>NC_140594.1:883028768-893028768 GCF_964204655.1 Triturus cristatus
GTGTGTATAGAGACATTTTAATGCCTGAAATTGGTCGAAATAGAAGCTTCTGAGCAGGAGAAAAAGTCTGTAAAAATGGCAATGTTGGTCACATTGAGGCTTTAAAAAGTAGTTATTCAACATGAGGCACAATCCAAATGACATTTTGAATCAATTTTTCTACAGTCCAAAAAATCTATTTTCTGATGAAAAACGATGATCCGTGATCTGTCGAACTTTCTCCAGACGGTCAGAAATGGTAATTTTTTAATTTGTAAGTTTTTTTACTCTAAATGACTATTGCATGTGAATTATCAATTTTGGAACTAAAATAAATGTGTTTAGAGTCATTTTAATGGCTGAATAATGTTGAAATAGAAGCTTCTGAGTAGGAGAAAAAGTCTGTAAAAATTGTAATTTTGGTCACATTGAGGCTTTAAAAAGTAGTTATTCAACATGAGGCATAATCCAAATGACATTTTGAACCAATTTTTCTACAGTCCAAAAAATCAATTTTCTGATGAAAATCGATGACCCGTGACCTGTCGAACTTTCTCCAGATGGTCAGAAATGGTAATTTCTTAATTTTTAATTTTTTGACTGTAAATGACTATTGCATGTGCATTATCACTTCTGGAACTAAAATAAGTGTGTTTAGAGTCCTTTTAATGCCTGAAAATGGTCGAAATAGAAGCTTCTGAGTAGGAGAAAAAGTCTGTAAAAATGGCAATTTTGGTCATATTGAGGCTTTAAACAGAAGTCATTCATCATGAGGCACAAGCCAAATGAAATTTTTTATCCATTTTTCTACAGTCCAAAAAATCAATTTTCTGATGAAAAACGATGACCCGTGACCTGTCGAACTTTCTCCAGATGGTTAGAAATGGTAATCTTTTAATGTTTAATTTTTTAACTGTAAATGACTATTGCATGTGAATTATCACTTTTGGAACTGATATAAGTGTCTTAGAGCCATTTTATTGCCTGAAATTGGTTGAAAAGGAAGCTTCTGAGAAGGAGAAAAAGTCTGTAAAAATTTCAATTTTGGTCACATTGAGGCTTTAAAAAGTGGTTATACAACATGAGGCACAATCAACTGAAATTTTGAATACATTTCTCTACTGTCCTAAAAATCGATTTTCTGATGAAAAACGATGACCCGTGACCTGTCGAACTTTCTCCAGATGGTCAGAAATGGTAATTTTTTTATGTTTAATTTTTTGACTGTAAATGACTTTTGTATGTGAATTAGAACTCTTGGAACTAAAATAAGTGTGTTTAGAGTCATTTTAATGCCTGAAATTGGTCAAAATAGAAGCTTCTGAGCAGGAGAAAAAGTCTGTAAAAATGGCAATTTTGGTCACATTGAGGCTTTAAAAAGTAGTTATTCAACATGAGGCACAATCCAAATGACATTTTGAATCAATTTTTCTACAGTCCAAAAAATCTATTTTCTGATGAAAAACGATGATCCGTGAACTGTCAAACTTTCTCCAGATGGTCAGAAATGGTAATTTTTTTATTTTACATTTTTTGACTCTAAATGACTATTGCATGTGAATTATCAATTTTGGAACTAAAATAAATGTGTTTAGAGTCATTTTAATGGCTGAATTCTGTTGAAATAGAAGCTTCTGAATAGGAGAAAAAGTCTGTAAAAATTGCAATTTTGGTCACATTGAGGCTTTAAAAAGTAGTTATTCAACATGAGGCACAATCCAAATGACATTTTGAATCAATTTTTCTACAGTACAAAAAAACAATTTTCTGAGGAAAAACGATGACTCCTGATCTGTCGAACTTTATCCAGATGGTCAGAAATGTTAATTTTTTAATGTTTAATTTTTTGACTGTAAATGACTATTGCATGTGCATTATCGCTTCTGGAACTAAAATAAGTGTGTTTAGAGTCCTTTTAATGCCTGAAATTGGTCGAAATAGAAGCTTCTGAGTAGGAGAAAAAAGTCTGCAAAAATGGCAATTTTGGTCATATTGAGGCTTTAAACAGAAGTTATTCATAATGAGGCACAAGCCAAATGAAATTTTTTATCCATTTTTCTACAGTCCAAAAAATCAATTTTCTGATGAAAAACGATGACCTGAGATCTGTCGAACCTTCTCCAGATGGTCAGAAATGGTAATTTTTTAATGTTTAAGTTTTTTGACTGTAAATGACTTTTGTATGTGAATTAGAACTCTTGGAACTAAAATAAGTGTGTTTAGAGTCATTTTAATGCCTGAAATTCGTCGAAATAGAAGCTTCTGAGCAGGAGAAAAAGTCTGTAAAAATGGCAATTTTGGTCACATTGAGGCTTTAAAAAGTAGTTATTGAACATGAGGCACAATCCAAATGACATTTTGAATCAATTTTTCTACAGTCAAAAAAATCAATTTTCTGATGAAAAACGATGACCCGTGATCTGTCGAACTTTCCCCAGATGGTCAGAAATGGTAATTTTTTAATGTTTAATTTTTTTACTGTAAATGACTTTTGCATGTGAATTAGAACTCTTGGAACTAAAATAGGTGTGTTTAGAGTCATTTTAATGCCTGAAATTGGTCGAAATAGAAGCTCTGAGTAGGAGAAAAAGTCTGTAAAAATGGCAATTTCGGTCACAGTGAGGCTTTAAAAAGTAGTTATTCAACATGAGGCACAATCCAAATGACATTTTGAATCAATTTTTCTACAGTCCAAAAAATCAATTTTCTGATGAAAAACAATGACTCCTGACCTGTCGAACTTTCTCCAGATGGTCAGAAATGGTAATTTTTTAATGTTTAATTTTTTTACTGTAAATGACTATTGCATGTGCATTATCACTTCTGGAACTAAAATAAGTGTGTTTAGAGTCCTTTTAATGCCTGAAAATGGTCGAAATAGAAGCTTCTGAGTAGGAGAAGAAAGTCTGTAAAAATGGCAATTTTGGTCATATTGAGGCTTTAAACAGAAGTTATTCATCATGAGGCACAAGCCAAATGAAATTTTTTATCCATTTTTCTACAGTCCAAAAAAATCAATTTTCTGATGAAAAACGATGACCCGTGACCTGTCGAACTTTCTCCAGATGGTTAGAAACAGTAATCTTTTAATGTTTAATTTTTTGACTGTAAATGACTATTGCATGTGAATTATCACTTTTGGAACTGATATAAGTGTCTTTAGAGCCATTTTATTGCCCGAAATTGGTTGAAAAAGAAGCTTCTGAGAAGGAGAAAAAGTCTGTAAAAATGTCAATTTTGGTCACATTGAGGCTTTAAAAAGTGGTTATACAACATGAGGCACAATCAACTGACATTTTGAATACATTTCTCTACAGTCCTAAAAATCAATTTTCTGATGAAAAATGATGACCCGTGACCTGTCGAACTTTCTCCAGATGGTCAGAAATGGTAATTTTTTAATGTTTAATTTTTTGACTGTAAATGACTATTGCATGTGCATTATCACTTCTGGAACTAAAATAAGTGTGTTTAGAGTCCTTTTAATGCCTGAAAATGGTCGAAATAGAAGCTTCTGAGTAGGAGAAGAAAGTCTGTAAAAATGGCAATTTTGGTCATATTGAGGCTTTAAACAGAAGTTATTCATCATGAGGCACAAGCCAAATGAAATTTTTTATCCATTTTTCTACAGTCCAAAAAATCAATTTTCTGATGAAAAACGATGACCCGTGACCTGTCGAACTTTCTCCAGATGGTTAGAAACAGTAATCTTTTAATGTTTAATTTTTTGACTGTAAATGACTATTGCATGTGAATTATCACTTTTGGAACTGATATAAGTGTCTTTAGAGCCATTTTATTGCCCGAAATTGGTTGAAAAAGAAGCTTCTGAGAAGGAGAAAAAGTCTGTAAAAATGTCAATTTTGGTCACATTGAGGCTTTAAAAAGTGGTTATACAACATGAGGCACAATCAACTGACATTTTGAATACATTTCTCTACAGTCCTAAAAATCAATCTTCTGATGAAAAACGATGACCCGTGACCTGTCAAACTTTCTCCAGATGGTCAGAAATGGTAATTTTTTTATGTTTAATTTTTTGACTGTAAATTACTTTTGTATGTGAATTAGAACTCTTGGAACTAAAATAAGTGTGTTTAGAGTCATTTTAATGCCTGAAATTGGTCGAAAAATAGAAGCTTCTGAGCAGGAGAAAAAGTCTGTAAAAATGGCAATTTTGGTCACATTGAGGCTTTAAAAAGTAGTTATTCAACATGAGGCACAATCCAAATGACATTTTGAATCAATTTTTCTACAGTCCAAAAAATCTATTTTCTGATGAAAAACGATGATCCGTGATCTGTCAAACTTTCTCCAGATGGTCAGAAATTGTAATTTTTTAATTTTTAAGTTTTTTGACTCTAAATGACTATTGCATGTGAATTATCAATTTTGGAACTAAAATAAATGTGTTTAGAGTCATTTTAATGGCTGAATTTGGTTGAAATACAAGCTTCTGTGTAGGAGAAAAAGTCTGTCAAAATGGCAATTTTGGTCACATTGAGGCTTTAAAAAGTAGTTATTCAACATGAGGCACAATCCAAATGATATTTTGAATCAATTTTTCTACAGTCCAAGAAATCAATTTTCTGAGGAAAAACGATGACTCCTGACCTGTCGAACTTTCTCCAGATGGTCAGAAATGGTAATTTTTTAATGTTTAATTTTTTGACTGTAAATGACTATTGCATGTGCATTATCGTTTCTGGAACTAAAATAAGTGTGTTTAGAGTCCTTTTAATGCCTGAAATTGGTCGAAATAGAAGCTTCTGAGTAGGAGAAAAAAGTCAGTAAAAATGGCAATTTTGGTCATATTGAGGCTTTAAACAGAAGTTATTCATAATGAGGCACAAGCCAAATGAAATTTTTTATCCATTTTTCTACAGTCCAAAAATCAATTTTCTGATGAAAAACAATGACCTGTGATCTGTCGAACCTTCTCCAGATGGTCAGAAATGGTAATTTTTTAATGTTTAAGTTTTTTGACTGTACACGACTTTTGTATATGAATTAGAACTCTTGGAACTGAAATAAGTGTGTATAGAGACATTTTAATGCCTTAAATTGGTTTTAAGAAGCTTTCTCCAGATGGTCAGAAATGGTAATTTTTTAATATTTAAATTTTTGACTCTAAATGAATATTACATGTCAATTAGAACTCTTGGAACTAAAATAAGTGTGTTTAGAGTCATTTTAATGCCTGAAATTGGTCGAAATAGAAGCTCTGAGTAGGAGAAAAAGTCTGTAAAAATGGCAATTTCGGTCACATTGAGGCTTTAAAAAGTAGTTATACAACATGAGGCACAATCCAAATGACGTTTTGAATCAATTTTTCTACAGTCCAAAAAATCAATTTTCTGATGAAAAACGATGACTCCTGACCTGTCGAACTTTCTCCAGATGGTCAGAAATGGTAATTTTTTAATGTTTAATTTTTTTACTGTAAATGACTATTGCATGTGCATTATCACTTCTGGAACTAAAATAAGTGTGTTTAGAGTCCTTTTAATGCCTGAAAATGGTCGAAATAGAAGCTTCTGAGTAGGAGAAAAAAGTCTGTAAAAATGGCAATTTTGGTCATATTGAGGCTTTAAACAGAAGTTATTCATCATGAGGCACAAGCCAAATGAAATTTTTTATCCATTTTTCTACAGTCCAAAAAATCAATTTTCTAATGAAAAACGATGACCCGTGACCTGTCGAACTTTCTCCAGATGGTTAGAAACAGTAATCTTTTAATGTTTAATTTTTTGACTGTAAATGACTATTGCATGTGAATTATCACTTTTGGAACTGATATAAGTTTCTTTAGAGCCATTTTATTGCCCGAAATTGGTTGAAAAAGAAGCTTCTGAGAAGGAGAAAAAGTCTGTAAAAATGTCAATTTTGGTCACATTGAGGCTTTAAAAAGTGGTTATACAACATGAGGCACAATCAACTGACATTTTGAATACATTTCTCTACAGTCCTAAAAATCAATTTTCTGATGAAAAACGATGACCCGTGACCTGTCGAACTTTCTCCAGATGGTTAGAAATGGTAATTTTTTTATGTTTAATTTTTTGACTGTAAATTACTTTTGTATGTGAATTAGAACTCTTGGAACTAAAATAAGTGTGTTTAGAGTCATTTTAATGCCTGAAATTGGTCGAAATAGAAGCTTCTGAGCAGGAGAAAAAGTCTGTAAAAATGGCAATTTTGGTCACATTGAGGCTTTAAAAAGTAGTTATTCAACATGAGGCACAATCCAAATGACATTTTGAATCAATTTTTCTACAGTCCAAAAAATCTATTTTCTGATGAAAAACGATGATCCGTGATCTGTCGAACTTTCTCCAGATGGTCAGAAATGGTAATTTTTTAATTTTTAAGTTTTTTGACTCTAAATGACTATTGCATGTGAATTATCAATTTTGGAACTAAAATAAATGTGTTTAGAGTCATTTTAATGGCTGAATTTGGTTGAAATAGAAGTTTCTGAGTAGGAGAAAAAGTCTGTCAAAATGGCAATTTTGGTCACATTGAGGCTTTAAAAAGTAGTTATTCAACATGAGGCACAATCCAAATGACATTTTGAATCAATTTTTCTACAGTCCAAAAAATCAATTTTCTGAGGAAAAACGATGACTCCTGACCTGTCGAACTTTATCCAGATGGTCAGAAATGTTAATTTTTTAATGTTTAATTTTTTGACTGTAAATGACTATTGCATGTGCATTATCGCTTCTGGAACTAAAATAAGTGTGTTTAGAGTCCTTTTAATGCCTGAAATTGGTCGAAATAGAAGCTTCTGAGTAGGAGAAAAAAGTCTGCAAAAATGGCAATTTTGGTCATATTGAGGCTTTAAACAGAAGTTATTCATAATGAGGCACAAGCCAAATGAAATTTTTTATCCATTTTTCTACAGTCCAAAAAATCAATTTTCTGATGAAAAACGATGACCTGAGATCTGTCGAACCTTCTCCAGATGGTCAGAAATGGTAATTTTTTAATGTTTAAGTTTTTTGACTGTAAATGACTTTTGTATGTGAATTACAACTCTTGGAACTAAAATAAGTGTGTTTAGAGTCATTTTAATGCCTGAAATTGGTCGAAATAGAAGCTTCTGAGCAGGAGAAAAAGTCTGTAAAAATGGCAATTTTGGTCACATTGAGGCTTTAAAAAGTAGTTATTGAACATGAGGCACAATCCAAATGACATTTTGAATCAATTTTTCTACAGTCAAAAAAATCAATTTTCTGATGAAAAACGATGACCCGTGATCTGTCGAACTTTCCCCAGATGGTCAGAAATGGTAATTTTTTAATGTTTAATTTTTTGACTGTAAATGACTTTTGCATGTGAATTAGAACTCTTGGAACTAAAATAGGTGTGTTTAGAGTCATTTTAATGCCTGAAATTGGTCGAAATAGAAGCTCTGAGTAGGAGAAAAAGTCTGTAAAAATGGCAATTTCGGTCACATTGAGGCTTTAAAAAGTAGTTATTCAACATGAGGCACAATCCAAATGACATTTTGAATCAATTTTTCTACAGTCCAAAAAATCAATTTTCTGATGAAAAACGATGACTCTTGACCTGTCGAACTTTCTCCAGATGGTCAGAAATGGTAATTTTTTAATGTTTCATTTTTTGACTGTAAATGACTATTGCATGTGCATTATCACTTCTGGAACTAAAATAAGTGTGTTTAGAGTCCTTTTAATGCCTGAAAATGGTCGAAATAGAAGCTTCTGAGTAGGAGAAGAAAGTCTGTAAAAATGGCAATTTTGGTCATATTGAGGCTTTAAACAGAAGTTATTCATCATGAGGCACAAGCCAAATGAAATTTTTTATCCATTTTTCTACAGTCCAAAAAATCAATTTTCTGATGAAAAACGATGACCCGTGACCTGTCGAACTTTCTCCAGATGGTTAGAAACAGTAATCTTTTAATGTTTAATTTTTTGACTGTAAATGACTATTGCATGTGAATTATCACTTTTGGAACTGATATAAGTGTCTTTAGAGCCATTTTATTGCCCGAAATTGGTTGAAAAAGAAGCTTCTGAGAAGGAGAAAAAGTCTGTAAAAATGTCAATTTTGGTCACATTGAGGCTTTAAAAAGTGGTTATACAACATGAGGCACAATCAACTGACATTTTGAATACATTTCTCTACAGTCCTAAAAATCAATCTTCTGATGAAAAACGATGACCCGTGACCTGTCAAACTTTCTCCAGATGGTCAGAAATGGTAATTTTTTTATGTTTATTTTTTTGACTGTAAATGACTTTTGTATGTGAATTAGAACTCTTGGACCTAAAATAAGTGTGTTTAGAGTCATTTTAATGCCTGAAATTGGTCGAAAAATAGAAGCTTCTGAGCAGGAGAAAAAGTCTGTAAAAATGGCAATTTTGGTCACATTGAGGCTTTAAAAAGTAGTTATTCAACATGAGGCACAATCCAAATGACATTTTGAATCAATTTTTCTACAGTCCAAAAAATCTATTTTCTGATGAAAAACGATGATCCGTGATCTGTCGAACTTTCTCCAGATGGTCAGAAATGGTAATTTTTTAATTTTTAAGTTTTTTGACTCTAAATGACTATTGCATGTGAATTATCAATTTTGGAACTAAAATAAATGTGTTTAGAGTCATTTTAATGGCTGAATTTGGTTGAAATAGAAGCTTCTGTGTAGGAGAAAAAGTCTGTCAAAATGGCAATTTTGGTCACATTGAGGCTTTAAAAAGTAGTTATTCAACATGAGGCACAATCCAAATGATATTTTGAATCAATTTTTCTACAGTCCAAGAAATTAATTTTCTGAGGAAAAACGATGACTCCTGACCTGTCGAACTTTCTCCAGATGGTCAGAAATGGTAATTTTTTAATGTTTAATTTTTTGACTGTAAATGACTATTGCATGTGCATTATCGTTTCTGGAACTAAAATAAGTGTGTTTAGAGTCCTTTTAATGCCTGAAATTGTTCGAAATAGAAGCTTCTGAGTAGGAGAAAAAAGTCTGTAAAAATGGCAATTTTGGTCATATTGAGGCTTTAAACAGAAGTTATTCATAATGAGGCACAAGCCAAATGAAATTTTTTATCCATTTTTCTACAGTCCAAAAATCAATTTTCTGATGAAAAACAATGACCTGTGATCTGTCGAACCTTCTCCAGATGGTCAGAAATGGTAATTTTTTAATGTTTAAATTTTTGACTCTAAATGAATATTACATGTCAATTAGAACTCTTGGAACTAAAATAAGTGTGTTTAGAGTCATTTTAATGCCTGAAATTGGTCGAAATAGAAGCTCTGAGTAGTAGAAAAAGTCTGTAAAAATGGCAATTTCGGTCACATTGAGGCTTTAAAAAGTAGTTATACAACATGAGGCACAATCCAAATGACGTTTTGAATCAATTTTTCTACAGTCCAAAAAATCAATTTTCTGATGAAAAACGATGACTCCTGACCTGTCGAACTTTCTCCAGATGGTCAGAAATGGTAATTTTTTAATGTTTAATTTTTTTACTGTAAATGACTATTGCATGTGCATTATCACTTCTGGAACTAAAATAAGTGTGTTTAGGGTCCTTTTAATGCCTGAAAATGGTCGAAATAGAAGCTTCTGAGTAGGAGAAAAAAGTCTGTAAAAATGGCAATTTTGGTCATATTGAGGCTTTAAACAGAAGTTATTCATCATGAGGCACAAGCCAAATGAAATTTTTTATCCATTTTTCTACAGTCCAAAAAATCAATTTTCTAATGAAAAACGATGACCCGTGACCTGTCGAACTTTCTCCAGATGGTTAGAAACAGTAATCTTTTAATGTTTAATTTTTTGACTGTAAATGACTATTGCATGTGAATTATCACTTTTGGAACTGATATAAGTTTCTTTAGAGCCATTTTATTGCCCGAAATTGGTTGAAAAAGAAGCTTCTGAGAAGGAGAAAAAGTCTGTAAAAATGTCAATTTTGGTCACATTGAGGCTTTAAAAAGTGGTTATACAACATGAGGCACAATCAACTGACATTTTGAATACATTTCTCTACAGTCCTAAAAATCAATTTTCTGATGAAAAACGATGACCCGTGACCTGTCGAACTTTCTCCAGATGGTTAGAAATGGTAATTTTTTTATATTTAATTTTTTGACTGTAAATGACTTTTGTATGTGAATTAGAACTCTTGGAACTAAAATAAGTGTGTTTAGAGTCATTTTAATGCCTGAAATTGGTCGAAAAATAGAAGCTTCTGAGCAGGAGAAAAAGTCTGTAAAAATGGCACTTTTGGTCACATTGAGGCTTTAAAAAGTAGTTATTCAACATGAGGCACAATCCAAATGACATTTTGAATCAATTTTTCTACAGTCCAAAAAATCTATTTTCTGATGAAAAACGATGATCCGTGATCTGTCGAACTTTCTCCAGATGGTCAGAAATGGTAATTTTTTAATTTTTAAGTTTTTTGACTCTAAATGACTATTGCATGTGAATTATCAATTTTGGAACTAAAATAAATGTGTTTAGAGTCATTTTAATGGCTGAATTTGGTTGAAATAGAAGCTTCTATGTAGGAGAAAAAGTCTGTCAAAATGGCAATTTTGGTCACATTGAGGCTTTAAAAAGTAGTTATTCAACATGAGGCACAATCCAAATGATATTTTGAATCAATTTTTCTACAGTCCAAGAAATCAATTTTCTGAGGAAAAACGATGACTCCTGACCTGTCGAACTTTCTCCAGATGGTCAGAAATGGTAATTTTTTAATGTTTAATTTTTTGACTGTAAATGACTATTGCATGTGCATTATCGTTTCTGGAACTAAAATAAGTGTGTTTAGAGTCCTTTTAATGCCTGAAATTGTTCGAAATAGAAGCTTCTGAGTAGGAGAAAAAAGTCTGTAAAAATGGCAATTTTGGTCATATTGAGGCTTTAAACAGAAGTTATTCATAATGAGGCACAAGCCAAATGAAATTTTTTATCCATTTTTCTACAGTCCAAAAATCAATTTTCTGATGAAAAACAATGACCTGTGATCTGTCGAACCTTCTCCAGATGGTCAGAAATGGTAATTTTTTAATGTTTAAATTTTTGACTCTAAATGAATATTACATGTCAATTAGAACTCTTGGAACTAAAATAAGTGTGTTTAGAGTCATTTTAATGCCTGAAATTGGTCGAAATAAAAGCTCTGAGTAGGAGAAAAAGTCTGTAAAAATGGCAATTTCGGTCACATTGAGGCTTTAAAAAGTAGTTATACAACATGAGGCACAATCCAAATGACGTTTTGAATCAATTTTTCTACAGTCCAAAAAATCAATTTTCTGATGAAAAACGATGACTCCTGACCTGTCGAACTTTCTCCAGATGGTCAGAAATGGTAATTTTTTAATGTTTAATTTTTTTACTGTAAATGACTATTGCATGTGCATTATCACTTCAGGAACTAAAATAAGTGTGTTTAGAGTCCTTTTAATGCCTGAAAATGGTCGAAATAGAAGCTTCTGAGTAGGAGAAAAAAGTCTGTAAAAATGGCAATTTTGGTCATATTGAGGCTTTAAACAGAAGTTATTCATCATGAGGCACAAGCCAAATGAAATTTTTTATCCATTTTTCTACAGTCCAAAAAATCAATTTTCTAATGAAAAACGATGACCCGTGACCTGTCGAACTTTCTCCAGATGGTTAGAAACAGTAATCTTTTAATGTTTAATTTTTTGACTGTAAATGACTATTGCATGTGAATTATCACTTTTGGAACTGATATAAGTTTCTTTAGAGCCATTTTATTGCCCGAAATTGGTTGAAAAAGAAGCTTCTGAGAAGGAGAAAAAGTCTGTAAAAATGTCAATTTTGGTCACATTGAGGCTTTAAAAAGTGGTTATACAACATGAGGCACAATCAACTGACATTTTGAATACATTTCTCTACAGTCCTAAAAATCAATTTTCTGATGAAAAACGATGACCCGTGACCTGTCGAACTTTCTCCAGATGGTTAGAAATGGTAATTTTTTTATGTTTAATTTTTTGACTGTAAATGACTTTTGTATGTGAATTAGAACTCTTGGAACTAAAATAAGTGTGTTTAGAGTCATTTTAATGCCTGAAATTGGTCGAAAAATAGAAGCTTCTGAGCAGGAGAAAAAGTCTGTAAAAATGGCAATTTTGGTCACATTGAGGCTTTAAAAAGTAGTTATTCAACATGAGGCACAATCCAAATGACATTTTGAATCCATTTTTCTACAGTCCAAAAAATCTATTTTCTGATGAAAAACGATGATCCGTGATCTGTCGAACTTTCTCCAGATGGTCAGAAATGGTAATTTTTTAATTTTTAAGTATTTTGACTCTAAATGACTATTGCATGTGAATTATCAATTTTGGAACTAAAATAAATGTGTTTAGAGTCATTTTAATGGCTGAATAATGTTGAAATAGAAGCTTCTGAGTAGGAGAAAAAGTCTGTAAAAATTGCAATTTTGGTCACATTGAGGCTTTAAAAAGTAGTTATTCAACATGAGGCATAATCCAAATGACATTTTGAATCAATTTTTCTACAGTCCAAAAAATCAATTTTCTGATGAAAAACGATGACCCGTGACCTGTCGAACTTTCTCCAGATGGTCAGAAATGGTAATTTTTTTATTTTACATTTTTTGACTCTAAATGACTATTGCATGTGAATTATCAATTTTGGAACTAAAATAAATGTGTTTAGAGTCATTTTAATGGCTGAATTCTGTTGAAATAGAAGCTTCTGAATAGGAGAAAAAGTCTGTAAAAATTGCAATTTTGGTCACATTGAGGCTTTAAAAAGTAGTTATTCAACATGAGGCATAATCCAAATGACATTTTGAATCAATTTTTCTACAGTCCAAAAAATCATTTTTCTGATGAAAAACGATGACCCGTGACCTGTCGAACTTTCTCCAGATGGTCAGCAATGGTAATTTTTTAATTTTTAATTTTTTGACTGTAAATGACTATTGCATGTGAATTATCAATTTTGGAACTAAAATAAATGTATTTAGAGTCATTTTAAAGGCTGAATTTGGTTGAAATAGAAGCTTCTGTGTAGGAGAAAAAGTCTGTCAAAATGGCAATTTTGGTCACATTGAGGCTTTAAAAAGTAGTTATTCAACATGAGGCACAATCCAAATGACATTTTGAATCAATTTTTCTACAGTCCAAAAAAATCTATTTTCTGAGGAAAAACGATGACTCCTGATCTGTCGAACTTTATCCAGATGGTCAGAAATGTTAATTTTTTAATGTTTAATTTTTTGACTGTAAATGACTATTGCATGTGCATTATCGCTTCTGGAACTAAAATAAGTGTGTTTAGAGTCCTTTTAATGCCTGAAATTGGTCGAAATAGAAGCTTCTGAGTAGGAGAAAAAAGTCTGCAAAAATGGCAATTTTGGTCATATTGAGGCTTTAAACAGAAGTTATTCATAATGAGGCACAAGCCAAATGAAATTTTTTATCCATTTTTCTACAGTCCAAAAAATCAATTTTCTGATGAAAAACGATGACCTGAGATCTGTTGAACCTTCTCCAGATGGTCAGAAATGGTCATTTTTTAATGTTTAAGTTTTTTGACTGTAAATGACTTTTGTATGTGAATTAGAACTCTTGGAACTAAAATAAGTGTGTTTAGAGTCATTTTAATGCCTGAAATTGGTCGAAATAGAAGCTTCTGAGCAGGAGAAAAAGTCTGTAAAAATGGCAATTTTGGTCACATTGAGGCTTTAAAAAGTAGTTATTGAACATGAGGCACAATCCAAATGACATTTTGAATCAATTTTTCTACAGTCAAAAAAATCAATTTTCTGATGAAAAACGATGACCCGTGATCTGTCGAACTTTCCCCAGATGGTCAGAAATGGTAATTTTTTAATGTTTAATTTTTTGACTGTAAATGACTTTTGCATGTGAATTAGAACTCTTGGAACTAAAATAGGTGTGTTTAGAGTCATTTTAATGCCTGAAATTGGTCGAAATAGAAGCTCTGAGTAGGAGAAAAAGTCTGTAAAAATGGCAATTTCGGTCACAGTGAGGCTTTAAAAAGTAGTTATTCAACATGAGGCACAATCCAAATGACATTTTGAATCAATTTTTCTACAGTCCAAAAAATCAATTTTCTGATGAAAAACGATGACTCCTGACCTGTCGAACTTTCTCCAGATGGGCAGAAATGGTAATTTTTTAATGTTTAATTTTTTGACTGTAAATGACTATTGCATGTGCATTATCACTTCTGGAACTAAAATAAGTGTGTTTAGAGTCCTTTTAATGCCTGAAAATGGTCGAAATAGAAGCTTCTGAGTAGGAGAAGAAAGTCTGTAAAAATGGCAATTTTGGTCATATTGAGGCTTTAAACAGAAGTTATTCATCATGAGGCACAAGCCAAATGAAATTTTTTATCCATTTTTCTACAGTCCAAAAAATCAATTTTCTGATGAAAAACGATGACCCGTGACCTGTCGAACTTTCTCCAGATGGTTAGAAACAGTAATCTTTTAATGTTTAATTTTTTGACTGTAAATGACTATTGCATGTGAATTATCACTTTTGGAACTGATATAAGTGTCTTTAGAGCCATTTTATTGCCCAAAATTGGTTGAAAAAGAAGCTTCTGAGAAGGAGAAAAAGTCTGTAAAAATGTCAATTTTGGTCACATTGAGGCTTTAAAAAGTGGTTATACAACATGAGGCACAATCAACTGACATTTTGAATACATTTCTCTACAGTCCTAAAAATCAATCTTCTGATGAAAAACGATGACCCGTGACCTGTCAAACTTTCTCCAGATGGTCAGAAATGGTAATTTTTTTATGTTTAATTTTTTGACTGTAAATGACTTTTGTATGTGAATTAGAACTCTTGGAACTAAAATAAGTGTGTTTAGAGTCATTTTAATGCCTGAAATTGGTCGAAAAATAGAAGCTTCTGAGCAGGAGAAAAAGTCTGTAAAAATGGCAATTTTGGTCACATTGAGGCTTTAAAAAGTAGTTATTCAACATGAGGCACAATCCAAATGACATTTTGAATCAATTTTTCTACAGTCCAAAAAATCTATTTTCTGATGAAAAACGATGATCCGTGATCTGTCGAACTTTCTCCAGATGGTCAGAAATGGTAATTTTTTAATTTTTAAGTTTTTTGACTCTAAATGACTATTGCATGTGAATTATCAATTTTGGAACTAAAATAAATGTGTTTAGAGTCATTTTAATGGCTGAATTTGGTTGAAATACAAGCTTCTGTGTAGGAGAAAAAGTCTGTCAAAATGGCAATTTTGGTCACATTGAGGCTTTAAAAAGTAGTTATTCAACATGAGGCACAATCCAAATGATATTTTGAATCAATTTTTCTACAGTCCAAGAAATCAATTTTCTGAGGAAAAACGATGACTCCTGACCTGTCGAACTTTCTCCAGATGGTCAGAAATGGTAATTTTTTAATGTTTAATTTTTTGACTGTAAATGACTATTGCATGTGCATTATCGTTTCTGGAACTAAAATAAGTGTGTTTAGAGTCCTTTTAATGCCTGAAATTGGTCGAAATAGAAGCTTCTGAGTAGGAGAAAAAAGTCTGTAAAAATGGCAATTTTGGTCATATTGAGGCTTTAAACAGAAGTTATTCATAATGAGGCACAAGCCAAATGAAATTTTTTATCCATTTTTCTACAGTCCAAAAATCAATTTTCTGATGAAAAACAATGACCTGTGATCTGTCGAACCTTCTCCAGATGGTCAGAAATGGTAATTTTTTAATGTTTAAGTTTTTTGACTGTCAACGACTTTTGTATATGAATTAGAACTCTTGGAACTGAAATAAGTGTGTATAGAGACATTTTAATGCCTTAAATTGGTTTTAAGAAGCTTTCTCCAGATGGTCAGAAATGGTAATTTTTTAATGTTTAAATTTTTGACTCTAAATGAATATTACATGTCAATTAGAACTCTTGGAACTAAAATAAGTGTGTTTAGAGTCATTTTAATGCCTGAAATTGGTCGAAATAGAAGCTCTGAGTAGGAGAAAAAGTCTGTAAAAATGGCAATTTCGGTCACATTGAGGCTTTAAAAAGTAGTTATACAACATGAGGCACAATCCAAATGACGTTTTGAATCAATTTTTCTACAGTCCAAAAAATCAATTTTCTGATGAAAATCGATGACCCGTGACCTGTCGAACTTTCTCCAGATGGTCAGAAATGATAATTTCTTAATTTTTAAATTTTTTGACTGTAAATGACTATTGCATGTGAATTATCAATTTTGGAACTAAAATAAATGTGTTTAGAGTCATTTTAATGGCTGAATTTGGTTGAAATAGAAGCTTCTGAGTAGGAGAAAAAGTCTGTCAAAATGGCAATTTTGGTCACATTGAGGCTTTAAAAAGTAGTTATTCAACATGAGGCACAATCCAAATTACATTTTGAATAAATTTTTCTACAGTCCAAGAAATCAATTTTCTGAGGAAAAACGATGACTCCTGACCTGTCGAACTTTCTCCAGATGGTCAGAAATGGTAATTTTTTAATGTTTAATTTTTTGACTGTAAATGACTATTGCATGTGCATTATCGTTTCTGGAACTAAAATAAGTGTGTTTAGAGTCCTTTTAATGCCTGAAATTGTTCGAAATAGAAGCTTCTGAGTAGGAGAAAAAAGTCTGTAAAAATGGCAATTTTGGTCATATTGAGGCTTTAAACAGAAGTTATTCATAATGAGGCACAAGGCAAATGAAATTTTTTATCCATTTTTCTACAGTCCAAAAATCAATTTTCTGATGAAAAACAATGACCTGTGATCTGTCGAACCTTCTCTAGATGGTCAGAAATGGTAATTTTTTAATGTTTAAATTTTTGACTCTAAATGAATATTACATGTCAATTAGAACTCTTGGAACTAAAATAAGTGTGTTTAGAGTCATTTTAATGCCTGAAATTGGTCGAAATAGAAGCTCTGAGTAGGAGAAAAAGTCTGTAAAAATGGCAATTTCGGTCACATTGAGGCTTTAAAAAGTAGTTATACAACATGAGGCACAATCCAAATGACGTTTTGAATCAATTTTTCTACAGTCCAAAAAATCAATTTTCTGATGAAAAACGATGACTCCTGACCTGTCGAACTTTCTCCAGATGGTCAGAAATGGTAATTTTTTAATGTTTAATTTTTTTACTGTAAATGACTATTGCATGTGCATTATCACTTCTGGAACTAAAATAAGTGTGTTTAGAGTCCTTTTAATGCCTGAAAATGGTCGAAATAGAAGCTTCTGAGTAGGAGAAGAAAGTCTGTAAAAATGGCAATTTTGGTCATATTGAGGCTTTAAACAGAAGTTATTCATCATGAGGCACAAGCCAAATGAAATTTTTTATCCATTTTTCTACAGTCCAAAAAATCAATTTTCTGATGAAAAACGATGACCCGTGACCTGTCGAACTTTCTCCAGATGGTTAGAAACAGTAATCTTTTAATGTTTAATTTTTTGACTGTAAATGACTATTGCATGTGAATTATCACTTTTGGAACTGATATAAGTGTCTTTAGAGCCATTTTATTGCCCGAAATTGGTTGAAAAAGAAGCTTCTGAGAAGGAGAAAAAGTCTGTAAAAATGTCAATTTTGGTCACATTGAGGCTTTAAAAAGTGGTTATACAACATGAGGCACAATCAACTGACATTTTGAATACATTTCTCTACAGTCCTAAAAATCAATCTTCTGATGAAAAACGATGACCCGTGACCTGTCAAACTTTCTCCAGATGGTCAGAAATGGTAATTTTTTTATGTTTAATTTTTTGACTGTAAATGACTTTTGTATGTGAATTAGAACTCTTGGAACTAAAATAAGTGTGTTTAGAGTCATTTTAATGCCTGAAATTGGTCGAAAAATAGAAGCTTCTGAGCAGGAGAAAAAGTCTGTAAAAATGGCAATTTTGGTCACATTGAGGCTTTAAAAAGTAGTTATTCATCATGAGGCACAATCCAAATGACATTTTGAATCAATTTTTCTACAGTCCAAAAAATCTATTTTCTGATGAAAAACGATGATCCGTGATCTGTCGAACTTTCTCCAGATGGTCAGAAATGGTAATTTTTTAATTTTTAAGTTTTTTGACTCTAAATGACTATTGCATGTGAATTATCAATTTTGGAACTAAAATAAATGTGTTTAGAGTCATTTTAATGGCTGAATTTGGTTGAAATACAAGCTTCTGTGTAGGAGAAAAAGTCTGTCAAAATGGCAATTTTGGTCACATTGAGGCTTTAAAAAGTAGTTATTCAACATGAGGCACAATCCAAATGATATTTTGAATCAATTTTTCTACAGTCCAAGAAATCAATTTTCTGAGGAAAAACGATGACTCCTGACCTGTCGAACTTTCTCCAGATGGTCAGAAATGGTAATTTTTTAATGTTTAATTTTTTGACTGTAAATGACTATTGCATGTGCATTATCGTTTCTGGGACTAAAATAAGTGTGTTTAGAGTCCTTTTAATGCCTGAAATTGGTCGAAATAGAAGCTTCTGAGTAGGAGAAAAAAGTCTGTAAAAATGGCAATTTTGGTCATATTGAGGCTTTAAACAGAAGTTATTCATAATGAGGCACAAGCCAAATGAAATTTTTTATCCATTTTTCTACAGTCCAAAAATCAATTTTCTGATGAAAAACAATGACCTGTGATCTGTCGAACCTTCTCCAGATGGTCAGAAATGGTAATTTTTTAATGTTTAAGTTTTTTGACTGTAAACGACTTTTGTATATGAATTAGAACTCTTGGAACTGAAATAAGTGTGTATAGAGACATTTTAATGCCTTAAATTGGTTTTAAGAAGCTTTCTCCAGATGGTCAGAAATGGTAATTTTTTAATGTTTAAATTTTTGACTCTAAATGAATATTACATGTCAATTAGAACTCTTGGAACTAAAATAAGTGTGTTTAGAGTCATTTTAATGCCTGAAATTGGTCGAAATAGAAGCTCTGAGTAGGAGAAAAAGTCTGTAAAAATGGCAATTTCGGTCACATTGAGGCTTTAAAAAGTAGTTATACAACATGAGGCACAATCCAAATGACGTTTTGAATCAATTTTTCTACAGTCCAAAAAATCAATTTTCTGATGAAAATCGATGACCCGTGACCTGTCGAACTTTCTCCAGATGGTCAGAAATGATAATTTCTTAATTTTTAAATTTTTTGACTGTAAATGACTATTGCATGTGAATTATCAATTTTGGAACTAAAATAAATGTGTTTAGAGTCATTTTAATGGCTGAATTTGGTTGAAATAGAAGCTTCTGAGTAGGAGAAAAAGTCTGTCAAAATGGCAATTTTGGTCACATTGAGGCTTTAAAAAGTAGTTATTCAACATGAGGCACAATACAAATTACATTTTGAATAAATTTTTCTACAGTCCAAGAAATCAATTTTCTGAGGAAAAACGATGACTCCTGACCTGTCGAACTTTCTCCAGATGGTCAGAAATGGTAATTTTTTAATGTTTAATTTTTTGACTGTAAATGACTATTGCATGTGCATTATCGTTTCTGGAACTAAAATAAGTGTGTTTAGAGTCCTTTTAATGCCTGAAATTGTTCGAAATAGAAGCTTCTGAGTAGGAGAAAAAAGTCTGTAAAAATGGCAATTTTGGTCATATTGAGGCTTTAAACAGAAGTTATTCATAATGAGGCACAAGGCAAATGAAATTTTTTATCCATTTTTCTACAGTCCAAAAATCAATTTTCTGATGAAAAACAATGACCTGTGATCTGTCGAACCTTCTCCAGATGGTCAGAAATGGTAATTTTTTAATGTTTAAATTTTTGACTCTAAATGAATATTACATGTCAATTAGAACTCTTGGAACTAAAATAAGTGTGTTTAGAGTCATTTTAATGCCTGAAATTGGTCGAAATAGAAGCTCTGAGTAGGAGAAAAAGTCTGTAAAAATGGCAATTTCGGTCACATTGAGGCTTTAAAAAGTAGTTATACAACATGAGGCACAATCCAAATGACGTTTTGAATCAATTTTTCTACAGTCCAAAAAATCAATTTTCTGATGAAAAACGATGACTCCTGACCTGTCGAACTTTCTCCAGATGGTCAGAAATGGTAATTTTTTAATGTTTAATTTTTTTACTGTAAATGACTATTGCATGTGCATTATCACTTCTGGAACTAAAATAAGTGTGTTTAGAGTCCTTTTAATGCCTGAAAATGGTCGAAATAGAAGCTTCTGAGTAGGAGAAAAAAGTCTGTAAAAATGGCAATTTTGGTCATATTGAGGCTTTAAACAGAAGTTATTCATCATGAGGCACAAGCCAAATGAAATTTTTTATCCATTTTTCTACAGTCCAAAAAATCAATTTTCTAATGAAAAACGATGACCCGTGACCTGTCGAACTTTCTCCAGATGGTTAGAAACAGTAATCTTTTAATGTTTAATTTTTTGACTGTAAATGACTATTGCATGTGAATTATCACTTTTGGAACTGATATAAGTTTCTTTAGAGCCATTTTATTGCCCGAAATTGGTTGAAAAAGAAGCTTCTGAGAAGGAGAAAAAGTCTGTAAAAATGTCAATTTTGGTCACATTGAGGCTTTAAAAAGTGGTTATACAACATGAGGCACAATCAACTGACATTTTGAATACATTTCTCTACAGTCCTAAAAATCAATTTTCTGATGAAAAACGATGACCCGTGACCTGTCGAACTTTCTCCAGATGGTTAGAAATGGTAATTTTTTTATGTTTAATTTTTTGACTGTAAATGACTTTTGTATGTGAATTAGAACTCTTGGAACTAAAATAAGTGTGTTTAGAGTCATTTTAATGCCTGAAATTGGTCGAAAAATAGAAGCTTCTGAGCAGGAGAAAAAGTCTGTAAAAATGGCAATTTTGGTCACATTGAGGCTTTAAAAAGTAGTTATTCAACATGAGGCACAATCCAAATGACATTTTGAATCAATTTTTCTACAGTCCAAAAAATCTATTTTCTGATGAAAAACGATGATCCGTGATCTGTCGAACTTTCTCCAGATGGTCAGAAATGGTAATTTTTTAATTTTTAAGTTTTTTGACTCTAAATGACTATTGCATGTGAATTATCAATTTTGGAACTAAAATAAATGTGTTTAGAGTCATTTTAATGGCTGAATTTGGTTGAAATAGAAGCTTCTATGTAGGAGAAAAAGTCTGTCAAAATGGCAATTTTGGTCACATTGAGGCTTTAAAAAGTAGTTATTCAACATGAGGCACAATCCAAATGATATTTTGAATCAATTTTTCTACAGTCCAAGAAATCAATTTTCTGAGGAAAAACGATGACTCCTGACCTGTCGAACTTTCTCCAGATGGTCAGAAATGGTAATTTTTTAATGTTTAATTTTTTGACTGTAAATGACTATTGCATGTGCATTATCGTTTCTGGAACTAAAATAAGTGTGTTTAGAGTCCTTTTAATGCCTGAAATTGTTCGAAATAGAAGCTTCTGAGTAGGAGAAAAAAGTCTGTAAAAATGGCAATTTTGGTCATATTGAGGCTTTAAACAGAAGTTATTCATAATGAGGCACAAGCCAAATGAAATTTTTTATCCATTTTTCTACAGTCCAAAAATCAATTTTCTGATGAAAAACAATGACCTGTGATCTGTCGAACCTTCTCCAGATGGTCAGAAATGGTAATTTTTTAATGTTTAAATTTTTGACTCTAAATGAATATTACATGTCAATTAGAACTCTTGGAACTAAAATAAGTGTGTTTAGAGTCATTTTAATGCCTGAAATTGGTCGAAATAGAAGCTCTGAGTAGGAGAAAAAGTCTGTAAAAATGGCAATTTCGGTCACATTGAGGCTTTAAAAAGTAGTTATACAAGATGAGGCACAATCCAAATGACGTTTTGAATCAATTTTTCTACAGTCCAAAAAATAAATTTTCTGATGAAAAACGATGACTCCTGACCTGTCGAACTTTCTCCAGATGGTCAGAAATGGTAATTTTTTAATGTTTAATTTTTTTACTGTAAATGACTATTGCATGTGCATTATCACTTCTGGAACTAAAATAAGTGTGTTTAGAGTCCTTTTAATGCCTGAAAATGGTCGAAATAGAAGCTTCTGAGTAGAAGAAAAAAGTCTGTAAAAATGGCAATTTTGGTCATATTGAGGCTTTAAACAGAAGTTATTCATCATGAGGCACAAGCCAAATGAAATTTTTTATCCATTTTTCTACAGTCCAAAAAATCAATTTTCTAATGAAAAACGATGACCCGTGACCTGTCGAACTTTCTCCAGATGGTTAGAAACAGTAATCTTTTAATGTTTAATTTTTTGACTGTAAATGACTATTGCATGTGAATTATCACTTTTGGAACTGATATAAGTTTCTTTAGAGCCATTTTATTGCCCGAAATTGGTTGAAAAAGAAGCTTCTGAGAAGGAGAAAAAGTCTGTAAAAATGTCAATTTTGGTCACATTGAGGCTTTAAAAAGTGGTTATACAACATGAGGCACAATCAACTGACATTTTGAATACATTTCTCTACAGTCCTAAAAATCAATTTTCTGATGAAAAACGATGACCCGTGACCTGTCGAACTTTCTCCAGATGGTTAGAAATGGTAATTTTTTTATGTTTAATTTTTTGACTGTAAATGACTTTTGTATGTGAATTAGAACTCTTGGAACTAAAATAAGTGTGTTTAGAGTCATTTTAATGCCTGAAATTGGTCGAAAAATAGAAGCTTCTGAGCAGGAGAAAAAGTCTGTAAAAATGGCAATTTTGGTCACATTGAGGCTTTAAAAAGTAGTTATTCAACATGAGGCACAATCCAAATGACATTTTGAATCAATTTTTCTACAGTCCAAAAAATCTATTTTCTGATGAAAAACGATGATCCGTGATCTGTCGAACTTTCTCCAGATGGTCAGAAATGGTAATTTTTTAATTTTTAAGTTTTTTGACTCTAAATGACTATTGCATGTGAATTATCAATTTTGGAACTAAAATAAATGTGTTTAGAGTCATTTTAATGGCTGAATTTGGTTGAAATAGAAGCTTCTATGTAGGAGAAAAAGTCTGTCAAAATGGCAATTTTGGTCACATTGAGGCTTTAAAAAGTAGTTATTCAACATGAGGCACAATCCAAATGATATTTTGAATCAATTTTTCTACAGTCCAAGAAATCAATTTTCTGAGGAAAAACGATGACTCCTGACCTGTCGAACTTTCTCCAGATGGTCAGAAATGGTAATTTTTTAATGTTTAATTTTTTGACTGTAAATGACTATTGCATGTGCATTATCGTTTCTGGAACTAAAATAAGTGTGTTTAGAGTCCTTTTAATGCCTGAAATTGTTCGAAATAGAAGCTTCTGAGTAGGAGAAAAAAGTCTGTAAAAATGGCAATTTTGGTCATATTGAGGCTTTAAACAGAAGTTATTCATAATGAGGCACAAGCCAAATGAAATTTTTTATCCATTTTTCTACAGTCCAAAAATCAATTTTCTGATGAAAAACAATGACCTGTGATCTGTCGAACCTTCTCCAGATGGTCAGAAATGGTAATTTTTTAATGTTTAAATTTTTGACTCTAAATGAATATTACATGTCAATTAGAACTCTTGGAACTAAAATAAGTGTGTTTAGAGTCATTTTAATGCCTGAAATTGGTCGAAATAGAAGCTCTGAGTAGGAGAAAAAGTCTGTAAAAATGGCAATTTCGGTCACATTGAGGCTTTAAAAAGTAGTTATACAAGATGAGGCACAATCCAAATGACGTTTTGAATCAATTTTTCTACAGTCCAAAAAATAAATTTTCTGATGAAAAACGATGACTCCTGACCTGTCGAACTTTCTCCAGATGGTCAGAAATGGTAATTTTTTAATGTTTAATTTTTTTACTGTAAATGACTATTGCATGTGCATTATCACTTCTGGAACTAAAATAAGTGTGTTTAGAGTCCTTTTAATGCCTGAAAATGGTCGAAATAGAAGATTCTGAGTAGAAGAAAAAAGTCTGTAAAAATGGCAATTTTGGTCATATTGAGGCTTTAAACAGAAGTTATTCATCATGAGGCACAAGCCAAATGAAATTTTTTATCCATTTTTCTACAGTCCAAAAAATCAATTTTCTAATGAAAAACGATGACCCGTGACCTGTCGAACTTTCTCCAGATGGTTAGAAACAGTAATCTTTTAATGTTTAATTTTTTGACTGTAAATGACTATTGCATGTGAATTATCACTTTTGGAACTGATATAAGTTTCTTTAGAGCCATTTTATTGCCCGAAATTGGTTGAAAAAGAAGCTTCTGAGAAGGAGAAAAAGTCTGTAAAAATGTCAATTTTGGTCACATTGAGGCTTTAAAAAGTGGTTATACAACATGAGGCACAATCAACTGACATTTTGAATACATTTCTCTACAGTCCTAAAAATCAATTTTCTGATGAAAAACGATGACCCGTGACCTGTCGAACTTTCTCCAGATGGTTAGAAATGGTAATTTTTTTATGTTTAATTTTTTGACTGTAATTGACTTTTGTATGTGAATTAGAACTCTTGGAACTAAAATAAGTGTGTTTAGAGTCATTTTAATGCCTGAAATTGGTCGAAAAATAGAAGCTTCTGAGCAGGAGAAAAAGTCTGTAAAAATGGCAATTTTGGTCACATTGAGGCTTTAAAAAGTAGTTATTCAACATGAGGCACAATCCAAATGACATTTTGAATCAATTTTTCTACAGTCCAAAAAATCTATTTTCTGATGAAAAACGATGATCCGTGATCTGTCGAACTTTCTCCAGATGGTCAGAAATGGTAATTTTTTAATTTTTAAGTTTTTTGACTCTAAATGACTATTGCATGTGAATTATCAATTTTGGAACTAAAATAAATGTGTTTAGAGTCATTTTAATGGCTGAATTTGGTTGAAATAGAAGCTTCTATGTAGGAGAAAAAGTCTGTCAAAATGGCAATTTTGGTCACATTGAGGCTTTAAAAAGTAGTTATTCAACATGAGGCACAATCCAAATGACATTTTGAATCAATTTTTCTACAGTCCAAAAAATCAATTTTCTGATGAAAAACGATGACCCGTGACCTGTCGAACTTTCTCCAGATGGTCAGAAATGGTAATTTTTTTATTTTACATTTTTTGACTCTAAATGACTATTGCATGTGAATTATCAATTTTGGAACTAAAATAAATGTGTTTAGAGTCATTTTAATGGCTGAATTCTGTTGAAATAGAAGCTTCTGAATAGGAGAAAAAGTCTGTAAAAATTGCAATTTTGGTCACATTGAGGCTTTAAAAAGTAGTTATTCAACATGAGGCATAATCCAAATGACATTTTGAATCAATTTTTCTACAGTCAAAAAAATCAATTTTCTGATGAAAAACGATGACCCGTGATCTGTCGAACTTTCGCCAGATGGTCAGAAATGGTAATTTTTTAATGTTTAATTTTTTGACTGTAAATGACTTTTGCATGTGAATTAGAACTCTTGGAACTAAAATAGGTGTGTTTAGAGTCATTTTAATGCCTGAAATTGGTCGAAATAGAAGCTCTGAGTAGGAGAAAAAGTCTGTAAAAATGGCAATTTCGGTCACAGTGAGGCTTTAAAAAGTAGTTATTCAACATGAGGCACAATCCAAATGACATTTTGAATCAATTTTTCTACAGTCCAAAAAATCAATTTTCTGATGAAAAACGATGACTCCTGACCTGTCGAACTTTCTCCAGATGGGCAGAAATGGTAATTTTTTAATGTTTAATTTTTTGACTGTAAATGACTATTGCATGTGCATTATCACTTCTGGAACTAAAATAAGTGTGTTTAGAGTCCTTTTAATGCCTGAAAATGGTCGAAATAGAAGCTTCTGAGTAGGAGAAGAAAGTCTGTAAAAATGGCAATTTTGGTCATATTGAGGCTTTAAACAGAAGTTATTCATCATGAGGCACAAGCCAAATGAAATTTTTTATCCATTTTTCTACAGTCCAAAAAATCAATTTTCTGATGAAAAACGATGACCCGTGACCTGTCGAACTTTCTCCAGATGGTTAGAAACAGTAATCTTTTAATGTTTAATTTTTTGACTGTAAATGACTATTGCATGTGAATTATCACTTTTGGAACTGATATAAGTGTCTTTAGAGCCATTTTATTGCCCGAAATTGGTTGAAAAAGAAGCTTCTGAGAAGGAGAAAAAGTCTGTAAAAATGTCAATTTTGGTCACATTGAGGCTTTAAAAAGTGGTTATACAACATGAGGCACAATCAACTGACATTTTGAATACATTTCTCTACAGTCCTAAAAATCAATCTTCTGATGAAAAACGATGACCCGTGACCTGTCAAACTTTCTCCAGATGGTCAGAAATGGTAATTTTTTTATGTTTAATTTTTTGACTGTAAATGACTTTTGTATGTGAATTAGAACTCTTGGAACTAAAATAAGTGTGTTTAGAGTCATTTTAATGCCTGAAATTGGTCGAAAAATAGAAGCTTCTGAGCAGGAGAAAAAGTCTGTAAAAATGGCAATTTTGGTCACATTGAGGCTTTAAAAAGTAGTTATTCAACATGAGGCACAATCCAAATGACATTTTGAATCAATTTTTCTACAGTCCAAAAAATCTATTTTCTGATGAAAAACGATGATCCGTGATCTGTCGAACTTTCTCCAGATGGTCAGAAATGGTAATTTTTTAATTTTTAAGTTTTTTGACTCTAAATGACTATTGCATGTGAATTATCAATTTTGGAACTAAAATAAATGTGTTTAGAGTCATTTTAATGGCTGAATTTGGTTGAAATACAAGCTTCTGTGTAGGAGAAAAAGTCTGTCAAAATGGCAATTTTGGTCACATTGAGGCTTTAAAAAGTAGTTATTCAACATGAGGCACAATCCAAATGATATTTTGAATCAATTTTTCTACAGTCCAAGAAATCAATTTTCTGAGGAAAAACGATGACTCCTGACCTGTCGAACTTTCTCCAGATGGTCAGAAATGGTAATTTTTTCATGTTTAATTTTTTGACTGTAAATGACTATTGCATGTCAATTACACGTCATACTGCTGCGCGCGCATTTAGGCCAAGTATTATCTTATAGATCCACCTATGTATTACATCATGTTATGATGTAATACATAGGTGGATCTATAAGATAATACTTGGCCTAAATGCGCGCGCAGCAGTATGACGTGTAATTGACGTGTAACTAGGGGGTGACGGGGACTTGACATTTAGCTCTATATGTGGAGACGAGAAGTCTGGGGGGTCAAGTCAACCTAATCCCAAATCATATCTAACATCCTATGTTTAAAGAACTATGTTATCCACAAAAGAAGGACTCTCGGACAGAATCTATTCTATACTGACTGTGCGTGCATGTACAAGCGTCTAAGTGTCTACACTGAATGCGAGGGGGTAGGAATATTCCATGGTAACAGGGCTATGAATTACTTGCATGAGGACAGAGAAGCTGGGCCTTTTTGCTTGGTAACTGGAAGAATGTTTACTTAAACTACTAGACAGGAATGCATCGGCTGAGGGGGAGGCAGATAATTCGAAGGTGAAATACAGTTCTTGGCAGAGAATAGGCTGATGTCAGGCTTCGTGAGCCGCGCAGAGAATGAGACAAGGTTCATGGTCACAGATGCAGGCTCGGACTGGAGCTTTCAGAGGCAGAAGGCAAGAGGAGTTTTGATGACAGAATCAGGGCCTACTTGCCTGGACTGTAAAGTGGCACAAGTGAACCATATAAAGCCAGTGGCCTTTCATATTTAGGAATGGAATATCCGGCCTATTCATGGCGGATCTGACAGAGGACATGTTGACGGTGGACGCACATGTGTTTGCGTCTTCATAACTGGAACTGGAGGGAACATACATGTACTTGTGACATGCACATGGAACCGTTGGGGTCCAAGATAGGGGACATAACTGACCAGAAAAATCCATATTTCCACATTCCCTCCTTGTCCCCTACTTGCCCTTCAAGAGATATCAATCTTCATCAATCCATTGATCTGTTCATATAGCATCATTTGTTCTTCTTTCTTCTTCCGGGATCTTGAATGAAAATCTTGATGTGGAATGCACGATGTGGCACACAGACCACAAATCGCTGGTCCACATTGTAGACATAGACAGCAACTGAATAGTATGAGAAGGCCAATACCTAGGAAGGATAAAACTCTCCATCCCCAGGCTGATACCGCATTCCAAAACCAACTGGACCAAGTCCAAGTGCCTGGGTTCTGGTGTATCTGGCTTACAATCTTATGAAGGCGAGTGATGGCTTTATATACAGATGGCGAATTTTCTGGTATGAATACGCAGCAGCTTGATCCGATGACCCTACAAGCTCCGCCCCTATCAGCTAGGATGACGTCAAGGACAAGACGATTTTGAAGCACAACAATCCGCATAGCAGACTGCTCTTCCGTTAAATTGCCTAAGGCGGAAATAGTCTCATTCACTACTGCTTCAAGGGTTCTAGTTAATCTACGTATCAGCTTACTATTAGTAACAGTGCCTATATAGGGAAAGATGCCTTTATTAAAATCTACATACTTGTCCCATGCCGTCTCAGTGTAATCGACAATGGGGAGATCTCTCCGTTCTCTGTTGTGTACTAAATGAATATTTCTGTAATAATCAGGAGGAGCTAGGAAAACAGGTGGCAAAAGGAATGCAATGTAGCAGGTACCATCCCAATCTAGAGGTAGACGCATATATGCCGTCTGACCACATATAAAGTAGGAGTGGCGAGAAGCTCTAAATGAAGATTTTCCTTGATCACTGAATTCTACTATAGAAGTGCATTTACTATGGCCCATATG
Source organism: Triturus cristatus (assembly GCF_964204655.1). NCBI lineage: Eukaryota > Metazoa > Chordata > Amphibia > Caudata > Salamandridae > Triturus > Triturus cristatus. The sequence continues at coordinate 883,057,591 of NC_140594.1, forward strand.
TATGGAACCAACCTTTCTTACACACAATTCACCCTTCGCTGGGAATACTGACATGGTGGGTAAGACTAGTTCAACTTCGGATACGACATTTAGAATCATGAGATTAGGTGTAAAATTACCTAATCCATATACTTCATTTTCTAGATCAGTTCCTGTTCTTTTGGGGCGACCCTCCTTGTCAGGGTAACAGACCTTGAGTAAAGCTAGGTTCAGGTTTCCCCATACCCAATGATCTTGGTAAACTGCTGTGTCTGAGTCTATGGAATTGATTAAACTAAACCATGCTCCACAGGAGCCATTATGTGTAAATGGATGTGGAAAGAAAGGCAGGACTCCTTCATAATTCTGATAGGGAGGGAGTCGGCCACACACCCAACAATTGGTGGCATTACTAGTCTGATGGGAATGATGTAACATACTAATGAAAGTGTTATTGCGCAGCGCAAGTCTATAAGACAATTCATGCGGAGGTAAGTCACTAAAAGAATGTTCAGCAGCAACATTATAAACATGTCTAGAAATAGGGTAATATATGTGCAACAACATGCTTGTAATAATTATCAAAAGACTCAATAAAAACAAAATTAATAATGTCACTATGCAGTGGCTACGCAGTGATTTACAATACGCCTGTCGTTTCAACATTTTTCGGGTATTTTCTCTACTCAGGTCCAAGGGATACATGTCAGAGACAATTCAACCGCTTCACCTTGGAGAGGACTTAAACAATCAAATTGCTCGACTCGTTGGGCCTAAGCTTTAGTTTGTAATTTTCAGATTTGTTCGGTTCAACAAAAGGGAGTTTTGTATCAGTCTGTGAGGGAGTGCAGGGCACAATGTCTATATCCGAGGATAGTCCATGAAATTTCTTGATATGGCTTGAATGAATCCAGCCCTTGCGGCCCTCGATCTTCACGGCTGTTCTTGTGGTCAACAGGACCAACTTGGGTGCTTTCCACCTGGGCTCCAGCTGAGTCTTTCGGTCGAAATTCCTCACAAAGACAAGATTACCCGGAACAACGTCATGGGGTTTCACCTCAGTGTTGTCGGGAAAGGCTGCAGCTACCTGTGAACGAGAAGATTGTAGTGCAGACATCAAGGAAGCCAAGTAATCTGTCAGCATATTACAGTCAATATCAGTTATTTTGCGTGGTATAGGCGTCCCCCACATATTTGGTGGTCTACCGAAGATCACCTCATACGGGGATAGCCCTGTTCGAGAGTGTGCTACCATTCTCATGTAAAAGAGTGCAACTGGTAACGCTACTACCCAGTCGACACCTTTCTCTCTGCATATTTTGGACATTCTGATTTTCAGTATCTGGTTATGTCTTTCTACGAGACCTGCTGCCTCGGGATGTCGGACACAGTGGAATTTCCACTGATATCCTAACAGAAGTGAAACGTGTTTCATTAATTCGGATGAGAACGGCTGGCCGTTATCTGAGTGAACAGCACGTGGTAAACCGTATCGTGGGAAGAATTCTCGAACCAACTGTTTGGCAGTAGTCGGGGCAGTGTAATCTGAAACCGGGTATGCCTCCGTCCAACGGGACAGAGCGCAAACAACTACGAGAACATATTTGAATCCTCGACATCGTTCCATCTGGATATAGTCCATCTGGAGCACTTCAAAAGGATGATTAGGAGTATGAAATCCACCCTGTTCTACGGGAACGCTTTTTCCTGGGTTGAACTGACAACAGATCATACAGGTACGGACCTTTTGTTTTGCTGCTGCTCGTAAATGTTTATTGAACCAAATGTGTTGAATGCTGTCTAGCATAGCTTTTTCTCCTAGATGTGCTGGACTATGTATAGTGTTAATTATAACTTGGACCATTGAATCAGGAAGGAACCATACAGATTTTTCCTTCATCATCCATCCTTGGTCCGTTTGGATCCCTCCTAATTCAGTCCATTTCTTTATTTCGTCTGGTGTAGCATGTGTCTGTATGTCAATTACGTCAAGAGTAGGATCTTTAACTGTCATACAATGTGTCGGTGTCGGGACTATTGTCTTTGTCATGTCGGGGGTTTGAGTTTGAGCAGTCAGTTTAGCTGTTCTGTCGGCTAGATCATTGCCTTGGGAGATGATATCAGTAACCTTCGTATGGGCCTTACATTTCATAATTGATATTTCAGTGGGTAGATGTATTGCATCTAATAATGCATGAATGAGGGGTCTGTGCTGAATGTGGGCACCGTGGGAAGTTAAATAACCTCTCTCTCGCCACAGCACGCCGAAGTCATGTACAACTCCGAATGCATAACGTGAGTCAGTGTATATGTTGACTTTTTTATTCGTGGCTTGAATACAGGCTTGTGTCAGAGCGATGAGTTCTGCGGCTTGAGCTGACAAAGTATTTATACGATTAGTTTCAATGACTTCAGTATCTGTGGTGACTGCGTAAGCAGCCACTAACTCTCCTGTACTTGTTCTCATACAAGAACCGTCTACATACAATGTCAGGTCTGGATCTGACAATGGGACATCTGTCAAGTCTTGTCTGGGTTTTGTTGTTATTGTAATAACTTCAATACAGTCATGGGCTAGTGGGTCTGTTCCGACTACTGGTAAAAGTGTGGCAGGATTCAATGTGTTACAGCGTCTGATTTCTATTTGTGGCTGAAACAATGTAAGCTCGTATCCTGTAAGTCGCGCTATAGTCAAGTGTTGTGTTTGCGTTCTATTTACAAGAACCTCTACTGCGTGTGGTACTTGAACTGTCAATGGATGTCCTAACACTATGGCATCGCTTTGTCTGATTGCTAAAGCTGTCGCTGCTACTGATTTCAGGCACGCAGGCAAAGCCTGAGCTACGGGATCTAATGTACTAGAAAAATAAGCACATGGTTTGTGTGCTCCCGCTTGTTCCTGTGTGAGTACTGACAAGGCAGTACCTTCGCGTTCTGTAACAAAGAGTGTAAACTGTTTTCTGTAACATGGTGTTGCTAAAACGGGTGCTTGACATAAAGCTTTCTTTAGGCTTTCAAAAGCTTGTGTGTGTTCCTGAGTCCAAGGGAGAACAGTCGATGTGGCTGCCTCCTGTGTGGTCAATTGAATGAGTTGTTTTGCTAGAAATGCATACTGAGGGATCCACTGCCTACAATATGAAGTGAGGCCTATGAAAGCCCGCACCTCCTTTTGTGTCTTGGGTATTGACATGTTAGCTATTAACTGAATGCGGTCGGGTGTAAGCTGCCTTCCCTCCTTGGACAGCGAGTGTCCAAGATAAACAACTCGCTGGACACAGAATTGCAGCTTAGAAGGGGACACCTTGTGCCCCTTTTCGGCTAGAAATTGTAAAACTGTCAGTGATGCTTTTTCACATTCCGGTTCGCTTCTCGCGGTGATCAGCAGATCATCGACGTATTGAAGCAAGGCGGTGTTAACTGGCATGTGGATACTGTCAAGTTCTCGTTTCAGTGCTTGGCTATAGATGCTGGGGCTTTCTGTAAATCCTTGAGGTGCGCGGGAGAATTTAAAGCTACGCCCATTTAAACTAAATCCGAACAAATATTGGCTTTCCGGATCTATTGGGACGCTGAAAAAGGCATTCTTGAGATCAATTACAGAAAAGAATGTTGCTTCGGAATCAATAGCTGTCAATAATGACGAGATATCTGGGACCACAGGAAATTGTGGCACAATACATTTGTTTAACTCGCGCAGATCAATAACCAATCGATATACTGGCGGAGCTGTAGGATCTGTTCGTTTAAGAATCGGAATTATCGGTGAATTACATACATTGGAGTCTGTTTCTACAACTACTCCTTGGGCAATAAGCTCGTCAATGATTTGTAGTAAAGCCACTACAGCATCTGGTGGTAACTTGTATTGTCGCATTCGTGGTAGCACCACTCCTGCCTTTAGTGTGACTCGATATGGTGTAATATTCATGCAACCAACATCAGTAGGGCCTTGTGCCCATAGATGTGTAGGTAAAGTCTGCAGTCGGGGATCCATGTCTCTAGATACATAGTGACCTTTAAAATCCCGTAAAAACAACCTTACTCCTTCCGGAGAACAACATATTATAGCTCCTAGGGCTTTCAACGTTTTTATTCCTAACAAGTTTTCTGGACATGATTTAGTAAGCAATAAATCTGTAGTTCGGGTCAGAGGTCCTATCGTAAGTGGAAGAGGCTGTGATACTTCATTAACAATAAGTTTTCCTGAAAAACCAAGGGAAATATTCTGAGAGCCTGAGAGGGGTGCCCCTGGAACTTCACTACGTTTTATAGTTGTTCGACTTGCCCCTGTATCGAGTAAAAATTTTCTATCTTGACCTAATAATTCACTATGTACATAAGGTCCTTCTTGATCTACAGGAATCTCGATAAGGGGTAAGTCAACTTCCCTCTCTAGGCTAGTTCATGCGTAACGTTGATACTCAGGATATTCATACTGTGCAGTCTGATACATTTGTCGTGTTGTTGTCTGTGTGGCAGCAGCAGGCAACGGTGGTGCAGCTGGCACAAACTGTATTGGCTGTTGTGCGGCTGGCATGGCCTGGGCATGCTGCATAGCTCCTTGTTCATTCTGATCTTGTCTTAGTGGCCGTGATCTTTCTTGTGTTTTACCTATGGCGATATTATGTTTTAAAACTGGACAATCGTGTACGTAATGACCTGGCTTTTTACAATAATTGCATGTCCCTTTTACAGGTCCTGCTGAATCGGAATGTGTCATACCCTTTTTATGTCCTTCAGCTGGAACTGTCTGGGAAACTAGCATTTTCATTTTCGTGTCTTTCATGCGTCTGTGTTCATGTTCTTGTTCCTCTTTAATTCTATTGTGGTGGTACTGTAACATTTGTAACATTTGTGTTGGAGTGTTACCTTGCCAGGTACTCTCGAATTTTAATACTCTATTCTTTACTGGGGGCAGGGCATTTTCCACTAATTTTGTTACAAACAGATGCGGGTATGATTCGCTACTTGCTTTTATGCCACTATTTATACCAAAACATTTCTCGAATCGGGCATAGTAATCGCTAGTGTCTTCATCTTGCTTCTGTTTACAGGCTGAAATTGTACCCCAATCTTCCTTTTTCGTAGTTAATAAACGTGGCAGTACCTGTACTAGTAGACCTGGTAGTGCTTTAGTTTTGTCCCCAAGCCCCGAACCTGGACCTCGGGCCCTTTCTTCTGCTTCTAATGCTGACCATTCTATCTTTTGATCTCCTACCTCCCACTCTTTTTCCTTGAGTTTCTCATAAATGCCAGCAGGCATCAACACCTTTAATATTGTCATAATGTCGGGGTAGGTATACTCTCCCATGAGTAACATGTCTTTAATTTCTCGGTGAAAACCCGCTGGGTCTTTGTCATGACTGGGTACCACTTTCTTCATTTCTAACAATTCTATTTTCGATATGGGCGTATATACGAATACACGTTTAAACTGATTGTCCTCGCCTTTTATTGGGTGTACTTCTCGTAAGGGATTCTGTCTATCCAGGTGATATGTAGTTCTTTCCTTGACAGGCAATGAGACATGCTCTGAGCATACAAAAAGAATATACTGCTTTCTTGATACTAGAATTTCTTTAATTAATTTAGTACCTGGACCTCTCCATTTATTCATAAGCAATTCAGTCAATATGTCAGGTAAGGGACCAGGGTCCGAATGCTGACTCTGATATAGTATAATGAGTTGTTGAATCATATAAATCCCAGCTAACCTCTGCTCATCTGGGGTGAGATTCAAAAATGTGCGTACTACTGTCTCATCACTATATTTTCCGGGACTGTCCACCCAGTGGACAGCTGCCCTTGCTAAATCTTGTTCATCCATAGAATCGAGAAAATGATAACCCCTTCGTTCTCGGAGTAGCTTGTCGGCGGTTTGGAACGAATGCTCGTTAGACCTTATGTTAATTATGGGTATTTGGAAATTCCTGTCATTATCTGGACATATTGGACGTATTGAGTCAGTATGACATCTAGTCTGATTCCTATTACAAGATCTTCCTCTACCTACATAAGCTATGGTGTCCGACTGTCCTGCGGGCAGTCCTGACCCTTCTTCCTCGCTTTGTTCGAACTCGTCTGTCTCTAATCTCTCCTCGTGTAGGCGTTCTATTTCGTTACGGATCTTTCGGCACATGGCTATTATACAAGTTTGCTTATCGTGTCTCCCTTCTGATATATTCTGGCTCCATCTTGTAAGAATTTTCATTGCTTCCGGATCTACCCCCGGTCGGTCTTGATTTCTGATCACACAGTTTATGAGGAAACGTAACAGTTCCCCCTGTATCTCTACTTTCTGGTATTCCATAGCTCTGTTAATACATTCTGGATCTCGCCCTGTTTGAACAAAATGATATATTTTATCTAGATGCACAGTCATTCCTGGTAGCTTTGCTAAATACCCTGCGGCTCGTCTGATACGTAATGATGCCAGGATCATTTCGTCCTCTTTACCGAGCACCGGGTCATATCTACAATCTATAAGAAGTTCCTTAAGCGTACGATCACTTACGAATTTGGGTGTACGTGAATGCGCTGACTCTTGAAAAATAAGTTTATTTATTCTAGGTGGCGTAGAAAAAATATTGGTAGCACCTCCCGTGGCCCCGCCTGGGGCGTCGGGCGTGAAAGGATTCGTCGAACGTGACACAGCAACTATAGGTGTGGACTCAGCTATAGAAGTACCTGTAGGAACGGATGCAGAAACAGATGTGCTTGCCGGAACTTGTGACTCGATTTGTTGCTGTAGGGATACGGGTGCTGGATCTTGGCGTTGGACCTCCCTGGTATGCGGTCTATGTGGGGCGGAATTAGCATACTCGGGAGCTGCGTCATCTAAATATGAGGAAAGAAAAACATCTTCTGCGGTTCTAGGATGCCCCTTAGGATGTACCTTGATTGGGAATAATGGGGGTGGCAAGTCTTTCGGTATCTCTGGGGTAGCCTTAGGTAATCCTTCGGCCAGAAGGGGATACATACCATTCATAAGGGCATTTCTCTGTCTGTCTACTTGTTCTGATTTCACTCGGATACCTTCCTCAATTAATAGATTTTCTTGAACTTTGCTTGAACTTTCTTTACTCTTCTCTTCCTGTCTACGTGCTTTTTCCGTACGTCTATGAGATTCTTTACGCCATAACTCAACGGCGTCTTTCTGTGACTGTCTGACTTTCCTTTTCCATAACTCTTCCTCGACTTTCATGATGCACTCTGCATCCCAGGTTCCCGCTGCGGGCCATCTCTGACTTTCTGGTAATCCCTTGGTGTAGTCTACCCATAAATCAAGAAATAATATGGCGTCTAAGCCATGTTTGTGATACATGAAGTGCCCTGGAGTATCCCTAGGAGGAATAGGGACGGCTTCTTCAAGTACCCCTTTTCTAGTAGTGATCTGTCTTAATTTCGAAAAGAGCGGCATATTGACAACTGATCTGATACTTAATCTTGAACACACTAAATACAAAAGCACAATAATGAACAACCATTCATACCACAATATGCAGGACGTTTAACACATTAAACATTGAACATTAAACCTTTAACTGAAACAACAATGATGATCGTCTGCATAACTAAATCACCATGCTTAATTCTTGACACTTACTAGATACTTCGGAATACTTGATATACTGCTAAACAGTACAGATACACTGCTAAAACAGTGCAGACCGGATTTGTGTACCCAAACCCGTCTTGACCGGCACAACCTATGTGCACGTCAGAAATGCCTCCCCAGTAATGGTACTCACCGGGTAGCTTCGGAAACGGAAGGCCTCGGTAACTTGAACTTGAACCGGACTGGACTCGACTCGCCTCGTCGGAAACTGGGCTTGACTTCGAACTGGTGGGTCTCTGTATACCTCGGATCTTGCTCTCTCAGCTAGGCTCTGGTCGGGATACTTCGCACTTCTCACCGCCTCGTCTGGGTGTTGATCGCAGTCTCAGTCGCCCCCGCTTGACCGGAGGGAGATACAGGAAATCCTGCTGGTACGCGTAATTGTCCGTCCAGCTGTGGCAGGAGACCGGGCCTGCAACTCACCGCCGGCGCGTGAGATGAGAAAGTGTCCCTATTCCTTTACCGGGACTGAATTTGATACAGAAACATTATAAAATAGCTCAGTAAAATGAGAGGCAGAATCCGTGATATTAGAGTTTCGGAATGGGCTTTATTCCAATAATCGATTATAATCGGATGCTCCAAGTTCCATCACCACGGGGGTTCAGGAAGTGAAGTACATACTTTATTGACAAGAAGTAACTTTTATAGTACATACATTATAATGAAGTGAATACAGTAGGCGTAACAATTGATAAGGACATTGACGTTTGGTCTGCGTAACCGAAAATGGGTGTAATAATGAGTAAAAAGGAACATGATTGGTTATGATGTAATACATAGGTGGATCTATAAGATAATACTTGGCCTAAATGCGCGCGCAGCAGTATGACGTGTAATTGACGTGTAACTAGGGGGTGACGGGGACTTGACATTTAGCTCTATATGTGGAGACGAGAAGTCTGGGGGGTCAAGTCAACCTAATCCCAAATCATATCTAACATCCTATGTTTAAAGAACTATGTTATCCACAAAAGAAGGACTCTCGGACAGAATCTATTCTATACTGACTGTGCGTGCATGTGCAAGCGTCTAAGTGTCTACACTGAATGCGAGGGGGTAGGAATATTCCATGGTAACAGGGCTATGAATTACTTGCATGAGGACAGAGAAGCTGGGCCTTTTTGCTTGGTAACTGGAAGAATGTTTACTTAAACTACTAGACAGGAATGCATCGGCTGAGGGGGAGGCAGATAATTCGAAGGTGAAATACAGTTCTTGGCAGAGAATAGGCTGATGTCAGGCTTCGTGAGCCGCGCAGAGAATGAGACAAGGTTCATGGTCACAGATGCAGGCTCGGACTGGAGCTTTCAGAGGCAGAAGGCAAGAGGAGTTTTGATGACAGAATCAGGGCCTACTTGCCTGGACTGTAAAGTGGCACAAGTGAACCATATAAAGCCGGTGGCCTTTCATATTTAGGAATGGAATATCCGGCCTATTCATGGCGGATCTGACAGAGGACATGTTGACGGTGGACGCACATGTGTTTGCGTCTTCATAACTGGAACTGGAGGGAACATACATGTACTTGTGACATGCACATGGAACCGTTGGGGTCCAAGATAGGGGACATAACTGACCAGAAAAATCCATATTTCCACATTCCCTCCTTGTCCCCTACTTGCCCTTCAAGAGATATCAATCTTCATCAATCCATTGATCTGTTCATATAGCATCATTTGTTCTTCTTTCTTCTTCCGGGATCTTGAATGAAAATCTTGATGTGGAATGCACGATGTGGCACACAGACCACAAATCGCTGGTCCACATTGTAGACATAGACAGCAACTGAATAGTATGAGAAGGCCAATACCTAGGAAGGATAAAACTCTCCATCCCCAGGCTGATACCGCATTCCAAAACCAACTGGACCAAGTCCAAGTGCCTGGGTTCTGGTGTATCTGGCTTACAATCTTATGAAGGCGAGTGATGGCTTTATATACAGATGGCGAATTTTCTGGTATGAATACGCAGCAGCTTGATCCGATGACCCTACAAGCTCCGCCCCTATCAGCTAGGATAACGTCAAGGACAAGACGATTTTGAAGCACAACAATCCGCATAGCAGACTGCTCTTCCGTTAAATTGCCTAAGGCGGAAATAGTCTCATTCACTACTGCTTCAAGGGTTCTAGTTAATCTACGTATCAGCTTACTATTAGTAACAGTACCTATATAGGGAAAGATGCCTTTATTAAAATCTACATACTTGTCCCATGCCGTCTCAGTGTAATCGACAATGGGGAGATCTCTCCGTTCTCTGTTGTGTACTAAATGAATATTTCTGTAATAATCAGGAGGAGCTAGGAAAACAGGTGGCAAAAGGAATGCAATGTAGCAGGTACCATCCCAATCTAGAGGTAGACGCATATATGCCGTCTGACCACATATAAAGTAGGAGTGGCGAGAAGCTCTAAATGAAGATTTTCCTTGATCACTGAATTCTACTATAGAAGTGCATTTACTATGGCCCATATGTATGGAACCAACCTTTCTTACACACAATTCACCCTTCGCTGGGAATACTGACATGGTGGGTAAGACTAGTTCAACTTCGGATACGACATTTAGAATCATGAGATTAGGTGTAAAATTACCTAATCCATATACTTCATTTTCTAGATCAGTTCCTGTTCTTTTGGGGCGACCCTCCTTGTCAGGGTAACAGACCTTGAGTAAAGCTAGGTTCAGGTTTCCCCATACCCAATGATCTTGGTAAACTGCTGTGTCTGAGTCTATGGAATTGATTAAACTAAACCATGCTCCACAGGAGCCATTATGTGTAAATGGATGTGGAAAGAAAGGCAGGACTCCTTCATAATTCTGATAGGGAGGGAGTCGGCCACACACCCAACAATTGGTGGCATTACTAGTCTGATGGGAATGATGTAACATACTAATGAAAGTGTTATTGCGCAGCGCAAGTCTATAAGACAATTCATGCGGAGGTAAGTCACTAAAAGAATGTTCAGCAGCAACATTATAAACATGTCTAGAAATAGGGTAATATATGTGCAACAACATGCTTGTAATAATTATCAAAAGACTCAATAAAAACAAAATTAATAATGTCACTATGCAGTGGCTACGCAGTGATTTACAATACGCCTGTCGTTTCAACATTTTTCGGGTATTTTCTCTACTCAGGTCCAAGGGATACATGTCAGAGACAATTCAACCGCTTCACCTTGGAGAGGACTTAAACAATCAAATTGCTCGACTCGTTGGGCCTAAGCTTTAGTTTGTAATTTTCAGATTTGTTCGGTTCAACAAAAGGGAGTTTTGTATCAGTCTGTGAGGGAGTGCAGGGCACAATGTCTATATCCGAGGATAGTCCATGAAATTTCTTGATATGGCTTGAATGAATCCAGCCCTTGCGGCCCTCGATCTTCACGGCTGTTCTTGTGGTCAACAGGACCAACTTGGGTGCTTTCCACCTGGGCTCCAGCTGAGTCTTTCGGTCGAAATTCCTCACAAAGACAAGATTACCCGGAACAACGTCATGGGGTTTCACCTCAGTGTTGTCGGGAAAGGCTGCAGCTACCTGTGAACGAGAAGATTGTAGTGCAGACATCAAGGAAGCCAAGTAATCTGTCAGCATATTACAGTCAATATCAGTTATTTTGCGTGGTATAGGCGTCCCCCACATATTTGGTGGTCTACCGAAGATCTCCTCATACGGGGATAGCCCTGTTCGAGAGTGTGCTACCATTCTCATGTAAAAGAGTGCAACTGGTAACGCTACTACCCAGTCGACACCTTTCTCTCTGCATATTTTGGACATTCTGATTTTCAGTATCTGGTTATGTCTTTCTACGAGACCTGCTGCCTCGGGATGTCGGACACAGTGGAATTTCCACTGATATCCTAACAGAAGTGAAACGTGTTTCATTAATTCGGATGAGAACGGCTGGCCGTTATCTGAGTGAACAGCACGTGGTAAACCGTATCGTGGGAAGAATTCTCGAACCAACTGTTTGGCAGTAGTCGGGGCAGTGTAATCTGAAACCGGGTATGCCTCCGTCCAACGGGACAGAGCGCAAACAACTACGAGAACATATTTGAATCCTCGACATCGTTCCATCTGGATATAGTCCATCTGGAGCACTTCAAAAGGATGATTAGGAGTATGAAATCCACCCTGTTCTACGGGAACGCTTTTTCCTGGGTTGAACTGACAACAGATCATACAGGTACGGACCTTTTGTTTTGCTGCTGCTCGTAAATGTTTATTGAACCAAATGTGTTGAAATGCTGTCTAGCATAGCTTTTTCTCCTAGATGTGCTGGACTATGTATAGTGTTAATTATAACTTGGACCATTGAATCAGGAAGGAACCATACAGATTTTTCCTTCATCATCCATCCTTGGTCCGTTTGGATCCCTCCTAATTCAGTCCATTTCTTTATTTCGTCTGGTGTAGCATGTGTCTGTATGTCAATTACGTCAAGAGTAGGATCTTTAACTGTCATACAATGTGTCGGTGTCGGGACTATTGTCTTTGTCATGTCGGGGGTTTGAGTTTGAGCAGTCAGTTTAGCTGTTCTGTCGGCTAGATCATTGCCTTGGAAGATGATATCAGTAACCTTCGTATGGGCCTTACATTTCATAATTGATATTTCAGTGGGTAGATGTATTGCATCTAATAATGCATGAATGAGGGGTCCGTGCTGAATGTGGGCACCGTGGGAAGTTAAATAACCTCTCTCTCGCCACAGCACGCCGAAGTCATGTACAACTCCGAATGCATAACGTGAGTCAGTGTATATGTTGACTTTTTTATTCGTGGCTTGAATACAGGCTTGTGTCAGAGCGATGAGTTCTGCGGCTTGAGCTGACAAAGTATTTATACGATTAGTTTCAATGACTTCAGTATCTGTGGTGACTGCGTAAGCAGCCACTAACTCTCCTGTACTTGTTCTCATACAAGAACCGTCTACATACAATGTCAGGTCTGGATCTGACAATGGGACATCTGTCAAGTCTTGTCTGGGTTTTGTTGTTATTGTAATAACTTCAATACAGTCATGGGCTAGTGGGTCTGTTCCGACTACTGGTAAAAGTGTGGCAGGATTCAATGTGTTACAGCGTCTGATTTCTATATGTGGCTGAAACAATGTAAGCTCGTATCCTGTAAGTCGCGCTATAGTCAAGTGTTGTGTTTGCGTTCTATTTACAAGAACCTCTACTGCGTGTGGTACTTGAACTGTCAATGGATGTCCTAACACTATGGCATCGCTTTGTCTGATTGCTAAAGCTGTCGCTGCTACTGATTTCAGGCACGCAGGCAAAGCCTGAGCTACGGGATCTAATGTACTAGAAAAATAAGCACATGGTTTGTGTGCTCCCGCTTGTTCCTGTGTGAGTACTGACAAGGCAGTACCTTCGCGTTCTGTAACAAAGAGTGTAAACTGTTTTCTGTAACATGGTGTTGCTAAAACGGGTGCTTGACATAAAGCTTTCTTTAGCCTTTCAAAAGCTTGTGTGTGTTCCTGAGTCCAAGGGAGAACAGTCGATGTGGCTGCCTCCTGTGTGGTCAATTGAATGAGTGGTTTTGCTAGAAATGCATACTGAGGGATCCACTGCCTACAATATGAAGTGAGGCCTATGAAAGCCCGCACCTCCTTTTGTGTCTTGGGTATTGACATGTTAGCTATTAACTGAATGCGGTCGGGTGTAAGCTGCCTTCCCTCCTTGGACAGCGAGTGTCCAAGATAAACAACTCGCTGGACACAGAATTGCAGCTTAGAAGGGGACACCTTGTGCCCCTTTTCGGCTAGAAATTGTAAAACTGTCAGTGATGCTTTTTCACATTCCGGTTCGCTTCTCGCGGTGATCAGCAGATCATCGACGTATTGAAGCAAGGCGGTGTTAACTGGCATGTGGATACTGTCAAGTTCTCGTTTCAGTGCTTGGCTATAGATGCTGGGGCTTTCTGTAAATCCTTGAGGTGCGCGGGAGAATTTAAAGCTACGCCCATTTAAACTAAATCCGAACAAATATTGGCTTTCCGGATCTATTGGGACGCTGAAAAAGGCATTCTTGAGATCAATTACAGTAAAGAATGTTGCTTCGGAATCAATAGCTGTCAATAATGACGAGATATCTGGGACCACAGGAAATTGTGGCACAATACATTTGTTTAACTCGCGCAGATCAATAACCAATCGATATACTGGCGGAGCTGTAGGATCTGTTCGTTTAAGAATCGGAATTATCGGTGAATTACATACATTGGAGTCTGTTTCTACAACTACTCCTTGGGCAATAAGCTCGTCAATGATTTGTAGTAAAGCCACTACAGCATCTGGTGGTAACTTGTATTGTCGCATTCGTGGTAGCACCACTCCTGCCTTTAGTGTGACTCGATATGGTGTAATATTCATGCAACCAACATCAGTAGGGCCTTGTGCCCATAGATGTGTAGGTAAAGTCTGCAGTCGGGGATCCATGTCTCTAGATACATAGTGACCTTTAAAATCCCGTAAAAACAACCTTACTCCTTCCGGAGAACAACATATTATAGCTCCTAGGGCTTTCAACGTTTTTATTCCTAACAAGTTTTCTGGACATGATTTAGTAAGCAATAAATCTGTAGTTCGGGTCAGAGGTCCTATCGTAAGTGGAAGAGGCTGTGATACTTCATTAACAATAGGTTTTCCTGAAAAACCAAGGGAAATATTCTGAGAGCCTGAGAGGGGTGCCCCTGGAACTTCACTACGTTTTATAGTTGTTCGACTTGCCCCTGTATCGAGTAAAAATTTTCTATCTTGACCTAATAATTCACTATGTACATAAGGTCCTTCTTGATCTACAGGAATCTCGATAAGGGGTAAGTCAACTTCCCTCTCTAGGCTAGTTCATGCGTAACGTTGATACTCAGGATATTCATACTGTGCAGTCTGATACATTTGTCGTGTTGTTGTCTGTGTGGCAGCAGCAGGCAACGGTGGTGCAGCTGGCACAAACTGTATTGGCTGTTGTGCGGCTGGCATGGCCTGGGCATGCTGCATAGCTCCTTGTTCATTCTGATCTTGTCTTAGTGGCCGTGATCTTTCTTGTGTTTTACCTATGGCGATATTATGTTTTAAAACTGGACAATCGTGTACGTAATGACCTGGCTTTTTACAATAATTGCATGTCCCTTTTACAGGTCCTGCTGAATCGGAATGTGTCATACCCTTTTTATGTCCTTCAGCTGGAACTGTCTGGGAAACTAGCATTTTCATTTTCGTGTCTTTCATGCGTCTGTGTTCATGTTCTTGTTCCTCTTTAATTCTATTGTGGTGGTACTGTAACATTTGTAACATTTGTGTTGGAGTGTTACCTTGCCAGGTACTCTCGAATTTTAATACTCTATTCTTTACTGGGGGCAGGGCATTTTCCACTAATTTTGTTACAAACAGATGCGGGTATGATTCGCTACTTGCTTTTATGCCACTATTTATACCAAAACATTTCTCGAATCGGGCATAGTAATCGCTAGTGTCTTCATCTTGCTTCTGTTTACAGGCTGAAATTGTACCCCAATCTTCCTTTTTCGTAGTTAATAAACGTGGCAGTACCTGTACTAGTAGACCTGGTAGTGCTTTAGTTTTGTCCCCAAGCCCCGAACCTGGACCTCGGGCCCTTTCTTCTGCTTCTAATGCTGACCATTCTATCTTTTGATCTCCTACCTCCCACTCTTTTTCCTTGAGTTTCTCATAAATGCCAGCAGGCATCAACACCTTTAATATTGTCATAATGTCGGGGTAGGTATACTCTCCCATGAGTAACATGTCTTTAATTTCTCGGTGAAAACCCGCTGGGTCTTTGTCATGACTGGGTACCACTTTCTTCATTTCTAACAATTCTATTTTCGATATGGGCGTATATACGAATACACGTTTAAACTGATTGTCCTCGCCTTTTATTGGGTGTACTTCTCGTAAGGGATTCTGTCTATCCAGGTGATATGTAGTTCTTTCCTTGACAGGCAATGAGACATGCTCTGAGCATACAAAAAGAATATACTGCTTTCTTGATACTAGAATTTCTTTAATTAATTTAGTACCTGGACCTCTCCATTTATTCATAAGCAATTCAGTCAATATGTCAGGTAAGGGGCCAGGGTCCGAATGCTGACTCTGATATAGTATAATGAGTTGTTGAATCATATAAATCCCAGCTAACCTCTGCTCATCTGGGGTGAGATTCAAAAATGTGCGTACTACTGTCTCATCACTATATTTTCCGGGACTGTCCACCCAGTGGACAGCTGCCCTTGCTAAATCTTGTTCATCCATAGAATCGAGAAAATGATAACCCCTTCGTTCTCGGAGTAGCTTGTCGGCGGTTTGGAACGAATGCTCGTTAGACCTTATGTTAATTATGGGTATTTGGAAATTCCTGTCATTATCTGGACATATTGGACGTATTGAGTCAGTATGACATCTAGTCTGATTCCTATTACAAGATCTTCCTCTACCTACATAAGCTATGGTGTCCGACTGTCCTGCGGGCAGTCCTGACCCTTCTTCCTCGCTTTGTTCGAACTCGTCTGTCTCTAATCTCTCCTCGTGTAGGCGTTCTATTTCTTTACGGAAATATGGATTTTTCGGCACATGGCTATTATACAAGTTTGCTTATCGTGTCTCCCTTCTGATATATTCTGGCTCCATCTTGTAAGAATTTTCATTGCTTCCGGATCTACCCCCGGTCGGTCTTGATTTCTGATCACACAGTTTATGAGGAAACGTAACAGTTCCCCCTGTATCTCTACTTTCTGGTATTCCATAGCTCTGTTAATACATTCTGGATCTCGCCCTGTTTGAACAAAATGATATATTTTATCTAGATGCACAGTCATTCCTGGTAGCTTTGCTAAATACCCTGCGGCTCGTCTGATACGTAATGATGCCAGGATCATTTCGTCCTCTTTACCGAGCACCGGGTCATATCTACAATCTATAAGAAGTTCCTTAAGCGTACGATCACTTACGAATTTGGGTGTACGTGAATGCGCTGACTCTTGAAAAATAAGTTTATTTATTCTAGGTGGCGTAGAAAAGATATTGGTAGCACCTCCCGTGGCCCCGCCTGGGGCGTCGGGCGTGAAAGGATTCGTCGAACGTGACACAGCAACTATAGGTGTGGACTCAGCTATAGAAGTACCTGTAGGAACGGATGCAGAAACAGATGTGCTTGCCGGAACTTGTGACTCGATTTGTTGCTGTAGGGATACGGGTGCTGGATCTTGGCGTTGGACCTCCCTGGTATGCGGTCTATGTGGGGCGGAATTAGCATACTCGGGAGCTGCGTCATCTAAATATGAGGAAAGAAAAACATCTTCTGCGGTTCTAGGATGCCCCTTAGGATGTACCTTGATTGGGAATAATGGGGGTGGCAAGTCTTTCGGTATCTCTGGGGTAGCCTTAGGTAATCCTTCGGCCAGAAGGGGATACATACCATTCATAAGGGCATTTCTCTGTCTGTCTACTTGTTCTGATTTCACTCGGATACCTTCCTCAATTAATAGATTTTCTTGAACTTTGCTTGAACTTTCTTTACTCTTCTCTTCCTGTCGACGTGCTTTTTCCGTACGTCTATGAGATTCTTTACGCCATAACTCAACGGCGTCTTTCTGTGACTGTCTGACTTTCCTTTTCCATAACTCTTCCTCGACTTTCATGATGCACTCTGCATCCCAGGTTCCCGCTGCGGGCCATCTCTGACTTTCTGGTAATCCCTTGGTGTAGTCTACCCATAAATCAAGAAATAATATGGCGTCTAAGCCATGTTTGTGATACATGAAGTGCCCTGGAGTATCCCTAGGAGGAATAGGTACGGCTTCTTCAAGTACCCCTTTTCTTGTAGTGATCTGTCTTAATTTCGAAAAGAGCGGCATATTGACAACTGATCTGATACTTAATCTTGAACACACTAAATACAAAAGCACAATAATGAACAACCATTCATACCACAATATGCAGGACGTTTAACACATTAAACATTGAACATTAAACCTTTAACTGAAACAACAATGATGATCGTCTGCATAACTAAATCACCATGCTTAATTCTTGACACTTACTAGATACTTCGGAATACTTGATATACTGCTAAACAGTACAGATACACTGCTAAAACAGTGCAGACCGGATTTGTGTACCCAAACCCGTCTTGACCGGCACAACCTATGTGCACGTCAGAAATGCCTCCCCAGTAATGGTACTCACCGGGTAGCTTCGGAAACGGAAGGCCTCGGTAACTTGAACTTGAACCGGACTGGACTCGACTCACCTCGTCGGAAACTGGGCTTGACTTCGAACTGGTGGGTCTCTGTATACCTCGGATCTTGCTCTCTCAGCTAGGCTCTGGTCGGGATACTTCGCACTTCTCACCGCCTCGTCTGGGTGTTGATCGCAGTCTCAGTCGCCCCCGCTTGACCGGAGGGAGATACAGGAAATCCTGCTGGTACGCGTAATTGTCCGTCCAGCTGTGGCAGGAGACCGGGCCTGCAACTCACCGCCGGCGCGTGAGATGAGAAAGTGTCCCTGTTCGGGCGCCATTATGTGGTAAATAAAAATTCCTTTACCGGGACTGAATTTGATACAGAAACATTATAAAATAGCTCAGTAAAATGAGAGGCAGAATCCGTGATATTAGAGTTTCGGAATGGGCTTTATTCCAATAATCGATTATAATCGGATGCTCCAAGTTCCATCACCACGGGGGTTCAGGAAGTGAAGTACATACTTTATTGACAAGAAGTAACTTTTATAGTACATACATTATAATGAAGTGAATACAGTAGGCGTAACAATTGATAAGGACATTGACGTTTGGTCTGCGTAACCGAAAATGGGTGTAATAATGAGTAAAAAGGAACATGATTGGTTATGATGTAATACATAGGTGGATCTATAAGATAATACTTGGCCTAAATGCGCGCGCAGCAGTATGACGTGTAATTGACGTGTAACTAGGGGGTGACGGGGACTTGACATTTAGCTCTATATGTGGAGACGAGAAGTCTGGGGGGTCAAGTCAACCTAATCCCAAATCATATCTAACATCCTATGTTTAAAGAACTATGTTATCCACAAAAGAAGGACTCTCGGACAGAATCTATTCTATACTGACTGTGCGTGCATGTACAAGCGTCTAAGTGTCTACACTGAATGCGAGGGGGTAGGAATATTCCATGGTAACAGGGCTATGAATTACTTGCATGAGGACAGAGAAGCTGGGCCTTTTTGCTTGGTAACTGGAAGAATGTTTACTTAAACTACTAGACAGGAATGCATCGGCTGAGGGGGAGGCAGATAATTCGAAGGTGAAATACAGTTCTTGGCAGAGAATAGGCTGATGTCAGGCTTCGTGAGCCGCGCAGAGAATGAGACAAGGTTCATGGTCACAGATGCAGGCTCGGACTGGAGCTTTCAGAGGCAGAAGGCAAGAGGAGTTTTGATGACAGAATCAGGGCCTACTTGCCTGGACTGTAAAGTGGCACAAGTGAACCATATAAAGCCGGTGGCCTTTCATATTTAGGAATGGAATATCCGGCCTATTCATGGCGGATCTGACAGAGGACATGTTGACGGTGGACGCACATGTGTTTGCGTCTTCATAACTGGAACTGGAGGGAACATACATGTACTTGTGACATGCACATGGAACCGTTGGGGTCCAAGATAGGGGACATAACTGACCAGAAAAATCCATATTTCCACAGTTTCTGGAACTAAAATAAGTGTGTTTAGAGTCCTTTTAATGCCTGAAATTGGTCGAAATAGAAGCTTCTGAGTAGGAGAAAAAAGTCTGTAAAAATGGCAATTTTGGTCATATTGAGGCTTTAAACAGAAGTTATTCATAATGAGGCACAAGCCAAATGAAATTTTTTATCCATTTTTCTACAGTCCAAAAATCAATTTTCTGATGAAAAACAATGACCTGTGATCTGTCGAACCTTCTCCAGAAGGTCAGAAATGGTAATTTTTTAATGTTTAAGTTTTTTGACTGTAAACGACTTTTGTATATGAATTAGAACTCTTGGAACTGAAATAAGTGTGTATAGAGACATTTTAATGCCTTAAATTGGTTTTAAGAAGCTTTCTCCAGATGGTCAGAAATGGTAATTTTTTAATGTTTAAATTTTTGACTCTAAATGAATATTACATGTCAATTAGAACTCTTGGAACTAAAATAAGTGTGTTTAGAGTCATTTTAATGCCTGAAATTGGTCGAAATATAAGCTCTGAGTAGGAGAAAAAGTCTGTAAAAATGGCAATTTCGGTCACATTGAGGCTTTAAAAAGTAGTTATACAACATGAGGCACAATCCAAATGACGTTTTGAATCAATTTTTCTACAGTCCAAAAAATCAATTTTCTGATGAAAATCGATGACCCGTGACCTGTCGAACTTTCTCCAGATGGTCAGAAATGATAATTTCTTAATTTTTAATTTTTTGACTGTAAATGACTATTGCATGTGAATTATCAATTTTGGAACTAAAATAAATGTGTTTAGAGTCATTTTAATGGCTGAATTTGGTTGAAATAGAAGCTTCTGAGTAGGAGAAAAAGTCTGTCAAAATGGCAATTTTGGTCACATTGAGGCTTTAAAAAGTAGTTATTCAACATGAGGCACAATCCAAATTACATTTTGAATAAATTTTTCTACAGTCCAAGAAATCAATTTTCTGAGGAAAAACGATGACTCCTGACCTGTCGAACTTTCTCCAGATGGTCAGAAATGGTAATTTTTTAATGTTTAATTTTTTGACTGTAAATGACTATTGCATGTGCATTATCGCTTCTGGAACTAAAATAAGTGTGTTTAGAGTCCTTTTTATGCCTGAAATTGGTCGAAATAGAAGCTTCTGAGTAGGAGAAAAAACTCTGTAAAAATGGCAATTTTGGTCATATTGAGGCTTTAAACAGAAGTTATTCATAATTAGGCACAAGCCAAATGAATTTTTTTATCCATTTTTCTACAGTCCAAAAATCAATTTTCTGATGAAAAACAATGACCTGTGATCTGTCGAACCTTCTCCAGATGGTCAGAAATGGTAATTTTTTAATGTTTAAGTTTTTTGACTGTAAACGACTTTTGTATATGAATTAGAACTCTTGGAACTGAAATAAGTGTGTATAGAATCATTTTAATGCCTGAAATTGGTCGAAATAGAAGCTTCTGAGCAGGAGAAAAAGTCTGTAAAAATGGCAATTTTGGTCACATTGAGGCATAAAAAGTAGTTATTCAACATGAGGCACAATCCAAATGACATTTTGAATTAATTTTTCTACAGTCCAAAAAATCAATTTTCTGATGAAAAACGATGACCCGTGATCTGTCGAACTTTCTCCAGATGGTCAGAAAAGGTAATTTTTTAATGTTTAATTTTTTGACTGTAAATGACTTTTGTATGTGAATTAGAACTCTTGGAACTAAAATAAGTGTGTTTAGAGTCATTTTAATGCCTTAAATTGGTTTTAAGAAGCTTTCTCCAGATGGTCAGAAATGGTAATTTTTTAATGTTTACATTTTTGACTCTAAATGAATATTACATGTCAATTAGAACTCTTGGAACTACAATAAGTGTGTTTAGAGTCATTTTAATGCCTGAAATTGGTCGAAATAGAAGCTCTGAGTAGGAGAAAAAGTCTGTAAAAATGGCAATTTCGGTCACATTGAGGCTTTAAAAAGTAGTTATACAACATGAGGCACAATCCAAATGACATTTTGAATCAATTTTTCTACAGTCCAAAAAATCAATTTTCTGATGAAAAACGATGACTCCTGACCTGTCGAACTTTCTCCAGATGGTCAGAAATGGTAATTTTTTAATGTTTAATTTTTTTACTGTAAATCACTATTGCATGTGCATTATCACTTCTGGAACTAAAATAAGTGTGTTTAGAGTCCTTTTAATGCCTGAAAATGGTCGAAATAGAAGCTTCTGAGTAGGAGAAAAAAGTCTGTAAAAATGGCAATTTTGGTCATATTGAGGCTTTAAACAGAAGTTATTCATCATGAGGCACAAGCCAAATGAAATTTTTTATCCATTTTTCTACAGTCCAAAAAATCAATTTTCTGATGAAAAACGATGACCCGTGACCTGTCGAACTTTCTCCAGATGGTTAGAAATGGTAATCTTTTAATGTTTAATTTTTTAACTGTAAATGACTATTGCATGTGAATTATCACTTTTGGAACTGATATAAGTGTCTTTAGAGCCATTTTATTGCCTGAAATTGGTTGAAAAGGAAGCTTCTGAGAAGGAGAAAAAGTCTGTAAAAATTTCAATTTTGGTCACATTGAGGCTTTAAAAAGTGGTTATACAACATGAGGCACAATCAACTGAAATTTTGAATACATTTCTCTACTGTCCTAAAAATCGATTTTCTGATGAAAAACGATGACCCGTGACCTGTCGAACTTTCTCCAGATGGTCAGAAATGGTAATTTTTTTATGTTTAATTTTTTGACTGTAAATGACTTTTGTATGTGAATTAGAACTCTTGGAACTAAAATAAGTGTGTTTAGAGGTATTTTAATGCCTGAAATTGGTCGAAATAGAAGCTTCTGAGCAGGAGAAAAAGTCTGTAAAAATGGCAATTTTGGTCACATTGAGGCTTTAAAAAGTAGTTATTCAACATGAGGCACAATCCAAATGACATTTTGAATCAATTTTTCTACAGTCCAAAAAATCTATTTTCTGATGAAAAACGATGATCCGTGATCTGTCGAACTTTCTCCAGATGGTCAGAAATGGTAATTTTTTAATTTTTAAGTTTTTTTACTCTAAATGACTATTGCATGTGAATTATCAATTTTGGAACTAAAATAAATGTGTTTAGAGTCATTTTAATGGCTGAATTTGGTTGAAATAGAAGCTTCTGAGTAGGAGAAAAAGTCTGTCAAAATGGCAATTTTGGTCACATTGAGGCTTTAAAAAGTAGTTATTCAACATGAGGCACAATCCAAATGACATTTTGAATCAATTTTTCTACAGTCCAAAAAATCATTTTTCTGATGAAAAACGATGACCCGTGACCTGTCGAACTTTCTCCAGATGGTCAGAAATGCTAATTTTTTAATTTTTAATTTTTTGACTGTAAATGACTATTGCATGTGAATTATCAATTTTGGAACTAAAATAAATGTATTTAGAGTCATTTTAATGGCTGAATTTGGTTGAAATAGAAGCTTCTGTGTAGGAGAAAAAGTCTGTCAAAATGGCAATTTTGGTCACATTGAGGCTTTAAAAAGTAGTTATTCAACATGAGGCACAATCCAAATGACATTTTGAATCAATTTTTCTACAGTCCAAAAAATCAATTTTCTGAGGAAAAACGATGACTCCTGACCTGTCGAACTTTATCCAGATGGTCAGAAATGTTAATTTTTTAATGTTTAATTTTTTGACTGTAAATGACTATTGCATGTGCATTATCGCTTCTGGAACTAAAATAAGTGTGTTTAGAGTCCTTTTAATGCCTGAAATTGGTCGAAATAGAAGCTTCTGAGTAGGAGAAAAAAGTCTGCAAAACTGGCAATTTTGGTCATATTGAGGCTTTAAACAGAAGTTATTCATAATGAGGCACAAGCCAAATGAAATTTTTTATCCATTTTTCTACAGTCCAAAAAATCAATTTTCTGATGAAAAACGATGACCTGAGATCTGTCGAACCTTCTCCAGATGGTCAGAAATGGTAATTTTTTAATGTTTAAGTTTTTTGACTGTAAATGACTTTTGTATGTAAATTAGAACTCTTGGAACTAAAATAAGTGTGTTTAGAGTCATTTTAATGCCTGAAATTGGTCGAAATAGAAGCTTCTGAGCAGGAGAAAAAGTCTGTAAAAATGGCAATTTTGGTCACATTGAGGCTTTAAAAAGTAGTTATTGAACATGAGGCACAATCCAAATGACATTTTGAATCAATTTTTCTACAGTCAAAAAAATCAATTTTCTGATGAAAAACGATGACCCGTGATCTGTCGAACTTTCCCCAGATGGTCAGAAATGGTAATTTTTTAATGTTTAATTTTTTGACTGTAAATGACTTTTGCATGTGAATTAGAACTCTTGGAACTAAAATAGGTGTGCTTAGAGTCATTTTAATGCCTGAAATTGGTCGAAATAGAAGCTCTGAGTAGGAGAAAAAGTCTGTAAAAATGGCAATTTCGGTCACATTGAGGCTTTAAAAAGTAGTTATTCAACATGAGGCACAATCCAAATGACATTTTGAATCAATTTTTCTACAGTCCAAAAAATCAATTTTCTGATGAAAAACGATGACTCCTGACCTGTCGAACTTTCTCCAGATGGTCAGAAATGGTAATTTTTTAATGTTTAATTTTTTGACTGTAAATGACTATTGCATGTGCATTATCACTTCTGGAACTAAAATAAGTGTGTTTAGAGTCCTTTTAATGCCTGAAAATGGTCGAAATAGAAGCTTCTGAGTAGGAGAAGAAAGTCTGTAAAAATGGCAATTTTGGTCATATTGAGGCTTTAAACAGAAGTTATTCATCATGAGGCACAAGCCAAATGAAATTTTTTATCCATTTTTCTACAGTCCAAAAAATCAATTTTCTGATGAAAAACGATGACCCGTGACCTGTCGAACTTTCTCCAGATGGTTAGAAACAGTAATCTTTTAATGTTTAATTTTTTGACTGTAAATGACTATTGCATGTGAATTATCACTTTTGGAACTAAAATAAATGTGTTTAGAGTCATTTTAATGGCTGAATTTGGTTGAAATACAAGCTTCTGTGTAGGAGAAAAAGTCTGTCAAAATGGCAATTTTGGTCACATTGAGGCTTTAAAAAGTAGTTATTCAACATGAGGCACAATCCAAATGATATTTTGAATCAATTTTTCTACAGTCCAAGAAATCAATTTTCTGAGGAAAAACGATGACTCCTGACCTGTCGAACTTTCTCCGGATGGTCAGAAATGGTAATTTTTTAATGTTTAATTTTTTGACTGTAAATGACTATTGCATGTGCATTATCGTTTCTGGAACTAAAATAAGTGTGTTTAGAGTCCTTTTAATGCCTGAAATTGGTCGAAATAGAAGCTTCTGAGTAGGAGAAAAAAGTCTGTAAAAATGGCAATTTTGGTCATATTGAGGCTTTAAACAGAAGTTATTCATAATGAGGCACAAGCCAAATGAAATTTTTTATCCATTTTTCTACAGTCCAAAAATCAATTTTCTGATGAAAAACAATGACCTGTGATCTGTCGAACCTTCTCCAGATGGTCAGAAATGGTAATCTTTTAATGTTTAATTTTTTGACTGTAAATGACTTTTGTATATGAATTAGAACTCTTGGAACTAAAATAAGTGTGTTTAGATTCATTTTAATGCCTTAAATTGGTTTTAAGAAGCTTTCTCCAGATGGTCAGAAATGGTAATTTTTTAATGTTAAAATGTTTGACTCTAAATGAATATTACATGTGAATTAGAACTCTTGGAACTAAAATAAGTGTGTTTAGAGTCATTTTAATGCCTGAAATTGGTCGAAATAGAAGCTCTGAGTAGGAGAAAAAGTCTGGAAAAATGGCAATTTCGGTCACATTGAGGCTTTAAAAAGTAGTTATTCAACATGAGGCATAATCCAAATGACATTTTGAATCAATTTTTCTACAGTCCAAAAAATCAATTTTCTGATGAAAAACGATGACCCGTGACCTGTCGAACTTTCTCCAGATGGTCAGAGATGGTAATTTTTTAATGTTTAATTTTTTGACTGTAAATGACTATTGCATGTGAATTATCAATTTTGGAACTAAAATAAGTGTGTTTAGAGTCCTTTTAATGCCTGAAATGGTCAAAATAGAAGCTTCAGAGTAGGAGAAAAAAAGTCTGTAAAAATTGCAATTTTGTTCACATTGAGGCTTTAAAAAGTAGTTATTCAACATGAGGCACAATCCAAATGACATTTTGAATCAATTTTTCTACAGTCCAAAAAATCAATTTTCTAATGAAAAACGATGACCTGTGACGTGTCGAACTTTCTCCACATGGTCAGAAATATTAATTTTTTAATGTTTATTTTTTGACTGTAAATGACTTTTGTATGTGAATTAGAACTCTTGGAACTAAAATAAGTGTGTTTAGAGTAATTTTAATGCCTTAAATTGGTTTAAAGAAGCTTTCTCCGGATAGTCAGAAATGGTAATTTTTTAATGTGTAAATTTTGACTCTAAATGAATATTACATGTGAATTTGAACTCTTGGAACTGAAATAAGTGTGTATAGAGTCATTTTAATGCCTGAAATTGGTCGAAATATAAGCTTCTGAGCAGGAGAAAAAGTCTGTAAAAATGGCAATTTCTGTCACATTGAGGGTTTAAAAAGTAGTTATTCAACATGAGGCACAATCCAAATGACATTTTGAATCAATTTTTGTACAGTCCAAAAAATTATTTTTCTGATGAAAAACGATGACCCGTGACCTGTCGAACTTTCTCCAGATGGTCAGAAATGGTAATTTTTTAATTTTTAATTTTTTGACTGTAAATGACTATTGCATGTGACTTATCAATTTTGGAACTAAAATAAGTGTGTTTAGAGTCCTGTTAATGCCTGAAATTGGTCGAAATAGAAGCTTCTGAGTAGGAGAAAAAGTCTGTAAAAATTGCAATTTTGGTCACATTGAGGCTTTAAAAAGTAGTTATTCAACATGAGGCATAATCCAAATGACATTTTGAATCAATTTTTCTACAGTCCAAAAAATCAATTTTCCGATGAAAAAAGATGACCCCGTGACCTGTCGAACTTTCTCCAGATGATCAGAAATGGTAATTTTTTATTGTGTACATTTTGACTCTAAATGAATATTACATGTGAATTAGAACTCTTGGAACTAAAATAAGTGTGTTTAGAGCTATTTTAATGCCTGAAATTGGTCGAAATAGAAGCTTCTGAGTAGGAGAAAAAGTCTGTAAAATGGCAATTTCGGTCACATTGAGGCTTTAAAAAGTAGTTATTCAACATGAGGCACAATCCAAATGACATTTTGAATCAATTTTTCTACAGTCCAAAAAATCAATTTTCTGATGAAAAACGATGATCCGTGATCTGTCGAACTTTCTCCAGATGATCAGAAATGGTAATTTTTTAATGTTTAATTTTTTGACTGTAAATGACTATTGCATGTGAATTATCAATTTTGGAACTAAAATAAGTGTGTTTAGAGTCCTTTTAATGCCTGAAATTGGTCGAAATAGAAGCTTCTGAGTAGGAGAAAAAAGTCTGTAAAAATGGCAATTTTGGTCATATTGAGGCTTTAAAAAGAAGTTATTCAACATGAGGCACAATCCAAATGACATTTTGAATACATTTTTCTACAGTCCAAAAAATCAATTTTCTGATGAAAAACTATGGCCTGTGACCTGTCGAACTTTCTCCAGATGGTTAGACACTGTAATCTTTTAATGTTTAATTTTTTTACTGTAAATGACTACTGCATGTGAATTATCACTTTTGGAACTAATATACGTGTCTTTAGAGCCATTTTAATGCCCGAAATTGGTTGAAAAAGAAACTTCTGAGAAGGAGAAAAAGGTGCAGATCACGATCAGGTAAAAACCGGGTACGACCGTCGGACGGAGCATATTCTCCGTCCGACGCGTACCCGGTCGTCAAAATATACAAACATGGAATTACGATACGCACGGAAACCCCATTTCCGTACGAATCGTACAAAACCCCGACCGACGAAAATAAACGTACAAATGCGATCCGGGAAAGCGCCGACGTGACGTCGGGACGCACGCAGCCTGCCATTCACGAACCAGGAATCACGATTCACACCGAAGTCATCCCGCACGGTGAATATTTTCCGGCTGCCAAAAAATGCCGGGAAATCAGGACGACGCGAACAAGGAGTACCTGTACGCGACGGACAGACATGGACCCGAACCTACGTGTCATCCCGGCCCTCATAGCAGTCGACCTCCTCTACAGGTTCGGACGCAGATGCCGCAGAAGGTCAGAACAACAAAGGGAGGGGGGAAGGGGGGGCAGGACCGGGGCAGGCCACAAAACCCCCACCAAAATCACACAGCACACATGCCCTGGACATACCTGACCCTCAGGCCCTGGTCACTACGAGGGGGTGGGGGCGTGTCCAGCAAAGCCAGCGACCGCCACTGTGGTAAATAAAATTCATTACCGGGACTTAATTTGATACAGAAACATAATAAAATAGCTCAGTAAAATAAGAGGCAGAATCCGTGGTATTAGAGGTTCGGAATGGGCTTTATTCCAATGATCGATTATAATCGGTTGCTCCAAGTTCCATCACCACGGAGGTTCAGGAAGTGAAGTACATACTTTATTGACAAGAAATGATTTTTATAGAACATACATTACAATGAAGCGAAGGCAGTAGGCGTAACAATTGATAAGGAAAATGACGATTCATATGCGTAACCGAAAATGGGTGTAATAAGGAGTAAAAAGGAACATAATTGGTTACGATGTCATATATAGGTGGATCTATAAGATAATACTTGGCATAGATGCGCGCGCAGCAGCATGACGTGTGATTGACGTGCAACTAGGGGGTGAAGGGGACTTGACATTTAGCTCTACATGTGGAGACGAAAAGTCTGGGGGGTCAAGTCAACCTAATCCCAAATCATATCTAACATCCTATGTTTAAAGAACTATGTTATCCACAAAGAAGGACTCTCGGACAGAATCTATTCTATACTGACTGTGCGTGCGTGTACAAGCGTCTAAGTGTCTACACTAAATGCGAGGGGGTAGGAATATTCCATGGTAACAGGACTATGAATTACTTGCATAAAGACAGAGAAGCCGAGCCATTGCTCGGTAGCTGGAAGGATGTTTACTTAAACTACTAGACAGGAATGCATCGGCTAAGGAGTGAAGCAGATAACTCGAAGGTGAAATACAGTTCTTGGCAGAGAATAGGCTGATGTCAGGCTTCGTGAGCCGCGCAGAGAATGAGACAAAGTTCATGGTCACGGATGCAGGCTCAGACTGGAGCTTTCAGAGGCAGAAGGCAAGAAGAGTTTGATGACAGAATCAGGGCCTACTTGCCTGAACTGTAAAATGGCATAAGTGAACCATATAAAACCGGTGGCCTTTCATACTTAGGAATGGAATATCCGGCCTATTCATGGCGGATCTGACAGAGGACATGTTGACGGTGGACGCACATGTGTTTGCGTCTTCATAACTGGAACTGGAGGGAACATACATGTACTTGTAACATGCAAATAGAACCGTTGGGGTCCAAGATAGGGGACATAACTGACCAGAAAAATCCATATTTCCACATTCCCTCCTTGTCCCCTACTTGCCCGTTAAGAGATATCAATCTTCATCAATCCATTGATCTGTTCATATAACATCATTTGTTCTTCTTTCTTCTTCCGTGACGAATGAAATCTTGGTGGTGGAATACACGATGTGGCACACAGGCCACAGATCGCTGGTCCACATTGTAGACATAGACAGCAACTGAATAGTATGAGAAGGCCAATACCTAGGAAGGATAGAACTCTCCATCCCCAGGCTGATATCACACTCCAAAACCAACTGGACCAAGTCCAAGTGCCTGGGTTCTGGTGTATCTGGCTTATAATCTTATGAAGGCGAGTTATAGCTTTATATACAGATGGCGAATTTTCTGGTATGAATACGCAGCAGCTGGATCCGATGACCCTACAAGCTCCGCCCCTATCAGCCAGGATGACGTCAAGGACAAGACGATTTTGAAGCACAACAATCCGCATAGCAGACTGCTCTTCTGTTAAATTGCCTAAGGCGGAAATAGTTTCATTCACTACTGCTTCAAGGGTTCTAGTTAATCTACGTATCAGCTTACTATTAGTAACAGTACCTATATAGGGAAAGATGCCTTTATTAAAATCTACATACTTGTCCCATGCCGTCTCAGTATAATCGACGATTGGGAGATCTCTCCGCTCTCTGTTGTGTACTAAATGAATATTTCTATAATAATCAGGAGGAGCTAGGAAAACAGGTGGCAAAAGAAATGCAATGTAGCAGGTACCATCCCAGTCTAGAGGTAGACGCATATATGCGGTCTGACCACATATAAAGTAGGACTGGCGATAAGCTCTAAATGAGGATTTGCCTTGATCACTGAATTCTACTGTAGTAGTGCATTTACTATGGCCCATATGTATGGAACCAACCTTTCTTACACACAATTCACCCTTCGCTGGGAATACTGACATGGTTGGTAAAACTAGTTCAACTTCGGATTCGACATTTAGAATCATGAGATTAGGTGTAAAGTTACCTAATCCATATACTTCATTTTCTAGATCAGTTCCTGTTCCTTTGGGGCGACCCTCCTTGTCAGGGTAACAGACTTTGAATAAAACTAGGTTCAGATTTCCCCATACCCAATGGTCTTGGTAAACGGCTGTATCTGAGTCTATGGAATTGATTAAACTAAACCACGCTCCACAGGAGCCATTATGTGTAAACGGATGTGGAAAGAAAGGCAGGACTCCTTCATAATTCTGATAGGGAGGGAGCCGGCCACACACCCAACAATTAGTTGCATTACTAGTCTGATGGGAATGATGTAACATACTAATGAAAGTGTTATTGCGCAGCGCAAGTCTATAAGACAATTCATGCGGGGGTAAGTCACTAAAAGAATGTTCGGCAGTAACATTGTAAACGTTTCTGGCAATAGGGTAATATATGTGCAACAATATACTTGCAGTAATTATTAAAAGACTTAAGAAAAACATGATTAATAATGTCACTATGCAATGGCTACGCAGTGATTTACAATACGCCTGTCGTTTCATCATTTTTCGCGACTGTCCATGATTCAGGTCTAGGCGATACATGTCGGAGACAGATTCAACCGCTTCACCTAGGAGAGGACTTAAACAATCAAATCGTCCGACGGTCTAGGCCTTAATTTTAGTTTATAGAGTTCTTTACTGTCGGCCTCAGCCAGAGGTAATTTTGAGTCAATTGGTGAAGACACACGAGGTGGGCTATTTACATCTGCAGGAAGTCCATGAAATTTCTTGATATGACTTGAATGAATCCATCCTTTTCTGCCTTCAATCTTCACGGCTGTCCTTGTGGTCAGCAGGACCAACTGGGGTGTCTTCCACCTGGGCTCCAGCTGAGTCTTTCGGTCGAAATTTCTCACAAGCACAAGGTCCCCCGGAACTACGTCATGGGGTTTCACCTCAGTGTTGTCGGGAAAGGCTGCAGCTACCTGTGAACGACAAGATTGTAGTGCAGACATCAAGGAAGCCAAGTAATCTGTCAGCATATTACAGTCAATATCAGTTATTTTGCGTGGTATAGGCGTCCCCCACATATTTGGTGGTCTGCCGAAGATCACCTCATACGGGGATAGCCCTGTTCGAGAGTGTGCTACCATTCTCATGTAAAAGAGTGCAACTGGTAACGCTACTACCCAGTCGACACCTTTCTCTCTGCATATTTTGGACAATCTGATTTTCAGTATCTGATTATGTCGTTCCACGAGACCTGCTGCCTCGGGGTGTCGGACACAGTGGAATTTCCACTGATAACCTAACAGAAGTGAAACATGTTTCATTAATTCGGATGAGAACGGCTGGCCGTTATCTGAGTGAACAACACGTGGTAAACCGTATCGTGGGAAGAATTTTCGAACTAACTGTTTGGCAGTAGTCGGGGCAGTGTAATCTGAAACCGGGTATGCCTCCGTCCAACGGGACAGAGCGCAGACAACTACGAGAACATATTTGAATCCTCGACATCGTTCCATCTGGATATAATCCATCTGGAGTACTTCAAAAGGGTGATTAGGAGGATGAAATCCACCCTGTTCTACGGGAACGCTTTTTCCTGGGTTGAACTGGCAACAGATCATACAGGTACGGACCTTTTGTTTGGCTGCTGCTTGCAAATGTTTATTGAACCAAATGCGTTGAATGCTGTCTAGCATAGCTTTTTCTCCTAGATGTGCTGGACTATGTATAGTGTTAATTATAACTTGGACCATTGAATCAGGAAGGAACCACACAGACTTTTCCTTCATCATCCATCCTTGGTCCGTTTGGATCCCTCCTAATTCGGTCCATTTCTTTATTTCATCTGGTGTGGCATGTGTCTGGATGTCAATTACGTCAAGAGTAGGATCTTTAACTGTCATACAATGTGTCGGCATCGGGACTATTGTCTTTGTCATGTCGGAGGTTTGAGTTTGAGCAGTCTGTTTAGCTGTTCTGTCGGCTAGATCATTGCCTTGAGAAATGATATCAGTAATCTTCGTATGAGCCTTACATTTCATGATTGATATTGCAGTGGGTAGATGTATTGCATCTAATAAGGCATGAATGAGGGGTCCGTGCTGAATGTGGGCACCGTGGGAAGTTAAATAACCTCTCTCTCGCCATAGCACGCCGAAGTCATGTACAACTCCGAATGCATAACGTGAATCAGTGTATATGTTGACTTTTTTATTTGTGGCTTGAATACAGGCTTGTGTCAGAGCGATAAGCTCTGCGGCTTGAGCTGACAAGATATTTATGCGATCAGTTTCAATTATTTCAGTGTCTGTTGTGACTGCGTAAGCAGCCACCAACTCTCCTGTATTTGTTCTCATACATGAACCATCTACATACAATGTCAGGTCTGGGTCTGACAATGGGACATCGGTTAAGTCTTGTCTAGGTTTCGTCGTTATTGTAATAACTTCAATACAGTTATGGGCTAGTGGGTCTGTTCCGGTTACTGGCAAAAGTGTGGCAGGATTCAATGTGTTACAGCGTCTGATTTCTATATGTGGCTGAAACAATGTAAGTTCGTACCCTGTAAGTCGCGCTATAGTCAAGTGTTGTGTTTGCGTTCTATTTACAAGAACCTCTACTGCATGTGGTACTTGAACTGTCAATGGATGTCCTAACACTATGGCGTCGCTCTGTCTTATTGCTAAAGCTGTCGCTGCTACTGATTTTAGGCATGCAGGCAAAGCCTGAGCTACGGGATCTAATGTACTAGAAAAATAAGCACATGGTTTGTGTGCTCCTGCTTGTTCCTGTGTGAGTACTGACAAGGCAGTACCTTCGCGTTCTGTAACGAAAAGTGTAAACTGTTTACTGTAACATGGCGTTGCTAAAACAGGTGCTTGACATAAAGCTTTCTTTAGGCTTTCAAAAGCTTGTGTATGTTCCTGAGTCCAAGGGAGAACAGTCGATGTGGCTGCCTCCTGTGTTGTCAACTGAATGAGTGGTTTTGCTAGAAATGCATACTGAGGGATCCACTGCCTGCAATATGAAGTGAGGCCTATGAAAGCCCGCACCTCCTTTTGTGTCTTGGGTATTGGCATGTTAGCTATTAACTGAATGCGGTCGGGTGTAAGCTGCCTTCCCTCCTTGGACAGCGAGTGTCCAAGATAAATAACTCGCTGGACACAGAATTGCAGCTTAGAGGGGGACACCTTGTGCCCCTTTTCGGCTAGAAATTGTAAAACTGTCAGTGATGCTTTTTCACATTCCGGTTCGCTTCTCGCGGTGATCAGCAGATCATCGACGTATTGAAGCAGAGCAGTGTTAACTGGCATGTGGATACTGTCGAGTTCTCGTTTCAGTGCTTGGCTATAGATGCTGGGGCTTTCTGTAAATCCTTGAGGTGCGCGTGAGAATTTAAAGCTACGCCCATTTAAACTAAATCCGAACAAATATTGGCTTTCCGGATCTATTGGGACGCTGAAAAAGGCATTCTTGAGATCGATTACAGTAAAGAATGTCGCTTCGGAATCAATAGCTGTCAGTAATGACGAGATATCTGGGACCACAGGAAATTGTGGCACAATGCATTTGTTTAATTCGCGCAGATCAATAACCAATCGGTATACTGGCGGGGCCTTTGGATCTGTTCGTTTAAGAATCGGAATTATCGGTGAATTACATACATTGGAGTCTGTTTCCACAACTACTCCTTGGGTAATGAGCTCGTCAATGATTTGTAGTAAAGCCACTACAGCATCTGGTGGTAACTTGTATTGTCGCATTCGTGGTAGCACCACTCCTGCCTTTAATGTGACTCGATATGGTGTAATATTCATGCATCCAACATCAGTAGGGCCTTGTGCCCATAGATGGGTAGGTAAAGTCTGCAGTCGGGGATCCATGTCTCTAGACACATAGTGACCTTTAAAATCACGTAAAAACAACCTTACTCCTTCCGGAGAACAACATATTATAGCTCCTAGAGCTTTCAGTGTTTTTATTCCTAACAGATTTTCTGGACATGATTTAGTAAGCAATAAATCTGTAGTTCGGGTCAAAGGTCCTATCGTAAGTGGAAGAGGCTGTGACACTTCATTAACAATAGGTTTTCCTGAAAAACCAAGGGAAATATTCTGTGAGCCTGAGAGGGGTGCCCCTGGAACTTCACTACGTTTTATTGTTGTTCGACTTGCCCCTGTATCGAGTAAAAATTTTCTATCTTGGCCTAATAATTCACTATGTACATAAGGTCCTTCTTGATCTACAGGGATCTCGATAAGGGGTAAGTCAACTTCCCTCTCTAGGCTTGTTCATGCGTATCGTTGATAATCAGGATAGTCGTACTGTGCGGTCTGGTACAGTTGTCGTGTCGTGGTTTGTGTGGCAGCAACAGGCAGCGCTGGTGCAGCTGGCACAAACTGTATAGACTGTTGTGAAGCTGGCATGGACTGTGCATGCTGCGGAGCTCCTTGTTCATTCTGGTCCTGTCTAGGTGGCCGTGGTCTTTCTTGTGTTTTACCTATGCTGATATTATGTTTCAAAACTGGACAATCGTGTACGTAATGACCTGGTTTCTTACAATAATTGCATGTCCCTTTTACAGGTCCTGCTGAATCACCGGAATGTGTCATACCCTTTTTATGTCCTTCAGCTGGAACTGTCTGAGAAACTAGCATTTTCATTTTCGTGTCTTTCATGCGTCTGTGTTCATGTTCTTGTTCCTCTCTAATTCTATTGTGATGGTACTGTAACATTTGTAACATTTGTGATGGAGTGTTACCTTGCCAGGTACTCTCGAATTTTAATACTCTATTCTTTACTTGGGGCAGGGCATTTTCTACTAATTTTGTTACAAACAGATGTGGGTATGATTCGCTACTTGCTTTTAGGCCACTATTTATACCAAAACATTTTTCAAATCGGGCATAGTAATCACTAGTGTCTTCATCTTGCTTCTGCTTACAGGCTGAAATTGTACCCCAATCTTCCTTTTTCGTAGTTAATAAACGTGGCAGTACCTGTACTAATAAACCTGGTAGTGCTTTAGTTTTATCCCCAAGTCCTGCTCCTGCAGTTCGGGCCTTTTCTTCTGCTTCTAATGCTGACCATTCTATCTTTTGGTCTCCTACCTCCCACTCTTTTTCCCTGAGTTTCTCATAAATGCCAGCAGGCATCAATACCTTTAATATTGTCATAATGTCGGGATAGGTATACTCTCCCATGAGTAACATGTCTTTAATTTCTCGGTGAAAACCCGCTGGATCTTTGTCATGACTGGGTACCACTTTCTTCATTTCTAGCAACTCTATTTTCGATATGGGCGTATATACAAATACGCGCTTAAACTCGTTGTCCTCGCCCTTTATTGGGTGCACTTCTCGTAAGGGATTCTGTCTATCCATGTAATACGTGGTTCTTTCCTTGATGGGCAATGAGACACGGTCTGAACATACAAAAAGAATATACTGCTTTCTTGATTCTAGAATTTCTTTAATTAATTTAGTACCTGACCCTCTCCATCTATTCATAAGCAATTCAGTCAATATGTCAGGTAAGGGACCAGGGTCCGAATGCTGACTCTGATATAGTATAATGAGTTGTTGAATCATATAAATCCCAGCTAACCGCTGTTCATCTGGGGTGAGATTCAAAAATGTACGTGCTACTGTATCATCACTATATTTTCCGGGACTGTCCACCCAATGGACAGCTGCCCTAGCTAAATCTTGTTCATCCATAGAATCGAGGAAATGATAACCCCTTCGTTCTCGGAGTAGTTTGTCGGCGGCTTGGAACGAATGCTCGTTAGACCTGATGTTAATTATAGGTATTTGGAAATTCCTGTTATTATCTGGACATATCGGACGTATCGGGTCAATAGGACATCTATTACTATTACAAGATCTTCCTCTACCTACATAGGCTATGGTGTCTGACTGTCCTGCGGGCAGTCCAGACCCTTCCTCCTCGTTTTGTTCGAACTCGTCTACCGCTAATCTTTCTTCGTGTAGGTGTTCTATTTCTTTACGGATCTTTCGGCACATGGCTATTATACAATTTTGTTTATCATGTCTACCTTCTGATATATTCTGGCTCCATCTGGTAAGAATTTGCATTGCTTCCGGGTCTACCCCCGGTCGGTCTTCATTTCTGATCACACAATTTATGAGGAAACGTAACAGTTCCCCCTGTATCTCCACTTTCTGGTATTCCATAGCTCTGTTAATACATTCTGGATCTCGACCTGTTTGGACAAAATGATATATTTTATCTAGATGCGCAGTCATTCCTGGTAACTTCCCTAAATACACTGCGGCTCGCCTGATACGCAATGATGCCATGATCATTTCGTCCTCTTTGCCGGGCACAGGGTCATATCTACAATCTACAAGAAGTTCCTTAAGCGTACGGGCATTTATGAGTTTGGGGGTACGTGAATGTGCTGACTCTTGAAAAGTAAGTTTATTTATTCTGGGTGGCGTAGAAAAAATATTGGTAGCACCTCCCGTAGCCCCATCTGGGGTGTCGGGTGTGAAAGGATTCGTTGAACGTGACACAGCAACTATAGGTGTGGACACAGCTATAGAAGTAGCTGTAGGAACGGATGTAGAAACAGATGCGCTTGCCGGAACTTGTGACACGATCTGTTGCTGTAGGGATACGGGTACTGGATCTTGGCGTTGAACCTCCCTGGTATGCGGTCTATGTGGGGCGGAATTAGCATATTCGGGAGCTGCGTCATCTAAATATGAGGAAAGAAAAACATCTTCTGCGGTTCTAGGATGCCCCTTAGGGTGTACCTTTATTGGGAATAATGGGGGCGGCAAGTCTTTCGGTATCTCTGGAGTAGCCTTAGGTAATCCTTCGGCTAGAAGGGGATACATACCATTCATAAGGGCATTTCTTTGTCTATCCACTTGTTCTGATTTCACTCGGATACCTTCCTCAATTAATAGATTTTCTCGAACTTTATTTGAACTCTCTTTATTCTTTTCTTCCTGTCGAAGTGCTTTTTCTGTGCGTCTATGAGATTCTTTACGCCATAACTCAATGGCGTCTTTCTGTGACTGTCTGACTTTCCTTTTCCATAACTCTTCTTCTACTTTCATGATGCACTCTGCATCCCAGGTTCCCGCTGTGGGCCACCTCTGACTTTCTGGTAATTCCTTGGTGTAGTCTACCCATAAATCAAGAAATAATATAGCGTCTAAGCCATGTTTATGATACATGAAGTACCCTGGAGTGTCCCTAGGAGGAATAGGAACGGCTTCTTCGAGTACCCCTTTTCTTGTAGTGATCTGTCTTAGTTTCGAAAAGAGCGGCATATTGAGAACTGATCTGATACTTGATCTTTGAACAAACTTAATACAGTAAACACGATAATGAACAGTCATTCACACCACGATATGCAGGACGTTTAACACATCAAACATTAAACATTAAACATTTTTTTTAACCTTTAAAATAACCAACAATGATGATCGTCTGCATAACTAATCACCAAGCATAATTCTTTGACAATAACTAGATACTTCGGAATACTTGATATACTGCTAAACAGTACATATACACTGCTAAAACAGTGCAGACCGGATTTGTGTACCCAAACCCGTCTTGACCGGCACAACCTATGTGCACGTCAGAAATGCCTCCCCAGTAATGGTACTCACCGGGTAGCTTCGGAAACGGAAGGCCTCGGTAACTGAACTTGAACCGGACTGGACTCGACTCGACTCGTCGGAAACTGGACTCGACTTCGAATTTCGGAAACTGGTGGGCCTCTGTATACCTCGGATCTTGCTCTCTCAGCTAGGCTCTGGTCGGGATACTTCGCACTTCTCACCGCCTCGTCTGGGTGTTGATCGCAGCCTCAGTCGCCCCCGCTTGACCGGAGGGAGATACAGGAAATCCTGCTGGTACGCGTTATTGTCCGTCCAGCTGTGGCAGGAGACCGGGCCTGCAACTCACCGCCGGCGCGTGAGATGAGAAAGTGTCCCTGTTCGGGCGCCATTCATGTGGTAAATAAAATTCATTACCGGGACTTAATTTGATACAGAAACATAATAAAATAGCTCAGTAAAATAAGAGGCAGAATCCGTGGTATTAGAGGTTCGGAATGGGCTTTATTCCAATGATCGATTATAATCGGTTGCTCCAAGTTCCATCACCACGGAGGTTCAGGAAGTGAAGTACATACTTTATTGACAAGAAATGATTTTTATAGAACATACATTACAATGAAGCGAAGGCAGTAGGCGTAACAATTGATAAGGAAAATGACGATTCATATGCGTAACCGAAAATGGGTGTAATAAGGAGTAAAAAGGAACATAATTGGTTACGATGTCATATATAGGTGGATCTATAAGATAATACTTGGCATAGATGCGCGCGCAGCAGCATGACGTGTGATTGACGTGCAACTAGGGGGTGAAGGGGACTTGACATTTAGCTCTACATGTGGAGACGAAAAGTCTGGGGGGTCAAGTCAACCTAATCCCAAATCATATCTAACATCCTATGTTTAAAGAACTATGTTATCCACAAAGAAGGACTCTCGGACAGAATCTATTCTATACTGATTGTGCGTGCGTGTACAAGCGTCTAAGTGTCTACACTAAATGCGAGGGGGTAGGAATATTCCATGGTAACAGGACTATGAATTACTTGCATAAAGACAGAGAAGCCGAGCCATTGCTCGGTAGCTGGAAGGATGTTTACTTAAACTACTAGACAGGAATGCATCGGCTAAGGAGTGAAGCAGATAACTCGAAGGTGAAATACAGTTCTTGGCAGAGAATAGGCTGATGTCAGGCTTCGTGAGCCGCGCAGAGAATGAGACAAAGTTCATGGTCACGGATGCAGGCTCAGACTGGAGCTTTCAGAGGCAGAAGGCAAGAAGAGTTTGATGACAGAATCAGGGCCTACTTGCCTGAACTGTAAAATGGCATAAGTGAACCATATAAAACCGGTGGCCTTTCATACTTAGGAATGGAATATCCGGCCTATTCATGGCGGATCTGACAGAGGACATGTTGACGGTGGACGCACATGTGTTTTCGTCTTCATAACTGGAACTGGAGGGAACATACATGTACTTGTAACATGCAAATAGAACCGTTGGGGTCCAAGATAGGGGACATAACTGACCAGAAAAATCCATATTTCCACACCACAACGGAAGTGCTTGATGACGCAAACCAGCAACACAACAAAACAGGTATGTCCCGTACCCACGCCTTAAGAGCGTGGGTATGAGTCGTACCCCGCCCACACCTACGTAATCCCAACAATGGCGAGACGGCTGTACCCACGTGGCAAAGGCCTGGGTACGGCCCGCACAAGCATTCCACAGCGTGGGTACAGATATGTACGGACCGTACCCCCACCACCGTATGCATGGAGCGTACCCCCAACCCCAACAGTGTATGTATGACCCGTACCCTCACCCGCGTACGTATGGAGCGTACCCCCACCCCAACAGTGTAAGTATGACCCGTACCCCCACCTGCGTACGTATGGAGCGTACTCCCCCACCCCAACAATGTAAGTACGATCCGTACCCTCACCCACATACGTATGGAGCGTACCCCCATGCCAACAGTGTACGTACGGACCGTAACCCCACCCGCGTATGCATGGAGCGTACCCCCACCCCAACAGTGTAAGTACGACCCGTACCCTCACCCGCGTACGTATGGAGCATACCCCCCACCCCAACAGTGTACGTACGGACCGTACCCCCACCCGCGTATGCATGGAGCGTACCCCAACCCCAACAGTGTAAGTACGACCCGTACCCTCACCCGCGTACGTATGGAGCGTACCCCCCCACCCCAACAGTGTACGTATGGACCGTACCCCCACCCGCGTATGCATGGAGCGTACCCCCCACCCCAACAGTGTAAGTACGACTGGTACCCTCACCCGCATACGTATGGAGCGTACCCCCATGCCAACAGTGTACGTATGGACCGTAACCCCACCCGCGTATGCATGGAGCGTACCCCCCACCCCAACAGTGTAAGTACGACCCGTACCCTCACCCGCGTACGTATGGAGCGTACCCCCCCTGCCAACAGTGTATGTACGGACCGTAACCCCACCCGCGTATGCATGGAGCGTACCCCCCACCCCAACAGTGTAAGTACGACCCGTACCCTCACCCGCGTACGTATGGAGCGTACCCCCACCCCAACAGTGTAAGTACGACCCGTACCCCCACCCGCATACGTATGGAGCGTACCCCCCCTGCCAACAGTGTACATACGGACCGTAACCCCACCCACGTACGTATGGAGCGTACCCCCCACCCCAACAGTGTAAGTACGACCCGTACCCTCACCTGCATACGTATGGAGCGTACCCCCCACCCCAACAGTGTAAGTACGACCCGTACCCTCACCCGCGTACGTATGGAGCGTACCCCCCACCCCAACAGTGTAAGTACGACCCGTACCCTCACCCGCGTATGCATGAAGCGAACCCACACACGTGTATGTTCTAAGCGTACATATCCTGAAATAGGAGGGGTGTGTGCAGAGTCCTCCCAGCAGTGCCCAGAGACAGGAGGGGTGTGTGCAGAGTCCTCCCAGCAGTGCCCAGAGACAGGAGGGGTGTGTGCAGAGTCCTCCCAGCAGTGCCCAGAGACAGGAGGGGTGGGTGCCTAACACTCACAGCAGTGCCCAGACGCAGGAAGGGTGTGTGCAGAGTCCTCCCAGCAGTGCCCAGAGACAGGAGGGGTGGGTGCCTAACACTCCCAGCAGTGCCCAGAGACAGGAGGGGTGGGTGCCTAACACTCCCAGCAGTGCCCAGAGACAGGAGGGGTGGGTGCAGAGTCCTCCCAGCAGTGCCCAGAGACAGGAGGGGTGTGTGCAGAGTCCTCCCAGCAGTGCCCAGACACAGGAGGGGTGGGTGCCTAACACTCCCAGCAGTGCCCAGAGACAGGAGGGGTGGGTGCAGAGTCCTCCCAGCAGTGCCCAGAGACAGGAGGGGTGTGTGCAGAGTCCTCCCAGCAGTGCCCAGACACAGGAGGGGTGGGTGCCTAACACTCCCAGCAGTGCCCAGAGACAGGAGAGGTGGGTGCAGAGTCCTCCCAGCAGTGCCCAGGGACAGGAGGGGTGGGTGCCTAACACTCACAGCAGTGCCCCTGCAAAGAAAAGGGTGGAGTACCCACAGATCCAATGCCCACAAATGTCAGTCAGGTGCACAAAGATCCTGCAGTACATGTACCACATGTGTGCAAGGCTGGAAGTATACATATGCATAGCGCCTAAAAGAATACATGTACACATGAAGTCATGGCAACAGTCTACATACACAAGTACAGTGACCACCAAGGACGCCACGAATGATGCAGGTGGAGACATCGCTCAGCATGCATGGGCCAAGTCTAACGAGTCCGTCACACACCCAGCCAATGTAGACACAGCTCAGCCCCACATATTGGAAAGACCCTGCAGGGAAGAACTCAGGTTACACAGAGGAAGGAACACACCTTGGGACGATGTCACGATACAGTAACTGCTTACATGAACAAAGTTATGTAGCCAACAGCTTGTGATGGCACACAGATACCAGGATCCACCCTATGACCAGCACAAGACAACAATTCCCACACACCAAACACATAATCACCACCCAAAATAATGGGGCAGGTCCACCAACAGCAATACCAGACAGACAGTAGTGTACTAAGGAAAAATAAATTGCTTTAATCAGCATCCAAAACATATGTTTTTCCATTCAAAGTTCAAAAAGTACTATGCCCATAGGGCAAACCAAAGTTCCAATCCAGGTGGGGGACACAGTGGGACGCGTGTCCCCTAGCTTGCCTGCACAGTCAGACTCCATCGTCTTCCAGAGCGGGGAGGGCATCATGTGGGGGGGGAATGACCAGGCACCGCAGGGACATGAGGGCGAAGGGTAGGCATCGTGGGTGCAGGGATGGAGGACTCCACCACAGGGAGTGGGTCAGGGCCAAAGGCGGAGGCCAGGATGGCGCTGCACACCTTTGCAAGGTCCTCCAGCGTCTCCCCTGCACCCGAAGGAACCACAGGCCCCAAGGAGGGGGGGGGCGGAGGGATGGGTCGCAGTGCCACAGGGGGAGGGTGTGGACAGGGGGGGGACTCAACCACCCTGACCGGGGACTCCCTTGACCGCTTGCGGGGTGGTGTCACAGTGGGGCTCAGGGACAGAGTGGCCATGAAGGAGTCCTTGCTGGATATGTGGCCAGGAGAGCTGAGGGGAGGGGATTTGGAGGGAGTGGATTGGGTGGAATGCAGACTCCC
Organism: Triturus cristatus; assembly: GCF_964204655.1. Classification (NCBI taxonomy): domain Eukaryota; kingdom Metazoa; phylum Chordata; class Amphibia; order Caudata; family Salamandridae; genus Triturus; species Triturus cristatus. Next base: position 883,099,734 of record NC_140594.1, read on the forward strand.
ACTCTGGCTGCATGACTTACGTTTGCCCCCCGACCCAGTGGGTGTGCCTACTTCACCCTGTGTGTGCGTGCCAGGAGGTGTGCGTATGACCTTCCCTGCTGGTGTGGTGCCTGTGTCTGTTGTGGTGGGTGCATGCTGACGTCTGGGTGTACGTGGGACAGGCATGGGAGTGGGAAGTGTGGATGGGGCAGGGGTAGTGGGTGGGACGTAGCGCTGCAGGAGACCCACTGCTGCAGTCAGTGTCGAGTCTATGGACCTCAGCAACTGGCGTTGGTCAGCCTGCGATGAAAAAATGCCCTCCAAGTATGCCTCCATGTTGTGCACCACTTGGCTGTGGCCATGGAGGACATTAAGGATCGCAGCCTGACCAATCTGCAACTGCCGCTGGATGTCCACAGACTTGGCATTGGCGGCAGCAGTGGAGACAGGGGCAGGGGGTGCGGTGCCTGGCAGGAAGGAGACATGTGGTGACCGGGCACGCTGGGAAGGGACACGAGCAAGTGGGAGGCGGCTGATGGCAATGGAGGGGGCGGGGTGCGATGTTGTGCCGCTGTCAGCTGGTGGTGCAGCCTCCGCCCACTCGGAGAGATCATCCTCGGACCCGTCAGCTTCATATTCAGTTGTGCCAGTGGACAGGTCCTCGGCCTCACTCTCCTCCGCCTCAGTACCACTCAATGTGCCAGCCACGATGTCAACGCTGGCACTGGTGCTCGGTCCCTCCGCTCCGTCTGTGCTCATGTCTCCCTCCGTGTCCCCCGACGATGCTGTGGGCAAGGTGAACAGACAGCAATTAATCACACACCTGTATACATATGTCACATGAGTCCAATCTACATAGGTTACAGTGCATAGCCTGAAAAGAAAGATCAGTAACATCTACAAAACAAGGTACAGATGTAGGGCATACCAACAAAAAAGGGGACACTGTTCCAAAGCAGGGTCAAGAAAGATACCCAAAGAGCCTAACAGTACAAAGAAAAAAAGTATCATAAAAAGAAGAAGTTCTAAGTAAGGTGGGCCCATAAAATGAGGGAAGGAACATGTCTTGCCTCTTGTTGCCCTCACACACCCCGAGAGGTGTCATGCTTCATCATCGGGCATGTGCTCCTCGTTGGGCCGGCGCTGCAATTCCCAACGGGTCCCCCGAAGGGTCACTTTGTCGGAGATCTTTTGAGGCATGCCGGATGGTGCATGAGGGTGTGCGGGGTGGGTCCTATGCAGGGGTAACAAACATTACGTGCAAAGTGATTTAAAACTGGCAAGGGGTAACCTTCTAGAGGTTAAAGTGATTGAATGACCCTCTTGGCAGTATAAAAAAATCTAAATAAGAGTATCATCCCAAATGGCATCATATGCCTAAGTATCAAAAAAACGGCCAACATGTTTCGCGCCTCTGTCGCCGCTAAGGTCATTGGCGCTTCTTCAGGACCAGGATATAAGAAAAATAGTGAAGTGCACGTGATATTAAAAGAATCAAAGATAAATACCCAGAATGCATTTCAGGGCGAGCCTTTGTGCTGCTCCTGATCAATACCCAGAATGCATTTCAGGGCGGGCCTTTGTGCTGCTCCTGATCAATACCTAGGACAAAGAAATAGAATAAATGATAAAAAGAATACATAGGACGAGCATTAGACTCGCTTAATGCAACGTAGTGTGCCACAATCGTGTGCACAACCTGCCAATGTCAAAAGAAAAGAGGAAATAAAGAGAGACACAATAAGGAATAGGGAACTACCTCTTTAAACTCCGCCCCAGCAGAGGTATAGTGGCGGATCTACTAATAATAAAAATTATATTATAGAAAGGTGTAGGACACTCCTATAAGTAAAACTGCTACACAACCACGTGTGAGGACACCCTGTACTTACTATAAATCAGGAGGATCAGGGTCCAGCGTGTAACACGTGACGGTAGAAATCCAGCAAAGTGTTCTTGCCTCCCGTAAAAACGAGAGGAGCTCCAATTGTGATTAATGTTAAACGCCCACACCTTATCGGGCTAATAAAACAAAACATGGACATTGCCAAAGTGAACGCAAGTTAGGGGCTGGAAACAGTCATTACAGAATATACAGGAAAAATCCCATTTCCTGCCACCCAATATCTGTAAAAATGCTCACTTTTAACAAAACAGCTGACAAGGCCATACCGTCCACCGTGTCCAACTGCCAGGCCAGGACTGAACTCGAGGCAGCGGGACGGCGGCTTAAAATAGAAATGCTAATAGGTGCCAGAGACAATCCTCCATGAAGGGCGTGCCAAAGGATACAATACAAACGCGCATACGTGCAAGAAATGGCCGCAAATGCGCAAGCGCCAACAGGGGACAACTGATCCCCAGCGCATGGGCGTCCCGTTTAGAGGTGGAGCCTCATAGAGTGAAACACAGCCAAAGCCCAGATTGGCGTTCACAGTCTACAAAGGGATGACATGTTCTGTTGAGAAGACGAGATCGTTGATCTTCGTCAGGAAATCCCGCGGTAACCATCTACACTACAACTACCAATGTCAAGCAACAGAAGCAGCGCATGTGTGACTGTTGAATCACAAAAGAGGTGAGATGCCTCTGTCAGCACGTATATACTGCAATAAGCCTGTGTCAACACGTATATAATGCATTAAAATTACTATGTTCTAATATACAAACAGACAACGGGCAGGAAAAAAGGGACAGAGGACAGAGGGGCCGCCACCACCTTCGATCCAAGCACGGGGGGAGACAGAGGAAAGAGGGGTTGAGTCACCCTGGTATATGTCCCTAAAGAAACTCCCGTGATGGATAAGTGCAGGTCTCATGAAAAGGAGAAAAAGACAGAAAATGAGGAATAGAAGGGATAGAAAAGACTAGGGGTCCCTCGGCTGTGCCGCCGTGCTACTACTATATCAAAAACAGGAGAAAGGGGACCAGAGAGCTAGTTAATGGTCCAGTGTCAATGCTCCCAAAATTACATACCAACAATAAAGGGGACACTGTTCCAAAGCAGGGTCAAGAAAGATACCCAAAGAGCCTAACAGTACAAAGAAAAAAAGTATCATAAAAAAAGAAGTCCTAAGTAAGGTGGGCCCATAAAATGAGGGAAGGAACATGTCTTGCCTCTTGTTGCCCTCACACACCACGAGAGGTGTCATGCTTCATCATCTGGCATGTGCTCCTCGTTGGGCCGACGCTGCAATTCCCAATGGGTCCCCCGAAGGGTCACTTTGTCGGAGATCTTTTGAGGCATGCCGGATGGTGCATGAGGGTGTGCGGGGTGGGTCCTATGTAGGGGTAACAAACAGTACGTGCAAAGTGATTTAAAACTGGCAAGGGGTAACCTTCTAGAGGTTAAAGTGATTGAATGACCCTCTTGGCAGTATAAAAAACTCTAAATAAGAGTATCATCCCAAATGGCATCATATGCCTAAGTATCAAAAAGACGGCCAACATGTTTCGCGCCTCTGTCGCCGCTAAGGTCATTGGCGCTTCTTCAGGACCAGGATATAAGAAAAATAGTGAAGTGCACGTGATATTAAAAGAATCAAAGATAAATACCCAGAATGCATTTCAGGGCGGGCCTTTGTGCTGCTCCTGATCAATACCCAGAATGCATTTCAGGGCGGGCCTTTGTGCTGCTCCTGATCAATACCTAGAACAAAGAAATAGAATAAATGATAAAAAGAATACATAGGACGAGCATTAGACTCGATTAATGCAACGTAGTGTGCCACAATCGTGTGCACAACCTGCCAATGTCAAAAGAAAAGAGGAAATAAAGAGAGACACAATAAGGAATAGGGAACTACCTCTTTAAACTCCGCCCCAGCAGAGGTATAGTGGCGGATCCACTAATAATAAAAATTATATTATAGAAAGGTGTAGGACACTCCTATAAGTAAAACTGCTACACAACCACGTGTGAGGACACCCTGTACTTACTATAAATCAGGAGGATCAAGGTCCAGCGTGTAACACGTGACGGTAGAAATCCAGCAAAGTGTTCTTGCCTCCCGTAAAAACGAGAGGAGCTCCAATTGTGATTAATGTTAAACGCCCACACCTTATCGGGCTAATAAAACAAAACATGGACATTGCCAAAGTGAACGCAAGTTAGGGGCTGGAAACAGTCATTACAGAATATACAGGAAAAATCCCATTTCCTGCCACCCAATATCTGTAAAAATGCTCACTTTTAACAAAACAGCTGACAAGGCCATACCGTCCACCGTGTCCAACTGCCAGGCCAGGACTGAACTCGAGGCAGCGGGACGGCGGCTTAAAATAGAAATGCTAATAGGTGCCAGAGACAATCCTCCATGAAGGGCGTGCCAAAGGATACAATACAAACGCGCATACGTGCAAGAAATGGCCGCAAATGCGCAAGCGCCAACAGGGGACAACTGATCCCCAGCGCATGGGCGTCCCGTTTAGAGGTGGAGCCTCATAGAGTGAAACACGACCAAAGCCCAGATTGGCGTTCACAGTCTACAAAGGGATGACATGTTCTGTTGAGAAGACGAGATCGTTGATCTTCGTCAGGAAATCCCGCGGTAACCATCTACACTACAACTACCAATGTCAAGCAACAGAAGCAGCGCATGTGTGACTGTTGAATCACAAAAGAGGTGAGATGCCTCTGTCAGCACGTATATACTGCAATAAGCCTGTGTCAACACGTATATAATGCATTAAAATTACTATGTTCTAATATACAAACAGACAACGGGCAGGAAATAAGGGACAGAGGACAGAGGGGCCGCCACCACCTTCGATCCAAGCACGGGGGGAGACAGAGGAAAGAGGGGGTGAGTCACCCTGGTATATGTCCCTAAAGAAACTCCCGTGATGGATAAGTGCAGGTCTCATGAAAAGGAGAAAAAGACAGAAAATGAGGAATAGAAGGGATAGAAAAGACTAGGGGTCCCTCGGCTGTGCCGCCGTGCTACTACTATATCAAAAACAGGAGAAAGGGGACCAGAGAGCTAGTTAATGGTCCAGTGTCCATGCTCCCAAAATTACATACCAACAAAAAAGGGGACACTGTTCCAAAGCAGGGTCAAGAAAGATACCCAAAGAGCCTAACAGTACAATGAAAAAAAGTATCATAAAAAGAAGAAGTCCTAAGTAAGGTGGGCCCATAAAATGAGGGAAGGAACATGTCTTGCCTCTTGTTGCCCTCACACACCCCGAGAGGTGTCATGCTTCATCATCTGGCATGTGCTCCTCGTTGGGCCGTTGCTGCAATTCCCAATGGGTCCCCCGAAGGGTCACTTTGTCGGAGATCTTTTGAGGCATGCCGGATGGTGCATGAGGGTGTGCGGGGTGGGTCCTATGTAGGGGTAACAAACAGTACGTGCAAAGTGATTTAAAACTGGCAAGGGGTAACCTTCTAGAGGTTAAAGTGATTGAATGACCCTCTTGGCAGTATAAAAAACTCTAAATAAGAGTATCATACCAAATGGCATCATATGCCTAAGTATCAAAAAGACGGCCAACATGTTTCGTGCCTCTGTCGCCGCTAAGGTCATTGGCGCTTCTTCAGGACCAGGATATAAGAAAAATAGTGAAGTGCACGTGATATTAAAAGAATCAAAGATAAATACCCAGAATGCATTTCAGGGCGGGCCTTTGTGCTGCTCCTGATCAATATCCAGAATGCATTTCAGGGCGGGCCTTTGTGCTGCTCCTGATCAATACCTAGGACAAAGAAATAGAATAAATGATAAAAAGAATACATAGGACGAGCATTAGACTCGCTTAATGCAATGTAGTGTGCCACAATCGTGTGCACAACCTGCCAATGTCAAAAAAAGAGGAAATAAAGAGAGACACAATAAGGAATAGGGAACTACCTCTTTAAACTCCGCCCCAGCAGAGGTATAGTGGCGGATCTACTAATAATAAAAATTATATTATAGAAAGGTGTAGGACACTCCTATAAGTAAAACTGCTACACAACCACGTGTGAGGACACCCTGTACTTACTATAAATCAGGAGGATCAGGGTCCAGCGTGTAACACGTGACGGTAGAAATCCAGCAAAGTGTTCTTGCCTCCCGTAAAAACGAGAGGAGCTTCAATGGTGATTAATGTTAAACGCCCACACCTTATCGGGCTAATAAAACAAAACATGGACATTGCCAAAGTGAACGCAAGTTAGGGGCTGGAAACAGTCATTACAGAATATACAGGAAAAATCCCATTTCCTGCCACCCAATATCTGTAAAAATGCTCACTTTTAACAAAACAGATGACAAGGCCATGCCGTCCACCGTGTCCAACTGCCAGGCCAGGACTGAACTCGAGGCAGCGGGACGGCGGCTTAAAATAGAAATGCTAATAGGTGCCAGAGACAATCCTCCATCAAGGGCGTGCCAAAGGATACAATACAAACGCGCATACGTGCAAGAAATGGCCGCAAATGCGCTAGCGCCAACAGGGGACAACTGATCCCCAGCGCATGGGCGTCCCGTTTAGAGGTGGAGCCTCATAGAGTGAAACAGACCCAAAGCCCAGATTGGCGTTCACAGTCTACAAAGGGATGACATGTTCTGTTGAGAAGACGAGATCGTTGATCTTTGTCAGGAAATCCCGCTGTAACCATCTACACTACAACTACCAATGTCAAGCAACAGAAGCAGCGCATGTGTGACTGTTGAATCACAAAAGAGGTGAGATGCCTCTGTCAGCACGTATATACTGCAATAAGCCTGTGTCAACACGTATATAATGCATTAAAATTACTATGTTCTAATATACAAACAGACAACGGGCAGGAAATAAGGGACAGAGGGGCCGCCACCACCTTCGATCCAAGCACGGGGGGAGACAGAGGAAAGAGGGGGTGAGTCACCCTGGTATATGTCCCTAAAGAAACTCCTGTGATGGATAAGTGCAGGTCTCATGAAAAGGAGAAAAAGACAGAAAATGAGGAATAGAAGGGATAGAAAAGACTAGGGGTCCCTCGGCTGTGCCGCCGTGCTACTACTATATCAAAAACAGGAGAAAGGGGACCAGAGAGCTAGTTAATGGTCCAGTGTCCATGCTCCCAAAATTACATACCAACAAAAAAGGGGACACTGTTCCAAAGCAGGGTCAAGAAAGATACCCAAAGAGCCTAACAGTACAAAGAAAAAAGTATCATAAAAAGAAGAAGTCCTAAGTAAGGTGGGCCCATAAAATGAGGGAAGGAACATGTCTTGCCTCTTGTTGCCCTCACACACCCCGAGAGGTGTCATGCTTCATCATCGGGCATGTGCTCCTCGTTGGGCCGGCGCTGCAATTCCCAACGGGTCCCCCGAAGGGTCACTTTGTCGGAGTTCTTTTGAGGCATGCCAAATGGGGCATGAGGGTGTGCGGGGTGGGTCCTATGTAGGGGTAACAAACATTACGTGCAAAGTGATTTAAAACTGGCAATGGGTAACCTTCTAGAGGTTAAAGTGATTGAATGACCCTCTTGGCAGTATAAAAAACTCTAAATAAGAGTATCATCCCAAATGGCATCATATGCCTAAGTATCAAAAAAACGGCCAACATGTTTCGCGCCTCTGTCGCCGCTAAGGTCATTGGCGCTTCTTCAGGACCAGGATATAAGAAAAATAGTGAAGTGCACGTGATATTAAAAGAATCAAAGATAAATACCCAGAATGCATTTCAGGGCGGGCCTTTGTGCTGCTCCTGATCAATACCCAGAATGCATTTCAGGGCGGGCCTTTGTGCTGCTCCTGATCAATACCTAGAACAAAGAAATAGAATAAATGATAAAAAGAATACATAGGATGAGCATTAGACTCGCTTATTGCAACGTAGTGTGCCACAATCGTGTGCACAACCTGCCAATGTCAAAAGAAAAGAGGAAATAAAGAGAGACACAATAAGGAATAGGGAACTACCTCTTTAAACTCCGCCCCAGCAGAGGTATAGTGGCGGATCCACTAATTATAAAAATTATATTATAGAAAGGTGTAGGACACTCCTATAAGTAAAACTGATACACAACCATGTGTGAGGACACCCTGTACTTACTATAAATCAGGAGGATCACGGTCCAGCGTGTAACACGTGATGGTAGAAATCCAGCAAAGTTTTCTTGCCTCCCGTAAAAACGAGAGGAGCTCCAATGGTGATTAATGTTAAACGCCCACACCTTATCGGGCTAATAAAACAAAACATGGACATTGCCAAAGTGAACGCAAGTTAGGGGCTGGAAACAGTCATTACAGAATATACAGGAAAAATCCCATTTCCTGCCACCCAATATCTGTAAAAATGCTCACTTTTAACAAAACAGCTGACAAGGCCATACCGTCCACCGTGTCCAACTGCCAGGCCAGGACTGAACTCGAGGCAGCGGGACGGCGGCTTAAAATAGAAATGCTAATAGGTGCCAGAGACAATCCTCCATCAAGGGCGTGCCAAAGGATACAATACAAACGCGCATACGTGCAAGAAATGGCCGCAAATGCGCTAGCGCCAACAGGGGACAACTGATCCCCAGCGCATGGGCGTCCCGTTTAGAGGTGGAGCCTCATAGAGTGAAACAGACCCAAAGCCCAGATTGGCGTTCACAGTCTACAAAGGGATGACATGTTCTGTTGAGAAGACGAGATCGTTGATCTTTGTCAGGAAATCCCGCTGTAACCATCTACACTACAACTACCAATGTCAAGCAACAGAAGCAGCGCATGTGTGACTGTTGAATCACAAAAGAGGTGAGATGCCTCTGTCAGCACGTATATACTGCAATAAGCCTGTGTCAACACGTATATAATGCATTAAAATTACTATGTTCTAATATACATACAGACAACGGGCAGGAAATAAGGGACAGAGGACAGAGGGGCCGCCACCACCTTCGATCCAAGCACGGGGGGAGACAGAGGAAAGAGGGGGTGAGTCACCCTGGTATATGTCCCTAAAGAAACTCCTGTGATGGATAAGTGCAGGTCTCATGAAAAGGAGAAAAAGACAGAAAATGAGGAATAGAAGGGATAGAAAAGACTAGGGGTCCCTCGGCTGTGCCGCCGTGCTACTACTATATCAAAAACAGGAGATAGGGGACCAGAGAGCTAGTTAATGGTCCAGTGTCCATGCTCCCAAAATTACATACCAACAAAAAAGGGGACACTGTTCCAAAGCAGGGTCAAGAAAGATACCCAAAGAGCCTAACAGTACAAAGAAAAAAAGTATCATAAAAAGAAGAAGTCCTAAGTAAGGTGGGCCCATAAAATGAGGGAAGGAACATGTCTTGCCTCTTGTTGCCCTCACACACCCCGAGAGGTGTCATGCTTCATCATCGGGCATGTGCTCCTCGTTGGGCCGGCGCTGCAATTCCCAACGGGTCCCCCGAAGGGTCACTTTGTCGCAGATCTTTTGAGGCATGCCAGATGGGGCATGAGGGTGTGCGGGGTGGGTCCTATGTAGGGGTAACAAACATTACGTGCAAAGTGATTTAAAACTGGCAATGGGTAACCTTCTAGAGGTTAAAGTGATTGAATGACCCTCTTGGCAGTATAAAAAACTCTAAATAAGAGTATCATCCCAAATGGCATCATATGCCTAAGTATCAAAAAAACGTCCAACATGTTTCGCGCCTCTGTCGCCGCTAAGGTCATTGGCGCTTCTTCAGGACCAGGATATAAGAAAAATAGTGAAGTGCACATAATATTAAAAGAATCAAAGATAAATACCCAGAATGCATTTCAGGGCGGGCCTTTGTGCTGCTCCTGATCAATACCCAGAATGCATTTCAGGGCGGGCCTTTGTGCTGCTCCTGATCAATACCTAGAACAAAGAAATAGAATAAATGATAAAAAGAATACATAGGACGAGCATTAGACTCGCTTAATGCAACGTAGTGTGCCACAATCGTGTGCACAACCTGCCAATGTCAAAAGAAAAGAGGAAATAAAGAGAGACACAATAAGGAATAGGGAACTACCTCTTTAAACTCCGCCCCAGCAGAGGTATAGTGGCGGATCCACTAATAATAAAAATTATATTATAGAAAGGTGTAGGACACTCCTATAAGTAAAACTGCTACACAACCACGTGTGAGGACACCCTGTACTTACTATAAATCAGGAGGATCACGGTCCAGCGTGTAACACGTGATGGTAGAAATCCAGCAAAGCGTTCTTGCCTCCCGTAAAAACGAGAGGAGCTCCAATGGTGATTAATGTTAAACGCCCACACCTTATCGGGCTAATAAAACAAAACATGGACATTGCCAAAGTGAACGCAAGTTAGGGGCTGGAAACAGTCATTACAGAATATACAGGAAAAATCCCATTTCCTGCCACCCAATATCTGTAAAAATGCTCACTTTTAACAAAACAGCTGACAAGGCCATACCGTTCACCGTGTCCAACTGCCAGGCCAGGACTGAACTCGAGGCAGCGGGACGGCGGCTTAAAATAGAAATGCTAATAGGTGCCAGAGACAATCCTCCATCAAGGGCGTGCCAAAGGATACAATACAAACGCGCATACGTGCAAGAAATGGCCGCAAATGCGCAAGCGCCAACAGGGGACAACTGATCCCCAGCGCATGGGCGTCCCGTTTAGAGGTGGAGCCTCATAGAGTGAAACAGAGCCAAAGCCCAGATTGGCATTCACAGTCTACAAAGGGATGACATGTTCTGTTGAGAAGACGAGATCGTTGATCTTCGTCAGGAAATCCCGCTGTAACCATCTACACTACAACTACCAATGTCAAGCAACAGAAGCAGCGCATGTGTGACTGTTGAATCACAAAAGAGGTGAGATGCCTCTGTCAGCACGTATATACTGCAATAAGCATGTGTCAACACGTATATAATGCATCAAAATTACTATGTTCTAATATACAAACAGACAACGGGCAGGAAATAAGGGACAGAGGACAGAGGGGCCGCCACCACCTTCGATCCAAGCACTGGGGGAGACAGAGGAAAGAGGGGGTGAGTCACCCTGGTATATGTCCCTAAAGAAACTCCCGTGATGGATAAGTTCAGGTCTCATGAAAAGGAGAAAAAGACAGAAAATGAGGAATAGAAGGGATAGAAAAGACTAGGGGTCCCTCGGCTGTGCCGCCGTGCTACTACTATATCAAAAACAGGAGAAAGGGGACCAGAGAGCTAGTTAATGGTCCAGTGTCCATGCTCCCAAAATTACATACCAACAAAAAAGGGGACACTGTTCCAAAGCAGGGTCAAGAAAGATACCCAAAGAGCCTAACAGTACAAAGAAAAAAAGTATCATAAAAAGAAGAAGTCCTAAGTAAGGTGGGCCCGTACAATGAGGAAAGGAACATGTCTTGCCTCTTGTTGCCCTCACACAACCCGAGAGGTGTCATGCTTCATCATTGGGCATGTGCTCCTCGTTGGGCCGGCGCTGCAATTCCCAACGGGTCCCCCGAAGGGTCACTTTGTCGGAGATCTTTTGAGGCATGCCGGATGGTGCATGAGGGTGTGCGGGGTGGGTCCTATGTAGGGGTAACAAACATTACGTGCAAAGTGATTTAAAACTGGCAAGGGGTAACCTTCTAGAGGTTAAAGTGATTGAATGACGCTCTTGGCAGTATAAAAAACTCTAAATAAGAGTATCATCCCAAATGGCATCATATGCCTAAGTATCAAAAAAACGGCCAACATGTTTCGCGCCTCTGTCGCCGCTAAGGTCATTGGCGCTTCTTCAGGACCAGGATATAAGAAAAATAGTGAAGTGCACATGATATTAAAAGAATCAAAGATAAATACCCAGAATGCATTTCAGGGCGGGCCTTTGTGCTGCTCCTGATCAATACCCAGAATGCATTCCAGGGCGGGCCTTTGTGCTGCTCCTGATCAATACCTAGGACAAAGAAATAGAATAAATGATAAAAAGAATACATAGGACGAGCATTAGACTCGCTTAATGCAACGTAGTGTGCCACAATCGTGTGCACAACCTGCCAATGTCAAAAGAAAAGAGGACCGCTTGCGGGGTGGTGTCACAGTGGGGCTCAGGGACAGAGCGGCCATGAAAGAGTCCTTGCTGGATATGTGGCCAGGAGAGCTGAGGGGAGGGGATTTGGAGGCAGTGGATTGGGTGGAATGCGGACTCCCACTCTGGCTGCATGACTTACGTTTGCCCCCGACCCAGTGGGTGTGCCTACTTCACCCTCTGTGTGCGTGCCAGGAGGTGTGCGTATGACCTTCCCTGCTGGTGTGGTGCCCGTGTCTGTTGTGGTGGGTGCATGCTGACGTCTGGGTGTACGTGGGACAGGCATGGGAGTGGGAAGTGTGGATGGGGCAGGGGTAGTGGGTGGGACGTAGCGCTGCAGGAGACCCACTGCTGCAGTCAGTGTCGAGTCTATGGACCTCAGCAACTGGCGTTGGTCAGCCTGCGATGAAAAAATGCCCTCCAAGTAGGCCTCCATGTTGTGCAGCACTTGGCTGTGGCCATGGAGGACATTAAGGATCGCAGCCTGACCAATCTGCAACTGCCGCTGGATGTCCACAGACTCGGCATTGGCGGCAGCAGTGGAGACAGGGGCAGGGGGTGCGGTGCCTGGCAGGAAGGAGACATGTGGTGACCGGGCACGCTGGGAAGGGACACGAGCAAGTGGGAGGCGGCTGATGGCAATGGAGGGGGCGGGGTGCGATGTTGTGCCGCTGTCAGCTGGTGGTGCAGCCTCCGCCCACTCGGAGAGATCATCCTCGGACCCGTCAGCTTCATATTCAGTTGTGCCAGTGGACAGGTCCTCGGCCTCACTCTCCTCCGCCTCAGTACCACTCAATGTGCCAGCCACGATGTCAACGCTGGCACTGGTGCTCGGTCCCTCCGCTCCGTCTGTGCTCATGTCTCCCTCCGTGTCCCCCGACGATGCTGTGGGCAAGGTGAACAGACAGCAATTAATCACACACCTGTATACATATGTCACATGAGTCCAATCTACATAGGTTACAGTGCATAGCCTGAAAAGAAAGATCAGTAACATCTACAAAACAAGGTACAGATGTAGGGCATTCAACACACAGTTGGTTCACCCACCATGCCACTGAAAATCCATGGAGAGCATGACACAATTGCAAATGACATGAAATGGAGTTTGACATAGGAGCCAGGCCCTGGGGACAATCCAGCACTGCATCTGCACCACACAGCGTTGCCGAAAATAGGGATGAGCAGGGACCATATCCATGAACTTGAGGCACATGCTGCATAGGTAATACTGAAAACATGCCCAACATGACTGTCTCACTGCACCTTGAGTGTATGTCCAGACAAACATCACACACTGGCCAGACCTAGCAAGGAGATTTCAGGTTTTGACATGTAGGCTTTGCCCGCACCAACCACCCCCTACATGAGACAATTTGTTGAGACACAGGAAGCACTGACATCTCTTAGTCTGGGTGAAATACACAGGGGCTGCATAAATGCAAGATTGGATGCCAAATTCCCAAGGTGCGCCTGTCCAAAGAATCATGTACAAATGGCCATCATCAGATGAGTGTAACAAGACACACAGGCACTGGCCACTGTGACTATGAACAAGGGAAATCAGGTCAGGCTGTACAGTGGACACTTGTACTACATTTCACGTCAATATACATGGTGCCAGGGGACAATGGCACAGAGCACAACCTATGCTGTAGACACTGAGAGTGTCCACGTTTTGTGATGACACACATGACACCTAGGAAAATATGCCCCAGGGGACAGTAGTGGCCACACAACTCCATGGTCCTGAATTGGAATGACTGAAACACACGCCACCATCCCTGCACTATGCGTATCGCACACTCATGCACATCATGTCACAGGCCACAACATAGAACATGTGCGCTGTAAGGCATGACACTTGAGAGACTAACTCCCATGTCTGGACTCAGCATCAGTGCCAACTGACATGGAACCCACATGTACTGAACTGGACAGGGCACAGGCAAGGTCCCCAAACCTGTTACACACCACCCCCACACATGATGCTACAGGCATAGTTCATGTGGAGAAAGCGCCAGCCTACATTACCTTGTGAAAGAGTGACTACACACAGACCAGGGAACACATTGCAAGGAGGGGAAGGGAGGCAGGAGAGCACAGCTATACTGTGGGTAACTGGATCTGCACAGCACCTTTAAACCCTGGCAGTGAATCCATGCAACTGTGCACTTACAAATGCTGGTGACACACAACAAACACACATGTACCTATCCCCTTCCTGCTGCTGCTTCTCCTGTAAGCGCCTCTCCAAGTCTGGAAATACCACCGCCAGCACACGCTTGTGGATGTGGATCAGACGGCGACGCCCCCGGTTCCTATGGGTCTCAGGTGAGTCCCCCAGCAGGACCCGTGCGATCCTCCACGTCCAGCACCGGATATCCTGCCAGCGTTTCCTCACCTGGGACAGGCGCCACTTCCGACCATCCGCACTCCTCACGGCACTGACGGCGGTCAGCCATATCTGCTTCTTGGCAGAGGCGCCTACCTGTGAGGATGAACAAGTGACACTACATCAATACACCAGGCACATGTCACAGAGAGACATGTTAGAACAAATGTGCTGTGTACAACAAGGCATAGTATGTATCCAACGCATTGCACCTTTGTCATAGGGACATGATCCTCTGGGGAAGGGCAAAAGCAGTACGTGCCATTGAAAGTACACAGGTGGAATGAGGGCAACGACACAATCAATGATCCAGGCTCACACTGTGCATCACAAGGTACACCAGGATAATGTGCAGCACCTCTAAGCAGTCACATGCCACAGGCCACTGACGCTACCGCAGCAGAGTACACAGACACACACAGGCACAGGACATTCACCTTCCATTGCCAAATGCTGCGACAAAACTCACTCTGCACATGTGCCACTAGACGGGGGGGGCTAACAGGTGTGGGGCTGGCTCTGCACGTCAGACACACAGCACTGCTCCCTGCTCACATCACATGGGCAGGGTATATCCATCCCTCATGCAGCCCGGGTGCCACACCCCACATATGCACCCACCCACATGACAGGGGACTTACACACACACCGATGTCCAGGGTATGAACACATCATGTGGACACTCTCAGCACAGGTACACAGAACTAACACACATCTGTGGGTACAGTCACCTGTCACACTGGGCTGACCACATAATCACATGAGGACTGTAGAGGCTACATTCCCAGGAGGACAAGACAGGCAGAATGTGGCATGCACCATGCAGTGATTGTCACAGTAAACACAATGCAAGTGAGGACGGGAGACATGCACCACAGCATGCACTGGCTGGGAGACATCAGGCATTCCCCCCCCGGGACCCCCCTACAGTACATAGCAGGTGTGCCACACCTGGACACAATGCCAGAAGTCACAGTCACAAAAAAGGGACACAGTCTGTGCCAGTGGACTCTGCACTCACCTGATACCCTGGTCGCCCATACAGCATGGGGTACTGTGGGAGGATCACATCCAGCAAAGCCAGGTTCTCCTCCAGGGTGAAAGGCTGTGACCTCTCCACAGACCTTGACATGGTTCCAAGGAATCAGTAGCAGCAGCTGGGTCGTGGAATACAAAGATGTGCAGGCAAGTGCTCCCTCATGGAACCTGGCTGCCTTATATCTGCCTTGCTGGCCTGTTTCATGCACAGGAGTACAGAGTGATTGGTCACTCACATTTGCATCCTATGTTTCCTCCAATCCCTTCAAACCTAGCACAGTCAGTGGGTTCTTATTGTGTTTTTTTCTTCAGCATGATGTCAACTCCACAAACACATTGCAACAAAGTAGATTCATTCCAACTGACTTCTGCTGTGCACCTTCCGGAAAAAATTCAAACTTTAAACTTGGTCTCCATGACAACCAGCATGCATGTAGGCCTTTATACTTGTCCCTCATGTGTCCCCTATGTAATTTGGAGCTTCACACACAGGTACGGTGCGTTCCGGGGCCCTAGGGCACCCCAAATGCATAGCAATGGCCCGTACAGGCGTGTGTACACTCCGTACCACTATGGGTGTTCTCGCGTATGCGTACTCATAGTGATAGTGAGCGTACAGGCGTGTGTACGCTCCGTACCACTATGGGTGTTCTCGCGTATGCGGACTCATAGTGATAGTGAGCGTACAGGCGTGTGTACGCTCCGTACCACTATGGGTGTTCTCGCGTATGCGTACTCAGGGTGGTACGGAGCGTACACACGCCTGTACGCTCACTATCACTATGAGTACGCATACGCGAGAACACCCATAGTGGTACGGACCGTACACGCGTGCGTACGCTCACTATCACTATGGGTGTTCTCGCGTATGCGTACTCATAGTGATAGTGAGCGTACAGGCGTGTGTATGCTCCGTACCACTATGGGTGTTCTCGGGTATGCGTACTCATAGTGATGGTGAGCGTACAGGCGTGTGTACGGTCCGTACCACCCTGAGTACGCATACGCGAGAACACCCATAGTGCTACGACCGTACACACACCTGTACGCTCACTATCACTATGAGTACGCATACGCGAGAACACCCATAGTGGTACGGAGCGTACACACGCCTGTACGCTCACTATCACTATGAGTACGCATACGCGAGAACACCCATAGTGGTACGGACCGTACACGCGTGCGTACGCTCACTATCACTATGGGTACACATACGGCAGCACTCCCATAGTGATACAGGAACGTACACAGGCCCTCTTTGCGAAAGTACGGTGCTTTTCACACATCACAGTGGTGACAGGCAGCACACAGGAAGGAATAGGGCTGACATACTTGTCCATGGATGGACATCAAGGCATTGTCTGGGCAGTACTACATGTGTGGGGCACAGGTGTGAAAGGCTGTGATGTGGAACATTACTCCTGAGTTGAGAAGGCACCAGATGTATGATGAGATGTGTACACATGTAATGTGTGACGGTGCAATGTGTGCCAGGCATGCCCTTGACTCCTTTGACATGTGTGCATGTCGTACTGCACACTTGGGATGAGCGTCACTGGCATGGCACGGACAACAACACACGCAAGTGTCCCCTGAGGCCCGGTACAGGGGTTACCACACCAGACATGTCACTACCCACGTGCACGATGTGACTATGTCATGTATGTGTGGGGGTTCCCATTAGGTTGATATTGGAGCTCCCTCAAAAGCAGCAGCTGTTGCAGCAACCAACATGTGTCTGTGTGTAGATTGACATGGCACACTGTTCCGCACACCATGCCACATGTGGTATCGGATGTGAGGTGCGTATGTATGCATGGGACACGGAGTAGCGTAACAAGGGCATTTCTGCATCCTCTCTATGAATGTGTGGTGAGTCATCACATGTACACCTTCATGGCAAGGTGTGTGGGCTGTCCTAGTGTAATGTCATGTGACCTGTGGCTCTAGTGTTCCGCTACCAGTCTCTGCAATCGACATCCTACTTCTGCTGATGTGTGGATGTATGTCACTCCTGTCTTGCGTCTGGCTGTTCACTTACACTGGGACACAGCTAATCCCATGCCATGGCATGTGGAGGTTCACAATCTCCGTGTGTAGCTGGGTCTTGGTAGGAGTGTCACCTGCCAGCCATACGTGTCCAGGGCATGTGGCACATACCTGACTCCGTATGTCGCATATGTGTATTGACAGATTAACATGTGCTCAGTACAAATAAATTGTTGTTGTGGTGCACTCACTCTTCCTTGTCACTTCCTAATTACTGCAGTGCGCCGCCTCTTCCCCCACCAATTCCAGACTTGGCTGCCATGCGGGAGAATGACTGTATCCGGTGCTACCGCTTCCCCCAACCGTTGATTCTGGAGTTGACGGCGAGACTGGCACCACACCTGCAACCGCTGCACAGGTATCCTACGGCACTGACACCCAAGCTGAAGGTAATGGCAGCCCTACATTTTCTTGCCACGGGTACCTTTCAAAATACCATAGCTCATGTTGGTGGCATGTCCCAGAGCATGTTCTGCAGTGTGCTGCATGATTTCTTAGAGGCCATGTTGATTCACCTGGATGACTTCATCCATTTCCCAACCCCTGAAATGTTGACTGGGGTCAAGCGTGGATTCTATGCCCTGGGAGGGATGCCCCATGTCATTGGGTCCATAGATGGGACACATGTGGTTTTGGTACCACCACAGGCACAGGAGGTAGCGTACAGGAATCGCAAGCACTACCACTCCATCAATGCCCTTGTGGTGTGTCTGTCCAACATGGTGATTTCACATGTCTGTGCTCGTTTTCCAGGATCAGCACACGATGCCTACATCATGAGGCGTAGCAGGATGCCTGAAATGATGACGCAGCTGCGCAACGAACAAGCATGTGTTGTTGGTGGGTACAGTCTGTCTGTCCTGTATTTTGCGTAGACTTCCAGCACGACCGCTTCTCCTGTCCTACTTATGTCCATGTGGTTTCCATGTAGGGGACGCTGGCTATCCCAACATGCCATGGCTGATCACACCTCTCCGCAACCCCATCATGCCGGCCCAGCTCCGCTACAACACCGCCCATGGCCGGACAAGGCGAGTGATAGAGAGGACGTTTGGCCTCCTGAAGAGCCGATTCCGATGCCTCCACAAGACCGGCGGCGCGCTCCCACATGCCCCGGCGAAGGGCTGCAAAATCTTCATGGTCTGCTGCATGCTGCAAAACATGGCAGTTGAGAAAGCTGTGCCACTCATCCTGGATCAAGATGATCAGGACCATCCACCCATGGAGGACGAAGGGCTTGGCAATGGGGCTAGTGATGTTGAGGACGTGGTTCCGCAAGAGGACATCCGGACTCGGCTCATACGCGACTTTTTTGCTTAGTGGTGAGTACCAGTGTCTGTGTGTGCACGCATTGGTCCCTGTGTGGCATGTGTTGCGATGTGTGTGTCCATCTGCATGTATGCCACGTGAGTCAGAGGTGTGTGTGGATGTGTCACTGGAGTGATGGTGGCAGTGATGTGTATTTCCCCAGTCATAATTGTGACCTGGCATGTTGTCATCCTTATATGTGTCGAGTACATGCACATGCAAGTGGCTGTGCTTTTTGTGGCTGACTTCTTGTGTGTCTCTCATCCCCAGGTACTTGCGCATGCCGTCTGCTGGTTGCATTGTTGTGGCACTGCTATTCCTCATGGACACGTCATCGTGTGCTGACTCAGCGTTACACGCACGGACAAGTTTGGAAGTCTCCTTAGGGTAAGGGATGCATCAGGGGTGTATTGGGTGTGGCAGTTGTTCACGATGTATGCACACTGCCCCTGTCGATGTTTGGTTCCTCTGCAGACATGTCGCACCACCATGGTACACATTACATGCAGCTGGGTACACCTGAATAGATGGTCAGACTTGTTGACAGTCATCAGTGATGGGATTGTGGAATGTGATGATGGCATCAATGTGTGTTACACTGCCCTCGGACACATACGGTTTGCCTTGGCTTGACATGCTGTGGGACTTCCACATCAGCGGATCAATGGTGTATGGCAGTCTCTCCGTGAGCAGCAGGGGGTGTTTAGCTGTTAGCCGACACTTGTGTGCCAGTTCCATGGCTATCACGCATTTGGGCTGCAGAAGGGGGGTTCCAGTGTTGGACCCACATGTTACTCCACATAACCCGTTCATGTGTACTCCGAGTTGCCTCTGCAATCCCGAATACATGACTAATAAAGGTGTCCCTATGCCTCCAAGGTGCCTCTTCTCAGTCAATGCTGGTGTGTTGCCACGGTGCATCCGGCATGTCTGGCATGGTTTTCCGTGATAGTGGCTATGTGTCTATGTGTAGAGTAGCAAGATGCAAGCTGTTTGTGTGGGATTAGACTCTGTATTGTGCATGTAGTCCATGACTGTGTGGGTATTGTGACATGTGCCATCCCCATGCATCCAACGTTGGCCAGGCCACCATTCACTGCATCCACCTGACTCAAGCTTGCAGGACATGGTTCTGCCACCTGTCCACACATAACTGGGTGCCCCCCAGGACACTCCACATGATCCCTGACCTCTGCGCATGGCTGTCGCTGTACTCAATATGTCTGTCGGCACGGTTGTGCGGCCACCCCCTCAGCTGGTTGGGCCCATCACGGGTGTGTATGGTGCTCCATGTCTGTCTTGCCTAATACAATGTGACCCATGTGTGTCCTGTGCCAGACTCAGGCCCCAGGGTGTGGATGGTTGAAGTCAAATGAGAACTCAGGCATAGTTAGACTTTACAAGACACATGTAAGGTAATAATGCAATCAGTAGGCATCTTCTCTTTATGGTGTGACTTTTTATTTTGGTTGGGGTAGGGGGGGGGGGGTTTGACATGAGGGGCTTTCCGGGTGTGTGGAATCCAAAGTTCACTAGGGGAGTTGGTGTCCTTGCCATTTGAAATCCTCAGAATCCATGCCACAGTCTTTGTCAACATTGGTCAGACAGCAAGTCCATGTGGCAGAGAATGTCTTTTGATGCTGTGCTGCTGTTGCTCCAGTGGGCCAGGTGCCAGGCCAGGTGTCCTGGGAGATGGTGCTGTTGCGCCGACCCTCACGGTCTTTTCCGTGGACGACCCGCCCTCCTGCGGGGACCCTCAGAAGCAGGCCGTGACGATGTTTGGGATGCTCCGTCGGATGTCTCCTCCTCCTCCTCATCCCTCCCTGTGGGTGGTGATGTTCTATGCCTGCTGGCACAGGGAGGGTTGCCCATGTTGTCGGCCATCCGACGGAGTGTACTGTGAATTCCCGTGAACACCGTCACGAGCTCAGCCTGTCTGTCCTCCATCCTCCGTTGGTGTTGCAGTAGACAGGCATGTTGCTCCGCATGTTGCTGGGCCTGCTGGGTCTTGATCCCCTCGAGGATGGACACAACCTGGGCCATGCCCGTGGTGTCCTGCCGGTATGTGTCCAGGATGTTTCGGACATGGGAATATACCGGTTCCCCAGCCAACTGGTCAGGCTGGAGCCTCCGCCATCCTCCACTCCCACCACCCCTGCCCACTTGCACCTGGCCTGCCCTTGTGGGCACATCGGGTCTCCGGGACCCCTGAGGGGTGGCATTTGCGTTATCGCCTGCCTCCTCCTGGGTGCCCGGGACACCGTGTCCCTCCTGGCCAGCCTGGCTGCATTGTGGTGGTGGGGCAGGGATCCTGGGTGTCTCCTGGGATGTGGCAGGAGTGAGGGTGGTGATTGGCCCAGTTGTACCTGACGCAGGTGCTTCAGGTCTTTGGACACCAGAGGGGCCGGGTTGGTCGGGGTCGGGTTCGTCCACAGAGTGGTGAGAGTCGTCGCTGCCGGTGGCTCCGTCATCCCGCCGAGCCGGGTCCTGTGAGTGTTCCCCCCCAGTGTTGGGGGGTGATCCACGACGTTGACCTGTGTGTGAGAGAGACAATGTTAATTTTGTTCCATGCAACATCCATGTTTCATTGTTTTCAAAGTTGGCACATTTCCTCTGGGAATTTGGATATGTCTTGCATTCCACTGACAGTGCACTTGTGCATGGGTATGTCCCTTGGCCACAGCTTTTGAGACTTTACCTATGTGTGGCACAGTCTTACTTGCTGCGTCAATTGTGACTGCAGTCAGCAGTGGAGTGGGCAGGTGTGGCGAGCCATGCATTGGCGCCTTCCGTGTAGCACTGTACGTGTGCACATGGAGTGGTTCCACACACTTATATGATGCAGGTAGCTGTCGTTGTGCTCGTGCACAGGTTGTGACATGGCCCTGTGTTTTGCCATGGAGAAGAGGGGGGGTTCTGGCACTGGCCACCCTTGTCTACATGCACGCAGTCCACCTGCTGAGGAGCAGACATCCCCACACCCCACAAGGCTGATTTGCTCTCCCTGTGTGTCCCTTTCTCGCTCCCTCTCTGTCCCCCTCTCCCTCCCTCTGTGTGTCAGCCTCCTCCCTCTGTCCGTCTCCCTGTGTCTCCCTCCCTCTCTGTCCCCCTCTCCCTCCCTCTGTGTGTCAGCCTCCTCCCTCTGTCCGTCTCCCTGTGTCTCCCTCCCTCTCTGTCCCCCTCTCCCTCCCTCTGTGTGTCACCCTCTGTCACCTCAGCCCAGCTTCCTGGGCACAGACTGTTAGCAGATCTTTGAATGGCCCTTGGATTGTTGATGTGAGTTTGTTTCTGATCTCCAGGCACCCATTGGGTGTAGTGTGTGTGTCTGCACTGCTGCTGTGGTGGTGTGTGCTGCCACTCTTTCACAGTGTTGGCTGTTCATTAGCTGTTGTCATGTGCAAGAACGTGCCGTCACCCCCATGTGTTGATGCAAGGCGTCCGCCATTTGCTGGCGAGTCTTTCCTGTGTGGGGACACACTGTTTGTCTGGCTGTGACCTAGGCTATATGGGCAGAGGGCATTGTTGTCTGCTTCTGAGTTGCACTATGTGATTTTTGGGGCCCACACTCCCGCCATCCGGGTTGCTGTGTCTTGTGTTGGTGTTTTCTGTGGCCTGTGACTTGACATTGTCCAGCTGGGTGCATGGGGCATGGTGGCACTAGTGGCATGTGCGTGTTCATGGAGTGTGGTTGAGTCATGCGATAGCTTGGGGTGGTTGCGTGCCTGTTTGTGAGTTTGGTTGTGGATGACGTTCCCCCCATGTGAGGTGAGTTGTTTGTGTACTCAACCGGGTCTCGGAGTCCTTCTAATCCGTCCACTGCCACCACCGGCAGTATGGCCATCACCCTCTCCTCCCAGGGATGGTATTCTACGCGTCTGCGGGGCGGCCCTCCTCCAGTGACGTTGGCCTGGTTGTGTTCGTCCGTCATTTTGGCTCGGACCCTCCTCCGCAGATCGTACCACCTGGCTTGGCATTCATGCCTGGTCTTTCTGGTGTCCGCAACAGCATTCACAGCATCGACGATGGTCTGCCACATGGATGTTTTTTCTGAAATGCTGGTCTGTCTGACCAATGTTCCAAAGAGGTGTGGCTCAACTCTGAGGATTTCATCGACAAGGACCTCCAACTCTCGGCTAGTGAACTTTGGATTCTTGTTAGTGGGCATGGTGAGGGGTGTGGGTGTGGATGGTGGGGGGGGTGTGTGGATGGTTGTGGGTGTGTGGGTATGGTTGTGCAGGTGTGTGTGTGAATGTGATGTGGTTGTGTTTGTGAAGGTGTGTGTGTGAAGGTGTGCAAGTGTAAGGTGTTGTAAAGCTTCTAGTATGGTGCTGTAGGTTGTCTGTGGGGTCTAGCAGCAGTGAGTCTGTTGCAAAGGCTCATGGTTTGTGTGTGTGGGCCCTTTTTATTGGTCCATTGGTGGGTGTGGCTGTGTTTGAACTTTGGGTGGGTGTGTTATAAGGAGTGGTTGTGTTTTGGGCCTCTGTTTTGGATTTTGGCAGTTGCAGGTCAGTGATTGTGTTGTTTTTGAGCTTGTTGGACATGTTTAGTGGCTTTGTGCCATTCGAATGGTGTATTCTTGTGTTGTTTTGCTTTGTCCTGGTTGTGTACGTGCGTTTTTAGCGTGTGTACAGTGTGTACTTCGGGCATTTTGTTGTACAGTGCTGTCCTTGTGTCTGGCTTGGTACGACTCGTACATGCGCGATGTTGAGTGGAGGTGCTGGTGTTGGGGCCTGGGGTACGCTCCATACGTCCACGGGTGAGGGTACGGGTCGTACATACACGGTTGGGGGTACGACACATACACAGGTGTACATACAGGGGGGTACGACACGTACACGGGTGTACATACACGGGTGGGGGTACGACTCGAACGTACACGGGTGTACATACACGGGGGGTACGACTCGAACATACACGGGTGTACATGCACGGGGGTACGACTCATACAGGGGTGTACATACACGGGGGGTACGACTCGAACGTGCACGGGTGTACATGCACGGGGGGTACGACTCGTACAGGGGTGTACATACACGGGGGTAGGACACGTACATGGGTGTACATACACGGGTGGGGGTACGACTCGAACGTACACTGGTGTACATGCACAGGTGGGGGTACGACTCGAACGTACACGGGTGTACATACACGGGGGTACGACACGTACACGGGTATACATGCACGGGTGGGGGTACGACTCGTACACGGATGTACATACACGGGGGGTACGACACGTACACGGGTGTACATACACGGGTGGGGGTATGACTCGAACGTACACGGGTGTACATGCACGGGTGGGGGTAAGACTCAAACGTACACGGGTGTACATACACGGTGGGTACGACACGTACACGGGTGTACATGCACGGGTGGGGGTACGACTCGTACACGGGTGGTATACATACACGGGGGTACGACACGTACATGGGTGTACATGCACGGGTGGGGGTACGACTCGAATGTACACGGGTGTACATACACGGGGGGTACGACACGTACACAGGTGTACATGCACGGGTGGAGGTACGGCTCGTACACGGGTGTACATACACGGGTGGAGGTACGACTCGAACGTACACGGGTGTACAAACACGGGGGTAGGACACGTACACGGGTGTACATACACGGGTGGGGGTACGACTCGAACGTACACGGGTGTACATTCACGGGGGGTATGACTCGTACACGGGTGTACATACACGGGTGGGGGTACGACTCGAACGTGCACGGGTGTACATACACGGGTGGGTACGACTCGAACATACACGGGTGTACATACACGGGGGTAGGACACGTACACGGGTGTATATACACGGGTGGGGGTACGACTCGAAAGTACACGGGTGTACATACACGGGGGTACGACTCGAACGTACACGGGTGTACATACACGGGGGGTAGGACACGTACACGGGTGTACATACACGGGGGGTACGATTTGAACATACACGGGTGTACATGCACGGGGGTACGACTCGTACAGGGGTGTACATACATGGGGGGGTAGGACACGTACACAGGTGTACATACACGGGTGGGGGTACGACTCGAACGTACACGGGTGTACATGCACGGGTGGGGGTACGACTCAAACGTACACGGGTGTACATACACAGGGGGTACGACACGTACACGGGTGTACATGCACGGGTGGGGGTACGACTCGTACATGGGTGTACATGCACGGGTGGGGGTACGACTCGAACGTACACAGGTGTACATACACGGGGGGTACGACACGTACGCTGGTGTACATGCACGGGTGGGGGTACGGCTCGTACACGGGTGTACATACACGGGTGGGGGTACGACTCGAACGTACACGGGTGTACATACACGGGGGGTACGACTCGAACGTACACGGGTGTACATACACGGGGGTAGGACACGTACACGGGTGTACATACACGGGTGGGCGTACGACTCGAACGTACACGGGTGTACATGCACGGGGGTACGAGTCGTACACGGGTGTACATGCACGGGTGGGGGTACGGCTCGTACACGGGTGTACATACATGGGTGGGGGTACGACTCGAACGTACACGGGTGTACATACATGGGGGTACGACTCGAACGTACACGGGTGTACATACACGGGGGTAGGACACGTACACGGGTGTACATACACGGGTGGGGGTACGACTTGAACGTACACGGGTGTACATACATGGGGGTAGGACACGTACACGGGTGTACATACACGGGTGGGGGTACCACTCGAACGTACACGGGTGTACATACATGGGGGTACGACTCGAACATACACGGGTGTACCTACACGGGGGGCGTAGGACACGTACACGGGTTTACATACACGGTTGGGGGTACGACTCGAACGTACATGGGTGTATATACACGGGGGTACAACACGTACACGGGTGTACATGCACGTGTGGGGGTACGGCTCGTACACGGGTGTACATACACGGGTGGGGGTACGACTCGAATGTACACGGGTGTACATACACGGGGGTAGGACACGTACATGGGTGTACATACACAGGTGGGGGTACGACTCGAACGTACACGGGTGTACATACACGGGGGAGTACGACTCAAACGTACACGGGTGTACATACACAGGGGGGTAGGACACGTACACGGGTGTACATACACAGTTGGGGGTACGACTCGAACATACACGGGTGTACATGCACGGGGGTACGACTAGTACAGGTGTACATACACGGGTGGGGGTACGACTCGAACGTACATGGGTGTACATACACGGGGGTATGACTCCAACGTACACGGGTGTACATACACGGGGGTAGGACACGTACACGGGTGTACATACACGGGTGGGGGTACGACTTGAACGTACACGGGTGTACATACACGGGGGTAGGACACATACACGGGTGTACATACACGGGTGGGGGTACCACTCGAACGTACACGGGTGTACATACACGGGGGGTACGACTCGAACGTACACGGGTGTACCTACACGGGGGTAGGACACGTACACGGGTTTACATACACGGGTGGGGGTACGACTCGAACGTACACGGGTGTAAATACACGGGGGGTATGACTCGAATGTACGGGGGCTGGGGGGGGGGGTCGGCGCGTATGCAGGCACATGTCTACATGGTTGCTATGGAAGTTCGGTGCGGACGTTTTTTTTTTTTTCCATACGGTTGTAACATCGGACGCACAGGATGGATCGTGATTCCGCGGTCGGACTTCACTTTTCACATTTGTACGGTAAATCGTCCGGGGACGTGTCGGACACATTTTCTGACCCGAGGACGTGTGGGGAATTATTCCCAATGCGATTCGTATGGTCTTTTTCCCATGCGAATCGTAATTGGCAGTTTGTATGGCACTTGTACGATTCGTACGGTAAAAAGACCCGATACGAGTCGTACGGGCCATTTTTTTACCGGATCGTAATCGGCACTTTAGGGCGACAAACGCCAAAGAAACAGTTGATGGACGGAATGCTGGACAATGCAAACATTCACCTCCAGTCACAAAGATCTGGGTTTAATCCATCATTCTTTTCCGCACCACAGCACCCCAGTTTGGACCCAGCCATATGCAAATCAGTCTTGACCCTGTTCCTTGTGGGAACAGTCCAACCCGAACTGCCAAACCAGGACCTCACTGGACCAGAAACAAGCATCCTGGGACCTGTTTCAGGGCATCACCCTTGTTCAGCCAGGCTAGCTTGAATCCAAGGTGTATTAAGCACGGGCCCAATGTCTGGGCATACCCTTCTTACTTAGGGCAACAAACGCAAAAGAAACAATTGATGGACGGAATGCTGGACAATGCAAACATTCACCCCCAGTCACAAAGATCATGGGTTTAATCCATCATTCTTTTTCTCACCACACCAGCCCAGTTTGGACCCAGCCATATGCAAATCAGTCTTGACCCTGTTCCTTGTGGGTACAGTCCAGCCCGAACTGCCAAGCCAGGACCTCACTGGACCGGAAACAAGCATCCTGTGACCAGTTTCAGGGCATCACCCTTCTTCAGCCAGGCTAGCTTGAATCCAGTGGTGAAGTGAGCACGGAACCCACGTCTGGGCACACCCTTCCTACTAAGGGCGACAAACTCAAAAGAGACAATTGATGGACGGAATGCTGGACAATGCAAACATTCACCCCAGTCACAAAGATCTGGGTTTAATCCATCATTCTTTTGCTCACCACACCACCCCAGTTTGGACCCAGCCATATGCAAATCAGTCTTGACCCTGTTCCTTGTGGGAACAGTCCAGCCCGAAATGCCAAGCCAGGACTTCACTGGAACGGAAGCAAGCATCCTGGGACCAATTTCAAGGCATCACCCTTATTCAGCCAGGCTAGCTTGAATCCAGTGGTGTAATGAGCATGGGACCCACGTCTGGGCATACCCTTCCTACTTAGGGTGACAAACGCAAAAGAAACAATTGATGGACGGAATAATGGACAATGCAAACATTCAACCCCAGTCACAAAGATCTGGGTTTAATCCATCATTCTTTTGATCACCACACCACCCCAGTTTGGACCCAGCCACATGCAAATCAGTCTTGACCCTGTTCCTTGTGGGAACAGTCCAGCCTGAACTGCCAAGCCAGGACCTCACTGGACCGGAAACAAGCATCCTGGGACCGGATTCAGGGCATCACCCTTCTTCAGGCAGGCTAGCTTGAATCCAGTGGTGTAGTGAGCACGGAACCCACGTCTGGGCATACTATCCCTACTTAGGGTGACAAACGCAGAAGAAACAATTGATGGACGGAATGCTGGACAATACAAACATTCACCCCCAGTCACAAAGTTCTGGGTTTAATCCATCATTCTTTTGCTCACCACACCACCCCAGTTTGGACCCAGCCATATGCAAATCAGTCTTGACCCTGTTCCTTGTGGGAACAGTCCAGCCCGAACTGCCAAGCCAGGACTTCACTGGACCGGAAACAAGCATCCTGGGACCAGTTTCAGGGCATCACCCTTATTCAGCCAGGCTAGCTTGAATCCAGTGGTGTAGTGAGCATGGGACCCACGTCTGGGCATACCCTTCCTACTTAGGGCGACAAGCGCAAAAGAAACAATTGATGGATGAAATGCTGGACAATGCAAACATTCACCCCCAATCACAAAGATCTGGGTTTAATCCATCATTCTTTTGCTCACCACACCACCCCAGTTTGGACCCAGCCATATGCAAATCAGTCTTGACCCTGTTCCTTGTGGGAACAGTCCAGCCTGAACTGCCAAGCCAGGACCTCACTGGACCGGAAACAAGCATCCTCGGACTGGTTTCAGGCCATCACCCTTCTTAAGCCAGTCTAGCTTGAATCCAGTGGTGTAGTGAGCACGGGACCCACGTCTGGGCATACCGTTTCTACTTAGGGCGACAAACGTAAAAGAAACAATTGATGGATGAAATGCTGGACAATGCAAACATTCACCCCCAATCACAAAGATCTGGGTTTAATCCATCATTCTTTTGCTCACCACACCACCCCAGTTTGGACCCAGCCATATGCAAATCAGTCTTGACCCTGTTCCTTGTGGGAACAGTCCAGCCCGAACTGCCAAGCCAGGACTTCACTGGACCGGAAACAAGCATCCTGGGACCAGTTTCAGGGCATCACCCTTATTCAGCCAGGCTAGCTTGAATCCAGTGGTGTAGTGAGCATGGGACCTACGTCTGGGCATACCCTTCCTACTTAGGGCGACAAACGCAAAAGAAACAATTGATGGATGAAATGCTGGACAATGCAAACATTCACCCCCAATCACAAAGATCTGGGTTTAATCCATCATTCTTTTGCTCACCACACCACCCCAGTTTGGACCCAGCCATATGCAAATCAGTCATGACCCTGTTCCTTTTCGGGAACAGTCCAGCCTGAACTGCAAAGCCAGGACGGTGAGCAGTCTAAATATCGAAAATTTAATTTCGACCTACAATAATATCGAGTCTGGAATATCGAAGGGACAGAATATCGATATCAAGAATATCGATGGACAGAATATCGACCCGAAGGTAATTAATATTGATTTATTTTATATCGATGTTAGTAATATCGATGTCACTAATATCGATATGTATAATATTGTTATGTATTTTATTATGTATTTAATATGTATGTGTTAATTATTTTTTGTTAAGTGTTCAACTGGTTTTAAAATATATGGATACAATTTTTATATGTTAATAATGGTTTTTTAAAGTTAATTTTGTGTTTTAGTACCGTAGCAGGTTGTGGGTTTATAGGGCAATAGGGTGGGAAGTAATTTAATTGTAATTAAGTAATATTATTATTTATTTATTGGTATTGATAATTAGATTTTTGTTAATTAAGTATTAATTGATAATTAAGATTTATTAATTGGCAATTAGTTTTTATTAATTGATTAATTGATAATTATGTTAACTCTATTATGTTATTATTTGATTGTTTCGTGCGTTTATAGGGGAATAGTGTTGGAAGTAATTAAAATCTAATTAAGTAATTATTAAAATTGTTGCTGGGTATTGATAATTAATTAATTGGCGATTAATTATTAATTGGTAACTATTTTAAATTATAATATTTTGGTTATGAAAATTGGGTTATTGTTGATTAATAATCAATTGGTAATTAGATATGTTTAAATATTACTTATTGATATTTCTAATTAATATATTAATAAGTAATTATTAATTGGTAATTAATGTATAATAATTATTATTTTTGGTATAAAAAATATGCAATTGTTTAATATTTTTTAATTGGTAATTAAAGTTTGATAATTTTTTGGGGTATAAAAAATGTAATTGTTCAATAGTTTTTTAATTGGTAATTAATATTCATTAATTATTATTTATTGGTATTTATTAATAATTTATTGCTAATTAATTATTTATTGGTAGTTATGTTTTTAATAAATATCTATTGGTATTTGTAAGTAATTTTGAGTTATTTAATAATTACATTAATAATTATTTTAAAGAATTATTGTATTTATAAGCATGTTACTTTTTAACTTCTAAGCTATCCAACACTTTCCCTACTGTTGCACTCTCTGGAGTTAGAATAGTAATTTTTATGCCTACGCAATCCAACACTTTCCCTACTGTTGCACTCTCTGGAGTTTGAGTAGTAATTTTTACCCCTCTGCTATCCAACACTTTCCCTACTGTTGCACTCTCTGGAGTTGGAATAGCAATTTTTACCCCTACGCTATCCAACACTTTCCCTACTGTTGCACTCTCTGGAGTTGGAATAGTAATTTTTACCCCTACGCTATCCAACACTTTCCCTATTGTTGCACTCTCTGGAGTTAGAATAGTAATTTTTACCCCTACGCAATCCAACACTTTCCCTACTGTTGCACTCTCTGGAGTTAGAATAGTAATTTTTACCCCTACGCTATCCAACACTTTCCCTACTGTTGCACTCTCTGGAGTTGGAATAGTAATTTTTACCCCTACGCTATCCAAAACTTTCCCTACTGTTGCACTGTCTGGAGTGGGAATAGTAATTTTTATCCCTACACAATCCAACACTTTCTCTACTGTTGCACTCCCTGGAGTTGGAATAGTAATTTTTACCCTTACGTTATCCAACACTTTCCCTACTGTTGCACTGTATGGAGTGGAAATTGTAATTTTTACCCCTACGCCATCCAACATTTTCCCTACGGTTGCACTCTTTGGAGTTGGAATAGTTATTTTTACCCCTACGCTATCCAACACTTTCCTTACTGTTGCACTCCCTGGAGTCGGAATAATAATTTATACCTCTACGTTATCTAACACTTTCCCTACTGTTACACTATCTGGAGTGGATATAGTAATTTTTAGCCCTCCGCTATCCAAAATTTTCCTTTCTGTTGTTTTTTGGAGCTGGAGTAGTAGTTTTATTGTCTCTGCTATTTTTTTAATTATTTTAGCTAATGTAGTATATAATTAATTTTAACAATATTTAAATTAAATGTAATTTTTTTAATTTGTTATATATAATTATTTAATTTTTATTTATGTTATTGTTTTATGTGTGTAATGTTTTTGCAATTCTTAATATTTTTAAATAATTTATAATTTATTAAAATAATTATAAAAACATTATTAAGTAAGTATATATATTACATATTATATGTATATGTTTAATTATTATTTTATTAAATTATATTGATTAATTATTATTTTTTAACATTATGAAATATATTTAATTATGTTTATTTTATTTATAAGTATTATTATGTTTATTTTACATAATTTTTGTAACAAAAAAAAAAGATATTTTTAAAAACGATATTTTTGGCATCGATATTTTATTTTCGATATTTTTGTACTTACCATGTTGTAGATAGGATGTCGATATTCTTGACATCGATATTTTTGTTGCGATATTTTTGTAGGTCGAAATTCTGACCTTCGAAATTTTGTCAGAGATCCAGCCAGGACCTCACTGGACCGGAAACATGCATCCTGGGACCGGTTTCAGGGCATCACCCTTCTTCAGCCAGGCTAGGTTGAATCCAGTGGTGTAGTGAGCACGGGACCCACGTCTGGGCATACCCTTCCTACTTAGGGCGACAAACGCAAAAGAAACAATTGATGGACGGTATAATGGACAATGCAAACATTCACCCCCAGTCACAAAGATCTGGGTTTAATCCATCATTCTTTTGATCACCACACCACCCCAGTTTGGACCCAGCCACATGCAAATCAGTCTTGACCCTGTTCCTTGTGGGAACAGTCCAGCCTGAACTGCCAAGCCAGGACCTCACTGGACCGGAAACAAGCATCCTGGGACCGGATTCAGGGCATCACCCTTCTTCAGGCAGGCTAGCTTGAATCCAGTGGTGTAGTGAGCATGGGACCCACGTCTGGGCATACCCTTCCT
This sequence comes from Triturus cristatus, assembly GCF_964204655.1. Lineage (NCBI taxonomy): Eukaryota > Metazoa > Chordata > Amphibia > Caudata > Salamandridae > Triturus > Triturus cristatus. The sequence continues at coordinate 883,131,817 of NC_140594.1, forward strand.
ACTTAGGGCGACAAGCGCAAAAGAAACAATTGATGAATGAAATGCTGGACAATGCAAACATTCACCCCCAATCACAAAGATCTGGGTTTAATCCATCATTCTTTTGCTCACCACACCACCCCAGTTTGGACCCAGCCATATGCAAATCAGTCTTGACCCTGTTCCTTGTGGGAACAGTCCAGCCTGAACTGCCAAGCCAGGACCTCACTGGACCGGAAACAAGCATCCTCGGACTGGTTTCAGGCCATTACCCTTCTTCAGCCAGTCTAGCTTGAATCCAGTGGTGTAGTGAGCACGGGACCCACGTCTGGGCATACCCTTTCTACTTAGGGCGACAAACACAAAAGAAACAATTGATGGATGAAATGCTGGACAATGCAAACATTCACCCCCAATCACTAAGATCTGGGTTTAATCCATCAATCTTTTGCTCACCACACCACCCCAGTTTGGACCCAGCCATATGCAAATCAGTCATGACCCTGTTCCTTTTCGGGAACAGTCCAGCCTGAACTGCAAAGCCAGGACGGTGAGCAGTCTAAATATCGAAAATTTAATTTCGACCTACAATAATATCGAGTCTGGAATATCGAAGGGACAGAATATCGATGTCAAGAATATCGATGGACAGAATATCGACCCTAAGGTAATTAATATCGATTTATTTTATATCGATGTTAGTAATATCGATGTCACTAATATCGATATGTATAATATTGCTATGTATTTTATTATGTATTTAATATGTATGTGTTAATTATTTTTTGTTAAGTGTTCAACTGGTTTTAAAATATATGTATACAATTTTTATATGTTAATAATGTTTTTTTTAAGTTAAATTTGTGTTTTAGTACCGTAGCGGGTTGTGGGTTTATAGGGGAATAGGGTGGGAAGTAATTTAATTATATGAATTTAATTATACATTTTTGGGAATTATAAATTAATTTTAAATAATTTTTGCGTTAAAATTCTGTAGCGGGTTGTGGGTTTATAGGGGAATAGGGTGGGAAGTAATTTAATTGTAATTAAGTAATATTTTTATTTATTTATTGGTATTGATAATTAGATTTTTGTTAATTAAGTATTAATTGGTAATTAATTTTTATTAATTGGCAATTAGTTTTTATTAATTGATTAATTGATAATTATGTTAACTGTATTATGTTATTATTTGATTGTTTCGTGCGTTTATAGGGGAATAGTGTTAGAAGTAATTAAAATCTAATTAAGTAATTATTAAAATTGTTGCTGGGTATTATAAATTAATTAATTGGAGATTAATTATTAATTGGTAACTATTTTAAATTATAATATTTTGGTTATGAAATTGGGTTATTGTTAATTGATAATCAATTGGTAATTAGATATGTTTAAATATTATTTATTGATATTTCTAATTAATATATTAATAAGTAATTATTAATTGTTAATTAATGTGTAATAATTATTATTTTTGGTATAAAAAATATGCAATTGTTTAATATTTTTTAATTAGTAATTAAAGTTTGATCATTTTTTTGGGTATAAAAAATGTAATTGTTCAATATTTTTTAATTGGTAATTAATATTCATTCATTATTATTTATTGGTATTTATTAATAATTTATTGCTAATTAATTATTTATTGGTAGTTATGTTTTTAATAAATATCTATTGGTATTTGTAAGTAATTTTGAGTTATTTAATAATTACATTATTAATTATTTTAAAGAATTATTGTATTTATAAGTATGTTATTTTTAACTTCTAAGCTATCCAACACTTTCCCTACTGTTGCACTCTCTGGAGTTAGAATAGTAATTTTTACGCCTACGCAATCCAACACTTTCCCTACTGTTGCACTCTCTGGAGTTTGAGTAGTAATTTTTACCCCTACGCCATCCAACACTTTCCCTACTGTTGCACTCTCTGGAGTTGGAATAGCAATTTTTACCCCTACGCTATCCAACACTTTCCCTACTGTTGCACTCTCTGGAGTTGGAATAGTAATTTTTACCCCTACGCTATCCAACACTTTCCCTACTGTTGCACTCTCTGGAGTTAGAATAGTAATTTTTACCCCTACGCAATCCAACACTTTCCCTACTGTTGCACTCTCTGGAGTTGGAGTAGTAATTTTTACACCTACGCTATACAACACTTTCCCTACTGTTGCACTCTCTGGAGTGGAAATAGTAATTTTTTATCCCTACGCAATCCAATACTTTCTCTACTGTTGCACTCCCTGGAGTTGGAATAGTAATTTTTACCCTTACGTTATCCAACACTTTCCCTACTGTTGCACTGTATGGAGTGGGAATTGTAATTTTTACCCCTACGCCATCCAACATTTTCCCTACGGTTGCACTGTCTGGAGTGGGAATACTAATGTTTACCCCTACGCCATCCAACACTTTCCCTACTGTTGCACTCTTTGGTGTTGGAATAGTTATTGTTACCCCTACGCTATCCAACACTTTCCTTACTGTTGCACTCCCTGGAGTCGGAATAATAATTTATACCTCTACGTTATCTAACACTTTCCCTACTGTTACACTCTCTGGAGTGGATATAGTAATTTTTAGCCCTCCGCTATCCAAAATTTTCCTTTCTGTTGTTTTTTGGAGCTGGAGTAGTAGTTTTATTGTCTCTGCTATTTTTTTATTATTTTAGCTAATGTAGTATATAATTAATTTTAACAATATTTAAATTAAATGTAATTTTTTTAATTTGTTATATATAATTATTTAATTTTTATTTATGTTATTGTTTTATGTGTGTAATGTTTTTGCAATTCTTAAATAATAATAATAATAATAATTAATAATAATTAATAATAATTAATAATTAATTAATAATAATTAATAATAAATAAATAATTTATAATTTATTAAAATAATTATAAAAACATTATTAAGTAAGTATATATATTATATATTATATGTATATGTTTAATTATTATTTTATTAAATTATATTGATTAATTATTATTTTTTAACATTATGAAATATATTTAATTATGTTTATTTTATTTATAAGTATTATTATGTTTATTTTACATAATTTTTGTAACCAAAAAAAAACGATATTTTTAAAAACGATATTTTTGGCATCGATATTTTATTTTCGATATTTTTGTACTTACCATGTTGTAGATAGGATGTCGATATTCTTGACATCAATATTTTTGTTGCGATATTTTTGTAGGTCGAATTTCTGACCTTCGAAATTTTGTCAGAGATCCAGCCAGGACCTCACTGGACCGGAAACATGCATCCTGGGACCGGTTTCAGGGCATCACCCTTCTTCAGCCAGGCTAGGTTGAATCCAGTGGTGTAGTGAGCACGGGACCCACGTCTGGGCATACCCTTCCTACTTAGGGCGACAAACGCAAAAGAAACAATTGATGGACGGTATAATGGACAATGCAAACATTCACCCCCAGTCACAAAGATCTGGGTTTAATCCATCATTCTTTTGCTCACCACACCACCCCAGTTTGGGCCCAGCCACATGCAAATCAGTCTTGACCCTGTTCCTTGTGGGAACAGTCCAGCCTGAACTGCCAAGCCAGGACCTCACTGGACCGGAAACAAGCATCCTGGGACCGGATTCAGGGCATCACCCTTCTTCAGGCAGGCTAGCTTGAATCCAGTGGTGTAGTGAGCACAACACCCACGTCTGGGCATACTATCCCTACTTAGGGCGACAAACGCAAAAGAAACAATTGATGGACGGAATGCTGGACAATACAAACATTCACCCCCAGTCACAAAGATCTGGGTTTAATCCATCATTCTTTTGCTCACCACACCACCCCAGTGTGGACCCAGCCATATGCAAATCAGTCTTGACCCTGTTCCTTGTGGGAACAGTCCAGTCCGAACTGCCAAGCCAGGACCTCACTGGACTGGAGACAAGCATCCTGGGACAAGTTTCAGGACATCACCCTTCTTCCGCTAGGCTAGCTTGAATCCAGTGGTGTAGTGAGCACGGAACCCACGTCTGGGCATACCCTTCCTACTTAGGGCGACGAACGCAAAAGAAACAATTGATGGACGGAATGCTGGACAATGCAAACATTCACCCCAGTCACAAAGATCTGGGTTTAATCCTTCATTCCTTTGCTCACCACACCACCCCAGTTTGGACCCAACCATTTGCAAATCAGTTTCGACCCTGTTCCTTGTGGGAACAGTCGAGCCAGAACTGCCAAGCCAGGACCTCACTGGACCAGAAACAAGCATCCTGGGACCGGTTTCAGGGAATCACCCTTCTTCAGCCAGGCTAGCTTGAATCCAGTGGCGCTGTGAGCACCATACCCACGTCTGCGCACACCCTTCCTCCTTAGGGCGACAAACACAAAAGAAACAATTGATGGACAAAATGCTGGACAATGCAAACATTTACCCCCAGTCACAAAGATATGGGTTTAATCCATCATTCTTTTGCTCACCACACCACCCCAGTTTGGACCCAGCCATCTACAAATCAGTCTTGACCCTGTTCCTTGTGGGAACAGTCCAGCCCGAACTGTCCAGCCAGGACCTCACTGGACCGGGAACAAGCATCCTGGGACCGGTTTCAGGGCATCAACCTTCTTCAGCCAGGCTAGCTTGAATACAGTGGTGTAGTGAGCATGGGACCCATGTCTGGGCATACCCTTCCTACTTAGGGCGACAAACACAAAAGAAACAATTGATGGATGGAATGCTGGACAATGTAAACATTCACCCCCAATCACAAAGATCTGGGTTTAATCCATCATTCTTTTGCTTACCACACCACCCCAGTTTGGACCCAGCTATATGCAAATCAGTCTTGACCCTGTTCCTTGTGGGAACAGTCCAGCCCAAACTGCCAAGCCAGGACCTCACTGGAATGGAAACAAGCATCCTGGGACCAGTTTCAGGGCATCACTCTTCATCAGGCAGGCTAGCTTGAATCCAGTGGTGTAGTGAGCACGGGACCCACGTCTGGGCATACCCTTCCTACTTAGGGCAACAAACGCAAAAGAAACAATTGTTGGACGGAATGCTGGACAATGCAAACATTCACCCCCAGTCACAAAGATCTGGGTTTAATCCATCATTCTTTTGCTCACCACACCACCCCAGTCTGGACCCAGCCATATGCAAATCAGTCTTGACCCTGCTCCTTGTGGGTATAGTCCAGCCCGAACTGCCAAGCCAGGACCTCACTGGACCGGAAACAAGCGTCTTGGGACCAGTTTCAGGGCATCACCCTTCTTCAGCCATGCTAGCTTGAATTCAGTGGAGTAGTGAGCACGGAACCCACGTCTGGGCACACCCTTCCTACTTAGGGCGACAAACGCAAAATAAACAATTGATGGACGGAATGCTGGACAATGCAAACATTCCCCCCCAGTCACAAAGATATGGGTTTAATCCATCATTCTTTTGCTCACCACACCACCCCAGTTTGGACCCAGCCATATGCAAATCAGTCTTGACCCTGTTCCTTGTGGGAACAGTCCAGCCTGAACTGCCAAGCCAGGACTTCACTGGACCGGAAACAAGCATCCTGGGACCAGTTTCAGGGCATCACCCTTCTTCAGCCAGGCTAGCTTGAATCCAGTGGTGTAGTGAGCATGGGACCCACGTCTGGGCATACCCTTCCTACTTAGGGCAACAAACGCAAAAGAAACAATTGATGGATGAAATGCTGGACAATGCAAACATTCACCCCCTATCACAAAGATCTGGGTTTAATCCATTATTCTTTTGCTCACCACACCACCCCAGTTTGGACCCAGCCATATGCAAATCAGTCTTGACCCTGTTCCTTGTGGGAACAGTCAAGCCTGAACTGCCAAGCCAGGACCTCACTGGACCAGAAATAAGCATCCTGGGACCGGTTTCAGGGCATCACCCTTCTTCAGCCAGGCTAGCTTGAATCCAGTGGTGTAGTGAGCACGGGACCCACGTCCGGGCATACCCTTCCTACTTAGGGCAAGAAACGCAAAAGAAACAATTGATGGACAGAATGATGGACAATGCAAACAATCGCCCCCAGTCACAAAGATCTGGGTTTAATCCATCATTCTTTTGATCACCACACCACCCCAGTTTGGACCAAGCCACATGCAAATCAGTCTTGACCCTGTTCCTTGTGGGAACAGTCCAGCCCAAACTGCCAAGCCAGGAATTCACTGCACTGGAAACAAGCATCCTGGGACCGGTTTCAGCGCATCACCCTTCTTCAGGCAGGCTAGCTTGAATCCAGTGGTGTAGTGAGCACGGGACCCATGTCTGGGCATACTATCCCTACTTAGGGTGACAAACGCAAAAGAAACAGTTGATGGATGGAATGCTGGACAATGCAAACATTCACCCTCAGTCACAAAGATCTGTGTTTAATCCATCATTCTTTTGCTCACCACACCACCCTAGTTTGGACCCAGCCATATGCAAATCAGTCTTGACCCTGTCCAACCCGAACTGCCAAGCCAGGACCTCACTGGACCAGAAAAAAGCATTCTGGGACCTGTTTCAGGGCATCACCCTTGTTCAGCCAGGCTAGCTTGAATCCAGTGGTGTAGTGAGCACGGGACCCATGTCTGGGCATACCCTTCCTACTTAGGGCAACAAACGCAAAAGAAACAATTGATTGACGGAATGCGGGACAATGCAAACATTCACCCCCAGTCACAAAGATCTGGGTTTAATCCATCATTCTTTTGCTCACCACACCACCTCAGTTTGGACCAAGCCATATGCAAATCAGTGTTGACCCTGTTCCTTGTGGGAACAATCCAGCCCGAACTGTGAAGCCAGGACATCACTGGACTTGAAACAAGCATCCTGGGACCGGTTTCAGGGCATCACCCTTCTTCAGCCAGGCTAGCTTGAATTCAGTGGTGTAGTGAGCACGGGACCCTCGTCTGGGCATACTCTTCCTATTTAGGGCGACAAACGCAAAAGAAACAATTGATGGACAGAGTGATTGACAATGCAAACATTCACCCCCAGTCACAAAGATCTGGGTTTAATCCATCATTCTTTTGCTCACCACACCACCCCAGTTTGGACTCAGCCATATGCAAATCAGTCTTGACCCTGTTCCTTGTGGGAACAGTCCAGCCCAAACTGCCAAGCCAGGACCTCACTGGAACGGAAACAAGCACCCTGGGACCGGTTTCAGGGCATCACCCTTCATCAGGCAGGCTAGCTTGAATCCAGTGGTGTAGTGAGCACGGGTCCCACGTCTGGGCATACTCTCCCTACTTAGGGCGACAAACGCCAAAGAAACAGTTGATGGACGGAATGCTGGACAATGCAAACATTCACCTCCAGTCACAAAGATCTGGGTTTAATCCATCATTCTTTTCCGCACCACACCACCCCAGTTTGGACCCAGCCATATGCAAATCAGTCTTGACCCTGTTCCTTGTGGGAACAGTCCAACCCGAACTTCCAAACCAGGACCTCACTGGACCATAAACAAGCATCCTGGGATCTGTTTCAGGGCATCACCCTTGTTCAGCCAGGCTAGCTTGAATCCAAGGTGTATTAAGCACGGGACAAATGTCTGGGCATACCCTTCTTACTTAGGGCAACAAACGCAAAAGAAACAATTGATGGACGGAATGCTGGACAATGCAAACATTCACCCCCAGTCACAAAGATCTGGGTTTAATCCATCATTCTTTTTCTCACCACACCAGCCCAGTTTGGACCCAGCCATATGCAAATCAGTCTTGACCCTGTTCCTTGAAATGAAATGAAAAGGAGTTTTATAAAGCGCGACTGCTGCCCAAGGGCGTCCAAGCGCTACTAGAAAAAAAAGATAGTACCTCATAATGCAAAGATGCCGGGGGTGATTAGTCAGTGAAAGAGAAATGTTTTGAGCTTTTTCCGAAAGGAAAGCAGGTTCGGGTCGCGTCTGAGTTGTAGAGGGAGGGAGTTCCAAAGCTTGGCCGCGTTATAAGAAAATGATCTGCCTCCTGCTCTTGATCTCCTAATCCTGGGGACTACAGCCAGGAAAGCATTAGCAGATCGGAGTTGTTTACTTGGTTGGTACGGGGCTAGAAGACAGTGATTAATCCTTGGACCCGTGTTCCAAAATGCCTGATGCGAAATGCAAAGGGCTTTAAATTTGATTCTGTCCCTCACAGGGAGCCAGTGAAGTTTCTTTAGTCCAGGCTCCACTGATGTTTTACGAGGGAGTTGTAGCAGGAGGCGGGCAGCGCAATTCTGGATGCGTTGCAATTTCAGCAATACATATTCTGGGGAACCTAGATATAGGGCGTTACTAAAATCTAATCTGGATTGAATTAGGCCCTGTATCGCAACCTGCTTGGCTTCAAAAGGTAGAAGTGGAAGAATTTTCCTTAGCATTCTGATTATTCCGAAGCAGGTTGCAGAGATCTTAGTTGCTTGGGTGTTCAGAGTTAGAGAGTCGTCCAACCAGACTCCCAGACTTTTTATGTTGGTTTTTGGGATGGGCGGGGCACCCAAGCTAGGGGGCCATAACAGGTCCAAGGTAGCAGGTGCTGATGGTCCCAGTAGCATGAGTTCGGTCTTATCACCGTTGAGCTTGAGTGACGAAGCTGTCATCCAGATTTTAATTGCTTCCATGCAGGCGGTCAGATTGGTCTGAGCCGAGCCACTGTTCTCCTGTGCAAGGGAGACCACGAGCTGAGTGTCATCCGCATATGTAATGATTTTGACACCATATGGGTGAACAATCTCAGCCAGGGGTCTCATGTACACATTGAACAGGGCTGGGCTAAGTGACGAGCCCTGCGGAACCCCACAAGCCAGGGGTTTGCTTGATGAGAAACAGTCTCCATCAAAAACCTGGAAGGATCTTCCAGACAGGAAGGATCTAAACCAGGCTAAAGCATTTCCTGAAACTCCCAGATCAAGAAGTCGATCCAGTAGGGTTTTGTGACTAACTGTATCGAAGGCTGCACTTAGATCGAGGAGGATCACTGCCACTGATCCTCCCCGATCCAAGATTCGCCTGGTTTCCTCTGTTACGGCCAACAAGGCCGTTTCTGTCCCATGTTTAGGGCGGAACCCCGTCTGGGAGGTGTCCAGTAAATTGTTATTCTCGAGAAATACAGTCAGATATGAGTTTATGTATTTTTCCAGAATTTTGCTTGCCCAAGGTAGCAAGGAGATTGGGCGATAATTGCTGTAGTCCGTGGGGTCGCAGGTAGGCTTTTTCAGCAGTGCCTTTACCATGGCTTGTTTCCATGTAGGTGGAACAGTGCAGGTTGTTAAGGAGGTGTTAAGCAAATCTAACAAAGTGGGGAGAATAATTTGACTGACCAAGACCATAGTGCGAGGGGGGGCGGGATCACGTGGGGAGCCAGATTTCACTTGCTGTATGAGAGTCTCTAGTGTGTCTTGTTTGATCAGGGGAAAGTGATCTAGAATTATACGTGTGGATTGAGTCTCTTCCAGGGTAGGAGACAAGTTCTTAGGAAGGGGATCTTGATCAGGGACTACAAATGAAGAATACATTTTGTTAATTTTCTGGTAGAAAAATTCTGCCAGCTCATTGCAGCGAGGTAGGGTATTGTCACTGGGTGTCACATGAGAAGGGAGTTTAGTGAGATTTTTAATAATGTGAAAGATCTCACTAGGTTTAGACCGAGCCTTCATAATTTTAATGCTGTAATATGCGGCTTGGCTGGATTTAATTTTTAATTTATATGCTCTGATGGCCTCTGTGTAGGTGATTTTGTCTATAGAGGAGTAGCCCAACCGCCATTTCCTTTCGAGCTTTCTACAGTGCCGCTTCAAAGTTCTAAGCTCTTCAGTATACCATGGGGCTGTTTCTCGCACCCTCTTTAGACTGATTTCCTTCACAGGAAGTACTGAGTCAAGCGCACGGCTTATCCAGTCATTGAATTCCCTATTATCCACTAAAACATTCTGTGAGGGAGGGGGTCTGTTAGCTATCAGATGATTGATCCATCGATCCAGAGGGAGTTTGGACCAATTTCTCATTTTGCGTGGCTTGGGAATAACGGAGACACTTTTGTCCACAGACCAGTGAAAGGGGATTAGAGAATGATCCGTCCATGGGAGGTGGATAAGGGGCTCTATCTTAAGCTCTGTGCTGTTACTAAATATCGGGTCCAACAGGTGTCCCTTGATATGTGTTGGGACCGGGACTAGTTGTGACATCTGAACTGCGGCCAGACTTGCCGTCAGTTCAGTGGCAACATTGTCTGACTTGTCATCAAAATGAATATTGAGGTCGCCCAGTAAGGTAAAATTAGAGGACGAAGCTGACACTTCAGCTATGTAGGACGGTAGTGCTATGTGAAATTGATTCAGGGGTCCTGGGGGGCGGTAGATAAGAGTCCCTGAGAAGCAGTTGTTGGGAGAGAATTTAATAGAGAAGGGTAGGCTTTCACAATCTGGGATAGATTCTGAGGTGCATAGGCATGAATATTGTGTTTTATAGATTATTGCCAGTCCACCACCTCTTCCCTGGGCACGGTCTCTGCGTATGATCTGATAGCCCGGGGGAAGTGTTTGTACTAGGTCGGGGTCAGAATCTGGCATTAGCCAAGTTTCTGTTAGGAAAATGGCGTCGGGTGCAAGATCCTCCAACAATAAGGAGATTTCCGTAGCGTGTCTTGGAAGGGACCTGCAGTTTAGAAGAGACATCTTAATAATTTTAGGGGCGTCTTCCTTTGGCTCAGGTTTAAGATTTACGTTACATGTCTGGCAGATAGCGGGAACATCAAGTGGGTGGAGGATATGGCGGCAGTTGGTTTCAACGGGGGGTCGGAGGCTGAGCAGCGCATCCAGAGTGTATGTTTGCCTCTGGATGGAGCAGCGACCAGGGGTTAAGGCCCCGGGCCCCGGTCGGCCGCGGACGGGCGCAGACAGGCTTGCCTTGTGCGCGCCTTCGGCGCGCCTGCGGCGCGCCCGCTGCGCGCGTCCGCTGCGCGCGTCCGCTGCGCGGTCGACGAGGAGTGTACATAATATAGTGGGGGAAGGAGGGACCCAACGACTATGCCGTGATCCCAACTCTACACCCAATATGGCGGCGGCGTGGTCCCGATCCGAGGGACGAGGGCCGCTTCAAATAGGAGAGAGGTGAGTGGCAGGGAGGAGGGAATGTGGGGTTTGTGCAAAATAGCAAGCGTTGTGCAATGGGCGATCAGCTTTGTCACCACACGTCAACACACACGTCTAGAAACAAGTTTTAAAATCACGTTAAAACACTGTCACACACACCTAACCTCCCGGCTTCCGCCTCAGGAGGATCCTATCAAGTTCTGGGGGAGGACGTTAGGGCGGCGATTAAATACTCGCTGTCAGTCGGGAGGACCCAACGACTATGCCGTGATCCCAACTCTACACCCAATATGGCGGCGGCGTGGTCCCGATCCGAGGGACGAGGGCCGCTTCGAGTAGGAGAGAGGTGAGTGGCAGGGAGGAGGGAATGTGGGGTTTGTGCAAAATAGCAAGCGTTGTGCAATGGGCGATCAGCTTTGTCACCACACGTCAACACACACGTCTAGAAACAAGTTTTAAAATCACGTTAAAACACTGTCACACACACCTAACCTCCCGGCTTCCGCCTCAGGAGGATCCCCTTGTGGGTACAGTCCAGCCCGAACTGCCAAGCCAGGACCTCACTGGACCGGAAACAAGCATCCTGTGACCAGTTTCAGGGCATCACCCTTCTTCAGCCAGGCTAGCTTGAATCCAGTGGTGTAGTGAGCACGGAACCCACGTCTGGGCACACCCTTCCTACTAAGGGCGACAAACTCAAAAGAGACAATTGATGGACGGAATGCTGGACAATGCAAACATTCACCCCAGTCACAAAGATCTGGGTTTAATCCATCATTCTTTTGCTCACCACACCACCCCAGTTTGGACCCAGCCATATGCAAATCAGTCTTGACCCTGTGCCTCATGGGAACAGTCCAGCCCGAACTGCCAAGCCAGGTCCTCCCTGGACTGGAAACAAGCATCCTAGGACCGGTTTCGGGGTTTCACCCCTCTTCAGCCAGGATAGCTTGATTCCAGTGGCACAGTGAGCACGGGACCCACGTCTGAGCATACCCGTCCCACTCGGGGTGACAAATGCAAAAACAACAATTGATGGACAGAATGCAGAACAATGTCATACATTGACCCCAGTACAGAGATCTGGGCCTAAATCCATCGTTTTTTTGCTCACCATGCCGTTCCAGTTTGAAACCAGCCATATGCAAATCAGTCTTGACCCTGTGCCCCATGGGAACAGTCCAGCCCGAACTGCCAAGCCAGGTCCTCCCTGGACTGGAAACAAGCATCCTAGGACCAGTTTCTGGCATTTCAGCCATCTTCAGCCAGGCTTGCTTGAATCCAGTGGCAAAGTGAGCAAGGGACTCACGTCTGAGCATACCCTGCCAACTTATGGCGAACAAAGCGGTACAAAAGGAGTTGGTGATGGACGGAGCATCAGAACCAATCAAACACTCACACTCAGTCAACAGATCTGGGTTTAATCCATCACCGTTCTTTAGCCCACTCTGCCACCCCAGTTCAGACATGGCCATATGCAAATCAGTCTGACCCTGTGCCTCATGGGAACAGTCCAGCCCGAACTGCCAAGCCATGTCTTCCCTGGACCGAAAACAAGCTTCCTAGGACCGGTTTCTGGCATTTCAGCCGTCTTCAGCCAGGCTTGCTTGAATCCAGTGGTGTAGTGAGCACGGGACCCACGTCTGGGCATACTATCCCTACTTAGGGAGGACAAACTCAAAAGAAACAGTCGATGGACGGAATGCTGGACAATGCAAACATTCACCCCCAGTCACAAAGATCTGGGTTTAATCCATCATTCTTTTGCTCACCACACCACCCCAGTTTGGACCCAGCCATATGCAAATCATTCTTGACCCTGTTCCTTGTGGGAACAGACCAGCCCGAACTGCCAATCCAGGACCTTTCTGGACCGGAAACAAGCATCCTGGGACCAGTTTGAGGGCATCCCCCTTCTTCAGCAATGCTAGCTTGAATCCAGTGGTGTAGTGAGCACGGGACCCACGTCTGGGCATACTATCCCTACTTAGGGCGACAAACGCAAAATAAACAGTTGATGGACGGAATGCTGGACAATGCAAACATTCACCCCCTATCACAAAGATCTGGGTTTAAACCATCATTCTTTTGCTCACCACACCACCCCAGTTTGGACCAAGCCATATGCAAATCAGTGTTGACCCTGTTCCTTGTAGGAACAGTCCAGCCCGAACTGTGAAGCCAGGACATCACTGAACTGGAAACAAGCATCTTGGGACCGGTTTCAGGGCATCACCCTTCTTCAGCCAAGCTAGCTTGATTCCAGTGGTGTAGTGAGCATGGGATCCACGTCTGGGCATTCCCTTCCTACTTAGGGTGACAAACGCAAAAGAAACAATTGATGGATGGAATGATTGACAATGCAAACATTCACCCCCAGTCACAAAGATCTGGGTTTAATCCATCATTCTTTTTCTCACCACACCACCCCAGTTTGGACCCAGCCATATGCAAATCAGTCTTGACACTGTTCCTTGTGGGTACAGTCCAGCCCGAACTGCCAAGCAAGGACCTCACTGGACCGGAAACAAGCATCCTGTGACCAGTTTCTGGGCATCACCCTTCTTCAGTCGGGCTAGCTTGAATCCAGTGGTGTAGTGAGCACGGAACCCACGTCTGGGCACACCCTTCCTACTTAGGGCGACAAACTCAAAAGAGCCAATTGATGGACGGAATGCTGGACAATGCAAACATTCACCCCAGTCACAAAGATCTGGGTTTAATCCATTATTCTTTTGCTCACCACACCACCCCAGTTTGGACCCAGCCATATGCAAATCAGTCTTGACCCTGTTCCTTGTGGGAACAGTCCAGCCCGAAATGCCAAGCCAGGACTTCACTGGACCGGAAACAAGCATCCTGGGACTAGTTTCAAGGCATCACCCTTATTCAGCCAGGCTAGCTTGAATCCAGTGGTGTAGTGAGCATGGGACCCACGGCTGGGCATACCCTTCCTACTTAGGGCGACAAACGCAAAAGAAACAATTGATGGACGGAATAATGGACAATGCAAACATTCACCCCAGGTCACAAAGATCTGGGTTTAATACATCATTCTTTTGATCACCACACCACCCCAGTTTGGACCCAGCCACATGCAAATCAGTCTTGACCCTGGTCCTTGTGGTAACAGTCCAGCCTGAAAACCAAGCCAGGACCTCACTGGACCGGAAACAACCATCCTGGGACCGGATTCAGGGCATCACCCTTCTTCAGGCAGGCTAGCTTGAATCCAGTGGTGTAGTGAGCACGGGATCCACGTCTGGGCATACTATCCCTACTTAGGGTGACAAACGCAAAAGAAACAGTTGATGGACGGAATGCTGGACAATGCAAACATTCACCCTCAGTCACAAAGATCTGGGTTTAATCCATCATTCTTTTGCTCACCACACCACCCCAGTATTGGACCCAGCCATATGCAAATCAGTCTTAACCCTGTTCCTTGTGAGAACAGTCCAACCCGAACTGCCAAGCCAGGACCTCACTGGACCAGAAACAAGCATCCTGGGACCTGTTTCAGGGCATCACCCTTGTTCAGCCAGACTAGCTTGAATCCAGTGGTGTAGTGAGCACGGGACCCACGTCTGGGCATACCCTTCCTCCTTAGGGCGACAAACGCAAAAGAAACAATTGATGGATGGAATGCTGGACAATGCAAACATTCACCCCCAATCACAAAGATCTGGGTTTAATCCATCATTCTTTTGCTCACCACACCACCCCAGTTTGGACCCAGCCATATGCAAATCAGTCTTGACCCTGTTCCTTGTGGGAACAGTCCAGCCTGAACTGCCACGCCAGGACCTCACTGGACCAGAAACAAGCATCCTGGGACCGGTTTCAGGGCATCACCCTTCTTCAGCCAGGCTAGCTTGAATCCAGTGGTGTAGTGAGCACGGGACCCACGTCCGGGCATACCCTTCCTACTTAGGGCAAGAAACGCAAAAGAAACAATTGATGGACCGAATGATGGACAATGCAAACATTCGCCCCCAGTCACAAAGATCTGGGTTTAATCCATCATTCTTTTGATCACCACACCACCCCAGTTTGGACCAAGCCACATGCAAATCAGTCTTGACCCTGTTCTTTGTGGGAACAGTCCAGCCCAAACTGCCAAGCCAGGAATTCACTGCACTGGAAACAAGCATCCTGGGACCGGTTTCAGGGCATCACCCTTCTTCAGGCAGGCTAGCTTGAATCCAGTGGTGTAGTGAGCACGGGACCCACGTCTGGGCATACTATCCCTACTTAGGGTGACAAACGCAAAAGAAACAGTTGATGGACGGAATGCTGGACAATGCAAACATTCACCCTCAGTCACAAAGATCTGTGTTTAATCCATCATTCTTTTGCTCACCACACCACCCTAGTTTGGACCCAGCCATATGCAAATCAGTCTTGACCCTGTCCAACCCGAACTGCCAAGCCAGGACCTCACTGGACCAGAAAAAAGCATTCTGGGACCTGTTTCAGGGCATCACCCTTGTTCAGCCAGGCTAGCTTGAATCCAGTGGTGTACTGAGCACGGGACCTATGTCTGGGCATACCCTTCCTACTTAGGGCAACAAACGCAAAAGAAACAATTGATTGACGGAATGCGGGACAATGCAAACATTCACCCCCAGTCACAAAGATCTGGGTTTAATCCATCATTCTTTTGCTCACCACACCACCCCAGTTTGGACCAAGCCATATGCAAATCAGTGTTGACCCTGTTTCTTGTGGGAACAGTCCAGCCCGAACTGTGAAGCCAGGACATCACTGGACTGGAAACAAGCATCCTGGGACCGGTTTCAGGGCATCACCCTTCTTCAGCCAGGCTAGCTTGAATCCAGTGGTGTAGTGAGCACGGGACCCACGTCTGGGCATACCCTTCCTACTTAGGGCGACAAACGCAAAAGAAACAATTGATGGACAGAGTGATTGACAATGCAAACATTCACCCCCAGTCACAAAGATCTGGGTTTAATCCATCATTCTTTTGCTCACCACACCACCCCAGTTTGGACCCAGCCATATGCAAATCAGTCTTGACCCTGTTCCTTGTGGGAACAGTCCAGCCCAAACTGCCAAGCCAGGACCTCACTGGAATGGAAACAAGCACCCTGGGACCGGTTTCAGGGCATCACCCTTCATCAGGCAGACTAGCTTGAATCCAGTGGTGTAGTGAGCACGGGACCCATGTCTGGGCATACTATCCCTACTTAGGGTGACAAACGCAAAAGAAACAGTTGATGGACGGAATGCTGGACACTGCAAACATTCACCCTCAGTCACAAAGATCTGTGTTTAATCCATCATTCTTTTGCTCACCACACCACCCTAGTTTGGACCCAGCCATATGCAAATCAGTCTTGACCCTGTCCAACCCGAACTGCCAAGCCAGGACCTCACTGGACCAGAAAAAAGCATTCTGGGACCTGTTTCAGGGCATCACCCTTGTTCAGCCAGGCTAGCTTGAATCCAGTGGTGTAGTGAGCACGGGACCCATGTCTGGGCATACCCTTCCTACTTAGGGCAACAAACGCAAAAGAAACAATTGATTGACGGAATGCGGGATAATGCAAACATTCACCCCCAGTCACAAAGATCTGGGTTTAATCTATCATTCTTTTTCTCACCACACCACCCCAGTTTGGACCAAGCCATATGCAAATCAGTGTTGACCCTGTTCCTTGTGGGAACAGTCCAGCCCGAACTGTGAAGCCAGGACATCACTGGACTGGAAACAAGCATCCTGGGACCGGTTTCAGGGCATCACCCTTCTTCAGCCAGGCTAGCTTGAATCCAGTGGTGTAGTGAGCACGGGACCCACGTCTGGGCATACCCTTCCTACTTAGGGCGACACACGCAAAAGAAACAATTGATGGACAGAGTGATTGACAATGCAAACATTCACCCCCAGTCACAAAGATCTGGGTTTAATCCATCATTCTTTTGCTCACCACACCACCCCAGTTTGAACCCAGCCATATGCAAATCAGTCTTGACCCTGTTCCTTGTGGGAACAGTCCAGCCCAAACTGCCAAGCCAGGACCTCACTGGAACGGAAACAAGCACCCTGGGACCGGTTTCAGGGCATCGCCCTTCATCAGGCATACTAGCTTGAATCCAGTGGTGTAGTGAGCACGGGACCCACGTCTGGGCATACTATCCCTCCTTAGGGCGACACACGCCAAAGAAACAGTTGATGGACGGAATGCTGGACAATGCAAACATTCACCCCCAGTCACAAAGATCTGGGTTTAATCCAGCATTCTTTTCCGCACCACACCACCCCAGTTTGGACCCAGCCATATGCAAATCAGTCTTGACCCTGTTCCTTGTGGGAACAGTCCAACCCGAACTGCCAAACCAGGACCTCACTAGACCAGAAACAAGCATCCTGGGACCTGTTTCAGGGCATCACCCTTGTTCAGACAGGCTAGCTTGAATCCAAGGTGTATTAAGCACGGGACCAATGTCTGGGCATACCCTTCTTACTTAGGGCAACAAACGCAAAAGAAACAATTGATGGACGGAATGCTGGACAATGCAAACATTCACCCCCAGTCACAAAGATCTGGGTTTAATCCATCATTCTTTTTCTCACCACACCACCCCAGTTTGGACCCAGCCATATTCAAATCAGTCTTGACCCTGTTTCTTGTGGGAACAGTCCAGCCCGAACTGCCAAGCCAGGACCTCACTGGACCAGAAACAAGCATCCTGGGACCTGTTTCAGGGCATCACCCTTGTTCAGCCAGACTAGCTTGAATCCAGTGGTGTAGTGAGCACGGGACCCACGTCTGGGCATACCCTTCCTCCTTAGGGCGACAAACGCAAAAGAAACAATTGATGGATGGAATGCTGGACAATGCAAACATTCACCCCCAATCACAAAGATCTGGGTTTAATCCATAATTCTTTTGCTTACCACACCACCCCAGTTTGGACCCAGCCATATGCAAATCAGTCTTGACCCTGTTCCTTGTGGGAACAGTCCAGCCCAAACTGCCAAGCCAGGACCTCACAGGAATGGAAACAAGCATCCTGGGACCAGTTTCAGGGCATCACTCTTCATCAGGCAGGCTAGCTTGAATCCAGTGGTGTAGTGAGCACGGGACCCACGTCTGGGCATACCCTTCCTACTTAGGGCAACAAACGCAAAATAAACAATTGTTGGACGGAATGCTGGACAATGCAAACATTCACCCCCAGTCACAAAGATCTGGGTTTAATCCATCATTCTTTTGCTCACCACACCACCCCAGTCTGGACCCAGCCATATGCAAATCAGTCTTGACCCTGCTCCTTGTGGGTACAGTCCAGCCCGAACTGCCAAGCCAGGACCTCACTGGACCGGAAACAAGCGTCTTGGGACCACTTTCAGGGCATCACCCTTCTTCAGCCATGCTAGCTTGAATCCAGTGGAGTAGTGAGCACGGAACCCACGTCTGGGCACACCCTTCCTACTTAGGGCGACAAACGCAAAATAAACAATTGATGGACAGAATGCTGGACAATGCAAACATTCCCCCCCCAGTCACAAAGATATGGGTTTAATCCATCATTCTTTTGCTCACCACACCACCCAAGTTTGGACCCAGCCATATGCAAATCAGTCTTGACCCTGTTCCTTGTGGGAACAGTCCAGCCTGAACTGCCAAGCCAGGACTTCACTGGACCGGAAACAAGCATCCTGGGACCAGTTTCAGGGCATCACCCTTCTTCAGCCAGGCTAGCTTGAATCCAGTGGTGTAGTGAGCATGGGACCCACGTCTGGGCATACCCTTCCTACTTAGGGCGACAAACGCAAAAGAAACAATTGATGGATGAAATGCTGGACAATGCAAACATTCACCCCCTATCACAAAGATCTGGGTTTAATCCATTATTCTTTTGCTCACCACACCACCCCAGTTTGGACCCAGCCATATGCAAATCAGTCTTGACCCTGTTCCTTGTGGGAACAGTCAAGCCTGAACTGCCAAGCCAGGACCTCACTGGACCAGAAACAAGCATCCTGGGACCGGTTTCAGGGCATCACCCTTCTTCAGCCAGGCTAGCTTGAATCCAGTGGTGTAGTGAGCACGGGACCCACATCCGGGCATACCCTTCCTACTTGGGGCAAGAAACGCAAAAGAAACAATTGATGGACAGAATGATGGACAATGCAAACATTCGCCCCCAGTCACAAAGATATGGGTTTAATCCATCATTCTTTTGATCACCACACCACCCCAGTTTGGACCAAGCCACATGCAAATCAGTCTTGACCCTGTTCCTTGTGGGAACAGTCCAGCCCAAACTGCCAAGCCAGGAATTCACTGCACTGGAAACAAGCATCCTGGGACCGTTTTCAGGGCATCACCCTTCTTCAGGCAGGCTAGCTTGAATCCAGTGGTGTAGTGAGCACGGGACCCATGTCTGGGCATACTATCCCTACTTAGGGTGACAAACGCAAAAGAAACAGTTGATGGATGGAATGCTGGACAATGCAAACATTCACCCTCAGTCACAAAGATCTGTGTTTAATCCATCATTCTTTTGCTCACCACACCACCCTAGTTTGGACCCAGCCATATGCAAATCAGTCTTGACCCTGTCCAACCCGAACTGCCAAGCCAGGACCTCACTGGACCAGAAAAAAGCATTCTGGGACCTGTTTCTGGGCATCACCCTTGTTCAGCCAGGCTAGCTTGAATCCAGTGGTGTAGTGAGCACGGGACCCATGTCTGGGCATACCCTTCCTACTTAGGGCAACAAACGCAAAAGAAACAATTGATTGACGGAATGCGGGACAATGCAAACATTCACCCCCAGTCACAAAGATCTGGGTTTAATCCATCATTCTTTTGCTCACCACACCACCTCAGTTTGGACCAAGCCATATGCAAATCAGTGTTGACCCTGTTCCTTGTGGGAACAATCCAGCCCGAGCTGTGAAGCCAGGACATCACTGGACTGGAAACAAGCATCCTGGGACCGGTTTCAGGGCATCACCCTTCTTCAGCCAGGCTAGCTTGAATTCAGTGGTGTAGTGAGCACGGGACCCACGTCTGGGCATACCCTTCCTATTTAGGGCGACAAACGCAAAAGAAACAATTGATGGACAGAGTGATTGACAATGCAAACATTCACCCCCAGTCACAAAGATCTGGGCTTAATCCATCATTATTTTGCTCACCACACCACCCCAGTTTGGACTCAGCCATATGCAAATCAGTCTTGACCCTGTTCCTTGTGGGAACACTCCAGCCCAAACTGCCAAGCCAGGACCTCACTGGAACGGAAACAAGCACCCTGGGACCGGTTTCAGGGCATCACCCTTCATCAGGCAGGCTAGCTTGAATCCAGTGGTGTAGTGAGCACGGGACCCACGTCTGGGCATACTATCCCTACTTAGGGCGACAAACGCCAAAGAAACAGTTGATGGACGGAATGCTGGACAATGCAAACATTCACCTCCAGTCACAAAGATCTGGGTTTAATCCATCATTCTTTTCCGCACCACACCACCCCAGTTTGGACCCAGCCATATGCAAATCAGTCTTGACCCTGTTCCTTGTGGGAACAGTCCGACCCGAACTTCCAAACCAGGACCTCACTGGACCAGAAACAAGCATCCTGGGACCTGTTTCAGGGCATCACCCTTGTTCAGCCAGGCTAGCTTGAATCCAAGGTGTATTAAGCACGGGACAAATGTCTGGGCATACCCTTCTTACTTAGGGCAACAAACGCAAAAGAAACAATTGATGGACGGAATGCTGGGCAATGCAAACATTCACCCCCAGTCACAAAGATCTGGGTTTAATCCATCATTCTTTTTCTCACCACACCAGCCCAGTTTGGACCCAGCCATATGCAAATCAGTCTTGACCCTGTTCCTTGTGGGTACAGTCCAGCCCGAACTGCCAAGCCAGGACCTCACTGGACCGGAAACAAGCATCCTGTGACCAGTTTCAGGGCATCACCCTTCTTCAGCCAGGCTAGCTTGAATCCAGTGGTGTAGTGAGCACGGAACCCAAGTCTGGGCACACCCTTCCTACTAAGGGCGACAAACTCAAAAGAGACAATTGATGGACGGAATGCTGGACAATGCAAACATTCACCCCAGTCACAAAGATCTGGGTTTAATCCATCATTCTTTTGCTCACCACACCACCCCAGTTTGGACCCAGCCATATGCAAATCAGTCTTGACCCTGTGCCTCATGGGAACAGTCCAGCCCGAACTGCCAAGCCAGGTCCTCCCTGGACTGGAAACAAGCATCCTAGGACCGGTTTCGGGGTTTCACCCCTCTTCAGCCAGGATAGCTTGATTCCAGTGGCACAGTGAGCACGGGACCCACGTCTGAGCATACCCGTCCCACTCGGGGTGACAAATGCAAAAACAACAATTGATGGACAGAATGCAGAACAATGTCATACATTGACCCCAGTACAGAGATCTGGGCCTAAATCCATCGTTTTTTGCTCACCATGCCGTTCCAGTTTGAAACCAGCCATATGCAAATCAGTCTTGACCCTGTGCCCCATGGGAACAGTCCAGCCCGAACTGCCAAGCCAGGTCCTCCCTGGACTGGAAACAAGCATCCTAGGACCAGTTTCTGGCTTTTCAGCCATCTTCAGCCAGGCTTGCTTGAATCCAGTGGCAAAGTGAGCAAGGGACTCACGTCTGAGCATACCCTGCCAACTTATGGCGAACAAAGCGGTACAAAAGGAGTTGGTGATGGACGGAGCATCAGAATCAATCAAACACTCACACTCAGTCAACAGATCTGGGTTTGATATATCACCGTTCTTTAGCCCACTCTGCCACCCCAGTTCAGACATGGCCATTTGCAAATCAGTCTGACCGTGTGCCTCATGGGAACAGTATAGCCTGAACTGCCAAGCCATGTCTTCCCTGGACTGGAAACAAGCATCCTGGGACCAGTTTCTGGCATTTCAGCCATCTTCAGCCAGGCTTGCTTGAATCCAGTGGCAAAGTGAGCAAGGGACTCGCGTCTGAGCATACCCTGCCAACTTATGGCGAACAAAGCAAAAACCAAAGGAAATGATGGACGGAGTGTTGAACATTGCAAGCACTCACCCCCAGTCAACTGATCTGGGTTTAATCCATCACCGTTCTTTAGCCCACTCTGCCACCCCAGTTCAGACATGGCCATATGCAAATCAGTCTGACCCTGTGCCTCATGGGAACAGTCCAGCCCAAACTGCCAAGCCATGTCTTCCCTGGACCGAAAACAAGCTTCCTAGGACCGGTTTCTGGCATTTCAGCCGTCTTCAGCCAGGCTTGCTTGAATCCAGTGGTGTAGTGAGCGCGGGACCCACGTCTGGGCATACTATCCCTACTTAGGGAGGACAAACTCAAAAGAAACAGTCGATGGACGGAATGCTGGACAATGCAAACATTCACCCCCAGTCACAAAGATCTGGGTTTAATCCATCATTCCTTTGCTCACCACACCACCCCAGTTTGGACCCAGCCATATGCAAATCATTCTTGACCCTGTTCCTTGTGGGAACAGTCCAGCCCGAACTGCCAATCCAGGACCTTTCTGGACCGGAAACAAGCATCCTGGGACCAGTTTGAGGGCATCCCCCTTCTTCAGCAATGCTAGCTTGAATCCAGTGATGTAGTGAGCACGGGACCCACGTCTGGGCATACTATCCCTACTTAGGGCGACAAACGCAAAATAAACAGTTGATGGACGGAATGCTGGACAATGCAAACATTCACCCCCTATCACAAAGATCTGGGTTTAAACCATCATTCTTTTGCTCACCACACCACCCCAGTTTGGACCAAGCCATATGCAAATCAGTGTTGACCCTGTTCCTTGTGGGAACAGTCCAGCCCGAACTGTGAAGCCAGGACATCACTGAACTGGAAACAAGCATCTTGGGACCGGTTTCAGGGCATCACCCTTCGTCAGCCAAGCTAGCTTGATTCCAGTGGTGTAGTGAGCATGGGACCCACGTCTGGGCATTCCCTTCCTACTTAGGGTGACAAACGCAAAAGAAACACTTGATGGATGGAATGATTGACAATGCAAACATTCACCCCCAGTCACAAAGATCTGGGTTTAATCCATCATTCTTTTTCTCACCACACCACCCCAGTTTGGACCCAGCCATATGCAAATCAGTCTTGACCCTGTTCCTTGTGGGTACAGTCCAGCCCGAACTGCCAAGCCAGGACCTCACTGGACCGGAAACAAGCATCCTGTGACCAGTTTCTGGGCATCACCCTTCTTCAGTCGGGCTAGCTTGAATCCAGTGGTGTAGTGAGCACGGAACCCACGTCTGGGCACACCCTTCCTACTTAGGGCGACAAACTCAAAAGAGCCAATTGATGGACGGAATGCTGGACAATGCAAACATTCACCCCAGTCACAAAGATCTGGGTTTAATCCATTATTCTTTTGCTCACCACACCACCCCATTTTGGACACAGCCATATGCAAATCAGTCTTGACCCTGTTCCTTGTGGGAACAGTCCAGCCCGAAATGCCAAGCCAGGACTTCACTGGACCGGAAACAAGCATCCTGGGACCAGTTTCAAGGCATCACCCTTATTCAGCCAGGCTAGCTTGAATCCAGTGGTGTAGTGAGCATGGGACCCACGGCTGGGCATACCCTTCCTACTTAGGGCGACAAACGCAAAAGAAACAATTGATGGACGGAATAATGGACAATGCAAACATTCACCCCAGGTCACAAAGATCTGGGTTTAATCCATCATTCTTTTGATCACCACACCACCCCAGTTTGGACCCAGCCACATGCAAATCAGTCTTGACCCTGTTCCTTGTGGTAACAGTCCAGCCTGAAAACCAAGCCAGGACCTCACTGGACCGGAAACAACCATCCTGGGACCGGATTCAGGGCATCACCCTTCTTCAGGCAGGCTAGCTTGAATCCAGTGGTGTAGTGAGCACGGGACCCTCGTCTGGGCATACTATCCCTACTTAGGGTGACAAACGCAAAAGAAACAGTTGATGGACGGAATGCTGGACAATGCAAACATTCACCCTCAGTCACAAAGATCTGGGTTTAATCCATCATTCTTTTGATCACCACACCACCCCAGTTTGGACCAAGCCACATGCAAATCAGTCTTGACCCTGTTCTTTGTGGGAACAGTCCAGCCCAAACTGCCAAGCCAGGAATTCACTGCACTGGAAACAAGCATCCTGGGACCGGTTTCAGGGCATCACCCTTCTTCAGGCAGGCTAGCTTGAATCCAGTGGTGTAGTGAGCACGGGACCCACGTCTGGGCATACTATCCATACTTAGGGTGACAAACGCAAAAGAAACAGTTGATGGACGGAATGCTGGACAATGCAAACATTCACCCTCAGTCACAAAGATCTGTGTTTAATCCATCATTCTTTTGCTCACCACACCACCCTAGTTTGGACCCAGCCATATGCAAATCAGTCTTGACCCTGTCCAACCCGAACTGCCAAGCCAGGACCTCACTGGACCAGAAAAAAGCATTCTGGGACCTGTTTCAGGGCATCACCCTTGTTCAGCCAGGCTAACTTGAATCCAGTGGTGTAGTGAGCACGGGACCCATGTCTGGGCATACCCTTCCTACTTAGGGCAACAAACGCAAAAGAAACAATTGATTGACGGAATGCGGGACAATGCAAACATTCACCACCAGTGACAAAGATCTGGGTTTAATCCATCATTCTTTTGCTCACCACACCACCCCAGTTTGGACCAAGCCATATGCAAATCAGTGTTGACCCTGTTCCTTGTGGGAACAGTCCAGCCCGAACCGTGAAGCCAGGACATCACTGGACTGGAAACAAGAATCCTGGGACCGGTTTCAGGGCATCACCCTTCTTCAGCCAGGCTAGCTTGAATCCAGTGGTGTAGTGAGCACGGGACCCAGGTCTGGGCATACCCTTCCTACTTAGGGCGACAAACGCAAAAGAAACAATTGATGGACAGAGTGATTGACAATGCAAACATTCACCCCCAGTCACAAAGATCTGGGTTTAATCCATCATTCTTTTGCTCACCACACCACCCCAGTTTGGACCCAGCCATATGCAAATCAGTCTTGACCCTGTTCCTTGTGGGAACAGTCCAGCCCAAACTGCCAAGCCAGGACCTCACTGGAATGGAAACAAGCACCCTGGGACCGGTTTCAGGGCATCACCCTTCATCAGGCAGACTAGCTTGAATCCAGTGGTGTAGTGAGCACGGGACCCACGTCTGGGCATACTATGCCTACTTAGGGTGACAAACGCAAAAGAAACAGTTGATGGACGGAATGCTGGACACTGCAAACATTCACCCTCAGTCACAAAGATCTGTGTTTAATCCATCATTCTTTTGCTCACCACACCACCCTAGTTTGGACCCAGCCATATGCAAATCAGTCTTGACCCTGTCCAACCCGAACTGCCAAGCCAGGACCTCACTGGACCAGAAAAAAGCATTCTGGGACCTGTTTCAGGGCATCACCCTTGTTCAGCCGGGCTAGCTTGAATCCAATGGTGTAGTGAGCACGGGACCCATGTCTGGGCATACCCTTCCTACTTAGGGCAACAAACGCAAAAGAAACAATTGATTGACGGAATGCGGGATAATGCAAACATTCACCCCCAGTCACAAATGCTCTTCAGCAATGCTAGCTTGAATCCAGTGATGTAGTGAGTAGGGGTGGGCGGAATTTGCGTAATTGCGTTACGCAAATCTCCGCGAAACGGTAAAAAATCTCCGCGAACACGCAGAAATTCCGCGAACACGCGGAATTGCTTGTTCGCGATGCTTTTTTCCTGTTCGCAATTGCTGTTTGCGTGCTCGAGGAGAAATATCTCGCGAACATGCATTTTGAGAACGCGAACAAGCAAAAATTTCGCGAAATCGCGGAAAGCAGACTTTTGAGCAATTTCGCGTTCTTCGCGGAACGCGAAATTACGCAAATTCCGCAAATTCCGCGAGCGGAACGGAATTTGCTGCCCAGGCCTAGTAGTGAGCACGGGACCCACGTCTGGGCATACTATCCCTACTTAGGGCGACAAACGCAAAATAAACAGTTGATGGACGGAATGCTGGACAATGCAAACATTCACCCCCTATCACAAAGATCTGGGTTTAAACCATCATTCTTTTGCTCACCACACCACCCCAGTTTGGACCAAGCCATATGCAAATCAGTGTTGACCCTGTTCCTTGTGGGAACAGTCCAGCCCGAACTGTGAAGCCAGGACATCACTGAACTGGAAACAAGCATCTTGGGACCGGTTTCAGGGCATCACCCTTCGTCAGCCAAGCTAGCTTGATTCCAGTGGTGTAGTGAGCATGGGACCCACGTCTGGGCATTCCCTTCCTACTTAGGGTGACAAACGCAAAAGAAACACTTGATGGATGGAATGATTGACAATGCAAACATTCACCCCCAGTCACAAAGATCTGGGTTTAATCCATCATTCTTTTTCTCACCACACCACCCCAGTTTGGACCCAGCCATATGCAAATCAGTCTTGACCCTGTTCCTTGTGGGTACAGTCCAGCCCGAACTGCCAAGCCAGGACCTCACTGGACCGGAAACAAGCATCCTGTGACCAGTTTCTGGGCATCACCCTTCTTCAGTCGGGCTAGCTTGAATCCAGTGGTGTAGTGAGCACGGAACCCACGTCTGGGCACACCCTTCCTACTTAGGGCGACAAACTCAAAAGAGCCAATTGATGGACGGAATGCTGGACAATGCAAACATTCACCCCAGTCACAAAGATCTGGGTTTAATCCATTATTCTTTTGCTCACCACACCACCCCATTTTGGACACAGCCATATGCAAATCAGTCTTGACCCTGTTCCTTGTGGGAACAGTCCAGCCCGAAATGCCAAGCCAGGACTTCACTGGACCGGAAACAAGCATCCTGGGACCAGTTTCAAGGCATCACCCTTATTCAGCCAGGCTAGCTTGAATCCAGTGGTGTAGTGAGCATGGGACCCACGGCTGGGCATACCCTTCCTACTTAGGGCGACAAACGCAAAAGAAACAATTGATGGACGGAATAATGGACAATGCAAACATTCACCCCAGGTCACAAAGATCTGGGTTTAATCCATCATTCTTTTGATCACCACACCACCCCAGTTTGGACCCAGCCACATGCAAATCAGTCTTGACCCTGTTCCTTGTGGTAACAGTCCAGCCTGAAAACCAAGCCAGGACCTCACTGGACCGGAAACAACCATCCTGGGACCGGATTCAGGGCATCACCCTTCTTCAGGCAGGCTAGCTTGAATCCAGTGGTGTAGTGAGCACGGGACCCTCGTCTGGGCATACTATCCCTACTTAGGGTGACAAACGCAAAAGAAACAGTTGATGGACGGAATGCTGGACAATGCAAACATTCACCCTCAGTCACAAAGATCTGGGTTTAATCCATCATTCTTTTGATCACCACACCACCCCAGTTTGGACCAAGCCACATGCAAATCAGTCTTGACCCTGTTCTTTGTGGGAACAGTCCAGCCCAAACTGCCAAGCCAGGAATTCACTGCACTGGAAACAAGCATCCTGGGACCGGTTTCAGGGCATCACCCTTCTTCAGGCAGGCTAGCTTGAATCCAGTGGTGTAGTGAGCACGGGACCCACGTCTGGGCATACTATCCATACTTAGGGTGACAAACGCAAAAGAAACAGTTGATGGACGGAATGCTGGACAATGCAAACATTCACCCTCAGTCACAAAGATCTGTGTTTAATCCATCATTCTTTTGCTCACCACACCACCCTAGTTTGGACCCAGCCATATGCAAATCAGTCTTGACCCTGTCCAACCCGAACTGCCAAGCCAGGACCTCACTGGACCAGAAAAAAGCATTCTGGGACCTGTTTCAGGGCATCACCCTTGTTCAGCCAGGCTAACTTGAATCCAGTGGTGTAGTGAGCACGGGACCCATGTCTGGGCATACCCTTCCTACTTAGGGCAACAAACGCAAAAGAAACAATTGATTGACGGAATGCGGGACAATGCAAACATTCACCCCCAGTGACAAAGATCTGGGTTTAATCCATCATTCTTTTGCTCACCACACCACCCCAGTTTGGACCAAGCCATATGCAAATCAGTGTTGACCCTGTTCCTTGTGGGAACAGTCCAGCCCGAACCGTGAAGCCAGGACATCACTGGACTGGAAACAAGAATCCTGGGACCGGTTTCAGGGCATCACCCTTCTTCAGCCAGGCTAGCTTGAATCCAGTGGTGTAGTGAGCACGGGACCCAGGTCTGGGCATACCCTTCCTACTTAGGGCGACAAACGCAAAAGAAACAATTGATGGACAGAGTGATTGACAATGCAAACATTCACCCCCAGTCACAAAGATCTGGGTTTAATCCATCATTCTTTTGCTCACCACACCACCCCAGTTTGGACCCAGCCATATGCAAATCAGTCTTGACCCTGTTCCTTGTGGGAACAGTCCAGCCCAAACTGCCAAGCCAGGACCTCACTGGAATGGAAACAAGCACCCTGGGACCGGTTTCAGGGCATCACCCTTCATCAGGCAGACTAGCTTGAATCCAGTGGTGTAGTGAGCACGGGACCCACGTCTGGGCATACTATGCCTACTTAGGGTGACAAACGCAAAAGAAACAGTTGATGGACGGAATGCTGGACACTGCAAACATTCACCCTCAGTCACAAAGATCTGTGTTTAATCCATCATTCTTTTGCTCACCACACCACCCTAGTTTGGACCCAGCCATATGCAAATCAGTCTTGACCCTGTCCAACCCGAACTGCCAAGCCAGGACCTCACTGGACCAGAAAAAAGCATTCTGGGACCTGTTTCAGGGCATCACCCTTGTTCAGCCGGGCTAGCTTGAATCCAATGGTGTAGTGAGCACGGGACCCATGTCTGGGCATACCCTTCCTACTTAGGGCAACAAACGCAAAAGAAACAATTGATTGACGGAATGCGGGATAATGCAAACATTCACCCCCAGTCACAAAGATCTGGGTTTAATCTATCATTCTTTTTCTCAACACACCACCCCAGTTTGGACCAAGCCATATGCAAATCAGTGTTGACCCTGTTCCTTGTGGGAACAGTCCAGCCCGAACTGTGAAGCCAGGACATCACTGGACTGGAAACAAGCATCCTGGGACCGGTTTCAGGGCATCACCCTTCTTCAGCCAGGCTAGCTTGAATCCAGTGGTGTAGTGAGCACGGGACCCACGTCTGGGCATACCCTTCCTACTTAGGGCGACAAACGCAAAAGAAACAATTGATGGACAGAGTGATTGACAATGCAAACATTCACCCCCAGTCACAAAGATCTGGGTTTAATCCATCATTCTTTTCCACACCACACCACCCCAGTTTGGACCCAGCCATATGCAAATCAGTCTTGACCCTGTTCCTTGTGGGAACAGTCCAACCCGAACTGCCAAACCAGGACCTCACTAGACCAGAAACAAGCATCCTGGGACCTGTTTCAGGAAATCACCCTTGTTCAGACAGGCTAACTTGAATCCAAGGTGTATTAAGCACGGGACCAATGTCTGGGCATACCCTTCTTACTTAGGGCAACAAACGCAAAATAAACAATTGATGGACGGAATGCTGGACAATGCAAACATTCACCCCAGTCACAAAGATCTGGGTTTAATCCATCATTATGTTGCTCACCACACCACCCCAGTTTGGACCCAGCCATATTCAAATCAGTCTTTACCCTGTTCCTTGTGGGTACAGTCCAGCCCGAACTGCCAAGCCAGGACCTCACTGGACCGGAAACAAGCATGCTGGGACCAGTTTCAGGTCATCACCCTTCTTCAGCCAGGCTAGCTTGAATCCAGTGGTGTAGTGAGCACGGAACCCACGTCTGGGCACACCCTTCTTACTTAGGGCGACAAACGCAAAAGAAACAATTGATGGACGGAATGCTGGACAATGCAAACATTCACCCCCAGTCACAAAGATCTGGGTTTAATCCATCATTCTTTTCCGCACCACACCACCCCAGTTTGGACCCAGCCATATGCAAATCAGTCTTGACCCTGTTCCTTGTGGGAACAGTCCAACCCGAACTGCCAAACCAGGACCTCACTGGACCAGAAACAAGCATCCTGGGACCTGTTTCAGGGCATCACCCTTGTTCAGCCAGGCTAGCTTGAATCCAAGGTGTATTAAGCACAGGACCAATGTCTGGGCATACCCTTCTTACTTAGGGCAACAAACGCAAAAGAAACAATTAATGGACGGAATGCTGGACAATGCAAACATTCACCCCCAGTCACAAAGATCTGGGTTTAATCCATCATTCTTTTTCTCACCACACCACCCCAGTTTGGACCCAGCCATATGCAAATCAGTCTTGACCCTGTTTCTTGTGGGAACAGTCCAACCCGAACTGCCAAGCCAGGACCTCACTGGACCAGAAACAAGCATTCTGGGACCTGTTTCAGGGCATCACCCTTGTTCAGCCAGACTAGCTTGAATCCAGTGGTGTAGTGAACACGGGACCCACGTCTGGGCATACCCTTCCTCCTCAGGGCGACAAACGCAAAAGAAACAATAGATGGATGGAATGCTGGACAATGCAAACATTCACCCCCAATCACAAAGATCTGGGTTTAATCCACCATTCTTTTGCTCACCACACCACCCCAGTTTGGACCCAGCCATATGCAAATCAGTCTTGACTATGCTCCTTGTGGGAACAGTCCAGCCTGAACTGCCAAGCCAGGACCTCACTGGACCAGAAACAAGCATCCTGGGACCGGTTTCAGGGCATCACCCTTCTTCAGCCAGGCTAGCTTGAATCCAGTGGTGTAGTGAGCATGGGACCCACGTCCGGGCATACCCTTCCTACTTAGGGCAAGAAACGCAAAAGAAACAATTGATGGACCGAATGATGGACAATGCAAACATTCGCCCCCAGTCACAAAGATCTGGGTTTAATCCATCATTCTTTTGATCACCACACCACCCCAGTTTGGACCAAGCCACATGCAAATCAGTCTTGACCCTGTTCTTTGTGGGAACAGTCCAGCCCAAACTGCCAAGCCAGGAATTCACTGTACTCGAAACAAGCATCCTGGGACCGGTTTCAGGGCATCACCCTTCTTCAGGCAGGCTAGCT
Source organism: Triturus cristatus (assembly GCF_964204655.1). Lineage (NCBI taxonomy): Eukaryota > Metazoa > Chordata > Amphibia > Caudata > Salamandridae > Triturus > Triturus cristatus. Next base: position 883,162,983 of record NC_140594.1, read on the forward strand.
TGAATCCAGTGGTGTAGTGAGCACGGGACCCACGTCTGGGCATACTATCCCTACTTAGGGTGACAAACGCAAAAGAAACAGTTGATGGACGGAATGCTGGACAATGCAAACATTCACCCTCAGTCACAAAGATCTGGGTTTAATCCATCATTCTTATGCTCACCACACCACCCCAGTATTGGACCCAGCCATATGCAAATCAGTCTTGACCCTGTTCCTTGTGGGAACAGTCCAACCCGAACTGCCAAGCCAGGACCTCACTGGACCAGAAACAAGCATCCTGGGACCTGTTTCAGGGCATCACCCTTGTTCAGTCAGACTAGCTTGAACCCAGTGGTGTAGTGAGCACGGGACCCACGTCTGGGCATAACCTTCCTCCTTAGGGCGACAAACGCAAAAGAAACAATTGATGGATGGAATGCTGGACAATGCAAACATTCACCCCCAATCACAAAGATCTGGGTTTAATCCATCATTCTTTTGCTCACCACACAGCCCCAGTTTGGACCCAGCCATATGCAAATCAGTCTTGACCCTGTTCCTTGTGGGAACAGTCCAGCCTGAACTGCCAAGCCAGGACCTCACTGGACCAGAAACAAGCATCCTGGGACCGGTTTCAGGGCATCACCCTTCTTCAGCCAGGCTAGCTTGAATCCAGTGGTGTAGTGAGCACGGGACCCACGTCCGGGCATACCCTTCCTACTTAGGGCAAGAAACGCAAAAGAAACAATTGATGGACAATGCAAAAATTCGCCCCCAGTCACAAAGATCTGGGTTTAATCCATCATTCTTTTGATCACCACACCACTCCAGTTTGGACCAAGCCACATGCAAATCAGTCTTGACCCTGTTCCTTGTGGGTACAGTCCAGCCCGAACTGCCAAGCCAGGAATTCACTGCACTGGAAACAAGCATCCTGGGACCGGTTTCAGAGCATCACCCTTCTTCAGGCAGGCTAGCTTGAATCCAGTGGTGTAGTGAGCATGGGACCCACGTCTGGGCATACTATCCCTACTTAGGGTGACAAACGCAAAAGAAACAGTTGATGGACGGAATGCTGGACAATGCAAACATTCACCCTCAGTCACAAAGATCTGTGTTTAATCCATCATTCTTTTGCTCACCACACCACCCTAGTTTGGACCCAGCCATATGCAAATCAGTCTTGACCCTGTCCAACCCGAACTGCCAAGCCAGGACCTCACTGGACCAGAAAAAAGCATTCTGGGACCTGTTTCAGGGCATCACCCTTGTTCAGCCAGACTAGCTTGAATCCAGTGGTGTAGTGAGCACGGGACCCATGTCTGGGCATACCCTTCCTACTTAGGGCAACAAACGCAAAAGAAACAATTGATTGACGGAATGCGGGACAATGCAAACATTCACCCCCAGTCACAAAGATCTGGGTTTAATCCATCATTCTTTTGCTCACCACACCACCCCAGTTTGGACCAAGCCATATGCAAATCAGTGTTGACCCTGTTCCTTGTGGGAACAGTCCAGCCCGAACTGTGAAGCCAGGACATCACTGGACTGGAAACAAGCATCCTGGGACCGGTTTCAGGGCATCACTCTTCTTCAGCCAGGCTAGCTTGAATCCAGTGGTGTAGTGAGCACGGGACCCACGTCTGGGCATACCCTTCCTACTTAGGGCGACAAACGCAAAAGAAACAATTGATGGACAGAGTGATTGACAATGCAAACATTCACCCCCAGTCAAAAAGATATGGGTTTAATCCATCATTCTTTTGCTCACCACACCACCCCAGTTTGGACCCAGCCATATGCAAATCAGTCTTGACCCTGTTCCTTGTGGGAACAGTCCAGCCCAAACTGCCAAGCCAGGACCTCACTGGAACGGACACAAGCACCCTGGGACCGGTTTCAGGGCATCAACCTTCATCAGGCAGACTAGCTTGAATCCAGTGGTGTAGTGAGCACGGGAGCCACGTCTGGGCATACTATCCCTACTTAGGGCGACACACGCCAAAGAAACAGTTGATGGACGGAATGCTGGACAATGCAAACATTCACCCCCAGTCACAAAGATCTGGGTTTAATCCATCATTCTTTTCCGCACCACACCACCCCAGTTTGGACCCAGCCATATGCAAATCAGTCTTGACCCTGTTCCTTGTGGGAACAGTCCAACCCGAACGGCCAAACCAGGACCTCACTGGACCAGAAACAAGCATCCTGGGACCTGTTTCAGGGCATCACCCTCGTTCAGCCAGGCTAGCTTGAATCCAAGGTGTATTAAGCACGGGACTAATGTCTGGGCATACCCTTCCTACTTAGTGCAACAAACGCCAAAGAAAAAAATGATGGACAGAATGCTGGACAATGCAAACATTCACCCCCAGTCACAAAGATCTGGGTTTAATCCATCATTCTTTTGCTCACTACACCACCCCAGTTTGGACCCAGCCATATTCAAATCAGTCTTTACCCTGTTCCTTGTGGGTACAGTCCAGCCCGAACTGCCAAGCCAGGACCTCACTGGACCGGAAACAAGCATCCTGGGACCAGTTTCAGGCATCACCCTTCTTCAGCCAGGCTAGCTTGAATCCAGTGGTATAGTGAGCACGGAACCCACGTCTGGGCACACCCTTCCTACTTAGGGCGACAAACGCAAAAGAAACAATTGATGGACGGAATGCTGGACAATGCAAACATTCACCCCCAGTCACAAAGATCTGGGTTTAATCCATCATTCTTTTTCTCACCACACCACCCCAGTTTGGACCCAGCCATATGCAAATCAGTCTTGACCCTGTTCCTTGTGGGAACAGTCCAGCCCGAACTACCAAGCCAGGACTTCACTGGACCGGAAACAAGCATCCTGGGACCAGTTTCAGGCATCACCCTTCTTCAGCCAGGCTAGCTTGATTCCAGTGGTGTAGTGAGAATGGGACCCACGTCTGGGCATACCCTTCCTACTTAGGGCAACAAACGCAAAAGAAACAATTGATGGATGAAATGCTGGACAATGCAAACATTCACCCCCAATCACAAAGATCTGGGTTTAATCGATCATTCTTTTGCTCACCACACCACCCCAGTTTGGACCCAGCCATATGCAAATCAGTCTTGACCGTGTTCCTTGTGGGAACAGTCCAGCCTGAACTGCCAAGCCAGGACCTCACTAGACCGGAAACAAGCATCCTGGGACCGGTTTTAGGGTATCACCCTTCTTCAGCCAGGCTAGCTTGAATCCAGTGGTGTAGTGAGCACGGGACCCACGTTTTGGCATATCCTTCCTACTTAGGGCGACAAACGCAAAAGAAACAATTGATGGACAGAATTATGGACAATGCAAACATTCACCCCCAGTCACAAAGATCTGGGTTTAATCCATCATTCTTTTGCTCACCACACCACCCCAGTTTGGACCCAGCCATATGCAAATCAGTCTTGACCCTGTTCCTTGTGGGTACAGTCCAGCCCAAACTGCCAAGCCAAGACCTCACTGGACCGGAAACAAGCATCCTGTGACCAGTTTCAGGGCATCACCCTTCTTCAGCCAGGCCAGCTTGAATCCAGTGGTGTAGTGAGCACGGAACCCACGTCTGGGCACACCCTTCCTACTTAGGGCGACAAACTCAAAAGAGACAATTGATGGACAGAATGCTGGACAATGCACACATTCACCCCAGTCACAAAGATCTGGGTTTAATCCATCATTCTTTTGCTCACCACACCACCCCTGTTTGGACCCAGCCATATGCAATTCAGTCTTGACCCTGTTCCTTGTGGGAACAGTCCAGCCCGAAATGCCAAGCCAGGACTTCACTGGACCTGAAACAAGCATCCTGGGACCAGTTTCAAGGCATCACCCTTATTCAGCAAGGCAAGCTTAAATCCAGTGGCGTAGTGAGCATGGGACCCACGTCTGGGCACACCCTTCCTACTTAGGGCGACAAACGCAAAAGAAACAATTGATGGATGAAATGCTGGACAATGCAAACATTCACCCCCTATCACAAAGATCTGGGTTTAATCCATCATTCTTTTGCTCACCACACCACCCCAGTTTGGACCCAGCCATATGCAAATCAGTCTTGACCCTGTTCCTTGTGGAAACAGTCCAGCCTGAACTGCCAAGCCAGGACCTCACTGGACCAGAAACAAGCATCCTGGGACCGGTTTCAGGGCATCACCCTTCTTCAGCCAGGCTAGCTTGAATCCAGTGGTGTAGTGAGCACGGGACCCATGTCTGGGCATACTATCCCTACTTAGGGTGACAATCGCAAACGAAACAATTGATGGACAGAATGATGGACAATGCAAACATTCGCCCCCAGTTACAAAGATCTGGGTTTAATCCATCATTATTTTGCTCACCACACCACCCCAGTATTGGAACCAGCCATATGCAAATCAGTCTTGACCCTGTTCCTTGTGGGAACAGTCCAACCCGAACTGCCAAGCCAGGACCTCACTGGACCAGAAACAAGCATCCTGGGACCTGTTTCAGGGCATCACCCTTGTTCAGCCAGACTAGCTTGAATCCAGTGGTGTAGTGAGCACGGGACCCACGTCTGGGCATACCCTTCCTACTTAGGGCGACAAACTCAAAAGAGACAATTGATGGACGGAATGCTGGACAATGCAAACATTCACCCCAGTCACAAAGATCTGGGTTTAATCCATCATTCTTTTGCTCACCACACCACCCCAGTTTGGACCCAGCCATATGCAAATCAGTCTTGACCCTGTTCCTTGTGGGAACAGTCCAGCCCGAAATGCCAAGCCAGGACTTCACTGGACCGGAAACAAGCATCCTGGGACCAGTTTCAAGGCATCACCCTTATTCAGCCAGGCTAGCTTGAATCCAGTGGTGTAGTGAACATGGGACCCACGTCTGGGCATACCCTTCCTACTTAGGGCGACAAACGCAAAAGAAACAATTGATGGACGGAATAATGGACAATGCAAACATTCACCCCATGTCACAAAGATCTTGGTTTAATCCATCATTCTTTTGATCACCACACCACCCCAGTTTGGACCCAGCCACATGCAAATCAGTCTTGACCCTGTTCCTTGTGGTAACAGTCCAGCCTGAAAACCAAGCCAGGACCTCACTGGACCGGAAACAAGCATCCTGGGACCGGATTCAGGGCATCACCCTTCTTCAGGCAGGCTAGCTTGAATCCAGTGGTGTAGTGAGCACGGGACCGACGTCTGGGCATACTATCCCTACTTAGGGTGACAACCGCAAAAGAAACAGTTGATGGACGGAATGCTGGACAATGCAAACATTCACCCTCAGTCACAAAGATCTGGGTTTAATCCATCATTCTTTTGATCACCACACCACCCCAGTATTAGAACCAGCCATATGCAAATCAGTCTTGACCCTGTTCCTTGTGGGAACAGTCCAACCCGAACTGCCAAGCCAGGACCTCACTGTACCAGAAACAAGCATCCTGGGACCTGTTTCAGGGCATCAGCCTTCATCAGGCAGGCTACCTTGAATCCAGTGGTGTAGTGAGCATGGGACCCACGTCTGGGCATACTATCCCTACTTAGGGCGACAAACGCAAAAGAAACAGTTGATGGACGGAATGCTGGACAATGCAAACATTCACCCCCAGTCACAAAGATCTGGGTTTAATCCATCATTCTTTTGCTCACCACACCACCCCAGTTTGGACCCAGCCATATGCAAATCAGTCTTGACCCTGTTCCTTGTGGGAACAGTCCAGTCTGAACTGTCAAGCCAGGACCTCACTGGACTGGAAACAAGCATCCTGAGACCAGTTTCAGTGCATCACCCTTCTTCAGCCAGGCTAGCTTGAATCCACTGGTGTAGTGAGCACGGGACCCACGTCTGGGCATACCCTTCCTACTTAGGGCGACAAACGCAAAAGAAACAATTGATGGACGGAATGCTGGACAATGCAAACATTCACCCCCAGTCACAAAGATCTGGGTTTAATCCATCATTCTTTTGCTCACCACACCACCCCAGTTTGGACCCAGACATATGCAAATAAGTCTTGACCCTGTTCCTTGTGGGAACAGTCCAGCCCAAACTGCCAAGCCAGGACCTCACTGGAACGGAAACAAGCATCCTGGGACCAGTTTCAGGGCATCACCCTTCATCAGGCAGGCTAGCTTGAATCCAGTGGAGTAGTGAGCACGGGTCCCACGTCTGGGCATACTATCCCTACTTAGGGCGACAAACGCAAAAGAAACAATTGATGTTCAGAATGCTGGACAATGCAAACATTCACCCCCAGTCACAAAGATCTGGGTTTAATCCATCATTCTTTTGCTCACCACACCACCCCAGTTTGGACCCAGCCATATGCAAATCAGTTTGGACCCTGTTCCTTGTGGGAACAGTCCAACCCGAACTGCCAAGCCAGGACCTCACTGGACCAGAAACAAGCATCCTGGACCTGTTTCATGGCATCACCCTTGTTCAGCCAGGCTAGCTTTAATCCAGTGGTGTATTGAGCACAGGACCAATGTCTGGGCATACCCTTCCTACTTAGGGCAACAAACGCAAACGAAACAATTGATGGGCGGAATGCTGGACAATGCAAACAGTCACCCCCAGTCACAAAGATCTGGGTTTAATCCATTATTCTTTTGCTCACCACACCACCCCAGTTTAGACCCAGCCATATGCAAATCAGTCTTGACCCTGTTCCTTGTGGGTACAGTCCAGCCCGAACTGCCAAGCCAGTACCTCACTGGACCGGAAACGAGCATCCTGGGACCAGTTTCAGGGCATCACCCTTCTTCAGCCAGGCTAGCATGAATCCAGTGGTGTAGTGAGTACGGAACCCACATCTGGGCACACCCTTCCTACTTAGGGCGACAAACGCAAAAGAAACAATTGATGGACGGAATGCTGGCCAATGCACACATTCACCCCCAGTCACAAAGATATGGGTTTAATCCATCATTCTTTTGCTCACCACACCACCCCAGTTTGGACCCAGCCACATGCAAATCAGTCTTGACCCTGGTCCTTGTGGGAACAGTCCAGCCCAAACTGCCAAGCCAGGACCTCACTGGAACGGAAACAAGCATCCTGGGACCGGTTTCAGGGCATCACCCTTCATCAGGCAGGCTAGCTTGAATCCAGTGGTGTAGTGAGCACGGGACCCACGTCTGGGCATACTATCACTACTTAGGACGACAAACGCAAAAGAAACAGTTGAGGGACGGAATGCTGGACAATGCAAACATTCACCCCCAGTCACAAAGATCTGGGTTTAATCCTTCATTCTTTTGCTCACCACACCACCCCAGTTTGGACCCAGCCATATGCAAAGCATACTTGACCCTGTTCCTTGTGGGAACAGTCCAGCCTGAACTGCCAAGCCAGGACCTCACTGGAACGGAAACAAGCATCCAGGGACCGGTTTCAGGGCATCACCCTTCTTCAGCCAGGCTAGCTTTAATCCAGTGGTGTAGTGAGCATGGGACCCACGTCTAGGCATACCCTTCTTACTTAGGGCGACAAACGCAAAAGAAACAATTGATGGATGAAATGCTGGACAATGCAAACATTCACCCCAATCACAAAGATCTTGGTTTAATCCATCATTCTTTTGCTCACCACACCACCCCAGTTTGGACCCAGCCATATGCAAATCAGTCTTGACCCTGTTCCTTGTGGGAACAGTCCAGCCCAAACTGCCAAGCCAGGACCTCACTGGAACGGAAACAAGCATCCAGGGACCGGTTTCAGGGCATCACCCTTCATCAGGCAGGCTAGCTTGAATCCAGTGGTGTAGTGAGCACGGGACCCACGTCTGGGCATACTATCCCTACTTAGGGCGACAAACGCAAAAGAAACAGTTGATGGACAGAATGCTGGACAATGCAAACATTCACCCCCAGTCACAAAGATCTGGGTTTAATACATCATTCTTTTGCTCACCACACCACCCAAGTTTGGACCCAGCCATATGCAAATCAGTTTGGACCCTGTTCCTTGTGGGAACAGTCCAACCCGAACTGCCAAGCCAGGACCTCACTGGACCAGAAACAAGCATCCTGGACCTGTTTCATGGCATCACCCTTGTTCAGCCAGGCTAGCTTTAATCCAGTGGTGTATTGAGCACAGGACCAATGTCTGGGCATACCCTTCCTACTTAGGGCAACAAACGCAAACGAAACAATTGATGGGCGGAATGCTGGACAATGCAAACAGTCACCCCCAGTCACAAAGATCTGGGTTTAATCCATCATTCTTTTGCTCACCACACCACCCCAGTTTAGACCCAGCCATATGCAAATCAGTCTTGACCCTGTTCCTTGTGGGTACAGTCCAGCCCGAACTGCCAAGCCAGTACCTCACTGGACCGGAAACGAGCATCCTGGGACCAGTTTCAGGGCATCACCCTTCTTCAGCCAGGCTAGCTTGAATCCAGTGGTGTAGTGAGCACGGGACCCACGTCTGGGCATACTATCCCTACTTAAGGCGACAAACGCAAAAGAAACAGTTGATGGACGGAATGCTGGACAATGCAAACATTCACCCCCAGTCACAAAGATCTTGGTTTAATCCATCATTCTTTTGCTCACCACACCACCCCAGTTTGGACCCAGCCATATGCAAATCAGTTTGGACCCTGTTCCTTGTGGGAACAGTCCAACCCGAACTGCCAAGCCAGGACCTCACTGGACCAGAAACAAGCATCCTGGGACCTGTTTCAGGGCATCACCCTTGTTCAGCCAGGCTAGCTTGAATCAAAGGTGTATTGAGCACTGAACCCACGTCTGGGCACACCCTTCCTACTTAGGGCGACAAACGCAAAAGAAACAATTGATGGACGGAATGCTGGACAATGCAAACATTCACCCCCAGTCACAAAGATCTGGGTTTAATCCATCATTATTTTGCTCACCACACCACCCCAGTATGGACTCAGCCATATGCAAATCAGTCTTGACCCTATTCCTTGTGGGAACAGTCCAGCCCGAACTGTGAAGCCAGGACCTCACTGGACTGGAAAAAAGCATCCTGAGACTGATTTCAGGGCATCATCCTTATTCAGCCAGGCTAGCTTGAATCCAGTGGTGTAGTGAGCACAGGACCCACATCTGGGCATACCCTTCCTACTTAGGGCAACAAACGCAAAAGAAACAATTGATGGACGGAATGCTGGACAATTCAAACATTCACCCCCAGTCACAACGATCTGAGTTTAATCCATCATTCTTTTGCTCACCACACCACCCCAGATTGGACCCAGCCATATGCAAATCAGTCTTGACCCTATTTCTTGTGGGAACAGTCCAGCCCGAACTGTGAAGCCAGGACCTCACTGGACTGGAAAAAAGCATCCTGAGACTGATTTCAGGGCATCATCCTTATTCAGCCAGGCTAGCTTGAATCCAGTGGTGTAGTGAGCACAGGACCCACGTCTCGGCATACCCTTCCTACTTAGGGCGACAAACGCAAAAGAAACAATTGATGGACGGAATGCTGGACAATTCAAACACTTACCCCCAGTCACAAAGATCTGGGTATAATCCATCATTCTTTTGCTCACCATACCACCCCAGTTTGGACCCAGCCATATGCAAATCAGTCTTGACCCTGTTCCTTGTAAGAACAGTCCAACCCGAACTACTAAGCCAGGACCTCACTGGACCGGAAACAAGCATCCTGAGACTGATTTCAGGGCATCATCCTTATTCAGCCAGGCTAGCTTGAATCCAGTGGTGTAGTGAGCACGGGACCCATGTCTGGGCATACCCTTGCTACTTAGGGCGACAAACGCAAAAGAAACAATTGATGGATGGAATGCTGGACAATGCAAACATTCACCCCAGTCACAAAGATATGGTTTTAATCCTTCATTCTTTTGCTCACCACACCACCCCAGTTTGGACCCAGCCATATGCAAATCAGTCTTGACCCTGTTCCTTGTGGGAACAGTCCAGCCCGAACTGCCAAGCCATGACCTCACTGGACCGGAAACAAGCATCCTGGGACCTGTTTCAGGGCATCACCCTTGTTCAGCCAGGCTAGCTTTAATCCAGTGGTGCAGTGAGCACGGGACCCATGTCTGGGCATACCCATCCTACTTAGGTCAACAAACGCAAAAGAAACAATTGATGGACGAAATGCTGGACTATGTAAACATTCACCCCCAGTCACAAAGATCTAGGTTTAACCCATCATTCTTTTGCTCACCACACCACCCCAGTATGGACCCAGCCATATGCAAATCAGTCTTGACCCTGTTCCTTTTGAGAACAGTCCAGCCCGAAATGCCAAGCCAGGACTTCACTGGACCGGAAACAAGCATCCTGGGACCAATTTCAGGGCATCACCCTTCTTCTGCCAGGCTAGCTTGATTCCAGTGGTTTAGTGAGCATGGGACCCACGTCTGGGCATACCCTTCCTACTTAGGGCGACAAACGCAAAAGAAACAATTGATGGATGAAATGCTGGACAATGCAAACAATCACCCCCAATCACAATGATCTGGGTTTAATCCATCATTCTTTTGCTCACCACACCACCCCAGTTTGGACCCAGCCATATGCAAATCAGTCTTGACCGTGTTCCTTGTGGGAACAGTCCAGCCTGAACTGCCAAGCCAGGACCTCACTGGACCGGAAACAAGCATCCTGGGACCGGTTTTAGGGCATCACCCTTCTTCAGCCAGGCTAGCTTGAATCCAGTGGTGTAGTGAGCACGGGACACACGTCTTGGCATATCCTTCCCACTTAGGGCGACAAACGCAAAAGAAACAATTGATGGACGGAATGCTGGACAATTCAAACATTCACCCCCAGTCACAAAGATCTGGGTATAATCTATCATTCTTTTGCTCACCATACCATCCCAGTTTGGACCCAGCCATATGCAAATCAGTCTTGACCCTGTTCCTTGTAAGAACAGTCCAACCCGAACTACTAAGCCAGGACCTCACTGGACCGGAAACAAGCATCCTGAGACTGATTTCAGGGCATCATCCTTATTCAGCCAGGCTAGCTTGAATCCAATGGTGTAGTGAGCACGGGACCCATGTCTGGGCATACCCTTGCTACTTAGGGCGACAAACGCAAAAGAAACAATTGATGGATGGAATGCTGGACAATGCAAACATTCACCCCAGTCACAAAGATATGGTTTTAATCCTTCATTCTTTTGCTCACCACACCACCCCAGTTTGGACCCAGCCATATGCAAACCAGTCTTGACCCTGTTCCTTGTGGGAACAGTCCAACCCGAACGGCCAAACCAGGACCTCACTGGACCAGAAACAAGCATCCTGGGACCTGTTTCAGGGCATCACCCTCGTTCAGCCAGGCTAGCTTGAATCCAAGGTGTATTAAGCACGGGACTAATGTCTGGGCATACCCTTCCTACTTAGTGCAACAAACGCCAAAGAAACAATTGATGGACAGAATGCTGGACAATGCAAACATTCACCCCCAGTCACAAAGATCTGGGTTTAATCCATCATTCTTTTGCTCACTACACCACCCCAGTTTGGACCCAGCCATATTCAAATCAGTCTTTACCCTGTTCCTTGTGGGTACAGTCCAGCCCGAACTGCCAAGCCAGGACCTCACTCGACCGGAAACAAGCATGCTGGGACCATTTTCAGGTCATCACCCTTCTTCAGCCAGGCTAGCTTGAATCCAGTGGTATAGTGAGCACGGAACCCACGTCTGGGCACACCCTTCCTACTTAGGGCGACAAACGCAAAAGAAACAATTGATGGACGGAATGCTGGACAATGCAAACATTCACCCCCAGTCACAAAGATCTGGGTTTAATCCATCATTCTTTTTCTCACCACACCACCCCAGTTTGGACCCAGCCATATGCAAATCAGTCTTGACTAGGCCTGGGCAAAATATTTCGTTCCGTTCGCGGAAATTGCGATAATTTGACATTTTTGCGTTCCGCGGAGAGCGCGAAAATGTCAAAAATTCCGGTTTCCGCAGCTTGGCGATAATTTGTTTCTTGCTCGCGCTGTAAAATGATACATTCTCGCGCGCGCGCGATCGCCTTACCTGAATCCCTGCGTTCGCTGACAAGTTTTCTTGATCCGGTCGCATTCTCCATGAGATGTTGTATTGTTTTTAGCCATTTGCGCTGTCTCGCGACAGTTCGCGCCCGCAGTGACGTCATGCGTCGCGCGATCACGTCTTTCTTCTCGCGATCATGCACCGCGAGAACAACTCAAAACAAGATGGCCGCGCCCGCAAGCAACCACATGGGTAAGTTGGCGACCCGCAACCATGCAGAAAATCTCGCGAACGTGCCGTAAAAAAACTTCCGCATCTTCGCGATATTTCTGCTTGTTTGCGATAATTTTAAACATTCTCGCGATAATTTGCGAAGGTTAATTCCGCAAATTCCGCCCACCCCTAGTCTTGACCCTGTTCCTTGTGGGAACAGTCCAGCCCGAACTACCAAGCCAGGACTTCACTGGACCGGAAACAAGCATCCTGGGACCAGTTTCAGGCATCACCCTTCTTCAGCCAGGCTAGCTTGATTCCAGTGGTGTAGTGAGAATGGGACCCACGTCTGGGCATACCCTTCCTACTTAGGGCGACAAACGCAAAAGAAACAATTGATGGATGAAATGCTGGACAATGCAAACATTCACCCCCAATCACAAAGATCTGGGTTTAATCGATCATTCTTTTGCTCACCACACCACCCCAGTTTGGACCCAGCCATATGCAAATCAGTCTTGACCGTGTTCCTTGTGGGAACAGTCCAGCCTGAACTGCCAAGCCAGGACCTCACTAGACCGGAAACAAGCATCCTGGGACCGGTTTTAGGGTATCACCCTTCTTCAGCCAGGCTAGCTTGAATCCAGTGGTGTAGTGAGCACGGGACCCACGTTTTGGCATATCCTTCCTACTTAGGGCGACAAACGCAAAAGAAACAATTGATGGACAGAATTATGGACAATGCAAACATTCACCCCCAGTCACAAAGATCTGGGTTTAATCCATCATTCTTTTGCTCACCACACCACCCCAGTTTGGACCCAGCCATATGCAAATCAGTCTTGACCCTGTTCCTTGTGGGTACAGTCCAGCCCAAACTGCCAAGCCAAGACCTCACTGGACCGGAAACAAGCATCCTGTGACCAGTTTCAGGGCATCACCCTTCTTCAGCCAGGCCAGCTTGAATCCAGTGGTGTAGTGAGCACGGAACCCACGTCTGGGCACACCCTTCCTACTTAGGGCGACAAACTCAAAAGAGACAATTGATGGACAGAATGCTGGACAATGCACACATTCACCCCAGTCACAAAGATCTGGGTTTAATCCATCATTCTTTTGCTCACCACACCACCCCAGTTTGGACCCAGCCATATGCAATTCAGTCTTGACCCTGTTCCTTGTGGGAACAGTCCAGCCCGAAATGCCAAGCCAGGACTTCACTGGACCGGAAACAAGCATCCTGGGACCAGTTTCAAGGCATCACCCTTATTCAGCAAGGCAAGCTTAAATCCAGTGGTGTAGTGAGCATGGGACCCACGTCTGGGCACACCCTTCCTACTTAGGGCGACAAACGCAAAAGAAACAATTGATGGATGAAATGCTGGACAATGCAAACATTCACCCCCTATCACAAAGATCTGGGTTTAATCCATCATTCTTTTGCTCACCACACCACCCCAGTTTGGACCCAGCCATATGCAAATCAGTCTTGACCCTGTTCCTTGTGGAAACAGTCCAGCCTGAACTGCCAAGCCAGGACCTCACTGGACCAGAAACAAGCATCCTGGGACCGGTTTCAGGGCATCACCCTTCTTCAGCCAGGCTAGCTTGAATCCAGTGGTGTAGTGAGCACGGGACCCACGTCCTGGCATACCCTTCCTACTTAGGGCAAGAAACGCAAAAGAAACAATTGATGGACAGGATGATAGACAATGCAAACATTCGCCCCCAGTCACAAAGATCTGGGTTTAATCCATCATTCTTTTGATCACCACACCACCCCAGTTTGGACCAAGCCACATGCAAATCAGTCTTGACCCTGTTCTTTGTGGGAACAGTCCAGCCCAAACTGCCGAGCCAGGAATTCACTGCACTGGAAACAAGCATCCTGGGACCGGTTTCAGGGCATCACCCTTCTTCAGGCAGGCTAGCTTGAATCCAGTGGTGTAGTGAGCACGGGACCCATGTCTGGGCATACTATCCCTACTTAGGGTGACAATCGCAAACGAAACAATTGATGGACAGAATGATGGACAATGCAAACATTCGCCCCCAGTCACAAAGATCTGGGTTTAATCCATCATTCTTTTGCTCACCACACCACCTCAGTATTGGAACCAGCCATATGCAAATCAGTCTTGACCCTGTTCCTTGTGGGAACAGTCCAACCCGAACTGCCAAGCCAGGACCTCACTGGACCAGAAACAAGCATCCTGGGACCTGTTTCAGGGCATCACCCTTGTTCAGCCAGACTAGCTTGAATCCAGTGGTGTAGTGAGCACGGGACCCACGTCTGGGCATACCCTTCCTACTTAGGGCGACAAACTCAAAAGAGACAATTGATGGACGGAATGCTGGACAATGCAAACATTCACCCCAGTCACAAAGATCTGGGTTTAATCCATCATTCTTTTGCTCACCACACCACCCCAGTTTGGACCCAGCCATATGCAAATCAGTCTTGACCCTGTTCCTTGTGGGAACAGTCCAGCCCGAAATGCCAAGCCAGGACTTCACTGGACCGGAAACAAGCATCCTGGGACCAGTTTCAAGGCATCACCCTTATTCAGCCAGGCTAGCTAGAATCCAGTGGTGTAGTGAGCATGGGACCCACGTCTGGGCATACCCTTCCTACTTAGGGCGACAAACGCAAAAGAAACAATTGATGGACGGAATAATGGACAATGCAAACATTCACCCCATGTCACAAAGATCTTGGTTTAATCCATCATTCTTTTGATCACCACACCACCCCAGTTTGGACCCAGCCACATGCAAATCAGTCTTGACCCTGTTCCTTGTGGTAACAGTCCAGCCTGAAAACCAAGCCAGGACCTCACTGGACCGGAAACAAGCATCCTGGGACCAGATTCAGGGCATCACCCTTCTTCAGGCAGGCTAGCTTGAATCCAGTGGTGTAGTGAGCACGGGACCGACGTCTGGGCATACTATCCCTACTTAGGGTGACAACCGCAAAAGAAACAGTTGATGGACGGAATGCTGGACAATGCAAACATTCACCCTCAGTCACAAAGATCTGGGTTTAATCCATCATTCTTTTGATCACCACACCACCCCAGTATTAGAACCAGCCATATGCAAATCAGTCTTGACCCTGTTCCTTGTGGGAACAGTCCAACCCGAACTGCCAAGCCAGGACCTCACTGTACCAGAAACAAGCATCCTGGGACCTGTTTCAGGGCATCACCCTTCATCAGGCAGGCTACCTTGAATCCAGTGGTGTAGTGAGCACGGGACCCACGTCTGGGCATACTATCCCTACTTAGGGCGACAAACGCAAAAGAAACAGTTGATGGACGGAATGCTGGACAATACAAACATTCACCCCCAGTCACAAAGATCTGGGTTTAATACATCATTCTTTTGCTCACCACACCACCCTAGTTTGGACCCAGCCATATGCAAATCAGTTTGGACCCTGTTCCTTGTGGGAACAGTCCAACCCGAACTGCCAAGCCAGGACCTCACTGGACCAGAAACAAGCATCCTGGACCTGTTTCATGGCATCACCCTTGTTCAGCCAGGCTAGCTTTAATCCAGTGGTGTATTGAGCACAGGACCAATGTCTGGGCATACCCTTCCTACTTAGGGCAACAAACGCAAACGAAACAATTGATGGGCGGAATGCTGGACAATGCAAACAGTCACCCCCAGTCACAAAGATCTGGGTTTAATCCATCATTCTTTTGCTCACCACACCACCCCAGTTTAGACCCAGCCATATGCAAATCAGTCTTGACCCTGTTCCTTGTGGGTACAGTCCAGCCCGAACTGCCAAGCCAGTACCTCACTGGACCGGAAATGAGCATCCTGGGACCAGTTTCAGGGCATCACCCTTCTTCAGCCAGGCTAGCTTGAATCCAGTGGTGTAGTGAGCACGGGACCCACGTCTGGGCATACTATCCCTACTTAGGGCGACAAACGCAAAAGAAACAGTTGATGCACGGAATGCTGGACAATGCAAACATTCACCCCCAGTCACAAAGATCTGGGTTTAATCCATCATTCTTTTGCTCACCACACCACCCCAGTTTGGACCCAGCCATATGCAAATCAGTTTGGACCCTGTTCCTTGTGGGAACAGTCCAACCCGAACTGCCAAGCCAGGACCTCACTGGACCAGAAACAAGCATCCTGGGACCTGTTTCAGGGCATCACCCTTGTTCAGCCAGGCTAGCTTGAATCAAAGGTGTATTGAGCACTGAACCCACGTCTGGGCACACCCTTCCTACTTAGGGCGACAAACGCAAAAGAAACAATTGATGGACGGAATGCTGGACAATGCAAACATTCACCCCCAGTCACAAAGATCTGGGTTTAATCCATCATTATTTTGCTCACCACACCACCCCAGTATGGACTCAGCCATATGCAAATCAGTCTTGACCCTATTCCTTGTGGGAACAGTCCAGCCCGAACTGTGAAGCCAGGACCTCACTGGACTGGAAAAAAGCATCCTGAGACTGATTTCAGGGCATCATCCTTATTCAGCCAGGCTAGCTTGAATCCAGTGGTGTAGTGAGCACAGGACCCACATCTGGGCATACCCTTCCTACTTAGGGCAACAAACGCAAAAGAAACAATTGATGGACGGAATGCTGGACAATTCAAACATTCACCCCCAGTCACAAAGATCTGAGTTTAATCCATCATTTTTTTGCTCACGACACCACCCCAGATTGGACCCAGCCATATGCAAATCAGTCTTGACCCTATTTCTTGTGGGAACAGTCCAGCCCGAACTGTGAAGCCAGGACCTCACTGGACTGGAAAAAAGCATCCTGAGACTGATTTCAGGGCATCATCCTTATTCAGCCAGGCTAGCTTGAATCCAGTGGTGTAGTGAGCACAGGACCCACGTCTGGGCATACCCTTCCTACTTAGGGCGACAAACGCAAAAGAAACAATTGATGGAAGGAATGCTGGACAATGCAAACATTCACCCCCAGTCACAAAGATCTGGGTTTAATCCATCATTCTTTTGCTCACCACACCACCCCAGTTTGGACTAAGCCATATGCAAATCAGTCTTGACCCTGTTCCTTGTAAGAACAGTCCAACCCGAACTACTAAGCCAGGACCTCACTGGACCGGAAACAAGCATCCTGAGACTGATTTCAGGGCATCATCCTTATTCAGCCAGGCTAGCTTGAATCCAGTGGTGTAGTGAGCACGGGACCCATGTCTGGGCATACCCTTGCTACTTAGGGCGACAAACGCAAAAGAAACAATTGATGGATGGAATGCTGGACAATGCAAACATTCACCCCAGTCACAAAGATATGGTTTTAATCCTTCAGTCTTTTGCTCACCACACCACCCCAGTGTGGACCCAGCCATAAGCAAATCAGTCTTGACCCTGTTCCTTGTGGGAACAGTCCAGCCCGAACTGCCAAGCCATGACCTCACTGGACCGGAAACAAGCATCCTGGGACCTGTTTCCGGGCATCACCCTTGTTCAGCCAGGCTAGCTTCAATCCAGTGGTGTAGTGAGCACGGGACCCATGTCTGGGCATACCCATCCTACTTAGGTCAACAAACGCAAAAGAAACAATTGATGGACGGAATGCTGGACAATGCAAACATTCACCCCCAGTCACAAAGATCTGGGTTTAATCCATCATTCTTTTGCTCACCACACCACCCCAGTTTGGACTAAGCCATATGCAAATCAGTGTTGACCCTGTTCCTTGTGGGAACAGTCCAGTCTGAACTGTGAAGCCAGGACATCACTGGACTGGAAACAAGCATCCTGGGACCGGTTTCAGGGCATCACCATTCATCAGGCAGGCTAGCTTGAATCCAGTGGTGTAGTGAGCACGGGACCCACGTCTGGGCATACTATCCCTACTTAGGGCGACAAACGCAAAAGAAACAATTGATGGATGGAATGCTGGACAATACAAACATTCACCCCCAGTAACAAAGATCTGGGTTTAATCCATCATTCTTTTGCTCACCACACCACCCCAGTTTGGACCCAGCCATATGCAAATCAGTCTTGACCCTGTTCCTTGTGGGAACAGTCCAGTCCGAACTGTCAAGCCAGGATCTCACTGGACTGGAAACAAGCATCCTGAGACCAGTTTCAGGGCATCACCCTTCTTGAGCCAGGCTAGCTTGAATCCAGTGGTGTAGTGAGCACGGGACCCACGTCTGGGCAAACCCTTCCTACATAGGGCGACAAACGCAAAAGAAACAATTGATGGACGGAATAATTGACAATGCAAACATTCACCCCAGTCACAAAGATCTGGGTTTAATCCATCATTCTTTTGCTCACCACACCACCCCAGTTTGGACCCAGCCATAGGCAAATCAGTCTTGACCCTGTTCCTTGTGGGAACAGTCCAGCCCGAAATGCCAAGCCAGGACTTCACTGGACCGGAAACAAGCATCCTGGGACCAGTTTCAGGGCATCACCCTTATTCAGCCAGGCTAGCTTGAATCCAGTGGTGTAGTGAGCATGGGACCCACGTCTGGGCATACCCTTCTTACTTAGGGTGACAAACGCAAAAGAAACAATTGATGGACGGAATAATGGAGAATGCAAACATTCACCCCAGGTCACAAAGATCTGAGTTTAATCCATCATTCTTTTGATCACCACACCACCCCAGTTTGGACCCAGCCACATGCAAATCAGTCTTGACCCTGTTCCTTGTGGGAACAGTCCAGCCTGAAAACCAAGCCAGGACCTCACTGGACCGGAAACAAGCATCCTGGGACCGGATTCAGGGCATGACCCTTCTTCAGACAGGCTAGCTTGAATCCAGTGGTGTAGTGAGCACGGGACCCACGTCTGGGCATACTATCCCAACTTAGGGCAACAAACGCAAAAGAAACAATTGATGGACGGAATGCTGGACAATGCAAACATTCACCCCCAGTCACAAAGATCTGGGTTTAATCCATCATTCTTTTGCTCACCACACCACCCCAGTTTGGACCCAGCCATATGCAAATCAGTCTTGACCCTGTTCCTTGTGGGAACAGTCCAGTCCGAACTGTCAAGCCAGGACCTCACTGGACTGGAAACAAGCATCCTGAGACCAGTTTCAGTGCATCACCCTTCTTCAGCCAGGCTAGCTTGAATCCAGTGGTGTAGTGAGCATGGGACCCACGTCTGGGCATACCCTTCCTACTTAGGGCGACAAACGCAAAAGAAACAATTGATGGACGGAATGATTGACAATGCAAACATTCACCCCAGTCACAAAGATCTGGGTTTAATCCATCATTCTTTTGCTCACCACACCACCCCAGTTTGGACCCAGCCATATGCAAATCAGTCTTGACCCTGTTCCTTGTGGGAACAGCCCAGCCCAAACTGCCAAGCCAGAACCTCTCTGGACCGGAAACAAGCATCCTGGGACCAGTTTGAGGGCATCATCCTTCTTCAGCCAGGCTAGCTTGAATCCAGTGGTGTAGTGAGCACGGGACCCACGTCTGGGCATACCCTTCCTACTTAGGACGACAAACACAAAAGAAACAATTGATGGACGGAATGCTGAACAATGCAAACATTCAACCCCAGTCACAAAGATCTGGGTTTAATCCATCATTCTTTTGCTCACCACACCACCCCAGTTTGGACCCAGCCATATGCAAATCAGTCTTGAGCCTGTTCCTTGTGAGAACAGTTCAACCCGAACTGCAAAGCCAGGACCTCACTGGACCGGAAACAAGCATCCTGGGACCGGTTTCAGGGCATCACCCTTCTTCAGCCAGGCTAGCTTGAATCCAGTGGTGTATTGAGCACGGCACCCACGTCTGGGCATACCCTTCCTACTTAGGGTGACAAACGCAAAAGAAACAATTGATGGACGGAATGCTGGACAATGCAAACATTCACCCCCAGTCACAAAGATCTGGGTTTAATCCATCATTCTTTTGCTCACCACACCACCCCAGATTGGACCCAGCCATATGCAAATCAGTCTTGACCCTATTCCTTGTGGGAAAAGTCCAACCCAAACTGCCAAGCCAGGACCTCACTGGACCGGAAACAAACATCCTAGGACCTGCTCAGGGCATCACCCTTCTTCAGCCAGGCTAGCTTGAATCCAGTGGTGTAGTGAGCACGGGACCCACGTCTGGGCATACCCTTCCTACTTAGGGCGACAAACAAAAAAGAAACAATTGATGGACGGAATGCTGGACAATGCAAACATTCAACCCCAGTCACAAAGATCTGGGTATAATCCATCATTCTTTTGCTCACCATACCACCCCAGTTTGGACCCATCCATATGCAAATCAGTCTTGACCCTGTTCCTTGTGAGAACAGTCCAACCCGAACTACTAAGCCAGGACCTCACTGGACCGGAAACAAGCATCCTGAGACTGATTTCAGGGCATCATCCTTATTCAGCCAGGCTAGCTTGAATCCAATGGTGTAGTGAGCACGGTACCCATGTCTGGAAATACCCTTGCTACTTAGGTCAACAAACGCAAAAGAAACAATTGATGGACGGAATGCTGGACAATGCAAACATTCACCCCCAGTCACAAAGATCTGGGTTTAATCCATCATTCTTTTGCTCACCACACCACCCCAGTTTGGACCAAGCCATATGCAAATCAGTGTTGACCCTGTTCCTTGTGGGAACAGTCCAGCCCCAACTGTGAAGCCAGGACATTACTGGACTGGAAACAAGCATCCTGGGACCGAGTCAAGTCAAGTCAATAAACTTTATTCGGTTGTGCGAATTGACAACCATAAAAGCATTTACACTACATTTAAAAAGAACACATTAATACATAAAGATAAAATACAGTTGTAAGATAAGCAGGTGAAGACAAATATACAACAAGCATTCAGAGTATTTTGTGGAGTCCATTATAAAAAAGAGGTAATAGCAATTCATATATTATTTTTATCCTTCCATACTATTTCTAAATTTTACTGCCAATTTTAAAAAACTACATAGATACAAGGTATATTCACAACTTAATAGCTGTAGAAAGTGCAGTGCAGAACGATATTGTATAAAATTTAGTTTTTTCAGACAGGGTTTTAAATATAGATTCCTCGGTACAGTATAAAAGGGACAAAAGAAAAGAAAGTGTGCCAGGTCTTGCGGAGACATATCGTCGCAGCCGCAAGCCGGCAACACTTGTCCACGATGAGATCCCCTAGGTACAGCCAGCAGAAAATGAAACAGATTAAACCTGAACCTGATCAGTAAGAAACGGTCATAACTGGACAATTGCCAGGATAAATAGGGTTCCATGAGCAAGGTGCTTTTTACTAATACATGATTACGAACACTTTCTTTTTTTAGCTCACGTGATTCCCTATCTTGGATTCTAAGATCAATAAAAGCTTTCTTGACCGTTATAACATCCTGTTTAGTGATCGATTCAGGGGATAAAAAGAGTTCAGGGCGACCTAGATCAGCAAAGCACTTAAAAAGATACTTTAACCAGGGAACCTTCATCCTGTTGTCCCATGTGAGTGACTCTCTTAAAATAAGCTGGGTTAGTGGAATGTTATCATTTAACCAACAATTCATCCAGCATAACATGGGATTAACAGCAATCTTGTCACTTACGAAGGAAACCCCCAGTTCCTCGTGCACGGAGAAGTTGGCCGTGCCCCTGGGAACCCTTAATACTAATTTCAAAAAGTTATTTTCAACAGTCTGTAAGGGATCCGGAGGAACATAACCCCAAATTTCACTTCCATAGCACGCTGTGGAGACACTTTTTGCTTGGTAAAGTTGGAGCAAGGCGGCAACTGGACTATTGCCCACTTTCTTAGAAAAGTCCATTATTGCCGCGTTTACCCTAGTGACTTCTCCCTTCTTTTTTTCAATCACGGGTCCCCAATTTAATTGACTGTCAAAGAGGACCCCGAGATAGGAAAATGTATGTGTAGTAGGAATACGTACACCATTTACATTTAGGCAGTTTACTTTTTTATTTCCCTGTCCGACCTTCATTATGTATGATTTAGAGTTATTAATGCTTAACTCTCTTGAGGTCATGAAAGAATGGAAGGAGTCTAGTAAGATTTGTAGTCCGTTTGCTGTTCTTGATAGGAGAACTGCGTCATCCGCATATAAAAGGACTGGCAGCCCCCTACGGCCTATGTACGGATAATCCGTATTGGTGCTTAAAAGATGCTCTTCCAGATCATTTATGTATAAGTTAAAAAGGAATGGGGCCAGGATGCATCCTTGTCGGACACCACGATGCACCCCAAAGTCTTTGGTCACATTCAGGTCTTGGGTGAATCTGACATTTGCATTGGTGTCCGAGTGCATATCATCTAACAAATCAACTAAGTTTGGATCCACACCCATTTTTAGCATGGCGTCCCAGAGCTTCCCCCGGCTCACACAATCGAAAGCCGAGGAAAGATCCATGAACGCCATATGGATCGTTCCTCTTCGAGCCTTAGTATACTTCGCGATGATGAGGTATAAGTTTAAACATTGTGAAATCGTAGAATGACCAGGCCTGAATCCATACTGGATTGAAGATATTATATTATTTTCTTCTGACCATCTGACCAATCTGTTCAAAATTACTCCTCCCACAACTTTAACCACGGAGTTTATTAAAGATATTGGTCGATAGCAGGCAGGGCTACTGCGGTCTCCTTTTTTAAAAATAGGCACAATAGTGGATACCCCCCATGATTTAGGGCATCCACAAAGCACAGCAGCATTAAGTACAGCTGTAAGGACCGGTGCCCAGAGTGTTATACAAGATTTAAAAAGATCAGGAGGGAGACCGTCAGGTCCTGGGGCCTTGTTGTTTGATAGGCCTTCTATGCCCTTTATTACCTCATCAGTTGTGAAGAACAGGGATTTTTCACTAATTTCTTTTAGACTGCATTGTACCTGGGAACCATTACCTTTAAAAATGGAACTGAAGTGGTTAATCCAAACTTCTTCTGGGATTTTGGTGCCTGTACTTGAAATACTGGGATGATCAAATAAGGGCTTGTTAATGATCTCCCAGAACTTAGAGCTATTTTTTAGTATCTCTGGATCTAACAAGGACTCCCAAACGCTTTTCTTAATAGCACGTTTGCGAATGGCAAGAGACTTTTTGTACTCAGCCCGCAACACCCTGATGGTTGAAGGATCTCTCTGGTTTGTTTTTAATGCTTTCTTGAGCTCGCGACTGGCCTTCGAACAGTTGCTGTCAAACCATTTTGGATTATTGGATGAGTTAGCTATCCTCTTAGCAGGTAACGTTAAAAGTGACTCCACCTTTTTAGCAATCTCATTAAAAGACGTCAGAATTTGTAATGGTGCTGAAGCAGTAGATGTACATGTTATCAGATCATGATGGCATACATTGTTAATAGAAAAATAAAATTGCTTACAGTCCACCATTGACCACTTTAAGCGTCGCTTGCCATTAATACATTTAGTGGTACCACAGTCCTCTCGAGGGTTATGTTTTTCGAGTAAGTTCACACCCATAGTAATACATAAAGGATTGTGATCGCTAAAAATGCTTGAAATAATCGAAAAATCCCCAACAAAATTAACAAATTCTGCCGATAATAGAATATGGTCTATATATGACCCTGTTGCGTGACCTTTAAAAGTAGGGGTTGAAAATACAGTTTGTTCCTCAACTATTGACATAGCAGTGAAAAGGTTATATTCATTCATTAAGTCATTTAAACATGAACCCCTTCGCGAGTGATCAAAGTGTATTCCTTCCAGATTGTTACAACCCAAATGACCAACAGGACTCAGGCTAGGATTCCCACATAAATGAGTGTTGAAATCACCCGCTATTATCTTAAGGCGGGGAAGGGAATCATCATTGGCCCTTAGGAATTCACGCAATGACTCCATATTGCAATCGCCAGACTGACTCACTGCGTTATAAAAGTTGATCAGAGCAAAACTTGTACTGCCCCTCTTAAATTCGACAACCTGAATATTATTATTGCCAGAGTGATGTACAGTTTTAAGGCATATTAGTGATAAGTTAACAAAGATTGCCAAACCCCCTTTAGCTCTACCACTAGGTGAAGGAACTGCCGAAGTTATAAAACTCTCATAACCGTCAATGTGTATATTTTTCCCCACTGCCCAGGTTTCTTGGAGGCATATAACGGGGTAATTTTTAACAAAGGATAACCAATCTATATTAAACAATTTATCCTGCAGTCCAGCTATATTCCAGGATAATAGCCCCTCCTTATATTTAATTGGTTCATGTTGTATTATAGCCACATTTCCACATACAATTTGAGTGATAGGTGTTAAGCCTGTACAGCAGCGTACCCCTTCTGTCCCGGGATTAGCCGAAGAACAAGCTTGAGGACAGGCTGGGTTTATATCAGTGGGTAAACCTGGTATATCTATTTGATTCCAGCCAACCAAACCCCCATCCTTACTGCCTTGCGGTTCTAACCCTTGTAGAATATCTCCAAAGTCTGTAACTTCTGGCAATCGGTCGGTGGGGAGGAGGTTAGAAGATGTGTCAGGTAGTCATTCCACCCCATCCAGTCCCCCCTCATCTGAGAAGATGCCATACCTATTGGAGATGGGGATGTTAAAGTGATTATTAAAATGAGTAGAGTAATATTGATCTGGAGGGGGTGGTCGTATTGGACGTTCCCTTCTATCCTGACTATACCCCCAGTTATTAGTTGGTACCTCAAAACCCCAGCCATTAGATGTCGCTGGCCATATAGGCCTGGTGAAATTATG
Source organism: Triturus cristatus (assembly GCF_964204655.1). Lineage (NCBI taxonomy): Eukaryota > Metazoa > Chordata > Amphibia > Caudata > Salamandridae > Triturus > Triturus cristatus. Next base: position 883,187,873 of record NC_140594.1, read on the forward strand.
GGTAGGCTTAGGATAGGACATGCTCCGCTGTTTTTTGCCGAAAAATTCTAGGGTGAGAGGAATGATGGTACCTCTTCTGCGCTGCGGCGGGAAAATATTTGGCAGGATGTTTGGTAAAACTGCAGAATTGGCAAAAATTTATAATAATGCAGTCACCCTTGAATTTTTTAGGGTTTTGACCTATCCATGGGACCCTTCTGGCTGACTTAATATCACCAGCTAGCTGTTGTTTCCCCCACGGGGCCAGCTGCATATTGCCTGATAACCAGTGCAGGGCCTTACTTGTTACTGCCGGGGGGGATTCTGATTGGTCTGGGGCTAGTGGGGGGACGTTAGCCAATACCAGTACTAATGGAGCCGCATCTTCCAGAAACTGTACCATAACTTCTTCTGTAGTAGGTGCAGGTATTACAGGCGGAATTGGGGGTAATGTATCTCCTGGCAGTAAATGATGTGTCGCTGTAGTTGAGGACTGTTCCTGTAGATTTGCGTGTATAGTGTTTGAGGTAGTGCCTCCCTCAGATGAAGGAAAAAGAGCCTCTTTTACGGGTAGAGCTAGGCTGGTAACTGTGTCTGATATATTAGACACAGCTTCTACTAACTTTTTTTGATCTGCACCTAGTTTCTTTATATCAGCAGTTAGCTTGTCCAATTTGGTCACTACTGGTTTAATTAAGATTTTAAGTTTAGTGTCAATTAAATCAGCTAATCTTGATAATAACTCCTCATCCACATTATACTTCTCGGGTTCTTCTACTTTCCCCCTGCTTTTGTCCCTACTTCTCACGGGTGACGCAACCCTCTTCTTCCCTAAAAGAACTCCACCACGGTATAATTGAGTTTTTCTACATTTTCTGATGGCACGTGGCGCATGATCTAGAACTGGGGGATCAGCTTCATTATTTGGCTGCTCACTCTCCTGCACAATTTGATCTTGGTCTTGATCAGTGTCAACTACCTGACATTCCGAGTCATTAGCCCGAGCTATGTCTTGACCCTGTGTTGTACGAGTACTCAGGTTTGAAATGCCATGTTCTAAGGTATCAGAGTCTAAAACTGCACTTCCCTCGACCTGAGAAGGTTTATCAATCCAGGGTGAATCAGGTGAAGGGCTTAGGGGAGATAAGTTAGGGGACAGGCTAAGACCTAAGGATTCGCGCCTCTCGTTGTTAATCTTAGAGACTACTTGTATCATATAGTTTTCTATTGAGTTACCTCCCGCCGCTAAATTCTTTTTAGGCATTCTTCTTGAACTAGTAATAATAACCAAATAACAACAGTGTTATAATGGATGACGGTATATCCAAGAAGTAGAAACAAGTATGAATAGTCTTACTGCAAACCACGCAAAACGAAGACAGTAAGGGCTGAGTAGCGTGTCCAGTCCAGTCTCAGCCTGTCTCGGACTGTCTAAGACTGTCCGCCCTTTGTCCGGGCTTCGACCGGCGTCCCGCACACGCGTCCCGCTATGCGTCAGGGGCACGATTTTATAGGAGGAGCAGGGGGCGGGAAGAGACTCCAGGTGCGCTGCGTTGATCCTGCGCGGAACCCTGGGTCTCGCAGTCCCGGCCCCTGTTGAAAGCGCCTCACACTCTCCTCGGCCACGGTAAAATGACCAAAGCTCCACTCCACCACTTCTGTAGGCAAACGAACAGGATGTTAAGGTCAAAGTCACGAACTCTGCACACAGCTGCGAGCGGCTCCCGCGAAGCGGGGGCCGCGAGCTGTTATGAAGGGGCAAGGCAAACGGGGAGGAGCAGGGGGCGGGAAGAGACTCCAGGTGCGCTGCGTTGATCCTGCGCGGAACCCTGGGTCTCGCAGTCCCGGCCCCTGTTGAAAGCGCCTCACACTCTCCTCGGCCACGGTAAAATGACCAAAGCTCCACTCCACCACTTCTGTAGGCAAACGAACAGGATGTTAAGGTCAAAGTCACGAACTCTGCACACAGCTGCGAGCGGCTCCCGCGAAGCGGGGGCCGCGAGCTGTTATGAAGGGGCAAGGCAAACGGGGAGGAGCAGGGGGCGGGAAGAGACTCCAGGTGCGCTGCGTTGATCCTGCGCGGAACCCTGGGTCTCGCAGTCCCGGCCCCTGTTGAAAGCGCCTGACACTCTCCTCGGCCACGGTAAAATGACCAAAGCTCCACTCCACCACTTCTGTAGGCAAACGAACAGGATGTTAAGGTCAAAGTCACGAACTCTGCACACAGCTGCGAGCGGCATCCTGGGACCGGTTTCAAGGCATCACCCTTCATCAGGCAGGCTAGCTTGAATCCAGTGGTGTAGTGAGCACGGGACCCACGTCTGGGCATACTATCCCTACTTAGGGCGACAAACGCAAAAGAAACAGTCGATGGACGGAATGCTGGACAATGCAAACATTCACCCCCAGTCACAAAGATCTGGGTTTAATCCATCATTATTTTGCTCACCACACCACCCCAGTATGGACCCAGCCATATGCAAATCAGTCTTGACCCTGTTCCTTGTGGGAACAGTCCAGCCCGAAATGCCAAGCCAGGACTTCACTGGACCGGAAACAAGCATCCTGGGACCAGTTTCAGGGCATCACCTGTTTCGTATCTTCAACCCCTCATCCATTCTCTGGGTAAGTGGGAGGTCACCGTGTTTAACTACGCGGATGACTTACAAATTGTCTTTCCCCTTACTACCCCTGATGCTATTATTAATTTCCAGGCAGTCATGATACACATCCAGCAGTGGATGAATCAAAACCATCTAAAGCTTAATCCTGGGAAAACTGAGCTCCTCCTTCCTGGGAGGAGCGCCTCCCTCTGGGGCCCTCAGTTTTGGCCCCCTGAGCTCGGCCCTTCGCCCCTTCCAGCTGACCGTGTAAAGAGTCTGGGGGTCATTATCGACTCTGAGCTCAGTCTCAAGGCCCAGGTGAGCGCCGTAACTTCCACTTGTATGTTCCAGCTCTACAGAATACGGAAAGTTGCCCACCTTTTGACCTCGGAAGCCTTACTACAGGTCATAATAGCACTGGTGATGTCCCGTCTGGATTTTTCCAATTCCCTTTACCTTGGCCTCCCAAAATCCTTACTGTCCAGGTTACAGCTTATTCAAAACCAGGCCGCTAGACTTGCCTTCAAGATTCCAAGATGGCAGTCGGCCAGACCTCTGTTCCATCAATTACACTGGCTGCCTATCAGTGAAAGAGTAGCCTTCAAGATCTGCTGCCTGGTTTTCAAAGCCCAGACTGGTTCCTCTCCGGCTTTCGTAAAGTCCTTGGTCACTTCTTACTGTCCCCCGCGTACCCTGAGGTCCACTCATCTCCAGCTTCTGGCTATCCCCCGTGTCAAATTTTCTAGGTTAGGTGGACGCAGTTTCTCCCACCTGGCACCTAAGCTGTGGAATTCTCTCCCACTTTCCCTTAAGACTGAGTCTCGCCTTCTGCCTTTCAGGAAATCTTTGAAAACTCTGCTCTTTTCACATCCCCGCTAAGTCTTCCCTGCTCTGCCTTGGTAGTCTATCAGCGCCAGGAAACCTATGGTGTCAGTGCGCTCAATAAATTCTCCTTAACATTAACATTAACATAACATTCAGCCAGGCTAGCTTGAATCCAGTGGTGTAGTGAGCATGGGACCCACGTCTGGGCATACCCTTCTTACTTAGGGCGACAAACGCAAAAGAAACAATTGATGGACGGAATAATGGAGAATGCAAACATTCACCCCAGGTCACAAAGATCTGGGTATACCCTTCCTACTTAGGGCGACAAACGCAAAAGAAACAATTGATGGACGGAATGATTGACAATGCAAACATTCACCCCAGTCACAAAGATCTGGGTTTAATCCATCATTCTTTTGCTCACCATACCACCCCAGTTTGGACTCAGCCATATGCAAATCAGTCTTGACCCTGTTCCTTGTGAGAACAGTCCAACCCGAACTACTAAGCCAGGACCTCACTGGACCGGAAACAAGCATCCTGAGACTGATTTCAGGGCATCATCCTTATTCAGCCAGGCTAGCTTGAATCCAATGGTGTAGTGAGCACGGGACCCATGTCTGGGCATACCCTTGCTACTTAGGGCGACAAACGCAAAAGAAACAATTGATGGATGGAATGCTGGACAATGCAAACATTCACCCCAGTCACAAAGATATGGTTTTATTCCTTCATTCTTTTGCTCACCACACCACCCCAGTTTGGACCCAGCCATAAGCAAATCAGTCTTGACCCTGTTCCTTGTGGGAACAGTCCAGCCCGAACTGCCAAGCCATGACCTCACTGGACCGGAAACAAGCATCCTGGGATCTGTTTCAGGGCATCACCCTTGTTCAGCCAGGCTAGCTTCAATCCAGTGGTGTAGTGAGCACGGGACCCATGTCTGGGCATACCCATCCTACTTAGGTCAACAAACGCAAAAGAAACAATTGATGGACGGAATGCTGGACAATGCAAACATTCACCCCCAGTCACAAAGATCTGGGTTTAATCCATCATTCTTTTGCTCACCACACCACCCCAGTTTGGACCAAGCCATATGCAAATCAGTGTTGACCCTGTTCCTTGTGGGAACAGTCCAGCCCGAACTGTGAAGCCAGGACATCACTGGACTGGAAACAAGCATCCTGGGACCGGTTTCAGGGCATCACCCTTCATCAGGCAGGCTAGCTTGAATCCAGTGGTGTAGTGAGCACAGGACCCACGTCTGGGCATACTATCCCTACTTAGGGCGACAAACGCAAAAGAAACAGTCGATGGACGGAATGATGGACAATGCAAACATTCACCCCCAGTCACAAAGATCTGGGTTTAATCCATCATTATTTTGCTCACCACACCACCCCAGTATGGACCCAGCCATATGCAAATCAGTCTTGACCCTGTTCCTTGTGGGAACAGTCCAGCCCGAAATGCCAAGCCAGGTCTTCACTGGACCGGAAACAAGCATCCTGGGACCAGTTTCAGGGCATCACCCTTATTCAGCCAGGCTAGCTTGAATCCAGTGGTGTAGTGATCATGGGACCCACGTCTGGGCATACCCTTCTTACTTAGGGCGACAAACGCAAAAGAAACAATTGATGGACGGAATAATGGAGAATGCAAACATTCACCCCAGGTCACAAAGATCTGGGTTTAATCCATCATTCTTTTGATCACCACACCACCCCAGTTTGGACCCAGCCACATGCAAATCAGTCTTGACCCTGTTCCTTGTGGAAACAGTCCAGCCTGAAAACCAAGCCAGGACCTCACTGGACCGGAAACAAGCATCCTGGGACCGGATTCAGGGAATCACCCTTCTTCAGACAGGCTAGCTTGAATCCAGTGGTGTAGTGAGCACGGGACCCACGTCTGGGCATACTATCCCAACTTAGGGCAACAAACGCAAAAGAAACAATTGATGGACGGAATGCTGGACAATACAAACATTCACCCCCAGTCACAAAGATCTGGGTTTAATCCATCATTCTTTTGCTCACCACACCACCCCAGTTTGGACCCAGCCATATGCAAATCAGTCTTGACCCTGTTCCTTGTGGGAACAGTCCAGTCCGAACTGTCAAGCCAGGACCTCACTGGACTGGAAACAAGCATCCTGAGACCAGTTTCAGTGCATCACCCTTCTTCAGCCAGGCTGGCTTGAATCAAAGGTGTATTGAGCACTGAACCCACGTCTGGGCACACCCTTCCTACTTAGGGCGACAAACGCAAAAGAAACAATTGATGGACGGAATGATTGACAATGCAAACATTCACCCCAGTCACAAAGATCTGGGTTTAATCCATCATTCTTTTGCTCACCACACCACCCCAGTTTGGACCCAGCCATATGCAAATCAGTCTTGACCCTGTTCCTTGTGGGAACAGTCCAGCCCAAACTGCCAAGCCAGGACCTCACTGGAACGGAAACAAGCATCCTGGGACCAGTTTCAGGGCATCACCCTTCATCAGGCAGGCTAGCTTGAATCCAGTGGAGTAGTGAGCACGGGTCCCACGTCTGGGCATACTATCCCTACTTAGGGCGACAAACGCAAAAGAAACAATTGATGGACAGAATGCTGGACAATGCAAACATTCACCCCCAGTCACAAAGATCTGGGTTTAATCCATCATTCTTTTGCTCACCACACCACCCCAGTTTGGACCCAGCCATATGCAAATCAGTCGTGAGCCTGTTCCTTGTGAGAACAGTTCAACCCGAACTGCCAAGCCAGGACCTCACTGGACCGGAAACAAGCATCCTGGGACCGGTTTCAGGGCATCACCCTTCTTCAGCCAGGCTAGCTTGAATCCAGTGGTGTATTGAGCACGGCACCCACGTCTGGGCATACCCTTCCTACTTAGGGTGACAAACGCAAAAGAAACAATTGATGGACGGAATGCTGGACAATGCAAACGTTCACCCCCAGTCACAAAGCTCTGGGTTTAATCCATCATTCTTTTGCTCACCACACCACCCCAGATTGGACCCAGCCATATGCAAATCAGTCTTGACCCTATTCCTTGTGGGAAAAGTCCAGCCCAAACTGCCAAGCCAGGACCTCACTGGACTGGAAACAAGCATCCTAGGACCTGTTTCAGGGCATCACCCTTCTTCAGCCAGGCTAGCTTGAATCCAATGGTGTAGTGAGCACGGGACCCACGTCTGGGCATACCCTTCTACTTAGGGCGACAAACAAAAAAGAAACAATTGATGGACGGAATGCTGGACAATGCAAACATTCAACCCCAGTCACAAAGATCTGGGTATAATCCATCATTCTTTTGCTCACCATACCACCCCAGTTTGGACCCAGCCATATGCAAATCAGTCTTGACCCTGTTCCTTGTGAGAACAGTCCAACCCGAACTGCAAAGCCAGGACCTCACTGGACTGGAAACAAGCATCCTGAGACTGATTTCAGGGCATCATCCTTATTCAGCCAGGCTAGCTTGAATCCAATGGTGTAGTGAGCACGGGACCCATGTCTGGAAATACCCTTGCTACTTAGGGCGACAAACGCAAAAGAAACAATTGATGGATGGAATGCTGGACAATGCAAACATTCACCCCCAGTCACAAAGATATGGTTTTAATCCATCATTCTTTTGCTCACCACACCACCCCAGTTTGGACCAAGCCATATGCAAATCAGTGTTGACCCTGTTCCTTGTGGGAACAGTCCAGCCCGAACTGTGAAGCCAGGACATCACTGGACTGGAAACAAGCATACTGGGACCGGTTTCAGGACATCACCCTTCTTCAGACAGGCTAGCTTGAATCCAGTGGTGTAGTGAGCACGGGACCCACGTCTGGGCATACCCTTCCTACTTAGGGCGACAAACGCAAAAGAAACAATTGATGGACGGAATGATTGACAATGCAAACATTCACCCCCAGTCACAAAGATCTGGGTTTAATCCATCATTCTTTTGCTCACCACACCACCCCAGTTTGGACCCAGCCATTTACAAATCAGTCTTGACCCTGTTCCTTGTGGGAACAGTCCAGCCCTAACTGCCAAGCCAGGACCTCACTGGAACGGAAACAAGCATCCTGGGACCGGTTTCAGGACATCACCCTTGTTCAGCCAGGCTAGCTTGAATCCAAGGTGTATTGAGCACGGGACCAATGCCTGGGCATACCCTTCTTACTTAGGGCAACAAACGCAAAAGAAACAATTGATGGACGGAATGCTGGACAATACAAACATTCACCCCCAGTCACAAAGATCTGGGTTTAATCCATCATTCTTTTGCTCACCGCACCACCCCAGTATGGACCCAGCCATATGCAAATCAGTCTTGACCCTGTTCCTTGTGGGAACAGTCCAGCCCGAACTGCCAAGCCAGGACTTCACTGGACCGGAAACAAGCATCCTGGGACCAGTTTCAGGGCATCACCCTTCTTCAGCCAGGCTAGCTTGATTCCAGTGGTGTAGTGAGCATGGGACCCACGTCTGGGCATTCCCTTCCTACTTAGGGCGACAAACGCAAAAGAAACAATTGATGGATGAAATGCTGGACAATGCAAACAATCACCCCCAATCACAATGATCTGGGTTTAATCCATCATTATTTTGCTCACCACACCACCCCAGTTTGGACCCAGCCATATGCAAATCAGTCTTGACCGTGTACCTTGTGGGAACAGTCCAGCCTGAACTGCCAAGAAAGGACCTCACTGGACCGGAAACAAGCATCCTGGGACCGGTTTTAAGGCATCACCCTTCTTCAGCCAGGCTAGCTTGAATCCAGTGGTGTAGTGAGCATGGGACCCACGTCTTGGCATATCCTTCCCACTTAGGGCGGCAAACGCAAAAGAAACAATTGATGGACAGAATGATGGACAATGCAAACATTCACCCCCAGTCACTAAGATCTGGGTTTAATCCATCATTCTTTTGATCACCACATCACCCCAGTTTGGACCCCGCCACATGCAAATCAGTCTTGACCTGTTCCTTGCGGGAACAGTCCAACCCGAACTGCCAAGCCAGGACCTCACTGGACCAGAAACAAGCATCCTGGGACCTGTTTCAGGGCATCACCCTTGTTCAGCCAGGCTAGCTTGAATCCAGTGGTGTAGTGAGCACGGGACCAATGTCTGGGCACACCCTTCCTACTTAGGGTAACAAAGGCAAAAGAAACAATTGATGGACGGAATGCTGGACAATGCAAACATTCACCCCCAGTCACAAAGATCTGGGTTTAATCCATCATTCTTTTGCTCACAACACCACCCTAGTTTGGACCCAGCCATATGCAAATCAGTCTTGACCCTGTGCTGTGTGGGAACAGTCTAATCCGAACTGCCAAGCCAGGACCTCACTGGACCAGAAACAAGCATCCTGGGACCGGTTTTAGGGCATCACCCTTCTTCAGCCAGGCTAGCTTGAATCCAGTGGTGTAGTGAGCATGGGACCCACGTCTTGGCATATCCTTCCCACTTAGGGCGACAAACGCAAAAGAAACAATTGATGGACAGAATGATGGACAATGCAAACATTCACCCCCAGTCACAAAGATCTGGGTTTAATCCATCATTCTTTTGATCACCACATAACCCCAGTTTGGACCCAGCCACATGCAAATCAGTCTTGACCCTGTTCCTTGCGGGAACAGTCCAACCCGAACTGCCAAGCCAGGACCTCACTGGACCAGAAACAAGCATCCTGGGACCTGTTTCAGGGCATCACCCTTGTTCAGCCAGGCTAGCTTGAATCCAGTGGTGTAGTGAGCACGGGACCCATGTCTGGGCATACCCTTCCTACTTAGGGCAAAAAACGCAAATGAAACAATTGATGGACGGAATGCTGGACAATACAAACATTCACCCCCAGTCACAAAGATCTGGGTTTAATCCATCATTCTTTTGCTCACCACACCACCCCAGATTGGACCCAGCCATATGCAAATCAGTCTTGACCCTATTCCTTGTGGGAAAAGTCCAGCCCAAACTGCCAAGCCAGGACCTCACTGGACTGGAAACAAGCATCCTAGGACCTGTTTCAGGGCATCACCCTTCTTCAGCCAGGCTAGCTTGAATCCAATGGTGTAGTGAGCACGGGACCCACGTCTGGGCATACCCTTCTACTTAGGGCGACAAACAAAAAAGAAACAATTGATGGACGGAATGCTGGACAATGCAAACATTCAACCCCAGTCACAAAGATCTGGGTATAATCCATCATTCTTTTGCTCACCATACCACCCCAGTTTGGACCCAGCCATATGCAAATCAGTCTTGACCCTGTTCCTTGTGAGAACAGTCCAACCCGAACTGCAAAGCCAGGACCTCACTGGACTGGAAACAAGCATCCTGAGACTGATTTCAGGGCATCATCCTTATTCAGCCAGGCTAGCTTGAATCCAATGGTGTAGTGAGCACGGGACCCATGTCTGGAAATACCCTTGCTACTTAGGGCGACAAACGCAAAAGAAACAATTGATGGATGGAATGCTGGACAATGCAAACATTCACCCCCAGTCACAAAGATATGGTTTTAATCCATCATTCTTTTGCTCACCACACCACCCCAGTTTGGACCAAGCCATATGCAAATCAGTGTTGACCCTGTTCCTTGTGGGAACAGTCCAGCCCGAACTGTGAAGCCAGGACATCACTGGACTGGAAACAAGCATACTGGGACCGGTTTCAGGACATCACCCTTCTTCAGACAGGCTAGCTTGAATCCAGTGGTGTAGTGAGCACGGGACCCACGTCTGGGCATACCCCTCCTACTTAGGGCGACAAACGCAAAAGAAACAATTGATGGACGGAATGATTGACAATGCAAACATTCACCCCCAGTCACAAAGATCTGGGTTTAATCCATCATTCTTTTGCTCACCACACCACCCCAGTTTGGACCCAGCCATTTACAAATCAGTCTTGACCCTGTTCCTTGTGGGAACAGTCCAGCCCTAACTGCCAAGCCAGGACCTCACTGGAACGGAAACAAGCATCCTGGGACCGGTTTCAGGACATCACCCTTGTTCAGCCAGGCTAGCTTGAATCCAAGGTGTATTGAGCACGGGACCAATGCCTGGGCATACCCTTCTTACTTAGGGCAACAAACGCAAAAGAAACAATTGATGGACGGAATGCTGGACAATACAAACATTCACCCCCAGTCACAAAGATCTGGGTTTAATCCATCATTCTTTTGCTCACCGCACCACCCCAGTATGGACCCAGCCATATGCAAATCAGTCTTGACCCTGTTCCTTGTGGGAACAGTCCAGCCCGAACTGCCAAGCCAGGACTTCACTGGACCGGAAACAAGCATCCTGGGACCAGTTTCAGGGCATCACCCTTCTTCAGCCAGGCTAGCTTGATTCCAGTGGTGTAGTGAGCATGGGACCCACGTCTGGGCATTCCCTTCCTACTTAGGGCGACAAACGCAAAAGAAACAATTGATGGATGAAATGCTGGACAATGCAAACAATCACCCCCAATCACAATGATCTGGGTTTAATCCATCATTATTTTGCTCACCACACCACCCCAGTTTGGACCCAGCCATATGCAAATCAGTCTTGACCGTGTACCTTGTGGGAACAGTCCAGCCTGAACTGCCAAGAAAGGACCTCACTGGACCGGAAACAAGCATCCTGGGACCAGTTTTAAGGCATCACCCTTCTTCAGCCAGGCTAGCTTGAATCCAGTGGTGTAGTGAGCATGGGACCCACGTCTTGGCATATCCTTCCCACTTAGGGCGGCAAACGCAAAAGAAACAATTGATGGACAGAATGATGGACAATGCAAACATTCACCCCCAGTCACTAAGATCTGGGTTTAATCCATCATTCTTTTGATCACCACATCACCCCAGTTTGGACCCAGCCACATGCAAATCAGTCTTGACCTGTTCCTTGCGGGAACAGTCCAACCCGAACTGCCAAGCCAGGACCTCACTGGACCAGAAACAAGCATCCTGGGACCTGTTTCAGGGCATCACCCTTGTTCAGCCAGGCTAGCTTGAATCCAGTGGTGTAGTGAGCACGGGACCAATGTCTGGGCACACCCTTCCTACTTAGGGTAACAAAGGCAAAAGAAACAATTGATGGACGGAATGCTGGACAATGCAAACATTCACCCCCAGTCACAAAGATCTGGGTTTAATCCATCATTCTTTTGCTCACAACACCACCCTAGTTTGGACCCAGCCATATGCAAATCAGTCTTGACCCTGTGCTGTGTGGGAACAGTCTAATCCGAACTGCCAAGCCAGGACCTCACTGGACCAGAAACAAGCATCCTGGGACCGGTTTTAGGGCATCACCCTTCTTCAGCCAGGCTAGCTTGAATCCAGTGGTGTAGTGAGCATGGGACCCACGTCTTGGCATATCCTTCCCACTTAGGGCGACAAACGCAAAACAAACAATTGATGGACAGAATGATGGACAATGCAAACATTCACCCCCAGTCACAAAGATCTGGGTTTAATCCATCATTCTTTTGATCACCACATAACCCCAGTTTGGACCCAGCCACATGCAAATCAGTCTTGACCCTGTTCCTTGCGGGAACAGTCCAACCCGAACTGCCAAGCCAGGACCTCACTGGACCAGAAACAAGCATCCTGGGACCTGTTTCAGGGCATCACCCTTGTTCAGCCAGGCTAGCTTGAATCCAGTGGTGTAGTGAGCACGGGACCCATGTCTGGGCATACCCTTCCTACTTAGGGCAAAAAACGCAAATGAAACAATTGATGGACGGAATGCTGGACAATACAAACATTCACCCCCAGTCACAAAGATCTGGGTTTAATCCATCATTCTTTTGCTCACCACACCACCCCAGTTTGGACCCAGCCATATGCAAATCAGTCTTGACCCTGTTCCTTGTGGGAACGGTCCAGTCCGAACTGTCAAGCCAGGACCTCACTGGACTGGAAACAAGCATCCTGAGACCAGTTTCAGGGCATCACCCTTCTTCAGCCAGGCTAGCTTGAATCCAGTGGTGTAGTGAGCACGGGACCCACGTCTGGTTATACCCTTCCTACTTAGGGTGACAAACGCAAAAGAAACAATTGATGGACGGAATGATTGACAATGCAAACATTCACCCCCAGTCACAAAGATCTGGGTTTAATCCATCATTCTTTTGCTCACCATACCACCCCAGTTTGGACCCAGCCATATGCAAATCAGTCTTGACCCTGTTCCTTGTGAGAACAGTCCAACCCGAACTGCAAAGCCAGGACCTCACTGGACTGGAAACAAGCATCCTGAGACTGATTTCAGGGCATCATCCTTATTCAGCCAGGCTAGCTTGAATCCAATGGTGTAGTGAGCACGGGACCCACGTCTGGGCAAACCCTTCCTACTTAGGGCGACAAACAAAAAAGAAACAATGATGGACGGAATGCTGGACAATGCAAACATTCAACCCCAGTCACAAAGATCTGGGTATAATCCATCATTCTTTTGCTCACCATACCACCCCAGTTTGGACCCAGCCATATGCAAATCAGTCTTGACCCTGTTCCTTGTGAGAACAATCCAACCCGAACTTCAAAGCCAGGACCTCACTGGACTGGAAACAAGCATCCTGAGACTGATTTCAGGGCATCATCCTTATTCAGCCAGGCTAGCTTGAATCCAATGGTGTAGTGAGCACGGTACCCATGTCTGGAAATACCCTTGCTACTTAGGGCGACAAACGCAAAAGAAACAATTGATGGATGGAATGCTGGACAATGCAAACATTCACCCCCAGTCACAAAGATATGGTTTTAATCCATCATTCTTTTGCTCACCACACCACCCCAGTTTGGACCAAGCCATATGCAAATCAGTGTTGACCCTGTTCCTTGTGGGAACAGTCCAGCCCGAACTGTGAAGCCAGGACATCACTGGACTGGAAACAAGCATACTGGGACCGGTTTCAGGACATCACCCTTCTTCAGACAGGCTAGCTTGAATCCAGTGGTGTAGTGAGCACGGGACCCACGTCTGGGCATACCCTTCCTACTTAGGGCGACAAACGCAAAAGAAACAATTGATGGACGGAATGATTGACAATGCAAACATTCACCCCCAGTCACAAAGATCTGGGTTTAATCCATCATTCTTTTGCTCACCACACCACCCCAGTTTGGACCCAGCCATTTACAAATCAGTCTTGACCCTGTTCCTTGTGGGAACAGTCCAGCCCTAACTGCCAAGCCAGGACCTCACTGGAACGGAAACAAGCATCCTGGGACCGGTTTCAGGACATCACCCTTGTTCAGCCAGGCTAGCTTGAATCCAAGGTGTATTGAGCACGGGACCAATGCCTGGGCATACCCTTCTTACTTAGGGCAAGAAACGCAAAAGAAACAATTGATGGACGGAATGCTGGACAATGCAAACATTCCCCCCCAGTCACAAAGATCTGGGTTTGATCCATCATTCTTTTGCACACCACACCACCCCAGTTTGGACCCAGCCATATGCAAATCAGTCTTGACCCTGTTCCTTGTGGGAACAGTCCAGTCCGAACTGTCAAGCCAGGACCTCACTGGACTGGAAACAAGCATCCTGAGACCAGTTTCAGGGCATCACCCTTCTTCAGCCAGGCTAGCTTGAATCCAGTGGTGTAGTGAGCACGGGACCCACGTCTGGGCATCCCCTTCCTACTTAGGGTGACAAACGCAAAAGAAACAATTGATGGACGGAATGATTGACAATGCAAACATTCACCCCCAGTCACAAAGATCTGGGTTTAATCCATCATTCTTTTGCTCACCACACCACCCCAGTTTGGACCCAGCCATATGCAAATCAGTCTTGACCCTGTTCCTTGTGGGAACAGTCCAGCCGAAACTGCCAAGCCAGGACCTCACTGGAACGGAAACAAGCATCCTGGGACCAGTTTCAGGACATCACCCTTCATCAGGCAGGCTAGCTTGAATCCAGTGGTGTAGTGAGCACGGGTCCCACGTCTGGGCATACTATCCCTACTTAGGGCGACAAACACAAAAGAAACAATTGATGGACGGAATGCTGGACAATGCAAACATTCTCCCCCAGTCACAAAGATCTGGGTGTAATCCATCATTCTTTTGCTCACCACACCACCCCAGTTTGGACCCAGCCACATGCAAATCAGTCTTGACCCTGTTCCTTGTGGGAACAGTCCAGCCTGAAAACCAAGCCAGGACCTCACTGGAACGGAAACAAGCATCCTGGGATCGGATTCAGGGCATCACCCTTCTTCAGGCAGGCTAGCTTGAATCCAGTGGTGTAGTGAGCACGGGACCCACGTCTGGGCATACTATCCCTACTTAGGGCGACAAACGCAAAAGAAACAGTTGGTGGACGGAATGCTGGACAATGCAAACATTCAACCCCAGTCACAAAGATCTGGGTTTAATCCATCATTCTTTTGCTCACCACACCACCCCAGTTTGGACCCAGCCATATGCAAATCAGTCTTGACCCTGTTCCTTGTGGGACCAGTCCAGCCCGAACTGCCAAGCCAGGACCTCTCTGGACCGGAAACAAGCATCCTGGGACCAGTTTGAGGGCATCACCCTTCTTCAGCCAGGCTAGCTTGAATCCAGTGGTGTAGTGAGCACTGGACCCACGTCTGGGCATACCCTTCTTACTTAGGGCGACAAACACAAAAGAAACAATTGATGGACGGAATAATGGAGAATGCAAACATTCACCCCAGGTCACAAAGATCTGGGTTTAATCCACCATTCTTTTGATCACCACACCACCCCAATTTGGACCCAGCCACATGCAAATCAGTCTTGACCCTGTTCCTTGTGGGAACAATCCAGCCTGAAAACCAAGCCAGGACCTCACTGAGCCGGAAACAAGCATCCTGGGACCGGATTCAGGGCATCACCCTTCTTCAGGCAGGCTAGCTTGAATCCAGTGGTGTAGTGAGCACAGGACCCACGTCTGGGCATACCCTTCCTACTTAGGGCAACAAACGCAAAAGAAACAATTGATGGATGGAATGCTGGACAATACAAACATTCACCCCCAGTAACAAAGATCTGGGTTTAATCCATCATTCTTTTGCTCACCACACCACCCCAGTTTGGACCCAGCCATATGCAAATCAGTCTTGACCCTGTTCCTTTTGGGAACAGTCCAGTCCGAACTGTCAAGCCAGGATCTCACTGGACTGGAAACAAGCATCCTGAGACCAGTTTCAGGGCATCACCCTTCTTGAGCCAGGCTAGCTTGAATCCAGTGGTGTAGTGAGCACGGGGACCCACGTCTGGGCAAACCCTTCCTACTTAGGGCGACAAACGCAAAAGAAACAATTGATGGACGGAATAATTGACAATGCAAACATTCACCCCAGTCACAAAGATCTGGGTTTAATCCATCATTCTTTTGCTCACCACACCACCCAAGTTTGGACCCAGCCATAGGCAAATCAGTCTTGACCCTGTTCATTGTGGGAACAGTCCAGCCTGAACTGCCAAGCCAGGACCTCACTGGACCGGAAACAAGCATCCTGGGACCGGTTTTAAGGCATCACCCTTCTTCAGCCAGGCTAGCTTGAATCCAGTGGTGTAGTGAGCATGGGACCCACGTCTTGGCATATCCTTCCCACTTAGGGCAGCAAACGCAAAAGAAACAATTGATGGACAGAATGATGGACAATGCAAACATTCACCCCCAGTCACTAAGATCTGGGTTTAATCCATCATTCTTTTGATCACCACATCACCCCAGTTTGGACCCAGCCACATGCAAATCAGTCTTGACCTGTTCCTTGCCGGAACAGTCCAACCCGAACTGCCAAGCCAGGACCTCACTGGACCAGAAACAAGCATCCTGGGACCTGTTTCAGGGCATCACCCTTGTTCAGCCAGGCTAGCTTGAATCCAGTGGTGTAGTGAGCACGGGACCCACGTCTGGTTATACCCTTCCTACTTAGGGTGACAAACGCAAAAGAAACAATTGATGGACGGAATGATTGACAATGCAAACATTCACCCCCAGTCACAAAGATCTGGGTTTAATCCATCATTCTTTTGCTCACCACACCACCCCAGTTTGGACCCAGCCATATGCAAATCAGTCTTGACCCTGTTCCTTGTGGGAACAGTCCAGCCGAAACTGCCAAGCCAGGACCTCACTGGAACGGAAACAAGCATCCTGGGACCAGTTTCAGGACATCACCCTTCATCAGGCAGGCTAGCTTGAATCCAGTGGTGTAGTGAGCACGGGTCCCACGTCTGGGCATACTATCCCTACTTAGGGCGACAAACACAAAAGAAACAATTGATGGACGGAATGCTGGACAATGCAAACATTCTCCCCCAGTCACAAAGATCTGGGTGTAATCCATCATTCTTTTGCTCACCACACCACCCCAGTTTGGACCCAGCCACATGCAAATCAGTCTTGACCCTGTTCCTTGTGGGAACAGTCCAGCCTGAAAACCAAGCCAGGACCTCACTGGAACGGAAACAAGCATCCTGGGATCGGATTCAGGGCATCACCCTTCTTCAGGCAGGCTAGCTTGAATCCAGTGGTGTAGTGAGCACGGGACCCACGTCTGGGCATACTATCCCTACTTAGGGCGACAAACGCAAAAGAAACAGTTGGTGGACGGAATGCTGGACAATGCAAACATTCAACCCCAGTCACAAAGATCTGGGTTTAATCCATCATTCTTTTGCTCACCACACCACCCCAGTTTGGACCCAGCCATATGCAAATCAGTCTTGACCCTGTTCCTTGTGGGACCAGTCCAGCCCGAACTGCCAAGCCAGGACCTCTCTGGACCGGAAACAAGCATCCTGGGACCAGTTTGAGGGCATCACCCTTCTTCAGCCAGGCTAGCTTGAATCCAGTGGTGTAGTGAGCACTGGACCCACGTCTGGGCATACCCTTCTTACTTAGGGCGACAAACACAAAAGAAACAATTGATGGACGGAATAATGGAGAATGCAAACATTCACCCCAGGTCACAAAGATCTGGGTTTAATCCACCATTCTTTTGATCACCACACCACCCCAATTTGGAACCAGCCACATGCAAATCAGTCTTGACCCTGTTCCTTGTGGGAACAATCCAGCCTGAAAACCAAGCCAGGACCTCACTGAGCCGGAAACAAGCATCCTGGGACCGGATTCAGGGCATCACCCTTCTTCAGGCAGGCTAGCTTGAATCCAGTGGTGTAGTGAGCACGGGACCCACGTCTGGGCATACCCTTCCTACTTAGGGCAACAAACGCAAAAGAAACAATTGATGGATGGAATGCTGGACAATACAAACATTCACCCCCAGTAACAAAGATCTGGGTTTAATCGATCATTCTTTTGCTCACCACACCACCCCAGTTTGGACCCAGCCATATGCAAATCAGTCTTGACTCTGTTCCTTGTGGGAACAGTCCAGTCCGAACTGTCAAGCCAGGATCTCACTGGACTGGAAACAAGCATCCTGAGACCAGTTTCAGGGCATCACCCTTCTTGAGCCAGGCTAGCTTGAATCCAGTGGTGTAGTGAGCACGGGACCCACGTCTGGGCAAACCCTTCCTACATAGGGCGACAAACGCAAAAGAAACAATTGATGGACGGAATAATTGACAATGCAAACATT
Organism: Triturus cristatus; assembly: GCF_964204655.1. Taxonomy (NCBI): domain Eukaryota; kingdom Metazoa; phylum Chordata; class Amphibia; order Caudata; family Salamandridae; genus Triturus; species Triturus cristatus. Next base: position 883,205,897 of record NC_140594.1, read on the forward strand.
CACCCCAGTCACAAAGATCTGGGTTTAATCCATCATTCTTTTGCTCACCACACCACCCCGGTTTGGACCCAGCCATAGGCAAATCAGTCTTGACCCTGTTCATTGTGGGAACAGTCCAGCCTGAACTGCCAAGCCAGGACCTCACTGGACCGGAAACAAGCATCCTGGGACCGGTTTTAAGGCATCACCCTTCTTCAGCCAGGCTAGCTTGAATCCAGTGGTGTAGTGAGCATGGGACCCACGTCTTGGCATATCCTTCCCACTTAGGGCGGCAAACGCAAAAGAAACAATTGATGGACAGAATGATGGACAATGCAAACATTCACCCCCAGTCACTAAGATCTGGGTTTAATCCATCATTCTTTTGATCACCACATCACCCCAGTTTGGACCCAGCCACAGGCAAATCAGTCTTGACCTGTTCCTTGCGGGAACAGTCCAACCCGAACTGCCAAGCCAGGACCTCACTGGACCAGAAACAAGCATCCTGGGACCTGTTTCAGGGAATCACCCTTGTTCAGCCAGGCTAGCTTGAATCCAGTGGTGTAGTGAGCACGGGACCAATGTCTGGGCACACCCTTCCTACTTAGGGTAACAAAGGCAAAAGAAACAATTGATGGACGGAATGCTGGACAATGCAAACATTCACCCCCAGTCACAAAGATCTGGGTTTAATCCATCATTCTTTTGCTCACAACACCACCCTAGTTTGGACCCAGCTATATGCAAATCAGTCTTGACCCTGTGCTGTGTGGGAACAGTCTAATCCGAACTGCCAAGCCAGGACCTCACTGGACCAGAAACAAGCATCCTGGGACCGGTTTTAGGGCATCACCCTTCTTCAGCCAGGCTAGCTTGAATCCAGTGGTGTAGTGAGCATGGGACCCACGTCTTGGCATATCCTTCCCACTTAGGGCGACAAACGCAAAAGAAACAATTGATGGACAGAATGATGGACAATGCAAACATTCACCCCCAGTCACAAAGATCTGGGTTTAATCCATCATTCTTTTGATCACCATAAAACCCCAGTTTGGACCCAGCCACATGCAAATCAGTCTTGACCCTGTTCCTTGCGGGAACAGTCCAACCCGAACTGCCAAGCTAGGACCTCACTGGACCAGAAACAAGCATCCTGGGAACTGTTTCAGGGCATCACCCTTGTTCAGCCAGGCTAGCTTGAATCCAGTGGTGTAGTGAGCACGGGACCCATGTCTGGGCATACCCTTCCTACTTAGGGCAAAAAACGCAAAAGAAACAATTGATGGACGGAATGCTGGACAATACAAACATTCACCCCCAGTCACAAAGATCTGGGTTTAATCCATCATTCTTTTGCTCACCACACCACCCCAGTTTGGACCCAGCCATATGCAAATCAGTCTTGACCCTGTTCCTTGTGGGAACGGTCCAGTCCGAACTGTCAAGCCAGGACCTCACTGGACTGGAAACAAGCATCCTGAGACCAGTTTCAGGTCATCACCCTTCTTCAGCCAGGCTAGCTTGAATCCAGTGGTGTAGTGAGCACGGGACCCACGTCTGGTTATACCCTTCCTACTTAGGGTGACAAACGCAAAAGAAACAATTGATGGACGGAATGATTGACAATGCAAACATTCACCCCCAGTCACAAAGATCTGGGTTTAATCCATCATTCTTTTGCTCACCACACCACCCCAGTTTGGACCCAGCCATATGCAAATCAGTCTTGACCCTGTTCCTTGTGGGAACAGTCCAGCCGAAACTGCCAAGCCAGGACCTCACTGGAACGGAAACAAGCATCCTGGGACCAGTTTCAGGACATCACCCTTCATCAGGCAGGCTAGCTTGAATCCAGTGGTGTAGTGAGCACGGGTCCCACGTCTGGGCATACTATCCCTACTTAGGGCGACAAACACAAAAGAAACAATTGATGGACGGAATGCTGGACAATGCAAACATTCTCCCCCAGTCACAAAGATCTGGGTGTAATCCATCATTCTTTTGCTCACCACACCACCCCAGTTTGGACCCAGCCACATGCAAATCAGTCTTGACCCTGTTCCTTGTGGGAACAGTCCAGCCTGAAAACCAAGCCAGGACCTCACTGGAACGGAAACAAGCATCCTGGGATCGGATTCAGGGCATCACCCTTCTTCAGGCAGGCTAGCTTGAATCCAGTGGTGTAGTGAGCACGGGACCCACGTCTGGGCATACTATCCCTACTTAGGGCGACAAACGCAAAAGAAACAGTTGGTGGACGGAATGCTGGACAATGCAAACATTCAACCCCAGTCACAAAGATCTGGGTTTAATCCATCATTCTTTTGCTCACCACACCACCCCAGTTTGGACCCAGCCATATGCAAATCAGTCTTGACCCTGTTCCTTGTGGGACCAGTCCAGCCCGAACTGCCAAGCCAGGACCTCTCTGGACCGGAAACAAGCATCCTGGGACCAGTTTGAGGGCATCACCCTTCTTCAGCCAGGCTAGCTTGAATCCAGTGGTGTAGTGAGCACTGGACCCACGTCTGGGCATACCCTTCTTACTTAGGGCGACAAACACAAAAGAAACAATTGATGGACGGAATAATGGAGAATGCAAACATTCACCCCAGGTCACAAAGATCTGGGTTTAATCCACCATTCTTTTGATCACCACACCACCCCAATTTGGACCCAGCCACATGCAAATCAGTCTTGACCCTGTTCCTTGTGGGAACAGTCCAGCCTGAAAACCAAGCCAGGACCTCACTGAGCCGGAAACAAGCATCCTGGGACCGGATTCAGGGCATCACCCTTCTTCAGGCAGGCTAGCTTGAATCCAGTGGTGTAGTGAGCACGGGACCCACGTCTGGGCATACCCTTCCTACTTAGGGCAACAAACGCAAAAGAAACAATTGATGGATGGAATGCTGGACAATACAAACATTCACCCCCAGTAACAAAGATCTGGGTTTAATCCATCATTCTTTTGCTCACCACACCACCCCAGTTGGGACCCAGCCATATGCAAATCAGTCTTGACCCTGTTCCTTGTGGGAACAGTCCAGTCCGAACTGTCAAGCCAGGATCTCACTGGACTGGAAACAAGCATCCTGAGACCAGTTTCTGGGCATCACCCTTCTTGAGCCAGGCTAGCTTGAATCCAGTGGTGTAGTGAGCACGGGACCCACGTCTGGGCAAACCCTTCCTACTTAGGGCGACAAACGCAAAAGAAACAATTGATGGACGGAATAATTGACAATGCAAACATTCACCCCAGTCACAAAGATCTGGGTTTAATCCATCATTCTTTTGCTCACCACACCACCCCAGTTTGGACCCAGCCATAGGCAAATCAGTCTTGACCCTGTTCATTGTGGGAACAGTCCAGCCCAAACTGCCAAGCCAGGACCTCACTGGAACGGAAACAAGCATCCTGGGACCAGTTTCAGGGCATCACCCTTCATCAGGCGGGCTAGCTTGAATCCAGTGGTGTAGTGAGCACGGGTCCCACGTCTGGGCATACTATCCCTATTTAGGGCGATAAGCGCAAAAGAAACAATTGATGGACGGAATGCTGGACAATGCAAACATTCACCCCCAGTCACAAAGATCTGGGTTTAATCCATCATTCTTTTGCTCACCACACCAGCCCAGTTTGGACCCAGCCATATGCAAATCAGTCTTGACCCTGTTCCTTGTGGGAACAGCCCAGCCCGAACTGCCAAGCCAGGACCTCTCTGGACCGGAAACAAGCAGCCTGGGACCAGTTTAAGGGCATCACCCTTCTTCAGCCAGGCTAGCTTGAATCCAGTGGTGTATTGAGCACGGGAGCCACGTCTGGGCATACCCTTCCTACTTAGGACGACAAACACAAAAGAAACAATTGATGGACGGAATGCTGAACAATGCAAACATTCAACCCCAGTCACAAAGATTTGGGTTTAATCCATCATTCTTTTGCTCACCACACCACCCCAGTTTGGACCCAGCCATATGCAAATCAGTTTTGACCCTGTTCCTTGGGGGAACAGTCCAGCCCAAACTGCCAAGCCAGGACCTCACTGGAACGGAAACAAGCATCCTGGGACCAGTTTCAGGGCATCACCCTTATTCAGCCAGGCTAGCTTGAATCCAGTTGTGTAGTGAGCACGGGTCCCACGTCTGGGCATACTATCCCTACTTAGGGCGACAAACACAAAAGAAACAATTGATGGACGGAATGCTGGACAATGCAAACATTCACCCCCAGTCACAAAGATCTGGGTGTAATCCATGATTCTTTTGCTCACCACACCACCCCAGTTTGGACCCAGCCACATGCAAATCAGTCTTGACCCTGTTCCTTGTGGGAACAGTCCAGCCTGAAAACCAAGCCAGGACCTCACTGGAACGGAAACAAGCATCCTGGGATCGGATTCAGGGCATCACCCTTCTTCAGGCAGGCTAGCTTGAATCCAGTGGTGTAGTGAGCACGGGACCCACGTCTGGGCATACTATCCCTACTTAGGGCGACAAACGCAAAAGAAACAGTTGGTGGACGGAATACTGGACAATGCAAACATTCAACCCCAGTCACAAAGATCTGGGTTTAATCCATCATTCTTTTGATCACCACACCACCCCAATTTGGACCCAGCCACATGCAAATCAGTCTTGACCCTGTTCCTTGAGGGAACAGTCCACCCCGAACTGCCAAACCAGGACCTCACTGGACCAGAAACAAGCATCCTGGGACCTGTTTCAGGGCATCACCCTTGTTCAGCCAGGCTAGCTTGAATCCAAGGTGTATTGAGCACGGGACCAATGTCTGGGCATACCCTTCTTACTTAGGGCAACAAACGCAAAAGAAACAATTGATGGACGGAATGCTGGACAATGAAAACATTCACCCCCAGTCACAAAGATCTGGGTTTGATCCATCATTCTTTTGCACACCACACCACCCCAGTTTGGACCCAGCCATATGCAAATCAGTCTTTACCCTGTTCCTTGTGGGTACAGTCCAGCCCGAACTGCCAAGCCAGGACCTTACTGGACCGGAAATAAGCATGCTGGGACCAGTTTCAGGACATCACCATTCTTCAGCCAGGCTAGCTTGAATCCAGTGGTGTAGTGAGCACGGAACCCACGTCTGGGCACACCCTTCCTACTTAGGGTGACAAACGCAAAAGAAACAATTGATGGACGGAATGCTGGACAATGCAAACATTCACCCCCAGTCACAAAGATCTGTGTTTAATCCATCATTCTTTTGCTCACCACACCACCCCAGTATGGACCCAGCCATATGCAAATCAGTCTTGACCGTGTTCCTTGTGGGAACAGTCCAGCCTGAACTGCCAAGAAAGGACCTCACTGGACCGGAAACAAGCATCCTGGGACCGGTTTTAGGGCATCACCCTTCTTCAGCCAGGCTAGCTTGAATCCAGTGGTGTAGTGTGCATGGGACCCACGTCTTGGCATATCCTTCCCACTTAGGGCGACAAACGCAAAAGAAACAATTGATGGACAGAATGATGGACAATGCAAACATTCACCCCCAGTCACAAAGATCTGGGTTTAATCCATCATTCTTTTGATCACCACACCACCCCAATTTGGACCCAGCCACATGCAAATCAGTCTTGACCCTGTTCCTTGCGGGAACAGTCCAACCCGAACTGCCAAGCCAGGACCTCACTGGACCAGAAACAAGCATCCTGGGACCTGTTTCAGGGCATCACCCTTGTTCAGCCAGGCTAGCTTGAATCCAGTGGTGTAGTGAGCACGGGACCAATGTCTGGACATACCCTTCTTACTTAGGGCAACAAACGCAAAAGAAACAATTGATGGACGGAATGCTGGACAATGCAAACATTCCCCCCCAGTCACAAAGATCTGGGTTTGATCCATCATTCTTTTGCACACCACACCACCCCAGTTTGGACCCAGCCATATGCAAATCAGTCTTGACCCTGTTCCTTGTGGGAACAGTCCAGTCCGAACTGTCAAGCCAGGACCTCACTGGACTGGAAACAAGCATCCTGAGACCAGTTTCAGGGCATCACCCTTCTTCAGCCAGGCTAGCTTGAATCCAGAGGTGTAGTGAGCACGGGACCCACGTCTGGGCATCCCCTTCCTACTTAGGGTGACAAACGCAAAAGAAACAATTGATGTACGGAATGATTGACAATGCAAACATTCACCCCCAGTCACAAAGATCTGGGTTTAATCCATCATTGTTTTGCTCACCACATCGCCCCAGTTTGGACCCAGCCATATGCAAATCATTCTTGACCCTGTTCCTTGTGGGAACAGTCCAGCCCAAACTGCCAAGCCAGGACCTCACTGGAACGGAAACAAGCATCCTGGGACCAGTTTCAGGGCATCACCCTTCATCAGGCAGGCTAGCTTGAATCCAGTGGTGTAGTGAGAACGGGTCCCACGTCTAGGCATACTCTCCCTACTTAGGGTGACAAACACAAAAGAAACAATTGATAGACGGAATGCTGGACAATGCAAACATTCACCCCCAGTCACAAAGATCTGGGTGTAATCCATCATTCTTTTGCTCACCACACCACCCCAGTTTGGACCCAGCCACATGCAAATCAGTCTTGACCCTGTTCCTTGTGGGAACAGTCCAGCCTGAAAACCAAGCCAGGACCTCACTGGACCGGAAACAAGCATCCTGGGACTGGATTCAGGGCATCACCCTTCTTCAGCCAGGCTAGCTTGAATCCAGTGGTGTAGTAAGCACGGGACCCACGTCTTGGCATATCTTTCCCACTTAGGGCGACAAACGCAAAAGAAACAATTGATGGACAGAATGATGGACAGTGCAAACATTCACCCCCAGTCACAAAGATCTGGGTTTAATCCATCATTCTTTTGCTCACCACACCACCCCAGTTTGTACCCAGCCATATGCAAATCAGTCTTGACCCTGTTCCTTGTGGGAACAGTCCAGTCCGAACTGTCAAGCCAGGACCTCACTGGACTGGAAACAAGCATCCTGAGACCAGTTTCAGGGCATCACCCTTCTTGAGCCAGGCTAGCTTGAATCCAGTGGTGTAGTGAGCACGGGACCCACGTCTGGGCATACCCTTCCTACTTAGGGCGACAAACGCAAAAGAAACAATTGATGGACGGAATGATTGACAATGCAAACATTCACCCCAGTCACAAAGATCTGGGTTTAATCCATCATTCTTTTGCTCACCACACCACCCCAGTTTGGACCCAGCCATAGGCAAATCAGTCTTGACCCTGTTCCTTGTGGGAACAGTCCAGCCCAAACTGCCAAGCCAGGACCTCACTGGAACGGAAACAAGCATCCTGGGACCAGTTTCAGGGCATCACCCTTCATCAGGCGGGCTAGCTTGAATCCAGTGGTGTAGTGAGCACGGGACCCACGTCTGGGCATACTATCCCTACTTAGGGCGACAAACGCAAAAGAAACAGTTGGTGGACGGAATGCTGGACAATGCAAACATTCAACCCCAGTCACAAAGATCTGGGTTTAATCCATCATTCTTTTGCTCACCACACCACCCCAGTTTGGACCCAGCCATATGCAAATCAGTCTTGACCCTGTTCCTTGTGGGACCAGTCCAGCCCGAACTGCCAAGCCAGGACCTCTCTGGACCGGAAACAAGCATCCTGGGACCAGTTTGAGGGCATCACCCTTCTTCAGCCAGGCTAGCTTGAATCCAGTGGTGTAGTGAGCACGGGACCCACGTCTGGGCATACCCTTCCTACTTAGGGCGACAAACACAAAAGAAACAATTGATGGACGGAATAATGGAGAATGCAAACATTCACCCCAGGTCACAAAGTTCTGGGTTTCATCCATCATTCTTTTGCTCACCACACCACCCCAGTTTGGACCCAGCCATAGGCAAATCAGTCTTGACCCTGTTCCTTGTGGGAACAGTCCAGCCCAAACTGCCAAGCCAGGACCTCACTGGAACGGAAACAAGCATCCTGGGACCAGTTTCAGGGCATCACCCTTCATCAGGCGGGCTAGCTTGAATCCAGTGGTGTAGTGAGCACGGGACCCACGTCTGGGCATACTATCCCTACTTAGGGCGACAAACGCAAAAGAAACAGTTGGTGGACGGAATGCTGGACAATGCAAACATTCAACCCCAGTCACAAAGATCTGGGTTTAATCCATCATTCTTTTGCTCACCACACCACCCCAGTTTGGACCCAGCCATATGCAAATCAGTCTTGACCCTGTTCCTTGTGGGACCAGTCCAGCCCGAACTGCCAAGCCAGGACCTCTCTGGACCGGAAACAAGCATCCTGGGACCAGTTTGAGGGCATCACCCTTCTTCAGCCAGGCTAGCTTGAATCCAGTGGTGTAGTGAGCACGGGACCCACGTCTGGGCATACCCTTCCTACTTAGGGCGACAAACACAAAAGAAACAATTGATGGACGGAATAATGGAGAATGCAAACATTCACCCCAGGTCACAAAGTTCTGGGTTTCATCCATCATTCTTTTGATCACCACACCACCCCAATTTGGACCCAGCCACATGCAAATCAGTCTTGACCCTGTTCCTTGTGGGAACAGTCCAGCCTGAAAACCAAGCCAGGACCTCACTGGACCGGAAACAAGCATCCTGGGACCGGATTCAGGGCATCACCCTTCTTCAGGCAGGCTAGCTTGAATCCAGTGGTGTAGTGAGCACGGGACCCACGTCTGGGCATACTATCCCTACTTAGGGCGACAAAGGCAAAAGAAACAGTTGATGGACGGAATGCTGGACAATGCAAACATTCACCCTCAGTCACAAAGATCTGGGTTTAATCCATCATTCTTTTGCTCACCACACCTCCCCAGTTTGGACCCAGCCATATGCAAATCAGTCTTGACCCTGTTCCGTGTGGGAACACTCTAACCCGAACTGCCAAGCCAGGACCTCACTGGACCAGAAACAAGCATCCTGGGACCTGTTTCAGGGCATCACCCTTGTTCAGCCAGGCTAGCTTGAATCCAGTGGTGTGGTGAGCACGGGACCCATGTCTGGGCATACCCTTCCTACTTAGGGCAACAAACGCAAAAGAAACAATTGATGGACGGAATGCTGGACAATAACAACATTCACCCCCAGTCACAAAGATCTGGGTTTAATCCATCATTCTTTGGCTCACCACACCACCTCAGTTTGGACCCAGCCATATGCAAATCAGTCTTGACCCTGTACCTTGTGGGAACAGTCCAGTCCGAACTGTCAAGCCAGGACCTCACTGGACTGGAAACAAGCATCCTGAGACCAGTTTCAGGGCATCACCCTTCTTCAGCTAGGCTAGCTTGAATCCAGTGGTGTAGTGAGCACGGGACCCACGCCTGGGCATACCCTTCCTACTTAGGGCGACAAACGCAAAAGAAACAATTGATGGACGGAATGATTGACAATGCAAACATTCACCCCAGTCACAAAGATCTGGGTTTAATCCATCATTCTTTTGCTCACCACACCACCCCAGTTTGGACCCAGCCATAGGCAAATCAGTCTTGACCCTGTTCCTTGTGGGAACAGTCCAGCCCAAACTGCCAAGCCAGGACCTCACTGGAACGGAAACAAGCATCCTGGGACCAGTTTCAGGGCATCACCCTTCATCAGGCAGGCTAGCTTGAATCCAGTGGTGTAGTGAGCACTGGTCCCACGTCTGGGCATACTATCCCTACTTAGGGCGACAAACGCAAAAGAAACAATTGATGGACGGAATGCTGGACAATGCAAACATTCACCCCCAGTCACAAAGATCTGGGTTTAATCCATCATTCTTTTGCTCACCACACTTCCCCAGTTTGGACCCAGCCATATGCAAATCAGTCTTGACCCTGTTCCTTGTGGGAACAGTCCAGTCCAAACTGCCAAGCCAGGACCTCTCTGGACCGGAAACAAGCATCCTGGGACCAGTTTGAGGGCAGCACCCTTCTTCGGCCAGGCTAGCTTGAATCCAGTGGTGTAGTGAGCACGGGACCCACGTCTGGGCATACCCTTCCTACTTAGGGCGACAAACACAAAAGAAACAATTGATGGACGGAATGCTGAACAATGCAAACATTCAACCCCAGTCACAAAGATCTGGGTTTAATCCATCATTCTTTTGCTCACCACACCACCCCAGTTTGGACCCAGCCATATGCAAATCAGTCTTGAGCCTGTTCCTTGTGAGAACAGTTAAACCCGAACTGCCAAGCCAGGACCTCACTGGACCGGAAACAAGCATCCTGGGACCGGTTTCAGGGCATCACCCTTCTTCAGCCAGGCTAGCTTGAATCCAGTGGTGTATTGAGCACGGCACCCACGTCTGGTCCTACCCTTCCTACTTAGGGTAACAAACGCAAAAGAAACAATTGATGGACGGAATGCTGGACAATGCAAACATTCACCCCCAGTCACAAAGATCTGGGTTTAATCCATCATTCTTTTGCTCACCACACCACCCCAGATTGGACCCAGCCATATGCAAATCAGTCTCGACCCTATTCCTTGTGGGAACAGTCCAACCCAAACTGCCAAGCCAGGACCTCACTGGACCGGAAACAAGCATCCTAGGACCTGTTTCAGGGCATCACCCTTCTTCAGCCAGGCTAGCTTGAATCCAGTGGTGTAGTGAGCACGGGACCCACGTCTGGGCATACCCTTCCTACTTAGGGTGAAAAACAAAAAAGAAACAATTGATGGACGGAATGCTGGACAATGCAAACATTCACCCCCAGTCACAAAGATATGGTTTTAATCCATCATTCTTTTGCTCACCACACCACCCCAGTTTGGACCCAGCCATATGCAAATCAGTCTTGACCCTGTTCCTTGTGGGAACAATCCAGCCCGAACTGCCAAGCCTTGACCTCACTGGACCGGAAACAAGCATCCTGGAACCTGTTTCAGGGCACCACCCTTGTTCAGCCAGGCTAGCTTGAATCCAGTGGTGTAGTGAGCACGGGACCCATGTCTGGGCATACCCTTCCTACTTAGGCCAACAAACGCAAAAGAAACAATTGATGGACGGAATGCTGGACAATGCAAACATTCACCCCCAGTCACAAAGATCTGGGTTTAATCCATCATTCTTTTGCTCACCACACCACCCCAGTTTGGACCAAGCCATATGCAAATCAGTGTTGACCCTGTTCCTTGTGGGAACAGTCCAGCCCGAACTGTGAAGCCAGGACATCACTGGACTGGAAACAAGCATCCTGGGACCGGTTTCAGGGCATCACCCTTCTTCAGACAGGCTAGCTTAAATCCAGTGGTGTAGTGAGCACGGGACCCACGTCTGGGCATACCCTTCCTACTTAGGGCGACAAACGCAAAAGAAACAATTGATGGACGGAATTATTGACAATGCAAACATTTACCCCAGTCACAAAGATCTGGGTTTAATCCATCATTCTTTTGCTCACCACACCACCCCAGTTTGGACCCAGCCATTTACAAATCAGTCTTGACCCTGTTCCTTGTGGGAACAGTCCAGCCCTAGCTGCCAAGCCAGGACCTCACTGGAACGGAAGCAAGCATCCTGGGACCGGTTTCAGGGCATCACCCTTCATCAGGCAGGCTAGCTTGAATCCAGTGGTGTAGTGAGCACGGGACCCACGTCTGGGCATACCATCCCTACTTAGGGTGACAAACGCAAAAGAAACAGTTGATGGACGGAATGCTGGACAATGCAAACATTCACCCCCAGTCACAAAGATCTGGGTTTAATCCATCATTCTTTTGCACACCACACCACCCCAGTTTGGACCCAGCCATATGCAAATCAGTCTTTAACCTGTTCCTTGTGGGTACAGTCCAGCCCGAACTGCCAAGCCAGGACTTCACTGGACCGGAAATAAGCATGCTAGGACCAGTTTCAGGACATCACCCTTCTTCAGCCAGGCTAGCTTGAATCCAGTGGTGTAGTGAGCACTGAACCCACGTGTGGGCACACCCTTCCTACTTTTGGTGACAAACGCAAAAGAAACAATTGATGGACGGAATGCTGGATAATGCAAACATTCACCCCCAGTCACAAAGATCTGGGTTTAAGCCATCATTCTTTTGCTCACCACACCACCCCAGTATGGACCCAGCCATATGCAAATCAGTCTTGACCCTGTTCCTTGTGGGAACAGTCCAGCCCGAACTGCCAAGCCAGGACTTCACTGGACCGGAAACAAGCATCCTGGGACCAGTTTCAGGGCATCACCCTTCTTCAGGCAGGCTAGCTTGATTCCAGTGGTGTAGTGAGCATGGGACCCACGTCTGGGCATTCCCTTCCTACTTAGGGCGACAAACGCAAAAGAAACAATTGATGGATGAAATGCTGGACAATGCAAACAATCACTCCCAATCACAATGATCTGGGTTTAATCCATCATTCTTTTGCTCACCACATCACCCCAGTTTGGACCCAGTCATATGCAAATCAGTCTTGACCGTGTTCCTTGTGGGAACAGTCCAGCCTGAACTGCCAAGCCAGGACCTCACTGGACCGGAAACAAGCATCCTGGGACCGGTTTTAGGGCATCACCCTTCTTCAGCCAGGCTAGCTTGAATCCAGTGGTGTAGTGAGCACGGGACCCACGTCTTGGCATATCTTTCCCACTTAGGGCGACAAACGCAAAAGAAACAATTGATGGACAGAATGATGGACAATGCAAACATTCACCCCCAGTCACAAAGATCTGGGTTTAATCCATCATTCTTTTGCTCACCACACCACCCCAGTTTGGACCCAGCCATATGCAAATCAGTCTTGACCCTGTTCCTTGCGGGAATAGTCCAACCTGAACTGCCAAGCCAGGACCTCACTGGACCAGAAACAAGCATCCTGGGACCTGTTTCAGGGCATCACCCTTGTTCAGCCAGGCTAGCTTGAATCCAGTGGTGTAGTGAGCATGGGCCCAATGTCTGGGCATACCCTTCCTACTTAGGGTAACAAACGCAAAAGAAACAATTGATGGACGGAATGCTGGACAATGCAAACATTCACCCCCAGTCACAAAGATCTGGGTTTAATCCATCATTCTTTTGCTCACCACACCACCCCAGTTTGGACCCAGCCATATGCAAATCAGTCTTGACCCTGTTCCTTGTGGGTACAGTCCAGCCCGAACTGCCAAGCCAGGACCTCACTGGACCGGAAACAAGCATCCTGTGACCAGTTTCAGGGCATCACCCTTCTTCAGCCAGGCTAGCTTGAATCCAGTGGTGTAGTGAGCACGTAACCCACGTCTGGGCACACCCTTCCTACTTAGGGCGACAAACTCAAAAGAAACAATTGATGGACGGAATGCTGGAGAATGCAAACATTCACCCCCAGTCACAAAGATCTGGGTTTAATCCATCATTCTTTTGCTCACCACACCACCCCAGTTTGGACCAAGCCATATGCAAATCAGTGTTGACCCTGTTCCTTGTGGGAACAGTCCAGCTCGAACTGTGAAGCCAGGACATCACTGGACTGGAAACAAGCATCCTGGGACCGGTTTCAGGGCATCACCCTTCTTCAGACAGGCTAGCTTGAATCCAGTGGTGTAGTGAGCACGGGACCCACGTCTGGGCATACCCTTCCTACTTAGGGCGACAAACGCAAAAGAAACAATTGATGGACGGAATGATTGACAATGCAAACATTCACCCCCAGTCACAAAGATCTGGGTTTAATCCATCATTCTTTTGCTCACCACACCACCCCAGTTTGGACCCAGCCATTTAGAAATCAGTCTTGACCCTGTTCCTCGTGGGAACAGTCCAGCCCTAACTGCCAAGCCAGGACCTCACTGGAACGGAAACAAGCATCCCGGGACCGGTTTCAGGGCATCACCCTTCATCAGGCAGGCTAGCTTGAATCCAGTGGTGTAGTGAGCACGGTACCCACGTCTGGGCATACCATCCCTACTTAGGGTGACAAACGCAAAAGAAACAGTTGATGGACGGAATGCTGGACAATGCAAACATTTACCCCCAGTCACAAAGATCTGGGTTTAATCCATCATTCTTTTGATCACCACACCACCCCAGTTTGTACCCAGCCACATGCAAATCAGTCTTGACCCTGTTCCTTGCGGGAACAGTCCAACCCGAACTGCCAAGCCAGGACCTCACTGGACCAGAAACAAGCATCCTGGGACCTGTTTCAGGGCATCACCCTTGTTCAGCCAGGCTAGCTTGAATCCAGTGGTGTAGTGAGCACGGGACCAATGTCTGGGCATACCCTTCCTACTTAGGGTAACAAACGCAAAAGAAACAATTGATGGACGGAATGCTGGACAATGCAAACATTCACCCCCAATCACAATGATCTGGGTTTAATCCATCATTCTTTTGCTCACCACACCACCCCAGTTTGGACCCAGCCATATGCAAATCAGTCTTGACCCTGTTCCTTGTGGGAACAGTCCAGTCCGAACTGTCAACCCAGGACCTCACTGGACTGGAAACAAGCATCTTGAGACCAGTTTCAGGGCATCACCCTTCTTCAGCCAGGCTAGCTTGAATCCAGTGGTGTAGTGAGCACGGGACCCACGTCTGGGCATACCCTTCCTACTTAGGGTGACAAACGCAAAAGAAACAATTGATGTACGGAATGATTGACAATGCAAACATTCACCCCCAGTCACAAAGATCTGGGTTTAATCCATCATTGTTTTGCTCACCAAATCACCCCAGTTTGGACCCAGCCATATGCAAATCATTCTTGACCCTGTTTCTTGTGGGAACAGTCCAGCCCAAACTGCCAAGCCAGGACCTCACTGGAACGGAAACAAGCATCCTGGGACCAGTTTCAGGGCATCACCCTTCATCAGGCAGGCTAGCTTGAATCCAGTGGTGTAGTCAGAACGGGTCCTACGTCTAGGCATACTCTCCCTACTTAGGGTGACAAACACAAAAGAAACAATTGATGGACGGAATGCTGGACAATGCAAACATTCACCCCCAGTCACAAAGATCTGGGTGTAATCCATCATTCTTTTGCTCACCACACCACCCCAGTTTGGACCCAGCCACATGCAAATCAGTCTTGACCCTGTTCCTTGTGGGAACAGTCCAGCCTGAAAACCAAGCCAGGACCTCACTGGACCGGAAACAAGCATCCTGGGACTGGATTCAGGGCATCACCCTTCTTCAGGCAGGCTAGCTTGAATCCAGTGGTGTAGTGAGCACGGGACCCACGTCTGGGCATACCCTTCCTACTTAGGGCAACAAACGCAAAAGAAACAATTGATGGACGGAATGCTGGACAATACAAACATTCACCCCCAGTCACAAAGATCTGGGTTTAATCCATCATTCTTTTGCTCACCACACCACCCCAGTTTGTACCCAGCCATATGCAAATCAGTCTTGACCCTGTTCCTTGTGGGAACAGTCCAGTCCGAACTGTCAAGCCAGGACCTCACTGGACTGGAAACAAGCATCCTGAGACCAGTTTCAGGGCATCACCCTTCTTGAGCCAGGCTAGCTTGAATCCAGTGGTGTAGTGAGCACGGGACCTACGTCTGGGCATACCCTTCCTACTTAGGGCGACAAACGCAAAAGAAACAATTGATGGACGGAATGATTGACAATGCAAACATTCACCCCAGTCACAAAGATCTGGGTTTAATCCATCATTCTTTTGCTCACCAAACCACCCCAGTTTGGACCCAGCCATAGGCAAATCAGTCTTGACCCTGTTCCTTGTGGGAACAGTCCAGCCCAAACTGCCAAGCCAGGACCTCACTGGAACGGAAACAAGCATCCTGGGACCAGTTTCAGGGCATCACCCTTCATCAGGCGGGCTAGCTTGAATCCAGTGGTGTAGTGAGCATGGGACCCACGTCTGGGCATACTATCCCTACTTAGGGCGACAAACGCAAAAGAAACAGTTGGTGGACGGAATGCTGGACAATGCAAACATTCAACCCAGTCACAAAGATCTGGGTTTAATCCATCATTCTTTTGCTCACCACACCACCCCAGTTTGGACCCAGCCATATGCAAATCAGTCTTGACCCTGTTCCTTGTGGGACCAGTCCAGCCCGAACTGCCAAGCCAGGACCTCTCTGGACCGGAAACAAGCATCCTGGGACCAGTTTGAGGGCATCAACCTTCTTCAGCCAGGCTAGCTTGAATCCAGTGGTGTAGTGAGCACGGGACCCACGTCTGGGCATACCCTTCCTACTTAGGGCGACAAACGCAAAAGAAACAATTGATGGACGGAATTATTGACAATGCAAACATTTACCCCAGTCACAAAGATCTGGGTTTAATCCATCATTCTTTTGCTCACCACACCACCCCAGTTTGGACCCAGCCATTTACAAATCAGTCTTGACCCTGTTCCTTGTGGGAACAGTCCAGCCCTAACTGCCAAGCCAGGACCTCACTGGAACGGAAGCAAGCATCTTGGGACCGGTTTCAGGGCATCACCCTTCATCAGGCAGGCTAGCTTGAATCCAGTGGTGTAGTGAGCACGGGACCCACGTCTGGGCATACCATCCCTACTTAGGGTGACAAACGCAAAAGAAACAGTTGATGGACGGAATGCTGGACAATGCAAACATTCACCCCCAGTCACAAAGATCTGGGTTTAATCCATCATTCTTTTGCACACCACACCACCCCAGTTTGGACCCAGCCATATGCAAATCAGTCTTTACCCTGTTCCTTGTGGGTACAGTCCAGCCCGAACTGCCAAGCCAGGACTTCACTGGACCGGAAATAAGCATGCTAGGACCAGTTTCAGGACATCACCCTTCTTCAGCCAGGCTAGCTTGAATCCAGTGGTGTAGTGAGCACTGAACCCACGTGTGGGCACACCCTTCCTACTTTTGGTGACAAACGCAAAAGAAACAATTGATGGACGGAATGCTGGACAATGCAAACATTCACCCCCAGTCACAAAGATCTGGGTTTAAGCCATCATTCTTTTGCTCACCACACCACCCCAGTATGAACCCAGCCATTTGCAAATCAGTCTTGACCCTGTTCCTTGTGGGAACAGTCCAGCCCGAACTGCCAAGCCAGGACTTCACTGGACCGGAAACAAGCATCCTGGGACCAGTTTCAGGGCATCACCCTTCTTCAGGCAGGCTAGCTTGATTCCAGTGGTGTAGTGAGCATGGGACCCACGTCTGGGCATTCCCTTCCTACTTAGGGCGACAAACGCAAAAGAAACAATTGATGGATGAAATGCTGGACAATGCAAACAATCACTCCCAATCACAATGATCTGGGTTTAATCCATCATTCTTTTGCTCACCACATCACCCCAGTTTGGACCCAGCCATATGCAAATCAGTCTTGACCGTGTTCCTTGTGGGAACAGTCCAGCCTGAACTGCCAAGCCAGGACCTCACTGGACCGGAAACAAGCATCCTGGGACCGGTTTTAGGGCATCACCCTTCTTCAGCCAGGCTAGCTTGAATCCAGTGGTGTAGTGAGCACGGGACCCACGTCTTGGCATATCTTTCCCACTTAGGGCGACAAACGCAAAAGAAACAATTGATGGACAGAATGATGGACAATGCAAACATTCACCCCCAGTCACAAAGATCTGGGTTTAATCCATCATTCTTTTGCTCACCACACCACCACAGTTTGGACCCAGCCATATGCAAATCAGTCTTGACCCTGTTCCTTGCGGGAATAGTCCAACCTGAACTGCCAAGCCAGGACCTCACTGGACCAGAAACAAGCATCCTGGGACCTGTTTCAGGGCATCACCCTTGTTCAGCCAGGCTAGCTTGAATCCAGTGGTGTAGTGAGCATGGGCCCAATGTCTGGGCATACCCTTCCTACTTAGGGTAACAAACGCAAAAGAAACAATTGATGGACGGAATGCTGGACAATGCAAACATTCACCCCCAGTCACAAAGATCTGGGTTTAATCCATCATTCTTTTGCTCACCACACCACCCCAGTTTGGACCCAGCCATATGCAAATCAGTCTTGACCCTGTTCCTTGTGGGTACAGTCCAGCCCGAACTGCCAAGCCAGGACCTCACTGGACCGGAAACAAGCATCCTGTGACCAGTTTCAGGGCATCACCCTTCTTCAGCCAGGCTAGCTTGAATCCAGTGGTGTAGTGAGCACGGAACCCACGTCTGGGCACACCCTTCCGACTTAGGGCGACAAACTCAAAAGAAACAATTGATGGACGGAATGCTGGAGAATGCAAACATTCACCCCCAGTCACAAAGATCTGGGTTTAATCCATCATTCTTTTGCTCACCACATCACCCCAGTTTGGACCAAGCCATATGCAAATCAGTGTTGACCCTGTTCCTTGTGGGAACAGTCCAGCTCGAACTGTGAAGCCAGGACATCACTGGACTGGAAACAAGCATCCTGGGACCGGTTTCAGGGCATCACCCTTCTTCAGACAGGCTAGCTTGAATCCAGTGGTGTAGTGAGCACGGGACCCACGTCTGGGCATACCCTTCCTACTTAGGGCGACAAACGCAAAAGAAACAATTGATGGACGGAATGATTGACAATGCAAACATTCACCCCCAGTCACAAAGATCTGGGTTTAATCCATCATTCTTTTGCTCACCACACCACCCCAGTTTGGACCCAGCCATTTAGAAATCAGTCTTGACCCTGTTCCTTGTGGGAACAGTCCAGCCCTAACTGCCAAGCCAGGACCTCACTGGAACGGAAACAAGCATCCCGGGACCGGTTTCAGGGCATCACCCTTCATCAGGCAGGCTAGCTTGAATCCAGTGGTGTAGTGAGCACGGTACCCACGTCTGGGCATACCATCCCTACTTAGGGTGACAAACGCAAAAGAAACAGTTGATGGACGGAATGCTGGACAATGCAAACATTCACCCCCAGTCACAAAGATCTGGGTTTAATCCATCATTCTTTTGATCACCACACCACCCCAGTTTGTACCCAGCCACATGCAAATCAGTCTTGACCCTGTTCCTTGCGGGAACAGTCCAACCCGAACTGCCAAGCCAGGACCTCACTGGACCAGAAACAAGCATCCTGGGACCTGTTTCAGGGCATCACCCTTGTTCAGCCAGGCTAGCTTGAATCCAGTGGTGTAGTGAGCACGGGACCAATGTCTGGGCATACCCTTCCTACTTAGGGTAACAAACGCAAAAGAAACAATTGATGGACGGAATGATTGACAATGCAAACATTCACCCCAGTCACAAAGATCTGGGTTTAATCCATCATTCTTTTGCTCACCAAACCACCCCAGTTTGGACCCAGCCATAGGCAAATCAGTCTTGACCCTGTTCCTTGTGGGAACAGTCCAGCCCAAACTGCCAAGCCAGGACCTCACTGGAACGGAAACAAGCATCCTGGGACCAGTTTCAGGGCATCACCCTTCATCAGGCGGGCTAGCTTGAATCCAGTGGTGTAGTGAGCATGGGACCCACGTCTGGGCATACTATCCCTACTTAGGGCGACAAATGCAAAAGAAACAGTTGGTGGACGGAATGCTGGACAATGCAAACATTCAACCCAGTCACAAAGATCTGGGTTTAATCCATCATTCTTTTGCTCACCACACCACCCCAGTTTGGACCCAGCCATATGCAAATCAGTCTTGACCCTGTTCCTTGTGGGACCAGTCCAGCCCGAACTGCCAAGCCAGGACCTCTCTGGACCGGAAACAAGCATCCTGGGACCAGTTTCAGGGCATCACCCTTCTTCAGGCAGGCTAGCTTGATTCCAGTGGTGTAGTGAGCATGGGACCCACGTCTGGGCACTCCCTTCCTACTTAGGGCGACAAACGCAAAAGAAACAATTGATGGATGAAATGCTGGACAATGCAAACAATCACTCCCAATCACAATGATCTGGGTTTAATCCATCATTCTTTTGCTCACCACATCACCCCAGTTTGGACCCAGCCATATGCAAATCAGTCTTGACCGTGTTCCTTGTGGGAACAGTTCAGCCTGAACTGCCAAGCCAGGACCTCACTGGACCGGAAACAAGCATCCTGGGACCGGTTTTAGGGCATCACCCTTCTTCAGCCAGGCTAGCTTGAATCCAGTGGTGTAGTGAGCACGGGACCCACGTCTTGGCATATCTTTCCCACTTAGGGCGACAAACGCAAAAGAAACAATTGATGGACAGAATGATGGACAATGCAAACATTCACCCCCAGTCACAAAGATCTGGGTTTAATCGATCATTCTTTTGCTCACCACACCACCACAGTTTGGACCCAGCCATATGCAAATCAGTCTTGACCCTGTTCCTTGCGGGAATAGTCCAACCTGAACTGCCAAGCCAGGACCTCACTGGACCAGAAACAAGCATCCTGGGACCTGTTTCAGGGCATCACCCTTGTTCAGCCAGGCTAGCTTGAATCCAGTGGTGTAGTGAGCATGGGCCCAATGTCTGGGCATACCCTTCCTACTTAGGGTAACAAACGCAAAAGAAACAATTGATGGACGGAATGCTGGACAATGCAAACATTCACCCCCAGTCACAAAGATCTGGGTTTAATCCATCATTCTTTTGCTCACCACACCACCCCAGTTTGGACCCAGCCATATGCAAATCAGTCTTGACCCTGTTCCTTGTGGGTACAGTCCAGCCCGAACTGCCAAGCCAGGACCTCACTGGACCGGAAACAAGCATCCTGTGACCAGTTTCAGGGCATCACCCTTCTTCAGCCAGGCTAGCTTGAATCCAGTGGTGTAGTGAGCACGGAACCCACGTCTGGGCACACCCTTCCTACTTAGGGCGACAAACTCAAAAGAAACAATTGATGGACGGAATGCTGGAGAATGCAAACATTCACCCCCAGTCACAAAGATCTGGGTTTAATCCATCATTCTTTTGCTCACCACACCACCCCAGTTTGGACCAAGCCATAGGCAAATCAGTGTTGACCATGTTCCTTGTGGGAACAGTCCAGCTCGAACTGTGAAGCCAGGACATCACTGGACTGGAAACAAGCATCCTGGGACCGGTTTCAGGGCATCACCCTTCTTCAGACAGGCTAGCTTGAATCCAGTGGTGTAGTGAGCACGGGACCCACGTCTGGGCATACCCTTCCTACTTAGGGCGACAAACGCAAAAGAAACAATTGATGGACGGAATGATTGACAATGCAAACATTCACCCCCAGTCACAAAGATCTGGGTTTAATCCATCATTCTTTTGCTCACCACACCACCCCAGTTTGGACCCAGCCATTTAGAAATCAGTCTTAACCCTGTTCCTTGTGGGAACAGTCCAGCCCTAACTGCCAAGCCAGGACCTCACTGGAACGGAAACAAGCATTCCGGGACCGGTTTCAGGGCATCACCCTTCATCAGGCAGGCTAGCTTGAATCCAGTGGTGTAGTGAGCACGGTACCCACGTCTGGGCATACCATCCCTACTTAGGGTGACAAACGCAAAAGAAACAGTTGATGGACGGAATGCTGGACAATGCAAACATTCACCCCCAGTCACAAAGATCTGGGTTTAATCCATCATTCTTTTGATCACCACACCACCCCAGTTTGTACCCAGCCACATGCAAATCAGTCTTGACCCTGTTCCTTGCGGGAACAGTCCAACCCGAACTGCCAAGCCAGGACCTCACTGGACCAGAAACAAGCATCCTGGGACCTGTTTCAGGGCATCACCCTTGTTCAGCCAGGCTAGCTTGAATCCAGTGGTGTAGTGAGCACGGGACCAATGTCTGGGCATACCCTTCCTACTTAGGGTAACAAACGCAAAAGAAACAATTGATGGACGGAATGCTGGACAATGCAAACATTCACCCCCAATCACAATGATCTGGGTTTAATCCATCATTCTTTTGCTCACCACACCACCCCAGTTTGGACCCAGCCATATGCAAATCAGTCTTGACCCTGTTCCTTGTGGGAACAGTCCAGTCCGAACTGTCAAGCCAGGACCTCACTGGACTGGAAACAAGCATCCTGAGACCAGTTTCAGGGCATCACCCTTCTTCAGCCAGGCTAGCTTGAATCCAGTGGTGTAGTGAGCACGGGACCCACGTCTGGGCATACCCTTCCTACTTAGGGTGACAAACGCAAAAGAAACAATTGATGTACGGAATGATTGACAATGCAAACATTCACCCCCAGTCACAAAGATCTGGGTTTAATCCATCATTGTTTTGCTCACCACATCACCCCAGTTTGGACCCAGCCATATGCAAATCATTCTTGACCCTGTTTCTTGTGGGAACAGTCCAGCCCAAACTGCCAAGCCAGGACCTCACTGGAACGGAAACAAGCATCCTGGGACCAGTTTCAGGGCATCACCCTTCATCAGGCAGGCTAGCTTGAATCCAGTGGTGTAGTCAGAACGGGTCCTACGTCTAGGCATACTCTCCCTACTTAGGGTGACAAACACAAAAGAAACAATTGATGGACGGAATGCTGGACAATGCAAACATTCACCCCCAGTCACAAAGATCTGGGTGTAATCCATCATTCTTTTGCTCACCACACCACCCCAGTTTGGACCCAGCCACATGCAAATCAGTCTTGACCCTGTTCCTTGTGGGAACAGTCCAGCCTGAAAACCAAGCCAGGACCTCACTGGACCGGAAACAAGCATCCTGGGACTGGATTCAGGGCATCACCCTTCTTCAGGCAGGCTAGCTTGAATCCAGTGGTGTAGTGAGCACGGGACCCACGTCTGGGCATACCCTTCCTACTTAGGGCAACAAACGCAAAAGAAACAATTGATGGACGGAATGCTGGACAATACAAACATTCACCCCCAGTCACAAAGATCTGGGTTTAATCCATCATTCTTTTGCTCACCACACCACCCCAGTTTGTACCCAGCCATATGCAAATCAGTCTTGACCCTGTTCCTTGTGGGAACAGTCCAGTCCGAACTGTCAAGCCAGGACCTCACTGGACTGGAAACAAGCATCCTGAGACCAGTTTCAGGGCATCACCCTTCTTGAGCCAGGCTAGCTTGAATCCAGTGGTGTAGTGAGCACGGGACCTACGTCTGGGCATACCCTTCCTACTTAGGGCGACAAACGCAAAAGAAACAATTGATGGACGGAATGATTGACAATGCAAACATTCACCCCAGTCACAAAGATCTGGGTTTAATCCATCATTCTTTTGCTCACCAAACCACCCCAGTTTGGACCCAGCCATAGGCAAATCAGTCTTGACCCTGTTCCTTGTGGGAACAGTCCAGCCCAAACTGCCAAGCCAGGACCTCACTGGAACGGAAACAAGCATCCTGGGACCAGTTTCAGGGCATCACCCTTCATCAGGCGGGCTAGCTTGAATCCAGTGGTGTAGTGAGCATGGGACCCACGTCTGGGCATACTATCCCTACTTAGGGCGACAAACGCAAAAGAAACAGTTGGTGGACGGAATGCTGGACAATGCAAACATTCAACCCAGTCACAAAGATCTGGGTTTAATCCATCATTCTTTTGCTCACCACACCACCCCAGTTTGGACCCAGCCATATGCAAATCAGTCTTGACCCTGTTCCTTGTGGGACCAGTCCAGCCCGAACTGCCAAGCCAGGACCTCTCTGGACCGGAAACAAGCATCCTGGGACCAGTTTGAGGGCATCACCCTTCTTCAGCCAGGCTAGCTTGAATCCAGTGGTGTAGTGAGCACGGGACACACGTCTGGGCATACCCTTCCTACTTAGGGCGACAAACACAAAAGAAACAATTGATGGACGGAATGCTGGACAATGCAAACATTCACCCCCAGTCACAAAGATCTGGGTTTAATCCATCATTCTTTTGCTCACCACACCACCCCAGTTTGGACCCAGCCATAGGCAAATCAGTCTTGACCCTGTTCCTTGTGGGAACAGTCCAGCCCAAACTGCCAAGCCAGGACCTCACTGGAACGGAAACAAGCATCCTGGGACCAGTTTCAGGGCATCACCCTTCATCAGGCAGGCTAGCTTGAATCCAGTGGTGTAGTGAGCACTGGTCCCACGTCTGGGCATACTATCCCTACTTAGGGCGACAAACGCAAAAGAAACAATTGATGGACGGAATGCTGGACAATGCAAACATTCACCCCCAGTCACAAAGATCTGGGTTTAATCCATCATTCTTTTGCTCACCACACCACCCCAGTTTGGACCCAGCCACATGCAAATCAGTCTTGACCCTGTTCCTAGTGGGAACAGTCCAGCCTGAAAACCAAGCCAGGACCTCACTGGACCGGAAACAAGCATCCTGGGACCGGATTCAGGGCATCACCCTTTTTCAGGCAGGCTAGCTTGAATCCAGTGGTGTAGTGAGCACGGGACCCACGTCTGGGCATACTATCCCTACTTAGGGCGACAAACGCAAAAGAAACAGTTGATGGACGGAATGCTGGACAATGCAAACATTTACCCTCAGTCACAAAGATCTGGGTTTAATCCATCATTCTTTTGCTCACCACACCACCCCAGTTTGGACCCAGCCATATGCAAATCAGTCTTGACCCTGTTCCGTGTGGGAACAGTCTAACCCGAACTGCCAAGCCAGGACCTCACTGGACCAGAAACAAGCATCCTGGGACCTGTTTCAGGGCATCACCCTTGTTCAGCCAGCCTAGCTTGAATCCAGTGGTGTGGTGAGCACGGGACCCATGTCTGGGCATACCCTTCCTACTTAGGGCAACAAACGCAAAAGAAACAATTGATGGACGGAATGCTGGACAATACAAACATTCACCCCCAGTCACAAACATCTGGGTTTAATCCATCATTCTTTTGCTCACCACACCACCTCAGTTGGGACCCAGCCATATGCAAATCAGTCTTGACCCTGTTCCTTGTGGGAACAGTCCAGTCCGAACTGTCAAGCCAGGACCTCACTGGACTGGAAACAAGCATCCTGAGACCAGTTTCAGGGCATCACCCTTCTTCAGCCAGGCTAGCTTGAATCCAGTGGTGTAGTGAGCACGGGACCCACGCCTGGGCATACCCTTCCTACTTAGGGCGACAAACGCAAAAGAAACAATTGATGGACGGAATGATTGACAATGCAAACATTCACACCAGTCACAAAGATCTGGGTTTAATCCATCATTCTTCTGCTCACCACACCACCCCAGTTTGGACCCAGCCATAGGCAAATCAGTCTTGACCCTGTTCCTTGTGGGAACAGTCCAGCCCAAACTGCCAAGCCAGGACCTCACTGGAACGGAAACAAGCATCCTGGGACCAGTTTCAGGGCATCACCCTTCATCAGGCAGGCTAGCTTGAATCCAGTGGTGTAGTGAGCACTGGTCCCACGTCTGGGCATACTATCCCTACTTAGGGCGACAAACGCAAAAGAAACAATTGATGGACGGAATGCTGGACAATGCAAACATTCACCCCCAGTCACAAAGATCTGGGTTTAATCCATCATTCTTTTGCTCACCACACCACCCCAGTTTGGACCCAGCCATATGCAAATCAGTCTTGACCCTGTTCCTTGTGGGAACAGTCCAGCCCGAACTGCCAAGCCAGGACCTCTCTGGACCGGAAACAAGCATCCTGGGACCAGTTTGAGGGCATCACCCTTCTTCAGCCAGGCTAGCTTGAATCCAGTGGTGTAGTGAGCCCGGGACCCATGTCTGGGCATACCCTTCCTACTTAGGGCGACAAACACAAAAGAAACAATTGATGGACGGAATGCTGAACAATGCAAACATTCAACCCCAGTCACAAAGATCTGGGTTTAATCCATCATTCTTTTGCTCACCACACCACCCCAGTTTGGACCCAGCCATATGCAAATCAGTCTTGAACCTGTTCCTTGTGAGAACAGTTAAACCCGAACTGCCAAGCCAGGACCTCACTGGACCGGAAACAAGCATCCTGGGACCGGTTTCAGGGCATCACCCTTCTTCAGCCAGGCTAGCTTGAATCCAGTGGTGTATTGAGCACGGCACCCACGTCTGGGCATACTATCCCTACTTAGGGCGACAAACGCAAAAGAAACAGTTGATGGACGGAATGCTGGACAATGAAAACATTCACCCTCAGTCACAAAGATCTGGGTTTAATCCATCATTCTTTTGCTCACCACACCACCCCAGTTTGGACCCAGCCATATGCAAATCAGTCTTGACCCTGTTCCGTGTGGGAACACTCTAACCCGAACTGCCAAGCCAGGACCTCACTGGACCAGAAACAAGCATCCTGGGACCTTTTTCAGGGCATCACCCTTGTTCAGCCAGGCTAGCTTGAATCCAGTGGTGTGGTGAGCACGGGACCCATGTCTGGGCATACCCTTCCTACTTAGGGCAACAAACGCAAAAGAAACAATTGATGGACGGAATGCTGGACAATACAAACATTCACCCCCAGTCACAAAGATCTGGGTTTAATCCATCATTCTTTTGCTCACCACACCACCTCAGTTTGGACCCAGCCATATGCAAATCAGTCTTGACCCTGTACCTTGTGGGAACAGTCCAGTCCGAACTGTCAAGCCAGGACCTCACTGGACTGGAAACAAGCATCCTGAGACCAGTTTCAGGGCATCACCCTTCTTCAGCTAGGCTAGCTTGAATCCAGTGGTGTAGTGAGCACGGGACCCACGCCTGGGCATACCCTTCCTACTTAGGGCGACAAACGCAAAAGAAACAATTGATGGACGGAATGATTGTCAATGCAAACATTCACCCCAGTCACAAAGATCTGGGTTTAATCCATCATTCTTTTGCTCACCACACCACCCCAGTTTGGACCCAGCCATAGGCAAATCAGTCTTGACCCTGTTCCTTGTGGGAACAGTCCAGCCCAAACTGCTAAGCCAGGACCTCACTGGAACGGAAACAAGCATCCTGGGACCAGTTTCAGGGCATCACCCTTCATCAGGCAGGCTAGCTTGAATCCAGTGGTGTAGTGAGCACTGGTCCCACGTCTGGGCATACTATCCCTACTTAGGGCGACAAACGCAAAAGAAACAATTGATGGACGGAATGCTGGACAATGCAAACATTCACCCCCAGTCACAAAGATCTGGGTTTAATCCATCATTCTTTTGCTCACCACACTACCCCAGTTTGGACCCAGCCATATGCAAATCAGTCTTGACCCTGTTCCTTGTGGGAACAGACCAGCCCAAACTGCCAAGCCAGGACCTCTCTGGACCGGAAACAAGCATCCTGGGACCAGTTTGAGGGCAGCACCCTTCTTCGGCCAGGCTAGCTTGAATCCAGTGGTGTAGTGAGCACGGGACCCACGTCTGGGCATACCCTTCCTACTTAGGGCGACAAACACAAAAGAAACAATTGATGGACGGAATGCTGAACAATGCAAACATTCAACCCCAGTCACAAAGATCTGGGTTTAATCCATCATTCTTTTGCTCACCACACCACCCCAGTTTGGACCCAGCCATATGCAAATCAGTCTTGAGCCTGTTCCTTGTGAGAACAGTTAAACCCGAACTGCCAAGCCAGGACCTCACTGGACCGGAAACAAGCATCCTGGGACCGGTTTCAGGGCATCACCCTTCTTCAGCCAGGCTAGCTTGAATCCGGTGGTGTATTGAGCACGGCACCCACGTCTGGGCATACCCTTCCTACTTAGGGTGACAAACGCAAAAGAAACAATTGATGGACGGAATGCTGGACAATGCAAACATTCACCCCCAGTCACAAAGATCTGGGTTTAATCCATCATTCTTTTGCTCACCACACCACCCCAGATTGGACCCAGCCATATGCAAATCAGTCTTGACCCTATTCCTTGTGGGAACAGTCCAACCCAAACTGCCAAGCCAGGACCTCACTGGACCGGAAACAAGCATCCTAGGACCTGTTTCAGGGCATCACCCTTCTTCAGCCAGGCTAGCTTGAATCCAGTGGTGTAGTGAGCACGGGACCCACGTCTGGGCATACCCTTCCTACTTAGGGTGAAAAACAAAAAAGAAACAATTGATGGACGGAATGCTGGACAATGCAAACATTCACCCCCAGTCACAAAGATCTGGGTTTAATCCATCATTCTTTTGCTCACCACACCACCCCAGTTTGTACCAAGCCATATGCAAATCAGTGTTGACCCTGTTCCTTGTGGGAACAGTCCATCCCGAACTGTGAAGCCAGGACATCACTGGACTGGAAACAAGCATCCTGGGACCGGTTTCAGGGCATCACCCTTCTTCAGCCAGGCTAGCTTGAATCCAGTGGTGTAGTGAGCACGGGACCCACGCCTGGGCATACCCTTCCTACTTAGGGCGACAAACGCAAAAGAAACAATTGATGGACAGAATGATTGAAAATGCAAACATTCACACCAGTCACAAAGATCTGGGTTTAATCCATCATTCTTCTGCTCACCACACCACCCCAGTTTGGACCCAGCCATAGGCAAATCAGTCTTGACCCTGTTCCTTGTGGGAACAGTCCAGCCCAAACTGCCAAGCCAGGACCTCACTGGAACGGAAACAAGCATCCTGGGACCAGTTTCAGGGCATCACCCTTCATCAGGCAGGCTAGCTTGAATCCAGTGGTGTAGTGAGCACTGGTCCCACGTCTGGGCATACTATCCCTACTTAGGGCGACAAACGCAAAAGAAACAATTGATGGACGGAATGCTGGACAATGCAAACATTCACCCCCAGTCACAAAGATCTGGGTTTAATCCATCATTCTTTTGCTCACCACACCACCCCAGTTTGGACCCAGCCATATGCAAATCAGTCTTGACCCTGTTCCTTGTGGGAACAGTCCAGCCCGAACTGCCAAGCCAGGACCTCTCTGGACCGGAAACAAGCATCCTGGGACCAGTTTGAGGGCATCACCCTTCTTCAGCCAGGCTAGCTTGAATCCAGTGGTGTAGTGAGCACGGGACCCACGTCTGGGCATACCCTTCCTACTTAGGGCGACAAACACAAAAGAAACAATTGATGGACGGAATGCTGAACAATGCAAACATTCAACCCCAGTCACAAAGATCTGGGTTTAATCCATCATTCTTTTGCTCACCACACCACCCCAGTTTGGACCCAGCCATATGCAAATCAGTCTTGACCCTGTTCCTTGTGGGACCAGTCCAGCCCGAACTGCCAAGCCAGGACCTCTCTGGACCGGAAACAAGCATCCTGGGACCAGTTTGAGGGCATCACCCTTCTTCAGCCAGGCTAGCTTGATTCCAGTGGTGTAGTGAGCACGGGACACACGTCTGGGCATACCCTTCCTACTTAGGGCGACAAACACAAAAGAAACAATTGATGGACGGAATGCTGGACAATGCAAACATTCACCCCCAGTCACAAAGATCTGGGTTTAATCCATCATTCTTTTGCTCACCACACCACCCCAGTTTGGACCCAGCCATAGGCAAATCAGTCTTGACCCTGTTCCTTGTGGGAACAGTCCAGCCCAAACTGCCAAGCCAGGACCTCACTGGAACGGAAACAAGCATCCTGGGACCAGTTTCAGGGCATCACCCTTCATCAGGCAGGCTAGCTTGAATCCAGTGGTGTAGTGAGCACTGGTCCCACGTCTGGGCATACTATCCCTACTTAGGGCGACAAACGCAAAAGAAACAATTGATGGACGGAATGCTGGACAATGCAAACATTCACCCCCAGTCACAAAGATCTGGGTTTAATCCATCATTCTTTTGCTCACCACACCACCCCAGTTTGGACCCAGCCACATGCAAATCAGTCTTGACCCTGTTCCTAGTGGGAACAGTCCAGCCTGAAAACCAAGCCAGGACCTCACTGGACCGGAAACAAGCATCCTGGGACCGGATTCAGGGCATCACCCTTTTTCAGGCAGGCTAGCTTGAATCCAGTGGTGTAGTGAGCACGGGACCCACGTCTGGGCATACTATCCCTACTTAGGGCGACAAACGCAAAAGAAACAGTTGATGGACGGAATGCTGGACAATGCAAACATTTACCCTCAGTCACAAAGATCTGGGTTTAATCCATCATTCTTTTGCTCACCACACCACCCCAGTTTGGACCCAGCCATATGCAAATCAGTCTTGACCCTGTTCCGTGTGGGAACAGTCTAACCCGAACTGCCAAGCCAGGACCTCACTGGACCAGAAACAAGCATCCTGGGACCTGTTTCAGGGCATCACCCTTGTTCAGCCAGGCTAGCTTGAATCCAGTGGTGTGGTGAGCACGGGACCCATGTCTGGGCATACCCTTCCTACTTAGGGCAACAAACGCAAAAGAAACAATTGATGGACGGAATGCTGGACAATACAAACATTCACCCCCAGTCACAAACATCTGGGTTTAATCCATCATTCTTTTGCTCACCACACCACCTCAGTTGGGACCCAGCCATATGCAAATCAGTCTTGACCCTGTTCCTTGTGGGAACAGTCCAGTCCGAACTGTCAAGCCAGGACCTCACTGGACTGGAAACAAGCATCCTGAGACCAGTTTCAGGGCATCACCCTTCTTCAGCCAGGCTAGCTTGAATCCAGTGGTGTAGTGAGCACGGGACCCACGCCTGGGCATACCCTTCCTACTTAGGGCGACAAACGCAAAAGAAACAATTGATGGACGGAATGATTGACAATGCAAACATTCACACCAGTCACAAAGATCTGGGTTTAATCCATCATTCTTCTGCTCACCACACCACCCCAGTTTGGACCCAGCCATAGGCAAATCAGTCTTGACCCTGTTCCTTGTGGGAACAGTCCAGCCCAAACTGCCAAGCCAGGACCTCACTGGAACGGAAACAAGTATCCTGGGACCAGTTTCAGGGCATCACCCTTCATCAGGCAGGCTAGCTTGAATCCAGTGGTGTAGTGAGCACTGGTCCCACGTCTGGGCATACTATCCCTACTTAGGGCGACAAACGCAAAAGAAACAATTGATGGACGGAATGCTGGACAATGCAAACATTCACCCCCAGTCACAAAGATCTGGGTTTAATCCATCATTCTTTTGCTCACCACACCACCCCAGTTTGGACCCAGCCATATGCAAATCAGTCTTGACCCTGTTCCTTGTGGGAACACTCCAGCCCGAACTGCCAAGCCAGGACCTCTCTGGACCGGAAACAAGCATCCTGGGACCAGTTTGAGGGCATCACCCTTCTTCAGCCAGGCTAGCTTGAATCCAGTGGTGTAGTGAGCCCGGGACCCACGTCTGGGCATACCCTTCCTACTTAGGGCGACAAACACAAAAGAAACAATTGATGGACGGAATGCTGAACAATGCAAACATTCAACCCCAGTCACAAAGATCTGGGTTTAATCCATCATTCTTTTGCTCACCACACCACCCCAGTTTGGACCCAGCCATATGCAAATCAGTCTTGAGCCTGTTCCTTGTGAGAACAGTTAAACCCGAACTGCCAAGCCAGGACCTCACTGGACCGGAAACAAGCATCCTGGGACCGGTTTCAGGGCATCACCCTTCTTCAGCCAGGCTAGCTTGAATCCAGTGGTGTATTGAGCACGGCACCCACGTCTGGGCATACTATCCCTACTTAGGGCGACAAACGCAAAAGAAACAGTTGATGGACGGAATGCTGGACAATGAAAACATTCACCCTCAGTCACAAAGATCTGGGTTTAATCCATCATTCTTTTGCTCACCACACCACCCCAGTTTGGACCCAGCCATATGCAAATCAGTCTTGACCCTGTTCCGTGTGGGAACACTCTAACCCGAACTGCCAAGCCAGGACCTCACTGGACCAGAAACAAGCATCCTGGGACCTGTTTCAGGGCATCACCCTTGTTCAGCCAGGCTAGCTTGAATCCAGTGGTGTGGTGAGCACGGGACCCATGTCTGGGCATACCCTTCCTACTTAGGGCAACAAACGCAAAAGAAACAATTGATGGACGGAATGCTGGACAATACAAACATTCACCCCCAGTCACAAAGATCTGGGTTTAATCCATCATTCTTTTGCTCACCACACCACCTCAGTTTGGACCCAGCCATATGCAAATCAGTCTTGACCCTGTACCTTGTGGGAACAGTCCAGTCCGAACTGTCAAGCCAGGACCTCACTGGACTGGAAACAAGCATCCTGAGACCAGTTTCAGGGCATCACCCTTCTTCAGCTAGGCTAGCTTGAATCCAGTGGTGTAGTGAGCACGGGACCCACGCCTGGGCATACCCTTCCTACTTAGGGCGACAAACGCAAAAGAAACAATTGATGGACGGAATGATTGTCAATGCAAACATTCACCCCATTCACAAAGATCTGGGTTTAATCCATCATTCTTTTGCTCACCACACCACCCCAGTTTGGACCCAGCCATAGGCAAATCAGTCTTGACCCTGTTCCTTGTGGGAACAGTCCAGCCCAAACTGCTAAGCCAGGACCTCACTGGAACGGAAACAAGCATCCTGGGACCAGTTTCAGGGCATCACCCTTCATCAGGCAGGCTAGCTTGAATCCAGTGGTGTAGTGAGCACTGGTCCCACGTCTGGGCATACTATCCCTACTTAGGGCGACAAACGCAAAAGAAACAATTGATGGACGGAATGCTGGACAATGCAAACATTCACCCCCAGTCACAAAGATCTGGGTTTAATTCATCATTCTTTTGCTCACCACACTACCCCAGTTTGGACCCAGCCATATGCAAATCAGTCTTGACCCTGTTCCTTGTGGGAACAGTCCAGCCCAAACTGCCAAGCCAGGACCTCTCTGGACCGGAAACAAGCATCCTGGGACCAGTTTGAGGGCAGCACCCTTCTTCGGCCAGGCTAGCTTGAATCCAGTGGTGTAGTGAGCACGGGACCCACGTCTGGGCATACCCTTCCTACTTAGGGCGACAAACACAAAAGAAACAATTGATGGACGGAATGCTGAACAATGCAAACATTCAACCCCAGTCACAAAGATCTGGGTTTAATCCATCATTCTTTTGCTCACCACACCACCCCAGTTTGGACCCAGCCATATGCAAATCAGTCTTGAGCCTGTTCCTTGTGAGAACAGTTAAACCCGAACTGCCAAGCCAGGACCTCACTGGACCGGAAACAAGCATCCTGGGACCGGTTTCAGGGCATCACCCTTCTTCAGCCAGGCTAGCTTGAATCCGGTGGTGTATTGAGCACGGCACCCACGTCTGGGCATACCCTTCCTACTTAGGGTGACAAACGCAAAAGAAACAATTGATGGACGGAATGCTGGACAATGCAAACATTCACCCCCAGTCACAAAGATCTGGGTTTAATCCATCATTCTTTTGCTCACCACACCACCCCAGATTGGACCCAGCCATATGCAAATCAGTCTTGACCCTATTCCTTGTGGGAACAGTCCAACCCAAACTGCCAAGCCAGGACCTCACTGGACCGGAAACAAGCATCCTAGGACCTGTTTCAGGGCATCACCCTTCTTCAGCCAGGCTAGCTTGAATCCAGTGGTGTAGTGAGCACGGGACCCACGTCTGGGCATACCCTTCCTACTTAGGGTGAAAAACAAAAAAGAAACAATTGATGGACGGAATGCTGGACAATGCAAACATTCACCCCCAGTCACAAAGATCTGGGTTTAATCCATCATTCTTTTGCTCACCACACCACCCCAGTTTGTACCAAGCCATATGCAAATCAGTGTTGACCCTGTTCCTTGTGGGAACAGTCCATCCCGAACTGTGAAGCCAGGACATCACTGGACTGGAAACAAGCATCCTGGGACCGGTTTCAGGGCATCACCCTTCTTCAGCCAGGCTAGCTTGAATCCAGTGGTGTAGTGAGCACGGGACCCACGCCTGGGCATACCCTTCCTACTTAGGGCGACAAACGCAAAAGAAACAATTGATGGACAGAATGATTGAAAATGCAAACATTCACACCAGTCACAAAGATCTGGGTTTAATCCATCATTCTTCTGCTCACCACACCACCCCAGTTTGGACCCAGCCATAGGCAAATCAGTCTTGACCCTGTTCCTTGTGGGAACAGTCCAGCCCAAACTGCCAAGCCAGGACCTCACTGGAACGGAAACAAGCATCCTGGGACCAGTTTCAGGGCATCACCCTTCATCAGGCAGGCTAGCTTGAATCCAGTGGTGTAGTGAGCACTGGTCCCACGTCTGGGCATACTATCCCTACTTAGGGCGACAAACGCAAAAGAAACAATTGATGGACGGAATGCTGGACAATGCAAACATTCACCCCCAGTCACAAAGATCTGGGTTTAATCCATCATTCTTTTGCTCACCACACCACCCCAGTTTGGACCCAGCCATATGCAAATCAGTCTTGACCCTGTTCCTTGTGGGAACAGTCCAGCCCGAACTGCCAAGCCAGGACCTCTCTGGACCGGAAACAAGCATCCTGGGACCAGTTTGAGGGCATCACCCTTCTTCAGCCAGGCTAGCTTGAATCCAGTGGTGTAGTGAGCACGGGACCCACGTCTGGGCATACCCTTCCTACTTAGGGCGACAAACACAAAAGAAACAATTGATGGACGGAATGCTGAACAATGCAAACATTCAACCCCAGTCACAAAGATCTGGGTTTAATCCATCATTCTTTTGCTCACCACACCACCCCAGTTTGGACCCAGCCATATGCAAATCAGTCTTGACCCTGTTCCTTGTGGGAACAGTCCAGCCCGAACTGCCAAGCCAGGACCTCTCTGGACCGGAAACAAGCATCCTGGGACCAGTTTGAGGGCATCACCCTTCTTCAGCCAGGCTAGCTTGAATCCAGTGGTGTAGTGAGCACGGGACCCACGTCTGGGCATACCCTTCCTACTTAGGGCGACAAACACAAAAGAAACAATTGATGGACGGAATGCTGAACAATGCAAACATTCAACCCCAGTCACAAAGATCTGGGTTTAATCCATCATTCTTTTGCTCACCACACCACCCCAGTTTGGACCCAGCCATATGCAAATCAGTCTTGAGCCTGTTCCTTGTGAGAACAGTTAAACCCGAACTGCCAAGCCAGGACCTCACTGGACCGGAAACAAGCATCCTGGGACCGGTTTCAGGGCATCACCCTTCTTCAGCCAGGCTAGCTTGAATCCAGTGGTGTATTGAGCACGGCACCCACGTCTGGGCATACTATCCCTACTTAGGGCAACAAACGCAAAAGAAACAATTGATGGACGGAATTATTGACAATGCAAACATTTACCCCCAGTCACAAAGATCTGGGTTTAATCCATCATTCTTTTGCTCACCACACCACCCCAGTTTGGACCCAGCCATTTACAAATCAGTCTTGACCCTGTTCCTTGTGGGAACAGTCCAGCCCTAACTGCCAAGCAAGGACCTCACTGGAACGGAAACAAGCATCCTGGGACCGGTTTCAGGGCATCACCCTTCATCAGGCAGGCTAGCTTGAATCCAGTGGTGTAGTGAGCACGGGACCCACGTCTGGGCATACCATCCCTACTTAGGGTGACAAACGCAAAAGAAACAGTTGATGGACGGAATGCTGGACAATGCAAACATTCACCCCCAGTCACAAAGATCTGGGTTTAATCCATCATTCTTTTGCACACCACACCACCCCAGTTTGGACCCAGCCATATGCAAATCAGTCTTTACCCTGTTCCTTGTGGGTACAGTCCAGCCCGAACTGCCAAGCCAGGACTTCACTGGACCGGAAATAAGCATGCTAGGACCAGTTTCAGGACATCACCCTTCTTCAGCCAGGCTAGCTTGAATCCAGTGGTGTAGTGAGCACTGAACCCACGTGTGGGCACACCCTTCCTACTTTTGGTGACAAACGCAAAAGAAACAATTGATGGACGGAATGCTGGACAATGCAAACATTCACCCCCAGTCACAAAGATCTGGGTTTAAGCCATCATTCTTTTGCTCACCACACCACCCCAGTATGGACCCAGCCATATGCAAATCAGTCTTGACCCTGTTCCTTGTGGGAACAGTCCAGCCCGAACTGCCAAGCCAGGACTTCACTGGACCGGAAACAAGCATCCTGGGACCAGTTTCAGGGCATCACCCTTCTTCACACAGGCTAGCTTGATTCCAGTGGTGTAGTGAGCATGGGACCCACGTCTGGGCATTCCCTTCCTACTTAGGGCGACAAACGCAAAAGAAACAATTGATGGATGAAATGCTGGACAATGCAAACAATCACTCCCAATCACAATGATCTGGGTTTAATCCATCATTCTTTTGCTCACCACATCACCCCAGTTTGGACCCAGCCATATGCAAATCAGTCTTGACCGTGTTCCTTGTGGGAACAGTCCAGCCTGAACTGCCAAGCCAGGACCTCACTGGACCGGAAACAAGCATCCTGGGACCGGTTTTAGGGCATCACCCTTCTTCAGCCAGGCTAGCTTGAATCCAGTGGTGTAGTGAGCACGGGACCCACGTCTTGGCATATCTTTCCCACTTAGGGCGACAAACGCAAAAGAAACAATTGATGGACAGAATGATGGACAATGCAAACATTCACCCCCAGTCACAAAGATCTGGGTTTAATCCATCATTCTTTTGCTCACCACACCACCCCAGTTTGGACCCAGCCATATGCAAATCAGTCTTGACCCTGTTCCTTGCGGGAATAGTCCAACCCGAACTGCCAAGCCAGGACCTCACTGGACCAGAAACAAGCATCCTGGGACCTGTTTCAGGGCATCACCCTTGTTCAGCCAGGCTAGCTTGAATCCAGTGGTGTAGTGAGCATGGGCCCAATGTCTGGGCATACCCTTCCTACTTAGGGTAACAAACGCAAAAGAAACAATTGATGGACGGAATGCTGGACAATGCAAACATTCACCCCCAGTCACAAAGATCTGGGTTTAATCCATCATTCTTTTGCTCACCACACCACCCCAGTTTGGACCCAGCCATACGCAAATCAGTCTTGACCCTATTCCTTGGGGGTACAGTCCAGCCCGAACTGCCAAGCCAGGACCTCACTGGACCGGAAACAAGCATCCTGTGACCAGTTTCAGGGCATCACCCTTCTTCAGCCAGGCTAGCTTGAATCCAGTGGTGTATTGAGCACGGCACCCACGTCTGGGCATACCCTTCCTACTTAGGGTGACAAACGCAAAAGAAACAATTGATGGACGGAATGCTGGACAATGCAAACATTCACCCCCAGTCACAAAGATCTGGGTTTAATCCATCATTCTTTTGCTCACCACACCACCCCAGATTGGACCCAGCCATATGCAAATCAGTCTTGAGCCTGTTCCTTGTGAGAACAGTTAAACCCGAACTGCCAAGCCAGGACCTCACTGGACCGGAAACAAGCATCCTGGGACCGGTTTCAGGGCATCACCCTTCTTCAGCCAGGCTAGCTTGAATCCGGTGGTGTATTGAGCACGGCACCCACGTCTGGGCATACCCTTCCTACTTAGGGTGACAAACGCAAAAGAAACAATTGATGGACGGAATGCTGGACAATGCAAACATTCACCCCCAGTCACAAAGATCTGGGTTTAATCCATCATTCTTTTGCTCACCACACCACCCCAGATTGGACCCAGCCATATGCAAATCAGTCTTGACCCTATTCCTTGTGGGAACAGTCCAACCCAAACTGCCAAGCCAGGACCTCACTGGACCGGAAACAAGCATCCTAGGACCTGTTTCAGGGCATCACCCTTCTTCAGCCAGGCTAGCTTGAATCCAGTGGTGTAGTGAGCACGGGACCCACGTCTGGGCATACCCTTCCTACTTAGGGTGAAAAACAAAAAAGAAACAATTGATGGACGGAATGCTGGACAATGCAAACATTCACCCCCAGTCACAAAGATCTGGGTTTAATCCATCATTCTTTTGCTCACCACACCACCCCAGTTTGTACCAAGCCATATGCAAATCAGTGTTGACCCTGTTCCTTGTGGGAACAGTCCATCCCGAACTGTGAAGCCAGGACATCACTGGACTGGAAACAAGCATCCTGGGACCGGTTTCAGGGCATCACCCTTCTTCAGCCAGGCTAGCTTGAATCCAGTGGTGTAGTGAGCACGGGACCCACGCCTGGGCATACCCTTCCTACTTAGGGCGACAAACGCAAAAGAAACAATTGATGGACAGAATGATTGAAAATGCAAACATTCACACCAGTCACAAAGATCTGGGTTTAATCCATCATTCTTCTGCTCACCACACCACCCCAGTTTGGACCCAGCCATAGGCAAATCAGTCTTGACCCTGTTCCTTGTGGGAACAGTCCAGCCCAAACTGCCAAGCCAGGACCTCACTGGAACGGAAACAAGCATCCTGGGACCAGTTTCAGGGCATCACCCTTCATCAGGCAGGCTAGCTTGAATCCAGTGGTGTAGTGAGCACTGGTCCCACGTCTGGGCATACTATCCCTACTTAGGGCGACAAACGCAAAAGAAACAATTGATGGACGGAATGCTGGACAATGCAAACATTCACCCCCAGTCACAAAGATCTGGGTTTAATCCATCATTCTTTTGCTCACCACACCACCCCAGTTTGGACCCAGCCATATGCAAATCAGTCTTGACCCTGTTCCTTGTGGGAACAGTCCAGCCCGAACTGCCAAGCCAGGACCTCTCTGGACCGGAAACAAGCATCCTGGGACCAGTTTGAGGGCATCACCCTTCTTCAGCCAGGCTAGCTTGAATCCAGTGGTGTAGTGAGCACGGGACCCACGTCTGGGCATACCCTTCCTACTTAGGGCGACAAACACAAAAGAAACAATTGATGGACGGAATGCTGAACAATGCAAACATTCAACCCCAGTCACAAAGATCTGGGTTTAATCCATCATTCTTTTGCTCACCACACCACCCCAGTTTGGACCCAGCCATATGCAAATCAGTCTTGACCCTGTTCCTTGTGGGAACAGTCCAGCCCGAACTGCCAAGCCAGGACCTCTCTGGACCGGAAACAAGCATCCTGGGACCAGTTTGAGGGCATCACCCTTCTTCAGCCAGGCTAGCTTGAATCCAGTGGTGTAGTGAGCACGGGACCCACGTCTGGGCATACCCTTCCTACTTAGGGCGACAAACACAAAAGAAACAATTGATGGACGGAATGCTGAACAATGCAAACATTCAACCCCAGTCACAAAGATCTGGGTTTAATCCATCATTCTTTTGCTCACCACACCACCCCAGTTTGGACCCAGCCATATGCAAATCAGTCTTGAGCCTGTTCCTTGTGAGAACAGTTAAACCCGAACTGCCAAGCCAGGACCTCACTGGACCGGAAACAAGCATCCTGGGACCGGTTTCA
Source organism: Triturus cristatus (assembly GCF_964204655.1). Taxonomy (NCBI): domain Eukaryota; kingdom Metazoa; phylum Chordata; class Amphibia; order Caudata; family Salamandridae; genus Triturus; species Triturus cristatus. The sequence continues at coordinate 883,244,927 of NC_140594.1, forward strand.
GGGCATCACCCTTCTTCAGCCAGGCTAGCTTGAATCCAGTGGTGTATTGAGCACGGCACCCACGTCTGGGCATACTATCCCTACTTAGGGCAACAAACGCAAAAGAAACAATTGATGGACGGAATTATTGACAATGCAAACATTTACCCCCAGTCACAAAGATCTGGGTTTAATCCATCATTCTTTTGCTCACCGCACCACCCCAGTTTGGACCCAGCCATTTACAAATCAGTCTTGACCCTGTTCCTTGTGGGAACAGTCCAGCCCTAACTGCCAAGCAAGGACCTCACTGGAACGGAAACAAGCATCCTGGGACCGGTTTCAGGGCATCACCCTTCATCAGGCAGGCTAGCTTGAATCCAGTGGTGTAGTGAGCACGGGACCCACGTCTGGGCATACCATCCCTACTTAGGGTGACAAACGCAAAAGAAACAGTTGATGGACGGAATGCTGGACAATGCAAACATTCACCCCCAGTCACAAAGATCTGGGTTTAATCCATCATTCTTTTGCACACCACACCACCCCAGTTTGGACCCAGCCATATGCAAATCAGTCTTTACCCTGTTCCTTGTGGGTACAGTCCAGCCCGAACTGCCAAGCCAGGACTTCACTGGACCGGAAATAAGCATGCTAGGACCAGTTTCAGGACATCACCCTTCTTCAGCCAGGCTAGCTTGAATCCAGTGGTGTAGTGAGCACTGAACCCACGTGTGGGCACACCCTTCCTACTTTTGGTGACAAACGCAAAAGAAACAATTGATGGACGGAATGCTGGACAATGCAAACATTCACCCCCAGTCACAAAGATCTGGGTTTAAGCCATCATTCTTTTGCTCACCACACCACCCCAGTATGGACCCAGCCATATGCAAATCAGTCTTGACCCTGTTCCTTGTGGGAACAGTCCAGCCCGAACTGCCAAGCCAGGACTTCACTGGACCGGAAACAAGCATCCTGGGACCAGTTTCAGGGCATCACCCTTCTTCACACAGGCTAGCTTGATTCCAGTGGTGTAGTGAGCATGGGACCCACGTCTGGGCATTCCCTTCCTACTTAGGGCGACAAACGCAAAAGAAACAATTGATGGATGAAATGCTGGACAATGCAAACAATCACTCCCAATCACAATGATCTGGGTTTAATCCATCATTATTTTGCTCACCACATCACCCCAGTTTGGACCCAGCCATATGCAAATCAGTCTTGACCGTGTTCCTTGTGGGAACAGTCCAGCCTGAACTGCCAAGCCAGGACCTCACTGGACCGGAAACAAGCATCCTGGGACCGGTTTTAGGGCATCACCCTTCTTCAGCCAGGCTAGCTTGAATCCAGTGGTGTAGTGAGCACGGGACCCACGTCTTGGCATATCTTTCCCACTTAGGGCGACAAACGCAAAAGAAACAATTGATGGACAGAATGATGGACAATGCAAACATTCACCCCCAGTCACAAAGATCTGGGTTTAATCCATCATTCTTTTGCTCACCACACCACCCCAGTTTGGACCCAGCCATATGCAAATCAGTCTTGACCCTGTTCCTTGCGGGAATAGTCCAACCCGAACTGCCAAGCCAGGACCTCACTGGACCAGAAACAAGCATCCTGGGACCTGTTTCAGGGCATCACCCTTGTTCAGCCAGGCTAGCTTGAATCCAGTGGTGTAGTGAGCATGGGCCCAATGTCTGGGCATACCCTTCCTACTTAGGGTAACAAACGCAAAAGAAACAATTGATGGACGGAATGCTGGACAATGCAAACATTCACCCCCAGTCACAAAGATCTGGGTTTAATCCATCATTCTTTTGCTCACCACACCACCCCAGTTTGGACCCAGCCATACGCAAATCAGTCTTGACCCTATTCCTTGGGGGTACAGTCCAGCCCGAACTGCCAAGCCAGGACCTCACTGGACCGGAAACAAGCATCCTGTGACCAGTTTCAGGGCATCACCCTTCTTCAGCCAGGCTAGCTTGAATCCAGTGGTGTAGTGAGCACGGTACCCACGTCTGGGCATACCATCCCTACTTAGGGTGACAAACGCAAAAGAAACAGTTGATGGACACAATGCTGGACAATGCAAACATTCACCCCCAGTCACAAAGATCTGGGTTTAATCCATCATTCTTTTGATCACCACACCACCCCAGTTTGTACCCAGCCACATGCAAATCAGTCTTGACCCTGTTCCTTGCGGGAACAGTCCAACCCGAACTGCCAAGCCACGACCTCACTGGACCAGAAACAAGCATCCTGGGACCTGTTTCAGGGCATCACCCTTGTTCAGCCAGGCTAGCTTGAATCCAGTGGTGTAGTGAGCACGGGACCAATGTCTGGGCATACCCTTCCTACTTAGGGTAACAAACGCAAAAGAAACAATTGATGGACGGAATGCTGGACAATGCAAACATTCACCCCCAATCACAATGATCTGGGTTTAATCCATCATTCTTTTGCTCACCACACCACCCCAGTTTGGACCCAGCCGTATGCAAATCAGTCTTGACCCTGTTCCTTGTGGGAACAGTCCAGTCCGAACTGTCAAGCCAGGACCTCACTGGACTGGAAACAAGCATCCTGAGACCAGTTTCAGGGCATCACCCTTCTTCAGCCAGGCTAGCTTGAATCCAGTGGTGTAGTGAGCACGGGACCCACGTCTGGGCATACCCTTCCTACTTAGGGTGACAAACGCAAAAGAAACAATTGATGTACGGAATGATTGACAATGCAAACATTCACCCCCAGTCACAAAGATCTGGGTGTAATCCATCATTCTTTTGTTCACCACACCACCCCAGTTTGGACCCAGCCACATGCAAATCAGTCTTGACCCTGTTCCTTGTGGGAACAGTCCAGCCTGAAAACCAAGGCAGGACCTCACTGGACCGGAAACAAGCATCCTGGGACTGGATTCAGGGCATCACCCTTCTTCAGGCAGGCTAGCTTGAATCCAGTGGTGTAGTGAGCACGGGACCCACGTCTGGGCATACCCTTCCTACTTAGGGCAACAAACGCAAAAGAAACAATTGATGGACGGAATGATTGACAATGCAAACATTCACCCCAGTCACAAAGATCTGGGTTTAATCCATCATTCTTTTGCTCACCACACCACCCCAGTTTGGACCCAGCCATAGGCAAATCAGTCTTGACCCTGTTCCTTGTGGGAACAGTCCAGCCCAAACTGCCAAGCCAGGACCTCACTGGAATGGAAACAAGCATCCTGGGACCAGTTTCAGGGCATCACCCTTCATCAGGCGGGCTAGCTTGAATCCAGTGGTGTAGTGAGCATGGGACCCACGTCTGGGCATACTATCCCTACTTAGGGCGACAAACGCAAAAGAAACAGTTGGTGGACGGAATGCTGGACAATGCAAACATTCAACCCAGTCACAAAGATCTGGGTTTAATCCATCATTCTTTTGCTCACCACACCACCCCAGTTTGGACCCAGCCATATGCAAATCAGTCTTGACCCTGTTCCTTGTGGGACCAGTCCAGCCCGAACTGCCAAGCCAGGACCTCTCTGGACCCGAAACAAGCATCCTGGGACCAGTTTGAGGGCATCACCCTTCTTCAGCCAGGCTAGCTTGAATCCAGTGGTGTAGTGAGCACGGGACACACGTCTGGGCATACCCTTCCTACTTAGGGCGACAAACACAAAAGAAACAATTGATGGACGGAATAATGAAGAATGCAAACATTCACCCCAGGTCACAAAGTTCTGGGTTTCATCCATCATTCTTTTGATCACCACACCACCCCAATTTGGACCCAGCCACATGCAAATCAGTCTTGACCCTGTTCCTTGTGGGAACAGTCCAGTCTGAAAACCAAGCCAGGACCTCACTGGACCGGAAACAAGCATCCTGGGACCGGATTCAGGGCATCACCCTTCTTCAGGCAGGCTAGCTTGAATCCAGTGGTGTAGTGAGCACGGGACCCACGTCTGGGCATACTATCCCTACTTAGGGCGACAAACGCAAAAGAAACAGTTGATGGACGGAATGCTGGACAATGCAAACATTCACCCTCAGTCACAAAGATCTGGGTTTAATCCATCATTCTTTTGCTCACCACACCACCCCAGTTTGGACCCAGCCATATGCAAATCAGTCTTGACCCTGTTCCGTGTGGGAACAGTCTAACCCGAACTGCCAAGCCAGGACCTCACTGGACCAGAAACAAGCATCCTGGGACCTGTTTCAGGGCATCACCCTTGTTCAGCCAGGCTAGCTTGAATCCAGTGGTGTGGTGAGCACGGGACCCATGTCTGGGCATACCCTTCCTACTTAGGGCAACAAACGCAAAAGAAACAATTGATGGACGGAATGCTGGACAATACAAACATTCACCCCCAGTCACAAAGATCTGGGTTTAATCCATCATTCTTTTGCTCACCACACCACCTCAGTTTGGACCCAGCCATATGCAAATCAGTCTTGACCCTGTTCCTTGTGGGAACAGTCCAGTCCGAACTGTCAAGCCAGGACCTCACTGGACTGGAAACAAGCATCCTGAGACCAGTTTCAGGGCATCACCCTTCTTCAGCCAGGCTAGCTTGAATCCAGTGGTGTAGTGAGCACGGGACCCACGCCTGGGCATACCCTTCCTACTTAGGGCGACAAACGCAAAAGAAACAATTGATGGACGGAATGATTGACAATGCAAACATTCACCCCAGTCACAAAGATCTGGGTTTAATCCATCATTCTTTTGCTCACCACACCACCCCAGTTTGGACCCAGCCATAGGCAAATCAGTCTTGACCCTGTTCCTTGTGGGAACAGTCCAGCCCAAACTGCCAAGCCAGGACCTCACTGGAACGGAAACAATCATCCTGGGACCAGTTTCAGGGCATCACCCTTCATCAGGCAGGCTAGCTTGAATCCAGTGGTGTAGTGAGCACTGGTCCCACGTCTGGGCATACTATCCCTACTTAGGGCGACAAACGCAAAAGAAACAATTGATGGACGGAATGCTGGACAATGCAAACATTCACCCCCAGTCACAAAGATCTGGGTTTAATCCATCATTCTTTTGCTCACCACACCACCCCAGTTTGGACCCAGCCACATGCAAATCAGTCTTAACCCTGTTCCTTGTGGGAACAGTCCAGCCTGAAAACCAAGCCAGGACCTCACTGGACCGGAAACAAGCATCCTGGGACCGGATTCAGGGCATCACCCTTTTTCAGGCAGGCTAGCTTGAATCCAGTGGTGTAGTGAGCACGGGACCCACGTCTGGGCATACTATCCCTACTTAGGGCGACAAACGCAAAAGAAACAGTTGATGGACGGAATGCTGGACAATGCAAACATTCACCCTCAGTCACAAAGATCTGGGTTTAATCCATCATTCTTTTGCTCACCACACCACCCCAGTTTGGACCCGGCCATAGGCAAATCAGTCTTGACCCTGTTCCTTGTGGGAACAGTCCAGCCCAAACTGCCAAGCCAGGACCTCACTGGAACGGAAACAATCATCCTGGGACCAGTTTCAGGGCATCACCCTTCATCAGGCAGGCTAGCTTGAATCCAGTGGTGTAGTGAGCACTGGTCCCACGTCTGGGCATACTATCCCTACTTAGGGCGACAAACGCAAAAGAAACAATTGATGGACGGAATGCTGGACAATGCAAACATTCACCCCCAGTCACAAAGATCTGGGTTTAATCCATCATTCTTTTGCTCACCACACCACCCCAGTTTGGACCCGGCCATAGGCAAATCAGTCTTGACCCTGTTCCTTGTGGGAACAGTCCAGCCCAAACTGCCAAGCCAGGACCTCACTGGAACGGAAACAATCATCCTGGGACCAGTTTCAGGGCATCACCCTTCATCAGGCAGGCTAGCTTGAATCCAGTGGTGTAGTGAGCACTGGTCCCACGTCTGGGCATACTATCCCTACTTAGGGCGACAAACGCAAAAGAAACAATTGATGGACGGAATGCTGGACAATGCAAACATTCACCCCCAGTCACAAAGATCTGGGTTTAATCCATCATTCTTTTGCTCACCACACCACCCCAGTTTGGACCCAGCCACATGCAAATCAGTCTTAACCCTGTTCCTTGTGGGAACAGTCCAGCCTGAAAACCAAGCCAGGACCTCACTGGACCGGAAACAAGCATCCTGGGACCGGATTCAGGGCATCACCCTTTTTCAGGCAGGCTAGCTTGAATCCAGTGGTGTAGTGAGCACGGGACCCACGTCTGGGCATACTATCCCTACTTAGGGCGACAAACGCAAAAGAAACAGTTGATGGACGGAATGCTGGACAATGCAAACATTCACCCTCAGTCACAAAGATCTGGGTTTAATCCATCATTCTTTTGCTCACCACACCACCCCAGTTTGGACCCAGCCATATGCAAATCAGTCTTGACCCTGTTCCGTGTGGGAACAGTCTAACCCGAACTGCCAAGCCGGGGCCTCACTGGACCAGAAACAAGCATCCTGGGACCTGTTTCAGGGCATCACCCTTGTTCAGCCAGGCTAGCTTGAATCCAGTGGTGTGGTTAGCACGGGACCCATGTCTGGGCATACCCTTCCTACTTAGGGCAACAAACGCAAAAGAAACAATTGATGGACGGAATGCTGGACAATACAAACATTCACCCCCAGTCACAAAGATCTGGGTTTAATCCATCATTCTTTTGCTCACCACACCACCTCAGTTTGGACCCAGCCATATGAAAATCAGTCTTGACCCTGTTCCTTGTGGGAACAGTCCAGTCCGAACTGTCAAGCCAGGACCTCACTGGACTGAAAACAAGCATCCTGAGACCAGTTTCAGGGCATCACCCTTCTTCAGCCAGGCTAGCTTGAATCCAGTGGTGTAGTGAGCACGGGACCCACGCCTGGGCATACCCTTCCTACTTAGGGCGACAAACGCAAAAGAAACAATTGATGGACGGAATGATTGACAATGCAAACATTCACACCAGTCACAAAGATCTGGGTTTAATCCATCATTCTTTTGCTCACCACACCACCCCAGTTTGGACCCAGCCATAGGCAAATCAGTCTTGACCCTGTTCCTTGTGGGAACAGTCCAGCCCAAACTGCCACGCCAGGACCTCACTGGAACGGAAACAAGCATCCTGGGACCAGTTTCAGGGCATCACCCTTCATCAGGCAGGCTAGCTTGAATCCAGTGGTGTAGTGAGCACTGGTCCCACGTCTGGGCATACTATCCCTACTTAGGGCGACAAACGCAAAAGAAACAATTGATGGACGGAATGCTGGACAATGCAAACATTCACCCCCAGTCACAAAGATCTGGGTTTAATCCATCATTCTTTTGCTCACCACACCACCCCAGTTTGGACCCAGCCATATGCAAATCAGTCTTGACCCTGTTCCTTGTGGGAACAGTCCAGCCCGAACTGCCAAGCCAGGACCTCTCTGGACCGGAAACAAGCATCCTGGGACCAGTTTGAGGGCATCACCCTTCTTCAGCCAGGCTAGCTTGAATCCAGTGGTGTAGTGAGCACGGGACCCACGTCTGGGCATACCCTTCCTACTTAGGGCGACAAACACAAAAGAAACAATTGATGGACGGAATGCTGAACAATGCAAACATTCAACCCCAGTCACAAAGATCTGGGTTTAATCCATCATTCTTTTGCTCACCACACCACCCCAGTTTGGACCCAGCCATATGCAAATCAGTCTTGACCCTGTTCCTTGTGGGAACAGTCCAGCCCGAACTGCCAAGCCAGGACCTCTCTGGACCGGAAACAAGCATCCTGGGACCAGTTTGAGGGCATCACCCTTCTTCAGCCAGGCTAGCTTGAATCCAGTGGTGTAGTGAGCACGGGACCCACGTCTGGGCATACCCTTCCTACTTAGGGCGACAAACACAAAAGAAACAATTGATGGACGGAATGCTGAACAATGCAAACATTCAACCCCAGTCACAAAGATCTGGGTTTAATCCATCATTCTTTTGCTCACCACACCACCCCAGTTTGGACCCAGCCATATGCAAATCAGTCTTGAGCCTGTTCCTTGTGAGAACAGTTAAACCCGAACTGCCTAGCCAGGACCTCACTGGACCGGAAACAAGCATCCTGGGACCGGTTTCAGGGCATCACCCTTCTTCAGCCAGGCTAGCTTGAATCCAGTGGTGTAGTGAGCACGGGACCCACGTCTGGGCATACCCTTCCTACTTAGGGTGAAAAACAAAAAAGAAACAATTGATGGACGGAATGCTGGACAATGCAAACATTCACCCCCAGTCACAAAGATATGGTTTTAATCCATCATTCTTTTGCTCACCACACCACCCCAGTTTGGACCCAGCCATATGCAAATCAGTCTTGACCCTGTTCCTTGTGGGAACAGTCCAGCCCGAACTGCCAAGCCTTGACCTCACTGGACCGGAAACAAGCATCCTGGAACCTGTTTCAGGGCACCACCCTTGTTCAGCCAGGCTAGCTTGAATCCAGTGGTATAGTGAGCACGGGACCCATGTCTGGCCATACCCTTCCTACTTAGGTCAACAAACGCAAAAGAAACAATTGATGGACGGAATGCTGGACAATGCAAACATTCACCCCCAGTCACAAAGATCTGGGTTTAATCCATCATTCTTTTGCTCACCACACCACCCCAGTTTGGACCAAGCCATATGCAAATCAGTGTTGACCCTGTTCCTTGTGGGAACAGTCCAGCCCGAACTGTGAAGCCAGGACATCACTGGATTGGAAACAAGCATCCTGGGACCGGTTTCAGGGCATCACCCTTCTTCAGACAGGCTAGCTTGAATCCAGTGGTGTAGTGAGCACGGGACCCACGTCTGGGCATACCCTTCCTACTTAGGGCGACAAACGCAAAAGAAACAATTGATGGACGGAATTATTGACAATGCAAACATTTACCCCCAGTCACAAAGATCTGGGTTTAATCCATCATTCTTTTGCTCACCACACCACCCCAGTTTGGACCCAGCCATTTACAAATCAGTCTTGACCCTGTTCCTTGTGGGAACAGTCCAGCCCTAACTGCCAAGCCATGACCTCACTGGAACGGAAACAAGCATCCTGGGACCGGTTTCAGGGCATCACCCTTCATCAGGCAGGCTAGCTTGAATCCAGTGGTGTAGTGAGCGCGGGACCCACGTCTGGGCATACCATCCCTACTTAGGGTGACAAACGCAAAAGAAACAGTTGATGGACGGAATGCTGGACAATGCAAACATTCACCCCCAGTCACAAAGATCTGGGTTTAATCCATCATTCTTTTGCACACCACACCACCCCAGTTTGGACCCAGCCATATGCAAATCAGTCTTTACCCTGTTCCTTGTGGGTACAGTCCAGCCCGAACTGCCAAGCCAGGACTTCACTGGACCGGAAATAAGCATGCTAGGACCAGTTTCAGGACATCACCCTTCTTCAGCCAGGCTAGCTTGAATCCAGTTCTGTAGTGAGCACTGAACCCACGTGTGGGCACACCCTTCCTACTTAGGGTGACAAACGCAAAAGAAACAATTGATGGACGGAATGCTGGACAATGCAAACATTCACCCCCAGTCACAAAGATCTGGGTTTAAGCCATCATTCTTTTGCTCACCACACCACCCCAGTATGGACCCAGCCATATGCAAATCAGTCTTGACCCTGTTCCTTGTGGGAACAGTCCAGCCCGAACTGCCAAGCCAGGACTTCACTGGACCGGAAACAAGCATCCTGGGACCAGTTTCAGGGCATCACCCTTCTTCAGCCAGGCTAGCTTGAATCCAGTGGTGTAGTGAGCACGGGACCCACGTCTTGGCATATCGTTCCCACTTAGGGCGACAAACGCAAAAGAAACAATTGATGGACAGAATGATGGACAATGCAAACATTCACCCCCAGTCACAAAGATCTGGGTTTAATCCATCATTCTTTTGCTCACCACACCACCCCAGTTTGGACCCAGCCATATGCAAATCAGTCTTGACCCTGTTCCTTGCGGGAACAGTCCAACCCGAACTGCCAAGTCAGGACCTCACTGGACCAGAAACAAGCATCCTGGGACCTGTTTCAGGGCATCACCCTTGTTAAGCCAGGCTAGCTTGAATCCAGTGGTGTAGTGAGCATGGGCCCAATGTCTGGGCATACCCTTCCTACTTAGGGTAACAAACGCAAAAGAAACAATTGATGGACTGAATGCTGGACAATGCAAACATTCACCCCCAGTCACAAAGATCTGGGTTTAATCCATCATTCTTTTGCTCACCACACCACCCCAGATTGGACCCAGCCATATGCAAATCAGTCTTGACCCTGTTCCTTGTGGGTACAGTCCAGCCCGAACTGCCAAGCCAGGACCTCACTGGACCGGAAACAAGCATCCTGTGACCAGTTTCAGGGCATCACCCTTCTTCAGCCAGGCTAGCTTGAATCCAGTGGTGTAGTGAGCACGGAACCCACGTCTGGGCACACCCTTCCTACTTAGGGCGACAAACTCAAAAGAAACAATTGATGGACGGAATGCTGGATAATGCAAACATTCACCCCCAGTCACAAAGATATGGTTTTAATCCATCATTCTTTTGCTCACCACACCACCCCAGTTTGGACCCAGTCATATGCAAATCAGTCTTGACCCTGCTCCTTGTGGGAACAGTCCAGCCCGAACTGCCAAGCCATGACCTCACTGGACCGGAAACAAGCATCCTGGGACCTGTTTCAGGGCACCACCCTTGTTCAGCCAGGCTAGCTTGAATCCAGTGATGTAGTGAGCACGGGACCCATGTCTGGGCATACCCTTCCTACTTAGGTCAACTAACGCAAAAGAAACAATTGATGGACGGAATGCTGGACAATGCAAACATTCACCCCCAGTCACAAAGATCTGGGTTTAATCCATCATTCTTTTGCTCACCACACCACCCCAGTTTGGACCAAGCCATATGCAAATCAGTGTTGACCCTGTTCCTTGTGGGAACAGTCCAGCCCGAACTGTGAAGCCAGGACATCACTGGACTGGAAACAAGCATCCTGGGACCGGTTTCAGGGCATCACCCTTCTTCAGACAGGCTAGCTTGAATCCAGTGGTGTAGTGAGCACGGGACCCACGTCTGGGCATACCCTTCCTACTTAGGGCGACAAACGCAAAAGAAACAATTGATGGACGGAATGATTGACAATGCAAACATTCACCCCCAGTCACAAAGATCTGGGTTTAATCCATCATTCTTTTGCTCACCACACCACCCCAGTTTGGACCCAGCCATTTACAAATCAGTCTTGACCCTGTTCCTTGTGGGAACAGTCCAGCCCAAACTGCCAAGCCAGGACCTCACTGGAACGGAAACAAGCATCCCGGGACCGGTTTCAGGGCATCACCCTTCATCAGGCAGGCTAGCTTGAATCCAGTGGTGTAGTGAGCACGGTACCCACGTCTGGGCATACCATCCCTACTTAGGGTGACAAACGCAAAAGAAACAGTTGATGGACGGAATGCTGGACAATGCAAACATTCACCCCCAGTCACAAAGATCTGGGTTTAATCCATCATTCTTTTGATCACCACACCACCCCAGTTTGGACCCAGCCACATGCAAATCAGTCTTGACCCTGTTCCTTGCGGGAACAGCCCAACCCGAACTGCCAAGCCAGGACCTCACTGGACCAGAAACAAGCATCCTGGGACCTGTTTCAGGGCATCCCCCTTGTTCAGCCAGGCTAGCTTGAATCCAGTGGTGTAGTGAGCACGGGACCAATGTCTGGGCATACCCTTCCTACTTAGGGTAACAAACGCAAAAGAAACAATTGATGGTCGGAATGCTGGACAATGCAAACATTCACCCCCAATCACAATGATCTGGGTGTAATCCATCATTCTTTTGCTCACCACACCACCCCAGTATGGACCCAGCCATATGCAAATCAGTCTTGACCCTGTTCCTTGTGGGAACAGTCCAGCCCGAACTGCCAAGCCAGGACTTCACTGGACCGGAAACAAGCATCCTGGGACCAGTTTCAGGGCATCACCCTTCTTCAGCCAGGCTAGCTTGATTCCAGTGGTGTAGTGAGCATGGGACCCACGTCTGGGCATTCCCTTCCTACTTAGGGCGACAAACGCAAAAGAAACAATTGATGGATGAAATGCTGGACAATGCAAACAATCACCCCCAATCACAATGATCTGGGTTTAATCCATCATTCTTTTGCTCACCACACCACCCCAGTTTGGACCCAGCCATATGCAAATCAGTCTTGACCGTGTACCTTGTGGGAACAGTCCAGCCTGAACTGCCAAGAAAGGACCTCACTGGACCGGAAACAAGCATCCTGGGACCGGTTTTAAGGCATCACCCTTCTTCAGCCAGGCTAGCTTGAATCCAGTGGTGTAGTGAGCATGGGACCCACGTCTTGGCATATCCTTCCCACTTAGGGCGGCAAACGCAAAAGAAACAATTGATGGACAGAATGATGGACAATGCAAACATTCACCCCCAGTCACTAAGATCTGGGTTTAATCCATCATTCTTTTGATCACCACATCACCCCAGTTTGGACCCAGCCACATGCAAATCAGTCTTGACCTGTTCCTTGCGGGAACAGTCCAACCCGAACTGCCAAGCCAGGACCTCACTGGACCAGAAACAAGCATCCTGGGACCGGTTTCAGGGCATCACCCTTGTTCAGCCAGGCTAGCTTGAATCCAGTGGTGTAGTGAGCACGGGACCAATGTCTGGGCACACCCTTCCTACTTAGGGTAACAAACGCAAAAGAAACAATTGATGGACGGAATGCTGGACAATGCAAACATTCACCCCAGTCACAAAGATCTGGGTTTAATCCATCATTCTTTTGCTCACAACACCACCCTAGTTTGGACCCAGCCATATGCAAATCAGTCTTGACCCTGTGCTGTGTGGGAACAGTCTAATCCGAACTGCCAAGCCAGGACCTCTCTGGACCAGAAACAAGCATCCTGGGACCGGTTTTAGGGCATCACCCTTCTTCAGCCAGGCTAGCTTGAATCCAGTGGTGTAGTGAGCATGGGACCCACGTCTTGGCATATCCTTCCTACTTAGGGCGACAAACTCAAAAGAAACAATTGATGGACGGAATGATTGACAATGCAAACATTCACCCCCAGTCACAAAGATCTGGGTTTAATCCATCATTCTTTTGCTCACCACACCACCCCAGTTTGGACCCAGCCATATGCAAATCAGTCTTGACCCTGTTCCTTGTGGGAGCAGTCCAGCCGAAACTGCCAAGCCAGGACCTCACTGGAACGGAAACAAGCATCCTGGGATCGGATTCAGGGCATCACCCTTCTTCAGGCAGGCTAGCTTGAATCCAGTGGTGTAGTGAGCACGGGACCCACGTCTGGGCATACTATCCCTACTTAGGGCGACAAACGCAAAATAAACAGTTGGTGGACGGAATGCTGGACAATGCAAACATTCAACCCCAGTCACAAAGATCTGGGTGTAATCCATCATTCTTTTGCTCACCACACCACCCCAGTTTGGACCCAGCCACATGCAAATCAGTCTTGACCCTGTTCCTTGTGGGAACAGTCCAGCCTGAAAACCAAGCCAGGACCTCACTGAGCCGGAAACAAGCATCCTGGGACCGGATTCAGGGCATCACCCTTCTTCAGGCAGGCTAGCTTGAATCCAGTGGTGTAGTGAGCACGGGACCCACGTCTGGGCATACCCTTCCTACTTAGGGCAACAAACGCAAAAGAAACAATTGATGGATGGAATGCTGGACAATACAAACATTCACCCCCAGTAACAAAGATCTGTGTTTAATCCATCATTCTTTTGCTCACCACACCACCCCAGTTTGGACCCAGCCATATGCAAATCAGTCTTGACCCTGTTCTTTGTGGGAACAGTCCAGTCCGAACTGTCAAGCCAGGATCTCACTGGACTGGAAACAAGCATCCTGAGACCAGTTTCAGGGCATCACCCTTCTTGAGCCAGGCTAGCTTGAATCCAGTGGTGTAGTGAGCACGGGACCCACGTCTGGGCAAACCCTTCCTACTTAGGGCGACAAACGCAAAAGAAACAATTGATGGACGGAATAATTGACAATGCAAACATTCACCCCAGTCACAAAGATCTGGGTTTAATCCATCATTCTTTTGCTTACCACACCACCCCAGTTTGGACCCAGCCATAGGCAAATCAGTCTTGACCCTGTTCATTGTGGGAACAGTCCAGCCCAAACTGCCAAGCCAGGACCTCACTGGAACGGAAACAAGCGTCCTGGGACCAGTTTCAGGGCATCACCCTTCATCAGGCGGGCTAGCTTGAATCCAGTGGTGTAGTGAGCACGGGTCCCACGTCTGGGCATACTATCCCTATTTAGGGCGATAAACGCAAAAGAAACAATTGATGGACGGAATGCTGGACAATGCAAACATTCACCCCCAGTCACAAAGATCTGGGTTTAATCCATCATTCTTTTGCTCACCACACCACCCCAGTTTGGACCCAGCCATATGCAAATCAGTCTTGACCCTGTTCCTTGTGGGAACAGCCCAGCCCGAACTGCCAAGCCAGGACCTCTCTGGACCGGAAACAAGCAGCCTGGGACCAGTTTAAGGGCATCACCCTTCTTCAGCCAGGCTAGCTTGAATCCAGTGGTGTATTGAGCACGGGAGCCACGTCTGGGCATACCCTTCCTACTTAGGACGACAAACACAAAAGAAACAATTGATGGACGGAATGCTGAACAATGCAAACATTCAACCCCAGTCACAAAGATCTGGGTTTAATCCATCATTCTTTTGCTCACCACACCACCCCAGTTTGGACCCAGCCATATGCAAATCAGTCTTGACCCTGTTCCTTGTGGGAACAGTCCAGCCCAAACTGCCAAGCCAGGACCTCACTGGAACGGAAACAAGCATCCTGGGACCAGTTTCAGGGCATCACCCTTATTCAGCCAGGCTAGCTTGAATCCAGTGGTGTAGTGAGCACGGGACCCACGTCTGGGCATACCCTTCCTACTTAGGATGACAAACACAAAAGAAACAATTGATGGACGGAATGCTGAACAATGCAAACATTCAACCCCAGTCACAAAGATCTGGGTTTAATCCATCATTCTTTTGCTCACCACACCACCCCAGTTTGGACCCAGCCATATGCAAATCAGTCTTGACCCTGTTCCTTGTGGGAACAGTCCAGCCCAAACTGCCAAGCCAGGACCTCACTGGAACGGAAACAAACATCCTGGGACCAGTTTCAGGGCATCACCCTTCATCAGGCAGGCTAGCTTGAATCCAGTGGTGTAGTGAGCACGGGTCCCACGTCTGGGCATACTATCCCTACTTAGGGCGACAAACACAAAAGAAACAATTGATGGACGGAATGCTGGACAATGCAAACATTCACCCCCAGTCACAAAGATCTGGGTGTAATCCATCATTCTTTTGCTCACCACACCACCCCAGTTTGGACCCAGCCACATGCAAATCAGTCTTGACCCTGTTCCTTGTGGGAACAGTCCAGCCTGAAAACCAAGCCAGGACCTCACTGGAACGGAAACAAGCATCCTGGGATCGGATTTAGGGCATCACCCTTCTTCAGGCAGGCTAGCTTGAATCCAGTGGTGTAGTGAGCACGGGACCCACGTCTGGGCATACTATCCCTACTTAGGGCGACAAACGCAAAAGAAACAGTTGGTGGACGGAATGCTGGACAATGCAAACATTCAACCCCAGTCACAAAGATCTGGGTTTAATCCATCATTCTTTTGATCACCACACCACCCCAATTTGGACCCAGCCACATGCAAATCAGTCTTGACCCTGTTCCTTGAGGGAACAGTCCACCCCGAACTGCCAAACCAGGACCTCACTGGACCAGAAACAAGCATCCTGGGACCTGTTTCAGGGCATCACCCTTGTTCAGCCAGGCTAGCTTGAATCCAAGGTGTATTGAGCACGGGACCAATGTCTGGGCATACCCTTCTTACTTAGGGCAACAAACGCAAAAGAAACAATTGATGGACGGAATGCTGGACAATGCAAACATTCACCCCCAGTCACAAAGATCTGGGTTTGATCCATCATTCTTTTGCACACCACACCACCCCAGTTTGGACCCAGCCATATGCAAATCAGTCTTTACCCTGTTCCTTGTGGGTACACTCCAGCCTGAACTGCCAAGCCAGGACCTTACTGGACCGGAAATAAGCATGCTGGGACCAGTTTCAGGACATCACCATTCTTCAGCCAGGCTAGCTTGAATCCAGTGGTGTAGTGAGCACTGAACCCACGTCTGGGCACACCCTTCCTACTTAGGGTGACAAACGCAAAAGAAACAATTGATGGACGGAATGCTGGACAATGCAAACATTCACCCCCAGTCACAAAGATCTGTGTTTAATCCATCATTCTTTTGCTCACCACACCACCCCAGTATGGACCCAGCCATATGCAAATCAGTCTTGACCGTGTTCCTTGTGGGAACAGTCCAGCCTGAACTGCCAAGAAAGGACCTCACTGGACCGGAAACAAGCATCCTGGGACCGGTTTTAGGGCATCTCCCTTCTTCAGCCAGGCTAGCTTGAATCCAGTGGTGTAGTGTGCATGGGACCCACGTCTTGGCATATCCTTCCTACTTAGGGCGACAAACGCAAAAGAAACAATTGATGGACAGAATGATGGACAATGCAAACATTCACCCCCAGTCACAAACATCTGGGTTTAATCCATCATAATTTTGATCACCACACCACCTCAGTTTGGACCCAGCCATATGCAAATCAGTCTTGACCCTGTTCCTTGCGGGAACAGTCCAACCCGAACTGCCAAGCCAGGACCTCACTGGACCAGAAACAAGCATCCTGGGACCTGTTTCAGGGCATCACCCTTGTTCAGCCAGGCTAGCTTGAATCCAGTGGTGTAGTGAGCACGGGACCAATGTCTGGGCATACCCTTCTTACTTAGGGCAACAAACGCAAAAGAAACAATTGATGGACGGAATGCTGGACAATGCAAACATTCACCCCCAGTCACAAAGATCTGGGTTTGATCCATCATTCTTTTGCACACCACACCACCCCAGTTTGGACCCAGCCATATGCAAATCAGTCTTTACCCTGTTCCTTGTGGGTACAGTCCAGCCCGAACTGCCAAGCCAGGACCTTACTGGACCGGAAATAAGCATGCTGGGACCAGTTTCAGGACATCACCATTCTTCAGCCAGGCTAGCTTGAATCCAGTGGTGTAGTGAGCACTGAACCCACGTCTGGGCACACCCTTCCTACTTAGGGTGACAAACGCAAAAGAAACAATTGATGGACGGAATGCTGGACAATGCAAACATTCACCCCCAATCACAATGATCTGGCTTTAATCCATCATTCTTTTGCTCACCACACCACCCCAGTTTGGACCCAGCCATATGCAAATCAGTCTTGACCCTGTTCCTTGTGGGAACAGTCCAGTCCGAACTGTCAAGCCAGGACCTCACTGGACTGGAAACAAGCATCCTGAGACCAGTTTCAGGGCATCACCCTTCTTCAGCCAGGCTAGCTTGAATCCAGTGGTGTAGTGAGCACGGGACCCACGTCTGGGCATCCCCTTCCTACTTAGGGTGACAAACGCAAAAGAAACAATTGATGTACGGAATGATTGACAATGCAAACATTCACCCCCAGTCACAAAGATCTGGGTTTAATCCATCATTGTTTTGCTCACCACATCACCCCAGTTTGGACCCAGCCATATGCAAATCATTCTTGACCCTGTTCCTTGTGGGAACAGTCCAGCCCAAACTGCCAAGCCAGGACCTCACTGGAACGGAAACAAGCATCCTGGGACCAGTTTCAGGGCATCACACTTCATCAGGCAGGCTAGCTTGAATCCAGTGGTGTAGTGAGAACGGGTCCCACGTCTAGGCATACTCTCCCTACTTAGGGTGACAAACACAAAAGAAACAATTGATGGACGGAATGCTGGACAATGCAAACATTCACCCCCAGTCACAAAGATCTGGGTGTAATCCATCATTCTTTTGCTCACCACACCACCCCAGTTTGGACCCAGCCACATGCAAATCAGTCTTGACCCTGTTCCTTGTGGGAACAGTCCAGCCTGAAAACCAAGCCAGGACCTCACTGGACTGGAAACAAGCATCCTGAGACCAGTTTCAGGGCATCACCCTTCTTGAGCCAGGCTAGCTTGAATCCAGTGGTGTAGTGAGCACGGGACCCATGTCTGGGCATACCCTTCCTACTTAGGGCGACAAACGCAAAAGAAACAATTGATGGACGGAATGATTGACAATGCAAACATTCACCCCAGTCACAAAGATCTGGGTTTAATCCATCATTCTTTTGCTCACCACACCACCCCAGTTTGGACCCAGCCATAGGCAAATCAGTCTTGACCCTGTTCCTTGTGGGAACAGTCCAGCCCAAACTGCCAAGCCAGGACCTCACTGGAACGGAAACAAGCATCCTGGGACCAGTTTCAGGGCATCACCCTTCATCAGGCGGGCTAGCTTGAATCCAGTGGTGTAGTGAGCACGGGACCCACGTCTGGGCATACTATCCCTACTTAGGGCGACAAACGCAAAAGAAACAGTTGGTGGACGGAATGCTGGACAATGCAAACATTCAACCCCAGTCACAAAGATCTGGGTTTAATCCATCATTCTTTTGCTCACCACACCACCCCAGTTTGGACCCAGCCATATGCAAATCAGTCTTGACCCTGTTCCTTGTGGGACCAGTCCAGCCCGAACTGCCAAGCCAGGACCTCTCTGGACCGGAAACAAGCATCCTGGGACCAGTTTGAGGGCATCACCCTTCTTCAGCCAGGCTAGCTTGAATCCAGTGGTGTAGTGAGCACGGGACCCACGTCTGGGCATACCCTTCCTACTTAGGGCGACAAACACAAAAGAAACAATTGATGGACGGAATAATGGAGAATGCAAACATTCACCCCAGGTCACAAAGTTCTGGGTTTCATCCATCATTCTTTTGATCACCACACCACCCCAATTTGGACCCAGCCACATGCAAATCAGTCTTGATCCTGTTCCTTGTGGGAACAGTCCAGCCTGAAAACCAAGCCAGGACCTCACTGGACCGGAAACAAGCATCCTGGGACCGGATTCAGGGCATCACCCTTCTTCAGGCAGGCTAGCTTGAATCCAGTGGTGTAGTGAGCACGGGACCCACGTCTGGGCATACTATCCCTACTTAGGGCGACAAACGCAAAAGAAACAGTTGATGGACGGAATGCTGGACAATGCAAACATTCACCCTCAGTCACAAAGATCTGGGTTTAATCCATCATTCTTTTGCTCACCACACCACCCCAGTTTGGACCCAGCCATATGCAAATCAGTCTTGACCCTGTTCCGTGTGGGAACACTCTAACCCGAACTGCCAAGCCAGGACCTCACTGGACCAGAAACAAGCATCCTGGGACCGGATTCAGGGCATCACCCTTGTTCAGCCAGGCTAGCTTGAATCCAGTGGTGTGGTGAGCACGGGACCCATGTCTGGGCATACCCTTCCTACTTAGGGCAACAAACGCAAAAGAAACAATTGATGGACGGAATGCTGGACAATACAAACATTCACCCCCAGTCACAAAGATCTGGGTTTAATCCATCATTCTTTTGCTCACCACACCACCTCAGTTTGGACCCAGCCATGTGCAAATCAGTCTTGACCCTGTACCTTGTGGGAACAGTCCAGTCCGAACTGTCAAGCCAGGACCTCACTGGACTGGAAACAAGCATCCTGAGACCAGTTTCAGGGCATCACCCTTCTTCAGCCAGGCTAGCTTGAATCCAGTGGTGTAGTGAGCACGGGACCCACGCCTGGGCATACCCTTCCTACTTAGGGCGACAAACGCAAAAGAAACAATTGATGGACGGAATGATTGACAATGCAAACATTCACCCCAGTCACAAAGATCTGGGTTTAATCCATCATTCTTTTGCTCACCACACCACCCCAGTTTGGACCCAGCCATAGGCAAATCAGTCTTGACCCTGTTCCTTGTGGGAACAGTCCAGCCCAAACTGCCAAGCCAGGACCTCACTGGAACGGAAACAAGCATCCTGGGACCAGTTTCAGGGCATCACCCTTCATCAGGCAGGCTAGCTTGAATCCAGTGGTGTAGTGAGCACGGGACCCACGTCTGGGCATACCCTTCTTACTTAGGGCAACAAACGCAAAAGAAACAATTGATGGACGGAATGCTGGACAATGCAAACATTCACCCCCAGTCACAAAGATCTGGGTTTGATCCATCATTCTTTTGCACACCACACCACCCCAGTTTGGACCCAGCCATATGCAAATCAGTCTTTACCCTGTTCCTTGTGGGTACAGTCCAGCCCGAACTGCCAAGCCAGGACTTTACTGGACCGGAAATAAGCATGCTGGGACGAGTTTCAGGACATCACCATTCTTCAGCCAGGCTAGCTTGAATCCAGTGGTGTAGTGAGCACTGAACCCACGTCTGGGCACACCCTTCCTACTTAGGGTGACAAACGCAAAAGAAACAATTGATGGACGGAATGCTGGACAATGCAAACATTCACCCCCAGTCACAAAGATCTGTGTTTAATCCATCATTCTTTTGCTCACCACACCACCCCAGTATGGACCCAGCCATATGCAAATCAGTCTTGACCGTGTTCCTTGTGGGAACAGTCCAGCCTGAACTGCCAAGAAAGGACCTCACTGGACCGGAAACAAGCATCCTGAGACCAGTTTCAGGGCATCACCCTTCTTCAGCCAGGCTAGCTTGAATCCAGTGGTGTAGTGAGCACGGGACCCACGCCTGGGCATACCCTTCCTACTTTGGGCGACAAACGCAAAAGAAACAATTGATGGACGGAATGATTGACAATGCAAACATTCACCCCAGTCACAAAGATCTGGGTTTAATCCATCATTCTTTTGCTCACCACACCACCCCAGTTTGGACCCAGCCATAGGCAAATCAGTCTTGACCCTGTTCCTTGTGGGAACAGTCCAGCCCAAACTGCCAAGCCAGGAGCTCACTGGAACGGAAACAAGCATCCTGGGACCAGTTTCAGGGCATCACCCTTCATCAGGCAGGCTAGCTTGAATCCAGTGGTGTAGTGAGCACTGGTCCCACGTCTGGGCATACTATCCCTACTTAGGGCGACAAACGCAAAAGAAACAATTGATGGACGGAATGCTGGACAATGCAAACATTCACCCCCAGTCACAAAGATCTGGGTTTAATCCATCATTCTTTTGCTCACCACACTACCCCAGTTTGGACCCAGCCATATGCAAATCAGTCTTGACCCTGTTCCTTGTGGGAACAGTCCAGCCCGAACTGCCAAGCCAGGACCTCTCTGGACCGGAAACAAGCATCCTGGGACCAGTTTGAGGGCAGCACCCTTCTTCGGCCAGGCTAGCTTGAATCCAGTGGTGTAGTGAGCACGGGACCCACGTCTGGGCATACCCTTCCTACTTAGGGCGACAAACACAAAAGAAACAATTGATGGACGGAATGCTGAACAATGCAAACATTCAACCCCAGTCACAAAGATCTGGGTTTAATCCATCATTCTTTTGCTCACCACACCACCCCAGTTTGGACCCAGCCATATGCAAATCAGTCTTGAGCCTGTTCCTTGTGAGAACAGTTAAACCCGAACTGCCAAGCCAGGACCTCACTGGACCGGAAACAAGCATCCTGGGACCGGTTTCAGGGCATCACCCTTCTTCAGCCAGGCTAGCTTGAATCCAGTGGTGTTTTGAGCATGGCACCCACGTCTGGGCATACCCTTCCTACTTAGGGTGACAAACGCAAAAGAAACAATTGATGGACGGAATGCTGGACAATGCAAACATTCACCCCCAGTCACAAAGATCTGGGTTTAATCCATCATTCTTTTGCTCACCACACCACCCCAGATTGGACCCAGCCATATGCAAATCAGTCTTGACCCTATTCCTTGTGGGAACAGTCCAACCCAAACTGCCAAGCCAGGACCTCACTGGACCGGAAACAAGCATCCTAGGACCTGTTTCAGGGCATCACCCTTCTTCAGCCAGGCTAGCTTGAATCCAGTGGTGTAGTGAGCACGGGACCCACGTCTGGGCATACCCTTCCTACTTAGGGTGAAAAACAAAAAAGAAACAATTGATGGACGGAATGCTGGACAATGCAAACATTCACCCCCAGTCACAAAGATATGGTTTTAATCCATCATTCTTTTGCTCACCACACCACCCCAGTTTGGACCCAGCCATATGCAAATCAGTCTTGACCCTGTTCCTTGTGGGAACAGTCCAGCCCGAACTGCCAAGCCTTGACCTCACTGGACCGGAAACAAGCATCCTGGAACCTGTTTCAGGGCACCACCCTTGTTCAGCCAGGCTAGCTTGAATCCAGTGGTGTAGTGAGCACGGGACCCATGTCTGGGCATACCCTTCCTACTTAGGTCAACAAACGCAAAAGAAACAATTGATGGACGGAATGCTGGACAATGCAAACATTCACCCCCAGTCACAAAGATCTGGGTTTAATCCATCATTCTTTTGCTCACCACACCACCCCAGTTTGGACCAAGCCATATGCAAATCAGTGTTGACCCTTTTCCTTGTGGGAACAGTCCAGCCCGAACTGTGAAGCCAGGACATCACTGGACTGGAAACAAGCATCCTGGGACCGGTTTCAGGGCATCACCCTTCTTCAGACAGGCTAGCTTAAATCCAGTGGTGTAGTGAGCACGGGACCCACGTCTGGGCATACCCTTCCTACTTAGGGCGACAAACGCAAAAGAAACAATTGATGGACGGAATTATTGACAATGCAAACATTTACCCCCAGTCACAAAGATCTGGGTTTAATCCATCATTCTTTTGCTCACCACACCACCCCAGTTTGGACCCAGCCATTTACAAATCAGTCTTGACCCTGTTCCTTGTGGGAACAGTCCAGCCCTAACTGCCAAGCCAGGACCTCACTGGAACGGAAACAAGCATCCTGGGATCGGATTCAGGGCATCACCCTTCTTCAGGCAAGCTAGCTTGAATCCAGTGGTGTAGTGAGCACGGGACCCACGTCTGGGCATACTATCCCTACTTAGGGCGACAAACGCAAAAGAAACAGTTGGTGGACGGAATGCTGGACAATGCAAACATTCACCCCCAGTCACAAAGATCTGGGTTTGATCCATCATTCTTTTGCACACCACACCACCCCAGTTTGGACCCAGCCATATGCAAATCAGTCTTTACCCTGTTCCTTGTGGGTACACTCCAGCCCGAACTGCCAAGCCAGGACCTTACTGGACCGGAAATAAGCATGCTGGGACCAGTTTCAGGACATCACCATTCTTCAGCCAGGCTAGCTTGAATCCAGTGGTGTAGTGAGCACTGAACCCACGTCTGGGCACACCCTTCCTACTTAGGGTGACAAACGCAAAAGAAACAATTGATGGACGGAATGCTGGACAATGCAAACATTCACCCCCAGTCACAAAGATCTGTGTTTAATCCATCATTCTTTTGCTCACCACACCACCCCAGTATGGACCCAGCCATATGCAAATCAGTCTTGACCGTGTTCCTTGTGGGAACAGTCCAGCCTGAACTGCCAAGAAAGGACCTCACTGGACCGGAAACAAGCATCCTGGGACCGGTTTTAGGGCATCTCCCTTCTTCAGCCAGGCTAGCTTGAATCCAGTGGTGTAGTGTGCATGGGACCCACGTCTTGGCATATCCTTCCTACTTAGGGCGACAAACGCAAAAGAAACAATTGATGGACAGAATGATGGACAATGCAAACATTCACCCCCAGTCACAAACATCTGGGTTTAATCCATCATAATTTTGATCACCACACCACCTCAGTTTGGACCCAGCCATATGCAAATCAGTCTTGACCCTGTTCCTTGCGGGAACAGTCCAACCCGAACTGCCAAGCCAGGACCTCACTGGACCAGAAACAAGCATCCTGGGACCTGTTTCAGGGCATCACCCTTGTTCAGCCAGGCTAGCTTGAATCCAGTGGTGTAGTGAGCACGGGACCAATGTCTGGGCATACCCTTCTTACTTAGGGGAACAAACGCAAAAGAAACAATTGATGGACGGAATGCTGGACAATGCAAACATTCACCCCCAGTCACAAAGATCTGGGTTTGATCCATCATTCTTTTGCACACCACACCACCCCAGTTTGGACCCAGCCATATGCAAATCAGTCTTTACCCTGTTCCTTGTGGGTACAGTCCAGCCCGAACTGCCAAGCCAGGACCTTACTGGACCGGAAATAAGCATGCTGGGACCAGTTTCAGGACATCACCATTCTTCAGCCAGGCTAGCTTGAATCCAGTGGTGTAGTGAGCACTGAACCCACGTCTGGGCACACCCTTCCTACTTAGGGTGACAAACGCAAAAGAAACAATTGATGGACGGAATGATTGACAATGCAAACATTCAAC
This sequence comes from Triturus cristatus, assembly GCF_964204655.1. Lineage (NCBI taxonomy): Eukaryota > Metazoa > Chordata > Amphibia > Caudata > Salamandridae > Triturus > Triturus cristatus. Next base: position 883,269,356 of record NC_140594.1, read on the forward strand.
CCCAGTCACAAAGATCTGGGTTTAATCCATCATTCTTTTGCTCACCACACCACCCCAGTTTGGACCCAGCCATATGCAAATCAGTCTTGAGCCTGTTCCTTGTGAGAACAGTTAAACCCGAACTGCCAAGCCAGGACCTCACTGGACCGGAAACAAGCATCCTGGGACCGGTTTCAGGGCATCACCCTTCTTCAGCCAGGCTAGCTTGAATCCAGTGGTGTTTTGAGTATGGCACCCACGTCTGGGCATACCCTTCCTACTTAGGGTGACAAACGCAAAAGAAACAATTGATGGACGGAATGCTGGACAATGCAAACATTCACCCCCAGTCACAAAGATCTGGGTTTAATCCATCATTCTTTTGCTCACCACACCACCCCAGATTGGACCCAGCCATATGCAAATCAGTCTTGACCCTATTCCTTGTGGGAACAGTCCAACCCAAACTGCCAAGCCAGGACCTCACTGGACCGGAAACAAGCATCCTAGGACCTGTTTCAGGGCATCACCCTTCTTCAGCCAGGCTAGCTTGAATCCAGTGGTGTAGTGAGCACGGGACCCACGTCTGGGCATACCCTTCCTACTTAGGGTGAAAAACAAAAAAGAAACAATTGATGGACGGAATGCTGGACAATGCAAACATTCACCCCCAGTCACAAAGATATGGTTTTAATCCATCATTCTTTTGCTCACCACACCACCCCAGTTTGGACCCAGCCATATGCAAATCAGTCTTGACCCTGTTCCTTGTGGGAACAGTCCAGCCCGAACTGCCAAGCCTTGACCTCACTGGACCGGAAACAAGCATCCTGGAACCTGTTTCAGGGCACCACCCTTGTTCAGCCAGGCTAGCTTGAATCCAGTGGTGTAGTGAGCACGGGACCCATGTCTGGGCATACCCTTCCTACTTAGGTCAACAAACGCAAAAGAAACAATTGATGGACGGAATGCTGGACAATGCAAACATTCACCCCCAGTCACAAAGATCTGGGTTTAATCCATCATTCTTTTGCTCACCACACCACCCCAGTTTGGACCAAGCCATATGCAAATCAGTGTTGACCCTGTTCCTTGTGGGAACAGTCCAGCCCGAACTGTGAAGCCAGGACATCACTGGACTGGAAACAAGCATCCTGGGACCGGTTTCAGGGCATCACCCTTCTTCAGACAGGCTAGCTTAAATCCAGTGGTGTAGTGAGCACGGGACCCACGTCTGGGCATACCCTTCCTACTTAGGGCGACAAACGCAAAAGAAACAATTGATGGACGGAATTATTGACAATGCAAACATTTACCCCCAGTCACAAAGATCTGGGTTTAATCCATCATTCTTTTGCTCACCACACCACCCCAGTTTGGACCCAGCCATTTACAAATCAGTCTTGACCCTGTTCCTTGTGGGAACAGTCCAGCCCTAACTGCCAAGCCAGGACCTCACTGGAACGGAAACAAGCATCCTGGGATCGGATTCAGGGCATCACCCTTCTTCAGGCAAGCTAGCTTGAATCCAGTGGTGTAGTGAGCACGGGACCCACGTCTGGGCATACTATCCCTACTCAGGGCGACAAACGCAAAAGAAACAGTTGGTGGACGGAATGCTGGACAATGCAAACATTCACCCCCAGTCACAAAGATCTGGGTTTGATCCATCATTCTTTTGCACACCACACCACCCCAGTTTGGACCCAGCCATATGCAAATCAGTCTTTACCCTGTTCCTTGTGGGTACACTCCAGCCCGAACTGCCAAGCCAGGACCTTACTGGACCGGAAATAAGCATGCTGGGACCAGTTTCAGGACATCACCATTCTTCAGCCAGGCTAGCTTGAATCCAGTGGTGTAGTGAGCACTGAACCCACGTCTGGGCACACCCTTACTACTTAGGGTGACAAACGCAAAAGAAACAATTGATGGACGGAATGCTGGACAATGCAAACATTCACCCCCAGTCACAAAGATCTGTGTTTAATCCATCATTCTTTTGCTCACCACACCACCCCAGTATGGACCCAGCCATATGCAAATCAGTCTTGACCGTGTTCCTTGTGGGAACAGTCCAGCCTGAACTGCCAAGAAAGGACCTCACTGGACCGGAAACAAGCATCCTGGGACCGGTTTTAGGGCATCTCCCTTCTTCAGCCAGGCTAGCTTGAATCCAGTGGTGTAGTGTGCATGGGACCCACGTCTTGGCATATCCTTCCTACTTAGGGTAACAAACGCAAAAGAAACAATTGATGGACAGAATGATGGACAATGCAAACATTCACCCCCAGTCACAAACATCTGGGTTTAATCCATCATAATTTTGATCACCACACCACCTCAGTTTGGACCCAGCCATATGCAAATCAGTCTTGACCCTGTTCCTTGCGGGAACAGTCCAACCCGAACTGCCAAGCTAGGACCTCACTGGACCAGAAACAAGCATCCTGGGACCTGTTTCAGGGCATCACCCTTGTTCAGCCAGGCTAGCTTGAATCCAGTGGTGTAGTGAGCACGGGACCAATGTCTGGGCATACCCTTCTTACTTAGGGGAACAAACGCAAAAGAAATAATTGATGGACGGAATGCTGGACAATGCAAACATTCACCCCCAGTCACAAAGATCTGGGTTTGATCCATCATTCTTTTGCACACCACACCACCCCAGTTTGGACCCAGCCATATGCAAATCAGTCTTTACCCTGTTCCTTGTGGGTACAGTCCAGCCCGAACTGCCAAGCCAGGACCTTACTGGACCGGAAATAAGCATGCTGGGACCAGTTTCAGGACATCACCATTCTTCAGCCAGGCTAGCTTGAATCCAGTGGTGTAGTGAGCACTGAACCCACGTCTGGGCACACCCTTCCTACTTAGGGTGACAAACGCAAAAGAAACAATTGATGGACGGAATGCTGGACAATGCAAACATTCACCCCCAATCACAATGATCTGGGTTTAATCCATCATTCTTTTCCTCACCACACCACCCCAGTTTGGACCCAGCCATATGCAAATCAGTCTTGACCCTGTTCCTTGTGGGAACAGTCCAGTCCGAACTGCCAAGCCAGGACCTCACTGGACTGGAAACAAGCATCCTGAGACCAGTTTCAGGGCATCACCCTTCTTCAGCCAGGCTAGCTTGAATCCAGTGGTGTAGTGAGCACGGGACCCACGTCTGGGCATCCCCTTCCTACTTGGGGTGACAAACGCAAAAGAAACAATTGATGTACGGAATGATTGACAATGCAAACATTCACCCCCAGTCACAAAGATCTGGGTTTAATCCATCATTGTTTTGCTCACCACATCACCCCAGTTTGGACCCAGCCATATGCAAATCATTCTTGACCCTGTTCCTTGTGGGAACAGTCCAGCCCAAACTGCCAAGCCAGGACCTCACTGGAACGGAAACAAGCATCCTGGGACCAGTTTCAGGGCATCACACTTCATCAGGCAGGTTAGCTTGAATCCAGTGGTGTAGTGAGAACGGGTCCCACGTCTAGGCACACTTTCCCTACTTAGGGTGACAAACACAAAAGAAACAATTGATGGACGGAATGCTGGACAATGCAAACATTCACCCCCAGTCACAAAGATCTGGGTGTAATCCATCATTCTTTTGCTCACCACACCACCCCAGTTTGGACCCAGCCACATGCAAATCAGTCTTGACCCTGTTCCTTGTGGGAACAGTCCAGCCTGAAAACCAAGCCAGGACCTCACTGGACTGGAAACAAGCATCCTGAGACCAGTTTCAGGGCATCACCCTTCTTGAGCCAGGCTAGCTTGAATCCAGTGGTGTAGTGAGCACGGGACCCATGTCTGGGCATACCCTTCCTACTTAGGGCGACAAACGCAAAAGAAACAATTGATGGACGGAGTGATTGACAATGCAAACATTCACCCCAGTCACAAAGATCTGGGTTTAATCCATCATTCTTTTGCTCACCACACCACCCCAGTTTGGACCCAGCCATAGGCAAATCAGTCTTGACCCTGTTCCTTGTGGGAACAGTCCAGCCCAAACTGCCAAGCCAGGACCTCACTGGAACGGAAACAAGCATCCTGGGACCAGTTTCAGGGCATCACCCTTCATCAGGCGGGCTAGCTTGAATCCAGTGGTGTAGTGAGCACGGGACCCACGTCTGGGCATACTATCCCTACTTAGGGCGACAAACGCAAAAGAAACAGTTGGTGGACGGAATGCTGGACAATGCAAACATTCAACCCCAGTCACAAAGATCTGGATTTAATCCATCATTCTTTTGCTCACCACACCACCCCAGTTTGGACCCAGCCATATGCAAATCAGTCTTGACCCTGTTCCTTGTGGGACCAGTCCAGCCCGAACTGCCAAGCCAGGACCTCTCTGGACCAGAAACAAGCATCCTGGGACCAGTTTGAGGGCATCACCCTTCTTCAGCCAGGCTAGCTTGAATCCAGTGGTGTAGTGAGCACGGGACCCACGTCTGGGCATACCCTTCCTACTTAGGGCGACAAACACAAAAGAAACAATTGATGGACGGAATAATGGAGAATGCAAACATTCACCCCAGGTCACAAAGTTCTGGGTTTCATCCATCATTCTTTTGATCACCACACCACCCCAATTTGGACCCAGCCACATGCAAATCAGTCTTGATCCTGTTCCTTGTGGGAACAGTCCAGCCTGAAAACCAAGCCAGGACCTCACTGGACCGGAAACAAGCATCCTGGGACCGGATTCAGGGCATCACCCTTCTTCAGGCAGGCTAGCTTGAATCCAGTGGTGTAGTGAGCACGGGACCCACGTCTGGGCATACTATCCCTACTTAGGGCGACAAACGCAAAAGAAACAGTTGATGGACGGAATGCTGGACAATGCAAACATTCACCCTCAGTCACAAAGATCTGGGTTTAATCCATCATTCTTTTGCTCACCACACCACCCCAGTTTGGACCCAGCCATATGCAAATCAGTCTTGACCCTGTTCCGTGTGGGAACACTCTAACCCGAACTGCCAAGCCAGGACCTCACTGGACCAGAAACAAGCATCCTGGGACCTGTTTCAGGGCATCACCCTTGTTCAGCCAGGCTAGCTTGAATCCAGTGGTGTGGTGAGCACGGGACCCATGTCTGGGCATACCCTTCCTACTTAGGGCAACAAACGCAAAAGAAACAATTGATGGACGGAATGCTGGACAATACAAACATTCACCCCCAGTCACAAAGATCTGGGTTTAATCCATCATTCTTTTGCTCACCACACCACCTCAGTTTGGACCCAGCCATGTGCAAATCAGTCTTGACCCTGTACCTTGTGGGAACAGTCCAGTCCGAACTGTCAAGCCAGGACCTCACTGGACTGGAAACAAGCATCCTGAGACCAGTTTCAGGGCATCACCCTTCTTCAGCCAGGCTAGCTTGAATCCAGTGGTGTAGTGAGCACGGGACCCACGCCTGGGCATACCCTTCCTACTTAGGGCGACAAACGCAAAAGAAACAATTGATGGACGGAATGATTGACAATGCAAACATTCACCCCAGTCACAAAGATCTGGGTTTAATCCATCATTCTTTTGCTCACCACACCACCCCAGTTTGGACCCAGCCATAGGCAAATCAGTCTTGACCCTGTTCCTTGTGGGAACAGTCCAGCCCAAACTGCCAAGCCAGGACCTCACTGGAACGGAAACAAGCATCCTGGGACCAGTTTCAGGGCATCACCCTTCATCAGGCAGGCTAGCTTGAATCCAGTGGTGTAGTGAGCACTGGTCCCACGTCTGGGCATACTATCCCTACTTAGGGCGACAAACGCAAAAGAAACAATTGATGGACGGAATGCTGGACAATGCAAACATTCACCCCCAGTCACAAAGATCTGGGTTTAATCCATTATTCTTTTGCTCACCACACTACCCCAGTTTGGACCCAGCCATATGCAAATCAGTCTTGACCCTGTTCCTTGTGGGAACAGTCCAGCCCGAACTGCCAAGCCAGGACCTCTCTGGACCGGAAACAAGCATCCTGGGACCAGTTTGAGGGCAGCACCCTTCTTCGGCCAGGCTAGCTTGAATCCAGTGGTGTAGTGAGCACGGGACCCACGTCTGGGCATACCCTTCCTACTTAGGGCGACAAAAACAAAAGAAACAATTGATGGACGGAATGCTGAACAATGCAAACATTCAACCTCAGTCACAAAGATCTGGGTTTAATCCATCATTCTTTTGCTCACCAAACCACCCCAGTTTGGACCCAGCCATATGCAAATCAGTCTTGAGCCTGTTCCTTGTGAGAACAGTTAAACCCGAACTGCCAAGCCAGGACCTCACTGGACCGGAAACAAGCATCCTGGGACCGGTTTCAGGGCATCACCCTTCTTCAGCCAGGCTAGCTTGAATCCAGTGGTGTTTTGAGCACGGCACCCACGTCTGGGCATACCCTTCCTACTTAGGGTGGCAAACGCAAAAGAAACAATTGATGGACGGAATGCTGGACAATGCAAACATTCACCCCCAGTCACAAAGATCTGGGTTTAATCCATCATTCTTTTGCTCACCACACCACCCCAGATTGGACCCAGCCATATGCAAATCAGTCTTGACCCTATTCCTTGTGGGAACAGTCCAACCCAAACTGCCAAGCCAGGACCTCACTGGACCGGAAACAAGCATCCTAGGACCTGTTTCAGGGCATCACCCTTCTTCAGCCAGGCTAGCTTGAATCCAGTGGTGTAGTGAGCACGGGACCCACGTCTGGGCATACCCTTCCTACTTAGGGTGAAAAACAAAAAAGAAACAATTGATGGACGGAATGCTGGACAATGCAAACATTCACCCCCAGTCACAAAGATATGGTTTTAATCCATCATTCTTTTGCTCACCACACCACCCCAGTTTGGACCCAGCCATATGCAAATCAGTCTTGACCCTGTTCCTTGTGGGAACAGTCCAGCCCGAACTGCCAAGCCTTGACCTCACTGGACCGGAAACAAGCATCCTGGAACCTGTTTTAGGGCACCACCCTTGTTCAGCCAGGCTAGCTTGAATCCAGTGGTGTAGTGAGCACGGGACCCATGTCTGGGCATACCCTTCCTACTTAGGTCAACAAACGCAAAAGAAACAATTGATGGACGGAATGCTGGACAATGCAAACATTCACCCCCAGTCACAAAGATCTGGGTTTAATCCATCATTCTTTTGCTCACCACACCACCCCAGTTTGGACCAAGCCATATGCAAATCAGTGTTGACCCTGTTCCTTGTGGGAACAGTCCAGCCCGAACTGTGAAGCCAGGACATCACTGGACTGGAAACAAGCATCCTGGGACCGGTTTCAGGGCATCACCCTTCTTCAGACAGGCTAGCTTAAATCCAGTGGTGTAGTGAGCACGGGACCCACGTCTGGGCATACCCTTCCTACTTAGGGCGACAAACGCAAAAGAAACAATTGATGGACGGAATTATTGACAATGCAAACATTTACCCCCAGTCACAAAGATCTGGGTTTAATCCATCATTCTTTTGCTCACCACACCACCCCAGTTTGGACCCAGCCATTTACAAATCAGTCTTGACCCTGTTCCTTGTGGGAACAGTCCAGCCCTAACTGCCAAGCCAGGACCTCACTGGAACAGAAACAAGCATCCTGGGACCGGTTTCAGGGCATCACCCTTCATCAGGCAGGCTAGCTTGAATCCAGTGGTGTAGTGAGCACGGGACCCACGTCTGGGCATACCATCCCTACTTAGGGTGACAAACGCAAAATAAACAGTTGATTGACGGAATGCTGGACAATGCAAACATTCACCCCCAGTCACAAAGATCTGGGTTTAATCCATCATTCTTTTGCACACCACACCACCCCAGTTTGGACCCAGCCATATGCAAATCAGTCTTTACCCTGTTCCTTGTGGGTACAGTCCAGCCCGAACTGCCAAGCCAGGACTTCACTGGACCAGAAATAAGCATGCTAGGACCAGTTTCAGGACATCACCCTTCTTCAGCCAGGCTAGCTTGAATCCAGTGGTGTAGTGAGCACTGAACCCACGTGTGGGCACACCCTTCCTACTTTTGGTGACAAACGCAAAAGAAACAATTGATGGACGGAATGCTGGACAATGCAAACATTCACCCCCAGTCACAAAGATCTGGGTTTAAGCCATCATTCTTTTGCTCACCACACCACCCCAGTATGGACCCAGCCATATGCAAATCAGTCTTGACCCTGTTCCTTGTGGGAACAGTCCAGCCCGAACTGCCAAGCCAGGACTTCACTGGACCGGAAACAAGCATCCTGGGACCAGTTTCAGGGCATCACCCTTCTTCAGGCAGGCTAGCTTGATTCCAGTGGTGTAGTGAGCATGGGACCCACGTCTGGGCATTCCCTTCCTACTTAGGGCGACAAACGCAAAAGAAACAATTGATGAATGAAATGCTGGACAATGCAAACAATCACTCCCAATCACAATGATCTGGGTTTAATCCATCATTCTTTTGCTCACCACATCACCCCAGTTTGGACCCAGCCATATGCAAATCAGTCTTGACCGTGTTCCTTGTGGGAACAGTCCAGCCTGAACTGCCAAGCCAGGACCTCACTGGACCGGAAACAAGCATCCTGGGACCGGTTTTAGGGCATCACCCTTCTTCAGCCAGGCTAGCTTGAATCCAGTGGTGTAGTGAGCACGGGACCCACGTCTTGGCATATCTTTCCCACTTAGGGCGACAAACGCAAAAGTAACAATTGATGGACAGAATGATGGACAATGCAAACATTCACCCCCAGTCACAAAGATCTGGGTTTAATCCATCATTCTTTTGCTCACCACACCACCCCAGTTTGGACCCAGCCATATGCAAATCAGTCTTGACCCTGTTCCTTGTGGGTACAGTCCAGCCCGAACTGCCAAGCCAGGACCTCACTGGACCGGAAACAAGCATCCTGTGACCAGTTTCAGGGCATCACCCTTCTTCAGCCAGGCTAGCTTGAATCCAGTGGTGTAGTGAGCACGGAACCCACGTCTGGGCACACCCTTCCTACTTAGGGCGAAAAACTCAAAAGAAACAATTGATGGACGGAATGCTGGACAATGCAAACATTCACCCCCAGTCACAAAGATCTGGGTTTAATCCATCATTCTTTTGCTCACCACACCACCCCAGTTTGGACCAAGCCATATGCAAATCAGTGTTGACCCTGTTCCTTGTGGGAACAGTCCAGCCCGAACTGTGAAGCCAGGACATCACTGGACTGGAAACAAGCATCCTGGGACCGGTTTCAGGGCATCACCCTTCTTCAGACAGGCTAGCTTGAATCCAGTGATGTAGTGAGCATGGGCCCAATGTCTGGGCATACCCTTCCTACTTAGGGTAACAAACGCAAAAGAAACAATTGATGGACGGAATGCTGGACAATGCAAACATTCACCCCCAGTCACAAAGATCTGGGTTTAATCCATCATTCTTTTGCTCACCACACCACCCCAGTTTGGACCCAGCCATATGCAAATCAGTCTTGACCCTGTTCCTTGTGGGTACAGTCCAGCCCGAACTGCCAAGCCAGGACCTCACTGGACCGGAAACAAGCATCCTGTGACCAGTTTCAGGGCATCACCCTTCTTCAGCCAGGCTAGCTTGAATCCAGTGGTGTAGTGAGCACGGAACCCACGTCTGGGCACACCCTTCCTACTTAGGGCGACAAACTCAAAAGAAACAATTGATGGACGGAATGCTGGACAATGCAAACATTCACCCCCAGTCACAAAGATCTGGGTTTAATCCATCATTCTTTTGCTCACCACACCACCCCAGTTTGGACCAAGCCATATGCAAATCAGTGTTGACCCTGTTCCTTGTGGGAACAGTCCAGCCCGAATTGTGAAGCCAGGACATCACTGGACTGGAAACAAGCATCCTGGGACCGGTTTCAGGGCATCACCCTTCTTCAGACAGGCTAGCTTGAATCCAGTGGTGTAGTGAGCACGGGACCCACGTCTGGGCATACCCTTCCTACTTAGGGCGACAAACGCAAAAGAAACAATTGATGGACGGAATGCTGGACAATGCAAACATTCACCCCCAGTCACAAAGATCTGGGTTTGATCCATCATTCTTTTGCACACCACACCACCCCAGTTTGGACCCAGCCATATGCAAATCAGTCTTTACCCTGTTCCTTGTGGGTACAGTCCAGCCCGAACTGCCAAGCCAGGACCTTACTGGACCGGAAATAAGCATGCTGGGACCAGTTTCAGGACATCACCATTCTTCAGCCAGGCTAGCTTGAATCCAGTGGTGTAGTGAGCACTGAACCCACGTCTGGGCACACCCTTCCTACTTAGGGTGACAAACGCAAAAGAAACAATTGATGGACGGAATGCTGGACAATGCAAACATTCACCCCCAGTCACAAAGATCTGTGTTTAATCCATCATTCTTTTGCTCACCACACCACCCCAGTATGGACCCAGCCATATGCAAATCAGTCTTGACCGTGTTCCTTGTGGGAACAGTCCAGCCTGAACTGCCAAGAAAGGACCTCACTGGACCGGAAACAAGCATCCTGGGACCGGTTTTAGGGCATCACCCTTCTTCAGCCAGGCCAGCTTGAATCCAGTGGTGTAGTGTGCATGGGACCCACGTCTTGGCATATCCTTCCCACTTAGGGCGACAAACGCAAAAGAAACAATTGATGGACAGAATGATGGACAATGCAAACATTCACCCCCAGTCACAAAGATCTGGGTTTAATCCATCATTCTTTTGATCACCACACCACCTCAGTTTGGACCCAGCCATATGCAAATCAGTCTTGACCCTGTTCCTTGCGGGAACAGTCCAACCCGAACTGCCAAGCCAGGACCTCACTGGACCAGAAACAAGCATCCTGGGACCTGTTTCAGGGCATCACCCTTGTTCAGCCAGGCTAGCTTGAATCCAGTGGTGTAGTGAGCACGGGGCCAATGTCTGGGCATACCCTTCTTACTTAGGGCAACAAACGCAAAAGAAACAATTGATGGACGGAATGCTGGACAATGCAAACATTCACCCCCAGTCACAAAGATCTGGGTTTGATCCATCATTCTTTTGCACACCACACCACCCCAGTTTGGACCCAGCCATATGCAAATCAGTCTTTACCCTGTTCCTTGTGGGTACAGTCCAGCCCGAACTGCCAAGCCAGGACCTTACTGGACCGGAAATAAGCATGCTGGGACCAGTTTCAGGACATCACCATTCTTCAGCCAGGCTAGCATGAATCCAGTGGTGTAGTGAGCACTGAACCCACGTCTGGGCACACCCTTCCTACTTAGGGTGACAAACGCAAAAGAAACAATTGATGGACGGAATGCTGGACGATGCAAACATTCACCCCCAATCACAATGATCTGGGTTTAATCCATCATTCTTTTGCTCACCACACCACCCCAGTTTGGACCCAGCCATATGCAAATCAGTCTTGACCCTGTTCCTTGTGGGAACAGTCCAGTCCGAACTGTCAAGCCAGGACCTCACTGGACTGGAAACAAGCATCCTGAGACCAGTTTCAGGGCATCACCCTTCTTCAGCCAGGCTAGCTTGAATCCAGTGGTGTAGTGAGCACGGGACCCACGTCTGGGCATCCCCTTCCTACTTAGGGTGACAAACGCAAAAGAAACAATTGATGTACGGAATGATTGACAATGCAAACATTCACCCCCAGTCACAAAGATCTGGGTTTAATCCATCATTGTTTTGCTCACCACATCACCCCAGTTTGGACCCAGCCATATGCAAATCATTCTTGACCCTGTTCCTTGTGGGAACAGTCCAGCCAAAACTGCCAAGCCAGGACCTCACTGGAACGGAAACAAGCATCCTGGGACCAGTTTCAGGGCATCACACTTCATCAGGCAGGCTAGCTTGAATCCAGTGGTGTAGTGAGAACGGGTCCCACGTCTAGGCATACTCTCCCTACTTAGGGTGACAAACACAAAAGAAACAATTGATGGACGGAATGCTGGACAATGCAAACATTCACCCCCAGTCACAAAGATCTGGGTGTAATCCATCATTCTTTTGCTCACCACACCACCCCAGTTTGGACCCAGCCACATGCAAATCAGTCTTGACCCTGTTCCTTGTGGGAACAGTCCAGCCTGAAAACCAAGCCAGGACCTCACTGGACTGGAAACAAGCATCCTGAGACCAGTTTCAGGGCATCACCCTTCTTGAGCCAGGCTAGCTTGAATCCAGTGGTGTAGTGAGCACGGGACCCATGTCTGGGCATACCCTTCCTACTTAGGGCGACAAACGCAAAAGAAACAATTGATGGACGGAATGATTGACAATGCAAACATTCACCCCAGTCACAAAGATCTGGGTTTAATCCATCATTCTTTTGCTCACCACACCACCCCAGTTTGGACCCAGCCATAGGCAAATCAGTCTTGACCCTGTTCCTTGTGGGAACAGTCCAGCCCAAACCGCCAAGCCAGGACCTCACTGGAACGGAAACAAGCATCCTGGGACCAGTTTCAGGGCATCACCCTTCATCAGGCGGGCTAGCTTGAATCCAGTGGTGTAGTGAGCACGGGACCCACGTCTGGGCATACTATCCCTACTTAGGGCGACAAACGCAAAAGAAACAGTTGGTGGACGGAATGCTGGACAATGCAAACATTCAACCCCAGTCACAAAGATCTGGGTTTAATCCATCATTCTTTTGCTCACCACACCACCCCAGTTTGGACCCAGCCATATGCAAATCAGTCTTGACCCTGTTCCTTGTGGGACCAGTCCAGCCCGAACTGCCAAGCCAGGACCTCTCTGGACCGGAAACAAGCATCCTGGGACCAGTTTGAGGGCATCACCCTTCTTCAGCCAGGCTAGCTTGAATCCAGTGGTGTAGTGAGCACGGGACCCACGTCTGGGCATACCCTTCCTACTTAGGGCGACAAACACAAAAGAAACAATTGATGGACGGAATAATGGAGAATGCAAACATTCACCCCAGGTCACAAAGTTCTGGGTTTCATCCATCATTCTTTTGATCACCACACCACCCCTATTTGGACCCAGCCACATGCAAATCAGTCTTGATCCTGTTCCTTGTGGGAACAGTCCAGCCTGAAAACCAAGCCAGGACCTCACTGGACCGGAAACAAGCATCCTGGGACCGGATTCAGGGCATCACCCTTCTTCAGGCTGGCTAGCTTGAATCCAGTGGTGTAGTAAGCACGGGACCCACGTCTGGGCATACTATCCCTACTTAGGGCGACAAACGCAAAAGAAACATTTGATGGACGGAATGCTGGACAATGCAAACATTCACCCTCAGTCACAAAGATCTGGGTTTAATCCATCATTCTTTTGCTCACCACACCACCCCAGTTTGGACCCAGCCATATGCAAATCAGTCTTGACCCTGTTCCATGTGGGAACACTCTAACCCGAACTGCCAAGCCAGGACCTCACTGGACCAGAAACAAGCATCCTGGGACCTGTTTCAGGGCATCACCCTTGTTCAGCCAGGCTAGCTTGAATCCAGTGGTGTGGTGAGCACGGGACCCATGTCTGGGCATACCCTTCCTACTTAGGGCAACAAACGCAAAAGAAACAATTGATGGACGGAATGCTGGACAATACAAACATTCACCCCCAGTCACAAAGATCTGGGTTTAATCCATCATTCTTTTGCTCACCACACCACCTCAGTTTGGACCCAGCCATGTGCAAATCAGTCTTGACCCTGTAACTTGTGGGAACAGTCCAGTCCGAACTGTCAAGCCAGGACCTCACTGGACTGGAAACAAGCATCCTGAGACCAGTTTCAGGGCATCACCCTTCTTCAGCCAGGCTAGCTTGAATCCAGTGGTGTAGTGAGCACGGGACCCACGCCTGGGCATACCCTTCCTACTTAGGGCGACAAACGCAAAAGAAACAATTGATGGACGGAATGATTGACAATGCAAACATTCACCCCAGTCACAAAGATCTGGGTTTAATCCATCATTCTTTTGCTCACCACACCACCCCAGTTTGGACCCAGCCATAGGCAAATCAGTCTTGACCCTGTTCCTTGTGGGAACAGTCCAGCCCAAACTGCCAAGCCAGGACCTCACTGGAACGGAAACAAGCATCCTGGGACCAGTTTCAGGGCATCACCCTTCATCAGGCAGGCTAGCTTGAATCCAGTGGTGTAGTGAGCACTGGTCCCACGTCTGGGCATACTATCCCTACTTAGGGCGACAAACGCAAAAGAAACAATTGATGGACGGAATGCTGGACAATGCAAACATTCACCCCCAGTCACAAAGATCTGGGTTTAATCCATTATTCTTTTGCTCACCACACTACCCCAGTTTGGACCCAGCCATATGCAAATCAGTCTTGACCCTGTTCCTTGTGGGAACAGTCCAGCCCGAACTGCCAAGCCAGGACCTCTCTGGACCGGAAACAAGCATCCTGGGACCAGTTTGAGGGCAGCACCCTTCTTCGGCCAGGCTAGCTTGAATCCAGTGGTGTAGTGAGCACGGGACCCACGTCTGGGCATACCCTTCCTACTTAGGGCAACAAACACAAAAGAAACAATTGATGGACGGAATGCTGAACAATGCAAACATTCAACCTCAGTCACAAAGATCTGGGTTTAATCCATCATTCTCTTGCTCACCAAACCACCCCAGTTTGGACCCAGCCATATGCAAATCAGTCTTGAGCCTGTTCCTTGTGAGAACAGTTAAACCCGAACTGCCAAGCCAGGACCTCACTGGACCGGAAACAAGCATCCTGGGACCGGTTTCAGGGCATCACCCTTCTTCAGCCAGGCTAGCTTGAATCCAGTGGTGTTTTGAGCACGGCACCCACGTCTGGGCATACCCTTCCTACTTAAGGTGACAAACGCAAAAGAAACAATTGATGGACGGAATGCTGGACAATGCAAACATTCACCCCCAGTCACAAAGATCTGGGTTTAATCCATCATTCTTTTGCTCACCACACCACCCCAGATTGGACCCAGCCATATGCAAATCAGTCTTGACCCTATTCCTTGTGGGAACAGTCCAACCCAAACTGCCAAGCCAGGACCTCACTGGACCGGAAACAAGCATCCTAGGACCTGTTTCAGGGCATCACCCTTCTTCAGCCAGGCTAGCTTGAATCCAGTGGTGTAGTGAGCACGGGACCCACGTCTGGGCATACCCTTCCTACTTAGGGTGAAAAACAAAAAAGAAACAATTGATGGACCGAATGCTGGACAATGCAAACATTCACCCCCAGTCACAAAGATATGGTTTTAATCCATCATTCTTTTGCTCACCACACCACCCCAGTTTGGACCCAGCCATATGCAAATCAGTCTTGACCCTGTTCCTTGTGGGAACAGTCCAGCCCGAACTGCCAAGCCTTGACCTCACTGGACCGGAAACAAGCATCCTGGAACCTGTTTCAGGGCACCACCCTTGTTCAGCCAGGCTAGCTTGAATCCAGTGGTGTAGTGAGCACGGGACCCATGTCTGGGCATACCCTTCCTACTTAGGTCAACAAACGCAAAAGAAACAATTGATGGACGGAATGCTGGACAATGCAAACATTCACCCCCAGTCACAAAGATCTGGGTTTAATCCATCATTCTTTTGCTCACCACACCACCCCAGTTTGGACCAAGCCATATGCAAATCAGTGTTGACCCTGTTCCTTGTGGGAACAGTCCAGCCCGAACTGTGAAGCCAGGACATCACTGGACTGGAAACAAGCATCCTGGGACCGGTTTCAGGGCATCACCCTTCTTCAGACAGGCTAGCTTAAATCCAGTGGTGTAGTGAGCACGGGACCCACGTCTGGGCATACCCTTCCTACTTAGGGCGACAAACGCAAAAGAAACAATTGATGGACGGAAATATTGACAATGCAAACATTTACCCCCAGTCACAAAGATCTGGGTTTAATCCATCATTCTTTTGCTCACCACACCACCCCAGTTTGGACCCAGCCATTTACAAATCAGTCTTGACCCTGTTCCTTGTGGGAACAGTCCAGCCCTAACTGCCAAGCCAGGACCTCACTGGAACGGAAACAAGCATCCTGGGACCGGTTTCAGGGCATCACCCTTCATCAGGCAGGCTAGCTTGAATCCAGTGGTGTAGTGAGCACGGGACCCACGTCTGGGCATACCATCCCTACTTAGGGTGACAAACGCAAAATAAACAGTTGATGGACGGAATGCTGGACAATGCAAACATTCACCCCCAGTCACAAAGATCTGGGTTTAATCCATCATTCTTTTGCACACCACACCACCCCAGTTTGGACCCAGCCATATGCAAATCAGTCTTTACCCTGTTCCTTGTGGGTACAGTCCAGCCCGAACTGCCAAGCCAGGACTTCACTGGACCGGAAATAAGCATGCTAGGACAAGTTTCAGGACATCACCCTTCTTCAGCCAGGCTAGCTTGAATCCAGTGGTGTAGTGAGCACTGAACCCACGTGTGGGCACACCCTTCCTACTTTTGGTGACAAACGCAAAAGAAACAATTGATGGACGGAATGCTGGACAATGCAAACATTCACCCCCAGTCACAAAGATCTGGGTTTAAGCCATCATTCTTTTGCTCACCACACCACCCCAGTATGGACCCAGCCATATGCAAATCAGTCTTGACCCTGTTCCTTGTGGGAACAGTCCAGCCCGAACTGCCAAGCCAGGACTTCACTGGACCGGAAACAAGCATCCTGGGACCAGTTTCAGGGCATCACCCTTCTTCAGGCAGGCTAGCTTGATTCCAGTGGTGTAGTGAGCATGGGACCCACGTCTGGGCATTCCCTTCCTACTTAGGGCGACAAACGCAAAAGAAACAATTGATGAATGAAATGCTGGACAATGCAAACAATCACTCCCAATCACAATGATCTGGGTTTAATCCATCATTCTTTTGCTCACCACATCACCCCAGTTTGGACCCAGCCATATGCAAATCAGTCTTGACCGTGTTCCTTGTGGGAACAGTCCAGCCTGAACTGCCAAGCCAGGACCTCACTGGACCGGAAACAAGCATCCTGGGACCGGTTTTAGGGCATCACCCTTCTTCAGCCAGGCTAGCTTGAATCCAGTGGTGTAGTGAGCACGGGACCCACGTCTTGGCATATCTTTCCCACTTAGGGCGACAAACGCAAAAGAAACAATTGATGGACAGAATGATGGACAATGCAAACATTCACCCCCAGTCACAAAGATCTGGGTTTAATCCATCATTCTTTTGCTCACCACACCACCCCAGTTTGGACCCAGCCATATGCAAATCAGTCTTGACCCTGTTCCTTGTGGGTACAGTCCAGCCCGAACTGCCAAGCCAGGACCTCACTGGACCGGAAACAAGCATCCTGTGACCAGTTTCAGGGCATCACCCTTCTTCAGCCAGGCTAGCTTGAATCCAGTGGTGTAGTGAGCACGGAACCCACGTCTGGGCACACCCTTCCTACTTAGGGCGACAAACTCAAAAGAAACAATTGATGGACGGAATGCTGGACAATGCAAACATTCACCCCCAGTCACAAAGATCTGGGTTTAATCCATCATTCTTTTGCTCACCACACCACCCCAGTTTGGACCAAGCCATATGCAAATCAGTGTTGACCCTGTTCCTTGTGGGAACAGTCCAGCCCGAACTGTGAAGCCAGGACATCACTGGACTGGAAACAAGCATCCTGGGACCGGTTTCAGGGCATCACCCTTCTTCAGACAGGCTAGCTTGAATCCAGTGGTGTAGTGAGCATGGGCCCAATGTCTGGGCATACCCTTCCTACTTAGGGTAACAAACGCAAAAGAAACAATTGATGGACGGAATGCTGGACAATGCAAACATTCACCCCCAGTCACAAAGATCTGGGTTTAATCCATCATTCTTTTGCTCACCACACCACCCCAGTTTGGACCCAGCCATATGCAAATCAGTCTTGACCCTGTTCCTTGTGGGTACAGTCCAGCCCGAACTGCCAAGCCAGGACCTCACTGGACCGGAAACAAGCATCCTGTGACCAGTTTCAGGGCATCACCCTTCTTCAGCCAGGCTAGCTTGAATCCAGTGGTGTAGTGAGCACGGAACCCACGTCTGGGCACACCCTTCCTACTTAGGGCGACAAACTCAAAAGAAACAATTGATGGACGGAATGCTGGACAATGCAAACATTCACCCCCAGTCACAAAGATCTGGGTTTAATCCATCATTCTTTTGCTCACCACACCACCCCAGTTTGGACCAAGCCATATGCAAATCAGTGTTGACCCTGTTCCTTGTGGGAACAGTCCAGCCCGAACTGTGAAGCCAGGACATCACTGGACTGGAAACAAGCATCCTGGGACCGGTTTCAGGGCATCACCCTTCTTCAGACAGGCTAGCTTGAATCCAGTGGTGTAGTGAGCACGGGACCAACGTCTGGGCATACCCTTCCTACTTAGGGCGACAAACGCAAAAGAAACAATTGATGGACGGAATGCTGGACAATGCAAACATTCACCCCCAGTCACAAAGATCTGGGTTTGATCCATCATTCTTTTGCACACCACACCACCCCAGTTTGGACCCAGCCATATGCAAATCAGTCTTTACCCTGTTCCTTGTGGGTACAGTCCAGCCCGAACTGCCAAGCCAGGACCTTACTGGACCGGAAATAAGCATGCTGGGACCAGTTTCAGGACATCACCATTCTTCAGCCAGGCTAGCTTGAATCCAGTGGTGTAGTGAGCACTGAACCCACGTCTGGGCACACCCTTCCTACTTAGGGTGACAAACGCAAAAGAAACAATTGATGGACGGAATGCTGGACAATGCAAACATTCACCCCCAGTCACAAAGATCTGTGTTTAATCCATCATTCTTTTGCTCACCACACCACCCCAGTATGGACCCAGCCATATGCAAATCAGTCTTGACCGTGTTCCTTGTGGGAACAGTCCAGCCTGAACTGCCAAGAAAGGACCTCACTGGACTGGAAACAAGCATCCTGGGACCGGTTTTAGGGCATCACCCTTCTTCAGCCAGGCCAGCTTGAATCCAGTGGTGTAGTGTGCATGGGACCCACGTCTTGGCATATCCTTCCCACTTAGGGCGACAAACGCAAAAGAAACAATTGATGGACAGAATGATGGACAATGCAAACATTCACCCCCAGTCACAAAGATCTGGGTTTAATCCATCATTCTTTTGATCACCACACCACCTCAGTTTGGACCCAGCCATATGCAAATCAGTCTTGACCCTGTTCCTTGCGGGAACAGTCCAACCCGAACTGCCAAGCCAGGACCTCACTGGACCAGAAACAAGCATCCTGGGACCTGTTTCAGGGCATCACCCTTGTTCAGCCAGGCTAGCTTGAATCCAGTGGTGTAGTGAGCACGGGACCAATGTCTGGGCATACCCCTCTTACTTAGGGCAACAAACGCAAAAGAAACAATTGATGGACGGAATGCTGGACAATGCAAACATTCACCCCCAGTCACAAAGATCTGGGTTTGATCCATCATTCTTTTGCACACCACACCACCCCAGTTTGGACCCAGCCATATGCAAATCAGTCTTTACCCTGTTCCTTGTGGGTACAGTCCAGCCCGAACTGCCAAGCCAGGACCTTACTGGACCGGAAATAAGCATGCTGGGACTAGTTTCAGGACATCACCATTCTTCAGCCAGGCTAGCTTGAATCCAGTGGTGTAGTGAGCACTGAACCCACGTCTGGGCACACCCTTCCTACTTAGGGTGACAAACGCAAAAGAAACAATTGATGGACGGAATGCTGGACAATGCAAACATTCACCCCCAATCACAATGATCTGGGTTTAATCCATCATTCTTTTGCTCACCACACCACCCCAGTTTGGACCCAGCCATATGCAAATCAGTCTTGACCCTGTTCCTTGTGGGAACAGTCCAGTCCGAACTGTCAAGCCAGGACCTCACTGGACTGGAAACAAGCATCCTGAGACCAGTTTCAGGGCATCACCCTTCTTCAGCCAGGCTAGCTTGAATCCAGTGGTGTAGTGAGCACGGGACCCACGTCTGGGCATCCCCTTCCTACTTAGGGTGACAAACGCAAAAGAAACAATTGATGTACGGAATGATTGACAATGCAAACATTCACCCCCAGTCACAAAGATCTGGGTTTAATCCATCATTGTTTTGCTCACCACATCACCCCAGTTTGGACCCAGCCATATGCAAATCATTCTTGACCCTGTTCCTTGTGGGAACAGTCCAGCCCAAACTGCCAAGCCAGGACCTCACTGGAACGGAAACAAGCATCCTGGGACCAGTTTCAGGGCATCAAAAGGTAACACCACGCTGTGCGAGGGCTTTGCGCTGCGCGCACTGTAGTGCCTGCTGAAAGAAGTTTTAAATCCTACCTGGTCTTGATTTGATTTAATTTTTGTTCGTTTTCCCTGTTTTTAGTATAGCTGCGCCCCCCCTGGCCCTTGCTCGCACCATAATTGTTTGAAGCACCGCATTTCGCGGGTCCGGGCTCACGGGGTCACGTGACGCGCCGCCGCCATCTTACTGAGGGCGCCTTGCACTTCCTGGGCTCTGGGGTTAGCGCTCCAGCGCCGCGGCTACGCCTCTCTGCCTACTTAAGGTGAGTGAGGAGGTGTGTCTACCTCTAAAGGTAACACCACGCTGTGCGAGGGCTTTGCGCTGCGCGCACTGTAGTGCCTGCTGAAAGAAGTTTTAAATCCTACCTGGTCTTGATTTGATTTAATTTTTGTTCGTTTTCCCTGTTTTTAGTATAGCTGCGCCCCCCCTGGCCCTTGCTCGCACCATAATTGTTTGAAGCACCGCATTTCGTGGGTCCGGGCTCACGGGGTCACGTGACGCGCCGCCGCCATCTTACTGAGGGCGCCTTGCACTTCCTGGGCTCTGGGGTTAGCGCTCCAGCGCCGCGGCTACGCCTCTCTGCCTACTTAAAGCTCGTATTGGCGCGCAGCGGTGACGCGCAGCGGTAGCGCCTGAGTCGCGCCTGAGTCAAGCCAGAGTCCTGCCCGTCAGCGCTAGGCGGCGCAGGGCGCGGCAGACTCATTATCGGAACTATGGCCATTTCGTCGTATCGTTATGATAGAGCAGATTTACTGGCTATCCGCGATCTCTGCGCCGTCTGTCCATTGCCGTCGGTAGCACCATTAAGGGGTCCTTATCGGTGTACTTGCTGTTGCTGGCACTTGCCGCCTCCAGCTCGTATTCGCTCTAGCCATATTGCAGCTCGGCAATTGAGCGCGCTGGTGGGGAACACGGCCAGCATATACAGCCTAAATGTCAGATCTCTGGTTAAACATCAGGCGGAGATCTTTGACATGGTCACCAATGACTCCCCTGATGTGATGTTTATGACTGAGACGTGGTTACAAGACGATGACACTGCGATTTTAAATCTTGCCTTCCCCCCTGAATATACCGTGGTAACGCTCAATCGCGGTTCGAGAGGTGGTGGGATCGCTATGGCAGTGAAACGGCGCTTTCCATGCGATTGGAAAGCATTAACACTTCCAGGCTGCGAATGCGCCCGCTTCAGAATTTCGCTATCTCCTTGTTTTAGCTTTTCTGGTCTTTTAATATATCGGCCTCCGGGCTGCGACGCGGCATTTAGGGCCGCTCTCCCGGATGTTATTAGCTTGGAAGCTCTCGGCTGTGCGAACTTTAATGTGGTTGGTGACCTTAATCTGCATTTTGATTGTCCCTCCCAAGCCTCGATTAGGAGTTGTCTAGCAGATCTGGAAGCTTTGCAACTTACACAGAGAGGGATGTCCCCCTCCCATTCTGGGGGTCATATACTGGACCCATTTTTTACTTCCTTAGAGGAGATTACTTTAGGCCACCCTGTCCAGCTGGCCTGGACAGATCATATGTTGGTGAAAGCAGTTCTCCCGGTGGCAGATCCTCTGCACGTGACTCAGAATAAAACTTCTTTGTCCCGCCAGTGGGGTAAACTAAAGCTTGATGATTTTTATAGTTTTTTAGGAAACATTCCTCTACCCCTCTTCGCTGATGTGGACAGTGGGTATGATGCATTCTGCACTTGGATTGAGTCTGCTTTGGATTCTCTTATTCCCCGTGTACGTTCTAACTGCCGGACTAAGGCCCATAGCCCGTGGTATGACGAGACACTGGCGTCTCTTAAGAGAGAATGTAGACAAGCGGAAAGGCGATGGAGGAAAGCCTATGACCCCGCGCTTAAGATCAGTTACCTCACTGCCTCCAAGGCATATCACAGAGCGGTGTGTCGTACACGCGCAGCTTTTTATGCGCAGGAGTTTCGGAATAGTCCGAACCCCTCCAAATTAATATTTAAGGTCCTAAAAGACCTTATAAATAAGAGGACCCCTGCGGCCGAAATTTGCACTGATGCCCATTGTGAGCGCCTGGCCCTGTTCTTTGTGCAGAAGGTGCAAGCTATTTATCAAACCTTCCCTATTGCTATGCACAGCTCCAATTCAGCTGATTGTCTTGAGTCCAAGGATGTGATCCTGGACTGTCTCGCCCCCCTATCAGAGGAGGGCTTTGACTTGTTGAGCCAGAAAATTAAATCTGGTTCTCCGGCAGACCCCCTCAAACCGGCCCTATTTAAAAACCTGCTGGACACTTGTCGTGCTCCCTTGCTTTCTCTCATTAATTTGTCCCTGGGGTCAGCAACTGTTCCTACCAAGTGGAAGGAAGCGGTAGTCACTCCCATCCTGAAAAAGCCTACCCTTGACCCCACTAAACCTGAGAACTACCGCCCCATCTCCTTGCTGCCGTGGGCTGCCAAAGTCATTGAAACTCATGTGAATGGGATCCTGGCGGACCATCTGGATAACGCGAATATTTTGGATCCCACGCTAAATGGTTTCCGGAAAGCTCATAGCACGGAGACTGCTTTATTGTATATGGTTGAACATCTGCGCTCCGTGCTGGACACCGGTCACACTGCGGCACTCCTTTTGTTAGACCTGAGTGCCGCCTTTGACACGGTGTCCCATGACATTTTGCTGCGGCGGCTAGAGGAAGCTGGGGTTAGGGGTTTGGCATTAGGATGGTTCCGCTCCTTTCTCTCTAACAGATCCTTCCGGGTAGCAATACCACCCGGTAAGTCCACCTCTCATCAGCTCACGACGGGGGTCCCTCAGGGCTCATCTCTGAGCCCCACTCTTTTTAATCTGTATGTGAGGCCGCTGGCTACTATTGTCAAAAGCTGGGGCCTGACAATGGTGTCTTATGCGGATGACACGCAGCTGGCGGTCACACTAAGTGGGGACTCAGTTATTGATGCCCGTAACTTCTGTGAGGGGCTGCGTTCGGTGGCTAATTGGATGAATCAGAACTGTCTCCAATTAAACACCAAGAAGACTGAGGTGATGGTGTTTGGTATGTGCCCCGGCTGTTGGAAGGAAAGTTGGTGGCCTTCTGAGCTAGGTGGGATCCCCTCTCCGGTAGTGGAGTTAAAGAACCTTGGGGTATGGCTTGACCCGGCACTTAGTTTCACTGGCCATACGAAGAAGGTTGCTGCCTCTTGTTTTGGCATCATCAGGAGCATTAGGCCGGTGCTCAAATTTTTTGACGCCAGTACGAGACAGCTGGTGGTCCAGGCCTCGGTTCTATCTAGAATAGATTATGCTAGTGCATTGCTCGCAGGCACGAACAAGGCTGAACATGCGCGGTTACAAAGAGTTCAGAACGCCGCTGCTAGAGCAATACTTGGGTTGCCCAAACGCTGCTCAGTGTCCGGAGCATTATATACTCTTCACTGGCTACCTGTTGTGCGGCGTATTGAGTTTAAGGTGTTGTGCCTGGCCTTCAAAATTTTGAAGGGCTTGGCCCCTCCTATCCTTATGAATCTCCTTACTCCTTACACTCCTTCGCGCTTGTTGAGATCTTTGGGCCAGAACTTGGCGGTTGTTCCTCGCTTTCGGTTGACCAGGGCGGGTGGCCGCTCCTTCCGAGTGGTAGTTGCCCAGCTCTGGAATGCTCTTCCTGCTGAAATCCGTGCTGTGGATAATCTAACCAGGTTTAGAGGGGCTATTAAAACGTTTCTTTTTAATAAATCAAAGTAATCCCACTGCATACTGTGTTGTTGTGTTCACCTTTGGCGCCAGGACGCCCCTTTGCTGGGGCAGCTGTGCGCGGTACAAACTTAGTAACATCACACTTCATCAGGCAGCCTAGCTTGAATCCAGTGGTGTAGTGAGAACGGGTCCCACGTCTAGGCATACTCTCCCTACTTAGGGTGACAAACACAAAAGAAACAATTGATGGACGGAATGCTGGACAATGCAAACATTCACCCCCAGTCACAAAGATCTGGGTGTAATCCATCATTCTTTTGCTCACCACACCACCCCAGTTTGGACCCAGCCACATGCAAATCAGTCTTGACCCTGTTCCTTGTGGGAACAGTCCAGCCTGAAAACCAAGCCAGGACCTCACTGGACTGGAAACAAGCATCCTGAGACCAGTTTCAGGGCATCACCCTTCTTGAGCCAGGCTAGCTTGAATCCAGTGGTGTAGTGAGCACGGGACCCATGTCTGGGCATACCCTTCCTACTTAGGGCGACAAACGCAAAAGAAACAATTGATGGACGGAATGATTGACAATGCAAACATTCACCCCAGTCACAAAGATCTGGGTTTAATCCATCATTCTTTTGCTCACCACACCACCCCAGTTTGGACCCAGCCATAGGCAAATCAGTCTTGACCCTGTTCCTTGTGGGAACAGTCCAGCCCAAACTGCCAAGCCAGGACCTCACTGGAACGGAAACAAGCATCCTGGGACCAGTTTCAGGGCATCACCCTTCATCAGGCGGGCTAGCTTGAATCCAGTGGTGTAGTGAGCACGGGACCCACGTCTGGGCATACTATCCCTACTTAGGGCGACAAACGCAAAAGAAACAGTTGGTGGACGGAATGCTGGACAATGCAAACATTCAACCCCAGTCACAAAGATCTGGGTTTAATCCATCATTCTTTTGCTCACCACACCACCCCAGTTTGGACCCAGCCATATGCAAATCAGTCTTGACCCTGTTCCTTGTGGGACCAGTCCAGCCCGAACTGCCAAGCCAGGACCTCTCTGGACCGGAAACAAGCATCCTGGGACCAGTTTGAGGGCATCACCCTTCTTCAGCCAGGCTAGCTTGAATCCAGTGGTGTAGTGAGCACGGGACCCACGTCTGGGCATACCCTTCCTACTTAGGTTGACAAACACAAAAGAAACAATTGATGG
This sequence comes from Triturus cristatus, assembly GCF_964204655.1. NCBI lineage: Eukaryota > Metazoa > Chordata > Amphibia > Caudata > Salamandridae > Triturus > Triturus cristatus. The sequence goes on from NC_140594.1 coordinate 883,294,541, forward strand.
ACGGAATAATGGAGAATGCAAACATTCACCCCAGGTCACAAAGTTCTGGGTTTCATCCATCATTCTTTTGATCACCACACCACCCCAATTTGGACCCAGCCACATGCAAATCAGTCTTGATCCTGTTCCTTGTGGGAACAGTCCAGCCTGAAAACCAAGCCAGGACCTCACTGGACCGGAAACAAGCATCCTGGGACCGGATTCAGGGCATCACCCTTCTTCAGGCAGGCTAGCTTGAATCCAGTGGTGTAGTGAGCACGGGACCCACGTCTGGGCATACTATCCCTACTTAGGGCGACAAACGCAAAAGAAACAGTTGATGGACGGAATGCTGGACAATGCAAACATTCACCCTCAGTCACAAAGATCTGGGTTTAATCCATCATTCTTTTGCTCACCACACCACCCCAGTTTGGACCCAGCCATATGCAAATCAGTCTTCACCCTGTTCCATGTGGGAAGACTCTAACCCGAACTGCCAAGCCAGGACCTCACTGGACCAGAAACAAGCATCCTGGGACCTGTTTCAGGGCATCACCCTTGTTTAGCCAGGCTAGCTTGAATCCAGTGGTGTGGTGAGCACGGGACCCATGTCTGGGCATACCCTTCCTACTTAGGGCAACAAACGCAAAAGAAACAATTGATGGACGGAATGCTGGACAATACAATCATTCACCCCCAGTCACAAAGATCTGGGTTTAATCCATCATTCTTTTGCTCACCACACCACCTCAGTTTGGACCCAGCCATGTGCAAATCAGTCTTGACCCTGTACCTTGTGGGAACAGTCCAGTCCGAACTGTCAAGCCAGGACCTCACTGGACTGGAAACAAGCATCCTGAGACCAGTTTCAGGACATCACCCTTCTTCAGCCAGGCTAGCTTGAATCCAGTGGTGTAGTGAGCACGGGACCCACGCCTGGGCATACCCTTCCTACTTAGGGCGACAAACGCAAAAGAAACAATTGATGGACGGAATGATTGACAATGCAAACATTCACCCCAGTCACAAAGATCTGGGTTTAATCCATCATTCTTTTGCTCACCACACCACTCCAGTTTGGACCCAGCCATAGGCAAATCAGTCTTGACCCTGTTCCTTGTGGGAACAGTCCAGCCCAAACTGCCAAGCCAGGACCTCACTGGAACGGAAACAAGCATCCTGGGACCAGTTTCAGGGCATCACCCTTCATCAGGCAGGCTAGCTTGAATCCAGTGGTGTAGTGAGCACTGGTCCCACGTCTGGGCATACTATCCCTACTTAGGGCGACAAACGCAAAAGAAACAATTGATGGACGGAATGCTGGACAATGCAAACATTCACCCCCAGTCACAAAGATCTGGGTTTAATCCATTATTCTTTTGCTCACCACACTACCCCAGTTTGGACCCAGCCATATGCAAATCAGTCTTGACCCTGTTCCTTGTGGGAACAGTCCAGCCCGAACTGTGAAGCCAGGACATCACTGGACTGGAAACAAGCATCCTGGGACCGGTTTCAGGGCATCACCCTTCTTCAGACAGGCTAGCTTAAATCCAGTGGTGTAGTGAGCACGGGACCCACGTCTGGGCATACCCTTCCTACTTAGGGCGACAAACGCAAAAGAAACAATTGATGGACGGAATTATTGACAATGCAAACATTTACCCCCAGTCACAAAGATCTGGGTTTAATCCATCATTCTTTTGCTCACCACACTACCCCAGTTTGGACCCAGCCATTTACAAATCAGTCTTGACCCTGTTCCTTGTGGGAACAGTCCAGCCCTAACTGCCAAGCCAGGACCTCACTGGAACGGAAACAAGCATCCTGGGACCGGTTTCAGGGCATCACCCTTCATCAGGCAGGCTAGCTTGAATCCAGTGGTGTAGTGAGCACGGGACCCACGTCTGGGCATACCATCCCTACTTAGGGTGACAAACGCAAAATAAACAGTTGATGGACGGAATGCTGGACAATGCAAACATTCACCCCCAGTCACAAAGATCTGGGTTTAATCCATCATTCTTTTGCACACCACACCACCCCAGTTTGGACCCAGCCATATGCAAATCAGTCTTTACCCTGTTCCTTGTGGGTACAGTCCAGCCCGAACTGCCAAGCCAGGACTTCACTGGACCGGAAATAAGCATGCTAGGACCAGTTTCAGGACATCACCCTTCTTCAGCCAGGCTAGCTTGAATCCAGTGGTGTAGTGAGCACTGAACCCACGTGTGGGCACACCCTTCCTACTTTTGGTGACAAACGCAAAAGAAACAATTGATGGACGGAATGCTGGACAATGCAAACATTCACCCCCAGTCACAAAGATCTGGGTTTAAGCCATCATTCTTTTGCTCACCACACCACCCCAGTATGGACCCAGCCATATGCAAATCAGTCTTGACCCTGTTCCTTGTGGGAACAGTCCAGCCCGAACTGCCAAGCCAGGACATCACTGGACCGGAAACAAGCATCCTGGGACCAGTTTCAGGGCATCACCCTTCTTCAGGCAGGCTAGCTTGATTCCAGTGGTGTAGTGAGCATGGGACCCACGTCTGGGCATTCCCTTCCTACTTAGGGCGACAAACGCAAAAGAAACAATTGATGAATTAAATGCTGGACAATGCAAACAATCACTCCCAATCACAATGATCTGGGTTTAATCCATCATTCTTTTGCTCACCACATCACCCCAGTTTGGACCCAGCCATATGCAAATCAGTCTTGACCGTGTTCCTTGTGGGAACAGTCCAGCCTGAACTGCCAAGCCAGGACCTCACTGGACCGGAAACAAGCATCCTGGGACCGGTTTTAGGGCATCACCCTTCTTCAGCCAGGCTAGCTTGAATCCAGTGGTGTAGTGAGCACGGGACCCACGTCTTGGCATATCTTTCCCACTTAGGGCGACAAACGCAAAAGAAACAATTGATGGACAGAATGATGGACAATGCAAACATTCACCCCCAGTCACAAAGATCTGGGTTTAATCCATCATTCTTTTGCTCACCACACCACCCCAGTTTGGACCCAGCCATATGCAAATCAGTCTTGACCCTGTTCCTTGTGGGACCAGTCCAGCCCGAACTGCCAAGCCAGGACCTCTCTGGACCGGAAACAAGCATCCTGGGACCAGTTTGAGGGCATCACCCTTCTTCAGCCAGGCTAGCTTGAATCCAGTGGTGTAGTGAGCACGGGACCCACGTCTGGGCATACCCTTCCTACTTAGTGCGACAAACACAAAAGAAACAATTGATGGACGGAATAATGGAGAATGCAAACATTCACCCCAGGTCACAAAGTTCTGGGTTTCATCCATCATTCTTTTGATCACCACACCACCCCAATTTGGACCCAGCCACATGCAAATCAGTCTTGATCCTGTTCCTTGTGGGAACAGTCCAGCCTGAAAACCAAGCCAGGACCTCACTGGACCGGAAACAAGCATCCTGGGACCGGATTCAGGGCATCACCCTTCTTCAGGCAGGCTAGCTTGAATCCAGTGGTGTAGTGAGCACGGGACCCACGTCTGGGCATACTATCCCTACTTAGGGCGACAAACGCAAAAGAAACAGTTGATGGACGGAATGCTGGACAATGCAAACATTCACCCTCAGTCACAAAGATCTGGGTTTAATCCATCATTCTTTTGCTCACCACACCACCCCAGTTTGGACCCAGCCATATGCAAATCAGTCTTGACCCTGTTCCGTGTGGGAACACTCTAACCCGAACTGCCAAGCCAGGACCTCACTGGACCAGAAACAAGCATCCTGGGACCTGTTTCAGGGCATCACCCTTGTTCAGCCAGGCTAGCTTGAATCCAGTGGTGTGGTGAGCACGGGACCCATGTCTGGGCATACCCTTCCTACTTAGGGCAACAAACGCAAAAGAAACAATTGATGGACGGAATGCTGGACAATACAAACATTCACCCCCAGTCACAAAGATATGGGTTTAATCCATCATTCTTTTGCTCACCACACCACCTCAGTTTGGACCCAGCCATGTGCAAATCAGTCTTGACCCTGTACCTTGTGGGAACAGTCCAGTCCGAACTGTCAAGCCAGGACCTCACTGGACTGGAAACAAGCATCCTGAGACCAGTTTCAGGGCATCACCCTTCTTCAGCCAGGCTAGCTTGAATCCAGTGGTGTAGTGAGCACGGGACCCACGCCTGGGCATACCCTTCCTACTTAGGGCGACAAACGCAAAAGAAACAATTGATGGACGGAATGATTGACAATGCAAACATTCACCCCAGTCACAAAGATCTGGGTTTAATCCATCATTCTTTTGCTCACCACACCACCCCAGTTTGGACCCAGCCATAGGCAAATCAGTCTTGACCCTGTTCCTTGTGGGAACAGTCCAGCCCAAACTGCCAAGCCAGGACCTCACTGGAACGGAAACAAGCATCCTGGGACCAGTTTCAGGGCATCACCCTTCATCAGGCAGGCTAGCTTGAATCCAGTGGTGTAGTGAGCACTGGTCCCACGTCTGGGCATACTATCCCTACTTAGGGCGACAAACGCAAAAGAAACAATTGATGGACGGAATGCTGGACAATGCAAACATTCACCCACAGTCACAAAGATCTGGGTTTAATCCATTATTCTTTTGCTCACCACACTACCCCAGTTTGGACCCAGCCATATGCAAATCAGTCTTGACCCTGTTCCTTGTGGGAACAGTCCAGCCCGAACTGTGAAGCCAGGACATCACTGGACTGGAAACAAGCATCCTGGGACCGGTTTCAGGGCATCACCCTTCTTCAGACAGGCTAGCTTAAATCCAGTGGTGTAGTGAGCACGGGACCCACGTCTGGGCATACCCTTCCTACTTAGGGCGACAAACGCAAAAGAAACAATTGATGGACGGAATTATTGACAATGCAAACATTTACCCCCAGTCACAAAGATCTGGGTTTAATCCATCATTCTTTTGCTCACCACACCACCCCAGTTTGGACCCAGCCATTTACAAATCAGTCTTGACCCTGTTCCTTGTGGGAACAGTCCAGTCCTAACTGCCAAGCCAGGACCTCACTGGAACGGAAACAAGCATCCTGGGACCGGTTTCAGGGCATCACCCTTCATCAGGCAGGCTAGCTTGAATCCAGTGGTGTAGTGAGCACGGGACCCACGTCTGGGCATACCATCCCTACTTAGGGTGACAAACGCAAAATAAACAGTTGATGGACGGAATGCTGGACAATGCAAACATTCACCCCCAGTCACAAAGATCTGGGTTTAATCCATCATTCTTTTGCACACCACACCACCCCAGTTTGGACCCAGCCATATGCAAATCAGTCTTTACCCTGTTCCTTGTGGGTACAGTCCAGCCCGAACTGCCAAGCCAGGACTTCACTGGACCGGAAATAAGCATGCTAGGACCAGTTTCAGGACATCACCCTTCTTCAGCCAGGCTAGCTTGAATCCAGTGGTGTAGTGAGCACTGAACCCACGTGTGGGCACACCCTTCCTACTTTTGGTGACAAACGCAAAAGAAACAATTGATGGACGGAATGCTGGACAATGCAAACATTCACCCCCAGTCACAAAGATCTGGGTTTAAGCCATCATTCTTTTGCTCACCACACCACCCCAGTATGGACCCAGCCATATGCAAATCAGTCTTGACCCTGTTCCTTGTGGGAACAGTCCAGCCCGAACTGCCAAGCCAGGACTTCACTGGACCGGAAACAAGCATCCTGGGACCAGTTTCAGGGCATCACCCTTCTTCAGGCAGGCTAGCTTGATTCCAGTGGTGTAGTGAGCATGGGACCCACGTCTGGGCATTCCCTTCCTACTTAGGGCGACAAACGCAAAAGAAACAATTGATGAATTAAATGCTGGACAATGCAAACAATCACTCCCAATCACAATGATCTGGGTTTAATCCATCATTCTTTTGCTCACCACATCACCCCAGTTTGGACCCAGCCATATGCAAATCAGTCTTGACCGTGTTCCTTGTCGGAACAGTCCAGCCTGAACTGCCAAGCCAGGACCTCACTGGACCGGAAACAAGCATCCTGGGACCGGTTTTAGGGCATCACCCTTCTTCAGCCAGGCTAGCTTGAATCCAGTGGTGTAGTGAGCACGGGACCCACGTCTTGGCATATCTTTCCCACTTAGGGCGACAAACGCAAAAGAAACAATTGATGGACAGAATGATGGACAATGCAAACATTCACCCCCAGTCACAAAGATATGGGTTTAATCCATCATTCTTTTGCTCACCACACCACCCCAGTTTGGACCCAGCCATATGCAAATCAGTCTTGACCCTGTTCCTTGCGGGAATAGTCCAACCCGAACTGCCAAGCCAGGACCTCACTGGACCAGAAACAAGCATCCTGGGACCTGTTTCAGGGCATCACCCTTGTTCAGCCAGGCTAGCTTGAATCCAGTGGTGTAGTGAGCATGGGCCCAATGTCTGGGCATACCCTTCCTACTTAGGGTAACAAACGCAAAAGAAACAATTGATGGACGGAATGCTGGACAATGCAAACATTCACCCCCAGTCACAAAGATCTGGGTTTAATCCATCATTCTTTTGCTCACCACACCACCCCAGTTTGGACCCAGCCATATGCAAATCAGTCTTGACCCTGTTCCTTGTGGGTACAGTCCAGCCCGAACTGCCAAGCCAGGACCTCACTGGACCGGAAACAAGCATCCTGTGACCAGTTTCAGGGCATCACCCTTCTTCAGCCAGGCTAGCTTGAATCCAGTGGTGTAGTGAGCACGGAACCCACGTCTGGGCACACCCTTCCTACTTAGGGCGACAAACTGAAAAGAAACAATTGATGGACGGAATGCTGGACAATGCAAACATTCACCCCCAGTCACAAAGATCTGGGTTTAATCCATCATTCTTTTGCTCACCACACCACCCCAGTTTGGACCAAGCCATATGCAAATCAGTGTTGACCCTGTTCCTTGTGGGAACAGTCCAGCCCGAACTGTGAAGCCAGGACATCACTGGACTGGAAACAAGCATCCTGGGACCGGTTTCAGGGCATCACCCTTCTTCAGACAGGCTAGCTTGAATCCAGTGGTGTAGTGAGCACGGGACCCACGTCTGGGCATACCCTTCCTACTTAGGGCGACAAACGCAAAAGAAACAATTGATGGACGGAATGATTGACAATGCAAACATTCACCCCCAGTCACAAAGATCTGGGTATAATCCATCATTCTTTTGCTCACCACACCACCCCAGTTTGGACCCAGCCATTTAGAAATCAGTCTTGACCCTGTTCCTTGTGGGAACAGTCCAGCCCTAACTGCCAAGCCAGGACCTCACTGGAACGGAAACAAGCATCCCAGGACCGGTTTCAGGGCATCACCCTTCATCAGGCAGGCTAGCTTGAATCCAGTGGTGTAGTGAGCACGGTACCCACGTCTGGGCATACCATCCCTACTTAGGGTGACAAACGCAAAAGAAACAGTTGATGGACGGAATGCTGGACAATGCAAACATTCACCCCCAGTCACAAAGATCTGGGTTTAATCCATCATTCTTTTGATCACCACACCACCCCAGTTTGGACCCAGCCACATGCAAATCAGTCTTGACCCTGTTCCTTGCGGGAACAGTCCAACCCGAACTGCCAAGCCAGGACCTCACTGGACCAGAAACAAGCATCCTGGGACCTGTTTCAGGGCATCACCCTTGTTCAGCCAGGCTAGCTTGAATCCAGTGGTGTAGTGAGCACGGGACCAATGTCTGGGCATACCCTTCCTACTTAGGGTAACAAACGCAAAAGAAACAATTGATGGACGGAATGCTGGACAATGCAAACATTCACCCCCAATCACAATGATCTGGGTTTAATCCATCATTCTTTTGCTCACCACACCACCCCAGTTTGGACCCAGCCATATGCAAATCAGTCTTGACCCTGTTCCTTGTGGGAACAGTCCAGTCCGAACTGTCAAGCCAGGACCTCACTGGACTGGAAACAAGCATCCTGAGACCAGTTTCAGGGCATCACCCTTCTTCAGCCAGGCTAGCTTGAATCCAGTGGTGTAGTGAGCACGGGACCCACGTCTGGGCATACCCTTCCTACTTAGGGTTACAAACGCAAAAGAAACAATTGATGTACGGAACGATTGACAATGCAAACATTCACCGCCAGTCACAAAGATCTGGGTTTAATCCATCATTGTTTTGCTCACCACATCACCCCAGTTTGGACCCAGCCATATGCAAATCATTCTTGACCCTGTTTCTTGTGGGAACAGTCCAGCCCAAACTGCCAAGCCAGGACCTCACTGGAACGGAAACAAGCATCCTGGGACCAGTTTCAGGGCATCACCCTTCATCAGGCAGGCTAGCTTGAATCCAGTGGTGTAGTCAGAACGGGTCCTACGTCTAGGCATACTCTCCCTACTTAGGGTGACAAACACAAAAGAAACAATTGATGGACGGAATGCTGGACAATGCAAACATTCACCCCCAGTCACAAAGATCTGGGTGTAATCCATCATTCTTTTGCTCACCACACCACCCCAGTTTGGACCCAGCCACATGCAAATCAGCATTGACCCTGTTCCTTGTGGGAACAGTCCAGCCTGAAAACCAATCCAGGACCTCACTGGACCGGAAACAAGCATCCTGGGACTGGATTCAAGGCATCCCCCATTCTTCAGGCAGGCTAGCTTGAATCCAGTGGTGTAGTGAGCACGGGACCCACGTCTGGGCATACCCTTCCTACTTAGGGCAACAAACGCAAAAGAAACAATTGATGGATGGAATGCTGGACAATACAAACATTCACCCCCAGTCACAAAGATCTGGGTTTAATCCATCATTCTTTTGCTCACCACACCACCCCAGTTTGTACCCAGCCATATGCAAATCAGTCTTGACCCTGTTCCTTGTGGGAACAGTCCAGTCCGAACTGTCAAGCCAGGACCTCACTGGACTGGAAACAAGCATCCTGAGACCAGTTTCAGGGCATCACCCTCCTTGAGCCAGGCTAGCTTGAATCAGTGGTGTAGTGAGCACGGGACCCACGTCTGGGCATACCCTTCCTACTTAGGGCGACAAACGCAAAAGAAACAATTGATGGACGGAATGATTGACAATGCAAACATTCACCCCAGTCACAAAGATCTGGGTTTAATCCATCATTCTTTTGCTCACCACACCACCCCAGTTTGGACCCAGCCATAGGCAAATCAGTCTTGACCCTGTTCCTTGTGGGAACAGTCCAGCCCAAACTGCCAAGTCAGGACCTCACTGGAACGGAAACAAGCATCCTGGGACCAGTTTCAGGGCATCACCCTTCATCAGGCGGGCTAGCTTGAATCCAGTGGTGTAGTGAGCATGGGACCCACGTCTGGGCATACTATCCCTACTTAGGGCGACAAACGCAAAAGAAACAGTTGGTGGACGGAATGCTGGACAATGCAAACATTCAACCCAGTCACAAAGATCTGGGTTTAATCCATCATTCTTTTGCTCACCACACCACCCCAGTTTGGACCCAGCCATATGCAAATCAGTCTTGACCCTGTTCCTTGTGGGACCAGTCCAGCCCGAACTGCCAAGCCAGGACCTCTCTGGACCGGAAACAAGCATCCTGGGACCAGTTTGGGGGCATCACCCTTCTTCAGCCAGGCTAGCTTGAATCCAGTGGTGTAGTGAGCACGGGACCCACGTCTGGGCATACCCTTCCTACTTAGGGCGACAAACACAAAAGAAACAATTGATGGACGGAATAATGGAGAATGCAAACATTCACCCCAGGTCACAAAGTTCTGGGTTTCATCCATCATTCTTTTGATCACCACACCACCCCAATTTGGACCCAGCCACATGCAAATCAGTCTTGACCCTGTTCCTTGTGGGAACAGTCCAGCCTGAAAACCAAGCCAGGACCTCACTGGACCGGAAACAAGCATCCTGGGACCGGATTCAGGGCATCACCCTTCTTCAGGCAGGCTAGCTTGAATCCAGTGGTGTAGTGAGCACGGGACCGACGTCTGGGCATACTATCCCTACTTAGGGCGACAAACGCAAAAGAAACAGTTGATGGACGGAATGCTGGACAATGCAAACATTCACCCTCAGTCACAAAGATCTGGGTTTAATCCATCATTCTTTTGCTCACCACACCACCCCAGTTTGGACCCAGCCATATGCAAATCAGTCTTGACCCTGTTCCGTGTGGGAACAGTCTAACCCGAACTGCCAAGCCAGGACCTCACTGGACCAGAAACAAGCATCCTGGGACCTGTTTCAGGGCATCACCCTTGTTCAGCCAGGCTAGCTTGAATCCAGTGGTGTGGTGAGCACGGGACCCATATCTGGGCATACCCTTCCTACTTAGGGCAACAGACGCAAAAGAAACAATTGATGGACGGAATGCTGGACAATACAAACATTTACCCCCAGTCACAAAGATCTGGGTTTAATCCATCATTCTTTTGCTCACCACACCACCTCAGTTTGGACCCAGCCATATGCAAATCAGTCTTGACCCTGTTCCTTGTGGGAACAGTCCAGTCCGAACTGTCAAGCCAGGACCTCACTGGACTGGAAACAAGCATCCTGAGACCAGTTTCAGGGCGTCACCCTTCTTCAGCCAGGCTAGCTTGAATCCAGTGGTGTAGTGAGCACGGGACCCACGCCTGGGCATACCCTTCCTACTTAGGGCGACAAACGCAAAAGAAACAATTGATGGACGGAATGATTGACAATGCAAACATTCACCCCAGTCACAAAGATCTGGGTTTAATCCATCATTCTTTTGCTCACCACACCACCCCAGTTTGGACCCAGCCATAGGCAAATCAGTCTTGACCCTGTTCCTTGTGGGAACAGTCCAGCCCAAACTGCCAAGCCAGGACCTCACTGGAACGGAAACAAGCATCCTGGGACCAGTTTCAGGGCATCACCCTTCATCAGGCAGGCTAGCTTGAATCCAGTGGTGTAGTGAGCACTGGTCCCACGTCTGGGCATACTATCCCTACTTAGGGCGACAAACGCAAAAGAAACAATTGATGGACGGAATGCTGGACAATGCAAACATTCACCCCCAGTCACAAAGATCTGGGTTTAATCCATCATTCTTTTGCTCACCACACCACCCCAGTTTGGACCCAGCCACATGCAAATCAGTCTTGACCCTGTTCCTTGTGGGAACAGTCCAGCCTGAAAACCAAGCCAGGACCTCACTGGACCGGAAACAAGCATCCTGGGACCGGATTCAGGGCATCACCCTTCTTCAGGCAGGCTAGCTTGAATCCAGTGGTGTAGTGAGCACGGGACCCACGTCTGGGCATACTATCCCTACTTAGGGCGACAAACGCAAAAGAAACAGTTGATGGACGGAATGCTGGACAATGCAAACATTCACCCTCAGTCACAAAGATCTGGGTTTAATCCATCATTCTTTTGCTCACCACACCACCCCAGTTTGGACCCAGCCATATGCAAATCAGTCTTGACCCTGTTCCGTGTCGGAACAGTCTAACCCGAACTGCCAAGCCAGGACCTCACTGGACCAGAAACAAGCATCCTGGGACCTGTTTCAGGGCATCACCCTTGTTCAGCCAGGCTAGCTTGAATCCAGTGGTGTGGTGAGCACGGGACCCATGTCTGGGCATACCCTTCCTACTTAGGGCAACAAACGCAAAAGAAACAATTGATGGACGGAATGCTGGACAATACAAACATTCACCCCCAGTCACAAAGATCTGGGTTTAATCCATCATTCTTTTGCTCACCACACCACCTCAGTTTGGACCCAGCCATATGCAAATCAGTCTTGACCCTGTTCCTTGTGGGAACAGTCCAGTCCGAACTGTCAAGCCAGGACCTCACTGGACTGGAAACAAGCATCCTGAGACCAGTTTCAGGGCATCACCCTTCTTCAGCCAGGCTAGCTTGAATCCAGTGGTGTAGTGAGCACGGGACCCACGCCTGGGCATACCCTTCCTACTTAGGGCGACAAACGCAAAAGAAACAATTGATGGACGGAATGATTGACAATGCAAACATTCACACCAGTCACAAAGAGCTGGGTTTAATCCATCATTCTTTTGCTCACCACACCACCCCAGTTTGGACCCAGCCATAGGCAAATCAGTCTTGACCCTGTTCCTTGTGGGAACAGTCCAGCCCAAACTGCCAAGCCAGGACCTCACTGGAACGGAAACAAGCATCCTGGGACCAGTTTCAGGGCATCACCCTTCATCAGGCAGGCTAGCTTGAATCCAGTGGTGTAGTGAGCACTGGTCCCACGTCTGGGCATACTATCCCTACTTAGGGCGACAAACGCAAAAGAAACAATTGATGGACGGAATGCTGGACAATGCAAACATTCACCCCCAGTCACAAAGATCTGGGTTTAATCCATCATTCTTTTGCTCACCACACCACCCCAGTTTGGACCCAGCCATATGCAAATCAGTCTTGACCCTGTTCCTTGTGGGAACAGTCCAGCCCGAACTGCCAAGCCAGGACCTCTCTGGACCGAAAACAAGCATCCTGGGACCAGTTTGAGGGCATCACCCTTCTTCAGCCAGGCTAGCTTGAATCCAGTGGTGTAGTGAGCACGGGACCCACGTCTGGGCATACCCTTCCTACTTAGGGCGACAAACACAAAAGAAACAATTGATGGACGGAATGCTGAACAATGCAAACATTCAACCCCAGTCACAAAGATCTGGGTTTAATCCATCATTCTTTTGCTCACCACACCACCCCAGTTTGGACCCAGCCATATGCAAATCAGTCTTGACCCTGTTCCTTGTGGGAACAGTCCAGCCCGAACTGCCAAGCCAGGACCTCTCTGGACCAGAAACAAGCATCCTGGGACCAGTTTGAGGGCATCACCCTTCTTCAGCCAGGCTAGCTTGAATCCAGTGGTGTAGTGAGCACGGGACCCACGTCTGGGCATACCCTTCCTACTTAGGGCGACAAACACAAAAGAAACAATTGATGGACGGAATGCTGAACAATGCAAACATTCAACCCCAGTCACAAAGATCTGGGTTTAATCCATCATTCTTTTGCTCACCACACCACCCCAGTTTGGACCCAGCCATATGCAAATCAGTCTTGAGCCTGTTCCTTGTGAGAACAGTTAAACCCGAACTGCCAAGCCAGGACCTCACTGGACCGGAAACAAGCATCCTGGGACCGGTTTCAGGGCATCACCCTTCTTCAGCCAGGCTAGCTTGAATCCAGTGGTGTATTGAGCACGGCACCCACGTCTGGGCATACCCTTCCTACTTAGGGTGACAAACGCAAAAGAAACAATTGATGGACGGAATGCTGGACAATGCAAACATTCACCCCCAGTCACAAAGATCTGGGTTTAATCCATCATTCTTTTGCTCACCACACAACCCCAGATTGGACCCAGCCATATGCAAATCAGTCTTGACCCTATTCCTTGTGGGAACAGTCCAACCCAAACTGCCAAGCCAGGACCTCACTGGACCGGAAACAAGCATCCTAGGACCTGTTTCAGGGCATCACCCTTCTTCAGCCAGGCTAGCTTGAATCCAGTGGTGTAGTGAGCACGGGACCCACGTCTGGGCATACCCTTCCTACTTAGGGTGAAAAACAAAAAAGAAACAATTGATGGACGGAATGCTGGACAATGCAAACATTCACCCCCAGTCACAAATATATGGTTTTAATCCATCATTCTTTTGCTCACCACACCACCCCAGTTTGGACCCAGCCATATGCAAATCAGTCTTGACCCTGTTCCTTGTGGGAACAGTCCAGCCCGAACTGCCAAGCCTTGACCTCACTGGACCGGAAACAAGCATCCTGGAACCTGTTTCAGGGCACCACCCTTGTTCAGCCAGGCTAGCTTGAATCCAGTGGTATAGTGAGCACGGGACCCATGTCTGGCCATACCCTTCCTACTTAGGTCAACAAACGCAAAAGAAACAATTGATGGACGGAATGCTGGACAATGCAAACATTCACCCCCAGTCACAAACATCTGGGTTTAATCCATCATTTTTTTGCTCACCACACCACCCCAGTTTGGACCAAGCCATATGCAAATCAGTCTTGACCCTGTTCCTTGTGGGAACAGTCCAGCCCTAACTGCCAAGCCAGGACCTCACTGGAACGGAAACAAGCATCCTGGGACCGGTTTCAGGGCATCACCCTTCATCAGGCAGGCTAGCTTGAATCCAGTGGTGTAGTGAGCACGGGACCCACGTCTGGGCATACCATCCCTACTTAGGGTGACAAACGCAAAAGAAACAGTTGATGGACGGAATTCTGGACAATGCAAACATTCACCCCCAGTCACAAAGATCTGGGTTTAATCCATCATTCTTTTGCACACCACACCACCCCAGTTTGGACCCAGCCATATGCAAATCAGTCTTTACCCTGTTCCTTGTGGGTACAGTCCAGCCCGAACTGCCAAGCCAGGACTTCACTGGACCGTAAATAAGCATGCTAGGACCAGTTTCAGGACATCACCCTTCTTCAGCCAGGCTAGCTTGAATCCAGTGGTGTAGTGAGCACTGAACCCACGTGTGGGCACACCCTTCCTACTTAGGGTGACAAACGCAAAAGAAACAATTGATGGACGGAATGCTGGACAATGCAAACATTCACCCCCAGTCACAAAGATCTGGGTTTAAGCCATCATTCTTTTGCTCACCACACCACCCCAGTATGGACCCAGCCATATGCAAATCAGTCTTGACCCTGTTCCTTGTGGGAACAGTCCAGCCCGAACTGCCAAGCCAGGACTTCACTGGACCGGAAACAAGCATCCTGGGACCAGTTTCAGGGCATCACCCTTCTTCAGCCAGGCTAGCTTGATTCCAGTGGTGTAGTGAGCATGGGACCCACGTCTGGGCATTCCCTTCCTACTTAGGGCGACAAACGCAAAAGAAACAATCGATGGATGAAATGCTCGACAATGCAAACAATCACTCCCAATCACAATGATCTGGGTTTAATCCATCATTCTTTTGCTCACCACACCACCCCAGTTTGGACCCAGCCATATGCAAATCAGTCTTGACCGTGTTCCTTGTGGGAACAGTCCAGCCTGAACTGCCAAGCCAGGACCTCACTGGACCGGAAACAAGCATCCTGGGACCGGTTTTAGGGCATCACCCTTCTTCAGCCAGGCTAGCTTGAATCCAGTGGTGTAGTGAGCACGGGACCCACGTCTTGGCATATCTTTCCCACTTAGGGCGACAAACGCAAAAGAAACAATTGATGGACAGAATGATGGACAATGCAAACATTCACCCCCAGTCACAAAGATCTGGGTTTAATCCATCATTCTTTTGCTCACCACACCACCCCAGTTTGGACCCAGCCATATGCAAATCAGTCTTGACCCTGTTCCTTGCGGGAACAGTCCAACCCGAACTGCCAAGCTAGGACCTCACTGGACCAGAAACAAGCATCCTGGGACCTGTTTCAGGGCATCACCCTTGTTAAGCCAGGCTAGCTTGAATCCAGTGGTGTAGTGAGCATGGGCCCAATGTCTGGGCATACCCTTCCTACTTAGGGTAACAAACGCAGAAGAAACAATTGATGGACTGAATGCTGGACAATGCAAACATTCACCCCCAGTCACAAAGATCTGGGTTTAATCCATCATTATTTTGCTCACCACACCACCCCAGTTTGGACCTAGCCATATGCAAATCAGTCTTGACCCTGTTCCTTGTGGGTACAGTCCAGCCCGAACTGCCAAGCCAGGACCTCACTGGACCGGAAACAAGCATCCTGTGACCAGTTTCAGGGCATCACCCTTCTTCAGCCAGGCTAGCTTGAATCCAGTGGTGTAGTGAGCACGGAATCCATGTCTGGGCACACCCTTCCTACGTAGGGCGACAAACTCAAAAGAAACAATTGATGGACGGAATGCTGGACAATGCAAACATTCACCCCCAGTCACAAAGATATGGTTTTAATCCATCATTCTTTTGCTCACCACACCACCCCAGTTTGGACCCAGTCATATGCAAATCAGTCTTGACCCTGCTCCTTGTGGGAACAGTCCAGCCCGAACTGCCAAGCCATGACCTCACTAGACCGGAAACCAGCATCCTGGGACCTGTTTCAGGGCACCACCCTTGTTCAGCCAGGCTAGCTTGAATCCAGTGATGTAGTGAGCACGGGACCCATGTCTGGGCATACCCTTCCTACTTAGGGTAACAAACGCAAAAGAAACAATTGATGGACGGAATGCTGGACAATGCAAACATTCACCCCCAATCACAATGATCTGGGTTTAATCCATCATTCTTTTGCTCACCACACCACCCCAGTTTGGACCCAGCCATATGCAAATCAGTCTTGACCCTGTTCCTTGTGGGAACAGTCCAGTCCGAACTGTCAAGCCAGGACCTCACTGGACTGGAAACAAGCATCCTGAGACCAGTTTCAGGGCATCACCCTTCTTCAGCCAGGCTAGCTTGAATCCAGTGGTGTAGTGAGCACGGGACCCACGTCTGGGCATACCCTTCCTACTTAGGGTGACAAACGCAAAAGAAACAATTGATGTACGGAATGATTGACAATGCAAACATTCACCCCCAGTCACAAAGATCTGGGTTTAATCCATCATTGTTTTGCTCACCACATCACCCCAGTTTGGACCCAGCCATATGCAAATCATTCTTGACCCTGTTCCTTGTGGGAACAGTCCAGCCCAAACTGCCAAGCCAGGACCTCACTGGAACGGAAACAAGCATCCTGGGACCAGTTTCAGGGCATCACACTTCATCAGGCAGGCTAGCTTGAATTCAGTGGTGTAGTGAGAACGGGTCCCACGTCTAGGCATACTCTCCCTACTTAGGGTGACAAACACAAAAGAAACAATTGATGGACGGAATGCTGGACAATGCAAACATTCACCCCCAGTCACAAAGATCTGGGTTTAATCCATCATTCTTTTGCTCACCACACCACCCCAGTTTGGACCCAGCCATAGGCAAATCAGTCTTGACCCTGTTCCTTGTGGGAACAGTCCAGCCCAAACTGCCACGCCAGGACCTCACTGGAATGCTAACAAGCATCCTTGGACCAGTTTCAGGGCATCACCCTTCATCAGGCGGGCTAGCTTGAATCCAGTGGTGTAGTGAGCACGGGACCCACGTCTGGGCATACTATCCCTACTTAGGGCGACAAACGCAAAAGAAACAGTTGGTGGACGGAATGCTGGACAATGCTAACATTCAACCCCAGTCACAAAGATCTGGGTTTAATCCATCATTCTTTTGCTCACCACACCACCCCAGTTTGGACCCAGCCATATGCAAATCAGTCTTGACCCTGTTCCTTGTGGGACCAGTCCAGCCCGAACTGCCAAGCCAGGACCTCTCTGGACCGGAAACAAGCATCCTGGGACCAGTTTGAGGGCATCACCCTTCTTCAGCCAGGCTAGCTTGAATCCAGTGGTGTAGTGAGCACGGGACCCACGTCTGGGCATACTATCCCTACTTAGGGCGACAAACGCAAAAGAAACAGTTGATGGACGGAATGCTGGACAATGCAAACATTCACCCTCAGTTACAAAGATCTGGGTTTAATCCATCATTCTTTTGCTCACCACACCACCCCAGTTTGGACCCAGCCATATGCAAATCAGTCTTGACCCTGTTCCGTGTGGGAACAGTCTAACCTGAACTGCCAAGCCAGGACCTCACTGGACCAGAAACAAGCATCCTGGGACCTGTTTCAGGGCATCACCCTTGTTCAGCCAGGCTAGCTTGAATCCAGTGGTGTGGTGAGCACGGGACCCATGTCTGGGCATACCCTTCCTACTTGGGGCAACAAACGCAAAAGAAACAATTGATGGACGGAATGATTGACAATGCAAACATTCACCCCAGTCACAAAGCTCTGGGTTTAATCCATCATTCTTTTGCTCACCACACCACCCCAGTTTGGACCCAGCCATAGGCAAATCAGTCTTGACCCAGTTCCTTGTGGGAACAGTCCAGCCCAAACTGCCAAGCCAGGACCTCACTGGAACGGAAACAAGCATCCTGGGACCAGTTTCAGGGCATCACCCTTCATCAGGCAGGCTAGCTTGAATCCAGTGGTGTAGTGAGCACTGGTCCCACGTCTGGGCATACTATCCCTACTTAGGGCGACAAACACAAAAGAAACAATTGATGGACGGAATGCTGGACAATGCAAACATTCACCCCCAGTCACAAAGATCTGGGTTTAATCCATCATTCTTTTGCTCACCACACCATCCCAGTTTGGACCCAGCCATATGCAAATCAGTCTTGACCCTGTTCCTTGTGGGAACAGTCCAGCACGAACTGCCAAGCCAGGACCTCACTGGACCGGAAACAAGCATCCTGGGACTGGATTCAGGGCATCACCCTTCTTCAGGCAGGCTAGCTTGAATCCAGTGGTGTAGTGAGCACGGGACCCACGTCTGGGCATACCCTTCCTACTTAGGGCAACAAACGCAAAAGAAACAATTGATGGGCGGAATGCTGGACAATACAAACATTCACCCCCAGTCACAAAGATCTGGGTTTAATCCATTATTCTTTTGCTCACCATACCACCCCAGTTTGTACCCAGCCATATGCAAATCAGTCTTGACCCTGTTCCTTGTGGGAACAGTCCAGTCTGAACTGTCAAGCCAGGACCTCACTGGACTGGAAACAAGCATCCTGAGACCAGTTTCAGGGCATCACCCTTCTTGAGCCAGGCTAGCTTGAATCCAGTGGTGTAGTGAGCACGGGACCCACGTCTGGGCATACCCTTCCTACTTAGGGCGACAAACGCAAAAGAAACAATTGATGGACGGAATGATTGACAATGCAAACATTCACCCCCAGTCACAAAGATCTGGGTATAATCCATCATTCTTTTGCTCACCACACCACCCCAGTTTGGACCCAGCCATTTAGAAATCAGTCTTGACCCTGTTCCTTGTGGGAACAGTCCAGCCCTAACTGCCAAGCCAGGACCTCACTGGAACGGAAACAAGCATCCCAGGACCGGTTTCAGGGCATCACCCTTCATCAGGCAGGCTAGCTTGAATCCAGTGGTGTAGTGAGCACGGTACCCACGTCTGGGCATACCATCCCTACTTAGGGTGACAAACGCAAAAGAAACAGTTGATGGACGGAATGCTGGACAATGCAAACATTCACCCCCAGTCACAAAGATCTGGGTTTAATCCATCATTCTTTTGATCACCACACCACCCCAGTTTGGACCCAGCCACATTCAAATCAGTCTTGACCCTGTTCCTTGCGGGAACAGTCCAACCCGAACTGCCAAGCCAGGACCTCACTGGACCAGAAACAAGCATCCTGGGACCTGTTTCAGGGCATCACCCTTGTTCAGCCAGGCTAGCTTGAATCCAGTGGTGTAGTGAGCACGGGACCAATGTCTGGGCATACCCTTCCTACTTAGGGTAACAAACGCAAAAGAAACAATTGATGGACGGAATGCTGGACAATGCAAACATTCACCCCCAATCACAATGATCTGGGTTTAATCCATCATTCTTTTGCTCACCACACCACCCCAGTTTGGACCCAGCCATATGCAAATCAGTCTTGACCCTGTTCCTTGTGGGAACAGTCCAGTCCGAACTGTCAAGCCAGGACCTCACTGGACTGGAAACAAGCATCCTGAGACCAGTTTCAGGGCATCACCCTTCTTCAGCCAGGCTAGCTTGAATCCAGTGGTGTAGTGAGCACGGGACCCACGTCTGGGCATACCCTTCCTACTTAGGGTGACAAACGCAAAAGAAACAATTGATGTACGGAATGATTGACAATCCAAACATTCACCGCCAGTCACAAAGATCTGGGTTTAATCCATCATTGTTTTGCTCACCACATCACCCCAGTTTGGACCCAGCCATATGCAAATCATTCTTGACCCTGTTTCTTGTGGGAACAGTCCAGCCCAAACTGCCAAGCCAGGACCTCACTGGAACGGAAACAAGCATCCTGGGACCAGTTTCAGGGCATCACCCTTCATCAGGCAGGCTAGCTTGAATCCAGTGGTGTAGTCAGAACGGGTCCTACGTCTAGGCATACTCTCCCTACTTAGGGTGACAAACACAAAAGAAACAATTGATGGACGGAATGCTGGACAATGCAAACATTCACCCCCAGTCACAAAGATCTGGGTGTAATCCATCATTCTTTTGCTCACCACACCACCCCAGTTTGGACCCAGCCACATGCAAATCAGCATTGACCCTGTTCCTTGTGGGAACAGTCCAGCCTGAAAACCAATCCAGGACCTCACTGGACCGGAAACAAGCATCCTGGGACTGGATTCAGGGCATCACCCTTCTTTAGGCAGGCTAGCTTGAATCCAGTGGTGTAGTGAGCACGGGACCCACGTCTGGGCATACCCTTCCTACTTAGGGCAACAAACGCAAAAGAAACAATTGATGGACGGAATGCTGGACAATACAAACATTCACCCCCAGTCACAAAGATCTGGGTTTAATCCATCATTCTTTTGCTCACCACACCACCCCAGTTTGTACCCAGCCATATGCAAATCAGTCTTGACCCTGTTCCTTGTGGGAACAGTCCAGTCCGAACTGTCAAGCCAGGACCTCACTGGACTGGAAACAAGCATCCTGAGACCAGTTTCAGGGCATCACCCTCCTTGAGCCAGGCTAGCTTGAATCCAGTGGTGTAGTGAGCACGGGACCCACGTCTGGGCATACCCTTCCTACTTAGGGCGACAAACGCAAAAGAAACAATTGATGGACGGAATGATTGACAATGCAAACATTCACCCCAGTCACAAAGATCTGGGTTTAATCCATCATTCTTTTGCTCACCACACCACCCCAGTTTGGACCCAGCCATAGGCAAATCAGTCTTGACCCTGTTCCTTGTGGGAACAGTCCAGCCCAAACTGCCAAGCCAGGACCTCACTGGAACGGAAACAAGCATCCTGGGACCAGTTTCAGGGCATCACCCTTCATCAGGCGGGCTAGCTTGAATCCAGTGGTGTAGTGAGCATGGGACCCACGTCTGGGCATACTATCCCTACTTAGGGCGACAAACGCAAAAGAAACAGTTGGTGGACGGAATGCTGGACAATGCAAACATTCAACCCAGTCACAAAGATCTGGGTTTAATCCATCATTCTTTTGCTCACCACACCACCCCAGTTTGGACCCAGCCATATGCAAATCAGTCTTGACCCTGTTCCTTGTGGGACCAGTCCAGCCCGAACTGCCAAGCCAGGACCTCTCTGGACCGGAAACAAGCATCCTGGGACCAGTTTGGGGGCATCACCCTTCTTCAGCCAGGCTAGCTTGAATCCAGTGGTGTAGTGAGCACGGGACCCACGTCTGGGCATACCCTTCCTACTTAGGGCGACAAACACAAAAGAAACAATTGATGGACGGAATAATGGAGAATGCAAACATTCACCCCAGGTCACAAAGTTCTGGGTTTCATCCATCATTCTTTTGATCACCACACCACCCCAATTTGGACCCAGCCACATGCAAATCAGTCTTGACCCTGTTCCTTGTGGGAACAGTCCAGCCTGAAAACCAAGCCAGGACCTCACTGGACCGGAAACAAGCATCCTGGGACCGGATTCAGGGCATCACCCTTCTTCAGGCAGGCTAGCTTGAATCCAGTGGTGTAGTGAGCACGGGACCCACGTCTGGGCATACTATCCCTACTTAGGGCGACAAACGCAAAAGAAACAGTTGATGGACGGAATGCTGGACAATGCAAACATTCACCCTCAGTCACAAAGATCTGGGTTTAATCCATCATTCTTTTGCTCACCACACCACCCCAGTTTGGACCCAGCCATATGCAAATCAGTCTTGACCCTGTTCCGTGTGGGAACAGTCTAACCCGAACTGCCAAGCCAGGACCTCACTGGACCAGAAACAAGCATCCTGGGACCTGTTTCAGGGCATCACCCTTGTTCAGCCAGGCTAGCTTGAATCCAGTGGTGTGGTGAGCACAGGACCCATATCTGGGCATACCCTTCCTACTTAGGGCAACAAACGCAAAAGAAACAATTGATGGACGGAATGCTGGACAATACAAACATTTACCCCCAGTCACAAAGTTCTGGGTTTAATCCATCATTCTTTTGCTCACCACACCACCTCAGTTTGGACCCAGCCATATGCAAATCAGTCTTGACCCTGTTCCTTGTGGGAACAGTCCAGTCCGAACTGTCAAGCCAGGACCTCACTGGACTGGAAACAAGCATCCTGAGACCAGTTTCAGGGCGTCACCCTTCTTCAGCCAGGCTAGCTTGAATCCAGTGGTGTAGTGAGCACGGGACCCACGCCTGGGCATACCCTTCCTACTTAGGGCGACAAACGCAAAAGAAACAATTGATGGACGGAATGATTGACAATGCAAACATTCACCCCAGTCACAAAGATCTGGGTTTAATCCATCATTCTTTTGCTCACCACACCACCCCAGTTTGGACCCAGCCATAGGCAAATCAGTCTTGACCCTGTTCCTTGTGGGAACAGTCCAGCCCAAACTGCCAAGCCAGGACCTCACTGGAACGGAAACAAGCATCCTGGGACCAGTTTCAGGGCATCACCCTTCATCAGGCAGGCTAGCTTGAATCCAGTGGTGTAGTGAGCACTGGTCCCACGTCTGGGCATACTATCCCTACTTAGGGCGACAAACGCAAAAGAAACAATTGATGGACGGAATGCTGGACAATGCAAACATTCACCCTCAGTCACAAAGATCTGGGTTTAATCCATCATTCTTTTGCTCACCACACCACCCCAGTTTGGACCCAGCCATATGCAAATCAGTCTTGACCCTGTTCCGTGTGGGAACAGTCTAACCCGAACTGCCAAGCCAGGACCTCACTGGACCAGAAACAAGCATCCTGGGACCTGTTTCAGGGCATCACCCTTGTTCAGCCAGGCTAGCTTGAATCCAGTGGTGTGGTGAGCACGGGACCCATATCTGGGCATACCCTTCCTACTTAGGGCAACAAACGCAAAAGAAACAATTGATGGACGGAATGCTGGACAATACAAACATTTACCCCCAGTCACAAAGTTCTGGGTTTAATCCATCATTCTTTTGCTCACCACACCACCTCAGTTTGGACCCAGCCATATGCAAATCAGTCTTGACCCTGTTCCTTGTGGGAACAGTCCAGTCCGAACTGTCAAGCCAGGACCTCACTGGACTGGAAACAAGCATCCTGAGACCAGTTTCAGGGCGTCACCCTTCTTCAGCCAGGCTAGCTTGAATCCAGTGGTGTAGTGAGCACGGGACCCACGCCTGGGCATACCCTTCCTACTTAGGGCGACAAACGCAAAAGAAACAATTGATGGACGGAATGATTGACAATGCAAACATTCACCCCAGTCACAAAGATCTGGCTTTAATCCATCATTCTTTTGCTCACCACACCACCCCAGTTTGGACCCAGCCATAGGCAAATCAGTCTTGACCCTGTTCCTTGTGGGAACAGTCCAGCCCAAACTGCCAAGCCAGGACCTCACTGGAACGGAAACAAGCATCCTGGGACCAGTTTCAGGGCATCACCCTTCATCAGGCAGGCTAGCTTGAATCCAGTGGTGTAGTGAGCACTGGTCCCACGTCTGGGCATACTATCCCTACTTAGGGCGACAAACGCAAAAGAAACAATTGATGGACGGAATGCTGGACAATGCAAACATTCACCCCCAGTCACAAAGATCTGGGTTTAATCCATCATTCTTTTGCTCACCACACCACCCCAGTTTGGACCCAGCCACATGCAAATCAGTCTTGACCCTGTTCCTTGTGGGAACAGTCCAGCCTGAAAACCAAGCCAGGACCTCACTGGACCGGAAACAAGCATCCTGGGACCGGATTCAGGGCATCACCCTTCTTCAGGCAGGCTAGCTTGAATCCAGTGGTGTAGTGAGCACGGGACCCACGTCTGGGCATACTATCCCTACTTAGGGCGACAAACGCAAAAGAAACAGTTGATGGACGGAATGCTGGACAATGCAAACATTCACCCTCAGTCACAAAGATCTGGGTTTAAACCATCATTCTTTTGCTCACCACACCACCCCAGTTTGGACCCAGCCATATGCAAATCAGTCTTGACCCTGTTCCGTGTGGGAACAGTCTAACCCGAACTGCCAAGCCAGGACCTCACTGGACCAGAAACAAGCATCCTGGGACCTGTTTCAGGGCATCACCCTTGTTCAGCCAGGCTATCTTGAATCCAGTGGTGTGGTGAGCACGGGACCCATATCTGGGCATACCCTTCCTACTTAGGGCAACAAACGCAAAAGAAACAATTGATGGACGGAATGCTGGACAATACAAACATTTACCCCCAGTCACAAAGTTCTGGGTTTAATCCATCATTCTTTTGCTCACCACACCACCTCAGTTTGGACCCAGCCATATGCAAATCAGTCTTGACCCTGTTCCTTGTGGGAACAGTCCAGTCCGAACTGTCAAGCCAGGACCTCACTGGACTGGAAACAAGCATCCTGAGACCAGTTTCAGGGCGTCACCCTTCTTCAGCCAGGCTAGCTTGAATCCAGTGGTGTAGTGAGCACGGGACCCACGCCTGGGCATACCCTTCCTACTTAGGGCGACAAACACAAAAGAAACAATTGATGGACGGAATGATTGACAATGCAAACATTCACCCCAGTCACAAAGATCTGGGTTTAATCCATCATTCTTTTGCTCACCACACCACCCCAGTTTGGACCCAGCCATAGGCAAATCAGTCTTGACCCTGTTCCTTGTGGGAACAGTCCAGCCCAAACTGCCAAGCCAGGACCTCACTGGAACGGAAACAAGCATCCTGGGACCAGTTTCAGGGCATCACCCTTCATCAGGCAGGCTAGCTTGAATCCAGTGGTGTAGTGAGCACTGGTCCCACGTCTGGGCATACTATCCCTACTTAGGGCGACAAACGCAAAAGAAACAATTGATGGACGGAATGCTGGACAATGCAAACATTCACCCCCAGTCACAAAGATCTGGGTTTAATCCATCATTCTTTTGCTCACCACACCACCCCAGTTTGGACCCAGCCACATGCAAATCAGTCTTGACCCTGTTCCTTGTGGGAACAGTCCAGCCTGAAAACCAAGCCAGGACCTCACTGGACCGGAAACAAGCATCCTGGGACCGGATTCAGGGCATCACCCTTCTTCAGGCAGGCTAGCTTGAATCCAGTGGTGTAGTGAGCACGGGACCCACGTCTGGGCATACTATCCCTACTTAGGGCGACAAACGCAAAAGAAACAGTTGATGGACGGAATGCTGGACAATGCAAACATTCACCCTCAGTCACAAAGATCTGGGTTTAATCCATCATTCTTTTGCTCACCACACCACCCCAGTTTGGACCCAGCCATATGCAAATCAGTCTTGACCCTGTTCCGTGTCGGAACAGTCTAACCCGAACTGCCAAGCCAGGACCTCACTGGACCAGAAACAAGCATCCTGGGACCTGTTTCAGGGCATCACCCTTGTTCAGCCAGGCTAGCTTGAATCCAGTGGTGTGGTGAGCACGGGACCCATGTCTGGGCATACCCTTCCTACTTAGGGCAACAAACGCAAAAGAAACAATTGATGGACGGAATGCTGGACAATACAAACATTCACCCCCAGTCACAAAGATCTGGGTTTAATCCATCATTCTTTTGCTCACCACACCACCTCAGTTTGGACCCAGCCATATGCAAATCAGTCTTGACCCTGTTCCTTGTGGGAACAGTCCAGTCCGAACTGTCAAGCCAGGACCTCACTGGACTGGAAACAAGCATCCTGAGACCAGTTTCAGGGCATCACCCTTCTTCAGCCAGGCTAGCTTGAATCCAGTGGTGTAGTGAGCACGGGACCCACGCCTGGGCATACCCTTCCTACTTAGGGCGACAAACGCAAAAGAAACAATTGATGGACGGAATGATTGACAATGCAAACATTCACACCAGTCACAAAGATCTGGGTTTAATCCATCATTCTTTTGCTCACCACACCACCCCAGTTTGGACCCAGCCATAGGCAAATCAGTCTTGACCCTGTTCCTTGTGGGAACAGTCCAGCCCAAACTGCCAAGCCAGGACCTCACTGGAACGGAAACAAGCATCCTGGGACCAGTTTCAGGGCATCACCCTTCATCAGGCAGGCTAGCTTGAATCCAGTGGTGTAGTGAGCACTGGTCCCACGTCTGGGCATACTATCCCTACTTAGGGCGACAAACGCAAAAGAAACAATTGATGGACGGAATGCTGGACAATGCAAACATTCACCCCCAGTCACAAAGATCTGGGTTTAATCCATCATTCTTTTGCTCACCACACCACCCCAGTTTGGACCCAGCCATATGCAAATCAGTCTTGACCCTGTTCCTTGTGGGAACAGTCCAGCCCGAACTGCCAAGCCAGGACCTCTCTGGACCGGAAACAAGCATCCTGGGACCAGTTTGAGGGCATCACCCTTCTTCAGCCAGGCTAGCTTGAATCCAGTGGTGTAGTGAGCACGGGACCCACGTCTGGGCATACCCTTCCTACTTAGGGCGACAAACACAAAAGAAACAATTGATGGACGGAATGCTGAACAATGCAAACATTCAACCCCAGTCACAAAGATCTGGGTTTAATCCATCATTCTTTTGCTCACCACACCACCCCAGTTTGGACCCAGCCATATGCAAATCAGTCTTGACCCTGTTCCTTGTGGGAACAGTCCAGCCCGAACTGCCAAGCCAGGACCTCTCTGGACCAGAAACAAGCATCCTGGGACCAGTTTGAGGGCATCACCCTTCTTCAGCCAGGCTAGCTTGAATCCAGTGGTGTAGTGAGCACGGGACCCACGTCTGGGCATACCCTTCCTACTTAGGGCGACAAACACAAAAGAAACAATTGATGGACGGAATGCTGAACAATGCAAACATTCAACCCCAGTCACAAAGATCTGGGTTTAATCCATCATTCTTTTGCTCACCACACCACCCCAGTTTGGACCCAGCCATATGCAAATCAGTCTTGAGCCTGTTCCTTGTGAGAACAGTTAAACCCGAACTGCCAAGCCAGGACCTCACTGGACCGGAAACAAGCATCCTGGGACCGGTTTCAGGGCATCACCCTTCTTCAGCCAGGCTAGCTTGAATCCAGTGGTGTATTGAGCACGGCACCCACGTCTGGGCATACCCTTCCTACTTAGGGTGACAAACGCAAAAGAAACAATTGATGGACGGAATGCTGGACAATGCAAACATTCACCCCCAGTCACAAAGATCTGGGTTTAATCCATCATTCTTTTGCTCACCACACAACCCCAGATTGGACCCAGCCATATGCAAATCAGTCTTGACCCTATTCCTTGTGGGAACAGTCCAACCCAAACTGCCAAGCCAGGACCTCACTGGACCGGAAACAAGCATCCTAGGACCTGTTTCAGGGCATCACCCTTCTTCAGCCAGGCTAGCTTGAATCCAGTGGTGTAGTGAGCACGGGACCCACGTCTGGGCATGCCCTTCCTACTTAGGGTGAAAAACAAAAAAGAAACAATTGATGGACGGAATGCTGGACAATGCAAACATTCACCCCCAGTCACAAAGATATGGTTTTAATCCATCATTCTTTTGCTCACCACACCACCCCAGTTTGGACCCAGCCATATGCAAATCAGTCTTGACCCTGTTCCTTGTGGGAACAGTCCAGCCCGAACTGCCAAGCCTTGACCTCACTGGACCGGAAACAAGCATCCTGGAACCTGTTTCAGGGCACCACCCTTGTTCAGCCAGGCTAGCTTGAATCCAGTGGTATAGTGAGCACGGGACCCATGTCTGGCCATACCCTTCCTACTTAGGTCAACAAACGCAAAAGAAACAATTGATGGACGGAATGCTGGACAATGCAAACATTCACCCCCAGTCACAAACATCTGGGTTTAATCCATCATTTTTTTGCTCACCACACCACCCCAGTTTGGACCAAGCCATATGCAAATCAGTCTTGACCCTGTTCCTTGTGGGAACAGTCCAGCCCTAACTGCCAAGCCAGGACCTCACTGGAACGGAAACAAGCATCCTGGGACCGGTTTCAGGGCATCACCCTTCATCAGGCAGGCTAGCTTGAATCCAGTGGTGTAGTGAGCACGGGACCCACGTCTGGGCATACCATCCCTACTTAGGGTGACAAACGCAAAAGAAACAGTTGATGGACGGAATTCTGGACAATGCAAACATTCACCCCCAGTCACAAAGATCTGGGTTTAATCCATCATTCTTTTGCACACCACACCACCCCAGTTTGGACCCAGCCATATGCAAATCAGTCTTTACCCTGTTCCTTGTGGGTACAGTCCAGCCCGAACTGCCAAGCCAGGACTTCACTGGACCGGAAATAAGCATGCTAGGACCAGTTTCAGGACATCACCCTTCTTCAGCCAGGCTAGCTTGAATCCAGTGGTGTAGTGAGCACTGAACCCACGTGTGGGCACACCCTTCCTACTTAGGGTGACAAACGCAAAAGAAACAATTGATGGACGGAATGCTGGACAATGCAAACATTCACCCCCAGTCACAAAGATCTGGGTTTAAGCCATCATTCTTTTGCTCACCACACCACCCCAGTATGGACCCAGCCATATGCAAATCAGTCTTGACCCTGTTCCTTGTGGGAACAGTCCAGCCCGAACTGCCAAGCCAGGACTTCACTGGACCGGAAACAAGCATCCTGGGACCAGTTTCAGGGCATCACCCTTCTTCAGCCAGGCTAGCTTGATTCCAGTGGTGTAGTGAGCATGGGACCCACGTCTGGGCATTCCCTTCCTACTTAGGGCGACAAACGCAAAAGAAACAATTGATGGATGAAATGCTGGACAATGCAAACAATCACTCCCAATCACAATGATCTGGGTTTAATCCATCATTCTTTTGCTCACCACACCACCCCAGTTTGGACCCAGCCATATGCAAATCAGTCTTGACCGTGTTCCTTGTGGGAACAGTCCAGCCTGAACTGCCAAGCCAGGACCTCACTGGACCGGAAACAAGCATCCTGGGACCGGTTTTAGGGCATCACCCTTCTTCAGCCAGGCTAGCTTGAATCCAGTGGTGTAGTGAGCACGGGACCCACGTCTTGGCATATCTTTCCCACTTAGGGCGACAAACGCAAAAGAAACAATTGATGGACGGAATGCTGGATAATGCAAACATTCACCCCAGTCATGAAGATCTGGGTTTAATCCATCATTCTTTTGCTCACCACACCACCCCAGTTTGGACCCAGCCATATGCAAATCAGTCTTGACCCTGTTCCTTGCGGGAACAGTCCAACCCGAACTGCCAAGCCAGGACCTCACTGGACCAGAAACAAGCATCCTGGGACCTGTTTCAGGGCATCACCCTTGTTAAGCCAGGCTAGCTTGAATCCAGTGGTGTAGTGAGCATGGGCCCAATGTCTGGGCATACCCTTCCTACTTAGGGTAACAAACGCAAAAGAAACAATTGATGGACTGAATGCTGGACAATGCAAACATTCACCCCCAGTCACAAAGATCTGGGTTTAATCCATCATTATTTTGCTCACCACACCACCCCAGTTTGGACCTAGCCATATGCAAATCAGTCTTGACCCTGTTCCTTGTGGGTACAGTCCAGCCCGAACTGCCAAGCCAGGACCTCACTGGACCGGAAACAAGCATCCTGTGACCAGTTTCAGGGCATCACCCTTCTTCAGCCAGGCTAGCTTGAATCCAGTGGTGTAGTGAGCACGGAACCCACGTCTGGGCACACCCTTCCTACTTAGGGCGACAAACTCAAAAGAAACAATTGATGGACGGAATGCTGGACAATGCAAACATTCACCCCCAGTCACAAAGATATGGTTTTAATCCATCATTCTTTTGCTCACCACACCACCCCAGTTTGGACCCAGTCATATGCAAATCAGTCTTGACCCTGCTCCTTGTGGGAACAGTCCAGCCCGAACTGCCAAGCCATGACCTCACTAGACCGGAAACAAGCATCCTGGGACCTGTTTCAGGGCACCACCCTTGTTCAGCCAGGCTAGCTTGAATCCAGTGATGTAGTGAGCACGGGACCCATGTCTGGGCATACCCTTCCTACTTAGGGTAACAAACGCAAAAGAAACAATTGATGGACGGAATGCTGGACAATGCAAACATTCACCCCCAATCACAATGATCTGGGTTTAATCCATCATTCTTTTGCTCACCACACCACCCCAGTTTGGACCCAGCCATATGCAAATCAGTCTTGACCCTGTTCCTTGTGGGAACAGTCCAGTCCGAACTGTCAAGCCAGGACCTCACTGGACTGGAAACAAGCATCCTGAGACCAGTTTCAGGGCATCACCCTTCTTCAGCCAGGCTAGCTTGAATCCAGTGGTGTAGTGAGCACGGGACCCACGTCTGGGCATACCCTTCCTACTTAGGGTGACAAACGCAAAAGAAACAATTGATGTACGGAATGATTGACAATGCAAACATTCACCCCCAGTCACAAAGATCTGGGTTTAATCCATCATTGTTTTGCTCACCACATCACCCCAGTTTGGACCCAGCCATATGCAAATCATTCTTGACCCTGTTCCTTGTGGGAACAGTCCAGCCCAAACTGCCAAGCCAGGACCTCACTGGAACGGAAACAAGCATCCTGGGACCAGTTTCAGGGCATCACACTTCATCAGGCAGGCTAGCTTGAATTCAGTGGTGTAGTGAGAACGGGTCCCACGTCTAGGCATACTCTCCCTACTTAGGGTGACAAACACAAAAGAAACAATTGATGGACGGAATGCTGGACAATGCAAACATTCACCCCCAGTCACAAAGATCTGGGTTTAATCCATCATTCTTTTGCTCACCACACCACCCCAGTTTGGACCCAGCCATAGGCAAATCAGTCTTGACCCTGTTCCTTGTGGGAACAGTCCAGCCCAAACTGCCAAGCCAGGACCTCACTGGAATGGAAATAAGCATCCTTGGACCAGTTTCAGGGCATCACCCTTCATCAGGCGGGCTAGCTTGAATCCAGTGGTGTAGTGAGCACGGGACCCACGTCTGGGCATACCCTTCCTACTTAGGGCGACAAACACAAAAGAAACAATTGATGGACGGAATAATGGAGAATGCAAACATTCACCCCAGGTCACAAAGTTCTGGGTTTCATCCATCATTCTTTTGATCACCACACCACCCCAATTTGGACCCAGCCACATGCAAATCAGTCTTGACCCTGTTCCTTGTGGGAACAGTCCAGCCTGAAAACCAAGCCAGGACCTCACTGGACCGGAAACAAGCATCCTGGGACCGGATTCAGGGCATCACCCTTCTTCAGGCAGGCTAGCTTGAATCCAGTGGTGTAGTGAGCACGGGACCCACGTCTGGGCATACTATCCCTACTTAGGGCGACAAACGCAAAAGAAACAGTTGATGGACGGAATGCTGTACAATGCAAACATTCACCCTCAGTCACAAAGATCTGGGTTTAATCCATCATTCTTTTGCTCACCACACCACCCCAGTTTGGACCCAGCCATATGCAAATCAGTCTTGACCCTGTTCCGTGTGGGAACAGTCTAACCTGAACTGCCAAGCCAGGACCTCACTGGACCAGAAACAAGCATCCTGGGACCTGTTTCAGGGCATCACCCTTGTTCAGCCAGGCTAGCTTGAATCCAGTGGTGTGGTGAGCACGGGACCCATGTCTGGGCATACCCTTCCTACTTGGGGCAACAAACGCAAAAGAAACAATTGATGGACGGAATGATTGACAATGCAAACATTCACCCCAGTCACAAAGATCTGGGTTTAATCCATCATTCTTTTGCTCACCACACCACCCCAGTTTGGACCCAGCCATAGGCAAATCAGTCTTGACCCAGTTCCTTGTGGGAACAGTCCAGCCCAAACTGCCAAGCCAGGACCTCACTGGAACGGAAACAAGCATCCTGGGACCAGTTTCAGGGCATCACCCTTCATCAGGCAGGCTAGCTTGAATCCAGTGGTGTAGTGAGCACTGGTCCCACGTCTGGGCATACTATCCCTACTTAGGGCGACAAACACAAAAGAAACAATTGATGGACGGAATGCTGGACAATGCAAACATTCACCCCCAGTCACAAAGATCTGGGTTTAATCCATCATTCTTTTGCTCACCACACCATCCCAGTTTGGACCCAGCCATATGCAAATCAGTCTTGACCCTGTTCCTTGTGGGAACACTCCAGCCCGAACTGCCAAGCCAGGACCTCACTGGACCGGAAACAAGCATCCTGGGACTGGATTCAGGGCATCACCCTTCTTCAGGCAGGCTAGCTTGAATCCAGTGGTGTAGTGAGCACGGGACCCACGTCTGGGCATACCCTTCCTACTTAGGGCAACAAACGCAAAAGAAACAATTGATGGACGGAATGCTGGACAATACAAACATTCACCCCCAGTCACAAAGATCTGGGTTTAATCCATCATTCTTTTGCTCACCACACCACCCCAGTTTGTACCCAGCCATATGCAAATCAGTCTTGACCCTTTTCCTTGTGGGAACAGTCCAGTCTGAACTGTCAAGCCAGGACCTCACTGGACTGGAAACAAGCATCCTGAGACCAGTTTCAGGGCATCACCCTTCATCAGGCAGGCTAGCTTCAATCCAGTGGTGTAGTGAGCACTGGTCCCACGTCTGGGCATACTATCCCTACTTAGGGCGACAAACACAAAAGAAACAATTGATGGACGGAATGCTGGACAATGCAAACATTCACCCCCAGTCACAAAGATCTGGGTTTAATCCATCATTCTTTTGCTCACCACACCACCCCAGTTTGGACCCAGCCATATGCAAATCAGTCTTGACCCTGTTCCTTGTGGGAACAGTCCAGCCCGAACTGCCAAGCCAGGACCTCACTGGACCGGAAACAAGCATCCTGGGACTGGATTCAGGGCATCACCCTTCTTCAGGCAGGCTAGCTTGAATCCAGTGGTGTAGTGAGCACGGGACCCACGTCTGGGCATACCCTTCCTACTTAGGGCAACAAACGCAAAAGAAACAATTGATGGACGGAATGCTGGACAATACAAACATTCACCCCCAGTCACAAAGATCTGGGTTTAATCCATCATTCTTTTGCTCACCACACCACCCCAGTTTGTACCCAGCCATATGCAAATCAGTCTTGACCCTGTTCCTTGTGGGAACAGTCCAGTCTGAACTGTCAAGCCAGGACCTCACTGGACTGGAAACAAGCATCCTGAGACCAGTTTCAGGGCATCACCCTTCTTGAGCCAGGCTAGCTTGAATCCAGTGGTGTAGTGAGCACGGGACCCACGTCTGGGCATACCCTTCCTACTTAGGGCGACAAACGCAAAAGAAACAATTGATGGACGGAATGATTGACAATGCAAACATTCACCCCAGTCACAAAGATCTGGGTTTAATCCATCATTATTTTGCTCACCACACCACCCCAGTTTGGACCCAGCCATAGGCAAATCAGTCTTGACCCTGTTCCTTGTGGGAACAGTCCAGCCCAAACTGCCAAGCCAGGACCTCACTGGAACGGAAACAAGCATCCTTGGACCAGTTTCAGGGCATCACCCTTCATCAGGCGGGCTAGCTTGAATCCAGTGGTGTAGTGAGCACGGGACCCACATCTGGGCATACTATCCCTACTTAGGGCGACAAACGCAAAAGAAACAGTTGGTGGACGGAATGCTGGACAATGCAAACATTCAACCCCAGTC
This sequence comes from Triturus cristatus, assembly GCF_964204655.1. NCBI lineage: Eukaryota > Metazoa > Chordata > Amphibia > Caudata > Salamandridae > Triturus > Triturus cristatus. The sequence continues at coordinate 883,328,248 of NC_140594.1, forward strand.
ACAAAGATCTGGGTTTAATCCATCATTCTTTTGCTCACCACACCACCCCAGTTTGGACCCAGCCATATGCAAATCAGTCTTGACCCTGTTCCTTGTGGGACCAGTCCAGCCCGAACTGCCAAGCCAGGACCTCTCTGGACCGGAAACAAGCATCCTGGGACCAGTTTGAGGGCATCACCCTTCTTCAGCCAGGCTAGCTTGTATCCAGTGGTGTAGTGAGCACGGGACCCACGTCTGGGCATACCCTTCCTACTTAGGGCGACAAACACAAAAGAAACAATTGATGGACGGAATAATGGAGAATGCAAACATTCACCCCAGGTCACAAAGTTCTGGGTTTCATCCATCATTCTTTTGATCACCACACCACCCCAATTTGGACCCAGCCACATGCAAATCAGTCTTGACCCTGTTCCTTGTGGGAACAGTCCAGCCTGAAAACCAAGCCAGGACCTCACTGGACCGGAAACAAGCATCCTGGGACCGGATTCAGGGCATCACCCTTCTTCAGGCAGGCTAGCTTGAATCCAGTGGTGTAGTGAGCACGGGACCCACGTCTGGGCATACTATCCCTACTTAGGGCGACAAACACAAAAGAAACAGTTGATTGACGGAATGCTGGACAATGCAAACATTCACCCTCAGTCACAAAGATCTGGGTTTAATCCATCATTCTTTTGCTCACCACACCACCCCAGTTTGGACCCAGCCATATGCAAATCAGTCTTGACCCTGTTCCGTGTGGGAACAGTCTAACCCGAACTGCCAAGCCAGGACCTCACTGGACCAGAAACAAGCATCCTGGGACCTGTTTCAGGGCATCACCCTTGTTCAGCCAGGCTAGCTTGAATCCAGTGGTGTGGTGAGCACGGGACCCATGTCTGGGCATACCCTTCCTACTTAGGGCAACAAACGCAAAAGAAACAATTGATGGACGGAATGCTGGACAATACAAACATTCACCCCCAGTCACAAAGATCTGGGTTTAATCCATCATTCTTTTGCTCACCACACCACCTCAGTTTGGACCCAGCCATATGCAAATCAGTCTTGACCCTGTTCCTTGTGGGAACAGTCCAGTCCGAACTGTCAAGCCAGGACCTCACTGGACTGGAAACAAGCATCCTGAGACCAGTTTCAGGGCATCACCCTTCTTCAGCCAGGCTAGCTTGAATCCAGTGGTGTAGTGAGCACGGGACCCACGCCTGGGCATACCCTTCCTACTTAGGGCGACAAACGCAAAAGAAACAATTGATGGACGGAATGATTGACAATGCAAACATTCAACCCAGTCACAAAGATCTGGGTTTAATCCATCATTCTTTTGCTCACCACACCACCCCAGTTTGGACCCAGCCATAGGCAAATCAGTCTTGACCCTGTTCCTTGTGGGAACAGTCCAGCCCAAACTGCCAAGCCAGGACCTCACGGGAACGGAAACAAGCATCCCGGGACCAGTTTCAGGGCATCACCCTTCTTCAGGCAGGCTAGCTTGAATCCAGTGGTGTAGTGAGCACGGGACCCACGTCTGGGCATACCCTTCCTACTTAGGGCAACAAACGCAAAAGAAACAATTGATGGACGGAATGCTGGACAATACAAACATTCACCCCCAGTCACAAAGATCTGGGTTTAATCCATCATTCTTTTGCTCACCACACCACCCCAGTTTGTACCCAGCCATATGCAAATCAGTCTTGACCCTGTTCCTTGTGGGAACAGTCCAGTCCGAACTGTCAAGCCAGGACCTCACTGGACTGGAAACAAGCATCCTGAGACCAGTTTCAGGGCATCACCCTTCTTGAGCCAGGCTAGCTTGAATCCAGTGGTGTAGTGAGCACGGGACCCACGTCTGGGCATACCCTTCCTACTTAGGGCGACAAACGCAAAAGAAACAATTGATGGACGGAATGATTGACAATGCAAACATTCACCCCAGTCACAAAGATCTGGGTTTAATCCATCATTCTTTTGCTCACCACACCACCCCAGTTTGGACCCAGCCATAGGCAAATCAGTCTTGACCCTGTTCCTTGTGGGAACAGTCCAGCCCAAGCTGCCAAGCCAGGACCTCACTGGAACGGAAACAAGCATCCTTGGACCAGTTTCAGGGCATCACCCTTCATCAGGCGGGCTAGCTTGAATCCAGTGGTGTAGTGAGCACGGGACCCACATCTGGGCATACTATCCCTACTTAGGGCGACAAACGCAAAAGAAACAGTTGGTGGACGGAATGCTGGACAATGCAAACATTCAACCCCAGTCACAAAGATCTGGGTTTAATCCATCATTCTTTTGCTCACCACACCACCCCAGTTTGGACCCAGCCATATGCAAATCAGTCTTGACCCTGTTCCTTGTGGGACCAGTCCAGCCCGAACTGCCAAGCCAGGACCTCTCTGGACCGGAAACAAGCATCCTGGGACCAGTTTGAGGGCATCACCCTTCTTCAGCCAGGCTAGCTTAAATCCAGTGGTGTAGTGAGCACGGGACCCACGTCTGGGCATACCCTTCCTACTTAGGGTGACAAACACAAAATAAACAATTGATGGACGGAATAATGGAGAATGCAAACATTCACACCAGGTCACAAAGATCTGGGTTTAATCCATCATTCTTTTGCTCACCACACCACCCCAGTTTGGACCCAGCCATATGCAAATCAGTCTTGACCCTGTTCCTTGTGGGAACAGTCCAGCCTGAAAACCAAGCCAGGACCTCACTGGACCGGAATCAAGCATCCTGGGACCGGATTCAGGACATCACCCTTCTTCAGGCAGGCTAGCTTGAATCCAGTGGTGTAGTGAGCACGGGACCCACGTCTGGGCATACTATCCCTACTTAGGGCGACAAACGCAAAAGAAACAGTTGATTGACGGAATGCTGGACAATGCAAACATTCACCCTCAGTCACAAAGATCTGGGTTTAATCCATCATTCTTTTGCTCACCACACCACCCCAGTTTGGACCCAGCCATATGCAAATCAGTCTTGACCCTGTTCCGTGTGGGAACAGTCTAACCCGAACTGCCAAGCCAGGACCTCACTGGACCAGAAACAAGCATCCTGGGACCTGTTTCAGGGCATCACCCTTTTTCAGCCAGGCTAGCTTGAATCCAGTGGTGTGGTGAGCACGGGACCCATGTCTGGGCATACCCTTCCTACTTGGGGCAACAAACGCAAAAGAAACAATTGATGGACGGAATGATTGACAATGCAAACATTCACCCCAGTCACAAAGATCTGGGTTTAATCCATCATTCTTTTGCTCACCACACCACCCCAGTTTGGACCCAGCCATAGGCAAATCAGTCTTGACCCAGTTCCTTGTGGGAACAGTCCAGCCCAAAATGCCAAGCCAGGACCTCACTGGAACGGAAACAAGCATCCTGGGACCAGTTTCAGGGCATCACCCTTCATCAGGCAGGCTAGCTTGAATCCAGTGGTGTAGTGAGCACTGGTCCCACGTCTGGGCATACTATCCCTACTTAGGGCGACAAACACAAAAGAAACAATTGATGGACGGAATGCTGGACAATGCAAACATTCACCCCCAGTCACAAAGATCTGGGTTTAATCCATCATTCTTTTGCTCACCACACCACCCCAGTTTGGACCCAGCCATATGCAAATCAGTCTTGACCCTGTTCCTTGTGGGAACAGTCCAGCCCGAACTGCCAAGCCAGGACCTCACTGGACCGGAAACAAGCATCCTGGGACTGGATTCAGGGCATCACCCTTCTTCAGGCAGGCTAGCTTGAATCCAGTGGTGTAGTGAGCACGGGACCCACGTCTGGGCATACTATCCCTACTTAGGGCGACAAACACAAAAGAAACAATTGATGGACGGAATGCTGGACAATACAAACATTCACCCCCAGTCACAAAGATCTGGGTTTAATCCATCATTCTTTTGCTCACCACACCACCCCAGTTTGGACCCAGCCATATGCAAATCAGTCTTGACCCTGTTCCTTGTGGGAACAGTCCAGCCCGAACTGCCAAGCCAGGACCTCACTGGACCGGAAACAAGCATCCTGGGACTGGATTCAGGGCATCACCCTTCTTCAGGCAGGCTAGCTTGAATCCAGTGGTGTAGTGAGCACGGGACCCACGTCTGGGCATACCCTTCCTACTTAGGGCAACAAACGCAAAAGAAACAATTGATGGACGGAATGCTGGACAATACAAACATTCACCCCCAGTCACAAAGATCTGGGTTTAATCCATCATTCTTTTGCTCACCACACCACCCCAGTTTGTACCCAGCCATATGCAAATCAGTCTTGACCCTGTTCCTTGTGGGAACAGTCCAGTCTGAACTGTCAAGCCAGGACCTCACTGGACTGGAAACAAGCATCCTGAGACCAGTTTCAGGGCATCACCCTTCTTGAGCCAGGCTAGCTTGAATCCAGTGGTGTAGTGAGCACGGGACCCACGTCTGGGCATACCCTTCCTACTTAGGGCGACAAACGCAAAAGAAACAATTGATGGACGGAATGATTGACAATGCAAACATTCTCCCCAGTCACAAAGATCTGGGTTTAATCCATCATTATTTTGCTCACCACACCACCCCAGTTTGGACCCAGCCATAGGCAAATCAGTCTTGACCCTGTTCCTTGTGGGAACAGTCCAGCCCAAACTGCCAAGCCAGGACCTCACTGGAACGGAAACAAGCATCCTTGGACCAGTTTCAGGGCATCACCCTTCATCAGGCGGGCTAGCTTGAATCCAGTGGTGTAGTGAGCACGGGACCCACATCTGGGCATACTATCCCTATTTAGGGCGACAAACGCAAAAGAAACAGTTGGTGGACGGAATGCTGGACAATGCAAACATTCAACCCCAGTCACAAAGATCTGGGTTTAATCCATCATTCTTTTGCTCACCACACCACCCCAGTTTGGACCCAGCCATATGCAAATCAGTCTTGACCCTGTTCCTTGTGGGACCAGTCCAGCCCGAACTGCCAAGCCAGGACCTCTCTGGACCGGAAACAAGAATCCTGGGACCAGTTTGAGGGCATCACCCTTCTTCAGCCAGGCTAGCTTGAATCCAGTGGTGTAGTGAGCACGGGACCCACGTCTGGGCATACCCTTCCTACTTAGGGCGACAAACACAAAAGAAACAATTGATGGACGGAATAATGGAGAATGCAAACATTCACCCCAGGTCACAAAGTTCTGGGTTTCATCCATCATTCTTTTGATCACCACACCACCCCAATTTGGACCCAGCCACATGCAAATCAGTCTTGACCCTGTTCCTTGTGGGAACAGTCCAGCCTGAAAACCAAGCCAGGACCTCACTGGACCGGAAACAAGCATCCTGGGACCGGATTCAGGGCATCACCCTTCTTCAGGCAGGCTAGCTTGAATCCAGTGGTGTAGTGAGCACGGGACCCACGTCTGGGCATACTATCCCTACTTAGGGCGACAAACACAAAAGAAACAGTTGATTGACGGAATGCTGGACAATGCAAACATTCACCCTCAGTCACAAAGATCTGGGTTTAATCCATCATTCTTTTGCTCACCACACCACCCCAGTTTGGACCCAGCCATATGCAAATCAGTCTTGACCCTGTTCCGTGTGGGAACAGTATAACCCGAACTGCCAAGCCAGGACCTCACTGGACCAGAAACAAGCATCCTGGGACCTGTTTCAGGGCATCACCCTTGTTCAGCCAGGCTAGCTTGAATCCAGTGGTGTGGTGAGCACGGGACCCATGTCTGGGCATACCCTTCCTACTTAGGGCAACAAACGCAAAAGAAACAATTGATGGACGGAATGCTGGACAATACAAACATTCACCCCCAGTCACAAAGATCTGGGTTTAATCCATCATTCTTTTGCTCACCACACCACCTCAGTTTGGACCCAGCCATATGCAAATCAGTCTTGACCCTGTTCCTTGTGGGAACAGTCCAGTCCGAACTGTCAAGCCAGGACCTCACTGGACTGGAAACAAGCATCCTGAGACCAGTTTCAGGGCATCACCCTTCTTCAGCCAGGCTAGCTTGAATCCAGTGGTGTAGTTATGTTATGTTATGTTATGTTATGTTATTAAAAGTTTATAAAGCGCGCGTACGCCCAAGGGCTTCTTGGCGCTGGTAAGATAAAAAACATAACACGAGGTGAGTCTGCCGGAAGAGTTATTTCGGGTAAGCTTTTGTGAAGAGGTGAGTTTTAAAAGCCTTTCTAAAGGCAAGGAGGTCTTTACTCTGTCTGAGGGCTAGTGGTAAAGGGTTCCATAGGGTGGCTGCCAGGAAGTGGAAGCTGCTGCCGCCTTGTCGTTTTTTCTTGAAACGAGGAACTTCTAAAAGGTCTTTGTGGGCAGATCTTAGGTTCCGTGAGGGGACATATCTACCGATCAGCTGTCTGATAAATAGGGGTCCCTTGCCTTGCAGAGCCTTAAAGATAATGCACCCGGCTTTGAATTCGGCTCTTTGAGCCACGGGTAGCCAGTGCAAACTCTCCAGGCCTGGTTTGATAGGTTCCCATTTGGGTACTTTGCAGATCAGCCTAGCGGCCTGATTCTGCAGGTACTGTAGTCTTTTGAGTTGTCCTGCGGGTAGGCCTAGGTATAGGCTATTAGAAAAGTCGATGTGGGAGAGGACTAAGGCCATGACTACCTGGATTAAGGCGGAGGGAGTGAGGAAATGGGCGATTTTCTTGATTTTCCTTAGTTGGAAAAATCCAGAGGAGACCACGGTACCAATTTGGGATTTTAGCGAGAGGTCCCCGTTGATGGTTAGTGAGCACGGGACCCACGCCTGGGCATACCCTTCCTACTTAGGGCGACAAACGCAAAAGAAACAATTGATGGACGGAATGATTGACAATGCAAACATTCAACCCAGTCACAAAGATCTGGGTTTAATCCATCATTCTTTTGCTCACCACACCACCCCAGTTTGGACCCAGCCATAGGCAAATCAGTCTTGACCCTGTTCCTTGTGGGAACAGTCCAGCCCAAACTGCCAAGCCAGGACCTCACGGGAACGGAAACAAGCATCCCGGGACCAGTTTCAGGGCATCACCCTTCTTCAGGCAGGCTAGCTTGAATCCAGTGGTGTAGTGAGCACGGGACCCACGTCTGGGCATACCCTTCCTACTTAGGGCAACAAACGCAAAAGAAACAATTGATGGACGGAATGCTGGACAATACAAACATTCACCCCCAGTCACAAAGATCTGGGTTTAATCCATCATTCTTTTGCTCACCACACCACGCCAGTTTGTACCCAGCCATATGCAAATCAGTCTTGACCCTGTTCCTTGTGGGAACAGTCCAGTCCGAACTGTCAAGCCAGGACCTCACTGGACTGGAAACAAGCATCCTGAGACCAGTTTCAGGGCATCACCCTTCTTGAGCCAGGCTAGCTTGAATCCAGTGGTGTAGTGAGCACGGGACCCACGTCTGGGCATACCCTTCCTACTTAGGGCGACAAACGCAAAAGAAACAATTGATGGACGGAATGATTGACAATGCAAACATTCACCCCAGTCACAAAGATCTGGGTTTAATCCATCATTCTTTTGCTCACCACACCACCCCAGTTTGGACCCAGCCATAGGCAAATCAGTCTTGACCCTGTTCCTTGTGGGAACAGTCCAGCCCAAGCTGCCAAGCCAGGACCTCACTGGAACGGAAACAAGCATCCTTGGACCAGTTTCAGGGCATCACCCTTCATCAGGCGGGCTAGCTTGAATCCAGTGGTGTAGTGAGCACGAGACCCACATCTGGGCATACTATCCCTACTTAGGGCGACAAACGCAAAAGAAACAGTTGGTGGACGGAATGCTGGACAATGCAAACATTCAACCCCAGTCACAAAGATCTGGGTTTAATCCATCATTCTTTTGCTCACCACACCACCCCAGTTTGGACCCAGCCATATGCAAATCAGTCTTGACCCTGTTCCTTGTGGGACCAGTCCAGCCCGAACTGCCAAGCCAGGACCTCTCTGGACCGGAAACAAGCATCCTGGGACCAGTTTGAGGGCATCACCCTTCTTCAGCCAGGCTAGCTTAAATCCAGTGGTGTAGTGAGCACGGGACCCACGTCTGGGCATACCCTTCCTACTTAGGGCAACAAACACAAAATAAACAATTGATGGACGGAATAATGGAGAATGCAAACATTCACACCAGGTCACAAAGTTCTGGGTTTCATCCATCATTCTTTTGATCACCACACCACCCCAATTTGGACCCAGCCACATGCAAATCAGTCTTGACCCTGTTCCTTGTGGGAACAGTCCAGCCTGAAAACCAAGCCAGGACCTCACTGGACCGGAAACAAGCATCCTGGGACCGGATTCAGGACATCACCCTTCTTCAGGCAGGCTAGCTTGAATCCAGTGGTGTAGTGAGCACGGGACCCACGTCTGGGCATACTATCCCTACTTAGGGCGACAAACGCAAAAGAAACAGTTGATTGACGGAATGCTGGACAATGCAAACATTCACCCTCAGTCACAAAGATCTGGGTTTAATCCATCATTCTTTTGCTCACCACACCACCCCAGTTTGGACCCAGCCATATGCAAATCAGTCTTGACCCTGTTCCGTGTGGGAACAGTCTAACCCGAACTGCCAAGCCAGGACCTCACTGGACCAGAAACAAGCATCCTGGGACCTGTTTCAGGGCATCACCCTTTTTCAGCCAGGCTAGCTTGAATCCAGTGGTGTGGTGAGCACGGGACCCATGTCTGGGCATACCCTTCCTACTTGGGGCAACAAACGCAAAAGAAACAATTGATGGACGGAATGATTGACAATGCAAACATTCACCCCAGTCACAAAGATCTGGGTTTAATTCATCATTCTTTTGCTCACCACACCACCCCAGTTTGGACCCAGCCATAGGCAAATCAGTCTTGACCCAGTTCCTTGTGGGAACAGTCCAGCCCAAACTGCCAAGCCAGGACCTCACTGGAACGGAAACAAGCATCCTGGGACCAGTTTCAGGGCATCACCCTTCATCAGGCAGGCTAGCTTGAATCCAGTGGTGTAGTGAGCACTGGTCCCACGTCTGGGCATACTAGCCCTACTTAGGGCGACAAACACAAAAGAAACAATTGATGGACGGAATGCTGGACAATGCAAACATTCACCCCCAGTCACAAAGATCTGGGTTTAATCCATCATTCTTTTGCTCACCACACCACCCCAGTTTGGACCCAGCCATATGCAAATCAGTCTTGACCCTGTTCCTTGTGGGAACAGTCCAGCCCGAACTGCCAAGCCAGGACCTCACTGGACCGGAAACAAGCATCCTGGGACTGGATTCAGGGCATCACCCTTCTTCAGGCAGGCTAGCTTGAATCCAGTGGTGTAGTGAGCACGGGACCCACGTCTGGGCATACCCTTCCTACTTAGGGCAACAAACGCAAAAGAAACAATTGATGGACGGAATGCTGGACAATACAAACATTCACCCCCAGTCACAAAGATCTGGGTTTAATCCATCATTCTTTTGCTCACCACACCACCCCAGTTTGTACCCAGCCATATGCAAATCAGTCTTGACCCTGTTCCTTGTGGGAACAGTCCAGTCTGAACTGTCAAGCCAGGACCTCACTGGACTGGAAACAAGCATCCTGAGACCAGTTTCAGGGCATCACCCTTCTTGAGCCAGGCTAGCTTGAATCCAGTGGTGTAGTGAGCACGGGACCCACGTCTGGGCATACCCTTCCTACTTAGGGCGACAAACGCAAAAGAAACAATTGATGGACGGAATGATTGACAATGCAAACATTCACCCCAGTCACAAAGATCTGGGTTTAATCCATCATTATTTTGCTCACCACACCACCCCAGTTTGGACCCAGCCATAGGCAAATCAGTCTTGACCCTGTTCCTTGTGGGAACAGTCCAGCCCAAACTGCCAAGCCAGGACCTCACTGGAACGGAAACAAGCATCCTTGGACCAGTTTCAGGGCATCACCCTTCATCAGGCGGGCTAGCTTGAATCCAGTGGTGTAGTGAGCACGGGACCCACATCTGGGCATACTATCCCTACTTAGGGCGACAAACGCAAAAGAAACAGTTGGTGGACGGAATGCTGGACAATGCAAACATTCAACCCCAGTCACAAAGATCTGGGTTTAATCCATCATTCTTTTGCTCACCACACCACCCCAGTTTGGACCCAGCCATATGCAAATCAGTCTTGACCCTGTTCCTTGTGGGACCAGTCCAGCCCGAACTGCCAAGCCAGGACCTCTCTGGACCGGAAACAAGCATCCTGGGACCAGTTTGAGGGCATCACCCTTCTTCAGCCAGGCTAGCTTGAATCCAGTGGTGTAGTGAGCACGGGACCCACGTCTGGGCATACCCTTCCTACTTAGGGCGACAAACACAAAAGAAACAATTGATGGACGGAATAATGGAGAATGCAAACATTCACCCCAGGTCACAAAGTTCTGGGTTTCATCCATCATTCTTTTGATCACCACACCACCCCAATTTGGACCCAGCCACATGCAAATCAGTCTTGACCCTGTTCCTTGTGGGAACAGTCCAGCCTGAAAACCAAGCCAGGACCTCACTGGACCGGAAACAAGCATCCTGGGACCGGATTCAGGGCATCACCCTTGTTCAGCCAGGCTAGCTTGAATCCAGTGGTGTGGTGAGCACGGGACCCATGTCTGGGCATACCCTTCCTACTTAGGGCAACAAACGCAAAAGAAACAATTGATGGACGGAATGCTGGACAATACAAACATTCACCCCCAGTCACAAAGATCTGGGTTTAATCCATCATTCTTTTGCTCACCACACCACCTCAGTTTGGACCCAGCCATATGCAAATCAGTCTTGACCCTGTTCCTTGTGGGAACAGTCCAGTCCGAACTGTCAAGCCAGGACCTCACCTGACTGGAAACAAGCATCCTGAGACCAGTTTCAGGGCATCACCCTTCTTCAGCCAGGCTAGCTTGAATCCAGTGGTGTAGTGAGCACGGGACCCACGCCTGGGCATACCCTTCCTACTTAGGGCGACAAACGCAAAAGAAACAATTGATGGACGGAATGATTGACAATGCAAACATTCAACCCAGTCACAAAGATCTGGGTTTAATCCATCATTCTTTTGCTCACCACACCACCCCAGTTTGGACCCAGCCATAGGCAAATCAGTCTTGACCCTGTTCCTTGTGGGAACAGTCCAGCCCAAACTGCCAAGCCAGGACCTCACGGGAACGGAAACAAGCATCCCGGGACCAGTTTCAGGGCATCACCCTTCATCAGGCAGGCTAGCTTGAATCCAGTGGTGTAGTGAGCACTGGTCCCACGTCTGGGCATACTATCCCTACTTAGGGCGACAAACACAAAAGAAACAATTGATGGACGGAATGCTGGACAATGCAAACATTCACCCCCAGTCACAAAGATCTGGGTTTAATCCATCATTCTTTTGCTCACCACACCACCCCAGTTTGGACCCAGCCATATGCAAATCAGTCTTGACCCTGTTCCTTGTGGGAACAGTCCAGCCCCAACTGCCAAGCCAGGACCTCTCTGGACCGGAAACAAGCATCCTGGGACCAGTTTGAGGGCATCACCCTTCTTCAGCCAGGCTAGCTTGAATCCAGTGGTGTAGTGAGCACGGGACCCACGTCTGGGCATACCCTTCCTACTTAGGGCGACAAACACAAAAGAAACAATTGATGGACGGAATGCTGAACAATGCAAACATTCAACCCCAGTCACAAAGATCTGGGTTTAATCCATCATTCTTTTGCTCACCACACCACCCCAGTTTGGACCGAGCCATATGCAAATCAGTCTTGAGCCTGTTCCTTGTGAGAACAGTTAAACCCGAACTGCCAAGCCAGGACCTCACTGGACCGGAAACAAGCATCCTGGGACCGGTTTCAGGGCATCACCCTTCTTCAGCCAGGCTAGCTTGAATCCAGTGGTGTATTGAGCACAGCACCCACGTCTGGGCATACCCTTCCTACTTAGGGTGACAAACGCAAAAGAAACAATTGATGGACGGAATGCTGGACAATGCAAACATTCACCCCCAGTCACAAAGATCTGGGTTTAATCCATCATTCTTTTGCTCACCACACCACCCCAGATTGGACCCAGCCATATGCAAATCAGTCTTGACCCTATTCCTTGTGGGAACAGTCCAACCCAAACTGCCAAGCCAGGACCTCACTGGACCGGAAACAAGCATCCTAAGACCTGTTTCAGGGCATCACCCTTCTTCAGCCAGGCTAGCTTGAATCCAGTGGTGTAGTGAGCACGGGACCCACGTCTGGGCATACCCTTCCTACTTAGGGTGAAAAACAAAAAAGAAACAATTGATGGACGGAATGCTGGACAATGCAAACATTCACCCCCAGTCACAAAGATATGGTTTTAATCCATCATTTTTTTGCTCACCACCCCACCCCAGTTTGGACCCAGCCATATGCAAATCGGTGTTGACCCTGTTCCTTGTGGGAACAGTCCAGCCCTAACTGCCAAGCCAGGACCTCACTGGAACGGAAACAAGCATCCTGGGACCGGTTTCAGGGCATCACCCTTCTTCAGACAGGCTAGCTTGAATCCAGTGGTGTAGTGAGCACGGGACCCACGTCTGGGCATACCCTTCCTACTTAGGGCGACAAACTCAAAAGAAACAATTGATGGATGGAATTATTGACAATGCAAACATTTACCCCCAGTCACAAAGATCTGGGTTTAATCCATTATTCTTTTGCTCACCACACCACCCCAGTTTGGACCCAGCCATTTACAAATCAGTCTTGACCCTGTTCCTTGTGGGAACAGTCCAGCCCTAACTGCCAAGCCAGGACCTCACTGGAATGGAAACAAGCATCCTGGGACCGGTTTCAGGGCATCACCCTTCATCAGGCAGGCTAGCTTGAATCCAGTGGTGTAGTGAGCACGGGACCCACGTCTGGGCATACCATCCCTACTTAGGGTGACAAACGCAAAAGAAACAGTTGATGGACGGAATGCTGGACAATGCAAACATTCACCCCCAGTCACAAAGATCTGGGTTTAATCCATCATTCTTTTGCACACCACACCACCCCAGTTTGGACCCAGCCATATGCAAATCAGTCTTTACCCTGTTCCTTGTGGGTACAGTCCAGACCGAACTGCCAAGCCAGGACTTCACTGGACCGGAAATAAGCATGCTAGGACCAGTTTCAGGACATCACCCTTCTTCAGCCAGGCTAGCTTGAATCCAGTGGTGTAGTGAGCATGGGACCCACGTCTAGGCATACTCTCCCTACTTAGGGTGACAAACACAAAAGAAACAATTGATGGACGGAATGCTGGACAATGCAAACATTCACCCCCAGTCACAAAGATCTGGGTGTAATCCATCATTCTTTTGCTCACCACACCACCCCAGTTTGGACCCAGCCACATGCAAATCAGTCTTGACCCTGTTCCTTGTGGGAACAGTCCAGCCTGAAAACCAAGCCAGGACCTCACTGGACCGGAAACAAGCATCCTGGGACTGGATTCAGGGCATCACCCTTCTTGAGCCAGGCTAGCTTGAATCCAGTGGTGTAGTGAGCACGGGACCCACGTCTGGGCATACCCTTCCTACTTAGGGCGACAAACGCAAAAGAAACAATTGATGGACGGAATGCTGGACAATACAAACATTCACCCCCAGTCACAAAGATCTGGGTGTAATCCATCATTCTTTTGCTCACCACACCACCCCAGTTTGGACCCAGCCACATTCAAATCAGTCTTGACCCTGTTCCTTGTGGGAACAGTCCAGCCTGAAAACCAAGCCAGGACCTCACTGGACCGGAAACAAGCATCCTGGGACTGGATTCAGGGCATCACCCTTCTTCAGGCAGGCTAGCTTGAATCCAGTGGTGTAGTGAGCACGGGACCCACGTCTGGGCATACCCTTCCTACTTAGGGCAACAAACGCAAAAGAAACAATTGATGGACGGAATGCTGGACAATACAAACATTCACCCCCAGTCACAAAGATCTGGGTTTAATCCATCATTCTTTTGCTCACCACACCACCCCAGTTTGACCCAGCCATATGCAAATCAGTCTTGACCCTGTTCCTTGTGGGAACAGTCCAGTCCGAACTGTCAAGCCAGGACCTCACTGGACTGGAAACAAGCATCCTGAGACCAGTTTCAGGGCATCACCCTTCTTGAGCCAGGCTAGCTTGAATCCAGAGGTGTAGTGAGCACGGGACCCACGTCTGGGCATACCCTTCCTACTTAGGGCGACAAACGCAAAAGAAACAATTGATGGACGGAATGATTGACAATGCAAACATTCACCCCAGTCTCAAAGATCTGGGTTTAATCCATCATTCTTTTGCTCACCACACCACCCCAGTTTGGACCCAGCCATAGGCAAATCAGTCTTGACCCTGTTCCTTGTGGGAACAGTCCAGCCCAAACTGCCAAGCCAGGACCTCACTGGAACGGAAACAAGCATCCTTGGACCAGTTTCAGGGCATCACCCTTCATCAGGCGGGCTAGCTTGAATCCAGTGGTGTAGTGAGCACGGGACCCACGTCTGGGCATACTATCCCTACTTAGGGCGACAAACGCAAAAGAAACAGTTGGTGGACGGAATGCTGGACAATGCAAACATTCAACCCCAGTCACAAAGATCTGGGTTTAATCCATCATTCTTTTGCTCACCACACCACCCCAGTTTGGACCCAGCCATATGCAAATCAGTCTTGACCCTATTCCTTGTGGGACCAGTCCAGCCCGAACTGCCAAGCCAGGACCTCTCTGGACCGGAAACAAGCATCCTGGGACCAGTTTGAGGGCATCACCCTTCTTCAGCCAGGCTAGCTTGAATCCAGTGGTGTAGTGAGCACGGGACCCACGTCTGGGCATACCCTTCCTACTTAGGGCGACAAACACAAAAGAAACAATTGATGGACGGAATAATGGAGAATTCAAACATTCACCCCAGGTCACAAAGTTCTGGGTTTCATCCATCATTCTTTTGATCACCACACCACCCCAATTTGGACCCAGCCACATGCAAATCAGTCTTGACCCTGTTCCTTGTGGGAACAGTCCAGCCTGAAAACCAAGCCAGGACCTCACTGGACCGGAAACAAGCATCCTGGGACCGGATTCAGGGCATCACCCTTCTTCAGGCAGGCTAGCTTGAATCCAGTGGTGTAGTGAGCACGGGACCCACGTCTGGGCATACTATCCCTACTTAGGGCGACAAACGCAAAAGAAACAGTTGATGGACGGAATGCTGGACAATTCAAACATTCACCCTCAGTCACAAAGATCTGGGTTTAATCCATCATTCTTTTGCTCACCACACCACCCCAGTTTGGACCCAGCCATATGCAAATCAGTCTTGACCCTGTTCCGTGTGGGAACAGTCTAACCCGAACTGCCAAGCCAGGACCTCACTGGACCAGAAACAAGCATCCTGGGACCTGTTTCAGGGCATCACCCTTGTTCAGCCAGGCTAGCTTGAATCCAGTGGTGTGGTGAGCACGGGACCCATGTCTGGGCATACCCTTCCTACTTGGGTGCAACAAACGCAAAAGAAACAATTGATGGACGGAATGCTGGACAATACAAACATTCACCCCCAGTCACAAAGATCTGGGTTTAATCCATCATTCTTTTGCTCACCACACCACCTCAGTTTGGACCCAGCCATATGCAAATCAGTCTTGACCCTGTTCCTTGTGGGAACAGTCCAGTCCGAACTGTCAAGCCAGGACCTCACTGGACTGGAAACAAGCATCCTGAGACCAGTTTCAGGGCATCACCCTTCTTCAGCCAGGCTAGCTTGAATCCAGTGGTGTAGTGAGCACGGGACCCACGCCTGGGCATACCCTTCCTACTTAGGGCGACAAACGCAAAAGAAACAATTGATGTACGGAATGATTGACAATGCAAACATTCACCCCAGTCACAAAGATCTGGGTTTAATCCATCATTCTTTTGCTCACCACACCACCCCAGTTTGGACCCAGCCATAGGCAAATCAGTCTTGACCCAGTTCCTTGTGGGAACAGTCCAGCCCAAACTGCCAAGCCAGGACCTCACTGGAACGGAAACAAGCATCCTGGGACCAGTTTCAGGGCATCACCCTTCATCAGGCAGGCTAGCTTGAATCCAGTGGTGTAGTGAGCACTGGTCCCACGTCTGGGCATACTATCCCTACTTAGGGCGACAAACACAAAAGAAACAATTGATGGACGGAATGCTGGACAATGCAAACATTCACCCCCAGTCACAAAGATCTGGGTTTAATCCATCATTCTTTTGCTCACCACACCACCCCAGTTTGGACGCAGCCATATGCAAATCAGTCTTGACCCTGTTCCTTGTGGGAACAGTCCAGCCCGAACAGCCAAGCCAGGACCTCACTGGACCGGAAACAAGCATCCTGGGACTGGATTCAGGGCATCACCCTTCTTCAGGCAGGCTAGCTTGAATCCAGTGGTGTAGTGAGCACGGGACCCACGTCTGGGCATACCCTTCCTACTTAGGGCAACAAACGCAAAAGAAACAATTGATGGACGGAATGCTGGACAATACAAACATTCACCCCCAGTCACAAAGATCTGGGTTTAATCCATCATTCTTTTGCTCACCACACCACCCCAGTTTGTACCCAGCCATATGCAAATCAATCTTGACCCTGTTCCTTGTGGGAACAGTCCAGTCCGAACTGTCAAGCCAGGACCTCACTGGACTGGAAACAAGCATCCTGAGACCAGTTTCAGGGCATCACCCTTCTTGAGCCAGGCTAGCTTGAATCCAGTGGTGTAGTGAGCACGGGACCCACGTCTGGGCATACCCTTCCTACTTAGGGCGACAAACGCAAAAGAAACAATTGATGGACGGAATGATTGACAATGCAAACATTCACCCAAGTCACAAAGATCTGGGTTTAATCCATCATTCTTTTGCTCACCACACCACCCCAGTTTGGACCCAGCCATAGGCAAATCAGTCTTGACCCTGTTCCTTGTGGGAACAGTCCAGCCCAAACTGCCAAGCCAGGACCTCACTGGAACGGAAACAAGCATCCTTGGACCAGTTTCAGGGCATCACCCTTCATCAGGCGGGCTAGCTTGAATCCAGTGGTGTAGTGAGCACGGGACCCACATCTGGGCATACTATCCCTACTTAGGGCGACAAACGCAAAAGAAACAGTTGGTGGACGGAATGCTGGACAATGCAAACATTCAACCCCAGTCACAAAGATCTGGGTTTAATCCATCATTCTTTTGCTCACCACACCACCCCAGTTTGGACCCAGCCATATGCAAATCAGTCTTGACCCTGTTCCTTGTGGGACCAGTCCAGCCCGAACTGCCAAGCCAGGACCTCTCTGGACCGGAAACAAGCATCCTGGGACCAGTTTGAGGGCATCACCCTTCTTCAGCCAGGCTAGCTTAAATCCAGTGGTGTAGTGAGCACGGGACCCACGTCTGGGCATACCCTTCCTACTTAGGGCGACAAACACAAAAGAAACAATTGATGGACGGAATAATGGAGAATGCAAACATTCACCCCAGGTCACAAAGTTCTGGGTTTCATCCATCATTCTTTTGATCACCACACCACCCCAATTTGGACCCAGCCACATGCAAATCAGTCTTGACCCTGTTCCTTGTGGGAACAGTCCAGCCTGAAAACCAAGCCAGGACCTCACTGGACCGGAAACAAGCATCCTGGGACCGGATTCAGGGCATCACCCTTCTTCAGGCAGGCTAGCTTGAATCCAGTGGTGTAGTGAGCACGGGACCCACGTCTGGGCATACTATCCCTACTTAGGGCGACAAACGCAAAAGAAACAGTTGATTGACGGAATGCTGGACAATGCAAACATTCACCCTCAGTCACAAAGATCTGGGTTTAATCCATCATTCTTTTGCTCACCACACCACCCCAGTTTGGACCCAGCCATATGCAAATCAGTCTTGACCCTGTTCCGTGTGGGAACAGTCTAACCCGAACTGCCAAGCCAGGACCTCACTGGACCAGAAACAAGCATCCTGAGACCTGTTTCAGGGCATCACCCTTGTTCAGCCAGGCTAGCTTGAATCCAGTGGTGTGGTGAGCACGGGACCCATGTCTGGGCATACCCTTCCTACTTAGGGCAACAAACGCAAAAGAAACAATTGATGGACGGAATGCTGGACAATACAAACATTCACCCCCAGTCACAAAGATCTGGGTTTAATCCATCATTCTTTTGCTCACCCCACCACCTCAGTTTGGACCCAGCCATATGCAAATCAGTCTTGACCCTGTTCCTTGTGGGAACAGTCCAGTCCAAACTGTCAAGCCAGGACCTCACTGGACTGGAAACAAGCATCCTGAGACCAGTTTCAGGGCATCACCCTTCTTCAGCCAGGCTAGCTTGAATCCAGTGGTGTAGTGAGCACGGGACCCACGCCTGGGCATACCCTTCCTACTTAGGGCGACAAACGCAAAAGAAACAATTGATGGACGGAATGATTGACAATGCAAACATTCACCCCAGTCACAAAGATCTGGGTTTAATCCATCATTCTTTTGCTCACCACACCACCCCAGTTTGGACCCAGCCATAGGCAAATCAGTCTTGACCCGGTTCCTTGTGGGAACAGTCCAGCCCAAACTGCCAAGCCAGGACCTCACTGGAACGGAAACAAGCATCCCGGGACCAGTTTCAGGGCATCACCCTTCATCAGGCAGGCTAGCTTGAATCCAGTGGTGTAGTGAGCACTGGTCCCACGTCTGGGCATACTATCCCTACTTAGGGCGACAAACACAAAAGAAACAATTGATGGACGGAATGCTGGACAATGCAAACATTCACCCCCAGTCACAAAGATCTGGGTTTAATCCATCATTCTTTTGCACACCACACCACCCCAGTTTGGACCCAGCCATATGCAAATCAGACTTGACCCTGTTCCTTGTGGGAACAGTCCAGCCCGAACTGCCAAGCCAGGACCTCTCTGGACCGGAAACAAGCATCCTGGGACCAGTTTGAGGGCATCACCCTTCTTCACCCAGGCTAGCTTTAATCCAGTGGTGTAGTGAGCACGGAACCCACGTCTGGGCATACCCTTCCGACTTAGGGCGACAAACACAAAAGAAACAATTGATGGACGGAATGCTGAACAATGCAAACATTCAACCCCAGTCACAAAGATCTGGGTTTAATCCATCATTCTTTTGCTCACCACACCACCCCAGTTTGGACCCAGCCATATGCAAATCAGTCTTGAGCCTGGTTCTTGTGAGAACAGTTAAACCCGAACTGCCAAGCCAGGACCTCACTGGACCGGAAACAAGCATCCTGGGACCGGTTTCAGGGCATCACCCTTCTTCAGCCAGGCTAGCTTGAATCCAGTGGTGTATTGAGCACGGCACCCACGTCTGGGCATACCCTTCCTACTTAGGGTGACAAACGCAAAAGAAACAATTGATGGACGGAATGCTGGACAATGCAAACATTCACCCCCAGTCACAAAGATCTGGGTCTAATCCATCATTCTTTTGCTCACCACACCACCCCAGATTGGACCCAGCCATATGCAAATCAGTCTTGACCCTATTCCTTGTGGAAACAGTCCAACCCAAACTGCCAAGCCAGGACCTCACTGGACCGGAAACAAGCATCCTAGGACCTGTTTCAGGGCATCACCCTTCTTCAGCCAGGCTAGCTTGAATCCAGTGGTGTAGTGAGCATGGGACCCACGTCTGGGCATACCCTTCCTACTTAGGGCGACAAACACAAAAGAAACAATTGATGGACGGAATAATGGAGAATGCAAACATTCACCCCAGGTCACAAAGTTCTGGGTTTCATCCATCATTCTTTTGATCACCACACCACCCCAATTTGGACCCAGCCACATGCAAATCAGTCTTGACCCTGTTCCTTGTGGGAACAGTCCAGCCTGAAAACCAAGCCAGGACCTCACTGGACCGGAAACAAGCATCCTGGGACCGGATTCAGGGCATCACCCTTCTTCAGGCAGGCTAGCTTGAATCCAGTGGTGTAGTGAGCACAGGACCCACGTCTGGGCATACTATCCCTACTTAGGGCGACAAACGCAAAAGAAACAGTTGATGGACGGAATGCTGGACAATGCAAACATTCACCCCCAGTCACAAAGATATGGTTTTAATCCATCATTCTTTTGCTCACCACCCCACCCCAGTTTGGACCCAGCCATATGCAAATCAGTGTTGACCCTGTTCCTTGTGGGAACAGTCCAGCCCGAACTGTGAAGCCAGGACATCACTGGACTGGAAACAAGCATCCTGGGACCGGTTTCAGGGCATCACCCTTCTTCAGACAGGCTAGCTTGAATCCAGTGGTGTAGTGAGCACGGGACCCACGTCTGGGCATACCCTTCCTACTTAGGGCGACAAACTCAAAAGAAACAATTGATGGACGGAATTATTGACAATGCAAACATTTACCCCCAGTCACAAAGATCTGGGTTTAATCCATCATTCTTTTGCTCACCACACCACCCCAGTTTGGACCCAGCCATTTACAAATCAGTCTTGACCCTGTTCCTTGTGGGAACAGTCCAGCCCTAACTGCCAAGCCAGGACCTCACTGGAACGGAAACAAGCATCCTGGGACCGGTTTCAGGGCATCACCCTTCATCAGGCAGGCTAGCTTGAATCCAGTGGTGTAGTGAGCACGGGACCCACGTCTGGGCATACCATCCCTACTTAGGGTGACAAACGCAAAAGAAACAGTTGATGGACGGAATGCTGGACAATGCAAACATTCACCCCCAGTCACAAAGATCTGGGTTTAATCCATCATTCTTTTGCACACCACACCACCCCAGTTTGGACCCAGCCATATGCAAATCAGTCTTTACCCTGTTCCTTGTGGGTACAGTCCAGCCCGAACTGCCAAGCCAGGACTTCACTGGACCGGAAATAAGCATGCTGGGACCAGTTTCAGGACATCACCCTTCTTCAGCCAGGCTAGCTTGAATCCAGTGGTGTAGTGAGCACTGAACCCACGTGTGGGCACACCCTTCCTACTTAGGGTGACAAACGCAAAAGAAACAATTGATGGACGGAATGCTGGACAATGCAAACATTCACCCCCAGTCACAAAGATCTGGGTTTAAGCCATCATTCTTTTGCTCACCACACCACCCCAGTATGGACCCAGCCATATGCAAATCAGTCTTGACCCTGTTCCTTGTGGGAACAGTCCAGCCCGAACTGCCAAGCCAGGACTTCACTGGACCGGAAACAAGCATCCTGGGACCAGTTTCAGGGCATCACCCTTCTTCAGGCAGGCTAGCTTGATTCCAGTGGTGTAGTGAGCATGGGACCCACGTCTAGGCATACTCTCCCTACTTAGGGGGACAAACACAAAAGAAACAATTGATGGACGGAATGCTGGACAATGCAAACATTCACCCCCAGTCACAAAGATCTGGGTGTAATCCATCATTCTTTTGCTCACCACACCACCCCAGTTTGGACCCAGCCACATGCAAATCAGTCTTGACCCTGTTCCTTGTGGGAACAGTCCAGCCTGAAAGCCAAGCCAGGACCTCACTGGACCGGAAACAAGCATCCTGGGACTGGATTCAGGGCATCACCCTTCTTGAGCCAGGCTAGCTTGAATCCAGTGGTGTAGTGAGCACGGGACCCACGTCTGGGCATACCCTTCCTACTTAGGGCGACAAACGCAAAAGAAACAATTGATGGACGGAATGATTGACAATGCAATCATTCACCCCAGTCACAAAGATCTGGGTTTAATCCATCATTCTTTTGCTCACCACTCCACCCCAGTTTGGACCCAGCCATAGGCAAATCAGTCTTGACCCTGTTCCTTGTGGGAACAGTCCAGCCCAAACTGCCAAGCCAGGACCTCACTGGAACGGAAACAAGCATCCTTGGACCAGTTTCAGGGCATCACCCTTCATCAGGTGGGCTAGCTTGAATCCAGTGGTGTAGTGAGCACCGGACCCACGTCTGGGCATACTATCCCTACTTAGGGCGACAAACGCAAAAGAAACAGTTGGTGGACGGAATGCTGGACAAAGCAAACATTCAACCCCAGTCACAAAGATCTGGGTTTAATCCATCATTCTTTTGCTCACCACACCACCCCAGTTTGGACCCAGCCATATGCAAATCAGTCTTGACCCTGTTCCTTGTGGGACCAGTCCAGCCCGAACTGCCAAGCCAGGACCTCTCTGGACCGGAAACAAGCATCCTGGGACCAGTTTGAGGGCATCACCCTTCTTCAGCCAGGCTAGCTTGAATCCAGTGGTGTAGTGAGCACGGGACCCACGTCTGGGCATACCCTTCCTACTTAGGGCGACAAACACAAAAGAAACAATTGATGGACGGAATAATGGAGAATGCAAACATTCACCCCAGGTCACAAAGTTCTGGGTTTCATCCATCATTCTTTTGATCACCACACCACCCCAATTTGGTACCCAGCCACATGCAAATCAGTCTTGACCCTGTTCCTTGTGGGAACAGTCCAGCCTGAAAACCAAGCCAGGACCTCACTGGACCGGAAACAAGCATCCTGGGACCGGATTCAGGGCATCACCCTTCTTCAGGCAGGCTAGCTTGAATCCAGTGGTGTAGTGAGCAAGGGACCCACGTCTGGGCATACTATCCCTACTTAGGGCGACAAACGCAAAAGAAACAGTTGATGGACGGAATGCTGGACAATGCAAACATTCACCCTCAGTCACAAAGATCTGGGTTTAATCCATCATTCTTTTGCTCACCACACCACCCCAGTTTGGACCCAGCCATATGCAAATCAGTCTTGACCCTGTTCCGTGTGGGAACAGACTAACCCGAACTGCCAAGCCAGGACCTCACTGGACCAGAAACAAGCATCCTGGGACCTGTTTCAGGGCATCACCCTTGTTCAGCCAGGCTAGCTTGAATCCAGTGGTGTGGTGAGCACGGGACCCATGTCTGGGCATACCCTTCCTACTTAGGGCAACAAACGCAAAAGAAACAATTGATGGACGGAATGCTGGACAATACAAACATTCACCCCCAGTCACAAAGATCTGGGTTTAATCCATCATTCTTTTGCTCACCACACCACCTCAGTTTGGACCCAGCCATATGCAAATCAGTCTTGACCCTGTTCCTTGTGGGAACAGTCCAGTCCGAACTGTCAAGCCAGGACCTCACTGGACTGGAAACAAGCATCCTGAGACCAGTTTCAGGGCATCACCCTTCTTCAGCCAGGCTAGCTTGAATCTAGTGGTGTAGTGAGCACGGGACCCACGCCTGGGCATACCCTTCCTACTTAGGGCGACAAACGCAAAAGAAACAATTGATGGACGGAATGATTGACAATGCAAACATTTACCCCAGTCACAAAGATCTGGGTTTAATCCATCATTCTTTTGCTCACCACACCACCCCAGTTTGGACCCAGCCATAGGCAAATCAGTCTTGACCCTGTTCCTTGTGGGAACAGTCCAGCCCAAACTGCCAAGCCAGGACCTCACTGGAACGGAAACAAGCATCCTGGGACCAGTTTCAGGGCATCACCCTTCATCAGGCAGGCTAGCTTGAATCCAGTGGTGTAGTGAGCACTGGTCCCACGTCTGGGCATACTATCCCTACTTAGGGAGACAAACACAAAAGAAACAATTGATGGACGGAATGCTGGACAATGCAAACATTCACCCCCAGTCACAAAGATCTGGGTTTAATCCATCATTCTTTTGCTCACCACACCACCCCAGTTTGGACCCAGCCATATGCAAATCAGTCTTGACCCTGTTCCTTGTGGGAACAGTTCAGCCCGAACTGCCAAGCCAGGACCTCTCTGGACCGGAAACAAGCATCCTGGGACCAGTTTGAGGGCATCACCCTTCTTCAGCCAGGCTAGCTTGAATCCAGTGGTGTAGTGAGCACGGGACCCACGTCTGGGCATACCCTTCCTACTTAGGGCGACAAACACAAAAGAAACAATTGATGGACGGAATGCTGAACAATGCAAACATTCAACCCCAGTCACAAAGATCTGGGTTTAATCCATCATTCTTTTGCTCACCACACCACCCCAGTTTGGACCCAGCCATATGCAAATCAGTCTTGAGCCTGTTCCTTGTGAGAACAGTTAACCCCGAACTGCCAAGCCAGGACCTCACTGGACCGGAAACAAGCATCCTGGGACCGGTTTCAGGGCATCACCCTTCTTCAGCCAGGCTAGCTTGAATCCAGTGGTGTATTGAGCACGGCACCCACGTCTGGGCATACCCTTCCTACTTAGGGTGACAAAAGCAAAAGAAACAATTGATGGACGGAATGCTGGACAATGCAAACATTCTCCCCCAGTCACAAAGATCTGGGTTTAATCCATCATTCTTTTGCTCACCACACCACCCCAGATTGGACCCAGCCATATGCAAATCAGTCTTGACCCTATTCCTTGTGGGAACAGTCCAACCCAAACTGCCAAGCCAGGACCTCACTGGACCGGAAACAAGCATCCTAGGACCTGTTTCAGGGCATCGCCCTTCTTCAGCCAGGCTAGCTTGAATCCATTGGTGTAGTGAGCACGGGACCCACGTCTGGGCATACCCTTCCTACTTAGGGTGAAAAACAAAACAGAAACAATTGATGGACGGAATGCTGGACAATGCAAACATTCACCCCCAGTCACAAAGATATGGTTTTAATCCATCATTCTTTTGCTCACCACCCCACCCCAGTTTGGACCCAGCCATATGCAAATCAGTCTTGACCCTGTTCCTTGTGGGAACAGTCCAGCCCGAACTACCAAGCCTTGACCTCACTGGACCGGAAACAAGCATCCTGGAACCTGTTTCAGGGCACCACCCTTGTTCAGCCAGGCTAGCTTGAATCCAGTGGTGTGGTGAGCACGGGACCCATGTCTGGGCATACCCTTCCTACTTAGGTCAACAAACGCAAAAGAAACAATTGATGGACGGAATGCTGGACAATGCAAACATTCACCCCCAGTCACAAAGATCTGGGTTTAATCCATCATTCTTTTGCTCACCACACCACCCCAGTTTGGACCAAGCCATATGCAAATCAGTGTTGACCCTGTTCCTTGTGGGAACAGTCCAGCCCGCACTGTGAAGCCAGGACATCACTGGACTGGAAACAAGCATCCTGGGACCGGTTTCAGGGCATCACCCTTCTTCAGACAGGCTAGCTTGAATCCAGTGGTGTAGTGAGCACTAGACCCACGTCTGGGCATACCCTTCCTACTTAGGGCGACAAACTCAAAAGAAACAATTGATGGACGGAATTATTGACAATGCAAACATTTACCCCCAGTCACAAAGATCTGGGTTTAATCCATCATTCTTTTGCTCACCACACCACCCCAGTTTGGACCCAGCCATTTACAAATCAGTCTTGACCCTGTTCCTTGTGGGAACAGTCCAGCCCTAACTGCCAAGCCAGGACCTCACTGGAACGGAAACAAGCATCCTGGGACCGGTTTCAGGGCATCACCCTTCATCAGGCAGGCTAGCTTGAATCCAGTGGTGTATTGAGCACGGGACCCACGTCTGGGCATACCATCCCTACTTAGGGTGACAAACGCAAAAGAAACAGTTGATGGACGGAATGCTGGACAATGCAAACATTCACCCCCAGTCACAAAGATCTGGGTTTAATCCATCATTCTTTTGCACACCACACCACCCCAGTTTGGACCCAGCCATATGCAAATCAGTCTTTACCCTGTTCCTTGTGGGTACAGTCCAGCCCGAACTGCCAAGCCAGGACTTCACTGGACCGGAAATAAGCATGCTAGGACCAGTTTCAGGACATCACCCTTCTTCAGCCAGGCTAGCTTGAATCCAGTGGTGTAGTGAGCACTGAACCCACGTGTGGGCACTCCCTTCCTACTTAGGGTGACAAACGCAAAAGAAACAATTGATGGACGGAATGCTGGACAATGCAAACATTCACCCCCAGTCACAAAGATCTGGGTTTAAGCCATCATTCTTTTGCTCACCACACCACCCCAGTATGGACCCAGCCATATGCAAATCAGTCTTGACCCTGTTCCTTGTGGGAACAGTCCAGCCCGAACTGCCAAGCCAGGACTTCACTGGACCGGAAACAAGCATCCTGGGACCAGTTTCAGGGCATCACCCTTCTTCAGGCAGGCTAGCTTGATTCCAGTGGTGTAGTGAGCATGGGACCCACGTCTGGGCATTCCCTTCCTACTTAGGGCGACAAACGCAAAAGAAACAATTGATGGATGAAATGCTGGACAATGCAAACAATCACTCCCAATCACAATGATCTGGGTTTAATCCATCATTCTTTTGCTCACCACACCACCCCAGTTTGGACCCAGCCATATGCAAATCAGTCTTGACCGTGTTCCTTGTGGGAACAGTCCAGCCTGAACTGCCAAGCCAGGACCTCACTGGACCGGAAACAAGCATCCTGGGACCGGTTTTATGACATCACCTTTCTTCAGCCAGGCTAGCTTGAATCCAGTGGTGTAGTGAGCACGGGACCCACGTCTTGGCATATCTTTCCCACTTAGGGCGACAAACGCAAAAGAAACAATTGATGGACAGAATGATGGACAATGCAAACATTCACCCCCAGTCACAAAGATCTGGGTTTAATCCATCATTCTTTTGCTCACCACACCACCCCAGTTTGGACCCAGCCATATGCAAATCAGTCTTGACCCTGTTCCTTGTGGGTACAGTCCAGCCCGAACTGCCAAGCCAGGACCTCACTGGACCGGAAACAAGCATCCTGTGACCAGTTTCAGGGCATCACCCTTCTTCAGCCGGGCTAGCTTGAATCCAGTGGTGTAGTGAGCACGGAACCCACGTCTGGGCACACCCTTCCTACTTAGGGCGACAAACTCAAAAGAAACAATTGATGGACGTAATGCTGGACAATGCAAACATTCACCCCCAGTCACAGAGATATGGTTTTAATCCATCATTCTTTTGCTCACCACACCACCCCAGTTTGGACCCAGCCATATGCAAATCAGTCTTGACCCTGTTCCTTGTGGGAACAGTCCAGCCCGAACTGCCAAGCCATGACCTCACTGGACCGGAAACAAGCATCCTGGGACCTGTTTCAGGGCACCACCCTATTTCAGCCAGGCTAGCTTGAATCCAGTGATGTAGTGAGCACGGGACCCATGTCTGGGCATACCCTTCCTACTTAGGTCAACTAACGCAAAAGAAACAATTGATGGACGGAATGCTGGACAATGCAAACATTCACCCCCAGTCACAAAGATCTGGGTTTAATCCATCATTCTTTTGCTCACCACACCACCCCAGTTTGGACCAAGCCATACGCAAATCAGTGTTGACCCTGTTCCTTGTGGGAACAGTCCAGCCCGAACTGTGAAGCCAGGACATCACTGGACTGGAAACAAGCATCCTGGGACCGGTTTCAGGGCATCACCCTTCTTCAGACAGGCTAGCTTGAATCCAGTGGTGTAGTGAGCACGGGACCCACGTCTGGGCATACCCTTCCTACTTAGGGCGACAAACGCAAAAGAAACAATTGATGGACGGAATGATTGACAATGCAAACATTCACCCCCAGTCACAAAGATCTGGGTTTAATCCATCATTCTTTTGCTCACCACACCACCCCAGTTTGGACCCAGCCGTTTACAAATCAGTCTTGACCCTGTTCCTTGTGGGAACAGTCCAGCCCTAACTGCCAGGCCAGGACCTCACTGGAACGGAAACAAGCATCCCGGGACCGGTTTCAGGGCATCACCCTTCATCAGGCAGGCTAGCTTGAATCCAGTGGTGTAGTGAGCACGGTACCCACGTCTGGGCATACCATCCCTACTTAGGGTGACAAACGCAAAAGAAACAGTTGATGGACGGAATGCTGGACAATGCAAACATTCACCCCCAGTCACAAAGATCTGGGTTTAATCCATCATTCTTTTGATCACCACACCACCCCAGTTTGGACCCAGCCACATGCAAATCAGTCTTGACCCTGTTCCTTGCGGGAACAGTCCAACCCGAACTGCCAAGCCAGGACCTCACTGGACCAGAAACAAGCATCCTGGGACCTGTTTCAGGGCATCACCCTTGTTCAGCCAGGCTAGCTTGAATCCAAAGGTGTAGTGAGCACGGGGCCAATGTCTGGGCATACCCTTCCTACTTAGGGTAACAAACGCAAAAGAAACAATTGATGGACGGAATGCTGGACAATGCAAACATTCACCCCCAATCACAATGATCTGGGTTTAATCCATCATTCTTTTGCTCACCACACCACCCCAGTTTGGACCCAGCCATATGCAAATCAGTCTTGACCCTGTTCCTTGTGGGAACAGTCCAGTCCGAACTGTCAAGCCAGGACCTCACTGGACTGGAAACAAGCATCCTGAGACCAGTTTCAGGGCATCACCCTTCTTCAGCCAGGCTAGCTTGAATCCAGTGGTGTAGTGAGCACGGGACCCACGTCTGGGCATACCCTTCCTACTTAGGGTGACAAACGCAAAAGAAACAATTGATGGACGTAATGATTGACAATGCAAACATTCACCCCCAGTCACAAAGATCTGGGTTTAATCCATCATTGTTTTGCTCACCACATCACCCCAGTTTGGACCCAGCCATATGCAAATCATTCTTGACCCTGTTCCTTGTGAGAACAGTCCAGCCCAAACTGCCAAGCCAGGACCTCACTGGAACGGAAACAAGCATCCTGGGACCAGTTTCAGGGCATCACCCTTCATCAGGCAGGCTAGCTTGAATCCAGTGGTGTAGTGAGAACGGGTCCCACATCTGGGCATACTCTCCCTACTTAGAGTGACAAACACAAAAGAAACAATTGATGGACGGAATGCTGGACAATGCAAACATTCACCCCCAGTCACAAAGATCTGGGTGTAATCCATCATTCTTTTGCTCACCACACCACCCCAGTTTGGACCCAGCCACATGCAAATCAGTCTTGACCCTGTTCCTTGTGGGAACAGTCCAGCCTGAAAACCAAGCCAGGACCTCACTGGACCGGAAACAAGCATCCTGGGACTGGATTCAGGGCATCACCCTTCTTCAGGCAGGCTAGCTTGAATCCAGTGGTGTAGTGAGCACGGGACCCACGTCTGGGCATACCCTTCCTACTTAGGGCAACAAACGCAAAAGAAACAATTGATGGACAGAATGCTGGACAATACAAACATTCACCCCCAGTCACAAAGATCTGGGTTTAATCCATCATTCTTTTGCTCACAACACCACCCCAGTTTGTACCCAGCCATATGCAAATCAGTCTTGACCCTGTTCCTTGTGGGAACAGTCCAGTCCGAACTGTCAAGCCAGGACCTTACTGGACTGGAAACATGCATCCTGAGACCAGTTTCAGGGCATCACCCTTCTTGAGCCAGGCTAGCTTGAATCCAGTGGTGTAGTGAGCACGGGACCCACGTCTGGGCATACCCTTCCTACTTAGGGCGACAAACGCAAAAGAAACAATTGATGGACGGAATGATTGACAATGCAAACATTCACCCCAGTCACAAAGATCTGGGTTTAATCCATCATTCTTTTGCTCACCACACCACCCCAGTTTGGACCCAGCCATAGGCAAATCAGTCTTGACCCTGTTCCTTGTGGGAACAGTCCATCCCAAACTGCCAAGCCAGGACCTCACTGGAACGGAAACAAGCATCCTGGGACCAGTTTCAGGGCATCACCCTTCATCAGGTGGGCTAGCTTGAATCCAGTGGTGTAGTGAGCACGGGACCCACGTCTGGGCATACTATCCCTACTTAGGGCGACAAACGCAAAAGAAACAGTTGGTGGACGGAATGCTGGACAATGCAAACATTCAACCCCAGTCACAAAGATCTGGGTTTAATCCATCTTTCTTTTGCTCACCACACCACCCCAGTTTGGACCCAGCCATATGCAAATCAGTCTTGACCCTGTTCCTTGTGGGACCAGTCCAGCCCGAACTGCCAAGCCAGGACCTCTCTGGACCGGAAACAAGCATCCTGGGACCAGTTTGTGGGCATCACCCTTCTTCAGCCAGGCTAGCTTGAATCCAGTGGTGTAGTGAGCACGGGACCCACGTCTGGGCATACCCTTCCTACTTAGGGCGACAAACACAAAAGAAACAATTGATGGACGGAATAATGGAGAATGCAAACATTCACCCCAGGTCACAAAGTTCTGGGTTTCATCCATCATTCTTTTGATCACCACACCACCCCAATTTGGACCCAGCCACATGCAAATCAGTCTTGACCCTGTTCCTTGTGGGAACAGTCCAGCCTGAAAACCAAGCCAGGACCTCACTGGACCGGAAACAAGCATCCTGGGACCGGATTCAGGGCATCACCCTTCATCAGGCAGGCTAGCTTGAATCCAGTGGTGTAGTGAGCACGGTACCCACGTCTGGGCATACCATCCCTACTTAGGGTGACAAACGCAAAAGAAACAGTTGATGGACGGAATGCTGGACAATGCAAACATTCACCCCCAGTCACAAAGATCTGGGTTTAATCCATCATTCTTAAGATCGCCACACCACCCCAGTTTGGACCCAGCCACATGCAAATCAGTCTTGACCATGTTCCTTGCGGGAACAGTCCAACCCGAACTGCCAAGCCAGGACCTCACTGGACCAGAAACAAGCATCCTGGGACCTGTTTCAGGGCATCACCCTTGTTCAGCCAGGCTAGCTTGAATCCAGTGGTGTAGTGAGCACGGGACCAATGTCTGGGCATACCCTTCCTACTTAGGGTAACAAACGCAAAAGAAACAATTGATGGACGGAATGCTGGACAATGCAAACATTCACCCCCAATCACAATGATCTGGGTTTAATCCATCATTCTTTTGCTCACCACACCACCCCAGTTTGGACCCAGCCATATGCAAATCAGTCTTAACCCTGTTCCTTGTGGGAACAGTCCAGTCCGAACTGTCAAGCCAGGACCTCACTGGACTGTAAACAAGCATCCTGAGACCAGTTTCAGGGCATCACTCTTCTTCAGCCAGGCTAGCTTGAATCCAGTGGTGTAGTGAGCACGGGACCCACGTCTGGGCATACCCTTCCTACTTAGGGTGACAAATGCAAAAGAAACAATTGATGTACGGAATGATTGACAATGCAAACATTCACCCCCAGTCACAAAGATCTGGGTTTAATCCATCATTGTTTTGCTCACCACATCACCCCAGTTTGGACCCAGCCATATGCAAATCATTATTGACCCTGTTCCTTGTGGGAACAGTCCAGCCCAAACTGCCAAGCCAGGACCTCACTGGACCGGAAACAAGCATCCTGGGACTGGATTCAGGGCATCACCCTTCTTCAGGCAGGCTAGCTTGAATCCAGTGGTGTAGTGAGCACGGGACCCACGTCTGGGCATACCCTTCCTACTTAGGGCAACAAACGCAAAAGAAACAATTGATGGACAGAATGCTGGACAATACAAACATTCACCCCCAGTCACAAAGATCTGGGTGTAATCCATCATTCTTTTGCTCACCACACCACCCCAGTTTGGACCCAGCCACATGCAAATCAGTCTTGACCCTGTTCCTTGTGGGAACAGTCCAGCCTGAAAACCAAGCCAGGACCTCACTGGACCGGAAACAAGCATCCTGGGACTGGATTCAGGGCATCACCCTTCTTCAGGCAGGCTAGCTTGAATCCAGTGGTGTAGTGAGCACGGGACCCACGTCTGGGCATACCCTTCCTACTTAGGGCAACAAACGCAAAAGAAACAATTGATGGACAGAATGCTGGACAATACAAACATTCACCCCCAGTCACAAAGATCTGGGTTTAATCCATCATTCTTTTGCTCACCACACCACCCCAGTTTGTACCCAGCCATATGCAAATCAGTCTTGACCCTGTTCCTTGTGGGAACAGTCCAGTCCGAACTGTCAAGCCAGGACCTCACTGGACTGGAAACATGCATCCTGAGACCAGTTTCAGGGCATCACCCTTCTTGAGCCAGGCTAGCTTGAATCCAGTGGTGTAGTGAGCACGGGACCCACGTCTGGGCATACCCTTCCTACTTAGGGCGACAAACGCAAAAGAAACAATTGATGGACGGAATGATTGACAATGCAAACATTCACCCCAGTCACAAAGATCTGGGTTTAATCCATCATTCTTTTGCTCACCACACCACCCCAGTTTGGACCCAGCCATAGGCAAATCAGTCTTGACCCTGTTCCTTGTGGGAACAGTCCATCCCAAACTGCCAAGCCAGGACCTCACTGGAACGGAAAAGAGCATCCTGGGACCAGTTTCAGGGCATCACCCTTCATCAGGTGGGCTAGCTTGAATCCAGTGGTGTAGTGAGCACGGGACCCACGTCTGGGCATACTATCCCTACTTAGGGCGACAAACGCAAAAGAAACAGTTGGTGGACGGAATGCTGGACAATGCAAACATTCAACCCCAGTCACAAAGATCTGGGTTTAATCCATCTTTCTTTTGCTCACCACACCACCCCAGTTTGGACCCAGCCATATGCAAATCAGTCTTGACCCTGTTCTTTGTGGGACCAGTCCAGCCCGAACTGCCAAGCCAGGACCTCTCTGGACCGGAAACAAGCATCCTGGGACCAGTTTGTGGGCATCACCCTTCTTCAGCCAGGCTAGCTTGAATCCAGTGGTGTAGTGAGCACGGGACCCACGTCTGGGCATACCCTTCCTACTTAGGGCGACAAACACAAAAGAAACAATTGATGGACGGAATAATGGAGAATGCAAACATTCACCCCAGGTCACAAAGTTCTGGGTTTCATCCATCATTCTTTTGATCACCACACCACCCCAATTTGGACCCAGCCACATGCAAATCAGTCTTGACCCTGTTCCTTGTGGGAACAGTCCAGCCTGAAAACCAAGCCAGGACCTCACTGGACCGGAAACAAGCATCCTGGGACCGGATTCAGGGCATCACCCTTCATCAGGCAGGCTAGCTTGAATCCAGTGGTGTAGTGAGCACGGTACCCACGTCTGGGCATACCATCCCTACTTAGGGTGACAAACGCAAAAGAAACAGTTGATGGACGGAATGCTGGACAATGCAAACATTCACCCCCAGTCACAAAGATCTGGGTTTAATCCATCATTCTTTTGATCACCACACCACCCCAGTTTGGACCCAGCCACATGCAAATCAGTCTTGACCCTGTTCCTTGCGGGAACAGTCCAACCCGAACTGCCAAGCCAGGACCTCACTGGACCAGAAACAAGCATCCTGGGACCTGTTTCAGGGCATCACCCTTGTTCAGCCAGGCTAGCTTGAATCCAGTGGTGTAGTGAGCACGGGACCAATGTCTGGGCATACCCTTCCTACTTAGGGTAACAAACGCAAAAGAAACAATTGATGGACGGAATGCTGGACAATGCAAACATTCACCCCCAATCACAATGATCTGGGTTTAATCCATCATTCTTTTGCTCACCACACCACCCCAGTTTGGACCCAGCCATATGCAAATCAGTCTTAACCCTGTTCCTTGTGGGAACAGTCCAGTCCGAACTGTCAAGCCAGGACCTCACTGGACTGTAAACAAGCATCCTGAGACCAGTTTCAGGGCATCACCCTTCTTCAGCCAGGCTAGCTTGAATCCAGTGGTGTAGTGAGCACGGGACCCACGTCTGGGCATACCCTTCCTACTTAGGGTGACAAATGCAAAAGAAACAATTGATGTATGGAATGATTGACAATGCAAACATTCACCCCCAGTCACAAAGATCTGGGTTTAATCCATCATTGTTTTGCTCACCACATCACCCCAGTTTGGACCCAGCCATATGCAAATCGTTATTGACCCTGTTCCTTGTGGGAACAGTCCAGCCCAAACTGCCAAGCCAGGACCTCACTGGACCGGAAACAAGCATCCTGGGACTGGATTCAGGGCATCACCCTTCTTCAGGCAGGCTAGCTTGAATCCAGTGGTGTAGTGAGCACGGGACCCACGTCTGGGCATACCCTTCCTACTTAGGGCAACAAACGCAAAAGAAACAATTGATGGACAGAATGCTGGACAATACAAACATTCACCCCCAGTCACAAAGATCTGGGTTTAATCCATCATTCTTTTGCTCACCACACCACCCCAGTTTGTACCCAGCCATATGCAAATCAGTCTTGACCCTGTTCCTTGTGGGAAAAGTCCAGTCCGAACTGTCAAGCCAGGACCTCACTGGACTGGAAACAAGCATCCTGAGACCAGTTTCAGGGCATCACAATTCTTGAGCCAGGCTAGCTTGAATCCAGTGGTGTAGTGAGCACGGGACCCACGTCTGGGCATACCCTTCCTACTTAGGGCGACAAACGCAAAAGAAACAATTGATGGACGGAATGATTGACAATGCAAACATTCACCCCAGTCACAAAGATCTGGGTTTAATCCATCATTCTTTTGCTCACCACACCACCCCAGTTTGGACCCAGCCATAGGCAAATCAGTCTTGACCCTGTTCCTTGTGGGAACAGTCCAGCCCAAACTGCCAAGCTAGGACCTCACTGGAACGGAAACAAGCATCCTGGGACCAGTTTCAGGGCATCACCCTTCATCAGGCGGGCTAGCTTGAATCCAGTGGTGTAGTGAGCACGGGACCCACGTCTGGGCATACTATCCCTACTTAGGGCGACAAACGCAAAAGAAACAGTTGGTGGACGGAATGCTGGACAATGCAAACATTCAACCCCAGTCACAAAGATCTGGGTTTAATCCATCATTCTTTTGCTCACCACACCACCCCAGTTTGGGCCCAGCCATATGCAAATCAGTCTTGACCCTGTTCCTTGTGGGACCAGTCCAGCCCGAACTGCCAAGCCAGGACCTCTCTGGACCGGAAACAAGCATCCTGGGACCAGTTTGAGGGCATCACCCTTCTTCAGCCAGGCTAGCTTGAATCCAGTGGTGCAGTGAGCACGGGACCCACGTCTGGGCATACCCTTCCTACTTAGGGCGACAAACACAAAAGAAACAATTGATGGACGGAATAATGGAGAATGCAAACATTCACCCCAGGTCACAAAGTTCTGGGTTTCATCCATCATTCTTTTGATCACCACACCACCCCAATTTGGACCCAGCCACATGCAAATCAGTCTTGACCCTGTTCCTTGTGGAAACAGTCCAGCCTGAAAACCAAGCCAGGACCTCACTGGACCGGAAACAAGCATCCTGGGACCGGATTCAGGGCATCACCCTTCTTCAGGCAGGCTAGCTTGAATCCAGTGGTGTAGTGAGCACAGGACCCACGTCTGGGCATACTATCCCTACTTAGGGCGACAAACGCAAAAGAAACAGTTGATGGACGGAATGCTGGACAATGCAAACATTCACCCTCAGTCACAAAGATCTGGGTTTAATCCATCATTCTTTTGCTCACCACACCACCCCAGTTTGGACCCAGGCATATGCAAATCAGTCTTGACCCTGTTTCGTGTGGGAACAGTCTAACCCGAACTGCCAAGCCAGGACCTCACTGGACCAGAAACAAGCATCCTGGGACCTGTTTCAGGGCATCACCCTTGTTCAGCCAGGCTAGCTTGAATCCAGTGGTGTGGTGAGCACGGGACCCATGTCTGGGCATACCCTTCCTACTTAGGGCAACAAACGCAAAAGAAACAATTGATGGACGGAATGCTTGACAATACAAACATTCACCCCCAGTCACAAAGATCTGGGTTTAATCCATCATTCTTTAGCTCACCACACCACCTCAGTTTGGACCCAGCCATATGCAAATCAGTCTTGACCCTGTTCCTTGTGGGAACAGTCCAGTCCGAACTGTCAAGCCAGGACCTCACTGGACTGGAAACAAGCATCCTGAGACCAGTTTCAGGGCATCACCCTTCTTCAGCCAGGCTAGCTTGAATCCAGTGGTGTAGTGAGCACGGGACCCACGCCTGGGCATACCCTTCCTACTTAGGGCGACAAACGCAAAAGAAACAATTGATGGACGGAATGATTGACAATGCAAACATTCACCCCAGTCACAAAGATCTGGGTTTAATCCATCATTCTTTTGCTCACCACACCACCCCAGTTTGGACCCAGCCATAGGCAAATCAGTCTTGACCCTGTTCCTTGTGGGAACAGTCCAGCCCAAACTGCCAAGCCAGGACCTCACTGGAACGGAAACAAGCATCCTGGGACCAGTTTCAGGGCATCACCCTTCATCAGGCAGGCTAGCTTGAATCCAGTGGTGTAGTGAGCACTGGTCCCACGTCTGGGCATACTATCCCTACTTAGGGCGACAAACGCAAAAGAAACAATTGATGGACGGAATGCTGGACAATGCAAACATTCACCCCCAGTCACAAAGATCTGGGTTTAATCCATCATTCTTTTGCTCACCACACCACCCCAGTTTGGACCCAGCCATATGCAAATCAGTCTTGACCCTGTTCCTTGTGGGAACAGTCCAGCCCGAACTGCCAAGCCAGGACCTCTCTGGACCGGAAACAAGCATCCTGGGACCAGTTTGAGGGCATCACCCTTCTTCAGCCAGGCTAGCTTTAATCCAGTGGTGTAGTGAGCACGGGACCCACGTCTGGGCATACCCTTCCTACTTAGGGCGACAAACACAAAAGAAACAATTGATGGACGGAATGCTGAACAATGCAAACATTCAACCCCAGTCACAAAGATCTGGGTTTAATGCATCATTCTTTTGCTCACCACACCACCCCAGTTTGGACCCAGCCATATGCAAATCAGTCTTGAGCCTGTTCCTTGTGAGAACAGTTAAACCCGAACTGCCAAGCCAGGACCTCACTGGACCGGAAACAAGCATCCTGGGACCGGTTTCAGGTCATCACCCTTCTTCAGCCAGGCTAGCTTGAATCCAGTGGTGTATTGAGCACGGCACCCACGTCTGGGCATACCCTTCCTACTTAGGGTGACAAACGCAAAAGAAACAATTGATGGACGGAATGCTGGACAATGCAAACATTCACCCCCAGTCACAAAGATCTGGGTTTAATCCATCATTCTTTTGATCACCACACCACCCCAGATTGGACCCAGCCATATGCAAATCAGTATTGACCCTATTCCTTGTGGGAACAGTACAACCCAAACTGCCAAGCCAGGACCTCACTGGACCGGAAACAAGCATCCTAGGACCTGTTTCAGGGCATCACCCTTCTTCAGCCAGGCTAGCTTGAATCCAGTGGTGTAGTGAGCACGGGACCCACGTCTGGGCATACCCTTCCTACTTAGGGTGAAAAACAAAAAAGAAACAATTGATGGACGGAATGCTGGACAATGCAAACATTCACCCCCAGTCACAAAGATATGGTTTTAATCCATCATTCTTTTGCTCACCACACCACCCCAGTTTGGACCCAGCCATATGCAAATCAGTCTTGACCCTGTTCCTTGTGGGTACAGTCCAGCCCGAACTGCCAAGCCAGGACCTCACTGGACCGGAAGCAAGCATCCTGTGACCAGTTTCAGGGCATCACCCTTCTTCAGCCAGGCTAGCTTGAATCCAGTGGTGTAGTGAGCACGGAACCCACGTCTGGGCATACCCTTCTTACTTAGGGCGACAAACTCAAAAGAAACAATTGATGGACGGAATGCTGGATAATGCAAACATTCACACCAGTCACGAAGATCTGGGTTTAATCCATCATTCTTTTGCTCACCACACCATCCCAGTTTGGACCCAGCCATATGCAAATCAGTCTTGCCCCTGTTCCTTTTGGGAACAGTCCAGCCCGAAATGCCAAGCCAGGACTTCACTGGACTGGAAACAAGCATCCTGGGACCAGTTTCAGGGCATCACCCTTATTCAGCCAGGCTAGCTTGAATCCAGTGGTGTAGTGAGCATGGGACCCACGGCTGGGCATACCCTTCTTACTTAGGGCGACAAACGCAAAAGAAACAATTGATGGACGGAATAATAGAGAATGCAAACATTCACCCCAGGTCACAAAGATCTGGGTTTAATCCATCATTCTTTTGATCACCACACCACCCCAGTTTGGACCCAGCCACATGCAAATCAGTATTGACCCTGTTCCTTGTGGGAACAGTCCAGCCTGAAAACCAAGCCAGGACCTCACTGGACTGGAAACAAGCATCCTGGGACCGGATTCAGGGAATCACCCTTCTTCAGGCAGGCTAGCTTGAATCTAGTGGTGTAGTGAGCACGGGACCCACGTCCGGGCTTACAATCCCTACTTAGGGCGACAAACGCAAAAGAAACAGTTGATGGACGGAATGCTGGACAATGCAAACATTCACCCCCAGTCACAAAGATCTGGGTTTAATCCATCATTCTTTTGCTCACCACACCACCCCAGTTTGGACCCAGCCATATGCAAATCAGTCTTGACCCTGTTCCTTGTGGGAACAGTCCAGCCCGAACTGCCAAGCCAGGACCTCTCTGGACCGGAAACAAGCATCCTGGGACCAGTTTGAGGGCCTCACCCTTCTTCAGCCAGGCTTCTTTAATCCAGTGGTGTAGTGAGCACGGGACCCACGTCTGGGCATACCCTTCCTACTTAGGGCGACAAACACAAAAGAAACAATTGATGGACGGAATGCTGAACAATGCAACATTCAACCCCAGTCACAAAGATCTGGGTTTAATGCATCATTCTTTTGCTCACCACACCACCCCAGTTTGGACCCAGCCATATGCAAATCAGTCTTGAGCCTGTTCCTTGTGAGAACAGTTAAACCCGAACTGCCAAGCCAGGACCTCACTGGACCGGAAACAAGCATCCTGGGACCGGTTTCAGGTCATCACCCTTCTTCAGCCAGGCTAGCTTGAATCCAGTGGTGTATTGAGCACGGCACCCACGTCTGGTCATACCCTTCCTACTTAGGGTGACAAACGCAAAAGAAACAATTGATGGACGGAATGCTGGACAATGCAAACATTCACCCCCAGTCACAAAGATCTGGGTTTAATCCATCATTCTTTTGATCACCACACCACCCCAGATTGGACCCAGCCATATGCAAATCAGTATTGACCCTATTCCTTGTGGGAACAGTCCAACCCAAACTGCCAAGCCAGGACCTCACTGGACCGGAAACAAGCATCCTAGGACCTGTTTCAGGGCATCACCCTTCTTCAGCCAGGCTAGCTTGAATCCAGTGGTGTAGTGAGCACGGGACCCACGTCTGGGCATACCCTTCCTACTTAGGGTGAAAAACAAAAAAGAAACAATTGATGGACGGAATGCTGGACAATGCAAACATTCACCCCCAGTCACAAAGATTAGGTTTTAATCCATCATTCTTTTGCTCACCACACCACCCCAGTTTGGACCCAGCCATATGCAAATCAGTCTTGACCCTGTTCCTTGTGGGTACAGTCCAGCCCGAACTGCCAAGCCAGGACCTCACTGGACCGGAAGCAAGCATCCTGTGACCAGTTTCAGGGCATCACCCTTCTTCAGCCAGGCTAGCTTGAATCCAGTGGTGTAGTGAGCACGGAACCCACGTCTGGGCATACCCTTCTTACTTAGGGCGACAAACTCAAAAGAAACAATTGATGGACGGGATGCTGGATAATGCAAACATTCACACCAGTCACGAAGATCTGGGTTTAATCCATCATTCTTTTGCTCACCACACCACCCCAGTTTGGACCCAGCCATATGCAAATCAGTCTTGCCCCTGTTCCTTTTGGGAACAGTCCAGCCCGAAATGCCAAGCCAGGACTTCACTGGACTGGAAACAAGCATCCTGGGACCAGTTTCAGGGCATCACCCTTATTCAGCCAGGCTAGCTTGAATCCAGTGGTGTAGTGAGCATGGGACCCACGGCTGGGCATACCCTTCTTACTTAGGGCGACAAACGCAAAAGAAACAATTGATGGACGGAATAATAGAGAATGCAAACATTCACCCCAGGTCACAAAGATCTGGGTTTAATCCATCATTCTTTTGATCACCACACCACCCCAGTTTGGACCCAGCCACATGCAAATCAGTATTGACCCTGTTCCTTGTGGGAACAGTCCAGCCTGAAAACCAAGCCAGGACCTCACTGGACTGGAAACAAGCATCCTGTGACCGGATTCAGGGAATCACCCTTCTTCAGGCAGGCTAGCTTGAATCTAGTGGTGTAGTGAGCACGGGACCCACGTCCGGGCTTACAATCCCTACTTAGGGCGACAAACGCAAAAGAAACAGTTGGTGGACGGAATGCTGGACAATGCAAACATTCACCCCCAGTCACAAAGATCTGGGTTTAATCCATCATTCTTTTGCTCACCACACCACCCCAGTTTGGACCCAGCCATTTACAAATCAGTCTTGACCCTGTTCCTTGTGGGAACAGTCCAGCCCTAACTGCCAAGCCAGGACCTCACTGGAACAGAAACAAGCATCCTGGGACCGGTTTCAGGGCATCACCCTTCATCAGGCAGGCTAGCTTGAATCCAGTGGTGTAGTGAGCACGGGACCCACGTCTGGGCGTACCATCCCTACTTAGGGTGACAAACGCAAAAGAAACAGTTGATGGACGGAATGCTGGACAATGCAAACATTCACCCCCAGTCACAAAGATCTGGGTTTAATCCATCATTCTTTTGCTCACCACACCACCCCAGTTTGGACCCAGCCATATGCAAATCAGTCTTGATCCTGTTCCTTGTGGCAACAGTCCACCCCGAACTGCCAAACCAGGACCTCACTGGACCAGAAACAAGCATCCTGGGACCTGTTTCAGGGCATCACCCTTGTTCAGCCAGGCTAGCTTGAATCCAAGGTGTATTGAGCACGGGACCAATGTCTGGGCATACCCTTGTTACTTAGGGCAACAAACGCAAAAGAAACAATTGATGGACGGAATGCTGGACAATGAAAACATTCACCTCCAGTCACAAAGATCTGGGTTTAATCCATCAGTCTTTTGCACACCACACCACCCCAGTTTGGACCCAGCCATATGCAAATCAGTCTTTACCCTGTTCCTTGTGGGTACAGTCCAGCCCGAACTGCCAAGCCAGGACCTCACTGGACCGGAAATAAGCATGCTGGGACCAGTTTCAGGACATCACCATTCTTCAGCCAGGCTAGCTTGAATCCAGTGGTGTAGTGAGCACTGAACCCACGTCTGGGCACACCCTTCCAACTTAGGGTGACAAACGCAAAAGAAACAATTGATGGACGGAATGCTGGACAATGCAAACATTAACCCCCAGTCACAAAGATCTGGGTTTAATCCATCATTCTTTTGCTCACCACACCACCCCAGTATGGACCCAGCCATATGCAAATCAGTCTTGACCGTGTTCCTTGTGGGAACAGTCCAGCCTGAACTGCCAAGAAAGGACCTCACTGGACCGGAAACAAGCATCCTGGGACCGGTTTTAGGGCATCACCCTTCTTCAGCCAGGCTAGCTTGAATCCAGTGGTGTAGTGAGCATGGGACCCACGTCTTGGCATATCCTTCCCACTTAGGGCGACAAACGCAAAAGAAACAAGTGATGGACAAAATGATGGACAATGCAAACATTCACCCCCAGTCACAAAGATCTGGGTTTAATCCATCATTCTTTTGATCACCACACCACCCCAGTTTGGACCCAGCCACATGCAAATCAGTCCTGACCCTGTTCCTTGCGGGAACAGTCCAACCCGAACTGCCAAGCCAGGACCTCACTGGACCAGAAACAAGCATCCTGGGACCTGTTTCAGGGCATCACCCTTGTTCAGCCAGGCTAGCTTGAATCCAGTGGTGTAGTGAGCACGGGACCAATGTCTGGGCATACCCTTCCTACTTAGGGTAACAAACGCAAAAGAAACAATTGATGGACGGAATGCTGGACAATGCAAACATTCACCCCTAATCACAATGATCTGGGTTTAATCCATCATTCTTTTGCTCACCACACCACCCCAGTTTGGACCCAGCCATATGCAAATCAGTCTTGACCCTGTTCCGTGTGGGAACA
The DNA here is from genome assembly GCF_964204655.1 of Triturus cristatus. NCBI lineage: Eukaryota > Metazoa > Chordata > Amphibia > Caudata > Salamandridae > Triturus > Triturus cristatus. The sequence goes on from NC_140594.1 coordinate 883,370,177, forward strand.
GTCTAACCTGAACTGCCAAGCCAGGACCTCACTGGACCAGAAACAAGCATCCTGAGACCAGTTTCAGGGCATCACCCTTCTTCAGCCAGGCTAGCTTGAATCCAGTGGTGTAGTGAGCACGGGACCCACGTCTGGGCATACCCTTCCTACTTAGGGTGACAAACGCAAAAGATACAATTGATGGACGGAATGATTGACAATGCAAACATTCACCCCCAGTCACAAAGATTTGGGTTTAATCCATCATTGTTTTGCTCACCACACCACCCCAGTTTGGACCCAGCCATATGCAAATCAGTCTTGACCCTGTTCCTTGTGGGAACAGTCCAGCCCAAACTGCCAAGCCATGACCTCACTGGAACGGAAACAAGCATCCTGGGACCAGTTTCAGGGCATCACCCTTCATCAGGCAGGCTAGCTTGAATCCAGTGGTGTAGTGAGCACGGGTCCCACGTCTGGGCATACTCTCCCTACTTAGGGCGACAAACACAAAAGAAACAATTGATGGACGGAATGCTGGACAATGCAAACATTCACCCCCAGTCACAAAGATCTGGGTGTAATCCATCATTCTTTTGCTCACCACATCACCCCAGTTTGGACCCAGCCACATGCAAATCAGTCTTGACCCTGTTCCTTGTGGGAACAGTCCAGCCTGAAAACCAAGCCAGGACCTCACTGGACCGGAAACAAGCATCCTGGGACCGGATTCAGGGCATCACCCTTCTTCAGGCAGGCTAGCTTGAATCCAGTGGTGTAGTGAGCACGGGACCCACGTCTGGGCATACTATCCCTACTTAGGGCGACAAACGCAAAAGAAACAGTTGGTGGACGGAATGCTGGACAATGCAAACATTCAACCCCAGTCACAAAGATCTGGGTTTAATCCATCATTCTTTTGCTCACCACACCACCCCAGTTTGGACCCAGCCATATGCAAATTAGTCTTGACCCTGTTCCTTGTGGGACCAGTCCAGCCCGAACTGCCAAGCCAGGACCTCTCTGGACCGGAAACAAGCATCCTGGGACCAGTTTGAGGGCATCACCCTTCTTCAGCGAGGCTAGCTTGAATCCAGTGGTGTAGTGAGCACGGGACCCATGTCTGGGCATACCCTTCCTACTTAGGGCGACAAACGCAAAAGAAACAATTGATGGATGAAATGCTGGACAATGCAAACAATCACTCCCAATCACAATGATCTGGGTTTATTCCATCATTCTTTTGCTCACCACACCACGCCAGTTTGGACCCAGCCATATGCAAATCAGTCTTGACCGTGTTCCTTGTGGGAACAGTCCAGCCTGAACTGCCAAGCCAGGACCTCACTGGACCGGAAACAAGCATCCTGGGACCGGTTTTAGGGCATCACCCTTCTTCAGCCAGGCTAGCTTGAATCCAGTGGTGTAGTGAGCACAGGACCCACGTCTTGGCATATCTTTCCCACTTAGGGCGACAAACGCAAAAGAAACAATTGATGGACAGAATGATGGACAATGCAAACATTCACCCCCAGTCACAAAGATCTGGGTTTAATCCATCATTCTTTTGATCACCACACCACCCCAGTTTGGACCCAGCTACATGCAAATCAGTCTTGACCCTGTTCCTTGCGGGAACAGTCCAACCCGAACTGCCAAGCCAGGACCTCACTGGACCAGAAACAAGAATCCTGGGACCTGTTTCAGGGCATCACCCTTGTTCAGCCAGGCTAGCTTGAATCCAGTGGTGTAGTGAGCATGGGACCAATGTCTGGGCATACCCTTCCTACTTAGGGTAACAAACGCAAAAGAAACAATTGATGGACGGAATGCTGGACAATGCAAACATTCACCCCCAGTCACAAAGATCTGGGTTTAATCCATCATTCTTTTGCTCACCACACCACCCCAGTTTGGACCCAGCCATATGCAAATCAGTCTTGACCCTGTTCCTTGTGGGTACAGTCCAGCCCGAACTGCCAAGCCAGGACCTCACTGGACAGGAAACAAGCATCCTGTGACCAGTTTCAGGGCATCACCCTTCTTCAGCCAGGCTAGCTTGAATCCAGTGGTGTAGTGAGCACGGAACCCACGTCTGGGCACACCCTTCCTACTTAGGGCGACAAACTCAAAAGAAACAATTGATGGACGGAATGCTGGACAATGCAAACATTCACCCCCAGTCACAAAGATATGGTTTTAATCCATCATTCTTTTGCTCACCCCACCACCCCAGTTTGGACCCAGCCATATGCAGATCAGTCTTGACCCTGTTACTTGTGGGAACAGTCCAGCCCGAACTGCCAAGCCATGACCTCACTGGACCGGAAACAAGCATCCTGGGACCTGTTTCAGGGCACCACCCTTGTTCAGCCAGGCTAGCTTGAATCCAGTGGTGTAGTGAGCACGGGACCCATGTCTGGGCATACCCTTCCTACTTAGGTCAACAAACGCAAAAAAAACAATTGATGGACGGAATGCTGGACAATGCAAACATTCATCCCCAGTCACAAAGATCTGGGTTTAATCCATCATTCTTTTGCTCACCACTTCACCCTAGTTTGGACCAAGCCATATGCAAATCAGTGTTGACCCTGTTCCTTGTGGGAACAGTCTAGCCCGAACTGTGAAGCCAGGACATCACTGGACTGGAAACAAGCATCCTGGGACCGGTTTCAGGGCATCACCCTTCTTCAGACAGGCTAGCTTGAATCCAGTGGTGTAGTGAGCACGGGACCCACGTCTGGGCATACCCTTCCTACTTAGGGCGACAAACGCAAAAGAAACAATTGATGGACGGAATGATTGACAATGCAAACATTCACCCCCAGTCACAAAGATCTGGGTTTAATCCATCATTCTTTTGCTCACCACACCACCCCAGTTTGGACCCAGCCATTTACAAATCAGTCTTGACCCTGTTCCTTGTGGGAACAGTCCAGCCCTAACTGCCAAGCCAGGACCTCACTGGAACGGAATCAAGCATCCCGGGACCGGTTTCAGGGCATCACCCTTCATCAGGCAGGCTAGCTTGAATCCAGTGGTGTAGTGAGCACGGTACCCACGTCTGGGCATACCATCCCTACTTAGGGTGACCAACGCAAAAGAAACAGTTGATGGACGGAATGCTGGACAATGCAAACATTCACCCCCAGTCACAAAGATCTGGGTTTAATCCATCATTCTTATGCACACCACCCCAGTTTGTACCCAGCCATATGCAAATCAGTCTTTACCCTGTTCCTTGTGGGTACAGTCCAGCCCGAACTGCCAAGCCAGGACTTCACTGGACCGGAAATAAGCATGCTAGGACCAGTTTCAGGACATCACCCTTCTTCAGCCAGGCTAGCTTGAATCCAGTGGTGTAGTGAGCACGGAACCCACGTCTGGGCACACCCTTCCTACTTAGGGCGGCAAACTCAAAAGAAACAATTGATGGACGGAATGCTGGACAATGCAAACATTCACCCCCAGTCACAAAGATATGGTTTTAATCCATCATTCTTTTGCTCACCACACCACCCCAGTTTGGACCCAGCCATATGCAAATCAGTCTTGACCCTGTTCCTTGTGGGAACAGTCCAGCCAGAACTGCCAAGCCATGACCTCACTGGACCGGAAACAAGCATCCTGGGACCTGTTTCAGGGCACCACCCTTGTTCAGCCAGGCTAGCTTGAATCCAGTGGTGTAGTGAGCACGGGACCCATGTCTGGGCATACCCTTCCTACTTAGGTCAACAAACGCAAAAGAAACTGTTGATGGACGGAATGCTGGACAATGCAAACATTCACCCCCAGTCACAAAGATCTGGGTTTAATCCATCATTCTTTTGCTCACCACACCACCCTAGTTTGGACCAAGCCATATGCAAATCAGTGTTGACCCTGTTCCTTGTGGGAACAGTCCAGCCCGAACTGTGAAGCCAGGACATCACTGCACTGGAAACAAGCATCCTGGGACCGGTTTCAGGGCATCACCCTTCTTCAGACAGGCTAGCTTGAATCCAGTGGTGTAGTGAGCACGGGACCCACGTCTGGGCATACCCTTCCTACTTAGGGCGACAAACGCAAAATAAACAATTGATGGAGGGAATGATTGACAATGCAAACATTCACCCCCAGTCACAAAGATCTGGGTTTAATCCATCATTCTTTTGCTCACCACACCACCCTAGTTTGGACCCAGCCATTTACAAATCAGTCTTGACCCTGTTCCTTGTGGGAACAGTCCAGCCCTAACTGCCAAGCCAGGACCTCACTGGAACGGAAACAAGCATCCCGGGACCGGTTTCAGGGCATCACCCTTCATCAGGCAGGCTAGCTTGAATCCAGTGGTGTAGAGAGCACGGTACCCACGTCTGGGCATACCATCCCTACTTAGGGTGACAAATGCAAAAGAAACAGTTGATGGACGGAATGCTGGACAATGCAAACATTCACCCCCAGTCACAAAGATCTGGGTTTAATCCATCATTATTTTGCACACCACACCACCCCAGTTTGGACCCAGCCATATGCAAATCAGTCTTTACCCTGTTCCTTGTGGGTACAGTCCAGCCCGAACTGCCAAGCCAGGACTTCACTGGACCGGAAATAAGCATGCTAGGACCAGTTTCAGGACATCACCCTTCTTCAGCCAGGCTAGCTTGAATCCAGTGGTGTAGTGAGCACTGAACCCACGTCTGGGCACACCCTTCCTACTTAGGGTGACAAACGCAAAAGAAACAATTGATGGACGGAATGCTGGACAATGCAAACATTCACCCCCAGTCACAAAGATCTGGGTTTAATCCATCATTATTTTGCTCACCACACCACCCCAGTATGGACCCAGCCATATGCAAATCAGTCTTCACCCTGTTCCTTGTGGGTACAGTCCATCCCGAACTGCCAAGCCAGGACCTCACTGGACCGGAAACAAGCATCCTGTGACCAGTTTCAGGGCATCACCCTTCTTCAGCCAGGCTAGCTTGAATCCAGTGGTGTAGTGAGCACGGAACCCACGTCTGGGCACACCCTTCCTACTTAGGGCGACAAACTGAAAAGAAACAATTGATGGACGGAATGCTGGATAATGCAAACATTCACCCCAGTCACGAAGATCTGGGTTTAATCCACCATTATTTTCCTCACCACACCACCCCAGTTTGGACCCAGCTATATGCAAATCAGTCTTGCCCCTGTTCCTTGTGGGAACAGTCCAGCCCGAAATGCCAAGCCAGGACTTCACTGGACTGGAAACAAGCATCCTGGGACCAGTTTCAGGGCATCACCCTTATTCAGCCAGGCTAGCTTGAATCCAGTGGTGTAGTGAGCATGGGACCCACGGCTGGGCATACCCTTCTTACTTACGGCGACAAACGCAAAAGAAACAATTGATGGACGGAATAATGGAGAATGCAAACATTCACCCCAGGTCACAAAGATATGGGTTTAATCCATCATTCTTTTGATCACCACACCACCCCAGTTTGGACCCAGCCACATGCAAATCAGTCTTGACCCTGTTCCTTGTGGGAACAGTCCAGCCTGAAAACCAAGCCAGGACCTCACTGGACCGGAAACAAGCATCCTGGGACCGGATTCAGGGTATCACCCTTCTTCAGGCAGGCTAGCTTGAATCCAGTGGTGTAGTGAGCACGGGACCTACGTCTGGGCATACAATCCCTACTTAGGGCGGCAAACGCAAAAGAAACAGTTGGTGAACGGAATGCTGGACAATGCAAACATTCACCCTCAGTCACAAAGATCTGGGTTTTATCCATCATTCTTTTGCTCACCACACCACCCCAGTTTGGACCCAGCCATATGCAAATCAGTCTTGACCCTGTTCCTTGTGGGAACAGTCCAGCCCAAACAGCCAAGCCAGAACCTCACTGGAATGGAAACAAGCATCCTGGGACCAGTTTCAGGGCATCACCCTTCATCAGGCAGGCTAGCTTGAATCCAGTGGTGTAGTGAGCACGGGTCCCACGTCTGGGCATACTATCCCTACTTAGGGCGACAAACGCAAAAGAAACAATTGATGGACTGAATGCTGGACAATGCAAAAATTCACCCCATTCACAAAGATCTGGGTTTAATCCATCATTCTTTTGCTCACCACACCACCCCAGTTTGGACCCAGCCAATTGCAAATCAGTCTTGACCCTGTTCCTTGTGGGAACAGTCCAGCCCGAACTGCCTAGCCAGGACCTCTCTGGACCCGAAACAAGCATCCTGGGACCAGTTTGAGGGCATCACCCTTTTTCAGCCAGGCTAGCTTGAATCCAGTGGTGTAGTGAGCACGGGACCCACGTCTGGGCATACCCTTCCTACTTAGGACGACAAACACAAAAGAAACAATTGATGGACGGAATGCTGAACAATGCAAACATTCAACCCCAGTCACAAAGATCTGGGTTTAATGCATCATTCTTTTGATCACCACACCACCCCAGTTTGGACCCAGCTACATGCAAATCAGTCGTGACCCTGTTCCTTGCGGGAACAGTCCAACCCGAACTGCCAAGCCAGGACCTCACTGGACCAGAAACAAGCATCCTAGGACCTGTTTCAGGGCATCACCCTTGTTCAGCCAGGCTAGCTTGAATCCAGTGGTGTAGTGAGCACGGGCCCAATGTCTGGGCATACCCTTCCTACTTAGGGTAACAAACGGAAAAGAAACAATTGATGGACGGAATGCTGGACAATGCAAACATTCACCCCCCGTCACAAAGATCTGGGTTTAATCCATCATTCTTTTGCTCACCACACCACCCCAGTTTGGACCCAGCCATCTGCAAATCAGTCTTCACCCTGTTCCTTGTGGGTACAGTCCAGCCCGAACTGCCAAGCCAGGACCTCACTGGACCGGAAACAAGCATCCTGTGACCAGTTTCAGGGCATCACCCTTCTTCAGCCAGGCTAGCTTGAATCCAGTGGTGTAGTGAGCACGGAACCCACGTCTGGGCACACCCTTCCTACTTAGGGCGACAAACTGAAAAGAAACAATTGGTGGACGGAATGCTGGATAATGCAAACATTCACCCCAGTCACGAAGATCTGGGTTTAATCCACCATTATTTTGCTCACCACACCACCCCAGTTTGGACCCAGCTATATGCAAATCAGTCTTGCCCCTGTTCCTTGTGGGAACAGTCCAGCCCGAAATGCCAAGCCAGGACTTCACTGGACTGGAAACAAGCATCCTGGGACCAGTTTCAGGGCATCACCCTTATTCAGCCAGGCTAGCTTGAATCCAGTGGTGTAGTGAGCATGGGACCCACGGCTGGGCATACCCTTCTTACTTAGGGCGACAAACGCAAAAGAAACAATTGATGGACGGAATAATGGAGAATGCAAACATTCACCCCAGGTCACAAAGATCTGGGTTTAATCCATCATTCTTTTGATCACCACACCACCCCAGTTTGGACCCAGCCACATGCAAATCAGTCTTGACCCTGTTCCTTGTGGGAACAGTCCAGCCCTATCTGCCAAGCCAGGACCTCACTGGAACGGAAACAAGCATCCTGGGACCGGTTTCAGGGCATCACCCTTCATCAGGCAGGCTAGCTTGAATCCAGTGGTGTAGTGAGCACGGGACCCACGTCTGGGCATACCATCCCTACTTAGGGTGACAAACGCAAAAGAAACAGTTGATGGACGGAATGCTGGACAATGCAAACATTCACCCCCAGTCACAAAGATCTGGGTTTAATCCATCATTCTTTTGCTCACCACACCACCCCAGTATGGACCCAGCCATATGCAAATCAGTCTTGACCCTGTTCCTTGTGGGAACAGTCCAGCCCGAACTGCCAAGCCAGGACTTCACTGGACCAGAAACAAGCATCCTGGGACCAGTTTCAGGGCATCACCCTTCTTCAGCCAGGCTAGCTTGATTCCAGTGGTGTACTGAGCATGGGACCCACGTCTGGGCATTCCCTTCCTACTTAGGGCGACACACGCAAAAGAAACAATTGATGGATGAAATGCTGGACAATGCAAACAATCACCCCCAATCACAATGATCTGGGTTTAATCCATCATTCTTTTGCTCACCACACCACCCCAGTTTGGACCCAGCCATATGCAAATCAGTCTTGACTGTGTTCCTTGAGGGAACAGTCCAACCTGAACTGCCAAGCCAGGACCTCACTGGAACGGAAACAAGCATCCTGGGACCGGTTTCAGGGCATCACCCTTCATCAGGCAGGCTAGCTTGAATCCAGTGGTGTAGTGAGCACGGGACCCACGTCTGGGCATACCATCCCTACTTAGGGTGACAAACGCAAAAGAAACAGTTGATGAACGGAATGCTGGACAATGCAAACATTCACCCCCAGTCACAAAGATCTGGGTTTAATCCATCAATCTTTTCCACACCACACCACCCCAGTTTGGACCCAGCCATATGCAAATCAGTCTTTACCCTGTTCCTTGTGGGTACAGTCCAGCCCGAAGTGCCAAGCCAGGACTTCACTGGACCGGGAATAAGCATGCTGGGACCAGTTTCAGGACATCACCCTTCTTCAGCCAGGCTAGCTTGAATCCAGTGGTGTAGTGAGCACTGAACCCACGTCTGGGCACACCCTTCCTACTTAGGGTGACAAACGCAAAAGAAACAATTGATGGACGGAATGCTGGACAATGCAAACATTCACCCCCAGTCACAAAGATCTGGGTTTAATCCATCATTCTTTTGCTCATCACACCACCCCAGTATGGACCCAGCCATATGCAAATCAGTCTTGACCCTGTTCCTTGTGGGAACAGTCCACCCGAACTGCCAAGCCAGGACTTCACTGGACCAGAAACAAGCATCCTGGGACCAGTTTCAGGGCATCACCCTTCTTCAGCCAGGCTAGCTTGATTCCAGTGGTGTACTGAGCATGGGACCCACGTCTGGGCATTCCCTTCCTACTTAGGGCGACACACGCAAAAGAAACAATTGATGGATGAAATGCTGGACAATGCAAACAATCACCCCCAATCACAATGATCTGGGTTTAATCCATCATTCTTTTGCTCACCACACCACCCCAGTTTGGACCCAGCCATATGCAAATCAGTCTTGACTGTGTTCCTTGAGGGAACAGTCCAACCTGAACTGCCAAGCCAGGACCTCACTGGACCGGAAACAAGCATCCTGGGACCGGTTTTAGGGCATCACCCTTCTTCAGCCAGGCTAGCTTGAATCCAGTGGTGTAGTGAGCACGGGACCCACAGCTGGGCATACCCTTCCTACTTAGGGCGACAAACTCAAAAGAAACAATTGATGGATGGAATGCTGGATAATGCAAACATTCACCCCAGTCACGAAGATCTGGGTTTAATCCATCATTCTTTTGCTCACCACACCACCCCAGTTTGGACCCAGCTATATGCAAATCAGTCTTGACCCTGTTCCTTGTGGGAACAGTCCAGCCTGAAATGCCAAGCCAGGACTTCACTGGACTGGAAACAAGCATCCTGGGACCAGTTTCAGGGCATCACCCTTCTTCAGGCAGGCTAGCTTTAATCCAGTGGTGTAGTGAGCATGGGACCCACAGCTGGGCATACCCTTCTTACTTAGGGCGACAAACGCAAAAGAAACAATTGATGGACGGAATAATGGAGAATGCAAACATTCACCCAAGGTCACAAAGATCTGGGTTTAATCCATCATTCTTTTGATCGCCACACCACCCCAGTTTGGACCCAGCCACATGCACATCAGTCTTGACCCTGTTCCTTGTGGGAACAGTCCAGCCTGAAAACCAAGCCAGGACCTCACTGGACCGGAAACAAGCATCCTGCGACCAGATTCAGGGTATCACCCTTATTCAGCCAGGCTAGCTTGAATCCAGTGGTGTAGTGAGCATGGGACCCACGTCTGGGCATACCCTTCTTACTTAGGGCAACAAACGCAAAAGAAACAATTGATGGACGGAATAATGGAGAATGCAAACATTCACCCCAGGTCAAAAGATCTGGGTTTAATCCATCATTCTTTTGATCACCACCCTACCCCAGTTTGCACCCAGCCACATGCAAATCAGTCTTGACCCTGTTCCTTGTGGGAACAGTCTAACCCGAACTGCCAAGCCAGGACCTCACTGGACCAGAAACAAGCATCCTGGGACCTGATTCAGTGCATCACCCTTGTTCAGCCAGGCTAGCTTGAATCCAGTGGTGTAGTGAGCACAGGACCCACGTCTGGGCATAATATCCCTACTTTGGGCGACAAACGCAAAAGAAACAATTGATGGACGGAATGATTGACAATGCAAACATTCACCCCCAGTCACAAAGATCTGGGTTTAATCCATCATTCTTTTGCTCACCACACCACCCCAGTTTGGACCCAGCCATATGCAAATCAGTCTTGACCCTGTTCCTTGTGGGAACAGTCCAGCCCGAACTGCCAAGCCAGGACCTCTCTGGACCGGAAACAAGCATCCTGGGACCAGTTTGAGGGCATCACCCTTCTTCAGCCAGGCTAGCTTGAATCCAGTGGTGTAGTGAGCACGGGACCCACGTCTGGGCATACCCTTCCTACTTAGGGCGACAAACACAAAAGAAACAATTGATGAACGGAATGCTGAACACTGCAAACATTCAACCCCAGTCAAAAAGATCTGGGTTTAATCCATCATTCTTTTGCTCACCACACCACCCCAGTTTGGACCCAGCCATATGCAAATCAGTCTTGAGCCTGTTCCTTGTGAGAACAGTTCAACCCGAACTGCCAAGCCAAGACCTCACTGGACCGGAAACAAGCATCCTGGGACCGGTTTCAGGGCATCACCCTTCTTCAGCCAGGCTAGCTTGAATCCAGTGGTGTATTGAGCACGGCACCCACGTCTGGGCATACCCTTCCTACTTAGGGCGACAAACGCAAAAGAAACAATTGATGGACGGAATGCTGGACAATGCAAACATTCACCCCCAGTCACAAAGATCTGGGTTTAATCCATCATTCTTTTGCTCACCACACCACCCCAGATTGGACCCAGCCATATGCAAATCAGTCTTGACCCTATTCCTTGTGGGAACAGTCCAACCCAAACTGCCAAGCCAGGACCTCACTGGACCGGAAACAAACATCCTAGGACCTGTTTCAGGGCATCACCCTTCTTCAGCCAGGATAGCTTGAATCCAGTGCTGTAGTGAGCACAGGACCCACGTCTGGGCATACCCTTTCTACTTAGGGCGACAAACAAAAAAGAAAGAATTGATGGACGGAATGCTGGACAATGCAAACATTCAACCCCAGTCACAAAGATCTGGGTAGTATCCATCAATCTTTTGCTCACCATACCAACACAGTTTGGACCCAGCCATATGCAAATCAGTCTTGACCCTGTTCCTTGTGAGAACAGTCCAACCCGAACTGCGAAGCCAGGACCTCACTGGACCGGAAACAAGCGTCCTGGGACCAGTTTCAGGGCATCACCCTTCTTCAGCCAGGATAGCTTGAATCCAGTGCTGTAGTGAGCACGGGACCCACGTCTGGGCATACCCTTCCTACTTAGGGCGACAAACAAAAAAGAAAGAATTGATGGACGGAATGCTGGACAATGCAAACATTCAACCCCAGTCACAAAGATCTGGGTAGTATCCATCAATCTTTTGCTCACCATACCAACCCAGTTTGGACCCAGCCATATGCAAATCAGTCTTGACCCTGTTCCTTGTGAGAACAGTCCAACCCGAACTGCGAAGCCAGGACCTCACTGGACCGGAAACAAGCATCCTGGGACCAGTTTCAGGGCATCACCCTTCATCAGGCAGGCTAGCTTGAATCCAGTGGTGTAGTGAGCACGGGTCCCACGTCTGGGCATACTATCCCTACTTAGAGCGACAAACGCAAAAGAAAAAATTGATGGACGGAATGCTGGACAATGCAAACATTCACCCCCATTCACAAAGATCTGGGTTTAATCCATCATTCTTTTGCTCACCACACCACCCCAGTTTGGACCCAGCCATATGCAAATCAGTCTTGACCCTGTTCCTTGTGGGAACAGTCCAGCCCGAACTGCCAAGCCAGGACCTCTCTGGACCGGAAACAAGCATCCTGGGACCAGTTTGAGGGCATCACCCTTCTTCAGCCAGGCTAGCTTGAATCCAGTGGTGTAGTGAGCACGGGACACACGTCTGGGCATACCCTTCCTACTTAGGGCGACAAACACAAAAGAAACAATCGATGGACGTAATGCTGAACAATGCAAACATTCAACCCCAGTCACAAAGATCTGGGTTTAATCCATCATTCTTTTGCTCACCACACCACCCCAGTTTGGACCCAGCCATATGCAAATCAGTCTTGAGCCTGTTCCTTGTGAGAACAGTTCAACCCGAACTGCCAAGCCAGGACCTCACTGGACCGGAAACAAGCATCCTTGGACCGGTTTCAGGGCATCACCCTTCTTCAGCCAGGCTAGCTTAAATCCAGTGGTGTATTGAGCACGGCACCCACGTCTGGGCATACCCTTCCTACTTAGGGTGACAAACTCAAAAGAAACAATTGATGGACGGAATGCTGGACAATGCAAACATTCACCCCCAGTCACAAAGATCTGGGTTTAATCCATCATTCTTTTGCTCACCACACCACCCCACATTGGACCCAGCCATATGCAAATCAGTCTTGACCCTATTCCTTTTGGGAACAGTCCAACCCAAACTGCCAAGCCAGGACCTCACTGGACCGGAAACAAGCATCCTAGGACCTGTTTCAGGGCATCACCCTTCTTCAGCCAGGCTAGCTTGAATCTAGTGGTGTAGTGAGCACGGGACCCACGTCTGGGCATACCCTTCCTACTTAGGGTGACAAACAAAAAAGAAACAATTGATGGACGGAATGCTGGACAATGCAAACATTCAACCCCAGTCACAAAGATCTGGGTATAATCCATCATTCTTTTGCTCACCATACCACCCCAGTTTGGACCCAGCCATATGCAAATCAGTCTTGACCCTGTTCCTTGTGAGAACAGTCCAACCCGAACTGCGAAGCCAGGACCTCACTGGACCGGAAACAAGCATCCTGAGACTAATTTCAGGCCATCATCCTTATTCAGCCAGGCTAGCTTGAATCCAGTGGTGTAGTGAGCACGGAACCCACGTCTGGGCACACCCTTCATACAAACTCAAAAGAAACAATTAATGAATGGAATGCTGGATAATGCAAACATTCACCCCAGTCATGAAGATCTGGGTTTAATCCATCATTCTTTTGCTCACCACACCACCCCAGTTTGGACCCAGCCATATGCAAATCAGTCTTGACCCTGTTCCTTGTGGGAACAGTCCAGCCCAAACTGCCAAGCCAGAACCTCACTGGAATGGAAACAAGCATCCTCGGACCAGTTTCAGGGCATCACCCTTCATCAGGCAGGCTAGCTTGAATCCAGTGGTGTAGTGAGCACGGGTCCCACGTCTGGGCATACTATCCCTACTTAGGGCGACAAACGCAAAAGAAACAATTGATGGACGGAATGCTGGACAATGCAAACATTCACCCCCATTCACAAAGATCTGGGTTTAATCCATCATTCTTTTGCTCACCACACCACCCCAGTTTGGACCCAGCCATATGCAAATCAGTCTTGACCCTGTTCCTTGTGGGAACAGTCCAGCCCGAACTGCAAAGCCAGGACCTCTCTGAACCCGAAACAAGCATCCTGGGACCAGTTTGAGGGCATCACCCTTCTTCAGCCAGGCTAGCTTGAATCCAGTGGTGTAGTGAGCACGGGACCCACGTCTGGGCATACCCTTCCTACTTAGGGCGACAAACACAAAAGAAACAATTGATGGACGGAATGCTGAACAATGCAAACATTCAACCCCAGTCACAAAGATCTGGGTTTAATCCATCATTCTTTTGCTCACCACACCACCCCAGTTTGGACCCAGCCATATGCAAATCAGTCTTGAGCCTGTTCCTTGTGAGAACAGTTCAACCCGAACTGCCAAGCCAGGACCTCACTGGACCTGAAACAAGCATCCTGGGACCGGTTTCAGGGCATCACCCTTCGTCAGCCAGGCTAGTTTGAATCCAGTGGTGTATTGAGCACGGCACCCACGTCTGGGCATACCCTTCCTACTTAGGGTGACAAACGCAAAAGAAACAATTGATGGACGGAATGCTGGACAATGCAAACATTCACCCCCAGTCACAAAGATCTGGGTTTAATCCATCATTCTTTTGCTCACCACTCCACCCCAGATTGGACCCAGCCATATGCAAATCAGTCTTGACCCTATTCCTTTTGGGAACAGTCCAACCTAAACTGCCAAGCCAGGACCTCACTGCACCGGAAACAAGCATCCTAGGACCTGTTTCAGGGCATCACCCTTCTTCAGCCAGGCTAGCTTGAATCCAGTGGTGTAGTGAGCACGGGACCCACGTCTGGGCATACCCTTCCTACTTAGGGTGATAAACAAAAAAGAAAGAATTGATGGACGGAATGCTGGACAATGCAAACATTCATCCCCAGTCACAAAGATCTGGGTATAATCCATCATTCTTTTGCTCACCATACCACCCCAGTTTGGACCCAGCCATATTCAAATCAGTCTTGACCCTGTTCCTCGTGAGAACAGTCCAACCCGAACTGCGAAGCCAGGACCTCACTGGACCGGAAACAAGCATCCTGAGACTAATTTCAGGGCATCATCCTTATTCAGCCAGGCTAGCTTGAATCCAATGGTGTAGTGAGCACGGGTCCCACGTCTGGGCATACTATCCCTACTTAGGGCGACAAACGCAAAAGAAACAATTGATGGACGGAATGCTGGACAATGCAAACATTCACCCCCATTCACAAAGATCTGGGTTTAATCCATCATTATTTTGCTCACCACACCACCCCAGTTTGGACCCAGCCATATGCAAATCAGTCTTGACCCTGTTCCTTGTGGGAACAGTCCAGCCCGAACTGCCAAGCCAGGACCTCTCTGGACCGGAAACAAGCATCCTGGGACCAGTTTGAGGGCATCACCCTTCTTCAGCCAGGCTAGCTTGAATCCAGTGGTGTAGTGAGCACGGGACCCATGTCTGGGCATACCCTTCCTACTTAGGGCGACAAACACAAAAGAAACAATTGATGGACGGAATGCTGAACAATGCGAACATTCAACCAAAGTCACAAAGATCTGGGTTTAATACATCATTCTTTTGCTCACCACACCACCCCAGTTTGGACCCAGCCATATGCAAATCAGTCTTGAGCCTGTTCCTTGTGAGAACAGTTCAACCCAAACTGCCAAGCCAGGACCTCACTGGACCGGAAACAAGCATCCTGGGACCGGTTTCAGGGCATCACCCTTCTTCAGCCAGGCTAGCTTGAATCCAGTGGTGTATTGAGCACGGCACCCACGTCTGGGCATACCCTTCCTACTTAGGGTGACAAATGCAAAAGAAACAATTGATGGACGGAATGCTGGACAGTGCAAACATTCACCCGCAGTCACAAAGATCTGGGCTTAATCCATCATTCTTTTGCTCACCACACCACCCCAGATTGGACCCAGCCATATGCAAATCAGTCTTGACCCTATTCCTTTTGGGAACAGTCCAACCCAAACTGCCAAGCCAGGACCTCACTGGACCGGAAACAAGCATCCTAGGACCTGTTTCACGGCATCACCCTTCTTCAGCCAGGCTAGCTTGAATCCAGTGGTGTAGTGAGCACGGGACCCACGTCTGGGCATACCCTTCCTACTTAGGGTGAGAAACAAAAAAGAAACAATTGATGGACGGAATGCTGGACAATGCAAACATTCAACCCCAGTCACAAAGATCTGGGTATAATCCATCATTCTTTTGCTCACCATAACACCCCAGTTTGGACCCAGCCATGTGCAAATCAGTCTTGACCCTGTTCTGTGTGAGAACAGTCCAACCCGAACTGCGAAGCCAGGACCTCACTGGACCGGAAACAAGCATCCTGAGACTAATTTCAGGGCATCATCCTTATTCAGCCAGGCTAGCTTGAATCCAGTGGTGTAGTGAGCACGGGACCCATGTCTGGGCATACCCTTCCTACTTAGGTCAACAAACGCAAAAGAACCAATTGATGGACGGAATGCTGGACAATGCAAACATTCACCCCCAATCACAAAGATCTGGGTTAAATCCATCATTCTTTTGCTCACCACACCACCCCAGTTTGGACCAAGCCATATGCAAATCAGTGTTGACCCTGTTCCTTGTGGGAACAGTCCAGCCCGAACTGTGAAGCCAGGACGTCACTGGACTGGAAACAAGCATCCTGGGACCGGTTTCAGGGCATCACCCTTCTCCAGACAGGCTAGCTTGGATCCAGTGGTGTAGTGAGCACGGGACCCACGTCTGGGCGTACCCTTCCTACTTAGGGCGACAAACGCAAAAGAAACAATTGATGGACGAAATGATTGACAATGCAAACATTCACCCCCAGTCACAAAGATCTGGGTTTAATCCATCATTCTTTTGCTCACCACACCACCCCAGTTTGGACCCAGCCATTTACAAATCAGTCTTGACCCTGTTCCTTGTGGGAACAGTCCAGCCCTATCTGCCAAGCCAGGACCTCACTGGAACGGAAACAAGCATCCTGGGACCGGTTTCAGGGCATCACCCTTCATCAGGCAGGCTAGCTTGAATCCAGTGGTGTAGTGAGCACGGGACCCACGTCTGGGCATACCATCCCTACTTAGGGTGACAAACGCAAAAGAAACAATTGATGGACGGAATGCTGGACAATGCAAACATTCACCCCCAGTCACAAAGATCTGGGTTTAATCCATAATTCTTTTGCTCACCACACCACCCCAGTATGGACCCAGCCATATGCAAATCAGTCTTGACCCTGTTCCTTGTGGGAACAGTCCAGCCCGAACTGCCAAGCCAGGACTTCACTGGACCAGAAACAAGCATCCTGGGACCAGTTTCAGGGCATCACCCTTCTTCAGCCAGGCTAGCTTGATTCCAGTGGTGTACTGAGCATGGGACCCACGTCTGGGCATTCCCTTCCTACTTAGGGCGACAAACGCAAAAGAAACAATTGATGGATGAAATGCTGGACAATGCAAACAATCACCCCCAATCACAATGATCTGGGTTTAATCCATCATTCTTTTGCTCACCACACCACCCCAGTTTGGACCCAGCCATATGCAAATCAGTCTTGACTGTGTTCCTTGAGGGAACAGTCCAACCTGAACTGCCAAGCCAGGACCTCACTGGACCGGAAACAAGCATCCTGGGACCAGTTTTAGGGCATCACCCTTCTTCAGCCAGGCTAGCTTGAATCCAGTGGTGTACTGAGCATGGGACCCACGTCTGGGCATTCCCTTCCTACTTAGGGCGACAAACTCAAAAGAAACAATTGATGGACGGAATGCTGGATAATGCAAACATTCACCCCAGTCACGAAGATCTGGGTTTAATCCATCATTCTTTTGATCACCACACCACCCCAGTTTGGACCCAGCCATATGCAAATCAGTCTTGACCCTGTTCCTTGTGGGAACAGTCCAGCCCGAAATGCCAAGCCAGGACTTCACTGGACTGAAAACAAGCATCCTTGGACCAGTTTCAGGGCATCACCCTTCTTCATGCAGGCTAGCTTGAATCCAGTGGTGTAGTGAGCATGGGACCCACAGCTGGGCATACCCTTCTTACTTAGGGCGACAAACGCAAAAGAAACAATTGATGGACGGAATAATGGAGAATGCAAACATTCACCCCAGGTCACAAAGATCTGGGTTTAATCCATCATTCTTTTGATCACCACACCACCCCAGTTTGGACCCAGCCACATGCAAATCAGTCTTGACCCTGTTCCTTGTGGGAACACTTCAGCCTGAAAACCAAGCCAGGACCTCACTGGACCGGAAACAAGCATCCTGGGACCGGATTCAGGGCATCACCCTTCTTCAGGCAGGCTAGCTTGAATCCAGTGGTGTAGTGATCACGGGACCCACCTCTGGGCATACAATCCCTACTTAGGGCGACAAACGCAAAAGACACAATTGGTGGACGGACTGCTGGACAATGCAAACATTCACCCTCAGTCACAAAGATCTGGGTTGAATCCATCATTCTTTTCCTCACCACACCACCCCAGTTTGGACCAAGCCATATGCAAATCAGTCTTGACCCTGTTCCTTGTGGGTACAGTCCAGCCCGAACTGCCAAGCCAGGACCTCACTGGACCAGAAACAAGCATCCTGTGACCAGTTTCAGGGCATCACCCTTCTTCAGCCAGGCTAGCTTGAATCCAGTGGTGTAGTGAGCACGGAACCCACGTCTGGGCACACCCTTCCTACTTAGGGCGACAAACTCAAAAGAAACAATTGATGGACGGAATGCTGGATAATGCAAACATTCACCCCAGTCATGAAGATCTGGGTTTAATCCATCATTCTTTTGCTCATCACACCACCCCAGTTTGGACCCAGCCATATGCAAATCAGTCTTGACCCTGTTCCTTGTGGGAACAGTCCAGCCCGAAATGCCAAGCCAGGACTTCACTGGACTGGAAACAAGCATCCTGGGACCGGTTTCAGGGCATCACCCTTATTCAGCCAGGCTAGCTTGAATCCAGTGGTGTAGTGAGCATGGGACCCACGGCTGGGCATACCCTTCTTACTTAGGGCGACAAACGCAAAAGAAACAATTGATGGACGGAATAATGGAGAATGCAAACATTCACCCCCAGTCACAAAGATCTGGGTTTAATCCATCATTCTTTTGATCACCACACCACCCCAGTTTGGACCCAGCCACATGCAAATCAGTCTTGACCCTGTTCCTTGTGGGAACAGTCCAGCCTGAAAACCAAGCCAGGACCTCACTGGACCGGAAACAAGCATCCTGGGACCGGATTCAGGGCATCACCCTTCTTCAGGCAGGCTAGCTTGAATCCAGTGGTGTAGTGAGCACGGGACCCACGTCTGGGCATACAATCCCTACTTAGGGTGACAAACGTAAAAGAAACAGTTGGTGAACGGAATGCTGGACAATGCAAACATTCACCCTCAGTCACAAAGATCTGGGTTTAATCCATCATTCTTTTCCTCACCACACCACCCCAGTTTGGACCCAGCCATATGCAAATCAGTCTTGACCCTGTTCTGTGTGGGAACAGTCTAATCCGAACTGCCAAGCCAGGACCTCACTGGACCAGAAACAAGCATCCTGGGACCTGTTTCAGGGCATCACCCTTGTTCAGCCAGGCTAGCTTGAATCCAGTGGTGTAGTGAGCACGGGACCAATGTCTGGGCATACCCTTACTACTTAGGGTAACAAACGCAAAAGAAACAATTGATGGACGGAATGCTGGACAATGCAAACATTCACCCCCAGTCACAAAGATCTGGGTTTAATCCATCATTCTTTTGCTCACCACACCACCCCAGTTTGGACCCAGCCATATGCAAATCAGTCTTGACCCTGTTCCTTGTGGGTACAGTCCAGCCCGAACTGCCAAGCCAGGACCTCACTTGGACCGGAAACAAGCATCCTGTGACCAGTTTCAGGGCATCACCCTTCTTCAGCCAGGCTAGCTTGAATCCAGTGGTGTAGTGAGCACGGAACCCACGTCTGGGCACACCCTTCCTACTTAGGGCGACAAACTCAAAAGAAACAATTGATGGACGGAATGCTGGATAATGCAAACATTCACCCCAGTCACGAAGATCTGGGTTTAATCCATCATTCTTTTGCTCACCACACCACCCCAGTTTGGACCCAGCCATATGCAAATCAGTCTTGACCCTATTCCTTTTGGGAACAGTCCAACCTAAACTGCCAAGCCAGGACCTCACTGCACCGGAAACAAGCATCCTAGGACCTGTTTCAGGGCATCACCCTTCTTCAGCCAGGCTAGCTTGAATCCAGTGGTGTAGTGAGCACGGGACCCACGTCTGGGCATACCCTTCCTACTTAGGGTGACAAACAAAAAAGAAAGAATTGATGGACGGAATGCTGGACAATGCAAACATTCAACCCCAGTCACAAAGATCTGGGTATAATCCATCATTCTTTTGCTCACCATACCACCCCAGTTTGGACCCAGCCATATGCAAATCAGTCTTGACCCTGTTCCTCGTGAGAACAGTCCAACCCGAACTGCGAAGCCAGGACCTCACTGGACCGGAAACAAGCATCCTGAGACTAATTTCAGGGCATCATCCTTCTTCAGCCAGGCTAGCTTGAATCCAATGGTGTAGTGAGCACGGGTCCCACGTCTGGGCATACTATCCCTACTTAGGGCGACAAACGCAAAAGAAACAATTGATGGACGGAATGCTGGACAATGCAAACATTCACCCCCATTCACAAAGATCTGGGTTTAATCCGTCATTATTTTGCTCACCACACCACCCCAGTTTGGACCCAGCCATATGCAAATCAGTCTTGACCCTGTTCCTTGTGGGAACAGTCCAGCCCGAACTGCCAAGCCAGGACCTCTCTGGACCGGAAACAAGCATCCTGGGACCAGTTTGAGGGCATCACCCTTCTTCAGCCAGGCTAGCTTGAATCCAGTGGTGTAGTGAGCACGGGACCCATGTCTGGGCATACCCTTCCTACTTAGGGCGACAAACACAAAAGAAACAATTGATGGACGGAATGCTGAACAATGCAAACATTCAACCAAAGTCACAAAGATCTGGGTTTAATCCATCATTCTTTTGCTCACCACACCACCCCAGTTTGGACCCAGCCATATGCAAATCAGTCTTGAGCCTGTTCCTTGTGAGAACAGTTCAACCCAAACTGCCAAGCCAGGACCTCACTGGACCGGAAACAAGCATCCTGGGACCGGTTTCAGGGCATCACCCTTCTTCAGCCAGGCTAGCTTGAATCCAGTGGTGTATTGAGCACGGCACCCACGTCTGGGCATACCCTTCCTACTTAGGGTGACAAATGCAAAAGAAACAATTGATGGACGGAATGCTGGACAATGCAAACATTCACCCGCAGTCACAAAGATCTGGGCTTAATCCATCATTCTTTTGCTCACCACACCACCCCAGATTGGACCCAGCCATATGCAAATCAGTCTTGACCCTATTCCTTTTGGGAACAGTCCAACCCAAACTGCCAAGCCAGGACCTCACTGGACCGGAAACAAGCATCCTAGGACCTGTTTCACGGCATCACCCTTCTTCAGCCAGGCTAGCTTGAATCCAGTGGTGTAGTGAGCACGGGACCCACGTCTGGGCATACTCTTCCTACTTAGGGTGAGAAACAAAAAAGAAACAATTGATGGACGGAATGCTGGACAATGCAAACATTCAACCCCAGTCACAAAGATCTGGGTATAATCCATCATTCTTTTGCTCACCATACCACCCCAGTTTGGACCAAGCCATGTGCAAATCAGTCTTGACCCTGTTCTTTGTGAGAACAGTCCAACCCGAACTGCGAAGCCAGGACCTCACTGGACCGGAAACAAGCATCCTGAGACTAATTTCAGGGCATCATCCTTATTCAGCCAGGCTAGCTTGAATCCAGTGGTGTGGTGAGCATGGGACCCACGTCTGGGCATACAATTCCTACTTACGGCGACAAACGCAAAAGAAACAGTTGGTGGACGGAATGCTGGACAATGCAAACATTCACCCTCAGTCACAAAGATCTGGGTTTAATCCATCATTCTTTTCCTCACCACACCACCCCAGTATGGACCCAGCCATATGCAAATCAGTCTTGACCCTGTTCTGTGTGGGAACAGTCTAATCCGAACTGCCAAGCCAGGACCTCACTGGACCAGAAACAAGCATCCTGGGACCTGTTTCAGGGCATCACCCTTGTTCAGCCAGGCTAGCTTGAATCCAGTGGTGTAGTGAGCACGGGACCCATGTCTGGGCATACCCTTCCTACTTAGGGCAACAAACGCAAAAGAAACAATTGATGGACGGAATGGTGGACAATACAAACATTCACCCCCTGTCACAAAGATCTGGGTTTAATCCATCATTCTTTTGCTCACCACACCACCCCAGTTTGGACCCAGCCATATGCAAATCAGTCTTGACCCTGTTCCTTGTGGGAACAGTCCAGTCCGAACTGTCAAGCCAGGACCTCACTGGACTGGAAACAAGCATCCTGAGACCAGTTTCAGGGCATCACCCTTCTTCAGCCAGGCTAGCTTGAATCCAGTGGTGTAGTGAGCACGGGACCCACGTCTGGGCATACCCTTCCTACTTAGAGTGACAAACGCAAAAGAAACAATCGATGGACGGAATGATTGACAATGCAAACATTCACCCCCAGTCACAAAGATCTGGGTTTAATCCATCATTCTTTTGCTCACCACACCACCCCAGTTTGGACCCAGCCATATGCAAATCAGTCTTGACCCTGTTCCTTGTGGGAACAGTCCAGCCCAAACTGCCAAGCCAGGACCTCACTGGAACGGAAACAAGCATCCTGGGACCAGTTTCAGGGCATCACCCTTTGTCAGGCAGGCTAGCTTGAATCCAGTGGTGTAGTGAGTACGGGTCCCACGTCTGGGCATACTATCCCTACTTAGGGCGACAAACACAAAAGAAACAATTGATGGACGGAATGCTGGACAATGCAAGCATTCACCCCCAGTCACAAAGATCTGGGTGTAATCCATAATTCTTTTGCTCACCACACCACCCCAGTTTGGACCCAGCCACATGCAAATCAGTCTTGACCCTGTTCCTTGTGGGAACAGTCCAGCCTGAAAACCAAACCAGGACCTCACTGGACCGGAAACAAGCATCCTGGGACCGGATTCAGGGCATCACCCTTCTTCAGGCAGGCTAGCTTGAATCCAGTGGTGTAGTGAGCACGGGACCCACGTCTGGGCATACTATCCCTACTTAGGGCGACAAACGCAAAAGAAACAGTTGGTGAACAGAATGCTGGACAATGCAAACATTCAACCCCAGTCACAAAGATCTGGGTTTAATTCATCATTCTTTTGCTCACCACACCACCCCAGTTTGGACCCAGCCATATGCAAATCAGTCTTGACCCTGTTCCTTGTGGGACCAGTCCAGCCCGAACTGCCAAGCCAGGACCTCTCTGGACCGGAAACAAGCATCCTGGGACCAGTTTGAGGGCATCACCCTTCTTCAGCCAGGCTAGCTTGAATCCAGTGGTGTAGTGAGCACGGGACCCACGTCTGGGCATACCCTTCCTACTTAGGGCGACAAACACAAAAGAAACAATTGATGAACGGAATGCTGAACACTGCAAACATTCAACCCCAGTCAAAAAGATCTGGGTTTAACCCATCATTCTTTTGCTCACCACACCACCCCAGTTTGGACCCAGCCATATGCAAATCAGTCTTGAGCCTGTTCCTTGTGAGAACAGTTCAACCCGAACTGCCAAGCCAAGACCTCACTGGACCGGAAACAAGCATCCTGGGACCGGTTTCAGGGCATCACCCTTCTTCAGCCAGGCTAGCTTGAATCCAGTGGTGTATTGAGCACGGCACCCACGTCTGGGCATACCCTTCCTACTTAGGGCGACAAACGCAAAAGAAACAATTGATGGACGGAATGCTGGACAATGCAAACATTCACCCCCAGTCACAAAGATCTGGGTTTAATCCATCATTCTTTTGCTCACCACACCACCCCAGATTGGACCCAGCCATATGCAAATCAGTCTTGACCCTATTCCTTGTGGGAACAGTCCAACCCAAACTGCCAAGCCAGGACCTCACTGGACCGGAAACAAACATCCTAGGACCTGTTTCAGGGCATCACCCTTCTTCAGCCAGGCTAGCTTGAATCCAGTGCTGTAGTGAGCACGGGACCCACGTCTGGGCATACCCTTCCTACTTAGGGCGACAAACAAAAAAGAAAGAATTGATGGACGGAATGCTGGACAATGCAAACATTCAACCCCAGTCACAAAGATCTGGGTAGTATCCATCATTCTTTTGCTTACCATACCAACCCAGTTTGGACCCAGCCATATGCAAATCAGTCTTGACCCTGTTCCTTGTGAGAACAGTCCAACCCGAACTGCGAAGCCAGGACCTCACTGGACCGGAAACAAGCATCCTGGGACCAGTTTCAGGGCATCACCCTTCATCAGGCAGGCTAGCTTAAATCCATTGGTGTAGTGAGCACGGGTCCCACGTCTGGGCATACTATCCCTACTTAGGGCGACAAACGCAAAAGAAACAATTGATGGACGGAATGCTGGACAATGCAAACATTCACCCCCATTCACAAAGATCTGGGTTTAATCCATCATTCTTTTGCTCACCACACCACCCCAGTTTGGACCCAGCCATATGCAAATCAGTCTTGACCCTATTCCTTTTGGGAACAGTCCAACCTAAACTGCCAAGCCAGGACCTCACTGCACCGGAAACAAGCATCCTAGGACCTGTTTCAGGGCATCACCCTTCTTCAGCCAGGCTAGCTTGAATCCAGTGGTGTAGTGAGCACGGGACCCACGTCTGGGCATACCCTTCCTACTTAGGGTGACAAACAAAAAAGAAAGAATTGATGGACGGAATGCTGGACAATGCAAACATTCAACCCCAGTCACAAAGATCTGGGTATAATCCATCATTCTTTTGCTCACCATACCACCCCAGTTTGGACCCAGCCATATGCAAATCAGTCTTGACCCTGTTCCTCGTGAGAACAGTCCAACCCGAACTGCGAAGCCAGGACCTCACTGGACCGGAAACAAGCATCCTGAGACTAATTTCAGGGCATCATCCTTCTTCAGCCAGGCTAGCTTGAATCCAATGGTGTAGTGAGCACGGGTCCCACGTCTGGGCATACTATCCCTACTTAGGGCGACAAACGCAAAAGAAACAATTGATGGACGGAATGCTGGACAATGCAAACATTCACCCCCATTCACAAAGATCTGGGTTTAATCCGTCATTATTTTGCTCACCACACCACCCCAGTTTGGACCCAGCCATATGCAAATCAGTCTTGACCCTGTTCCTTGTGGGAACAGTCCAGCCCGAACTGCCAAGCCAGGACCTCTCTGGACCGGAAACAAGCATCCTGGGACCAGTTTGAGGGCATCACCCTTCTTCAGCCAGGCTAGCTTGAATCCAGTGGTGTAGTGAGCACGGGACCCATGTCTGGGCATACCCTTCCTACTTAGGGCGACAAACACAAAAGAAACAATTGATGGACGGAATGCTGAACAATGCAAACATTCAACCAAAGTCACAAAGATCTGGGTTTAATCCATCATTCTTTTGCTCACCACACCACCCCAGTTTGGACCCAGCCATATGCAAATCAGTCTTGAGCCTGTTCCTTGTGAGAACAGTTCAACCCAAACTGCCAAGCCAGGACCTCACTGGACCGGAAACAAGCATCCTGGGACCGGTTTCAGGGCATCACCCTTCTTCAGCCAGGCTAGCTTGAATCCAGTGGTGTATTGAGCACGGCACCCACGTCTGGGCATACCCTTCCTACTTAGGGTGACAAATGCAAAAGAAACAATTGATGGACGGAATGCTGGACAATGCAAACATTCACCCGCAGTCACAAAGATCTGGGCTTAATCCATCATTCTTTTGCTCACCACACCACCCCAGATTGGACCCAGCCATATGCAAATCAGTCTTGACCCTATTCCTTTTGGGAACAGTCCAACCCAAACTGCCAAGCCAGGACCTCACTGGACCGGAAACAAGCATCCTAGGACCTGTTTCACGGCATCACCCTTCTTCAGCCAGGCTAGCTTGAATCCAGTGGTGTAGTGAGCACGGGACCCACGTCTGGGCATACTCTTCCTACTTAGGGTGAGAAACAAAAAAGAAACAATTGATGGACGGAATGCTGGACAATGCAAACATTCAACCCCAGTCACAAAGATCTGGGTATAATCCATCATTCTTTTGCTCACCATACCACCCCAGTTTGGACCAAGCCATGTGCAAATCAGTCTTGACCCTGTTCTTTGTGAGAACAGTCCAACCCGAACTGCGAAGCCAGGACCTCACTGGACCGGAAACAAGCATCCTGAGACTAATTTCAGGGCATCATCCTTATTCAGCCAGGCTAGCTTGAATCCAGTGGTGTGGTGAGCATGGGACCCACGTCTGGGCATACAATTCCTACTTACGGCGACAAACGCAAAAGAAACAGTTGGTGGACGGAATGCTGGACAATGCAAACATTCACCCTCAGTCACAAAGATCTGGGTTTAATCCATCATTCTTTTCCTCACCACACCACCCCAGTATGGACCCAGCCATATGCAAATCAGTCTTGACCCTGTTCTGTGTGGGAACAGTCTAATCCGAACTGCCAAGCCAGGACCTCACTGGACCAGAAACAAGCATCCTGGGACCTGTTTCAGGGCATCACCCTTGTTCAGCCAGGCTAGCTTGAATCCAGTGGTGTAGTGAGCACGGGACCCATGTCTGGGCATACCCTTCCTACTTAGGGCAACAAACGCAAAAGAAACAATTGATGGACGGAATGGTGGACAATACAAACATTCACCCCCTGTCACAAAGATCTGGGTTTAATCCATCATTCTTTTGCTCACCACACCACCCCAGTTTGGACCCAGCCATATGCAAATCAGTCTTGACCCTGTTCCTTGTGGGAACAGTCCAGTCCGAACTGTCAAGCCAGGACCTCACTGGACTGGAAACAAGCATCCTGAGACCAGTTTCAGGGCATCACCCTTCTTCAGCCAGGCTAGCTTGAATCCAGTGGTGTAGTGAGCACGGGACCCACGTCTGGGCATACCCTTCCTACTTAGAGTGACAAACGCAAAAGAAACAATTGATGGACGGAATGATTGACAATGCAAACATTCACCCCCAGTCACAAAGATCTGGGTTTAATCCATCATTCTTTTGCTCACCACACCACCCCAGTTTGGACCCAGCCATATGCAAATCAGTCTTGACCCTGTTCCTTGTGGGAACAGTCCAGCCCAAACTGCCAAGCCAGGACCTCACTGGAACGGAAACAAGCATCCTGGGACCAGTTTCAGGGCATCACCCTTTGTCAGGCAGGCTAGCTTGAATCCAGTGGTGTAGTGAGTACGGGTCCCACGTCTGGGCATACTATCCCTACTTAGGGCGACAAACACAAAAGAAACAATTGATGGACGGAATGCTGGACAATGCAAGCATTCACCCCCAGTCACAAAGATCTGGGTGTAATCCATAATTCTTTTGCTCACCACACCACCCCAGTTTGGACCCAGCCACATGCAAATCAGTCTTGACCCTGTTCCTTGTGGGAACAGTCCAGCCTGAAAACCAAACCAGGACCTCACTGGACCGGAAACAAGCATCCTGGGACCGGATTCAGGGCATCACCCTTCTTCAGGCAGGCTAGCTTGAATCCAGTGGTGTAGTGAGCACGGGACCCACGTCTGGGCATACTATCCCTACTTAGGGCGACAAACGCAAAAGAAACAGTTGGTGAACAGAATGCTGGACAATGCAAACATTCAACCCCAGTCACAAAGATCTGGGTTTAATTCATCATTCTTTTGCTCACCACACCACCCCAGTTTGGACCCAGCCATATGCAAATCAGTCTTGACCCTGTTCCTTGTGGGACCAGTCCAGCCCGAACTGCCAAGCCAGGACCTCTCTGGACCGGAAACAAGCATCCTGGGACCAGTTTGAGGGCATCACCCTTCTTCAGCCAGGCTAGCTTGAATCCAGTGGTGTAGTGAGCACGGGACCCACGTCTGGGCATACCCTTCCTACTTAGGGCGACAAACACAAAAGAAACAATTGATGAACGGAATGCTGAACACTGCAAACATTCAACCCCAGTCAAAAAGATCTGGGTTTAACCCATCATTCTTTTGCTCACCACACCACCCCAGTTTGGACCCAGCCATATGCAAATCAGTCTTGAGCCTGTTCCTTGTGAGAACAGTTCAACCCGAACTGCCAAGCCAAGACCTCACTGGACCGGAAACAAGCATCCTGGGACCGGTTTCAGGGCATCACCCTTCTTCAGCCAGGCTAGCTTGAATCCAGTGGTGTATTGAGCACGGCACCCACGTCTGGGCATACCCTTCCTACTTAGGGCGACAAACGCAAAAGAAACAATTGATGGACGGAATGCTGGACAATGCAAACATTCACCCCCAGTCACAAAGATCTGGGTTTAATCCATCATTCTTTTGCTCACCACACCACCCCAGATTGGACCCAGCCATATGCAAATCAGTCTTGACCCTATTCCTTGTGGGAACAGTCCAACCCAAACTGCCAAGCCAGGACCTCACTGGACCGGAAACAAACATCCTAGGACCTGTTTCAGGGCATCACCCTTCTTCAGCCAGGCTAGCTTGAATCCAGTGCTGTAGTGAGCACGGGACCCACGTCTGGGCATACCCTTCCTACTTAGGGCGACAAACAAAAAAGAAAGAATTGATGGACGGAATGCTGGACAATGCAAACATTCAACCCCAGTCACAAAGATCTGGGTAGTATCCATCATTCTTTTGCTTACCATCCCAACCCAGTTTGGACCCAGCCATATGCAAATCAGTCTTGACCCTGTTCCTTGTGAGAACAGTCCAACCCGAACTGCGAAGCCAGGACCTCACTGGACCGGAAACAAGCATCCTGGGACCAGTTTCAGGGCATCACCCTTCATCAGGCAGGCTAGCTTAAATCCATTGGTGTAGTGAGCACGGGTCCCACGTCTGGGCATACTATCCCTACTTAGGGCGACAAACGCAAAAGAAACAATTGATGGACGGAATGCTGGACAATGCAAACATTCACCCCCATTCACAAAGATCTGGGTTTAATCCATCATTCTTTTGCTCACCACACCACCCCAGTTTGGACCCAGCCATATGCAAATCAGTCTTGACCCTGTTCCTTGTGGGAACAGTCCAGCCCGAACTGCCAAGCCAGGACCTCTCTGGACCGGAAACAAGCATCCTGGGACGAATTTGAGGGCATCACCCTTCTTCAGCCAGGCTAGCTTGAATCCAGTGGTGTAGTGAGCACGGGACCCACGTCTGGGCATACCCTTCCTACTTAGGGCGACAAACACAAAAGAAACAATCGATGGACGGAATGCTGAACAATGCAAACATTCAACCCCAGTCACAAAGATCTGGGTTTAATCCATAATTCTTTTGTTCACCACACCACCCCAGTTTGGACCCAGCCATATGCAAATCAGTGTTGACCCTGTTCCTTGTGGGAACATTCCAGCCCGAACTGTGAAGCCAGGACGTCACTGGACTGGAAACAAGCATCCTGGGACCGGTTTCAGGGCATCACCCTTCTTCAGACAGGCTAGCTTGGATCCAGTGGTGTAGTGAGCACGGGACCCACGTCTGGGCATACCCTTCCTACTTAGGGCGACAAACGCAAAAGAAACAATTGATGGACGAAATGATTGACAATGCAAACATTCACCCCCAGTCACAAAGATCTGGGTTTAATCCATCATTCTTTTGCTCACCACACCACCCCAGTTTGGACCCAGCCATTTACAAATCAGTCTTGACCCTGTTCCTTGTGGGAACAGTCCAGCCCTATCTGCCAAGCCAGGACCTCACTGGACCGGAAACAAGCATCCTGGGACCAGTTTGAGGGCATCACCCTTCTTCAGCCAGGCTAGCTTGAATCCAGTGGTGTAGTGAGCACGGGACCCACGTCTGGGCATACCCTTCCTACTTAGGGCGACAAACACAAAAGAAACAATTGATGGACGGAATGCTGGACCATGCAAACATTCACCCCCATTCACAAAGATCTGGGTTTAATCCATCATTCTTTTGCTCACCACACCACCCCAGTTTGGACCCAGCCATATGCAAATCAGTCTTGACCCTGTTCCTTGTGGGAACAGTCCAGCCCGAACTGCCAAGCCAGGACCTCTCTGGACCGGAAACAAGCATCCTGGGACGAATTTGAGGGCATCACCCTTCTTCAGCCAGGCTAGCTTGAATCCAGTGGTGTAGTGAGCACGGGACCCACGTCTGGGCATACCCTTCCTACTTAGGGCGACAAACACAAAAGAAACAATCGATGGACGGAATGGTGGACAATACAAACATTCACCCCCTGTCACAAAGATCTGGGTTTAATCCATCATTCTTTTGCTCACCACACCACCCCAGTTTGGACCCAGCCATATGCAAATCAGTCTTGACCCTGTTCCTTGTGGGAACAGTCCAGTCCGAACTGTCAAGCCAGGACCTCACTGGACTGGAAACAAGCATCCTGAGACCAGTTTCAGGGCATCACCCTTCTTCAGCCAGGCTAGCTTGAATCCAGTGGTGTAGTGAGCACCGGACCCACGTCTGGGCATACCCTTCCTACTTAGGGTGACAAACGCAAAAGAAACAATTGATGGACGGAATGATTGACAATGCAAACATTCACCCCCAGTCACAAAGATCTGGGTTTAATCCATCATTCTTTTGCTCACCACACCACCCCAGTTTGGACCCAGCCATATGCAAATCAGTCTTGACCCTGTTCCTTGTGGGAACAGTCCAGCCCAAACTGCCAAGCCAGGACCTCACTGGAACGGAAACAAGCATCCTGGGACCAGTTTCAGGGCATCACCCTTTGTCAGGCAGGCTAGCTTGAATCCAGTGGTGTAGTGAGTACGGGTCCCACGTCTGGGCATACTATCCCTACTTAGGGCGACAAACACAAAAGAAACAATTGATGGACGGAATGCTGGACAATGCAAACATTCACCCCCAGTCACAAAGATCTGGGTGTAATCCATAATTCTTTTGCTCACCACACCACCCCAGTTTGGACCCAGCCACATGCAAATCAGTCTTGACCCTGTTCCTTGTGGGAACAGTCCAGCCTGAAAACCAAGCCAGGACCTCACTGGACCGGAAACAAGCATCCTGGGACCGGATTCAGGGCATCACCCTTCTTCAGGCAGGCTAGCTTGAATCCAGTGGTGTAGTGAGCACGGGACCCACGTCTGGGCATACTATCCCTACTTAGGGCGACAAACGCAAAAGAAACAGTTGGTGAACAGAATGCTGGACAATGCAAACATTCAACCCCAGTCACAAAGATCTGGGTTTAATCCATCATTCTTTTGCTCACCACACCACCCCAGTTTGGACCCAGCCATATGCAAATCAGTCTTGACCCTGTTCCTTGTGGGACCAGTCCAGCCCGAACTGCCAAGCCAGGACCTCTCTGGACCGGAAACAAGCATCCTGGGACCAGTTTGAGGGCATCACCCTTCTTCAGCCAGGCTAGCTTGAATCCAGTGGTGTAGTGAGCACGGGACCCACGTCTGGGCATACCCTTCCTACTTAGGGCGACAAACACAAAAGAAACAATTGATGAACGGAATGCTGAACACTGCAAACATTCAACCCCAGTCAAAAAGATCTGGGTTTAACCCATCATTCTTTTGCTCACCACACCACCCCAGTTTGGACCCAGCCATATGCAAATCAGTCTTGAGCCTGTTCCTTGTGAGAACAGTTCAACCCGAACTGCCAAGCCAAGACCTCACTGGACCGGAAACAAGCATCCTGGGACCGGTTTCAGGGCATCACCCTTCTTCAGCCAGGCTAGCTTGAATCCAGTGGTGTATTGAGCACGGCACCCACGTCTGGGCATACCCTTCCTACTTAGGGCGACAAACGCAAAAGAAACAATTGATGGACGGAATGCTGGACAATGCAAACATTCACCCCCAGTCACAAAGATCTGGGTTTAATCCATCATTCTTTTGCTCACCACACCACCCCAGATTGAACCCAGCCATATGCAAATCAGTCTTGACCCTATTCCTTGTGGGAACAGTCCAACCCAAACTGCCAAGCCAGGACCTCACTGGACCGGAAACAAACATCCTAGGAACTGTTTCAGGGCATCACCCTTCTTCAGCCAGGCTAGCTTGAATCCAGTGCTGTAGTGAGCACGGGACCCACGTCTGGGCATACCCTTCCTACTTAGGGCGACAAACAAAAAAGAAAGAATTGATGGACGGAATGCTGGACAATGCAAACATTCAACCCCAGTCACAAAGATCTGGGTAGTATCCATCATTCTTTTGCTCACCATACCAACCCAGTTTGGACCCAGCCATATGCAAATCAGTCTTGACCCTGTTCCTTGTGAGAACAGTCCAACCCGAACTGCGAAGCCAGGACCTCACTGGACCGGAAACAAGCATCCTGGGACCAGTTTCAGGGCATCACCCTTCACCAGGCAGGCTAGCTTAAATCCATTGGTGTAGTGAGCACGGGTCCCACGTCTGGGCATACTATCCCTACTTAGGGCGACAAACGCAAAAGAAACAATTGATGGACGGAATGCTGGACAATGCAAACATTCACCCCCATTCACAAAGATCTGGGTTTAATCCATCATTCTTTTGCTCACCACACCACCCCAGTTTGGACCCAGCCATATGCAAATCAGTCTTGACCCTGTTCCTTGTGGGAACAGTCCAGCCCGAACTGCCAAGCCAGGACCTCTCTGGACCGGAAACAAGCATCCTGGGACGAATTTGAGGGCATCACCCTTCTTCAGCCAGGCTAGCTTGAATCCAGTGGTGTAGTGAGCACGGGACCCACGTCTGGGCATACCCTTCCTACTTAGGGCGACAAACACAAAAGAAACAATCGATGGACGGAATGCTGAACAATGCAAACATTCAACCCCAGTCACAAAGATCTGGGTTTAATCCATAATTCTTTTGTTCACCACACCACCCCAGTTTGGACCCAGCCATATGCAAATCAGTGTTGACCCTGTTCCTTGTGGGAACAGTCCAGCCCGAACTGTGAAGCCAGGACGTCACTGGACTGGAAACAAGCATCCTGGGACCGGTTTCAGGGCATCACCCTTCTTCAGACAGGCTAGCTTGGATCCAGTGGTGTAGTGAGCACGGGACCCACGTCTGGGCATACCCTTCCTACTTAGGGCGACAAACGCAAAAGAAACAATTGATGGACGAAATGATTGACAATGCAAACATTCACCCCCAGTCACAAAGATCTGGGTTTAATCCATCATTCTTTTGCTCACCACACCACCCCAGTTTGGACCCAGCCATTTACAAATCAGTCTTGACCCTGTTCCTTGTGGGAACAGTCCAGCCCTATCTGCCAAGCCAGGACCTCACTGGACCGGAAACAAGCATCCTGGGACCAGTTTGAGGGCATCACCCTTCTTCAGCCAGGCTAGCTTGAATCCAGTGGTGTAGTGAGCACGGGACCCACGTCTGGGCATACCCTTCCTACTTAGGGCGACAAACACAAAAGAAACAATTGATGAACGGAATGCTGAACACTGCAAACATTCAACCCCAGTCAAAAAGATCTGGGTTTAACCCATCATTCTTTTGCTCACCACACCACCCCAGTTTGGACCCAGCCATATGCAAATCAGTCTTGAGCCTGTTCCTTGTGAGAACAGTTCAACCCGAACTGCCAAGCCAAGACCTCACTGGACCGGAAACAAGCATCCTGGGACCGGTTTCAGGGCATCACCCTTCTTCAGCCAGGCTAGCTTGAATCCAGTGGTGTATTGAGCACGGCACCCACGTCTGGGCATACCCTTCCTACTTAGGGCGACAAACGCAAAAGAAACAATTGATGGACGGAATGCTGGACAATGCAAACATTCACCCCCGGTCACAAAGATCTGGGTTTAATCCATCATTCTTTTGCTCACCACACCACCCCAGATTGGACCCAGCCATATGCAAATCAGTCTTGACCCTATTCCTTGTGGGAACAGTCCAACCCAAACTGCCAAGCCAGGACCTCACTGGACCGGAAACAAACATCCTAGGACCTGTTTCAGGGCATCACCCTTCTTCAGCCAGGCTAGCTTGAATCCAGTGCTGTTGTGAGCACGGGACCCACGTCTGGGCATACCCTTCCTACTTAGGGCGACAAACAAAAAAGAAAGAATTGATGGACGGAATGCTGGACAATGCAAACATTCAACCCCAGTCACAAAGATCTAGGTAGTATCCATCATTCTTTTGCTCACCATACCAACCCAGTTTGGACCCAGCCATATGCAAATCAGTCTTGACCCTGTTCCTTGTGAGAACAGTCCAACCCGAACTGCGAAGCCAGGACCTCACTGGACCGGAAACAAGCATCCTGGGACCAGTTTCAGGGCATCACCCTTCATCAGGCAGGCTAGCTTGAATCCAGTGGTGTAGTGAGCACGGGTCCCACGTCTGGGCATACTATCCCTACTTAGGGCGACAAACGCAAAAGAAACAATTGATGGACGGAATGCTGGACAATGCAAACATTCACCCCCATTCACAAAGATCTGGGTTTAATCCATCATTCTTTTGCTCACCACACCACCCCAGTTTGGACCCAGCCATATGCAAATCAGTCTTGACCCTGTTCCTTGTGGGAACAGTCCAGCCCGAACTGCCAAGCCAGGACCTCTCTGGACCGGAAACAAGCATCCTGGGACCAGTTTGAGGGCAACACCCTTCTTCAGCCAGGCTAGCTTGAATCCAGTGGTGTAGTGAGCACGGGACCCACGTCTGGGCATACCCTTCCTACTTAGGGCGACAAACACAAAAGAAACAATCGATGGACGGAATGCTGAACAATGCAAACATTCAACCCCAGTCACAAAGATCTGGGTTTAATCCATCATTCTTTTGCTCACCACACCACCCCAGTTTGGACCCAGCCATATGCAAATCAGTCTTGAGCCTGTTCCTTGTGAGAACAGTTCAACCCGAACTGCCAAGCCAGGACCTCACTGGACCGGAAACAAGCATCCTGGGACCGGTTTCAGGGCATCACCCTTCTTCAGCCAGGCTAGCTTGAATCCAGTGGTGTATTGAGCACGGCACCCACGTCTGGGCATACCCTACCTACTTAGGGTGACAAACGCAAAAGAAACAATTGATGGACGGAATGCTGGACAATGCAAACATTCACCCCCAGTCACAAAGATCTGGGTTTAATCCATCATTCTTTTGCTCACCACACCACCCCAGATTGGACCCAGCCATATGCAAATCAGTCTTGACCCTATTCCTTTTGGGAACAGTCCAACCCAAACTGCCAAGCCAGGACCTCACTGGACCGGAAACAAGCATCCTAGGACCTGTTTCAGGGCATCACCCTTCTTCAGCCAGGCTAGCTTGAATCCAGTGGTGTAGTGAGCACGGGACCCACGTCTGGGCATACCCTTCCTACTTAGGGTGACAAACAAAAAAGAAACAATTGATGGACGGAATGCTGGACAATGCAAACATTCAACCCCAGTCACAAAGATCTGGGTATAATCCATCATTCTTTTGCTCACCATACCACCCCAGTTTGGACCCAGCCATATGCAAATCAGTCTTGACCCTGTTCCTTGTGAGAACAGTCCAACCCGAACTGCGAAGCCAGGACCTCACTGGACCGGAAACAAGCATCCTGAGACTAATTTCAGGCCATCATCCTTATTCAGCCAGGCTAGCTTGAATCCAATGGTGTAGTGAGCACTGGACCCATGTCTGGGCATACCCTTGCTACTTAGGGCGACAAACGCAAAAGAAACAATTGATGGATGGAATGCTGGACAATGCAAACATTCACCCCCAGTCACAAAGATATGGTTTTAATCCATCATTCTTTTGCTCACCACACCACCCCAGTTTGGACCCAGCCATATGCAAATCAGTCTTGACCCTGTTCCTTGTGGGAACAGTCCAGCCCGAACTGCCAAGCCATGACCTCACTGGACCGGAAACAAGCATCCTGGGACCTGTTTCAGGGCACCACCCTTGTTCAGCCAGGCTAGCTTGAATCCAGTGGTGTAGTGAGCACGGGACCCATGTCTGGGCATACCCTTCCTACTTAGGTCAACAAACGCAAAAGAAACAATTGATGGACGGAATGCTGGACAATGCAAACATTCACCCTCAATCACAAAGATCTGGGTTTAATCCATCATTCTTTTGCTCACCACACCACCCCAGTTTGGACCCAGCCATTTACAAATCAGTCTTGACCCTGTTCCTTGTGGGAACAGTCCAGCCCTATCTGCCAAGCCAGGACCTCACTGGAACGGAAACAAGCATCCTGGGACCGGTTTCAGGGCATCACCCTTCATCAGGCAGGCTAGCTTGAATCCAGTGGTGTAGTGAGCACGGGACCCACGTCTGGGCATACCATCCCTACGTAGGGTGACAAACGCAAAAGAAACAGTTGATGGACGGAATGCTGGACAATGCAAACATTCAACCCCAGTCACAAAGATCTGGGTATAATCCATCATTCTTTTGCTCACCATACCACCCCAGTTTGGACCCAGCCATATGCAAATCAGTCTTGACCCTGTTCCTTGTGAGAACAGTCCAACCCGAACTGCGAAGCCAGGACCTCACTGGACCGGAAACAAGCATCCTGAGACTAATTTCAGGCCATCATCCTTATTCAGCCAGGCTAGCTTGAATCCAATGGTGTAGTGAGCACGGGACCCATGTCTGGGCATACCCTTGCTACTTAGGGCGACAAACGCAAAAGAAACAATTGATGGATGGAATGCTGGACAATGCAAACATTCACCCCCAGTCACAAAGATATGGTTTTAATCCATCATTCTTTTGCTCACCACACCACCCCAGTTTGGACCCAGCCATATGCAAATCAGTCTTGACCCTGTTCCTTGTGGGAACAGTCCAGCCCGAACTGCCAAGCCATGACCTCACTGGACCGGAAACAAGCATCCTGGGACCTGTTTCAGGGCACCACCCTTGTTCAGCCAGGCTAGCTTGAATCCAGTGGTGTAGTGAGCACGGGACCCATGTCTGGGCATACCCTTCCTACTTAGGTCAACAAACGCAAAAGAAACAATTGATGGACGGAATGCTGGACAATGCAAACATTCACCCTCAATCACAAAGATCTGGGTTTAATCCATCATTCTTTTGCTCACCACACCACCCCAGTTTGGACCCAGCCATTTACAAATCAGTCTTGACCCTGTTCCTTGTGGGAACAGTCCAGCCCTATCTGCCAAGCCAGGACCTCACTGGAACGGAAACAAGCATCCTGGGACCGGTTTCAGGGCATCACCCTTCATCAGGCAGGCTAGCTTGAATCCAGTGGTGTAGTGAGCACGGGACCCACGTCTGGGCATACCATCCCTACGTAGGGTGACAAACGCAAAAGAAACAGTTGATGGACGGAATGCTGGACAATGCAAACATTCACCCCCAGTCACAAAGATCGGGGTTTAATCCATCAATCTTTTGCACACCACACCACCCCAGTTTGGACCCAGCCATATGCAAATCAGTCTTTACCCTGTTCCTTGTGGGTACAGTCCAGCCCGAACTGCCAAGCCAGGACTTCACTGGACCGGGAATAAGCATGCTGGGACCAGTTTCAGGACATCACCCTTCTTCAGCCAGGCTAGCTTGAATCCAGAGGTGTAGTGAGCACTGAACCCACGTCTGGGCACACCCTTCCTACTTAGGGTGACAAACGCAAAAGAAACAATTGATGGACGGAATGCTGGACAATGCAAACATTCACCCCCAGTCACAAAGATCTGGGTTTAATCCATCATTCTTTTGCTCACCACACCACCCCAGTATGGACCCAGCCATATGCAAATCAGTCTTGACCCTGTTCCTTGTGGGAACAGTCCAGCCCGAACTGCCAAGCCAGGACTTCACTGGACCGGAAACAAGCATCCTAGGACCAGTTTCAGGGCATCACCCTTCTTCAGCCAGGCTAGCTTGATTCCAGTGGTGTACTGAGCATGGGACCCACGTCTGGGCACACCCTTCCTACTTAGGGTGACAAACGCAAAAGAAACAATTGATGGACGGAATGCTGGACAATGCAAACATTCACCCCCAGTCACAAAGATCTGGGTTTAATCCATCATTCTTTTGCTCACCACACCACCCCAGTATGGACCCAGCCATATGCAAATCAGTCTTGACCCTGTTCCTTGTGGGAACAGTCCAGCCCGAACTGCCAAGCCAGGACTTCACTGGACCGGAAACAAGCATCCTAGGACCAGTTTCAGGGCATCACCCTTCTTCAGCCAGGCTAGCTTGATTCCAGTGGTGTACTGAGCATGGGACCCACGTCTGGGCATTCCCTTCCTACTTAGGGCGACAAACGCAAAAGAAACAATTGATGGATGAAATGCTGGACAATGCAAACAATCACCTCCAATCACAATGATCTGGGTTTAATCCATCATTCTTTTGCTCACCACACCACCCCAGTTTGGACCCAGCCATATGCAAATCAGTCTTGACCGTGTTCCTTGTGGGAACAGTCCAACCTGAACTGCCAAGCCAGGACCTCACTGGACCGGAAACAAGCATTCTGGGACCGGTTTTAGGGCATCACCCTTCTTCAGCCAGGCTAGCTTGAATCCAGTGGTGTAGTGAGCACGGGACCAATGTCTGGGCATACCCTTCCTACTTAGGGTAACAAACGCAAAAGAAACAATTGATGGACGGAATGCTGGACAATGCAAACATTCACCCCCAGTCACAAAGATCTGGGTTTAATCCATCATTCTTTTGCTCACCACACCACCCCAGTTTGGACCCAGCCATATGCAAATCAGTCTTGACCCTGTTCCTTGTGGGTACAGTCCAGCCCGAACTGCCAAGCCAGGACCTCACTGGACCGGAAACAAGCATCCTGTGACCAGTTTCAGGGCATCACCCTTCTTCAGCCAGTCTAGCTTGAATCCAGTGGTGTAGTGAGCACGGAACCCACGTCTGGGCACACCCTTCCTACTTAGGGCGACAAACTCAAAAGAAACAATTGATGGACGGAATGCTGGATAATGCAAACATTCCCCCCAGTCACGAAGATCTGGGTTTAATCCATCATTCTTTTGCTCACCACACCACCCCAGTTTGGACCCAGCCATATGCAAATCAGTCTTGACCCTGTTCCTTGTGGGAACAGTCCAGCCCGAAATGCCAAGCCAGGACTTCACTGGACTGGAAACAAGCATCCTGGGACCAGTTTCAGGGCATCAGCCTTATTCAGCCAGGCTAGCTTGAATCCAGTGGTGTAGTGAGCATGGGACCCACGGCTGGGCATACCCTTCTTACTTAGGGCGACAAACACAAAAGAAACTATTGATGGACGGAATAATGGAGAATGCAAACATTCACCCCAGGTCACAAAGATCTGGGTTTAATCCATCATTCTTTTGATCACCACACCACCCCAGTTTGGACCCAGCCACATGCAAATCAGTCTTAACCCTGTTCCTTGTGGGAACAGTCCAGCCTGAAAACCAAGCCAGGACCTCACTGGACCGGAAACAAGCATCCTGGGACCGGATTCAGGGCATCACCCTTCTTCAGGCAGGCTAGCTTGAATCCAGTGGTGTAGTGATCACGGGACCCACGTCTGGGCATACAATCCCTACTTAGGGCGACAAACGCAAAAGAAACAATTGGTGGACGGACTGCTGGACAATGCAAACATTCACCCTCAGTCACAAAGATCTGGGGTTAATCCATCATTCTTTTCCTCACCACACCACCCCAGTTTGGACCAAGCCATATGCAAATCAGTCTTGACCCTGTTCCTTGTGGGTACAGTCCAGCCCGAACTGCCAAGCCAGGACCTCACTGGACCGGAAACAAGCATCCTGTGACCAGTTTCAGGGCATCACCCTTCTTCAGCCAGGCTAGCTTGAATCCAGTGGTGTAGTGAGCACGGAACCCACGTCTGGGCACACCCTTCCTCCTTAGGGCGACAAACTCAAAAGAAACAATTGATGGACGGAATGCTGGATAATGCAAACATTCACCCCAGTCATGAAGATCTGGGTTTAATCCATCATTCTTTTGCTCACCACATCACCCCAGTTTGGACCCAGCCATATGGAAATCAGTCTTGACCCTGTTCCTTTCGGGAACAGTCCAGCCCGAAATGCCAGCCAGGACTTCACTGGACTGGAAACAAGCATCCTGGGACCGGTTTCAGGGCATCACCCTTATTCAGCCAGGCTAGCTTGAATCCAGTGGTGTAGTGAGCATGGGACCCACGGCTGGGCATACCCTTCTTACTTAGGGCGACAAACGCAAAAGAAACAATTAATGGACGGAATAATGGAGAATGCAAACATTCACCCCAGGTCACAAAGATCTGGGTTTAATCCATCATTCTTTTGATCACCACACCACCCCAGTTTGGACCCAGCCACATGCACATCAGTCTTGACCCTGTTCCTTGTGGGAACAGTCCAGCCTGAAAACCAAGCCAGGACCTCACTGGACCGGAAACAAGCATCCTGGGACCGGATTCAGGGCATCACCCTTCTTCAGGCAGGCTAGCTTGAATCCAGTGGTGTAGTGAGCACGGGACCCACGTCTGGGCATACAATCCCTACTTAGGGCGACAAACGCAAAAGAAACAGTTGGTGGACGGAATGCTGGACAATGCAAACATTCACCCTCAGTCACAAAGATCTGGGTTTAATCCATCATTCTTTTCCTCACCACACCACCCCAGTTTGGACCCAGCCATATGCAAATCAGTCTTGACCCTGTTCCTTGTGGGTACAGTCCAGCCCGAACTGCAAAGCCAGGACCTCACTGGACCGGAAACAAGCATCCTCTGACCAGTTTCAGGGCATCACCCTTCTTCAGCCAGGCTAGCTTGAATCAAGTGGTGTAGTGAGCACGGAACCCACGTCTGGGAACACCCTTCCTACTTAGGGCGACAAACTCAAAAGAAACAATTGATGGACGGAATGCTGGATAATGCAAACATTCACCCCAGTCATGAAGATCTGGTTTTAATCCATCATTCTTTTGCTCACCACCCCAGTTTGGACCCAGCGATATGCAAATCAGTCTTGACCCTGTTTCTTGTGGGAATAGTCCAGCCCGAAATGCCAAGCCAGGACTTCACTGGACTGGAAACAAGCATCCTGGGACCAGTTTGAGGGCATCACCCTTCTTCAGCCAGGCTAGCTTGAATCCAGTGGTGTAGTGAGCACGGGACCCACGTCTGGGCATACCCTTCCTACTTAGGGCGACAAACACAAAAGAAACAATTGATGAACGGAATGCTGAACACTGCAAACATTCAACCCCAGTCAAAAAGATCTGGGTTTAACCCATCATTCTTTTGCTCACCACACCACCCCAGTTTGGACCCAGCCATATGCAAATCAGTCTTGAGCCTGTTCCTTGTGAGAACAGTTCAACCCGAACTGCCAAGCCAAGACCTCACTGGACCGGAAACAAGCATCCTGGGACCGGTTTCAGGGCATCACCCTTCTTCAGCCAGGCTAGCTTGAATCCAGTGGTGTATTGAGCACGGCACCCACGTCTGGGCATACCCTTCCTACTTAGGGCGACAAACGCAAAAGAAACAATTGATGGACGGAATGCTGGACAATGCAAACATTCACCCCCAGTCACAAAGATCTGGGTTTAATCCATCATTCTTTTGCTCACCACACCACCCCAGATTGGACCCAGCCATATGCAAATCAGTCTTGACCCTATTCCTTGTGGGAACAGTCCAACCCAAACTGCCAAGCCAGGACCTCACTGGACCGGAAACAAACATCCTAGGACCTGTTTCAGGGCATTACCCTTCTTCAGCCAGGCTAGCTTGAATCCAGTGCTGTAGTGAGCACGGGACCCACGTCTGGGCATACCCTTCCTACTTAGGGCGACAAACAAAAAAGAAAGAATTGATGGACGGAATGCTGGACAATGCAAACATTCACCCCCAT
Organism: Triturus cristatus; assembly: GCF_964204655.1. Lineage (NCBI taxonomy): Eukaryota > Metazoa > Chordata > Amphibia > Caudata > Salamandridae > Triturus > Triturus cristatus. The sequence goes on from NC_140594.1 coordinate 883,411,825, forward strand.
TCACAAAGATCTGGGTTTAATCCATCATTCTTTTGCTCACCACACCACCCCAGTTTGGACCCAGCCATATGCAAATCAGTCTTGACCCTGTTCCTTGTGGGAACAGTCCAGCCCGAACTGCCAAGCCAGGACCTCTCTGGACCGGAAACAAGCATCCTGGGACGAGTTTGAAGGCATCACCCTTCTTCAGCCAGGCTAGCTTGAATCCAGTGGTGTAGGGAGCACGGGACCCACGTCTGGGCATACCCTTCCTACTTAGGGCGACAAACACAAAAGAAACAATCGATGGACGGAATGCTGAACAATGCAAACATTCAACCCCAGTCACAAAGATCTGGGTTTAATCCATAATTCTTTTGTTCACCACACCACCCCAGTTTGGACCCAGCCATATGGAAATCAGTGTTGACCCTGTTCCTTGTGGGAACAGTCCAGCCCGAACTGTGAAGCCAGGACGTCACTGGACTGGAAACAAGCATCCTGGGACCGGTTTCAGGGCATCACCCTTCTTCAGACAGGCTAGCTTGGATCCAGTGGTGTAGTGAGCACGTGACCCACGTCTGGGCATATCCTTCCTACTTAGGGCGACAAACGCAAAAGAAACAATTGATGGACGAAATGATTGACAATGCACACATTCACCCCCAGTCACAAAGATCTGGGTTTAATCCATCATTCTTTTGCTCACCACACCACCCCAGTTTGGACCCAGCCATTTACAAATCAGTCTTGACCCTGTTCCTTGTGGGAACAGTCCAGCCCTATCTGCCAAGCCAGGACCTCACTGGACCGGAAACAAGCATCCTGGGACCAGTTTGAGGGCATCACCCTTCTTCAGCCAGGCTAGCTTGAATCCAGTGGTGTAGTGAGCACGGGACCCACGTCTGAGCATACCCTTCCTACTTAGGGCGACAAACACAAAAGAAACAATTGATGAACGGAATGCTGAACACTGCAAACATTCAACCCCAGTCAAAAAGATCTGGGTTTAACCCATCATTCTTTTGCTCACCACACCACCCCAGTTTGGACCCAGCCATATGCAAATCAGTCTTGAGCCTGTTCCTTGTGAGAATAGTTCAACCCGAACTGCCAAGCCAAGACCTCACTGGACCGGAAACAAGCATCCTGGGACCGGTTTCAGGGCATCACCCTTCTTCAGCCAGGCTAGCTTGAATCCAGTGGTGTATTGAGCACGGCACCCACGTCTGGGCATACCCTTCCTACTTAGGGCGACAAACGCAAAAGAAACAATTGATGGACGGAATGCTGGACAATGCAAACATTCACCCCCAGTCACAAAGATCTGGGTTTAATCCATCATTCTTTTGCTCACCACACCACCCCAGATTGGACCCAGCCATATGCAAATCAGTCTTGACCCTATTCCTTGTGGGAACAGTCCAACCCAAACTGCCAAGCCAGGACCTCACTGGACCGGAAACAAACATCCTAAGACCTGTTTCAGGGCATCACCCTTCTTCAGCCAGGCTAGCTTGAATCCAGTGCTGTTGTGAGCACGGGACCCACGTCTGGGCATACCCTTCCTACTTAGGGCGACAAACAAAAAAGAAAGAATTGATGGACGGAATGCTGGACAATGCAAACATTCAACCCCAGTCACAAAGATCTGGGTAGTATCCATCATTCTTTTGCTCACCATACCAACCCAGTTTAGACCCAGCCATATGCAAATCAGTCTTGACCCTGCTCCTTGTGAGAACAGTCCAACCCGAACTGCGAAGCCAGGACCTCACTGGACCGGAAACAAGCATCCTGGGACCAGTTTCAGGGCATCACCCTTCATCAGGCAGGCTAGCTTGAATCCAGTGGTGTAGTGAGCACGGGTCCCACGTCTGGGCATACTATCCCTACTTAGGGCGACAAACGCAAAAGAAACAATTGATGGACGGAATGCTGGACAATGCAAACATTCACCCCCATTCACAAAGATCTGGGTTTAATCCATCATTCTTTTGCTCACCACACCACCCCAGTTTGGACCCAGCCATATGCAAATCAGTCTTGACCCTGTTCCTTGTGGGAACAGTCCAGCCCGAACTGCCAAGCCAGGACCTCTCTGGACCGGAAACAAGCATCCTGGGACCAGTTTGAGGGCATCACCCTTCTTCAGCCAGGCTAGCTTGAATCCAGTGGTGTAGTGAGCACGGGACCCACGTCTGGGCATACCCTTCCTACTTAGGGCGACAAACACAAAAGAAACAATCGATGGACGGAATGCTGAACGATGCAAACATTCAACCCCAGTCACAAAGATCTGGGTTTAATCCATCATTCTTTTGCTCACCACACCACCCCAGTTTGGACCCAGCCATATGCAAATCAGTCTTGAGCCTGTTCCTTGTGAGAACAGTTCAACCCGAACTGCCAAGCCAGGACCTCACTGGACTGGAAACAAGCATCCTGGGACCGGTTTCAGGGCATCACCCTTCTTCAGCCAGGCTAGCTTGAATCCAGTGGTGTACTGAGCACGGCACCCACGTCTGGGCATACCCTTCCTACTTAGGGTGACAAACGCAAAAGAAACAATTGATGGACGGAATGCTGGACAATGCAAACATTCACCCCCAGTCACAAAGATCTGGGTTTAATCCATCATTCTTTTGCTCACCACACCACCCCAGATTGGACCCAGCAATATGCAAATCAGTCTTGACCCTATTCCTTTTGGGAACAGTCCAACCCAAACTGCCAAGCCAGGACCTCACTGGACCGGAAACAAGCATCCTAGGACCTGTTTCAGGGCATCACCCTTCTTCAGCCAGGCTAGCTTGAATCCAGTGGTGTAGTGAGCACGGAACCCATGTCTGGGCATACCCTTCCTACTTAGGGTGACAAACAAAAAAGAAACAATTGATGGACGGAATGCTGGACAATGCAAACATTCAACCCCAGTCACAAAGATCTGGGTATAATCCATCATTCTTTTGCTCACCATACCACCCCAGTTTGGACCCAGCCATATGCAAATCAGTCTTGACCCTGTTCCTTGTGAGAACAGTCCAACCCGAACTGCGAAGCCAGGACCTCACTGGACCGGAAACAAGCATCCTGAGACTAATTTCAGGCCATCATCCTTATTCAGCCAGGCTAGCTTGAATCCAATGGTGTAGTGAGCACGGGACCCATGTCTGGGCATACCCTTGCTACTTAGGGCGACAAACGCAAAAGAAACAATTGATGGATGGAATGCTGGACAATGCAAACATTCACCCCCAGTCACAAAGATATGGTTTTAATCCATCATTCTTTTGCTCACCACACCACCCCAGTTTGGACCCAGCCATATGCAAATCAGTCTTGACCCTGTTCCTTGTGGGAACAGTCCAGCCCGAACTGCCAAGCCATGACCTCACTGGACCGGAAACAAGCATCCTGGGACCTGTTTCAGGGCACCACCCTTGTTCAGCCAGGCTAGCTTGAATCCAGTGGTGTAGTGAGCACGGGACCCATGTCTGGGCATACCCTTCCTACTTAGGTCAACAAACGCAAAAGAAACAATTGATGGACGGAATGCTGGACAATGCAAACATTCACCCTCAATCACAAAGATCTGGGTTTAATCCATCATTCTTTTGCTCACCACACCACCCCAGTTTGGACCCAGCCATTTACAAATCAGTCTTGACCCTGTTCCTTGTGGGAACAGTCCAGCCCTATCTGCCAAGCCAGGACCTCACTGGAACGGAAACAAGTATCCTGGGACCGGTTTCAGGGCATCACCCTTCATCAGGCAGGCTAGCTTGAATCCAGTGGTGTAGTGAGCACGGGACCCACGTCTGGGCATACCATCCCTACGTAGGGTGACAAACGCAAAAGAAACAGTTGATGGACGGAATGCTGGACAATGCAAACATTCACCCCCAGTCACAAAGATCGGGGTTTAATCCATCAATCTTTTGCACACCACACCACCCCAGTTTGGACCCAGCCATATGCAAATCAGTCTTTACCCTGTTCCTTGTGGGTACAGTCCAGCCCGAACTGCCAAGCCAGGACTTCACTGGACCGGGAATAAGCATGCTGGGACCAGTTTCAGGACATCACCCTTCTTCAGCCAGGCTAGCTTGAATCCAGTGGTGTAGTGAGCACTGAACCCACGTCTGGGCACACCCTTCCTACTTAGGGTGACAAACGCAAAAGAAACAATTGATGGACGGAATGCTGGACAATGCAAACATTCACCCCCAGTCACAAAGATCTGGGTTTAATCCATCATTCTTTTGCTCACCACACCACCCCAGTATGGACCCAGCCATATGCAAATCAGTCTTGACCCTGTTCCTTGTGGGAACAGTCCAGCCCGAACTGCCAAGCCAGGATTTCACTGGACCGGAAACAAGCATCCTAGGACCAGTTTCAGGGCATCACCCTTCTTCAGCCAGGCTAGCTTGATTCCAGTGGTGTACTGAGCATGGGACCCACGTCTGGGCATTCCCTTCCTACTTAGGGCGACAAACGCAAAAGAAACAATTGATGGATGAAATGCTGGACAATGCAAACAATCACCTCCAATCACAATGATCTGGGTTTAATCCATCATTCTTTTGCTCACCACACCACCCCAGTTTGGACCCAGCCATATGCAAATCAGTCTTGACCGTGTTCCTTGTGGGAACAGTCCAACCTGAACTGCCAAGCCAGGACCTCACTGGACCGGAAACAAGCATCCTGGGACCGGTTTTAGGGCATCACCCTTCTTCAGCCAGGCTAGCTTGAATCCAGTGGTGTAGTGAGCACGGGACCAATGTCTGGGCATACCCTTCCTACTTAGGGTAACAAACGCAAAAGAAACAATTGATGGACGGAATGCTGGACAATGCAAACATTCACCCCCAGTCACAAAGATCTGGGTTTAATCCATCATTCTTTTGCTCACCACACCACCCCAGTTTGGACCCAGCCATATGCAAATCAGTCTTGACCCTGTTCCTTGTGGGTACAGTCCAGCCCGAACTGCCAAGCCAGGACCTCACTGGACCGGAAACAAGCATCCTGTGACCAGTTTCAGGGCATCACCCTTCTTCAGCCAGTCTAGCTTGAATCCAGTGGTGTAGTGAGCACGGAACCCACGTCTGGGCACACCCTTCCTACTTAGGGCGACAAACTCAAAAGAAACAATTGATGGACGGAATGCTGGATAATGCAAACATTCCCCCCAGTCACGAAGATCTGGGTTTAATCCATCATTCTTTTGCTCACCACACCACCCCAGTTTGGACCCAGCCATATGCAAATCAGTCTTGACCCTGTTCCTTGTGGGAACAGTCCAGCCCGAAATGCCAAGCCAGGACTTCACTGGACTGGAAACAAGCATCCTGGGACCAGTTTCAGGGCATCAGCCTTATTCAGCCAGGCTAGCTTGAATCCAGTGGTGTAGTGAGCATGGGACCCACGGCTGGGCATACCCTTCTTACTTAGGGCGACAAACACAAAAGAAACAATTGATGGACGGAATAATGGAGAATGCAAACATTCACCCCAGGTCACAAAGATCTGGGTTTAATCCATCATTCTTTTGATCACCACACCACCCCAGTTTGGACCCAGCCACATGCAAATCAGTCTTAACCCTGTTCCTTGTGGGAACAGTCCAGCCTGAAAACCAAGCCAGGACCTCACTGGACCGGAAACAAGCATCCTGGGACCGGATTCAGGGCATCACCCTTCTTCAGGCAGGCTAGCTTGAATCCAGTGGTGTAGTGATCACGGGACCCACGTCTGGGCATACAATCCCTACTTAGGGCGACAAACGCAAAAGAAACAATTGGTGGACGGACTGCTGGACAATGCAAACATTCACCCTCAGTCACAAAGATCTGGGGTTAATCCATCATTCTTTTCCTCACCACACCACCCCAGTTTGGACCAAGCCATATGCAAATCAGTCTTGACCCTGTTCCTTGTGGGTACAGTCCAGCCCGAACTGCCAAGCCAGGACCTCACTGGACCAGAAACAAGCATCCTGTGACCAGTTTCAGGGCATCACCCTTCTTCAGCCAGGCTAGCTTGAATCCAGTGGTGTAGTGAGCACGGAACCCACGTCTGGGCACACCCTTCCTCCTTAGGGCGACAAACTCAAAAGAAACAATTGATGGACGGAATGCTGGATAATGCAAACATTCACCCCAGTCATGAAGATCTGGGTTTAATCCATCATTCTTTTGCTCACCACATCACCCCAGTTTGGACCCAGCCATATGCAAATCAGTCTTGACCCTGTTCCTTGTGGGAACAGTCCAGCCCGAAATGCCAAGCCAGGACTTCACTGGACTGGAAACAAGCATCCTGGGACCGGTTTCAGGGCATCACCCTTATTCAGCCAGGCTAGCTTGAATCCAGTGGTGTAGTGAGCATGGGACCCACGGCTGGGCATACCCTTCTTACTTAGGGCGACAAACGCAAAAGAAACAATTGATGGACGGAATAATGGAGAATGCAAACATTCACCCCAGGTCACAAAGATCTGGGTTTAATCCATCATTCTTTTGATCACCACACCACCCCAGTTTGGACCCAGCCACATGCACATCAGTCTTGACCCTGTTCCTTGTGGGAACAGTCCAGCCTGAAAACCAAGCCAGGACCTCACTGGACCGGAAACAAGCATCCTGGGACCGGATTCAGGGCATCACCCTTCTTCAGGCAGGCTAGCTTGAATCCAGTGGTGTAGTGAGCACGGGACCCACGTCTGGGCATACAATCCCTACTTAGGGCGACAAACGCAAAAGAAACAGTTGGTGGACGGAATGCTGGACAATGCAAACATTCACCCTCAGTCACAAAGATCTGGGTTTAATCCATCATTCTTTTCCTCACCACACCACCCCAGTTTGGACCCAGCCATATGCAAATCAGTCTTGACCCTGTTCCTTGTGGGTACAGTCCAGCCCGAACTGCAAAGCCAGGACCTCACTGGACCGGAAACAAGCATCCTCTGACCAGTTTCAGGGCATCACCCTTCTTCAGCCAGGCTAGCTTGAATCAAGTGGTGTAGTGAGCACGGAACCCACGTCTGGGAACACCCTTCCTACTTAGGGCGACAAACTCAAAAGAAACAATTGATGGACGGAATGCTGGATAATGCAAACATTCACCCCAGTCATGAAGATCTGGTTTTAATCCATCATTCTTTTGCTCACCACCCCAGTTTGGACCCAGCGATATGCAAATCAGTCTTGACCCTGTTTCTTGTGGGAACAGTCCAGCCCGAAATGCTAAGCCAGGACTTCACTGGACTGGAAACAAGCATCCTGGGACCAGTTTGAGGGCATCACCCTTCTTCAGCCAGGCTCGCTTGAATCCAGTGGTGTAGTGAGCATGGGACCCACGGCTGGGCATACCCTTCTTACTTAGGGCGACAAACGCAAAAGAAACAATTGATGGACGGAATAATGGAGAATGCAAACATTCACCCCAGGTCACAAAGATCTGGGTTTAACCCATCATTCTTTTGATCACCACACCACCCCAGTTTGGACCCAGCCACATGCAAATCAGTCTTGACCCTGTTCCTTGTGGGAACAGTCCAGCCTGAAAACCAAGCCAGGACCTCACTGCACCGGAAACAAGCATCCTGGGACCGGATTCAGGGCATCACCCTTCTTCAGGCAGGCTAGCTTGAATCCAGTGGTGTAGTGAGCACGGGACCCACGTCTGGGCATACAATTCCTACTTACGGCGACAAACGCAAAAGAAACAGTTGGTGGACGGAATGCTGGACAATGCAAACATTCACCCTCAGTCACAAAGATCTGGGTTTAATCCATCATTCTTTTCCTCACCACACCACCCCAGTTTGGACCCAGCCATATGCAAATCAGTCTTGACCCTGGTTCTTGTGGGAACAGTCCAGTCCGAACTGTCAAGCCAGGACCTCACTGGACTGGAAACAAGCATCCTGAGACCAGTTTCAGGGCATCACCCTTCTTCAGCCAGGCTAGCTTGAATCCAGTGGTGTAGTGAGCACGGGACCCACGTCTGGGCATACCCTTCCTACTTAGGGTGACAAACGCAAAAGAAACAATTGATGGACGGAATGATTGACAATGCAAACATTCACCCCCAGTCACAAAGATCTGGGTTTAATCCATCATTCTTTTGCTCACCACACCACCCCAGTTTGGACCCAGCCATATGCAAATCAGTCTTGAGCCTGTTCCTTGTGAGAACAGTTCAACCCGAACTGCCAAGCCAGGACCTCACTGGACCGGAAACAAGCATCCTGGGACCGGTTTCAGGGCATCACCCTTCTTCAGCCAGGCTAGCTTGAATCCAGTGGTGTATTGAGCACGGCACCTACGTCTGGGTATACCCTTCCTACTTAGGGTGAAAAACGCAAAAGAAACAATTGATGGACGGAATGCTGGACAATGCAAACATTCACCCCCAGTCACAAAGATCTGGGTTTAATCCATCATTCTTTTGCTCACCACACCACCCCAGATTGGACCCAGCCATATGCAAATCAGTCTTGACCCTATTCCTTTTGGGAACAGTCCAACCCAAACTGCCAAGCCAGGACCTCACTGGACCAGAAACAAGCATCCTAGGACCTGTTTCAGGGCATCACCCTTCTTCAGCCAGGCTAGCTTGAATCCAGTGGTGTAGTGAGCACGGGACCTACGTCTGGGCATACCCTTCCTACTTAGGGTGACAAACAAAAAAGAAACAATTGATGGATGGAATGCTGGACAATGCAAACATTCAACCCCAGTCACAAAGATCTGGGTATAATCCATCATTCTTTTGATCACCATACCACCCCAGTTTGGACCCAGCCATATGCAAATCAGTCTTGACCCTGTTCCTTGTGAGAACAGTCCAACCCGAACTGCGAAGCCAGGACCTCACTGGACCGGAAACAAGCATCCTGAGACTAATTTCAGGCCATCATCCTTATTCAGCCAGGCTAGCTTGAATCCAGTGGTGTAGTGAGCACGGAACCCACGTCTGGGCACACCCTTCATACAAACTCAAAAGAAACAATTAATGAACGGAATGCTGGATAATGCAAACATTCACCCCAGTCATGAAGATCTGGGTTTAATCCATCATTCTTTTGCTCACCACACCACCCCAGTTTGGACCCAGCCATATGCAAATCAGTCTTGACCCTGTTCCTTGTGGGAACAGTCCAGCCCAAACTGCCAAGCCAGAACCTCACTGGAATGGAAACAAGCATCCTGGGACCAGTTTCAGGGCATCACCCTTCATCAGGCAGGCTAGCTTGAATCCAGTGGTGTAGTGAGCACGGGTCCCACGTCTGGGCATACTATCCCTACTTATGTCGACAAACGCAAAAGAAACAATTGATGGACGGAATGCTGGACAATGCAAACATTCACCCCCAGTCACAAAGATCTGGGTAGTATCCATCATTCTTTTGCTCACCATACCAACCCAGTTTGGACCCAGCCATATGCAAATCAGTCTTGACCCTGTTCCTTGTGAGAACAGTCCAACCCGAACTGCGAAGCCAGGACCTCACTGGACCGGAAACAAGCATCCTGGGACCAGTTTCAGGGCATCACCCTTCATCAGGCAGGCTAGCTTAAATCCAGTGGTGTAGTGAGCACGGGTCCCACGTCTGGGCATACTATCCCTACTTAGGGCGACAAACGCAAAAGAAACAATTGATGGACGGAATGCTGGACAATGCAAACATTCACCCCCATTCACAAAGATCTGGGATTAATCCATCATTCTTTTGCTCACCACACCACCCCAGTTTGGACCCAGCCATATGCAAATCAGTCTTGACCCTGTTCCTTGTGGGAACAGTCCAGCCCGAACTGCCAAGCCAGGACCTCTCTGGACCGGAAACAAGCATCCTGGGACCAGTTTGAGGGCATCACCCTTCTTCAGGCAGGCTAGCTTGAATCCAGTGGTGTAGTGAGCACGGGACCCACGTCTGGGCATACCCTTCCTACTTAGGGCGACAAACACAAAAGAAACAATCGATCGACGGAATGCTGAACAATGCAAACATTCAACCCCAGTCACAAAGATCTGGGTTTAATCCATCATTCTTTTGTTCACCACACCACCCCAGTTTGGACCCAGCCATATGCAAATCAGTGTTGACCCTGTTCCTTGTGGGAACAGTCCAGCCCGAACTGTGACGCCAGGATGTCACTGGACTGGAAACAAGCATCCTGGGACCGGTTTCAGGGCATCACCCTTCTTCAGACAGGCTAGCTTGGATCCAGTGGTTTAGTGAGCACGGGACCCACGTCTGGGCATACCCTTCCTACTTAGGGCGACAAACGCAAAAGAAACAATTGATGGACGAAATGATTGACAATGCAAACATTCACCCCCAGTCACAAAGATCTGGGTTTAATCCATCATTCTTTTGCTCACCACACCACCCCAGTTTGGACCCAGCCATTTACAAATCAGTCTTGACCCTGTTCCTTGTGGGAACAGTCCAGCCCTATCTGCCAAGCCAGGACCTCACTGGACCGGAAACAAGCATCCTGGGACCAGTTTGAGGGCATCACCCTTCCTCAGCCAGGCTAGCTTGAATCCAGTGGTGTAGTGAGCACGGGACCCACGTCTGGGCATACCCTTCCTACTTAGGGCGACAAACACAAAAGAAACAATTGATGAACGGAATGCTGAACACTGCAAACATTCAACCCCAGTCAAAAAGATCTGGGTTTAACCCATCATTCTTTTGCTCACCACACCACCCCAGTTTGGACCCAGCCATATGCAAATCAGTCTTGAGCCTGTTCCTTGTGAGAACAGTTCAACCCGAACTGCCAAGCCAAGACCTCACTGGACCGGAAACAAACATCCTAGGACCTGTTTCAGGGCATCACCCTTCTTCAGCCAGGCTAGCTTGAATCCAGTGCTGTTGTGAGCACGGGACCCACGTCTGGGCATACCCTTCCTACTTAGGGCGACAAACAAAAAAGAAAGAATTGATGGACGGAATGCTGGACAATGCAAACATTCAACCCCAGTCACAAAGATCTGGGTAGTATCCATCATTCTTTTGCTCACCATACCAACCCAGTTTGGACCCAGCCATATGCAAATCAGTCTTGACCCTGTTCCTTGTGAGAACAGTCCAACCCGAACTGCGAAGCCAGGACCTCACTGGACCGGAAACAAGCATCCTGGGACCAGTTTCAGGGCATCACCCTTCATCAGGCAGGCTAGCTTGAATCCAGTGGTGTAGTGAGCACGGGTCCCACGTCTGGGCATACTATCCCTACTTAGGGCGACAAACGCAAAAGAAACAATTGATGGACGGAATGCTGGACAATGCAAACATTCACCCCCATTCACAAAGATCTGGGTTTAATCCATCATTCTTTTGCTCACCACACCACCCCAGTTTGGACCCAGCCATATGCAAATCAGTCTTGACCCTGTTCCTTGTGGGAACAGTCCAGCCCGAACTGCCAAGCCAGGACCTCTCTGGACCGGAAACAAGCATCCTGGGACCAGTTTGAGGGCATCACCCTTCTTCAGCCAGGCTAGCTTGAATCCAGTGGTGTAGTGAGCACGGGACCCACGTCTGGGCATACCCTTCCTACTTAGGGCGACAAACACAAAAGAAACAATCGATGGACGGAATGCTGAACAATGCAAACATTCAACCCCAGTCACAAAGATCTGGGTTTAATCCATCATTCTTTTGCTCACCACACCACCCCAGTTTGGACCCAGCCATATGCAAATCAGTCTTGAGCCTGTTCCTTGTGAGAACAGTTCAACCCGAACTGCCAAGCCAGGACCTCACTGGCCTGGAAACAAGCATCCTCGGACCGGTTTCAGGGCATCACCCTTCTTCAGCCAGGCTAGCTTGAATCCAGTGGTGTATTGAGCACGGCACCCACGTCTGGGCATACCCTTCCTACTTAGGGTGACAAACGCAAAAGAAACAATTGATGGACGGAATGCTGGACAATGCAAACATTCACCCCCAGTCACAAAGATCTGGGTTTAATCCATCATTCTTTTGCTCACCACACCACCCCAGATTGGACCCAGCCATATGCAAATCAGTCTTGACCCTATTCCTTTTGGGAACAGTCCAACCCAAACTGCCAAGCCAGGACCTCACTGGACCGGAAACAAGCATCCTAGGACCTGTTTCAGGGCATCACCCTTCTTCAGCCAGGCTAGCTTGAATCCAGTGGTGTAGTGAGCACGGGACCCACGTCTGGGCATACCCTTCCTACTTAGGGTGACAAACAAAAAAGAAACAATTGATGGACGGAATGCTGGACAATGCAAACATTCAACCCCAGTCACAAAGATCTGGGTATAATCCATCATTCTTTTGCTCACCATACCACCCCAGTTTGGACCCAGCCATATGCAAATCAGTCTTGACCCTGTTCCTTGTGAGAACAGTCCAACCCGAACTGCGAAGCCAGGACCTCACTGGACCGGAAACAAGCATCCTGAGACTAATTTCAGGCCATCATCCTTATTCGGCCAGGCTAGCTTGAATCCAATGGTGTAGTGAGCACGGGACCCATGTCTGGGCATACCCTTGCTACTTAGGGCGACAAACGCAAAAGAAACAATTGATGGATGGAATGCTGGACAATGCAAACATTCACCCCCAGTCACAAAGATATGGTTTTAATCCATCATTCTTTTGCTCACCACACCACCCCAGTTTGGACCCAGCCATATGCAAATCAGTCTTGACCCTGTTCCTTGTGGGAACAGTCCAGCCCGAACTGCCAAGCCATGACCTCACTGGACCGGAAACAAGCATCCTGGGACCTGTTTCAGGGCACCACCCTTGTTCAGACAGGCTAGCTTGAATCCAGTGGTGTAGTGAGCAGGGGACCCATGTCTGGGCATACCCTTCCTACTTAGGTCAACAAACGGAAAAGAAACAATTGATGGACGGAATGCTGGACAATGCAAACATTCACCCTCAATCACAAAGATCTGGGTTTAATCCATCATTCTTTTGCTCACCACACCACCCCAGTTTGGACCCAGCCATTTACAAATCAGTCTTGACCCTGTTCCTTGTGGGAACAGTCCAGCCCTATCTGCCAAGCCAGGACCTCACTGGAACGGAAACAAGCATCCTGGGACCGGTTTCAGGGCATCACCCTTCATCAGGCAGGCTAGCTTGAATCCAGTGGTGTAGTGAGCACGGGACCCACGTCTGGGCATACCATCCCTACGTAGGGTGACAAACGCAAAAGAAACAGTTGATGGACGGAATGCTGGACAATGCAAACATTCACCCCCAGTCACAAAGATCGGGGTTTAATCCATCAATCTTTTGCGCACCACACCACCCCAGTTTGGACCCAGCCATATGCAAATCAGTCTTTACCCTGTTCCTTGTGGGTACAGTCCAGCCCGAACTGCCAAGCCAGGACTTCACTGGACCGGGAATAAGCATGCTGGGACCAGTTTCAGGACATCACCCTTCTTCAGCCAGGCTAGCTTGAATCCAGTGGTGTAGTGAGCACTGAACCCACGTCTGGGCACACCCTTCCTACTTAGGGTGACAAACGCAAAAGAAACAATTGATGGACGGAATGCTGGACAATGCAAACATTCACCCCCAGTCACAAAGATCTGGGTTTAATCCATCATTCTTTTGCTCACCACACCACCCCAGTATGGACCCAGCCATATGCAAATCAGTCTTGACCCTGTTCCTTCTGGGAACAGTCCAGCCCGAACTGCCAAGCCAGGACTTCACTGGACCGGAAACAAGCATCCTAGGACCAGTTTCAGGGCATCACCCTTCTTCAGCCAGGCTAGCTTGATTCCAGTGGTGTACTGAGCATGGGACCCACGTCTGGGCATACCCTTCTTACTTAGGGTGACAAACAAAAAAGAAACAATTGATGGACGGAATGCTGGATAATGCAAACATTCAACCCCAGTCACAAAGATCTGGGTATAATCCATCATTCTTTTGCTCACCATACCACCCCAGTTTGGACCCAGCCATATGCAAATCAGTCTTGACCCTGTTCCTTGTGAGAACAGTCCAACCCGAACTGCGAAGCCAGGACCTCACTGGACCGGAAACAAGCATCCTGAGACTAATTTCAGGCCATCATCCTTATTCAGCCAGGCTAGCTTGAATCCAGTGGTGTAGTGAGCACGGAACCCACGTCTGGGCACACCCTTCATACAAACTCAAAAGAAACAATTAATGAACGGAATGCTGGATAATGCAAACATTCACCCCAGTCATGAAGATCTGGGTTTAATCCATCATTCTTTTGCTCACCACACCACCCCAGTTTGGACCCAGCCATATGCAAATCAGTCTTGACCCTGTTCCTTGTGGGAACAGTCCAGCCCAAACTGCCAAGCCAGAACCTCACTGGAATGGAAACAAGCATCCTGGGACCAGTTTCAGGGCATCACCCTTCATCAGGCAGGCTAGCTTGAATCCAGTGGTGTAGTGAGCACGGGTCCCACGTCTGGGCATACTATCCATACTTAGGGCGACAAACGCAAAAGAAACAATTGATGGACGGAATGCTGGACAATGCAAACATTCACCCCCATTCACAAAGATCTGGGTTTAATCCATCATTCTTTTGCTCACCACACCACCCCAGTTTGGACCCAGCCATATGCAAATCAGTCTTGACCCTGTTCCTTGTGGGAACAGTCCAGCCCGAACTGCAAAGCCAGGACCTCTCTGGACCCGAAACAAGCATCCTGGGACCAGTTTGAGGGCATCACCCTTCTTCAGCCAGGCTAGCTTGAATCCAGTGGTGTAGTGAGCACGGGACCCACGTCTGGGCATACCCTTCCTACTTAGGGCGACAAACACAAAAGAAACAATTGATGGACGGAATGCTGAAAAATGCAAACATTCAACCCCAGTCACAAAGATCTGGGTTTAATCCATCATTCTTTTGCTCACCACACCACCCCACTTTGGACCCAGCCATATGCAAATCAGTCTTGAGCCTGTTCCTTGTGAGAACAGTTCAACCCGAACTGCCAAGCCAGGACCTCACTGGACCGGAAACAAGCATCCTGGGACTGGTTTCAGGGCATCACCCTTCGTCAGCCAGGCTAGCTTGAATCCAGTGGTGTATTGAGCACGGCACCCACGTCTGGGCATACCCTTCCTACTTAGGGTGACAAACGCAAAAGAAACAATTGATGGACGGAATGCTGGACAATGCAAACATTCACCCCCAGTCACAAAGATCTGGGTTTAATCCATCATTCTTTTGCTCACCACACCACCCCAGATTGGACCCAGCCATATGCAAATCAGTCTTGACCCTATTCCTTTTGGGAACAGTCCAACCTAAACTGCCATGCCAGGACCTCACTGCACCGGAAACAAGCATCCTAGGACCTGTTTCAGGGCATCGCCCTTCTTCAGCCAGGCTAGCTTGAATCCAGTGGTGTAGTGAGCACGGGACCCACGTCTGGGCATACCCTTCCTACTTAGGGTGACAAACAAAAAAGAAAGAATTGATGGACGGAATGCTGGACAATGCAAACATTCAACCCCAGTCACAAAGATCTGGGTATAATCCATCATTCTTTTGCTCACCATACCACCCCAGTTTGGACCCAGCCATATGCAAATCAGTCTTGACCCTGTTCCTCGTGAGAACAGTCCAACCCGAACTGCGAAGCCAGGACCTCACTGGACCGGAAACAAGCATCCTGAGACTAATTTCAGGGCATCATCCTTATTCAGCCAGGCTAGCTTGAATCCAATGGTGTAGTGAGCACGGGTCCCACGTCTGGGCATACTATCCCTACTTAGGGCGACAAACGCAAAAGAAACAATTGATGGACGGAATGCTGGACAATGCAAACATTCACCCCCAGTCACAAAGATCTGGGTTTAATCCATCATTATTTTGCTCACCACACCACCCCAGTTTGGACCCAGCCATATGCAAATCAGTCTTGACCCTGTTCCTTGTGGGAACAGTCCAGCCTGAACTGCCAAGCCAGGACCTCTCTGGACCGGAAACAAGCATCCTGGGACCAGTTTGAGGGCATCACCCTTCTTCAGCCAGGCTAGCTTGAATCCAGTGGTGTAGTGAGCACGGGACCCACGTCTGGGCATACCCTTCCTACTTAGGGCGACAAACACAAAAGAAACAATTGATGGACGGAATGCTGAACAATGCAAACATTCAACCCCAGTCACAAAGATCTGGGTTTAATCCATCATTCTTTTGCTCACCACACCACCCCAGTTTGGACCCAGCCATATGCAAATCAGTCTTGAGCCTGTTCCTTGTGAGAACAGTTCAACCCGAACTGCCAAGCCAGGACCTCACTGGACCGGAAACAAGCATCCTGGGACCGGTTTCAGGGCATCACCCTTCGTCAGCCAGGCTAGCTTGAATCCAGTGGTGTATTGAGCACGGCACCCACGTCTGGGCATACCCTTCCTACTTTGGGTGACAAACGCAAAAGAAACAATTGATGGACGGAATGCTGGACAATGCAAACATTCACCCCCAGTCACAAAGATCTGGGTTTAATCCATCATTCTTTTGCTCACCACACCACCCCAGATTGGACCCAGCCATATGCAAATCAGTCTTGACCCTATTCCTTTTGGGAACAGTCCAACCCAAACTGCCAAGCCAGGACCTCACTGGACCGGAAACAAGCATCCTAGGACCTGTTTCAGGGCATCACCCTTCTTCAGCCAGGCTAGCTTGAATCCAGTGGTGTAGTGAGCACGGGACCCACGTCTGGGCATACCCTTCCTACTTAGGGTGACAAACAAAAAAGAAACAATTGATGGACGGAATGCTGGACAATGCAAACATTCAACCCCAGTCACAAAGATCTGGGTATAATCCATCATTCTTTTGCTCACCATACCACCCCAGTTTGGACCCAGCCATATGCAAATCAGTCTTGACCCTGTTCCTTGTGAGAACAGTCCAACCCGAACTGCGAAGCCAGGACCTCACTGGACCGGAAACAAGCATCCTGAGACTAATTTCAGGCCATCATCCTTATTCGGCCAGGCTAGCTTGAATCCAATGGTGTAGTGAGCACGGGACCCATGTCTGGGCATACCCTTGCTACTTAGGGCGACAAACGCAAAAGAAACAATTGATGGATGGAATGCTGGACAATGCAAACATTCACCCCCAGTCACAAAGATATGGTTTTAATCCATCATTCTTTTGCTCACCACACCACCCCAGTTTGGACCCAGCCATATGCAAATCAGTCTTGACCCTGTTCCTTGTGGGAACAGTCCAGCCCGAACTGCCAAGCCATGACCTCACTGGACCGGAAACAAGCATCCTGGGACCTGTTTCAGGGCACCACCCTTGTTCAGACAGGCTAGCTTGAATCCAGTGGTGTAGTGAGCAGGGGACCCATGTCTGGGCATACCCTTCCTACTTAGGTCAACAAACGGAAAAGAAACAATTGATGGACGGAATGCTGGACAATGCAAACATTCACCCTCAATCACAAAGATCTGGGTTTAATCCATCATTCTTTTGCTCACCACACCACCCCAGTTTGGACCCAGCCATTTACAAATCAGTCTTGACCCTGTTCCTTGTGGGAACAGTCCAGCCCTATCTGCCAAGCCAGGACCTCACTGGAACGGAAACAAGCATCCTGGGACCGGTTTCAGGGCATCACCCTTCATCAGGCAGGCTAGCTTGAATCCAGTGGTGTAGTGAGCACGGGACCCACGTCTGGGCATACCATCCCTACGTAGGGTGACAAACGCAAAAGAAACAGTTGATGGACGGAATGCTGGACAATGCAAACATTCACCCCCAGTCACAAAGATCGGGGTTTAATCCATCAATCTTTTGCGCACCACACCACCCCAGTTTGGACCCAGCCATATGCAAATCAGTCTTTACCCTGTTCCTTGTGGGTACAGTCCAGCCCGAACTGCCAAGCCAGGACTTCACTGGACCGGGAATAAGCATGCTGGGACCAGTTTCAGGACATCACCCTTCTTCAGCCAGGCTAGCTTGAATCCAGTGGTGTAGTGAGCACTGAACCCACGTCTGGGCACACCCTTCCTACTTAGGGTGACAAACGCAAAAGAAACAATTGATGGACGGAATGCTGGACAATGCAAACATTCACCCCCAGTCACAAAGATCTGGGTTTAATCCATCATTCTTTTGCTCACCACACCACCCCAGTATGGACCCAGCCATATGCAAATCAGTCTTGACCCTGTTCCTTCTGGGAACAGTCCAGCCCGAACTGCCAAGCCAGGACTTCACTGGACCGGAAACAAGCATCCTAGGACCAGTTTCAGGGCATCACCCTTCTTCAGCCAGGCTAGCTTGATTCCAGTGGTGTACTGAGCATGGGACCCACGTCTGGGCATACCCTTCTTACTTAGGGTGACAAACAAAAAAGAAACAATTGATGGACGGAATGCTGGATAATGCAAACATTCAACCCCAGTCACAAAGATCTGGGTATAATCCATCATTCTTTTGCTCACCATACCACCCCAGTTTGGACCCAGCCATATGCAAATCAGTCTTGACCCTGTTCCTTGTGAGAACAGTCCAACCCGAACTGCGAAGCCAGGACCTCACTGGACCGGAAACAAGCATCCTGAGACTAATTTCAGGCCATCATCCTTATTCAGCCAGGCTAGCTTGAATCCAGTGGTGTAGTGAGCACGGAACCCACGTCTGGGCACACCCTTCATACAAACTCAAAAGAAACAATTAATGAACGGAATGCTGGATAATGCAAACATTCACCCCAGTCATGAAGATCTGGGTTTAATCCATCATTCTTTTGCTCACCACACCACCCCAGTTTGGACCCAGCCATATGCAAATCAGTCTTGACCCTGTTCCTTGTGGGAACAGTCCAGCCCAAACTGCCAAGCCAGAACCTCACTGGAATGGAAACAAGCATCCTGGGACCAGTTTCAGGGCATCACCCTTCATCAGGCAGGCTAGCTTGAATCCAGTGGTGTAGTGAGCACGGGTCCCACGTCTGGGCATACTATCCCTACTTAGGGCGACAAACGCAAAAGAAACAATTGATGGACGGAATGCTGGACAATGCAAACATTCACCCCCATTCACAAAGATCTGGGTTTAATCCATCATTCTTTTGCTCACCACACCACCCCAGTTTGGACCCAGCCATATGCAAATCAGTCTTGACCCTGTTCCTTGTGGGAACAGTCCAGCCCGAACTGCAAAGCCAGGACCTCTCTGGACCCGAAACAAGCATCCTGGGACCAGTTTGAGGGCATCACCCTTCTTCAGCCAGGCTAGCTTGAATCCAGTGGTGTAGTGAGCACGGGACCCACGTCTGGGCATACCCTTCCTACTTAGGGCGACAAACACAAAAGAAACAATTGATGGACGGAATGCTGAAAAATGCAAACATTCAACCCCAGTCACAAAGATCTGGGTTTAATCCATCATTCTTTTGCTCACCACACCACCCCACTTTGGACCCAGCCATATGCAAATCAGTCTTGAGCCTGTTCCTTGTGAGAACAGTTCAACCCGAACTGCCAAGCCAGGACCTCACTGGACCGGAAACAAGCATCCTGGGACTGGTTTCAGGGCATCACCCTTCGTCAGCCAGGCTAGCTTGAATCCAGTGGTGTATTGAGCACGGCACCCACGTCTGGGCATACCCTTCCTACTTAGGGTGACAAACGCAAAAGAAACAATTGATGGACGGAATGCTGGACAATGCAAACATTCACCCCCAGTCACAAAGATCTGGGTTTAATCCATCATTCTTTTGCTCACCACACCACCCCAGATTGGACCCAGCCATATGCAAATCAGTCTTGACCCTATTCCTTTTGGGAACAGTCCAACCTAAACTGCCATGCCAGGACCTCACTGCACCGGAAACAAGCATCCTAGGACCTGTTTCAGGGCATCGCCCTTCTTCAGCCAGGCTAGCTTGAATCCAGTGGTGTAGTGAGCACGGGACCCACGTCTGGGCATACCCTTCCTACTTAGGGTGACAAACAAAAAAGAAAGAATTGATGGACGGAATGCTGGACAATGCAAACATTCAACCCCAGTCACAAAGATCTGGGTATAATCCATCATTCTTTTGCTCACCATACCACCCCAGTTTGGACCCAGCCATATGCAAATCAGTCTTGACCCTGTTCCTCGTGAGAACAGTCCAACCCGAACTGCGAAGCCAGGACCTCACTGGACCGGAAACAAGCATCCTGAGACTAATTTCAGGGCATCATCCTTATTCAGCCAGGCTAGCTTGAATCCAATGGTGTAGTGAGCACGGGTCCCACGTCTGGGCATACTATCCCTACTTAGGGCGACAAACGCAAAAGAAACAATTGATGGACGGAATGCTGGACAATGCAAACATTCACCCCCAGTCACAAAGATCTGGGTTTAATCCATCATTATTTTGCTCACCACACCACCCCAGTTTGGACCCAGCCATATGCAAATCAGTCTTGACCCTGTTCCTTGTGGGAACAGTCCAGCCCGAACTGCCAAGCCAGGACCTCTCTGGACCGGAAACAAGCATCCTGGGACCAGTTTGAGGGCATCACCCTTCTTCAGCCAGGCTAGCTTGAATCCAGTGGTGTAGTGAGCACGGGACCCACGTCTGGGCATACCCTTCCTACTTAGGGCGACAAACACAAAAGAAACAATTGATGGACGGAATGCTGAACAATGCAAACATTCAACCCCAGTCACAAAGATCTGGGTTTAATCCATCATTCTTTTGCTCACCACACCACCCCAGTTTGGACCCAGCCATATGCAAATCAGTCTTGAGCCTGTTCCTTGTGAGAACAGTTCAACCCGAACTGCCAAGCCAGGACCTCACTGGACCGGAAACAAGCATCCTGGGACCGGTTTCAGGGCATCACCCTTCGTCAGCCAGGCTAGCTTGAATCCAGTGGTGTATTGAGCACGGCACCCACGTCTGGGCATACCCTTCCTACTTTGGGTGACAAACGCAAAAGAAACAATTGATGGACGGAATGCTGGACAATGCAAACATTCACCCCCAGTCACAAAGATCTGGGTTTAATCCATCATTCTTTTGCTCACCACACCACCCCAGATTGGACCCAGCCATATGCAAATCAGTCTTGACCCTATTCCTTTTGGGAACAGTCCAACCTAAACTGCCAAGCCAGGACCTCACTGCACCGGAAACAAGCATCCTAGGACCTGTTTCAGGGCATCGCCCTTCTTCAGCCAGGCTAGCTTGAATCCAGTGGTGTAGTGAGCACGGGACCCACGTCTGGGCATACCCTTCCTACTTAGGGTGACAAACAAAAAAGAAAGAATTGATGGACGGAATGCTGGACAATGCAAACATTCAACCCCAGTCACAAAGATCTGGGTATAATCCATCATTCTTTTGCTCACCAGACCACCCCAGTTTGGACCCAGCCATATGCAAATCAGTCTTGACCCTGTTCCTCGTGAGAACAGTCCAACCCGAACTGCGAAGCCAGGACCTAACTGGACCGGAAACAAGCATCCTGAGACTAATTTCAGGGCATCATCTTTATTCAGCCAGGCTAGCTTGAATCCAATGGTGTAGTGAGCACGGGTCCCACGTCTGGGCATACTATCCCTACTTAGGGCGACAAACGCAAAAGAAACAATTGATGGACGGAATGCTGGACAATGCAGACATTCACCCCCAGTCACAATGAACTGGGTTTAATCCATCATTATTTTGCTCACCACCCCAGTTTGGACCCAGCCATATGGAAATCAGTCTTGACCCTGTTCCTTGTGGGAACAGTCCAGCCCGAACTGCCAAGCCAGGACCTCTCTGGACCGGAAACAAGCATCCTGGGACCAGTTTGAGGGCATCACCCTTCTTCAGCCAGGCTAGCTTGAATCCAGTGGTGTAGTGAGCACGGGACCCATGTCTGGGCATACCCTTCCTACTTAGGGCGACAAACACAAAAGAAACAATTGATGGACGGAATGCTGAACAATGCAAACATTCAACCCCAGTCACAAAGATCTGGGTTTAATCTTCATTCTTTTGCTCACCACACCACCCCAGTTTGGACCCAGCCATATGCAAATCAGTCTTGAGCCTGTTCCTTGTGAGAACAGTTCAACCCGAACTGCCAAGCCAGGACCTCACTGGACTGGAAACAAGCATCCTGGGACCGGTTTCAGGGCATCACCCTTCTTCAGCCAGGCTAGCTTGAATCCAGTGGTGTATTGAGCACGGCACCCACGTCTGGGCATACCCTTCCTACTTAGGGTGACAAATGCAAAAGAAACAATTGATGGACGGAATGCTGGACAATGCAAACATTCACCCGCAGTCACAAAGATCTGGGCTTAATCCATCATTCTTTTGCTCACCACACCACCCCAGATTGGACCCAGCCATATGCAAATCAGTCTTGACCCTATTCCTTTTGGGAACAGTCCAACCCAAACTGCCAAGCCAGGACCTCACTGGACCGGAAACAAGCATCCTAGGACCTGTTTCACGGCATCACCCTTCTTCAGCCAGGCTAGCTTGAATCCAGTGGTGTAGTGAGCACGGGCCCCACGTCTGGGCATACCCTTCCTACTTAGGGTGAGAAACAAAAAAGAAACAATTGATGGACGGAATGCTGGACAATGCAAACATTCAACCCCAGTCACAAAGATCTGGGTATAATCCATCATTCTTTTGCTCACCATACCACCCCAGTTTGGACCCAGCCATGTGCAAATCAGTCTTGACCCTGTTCTTTGTGAGAACAGTCCAACCCGAACTGCGAAGCCAGGACCTCACTGGACCGGAAACAAGCATCCTGAGACTAATTTCAGGGCATCATCCTTATTCAGCCAGGCTAGCTTGAATCCAATGGTGTAGTGAGCACGGGACCCATGTCTGGGCATACCCTTGCTACTTAGGGCGACAAACGCAAAAGAAACAATTGATGGATGGAATGCTGGACAATGCAAACATTCACCCCCAGTCACAAAGATATGGTTTTAATCCATCATTCTTTTGCTCACCACACCACCCCAGTTTGGACCCAGCCATATGCAAATCAGTCTTGACCCTGTTCCTTGTGGGAACAGTCCAGCCTGAACTGCCAAGCCATGACCTCACTGAACCGGAAACAAGCATCCTGGGACCTGTTTCAGGGCACCACCCTTGTTCAGCCAGGCTAGCTTGAATCCAGTGGTGTAGTGAGCACGGGACCCATGTCTGGGCATACCCTTCCTACTTAGGTCAACAAACGCAAAAGAACCAATTGATGGACGGAATGCTGGACAATGCAAACATTCACCCCCAATCACAAAGATCTGGGTTTAATCCATTATTCTTTTGCTCACCACACCACCCCAGTTTGGACCAAGCCATATGCAAACCAGTGTTGACCCTGTTCCTTGTGGGAACAGTCCAGCCCGAACTGTGAAGCCAGGACGTCACTGGACTGGAAACAAGCATCCTGGGACCGGTTTCAGGGCATCACCCTTCTTCAGACAGGCTAGCTTGGATCCAGTGGTGTAGTGAGCACGGGACCCACGTCTGGGCATACCCTTCCTACTTAGGGCGACAAACGCAAAAGAAACAATTGATGGACGAAATGATTGACAATGCAAACATTCACCCCCAGTCACAAAGATCTGGGTTTAATCCATCATTCTTTTGCTCACCACACCACCCCAGTTTGGACCCAGCCATTTACAAATCAGTCTTGACCCTTTTCCTTGTGGGAACAGTCCAGCCCTATCTGCCAAGCCAGGACCTCACTGGAACGGAAACAAGCATCCTGGGACCGGTTTCAGGGCATCACCATTCATCAGGCAGGCTAGCTTGAATCCAGTGGTGTAGTGAGCACGGGACCCACGTCTGGGCATACCATCCCTACTTAGGGTGACAAACGCAAAAGAAACAGTTGATGGACGGAATGCTGGACAATGCAAACATTCACCACCAGTCACAAAGATCTGGGTTTAATCCATCAATCTTTTCCACACCACACCACCCCAGTTTGGACCCAGCCATATGCAAATCAGTCTTTACCCTGTTCCTTGTGGGTACAGTCCAGCCCGAACTGCCAAGCCAGGACTTCACTGGACCGGGAATAAGCATGCTGGGACCAGTTTCAGGACATCACCCTTCTTCAGCCAGGCTAGCTTGAATCCAGTGGTGTAGTGAGCACTGAACCCACGTCTGGGCACACCCTTCCTACTTAGGGTGACAAACGCAAAAGAAACAATTGATGGACGAAATGCTGGACAATGCAAACATTCACCCCCAGTCACAAAGATCTGGGTTTAATCCATCATTCTTTTGCTCACCACACCACCCCAGATTGGACCCAGCCATATGCAAATCAGTCTTGACCCTATTCCTTTTGGGAACAGTCCAACCCAAACTGCCAAGCCAGGACCTCACTGGACCGGAAACAAGCATCCTAGGACCTGTTTCAGGGCATCACCCTTCTTCAGCCAGGCTAGCTTGAATCCAGTGGTGTAGTGAGCACGGGACCTACGTCTGGGCATACCCTTCCTA
The DNA here is from genome assembly GCF_964204655.1 of Triturus cristatus. Lineage (NCBI taxonomy): Eukaryota > Metazoa > Chordata > Amphibia > Caudata > Salamandridae > Triturus > Triturus cristatus. The sequence goes on from NC_140594.1 coordinate 883,436,329, forward strand.
CTTAGGGTGACAAACAAAAAAGAAACAATTGATGGACGGAATGCTGGACAATGCAAACATTCAACCCCAGTCACAAAGATCTGGGTATAATCCATCATTCTTTTGCTCACCATACCACCCCAGTTTGGACCCAGCCATATGCAAATCAGTCTTGACCCTGTTCCTTGTGAGAACAGTCCAACCCGAACTGCGAAGCCAGGACCTCACTGGACCGGAAACAAGCATCCTGAGACTAATTTCAGGCCATCATCCTTATTCAGCCAGGCTAGCTTGAATCCAGTGGTGTAGTGAGCACGGAACCCACGTCTGGGCACACCCTTCATACAAACTCAAAAGAAACAATTAATGAACGGAATGCTGGATAATGCAAACATTCACCCCAGTCATGAAGATCTGGGTTTAATCCATCATTCTTTTGCTCACCACACCACCCCAGTTTGGACCCAGCCATATGCAAATCAGTCTTGACCCTGTTCCTTGTGGGAACACTCCAGCCCAAACTGCCAAGCCAGAACCTCACTGGAATGGAAACAAGCATCCTGGGACGAGTTTCAGGGCATCACCCTTCATCAGGCAGGCTAGCTTGAATCCAGTGGTGTAGTGAGCACGGGTCCCACGTCTGGGCATACTATCCCTACTTATGGCGACAAACGCAAAAGAAACAATTGATGGACGGAATGCTGGACAATGCAAACATTCACCCCCAGTCACAAAGATCTGGGTTTAATCCATCATTCTTTTGCTCACCACACCACCCCAGATTGGACCCAGCCATATGCAAATCAGTCTTGACCCTATTCCTTGTGGGAACAGTCCAACCCAAACTGCCAAGCCAGGACCTCACTGGACCGGAAACAAACATCCTAGGACCTGTTTCAGGGCATCACCCTTCTTCAGCCAGGCTAGCTTGAATCCAGTGCTGTAGTGAGCACGGGACCCACGTCTGGGCATACCCTTCCTACTTAGGGCGACAAACAAAAAAGAAAGAATTGATGGACGGAATGCTGGACAATGCAAACATTCAACCCCAGTCACAAAGATCTGTGTAGTATCCATCATTCTTTTGCTCACCATACCAACCCAGTTTGGACCCAGCCATATGCAAATCAGTCTTGACCCTGTTCCTTGTGAGAACAGTCCAACCCGAACTGCGAAGCCAGGACCTCACTGGACCGGAAACAAGCATCCTGGGACCAGTTTCAGGGCATCACCCTTCATCAGGCAGGCTAGCTTAGATCCAGTGGTGTAGTGAGCACGGGTCCCACGTCTGGGCATACTATCCCTACTTAGGGCGACAAACGCAAAAGAAACAATTGATGGACGGAATGCTGGACAATGCAAACATTCACCCCCATTCACAAAGATCTGGGATTAATCCATCATTCTTTTGCTCACCACACCACCCCGGTTTGGACCCAGCCATATGCAAATCAGTCTTGACCCTGTTCCTTGTGGGAACAGTCCAGCCCGAACTGCCAAGCCAGGACCTCTCTGGACCGGAAACAAGCATCCTGGGACCAGTTTGAGGGCATCACCCTTCTTCAGCCAGGCTAGCTTGAATCCAGTGGTGTAGTGAGCACGGGACCCACGTCTGGGCATACCCTTCCTACTTAGGGCGACAAACACAAAAGAAACAATCGATCGACGGAATGCTGAACAATGCAAACATTCAACCCCAGTCACAAAGATCTGGGTTTAATCCATCATTCTTTTGTTCACAACACCACCCCAGTTTGGACCCAGCCATATGCAAATCAGTGTTGACCCTGTTCCTTGTGGGAACAGTCCAGCCCGAACTGTGAAGCCAGGACGTCACTGGACCGGAAACAAGCATCCTGGGACCGGTTTCAGGGCATCACCCTTCTTCAGACAGGCTAGCTTGGATCCAGTGGTGTAGTGAGCACGGGACCCACGTCTGGGCATACCCTTCCTACTTAGGGCGACAAACGCAAAAGAAACAATTGATGGACGAAATGATTGACAATGCAAACATTCACCCCCAGTCACAAAGATCTGGGTTTAATCCATCATTCTTTTGCTCACCACACCACCCCAGTTTGGACCCAGCCATTTACAAATCAGTCTTGACCCTGTTCCTTGTGGGAACAGTCCAGCCCTATCTGCCAAGCCAGGACCTCACTGGACCGGAAACAAGCATCCTGGGACCAGTTTGAGGGCATCACCCTTCTTCAGCCAGGCTAGCTTGAATCCAGTGGTGTAGTGAGCACGGGACCCATGTCTGGGCATACCCTTCCTACTTAGGGCGACAAACACAAAAGAAACAATTGATGAACGGAATGCTGAACACTGCAAACATTCAACCCCAGTCAAAAAGATCTGGGTTTAACCCATCATTCTTTTGCTTACCACACCACCCCAGTTTGGACCCAGCCATATGCAAATCAGTCTTGAGCCTGTTCCTTGTGAGAACAGTTCAACCCGAACTGCCAAGCCAAGACCTCACTGGACCGGAAACAAGCATCCAGGGACCGGTTTCAGGGCATCACCCTTCTTCAGCCAGGCTAGCTTGAATCCAGTGGTGTATTGAGCACGGCACCCACGTCTGGGCATACCCTTCCTACTTAGGGCGACAAACGCAAAAGAAACAATTGATGGACGGAATGCTGGACAATGCAAACATTCACCCCCAGTCACAAAGATCTGGGTTTAATCCATCATTCTTTTGCTCACCACACCACCCCAGATTGGACCCAGCCATATGCAAATCAGTCTTGACCCTATTCCTTGTGGGAACAGTCCAACCCAAACTGCCAAGCCAGGACCTCACTGGACCGGAAACAAACATCCTAGGACCTGTTTCAGGGCATCACCCTTCTTCAGCCAGGCTAGCTTGAATCCAGTGTTGTTGTGAGCACGGGACCCACGTCTGGGCATACCCTTCCTACTTAGGGCGACAAACAAAAAAGAAAGAATTGATGGACGGAATGCTGGACAATGCAAACATTCAACCCCAGTCACAAAGATCTGGGTAGTATCCATCATTCTTTTGCTCACCATACCAACCCAGTTTGGACCCAGCCATATGCAAATCAGTCTTGACCCTGTTCCTTGTGAGAACAGTCCAACCCGAACTGCGAAGCCAGGACCTCACTGGACCGGAAACAAGCATCCTGGGACCAGTTTCAAGGCATCACCCTTCATCAGGCAGGCTAGCTTGAATCCAGTGGTGTAGTGAGCACGGGTCCCACGTCTGGGCATACTATCCCTACTTAGGGCGACAAACGCAAAAGAAACAATTGATGGACGGAATGCTGGACAATGCAAACATTCACCCCCATTCACAAAGATCTGGGTTTAATCCATCATTCTTTTGCTCACCACACCACCCCAGTTTGGACCCAGCCATATGCAAATCAGTCTTGACCCTGTTCCTTGTGGGAACAGTCCAGCCCGAACTGCCAAGCCAGGACCTCTCTGGACCGGAAACAAGCATCCTGGGACCAGTTTGAGGGCATCACCCTTCTTCAGCCAGGCTAGCTTGAATCCAGTGGTGTAGTGAGCACGGGACCCATGTCTGGGCATACCCTTCCTACTTAGGGCGACAAACACAAAAGAAACAATCGATGGACGGAATGCTGAACAATGCAAACATTCAACCCCAGTCACAAAGATCTGGGTTTAATCCATCATTCTTTTGCTCACCACACCACCCCAGTTTGGACCCAGCCATATGCAAATCAGTCTTGAGCCTGTTCCTTGTGAGAACAGTTCAACCCGAACTGCCAAGCCAGGACCTCACTGGACCGGAAACAAGCATCCTCGGACCGGTTTCAGGGCATCACCCTTCTTCAGCCAGGCTAGCTTGAATCCAGTGGTGTATTGAGCACGGCACCCACGTCTGGGCATACCCTTCCTACTTAGGGTGACAAACGCAAAAGAAACAATTGATGGACAGAATGCTGGACAATGCAAACATTCACCCCCAGTCACAAAGATCTGGGTTTAATCCATCATTCTTTTGCTCACCACACCACCCCAGATTGGACCCAGCCATATGCAAATCAGTCTTGACCCTATTCCTTTTGGGAACAGTCCAACCCAAACTGCCAAGCCAGGACCTCACTGGACCGGAAACAAGCATCCTAGGAACTGTTTCAGGGCATCACCCTTCTTCAGCCAGGCTAGCTTGAATCCAGTGGTGTAGTGAGCACGGGACCCACGTCTGGGCATACCCATCCTACTTAGGGTGACAAACAAAAAAGAAACAATTGATGGACGGAATGCTGGACAATGCAAACATTCAACCCCAGTCACAAAGATCTGGGTATAATCCATCATTCTTTTGCTCACCATACCACCCCAGTTTGGACCCAGCCATATGCAAATCAGTCTTGACCCTGTTCCTTGTGAGAACAGTCCAACCCGAACTGCGAAGCCAGGACCTCACTGGACCGGAAACAAGCATCCTGAGACTAATTTCAGGCCATCATCCTTATTCAGCCAGGCTAGCTTGAATCCAATGGTGTAGTGAGCACGGGACCCATGTCTGGGCATACCCTTGCTACTTAGGGCGACAAACGCAAAAGAAACAATTGATGGATGGAATGCTGGACAATGCAAACATTCACCCCCAGTCACAAAGATATGGTTTTAATCCATCATTCTTTTGCTCACCACACCACCCCAGTTTGGACCCAGCCATATGCAAATCAGTCTTGACCCTGTTCCTTGTGGGAACAGTCCAGCCCGAACTGCCAAGCCATGACCTCACTGGACCGGAAACAAGCATCCTGGGACCTGTTTCAGGGCACCACCCTTGTTCAGCCAGGCTAGCTTGAATCCAGTGGTGTAGTGAGCACGGGACCCATTTCTGGGCATACCCTTCCTACTTAGGTCAACAAACGCAAAAGAAACAATTGATGGACGGAATGCTGGACAATGCAAACATTCACCCTCAATCACAAAGATCTGGGTTTAATCCATCATTCTTTTGCTCACCACACCACCCCAGTTTGGACCCAGCCATTTACAAATCAGTCTTGACCCTGTTCCTTGTGGGAACAGTCCAGCCCTATCTGCCAAGCCAGGACCTCACTGGAACGGAAACAAGCATCCTGGGACCGGTTTCAGGGCATCACCATTCATCAGGCAGGCTAGCTTGAATCCAGTGGTGTAGTGAGCACGGGACCCACGTCTGGGCATACCATCCCTACTTAGGGTGACAAACGCAAAAGAAACAGTTGATGGACGGAATGCTGGACAATGCAAACATTCACCACCAGTCACAAAGATCTGGGTTTAATCCATCAATCTTTTCCACACCACACCACCCCAGTTTGGACCCAGCCATATGCAAATCAGTCTTTACCCTGTTCCTTGTGGGTACAGTCCAGCCCGAACTGCCAAGCCAGGACTTCACTGGACCGGGAATAAGCATGCTGGGACCAGTTTCAGGACATCACCCTTCTTCAGCCAGGCTAGCTTGAATCCAGTGGTGTAGTGAGCACTGAACCCACGTCTGGGCACACCCTTCCTACTTAGGGTGACAAACGCAAAAGAAACAATTGATGGACGAAATGCTGGACAATGCAAACATTCACCCCCAGTCACAAAGATCTGGGTTTAATCCATCATTCTTTTGCTCACCACACCACCCCAGATTGGACCCAGCCATATGCAAATCAGTCTTGACCCTGTTCCTTGTGAGAACAGTCCAACCCGAACTGCGAAGCCAGGACCTCACTGGACCGGAAACAAGCATCCTGAGACTAATTTCAGGCCATCATCCTTATTCAGCCAGGCTAGCTTGAATCCAGTGGTGTAGTGAGCACGGAACCCACATCTGGGCACACCCTTCATACAAACTCAAAAGAAACAATTAATGAACGGAATGCTGGATAATGCAAACATTCACCCCAGTCATGAAGATCTGGGTTTAATCCATCATTCTTTTGCTCACCACACCACCCCAGTTTGGACCCAGCCATATGCAAATCAGTCTTGACCCTGTTCCTTGTGGGAACAGTCCAGCCCAAACTGCCAAGCCAGAACCTCACTGGAATGGAAACAAGCATCCTGGGACGAGTTTCATGGCATCACCCTTCATCAGGCAGGCTAGCTTGAATCCAGTGGTGTAGTGAGCACGGGTCCCACGTCTGGGCATACTATCCCTACTTATGGCGACAAACGCAAAAGAAACAATTGATGGACGGAATGCTGGACAATGCAAACATTCACCCCCAGTCACAAAGATCTGGGTTTAATCCATCATTCTTTTGCTCACCACACCACCCCAGATTGGACCCAGCCATATGCAAATCAGTCTTGACCCTATTCCTTGTGGGAACAGTCCAACCCAAACTGCCAAGCCAGGACCTCACTGGACCGGAAACAAACATCCTAGGACCTGTTTCAGGGCATCACCCTTCTTCAGCCAGGCTAGCTTGAATCCAGTGCTGTAGTGAGCACGGGACCCACGTCTGGGCATACCCTTCCTACTTAGGGCGACAAACAAAAAAGAAAGAATTGATGGACGGAATGCTGGACAATGCAAACATTCAACCCCAGTCACAAAGATCTGGGTAGTATCCATCATTCTTTTGCTCACCATACCAACCCAGTTTGGACCCAGCCATATGCAAATCAGTCTTGACCCTGTTCCTTGTGAGAACAGTCCAACCCGAACTGCGAAGCCAGGACCTCACTGGACCGGAAACAAGCATCCTGGGACCAGTTTCAGGGCATCACCCTTCATCAGGCAGGCTAGCTTAGATCCAGTGGTGTAGTGAGCACGGGTCCCACGTCTGGGCATACTATCCCTACTTAGGGCGACAAACGCAAAAGAAACAATTGATGGACGGAATGCTGGACAATGCAAACATTCACCCCCATTCACAAAGATCTGGGATTAATCCATCATTCTTTTGCTCACCACACCACCCCGGTTTGGACCCAGCCATATGCAAATCAGTCTTGACCCTGTTCCTTGTGGGAACAGTCCAGCCCGAACTGCCAAGCCAGGACCTCTCTGGACCGGAAACAAGCATCCTGGGACCAGTTTGAGGGCATCACCCTTCTTCAGCCAGGCTAGCTTGAATCCAGTGGTGTAGTGAGCACGGGACCCACGTCTGGGCATACCCTTCCTACTTAGGGCGACAAACACAAAAGAAACAATCGATCGACGGAATGCTGAACAATGCAAACATTCAACCCCAGTCACAAAGATCTGGGTTTAATCCATCATTCTTTTGTTCACCACACCACCCCAGTTTGGACCCAGCCATATGCAAATCAGTGTTGACCCTGTTCCTTGTGGGAACAGTCCAGCCCGAACTGTGAAGCCAGGACGTCACTGGACTGGAAACAAGCATCCTGGGACCGGTTTCAGGGCATCACCCTTCTTCAGACAGGCTAGCTTGGATCCAGTGGTGTAGTGAGCACGGGACCCACGTCTGGGCATACCCTTCCTACTTAGGGCGACAAACGCAAAAGAAACAATTGATGGACGAAATGATTGACAATGCAAACATTCACCCCCAGTCACAAAGATCTGGGTTTAATCCATCATTCTTTTGCTCACCACACCACCCCAGTTTGGACCCAGCCATTTACAAATCAGTCTTGACCCTGTTCCTTGTGGGAACAGTCCAGCCCTATCTGCCAAGCCAGGACCTCACTGGACCGGAAACAAGCATCCTGGGACCAGTTTGAGGGCATCACCCTTCTTCAGCCAGGCTAGCTTGAATCCAGTGGTGTAGTGAGCACGGGACCCATGTCTGGGCATACCCTTCCTACTTAGGGCGACAAACACAAAAGAAACAATTGATGAACGGAATGCTGAACACTGCAAACATTCAACCCCAGTCAAAAAGATCTGGGTTTAACCCATCATTCTTTTGCTTACCACACCACCCCAGTTTGGACCCAGCCATATGCAAATCAGTCTTGAGCCTGTTCCTTGTGAGAACAGTTCAACCCGAACTGCCAAGCCAAGACCTCACTGGACCGGAAACAAGCATCCAGGGACCGGTTTCAGGGCATCACCCTTCTTCAGCCAGGCTAGCTTGAATCCAGTGGTGTATTGAGCACGGCACCCACGTCTGGGCATACCCTTCCTACTTAGGGCGACAAACGCAAAAGAAACAATTGATGGACGGAATGCTGGACAATGCAAACATTCACCCCCAGTCACAAAGATCTGGGTTTAATCCATCATTCTTTTGCTCACCACACCACCCCAGATTGGACCCAGCCATATGCAAATCAGTCTTGACCCTATTCCTTGTGGGAACAGTCCAACCCAAACTGCCAAGCCAGGACCTCACTGGACCGGAAACAAACATCCTAGGACCTGTTTCAGGGCATCACCCTTCTTCAGCCAGGCTAGCTTGAATCCAGTGCTGTTGTGAGCACGGGACCCACGTCTGGGCATACCCTTCCTACTTAGGGCGACAAACAAAAAAGAAAGAATTGATGGACGGAATGCTGGACAATGCAAACATTCAACCCCAGTCACAAAGATCTGGGTAGTATCCATCATTCTTTTGCTCACCATACCAACCCAGTTTGGACCCAGCCATATGCAAATCAGTCTTGACCCTGTTCCTTGTGAGAACAGTCCAACCCGAACTGCGAAGCCAGGACCTCACTGGACCGGAAACAAGCATCCTGGGACCAGTTTCAGGGCCTCACCCTTCATCAGGCAGGCTAGCTTGAATCCAGTGGTGTAGTGAGCACGGGTCCCACGTCTGGGCATACTATCCCTACTTAGGGCGACAAACGCAAAAGAAACAATTGATGGACGGAATGCTGGACAATGCAAACATTCACCCCCATTCACAAAGATCTGGGTTTAATCCATCATTCTTTTGCTCACCACACCACCCCAGTTTGGACCCAGCCATATGCAAATCAGTCTTGACCCTGTTCCTTGTGGGAACAGTCCAGCCCGAACTGCCAAGCCAGGACCTCTCTGGACCGGAAACAAGCATCCTGGGACCAGTTTGAGGGCATCACCCTTCTTCAGCCAGGCTAGCTTGAATCCAGTGGTGTAGTGAGCACGGGACCCATGTCTGGGCATACCCTTCCTACTTAGGGCGACAAACACAAAAGAAACATCGATGGACGGAATGCTGAACAATGCAAACATTCAACCCCAGTCACAAAGATCTGGGTTTAATCCATCATTCTTTTGCTCACCACACCACCCCAGTTTGGACCCAGCCATATGCAAATCAGTCTTGAGCCTGTTCCTTGTGAGAACAGTTCAACCCGAACTGCCAAGCCAGGACCTCACTGGACCGGAAACAAGCATCCTCGGACCGGTTTCAGGGCATCACCCTTCTTCAGCCAGGCTAGCTTGAATCCAGTGGTGTAGTGAGCACGGGACCCACGTCTGGGCATACCCATCCTACTTAGGGTGACAAACAAAAAAGAAACAATTGATGGACGGAATGCTGGACAATGCAAACATTCAACCCCAGTCACAAAGATCTGGGTATAATCCATCATTCTTTTGCTCACCATACCACCCCAGTTTGGACCCAGCCATATGCAAATCAGTCTTGACCCTGTTCCTTGTGAGAACAGTCCAACCCGAACTGCGAAGCCAGGACCTTACTGGACCGGAAACAAGCATCCTGAGACTAATTTCAGGCCATCATCCTTATTCAGCCAGGCTAGCTTGAATCCAATGGTGTAGTGAGCACGGGACCCATGTCTGGGCATACCCTTGCTACTTAGGGCGACAAACGCAAAAGAAACAATTGATGGATGGAATGCTGGACAATGCAAACATTCACCCCCAGTCACAAAGATATGGTTTTAATCCATCATTCTTTTGCTCACCACACCACCCCAGTTTGGACCCAGCCATATGCAAATCAGTCTTGACCCTGTTCCTTGTGGGAACAGTCCAGCCCGAACTGCCAAGCCATGACCTCACTGGACCGGAAACAAGCATCCTGGGACCTGTTTCAGGGCACCACCCTTGTTCAGCCAGGCTAGCTTGAATCCAGTGGTGTAGTGAGCACGGGACCCATGTCTGGGCATACCCTTCCTACTTAGGTCAACAAACGCAAAAGAAACAATTGATGGACGGAATGCTGGACAATGCAAACATTCACCCTCAATCACAAAGATCTGGGTTTAATCCATCATTCTTTTGCTCACCACACCACCCCAGTTTGGACCCAGCCATTTACAAATCAGTCTTGACCCTGTTCCTTGTGGGAACAGTCCAGCCCTATCTGCCAAGCCAGGACCTCACTGGAACGGAAACAAGCATCCTGGGACCGGTTTCAGGGCATCACCCTTCATCAGGCAGGCTAGCTTGAATCCAGTGGTGTAGTGAGCACGGGACCCACGTCTGGGCATACCATCCCTACGTAGGGTGACAAACGCAAAAGAAACAGTTGATGGACGGAATGCTGGACAATGCAAACATTCACCCCCAGTCACAAAGATCGGGGTTTAATCCATCAATCTTTTGCACACCACACCACCCCAGTTTGGACCCAGCCATATGCAAATCAGTCTTTACCCTGTTCCTTGTGGGTACAGTCCAGCCCGAACTGCCAAGCCAGGACTTCACTGGACCGGGAATAAGCATGCTGGGACCAGTTTCAGGACATCACCCTTCTTCAGCCAGGCTAGCTTGAATCCAGTGGTGTAGTGAGCACTGAACCCACGTCTGGGCACACCCTTCCTACTTAGGGTGACAAACGCAAAAGAAACAATTGATGGACGGAATGCTGGACAATGCAAACATTCACCCCCATTCACATAGATCTGGGTTTAATCCATCATTCTTTTGCTCACCACACCACCCCAGTTTGGACCCAGCCATATGCAAATCAGTCTTGACCCTGTTCCTTGTGGGAACAGTCCAGCCCGAACTGCCAAGCCAGGACCTCTCTGGACCGGAAACAAGCATCCTGGGACCAGTTTGAGGGCATCACCCTTCTTCAGCCAGGCTAGCTTGAATCCAGTGGTGTAGTGAGCACGGGACCCACGTCTGGGCATACCCTTCCTACTTAGGGCGACAAACACAAAAGAAACAATCGATGGACGGAATGCTGAACAATGCAAACATTCAACCCCAGTCACAAAGATCTGGGTTTAATCCATCATTCTTTTGCTCACCACACCACCCCAGTTTGGACCCAGCCATATGCAAATCAGTCTTGAGCCTGTTCCTTGTGAGAACAGTTCAACCCGAACTGCCAAGCCAGGACCTCACTGGACCAGAAACAAGCATCCTCGGACCGGTTTCAGGGCATCACCCTTCTTCAGCCAGGCTAGCTTGAATCCAGTGGTGTATTGAGCACGGCACCCACGTCTGGGCATACCCTTCCTACTTAGGGTGACAAACGCAAAAGAAACAATTGATGGACGGAATGCTGGACAATGCAAACATTCACCCCCAGTCACAAAGATCTGGGTTTAATCCATCATTCTTTTGCTCACCACACCACCCCAGATTGGACCCAGCCATATGCAAATCAGTCTTGACCCTATTCCTTTTGGGAGCAGTCCAACCCAAACTGCCAAGCCAGGACCTCACTGGACCGGAAACAAGCATCCTAGGACCTGTTTCAGGGCATCACCCTTCTTCAGCCAGGCTAGCTTGAATCCAGTGGTGTAGTGAGCACGGGACCCACGTCTGGGCACACCCTTCCTACTTAGGGTGACAAACAAAAAAGAAACAATCGATGGACGGAATGCTGGACAATGCAAGCATTCAACCCCAGTCACAAAGATCTGGGTATAATCCATCATTCTTTTGCTCACCATACCACCCCAGTTTGGACCCAGCCATACGCAAATCAGTCTTGACCCTGTTCCTTGTGAGAACAGTCCAACCCGAACTGCGAAGCCAGGACCTCACTGGACCGGAAACAAGCATCCTGAGACTAATTTCAGGCCATCATCCTTATTCAGCCAGGCTAGCTTGAATCCAATGGTGTAGTGAGCACGGGACCCATGTCTGGGCATACCCTTGCTACTTAGGGCGACAAACGCAAAAGAAACAATTGATGGATGGAATGCTGGACAATGCAAACATTCACCCCCAGTCACAAAGATATGGTTTTAATCCATCATTCTTTTGCTCACCACACCACCCCAGTTTGGACCCAGCCATATGCAAATCAGTCTTGACCCTGTTCCTTGTGGGAACAGTCCAGCCCGAACTGCCAAGCCATGACCTCACTGGACCGGAAACAAGCATCCTGGGACCTGTTTCAGGGCACCACCCTTGTTCAGCCAGGCTAGCTTGAATCCAGTGGTGTAGTGAGCACGGGACCCATGTCTGGGCATACCCTTCCTACTTAGGTCAACAAACGCAAAAGAAACAATTGATGGACGGAATGCTGGACAATGCAAACATTCACCCTCAATCACAAAGATCTGGGTTTAATCCATCATTCTTTTGCTCACCACACCACCCCAGTTTGGACCCAGCCATTTACAAATCAGTCTTGACCCTGTTCCTTGTGGGAACAGTCCAGCCCTATCTGCCAAGCCAGGACCTCACTGGAACGGAAACAAGCATCCTGGGACCGGTTTCAGGGCATCACCCTTCATCAGGCAGGCTAGCTTGAATCCAGTGGTGTAGTGAGCACGGGACCCACGTCTGGGCATACCATCCCTACGTAGGGTGACAAACGCAAAAGAAACAGTTGATGGACGGAATGCTGGACAATGCAAACATTCACCCCCAGTCACAAAGATCGGGGTTTAATCCATCAATCTTTTGCACACAACACCACCCCAGTTTGGACCAAGCCATATGCAAATCAGTCTTTACCCTGTTCCTTGTGGGTACAGTCCAGCCCGAACTGCCAAGCCAGGACTTCACTGGACCGGGAATAAGCATGCTGGGACCAGTTTCAGGACATCACCCTTCTTCAGCCAGGCTAGCTTGAATCCAGTGGTGTAGTGAGCACTGAACCCACGTCTGGGCACACCCTTCCTACTTAGGGTGACAAACGCAAAAGAAACAATTGAAGGACGGAATGCTGGACAATGCAAACATTCACCCCCATTCACAAAGATCTGGGTTTAATCCATCATTCTTTTGCTCACCACACCACCCCAGTTTGGACCCAGCCATATGCAAATCAGTCTTGACCCTGTTCCTTGTGGGAACAGTCCAGCCCGAACTGCCAAGCCAGGACCTCTCTGGACCGGAAACAAGCATCCTGGGACCAGTTTGAGGGCATCACCCTTCTTCAGCCAGGCTAGCTTGAATCCAGTGGTGTAGTGAGCACGGGACCCACGTCTGGGCATACCCTTCCTACTTAGGGCGACAAACAAAAAAGAAACAATCGATGGACGGAATGCTGAACAATGCAAACATTCAACCCCAGTCACAAAGATCTGGGTTTAATCCATCATTCTTTTGCTCACCACACCACCCCAGTTTGGACCCAGCCATATGCAAATCAGTCTTGAGCCTGTTCCTTGTGAGAACAGTTCAACCCGAACTGCCAAGCCAGGACCTCACTGGACCGGAAACAAGCATCCTCGGACCGGTTTCAGGGCATCACCCTTCTTCAGCCAGGCTAGCTTGAATCCAGTGGTGTATTGAGCACGGCACCCACGTCTGGGCATACCCTTCCTACTTAGGGTGACAAACGCAAAAGAAACAATTGATGGACGGAATGCTGGACAATGCAAACATTCACCCCCAGTCACAAAGATCTGGGTTTAATCCATCATTCTTTTGCTCACCACACCACCCCAGATTGGACCGAGCCATATGCAAATCAGTCTTGACCCTATTCCTTTTGGGAACAGTCCAACCCAAACTGCCAAGCCAGGACCTCACTGGACCGGAAACAAGCATCCTAGGACCTGTTTCAGGGCATCACCCTTCTTCAGCCAGGCTAGCTTGAATCCAGTGGTGTAGTGAGAACGGGACCCACGTCTGGGCATACCCTTCCTACTTAGGGTGACAAACAAAAAAGAAACAATCGATGGACGGAATGCTGGACAATGCAAACATTCAACCCCAGTCACAAAGATCTGGGTATAATCCATCATTCTTTTGCTCACCATACCACCCCAGTTTGGACCCAGCCATACGCAAATCAGTCTTGACCCTGTTCCTTGTGAGAACAGTCCAACCCGAACTGCGAAGCCAGGACCACACTGGACCGGAAACAAGCATCCTGAGACTAATTTCAGGCCATCATCCTTATTCAGCCAGGCTAGCTTGAATCCAATGGTGTAGTGAGCACGGGACCCATGTCTGGGCATACCCTTGCTACTTAGGGCGACAAACGCAAAAGAAACAATTGATGGACGGAATGCTGGACAATGCAAACATTCACCCCCAGTCACAAAGATATGGTTTTAATCCATCATTCTTTTGCTCACCACACCACCCCAGTTTGGACCCAGCCATATGCAAATCAGTCTTGACCCTGTTCCTTGTGGGAACAGTCCAGCCCGAACTGCCAAGCCATGACCTCACTGGACCGGAAACAAGCATCCTGGGACCTGTTTCAGGGCACCACCCTTGTTCAGCCAGGCTAGCTTGAATCCAGTGGTGTAGTGAGCACGGGACCCATGTCTGGGCATACCCTTCCTACTTAGGTCAACAAACGCAAAAGAAACAATTGATGGACGGAATGCTGGACAATGCAAACATTCACCCTCAATCACAAAGATCTGGGTTTAATCCATCATTCTTTTGCTCACCACACCACCCCAGTTTGGACCCAGCCATTTACAAATCAGTCTTGACCCTGTTCCTTGTGGGAACAGTCCAGCCCTATCTGCCAAGCCAGGACCTCACTGGAACGGAAACAAGCATCCTGGGACCGGTTTCAGGGCATCACCCTTCATCAGGCAGGCTAGCTTGAATCCAGTGGTGTAGTGAGCACGGGACCCACGTCTGGGCATACCATCCCTACGTAGGGTGACAAACGCAAAAGAAACAGTTGATGGACGGAATGCTGGACAATGCAAACATTCACCCCCAGTCACAAAGATCGGGGTTTAATCCATCAATCTTTTGCACACAACACCACCCCAGTTTGGACCCAGCCATATGCAAATCAGTCTTTACCCTGTTCCTTGTGGGTACAGTCCAGCCCGAACTGCCAAGCCAGGACTTCACTGGACCGGGAATAAGCATGCTGGGACCAGTTTCAGGACATCACCCTTCTTCAGCCAGGCTAGCTTGAATCCAGTGGTGTAGTGAGCACTGAACCCACGTCTGGGCACACCCTTCCTACTTAGGGTGACAAACGCAAAAGAAACAATTGATGGACGGAATGCTGGACAATGCAAACATTCACCCCCAGTCACAAAGATCTGGGTTTAATCCATCATTCTTTTGCTCACCACACCACCCCAGTATGGACCCAGCCATATGCAAATCAGTCTTGACCCTGTTCCTTGTGGGAACAGTCCAGCCCGAACTGCCAAGCCAGGACTTCACTGGACCGGAAACAAGCATCCTAGGAACAGTTTCAGGGCATCACCCTTCTTCAGCCAGGCTAGCTTGATTCCAGTGGTGTACTGAGCATGGGACCCACGTCTGGGCATTCCCTTCCTACTTAGGGCGACAAACGCAAAAGAAACAATTGATGGATGAAATGCTGGACAATGCAAACAATCACCTCCAATCACAATGATCTGGGTTTAATCCATCATTCTTTTGCTCACCACACCACCCCAGTTTGGACCCAGCCATATGCAAATCAGTCTTGACCGTGTTCCTTGTGGGAACAGTCCAACCTGAACTGCCAAGCCAGGACCTCACTGGACCGGAAACAAGCATCCTGGGACCGGTTTTAGGGCATCACCCTTCTTCAGCCAGGCTAGCTTGAATCCAGTGGTGTAGTGAGCACGGGACCAATGTCTGGGCATACCCTTCCTACTTAGGGTAACAAACGCAAAAGAAACAATTGATGGACGGAATGCTGGACAATGCAAACATTCACCCCCAGTCACAAAGATCTGGGTTTAATCCATCATTCTTTTGCTCACCACACCACCCCAGTTTGGACCCAGCCATATGCAAATCAGTCTTGACCCTGTTCCTTGTGGGTACAGTCCAGCCCGAACTGCCAAGCCAGGACCTCACTGGACCGGAAACAAGCATCCTGTGACCAGTTTCAGGGCATCACCCTTCTTCAGCCAGTCTAGCTTGAATCCAATGGTGTAGTGAGCACGGAACCCACGTCTGGGCACACCCTTCCTACTTAGGGCGACAAACTCAAAAGAAACAATTGATGGACGGAATGCTGGATAATGCAAACATTCCCCCCAGTCACGAAGATCTGGGTTTAATCCATCATTCTTTTGCTCACCACACCACCCCAGTTTGGACCCAGCCATATGCATATCAGTCTTGACCCTGTTCCTTGTGGGAACAGTCCAGCCCGAAATGCCAAGCCAGGACTTCACTGGACTGGAAACAAGCATCCTGGGACCAGTTTCAGGGCATCAGCCTTATTCAGCCAGGCTAGCTTGAATCCAGTGGTGTAGTGAGCATGGGACCCACGGCTGGGCATGCCCTTCTTACTTAGGGCGACAAACACAAAAGAAACAATTGATGGACGGAATAATGGAGAATGCAAACATTCACCCCAGGTCACAAAGATCTGGGTTTAATCCATCATTCTTTTGATCACCACACCACCCCAGTTTGGACCCAGCCACATGCAAATCAGTCTTAACCCTGTTCCTTGTGGGAACAGTCCAGCCTGAAAACCAAGCCAGGACCTCACTGGACCGGAAACAAGCATCCTGGGACCGGATTCAGGGCATCACCCTTCTTCAGGCAGGCTAGCTTGAATCCAGTGGTGTAGTGATCACGGGACCCACGTCTGGGCATACAATCCCTACTTAGGGCGACAAACGCAAAAGAAACAATTGGTGGACGGACTGCTGGACAATGCAAACATTCACCCTCAGTCACAAAGATCTGGGGTTAATCCATCATTCTTTTCCTCACCACACCACCCCAGTTTGGACCAAGCCATATGCAAATCAGTCTTGACCCTGTTCCTTGTGGGTACAGTCCAGCCCGAACTGCCAAGCCAGGACCTCACTGGACCGGAAACAAGCATCCTGTGACCAGTTTCAGGGCATCACCCTTCTTCAGCCAGGCTAGCTTGAATCCAGTGGTGTAGTGAGCACGGAACCCACGTCTGGGCACACCCTTCCTCCTTAGGGCGACAAACTCAAAAGAAACAATTGATGGACGGAATGCTGGATAATGCAAACATTCACCCCAGTCATGAAGATCTGGGTTTAATCCATCATTCTTTTGCTCACCACATCACCCCAGTTTGGACCCAGCCATATGGAAATCAGTCTTGACCCTGTTCCTTTCGGGAACAGTCCAGCCCGAAATGCCAAGCCAGGACTTCACTGGACTGGAAACAAGCATCCTGGGACCGGTTTCAGGGCATCACCCTTATTCAGCCAGGCTAGCTTGAATCCAGTGGTGTAGTGAGCATGGGACCCACGGCTGGGCATACCCTTCTTACTTAGGGCGACAAACGCAAAAGAAACAATTGATGGACGGAATAATGGAGAATGCAAACATTCACCCCAGGTCACAAAGATCTGGGTTTAATCCATCATTCTTTTGATCACCACACCACCCCAGTTTGGACCCAGCCACATGCACATCAGTCTTGACCCTGTTCCTTGTGAGAACAGTCCAGCCTGAAAACCAAGCCAGGAGCTCACTGGACCGGAAACAAGCATCCTGGGACCGGATTCAGGGCATCACCCTTCTTCAGGCAGGCTAGCTTGAATCCAGTGGTGTAGTGAGCACGGGACCCACGTCTGGGCATACAATCCCTACTTAGGGCGACAAACGCAAAAGAAACAGTTGGTGGACGGAATGCTGGACAATGCAAACATTCACCCTCAGTCACAAAGATCTGGGTTTAATCCATCATTCTTTTCCTCACCACACCACCCCAGTTTGGACCCAGCCATATGCAAATCAGTCTTGACCCTGTTCCTTGTGGGTACAGTCCAGCCCGAACTGCAAAGCCAGGACCTCACTGGACCGGAAACAAGCATCCTCTGACCAGTTTCAGGGCATCACCCTTCTTCAGCCAGGCTAGCTTGAATCAAGTGGTGTAGTGAGCACGGAACCCACGTCTGGGAACACCCTTCCTACTTAGGGCGACAAACTCAAAAGAAACAATTGATGGACGGAATGCTGGATAATGCAAACATTCACCCCAGTCATGAAGATCTGGTTTTAATCCATCATTCTTTTGCTCACCACCCCAGTTTGGACCCAGCGATATGCAAATCAGTCTTGACCCTGTTTCTTGTGGGAACAGTCCAGCCCGAACTGTCAAGCCAGGACCTCACTGGACTGGAAACAAGCATCCTGAGACCAGTTTCAGGGCATCACCCTTCTTCAGCCAGGCTAGCTTGAATCCAGTGGTGTAGTGAGCACGGGACCCACGTCTGGGCATACCCTTCCTACTTAGGGTGACAAACGCAAAAGAAACAATTGATGGACGGAATGATTGACAATGCAAACATTCACCCCCAGTCACAAAGATCTGGGTTTAATCCATCATTCTTTTGCTCACCACACCACCCCAGTTTGGACCCAGCCATATGCAAATCAGTCTTGAGCCTGTTCCTTGTGAGAACAGTTCAACCCGAACTGCCAAGCCAGGACCTCACTGGACCGGAAACAAGCATCCTGGGACCGGTTTCAGGGCATCACCCTTCTTCAGCCAGGCTAGCTTGAATCCAGTGGTGTATTGAGCACGGCACCCACGTCTGGGCATACCCTTCCTACTTAGGGTGACAAACGCAAAAGAAACAATTGATGGACGGAATGCTGGACAATGCAAACATTCACCCCCAGTCACAAAGATCTGGGTTTAATCCATCATTCTTTTGCTCACCACACCACCCCAGATTGGACCCAGCCATATGCAAATCAGTCTTGACCCTATTCCTTTTGGGAACAGTCCAACCCAAACTGCCAAGCCAGGACCTCACTGGACCGGAAACAAGCATCCTAGGACCTGTTTCAGGGCATCACCCTTCTTCAGCCAGGCTAGCTTGAATCCAGTGGTGTAGTGAGCACGGGACCCACGTCTGGGCATACCCTTCCTACTTAGGGTGACAAACAAAAAAGAAACAATTGATGGACGGAATGCTGGATAATACAAACATTCAACCCCAGTCACAAAGATCTGGGTATAATCCATCATTCTTTTGCTCACCATACCACCCCAGTTTCGACCCAGCCATATGCAAATCAGTCTTGACCCTGTTCCTTGTGAGAACAGTCCAACCCGAACTGCGAAGCCAGGACCTCACTGGACCGGAAACAAGCATCCTGAGACTAATTTCAGGCCATCATCCTTATTCAGCCAGGCTAGCTTGAATCCAGTGGTGTAGTGAGCACGGAACCCACGTCTGGGCACACCCTTCATACAAACTCAAAAGAAACAATTAATGAACGGAATGCTGGATAATGCAAACATTCACCCCAGTCATGAAGATCTGGGTTTAATCCATCATTCTTTTGCTCACCACACCACCCTAGTTTGGACCCAGCCATATGCAAATCAGTCTTGACCCTGTTCCTTGTGGGAACAGTCCAGCCCAAACTGCCAAGCCAGAACCTCACTGGAATGGAAACAAGCATCCTGGGACCAGTTTCAGGGCATCACCCTTCATCAGGCAGGCTAGCTTGAATCCAGTGGTGTAGTGAGCACGGGTCCCACGTCTGGGCATACTATCCCTACTTAGGGCGACAAACGCAAAAGAAACAATTGATGGACGGAATGCTGGACAATGCAAACATTCACCCCCATTCACAAAGATCTGGGTTTAATCCATCATTCTTTTGCTCACCACACCACCCCAGTTTGGACCCAGCCATATGCAAATCAGTCTTGACCCTGTTCCTTGTGGGAACAGTCCAGCCCGAACTGGAAAGCCAGGACCTCTCTGGACCCGAAACAAGCATCCTGGGACCAGTTTGAGGGCATCACCCTTCTTCAGCCAGGCTAGCTTGAATCCAGTGGTGTAGTGAGCACGGGACCCACGTCTGGGCATACCCTTCCTACTTAGGGCGACAAACACAAAAGAAACAATTGATGGACGGAATGCTGAACAATGCAAACATTCAACCCCAGTCACAAAGATCTGGGTTTAATCCATCATTCTTTTGCTCACCACACCACCCCAGTTTGGACCCAGCCATATGCAAATCAGTCTTGAGCCTGTTCCTTGTGAGAACAGTTCAACCCGAACTGCCAAGCCAGGACCTCACTGGACCGGAAACAAGCATCCTGGGACCGGTTTCAGGGCATCACCCTTCGTCAGCCAGGCTAGCTTGAATCCAGTGGTGTATTGAGCACGGCACCCACGTCTGGGCATACCCTTCCTACTTAGGGTGACAAACGCAAAAGAAACAATTGATGGACGGAATGCTGGACAATGCAAACATTCACCCCCAGTCACAAAGATCTGGGTTTAATCCATCATTCTTTTGCTCACCACACCACCCCAGATTGGACCCAGCCATATGCAAATCAGTCTTGACCCTATTCCTTTTGGGAACAGTCCAACCTAAACTGCCAAGCCAGGACCTCACTGCACCGGAAACAAGCATCCTAGGACCTGTTTCAGGGCATCGCCCTTCTTCAGCCAGGCTAGCTTGAATCCAGTGGTGTAGTGAGCACGGGACCCACGTCTGGGCATACCCTTCCTACTTAGGGTGACAAACAAAAAAGAAAGAATTGATGGACGGAATGCTGGACAATGCAAACATTCAACCCCAGTCACAAAGATCTGGGTATAATCCATCATTCTTTTGCTCACCATACCACCCCAGTTTGGACCCAGCCATATGCAAATCAGTCTTGACCCTGTTCCTCGTGAGAACAGTCCAACCCGAACTGCGAAGCCAGGACCTCACTGGACCGGAAACAAGCATCCTGAGACTAATTTCAGGGCATCATCCTTATTCAGCCAGGCTAGCTTGAATCCAATGGTGTAGTGAGCACGGGTCCCACGTCTGGGCATACTATCCCTACTTAGGGCGACAAACGCAAAAGAAACAATTGATGGACGGAATGCTGGACAATGCAAACATTCACCCCCAGTCACAAAGATCTGGGTTTAATCCATCATTATTTTGCTCACCACACCACCCCAGTTTGGACCCAGCCATATGCAAATCAGTCTTGACCCTGTTCCTTGTGGGAACAGTCCAGCCCGAACTGCCAAGCCAGGACCTCTCTGGACCGGAAACAAGCATCCTGGGACCAGTTTGAGGGAATCACCCTTCTTCAGCCAGGCTAGCTTGAATCCAGTGGTGTAGTGAGCACGGGACCCACGTCTGGGCATACCCTTCCTACTTAGGGCGACAAACACAAAAGAAACAATTGATGGACGGAATGCTGAACAATGCAAACATTCAACCCCAGTCACAAAGATCTGGGTTTAATCCATCATTCTTTTGCTCACCACACCACCCCAGTTTGGACCCAGCCATATGCAAATCAGTCTTGAGCCTTTTCCTTGTGAGAACAGTTCAACCCGAACTGCCAAGCCAGGACCTCACTGGACCGGAAACAAGCATCCTGGGACCGGTTTCAGGGCATCACCCTTCTTCAGCCAGGCTAGCTTGAATCCAGTGGTGTATTGAGCACGGCACCCACGTCTGGGCATACCCTTCCTACTTAGGGTGACAAATGCAAAAGAAACAATTGATGGACGGAATGCTGGACAATGCAAACATTCACCCGCAGTCACAAAGATCTGGGCTTAATCCATCATTCTTTTGCTCACCACACCACCCCAGATTGGACCCAGCCATATGCAAATCAGTCTTGACCCTATTCCTTTTGGGAACAGTCCAACCCAAACTGCCAAGCCAGGACCTCACTGGACCGGAAACAAGCATCCTAGGACCTGTTTCACGGCATCACCCTTCTTCAGCAAGGCTAGCTTGAATCCAGTGGTGTAGTGAGCACGGGACCCACGTCTGGGCATACCCTTCCTACTTAGGGTGAGAAACAAAAAAGAAACAATTGATGGACGGAATGCTGGACAATGCAAACATTCAACCCCAGTCACAAAGATCTGGGTATAATCCATCATTCTTTTGCTCACCATACCAACCCAGTTTGGACCCAGCCATGTGCAAATCAGTCTTGACCCTGTTCTTTGTGAGAACAGTCCAACCCGAACTGCGAAGCCAGGACCTCACTGGACCGGAAACAAGCATCCTGAGACTAATTTCAGGGCATCATCCTTATTCAGCCAGGCTAGCTTGAATCCAATGGTGTAGTGAGCACGGGACCCATGTCTGGGCATACCCTTGCTACTTAGGGCGACAAACGCAAAAGAAACAATTGATGGATGGAATGCTGGACAATGCAAACATTCACCCCCAGTCACAAAGATATGGTTTTAATCCATCATTCTTTTGCTCACCACACCACCCCAGTTTGGACCCAGCCATATGCAAATCAGTCTTGACCCTGTTCCTTGTGGGAACAGTCCAGCCTGAACTGCCAAGCCATGACCTCACTGAACCGGAAACAAGCATCCTGGGACCTGTTTCAGGGCACCACCCTTGTTCAGCCAGGCTAGCTTGAATCCAGTGGTGTAGTGAGCACGGGACCCATGTCTGGGCATACCCTTCCTACTTAGGTCAACAAACGCAAAAGAACCAATTGATGGACGGAATGCTGGACAATGCAAACATTCACCCCCAATCACAAAGATCTGGGTTTAATCCATCATTCTTTTGCTCACCACACCACCCCAGTTTGGACCAAGCCATATGCAAATCAGTGTTGACCCTGTTCCTTGTGGGAACAGTCCAGCCCGAACTGTGAAGCCAGGACGTCACTGGACTGGAAACAAGCATCCTGGGACCGGTTTCAGGGCATCACCCTTCTTCAGACAGGCTAGCTTGGATCCAGTGGTGTAGTGAGCACGGGACCCACGTCTGGGCATACCCTTCCTACTTAGGGCGACAAACGCAAAAGAAACAATTGATGGACGAAATGATTGACAATGCAAACATTCACCCCCAGTCACAAAGATCTGGGTTTAATCCATCATTCTTTTGCTCACCACACCACCCCAGTTTGGACCCAGCCATTTACAAATCAGTCTTGACCCTGTTCCTTGTGGGAACAGTCCAGCCCTATCTGCCAAGCCAGGACCTCACTGGAACGGAAACAAGCATCCTGGGACCGGTTTCAGGGCATCACCCTTCATCAGGTAGGCTAGCTTGAATCCAGTGGTGTAGTGAGCACGGGACCCACGTCTGGGCATACCATCCCTACTTAGGGTGACAAACGCAAAAGAAACAGTTGATGGACGGAATGCTGGACAATGCAAACATTCACCCCCAGTCACAAAGATCTGGGTTTAATCCATCAATCTTTTCCACACCACACCACCCCAGTTTGGACCCAGCCATATGCAAATCAGTCTTTACCCTGTTCCTTGTGGGTACAGTCCAGCCCGAACTGCCAAGCCAGGACTTCACTGGACCGGGAATAAGCATGCTGGGACCAGTTTCAGGACATCACCCTTCTTCAGCCAGGCTAGCTTGAATCCAGTGGTGTAGTGAGCACTGAACCCACGTCTGGGCACACCCTTCCTACTTAGGGTGACAAACGCAAAAGAAACAATTGATGGACGGAATGCTGGACAATGCAAACATTCACCCCCAGTCACAAAGATCTGGGTTTAATCCATCATTCTTTTGCTCACCACACCACCCCAGTATGGACCCAGCCATATGCAAATCAGTCTTGACCCTGTTCCTTGTGGGAACAGTCCAGCCCGAACTGCCAAGCCAGGACTTCACTGGACCAGAAACAAGCATCCTGGGACCAGTTTCAGGGCATCACCCTTCTTCAGCCAGGCTAGCTTGATTCCAGTGGTGTACTGAGCATGGGACCCACGTCTGGGCATTCCCTTCCTACTTAGGGCGACAAACGCAAAAGAAACAATTGATGGATGAAATGCTGGACAATGCAAACAATCACACCCAATCACAATGATCTGGGTTTAATCCATCATTCTTTTGCTCACCACACCACCCCAGTTTGGACCCAGCCATATGCAAATCAGTCTTGACTGTGTTCCTTGAGGGAACAGTCCAACCTGAACTGCCAAGCCAGGACCCCACTGGACCGGAAACAAGCATCCTGGGACCAGTTTTAGGGCATCACCCTTCTTCAGCCAGGCTAGCTTGAATCCAGTGGTGTACTGAGCATGGGACCCACGTCTGGGCATTCCCTTCCTACTTAGGGCGACAAACTCAAAAGAAACAATTGATGGACGGAATGCTGGATAATGCAAACATTCACCCCAGTCACGAAGATCTGGGTTTAATCCATCATTCTTTTGCTCACCACACCACCCCAGTTTGGACCCAGCCATATGCAAATCAGTCTTGACCCTGTTCCTTGTGGGAACAGTCCAGCCCGAAATGCCAAGCCAGGACTTCACTGGACTGAAAACAAGCATCCTGGGACCAGTTTCAGGGCATCACCCTCATTCAGCCAGGCTAGCTTGAATCCAGTGGTGTAGTGAGCATGGGACCCACAGCTGGGCATACCCTTCTTACTTAGGGCGACAAACGCAAAAGAAACAATTGATGGACGGAATAATGGAGAATGCAAACATTCACCCCAGGTCACAAAGATCTGGGTTTAATCCATCATTCTTTTGATCACCACACCACCCCAGTTTGGACCCAGCCACATGCAAATCAGTCTTGACCCTGTTAATTGTGGGAACACTTCAGCCTGAAAGCCAAGCCAGGACCTCACTGGACCGGAAACAAGCATCCTGGGACCGGATTCAGGGCATCACCCTTCTTCAGGCAGGCTAGCTTGAATCCAGTGGTGTAGTGATCACGGGACCCACCTCTGGGCATACAATCCCTACTTAGGGCGACAAACGCAAAAGACACAATTGGTGGACGGACTGCTGGACAATGCAAACATTCACCCTCAGTCACAAAGATCTGGGTTTAATCCATCATTCTTTTCCTCACCACACCACCCCAGTTTGGACCAAGCCATATGCAAATCAGTCTTGACCCTGTTCCTTGTGGGTACAGTCCAGCCCGAACTGCCAAGCCAGGACCTCACTGGACCGGAAACAAGCATCCTGTGACCAGTTTCAGGGCATCACCCTTCTTCAGCCAGGCTAGCTTGAATCCAGTGGTGTAGTGAGCACGGAACCCACGTCTGGGCACACCCTTCCTACTTAGGGCGACAAACTCAAAAGAAACAATTGATGGACGGAATGCTGGATAATGCAAACATTCACCCCAGTCATGAAGATCTGGGTTTAATCCATCATTCTTTTGCTCATCACACCACCCCAGTTTGGACCCAGCCATATGCAAATCAGTCTTGACCCTGTTCCTTGTGGGAACAGTCCAGCCCGAAATGCCAAGCCAGGACTTCACTGGACTGGAAACAAGCATCCTGGGACCGGTTTCAGGGCATCACCCTTATTCAGCCAGGCTAGCTTGAATCCAGTGGTGTAGTGAGCATGGGACCCACGGCTGGGCATACCCTTCTTACTTAGGGCGACAAACGCAAAAGAAACAATTGATGGACGGAATAATGGAGAATGCAAACATTCACCCCCAGTCACAAAGATCTGGGTTTAATCCATCATTCTTTTGATCACCACACCACCCCAGTTTGGACCCAGCCACATGCAAATCAGTCTTGACCCTGTTCCTTGTGGGAACAGTCCAGCCTGAAAACCAAGCCAGGACCTCACTGGACCGGAAACAAGCATCCTGGGACCGGATTCAGGGCATCACCCTTCTTCAGGCAGGCTAGCTTGAATCCAGTGGTGTAGTGAGCACGGGACCCACGTCTGGGCATACAATCCCTATTTAGGGCGACAAACGTAAAAGAAACAGTTGGTGAACGGAATGCTGGACAATGCAAACATTCACCCTCAGTCACAAAGATCTGGGTTTAATCCATCATTCTTTTCCTCACCACACCACCCCAGTTTGGACCCAGCCATATGCAAATCAGTCTTGACCCTGTTCTGTGTGGGAACAGTCTAATCCGAACTGCCAAGCCAGGACCTCACTGGACCAGAAACAAGCATCCTGGGACCTGTTTCAGGGCATCACCCTTGTTCAGCCAGGCTAGCTTGAATCCAGTGGTGTAGTGAGCACGGGACCAATGTCTGGGCATACCCTTACTACTTAGGGTAACAAACGCAAAAGAAACAATTGATGGACGGAATGCTGGACAATGCAAACATTCACCCCCAGTCACAAAGATCTGGGTTTATTCCATCATTCTTTTGCTCACCACACCACCCCAGTTTGGACCCAGCCATATGCAAATCAGTCTTGACCCTGTTCCTTGTGGGTACAGTCCAGCCCGAACTGCCAAGCCAGGACCTCACTTGGACCGGAAACAAGCATCCTGTGACCAGTTTCAGGGCATCACCCTTCTTCAGCCAGGCTAGCTTGAATCCAGTGGTGTAGTGAGCACGGAACCCACGTCTGGGCACACCCTTCCTACTTAGGGCGACAAACTCAAAAGAAACAATTGATGGACGGAATGCTGGATATTGCAAACATTCACCCCAGTCACGAAGATCTGGGTTTAATCCATCATTCTTTTGCTCACCACACCACCCCAGTTTGGACCCAGCCATATGCAAATCAGTCTTGACCCTGTTCCTTGTGGGAAAAGTCCAGCCCGAAATGCCAAGCCAGGACTTCACTGGACTGGAAACAAGCATCCTGGGACCAGTTTCAGGGCATCACCCTTATTCAGCCAGGCTAGCTTGAATCCAGTGGTGTAGTGAGCATGGGACCCACGGCTGGGCATATCCTTCTTACTTAGGGTGACAAACGCAAAAGAAACAATTGATGGACGGAATAATGGAAAATGCAAACATTCACCCCAGGTCACAAAGATCTGGGTTTAATCCATCATTCTTTTGATCACCACACCACCCCTGTTTGGACCCAGCCACATGCACATCAGTCTTGACCCTGTTCCTTGTGGGAACAGTCCAGCCTGAAAACCAAGCCAGGACCTCACTGGACCGGAAACAAGCATCCTGCGACCGGATTCAGGGCATCACCCTTCTTCAGGCAGGCTAGCTTGAATCCAGTGGTGTAGTGAGCACGGGACCCACGTCTGGGCATACAATCCCTACTTGGGGCGACAAACGCAAAAGAAACAGTTGGTGGACGGAATGCTGGACAATGCAAACATTCACCCTCAGTCACAAAGATCTGGGTTTAATCCATCATTCCTTTCCTCACCACACCACCCCAGTTTGGACCCAGCCATATGCAAATCAGTCTTGACCCTGTTCCTTGTGGGTACAGTCCAGCCCGAACTGCCAAGCCAGGACCTCACTGGACCGGAAACAAGCATCCTGTGACCAGTTTCAGGGCATCACCCTTCTTCAGCCAGGCTAGCTTGAATCCAGTGGTGTAGTGAGCACGGAACCCACGTCTGGGCACACCCTTCCTACTTAGGGCGACAAACTCAAAAGAAACAATTGATGGACGGAATGCTGGATAATGCAAACATTCACCCCAGTCATGAAGATCTGGTTTTAATCCATCATTCTTTTGCTCACCACCCCAGTTTGGACCCAGCCATATGCAAATCAGTCTTGACCCTGTTCCTTGTGGGAACAGTCCAGCCCGAAATGCCAAGCCAGGACTTCACTGGACTGGAAACAAGCATCCTGGGACCAGTTTCAGGGCATCACCCTTATTCAGCCAGGCTAGCTTGAATCCAGTGGTGTAGTGAGCATGGGACCCACGGCTGGGCATACCCTTCTTACTTAGGGCGACAAACGCAAAAGAAACAATTGATGGACGGAATAATGGAGAATGCAAACATTCACCCCAGGTCACAAAGATCTGGGTTTAACCCATCATTCTTTTGATCACCACACCACCCCAGTTTGGACCCAGCCACATGCAAATCAGTCTTGACCCTGTTCCTTGTGGGAACAGTCCAGCCTGAAAACCAAGCCAGGACCTCACTGGACCGGAAACAAGCATCCTGGGACCGGATTCAGGGCATCACCCTTCTTCAGGCAGGCTAGCTTGAATCCAGTGGTGTGGTGAGCATGGGACCCACGTCTG
The DNA here is from genome assembly GCF_964204655.1 of Triturus cristatus. Taxonomy (NCBI): domain Eukaryota; kingdom Metazoa; phylum Chordata; class Amphibia; order Caudata; family Salamandridae; genus Triturus; species Triturus cristatus. The sequence continues at coordinate 883,464,446 of NC_140594.1, forward strand.
GGCATACAATTCCTACTTACGGCGACAAACGCAAAAGAAACAGTTGGTGGACGGAATGCTGGACAATGCAAACATTCACCCTCAGTCACAAAGATCTGGGTTTAATCCATCATTCTTTTCCTCACCACACCACCCCAGTATGGACCCAGCCATATGCAAATCAGCCTTGACCCTGTTCTGTGTGGGAACAGTCTAATCCGAACTGCCAAGCCAGGACCTCACTGGACCAGAAACAAGCATCCTGGGACCTGTTTCAGGGCATCACCCTTGTTCAGCCAGGCTAGCTTGAATCCAGTGGTGTAGTGAGCACGGGACCCATGTCTGGGCATACCCTTCCTACTTAGGGCAACAAACGCAAAAGAAACAATTGATGGACGGAATGGTGGACAATACAAACATTCACCCCCTGTCACAAAGATCTGGGTTTAATCCATCATTCTTTTGCTCACCACACCACCCCAGTTTGGACCCAGCCATATGCAAATCAGTCTTGACCCTGTTCCTTGTGGGAACAGTCCAGTCCGAACTGTCAAGCCAGGACCTCACTGGACTGGAAACAAGCATCCTGAGACCAGTTTCAGGGCATCACCCTTCTTCAGCCAGGCTAGCTTGAATCCAGTGGTGTAGTGAGCACAGGACCCATGTCTGGGCATACCCTTCCTACTTAGGGTGACAAACGCAAAAGAAACAATTGATGGACGGAATGATTAACAATGCAAACATTCACCCCCAGTCACAAAGATCTGGGTTTAATCCATCATTCTTTTGCTTACCACACCACCCCAGTTTGGACCCAGCCATATGCAAATCAGTCTTGACCCTGTTCCTTGTGGGAACAGTCCAGCCCAAACTGCCAAGCCAGGACCTCACTGGAACGGAAACAAGCATCCTGGGACCAGTTTCAGGGCATCACCCTTCGTCAGGCAGGCTAGCTTGAATCCAGTGGTGTAGTGAGTACGGGTCCCACGTCTGGGCATACTATCCCTACTTAGGGCGACAAACACAAAAGAAACAATTGATGGACGGAATGCTGGACAATGCAAACATTCACCCCCAGTCACAAAGATCTGGGTGTAATCCATAATTCTTTTGCTCACCACACCACCCCAGTTTGGACCCAGCCACATGCAAATCAGTCTTGACCCTGTTCCTTGTGGGAACAGTCCAGCCTGAAAACAAAGCCAGGACCTCACTGGACCGGAAACAAGCATCCTGGGACCGGATTCAGGGCATCACCCTTCTTCAGGCAGGCTAGCTTGAATCCAGTGGTGTAGTGAGCACGGGACCCACGTCTGGGCATACTATCCCTACTTAGGGCGACAAACGCAAAAGAAACAGTTGGTGAACAGAATGCTGGACAATGCAAACATTCAACCCCAGTCACAAAGATCTGGGTTTAATCCATCATTCTTTTGCTCACCACACCACCCCAGTTTGGACCCAGCCATATGCAAATCAGTCTTGACCCTGTTCCTTGTGGGACCAGTCCAGCCCGAACTGCCAAGCCAGGACCTCTCTGGACCGGAAACAAGCATCCTGGGACCAATTTGAGGGCATCACCCTTCTTCAGCCAGGCTAGCTTGAATCCAGTGGTGTAGTGAGCACGGGACCCACGTCTGGGCATACCCTTCCTACTTAGGGCGACAAACACAAAAGAAACAATTGATGAACGGAATGCTGAACACTGCAAACATTCAACCCCAGTCAAAAAGATCTGGGTTTAACCCATCATTCTTTTGCTCACCACACCACCCCAGTTTGGACCCAGCCATATGCAAATCAGTCTTGAGCCTGTTCCTTGTGAGAACAGTTCAACCCGAACTGCCAAGCCAAGACCTCACTGGACCGGAAACAAGCATCCTGGGACCGGTTTCAGGGCATCACCCTTCTTCAGCCAGGCTAGCTTGAATCCAGTGGTGTATTGAGCACGGCACCCACGTCTGGGCATACCCTTCCTACTTAGGGCGACAAACGCAAAAGAAACAATTGATGGACGGAATGCTGGACAATGCAAACATTCACCCCCAGTCACAAAGATCTGGGTTTAATCCATCATTCTTTTGCTCACCACACCACCCCAGATTGGACCCAGCCATATGCAAATCAGTCTTGACCCTATTCCTTGTGGGAACAGTCCAACCCAAACTGCCAAGCCAGGACCTCACTGGACCGGAAACAAACATCCTAGGACCTGTTTCAGGGCATCACCCTTCTTCAGCCAGGCTAGCTTGAATCCAGTGCTGTAGTGAGCACGGGACCCACGTCTGGGCATACCCTTCCTACTTAGGGCGACAAACAAAAAAGAAAGAATTGATGGACGGAATGCTGGACAATGCAAACATTCAACCCCAGTCACAAAGATCTGGGTAGTATCCATCATTCTTTTGCTCACCATACCAACCCAGTTTGGACCCAGCCATATGCAAATCAGTCTTGACCCTGTTCCTTGTGAGAACAGTCCAACCCGAACTGCGAAGCCAGGACCTCACTGGACTGGAAACAAGCATACTGGGACCAGTTTCAGGGCATCACCCTTCATCAGGCAGGCTAGCTTAAATCCAGTGGTGTAGTGAGCACGGGTCCCACGTCTGGGCATACTATCCCTACTTAGGGCGACAAATGCAAAAGAAACAATTGATGGACGGAATGCTGGACAATGCAAACATTCACCCCCATTCACAAAGATCTGGGTTTAATCCATCATTCTTTTGCTCACCACACCACCCCAGTTTGGACCCAGCCATATGCAAATCAGTCTTGACCCTGTCCCTTGTGGGAACAGTCCAGCCCGAACTGCCAAGCCAGGACCTCTCTGGACCGGAAACAAGCATCCTGGGACCAGTTTGAGGGCATCACCCTTCTTCAGCCAGGCTAGCTTGAATCCAGTGGTGTAGTGAGCACGGGACCCACGTCTGGGCATACCCTTCCTACTTAGGGCGACAAACACAAAAGAAACAATCGATGGACGGAATGCTGAACAATGCAAACATTCAACCCCAGTCACAAAGATGTGGGTTTAATCCATCATTCTTTTGTTCACCACACCACCCCAGTTTGGACCCAGCCATATGCAAATCAGTGTTGACCCTGTTCCTTGTGGGAACAGTCCAGCCCGAACTGTGAAGCCAGGACGTCACTGGACTGGAAACAAGCATCCTGGGACCGGTTTCAGGGCATCACCCTTCTTCAGACAGGCTAGCTTGGATCCAGTGGTGTAGTGAGCACGGGACCCACGTCTGGGCATACCCTTCCTACTTAGGGCGACAAACGCAAAAGAAACAATTGATGGACGAAATGATTGACAATGCAAACATTCACCCCCAGTCACAAAGATCTTGGTTTAATCCATCATTCTTTTGCTCACCACACCACCCCAGTTTGGACCCAGCCATTTACAAATCAGTCTTGACCCTGTTCCTTGTGGGAACAGTCCAGCCCTATCTGCCAAGCCAGGACCTCACTGGACCGGAAACAAGCATCCTGGGACCAGTTTGAGGGCATCACCCTTCTTCAGCCAGGCTAGCTTGAATCCAGTGGTGTAGTGAGCACGGGACCCACGTCTGGGCATACCCTTCCTACTTAGGGCGACAAACACAAAAGAAACAATTGATGAACGGAATGCTGAACACTGCAAACATTCAACCCCAGTCAAAAAGATCTGGGTTTAACCCATCATTCTTTTGCTCACCACACCACCCCAGTTTGGACCCAGCCATATGCAAATCAGTCTTGAGCCTGTTCCTTGTGAGAACAGTTCAACCCGAACTGCCAAGCCAAGACCTCACTGGAACGGAAACAAGCATCCTGGGACCGGTTTCAGGGCATCACCCTTCTTCAGCCAGGCTAGCTTGAATCCAGTGGTGTATTGAGCACGGCACCCACGTCTGGGCATACCCTTCCTACTTAGGGCGACAAACGCAAAAGAAACAATTGATGGACGGAATGCTGGACAATGCAAACATTCACCCCCAGTCACAAAGATCTGGGTATAATCCATCATTCTTTTGCTCACCACACCACCCCAGATTGGACCCAGCCATATGCAAATCAGTCTTGACCCTATTCCTTGTGGGAACAGTCCAACCCAAACTGCCAAGCCAGGACCTCACTGGACCGGAAACAAACATCCTAGGACCTGTTTCAGGGCATCACCCTTCTTCAGCCAGGCTAGCTTGAATCCAGTGCTGTTGTGAGCACGGGACCCACGTCTGGGCATACCCTTCCTACTTAGGGCGACAAACAAAAAAGAAAGAATTGATGGACGGAATGCTGGACAATGCAAACATTCAACCCCAGTCACAAAGATCTGGGTAGTATCCATCATTCTTTTGCTCACCATACCAACCCAGTTTGGACCCAGCCATATGCAAATCAGTCTTGACCCTGTTCCTTGTGAGAACAGTCCAACCCGAACTGCGAAGCCAGGACCTCACTGGACCGGAAACAAGCATCCTGGGACCAGTTTGAGGGCATCACCCTTCTTCAGCCAGGCTAGCTTGAATCCAGTGGTGTAGGGAGCACGGGACCCACGTCTGGGCATACCCTTCCTACTTAGGGCGACAAACACAAAAGAAACAATCGATGGACGGAATGCTGAACAATGCAAACATTCAACCCCAGTCACAAAGATCTGGGTTTAATCCATCATTCTTTTGCTCACCACACCACCTCAGTTTGGACCCAGCCATATGCAAATCAGTCTTGAGCCTGTTCCTTGTGAGAACAGTTCAACCCGAACTGCCAAGCCAGGACCTCACTGGACCGGAAACAAGCATCCTGGGACCGGTTTCAGGGCATCACCCTTCTTCAGCCAGGCTAGCTTGAATCCAGTGGTGTATTGAGCACGGCACCCACGTCTGGGCATACCCTTCCTACTTAGGGTGACAAACGCAAAAGAAACAATTGATGGACGGAATGCTGGACAATGCAAACATTCAACCCCAGTCACAAAGATCTGGGTTTAATCCATCATTCTTTTCCTCACCACACCACTCCAGTTTGGACCCAGCCATATGCAAATCAGTCTTGACCCTGTTCTGTGTGGGAACAGTCTAATCCGAACTGCCAAGCCAGGACCTCACTGGACCAGAAACAAGCATCCTGGGACCTGTTTCAGGGCATCACCCTTGTTCAGCCAGGCTAGCTTGAATCCAGTGGTGTAGTGAGCACGGGACCAATGTCTGGGCATACCCTTACTACTTAGGGTAACAAACGCAAAAGAAACAATTGATGGACGGAATGCTGGACAATGCAAACATGCACCCCCAGTCACAAAGATCTGGGTTTATTCCATCATTCTTTTGCTCACCACACCACCCCAGTTTGGACCCAGCCATATGCAAATCAGTCTTGACCCTGTTCCTTGTGGGTACAGTCCAGCCCGAACTGCCAAGCCAGGACCTCACTTGGACCGGAAACAAGCATCCTGTGACCAGTTTCAGGGCATCACCCTTCTTCAGCCAGGCTAGCTTGAATCCAGTGGTGTAGTGAGCACGGAACCCACGTCTGGGCACACCCTTCCTACTTAGGGCGACAAACTCAAAAGAAACAATTGATGGACGGAATGCTGGATAATGCAAACATTCACCCCAGTCACGAAGATCTGGGTTTAATCCATCATTCTTTTGCTCACCACACCACCCCAGTTTGGACCCAGCCATATGCAAATCAGTCTTGACCCTGTTCCTTGTGGGAAAAGTCCAGCCCGAAATGCCAAGCCAGGACTTCACTGGACTGGAAACAAGCATCCTGGGACCAGTTTCAGGGCATCACCCTTATTCAGCCAGGCTAGCTTGAATCCAGTGGTGTAGTGAGCATGGGACCCACTGCTGGGCATACCCTTCTTACTTAGGGTGACAAACGCAAAAGAAACAATTGATGGACGGAATAATGGAAAATGCAAACATTCACCCCAGGTCACAAAGATCTGGGTTTAATCCATCATTCTTTTTCTCACCACACCACCCCTGTTTGGACCCAGCCACATGCACATCAGTCTTGACCCTGTTCCTTGTGGGAACAGTCCAGCCTGAAAACCAAGCCAGGACCTCACTGGACCGGAAACAAGCATCCTGCGACCGGATTCAGGGCATCACCCTTCTTCAGGCAGGCTAGCTTGAATCCAGTGGTGTAGTGAGCACGGGACCCACGTCTGGGCATACAATCCCTACTTGGGGCGACAAACGCAAAAGAAACAGTTGGTGGACGGAATGCTGGACAATGCAAACATTCACCCTCAGTCAAAAGATCTGGGTTTAATCCATCATTCTTTTCCTCACCACACCACCCCAGTTTGGACCCAGCCATATGCAAATCAGTCTTGACCCTGTTCCTTGTGGGTACAGTCCAGCCCGAACTGCCAAGCCAGGACCTCACTGGACCGGAAACAAGCATCCTGTGACCAGTTTCAGGGCATCACCCTTCTTCAGCCAGGCTAGCTTGAATCCAGTGGTGTAGTGAGCACAGAACCCACGTCTGGGCACACCCTTCCTACTTAGGGCGACAAACTCAAAAGAAACAATTGATGGACGGAATGCTGGATAATGCAAACATTCACCCCAGTCATGAAGATCTGGTTTTAATCCATCATTCTTTTGCTCACCACCCCAGTTTGGACCCAGCCATATGCAAATCAGTCTTGACCCTGTTCCTTGTGGGAACAGTCCAGCCCGAAATGCCAAGCCAGGACTTCACTGGACTGGAAACAAGCATCCTGGGACCAGTTTCAGGGCATCACCCTTATTCAGCCAGGCTAGTTTGAATCCAGTGGTGTAGTGAGCATGGGACCCACGGCTGGGCATACCCTTCTTACTTAGGGCGACAAACGCAAAAGAAACAATTGATGGACGGAATAATGGAGAATGCAAACATTCACCCCAGGTCACAAAGATCTGGGTTTAATCCATCATTCTTTTGATCACCACACCACCCCTGTTTGGACCCAGCCACATGCACATCAGTCTTGACCCTGTTCCTTGTGGGAACAGTCCAGCCTGAAAACCAAGCCAGGACCTCACTGGACCGGAAACAAGCATCCTGCGACCGGATTCAGGGCATCACCCTTCTTCAGGCAGGCTAGCTTGAATCCAGTGGTGTAGTGAGCACGGGACCCACGTCTGGGCATACAATCCCTACTTGGGGCGACAAACGCAAAAGAAACAGTTGGTGGACGGAATGCTGGACAATGCAAACATTCACCCTCAGTCACAAAGATCTGGGTTTAATCCATCATTCTTTTCCTCACCACACCACCCCAGTTTGGACCCAGCCATATGCAAATCAGTCTTGACCCTGTTCCTTGTGGGTACAGTCCAGCCCGAACTGCCAAGCCAGGACCTCACTGGACCGGAAACAAGCATCCTGTGACCAGTTTCAGGGCATCACCCTTCTTCAGCCAGGCTAGCTTGAATCCAGTGGTGTAGTGAGCACGGAACCCACGTCTGGGCACACCCTTCCTACTTAGGGCGACAAACTCAAAAGAAACAATTGATGGACGGAATGCTGGATAATGCAAACATTCACCCCAGTCATGAAGATCTGGTTTTAATCCATCATTCTTTTGCTCACCACCCCAGTTTGGACCCAGCCATATGCAAATCAGTCTTGACCCTGTTCCTTGTGGGAACAGTCCAGCCCGAAATGCCAAGCCAGGACTTCACTGGACTGGAAACAAGCATCCTGGGACCAGTTTCAGGGCATCACCCTTATTCAGCCAGGCTAGCTTGAATCCAGTGGTGTAGTGAGCATGGGACCCACGGCTGGGCATACCCTTCTTACTTAGGGCGACAAACGCAAAAGAAACAATTGATGGACGGAATAATGGAGAATGCAAACATTCACCCCAGGTCACAAAGATCTGGGTTTAACCCATCATTCTTTTGATCACCACACCACCCCAGTTTGGACCCAGCCACATGCAAATCAGTCTTGACCCTGTTCCTTGTGGGAACAGTCCAGCCTGAAAACCAAGCCAGGACCTCACTGGACCGGAAACAAGCATCCTGGGACCGGATTCAGGGCATCACCCTTCTTCAGGCAGGCTAGCTTGAATCCAGTGGTGTGGTGAGCATGGGACCCACGTCTGGGCATACAATTCCTACTTACGGCGACAAACGCAAAAGAAACAGTTGGTGGACGGAATGCTGGACAATGCAAACATTCACCCTCAGTCACAAAGATCTGGGTTTAATCCATCATTGTTTTCCTCACCACACCACCCCAGTATGGACCCAGCCATATGCAAATCAGTCTTGACCCTGTTCTGTGTGGGAACAGTCTAATCCGAACTGCCAAGCCAGGACCTCACTGGACCAGAAACAAGCATCCTGGGACCTGTTTCAGGGCATCACCCTTGTTCAGCCAGGCTAGCTTGAATCCAGTGGTGTAGTGAGCACGGGACCCATGTCTGGGCATATCCTTCCTACTTAGGGCAACAAACGCAAAAGAAACAATTGATGGACGGAATGGTGGACAATACAAACATTCACCCCCTGTCACAAAGATCTGGGTTTAATCCATCATTCTTTTGCTCACCACACCACCCCAGTTTGGACCCAGCCATATGCAAATCAGTCTTGACCCTGTTCCTTGTGGGAACAGTCCAGTCCGAACTGTCAAGCCAGGACCTCACTGGACTGGAAACAAGCATCCTGAGACCAGTTTCAGGGCATCACCCTTCTTCAGCCAGGCTAGCTTGAATCCAGTGGTGTAGTGAGCACGGGACCCACGTCTGGGCATACCCTTCCTACTTAGGGTGACAAACGCAAAAGAAACAATTGATGGACGGAATGATTGACAATGCAAACATTCACCCCCAGTCACAAAGATCTGGGTTTAATCCATCATTCTTTTGCTCACCACACCACCCCAGTTTGGACCCAGCCATATGCAAATCAGTCTTGACCCTGTTCCTTGTGGGAACAGTCCAGCCCAAACTGCCAAGCCAGGACCTCACTGGAACGGAAACAAGCATCCTGGGACCAGTTTCAGGGCATCACCCTTCGTCAGGCAGGCTAGCTTGAATCCAGTGGTGTAGTGAGTACGGGTCCCACGTCTGGGCATACTATCCCTACTTAGGGCGACAAACACAAAAGAAACAATTGATGGACGGAATGCTGGACAATGCAAACATTCACCCCCAGTTCCAAAGATCTGGGTGTAATCCATAATTCTTTTGCTCACCACACCACCCCAGTTTGGACCCAGCCACATGCAAATCAGTCTTGACCCTGTTCCTTGTGGGAACAGTCCAGCCTGAAAACCAAGCCAGGACCTCACTGGACCGGAAACAAGCATCCTGGGACCGGATTCAGGGCATCACCCTTCTTCAGGCAGGCTAGCTTGAATCCAGTGGTGTAGTGAGCACGGGACCCACGTCTGGGCATACTATCCCTACTTAGGGCGACAAACGCAAAAGAAACAGTTGGTGAACAGAATGCTGGACAATGCAAACATTCAACCCCAGTCACAAAGATCTGGGTTTAATCCATCATTCTTTTGCTCACCACACCACCCCAGTTTGGACCCAGCCATATGCAAATCAGTCTTGACCCTGTTCCTTGTGAGAACAGTTCAACCCGAACTGCCAAGCCAAGACCTCACTGGACCGGAAACAAGCATCCTGGGACCGGTTTCAGGGCATCACCCTTCTTCAGCCAGGTTAGCTTGAATCCAGTGGTGTATTGAGCACGGCACCCACGTCTGGGCATACCCTTCCTACTTAGGGCGACAAACGCAAAAGAAACAATTGATGGACGGAATGCTGGACAATGTAAACATTCACCCCCAGTCACAAAGATCTGGGTTTAATCCATCATTCTTTTGCTCACCACACCACCCCAGATTGGACCCAGCCATATGCAAATCAGTCTTGACCCTATTCCTTGTGGGAACAGTCCAACCCAAACTGCCAAGCCAGGACCTCACTGGACCGGAAACAAACATCCTAGGACCTGTTTCAGGGCATCACCCTTCTTCAGCCAGGCTAGCTTGAATCCAGTGCTGTAGTGAGCACGGGATCCACGTCTGGGCATACCCTTCCTACTTAGGGCGACAAACAAAAAAGAAAGAATTGATGGACGGAATGCTGGACAATGCAAACATTCAACCCCAGTCACAAAGATCTGGGTAGTATCCATCATTCTTTTGCTCACCATACCAACCCAGTTTGGACCCAGCCATATGCAAATCAGTCTTGACCCTGTTCCTTGTGAGAACAGTCCAACTCGAACTGCGAAGCCAGGACCTCACTGGACCGGAAACAAGCATCCTGGGACCAGTTTCAGGGCATCACCCTTCATCAGGCAGGCTAGCTTGAATCCAGTGGTGTAGTGAGCACGGGTCCCACGTCTGGGCACACCCTTCCTACTTAGGGCGACAAACTCAAAAGAAACAATTGATGGACGGAATGCTGGATAATGCAAACATTCACCCCAGTCATGAAGATCTGGTTTTAATCCATCATTCTTTTGCTCACCACCCCAGTTTGGACCCAGCCATATGCAAATCAGTCTTGACCCTGTTCCTTGTGGGAACAGTCCAGCCCGAAATGCCAAGCCAGGACTTCACTGGACTGGAAACAAGCATCCTGGGACCAGTTTCAGGGCATCACCCTTATTCAGCCAGGCTAGCTTGAATCCAGTGGTGTAGTGAGCATGGGACCCACGGCTGGGCATACCCTTCTTACTTAGGGCGACAAACGCAAAAGAAACAATTGATGGACGGAATAATGGAGAATGCAAACATTCACCCCAGGTCACAAAGATCTGGGTTTAATCCATCATTCTTTTGATCACAACACCACCCCTGTTTGGACCCAGCCACATGCACATCAGTCTTGACCCTGTTCCTTGTGGGAACAGTCCAGCCTGAAAACCAAGCCAGGACCTCACTGGACCGGAAACAAGCATCCTGCGACCGGATTCAGGGCATCACCCTTCTTCAGGCAGGCTAGCTTGAATCCAGTGGTGTAGTGAGCACGGGACCCACGTCTGGGCATACAATCCCTACTTGGGGCGACAAACGCAAAATAAACAGTTGGTGGACGGAATGCTGGACAATGCAAACATTCACCCTCAGTCACAAAGATCTGGGTTTAATCCATCATTCTTTTCCTCACCACACCACCCCAGTTTGGACCCAGCCATATGCAAATCAGTCTTGACCCTGTTCCTTGTGGGTACAGTCCAGCCCGAACTGCCAAGCCAGGACCTCACTGGACCGGAAACAAGCATCCTGTGACCAGTTTCAGGGCATCACCCTTCTTCAGCCAGGCTAGCTTGAATCCAGTGGTGTAGTGAGCACGGAACCCACGTCTGGGCACACCCTTCCTACTTAGGGCGACAAACTCAAAAGAAACAATTGATGGACGGAATGCTGGATAATGCAAACATTCACCCCAGTCATGAAGATCTGGTTTTAATCCATCATTCTTTTGCTCACCACCCCAGTTTGGACCCAGCCATATGCAAATCAGTCTTGACCCTGTTCCTTGTGGGAACAGTCCAGCCCGAAATGCCAAGCCAGGACTTCACTGGACTGGAAACAAGCATCCTGGGACCAGTTTCAGGGCATCACCCTTATTCAGCCAGGCTAGCTTGAATCCAGTGGTGTAGTGAGCATGGGACCCACGGCTGGGCATACCCTTCTTACTTAGGGCGACAAACGCAAAAGAAACAATTGATGGACGGAATAATGGAGAATGCAAACATTCACCCCAGGTCACAAAGATCTGGGTTTAACCCATCATTCTTTTGATCACCACACCACCCCAGTTTGGACCCAGCCACATGCAAATCAGTCTTGACCCTGTTCCTTGTGGGAACAGTCCAGCCTGAAAACCAAGCCAGGACCTCACTGGACCGGAAACAAGCATCCTGGGACCGGATTCAGGGCATCACCCTTCTTCAGGCAGGCTAGCTTGAATCCAGTGGTGTGGTGAGCATGGGACCCACGTCTGGGCATACAATTCCTACTTACGGCGACAAACGCAAAAGAAACAGTTGGTGGACGGAATGCTGGACAATGCAAACATTCACCCTCAGTCACAAAGATCTGGGTTTAATCCATCATTGTTTTCCTCACCACACCACCCCAGTATGGACCCAGCCATATGCAAATCAGTCTTGACCCTGTTCTGTGTGGGAACAGTCTAATCCGAACTGCCAAGCCAGGACCTCACTGGACCAGAAACAAGCATCCTGGGACCTGTTTCAGGGCATCACCCTTGTTCAGCCAGGCTAGCTTGAATCCAGTGGTGTAGTGAGCACGGGACCCATGTCTGGGCATACCCTTCCTACTTAGGGCAACAAACGCAAAAGAAACAATTGATGGACGGAATGGTGGACAATACAAACATTCACCCCCTGTCACAAAGATCTGGGTTTAATCCATCATTCTTTTGCTCACCACACCACCCCAGTTTGGACCCAGCCATATGCAAATCAGTCTTGACCCTGTTCCTTGTGGGAACAGTCCAGTCCGAACTGTCAAGCCAGGACCTCACTGGACTGGAAACAAGCATCCTGAGACCAGTTTCAGGGCATCACCCTTCTTCAGCCAGGCTAGCTTGAATCCAGTGGTGTAGTGAGCACGGGACCCACGTCTGGGCATACCCTTCCTACTTAGGGTGACAAACGCAAAAGAAACAATTGATGGACGGAATGATTGACAATGCAAACATTCACCCCCAGTCACAAAGATCTGGGTTTAATCCATCATTCTTTTGCTCACCACACCACCCCAGTTTGGACCCAGCCATATGCAAATCAGTCTTGACCCTGTTCCTTGTGGGAACAGTCCAGCCCAAACTGCCAAGCCAGGACCTCACTGGAACGGAAACAAGCATCCTGGGACCAGTTTCAGGGCATCACCCTTCGTCAGGCAGGCTAGCTTGAATCCAGTGGTGTAGTGAGTACGGGTCCCACGTCTGGGCATACTATCCCTACTTAGGGCGACAAACACAAAAGAAACAATTGATGGACGGAATGCTGGACAATGCAAACATTCACCCCCAGTTCCAAAGATCTGGGTGTAATCCATAATTCTTTTGCTCACCACACCACCCCAGTTTGGACCCAGCCACATGCAAATCAGTCTTGACCCTGTTCCTTGTGCGAACAGTCCAGCCTGAAAACCAAGCCAGGACCTCACTGGACCGGAAACAAGCATCCTGGGACCGGATTCAGGGCATCACCCTTCTTCAGGCAGGCTAGCTTGAATCCAGTGGTGTAGTGAGCACGGGACCCACGTCTGGGCATACTATCCCTACTTAGGGCGACAAACGCAAAAGAAACAGTTGGTGAACAGAATGCTGGACAATGCAAACATTCAACCCCAGTCACAAAGATCTGGGTTTAATCCATCATTCTTTTGCTCACCACACCACCCCAGTTTGGACCCAGCCATATGCAAATCAGTCTTGACCCTGTTCCTTGTGAGAACAGTTCAACCCGAACTGCCAAGCCAAGACCTCACTGGACCGGAAACAAGCATCCTGGGACCGGTTTCAGGGCATCACCCTTCTTCAGCCAGGTTAGCTTGAATCCAGTGGTGTATTGAGCACGGCACCCACGTCTGGGCATACCCTTCCTACTTAGGGCGACAAACGCAAAAGAAACAATTGATGGACGGAATGCTGGACAATGTAAACATTCACCCCCAGTCACAAAGATCTGGGTTTAATCCATCATTCTTTTGCTCACCACACCACCCCAGATTGGACCCAGCCATATGCAAATCAGTCTTGACCCTATTCCTTGTGGGAACAGTCCAACCCAAACTGCCAAGCCAGGACCTCACTGGACCGGAAACAAACATCCTAGGACCTGTTTCAGGGCATCACCCTTCTTCAGCCAGGCTAGCTTGAATCCAGTGCTGTAGTGAGCACGGGATCCACGTCTGGGCATACCCTTCCTACTTAGGGCGACAAACAAAAAAGAAAGAATTGATGGACGGAATGCTGGACAATGCAAACATTCAACCCCAGTCACAAAGATCTGGGTAGTATCCATCATTCTTTTGCTCACCATACCAACCCAGTTTGGACCCAGCCATATGCAAATCAGTCTTGACCCTGTTCCTTGTGAGAACAGTCCAACTCGAACTGCGAAGCCAGGACCTCACTGGACCGGAAACAAGCATCCTGGGACCAGTTTCAGGGCATCACCCTTCATCAGGCAGGCTAGCTTGAATCCAGTGGTGTAGTGAGCACGGGTCCCACGTCTGGGCACACCCTTCCTACTTAGGGCGACAAACTCAAAAGAAACAATTGATGGACGGAATGCTGGATAATGCAAACATTCACCCCAGTCATGAAGATCTGGTTTTAATCCATCATTCTTTTGCTCACCACCCCAGTTTGGACCCAGCCATATGCAAATCAGTCTTGACCCTGTTCCTTGTGGGAACAGTCCAGCCCGAAATGCCAAGCCAGGACTTCACTGGACTGGAAACAAGCATCCTGGGACCAGTTTCAGGGCATCACCCTTATTCAGCCAGGCTAGCTTGAATCCAGTGGTGTAGTGAGCATGGGACCCACGGCTGGGCATACCCTTCTTACTTAGGGCGACAAACGCAAAAGAAACAATTGATGGACGGAATAATGGAGAATGCAAACATTCACCCCAGGTCACAAAGATCTGGGTTTAATCCATCATTCTTTTGATCACAACACCACCCCTGTTTGGACCCAGCCACATGCACATCAGTCTTGACCCTGTTCCTTGTGGGAACAGTCCAGCCTGAAAACCAAGCCAGGACCTCACTGGACCGGAAACAAGCATCCTGCGACCGGATTCAGGGCATCACCCTTCTTCAGGCAGGCTAGCTTGAATCCAGTGGTGTAGTGAGCACGGGACCCACGTCTGGGCATACAATCCCTACTTGGGGCGACAAACGCAAAAGAAACAGTTGGTGGACGGAATGCTGGACAATGCAAACATTCACCCTCAGTCACAAAGATCTGGGTTTAATCCATCATTCTTTTCCTCACCACACCACCCCAGTTTGGACCCAGCCATATGCAAATCAGTCTTGACCCTGTTCCTTGTGGGTACAGTCCAGCCCGAACTGCCAAGCCAGGACCTCACTGGACCGGAAACAAGCATCCTGTGACCAGTTTCAGGGCATCACCCTTCTTCAGCCAGGCTAGCTTGAATCCAGTGGTGTAGTGAGCACGGAACCCACGTCTGGGCACACCCTTCCTACTTAGGGCGACAAACTCAAAAGAAACAATTGATGGACGGAATGCTGGATAATGCAAACATTCACCCCAGTCATGAAGATCTGGTTTTAATCCATCATTCTTTTGCTCACCACCCCAGTTTGGACCCAGCCATATGCAAATCAGTCTTGACCCTGTTCCTTGTGGGAACAGTCCAGCCCGAAATGCCAAGCCAGGACTTCACTGGACTGGAAACAAGCATCCTGGGACCAGTTTCAGGGCATCACCCTTATTCAGCCAGGCTAGCTTGAATCCAGTGGTGTAGTGAGCATGGGACCCACGGCTGGGCATACCCTTCTTACTTAGGGCGACAAACGCAAAAGAAACAATTGATGGACGGAATAATGGAGAATGCAAACATTCACCCCAGGTCACAAAGATCTGGGTTTAACCCATCATTCTTTTGATCACCACACCACCCCAGTTTGGACCCAGCCACATGCAAATCAGTCTTGACCCTGTTCCTTGTGGGAACAGTCCAGCCTGAAAACCAAGCCAGGACCTCACTGGACCGGAAACAAGCATCCTGGGACCGGATTCAGGGCATCACCCTTCTTCAGGCAGGCTAGCTTGAATCCAGTGGTGTGGTGAGCATGGGACCCACGTCTGGGCATACAATTCCTACTTACGGCGACAAACGCAAAAGAAACAGTTGGTGGACGGAATGCTGGACAATGCAAACATTCACCCTCAGTCACAAAGATCTGGGTTTAATCCATCATTGTTTTCCTCACCACACCACCCCAGTATGGACCCAGCCATATGCAAATCAGTCTTGACCCTGTTCTGTGTGGGAACAGTCTAATCCGAACTGCCAAGCCAGGACCTCACTGGACCAGAAACAAGCATCCTGGGACCTGTTTCAGGGCATCACCCTTGTTCAGCCAGGCTAGCTTGAATCCAGTGGTGTAGTGAGCACGGGACCCATGTCTGGGCATACCCTTCCTACTTAGGGCAACAAACGCAAAAGAAACAATTGATGGACGGAATGGTGGACAATACAAACATTCACCCCCTGTCACAAAGATCTGGGTTTAATCCATCATTCTTTTGCTCACCACACCACCCCAGTTTGGACCCAGCCATATGCAAATCAGTCTTGACCCTGTTCCTTGTGGGAACAGTCCAGTCCGAACTGTCAAGCCAGGACCTCACTGGACTGGAAACAAGCATCCTGAGACCAGTTTCAGGGCATCACCCTTCTTCAGCCAGGCTAGCTTGAATCCAGTGGTGTAGTGAGCACGGGACCCACGTCTGGGCATACCCTTCCTACTTAGGGTGACAAACGCAAAAGAAACAATTGATGGACGGAATGATTGACAATGCAAACATTCACCCCCAGTCACAAAGATCTGGGTTTAATCCATCATTCTTTTGCTCACCACACCACCCCAGTTTGGACCCAGCCATATGCAAATCAGTCTTGACCCTGTTCCTTGTGGGAACAGTCCAGCCCAAACTGCCAAGCCAGGACCTCACTGGAACGGAAACAAGCATCCTGGGACCAGTTTCAGGGCATCACCCTTCGTCAGGCAGGCTAGCTTGAATCCAGTGGTGTAGTGAGTACGGGTCCCACGTCTGGGCATACTATCCCTACTTAGGGCGACAAACACAAAAGAAACAATTGATGGACGGAATGCTGGACAATGCAAACATTCACCCCCAGTCACAAAGATCTGGGTGTAATCCATAATTCTTTTGCTCACCACACCACCCCAGTTTGGACCCAGCCACATGCAAATCAGTCTTGACCCTGTTCCTTGTGGGAACAGTCCAGCCTGAAAACCAAGCCAGGACCTCACTGGACCGGAAACAAGCATCCTGGGACCGGATTCAGGGCATCACCCTTCTTCAGGCAGGCTAGCTTGAATCCAGTGGTGTAGTGAGCACGGGACCCACGTCTGGGCATACTATCCCTACTTAGGGCGACAAACGCAAAAGAAACAGTTGGTGAACAGAATGCTGGACAATGCAAACATTCAACCCCAGTCACAAAGATCTGGGTTTAATCCATCATTCTTTTGCTCACCACACCACCCCAGTTTGGACCCAGCCATATGCAAATCAGTCTTGACCCTGTTCCTTGTGAGAACAGTTCAACCCGAACTGCCAAGCCAAGACCTCACTGGACCGGAAACAAGCATCCTGGGACCGGTTTCAGGGCATCACCCTTCTTCAGCCAGGTTAGCTTGAATCCAGTGGTGTATTGAGCACGGCACCCACGTCTGGGCATACCCTTCCTACTTAGGGCGACAAACACAAAAGAAACAATTGATGGACGGAATGCTGGACAATGTAAACATTCACCCCCAGTCACAAAGATCTGGGTTTAATCCATCATTCTTTTGCTCACCACACCACCCCAGATTGGACCCAGCCATATGCAAATCAGTCTTGACCCTATTCCTTGTGGGAACAGTCCAACCCAAACTGCCAAGCCAGGACCTCACTGGACCGGAAACAAACATCCTAGGACCTGTTTCAGGGCATCACCCTTCTTCAGCCAGGCTAGCTTGAATCCAGTGCTGTAGTGAGCACGGGACCCACGTCTGGGCATACCCTTCCTACTTAGGGCGACAAACAAAAAAGAAAGAATTGATGGACGGAATGCTGGACAATGCAAACATTCAACCCCAGTCACAAAGATCTGGGTAGTATCCATCATTCTTTTGCTCACCATACCAACCCAGTTTGGACCCAGCCATATGCAAATCAGTCTTGACCCTGTTCCTTGTGAGAACAGTCCAACTCGAACTGCGAAGCCAGGACCTCACTGGACCGGAAACAAGCATCCTGGGACCAGTTTCAGGGCATCACCCTTCTTCAGCCAGGCTAGCTTGAATCCAGTGGTGTATTGAGCACGGGTCCCACGTCTGGGCATACTATCCCTACTTAGGGCGACAAACGCAAAAGAAACAATTGATGGACGGAATGCTGGACAATGCAAACATTCACCCCCATTCACAAAGATCTGGGTTTAATCCATCATTCTTTTGCTCACCACACCACCCCAGTTTGGACCCAGCCATATGCAAATCAGTCTTGACCCTGTTCCTTGTGGGAACAGTCCAGCCCGAACTGCCAAGCCAGGACCTCTCTGGACCGGAAACAAGCATCCTGGGACCAGTTTGAGGGCATCACCCTTCTTCAGCCAGGCTAGCTTGAATCCAGTGGTGTAGTGAGCACGGGACCCACGTCTGGGCATACCCTTCCTACTTAGGGCGACAAACACAAAAGAAACAATCGATGGACGGAATGCTGAACAATGCAAACATTCAACCCCAGTCACAAAGATCTGGGTTTAATCCATCATTCTTTTGCTCACCACACCACCCCAGTTTGGACCCAGCCATATGCAAATCAGTGTTGACCCTGTTCCTTGTGGGAACAGTCCAGCCCGAACTGCCAAGCCAGGACGTCACTGGACTGGAAACAAGCATCCTGGGACCGGTTTCAGGGCATCACCCTTCTTCAGACAGGCTAGCTTGGATCCAGTGGTGTAGTGAGCACGGGACCCACGTCTGGGCATACCCTTCCTACTTAGGGCGACAAACGCAAAAGAAACAATTGATGGACGAAATGATTGACAATGCAAACATTCACCCCCAGTCACAAAGATCTGGGTTTAATCCATCATTCTTTTGCTCACCACACCACCCCAGTTTGGACCCAGCCATTTACAAATCAGTCTTGACCCTGTTCCTTGTGGGAACAGTCCAGCCCTATCTGCCAAGCCAGGACCTCACTGGATCGGAAACAAGCATCCTGGGACCAGTTTGAGGGCATCACCCTTCATCAGGCAGGCTAGCTTGAATCCAGTGGTGTAGTGAGCACGGGTCCCACGTCTGGGCATACTATCCCTACTTAGGGCGACAAACGCAAAAGAAACAATTGATGGACGGAATGCTGGACAATGCAAACATTCACCCCCATTCACAAAGATCTGGGTTTAATCCATCATTCTTTTGCTCACCACACCACCCCAGTTTGGACCCAGCCATATGCAAATCAGTCTTGACCCTGTTCCTTGTGGGAACAGTCCAGCCCGAACTGCCAAGCCAGGACCTCTCTGGACCGGAAACAAGCATCCTGGGACCAGTTTGAGGGCATCACCCTTCTTCAGCCAGGCTAGCTTGAATCCAGTGGTGTAGTGAGCACGGGACCCACGTCTGGGCATACCCTTCCTACTTAGGGCGACAAACACAAAAGAAACAATCGATGGACGGAATGCTGAACAATGCAAACATTCAACCCCAGTCACAAAGATCTGGGTTTAATCCATCATTCTTTTGCTCACCACACCACCCCAGTTTGGACCCAGCCATATGCAAATCAGTCTTGAGCCTGTTCCTTGTGAGAACAGTTCAACCCGAACTGCCAAGCCAGGACCTCACTGGACCGGAAACAAGCATCCTGGGACCGGTTTCAGGGCATCACCCTTCTTCAGCCAGGCTAGCTTGAATCCAGTGGTGTATTGAGCACGGCACCCACGTCTGGGCATACCCTTCCTACTTACGGTGACAAACACAAAAGAAACAATTGATGGACGGAATGCTGGACAATGCAAACATTCACCCCCAGTCACAAAGATCTGGGTTTAATCCATCATTCTTTTGCTCATCACACCACCCCAGATTGGACCCAGCCATATGCAAATCAGTCTTGACCCTATTCCTTTCGGGAACAGTCCAACCCAAACTGCCATGCCAGGACCTCACTGGACCGGAAACAAGCATCCTAGGACCTGTTTCAGGGCATCACCCTTCTTCAGCCAGGCTAGCTTGAATCCAGTGGTGTAGTGAGCACGGGACCCACGTCTGGGCATACCCTTCCTACTTAGGGTGACAAACAAAAAAGAAACAATTGATGGACGGAATGCTGGACAATGCAAACATTCAACCCCAGTCACAAAGATCTGGGTGTAATCCATCATTCTTTTGCTCACCATACCACCCCAGTTTGGACCCAGCCATATGCAAATCAGTCTTGACCCTGTTCCTTGTGAGAACAGTCCAACCCGAACTGCGAAGCCAGGACCTCACTGGACCGGAAACAAGCATCCTGAGACTAATTTCAGGCCATCATCCTTATTCAGCCAGGCTAGCTTGAATCCAATGGTGTAGTGAGCACGGGACCCATGTCTGGGCATACCCTTGCTACTTAGGGCGACAAACGCAAAAGAAACAATTGATGGATGGAATGCTGGACAATGCAAACATTCACCCCCAGTCACAAAGATATGGTTTTAATCCATCATTCTTTTGCTCACCACACCACCCCAGTTTGGACCCAGCCATATGCAAATCAGTCTTGACCCTGTTCCTTGTGGGAACAGTCCAGCCCGAACTGCCAAGCCATGACCTCACTGGACCGGAAACAAGCATCCTGGGACCTGTTTCAGGGCACCACCCTTGTTCAGCCAGGCTAGCTTGAATCCAGTGGTGTAGTGAGCACGGGACCCATGTCTGGGCATACCCTTCCTACTTAGGTCAACAAACGCAAAAGAAACAATTGATGGACGGAATGCTGGACAATGCAAACATTCACCCTCAATCACAAAGATCTGGGTTTAATCCATCATTCTTTTGCTCACCACACCACCCCAGTTTAGTCCCAGCCATTTACAAATCAGTCTTGACCCTGTTCCTTGTGGGAACAGTCCAGCCCTATCTGCCAAGCCAGGACCTCACTGGAACGGAAACAAGCATCCTGGGACCGGTTTCAGGGCATCACCCTTCATCAGGCAGGCTAGCTTGAATCCAGTGGTGTAGTGAGCACGGGACCCACGTCTGGGCATACCATCCCTACGTAGGGTGACAAACGCAAAAGAAACAGTTGATGGACGGAATGCTGGACAATGCAAACATTCACCCCCAGTCACAAAGATCGGGGTTTAATCCATCAATCTTTTGCACACCACACCACCCCAGTTTGGACCCAGCCATATGCAAATCAGTCTTTACCCTGTTCCTTGTGGGTACAGTCCAGCCCGAACTGCCAAGCCAGGACTTCACTGGACCGGGTATAAGCATGCTGGGACCAGTTTCAGGACATCACCCTTCTTCAGCCAGGCTAGCTTGAATCCAGTGGTGTAGTGAGCACTGAACCCACGTCTGGGCACACCCTTCCTACTTAGGGTGACAAACGCAAAAGAAACAATTGATGGACGGAATGCTGGACAATGCAAACATTCACCCCCAGTCACAAAGATCTGGGTTTAATCCATCATTCTTTTGCTCACCACACCACCCCAGTATGGACCCAGCCATATGCAAATCAGTCTTGACCCTGTTCCTTGTGGGAACAGTCCGGCCCGAACTGCCAAGCCAGGACTTCACTGGACCGGAAACAAGCATCCTAGGACCAGTTTCAGGGCATCACCCTTCTTCAGCCGGGCTAGCTTGATTCCAGTGGTGTACTGAGCATGGGACCCACGTCTGGGCATTCCCTTCCTACTTAGGGCGACAAACGCAAAAGAAACAATTGATGGATGAAATGCTGGACAATGCAAACAATCACCTCCAATCACAATGATCTGGGTTTAATCCATCATTCTTTTGCTCACCACACCACCCCAGTTTGGACCCAGCCATATGCAAATCAGTCTTGACCGTGTTCCTTGTGGGAACAGTCCAACCTGAACTGCCAAGCCAGGACCTCACTGGACCGGAAACAAGCATCCTGGGACCGGTTTTAGGGCATCACCCTTCTTCAGCCAGGCTAGCTTGAATCCAGTGGTGTAGTGAGCACGGGACCAATGTCTGGGCATACCCTTCCTACTTAGGGTAACAAACGCAAAAGAAACAATGATGGACGGAATGCTGGACAATGCAAACATTCACCCCCAGTCACAAAGATCTGGGTTTAATCCATCATTCTTTTGCTCACCACACCACCCCAGTTTGGACCCAGCCATATGCAAATCAGTCTTGAGCCTGTTCCTTGTGAGAACAGTTCAACCCGAACTGCCAAGCCAGGACCTCACTGGACCGGAAACAAGCATCCTGGGACCGGTTTCAGGGCATCACCCTTCTTCAGCCAGGCTAGCTTGAATCCAGTGGTGTATTGAGCACGGCACCCACGTCTGGGCATACCCTTCCTACTTACGGTGACAAACACAAAAGAAACAATTGATGGACGGAATGCTGGACAATGCAAACATTCACCCCCAGTCACAAAGATCTGGGTTTAATCCATCATTCTTTTGCTCATCACACCACCCCAGATTGGACCCAGCCATATGCAAATCAGTCTTGACCCTATTCCTTTCGGGAACAGTCCAACCCAAACTGCCATGCCAGGACCTCACTGGACCGGAAACAAGCATCCTAGGACCTGTTTCAGGGCATCACCCTTCTTCAGCCAGGCTAGCTTGAATCCAGTGGTGTAGTGAGCACGGGACCCACGTCTGGGCATACCCTTCCTACTTAGGGTGACAAACAAAAAAGAAACAATTGATGGACGGAATGCTGGACAATGCAAACATTCAACCCCAGTCACAAAGATCTGGGTGTAATCCATCATTCTTTTGCTCACCATACCACCCCAGTTTGGACCCAGCCATATGCAAATCAGTCTTGACCCTGTTCCTTGTGAGAACAGTCCAACCCGAACTGCGAAGCCAGGACCTCACTGGACCGGAAACAAGCATCCTGAGACTAATTTCAGGCCATCATCCTTATTCAGCCAGGCTAGCTTGAATCCAATGGTGTAGTGAGCACGGGACCCATGTCTGGGCATACCCTTGCTACTTAGGGCGACAAACGCAAAAGAAACAATTGATGGATGGAATGCTGGACAATGCAAACATTCACCCCCAGTCACAAAGATATGGTTTTAATCCATCATTCTTTTGCTCACCACACCACCCCAGTTTGGACCCAGCCATATGCAAATCAGTCTTGACCCTGTTCCTTGTGGGAACAGTCCAGCCCGAACTGCCAAGCCATGACCTCACTGGACCGGAAACAAGCATCCTGGGACCTGTTTCAGGGCACCACCCTTGTTCAGCCAGGCTAGCTTGAATCCAGTGGTGTAGTGAGCACGGGACCCATGTCTGGGCATACCCTTCCTACTTAGGTCAACAAACGCAAAAGAAACAATTGATGGACGGAATGCTGGACAATGCAAACATTCACCCTCAATCACAAAGATCTGGGTTTAATCCATCATTCTTTTGCTCACCACACCACCCCAGTTTAGTCCCAGCCATTTACAAATCAGTCTTGACCCTGTTCCTTGTGGGAACAGTCCAGCCCTATCTGCCAAGCCAGGACCTCACTGGAACGGAAACAAGCATCCTGGGACCGGTTTCAGGGCATCACCCTTCATCAGGCAGGCTAGCTTGAATCCAGTGGTGTAGTGAGCACGGGACCCACGTCTGGGCATACCATCCCTACGTAGGGTGACAAACGCAAAAGAAACAGTTGATGGACGGAATGCTGGACAATGCAAACATTCACCCCCAGTCACAAAGATCGGGGTTTAATCCATCAATCTTTTGCACACCACACCACCCCAGTTTGGACCCAGCCATATGCAAATCAGTCTTTACCCTGTTCCTTGTGGGTACAGTCCAGCCCGAACTGCCAAGCCAGGACTTCACTGGACCGGGAATAAGCATGCTGGGACCAGTTTCAGGACATCACCCTTCTTCAGCCAGGCTAGCTTGAATCCAGTGGTGTAGTGAGCACTGAACCCACGTCTGGGCACACCCTTCCTACTTAGGGTGACAAACGCAAAAGAAACAATTGATGGACGGAATGCTGGACAATGCAAACATTCACCCCCAGTCACAAAGATCTGGGTTTAATCCATCATTCTTTTGCTCACCACACCACCCCAGTATGGACCCAGCCATATGCAAATCAGTCTTGACCCTGTTCCTTGTGGGAACAGTCCGGCCCGAACTGCCAAGCCAGGACTTCACTGGACCGGAAACAAGCATCCTAGGACCAGTTTCAGGGCATCACCCTTCTTCAGCCGGGCTAGCTTGATTCCAGTGGTGTACTGAGCATGGGACCCACGTCTGGGCATTCCCTTCCTACTTAGGGCGACAAACGCAAAAGAAACAATTGATGGATGAAATGCTGGACAATGCAAACAATCACCTCCAATCACAATGATCTGGGTTTAATCCATCATTCTTTTGCTCACCACACCACCCCAGTTTGGACCCAGCCATATGCAAATCAGTCTTGACCGTGTTCCTTGTGGGAACAGTCCAACCTGAACTGCCAAGCCAGGACCTCACTGGACCGGAAACAAGCATCCTGGGACCGGTTTTAGGGCATCACCCTTCTTCAGCCAGGCTAGCTTGAATCCAGTGGTGTAGTGAGCACGGGACCAATGTCTGGGCATACCCTTCCTACTTAGGGTAACAAACGCAAAAGAAACAATTGATGGACGGAATGCTGGACAATGCAAACATTCACCCCCAGTCACAAAGATCTGGGTTTAATCCATCATTCTTTTGCTCACCACACCACCCCAGTTTGGACCCAGCCATATGCAAATCAGTCTTGACCCTGTTCCTTGTGGGTACAGTCCAGCCCGAACTGCCAAGCCAGGACCTCACTGGACCGGAAACAAGCATCCTGTGACCAGTTTCAGGGCATCACCCTTCTTCAGCCAGTCTAGCTTGAATCCAGTGGTGTAGTGAGTACGGAACCCACGTCTGGGCACACCCTTCCTACTTAGGGCGACAAACTCAAAAGAAACAATTGATGGACGGAATGCTGGATAATGCAAACATTCCCCCCAGTCACGAAGATCTGGGTTTAATCCATCATTCTTTTGCTCACCACACCACCCCAGTTTGGACCCAGCCATATGCAAATGAGTCTTGACCCTGTTCCTTGTGGGAACAGTCCAGCCCGAAATGCCAAGCCAGGACTTCACTGGACTGGAAACAAGCATCCAGGGACCAGTTTCAGGGCATCAGCCTTATTCAGCCAGGCTAGCTTGAATCCAGTGGTGTAGTGAGCATGGGACCGACGGCTGGGCATACCCTTCTTACTTAGGGCGACAAACACAAAAGAAACAATTGATGGACGGAATAATGGAGAATGCAAACATTCACCCCAGGTCACAAAGATCTGGGTTTAATCCATCATTCTTTTGATCACCACACCACCCCAGTTTGGACCCAGCCACATGCAAATCAGTCTTAACCCTGTTCCTTGTGGGAACAGTCCAGCCTGAAAACCAAGCCAGGACCTCACTGGACCGGAAACAAGCATCCTGGGACCGGATTCAGGGCATCACCCTTCTTCAGGCAGGCTAGCTTGAATCCAGTGGTGTAGTGATCACGGGACCCACGTCTGGGCATACAATCCCTACTTAGGGCGACAAACGCAAAAGAAACAATTGGTGGACGGACTGCTGGACAATGCAAACATTCACCCTCAGTCACAAAGATCTGGGGTTAATCCATCATTCTTTTCCTCACCACACCACCCCAGTTTGGACCAAGCCATATGCAAATCAGTCTTGACCCTGTTCCTTGTGGGTACAGTCCAGCCCGAACTGCCAAGCCAGGACCTCACTGGACCGGAAACAAGCATCCTGTGACCAGTTTCAGGGCATCACCCTTCTTCAGCCAGGCTAGCTTGAATCCAGTGGTGTAGTGAGCACGGAACCCATGTCTGGGCACACCCTTCCTCCTTAGGGCGACAAACTCAAAAGAAACAATTGATGGACGGAATGCTGGATAATGCAAACATTCACCCCAGTCATGAAGATCTGGGTTTAATCCATCATTCTTTTGCTCACCACATCACCCCAGTTTGGACCCAGCCATATGCAAATCAGTCTTGACCCTGTTCCTTGTGGGAACAGTCCAGCCCGAAATGCCAAGCCAGGACTTCACTGAACTGGAAACAAGCATCCTGGGACCGGTTTCAGGGCATCACCCTTATTCAGCCAGGCTAGCTTGAATCCAGTGGTGTAGTGAGCATGGGACCCACGGCTGGGCATACCCTTCTTACTTAGGGCGACAAACGCAAAAGAAACAATTGATGGACGGAATAATGGAGAATGCAAGCATTCACCCCAGGTCACAAAGATCTGGGTTTAATCCATCATTCTTTTGATCACCACACCACCCCAGTTTGAACCCAGCCACATGCACATCAGTCTTGACCCTGTTCCTTGTGGGAACAGTCCAGCCTGAAAACCAAGCCAGGACCTCACTGGACCGGAAACAAGCATCCTGGGACCGGATTCAGGGCATCACCCTTCTTCAGGCAGGCTAGCTTGAATCCAGTGGTGTAGTGAGCACGGGACCCACGTCTGGGCATACAATCCCTACTTAGGGCGACAAACGCAAAAGAAACAGTTGGTGGACGGAATGCTGGACAATGCAAACATTCACCCTCAGTCACAAAGATCTGGGTTTAATCCATCATTCTTTTGCTCACCACACCACCCCAGTTTGGACCCAGCCATATGCAAATCAGTCTTGACCCTGTTCCTTGTGGGTACAGTCCAGCCCGAACTGAAAAGCCAGGACCTCACTGGACCGGAAACAAGCATCCTCTGACCAGTTTCAGGGCATCACCCTTCTTCAGCCAGGCTAGCTTGAATCAAGTGGTGTAGTGAGCACGGAACCCACGTCTGGGAACACCCTTCCTACTTAGGGCGACAAACTCAAAAGAAACAATTGATGGACGGAATGCTGGATAATGCAAACATTCACGCCAGTCATGAAGATCTGGTTTTAATCCATCATTCTTTTGCTCACCACCCCAGTTTGGACCCAGCGATATGCAAATCAGTCTTGACCCTGTTTCTTGTGGGAACAGTCCAGCCCGAAATGCCAAGCCAGGACTTCACTGGACTGGAAACAAGCATCCTGGGACCAGTTTGAGGGCATCACCCTTCTTCAGCCAGGCTCGCTTGAATCCAGTGGTGTAGTGAGCATGGGACCCACGGCTGGGCATACCCTTCTTACTTAGGGCGACAAACGCAAAAGAAACAATTGATGGACGGAATAATGGAGAATGCAAACATTCACCCCAGGTCACAAAGATCTGGGTTTAACCCATCATTCTTTTGATCACCACACCACCCCAGTTTGGACCCAGCCACATGCAAATCAGTCTTGACCCTGTTCCTTGTGGGAACAGTCCAGCCTGAAAACCAAGCCAGGACCTCACTGCACCGGAAACAAGCATCCTGGGACCGGATTCAGGGCATCACCCTTCTTCAGACAGGCTAGCTTGAATCCAGTGGTGTAGTGAGCACGGGACCCACGTCTGGGCATACAATTCCTACTTACGGCGACAAACGCAAAAGAAACAGTTGGTGGACGGAATGCTGGACAATGCAAACATTCACCCTCAGTCACAAAGATCTGGGTTTAATCCATCATTCTTTTCCTCACCACACCACCCCAGTTTTGACCCAGCCATATGCAAATCAGTCTTGACCCTGGTTCTTGTGGGAACAGTCCAGTCCGAACTGTCAAGCCAGGACCTCACTAGACTGGAAACAAGCATCCTGAGACCAGTTTCAGGGCATCACCCTTCTTCAGCCAGGCTAGCTTGAATCCAGTGGTGTAGTGAGCACGGGACCCACGTCTGGGCATACCCTTCCTACTTAGGGTGACAAACGCAAAAGAAACAATTGATGGACGGAATGATTGACAATGCAAACATTCACCCCCAGTCACAAAGATCTGGGTTTAATCCATCATTCTTTTGGTCACCACACCACCCCAGTTTGGACCCAGCCATATGCAAATCAGTCTTGACCCTGTTCCTTGTGGGTACAGTCCAGCCCAAACTGCAAAGCCAGGACCTCACTGGACCGGAAACAAGCATCCTGGGACCTGTTTCAGGGCATCACCCTTGTTCAGCCAGGCTAGCTTGAATCCAGTGGTGTAGTGAGCACGGGACCCATGTCTGGGCATACCCTTCCTACTTAGGGCATCAAACGCAAAAGAAACAATTGATTGACGGAATGGTGGACAATACAAACATTCACCCCCAGTCACAAAGATCTGGGTTTAATCCATCATTCTTTTGCTCACCACATCACCCCAGTTTGGACCCAGCCATATGCAAATCAGTCTTGACCCTGTTCCTTGTGGGAACAGTCCAGCCCGAAATGCCAAGCCAGGACTTCACTGGACTGGAAACAAGCATCCTGGGACCGGTTTCAGGGCATCACCCTTATTCAGCCAGGCTAGCTTGAATCCAGTGGAGTAGTGAGCATGGGACCCATGGCTGGGCATACCCTTCTTACTTAGGGCGACAAACGCAAAAGAAACAATTGATGGACGGAATAATGGAGAATGCAAACATTCACCCCAGGTCACAAAGATCTGGTTTTAATCCATCATTCTTTTGATCACCACACCACCCCAGTTTGGACCCAGCCACATGCACATCAGTCTTGACCCTGTTCCTTGTGGGAACAGTCCAGCCTGAAAACCAAGCCAGGACCTCACTGGACTGGAAACAAGCATCCTGGGACCGGATTCAGGGCATCACCCTTCTTCAGGCAGGCTAGCTTGAATCCAGTGGTGTAGTGAGCACGGGACCCACGTCTGGGCATACAATCCCTACTTAGGGCGACAAACGCAAAAGAAACAGTTGGTGGACGGAATGCTGGACAATGCAAACATTCACCCTCAGTCACAAAGATCTGGGTTTAATCCATTATTCTTTTCCTCACCACACCACCCCAGTTTGGACCCAGCCATATGCAAATCAGTCTTGACCCTGTTCCTTGTGGGTACAGTCCAGCCCGAACTGCAAAGCCAGGACCTCACTGGACCGGAAACAAGCATCCTCTGACCAGTTTCAGGGCATCACCCTTCTTCAGCCAGGCTAGCTTGAATCAAGTGGTGTAGTGAGCACGGAACCCACGTCTGGGAACACCCTTCCTACTTAGGACGACAAACTCAAAAGAAGCAATTGATGGACGGAATGCTGGATAATGCAAACATTCACCCCAGTCATGAAGATCTGGTTTTAATCCATCATTCTTTTGCTCACCACCCCAGTTTGGACCCAGCGATATGCAAATCAGTCTTGACCCTGTTTCTTGTGGGAACAGTCCAGCCCGAAATGCCAAGCCAGGACTTCACTGGACTGGAAACAAGCATCCTGGGACCAGTTTGAGGGCATCACCCTTCTTCAGCCAGGCTCGCTTGAATCCAGTGGTGTAGTGAGCATGGGACCCACGGCTGGGCATACCCTTCTTACTTAGGGCGACAAACGCAAAAGAAACAATTGATGGACGGAATAATGGAGAATGCAAACATTCACCCCAGGTCACAAAGATCTGGGTTTAACCCATCATTCTTTTGATCACCACACCACCCCAGTTTGGACCCAGCCACATGCAAATCAGTCTTGACCCTGTTCCTTGTGGGAACAGTCCAGCCTGAAAACCAAGCCAGGACCTCACTGCACCGGAAACAAGCATCCTGGGACCGGATTCAGGGCATCACCCTTCTTCAGGCAGGCTAGCTTGAATCCAGTGGTGTAGTGAGCACGGGACCCACGTCTGGGCATACAATTCCTACTTACGGCGACAAACGCAAAAGAAACAGTTGGTGGACGGAATGCTGGACAATGCAAACATTCACCCTCAGTCACAAAGATCTGGGTTTAATCCATCATTCTTTTCCTCACCACACCACCCCAGTTTGGACCCAGCCATTTGCGAATCAGTCTTGACCCTGGTTCTTGTGGGAACAGTCCAGTCCGAACTGTCAAGCCAGGACTTCACTGGACTGGAAACAAGCATCCTGAGACCAGTTTCAGGGCATCACCCTTCTTCAGCCAGGCTAGCTTGAATCCAGTGGTGTAGTGAGCACGGGACCCACGTCTGGGCATACCCTTCCTACTTAGGGTGACAAACGCAAAAGAAACAATTGATGGACGGAAATAATTGACAATGCAAACATTCACCCCCAGTCACAAAGATCTGGGTTTAATCCATCATTCTTTTGGTCACCACACCACCCCAGTTTGGACCCAGCCATATGCAAATCAGTCTTGACCCTGTTCCTTGTGGGTACAGTCCAGCCCAAACTGCAAAGCCAGGACCTCACTGGACCGGAAACAAGCATCCTGGGACCTGTTTCAGGGCATCACCCTTGTTCAGCCAGGCTAGCTTGAATCCAGTGGTGTAGTGAGCACGGGACCCATGTCTGGGCATACCCTTCCTACTTAGGGCAACAAACGCAAAAGAAACAATTGATTGACGGAATGGTGGACAATACAAACATTCACCCCCAGTCACAAAGATCTGGGTTTAATCCATCATTCTTTTGCTCATAACACCACCCCAGTTTGGACCCAGCCATATGCAAATCAGTCTTGACCCTGTTCCTTGTGGGAACAGTCCAGTCCGAACTGTCAAGCCAGGACCTCACTGGACTGGAAACAAGCATCCTGAGACCAGTTTCAGGGCATTACCCTTCTTCAGCCAGGCTAGCTTGAATCCAGTGGTGTAGTGAGCACGGGACCCACGTCTGGGCATACCCTTCCTACTTAGGGTGACAATCGCAAAAGAATCAATTGATGGACGGAATGATTGACAATGCAAACATTCACCCCCAGTCACAAAGATCTGGGTTTAATCCATCATTCTTTTGCTCACCACACCACCCCAGTTTGGACCCAGCCATATGCAAATCAGTCTTGACCCTGTTCCTTGTGGGACCAGTCCAGCCCGAACTGCCAAGCCAGGACCTCTCTGGACCGGAAACAAGCATCCTGGGACCAGTTTGAGGGCATCACCCTTCTTCAGCCAGGCTAGCTTGAATCCAGTGGTGTAGTGAGCACGGGACACACGTCTGGGCATACCCTTCCTACTTAGGGCGACAAACACAAAAGAAACAATTGATGGACGGAATGCTGAACACTGCAAACATTCAACCCCAGTCAAAAAGATCTGGGTTTAATCCATAATTCTTTTGCTCACCACACCACCCCAGTTTGGACCCAGCCACATGCAAATCAGTCTTGACCCTGTTCCTTGTGGGAACAGTCCAGCCTGAAAACCAAGCCAGGACCTCACTGGACCGGAAACAAGCATCCTGGGACCGGTTTCAGGGCATCACCCTTCTTCAGGCAGGCTAGCTTGAATCCAGTGGAGTAGTGAGCACGGGACCCACGTCTGGGCATACTATCCCTACTTAGGGCGACAAACGCAAAAGAAACAGTTGATGGACGGAATGCTGGACAATGCAAACATTCAACACCAGTCACAAAGATCTGGGTTTAATCCATCATTCTTTTGCTCACCACACCACCCCAGTTTGGACCCAGCCATATGCAAATCAGTCTTGACCCTGTTCCTTGTGGGACCAGTCCAGCCCGAACTGCCACGCCAGGACCTCTCTGGACCGGAAACAAGCATCCTGGGACCAGTTTGAGGGCATCACCCTTCTTCAGCCAGGCTAGCTTGAATCCAGTGGTGTGGTGAGCACGGGACCCAAGTCTGGGCATACCCTTCCTACTTAGGGCGACAAACACAAAAGAAACAATTGATGGACGGAATGCTGAACACTGCAAACATTCAACCCCAGTCAAAAAGATCTGGGTTTAATCCATCATTCTTTTGCTCACCACACCACCCCAGTTTGGACCCAGCCATATGCAAATCAGTCTTGAGCCTGTTCCTTGTGAGAACAGTTCAACCCGAACTGCCAAGCCAAGACCTCACTGGACCGGAAACAAGCATCCTGGGACCGGTTTCAGGGCATCACCCTTCTTCAGCCAGGCTAGCTTGAATCCAGTGGTGTATTGAGCACGGCACCCACGTCTGGGCATACCCTTCCTACTTAGGGCGACAAACGCAAAAGAAACAATTGATGGACGGAATGCTGAACAATGCAAACATTCACCCCCAGTCACAAAGATCTGGGTTTAATCCATCATTCTTTTGCTCACCACACCACCCCAGATTGGACCCAGCCATATGCAAATCAGTCTTGACCCTGTTCCTTGTGGGTACAGTCCAGCCCAAACTGCAAAGCCAGGACCTCACTGGACCGGAAACAAGCATCCTGGGACCTGTTTCAGGGCATCACCCTTGTTCAGCCAGGCTAGCTTGAATCCAGTAGTGTAGTGAGCACGGGACCCATGTCTGGGCATACCCTTCCTACTTAGGGCAACAAACGCTAAAGAAACAATTGATTGACGGAATGGTGGACAATACAAACATTCACCCCCAGTCACAAAGATCTGGGTTTAATCCATCATTCTTTTGCTCATCACACCACCCCAGTTTGGACCCAGCCATATGCAAATCAGTCTTGACCCTGTTCCTTGTGGGAACAGTCCAGTCCGAACTGTCAAGCCAGGACCTCACTGGACTGGAAACAAGCATCCTGAGACCAGTTTCAGGGCATTACCCTTCTTCAGCCAGGCTAGCTTGAATCCAGTGGTGTAGTGAGCACGGGACCCACGTCTGGGCATACCCTTCCTACTTAGGGTGACAATCGCAAATGAATCAATTGATGGACGGAATGATTGACAATGCAAACATTCACCCCAAGTCACAAAGATCTGGGTTTAATCCATAATTCTTTTGCTCACCACACCACCCCAGTTTGGACCCAGCCATATGCAAATCAGTCTTGACCCTGTTCCTTGTGGGACCAGTCCAGCCCGAACTGCCAAGCCAGGACCTCTCTGGACCGGAAACAAGCATCCTGGGACCAGTTTGAGGGCATCACCCTTCTTCAGCCAGGCTAGCTTGAATCCAGTGGTGTAGTGAGCACGGGACCCACGTCTGGGCATACCCTTCCTACTTAGGGCGACAAACACAAAAGAAACAATTGATGGACGGAATGCTGAACACTGCAAACATTAAACCCCAGTCAAAAAGATGTGGGTTTAATCCATCATTCTTTTGCTCACCACACCACCCCAGTTTGGACCCAGCCACATGCAAATCAGTCTTGACCCTGTTCCTTGTGGGAACAGTCCAGCCTGAAAACCAAGCCAGGACCTCACTGGACCGGAAACAAGCATCCTGGGACCGGATTCAGGGCATCACCCTTCTTCAGGCAGGCTAGCTTGAATCCAGTGGACTAGTGAGCACGGGACCCACGTCTGGGCATACTATCCCTACTTAGGGCGACAAACGCAAAAGAAACAGTTGATGGACGGAATGCTGGACAATGCAAACATTCAACACCAGTCACAAAGATCTGGGTTTAATCCATCATTCTTTTGCTCACCACACCACCCCAGTTTGGACCCAGCCATATGCAAATCAGTCTTGACCCTGTTCCTTGTGGGACCAGTCCAGCCCGAACTGCCACGCCAGGACCTCTCTGGACCGGAAACAAGCATCCTGGGACCAGTTTGAGGGCATCACCCTTCTTCAGCCAGGCTAGCTTGAATCCAGTGGTGTAGTGAGCACGGGACCCACGTCTGGGCATACCCTTCCTACTTAGGGCGACAAACACAAAAGAAACAATTGATGGACGGAATGCTGAACACTGCAAACATTCAACCCCAGTCAAAAAGATCTGGGTTTAATCCATCATTCTTTTGCTCACCACACCACCCCAGTTTGGACCCAGCCATATGCAAATCAGTCTTGAGCCTGTTCCTTGTGAGAACAGTTCAACCCGAACTGCCAAGCCAAGACCTCACTGGACCGGAAACAAGCATCCTGGGACCGGTTTCAGGGCATCACCCTTCTTCAGCCAGGCTAGCTTGAATCCAGTGGTGTATTGAGCACGGCACCCACGTCTGGGCATACCCTTCCTACTTAGGGCGACAAACGCAAAAGAAACAATTGATGGACGGAATGCTGGACAATGCAAACATTCACCCCCAGTCACAAAGATCTGGGTTTAATCCATCATTCTTTTGCTCACCACACCACCCCAGATTGGACCCAGCCATATGCAAATCAGTCTTGACCCTATTCCTTGTGGGAACAGTCCAACCCAAACTGCCAAGCCAGGACCTCACTGGACCGGAAACAAACATCCTAGGACCTGTTTCAGGGCATCACCCTTCTTCAGCCAGGCTAGCTTGAATCCAGTGCTGTAGTGAGCACGGGACCCACGTCTGGGCACACCCTTCCTACTTAGGGCGACAAACAGAAAAGAAAGAATTGATGGACGGAATGCTGGACAATGCAAACATTCAACCCCAGTCACAAAGATCTGGGTAGTATCCATCATTCTTTTGCTCACCATACCAACCCAGTTTGGACCCAGCCATATGCAAATCAGTCTTGACCCTGTTCCTTGTGAGAACAGTCCAACCCGAACTGCGAAGCCAGGACCTCACTGGACCGGAAACAAGCATCCTGAGACTGATTTCAGGGCATCATCCTTATTCAGCCAGGCTAGCTTGAATCCAATGGTGTAGTGAGCACGGGACCCATGTCTGGGCATACCCTTGCTACTTAGGGCGACAAACGCAAAAGAAACAATTGATGGATGGAATGCTGGACAATGCAAACATTCACCCCCAGTCACAAAGATATGTTTTTAATCCATCATTCTTTTGCTCACCACACCACCCCAGTTTGGATCAAGCCATATGCAAATCAGTCTTGACCCTGTTCCTTGTGGGTGGCAGTCCAGCCCGAACTGCCAAGCCATGACCTCACTGGACCGGAAACAAGCATCCTGGGACCTGTTTCAGGGCATCACTCTTGTTCAGCCAGGCTAGCTTGAATCCAGTGGTGTAGTGAGCACGGGACCCATGTCTGGGCATACCCTTCCTACTTAGGTCAACAAACGCAAAAGAAACAATTGATGGACGGAATGCTGGACAATGCAAACATTCACTCCAGTCACAAAGATCTGGGTTTAATCCATCTTTCTTTTGCTCACCACACCACCCCAGTTTGGACCCAGCCATATGCAAATCAGTGTTGACCCTGTTCCTTGTGGGAACAGTCCAGCCCGAACTGTGAAGCCAGGACATCACTGGACTGGAAACAAGCATGCTGGGACCAGTTTCAGGGCATCACCCTTCTTCAGCCAGGCTAGCTTGAATCCAGTGGTGTAGTGAGCACGGGACCCACGTCTGGGCATACTATCCCTACTTAGGGCGACAAACGCAAAAGAAACAGTTGATGGACGGAATGCTGGACAATGCAACCATTCACCCCAGTCACAAAGATATGGGTTTAATCCATCATTCTTTTGCTCACCACACCACCCCATTTTGGACCCAGCCATATGCAAATCAGTCTTTACCCTGTTCCTTGTGGGTACAGTCCAGCCCGAACTGCCAAGCCAGGACCTCACTGGACCGGACTCAAGCATGCTGGGACCAGTTTCAGGTCATCACCCTTCTTCAGCCAGGCTGGCTTGAATCCAGTGGTGTAGTGAGCACTGAACCCACGTCTTGGCACACCCTTCCTACTTAGGGCGACAAACGCAAAAGAAACAATTGATGGACGGAATGATTGACAATGCAAACATTCACCCCCAGTCACAAAGATCTGGGTTTAATCCATCATTCTTTTGCTCACCACACCACCCCAGTTTGGACCCAGCCATATGCAAATCAGTCTTGACCGTGTTCTTTGTGGGAACAGTCCAGCCTTGAACTGCCAAGCCAGGACCTCACTGGACCGGAAACAAGCATCCTGGGACCGGTTTTAGGGCATCACCCTTCTTCATCCAGGCTAGCTTGAATCCAGTGGCGTAGTGAGCACGGGACCCACGTCTTGGCATATCCTTCCCACTTAGGGCGACAATCGCAAAAGAAACAAATGATGGACAGAATGATGGACAATGCAAACATTCACCCCCACTCACAAAGATCTGGGTTTAATCC
The DNA here is from genome assembly GCF_964204655.1 of Triturus cristatus. Taxonomy (NCBI): domain Eukaryota; kingdom Metazoa; phylum Chordata; class Amphibia; order Caudata; family Salamandridae; genus Triturus; species Triturus cristatus. Next base: position 883,500,449 of record NC_140594.1, read on the forward strand.
ATCATTCTTTTGATCATCACACCACCCCAGTTTGGACCCAGCCACATGCAAATCAGTCTTGACCCTGTTCCTTGCGGGAACAGTCCAACCCGAACTGCCAAGCCAGGACCTCACTGGACCAGAAACAAGCATCCTGGGACCAGTTTCAGGGCATCACCCTTGTTCTGCCAGGCTAGCTTGAATCCAGTGGTGTAGTGAGCACGGGACCAATGTCTGGGCATACCCTTCCTACTTAGGGCAACAAACGCAAAAGAAACAATTGATGGACGGAATGCTGGACAATGCAAACATTCACCCCCAGTCACAAAGATCTGGGTTTAATCCATCATTCTTTTGCTCACCACACCACCCCAGTTTGGACCCAGCCATATGCAAATCAGTCTTGACCCTGTTCCTTGTGGTTACAGTCCAGCCCGAACTGCAAAGCCAGGACCTCACTGGACCGGAAACAAGCATCCTGGGACCTGTTTCAGGGAATCACCCTTGTTCAGCCAGGCTAGCTTGAATCCAGTGGTGTAGTGAGCACGGGACCCATGTCTGGGCATACCCTTCCTACTTAGGGCAACAAACGCAAAAGAAACAATTGATGGACGGAATGGTGGACAATACAAACATTCACCCCCAGTCACAAAGATCTGGGTTTAATCCATCATCCTTTTGCTCACCACACCACCCCAGTTTGGACCCAGCCATATGCAAATCAGTCTTGACCCTGTTCCTTGTGGGAACAGTCCAGTCCGAACTGTCAAGCCAGGACCTCACTGGACTGGAAACAAGCATCCTGAGACCAGTTTCAGGGCATTACCCTTCTTCAGCCAGGCTATCTTGAATCCAGTGGTGTAGTGAGCACGGGACCCACATCTGGGCATACCCTTCCTACTTAGGGTGACAAACGCAAAAGAAACAATTGATGAACGGAATGATTGACAATGCAAACATTCACCCCCAGTCACAAAGATCTGGGTTTAATCCATAATTCTTTTGCTCACCACACCACCCCAGTTTGGACCCAGCCACATGCAAATCAGTCTTGACCCTGTTCCTTGTGGGAACAGTCCAGCCTGAAAACCAAGCCAGGACCTCACTGGACCGGAAACAAGCATCCTGGGACCGGATTCAGGGCATCACCCTTCTTCAGGCAGGCTAGCTTGAATCCAGTGGAGTAATGAGCACGGGACCCACGTCTGGGCATACTATCCCTACTTAGGGCGACAAACGCAAAAGAAACAGTTGATGGACGGAATGCTGGACAATGCAAACATTCAACACCAGTCACAAAGATCTGGGTTTAATCCATCATTCTTTTGCTCACCACACCACCCCAGTTTGGACCCAGCCATATGCAAATCAGTCTTGACCCTGTTCCTTGTGGGACCAGTCCAGCCCGAACTGCCACGCCAGGACCATTCTGGACCGGAAACAAGCATCCTGGGACCAGTTTGAGGGCATCACCCTTCTTCAGCCAGGCTAGCTTGAATCCAGTGGTGTAGTGAGCACGGGACCCACGTCTGGGCATACCCTTCCTACTTAGGGCGACAAACACAAAAGAAACAATTGATGGACGGAATGCTGAACACTGCAAACATTCAACCCCAGTCAAAAAGATCTGGGTTTAATCCATCATTCTTTTGCTCACCACACCACCCCAGTTTGGACCCAGCCATATGCAAATCAGTCTTGAGCCTGTTCCTTGTGAGAACAGTTCAACCCGAACTGTCAAGCCAAGACCTCACTGGACCGGAAACAAGCATCCTGGGACCGGTTTCAGGGCATCACCCTTCTTCAGCCAGGCTAGCTTGAATCCAGTGGTGTATTGAGCACGGCACCCACGTCTGGGCATACCCTTCCTACTTAGGGCGACAAACGCAAAAGAAACAATTGATGGACGGAATGCTGGACAATGCAAACATTCACCCCCAGTCACAAAGATCTGGGTTTAATCCATCATTCTTTTGCTCACCACACCACCCCAGATTGGACCCAGCCATATGCAAATCAGTCTTGACCCTATTCCTTGTGGGAACAGTCCAACCCAAACTGCCAAGCCAGGACCTCACTGGACCGGAAACAAACATCCTAGGACCTGTTTCAGGGCATCACCCTTCTTCAGCCAGGCTAGCTTGAATCCAGTGCTGTAGTGAGCACGGGACCCACGTCTGGGCACACCCTTCCTACTTAGGGCGACAAACAGAAAAGAAAGAATTGATGGACGGAATGCTGGACAATGCAAACATTCAACCCCAGTCACAAAGATCTGGGTAGTATCCATCATTCTTTTGCTCACCATACCAACCCAGTTTGGACCCAGCCATATGCAAATCAGTCTTGACCCTGTTCCTTGTGAGAACAGTCCAACCCGAACTGCGAAGCCAGGACCTCACTGGACCGGAAACAAGCATCCTGAGACTGATTTCAGGGCATCATCCTTATTCAGCCAGGCTAGCTTGAATCCAATGGTGTAGTGAGCACGGGACCCATGTCTGGGCATACCCTTGCTACTTAGGGCGACAAACGCAAAAGAAACAATTGATGGATGGAATGCTGGACAATGCAAACATTCACCCCCAGTCACAAAGATATGTTTTTAATCCATCATTCTTTTGCTCACCACACCACCCCAGTTTGGATCAAGCCATATGCAAATCAGTCTTGACCCTGTTCCTTGTGGGTGGCAGTCCAGCCCGAACTGCCAAGCCATGACCTCACTGGACCGGAAACAAGCATCCTGGGACCTGTTTCAGGGCATCACTCTTGTTCAGCCAGGCTAGCTTGAATCCAGTGGTGTAGTGAGCACGGGACCCATGTCTGGGCATACCCTTCCTACTTAGGTCAACAAACGCAAAAGAAACAATTGATGGACGGAATGCTGGACAATGCAAACATTCACTCCAGTCACAAAGATCTGGGTTTAATCCATCTTTCTTTTGCTCACCACACCACCCCAGTTTGGACCCAGCCATATGCAAATCAGTGTTGACCCTGTTCCTTGTGGGAACAGTCCAGCCCGAACTGTGAAGCCAGGACATCACTGGACTGGAAACAAGCATGCTGGGACCAGTTTCAGGGCATCACCCTTCTTCAGCCAGGCTAGCTTGAATCCAGTGGTGTAGTGAGCACGGGACCCACGTCTGGGCATACTATCCCTACTTAGGGCGACAAACGCAAAAGAAACAGTTGATGGACGGAATGCTGGACAATGCAACCATTCACCCCAGTCACAAAGATATGGGTTTAATCCATCATTCTTTTGCTCACCACACCACCCCATTTTGGACCCAGCCATATGCAAATCAGTCTTTACCCTGTTCCTTGTGGGTACAGTCCAGCCCGAACTGCCAAGCCAGGACCTCACTGGACCGGACTCAAGCATGCTGGGACCAGTTTCAGGTCATCACCCTTCTTCAGCCAGGCTGGCTTGAATCCAGTGGTGTAGTGAGCACTGAACCCACGTCTTGGCACACCCTTCCTACTTAGGGCGACAAACGCAAAAGAAACAATTGATGGACGGAATGATTGACAATGCAAACATTCACCCCCAGTCACAAAGATCTGGGTTTAATCCATCATTCTTTTGCTCACCACACCACCCCAGTTTGGACCCAGCCATATGCAAATCAGTCTTGACCGTGTTCTTTGTGGGAACAGTCCAGCCTTGAACTGCCAAGCCAGGACCTCACTGGACCGGAAACAAGCATCCTGGGACCGGTTTTAGGGCATCACCCTTCTTCATCCAGGCTAGCTTGAATCCAGTGGCGTAGTGAGCACGGGACCCACGTCTTGGCATATCCTTCCCACTTAGGGCGACAATCGCAAAAGAAACAAATGATGGACAGAATGATGGACAATGCAAACATTCACCCCCACTCACAAAGATCTGGGTTTAATCCATCATTCTTTTGATCATCACACCACCCCAGTTTGGACCCAGCCACATGCAAATCAGTCTTGACCCTGTTCCTTGCGGGAACAGTCCAACCCGAACTGCCAAGCCAGGACCTCACTGGACCAGAAACAAGCATCCTGGGACCAGTTTCAGGGCATCACCCTTGTTCAGCCAGGCTAGCTTGAATCCAGTGGTGTAGTGAGCACGGGACCAATGTCTGGGCATACCCTTCCTACTTAGGGCAACAAACGCAAAAGAAACAATTGATGGACGGAATGCTGGACAATGCAAACATTCACCCCCAGTCACAAAGATCTGGGTTTAATCCATCATTCTTTTGCTCACCACACCACCCCAGTTTGGACCCAGCCATATGCAAATCAGTCTTGACCCTGTTCCTTGTGGTTACAGTCCAGCCCGAACTGCAAAGCCAGGACCTCACTGGACCGGAAACAAGCATCCTGGGACCTGTTTCAGGGAATCACCCTTGTTCAGCCAGGCTAGCTTGAATCCAGTGGTGTAGTGAGCACGGGACCCATGTCTGGGCATACCCTTCCTACTTAGGGCAACAAACGCAAAAGAAACAATTGATGGACGGAATGGTGGACAATACAAACATTCACCCCCAGTCACAAAGATCTGGGTTTAATCCATCATCCTTTTGCTCACCACACCACCCCAGTTTGGACCCAGCCATATGCAAATCAGTCTTGACCCTGTTCCTTGTGGGAACAGTCCAGTCCGAACTGTCAAGCCAGGACCTCACTGGACTGGAAACAAGCATCCTGAGACCAGTTTCAGGGCATTACCCTTCTTCAGCCAGGCTATCTTGAATCCAGTGGTGTAGTGAGCACGGGACCCACATCTGGGCATACCCTTCCTACTTAGGGTGACAAACGCAAAAGAAACAATTGATGAACGGAATGATTGACAATGCAAACATTCACCCCCAGTCACAAAGATCTGGGTTTAATCCATAATTCTTTTGCTCACCACACCACCCCAGTTTGGACCCAGCCACATGCAAATCAGTCTTGACCCTGTTCCTTGTGGGAACAGTCCAGCCTGAAAACCAAGCCAGGACCTCACTGGACCGGAAACAAGCATCCTGGGACCGGATTCAGGGCATCACCCTTCTTCAGGCAGGCTAGCTTGAATCCAGTGGAGTAGTGAGCACGGGACCCACGTCTGGGCATACTATCCCTACTTAGGGCGACAAACGCAAAAGAAACAGTTGATGGACGGAATGCTGGACAATGCAAACATTCAACACCAGTCACAAAGATCTGGGTTTAATCCATCATTCTTTTGCTCACCACACCACCCCAGTTTGGACCCAGCCATATGCAAATCAGTCTTGACCCTGTTCCTTGTGGGACCAGTCCAGCCCGAACTGCCACGCCAGGACCATTCTGGACCGGAAACAAGCATCCTGGGACCAGTTTGAGGGCATCACCCTTCTTCAGCCAGGCTAGCTTGAATCCAGTGGTGTAGTGAGCACGGGACCCACGTCTGGGCATACCCTTCCTACTTAGGGCGACAAACACAAAAGAAACAATTGATGGACGGAATGCTGAACACTGCAAACATTCAACCCCAGTCAAAAAGATCTGGGTTTAATCCATCATTCTTTTGCTCACCACACCACCCCAGTTTGGACCCAGCCATATGCAAATCAGTCTTGAGCCTGTTCCTTGTGAGAACAGTTCAACCCGAACTGTCAAGCCAAGACCTCACTGGACCGGAAACAAGCATCCTGGGACCGGTTTCAGGGCATCACCCTTCTTCAGCCAGGCTAGCTTGAATCCAGTGGTGTATTGAGCACGGCACCCACGTCTGGGCATACCCTTCCTACTTAGGGCGACAAACGCAAAAGAAACAATTGATGGACGGAATGCTGGACAATGCAAACATTCACCCCCAGTCACAAAGATCTGGGTTTAATCCATCATTCTTTTGCTCACCACACCACCCCAGATTGGACCCAGCCATATGCAAATCAGTCTTGACCCTATTCCTTGTGGGAACAGTCCAACCCAAACTGCCAAGCCAGGACCTCACTGGACCGGAAACAAACATCCTAGGACCTGTTTCAGGGCATCACCCTTCTTCAGCCAGGCTAGCTTGAATCCAGTGCTGTAGTGAGCACGGGACCCACGTCTGGGCACACCCTTCCTACTTAGGGCGACAAACAGAAAAGAAAGAATTGATGGACGGAATGCTGGACAATGCAAACATTCAACCCCAGTCACAAAGATCTGGGTAGTATCCATCATTCTTTTGCTCACCATACCAACCCAGTTTGGACCCAGCCATATGCAAATCAGTCTTGACCCTGTTCCTTGTGAGAACAGTCCAACCCGAACTGCGAAGCCAGGACCTCACTGGACCGGAAACAAGCATCCTGAGACTGATTTCAGGGCATCATCCTTATTCAGCCAGGCTAGCTTGAATCCAATGGTGTAGTGAGTACGGGACCCATGTCTGGGCATACCCTTGCTACTTAGGGCGACAAACGCAAAAGAAACAATTGATGGATGGAATGCTGGACAATGCAAACATTCACCCCCAGTCACAAAGATATGTTTTTAATCCATCATTCTTTTGCTCACCACACCACCCCAGTTTGGATCAAGCCATATGCAAATCAGTCTTGACCCTGTTCCTTGTGGGTGGCAGTCCAGCCCGAACTGCCAAGCCATGACCTCACTGGACCGGAAACAAGCATCCTGGGACCTGTTTCAGGGCATCACTCTTGTTCAGCCAGGCTAGCTTGAATCCAGTGGTGTAGTGAGCACGGGACCCATGTCTGGGCATACCCTTCCTACTTAGGTCAACAAACGCAAAAGAAACAATTGATGGACGGAATGCTGGACAATGCAAACATTCACTCCAGTCACAAAGATCTGGGTTTAATCCATCTTTCTTTTGCTCACCACACCACCCCAGTTTGGACCCAGCCATATGCAAATCAGTGTTGACCCTGTTCCTTGTGGGAACAGTCCAGCCCGAACTGTGAAGCCAGGACATCACTGGACTGGAAACAAGCATGCTGGGACCAGTTTCAGGGCATCACCCTTCTTCAGCCAGGCTAGCTTGAATCCAGTGGTGTAGTGAGCACGGGTCCCACATCTGGGCATACCCTTCCTACTTAGGGCGACAAACGCAAAAGAAACAATTGATGGACGGAATGATTGAAAATGCAAACATTCACCCCCAGTCACAAAGATCTGGGTTTAATCCATCATTCTTTTGCTCACCACACCACCCCAGTTTGGACCCAGCCATTTACAAATCAGTCTTGACCCTGTTCCTTGTGGGAACAGTCCAGCCCAAACTGCCAAGCCAGGACCTCACTGGAACGGAAACAAGCATCCTGGGACCGGTTTCAGGGCATCACCCTTCATCAGGCAGGCTAGCTTGAATCCAGTGGTGTAGTGAGCACGGGACCCACGTCTGGGCATACTATCCCTACTTAGGGCGACAAACGCAAAAGAAACAGTTGATGGACGGAATGCTGGACAATGCAACCATTCACCCCAGTCACAAAGATATGGGTTTAATCCATCATTCTTTTGCTCACCACACCACCCCATTTTGGACCCAGCCATATGCAAATCAGTCTTTACCCTGTTCCTTGTGGGTACAGTCCAGCCCGAACTGCCAAGCCAGGACCTCACTGGACCGGACTCAAGCATGCTGGGACCAGTTTCAGGTCATCACCCTTCTTCAGCCAGGCTGGCTTGAATCCAGTGGTGTAGTGAGCACTGAACCCACGTCTTGGCACACCCTTCCTACTTAGGGCGACAAACGCAAAAGAAACAATTGATGGACGGAATGATTGACAATGCAAACATTCACCCCCAGTCACAAAGATCTGGGTTTAATCCATCATTCTTTTGCTCACCACACCACCCCAGTTTGGACCCAGCCATATGCAAATCAGTCTTGACCGTGTTCCTTGTGGGAACAGTCCAGCCTTGAACTGCCAAGCCAGGACCTCACTGGACCGGAAACAAGCATCCTGGGACCGGTTTTAGGGCATCACCCTTCTTCATCCAGGCTAGCTTGAATCCAGTGGCGTAGTGAGCACGGGACCCACGTCTTGGCATATCCTTCCCACTTAGGGCGACAATCGCAAAAGAAACAAATGATGGACAGAATGATGGACAATGCAAACATTCACCCCCACTCACAAAGATCTGGGTTTAATCCATCATTCTTTTGATCATCACACCACCCCAGTTTGGACCCAGCCACATGCAAATCAGTCTTGACCCTGTTCCTTGCGGGAACAGTCCAACCCGAACTGCCAAGCCAGGACCTCACTGGACCAGAAACAAGCATCCTGGGACCAGTTTCAGGGCATCACCCTTGTTCAGCCAGGCTAGCTTGAATCCAGTGGTGTAGTGAGCACGGGACCAATGTCTGGGCATACCCTTCCTACTTAGGGCAACAAACGCAAAAGAAACAATTGATGGACGGAATGCTGGACAATGCAAACATTCACCCCCAGTCACAAAGATCTGGGTTTAATCCATCATTCTTTTGCTCACCACACCACCCCAGTTTGGACCCAGCCATATGCAAATCAGTCTTGACCCTGTTCCTTGTGGTTACAGTCCAGTCCGAACTGCAAAGCCAGGACCTCACTGGACCGGAAACAAGCATCCTGGGACCTGTTTCAGGGAATCACGCTTGTTCAGCCAGGCTAGCTTGAATCCAGTGGTGTAGTGAGCACGGGACCCATGTCTGGGCATACCCTTCCTACTTAGGGCAACAAACGCAAAAGAAACAATTGATGGACGGAATGGTTGACAATACAAACATTCACCCCCAGTCACAAAGATCTGGGTTTAATCCATCATTCTTTTGCTCACCACACCACCCCAGTTTGGACCCAGCCATATGCAAATCAGTCTTGACCCTGTTCCTTGTGGGAACAGTCCAGTCCGAACTGTCAAGCCAGGACCTCACTGGACTGGAAACAAGCATCCTGAGACCAGTTTCAGGGCATTACCCTTCTTCAGCCAGGCTATCTTGAATCCAGTGGTGTAGTGAGCACGGGACCCACATCTGGGCATACCCTTCCTACTTAGGGTGACAAACGCAAAAGAAACAATTGATGAACGGAATGATTGACAATGCAAACATTCACCCCCAGTCACAAAGATCTGGGTTTAATCCATAATTCTTTTGCTCACCACACCACCCCAGTTTGGACCCAGCCACATGCAAATCAGTCTTGACCCTGTTCCTTGTGGGAACAGTCCAGCCTGAAAACCAAGCCAGGACCTCACTGGACCGGAAACAAGCATCCTGGGACCAGTTTGAGGGCATCACCCTTCTTCAGCCAGGCTAGCTTGAATCCAGTGGTGTAGTGAGCACGGGACCCACGTCTGGGCATACCCTTCCTACTTAGGGCGACAAACACAAAAGAAACAATTGATGGACAGAATGCTGAACACTGCAAACATTCAACCCCAGTCAAAAAGATCTGGGTTTAATCCATCATTCTTTTGCTCACCACACCACCCCAGTTTGGACCCAGCCATATGCAAATCAGTCTTGAGCCTGTTCCTTGTGAGAACAGTTCAACCCGAACTGCCAAGCCAAGACCTCACTGGACCGGAAACAAACATCCTAGGACCTGTTTCAGGGCATCACCCTTCTTCAGCCAGGCTAGCTTGAATCCAGTGCTGTAGTGAGCACGGGACCCACGTCTGGGCATACCTTTCCTACTTAGGGCGACAAACAAAAAAGAAAGAATTGATGGACGGAATGCTAGACAATGCAAACATTCAACCCCAGTCACAAATATCTGGGTAGTATCCATCATTCTTTTGCTCACCATACCAACCCAGTTTGGACCCAGCCATATGCAAATCAGTCTTGACCCTGTTCCTTGTGAGAACAGTCCAACCCGAACTGCGAAGCCAGGACCTCACTGGACCGGAAACAAGCATCCTGAGACTGATTTCAGGGCATCATCCTTATTCAGCCAGGCTAGCTTGAATCCAATGGTGTAGTGAGCACGGGACCCATGTCTGGGCATACCCTTGCTACTTAGGGCGACAAACGCAAAAGAAACAATTGATGGATGGAATGCTGGACAATGCAAACATTCACCCCCAGTCACAAAGATATGTTTTTAATCCATCATTCTTTTGCTCACCACACCACCCCAGTTTGGATCAAGCCATATGCAAATCAGTCTTGACCCTGTTCCTTGTTGGTGGCAGTCCAGCCCGAACTGCCAAGCCATGACCTCACTGGACCAGAAACAAGCATCCTGGGACCTGTTTCAGGGCATCACTCTTGTTCAGCCAGGCTAGCTTGAATCCAGTGGTGTAGTGAGCACGGGACCCATGTCTGGGCATACCCTTCCTACTTAGGTCAACAAACGCAAAAGAAACAATTGATGGACGGAATGCTGGACAATGCAAACATTCACTCCAGTCACAAAGATCTGGGTTTAATCCATCTTTCTTTTGCTCACCACACCACCCCAGTTTGGACCCAGCCATATGCAAATCAGTGTTGACCCTGTTCCTTGTGGGAACAGTCCAGCCCGAACTGTGAAGCCAGGACATCACAGGACTGGAAACAAGCATGCTGGGACCAGTTTCAGGGCATCACCCTTCTTCAGCCAGGCTAGCTTGAATCCAGTGGTGTAGTGAGCACGGGACCCACATCTGGGCATACCCTTCCTACTTAGGGCGACAAACGCAAAAGAAACAATTGATGGACGGAATGATTGAAAATGCAAACATTCACCCCCAGTCACAAAGATCTGGGTTTAATCCATCATTCTTTTGCTCACCACACCACCCCAGTTTGGACCCAGCCATATACAAATCAGTCTTGTCCCAGTTCCTTGTGGGAACAGTCCAGCCCAAACTGCCAAGCCAGGACCTCACTGGAACGGAAACAAACATCCTGGGACCGGTTTCAGGGCATCACCCTTCATCAGGCAGGCTAGCTTGAATCCAGTGGTGTAGTGAGCACGGGACCCACGTCTGGGCATACTATCCCTACTTAGGGCAACAAACGCAAAAGAAACAGTTGATGGACGGAATGCTGGACAATGCAACCATTCACCCCAGTCACAAAGATATGGGTTTAATCCATCATTCTTTTGCTCACCACACCACCCCAGTTTGGACCCAGCCACATGCAAATCAGTCTTGACCCTGTTCCTTGCGGGAACAGTCCAACCTGAACTGCCAAGCCAGGACCTCACTGGACCAGAAACAAGCATCCTGGGACCAGTTTCAGGGCATCACCCTTGTTCAGCCAGGCTAGCTTGAATCCAGTGGTGTAGTGAGCACGGGACCAATGTCTGGGCATACCCTTCCTACTTAGGGCAACAAACGCGAAAGAAACAATTGATGGACGGAATGCTGGACAATGCAAACATTCACCCCCAGTCACAAAGATCTGGGTTTAATCCATCATTCTTTTGCTCACCACACCACCCCAGTTTGGACCCAGCCATATGCAAATCAGTCTTGACCCTGTTCCTTGTGGGTACAGTCCAGCCCGAACTGAAAAGCCAGGAACTCACTGGACCGGAAACAAGCATCCTGTGACCAGTTTCAGGGCATCACCCTTCTTCAGCCAGGCTAGCTTGAATCCAGTGATGTAGTGAGCACGGAACCCACGTCTGGGCACACCCTTCCTACTTAGGGCGACAAACTCAAAAGAAACAATTGATGGACGGAATGCTGGACAATGCAAACATTCACCCCAGTCACGAAGATCTGGGTTTAATCCATCATTCTTTTGCTCACCACACCACCCCAGTTTGGACCCAGCCATATGTAAATCAGTCTTGACCCTGTTCCTTGTGGGAACAGTCCAGCCCGAAATGCCAAGCCAGGACTTCACTGGACAAGAAACAAGCATCCTGGGACCAGTTTCAGGGCATCACCCTTACTCAGCCAGGCTAGTTTGAATCTAGTGGTGTAGTGAACATGGGACCCACGTCTGGGCATACCCTTCTTACTTAGGGCGACAAAATCAAAAGAAACAATTAATGGATGGAATAATGGAGAATGCAAACATTCACCCCAGGTCACAAAGATCTGGGTTTAATCCATCATTCTTTTGATCACCACACCACCCCAGTTTGGACCAAGCCACATGCAAATCAGTCTTGACCCTGTTCCGTGTGGGAACAGTCTAACCCGAACTGCCAAGCCAGGACCTCACTGGACCAGAAACAAGCATCATGGGACCTGTTTCAGGGCATCACCCTTGTTCAGCCAGGCTAGATTGAATCCAGTGGTGTAGTGAGCACAGGACCCATGTCTGGGCATACCCTTCCTAATTAGGGCAACAAACGCAAAAGAAACAATTGATGGACAGAATGCTGGACAATACAAACATTCACCCCCAGTCACAAAGATCTGGGTTTAATCCATCATTCTTTTGCTCACCACACCACCCCAATTTGGACCCAGCCATATGCAAATCAGTCTTGACCCTGTTCCTTGTGGGAACAGTCCAGTCCGAACTGTCAAGCCAGGACCTCACTGGACTGGAAACAAGCATCCTGAGACCAGTTTCAGGGCATTACCCTTCTTCAGCCAGGCTATCTTGAATCCAGTGGTGTAGTGAGCACGGGACCCACATCTGGGCATACCCTTCCTACTTAGGGTGACAAACGCAAAAGAAACAATTGATGAACGGAATGATTGACAATGCAAACATTCACCCCCAGTCACAAAGATCTGGGTTTAATCCATAATTCTTTTGCTCACCACACCACCCCAGTTTGGACCCAGCCACATGCAAATCAGTCTTGACCCTGTTCCTTGTGGGAACAGTCCAGCCTGAAAACCAAGCCAGGACCTCACTGGACCGGAAACAAGCATCCTGGGACCGGATTCAGGGCATCACCCTTCTTCAGGCAGGCTAGCTTGAATCCAGTGGAGTAGTGAGCACGGGACCCACGTCTGGGCATACTATCCCTACTTATGGCGACAAACGCAAAAGAAACAGTTGATGGACGGAATGCTGGACAATGCAAACATTCAACCCCAGTCACAAAGATCTGGGTTTAATCCATCATTCTTTTGCTCACCACACCACCCCAGTTTGGACCCAGCCATATGCAAATCAGTCTTGACCCTGTTCCTTGTGGGACCAGTCCAGCCCGAACTGCCAAGCCAGGACCTCTCTGGACCGGAAACAAGCATCCTGGGACCAGTTTGAGGGCATCACCCTTCTTCAGCCAGGCTAGCTTGAATCCAGTGGTGTAGTGAGCACGGGACCCACGTCTGGGCATACCCTTCCTACTTAGGGCGACAAACACAAAAGAAACAATTGATGGACAGAATGCTGAACACTGCAAACATTCAACCCCAGTCAAAAAGATCTGGGTTTAATCCATCATTATTTTGCTCACCACACCACCCCAGTTTGGACCCAGCCATATGCAAATCAGTCTTGAGCCTGTTCCTTGTGAGAACAGTTCAACCCGAACTGCCAAGCCAAGACCTCACTGGACCGGAAACAAACATCCTAGGACCTGTTTCAGGGCATCACCCTTCTTCAGCCAGGCTAGCTTGAATCCAGTGCTGTAGTGAGCACGGGACCCACGTCTGGGCATACCTTTCCTACTTAGGGCGACAAACAAAAAAGAAAGAATTGATGGACGGAATGCTAGACAATGCAAACATTCAACCCCAGTCACAAATATCTGGGTAGTATCCATCATTCTTTTGCTCACCATACCAACCCAGTTTGGACCCAGCCATATGCAAATCAGTCTTGACCCTGTTCCTTGTGAGAACAGTCCAACCCGAACTGCGAAGCCAGGACCTCACTGGACCGGAAACAAGCATCCTGAGACTGATTTCAGGGCATCATCCTTATTCAGCCAGGCTAGCTTGAATCCAATGGTGTAGTGAGCACGGGACCCATGTCTGGGCATACCCTTGCTACTTAGGGCGACAAACGCAAAAGAAACAATTGATGGATGGAATGCTGGACAATGCAAACATTCACCCCCAGTCACAAAGATATGTTTTTAATCCATCATTCTTTTGCTCACCACACCACCCCAGTTTGGATCAAGCCATATGCAAATCAGTCTTGACCCTGTTCCTTGTTGGTGGCAGTCCAGCCCGAACTGCCAAGCCATGACCTCACTGGACCAGAAACAAGCATGCTGGGACCTGTTTCAGGGCATCACTCTTGTTCAGCCAGGCTAGCTTGAATCCAGTGGTGTAGTGAGCACGGGACCCATGTCTGGGCATACCCTTCCTACTTAGGTCAACAAACGCAAAAGAAACAATTGATGGACGGAATGCTGGACAATGCAAACATTCACTCCAGTCACAAAGATCTGGGTTTAATCCATCTTTCTTTTGCTCACCACACCACCCCAGTTTGGACCCAGCCATATGCAAATCAGTGTTGACCCTGTTCCTTGTGGGAACAGTCCAGCCCGAACTGTGAAGCCAGGACATCACTGGACTGGAAACAAGCATGCTGGGACCAGTTTCAGGGCATCACCCTTCTTCAGCCAGGCTAGCTTGAATCCAGTGGTGTAGTGAGCACGGGACCCACATCTGGGCATACCCTTCCTACTTAGGGCGACAAACGCAAAAGAAACAATTGATGGACGGAATGATTGAAAATGCAAACATTCACCCCCAGTCACAAAGATCTGGGTTTAATCCATCATTCTTTTGCTCACCACACCACCCCAGTTTGGGCCCAGCCATATACAAATCAGTCTTGACCCAGTTCCTTGTGGGAACAGTCCAGCCCAAACTGCCAAGCCAGGACCTCACTGGAACGGAAACAAACATCCTGGGACCGGTTTCAGGGCATCACCCTTCATCAGGCAGGCTAGCTTGAATCCAGTGGTGTAGTGAGCACGGGACCCACGTCTGGGCATACTATCCCTACTTAGGGCAACAAACGCAAAAGAAACAGTTGATGGACGGAATGCTGGACAATGCAACCATTCACCCCAGTCACAAAGATATGGGTTTAATCCATCATTCTTTTGCTCACCACACCACCCCAGTTTGGACCCAGCCACATGCAAATCAGTCTTGACCCTGTTCCTTGCGGGAACAGTCCAACCTGAACTGCCAAGCCAGGACCTCACTGGACCAGAAACAAGCATCCTGGGACCAGTTTCAGGGCATCACCCTTGTTCAGCCAGGCTAGCTTGAATCCAGTGGTGTAGTGAGCACGGGACCAATGTCTGGGCATACCCTTCCTACTTAGGGCAACAAACGCGAAAGAAACAATTGATGGACGGAATGCTGGACAATGCAAACATTCACCCCAAGTCACAAAGATCTGGGTTTAATCCATCATTCTTTTGCTCACCACACCACCCCAGTTTGGACCCAGCCATATGCAAATCAGTCTTGACCCTGTTCCTTGTGGGTACAGTCCAGCCCGAACTGAAAAGCCAGGAACTCACTGGACCGGAAACAAGCATCCTGTGACCAGTTTCAGGGCATCACCCTTCTTCAGCCAGGCTAGCTTGAATCCAGTGATGTAGTGAGCACGGAACCCACGTCTGGGCACACCCTTCCTACTTAGGGCGACAAACTCAAAAGAAACAATTGATGGACGGAATGCTGGACAATGCAAACATTCACCCCAGTCACGAAGATCTGGGTTTAATCCATCATTCTTTTGCTCACCACACCACCCCAGTTTGGACCCAGCCATATGTAAATCAGTCTTGACCCTGTTCCTTGTGGGAACAGTCCAGCCCGAAATGCCAAGCCAGGACTTCACTGGACAAGAAACAAGCATCCTGGGACCAGTTTCAGGGCATCACCCTTACTCAGCCAGGCTAGCTTGAATCTAGTGGTGTAGTGAACATGGGACCCACGTCTGGGCATACCCTTCTTACTTAGGGCGACAAAATCAAAAGAAACAATTAATGGATGGAATAATGGAGAATGCAAACATTCACCCCAGGTCACAAAGATCTGGGTTTAATCCATCATTCTTTTGATCACCACACCACCCCAGTTTGGACCAAGCCACATGCAAATCAGTCTTGACCCTGTTCCGTGTGGGAACAGTCTAACCCGAACTGCCAAGCCAGGACCTCACTGGACCAGAAACAAGCATCATGGGACCTGTTTCAGGGCATCACCCTTGTTCAGCCAGGCTAGATTGAATCCAGTGGTGTAGTGAGCACAGGACCCATGTCTGGGCATACCCTTCCTAATTAGGGCAACAAACGCAAAAGAAACAATTGATGGACAGAATGCTGGACAATACAAACATTCACCCCCAGTCACAAAGATCTGGGTTTAATCCATCATTCTTTTGCTCACCACACCACCCCAATTTGGACCCAGCCATATGCAAATCAGTCTTGACCCTGTTCCTTGTGGGAACAGTCCAGTCCGAACTGTCAAGCCAGGACCTCACTGGACTGGAAACAAGCATCCTGAGACCAGTTTCAGGGCATTACCCTTCTTCAGCCAGGCTATCTTGAATCCAGTGGTGTAGTGAGCACGGGACCCACATCTGGGCATACCCTTCCTACTTAGGGTGACAAACGCAAAAGAAACAATTGATGAACGGAATGATTGACAATGCAAACATTCACCCCCAGTCACAAAGATCTGGGTTTAATCCATAATTCTTTTGCTCACCACACCACCCCAGTTTGGACCCAGCCACATGCAAATCAGTCTTGACCCTGTTCCTTGTGGGAACAGTCCAGCCTGAAAACCAAGCCAGGACCTCACTGGACCGGAAACAAGCATCCTGGGACCGGATTCAGGGCATCACCCTTCTTCAGGCAGGCTAGCTTGAATCCAGTGGAGTAGTGAGCACGGGACCCACGTCTGGGCATACTATCCCTACTTATGGCGACAAACGCAAAAGAAACAGTTGATGGACGGAATGCTGGACAATGCAAACATTCAACCCCAGTCACAAAGATCTGGGTTTAATCCATCATTCTTTTGCTCACCACACCACCCCAGTTTGGACCCAGCCATATGCAAATCAGTCTTGACCCTGTTCCTTGTGGGACCAGTCCAGCCCGAACTGCCAAGCCAGGACCTCTCTGGACCGGAAACAAGCATCCTGGGACCAGTTTGAGGGCATCACCCTTCTTCAGCCAGGCTAGCTTGAATCCAGTGGTGTAGTGAGCACGGGACCCACGTCTGGGCATACCCTTCCTACTTAGGGCGACAAACACAAAAGAAACAATTGATGGACAGAATGCTGAACACTGCAAACATTCAACCCCAGTCAAAAAGATCTGGGTTTAATCCATCATTATTTTGCTCACCACACCACCCCAGTTTGGACCCAGCCATATGCAAATCAGTCTTGAGCCTGTTCCTTGTGAGAACAGTTCAACCCGAACTGCCAAGCCAAGACCTCACTGGACCGGAAACAAACATCCTAGGACCTGTTTCAGGGCATCACCCTTCTTCAGCCAGGCTAGCTTGAATCCAGTGCTGTAGTGAGCACGGGACCCACGTCTGGGCATACCTTTCCTACTTAGGGCGACAAACAAAAAAGAAAGAATTGATGGACGGAATGCTAGACAATGCAAACATTCAACCCCAGTCACAAATATCTGGGTAGTATCCATCATTCTTTTGCTCACCATACCAACCCAGTTTGGACCCAGCCATATGCAAATCAGTCTTGACCCTGTTCCTTGTGAGAACAGTCCAACCCGAACTGCGAAGCCAGGACCTCACTGGACCGGAAACAAGCATCCTGAGACTGATTTCAGGGCATCATCCTTATTCAGCCAGGCTAGCTTGAATCCAATGGTGTAGTGAGCACGGGACCCATGTCTGGGCATACCCTTGCTACTTAGGGCGACAAACGCAAAAGAAACAATTGATGGATGGAATGCTGGACAATGCAAACATTCACCCCCAGTCACAAAGATATGTTTTTAATCCATCATTCTTTTGCTCACCACACCACCCCAGTTTGGATCAAGCCATATGCAAATCAGTCTTGACCCTGTTCCTTGTTGGTGGCAGTCCAGCCCGAACTGCCAAGCCATGACCTCACTGGACCAGAAACAAGCATGCTGGGACCTGTTTCAGGGCATCACTCTTGTTCAGCCAGGCTAGCTTGAATCCAGTGGTGTAGTGAGCACGGGACCCATGTCTGGGCATACCCTTCCTACTTAGGTCAACAAACGCAAAAGAAACAATTGATGGACGGAATGCTGGACAATGCAAACATTCACTCCAGTCACAAAGATCTGGGTTTAATCCATCTTTCTTTTGCTCACCACACCACCCCAGTTTGGACCCAGCCATATGCAAATCAGTGTTGACCCTGTTCCTTGTGGAACAGTCCAGCCCGAACTGTGAAGCCAGGACATCACTGGACTGGAAACAAGCATGCTGGGACCAGTTTCAGGGCATCACCCTTCTTCAGCCAGGCTAGCTTGAATCCAGTGGTGTAGTGAGCACGGGACCCACATCTGGGCATACCCTTCCTACTTAGGGCGACAAACGCAAAAGAAACAATTGATGGACGGAATGATTGAAAATGCAAACATTCACCCCCAGTCACAAAGATCTGGGTTTAATCCATCATTCTTTTGCTCACCACACCACCCCAGTTTGGGCCCAGCCATATACAAATCAGTCTTGACCCAGTTCCTTGTGGGAACAGTCCAGCCCAAACTGCCAAGCCAGGACCTCACTGGAACGGAAACAAACATCCTGGGACCGGTTTCAGGGCATCACCCTTCATCAGGCAGGCTAGCTTGAATCCAGTGGTGTAGTGAGCACGGGACCCACGTCTGGGCATACTATCCCTACTTAGGGCAACAAACGCAAAAGAAACAGTTGATGGACGGAATGCTGGACAATGCAACCATTCACCCCAGTCACAAAGATATGGGTTTAATCCATCATTCTTTTGCTCACCACACCACCCCAGTTTGGACCCAGCCACATGCAAATCAGTCTTGACCCTGTTCCTTGCGGGAACAGTCCAACCTGAACTGCCAAGCCAGGACCTCACTGGACCAGAAACAAGCATCCTGGGACCAGTTTCAGGGCATCACCCTTGTTCAGCCAGGCTAGCTTGAATCCAGTGGTGTAGTGAGCACGGGACCAATGTCTGGGCATACCCTTCCTACTTAGGGCAACAAACGCGAAAGAAACAATTGATGGACGGAATGCTGGACAATGCAAACATTCACCCCAAGTCACAAAGATCTGGGTTTAATCCATCATTCTTTTGCTCACCACACCACCCCAGTTTGGACCCAGCCATATGCAAATCAGTCTTGACCCTGTTCCTTGTGGGTACAGTCCAGCCCGAACTGAAAAGCCAGGAACTCACTGGACCGGAAACAAGCATCCTGTGACCAGTTTCAGGGCATCACCCTTCTTCAGCCAGGCTAGCTTGAATCCAGTGATGTAGTGAGCACGGAACCCACGTCTGGGCACACCCTTCCTACTTAGGGCGACAAACTCAAAAGAAACAATTGATGGACGGAATGCTGGACAATGCAAACATTCACCCCAGTCACGAAGATCTGGGTTTAATCCATCATTCTTTTGCTCACCACACCACCCCAGTTTGGACCCAGCCATATGTAAATCAGTCTTGACCCTGTTCCTTGTGGGAACAGTCCAGCCCGAAATGCCAAGCCAGGACTTCACTGGACAAGAAACAAGCATCCTGGGACCAGTTTCAGGGCATCACCCTTACTCAGCCAGGCTAGCTTGAATCTAGTGGTGTAGTGAACATGGGACCCACGTCTGGGCATACCCTTCTTACTTAGGGCGACAAAATCAAAAGAAACAATTAATGGATGGAATAATGGAGAATGCAAACATTCACCCCAGGTCACAAAGATCTGGGTTTAATCCATCATTCTTTTGATCACCACACCACCCCAGTTTGGACCAAGCCACATGCAAATCAGTCTTGACCCTGTTCCGTGTGGGAACAGTCTAACCCGAACTGCCAAGCCAGGACCTCACTGGACCAGAAACAAGCATCATGGGACCTGTTTCAGGGCATCACCCTTGTTCAGCCAGGCTAGATTGAATCCAGTGGTGTAGTGAGCACAGGACCCATGTCTGGGCATACCCTTCCTAATTAGGGCAACAAACGCAAAAGAAACAATTGATGGACAGAATGCTGGACAATACAAACATTCACCCCCAGTCACAAAGATCTGGGTTTAATCCATCATTCTTTTGCTCACCACACCACCCCAGTTTGGACCCAGCCATATGCAAATCAGTCTTGGCCCTGTTCCTTGTGGGAACAGTCCAGTCCGAACTGTCAAGCTAGGACCTCACTGGACTGGAAACAAGCATCCTGAGACCAGTTTCAGGGCATCACCCTTCTTCAGCCAGGCTAGCTTGAATCTAGTGGTGCAGTGAGCACGGGACCCACCTCTGGGCATACCCTTCCTACTTAGGGCAACAAACGCAAAAGTAACAATTGATGGACGGAATGATTGACAATGCAAACATTCACCCCCAGTCACAAAGATCTGGGTTTAATCCATCATTCTTTTGCTCACCACACCACCTCAGTTTGGACCCAGCCATATGCAAATCAGTCTTGACCCTGTTCCTTGTGGGAACAGTCCAGACCAAACTGCCAAGCCAGGACCTCACTGGAACAGAAACAAGCATCCTGGCACCAGTTTCAGGGCATCACCCTTCATCAGGCAGGCTAGCTTGAATCCAGTGGTGTAGTGAGCACGGGTCCCACGTCTGGGCATACTATCCCTACTTAGGGCGACAAACGCAAAACAAACAGTTGATGAACGGAATGCTGGACAATGGAAACATTCACCCCCAGTCACAATGATCTGGGTTTAATTCATCATTCTTTTGCACACCACACCACCCCAGTTTAGACCCAGCCATATGCAAATCAGTTTTGACCCTGTTCCTTGTGGGAACAGTCCAACCCGAACTGCCAAGCCAGGACCTCACTGGACCAGAAACAAGCATCCTGGACCTGTTTCATGGCATCACCCTTGTTCAGCCAGGCTAGCTTGAATCCAGTGGTCTATTGAGCACAGGACCAATGTCTGGGCATACCCTTCCTACTTAGGGCAACAAACGCAAAAGAAACAATTGATGAACGGAATGCTGAACAATGCAAACATTCACCCCCAGTCACAAAGATATGGGTTTAATCCATCATTCTTTTGCTCACCACACCACCCCAGTTTGGACCCAGCCATATGCAAATCAGTCTTGACCCTCTTCCTTGTGGGAACAGTCCAGCCTGAACTGCCAAGCCAGGACTTCACTGGACCGGAAACAAGCATCCTGGGACCAGTTTCAGGGCATCACCCTTCTTGAGCCAGGCTAGCTTGAATCCAGTGGTGTAGTGAGCATGGGACCCACGTCTGGGCATACACTTCCTACTTAGGGCGACAAACGTAAAAGAAACAATTGATGGATGAAATGCTGGACAATGCAAACATTCACCCCCAATCACAAATATCTGGGTTAAATCATCATTCTTTTGCTCACCACACCACCCCAGTTTGGACCCAGCCATATGCAAATCAGTCTTGACCGTGTTCCTTGTGGGAACAGTCCAGCCCAAACTGCCTAGCCAGGACCTCACTGGAACGGAAACAAGCATCCTGGGACCGGTTTCAGGGCATCACCCATCATCAGGCAGGCTAGCTTGAATCCAGTGGTTTAGTGAGCACAAGACCCACGTCTGGGCATAATATCCCTACTTTGGGCGACAAACGCAAAAGAAACAGTTGATGGACGGAATGCTGGACAATGCAAACATTCACCCCCAGTCACAAAGATCTGGGTTTAATCCATCATTCTTTTGCTCACCACACCACCCCAGTTTGGACCCAGCCATATGCAAATCAGTCTTGACCCTGTTCATTGTGGGAACAGTCCAACCCGAACTGCCAAACCAGGACCTCCCTGGACCAGAAACAAGCATCCTGGGACCAGTTTCAGGGCATCATCCTTTTTCAGCCAGGCTAGCTTGATTCCAGTGGTGTAGTGAGCATGGGACCTACGTCTGGGCATACGCTTCCTACTTAGGGCGACAAACGCAAAAGAAACAATTGATTGATGAAATGCTGGACAATGCAAACATTCACCCCCAATCACAAAGATCTGGGTTTAATCCATCATTCTTTTGCTCACCACACCACCCCAGTTTGGACCCAGCCATATGCAAATCAGTCTTGACCCTGTTCCTTGTGGGAACAGTCCAGCCTGAACTGCCAAGCCAGGACCTCACTGGACCGGAAACAAGCATCCTGGGACCGGTTTTAGGGCATCACCCTTCTTCAGCCAGACTGGCTTGAATCCAGTGGTGTAGTGAGCACGGGACCCACGTCTGGGCATATCCTTCATACTTAGAGCGACAAACACAAAAGAAACAATTGATGGACAAAATGATGGACAATGCAAACATTCACCCCCAGTCACGAAGATCTGGGTTTAATCCATCATTCTTTTGCTCACCACACAACACCACCCCAGTTTGGACCCAGCCATATGCAAATCAGTCTTGACCCTGTTCCTTGTGGGAACAGTCCAGCCCGAAATGCCAAGCCAGGACTTCACTGGACAAGAAACAAGCATCCTGGGACCAGTTTCAGGGCATCACCCTTATTCAGCCAGGCTAGCGTGAATCCAGTGGTGTAGTGAACATGGGACCCACGTCTGGGCATACCCTTCTTACTTAGGGCGACAAACGCAAAAGAAACAATTGATGGACGGAATAATGGAGAATGCAAACATTCACCCCAGGTCACAAAGATCTGGGTTTAATCCATCATTCTTTTGATCACCACACCACCCCAGTTTGGACCCAGCCACATGCAAATCAGTCTTGACCCTGTTCCTTGTGGGAACAGTCCAGCCTGAAAACCAAGCCAGGACCTCACTGGACCGGAAACAAGCATCCTGGGAACGGATTCAGGGCATCACCCTTCTTCAGCCAGGCTAGCTTGAATCCAGTGGTGTAGTGAGCACGGGACCCACGTCTGGGCATACTATCCCTACTTAGGGCGACAAACGCAAAAGAAACAGTTGATGGACGGAATGCTGGACAATGCAAACATTCACCCCCAGTCACAAAGATCTGGGTTTAATCCATCATTCTTTTGCTCACCACACCACCCCAGTTTGGACCCAGCCATATGCAAATCAGTCTTGACCCTGTTCCTTGTGGGAACAGTCCAACCCGAACTGCCAAACCAGGACCTCACTGGACCGGAAACAAGCATCCTGGATCCAGTTTCAGGGCATCGCCCTTTTTCAGCCAGTCTAGCTTGATTCCAGTGGTGTAGTGAGCATGGGACCTACGTCTGGGCATACGCTTCCTACTTAGGGCGACAAAATCAAAAGAAACAATTAATGGATGGAATAATGGAGAATGCAAACATTCACCCCAGGTCACAAAGATCTGGGTTTAATCCATCATTCTTTTGATCACCACACCACCCCAGTTTGGACCAAGCCACATGCAAATCAGTCTTGACCCTGTTCCGTGTGGGAACAGTCTAACCCGAACTGCCAAGCCAGGACCTCACTGGACCAGAAACAAGCATCATGGGACCTGTTTCAGGGCATCACCCTTGTTCAGCCAGGCTAGATTGAATCCAGTGGTGTAGTGAGCACAGGACCCATGTCTGGGCATACCCTTCCTAATTAGGGCAACAAACGCAAAAGAAACAATTGATGGACAGAATGCTGGACAATACAAACATTCACCCCCAGTCACAAAGATCTGGGTTTAATCCATCATTCTTTTGCTCACCACACACCCCCAGTTTGGACCCAGCCATATGCAAATCAGTCTTGGCCCTGTTCCTTGTGGGAACAGTCCAGTCCGAACTGTCAAGCTAGGACCTCACTGGACTGGAAACAAGCATCCTGAGACCAGTTTCAGGGCATCACCCTTCTTCAGCCAGGCTAGCTTGAATCTAGTGGTGCAGTGAGCACGGGACCCACCTCTGGGCATACCCTTCCTACTTAGGGCGACAAACGCAAAAGTAACAATTGATGGACGGAATGATTGACAATGCAAACATTCACCCCCAGTCACAAAGATCTGGGTTTAATCCATCATTCTTTTGCTCACCACACCACCTCAGTTTGGACCCAGCCATATGCAAATCAATCTTGACCATGTTCCTTGTGGGAACAGTCCAGCCCAAACTGCCAAGCCAGGACCTCACTGGAACAGAAACAAGCATCCTGGCACCAGTTTCAGGGCATCACCCTTCATCAGGCAGGCTAGCTTGAATCCAGTGGTGTAGTGAGCACGGGTCCCACGTCTGGGCATACTATCCCTACTTAGGGCGACAAACGCAAAACAAACAGTTGATGGACGGAATGCTGGACAATGGAAACATTCACCCCCAGTCACAATGATCTGGGTTTAATCCATCATTCTTTTGCACACCACACCACCCCAGTTTGGACCCAGCCATATGCAAATCAGTCTTGACCCTGTTCCTTGTGGGAACAGTCCATCCCAAACTGCCAAGCCAGGACCTCACTGGAACAGAAACAAACATCCTGGCATCAGTTTCAGGGCATCACCCTTCATCAGGCAGGCTAGCTTGAATCCAGTGGTGTAGTGAGCACGGGTCCCACGTCTGGGCATACTATCCCTACTTAGGGCGACAAACGCAAAACAAACAGTTGATGAACGGAATGCTGGACAATGGAAACATTCACCCCCAGTCACAATCATCTGGGTTTAATTCATCATTCTTTTGCACACCACACCACCCCAGTTTAGACCCAGCCATATGCAAATCAGTTTTGACCCTGTTCCTTGTGGGAACAGTCCAACCCGAACTGCCAAGCCAGGACCTCACTGGACCAGAAACAAGCATCCTGGACCTGTTTCATGGCATCACCCTTGTTCAGCCAGGCTAGCTTGAATCCAGTGGTCTATTGAGCACAGGACCAATGTCTGGGCATACCCTTCCTACTTAGGGCAACAAACGCAAAAGAAACAATTGATGAACGGAATGCTGAACAATGCAAACATTCACCCCCAGTCACAAAGATATGGGTTTAATCCATCATTCTTTTGCTCACCACACCACCCCAGTTTGGACCCAGCCATATGCAAATCAGTCTTGACCCTCTTCCTTGTGGGAACAGTCCAGCCTGAACTGCCAAGCCAGGACTTCACTGGACCGGAAACAAGCATCCTGGGACCAGTTTCAGGGCATCACCCTTCTTCAGCCAGGCTAGCTTGAATCCAGTGGTGTAGTGAGCATGGGACCCACGTCTGGGCATACACTTCCTACTTAGGGCGACAAACGTAAAAGAAACAATTGATGGATGAAATGCTGGACAATGCAAACATTCACCCCCAATCACAAATATCTGGGTTAAATCATCATTCTTTTGCTCACCACACCACCCCAGTTTGGACCCAGCCATATGCAAATCAGTCTTGACCCTGTTCCTTGTGGGAACAGTCCAGCCCAAACTGCCTAGCCAGGACCTCACTGGAACGGAAACAAGCATCCTGGGACCGGTTTCAGGGCATCACCCATCATCAGGCAGGCTAGCTTTAATCCAGTGGTTTAGTGAGCACAAGACCCACGTCTGGGCATGATATCCCTACTTTGGGCGACAAACGCAAAAGAAACAGGTGATGGACGGAATGCTGGACAATGCAAACATTCACCCCCAGTCACAAAGATCTGGGTTTAATCCATCATTCTTTTGCTCACCACACCACCCCAGTTTGGACCCAGCCATATGCAAATCAGTCTTGACCCTGTTCATTGTGGGAACAGTCCAACCCGAACTGCCAAACCAGGACCTCACTGGACCAGAAACAAGCATCCTGGGACCAGTTTCAGGGCATCATCCTTTTTCAGCGAGGCTAGCTTGATTCCAGTGGTGTAGTGAGCATGGGACCTACGTCTGGGCATACGCTTCCTACTTAGGGCGACAAACGCAAAAGAAACAATTGATTGATGAAATGCTGGACAATGCAAACATTCACCCCCAATCACAAAGATCTGGGTTTAATCCATCATTCTTTTGCTCACCACACCACCCCAGTTTGGACCCAGCCATATGTAAATCAGTCTTGACCCTGTTCCTTGTGGGAACAGTCCAGCCTGAACTGCCAAGCCAGGACCTCACTGGACCGGAAACAAGCATCCTGGGACCGGTTTTAGGGCATCACCCTTCTTCAGCCAGGCTGGCTTGAATCCAGTGGTGTAGTGAGCACGAGACCCACGTCTGGGCATATCCTTCATACTTAGAGCGACAAACACAAAAGAAACAATTGATGGACAAAATGATGGACAATGCAAACATTCACCCCCAGTCATGAAGATCTGGGTTTAATCCATCATTCTTTTGCTCACCACACAACACCACCCCAGTTTGGACCCAGCCATATGCAAATCAGTCTTGACCCTGTTCCTTGTGGGAACAGTCCAGCCCGAAATGCCAAGCCAGGACTTCACTGGACAAGAAACAAGCATCCTGGGACCAGTTTCAGGGCATCACCCTTATTCAGCCAGGCTAGCGTGAATCCAGTGGTGTAGTGAACATGGGACCCACGTCTGGGCATACCCTTCTTACTTAGGGCGACAAACGCAAAAGAAACAATTGATGGACGGAATAATGGAGAATGCAAACATTCACCCCAGGTCACAAAGATCTGGGTTTAATCCATCATTCTTTTGATCACCACACCACCCCAGTTTGGACCCAGCCACATGCAAATCAGTCTTGACCCTGTTCCTTGTGGGAACAGTCCAGCCCGAACTGCCAAGCCAGGACTTCACTGGACCGGAAACAAGCATCCTGGGACCAGTTTCAGGGCATCACCCTTCTTCAGCCAGGCTAGCTTGATTCCAGTGGTGTAGTGAGCATGGGACCTACGTCTGGGCATACCCTTCCTACTTACGGCGACAAACGCAAAAGAAACAATTGATGGATGAAATGCTGGACAATGCAAACAATCACCCCCAATCACAATGATCTGGATTTAATCCATCATTCTTTTGCTCACCACACCACCCCAGTTTGAACCCAGCCATATGCAAATCAGTCTTGACCGTGTTCCTTGTGGGAACAGTCCAGCCTGAACTGCCAAGCCAGGACCTCACTGGACCAGAAACAAGCATCCTGGGACCGGTTTTAGGGCATCACCCTTCTTCAGCCAGGCTAGCTTGAATCCAGTGGCGTAGTGAGCACGGGACCTAAGTCTTGGCATATCCTTCCCACTTAGGGCGACAAACGCAAAAGAAACAATTGATGGATGAAATGCTGGACAATGCAAACATTCACCCCCAATCACAAAGATCTGGGTTTAATCCATCATTCTTTTGCTCACCACACCACCCCAGTTTGGACCCAGGCATATGCAAATCAGTCTTGACCCTGTTCCTTGTGGGAACAGTCCAGCCCAAACTGCCAAGCCAGGACCTCACTGGAACAGAAACAAGCATCCTGGCACCAGTTTCAGGGCATCACCCTTCATCAGGCAGGCTAGCTTGAATCCAGTGGTGTAGTGAGCACGGGTCCCACGTCTGGGCATACTATCCCTACTTAGGGCGACAAACGCAAAACAAACAGTTGATGGACGGAATGCTGGACAATGGAAACATTCACCCCCAGTCACAATGATCTGGGTTTAATCCATCATTCTTTTGCACACCACACCACCCCAGTTTGGACCCAGCCATATGCAAATCAGTCTTGACCCTGTTCCTTGTGGGAACAGTCCATCCCAAACTGCCAAGCCAGGACCTCACTGGAACAGAAACAAACATCCTGGCATCAGTTTCAGGGCATCACCCTTCATCAGGCAGGCTAGCTTGAATCCAGTGGTGTAGTGAGCACGGGTCCCACGTCTGGGCATACTATCCCTACTTAGGGCGACAAACGCAAAACAAACAGTTGATGAACGGAATGCTGGACAATGGAAACATTCACCCCCAGTCACAATCATCTGGGTTTAATTCATCATTCTTTTGCACACCACACCACCCCAGTTTAGACCCAGCCATATGCAAATCAGTTTTGACCCTGTTCCTTGTGGGAACAGTCCAACCCGAACTGCCAAGCCAGGACCTCACTGGACCAGAAACAAGCATCCTGGACCTGTTTCATGGCATCACCCTTGTTCAGCCAGGCTAGCTTGAATCCAGTGGTCTATTGAGCACAGGACCAATGTCTGGGCATACCCTTCCTACTTAGGGCAACAAACGCAAAAGAAACAAATGATGAACGGAATGCTGAACAATGCAAACATTCACCCCCAGTCACAAAGATATGGGTTTAATCCATCATTCTTTTGCTCACCACACCACCCCAGTTTGGACCCAGCCATATGCAAATCAGTCTTGACCCTGTTCCTTGTGGGAACAGTCCAGCCTGAACTGCCAAGCCAGGACTTCACTGGACCGGAAACAAGCATCCTGGGACCAGTTTCAGGGCATCACCCTTCTTCAGCCAGGCTAGCTTGAATCCAGTGGTGTAGTGAGCATGGGACCCACGTCTGGGCATACACTTCCTACTTAGGGCGACAAACGTAAAAGAAACAATTGATGGATGAAATGCTGGACAATGTAAACATTCACCCCCAATCACAAATATCTGGGTTAAATCATCATTCTTTTGCTCACCACACCACCCCAGTTTGGACCCAGCCATATGCAAATCAGTCTTGACCCTGTTCCTTGTGGGAACAGTCCAGGCCAAACTGCCTAGCCAGGACCTCACTGGAACGGAAACAAGCATCCTGGGACCGGTTTCAGGGCATCACCCATCATCAGGCAGGCTAGCTTTAATCCAGTGGTTTAGTGAGCACAAGACCCACGTCTGGGCATGATATCCCTACTTTGGGCGACAAACGCAAAAGAAACAGTTGATGGACGGAATGCTGGACAATGCAAACATTCACCCCCAGTCACAAAGATCTGGGTTTAATCCATCATTCTTTTGCTCACCACACCACCCCAGTTTGGACCCAGCCATATGCAAATCAGTCTTGACCCTGTTCATTGTGGGAACAGTCCAACCCGAACTGCCAAACCAGGACCTCACTGGACCAGAAACAAGCATCCTGGGACCAGTTTCAGGGCATCATCCTTTTTCAGCCAGGCTAGCTTGATTCCAGTGGTGTAGTGAGCATGGGACCTACGTCTGGGCATACGCTTCCTACTTAGGGCGACAAACGCAAAAGAAACAATTGATTGATGAAATGCTGGACAATGCAAACATTCACCCCCAATCACAAAGATCTGGGTTTAATCCATCATTCTTTTGCTCACCACACCACCCCAGTTTGGACCCAGCCATATGTAAATCAGTCTTGACCCTGTTCCTTGTGGGAACAGTCCAGCCTGAACTGCCAAGCCAGGACCTCACTGGACCGGAAACAAGCATCCTGGGACCGGTTTCAGGGCATCACCCTTCTTCAGCCAGGCTGGCTTGAATCCAGTGGTGTAGTGAGCACGAGACCCACGTCTGGGCATATCCTTCATACTTAGAGCGACAAACACAAAAGAAACAATTGATGGACAAAATGATGGACAATGCAAACATTCACCCCCAGTCACGAAGATCTGGGTTTAATCCATCATTCTTTTGCTCACCACACAACACCACCCCAGTTTGGACCCAGCCATATGCAAATCAGTCTTGACCCTGTTCCTTGTGGGAACAGTCCAGCCCGAAATGCCAAGCCAGGACTTCACTGGACAAGAAACAAGCATCCTGGGACCAGTTTCAGGGCATCACCCTTATTCAGCCAGGCTAGCGTGAATCCAGTGGTGTAGTGAACATGGGACCCACGTCTGGGCATACCCTTCTTACTTAGGGCGACAAACGCAAAAGAAACAATTGATGGACGGAATAATGGAGAATGCAAACATTCACCCCAGGTCGCAAAGATCTGGGTTTAATCCATCATTCTTTTGATCACCACACCACCCCAGTTTGGACCCAGCCACATGCAAATCAGTCTTGACCCTGTTCCTTGTGGGAACAGTCCAGCCCGAACTGCCAAGCCAGGACTTCACTGGACCGGAAACAAGCATCCTGGGACCAGTTTCAGGGCATCACCCTTCTTCAGCCAGGCTAGCTTGATTCCAGTGGTGTAGTGAGCATGGGACCTACGTCTGGGCATACCCTTCCTACTTACGGCGACAAACGCAAAAGAAACAATTGATGGATGAAATGCTGGACAATGCAAACAATCACCCCCAATCACAATGATCTGGGTTTAATCCATCATTCTTTTGCTCACCACACCACCCCAGTTTGAACCCAGCCATATGCAAATCAGTCTTGACCGTGTTCCTTGTGGGAACAGTCCAGCCTGAACTGCCAAGCCAGGACCTCACTGGACCAGAAACAAGCATCCTGGGACCGGTTTTAGGGCATCACCCTTCTTCAGCCAGGCTAGCTTGAATCCAGTGGCGTAGTGAGCACGGGACCTAAGTCTTGGCATATCCTTCCCACTTAGGGCGACAAACGCAAAAGAAACAATTGATGGATGAAATGCTGGACAATGCAAACATTCACCCCCAATCACAAAGATCTGGGTTTAATCCATCATTCTTTTGCTCACCACACCACCCCAGTTTGGACCCAGGCATATGCAAATCAGTCTTGACCCTGTTCCTTGTGGGAACAGTCCGGCCCAAACTGCCAAGCCAGGACCTCACTGGAACGGAAACGAGCATCCTGGGACTGGTTTCAGGGCATCACCCTTCATCAGGCAGGCTAGTTTGAATCCAGTGGTGTAGTGAGCACAGGACCCATGTCTGGGCATAATATCCCTACTTTGGGCGACAAACGCAAAAGAAACAGTTGATGGACGGAATGCTGGACAATGCAAACATTCACCCCCAGTCACAAAGATCTGGGTTTAATCCATCATTCTTTTGCTCACCACAGCACCCCAGTTTGGACCCAGCCATATGCAAATCAGTCTTGACCCTGTTCCTTGTGGGAACAGTCCAACCCGAACTGCCAAACCAGGACCTCACTGGACCGGAAACAAGCATCCTGGGACCGGTTTCAGGGCATCACCCTTCTTCAGGCAGGCTAGCTTGAATCCAGTGGTGTAGTGAGCACGGGACCCACGTCTGGGCATACTATCCCTACTTAGGGCGACAAAAGCAAAAGAAACAGTTCATGGACGGAATGCTGGACAATGCAAACATTCACCCCCAGTCACAAAGATCTGGGTTTAATCCATCATTTTTTTGATCACCACACCACCCCAGTTTGGACCCAGCCACATGCAAATCAGTCTTTACCCTGTTCCTTGTGGGTACAGTCCAGCCCGAACTGCCAAGCCAGGACCTCACTGGACCGGAAACAAGCATGCTGGGACCAGTTTCAGGTCATCACCCTTCTTCAGCCAGGCTAGCTTGAATCCAGTGGTGTAGTGAGCACTGGACCCACGTCAGGGCACACCCTTCCTACTTAGGGCGACAAACGCAAAAGAAACAATTGATGGACGGAATGCTGGACAATGCAAACATTCACCCCCAGTCGCAAAGATCTGGGTTTAATCCATCATTCTTTTGCTCACCACACCACCCCAGTATGGACCCAGCCATATGCAAATCAGTCTTGACCCTGTTCCTTGTGGGAACAGTCCAGCCCGAACTGCCAAGCCAGGACTTCACTGGACCGGAAACAAGCATCCTGGGACCAGTTTCGGGCATCACCCTTCTTCAGCCAGGCTAGCTTGATTCCAGTGGTGTAGTGAGCATGGGACCCACGTCTGGGCATACCCTTCCTACTTAGGGCGACAAACGCAAAAGAAACAATTGATGGATGAAATGCTGGACAATGCAAACAATCACCCCCAATCACAATGATATGGGTTTAATCCATCATTCTTTTGCTCACCACACCACCCCAGTTTGGACCCAGCCATATGCAAATCAGTCTTGACCGTGTTCCTTGTGGGAACAGTCCAGCCTGAACTGCCAAGCCAGGACTTCACTGGACCAGAAACAAGCATCCTGGGACCGGTTTTAGGGCATCACCCTTCTTCAGCCAGACTAGCTTGAATCCAGTGGCGTAGTGAGCACGGGACCCACGTCTTGGCATATCCTTCCCACTTAGGGCGACAAACGCAAAAGAAACAATTGATGGATGAAATGCTGGACAATGCAAACATTCACCCCCAATCACAAAGATCTGGGTTTAATCCATCATTCTTTTGCTCACCACACAACACCACCCCAGTTTGGACCCAGCCATATGCAAATCAGTCTTGACCCTGTTCCTTGTGGGAACAGTCCAGCCCGAAATGCCAAGCCAGGACTTCACTGGACAAGAAACAAGCATCCTGGGACCAGTTTCAGGGCATCACCCTTATTCAGCCAGGCTAGCGTGAATCCAGTGGTGTAGTGAACATGGGACCCACGTCTGGGCATACCCTTCTTACTTAGGGCGACAAACGCAAAAGAAACAATTGATGGACGGAATAATGGAGAATGCAAACATTCACCCCAGGTCACAAAGATCTGGGTTTAATCCATCATTCTTTTGATCACCACACCACCCCAGTTTGGACCCAGCCACATGCAAATCAGTCTTGACCCTGTTCCTTGTGGGAACAGTCCAGCCCGAACTGCCAAGCCAGGACTTCACTGGACCGGAAACAAACATCCTGGGACCAGTTTCAGGGCATCACCCTTCTTCAGCCAGGCTAGCTTGATTCCAGTGGTGTAGTGAGCATGGGACCTACGTCTGGGCATACCCTTCCTACTTACGGCGACAAACGCAAAAGAAACAATTGATGGATGAAATGCTGGACAATGCAAACAATCACCCCCAATCACAATGATCTGGGTTTAATCCATCATTCTTTTGCTCACCACACCACCCCAGTTTGAACCCAGCCATATGCAAATCAGTCTTGACCGTGTTCCTTGTGGGAACAGTCCAGCCTGAACTGCCAAGCCAGGACCTCACTGGACCAGAAACAAGCATCCTGGGACCGGTTTTAGGGCATCACCCTTCTTCAGCCAGGCTAGCTTGAATCCAGTGGCGTAGTGAGCACGGGACCTAAGTCTTGGCATATCCTTCCCACTTAGGGCGACAAACGCAAAAGAAACAATTGATGGATGAAATGCTGGACAATGCAAACATTCACCCCCAATCACAAAGATCTGGGTTTAATCCATCATTCTTTTGCTCACCACACCACCCCAGTTTGGACCCAGGCATATGCAAATCAGTCTTGACCCTGTTCCTTGTGGGAACAGTCCGGCCCAAACTGCCAAGCCAGGACCTCACTGGAACGGAAACGAGCATCCTGGGACTGGTTTCAGGGCATCACCCTTCATCAGGCAGGCTAGTTTGAATCCAGTGGTGTAGTGAGCACAGGACCCATGTCTGGGCATAATATCCCTACTTTGGGCGACAAACGCAAAAGAAACAGTTGATGGACGGAATGCTGGACAATGCAAACATTCACCCCCAGTCACAAAGATCTGGGTTTAATCCATCATTCTTTTGCTCACCACAGCACCCCAGTTTGGACCCAGCCATATGCAAATCAGTCTTGACCCTGTTCCTTGTGGGAACAGTCCAACCCGAACTGCCAAACCAGGACCTCACTGGACCGGAAACAAGCATCCTGGGACCGGTTTCAGGGCATCACCCTTCTTCAGGCAGGCTAGCTTGAATCCAGTGGTGTAGTGAGCACGGGACCCACGTCTGGGCATACTATCCCTACTTAGGGCGACAAAAGCAAAAGAAACAGTTCATGGACGGAATGCTGGACAATGCAAACATTCACCCCCAGTCACAAAGATCTGGGTTTAATCCATCATTTTTTTGATCACCACACCACCCCAGTTTGGACCCAGCCACATGCAAATCAGTCTTTACCCTGTTCCTTGTGGGTACAGTCCAGCCCGAACTGCCAAGCCAGGACCTCACTGGACCGGAAACAAGCATGCTGGGACCAGTTTCAGGTCATCACCCTTCTTCAGCCAGGCTAGCTTGAATCCAGTGGTGTAGTGAGCACTGGACCCACGTCAGGGCACACCCTTCCTACTTAGGGCGACAAACGCAAAAGAAACAATTGATGGACGGAATGCTGGACAATGCAAACATTCACCCCCAGTCGCAAAGATCTGGGTTTAATCCATCATTCTTTTGCTCACCACACCACCCCAGTATGGACCCAGCCATATGCAAATCAGTCTTGACCCTGTTCCTTGTGGGAACAGTCCAGCCCGAACTGCCAAGCCAGGACTTCACTGGACCGGAAACAAGCATCCTGGGACCAGTTTCGGGCATCACCCTTCTTCAGCCAGGCTAGCTTGATTCCAGTGGTGTAGTGAGCATGGGACCCACGTCTGGGCATACCCTTCCTACTTAGGGCGACAAACGCAAAAGAAACAATTGATGGATGAAATGCTGGACAATGCAAACAATCACCCCCAATCACAATGATATGGGTTTAATCCATCATTCTTTTGCTCACCACACCACCCCAGTTTGGACCCAGCCATATGCAAATCAGTCTTGACCGTGTTCCTTGTGGGAACAGTCCAGCCTGAACTGCCAAGCCAGGACCTCACTGGACCAGAAACAAGCATCCTGGGACCGGTTTTAGGGCATCACCCTTCTTCAGCCAGGCTAGCTTGAATCCAGTGGCGTAGTGAGCACGGGACCCACGTCTTGGCATATCCTTCCCACTTAGGGCGACAAACGCAAAAGAAACAATTGATGGATGAAATGCTGGACAATGCAAACATTCACCCCCAATCACAAAGATCTGGGTTTAATCCATCATTCTTTTGCTCACCACACCACCCCAGTTTGGACCCAGCCATATGCAAATCAGTCTTGACCCTGTTCCTTGTGGGTACAGTCCAGCCCGAACTGCCAAGCCAGGACCTCACTGGACCGGAAACAAGCATGCTGGGACCAGTTTCAGGTCATCACCCTTCTTCAGCCAGGCTAGCTTGAATCCAGTGGTGTAGTGAGCACGGGACCCACGCCTTGGCATATCCTTCCCACTTAGGGCGACAAACGCAAAAGAAACAATTGATGGACAGAATGATGGACAATGCAAACATTCACCCCCAGTCACAAAGATCTGGGTTTAATCCATCATTCTTTTGATCACCACACCACCCCAATTTGGACCTAGCCACACGCAAATCAGTCTTGACCCTGTTCCTTGCGGGAACAGTCCAACCCGAACTGCCAAGCCAGGACCTCACTGGACCAGAAACAAGCATACTGGGACCTGTTTCAGGGCATCACCCTTGTTCAGCCAGGCTAGCTTGAATCCAGTGGTGTAGTGAGCACGGGACCAATGTCTGGGCATACCCTTCCTACTTAGGGCAACAAACGCAAAAGAAACAATTGATGGACGGAATGCTGGACAATGCAAACATTCACCCCCTGTCACAAAGATCTGGGTTTAATCCATCATTCTTTTGCTCACCACACCACCCCAGTTTGGACCCAGCCACATGCAAATCAGTCTTGACCCTGTTCCTTGTGGGTACAGTCCAGCCCGAATTGCCAAGCCAGGAACTCACTGGACCGGAAACAAGCATCCTGGGACCAGTTTCAGGGCATCACACTTCTTCAGCCAAGCTAGCTTGAATCCAGTGGTGTAGTGAGCACGGGACCCACGTCTGGGCATACCCTTCCTACTTACGGCGACAAACGCAAAAGAAACAATTGATGGACGGAATGCTGGACAATACAAACATTCATCCTCAGTCACAAAGATCTCGGTTTAATCCATCATTCTTTTGCTCACCACACCACCCCAGTTTGGACCCAGCCATATGCAAATCAGTCTTTACCCTGTTCATTGTGGGTACAGTCCAGCCCGAACTGCCAAGTCAGGACCTCACTGGACCGGAAACAAGCATGCTGGGACCAGTTTCAGGTCATCACCCTTCTTCAGCCAGGCTAGCTTGAATCCAGTGGCGTAGTGAGCACGGGACCCACGTCTTGGCATATCCTTCCCACTTAGGGCGACAAACGCAAAAGAAACAATTGATGGACAGAATGATGGACAATGCAAACATTCACCCCCAGTCACAAAGATATGGGTTTAATCCATCATTCTTTTGATCACCACACCACCCCAGTTTGGACCCAGCCACATGCAAATCAGTCTTGACCCTGTTCCTTGCGGGAACAGTCCAACCCGAACTGCCAAGCCAGGACCTCACTGGACCAGAAACAAGCATCCTGGGACAAGTTTCAGGGCATCACCCTTGTTCAGCCAGGCTAGCTTGAATCCAGTGATGTAGTGAGCACGGAACCCACGTCTGGGCACACCGTTCCTACTTAGGGCGACAAACTCAAAAGAAACAATTGATGGGCGGAATGCTGGACAATGCAAACATTCAACCCAGTCACGAAGATCTGGGTTTAATCCATCATTCTTTTGCTCACCACACCACCCCAGTTTGGACCCAGCCATATGCAAATCAGTCTTGACCCTGTTCCTTGTGGGAACAGTCCAGCCGGAAATGCCAAGCCAGGACTTCACTGGACCGGAAACAAGCATCCTGGGACCAGTTTCAGGGCATCACCCTTATTCAGCCAGGCTAGCTTGAATCCAGTGGTGTAGTGAGCATGGGACCCACGTCTGGGCATACCCTTCTTACTTAGGGCGACAAACTCAAAAGAAACAATTGATGGACGGAATAATGGAGAATGCAAACATTCACCCCAGGTCACAAAGATCTGGGTTTAATCCATCATTCTTTTGATCACCACACCACCCCAGTTTGGACCAAGCCACATGCAAATCAGTCTTGACCCTGTTCCTTGTGGGAACAGTCCATCCTGAAAACCAAGCCAGGACCTCACTGGACCGGAAACAAGCATCCTGGGAACGGATTCAGGGCATCACCCTTCTTCAGGCAAGATAGCTTGAATCCACTGGTGTAGTGAGCACGGGACACGGGACCCACGTCTGGGCATACTATCCCTACTTAGGGCGACAAACGCAAAAGAAACAGTTGATGGATGGAATGCTGGACAATGAAAACATTCACCCTCAGTCACAAAGATCTGGGTTTAATCCATCATTCTTTTGCTCACCACACCACCCCAGTTTGGACCCAGCCATATGCAAATCAGTCTTGACCCTGTTCCGTGTGGGAACAGTCTAACCCGAACTGCCAAGCCAGGACCTCACTGGACCAGAAACAAGCTTCCTAAGACCAGTTTCAGGGCATCACCCTTCTTCAGCCAGGCTAGCTTGAATCCAGTGGTGTAGTGAGCACGGGACCCATGTCTGGGCATACCCTTCCTACTTAGGGCAACAAACGCAAAAGAAACAATTGATGGACGGATTGCTGGACAATACAAACATTCACCCACAGTCACAAAGATCTGGGTTTAATCCATCATTCTTTTACTCACAACACCACCCCAGTTTGGACCCAGCCATATGCAAATCAGTCTTGACCCTGTTCCTTGTGGGAACAGTCCAGTCCGAACTGTCAAGCCAGGACCTCACTGGACTGGAAACAAGCATCCTGAGACCAGTTTCAGGGCATCACCCTTCTTCAGCCAGGCTAGCTTGAATCCAGTGGTGTAGTGAGCACGGGACCCACGTCTGGGCATACCCTTCCTACTTAGGGTGACAAACGCAAAAGAAACAATTGATGGACGGAATGCTGGACAATGCAAACATTCACCCCCAGTCACAAAGATCTGGGTTTAATCCATCATTCTTTTGCTCACCACACCACCCCAGTTTGGACCCAGCCATATGCAAATCAGTCCTGACCCTGTTCCTTGTGGGAACAGTCCAGCCTGAACTGCCAAGCCAGGACTTCACTGGACCGGAAACAAGCATCCTGGGACCAGTTTCAGGGCATCACCCTTCTTCAGCCAGGCTAGCTTGAATCCAGTGGTGTAGTAAGCATGGGACCCACGTCTGGGCATAATATCCCTACTTTGGGCGACAAACGCAAAAGAAACAGTTGATGGACGGAATGCTGGACAATGCAAACATTCACCCCCAGTCACAAAGATCTGGGTTTAATCCATCATTCTTTTGCTCACCACCCCACCCCAGTTTGGACCCAGCCATATGCAAATCAGTCCTGACCCTGTTCCTTGTGGGAACAGTCCAACCTGAACTGCCAAACCAGGACCTCACTGGACCAGAAACAAGCATCCTGGGACCGGTTTCAGGGCATCACCCTTCTTCAGGCAGGCTAGCTTGAATCCAGTGGTGTAGTGAGCACGGGACCCACGTCTGGGCATACTATCCCTACTTAGGGCGACAAAAGCAAAGGAAACAGTTCATGGACGGAATGCTGGACAATGCAAACATTCACCCTCAGTCACAAAGATCTGGGTTTAATCCATCATTCTTTTGCTCACCACACCACCCCAGTTTGGACCCAGCCATATGCAAATCAGTCTTTACCCTGTTCCTTGTGGGTACAGTCCAGCCCGAACTGCCAAGCCAGGACCTCACTGGACCGGAAACAAGCATGCTGGGACCAGTTTCAGGTCATCACCCTTCTTCAGCCAGGCTAGCTTGAATCCAGTGGTGTAGTGAGCACGGGACCCACGTCTGGGCATATCCTTCCTACTTTGGGCGACAAACACAAAAGAAACAATTGATGGACAGAATGATGGACAATGCAAACATTCACCCCCAGTCACAAAGATCTGGGTTTAATCCATCATTCTTTTGATCACCACACCACCCCAGTTTGGACCCAGCCACATGCAAATCAGTCTTGACCCTGGTCCTTGTGGGAACAGTCCAGCCCAAACTGCCAAGCCAGGACCTCACTGGACCGGAAACAAGCATCCTGGGACCGGTTTCAGGGCATCACCCTTCTTCAGGCAGGCTAGCTTGAATCCAGTGGTGTAGTGAGCACTGAACCCACGTCTGGGTACACCCTTCCTACTTAGGGCGACAAACGCAAAAGAAACAATTGATGGACGGAATGCTGGACAATGCAAACATTCACCCCCAGTCGCAAAGATCTGGGTTTAATCCATCATTCTTTTGCTCACCACACCACCCCAGTATGGACCCAGCCATATGCAAATCAGTCTTGACCCTGTTCCTTGTGGGAACAGTCCAGCCCGAACTGCCAAGCCAGGACCTCACTGGACCGGAAACAAGCATCCTGGGACCAGTTTCGGGCATCACCCTTCTTCAGCCAGGCTAGCTTGATTCCAGTGGTGTAGTGAGCATGGGACCCACGTCTGGGCATACCCTTCCTACTTAGAGCGACAAACGCAAAAGAAACAATTGATGGATGAAATGCTGGACAATGCAAACAATCACCCCCAATCACAATGATCTGGGTTTAATCCATCATTCTTTTGCTCAGCACACCACCCCAGTTTGGACCCAGCCATATGCAAATCAGTCTTGACCGTGTTCCTTGTGGGAACAGTCCAGCCTGAACTGCCAAGCCAGGACCTCACTGGACCAGAAACAAGCATCCTGGGACCGGTTTTAGGGCATCACCCTTCTTCAGCCAGGCTAGCTTGAATCCAGTGGCGTAGTGAGCACGGGACCCACGTCTTGGCATATCCTTTCCACTTAGGGCGACAAACGCAAAAGAAACAATTGATGGATGAAATGCTGGACAATGCAAACATTCACCCCCAATCACAAAGATCTGGGTTTAATCCATCATTCTTTTGCTCACCACACCACCCCAGTTTGGACCCAGCCATATGCTAATCAGTCTTGACCCTGTTCCTTGTGGGTACAGTCCAGCCCGAACTGCCAAGCCAGGACCTCACTGGACCGGAAACAAGCATGCTGGGACCAGTGTCAGGTCATCACCCTTCTTCAGCCAGGCTAGCTTGAATCCAGTGGTGTAGTGAGCACGGGACGCACGCCTTGGCATATCCTTCCCACTTAGGGCGACAAACGCAAAAGAAACAATTGATGGACAGAATGATGGACAATGCAAACATTCACCCCCAGTCACAAAGATCTGGGTTTAATCCATCATTCTTTTGATCACCACACCACCCCAGTTTGGACCTAGCCACACGCAAATCAGTCTTGACCCTGTTCCTTGCGGGAACAGTCCAACCCGAACGGCCAAGCCAGGACCTCACTGGACCAGAAACAAGCATCCTGGGACCTGTTTTAGGGCATCACCCTTGTTCAGCCAGGCTAGCTTGAATCCAGTGGTGTAGTGAGCACGGGACCAATGTCTGGGCATACCCTTCCTACTTAGGGCAACAAACGCAAAAGAAACAATTGATGGACGGAATGCTGGACAATGCAAACATTCACCACCTGTCACAAAGATCTGGGTTTAATCTATCATTCTTTTGCTCACCACACCACCCCAGTTTGGACCCAGCCATATGCAAATCAGTCTTGACCCTGTTCCTTGTGGGTACAGTCCAGCCCGAACTGCCAAGCCAGGAACTCCCTGGACCGGAAACAAGCATCCTGGGACCAGTTTCAGGGCATCACCCTTCTTCAGCCAATCTAGCTTGAATCCAGTGGTGTAGTGAGCACGGGACCCACGTCTGGGCATA
Source organism: Triturus cristatus (assembly GCF_964204655.1). NCBI lineage: Eukaryota > Metazoa > Chordata > Amphibia > Caudata > Salamandridae > Triturus > Triturus cristatus. Next base: position 883,540,850 of record NC_140594.1, read on the forward strand.
CCCTTCCTACTTACGGCGACAAACGCAAAAGAAACAATTGATGGACGGAATGCTGGACAATACAAACATTCACCCTCAGTCACAAAGATCTCGGTTTAATCCATCATTCTTTTGCTCACCACACCACCCCAGTTTGGACCCAGCCATATGCAAATCAGTCTTTACCCTGTTCATTGTGGGTACAGTCCAGCCCGAATTGCCAAGCCAGGACCTCACTGGACTGGAAACAAGCATGCTGGGACCAGTTTCAGGTCATCACCCTTCTTCAGCCAGGCTAGCTTGAATCCAGTGGCGTAGTGAGCACGGGACCCACGTCTTGGCATATCCTTCCCACTTAGGGCGACAAACGCAAAAGAAACAATTGATGGACAGAATGATGGACAATGCAAACATTCACCCCCAGTCACAAAGATATGGGTTTAATCCATCATTCTTTTGATCACCACACCACCCCAGTTTGGACCCAGCCACATGCAAATTAGTCTTGACCCTGTTCCTTGCGGGAACAGTCCAACCCGAACTGCCAAGTCAGGACCTCACTGGACCAGAAACAAGCATCCTGGGACAAGTTTCAGGGCATCACCCTTGTTCAGCCAGGCTAGCTTGAATCCAGTGATGTAGTGAGCACGGAACCCACGTCTGGGCACACCCTTCCTACTTAGGGCGACAAACTCAAAAGAAACAATTGATGGACGGAATGCTGGACAATGCAAACATTCACCCCCAGTCGCAAAGATCTGGGTTTAATTCATCATTCTTTTGCTCACCACACCACCCCAGTATGGACCCAGCCATATGCAAATCAGTCTTGACCCTGTTCCTTGTGGGAACAGTCCAGCCCGAACTGCCAAGCCAGGAATTCACTGGACCGGAAACAAGCATCCTGGGACCAGTTTCGGGCATCACCCTTCTTCAGCCAGGCTAGCTTGATTCCAGTGGTGTAGTGAGCATGGGACCCACGTCTGGGCATACCCTTCCTACTTAGGGCGACAAACGCAAAAGAAACAATTGATGGATGAAATGCTGGACAATGCAAACAATCACCCCCAATCACAATGATCTGGGTTTAATCCATCATTCTTTTGCTCACCACACCACCCCAGTTTGGACCCAGCCATATGCAAATCAGTCTTGTCCCTGTTCCTTGTGGGTACAATCCAACCCGAACTGCCAAGTCAGGACCTCACTGGACCAGAAACAAGCATCCTGGGACAAGTTTCAGGGCATCACCCTTGTTCAGCCAGGCTAGCTTGAATCCAGTGATGTAGTGAGCACGGAACCCACGTCTGGGCACACCCTTCCTACTTAGGGCGACAAACTCAAAAGAAACAATTGATGGACGGAATGCTGGACAATGCAAACATTCACCCCCAGTCGCAAAGATCTGGGTTTAATTCATCATTCTTTTGCTCACCACACCACCCCAGTTTGGACCCAGCCATATGCAAATCAGTCTTGACCCTGTTCCGTGTGGGAACAGTCTAACCCGAACTGCCAAGCCAGGACCTCACTGGACCAGAAACAAGCATCCTGAGACCAGTTTCAGGGCATCACCCTTCTTCAGCCAGGCTAGCTTGAATCCAGTGGTGTAGTGAGCACGGGACCCATGTCTGGGCATACCCTTCCTACTTAGGGCAACAAACGCAAAAGAAACAATTGATGGACGGATTGCTGGACAATACAAACATTCACCCACAGTCACAAAGATCTGGGTTTAATCCATCATTCTTTTACTCACAACACCACCCCAGTTTGGACCCAGCCATATGCAAATCAGTCTTGACCCTGTTCCTTGTGGGAACAGTCCAGTCCGAACTGTCAAGCCAGGACCTCACTGGACTGGAAACAAGCATCCTGAGACCAGTTTCAGGGCATCACCCTTCTTCAGCCAGGCTAGCTTGAATCCAGTGGTGTAGTGAGCACGGGACCCACGTCTGGGCATACCCTTCCTACTTAGGGTGACAAACGCAAAAGAAACAATTGATGGACGGAAGGCTGGACAATGCAAACATTCACCCCCAGTCACAAAGATCTGGGTTTAATCCATCATTCTTTTGCTCACCACACCACCCCAGTTTGGACCCAGCCATATGCAAATCAGTCTTGTCCCTGTTCCTTGTGGGTACAATCCACCCCGAACTGACAAGCCAGGACCTCACTGGACCGGAAACGAGCATCCTGGGACCAGTTTCAGGGCATCACCCTTCTTCAGCCAGGCTAGCTTGAACCCAGTGGTGTAGTGAGCACGGAACCCACATCTGGGCATACCCTTCCTACTTAGGGCAACAAACGCAAAAGAAACAATTGATGAACGGAATGCTGAACAATGCAAACATTCACCCCCAGTCACAAAGATATGGGTTTAATCCATCATTCTTTTGCTCACCACACCACCCCAGTTTGGACCCAGCCATATGCAAATCAGTCTTGACCCTGTTCCTTGTGGGAACAGTCCAGCCTGAACTGCCAAGCCAGGACTTCACTGGACCGGAAACAAGCATCCTGGGACCAGTTTCAGGGCATCACCCTTCTTCAGCCAGGCTAGCTTGAATCCAGTGGTGTAGTAAGCATGGGACCCACGTCTGGGCATAATATCCCTACTTTGGGCGACAAACGCAAAAGAAACAGTTGATGGACGGAATGCTGGACAATGCAAACATTCACCCCCAGTCACAAAGATCTGGGTTTAATCCATCATTCTTTTGCTCACCACCCCACCCCAGTTTGGACCCAGCCATATGCAAATCAGTCCTGACCCTGTTCCTTGTGGGAACAGTCCAGCCTGAACTGCCAAGCCAGGACTTCACTGGACCGGAAACAAGCATCCTGGGACCAGTTTCAGGGCATCACCCTTCTTCAGCCAGGCTAGCTTGAATCCAGTGGTGTAGTAAGCATGGGACCCACGTCTGGGCATAATATCCCTACTTTGGGCGACAAACGCAAAAGAAACAGTTGATGGACGGAATGCTGGACAATGCAAACATTCACCCCCAGTCACAAAGATCTGGGTTTAATCCATCATTCTTTTGCTCACCACCCCACCCCAGTTTGGACCCAGCCATATGCAAATCAGTCCTGACCCTGTTCCTTGTGGGAACAGTCCAACCTGAACTGCCAAACCAGGACCTCACTGGACCAGAAACAAGCATCCTGGGACCGGTTTCAGGGCATCACCCTTCTTCAGGCAGGCTAGCTTGAATCCAGTGGTGTAGTGAGCACGGGACCCACGTCTGGGCATACTATCCCTACTTAGGGCGACAAAAGCAAAGGAAACAGTTCATGGACGGAATGCTGGACAATGCAAACATTCACCCTCAGTCACAAAGATCTGGGTTTAATCCATCATTCTTTTGCTCACCACACCACCCCAGTTTGGACCCAGCCATATGCAAATCAGTCTTTACCCTGTTCCTTGTGGGTACAGTCCAGCCCGAACTGCCAAGCCAGGACCTCACTGGACCGGAAACAAGCATGCTGGGACCAGTTTCAGGTCATCACCCTTCTTCAGCCAGGCTAGCTTGAATCCAGTGGTGTAGTGAGCACGGGACCCACGTCTGGGCATATCCTTCCTACTTTGGGCGACAAACACAAAAGAAACAATTGATGGACAGAATGATGGACAATGCAAACATTCACCCCCAGTCACAAAGATCTGGGTTTAATCCATCATTCTTTTGATCACCACACCACCCCAGTTTGGACCCAGCCACATGCAAATCAGTCTTGACCCTGGTCCTTGTGGGAACAGTCCAGCCCAAACATGCCAAGCCAGGACCTCACTGGACCGGAAACAAGCATCCTGGGACCGGTTTCAGGGCATCACCCTTCTTCAGGCAGGCTAGCTTGAATCCAGTGGTGTAGTGAGCACTGAACCCACGTCTGGGTACACCCTTCCTACTTAGGGCGACAAACGCAAAAGAAACAATTGATGGACGGAATGCTGGACAATGCAAACATTCACCCCCAGTCGCAAAGATCTGGGTTTAATCCATCATTCTTTTGCTCACCACACCACCCCAGTATGGACCCAGCCATATGCAAATCAGTCTTGACCCTGTTCCTTGTGGGAACAGTCCAGCCCGAACTGCCAAGCCAGGACCTCACTGGACCGGAAACAAGCATCCTGGGACCAGTTTCGGGCATCACCCTTCTTCAGCCAGGCTAGCTTGATTCCAGTGGTGTAGTGAGCATGGGACCCACGTCTGGGCATACCCTTCCTACTTAGAGCGACAAACGCAAAAGAAACAATTGATGGATGAAATGCTGGACAATGCAAACAATCACCCCCAATCACAATGATCTGGGTTTAATCCATCATTCTTTTGCTCAGCACACCACCCCAGTTTGGACCCAGCCATATGCAAATCAGTCTTGACCGTGTTCCTTGTGGGAACAGTCCAGCCTGAACTGCCAAGCCAGGACCTCACTGGACCAGAAACAAGCATCCTGGGACCGGTTTTAGGGCATCACCCTTCTTCAGCCAGGCTAGCTTGAATCCAGTGGCGTAGTGAGCACGGGACCCACGTCTTGGCATATCCTTTCCACTTAGGGCGACAAACGCAAAAGAAACAATTGATGGATGAAATGCTGGACAATGCAAACATTCACCCCCAATCACAAAGATCTGGGTTTAATCCATCATTCTTTTCCTTACCACACCACCCCAGTTTGGACCCAGCCATATGCAAATCAGTCTTGACCCTGTTCCTTGTGGGTACAGTCCAGCCCGAACTGCCAAGCCAGGACCTCACTGGACCGGAAACAAGCATGCTGGGACCAGTGTCAGGTCATCACCCTTCTTCAGCCAGGCTAGCTTGAATCCAGTGGTGTAGTGAGCACGGAACCCACATCTGGGCATACCCTTCCTACTTAGGGCAACAAACGCAAAAGAAACAATTGATGAACGGAATGCTGAACAATGCAAACATTCACCCCCAGTCACAAAGATATGGGTTTAATCCATCATTCTTTTGCTCACCACACCACCCCAGTTTGGACCCAGCCATATGCAAATCAGTCTTGACCCTGTTCCTTGTGGGAACAGTCCAGCCTGAACTGCCAAGCCAGGACTTCACTGGACCGGAAACAAGCATCCTGGGACCAGTTTCAGGGCATCACCCTTCTTCAGCCAGGCTAGCTTGAATCCAGTGGTGTAGTAAGCATGGGACCCACGTCTGGGCATAATATCCCTACTTTGGGCGACAAACGCAAAAGAAACAGTTGATGGACGGAATGCTGGACAATGCAAACATTCACCCCCAGTCACAAAGATCTGGGTTTAATCCATCATTCTTTTGCTCACCACCCCACCCCAGTTTGGACCCAGCCATATGCAAATCAGTCCTGACCCTGTTCCTTGTGGGAACAGTCCAGCCTGAACTGCCAAGCCAGGACTTCACTGGACCGGAAACAAGCATCCTGGGACCAGTTTCAGGGCATCACCCTTCTTCAGCCAGGCTAGCTTGAATCCAGTGGTGTAGTAAGCATGGGACCCACGTCTGGGCATAATATCCCTACTTTGGGCGACAAACGCAAAAGAAACAGTTGATGGACGGAATGCTGGACAATGCAAACATTCACCCCCAGTCACAAAGATCTGGGTTTAATCCATCATTCTTTTGCTCACCACCCCACCCCAGTTTGGACCCAGCCATATGCAAATCAGTCCTGACCCTGTTCCTTGTGGGAACAGTCCAACCTGAACTGCCAAACCAGGACCTCACTGGACCAGAAACAAGCATCCTGGGACCGGTTTCAGGGCATCACCCTTCTTCAGGCAGGCTAGCTTGAATCCAGTGGTGTAGTGAGCACGGGACCCACGTCTGGGCATACTATCCCTACTTAGGGCGACAAAAGCAAAGGAAACAGTTCATGGACGGAATGCTGGACAATGCAAACATTCACCCTCAGTCACAAAGATCTGGGTTTAATCCATCATTCTTTTGCTCACCACACCACCCCAGTTTGGACCCAGCCATATGCAAATCAGTCTTTACCCTGTTCCTTGTGGGTACAGTCCAGCCCGAACTGCCAAGCCAGGACCTCACTGGACCGGAAACAAGCATGCTGGGACCAGTTTCAGGTCATCACCCTTCTTCAGCCAGGCTAGCTTGAATCCAGTGGTGTAGTGAGCACGGGACCCACGTCTGGGCATATCCTTCCTACTTTGGGCGACAAACACAAAAGAAACAATTGATGGACAGAATGATGGACAATGCAAACATTCACCCCCAGTCACAAAGATCTGGGTTTAATCCATCATTCTTTTGATCACCACACCACCCCAGTTTGGACCCAGCCACATGCAAATCAGTCTTGACCCTGGTCCTTGTGGGAACAGTCCAGCCCAAACATGCCAAGCCAGGACCTCACTGGACCGGAAACAAGCATCCTGGGACCGGTTTCAGGGCATCACCCTTCTTCAGGCAGGCTAGCTTGAATCCAGTGGTGTAGTGAGCACTGAACCCACGTCTGGGTACACCCTTCCTACTTAGGGCGACAAACGCAAAAGAAACAATTGATGGACGGAATGCTGGACAATGCAAACATTCACCCCCAGTCGCAAAGATCTGGGTTTAATCCATCATTCTTTTGCTCACCACACCACCCCAGTATGGACCCAGCCATATGCAAATCAGTCTTGACCCTGTTCCTTGTGGGAACAGTCCAGCCCGAACTGCCAAGCCAGGACCTCACTGGACCGGAAACAAGCATCCTGGGACCAGTTTCGGGCATCACCCTTCTTCAGCCAGGCTAGCTTGATTCCAGTGGTGTAGTGAGCATGGGACCCACGTCTGGGCATACCCTTCCTACTTAGAGCGACAAACGCAAAAGAAACAATTGATGGATGAAATGCTGGACAATGCAAACAATCACCCCCAATCACAATGATCTGGGTTTAATCCATCATTCTTTTGCTCAGCACACCACCCCAGTTTGGACCCAGCCATATGCAAATCAGTCTTGACCGTGTTCCTTGTGGGAACAGTCCAGCCTGAACTGCCAAGCCAGGACCTCACTGGACCAGAAACAAGCATCCTGGGACCGGTTTTAGGGCATCACCCTTCTTCAGCCAGGCTAGCTTGAATCCAGTGGCGTAGTGAGCACGGGACCCACGTCTTGGCATATCCTTTCCACTTAGGGCGACAAACGCAAAAGAAACAATTGATGGATGAAATGCTGGACAATGCAAACATTCACCCCCAATCACAAAGATCTGGGTTTAATCCATCATTCTTTTCCTTACCACACCACCCCAGTTTGGACCCAGCCATATGCAAATCAGTCTTGACCCTGTTCCTTGTGGGTACAGTCCAGCCCGAACTGCCAAGCCAGGACCTCACTGGACCGGAAACAAGCATGCTGGGACCAGTGTCAGGTCATCACCCTTCTTCAGCCAGGCTAGCTTGAATCCAGTGGTGTAGTGAGCACGGGACGCACGCCTTGGCATATCCTTCCCACTTAGGGCGACAAACGCAAAAGAAACAATTGATGGACAGAATGATGGACAATGCAAACATTCACCCCCAGTCACAAAGATCTGGGTTTAATCCATCATTCTTTTGATCACCACACCACCCCAGTTTGGATCTAGCCACACGCAAATCAGTCTTGACCCTGTTCCTTGCGGGAACAGTCCAACCCGAACTGCCAAGCCAGGACCTCACTGGACCAGAAACAAGCATCCTGGGACCTGTTTTAGGGCATCACCCTTGTTCAGCCAGGCTAGCTTGAATCCAGTGGTGTAGTGAGCACGGGACCAATGTCTGGGCATACCCTTCCTACTTAGGGCAACAAACGCAAAAGAAACAATTGATGGACGGAATGCTGGACAATGCAAACATTCACCACCTGTCACAAAGATCTGGGTTTAATCTATCATTCTTTTGCTCACCACACCACCCCAGTTTGGACCCAGCCATATGCAAATCACTCTTGACCCTGTTCCTTGTGGGTACAGTCCAGCCCGAACTGCCAAGCCAGGAACTCACTGGACCGGAAACAAGCATCCTGGGACCAGTTTCAGGGCATCAGCCTTCTTCAGCCAATCTAGCTTGAATCCAGTGGTGTAGTGAGCACGGGACCCACGTCTGGGCATACCCTTCCTACTTACGGCGACAAACGCAAAAGAAACAATTGATGGACGGAATGCTGGACAATACAAACATTCACCATCAGTCACAAAGATCTCGGTTTAATCCATCATTCTTTTGCTCACCACACCACCCCAGTTTGGACCCAGCCATATGCAAATCAGTCTTTACCCTGTTCATTGTGGGTACAGTCCAGCCCGAACTGCCAAGCCAGGACCTCACTGGACTGGAAACAAGCATGCTGGGACCAGTTTCAGGTCATCACCCTTCTTCAGCCAGGCTAGCTTGAATCCAGTGGCGTAGTGAGCACGGGACCCACGTCTTGGCATATCCTTCCCACTTAGGGCGACAAACGCAAAAGAAACAATTGATGGACAGAATGATGGACAATGCAAACATTCACCCCCAGTCACAAAGATATGGGTTTAATCCATCATTCTTTTGATCACCACACCACCCCAGTTTGGACCCAGCCACATGCAAATTAGTCTTGACCCTGTTCCTTGCGGGAACAGTCCAACCCGAACTGCCAAGTCAGGACCTCACTGGACCAGAAACAAGCATCCTGGGACAAGTTTCAGGGCATCACCCTTGTTCAGCCAGGCTAGCTTGAATCCAGTGATGTAGTGAGCACGGAACCCACGTCTGGGCACACCCTTCCTACTTAGGGCGACAAACTCAAAAGAAACAATTGATGGACGGAATGCTGGACAATGCAAACATTCACCCCCAGTCGCAAAGATCTGGGTTTAATCCATCATTCTTTTGCTCACCACACCACCTCAGTATGGACCCAGCCATATGCAAATCAGTCTTGACCCTGTTCCTTGTGGGAACAGTCCAGCCCGAACTGCCAAGCCAGGAATTCACTGGACCGGAAACAAGCATCCTGGGACCAGTTTCGGGCATCACCCTTCTTCAGCCAGGCTAGCTTGATTCCAGTGGTGTAGTGAGCATGGGACCCACGTCTGGGCATACCCTTCCTACTTAGGGCGACAAACGCAAAAGAAACAATTGATGGATGAAATGCTGGACAATGCAAACAATCACCCCCAATCACAATGATCTGGGTTTAATCCATCATTCTTTTGATCACCACACCACCCCAGTTTGGACCTAGCCACACGCAAATCAGTCTTGACCCTTTTCCTTGCGGGAACAGTCCAACCCGAACTGCCAAGCCAGGATCTCACTGGACCAGAAACAAGCATCCTGGGACCTGTTTCAGGGCATCACCCTTGTTCAGCCAGGCTAGCTTGAATCCAGTGGTGTAGTGAGCACGGGACCAATGTCTGGGCATACCCTTCCTACTTAGGGCAACAAACGCAAAAGAAACAATTGATGGACGGAATGCTGGACTATGCAAACATTCACCCCCTGTCACAAAGATCTGGGTTTAATCCATCATTCTTTTGCTCACCACACCACCCCAGTTTGGACCCAGCCATATGCAAATCAGTCTTTACCCTGTTCCTTGTGGGTACAGTCCAGCCCGAACTGCCCAGCCAGGAACTCACTGGACCGGAAACAAGCATCCTGGGACCAGTTTCAGGGCATCACCCTTCTTCAGCCAAGCTAGCTTGAATCCAGTGGTGTAGTGAGCACGGGACCCACGTCTGGGCATACCCTTCCTACTTACGGCGACAAACGCAAAAGAAACAATTGATGGACGGAATGCTGGACAATACAAACATTCACCCTCAGTCACAAAGATCTCGGTTTAATCCATCACTCTTTTGCTTACCACACCACCCCAGTTTGGACCCAGCCATATGCAAATCAGTCTTTACCCTCTTCATTATGGGTACAGTCCAGCCCGAACTGCCAAGCCAGGACCTCACTGGACCGGAAACAAGCATGCTGGGACCAGTTTCAGGTCATCACCCTTCTTCAGCCAGGCTAGCTTGAATCCAGTGGCATAGTGAGCACGGGACCCACGTCTTGGCATATCCTTCCCACTTAGGGCGACAAACGCAAAAGAAACAATTGATGGACAGAATGATGGACAATGCAAACATTCACCCCCAGTCACAAAGATATGGGTTTAATCCATCATTCTTTTGATCACCACACCACCCCAGTTTGGACCCAGCCACATGCAAATTAGTCTTGACCCTGTTCCTTGCGGGAACAGTCCAACCCGAACTGCCAAGCCAGGACCTCACTGGACCAGAAACAAGCATCCTGGGACAAGTTTCAGGGCATCACCCTTGTTCAGCCAGGCTAGCTTGAATCCAGTGATGTAGTGAGCACGGAACCCACGTCTGGGCACACCCTTCCTACTTAGGGCGACAAACTCAAAAGAAACAATTGATGGACGGAATGCTGGACAATGCAAACATTCACCCCAGTCACGAAGATCTGGGTTTAATCCATCATTCTTTTGCTCACCACACCACCCCAGTTTGGACCCAGCCATATGCAAATCAGTCTTGACCCTGTTCCTTGTGGGAACAGTCCAGCCGGAAATGCCAAGCCAGGACTTCACTGGACCGGAAACAAGCATCCTGGGACCAGTTTCAGGGCATCACCCTTATTCAGCCAGGCTAGCTTGAATCCAGTGGTGTAGTGAGCATGGGACCCACGTCTGGGCATACCCTTCTTACTTAGGGCGACAAACTCAAAAGAAACAATTGATGGACGGAATAATGGAGAATGCAAACATTCACCCCAGGTCACAAAGATCTGGGTTTAATCCATCATTCTTTTGATCACCACACCACCCCAGTTTGGACCCAGCCACATGCAAATCAGTCTTGACCCTGTTCCTTGTGGGAACAGTCCATCCTGAAAACCAAGCCAGGACCTCACTGGACCGGAAACAAGCATCCTGGGAACGGATTCAGGGCATCACCCTTCTTCAGGCAAGATAGCTTGAATCTAGTGGTGTAGTGAGCACAGGACCCACGTCTGGGCATACTATCCCTACTTAGGGCGACAAACGCAAAAGAAACAGTTGATGGACGGAATGCTGGACAATGAAAACATTCACCCTCAGTCACAAAGATCTGGGTTTAATCCACCATTCTTTTTCTCACCACACCACCCCAGTTTGGACCCAGCCATATGCAAATCAGTCTTTACCCTGTTCCTTGTGGGAACAGTCCAGCCCGAACTGCCAAGCCAGGACTTCACTGGACCGGAAACAATTATCCTGGGACCAGTTTCGGGCATCACCCTTCTTCAGCCAGGCTAGCTTGATTCCAGTGGTGTAGTGAGCATGGGACCCACGTCTGGGCATACCCTTCCTACTTAGGGCGACAAACGCAAAAGAAACAATTGATGGATGAAATGCTGGACAATGCAAACAATCACCCCCAATCACAATGATCTGGGTTTAATCCATCATTCTTTTGCTCACCACACCACCCCAGTTTGGACCCAGCCATATGCAAATCAGTCTTGACCGTGTTCCATGTGGGAACAGTCCAGCCTGAACTGCCAAGCCAGGACCTCACTGGACCGAAAACAAGCATCCTGGGACCGGTTTTAGGGCATCACCCTTCTTCAGCCAGGCTAGTTTGAATCCAGTGGTGTAGTGAGCACGGGACCCACGTCTTGGCATATCCTTCCCACTTAGGGCGACAAACGCAAAAGAAACAATTGATGGACAGAATGATGGACAATGCAAACATTCACCCCCAGGCACAAAGATCTGGGTTTAATCCATCATTCTTTTGATCACCACACCACCCCAGTTTGGACCTAGCCACACGCAAATCAGTCTTGACCGTGTTCCATGTGGGAACAGTTCAGCCTGAACTGCCAAGCCAGGACCTCACTGGACCAGAAACAAGCATCCTGGGACCTGTTTCAGGGCATCACCCTTGTTCAGGCAGGCTAGCTTGAATCCAGTGGTGTAGTGAGCACTGAACCCACGTCTGGGCACAACCTTCCTACTTAGGGCGACAAACGCAAAAGAAACAAGTGATGGACGGAATGCTGGACAATGCAAACATTCACCCCCAGTCACAAAGATCTGGGTTTAATCCATCATTCTTTTGCTCACCACACCACCCCAGTATGGACCCAGCCATATGCAAATCAGTCTTTACCCTGTTCCTTGTGGGTACAGTCCAGCCCGAGCTGCCAAGCCAGGACCTCACTGGACCGGAAACAAGCATGCTGGGACCAGTTTCAGGTCATCACCCTTCTTCAGCCAGGCTAGCTTGAATCCAGTGGTGTAGTGAGCACGGGACCCACGTCTGGGCATATCCTTCCTACTTTGGGCGACAAACACAAAAGAAACAATTGATGGACAGAATGATGGACAATGCAAACATTCACCCCCAGTCACAAAGATCTGGGTTTAATCCATCATTCTTTTGATCACCACACCACCCCAGTTTGGACCCAGCCACATGCAAATCAGTCTTGACCCTGGTCCTTGTGGGAACAGTCCAGCCCAAACTGCCAAGCCAGGACCTCACTGGACCGGAAACAAGCATCCTGGGACCGGTTTCATGGCATCACCCTTCTTCAGGCAGGCTAGCTTGAATCCAGTGGTGTAGTGAGCACTGAACCCACGTCTGGGCACACCCTTCCTACTTAGGGCGACAAACGCAAAAGAAACAATTGATGGACGGAATGCTGGACAATGCAAACATTCACCCCCAGTCACAAAGATCTGGGTTTAATCCATCATTCTTTTGCTCACCACACTACCCCAGTATGGACCCAGCCATATGCAAATCAGTCTTTACCCTGTTCCTTGTGGGTACAGTCCAGCCCGAACTGCCAAGCCAGGACCTCACTGGACTGGAAACAAGCATGCTGGGACCAGTTTCAGGTCATCACCCTTCTTCAGCCAGGCTAGCTTGAATCCAGTGGTGTAGTGAGCACGGGACCCACGTCTGGGCATATCCGTCCTACTTTGGGCGACAAACACAAAAGAAACAATTGATGGACAGAATGATGGACAATGCAAACATTCACCCCCAGTCACAAAGATCTGGGTTTAATCTATCATTCTTTTGATCACCACACCACCCCAGTTTGGACCCAGCCACATGCAAATCAGTCTTGACCCTGGTCCTTGTGGGAACAGTCCAGCCCAAACTGCCAAGCCAGGACCTCACTGGACCGGAAACAAGCATCCTGGGACCGGTTTCAGGGCATCACCCTTCTTCAGGCAGGCTAGCTTGAATCCAGTGGTGTAGTGAGCACTGGACCCACGTCTGGGCATACTATCCCTACTTAGGGCGACAAAAGCAAAAGAAACAGTTCATGGACGGAATGCTGGACAATGCAAACATTCACCCTCAGTCACAAAGATCTGGGTTTAATCCATCATTCTTTTTCTCACCACACCACCCCAGTTTGGACCCAGCCATATGCAAATCAGTCTTTACCCTGTTCCTTGTGGGTACAGTCCAGCCCGAACTGCCAAGCCAGGACCTCAAAGGACTGGAAACAAGCATGCTGGGACCAGTTTCAGGTCATCATCCTTCTTCAGCCAGGCTAGCTTGAATCCAGTGGTGTAGTGAGCACTGAACCCACGTCTGGACACACCCTTCCTACTTAGGGCGACAAACGCAAAAGAAACAATTGATGGACGGAATGCTGGACAATGCAAACATTCACCCCCAGTCACAAAGATCTGGGTTTAATCCATCATTCTTTTGCTCACCACACCACCCCAGTATGGACCCAGCCATATGCAAATCAGTCTTGACCCTGTTCCTTGTGGGAACAGTCCAGCCCGAACTGCCAAGCCAGGACTTCACTAGACCGGAAACAAGCATCCTGGGACCAGTTTCGGGCATCACCCTTCTTCAGCCAGGCTAGCTTGATTCCAGTGGTGTAGTGAGCATGGGACCCACGTCTGGGCATACCCTTCCTACTTAGGGCGACAAACGCAAAAGAAACAATTGATGGATAAAATGCTGGACAATGCAAACAATCACCCCCAATCACAATGATCTGGGTTTAATCCATCATTCTTTTGCTCACCACACCACCCCAGTTTGGACCCAGCCATATGCAAATCAGTCTTGACCGTGTTCCATGTGGGAACAGTCCAGCCTGAACTGCCAAGCCAGGACCTCACTGGACCGAAAACAAGCATCCTGGGACCGGTTTTAGGGCATCACCCTTCTTCAGCCAGGCTAGTTTGAATCCAGTGGTGTAGTGAGCACGGGACCCACGTCTTGGCATATCCTTCCCACTTAGGGCGACAAACGCAAAAGAAACAATTGATGGACGGAATGCTGGACAATGCAAACATTCACCCCCAGTCACAAAGATCTGGGTTTAATCCATCATTCTTTTGCTCACCACACCACCCCAGTTTGGACCCAGCCATATGCAAATCAATCTTGACCCTGTTCCTTGTGGGAACAGTCCAGCCCGAAATGCCAAGCCAGGACTTCACTGGACCGGAAACAAGCATCCTGGGACCAGTTTCAGGGCATCACCCTTATTCAGCCAGGCTAGCTTGAATCCAGTGGTGTAGTGAGCATGGGACCCACGTCTGGGCATACCCTTCTTACTTAGGGCAACAAACGCAAAAGAAACAATTGATGGACGGAATAATGGAGAATGCAAACATTCACCCCAGGTCAAAAGATCTGGGTTTAATCCATCATTCTTTTGATCACCACACTACCCCAGTTTGGACCCAGCCACATGCAAATCAGTCTTGACCCTGTTCCTTGTGGGAACAGTCCAGCCTGAAAACCAAGCCAGGACCTCACTGGACCGGAAACAAGCATCCTGGGACCGGATTCAGGGCATCACCCTTCTTCAGGCAGGCTAACTTGAATCCAGTGGTGTAGTGAGCACGGGACCCACGTCTGGGCATACTATCCCCACTTAGGGCAACAAACGCAAAAGAAACAGTTGATGGATGGAATGCTGGACAATGCAAACATTCACTCTCAATCACAAAGACCTGGATTTAATCCATCATTCTTTTGCTCACCACACCACCCCAGTTTGGACCCAGCCATATGCAAATCAGTCTTGACCCTGTTCCGTGTGGGAACAGTCTAACCCGAACTGCCAAGCCAGGACCTCACTGGACCAGAAACAAGCATCCTGGGACCTGTTTCAGGGCATCACCCTTGTTCAGGCAGGCTAGCTTGAATCCAGTGGTGTAGTGAGCACGGGACCCATGTCTGGGCATACCCTTCCTACTTAGGGCAACAAACGCAAAAGAAACAATTGATGGACGGAATGCTGGACAATACAAACATTCACCCCCAGTCACAAAGATCTGGGTTTAATCCATCATTCTTTTGCTCACCACACCACCCCAGTTTGGACCCAGCCATATGCAAATCAGTCTTGACCCTGTTCCTTGTGGGAACAGTCCAGTCCGAACTGTCAAGCCAGGACCTCACTGGACTGGAAACAAGCATCCTGGGACCAGTTTCAGGGCATCACCCTTCTTCAGCCAAGCTAGCTTGAATCCAGTGGTGTAGTGAGCACGGGACCCACGTCTGGGCATACCCTTCCTACTTAGGGCGACAAACGCAAAAGAGACAATTGATGGACGGAATGATTGACAATGCAAACATTCACCCCCAGTCACAAAGATCTGGGTTTAATCCATCATTCTTTTGCTCACCACACCACCCCAGTTTGGACCCAGCCATATGCAAATCAGTCTTGACCCTGTTCCTTGTGGGAACAGTCCAGCCCAAACTGCCAAGCCAGGACCACACTGGAACAGAAACAAGCATCCTGGGACCAGTTTCAGGGCATCCCTCTTCATCAGGCAGGCTAGCTTGAATCCAGTGGTGTAGTGAGCACGGGTCCCACGTCTGGGCATACTATCCCTACTTAGGGCGACAAATGCAAAAGAAACAGTTGATGGACGGAATGCTGGACAATGCAAACATTCACCCCCAGTCACAAAGATCTGGGTTTAATCCATCATTCTTTTGCTCACCACACCACCCCAGTTTGGACCCAGCCATATGCAAATCAGTTTTAACCCTGTTCCTTGTGGGAACAGTCCAACCCCAACTGCCAAGCCAGGACCTCACTGGACCAGAAACAAGCATCCTGGACCTGTTTCATGGCATCACCCTTCTTCAGCCAGGCTAGCTTGAATCCAGTGGTGTATTGAGCACGGGACCAATGTCTGGGCATACCCTTCTTACTAAGGTCAACAAACGCAAAAGAAACAATTGATGGACGGAATGCTGGACAATGCAAACATTCACCCCCAGTCACAAAGATCTGGGTTTAATCCATCATTCTTTTGCTCACCACACCACCCCAGTTTGGACCTAGCCATATGCAAATCAGTCTTGACCCTTTTCCTTGTGGGTACAGTCCAGCCCGAACTGCCAAGCCAGGACCTCACTGGACCGGAAACATGGATCCCGGGACCAGTTTCAGGGCATCACCCTTCTTCAGCCAGGCTAGCTTAAATCCAGTGGTGATTGAGCATGGGACCCACGTCTGGGCATACCCTTCCTACTTAGGCCGACAAACGCAAAAGAAACAATTGATGGACGGAATGCTGGACAATGCAAACATTCACCCTCAGTCACAAAGATCTGGGTTTAATCCATCATTCTTTTGCTCACCACACCACCCCAGTTTGGACCCTGCCATATGCAAATCAGTCTTGACCCTGTTCCTTGTGGGAACAGTCCAGCCTGAACTGCCAAGCCAGGACCTCACTGGACCAGAAACAAGCATCCTAGGACCGGTTTTAGGGCATCACCCTTCTTCAGCCAGGCTGGCTTGAATCCAGTGGTGTAATGAGCACGGGACCCACGTCTGGGCATATCCTTCCTACTTAGGGCGACAAACGCAAAAGAAAGAATTGATGGACAGAATGATGGACAATGCAAACATTCACCCCCAGACACAAAGATCTGGGTTTAATCCGTCATTCTTTTGATCACCACACCACCCCAGTTTGGACCCAGCCACATGCAAATCAGTCTTGACCCTGGTCCTTGTGGGAACAAACCAGCCCAAACTGCCAAGCCAGGACCTCACTGGACCGGAAACAAGCATCCTGGGACCGGTTTCAGGGCATCACCCTTCTTCAGGCAGGCTAGCTTGAATCCAGTGGTGTAGTGAGCACGGGACCCAGGTCTGGGCATTCCCTTCCTACTTAGGGCGACAAACGCAAAAGAAACAATTGATGGACGGTATGCTGGACAATGCAAACATTCACCCCCAGTCACAAAGATCTGGGTTTAATCCATCATTCTTTTGCTCACCACACCACCCCAGTTTGGACCCAGCCATATGCAAATCAGTCTTGACCCTATTCCTTGTGGGAACAGTCCAACCCAAACTGGAAAGCCAGGACCTCACTGGACTGGAAACAAGCATCCTGGGACCGGTTTTAGGGCATCACCCTTCTTCAGCCAGGCTGGCTTGAATCCAGTGGTGTAGTGAGCACGGGACCCACGTCTGGGCATATCCTTCCTACTTAGGGCGACAAACGCAAAAGAAAGAATTGATGGACAGAATGATGGACAATGCAAACATTCACCCCCAGACACAAAGATCTGGGTTTAATCCGTCATTCTTTTGATCACCACACCACCCCAGTTTGGACCCAGCCACATGCAAATCAGTCTTGACCCTGTTCCTTGTGGGAACAGTCCAGCCCAAACTGCCAAGCCAGGACCACACTGAAACAGAAACAAGCATCCTGGGACCAGTTTCAGGGCATCACTCTTCATCAGGCAGGCTAGCTTGAATCCAGTGGTGTAGTGAGCACGGGTCCCACGTCTGGGCATACTATCCCTACTTAGGGCGACAAATGCAAAAGAAACAGTTGATGGACGGAATGCTGGACAATGCAAACATTCACCCCCAGTCACAAAGATCTGGGTTTAATCCATCATTCTTTTGCTCACCACACCACCCCAGTTTGGACCCAGCCATATGCAAATCAGTTTTAACCCTGTTCCTTGTGGGAACAGTCCAACCCCAACTGCCAAGCCAGGACCTCACTGGACCAGAAACAAGCATCCTGGACCTGTTTCATGGCATCACCCTTCTTCAGCCAGGCTAGCTTGAATCCAGTGGTGTATTGAGCACGGGACCAATGTCTGGGCATACCCTTCTTACTAAGGTCAACAAACGCAAAAGAAACAATTGATGGACGGAATGCTGGACAATGCAAACATTCACCCCCAGTCACAAAGATCTGGGTTTAATCCATCATTCTTTTGCTCACCACACCACCCCAGTTTGGACCTAGCCATATGCAAATCAGTCTTGACCCTTTTCCTTGTGGGTACAGTCCAGCCCGAACTGCCAAGCCAGGACCTCACTGGACCGGAAACATGGATCCCGGGACCAGTTTCAGGGCATCACCCTTCTTCAGCCAGGCTAGCTTAAATCCAGTGGTGATTGAGCACGGGACCCACGTCTGGGCATACCCTTCCTACTTAGGCCGACAAACGCAAAAGAAACAATTGATGGACGGAATGCTGGACAATGCAAACATTCACCCTCAGTCACAAAGATCTGGGTTTAATCCATCATTCTTTTGCTCACCACACCACCCCAGTTTGGACCCTGCCATATGCAAATCAGTCTTGACCCTGTTCCTTGTGGGAACAGTCCAGCCTGAACTGCCAAGCCAGGACCTCACTGGACCAGAAACAAGCATCCTAGGACCGGTTTTAGGGCATCACCCTTCTTCAGCCAGGCTGGCTTGAATCCAGTGGTGTAATGAGCACGGGACCCACGTCTGGGCATATCCTTCCTACTTAGGGCGACAAACGCAAAAGAAAGAATTGATGGACAGAATGATGGACAATGCAAACATTCACCCCCAGACACAAAGATCTGGGTTAAATCCGTCATTCTTTTGATCACCACACCACCCCAGTTTGGACCCAGCCACATGCAAATCAGTCTTGACCCTGGTCCTTGTGGGAACAGTCCAGCCCAAACTGCCAAGCCAGGACCTCACTGGACCGGAAACAAGCATCCTGGGACCGGTTTCAGGGCATCACCCTTCTTCAGGCAGGCTAGCTTGAATCCAGTGGTGTAGTGAGCACGGGACCCAGGTCTGGGCATTCCCTTCCTACTTAGGGCGACAAACGCAAAAGAAACAATTGATGGACGGTATGCTGGACAATGCAAACATTCACCCCCAGTCGCAAAGATCTGGGTTTAATCCATCATTCTTTTGCTCACCACACCACCCCAGTTTGGACCCAGCCATATGCAAATCAGTCTTGACCCTATTCCTTGTGGGAACAGTCCAACCCAAACTGGAAAGCCAGGACCTCACTGGACTGGAAACAAGCATCCTGGGACCGGTTTTAGGGCATCACCCTTCTTCAGCCAGGCTGGCTTGAATCCAGTGGTGTAGTGAGCACGGGACCCACGTCTGGGCATATCCTTCCTACTTAGGGCGACAAACGCAAAAGAAAGAATTGATGGACAGAATGATGGACAATGCAAACATTCACCCCCAGTCACAAAGATCTGGGTTTAATCCATCATTCTTTTGATCACCACACCACCCCAGTTTGGACCCAGCCACATGCAAATCAGTCTTGACCCTGGTCCTTGTGGGAACAGTCCAGCCCAAACTGCCAAGCCAGGACCTCACTGGACCGGAAACAAGCATCCTGGGACCGGTTTCATGGCATCACCCTTCTTCAGGCAGGCTAGCTTGAATCCAGTGGTGTAGTGAGCACTGAACCCACGTCTGGGCACACCCTTCCTACTTAGGGCGACAAACGCAAAAGAAACAATTGATGGACGGAATGCTGGACAATGCAAACATTCACCCCCAGTCACAAAGATCTGGGTTTAATCCATCATTCTTTTGCTCACCACACTACCCCAGTATGGACCCAGCCATATGCAAATCAGTCTTTACCCTGTTCCTTGTGGGTACAGTCCAGCCCGAACTGCCAAGCCAGGACCTCACTGGACTGGAATCAAGCATGCTGGGACCAGTTTCAGGTCATCACCCTTCTTCAGCCAGGCTAGCTTGAATCCAGTGGTGTAGTGAGCACGGGACCCACGTCTGGGCATATCCGTCCTACTTTGGGCGACAAACACAAAAGAAACAATTGATGGACAGAATGATGGACAATGCAAACATTCACCCCCAGTCACAAAGATCTGGGTTTAATCTATCATTCTTTTGATCACCACACCACCCCAGTTTGGACCCAGCCACATGCAAATCAGTCTTGACCCTGGTCCTTGTGGGAACAGTCCAGCCCAAACTGCCAAGCCAGGACCTCACTGGACCGGAAACAAGCATCCTGGGACCGGTTTCAGGGCATCACCCTTCTTCAGGCAGGCTAGCTTGAATCCAGTGGTGTAGTGAGCACTGGACCCACGTCTGGGCATACTATCCCTACTTAGGGCGACAAAAGCAAAAGAAACAGTTCATGGACGGAATGCTGGACAATGCAAACATTCACCCTCAGTCACAAAGATCTGGGTTTAATCCATCATTCTTTTTCTCACCACACCACCCCAGTTTGGACCCAGCCATATGCAAATCAGTCTTTACCCTGTTCCTTGTGGGTACAGTCCAGCCCGAACTGCCAAGCCAGGACCTCAAAGGACTGGAAACAAGCATGCTGGGACCAGTTTCAGGTCATCATCCTTCTTCAGCCAGGCTAGCTTGAATCCAGTGGTGTAGTGAGCACTGAACCCACGTCTGGACACACCCTTCCTACTTAGGGCGACAAACGCAAAAGAAACAATTGATGGACGGAATGCTGGACAATGCAAACATTCACCCCCAGTCACAAAGATCTGGGTTTAATCCATCATTCTTTTGCTCACCACACCACCCCAGTATGGACCCAGCCATATGCAAATCAGTCTTGACCCTGTTCCTTGTGGGAACAGTCCAGCCCGAACTGCCAAGCCAGGACTTCACTAGACCGGAAACAAGCATCCTGGGACCAGTTTCGGGCATCACCCTTCTTCAGCCAGGCTAGCTTGATTCCAGTGGTGTAGTGAGCATGGGACCCACGTCTGGGCATACCCTTCCTACTTAGGGCGACAAACGCAAAAGAAACAATTGATGGATAAAATGCTGGACAATGCAAACAATCACCCCCAATCACAATGATCTGGGTTTAATCCATCATTCTTTTGCTCACCACACCACCCCAGTTTGGACCCAGCCATATGCAAATCAGTCTTGACCGTGTTCCATGTGGGAACAGTCCAGCCTGAACTGCCAAGCCAGGACCTCACTGGACCGAAAACAAGCATCCTGGGACCGGTTTTAGGGCATCACCCTTCTTCAGCCAGGCTAGTTTGAATCCAGTGGTGTAGTGAGCACGGGACCCACGTCTTGGCATATCCTTCCCACTTAGGGCGACAAACGCAAAAGAAACAATTGATGGACGGAATGCTGGACAATGCAAACATTCACCCCCAGTCACAAAGATCTGGGTTTAATCCATCATTCTTTTGCTCACCACACCACCCCAGTTTGGACCCAGCCATATGCAAATCAATCTTGACCCTGTTCCTTGTGGGAACAGTCCAGCCCGAAATGCCAAGCCAGGACTTCACTGGACCGGAAACAAGCATCCTGGGACCAGTTTCAGGGCATCACCCTTATTCAGCCAGGCTAGCTTGAATCCAGTGGTGTAGTGAGCATGGGACCCACGTCTGGGCATACCCTTCTTACTTAGGGCAACAAACGCAAAAGAAACAATTGATGGACGGAATAATGGAGAATGCAAACATTCACCCCAGGTCAAAAGATCTGGGTTTAATCCATCATTCTTTTGATCACCACACTACCCCAGTTTGGACCCAGCCACATGCAAATCAGTCTTGACCCTGTTCCTTGTGGGAACAGTCCAGCCTGAAAACCAAGCCAGGACCTCACTGGACCGGAAACAAGCATCCTGGGACCGGATTCAGGGCATCACCCTTCTTCAGGCAGGCTAACTTGAATCCAGTGGTGTAGTGAGCACGGGACCCACGTCTGGGCATACTATCCCCACTTAGGGCAACAAACGCAAAAGAAACAGTTGATGGATGGAATGCTGGACAATGCAAACATTCACTCTCAATCACAAAGACCTGGATTTAATCCATCATTCTTTTGCTCACCACACCACCCCAGTTTGGACCCAGCCATATGCAAATCAGTCTTGACCCTGTTCCGTGTGGGAACAGTCTAACCCGAACTGCCAAGCCAGGACCTCACTGGACCAGAAACAAGCATCCTGGGACCTGTTTCAGGGCATCACCCTTGTTCAGGCAGGCTAGCTTGAATCCAGTGGTGTAGTGAGCACGGGACCCATGTCTGGGCATACCCTTCCTACTTAGGGCAACAAACGCAAAAGAAACAATTGATGGACGGAATGCTGGACAATACAAACATTCACCCCCAGTCACAAAGATCTGGGTTTAATCCATCATTCTTTTGCTCACCACACCACCCCAGTTTGGACCCAGCCATATGCAAATCAGTCTTGACCCTGTTCCTTGTGGGAACAGTCCAGTCCGAACTGTCAAGCCAGGACCTCACTGGACTGGAAACAAGCATCCTGGGACCAGTTTCAGGGCATCACCCTTCTTCAGCCAAGCTAGCTTGAATCCAGTGGTGTAGTGAGCACGGGACCCACGTCTGGGCATACCCTTCCTACTTAGGGCGACAAACGCAAAAGAGACAATTGATGGACGGAATGATTGACAATGCAAACATTCACCCCCAGTCACAAAGATCTGGGTTTAATCCATCATTCTTTTGCTCACCACACCACCCCAGTTTGGACCCAGCCATATGCAAATCAGTCTTGACCCTGTTCCTTGTGGGAACAGTCCAGCCCAAACTGCCAAGCCAGGACCACACTGGAACAGAAACAAGCATCCTGGGACCAGTTTCAGGGCATCCCTCTTCATCAGGCAGGCTAGCTTGAATCCAGTGGTGTAGTGAGCACGGGTCCCACGTCTGGGCATACTATCCCTACTTAGGGCGACAAATGCAAAAGAAACAGTTGATGGACGGAATGCTGGACAATGCAAACATTCACCCCCAGTCACAAAGATCTGGGTTTAATCCATCATTCTTTTGCTCACCACACCACCCCAGTTTGGACCCAGCCATATGCAAATCAGTTTTAACCCTGTTCCTTGTGGGAACAGTCCAACCCCAACTGCCAAGCCAGGACCTCACTGGACCAGAAACAAGCATCCTGGACCTGTTTCATGGCATCACCCTTCTTCAGCCAGGCTAGCTTGAATCCAGTGGTGTATTGAGCACGGGACCAATGTCTGGGCATACCCTTCTTACTAAGGTCAACAAACGCAAAAGAAACAATTGATGGACGGAATGCTGGACAATGCAAACATTCACCCCCAGTCACAAAGATCTGGGTTTAATCCATCATTCTTTTGCTCACCACACCACCCCAGTTTGGACCTAGCCATATGCAAATCAGTCTTGACCCTTTTCCTTGTGGGTACAATCCAGCCCGAACTGCCAAGCCAGGACCTCACTGGACCGGAAACATGGATCCCGGGACCAGTTTCAGGGCATCACCCTTCTTCAGCCAGGCTAGCTTAAATCCAGTGGTGATTGAGCATGGGACCCACGTCTGGGCATACCCTTCCTACTTAGGCCGACAAACGCAAAAGAAACAATTGATGGACGGAATGCTGGACAATGCAAACATTCACCCTCAGTCACAAAGATCTGGGTTTAATCCATCATTCTTTTGCTCACCACACCACCCCAGTTTGGACCCTGCCATATGCAAATCAGTCTTGACCCTGTTCCTTGTGGGAACAGTCCAGCCTGAACTGCCAAGCCAGGACCTCACTGGACCAGAAACAAGCATCCTAGGACCGGTTTTAGGGCATCACCCTTCTTCAGCCAGGCTGGCTTGAATCCAGTGGTGTAATGAGCACGGGACCCACGTCTGGGCATATCCTTCCTACTTAGGGCGACAAACGCAAAAGAAAGAATTGATGGACAGAATGATGGACAATGCAAACATTCACCCCCAGACACAAAGATCTGGGTTTAATCCGTCATTCTTTTGATCACCACACCACCCCAGTTTGGACCCAGCCACATGCAAATCAGTCTTGACCCTGGTCCTTGTGGGAACAAACCAGCCCAAACTGCCAAGCCAGGACCTCACTGGACCGGAAACAAGCATCCTGGGACCGGTTTCAGGGCATCACCCTTCTTCAGGCAGGCTAGCTTGAATCCAGTGGTGTAGTGAGCACGGGACCCAGGTCTGGGCATTCCCTTCCTACTTAGGGCGACAAACGCAAAAGAAACAATTGATGGACGGTATGCTGGACAATGCAAACATTCACCCCCAGTCACAAAGATCTGGGTTTAATCCATCATTCTTTTGCTCACCACACCACCCCAGTTTGGACCCAGCCATATGCAAATCAGTCTTGACCCTATTCCTTGTGGGAACAGTCCAACCCAAACTGGAAAGCCAGGACCTCACTGGACTGG
Source organism: Triturus cristatus (assembly GCF_964204655.1). Lineage (NCBI taxonomy): Eukaryota > Metazoa > Chordata > Amphibia > Caudata > Salamandridae > Triturus > Triturus cristatus. Next base: position 883,565,357 of record NC_140594.1, read on the forward strand.
AAACAAGCATCCTGGGACCGGTTTTAGGGCATCACCCTTCTTCAGCCAGGCTGGCTTGAATCCAGTGGTGTAGTGAGCACGGGACCCACGTCTGGGCATATCCTTCCTACTTAGGGCGACAAACGCAAAAGAAAGAATTGATGGACAGAATGATGGACAATGCAAACATTCACCCCAGACACAAAGATCTGGGTTTAATCCGTCATTCTTTTGATCACCACACCACCCCAGTTTGGACCCAGCCACATGCAAATCAGTCTTGACCCTGTTCCTTGTGGGAACAGTCCAGCCCAAACTGCCAAGCCAGGACCACACTGAAACAGAAACAAGCATCCTGGGACCAGTTTCAGGGCATCACTCTTCATCAGGCAGGCTAGCTTGAATCCAGTGGTGTAGTGAGCACGGGTCCCACGTCTGGGCATACTATCCCTACTTAGGGCGACAAATGCAAAAGAAACAGTTGATGGACGGAATGCTGGACAATGCAAACATTCACCCCCAGTCACAAAGATCTGGGTTTAATCCATCATTCTTTTGCTCACCACACCACCCCAGTTTGGACCCAGCCATATGCAAATCAGTTTTAACCCTGTTCCTTGTGGGAACAGTCCAACCCCAACTGCCAAGCCAGGACCTCACTGGACCAGAAACAAGCATCCTGGACCTGTTTCATGGCATCACCCTTCTTCAGCCAGGCTAGCTTGAATCCAGTGGTGTATTGAGCACGGGACCAATGTCTGGGCATACCCTTCTTACTAAGGTCAACAAACGCAAAAGAAACAATTGATGGACGGAATGCTGGACAATGCAAACATTCACCCCCAGTCACAAAGATCTGGGTTTAATCCATCATTCTTTTGCTCACCACACCACCCCAGTTTGGACCTAGCCATATGCAAATCAGTCTTGACCCTTTTCCTTGTGGGTACAGTCCAGCCCGAACTGCCAAGCCAGGACCTCACTGGACCGGAAACATGGATCCCGGGACCAGTTTCAGGGCATCACCCTTCTTCAGCCAGGCTAGCTTAAATCCAGTGGTGATTGAGCACGGGACCCACGTCTGGGCATACCCTTCCTACTTAGGCCGACAAACGCAAAAGAAACAATTGATGGACGGAATGCTGGACAATGCAAACATTCACCCTCAGTCACAAAGATCTGGGTTTAATCCATCATTCTTTTGCTCACCACACCACCCCAGTTTGGACCCTGCCATATGCAAATCAGTCTTGACCCTGTTCCTTGTGGGAACAGTCCAGCCTGAACTGCCAAGCCAGGACCTCACTGGACCAGAAACAAGCATCCTAGGACCGGTTTTAGGGCATCACCCTTCTTCAGCCAGGCTGGCTTGAATCCAGTGGTGTAATGAGCACGGGACCCACGTCTGGGCATATCCTTCCTACTTAGGGCGACAAACGCAAAAGAAAGAATTGATGGACAGAATGATGGACAATGCAAACATTCACCCCCAGACACAAAGATCTGGGTTAAATCCGTCATTCTTTTGATCACCACACCACCCCAGTTTGGACCCAGCCACATGCAAATCAGTCTTGACCCTGGTCCTTGTGGGAACAGTCCAGCCCAAACTGCCAAGCCAGGACCTCACTGGACCGGAAACAAGCATCCTGGGACCGGTTTCAGGGCATCACCCTTCTTCAGGCAGGCTAGCTTGAATCCAGTGGTGTAGTGAGCACGGGACCCAGGTCTGGGCATTCCCTTCCTACTTAGGGCGACAAACGCAAAAGAAACAATTGATGGACGGTATGCTGGACAATGCAAACATTCACCCCCAGTCGCAAAGATCTGGGTTTAATCCATCATTCTTTTGCTCACCACACCACCCCAGTTTGGACCCAGCCATATGCAAATCAGTCTTGACCCTATTCCTTGTGGGAACAGTCCAACCCAAACTGGAAAGCCAGGACCTCACTGGACTGGAAACAAGCATCCTGGGACCGGTTTTAGGGCATCACCCTTCTTCAGCCAGGCTGGCTTGAATCCAGTGGTGTAGTGAGCACGGGACCCACGTCTGGGCATATCCTTCCTACTTAGGGCGACAAACGCAAAAGAAAGAATTGATGGACAGAATGATGGACAATGCAAACATTCACCCCAGACACAAAGATCTGGGTTTAATCCGTCATTCTTTTGATCACCACACCACCCCAGTTTGGACCCAGCCACATGCAAATCAGTCTTGACCCTGGTCCTTGTGGGAACAGTCCAGCCCAAACTGCCAAGCCAGGACCTCACTGGACCGGAAACAAGCATCCTGGGACCGGTTTCAGGGCATCACCCTTCTTCAGGCAGGCTAGCTTGAATCCAGTGGTGTAGTGAGCACGGGACCCACGTCTGGGCATACTATCCCTACTTAGGGCGACAAAAGCAAAAGAAACAGTTCATGGACGGAATGCTGGACAATGCAAACATTCACCCTCAGTCACAAAGATCTGGGTTTAATCCATCATTCTTTTGCTCACCACACCACCCCAGTTTGGACCCAGCCATATGCAAATCAGTCTTGACCATGTTCCTTGTGGGAACAGTCCAACCCGAACAGCCAAGCCAGGACCTCACTGGACCAGAAACAAGCATCCTAGGACCTGTTTCTGGGCATCACCCATGTTCAGCCAGGCTAGCTTGAATCCAGTGGTGTAGTGAGCACGGGACCCATGTCTGGGCATACCCTTCCTACTTAGGGCAACAAACACAAAAGAAACAATTGATGGACGGAAAGCTGGACAATGCAAACATTCACCCCGAGTCACAAAGATCTGGGTTTAATCCATCATTCTTTTGCTCACCACACCACCCCAGTTTGCACCCAGCCATATGCAAATCAGTCTTGACCCTGTTCCTTGTGGGAACAGTCCAGCACAAACTGCCAAGCCAGGACCTCACTGGAACGGAAACAAGCATCCTGGGACCAGTTTCAGGGCATCACCCTTTATCAGGCAGGCTAGCTTGAATCCAGTGGTGTAGTGAGCACGGGTCCCACGTCTGGGCATACTATCCCTACTTAGGGCGACAAACACAAAAGAAACAATTGATGGACGGAATGCTGAACAATGCAAACATTCAACCTCAGTCACAAAGATCTGGGTTTAATCCATCATTCTTTTGCTCACCACACCACCCCAGTTTGGACCCAGCCATATGCAAATCAGTCTTGAGCCTGTTCCTTGTGAGAACAGTTCAACCAGAACTGCCAAGCCAGGACCTCACTGGACCGGAAACCAGCATCCTGGGACCGGTTTCAGGGCATCACCCTTCTTCAGCCAGGCTAGCTTGAATCTAGCTTGAATCCAGTAGTGTATTGAGCACGGGACCCATGTCTGGGCATACCCTTCCTACTTAGGGCGACAAACGCAAAAGAAATAATTGATGGACGGAATGCTGGACAATGCAAACATTCACCCCCAATCAAAAAGATCTGGGTTTAATCCATCATTCTTTTGCTCACCACAGCACCCCAGTTTGGACCCAGCCATATGCAAATCAGTCTTGACCCTATTCCTTGTGGGAACAGTCCAACCCAAACTGCCAATCCAGGACCTCACTGGACCGGAAACAAGCATCCTAGGACCTGTTTCAGGGCATCACCCTTCTTCAGCCAGGCTAGCTTGAATCCAGTGGTGTAGTGAGCACGGGACCCATGTCTGGGCATACCCTTCCTACTTAGGGCGACAAACGCAAAAGAAACTATTGATGGACGGAATGCTGGACAATGCAAACATTCACCCCCAGTCACAAAGATCTGGGTTTAATCCATCATTTTATTGCTCACCACACCACCCCAGTTTGGACCCACCCATATGCAAATCAGTCTTAACCCTGTTCCTTGTGAGAACAGTTCAACCCGAACTGCCAAGCCAGGACCTCACTGGACCGGAAACAAGCATCCTGGGACCGGTTTCAGGGCATCACCCTTCTTCAGCCAGGCTAGCTTAAATCCAGTGGTGATTGGGCACGGGACCCACGTCTGGGCATACCCTTCCTACTTAGGGCGACAAACGCAAAATAAACAATTGATGGACAGAATGCTAGACAATGCAACCATTCACCCCCAGTCACAAAGATCTGGGTTTAATCCATCATTTTATTGCTCACCACACCACCCCAGTTTGGACTCAGCCATATGCAAATCAGTCTTGACCCTGTTCCTTGTGGGAACAGTCCAGCCCGAACTGCCAAGCCAGGACTTCACTGGACCGGAAACAAGCATCCTGGGACCGGTTTCAGTGCATCACCCTTCTTCAACCAAGCAAGCTTGAATCCAGTGGTGTAGTGGGCACAGGACCCACGTCTGGGCATACCCTTCCTACTTAGGGCGACAAACGCAAAAGAAACAATTGATGGACGGAATGCTGGACAATGCAAATATTCACGCCCATTCACAAAGATCTGGGTTTAATCCATCATTCTTTTGCTCACCACACCACCCCAGTTTGGACCCAGCCATATGCAAATCAGTCTTGACCCTGTTTCTTGTGGGAACAGTCCAGCCCGAACTGCCAAGCCAGGGCACAGGGTCAAGACAGATTTGTATATGAGTGGGTCCAAACTGGAATGGCATGGTGAGCAAAAAAACAATGGATTTAGGCCCAGATCTCTGTACTGGGGTGAATGTATGACATTGTTCTGCATTCTGTCCATCAATAGTTCTTTTTGCAATTGTCACCCCGAGTGGGACGGGTATGCTCAGACTTGAGTCCCGTGCTCTGCATGCCACTGGAATCAAGCTATCCTGGCTGAAGAGGGGTGAAACCCTGAAACCGGTCCTAGGATGCTTGTTTCCAGTCCAGGGAGGACCTGGCCTGGCAGTTCGGGCTGGACTGTTCCCATTGGGCACAGGGTCAAGACTAATTTGCATATGGATGAGTCCAAACTGGAATGGCATGGTGAGCTAAAAAATGATTGATTTAGGCCCACATCTCTGTACTGGGGTGAATGTATGACATTGTTCTGCATTCTGTCCAACAATAGATTTTTTTTAAATTGTCACCCCGAGTGGGACCAGTATGCTCAGACGTGAGTCCCGTGCTCTCCATGCCACTGGAATCAAGAAATCCTGGCTGAAGAGGTGTGAAACCCCGAAACCGGTCCTAGGATGCTTATTTCCAGTCCAGGAAGGACCTGGCCTGGCAGTTCGAGCTGGACTGTTCCCATTGGGCACAGGGTCAAGACTGATTTGCATATATCTGGGTGCAAACTGGAATGGCATGCTGAGCAAATAAACGATGGATTTAGGCCCAGATCTCTGTACTGGGGTGAATTTATGACATTGTTCTGCATTCTGTCCATCAATAGTTCTTTTTGCAATTGTCACCCCGAGTGGGACGGGTATGCTCAGACGTGAGTCCCGTACTCTCCATGCCACTGGAATCAAGCTATCCTGGCTAAAGAGGGGTGAAACCCCGAAACCGGTCCTAGGATGCTTGTTTCCAGTCCATGGAGGACCTGGCCTGGCAGTTCGGGCTGGACTGTTCCCATTGGGCACAGGGTCAAGACTGATTTCCATATGGCTGGGTCCAAACTGGAAAGGCATGGTGAGCAAAAAAACAATGGATTTAGGCCCAGATCTCTGTACTGGGGTGAATGTATGACATTGTTCTGCATTCTGTCCATCAATAGTTCTTTTTGCTAGAGTCATATTCCTGCCAGAAATTGGTAAAAAAAGAAGCTTCTAGTTGGAGGAAAAGTCTGTAAAAATGGCAATTTTGGACAACGAGAGGTTTTAAAAAGTGGTTATTCAACATGAGGAACAATCCAATTGACGTTTTGAATTTTTTTTTCACAGTCCAAAAGATCAATTTTCTAATGAAAAACGATGACCCCGGACCTGTCTAACTTTCTCCTGATGGTCAGACATTGTCTTTTTTTAATGTTTAATCTTTAGAATGTAAATGACTATTTCATGTGAATTATCACTTTTGTAACTAAAATACCTTTGTTTTGAGTAATTTTCCTACCTGAAATTGGTCGAAATAGAGACTTCTAGTAGGAGGAGAAATCTGTAAAAATGGCAAGTTTGGTGACTGTGAGGATTTAAAAAGTGGTTATTCAATACAAAGCACAATCCAATTGACATTTTCAAACATTTTTTCTACAGTCCAAAAGATCATTTTTCTGATGAAAAACTATTTCCTCGGACCTGTCGAACTTTCTCCAGATCGTCAGAAATGGTCATTTTTTAATGTTTAATCAATTGACTGTAAATGACTACTTCATGTGAATTATCACTGTTAGAACTAAAATAAGTGTGTTTAGAGTCATTTTAATGCCTGAAATTGGTCGAAATAGAAGCTTCTGAGTAGGTGGAAAAGTCTGTAAAAATGGCAATTTTGGTCACTGTGAGGCTTTAAAAAGTGGTTATTCAACATGAGGCACAATCCAATTGAAATTTTGAAACATTTTTTCTACAGTCCGAAAAAATCAATTTTCTGATGAAAAACGATGACCCAGGACCTGTCGAACTTTCTCCAGATGGTCATAAATGATAATTTTTTAATGTTTAACCTCTTCTGTGCCCATGACGAGATAGTCTCGTTATGGATCACGGTCGCGCTGTGCCCATGACGAGACTATCTCGTCATGAAACCCACCCGCGTGGGAAACGCCCGGCACAGGAGGGGGAAAGGGCGTGGCACCGAAGGGCTTAATCTTTTGGCTGTAAATGACTATTGCATGTGAATTATCACTTGTGGAACTAAAATAAGTGTGTTTAGAGTCATATTCCTGCCAGAAATTGGTTGAACTAGAAGCTTCTGTGTAGGAGGAAAGTTCTGTAAAAATGGCAATTTTGGTCACGATGAGGCTTCAAAAAGTGGTTATTCAACATGAGGCAGTAAAAAAAATCTATTTTGAGATAAAAAACGATAACCCAAGACCTGTCGAACTTTCTTTAGATGGTTAGTAACTGCTTTTCTAATCTTTAATCTTTTCATTGTGGATGACTGTTGGATGTGAATTATCACTTTTTGAACTAAAATAAGTTTGATGGGATTTATTTTCCTGCCTGAAATCGGTCAAAATAGAAGCTTCCGAGTAGGAGGAAAAGTCTGTAGAATTTGCAATTGTATTCACTGTGAGGCCTTACAAAGTGGTTATTTAAGATGAGGCACAATCCAATTGACATATTGAATCATTTTTTCCACAGTCAAAAAAATACATTTTCTGATGAAAAAGGATGACCCCGGACCTGTCGAACGTTCTTCAGATGGTCAGAAATTGTCATTTTTTCATGTGTAATCTTGTGACTGTAAATGACGATTTCATGTGAATTATCGCTTTGGAACTAAAATAACTGTGTTTAGTGTTATTGAAATTGTGCATAATTTTTTGTAGAGTAGAAAAAATTTGATTTTCTGATGAAAAACGATGGCCTGTTTGACGATGATGACAATTCGAACTTTCTTCAGATGGTCATTAATAGTGATTTTTTAATGTTACATTTTTTGACTGTAAATGACTATTGCATGTCAATGATCACTTTTGGAACTAAAATAAGTGTTTTTAGAGTCATTTTCCTGCCCAAAATTGGTCGAAATAGAAGCTTCTGAGTAGGAGGAAAAGTCTATAAGAATGGCAGTTTTGGTCACTGTGAGGCTTTAAAAAGTAGTTATTCAACATGAGGCACAATCCAATTGACATTTTGAATAATTTTTTCTACAGTCCTAAAAAATCAATTTTCTGATGAAAAACAATGACCCCGGACGTGTCGAACTTTCTCCAGATGGTCAGAAATGGTCATTTTTTTCATGTTTAATCTTTTGACTGTAAATACCTATTGCATGTGAATTATCACTTTGGAACTAAAATAACTGTGTTTAGTGTTATTTTTCTGCCCAAAATTCGTCAAAAAAGAAGCTTCTGAGAAGGAGAAAAAGTCTGTAAAAATGGCAATTTTAGTCACTGTGAGGCTTTAAAAAGTGGTTATTCAACATGAGGCATGTTCCAATTGACATTGTGAATCACTTTTTATACAGTCCACAAAATCAATTTTCTGATGATCAAAGATGACCCCGAACCTGTCTAACTGTCTCCAGATGGTCAGTAATGGTGATTTTTTAAAGTTTGATCTTTTGACTGCAAATGACTATTGCATGTGAATTATCACTTTTGGAACTAAAATAAGTCTGTTTAGAGTAATTTTCCTGTCCGAAATCGGTCAAAATAGAAGCTTCAGAGCAAGAGGAAAAGTCTGTAAAAAAGTCAATTTTCTGTTGAAAAACTATGACCCTGGACCTTATGACAAATGGGGGTGTGCAGCTCAAAAATTCCAATAGGCCAGTGTAGATGGAAAAGTAACTTCTTTATTTCTTATAAAATTCATTAGATTTAGACAATCCAGCCAAGGCGTTTCATTCCCATATAGCCAACTTCTTCAGGGCTGTAAAGATATAACATAAGCACATATAAATACATCTAAATAACATATAAACCAAAAGGCACAAGACTATGATATACAACACAAATTGTACACAAGAACATACACAAAGCTAAACCATAGTAATACAAACGAAACCAAAAAGGACACAAAATTCTGAACAAATTGACTGCAAAATCCTAATACAGAAAGATTAAAAACACATCATAACGATGACCTTGGACCTGTCAAACTTTCACCAGATGGTCAGTAATGGTGATTTTTTAATGTTTAATCTTTTCACTGTAAATGACTGTTGGATCATTTTTGGAACTAAAATAGGTGTGTTTAGAGTCATTTTCCTGCCTAAAATAATTCAAAATAGAAGCTTCTGAGTAGGATGTAAAGTCTGTAAAAATGGCAAATGCGGTCACTGTGAGGCTTTAAAAATTGGTTATTCAACATGAGACACGATCCAATTGACATTGTGAATCATTTTTCATACAGTCCCAAAAAGTGATTTTCTAATGAAAAAAACGATAACCTCGGACCTTACGAACTCTCTCCAGATGGTCAGTAATGGTGATTTTTGAATGTTTAATCACTTGACTGTAAATGACTGTTGGATGTGAATTATCGTTCATGGAACTAAAATAGGTGCATTAGAGGCATTTTCCTGCTAGAAATCGGTCAAAATAGAAGCTTCTGAGTAGGAGGAAAAGTCTGTAAAATGGCAATTTTGGTCACTGTGATGCTTTAAAAAGCGGTTATTCAACAGTTGACATTTTGAATAATTTTTTGTACAGTCCAAAAAATCAACTTTCTGATGAAAAACAACGAACTTTCCCTAGATGGTCAGTAATGGTGATTTTGTAATGTTTAATCTTTTGACTGTAAATGACTGTTGGATGTGAATTATCACTTTTTGATATAAAATAAGTGCGTTTAGAGTCATTTTCATGTTCAAAATCAGGCAAAAGAAGCTTGTGAGTATGAGGAAAAGTCTAAAAAATGGCAAATTTGGTTACTAAATCCTTAAAAAGTGGTTATTCAACATGAGGTGCCATACAAAAGATATTTGCATTCATTTTTTGTACATGCAAAAAAATCTATTTTTTGATGAAATTCAATGACCCTGGACCATAAGAACTTTCGCAAAATGATCAGAAATGGAGATTTTTCAAATCTTTAATCTTTTGGAACTAAAATAAGTGTGTTTGGAGTCATTTTTGTGCTCGAAATCGGTCAAAACACAAGCTTCTGAATAGGAGGAAAAGACTACATAATTGGTCACTCAAAGGCCTTAAAAAGTGGTTATTCATCATGAGACATACAAATGGAGTCATTTTATGTACATACCAAAAAAAAATTTTTGGGATGAAAATCAATTGGTACAGACATTAGGAAAATTCTATAAATGGTTAGAAATTTTGATTTTTTGAAAACGTCATCTTTCGACGATAAAAGAGTGTTGGATATGAATCATCATTTTTGGAAGTAGCCTACATGTGTTTATAGGCATTTTCATGATCGGAATCAGTGAAAACACAAACATCTGAGTAGGAAAAAGGAGTAGGAAAAAGGACTATGAAAATATCACATCTGGTCACCTTGATTCTTTAAAATGTGGTTATTCAACACGAGGAGCGATACGAATGATGTTTGAATCATTTTTTGTACAATCTAAAAAATCTATTTTGTTCTTTCTTAAAAGGGTGTGAAATCGTCATTTATTTTACAAGTTTAATCTTTTAACTGTATATATGACTGTTGGATGTGAATCATTACTTTTGGAACAAAAATAAGTGAGTTTAGATTCATGTTCATCCTCAAAATCGGTCAAAAGACAAGCTTCTGAGCAGGAGGAAAAGTGTATAAAAATGGCTTATTTGGTCACTATGAAGCCTTAAAAAATGGTTATTCAACACAAGGCGTCATAAGAATAAAATATGGAATACATTTTTATGAATGCCAAAAAAAACTATTTTTTTAAGAAGATTGAGGACCTCGGACCTTAGGAACTTTTCCAAAATTATCAGCAATTGATATTTTCCGAATGCTTAATGTTTTGACTGTAAAAGACAGTTGGATGTGAATCATAACTTTTGGAACTAAAATAAGTGTGCTTAGAGCTATTTTCATGCTCAAAATCGGTCAAAACACAAGCTTCATACAAATAAAATGTGTAATCAATTTTTGTGCAAGCCAAAAAAATCTATTTTTTTATGAAAATCGAGGACCTCGGACCTTAGGAACTGTCTCAAAATGGTCAGAGCGGTTCCGGTTCAGACAGGAGAGCGGTTCCGGTTCAGACAGAGTGCTGCGAGTGAGCTGCCTTCGGAGCGTCAGAGCTTTGGAGCCTCAGAGAGCTGCATTGGAGTTTCGATCTCCAAGCCTCGGAGCCGTGCTGCTTTGCTGTTTCTGAGTTTGAGCTCGAGATCGTGGCTACAAGATCGAGCCCTTCCCATGGAGGCAGACCAGTGGTGTTCGACCAAGGCTGGGAGTGGCTTGTGGAGGGGCCACCCACTCACTCACTCTGCTCACTCCACTTGGGACTGCTTCTGGCTCCGAATACAGCGCGCGTGGGGAGCAGAGCGGAGTGGAGAAGTGCGGCAGCGTTTCTTCGTCTGCCCGGCGGTAACTGGAATCAGCGACATTAGCCACAGTGGATGGTGCAGGGCAAGCCAGGTGAGTCTCTGTAGCGGGGACACAAGGGGGGACCAGGTGGGGTCAGTGTCCGTGCCCTCTGAGTCCCAAAATAACCTGACCTCAAGCAGCATTGCCAGAGTATACGGAGCAAGGCTGATAAGGAGCTAGGCATTGGGGCTTGCGCTGTAGCGTCCCCTGCTTGCCCTAATTTGAACAGTGCGTGCTCTTCAGTGCATCTCAGTCTCTCTCAGCAGTCTTGCCCCAGCGTGCCGCCTACACATCATGCAGCCCAGAAAAACCCTCTGAGTGGGTACCGGGTATGGGCCCAGGACGCCCAAGGTCACCCTGACCTTGTTTCTTCTCCTCAGTCTGCACCTCTGATGCTCTGCTCAACTCATCTCAATAGCTTGAGTTAAATAAGTCAAAATAACAATAATAACAATACAAAAGAAGCATAAAAAAAGCATAACGGAAACGAAGGAGTAATGGCAATCCTCGCATTCCCCATAAAGAGAGGAGAGAGTGGAGAGAGCGAAAAGAGACAAAAAGTGATAAAAGTGATTAAAGGGAAACAAAGGACTCGGACTTAGACCCGGAGCAGTTGCCCACTTGACGGAAGCAAACCCCAGCAGTATACCTGGCATATGGGGCCTAAAAGGAAGAGCGGATTACACACAACCCCGGAAGAAATCCTCGCGAGCCACCCACCTAACAAAAGGACAACAACAAGGACTACGAGGAGCAAATCATTAACAGATCGTTCAAATGAAATGCCGCAAGAAGCAGGTTAAAGGGGCTCGATCAGAAACTTCCTTATTAGGAAAAACGACCCCCCCAAGAGGTGACAACGGCAGTACACAGGATGCTCTCCCCTATGGCCCACGCCTGGCTCAAGACTGCAGAATCAACGACCATAGCAGACGACAGCCTGATCCTACCCGCACACTTAAGGACGAGACCTCCCCTTGCGAAGAACCCAGGACCAAGCAGGAAACCGGCTAGTGCAGTCCACGAGCACCCCTACCCAAAGCAACCAGAAGGCGCATCCAGGGGTGGAACCCCCCTTTTCCTACAGACAAGGGGCAGGACACCACAACCAGTAAGATTCTTGACACAGCTCTGCCCAAAGGCGGCTCCATAGTAACGACGATGGTGCAAATCTACCAGCCCAACGCCCTTGTTTCAGATCCTCAGACCATGGAGGTCAGTGAGCTCCAATACGAATCTAAAGAGCCCAAACCAACTAACTCCCGGTCCTATCCAGCGCCCCAGGTCCCAGTGTCACCCGCAGCTGGGGAGCTTACAGCCTTGTTCCTACATAACCTTGGACAAAAGATCGAAAGAACCCTTGATCTAACCCCAAACCTGATGTGCCCCTTAGCGTCCCCATGGGCCCCCAACTCTAAAGTGGACTATCTTGTTTGCAACAGCAGCGCCGATGAGGTCTCAGAGAAATCATCCTTGATTGAGACAAACAGCACCACTAATAATGCCCTCCTGTGGCAATCAACCAAGATGGAAGTGCAAATAGATCTCCTACAAGCAATAGCAGGGCGCCTCGTTGACATAAGTTCCAAGGTGGAGGACCTACACAACAGGCTCTCCCAACATGTGGTTTCCAAGAGGGGGGACTGCTCCTGCCGCTGCTCAAATCTCATCGAGAAGTGGGTCTCCCTTCCTGAGGTTTTAGCAGACATAGTTAAGATAGTGAAAGGGCGCATGGAGGCATTAACTTTAAACAACACAGACCATCGGGCGAAGCACAACAGTCACACCCCGAAGGCAACACAGCCAGCAGGGGTTTCATTAGGACAGAAGAACACAGCCGATAACAGCAAAAGCGCAGAGCACACGACTAATAATCTCGTCAGCAGTACCGTAACACACAAAGCACAAAAGCCAGGGCTAGCATCGCCATTGGAACAGATTTGCAGGAACACACCTCATGTAAAACGGACACACACAAACCCTCCTTACCAAGGAGAGCAAAAAAGAAGTTGAAGAAGCAACAGAAAAAGGCAAAGCTAAAAGTGAGACAATTGCAGTCATCAAAGATAAATCAATTGCCTTTACAAGGGGACACAAAAGTCACTCAGTTTTACCCAATGTTCACCGACAAAAACTGGGACAAAAAGGTCCCCTCGGTCTCCCCGCCTTTGAAAATTCAGCACAAGCCAATTACACCACCAAGCGCCTATGGTGCGAAGGGCCAGAAGTCACTAGTAAGGCCAAACCACCCTCTAGACAATAATCCAACTGCCGGAATAAGCCCATTGCCTACAGAATTGCTCATCCAGGCAGCCTCGACATTATCAACGCTACATTCAGATACCCTAAATCCATCACATTCAAGTCCGGGGCTTCAACCTGCCATCAGGAGCAACAATGGCCAAAGCAAGCGGCCCCAAGCAGGACCTGCCTCAATCCACCAAGGAAGCACCAGCACAGGATCAACCCCAGCAGAGTAAGCTCCAGAAAGGGGAGAAAGGGCCCAAACAGTGGCCGCACCAGCAGTTGTATATGAGGTGGTCCTCACACAGAGATTTCATAGTATGGGACAGCATGACATCCTGAACCGGAGCAACATTTTACATATCTTCAAACATCTGGATACCCTAGATAAGATACAAACAGGGGACCTAGAATGGGTGAAATTCCAGAGCACAAAGGGGGACACACATGGGGACTCATCAGTGGTGGGCCTGAAGAACAAAGAAATCCAACAAGCCGTCATGAACAACTCCACCCTACTCGCTGAGTGGGGCATTGAAGTGCAGATGTTGCCGCATCCAAAGTACCCACACGTCTTGGCCCCAGACACTGGGGTCAAACCCACCTGCTCAGTCCTGCACGGGACAAACAGCACAGGACCCTCGGGCAGAAGCCAGACGGGCCAAAGGGACCAAAACAACCATCGGGTCATAAGCACCACCTCCTCTACCTCTGAGCAAAAGGGACTTGCAAGAAGGAGGCCACAGTATTCCTAACCGCGATAAAAGCCAGCCTGTCAGAGGAGATGCTGGGCCAGGATTAATCCACAAGCAGCAACTAACTATAATGTCCTGGAATATAGTAGGAAAAATCTGCAAAAATGAAAATCTGAAGCAGTTCCTGGAAAGCGGGGACATAATCTGCTACCAAGAAACATGGGCCTTGTCCAGCACTCCCTTGGCAGAGTATTATGAACACCTAGTCCCAGCTATAAAAAAGAATCTGTGTGGCCGTCCAGTTGGCGGTTTATCAGTTTTTATAAAACATGAATGCGCCCTAGTCGCCACAGCTATCACCTCGAACTCCCCCGGACTGCAAGCCCTACAGATCAGAGGTTTAAGTTTCAATAAACATCCAATACGCCTGTTGGTAATAAATTGTTATATCAATCCCGTACAGACCCTCATGAAAGATCAGATGGAGGCATTGGCACAGAACCTAGAAGACCTGCTAAACAAACACAAATCATATCAGGTTATTTTAGCCGGGGATTTTAATCTGAAGGACCTTGAGAAAACAGACTCACCCCCTTGGGGATCAGGCAGGGCAGCTCCCCTGCACGACCTTCTTAAAAATTATAAGCTGAAATCAACCTATGCACTGAAAAAAGCACGCTTAGCCTCCTGGCATCCTCAGCTCACCTTTCGGGATGCTTCAAGAATCGATTACATCATCGCTAGTGAAGAGTTGGAGGTCAGAATGGAAGACTTTGAAGTCGAAGATCGGAAGGAAAGCGAACGCAGGCCATTAAGAGCGGCGTTTCAGTTTGACCTTCCGCCAGCTACCATCTACCAACCCATTGGGGACACAAGTGGGGAGGATAAACACAGTGTCACAGGGCCAGAAACAGGAAGGGACCCTGCCCGCAGAGCTCGCACCGATAAAAGGATGGGAGAACATTATTGAGGACCTACAAACTAAGCTCGGGAACTCCAAGTCCCAAAACCCGAGACCGAAAGGGAAACTGAGACCAGGAAGCACCTTTCCAAACAACTAAATACGAGAATGCAAAAGGCTTCTGTGTAAGGATTTTGCAGAAAAGAAAAGAGGGGGTAGCCAAACAGAGGGACCATCAATAGCATCGCTGAGGGCATCCCTAAGGAAAAAACTATGGGAAAACAAAAAAGTCAATATGGAAAGCGAATGGCTCAAAGTCTTTTCCTTGCTCAAACAAAAGAATCCAGCATGACTCTGGAGACATATAAACCAGCTGAGCAATCGAGGACCCTCAAGAGAAAATGGAGTTGCTGATAAAGACTGGATGCAACATGTAAAGCAGCTCTATGTAGCAGAGCCCACCAACAGAGACCTAAAATATAGTAAGGCGGACCCAGCCGAGCAAGCCGAGCAAGTTAGCAAAAAATCAGAAGTCATGAGCCCGAGCCCAGGCAAGGTCACCATGGGCAACAGATGTCCGGCTGATGCGCATGGCACTCCACCAGTCCGGATAAACACTCAAAAGGTCATCAAAACTATTAAGAGCATGAAGAATGACGGGGCCCCTGGGCCTAACGGGATCCAGCACCGGTCTTTAAACTGGCAACAGAATTCTGGGCATCACTCCTAACCCCGCTCTTCAACTACACTTTCTCGACTGCCTTAACCCCTGATTCCTGGAGGGGTTCCATATTGGTTCCCATCTTTAAAGAAGGAGACCGCTTAAAGCCGTCGAATTATAGGCTCATTGCTCTGCTCGATCTGGAAGCCAAGGCATATGCCCGCCTACTATTGATAGATCTGGAGAATTGGGTCGAAGATAGAAACATAATACCCCTGCACCAGACTGGATTTAGGTCACAGGCATCAACCATGGATAATGTTCTGGCGCTAGCGCACCTACCAGCCCAGGCTACCCTGAAGAACCAGCCCCCGCTCTTCTGCTGTTTCGTGGACTATAGCACAGCCTTCGACAAAGTAGTCAGAAAAAGATTATGGTGGAAGCTAGAAAATTGGGGAATTCCACCAAATCTCCTGAAGGCAATAAGATCATTATATGAGAACACCTGGATGCGGATCAAAACAAGTGCCCGCACAGTCTCCCCCAAAATAAACATGGAGAATGGGTTGAGGCGAGGATGCCTGCTGGCCCCCATCCTCTTCAACTTATACACGGCGGACTTGGGTGAGGCCCTAAAAGGAGCCAGTTTGGTAGCCCCAAGATTAGGAAGTGTGAGGCTGCCAGTGTTACAGTATGCCGACGACACAGTCATAATGGACCACACGAAGGTGGGCCTACAAAGAGCCCTAAACACATTAAACAGTTTTAACATCATTAATAACCGGATAGTTAACCAAGGCAAAACCAAGGTCATCATTTTTGGTTCCTAAAATCTGAAAAAGAATGCACTGTGGCATTTGGGAAATGTACAAATCAATTTGGTGGCTTCATACAACTACCTAGGGGTCTGGTTGACGGAACGGGCCAAGGCGAACATACACCTAAAACAGCAGAGCTCTAAGGCCAGCAAGGTTACACATCTATTAAAACAACTAAGCCAGCAATTGATCAGTCCGTCCGCCAGCCCAATCCTGACAGTTTTAAGAGTGAAGCTCCTTCCAGCAATCAGCTACGGACATCTTGCCTTTCCCAGGAAACTGGACGCTCTCCTCAACTCAGCCCAAGTCAAGGCATACAAGTCAGTGCTATATATACCGAGGACAGCAAGAAAAACAAGGCTAAGACTGGAGCTAGGCCTGGCGAGGCCAGACCTGATCTGCCAGGGGGAGATCATAAAACTATACTTAAGGATATTAAGGGCACCGGCTACTTCCCTAAAAAATCATTTGTGATCCATCTTTGAGGGGCCAGGCTCGGCCTGGCACACAAGGCTAGGAAACGCAATCAACGCACTGAAGATCGAGGAGGAAAGTATTCAGCGGCTAGACATCCCCTTGAATGCCAGGAGGAGAGCTATTAACAAACAAGTACGTGAAATTTCCTTTGATCTAGACCTTAAATCTCTCAGCCAAAGCTCTCTTCTAGATTCGTTGAATAATTCCTATACGACAGGAAAAGCACAACCCTACCTAAGTGAGGCCCTCACTACACCGGCTCAAAGTAAAATCTTATTCATGAGGCTGACCATGCTTGGGATTGCGGATTTCAATCCTGCATGGGCCCGAAGAGGGGAATCCATAATCTGTAGACTGTGCCCCTACAAGAGGGAATCTTGGTTGCATCTTTTATGCTGCTGTCCCAACTTCAACAATGAACGCCGGCGACTTCTGTGCCCGATCTGCATCAATAAGGGTATAAAGTCATACAGCGAAGCATCAGCCCTGTGTTTTTCAACCACTAACACAACGGCTCTAGCGAGACTGGCGAAATTTATCCATCAAATTAGGACAGCCTTAAAATCCGCCAACGAAAGTAGCACAACCCCGGGGTAGAGTATGGTAAACTCGACAGATGAAAGCTGATGGGATCACCCAACGATGCATTAATGACAGTGCCCCTCTCGAATGTCCCCCAAGAGAGCATTTCCACTTGAGAGACACTTAGTGCGCCACAGTGGGTAGCTCAAGAGCTCTGTAATGTAGATCCTTTCAGGGCACAAACGGGGGCTTCAAGAACATGTCCATAAACGCTGGTGAAAGGCTAATTACGTGGGACTCGGGGAGGGGTGTCAAATTTTAACTAACATAGAAATTTGAAATCATTGTTTTTAGCTTTTATATATTGATTGTTTTTACTGTAAGGATTTTAATTAATTATACAGTTAATAAAGTATTGAAGTATTGGTCAGAAATGACGATTTTTTTTAATGTTTGGCCTGTTCTGCTTTTGTACCAGTGTGCTAGCATCATGTTGCAGACCAGATTTTCTCTACTGGTAAAAAACAGCCGCTATTGGGACCTAACAGCAGTTTTTGAAAATTAGCGGCAGTTTGGGAAATCCTCATACAGATGGCAGCATCCGTTTTGGGAGTGCTCTTCTGAGGGAAAACCAACCTTGCAGATCGTTTTCTTAAAATGGTGCTAGCCGAACTGGCAATTAAAAATAGTCGCTAGCAGTCAAAAAATGACATTAAAGGACTCTAGCATCACTTTGTAAATATGGCGCTAAAAAAAGACTGCAGAGTCAAAAAAGTTGCGCTGCGGTGGCGTTAAATCTATGTAAATATGCCCCTTTGTGCTTTGCAGTCTGACTGCAATAAATGTCTGGGTGGGTGACACCTACACTTAGTGCATACTTTCTAGACTGCCACAATAAATGGTAGGGCTGGGTGTGACAAGGGATACATCTTCATTCATCTGCATTCTGAAGTCTTCCTGGGCTGGGAGAGGTGGTTCACACGTACATTTGAATAGGCTGTGTGTTGCCCTCACACAAAGGGCGGATTTACCCCCTACTGATCGTGTGGAGCGAAGGCTGGGCTGAAAGGGGTTGTTGCACACCTCAAAGGGTTCCTTTGAAGTCCCTCCTTCTTCAAGGACATTTTTGAGTGTAAGTACTGGTGCTCTGTCCGCATGTTTTTAGACATTGTGTGGGACTTGTAACCAGACGCTGCTAGCTCTACAATCTGCATATTGCCAGAGGACTGCTGTGCTGCCAGAATTAATCACCATTTGGACTACCTTCTTTGTTGTGCTGGCCTGGTGCCTACTGGGCTGCTGCAGGGACTGTCACTTTGCAACTGGATCTTTGTGCTGACCTTCCTGCTGCTCTCTTTGTCCCTCCAAGTGTTCTCCAAGAGCTTGTTGGCTTGCATTCCCCATTTCACATTCTCAGGACCACCAAAGATTGCCCCACACACCTCTGCCTTGAGATCTACTCCCGCTGAGTTTGGCAGCATTGTGCTCTGAAAATGAGGTGCGATTCATTGCTCCTTGTTTTTTGACCAGGGTGTGGTGAGCACTTCATTCCCCAGGGCTTGGCTTGTCCCTCCTTAACTTGCGTTCCTGGACACGCACCTCGATTTTGGGCTGTTCACTGCCTGCATGCCTGGTGTAGGAAGGTGGAATCTGACTACATGGTTGCCCCCCCTTTTGTTCTGGTGTTTTAATGGTTCTTGACTAGTCTGGCTGGGATCCTGCTATCCAGGACCCCAGCCTATCTGCTTACTCCCTTAAACAACATAGTGTGAACATTAGGTGCACTAGTGATTGGATACTGTGGTACCTTATGAGCCCCTAGTATATGGTACCTTAGGTACCAAGGGCATAGTTACTCCACAGGCCTACCAGGGGCTGAAGCATGTATTATGCCACCCCTGGGAAGCAGACTAAATCTGACACCACAGGCCTGCTACTGCAGCCTGGGTGAGTTAGTGTTAGCACTCCTCACTGAGATATAGGTTCACTATATCTCTCCCTGCACACACATTTAAACCTATCAGTCACCCCTAAGGCAGGCCCTATCAATCCTGAGGGCAGGGTGCTTGGTTTCCATGTGAGGGGGTGCCTCTGCCTGAACAGGGTCCCTCTGCAGCTCTCAGAGTCTATTCTCTGGGGCTGTTTGTGAATGCCGCCAAACCATATACTCTTAAGTGCATTACAACCTCGCGGTTAATGCTAACTTTGTGGAATGGCTGCATCAAAACATGTTGTGTTTGTTGTCAAACCCTTTGGAATCATACCCCCACACCAGTAACTGGTGTGGGAGTATGGTCCCACCCTTCTAGAGGGATAGACATGTACCTACTGTGGAAACATGGTAGAATCCTGAAGAGCCCTGGCACCACAAAATGGATGCCACCAGTCACAGACACTGGACTGCCCTCCTGCTGATGATCAAAACTCGCAGTGGAGGAGGCCCAACAATAGGTATCCTGTCACAGGGAGGTGTGACCACCTCCCAGACAGGGTTTAGTGTATTGGGGCTGGGTGAGTGCACTCCTAGAGTGCTTTGAAGTCCTGCACTGGGGGAGCAGTAGGCTCCTCTGTGCATACACCAGTTCAAACCGGCTCGGGGGCTACCTGCCCCTGCTCTGGCGCGAAACTATACAAAGGGAAGTGGGTGTAGCCACCCACTCCCCTGACCCTCCCATAGGTGGGGTCATAGAGCTAGTCCCTCCCTTCCTTCTAGTATAAGTTAGGGAACCCTTGCCATTGCAAACTAGATATACCTGGATGATGCTCTGAAGAAGAATCCTGGACCTTCGACGTTCCACTACCTCTGGAAGACTGAAGAATCTCCCTTGGAGTCAAGGAGTTACTCCCATGCATGGCAGGCACCAAACTTTGCAATCAACGGTCACAAACTTTCCCGCTCCCGCTGGAGTCCGAAGTCCCTGCAGCCCAGGAAGAGAATTTCCTGACTTCTCCCAGGCCATCGTGAGTCCCCAGCGACGCTGAGGCTAATGGACCCCACGAGTGACGAGGAACCGCAATCCCTGGGTACAGTGCAATATTTTCGAGTGCAACCCCTTCACAACGTTCTACGAACTTGTGCTTTGGGCCACGTGTGGTCCAAGCCTCCAGCAGGATTTCTACTGAAGATCAGAGGCCTACCCCATCCCGAGTGACCGTGGGCCCCTGTTGAGTGAATCCTCCTGAGGCGTCTTTGTGATCCCTTGCCGGTTGGCTTGTGGGTTCCCAGAAGACTTTTCTACAAAATCAAATAGCTCCCCTGGTTGCTCCAGGCCTGCCCTGACTTACCCTCACTGGGTGAGTCCCTCAGACCTTGCTGGTCTGCACCGCTGACTTTTTACACTTTTCACAAGACTTGCTGTTACCAAGGCTTGTTGGCTCCAATCTGATCACCGATACTGCAGTAAGCTGCAGACTTTGTGAGACACACTAAATCCAGCTCCTGGCTGTTGTCAACGCCTCCGGGACCTCTTGGCTGAAGAGTCAAGACACTCATGTTCACCTGAAATCGCCCGACGATTGTGGGCATCCATCTTCCTTGACCCGGGTCACTGCCAAGTGACTTTGAACACTGTCCCCTCTGCTTTCAGGTCTTCCTTCTTCTGATTCCAGGCTTGGATTCCACCAGACACTTCTCCTGTCTTCACAAGCAGCAAGTCTTCTTTGGCTCACATTGAAAACTACGCCGCGACCCGACACCAAAAGACACCTATGCACCCGGCTTCCCTGGGTGAGGTAACTCCAGCACTAAAGTGCTCCTGTTGGTGTTGGCTCTAGAACTACTTAGCCTGTAAGTGACTTGCTTGTAGACTCTCCCGAAGTATCCTAAAACTCTAAATTTCCAATCGCGACTTGCTTTATTGAAGTCAATTGGGATCCGCGGCTGTGTTCTCACACTGCATGCGTCTCCCGTGGGTCTTTTACTTACCTGCCTTGGGTGGATTAGTGAGGCCCCAGCACTTCAAAAGGCCCTAGGCCTTGTCCCCTTGCAAGTCGTTTTCTCCAAGTCTCTTTTTTATTATATGGTACAACCCTAGGGCCTCAGCCATATTTGTGCTTAACTTGTTGTGAAATGTTGATTTGTGCATATGTCCTTGACTTCTAATCTCATAAAGAGATTAGTAGAGTGTGTCTAGTAATAAATACATATATATTTTATATAGATACCTGTGTGGTATCCTTTCATTTAATAATTCAAGAGATTATAAGTTAAAACAAGCTGCTTTGCATTCCTCTAAAGACTTAGCCTGAAGGCTGCTCTCCACAGCTACCACTAGGATAGCTTTCTTTAAAAGGTTGTCTTAAACCTACTACCATAAGAGCGAATTGTACTGGTGCAAGGTGTCCACTTTAATTAGTGAACAGCATATACCAGGCCAACTTCTCACATTGGTGGGCAGCGTGTGGGGTTCCAGCTTGCCATTGTTTTACCAGAAAATCACTATTTGAATTACTAACTGAAAAACCACTATAGGTACTCAAGGTACATATAAAGTCAAGCTTAGTATCAATAAGTTCTACTGAACTTAGAGCTGTGTGTCAAGGGATAGCACACCCTTTCAACAGCTCAAGCTAGGATCAGTAGGCCACAAACTAGTGTAGGTAGTACAACTCTGCACAACACTATAATTTCCTTAAGGGTTGGAACCAGTGGATCCACCCAGCTTCAGTATAAGGACATGACTTTCTTCGACTTGAAAGCCATGTCTGCTGAAAGGCACCTGAGGATAGGACAGAGTCCCTCCACACTACACCTGATAGATCTGCTGACAGCAGATGATCTTAGATTAGCTCTAGGAGCTAATGAGTCTGAATCAGGGGGTGGGTCAATTACAGTGTCTGGGTCAGATGATGAAAATCAGGATGACCTGGACTCTGTGGTTGAAGGGCCAGACCCACAAGGGTCTGAAAAGGACAGAGGAATTCTCCCTAAGAGAACTGAAAGAGTGGAGGAGAGGCCTAGGTCCCCTTCTAGGGAGTCTGACCACTCCTATCACTCTGGCAGAGAATCTGTCCAGCAGAGGAACTCCTACCTTCCTAGAAGGGAGACCTCCTCTGACAGAATGTACAAACTGCTGCAGTATGAGGAAGCAAGATTTGCCCTCAAAAGCAAGCAGTTGGCATTAGATAGAGAAGCCTTTGAGCTCCAGAGAGCTTCTAGAAGAGAGGGGTTAGAGAACCCCCTGGTGGCAGCAACAGTGTCCCCAGAGTCAGAGAATATATTTCAGACCATAGGAACCTGAGCAAGGTTGTTCCTCCCTACCAGAGTGGGGATGATATCCACAAGTGGATAACTGCTATGGAAAGGGCCCGTAGAGTACAACAGGTCCCCCAAAAGCAGTGGGCAGCAATCCTGTGGCTCTCCTTTTCAGATAAAGGTAGAGAAAAGCTCCTCACTGTTAGAGAAGAGGTTGCTGATGACTATGAAGTCCTGAAGAGTGCACTGATAGATGGGTTTGACTTAACCACTGAGCAGTACAGGTTGAAGTTCAGAGATACCCAGAAGGCACAGACACAGGACTGGGTGGACTTTGTAGATTGTGCTACCAAGGCTCTGGAGGGTTGGATAATTGGCAGTAGAGCAACTGATTTTAAAGGATTGTATAATTTGATTATGCATTAGCAGATACTTAACAATTGTCAAAACCAGCTCTTACACCGGTACCTGGTGGACTCTGATCTGACCTCTCCCCAAGAATTGGGAAAGAACGCAGACAAATGGGTCGGAACCAGGGTGAGGCCCAAGAACCAAGGTGGTGACCAGAAGAAAGATTCCACTAAGCTCAAAGAGAAAGGTGGGGATAATAAAAATACAGAAAAGTCCTATGAAGGGCCCCAAAAATCCAGTTCTGGGGGTGGGTCCCAAAATCCTTCCTCTTCCAATAAGAAACCATATTGCCATGTGTGCAAGCAACCTGGCCACTGGAAAACTGACTCCAGCTGTCCAAAGAATGGCAATAAAGAAAATGTTCCTCCCACTGCAGCTCCAACACCTCCTGTTACTACGAGTAGTAATCCCCCAGGTGGTGAGATTGCACCCAAAAACTTAATTGGATTTTCTTGGGTAACTCAGGTGGACTCTGGCCTAACCAGGTCTCCTACACAAGCAACTCTAGTCTGTGATGGTGGCATGGGGTTTGCCAACTTTACTATGAGTCCCAATACTTTGGGCAGGTACAGACAAGAGCCCATGATCAATGGTCAGAAGGTGGTGGCCTACAGGGACACAGGGGCTAGTGTCACCATGGTGACAAAGAGACTATTGCCCCTAGAACAGCTTTTACCTGAGTTTAGATACCAGGTAACCAATATTGATGGAATTAGGACAGACCATCCCATGGTAGTGGTAAATCTCAGCCTGGGCTGAGGCAGATCACAATGCCCATTTAAGAATGTTAGGCATCCCTGAGAGAGTGGATGAGACCCTTAGGGCCTCACCTCCACCCCAGGAGAAATTAAGGGGAGTGAAGCCTGAAACCATGGATCACTCCACACAAACAGAGAGCATAGGGGGTGAGGAACAGTCCTCCCCCCACCAGACTAAAGGTAAGGGTCAGCTTTCTAAGGGAACTGATCCTGCCCCTTGTGAAGTAACTGTTCCAGAGGTGGTCAGGCCTGTCCTGGCCACATGTCTGATGGCAGGGGATCCTTCCAAGGTGGTACCCAGTCTGGTGCAGGTATCCTGCCCCTCTCTACCCTGCCTCAGTCAGCCCAGGGCTGCAGAGGTCAGGGAGGTCAGTGGACCCTTAGTGGGCCCCTGTCCAGAGGAACCCCCTCATCAACAGATTACGGACACCCAGCAGAGTAGTTCTAGCCAGGTGAATATTCCTCTACATACTGAGGGATCCCCCTTACCCCTAGGTACAGGTATCACACAGATGGACTCTGTTGGGCACAGGGAGACCTGGGACAGAGTTGCCCCAAACATTCCAATGCCCTCCACCATTCCAAACAGAGGGACCCAACCCCCAGCTGTAGGCAGCCAGAGGTTGACCCTTCGGGCCAGATATGACACAGTCATGGACAGAAAGGCTTCCACGGTGACCAGTGTCCTGAGGCAGGTGAGACTACCACAAATAGGGCCTCACTTCCAGACTCAGACACCCCACCAGCCTGCTTCTGTACCAAAACACAATACAGGTAATTACCCTAGACTTTGGAGAAACTCCAGAACCCCTTGGGGTAGGATTTCCCAAGTGGACCATGGGACAGGTTCTCCCTTATATGGCCACTCAGGAAATAAAGGCTTATCTGGACAAGGTTAGCCTTATCTCTTTTTGTTTGGGGGGGGGGGGGGAGTTATGTAGGAAGGTGGAATCTGACTACATGGTTGCCCCCACTTTTTTTCTGGAGTTTTGATGGTTTTTGACTAGTCTGGCTGGGATCCTGCTATCCAGGACCCCAGCCTATCTGCTTACTCCCTTAAACGACATGGTGTGCACATTAGGTGCACCAGTGATTGGATACTGTGGTACCTTATGAGCCCCTAGTATATGGTACCTTAGGTACCAAGGGCATAGGTACTTCACAGGCCTACCAGGGGCTGAAGCATGTATTATGCCACCCCTGGGAAGCAGACTAAATCTGACACCACAGGCATGCTACTGCAGCCTGGGTGAGTTAGTGTTAGCACTCCTCACTGAGATATAGGTTCACTATATCTCTCCCTGCACACACATTTAAACCTATCAGTCACCCCCAAGGCAGGCCCTATCAATCCTGAGGGCAGGGTGCTTGGTTTCCATGTGAGGGGGTGCCTCTGCCTGAGTAGGGCCCCTCTGCAGCTCTCAGAGTCTATTCTCTGGGGCTGTTTGTTAATGCCGTCAAACCATATACTCTTAAGTGCATTATAACCTCGCGGTTAATGCTAACTTTGGAATGGCTGCATCAAAACATGTCGTGTTTGGTATCAAACGCATTGGAATCATACCCCCACACCAGTAACTGGTGTGGGAGTATGATCCCACCCTTCTAAAGGGATAGACATATACTTACTGTGGAAACAAGTAGAATCCTGAAGAGCCCTGGCACCACAAAATGGATGCCACCAGTCACAGACACTGGGCTGCCCTCCTGCTGATGACCGAAACTCTCAGTGGAGGAGGCCCAACAATAGGTATCCTGTCACAGGGAGGTGTGACCACCTCCCAGACAGGGTTTAGTGTATTGGGGCTGGGTGGGTGCACTCCTAGAGTGCTTTGAAGTCCTGAACTGGGGGAGCAGTAGGCTCCGCTGTGCATACACCAGTTCAAACCGGCTTCGGGGCTACCTGCCCCTGCTCTGGTGTGAAACTGGACAAAGGAAAGTGGGTGTAGCCACCCACTCCTCTGACCCTCCCATAGGTGGGGTCATAGAGCTAGTCCCTCCCTTCCTTCTAGTATAAGTTAGGGAACCCTTGCCATTGCAAACTAGATATACCTGGATGACGCTCTGAAGAAGAATCCTGGACCTTCGACGTTCCACTACCTCTGGAAGACTGAAGAATCTCCCTTGGAGTCAAGGAGTGACTCCCCTGCTTGGCAGGCACCAAACTTTGCAATCAACGGTCGCACACTTTCCCGCTCCCACTGGAGTTCGAAGTCCCTGCAGCCCAGGAAGAGGATTTCCTGACTTCTCCAAGGCCATCGTGAGTACCCAGCGACGCTGAGGCTAGTGGACCCCACGAGTGATGAGGAACCGCAATCCCTGGGTACAGTGCACTATTTTCGAGTGCAACCCCTTTACAATGTTCTATGAACATGTGCTTTGGGCCACGTGTGTTCCAAGCCTCCAGCAGGATTTCCACCGAAGATCAGAGGTCTACCCATCCCGAGTGACCGTGGGCCCCTGTTGAGTGAATCCTCCAGAGGTGTCTTCACGATCCCTTGCCGGTTGGCTTGTGGGTCCCCAGAAGACTTTTCTACAAAACCAAAGGGCTTTCCCGCTTGCTCCAGGTCTGCCCTGACTTACACTCGCTGGGTGATTCCCTCAGACCTTGATGGTCTGCACCGCTGACTTTTTACAATTTCCATGAGACTTGCTGTTACCAAGGCTTGTTGGCTCCAATCTGGTCACAGACACCGCAGTAAGCTGCAGACTTCGTAGCACACGGCAAATCCAGCTCCTGGTCATCGTCGACACCTCCTGGACCTCGTGGATGAAGAGTCAAGACACCCATGATCACCTGAAATCTCCCGACGACTGTGGGCATCCATCTTCCTTGCCCCGGGTCACTGCCAAGTGACTTTGAACACTGTCCCCTCTGCTTTCAGGTCTTCCTTCTTCTGAATCCAGGCTTGGATTCCACCGGACACTTCTCCTGTCTTTACAAGAAGCAAGTCTTCTTTGGCTCCCATCGAAAACGACGCCGCGACCCGACACCAAAAGACACCTATGCACCCGGCTTCCCTAGGTGAGGTAACTCCAGCACTACAGTGCTCCTGTGGGTGTTGGCTGTGGAACTACTTACCCTGTAAGTGACTTGCTTGTAGACTCTCCCAAAGTATGCTAAAACTCGAAATTTCTAATCGCGACTTGCTCCATTGAAGTCAATTGGGATCCGCGGCTGTGTTCTCACACTGCATGCGTCTCCCGTGGGTCCCTTACTTACCTGCCTTGGGTGGATTAGTGAGGCCCTAGCACTTCTGAAGGCCCTAGTCCTTGTCCCCTTGCAAGTCGTTATCTCCAAGTCTCTTTTTTAGTATATGATCTGGTGCGCCCCTAGGGCCCCAGCCATATTTGTGCTTAACTTGTTGTGAAATGTTGATTTGTGCATATGTCCTTGACTTCTAATCTCATAAAGAGATTAGTAGAGTGGGTCTAGTAATAAATACATATATATTTTATATAGATACCTGTGTGGTGTCCTTTCATTTAGTAATTCAAGAGATTATAAGGTAAAACAAGCTGCTTTACATTCCTCTAAAGACTTAGCCTGAAGACTGCTCTTCACAGCTACCACTAGGATAGCTTTCTTTAAAAGGTTGTCTTAAACCTACTACCATAAGAGTCGAATTGTACTGGTGCAAGGTGTCCACTTTAACTAGTGAACAGCATATACCAGGCCAACTTCTCACATTGGTGGACAGCGTGTGGGATTCCAGCTTGCCATTGTTTTACCAGAAAATCTCTATTTGAATTACTTAATGAAAAACGACTATAGGTACTCAAGGTACATATAAATCAATTTTAGTATCAATAAGTTCTACTGAACTTAGATCTGTGTGTCAAGGGATAGCACAACCTTTCTACAGCTCAAGCTAGGATCAGTAGGCCACAAAGTAGTGTAAGTAGTACAAAGACTTAGCCTGAAGGCTGCTCTCCACAGCTACCACTAGGGTAGCTTTCTTTAAAAGGTTGTCATAAACCTACTACCATAAGAGTCGAATTGTACTGGTGCAAGGTGTCCACTTTAACTAGTGAACAGCATATACCAGGCCAACTTTCGTGACTTACTGGTGGCGCAGGGGGCTCCTCCATATTTACAAGGAGAGGAAAAGCCACTCTGTGTGACTTTTCCTCTCCTTGTAAATACGGCCCCTTCACACGCAGCACTTTGCGTTGAAGGGGCATTCCATGGGTGTTGCTGTGGGTGTTTCCAAGCAACTCCCATGGAACAAGACACATCTCCAGATTTACGAGAAATCGCAAATCTGGAGATGCGTCTGAATGCTATGCCACCCTAGAGGTGGCGTAGCGAGGCGCAACGAGGAGAAATGTTTTTATTTCTCCTTGTTTTTTCCTCTTTCAATTCGTGCTGCATTCTACAGCACACATTGAAAGAGGAAAATGCCTCTAGTGATTGTTTTTGTGCAGGAAGGTGCCCCTCCCTGCACAAAAACAATCTCCCCATGACGCAGGCATCCTTGCACCATGGTGCAAGGGTGTCCGCACCAGCGCATGGCTGCAGTTTGTGTGCCACAGCAGGGGGAAGCACAGAGATGCAACATATTATTGTAAATATGTTTCATCCCTGTGCTTCGGAAGTGCCAAAGCGTGGTGCAGCCAAAGGGATTGGGATGTCACGCTGCGGCACTTCCTTGTAGATCTGCCCCCATATATTTATGTTGTTTTGGCCTTGATGTGGTTATAATATAGAAAGCCTATTTTGTATACTCCTGTGTGGAGTCTCTTTTGAGGTATATTAATTGTGTTGTTGTGCATGTGTGTTGTACAAACTCCTTACACATTGCCTCTGATGATAAGCTTGAATTATCTTTGCCAAGCTACCTGAGGGTGAGGCACTGTCTGAGAACGCATATGGAACTACACACACACCACCGACATAGCCGGCTTCCTCTTTTAAGACACTGCAGGATTTACTCAGGGTACAACAGAGGTTATTGCACCACTCACGGCGCGTTTCCTGCATCATTGGCTGATGCATTATTGACGACCGCGCAGAGGGCACTGCACCACTCCAGGTGCGTTTCCTGCATCATTGGTTTATGCAATATTCAGAACTGTGTCTTCATTCTTGATCTGTCCTGAAGAGGCTCTAAATCATAAAGGGTCGAAGAGAGTCAACACCACAAGTTGAAGAAGTATTTTCTTAATCTTAAAACTGTATAAAAATATAACTTTGGACTCACACTGGGAAACAGAGGGCAAATGTGCACGTTACGGACAACCTCCTTTAGGGACTGTGCAATAAATAAGGAGCACAGCCATATTATGCAAGAACAACTGGAAGACTGTAGAAAGTTCCTAGTTGTTACATGAAGTGAACTAGTTACTCTTCCGTAATTTATACTGCCCAGGATTTTTCATTGTTCCTTTATTTTATGTTATACATGTATAATTGTATTGTCAAGATTCCATTACTATGCACACCTCAGGTAACTGTACCCAGAGTGAAGATTACTAGATCGGTCAAAAAAAAGACTGAATAAATTCTGCTTTGTATAATCAAATACATCACTAGTGAATAATTTAAATTTTCATGGTGCAACTACATTTGTAAGAATTCATTCACTCAATATACTGATTTTGTTTGTATATAAAGCTACCAGAGGGTGAGCACAGGATATCTTTGATGTGTAATTGACTTGCCCTGACTAGAGTGGTGGGTTATGTCTGGCTTAGGTGCATACCATAGCCAATCTGAAACCCCATTTCTAACAAACAACTTCTGGAGGCCAGCCTCAGTATAGATGAGCATTCAAAACTGTGACCACAGCAGCCCTCTGGTCGATGGGCCAAGGTATAAACATTTCTGACAGTGGATACAGCTACAGTTTTACCATCAGAAACTCTGCAAGGTCCCAACTTTAAATAAGGTTGATGAACCACAAAATTGGCACAACCGGATATTTAGCACTTGGATGTCTTGCTTCCATCAACTTCCTCCTGATCCCCCTATGACTTTATTGTCATCAAATATACAAATGCAGAGCTCCAAGACATAAAACAGTTGACCTCAATAGAGGCCACTAACTCCATTCCTATCAAAAACAGAACAAAAACAAAGAATGCCAATATGTTTTTTCTGCATATTTATCACTTGAACAGGGTTCAGCTAAAGCCACAAGATTCCATCACAGGAGAAAACGTAACAGTTGGTTTTGAATTTCACTCTACGTTTAGTAAACCTGATATATCCATAAAAGAAAACACACTGGGCCTGAAGAAAATTTTATGGACTGATAGAAGCTTTTAACAGCACAATTAATTATTGCTATTCTTTGCTAAATTATTTTTATAATTCTTGGATCTAAAACATGACATTTTTGGAGCTGAGGTCAAACAAATCCATTTGAGACATGCACTTGTTTCTTTTGTCTTGGAACGTGACTCCTCCATAAGAGCAGAGGAGCGTCACCCCGACTAATCAAATGGCCCCAAGTGCCAGAGATGAAAAATAAAATGGTAATAAAGCTAATTATTAAAATTTTATTTTTCATCCACCCATTGCGAACTGAGAGTCAAGACGGGGAGGGGCTTGCTAATGGCAGGAAAGAGGGTGCACTTCCGGGCACTTCATTTCAAAGTACGCATGTTACTTTGGCTGGCCCTCTTGTGATGGCTAGCCAGGCATGCACACTGTGAAACATCTAACCCAGTTGTCTTAAGACAGCTGAGTTCCAGCAAGTGCAGGCCTCCAGTGCCCTCATGAGAGCCAAGAGCGGCCGCTCCACCCAATCCTGATGCCGCTCTCATGCAGCATGAGAGCAGCACCTGGATTGGTTAAGGCACTTTGCTGGGGCCCACGTCTGATCACCGGACTGCAGAAGGAAGAAGTGCAGTGAGGAGGAGGAAGTGTGGCAGATATGTGGATTTTATTTTATTTTTTACATACCACCCATTTGCCCGCCCCACTACTCCCCACAGATGCCAGCCACCACTGCGGAACGGCATCATATGCTCAGACAAGAATTGTAATAAACCTTTATACAGTTCTTGGAGAGTTTCGAGCCACTCCATCGAGATCTTCCTCCAAGTCATTGATGTACAATAGGAAGAGGTGTGCAGTTAAACACACACTAACTCCTCTCTCTGACTTCAAAAGTCACCACAGTAACATTTCAGGCCCTATCTAATATACATATAGTTGTGCTTGAATGTGCTATATTATGCATAACACATCTTCCTTCACATTGCCAATATATGGAGGCCCTTGAACGAATGCACAAAATTCTTCTTCCTGCTGTGTTTACTTCAGTTCAAAAAAACAGAGTCCCTCCACATCAATTGGTGTAATATCAATGATTCCAACAACTAACATATGTTTCAGGTTTCAAGGCTAGTCTTAAATTCTCAAGCTGCAAACTAGGCAAATTGAATTTATTATTATTCATTTCTTAACTTTACTGTTTATCCATATGTATTGGGAATTGCCATTTGTAAGTATATAGATGACCACTTAAAAGAATGCAACATTCCTCAATACTAATGTTAGTTTGAGACCCTATTATGGTGTCCATAAATAGGCTACTGTAGTGGAAGTACAAAATTGCACACCTCTAAAAGGTAGGAGATTGTAGTGTCTAATTAGCTAGAGTTAAACTGCAATATGCTTTGTGGATGCTGTTGTTTACCAGTGGTGTCACTGGGATCTACAAACTATCATACTGCACTTGTGTACCCAATTTACTTCCTTTGTACATTTGACTTTCCAAAATTACTAATGATTGGCAGCCAAGACTTATTCCAAGAGGTGGTACAGAATTTGGAACTCAGATACTGAATGACACAAGTATTTACACTTGATTATAATAATATCTAGAGTTATATCTTTTAATATTTTTTCACTAGAAATAAAGTTGGTTGGTTTGATGGATGTGCTTCAATAATAGCCAAGACTCAACAAGTGACCTACCTTGTACCCCGGGCTACAGAGAAACTAGTAAAAAAGAACATAGCAATCATTTTGAACTTTGAGCTACAATGTAACGCACAATCCAAAATACCTCATTTGATTTGAAATCTGTCATAGCACCCCAAAATCTCATCATAGGATAGCGTTTCTACTAGAATATAATTTTGTGTTAACTCTATCATAGTGTCTACCTGCACATGTGCTAGAATATCATTTAGTGGTTTATCTCAATCCCTTGTGAAGCTAGTATCAGCTGGTTTTGTTTGGAGAGTCGTATTTTATCCATCTTCTCTCTGTCAATTGTACAGAAACACATTCATTTTGTACGATATAGATCGGATTCAATTTTGATTTTATTGTTTTGATTACTGTGATATACATCATCTCAGGTACAAGCCTACTAACAGGTTAGAGTAGATAGGCAAGCAGAGTAATGCAGAGAGAAGATCAGTGGTCAAGTTGTGTTTGTCGTTGCAGGTGGTTGTCATTGGCTCTCATTTTTGTTGAGTAAGACTTATTTCCCCTCATCGTATTTTGACCCAAAGCAAACGACGGAAGGCAAACAAGCATTAGCAAAGAAGCCAATAGGATGCGCCTATGCAAGAGCTATTTGCTTTGCTGATGTGTTTAGTCATGTTGTATACCAGCTTGACTGTTCAGCATGGCTAGAAATTTGTGGCATAGAGGAGTTTGGTGTGGAGTGTCAGAGTGGAATGGCGAAGAGTGGAGTAGAGTGGAGTGGCAGAGAGTGTTGTATATTGGATTAGAATAGTATGGAGTTGCGTAGAATGGTGTGCAGTGGGATAGAGTAGAGTGGAGTGGTGTAGAGTGCATTGTCATAGGATGTCGCAGAGTGAAGTGGCATTAAATTCATCGGCGTACAATGCAGCTTCGTAGAATGCAGTGGCGCAGATTTGGGTGGTACATAGTAAAGTACAGTGGGGCAGAGTCGAGTGGCGCAGAGTAGAGTGGTGTAGAATATAGTGACGCACAGTGCAGTGGTGCAGAGTGCAGTGGTGTACAGTGCAGTTGCATAGAGTGCTGCAGAGTGGAGGGATGCATAGGGCAGTGGCACAGAGTAGAGTAGAATGGCATAGAGTGTAGTGGCATAGAGTGGAGTACAGTAGAGTGGCACAGAGTTCAGTGGCGGAGAGTGAAGTGTTGCAGAGTAGAGTGTCAGAGTGCAGAGCTGTAGAGTAGAGTGGCATAGAATACAGTGATGCAGAGTATAGTGCAGTGGCATAGGGTGCAGGGACAGAGTGCAGTGTGTAGAGTGCAGTGGTGAAGAGTAGATAGTTTCAGAGTAGAGTGAAGTGCTGTATAGTGGCTGTTAAACCTAGAATCCTTGGTGTGGTTTCCCCTGTCTTTTTGTCTCTGCCTCCTGTATTTTTTACTTCATTATTGCTGGCTTATGTACTCTAGGCACTTTACCACGGCCGATAAGTGCTAAAGAGCAAGTGCTCCCTGTGTAAATTGTCATTCTAATTGGTTACCCATGATTGGCATATTTGACTTACTGGTAATTCCTTAGTAAGGTGCACTGTGTGTGCCCGGGCCTGCAAATCAAATGAAGAAGTGATTGTGCCACCCAGATGAGTAGGCCTGTAAACCTGCCTCAGTTCTGCCATTGAAGTGTCTGTGAGTGCAGCTTTAAACTGCTATGTTGACCGGGCAAGTGACCCCACTTGAAAGGCCCTAACCTTCCCTTTTGCTACATGTAAGGCACACCTAAGTTAGTCCAAAGGTACCCCCTGGGCAGGGTGCAGTGTATGAAAAAGATAGGACATGTGGTGTGTTTTACATGCCCTGCAATACTACCAATTTTGTTTTTCATTTTTTAAAAGACTAGCTTTTAAATAGACTATCATTGGGACTGCCTTGTAACATTTTACTTGTGTAACTTTCAATTGGAAAGAGCTAGAGATTTGGAGTTTGGGCTCCTTGACCTCAGAATTTAATAGCACTTATCTTAGTGAAGGTGGTTTTTAACCCCTTCAGTGCCCGCCCCTTTCCCCGCCCTGTGCCGGCCGTTTCATTAGCGGGCGGGGTTTGTGACGAGCTGGTCTCGTCATGGGCACAGCGCAACCGCGGCCCATGACGAGACCAGCTCGTCACGGGCATTGAAGAGGTTAAATTGTGTTTTTGAAAATGCCACTTTTAGAAAGTGGGCATTTTCTTGTTTAACCATCCCGTGCCTCTGCCTCCCTATGGAATCAACGGCTCGTTTAAACTGACAGGGGCCTGTATGTGCATTTAATCTAGACAGTTGCACAAAGTGAGTTGAGGCGTTGTAAGAGCGTCCTTTCTTCCTTTGAGTCTGCACATGATGAAACAATTGGCCCACCTCTTGACACCTCCAACTCTGAATGGCGTAAAACCACAGAGTCTAAGAGTGGTCAAGTGGGGGGGAAGGGAATTAGGAAGGGAACAGCAGGGAAGGAGACCTGTAAAAGAAAAGGTTAATAACAAGCAAAACAAATAATCATTTGGCTGAGACTTACTATACACTGAGTAGTGACACCAATGAACTCTTGGTAATCTTGACTTCCAAATGTCGAATAATGGATTAGATATGCAATGAGTGTTGTGGAATAGATCAAACCTTGAATTTAAACCACATATGCCTCAATTACTTTTCTCTCATGCGTTTCATTATTGCTCCATCATAATGAACATTATCATCAATAGTACACATCAAATAACATACCCTTTCGTATTTCACTCTAATGCAATTGTACACATCAAATAACATTCTGTTTCGTATTTGACTCTAATACACAACAAGGTTAGTCACACATATATGTCTGAATTGTCTGCATACCATATACCCAACATTAATATGTCTTAAGCCCCATTCATATTCCTCACTCGCTCTCTCTTCCTACCTTATGGAGTATGGCCACCTCAGATTGCGTTCGCGATGCGGGTTTGCAATGCAGAAGAGATCGAATTTCTCACCAACTGCGGGAGCCAGCTGCTTGACCTGTTGTGGGAGCCGGCAGCTTGACCTGTTGCAGGAGCCAGAGGCGTAACGCACAAACAAAGGATCCAGTGAGAATCGGGAAACAACGGAAACCGCCCCGCAGGTGCCTGAACCAAGACAGAGAAGGAAAAGCTTTGCACCCGAAGCACACCCATGGATTAGTGAGCAGTGAGTTTAGGGTGTGGCTGGCTTTATGCGGTCTGCCACACCCAAGATGGCTGCCAACAAGTATTCTGGGATATGTAGTCCAAAGTGACTACAAGGACCTATAAGATAGAAAAGACATCATGAGGCCTCATCAAATGTAAAACAGAGGCATTCATGCATAGAGGAATGACGGCCACAAGGACCATCCCCATGATTATAATATCAGGTATTAATATATAATCATAGATAGGAAAATAAGCATTGCTACCTATACAATGTCTTAATGTCTGTAGTAGCACACAGATCACCAATTGGCAGTACGAGCCGCCTTATGTGCTTTCCCACATCAAGGCTTAGCACTTGAAGGTAATTATACACAGGTATGTACCACAGAGATGCACTGGGCGGCCCCTAGACTGTGCACCGCCCTAGGTCTGACAGGTGTCCCCTGCATATCCTGACGGCCGATTACGAGGCTGACGAGCCTTCCTGAGCTAGAGCAGTGGGAGGAGTTGACACATACACCTGAATAAGGCTGTGCCTGGCCTCTCACAATGTGTCTCCACCCACCTGGTGTGTATCTGGAGTCAAGACTAGGCAGAAAAGGAAAGAATTCCTATATCAAAGGCCAAAAGGGGCATAAGTATTGGACCCAAAACCCCTAAAACCCAAGACTTTTCGAACACTTCTGGATCAAGAGGAGACTCAGCCAAGGAGAAGAACTGAAAAGCTGTAATGAGGAGTACTACCCCTTTGCTGTGTGATGCCCTCTGGGCCGGTCGCTCCACGCACTGCGCACACTCCCCGTGAGTGAGCCCAAGCACCCCCCGCTCTGCCGAGTTCGCCGCTGCCCTGCAGCTGAGTTCCTGGGCCTCTTATTCTGTTCTGCCCCTGCATTTTGTTGTCTGTATTTCGTAATTTGTTCTCTGCCTCTGCATTTTGTATTTGGTTTTCCTGCCTTTGTGTCTTAACTTCCTGCGCTTGTTTCCCCCTGTTTGCGCCGCTTCTGTGCCCTGCGCCTGCCGTGTTTCCCGCCCTTCTCCCCGCTCCCCGCCGCTGCTCCCCCGCGGCCCCGCCCCTTTTCTTTTTGTATCCCTTCCCATTCGCCGCCCCGCTCCCGCCTCCCAGCTGCTCCTCCCTCCCACTTGGCCATTTATGGCGGAGTGCACGCAGTGGTGAGCAGTGACCCTTTACCCTCTGGGACAGTCGCTCCACGCACTGCGCACACTCCCCGTGAGTGAGCCCAAGCACCCCCCGCTCTGCCGAGTTCGCCGCTGCCCTGCAGCTGAGTTCCTGGGCCTCTTATTCTTTTCTGCCCCTGCATTTTGTTGTCTGTATTTCGTAATTTGTTCTGTGCCTCTGCATTTTGTATTTGGTTTTCCTGCCTTTGTGTCTTAACTTCCTGCGCTTGTTTCCCCCTGTTTGCGCCGCTTCTGTGCCCTGCCCCTGCCGCGTTTCCCGCCCTTCTCCCCGCTCCCCGCCGCTGCTCCCCCGCGGCCCCGCCCCTTTTCTTTTTGTGTCCCTTCCCATTCGCCGCCCCGCTCCCGCCTCCCAGCTGCTCCTCCCTCCCACTTGGCCATTTATGGCGGAGTGCACGCAGTGGTGAGCAGTGACCCTTGACCCTCTGGGCCGGTCGCTCCATGCACTGCGCACATTCCCCGTGAGTGAGCCCAAGCACCCCCCGCTCTGCCGAGTTCGCCGCTGCCCTGCAGCTGAGTTCCTGGGCCTCTTATTCTGTTCTGCCCCTGCATTTTGTTGTCTGTATTTCGTAATTTGTTCTCTGCCTCTGCATTTTGTATTTGGTTTTCCTGCCTTTGTGTCTTAACTTCCTGCGCTTGTTTCCCCCTGTTTGCGCCGCTTCTGTGCCCTGCCCCTGCCGCGTTTCCTGCTTTTCTCCCCGCTCCCCGCCGCTGCTCCCCCGCGGCCCGCCCCTTTTCTTTTTGTATCCCTTCCCATTCGCTGCCCCGCTCCCGCCTCCCAGCTGCTCCTCCCTCCCACTTCGCTATTTATGGCGGAGTGAGCGCATACGCGCAGCGAGCACGCGCAGCGGGTGTGCCAATTGCGCGCCAAAGGCGCGCCAAAGGCAAGCCCGTCTACGCCCGTCCGCGCCTGGACCACGCCCAGCGCCAAAACCCCTGGCCCCCGCAGATGCCATCCCACCCGCCGGACCTACGACGCCGCCACACTCAATGCACTCAACACCGGCCGGACCCCTGGCTGCTACCGAGCCACCCCGAGACGCAGCCACGGACCCTTCACCTGCAATTCCTGCAAATTCGCCTGCATCCGGACCTGTACCGCACCCGCCAAGCACCAGCAGCAACCACCTGAAGTGCATCCTGCTCAACACCCGCTCCGTCCACAGACACGCCGTGGAACTTTGGAACCTGCTCGACACCACATCTCCAGACGTCGCCTTCCTCACGGAAACATGGATGAACGCCTCCTCAGCGCCCGACATCGCCATCCCAGACGGATACAAGATCACCCGGAGGGACCGCGTCAACCAGACAGGAGGAGGCATCGCCATCGTCCACAAGAACACCATCCGCATCACAACCAACTCCGACGACACCCTCACAGCCGCCGAACATCTTCACTTCCAGATACACACCGACCCCAAGACCACCCTCAGAGGCACCCTCATCTACAGACCCCCGGGACCTCGCACACAATTCAGCGAAGACATTGCAGACTTCATCAGCCCACACGCCCTCTCCTCCGCTGACTACATCCTCCTAGGGAACCTCAACTTCCACCTGGAGAACAACAATGACAGCAACACCACCACCCTGCTGGACAACCTCGCCAACCTCGGACTCAAGCAACTGGTGAACACCCCCACCCACTACGCCGGCCACACGCTTGACCCAGTCTTCTCCTCCAGCAAGTACATCTCCTTCAGCCACTCCACTGGACTCCACTGGACAGACCACAGCTGCGTCCACTTCAGCTTCAGAAGGACCACGGCCCGCAACAGGTTCCCTGCACGAGCTGGAACAAGATCACCACCGACCAGCTCACCACTTCTCTGAACCAGAATCCTCCCGCCAGCTCAACGGACCCCAACCAAGCAGCCAACAACCTCACACAGTGGATCACCAACTGCGCTGACAACCTCGCACCCCTGAAAAACCATCCCAGCAGGCCCGGCAACAAGAAAGCTTCCTGGTTCAACGACGATCTCAAGAACTCCAAGAAGAACTGCCGCACCCTCGAGAAAGCCTGGCGCAAAGACCCGACTACAGACAACATGACTGCCCTCAAGCACGCCACCCGCAAACACCACCAGCTGATCCGCACCACCAAGAAGACAGCATTCAAGGAACGACTGAACAACAACTCACACAACAGCAAGGAACTCTTCAGCATCGTCAAAGAGCTCTCCAACCCCAGCGCCGGATCCAACAACATCACCCCCTCGCAAGAACTGTGCGACTCACTCGTCTCATTCTTCCACAGCAAGATCTCCGACATACACAACAGCTTCGGCGTGCAGACCTCGCACCCAACCACCGAAACGACGCCCCCCACCACCACCCTCCGCGCCTGGACCCCGGTCAGCACCGAAGACGCCATCCACACGATGAACACCATCCACTCCGGATCACCAACTGACCCATGCCCCCATCACGTCTTCAACAAGGCCGACTCCGTCATCGCACCCCAACTCCGAGACGTCATCAACTGCTCTCTCAACACCACCACCTTCCCGGAGAGCTGGAAGCATGCGGAACTCAGCGCCCTCCTGAAGAAACCATCAGCAGACCCCACCGACCTCAAGAACTACCGCCCCATCTCGCTCCTCCCTTTTCTCGCCAAAGTCATCGAGAAGACCGTCAACAGACATCTTGCCGCCTTCCTCGAGACGAACGGATCCCTCGACCACTCGCAGTGCGGCTTCCGAGCCAACCACAGCACCGAGACCGCCCTCATCGCAGCCACTGACGACATCCGAGCCCTGCTCGACAACGGGGAAACAGCGGCCCTCATCCTCCTGGACCTCTCTGCAGCATTCGACACTGTCTGCCACCGCACCCTAATGCAGCGCCTCAGCAACATCGGAATCCAAGAGAAGGCACTAGAATGGATCATCTCGTTCCTAGCAGGAAGAACCCAGAGAGTCCGCCTCCCCCCGTTCAGATCCAAGGCTACCGAAGTCATCTGCGGCGTTCCGCAAGGATCATCACTCAGCCCCACCCTCTTCAACATCTACATGAGCCCCCTTGCGGCCATCGCACGCCAACACAACCTCAACATCATCTCCTACGCCGACGACACCCAGCTGATCCTCTCCCTCACCAACGACCCAGCCACCGCCAGAACCAACCTACATGAAGGGATGAAAGACATAGCCGAGTGGATGATGAACAGCCGCCTGAAACTGAACTCAGACAAGACGGAAGTCCTCATCCTTGGATCATCACCCTCTGCCTGGAACGACTCCTGGTGGCCCCCGGCCCTGGGCAACGCACCCAAACCAACGGACCACGCACGCAACCTGGGCTTCATCTTGGACTCCTCCCTCTCGATGACCAGACAAGTCAACGCCGTCTCATCATCATGTTTCAACATCCTGCGCATGCTCCGAAAGATCTTCCGATGGATCCCCACCGAAACCAGGAAGACGGTCACCCAGGCACTCGTCACCAGCTGACTGGACTACGGAAACACCCTCTACACCGGAACCACAGCCAAACTACAGAAAAGACTCCAACGCATCCAGAACGCCTCCTGGACATCCCCACTCACAGCCACATCTCCAGACACCTGAGAGACCTACACTGGCTCCCCGTCAACAAGAGAATCACGTTCCGACTCCTCACCCACGCACACAAGGCTCTCCACGACCTGGGCCCCAGGTACCTCAACGACCACCTGACATTCTACACTCCCACCCGCCAGCTACGATCGACCAGCCACGCCCTCGCCGCCGTTCCACGCATCCGAAGAGCCACCATGGGAGGAAGATCCTTCTCCTACCTGGCAGCCAAGACGTGGAACTCCCTCCCCATCCACCTCCGTCAGACCCAAGACCACTTCTCCTTCAGGAAGCAACTCAAGACCTGGCTTTTCGAGCAGTAGCAGACCCCCCTCCCCCAAGCGCCTTGAGACCCTCCAGGTGAGTAGCGCACTATACAAATTTCGTGATTGATTGATTGATTGATGCTTTGCTGGGTTAGCCTGAAATTGCTGCTTCTGCTTTGAAGAGGAAAGGGTGTGCTGTGTATCCTGCTTGTGAAGTTTCTCCATGGGACTGTTTGTTCTGGCCTCCTGTTAACAAGTCCCAGGGCCATCAAAGACTTCACCTGCAGCATCCCTGAACTCTACTGCTGGGGGTTATGACCTGCCAAGTTGTGCCAATTCCTGTTCTGGGCGCTTGGAGGTGATCCCTGTGACAAACAGCTTCAAAAGACTCAAAACTCAATGCATCGCCCTTCCAACACCTGTTCCACTCACCGCCGCCACGCTGCCAAAGGAATCGACACAGGGGCTGCCTAAGGCTGAAGAAACTGCCGCAGGCAAGGTCAGTGCACTGTGTCTCCAAAGTCTGAGACAAGCTCACTGACTCCGACGCAGGCCCTGCGGTGTGACTGAAAAGTTTTACACATTGTTGGACCGTGGCTGCTGAAAAAGATGCAGCTCCTGTTTGCTACCGCTGCATTGACCTCCAAATATCGCACTTATGCGTTAAGTCTGCATCAACGCTGGGCTTTAGTTGGGAACCGAGGTCGCGTGTCTGGAGAACTGACGCATCACCCCCACTTGCAGTAAGAAACTGATGCATCACCTACTCCCTCAGTAAGGAACCGATGCATAGCCTCCCCTGCGTAGCAGTGAGTAATCGAGGCATCACCTCCCCTAGCCCAAGGAACAGACGTATAACCTTGCCTGTGAGTAAGGAACAAACGCATCACCTTTCCTGAGTGTAAGGTACCAATACATCGCTGTGCTTTCCAGCTCCTCACCTCACCTGCACCTGTTTTCGTATTGTAATTTTGAAGCATCTCTGGTACTTTGTACAAAAAGTGACGCAACCATATTTTTATATGGACTGAACTATTTTAACTGGATTTTAATTGTTTTGGTTGTGTTTGATTTCGATGAAGATACTTTATTTTTCTAAACTGGTGGGGTATCCATTTGTTGTGTTTCCACTGTGTTACTATGTGAATTATGTACAAATACTTTACACATTGCCTCTGAGATAGGCCCGACTGCTCGTGCCAAGCTACCAAGGGGGTGTGCAAGGT
Source organism: Triturus cristatus (assembly GCF_964204655.1). NCBI lineage: Eukaryota > Metazoa > Chordata > Amphibia > Caudata > Salamandridae > Triturus > Triturus cristatus. The sequence continues at coordinate 883,606,360 of NC_140594.1, forward strand.
TGTGTAATCCCCTTACCCTGACTAGAAGCAATCGTCCCTGCTTGAACAGGGTGCATACCACTGCCAACTAGAGACCCACATTTCTAACAGTAGCGTGGTGCAGGGTAGAGTGCAGTTGCGTAGCGTGGCATAGAAGTGTAATGGCTTAGAGTAAAGTGGTGTGAGTGAAATGGCAGAGTGCAATGACAGTGGAGTGGTGCAGAGTAGATTAGATTGGCTTACAATGGATTGGTGTAGAGTGCAGGGGCATAGAGTTGAATGTTATAGAGTAAAGTGCATTGGATTAAAGTGTATTGGAATAGAGTGCAGTGGCGCAGAGTGCAGTGTTGTGAAGTAAAGTGGAGTTGTGTAGATTAGATTGGTTTGGCCTAGACTGGAGTGGTGTAGAGTGCAGTTTTAAAGAGTGCAGTGATGTAGAGAAGAGTTGAGAAAAGTGCATTGGCATAGAGTAGAGAAAGGTGCATTGGCATAATGTAGAGAGTCGTAAAGGGTAGAGTAGAGAAGTGTAGAGTGAAGTGGCATGGAGCGGAGTGGTACCAAGTGCAGTGGCATGGAATGGTGTAATGTAAGGTGGTGCAGAGTAGAGTCCAGTAGTATAGAGCGCAGTGGTGCAGAGTGGAGCAGAGTGAAGTGGCGTCATGCAAAGTGGAGTGGTGTAGATTAGAGTGGAGTAGAGTGGAGTATACATGGTGTGGTACCACACTGCCATTAGAGACAACACATTTTCAATTGAAATGACCATTACATTTGCACAGACGTGCACTATTTCTAATTAAACTATGCAGTGCACCGACGACAATGTGTGAAAATTACATTACATCACTGCAATGTTTTTTTTTTTTATTATATTAAAGAATTGGTTTCCAACGCACTTCAGAAATAATACAAAATGTGCTTCATTTATGTTGCTAATTCTAATATATTCTGGAATAGTTACACAGTTCATTTAAAAGTTTGTGTGCTAGAAAAAAACACTTCCCTACCCACCTCCATTATCCAGCAAGAATGTCACATAAATCCTCTCACTTTGAAGTCAGAGAAAGAAAAATAAACGAGCGCCCTCTGATGTCAAGGGCCTGATATTTGGCAACGGGAGGAAAGAACTGAACCTGGACAGCCAAAAGCAAATAAAGACAGCAAATGGTAAGCAATAAAACGTGAGTTACAAACCACAGAGCCAATAGCAAGCAACGGTCGGAATGCATTCCTAGGTTGACTTACTGAAAGTTCCCAAGATTTCTTCAGCGGAATACGCAGACAGCTGTGCTGTCCGGTAGGCTGCGACCTGAATAGGGATAAAGAAGGAAGAAGAAAAAGATGGAAAATATTGACAAATGAAAAAACAGAAATTAAAAACCAGACAGATTCCTTTTTTTTTTTTTACAGATTTAGTACACTGCCCATTAAAAAGGATCTCAGCCCAGAATGGCAAGCACAAAATCTCACCACCCACAAATATGACCATAATTGAAGTACCTATCCCACAGCAAATATGGCGACTGAAGGCTGGGTCTTCGGCTGCATGGTCAATAGGAATCCTTTACCTATGGGGATATGGAAGTCTGTGGCAGCTGGAGAGATTATAGCATTAGAAGTCACACCTCCACTCTCATTTTACACTCATTCTACTAAAAAGAAGTGGCATTAGCTGTACTGATTGGAGTCTCTTGCATTGCAGTTTCAGAAGGTGACATTGATAGCAGTAAATTATAACAAGTTTGTTTTTACCTCCGGCTCTGGACGCAGCTGGGCAATACAGACTGTGCACCGAAGCTGCAGCACTGAATGCAGACAAAGTAGTCAAGCAGGACCTGTTCTGTTTAGAGGCACTCAGCCTGACAAATACACTACCTAATATCTGCTTGATGTAAAAGAAAACAGAGAATCGTGAATGAATCACAGAGGTCTAACATGAGTTTAATGCAAAACTAGATAATAAGGATTCGAAAATAAGCAAAGCATTTGCCCAACGAACAGGCCAGAGTTTCGCCTCGGAACAGTTGGGGCATGCAATGCTAAAATCTATACATTTTGTTGCTACATTTATACACTTTTTCCCAATGCAAGTGAATGGTGACCTGAACATGTAATGAAACACTACCCTACAAATAGGTGCTAAAGAGCAGGCTCCAGGCTTTTTCAGGAGAAGAATGCAAGAAGGCCTTGGGAAGATATTACATTGCGAGCCAGCGAGAGGTGACTACTACTTTCTAAAATTCTCACTTCACGGTGGTAACTTCAGAACAAGGTTATGGTTATTTAAATGATAAATAAGTTTCAATAAAATGTGCTAAATAATACTTAAATGTAAAAATAATAGTGAGGGTGGAATTCTTTCAAATTATTTTAAATATTGGGAATATACATGTAATTGAAATATTTTATTCATGTAATTGTTTATAAAACATGTAATTTGATGTGTTTATGTGCTGTAATAATTGTTTTAGTTATTCGTTAATGATTATTTTAGGTTACTTTACATTTTTATTTTCAATTAAAATATTTTGATATTTCATTAATAAACACTAAACTTTATTTTTTCCCATACTGTACTATAGGGAGATCTCCACCCTGAAGGAGGAGACCTCCGCTTACACGGGAAACATTTTAGTAGGAACTTTACACTCCTAAATCCTATTCTAGGAGACTCCAGCCCCTGTTTTGAGGGGGTGGATACATGTAGGTCTGCAGCTTATAGTAAATTTACACTTGGAAATGGTGACTAGCAAAAAAGTGCAAAGTTACGACTTGGCGCAGTAGTCATGTGAGTACATTTACGCATGTAAATTTACCTTTGTGAGTAGGCCACTAGATGGAAAAGTAAGGGTATTTCACCTGTCCATTAACTGCGTAAAAATACTTCCTTCAGCAAAGAAGCAAAAAAAAATCACTCGTTTTGCAATGCTTGAGTGATCGATAGCACCCAATGGAATCTGTGTAGGTTGCGCACAGAAGGATGTAACTAACATGGCTAGGCAGGGGTTTCTAAACTGTTCATGGGCAGGGCCTCACATACTCGTTCAGCAACCATAGTTGAACACGGGTTGATGATACTGCCTCTGGTTACAACATTACTAAGCTGGTAATGCACTTCAGTGGATTGGTTTGATCCTGACAGGTCATTTCCGACCACCCCTCCCCATACACTGCTGGGGTTCAAGGATTTACACAGACATTGATGCGTTAATAGGAAAATTAGATATTATGGTCGAACAGGAGGACAAATAAAGTTAAACGTTACTTTTTTTTAATGTTAAATGACGCCAGAAACACAGACTAGCACCCACATTTTTTTATTAAGAAAACATATTTAAAAGTATTTACGTTTTTCAGTCTGTTTGCTGGTAGTGCTAAAGATTTATTATTTCAAAAACAAAATAATTGAACATTTGCAGGTGCACGTGGCTTGAAATACTTGAGATGAGTTTGGAAACCAGGTGCAGGCTGCAGGGCACGTGTGCATTTTTATTGCTTGGCTAGTAACACCCATTCTCATAGCGATCATGCATTCTGTCTCTGGGGTGCAAGACGACACCTGGCATTTGGCTGTGAGCTAATGCTGTTCACATTCTTTCCTTTAGCCATCATCAAAAATAGCTCGCAGAAACATGGCAGAGTGTTTTCTAAAGATGAAAGCTTGCAAAGGAGATGAATAGAAGATCTGAAAAATACGCTGTGATTAATTGTAACGAATGGAAACATTTAAATGTGCCTTAAGAATGGGAAAGTTTAGATTTCCATGTTCTATGCAATGTTATTTATCTGTTGTGCATAATTTGCTTCACCACTGGCACACGAAAATGCAGCTAAGCACTTCAAGAGTATTTCGAACCACAGACTGGTAGCTCTCAATTAAGGGTCGTTTTCCACCGTGGGATTTCACGTGACATCAGATAGACAACAAGGAGGAGACTTGAGCAGTCTATGATGTCATTTGGAAAGCCTTGGTGGATCTACCCAGCTACAATTTTAAGTGGGTTATGGATCCCACAAACTCCCTTCTCCTACTCAGATCAGTAGTATAATGGTGGAGGCATCAGGGTGTCATTGGGTTACCATGGATGTCCTATGTATGGCCTCTACTGCCTCAGCTCCCATACTCTGGGGCAGATTCCGTTTCCGGCCACAAAACAAACCGACCGACATGGACCCGGACCGAATACCGACCGACACGGACCAGCGCCGTACGACCTGTGCAGTACGATGCAACGCGTGTGATTTACAGCCGATACGTACGGAATACAAGCCGTACGACCGAGCCGTAGGGAAAATAGTGATCGGCCGGAAGACCGACGCGATTATCACAGACCGACACGAATCCGGAATGAAGCCGACTGACCCGTACCCACGATGTACGATTTGCGCAGTATGATGCAATGCGTGTAAAACCAGACTGACTCGCACGGAGACCAAGCCGCACGACCGACACGCACAGACAACCTGGCACACAAGCAATAGAGACCACCGCGACCGACGCGTAACAAACACAGAAGATAGGCAGCGTGAACGAGGCAGAGAAGCCCGCACGAGACAACAGCAGCGTCCGTTTCCGTCACATGAACGTCTCCTTCATGCCTACAAAACACAAAGGAAAAAAGACAAAAAAAGGACCAAACAAGCAATGACAAAGCCAATAAATACCAAAAAAAAAAACATGGGACAAAGACACACCCACCACTCCAACTATATGAAGGACTATAATCACTACCATCATCCCTTGCAAACAGGAGACACAGCCAGGAGCAAACACCAGCACACAGCATCCACAGACACACTCACAACTCACCCATCACACAACTCACCCACCATCAGCACCTCATACAAAAGCACACACACATACACCCAGCAAAACCAACACCGACCCACCATCACTTGCACCCTCACACACACATCCCTCACCACCACCCATCACCATGCCCCCAAAGAAGAACCCAAAGTTCACAGATAGGGAGTTAGAAGTGCTGGTAGACAAGATCATCAGAGTAGAGCCACATTTGTTTGGTACATTGGTCCAAAGGACCCCCATCTCACAGAAAAACAAGATGTGGGTGAGGATTGTGGACAAGGTGAACGCCCAAGCACCAGCAAGGCGCATAAGGACGATAACCAGATCAGGTGGTATGACGTGCGCAGGAGGGTCAAGAAACTCATCGAAAAAGATCACGCCAGTCAGTGCACCGGCGGCAGCCCTCCTGCCAAAACAGTCTACTTCAGGACCTGGGAGGAGAAGGTGTGGGACATCCTACCACCAGAGAGCGTCCATGGCCTAACAGACATCCCAGAGCCTGGTGAGTACACAAACAACATACCCAAGATTGTGTGGCAAGGGGACAGTGAAACCATGCACCGCAAGCAAAGCTACACTAACCAATAGATAATCAGCCCAAGATGTGTATGCCAGTTACACAAACACAATACCTGCCATCTCATAGTGACTGGGAACTGTGTCATGACATGCACCAACCTACCAACAAATAGAGCAAGCCAGTGGGACAAAGCCAAATAGACCCTGCCGGACAGTTTGCCACCACAAACACACCACCTCACAGTGCAGCTGACTGTCAGGAAGGAATAGTGGGGATGCAGGTGAAGTGAGTGTAGCCAAAAGCATGATGGGGCCTGTAGTCACAGATAATGCTCCCCCTCCTGATTGGCCCATCAAGACCTCCCTGAAACATGCCCACATCACAGGGAGTGGAAAATGACTGACAAGATGGCTGACACTGGCTCCTGCTGTGGGGAGCACAAGGCCCTGCTGGGGCTTGTGTGCAAATCAGAAGCAGGACACCACTGACTGACATCCTGAAAGACAACTTGCACGCCCTACAATAGAAGCACGTTTCATGATGGGAAGGAGGACTGACAGCCCTGACCATACTTATCAGCATGCGGAGACACCCCCCCTCAACACAAACTCCACACAACTCACCGGGTACAATGCATTGACACACACCTCATTGAAATATCAGCAAAAGATACCACGTTCTGGGTGCTGCTGTGTAAAGCACAGGGGCTCACTTTAGACTTGTAGCCAAACAAACACCAGGATTTTGCAGTCAGCCATCTTGCCATTGCTGTCAGACCCCCTCACAGGGAAGCAGAGTCAAGAGGGAGGAAGTATGGGCATGCTGGGAAGGGGGGTGTAGCCAAGAGCATGATGGTAGTTGCAGTCACAGACAATACCCAGCCACCCACATGGCCCAGCAAGCTCACACTGAACCATGCTCGCCTCACAGGGAGTGGGAAGGGACTGACAAGATGTCTGACATTGGGCTCTGTTGTGGGGAGCACAAGGCCATGCTGGGAACTGGGCACCAATAAACACCAGGACTTCACAGTCAGCCATCTTTCCATTGCTGTCACACCCCCTCACAGGGAAGCAGAGTAAAGAGGGAGGAAGTATGTGCATGGTGGGACGGGGGTGTAGACAAGAGTATGATGGGACTCGCAGTCACAGACAACCTACACCCATCCACAAGGCCCAGCAAGATCAAACTGAACCATACGTGCCTCACGGGGAGTGGAAGGGACTGACAAGATGTCTGACACTGGGCTCTGTTGTGGGGAGCTCAAGGCCATGCTGGGAAATGGCCAACAACTGTTAGCGGGGGAGAATTCCCCAACAGAATCCTTTTCATTGTCGCTTTAACTACAGATCCCATAATGCCCCACTCTAGGGTATCCTTGTGTGCCTTCCCATACTGCAACGAGAGAAAATCAGCTGACATAAGGTTTATAAGCCTTCAGCAACCACTCCCAGGTGCTTGGCTTTGATTCCTGTCGGAGCCCCGCCCTTCCCCTGTGAAAGTCGACAAGGATTTCATCGTATCGAGGATACGCTGGTTTGTTGGACCGTGATTCACGTGTATACCTGAACATAGTCTTACCTCCTTGGATCCTGTACACGTTCCAGTCATTAGCAAGCGTGGACACTCTTGGGGCGATTCTCTCACCCCCCCTCCGGTGGCAGGAGCATGACGACCCGCTGCTGAATACCCTAATGATACCTCCCAAACAGCGAAGACGGGTAACGTTGCTAAAAGGGTCCCTGCACAACAGTGGTACAGCGGCCGGGATATTCCTGGGCTGTTACGTGGAGAAACTGACTTCATCGTAAAGGTACGCTGTGCCTTTAAGACTCGCGATAAGACAACGTGCGAGAATTATTATTTTTTTTTTACTTTATTGAAATTCCTGGAGAACAAGGAAGCGCGTCCTCTCAGAATCGGCAAAGACTGCTCCAGGCCTTTTGAAACTAACGGCTGTGACGGATACCTATCACTCCTTTCGGCCTCCGTCTGTGCAGATTGGGGAGAGCTCCCACCACCTGTAAGTGACTCGTTAATGACAGGAGATCCGCATCGTCAGAGAATGTAAGCCTGTTCCATTTTGACTGCAAATTCAGAACCTTGCTGCTTGAGCACTGTGTGCATATTTTCTTTTATTATTTCTGGAGATCTGAACCCGGACGTCTTTGGGACCTTGCCTCTAATATATCCAGTTCAGGGTAATCTGGTATACAACTAAAGAGACTCTGGAACTTGAGAACCCAGAAACTCTGTCCTACTCCCTTGTTGGAACTAGTATAAAGCAAGACTCCCATGCTGGTCTCCGAGTAAGTGTGTGGGGGTACACAAGGCATATGAACATAAGAGAGATAGTGTATTTTGTGTATATACAAGTTAGGGGTGAGCGCTAATCTGTCCCTCTTCAATTTCTTTCCTTACTACAGGTTCCTTTTATCTACGGACAGTACCTGACTCCTGGCCAGTTCTCCCCGGACGCTCCCTGGCGGCGCTTCTTAGAGATATTCCCCTCCTTCTTAGTATCTTTAAACGACCTAAGGGGGTACTATCTTGGGGGAGAGGAAAGACACAGGCTTCGCTTCTGTGGATTTCGGCATCTTCTGTTCTTGTCGCCCGAGGCCTCGACAGCAAAGCCAAGCCCACGAACATATTATCCCCCGAGCGAAGATGGAGAAGGGCGCCTCCTATGATGCCCTTATGGATAGCCCTATTGTTATCCCTCCAACCTCTATGAGTGATTTAGTCACCGTGGTAAATGCTTTACAAGCAGAACTTACCTAGTTGAGAGGGGAGAATCAGCGGCTGGTTGCTGAAGTAGATATGCTCAAAGCCCAAAGACTCACAGACGAGAAAACCCATGACACTAATCCCAAATACAAGAGAAGCTACATTCAACCCGCACACTTCCAGCCCCCTTCCACTTCTATCTCTACGAATATGGGTTCGGGTCCCGCCCTAGTTAAAGTAACTGTAGTGACACCTCCTCAAACCCCTTTAGCAATGCCTGAAAGGTTCTCTGGGGACAGCACTAAATATGGGGTGTTTATAAATCAATGCCACCTCCAATTGTTATGTAGAGCTGCCTCATTTCCTGATGATGCTGCCAAGGTTGCTTTCATTATTTCTTACCTTAGTGGTAACGCGGCCCTGTGGGCAGTACCTCTAGTCGAGAACGATGACCCTATATTATATGACCTCACTAGCTTTAAAGAAAGAATGAGATGTCTTTTTGCTCGTCATTCATATATGCAAGCGATTGACAACGAGTTGTTAAACTTGAAACAAGGTTCTAAAGATTTGGTGACATATATCACCACTTTTACTAGATTAGTCTCCGAAACACAATGGCCGGAAGACAAAAGAACCTCCTTGTTTTACAGGGGTCTCCGAGATGAACTCAAGGATATTTTATCACAGATAGTAGACCCTCCAGAAGACTGCTCTTCTTTCATGGATCTTGTGGTTAAACTAGATCATAGGTTGTCAGAGAGAAAAGGAGAAAGAACAAAGAGTGATTACACCCGTCTTTTCCTAGCAAAAAACGAGAAGAAAGAAACCCGAGAGTCGGTTGAGCCCATGCAGATAGGGGGTGTTAGGGGTCCACTCTCCACAGAAGAACGTGATAAACGTAGGAGATTAAACCTGTGCTTGTATTGTGGAAAGAGTGGTCATTACGCACGAGAATGCCCGGTTAAACCTAAAGCAACTGTAAAAACCATTGCGCCGCGGAGCGGGGGCACTGTCGGAAAACTAAAAGACTTGGACAGTTCAGAGATCGCTCGTTCAAGTCTTGCTAACTTACAGGTCTCTCATTTCTTGGCTAATACAGTGGCACTGGTACCTAAACATTTCACCATCTCTGTGATATTGCACTTACCCTCCCAGATTAGGAAAACCCTGCCTATATTGATAGATTCTGGTGCTACTGGTAATTTTCTGGACATTTCATTGGCCAAATCTTTGGGAATAGACTTTGTTCCCAAATCGCATCCTGAAACAGTAAAAGCGGTGGATGGAACTGAACTATCCTCCGGGTTACTCACTTATCGGACCCCCACCTTAGTAATGACTTGTGATAACGGGCACACAGAATCTCTCACCTGTGATTTAATAGATGCTCCTAATTTCGGTGCTATTCTGGGAGTCCCATGGCTGCAATTGCACAACCCACTCATTGACTGGGCATCTAGGAGAGTTACACTACGGTCCTCCTATTGCTTGACTTGTTGTTATCGGAACATCGCACACTGGCAAACCCCATTGTGTTGTGCTCTGTCTTTACCTGTAACCCCGACATTACCCCTTGAGTATGGGCAGTTTGCAGAAGTATTCGATGAGGTAAAAGCTACAGCCCTGCCTCCTCATAGATCTTATGTTTGCAGAATTGATTTGATCCCAGGAGCACAGCTTCCTGTCAGCCGGGTGTATGCACTGACAGCCCCTGAAACCCAATACCTGTCTGAATATCTTCAGGATATGCTGCAAAAAGGGTTTATTCGACACTCCTCTTCCCCTGTTTCCTCTCCTATTTTTGTTATTCCCAAACATGAAGGCGGTTTAAGAGCTTGCCTAGACTATAGGGCGCTTAACAAAGTGACCATAAAAAATAAATACCCTCTTCCCCTCATCTCCACTCTCTTGGATCAGGTGAGAAAAGCAAAAATATTCACAAAATTAGACTTAAGAGGAGCCTATCATTTGATCCGAGTTAGAGAGGGAGATGAGTGGAAGACGGCTTTTCGCACAAAATTTGGTTTGTTCGAATATTGTGTGATGCCCTTCGGCCTATGCAACGCCCCAGCGGCGTTTAAATTTTTTGTTAATGAAGTGCTAAGAGAATATTTGGACGTTTTTGTTATCGTCTATATCGATGACATCCTTATTTACTCCCAGAACACTCATGAACATGTGAAGCATGTAAAACTAGTCTTGCAATTGCTTCAGGACAACCACTTGTTTGCAAAATTAGACAAATGCTTTTTTCACGTACCTTAAGTGGAATTCTTAGGGTTTGTTATCTCCTCAGCAGGTATACATATGGACCCCGCTAAAGTAGGCGCTATCACTAACTGGACGAGCCCTAAAACGGTCAATGAAGTGCAATCCTTTTTAGGGTTCGCTAATTTCTATTGTAGATTCATAAATCATTTCTCGGATACAGTGTCACCCATAACCCGGTTGTTAAAAAAGGGGGTTACCTTTGAGTGGACCGATGCAGCCGAAAGGGCCTTCAAACAATTAAAAACCCGGTTCACGACGGCTCCTATCATTCGGCATGCGGATGGAACTCGACCTTATTACATAGAGGCTGATGCCTCTCAATATGCAGTAGGAGGCGTGCTCTCCCAACGGGACGCACAATCCGGAAATCTTCATCCAGTAGCCTATTTTTCCAAAACCTTGTCACCAGCAGAGCAAAACTATGCCATTGGAGAACGCAAACTTTTGGCCATCAAAATGGCCTTTCAGGAGTGGCGGCATTACCTGTTAGGATCCCCGCATACCATCATTATTTATTCAGACCATAGAAACCTTCAGTTTTATAGGTCGGCTCGAGCCCTCACGCCCAGACAGATGCGTTGGGTCTCCTTTTTTTCTGAATATGATTTCATAATTACCTATCGTCCCGGATCTAAACAAGGAAAGGCAGACGCTCTGTCACGCCTTGGTGAAAACCATAAATATACTGAAGAACATCCCATACCTATCATTCCAGCTAATAAGATTGTAGCTTCTACCACCAGGGGGCCTTCGTTTGTGGATCAATTAACGGCTGCTTACGCTACTCTTAACAGAGAGGAATGGTTAGCCAACCCAAGAAACACCTTAGTGGGGGACATGTTCTATCATGACCATCGCTTGTTCATTCCTTCAAAAGAAACCTGTGACTTGATAATTACATGGTGTCATGCATTGCCCCTAGCTGGACATCCCGGAGGGGATAAAACATTATCAACTTGTCAACGTTGGTTTTGGTGGCCAGGCATGTCTCATGATATTGAAGACTTTATCAAAGCTTGTCCTACATGCGCACGTCAAAAGTCATCACACAGTGCTCCTGCTGGGCTACTGCAGCCTTTACCTATCCCAGACATACCTTGGTCGTCCATTAGCATGGACTTTATCACTGATCTCCCACCAGTACAAGGTTATACCACTATATTAGTGGTAGTCGATATGTTGTCGAAAATGGCCTATTTCATCCCCCTTAAAAAAGTACCCACTGCATTGAATTTAACTGAAGTGTTTATTGACAACATTGTCAAATTACATGGGTTACCGTCTATCATTTTTTCGGATAGGGGTCCCCAATTTGTGTCCAAATTCTGGCAAGGGCTATGTAAGGCACTACAGATAGACCATCGTCTCTCTTCAGCGTACCACCCTCAAACGGATGGGCAAACGGAGAGAACTAATCAGACTTTAGAACAATATCTCCGTTGTCTGATAAGCACTACTTCGAATGACTGGCTTCAAGCACTCCCTTTGGCGGAATTTGCGTATAATAACGCCACACATTCTGCTTCCAAGGTGTCCCCCTTCTTTACTACAGGTTACCATCCCAAATTCCTGCCGCCCTCTATCCCACATGGGGATGTACCTGCAGTAACAGATCATCATTCTTGCCTGCGATCCATTTGGGAACAAGCAAAAATCCATCTGAGAGAGGCCAAACAGTCCATAAAAGTACAGGCAGACAAACACAGACGCCCGTCACCAGAGTACAGTGAGGGGGCCCAGGTTTGGCTGTCCACAAGAAATCTCCAGTTACCAGGTCCCCATAAACTGCAACCCAGGTACATAGGACCATTTTCCATTTCCCGAGTAATCAACCCTGTCACCTGTAAATTAAGCCTTCCAACCGACATGCAGATTCATCCTGTCTTTCATACTTCCCTTCTCAAACCCTATGTCGCCCCCTCCTTCCCTGAACCTCCACCCCCTCCCGTATTGGTAGAAGGGCAATTAGAGTATGAAGTCAAGAGTATCCTGGATTCACAACGTATCAGAGGTAAGTTGCAATACCTCATTGATTGGGTGGGGTATGCCCCAGAGGATAGGACCTGGGAACCCGCTGAAAACATACACGCCCCTACGCTGATAAGGAGATTCCATGCAAGACATCCTTCCAAACCCCGACCTAGGAGGGGCCATTAGGGGGGAGAACTGTAGCGGGGGGAATTCCCCAACAGAACCCTTTTCATTGTCGCTTTAACTACAGATCCCATAATGCCCCACTCTAGGGTATCCTTGTGTGCCTTCCCATACTGCAATGAGAGAAGATCAGCTGACATAAGGTTTATAAGCCTTCAGCAAACCCTCCCAGGTGCTTGGCTTTGATTCCTGTCAGAGCCCCGCCCTTCCCCTGTGAAAGTCGACAAGGATTTCATCGTATCGAGGATACGCTGGTTTGTTGGACCGTGATTCACGCGTATACCTGAACATAGTCTTACCTCCTTGGATCCTGTACACGTTCCAGTCATTAGCAAGCTGTTACGTGGAGAAACTGACTTCATCGTAAAGGTATGCTGTGCCTTTAAGACTCGCGATAAGACAACGTGCAAGCATTTTTTTTTTTTTTACTTTATTGCAATTCCTGGAGAACAAGGAAGCGCGTCCTCTCGGAATCGGCAGAGACTGCTCCAGGCCTTTTGAAACTAACGGCTGTGACGGATACCTATTCCCTCCTTTCGGCCTCCGTCTGTGCAGATTGGGGAGAGCTCCCGCCACCTGTAAGTATGACAGGAGATCCGCATCGTCAGAGAACGTAAGTCTGTTCCATTTTGACTACAAATTCAGAACTTCGCTGCTTGAGCACTGCGTGCATATTTTCTTTTATTATTTCTGGAGATCTGAACCCGGACGTCTTTGGGACCTTGCCTCTAATATATCCAGTTCTGGGTAATCTGGTATAAAGAGACTCTGGAACTTGAGAACGCAGAAACTCTGTCCTACTCCCTTGTTGGAACTAATATAAAGCAAGACTCCCATGCTGGTCTCCGAGTAAGTGTGTGGGGGTACACAAGGCATATGAACATAAGAGAGATAGTGTATTTTGTGTATATACAAGTTAGGGGTGAGCGCTAATCTGTCCCTCTTCAATTTCTTTCCTTACTACAGGTTCCTTTTATCTACGGACAGTACCTGACTCCCAGCCACTTCTCCCCTGACGCTCCCTGGCGGCGCTTCTAGGTCTCTTCTCTCCTTAGAGATATTCCCCTCCTCCTGAGTATCTTAAAACGACCCAAGGGGGTACTATCTTGGGGGAGAGGAAAGACACAGGCTTCGCTTCTGTGGATTTCGGCATTTTCTGTTCTTGTCGCCCGAGGCCTCGACAACAACAAACATCAGGACTTCACAGTCAGCCATCTTGCCATTGCTGTCACACCCCCTCACAGGGAAGTAGAGTCAAGAGGGAGGAAGTATGTGCATGCTGGGAAGGGGGGTGTAGCCAAGAGTATGATGGGACTCGCAGTCACAGACAACCTGCACCCACCCACATGGCCCAGCAAGATCAAACTGAACCATACTCGCCTCACAGGGAGTGGGAAGGGACTGACAAGATGTCTGACACTGGGCTCTGTTGTGGGGAGCTCAAGGCCATGCTGGGAAATGGCCAACAACAATATCAAAGTCTGTCTGTGACAAGCTGGGAAAAAGCAGTGTACAGGCAGGCATCTGTTCGAAAAGTAGAAAATGTCATGTTTGTGAACCAACAATGCATGTAGAAACATAAATCACATTGTGTGTCTTCCAAACACAGGTCGTGCTGGGCACCCAGCACCAAATGGTGAGGATACCTAGTCCCAGACTCTGGTGGACACTGAGCTCTCTGGTCTGACTCTCTCACTCTCCTCTTCGGATGACGACAACCAACCTGGCCCCTCCGGTGTGAGCCATCATGCAGCACCAGCAGCATCAACATCTGCCCCCCCTGTACCCACACCTCCAGCATCTGGACACCGGCAGGGCACCCCCGCCAATACGGACAGACCAAGGCCAATCAAAACCCACAGCACAGGGACACAGGACCCCCCGGAAGCTACAGCAAACACCACCAGCAACACCACCCAAGGGGTCCCAGTGTCACCTGTGCGTCCCGCCGCTGGTCCTGCCCGTGTGGAGAGGGGTGCTGGGAGGGGTGGGAGGCACAGGGTGCGCCTTGCAGAGGGGTCTGGACTACATGATGACCCCCACCTGGCACGCATCTTAGATGCGTACCAGGATAGCACCGGAGGATTTGGCCAGGTAGTGGGGATCCTCAAGGACATGCAACACGAGCAGGTCGCCCACCATGCCCCAATGGAGGCCAAGTGGGATGACATTACTGCGGTGCATCAGGACATACTACAATGCCTCCGCCAGATCAACACCAACCTGTCTACACCCCCGTGTGCCCACAACATCTGTCGCAACACCATCTGCCAGCGCCACAGGGAGGGGGGACCACTCTGGCGGAGAGTCCCTTGCACCGCAGAGGCCTGCACATGAGGATCCCCCCCCCCCCCGTAAGAAGAGGGGTCGTCCGAAGAAGGACATGTGAGAGGCAGATGTCCCAGCACATCCCCCAGGGCCTCTAAACCTGTCCTTTGTGCGCAACCCGTTCACCTTGTCCAATCGCACACAACTCGCCCACATGACATGGAGGGTTCATGTTGGGCCAATGTATCAGATGACTGTGGACTTTACTCTGGACATTTCATCTACCAGCACTTCCAACTCCAATGTGAACTTTGGATTCCCAAACCAATGTACAGCACCCACCATCCTGTGCACTTCCCTCACACATGTTTGTAAATAAACTCACCAGTACACCATACTAGCCTCTGTTGTGATTCCAACTTGTCATGTTCAGGGAGATGTCGATCTGCTACACAACACAGTGCATGCCAAATACTGCAACAATGTGACCAAAGTAAGGTGTGTCATAGGGTTGTGACACATGTGAGGGAGATACACCACTATGGCAACACAAACCATACTCACCATGGCCATGTTACTCATCACACACAATGATGTTGACCTGAAACGCATTGGCATGCACAGACACAACACCAACCCCAGTCAGTGGTAACAAGTACACAGGTGAGGTAAGCAGATGTCAGTCAGATGTGGGAGGACAGACAACGCACATATAAAGCGTATCACAGGTTCATTACACATCAGCAACACGTTTATTCCACACTAGTTGCACGGTAATTCTACGTAACAGTGGACACACGCTCCCAATGTGTTGGAGAATGGAAGTCCAGGGATGTGTGGTACATCAGTTGACGGGAATTGGCAACTTCCACACTGGTGTTGGCTTCTGGGTGTTGGAGGTCAGTGTTGACCACACAACAGGCAAAGTACCCTGGGAAGGACAGACAAGATACAGTCAAAATCACAGAAGAACAGGAGAGAAATGCAATACACATGCACAAAACATGTTGCAAGACACCTACACAAACACTAGTTAGCAGTGCCACTCTATTGTGGAGTACACACCACCTGAATGGACACATTACAGCACGCATCCAGTCAAGTGGCACACAGACACACTCAGACAGCAACAGAGCTGGCACAACACATTCCAGGCTACCTCCATACATACACATAACAACCCTGGAAACTCACATTCAGGTGAAGAAGTTGTTGATGAGCTGTGAGCGGACGTCACCATCATCTTCATCATCACTGGCATCTTGGCCCAGGCCGGGATCCTCCACAGGTGCCGGACGTTGGTCATCGTCATCGTCATCCTGGATGAGAGGCACCTCCTTTCGCACCGCCATGTTGTGTAGCATGCAGCAGACAAGGATTATTTTGCACACCTTTACAGGCTCATATGGGAGGGCCCCTCTGGTCTTGTCCAGGCAGCGAAAGCGGCTTTTCAGGAGGCCGAATGTCCGCTCAATCACCCTCCTGCTCCGACCATGTGCCTCATTGTAGTGCAGCTCGGCTGGTGTCACAGGGTTCCCGAGGGGTGTCAGCAACCACGGCATGTTGGGGTATCCAGAGTCACCTACACACACAAAAATGAACAAGTTGCTGAGTTTTGTAGGAGTGCGGAATACAACATTGACAAACACACACAATGAGAAACAGTCAGTACACACCGACAAGCCAGGCATGCTGAGCTGGCATCTGTGACATCAGCGTTACAATGCGACTACTCCTCATGATGTAGGCATCATGCGCAGAACCGGGAAAACGTGCACACACATGTGTGATACACATGTCTGCAAGACATACCACCAGAGCATTGATGGGGTGGAAATGTTTCCTGTTCCGGTATGCCTGCTCATGTGCCGTGGTGGTACCAGGGCCACATGTATACCATCAATAGATCCGATGACGTTCGGCATCCTCCCCAGTGTATAAAAGGCATCCTTTATTTCAGGGAGTTGACCTGGGCTAGGGAACTTGATATACAGGTCAAGGAATTGCAACATCCCCTCCAAGACATTGCGTAGCACCCGACTAAACATCGTTTGCGACATCCCACCAGCTGTAGCCACCGTGTACTGGAAGATACCAGCAGTAAAGAAGTGCAGGGCTGCCATCACCTTCACCTCTGGGGTCAGTGCTGTAGGGTATGTCTGGCCAGGTAGCAGATGTGTCGCCAACTGCTCCGCCAACTCCACAATCAGTGGCCTGGTGAAGCGGTACCGTCTGATGCAGTCGCGTTCCTGCATGGTTGCAAGGTCTGGGAACGGCCGATGGACAGCTGGTGACCTGCAGTACAGAGATGCACAAAGGAAGATTATCAGTACATCCACCCATGTGACCATGACCACGATTAATATCACATGCTAGTTCATGACATTACACAATGTACTGAGGTGTGTGCTGTTGGTCATGGACACATATGTCACCTACAAGACCACCACCTCACATCTCAATTCCACATGTCCACATGAGTCCCATGTAGTGCAATGGCCAAGCATCTGGCTGTGTCACCCAACCTATGTGCTGCTGCAAAGTTCCAAACACACCACAGTGACAATTGAGGCCTCAGGTCTCCCAGGCATCACAGATCTTTGCCATGCAGAAACCCAGGCTCCCTGTACTGCCACATCAACACAGTAATGGACATGGCGTAGCACGTACACACCACAAGGCAAGCGTAAGTCCCACAGGTAGTGGCCACTGTTGTTCCTGCCGGCCCTACATGTACGTCTCTTAGACACACACCCCATCAAGGTTGATGCATATACCACATGAATGTGGAGACTGTCACCCATTGGGAACATTTGATCAGACATATCTGAGACACAACATGCACACAGACGGTGTGTGCACATCAGTATTGTGGCTACAAGTCTCACTGTGATGTACATGCCATCACCCCCAGGACTCAGGGTGTATGTGACCTGTCCTAAACATATCCAACCTGACACTGTGGCCGTGACTCATGCCCATTACTGTCCAACTGCACATCACAGTGGTAATGTGCACAACACACAAAGGATTCTGCCCCCATGTACACGTGCACAGCCTGGGAGTGGCTGCACAAAGTGCCAGGCAAAAAAACAGATGTGGCCCCCCCAAACACACAGGGAATGCAGCCTTACATGCCATGGGACACTGTGTGGCCAATGCTGTAGTGCGGTAGGTGTGCACATGTTTCCCTGGCCAGTATATGTGTGTTGCATCCGTATAATAGTCACACTAATGAGGTCCGACGCGGGTGACACTGCGTATGCATTGCACGGGTCATGTCTGAGCCGTGCGTACGCTTTGTCACTGAATGCAATGTGGTCCGATGTGGGTGACACTGCGTACGCATTGCACGGATCATGTCCGAGCCGTGCGTACGCTTTGTCATTGAATGAAATGAGGTCTGACACGGGTGACTATAATGCATACGCAGTAACAGACCACAGGAGGTAGCCCATGAACCACAGTGAGACTGGGGCGGTACATTATATCTAACAACAATGTCTCAATGTGGGATTCATTGGAAAGACAAGTTATGTCAAAACAAGCCATACAGTAGAATACTTATTAGAGAAATGAATCCAATAGGGAAGACACAGGGAGACCGAGGGTGTAGGGAAATATATATTTGAAGAATGTTCAGCACATGATGGACATATTAAGTCATATGTACATATCATACAGGTGAAGAGCACTGCGTGACAATTAGTGGCAATGTAACCAAACGAAATACTGTGCACAAGTGCTCGTGGAATTTTGTGACGGCGCAAGTGACACATAAAGTGGTATATACAGCGGTGAAGGAGGCGCAGCATAAAAAACAATGGTACATAAATCTGGCGGAGTTAGGGCATTCACACAGTTGATGTGAGAATTTTCAAGGAACAGTGGAGCAAATGCCCATGGACAGAGGGGCGCCAAAATTAACGCTGTTGAAGTCGACGGCGTTTCGGCCTGTAACAATCTAGGCCATCATCAGGACTGGTTACACATACTTGGGGCAGTGCTAAGGGAGTCAGAAAAACATATCTCAGGAAAGAACTCAATTAAAATAGGACCAAAAAAGGGGAGGAAAACGTGCAACGGAGTGGTGACTATGGGCGGCGGTAGGTGATCTAATGTGAGAGAATCCTGCGAGGTCAAAGGGTGAGGGGACAGCATAAGGGAGAAAGAAAGAGGAAACTGGTGAAGTGCCAGAAGGAATAACCTCTGTGCACAGATACACAGACGATGCCAGGTGACTAAGGCAGGCAATGAGACACAGGAAAGAGAAATCAATTGACGTGCCACTAGGAAAAACGACTCGTGAGGTGCCCTAGAGATTGGCATCTGTGCACGGTCGAAACGATGAAGGCGGGTGACTCGGGCAATGCATAGGGCACGGCCAATACGGAACAGGAAAAGTGAGGGGCGTCACGGGGATGAATATAAACGTGGAACCGGGTGCGGGTGGAGCAATTCAATGGTCGAAGAGCAAGGAAGCGTCGTGATCGAGCAAGAGAAAACTGGGCTTACTTGTAGAAAACCGGGAGAAAGATTACACCAGCGGGACACGGCCTGCGCGAAATATCGGGGGGTCCGTGAACGTGTAAGCTGGGAGGGGGAAGGAGAGAAATTAAGAAAAAGCCCGGTCCGGAGGAAGGACTGGAGACAGGGGAAGGTGCGGCACTTACTTCGTAGAGGGCGGGGGGCTCAGTCAATTGGAATGCTAGAGAAAGGAGACAAGGGGTTACAATCTTGGCCGGGTGGAACCAAGGGGGGGGGGGGGGAGGGAAGGGAAGGGAGGGAGGGAAAGGTACTTACGTGTCCATGGCGAGTGAATCACCGCAGGGGGGTCCGTGGCGTGTAGGTGGCCGGCGTGAGTCGGGCAGTGAATGAGATGTGAGAGAGCCGGGAGGGGAGGATTAGAAGCAACGCGTCCGGGCCACGCGAGAGGTTGTGGACGAATCACGGAAGGGGTGGGAACCACTAGAACGCGTCCTTACGAAAGACCGGAAGCGAATTCAGTGTGGTAAAGGCGCGAGTAGGTAGTCATGGCAACCAGTACACATGCAGAATGCCGATAGTGAATTACGGAAGCGGTAAGAAGCATGCAGCATACGAGTACGGTAGCGAAGTGAAGGAGGAAGAAGGTCCTGCTAGAGACCAATACCAAAAGGGGGTAACAGTCCTGAATGAAGCAGCAGAGGGTGACGCAAATTGTAACATTTGAACAATTGAATGTAAGATACATTTTAAATAAGATACATTTTTAAATTGCAGATCATTGGCAAAATCACTAGCAGTAAGGCAGGGAATAGAGACGAGAGGGTAGGGAAAGGGATAGAACGAGGGGAGGACTAAGGGGGAACGGGGAAGGAGAGGGGAAGGGATGAGAAATGAGAATTAGAGAGAAGGGTAGAGCAATTGGGGGAGGTAAACAGATGGCAACAATAAACAAACGTATCTAATACAACTACGGGAGAAAAAGACCTGTTATTAGAGCAGACAAAATGAAGCATGAGTTGACAAGGGTACATTTTTACAATGCGGTATATTGGCAGAATTAATGTAGTAAGAGGGATGGGAAGGGAACGGAGAGAGGAGAGAAAGGGGGGAGGCAGGTAGGACAAAGGGGCGGGGAAGGGGGGAAAAAAAGGAAAGGAGGATGAGTAATTGAAGATTTTGGAAGAATTGAAGAGATTGAAAAATTGGATAGACTTATCAGCTGGATAGAGAAAGTAGTATGCAGCAGGAAGATATATTTATGCAAGGGTGGAATTCCATTCGTCAAGAGAATTCAAGCCCTGTTCAATTGTGTTAAAGCGAGCAATCCAACGGCATTCACATCTATTTAGAAGTCTTTGAATGTCTCCACCTCTCAATGGAATGGATGGTTTGTCAATAACCAGCCAGGAAAACTCGGTCTCGGTGTGATTTTTCTCTTTGAAGTGGGAGACCAAAGGGGCTGTTAGGATACCACATCTGATGCGGCTGCGGTGCTGCAGGATGCGGTCCTTGACCATCTGGGAGGTTTGCCCTATGTAGAGTTTATTGCAAGGGCACCTTATCAGGTAGATCACGTTTTGTGACCGACAATTGGTGAAGGAGTTCAGGTCAAATTTCATCCCGTTATGGTCAAAAGTTTTGGTGTTGCAAGTAGAGGAACATGCTGCGCATCTTTGGCATCTGTAGTGGCCCACGACCGGTGGTAGTTTCCACGACTTATGAATTGACTCCGATATGGTCGGTGCTGGTGGCCAAGTGATTGCATGTACCAGATGGTCGGCTATATTTTTGCCTCTCCGGTAAGAGAATAGAGGAGGTTCATTGAAGATGGTAAGAGGAGCTAAAATGTTCCAGTTTGATTTGATGATTTTGGCTAGTTTGTTGCTGGAGGGTGAGAAGGTAGAGACAAAGGGGATCCTGCTGTTTGATCTCTTCTCTTTGGGGGTGAGTAAAGTATCACGATGGTTGTACCATGCTCGTTTACGTGCCCTGGTTACCAATTTTTTTGGGGTAACCACGGGCCACAAGTTTGGCAGTTAGTACTTCGGCCTCCTTGAAGAAATCTCTGCGCCACTTGCAGTTACGACGAATCCGCAAGAATTGTCCAAAGGGGAGACCATCACGGAGACCTCGTGGATGATGGCTGGAATAGAGCAGTAAGGTATTCCGCTCCGTGGGTTTCCTGTATAATGAGGTTCCAATTTTACCGTCTTCAACCCGTAGAGTGAGATCCAGGAAAGGGAGGTTATCTTCTTTTGGGTCTACTGTGAACTTAAGATGTTGTTGGCAATTGTGTAGCCAGTCAATGAATTGGGAAAGAGAGGTCCTGCCACCTGTCCAGATGAGCAGGATGTCATCTATATAGCGACGCCAAAAGGTGATATTATTTCTGAATGGGTTAAGGTCGGTGAGGATCATTGTGCTCTCAAGGTGATGAACGTACAGGATGGCAAAATTTGGAGCGAAACAAGCGCCCATAGAGACTCCTTTGATCTGTAAATAGTAAGTGTCTTTATACAAAAAGTAGTTATTTTCTAGGGCAATTTCCAAGAGGGCCATCACGAAGTCGGTAGGTATCCTTGAGGGGGAGGGTCGGGTGTTGAGAATATTCCTTATGACTTCGAGACCTTCTCTGTGGGGTATATTCGTGTAGAGGGATTCAATGTCCATACCCACCATCAAGTTAGTGCCCAGTATGAAAGGGGTATCTTCAATGAGGTTAATTAGATCCATGCTGTCACGCACAAAAGTATCAGTCTTAGGTACGAATTCTTTGAGGATGCTGTCGATGTATTTGCCAGTGGGCTCCAGAACCGAGCCACATCCGGAAACTATAGGTCTACCAGGAGGATTTTGTTGATTCTTATGAATCTTTGGCAAGACGTAGAGTACTGGTGTGCGTGGATGGATTTTGTTAAGAAACAAGGCCTCCTTGTCAGAGATGATATTATCCAATTTGGCCTGAGCAATCAGGGTAAGTATTTTAGATCTTATACCTGGAAGAGGGTCCGAGGGAAGAGCGCGGTAGTGTTCCGTGTTGTTAAGTTGGCGAAGTATTTCGGTGTCATATTTGGTTTGATCTTGTATGACAATCCCTCCCCCTTTGTCTGCAGGCTTGATGATTAGATCTTTGTTTTTACTAAGGTGTTGAAGAGCCTGTTTTTCTGCCAAGGATAGGTTATAAGGGACAAATTCATGTTGTAGTTGAATGTTCTTCATTTCAAGCAGAATCCTTCTCTCAAAGGTGAGAACTTCTGGGGGCATTAGTACTGATGGGGGGTTGAAGGTAGACGGTAGATGAAATAGGGAACGTGTGTTCTGTTCACGTGGAGGTCTCTCCGAGAAGAATTGTCTCAGTCTGATTCGTCTGAAGAATAGTAATAAATTTTCTTGAATCTCAAAGAAATTACTTCTGTCTGTGGGTACGAACGATAATCCTTTACTGAGGAGGTTAATCTCGTATGGAGTGAGATTGTGTTGAGAGAGGTTGAAGATGGGGAGTGTCATCGAAGAGTTGATTGTATTTAGTTCGGTCCCCATTGATAGAATTTTCTTCTGGTCTGGCGCTCTCCGGAGTATTGATACTGGTTGTTGCCTCTCGACCGACCCCGGCCCCTCCCTCGGTTCGACTCTAAAAAACCGGCTGGAAGTAGGGGTTGTGGTCTAGGCGGTTGGTTTCTTTGGGGTCGTGAGGTACTAGGTCCTTCTCCTGGACTGGAATCCTCGGCTGATGTATTTGAAGAGTCAGAAAATGACACTTGCTGGTGATTACGATAGCGGCCCCAGTTCTTCTGTTGTTTAGGGGGTTGGTATGGTGTGTCATAGAAGTCGTCCTTTAAGTAAGGATAGGTTTGTTCGTTGTTGTAATATCGAATGTCTCTTTGGATCTTGTTTATCTTCTTGTTTTGTTCAAAGGTGTTGAAAGTAGAGATGGTGTCGTTTACTCTGTCAAGAAGGTTTTTGGCATCTGTGATAGTGTTGTCCTCTAGGATGAGCTTTTCCAGTTCAGCAATTTCAGCTAATTCCTTGCGACTATGTTCCAAGGCTGTATCGATACCGAGGACCATCCAGTGTCTGGAACAGGTAGTGGCCAGATGACTAAACCCAGATCTAAATTTAGGGTCCTGTGTGAAGATAGCAGGGACGTTGCGGATTTGTAGACCAAGTGGAATGACGTTGGATTTGAGATATTCCGTCAGCATGCGTGCATGTAGATCAGTACGGATCTGTTTCTTTTTAAGTCTTTCAAGTCTATCCAGTAAAATACGTGATTCAGTAGCTCCAGGTGGCGCGGGGGTGGTAGAGGAAGAGAGAAGAGAAGGTCCAGAAAGAATTCTTTGAATGTATTCGTCGGAATAATTTGGGGTCTCCCTGGAAACCATACTGTGTGAAGAGCTTCAACACACAGAGAGTGCCTGAGACAATCAGGCAATTATATCAAAGAAGTCCCAAAGGGGACGACCTCTCGCAACAAGCAGTTGCTCAAAGTAGACAGTAACAGACCACAGGAGGTAGCCCATGAACCACAGTGAGACTGGGGCGGTACATTATATCTAACAACAATGTCTCAATGTGGGATTCATTGGAAAGACAAGTTATGTCAAAACAAGCCATACAGTAGAATACTTATTAGAGAAATGAATCCAATAGGGAAGACACAGGGAGACCGAGGGTGTAGGGAAATATATATTTGAAGAATGTTCAGCACATGATGGACATATTAAGTCATATGTACATATCATACAGGTGAAGAGCACTGCGTGACAATTAGTGGCAATGTAACCAAACGAAATACTGTGCACAAGTGCTCGTGGAATTTTGTGACGGCGCAAGTGACACATAAAGTGGTATATACAGCGGTGAAGGAGGCGCAGCATAAAAAACAATGGTACATAAATCTGGCGGAGTTAGGGCATTCACACAGTTGATGTGAGAATTTTCAAGGAACAGTGGAGCAAATGCCCATGGACAGAGGGGCGCCAAAATTAACGCTGTTGAAGTCGACGGCGTTTCGGCCTGTAACAATCTAGGCCATCATCAGGACTGGTTACACATACTTGGGGCAGTGCTAAGGGAGTCAGAAAAACATATCTCAGGAAAGAACTCAATTAAAATAGGACCAAAAAAGGGGAGGAAAACGTGCAACGGAGTGGTGACTATGGGCGGCGGTAGGTGATCTAATGTGAGAGAATCCTGCGAGGTCAAAGGGTGAGGGGACAGCATAAGGGAGAAAGAAAGAGGAAACTGGTGAAGTGCCAGAAGGAATAACCTCTGTGCACAGATACACAGACGATGCCAGGTGACTAAGGCAGGCAATGAGACACAGGAAAGAGAAATCAATTGACGTGTCTTCCCTATTGGATTCATTTCTCTAATAAGTATTCTACTGTATGGCTTGTTTTGACATAACTTGTCTTTCCAATGAATCCCACATTGAGACATTGTTGTTAGATATAATGCATACGCGTCGGACAGGCATGGTCCGAGACATGCGTACGCCTTGGCCATTGAATCGTATGGAGACGGTGTGAGAAGTTGGCCTGGTATATGATGTTCACTAGTTAAAGTGACCACCTTGTACCATGCCAAGCAACCCTTATGGTGTGGTTGTAAGTCAACCTTTTCGGACTAGCTGCCCTAGTGGTAGCGTAGGCTAAGCAGTCTTTGAGGCTAAACTCGTTAAAGCGTGTTAAGCAGGCTGTTTTACCATATGTAACCCCCCTTTATACCAATGAAAGGACACCACACAGATATATTTTCAAAATATATATGTATTTATTACTCAAAGTATCCCCTAGACTCTTTATGAGCACAGGAGCACAAATCGTTAAACAAGACAATGTTATAATATACAGAAGTTGCACTTTATATGGATGGGCCCTGGTGGCCTCTCAAACCATATACTAAAATAGTGGTATAAGTACCACGAACAGGAAAGGGAAAAGGCCTAGGGCCTCTAGAATCGCTGGGCCTACAAGGAGCTAACTTCAGTTAGTGACCAGGAGGTCCACGGGTCACGTGTGCAGTGAGGAAAGTTACACGCGGGCTCCCATAGGTTTTCAATGGGTGCGTAAAAGTTTAAAAGTTACTGCAGAAAGGGTCTTCTGGATAGACTACGATCTTAAGATTCAAAACACAGACACTAGAGATGTTTCTCTACACTTGGGCACCGGAGTGCCAGCTTTACCTCACCCACAGGAAGCGGGTGCATAGGTCTCGAAGTGCGTCGGGTTTCTTCTATCGATTCAATGGAGCCTGATGACAAAGATGCTGCAGGCGGTTGGTCCAGAAGAGATGCGGTGGATCCAAGGGTGGATCGGAGTTGTAGAAGACCTGAAAGCAGAGGGGACAGTGTTCACAGTCACTAGCCAGTGACCGGCGTGGCACCAGGTAGGTACCAGGCGATGTCGGGTGCAAACAGGTGGTTAGGTGCAGCTTGTCTCTGCAGCCACGTGGTCCCTGAAGGTTGACGACGTCCAGGCGTTAAGTCACGAGCTGTCCCACGCAGGCTCTCACTGTCGGCGGTGTCGGTAACTCGAAAGAAGCAAACAAGCCCTGGCAAAGGCAGGAGTCGTGGAAATTCAAGAAAGCTGATTGTTCTGACCAGCAAGGTCAGAGGGGCTGCTCTTTTGGAGAGCAGCTGGGGCCAGTCTGGAGCAACCAGACCAGCATCGTTGATTTCAGATTAGGTCGCCAAAATGGCCACTAGCCAACGGGCCAGGGACCGGGCAGGCGCGTCGAGTTGCAAAATGCAGAGGGGCCCCACGCAGATCGTGGAGATGCTGGAGGGCTCACCTTTCGTGCAGATGCTGCTCGGGTGTTGGGCTTCTCAGGACCCAAAGCACAACTTGAAGGGAGCCTCTGTTGTCGCGCTTGCAGCTTGTCGTCGGTCTTCCAAGATGGCTGGCTCCACGTGTCTCGGTGCCTCCACGGGTTCCTTCTTTTCAGGGACTGTGGATCGGGCGGTGAGAGGTCTGGAGGTCCAGGTCTTGTCGGGCTCTGGGCTTGGGCTCCGGCGGGAGGCGGCGGCAAAGCAGACGTCGAATAGCTGGTTGGTGCTTGCGTTAGCAAGATGGTCACTCCCTGACCATAGGGGAGATTTCCTTCTGTCCTCTGTGCAGCAGAGCGTTGAAGTTCCCGTCTTCTTCTTTGTAGTAAGTTGATTCCAGGATGTCTGAAGTCTTAGGACACAGCTCCTACCATTAAGCAAATTCTAGGGGCCGGACTACATGCTAGGTCCCTCCCTAAGGGTGGGACCAGGAAGGGGGGTGGTTACACCCCCAATCCTTTGTCCAGCTCGCCCCAGGTCCGGGGCTGGTGTGCCCCAGGACCGGTTTGAACTGGCATATGCACCGAGGCTCCTTGTGAGCCTCAGGCATGTCTGATTCCTTTCAAGCCCTACCTGACCAATACACAAAATCCTGTCTGGGGTGGTGCTCGTACCTCCCCTGGCAGGAAACCCTTTGTCCACGTCTCCCAAGCTGGAAGGACTCCCAGCAGCAGGAAGGCAGACTTGTGTCTGTGGTGGCAGCATCCATTTTGTGGAGCTGAGGCTATGTCTGATTTTACCCGGGTTTCAGGTACTGTACATGTCGTGTCCCTCTAGAAGGGTGGAATGCTAACCCCGTCGCCAGACTTGGCGAGGAGTTAGTATTCCAATTCGTATGACACCTTACTCGACATGTTTTGATAAAGCCAAACCAAAGATAGCATTTAACCGCGAGGTTCATAATGCACTTAAGAGTATATGGTATGACGATATCTGGAAACGGTAGAAGGAAGTTGTTCCGACCACTGCAGTCAGGCTCAGCTCATGCCAGAGCACCATCTCACATGGAACCAAGCACTCTGCCTTCAGGATTGTCAAGGCCTGCCATAGGAGTGACTTATAGGTTAACATGTGTCCCATTTAATGTTAGGTATAGGTATACTACACCTAAGTAAGAGGTGGTTACACCAACTTACCCCAGCTGAGTGATCAGCCAGTTGTGTCAAATTTGTTAGGCCAGGCCAGGGGTGGCACAATACATGCTTCAGCCCCTGGTAGGCCTTAGGTACACCAATGCCCTGGGTACCTAGTGTACACTGGTACAGGGGCTCACAGGGTGATCCAATTCCAATTGGTTATGCACCTAGGGTGCATAGTGTCAATTTAGTTAGAGAGAACAGCAGGCTGGGGGTCTGATTAGCAGGCCCACAGCCTCAATATGTCAAAAACCAGTGAAGCAAAAAGCAAAAATTTGGGGTGACCATAGGATAGCAGACCCTACTCTCCTACACAACCACCCCCCCAAACGCAGGGACATTAAACTAGCCTTGACCAGTCTCGTCTTCATGTCCTAAGTGGAAGTACCTGGAGAGACCATCTGCATTCCCATGGTCTGTACCTGGCCGGTGCTCCACTGTAAAGTCCATCCCCTGTAGGGAAATGGACCACCTAAGCAGTATGGGGTTTTCACCCTTCATCTGATTTAGCCACAAGAGGGGCTTATGGGCGGTCTGAATCTTGAAGTGAGTGCCAAACAAGTATGGCCTCAGCTTCTTCAGGGCCCACACCACAGCAAAGGTCTCCCTCTCAATAGCTGACCAATTCTTCTCTCTGGGGGTCAACCTTCTGCTAATAAAAGCAATGGGTTGGTCTTGACCATCTACTTTAAGTTGTGACAGCACAGCTCCCACACCCAACTCAGAAGCATCTGTTTGGACAATAAACTCTTTGGAGTAGTCAGGACTTTTCAGGATAGGTGCAGAGCACATGGCCTTCTTCAGGTCATCAAATGCCTTTTGACAGCTTACTGTCCACTGAACCTTTTTGGGCATCTTCTTGGATGTCAGATCATTAAGAGGAGTCACAATGGACCCATAGTTCTTAACAAACTTCCTGTAGTACCCAGTCAAGCCCAAGAAAGCTCGAACTTGAGTCTGGGTGGTTGGAGGGGACCAGTCCTTGATGGAGTGTATCTTACTCTCCAGTGGTTGAACTTGGCCTCCACCTACAAGGTGGCCCAAATACACAACCTTACTCTGCCCTATCTGGCACTTAGTAGCCTTGATAGTGAGGCCTGCCTTTTGCAGAGCATCAAGTACCTTCTTCAGGTGGATCAGGTGATCCTCCCAGGTGGAGCTAAAGACAGCAATGTCATCAAGATATGCTGCACAAAAGTCATCCAACCCAGTAAGGACTTGATTCACCAACCTTTGGAAGGTGGCAGGTGCATTCTTCAGACCAAAGGGCATCACCAAAAATTGATAATGCCCACCTGGGGTTGAGAATGCTGTTTTGGCCTTAGACTCCTCAGCTAATCTGATTTGCCAATAGCCAGCTGTCAAGTCAAATGTGCTCAAAAACTTAGCAGAAGCCAGTTTATCTATGAGCTCATCTGCCCTTGGAATAGGATGTGCATCTGTCCTAGTGACAGCATTGAGTCCCCTGTAATCCACACAGAACCTCATCTCTCTCTTGCCATCTTTGGTGTGAGGTTTGGGGACCAGAACCACTGGGCTAGCCCAGGGGCTCTCTGAGGGTTCAATGACACCCAGTTCCAGCATTTTGTGTACCTCAGCCTTTATACAGTCCCTGACGTGGTCAGGTTGTCTGTAAAGTTTGTTCTTCACAGGCAGACTGTCACCAGTGTCCACCACATGGGTACACCAGTCAGTTTGACTAGGTATCAAGGAAAACATGTGTTGAAATGATTGTAGAACCTGTCTACATTCAATCTGCTGATGCTCAGTGAGGTTGCCTCCAAGGGTCACTCCTTCAACTGAACCATCCTCAGGGTTCTGAGACAACAGGTCTGGGAGAGGGTCACTCTCTTCCTCCTGTCCCTCATCTGTAGCCATGAGCAAGCCCATGTCTGCCCTGTCAACATATGCTTTTAACATGTTAACATGGAGTACCCTGTGGGGACTCCTGGGAGTTCCTAGGTCCACCAAGTAGGTAACCTCTCCCTTCCTTTCCAGGATTGTATGGGGTCCAGACCATTTGTCTTGGAGTGCTGCTGGGGCCACTGGCTCCAACACCCATACCTTCTGTCCTGGCTGAAACTCAACCAAGACAGCCTTTTGGTCATGCCAAGCTTTCTGTAAGGCCTGGCTTGCCTCAAGGTTTTTGGATGCCTTCTCCATATACTCAGCCATCCTGGAGCGGAGACCAAGTACATAGTCCACTATGTCTTGTTTAGGCTTTTTGAGAGGTAACTCCCATCCTTCCTTCACTAAACACAGTGGGCCTCTTACAGGGTGCCCAAACAACAATTCAAAGGGGCTGTAGCCAACTCCTTTTTGTGGGACCTCTCTGTAAGCAAACAGAAGGCAGGGTAGCAGGATGTCCCATTTTCGCCTGAGCTTTTCAGGTAATCCTTTGATCATACCCTTTAGGGTCTTGTTGAATCTCTCAACAAGCCCATTGCATTGTGGGTGATAAGGAGTGGTGAACTTGTAGTTGACACCACATTCCTTCCACATAGCTGTCAAGTATCCTGACATGAAGTTGGTACCTCTGTCAGAAACCACCTCCTTAGGAAACCCCACTCTGGAGAATACTCCCAGCAGGGCCCTGGCCACAACAGGAGCTGTAGTGGTCCTAAGGGGAATTGCCTCTGGATACCTGGTGGCATGATCCACTACCACCAGTATAAATCTGTGTCCAGATGCAGTGGGAGGATCCATGGGACCCACTATATCTATTCCCACTCTTTCAAAGGGGACCCCCACCACAGGTAGTGGTATTAGGGGGGCCTTTGTTGTGCCACCTGATTTGCCACTGGCTTGGCAGGTCACACAGGAGCGACAAAACTCCTTGGTATCTTCATTCATGTGAGGCCAGTGAAAGTGAGGGACAAGCCTGTCCCAGGTCTTGTTCTGGCCTAAGTGTCCTGCTAGAGGAATATCATGGACCAAGGTAAGAAGGAAGCCCCTAAATTGCAGAGGTATAACCAACCTCCTGGTTGCACCAGGTTTTGGGTCTCTAGCCTCTGAATAAAGGAGCCCATCATCCTAATACACTTTATGGGTACCTTGAGCATTCCCAGCAGCCTCAGCAGCAGCCAGCTGTCTGAGGGGTTAAAGAGATGGACAGGTTAACTGAGCCTGCCCCAAGTCAGCCCTGGAAGGTCCCCCTGTCCCCAGAAACTCAACCTGATCAGGTTCAAGCTCTTCAGGGACAGTTCCTTCAGGGTTCTCTAGATCATCTTCCTGGGAAGGCTGATCATCACTTGGAGGCAGGGGGGAAGGCACAGCCTTAACCCTCCTGTTCTTCTTCTTGGTAGGTGCTTGGTACATTGTTCCAGGATCCAAGACCTGTGGTTCAGTAAGGCACTTTTTGGCTTGTGACCTGGTCACAGCAAGGACATGTGGTGATATACCTAACATCTCTGCATGTGTCCTGTACTCCACTTCTGACCATAGAGAACTCTCTAGGTCATTGCCCAACAAACATTCTACTGGGAGGTATGCACTAACCACAACCCTTTTGAGGCCAGTTACCCCTCCCCATGAGAAATTAACAACTGCCACACTATGTGAAGTAGTGGCATTGCTGGCATTGGTCACCAGGTAGTTCTCACCTGGTATGTACTGTCCAGGCTCCACAAAGCCTGGTGTCACCATAGTGACACTGGCACATGTGTCCCTGTAGGCTTGAGCCACTTTTTCATTTATTAAAGGAGTCTGTCTGTACTTGCCCAGGTTACTGGGGCTCACAGTCAGGGACAAATCCATGTCCCCATCACAGATCAAGACTGCCTGTGTAAGGGTTCTGTCTAAGTCAGAATCTCCTTCAGTTCCCATAGTGATTCCCACTACACCCTTTGTCTGGGGACCAACACTGCTAACAGTAGTACTGGGAGCAGGTGCCTTAGGGGCAACAGTGTTGGGGGCTCCACCCTTCTTACAATCACTAGTCCAGTGAGTTGTATTCTTGCAAGATTTGCACCAGGGTTTCTTTGGACCTTCTTTCTTCTTCCCTTTCGGCTGGGACCCACCCTCGTTAGTACTAGTTTAGGGCCCTGTTGAAGACTTCTGGTCTTTAGATTTCTGATCTCCACCCTTTTGGTCTGTTTTCTTCTGATCACCCCCTTGGCCCTGGTTCTGGTTCTTTTGCTTAACCCTGGTTCTGACCCATTTGTCTGCCTTCTTTCCCAATTCTTGGGGAGAGGTCAGATCTGAGTCAACCAAATGTTGATGCAGTTGCTGGTTCTGACAGTTATTTAAAATCTGTTCTCTCATCATCAAATTGTACAATCCTGTATAATCAGCAGTGGCGGTTTCTCTTTGAGGGCGTCGGGGCTCCGCCCCAGGTACATTTCTCAAGAGGAGAGATTAGATCACATTTTTTTTTTTTTAAATCCCCAAAGTAGAACACAGGGACTGCTTAGATCACATTTTATTTTATAAAAAAGAAATCCCAAAGTAGAACACGGGGCACTGTCTCACTGCAGAGTCTGCAGTCTCACCAATACTGGCGCAGCTCTGCTGTCACGTCACGTGACTGATTTGCTCCCGGACCCAAAGAAGCCTGCTATGTGTTTGCCGGGCCGACAACATCACAGCCCTGAAGGCTGTGATGTCATCAGCTCGGCAAAGAACTAGCTGGAAGGCCCAGTCTCCACCCCCTGATGACGTGGAAGTTAAGTTAGCCCCGGGCGTTTTAAATACAAGCCCGGGATCGCTAACTCTCCACGTCAATCAGAGAGTGGAGGAGAGCTTGTCAAGGTGTCACCCCACCCCTGACCGTCTGCGCAGGCTCGAATCGCTCGATGACGTCGATCTGACTGCTTCCCGCGTGCGTGAGTCGGCAGTTGGAGTATCAGCCATTTTACTCTCCACTCCAGATGGATGGACTGCAGAGCGGAGAACCAAGGTCGAGGTCGGAGGCGAGGCAGTGTGTCCTGTTGCTGTCCGGAGTAGGGCAGTAGTAGGAGGAAGGACTTGTGAACTCAAACAGTTCACACCAGGTGAGGCCCAGGCTGGCAGTTTTTAACTTATAGGCCCACCGCGTTACAGCTGAGCCTGCTGCCTGAGTGATTCTGATCGTTATAAAGGGCAACTAAAATTCTGAGAAAAGTGAGGGCAGTAAGAGCGGGGCGGTGTCTTCTGCAGTGACCCTGAAACTGCCCCTCAGTTTTTATTATTTTCAGCATGGTTCAGCAAAGAATTTAAGTGCAATGCTTGTGGAATGTACATGTATCAGTGCGGCTCCGTAGGAAGGATCAGGACCGCTCATTCCGTAGTATAACGTTCAAACTGGGAGAAAGTAGTATATATATATTTTTTTTTAGTTTTATGTAGCGTGAACTAGACCCGAGACATCGTGCATCAATCAGAGCGCTTCACATGAGCAACTGTTTCGTTACACAAGGACACATTCATTTTGTTAGGCACTAGGAGATTAAGTGATTTGCCCAGAATCACAGGATGTGGAGTCGAGCCCGAAACTCGAACCTTGGTTTCCCAGCTCCAAAGTCGACATTCTAGCCGTGAGACCACATCTCTGTTACCAGAGACACCAAGTGTTAAGTGAGGGTGCTTGCATTAGTTGAGCTATGCATATCAGCACAGAAGGGATAATCATAGATTTGATGGATAGGAGGTACTTCCTAAAAATGCGTCACTCGCATGCCAATAACCTGTTTATTGCTCACTGAAGGCTGTTTCTTAGCTCTGGAGTACATTTACCTATAAGCTGCACCTTATTGCTCTTCCTGCTGGTCTGATTCCACTGATCTCATCCTCAAACACAAAGCCTGCAAGATCTGTTTCTTCTGCAGCAAATTTACATTTATAACAAGTCTGTCGCTTTTCAACTGCGCCCGGTGTGTCTGAAAAGGTGGTTACTTCATGTGTGTCTTTTGAAGACTTTCATATTAAATTCACTGACTTGCAGTGATGGCAAATATGTATTTTAGGTCTGAGAAAGGAGTCTGTGTGAAAGAGCACCTTAATTCAAGGGGTCAGTATTTCAAGTGGTCAGTGTAGTGGCCAGGGTTTAAATAAATGTGGAAAAATACTAGATGTAGCCTCGTTTTTTACATGTGGGAAAAATAAATGTGGATAAATACAGATAAAATGCCCAATAAATAAATATGGATAAATACAGACGGAAATGGCAAAAAAATAAATACCATTAAACCGGGAGCCCTATTCATAATGCATGATTATTAATTCCATCTCCGTATGCTGCAAAGGCCACATGCTCGCGAGATAGGCAGGTAAAGGACTAGTTACAAAAAGAGTCATTTTAGTAATGAGGCTTAAACAAGGTTGTGCAGGTGTATTGATTTCATCTACGGATGTTCATATTTTTATAACGTGTGTCAGTCGTCCAAGTAGAAGTATACATTGCATCCTTTAGAAACGCGTCACTGCAGTGAGGGCACTCAAGGAACATAGGTCGACCATCTGCTATAGAAAGCTTTAAGTTGTAAACATGCGCAGCAGACAATGTCCAGGTTCATCTTATTACTTTTTGTTGAAGTTCAATATAGCCTGTGGAAGGTATTGGTGTGCTTTTTTCTTTACCTTGGCAGACTGAAAAGTACAATGCAGCAAACAAATAGGTACTTGCCATATACTTAGCAGATTCTCATGAGGAAACCGTTCTTGCCACTGCATCAAAGGAGGAGCCATCGACTGCTCTTCAATATAGAAACAAGCATGCAGGGTTGAAAATGTACCAGGTCCCAGTATAAAATCGAAGATGTTCCTTTAGAAACGCTTCACTGCAATGGACATTAATTACTTTAAACATTAGTCCAGATTAGAATACAGCGTATCATGCAGGTTTTGCATAACAAGAATTGAAATAAAGGGCATTGGCGTTTCAACGTTATATTGCACATACTGTGAATTTGTGTATTTCCACTTGTTTCACTGCTCCCGAGCAATGCGCTGTTCAGTTTTAGATGGTACACCAGTTGTACTTGTGTGTGTTCGATGAAAAACCAAAACATAGGTTACACTGGACATAAAGGGAACCTGTGGTGTTTAGTTAATTATCACTGCAGGTGAATTCATAGTTTGTGTCTGCCAAAACATTTAAGGTATTCACTCGGACTGACCCAACAGAACCATTGTTCTTTCCTAGTATCAGTCTTTGCAAGCAGCCATCTACCCTGTATGTAGCCCATCGGGTAAATGCTAGAGGCAGAATGGACCGTCCAGCCCTGAATGCACCATATACTTTGTTTTATCTCTCCTAGATAGGGCCACAGTGGCTGTAAAAGAGAGAATCTCTGCATGGCATTCAGTAGGGCAATCATGGAAAG
Organism: Triturus cristatus; assembly: GCF_964204655.1. Classification (NCBI taxonomy): domain Eukaryota; kingdom Metazoa; phylum Chordata; class Amphibia; order Caudata; family Salamandridae; genus Triturus; species Triturus cristatus. Next base: position 883,640,843 of record NC_140594.1, read on the forward strand.
TTTTGTAATCTTGGAATTTCCAAACCAATGATGCCATAGGTCTGATCTGTTACTATGAAAAGTTATGACAAAAGCAGAAGGACTGACTTATTTATCTTGAAAAGCACATTCTAAATTCAACAGGGCTGTATGGGTGTATTGTTATTTAATCCATACACAGGTATTTTGTTACAGATAATCTCACAGATATCATAAGTGCACAAGGATTTTGGTGTCGGTCACACTCTCTGACTTTCCCTTGAGATAAAAGACTGTACCATGGAACTCCCATTTCGGAGGGGTTGTATGTTAATTTGCCACCTGTAAATTTGATCGAATGTGTAATGCTATGACTGTAGGCTTGTGGGAAAGCATAAATTCAAAATAAGTGCACCTGAGTTGGTTATGTGGACAAGCTAACATTAAAGGCTATAAGCTTGAATGGTTCATTGGGGAAAATGTAAGTCAGATGCCATGGTCTGTTTATTATGAAAAGTTACAACAGAGGCTGTAGTAGGACTGCCTTATTTATAGGGATAACAAATTTTAAAAGCAATATCCCTTTAACGGTGAATAGTTATTGTACAGTGGTAAAGTCTGTAAATGGGTAGTTTTACACAGAATTTCACAGATTAGCGCAATAGACAATGATTTTAGTGTTGGCTACACTCTCCACCAAAACTCGTGGGTAGAAGATTTGTACTGTGAATAGCCTAGATCCATTTAGGTGGGGTGTGTTTTAGCTTGTTAACTCTAATCTTGTACAAGTTTATACTTTTGTGACTGAATGCCAATGGTTGCCTTATGGGAAAGCTTATGTTCAACGCCATAGGCCTGAGATGGTTAGTGTGACAAGCCAAGGATAAATGTGCAGGGGGGGATAGCGTGTGGGGGGCGGGGGTGAATAAACAAGAGGATTCGCAGGGCCCGAGCCCTGGAGCGAAGGCTGGGAGTACCTCGCCTGGGCAGTCATCTGAACCGTAGCTCACTCAATCCCACAGGTATTTAGCCTTACAAATACTCGAATGTTTTCGCAGCATTACTCCCTATCGGCTGCCCGGACCCATCCCTCCCCTCACTGCTCCCTGGTCCATAATTATAGTTTTATGTGCGCGGTTGAGCGTAATGTACCGTAGCTTACACAGAAACATGTCAAGCAAAACAAAGCGAGCCAGCGGGTCAACACAGCTGGTCGGCTTTTATTTTCTTTCAAATAAAAAACGTGGGCTGGCGTGAAGAATCGCCCACAGTGGCTAGTACTACGCCGTGAGTTAATATGCAGGTTTTTAAGCGCCAATTGAACGTGCCAATGTTTTGACAATATTGTATTGGGTGGAAAAACCGCTCTCGATAACATTGATTAAAGGTTGTTAAAATTAATTGTGGTTTATTGCAATTTAGAATGGTTTATTCATTAGGCCTTGGAACTGATGATAGTTTTAGGGGAGGCAGTGGCCTGTTTCTGTTAAGCACAATGGCTTCCGAAAGTCTTGAAAATCCACCATTTGGCTGCTAATTTTTCAAAATTTTCTCGGGGGGGAACCCCCCCGAACCCTCCGTAGGTGGTTCGGGCTCGCTCGCTGCGCTCGCTCGCGCGCCATTCGACACCAAAAATTTACAGCCCCACCACTTTAAAATCTCACCAGCCGCCACTGATAATCAGATACCTTACTTCCCAGCAACCAACCCTCCAAAGCCTTAGTGGCACATTCAATGTATTCAGACCAGTCCCGAGTCTGTGTCTTTTGGGTGTCTCTGAACATTAACCTGTACTGTTCAGTGGTTAAGCCTAACCCATCAACTAGGACACTCTTCAGGGCTCTGTAGTTTCTGACATCCTCCTCTCTAACAGCGAGGAGTCTATCTATGCCTCTTCCTTCAAAGGAGAGCCATAAGATTGCTGCCCACTGGTCTTCAGGAACCTGCTGCACTTTGCAGGCTCTCTCAAGAGCAGTCATCCATTTGTGGATGTCATCCCCACTTTTGTAGGGGGGCACAACCTTGGACAGGTTCCTATTGTCAAAGACCCTATCTTTGTCCTTAGGGACAATGCTGCCACCAGTGGGTATAGACCCACTCTCTCTAGGTTGCCTAGCTTTACTCAGTTTCTCTTCCATCAGGGCTACTTCTAGCTCCTGCTTCCTGATCCTCAGCTGGGCTTCCTGCATTCTGGCCTCATGCTCCCTCCTCTGAGGGGTGGTCATCCTTCTTCTGGAGTGACCTTGAGAGCCTCTAGAGGCATGAGAAGCATTAGATTCACCTGAGTGATTCCTTTGCCTCCCAAGCCCCTGGTTAATTCCACTAGGGAGATCCAATGGGATGATCCCATTGTCAGTCCCCAATAGCCTTAGGTTAGCTGGGCCATGTATAACACATGGCACTGGGCTAGTTCTCCCTTCATCCCCACTACCTTCTGTATCAGTACCCTTATCACTTTCATCCTCTGTAGTATGATTCTCATCTAAGGGGTGACTTTTGGAAAGGGGTACCTCAGTAGCATCTTCATTGCTCTTAAGTGTGGGTGGATGTGTTGCAATCTACCTACACTTGGGTTTTCCTACTAAACCTATCTAGTAGTTGTAGTCAGGGTGTGCTACTCCCTTTGCTCTACAACAACTAAGTTCAGTAGAACTTAAGTATATCTAATCTTGTTTTATATGTACCTAGAGGTACCTGTATGATCTTTCAATTGGTAACAAAGAGATTACAGAGGTAAAACACAGCAAGCTCAAATCCAACCGCTGCTCACCAATGTGAGAAGTTGGCCTGGTATATGATGTTCACTAGTTAAAGTGACCACCTTGTACCATGCCAAGCAACCCTTATGGTGTGGTTGTAAGTCAACCTTTTCAGACTAGCTGCCCTAGTGGTAGCGTAGGCTAAGCAGTCTTTGAGGCTAAACTCGTTAAAGCGTGTTAAGCAGGCTGTTTTACCATATGTAACCCCCCTTTATACCAATGAAAGGACACCACACAGATATATATTCAAAATATATATGTATTTATTACTCAAAGTATCCCCTAGACTCTTTATGAGCACAGGAGCACAAATCGTTAAACAAGACAATGTTATAATATACAGAAGTTGCACTTTATATGGATGGGCCCTGGTGGCCACTCAAACCATATACTAAAATAGTGGTATAAGTACCACGAACAGGAAAGGGAAAAGGCCTAGGGTCTCTAGAATCGCTGGGCCTACAAGGAGCTAACTTCAGTTAGTGACCAGGAGGTCCACGGGTCGCTTGTGCAGTGAGGAAAGTTACACGCGGGCTCCCATAGGTTTTCAATGGGTGCGTAAAAGTTTAAAAGTTACTGCAGGAAGGGTCTTCTGGATAGGCTACGATCTTAAGATTCAAAACACAGACACTAGAGATGTTTCTCTACACTTGGGCACCGGAGTGCCAGCTTTACCTCACCCACAGGAAGCGGGTGCATAGGTCTCGAAGTGCGTCGCGTTTCTTCTATCGATTCAATAGAGCCCGATGACAAAGATGCTGCAGGCGGTTGGTCCAGAAGAGATGCGGTGGATCCAAGGGTGGATCGGAGTTGTAGAAGACCTGAAAGCAGAGGGGACAGTGTTCACAGTCACTAGCCAGTGACCGGCGTGGCACCAGGTAGGTACCAGGCGATGTCGGGTGCAAACAGGTGGTTAGGTGCAGCTTGTCTCTGCAGCCACGTGGTCCCTGAAGGTCGACGGCGTCCAGGAGTCAAGTCACGAGCTGTCCCACGCAGGCTCTCACTGTCGGCAGTGTTGGTGACTCGAAAGAAGCAAACAAGCCTTGGCAAAGGCAGGAGTCGTGGAAATTCAAGAAAGCTGATTGTTCTGACCAGCAAGGTCAGAGGGGCTGCTCTTTTGGAGAGCAGCTGGGGCCAGTCTGGAGCAACCAGACCAGCATCGTTGATTTCAGATTAGGTCGTCAAAATGGCCACTAGCAAACGGGCCAGGGACCGGGCAGGCGCGTCGAGTTGCAAAATGCAGAGGGGCCCCACGCAGATCGTGGAGATGCTGGAGGGCTCACCTTTCGTGCAGATGCTGCTCGGGTGTTGGGCTTCTCAGGACCCAAAGCACAACTTGGAGGGAGCCTCTGTTGTCGCGCTTGCAGCTTGTCATCGGTCTTCCAAGATGGCTGGCTCCACGTGTCTCGGTGCCTCCACGGGTTCCTTCTTTTCAGGGACTGTGGATCGGGCGGTGAGAGGTCTGGAGGTCCAGGTCTTGTCGGGCTCTGGGCTTGGGCTCCGGCGGGAGGCGGCGGCAAAGCAGACGTCGAATAGCTGGTTGGTGCTTGCGTTAGCAAGATGGTCACTCCCTGACCATAGGGGAGATTTCCTTCTGTCCTCTGTGCAGCAGAGCGTTGAAGTTCCCGTCTTCTTCTTTGTAGTAAGTTGATTCCAGGATGTCTGAAGTCTTAGGACACAGCTCCTACCATTAAGCAGATTCTAGGGGCCGGACTACCTGCTAGGTCCCTCCCTAAGGGTGGGACCAGGAAGGGGGGTGGTTACACCCCCAATCCTTTGTCCAGCTCGCCCCAGGTCCGGGGCTGGTGTGCCCCAGGACCGGTTTGAACTGGCATATGCACCGAGGCTCCTTGTGAGCCTCAGGCATGTCTGATTCCTTTCAAGCCCTACCTGACCAATACACAAAATCCTGTCTGGGGTGGTGCTCGTACCTCCCCTGGCAGGAAACCCTTTGTCCACGTCTCCCAAGCTGGAAGGACTCCCAGCAGCAGGAAGGCAGACTTGTGTCTGTGGTGGCAGCATCCATTTTGTGGAGCTGAGGCTATGTCTGATTTTACCCGGGTTTCAGGTACTGTACATGTCGTGTCCCTCTAGAAGGGTGGAATGCTAACCCCGTCGCCAGACTTGGCGAGGGGTTAGTATTCCAATTCGTATGACACCTTACTCGACATGTTTTGATAAAGCCAAACCAAAGATAGCATTTAACCGCGAGGTTCATAATGCACTTAAGAGTATATGGTATGACGATATCTGGAAACGGTAGAAGGAAGTTGTTCCGACCACTGCAGACAGGCTCAGCTCATGCCAGAGCACCATCTCACATGGAACCAAGCACTCTGCCTTCAGGATTGTCAAGGCCTGCCATAGGAGTGACTTATAGGTTAACATGTGTCCCATTTAATGTTAGGTATAGGTATACTACACCTAAGTAAGAGGTGGTTACACCAACTTACCCCAGCTGAGTGATCAGCCAGTTGTGTCAAATTTGTTAGGCCAGGCCAGGGGTGGCACAATACATGCTTCAGCCCCTGGTAGGCCTTAGGTACACCAATGCCCTGGGTACCTAGTGTACACTGGTACAGGGGCTCACAGGGTGATCCAATTCCAATTGGTTATGCACCTAGGGTGCATAGTGTCAATTTAGTTAGAGAGAACAGCAGGCTGGGGGTCTGATTAGCAGGCCCACAGCCTCAAAATGTCAAAAACCAGTGAAGCAAAAAGCAAAAATTTGGGGTGACCATAGGATAGCAGACCCTACTCTCCTACAGACGGGTGCATGTGTATATTCAAAATACGCGTTGTACAGTCAGTTGAACGAGCCGGGCGCACCCATTGGCTCCGGACTGTCATGGAGACAGATGAGGATTCAAAACCTGTTCGAGTTGTGCACTGGAAATTCAGTTGGATGCCTACAACAATGTTGCAATTTCAAGTGTTCCATTAAGGTGAAGATTTGAATGATGCGGAAGGCGTGTACGAGTTGTACTTTTAAATGGATTGGCCAGATTCATAGAATGCAACCGCGTTGGACCTATCACTTGGGACACATGGCAGAGAGTCTGCCTCTGCAGCACAGATATAAGGCTGGCTGGCCCCCAGGGAGCTCACTTGCCTGCACTACATGCTACTGGACCACATCCCTGCTACCACTGCTGCTGTCTCTGCATCCTCTGGCTCCTACTATGGCACGTACTCTGGAGAGGGCCCCAGCCTTCACTGAGGAGGAGAACCAGGCCCTGCTGGACGGGCTCCTTCCACAGTACAGCAAGCTCTATGGGAAACCAGGGGAGCAGGTGAGTGTGCAGTCCACTGCCTTCCTAATTATGCATGTGGTCTGACTAGCAGTACTATTAGTGTGTACACCAGTGGCAAGCATTCTCACTGACTACTTTCATCCCCCAAACTGTGTGGGTACATGTAATGAATAGGTTTCCTGCTGCTAAAGTGCATCATTGCAAGCTTAAACTATCCAGGCATTGTTAACATGTCAGACATGCAGGTGATTTTTCCTTCCCCATGTTTGCACTACCTGTGTAATTCATTTCCCTTTGTGATGATGACATGTATATCCAAGTGTGTGCTCCACAAATCTGGGGCATGTGTGTTAATGTACTTTTCACTTTGTCATCCTCACAGGTTGATGCCCACCAGAAGCAGGAGATCTGGCTGACCATCGCCCGGGCTGTTCGTTCTGTGGGGGTCTACAAGCGCCAGATCCGCAACTGCCAGAAGAGGTGGCAGGACCTTCGGGGCTGGACCTGGAGGATAGCTATAGTCCAGGTGAAGCTGTCACCTCCACACAGGAGGGGCGGACAACGGACCCTGACTCCCCACATGCTCCGGATACTGGCGGTGGTCTTCCCGGACCCGTATAGGCAGCTGAAGGCCAGACAGCAGCAGGAAGGGGGTAAGTCCATGCCTAATCTGTGTACTATGTCTGACATGCTAATAGCAGTCTTTTGGCCTGGTCACACTTCCACATTACGTAGGTCTTGTAGTAAAATACTCAGGTCCCTCAATTGTGTGATGCACCCTCCTCATCCGTTCCACAGGTGAGCCCCTACAGTCTGTTGCTTGTGTCACTAGGTCACTGTGTCCCTGCAGTCAGCTATGCTTCAGCTACCGGTCAGCATCTGTTCCCGTGACTCTGTTGTGTGTTACATGGGTGGGTAAATTGTTTACACAACGCCTGAGATCTGACATGTGATCTGTGTGTGCCCTTGAGATGTGTACCAATTGCTGGTCTGACTCGCAACATGTGGCTGGGGTATTCCAAACAAACCATGCAGCAGGGGACTCCAATTTTGGGGCCTCAGGAGTATGTATATCAAGTATGTCACACTTGCTTAGCCACCTGACTCCTGTCCAGGGCCAAACACTGTTTCATTTAGACCTGGCCAGTCATGGCTCCTCAAGGGCATTTAGAAACACTCTGTAATCCCACTCCTGTGTATGAAATTGCAGGTTGTGCTTAGTGACATGTGCAATCAGGTGTCTGCCTCTGTGTCATTAGGGTGTGGCTTGTTGTTATGTACAACTGGGGTGTCCATGATTCAGAGTGTCAGCATGACATCTGAGATGTGACTGTGAGAGACAAGACCTGTGTGACATATAGGTGTGTGATCATCTGACAGCGCACAATGGTGTATGCAACTGTGTCCTTCATGCAGCTGGGTTACATGCATGGCAGACTGTGATGTGTTAGTGTACAGGGATTTGTGTTTGGAGAGACTCATATGTATGATTTGCATGATGTGGGGTCTTCTGGGTCCTGGATATGTTGTTTGCACGGGATGGGCAAGTGCGCAGGTCATCTGCAGAGTTAGCTTTACCCCTGAGCTAGGATTGTGAGTCAGTGCATATTGTTGTTGTCTGTATGCCCTGCCCCTGTGACAGGAGACAGTGTTGACTGACTTTCAGGGCATCCCAGTGCCATGGCATTGAACTTGCTATGAGTGATCCTGCATTGTGTTCAAGTGTGCACCATGCACCCCATTGTGGCATTGCCCATCAGGACATGGGTACATCATAGTGTGTGTTGCTGGCATGCATCACAAGCATGTGAAATGAGTCTCTGCCCATCCCTTCATCCGGACACCTGTACTGAGTCAGAAGCAAGAGATGTGCCGTGTGTATAGTGACATACTCCTACATGTTCACTTGCATGTACAACTAATGTGTGGGTGGTGCATGTTGGCACATTGGGGTGTTAGCATCCAACATGCAACGGACATATGTGTGAAAGTCAAGGAGGGATATGTTTGCCATGGTTGATGTTGAGAATGACAATTGTCTTATTCTAAACAGTGTTGGCACTTTCAGCTGTGTTCAGCTGATGATGCCAGGGCTTGCCCTGTGATGTGATGTACTCACTGTGGTGTGTGCAGTCGGTGCAGGTGACTGATGTTGTTCTCTTACTTCCTATTCCTATCCAGATACATCCACGGCCACAGGAGGGGACAGCTCCACGGACCTGGAGGAGCCACAGAGCCAGACAGGGACAGAAGGAGAGGAGTCGGATGGACCCAGTGGCACGGAGGGCGAGTGGAGCCACACAGAGGAGTCGTCAGCACCATCACCCCCAGCTGAGGGCCACAGCAGCTCTGAGGATGACTCCCTTGTGGAGGTGGGTGTCAGCAGCCACCAAACCCCAGCTAGAGAGGATGTCCCCGCCTCCGCCACCACCACCACCACCACCACCACCTTCCCATCGGCTCCCATCTCAGAGGTCCCTGTGGGCACCCGTGTTCGTGAGCATGTCTCCTTTGTGCCAGGCACTGCGCCCCCTGCCCCTGTGTTCCCTGCTGCCCTGAGTGAGGAGTGTGTGGACTTACTTCGACAGATCCGTGTAGGGCAGACGTCGATGCTGAAGGTCCTCCATGCACACACAGGTCTGTTGACACAACTGGTGTCATTCATGGAGGGCATTTCCTCGGGCATGTCTGCCCTACAGAGGACCAATCAGTCCGTGGCCTCCTCCCTGACGGCAGCAGTGTCCCTCCTCCAACAGTCCCGCACCCCTCCTACCCCTGCACCACCCACAATTCCTAGCACCCTACCTGTCCCAAGCACAGAAACCCCCAAACCAAGGTCTAGACGTGCACACAAGCAAGAGCAGGGGACTGATACCAAACTCACAGGGGCTGGTTTGTAGACACACACACAGTCATCCACAACCACTGTGCAGTCCTCTGAGACCTCTCCCTCCCAGCCCCTTTCCCTTGCCTCACCTGCAACCCCATCTCCCCAGAAGCTCTCCCTCTGTGACCTTGGCCTCTTCCCCACCGACCCAGCAGATCCTGATTACAAGGGAAAGAGGAAGTCCCCACACACAGGGGGAAGTGCCCCTCACACCCGGACACCCTCCCCCAGGCACAGTCAGACAGAGACCCCCACTCGCAAGTCCCCCCGGCACCAGAAGAGCAAGACCCCTCCACCTCCACGCAGCTCCAAGGCAAAGTCTCCATCCTCCATCCCCCAGGCCACCACTCCAGAGGTTCCCCCGCCACTCCCTGCCCCGGGTTCCCCCACCCACAGATACACCATCCCCAAAATGCTAAGGCCATCCCCCCTAGCACTTGCTCTTCCACACCTGGTCAGACAGTCAGTGCCACTGATGTGGGGACCATGTCCCCCCCTGCCCTGCCGACCTCACCTGTTCCCCATTCCGCTCCCATGGATGTAGGCACTGCATTGGAGTCCATGACCACCCCGTCTGACTTGGGCACTGCAGTGGTGAACCAATCCACTCCATCTGACCTGCCCACTGGAGTTGTGCCGGCACCCACCCCATCTGACTTGTGCCCCACAGTTGTGACAGCACCCACCACTTCAGTCAGCTCCACTGCAGTTGCAAGTGTCTCGCCTGCATCCACCACCTCTTCACTGCCTCCTTATGCTGCGCCCTGATCCTGTCCCTGCGGTGCCTGGCCTGCTCCCATGTATGCCCCTCCGAGGGGATGACTTTGGTCCTTAGCAGTGCAGGCAAGCAAGGTGTGACAGTTGTCACTCTACTTCACTCCTTGGCATTTGGACATGGACTGGCCATTGGCCTTTTGTTTGAACAGACGTTTAACTTTTAATATGCTGAATAAAGCATTTTTCTTTCTCCCCGTGAACTAGATTTAGCTGTACATTATGTTGATGATGTTTAACATGCCCTTGCACCTGTGATGTTTTGTTTACAATATTGAATACTGATGTGTTGCTGTGAGGTACTCCCTGTGGTCCATGAGATATGTATCCTGTTCTGGTGGGTATCCATGTCATCCTTTGCAGCTACCTGGGTGTGTCAGGATCAACTATTTGTGGACATCTCTCTGTGAGCATTTCATTTGCATGGTCACATCTCTGGCTTGCACCCATGCACATATGATGTGCTTCCCATTGTCCAATTTTTCACTTCCACAGACTTTGTGCTCATCAACACTGAACCTACAGGTGTGGGCATCATTGTTATAGGAGCAACTGGGTCCTCTGTGCAACTTGCTAGACATATGTTTTGGGTATGTGCAGATGACTTAGGGGAGACTCACGTACCCAGTCTGTTGTGACCAGAGCCTTCATTGTGTGGTAACTGATGGCTGACTGACCAAGTGTTCTGCAGACATGAGTGGGACTTGCGGTGAATATGTTTGGCACAGCTGGGCTCCCACAGGAGTTGGGTCCCCTCAAGTAAGTGTGTTGTCCAGTGACATGGCCTGGGCCCATGGTGTGTGTTGTATTTATTTATGTATTTATTTATTTTGAAAGTCTTATAGAGCGCAAACAAGATCCTTGCGGATATCAGAGCGCTTTGCATAACAACCAACTGTAAGTTGAACAAACAATAATGTGCAGGTCACCATCATATAAAAACAACATTTCGTGCAAGAAATCGTAGGAGGATTAATCATGGTAGTGCATTGTATAACAGGCTCTAAAGAACTCGGGCCTGAATAGCTAGTGCTCATGTAAATTTTGCCATGAGCAACGCTTTAACTTCTTTTTTGAACGATGCGGAAGAGGCATTCAGTCTGGTTTCAGGGGGAAGAGTGTTCCATATTTTGGGCGCCATCCCTGAGAAGGATCTTTTATAGGTTTCTTCTTGATTAACCTTTGTGGTTTCAGTAGAAGTTTTTCAGCATTCCTAGAGGACCTTAGACCACCAGAGATCGTCAGTTTCTGCGCGAGGTAGCTGGGAGTGTTGTGATGTAAGGCTTTATTACTCATGCACGCAACTTTCAGATGGATTCTAGCTTCAAATGGTAGCCAGTTTAGGGATTTTAGGTCAGGGGAAATGTGAGCACTTCTTTTCGAGCCAGTGATGAGTCTAGCTGCCGCGTTGATAGTCGCTCTTAGTGGGGCTGTTGCAGCTTTTGGGAGGCCACATAAGGAGACACTTCCGTACTCCACATGAGGGATTACTAGAGCTTGTACTGCCAGTTTGAAGTCCTCGAATGGCAGGAAGGGTTTCAGCTTCCTCAATGTATTTATCTTGAAATTAGCTCCCTTTGTAGCGTTACTGATGAGTTTTTGCATTCCAGGGATTTTGCTGAGTCCACGATGGTTGGTTAAACGTTGAGGCGGTAAGCTGTTTGATCAAGTCGTGCATTAAAGGGACTTTGATCGGTGGTGCTATGAGGAGGAATTCTGTTTTTAGCGTGTTCAGTTTGAGATGATTTTCTGAAAGCCAAGACTGGGTGTTCCTGAGTGTGGAGCTAAGCATATTAATGTCTTCGAGGGAGTTGATCTTGAGATATAGTTGTGTGTCGTCCGCGTACATATGGAATTGTACGTTAGATGCCTGCAGAATTTCAGTGAGAGGTTCCATGAACAAGTTAAATAAGGTCGGCGAAAGTGAGGACCCTTGCGGAACCCCAAGTGTTACAGGTGAGGAATTGGAGAGCGAGTTGTTGACCTTGAATTTTTGTGTACGGTTATGGAGGAAGGAGGTAAACCAGTTTAACACTGTGCCTGACAGACCCATTCTATGCTCCAGGAGATCAATTAGTTTCTGGTGTTTGACTGGATCAAAGGCTGAGGAAAGGTCTAGCAGGATGAGTAGGCACGAACCGTTCAGGTCAAGGATTTGTAACACATCATCAATAATGTGTGTCATGGCTGATTCTGTGCTGTGACCTGCTCTGAAACCTGATTGGTGTTTATTTAGGAGTTCAAAGTGATCTATGTGATTAGTTAGTTGTCAGTGAACACATTTTTCCAGCAGTTTGGCCAGGGTGGGAATATTGGATATGGGTCGATAGTTGTTAAGGTCCATAGGGTCAGCTGTGGGTTTCTTTAGAATTGGCGAAACTTGACCTACTTCGAGGGAGTCCGGGATGCAGCCTTGTTGAAGTGAGCTGTTAATGATTTTGGTCCAAAGTGGAAGAAGCCAAGGAGCAAGGACTTTGACTGCATTGGCAGGGAGGGGGTCAATGAGGTGATTGGCCGGTTTCAGGGTGTTGAGGATTTTGCCTAGGGCGTGTTCAGTGTACGTGTCAAAGGAGGACCATGCTGCCTCGTTTTTAGGGCCAGGCTTAGGGGGAAGTTGGTCTGACGTGGTTGGAAAAGAGGTGGTGATTTCCGTATGAGGAGCAAAGTGTGGTAGTCGGTTATTGAGAAGATCCTTCATGATGTTGTCGGTCTTCAGATTACAGAAGGTAGAGAATTCTTCACAGTTAGGTTGAGGGCGAGCTAGGTCTTGTAGCCGTTGGGGTGCAACCTTGGATTGATTTTTGATTAATTTGAAAAGTTTTTTGTGGCGGTTTTTTGCTTGGTTTAGTTGATGGCTGAAGAAGTCAGCTGTAGTGCGCTTAATCTTTTTGTAGTAAGCATTTCTCTTTTTCCTTAGAAGTTTAAGGTGGATAGCTGATATGACTGATCTCCAGTTGCGTTCAAAGGACCTGAGGGCCCGTCTGTCCTCATTAAGCAGCGCGTTGTACCAGAGCTTGAAATCTTTAATCTCTCTTAAGTTGCAGAGGGGCTACCTCATTAATTATCGGGGTCATAGCGTTGAGATAGTGGTTGGTGAGAACATGAACGTATGAGCATGTGTGTGTGTCCACATCCCTGTTCATACAAAGACATTGTTCCCTTGATATGTTCCTGTTGTTGATGCTTGCTGATCGGTACTGGGATCATCCCACTACTTTTCCAATGGGCTACCAGATGTGTGGGTGCATGACACACTACTGTTAATTGGTGTATGATCATTGGGATTTGTCAGTTCTGAGTGGTGATGATGTTGTCAGACACAGATGGGACACAATCAGGGTTGCTCAAGGCACCTGTTTATTTGCTAAATCGTGAAGTTGTCCCTAGGTGGTAGTTTTCAGTGATTGAGACATTTGTATGTGAGTGTGACTGCTCCCACTTGTCGGGTTCATGGCTGCGATGCTGGCAAGTGTCAGCATGTGTGCCTTGTGGTTCTCCTTGGCATCTGCATTGTCCTGGGACTGTGGCAGGGATTCTGAAGGTTATGTGAGCTTTGAGGTCATGGTCATGTACCGCATACTGTGCAGTATGTCTATCATTCCCCAGGGTTGTAAACTGTCCTTGTGTGATGTGTCTGTGCACCTTAGTTTCTCCCAACATGTGTTTGTCATGAGTGCATGTGCAATGTCACCTGTCCATGTGGGATTCACAGATACACATTGTTGCAGTTCAGGGTGTGTGGTGTTGAGGGTGGACTGATGTGAATGTTTGCATGGAAGATCCCCTAGCTCCCGTTTGTCAATGGATGAGGGGCCATGCTGAGTGATTTGTGTTTGTGTATGTGTGATGTACGTTTGTGGCACAGGACACATGTCTGGGTTTCCCAGTTTGTACGAGATCTGCCTTTGTCATCACAGTGGAGGTGCCATGCATGCTTGTGTCACCCCAATGTCTGTTCACTGGGGGTAGTGCTGTTATGTGTCAGTCTCTTGCTGTGTTAGTTGGTGTTCATTCCAGCTTGTGTCACATGTGTCTGTTGAGCTCCCTCTCATCTCCCAATGCCTGATTGCCCACTGAGGGTGTCCGAATGATGGTTTACTTTTGTATGGCACTGTGTCCACATCTGTGCCACTGTGGTTCAGCCCCCCTCATGTGTTGTGTAGTTGCCAGGGGATACTGTGACACACATACACACACACATGCTGTGTCAGATGTACAGTGTGAGTTTGCCGGTTTGTGTTTGTGCATCTGCACCAGTGCATTGGTATTGCTGTTGTGGGCCTTTGTCTGGATGCTGTTTCTGTGATTTTGCATGCTGTCCCTGTGAGTCATATCACATCATTGTGCACATTCATCCTGGTTGTTAGGTGCCATTGCTGGCATGGAATGTGAGTTTGTAAGCTGACACCTACAGTCTACACATGTTGTTTTGATTGGTGTGTCTATTTTCGAGATGTGTGCATGCTTGGTGATGGTCACTTCTGCTCTTGTGTCATTGTACACTGTATGCATTGTCAGCCCCCATGTGTGGTGCTTGTCTGCACATGAGAGTGTGTTATGTTTTCACAGCACTGTTAGCCTCACCACATCTCTGTGTGTATGGAACACAACCACTAGTTTGCCCTAGAAGTGATTGATGTGTTGGGAGCAGGGATCATACATGCTGTTTGTTATTTGCAGCTTTGACCATGATGACACTTACCTTTTGGTCACTATGATGAGGGGGGTTTAGTCCCCATCAGCACAATGCCCAACATCTGCTGCATTTTGGAAGTCCACACTTAACTTCTGTTCTACACAGTGAGGGGGAGTTCTTTTTACATGGCCACAGTGCTATGGTGATGCTTGCCTTGTGAATGTCACACTCATGTGTTGGTCACACATGTGCTGTTACTTACATTGTATGTTCGTAGCCATAATCACTGTTGTGGGCATTTGTCACAGACTACACACTGTTGACATGATGTTAGGGGGGATGTATTTTGCGGACATACCTGATGTTGGAGTATGCTGGATGTGTTGCGCATCACCCATCCTATGGCTGGGGGTGGCAGTAGTGATGGGCAACATAAGCCCTATAGGTGGGGTGGCAGGGATGATGGGCAACAGGTCCCCTGTGAGTGGGGGTGGCAGGGGTGATGGGCAACATCAGCCCTATGGGTGGGGGTGGCAGTAGTGATAGGCAACATTAGCCATATAGGTGGGGGTGGCAGGGGTGATGGGCAACAGGTCCCATGTGAGTGGGGGTGGCAGGGGTGATGGGCAACATAAGCCTTATGGCTGGGGGTGGCAGTAGTGATGGGCAACATAAGCCCTATGGCTGGGGGTGGCAGGGGTGATGGGCAACATAAGCCCAATGGCTAGGGGTGACAGTAGTGATGGGCAACATAAGCCCTATGGCTGGGGGTGGCAGTACTGATGTGCAACATAAACCCTATGGCTGGGGGTGACAGTAGGGATGGGCAACATAAGCCCTATGGGTGGGGTGGCAGGGATGATGGGCAAGAGGTCCCCTGTGAGTGGGGGTGGCAGGGGTGATGGGCAACATCAGCCCTGTGGGTGGGGGTGGCAGTAGTGATAGGCAACATTAGCTATATGGGTGGGGGTGGCAGGGGTGATGGGAAACTGGTCCCCTGTGAGTGGGGGTGGCAGTAGTGATGGGCAACATAAGCCCTATGGGTGGGGGTGGCAGGGGTGATCAGCAACAGATCCCCTGTGAGTGGGGGTGGCAGGGGTGATGGGCAACATCAGCCCTATGGGTGGGGGTGGCAGTAGTGATAGGCAACATTAGCCATATGGGTGGGGGTGGCAGGGGTGATGGGCAAAAGGTCCCCAGTGAGTGGGGGTGGCAGGGGTGATGGGCAACATAAGCCCTATGGCTGGGGGTGGCAGTAGTGATGGACAACATAAGCCCTATGGCTGGGGGTGGCAGTAGTGATGGGCAACATAAGCCCTATGGGTGGGGGTGGCAGGGGTGATGGGCAACAGGTCCCCTGTGAGTGGGAGTAGCAAGGGTGATGGGCAACATAAGCCCTATGGGTGGGGGTGGCAGTAGTGATAGGCAACATTAGCCATATGGGTGGGAGTGGCAGGGGTGATGGGCAACATGTCCCATGTGAGTGGGGGTGGCAGGGGTGATGGGCAACATAAGCCCTATGGCTGGGGGTGGCAGTAGTGATGGGCAACATAAGCCCTATGGCTGGGGGTGGCAGGGGTGATGGGCAACATAAGCCCTATGGCTGGGGGTGACAGTAGTGATGGGCAACATAAGCCCTATGGCTGGGGGTGGCAGTAGTGATGGGCAACATAAGCCCTATGGGTGGGGGTGGCAGGGGTGATGGGCAACAGGTCCCCTGTGAGTGGGGGTGGCAGGGGTGATGGGCAACATCAGCCCTATGGGTGGGGGTGGTAGTAGTGATAGGCAACATTAGCCATATGGGTGGGGCTGGCGGGGTGATGGATAACAGGTCCCCTGTGAGTGGGGGTGGCAGGGGTGATGGGCAACATAAGCCCTATGGCTGGGGTGGCAGTAGTGATGGGCAACATAAGCCCTATGGCTGGGGGTGGCAGGGGTGATGGGCAACATAATCCCTATGGCTGGGGGTGGCAGTAGTGATGGGCAACATAAGCCCTATGGCTGGAGGTGGCAGTAGTGGTGGGCAACATAAGCCCTAAGGGTGGGGGTGGCAGGGGTGATGGGTAACAGGTCCCCTGTGAGTGGGGGAGGCAGGGGTGATGGGCAACATAAGCCCTATGGCTGGGGGTGGCAGTAGTTATGGGCAACATAAGCCCTATGGCTGGGGGTGGCAGGGGTGATGGGCAACATAAGCCCTATGGCTGGGGTGGCAGTAGTGATGGGCAACATAAGCCCTATGGCTGGGGGTGGCAGGGGTGATGGGCAACATAAGCCCTGTGGGTGGGGGTGGCAGTAGTGATGGGCAACATTAACTATATGGGTGGGGGTGGCAGGGGTGATGAGAAAAAGGTCCCCTGTGAGTGGGGGTGGCAGTAGTGATGGGCAACATAAGCCCTATGGGTGGGGGTGGCAGGGGTGATCGGCAACAGATCCCCTGTGAGTGGGGGTGGCAGGGGTGATGGGCAACATCAGCCCTATGGGTGGGGGTGGCAGTAGTGATAGGCAACATTAGCCATATGGGCGGGGGAGGCAGGGATGATGGGCAACAGGTCCCCTGTGAGTGGGGGTGGCAGGGGTGATGGGCAACATAAGCCCTATGGCTGGGGGTGGCAGTAGTGATGGGCAACATAAGCCCTATGGCTGGGGGTGGCAGTAGTGATGGGCAACATAAGCCCTATGGGTGGGGGTGGCAGGGGTGATGGGCAACAGGTCCCCTGTGAGTGGGAGTGGCAGGGGTGATGGGCAACATCAGCCCTATGGGTGGGGGTGGCAGTAGTGATGGGCAACATAAGCCCTATGGGTGGGAGTGGCAGGGGTGATGGGCAACAGGTCCCCTGTGAGTGGGGGTGGCAGGGGTGATGGGCAACATCAGCCCTATGGGTGGGGGTGGTAGTAGTGATAGGCAACATTAGCCATATGGGTGGGGGTGGCGGGGTGATGGATAACAGGTCCCCTGTGAGTGGGGGTGGCAGGGGTGATGGGCAACATAAGCCCTATGGCTGGGGGTGGCAGGGGTGATGGGCAACATAATCCCTATGGCTAGGGGTGGCAGTAGTGATGGGCAACATAAGCCCTATGGCTGGAGGTGGCAGTAGTGGTGGGCAACATAAGCCCTAAGGGTGGGGGTGGCAGGGGTGATGGGTAACAGGTCCCCTGTGAGTGGGGGAGGCAGGGGTGATGGGCAACATACGCCCTATGGCTGGGGGTGGCAGTAGTTATGGGCAACATAAGCCCTATGGCTGAGGGTGGCAGGGGTGATGGGCAACATAAGCCCTATGGCTGGGGTGGCAGTAGTGATGGGCAACATAAGCCCTATGGCTGGGGGTGGCAGGGGTGATGGGCAACATAAGCCCTATGGCTGGGGGTGGCAGTAGTGATGGGCAACATAAGCCCTATGGGTGGGGGTGGCAGGGGTGATGGGCAACAGGTCCCCTGTGAGTGGGGGTGGCAGGGGTGATGGGCATCATCACCCCTATGGGTGGTGGTGGCAGGGGTGATGGGCAACAGGTCCCCTGTGAGTGGGGGTGGCAGGGGTGATGGGCAACATCAGCCCTATGGCTGGGGGTGGCAGTAGTGATAGACAACATAATCCATATGGGTGGGGGTGGCAGGCAACAGGTCCTCTGTGAGTGGGGGTGGCAGGGGTGATGGGCAACATCAGCCCTATGGGTGGGGGTGGCAGGGGTGATGGGCAACAGGTCCCCTGTGAGTGGGGGTGGCAGGGGTGATGGGCAACATCAGCCCTATGGCTGGGGGTGGCAGTAGTGATGGGCAACATACGCCTTATGGGTGGGATGGCAGTAGTGATGGACAACATAAGCCCTATGGGTGGGGGTGTTAGTGGTGCTGGCCATGCAACCCCTATGGTAGGCTGTTGTTAGTGGCCAGGATGTGGATCCCCTGTGTGTGTGTGCCATTTTGCGGGTACGTGTTGTTTGTTTATGTGGTAGGTGTCTGACTTACCACATGCACCATCGGTTCCTGATCTGGTCATGGATGTAGAGTACTGGTATGACCTGCGCGATGGGATTCATGATGTGTTCGTGTCGTACACTCTGCTTGTTGCTCTGTCACGTACCCGCTGCAAGCTGGTCCGTCTCGTAGCCGTGTATTGAGTTGTGGTGCGAATCGTAGCTGATATGCTTGTTTTCCGGATGCTGTGACGTGCCGTACGTGGCGACCCGTCCGGCGCGTAGGAAGTACGCATCGTACTTGTCATGCCAGAAACTGCTATGGATACTGCTTCCGGGCGACTCGGTTCATCGTTAGGAGTTACGGCTCGGACGGAGAATGGAGCTTGAATCACAGCCTACGTGTCGGTCGGGTTTTTGGCAGTTATGCGCATCGTACTTACTCTAAAGGACGGACCGGCTCCGGGTACATGTCGGTCGCATGGTAAGGCTACGGACTGCTGTCCGACCGGCTATCGGAATCGGCCCCTATGTGTTGTACCAAACTCTGAGCCCGCTTCAGGCTATCACAATGATCCTGAACTTTTTTTGATCCCAGGGAAGTATTGGCAGAGGTGAGAACATGTAAAAAAGGCGGGAGTCCACCTGAAGGTAGGGCATGTCTCTGTGGGAGCAATAAAGGGGAAACCTCAGAGTGCAAAGGCCTCAACAGCATGCATTCTTGGCAGTAGCGAAATGATCTACCCAAGTGTTGAAAATACTTCCAAACATCCAGTTGATTTTCATGTAGTTTATTATGAGCAGCACAGCAACCAGTAATATAAGTGGTCAGTACAGCAGGCCAAATGCAACTGCCCTTCAACCCTTGATCACATCCTCAATGTTCCATATGGAACAAGAATGTTATTTGTAAGATGCTCTGGTGCACATGCTTAACCTGGAATAAATAAATAAGCCTTGCAAATGCAAATACAACATATCTCCTTTTTTTCAAAACAACAATAAAAGAAATAGTGAACATAAGTTAAGATACATACATTACATATCATAAAATCTTTTTGGAGAACATCTATCACGAACCAAATTTTTTACTCTTGAAGCCACAGTATCATTGGGAAGTACTATGGGAGAACCAAAAGTCTGTTTGGACATGTTGGAACATTTGGCAACACGTTTAACATTCCAAAACCTACCATCTTGGGTCAAGACACTGTTGTCAAACACTTTCACCAATTTTATGGGCTTACCAAAACTATCAGAACACTTCATGTTGAGACCAGGTTTCTTTATTCTGACCCAATCACCTCTGTTGAAATTATGAGACTTAGTTTTCCACTTATTGTCATACCAGGTTTTGGTTTTTATTTGTTTCATGACAACTCTCTCTTTCACACCAATGACCATTGAGTCCGAAAATGACTTATGATTACACTTCTCCTTAAACCACCATGGACAAATCCTAGAAGCAGGATCTCTGCCTTTCAAAAGCCTGAAAGGACTGACTTCTGTAGTAGTATGAGGCGTAATACGGTATAATCATAATTTTTCTCTCACAAAATTCCTCCAATTTCCACCAGACTTAAGCCCGTCAGAAACATATCCCTTTAACACTCTATTAAAATGCTCCACTAATCCATTCTCATGTGGTTCATATACCGAGACCGTATAATGTTTGATGTCGTGAACGCTTAAAAAACTCTCCATTTCATTTGAAGTAAGTTGCACACCATTATCAGTTACTAATGTGGCAGGACACCCCTCTCTAGAAAAAACCTCTTTAAAGAACTCCATAACCAAGGTGGTGGAAGCACCTGATGAAAACTTTACCTCAGGCCACTTGGAATGATAGTCTACCAACACAAACGCATAACGAGAATCATGTGGTAAACACATGAAGGGGCCAGATATGTCAAAAGCAACTTTCTTCCACGGTTCAGTAGGCAATTCCGAACTCTTAAGTGGAGGTACATTGACTTTCAACATTTTTTCACTTCCCATACATACTCCACATTCTCTGATCATGCGATCAACCATGCGATCTAACCCAGGCCACCAAAAATAATTCCTAATCAATCGCTTCATGGCTGACATTCCGGGATGAGATTTGTGCACCAAATCCAAGATAATTTTTTGCATACCAAACGGGGGCACACACTTCCCATCTTTGAACATGATTTCACCTTCTAGCTCTAACACATCAGATACATTATACATTGGAATGAATTCTTCTTGCAGATTTTTTTTTCCGGCCATCCTTCCAAAATGTAGCCTTTGACCGTCTGCCACGTGAGATCTTGCTTTTCACACAACACCCAAGCCTCTTCAGAAATGTCTCCAAAAGAGCCTGCCACAACATCCTGAATTGTTGTGATAATTTCAGAATCATCACCCTCGCTATTGTCCTTAACCTGACAAGGAAGCCTGGACATGAAATCTGCCACAACATTTTTCTTTCCAGGAACAAATTCTGAACTGAAACAATATTCTTGCAACCTTGAAGTAAGTCTAGCAATGCGAGCTGTGGAATTCCACCCACCACCAGGCGAAAGTATGTTTACTAAAGGCTTGTGGTCGGTTCTTAACACAAATTTACTTCCCCAAATGTAATTTCGGTAATGCTCAATAGCCCACACACACGCTAACAATTCTTTCTCAATTACCGCATATTTGCGTTCAGTGTCATTTAGGGTGCGGGAGGCAAAACATACATTCCATTCATCCTTCCCACATCTTTGTGATAAAACTCCTCCAATCCCATTCAAACTTGCATCAACAGTAATAACACATTCTTTATTCATGCAAAAAGGTTTGAGAGTGGGAGCTTTAAGTATTTCAGATTTGATGAGTTCAAACGTTTGTTGCTGCTCCAAACCCCATTCAAACACAGTTTTAAGCCTCAATAATTTTCTTAGAGGTTCCATTTTAGAAGCAAAATTGTCAACAAATTTACTATAATATTCTCACACATACCGGTGAAAGATAGTAATTGCTCTTTTGTGGTAGGTGGAGGGGCATTGACAATACCATCCACGTTAGACTTCTTGGGTACCACACCCTCACTAGATAAAGTGTGGCCCAAATACTCCACAGATGATTTGAACATTTTACATTTGTTTGCCTTGAGGGTTAAACCACTACTTTTTAGCCTCTCACAAACTTCACTTAAGTGTTTGAAATGTTCATCTTCATTTTTAGAAAACACCAAAATGTCGTCCTGAAAACATTTTACAAATTTATCCAGGTCCCTAAAAATGTTAAACATCACTTTTTGGAATACAGATGCCGCGGAAGCCAACTCGAAGGGCATTCTGGTGAACTGATACAAGCCTTGGGGAGTAATAAAAGCTGTGATTGATTTGGAGTCTTCCGTGAGGGAAATTTGATAGTAGGCAGACCTGAGGTCCAAAGTGGAAAAAACTTTTGCACCCTCCAACATCGAAACTCTTTCATTTATGTTGGGAAGAGGCTGACAATCTATGACAATTCCAGCATTTAATGCTCTAAGGTCGACACACATTCTCAATTTTTTATCTGGTTTTCTTACCAAAACAATGGGAGAAACCCATTCCGCTGAGTCTATAGGTTCAATGATACCTTCTGACACTAAGTCATTTAACATATTTTTCAACTCCTCTCTAACATTAATAGGTACCCCTCTTAACTTTTGTCTCACGGGACACTTTTTTTTATTTTAATGTTGTGAGAAAAGTCCTTTAATCTACCTAAGGTGTCTGAAAATACATCAGAATTTTTTTTTAAAAGGATTTCCTTTTCTTGCACAATAACCGTAGAGATGTTATTCATATGTATATCCTCGCCAAGCAACACCGGTTCAACTGAACGAGGATTTAACATGATACCTAACTTCCATTGGTCTCTCCATCCTAAAACATTAATACCTTTGACAGCGATGTATAATATAATGTCTGCTTTCCTAGTCTTAAAGGAGAGATTCACATTGAAATACCCCAGCATATCTATCCTTGAACCATCATAGCTTCGTGCAACTATGTCAGATGGTAGCATTTCAGATGTCGGTAATTCATTGTTAAATTTTTTTTGAAAATATTCATTTGAGATAATGGTCCAGGGGGATCCAGAATCAGCCATTAGATCCAACCAAACACCAGAAATTTCAACTACACACATAGGGGATATCTTACATTTGCTGGCCTCAGCGTCACTTATGCTTGAAATATCTTCATATATTGAGACAACAAAACCCTTGTTTGGTTCCATGCATCCACATGAATTACATTTATGCAAGGTGTCATTCGCTTCCGACACAGAAGATACTTTACCTTGTACAGGAACACTATTTTTCCTTATGTCTCTACATGCTGAAGCAAAATGGCCTATTCTCCCACAATTCCTACATTCTTTATTAATCGCTGGACAACCTCCATAGGATGCTACGTGTAACTTACTACCACACCTGTAGCAGGTTCCTGTTCTCTCATATCTCTGAAATCTCTTTTGGTTACTATAATTGGAAGTGCGCTGAGTGTTTGGTCCTTGAGGATTATGTTCATTTAGTCTTGTCCTGGCATTTGGATGCCCACTTTGTTGTGCCTCTGAGCGCCTGACAACACAAACCTCATCCGTGACTTCTGTCGTATTGATGGTCGTATTCTTTATGGTGAGCATCCATTTCTCCGATTGTTCTAACGCTTTTGCTGTGGCAATAGCTTCTGCTAGCTTAGGGTCACCAATCTCCCATAAACGTTCTTGAGTTTTCTTGTTTTTGACGTGCACAATAATTTGATCTCTGATCATCTCGTCACACATTGCACCGAAATTACAATGAATACTTAAAGCTCTCAAAGCAGTTAGAAAGTCGTCAAATGATTCACTTTCTTGTTGTTTTCTCGTGTAAAACTTATACCTGTTTAACGCAATATTTGTGAGCGGTTTAAATCTTCTTTATACACATTAAATCCTTCACCTTCTCCCTCTAATGGTGGAAGTTGAGGTAATGCCCTGAACACCATCTGACCTTCTGAACCTAGACAATGCAAGAAAATACTTTTTTTTCTTTCTGCTCCCATGCGTTCACCATCTATAGCTTTCATATAGTTTAGGAATTCTTCTTTCCATCGTGTCCATGGTATTGGTGGATCGCCTTTGTTTTGAAGAAATTTATCAGGCGGATCAAACTGCATTGTCTTTTTTTTTTGTATGAACAAGGCACACAGATTGCTCAAAGGTAACAAACAACGAATATTCTGAATTAAAAGTGACTTTGAGTGTTAATATATATATATTTTTACTCTCTCTCTATATATATATATATATATATATATATATATATATATATATATATATATATATATATATATATAAATACTTTAATCGAGTATGCTGATTTATATATTTGTAATAACCGGACTGTATAACATTTGCACAAAATTCACAGTGAAAACAAATACTTGAACATCCTGAAACAATACTTTCTGTAGACAAAGGTAATGTACGTTTCAAAATATATATATATATCTATATATATCCCAATGGTACAGGCTTAAACTTTTGTGATATGAGCCGTGGTAGTATTGTTCTTAGTCTGGTATATTTAATCACCGTATGTTGAGAGATCCATAAACAAGAAAGTTCTTACTTTAAAATTAAGTTTTTCCTTTTCGTGATGAATCTGCTTTGCTGAAAGCCCAGCTCATTTCCATGCTCTCGACGAGTCTCCGGCTATCGTTGCTATGGGAACTGACAATCAGGAAATGATGCAGAGCGTTTGCGTGCACAGCGCGTCACGGCCTTACGTAGCGGAATGGCTACGTGGACATAGAGGATTCTAATCGTGAATTCAGCAGGGCTCTTCCGTACGAACGAATCCTCTGATGATGACAATGGCCACACGCGCGAACACACGAATACGTCATCCAGGTATTTAGATTTGAAACTAGACTCGGTCTGTCATTATATTCAAAATCTTAAAATTGATGAAATTCAATTTCTTTTGCTGTACGTGTCCTTGAAACTTCAGCCTTTCACAGTAATGACGTCCATCCATGGCGCTGATTTAATAAATGATGCTACTAGATCCGTTTTGCATGCACAGTCACAGGACGTTCAAAAACGCTGAAACTTACTTTTAAAGTAGCACAATGCGTATTAATTCATGAACTCACGATGCTGTCCTTCACCAGAACTCTTGCTTCTCGGAATATGAAGAGTCTGTAGGCAATTTATTGCAGGAACACCGGAGATGAATCTGTTTTAGTTATTAAATGGTAGAACACACAACACCTGTGCTGCAGAGTAATTGGTTGGTAAGGTGTTCTCCATCCCATCCAGATCATCGCCAATGTTGAAAATACTTCCAAACATCCAGTTGATTTTCATCTAGTTTATTATGAGCAGCACAGCAACCAGTAATACAAGTGGTCAGTACAGCAGGCCAGATGCAACTGCCCTTCAACCCTTGATCACATCCTCAATGTTCCATATGGAACAAGAAGGTTATTTGTAAGATGCTCTGGTGCACATGCTTAACCTGGAATAAATAAATAAGCCTTGCAAATGCAAATACAACATAAAGGCATACTCCACTTGGCAAAGATGCATTGAACTACCTTTAGGTGCAGACACCACTTCTGGTAGATGGGGTCTGCTGAGCTCATCCGCTGCTTCTTGTTCAGGGATTCTGCTAGATAGTCAAGTCAGCGAGATCCACTGAAGGTCTAGCCAGCCAGTGCCTCAGTCTCGGTGCTTCCTGGTACAGCCCCGATGACCCCACACCGCCCTGCTTGTTGTTGTAGCCAATGGTGGTCATGTTGTCCATCAGAGTTTGCACAATACTGCCCTTGAGGGAAGGCAGAAAGACCCTGAGAGACAGCTGAATGGCACACAACTCCAGAAGGGTAATATGGGGTCTATGCTCCAGCTGAGATCAGACGCCTCGGAATCCACCTTGTGCTGGTGACCTCCCCAGTACAGAGCTGATGCATCTGTCAATGTGATGAGCTCTGGGTGGGGTACGGAAAACAGCCTGCTGAACCTGAGGATGCTGTCATTCATTCCCTATTGAAAGTCCTGGACCACTTTGTCTCATTTTCTGACACCTAAATGTTGTTCATGAGACATCCCCAGTGTTGAGCCAATTTCAAGTGGTGTTCCACTGCAGATCTTGCATGTGCCAATGGACATATGGCACTAGAAGGCTACATAAGGCCAGGTGACCAAGAAACTTCAGAACCATTTGAGTTGGAATCCAGGACCAAGCTTGAATCATGTGTCCACAACAGCCCCTAAAAAGGGAACCCTTTGCAAAAGCCAGAGGTTTGATTTCAGCTCTTAGGTGGAGAGCCCATAGACAAATGTAGTGAGATATTTGTTCATAGGTGGTCCACGACCGTCTGTGATGAGCCCTCTTTTAACAGCCAGTTGTTGACATACATGGAGCCATGCACTCCTGACCTTCCAAGATGGGCCAATACCACTGCCATCACCATTGTTAAGACATGGGGGCTGAAGTGAGCTCGACAGGAATAACAGAGGATTGAAAGTGTTCCTTCCACAAGTCAGAGGAAATGCTTTTGTCACTCAAGATGGCAACAGGAAAATACATGTCGCCAAAGATACAATCTGTGGCATTGCCAGTGAGCTGCCCCCTTGCTAAGCGCCACAGGCTTGCTTCAGGTGATCAAGTCTTTTTGTTTTTAACCCTTTACTGGAAAGCCTTGTAGTGCAGGCTTTGGCCAGCAGAGTGAACCACAATACCTTTTCCACTATTCCACCTCATAGAGAATCTGAATGCACATCACAAGAGGGTGTTCTCCTGCACCAGCTAAGCTGTATGCTCTTCAAATGTAATATGCTTGCTAGACAGATACAGCTATGCACTCTGGACATGGCAAGTGAGATATTGCCTACCCTATCTGAGGAGTTTTAAAATGTGTTTGCAATAAGGTCAGGGTCGGCTTGGTTGGAACTGACATGACTTTCGGTAAGGGAGTGGAGGCATGATGCCTGTGGCAGAGGCCTTAATGCATCATTTAAAGTAAGGAAGATCCTCTGGTAAAAATCCAACTTGAGAGTTTTGTGGATCGAAGGTGGTCTTGGGAAACTCTGAATCACCAGAAAGAGTGAAGCCTTACTTTCTGGATGCCTCTCCCTGCTGAGAAGCTGCAGATGGCCCATGATACTTGGGACACACTGACTCCAACTGCAGAATGGATTTAGAATTGGAAGGCTGGTCCAGAGTCTGAGCTTTTGAGTGCCAGCTGCGCAAGCCCTTTCTAGAGTGGAGGGCCCTATTGTGTTTGTGCCACGACTTGTCCTCAGACTTCGCTGTAGACTTACTCAAATAAGGAGATTTGGATCAGGACTTAAAGCGGGAAAAGACCCATGATTTGAAGGTCGACAAGCCTTTCTACTAAAGTTGCTGCATAGTTCAAAGGAGCCACATATCAGCACACAGAAGCGATTGCTAAAAATGTTTAAGGATTGAGTCTGGCCCCTGGAAGATATCATCAAAAGGTGAGGAATCTATGGTTAGAAATGTCCATCAAAATGAATGGCACTCATCTTCCCTACAATAGATAGAAGGGCAACCTTGTAATCCTGCAAACCTGGGTAATTAGTAATGTGAAACAACAACTGTTCCCCAGGAGGGGCCAAGAAGGCAATGCTTCCTTTGTAGCACAAATGTTCTCAACATACATAAATGTTTATATAGTTATATTTATTTTCTGTAAATTGTTTGTCCATATGTATAATAAAGATGTAGGTGCACCAGAAAACGTACTGACAGTGAATAGTGACAGCAGTAATTAACAGCGCAGTAGCGCTACTTACCTCGGAAAAGAAGTAACACTGTTATGTTATGTTAGCTAGTTAATAAAGCCCTCAACTCACCCTGGGGCATCTCGGCGCTGCCTAGAAGAATAGGATCCTGTGAGGGGAGCATTGAAGAGACTGGAGAGTGGATTTAAAACAAAAAGGCTTTCAGCTGTTTTCTAAAGATGCTGTACCTAGGGATTGAACGCAGAGCCTGGGGGAGCTGGTTCCAATATCTTGGAGCAAGATATGAAAAGGCTCTGCCGCCAGTCCGGGTGATACGAAATCGAGGAACCTGAAGGAGACCCAGCGAGCTAGATCTGAGTCTCCTAGAGGGACAGTATTTGAGAAGTTTTCTTTGTAGGTAGAGAGGACCTCTGTTGCTCAAGGCATTATAGGTTAGGCAACAGATTTTGAAAAAGGATCTCTTTTTCACAGATAGCCAGTGTAGTTCTCTGAGCAGCGGAATCAAAGGGGAGCCTGCCGGGCGGTTCAGAATCATTCTCGCTGCTGTATTCTGAACCACTTGCAGTTTGGCCAGATGAGTCTCCCCTACTTCTGCCAGCAGAGCGTTGCCATAGTCCAAGCAGATGGTTACCATAGCCTGCACTAATGTCCTGCGATGAGGGGTAGGCATATAAGGGAGTATTTTCCGCAGAAGTCGAAGGCTATAGTAGCATGAGCTGGTCGTGGCCGCAATATGGTCCTTCATGGACAATGTCTGGTCTACTTTTATACCCAAGTTTTTTACTGAGAGTTTGAGAGTGGGAGCAGAGCCTAGTTGGACGGGCCACCAATCATCTGACCAGATGTCCGAGGCTTTCCCCATCAACATGATCTCTGTTTTTCCTGGATTTAATTGAAGGCAATTTCCAGTCATCCAGTCAGAGATCGCCTTCATGCCGATGGCAAAACGGATTTTCTCTTGCTCTGGGTTTTCTCCAATAGTGAACATAAGCTGCATGTCATCTGCGTATCGATGATCTCGAAGCTCAACTGCTCAACTCTCCTCGTCAGAGGGGCCATATATATATTAAAAAGGGTAGGACTCAGACAGGAGCCTTGCGGGACACCCTTCTCCAGAGACATTTTGGCCGAGGAAGAGGGGTCTAAGATGACTGTTTGAGTTCTCTCAGACAGAAAATGTTGTAACCACTTCAGGGCTGTCCCTTTGATCCCACAAGCAGATAGTCTCTCTGCCAGCTTTGTATGAGAGATGGTATCAAAAGCTGCGGAGAGATCTAGGAGAATCAGTATCGTCGAGCCCCCCAAATCTAT
The DNA here is from genome assembly GCF_964204655.1 of Triturus cristatus. Lineage (NCBI taxonomy): Eukaryota > Metazoa > Chordata > Amphibia > Caudata > Salamandridae > Triturus > Triturus cristatus. The sequence continues at coordinate 883,669,093 of NC_140594.1, forward strand.
TGTCTGAGCGAATCTGTCACAGCTAGTACGGCGGTTTCCATACTGAAACCTGGTCGAAAACCCGATTGCGATGGGTCCAGGATTTCGTTTAGTTCCAGATAGGAGCTAAGTTGTCTATTGATGATGCTTTCCAGCAGTTTCCCCAAGAGTGGTAATAGGGAAATAGGCCGATAGATGCCAAGGATTGATGGATCCGCTGTAGGCTTCTTTAATATAGAGCGAACAGATGCCACTTTCCATGCAAGGGGAATGGTACCAATTATTATAGAGCAGTTAAAGATGTTGCTGATTGCAGGAGCACAGCTCGTGGCTAGGAGAGCCATGATTTTTGGAGGACACAGATCATTTGGTGACCCAGGTTTTACTTTGGAGAGGCCTTTTAAGACCTCTGCAATAGTGGTTGGTTCAAAGCTCTCCAGGGAGCTGTTAATTACCTTTCCCCTGTCCTCAAGTTTGGACAGAATTTCAGAGACGGAGGGGGCTACCAGAGGGAAAGTATCGTAAATTCTGGATATCTTATCCTAAAAATAGGTTGCCAGGGAGTTACATAAATCCTGAGACTCCATTGGAGACTGGGTGCAAGCTTTAGGGGATGAAAAATCTTTGACTATGCTAAACAGGGTTTTCGAAGAGTTACTGGCTTGTTCTATCTGCTTGATAATGAACGTGCATCTCGCTGCTTTTAGGTTCAAATGATATGTGGCCAGAGACTGTCTATACAATAGTCCGTTTTGATGGACCTTGCTTGCCCGCCAAGTTCTTTCCAATCACCTACATTTGGCTTTTTCCGTCTTAAGCTCCTCAGTATACCAGGGAGTCGAGATTCTCCGTTGAGTGGAGCCATGTTTTTTGGGTATAGTCTCATCAAAAGCAGATTCTAGTGCAGCGTTGAAGCCTCCAACTTTTTTGAAGCCTCCGTTAAGTTGTTTGCTAGTTCCAGGGAGTAAACCTCATTAAAAGCTTCTAAGGTAAGATTACGCCATGACCTGCGCTGTTCTGGTGTTTTCCTGGTGTATGGTTCCCCATTCCTTTGCCGCATCTGGTGACTAAAGAAAGAGATCATCAAATGATCAGTCCATGTCAGGGGGTCAGGGTGGTCGCAGCTCAGTTGGTCAGAATTGGTGAACACTAGATCTAATAAGTGACCAGCTCGGTGTGTAGGGACTTCCACTCTTTGTGCGAGTCCCATTAATTCCAAGGAGGAAAAAAGTTTGTTAACCTCAGGGTTAGAGGTGTTCTCCCCATGAAAATTGAAATCCCCTAGCAGGAGAAACTTATTTGCCGCAAGCTCATGTAGACCTATGTGTTCGACCAGGTCAGTAAAATTGACTTTAGATCCTGGGGGCCGATAAATTAAGGCACTGTGCCAGCTATCCGTGGGAGATATGGTGACCTTGAAGATTCCCAATTACAAACATTCATTTTTTACAGTGGACACCCAATTCACTGTGAGGTGATTCTGGAAGGCAATGGCTATGCCTCCACCTGTTTTCCCCTCCCTGTCCAGATGGATAAATCTATAATTTCTGGGATCGCTAAGTTTACCATGGGGTGGTTGGAGGGATTCAGCCATGTTTCCGTAAAAAAACATAGTGCGGGAGAGTGTGAGACAATCATGTCCCAGATTTCAAACCGATGTCTTGCAAGAGACCTTACATTGCACAATATGTTTTTTAATCCTATAGTGACTGGATCTGGGGCCTTTCTTGTGGGGAAGGGGTCCTCTGCTAGTGGGACCATATGAAATTGGCAATGCTTACACGTTACTGGTCCTTCTAGCATAATGGCGAACTTCTGGGTACAATTGCTGTGGCTTTGATCCTTAATAAGTTCAAGTGCTCTAATAGCCCACCGGGATTCAGCTGAATAACATATAGGGGTATGGTGGCTATTATTTACCTGGGTGGGGGCAGCATCTCTGGCCTCTGGGCTCCGCTGGGTGCGGACGGGCGCAGACGGACTTGCCTTTGGTGCGCCTCTGGTGCGCCCGCTGCACGCGTCTGCTGCGCGCGTCCGCTACGCGCATCTGCTGCACGCACATGTTGTCATCCTCTTTTGGAATCCCCGAGGAGCAACGACTAGCGCGCTACCTGTGCTGCCTGCCCAATATGTCTGCAAGCTCCTGCGGTAGACCAAGTGCGTGCGTGTAAACCCTCCCGAGTACCTAATCGGCTGAGAGTGAGGTAAACAATTTGAGCAACTTTATAGTTAAAAACAAAATGCAATTTAAGATTTAAACATGCGGCGCAAAAGAATAATAAGAACAGAACAGAAATACTCCCGGCTTCGTCCTCAGTAGCCTATCAGCCTGTAGACTGGTTAATAGTACAATTTTTGAATAAAATAGCTCAGACTTAGATTACAGTTTTCACATACTACAATAAATACCACTCAGCAGGTAAGTGTGTTGATGTTTCCACAAGTATGCTAATTAAAACAGGGTCTTCATCAGGACGAAGGTGGTAGAACCTGTGAGATAACGGGAATTAAACTTTACTCTGTAGGTCCCGGTCACTTCGTATGGGGCCTGTGAGGAGAGACGGCCTCTTAAGAAAGCAATCGCACACGTTATATGAAGTAATATTGTGGATTTATTGTCAAAAGCAAAGGAATAAGGCAAACGAAACAATCCGGTTTAAGAATGTCCTTCCTTGCTGCACCGGTTCCAGAAGGAAGGGCTTGGTTTTCTTTCAGGGCTCCAGACGGGGTTCCAGGACGTGTCAAAAGAGAAGAGAACACAAAACCAAAAAAAAAGAGAGCACCGATCAGTGGACGGCATTTAGGTATCAAGCCGAAGGGGTGGGGGCCATGAGGGAATCACCGGTTCTATCAAAGGTGTGGAAACCAAAAAGAAAGAGAGGCGGTGACCTCCCGCTAACTACCCATTCCCTCCCGGTGGTTTAACAAGGCCCAGGATACGCAGGCATACCTGATCCAGCCACCCTCCTCCTGGAGAGCGGCGGGTCGTGGCGTGCTTTTCAAATTCTTCCGACGGTCTCTCCAGGCTCCAGGGATGTCGCTGGAACCTCCAGTTTACTGGCAGGCGGGTTGTCCTTAGTGGGTCGCGTGCTTGGCGTCTTTTCCCGTACCAGCACGTCTCCCGGCTCTTCCGTGTGCGCCGCGCTAATACTGCTGACTTCCTCCTTCAATACAGCAAGGTCCGCTGATTGGATCCACGAGGCTGCCTTCATGCCTCCAAACTCCTCCTGCTGGCTTCGATTGACTTTAAAGGGACCAACCGCGTCCCGCACCTTCATCAGCATGATATCGGCATGAACAGGGGCCCCTGAGTCCTGCTCCCCAGGCTCCTCCTCCCAACATTCCCTCAATGTCAAGGTGAATCACTGGGACTGTATTTATGGTGCAAAAATGAGGTTTCCTATGAAGTGTTGTGTCAACCTTGACTGCATTGTTGCAAGTGTGTGTGTGTTTGTGATGTGAGAGAGAGAGAGCATATAACTGTTGTAATATAAATATGGAAAACAAACACATAGAACACTTCAATTTATGATTTGTATTCCAAATATACTCAATTGACACTTCTGGCCCGATTTAGTTTGGTGGATGGGTACACCGTCACATATATGACAGATATTCCATCCACATTATTTCAAGTGCATTAGGGCCTAATGCACTTGCAATAAGGTGGGCGGGATATCAATCACATTTGTGATGGAGTAACCCTTCTATCAAACTTTCAATCAGGCCTTTTAGTTTTTGCTTGTAACTCAAAAACAGCTGAACAGAAACACTAAATCAACATAAGGCACCAAATTGAGCTAATATCATGTGCTGTGTACTTTCATTCACTCCTCATTTTTAGTCTTTCATGCATAAAGTTGCCATGGAAATATTCATATTAAAAACATTTGTTTTGAGGTCCACCCCACTGCTACCTTTTCCCCAACATGACCAATATGGATTAAATTAGGCAAGGTTAGAGCCTGCATTTGGTACTGGGTCCTTAAAACATTCAGTAATCGTTAGTAATGGGAGAAAGGGGAATGCAATATTGAAGCAAAAAAGAGTGTTCCTATTGAGTGGTGTGCCAACCCCAACTTCAGAGACACAAATGCTGCCTTTGTCAAAATCATATGTGATTTATAACTGTTTTAATATAAACATGGAAATCAAACACACGAAATGCACAGCTCAATTTATGTTTTGTATTACAAATCTATACAGTCATCTGTAATACCAATGCATCAAACAATTTCATGAATAGCATTAATAAAATTTACAAAGTAGCATTGAAACAATCGACAAAATTAAAAAACAAACTTTGAAAAAAATATTTTGTTAAGAAACACTTGAAAATGTTTGTTCCGCTTTTATTTGCAGATATATCTAATCATTTGAGTAATTGGGTGTCAAGATCAGACATTCTCTGAACAAATATAACCTGGTGAATCAATGGGAACTCACAAACAGGTTTCCAATCAAAACACAAAATGCTTCACCAGGCAGTCATTATTCAGAATACAAAACTTTACCAATAGAATAAATAAAATACAATAATTATTTTTTTTAAAGAAATTGATCTTAGTGGCTATAGTTAATGATTGTGTCTTGGCAGTGAATATTTTGAGTTTAGGTAACCTGGGACCTACTCTCATATGAAAACATGTTATTGCATTGTTTACTACAAGAAAAACAGTAGCTTCAAAACTTCCACTTATGTCTTTTTCTTGTGTGCCCTTTAGAATTGGTGGACACCGATGACCCAGGAACTGTAGACTTTGTACCAATCTAGATCCTCCAATTCCCACATCAGCATCAGGAGGTCTGGAACAGCTGTGTTTATATTCACAAGCAGTTTCGGTTTTACTGGCCTATGATCCAAACAGAATTACTCTCCACTGGGACCAGGCTTCACCTAGCCTTGAGGCAACTGCAATTTGGAAGAGAGGGAATTCTCACCTCTTGAAAATAGGTTTTTGGCACATATTTGCCAGTGTAATTGAGCCTACCTTCAAGGGCTAATCACCTTCATCATCATACTCTGGGGGAACCAAGAGAAGGCAGCTCAGGAGGGAGACAATAATATAATGTGGGAGTACATTGAATAGGTCAGAGAGGGAGGCCATTCCTTGTGCAACTCCTTGGTTTATGCCATAAGCTATGCTAGGCACCTCAGAAAAATTTGCAACAGGTCCTGAAACAGACGATAGGGGCCATCTCAAAACAAGTACCCACTCATTCAGCAGTCTGCCACCATTTCTGTGTAACAGCTGCCCCATATGTGAGCCCCAAGGAGTCCTGCAACAAAAGGTAAACACAAAACATGTCTGAGATGGATGCTGGCAAGCACAACAGTAACACATTTGGTCAAGAGTAGCACGGCAAACAGTGAGACCTGACCTGGCCTATTTGAACCATGCTGCAGGTGACATCAAGTCAGTCAGCAGATGCAGTGGGTGCGTGAGTCCAAGCACTGCACCGGCACCCCACAATAGCTGCATTATATGAGCATAAGGGGGTGGACCAACCAACTGCTGGTCTCATTTACTGCTACCCAACCAAATGGGCATAATCTGCTTCTGTGACTGATTGCACCTCAAAGGAGCACAAACAGATAGTAAGTTCCACACCTACACCCAGAAAGAGAGGTAGTGATGAAGCACAAGCCCCTGCATTGGTACTGTCACACCCTCAGAAGACAGAGCATCAAACCTGCCAGAGACTGGGGCCCCAGTCCAACGATAAGCACAAGAAAAATCAGTAAGCGTCGTTGTCTCTAAAACCATTTAAGCCCATGAAGCTAGTGGGACCGAATAGGGGTAAAGGACAGATCACTGGTAGCAAAGTTTGGTCAACAGGGCCTTAATAGGAGATCCGTGTGCGTAGAGCGGGCCTCTCCCTATTTGAAAAAGAAATGAGACGACAAAGGAGATGGGGAGGCAATATGGCCATCTCTGGGTGTAGAGTTCACAGATGCCCAATTACAGCATTTTCTCAGATGTTTTCACAAGTCAAAAGTATCGCAAATCTTTAGAAACAATCATCTATTGAATTATTTTGTTTAACATTTTTGACATATTCCCCTGAAATATCTAATGGACATTTTTGCTACATTGTCGCTACAAGGTCTTTCCACAAACCAAAGAAATGTTATACCATGCCGTTTGGTAGAATCAGAAGAGAGTTTTGTTTGTATTTGAACTTAGCTGCCTGGTTGTTGATGGTCAGTGTTATACCAAGACCTCAGCTCAAATGAACACAGAGAAAAAAACTTGGCGAAAACGTTTGCAGGATAATATTTTTAGAGCATCATGGGTGTATTGCTGAAAAAAGCTAGAATCAAAACACGAAGATATTTTAAGATGAACAGTGAATTTAACTACTGGTAGTCACAGCTTCATCTCAATGTGTATGCATAGGATGTTGTAATGGATTCTAGACGTTATCGCCGACTTGACTGCCTTAAAATTGCAGTAATCCTTTTCCTTGCTTCCCCTACAGAAGATGCTCTTTCCCGTGGAGGTTGTGGCGAAGGTAAGGCTGAGAAACCTATTCTGTCAATACTCCTGTGCTGCGTAGGAGCAGAGGCACTAACAGGTCCTAAATCTCCATGACGTCCAATGAGTTTAGCTTCTTTACCAGCGGTTGGGCTTGTGAAGATTTTCAGTTGATTACTTTTGACTAATCCAGAGGGCAAGGTTTGACTGGTTGAAACATGGTGGGATGGAAACTTTTCACCAATTTTCTTTAATTCCAGAAGTTGTTCTCTCGCTAGTGTTAAAGCTTCAGTCAACTCAAACCTCTCTTCACATTCTCTTCGCACTGTTTCTTGAAGAAACGTGTTCTGCGGATATAAAGAAGATGTGTGTTTTAATGTACAAGAGCAATTAATATATTTTAAGGTCTTCTAATGCAAAAACAATTTTTTAAACAAGTTATGCATAAGTAGATGTAGATAGAGAATGGAAAAGAGAAGAACAAACCAAAAGTAGCGGGAGAAGGAAGAAAGTGGAAATCAACGAAACACAACATTTTGTCTAGGATGGTTATTGCAAAAGTTGAATTGTTAATTCAGCGTGCTAGACAAGTAAGACAAGATGTGTGATCCAAGTTTGACATAGGAATGCAATGGGAGTGGTGACATAGTTAGCAGAGTGATGGAGTAGCCGCTTCTGAAAGCAGAGGGAGTTGACAGGAGCTAATGATGGCCATTCTAGCAGAGAATCAAAAGGTCAATTCCTTAGCCATCAGGACTGATGACTAAAAGCAAATTTAGGACTGGAAGCTATACAGTCACTTTGCTAATTACATATTTGACCACTACAAGAAACTTGTGTGTGTTATGGTATAATTTTGAGATTAGCCTAGCTAGTCAAACTGGTCTCTCCAGTGATGTCAGTTGACTCTCTGATTCACAGACTGTTATTTTTTTTTCTTCAGTAAACTCTTTCAGACATTGAAAATAGTGGTAAAAAGGAAGAGAAAGTTTTGGATCAAACAGATTACTTAAAAAAGAAAGTGACAGGACCGACCACAATAAGAAACAGCATGCATCCCCAAAAAATTGAGTCGTGGCAGGTGTGGCAGGGGCAATTAAAAGCAACATGCTTGTGATCACAATAGTTTGCCAGATTCTCGGGGGCATCATGAGAGCAACTTATGAATACATCCAGATAAACACACTGTATGGAAAAGTTAATCCCCATGACAAAGTACGCGAAGTAGAAATTCAATTGGAGGGTGGCACATCGCGCAACATAAGGGTGGTTTTTTGATCTTTTATTGAAGGCCAAGGACTTCATCCTGGCCAATGGTGTTTGGCCTCCACCGTATGTTAGTGATCCACACTTGGGGAGGAAATAATACTTGAGCCATTTTCTCCCACAGTTATCTGAGGCTTCTATAGAAAATTTGCATACAAATCCGCTATAAAGGAAGACCCTGCATTGTGTAAGAGTCAAACGGGGTGTGGCAAGGGCTTGACACCCCTTATGATTTCTCTTTAGAGTTAACCACAGGTTGAAGCGCAATATGTATTAAAGCAAAGATGCCAGGTGTGATATAAAAGCTATCTTGATGGACCTGCAATATCAAGGAGTGATAGTGGCCTGGCACATAATCCTGAACAGCAGTCTGTTTCCAGCAAATGAAGCCAGATAACTCAAATTATCTAGTTTTGGACTATAGGAATTTGAACTCTCACACTTGCACACTCCTTCAGAATACCCAAGGACCAGTCTTATTTAAGATGTAAAAAATAAAAAATGATGGGGCGTGGCCAAGCAAGTTGGCGGCCAAGACTTGTTCCTGAGAAGCTGCAATATCCCGATTAAAATCCTGCATAATCCTCCTCTACCATAACTAATTTCACCACTCAATGGGATTCTCCTGTTCATGCCCTGTATCTGAAGAATATATGTCTTTACATTGAATGTGCTACAACGCATTCCATTACAACGTGGTTGTTACAACGACCGCGTTGTTACATTGCAAACCATTACATCGCAAGTTGTTACACCGACTTGCTGTAGGGGGTGCGCTGGACTTAGGAATAATATAATTTCCTATTCCTACTCCAGTTTGTGCAACAGCAGGGATTCTAACACCTTCTGCCCCCTACAGCAAGTTGTTGTAACGACTTATGATGTAATGGTTCGCATTGTAACAACGCGGTCGTTGTGATGACCACGTTGTAATGGAATGCGTTGTAGCGCATTCAATGTAAACGAGGTCTCCCGTATCTGGAAGAATCGAGTGCCTGACGAATGTGGTGGTGACTGCGTAGCATGGCTGGAGGCCTCAGGCTGATCTGCATGGGGCTTGGGAGTGGCTCTTTGATGGTGGGATCAGGATCTGCCTGCTGCGAGATTGCATGGGAAAGCCCAGATGCCTGCACCTGTTGGTGGCAGGGAGACTGCATGGGAGGAGGTCAGCGCAAATGACTGCCAGCCACGGCCGGACTGGGAACCTAAGGCAGCCATGGCAGTTTGGTGGACCAGCCACGGGGGTGGGGGGATGCGCAAGTGTGCACTGCTGTTTTTGTTATTAGGGGCTGATATTTCAGTGCAGCTGCAAACCCCACCCCCAGTAATAAAACCAGTCCCTACTGCTCATAAACCGGCCCCCACCCTTCCATCCTCTTGGGAAAACACCTGATGCCCGCTGTGGCCAGTTCAGCCCTGTTGGCAGCTGTGAGGGAGCACAGCGTTGTGAAGATTGATGGAGCCGTGGGGCCTAGGAGAGGTGATGCCTGCCAGAATCTGCTCCCTGAGGAGTAGTAGAGCCTTTGATGAGGTGGTTCAAGGAATGCACTGGGTGGAGCAGCTGCGGCACCATGCTGGAGGTGCCCGAGGAGCCCCTGAGCAGTTGCCATTTTATGAGAGCTGCCAAGAGGAGGCGAAGAGCGACTGCTGTGGAGATTGGATTGGTACTAGAGCAGACCCTGTATGTGGGAAGTGAACTGCCAGTTGGCTTGAACCGCTGGGGCTCCACAAACATAAGGAAATACCTCGGGCTGACTTACTGGCCCTTGGGGAGTGTGAGGGCATATTCTTTGGTGGCTACAGGATGAGGCGGGGAGACCTGCAGTGGTGCTCCCTATACAACTGCTAAGGGGACACCTAGATGAGTGGGGCCTTCACTTGGGTCTTGCCTTGGGATATGTTGGTCCTTTAAAAGCTGTGACCTGCAGGGAGGTTTCAGGGGGCTTCCCTGAGAGACCATAGTGCCCCTACTAGACTGCTTGTGCGCGCTTGAAGAGGCAAAAATATAAGGGAGGCCCCACTGAATTGGACAACTAGTGATTCCCGTGGGGTCAAGGATAAACTCAGGACAACTGAACCCCAGCAGGGCACCACCATCATGCAGTACATGGTTGCCCCAACCCTTTGTGGGATGAGACTGTCCCCTGCCCGACCAAGAAACTGGCCTACCGCAGGGGGACCCAAAAAGAGCAGAACTTCTGGCAGCTGCATAGGACCCAAGAGGGGCCCTAGAGGGAAAGATTTAGGTTTTTGATAACTATCTGCTCAGGGTAGACAGTATGAAATTATCTGATAAAGGAATCCATCACTGAACCTCGAATGGAAGTCCCAGCCCTGAGGAAACTGATGGCGAAGATTGAGATAGGGAAAAAAACGCTGGAGGCTAGGGCAGAGGATGCTGTGGAAGGAGCAGAGATGCCCTACGCAGAGCGCATTCTTGAGGATTCCACCTGTTAAACTTTGAGACCACAGGGCCTCTTTGGGATATTCTCAGTGGAACGAGAACCTGCGGCTTGATTCCCCCCCCCCCCCCCCCCCGGGGCACTTTCTCCAGGTCTATCACTGTGTACATTTTATTTTTCACTCTAAAAGCGGGGACAGCATTCTGAGGGCAGCCAGGGAGGCTAGAAACCTGCTGTTTGAAAATTGTGTAATTGCCACCCACAAGGTACAGTCCCAAAGAAAGTCATACCTGGAGTCAAAGCAATGAACTTGCAATACATGTTGCTGTACACAGGCAGCAGGAAAACACACTTTTTTTGATTGACCTGAGGAGATCTGGACCTGGCTTGAAATCTGGGACAGGGTGACCCTGCGCCGACTGGAAGAGGAGTAGCATAGATCCCCGAAGGTCGGGGAAACAGGGTGGATGGCTACGTGGACAGTTGGGTGCTGCTGGAGTTAGCACACGCAAGACCCCACATTTCCTGGTGCAAGAGGACGGTACCACACACCATGAGGAGGTGTCATAGCGACGACACCGGCGAAGGCTGATCTAAATGCAGAAGCTCTTGGTTATAGCTGGTGGCCCTTATTTTCCCTTAATATTTTGATGTGTGATCAGCTCCAGCATGGTGACTATCAAGTTGGATGTTGACATTTGTTGCACTGGTGGTGGTGGTGGTGATACTGGTGCCTGGCTGCTGAGGCGGCTGACCTATGGAGAGGAGGGAGATCCTGCTGAGCTAAGGCCTATGTGGGGGAGGCCCACTGCTGTGCCCTAGATGTCCTGGGATCCTGGGGTGGGGGAGGCATACCTGCTACTGCTATAGTTTGAATAAACTTTCATTACAGGAATTGAAGGTGAGACTGGGATGGTGGAAACTGCATTTTCTGATTGTGGAGTTGGTCAAAGTTGTTAGATTGGCCAGGTTACAATGGGCAGACACAGATTTCTTGGTTTACTCCGTGTCTCTCTGGGGTGAGACTGGTGGGAGGGAATATTTTTGATGTTAAAGGTTCATTGGTTTTGCCTTTATTAGTTTACCGCCTGTTGTTGCTCTTGTGGGTTCTTCTCTGACCTCAACACTTTGGATCTGTTGCAAGGAGACTAGTGTGCATTGGGCGCCTAGACTCTCCATAGTGTGCATGAACCTGCTAGCAAAAGCTATAACTTTATCACCTGAAGTGTTCAAGGACTCAGTGGGTGCACAATGAAGGATACTGCAGGAGTCTGTTCTTACAGCAATGGACTGGGCCAGCCACTCTCAATGGGGTCGTAAACTGCGAGTGGCTCATTAATATTCATGAGCCTTGCATTTTGTGACCCCATTGGGAATCGCAATCAGTGTCTCTGACACTGTTATACATTCCAAATTGCGACTCGCAATTTACGACTTGCAATTGAGCGCAAATTGCGAGTCGCAATTTGGAATGGTCAGGAATCTGGCCCTATAACTGCTGAATTTCTATGGTTTTGTGCGAGTGAAATCTGAGCCTAACTATAATGTCCCTGTAACCTTTGGGTTTTTTCAATGAATTTCTGAGGTTGTTTTCATTCTATTTCCTAACTATAACGTCCCTGTAACTTTTGATTTTTCAGTGAATTTCTAGGGTTTTTTCAATTCCATTTTCTAACTATAACATCTCTGTAACCTTTGTTTTAATTGAATTTCTAAGGTTTTTTAAAGTCTATTTCCTAACTGTAACATCCCTGTAACCTTTGTTTTTTTAATAGGCCTGGGCGTAAAATTCCGCTCTGCTCGTGGAGTTTGCACAATTCAGCCAATCCGCATTCTGCTGAGTTACTGGTAAACTCCACACTGTGCAATGGAGCAGAATTTTTTTGTGCCGTAGGTGAGCGCAATTGAGTGTGACAACAGTGGCTGCAACCTATAGTGCAGGAGGCCCCTCTGCAGATTGGTTGAGAAAGGGGCGGGCCTCCGATGACAGCTCAGCAATCCTGCTGTGGGGGACTTAGTTATGGGAACAATAGGGGTTCTTGGCCCCCAATGACCCTCAGCAGCCAAGGGGACTTTATCCCCCAACCAGTACTTTGCCAGGAGGCCTCTTTGTAGCATGGTTGAGAAAGTGGGGCCTAAGATGACGTCTCACCAATCCGGCTGTGATGGACTTACTTGTGGCAACTTTATCTTTGATCCTTCTTTGCAAACACAGGAGTTTTTACAATATGAACATGTTCATACTCTGCCTTTGTCATTACTCCCACTTGATCAGTACAAATGCATTATTTACACTGATGGATCTGTGCAGCCCGCTATTGGTTCTAAACATGCTTATTCTGCAGCCTGCACAATAGTGGCAGGTGAGATTGTTAATGGGGATTTTAAATCCTCCTTAGTGCACATACAGTCTCTTGGAGATTTCACAGCTCAATTGGCAGAGCTATGTGCTTTGGTTTTGGCTCTTGAATTTGCTGATCCTAAAGTCCCCACCCTTATAGTGTGCGATTTGTTTTACTGTGTACAATCCTTCAATGACAATTTGTTCCTCTGGACAAAAAATTATTTCTGTGATTCTAAAGGTAGCGCAATAAAGCACAAAACGCTTTGGGTATAAGTGGCCGCTCTGAAGGAACGTTTGCCAATCACACATGCTATCCATACTTTGGGCCATCAACATGTGGGAGCACACGCTGTTGGTGATTCAATTGCTGAGGATATAGAAAACAATTGGTTCTGTTGGGTGGGAGTGAGTACTCTAGTACATGTATTGAATCCAAAAGAAACAAGATTTTTTATATAATTGCTCATGCTCCTGAGACCTGGCCTACCCAGAGGCTAAACATTACATAAGCACAGGAGTCTGCACTTTTTTTGGGTGGAGGCTGCAGATTTTGCATGTCTCCTGCTGAATGTTTTTTCAAAATGCTTTTTTTTGTCCAGCAGGATCCCCCCCAAGAGGCCTCGGGGGTTCAGGAATTCCTACCCTGTCCCCTTCTCTTTATTTTTACATTTTGTAAGTGAGACTCAGCTGAACCTGAGTTCCAAGATGGCTGCCAACAGTTCCTGGTTGAAGTGTTGGCAGCCAATCCCATGTCTGCAAGAACACAGTCAGATCCTCGGAGGATCCGTGTCCCGATATATACAAATTTGGATTTCCCTTAAAATTTCAAAACTATTGAACAGATTTATGCCAATTTACAGAAAGCTCACTTTCTGGACTAACAGCTACCTTTCTGACACATTTTGTGTAATTCCGTTCAGCGGTCTGGGCAGTAGTGGTGTCTAAAATCTCTATGAGAATTAACATTGGGAAAAAGCGTTCTAGGACCCCCTCTTTTTCTCAGCCCCTACTTGATGGATCACAACAAAACGTTCGAGACAGCAGCTGAAGTGAGCATTGTATTCGTTTTGAAAATTTTGTGAGGATTCGTCAAACGACACCAAAGTTCTAGGCAAAACAAAAAATGCTCTTCCTATGGAAACTAGGTGCATCATTACAATGATAGTGGGACCGCCACAGTCAGGCCGCCTGTGGCAGTCCCACCACCATCAGACCCTGCAGGACCGCCTGCCACATTATGATGGCAGGCGGATGGAGGGCGGGCAGAGAGACTGACCGCCACGCATCCGATGGTCTCAAGGAGCCTGTCGGACTGTTGGAGGGACTCCAATCCCTACAACAGTGGCAGTGCCTGCTCAGGCACCGCGGTAGGGATTAAAATGTCCCTTTCCGCTGGCCGTTTCATGGTGGTTAACCCGCCAAGAAAAGGCAGGAAGAAAGTAACTTGGGGGCCCCCCTTCCTCCCTGCCCCTCCGATATGGACTCTAGGGGGGCACCATATCCCTGCACCATGTGGTCATTATAGGTAGGTTCACATTTTACACACGCAAAACCATACCAATTAAGCAGTTATACTTACCTGAACTAACTATAGCATACGCCCCGCAATTCACTGCTTATGACCTCACATGTTACATAATTTATGACATGGTCAGTGACATCACTAATGACATCTCAAATGACATCATCCAGTAAGTGTGTTGCGTGAATGTTTCTGAGACTTAAAGATACATACTAAGCTACTGCATAAGTTAAATTAGTATTCTTTCTATACTACTAAATCAGGATTTCAATCAATCAGGATTTATAAAGCGCAGGCGCTTGCAGGTCCCAGAGGTTAATTCGAATAGCCAGGTTTTGAGGTCCATTCAGAATTCAAAAAGTGAGATGATGGTTTGGAGGTGCGTGGCGAGGCTGTTCCAGGTCCTTGTTGCGATGTGGTAGAAGGAGCATCCTCCACTTCTGCTTTGGTAGATTTGGGGACTATGGGCAAGTGAAAGGGAGGTGGAACGTAGTCTTCTTAATGGTTGATTGAAGTTCAGGTGGTGTTTAATTTAGGCAGGCCCTTGGTGTGTGGGTCAGCAGCTTGAATCGGCATCTCTTCTGTATGGGGAGCTAGTGGAGTTTCCTGAGATGGGGTGTGACTTTGGTTCGTCGGGGAAGGCCAAGGATGAGTCTGGCTGTGGTGTTCTATATGGTCTGAAGTCTCTGTAGGAGGTGTGGAGCAATTCCTACGTAGAGGGTATTGCTGTAGTCCAGTCACCTTGTGTCACTGTGCATCACGTGTGCAGGGGTAGCCACTTGAAGATCATACGTAGCATGCGCAGAGTGAAGAAGCAGGCGGAGGAGATAGCGTCGATCTGTGATTTCATGGAGAGTTTGTTGTCAATTAAGATCTCAGGGTTTCTTGTATGGTTGGAGAGAATGGGTGCGGGTCCTAGACCTGATGGCCACCAGGAGTCATTCGATGTGTTGCAGCTGTTGCCAAAGATCAGTACTTCCATCCTATCTGTGTTCAGCTTCAGGCAGTTGTTCTTCATCCAGTCAGTGACCTTTGTCAGGCATCTTGGGAAGTTAGTTGTGGTGGTGGTGGGGTCGGTGGTGAGGGAGAGGATGAGTTGGGTGTCGTATGCGTAGGTAATTATGTTGAGACCATGGGGTCTGACCATGTTGGCCAATGTGGTCATATATGCGTTGGAGAGGGTGGGGCTAAGAATGAGCTCTGAGGGATACCACAGGTGAACTCCTTGGGTTCAGAAGTGAAAGGTGGGAAGTGGATCCTCTGGGTTCTTCCGGTGAGGAAGGAGGTGATCCATCTGAGCACGTCCCCTTGGATGCCGATATGGTGGAGTCTTTCGATCAGTGTGTGGTGGGGTATGGTGTCGAAGGCTGCTGAGAGGTCATGGAGGATCTTAGCTGCTGTTTCTCCTCGATTGAGGAGGTTTGAATGTCATCGGTGGCTGCAATTAGGCCTGTTTTGGTGCTATGATTGCTGTTAAAGCCAGATTGGGAGGCATTGAGTAGCTGGTTCTGCTCCAGGTGTGCCATGAGATGATTGTTGATGATCTTTTGTAGTACCTTCACTGAGAATTGGAGCACGGAGATTGGCTGGTATTTTTGAGTTTGCTGGGGTCAGCAGAGGGTTGTTTGAGTAGTGGTCTGACTTCGGCATGTTTCCAAGTGTCAGGAAATGTTGCAGTGGAGATAGAGGGGTTGAGTAGGGTGGTGAGTTCCTGGCTGATTCTTTGGTTTCCGAGACTGAAGATGTGGTGAGGGCATGGGTCTATGGGAGCTCCCGAGGGGATGGATTCATGGTGGAGTTGATGTCCTGGGTGGAGAGGATATTCCAAGTGGTGAGTGTGTGGTTTGTGTTGGTTACGGTGGTGGTGTATCTTTTGAAGAAGTCCTTAGGTCTGGGTTTGGTTTTGAAGTTTCTGGTTGTAATATTATCATGGAATAAGTGGGCGAGGTTCTTGCACTGCACAGCTCCTGTGAGTTTGTTTTTGCTGGCAGCCGGGTTGGAGAATTCCTTAACAATGTTGAAAAGTTCTTTGGTTTTATTGGTGCTCGTTTCGATGCATGCGGCAAGGGCTGTTGTCTTTGTTGCAATCAGCAGGTGGTGGTAGAGGTTGAGGGGGGTCATGAAGGCTGCCCTGTCGAAGCTGTCCTTGCTGGTGCACCATCTCCTCTCCAACTGTTTGTTGTCTCGTTTTGCTGTTCTGAGCTCTTGGGTGTACCAGCTGGCCTTTTTGGAGGATTTTCTCTGGATGAGGCTCTTGATGGGGACAATGCTGTCCGCACAATTGGAGATCCACGTGTTGAGGTTTTTCACTCCCTGTTCGAGGTTGGAGGCGGTAGCAGGGTTAGAGGTGTTGAGGGCGCTCGCCCAGCTGGTCTCTGGAATTTTGTTCAAGCTCTAGTGGAGTGCATTGGTCATCTGGGTGGTGGTGGTGCGGGGGCTGAAGATGCTGAAGTGGACGATGGAGAATCAGTCCATGTCAGTTCTGTGGCTGTATTTGACGCGGTTCCTGTAGGTGAAAATTTGGTCCAGTGTGTGTCCTGCAGCGTGTGTAGGGTTGTGGATTATCCGTGTGGAGCTTACGGTTGAGATGTTCCATGTGGGTAGTGGTGCTGTCATTGGTGGTGGTACACTGTATGGTCTCTTTGTGGATGATGGCTATTTCTCCTCCCAGCTCGTTGGTGCAGTCCTGGTGAGGGATTTTTTGTCTGACCGGGATCGCTGTGGCAATGTCTTGGGTGGATGTGGAGTTGAGCCAGGTCTTAGTGAGTAAGACGAGGTTGTGTTGGGTCAAGGGTGGTGATGAGTTCCATAATTCAGTGGAATGTTTGCATAGTGAGCGCATGAGAGTTGATGTTTTTGTTCAGGTGGTGTCTGTGGTGTGTTCAGGGTGGGGCTGGTTGGTGGACTGGTGGACTGGTGTGTGTGCAGTGGCAGGTGAAATGGCAGTGGGTGCAAGTGAAAGATACTACCGTGGGGTAATGGCAGTGTTTGTTCCGGGGTCAAGGGTGTAGAGCTCGGCAATGGTATATCTTCAGGAGTGGAAGGGCCAGGGGCCGTGGCGCTGGGCACAGTCCAGGCACGGATGGGTGCAGACAGGCTTGCCTTTGGCACACCTGCACAGTCACACTGCGGCCTGCATTAAGTAGGTCCTAGTGTGGGTGAGGCTTCTATTGGCAGGAGGAGCAGTTAATGGGAAAACCCAGCAGGGAGAACCCCAGCAGGAGAACCCGGGCAGCTGTGGTGACACTGGATTAGTCTGAAACAAACAAGAACTGGAGACCACAGGGGATCACTGACAGAATATCTACCACCACTATATCGACATACACAAATATCGGGACATAAATATCGTAGTAAAAAATATCAAACTCCTATATTTATAATTGTAATTACAAAAATATTGGGAAAAAATATCGTTGCAAAATAACATTTTTATTATATGTATAAAAAATAATGAAGAATAAAGTAAATAATAAATTTAACTTTTAAAAAATGATTTAGATTTATTTGTAAATTTTAACAGTTATAAGTATAAGTAATACATTTAGGGGTCTATTATGATGGCGGTCGGAAAATCTCCCCGACTGCCATGGTAGCGGGAAAAGACCGCCCGCAAGGACCGCGATATAACCGCCGGTCCAATTAGGATGCTTCGCAGTCTAAATCCGACTGCGGCGGTCGGATTCTGGCGATTAACATTGTGGCAGTTACTGCTGCAGGCAGGAGCGCCACAGTGTGAAAAGGAGCATGTCATGCATGTTACTGCACTGCGTGGCAGGCACTGCACAGTGCCTGCCACCTGGTACAGGGACATGTAGGGGGGTACCATGGGACCCCCCCAGTGCACCCACACTCCCTCCAACACATTGGGGGCCTGCAATGGGCACCCGGAACATGTCTCCGCATGCCTTTCTATGGCGGTTCCACCACAGCGGAAAGGCTGGCTACTGCCGGCATCATAATTGTGCCGGAGGTGCTTGGCCCTGATCCGCAACAATTGTACCGGTCCAGCTCTGCCCACCAGGCAAGCGGGCGGACTGCAACCAGCGGAAAAGTGGTGGGCGTAAAATCACACCGCGGCGGTCACAACCGCGATGCTAATCAGACTGGCAGTTTTCCGAGTTTCGATGGCGGGAGGATCTTAATAGACCCCATCTTAATAGACCCCTTAATTTAAAAAAAGATAATGAACAATATATAAAATGTAAAATATATATTTACATAAAAACAATTATTAAATAATAATTATAATTCATTTTAAAATGTTATAAATATATAAACATTTATAAGTAAATATATATATATATATACATACACATGTAACATCAAAATTAATAAACCAAATTATATTATAAATTAAAATATTAAAATATTAAATATTTTATAAACCTATATTTTGCACTAAATTGAGAGCAACAGTAGAGAAAGTGTTGGAGAGAGGGGGTAAAAATTACTATTCCTACTCCAGCAAATACAACAGTAGGGAAAGTGTTGGATAGCGGATAGGTAAAAAATACTATTCCCACTCCAGCAAATGCAACATTAGGGAGAGTGTTGGATAGCGGATAGGTAAAAATTAGTATTCCCACTCCAGTGAGTGCAATAGTAGGGAAAGTGTTGGATACCGGAGGGGAATCATTTACTATTCCCACTCCAGTGAGTGCAACTGTAGAGAAAGTGTTGGATAGCAGAGGGGTATAAATTACCATTCCCACTCCTGCGAATACAGCAGTAGGGAAAGTGTTGGATAGCGGTGGGAAATAATTTATTATTCCCACTTCAGTGAGTGCAACAGTAGGGAAAGTGTTGGATAGCGGAGTGGAAAAATTACTATTCCCACTCCTGCGAGAGCAACAGTAGGGAAAGTGTTGGATAGCAAAGGGGTAAGAATTACTATTCCCACTCCAGCTAGTGCAACAGTAGGGAAAAAATTGGATAGCAGAGTGGATGAAATTACTATTCCCACTCCAGTGATTGCAACAGTAGGGAAAGTGCTGGATAGCGGAGGGGAAAAAATTACTATTCCCACTCCAGCAAATACAACAGTAGGGAAAGTGTTGGATAGCGGATAGGTAAAAAATACTATTCCCACTCCAGCAAATGCAACATTAGGGAGAGTGTTGGATAGCGGATAGGTAAAAATTACTATTCCCACTACAGCGAGTGCAACAGTAGGGAAAGTGTTAGATAGCGGAGGGTAAAAATGTATTATTCCAACTCCAGCGAGTGCAACAGTAGGGAAAGTGTTGGATAGCGGAGAGGTAAAAATTTGTATCCCCAATCCAGTGAATGCAATAGTAGGGAAATTGTTGGATAGCAGAGAGGTAAAAATTAGTATTCCCACTCCGGTGAGTGCAATAGTAGGGAAAGTGTTGGATACCGGAGGGGAATCATTTACTATTCCCACTCCAGTGAGTGCAACTGTAGAGAAAGTGTTGGATAGCAGAGGGGTATAAATTACCATTCCCACTCCTGCGAATACAGCAGTAGGGAAAGTGTTGGATAGCGGTGGGAAATAATTTAGTATTCCCACTTCAGTGAGTGCAACAGTAGGGAAAGTGTTGGATAGCGGAGTGGAAAAATTACTATTCCCACTCCTGCGAGAGCAACAGTAGGGAAAATGTTGGATAGCAAAGGGGTAAGAATTACTATTCCCACTCCAGCTAGTGCAACAGTAGGGAAAAAATTGGATAGCGGAGTGGATGAAATTACTATTCCCACTCCAGTGATTGCAACAGTAGGGAAAGTGCTGGATAGCAGAGGGATATAAATTACTATTCCCACTCCTGGAAGAGCAACAGTAGTGAAGTGTTGGATAGCGGCAGGGTAAAAATTACTATTCCCACTCCAACAAGTGCAACAGTAGTGAATATGTTGGATAGCAGAGGAGTAAAAATTACTATTACCACTGAAGAAAATTCAAATTTAATAACAAACAAAATATCAACTACAATACAAAAGATAAGAAAAAACAAAAAAAAAATATAAAAATATAAAAAAAATACACAAGATAAAAACATATTATAATTTTAAAAATATAAAAATTACTTACAAAGATTAATTAAAAAAAAATTGAAAATAATTTACAAACAAATAAATATTTTGTAGTAAACATTATTTATAATCAAAAACATGAATTATTAAATACATTTAATATTTTTTCCTACCCTATAACACCACACAATTTACAACACACATCTAAATGTATAAACAAAAGTGTACCTCCATAATTAACATAATTATCAATTAAACAAATATTATCAATTAAAAACACATGAAAACAGATATTAATGTACTAACCAAATGTTACCCCTATAGAACCAAAATCCACAGACAAAAAAAATAACGATTACCAAAAGTATTTATCAAGTAATAAATTAATATTAATAACCAAGTAATTATTAATTAATTTAAACTAAACTACTTTCCACTCTCTACCCCAATAAACACCACAACACACCTAAAAATATTACACAATTTCCATAGCTAATTTCACATAAAAAAATGAATATCAATGAATCACAAATCATTAATTAATTTAAAAAAATGTACTTCCCACCATTTATCACCATAAACCCCACAACTCACACATCAAATTAATTACACAATTGCCATATTAAATTTTAATGCATTAATTAGCAAATTTGTTAATTATAAATAAATTACCTCCCACCCTATTTATTTATTAAATAAATTTATTAAGCGCGACAGCTACCCATGAGGGTTTCCCGGCGCTAAGAGACAGATCAACAACAAAGGCAGAAAATTTAGAGATCAAAGAGCCAAGTTTTCACCGCTCTACGAAATCGCTTATGACAGTTTTCCATCCGAATGGCCAAAGGAAGCGAGTTCCACAGTCTGGGTCCTAAGTTCGCAAAGGAACCACCGCCCATTCTGGTGAGTTTAAACTTTGGTACATTGAAAAGATGATGGGATGAGGAGCGAAGTGAGCGAACGGGAAGGTAGGGGCTGACAAGGGCCTGAAGATAAAGGGGAGCTATTCCGATTTTGATCTTATGCATAAAGCTCAAAGCTTTAAACTTTATACGATTATCTACACGAAGCCAGTGCAGCTCTCTCAAGCGATCTGTAATATGGTCACGTTTCCGACAGCCATAGAGAAGCCGAGCTGCGGCATTTTGTACCAGCTGAAGGCGCCGTGTGATGGCCTTGGTAGACCCCAGGTAGAGCACGTTGCCGTAATCTAATCTAGAGGTTATCAAGGCATTCACAACAGATCTCTGGGTGTTTTTTGGGAGTATCCAAAAGATTTTACGAAGCCATCGTAGGATGGTAAAACAGGTGGCTACTACTTTGGTGACCTGATCTTTCATGGATAGCCCCCTGTCGATAATTATTCACAGGTTTCGTACTTGTTCAGATGGAGTTGGTAGGGGACCCATGGTAGTAGGCCAATGTTTTAAATTCCAGAGGTCGGGTTTGTTGCCAAGGACCAAGACCTCAGTCTTTCCACCATTTAATTTAAGTAGGTTGCTGTTCATCCATCCAGATATTTTGCTGAGTCCTGCTTGCAAAGGGGAAGAAACCATGGGATCGATTTGGGATAGTGAAAAAACAATTTGTGAGTCATCGGCATAGGAGTAAAGATTTAAACCAGAGCATTGTGCAACATAAGCCAAAGGAGTGACATATAAATTAAAAAGAAGAGGACTAAGGATTGACCCCTGGGGTACACCATGGGGGAGGAGTAGCGCTTTGAAGAGGATGACTTAGAAAAGATTTGAAAGGTACGGTCAGACAAAAAAGATGCAAGCCAGTCCAAAGCCTTATTGCCAATGCCGATGGCAGCGAGGGATTTGAGAAGGATACTGTGTGACACAGTATCAAAAGCTGCGCTGAGATCAAGTAAAATCAGCGCAACTGTTTCTCCTCGATCCAAGAGCAAGCGCAGATAGTCTGTAACGCCCAAGAGGGTCGTCTCCGTAGAGAAGCCGGGGCGAAATCCGGACTGGGATGGATGCAGAAGGCCATTGTCTGTAACAAATTTTGAAAGATGAACATGGATATGTCGTTCCAAAATTTTGGAAAAAGCCGGTAGTAAAGAAATGGGACGGTAGTTGGCGGTCACCTTGGGATCCGCCAGCGGCTTTTTAAAAAGCGGGGTGACCATAGCATGCTTCCAACAACTGGGAACGGTTACTGTGTCAAGCGAGTGGTTTAACATTATACAAATAGTAGAAAGATGTGAAAAATTCAAAGAGCGTAGTATCGGGGCGGGCAAAGGGTCCAGCGGGGAGCCTGACTTGACTTTGCTCAATATTTCTAAGAGAGTTTCCGGGCAGAGATTAGGCCAGGACAACAGGCGAAGATGACACCGTCGAGTTAACAGCCTCTTCCTTAGACTGAGGAGAGGTTGCGGAAACATTTAGGTTGCCTTGAACAAAAATGTCCTGATGTATGTTCGTAATTTTGGAAATAAAGTACTGGGCAAGCTCATCGCATTTAGCGTTGGATAACTGGGGAGGTGTTGCCGTGGTCTGTGAACCAGAAAGCTCCTTCACCACATTAAACAAAGTTTTTGATTTATTTATTGCTTCGTTGATAGTCTTGTTGACGTGGATAGCCTTAGTTGTAGCACACGCCTTGTGATAGCATTTCAGCTCTGTTTTATAGGCGGTACCAGATAAAAGGGAGTAATCTTTTCTCCATAAGCGTTCTAATTTCTTACATTTAGATTTGTGTATACGGAGCATCTCATTGTACCAAGGAGCGGGGGCTTTGTGAAGTATCCCTTTCTTGTGGATAATGGGAAGACAGGTATTTATGGCTTCAAGAAGCCAATCATTAGCGGCACTGGCCATCAAATCCATATCATTGGATGCGAATAAATTTCCAGGCTTGAGATCAGTTAAGATTTTATTAAAAGCAGCAGAGTCAAACTTTTTCCAGTCCCTTTTCTGTGTATTAGCATCAGGTTTGTGAGTAGGTGTGTTCACATTGTAGGTGACGGTAAATTTAATTAGAAAATGATCAGACCAGATAACTGGCACTGCCGTGGAACACTTAACATGGATACTATTGGAAAAAATTGGGTCTAGGAGATGTCCGCCCTTATGGGTGGGGCCCTTGTTATGTAAAGTTAGATTCATAGAAGCAAGGTCCGCAATAAGGTTGCAAGCCAGACTGTCATTTCGGTCGTCCAAATGAGTATTCAGATCACCGACGACAAAAAAGTTACTAGATGTAGATAAAGCCGAGGCTATAAGTTCAGAAAATTGTAACTGCCATGCGTTTGCAAGACCTGGAGGGCGATACACTAGTAGGCCCGAAAGGGTGATTTTAGGTTGGAGAGCCAGCTTAAAAAATGCTGCTTCACAGCCGTTTAACGATGCAGGATCAAGATGGCATTGATAAATATTCTTAAATATTATTGCCACACCACCTCCAATTTTCCTGGGGCGATCATGCCTTACAATCGCATATTGGGCAGGAAGGGCTTCTGCAATATCTGGTCCGGAACTATCGCGAAGCCACGTTTCTGTAATAAAAAGTGCGTCAGGGGATTCATCTGTAAGAAGGTTGAAAATCTCACGTTTGTGTTTGGGCAGGGAACGACAGTTCAAGCTGAGGAAGGTATAACTTAAAAGGGAGTAAGTTCCTACTCGGGGAGCTAGGCTATAACATCGCTGTGGAGTATCCAGATGGAAGGAGCAATGAGGACAGCATTGTGGAAACTGATCTAACATATTAAAAGCTGTCGGATGGTCCCTTGTAGGTCTAAGAGCGAGGATCTGATCAGCATCATAGCATAATCGAGGGCACATACTTTGACCAGGGGGTCTGGCCCCTGGGCCCGAAAGGGCGCGGACGGGCGCAGACGGGCTTGCCTTTGGCGCGCCTCTGGCGCGCTGACGGAGCGCCCGCTGCGCCCGTCCGCTGCGCGTACGGGGAAAGCACATTCTTAAATAGGAAGGAAGATGGGAGGGGCGTAGCCTGTTAGAAGGGGGCGTGGCCAGTGGCCTCTGGGGAATGGCGGCAAAGATGTTGTGGCCCGCTGCAGCTATGCAATCAGCTGCGCGGGACTACCCAGAGCGTGAGTAATTAAAGTGCAAGTGCCTGGGAGGGGGAAGAGAATAGATAAAATACAATTATACAACAAGTTTTAAAAAATAAATGCAATTAGCGCTATCTCCCGGCTTCCGCCTCAGGAGTACGATATGCCTCTGCCTCGCGCTCGCGAACAGCGCGTTTAAATGACTTTGGCGGGGGGGCGGGGCCTGTTAGAAGGGGGCGTGGTCAGTGGCCTCTGGGGAATGGCGGCAAAGATGTTGTGGCCCGCTGCAGCTATGCAATCAGCTGCGCGGGACTACCCAGAGCGTGAGTAATTAAAGTGCAAGTGCCTGGGAGGGGGAAGAGAATAGATAAAATACAATTATACAACAAGTTTTAAAAAATAAATGCAATTAGCGCTATCTCCCGGCTTCCACCTCAGGAGTACGATATGCCTCTGCCTCGCGCTCGCGAACCCTATTCCCCTATAAACCCCACCACCCATTTCCAAAAACATGACACAGTTAACATAATTAACAATTAATTAATTAATTTATAACAAATAACAAGCAAATTTTAAATAATTATTAATAAATTAATTCCCACAAATAATACTATAAAATAAAATTAAATAAATATTTTATAAATAATATTAATAAATGTATTACAATTAAATTACTTCCCACCCTACTGCCCTATCAACCCACAACCTGCTCCTAAAGAAAGGACACAATTAATATGATTAACAACTAATTACTAACCAATTAATTAACAAAAAATTAATTCCTACAATTAACGAAATATTAAATAAATACATATTAATAATTATTTAATTATAATTAAATTACTTCCCACCCTATTCCCCTATAAACCCACAACTCACTCGTAAAACAATTACACAATTAACATAATTACCAATTATTAAAATGAACAACCAATTTTTAATTAATTAATAATAAATTAATTCCCACACTTAACACTATAAAATCTAAATTAAATACATATTAATAAATAAAAATGTATATTTAATTTATTATAATTAAATTACTTCCCACCCTATTGCCCTATACACCCATAACCCGCTACAGAACTAAACGCAAAATTTAATTAAAATAAAATTAATAAACACTAAAAATGTAACACATATGTTGAAAAACAAAAGCAATACTTAGACAAAAAAATAGAGTGCATACCTTTAAAATACATACCAAAATACATAACACTAACTAAAAAAACTATATTTTTAATAACTATATTTTTGCAAATGATATTAATGACTTCGATATTTTTTAGAACTATATCTCCTACCTTAAACTCGATATTCTTGACCACGATATTCTTGCTGTCGATATTTCTGTGTCTCGATATTACCAACTCGATATTAGTGCAAGTCGACATTTCCAACTCGATATCCTGTCTCTATACCGATCACAGGCAAATGGCAAGCTAGGTGTCCAGGTGCATATTGAGGAATAATATTTCCAACATTTGTCATCTGATCTATAATCCTGTTTTTAAAGCAGGTGCACTATTTATCAGTAAACTAGCCTTTACATTGACACATATCACTTGATGATGTATGTGTATGGTAATGCTTTGCGACAATGTAACCTGTTCATTGAGACCTCACTCCACAGTCATGGATGAGTATAGTCCTGTTTATGACATACTGACCAGTTTTGTTAGAACTCTCTCCTTTGTGATGAATGACTGTAGTAGTAGATTGTAATAAATTCATCTGTTCACTAAGATATTTCTCTACAGTGATGGCTCAGTGTAGTAGACACTTACAACAGACTGACCTCTCTCCTCACACCTTTCTCTCTACTGGTTGTATGTTGTAGTGGTATGTGTAGATCTGAAGGTTGCACTTAAACCTCTTTCCAGGTTCACAAATGGTGGTGTGGTTTGCAATAGACATGCCCATACAGATACAAATTTTACTTTGGACATTAATGTTTACTGTAGTAATTTAGAAAACACAGGACTATCAGCTCAGAACGTGGCAAGCGAGTGTAGTAGTTGATAGGGTTAGATTGAGCTCCGTGCTATACAGATCTCACCCTGTGTCATTTTCTTTTTTTAAAATGTAAACAGTATTTAATTAAGTATATTGATGTTTAATTTGCTGGATGATGTAATCAGTGATGCCATCAATGATGTCATTTGTGATGTCATGACTGATGTCACTGACCATGTCATGAGTGATGTAATGGTGCCGATTACGATCCGGTAAAAAAATAGCCCGTACGACTCGTATCCGGTCTTTTTACCGTACGAATCGTACAAGTGCCGTACAAACTGCCAATTACGATTCGCATGGTAAAAAGTCCATACGAATCGCATTGGGAAGTATTCCCCACACGTCCTCGGGTCGGAAAATGTGTCCGACACGTCCACGGACGATTTACCGTACAAATGTGAAATGTGAATTCCGACCGCGGAATCACGATCCATCCCGTGCGTCCGATGTTACAACCGTATGGAAAATGCACCGTACGGACCGAACTCCCATAGCAACCATGGAGACATGTGGCCGCATACGCGCCCAACACTCCCCCCAGCCCCCGTACGTTCGAGTCGTACCCCCCGTGTATGTACACCCGTGTACGTGTCGTACCCCCGTGTATGTACACCCGTGTACATGTCGTACCCCCGTGTATGTACACCCGTGTACGTGTCGTACCCCCCCTGTATGTACACCCGTGTACGTGTCGTACCCCCCCTGTATGTACACCCGTGTACGTGTCGTACCCCCGTGTATGTACACCCGTGTACGTGTCGTACCCCCATGTATGTACACCCGTGTACGTGTCGTACCCCCCCTGAATGTACACCCGTGTACGTGTCGTACCCCCCGTGTATGTACACCCGTGTACGTGTCGTACCCCCGTGTATGTACACCCGTGTACGTGTCGTACCCCCCCTGTATGTACACCCGTGTACGTGTCGTACCCCCCGTGCATGTACACCCGTGTACGTGTCGTACCCCCGTGTATGTACACCTGTGTACGTGTCGTACCCCCGTGTATGTACACCAGTGTACGTGTCCTACCCCCCTCTACGTTCGTGTCATACCCCCGTGTATCTACACCCGTGTACGTTAGAGTCGTACCCCCACCCGCGTATGCATGGAGCGTACCCCCACCACAACATTCTAAGTACGGAGCGCACCCCAGGCCCCAACATCACAACCGCATGTACGAGTCGTACCAAGCCACACACAAGGACAGCACTGTACAACAAAATGGCCCATGTACACACCGTACACACGCAAAAAACGCACGTACACAACCAGGACAAACCAAAACGATACAAGAATACACCATTCGAATGGCACAAAGCCACAAAACATGTCCAACAACCACTAAAACAACACATTCACTGACCTGCAACTGCCAAAAACAAACAGAGGCCCAAAACACCACCACTCCTTATAACACACCCACCCAAAGTTCAAACACAGCCACACCCACCAATGGACCAATAAAAAGGGCCCACACACACAAACCATGAGCCTTTGCAACAGACTCACTGCTGCCAGACCCCACAGACAACCTACAGCACCATACTAGAAGCTTTACCACACCTTACACTTGCACACCTTCACACACACACCTTCACAAACACCCCCTCATCACATTCACACACACACCTGCACAACCACACCCACACACCCACAACCATCCACACACCCCCCCCACCATCCACACCCACACCCCTCACCATGCCCACTAACAAGAATCCAAAGTTCACTAGGCGAGAGTTGGAGGTCCTTGTCGATGAAATCCTCAGAGTCGAGCCCCACCTCTTTGGAACATTGGTCAGAGAGACCAGCACTTCAGCAAAAACAGCCATGTGGCAGACCATCGTCGATGCTGTGAATGCTGTTGCGGACACCAGAAGAAACAAGCAGGAATGCCAAGCCAGGTGGTACGATCTGCGGAGGAGGGTCCGAGCCAAGATGACTGATGAACACAACCAGGCCAACGTCACTGGAGGAGGGCCGTCCCGCAGACCCGTACACTACCATCCCTGGGAGGAGAGGGTGATGGCCATATTGCCGGTGGAGACAGTGGAGGGATTAGGAGGACTCCGAGACCCAGGTGAGTACACAAACAACGCACCTCACATGGGGGGAACGTCATCCACAACCAAACTCACAAACAGGCACGCAACACCCCCAAGCCATCGCATGACTCAACCACACTCCACGAACACGCACATGCCACTGCCGCCACCATGCCCCATGCACCCAGCTGGACAATGTCAAGTCACAGGCCACAAAAGACACCAACACATGACACGGTAAGCCGGATGGCGGGAGGGTGGGCCCCAAAAATCACATAGTGCAACTCAGAAGCAGACAATCAATGCCCCCTGCCCATATGGCCTAGGTCACAGCCAGACAAACAGTGTGTCCCAACACAGGAATGACTTGCCAGCAAATGGCGGACGCCTTGCATCAACACATGGGGGTCACGGCACGTTCTTGCACATGACAGCAGCTAATGAACAGCCAACACTGTGAAAGAGTGGCAGCACACACCACCACAGCAGCAGTGCAGACACAGACACAACACCCAATGGGTGCCTGGAGATCAGAAACACACTCACATCAACAATCCAAGGCCCATTCAAAGATCTGCTAACAGTGTGTGCACAGTAATCTGGGCTGAGGTGACAGAGGGTGACACACAGAGGGAGGGAGAGGGGGACAGAGAGGGAGGGAGACACAGGGACACGGACAGAGGGAGGAGGCCGACACACAGAGGGAGGGAGAGGGGGACAGAGAGGGAGGGAGACACAGGGAGACAGACAGAGGGAGGAGGCCGACACACAGAGGGAGGGAGAGGGGGACAGAGAGGGAGGGAGACACAGGGAGACGGACAGAGGGAGGAGGCTGACACACAGAGGGAGGGAGAGGGGGACAGGGAGGGAGGGAGACACAGGAAGATGGACAGAGGGAGGAGGCCGACACACAGAGGGAGGGAGAGGGGGACAGAGAGGGAGGGAGACACAGGGAGAGCAAATCAGCCTTGTGGTGTGTGGGAATGTCTGCTCGTCAGCAGGTGGACTGCGTGCATGTAGACAAGGGTGGCCAGTGCCAGCACCCCCCCTCTCCTCCATGGCAAAACACAGGGCCATGTCACAACCTGTGCACGAGCACAACGACAGCTACCTGCATCATATAAGTGTGTGGAACAACTTCATGTGCCCACGTACAGTGCTACACGGAATGCGCCAATGCACGGCTCGCAACACCTGCCCACTCCACTGCTGACTGCAGTCACACTTGATGCAGCAAGTAAGACTGTGCCACACATAGGTAAAGTCGCCAAAGCTGTGCCCAAGGGACATACCCATGCACAAGTGCACTGTGAGTGGAATGCAAGACATATCCAAATTCCCAGAGGAAATGTTCCAACTTTGAAACTAATGAAACATGGATGTTGCATGGAACAAAATTAACATTGTCTCTCTCACACACAGGTCAATGTCGTGGATCACCCCCCAACACTGGGGGGGAAGACTCACAGGACCCGGCTCGGCGGGATAAAGGAGCCACCGGCAGCGACGACTCTCACCACTCTGTGGACCAACCCAACCCCCACCAACCTGGCCCCTCTGGTGTCCAACGACCTGCAGCACCTGCGTCAGGTACAACGGGGCCAACCACCACCCCCACTCCTGCCACATCCCAGGAGACACCCAGGATCCCTGCCCCACCACCACAAAGCAGCCAGGCTGGCCAGGAGGGACACGGTGTCCCGGGCACCCAGGAGGAGGCAGGCAACAACGCCAATGCCACCCCTCAGGGGTCCCGGAGACCCGATGTGCCCACAAGGGCAGACCAGGTGCAAGTGGGCAGGGGTGGTGGGAGTGGAGGACGGCGGAGGCGCCAGCCTGACCAGTTGGCTGGGGAACCAGTATTTTCCCATGTCCGAAACATCCTGGACACATACCGGCAGGACACCACAGGCATGGCCCAGGTTGTGTCCACCCTCAATGAGATGAAGGGGACCCTCGATGAGATCAAGAAGACCCAGCAGGCCCAGCAACATGCGGAGCAACATACCTGTCTACTGCAACACCAACGGAGGATGGAGGACAGACAGGCTGAGCTCGTGATGGTGTTCACGGGAATTCACAGCACACTCCGTCGGATGGCCGACAACATGGGCAACCCTCCCTGTGCCAGAAGGCGTAGAACATCACCACCCACAGGGAGGGATCAGGAGGAGGAGGAGGAAGCATCCGATGGAGCATCCCAAACATCGTCACGGCCTGCTTCTGAGGGTCCCCGTAGGAGGGCGGGTCGTCCACGTAAAAGACCGTGAGGGTCGGCGCAACAGCACCATCTCCCAGGACACCTGGCCTGGCACCTGGCCCACTGGAGCAACAGCGGCACAGCATCAAAAGACATTCTCTGCCACATGGCCTTGCTGGTCACTCTCTGACCAATGTTGACAAAGACTGTGGCATGGACTCTGAGGATTTCTAATGGCAAGGACACCAACTCCCCTAGTGAACTTTGGATTCCACTCAACCGGAAAGCCCCTCATGTCAACCCCCCCCCCCCACTAAAATAAAAAGTCACACCATGAAGAGAAGATGCCTGCTGGTTGCATTATTACCTTACATGTGTCTTGTAAAGTCTAAACATGCCTGAGTTCTCATTTGACTTCAACCATCCACACCCTGGGGCCTGAGTCTGGCACAGGACACACGGGTCACAGTGTATTAGGCAAGACAGACATGGAGCACCATACACACCCGTGATGGGCCCAACCAGCTGAGGGGGTGGCCGCACAACCGTGCCGACAGACATATTGAGTACAGCGACAGCCATGCGCAGAGGTCAGGGATCATGTTGAGTGTCCTGGGGGGCACCCAGGTATGTGTAGAGAGGTGGCAGAACCATGTCCTGCAAGCTTGAGTCAGGTGGATGCAGAGAATGGTGGCCTGGCCAACGTTGGAAGCATGGGGATGGCACATGTCACAATACCCACACAGTCATGGACATCATGCACAATACACAGTCTAATCCCACACAAACAGCCTGCATCTTGCTACTCGACACATAGACACATAGCCACTATCACGGAAAACCATGCCAGACATGCCGGATGCACCGTGGCAACACACCAGCATTGACTGAGGAGAGGCACCTTGGAGGCATAGGGACACCTTTATTAGTCATGTATTCGCGATTGTAGAGGCAACTAGGAGTACACATGAACGTGTCATGTAGAGTTACATGTGGGTCCAACACTGGAACCCCCCTTCTGCTGCACAAATGCGTGATAGCCATGGAACTGGCACACAAGTGTCGGCTAACAGCTAAACACCCCCTGCTGCTCACGGAGAGACTGCCATACACCATTGATCCACTGATGTGGAAGTCTCACAGCATGTCAAGCCAAGGCAAACCGTATGTGTCCGAGGGCAGTGTAACACACAATGATGCCATCAACACATTCCACAATCTCATCACTGATGACTGTCAACAAGTCAGACCATCTATTCAGGTGTACCCAGCCGCATGTAATGTGTACCATGGTGATGCGACATGTCTGCAGAGGAACCAAACATAGACAGGGGCAGTGTGCAGACATCGTGAACAACTGCCACACCCAATACACCCCTGATGGATCCCTTACCCTAAGGAGACTTCCAAACTTGTCCGTGCGTGTAACGCTGAGTCAGCACACGATGACGTGTCCATGAGGAATAGCAGTGCCACAACAATGCAACCAGCAGACGGCATGCGCAAGTACCTGGGGATGAGAGACACACAAGAAGTCAGCCACAAAAAGCACAGCCACTTGCATGTGCATGTACTCGACACATGTAAGGATGACAACATGCCAGATAACAATTATGACTGGGGAAATACACATCACTGCCACCATCACTCCAGTGACACATCCACACACACCTTTGACTCACGTGGCATACATGCAGATGGACACACACATGGCAACACATGCCACGCGGGGACCAATGCATGCACACACAGACACTGGTACTCACCACTAAGCAAAGAAGTCGCGTATGAGCCGACTCCGGATGTCCTCTTGCGGCTCCACATCCTCCACATCACTAGCCCCATTGCCAAGACCTTCGTCCTCCACGGGTGGATGGTCCTGATCATCTTGATCCAGGATGAGTGGCACAGCTTTCTCAACTGCCATGTTGTGCAGCATGCAGCAGACCATGAAGATTTTGCAGACCTTCGCCGGGGCATATGGGAGCGCGCCGCCGGTCTTGTGGAGGCATCGGAATCGGCTCTTCAGAAGGCCAAACGTCCTCTCTATCACTCGCCTAGTCCGGCCATGGGCGGTGTTGTAGCGGAGCTGGGCCGGCGTGATGGGGTTGCGGAGAGGTGTGATCAGCCATGGCATGTTGGGATAGCCAGCGTCCCCTACATGGAAAGCACATGGACATCGTTAGGACAGGAGAAGCGGTCGTGCTGGAAGTCTACGCAAAATACAGGACAGACAGACTGTACCCACCAACAACACATGCTCGTTCGTTGCGCAGCTGCGTCATCATTTCAGGCATCCTGCTACGCCTCATGATGTAGGCATCGTGTGCTGATCCTGGAAAACGAGCACAGACATGTGAAATCACCATGTTGGATAGACACACCACAAGGGCATTGATGGAGTGGTAGTGTTTGCGATTCCTGTACGCTACCTCCTGTGCCTGTGGTGGTACCAAAGCCACATGTGTCCCATCTATGGACCCAATGACATGGGGCATCCCTCCAGGGCATAGAATCCACGCTTGACCCCAGTCAACATTTCAGGGGTTGGGAAATGGATAAACTCATCCAGGTGAATCAACATGGCCTCTAAGAAATCATGCAGCACACGGCAGAACATGCTCTGGGACATGCCACCAACATGAGCTATGGTATTTTAAAAGGTACCCGTGGCAAGAAAATGTAGGGCTGCCATTACCTTCAGCTTGGGTGTCAGTGCCGTAGGATACCTGTGCAGCGGTTGCAGGTGTGGTGCCAGTCTCGCCGTCAACTCCAGAATCAACCGTTGTGGGAAGCGGTAGCACCGGATACAGTCATTCTCCCGCATGGCAGCCAAGTCCGGAATTGGTCGGGGAAGAGGCGGCGCTCTGCAGTAATTTGGAAGTGACAAGGAAGAGTGAGTGCACCACAACAACAAGTTATTTGTACTGAGCACATGTTAATCTGTCTATACACATATGCTACATACGGAGTCAGGTATGTGCCACATGCTCTGGATACGTATGGCTGCCAGGTGACACTCCTACCAAGACCCAGCTACCTACGGAGATTGTGAACCTCCACATGCCATGGCATGGGATTAGCTGTGTCCCAGTGTAAGTGAACAGCCAGACGCAAGACAGGAGTGACATACATCCACACATCAGCAGAAGTAGGATGTCGATTTCAGAGACTGGTAGCGGAACACTAGAGCCACAGGTCACATGACATTACACTAGGACAGCCCACACACCTTGCCATTAAGGTGTACATGTGATGACTCACCACACATTCATAGAGAGGATGCAGACATGTCCTTGTTACGCTACTCCGTGTCCCATGCATACATACGCACCTCACATCCGATACCACATGTGGCATGGTGTGCGGAACAGTGTGCAATGTCAATCTACACACAGACACATGTTGGTTGCTGCAAGAGCTGCAGCTTTTGAGGGAGCTCCAACATCAAGCTAATGCGAATCCCCCACACATACATGACAGAGTCACATCGTGCACCGTGGGTAGTGACATGTCAGGTGTGGTAACCCCTGTACCGGGCCTCAGGGGACACTTCCGTGTGTTGGTGTCCGTGCCATGCCAGTGACGCTCATCCCAAGTGTGCAGTACGACATGTACACATGTCAAAGGAGTCAAGGGCATGCCTGGCACACATTGCACCGTCACACATTACATGTGTACACATCTCATCATACATCTGGTGCCTTCTCGACTCAGGAGTAATGTGCCACATCACAGCCTTTCACACCTGTGCCCCACACATGTAGTACTGGCCAGACAATGCCTTGATGTCCATCCATGGACATGTATGTCAGCCCTATTCCTTCCTGTGTGCTGCCTGTCACCACTGTGATGTGTGAAAACCACCGTACTTTTGCTAAGAGGGCCTGTGTACGTTCCCGTATCACTATGGGAGTGCTCCCGTATGTGTACCCATAGTGATGGTGAGCGTACAGGCGTGTGTACGGTCCGTACCACTATGAGTACGCATACGCGAGAACACCCATAGTGGTACGGCCCGTACACGCGTGCGTACGTTCACTATCACTATGGGTGTCCTCGCGTATGCGTACTCATAGTGGTATGGCCCGTACACACGCCTGTACGTTCACTATCACTATGGGTGTCCTCGCGTATGCGTACTCGTAGTGGTACGGCCCGTACACACGCCTGTACGTTCACTATCACTATGGGTGCCCTCGCGTATGCGTACTCGTAGTGGTACGGTCCGTACACACGCCTGTACGTTCACTATCACTATGGGTGCCCTCGCGTATGCGTACTCGTAGTGGTACGGCCCGTACACACACCTGTACGTTCACTATCACTATGGGTGCCCTCGCGTATGCGTACTCGTAGTGATAGTGAGCGTACAGGCGTGTGTACGGGCCGTACCACCACGAGTACGCATATGCGAGGGCACCCATAGTGTTAGTGAACGTACAGGCGTGTGTACGGGCCGTACCACTACGAGTACGCATACGCGAGGGCACCCATAGTGATAGTGAACGTACAGGCGTGTGTACGGGCCGTACCACCACGAGTACGCATACGCGAGGACACCCATAGTGATAGTGAACGTACAGGCGTGTGTACGGGCCGTACCACTACGAGTACGCATACGCGAGGGCACCCATAGTGATAGTGAACGTACAGGCGTGTGTACGGGCCGTACCACCACGAGTACGCATACGCGAGGACACCCATAGTGATAGTGAACGTACAGGCGTGTGTACGGGCCGTACCACTACGAGTACGCATATGCGAGGGCACCCATAGTGATAGTGAACGTACAGGCGTGTGTACGGGCCGTACCACCACGAGTACGCATACGCGAGGGCACCCATAGTGATAGTGAACGTACAGGCGTGTGTACGGGCCGTACCACCACGAGTACGCATACGCGAGGACACCCATAGTGATAGTGAACGTACAGGCGTGTGTACGGGCCGTACCACTACGAGTACGCATACGCGAGGGCACCCATAGTGATAGTGAACGTACAGGCGTGTGTACGGGCCGTACCACCAAGAGTACGCATACGCGAGGACACCCATAGTGATAGTGAACGTACGCACGCGTGTACGGGCCGTACCACTATGGGTATTCTCGCGTATGCGTACTAATAGTGGTACGGCCCGTACACACGCCTGTACGGGCCGTTGCTATGCATTTGGGGTGCCCTAGGGCCCCGGAACGCACCGTACCTGTGTGTGAAGCTCAAAATTACATTGGGGACACATGAGGGACAAGTATTAAGGCCTACATGCATGCTGGTTGTCATGGAGACCAAGTTTAAAGATTGAATTTGTTCTGGAAGGTGCACAGCAGAAGTCAGTTGGAATGAATCTACTTTGTTGCAATGTGTTTGTGGGGTTGACATCATGCTGAAGAAAAAAACACAATAAGAACCCACTGACTGTGCTAGGTTTGAAGGGATTGGAGGAAACATAGGATGCAAATGTGAGTGACCAATCACTCTGTACTCCTGTGCATGAAACAGGCCAGCAAGGCAGATATAAGGCAGCCAGGTCCCATGAGGGAGCACTTGCCTGCACATCTCTGGATTCCACGACCCAGCTGCTGCTACTGTTTCCCTGGAACCATGTCAAGGTCTGTGGAGAGGTCACAGCCCTTCACCCTGGAGGAGAACCTGGCTTTGCTGGATGTGATCTTCCCACAGTACCCCATGCTGTATGGGCGTTCAGGGTATCAGGTGAGTGCAGAGTCCACTGGCAGAGACTGTGTCCCTTTTTTGTGGCTGTGACTTCTGGCATTGTGTCCAGGTGTCTCACACATGCTATGTACTGTAGGGGGGGTCCCAGGGGGGGAATGCCTGATGTCTCCCAGCCAGAGCATGCAGTGGTGCATGTCTGCCGTCCTCACTTGCATCGTGTTTACTGTGATAATCACTGCATGGTGCATGCCACATTCTGCCTGTCTTATCCTCCTGGGAATGTTGCCTCTACAGTCCGCATGTGATTATGTGGTCAGCCCAGTGTGACAGGTGACTGTACCCACAGATGTGTGTTAGTTCTGTGTACCTGTGCTGAGAGTGTCCACATGATGTGTTCGTACCCTGGACATCGGTGTGTGTGTAAGTCCCCTGTCATGTGGGTGGGTGCATATGTGGAGTGTAGCACCCCAGCTGAATGAGGGATGGATGTACCCTGGCCATGTGATGTGAGCAGGGAGCAGTGCTGTGTGTCTGACGTGCAGAGCCAGCCCCACACCTGTGAGCCCCCCCCAGTCTAGTGGCACATGTGCAGAGTGAGGTTTGTCGCTGCATTTGGCAATGGCAGGTGAATGTCCTGTGCCTGTGTGTGTCTGTGTACTCTGCTGCGGTAGCGTCAGTGGCCTGTGGCATGTGACTGCTTAGAGGTGCTGCACATTATCCTGGTGTAGCTTGTGATGCACAGTGTGAGCCTGGATCATTGATTGTGTAGTTGCCCTCATTCCACCTGTGTACTTTCAATGGCACGTACTGCTTTTGCCCTTCCCCAGAGGATCATGTCCCTATGACAAAGGTGCAATGCATTGGATGCATACTATGCCTTGTTGTAAACAGCAAATGTGTTCTAATATGTGTCTCTGTGACATGTGCCAGGTGTATTGATGAAGTGTCACTTGTTCATCCTCACAGGTAGGCGCCTCTGCCAAGGAGCAGATATGGCTGACCGCCGTCAGCGCCGTGAGGAGTGCGGATGGTCGGAAGCGGCACCTGTCCCAGGTGAGGAAACGCTGGCAGGATATCCGGTGCTGGACGCGGAGGATCGCACAGGTCCTGCTGGGGGACTCACCTGAGAGCCATAAGAACCGCGGGCGCCGCCGACTGACCCACATCCACAAGCGTGTGCTGCCGGTGGTCTTTCCAGACTTGGAGAGGCGCTTACAGGAGATGCAGCAGCAGGAAGGGGGTAGGTACATGTGTGCTTGTTGTGTTTCACCAGCATTTGTAAGTGCACAGTTGCATGGATACACTGCCAGGGTTTAAAGGTGCTGTGCAGATCCAGTTACCCACTGTATAGCTGTGCTCTCCTGCCTCCCTTCCCCTCCTTGCAATGTGTTCCCTGGTCTGTGTGTAGTCACTCCTTCACAAGGTTATCTAGGCTGGCACTTTCTCCACGTGAACTATGCCTGTAGCATCATGTGTGGGGGTGGTGTGTAACAGGTTTTGGGACCTTGCCTGTGCCCTGTCCAGTTCAGTACATGTGGGTTCCATGTCAGTTGGCACTGATGCAGAGTCCAGACATGGGAGTTAGTCTCTCAAGTGTCATGCCTTACGGCACGCATGTCCTATGTTGTGCTCTGTGCCATTGTCCCCTGGCACCATGTATATTGATGTGAAATGTAGTACAAGTGTCCACTGTACAGCCTGACCTGATTTTCCTTGTTCATAGTCACAGTGGCCAGTGCCTGTGTGTCTTGTTACAATCATCTGATGCTGGCCATTTGTATAGGATTATTTGGACAGGCACACCTCGGGTATTTGGCGTCCAATCTTGCATTTATGCATCCCCTGTGTATTTCACCCAGACTAAGAGATGTAAGTGCCACCTGTGTCTCAACAAATTGTCTCATGTAGGGGGTGGTTGGTGCGGGGCAAGCCTACATGTCAAAACCTGAAATCTCCTTGCTAGTTCTGGCCAGTGTGTGATGTTTGGCTGGACATACACTGAAGGTGCAGTGAGCCAGTCATGTTGGGCATGTTTTGAGTATTACCTATGCAGCATGTGCCTCAAGCTCATGGATTTGGTCCCTCCTCATCCCTATTGTCGGCAACGCTGTGTGGTGCAGATGCAGTGCTGGATTGTCCCCAGGGCCTGGCTCCTATGTCACACTCCATTTCATGTCATTTGCTATTGTGTCATGCTCTCCATGGATTTTCATTGGCATGGTGGGTCAACCAACTGTGTGTTGCATGCCCTACATCTGTACCTTGTTTTGTAGATGTTACTGATCTTTCTTTTCAGGCTATGCACTGTAACCTATGTAGATTGGACTCATGTGACATATGTATACAGGTGTGTGATTAATTGCTGTCTCTTCACCTTGCCCACAGCATCGTCGGGGGACACGGAGGGAGACATGAGCACAGACGGAGCGGAGGGACCGAGCACCAGTGCCAGCGTTGACATCGTGGATGGCACATTGAGTGGTACAGAGGCGGAGGAGAGTGAGGCCGAGGACCTGTCCACTGGCACCACCGAATATGAAGCCGACGGGTCCGAGGATGATCTCTCCGAGTGGGCGGAGGCTGCACCACCAGCTGACAGCGGCACAACATCGCACCCCGCCCCCTCCATTGCCATCAGCCGCCTCCCACTTGCTCGTGTCCCTTCCCAACGTCCACGGTCACCACATGTCTCCTTCCTGCCAGGCACCGCACCCCCTGCCCCTGTCTCCACTGCTGCCGCCAATGCCGAGTCTGTGGACATCCAGCGGCAGTTGCAGGTTGGTCAGGCTGCGATCCTTAATGTCCTCCATGGCCACAGCCAAGTGCTGCACAACATGGAGGCATACTTGGAGGGCATTTTTTCATCGCAGGCTGACCAACGGCAGTTGCTGAGGTCCATCGACTCAACACTGACTGCAGCAGTGGGTCTCCTGCAGCGCTACGTCCCACCCCCTACCCCTGCCCCATCCACACTTTCCAATCCCATGCGTGTCCCACGTGCACCCAGACGTACGCATGCACACACCACAACAGACACAGGCACCACACCAGCAGGGAAGGTCATACGCACACCTCCTGGCACGCACACACAGGGTGAAGTAGGCACACCCACTGGGTCGGGGAGCAAACGTAAGACACGCAGCCAGAGTGGGAGTCCGCATTCCACCCAATCCACTCCCTCCAAATCCCCTCCCCTCAGCTCTCCTGGCCACATATCACACAAAGACTCCTTCATGGCCGCTATGTCCCTGAGCCCCACAGTGACACCACCCCGCAAGCGGTCAAGGGAGTCCCCGGTCAGGGTGGTTGATTCCCCCCCCTGTCTATACCCTCCCCCAGTGGTGCTGCGACCCATCCGTCTGACCCCCCCCCCCTCGGGGCCTGTGGTTCCTTCGGGTGCAGGGGATTCCCTGGAGGACCTTGCTAAGGTGTGCAGCGAGATCCTGGCCTCCGCCTTTGGCCCTGCCCCACCCCCTGTGGTGGAGTCCTCCATCCCTGCACCCACGACGCCTACCCTTCGCCCTCCTGTCCCTGCGGTGCCTGGTTCTTCCCCCCCACATGATGCCCTCACCCCTTTGGAAGACGACGGAATCTAACTGTGCAGGCAAGCTAGGGGACACGCATCCCACTGTGTCCCCCATCCAGCTGTGACTTCTGGACTGCCCTATGGGCTTTGTAAATATTGAACTTCCTACAAACAAGATTTTTTGGTTCATGCTGAATAAAGCAATTTATTTTTTCCCTCTTGGAACACTACTGCTTTGCTGGTATTGCTGTTGGTGGGGCTGCTACATGGTTTTGGGTGGTGTTCATGTGTTGGGTGTGTGGGAAATGTAGTAGTGGGCTGGTCATAGGGGGGACCCTGGGATCTGTGTGCCATCACACGGTGTTAGCTAGGTTTCTCTGTTCATGTAAGCAGTTGCTGCATGGTGAAATTGTCCAAAGGTGTATTCCTTGCTCTGTGTACCCTGACATCTTCCCTGCAGGGTGTTCCCAATATTTAGCGCTGAGCTGTGTGTACATTAGCTGGGTGTGTGACGGACTCCTTCAACTTTGCACATGCATGCTGAGCAATGTCTCCACCTGCATCATTCGTGGCATCCTTGGTAGTCATTGTACTTGTGTATGTGGACTATTGACATGACTTCATGTGGACGTTTTCTTTTCTGCGCTATGCATGCGTATACTCCCAGCCTCGCACACATGTGGTACATGTACTGCAGGGTCTATGTGCACCTGACTGAAATGTGTAGGCATGGTATCTGTGGCTACTCCACCCTTTGCATTACATGGGCACTGCTGGGAGTGATAGGCACACACCCCTCCTGTGTCTGGGCACTGCTGGGAGTGATAGGCACACACCCCTCCTGTGTCTGGGCACTGCTGGGAGTGATAGGCACCCACCCCTCCTGCGTCTGGGCACTGCTGGGGGGACTCTACACCCACCCCTCCTGTGTCTGGGCACTGCTGGGAGGACTCTGCACACACCCCTCCTGTGTCTGGGCACTGCTGGGAGTGATAGGCACACACCCCTCCTGTGTCTGGGCACTGCTGGGAGGACTCTGCACACACCCCTCCTGTGTCTGGGCACTGCTGGGAGTGATAGGCACACACCCCTCCTGTGTCTGGGCACTGCTGGGAGTGATAGGCACACACCCCTCCTGCGTCTGGGCACTGCTGGGGGGACTCTACACCCACCCCTCCTGTGTCTGGGCACTGCTGGGAGGACTCTGCACACACCCCCCCTGTCTCTGGGCACTGCTGGGGGGACTCTGCACACACCCCTCCTGTGTCTGGGCACTGCTGGGAGGACTCTGCACACACCCCTCCTGTCTCTGGGCACTGCTGGGGGGACTCTACACCCACCCCTCCTGTGTCTGGGCACTGCTGGGAGGACTCTGCACACACCCCTCCTGTGTCTGGGCACTGCTGGGAGTGAAAGGCACACACCCCTCCTGCGTCTGGGCACTGCTGGGGGGACTCTACACCCACCCCTCCTGTGTCTGGGCACTGCTGGGAGGACTCTGGACACACCCCTCCTGTGTCTGGGCACTGCTGGGAGGACTCTGCACCCACCCCTCCTGTCTCTGGGCACTGCTGGGAGTGATAGGCACACACCCCTCCTATTTAACAATATGTACGCTTAGGACATACACGTGTGTGGGTTCGCTCCATGGGGGTACGGTTCGTACTTACACTGTTGGGGTGGGAGTACGCTCCATGCATATGAGGTGGGGGTACGGGTCGTACATACACGGTTGGGGTGGGGGTACGGGTCGTACTTACACTGTTGGGGTGGGAGTACGCTCCATGCATACGAGGTGGGGGTACGGGTCGTACATACACGGTTGGGGTGGGGGTACGGGTCGTACTTACACTGTTGGGGTGGGAGTACGCTCCATGCATACGAGGTGGGGGTACGGGTCGTACATACACGGTTGGGGTGGGGGTACGGGTCGTACTTACACTGTTGGGGTGGGAGTACGCTCCATGCATACGAGGTGGGGGTACGGGTCGTACATACACGGTTGGGGTGGGGGTACGGGTCATACTTACACTGTTGGGGTGGGAGTATGCTCCATACGTACGCGGGTGGGGTACAGGTCGTACTTACACTGTTGGGGTGGTGGTACGGTCCGTACATACACTGTTGGGGTTGGGGTACGCTCCATGCATACGAGGTGGGGGTACGGGTCGTACTTACACTGTTGGGGTTGGGGTACGCTCCATGCATACGAGGTGGGGGTACGGGTCGTACTTACACTGTTGGGGTTGGTGTACGCTCCATGCATACGCTGG
This sequence comes from Triturus cristatus, assembly GCF_964204655.1. Classification (NCBI taxonomy): domain Eukaryota; kingdom Metazoa; phylum Chordata; class Amphibia; order Caudata; family Salamandridae; genus Triturus; species Triturus cristatus. The sequence goes on from NC_140594.1 coordinate 883,710,843, forward strand.
TGGGGGTACGGTTCGTACTTACACTGTTGGGGGTGGGAGTACGCTCCATACGTACGCGGGTGGGGTACGGGTCGTACTTACACTGTTGGGGTGGTGGTACGGTACGTACATACACTGTTGGGGTTGGGGTACGCTCCATGCATACGGGGGTGGGGGTACGGGTCGTACATACACAGTTGGGGTGGGGGGTACGCTCCATGCATACGCGGGTGGGGGTACGGGTCGTACTTACACTGTTGGGGTGGGGGGTACGCTCCATACGTACACGGGTGAGGGTACGGGTCGTACATACACTGTTGGGATGGGGGTACGCTCCATGCATATGCGGGTGGGGGTACGGTCCGTACATATCCGTACCCACGCTGTGGAATGCTTGTGCGGGCCGTACCCAGGCCTTTGCCACGTGGGTACAGCCGTCCCGCCATTGTTGGGGTGACGTAGGTGTGGGCGTGGTACGACTCGTACCCACGCTCTTAAGGCATGGGTACGGGACGTACCTGTATAGTTGTGTTGCCGGTTCGCGTCGTCAGGCACTTCCGTTGTGGTGGGCGCTGGCTTTGCTGGACACGCCCCCACCCCCTCGTAGTGACCAGGGCCTGGGGGTCAGGCATGTCCAGGGCATGTGTGCTGTGTGACTTTGGTAGTGGTTTTGTGGCCTGCCCCTGGTCCTGCCACCCCCCCTTTCCCCCCTCCCTTAGTTGTTCTGACCTTCTGCGGCGTCTGCGTCCGAACCTGTAGAGGAGGTCGACTGCTATGAGGGCCGGGATGACACGTAGGTTCGGGTCCATGTCTGTCCGTCGCGTACAGGTCCTCCTTGTTCGCGTCGTCCTGATTTCCCGGCAGTTTTTGGCAGCCGGAAAATATTGTCCGTGCGGGATGACGTCGGTGCGAATCGTAATTCCTGGTTCATGAATGGCAGGCTGCGTGCGTCCCGACGTCACGTCGGCGCTTTCCCGGATCGCATTTGTATGTTTATTTTCGTCGGTCGGGGTTTTGTACGATTCGTACGGAAATGGTGTTTCCGTGCAAATCGTAATTCCATGTTTGTATATTGTTACGACCGGGTACGCGTCGGACGGAGAATATGCTCCGTCCGACGGTTCGTACCCGGTTTTTACAGGATCGTGATCGGCGCCAATGTGTTAGGTCATAAGCAGTGCATTGTGGGGACATAAGTTATAGTTAGTTCAGCTAATCATAACACTTGAAATTTCCATGGTTTGTGTGGGTAAAGTCTGAACCCAACTATAAAGGGGTCGATTTTGATCCTGTATTTTTTTTCCCCGTACGACTCGTATCCGTATTTTTTTCCGTACGAATCGTACAAGTCACGTCCGACCCGCGAAGTATGATTCGTACGAGAAAAAGTACATACGGATCGGCCCGATCCGTACGAATCGTAGCGGGAAAAGTTGTACGAGACGGACCCGGACACTTTTCCGTACGAATCGTGAAAATAGAGTCCGAGCGTACAAGTACGATCTGGACCGGCTTTCCGATTTACGATTCGTACGGAAAACGTCCCGTACACGGGGAATGACTTGTACAAATGCAATGTCGGTGTACGCACTGTACATACGCAATGTCGGTGTACGCACCGTACATACGCAATGTCGGTGTACGCACTGTACATACGCAATGTCGGTGTACGCACCGTACATAGCAATTGCGGTGTACGCACAGTACATACGCAATGTCCGTGTATGCACCGTACATACGCAATGTCGGTGTACGCACCGTACATAGCAATGGCGGTGTACGCACCGTACCTAGCAATGTCGGTGTACGTACCGTACATAGCAATGTCGGTGTATGCACCATACATACGCACTGGCGGTATACGCACCGTACATAGCAATGGCGGTGTACGCACTATACATATGCACTGGCGGTGTATGCACCGTACATAGCAATGGCGGTGTACGCACCGTACATACACAACACATGGGGGTGTGTGTCTGTATCACTCTTAGCCCTGTACCGTACTGAACCACGGACACTGTAAAACAGCACAAGGAGGGTCTATTTGACTCGCACAACACCACAAAACAGGTCTACAGTGCACAAAAAATGGAAATGACTGACCTGGACACATCCAAATAGGCAAACAGAGGGGCAAACTCACAACCACCCCTTATAACACACCCACCAAAAATTCAAACTGAAGCCCACCCACAAATGGACCAATAAAAAGGGCCCACACACACAAACCATGAGCCTTTGCAACAGACTCACTGCAGCTAGAGAGCACACACCAACAACTGCACCCATCCACCTTAACATATACACCTTCACACAACCTCGTTCACACATACCCCCTCTTCACATTCACACCCACACCGTCACATTCAGACCCCCACAACCCTCCACAACCTCACCTCACCATGCCCACAGAGAAGAATCCAAAGTTCACAAGGGAGGAGCTGGACATCCTTGTCAATGAAGTCATCAGAGTCGAGCAACAGCTGTTTGGAACATTGGTCGGACAGACCAGCATAGCCAAAAAAACACGCCTGTGGCAGAGGATCGTCGATAGGGTGAATGCTGTTGCACCCATCAGAAGGACCAGGAATGAATGCCAAGCCAGGTGGTACGATCTGCGGAGTGCAGTCAAGTGCAAAATGAATGATGACTACGCCCAGAGCAACATCACTGGAGGTGGTGCGCCCCGCAGACCAGTACATTTCCATCCCTGGGAGGAGAAGGTGATGGCCCTGCTTCCACCGGTGGGAGTACATGGACTGCAAGGACTTCCAGAGCCTGGTGAGTACACAAACAACTTAGGTAACATGGGGGTAATGGCATCCACACCCCAACTACACCAAATGCACACAACTACCCCCAAACCCTCACCAGCCACAACCACAGTCAAAAACAACGCTAATGCCACTAACATGTGTATGCTCCATTGAGAAAGCAAGGCCATGCTATGTCCCATGCTACATGAAGCAGCAACCCAAGAATGGATGTCCGGTATGCTGGGAGGGTGGGTGGCACAAAACACATTGTTGAACTCCAAATCAGACACAATTGCCCTCATCCCATATGGCCCAGGTACATACCCATGCACCATGCGCAATGCACAGGGTTTGGGAAAGTACTGACAAGATAGTTCACACTCGGCCCGGGTGTAGGCAGCACAAGGCCCTCCTGTGACCAGTGCAAACACAAACACCAAGACAACAAGGTCAGATATCTAGGACAGGAACTCACAATCACTGTCATGGCAGCATGCTCCATGGGGGGACAACTACATCACCTGGGAGCCCCACTGCCAAATCTCACTACACCCACCAGCAGGCCCTGTCACACACACCCCTTACACAAGCAGACACCCCCGGGACAGGCAATGGATTTACCCACTGTCACAATGGACATGTAACACAACAACACCAATACATAGCCAAAGAAGCATCCAAGCCAAAAATCTACATGTCAAAGACTCAGGAGAACATATCAATCTGTCCCCCGCAACATACCCATCCACAAGTGAACATTGAGGAGAATGCTAGGCACATACAACGACCTGGAGGAACAGTGCCAACTTGAATGTGTATGATACATGCATGTTGCATGAAACAGCATTAACATTGTCAGTCTCTCACATACAGGGCAACGTGATGAATCTACCCCCAACAATGGGGGTGAAGATTCACAGTCCCTGGCCCGGGAGGAACCTGATCCCACTGGCAGCGACGCCTCTCAACATTCCGTGGATGACCCCGACTGACCTGGACCCTCTGGTGTCCAAGCCCCTGCAGAACCTGGTTCAGGACCATCTGTGCCAACCACCACCCCCATTCCTGCCACATCCCAGGAGACACCGAGGAGCCCTGCCCGCGGTGAACACCTGAGCCAGTCTGACCAGGAGGGACAAGGAGCGCCGGGCACCTAGTAGGAGGCAGACAACACCGCCACTGCCATCCCTCAGGGGTCCCGTAGACCCGATGTGCCCACAAAGGCAGGCCAGGCTCATGTGGGCAGGGGTGGTGGGAGTGAAGGCAGGCGGAGGCGAGAACCTGACCAGCCAGCTGAAGGGACCGGTATGTCACACATACACAACATCATGGAGGCATACCGGCGTGACACCGGGGAGTTCAGCCAGGTAATGGTGACCCTCACAGAGATCAAGAACCAGCAGGCCGAGCAACACGCCAGTCAACAAGAACACCAAGGATGGATGGAGACAAGACTGGCTGAGCTCCTGGCGGTGCAAAGGGACATAAGCCATTCACTCTGCCGGATCGCCGACAACATGGGCAACCCTCCCTGTGCCACCAGGCGAAGACCACCACCAGCCACAGGGAGGGAGGAGGAGGAGGATTTGTCAGACGGAGAGTCCCAAGCATCGTCAAGGCCTGCATCTGAGGGTCCCCTGAGGAAGGTGGGTCGTCCACGGAAAAGACCGTGAGAGGCAGCGGCACATCCACATCTTCCAGGTCACCTGGCCTGGCACCTGGCCTTCATGTGCGACAGCATCACCTCATTAACTGACATCATCTGCCACATGGACCTGCTGGTCACAGTCTGACTAATGATGCCAAACACTGTGGTCTGGACTCTGATGACTTCAAATGGCAAGGATCCCATCTCCCCCTGTGAACATTGGATTTTATGCTCCCTGCATCGCACCTTTTCGAGTGCACAAATCACGCCACAGAGCTATAATGAAATAATTAATATGTGAAATTTTATGTTGCAGTCATTTAGCATGAGTACACAACATACGTGTGGGGATATGTCAAAGTATGCCTGAGTGTGGAACTAACTTCAGCCATCCATACACTTGGATCTGAGTCCAGTCGAGGACACACATGTGTCTCAATGTATCACCAAATACAGACATGGAGCCCAATACTCACCCGTGATGGCCTCAAGCTGCTGAGGGGGGGCTGGCAATACTGCTCAGACAGACCAATTTGGAAGAGTATCATGAAGGTGTAGAGGTCATGGGTCATGTTGATGTGCCTGGGGAGGGAGCCCAGGTCTGTTTGCCGAGGTGGGAGAACTATCTCCTGCATGCAGTTTTTATGTGGATGTGATGAATGGTGGCCAGGGCAAGGTGGGCTGCATGGTGTTGGATGACAGACGTCCAAGGTTTGTTTTGGGTCTGGGGTTGTGGACTGCCTCCTGAGTGTGGTTGAGGAGTCTCAAGGTGATCCTGCAGCAGACAGTGAGCCATTCTAGCTATCTCAGGTGGACGGTGATGTGGCAGGGGATGTTGAAGATGAGGTGTGCGGATGCACCCTGGATGTGGACAAGTTCTCCTGCAGTTTTGCTGTTGTTCTACGTAGAGGCCGGTGCTGTAGTTGAGCCGGCTGGTGTCGTGGACCTGGGGGATGGTCTGTCTTGCCTTGTAGTGGATCTATCTGTGGATCATTTGCAGCATGCGGAGGGTGTTGCAGCATGAGGTACAGATGGTGGTGAGTTGCATGGTAATTGTGAGCGATGGGTCCATGATGAACACCAGCTTGCGTGCGCGGCCACTGGGTGCTGGTGCGGTGCCCAGACCAGTGGGACACAAGGAGTTCACCCAGCCGTAAGGGGACAATCCTCAGATGATGACCTCAGTCCTGTCCAAGTCCAGCCTCAGGTGGCTGATGTTCAGCCATTCGTCAACGGATCTCATGCCTTCTTGAAGTTTGGATCTGGCAATGGCTGGCTCTTTGGTGAGTTTGAGGAGCAGCTGGGTGTCAATGGCAAACGAGATGGTGATGAGGTCGTGTTCGCATGTGATGGTGGAGAGGGGGTTCATGGAGACATTGAAGATCGTCACGCTGAAAGAAGAGCCCTGGGGCATGTGCCACATGACCCCAGTGTACTACATGCTGCAGGGTGGAGGCCGACTCCCTGGGCCTTGCTGGTGAGCTACTTTCTGATTTAATCCTGGGCCCTCCTCTGGATACCAGTGTTGGAGATATGTGAGCTGACAGTGTGGTAGCACATGGTGTACAATGCCGTTCAGAGGTCATGGGGGCTGGGCTCACCATTGTTGAGCAGGGCAAAGTTGTCGTTGGTGGTGGCAATGATGACGGTTGCAGTGGTGTGATTACTGTGGAATATGGTCTGGTGCCGGTTGCCTGGAGCTGGTTGCGTGGAGGAAATTTGTCAGTTGCTTGTTGAGTGTCTTCCGGATGACATTTGCTAGGTAGGGAAGCAGGGTGATGTACCAGGAGATCCTGCGGTACTGCCGTCCGTTGTTTAAGAAGGGCCTGGGTCTCTGCATGCCTCCAGCACCCATGGAATGGGGCTAACTCAAAGGAGACATTCATGACACACGGGACGTGGGCTTCGAAGATGGGGAATGATGTGGTTGAGATGTTGTGTGGGAAGGGGCATGATGGAGAGCCAGAGTGGATGGTGCACATGAGCCAGGTGGTGTACTTGCTGCTGACGGGAGTCCAGAACCTGAGGGGGGTTTGTCCTGCGGATAACAGTGCTGTCTGCCTCTGTGTGCCAAGGCTGTTGTGTATGGCCATGAGCTAGCAGTGGTACAAAGTTGCAAGGGATGTGATCTGCCTTGCAAGGATGGGGTGTCTTGGATGGAGATCTGCTGTCAGTTCACTCACAATGCTGATGAGCTCCTTGATGTCGTGTGTTTTGGTGTCTCAGCACTATCTGAAGGATCTCCACTTGTCCTTGCTGATGATAAGGTGATGGCTGTGTGTGGTCTTTTCCAGGCCTGTAAGGTAAATGATGGCTCTTTGTGTTGCAAGGTGTGCACAAGAGTCCGGCTACGTCCGTAGGAGTCCAGTAGGTCTGCCTTGTCCCAGGTGCCTTAACTATTGTTGTGCTTCACAGGAAAGTCCGTCAATGTGGCAAGATTGTTGGATCAGTTGCTGATCCAGTGCGTGAGGTTTCAGGGTGTTGCGTTGTTGTTGTTTTGAGTGTCCCACACAGCTTGTCTGTGGTGACTTACATCAAGCATCTTTGGGGGATCGTTAGCAGGGTGTGGGGCAGTGTGTTGCTTGTCGGAGACGTCGATTAAAATGTTGATGGACCAATGATGGATGGTGGTGTGGTTCTCCTCCAGCCAGAAGTTACTGGCCCCCAGCCACATGTAGCCTGTGGAGGTGAGGGCGTGCGTGCAGATGTACGTGTTGATGGCTTAGCGCAATTGTGGATGTAGGCCTGGATATCTGTAGATGAGTGTTACTCTGAGGGTTGCCAGGGAGTTGCTGCAAACCCGGATTTGTGACTCTGAGGGTGTACTTGTGAATAAATTGCAATTCATCCTCCGGGATTGTTGGTGCCGTCCCTGCGGGAGATCTTGTATACGTCTGAGATGGCAATGAAGAAGTTGTGTGCTGAGGATGCTTATGTCCAGGTTACTGTCATGAAGGTGATGTGTGGGGCTGTTGTGTTGAGGAGGTAACAGAGTCCAATGGCGTGCTGGTGGACGGAGCGGGTGTGGAGTAGGAGGCACATGACCTGATTGTTCTGACAGGGTCTGGTAGGCTGGGCAGCGCTGTGTAGGCAGTTGGAGTTGCACACTCAGCATGCGAAGGTGTTGTGTGTGTGCTTAGGGGTTGCCTGATAGCAGGCGGATGATTGTCTGGAGGACATTGCTTGGAGGTTAGCAGCAGCATGAGCCTGTTGTGTGACGTGGGTCATGCAATGACCAGAGGATCATGCACTGTGCACGTTGCAGGCGCAGACGGCCCTGCTTTTGGTACGGCGTTGACGCAACAGTGGCACAGACAAGCTGCTGGCTGCATTAAGAATGGGTGTAGGGGGGAAGGGAGGAGCATTTTGGAGGCGTGTGGGTTGCAGAATCAGGGCACTCGGTGGGGCGGTGCCGCAGGTGATGCAGCAGCAGGCGGAAGGGGTGAGAAACTAGGCAAAAAGTGGCACACAAAGACAAGGAGGTCAGAAAGGCACAGTGCAACAGGTGTATGTAAAGGAAGGAGTGTCAGGAAACTCATGGGTCACTACGAGAAAATGTATGACCAATCACCAAAAATGACGGTCACAGGGTCGGGCAACAAAATGCGGAGCTGCGCACAGGAGACACACCATCAGCATGTGTTCACGTCCCGTTGTGGGGAGCAAGCTGCACAAATACATACACAACCAGGGACTTCATGCACAATAGATATTATTAGCCATGAAGAACTGCATGCATGTTGCCGAAGTACACATACACATATGCTCAATATTTGACAAGTATGCCATAGATGATGCATGCAAACTGGCAAGAGAGCTGCAGTGACAGAGATGAGGCACTTTGGATTGTGCTGATCACCTTTATTCCACATACATACACAGAGGGAAATGCATACATGTGAATAGACTCATAGGTCCGTTGACAGAACATGTGGGACATACGCTGGACCCCCCCTTCACGACACGGATGATGTCAATCCCAATGAACTGGCACACAAGTCAAGGGGATGAGCCAAACACATCCTGCTGCACACGGAGAGGCAGCAATTCCCCATAGAGCCTGTTGTTGTGATGTCCCACACTATGTACACCCGTAGCATCCGCAATGTTTCAGAGGCAAGGTAACACACATTGATGCCTTCATCAGACGCCACACTCCACTACAGATGACAGTCAAGAAGAGTGACTATCATGTCATGGGAGTGATGCTACATGTTATATGCTCCATGGTGAGAAGACATGTATGCATGTGTAAGAAAATACCCGAAGTGCCCACCTGGATAACACCTTGGGATGGTCTTCCGTGTGGGACTCGTGCTTTTGCCAATCAACGTGGGAGAGGCCGTGACAGACTACGAGACCCATTCCCCTCTCATGTATCTTTACAGAGAGACGCTGACATGACCCCGGAAGTAGGTGGGGGTCACACCGGAAGGAGTAGTCACCACCCAATGAAAAGGGCCGGCATCGTAGAGGAGGAGGGTACGAGGACGGAGCCGGAGGAGGGAGAGAGACCCGCAAGCGAGGACGGAGACAGCGAGGACGCGCCGAAAGAAAGCTGGAAGACCGAAGACGCCCTAGAAGACGACGACGGGGAACCGGACGACCGCTGGTGCGAGGAGTGGTGGTGTCCACCGGAGGATGCGGGAGAGCGGCCGCAACTCAGGAGAGTTGCGGCAGGAGCTGTGAGTAACACGAAACCAGGGGACACAGGGAAGGATTCAAGGGAGGCGGGCGGTGAGCTGGGAGACGGGCACGGGTAGTGAGGTGTATATCGGAAAAACGCCTAAGTTTAGACTGAGCCCTCCAATGAGCACATTCCCTGCCTAAACGGCAGAACTTTACCGGCGGTACGGGGCTAGTGGCCTGTATTTTGGTTTAGCATACCTCCCCTCACTATAGTCTTGACCCTCATCCTCCTTATCATGCTTTAGTTTGTTTTCTTCATTATTATTCCTGTTTGATTTTGAAGTGTGCCTTCTTTATTAAACGCGCATCTTTTACATAGCGCGAGCCAGATTGAGCGTGACTCCTAAACGGCTTTACTTTCCTGACACGCTTCAATTAAAACAATTGTGGTTTTCCCTAGAGAAAATCCCACCTAAGTAAAATAAAAACCATCAGCCTAGTTCCTGAAACACTCCCCGGTGTGGTGACGGGTATTTGACTCTGAATCTGTAGAACAATAAACTGACGGCTCCCTTTTTCCTCTCTTATGAGCCTCCGGGAAGAACACCCTTGCATTGAAGAGACGGAGCCTGGAACATCCTCTGCAACCCCGGCCAGTCCAGCCCCTGTCCGAGAGGAACACGAAGAAACACCAACCCAACAATCCTCTAGTTCTACATTTTCTAAAAAAGCTCGTCCTTTTGGAACCTTTATTAGGCCTCCTCGCCTGTTTATCAGACCCGCCCTCCCACAAGTGGTGTCAGAAGTGGGATTGAAAGGCAACATGGAGGCGGCCTTAGCCAAAATGGCGGAAAACCAGGAACATCTGGGGAAGGTGATGGAACGCTTCCTGACCGTAGTCGAAGAAGATAGGGGCAAGTTACAACAAGCCATCGCGGGGCAGAGTCAAACCCACGGGGCTGCCATGGATAAAATCACCGAGGCCCTGGGACAGCAAAGAGGTCCCACCACCCTACCCTCCGTGGTTCTACAACGATATGTGAGCGGGGAGGATTCGGACTATTTCTTTAACAATTTCGAAAGAATGGCTAATGCGGCCTCTTGGCCGGTCGAGAAGTGGGGCCAATACTTAGGACCTCTCCTGTCAGGGGATTTACAGGCAGCCTACCAGGCAGCTACCGTTTAAGGGGTGGTTCCCTATGCGGATATAAAACGATGCATTATGGAAAGGTTAGGTGTAGACGGTGAAACCTACAGGCTGAAACTGAGACACATGAAAGAAGGTCCCCAAGAGACACCCAGAGCTTTATACTTCAGGGTAAAAGACATGGTGGATCGCTGGTTAAAACCAGCCACCACAGATCAGGATGGGATTATGGCCAAAATATATTTGGAGCAATACCTGACCTCGCTCCATCCACCCATTCAAAAGTGGGTACGCCAACAGGCAAATTTAACCCTGGAGACTGCAGTAGAAATCACTAGTGCATATAACAGAGCCCAAGAAATTCAGAAAGGGCGAGAGGAGGCCTCCGGGAAGACAGGGGGTCCTGGAACACATCGTCCTTCTCGTCCTCTACCTGTCAAGAAACCTGAGCCCCTAACTATCGTACCCGGAAACCCAATACTGAGACCCCCTTCTATGGGACCCCAATGTTTTCATTGCGGAGGAATGGGACATATCGCTCGATTCTGTCCCCAGAAAGAAGAACCAATGGAAATAGGGATGGCTCGCAACTATTATTGCTCCCCTTTAGACAAAAACCCCCCACCCTATCATTGCATGATAAAAGTGAATGGACGTCCCGTGACCGCTCTGGCTGATACAGGGTGTCTACACAGTGTTGTCCGACCACAGGATCTGGGACCCTGTGTTGGCCCGAGTGAGGGAATAGTAGCTATACGATGTGTTCACGGGGACACCAAACCATACCCTACGGCCCGAGTGCAAATACAACATTCACAGGACCCCGGAACCTCCCTCAAAGTTGGACTGATACCTAGTCAACCTGAACAAGCTATCCTCGGGAATGATTACCCGAAGCTAACGCAATTAGTACAGATTACCAGTCCCAAGGACGAAGAGTGGTGGTCCACCGCACCCTTTTCCCAAGATCAGGACCAAGAGTGGCCACCGGCAAAACCAAGAAAAAGCAGGAAGCAGAGGCGGGCCGAGAAAGGAAGCAGCCCATTGGTATTGCCCGTAGTACAGGACGATAATCCCTGGGAAGCGGACAGGAATTTCCATGCTGCACAAAGAGAAGACCCGGTATTGCAAGAAGCATGGAACAGGGCCTTAGAAGATGAAGACCCACACCACGTAGGTCCTTACTTCTTTAAGAAAAACGGGTTGCTATATAGAAAGGGGAACCCCTCTCAAAAAGCCCAACTATTGATTCCCACCCCATTTAGGGAAAAGGTATTGTACCTAGCACATAGTCACTTACTAGGAGGTCATTTTGGTCCAGACAAAACAGAGAAGCAGATTATGGAACAATTTTATTGGCCAGGGATATACCAACATGTAAAGAGATACTGTAGGGAATGTCCGGTATGCCAAAAAAACAGCAGATACCGTCCTCCTCGAGCACCTCTTCAACCATTACCCATTATAGATGAGCCTTTCCGTCTTATAGCTATGGATATCATAGGTCCTTTATTGCCTTCCCGTAGTGGGTGCCGGTATGTTCTTGTTTTAGTCGACTATGCCACCCGGTTTCCAGAGGCCCTACCCCTACGACGACCTGATGCCTCTAACATAGCTAAGGCCATGATTACTGTATTTTCAAGGGTAGGCTTCCCAAAAGAGATCTTAACCGATCAAGGGACGCCCTTTGTGTCCCGATTAATGAAACAGGTCTGTGCGCAATTAGGAATTAAACAAATCAGGACAGCGGCGTATCACCCACAAACAGATGGGTTAGTTGAGAGATATAATTCTACCATTAAAACTACCTTAAAAAAACTTTTAGCGTTAGAAACAAGGAAATGGGAAGACATGCTACCCTTGGCCTTATTTGCTATCCGGTGTAAAGAACAAAAAAGCACCGGATATTCCCCCTTTGAGTTATTGTATGGACATAAACCCCGTACCTTGTTAGAGATGGCCCAGGGAGGGTGGGAAGCGGAACCAAATAATTCCAAACCCTTGACAGAATACGTGTCGAATTTACGTACCCATCTGTCACAAATCAGACACATAGTACGAAACAACTTAGAGGAAGCACAGATAACCCAAAAAGGGCAGTACGATAAAAAAGCGAAAGAGAGGACTCTCCACGTGGGGGATTCCGTACTACTCATGATGGCCTCATCTGATCATAAATTGTTGGGACAGTGGCAGGGACCATACCCTATTGTTGAACAAATAACCCCTGTGACATACCGCATTGAGACTGATCCGGTTAAACATACATCCCAAGTATACCATGTCAATTTGTTAAAAAAATGGGAAGGGCCTTTACCGACATCCATAAACGTAACAGTAAATGCGAGTCCCTTATTCCATCAAAGCATTGATCCGGATCTTCCTCCTTTATTACGGGCTAGTCTATCACAAGTACTACTACCACTTCAGGACACCTTTTCTACTTCTCCAGGGCGAACCACACTTATTGAACATACCATAAAAACCCCTCCGGGGGAACAGGTTCGCCTGAAACCCTACCGCATCCCCGAGGCTCGTCGCCAAACCATAAAAGAGGAAATCCAAAAGATGTTACAGATGGACATCATTGAACCTTCTATAAGTGAATGGAATTCACCTATCGTACTTGTACCAAAACCTGACGGTTCAGTACGCTTCTGTATTGACTTCAGAGAAGTCAATAAAATCTCTGAATTTGACACCTATCCCCTTCCCAGGGTGGATGAAATGGTCGAGAGGATAGGCAGGGCAAAGTATATCAGTACCTTAGATTTATGCAAAGGGTATTGGCAGATTCCCCTCAGAAAGCAGGATAGAGAAAAGACTGCGTTTTCAACCCCAGATGGGTTATATCAGTTTAAAGTGTTACCCTTTGGGTTACACGGAGCTCCCGCCACATTCCAGAGAGCTATGAATGTAATTTTGCAACCCCACGAAAGATACGCAGGAGCATATATTGATGATATTATCATCTATAGCGATACATGGGAACAACACTTGCTGCACCTGTCCCAAGTGGTACAAACCCTAGAACACCATGGCCTCAAAATAAATCCTGCGAAAAGTCACCTAGCAGCCCAAACCATGCGGTATCTGGGGTATTTATTAGGAGAAGGAGTTATAAGACCACAAGGGTCAAAACTGTCAGCAATCTCCCAAATACCGTTTCCCCAATCCAAGAAAGATCTAAGGGCCTTCTTAGGGCTACTTGGCTACTACCGCCGATTTATCCCTAGGTTTTCCCAAATAGCAGCCCCTTTGACAGATCTCTTACAAAAACAGGTTAAAACGGAAGGGATCCTAAAACGTCCCACCCCAAACATAACACAGGCTTTTGACACCCTAAAAACCTCCCTGACCTCTGACACTGTATTAGCTAGCCCGAACTATTCTCTTTCTTTCGTGCTACAAATTGATGCTTCAGATCAAAGACTTGGGGCTGTCCTATCACAAGAGACACCACAGGGAGAAAAACCTATCTTGTATATCAGTCGCAAACTGTTCCCAAGAGAAAAGAATTATGCCACTATCGAAAAAGAACCGCTAGCCATAAAATGGGCCATAGATACCTTACGGTACTATCTGGAAGGAAGAGAGTTCACCTTATACACCGACCACGCCCCCCTAGAATGGCTAGCCAGAAACAAAGGACACAACGAAAGGATTCTTAGATGGTTTCTGTCCCTACAACCCTACCGATTCCAAACGAAACACCGAAAAGGGAGTGAGCAAGGAAACGTGGATTTTTTATCTAGGTTTCTCAACGAGGCCAACCCTAGTAGAAAGACAGCTAGGGAAAGGGGATGTAAGAAAATACCCGAAGTGCCCACCTGGATAACACCTTGGGATGGTCTTCCGTGTGGGACTCGTGCTTTCGCCAATCAACGTGGGAGGGGCTGTGACAGACTACGAGACCCATTCCCTTCTCATGTATCTTTACAGAGAGACGCTGACGTGACCCCGGAAGTAGGCGGGGGTCACACCGGAAGGAGTAGTCACCACCCAATGAAAAGGGCCGGCGTCGTAGAGGAGGAGGGTACGAGGACGGAGCCGGAGGAGGGAGAGAGGTCCGCAAGTGAGGACGGAGACAGCGAGGACGCGCCGAGAGAAAGCTGGAAGACCGAAGACGCCCTAGAAGACGACGATGTGGAACCGGACGACCGCTGGTGCGAGGAGTGGTGGTGTCCACCGGAGGATGCGGGAGTGCCGCCGCAACTCAGGAGAGTTGCGGCAGGAGCTGTGAGTAACACGAAACCAGGGGACTCAGGGAATGATTCAACGGAGGCGGGCGGTGAGCTGGGAGACGGGCACGGGTAGTGGGGTGTATATCGGTAAAACGCCTAAGTTTAGACTGAGCCCTCCAATGAGCACATTCCCTGCATAAACGGCAGAACTTTACCGGCGGTACGGGGCTAGTGGCCTGTATTTTGGTTTAGCATACCTCCCCTCACTATAGCCTTGACCCTCATCCTCCTTATCATGCTTTAGCTTGTTTTCTTTATTATTATTCCTGTTTGGTTTTGAAGTGTGCCTTCTTTATTAAACGCGCATCTTTTACATAGCGCGAGCCAGATTGAGCGTGACTCCTAAACGGCTTTACTTTCCTGACACGCTTCAGTTAAAACAATAGTGGTTTTCCCTAGAGAAAATCCCACCTAAGTAAAATAAAAACCATCAGCCTAGTTCCTGAAACACTTCCCGGTGTGGTGACGGGTATTTGACTCTGAATCTGTAGAACAATAAACTGACGGCTCCCTTTTTCCTCTCTTATGAGCCTCCGGGAAGAACACCCTTGCATTGAAGAGAAGGAGCCAGGAACATCCTCTGCAACCCCGCCCAGTCCAGCCCCTGTCCGAGAGGAACACGAAGAAACACCAACCCAACAATCCTCTAGTTCTACATTTTGTAATAAAGCTCGTCCTTTTGGAACCTATATTAGGCCTCCTCGCCTGTTTATCAGATCCGCCCTCCCACAGCATGGTACCACAACATGCACAGAAGCAGGCCCACACATTCCCAACCCGTCCCACCACCAAAAAGCCTTGTTGCAATCCTTACCCAAACTGACATTTCCACATGTCCGTGCATGGAACGCTGATTCAGCACACGTTGCAATCCTCATGAGGAATGGCAGGAGGACAACGATGACACGAGCAGACAACATGCGCAAAAACCTGGGAATGACAGACACACAAGAAGTCACCTAAAACAATTCTCGCCGCACACATGGACATTTACAAAACATGAACAATGTTGGACACATGTAAATTTCAAATAAAGTCTCTCCGCAAAACTGTGTGGCGTGACATCATCACTCGAGTGACACATCAGAACACACATCAAAGTCACTTTGCATTCAGTCAGCTGGACACACACATTGCAACACATGCCACTCAATGCTACAAGCTTGCACACTCATACCCAGTGACTCACCATTATGAGACGAAGTTGCGTATGAGCTGACTCCGGATATCATCCTCCTCCTCATCACTAGCCTCGTGAGCAAGCCCTTGATCCTCCACGGGTGGATGTTCCTGCTCATCCAGATCCAGGATGAGTGGCGCTGCCTTCTCAACTGCCATGTTGTGCAGCATGCAGCACACGAGGAAGATTCGGCAGACCTTCTCCGGAGCATAAGGGAGGGACCCGCCTGTCTTGTCCAGGCACCGGAATCGGCTCTTCAGGAGTCCAAACGTCCTCTCAATCACTCGCCTGGTCTGCCCATGTGCATTGTTGTACCGGTGATCTGCAGCTGTTCTTGGGTTGCGGAGAGGTGTCAGCAGCCATGGCATGTTGGGATAGCCAGAGTCCCCTACATCGAAACATCATGTAAAAAAGTGGGTC
This sequence comes from Triturus cristatus, assembly GCF_964204655.1. Lineage (NCBI taxonomy): Eukaryota > Metazoa > Chordata > Amphibia > Caudata > Salamandridae > Triturus > Triturus cristatus. The sequence continues at coordinate 883,726,849 of NC_140594.1, forward strand.
AGGAGATGCCGTAAGAGCCAAAGATACCGCAACACACAGGACAAACAGAGTATACCCACCAACAAGACATGCTCGTTCGTTGTGCAACCGCAGCATCATTTGTGGCACCCTGCTACGCCTCATGATGTAGGCATCGTGTGCTGATCCTGGAAAACGTGCACAGACATGGCAAATCAGCAAGACACACCACAAGGGCATTTAACGAGTGGTAATGTTTTCTATTGCGATAGGCTTGTTCCTGTGCCTGTGGTGGTACCAAAGCCACATGTGTGCCATCAATGGACCCAATTACATGGGGCATCCCTCCCAGGGCATAGAAATCACCCTTGACATCTGTCAACTCCTCAGGAGTAGGAAATGTGATGAATTCATCAAGGTGCTCCAACATGGGTGCTAAAACATCACGCAGAACACGGCTGAACATTGTCTGTGACATGCCACCAACATCCGCTATGGTGAATTGAAACGTACCTGTGGCAAAAAAATGTAGGGCTGCCATCACCTTCATCTTTGGGGTCAGCGCAGTAGGATACCTGTGTCGAGGTTGGAGGTGTGGTGCCAGCCTGTTGGTCAAGCCCTCAATCAACTGTTGAGTGAATCTGTAATGTCGGATGCATGCACGTTCCCTCATGGCACCCAAGTCTGGCATTGTTCTTGGGACAGGCGGTGCCCTGCAAGACATTGTTTGTAAGAATGAAGATTAAGAGTCTGCCAATATCAATGTCAATGACTATAGCACATGCTACACTGCTAATACAGATCAGGTAACTATGGAGTCGGGTGTGTGCAATACATACAGGACACATATGCCAGCTTGCTGGCACTCCTACAAAAAGCCAGATACACCTGTTGATTGTCACGTCTACATGACATGCCCTGAAATGAGTTGGTGGCCAATCTAAGTGAAGAGCCACAGATATCACCGGAGTGACACACAACCACATAGCTGCATTGGAAGGATGTCATCTCATCCACACAGCTGACTGCAAGACACACACACAGGTCACATGGAATGTCAAATCTATATATCAAACACATTGCGATGAAGGGGTACACGTGACAAGAGAAAGACACAGCCATTGAGACAACGCAGACATGTATGCCTGGGAAAATATGATGTCCGATGCACACAGACCCTACAGCGGTGGGAATCCACATGTGGCATGGTGTGCGTAGATGTGTTTCATGCCCATCTCCACACAGACCCATGTTGGATGCACCAACAGCAGATGCAGTTGACGGAACACTAACATCCAGCTCATGGGAACACATGACACACACCTGACATAGTCACAAAGGGGCACGCTGATCGTGACATGTCAGTTGATAGAGTGTCCCTGTCCCTGGCATCAGGAGACAGGTGCGGGTGTTGATGACTGTGCCATCCCGCAGCTGCTGTGCATGACACAGTTGGACTACAGACACACATGTGGCAAGTGTCAAGGTGATGTGTGCCACATAGTGCCCCATCACACATGACATGTGTCCACAGGTCATCACACATCAATTGTGCAACTAGATGAGATGACCTGTGCAATATCACTGGCTGCCACACCTAGGGCCTGCACATGACAGTATGCAATGACAAGTACTTGATGGACATCCTTGTGCGACTCGTAGCCCTCCATTCCTGGCATGTGTGCGCCTGTATTACCATTGTAAGCGTTTGAAATGCGTACCCGTACGTGTGAACTACTGCATACCCGTACGTGTCTAACGCACTGTACTACTAGTGCGTACCCGTACGTGTGAACTAGTGCGTACCCGTAGGTGTCTAACGCACTGTACTACTAGTGCGTGCCCGTACGTGTGAACTAGTGCATACCCGTACATGTCAAATGCACTTTACTACTAGTGCGTACCCGTACGTGTGAACTAGTGCATACCCGTAGGTGTCAAACGCACTGTACTACTAGTGCGTACCCGTACGTGTGAACTAGTGCGTACCCGTAGGTGTCTAACGCACTGTACTACTAGTGTGTACCCGTACGTGTGAACTAGTGCGTACCCGTACGTGTCAAACGCACCGTACACCCGCTATCATCGCGTGTGTACGCTTCGTTTCACCATTGTACTTGTGCCGTAGGGATATGTGTGAATCGCACCGTACACCCGCTATCATCGCGTGTGTACGCTTCGTTTCACCATTGTACTTGTGCCGTAGGGGTACGTGTGAAACGCACCGTACCTGTGTGTGGATTTCAAAATTACATAGGGGACACATAAGGGACAAGTATTAGGCCCTAAATGCATGCTGGTGTTCATGGAGACAGAGTTTTCAGTTGAAAAGTGTCGATCATGTGTCCTGGAACAGTCAGTTGGCCACAAAATACAATGTTGCAAAGTGGTTGTTGACTTGACATGATGCTCAAAATTTGAACGATGCAAATGCTGTCATTGGTGTATGTTTAAAGAGATTGGAGTAAACGTAGGATGCGAATGAGTCTGACCAATCACTATGTACTCCTCTAAATGAATGCCCCTCAGCAAGACAGATATAAGGCAGCCAGAACCCATGAGAGGGCACTTGCCTGCACAACTTTCCAGTCGACCACACTGCTGCTGTCTCTGCTTTCTCTGGACCATGTCACGTACTGTGGCGAGGGCCCACCCATTCACCCAGGAGGAGAATGAAGCCTTGCTGGACGTCCTCCTCCCACAGTATACCAAGCTGTATGGGAGACCAGGGGAGCAGGTGAGTGCTGAGTCCACTAAATTTGCCTATGCACCTGTTGTGTGACTGTCAATATTGTGTCCAGGTGGGACAGACATGCAATGTTGTTTAGAGTGGGTCCCAGGGGGGGAGACATGCTGATGTCTCTCATGCAGAGCATGATGTAGTTCCTGTGTGCACTTCGTACTTGCATTGTGCTTACTGTGACTTTCACTGCATAGTGCATGCCACTTTCAGCCTGGTAAATCCTTGGTGGTTTTTTTTCCTATTGTCCTGAGGTGATTCAGTGGTCCCCCCAGTGTGACAGGTGACTGTACCCACAGATGTGTATGAGTTGACTGGCCCTGTGGTGAGAGTGTCCAAATCATGTGTACGACCTCATGGACAGTGATGTGTGTGAATGTTCCTTGTCATGTGGGTGAGTGTCTATGTAAAGTGTTGCACCACAGCTGCATGGAGGAGGCAACAGATCAACCCTTCTGATGTGACAAGTAAGCCGTGCTGTGTGTCTGACTTGCAGAGCTAGCACGACACCTGTGACACCCCACTGGCAAGTGGCACATGTTCAGAGTGAGTGTTGTATCCGCTGTTGTCAATGACAGGCAAGTGATCTGTGCTTGGGTGTGTCTGTCTAGTATGCTGATGGTGTGTCAGTGGAGTGGGACATGTGACTGCTTGGCACATGCTGGCCTTCAGCCTGCTGTTGCATGTGCTGCACAGTATGTGGCATGATCAGTGAGTGTGTCGCACCCCTCATGCCAACCTGTTGACTTTCAATGCCGTGTAGTGCATTGGGGCTTGCACAGGCCAATTTCTTATTGTGTATGATGTAATTCCTGTCTGCATCCTATCCCCTGTTCAACATTTCAATAATGTTCAAATGTGTGTCTCTGGGACATGGAGCAGGTGTACTGATGTTGTGTCACTTTGTCATCCTGACAGGTAACTGCCTACGAGGAGGGGGTGATCTGGAAAAACATCGTCAGGGCCGTGAGATCTGAGGGGGAGCGTAGTCGCCAGCTGTCACAGGTCCACAAGAGGTGGCAGGACATCCGGTGCTGGACCCAGCGGACCGCCCGGGTCCAGCAGGCCTCGACAGTCCTCGCCCCCACGGCGGCCACTGACGCCTGACCCCCCACATGAAACGTGTCCTGGCGGTGGTATTCCCTGAGCTCGATAGGCAGTTACAGGAGAGACTGCAGCAAGCAGGGGGCAGGTACATGGCTGTTTGTCGTGTTATGTATCGCCAGCTTTTGGAAGTGCTCTGTAGCCTGGATACACTCCCAGAGTTAATATGTGCAGTGCATTTTCGGTTCCCCAATGTCACCTGGTGCTCTTTTTCATCCCTTCCCCTCCTTGACATGTGTCCCCTGGTCTGTGTGTAATCACATTTGCACATGGTCATCCAGGGTGCCTGTAAATCTAAGTGCACATTGCTTTCTGCATCATGTGGGAGGGTGGTCTGTGACTTGTGTTGGTACCTTGCCTGTGCCATGACCTGTTCACTATGTTGGGGGTCCATATTTGTTGTCACTGATGATGATTCTCAACCTAGGAGTGTGAGCTTTCAACTGAACACCCTTGCAGCATGCATGACCAATGTTGCGGCCTCAGACATGATGTGCATGAGTGGGAGATATGCATATGACGGTTGAACATGGTACCGTCAGCTCCTTCCACGACCACGGAGTAGTGTGCCCACTACAGTCCCCTGAGACACCCTGGCCTCCTAATCATGTGTGTCATCCAACACTGTGCACATTCTCTGTGGGTTCAGCATAGGTCTGCCTCTGTGGCATTGTTCCCTGGCCTAGTTAGTATTTTGCAAATGTGTGCTACATGTGTCCACTGGACAGGGATACACCATTTTGCTTGTGCATACTCACACTGGGCAGTGCCTTTGTGGCTATTCACAACAATCTGTTGATGGTTGTTTGTCACAAATATCTGTTGCCAGCCCCACGAGGTGATGTTGTGTAAAAGAAGCTATTTTTCAAGCACAGTTATTGTAACCCTGAATAAGAGGTGTCACTTCTTGATCTGTATCAATCAAATTGACTCAGGCATGGGGTGGGGTGTGCGGGAGAGGCATACAAGTGCAACCCTGATTTTTCATTGCCAGGTCTGACTTGTGTGTGAGACTTGGCTGTACAAAGTATCACCGTGCAGTGCCCCTGTGATGCTGGCCAGTGCTTAATGTTCGTGCTTTGCAGCCTGTGTCAGTTGTTTAAAAACATGATTCTTGCTCATACATTTTTAGCACCTGTGTGTGGTTCAGATGCAACGCTGTTTGGACTTTGTGTGCTGACATCTGTGTGTACATTCTGGCTTGCCATGAGGGTGTCCCAACAGTACAGCTAGGCTTTTTTTCAACCCAATTGCAGGCCCATTAGCTTATGCATTGTCCTGGGTGTGGACATGTGTGCCACTCAAGATGACAGGCAGTAGGTCATATGTGTAGCCAACTGTGTAATCAGGTGACGGATGGCCATGTGACAACTGACATAATTCAAGTTGTTACTCTTAAAAAATTGTACCTTGGCACTCACAGCACTTGTCAACAGTTCTTCATGTTTTAAATGTGGAAATTTGATGATTTGTGTTAAGAACACTGATGTGCCTGCATGAAGAAAGTCTCCCAAGGAAGTGCACACCAAACGACATTTCCACTTTCATGGAACACACTGGCACATTTTCTAAGAAGCCACTGTTAGAATTAAATGGTGTTGCGAATTCTCCATATACATGTTCCCACAGTGCTCTTGATTTTGTGAGACTCCTTTGTTGTTGGTGATACAAACTGACGAGTCTCAAGACATCAAGACCTCCGTGGGCCCATGTAAATGTACTTTCTGCAACACTATTAATTTCTAACAGTGGCTTCTTAGAAAAGGTGCCAGCTTCTTCAATGACAGTGTAAATGTACTTTTGTGTGCACTGCCTTGTGCGACGTATTTCATGCAGGCAAATGAGTGTTCTTTTCACGAAATGGCGAATTGGCACATTCAAAACATGTAGATTGTGTAAAGTATTGTGAGTCCCAAGGTAGCAACATTTTCTCGTTTTGTGTTCAAAAGTACTTACAGGTCTCTGAGTGTGGTGACACCTTGAGTATTGAGGTGTGTCAGTTTACGTTGGGTGCACCACTACTGTTTCTTTCAGGGTAAACAAGAGGTGGCATGACTTCATTGTATTGCTGTGCTCACCGGTTCACAGACACTAGCTTCTCAGTGTAATTCTCTTTCAAGTTGTGGCCTTTTGTGTTCTTTTTTTCCTGGTGTCCAAGTGGCATAGTGGGTCTACCAACTGGGCAGTACAGGGCTTACATATGTGCGGAGGTATCTAGCTGTTACTGATGATGCATTGCCTGATATGCACTGTGACCAATTGTTCTTGTGCTCATGTGTCAGATGTATACAGGTGACTGATGCATTTCGGTTTCTTCTCCTTGCCCACAGCATCATCATCCGCAACCGAGGGAGACACCTGCATGGACCTGGAGGAGGGACCCAGCAACAGTGCCACCAGTGCTGGGGATTCAGAAGGAGCCAGTGGCACGGAGGGTGAGGGGAGTCAGTCGGAGGACCTGTCTGGAGGCGAAAGCAGCTACGACGCCGACGGGTCCGAGGCTGACCTCCCTGAGGAGGCGGAGGTTGCAACACCAACTGGCAGCATCCCCACATCTGTCCCTGCCTCCTCCATTACCATCTCCGCCCTCCCAGTTGCTCCCATCCCTTCTGTCCGTGCAGAGTCCCACCATGTCTCCTTCGGCCCAGGCACCGCACCCCCTGCCCCTGTCACCCCTGCTGCCCTCAGTGAAGAGTCTGTGGACATACTGCGGCAGTTGCAGGTTGGGCAGGCATTGGTGCTGAATGTCCTCCATGGACACACTAAACTGCTCACGCAGATGGTGTTGCTCATGGAGGGCATGTCAGCAACGATGTCTGACCAACGCAGGTTTCTGCTGTCCATGGACTCTTTCCTGACGGCAGCAGTTACTCTCCTGCAGCGCTACGTCCCCCCCTACCCCAGACCCATCCACACTGCCCTCTCCCATGCCTGCCCAACGCACACCCAGACAGTCACGGGCACGCACCCCACCAGACACATCCAGCACACCCCCAAGTAAGGCACAGCACACACCTCCTGGCACACACACTCAGGGGGAGGTAGGCACACCCACAGGGTCTGGGAGCAGACGACATAAATGCAGCCACAGTCGCAGTCCGCAGTCCTCACAACCCTGTTCCTCCAAAACCACTCCCCTTAGCTCCCCTGCCAAATTCTCACCCAAGGAGTCCTATATGGTTGAGCTGGGCCTCGCCCCCACTGAGCCACCACCCCACAAGCGGGCGAGGAAGTCCCCGGGCATGGGAGTTGAGTCCCCCACCATGTCCACCCCCCCCACCAAGAGCGCTGCACCCCATCCCTCACCCACCGCACCCTCCGTTGGCCCTGGGGTATCTTCAGGCGCAGGGTTTCGGATGGAGGCCCTAGCAGCAGTGTGCAGCGCCAAACTCACCTCCACCTTTGGCGCTGCCCCACCCCCTGTGGTGGAGACGTCCACCCCTGCACCCACCACACCTACCCATCCCCCTCCTGTCCCTGCAGTGCCTGGTCCTGCCACGGATGATGCCCCCCGGTCGACAAACCTTGAGGTTCCTTTTTGCAGGCAAGGTAGGGGTGGACGCGGTCCCCTATGTCCACCCTTGGACTTGAGAAATGGACTGGCCATTGGCCTTTGTACATAGTCTCTTTTAAATGTATTTATTTTTGGTGTTGAATAAAGCCTTTTCTTTTACTTTCAACACTATTGCATTTCAGGTACTTGATGTTGGTGATGAGGCTCCTGGAGTTGGTGTTCTGGTAATGTGTTAGGATTCTGAGAAATGTTTTTGTATGACGGTCATGAGGTGGACCATGGTATCTGTGTGCCATCACAATGTCTCTGCAAAGAATCATTGGTGGAGTGTGTTCATTTAGTTTGGAGACATTGTCCCAAGGTGTGTTCCTTCCTCTGTGGCACCTGACATCTTCCCTGCAAACAGTTGCACAATTGCTGTGCTGACCTGTGTCCACATTTCCATTGTTGGTGACGGATCCCTTCAACAATGGCCATGCCTGCTCACCGATGTCTCCTGCTGAATCGTCTGTGCCATCCTTGCTAGTCACTCTACTTGTGTTTTGGGTATGTAGGAATGCCTTCAGGGACTAATTGGCCCTTTTCAGCACTATGCATGTGTGTAATCACGACCTACCACACAAATGGTACTTGTTATGCAGGGTATTTAGGCACCTGACTCACAATTGTGGGCATTGTATCTGGTGGAATTTAACCCTATTCCTTCCATGAGAGACAACCTCTTGGTGGCTGGACCAGCACCTGAACATTCCTATCAGTCCTGGGATGTGCGTGACAGTGTGTGTTCCCTTTGGCTTTCTTAGTTTTGTATGCAGTTACATGACTATACAGTCTGTTGACATGAAATCAGGGTGTGTATTGTGCTGCATCCGCCATGGGAGGGTATGCATGTGTTATATGTCCTCACACCCACATGTGGTGTGTCATGCAGTGTGTGAAAGACATCCATCGTCCTGGGAGTGGGACACTGCTGTCAGTGATGTGCTGTAATAGCACTAAAATCATAGTCCAAAGTAATGGATGCGTCCATACCACCATGTAGGTGTGGTCATCTGATGATGATGTACACCCCCCCATATCTCTGTCCACTGCTGGGAGTCCTCTGCACCCACCCCTCATATGTCTGGACACTGCTGGTAGTCATATGCACCCACCCCTCATATCTCTGACCACTGCTGGCAGTCCTCTGCACCCACCCCTCATATCTCTGACCAATGCTGGGGGTCATATGCACCCACCACTCATATCTCTGACCACTGCTGGGAGTCATATGCACCCACCCCTCATATGTCTGGACACTGCTGGGAGTCATATGCACCCACCCCTCATATTGCAGGCCACTGCTGGTAGTCATATGCACCCACCCCTCATATCTCTGACCACTGCTGGGAGTCATATGCACCCACCCCTCATATGTATGGACACTGCTGGGAGTCATATGCACCCACCTCTCATATCTCTGTCCACTGCTGGGAGTCATATGCACCCACCCCTCATATTGCAGGCCACTGCTTGTAGTCATATGCACCCACCCCTCATATCTCTGACCACTGCTGGGAGTCATATGCACCCACCCCTCATATCTCTGACCACTGCTGGGAGTCATATGCACCCACCCCTCATATTGCAGGCCACTGCTGGTAGTCATATGCACCCACCCCTCATATGTCTGGACACTGCTGGGAGTCATATGCACCCACCCCTCATATCTCTGTCCACTGCTGGGAGTCATCTGTACCCACCCCTCATATTGCAGGCCACTGCTGGTAGTCATATGTACCCACCCCTCATATTGCAGGCCACTGCTGGTAGTCATATGCACCCACCCCTCATATCTCTGACCACTGCTGGGAGTCATATGCACCCACCCCTCATATTGCAGGCCACTGCTGGTAGTCATATGCACCCACCCCTCATATGTCATGACACTGCTGGGAGTCATATGCACCCACCCCTCATATGTCTGGACACTGCTGGGAGTCATATGCACCCACCCCTCATATCTCTGACCACTGCTGGGAGTCATATGCACCCACCCTCATATGTCTGGACACTGCTGGGAGTCATATGCACCCACCCCTCATATCTCTGTCCACTGCTGGGAGTCATATGCACCCACCCCTCATATTGCAGACCACTGCTGGTAGTCTTATGCACCCACCCCTCATATCTCTGACCACTGCTGGGAGTCATATGCACCCACCCCTCATATTGCAGGCCATTGCTGGTAGTCGTATGCACCTACCCCTCATATCTCTGACCACTGCTGGGAGTCATATGCACCCACCCCTCATATGTCTGGACACTGCTGGGAGTCATATGCATCCACCCCTCATATTGCAGGCCACTGCTGGTAGTCATATGCACCCACCCCTCATATCTCTGACCACTGCTGGGAGTCATATGCACCTACCCCTCATATCTCTGACCACTGCTGGGAGTCATATGCACCCACCCCTCATATGTCTGGACACTGCTGGGAGTCATATGCACCCAACCCTCATATTGCAGGCCACTGCTGGTAGTCATATGCACCCACCCCTCATATCTCTGACCACTGCTGGGAGTCATATGCACCCACCCCTCATATCCCTGACCACTGCTGGGAGTCATATGCACCCACCCCTCATATTGCAGGCCACTGCTGGTAGTCATATGCACCCACCCCTCATATGTCTGGACACTGCTGGGAGTCATATGCACCCACCCCTCATATCTCTGTCTACTGCTGGGAGTCATATGCACCCACCCCTCATATTGATGGCCACTGCTGGTAGTCATATGCACCCACCCCTCATATCTCTGACCACTGCTGGGAGTCATATGCACCCACCCCTCATATCTCTGACCACTGCTGGGAGTCATATGCACCCACCCCTCATATTGCAGGCCACTGCTGGTAGTCATATGCACCCACCCCTCATATGTCTGGCCACTGCTGGGAGTCGTATGCACCCACCCCTCATATCTCTGTCCACTGCTGGGAGTCATATGCACCCACCCCTCATATTGCAGGCCACTGCTGGTAGTCATAAGCACCCACCCCTCATATCTCTGACCACTGCTGGGAGTCATATGCACCCACCCCTCATATGTCTGGACACTGCTGGGAGTCATATGCACCCACCCACGCACCCCCTTGGAGCAGTACACTGCTGGCCTGGACCTACACACACACCAATATGAAGGTAACATGCTGGGCCAGTCCTCTAAGCCCACATTCCTGGCGTGTGTACGCCTCGTATCCCAAATGTACTGTTGCCGTAATGGGGTACGTGTGACACGCACCGTACCCACGAATTCATTGCGTGTGTACGGTCCGTATCACCTTTCTAATGGTGCCGAAGGGGTACGTGTGGTACGCACTGTACCCATGCATTCATTGCGTGTGTACGGTCCGTATCACAGTTCTACTGTGCCGTAGGGGTATGTGTGGTACGCACCGTACCCACGCATTCATTGCGTGTGTACGGTCTGTATCAATGTTCTAATTGTGCCGTAGGGGTACATGTGGTACGCACCGTACCCATGCATTCATTGCGTGTGCATGGTCCGTATCACTGTTCTAATGGTGTCATAGGGGTACGTGTGGTACGCACCGTACCCACGCATTCATTGTGTGCGTACGGTCCGTATCACTGTTCTACTGTGCCGTAGGGGTATGTGTGGTACGCACCGTACCCAAGTATTCATTGCATGTGTACGGTCCGTATCACAGTTCTACTGGGCTGTAGGGGTACGTGTGGTACGCACCGTACCCACGCATTCATTGCGTGTGTACAGTCCGTATCACAGTTCTAATGGTGCCGTAGGGGTACGTGTGGTACGCACCGTACCCACGCATTCATTGCGTGTGAACGGTCCGTATCACTGTTCTAATGGTGCCGTAGGGGTACGTGTGGTACGCACCGTACCCACGCATTCATTGCGTGTGTACGGTCCGTATCACTGTTCTAATGGTGCCGTAGGGGTACGTGTGACATGCACCGTACCCACGCATTTATTGCGTGTGTACGGTCCGTATCACAGTTCTACTGTGCCGTAGGGGTACGTGTTGTACGTACCGTACCCACGCATTAATTGCGTGTGTACGGTCCGTATCACAGTTCTACTGTGCCGTAGGGGTATATGTGGTACGCACCGTACCCACGCAGTCATTGCGTGTGTATGGTCCGTATCACTGTTCTAATGGTGCCGAAGGGGTATGTGTGACATGCACCGTACCCACGCATTCATTGCGTGTGTACGGTCCGTATCACTGTTCTGATGGTGCCGTAGGGGTACGTGTGACACGCACCGTACACGTCCACTTCCGTTGTTGCGGTACGCAGGGGTTGCTGGCCACGCCCCCCCAAGTGACCAGACCCTGGTGGTAATGTATGGCCTCCATATTAGATGTTTGGCTTTGAGTATGGGGTTTGTTTCCTTCCCCTCACCCCCCCCCGGCCCCTGGGTGTTGTTCTCACCTTCTGCGGCATGTGCGTCGGGTGCGGTGCACCAGGTCGTAGGCCAAGAGGACAGGGATGACACGTACGACGGGGTTCATGGCGTGCACGTCGCGTACCGGGGCTCCGTTGCGTAGCGGTTCGCGTCGGACTCTGTTTTTCCGGCTGTGTTTGACTCCCGTAAAAAAGACCCGTACGGAGTGACGTAGGGACGAATTGTACTTGCTGGGCCGGAAACCGCTGCCTGAATACGTCCGGACGTTGCGTACAAGCTGTTCCAGATCAGAATCGTAGGTTTTTTTGACCCGTACGGGCTTTTTTACGAAACGTACGGAAATAGGCTTTCTGTACGAATCGTACTTCCTAGATTGTACGGAAAGTTTACCGGGTACGAGTCGTACGGGCTAAACGTACAACGATTCGTACAGCCTTTTTACAGGATCGGAATCGGCCCCTATGTCCCTTTAAACTGTGTTTAAGTCAATATGTATATTGTTGTCATTTAATTATAGAATATTTTAAATAATCTATTTCAAATTAAAAAACAATGTAACAATACATTTTAAGAAAATAATAGTTTTAGTTGATTTTATATTACATTTAATATTTATAAAATACAAATTAAATATTTTTTCTTAGTAGGCGGAAATTAATTTTAACTTTAAACTTTGAAGGAACTTGCTCTACATTTTAAGTACATCTATACAATCAATTTACATCAATGTCTAACAAAAATATTTTCAACTATATTCAAGTTAATAATTTTTTTTTCATTTTCACTATATTTTATCATAGGGAAACTCTCAGTAATAATTATGAAAAGGGATGTATAGAATGAATTAAAATTAAAGTAATTATCCTTAATTTATGATTACATTATTTTTAACTTCAAAATATTTCACAATTAAACAGTATATATGTACTATTTTTACATATTTGTTTAGAATTCATTTATATATTTTTTTAACTATTTTCAATAATTTAATTTAAAATTATTTCCTATGGTGTTTTATTTAAGCCCCTCCCTCCATTATTTGCTATGGGAGGCTATTGCAGTACCAGTGGTCGGCCATGTTTAGTACTGGACATACTATTCTTTTTTTAGTAGTAACTTATACTCTCACAGCCTGATTCTCACAGGCTAAATACACTTACTACAGAGGGTGTTGAAGCAAGAGGAGGAGATGGCGTTGACTTGTTGAGTCATTGAGAGAGAGGAGTCCAGGATGAATCCCATGTTGCGTGCATGGTCGGTGGGTGTCGGTGCAGTTCCCAATGAGGCAGGCCACCAGGAGTCGTCCCAGGTGGAAGGGGCGGAGCCGAGGATGAGGACCACCGCCCTCTTATCCGAGTTCAGTTTCAGGCGACTGATTTTCATCCACTCGGCGACAGCCTTCCTCCCTGCATGGATGTTGGTTTTGGCGGTGGCCAGGTCTTTGTTGAGGGAGAGGATCAGTTGGGTGTCATCGGTGTAGGAGACTATGTTAAGGTCGTGCGAGCGGACGATGTTGGCGAGCGGTGTCATGTAGACGTTGAAGAGGGTCGGGCTGAGGGATGATCCTTGGGGTACGCCACAAGTGATCTTGGTGGCTTCAGATCGGAATGGGGGGAGGCGGACTCTCTGGGTTCTGTCGGTGAGGAAGGAGGTGATCCAGTCAAGGGCTTTGTCACAAATCCCCGTGTTGTAGAGGCATGTGCGCAGGGTGCGGTGGCAGACGATGTCGAAGGCGGCCGAGAGGTCCAGGAGGATGAGGGTCACGGTGTCGCCATTGTCCAGCAGGGCCCTTATGTCGTCGGTGTTTTGGTTGCTGCGGAATCCGGATTGGGATGAGTCCAGGGTGTGGTTCTCTTTGAGGAATTGGGTCAGTTGTCTGTTGACGATCTTCTCGATGACTTTCGCCGGGAACGGGAGCAGGGAGATGGGCCAGAAGTTCTTGAGGTCTTTTGGGTCGGCCTTGGGTTTCTTGAGCAGTGCGTTGATCTCTGCGTGTTTCCAGCTTTCCGGGAAGGTGGCGGTCTCGAATGAGCTGTTGTAGATCTTACGAAGTTGGGGTGCGATGATGGAGCTCGCTTTGTTGATGTGGGGGCAGGGGTCTGATGATAAGCTGGAGTGGATGGTGTTCATGGTCTTGATGATGTCTTCGTCGTTGACGTGGTTCCAGGAAATCAAGCGGCTGGTGTGACTGGGAGGCGGTGCGTCCGTGGTGTCGTCGGCTGCCGGAGGGGTCTGGGTGAAGCTGTCATGGATGTCTGCGATCTTGCGGTGGAAGAAGGTGGCTAGAGAGTCGCAGAGGTCTTGTGATGGCGGGATGTCATTGGAACTGGAGCTGGGGTTGGCGAGTTCCATCACAATGTTGAAGAGCTCTTTGCTATTGTGTGAGTTGTTGTAAATGTGTTCCTTGAAGGAGGTCCTTTTGGCTGTTCGAATGAGTTAGTGGTGTCTGCGGCTGGTGTTCTTGAGGGCTGCGTGGTTGTCCGGAGTTCGCTCGTTGCGCCATATCTTCTCTAGTCCCCGGCAGGTCTGCTTGGATGTCTGAAGGTTGACGTGAACCAGATGGCTCTTCTGTCGGTGAGTCGGTTTGTGGGATTCTTGATCGGGGTGAGACTGTTGGCGCAGTCATCGATCCATTTCTTGAGGTTGCGGGCAGCTTCATTGGTGTTGGTGTGGTCGGTAGGTGGGTTTCGGGCGAGGGTGGTGATTAGCTGGTATTCGATGACCTTGTTCCTGCTGCGGTGGGGGATTCTTTGCTGGTGGTTGTGTGCGGTGGTTTTCTTGAAGGAGAAGTGGATGCAGCGATGGTCGGTCCAGTGGAGTTCGGTGGTGTGGCTGATGGAGATGTGGCTGTTGGCGGAGAAGATGGAGTTGAGCATGTGTCCGGCGGAGTGGGTGGGTGTCGTGACGAGCTGTTTGAGGCCGAGGTTGGCAAGGTTGTCCAGAAGTGTGGTGGAGTTGCTGTCGTTGGTGTTCTCGAGGTGGAAGTTCAGGTCTCCGAGGAGGGTGTAGTCTGTGAAGGCAAAGGCGTGCATGCTGGTGGCGTCCGTGATGGAGTCGATGAATTGGGGCCGGGGTCCGGGGGGTCTGTACACGAGAGTTCCTCTGAGGGGGGTGTTGGGATTGATGTGGATCTGGAAGTGCAGGTGTTCAGCAGTGCTGAGGGTGTCATCGTTGCTGGTCGAGATTCTGAGGGTATTTCTGTGGACGATGGCTATTCCTCCTCCCGGTCTGTTGGTGCGGTCCCTGCGGGTGATCTTGTAGCCATGCTGGATGGCTATGGCAACGTTGGGTGCTGAAGAGGAGTTCATCCAGGTCTCCGTCAGGGAGGCGACGTCCGGGGAGGCTGAGTCGAGTAGGTTCCAGAGTTCGACGGCGTGCCTGTGGACAGAGTGGGTGTTGAGCAGTATGCATCTGAGGTGGTTGTGGTCCTCTTTGGTGGGGGGTGTGGGACGTGCCAGGGGTGCTGGCAGGTGTAGCTGCAGTTACGGCAGGTGAAGGGTCCGTGGGTGCACTTTGAGGTGGCCTGGAAGCAGGTGGAGGATCTGCCGGCATTGAGTGTGCAGAGGGTGTTGGCGTCACAGCAGCATCTGGTGCCTAGGAGTTTGCGGGGGCCAGGGGGTCTGGCACTGGGCGTGGTCCAGGTGTGGATGGGCGCAGTCGGGCTGTGCCTTAGGCGCGCCTTTGACGCGTCCGCTGCAACAGTCGGCATAGGTAGGGGGGGCAGGAGCAGTGGGAGGGAGGTGGGACCGGGCTGTGTCGGGTGGGGCAGCAGTGGCAGAAAAAGGAGAGAGTGGGTGGCGGCAATCAGGGGGCACGGGGAATAAGCAGCACAACCCAAGTAACACTGGGAAATAAAATAGTAAAACAGGCAACACTAAAGGCAAAAACAAGCAGGCAAAGCAATCAGGAAACAACTAGGAAAAACCACAGACGCCGGAGGACCTGCGGCACAGACACGGCAGCCGGCTCGAACCCAGCCGGGATGGAGCACAGAGCCGCGGGCCGCCGATCGTGAGGAGCTGCTGGGGAGAGTGCTGGCCCTGGAGGTCAACGAGTCACCCCTTCTTCTTCGACTGTCTGGGCACTCTGGGCTTCGCTGGACTTCGCTCTGGACATCAAGACTGCTACTTGGAAGACTCCTGCTGCTCCTGGTCTCATTGCCTTGCTCTTTTGCTGCAACGTCCCATGCCTGTGCTCCATATAGGAACCTTCCAAGGCCTGTGGACATCAAAGACACCTGAAGGAATCTCCCTTGAAGTGAAGAAGTCACTTCCATGCATCTGCAGGCACTGCAACTAAACTGACCTGCTTGCTGATCCTGGACTCCCACAGACTCCAAAAGGCTCAGAAACACAGGTGGTGGTTCTTCACATTCCACGAAGCTGCCCTTGATACTCCTCGTCTTACATCAGCCTTTGTGCTTCCCTTCTGGACCTCATTCTTAGGACCGATGTTGGTGGCACCAGACGTGGCATCGGTGACTTAAGGACTGGCAGCAATGGAAATTCCACCAGGAAAGTAGCAGACGCCGGACGAGGTCATGTCGGTGCCAGACAGAGGATCTGTTCAACTGCGCTCTTCTCTCCAGGGACTGCACCAGCATCAAGAACCTCAACGTCACGAGAGAGGCCAACTTCCCGGAGGCATTGACATTAAAGACATGAGAGGTGCCTGAGGGAAGTGAGGTGGCAAGCCTCCCAGGGAGTATACCAGCAGACCCATTTGACCAACCAGTGCACTAGCAGGGTTAGCCGCTCTGTCAAACATGCCAAACTTCACATCAAACAACTGCGACGGATCCGTACCTGGAGTCGGGAAGGCAGGACATACTGGATCCGGTACTTCGGGTTCTGAGACCACTCATAGAGGCAACCTAATTGGCTCCGGCTGCTGCACCGGAGACTCTTGAGCCGTGGGTGGCAAAGCCGGCAGTGGAGGAGTTGTTTCTCTGGGCGCCGGTGAAGCTCTTGGAGCTGGAGACTGGGCTGGAGTCACCTGAGGAGAAGGAGAGACTTCATCCTTGCGGTGACATCGGAGAACCGGAGACCCCGACTTCGGTGTTTCATCTTTGGAGGTATGTGGAGTCGGTGACTTGGACTGGAACCTCAACCTCCTTCGACCTCTTTTCTGTTTTTTTGCCTTAGCAGTAAACAGCTTGGCCTCCTTCTACTTTAAGGCCTTGAGGCTCATGTGTCTGCATGACGAACACTGCCCGACTTCGTGGTCCGACAACAGGCACCATAAGCAATCTTCATGGGGGTCAGTAATCGACATCTGACCCCTACATTCCTGCATGGCTTAAAACCGGACTTCCTCTGGGTAGCCATGATCGCAGCTACAATTACAGGAAGTACTTGCAACAAAGAAACTCCCAGAAATGCAGAGGTCTGGAAAAACCATAACACGTCGATGGCTCCAAAAAAGGGAAATAACGTCAGCCCGCCGACAAGGTCTTCTTATGGCTCTGATGACATCGGAGTCGCGTGCGGAGACATTCCATTGTGACGTCCTCGTCGATGTGGGAGAGCTATGGAAAAAAGTTTCAGTGGAATGCTGCGCATGGGGTAATGAAAAAGGTGAGGAATCCACAGGCAGAAGTATCCATCAGAACAATAAATATGTACTATTTTTAAATATTTTTAACATTAAATTATATATATTTATAATGTTTAATATTTTAAATAATTTAATTTAATATTATTTCCTAATGGGTATAATTTTTATTCCCGCAGTACCAGTGGTTGGCCATTTGTGGTACTGAACTTACTCATTTAAAAAAATGTTTGCAATAGTACATTATAATTGCAGTTTGTGGAGTATTGTAAATAGTCCATTTTTGGTGATGAATTCTGCCAATTTACTGGATGCACATATTATTGAGGACAACGGGGTAAGTCATTTTGAGGAAATGTTTCAGTCTTCTCCCATCGTGAGTAAAGGTCAGGGCTTGGGTGAAGGGAAATGTGCTATTGTGTTCTCTGTTGAGGAAGTTAGGGCATAATAGGGCTGTCCAAAAATAAGGCTCCAGGTCCACACTGGATTCCACTTTACCTTGATATCACTAATAATGACATCTGGGTACCAGCTCTTACTACTATTATTAATGCAGCAGTTGTAACTGGCCCCTTCAGTACCTGGGCGACATCCACCATCGTCCCTGTTTTTGAAAAGGAAGAGGGATAGCAGCCATTGTTACAGGCCAATCTCCCTGCTCTACTCAGTGGTAAAGGTGGCTGGACACATTCTATTAGACAGGCTTTCTGGATGGGCAGATGAGAACAATATTTTATCAGAAGTTCAATACGGCTTACGACTAGGACGGTCAAAGGTTAATCATTGTTTAAATCTTTACATGATCCTCAGCAAATGTACCATTGCCCGTTCCAGCTCCATCCACTTGGCCTTTATGGATCTGTTTTCCACGTTTGATCGCGTTAATAGAACCAAGCTCTGGAAGATTATGCTGGCCATTGGAGTAGATAGAGATATTGTTCTTTTTTTAAGAGATCTCCTTAGAGATACCAAGGTGGCTGGACCGCCACTGCCGCACCACGAGTCTGGCCGTCCTCGGACGGCCAGACTCGTAATCAGGCCTAAACTGTCTTTTTGGGATTTATATTCGTCACTTTGAAGAAAAAAATATATACTTTTTTTTTCAAATTTATACATTTCTCATTCTTCATCAGAAAACGTAGTTCTGGGCATAAGACTCCTGATAGGATTGGTGACAAGAAATCGGAAGCTATTCTAGTGAAGAACTCTAACAGCATTAAAAAAAAGGCACCGTATAGTTTGTCTGGGACACTTCAGTCAGGGGGAGCTGAACTGAATTATCTGATGTTTTCTCATTATAATATCTGGATTTTACATAATGCACACATATAGCATAGATTTCAATGTATCATTACACTGACTACATTTTTCTTCATTGGATGTAATTATGTTGAACATCTCTTACCTCTTCTTGCACTAGACTGAGATTGTGCAATAGTTTATTATGTTCTTGTATTAGCCTCTTTAATTCATCTGATTTTTGGTCCAATTCTTTTTTAGTTTCTTCAGAAAATGAATACCCATTGTTCTGTTCATATTTCAATCGCAACTCAAGTTCACTGATCATATTTTTGAGGCTCTGCATTTCTTTTTCTTTAGCTTCCTCTTTCTGCATAAGTTTACTTTGGGCCTCCTGAAGCTTCCCCACTAGTAAATCAATTTCCATTTGCTGGTCATGTCTGGCACTGCTGATCAAAACCGGAATCTGGAAGATGATTTTGAAGAGTAATATTACTGTAGGACTTTCGATTTTTATAATTTATCACATCTTTATTACATCAAACAATGCATGCATTGTCACCCTAATGAATAAATACTAAATTGCCCAAACATTATTATCATAAGATTGATACGTTTACACCCATGCATTAAATGAAAAGCTGTTGCATCTTTTACGACACAGGGCAGTAAAGAAACATCTCCAAAACAATGCCTGTCAACCCTAGTCTCAGTTTACTAACCTCATTCAGATGACAGGAAAACAGTTTTGCCTATGTTGGAGCTGTCGCTGACTTCACCATCGAGGAAAAAATTCCAGCAGACCCACACTGAGAGGAATAGCATAAGAGGTGCTACACTATTTTAATATTAGTTTTTTTTTTTAAATGAATACCATGTTCCTCAGTTGACATAATTCTGAGAACTTCCTTGGAAGTTCTTCATTTGCGTTCTTCTCTAAAAAGGAAAAGACTGCAGGAATTTTAATGATGTCTTAAATTAGTATAGGTCTCAAATCTGTTGCATTTTTTAAAATCCCAAGTGCTGCTGTATGTCATACAGTACAGTCCAAACCAATAAAGTTATGCTAACAATTATGAAAATTTTCAATGACGGGAGAAAGGGAACCAAGTTCTTAAAGATTAACTTGCATTTTTCCTGGAACCCTAGAATGGTTGTCTGTGAAGGTCTCATGGAAGAGACCCTCCCAGCCACACTAGAAATAGTTCTTTGTGGGAGGTCTACCTATTGGTTTCACAGGGACGTAGGCATTGGCTACATTCTCTTAAAACAGCTCATTAAGTTTCACCAGGAAGATAAAGTAGAAGATTCTGGCTTATGAGAGGTCTCGGCCTCACTTAGGAAAATCCTCTATATGGAATTTTTGTTTTGCATGGCATCTTTAGATATCAGCTGCCACTAGGTATTTACTGTAAACAGGATTTACATCACACTGTAGTGAAGGTAGAAGGACAGTGTGGTAACTGTTGTATAACAGAGTGAAATGTCTACCAAAAAATGCAACTCAGACATTTCTTAATATCATAATTTGAACTAGACTAGAAAGAAGACTCTCCTAGCTCTTTGTATGGAGAATCCATATATCTTCCATTTGAAGAGTTGTTCCTACATCTTCCTTGTATTTCTGCTTCAAGGATTTGCTCCATAACGGGGGAAGTCTAATTTTAAAACCTAGCATTGAACGACAATTGGGCCTAAGTCTATAGGACTGCCACCGGACATGCTGGAAAACTAGCTCTCTGTAAACTGTTTAATTGAAAAATGTCTTATAAATCAAAAGGGAGCTGCTGCATGGGAGAGAATTCCTAGTTAAGTGGAAAAACTGCAATCAAGAATGGGTTAGATGGAAATGTATATTGAGAGCTGATCAGCTGTGGACTACTGGAACATAATGTGGGCTTAATTCATGAGCTGAGAATCAGAGTGGTGAGTTCGGAGAACATGTAAAAACTGAGTTGTAGCACGTGAATTAATGCAAATCTTTACATCAAGAGTATGGGGCCATAGAGACTGGCCATCAAGAATTACTGAAGATTTATGCGTGTTCTTGTAAGACTACCAGTACCTTTGTAAATCAGGGTCCTTCATAGTCAACCATGATAGCACAATACTTCTCGGGTCTATCGTGGAGTGAGGTGAAATTGTGTCTCTCAGTAAAGCCCCTTTGGGGAGCAATCCCTTTCAGGACGAATGCCCTCACCCACCATAGGTCGCATGCTTCATCATATGGGCTTCTCCTCCCAGTGGAAAAACCTAGTCCCACTGAGGGCTACAACTCCTTCACTGTGAGGTAGGCGCTCTGGGATGTTTTTTTTAATGTCCTAAGATGATAAGGATGCTAAGATCCCATATGTGAGCGCTAGGCATTGTAAGGGTGCAGCGCTGGATGAGATTGGAAAGATAAATGTGATTCTAAAACTACCTAGTAGGGACAAAAAACTTTTTATTGGCTTGTCCAAACTGGCAGGATTAAAAAGCAGTGCAAAGCAGTGTGTATTAGACTGCTAAAATTTTAAGGTCGGGTGACATGTTTCAGCCTATCTGGTCTTTAAAAGTGTCCATGCTTTCATCAGGACCAAACTAAATAAACAATGCTGCTGCATGTGTGAAGACAATATAGAAAAACTCATAAATATAGTGATACCAAACCAGTTATCCAATGTTAACCTTGGTACTACTGGAACCTATCTGTAATGTGAGACACAAAAAACAAGGTGCAACAAGTCAAACAACATTGCAATATGAATTTCTTATTGTCCACGTTTGGTGGACATGGATTGTTAGCATGTCCATAGAGTACCATTATGGTACCCATTGTAACTCTACTCACCCAAATCGATGGATAAGTAGACCCTCCTCTACCTGGTAACAACTCAGGAAAGGTGGCTCCGCACTGCAAGAAACAAGGTCATGTGTCACTCATTCCTCATATGTGGTGTGAACACATGTCTATAAAAAAACAGTAAGTGTAGGAGGCGAACCTCTGGTAAAGATAATATGACAGGAGGACTCTAACTGCAATCATAAGTACACCTAGCCTTGTTGGTGGCCAGGAGTGATGTTGCAATATTTGTGCTGTACTATTTGACTTGTGTTCAAGACAATGTAACAGAAGGACTCTACAAAGTATGCCTTGCCATATTCGTTGGTGGCCAGGACTAGTAGTGCTTTACTAATAGTATTTATACTATTTTACTCGTGATAAGATTGCGGGCAAAATCATCTGAATGGCATTGAAAACAAATCGGCGTACTGTAATTGGAACCATGACTGCTCATAGAGCATGCCGCTGTCTTTAGACAAAGTCACTATAACTGTTCCTCAGACACGCGTAACAGTACCTCGCTGAAAGTCCGAGAATTCAGACCGAGTACAATGCCGTTAAGTGCGCTGTATTCAAATAAAGGTGTGTGGCACACAGTATTTCGACTAAAGGTGTCTGGGCTGTTCTTTGATATTACTTGCTGCCCAACACTATTTGTGCATGATGTTTATGCTCGCAAAATAAATGTTAATCCTGAATGCGTGTTGGGTAAAAGAATCGGGTGTAAACTACCCCAAGCATGCCTAAGAATGCCTCGTTAACAGAGTGAGAATATAGAGCGAGGATAATAATGTTAGGCGCTCTGCATTCATACATAGTAGAATACATTTAATTTTGAATGCGTGTTGTCTAAAAGGCACTCTGGTGTAAATTGTCCGTTATAAAACTATTCCTTTAAGTCTTCCCAAACATAGAACCCCACAATTCAGTGCCCAGCTTACCTCTCCGTCGGTCTCAAGGGCAAGTTCTCACTAAGAGCCTTTGGATGGTAGCTGTCAAATGATAGGAATTCACTCCTATCATTTGACAGCTAACATCCGAAGGTTCTTCGTGAGAACTTGCCCTTCGGGCCATTTCTTAGGATACGGAGAAATTGCTCGACCATAGAGAAATATTAAGAACATGCCGGCACTCTGAGCGCCCACCTAAAGGAGAAAAAATATCCAAAGAACACGATCCGCAGATCACAACAAACAGCTGCCAACAGCAATAGAGAGTCACTAATTGAAGTGGCCCCACCCAAAGATGCGGAACCCAGACTGACCTTTATGAACACGTTTTGCAGCTATTCTAATCACATCAAAAAAAGTATACTCAAACATTGGAAGATCTTGAACATTGGAAGAGAACCTATACCTCCTCCCCTGTTTGCCTTCAAAAGGAGTACAAACATCAAAGACCAAGTGGTACACACGAGGCCCCTGATCAAACCTAAACCTTTGTACCAAGAATCTCTGTGGGAGCTACCTCCAGTTAAAGGACACTTCCTGTGTGGGTCCTGTGCAGCCTGCCCACAGACATCGCACATGACAGAGGTAGACATAGGCACGGACAAATCTTGGACCTTGTGCAAACACACTGACTGTAATAGTGACAAGGTGGTCTACTTGATAAATTGCCCGTGTGGTTTGCGCTACGTGGGGATGACCACACGCAAAATAAAAACAAGAATACTGGAACACAAAAGCACAATCTGTTGCAGGAAGAGATCTACAAAGATGACCAATCACTTTCTGGATATGAACCACCAAGCAAACAACTTGCACTGGACAGTCCTTGAACAACCTTATATCCCACCTCACATCACGGATATATCAAAGTTTCTGTTCTGTAAGGAACAGCGCTGGGTCTACAGAATGAAAACTGACACTTCAGGACTGACTGAGGAGATTCCGTGGCTATCCCTGTAAATATCTGCTGACGTCTACAGTTAACAGGAGAGTTTGAGGCACCCTGTCATTAGTACCATATCCTATGTCTGCCGCTAGAGCAACAATAATCAGAATATCACACACGTCTGAATATAGCCTTCCCAAAAAGTGAACTCAGTAGACATAGATCTAACAGCACAGACATATATCAATATTAATGGGAAAGGACATGGGAGCCACACAGGCAATATATGTACAAACAGAACCATTTTTAATGGAGGTTTCGAAAAAAGTAAGATTTGGCAAACCAGTCAGCAACATCTACACATAGCATGTATGCACAAGCTAATATTAGCCATGATATGACACTAGTACATTGAAATACATATTTGGCAATCAAACATGCAATCGTGCATGCACAGTGCCAGTGATTTTCTCACTCGCACATGCGTGTGTACACACAGGCATTGAGCTGCAGCATAAAATAAGAGGATACGTAGCTACACTAGCAATCCGTGTAAAAAGGAAAGGATAACGCAGTGTGCATGCGTTCCTTGATAACCACTATCCATTGCGCATGCGTGCATACATAATCATCTACATACTGGTCTGCTCACTTGCAGAGCAAGAGACACTATCCCTTGCGCATGGGCGCTCACGGGTTCGGGCACATACCCTAGGCACCCTTAGGTCCTTCCACAGCGTGACTGAGCAATCTCACTCGTATTTAAGTGCCAGAAAATCCTCCCATCAGTGCCTCCGGTTGCAGCTCATGTACCACAACGGGGTACCGACGGAGAGGTAAACTGGGCACTGAATAGTGGGGTACTATGTTTGGGAAGACTTAAAGTAATAGTTTTATAACGGACAATTTACACCAGATTGCCGTTTAGACAACACGCATTCAAAATTAAATTTATTCTACTATGTTTGAATGCAGCACGCCTAACATTATTATCCTCGCTCTATATTCTCAATCTGTTAGCAAGTCATTCTTAGGCGTACTTGGGGCAGTTTACATCCGATTCTTTTACCCAACACGCATTCAGGATTAACATTTATTTTGCGAGCATAATCATCATGCACAAATAGTGTTGGGCAGCAAGTATTATCAAAGAACAGCCCAGGCACCTTTAGTTGAAATACTGTGCACCACACACCTTTATTTGAATACAGCGCGCTTAACGGCATTGTACTCGGTATGAATTCTCAGACTTTCAGCGAGTTACTGTTAGGCGTGTCTGAGGAACAGTTATAGTGACTTTGTCTAAAGACAGCAGCATGCTCTACCAGCAGTCATGGCTCCGATTACAGCACGCCGGTTTGTTTTCAACGCCATTTAGATGGTTTTTGTTGTATATGTATGAATTGCATTGTTAGTGTAGCGTGACCTTCACGAGCGTGTTGTTTGTGCTCGTGGAGATCACGCGGGGTTGTATTGATTCAAGAATGGAGGGTTGGTGAGGAAAACGTTGGAATCAGTTGGGGGCATTGATAAGATGCACTCGTGGAGTAAGGACTGTGAATAAACTACTCCGTTGCTACAACTCTGTCGTCTCTCTATTAATTACTTCTGTGGGTGGATAAATAAGTACTTCTCAACACTGGCGACGATTGGGCAAGAACAGAAGCATTATCGGATGGTCATCGGAAAAGAAAATAATAAGCTTTAAAAAAAAAAAGAGAAGAAGCGATTTTCAAAACCACCCATCGACGCTGTAAGGGTTTGAGTAAGCGAAGACGGCTACAATTTAAAAAAAAAAAAAGAAGAGAGAAATTCACTCGGAGCGGAGGATAAGTAGTAAACACTATTTGAAATACAGCTTCAAGTAAACGGTACCGTAAAGGAGTTTATCATTCTTCAATCCAGCATGAATTTGAAATCGGCGAGTCCTTCGAGATTTCGGTGATTTTCAGCTAAGGAGGGGTGTTGTGGTCACGTGAAGTCTCGCGTAGACGTCGTTCCGCGTTACCATCACAACACGCTGTAAATATCACCGTGAGGCGTGTTGTAAACATCACCGTGATTGGAGGGTCTGATTTCATACGTCCTTGTTTTTTCTGTTCTGGTTATTGCGATTAAATTCAGTCATGCACAAGGTCATATCGCGTTATCTGCAACATCTGAAATCCGAGGAGTGAAAGAAGGAAACCACCGCTTTACATAGAACAAACGGGGAGTAGTCTTCACACTTGGAGAATCGAGGTAAAATAAAATTAAAGTGATTGTACAGCGTGTGAGAGGAAAAGCGACTTGATTTAAAAATGTCAGGAATTGTTCCGCCCCCTTCCTTTCTGTCATCATCAGGTGACCCCCCTATGCCATGGGAGGTGTGGGAGCCTGTGTTTTTGGCCTATGTAGAGGTTCTTGAAGGAGATGACTGTGAACCTGAGAGGAAATTGTCATTGTTAAAACATTGTCTTGGGGGTTTTGGTTTGAAGGAGTTTGCAACACTTCCAGCCTTAATAAATCCTGGCAGAATAAATGCATACCAGTATGCTTCATCGCAATTGAATATTCGTTTTGGGAAGAAAAAGAATGTAGTAATGGAAAGATTCATCTTTTATTCACGGAAACAACGCCAAGATGAGTCAATTGAAGATTATGTATCTGCTTTAAGGTCATTGGCGAGTTCATGTGCTTTTGAACGAATCTCATATGAGCAAGTTTTAAGAGACCAAATATTAATGCGAACAAACAGTAAAAAAGTCCAAGAGAAGTTATGGTCTACCTCTGACTTATCGTTGAATGCTGCCATTGACATTGCGAAATCTATTGAACATTCAGAAGAATTTGTAAAGGAGATCAGAGGGAATGAAAAGGGAGATGTTTTCAGCATAAACAAAAATCAAAAAGAACATGTCAGGGAAAAAAAAGAAATAAGTCAAAGGCCAGTTAATACAAGTAAATATGAGAACAAGAATAAGAGTCAAGGCACCAGTCAAGAAAAAAAGAGCTATTCATTACTATGTTTTAGGTGTGGTAGCTCAAACCATTTAGCGAATTTTAAGGGGTGTCCAGCTTTTGACAAAGTGTGTTCAAAGTGTAATAAGAAGGGACATTTTAGTAAATATTGTAAAACTGTCATGAAGAAAGTAAACCATATACAGTGGTTAGATGATGAGCACAATAGTAATGATGAAAGTGAAAATGAGATAAATACTGTGATCAATATGTGTAATGAGGTCGGGAAATCAACATTTCCATCAGGTATAATTAAGGTTGATGGGAAAGATTTGAGATTCCTTGTGGACTCATGCGCTCTGTATTCTATTATTTCAGCTAAGGTTTTCAATGAGAATTGGCCCAACAGACCACTAATTAATCCTGATGTTTCTCCAGGGGGTTACACCGGTCATAAAATTGACCTAATAGGTTACTTTAATGCTGACTTAGCGTTCTCTGGCCAAGGTACTGTAGGGAAGATTTATGTAGCAAAGTCAGGAGAGTCTTTACTAGGGTGGCCACATCAATATGAATTGGGCATTAAACTTGACCCGAGAGCAAATCCTCCTGTGTTTGCAATAGACTCTAGTTCCAGGCAAGGGTCAAATTTTGTAGATAAATTGATTAGTGAATTTCCAGGGGTTTTTAGTGGAAAACTGGGGAAATACGTGGGGTTTGAACACGTGATCAAACTCCATGAGAATACAGTTCCCATTCGACATAAGGTAAGGAATGTTCCTCTCTCTTACAGGAATAAATTGAGTGACATGTTGAAAAATTTATGTAATGAGGGTATTATAGAACCCATAGAGTCTTCTCCATGGGTTTCTCCCATAGTTATTTCGCTAAAATCTTCAGGAGAACTTCGTTTATGTGTTGACTTACGCAGTCTGAATCGTGTAATCTGGGTAGACGCTCATCCTCTTCCCAATTTACATGAAATGGTATCCAGTCTAGGCAATGCACAGGTTTTTTCATGCATTGACTTAGCAAGCGCGTACCATCAGGTAGTTCTGGCAGAGGACTCTAAGAATTTCACAGCTTTTATAACCCCAGATGGGTTATTTAGATACTGTCGCATGCCATTTGGACTTGCTAGTGCAGCCTCTGTATTTCAGAGATTAATGAAGGAAACCTTGGAGGGATTATCTGGGGCAATAGCTTTTCAGGATGATATCTTGGTTTATGGGAAGGACGATGAGGAGCATGATAGAAATCTTTACAATGTTATAGCAGCATTAGCTAAGAAGGGTCTTACTCTGCGATTGGACAAATGCAAATTGAAGGCCAAGGAAGTAGAGTACTTAGGGCATACGATTAGCGGTAAAGGGATTAAACCAAAGCAAAAACATATTCAAAGTGTTGTTAAGGCTCCAGTACCATCATCAAAAGAACAGTTAGTTGCTTTTCTGGGGCTCACCGAATTTTACGCTAAGTTCATTCCAAATTACTCAGTCAAGGTTGATCCTTTTAGATGTTTAATGAAAAAGAATGCAAAATTTGTGTGGACAGAGAACATGACTCAGGCATTTGAGAACCTCAAAGAATTCATAGTAAATGCACCTTGTTTGAAACCGTTTGTTCCAGGGGCAAAGTGCATAGTCATGGTGGATGCTAGCAATCTGGGATTAGGAGGTGTGTTGATACAAAAGGACGATTGCAATGAGTGGATTGTAGCGTATGCATCTAGGGCATTAAGGGATGCAGAGAAAAACTACTCGGTGATTGAGAGAGAGCTTCTTGCCTGCGTATGGGGTGCAGAACATTTCAGAAGTTTTCTATGGGGGAACGAATTTATCATCAAAACTGACCATAAACCTCTTGTGTACTTAATGTCTCCTGGGGGTGGAAGATCAATGTCAGCACGATTAGCAAGATTATCATCAAGATTACAATCATTTAGATTCAGCATTGAATATGTTCAAGGTAAAGCAAACATGCATGCGGACTGTATGTCAAGACTACCCATTGTTGGTGAGGAACATTACCAATGTGATGACTGTGAGGTAGCTTTCACTACACATGATTTGAATGTAATACACGGTACGGGGAAACATTTAAGAGAGGAAGATTGGATGATGGAAATGGGGAAAGATAACGAATTGAAGGTTTTAAAGGAATACATTGTACAAGGTTGGCCAGAGATAAGGAAGGTGTCGGGTGATATGATGAGTTTTGCTAAAATTCAAGAAGACCTAGCGCTTGAAAACGGTTTAGTTATGAGGGGTGACAAAATAGTTCCTCCTTTTGGCCTCAGGAATGCAATTATGGAGATTGCTCATGAGGGACATCTCGGAATTTCATTCACTAGAAGAAGGGTTAGGGAAGCATTTTGGTGGCCTGGAATAGACTCTGCAATTGAGCAATATGTGAGTAAATGTAGTATGTGTGCTAGCAGTGATAAATCTGCTGTACCGTTACGGGTAGAGTCTCATCCTGTTCCTTATCCCAGTGGTCCGTGGAGGAAATTGGGTATTGATATCATTGGGCCTTTTCAAGTGTTGCCAAAGGATAAATGTTTTGGTATTGTACTCATTGATTATTTTTCTAAGTGGCCAGAAGTTAAGATGGTTAAGGAAGTTACTTCACAAAGTGTCATTGAATTCTTAGATGAGACATTTTGTAGGGAAGGAATTCCGCAGGAAATAGTCACAGATAATGGACCACAATTTATTAGTAAAGAGATGGAGGCATTTTTACAGAAATGTAATGTAAAACATAGAAGGATTGCTGTTTTCCATCCAGAGGCAAATGGTCAGGTGGAACGATTCAATCGTGTCGTGAAGGAAGCTATACAGTTGTCCCTTAAAGGGGGGTTGAATTGGAGCAACGCATTACAGTCTATGCTTTTATCTTATAGGACGTCACCAAATTCAGTAACTCTTGTCAGTCCTTTTGAGTTGTTGAGGGGACGTAAACCAAGTACTAGTTTGGTACCATGGTGGTTAAAGAAAAATTGGAGTGATAAGGAATTTAATGCAGTTGATTATGATGTTGTTAAGCAAAGAGTTAGTGAGCAGAAGGGGAAAATGAAATCTATAATGGACAAGAAAAGAGGTACTTGTAGCAAAGTAAGGATTAGTGTTGGTGATCTTGTTCGGGTGAAGAGGAAGGAATGTGTTCCCAAAGGTTCACAGTGCTGGTCGGATCCTAAGAGGGTAATAGAAGTGTTAAGTAATGCTGTACGTGTTGAGGGAGGAAGTGTTTGGAATTTGAACAGGATTACATTATTTAAAGGGATTGCTCATTTAGAAAAAAGTGTTGAGGTGAGTCCAAGTTCAATTGAAGATCACTATGAACAGCAACCCCACTGTTCAAAATGGGGTGGTGAATCAAGGGGGAAACGTGAACATCATTACCCAGGGAGATTCAAGGACTATGTTATGTGCTAAAAAAAAAAAAAAAAAAAAGGGGGAAGATGTGTTGTATATGTATGAATTGCATTGTTAGTGTAGCGTGACCTTCACGAGCGTGTTGTTTGTGCTCGTGGAGATCACGCGGGGTTGTATTGATTCAAGAATGGAGGGTTGGTGAGGAAAACGTTGGAATCAGTTGGGGGCATTGATAAGATGCACTCGTGGAGTAAGGACTGTGAATAAACTACTCCGTTGCTACAACTCTGTCGTCTCTCTATTAATTACTTCTGTGGGTGGATAAATAAGTACTTCTCAACAGTTTTGTCCGCAATCTTATAACGAGTAAAATAGTATAAATACTATTAGTAAAGCCCTACTAGTCCTGGCCACCAACGAATATGGCAAGGCATACTTTGTAGAGTCCTTTTGTTACATAGTCTTGAACACGAGTCAAATAGTACAACACAAATATTGAAACATCAGTCCTGGCCACCAACAAGGCTAGGTGTACTTATGATTGCAGTTAGAGTCCTCCTGTCACATTATCTTTACCAGAGGTTCTCCACCTACACTTACTGTTTTCTTTATAGACATGCGTTCACAACACATATGAGGAATTAGTGACACATGACCTTGTTTCTTGCAGAGCGGGCCCCTTCCCTGAGTTGTTACCAGGTAGTGGTGGGTCTACTTATCCATCGATTTGGGTGAGTAGAGTTACAATGGGTACCATAATGGTACTCTATGAACATGCTAACAATCCATGTCCACCAAGCGTGGACAATAAGAAATTCATATTGCAATGTTGTTTGACTTGTTGCACTTTGTTTTTTGTGTCTCACATTTATAGATAAGTTCCAGTAGTACCGATCTTAACATTGGATTACCGGTTTGGTATCACTATATTTATTAGTTTTTCTATATTTTCTTCACACATGCAGCAGCATTGTTTAATTCTTTTGGTCCTGATGAAAGCCTGGACACTTTTAAAGACCACATAGGCTGAAACATGTCAACCGACTTTTACATCTTAGCAGATTAATACACACTGCTTTGCACTGCCTTTTAATCCTGCCAGTTTGGACAAGCCAATAAAAAGTTTTTTGTCCCTACTAGGTAGTTTTAGAATCACATTTATCTTTCCAATCACATCCAGCGCTGCACCCTCACAACGCCTAGCGCTCACATATGGGATCTTAGCATCCTTAACATCTTAGGACATAAAAAAAAACATCCCAGAGCTCCTACCTCACAGTGAGGAAGTTGTAGCCCTCAGTGGGACTAGGTTTTCCCACTGGGAAGAGAAGCCCATATGATGAAGCATGCCACCTATGGTGGGTGAGGGCATTCGTCCTGAAAGGGATTGCTCCCCATAGGGGCTTTACTGAGAGACACAATTTCACCTCACTCCACGATAGACCCGAGAAGTATTGTGCTATGATTATTGTATATGGGGAATCACTTCTCGCAGGTCTCTAAAATGTTTCCCTTGGACCCTCTCCTCAGTCTTTCTGTCCTTCAAAGTCAAGCCAGGACATTGATCAATATCGAAGAAGTCAGGACCTGCATTAAACGTTTGTCAAAGCAAGTGTGATAGACCACTGGGAGCTTTTAAACATTTGCAATCTATGCAGCTCGATGATAAGCTGACCTTAGGGATCACTAATCCATTACAGCATCAAGACTGGACTGGCTGAACAACATTTTGCTTGACTGTTTTAATATGTGTATGTTAGACTCCTACACACCAAAAATCCCCGATCTTGTGTGGGACTCACAGGACCACAAGTGGTGGTTAGGTTTGGGCAACTCTACTGAGGACCCTTAGAATTTTTCTCTATTTTTACAATTGCAATTTAATATAGATTCCTCCCCGCATTGTGCCCTAAGGGTTTGCTTTTCATTTTCTCATAACTTTTGATCAAACAATCCACTTTTCTTAAATTTTTAGACATTTCAGCATGGATTTTCTATATTCTTAATTTCCTATTGTTTTGATGTTTGGTTAATTGTAACACACAACTTCTTAAGTATTTCCTCTTATGTTTCCCTTGCTGGTATACAAAGCAACCAAAAGCAGCAAAGGTTACCCTTAGTGAAACTGATCTACTCAAATGGGTGCTCCTGTTTGGCTCGAGTGGGTGCTCAGTTATCACCTTTCTCCAAAAACAGGTTAGCTGCCAAATTCCATTCAGTAATAAATATTCAATATATTATCAATACAAGAACACATTCTCCTAATGATGGGCAGAGTCTCTAAATTGCCTAACGTGAAGTTATAATGTGTGGGAGGTATGCATCCTCCAATATCATAATACTCACTATTCCCTTTTGATTGAACTACACACTGATGTGCCTAGTAATTATATAAGGTGTGCAGTATTTATATTTTAATCCAGCATGGTTTTCCTTCCTAGTCATGTATTAGATGTATAGAAAAATGCCTAATTACTTTATTCTTTCTTTGTTGTTTGAACTTAAACTTCAATACAATATGACTTTAAAAGTGTAATCAAAACATTTTCTGCTAGGTAGACATCTTCTCTGGCTGGCATAGAATTATTTAGGGCCAGATGGAGGTAAATTCAAGTTTGCGAGTCCTTAATAGCGATTTTTACCGAATCGCTATTAAGGACTCTCAAAATTGAATGTAGGTAGAAATCGCAAAAATATTTGTGATTCCTTATTATTCCTTAATTGCGAATTGGCAATTGAGATTCTGAATCAAGGAATCCCATCTCATTCATTCCTAGGGGCCAAGAGGCCCATAGGAATGAATAGGATTTGTGCCTGCAATTTGCGAGTCACCAAGAGGCACTCGCAAATTGCGGGCACAATTTCAAGGGTGCAAGGGTTCCAAAAGGACACCCTGTTGCACCCCTGAAATGTGCATGTGTGCACATGCGGCGCCCATACATGCCCTAAGGGCATGTATGTGTGCCACATGGCACTTTGTAAAAAGCCAAAAAGTGCTTTTTGAAATGAAGTCTTCAAGTTGGTAATATTTTGCGATTCCTAAAGGCAAAATCGCAACTTGCGATGCCTACCAGGATAGCATTTAGGGAATCGCAAATTACGATTCTCTAAATGCTTGCGCAAAATAAGAAATCGCAATTTTGCGATTCCTTATTTTGCGAGTAGGTTTAAACTTAGCTACATTGCTCGCAGCCAAATAGCGATCGCAAACGCTGAAATTCTGCGAATTTCAGCGTTTGCGCTCGCTATTTGGCTTCCTACATCTAGCCCTTAGTTACCTAATTTCAGTTCTTCAGTGCTGGCATGTTCACATATTCACATGCTTGGGTCATTCCTTATACTCAAGCTTCCCCAGTATTTTAAGATAGCATTACATTAGTCATAGGCATGAGCAACTGTATTTGTTTAGTAACACATTTGACACAGCCTGAACCTCAGCCAATGAAGAGAATATGCTCAGAGCTCCACTCCCCTTAGAGACTACCACAGTATAAATTGAGTCACCTTAATTTTTCTCTGGATCTTTCATAGACTCAAATGCCTAAATCAGAATAGCATGCAGTAAACATAGTAGAACGTAATGAAATGGTAAATAGGTTTGCCTTTTAAAAAACGGGTCATGCACTATATGCTATAAGAATATGCTGCAACATTAATGTCCAGGCAGTTTAAGGTAAATGTGTGTCATCTCTTCCAGGTAAAGGCTTGGCAATGTTATAGAGCGGTATTCTGACATACAGTGCCACTGTAGTGGACATGCTTATAGTTGAATGTGCAGTCACTGTAACCGTGAGGAGTTAATTGTCCTTTGATCTATGCCTAGGTTTGTTTCGGGACAACTACTATCTAGGTAACAGTCAGTGTAAAAGAACGATTAACACGGACATCAAGAGAATGGAATGACTGCTTGGATTGCATGTCTATGAGCCTGGCCCATAATTTCTGGAGAAGCTCGTCTGGTGTATCCAAGAGTACGCACACAGTACAACTCTAGTGCCTGTCACAGTGTCCAGCTAATATTTGATTCTAATCTTTATGCATCAAACCATCTCCCAAAGTCCACTAGGTACAAAGTATTGGAGTCTCTATAAGCCAGTCACTCTTGCACAAACACCTTGCTGAAAATAGTTCAAGGATCCAATTTTGAGTTGGGTAGAAATTGAATATCCTTCGATTTCTAGTTAATGTGTTAACATTAGAGAAGAAAATAAGTTACTTACCTGTAACTGTGGTTCTTCAGTATTGGTATATTTCATAAATTCACATGCTTGAATCATTCCCTGCCGTCGAAGTGGGAGTCTTAGGGTACATTTAAAGCAGTAAGTAATTACTTTAACATTGAAGGTAATGGATAAAAAACATTCAATGTAATAGCTCTTCCTAGTCATTAGGAATGGTCCAAAATCCAGCCAATCAGGCGACAGCACCCTTTAGAACCCTCACCACAAAGGCTCCAGGCTGTCAGATTTTCTAGCACAAGTGAGAATTTAAGAGTATGAGATAGCTAGGGGAACCTCTATGGGGAGGAGGGTGGGTCGCATGTAAATCTATGAAATACACCAATACTGGAGAACCACAGTTACAGGTAAGTAACTTATTTTCTTCTCCAGAATTGGATCTTCCATAGAGTAACATGCTTGAATCAGAATAGATAGCAGTGATACTTTAGGAAAATATTCATATATCAGAAAAAAATATACATAACCTTTGTATGTATACAAATATATACAAATATCTCTATATATATAGATTTAGATATATCAACATAGATATAGTCCTGTCAAATATCTATTAAATCTTAACTCTGTTTTAAATAACATAACAAGTATAATGCAACCATATAGGAAGGTGGGAAGTAAGAGAGGCTCACCATATTGAAAGAGATTATGGAGAACCGGTTGTCCCACAGCTTCATCAGAGTTGTCTGTGGCCTTCAGACAGTAATGGCGAGTAAAAGTGTGTCTGCTGGACCACGTTGCTGCTCTGCAAATCTGTTGTATGGGCACACCGGCAAAGATGGCTGTTGATAAGGATCAGCTCTGGTTGAGTGGGACTTCACTGTAGAAGATAGTGGTTTGCCTGCTTGCTGATGGCGAAAGTGTATGGATGATGATATCCATCATGCTATAGTCTGTTTAGTGATATCCTTTTCAGACATTTCCATATGCTACAAACCTTTGGTCTGCTTTACTTATGCTGACAGTCTTTTGCAAATAGAAATTAATACATCTTTTGAGATCCAGGGAATGCAGGGATCTTTCTGCTGGAGTTTGCGGATTTGGGAAAAAAGTCTTTAAGACAACTGGCTCATTTATATGAAATTCCTATGGGATTTTAAGGATGAAAGTTGGATTAGTATGAAGGATACACACTCTTTTGTGAACTGAAGGAAAGGTTGTCTAATAGTGAAAGCTTGTATCTTGCTTACTCGTGTAGCTGATGTAAGCGCTAGCAGAAGAGTTGGCTTCCAAAAGATATACTTTAGCTCGGCACTATGAATAGGCTCAAACGGTCTTTTCATTAATTGAGCCAGCACAATGTTGAGAAGCCAAGGTGGTGGTGCTCGCTTTATTGGTGGAAACATCCTAAATGATCCCTTTAGAAACTGTTTAATGATTCTTGAAAAGCAAAGTGATTGTGAACGATTACGTCTTCGAAATCTGCATATTGCAGCAAAGTGGACCTTTATGGAAGAATGAAAGAGACCAGATCCTGCCAAATGAAGGAGATGCAGAGGTATTTGCTCTGGTTGAGTTTGAACACCAGTGACAAAATCTTTTCCATTTAAGTTTGTATGTTGTACTAGTGGACTGTGCCCTAGCCTTAGCGAGGACTTCTCTGCAATCCGAAGGGATGGCTAAACCGGCAAACTCATAGTGTTCAGGAGCCAAGCGGATAATCGAACAGATATCAGATCTGGATGATGGGCCTGGCCCTTATTCGTTGTCAACAGGTTCAATATTGGTCGTACCTGAGTAGGTTTGCGCTCCGAAAGAAGAAGGTGTTCTGTAAACCAGACCTGGTGGGGCCACCTGGGTGCTATGAGCAGGGTCCACCACGGTCCTTTCTTCAGTTTCCGGAGCAACCTTGGGATTAAAGGAATCAGAGAAAAAGCGTAGGCATATATCTTTGACAATTTGATCAAAAACGCATTCCCCCATGATCCCTGGTGGGGTTGCCAACTGGTGAAGTACTGGCATTTGCAGTTCTTGCTGGTCGCAAACAGATCCAAACTTGGTTTGCCCCCCAAGTGAAAGAGGTGGTCTAGCATTGGCTGGTACAGTTCCCACTCGTCGCTGACATATCTTGCTCTGCTCAGGGAATCTGCAAGAACTTTAGACACACCTTGAATGTGTTCTGCTGTTAAGTTTATATTGTGTTGAATTGCCTAGTTCCACATTTGCTGAGCTTGAAGAGACAGTGCTGTCTATCTTGTCCCGCCCTGTTTGGTTAGATAGTGCATACTTGTAGTATTGTCTGTTCGAATTAACACCAATGCTCCTGAGATGTTTGAAAGGAAAAACTTCAAAGCCAGGAAAATAGCCTTGAGTTTCAACAGGTTGATACGTAGGGACTGTTGTTCGATGTCCTATTTGCCCTTGACTGTTAAACCCTGTTGGTGTGCTCCCCAACCTTGGAGGAAGGCATCTGTCGTAATTACATATTGCTGTCAGTCGAACAAGAATGAGCGGCCTCTGGATACATTTGGGACGTGCGTCCACCATTGAAGTGCATCTTTCATCTGTCATGTTATTAAAATTATATCCTCGAAGGTGCCTGAGGTCTGTAACCCATGACTGTCCAGTTCTTCCTGTAGAGGCCTCATGCGTATGCGGCAGTTGGGAATGAGGGGAATGCAGAAAGAAATCATTCCAGGTAGTGACCTGTACCTTTGTACTGAAATTGACTTTTTTACGAGGAGTAGAGCTGCCAGACTGCGTATCTTTTCCTGCCTCTCCTGTGAGGCTTAGTCCTTTGCCTGCAGGGTGTTGATAGTTGCTCCTAAAAACATTCTGACATTTGAGGGTATTAGTTGAGACTTTTGAACATTGATGGACAGCCCTAGAGACTGAAATAGAGATAGGCACTCTTGTGTTTCTCTGTTTGCCACCGATGAGGAGGTTACTTTCATAAGGCAATCGTCGAGGTATGGGAATGTTTGAATTCCTGCTTGTCGTAGATGAGTGTTAGACCTGGCATCTTTTGGCGTGGTTACCCCTGACTTTTTGCCTCTACCTCCTGTATTTTTGATGCTATGCTGGATGTCGTTTTTACTGGTATAGATGCTTTGGGCACTTTGCCACTGCTGATCAGTGTCAAGGTGCAAGTGCTCCCTAGGGAAATTGTGATGTAATTGGCTATACATGTTTGGCATATTTGTTCTACCTGCAAGACCCTAGTAAAGTGCACTGAGAGTGCCAGGGCTGGTAGTACAAATGCTACTAGTGGGCTGCAGCACTGATTGTGCCACCCACAGGAGTAGCGCTAAAATGATGTCTTAGGCCTGCTTGCAGTGCCTATGTGCAGTCCAGGACTGCCATGTCGACCTGGCCAGTGCAACCACTGAGCAGGCCTTATCCTTCCCTTTCTGTACATGTCAGGCATTCCTATGGAGGCCCTAGGTACCCCCCTGGGCTGGGTGCAGTGTATCTGAAAGGTGGGACATGAGGTGTGTAACATGCCCTGGTAGCCATTTTCGTTTTTCACTGCTGAGAGGCTATCTTGCCCATAGGACAGAATGGGGGAGGATGTTTACATGCCTATCTTCCCCTAAAGGCAAGATAGAAAATCCAAGTTTGGTATCTTTGTGTTCAGAATTTAATTATACATCTTTTTAGCAAGATGGTTTTTAAATTCACTGTGTGAGAATAGCACTTTTTAGAAAGTAGCTATTCTCCTGTTTAACCTTCCTGTGTGCCTGTGTGCAGATTGGCTGACTGGTGTCATGTGACGGGCTAGGTGGTTCCAGGAGTCTGGATGAGTCAGCAGCAGGGTGAATAGGGAGATCTGCTCTAAATGGGTGGGAGGAGTAGCCCCTGGGTTTGAGTAGGGCTGCCTCTGCCAGCACAATGCCGGCTCCACCCTCTGCTGGCCAGGCTGAGGACTGTGCCTCTGCCAGTACAAAGAAGGCTCCACCTCCTGCTGAGCGTCTAACGACCCTGCCCCTCACTCTGAAAGGAACCAGGTGCTCCAGGGCAGAGCACACCCAGGAACCGGTTTGAGCAGGGGAATCCCCCCACTGAAACAAAGAGAGAGAAAGACTTGGAGGGGTAGACCCCAGGCACCTAAACTTTAGATCACTGTGGAACTAAGAAGGAACCTCTGCCAAGGAGAAAGCTGGAAGGAACTGAAGAGGAGAAGACTGCCTGCTTGCTGTTTTGCTTTGCTGCCAAGGAGAAGGGAAGGACTTTGCTGTGTCCCCTTCTTTTGATTCTGATCTCCAATGGCCTGAGGAGAGCTGGCTCCCTGTTAAGAAGTCGCAGGGTTGCGGCGCCAGAAGTCAGCGCTGCGCCGCGCATCGCGCCGCACCGAAGATCGTTGCATCGTACCTGTGCGTGAAGCTTCCCCCTAAGAAACTTACGCAACGAAAGCCAAAGTCATCGCATCCTCCCCCTACAGATCGGAGCCGGCGCATCCACCTCTGCTGCGTGAAGCAGGGCTGCTGCAAAGTCTCCCCAAGGTCTCAGGAGTATCGCATCGCCTTTGCCATCTTCATTGTTATAGCTTTTGGGAACCTTAGCGCAACTACAGGTACTTTTGGGCACGAGAGTGTCGCATTTTGTGCATTGAGATTCGCATTGTGCAGGACACTGATTTTTACATCCTGGAGTACTTTCTGCAAACTCTTGAACTATCTTTAAAGTAACCTTTTAAATTGTATGTTGGTTTTTCTGTAGTATTTGGTCTTGTGAAGTTTTTAGTAAAGATACCTTATTTTTCTAAAACTGGTGTGGAGTAAATCTGTGGTGTTTTCACTGTGTTACTGTGAGTGTTGGTACAAATACTTTACACATTGCCTTTGATAGCCTAGACTGCTCAGGCCAAGCTACCTAGAGGGTGAGCAGGGGTTATCTTAACAGTGTGTCCCCCTTTCCCTGACTAGAAGCAAGGGTCCCTACTTGGACAGTGGTACCTACCCTGCCAACTAGAGACCCCCAGATCTAACATTGGTGGTCAGCGGTGAGGATTGAACTTGTATTTGTACTTAACCCACAGTAATTGGTGTACATCACTAGGAGAGCAGACCATTACACAGCCACATACTGCTGATTGTTGATTTTTGGTTCTATTTTTGAGGTAACTCTTGAATTATCATGGCTCCAAGTGAGAAAGCAGCTAGTGTAGAAGGAGAGCTAGAGTTCACCATTGAGGATTTGTATTCATACAAGATGGAGGAGCTCAAGCGGTTCTGCAAGGATTTTGGTTGTCCCATAAAAAGCAACTTCAGAAAGGAGGAGTTGCAGAAGGCTCTGAAAACCTGGTGGGAGGCTAAAGAGGCTGAGGTAGCAGATGATGACAATGAAGGGAATGGGTTTGGGGCAAATGATTTGCCAGTGGGCAACCCCACCAGCGGAGCGGGGAGCCACCATTCCAGCAGGGGTCTCTCCCCAGCAGAGGAGTTACAAGAGAATCAAAGAATCAGAGAACATGAGCTGGAGGTAATGAAACTGAAAATGAACATGGAAATGGAAAAGGAGGAGAAGAAGAATGCCCTTGCTTTTGAGGAAAGAAAATTGCTTTTGGCTCATGAGTTGAGCATGAAGGAGCTGGAGATCAAAGCCAGAGAGGTGGAGACCGGCTCAAATGGTGGCAGCAAACAGCCAGTGAAAGGGGGTAAGGTATATATCCCCAAGGATGTGGTTCAGAGTTACAGAGTGAGTGATGATATCTATGGGTGGTTTTCTGCCTATGAGATTTCTTGTAAAATGCATAGAGTGCCTGAAGAAGATTGGGGTGCAGGTCTGTGGAAGCATTTTGAGGCCTCAGGGAGGAGTGCTCTAGAGCCCTTGGAAGCAGACTGTAACCTGACCTATCCCCATATGAAGGAGGCCTTATGCCTCAGGTTTGGGTTAACCCCAGAACAGTACAGGGTACAGATCAGGAACTCCAGGAGGGAGGGGTCCCAGACTTGGGTGGAATGTGTGAATCTGTTCTCACATGCACTGGAAGGTTGGATAAAGGGCAGCAAGGTGAATGATTATAAGGGGTTGTTGAATTTGATCAGTTGGGAGCACTTGAGAAGTATATGTGTTCCAGAGCTGCGCCAGCATCTTTTAGACCGCAAGCTTACTGATCCCCTTGAGCTTGCACAGGAGGCGGACCGCTGGGTCAGTACCAGGGTCCATAGGGGTTTTGTGGGTACCACAGCCAAAGGTGGGCAGGGTCCCCAGCAGAAGAGTGGGGGGGACAAGTGTAACCAAAAGGAGTTCTCACAAGGGTCCCAAAACAGTTCCCAGGGTAACCAGTCCCAGCCCCCCAAATCAAAACCCAAACCAACCTGGCCCCCTAAGGGCAGGTCAGATAACAGGGGTCCCATTCAGTGTTATCACTGTCAGGAATTGGATAACAAATCCCCTGTGTGTCCCAAGAAATCCCAGGCACCCTCTGGTGCTCCAACACCGGGTATAGCTAGTGTAGCTTTTGGTGGGGATTTAATTTCTAGTGATTTGGAGGGATTAGCAGTTATGTCCCTTGTCTCTTTAGGAGACACAGAGATGGTCCAGGAAACCCCTGTCCCTGATAACACTAAGAAGTACAGGCAGTGGGTGACCATCAATGGGAAGAGGGTGGAGGCTCTCAGGGACACTGGAGCCAGTGTGACTTCGGTCAGGTGTCAGTGAGTCCCTGAGGAGCTGATCATTCCCGATGTACTTCATCCTGTAGTGTCAGCTGACAACTCCATGCGCCTTTGCAAGGTAGCACATGTTCCCTTTGAGTGGGGGGGACTCAGGGCCTCTCAGAGTCGTTGTGAGTCAATCCATGCCGGTAGACTGTCTGCTAGGTAATGACCTGGAGAGTTCCCCATGGAAGGAGGTGGAACGCCAGGCTCATTTGGAGATGTTGGGTTTGCCTGAGTGGGTCTGTGTGACCACTCGGTCCATGGCAGCCAGACAGGGTTGTCAAGCAGACCTGGAGCCTGAAACAGTTGCCCAGGTCCCTGCCAGAAAGAGGAAGGGCAAGGGGCATGGTGCGTCCTCCCCCGCTGTTCCCACGGTCCAGGAAGGAGCAGACCCTGAGGGGGATGCCCTGGAGCCTACAGGGGAACAGGTAGCTGAGCTGGGAGACATACCTGAGCTGACCCATTGGCAGCAAGAGGGTGGTCCCTCCAGAGAGGAGTTCTGCCGAGCGCAGAAGACATGCCCTATTCTTGAAGGTCTGCGGCACCAGGCTGCAGACCAGGCAGCAGGTGCTGATCCAAAGAACTACTTTCTCTACTGGGAGAATGACTTGTTGTACAGTGAGCCTAGGTTTGCTGAGCCCAGTGGATCACGTACCCTGGAGGTACCCGCAGGGTTCAGAGACTTCCTACTGGGTCTGGCTCACGACGTGCCTCTTGCAGGACATCTCGGGCAGGACAAGACCCGACAAAGGCTTGCCACCCACTTTTACTGGCCCGGGATGAAGACGGACGTCAGTTCCTTTTGTAGATCATGCCAGACTTGTCAAGCAAGTGGCAAGGCTGGAGGGAAGTGCAAAGGCCCTCTCCAGCCTTTTCCTGTAGTGAGCACCCCTTTCGAGCTGGTGGGGATAGATATTGTGGGGCCACTGGACCCCAGGACAGCCTTGGGCAACAGGTTCATCCTGGTCCTGGTGGATCATGCCACCCGGTACCCGGAGGCTATCCCTCTCAGGACAACCACAGCCCCGGTGGTGGGCCGTGCGTGGATGGGGATCTTTTCCCGTGTGGGTTTCCCCAGAGAGGTGGTATCTGACCGGGGCACCAACTTCATCTCCAGGTATATGAAGTCTCTGTGGGAGAAGTGTGGGGTAACTTATAAGTTCACCACTCCTTACCACCCTCAA
The DNA here is from genome assembly GCF_964204655.1 of Triturus cristatus. Lineage (NCBI taxonomy): Eukaryota > Metazoa > Chordata > Amphibia > Caudata > Salamandridae > Triturus > Triturus cristatus. Next base: position 883,768,395 of record NC_140594.1, read on the forward strand.
GGAAATGGGTTGGTTGAAAGGTTCAACCAGACCCTGAAGGGCATGATCATGGGGCTGACAGAGCCCATGAGACGGAAGTGGGACGTCTTTTTGCCATGCCTATTATTTGCCTACAGGGAGGTACCACAAAAGTCTCTAGGGTTCAGTCCCTTTGAGCTTTTGTACGGGCACCCTGTTAGAGGACCTCTCAGTCTGGTGAAGGAGGGTTGGGAGAAATCCCCTGGGAAAACACCCCAGGATGTGTTCAGCTATGTGCTGGCCATCCGCAACCAGACACAGCGCTTCAGGACACTCGCTCAGGCGAACCTGGAAGCCAGCCAGGATAAGATGAAGAGGTGGTATGACCAGCATACCTCTCTGGTGGATTTTCAACCTGGGCAGATGGTGTGGGTGATGGCACTAGTGGAGCCTTGCGCGCTCCAAGACAAGTGGACTGGGCCATATGAGGTGGTGGAGCGCAAGAGTGAAGTGACCTACCTGGTCAACTTGCGGTCTCCCAGGAACCCCATGAGGGTCCTACATGTGAACCGCCTCAAACCCCATTTTGAGAGGTCTGAAATAACAATGCTACTTGCTACAGATGCAGGGATGGAGGAGGATAGCGATCCTCTTCCTGACCTCCTGGAAGCTAAGGAGCAAGATGGGTCAGTGGATGGAGTGGTCCTCTCGCCCACCCTGACCCCAGAACAGCAGAGGGACTGTCGCCATGTGTTGGGTCAGTTTGCATCTCTGTTCTCCCTGACCCCCGGTATCACTAATTGGTGTGTCCATGATGTGGACACGGGAGATAGCATGCCTGTGAAACAAAAGTTTTACCGGGTGGCTGACAAGGTCAGGGCCAGCATCAAGAAGGATGTTTCTAAGATGTTGGAACTAGGGGTGATTGAGCCCTCCAGCAGCCCCTGGGCTAGCCCCGTGGTACTTGTACCAAAAGCTGCTGCGCCAGGTGCCACTCCAGAACTTAGGTTTTGTGTGGACTACCGTGGGCTCAATGCTGTCACAAAGACTGACGCACACCCCATCCCCAGAGCTGATGAGCTTGTGGATCGGTTGGGAGCTGCCAACTACCTCAGTACGTTTGATTTAACTTCAGGGTACTAGCAGATTGCCTTAACTGATGGGGCCAAAGAGAGGTCTGCGTTTTCGAAGCCAGAGGGGCACTTCCAGTTCCGTGTCATGCCCTTTGGGTTGAAGAACACCCCTGCCACATTCCAGAGACTGGTCAACCAGGTACTGTCCGGGCTGGAGCAATTCAGCGCCGCATATCTGGATGACATTGCTGTGTTCAGCTCCACTTGGGAAGAACACTTGCAACACCTCTGCGCAGTGTTGAAGGCTCTGCACAGTGCAGGCCTCACTATCAAGGCCAGTAAGTGCCAGATAGGGCAGGGTTCGGTGGTGTATTTGGGACACCAGGTAGGAAGCGGCCAGGTGGCGCCCCTACAAGCCAAGATAGATACCATCTGGGCTTGGGAACCCCCCAAGACCCAGACAGAGGTGAGAGCCTTCTTAGGACTCACCAGGTACTATCGCCGTTTTGTCAAGGGGTATGGCACCATTGTTGCTCCCTTGACAGAACTAACTTCCAAGAATTTACCCAAGAGAGTGATTTGGACCAGTGCCTGCCAAGAAGCTTTTGATGCCCTGAAGGAGGCCATGTGTACAGCACCTGTACTCAAGGCGCCTGACTTCTCCAAGGAATTCATAGTGCAGACAGACGCTTCTGAGCATGGAGTGGGAGCAGTGCTCTCACAACTAAATGATGAGGACTTGGACCAACCTGTAGCTTTCCATAGCAGGAGGCTACTTCCCAGGGAACAGAGGTGGAGTGCTATTGAGAGGGAAGCTTTTGCTGTGGTCTGGGCTCTGAAGAAGCTGAGACCCTACTTGTTTGAGACTCACTTGCGGATTCAGACAGACCACAGGCCCCTTAGATGGTTGATGCAAATGAGGGGTGAGAATCCTAAGCTGTTGAGGTGGTCCATTTCCCTACAAGGGATGGACTTCACGGTGGAACACCGTCCCAGTACAGACCACACCAACGCTGACGGTCTGTCCAGGTTTTTCCGCCTTAGTGATGAGAACTCCCAAAAGGGTGGGTAGTTCTCCCCACATTTCAGCTGGAGGGGACACGTGTTAGACCTGGCATCTTTTGGCGTGGTTACCCCTGACTTTTTGCCTCTACCCTCTGTATTTTTGATGCTATGCTGGATGTCGTTTTTACTGGTATAGATGCTTTGGGCACTTTGCCACTGCTGATCAGTGTCAAGGTGCAAGTGCTCCCTAGGGAAATTGTGATGTAATTGGCTATACATGTTTGGCATATTTGTTCTACCTGCAAGACCCTAGTAAAGTGCACTGAGAGTGCCAGGGCTGGTAGTACAAATGCTACTAGTGGGCTGCAGCACTGATTGTGCCACCCACAGGAGTAGCGCTAAAATGATGTCTTAGGCCTGCTTGCAGTGCCTATGTGCAGTCCAGGACTGCCATGTCGACCTGGCCAGTGCAACCACTGACCAGGCCTTATCCTTCCTTTCTGTACATGTCAGGCATCCCTATGGTGGCCCTAGGTACCCCCCTGGGCTGGGTGCAGTGTATCTGAAAGGTAGGGCATGTACTGAGGTGTGTAACATGCCCTGGTAGTGAATTACAGTCATTTTCGTTTTTCACTGCTGAGAGGCTATCTTGCCCATAGGACAGAATGGGGGATGCTGTTTACATGCCTATCTTCCCCTAAAGGCAAGATAGAAAATCCAAGTTTGGTATCTTTGTGTTCAGAATTTAATTATACATCTTTTTAGCAAGATGGTTTTTAAATTCACTGTGTGAGAATAGCACTTTTTAGAAAGTAGCTATTCTCCTGTTTAACCTTCCTGAGTGCCTGTGTGCAGATTGGCTGACTGGTGTCATGTGATGGGCTAGGTGGCTCCAGGAGTATGGATTAGTCAGCAGCAGGGTGAATAGGGAGATCTGCTCTAAATGGGTGGGAGGAGTAGCCCCTGGGTTTGAGTGGGGCTGCCTCTGCCAGCACAATGCCGGCTCCACCCCCTGCTGGCCAGGCTGAGGACTCTGCCTCTGCCAGCACAAAGAAGGCTCCAACTCCTGCTGAGCGTCTAACGACCCTGCCCCTCACTCTGATAGGAACCAGGTGCTCCAAGGCAGAGCACACCCAGGAACCGGTTTGAGCAGGGAAATCCCCCCACTGAAACAAAGAGAGACAAAGACTTGGAGGGGTATAAGAAGAGGACCCCAGACACCTAAACTTTAGATCACTGTGGAACTAAGAAGGAACCTCTGCCAATGAGGAAGCTGGAAGGAACTGAAGAGGAGAAGACTGCCTGCTTGCTGTTTTGCTTTGCTGCCAAGGAGAGGGGAAGGACTTTGCTGTGTCCCCTTCTTTTGATTCTGATCGCCAAAGGGCCTGAGGAGAGCTGGCTCCCTGTTAAGAAGTCCCAGGAACAAAAGGACTTCACCACCAGCTCCCCTGTAACTCTGCTGAGGGAGTTCTGACCTGCCTTGGAGTGCTTGCCTAGTCTTGGGGCCTCAGGAGGTCGTTTTGCTGTGTTTGGGAGCTGGAAAGCAGAAGCGTGAACAAGAGTAACTGGTACCCATCGCATCATCCATTTGAGGGACGCATCATCCGGTTGCGATTCGCAAGAGCGATAGTGCGAGGAGAATTTCATCGCGGCGTCATCGCAGCACCCGGAGTCCCCGCATCGCCGAGTGCGTCGAGCATCGTCCCGGTGCGTGAAGATTCCTGATGCTGCGAGGGTCATCACAGAACCAGTTTGCGAGCCGCACCACTGCCGGTGCGCGAAAGTATCCAGTCGCTGCGTGTGTCGATGCAGAGTCCCGTCCCGTGACGCATCAAGGGTTGCGGCGCCAGAAGTCAGCGCTGCGCCGCGCATTGCGCCGCACCGAAGATTGTCGCATCGTACCTGTGCGTGAAGCTTCCCCCTAAGAAACCTACGCAACGAAAGCCAAAGTCATCGCATCCTCCGCCTACAGATCGGAGCCGGTGCATCCACCTCTGCTGCGTGAAGCAGGGCTGCTGCAAAGCCTCCCCAAGGTCTCAGGAGTATCACATCGCCTTTGCCATCTTCATTGTTATAGCTTTTGGGAACCTTAGCGCAACTACAGGTACTGTTGGGCACGAGAGTGTCGCATTTTGTGCATTGAGAGTCGCATTGTGCAGGACACTGATTTTTACATCCTGGAGTACTTTCTGCAAACTCTTGAACTATTTTTAAATAACCTTTTTAATTGTATGTTGGTTTTTCTGTAGTATTTGGTCTTGTGAAGTTTTTAGTAAAGATACCTTATTTTTCTAAAACTGGTGTGGAGTAAATCTGTGGTGTTTTCACTGTGTTACTGTGAGTGTTGGTACAAATACTTTACACATTGCCTTTGATAGCCTAGACTGCTCAGGCCAAGCTACCTAGAGGGTGAGCAGGGGTTATCTTAACAGTGTATCCCCCTTTCCCTGACTAGAAGCAAGGGTCCCTACTTGGACAGTGGTACCTACCCTGCCAACTAGAGACCCCCAGATCTAACAATGAGCCACTGGGGTTAATACCTTGGTAAACACTTGAGGTTGTAAACAAAGGCTAAAAGGCAAGACTCGGAACTGATAATCTGCACCGGCCACTCTGAAGCATAAAAATGTCCTGTGTTTGGGATGAATGGGAATGTGGAAATAGGCGCCTAGAAGATCCAAGGTTGTCATGTGATCTCCTTGATTCAAGAATTGTAGAACTTCCTGAAGAGAACATCCAAAATGTTTGCTTCTTTAGGAACTTGTTGAGGTGGCGAAGATCCAAGATGGGGCACCATTCTCCTGATTTTTTCCTTATGAGGACAAATCTTGAAGAAAATCCTGTCCCTAATTAAGCACTTGGTACCACTTCGATCGTTTCCTTGCACAACATGATGTCTATCTGAGGCAGCAGTTTGTTAGCTGGGAAGGAGGAGGGGCCCGAGGTGGAATTTTTGGAGGAATTGGTTGAAATTCCAATGTGTGGTCGCTGGAAACTATTTTGAGGACCCATTTGTCTGTTGTTATCATGGACCATTTGGAGAGGAAAAAGGACATTTTTCCATCAAGCTCTAGGAAAGGGGTGTGAGTTGTGGCCGACACTAGGGATTATCACTTCTTCTTAGAGGTGTCTCTACCTCTGAAGGAGCTCTTTCCTCCATAGTGTTTGTAGAAGGAGGCAGGTGGCTGTTTGTAGGATTGTTGATGCTATTGTGCAGTGGATTAGTGGGATTGTCCCAGTTGTGACTGAAATTGTTTCTACTGGTTGTAACCTCCCCAAAAGGAAAAATTGTCATAGCCTCAATCTCCAAGAAAGGGCTCTTTTTTAAATTACAGGGTGCCTAGCAACTTTGCTGTGTCTGTATCCTTTTTGATTGTAGAGCCTAATCAATGTGTTGGCCAAACAGGGATTTGCCATTATAAGGCATATCGATGACCTTAGTTTGCACCTCCTAGCGAAAAGAAGTGACTCTCAACCACCCCTGTCATCTTAATACTGCCGCCCCAGCCAACTGATGGAAGCCTGTCGATGATACATCTATTGCACAATCAATTATTTCAACTGAGATCCTTACCCCTTCCTCAAGGATCTTCCTTGCTTCTGCTCTTGACTCCTCAGGGAAGATATCAGTAAACGATGAAATGTCCGACCAGTTTGCTGCCCTAACTGTGGTCGTTGCCATAGTGGAGAATTTTTTACCAATGGTTTCAAGACGTCTCCCCTCCCGGTCTGGAGAAGCGGACAGAGGTGAAGCGGGATTTCTGGCATGACTTTGAGCTGGCTGGGAAATTCCAGAATCCGGCTTTGGCTGACCGATGAGGCAGGCAGGAGAGTTGTCAGGTGCCTTGTATTTCTTTTCCGGCTTAGGTAACACAGCTGGAATGGAAGTCGGTGTTTGCATTACTTTCAGGCCTTCCTCCCATATGACATCCACTATGGAGTTTGAAGAAACTTACCTCTTAGTCTGTTTTTCAAAATTGCATAGGAAACAATCAGACTGTTTGGTGACCATGAGGAGCTGAAATCTATTTGCCGCTCTTTCCATTTGAGTATGAAAACCTCCTCTGTCTTCCGGTGGCGAGTCTACCGGAGGTGGAGATGATGGAGATGGTGTTTGTATTTGGTAATCATCCAGTTCTCCTTCCTCTCTTTCCTCGTCAGTAGTGCAATGCCCCTCCTCCTGAGGTTGCGGGGTTGTAGATGGTAGAGTTATGGTAGGAGACCTTGCAATTGGAGATGAAATAGGAATCAGAGTTTGATAGATTGAGGTAGCCAGTTCTGATGGTGGGTATCTGTGGTAGTAATCTTCCACCATGTGTTGTAGATTTGAAACTAGGGAAGCAGGCATTTAAATAATCAGCTCTCTCTGTCTATTTTGGTGGTTAGGATCATGAGAATAGTAGTAATACTTGCTGTCTTCCTCTTGGCATTTAATACGAAGGTATGAAGGGCTGTGTGCCACACAAAACATGTCCTCCTCATCAGAATCCTCATCATCATCAAACTCAAAAGGTTCTTCTGGAAGGGGCCTGGCCAAGATGGCGGAGGATTAACATTGAATCAATGGAGTTCCGCTTGCCAGGGCCGATATTCTGCTTCAACACGGCCACCCCAGAGCCCAGTCCACCGATGAGGAGGGGTCTGTGGCCCGGTGCAACAGCACCTGGTGTTGGGCTGCTCTCTTGGTGTCTGGATGGTTATGGGAGCTGTGCAGCAGAGATGTGGGGAGGCAATCCGGGGATGTGCTGTGATACCGCTGGGCCGATGCAGACCACTGCCCCTGCTCATGGTGACGGCCGCAGGCGGTGCGGTGGTGAGCTTTAATTGCACCCAGCAACACCCCTGGAAACCTGGACCGCAGGGGAGGACCCAAGCAAGGACGGGAGCCCCAGAAGCTGGCAAGAACTGCTGCGAACGATTGGCGGCCATTTTGGAAGGTGGGCCAGGGGAGCGCTCGGAGCCCGGTAGTGGGATTCACCTGCCTGGAGAGCGATCCGGCCTGGTAGACTTTTGCCCAAACCCCTCAGCCTGGGAGGCGGCCCGAACCCCTCGACGGATCTGCAAGGAAGGCCTGAAGAGTGCAGGCCCCCAGCAACAACAACGAGGGCCAGTCCAAATGTAGGCCAGACATTCTGCAGGGCGGCTGGGAGACCTGTGGTGGGGCTGAGGGACCACAAACATGTAAGCGGACAATAGGAGCACTTCCCCCTGAGGGCAACAGAGGATTTGAGCCCCGGGCCCCTAGTAATTATACCTAGACTCTCTACCTTGATGAAACCCAGATGGGTCTCAAGTGAAGGGCCTAAATAGGGGGTGCCCACTTGCTAGGTGGAACCAAGGGCAGAGTACGGTGCGCCCCTGACACCAGGGGGGAAAAAAGGATCTGAGACGGCACCACACTAGTGCTGGATAGAGGGAGCACAGTCACACCCCGCTGACTCACTGCAGACCCATATTTACCTGACCTACTAAGGGAGGGTTCCTTGGCCCCCACGGGGCAGCCCCATCGAGATGACATCACATCGGGCGAGAAAGGAGACCACAATCAAAGATCTTTTGCCTGCCAACTTCTAAGAGAAGAACATGGACCCTGCGTTTAAGCACACAGAGGAACCGATCACTCGTCGTTTCCTGGAACAACTCTTTAGCACCTTCAGGGAAGACTTTGCGGGCCTAAGGCAGGATGTGGCATCTGACATTAGGCAAATCAGAACAGAGATCCAGGAACTGGATGACCACGTGGACTCACTAGTGATATCAAGCGACTGCAGAGAAGAGGAGTTCTCTGACAATGCCCGGGAGCTACTGGAACTCAGAGACCACAATGAGGAACTTTGCCTCTGCCTAGAAGACCTTGAAAACCGGTCAAGGCGGACCAACATCTGCATCAAAGGAGTGCCACTCCAGGCAGATGGCAAGAAGCTGGAGGAGTGGGTGATTCGCCTTTTCCGGCACGTCGCGCCAGTGCTTGGGGACAAGGAGATTACCCTCACTCGTACTCACCGCGCTGGAAGACCGGCCTCAAGCCGAGGCCAACAACAGGACATCCATACATGCCTTCATTCATACAAGCAGAAAGAAGTCATTATGAATGCGACCCGAGACAAAGCAACCATCTCGTTTAAGGGACTTCAAGTCGGAATCTATTAGGACCACTCGCCCCTCACTCTGCAGCGAAGCAAAACCCTGAAACCAGTTACTGCTTACCTACGGTACAAAGCAATCCGCTATCGCTGGGGGCTCCCTTCAAACTGAACTTTGTGTGGAACAAGGAGAAGCAGGCGGTACAGTCACTAAAAGAAGCACAAGAAATACTTGGCATCAACTTAGAGGAGGGGAGAGTTCTGGAGCCTCAGAAAGAGGACACGGCAACCCTGGGGCCACCGAAACCGGGTCGGCAGCGTGGGACCAGGAGGGAGAAGCGCATACGACCCTCTGAGTTTGAAAGACAGAAAGAAAGAGAAGCCCTGCTTCGGCAATTGCAGAATTGAGATGGCACTGGAGAGACCTCTAACGAATGAAACAAAGGCCATGTATCCTTCCTCTGCCATCGGCCTGGGTGGACGGAGCTCGCTCCCATCAAGATGACTACCGACTGCTGGTCATATGGACCCATACACGGCGGTAATACCAATGCCCACTGGAGGGTTGTTCTCTTGTTATATATGTTTTTCTTGTTCCACTCTCTTCTCAACCTTTCCTCTCTTTTCCTCCCTCTGCATTATTTGGAGATATTTCCCCAACGGTTAGGGACTGGGTATCAGCTTGACAGGCCGGAGACACAGGGAGCGCCATGTCTGAATAGACAAACTCGGGGGCCTCCTTCTGGGGATGTTCTGCTTGGGGTCACCGAGGGCACTAAATCATGGAAGGTCGTACCATGGGGGCATACATATGGGGCAATAGCACCGGGACAGTCGCACCTCTCTGGGCAGCGAGGGGACTGGGTTGGAAGAAGTTTCACGCTTTCAGGTCACTGATAACCACTGCTCTCCCCAGCTGGTGCTGGTTGAGGAGGAGGCCACAGATCCCCCTATAAGTCTAGCCCTGACACACCCCATGGCTTTCCCTTGAACTGCCCCCATGGCACCCCTTGAGATTGTTATTCTGAGCTTTAAGTCCGGGGTCTAAACTCACCTATCAATAGGTGAGCGCTCCTTGCACTGCTTAGAGATACACACTGTGACATCTGCATACTGCAGGAGACTCACCTTATGCGCACTGACTGGAAACTCTTCCGGTCAAAATAGTTTGACAGACAATATTTTTCTTCTATGGCGAGGAGGAGGGCAGGTTGGCCATCCTCCTAGCAACACTCTTTCCGGGAACAGTACTAAGCACCCCTGGGGAAATGCCAGGTAGAATGTTAGCGATACGGCGGCTACTGGGGAGTCACACCTACACTATCGCCTCCATTTCCAGCCCTAATGAACACCAAGAAGCATTTTTTGTGGAAACATGGACTACCATCCTCGAATCCCCAGACGAGGACCTAATATTTGGAGGGGATTTTAATATAGTAACTGACCCCCAAATGGATAGGTCTGTACAATGGGTGGGACACTCGGGGTCGATTACAGACTCTATGAAACACAGGCTAAGAGATGTTGGATTAGCGGACGCTGGGAGACACAGCTATCCCACAGCTCGGGAATACACTTTCTTCTCTGCGGGCCACCAAACCTATGTCAGCATACATCGCTTCTTGATTTCCCCATGAGTCACGAGGGACACAAGGGAGGTCTTGATATGAACAGCTGCTCTCTCGGACCACTCCCCGATTTCCCTTGAGTCACATCAGAAAACATTGAGATTAAACCACAAACTGTTCACATATGACACAATCATTAAGGAAATCCGAGAAGCCATACAAACTTACTTAACAACTAACAATGGCAATTCGGCTTCCGTTTCCCTGGTCTGGGACACACTGAAGGCAGTTATAAGAGGACAGTTTTTAGCTATAGCAGCTAGCCTGAACAAGGATAGGAGAGACAAAAGGACCACATGGAGTCACAGATCAGGCAGTTGGAAGGGGCACCTCACCGTACGGGCTCGGTCCAAGCCAGGCGTCAACTCAACACCACCTGAAACCAACTGAGGGCCCTGGATTAGGACCGAGCTGAGTATGCCCTCTTGCGCACTAAACTGCTCTACTATGAAGGTGGAAACAAGGCCGAGAAACTGTTGGCACACCAGCTTCGCTCTCGGACAAACGCGAGCCGCACTGCAGGGATCAAAAGCTCCCAAGGCGAGGTTCTCTTATCAGATAGTGCCATTGCTGCTGAATTCAAGTCATTTTATACTGCTCTTTACTCAGCAGATCGCATAGTCCTAGCGGCAGCCGAGGCATATGTGAGTCAGGCACCAGTGGCTTCTCTCCTCAATTCAGACGCAATATAATTCGATGCGGATGTCCACCCGGAAAAAGTCTTACGGGCTTTCAGGGACTCGCCTCAGGGAAAGCACCAGGGGAAGATAGTTTTTCAACTGATTTTTATAAAGCTGTTGCCTCCAACCTCACCCCGTTGCTCACCCGTCTTTTTAACTCATTTAGCGACACTGGGGCCCTGGCCCCTACCATGTTTATGGCGGAGGTAGTTACGATACCTAAGCCGGGTAAAGACCCATTAGATTGTGCTTCATGCTGCCCCATAACCCTAATAAATGTGGATTTGGACATTTTCACTAGCAATCTTGCAGCTCGTCTGGCCCCCTATATGCAAGGTCTTGTGACCCGGACCAATCCGGCTTTATCCCGGAGCGCAGCTGTAGTGATGGGACACAGCGAATGTGCCATCTCCTAGATAAAATTCAGCGCACGCAACAACCTGCTCTGCTCTTGTCCTTGGATGCAGAGAAGGCTTTCCATAGGGTCCACTGGCCATACTTGAAAAAGGTGCTATCTAGATTTGGTATAGGCAAACGATTCTTGAGGTGGATGGACTGTATATACAGTAGACCAGAAGCGGGCATGAGGGTGAACGGGGTTGCCTCTCGGCCCCTCCAGATCATGAGGGGTACCCGCCAGGGGTGCCCGCTATCGCCTCTACTATTTGCTCTTTACATTGAGCCTTTTGCCGAAAGAGTCCACCAACATCCCACTATCACCGGGATTCAGATGGGAGATAGGGAACACAAAGTTTTGCTTTATGCGGATGATGTGGTGCTCTTCCTCACGCAACCGTTTGCCTCCTTACCTCCCCTCCTAGGAGAAATAGAAGCCTTTCACCAAGCCTCCGGCTTTAAAATTAACATTCAGAAAAGGCAAGCCCTCAGCTAAACCATCCCCAAAGCTGACCAAAGTCAGATGGCGGTGCAGTTCTCATTTACGTGGGCTTCAGGGGGGTGTTCCTTACCTGGTGCTGTGTATATTCCCCACGGTCGAAAATACGGCCCAGGTGAACTATTTGTCGCTCTTATCTGAGACAAGAGGAGCTCCTGACTTGGAGGAAACACACAATGTCATGGTTAGGCAGGCTAGCTGCTATTAAAATGACTCTCTTGCCACGCATCCTGTATGTGATGCAGACTCTCCCACTGCAGCCCCCGTCGCGGCTGGTGGCCCAACTACAACACCCTATCTGGGGCTTTATCTGGGGAGGGGGGAGAGCTTACATGGCACGTCACCAAACATATCTGAAACAGGAGGACGGGGGACTCGGTGTTCCGCACTTGGAGCGATACTTTCAAGCAGCACAATTGTGATATATGATTCAATGTTTTAAATCTGCATCAGAGAAACACTGGTGCTTTATCAAATGTTCAATCGCAATTGCAAGCAATTACACACACATCCTGCATTAGCCCCAGCCTACTCAATACTAATATGTCCCTCACACGTCCCAGGGCTCATAAGGTGAGCTCCCTGAATCCTGAACCCATTTTCCCTAGTTACATCAGTACTCATACGACCCTAGTATCACTTAATAATCAGCTCAGAAAGACTCCCATCGCTCCCTAGTAAGCCTAATTATCTTTGCAACTCAACCTCCCCTTCGCTGGATCGCACTGTCCGGCATCACCAAAACTCCGCTATCAGCTCTCCCTTCCCACAAATGAAGCCCCGGATACACGCCTTGTCTTCTGAGCATAACCTCATTCCCGCTCCTTGCCTATCTAATATCTCACGGGACCTTCAACTTCTTAAGGATGACCTACAAAAGCTTACTGTCATCACTTCAGAATTGGCTTATGACGTTTTGGCCTATAGGTCATTAGGGAAGAACAGACATAATAAAGCGCCAGCTACTAACTACTGCTCTACTACACTGGCATTTCCCCTTTCATTGAAGAAATTATCCCCCTACATGATTATTCCCTCCCATGCGCAGAGATCCATTCCCTGCCCGAATGCTGCCTCCAGACCTTGTAGATTTAAGATCTTCTTAACAGATTTTGACATTCACTCCCTCCTTCTTACTTACAACTCCACTCATACAGTCAATCTGGGTAAACAACTCCATATTCAGTCTATTCCCTCTAACACTCTCAGAATACCCAGACCCAACCCTAATACTATAAACACCCCCAACCTCAAACAAGTTCTCATCATGCAATCTACCTCATCTGACTCAACTAACCACTTGAAATGCCCACTTATTAATTGAAGTTCTGCTGTGAAACGCTGCGGATATCGCTGATCTTATCCAGGCGCAGGACCTTGACCTTCAAATACTTACAGAAACCTGGCTAAAGGAGTCTTCAGGTCCAGTCGTAGACATCCTAATCCCTCCTAGCCATAACATCAGACTTGATAGATTGGCCAAACCTGGTGGAGGGATTGCCTGTATATTTCTGAACTGTCTTACTGTGAGACGGTCACTCAGTGCTACTCTCCCATCTTATGAATACATGTGCATAGACATCTCAAGCAACCTCAGGCATCTATGCACCTTGCACACATTCTACCATCTGCCAGGTGATAACTTTCCTTTTGGTGAAATAATTATGGAAACCATTTCCTCCAATGTGGATCGTCACTGTCCACAAATCTTCCTCAGTGACTTCAATCTTCACTAGAATGACGTTAATGATCCTGCAGTGAATAGCCTCAAAACCTTTCTAGTTGACCTTACCATGATTCAAATATGTGACAGTCACACTCACAATTTGGGCTCGATCCTGGACCTTATTATTGCTAAATCCACCTTCATTCAACTCGCCTCGATTGTCCCACGTGAATGGACTGATAATCATTGCATCTCCTTCCATATCGTGGAACTGTTGACTAAGTTAAAATCTCAGCCTAAGAAGCCTAGGCATTGAAAACGATCCATCGGAAATGCAAACCTGAATGAAATGATATCCCTTAGCAACATGACCTTGCCTCCTCCTACTCACATGTCTGGGGTTCATCACCTCACTGAGCACTACAACAACTCTATATCGAGCATTCTTGACACTATTGCCTCCTTGCAACTAAAAAGAAGGCCCACCAAGATTCCAAACCTTGGTTCAACGAGGGGTTAAATACAGATAGACGTAATCTGAGACTAGCTGAACGATCCTGGAGGGGTTCGCCGTCTCTTGAACACCTTATGCTCCTGAGATCTAGTTACAATAAACACATGAGGAGCGCTAAAGCAATCTTCTTCAGAAGTCAACTTGATAAGGCTAGAAACAGGCCAAAAAAGCTTTTTGAATTAATTAAACTCCAATCCAACAATCTTCCTATTCTTCCGCCAACGGCCTCCGTTATACAGCCAAAATTATGATGATTTTGCTCTCTTCTTCCTTGGAAAGATGGATAAGATTAAAACTGATCTCCAAACATCGATGAACCAGCTGACAGACCCTTCCCCTCCCTCCCGCCAGTCAACCCCTGCTCTAGGATACACTCTCAAAAATAGCGCCTCCTAGAGCCTTTTCACACCCTTTGACAAAATCTCTATACTTAACATACTTCCTATACTTAAACCCTCCAACCACTTCAATGACCCGTTACCCCCCAGTTTCTTCAATGAAAGGAAGAGGTCCCTATTCCAATCTGGACCAAGATTGTGAATGCCTCCCTACAGCAAGGTGCGATTCCTGATTGTCTAAAGGCGGGCCAGGTTACACCCATTCTTAAGAAACTTTCTGCTGAGCAAGACAACCTTAATAACTTCGTCCCAATCACTACCAACCATTCCTACTCTATCGAAGCTGCTAGAGAAATGTGTCCATGTCCAACTTTGTAGCCACATTAATCAATTCCAGCTTCTTGATCAATTCTAATCAGGCTTTTGTCAGGGTCATAGCACCGAAACAGCCATTACCCATATAATGGACGACGCTTTAAAAATGCTGGATTGGGACGAAGCCTGCCTTCTAATCCTCCTTGACCTCTCGTCTGCTTTTGATACGGTCAAACATGAGAACCTCCTAGATATACTGAAACGCAGGATGGGTCTCTCAGGATCAATTCTAAACTGGTTTGCCTCATTTCTTCATAACAGTTCGCAAAGAATTAAAGTCAATCACTCCCTCTCCAACACTACTCCGATCACTCTGGGGGTCCCACAAGGGTCCTCGCTCTCACCCACACTCTTCAACCTGTTCATGGAGCCCTTAACGCAAATGCTCAAATCATCCAATATACTGTATCACATGTATGCTGAAGATACCCAATTGTACTTGAAAATCTTCTCCCCTGAAGACATCAATTCACTCAACTCGACCCTACTCAAAACCACTGGTTGATTTCCAACCATCTCAAGCTAAACTCCATCAAAACGAATTCCTCCTTATTTCTCCTCCCAAACAGGCCCCTATTATCATTGAATACATGAAGCAGCTTATAGCTCTCAACTGTGTTCCACAGATCACCGACTCTACCAAATCTCCTGGAATAATACTTGACAAGGCCTTGAGCATGCAGGAGCACATCAGCGCTGCCACCAAAGGAGCAAACTTCCAAATGAGCATACTAAGAAAGTTAAAACCCTTCCTTACTCCGAAAGACATCAAGTTTACTGTTCCAGCACTAGTCGCTCCAGACTGGCGTATGGGAGCTCAACTTTCTGTGGTCTTTCGAGCTACAAGTTGGCACCGCTGAGGGCCTCTCTGAACTCGGCCACTAGGTTCCTCACAGGATCCAAAAGTAATAACCACATCACGCCGGATTTGAAATCTCTAAACTGGCTTACTTTTGAGGCTAGGATTCATCTTAAAATTGCTTGCATGGCTCACAAAGTCCTTCACCTTAACACTCCTCTGTACCTCGCTCGGAAACTGGAACTCTCAGGTGGTTGCAGATATTTGAGGAGCTCTAGCACTTTACTGCTGAAACCACAAAAATTTCAAAGCAAGAAAACCTATAACTGGGCCTTCTCCGGTATTGCCCCGAGAATCTGGAATACCCTGCCTCCTGAAATCAGACTGAATCTCTCAACGTCCTCTTTTCCCCAAAAAAGTCAAAGCACTTCTTATGCATAAGTTCTGAACTTGTAATGTACCTACTCTCCCCCAAAAACTATGAGGTGAGTCCCCCTCCACACACGTCTGCTCATTTACTGTATTTACTGTATTTATGTGGTGTTCTGATACCGCGGTACTCTTGTTTACCCGTTTATCCTGCACTATCAGATTGTTGTTTTACCCACCTGTCTCCCTCTCTGTTATCCTCGTCTTTATGTGAAGCGCTCTGATACCCGCTTGGGTCATGTTTGCACTATATAAAACTTTATAAATAAATAAATAAAGTGCATACTTGGAAGGTACCCTGGCTCCCTAAATGACATCGGCCGATTGGCGTTTATGGCACCCCAGTTTTGTGGGCCACCCTCAGGGTGTGGGACAGGGTGCAGGAGTCCTGTGGACTCTCAACCCCTGTTTCACCATGTTTGCGCTATATAAAACTTTATAAATAAATAAATAAAATGCATACTTGGAAGGTACCCTGGCTCCCTAAATGACATCGGCCGATTGGCGTTTATGGCACCCCAGTTTTGTGGGCCACCCTCAGGGTGTGGGACAGGGTGCAGGAGTCCTGTGGACTCTCAACCCCCGTTTCACCATTGACCACTTCATAGGAAACCCGGACTTCCCCCTGGCTAGAGAGAGGTATAGCTATCTCAAATGGCAGGAGGCCAACTGCAAAAGAATTGGTGATCTTTTTGACGAGATGGGGTTATGGAATTTTCTCAACTTATCTCGGACTTTGGAGTCCCCAGAGATGCGTACTGGCAATATCTTGTTTTGCGACAATGGGTGACTCAAGCAAAGGTGCACCGCCACACTAGCCGCCCACTAACCAAGTTTGAAAAATGGTACATAACCCGAAGTTCAGATAAGCGCTTGCTCTCAGATACATATACCTTCTTAAATATGTCTAAACATAATACTAAATCGCCTGCGCAGCGTTAGTGGGAGTCCAAACTTGAACTTGAGTTCTGCCCCAGAGAATGGCATGATATTATCCATTGGGCCAGGGCTTCCTTGGAGCACCGCTGAGAAGAAAATGTTCCTCAAACTAGCACATTACTGGTATCACACCCCAGCCAGAATCGCGCAGTGGAAGCCTGGAGTGGACAATCGTTGCTGCCGCCGCTGTGGGCAGATCGGCACTCTCACACATGTTCTCTGGCAATTCCTCAAGATACAAGCTTATTGGGACTTAATCATGATGGACATAGACACCATCTATCACACAGAAATTCACAGATTCGCAAGCTACACCTTATTAGGACTACCTAATTAACTTGCCTACCCCTTTAAGTCTTGTCGAGGGAGAGTGATCACTTTAGCGTTGGGCACCGCTAAGCAGGTGTTGCTGTCTAAATGGGAAACAGACGAGATTCCAACCAGACTAAACTGGCTCCATAAAGTATGGGAGGTGGTGGGTATGGAAAAGATTGCAGCAAGTCTTACACGCACACTCCCCAGATTCGACAAAATCTGGGGCACCACCATAGAATTTTTATCCATGGAATTTACAGAACTCATGTGCCCGAGATGCCTCCAGGTCCTCGGACTCACTAAGACAAATCCCTCCACATAAGATCACACCCACATGAGATGATCCATCTCCTCTGTGTGCACGAGTTTACATCACTGGAATACAGATCACCCTCAGCTACCCGGTCTCCTCTCTCCTCTGGCTTTCCCCTTTTTCATCCTATCTCCTTTCACGCCATCTACACAAGATAAGCATTCTCATATCGTTCCCCACCGGCCAGTGGATGTAGGTGGCGACTACTGTTACTTCTGCAGTCTTAAAAATAATAAAAGATTTAAACCACAAAACGTTCTTCTGGAGGACTAGGGGGCACCTTACTAGAAGAGGTATGAACAGGTGAAATTATTTGATGCGAAGATCTTAGTTTAGGCTAGGATACTGCAGATGTAAGAGCAGTGTCCTTAACTGTTTGTATATTAGTCGACATAAGCTCAGATATAATTTTCTGTGTAGTAAACAAAATCGTTGATGAAGGAACTGTCAACAAAGTAACCGACAACGGCATAGACTGCCAAAACAACCGTCGACGGGGCAGAGTAGCCGCCGATTAATCTTCCATCGATATCTTGGACGCCATTGATGTCTGTCGTTGCAAGCCTGTGGTCAAATAATTTGGATCAGCCGACAGAGCCACTGTCAATGAAGTCGCCGTTGACCAAAGATTTTTGTGTAGGAGGGGTGGCGACAACTGCAGTGGCGATGAGAGAGCCATCGACGAATCTTTCGGCGACGGTCCTTTTTCCAATGAGGCCGCATCCGTTGACAATGAAGTTTTGTAAATCTTCGTCGATGTTTTCCTAGACGACGTTGCCATTGAAGTAGAATGTTTCACCTTCACAGAAACTATGGTCAACGGAGATGTAGAGGAGGACATGATAAGTTTAGACTGAAACGGTCAACAATGGACTTAATAAACAAGGTAACACACTGGCTGGGCAAAACACAATCACACAGTCGATTTTTGCCCCCCACATCATTATGGCCAGAAGAGTTGGTTGGGTAGGGAAAATCACAAGGAAAGATAGGAGTGGGGATTGCATTGTGCTTAATGTAACCCACCCTGCATACGAAAGAGCCATGTTACAAGGCCAGATGAGAGCTGTGGCGTCTAAGGGAATACAGGTTTTACCACATTCCTTTTTTTTATCCAGTAGGGCCACTACACCCCAGGTTGGAGGGAAACAGATTAATTCAGTCCCAAGGGAGGGAATCACAAATACAAGTAGTGAGCTCTGCTAGGAACACATTAATTCCCCTCATAAATAGATTTGCACCATTAAGGGATTTGGATAGTGTGGAATGACAGTCAATCCCTTCAGTGATAACGGCTAGTATAAGTCATCCAGTAAGAGCACACTCGATTAGTCTGTCCCAACCACCTTGTAACAAAGTGATAGATTATTTGGTGTGCACCTTTATGACATGGAACATTGCAGGTCTAAAGGCAAAAAAAGATGATGACCAGTGGTTAGTGGTAATAAAGGCGGGCCACATCATTGCACTCCAAGAAACCTGGGATATTTCTGAATCCTTTGTAATGGATGGTTTTGCCTATTTTTTAAAAAATCTGCATCCCCATCAACTGTAGGAAGAGCAAAGGGTGGCTTGCTGTTCCACTATAGATTATGTTGTAATTTCAGCCCCTCTATATCAAAATATGCGGGAAGTTAGGGTGGTCCAAACTGGTTTTAGCGCCCATAATCCCATTATTGCAGAAACTAAAGGTCTTTTGGTCTTTCGGGGTGTGGAGCCAAAAACCTTTGCAAATGGGGATTTTCGGCCTACGGCCCAGGATCGAAAAATAAGATGGGAGAAAACTGTCCCAGAGCTCTTTTTAGCTGAGTTATATACTGAGGGCAAAGAGGAAATTGAGCGTGGCCTTAATGTACATAGCGAGCCCACAGAAGTACTAGAGGCTTATGACACATTAACTAAGCTAATTGGCAAAAAGTTAACTGGTAAAAATATCAAGGCCGGTACTAAGGAGGTCAAGTGGTTTCATGCAGATTGCTACAAAGCCCACAAAGCCCGTATGGTTGCATTAAAAAGTGTACCTAGTAGGATCCTGACCTGATTATAACTCGAAGGGAAGCATATGATTCAGCCTTAAAATCAAGGAAGGCTGCTATAAGGGAAGGGAGCGGGCATGGGAAGATCTAACACAGGCGAGTACTCAAGCCGATAGTGCAAAATTCTGGAAAGTAGTAAATAGCTCTTTTTTTAAAGATAATATCACAACAAGAGAAGAGTGCGTAATTCCAGCCGACCAGTGGGTTAGCCACTTTGAACAGATATATGACGAGGTTGTCACTGAACAAATAGGCCCTTCCTGGGTACCGAGTGCTTTACCACTCGATTTAGTGCTTGATGTAAAAGTGGTTCAGAAAGCGATTGAGGGTATGTCTGCCCAAAAAGCCCCTGGTCCCAATGGGATACCTGTGGACCTCTATAAATCAGACCTGAGTATATGGGAGAAAATTTTAACTGGAGTGTTCAATGCGGCCATAAGGGTAGGTCATCCTCACTCGTGGTCAATGGCGGTGATTTTGCCAATTTTCAAAAAAGGTGCTAGGGAAGACCCGGGCTGTTATTGTCCAATTTCTTTGTTGGACTCTGCAGCAAAAATAATGTGCAAAATAATTTTAGATCGCATAACCACCTGGTTGAAAGAAAAGGAAGTGCTGTCAGAATTACAATTAGGTTTTCGCAAGGGCATGGTAGAGTGGAACAATGTATGAACCTACTCATGATCACCAGTATATATACCCTTGCCAAAAAAGAACGTATGTCTTTGGCTTTTATGGATTTAACGTCCGC
Source organism: Triturus cristatus (assembly GCF_964204655.1). NCBI lineage: Eukaryota > Metazoa > Chordata > Amphibia > Caudata > Salamandridae > Triturus > Triturus cristatus. The sequence continues at coordinate 883,788,189 of NC_140594.1, forward strand.
TTTTGACAGGGTAAATAGGTCTAAGTTATGGCATTTGTTGGTAGAAATAGGGATGGACAGGAATTTAGTAAGTTTCTTGCACTGGTCCCATCTTAATTTGACCGCCTCTGTAAGGTATAATGAGGAAGGCTCCCTATCTAATGACTGGAAGGTAAAAAAAAAAGGAGTGAGGCAGAGGTGCATTCTTGCCCCGGTTTTATTTACACTTCATATAAATAGGTTGGGGGCAGTGCTGTCAAACTTGTGTCTAGACATCCCTAGTGTAGGTTCTAAATCAATCCCAGCACTTTTATACACGGATGATGCAGTTTTAATTGCCAGGACCCCGATTGCTTTGAAATCTTTAGTTAACACTTTTATTGATTTTATGGTAGCTCTTGACCTTGCGGTCAATCTTACTAAATCTCATATAATGTCAATTGGTTACCAAAAAAGACGGAATAATTCCCTTCCTTGTAAAAGAGGAGTGCTAACCAATGTGCCCACATATTCATATTTGGGTGTGTTATTTGATGAAAAGGGCACCTGGGTAGCACAGCGTGCTCTAAAGAAAAACACCTTGGCAAGAGCAGCTGGAGCTTCACTGGACTTCGCTAGAAGATTAGGAAGCAAACCCATACAACTACTGCTGAAAATATACAATGAGAAATGCGTCGCGATGACAGTGTATGGTAGTATGGTTTGGGGTTACAATATTGTAATGAACTTCAAGGAGTAGAAAGTAAACATTTACGTAAACTCCTAGCTGCTCCCTCTAGCATTCCAGCTTTTATTATACATGAGGAACCTAGGCAGGGCTACTTGACAGATAATATTGCTGTAGCACCGCTGATATGGTGGCTAAAACTTTAGTCCAGAGAAAAGTCAAATCTAAACCAGACTATCTTAGAGGACTGCATGAGATTAGATAGAGCTGCAGAAATTCCTTGGTTAAACTATATCTCACACCAGCTTTGAGCTCTTGGACAGCCAGAGCTATTTAATCAACCTAGAAAGCTGCTTTCTGAAACTGTGAAAACTTTAAAAACACAATTCCTAATGAGGAGACAGTTTGATAGAGAAGCAAATGAATTTAAGAAACCTACATGTAGATATTTTATGATTATAAGTCCTGGAATTTTAACTCAACTCTTTTGGTCTTTTGTTAACAATCTGCATCATTGCTTTCTTTTATCTAGATTCAGATTTAATTGTATCCACTGGCTCCTAACTGTACCCAAAGTTTTTTCAAAGTTAGGCTCCTTGCAACCATGTGCATGTGATGATTTTTCTGACCAAGATTTAATGCACTTTATGTTCTTTTGTGGTTTTTATATTGAGCTGCGAGCTAAATACATCCTACCACTTTTAAGAGATTGCTATTTTGCACAAGTAAGGCCAGCATTGATCTACCTACAAATGCTTTCTTCCCCACTTGTTTGGTATGGGGTTGCACATTTTTTATTAGGGGCAATTTGTAAGAGAAATAATCTGGTGTGTTAACAATAATGACCCGGGTCGTTGGAATAAGTCTCTTTTATTGTGAATAGATTTTAACCCAGTGTAGTTTTAATTCAACATGTATGTGTTTTATGTAAAAAGAACTTTTATGGCCAGAACATGGCCGAATAAAGTTTTAATTGGCTTGACCTGACTGAAACGGTCGGTGTTGTTGTAGTAGTAGTGATGACTGAGTCTGTTGCCGATAGTGGTGTTCTGAGGTGATAAAATCATCTCCGGGTAGAGACTTTGAAGTTGTTTTGACCTTTAGTGGAGGTTGTAGAAGGCATTGAGGGTAAAGAATGTCCCTTGTAAGAGGTACACTCCTTCCTGAAAGTGGTTGGCTGATCATCAGCCTTCGACAAATGGTGCTGCCTCTTTATGATCTCAAAAGCCTTAGAGTAGACGATTTCTACATCACTTGCTTTCTTTTTTGAGGCAATTGTTTTGAGGGAGGTATCGCTGTCGTCATCAGACAGGGGGTTGTCCTTGGTTTTTAACTTCTGCAGCCACAGAAGAAACCTTTCCTCTTTATCTCGCAAAGTCTTCTGAGAGAAAGTTCTTCAGATTTTGCAATCTCTCACCTGGTGATCAGGGTGATGGCAGTAAATGCACTTCTTATGAGGATCGTCTGAATGCAGCCTCTCCTCTCCACAGGTATCACAGTGCCTAAACATCTTTTAGTTGTAGACATGTTGTTTAGAAGAAAGACTTCTGTCAAGTAGGCCAGAAAAAATAGTACCGAGCAGTCCTCAAGGAGACTCACTTCACACGACACGCAGTAGAAAATTCTAAAAGCCTAGAGTCTCTGTGGTGAGGGTTTTAAAGGGTGATGTCGCCTGATTGGCTGCAGTTTGGACCATTCCTAATGACTAGGACGAGCTATTCAAGTAAATGTTTTTTCTCCATTAACTTCAGTGTTACAGTCATTACTTACTGCTTTAAATGTACCATGGGACTCCCACTTTGATGATGGGGAATGATTCAAGCTTGTGAATCTATGAAAGAACCAATGCTGGAGAACTATATATTAGTGGAATTCACTCTACAATCATTATTCTACATTGAAGAAACTAACACCAATGGATTTTCATCTGAATTCAAAATTCCAATCAAGAATCGGGAGTCAAAGACTTTATCATTGCAACCAAATTAAAACCAGGCCTCAAAGATTCTCTGAATCTTAATCTGGCAGAACCCATGAGAAGGCATTTGGGGGCATATGTACAAAGGCTTTTTGCATTTTTTAAAGGTGCGAATTACAGTTTTGGGCCATTAGGACATGCAAAAGGCCATTTTGGTACGTACAAAAGGCTTTTGCGGTGGTGCAAAATGCATTTTCTATCTAGTAGAAATGGTAAACAGACATAATATCGAATTCAAAATATCGACAGGACAGAATATCGAGTTTTTAATATAGAATGGACAGAATATCGAATTGCCAAAATATAGTGGTGAAGAATATCGAAAATCAGGTACGAAATAATATATCGATTTAAATAATAAAGAAGTAAGTAATATCGCCAGTCATAATATAGTTGTTAAAAATATCGATTTTTTTTTATAGTGTTTTAAGTGTTAGTATATGTGTTAAAAGTATGTATAAATTTTGGAATGTATGTTTGAATATTTTTAAAGTAATGAATTGTATGTTATTTAATTTTTGTGTAATTTAATTCCGTAGCGGGTTGTGGGTTTATAGGGGATTAGGGTGGGAAGTAATTTAATTATAGTACATTAAATACATTTTTTCAGGAATTATTAATTATTTTTAATTTAATTTTGCGTTTTACTTCTGTAGCGGGTTGTGCGTTTATAGGGGAATAGGGTGGGAAGTAATTTAATTGTTATTAGGTAATTATTAATTGGTGTTGAAAATTAATTGGTTGTTGATTAATTATTAATTGGTAAATAATTTGTATTAATTGGTAATTAATTAGTATTAATTGTTTAATTGATAATTATGTTAATTGTATTAATTGATTATTTGTAGCGGGTTGTGGGTTTATAGGGGAATATGGTGGGAATTAATTTAATTGTAAATAATTAATTATTGAAATAATTTTTGTATATTGCTAATTAATTTAGTCTTAATTAATTATTAATTGGTATTAATTTTATTTGTGAAATTTTGGTATTGAAAATTAATTGGTTGTTAATTAATTCTTAATAGGTTATTAATAAAAACATATTGGTATTTATAATAAAGTAATTATTAAATATTGTTTGATTGGTAATTAATTTTAATATTTTTATTTGGTATTAATAATTTAGTTATTTTTAATAAAATATTACATTATTATTTTCCCTACTATTGCACTCACTGGAGTGGGAATAGTAATTTTTACCCCTACGCTATCCAACGCTTTCCCTACTATTGCACTCACTGGAGTGGGAATAATAATTTTTACCCCTACGGTATCCAACGCTTACCCTAGAGTTGCACTCACTGGAGTGGGAATAGTAAATTTTACCTTCCCGCTATCCAACGCTTTCCCTACTGTTGCACTCTCTGGAGTAGGAATAGTAATGTTTACCCCTACGCTATCCAACGCTTTCCCTACTGTTGCACTCTTTGGAGTGGGAATAGTAATTTTTACACCTACGCTATCCAACGCTTTCCCTACTGTTGCACTCTTTGGAGTGGGAATAGTAATTTTTACCCCTACGCCATCTGACGTTTTCTCTACTGTTGCACTCACTGGAGTGGGAATAGTAAATTTTGCCCTCCCGCTATCCAATGCTTTCCATACTGTTGCACTCTCTCAAGTGGGAATAGTAATTTTTACCCCTACGCTATACAACACTTTCCCTACTGTTGCACTCTCTGGAGTGGGAATAGTAATTTTTAGCCCTACTCTATCCAACACTTTCCCTACTGTTGCACTCTTTGGAGTGGGAATAGTCATTTTTACACCTACGCTATCCAATGCTTTCCCTACTGTTGAACTCACTGGAGTGGGAATAGTAAATGTTACCCTCCCGCTATCCAATGCTTTCCCTACTGTTGCACTCTCTGGAGTGTGAATATTAATTTTTACCCCTACGCTATCCAATGCTTTCTCTATTATTGCACTGTCTGGAGTGGGAATACTAATTTTTACCCTCCCGCTATCCAACGCTTTCCCTACTGTTGCACTCTCTGGAGTGGGAATAGTCATTTTTACCCTCCCGCTATCCAACGTTTTCCCTACTATTGCACTTACTGGAGTGGTAATAGTAAATTTTACCCGCCCGCTATCCTACGCAAAAAATGTTGCATTTTTTAAATTAATATTACGTTAATATATATGTATTATTATTTGTTTTTTACTTACATTAATTATTTATTAATTTTAAAGTAATTTAAGTATTTTTAAGCATGTTTCAGTTAATTACATGTTTTATTTCATTAATTTTACATTAATTTTAAGACATTTACAATAATTCGATATTGTGACTAACTATATTTTTTACAATGATGTTTAGGATTCTATATTTTTGTACTTACCTGTTTGGAGATAGGGCTTCGATATTTTGGCATTCTATATTTTTACTTCGATATTTTGGCAATTCGATATTCTTCTTCTCAATATTTCATCAGTGATCCAGTAGAAATCGCATTTTAGAAATCACTAAGTAGGAAAATGCTAATAGGGATTTCTAGATAGCGAATCGCTAACCACATGTACAAAGGGTTTCCTAATTGTGAATAGTCACAAAATGGCATTTTAGGAAATACAACTACCATCAATCTGGATCAGGTGGTAACCAGGTGCAAACTATACAAAGGCACACAAAATGCACCTGGCTCTTTTAGAATAGCGGCCCTCTGTGTTTTAGTGAGGAGTATGCGGATTTTGGCTGGCAGAGAGCAAGGAGACGGGACAGGATATTTAGGGTGAGGGTCGCCCTGTTTGAACAGAGAGAGGAGGAGATTTTTGAGAAGTACAGACTCAGTAGTTAGGTAATCCTGGACATACCTGCTGAATTACAATCTCTGCTTTAGACTCAAATACTCAGGAGAAATGCAATCTAACCACATGTACAGGTATTGTGTTGTCTACAACTCTTAGCTTCTGGTAGTTACCAGGGGGTCATAGCAGTGGCAGGGGGTGGCACAAACCGCCTTTTCCAGGTTGTTTTATAGGTATCTGGACATCATGGTTAGCAAAGTTAACCAATACATATATTTCCAAACCCTACCCCCCCCAACTATTGCAACAGGCCAAATTAATGTTCTACCAGGTAGCACAGTTCCCCAGTGCCAAAGGCAGTGTTGATGGCAGACATATAGCCATATGCCCCCCTCAGCAACTTAATTCATATACAGAACAGGAAAGGCTCACACTCACTCAATGTACAGGTAGTGTGTGTTGATTCCCATATCATAACAGATTTTCCAAACAGTACTACTTCATGTTCCGACACAATGGAATATAAAACTGACTGTCACAAGGTGAAATTGGCAATGGTTTTTTACAAGGTAAGATAATTGCGGACTCAATGAATACAGTAGCTAGAACTGTTTGTGTAATGTGACCTAATGGCTTTCCTTCTCATGCTTTAAAGGAGACAGCATATATGCATTTCGTCCCTGCATACTCACACCATACCGGACGTCAAGAAAAAGAAGTGAAATGTAGTACAACAGGGCACACAGGACAATGCACTCCATCATTGAGAGGACCTTTGGGATACTGAAGTACAGGTTTCGCTGCCTCCACAAGACCGGAGGAGCACTACTGTATAGACCTGAGACATGCTGTAAAATCATGCCACCTGTGCCATGCTACATAATAACACCATGAGGAGGGGTCTGCACAACATCACCACTAAGGACGAATCTGACTCAGATGATGAATTACCACAACTACAGGTGCATTAGGATCTGGCTCATGCAGCAGAGGATTGTGAAGGACGCACAGAAATTAACAACTATTTTTGAGGTAGGAGGGATTCCAACATCTAAGAAATTGATATCATACATGATGGTAGTGCATGGTGAATAACTGAAACATTACCTTTTATTCAGGTTGTGACAATAATGCATCTTCCTAAATCAACAATATCTATTACGGATGTAACTTTGTGTCAAATAGGCAACAAAGTATTTAATTACAAACAAAAAACCAGTGTACAGACTCATGACTCTGAGTGTTAATTGGATTCACTTCTTCCGGCTTCTGGGGTTGGTTGCCAGGTCAGCCCCACTGACCTTTGGAAGCGTGCACATGTCAGACCCACACCTGTTTCAGTGTGTATGCCTGGTAATGCATGCCTCCTGCATAGATGTGCCACTGAGGTTAGAGCCTTCTTTGCTCTCAGGTGGAGGCAGAATATTGGGGTTCCTTTATTTTCAAGGGCTGTGGTCACTCAAACTAGCCCATGGGCAACATCCTGACAGCAGTGCCCCAGGTGAGCCTGTATGTTTACATATCTCCTCGCTAGAATTCTTGTGGCTACTGCCAATTTGTTTATGGAATGCATGAAGGCATCAAAGCATGCCAGGTATTTCCTGTGCCACTGTGTCTACACACGGTGCTCATTCTCCATGGCGGCAATCTGCCGGTCTTGCCCTTTCTGCATCGAGCTTGGCATTCTTAGCAGATGCCTATTGAAAGTTTATTGTTTGGTTTGTAGGTAGGCGCTGTACAAAGATGATGGGGTTTTCCAGGCCATAAAACACAGGAGAACTCTCTGCCATGTCATCAGACACATTCGTATTGTGGACTGCTGCTGGTTGGCATCTATGCTGTCTGTGTGTCTTGCCCACAGATGTTGTTGTGTCCTTGATTTGGGACTGTCCCTCTTCACCGTCCACAATGTCTGGTAGTGGTGCAATGGTTGCTCTCCTTGCAGTTGGAGCTGGAGTGTTGGGCATAAGAATTGGTAATATGCTGTCCTCCATTTCCACATGTGCCAGTAACTTCTTCAGCCTCAATTGTTTCTGACACATCCTGGGTGGGATCTGTAGACATGCATGTATATAGTTAGTGGAAATAAATGGTTAATGTCTATTAACTACATTGTTGTAGCTGTGCTTCATGTGTTTGTGACATGCTTGTGATGTAGAGATATGTATGGTGTAGTCATCAGCCCACAGTACAGCATTCAAGTTTGGTGTACTACAACTCCCATGATGCATTGCCAAGATAGGGCAAGCATCTCAATGGAGTTATTTATGCTGTGATGTTTTATTTGGAGAATCACAAACATTATGTTATTTTACTTAAGTAAAGGGGAGTAGACTTCCCTAGGTGCTGTCTTCAGGATTGAAGGTGTCAATGCCTGACACTCCCACCACACATTCTAGTTCTAGTGTCCCCTCAATGAGTGTCTCCATGGGAGTGGGAGGGGGTGTTTGGAGTGTCCTCCACCTGTGCCACAACCCATAACCATCCTGCTGGCCACCTTCTCCTTTGTGCGAGATCTCAGGTCATATCAGTGTTTGGTATCTCTGGGTGGTCCTCTGTTGGACATCTAGGGAGTTAACATTCTCCAAGATGATGTTCCATATCTTGTTTTTTTTAGCGCTCTAGAACAGTGAAAGAGGCTTTACCAAATAGCTGGTCCATATGTGCTACACATTCTTCTGTCAAGAACTCCAGCTCCTTTTAAAAAAACCTGACCTTTCTCTTCCTGCTCCCAGAATCCTTGTCCGCATATTCCTTGGACATGATGCAGTTCAGTCACAAGTATTCCCTTGCCAGAGGTGATGCAGGTGCACTCCTCCCTTCTAATACCTTCATAGGCTTATGTGTGTGGCCACACCCTGTATTTCTTAACTTCCTGGTCTGACATCATCCTTCTACATCCAAAATATGACTTTTCCTACGTTTAAAATTTCCTATTAGGAAATCACAATTTTGCGATTTCCTAATTGTGATTGCGAATCCATAGGAATCGCTATTAGGGGAATCGCCAGTTACATAAATCTCGTTTTGCAATTCCATTAAAGCAATTTCTATGGATTCGCTATTGAGAAATCTCAAATCCTAACTTTTGTAGATAAGGCCCTTGGTTTCACCTTTGCCAATGAAGCCTGAAATAAGACTTTAAGATGAGCAGCAAGAAATTGTACATGACTGTCTAGTCTATGCTTATGGGCTAACTGCCTACTGTTCATGGAAGGCAACACTGACTTAGTCTTCATTCAGGCCTCTGCCACTGTCTCCACCAAGGCATCATTAAGGCATCAATAGGAGGCAAGAAGGGAGGCTCAAAGGTGTGATGTCCTGAAGAAAGGCACAAAATAAACAGGTTGTATTTGGCTTCAACTGCAGATACAATCAAGTGCAGAGCTTCCCTGCCTCTTTGACCACTAATATAAAAGATGATCGTTCTTGAGAAAGCAGGGAAGGAGGAACTGGAAATTCTTCTTCTGGGATGTTTCAACTCTGCTGCCATTTTGGAAGTCTACTATTTTGCAGTAAATATGCCATCTGCATTGTTCTCCTGATCCCAGCCTCTTCCCGAATATAGCTCTGAGTACCTCCGAGCATCCGCATGATATCTAGAAACAGACAGAGGGCAAATTTGTCAGGCCAGATAACCGTCCTAACAGGGATCTAGTCATTATAAAATAACTATGATGCTCTATTTTTAGAAGGTTTCATGGCAATATTGGTAACAGGCATATGAAGCATGGGAATTTGGACTATCCAACACTAATCTTGAATTAGATGGCACCTAATTTAATTCTGTAGGTGCCATCACTGACACGCAGCCTTTAGTGGATGGTATCTTGGTATCTTGACTGTGTCATTACCGGAGGCAAGGGAAATGGACCCTAATGGGTGCAGACGCAGATCTGAAGCAACCGATGTTGTAACAGTACCGGAAGGCACCAAAAGACAACAAGCACTGGCACAGCCCATAGTTCTCGGCAATACAAGAGTTATAGGCACTGGCAATGTTAATGCATTTGTGCACGACTTTTAGGCTGGTTGTATTGATATCCCAGCAGTAGTATTAATTCATGGGCAGTGCCCCTCACCCTTACACCAATTCATGGTCAGTAAATTGACAATGAATTTGGGAAATAGCAACACCTGTAATTTACACTGTTTAGAACAAGCATTGGCAGAGCCAATAGGTCTGGTTTTGACTATTATCTTTTGGAATTTCCCATCTTTGTCAACGTTTTTCTAAAATTGAATAAGTGGACTACTGTTTGCGTGTATGGGCAACAGCAGAATGCCATCTCTCACATAGAGGTGAGCTAATGACTAAAGTGGTCTGACTCATTGACTAAAGCAGTATGATGTGATGGGTGGAAATAAAATGTGAATAACACAAGAGACCAATGGAAGAGGAGAATTGGTGAAAGTCCCTTTATGTTAGCACATTATAAAATTGTATTAACACCAGAAGACTTTAAAATCAGAAGTGTGGTATGAAGCGCTATATGCATAAGAAGTTATTATTATTTGAAGTGTTAGGGGAGGACATCAGTCTGATCTCTATACAAAACAAGTTATTAGTCAAGTTAAATTCACTAAAAAGCAATACGAACATACATGCAGAGGGAGTGCATGCACCACAGAAACTAGGTTGGTCGCGGTATGCTGTGGTTGCTTGTCTAGCTCCTGGCCTGGAAGACAGAGCTGCTGGATTAGGAGTACTTAAAGAGATATTCCACATAGGTAGGCCTCTCAGAAGGTCCTTCAGATACCGACCTGCCACGAATTCTCCACGTTATTATTACTCAGTTCAACTTGATGCCAAGAAAATGAGTACCATTGACTGAATGGCAGACTGCATTTGTAAAGCGTCCAGCACTCTGGGCCTCTTGGCAATGACATTTGAAAACCTTCCTGTGGTGTTTGTCTTGGTAGGCCTTGCAACACCCACGCCAAGTGGCACAGTCGGACAGTGAGCGATTTACAAGTGCATTTAGTCAAAGGTACACATTTTCTTGGCTTCTTAATCATATGAAATGCTAATGCGCCTTGATAAGTGACTGATTCCGCCACTGCCCCATGGCGATTTAAAGGCATTGTAAGTAGGGCCAGTAGGGGCATTTCCTCGTGGACCAGTGAGCCTCTTTTACACCACCATCACGCTGCTTTAAGTGCAGAGAATCTTTATTACGTGGCTCACCTAGGCATCTGCATTGTGCCAGGTTTAACCAAGGTGTCCCTGGGACGCAAAGGGGGTTAGCAAGGCACCCCGAGGATACAGAAGAGACGTCAAGGTAACCACAAAGGAGGGGGGAAACAAAAAATGAGCCTGTGAAATAACCAAGGTGCCCTTGGGACACACAGGGGATATTAAGCTGCACTCAAATCGCTCAAGGAATAAAGTGCACATGGGACTCCGAAGGGGCAGCAAGAAGCCCTCAGGGCCCAGGAGGGGCACCAAAGTGCCCTGGTGATAAAAGTGCCTTCAGAAGGCAATAATGACATAAGGCATCAGGATGTTACCAGGATGCACTAACGACTGCGGGATGCCAAGGAGCAGTATATATCCTAAGGTGCCTTCAGGACAAGTAGAGGCCATTAAAGAGCATGCAGAGTGCCTAACAGGACCCGAGAAGACCCCAGCACATAGTAGGGGTTACAATGAGATCTCACAGTGCAGCAGAGACAAAGAGGAAGCCTCACGGTGAGATGCGCTTTGGATGCAGCAACCACAATAAAACACTCCAAGGATGCACCTGAAGCCGATGTACCCTCAAGTGCAGTACGGTTCAGCCACATGGGATGGGTCAGGGGATGCAGCCTCCTGTCTAACCCGGAACGTGCATGGTGTGCCCTTGTCAGCCTGGATTCCAGACTGTGGCCTTCTTGTACCCCAGAAGCCACTGTTTATGCAAAGAGGCCCTTTCCTCTGGCAAGGAGGAAGCTCACATAACAGAATGCAGCAAAGCCGGCACCGAGAGCCAGTCCAACCATGCCACAGGCCAACCAGGGGCTTCAAGGAAGGGCGGGTGTTTTAACAATAGGGCACAGAGCAGCACATCCACAGAAGGAGTGGGGCCTAAGAACTGCAGATGCACTGGTGGCAGGGGGAGGTCAGCATGCAAATCCAGCGCAGGCAAAACACACAGAGTGTATCACACTGTATACTGACGAAGGGGTCAGGGGCAGCCTCTCCACACAGGGACGGGTTCCACACACAGTGAACAACTCTCTTCTCCATCTTGGGGTCACAGGGAGGTGCTCAGCATGCATCACCAACACAAAAAATCCTTTCAACCGCATGGCCTGGGCAAGTCTCCCAGGCGGGCGGCAAGAGGCAAGGCTTAGCAGCAAGCGATACCAACCAACGAGGGAGCAACTGAATCATAGCAGTGGAACTAATGACAGGCATTTACACAGCGTGCACTAGAAACTGGCTTGCCCTTCAGTTCTCCTATTCTGTACACCACAAGGGTGAGAGTGTAAACCTGCCCTGCATAGAGTCAAACCTGCACCCTGTGTAGGAAGTGGGTGAACCATTGAGATCTATAACTGATATTGCCACTAGTAACATACCAGTTACACACCATAGGCATCCCTTCGCTGAGCTAAGAATGAAACGAAAGGCCAATGAGGCGGGACCTGAGAGGGAGGGCAGTGGAAGCCGTTTTTTAAGACCACGTAACACGTGGATTGGACCGGACCGGATATAGGGAACAAGTTAGGCCCGCTGAACAAATTATCTTCAATCCTGGTTGCGGAATGTTGCAAGGTCCTGCATCGAGAATGCGTCACGCAGGAGCGGTTCAGGGCTGAGATGTACTTCAGACACCAAGCTCAACATTCCTACCTACTGCCAATTGAAAGTTATCACTTAATAAATGGAATAAGGTAACCCAGTGTTATCCTATGAGACAGGCAGGCCTCACAGTAGTGAAAAACTAATTTAAAAGTTCAAATATTAAAAAGGAACAATTAGGCCTGGCAAAAAGGTTTATTTTGCCAGGTCAAAATGGCAGTTCAAAATTGCACTCACAGGCTGCAATTGAAAGCTCGGGACATGTTTAAAGGGCTACTTAAGTGGGTGGAATAAAGAGGGCTGCTGGCCCACTAGTAGCATTTACTGTATAGGTCCTGGGTACATGTAGTACCACTTTGCTAGGAACTTACAGGTAAATGAATTGTGCTATTTTTACCATGTTTTAGGAAGTGAGCACATGCACTTTAGCACAGGAGGAGTAAGGGAAAACATTCGGGGGAAGACCACCGTAAGGTTTACATGTCTAACAGTAATCTGTTGAAACATCAAAGGAGTTCCCTCCCTGCCAGTATAGTGATCTGCTCGCCAAATGTAATTGTTGGAAGACCTTAAGTTTGGCCACTCAGTATCAACCATGGCCAAACTTCTCTGACAGTCCGACAGAGTAAGTGCGGTTGGAAAAATGGCTGAATGTCCACCCACCCAATCAGAATAAGCTAACAAAAAGTATTTTCTTTTTACTGCCCGCACACCAGTCAAACCTTGGTGGTGAGGGATGTCCTGCTTTGGGATTTTCTTTCTCAAAATAAAAAGAGAAAACTGTTTGGCGCCGCAGTCTTGTAGAAAACAGTGATATGCATTCACAGGATCCACTGTTGCGGCAGTTCCGGCCACTGCGTTATCAATGACTCCCTGCTTGTTGGTCATTCATAAATTTAACGGGCTTCTCATCCAACATGGGGATGGAGTCATTTACTCAGTCTCCATGGTGGAACGGCAGTCTGTCTGTCAACATATAAATCGGCCCTAAGGCTTAGACCAGCGCTTATGAACAGCCACAACATGGTTTGACTCCTTCTCACTGAAGGAGACCACAAAGGCTACAGGCACCTGCATTACGTGGGCCTAGACACCACATACTCATTAATTTCAGTTAGAAACAGCAATATATCTCCTGATTCCAAGAAAATATAAAGCTGGTGGATAAGGAAAGCGAAATGTTGCTGTTTTGAAACATTATGTGCATGATTGGATTAAAACCATACAGAGCAATGGCTTGGCAAGCACCGGATTACAACATCTATTACATATAGAAAAGAGGTACTAAACCCACTTTTTCCACTTACTGTCTGACGGATCCTTGCCGCCCCCAAGCCACCAATCAGGGCAGGAATAGGGGAGGTATTACTTTAAATAATGTACGGATCTAGACAGCAGCCTGCAGAAACATCACGACGAACGAAGTGCTCCAGTTAGCTAAAATATCAAACTCCAAAACCATCTAACATTGCTGAGACCAGGTGCCCTCCAACTCCAGTGTTTAGTTTGGAAATATACAGAATGGGCGCTTTAATACCTCCTACTCTGAATTTTAGTCCTTGCCAAGATGGGGCCGGGTTCTTGCGTCACCGTCAACTGCTATGTTTAGCTGGTCCTTTCAGAATATTAAGATAACTTTTGCGAAATCGGTCACTGTGCACATTTGAGTACATCTTTCTGAATAGGTCCAATTGTGTTTTCTTTAATAGAAAAATTAAGTGGCAAACAATTAGCATTTCTTAAAGTGGTAAACTTCACCAGAAATTTAGGGAGAGGACAGAATTAACTGTCTGAAGAAATGTAGCGAAAGTAAAAGTAGGCACCTTCAAAGAAAACAGTGCGTATTGTGTTGAACCACAATCAAATTCAAACTAGACCAATTCACAAATTGAAGAATTACATTGCTCAGGCAATTACACCTCGTTGTTCTTTCCACCAGTTATCATCATTATTATAAACTGTAAATAAATGTTTCCATAGTAAAGTTCTCACTTCCTAAAATCCCCACTGCTATTAGCAATGTTCCTCAGTTTCACACACACCTTCTTCTGCATCTCCTCCTGATCTTTTTGGTACATCCGTATTAATTCCTGATGCTTTTGTTTCTCAATGTCTAATTCAATCTTTGCCTCTTCTTTCAGTCGAGAGGTGAGCGCGGCAATTTCCGATGAATGTGTTTCTCGTTGTTTATGGAGTTCAGATTCCATCTGTAAGATAAAGGATAAGACAAACACAATATTTCCATGTACATGATATTTAAATATTCCACCTACGCCATGTCTTAGTGGACTATGTTGTAACTCCCTGGTGCCAGTCTCAATAAATACCCTAATTAGATAAATAAGAGCGATATAAACATAATAAGTAATACTTTACACACCCTCTAGATCATGAACTAAACCTGTTACATTAAAACAGACGAGGTAGCTTCCAATTTTCCAACCAAATGAAGGTAAATCCAATCCATGATAATGGTGTAAATCTTCAAAAATTCAGAATACCAAAATACATGGCAGTTTTGTGAGCGGGGTATACAAAAAAAATGCTTTCACTGAATATCTACCGATCAAAGGGTTTTTGGGAATACAGTGCAATGTCTTAAAAAAGTGAATAAAAATAAATCAACACTAACATATTTATAAATAATTAAAATGCTTACTACCTTTCCTAATTTTAATGAATCCCCATTTTACTTCAGTAGTATAACTATTCCATTCCGAAGAGGTGCAGCCAGGACAATTTAGAGAAGTCAAACACTTAACACCACTGGCTAGACATTGGTGAAACTATATCCCAACAGGGCTAGAAATAGAGGTGATCAACAGCACTTTAGGACAAGTGTTATATTAAGATCTATTTTAAGGGCCTACTGCGGTGTAGAGTGGATTCTCATAGTTTTGTTTCCTGATGTCAGGGCAATACAATCACTGGGCCAACCTGCCTCCAGATCATTGTAATGAAGTAGTGCGTTAGGCCCCTGCTAGATGGCAAATGCATATTCAAATTTGCAAAATGACAAAATCCCATACTAGAGTTGTCCTTGCACCTGCAACAGTTGAGAACAAGGCACATAACGCTAATGAGATTTGTAAACATTCTTACAACAAAGGGCCATGTGTTGACCTGTGTAACCACCCACCCCCATGACTAGATGGCTGGTACACCACATAGGCATCACATCCAGCTTCCCGAGTAGTTGACACACTCTCATACAATGGCTCTAAAAACACTTCACAGCCGGCCAACATTTGTATGGGTCCAGGTCAGCAAATGCCAAAGATCATCTCAGGCCTACAAGAAAACTGCAGCAACTCAAGAGGATTCAGGGTGTGCAGGTGAAAGCTGGCATTCATGTAACAGACATTCGCTAGCTGATTGGTACTGATTTCAATTTGCTACAGGAACCATGGATTGGCATGCATGGGCCAAGATAACAGTGTCCCAATGTCATGCTTATTCAATTGAAATAACAGTATCTTCCGAAAATAGCTGGTGTTTCCCATCTTATGTTTGTAGATGGACTTGAAATACAGCAGACAAGTACCTTCCACTATACAGCATACATATGATGTTTTATAACATGGAGAACTAATTTCTTTACTTTTAACCGATTACACAATTCACAATATACTGCTTTGGGATTATCATTTGGTGAAAGGCTTGTTTGTAGAAGCATCAGTAGTGGGATTTTACACTTCTAACTTACTCAAACTAAAGGTGGACCTTCTCCATCATGTGAGGGTGTAGACTCAAGGGCATGTAATACAGCACAAAATGTTTGGGAAAAAATGATAAAGGATTTCCCCACTTAAGTACAAAAGTACTGTAATTGAGCTAACCCAGGAAGTCCCTCTCTCAGAGGCTGATATCCATAAGAGGAGGATTTCCTTAAGACACATTTGATTCAGGAATGGTCCATCCTATTCTTAAATACAACTATCTCGCGAATACCACTAATTTGCAGAAATAAATGTCAAAAGGCATTAGGTATCATGATTAATTCTCAGACTGACTAATACACAAAGCTCTCT
This sequence comes from Triturus cristatus, assembly GCF_964204655.1. Lineage (NCBI taxonomy): Eukaryota > Metazoa > Chordata > Amphibia > Caudata > Salamandridae > Triturus > Triturus cristatus. The sequence goes on from NC_140594.1 coordinate 883,804,382, forward strand.
GCTGCGAGCTTCCTAAGACAGAACTTTAAAAGGCCTTGAGAACTTTGGAGTATGTCTGGCTGAGTTGTATGGAAAATACAATAGCATCATTTATGTAAGCATCATCATCATAAACTTTATTTCGAACACCAAGATCATAAAATTACATCACAAATAGTTATTTCAAATAAAAATACATAAAATATGATAGAAATGGGACGCAGAAACATATATGCAACACGCATAGGGACCTCGCAGGCAACAGCACATGATATACCAATGAAATCGCAGTGGCGTAGCTGCGGGGGGGAGGGCGGTGGTGGCGGACTAACCCAGGCGGCACAAGTCTTGGGGGTGGCAGTCAGCCCCCCTCCCCTGCTTTTACCTGTGGGTGTCGCGGATGCAAGAATCGGCAGCACACCCCAAACCCCCCCCCAGGTAAGAACCTGCGGCCGTATGAATCTCTTCTACCAGACCGCCGCGGGCGGCCTAAGACCTAGCTACGCCACTGTGAAATCGTATTAGCAACAGAAGAAAATATGATGAAAATGCTCTGTCCCGGCCTATTCCATAAGTGAATCCAGCACATGAATTAATAAAGAACACACACCTTTTAATCAAAATCTATATTAGGTCCGTGGATAGCAGTGGCAGCATACATTAAGTTGTCTCGATATAAAGTGTCTCGTACCATAACCACATCTATCAATCAGAAACATTGGCCTTTCAGAAAATCACAACATCTATTAGACAATTTCATTAAGAAGTGGCCAGTGCAATTACAGTTTGAATTGATCAATAACACATGGCTTACAAACAAACTGTATATAAGATCCCTGAGAGACCCTAGCTACATAAATTAAATCGACTCAATAGAAAGGGACCGGTGCAGTTACAGCTTGTTTCAGTCAATCAGCTGGGGAGGAGACCAAAAAAGTTTCGAAATCCCCAGATCATTGTTCCATTAGCAAAAAAAACATACATTAAAATGATCTCAGTATAAAGGGGCCGTGGAATTGAATCATAAATTTGTCATAGACCACAGGTAGATATATAACAAAATAGCTCAGGCCCACAGTGAAACCTTTCAACTCTCCAACACATTCCTTAAGAGGACACTTTCCTTGCAAGCACAATTCATAAAATGCAAGGAAATCGGTATCAGCATACAATAAATTGTCTTTGTGAGGTAGCCCATGTTATTGCAACATAAAGCAATGAATGCCCTGGGGGGGAAACTGACGATTTCGCAATCCCCAGGCCCGTATCCACTTCATTCCGCCCACTAACGCACATTCACTACAGGGGCACGGCTACTGAGCGTGAACATCAATCGATCACTTTCGTTAATGCAAGCAAAATAGTTACTTTTCAGTGGCAAGGTTACCTCTAAGATTCTGTGCGCGGCACACACATATATTCAGGGTGATACACACAACTTTATCCTAAAGCAGTATGTAATTGGAAGAGGGCTAAACTTTAGTGAGAGAAGCAACTAACAAGCACCGGACCTATATTTTTCCCTCACGGTAGAAGATTGTTGTCAGCTAGGGACAAGTTGCTGGAATGGCTTCCCTCTCCTCCTCTGGTCCACAACATCCAATTTCGGAAATTACTAAAACGTAATATGTATAGGGGCACAAGTCCACTATCTAATGGCTGATTAGATGCGCAAAGGCACTGATAATTGTGAACACTCACTCATCTATTTATACCATATACACTGAAGACAGAAGCATATACAGTGCCTCTTAATATTCGAGTTGTTGGCTTAATTATATATAACCAGTCACAATATGTTTACATATGCTGAGGCTGGTGTCAAAAAAGTTTAAAGGAACACAGGGATTTGGTGATTGACGAGGTGGTCAAAAGCAGCTCCCAAATGTTGCTCTGCACATGCTGGCAACACTTGTCTGCTTAGGTCTAGTAACACTTATCCACAGGAAGCTTGGAAGCATTCAAGTGGTTCACTTAGACGCACTTCCAGAGACAAGAAGATTCAGGCCAAGAATCCAATTGTGAAAAATGTGACATCTGAATACTGTTGGAAGAGTAGAATATGCTTCAACTGTCTTTTTGATACCTTACACACACCTTCCCCAGTACAGGAGACATCATAGAGCTGTGAGTAACTGCATAAGGAACAGGTTGAAAGAATGATTGTTTCTGCAGTCCCAGAAAGCGAGAGGAAGTCAATTCAAAAGAAGTGCTCATTTCCCTGTAAAATTCTGGATCCTACATCCCAACTACAAACAAAACTACATAGCCAATCTCAATTAAGCCAGCACATTCAACACAGATTTAGATTTGCCTGATGGTGGACCTTTCCAAAAATGTACAAATGACGGAGCAAAGTTAATTTGGTTCCAAGTCACAAGTTCATCATTGTATCTGCTTCATACTGAATGAGATGGCCACCATAAGAAAAATACCCCCAAACTAATTGGTGCCTTTGTGGTAAGGAAGGCGGTATTATCATAAAATTGCAACATGGTGATCTAGTTGCTATTTCCATCAAACGTGTTTTGTAGTAGGTAGTTATTTCAGGTCCCATGAGACACACTGTCCATGGTAGCAAGTGTACAAGTGCTTAGAGTGTTTGTAGGTGCACATGCCCTTCTGGTCTGCGCGTCTGGCACTTTAGTGCCCGTGATGACTGGTGCAACAGACGTGCAACATACGTAGACTATGTAGACACCAGCTCAGTGATAGCATGAACAATTGACCGACAACTGCTAAGGTGTATGCTGCTTCCTGTTACTCACTGATCTCTCTTGCCATGGTGTTGGGTGTATGTCCTCTTAATGTGCTTAAGGCCATATTGGTGTGAGGGCGCGCTTGCGCTGCATGAGTGCTATGATCCTCATATCTGATGCCACAAGCTCTACTGGTGCTAGAGCAATGCCACTCTCCACTTCCCCTTTCAAATTACTATGACATACATTTTAGTCTCCTCCATTCTCTGTCCCTTACTCTTTCATTCATCAACTACCTGTAGATTATTTGCAAATTGTCAGATTTCCTCCTCCTCCCATACTGTCTAAATGAATTAAACAGAATGAAGTGACCTTGTTTTAATGGAAATTAATTAATTTTATTTGTGAGTCCTCGAGAATGTGTGCAGGTGATGGATGCATTTGCAGTGGAGAGCGTGTGGATGGGTCTGTAGGTGGGCACAGTCACCTGCCTGCCCTTTGTCTATGCTAACATGCTGTGCACCAGTGTGCTTATGTGTGAAGGTGTGCATGCCTGTGTGTTCCTAGGGCCAGGTATGGGCTGACATTCAGTGTAGCAGGTCTTTTTATTCCCCTCAAGAAGCTCTTCTGCTTCCACTACATCTCGGCATCGCTTATACTTTTGTATGCTTCTGGACAGCTGTTTAAATGTGCCTCATAGAATAGTGCATAATATACATTGTGATCATAATACAGCTATTATGTTGTATTTATATCATACTGTCTACTGCACTGCCTGTGTTTCTCAGTAATGCAAATGATAAGCAACAATTTTACCCAATTGAATGGTAGACAACTTAATACCCACGAAAGGGGAACATCTGACATTACACTGCAACACGTGATATCTATGCTGAATGAGTAATTCACTAAAACGTGAGATCTTTCAAGGAGCCACACCATTGTAAAAATTACCGACCCATTTCTTTGGTTAACATCGATTACACATTTTTTTCAAAAGCCTTAGCTTCGCGTTTGAAATCTCAATTACCTGACCTATTAGGGAACAATCTGGTTTTGGCAAGGGACGACTCATTACAAACAATACTCGTTTATTTTTTGATGTCCTTTCCAAAGCTTCACATATTTCACATTCCTTAGCAGCAATAGCTCTGGATGCAGAGAAAGCATTCGATAGAGGTGAATGGCCCTATCTTTTTCATACACTTAAGTGGTTTGGCTTTGGCCCAAAAATTATTGCTCTGATATCTATTTTGTATTCTAACCCAAGAGTGGCTGTTTGCGCAAATGGGGGTATATCTTCCTATTTTCCACTTGATAGAGGTGTCCGACAGGGTTGTCCACTTTTTCCGTTTCTTTTTAATCTTGCCTTAGAACCTTTTTTGTTAAGAATTCGCCAAAATGATAATATTCATGGTTTTACTTTTAAAGAGACTAACATCAAAATGGCAGCTTATGCTGACAATGTCCTTTTATTTCTCTCACAACCCCAATTCTCTCTCCCCGCCTTTTTGGAGGAGGTTGATTCCTTTGCACCCATATCTGGATATAAATTGAACAGAGATAAAAGCAAAATTTTACCTTTAACAAAATATTCTTTTAAGGCTGACTTTACCGCTTCAGGTTTCGCATGGAGTCCCCAGTTCATTAAGTATTTAGGTCTACATTTTACTCCCTCAGTTTCAGGAACAATATCACGATGTATGGAAAATTGCACACAGAGATTGTCCTTGTTAACAACAAAATGCCACCCGTTATACTTATCTTGGTAGGGTCGCCTGGATACTATAAAGATGATGCTATCTCCTATAATTTTATATACAATTTCTAATATTCCACTTTCTATCCCCTTAAAATATTTTAAGAAATTCAATTCCATTTTATCCTTCTTTCTATGGAATAATGAGAAATCACGTATGTCTATATCAAAATTGATCCGCCCAAAATTGGAGGGTGGGGTGAATTTCCCTGATTTTCCCACTTACCATAAATCCTTTTTACTGCATCAGGCTTCGAGATGGCTCTCTGAGCCTCTTATAAATTGTCCTCTTTGGGCCACGCTTGAACAGTCCTTCAATTCCCCATTCTCATTTCAAGAATATCTGTCTTTTACACGTAAGCTGCAGTCTGTATCCACTCCTATAATTAAACATACCTCTAAGATTATATTATCTATTTCCTCCTCGAACTCCAATGATTGGACCTCATTTCTCAACTCCACCATATGGCACAACGTTTATATTTTAATAAATAATAAACCTCTATTTTGGAAATCTTGGCGACAACGAGGTCTGATTTGGGTACTTCAATTGTATGTCCAGGATGAGATAATATCCTTTTCACACGCCAGCAGCTCTTTTGACCTGCCTGCATCTTTCCACTCTAAATACTCCCTCTTAACACAAGCTATCCAAAATGCCCGCGTACATTACACAATTTCTCATCATTCTGCTCCACGTGAGCCTTCACCTGCAGATAAGCTATGCACTCTTCTAATGAATATCTCTATGACTTCTGTCATATATAAATTCTTACATAGCTCACCCACTCCAAGAGAAACAAGCATTTGCAATGCAATAGGTCTCGCATTTGCGAGACTTTGAGCTACTGGCATTGTAAATGACAAACCTTTTATATATGTGTTAGTTTTTAAAACAGATAAATAAAAGGCATTGTTATTTACAATGCCAATTGCTTAAAATTTCGCAAATGTGAGACCTATTGCATTGCATATGCTTGTTTCCCATCCTGTTTACTTTAAAAATGGTTGTAGCTGATACGCAGCGCTTGAACCAGCTCTGGTTTGGACGCTATACCCGGCCAACTCTCTGTAATGAAGACTATGTCTAGATTCTGTGTCTCAGCAAACTCAAGTTTGTGCTTTATTAGTGAGAGTTTATGGTGGAGGGCACAGCCACGGATGTATGGAAATTATGGAAGGAGTAGAGGATCCCGAATAGAGACGCGGAGACAAAACAAAAAAAAACAAGCAGCTGATGGATACTTTAGCCTTAATGTGGCGCACTCGCGCATTTCTTTTGATGTGTACTCGGCACGCAAACATTATTTTTAATTGAAATTGACAACAACGGCGCCTGTGTTGTCAATTTCAATATAAAAAAGAAAACACTGTTTGGGTGCCGAGTACACAACAAAAGAAATGCACGTGAATTAAAGCTCAGCAGGAGGAGGCTGTGGCCGGCGGCCGCCACTGTGTCTGCAGGCTCTTCACCACTCATACCAAAGGCGGAAAAAACGACTATCCGGAGGCACTGCATTTTGTTAGCCGAGGTATCGGGGCAAACTAAAACTCGGAAAAGAGAATAAAAATAAAGTATACATCAACTCTAGGCAGCTCGAGACAGTCACACTGGTAGAATGACTAATCCAATTGTAATAATGACATTTACATCGAACTTCAGCTTCACAGTAGTAGCTGGACAGCATTAGGATTTTTTTACACCAGGACAGTATTGAATAATAAAAAAATGCATATTTTCCTCAAACAAACTGGCTTTGGTAGATCGGAAACGTTCTTGTCAATCCTCAGCAAGTCTCAGAACAGAATAAGCGCCTGCTCTCCTCAGCATCATCATAGACTGCATCTGTACAAACTTCCCTCACACAAGCGTAAAGTACACACGCCACCCAGCATAACGGAACAGTGCCAACTTTTTTTCTTTCTCGTACACATGTACGTAGTACAACATCGAAAGCAACAGTGGAAGGTTTACTCAAAAAAGATTAAATGGAAGACAATCGTCAACTTGTAATGCGGGGGAGAACATCTGAATTTTGTTAAAACATGTCTCAAGCGTCGACTTACACAGTGAATACAAGGGCACAGAGGCACAATGGAGCTGTGCCCACCAGAGAAGTTTATGGTGGAGGGCACAGCCACGGATGTATGGAAATTATGGAAGGATTAGAGGATCCCGAATAGAGACGCGGAGACCAACAAAAAAACACAAGCAGCTGATGGATACTTTCGCCTTAATGTGGCGCACTCGCGCATTTCTTTTGATGTGTACTCGGCACGCAAACATTATTTTTAATTGAAATTGACAACAACGGCGCCTGTGTTGTCAATTTCAATTTAAAAAAAAGAAAACACTGTTTGGGTGCCGAGTACACAACAAAAGAAATGCACGTGAATTAAAGCTCAGCAGGAGGAGGCTGTGGCCGGCGGCCGCCACTGTGTCAATTTCAATTTTAAACAAGCTTTGGCAACGCGGCCGTGACGAAAGTGAAAGTGATCGCAATCGCGATTACGATCGCGTGCAACGGAGGGCGCGTGTGCACGTTCACGTGCACTGTAGCTTTAGGCCACGGCAGCACTTTGAAAAAGCCTCTTTACAAAATGTCTCGGCCAGATCAGCGCAAGCGCTGAATCAGGCGAGACCTAAAAAGTAGGAGGGGGAAGGCAGGGCAAAAAAAGTAAGGGATACAGGCTATGAAAAAGTCTTCTTCTCAGACATATCTACTGGGCATCTTGCCTCAGGGAGGCACAACTTCTCACAATGTAAGAGCTGGGACGAGGAAGGCTAGGACATGGAGTAATAAAGATTACCAGTATGGTATCTGGATATTATCAACACAGCTTTGCTTTGTATACCCTCACCCAATACTCACATGACTTTACATGCTACTCTGATGGTTTCTCCTGTTAGATTGGAGTTTCTTCATAAGTTATTCGTATAACAAACATTCTTCAAAAGGAAGGGCATTTTTTCAGGCAATGTATCAAAGTGTGCTCCAGCAGCGCCATACATAAGACTTAATGTACTGGATATTTAAATAACAGCTAAAAACACTGACAACTGAAAATAATATTGAACTGTTCCTGTTTGCTAAAGTAGTGAGTATAATCAAATCACAAAAGAAATACGAGAATGAAACATCTGAACAATAAATAAATTAATACGGAATAGTGAGGTCAGATGAGAAATGTATGTTACTATAGTTACACACTTTTCTCTACCTTCATTGGGAAACGTGATATAATAAAAAAAGAAATAGAACATGAAACGAGCTAACTTTCAACGCACATAAAAACAAACACACAGTACTCCGAAAATACATTTTTTGATATTAAATTGTTTATGAAGGAATTAATTAATAGTTCTTATACAGCGCACAGCTACTCAGAGAGTGTGCCGGCGCTTAGGCAACTAAAGACAGAAAAGGAGCAAGAAACAACAGGAGTACTACAATCCCTAAAGTTTAAATAAAAATGTTTTCAATTGTTTTTTTATCTTGTTTCCTCTGTGATGGTTCTCAGATGCCTAGGCATCTGATTCCTCATGTTGGCAGCTTCAAATTGGGGGGCTGAGAGTAGACCAGCACTTCTGGAGAGCAGAGTCCTTCCTGGTCTGTATTCCTTGATCCTCTCATTAAGGCACATGGGCCCTTTGTTGTGGATGTGTCAGTCTCAGAGCTGTGTTCATACTAAGTGGCTGGACAGGCAACCAGTGCAACTTCACCTGCAGCTGAGATACCAATGCGTGCTTAAAAATGGTGTAAGGTAGGCGGACCGTCATGTTCTGAACTACTTGAAAACGCTGCAGCACATATTCAGGAAACACAAGTCCATGAAAGATTAATGACTGTCATATGGTCAGTCGGTATAGACAACTGCTGCAAACATCCACTGCGTTACAGCTCAGTGTCTGTAATGTGCAAATGTCATACAGTGACAGACGTCACAGGAAGCTATGAAATAAACCAATCCGAACGTACAGATGGGATACCCTTGCTTAATATACAAACGTAGTGCGTGTACAAAAAGTCTTATTTTGTGACATGAAGTGCACAATCAGTGAATGTGCAGAGGTCATAACACATGAAATACATCATCAAAGAATGTACGGACATAATATGCCAACAGGCCGCCACTGTGTCAATTTCAATTTTAAACAAGCTTTGGCAACGCGGCCGCGACGAAAGTGAAAGTGATCGCAATCGCGATTACGATCGCGTGCAACGGAGGGCGCGTGTGCACGTTCACGTGCACTGTAGCTTTAGGCCACGGCAGCACTTTGAAAAAGCCTCTTTACAAAATGTCTCGGCCAGATCAGGGCAAGCGCTGAATCAGGCGAGACCTAAAAACTAAAGTAGAGCTATCTTGGGAAAAGGATTTAGAAGCCTCTTGGTCTGTGAAGTTTTGGGACAGAATCTGGCTTAAACTTAGGAAGTCCTCTAGAGCTGCGAACACCACACAGACACTCTTTTTTATCTATAACAGGCTCCTACTTTCCCCTTTCACTCTCAATGCAAGACATACTGAACTTTCAGATGTATGTTGGACTTGTACCTCGCCACATGCTGATTTATATCATCTACTCTTTACGTGCACATTTGTTCACAGTTTTTGGGAAAAGGTATGGTCTCAAATTAATTTGATCTTTGGCTCCTGTTACCCTCTCTCTGTTTCACATATCTTTTTGGGTAGTTTATCCCCTATTTGGGTAAATTATGGTTCCAATGTAAAAATAATAGATTTGTTGTTAGCAGTTGCCTTTCAGCAAATAACTAAGAACTGGAAAGACTTTACTAAATTGTCGTATCAAGCATGGTGGTATGCTGTCTGCTACAATCATAGATTGGACACAACTTTTGTATACCCATTGCATATGGCATCCAAACGTTCGGACTTATGGTCGTCTGTTACATTGTTTATTGATGCTAGTGCTCAACGTTCTATGTCTCTCACTCCCTTCCAGCAAGAAGTGCCTAAACCTCCATGACTTCCTTCATATTGATATTGTATGGTTTAACTATGGTCCACTTTGTAGTGCACATCTTAACATAGAATGTAATACTCATTTGTTCACCGATTCTTTATACGATATTGTTATTTTTCCTACAGATGACATGTTTATCCGACTTACATTTATACTCTATGTGTTTATCAAAACTGAATTGCTTTATTTTATGTAATTTTTCTTTTTTATTGTCATTATACTTTCTGTGCTAGTATTTTCCTTTACCTCAATAAACTTACTTTTGAACTAAAAAACGTAAGATCTTTGTTTTTCTAAAAAATCTTGTACGGTAAAGACAAAAGCAGCACAAACGTAATCTATGCGGCATTTCCACACTAACCTACCTTTGGGAGGACCATCTCTACCGATAGGGATGGGCACTCAGGCTATATTTTTTTCTACTTACCCACAGAGGCAGAGGTTTAGGTTTTGTCTTTTTGTGATATGGATGCCTTCTCAAGGGCTTCCCAGCAGAGGAAACCATGTCTACCAGACTTCAATTAGGGATGAGCTTGGTTGACCTGACTCAAGCTCAATCAGCCACACAAATGTAAAACTCTTTCTAAACCAGGGCTTACCTTTTACCTCATTCTTCCCCACTTTGCAATCTAGACGTTTGCCAAGCAAGCTTCATAGCTCTCTCAGAAAGGCACAACCTTCTGTTCCTTGCTGAAACTTGTTTGGGGCAAACTGGGACCTGTGTAGCTCACTTTGGGCCTCATGTAGGTAAATAAATTTTACCGGTTCGTAAATACCGAGCCGTACCGAATCGGTAAATTAGAATCGGTAAGTTATATGTAGGTAAAAATTCGGTAACAGTTACCGATTCGGTAACAGTCGGTAAATACGAATCGGAATTCACCGAATCGGTAAATACCGAGGTGGTATTTACCGAATCGGTAAATACCGAATCGGTATGTACGGATTCGGTAAATCAAATCACATGACTTGACGAAACAGCCAATCCAGTGCAACGACAGGCCACCCAACCAGGAAGTGCCCACACCCAGGCAGGTGTACATCATTAGCCGAAGTGGCCACACCCAGGCAGGTGTACATAATCAGCCGACCCTGGAGAGGCTTGGAGTGCAGAGGAGAGGCAGGGAGCCGTTGCATGTGCGAGCGGGTAAACGAACAGCATGTCCAGCCAGAGAACACAGAAAGACGGAGGGGAAAGGAGGAGGAAGCTGAAATTTAGCCCCAAGGAACTCCAGGTGCTGGTGGAGGAGGTGGTGAAGCAGCACCAGAAGCTGTTTGGAAGGCAATCCCTGCAAGTGCCTGAGGCTGAAAAGCGCAACATATGGCTGGCCATCCAGGCGCAGGTCAATGCTGTGGGAGTGACCCACAGGGACATTGAGGTCCTCAAAAAGCGCTGGTATGACCTCAGGATTGTAACCAAGAGGAAGATGGGCGACATCCAGAAGGAGGCCAGCCAGACCGGAGGTGGAACCAACAGGGCACCTGCCCTCACCGAACTGGAGGAGCTGGTGGCGGCCACAATCGAGCAAGAGAGCGTCGTGGGTCTTGGGGACGCCGACAGCTCTGCCAGAGCCGCAACACACCAAGGTAAGACGAAAGCACAGCAATGTTGCCCCCCCTACCCCTATCCCACATCCCCCATCGTGAAACGAGAATCACACTGCAGTCCACACGTGTCAGTGCAGACAGGCAATGCATTCCGGGAGATGTAGTCAGGGCAACACTAACCATGACGTAAATGTTACAGGGCAACAAGGCATGTCACGCACTCGAGGCACAAGGAGACAGGGGACATATTGGAATGTGAAATGATTTATTGTGACGCTTGCAATGCAGCCCTTCGGGGACACTGAGCCAATGTTGTATTTCTGTCCACAGATGTGACACCATGCAGGACAGGGCATGCTGCAGGAGAGACGGCACACCGGCCACATAAATCACCTCTAGCCAGCACAAGTGCAGACCAGGGAGCAGGCCCACTGGCAGCCGCACCACCAACACAGCCAGCCTCGCCGCACACAGAGCCAGCATCACCTCACCGAGAGCCAGCATCACCACCACCAGAGCCAGCATCGCCACTCATGTTCGATTCACCGGCCACATCTCCGCTTGCAGGTGTGAGAATGAGGAGGCGTCCAGCAGCCAGGCTACGAGCCTTAGACACCTCGTCAGACGACAGCATGGGCCCAGAAGACCGCACCGGGCCCCAGGAAGGGAGCCATGCCACTGTGCCCCACACCTCACAGGCAGCACAGACGGAAGCAAGAGGGCGCCGCAGGTCGCGTGTCCAGAGTCCACCAGCACCCACTGACGGCCATGGTGTCTTCTTGGGGCTCGAGGGCCAAATGTTGAAGCAACAGCGCCTGCAATCAAAGGCAGTCATGTCAGTCCAGAGGCACATGCGGGTGATGAAGACGACATTAGTCAACATGGACACTAACATTAGCGGCATGGCTGCGGGCATTCGGGACATGTCCCAGTCAATCCAGCAGTTGTGCAGCAAATTAGATGCTGACATCGAAGCACGGCGCCGGGAACGCCAGAGACGGGACACCACCAGCAGGGCACTCAACCGTCTGGCAACTGCGACTTCTCTGCTGTGCCGGCGCTCTGTGACGATGCAGGAGGGCCTAACACAGTGCTGCAGCGACCTGTCTCGGGGGATGGTGCAGGTGACAAGTGCACTAGGGGTGCTATTGACTAGTCAGGCGTCGACAACTGCTGCAGGGGATGCTGCGGAGAGCATCAACACCAGCAGCAGCATCACACCCCCCGTCCCAGAAGCACGCAGGAGCAGCAGGCGGCTTGGGGTTGGCTCTAGTGAGGATGCACAGGCCGTGCAATCCACCACTGCAGCGCGTATGCGCAAACATTGATGTGGCCCTGCTTAGCCACTTCCCATTGGGTGACGTAACCCTGGACATACTCCTTGTATAGATGGTATATTGCCAGATTGGCCTGTTCATGTGTTCATGCCGTGGTGCCACATTAAAACTACGTCAGGACTTCTCACAACTCGCTGTGTCCCCTTACTTACTCAGAAATAGTTGCATGTGATCACTGCCCGTCTCTCTCTCCCATCGATTGCAGTTGGCACTCTAGCTGCGTTGCCCTCTGGCTGGCCTGACTCATCCTCGTTGTCCTCAAAATATGTCAGTTCCACATCTGTACCTTTTTTCGTGGCAAGGTTGTGCAGCATTGCACAAGTGGCAATAATCTTGCAGCAGGTGATGGGTTTGTACTGGCGTGCGCCTCCGCTCTTGTGGAGGCAGCGGAACCTGCTCTTCAGTAGTCCAAACGTGCGCTCCACCACATTGCGTGTTGTTTTGTGTGCCACGTTGTATCGTCTCTCACTCTGGGTTGCTGGGTGTAGGTAGGGAGTGAGGATGAATGACCGGCATGCATATGCACTGTCGCCTGGATGAGTAAAAGGGAACCATCAGTAACAAGCCTCTATACACTATGATTTGCAGGTTTCAAGGGGCGTCACTGTTACTTACCTAGCAGGTATCCCTCTCCGAATTCTCCGGCACTCAGTCGTGTGTAGATCCCACTATTCTGGAAGATGTAAGAGTCGTGGGTGCTCCCCGGAAACTTTGCAACTATATCTGTGATGATGTTCCCTGCATCACAGATCACCTGCACATTGATGGAGTGGGTGGACTTCCTGTTCCTGTAGATGTGCTCTGTATCAGCTGGAGGACAGATTGGGATGTGTGTACCATCAATACAGCCGATGACATGGGGGAACTGTGCCATGTGATAAAAGTCAGTTTTTGTTTTCTGCAGTGCAGCCTGTGTGTTCGGGAAGCTTATGTAGTGGTGCATTCTCTGCATCATGGCATCCAGGAACTTCATGAAGAAACGTGACAGGCAACTCTGGGATACCCCACCCACCGCAGCTATCACCACCTGATAACTGCCGGATGCCAACAGATGTAGGCTGCAGAGCACCTGCACATGTGGGGGTATGGCGTGCGCCCTTCTTATTGGATGGTCCAGGAGTGGGTGTAGGTCCCTGATTAAGTCCATGATGGTTTCGGGGTCTAGCCTGTACCTCTCATGTATCTCTGCATCAGTCAGCTGGAATAGTGTGATGCGCTGTCTGTAGATTTGTTCCTCCCGTCGCCACACCCTCAGTCCTGCTGCCTGTAGACGTAGGCGCCTTGCAATGACGTACATAGCGGCCATGTTGTCCACGCTGTTGCATTTTGGGTTTGATTATATGCATTGTTGATGGTTACCACCTGCTTTCAATCCGTGTTAATTACCGACTCTTATTTACCGATTTTACTGGATTTCTTAATTACCGAGTGCTCCTACATGTCATTTTAGATTTTACCACTTCATATTTACCACTTCATGTTTACCGATTCGTTAATTATGTCTTCGGTAAATATGAATCGGTATTTTAGAATTCGGTAAATATGATTCGGTATTTACCGCCTCATATTTACCGAAAAGTCGTTTTTGGACTCCTACATCTCACTTGTCTGAATACCGGTCGGTAACGGCATATTTACCGAAAATCGGCCGTTACCGACCGGTATTTGGCTACCTACATGAGGCCCATAGAGATTCCAAATTATTCTCTTTGCAGTACTTCATTAAAAAGATACTCCATCAGAATATCGACTACAAAATATTATGGCGCCAAACTACTGTGGCAAAATTAATGAGGACCTGAATATCATGAAGGTAGGTGTAGATAGGTTAGCACTGGTTTACTATATTTACCTCTACAACTATGTACCTGGATGACACATATATATTCAAGGTACATGGATGTGTAGTGAAGGATAGTAAATCTATACTTACCTTAGTGTTGTAGCTGGGTGGGGGCTATGTAAGCAAGTCGTGTCTGTCGACTACCACCATGCCCCCGTAAACAAGTACTCTGCCGGCCACCAGATGCCCCCCCCCCCCCCCAAACAAGTCGTCCGTCAGCCGTCACCCCCCACTGCTTTTACATGCACCGGGCGTAAAACTTAGGGTCGTCCTGGGTGGCAGTAGGTCTAGCTACGTCAATGATTTACCTATATGCACTTACCTTCTCGATATTTTGCTCCTCGACATTTTTGCACAATATTTGTGCCCCACAACATTTTTGGCTTCGAAATATTCCATCAAACAACCATGTCTGATATAAGGGAGGAAGGAAGAGAGGGATATCAAGGACAGGGAACTTTTGTTGTCCATGTTTTTCTTTTCTATCACTTTATTGTTATTTGTAGGCCACATGGGCCATGTTGAATATTACAATCTCAAAACAAATAAAATGTTTTATAAATAAAGAAAAAAAAAACAGTTACTAGAAACACCCAAACCACAGCTCTGATCAGAACACGTGATTACCTTTGCTCTCCAGCCATCATCATTCAGCATCTTTTTCCTAAAGCCTTCTTGGAGCTGCTCGATCCTGTTCTGATGAGACATCATCATCGATTCTCTGGAGAAAAAAACAAGCACTGAGAATGCAGAAAAACAGCAACACTAAACAAAAGACCACCAACTACACCGTCGGTTCTAGGCACTTTTAATGCTATCCGTTTTTTTCTAGAGCCTGAGCTAAAATTAAAGTAAATCTATGCAAATGCTACTAATACATGAATCTTTGGGCTTGTTGCTTTTGCTTACAGAAGATTCAGACATTTAAAGACTATTTTTATAAATTCTAGTTCATGAGCGCTTTTTGTGATTGTACGATGATTGGCATGTTCGAGCTGCAGCAGCAAAAAAGGCCAGGGAACTAGCATTTATAGAAACTATTCTATGGGAAAGTTCTCACATTGTCAATGCCCAAATAATTTTTGTCAAGCTTTGTGGTGATGCAACAGATTTAATTAATACTACACAGCCACAAATAGATAACCTTTTCCTCGAAAATTTGAAAGGGGCAACAGTTTTTAACAGGCCTTGAGAAACCCACTAGATTTAAATGTTTGCAGTGTAAAGACTTTTATGGTGTTTAGTAGTAGAAAGGCTTTTAGAAATAAAAAGTCGTCATGTCAGTGACTAAAGTTCTGCAGACTGGCCATCTTTCAGTACTTCCTCTGGTATTAAGATGTGGAGTTCAGATTGATGGTTGTTCATCTCTGGAAGTCCACATGGCTTTTTTGGCCATATTTTCCAACCATCATTCACGAGACCGGCCAATAGGGCAATCTGGGAGTGCCCTAAGTGCTGGTGTGACAGGCCAGTGTTTTGGCTGTTTGCTGGCCTATTTAGTGGTCTGGTGTTCTGTTAATTTCCCTGATACCATTTGTCACAACTTCACAAAATTAAACAAAAAACAGAACATCCATTTCAGTTCCATCTTGGAAAGTTTCAGGGTCATCCATTAAGCGGAGGGGGTGTCCCAAAATGCAATTTTCCCCATGCAATTTTCCATAGGAAAATTTAAAAGCGATACTGCAATAATGGCTGTACGGAAGAACATGAGATTTGGAAGAAAGCGTCCTTTTTGTGATGTGGTGTAAATCTCTTCAGTGGTTATTGAGAATGTTTGAAAACTTAGTATACTTGGATGTTTGGGTTCACAGGAGGCTCTTGAGAGTCCAGTGATCACGCAAATTCACATAATAGAGCAATCTAATTGGCTGAGGGGAGCTTCTTTCTCCATCGACCACATCGCTCCCAAGGGAACAAAAGGCTCCTGCAAACTCGTACAGGAGCTTGCGCTGAGATTAACTTGCCGCAACATGAACAGAAATGTTGCAATAGCTATTTCAGGACGTGGGAGCTCATGGGACCTTACATATTCTTTAACTTTAAAAAACCTTAGAAAATCACTGAAAAAAACTAAAGTTAAAAAGACATTATGGTTAGGTGCAATATTCTCTTACTGTGCATTTAAAAAAACAACTCAGAAATTCACTGACAAAAAACAAATGTTGAAGTGATGTTATACTGTCAGTTTAAACGTAACGTTTTAAACAAAAAAAACACTTAAATTCAACTGTTCTAGGTATTTCAAGTAACTATTATTCACGGCCTCGCCTTGCACTCCTTGTGACCCCACATACTACAAAATTCATGACACATTCCATGACATCATTGATGACATTACTGATGACAGCTGAACTGACATAATTGACAATAATCCTGTGCATGGCAGGGGCGCGAGTTATAGTTGCTTGAAATAACCTTTGTACTGCTCACAGGCTGGTGCAGAACAGGTGGAAAGGAAGATAAAATAACTTAGCAGATAGTGGCTCTGTCAGCAGATTAAAGGTAGCATTATTGGCAAAGTTGAAGTGACATTTCCCTCTATTTATAGGAATTGTGGCGATCTTACTGCAGTTGTGGAAAAGTGTTAAACAAATAAACACATGAAAAAAAGCATTCCTTTCCCCCTTACATTCACATTATGCAGTGTTTAGGAATCAGGAATTGAAATTTGGTAGTTGAGCCCCATAGGACCAATCAATAGTGCACATTTCTTTGAATGTAATTCACATTTTAGCTGGCAAACACTGCAGTCTGATTAGTAATGGGCTAATGGGGTAATTTATACTTTGGTAGGCCGTAAGCCAGCTCTGGGTCAGCAGAGATATTTTCCTCCGCCCCAACCCTGCTTAGAGAACAACCTGTCAAGCAGGCTGGGATTTCTTTGCTGAAAATGCACCAGTTGGTGTCGTGGATGCTTTTTATGAAAAGCAGAATGTTGAGAGAGATGCATATTGGTGAACCCGACTCAGCATTCAATTTTATTTATCAGAAACAAGCGCACAAAGTGGGAGTTTACTTCGAAATGCAAATGACAATAACCACATGTAGGAAGCTGTCTCTCTATATAGTGTACTAAAACAAAGAACACTGTGCAGATTTTGTGGTAGTGTGAGCTAGCAGTTAGGCTTATCAGAGAGTAGTGCTAAGCATTTTCTGTACTTACAGAGTGAGACACACTCAAGAATAAAGCGGAGACATATCTATATATTAATAGTATCGATTTTTATCGACACCACAACAGGCAGGGACTTTTCTTCCTGAATGTTACAGCCATTGTCTGTATTTCCAGCCTGGGACCCAGGCAGGGGACCGATGCATCAGCCTCAAATAAGAAGCACATCATAATGCATGAAAGACTACTGCCCTGTGGCAAATGGCTATCCATGTTGGGTGTAGCTCTACAATTAGTCAATCAGCGGTTCTCCCACCTTTAGATGAGTCAGCAGGGCAGGAGAACAGTCAATTTACAGTTCTCATTTTGAGCCAAACTCTAGCGTACCATCTAATGGTCTTGTTTAGAGTTTGGCTGATAGGGTACCCAACCACAAACATAGTGGAGAGGCCATTTTGCCCAACTGACTATCAAGCTGTCAAGCAGAGCATCATGCTTTTGCCAGCAGAAGCTTCACACCGACAGCCCAATGGACTTTGGGCCATTGGTGTAAGTACGTCAGACCATCCATCTTATTTAGGATGGACATTATGATGTACTTTTTTTCTGCTCAGGTACCACCAGGATAACACTCACAAACATGTACAGAAAGCAAAAACCTCACCCCGCTAGAACATACTTCTAGGGATTCAGAGTAATTTGCGTTTTCAAAAACAAACTCCCACTTTGGAAGTTTGTTATTAGGAAAAAATGGGTTTCTGAGCAGTTGCATAAAACATGGCTTCGGTTCACCGAAATTTCACTGCCTTCAGCTGAGCTGCTGGGCGGCGTCTGCTCTGAAGGCATAGAGATCCCCACCAGGCAGGTTGCGACCTCTAGATATAGTGAGCTGTATGTCCATTTGGCCAGCAGAGCCCATCATTCGGCTGCACTGGAAGAATGAAGAATAGGCAGCCTGGGTCTAAATGCTCAACAAAATATTTTCTTCATTAGAGGAAAAGTTTACTGCAATCGACAAGGCATTAAAGGACAACTTCACAAATCTATTTTTAAAGGTGGGGACATTATTCCTAGCAGGTTTCATACTACGATTTGAATAGATTGCTTTCTTGTTGGGATTTCCTAAAAAGCTTCAGAGGTACTCATTTAAGCTACCACAATTGAAGATTTACACGAGCACCCCTTATGCCTTACAATTACTTCTTTGATGGGCAATACAGCACAATAATGTGGATTAGCAAATCAGATTTATTTTTTTTCTATGCAGGGAAATATTTTTGCGGGTGGCAAACTGTTCATTCTCCCTACATACCCTAAAATATTAATATGTTTGGGGAACGCTTAGACTACATTCAAATTCTTCTGCTTTTTAGTGTACTTTTACACACGTAATTGGGATGGAAAAAAAATACATGCTGACGGTATTGGAATGACCACGATGTTACAGGTTTGTTAGTATTAGTTGCCTCCTTAAAGGCAACTCCACAGTAAATGAAGAGTTGCTCCTCTGCCTCTCCAATCGCCTATGCGTAGAGGCAACTCCACTCCGTTCCTGGGAAAACCCATGTCATACCTTTAGCAGGATTTCCATGGTAATACATTCCATCTACTCCCCCCTTTTCTGCTGAAATTTACAGCAAACGTGTCTCTTCTACTTGCCTTAGACAAGTAGCTGTCAGAAGCACAAAGACACCCAGTTTGGGTAGCTGTGCACCATATAACATCTCTGAAAAAGCAAACATTATAAAAATCATCTGATAGCACAAATATGCACAAATCCATATTCTATGAATCAGCATCTGCCATTTACAACTACAGTTAAGTTTTTTATGCTCCTAACTTAAGGTCCATTCCCAAAGGCATTTCATCATCACTCAACTTATTTTGGTTTACTGTACCATAAAAGTCCATAATACAAGATAATAAATATACCTAAAAACATTATAATACAAATCTCAACTCATTGCAGAATAACTACATTACTTGTCAGAAGGCTATCACAATACTCAGGCAAAAGACCATGGAACAAAAACCTCAAAAAAAGTCATTAAAAGTGGGCTCATTAAGGGTCTACTATGTCACCCCAATTATCTGAGTCTTTGCCTAGAGTGGGGAGCTCAGATATGCTAAATGAGATAGATAAGCTAAAATGGTGCACTATGTTAACGGATAAAGTATAATTTGTAAGACATAAAACCTAGATATCATTTTGCTTGTGGATTTCTCCCTTTTTTGTAAGGAACAGTGGTCCCATTTAAACAGAATAAAGTGACATACCGCAATTAGTACAATGAAAAATTGGGTTTTATGTTTAAAGACAATGCAAAAAATACTAGTAAATTACAGTAAAATAGTAAAGGAGAAAAATAGAACAGCGAGTGAGTTGGTGGCAGGGTAAAAGGAAATCAGCCGATTTCCGGTACCCAGGCAAGTGATTAAAAGGTGACTTTTTGGTGCACAAAGGTAAGTATTAACACAAAGTCAATAAAACATTTCATACTCCAACATTCCAGATAATAATACAATGGAGTTTAGAAATGGTTGTCGATGACGTTTCGATCCCTGTGCGAATAATGGGATCTCTTCAGGACAGAAGGATGACAAAATTACCTGGGGGGTAGCCTGGTAGGGAGGGGAGAGAAATAAATACGGTTGCAGAAATAGGAGAAAAAGTTAGAATTAACAATTAAAAAGGCGCGGGGAGGGTGAGTTGGGTGGAAGGAGAAGAGTGAAAAAATTGTGAATAGTGAATCTTAAGGTATGAAGTAAAACGAGAAGGGAAGGAAGAAGGGTGTATCCCTATAGTGGTGAAAGGACCAGTGAATGGGAGAGGGGAAGTGAAAAGGAGAGAAGATTGCGAGAACTTACGGTGTCAAAATTGAGGAAGGGGATCCAATAACTGCCACACAAGGTGGGGAAGGTATGAGGCGCAATTGCGTCCGGTCAGAGGAGAGTTATCGGCATCAGGACCTGACCTGGTTAAGGGTAATGAGTCCCGAAAGGGCGGGAAATGGTCGCGAAGGATCTGCGGGGAAGCGAAGAGTAAAATGAAAAGTTGAACGGATGGGGGGAGCTACGGGCATGAGGCGGGGGGTGCTGCGAAGGCTTACCAGGTAGGTCGTAGAGATCCCGGAGTGAATCGTAGGTAAGGCTCGTCAGAATCGGGCGAATGCGGGTTTCGAGTCCCGGAGAGCGCTAGAATGAAGTCCCGAACAAGTCGGGTGTTCCGAGGTCGAGGCGTGTTAAAACGCGGATAACCTGCGGGAAGGAGTAAGGGGTTATGAGCAGGGTAGACGAGGTAGGGTGCCGCAGGACATGGTCTACGGAGGGCAGCGAGGACTCACCAATTGAAGACGCACGGTTCTGGGATAAGGGTTCCAGCAGTATGGACGATGTGAGGGATGTGAAAGCTCGTGGAGTGAGAGCGATGGGAGGGCCTAATGCAGACAGGGTTAGAAATAGTGCCGCCCAGTAGTAGAGAGAGAAGAGGGACAGACAGAGCAGGCGAAAGCGGTGGCCATGATGGAAGGATAGGTATTACCCATGTTAGGTGTGTTAAGGGGAGGAGTGGAACAACAGTGAGGTAATCAAAGGGGAAATAGTGAAAACGGGATGAAGAGCCAGAATGGGTGCGGCCCTAGGCCAGGATCAAGAGATAGGTGTAGGAGAGAGGGGGAAGTGAAGGGGATCAGAATAGGGAAATTAAGCCAGATATGTTTCTTAACACCAAATGCCCCCGCACACCGGTCATTTACACTTTACCCAAGATACATAAGAACCCCACCACCCCCCGGGTCGCCCTATTGTATCCGGTTGTGGCTCAATTTTGGAACCACTGGGCAGGTACATTGACCACTTTATCAGAGATTTTGTCCCGACTACACAATGCTACATTAAGGACACCATGGCTATGGTTAACCTTATAGAGGGGCTTCCCTTCAATCCCCTCAGTAACCTCCTTTGCACCCTCGATGTGGAGGCACTCTACACCAACATTCCCCATGATGAAGGTATTGACGTCATCCGTTCTACCCTTAACACTGGGCCACAACCCCATTCCGTCCCCACCTCCTTCATTACTCACCCCCTCAAGATTTGCCTCACTAAGAATTTTTTCCTTTTTGACGGAACCTTTTACCAACAAGTGAAAGGTACCAGTATGGGAGCAGTTTTCGCTCCAAATTTTGCGATACTCTACATGGATTGGCTAGAAACAAACACAATACTATCCCCCAACAACCCCTTCAGGCCTCACATCTTAGAATGGAAACGCTACATCGATGACATTTTCCTTATCTGGAACAGTAATACAGCCCACCTCGCCCAATTCCATATCTGGCTTAATCATCCCAGCAATGGCCTCAAATTTACAGTCAACAATAGCAAAGAACAAATAGCATTTTTGGATCTATCTATCATTGCTAACAATGGGGGTCTATACACCACCCTTTACCGAAAACCCACCGAGAAAAACACTCTTTTGTCATATAACAGTCACCACCCCAGAGCCCTTCGCGACTCACTTCCCTACTCACAATTTTTGCGTATACGGCGTAACTGCTTCTTTAAACAAGATTCTTTTTCTGAAGCTAACCTGCTACTGAAGAAATTGACCAATAGAGGTTACCCACGCAAACTAGTGAAGAGATCGCTCAAGAGAGCCTGGTATTGCCCTAGGGAGATTCTACTCACTCCCAAGGATAAGAAAAATAACGACAAACTTGTGTGTGTCACCACATTCACACCAATTTCCAACGTGGTGAAAAAATGTATCAACAGGCATTGGCCTACACTGAATGCTGGCAATCTTAAAATAGAACTCCCCCTGTTTGCTTTCAAAATGAACAAGAGCATTAAGGACCATCTAGTCAGGGCCGCACTTCCAGAACCTAAAAGGGACCCCACCCTAAGAACCTTCTGTAATCTACCACCCTTGGTAGGCCATTTCAAATGTACCAGTTGCAGCGTTTGTTGTCTCACATTGGACACTAAAACATTTGTGCATGGGAATATTAACATCACCCTGAGTAACTTTTCTAATTGTAACACTAATAATGTTATATATGCCATAACCTGCCCTTGTAATCTGATCTATGTGGGGCAAACAACGCAGAAAATCAGAGTCCAGATTTGCCAACATAGAAGCAGAATCCGCTGTAAGACCGCTAATGCACCTCTTGTCGAACATTTCACGCAACTCAATCACACTGAGGAGGACATGACATGGCAGATTATCAGTGTGATCGTACAGTCGACAAGGAACATGAACATAGCGGCTGTCCTCAACAAGGAGGAACTAAAATGGATAATCCGCTCTGATAGCCATCACACAGGACTGAACCGACTTGAGGACTGGTCCAACTTACTTTAAATCCCTGGCATTTCTCAATTGTGCTGTATACTGAGCCTTTTGCTAATATTGAAATGTCCATTGTACCCACTTGTATATACTGAGCCTTTTCTTAACTTTTCCATGCCTGCTGTACCCAACTCCTTCTCTTTTCCAATTCTTTATACTATTCCCAATTTTATACTAATTTCCCTATTCTGATCCCCTTCACTTCCCCCTCTCTCCTACACCTATCTCTTGATCCTGTCCTAGGGCCGCACCCATTCTGGCTCTTCATCCCGTTTTCACTATTTCCCCTTTGATTACCTCACTGTTGTTCCACTCCTCCCCTTAACACACCTAACATGGGTAATACCTATCCTTCCATCATGGCCACCGCTTTCGCCTGCTCTGTCTGTCCCTCTTCTCTCTCTACTACTGGGCGGCACTATTTCTACCCCTGTCTGCATTAGGCCCTCCCATCGCTCTCACTCCACGAGCTTTCACATCCTTCACATCGTCCATACTGCTGGAACCCTTATCCCGGAACCGTGCGTCTTCAATTGGTGAGTCCTCGCCACCCTCCGTAGACCGTGTCCTGCGGCACCCTACCTCGTCTACCCTGCTTATTACCCCTTACTCCTTCCCGCAGGTTATCCGCGTTTTTACACGCCTCGACCTCGGAACACCCGACTCGTTCGGGACTTCATTCTAGCGCTCTCCGGGACTCGGAACCCGCATTCGCCCGATTCTGACGAGCCTTACCTACGATTCACTCCGGGATCTCTACGACCTACCTGGTAAGCCTTCTCAGCACCTCCCACCTCATGCCCGTAGCTCCCCCCATCCGTTCAACTTTTCATTTTACTCTTCGCTTCCCCGCAGATCCTTTGCGACCATTTCCCGCCCTCTCGGGACTCATTACCCTTAACCAGGTCAGGTCCTGATGCCGATAACTCTCCTCTGACCGGACGCAATTGCGCCTCATACCTTCCCCACCTTGTGTGGCAGTTATTGGATCCCCTTCCTCAATTTTGACACCGTAAGTTCTCGCAATCTTCTCTCCTTTTCACTTCCCCTCTCCCATTCACTGGTCCTTTGACCACTATAGGGATACACCGTTCTTCCTTCCCTTCTCGTTTTACTTCATACCTTAAGATTCACTATTCACAATTTTTTCACTCTTCTCCTTCCACCCAACTCACTCTCCCCGCGCCTTTTTTATTGTTAATTTTAACTTTTTCTTCTATTTCTGCAACCGTATTTATTTCTCTCCCCTCCCTACCAGGCTACCCCCCAGGTAATCTTGTCATCCTTCTGTCCTGAATAGATCCCATTATTCGCACAGGGATCGAAACGTCATCGACAACCATTTCTAAACTCCATTGTATTATTATCTGAAATGTTGGAGTATGGAATGTTTTACTGACTTTGTGTTAATACTTACCTTCGTGCACCAAAAAGTCAACTTTTAATCACTTGCCTGGGTACCGGAAATCGGCTGATTTCCTTTTACCCTGCCACCAACTCACTCACTGTTCTATTTTTTCTCCTTTACTATTTTACTGTAATTTACTAGTATTTTTTGCATTGTCTTTAAACATAAAACCCAATTTTTCATTGTACTAATTGCGGTATGTCACTTTATTCTGTTTGAATGGGACCACTGTTCCTTACAAAAATGTACCTACCCTCGGTCCCTTCTGACTCCTAGGGTCTCCTTGTCTTTTTAACTTGTATTGTGGATTTCTCCCAGCAGGCCTTGCTCTATTATTGATTACTTTCCTGTGTTCATTACTTCATTTGGACCTTATTTCAACTTTTAAAAACCCCAAGGGTTCATCGGAACATTAAGAAGGCATAAACCAATTAAACGCAAGTTAAAATCCTTCTAAAATGTAAAAACATTTGGTAACGGAAATGCGCTGTCACACAACGTAATTTATTACTTTCTTGTCCCCCAAGACCTAATATCGAAATCGAGAGCCATAGCTACTTAGCACAGGAAGCAGTCTTACTTCACGTACTCACAAATGCTATTCACAGACCTCCAGCTGGAGATCTCCTCCTTTGCCTTACCAATCGCTTGTCTGTAGAGATCTCTGCCATGAGCGTGTTTCTGTACTAAATGTGGGATGGTAAGAGGGAGTGACAAGAAAATAAGCACTATTTGCTACAAAATGGGAATGGTTTAGGGAGGGAGATATAAATAATAAGACACTCCCACATAGGAATAAAACAATTGCTTTTACCATCCTTGGTGAAACATAGCATTGACTGCACCACCTTAATAGAGGAAGAGGAAATCAGCATAGCTTTCATCACAGAGTGTTGGACAGACCACGAGTCAGGTCCAGACTTGGTTAAAGCCACACCGCCTGGCTATCTTGTTCATACTTTAAACAGACCTCATAAGAAGGGAGGCGGGCTAGCAGTTATTTATTTAATGTCATTAAGCGCATCTTTTGTTAACTCCTCCATGGAGGGATGCGAAGCGCTGGACTTCTGCTTCCGTCTCTCTCATCAATACACTTTCAAAGTGACTCTTATTTATAGGCCACCTGGTCCCTGGAATCAATTCTTGACTCAAGCATGCAATCTGCTAGAAAGCGAATTATGCGCCGACTCCTTCACTATTCTAGCTGACTTTAATTTCCAGTTGGAAATTGATACAGACCCTGACACATCCAGCTTGCTGAACCTTATGAACAGTTTAGAACTTAAGCAACAAGTCATGGGGGTGACACAAAAGGCCGGTCACACATTGGACGTTATTTTTACCAATAACACGCAGCTGGAGTTTATAGATCTCCTCCCAGTGGTCTGGTCAGACCACAAGGCTGTGTTGTTCAAAGTGACTTTACCTCATAGGGGCTTGAAGAAATCAACAAATAAACCTTCGTTCAGTAGAGCCTGGAACAAGATAAAGGCTATTGAACTACAAGACCACTTAACTTCATCTTTGCCTTCCTTGCCCACTAATCTTGACGATGCTACTGTCGTACTTTAATATTCGGGACCGCGTAGGGGACAGGGCCCTACCCCTGTCTATTTCGGTATTAGCGAACCGCAAATGGTAAATGCGGCATGTACGAGTGCTTTATATATCGTTCTAGCTGTGAATGCACTGTGTACACGTTATTCTGCTTCACTACGCGGGTTCCATTTTGGAAGCAGTGGCCATCTTGTCATTGCCCTCACATAGGCTATAATGGAGTAAATACGGGCCTCACAGTACATGGGCTTTCCCTCTGACTTCTCTGTGACCTGGGCAGCTGGCCCTGCTGCCCCGGTTCAGACCGGTCTCACGAGCTCCCCTTCCTCTGTCCACCTGTGATTAACATCAGGGCTTGACCCGTCATAAAACCCTTTCATTCTACACAATCCCCCGGCTAATCTCTTCCACACCTGCTTGTTCCTGCTTTATGACTTGTTTCCCAAAACAGGAGATGCTCATGTTTATTGGGGGGTCTCTTTACATCAAACGTGGGATCTGAACCTTACTGTGTAAATCATTGTGGGCTGGCCGAACTGGAATGTGGGATGGTCATCATGACTCTGCTTTTTCGTTTGTAATGTATACCTTTATATGGCCATATCGTAAACCAAGGAATGTGTGCCTGGAGCATGATATTTTGTACTTAAGGAGAAGTCCGTTCCCATGATTTTCAGCAGTCTCCTGAGAACATACACGCTGTTGTACTTCTAGGATACCTGTCATTGGTCTGCAGCCAATAAACGAATCTTTGACTTCACCCAGAAGACTCTGTGTTTCTGTAGGTCCGGAACAGGGTGAACCCAGAAGTCATAGGGTGTGTACCCCTGCACCGCTGGGTCTAAAATACCCAGTACTTCAGTTTGGCGCCCAACTCGGGACGATTTCAGCGGTACCAGTCCAAGCCAGAGGTTCGTGAGGAGCTTCGTGTGGAAATTCCGGAGGAAGGCCGCCACTTCATCGACCCCTGCATGTCGACGTGGTCCGAAAGTCTTTTCTGCGAGGTTCTCCGCGTCCCGACGGCTACGAAGGACTGCTGCCCTGATTAATCGACCTGTTTTGGACCCTTGACGAGTTTTGAGAGAGAGCGAAACAAGCGAGAGAGTCTTCTGGTGACGCCATCGATCAGCAATATTCAGTTAAGTATAAGTGGAGCGTCTCCCATTTGTTTTAGTATCCTTCGGGATCATTTGAATTGGTACTTTGGAGTTTGCAAACGCCAAAACCAGAGGACTCGTGTATTCACGAGAATATCGTAATCGATAATCCTTTGACGTTTGGATCTAGACTAGTGAGCGAAGATGCCTGGTTCTGGACTATTTGGTAGATTATTCTGTTTGGGTTGTGGAAAAGATTTCCAGCTAGAGGAATCATGTCCGGTTCCTCCGGTTGGAACTCCAACTTATGAGCTCTATGTGAAACATGGCGTAGGCCCCATTGCATATAACGAAGTGTGGATCCACTACACCAGGAAAGATGGTGTTTTAAAATGGCCCCAAAATGGTAGTTTTGATACCGATATTTTAGATAACTTAGAAATTAAATTGTTTAAGAAGAAAGCCCGGCCGGCGATGTTTGACTCTTTCCGCTTATGGCGAAAGGAAGCCAAACAAAAGGAAATTAAGTTAGCGAAAAAGAACAAGAGAGAGAAAGGTATGTCGGTAATGCAAGCAGCTGTACAAATTAAAGACAATGAGGAGGAGCAAATGAGTGAGCAATTGCACAGACAGCGTAAGTTAGGGATCGACAAATGTTACCCAGCTTTGCCACATTATAAGCAGAATGAGTCAGAAGAAAAGGAGAAAGATCCCCTGATGTCACATTTGTTGAGTTCGCCACCCCCGTATGCTCAGACTACCACGGCGCCTCCACAGCTTGTAAATATGCCGCCTCCAGTGCATATACTGCAAGCCTTGCCGCAACCGCCAGTTGCTTTGCAGCCAGTTCCTATTCCTGTAGCGCAGCCCTTTCAAGCGCCGCCAGTTGTGCTTCCAACTGCACCCGCACTTCCTGCGACTTTGCTTAATCCAGTAACTGCGTCCCCTAACACTTTTCCTTCCACCACTCCAGTACCTGTCTCTACATCCTCTTTTCTTCCCTCTGTTTTTCCCCCTGTTCTCGCCTCAGCTTCTCCTTCGGCGCGACAGCGCTTAGCTAATGTGGTTACTACATTAATGTCTCCTCTCTTTGGGTCATCTGGTGCAACTCCTGGTTTACAGCGTAAGCAATTGCGTAGCCAATTGCCTAACCCCGATGAGAAAAAGGTAATAGATCACATGGCGCGTAGATGGATCGTTTTCCCTTCACTGTATGATGTGGAATCAGTTGTCAACACTTTCCATCAATGGGATGCCCCTAAACAGAGATATGTGTTCGAGAAAATGTGCGAAATTCTCTGTGAAGAATTGGAGGATAGTGGTAGAAATCCGAACCCGCAGGAGTTGTGTAGAGTGAGGTTCGATTTTGGAACTGGTATAATTGTGGACCACGAAGTAGATAAAGCAGTTGCAGTTGTACTGTCCTTAAGGAATGACGATTGCCAACAGTCATTGTTTGAACAAGATGTCCTTGTGGGGAAAAAGGCAGAAGCGCGACAATACCCTATGAGAGAAGTTCCCCCGGTATGGAAGGAAGCGGTTGCAGCTGTCGGTGGTAACCCCGCTGTGGCAGCGCATTTCCAGCGTGTTTGGGTGCATGTTCCATGGAAGCGCTCTGAGGTGTTAGCGCTTAAGCAGTCCTTACCTGATCCCCGTAAGAACCCAGCAGGTTATTATAAGGAGTTGTCACAGACGGCAGGGTCATGCATTATGAATCTGGCCGACATAGACATGTTGTTTGGTAATGTTGTTCCACAGCCTCTATGGGGATCAATTCGTAATGTAGATCACAATGCAGAACTAGGGGATACATGGACTAACATTGTTGCTGCTGACGCTAGACAAACTGGTGGTGCGAAACCAGAACCTTTAGTAGCTGAATTGCCTGGCAGAATCATCACATATATGAAGACAATAATGCCGGCGATGCGCGTAAATTGGGATAAGCTATCTGCATGCAAGCAGAAGAAAGATGAGACAGTGTCAGACTTCTTTACTAGGTTTGAGGAAACGTTTATTGATCACAGTGGGCAAGATATGAGTACTGAGGGTGGCCAACGGCTGTTTGTGGATAAGTTTGTGCAGAATTTACTTCCTGACCTGTGTAAAAAGTTAAAAGATTCAGAAAGTTCTTGGGCTGTTTCTTCTTCAGCGCAAATACTGGCTACTGCACAGTATTATGAAAATAGAGATAAGGACGAGAAAGATAGAACAGAGAAGAAAACGAAGGAACTAAAGACAAAGGTCCTTTTACAGCAGGCCTATCCGCCACGTGGAGGTCAGAATAATTATAGGCAACCCCAAGGTGTCTATCACCAACCCCAACAGTTTCAGAACAATCAGCAAATGAATGGGTATTACCAACCACGTGTCCCTGTAGGTCCCAACCAATGTTCATATTGTAAAGAGGAAGGTCATTATAAATACAGTTGCCCTAAATTAATGCAACGGAACGGTAATGCGTATGGCGCAAGAGGTAGGGGTGGTCAGCAAGCTCCTAGAGGCAGAGGGCGTGGAAGTGCTCCCCAGAACGCGCGTCCTCTGCCGCCTCAAAGTACCATCAATAGCTTTGATCAGCAAGCTAACGCGACTAGTAATACGGCCCAGTATTATAATAATGATTATTATGCAGAGGACGGTGATGCAGAAAGTAATGATTACTAGGACAGCCATAGACAGAGAGAGGGAGTTGTTTCAGTGCCAGTGGATCAGAGTGGACCGTATGTTGAGGTGACTACAGCAAATGTAACGGAGCCTTTTCTGCTAGACACTGGTGCTGCAAAGAGTTCAATCATGCATTCAAAATTCCCTGGCGCACCTTTGTCTGGCGAGATAAATGTTTCAGTAGGTTTTTCTGGCGCCCCAGTAAGGAACCCGATTTCTAGTCCCATGTCACTTTCTGTTGGACCTTGTGAGCTGAAAGCACCCCTGATCCTGACAACGGGTTGTGGTGAGAATTTGCTGGGATTAGATTTGTTGAAAAGATTACACGCTACACTGTATTGTTCTCCGTCAGGAGTACAACTTACATTAGGCAAGAAAGTGGTTTCCCCAATGTACTTGTCTAAAAACACGATGCCACCTGAATTGTCATCCCTTCCGGATGCCCTTTGGGCTACTGGTCCCAATGATGTGGGCCTCTTGGAGATACCGCCATATGTGGTGACTTTAAAGGCTAATGTCAGACTGCCACGTATTCCCCAGTACAAGATCTCTAATGAAGGGCAGAAAGCATTGTTAGACATTGTCAGCGACTTAATTAATAAGGATGTGATTGAGGAGACAAGAGGCAACGTTTGCAATAGCCCGATTTTACCTGTCTTAAAACGGACGGACCCTTCACAGCCACCTGTTTACAGATTTGTGATTGATCTTAGAGAAGTTAATAAGATTGTTGTGCCACAGTTTCCGGTTGTCCCCGATATAACTGCCTTGTTAACGATTATTCCAGCCTCTGCTGCATGGTTTTCAGTGATCGATTTAAAGAATGCTTTCTTTAGTATCCCAATTGCAGAAGAGAGCAGAGATATTTTTGTTTTTAGTCTGGGAGGCCGAAGCTTCCGCTTCAAACGCGCTCCCCAGGGCTACTGTGAGAGTCCATCAATATACAGTCAGGCTCTGAAAGCGCAGCTTGATGCACTTGTTTTACCTAGTGGCGCTATCCTGATTCAATATGTGGACGATTTACTGATCGCTGCGGATACTGAAAAGATCTGTAAAGAAGCCACGTTATCACTGTTGCGCCATTTATCCGCTTTCCATCACAAAGTGTCTCTCTCTAAGCTGCAATATTGTCGACAAGAAGTGACCTACTTAGGTCATCTCTTGTCGAAGGATGGAAGGAAACTGACCCCAGAAAGAATTCAAGCCATTGCACAGTTGAGTATGCCAAAGACACAGAGAGAAGTGCGTGCTTTCTTGGGCATCACTTCATACTGTAGGCATTGGATCCCTAGTTTTTCTTTATTGGCGAAACCTTTGTTAGCCTTAACATGCAAAGACACGCCGAATCCTATCCCATGGTCTGAAGAGTGCCAGAAAAGTTTTGTGGAATTGCGCAATGCATTATGTTCAGCACCTGTGTTGGGTACTCCCGACTACAGTAAGCCTTTTACATTGTATGTTCACGAGAAAGATGGATGTGCGTTGTCAGTGTTAACACAGCCTTTTGGCGACAGACCGCGCCCCTGCGCATATTTTTCATCAACCTTGGACCCTGTAGCGAGGGCATTGCCAAGCTGTCTGAGAGCGACAGCTGCTGCAGCGATGTCTATCCAACAATCTGCTGGTTTGGTAATGGACAACACATTGATTGTTATGGTTCCACACGCTGTAGACACATTATTAAATAGGACCAAGACACAACATTTGACTAGTGCGCGGCTATCAGGTTATGAACTTACACTGTTAGCTAATCACATACACATAAAGAGATGCAATACGCTGAATCCAGCTACATTGTTGCCAATTCCAGCAGACTCAGATGAGATTGAGCAACATGACTGTCTGTTCAGGACAGAAGAAGAGACGAAAGGGAGAGTAGATTTAAAGGATACTCCCCTGACTGAGTGTGATGGCACTTTATGGGTAGATGGTTCATGCTTCAAACTCCCTAATGGTGACACGACTGCTGCATATGCTATCACGACTTTACACACAGTCGTAGAAACTGCACGAGTGCCACATAATTCGGCCCAAGCAGCAGAATTAATCGCCCTCACGAGAGCATGTGTGTTGTCTGAAGGAATGAGAGTGAACATATACACAGATAGCCAGTACGCCTTTGGCGTGGCTCATAATTTTGGGCGTTTGTGGAAGGAGCGTGGGTTCCTGACGTCGCATGGAGCTAAAATTCAGAATGGCAAGTTGGTGAATGATCTCCTTGAGTCACTGACCCTACCGTTGCAAGTTGCGATCATGAAATGCAGTGCGCACAGGAAAGTCACAGATGATGTTGGACGTGGGAATGCGTTTGCTGATGAGACCGCGAGAGAAACAGCACAGAATGTGAAGACTAGAATGTATGTTGCAGGTCCCGCAAGATGGGTTAATGATGTGGGAATGTGTGAGAACACAATAGAGAGTGTGAAGTCGCTTCAAGCTGAAGCCACAGAGGAAGAGTTGAGCAAGTGGAGAGAAAGTATGGGTAAGTTGGATGAGAATGGTTGTTGGATTGATCTGACAGAACATAAGCGATGGTTGTTGCCTGATGCATATGTGCTTCCAGTGGTTACTATGGCACATGGAATGGCACATATCAGTACGAAAGGTATATGCAAGTTGTTGGCTCCAGTATGGCAGAATGCTGGGATTCCCAAGTGTGCAGAGAATGTGGTCAAGAATTGCATAGTATGCTTGAAATACAACCCTGGTAGGGGAACCCCAACTCCGGCTGGTCACTTTGCACCCCCATCATGTACATTTGAAGTTTTGCAGCTGGACTTTATTCACATGGAAAGATGCAACAACCTGAAATATGTATTGGTGGTTGTTTGTGCTTTCTCAAAATGGATTGAGGCTTATCCTCTGAAAGATAACACTGCCCTATCCACAGCCAAAGCCCTTGTGAAGGAATTTTTTCCTAGGTTTGGGATGCCAAGAATGGTGTGGTGTGATAACGGAAGTGAGTTTGTGGGTAAAGTGATGAAGAACGTATGTGAAGGGCTAGGGATAAAGCAGAAGTTCCACGCTGCAAATCACCCCCAATCAGCTGGATTAGTAGAACGCTACAATGGAGCCTTAAAGCTCAAGCTGGCCAAAATCCAGGCGAGCACCGGTCTTAAATGGCCTGACGCTCTGCCTCTAGCACTCCTGTCCACCAGAATGACCATACACTCACGAGTGGGACTTAGCCCTTATGAGGTCGTCTTTGGCCGCCCGGCTAATGTATGGGGCGTACCAAGACCGGCGAAATTCAGTGAAATAGAGCATCCAGTACTGCTCGATTACCTGTATGATTTGACTGTTAAACTGCGTGTTTTGCACCAACAGGTACATGATACTCTTCCCCAAGCCTCTGAACCTCCTGGACACCCTATCAACCCTGGCTCGTGGGTCCTAGTCCGAAACTTCCAGCGCAAGAGCAACGACGAGCCTCGCTGGATCGGCCCTCATCTTGTCCTTCTTTCGACAAGATCAGCAGTGCGAGTGAAAGGGAAGAAGCACTGGATTCATGGTACTCACTGCAAAGTAGTCCCCTTGCCTCTGCCATATGACCAGTGGGTCAAGGAGGGTATCGCCGACTCAGAGACAGACATTGTACCTCGTTTTGTAACATTCAGTGACGCACGCTTAAGAGGCACAGTTTCAGACCAAGAGAGTGACAATATTCTGCAGGAAGCTGTGCCACCATCAAGTCGACTGGACACTACTGAGCCTGAACTTTTGTTTCAAGACCAAACAGCACCTGGCCGTCTCCGCTATAATTTGAGACCTAGGCCCATGGACAAATAAAGATTTCCTCACTATTTTCCCTTTTGACATTTTTTGCTCTCCCATCTGAAGGACTTTCTTGATTTTTTGTTTTTCGAACCACCATCCGGGTTCTGCCGCAGGGTCGCGGTGCCAAGACTTTGGGGTACAGGCCGAAGACGCTAGGTCGACGGTTCTGGTTGGTCTAGGGCGTTTCCCTGGACTGACAGGCGTACTCCTTAGCAGAAGAAACTCATCCGCCGCGAGCGGCCCGAGTAGAGGATGGAGTTTTTTAAGATGGAGAGACCGACTGAGGAAATGAACTTTAACGCAAGGATGTGTAGAATTGTAAAAAGTATATGTTTTGTCTTTTTGTGCCTTTTTACACTGTGTAGCATAATAATGTTTATTGTAGGATTTGTGTTTTTCTCCGCTCAAAAGCCCATTGAACCCACTGAACAGCCTATACCTCTTTCTACTGCCTCCTCTCACTCTTTTCACCCTTTGCCTGAGCACGAACAGACCAGACGATCAGAGTTCGTAAATAACTCGTTTATCCAGCTCTTGCACCAGCACCAACTGGTAATGAACACGACCAATTGCTGGGTGTGTGGGTTAATGCCACATACCATTAACAAGGGTATTCCCTACCTGGTGCTACCGTATAGTTACAATGGATCGTCATGGGCATTCCAGACCATGTTTCTCTATGCCCTAGATACATACTCCCCTCGCCAACCGCGTTCCATCAGACCTATCACCAATAATAAGGCTTTGATGAAAGGAGTTGCCGATATGAGTAGGGATATCGATGCATACTCATCCATTCCCAAAGAAGAGTTGAGACCTTATGTAGGATGGAACGCGACGGGGTATAGTATTAGTCTGGGTGAAAGACAGCGAAAAATCTCATCTCCAATCTGGGTCGTACCCCACATGGGTCGGTTCTGCTTACAGGGTAATGGCCAGAATCCTAGAGCTCAACTGGGAAGAAGTGACTGTACTGAAACGTACACCTTCCCGTCACAGTTTTCCCCTGCGTTTTTGGCTGCTAAGGGCACATATTTCATCTGTCATGACCGAGCATATACATGGCTGCCCCCTGATTTCTCGGGCACATGTTATATTGCGAACTTGCTTCCGCCTACATTTACTGCCGCCTCTGACTATCACAAGACCAGAGTTGTGAGAGGTGTGATTAGTAAGGAGGATACTGCCGGTCAGGAAGCGGGAGACTTCTTCTTGGGTTTCCTGCCGTTTTGGGGACCTATGGTCAATAGTAGGAACCTGAGACAGCTGACTCGTGTGGTTGAATCCACTGTCAATGTAACGGCTGGTGCCCTTAGTAATCTGACAGCTGAGCTCCAAGCGGATCGCCTTATGACTTTGCAGAACCGCATGGTTCTAGACGTTATTCTTGCAGACCGCGGTGGGGTATGCAAGGTCATCCAATCCAGTTGCTGCATTTTCATACCAGATAATGCTCCAACAGTGTATCAAGCCATCTCCAAACTCCATAAAATATCTGAAGCCATACACGTGGATAAGGGAGATTGGTCACTGATGGGGTGGTTCTGGGAATTGATATCTGCCTGGGGTTGGAAAGTTCTGATGGTCATTGGAATGATCTTAGCCATTCTTTTCCTGTTCTGCCTGTGTATACAGTGTGCTCCCGCGATATGTGGTCTCTGTACTACCTTATGTGTAAGGAAACCTGTATCGAGGGACGAACTAAGTAATAGGATGATGCTACAGCAACATCTCCATGACTTTGTGAACATTGACCTAGACTCGGATTAAGATGAGTATAGTGATTGCCTATGTAAGGGCAAAAGGAGGGTCTGTCGTACTTTAATATTCGGGACCGCGTAGGGGACAGGGCCCTACCCCTGTCTATTTCGGTATTAGCGAACCGCAAATGGTAAATGCGGCATGTACGAGTGCTTTATATATCGTTCTAGCTGTGAATGCACTGTGTACACGTTATTCTGCTTCACTACGCGGGTTCCATTTTGGAAGCAGTGGCCATCTTGTCATTGCCCTCACATAGGCTATAATGGAGTAAATACGGGCCTCACAGTACATGGGCTTTCCCTCTGACTTCTCTGTGACCTGGGCAGCTGGCCCTGCTGCCCCGGTTCAGACCGGTCTCACGAGCTCCCCTTCCTCTGTCCACCTGTGATTAACATCAGGGCTTGACCCGTCATAAAACCCTTTCATTCTACACAATCCCCCGGCTAATCTCTTCCACACCTGCTTGTTCCTGCTTTATGACTTGTTTCCCAAAACAGGAGATGCTCATGTTTATTGGGGGGTCTCTTTACATCAAACGTGGGATCTGAACCTTACTGTGTAAATCATTGTGGGCTGGCCGAACTGGAATGTGGGATGGTCATCATGACTCTGCTTTTTCGTTTGTAATGTATACCTTTATATGGCCATATCGTAAACCAAGGAATGTGTGCCTGGAGCATGATATTTTGTACTTAAGGAGAAGTCCGTTCCCATGATTTTCAGCAGTCTCCTGAGAACATACACGCTGTTGTACTTCTAGGATACCTGTCATTGGTCTGCAGCCAATAAACGAATCTTTGACTTCACCCAGAAGACTCTGTGTTTCTGTAGGTCCGGAACAGGATGAACCCAGAAGTCATAGGGTGTGTACCCCTGCACCGCTGGGTCTAAAATACCCAGTACTTCACTACATCCACCTATAACAACTGGCTTGAATCAGCTGGCAATAAACTTGCTCCATATAAACTAATCCGCCCTAACAGGGCACGACCCACCTCCCCCTGGTATACCCAGGAGCTTAGAGAAACAAAATTGGCCTGTAAGACCATCGAAAGAGCTTGGAGGAGAGAATATAATGAAACAGATAAAATCAAATACAAACACATTTTAGCACAGTACAAACAGCTGTTGGCTAAAACAAAGCAAGAGTTCTTTGCACTCAAAATTAACCTAGCTAAGAATTCGACAAAGGAACTATTTACAACGGTCTCCGCTTTAGCACATCCAGCTTCTCCGCCTAATGTTGCAAGCCAAGAACTGTGTGATACAATAGCAGAATTCTTTTTCAACAACGTTGATGCTATCTTCTCTATGCTTACAGGTCCTAAGAGAAATAATAGGCCAAAAGTGGAAGCAGTCTCTAAGCCGACATCTAGTGCCCTTGCTCAATTTGATACATTTGTCTCAGTGAAGATCATGGATACTTCGAAAAAGATTTTGATGGCAAAATCGGGTTCACCATCTGATCCATGCCTGTTGTCTATTCTTAAACTGGCAGTGG
Source organism: Triturus cristatus (assembly GCF_964204655.1). NCBI lineage: Eukaryota > Metazoa > Chordata > Amphibia > Caudata > Salamandridae > Triturus > Triturus cristatus. The sequence goes on from NC_140594.1 coordinate 883,840,773, forward strand.
AGCCAGCTGCTCTTACTCTAACATCCATTATTAATGCTATGTTTGAGGAAGGTTATTTCCCCAAAATATTGAAAAGAGCATCTATAATACCCCTTCTGAAGAAACCTAATCTAGATCCTAAGGACTCCAACAATTTCAGACCTATCTTGAGACTTCCACTACCAGCGAAAATAATCGAAAAAACAATGAATAAACAACTCAGTACATTTCTGGAAGACTCCGAGATATTAGATCCGACTCAATATGGATTTCGGGGTGGACACAGAACTGAGTCCGCTCTCCTCAAATCCACGGAAGAAATTAGGACTATATTGGATCAGGGAGGAAGAGCAGCAATGATCATGCTTGACCTCTCAGCAGCCTTCGATACTGTCCATCACGGAGTACTGATGGATAGGCCGCTGCAGATCGGAGTGAAGGGGATAGCCTGGAAGCTGCTCAGATCCTTCCTTTCCGACAGAGTTCAGACTGTGTCCCTTGGGGAGTTCACAGAAAAACATTTCACGTTACCGTGCGGAGTTCCACAGGGATCTTCCATTAGTCCGACTCTTTTTAATGTGTATGTTTCCCAACTAGCGCCCCTGATCGAATCCTTTGGTTTTAATTTAACCTCTTACGCAGATGACACCCAAATTGTAGTGTCACTGCTACCTGATAGGATGCAAGAACCGGCAACTCACTTCCAGGATTGCATGATAGCTGTAGGTGGCTGGATGACTCAAAACTGCCTCAAGCTTAATACTAGTAAGACGGAGGTGGTTTTGTTTGGCTACAATCCGACTTTTTGGTCACCGGTATGGTGGCCGGATACAATGGGCCCCCTCCCAACACCCATAAGGAAAGTAAAGAACTTAGGAGTCTACATTGACAATAAACTCAGTCTTAAGGATCAGATCAATGCAGTGGTATCGGCAAAATCTTATACACTGAGATCCTGAAAAAAAAATATGCCGCTCCTTCCTAAAGAAAGCCAAAAAACAGTCATTACTGCTTTAGTTATGTCCAAACTGGATTATTGCAACAGCCTATACTTTAATATCCAGGAAGGGCTTATGAAAAGACTTCGGCTACTGTAGAACGTGGCAGTCAGATTGCTCACCAGCACACCCAAACATGCCTCAATCTCAGCTGAGATTAAAAATCTCCACTGGCTGCCTGTGAAAAAATGCGTATGTTTCAAGGCCCTGTGTGTGGTCCACAAATCCCTCCAAGGATTTGGACCCCGTCATCTTAGATTGAATTTCCAGTGGTATGTTCCTGGGAGAACCCTGCGCTCTTCTGAAGCAAAACAGGTATCAGTGCACCTGGTTAAAAAAATCCAACTGGGGAGGTAGAGGTTTTGTGGTGGGAGATGCTAAGGCATGGAATGATTTACCGTTTCATCTGAGATGTATAACTAATCATCTGGATTTCAGGAAGGCCCTGAAGACTTGGCTTTTCCAGTCTATTTTAAAACCCACTTTGCCCCACGTTTAGGCCTCTGTAGGACATCTGATTTCAGCGCCAGGACACTCTAGGGTAACAGCGCGCTTTACAAATGTCATTAACATTAATCTAAATCTTTAACAATTGTACTGTTGATAAAACAGGCTTACATTTACTTTAGACAAGCATAGGAGTATGTAAAGCACCACACGAGGCCAGTCACTGGCAGAGCAAAACACTATCATGGAAATCAAGACAAGCAACAAATAACACCATTGAGCTTCTCAAAATATAAGTTTTACAATTTCATATTTTTTAACATGATCTGAAAATGTCAAGACATGTTTGAAGCGCAAGTAACATAAATCACTTTTTAAAACAGGGAATCAAAAACATGTGCCACAAACGTACTACTGAGAACATGGAGGTGAACAGTCAATACTCACATTCATAAACAGGTGAAACTAATTACAACAACAACCACTTATACACAGTCTGTCCACATAAGAGAGCAACGTGATGGACGCAGAATATAGGTCCACCTCAAGGAAGCGGATTAGCTGCCTATATCCTGGAAAAGTTCTCCTTCACCCATCTCCTCTTCTGCCATTTTTCTGAGGTCACCCACAGTGCCTACCATGTGGCTGTATTCTGCTACTGTCAGGCAGACCATGAAGTTCCTTGTACTGAACCACAACAATGGTAGATACAATGAAGGTTCCCGTCTCAGTTATGTTGCTGTTGCTGTCTGCATCTTGGAATATGTAGGTGTTACGTGGCCTTCTGTTAGTCAGGAAGTCCAAGCGGGAGAATGAAGAGACTGGTGTGCATGTTGTATTTATATGTTTGGAGGAGGTACTGTGTGTATGGTGTTTGTATTTTGAATCATGTGTATGCTATTTACCTCTTCCCTTCCCATCAAAGTTCTCAGCCCCCTGGCATTGGAGATCTTCACCACTGAGGTGGAAAATTCCTTAAAAAGGCATAGAGAAGATATCTATCCATAAATATACTACAAGCTTGTAATTGCTATGGTAGTAGGCTCCACCACCTCATTTTAAGGGGTCAAACTCATAAATCCTACTAGTAGGAGGATATTTCTGAATTGGTGAATACCATCAAGGTGGAGTTTCTTCATAGGCAGAAATCTCTCTACATACAAAATTTCGCTTTGTGAATAGTCTCAAAGGACATTAAAGGATGTACATTCTACAAGCACTCAAAGATTTTAAAAACACGGACATCCAGCCATACACAAGCATGCAAAGCAAAATGTCAAACCTTCTCTCATTTACCTTTCTTGTTTCAGCATTGCTACTTCTTCTTCTGCCTGCCTTGCAATAGTTTTCATCACTGCCAGTTCATTATCTGAGTGTGAGGCTCTTCTAATGATATTTTCCTCATTTCTTTTCTTTTCAGACAACTCTTCTAACACATGTTTGTACTTTTGCTGGTAATCCATTACAAACATTTCTTTTTCTTGTAGATCGGCAGCAAATCTACAGAGAAGGGTGATGCAAACACATAAATGTCATCTAATTCTATCACAAAGTGTCTGCTTGCGTTTTACTACAGGAAATTCAGTATGGCATTTTCTGAACACATGTGACAATATTTAGCATTCAATCAGATGATTTTTTTCCCGTGTATCTGCACACACAGTTAAAGTAAAGTATTGCATTGCTTCATCCTAGGAAATAAACCCAAAGGGCCCGATTGACAAAGGTAAACGTACACTTTTGTGTAAATTTACAAGTGTTTACTCTTCACAAAAGTATTCTACTAGTAGTATTTTTACAACTGCGGAGTCTACACACATAAAAAGATAGGACTGCAATGATGGTGCTAAGTGTGGTAAAGCAAACCGGTTATATAATAGTGCCACTGGTTTAGTGAGAAGATTGTAGGAGACGTGAACGTAGCCAAACATGAAAGAATATAGGGCCAGATGTTCTAAGATATTGTCGCGAAAAGTGGTCACCAATTGTGACCCATTTTTTTGTGAATAACATCTAATTTTGTGAACCAACCTTTGTTTTATAAGGTTGGTTCGCAAAATAAGGAATAGTAGAAGGTTGTAAGACCTGCCTTGTGAATATTATTTATTATCTGAACATTTAAAAATCTTGTTATTTTGAAGCAGCCTCATTCCCACTAAAAAGAAAACAGGGTTACTTTAAAATAAAAATAAAACTTTTCACATTTTGAAAAACTTCAGTGAGAGTTGCTCTGGGTCCCCTGGGCCACTGGCCATGCCCCCTGAAGCTGCCACCTCAATTCCCAAAGGATAATAGGGTCTCTTTACATTTCAGAATCGGTCACCACCCCAACTTGACAGTGGGTAACTGATCAATGGTATGCGACTGACATTATGGTGACAAACCATTGATACATAGGGTTAAGATCTGGTATTTTGAATAGACTCCCAAAACGCGCCTCTTTCACATAAGGATTCGATAACCATTTCTAAATCCATTTTTCAATTTAAAAAAAATATTCGGAATTTTAAAATGTGTTTAGGACATTAGAAACAGCTTTTGCACTGGCTGCAAACTCTTTGATTCGCTGAATCAGAGGGTCTGTGACTGGTGAAAAGCTTTGTACATCCGATCCTTAGTTCTTTCGTGTTATGGAGAGAGATGTAGTCTCAATTAAAGCTGTGCTCAAGCAGGTGCTGTAAATCGACCAGATTCTGTGGAAATGGTCGATTTTGTTTTGTTCAAAATATATTTTGCTAGTGTTTCCCCTCTAATTAGAAAAAAAGGATATTGTGTGCTAAGGTTATGTTTTAGCTAGAAGTGTAAACCTGCTTCCACAGAATGTAGCACAAGGTTGTTGAAGAAAAATAAATATTTGGCAAGGCCCCTCCTTAAGTTATAAGAACACAGTGAGAAAGAATAGTAATTGTAATTATGTAGTACTAAAATTTGCAACATGAACTGAATTGGACAATGTGCTTTCAGTTCATATCTGTACAGAAATGTTAATTTGAACACGTATATTAACCATATATATGGGTTATCATTTAATTGCTTTTAGATGTTGAAAGCTTCAGATGTTGGTGGCCTTGAATCAACGGTAACCTGTTGACAGGTTACAACAAAAGTCAGGTAAACTATCCAAAGGCCTTTATCATGGGCCTAGAAAATGGACTGGAATGTCCCCACCCCAGATGTTACCGATACTAGAGGTACCGGAGTGGGGGAAATGAGGTCCACTATCAACGGACTCTGAGGGATGACTTAGAAAAATGGAATAACCAAGCAATTTGTAATTCCTTATTCTTGGCTGAAATCGCTCTGTGAAAGTAAAGACCTACGAGGCGTGGTCTGAAGGGGACGGAGTGTGCTGTTAACAGCCCCATCGGAATTAAGAAGCCACTCGTAATGAGGACCACAGTATCTTGGGATAAAACATAACACGCGGAGATATTCCAAAAGGAGTGATACGGCTGTTTAAGAAGCCTGGTTTAGTTGCATAGCTAAATGGCCTTGTTTGATGCAGCGAGCGCAAGGTAAGTGGTTTTATTTATTTATTTTCACTAACATGTTGTATGTCATTAAAACCCCTCCACCCCGCCCTGCTCCACCCCACTGCACTTACCTACACGGGTCATCAATGTCCAAAATAAGAAGAATTTGTGATTCAATTGGCTGTATAGAATTGCTTTAAATGAGATGTAAACAAGCATTAATAGTTTACACGTTTGATGTAAGAACACATGGTAAAGTAGTCAGTCAAAAACGTATAAACAGAAATAAATGTGAATATATTTTGAGAAGTCGTTGTTCTTTCTGCTGCATTTTCCTGAGTTCTATAGGTCTGATTTTGACATATCAATAAAGAGCAATCAGACTTCATTTGAAAGAACACTTTCTCCAGACTCTAGAGTCTGATCCTTGAATGAAGAGGTTGACAAATGTCAAATAACAATGTATGCAATTTGTTCAAATGGTTCATCTTTCCTGAGAGTAGCATCCGATGGAAGGGGAGCCTAGACTTAGATCTGAAAATGCATTATGAGATCCTGTGCATATCATTAATTAGATAGTAAAACCAGGCGGTTGATAGCCAAGAGAGCTCCTATCTATAATTTTTCTTCATTCAGGATATACCTGGTGTCGGAACTGGTTGTTTTTGCCAACAGATATGCAGTGTCCCTGAGATTATGATCCTTATCTTTCTCTCATCTCCTATACTTTTATTGTTTCTATTCTCTTCATAATGCTTTTTTCCTGTACTTCCACTCTGCTATAAGTTTCATTTCTCTCAATTTTATGTTATCTTTGTATTAGATTTTCATCTTTGGTTTCAAATTTCGTTTTCTATCAAACTGTTTCTTTACTCCTCTTACCTCTCTCTCCTAGAGCCTCTTTCTCTCTCTTTGTTATTTCATTTCCACTCACTTTTCCAAGAAATGCTATATCTGTTTGTGTTAATACGAATATCTCCAATAACGCGAAGTAAAGCTTCCAGATATTAGAATTAATAAATCTAGAGCTCATTTTAGTATCATCAGAGAATAAAGAAGTCATAAAGGCACACATTGACCAAAATCTTTGAGCAGGTCGTAAATGTGTATGGGGACTTCTGTCTAGGGTGGGGGTAGAGGGAAGAGGTGTGGAGACTAGAGAAGGGAGGAGGTAGTTTAGGTTTTGAGGGGTGCATGGAAGGTTCCCCATTGTCAGATAAAAAGTCAGGGGGGAACGAGGTAGGCTTTCGTTGCAGCCAAAGACTCATGCAGGGTCACTAGCTGGAAAGAATTACCAGCTGATATAATCGGGCCCGGTATTCCAGTACCCAGGAACCTTGTGCAGGAACAACAGGCCAGTCGTGAGCAGTAGTTCTGCTAAGACTGACTTGTAATCAGGGACATTGTTTCCAAAATAAGCAAAGCTTGGTTGAGAAAGCAATATTAGAACTAGTGAGGCACATGGTGACTTTCAGAAACTGCCATAACAAAACAAGCAGCGATTTAGACAAAGGGTCTTGTCTTTAAAAGCAAGTCGAGACCTTCTGACTTGGCCAATAGTGGATTGAATCTCTCTGGCGTTTAATGGAGGTTGTCCACCTCTTCTGGTATCATCCTATGGCCATTCTCACAAATAATACTCAAATACCTTGTCAGTTTAGTCAATTTAATACTTGTAGGTGGAAAATTCTTGGACTATTGTTGAAGAAGGTTTAAAACTCCAATAGGTAACATCAAAGCAGCGTCACCAGTTAGGTACTACAGATTACCTTGGCGATGTCATATAAGTTGTCACATGCAATATCATCCATACTGTATTTTGGGCAAGTTGAGGTTGCACATCTAAAGGGCACTTCCCTTCTTTTTACAAACCAATGTATAGTTAATTAAATGAATGAAACAGATTCTAATTGCTTCATAACATACTTTGATTTGAAGACATTGTTTCTATGAGATCCTCTAGCAAATATCTGCTCTTTAAGAGGCGGAAACTGTGAAGCGTGCAATAACTTCTTCCCTCATGCCCCCCGGCTCTTATAGCAAACAAAACATGCATTGCATGTGCTGATAAAGGATCAATACACCAAACTAGTAGGAGAGTGGAAGGCCCTTTGCTAAATTTAGGAGAAGAACTAGAGAGATCTTACACTAATGGATGAGGAGAGAAGGGAGAGAGCCCTAATTCTGACCATGGAGGGTAGATAATTATAGTGGAGGAGGAGAAAGCCTGCACTGGGAAGCTATCAGGAGAAAGACTCTTCACCATTAGAGGCAGGTGGGAAATAGAGGTGAGTGAGAAAACATAGGCTGGGTCGCACCAAGATGGTGACTAGCGCTCTCTGTCACTTAAAGTGAAATGAGAAAATCGAGAGCACTATTGGGCAGTGGGAAGATCTCTTCACTGTGTGGCAACCCAGATCTAATAGTGACTGGGGGTGAGGGTCTGAAAAGTTCAGCTCTCTGTCCATCATCTCCTTGTGTTTGCTTTGTTCACACTAAGTTAGTAGGGTATGCCCAGACGTGGGTCCCTTGCTCACTGTGCCACTGGATTCAAGCTAGTTTGGCTGAAGAGGGGTGTTTGGCTCTGGTCCTGGGAAGACCTGGCTTGGCAGTTTGGGATAGACTGTTCCTATGAGGACCATGATCAAGACTGATTTGCATATGGCTAGGTCTGAACTGTGGTGGCGAAGTGAGGTAAAGAACGATGATGGATTCAACCCAGTTCTAATAGTGACACAGTGCTCCTTCCATCATCTCCTTGTGTTTGCGTTGACAAGAAGAAGTGCCAGAAAGATGGCGCCCAACGATAAGCTGTCTATTATCCTAGTAAGATTACCATTATTATTAAAATGTTGGTCAAAGCTCTACATCAGAGTAAAGATTCTTATCCACTTTATATTACCTGGAAGGGGTCTAAAAGGGCATTCATTCATTTCATTTCATTTCATAAGGCTTTATTCGGAGCAAAAAATAATGTCCATATAAGCACATACATAGTAAAGATTGATGGCATTACAGATCTTCATAGTAGTCGACAAATAATTAATAAACAAACATATGAAACAAAACAAGGGGAGAATAAAATAGTTAAAAACTCATGCTTTTCCTAATGTAAATAGCTTTTAATAAAAATATTGCAGTAAAAAAACAAATATCAGCATGATGCAGATTAAAAAGCAATTTAAAAGAATCATGAAGTGTCCTAACACCAAATTTTTTAAAAATAGGTTTTAAAAAAGCTACACGTAAATTCCAATACAATGGGCACATCAAAAGAAAGTGCATCGTGCTTTGTGCTGTCAAATTGTCACAGGGGCAGGGGCCGACAGGCTGTTTATTCACAGAAGGGAAAGCGACCAATTTCTGCACCATCCCCATTCTGAATCTAATTAAGACAAACTTGTGGGAAACTCTGTTCACCATGGTGAGATACGGCTGGTAACCCTTTAATTCATTCATAATATTATATTGCACACAGGTAGATAGAGTACCGTAATTACCAATCCTGTTCTCAGATTTACTCAGCAGAAAAATATGCTTCATTTCTGACTTCGAGATTACTGCGGCCCCATATCTATCAGTTTTGATATCGATACCATAAATCTCCTGGAAACTGTTGACAACATACTTAATCCATGGTATCTTTAAATGATTGTCAGCAGTGAGGCAGTCATTGATAATGGCTCTATTTAGTGACGTCTCCTCTTTAAGCCAAATTGACCGCCACAACAATAATGGCCTAAGGAGAATCAAATCGTTTAAAAATGGGATACCAAGTTCACTATGGACTAAGTCATTCGAGGCAGATTTGGGTAGGTTCAGCAGTTTTTTCAAAAAGACATTCTCCTCCACCTGTAGGCACCCAGCCGTAGTGAAGCCCCAGATCCCTGCCCCATAAAGCGCAGTAGAGAGGCAACGTGACTGGAAAATCTTGAGCATATCGCTTATTCGTTTATCACCTAATTTAGATGCAAAGGTGAACACCCCATTAGAGCTTCTAGCCATCTTGGCTCTAACACTGGTGTGTTCATTAGCCCAACTACAATTCTTAGAAAAAACAATTCCAAGATAGCTGAAATTATCAACTAGTTTAACCCTGTGTTGATCAATATAATAAGAATGAGGCTTATTCTTTCCGCGACCACATTCCATGGTATATGTTTTGGTTTTGTTAATCACAAGCTTTCTAGATGTAATAAACTGTGAAAACCTATCCATTAATCGTTGGAGACCTATCGGGGTCCTGGACAATAAAACGGCATCGTCCGCATAGAGTAGGACCGGTACATTAATGTTATTAACTCTGGGTGCGTCGGCCGCTACTGACTGTAGGACACAGTCCACTTCGTTTATGAAAAGGGTAAAAAGCAGGGGGGCAAGAACACAACCCTGCCTTATGCCCCTGCCAATCCGAAATTTGGTGGTACACTCCCCATTTGAACCGTACCTAACACTAGTTCGGAGTTTTTCATAAAGACGGGCCAGGAAAAAGATGATAGCCTCAGGGGCCCCCATTTCGATCAGCTTAGCCCAGAGAATGGCATGATCCACCAGATCAAAGGCGCTACTTAAATCTGCAAAGCAGAGATAAATAGAGCCCTTTCTAGCCTGAGTATATTTCCCAATTATAAGTTCAAGATTCAAGCATTGCTCGATCGTCCCACGGCCCTTTCTGAAACCATACTGGCAATTTGCCAGGATGCCATTGGTTTCTGCCCATTGTTCCAGCCTTACCAGGAGTACCCTACTCATTATTTTTACAGAGGAGTCCAACAAGGAAATGGGGCGGTAGTTCTTTACATCCCCCCTGTCACCTTTCTTATAAATAGGTATGATAATTGATTCCTCCCAAGTTGGGGGAACCCCAAGGCAGACTGCGGCATTAAAAACCTTAACCAATATAGGTCCCCAAATCTCTGGTATAAATTTGTAGATATCAATGGGCACTCAATCAGGGCCCTGGGCCTTACCACCTTTACTTGTGGTAATACTATCTAGAACCTCCGTTATACTAATATTCAGGGGCACTATAGGCCAGCAACCATTTTGGTTGAGCAAAACATTACCTGTATCAAAAATGGTAGAAAAATGGGAGACCCAAGAGTCCATGCTAACCATTGAGGTTAATTCCGGAGCCTTCTCATCTTTTAAAAAGGGGCAATTAACCGTAGCCCAGAATAATGAACAATCTTTCAGTTCAGCAGCCTGTGACAATTTATCCCAGGCCTCTTGTTGTAATTCTATCTTCCTGCGCTTAACAGTGTTCTTATAATAAAGTCTGAGCTGACACACCTGGTCCCTATCTCTAGGTTTAATTGCCAGAGCATCTTTAAGCTCTTTAAGAGCGCAGGTACAGGCATGGTCAAACCAACCCCTTGGTTGTTTGGACTTACCCTCAGTTGATTTTGTAAATTTTCGGGCTATAATAGTGTTGATTCGGACAAAGTGTTGGACAAGATCGGCAGTGACGTCATCCTGCACAAGGATCTCCGTAATTTCAGGTAAGCAACTATTAATAATAAAATCGGACGTCATTTCCGATTTGTCACCTTTCCATCTTAACCTAATGCCATTCGGTCTATGTGGTTCGAAATTATCTATAGTCTCTTGTATGGATACAGGTTTTTTGTTCCACAGGACAGCCTCTACAACAATACAATTATGATCGCTAAGCATGATATCCACGACCTTAGGTGCCAAACTCAATGGGACAAGACTTGTAGACATACAAATAAAATCAATAACTGTGTTTGCCCCCCTCCCTGTAAATGTTGGGATACTCTCATCTTGATCGTTCTTTTCATTAACCAATATTTCCATGTCAAGGGCCGCTAGGAGATAATTCAAGGAGTCCCCATATTTATTATGAGGAAAATGAAGATCCACGTCCCCGAAGCGGTTGGTAATCCCACACAAACTATGACTAGAGAGGGGGCAAACAACAGTATTGAAATCCCCTACAAAAATAAATTCAAAAACAACATTAGAATCATTGACAATATCTTCAGTTGCACTACTCAGAGCATCTACCACCAAATACCTACTGCTATCAAAAATATTATTATAAAAATTAATTAAAAGAATATTTCTTCCATCCTTCTCTGAAAGCCATACAATCTGGGAGTGGGCTCCCACTAGAACATGTTTCTTAACAATAATGGGGATTTTGATGGAAATTAAAACCAAGAGCCCTCCCTTAGCTCTACCGGAAATGGATGCAGTTGCAGGTAACTCGTAAGAAACAAAACCATTATAACCTGAACAATTTTTACACCATGTTTCTTGGAAGCAGCAAATGTCAAAGAGGTTAATAAACTCTGACCACCCCAAGCTAGTTTCTTTTGAAGCTAGACCAGCAATATTCCAGCTTACCAAAAAGCTACTTATAGAACCAGGAGATGTTTCGATGCCTTCAACCAGAGGGGAAATGCTTGGGCTCAAGCTGGGATTGTCAACTACATAAAATACTCCTTTATCCCCCTCAATATCGTCCGCAGAACTGATTAACGGGCAGACGTCAAGGGGAGTACTAACATTTTCAGACATCCCAGGAGTATTTCCTTCTGGCGCCACCCCACTGAGTGCTAATCCATCTTCGCAGAGTGCCACATCAGGAACCAGTCAGTCGTTACAGTCTAGATCACTCAAACATTGAAACCGATTAGATGTCACTACCTCAGACCTATTGAACACATAAGAGGCACTGCCACTACCCCTTTTAAAAACATTAGAGGGTTTACTGATAACATGTTGATAGAAAAACCCCAGTGGTCTGAGTAAAATACCCTGTTCATTCGAGGGTCGAGAGGTGGCTCTAAGCAGAGTGGTGGTAGCTAGTTGTGGGTCGTTAAAATTGACGATCACACAATCGCCACCATTGCTTTTGGGAGAGTTCCCTATCCAATTCACTCTAGTAGTAGTTAAAATTCGATGAGACAATGCTACTGGGTACCCACACTCTCGATTTAACCAAGCCACCGTTTTGTTCTTAAGGGACTCATGGGTTTCTGGATTACTACAGGACCCATTGACCTGAAGTGGTGGAACATTAGTCAGAACCACCACATATGGTGCACATTCCGGGGGTAAATTAGGTCTAGGATGGACATAACTTTTAGTCTTATTGGCAATATTCCCTGACTTATCCACCACGGTGGGTGTAAGAGGTGTATTTGGACCCACCGCTAAATTCGGTATGGCAATAGTATTAGAGCAAGGATCACGTTATTAAGAGTTTTCGGTTCTGGTGCCTTAACCATTAATGGGTCCTCTGTATTAAGCTTGGTCCCTGGGTGGGAGTTTAAAAGCTCGCCCAGCCTCTTAATTTCTTCTGAAAGGGTATCAAGTTTATCCATTAAAGGCAAAATGATCTTATCAAGTTTCGTATCTATTATACTGACCAAGAACTCTAATTGCTTGGAATCTAATTTAACTTGGGTGTTATCAGTTTCTATAACTGGATCACTCACTATGCACTTAGATGGGGGGTCTAATCTTTTTTTGTTGTGGTTCCCCCCCGTTTTAAAATAGTTGGCCTACCAGCGCCCTTCCCTGATCTTAGCACTCTCTGTGCTCTCGGAACCGGAGAGCATAAAACCGATAGTACTTGGGATGGATCTGACATAGTCGATATAGGCTCTGGTTCTGGTTCTGGGACGGACTCTGGATCTGGGACGGAAACCATACTAGATGGTTCGAGGCATTTTGAATTGTCACTGCCACCCCCGGGTAAGATAAGCAAAGAGGTGGGTGGATTAGGAGTATTAGAAAGAGGATCCAAAGTACACCCCCGGCCTAAGGAAAGTCGACGTTCTTTGTTAATTTTATCCACTACTTTCACAAGGTAATTGTCAAGGGTGGCTATATTGGATCGCACAGTCTCCTTAGTAGCTGTTGACATGATCAATACACTTAATAAACAATCAAAAACGTAATAAAAATACACACTCTGAATAGCCTTGATCTGGATCAACCAGAATCTCTGTATCACTAAAATAATCACTAAAATAATGAACCAATACACGACTAGTATCTGACCGTGTTAAGAGAATAAATCCTGGTGCACTTGTCCACTTGTACACATGGGACCTGGTACAAATACGATCAATCACTGAGAGAGTCACTGGAACGAAATGTGGCCCAGCCCAGCTGCGGCCAGCCCCGGACGGCCACAGACGGCCCATCTGCCCGGGCTCAGCCCGGCGCCACCCGCGCGCGTCCCGCGACGCGGAGGCAACGGCGATCTTTTAAGCGCCTCCTGGCGCGAACACGGCGTCAGCGGGTCCGGTGGCGCACAGGATGCTGGGGAGTGTAGTCCGACCCTGTCCCCACTCTGCGGCCGCTGATGGAGATGGCGGCGACGGGGGACTGCAGCACAACAAGGTAAGAAGCACTGGTGTAGGCAGCAAGTAGATACTTCAGGGAATGACCAAATTGGACACAGGAACCCGCTCCGTCGAGGCAACGGCGATCTTTTAAGCGCCTCCTGGCGCGAACACGGCGTCAGCGGGTCCGGTGGCGCACAGGATGCTGGGGAGTGTAGTCCGACCCTGTCCCCACTCTGCGGCCGCTGATGGAGATGGCGGCGGCGGGGGACTGCAGCACAACAAGGTAAGAAGACTGGTGTGGGCAGCAAGTAGATAGTTCAGGGAATGACCAAATTGGACACAGGAAAGGGCATTCACGAATAAACGTTGTATGATGTGTACATACGACAGAGGTAAACCCGTTTGCCTGCTCGATTCAGCACAAGTATCTCATCATATAAACGTATAAATGGAAAGCTTACAGCGACAAATTATATTTCACCTACTAATATTTGAAGGTGTCAAATTCTTAGATTTACAGAAAAACAGTACGTATGTATGATAAACAGTAGCAAGACATCAACAAAAGTGTACCGTGACTTGGCATCTTCGGCATCACGCTCCAGTCGTTCAAGTTTTGCCTGGTACTCGTCCGTGTCCTTTGATTTCATCCTGGTTGATTGCAAAATAAAGCACATTTGACTTCAATTAAACATGTGAAAGCAAAGTGGATCATCTGTTTCAGTTCTCCTATAAAAATAGCACATCCTGGGTAGATTAAACATATAATTCCTAGTGTTTTGTTCACTCCATGTGACTCATCATTTCATCATGAGGTCGCTGGCATGCCCGCCCCTCCCCCCTGCATTCCCAGCACTAAATTACTGGCGCAGTCATTATTTGCTTCAGAATACATACAGTCTGTACATCCCCGGTGTTCCAATTATGTTATTCCAAGAACCCTAGCATTTCGTTCTCAAAATCACTGCATTTATTCTCCAGTGACTCAGCATTTCACCCCTAGTGCGTAACGTTTGCTGCAGAATGGCGCTCCGTTAATTTTCTACAAAATTACCCTTCACGTTACCTAGAAAGTCATCAGCAGTGAGCTGTACACCCTTTGTATGGCTGTTATATGTTCATTTTCGGGGCCCAGTTCATTATTTATAGATGTAATTCTACTTATTCATTGAATGTAATGAACAGAAGCCGCACATATTGTGTGCAGTTCTCTGAGGTTTTCATGGGTCTAGTTTCCATCCCCGGGGCTTTGCTTGTTGTGCTGCTGTCAAGTTAATTCACATCCTGTCACCACTCCATTGATAGCGTTCTAGTGTACATCGCCAATACCCCAACACTACATAGTTAATCTCTTGGCACGTCTGCTGCACTTTGCATTTGTAAAAGCATCTTCCATGCCCCTTACAAATGTAATCTTAATTCACCCCCAAATATTTCCCCTCAATGTGAGAGTATTTCCTTCAGTATTCAGCAATAAATTCAGAAAGCCTACTAGGTGTTTCAAAGTGTCTGTGATTCTCCTATTCTATTTTGTGTGTATCGCACGAGAGCTTTCATTTTTGTAGTTTAAAAAATTGTTTTATTCAAAATATTAGAATATTAAAAAAACTCACAACAGCAGAGTTCAGACATAGGCAAATTAAATCGTTATGAACAAAGTTAACCTCATCAGCACACTAATTAGAGGAAAAAGGAAAAGTAGTACTCCTTCCTCTAAAAAAAGAAAAAGAAATGCCAATAGGATGACGAGCCAAGATACACCAAAGGAACACTTGTATTCATATGATATGAACTTAATATCCAAATCACTTAACATGTCAAGCAGGTAAAATGGCTAAACCTTAAGTATTGATCAATACACCATGTGCATCGCCACTTGTCTGACTTTTGAAGAGCCAGAATCGCAGAATCGGCCTGTTTGCGATTGCAAAAATGCGTTTTGCAATGTATCAAACATTTGTAATTCGCAATGTGTGTAATCACAATTATTTGCGGTTACCTAAATTGCGCATGTGGTTAGGGAATCGCTATTTGCGATTCCCCAAATGCAATTCTTGTAGCTATCGCAAATTATGATTTGGCATTAAGGAATCGCAAATTACCACCAACATCTAGTTGGTGGTAGTTTGCAGATTCATAGAAAAATTCACTTTTCTGCAGTTTTCTAAGTGCCATGTGGCGCACATACATGCCCTTGGGGCATGTATGTGCGCCACATGTGCACACTTACCTTTTTATGGGGGTGCATCAGGGTGGCCTGTTGGCCCCCCTATCACCCTTCAAAATGCATTCGCAATTTGCGAGTACCTATTTGGTACTCACAAATTGCGAAAACCTTCCCATTCATTCCTATGGGCCTCTAGGCCCATAGAAATGAATGTGAAGGCATTCCTTAATAGCGAATCGCAATTTGCGATCCGCTATTAAGGAATATGTAGGATTCGTAAAGTTTTTGCAAAAACCTACATACATTGCATTTTGCGAGTCTATCATAGCGAATCGGTAAAATTCGCTATTATAGACTCGCAAAATGTAATCTTGATACATCTGGCCCAAAGAGTTTCAGATAGCGATTCCTAGGGGTTCTCAAATCGCTCTACCTCATTCATATTAATGAGGTAGAGCGCAATTTGCGAGCTCCTAGGAATAGTAAAAATCACAGGGATGGTGGCCTGTTGAGGTCAGCTGACCACCGTGTCCGTGATTGTTTTTAAATAAAGCAATCTTTTTCTTTGTAAAGCAGCCCGTTTTCCTTAAAGGAAGACGAGATGCTTTACAGAAAGTAAAATCAAAAGTTTTCTTTTCATTTTTTTAAGAGTAGGCAGTGGTCCCTAGGGGACCTCATCCCATTTGCGAATGGGTTTCGACCTACTTAAAGTAGGTGGCAAAATGCAAATGTTTTTCAACTGCATTTCAGTCACAAAACATTCCTACATACCGATGCTATTTGGTATTAGGAAGGGATGTGTTAAACACGCCCCTTCCCAATAGCGAATCGCAAACCCATTTTGCGATTCGGTAACAGGTTACAGAATCAAAAAATAGGGTTTGCTGTATCTGAAAAGCATTTTTTGCTTTCACAAAGAGGCCGAAGCGAAGGCAAAAATGCTTGATGCATGTGCCCCAATGAGTCTTTATAGTGCTGAACAGAACAAATGTTGGTATAAGCAACACACAGCAACTTATGATATCAACTTTAAAAGAATGAAACCACATATGTGACTCAAAAGTGTGCCCCATTGGAACAGCAAATGCAGTAACCCACGGAGCTATCTGTCACACCATGTGTCACTCACAATCAGTGCAACATCCAGCCGGGATCAGAGGCTGTGTAATGCTTATAGCGATCATGTCCTCTCAGATGCACAATACATCTCCCGAATGCATCTTTGTCTATCAATCTGTTGGTTTGGGTAACCGAGGACTAAATTGAGACACAAGGAACTATATGTATAGGACGAGGCTTCAAGCATGAATTTAAAGTCTTATTAAAAAAATATATTTCAGTCTGTTGGATGTTGGATCTATGTAATAGCATTTGTGAAAATGTCTATTTGTCAATTATTGCAAGGGTTTGAATGACTATTTCGCAGCCCCTATGTTTCAACTAAAATACACTTCAACGCCAAAAATAGTAATTTTTTTTAATATAACACTGTCTGCCGCTTAAACGCATGGAATTTTGCGGATCTTACTATTAAACAATTTGCAGGAACTCAATTATCCAAACTTGGTTGGAAGAATGGAAGTTTGAATCCTCATTCCCATGACTAAACATTAAGATAACGTTGGTGGAGCAGGCACTCTCACATGGAGCTCTGAGGCAGTAAATACATTGAGCTCTGGTATCCCCACGTTGCCCCAATATGCTCCATCAAGATACTGCTCACCATACCGTAGATGCCATTGGTTCCTGGAGCCAGCACTTACTCTGGATGGCCGGGGAATGCTGAAGCAGTTGGATGTGATGCTTTTCCTTTCATGCTGGCCTGAGGTGCGGCGGCAGGGCAATGCCCATAGAGTTTGGCAGGGACCTGGGATCTGATGCATAGCAATAGAGTTGTGGTCCTGCGCTGGGCAATGAAGGTCGAATGTAGGGGTTCGAAGTGCTCCCTCAGTGACCATTCCCTCATGGTTGTGGTCACTTCGGGATTTTGGTGACATCATAGATGTGCTATGAACCTCCCTGCGCCAAGAGAGAAGAGAAGGAGCAGAGGGGTCATTCACCACTGTGGAGTGGCAGTTGTGGATGTGCTCCTTTGTGTGTCCTTTTGGGGAAGATCTCCGTGAGGGCAGCCATCATGGGCTCTCATGTGGAGGCTGACCCTTAAGGGTTTTTAAATGGCTAGACCGCCATCTTTCAAAATAAAAAAGTTCACTATTACTCAATGGTGGAAGCCAACTAGGAAGAAAAGATGGCTGCCCACCATTCTACCACTACTACTTTTTCAACTCAGTTCAACAAGAAAATCCTACTACTGAAAAATAGTATCATAATTTGTCACTGTAGGACTATATCTGCTTAGATGGGGGTGCTGGTAGCACCTTACTTTTGACATTGGTACAAGGAGAATCTGGTCAGGCTGGTGGCGGCTCCATGGTGAATTTGAGAGTACTGCCAAGCAAAGACAAAGGGGCCTATTAGGATGGCGGGCGAACGTAGCGGGGCTGGGACCTGCTGCCAGTGGTGCGACGGTCCCGCACCCATAATTAGGATGCCACCGCCATGGTGGCATCCCCATCCACATCATTGTGGTGGGCGGTGCACATATCACCTTTCGCCACAATGCTGTGGCTGCACCTTGTGCATTTGCATGCACAATGTGGCAGGCTCTGCGCGGTGCCTGCCACATTGTGCATGCAAATGCAGAGGGGTACCATAGGTACCCCCCATGTGCACCCCCCAACACCCTGGGGGCCCGCAACAGGCCCCCACAGTCATGCACCGCATGCCTTTCCATGGCGGCATTGCCACCATGGAAAGGCACTAATCCGCCTGTATGCTAATATGGATGGTGGTATCTTCCAGACAACGCCACCATATCCATACCCTTTTCCGCCCGGTCGAGTGGTCGACCGGCGGAAAACCGGCGGATGGTCTTTCCGTCCGCCGGGGTCCCCCCGCCATAGTAATATGGCACGGGGGAAATGGGTGGCAGGCGGTGTATAATGGCGGGCGGATCGCCACCGCCATACGGCCTTTTTAAAGCGTGCCAGAGTCGTTGAGATGACTGTAATGCAAGAGTTAGGAGAGTAATTTGCCCATTAGGAAGGTTTTGGCCTCCTTTTTAAAGTGTGCCAGAGACGGAAATCTTCTAATGGCGGGCGGGAGTGAGTTCCAAATTCTTGGTGCAGCCCCAGAGAAGGCCCCATTGTACGTTCTTTTGTTCGCAAGCGTGCTGGTTGGAGCAAGAGGTCTCTGGCGGACCGGGAGTTTCTGGCTCCTCTGGATACCATGAGTTTCTGGGAGAGAAATGCAGGGAAATTTGAGTATAAAGCCTTGTGAGTGATGCAAGCCAGGTTAAGTTGGATTCTGGCCTCGAGAGGAAGCCAGTTCAGAGCTTTAAGGTGTGGAGAGATGAGGTTGAATTTCTTTGAACCTGTTAGGAGTCTGGTGGCAGCGTTGAGGCAGGCTTTTAATGGGGCTAATGAGATCTTGGGTAGACCTGCGAGGATAGAGCATCCATATTCCCGTCTGGAGATGACTAGTGCCTGGATTGCCATTTTTAGGTCGGGAGTGTCAAGGAAAGGTTTCAGGTTTCTTAGGTAGCTCAGGTGAAATCTGGCTATTTTGGCCACGCATATTCAAGATGCAGTCTAGGGTTATTCAAAGGGATTTAGAAAAGTCCACTATGGTTGGTGGGCAGTTTAACGCTGTGACCGCCTTGATCCTTTCCTGAATGTCAGGGTTGGTTTTGGGTGGGGAGATTAGAAGAAATTCATTTTTTTTGCTTTAAGTTTGAGCTGGTTAGAGGTGAGCCAATGGACAGTCAGCTTCAAGGCCTCATTCAGTGAAAGAATGTCCTTCCATATGGGCGGTGGCGATCCGCCCGACATTATAATAGACCCCATAGTCTGTAAATCTTTGCCTCACAGATTTCTGGCCGGCCTGTTGGCTAAGAATTTGCCACACAAACTGTCACTCTGACTCAAATATATTTTTTCCTAAGTAGTCATCCTCAATCATGAAGTGTTTATGTGCTTTACCTTTTTTTTTATATATTGTACTGTTCTTAGCAAAGAACTCTGTCACACAGTTTGACCTTTTCCACATGACATACAACATTTTGTTCAGACACCCTGACTATACTTTGCACTATTACAATCTTCAGTGCAGTGGATGCATGAGCTCTTTAAAAGAGATTTCAGTAGTGCCATATATTAGGGGTTGTGCAACTGATTACTTCCTTCCCGGGCAGGAAGCACACAATAAATATGTAGAATTGTCCTGAAATAACTGCCAGAAGCTGTCTGGGGAGCGACTGGGAAACCGCAGACACTTGATTGTGGCCTCATTAAAACTATTGCTTTAAAGTGTGATGAGAGATGAGGAAGAACCACCAGAGCCCAAGGCAGACCTTCCAGTGTGAAACTGGTGTGGCTTTTGCAATATTTGTAGCCTGCAGCTCTTCCACTGATCTCAACAGAGTACCCCCTAAAGTTCAACTAAAGTTACAAGTAGTGATTGGGTTTGCCCATCTTTGTATTTATTTATTTATTTTTAATTTTTTAATTTTTGTGTTTTATAGAGCGCTACCTAGACCAGTAAGGGTATCAGAGTGCTTTACAGGATTGACAAGTGGTATACAAAAGACTTAGGAGGGGTGGATACATTTGGGATAAAAACAGATAGATACATTTTACAAGAAACAAGCGGTCTCAGATCCCAGGGTGGATACATTTAGGATAAAAACAGGTAGATAAATTTTACAAGAAACAAGCGGTATCAGATCCCAAGGTGGGATGCCCAGAGGTGCCAGGTGGATATCATCCAGAAAAACCATGGTGAGGCTGTAATAGGAGGTAGAACAAAGTCGTTGAGATGACTGTAATGCAAGAGTTAGGAGAGGAATTTGCCCATTAGGAAGGTTTTGGCCTCCTTTTTAAAGCGTGCCAGAGGGAATTCTTCGAATGGCAGGTGGGAGTGAGTTCCAAATTCTTGGTGCGACCCCAGAGAAGGCCCTATTGTACGTTCTTTTTTTCGCAAGCGTGCTGGTTGGAGCAAGAGGTCTCTGGCGGACCGGTAGTTTCTGGCTCCTCCGGATACCACGAGTTTCTGGGAGAGAAATGCAGGGGAATTTGAGTATAAAGACTTGTGAGTGATGCAAGCCAGGTTAAGTTGGATTCTGGCCTCGAGAGGAAGCCAGTTCAGAGCTTTAAGGTGTGGAGAGATGACGTTGAATTTCTTTGAACCTGTTAGGAGTCTGGCGGCAGCGTTGAGGCAGGCTTTAAATGGGCCCAATGAGATCTTGGGTAGACCTGCGAGGATAGAGCATCCATATTTCAGTCTGGAGATGACTAGTGCCTGGATTGCCATTTTTAGGTCGGGAGTGTCAAGGAAAGGTTTCAGGTTTCTTAGGTAGCTCAGGTGAAATCTGGCTATTTTGGCCATCGAGTTGATGTGGCCACGCATATTCAAGATGCAGTCTAGGGTTATTCAAAGGGATTTAGCAAAGTCCACTATGGTTGGTGGGCAGTTTAACGCTGTGACCGCCTTGATCCCTTCCTGAATGTCAGGGTTGGTTTTGGGTGGGGAGATTAGAAGAAATTTATTTTTTTTGCTTTAAGTTTGAGCTGGTTAGAGGTGAGCCAATGGACAGTCAGCTTCAAGGCCTCATTCAGTGAAAGAATGTCCTCAGGACAAGAGATTTTGATGTAGATCTGGGTGTCGTCGGCATACATGTGGTAGGAGATATTGGCGGTGCATAGCACTTCTGCGAGCAGTTCAAGGTAAAGGTTGAAGAGGGTAGGGGACAGGGTTGATCCTTGGGGGACTCCAACCGTGATCGGAGAGGGAGTGGACAAGTTACCGTTGATTAGGAATCTCTGTGAGCGGTTCTGGAGGAAGGCCCTAAACCATTCAAGAATGGGGCCATCCAGTCCCTTCCTGATTTTGAGCCGTTCAAGGAGTTTTTCCTGGTTGACCGTATCGAAAGCAGAGGATAGATCTAGGAGGATTAGGAGACAGGTTTGAGTTGGTCAAGGGCTTGGAGAGCATCATCCACGATGTAGAGGAGGGTGGTTTCAGTGCTGTGACCAGGTCTGAACCCGGATTGGAAGTCGTCTAGTAGGTGGAAGTTGGTGATGTGTTGGCTCAGCTGCTGTTGCACACATTTCTCCAGAACTTTAGCTAGGAGTGGGATATTAGATATAGGTCTTTAGTTGTCAGGGGAAGCAGGGGATGGGGATGACTTGGCCGGCTTTAAGAGAGTCAGGTATCGATCCCTGTAGAAGGGAGGCGTTGATTATTGCAGTCCAACTAGGGCTGATTGCCTGAGAGGCGGCAGCTAAGCAGTTAGAGGGGAGAGGGTCATTAAAGTGGTTGTTCAGGCTTAAGGAGAATAGAATTTTTGAGACGGAATGTTCGTCATAAATTTTGAAGTTGGACCAGAGTGCTCGGTTTCTGGGTGATGTCTGGGGGGGCAGAGCGGAGAGATGAGGCAGAGCCGGAGGGGTTTTGAAGTAAGTGGCGGATCTATGATCGTTTCCTAGGGCAGTGATTTTGTCAGAGAAGAAGGAGGAAAATTCCTTGCATGATATTAGAGATGTGGGGGTATCTTTAGGTGTTTTTGCCAGTTTGTTAGATTGGTCTTTGACCGTTTTGAATAGCTTACGAGGTCTGTTCTTGGCGCTCCCCAGTTCTGTTCTGATGAATTCTTTTTTTGAGTTGATGAATTTCCTATTATAGGCATTTCTGACCAGGCGGAGAAGTTTTAGATGGGCTGCTGATGGGTGCTGTTTCCAGTTTCGTTCTATCTGCCAGAGGGATCTCCTCTCATCGTTGGGGGATCCGTTGAACCAGGGGTTCCTGTCTTTGATTTTGGTTCATTTTAGATTTAGCAGGGCAAGATCATCATGAATGTTGGATAAAGTTGTGGAATAATGTTCAGTGAGGTTGATGATCGTAGTGATATGGGGGGTGGGGGGGGGGGAGATTGGGGTCAGTCTCACAGCGAGCAGCCAGTTTCCTGTGATCAAGGTTCTTGGTGTCTCTAACCCAACGTTTGGGAATCACGGGTTGTCGTACCCTTGTCTTGTGGGTGCCAGGCAGAAGCAAGGTGATAGCGTGGTGGTCAGACCAATCACATGGGTCTATAGGGATAAGCTTGACCGTTGATTCCTTAGCGATGATCCAGTCTAGAGTGGTGCCTTTCGAGTGAGTTGGGAGTGTGCAGGCTTGAGTAAGGGCTAGGTCAGTCAGGAAGTCTCTAATGGCGTTGACCTGAGGGTTCTTGGGGTCGTTCCAGTGCAGGTTGAAGTCGCCAAGAAAAATGTCTTTAGAGTTGGGGGAAACCTTGGCTGTGATGATTTCCATGAGGTGATCCGTGAAGGATGCATTCATGCCTGGGGGGTGGTAAAAGATGTGCAGTCTGAACAGTTGGGTGGTGTTGCTGCATATGGAAAGTGCAAGGTATTTGCAGGAGTCTGCCAGAAGTTCAGTAATGAGGAGGTTAGAGTGGTAGATGCAGGCAATGACTCCACCTTTTTTTTTAGACTGCCTGTCCAGCCTTACAATGTTATAGTTGGGAGGGACTAGGAGGTCTAGGCAGGGCAATGAGGATTCATTGAGCCAAGATTCAATCAGGATCGCGAAGTCATATTTTCGGCTCAGGATGAGATCGGCGACATCAGCGGCTTGCTTTACTGCTGAGCGGCAACTAATTAGGAGGCCGGATAGTGAAAGGTCGGAGTGAGTGTCGTGAGTAGGGGCAGAGATGGGAACTAGTGCTAGGTTGCTATTAACAACTCCTCTGTTGCGGAGGGTAGCTGACCTGTTGGGGTTGATTGCAACCGTGCGGATAGTGTGTTTGTCACTCAAGTCTAAAGGGCATGGGGCTACCAGGGCAGATTAGTAGCTAATGAGGAGGTCTAGAACTTCTTCCTCCGTGAGGTCTAGTGGACTAGGAGTTACAGGGGCATATTTGTAGGTAAGGAGGAGGGCCAGAATTTCCTCCTCTGACAGGAGGCAAGGCTGCTTGCGAGGGCGCAGGTGAAACAGGTGAAGGAGGGGCTTGGTGAAAGGGAGGGGAGTAGAGCTCTGCGGGAACTTGAGATTCGACAAGGAGAGTTCGGTGAGGAGAAGGAGGTTCTTTAGTTCCAGAATGGAGTTATGGGTGCTCTGAGTTAGTTTGTTTGCTCTGTGGTGGAGAGTTTCAATATCCCTATAAGAGGGATGCTCTTGCGGGCAGGAGGGAGATGGTTTGGGAACGATTTTGATGGCATGCGCTGGTAGCAAGGTAGTGAGGCTATGTCGACCAGTGGCGTGAACCCTTGGAGGAGTTTCAATATCCATATAGGAGGGAAGAGTTTGCGGGCAGGAGGTCAAATGTTTGGGGACAATGCTGTTGACATGCGCTGGAAGCATGGTAGTGGGGCTAGGTCGACCTGAGTCAGGAGCCCTTGGAGGGATGGTTTGTGAGTGGCTAGGCACCCTTGGCGGATAGGTCGAGGGATGGTGCGGGGAAGCTTAGACAGATGAGGGTCGTGCACATATTTGTTGAGGAGGGTGAAGAGGTCCGCGAATTTAATGAGATCTTTGGGTGGAGCTTGGATCAGGACGATGCCGTTTTTGTATAAAGTGATGGTAAGGTCAGCTTGCAGGTTTGAGGATGGTGCGATCATGAGCTTAGTGCCGTACGGAATGTTCCTGGTTTCGTGTACGTTAAGGAGGTTCAAGATGGCTTTGCACCATAGAGATGTTTTTCCGAGTAGAAGATGAGGTCATTGATGACTGTGCCCTTGTCTGCGCTGAATCGTAGGTCAGGGATGAGGGTATCGGGATGACTTTTCAGGATGGAGTGTTTGAAGGATTTAGCGGTGGTTTTGGAGAGATAAGGAGGATAGACAACAGTGTACGAGTTGACACCAGAAGAGGTCAGGCAGGGCCCTGCCATGCTGGCGAGAGTGGGGAAACTTTAGGGTCAAGAAGGAGCTGAGGGAGGTTGCAGGTGTGGTCCAGCAGTGCTAATCCCTTCTTAGGGGTACCACCAACTTGGTCCGCAGAAGTGCCGGGCTCGGGCAGTGAGGAAAACGCTCCGGGGCCTAAACAGGAAGTCTGCAGCCTAGCAGAGCGTCCCGAGAGACAGGGAGCGGGCAAAGGATCAAGTGGCTGGACAGAATGCATTAGAGTAGGGTGTCTTTGGGGAAGACGACCACCCTTACGAAGGCTCCATGTAGGTAAGTAGGAGGAAGATCTCAATGGGTCACTGAACTAACAGATAGGCAAGTCTCCACATCCAGGAGAGTTGCCAAGTACAGGGAACAAGCCATTTGGAACCCACAAGCTGAGTGAAGGTTGTTTCGGAGGTGAAGAGGCATGCGGTCAGCACCGCAGGGCTCTGGGCCCAAGCTGGAAAAGGAGGCAGGAGGCAGCAGGGGTAAGGCAGCAATGGGCCAAGAAAGGGAGGCGTCGCCCCTGATGCGAGAGGCACGCAGCTGGTGCAGCAGGTCTCCGGGCCGTCCCACCAGCAAGCAGGAGAACGCTGTTGAAGGAGGCCATTGCAGGGGTAGGCATCTGCGGTGGCAAGGCTGCAGCGGGTCTCAGGGCCCCCCCAGTGGCTGGCTGGAAAGTGCTGATGCAAGAGGCCACGGAGGGGAGGCTGCAGTGTGCTAAGTCAAGTGGGCATCCGCGGGGGCGAGGCTGCAGCGGGTCAAGCCAAGTCGTGCCGGGTCAGGCCTCAGTGCCTCAAGCTCCAAGTTTGGGCCAGGACAGGGGAGACCAGAATAGGTCAGGCGCTCACAAGCCCGAGCGTCGAGGCCCCGCACCCTGGCAGATCAGCAGTCACTTCCGGGGAACCCGCCGAGAGCTGCCAGGCCATGGTTCCCAAGAATCAGATCGGGTAGTGAGCCGGGGGTGGGGTGGGGGGGGGAATCACCAGAACAAGTTGCCAGAACTCTAGGCAGGTCCAAAGCGATGAGTTGTAGTCAGCGCCGGAGACAAGAGAGACAACCTGTAACATCCATTGTAACATCCAATGTAACAGGAAACACAGCCCCCCAGCTGGCACCAGGCAAGCGTCGATCCTTCGGAGGCGGAGGGAAAGGACTCATCATCAGCACACTTGCTGCCGGGCCGTGGACCATGGGCTCCAAGCAAGTCCCAGGTGACGCAGGATGCTAGGTCGCAGGGTGGGACTCGCTGCTGAAGATGTTGGCCACGGGGAAAGTCGCTGGGAGTGGCGTTGGCATCCAGGGTTCACCCACTGGCACCCGGGGGTCTCGATCCTCCAAATGCAAGCATGCACTGGCTCGGATGAGCCCACATTGGGCAGCCAGACTCCGGGCAGGACTGAGGCGTTGCAGTAATAGAGGCTGCAAAGAATAGCACCAGAGATCAAATGGTGCTGGTAACCACTGCCGGGCAGACGGGCTCTAGGCAGGTCAGAGGGGTAGCAGTGTTAGAGGCTGCAAAATGGCACCGGAACCAAATGGTACCGGTAACCACAACCCCCCTGCTGGTATCAGGTGAGATGTCGATCCTCCGGGGGGCAGGAGAAGGATTAACCGTGTAGGTGCTGGCCACTGGGCTCCAGTCAGGTCCTCAGGGACGCGGATCAATGGCAGCAGGCAGAGACTCGTCGCCGATTCCTCTGGTCAGTGGGAGAGTCTTTGCAAATGGCACCTGCATACAGGGTCACCCACTGGCATCCGGCGACCTCGACCCTCTGGAGGCAGGCAGGTATGGGATCGGAGGAGCCAACAGTGTCAGAACCAAGGGCTCGTTGCAGTGGATTTCTACCTTCCAGCGGCAGACAGGCCCCGGAGCAGGAGATCAGCCGAGCAGTACCGGAGTCTGGGCAGTGTAGGTACAGACCGGAGCAGCAGCTGCAGTCAATCCAGCGCGTAAGTTAGATGTCAAATTCAGCTTCAGCGGTATGCTTTGGTAGGGGTGCGCAGTCCGGTCCTAGGGCAGGCGGGGGGAAGGGCCGATGAGGCGGTTTTTACGGGGATAACTACGAAATCGGTAATCCCCAAACCGGGAGCTCCTCGGGAGGCTCCTACTCAGCGGCCATCTTGTTTGGCATGTTTAGCTTGTATGGTAAGCCCCGGTGCTCCTCCCTACCAAGGTGGTTTCCTGGAACCTTGCTGGTACTAAAAATAAATTGGCATGTCCAGTGTAGTGTAGCTTTGTGAACCGATTCGATCTATGTTTGTTCCAGGAAACATGGGCTGTCACGCTACAGGTTCAGACTGGGTGTGTCAGGTTTGACAGACCTGCTCACTCCTCAAGGAAGGGCAGGCCTTGCAAAGTGGCTAAGAACTACTGTGGCTTGTACTTCTAAAGTTATGGATCTTGGGTCCCCTAATGTGCTATGTGTAATCTAGCAATTTACTGATGGGTTTACATTATGGTTGTACAATGCTTATTGTAGTCACGAAGGTAACATGGTTGGTTTAACCGCTATTGATATAATCAATGTGTATCTTTCATCTTCCCCGGCTGGTGTAATTAGAATTGTGGCTGGGGATTTTAATTGCAATTTTGAGCCCCTTCGCATTTCCACTGACACACTTAGCGGACAGGAGGACGAAGTATGGGCAATTCGGGAACTTACACTCTACCCAATGAAAAATTAGTCTACAGCAGTTCTGCAATTAAATACCTTTGGAAGCAGTCCTCGCCTTAGGATGGAGTTCACTTGCAGTGTCCTCATGGGAGGAAATTACTGATACCCATAGTTCCTTGTTCTGCACCATACAGGAGCCTTTTTTTGGTAGAAGCTAGGATTCTTCCAAACGGGCTCATGTGGCCAAATGGTTTACACAGGCATGTCGGGTAGTGAGGCAGGCCCTGATGGCAGCTATCAAGGATGGGACGGAGTAGAGCTGTAATCCAGGAAGCCATAGCTTCCTATAAAGCTGTATTGGACAGGGCCAAAAGAGATCATGAGATGGCTAGATGGCAGACATTGCTGGCTGCATCTAAGGGTAAAGACCATCACTCTTTTTGGAAAATTGTGGCTAAAAGGGCCTAGACCGTGCAGCCCTGCTATTCAGTAAATAATATAACAGTAGCTGCTTGGGTTCAACACTTCTCAGGCCTGTACGCCCATGATGTGGGGGATGAATGAGTTGACCTTGGTGTCAACCGTCGGCCCGATACTGAGTTCAGTTAGCAAGCCATGTGAGGGTGTGACCTTGGCCACACACGCAGAAGGCCCAGCCACCCCAGGGAATTGGACAAAGGAGTGTAAAACATCAGGTGTCTCGCTTGCAGCAGCTTTGTTCCACCAGATCGATTGTGATGCCAGCCCTAGCTCCGTGAGTGAAGTTGCTGTGGCACTTGATTAGATCACACCAGGGAAAGCACCGGGGCTTGATATGGTGCTTGAGACTTTTTTAAAGCCTAGAAGGAGATTTGGGGCCACATGCATCAAGCTTTTTTCCGGTTGCAAACGGGCAGATTCACAGAAGCGTCCTAGTTGCGACCGGAAAAAGCCCTTTTCTGATGCACGAACCCATTCCCATTGCCAATTAGGTAATCAAATTTTTTTGCGATTACCTAAATTGTGAATACATTTAGGTAATTGCAAATTAAGATTCCCCAAAGGGGATGCATCAAGCCTTTCCTAAATTCAAACTGTGCATGTTGGAAATGCTAATTACAATCAACTTCAAGTTGATGGTAATTTGCAAATTCTTTGAAAAATACACAAAAGTGGATTTTTCAAAGTGACATGTGGCGCACACGCATGCCCTTAGGGAATGTGAGTGCGCCACATGTGAGCACTTACCTTTTGGGGAGTGCATCAGGGGGAGCTTAGGCCCCCTAGCACAGTTGGAATTGCATTTGCAATTTGTGAAGGTTACCAGTTTGGTGATCGCAATTTGCGGATGCATTCCCATTCATTCCTATGGGCCTAAAGGCCTATGGGAATGAATAGAGTAACATTACCTAATAGTGATTCGCAATTTGCAAATCATTATTTGGTAATGTTTAGGAATCACAATTTATTTTGCGATACCTAAAAGCATAAGTAATTGTGATTCCTAAACAGCGATTCCTTAAAAATCGCTATTTAGGAATCACAATTCCTTATGTTGATGCATATGGCCCTTGGTGCCCTTATTTTGCACTTCTGTTCAATAACATCATGAATGGGCTCACCATACTCTGGACCTAGGGAGGGGTTGAAGTTGTCCCAAACTATAAGAGAGGCCTTAGAGCTGTTTTGTCAAACTACCCCCTTTTAGTCTTATCAACAGCTCACAGAAGCTCTTTAGCTGCATTCTGTTGAGCACGTTACAGGCTTGGATTGAGGAGTAGAAGTGCTGACTCCTCTCCAAGCTGGACTCTGGGCTGGGGCAAGCATCCTTGACCAAGTGCTCCAAATACAACTAATCTACTGGAAGAATGTCATGCTGGGGAGTGGATGCGTCCATGTCCTCTTTGTCAACCTTCGGTCAGCCTTTAATCTAGTTCCCAGGGAGGGCTTGTGGGCAATTCTAACTAACATGTTCAGGAGGCTCCACCGGGACAACTATACGCAGATTAGGTGTGGCCCTGCTGGAGAGCTGACAGACCCCATTCTAATGCCCCGGGGGTGAGACAGGGATGTGTCTTAGCCCCTACTTTGTTTCTATTATACATTAATGACCTGGTAACCTCTCTAAAGCAGTGCAAGCATGAGGACCACGTCTGGAAAACAGGAAGGTTCTGGCGCTCCTGTTTGTGGACAACACCTTTTTGATTTTGAGATCCCAATGGGGGTCCTAAATTTGTTGGACCAGTTCAGCGTATTCTGTAAGCACAGAGGGCTAGAGATCAACCTTAACAAAACAACATATATGGTACCAAATCCCTGACAGACGGCTAGATCGTACCCAGTCCTTCATGATTCTATACTGGAGAGGGTGCGTACCTTTGAAGACCTGGGGTTCACCCTAAATGAGCATTTTGGTTGGACATCCCAGATCCAAAAAGTAATCTCAGACTAGAACATTATAGTGGTGGTAACCCGAGAGCCTCAAAGGGGTCCAGCTTTTGCAGATAAAACTCTTTTTGCATATTAAGAGCTTGCAAGCTTAGGGGGGTCTCTATATGGTGGGGAACTCTGGGGGCATTACAATGTCAATGATATGAAACTGACAGAAAATCATTTTCTCCGACTCCCCACCAAACTTCCTACCAGCACTCCACTACTGCCACTTCAATTAGACCAATCAATCAATCAATCAATCACAGAATTTGTAAAGCGCACTACTTACCCGTGAGGGTCTCAAGGCGCTGGCGAAGAGGAAGGGGGGGTGCCGCTACTCGTCGAACAGCCAGGTCTTGAGTATTTGTTAGAAAAAAAGAGAGGATTTGGGGCAAAGCACAACCGCACCTATCCCTAGTGAAATTATGTAAAGGTATGGTGCTAATGACCGGAGATCCAAAGCCTCTAAATCTCCTGAAGCTCCACGCTTCAAACAACCAAAGCACAATCCAATGGTCCAGCACCCAAAATGCAACAGGTATTAAACATTTGTTATGACATAAGTAATTGTCGACAGTTTGTCTTTCAAATAAAAACCATGGACTTTCAGCAGAGTTGATTCTTTTCCTTTTTGATCCTTTATTCAGAAATTTTCTTTCAACATGTTAAAACAGACCATAGCCAACGCGTTTCATCCTCGCGGACTTCTTCAGGGCATTGATTAGTAACTTTGTTTTTCTGTGGTCTGTGCTCTATCGTTAAGATTGCGGTATTCTTGTCTTTGCAGTCTAATTTTTGTGTGCGCTTTTGCGATATCTGACAGAGTGATTTGGCGATTAGAAGATTCGGTTTCTTTTTATTTTCCCGGTTCGTTGGGTTAGTCAATATCAGCCATCCCTCAGTCAGTAGGTATCTATCTTTCCGTTTCTATTTGCCGGCATAATCGCGTGGCGTCAGTGTTGCCAGGTCTTGAGTAGCCTCCTGAAGGTCAGCAGGTCTTGGGTCTGTCGTAGGCTGAGTGGAAGGGTGTTCCAGGTTTTGGCGGCGAGGTGGGAGAAGGATCTGCCGCCGGTGGTAGTTCTTCGGATGAGCGGGACGGTGGCCAGGGAGAGGTCGGCGGAGTGGAGCTGGCGGTTGGGCGCATAGAAGGAGAGTCGTCTGTTGAGGTAGGCTGGGCCGGTCTTGTGGGGTGCCTTGTGTGCATGGATGAGGAGTTTGAAGGAGATTCTCCTGTCGGCGGGGAGCAAGTGCAGGTTTCTCAGGTGGGGGGTGATCTGGCTGTGGTGTGGAATGTCGAGGGTCAGGCGTGCAGAGGCGTTTTGAATTCTTTGCAGACGCTTGATGAGCTTGGTGGAGGCTCCCACGTAGAGGGCGTTTCCATAGTCGAGTCGGCTGCTAACGAGGGCCTGAGTGACTGTTCTTCTCGTGTCTGTCGGGATCCATCTGTAGATCTTGCAGAGCATGCGGAGGGTGTTGAAGCAGGAGACGCGTTGACTTGCTTGGTCATGGAGAGCATTGAGTCGAGGATGACTCCCAGGTTGCGTGTGTGGTCGGTGGGTGTCTGGGGTGCCCCCAGTGTCGTGGGCCACCAGGAGTCGTTCCAGGTTGGAGCCGAGGATGAGGACCTCCGTCTTGTCCGTGTTCAGCTTTAGTCGGCGACGGCCTTCATTCCTTAATGGAGGTTGGATTTGGCGGTGAGGGGGTCCTTGGTGAGAGAGAGGATCAGTTGAGTGTTGTCGGTGTTGGAGATTATGTTGAGGTCGTGCTGTCGGGCGAAGTGTGCGAGTGGGGCCATGTAGATGTTGAACAGTGTCGGGCTGAGGGATGATCCCTGGGGTACGCCGCAGATGATCTCGGAGGCTTTGGATCTAAATGGCGGGAGGCGGACTCTGTGTTCTGCCGGAGGGGAAGGAGGTGGTCCATTCAAGGGCTTTCTCTCGGATCCCTGCGTCGTGGAGGTGTGCGCGTAGTGTGCGGTGGCAGACAGTGTCGAATGCGGCAGAGAGATCCAGGAGGATGAGGGCTGCGGTCTCAACGTTGTCCAGCAGGGTCCTGAAGTCGTCGATGGCGGCGATGAGGGCAGTCTCGGTGCTGTGGTTGCTGCGGAACCCTGACTGGGATGGGTCCAGGATACTGTTTTCTTTGAGGTATCGGGTTAGCTGTTTGTTGATGATCTTCTCGATGACCTTTGCTGGGAACGGAAGCAGGGAGATGGGCCTGAAGTTCTTGAGGTCTTTCGGATCCGCCTTGTTTTTTTTTGAGTAGGGCGTTGATCTCGGCGTGTTTTCAGCTCCCTGGGAAGGTCGCGGTCTCGAAGGAGAGGTTGATGACATTGCGCAGGTGGGGTGTGATGGAGCTGCTGGC
Organism: Triturus cristatus; assembly: GCF_964204655.1. Lineage (NCBI taxonomy): Eukaryota > Metazoa > Chordata > Amphibia > Caudata > Salamandridae > Triturus > Triturus cristatus. The sequence goes on from NC_140594.1 coordinate 883,872,500, forward strand.
TTTGTTGAAGATGTGGTGCAGAAAAGGGTCTGACAGGGAGCCGGAGTGGATAGTGCTCATGGTCTTGATGATGTCATCGATGTTCACTTTGGCCCAGGCTGTCAAGGGGTCGTGGTTGATAGTGTGCGGCGAGTCTGGTGTGTCAGGGTCTGTTGGGGCAGTTCGGGTGTCGAAGCTGTCATGGATGTCGTCGATCTTGCGGTGGAAGAAGGTGGCGAGGGAATCGCACAGGGCTTGCGACGGCGGGATGTCGTTGGAGTTGGAGCTGGGGTTGGAGAGTTCCTTCATGATGATGAAGAGCTCCTTGCTGTTGTGTGCGTTGTTGTCAAGGCGGTCTTTGAAGGGGTAGGTAGGTGGGCTGAGGGCGAGGTTTGCCTGTAGTTGGTCTTCGGTGACTTTGCTCCAGCAGCGGCGGGGGATCTGTTGGGTGCGGTGGGTTTCTGGAAGGTGAAGTGGATGCAGCGGTGGTCAATCCAGAGGAGTTCGGTGGTATGGCTGAAGGAGACGTGGGCACTTGAGGACAAGACGGGGTCGAGCATGTGGCCGGCGGTGTGGGTCGGCGTTGTGACGAGCTGTCTCAGTCCGAGGTTGGCGAGGTTGTCGATCAGGGTGGTGGAGTTGCTGGCGTTGTTGCTCTCCAGGTGGAAGTTCAGGTCTCTGAGGAGGATGTAGTCGATGGAGGTCAGGGTGTGAGTGCTGATGAAGTCGGTGAAGGAGTCACTGAATTGAGGTCGGGGTCCGGGGGGTCTGTAGACGAGGGTGCCTCTTAGGGTGGTGTTGGGGTCCGTGTGGATCTGGAAGTGCATGTGTTTGGCGGTGCTGAGAGTGTCGTCGGTGCTGGTCGAGACCCTGATGGTGATCTTGTGGACGATGGCGATTCCTCCTCTGACTCCGTTGGTGCGGTCTCTGCGGGTGATCTTGTAGCCGTCTGGGATGGCTATGGCGATGTCGGGTGCGGAGGAGTCGTTCATCCAGTCGTTCATCCAGGTCTCTGTCAGGAAGGCGACATCCGGTGAGGATGTGTCGAGCAGGTCCCAGAGCTCAACGGCGTGTTTGCGTGCGGAGCGGGTGTTCAGTAGGATGCACCGGAGGAGGTTGAGGTCATTCTTGGCGGGCGGTTCGGCGGCTCTGAGGCTGGTGTAGCTGCAGTTCCGGCAGGTGAAGGGGCCATGTGTGCTTTTTGGGGCGGCCTTGAAGCAGGTGTAGGTCCGTCCGGGGTGGAGAGCGTGGAGTGTGCTGGCATCGTAACGGCGGCGGCCGTCGTGGCGGGTGCAGGAGGCGCGCGGACCAGGGTTTCTGGTGCTGGGCGCGGTCCAGGCGCGGACAGGTGCAGACGGGCTTGCCTTAGGCGCGCACGCTGCGCGGCCGCGCAGCAGCCGCCATATATAGGGAGGTGGGAGGGAGGAGCAGCTGGGAGGTGGGAGGCGGGAAGCAGGGGCAGCAAATGGGCAGAGAGGGGGCGGGGCCACAGGGGACGCAGCAGGTACAGAAGGCAAAATGGGTACGGGGTTAAGGGCACAGCAAGGGGAAAAATACAGAGCACACAGGGGGCAGCGAGGGGCACAGAAGAAAAACGGGCAAGAACAGATGGGGAAGCCTAACTCACAGGCACAGAACAGTAAGGGCAGCGAGGGGCACAGAAGGAAAACGGGCTCACAATAGTAGGGACAGCGAGGGGCACAGAAGGAAAAACGGGCTCACAACAGTAGGGACAGCGAGGGGCACAGAAGGAAAAAACGTGCTCACAACAGTAGGGACAGCGAGGGGCACAAAAGGAAAATGGGCTCACAACAGTAGAGACAGCGAGGGGCACAGAAGGAAAAAACGGGCTCACAACAGTAGGGACAGCGAGGGGCACAGAAGGAAAAAACGGGCTAACAACAGTAGGGACAGCGAGGGTCACAGAAGGAAAATGGTCTCACAACAGTAGAGACAGCGAGGGGCACAGAAGGAAAAAACGGGCTCACAACAGTAGGGACAGCGAGGGGCACAGAAGGAAAAAACGGGCTAACAACAGTAGGAACAACGAGGGGCATAGAAGGAAAAAACGGGCTCACAACAGTAGGGACAGCGAGGGGCACAGAAGGAAAACGGGCTCACAACAAAAGGGACAGCGATGGGCACTGAAGGAAAAAACGGGCTCACAACAGTAGGGACAGCGAGGGGCACAGAAGGAAAATGGGCTCACAACAGTAGGGACATCGAGGGGCACAAAAGAGGAACGGGCACAGAACGGACACAGGCAACAGAAGAGAAATGGCATTACAAGGCAACGGACACAGATACAGACAACAGATTAAACACAGACAGCAGAAGAGAAATGGCAATACAGGGGGAGGATACAGACTTACAGACTACTTCCTCCGAACGGCAGCTGGGCAGGGACCAACACAGGCGGTGCTGTGCGGAGGGGGAGCGGCCTACCAACAGATCAAGGCATTCGACCTCTTGCCCTCAGAGATAAACTCAGACCCCTGCTGTATTGAAGGAGGATCTGGTTCTCAGCAGACTTATTATCTTTTCGGCTGGGACCGGAAGAAATCTTAAAAACTTCCTGGAGCTTTGAGGATCCCATGGTTGGGGGATATTAGGCGTTGTCTTGAAGAAATTGGGTGCGGAAATATGTGTGCCCATCCAGAAACGTTGTGTGGCATTTCCAAGTCCATGATTAAGGAGCTGTATTGGAGACGTGCAGAAAGTAGATTTCACAGGACTAGGGGGGATGGTACGTGGACCACAGCTTTTCTGGAATTTAAAGACACCTTTTGTCTGAAAAAGTACATGGATACAATCAAGCCCCCGGCTGCCAGATTTCTTTATATCAAGTTCCGTGTCAGGACGTTGCTGATTGCATAATTTACTGTGAAGTGGCAATGTCCATACAACAATAATCAACACAACGTGAGCGGTCCTTTTTTGAGGCAAAGCAAACTGTAGACCATGTCCTGTATTTTTGTCCACAATATAATGTACATAGGAGGAAGTGGATCTTGTTGCTGTGCAGCAATCTAAGCATTATGTACTACAAAACTGCAACTTGGATGCTTGAAGCAATTGCTGAAATAAAGTCTAATAAAGGCTAAAGGATAAGACACATTATGATAAGGATTACAAATTAAAATACAGATCCTAAGAAACTCAAGAAATACTTTTGCATCCAGCTTCTGAAAGAACTATAGATAATTTCCATTGGAAAGAAAACAAGCTTTAAAATAAGGAATAAGATTACAGTACAGAAGTCGGGAAATGTGCTGACATAAACTAATGAGGCACCATAGAGGGCCAGTAAATTATGCTATCTACATAACCAAAGAATTATGCATTCCTAAAAATATATATAAAGAGAAAATTGGTACCAATAACTATAGGTACATGTTAACTTTTTTTCCTCATTGAGTCCTCAGGAGACTTCACCTACTAAGAAGCAGATATAGTGCAATTACATCCTCAGGTCACAGATCTGATCTATTTGTTAATCTATTATAGACATACAGAAATACACAGAGACACACAGACACAGGCACAGGCACACACACACACACAACAGCACCTCTGTCCATCGTGAAAGCTAGCCCACCCTCCATCACCTTGATTGCCATACTGTGCACTATATTCACTTGCTTAACAAAGCAGGGCTGGGATGTTGTATTTACCTGTACTATATTTCACTTTCACAATGTGTATATTTGTTTACAAAACACCTGAATAAACTAATTAATCCATAATTCAGTAGTCAAAATATTGCACAACTGTTGACTGACCAAGAATTATTCAGATATTACTTTTGTGTCTGATTACTCACTTGTGTGTAGTTTCACTAATATTGGAAAGAACAGACGGACATCTGTGAATTATACAAATAACCTGTGTGGATTCAGAACCTGTGGTTGTGTATGCCCTTTGTGCATTTGCTAACTGACTAAACTTCAAAAATAATGTCTTACATTCCTAAATCACAGGAATTTAAATAATGGTGGATTTTAAAATATGCAGAACACACAAAGGAAGGCCTGAGGAGGTTTAAAGACCAGCAGGTCCCCTCAATCACAACTCAATAACACAAAAATTGGCCCCTGGATCTGTATAACAGAGGGAGTGCTGGGGATTCCCTTTTATAGGACGGTTTCCCTCACCCACCCACAGGTGGCATGCTTCATCATAGGGTAACCTCCTCGCACTGCGACTAGTGCGGGCTATGACCCCCTCTCTGAGAGGGAGGAGATCAAGGATGTTTTCTTGTAAGAAAGAGAGGTCAACTAAAACCTTCAGATGAGCTGGGTGTGGAGGAAGTGACAGAGAGAAAGAATGTGTGAGTGAGCTAAAACTAACTCACTGGTATGTCAAATAAACTTTAACAAGGCATCCAGAGGTCAGGATTAAAAACTGGAACTATGGCAGGAGGAGATTCAACCTGTCACAGAAGTCTGAAGGCCGACATGTTTCAGCCTAGTACCCTCCGTAGAGGTGTAGCGGCTTTCTTCAGGACCGACGTGAATTTGAAATGTGAATATACCACACAAACCAATCTTAGTAGGTGGAAAAAGGTATACAACCAGCTAATGCGGTCAATCACCACTCAAGGGTGGAATGCCGACTGGAGGCTTTCTTTCGTAAAGGATTTGGATGCCAGCTCAAATTTTTGCGCCAAGGTTTAAGGTGCCAACTAGCTCACCCGACAATACGGGGAAAATGCCGACCAGCTGAGACAATATTTGAGTGGTGATTGACCGCATTAGCTGGTTGTATACCTTTTTCCAGGTAGCAGCTTCTGGCTTCCCAGCCAAAGGCATGAAGAGACCGGTAAAGAACAGGACGCAAGCCTAGAATGTGAGTTCCTGTCTATTTTATATATTGCATATATGTTCTGCTGCAACTACAGCAGAAAGCATGCACTTATGAAAATACATCTTTCTTTATAAGGGGCCAATGGGAAAGGTTTACCCTTCACTCTGAATATCTCTATCTGAACTTTGTAAAAGAGTGTGAAATATTGCACTCTGTTTTAACTTTGCACACTGTTGCAACTTTAGACCAAAAACGGCTGTCCTACGAAATAGGAATTTTGTGCTTGATGACTTTCAAAAACATCAGAAACTCATAGTGTTAAAAATGGGAACAAAACAGCAAAACAATGGACTGCATTGCACGAAGAATATCCCTTGTATAAATATTTTTAAAAGCAATAATATTTTAAATAACTCACAGAAGCATTTCTTTGAAGTGCTGCATTTCACTAGTCACTTTTTGAAGATTGAATTCAGCTGTCTTCAGTTGGTTCTGCAAATCTGTAGAAGGAAAATTACTCTCAATGAATGACTAATTGAGCATGACACTGACACCATTGAGATACCAGCATATTCATTTATTCTGAGGGGCCTTTTACAAGAAGACCAACACACAGACATGTATGGAGAAGTCGCAGCACTGTATAATTTAAAATAATTATATGTAATGGATGTGCACCTACAGGACTTCTTGCTTTCACAAGTTTGAAAATGTTAAGTATGTTTCTGTAATTACGAGGAATTATTTTTAATTGATTTGCAGTAAAATCATTTTTTGCAGACATTTTAGTAGATTTTGTTTCTTAAAGTGTGTATAACTATTTTAACAGATTAACTTCATATCTAAACAGATTTCACTTTATGTTCAAACAAAATATAGAGTTTCAATGGTGCATGCAGCTTATTTTCAACTATAGAATACTTTAAAACAATATCTGTCCTCTTAGTACCATCGACATTAGGTCAAATGTCCATACTGTGCATAATAATCAGAACATATCCAATATGACTACACCCCCAACTTCCCTTTCCATGTCTGGGCAGTCATACTTATTTGCCTTACTTCCGCTTTCAGGCACAGGGTCAGATGTACGGCGTGATTTTGCATGCGCAAAAGGGTTTGCGAACCCGTTTGTGCATGCAAAATCACTGTTGGCTTGTACAATTCCTAAATAGCGAGTCGCAATTTATTGGCGACTCGCTACTTAGGAATTGCGAGTCGCAATTAGGAAGGGAAGTTCCCTTTCTAATTGCATCCGCAAATCAATGTACAAATGTTTTGTGACCGCAATTGCGGTCGCAAAGCACTCGCAAATTACCACCCTCTTCAAGAGGGTGGTAATGCAGTCGCAATTTGGAAGGGGTCCCCAGGGGACACCTTCCACTTTGTGACTGTCTCCAAAAATATTTTTAAGGGCAGGCAGTGATCCCAGGAACCACTACCTGCCCTTAAAAAATTAAATGAAAAAGTTTCATTTTTTTTTTTAAATGCATCCCGTTTTCCTTTAATGAAACCAGGCTGCATTTGAAAAAATAAACTGCTTTATTTAAAAGCAGTGCCAGGCACGGTGGGCTGCGGAGCCCAGCAGGCCACCAAATGTGAGAGGGCCTGGCATTCCCAATGGGCTCGCAAATTGCGAGAGGCTCGTTGATATTAATGAGCCTCGCAATTTATGACCCCATTGGGAATCGCAAACAGTGGTCAAAACATTGTTGTACATGCACCTCACAAATTTCGAGTCGCAAAAGACTCGCAATTTGCGAGGCGCTATTTTGTGCGTCGTACATCTGGCCCACAATCTCTACTGTCTGCCATGCCTGCTAATCTTCTCCTCCTTTCATGTATTTGCTACCCTTCACCTGTTTCCCATCCCACTTCATATTACAGTGACAGTATCAGTCTGCTCCAGCAGTCATGACTATGTCAGTTTGTGTTTCCTCCTCTAGTCTATTCCATCAAAGTACGCCTTCTTCACCTTACGCTCTTCTCAATTCAGTCCTCCTCAGTTCCTCTCACACTCCCTATTTCATGGAACTACAGCCTAGCTTCTCCACCTCTCTCCATTCCCCAGTCACTACTCCCTTGTATCTCTTCCAAGCTACTTCCTCTATATCCCAATTCATAATTTACCATCATGTTTCCTCATCCAGTCATTGCCTTAGCAATCTAAGTCCTCTGCTCTCTTCCCTCCTTTGGTTCCTGACCTTATCCTACATTGTTCATCGAATGGGGTAAGCAGTCTGGTCGGCTTTTTATAGACACAATCCAACAACAGCCACGTTTTGCAGCCTGATGAGTGCCAAAATGCAGCTTACTTCGATGTTCACCTCCCTGGTGGAAAAAGTATTTGGTCAGATTGAACATCAGCACCATGAGTTCGGAGAAAAGGCTGGACGCCTTCTCACCCAACAGCTGAAGCAGGAGGAGGCCCACCGCTCCATTCCAGCTCTCAAAACACAAGGAGGCTTAATCACTAACCTTATCCAGATCGCAGAAGAAGTTGCATCTTTATTTATTGGACCTATATTCCTCAGCAGTTGAAGACCCTATGTCAGAAGGGGAATCAGAGATTGGACTCCCTATCGAATACTATAAGATAAATGAACAGACTGTGGTGCCATTATTGACTATGGTTTACAAAGATGTGTGAGTCAGATACTATACATGCGGAGTTAAATAGAGCTAACAGTGTACTCCTTCCAAAGCCGACTAAAGACCCTCTTCAATGTGAAAACTATCACTCCATCTCTCTTATAAATACAGACTTAAAAATACTGGCTAAAGTATTGGCCACCCCCTTAAAGAAATTCATCCCATCACCGATTAATAGATCCCAAGTGGGTTTTGTGCCAAGACACTCGTCTTCTAGCCTCCTGTTGCACATCACTTGGCTGGCCTACAAAGATAATGGCAATAAAGTGGAGATTTCCTTAGAAGCCAAGGAGGCATTCAACAGGGTTGAATGTCCTTATTTATTACCGGTCTTACTGAAAGCAGGATTCAAAGATCGCTTCATCACAAAGGTGAATCCTCTATGCCATTCTCCAATGGTAACCATCAGTTGTACTGATTTCAATCCAAACCATTGGCGTTGCACATAAAACTGTCAAGGCTGCCCCCTCTCCCAGATCCTTTTTTGGTTGGCACATGAACCTTTGGCTGCTAAAGGTCAAACATTCAATACTATTCCCAGGCATCCATACAGCGGTGGGGGAAGTGAAACTTCTATATGAGGATGACATCTTAGTTCTACTCGACAACCCGGAACTCGTCATTCCTTTCCTCCTAGACATTCTCAACAAATTTGGGCACTTCTCTGGCTATCAAATTAACGGGATAAAAGTGAGGCTCAACATCTAATTCGAATCACCCCTGAAACAGTCCTGGCAGAGCTACCTTGCAGATGGTCCACTATGATAATCAGATACCTAAGCATGATGATAGGCAATAATTTGACGTAGACAGCAGAGGAAAGCACTGAAGTCCTGCTTACGGTTCTCAACAATAAATGTCTACTCTACGGCTGTCGATGTGGGGTTGAACTCAAACAGTGAAGATGGTGACTGTACCTTTCTTTAACTATCTCTTTGGAATGACTCCAACCGCCATCCGGCATACATGATTCACAAACTTGACAACCTCTTCTAACACCACGTGTGGAACGGATGGAAACCCACACTTAAAATCAGTAAGCTACAGGCCGACACAGGAACATGAGGGCTCCGCCTGCCGGATATGCCACTCTCTTCTATGAAGTGCACCACCTGGCACATTTGGCTTATCTCTACTCCAAAAACCTGAAAAGCGCAACTAGAACGTACTCTCCTCATAGGGATGAATGCCCACAATGAACCTCACAATGCTACACCCACGGCTGAGGGCAAAATAAATCCTGAGCTAACTGAGTTGATCCGAGTACGATAAACCACACATCAGCTTCTACGTCAAAGACAAAGCCCTGCTCTGAAAAAAACAAATTGATCTGCATTGATGGTCAACAACAAAGTGGAAGGACGGGGCAGACTGTTGTTTTCACACTATGGATCAACTTTGGCTTGTGGAGGGTCATAAGTCCTTTGGAGATCTACAGGAGTGAAATATCTACAACTCAAACACTGACTACAATGTGCTAAGGCCACGCTTCCTGAATCAGTGAGACATGATCACCTAAGAAAGTGGACTTATCTCTGGCTTATATAAAGTACTAATAGATAAATTCCACTCTACTTGTCTCTGACGCATACTATGAGGTAAATGGCAAAGTCAAACAGGCAAAATTTAATCTGAAGCACAATTAATGTTTTGTTTTTTCAAACTGCTGCAAGACTGTTATTGGTCTCGGAATCGGAAAATGACTAATCTGACTCCTACAGCAGTGTGTTGGAGATGCAATCATCCAGAATGTGACAATTTGCATATAATGTACTCCTGTCCCTTTCTACAGACAAACTGGCAGCAAATCCCAAATACATAGAACTCATGCAATGATCTGGCCTTACATCCCTCCTGGGAATTGATCTTTCCCCACGACACATGGAAATGTGGCAGATTTAAACAATCATACGAAACGATGGATTGACATAGCGCTTGATGTGGCCACAATGGCCATCCAATGCCCTTGAAAACAAGTGATGCTCCCCTATTGTACTGAATGAATGAAATATGGGTACTATACCACTCTACACATTGGAATTGGAACACTTATTGGACACCGTTCACCTTAAATTTCTCCCACATGAAGAGACATTGCTTTTTTGAAGAATAATCCAACCCGGATGAAGTCCGCATGGACGAAACGTGTTAGCTGGGCTGATGCACATATGTAATAAACTTCAATAAACCGGATTTGAAATAGACGAACAAGACTCCCGATGAATTTCATTGGATGTGATTGTTTGTTGTGTCCTATTGTACTTTGATTCAAAATATATATTTTAAGAAATTGTATGCTCCTTTTAATTTTTGTTCATCAGTGTTTGGATTATCTGTCACTTCTAAGCAGTGGGGTCATGAAAAGTTGAGATATTAACTACAAGTTTATACTAGTGCAACATTGAATGGCCCACATGGCTAGTATTTGTATTTTGAATGAAAGATATGGTGGGGCCTGCCTCACAATAACAAATAATTTACTGCCTTCTGGATAAACTCCCCAGTTCAAAAGCATATGCTTCTCTTTCGTCTCAAAGGCATTTGTTCCTTTCTGAATCCAGGATGAACATGAGGAATGATGGGTCTTTTCCTTTCCTTTCCTTTCTTCTCCTCCTTTCCCCTCTCTTCTTCTATCTTGTTAAAGACTTCATTCAGTGTTCACTGTAGATGCACAATTTGATCTGATTGCTTATATAGAACATTATAATAACATGGTAAGAGGGAGATCATACGATAATATTATGACTTACTACCGACTAGTTTTTCGTTTAACGGTTCTTTTCTATTCAGTGGTTAATTTGTAAAACAAATAAGTGCCGGGGCTCTCATCAGGAGGCAGCTTGCAGCAGCCCATTTCTCCTGTTAGCGCTGCCTAAAACAGAACCAACTACTAACAGTAAAACTGGAGAGAGGATGTGGAGTAATGGTCAGAGCTGCCTACTTTGGAGCTGGGGAACCAGGCTTGAGTCCCTGCATCAGCTCAACATCTTGTGAATCTGGGCAAAACACTTAATTTCCCCGTAAATGAACGTGTTCTTAACTGGTGCTCATGAAAAGTGCCGGTGTTGATGATTAAGTGCCGATGCTGTGCACCAGAAGCCACCGGCTCAAATTAAACAGTGTTTCTATGTCAATTGCTAATGTAAGATTTTTACTTACTGAAATGCAGCAGATATGTGATGCTATTTGAATAAAAAATACTCCTGTAAAGAAATGTCATTAAAAAGAAATGCAATGCTACAAGTTGTGACCTGTACCTCTGGTTTTATCAATTGTCATTTGGCTGCACAGTTTTGGAAATAAATGATTGACTGAATTAATTTTATTACTGAATTGAACTTGCAACATAACAACATATTTATTTTATTTAATGATCTGACAAAATAGCACTTGCAGACTCTAGAAAAAGGAACATGGATTGTAAGAGAAGTAATAGTAGAAAAAGCGAAGAGTTCTCCTAAGTGTAACAATAAAAACAAAATAGAAGTTTTTTCAGGGTTACTAAAACCACTCCACTTTAACTTCAAGATGGAAAACGTCTTTAAAAAAACACTACCACAATTTCACAAAGTAATGGATGATATTTTTGGTGTATATGAAAATGTATAGGGGGTTGATTACATTTAGTGTAATTAGGCCTCCTTTCTCTTTCCCATAGTTGAGCTGTGTAGCTGCTTATTTTTAGTTCGTTTTATAACCAGTTAGAATGCTATTATTTTTCTATCACCGGCTTGCAGACATCATGGTTAGTTGCATTGTACAATGATCATTATGTTATTTCAGACCCCCGCTGAAACCTGATGTGGTACCTCTGTTGATATAGGCTATGCGGATGCTTTAAATGGTTCTCTTTTCAAGTGGTCCTGTTTTGTACAAGTTTGAATTGTGTTTAAGGAAATGCATGTTAATAAATCATTTTTTAAGAAAGTTATATGTGTTTATCTGAGGCCCAGTCAAACTCTGCTGGGGTGAGGCTGAATACACAGAGAGGCACTCTTTGGTCTTTCTATGCAGATAGTAATTGTTGGCAGGTGTTCCTTCACTAAACAGACATATTACTTCCCTCAACTGTTGTATGTACTAGGGTGGTAATGCAGCTCTCGAGGCATTGCCTATGTTTATTTTTTAGGCTTTAGATGGGTAGGGAGCAGTAAAGATTGTTTGTGAATGCAGGTTAAACGGAATATCACATGGCAAGAAACCAGCCTCATTGAGGTGCCCGTCGTAATACACAGCGCTATTCAATGTTTACAAACTCGATGTTTCAGTTTAATATGTATATTTATATATATATATCTCAAACACACATCCAACGCCGATCAGCGCGCAAACAGATGCAACGGACTCCTGAGTTATGCTGTGCCAAGATATTTGGAAGTTTTAATCTGTGCTCGTGCTGCCCATGACGCGTTTCGGCCAAACAATGGCCTTGATCTGCTCCGTGTCCTTGCCGTGGTCTCCGCACTCTCGAGCGGGTGTCCGGTCCAGCGTTGGCAAAACTGCTCAATATCCAACTCCTTACTTTAGCAGTAAATAAGGACCAGCACTCGCATTGGGTTAAATCCTCCCTTCGAATTTACTAGCGATTAAGTTATTCGAACAAGCGCGTTTCGGCGTTAGCCTACGTCAATGTCGACGGGCACTTTTACAGTATTTCGGCCTGAATCATGTTTCGAAGAACATAAGAGGGGGCAATAGAGAAAGGTACCTGAGAAGACTAGAGTTGCGCTTTATTATTGATTTGCAATCAAAATCACCGGGAGGCCTTAACAGCGGGGAGGACTTAGCAGTCCATTTATGATGCAGGGAGGACAAGCTTGCAGCCGGGCATAGGACAGGACAACACATTAGGTGTATAGATGTAGGGATGAGCTTACACAGTCATATTTGAGGCACCCATCTGAGGGTAAGAGTGTTAACACCACGCATAGATAGCCTATCCAAGGCAGGATGCAGCGAAAAGTGGGTAAGCCCATACAGGACGGAATTAAGAAACCCACTTATGCAACATCAGTTGGGGTTAGGACCTCAATGAAAACATGATAAGGTGAAGTGGAAGTAGGCTACTGACGAATATTTATAAAGTGATCATCACGCTACTGATGTATGAATTGATTGACATTTTTAGTTGCGTGGCATTATAAATACAAATTGAAAAGTTTTACTGTGTTATCATGAGCATGTCTATGATGTTAAAATATGCAGCCTTTGGAAAGAATTTGAGTATGACATGCTTCAAGATGGCGCCCGATTAATTTGGATATGTGGTTGTCCGTTTTCATTGCAATGAATCAAAAATGTAATAAATGTTGCTATAGTAACGGCGCCCGTCGGCATCAACGGCATCATCCAAAGGGTGGATTTAACCTAAAGTGAGTGCTGGTCCTTATTTACTATATTATCTACTGGCGGTCGCCAGTAGATAGTTATAGTTAGGACCTATTTTCCATAGGAAATCCGCAACATTCTATTGGGAATATCTTTGGCGCCGATTGACGAATCTTCGCGAAATTCCCCAAACTTTTGGCCAGCTCCGTTCCGCTCCTACCCTGAAAGTTTTGCGGTGATCCATGAAGCGGGGGCCGAGAAAAAAGGGGGGTCCCAAAATGCGTTTTCCCCATGCAATTTCCCATAGGATCTGTTGTCGCAGCTACAGCCCGAACCGCTGAACGGAATGACACCAAATTTGGCAAAGAGGTAGTCCTCAGTTCGGACTCGTGCCTTTTACATATTTGGTGTGAATCTGTTCAGTAGTTCTTGAGAAAATTAGGGTAAAAAAGTTAGTGATATCTATGGCCGCGGAGGATCCGCGGACCGCACCCGCACCGTAAGCGCACCCTCCCCGAACGGAGCGCGCACCCTCCCGATCGCACGCTGAATGCTAATTGGCTGTCGAGCGTCTCTCTACATTCAAAACCAGGAACTGTTGGCGGCCATTTTCTGCCTTGGTAGAAGCGAGGCTGAAGATGGAAGGGGAATAAGTGTGTAAAAGATATAATGGGGGTAGAGTGGAAATACTCTGACCCTCTAGATCTGCTTAGGGGGTCCCAGAAGGACCCCCTGTGGCCCCCCTTTTTAAAAAAAAAAAAGCGGCGAAATGCGCGCATGGTGCGCGCATCCTATCGCGTTGGATGCACGGATTCTCTCGCGGTGGGTGCACGGATCCACGGCAACGTTTTTTTAAAAACGACAAGAAATCATTGGTTGTATAACAACTTTCTACACTGAAAGGTAGGGTGTATATCTTTGTTTTTTAAAGGTATGATTGTTATTGGTTAACAAAAACAGATTGTAAGGAACATTATATATGATAAGCTGATATGTTGAAAAGTCAAGCACACTTCCTGTCTTGTGTAGGAACATTGTGTGCTGAACTTATGACCTGTGAGCTCAGTGCAGTGTTCCATGACCTGTTTCTATGGTAACAGGCAGAAGGCAGATTGGGGGAAGGGTTGAAATGTATTTCAGTTGGAAAGGGTTGAAATGTTTAACCAATAGAAATGTGTGTTTGCTTTTGAGTTTATGTGCGAAGGATTGTTATTTAATGTTTACATGTATATGTGTGGAAAATGAAAGGGAAACTTTTCCATTCTTTGCTTTTGCTGAGAGGTGCACAGTGCAGAGATTCTGTAAAATAAAATATGGTGAGTGATTGATATACTCCTTAATCTACAAAAGAACTTGAAAGATGAGTTATTTAATTGTGAGGGGATGTATGTAGACCATTTTGATTGTAATCAGACTAATGTATTTTTCCTGCTAAAGTGTAGGGAGTACTTTTTTTCTCTACAATGTGTGTGCATGTAGAAACCATTCTGTGATAGGCATTTGTGTTTTTCATGTGTCTGTAGACAGATAACTGTGCAGTTTTTATATTTTGGTAGAATTAGAAACCAGTCATTGTTTATGAATTTGTGAAATGAGTTATGTTATGTTTCTATACTAAAATGTAGTACTACTTCTAGATGTGTTTTGATATAGTGCAAGGGATAGTGTTGTTTGTCTAGAATCACACTGTGAGTCTGTGTGCATTTGGGAACCACTGTGAGAGAAGCGTTTGGTAACATCGTGTATTTGCTGACAGATAACTGTTTTAAAACCAGTCAGGTTGTCAAGTTTTAGTAGCATTAGAAGACAGTTATGGCTTATGCTTTCATTAAATGAGTGAGGCATTGACAGTAAATTGCAGTCGTGAAATATGTAGATTGTGTGCAGTTCCCTTACCACTTGCACTGTAGTGAATGAGTTTTGGTAAGCTCATAGGGATAGTGGTGCTTGTCTAGAATCACACTGTGAGTTAGTGTGTATTTGGGATCAGTGTGAGAGAATCATTTGGTAACATCATGTCTTTGCTGACAGATAACTGTTTTAAAATCTGTCATGTTGTGAAGTTTTAGTAGCATTCGAATCCAGTCTTTGCTTATATGTTGATTAAATGAGTCATGCTTTGACACTGATGTGCTGTACTTAAATATGTAGATTGTGTGCAGTACCATTAACTCTTCCAGACTAGTGAATGAAATTTGGTAAACTCCTAGGATAGTGTTGCTTGTCTAAAATATGTGAGTCTGTGTGCATTTGGGTAAGGATTGTGAGAGAAGCATTTGGTAACATCGTGTATTTGCTGACAGATAACTGTTTTAAAACCTGTCATGTTGTCAAGTTTTAGTAGCATTAGAAGACAGTTATGGCTTATGCTTTCATTATATGAGTCAGGCATTGACAGTAAATTGCAGTCGTGAAATATGTAAATTGTGTGCAGTTCCCTTATCACTTCCAGTGTAGTGAATGAGTTTTGGTAAACTCCTAGGAATACTGGTGCTTGTCTAGAATCACACTGTGAGTCTGTGTGCATTTGGGAACCACTGTGAGAGAAGCGTTTGGTAACATTGTGTATTTGCTGAGAGAAAACTGTTTTAAAACCTGTCATGTTGTCAGGTTTTAGTAGCATTAGAAGCCAGTCTTTGCTTATGTGTTGATTAAATGAGTCAGGCATTGACACTAAAGAGCAGTCGTGAAATATGTAGATTGTGTGCAGTTCCCTTATCACTTCCAGTGTAGTGAATGAGTTTTGGTAAACTCCTAGGGATACTGGTGCTTGTCTAGAATCACACTGTGAGTCTTTGTGCATTTGGGAACCACTGTGAAAGAAGCGTTTGGTAACATTGTGTATTTGCTGACAGAAAACTGTTTTAAAACTTGTCATGTTGTCAAGTTTTAGTAGCATTAGAAGCCAGTCATTGCTTATGCGTTGATTAAATGATCAGGCATTGACACTAAAGTGCAGTCGTGAAATATGTAGATTGTGTGCAGTTCCCTTACCACTTCCACTGTAGTGAATGAGTTTTGGTAAGCTGCTAGGGATAGTGTTGTTTGTCTAGAATCACACTGTGAGTCTGTGTGTATTTGGGAACCACTGTGAGAGAAGTGTTTGGTAACATCGTGTATTTGCTGACAGATAAGTGTTGTAAAACATGTCATTTTGTCAAGTTTTAGTAGCATTAGAAGGCAGTTATGGCTTATGCTTTCATTATATGAGTCAGGCATTGACAGTAAATTGCAGTTGTGAAATATGTAGATTGTGTGCAGTTCCCTTACCACTTGCACTGTAGTGAATGAGTTTTGGTAAACTCATAGGGATAGTGGTGCTTGTCTAGAATCACACTGTGAGTTAGTGTGTATTTGGGATCACTGTGAGAGAAGCATTTGGTGACATCATGTATTTGCTGACAGATAACTGTTTTAAAACCTGTCATGTTGTGAAGTTTTAGTAGGATTAGAATCCAGTCTTTGCTTATGCGTTGATTAAATGAGTCATACTTTGACACTGATGTGGTGTACTTAAATATGTAGATTGTGTGCAGTACCATTAACTCTTCCAGAGTAGTGAATGAGTTTTGGTAAACTCCTAGGATAGTGTTGCTTGTCTAAAATCACACTGTGAGTCTGTGTGCATTTGGGTGAGGATTGTGAGAGAAGCATTTGGTAACATCGTGTATTTGCTGACATATACCCGTTTTAAAACCGGTCATGTTGTGAAGTTTTAGTAGCATTAGAAGCCAGTCTTTGCTTATGCTTTGTTTATATGAGTCAGGCTTTGACATAAAAGTGCAGTCCTGAAATATGAAGATTGTGTGCAGTTCGCTTACCGCTTCCACAGTAGTGAATGATTTTTGGTAAACTCCTAGGTATAGTGGTTGTTGTCTAGAATTACACTGTGAGTCTGTGTGCATTTGAGAACCACTGTGAGAGAAGCATTTGGTAACATCGTGTATTTGCTGACAGATAACTAATTTAAAACCTCTCATGTTGTCAAGTTTTAGTAGCATTAGAAGCTAGTCTTTGCTTATGCATTGATAAAACGAGTCAGGGTTTGACACTAAGGTGCAGTACCATGTACTATTCTGTTCACTGTGGCAGAACTGTCCTAGAAGTAGTCTGATTATTTAGTCAGTTTCTAAGTACCAAATAGATTGCTTCAAATAAAAGACTAGACAGTATCCATACACTTCCAGGAAACATCCTGTCACTTCCTTTGCAGTCCTCTAGAGACCCATTCAACAGCATGTACTAATCCATTGACTGTGCCAAACCTCAAACACTTATAAATTCACCTAGACACTCTCTTTCCAGTACTCTAATGATTCAGTCACTGCCTAAGTATTCATGCACTGAGCCAGGTCTTAGCACATGGACTACGTCAAACCCATATCCACTATGCATGCAGTCCTCTAACCACCTACACACTTGTCTTTCACACCTTCAATTCCCCAGTCAGTATCCGTTCACTTCCAGCAAACACCCTGTCACTGCCATTGCACTCCTCTAGTGACCCATTCAGCATCATGTACTAATCCATTCACAGCGCCAAACCCTAATAAATTCACCCAGGCACTCTCCTTGCAGTACTCTAATCATTCAGTCAGTACCCAAGTACTCATCCAGTGACCCAGGCCTTAGTATATGGACTGCTTCAAACCCTTATCCTCTATGTATGCAGTCCTCTAACCACCTACACAATTGTCTTTCACACCTTCAATTCCCTAGTCAGTCTCCATACACTTCCAGGAAATACCCTGTCACTCTCTTTGCAGTCCTCTAGTGACCCATTCAGCACCATGTACTAATCCATTCACTGTGCTAAAAACCAAACACTTATAAATTCACCAAGATACTATCTTTGCAGTACTCTAATCATTCAGTCAGTGCCTAAGTATTCATACACTGAGCCAGGCCATAGCACATGGACTGCTTCAAACCCCTATGCACTATGCATGCAGTCTTCTAACCGCCTAGACACTTGTCTTTCACACTTTCAATTTCCTAGTCAGTATCCATACAGTCCAGCACTTGTCACTGCCTTTGCACTCCTCTAGTGACCCATTCAGTACCAAGTGCTAATCTATTCCCTGTGCGAAAAGCATAGCACTTATAAATTCACCTAGGCACTCTCCTTGCTGCACGATAATCATTCAGTCAGTACCCAAGTAGTCATGGAGTGAGCCAGGCCTTAGCACATGGACTGCTTTAAATGCCTATGCAGTATGGATGCAGTCCTCTAATCACCTACACAGTTGTGTTTCACACCTTCTATTCCCTAGTTAGTATTCATACTCTTCTAGCAAACACCCTGTGAGTCACCCAGTGTGTCTCCTTATAGTACTGTAATAGTTTAGTCAGTTAGCATGTAGTCTTTTAGTGAGGTACGCTTTAGGGCATGAACTGCTTCAAAGTAGTATGCACTATGCATTTAGTGTTTTAATGATCGTCACACTTGTGGTTCAGGGCTAAAGTTTCATAGTCAGTTTTTATATAAAATGTGTTTGTACAGTAATGGAATAGTATAAATTTGAAAGTTATTAATATACATTTATTTGTGATTCTTTTTTACAGATACAGAACAGGAGTGTTTCTCATCTGTTTGCACTCATCTCGTGCAAGATTGTTTGGATGAAGGGTCCTTAGGTGTTTCATCATATTTGCTGTGCCGCACGAGTATTTTTTGTTAGGATCTCCTCGCAAAAGAACTCTTTGGCAAATCTTGCGAGTGACGAAGGTGGCATTGGTCTTTGTTTGCTCCTTGGAAAAAGTAATACATTTCCTCACCACTGAAGAAAAACGTTGTTGGTGTGGTGCCTTCTGCAAAACATTTTCTTCAGATTCGGTAAATATTTTAAAGCGGCAACATTTACAGTTTTTGTAAGTTAAACTTATAACATTTTGTTAGCTGTATGCATTTTATATATCTGTGATTTGTTTCTTGTGGCATTTTGTTGAGAATACCATGTTGTTTTTTTTTTAACAATCTTTCTTATTTTCCAGGTCTGTCGTCGACATCCATTGTCCCCACAGTAGTGTTCCGCCTTGTTGTTTTTTATTATTGTTGTTACATTTTGTTTATTAGTTTATTGTTCATATATATGTTAATAAAAAAATAAAGTTTGAAAATAGTTTTTCGCTTATATATTTATTATTATAAAAAATAAAGTTTGAAAAAAAATTAATAACGTTTTTGGTTGTTCTCTTAACTGCTGTGTGACTCTTTCTTGTTCTTATTACTGTTATTTGATGGAGTCCACCATGGTGTTAAATTTTGGGGCACTTATCGCTGGAATATTGGTGATATCTGCAGTTTGCACCAACTTCTGAATAGTGTGTTAGATTTATCTCAACTTTACTTCCGTTAAAGTGCTGATAATGAAATGGAGAGTAGCCGTTCCTGTGCAAAAAGACACGAGGTGCACCTTTCCGATTTATTCTAAATACTAAAATCCTGTATTGAATTGCACTGAGATATTGGCTGCACTTACAGTGTAGACACAAAATCTATTAAGAAATCTCATTGTATGTATATTGATTGGGAATAGTGCGTCAGGTGCTGGATCTTGATGAGATACACTGCTCAGTTCGTATATTGTCCTGCACACGAAAAAAATCACATCACAACTTCCACACCAATTGCAATGCGAAACAAATTCCGGCGATAAGACACGTTAGCACCAGGGATTTTACACCTGCTTTCTGCTGGTGTTAAGCAGGACAACTACCTGCACCATGAAAGGGAACACAGCCAAGAGCCACACCAGAACACCCACAGGTACCATAGAGTCAATGAGCATGATACAGGGATACCCATGAGGGCCAGAAGACTCATCTCAACAAGTCCAGGACCGCCAATGCCCCCAAAAACCCACATCTTAGTAAGTGTGTCCCTGTGGTCATTGTCTTAGCATGATAGGCACGAGCCCTGCAACATCACAGTGTGCTGTCACCTCAGCGTTGGCAGTGAGCCTGGATGTGTAGCTACGCACGCATCCTCCTGCATGCACAACTGACGTGTGCTGGTCTGGGGTTCACAGGTCAGTGCAGGGGTGTGCCTATCCGGCAAGGGGAACGGGTTGTCTCGGACATGTCCGTGTACAGGAAGTGTGGTAAGTGTGTCTCTGTGTTCTGGTGTGGCCTGCTACAAGAGCCGCAGCAGTTGATGTTGTAAACTGGCATGCACCACCTCCAAACGGCACTGTGATGTTGTAGTTGGAATGTAGCAGGACATGCGCAAATAGGCATTACAATGGTGTGCCGTACGAGTGCACGAGATACAACAGCGCACCATACAAAAGTGTGGGGGCTCGTGGGAGGGAGGTGCAGCCGTTTGGCAACGTAACACACAGTGAACTCGACCATGTGCCACATGCTGGGTATCTCATCCATGATGACCACGGTCGCAGCCATCCCACAACACCAACGACTGGCCTTTGTACACATCCTGTATGAATGCAGCGTGGTTTTCACTTCTATGCTCGTTCAGTGGTGTGATGTTGGCGGGTTGTGTGACTTGTGCTGCTTGTTGGTGTGTTTCATTTTGGCCATTGTTAGTCTATATGTGTGTTGTACTTAATTGTGCATGTGTGCCATTCTGCCCATCTCCCCCCCCTCCCCCCACTCCCTGCTTCTTCCTCTCCCTAGTGCTGTTGTGTCTATAATTTCGTTGCTGCACACATAAATACATGTAAAGAATAAATTAGAATAGTTACTTGATTCTTTTAGGTTTCAAAACTTCTCAATGGGTTTCTTTTTAATTTTCCATATGAACCGTTTTTTTAATATTCAACAACACATAGAAGTCAGAAGTGCAACGTATTCTATCAACACACTTTCTAGAACATTCTACAACACGTGCAGGTTAAAAGTTCATCAATTTTTAAAAACTTAACGATATTTTTTTGTAACATTTTCTTGAATATTTAACGACACGTGCAGGTTAAAAGTTGACGATTGTTTTAAGTTCGAACAGTGCCTTCCAAATGCAAGTGGCAGGTGTGGTTGATCTGAGCAAATTTTATCCTTTGATATGTACTCCACGTTGAAACTGCTTTTTCTTAACCAATCACAAAGATGCTTTTCTACAAAACTAATGTGCACCCTACTTTTAAAAAAGAATGCTTTTCATGATATCTTCAGAGATAAGTTATAGATAGGAATTAGCATTTAAAAAACCTTTGAAATTCATTGAAAAAAATCATAGGTTTCATGCACGTTATAGTTAGGAATTGGCATTTAAAAAACCTTTGAAATTCACTGAAAAAACCAAAGGTTTCAGGGGCATTTGAGATGTCATCAGTGATGTCATCAGTGATGTCACTGACCATGTCATGAGTGATGTAATATGTGACGTCATCAGCAGTGCATTGCGGGGGCGCGAGTTATAGTTAGCTGAACTAACTATAACAGGGGAATTTCTAGGGTTTTGTACGAGGGAAATGTCCAGCTAACTATAACGCCCCTGAAACCTATGGTTTTTTCAGTGAATTTCTAAGGTTTTTTAAATGCCAATTCCTAACTATAACTCCCCTGAAACCTTTGGTTTTTTCAGTGAATATATATATATATATATATATATATATATATATATAAAACTTTTTGTTGAGTTTTATGTAGCGTGAACTAGACCCGAGACATCGGGTATCAGAGCGCTTTACATGAGCACCGGTTTCATTACAGATGGACACATTCTTTTTTGTTAGGCACGGGAAGATTAAGGTATTTGCCCAGAATCACAGGATGTTGAGCTTCGTTGCTGAGGCTCGAACCCAGTTCCCGAGCTTCAAGGTTGGCCACTCTAGCCGTAAGGCTACATTCTCATTCTCTCTCTCTCCCTCTCCCTCACCCTCTCCCTCACTCTCTCTCTATATATATACATATATATATATATATATATATATTATCTACTGGCGGTCGCCAGTAGATAGTTATAGTTAGGTCGTGGTTTCCATAGGAAAAGCGTTTTTTCTTTTCCCAATAACTTTGCCGCTGGTTGACGAATCTTTGTGAAATTTCCAAAACTTGTTGCCCGCTCCAGTCAGCTCCTATCCTGAAAATTTCAGGGTGATTCGCCAAGCGGGGGCCGGGAAAAAATGGGGGTCCCAAAAAACGTGTTTTCTCCATGTTATTTTCCATAGGAAACTTTAGACACGGCTACAGCTCGAACTGCTGAACGGAATTACACCAAATTTGGCAAAAAAAGGTAGCCCTTGTATCAGAAAGAGACTTTTTTTTAAATGGTGTAAATCCGTTCAGCAGTTCCTGAGATATTAAAAAAAAGAGGTTGAAAAAGGAATTTCCCATAGGTAACTTTAGACACGGCTACAGCTCGAACTGCTGAACGGAATTACACCAAATTTGGCAAAAATGCTGCACTCAGGTAGAGTGGATAAGCCCAAAGACAAATATAGGGTCTATAAGAATGGGGAGTGGAAGGACATGCTCCAGAAGGGGTACACACACACACACACACACACATAGAGGAAGGGAGACTACGCTAGATGACCTATAAGAAGCAAGTCATGAGAGTGACAATGAGGCCAACAGAAGGTAAGCATTGGGCAGTCTCCAAGCCCACTGATAGAAAACACAAAGTCTTGAACAGACAGCGTATGCACTGTCTAAGGAAGACCTAAAAAGGGGAGGACTGTGCTTCAAAAACGTCGAAGCAATAAATACACGTGTTCAGATACGAAAAAATTAGCACTGGCATAAAAAGTTGCTTAGAGCAAATTTACGGCAACAAATAAATAAGGTCACATATTCAATGATGGTAAAAAAAAAGTCCCTTGCATAGCCTGTCCGCAAGGATGAAAATCATTGCTTTCATGACATCGAATGATTGCATTCTGTGCCTGCAAGGATGAAAATCATTGCTTTTATGACATCGAATGATTGCATTCTGTGACCG
Organism: Triturus cristatus; assembly: GCF_964204655.1. NCBI lineage: Eukaryota > Metazoa > Chordata > Amphibia > Caudata > Salamandridae > Triturus > Triturus cristatus. The sequence continues at coordinate 883,895,169 of NC_140594.1, forward strand.
GATCACTATTCTTTTGCATGCCAGTAAGTCTACAACTAAAAAATACCTAAACAAAATTAATCATACCTGGTGATAGTAAAAATCATGAGAAATTCTGACCATACGTTAACTTGTGCTTAACCAATCCTAGAAATATACCAGTGGATGGTTCAAATAAATGGCTTCGCAAAGGATCTCTCGCATGTGGAGCATAAAAGTACCACTGATTGAACACCAACTTTTTACCATTGCAATTTTTTGACATCCTGCTATGTTCTACAGGTTGGCACCTCTACTATCCTACGCAGCTATACCACATGCATGCTGGAGGGACAAGTAATAACTACAGCATTCTACTCGATAGAGTATCATATTCCTGGCTGTCTTTTGGTTGTTCAATAAACGTGGTCAAAAGTATGTGCAGTAATTATTAATCAAACCTTAGCAGGTTCCCTTATCAGGATACTTTTCTAGTTCCATGTTTATTTTGCTAAAACTCTATTATTTATTTTAAAGCAAAATCGAAAGAATTTAAGCCCAGATTGTATTCATCCTCAATGATGTCCACCTTTCGTTATATAAGGAGACCTTCCAGAAGATCGGATTATTCCTGCTTTGGTCATGTCTTGTAATTGCCCCAGAGATATTTGGGAAGCATTTCACTTCATACTCTATGACACAGGTTTTATCTAAACCCATACTTAATTAATCCAGCTAGACCAACAGCGTGGATTTGTCTTTGAACGTTTGACTGCGCTACCATAACAAATCCAGGCTGAGGACCAGAGGAAGAACTGTAGCATGTTAGAATTCGTTCTAGCACCATAAAAGGGAGACATTGTTTAACAATGCACGCGTTACAACGTGTTGAATTACAACGCAATTTTTACAATGCAAAATTCATTACAACGCATGCCCCAAAATAATGCCCCGGCGGAGTTAGAATAGTAATTTGTGTTGTAATGGATTACTTGTTGTAATGGTTTGTGTTGTAAAAAGTGTGTTGTAATGGCATGCGTTGTAAATGCGTGCGTTGTAATGTGTCCTATTCCTATAAAAGGGCATGCAGATCTATATTTTTGTCCTTTGTAATTTCCACAAGTCAGAGTTGGAGGAATAAATACGCGGGGCTCCATATCTTGCTCCCATTCCGTCTGCTCTTATTTAATTACAAACTCTATCTCTTCAAGACATTTTGGTCCGAACGCCAATTAATGTTAGTCAATATTTTCCAGAAACCGTAAATGTACCCAATAAGCAATTTACTTTTATTTTTCATGCCCACCTCCCAACTTGCCACTGCCAGCTGAGCTAAACAGGAGATATATACCAGCTTAAAAAAGCAGGAGATATATACCAGCTTTAGCTTAAAAAGTAAATCATTCTTACACATGGCCTCCAAATGTTCATGTAGACATCTCCATACTCCCAGGTTTTTTATGACTGTGACACAGGCACGTTTCAGCTCACACATAAGGGCAATAAATAAAACTACAGCTCTAACCAAAAAGAAAACTCTGCAAGGCCCCCTAAATATATCTGGGATGAATGTAATTTGCTTTTATGTAAATATTCTAAATAAATTACTCAAAATTACACGTAATTCACAAATGGCACTTAACACTGTATTGTGCAAAATTGATGCATTTCATACCAAAAATATAACCCAAAAAACACAACTGCTGTGAACAACAGCTGCTGATGTTATGGTAATTTGTGTTGATCCCATGTTGCTGGGCGGCGTAATGGCATAATTTCATGAATTTCGTTTAACAAATGTAAAACCAAAATAACGAGCCCACAAAACCTCGTCAAAGTAGACAGTTTCCAGTATAGGAACTGGACAGAAAATCTAGCATGATACGCTGCCAGCTTTCTTCTGAAATTTATTAACTTGAAATAATTTGCAATAAATACAAAAGTAAGATTGACTAATATAGAAGATACTTCCTGGGAGATAATCAGGGCAACATTAAGACACAGATCTCCAAGGTACTTCATGTTATTTGATGTTACTACTGTTTTGTAACCAATATCAGGAAATAAGAAAAATTGACCAGAAACATTGGTATTGGATTAGTAATGATACTGACATAATGCTTATTGATGCTCAGAAATGCCTTTCAGTAAGTTACCAAATATGGAAGATATTATAAATAGGAATCATCTTGAACGTGATAAGATATATTAGAACATTGGAATGTTGAGCGTTCCATTGAAAATAATGGAGTGCTCCAGGATTCTAATGGCTGGTAGATGCCCAGAGCTCCAACATTCTAAAGTTGTCATTCACAACTGTTGCTGTGAACAAAGGCCTCACGGAGCCCGAGGCATTGAGGCCTGTGTTTTATTTGTTAGAACATTCTGCCCTCCAGTGGGGTAATGTTGTAGCAGTCTTATAGCCCTCCATAGTTGGGCTATACTGTCCATTAAAGCACCCTTCTTAAAGGCCCTTGGCTTCGGCTTGGGCCTTTAACACTGGAGCGGGCCTTTTAATGGCCGGTATAGCCTGATATGGCGGGCTATAAGGCTATATTAAATACCTGAATTCCCCCCTTCCGAGGGGCTTCTTTAGCTGTGACATCTGTAAAATGTGTGCCCATGCAAGAAATGATAAAATGAACTCTAACAGTGGAACTAATCTAAAAGGGAAATGGCCTGCTTCTGGAGCTGGCTTTCCACATTCCCAGAATATGTAACCTCATCTGGTATTCCAAAACCATAAGCTGGAACGAAAATACACAAGCTTCAACAATTTTAGAACATCAATGAGAAATCAGGAAAAATTACTTACAGCAGGCTAGAGAAAAGCATTTCTCAGAAAAACCGATGAAACAAAAAACGACTCTTCAAAGTTCTTTCCACTTAAAATGCAAACTGCGCACTTAGCAGCTTTGAATCTCATGCCTAATGTGAGATTAATGATTCAGAATTAAAATTGCTCTTTAAAAAAATATATGCTGCACTAAAAATGTTTAGGAAATAAATCATTTTCGAATTTATGGCCAGCTCAGAACATAACATTGAACAATAGAAGGGCCTGCATTTCAAGCATAATGAAGAGTGTCTAAACTGCGGAAATCGAGTTAGAAATTATGTAAATCACATGTAACTAAAATGCTCGTGTCTTGGATAGCTCCTTGAAGCTAAGCAGGGGAGAAACGGGTTCTTACTTGGAATGAAAGACTTTTAAAATGATGCGCACGTCTTGAAAATTTAACAGGTTTTTTCAATAAAGACTTTTCTTTACGGCAACGTTATACTGATAGTGATTTGTTTAAATGTATGTCTAAAATATTTAATGTTTGCAACATATGAAGGTGAGATTAGAGAGTGCGCAGAAACATTGGTGGTGTTTTGAATATTTTCTGTGGTTCAAATGGAGCAGGTTGAATTAAAAAATGATATAATTGAATAAACTCATTTTGATGTGACAATCTTTCATGCAATGTGTTTTACACATGAAATGCTGTGCATTGAGGTAGCAGTTTACATTAAAATGGTTCAGTTGGGTACTGCTTATCGATCCATTTAGCTGCATAATTAATACAATCCAGGGGCGGCTCCTACGTAATGGCGGAGGAGTGGCACCCTACTGGTCAGTCAGTCAGCAGTCTAGTGAAAAATAAAAAATGACCACTGACTGATTGAGCTGGATGAAGAGCAGTGTAGGGAGGGGCGGGGCCGGACATAGCAGTGAGGAGTGGTAGGCGCACTGTACGTCCACATGCCTGTTTGGCTGGCCATCTTAGGCCAGCCAAACAGATATGCGCACTTAGGTTTCTTCAACCCAGCTGTGTTGCACAGCTGGGTTGGAGAAATGTCACAGGTGCCTAGGTACTGCCTGAGCATGAAACCACTATGCTCAGACCAGTCCTGGTGCGGCTCTCACAGTATGAGAGCAGTGCCGGAATTGGGTGGGGAGCCTGTGCCCCTTTCCATGCTGAGACTCGAGGAGAGCCAAAGAAGAGGACCGAGGCAGCCACGTACACAGGTACGTTTAAAAAAAATTATTATTCCCCTGTCCCGCCTCCCCACTTCAGTTTTGCAGCAGCCGCCACTGGTACAATCTACTCCTGAAAGAAGGTAGCATCCAGTGTTGAATTCTGAAAAATGTGAAATGCAGAGCACAGATTCCTGTCACTGGAGGGATCAGCAGTTAGATCTTGCTGACATCTACATGCTGAAATGTTGAGATTTCCAGATCAGACAATAAGATGCCGGGAGGTTCTTTGTAAATGTTGAACAGCAAAGAAGATATAATCCAGGCCCTGAAACTGGGAACAGGGAAGGACACATAGGTGGGAGCGGGAGATCTCTATTTGAACACATTGGGCTCCTCCTGAAGAGAAGGACAAAAACTATTCGAAGACCTTTCCCCAAAACCCTCCCTGCATGCAGGTTGGCCTGGAAAGATTTGGTGTAGGACTAGACGAACTTTGATGGCAGGTGAGAAGTTGCCTTACCATAGCATAGCATGGGCTATGTGAAGGTAGAAGGGTGCTGCAGCAGCAGTACTCAGCTATTGTTGTAGTTATGCAGATGGTTTGCAGGTTTTTAAAATGTTTTAAAGATCAATATGAATCACAGCTTTGAACTGAATGCGATCCTGGATACAGCAGGTAGTCAGTGGTCCATTGCACGGGAGATCTATTTTTGGGTGTTAGAGATTATGTTCTTGAAAAAACACAGAATTGGTCTCCAATATGTACGGTTGAGACCAATGTCTGCAATAGGTTAATGACAGACGTTGTCCTCTCCAGGTATTAAAAATAGAGGGCACCATATTTAGCCAACGTACCTCCCAAGGTATACGCTAGGTTTCTATTCCACCTTTTTAATGAAGAACAGGAATTTTCTTCATGTGTAGCTCTAGTTATGTCTTCAGAATACATTTGTGGCTTTTATTTTTATTGTGTTTGCACATCTTGTCAACACAAATCAATAAAACAACTCTGAACAGAAAAAAAGAATTTCAGTCACAGTAGGTGGCTGAGTCTGCTTCCACATTTTGCAGTATTCACAGTCTCAGTTGTATAGCGTCAACAATACAAATTACATTTTTCAAAATAAATATAATTGGTTGGGACATCTGCTCAGGATTTTAAATGGCATAAGTGGAGAAAGAACACACTATTAAAAACAACGAGAAGGTAAGCAATACAGAACTGCTACATCTGTTGAATCATATCCTTACACTTGGACCGCTGGTCCAGTCCAGCCCTTTTCCAAGCTCGTAAAAGTAGGCCTTGTTAAGCCAGCCCTTAAAAGCATTTTTACTATCTTGCACCTGTCTACTAGGCTCTTGAAAGTTAAATGCCCTCGGAACCTGGGTCTTCACCAATCCAAAGCTAAGATGCCTAAAACAATCACCTAAATTAAGGAAAGCCTCTGAATTATTCACCTCCAGCCACCAATTGTTAGACACTCATTCAACCTATAACACAAGTAAATTAATTCATGAAATTGGACATGCAACTATATTTCATTACTTCTTCATTTGAAGGACCATCTGAGGTTCTGCCTAATTCTTGGTATTTCTTTGAACCGAAAATGAATTTTAATTGTGTTGCTTCAGTTGTGTATTTATCTCTTTCCTATACTAACTCCAGCACTACTATTTAGGGCACGCGGGCCATATTGAGCTCAAACTTCAGCCTGAAAGGGAAGTAGTGGTCAGTCGAAACAATAACATTCAAGGAAATCGTGGTTGTTAGAAATGGGGGTCTTTAATTGGCAATAATTTGCGCCTTTGTCTAAGTAGGGACCCTTCTTCCTAGTCAGGGTAAGGGGGATACACTTCTAAAATAACCCCTGCTCACCCCTTTGGTAGCTTGGCACGAGCAGACAGGCTTATCTCAGAGGCAGTGTGTAAAGCATCGGTGCACACATAGAGTAATACAGTGAAAACACAACAAATAGGCAATTCTTAATCGAAACCAAACAAGACCAAAGACGACAAAAATCCACAAAACAGTTCAGAAAAATATGCAGTTCGTAAGAAAACCTTAAAGTTGTAGAAATATCCACAAAACACAATTCTTCTGAGTCTGTAGCACCGTCCGGGGCTCCCGCGAAGCTGAAAATAACAGAGTCTAACAGTTCCAGCCAACCCAGTCCGTCTGGGCCAGCTAAAGTGTTGACAGACTCGTAAACAGTACCTTTCTCGTTGCGGCTGACACATTGGTGCGAGTCGGTGAGGGCAACGGTTGCAGTTGCTTTGCAAAATTGAAGTGGTGCAGGGTGCAGTGCCCTCATGACGTGGTGCAGGCAGAGGCTCGGTGACGACTGTCCAGACAGAGTCAGTGAGACCAAGGTTTGCGGTGCAGGGTAAGGCGGTGCTCGATATGGTGCTGGCAGGTTCTGGTGCAGGCGACGGAGTCGGTCGATGTTCGGGTCGTGTAGCAAAGGTGTCGGTGACTTCCAGGCAGGATGAAGTGAGGCGGTGTGGAGTGCAGTGTCCACAGGACATGGTGCAAGCAACGACTCAGTGACGATCGTCCAGACGGCCTCGGTGAGACCAAGGATGCAGTGCAAAGTGCGGCGGGGACTTCTGCGGTGCCTTCACAACACGGAAACCTGCGATGGACTCGGTGACAGAGTTAGCTGCTCCTTTCTTCTGCAGCAACTGAAACCAGCGGTTCCATAGACAGTGCCCAGAAGGATGGTGAGGTCTTTGCTGTTTCGAAGACCTCTTGAACAGGGGCAAGCTCCACTTCAAGCCCTTGACAAGCAGGATACACACACAATCCTCTCCTGACAGAAAACAGCCACTGCAGGCCAACCCCAGACAGCACACAGCAAAGGGTCAGTACTTTTCCTTCAGCTTTTCCCAGATCTTGTCCTTAGCAGACGTTCTTCTTACATTCCAGAAGTAGTCTAAAAGTCTGGGGTCTGGGCCCCACTTTTAATAGCACACATTTATTTGTTGTATGGTGGCAGAGAAGCTCTTTGCCCAGCCAAAACCAGTGCTGTCCTCTCTTGTGCAGCTTCCTGGCAGGAGGTAGAGGCGGCATTGTCAAAGCAGACCAGGCCCATTCAGATGTGAAAGAAATCTCCTCCCCCTACTCTAAATGCAGCCTAGGTCGATTCAGCCCAGCCCTGACTCACCCTGGAAAGGCAGGACAACTCATACCCCCAAGTGGCTGTCTGAACAGAATGCACATCCCCAGCCCCTGTCACTCCAATGCCAGACTGTCAGTACACAAACATAGCAGAGCCACACAGGATGGCTAAGCAAGAAAATACCTACTTTCTAAAAGTGATATTTTCATACACGAAATGCAAAAATCATCCTTACTAAAAGATGAATCTTTATATTCTGAGTTCAGGCATACCAAACTCCATCTTTCTATCTTGTCCCAAATGGGAAGTTGTATTTATAAGATGTTATAAATAAACTCCCATTCTACCCTATGGGACTGATAGCCTTTCAACATAATAAGCTGGCAGTATTTCACTATCAGGACATGCCACACACATTAGGGCATGTCCTGCATTTCACATACACTGCACCCAGCCCACAGGGGCACATTGGGCCTACCTTTGGGGTGACTCAAATGTAAGAAAAGGGAAGGTTAGGGCCTGGCATGTGGGTGCAAATGCCAGGTCAACATGGCCGTACTAGACTGCACACAGACACTGCAGAGTCAGGCCCGAGCTACGGTTACAGGATGCTCATGCGGGTGGCACAATCAGTGCTGCAGGCCCACTAGCAGCATTTGATTTACAGCCCTGGGCACACACAGTGCACTGTACTAGGGACTTACCAGTAAACCAAATATCCCAATCAGGGAATCACCAATCCATAACAACAATTCACAAAGGGAGCACTTGAACTTTGGCACTGAACAGCAGTGGCAAAGTGCCACAGCATCTAGACCAGCAAAAACGAAGTCCAACACACAGCAAAATAACAGGAGGCAAAGGCAAAAATACAGGGGAAACCCATGCCAATGATGCCAGGACCAACAGTGGTCGACGCAATGCCAGAATAAATTGGCAGAATGGCTGGAGTCTTCCACTCAGCTGCTACTTAGTTTCAAGTCCTCTCAGTTCGACCTTTTGCTCACACCATTAAATAAAGCTGAAACAGGGTTTACTTATCCATGAGAAAAGACTCAAACTCTTTGAAGGCCCAATACTGAGATCCAAATCCCATGACGACGCTTTCATTTCGTTTAGCATTCGAAAAAGATGTGAAGATGCACGCGTAGAGCCGCCAAGTGAAGGTAGGCTTTTAACAAATGTTTTTAGTTACAGTTGCGTTTAATCGCTAAACGAGTCTTACGCTTACTCGCGGTTGTTTAATTTTGTTTATGCAGAAGCAGATAATGGTGAAAGGGTCACCGTGAGCCTCGCGTCTTGCAGAACGTATCGAGTTTGGATAATGATATACTGCCCCCATATTTGTTCAAGTTAACACCGAATAATAACGAAAGTAAAGGACTCATTTGGTTGTTTTGTTCTACTCAAGCATTATTTCCTATGGCAGACTGTGGCAATGTTATTTGGTATTTTTTTTTTTCGTCCACAGTGTCATAAATGGTACTACTGGATTCACTTTAAAGATATTGGGACAACAACTGCAATTCTATACGTAAGTGGATTGTGGACGGGTTTCAATAATTCTAACCCCTCCTTTCCCTTCTCCTTTCCTTTTCCCTTCCTTCCCCTCCTCCCCAACCATTTTCTTAAAAATAGTGTATAGAGAGGTTCTTCTTTTTGCTTCTAAGGTGAAAGATTTGTTCTCTGTGTTTTGATTTTGCAGACAGCGCTGGTAGTTCACCTTTCCCCAGCATGATTTCATTGAGTTTTTTCTGCTTTTAGAGGCAAGCTTGCAGGCACTGGAGTTTCTGTTTTCTTGCCAGTTCTTTTGCTAATCTTTTGTAAAAAAAAGAAGCAAGTGAAGGTCAGTCAATAAGGATATGTTGTTTGTTTTCACAGTTTTTCTGGTCCTGAAGAGAGCCCCATAACAAGTGGGCTCGAAACGCGTTGACCTTGCGTATTGTTCACCAGACAATCTTAGGGCTAATGTATATAGCAGTTCTGTGCATTGTGATGTATATTGAATAAGTTGTCAATGATGTGATACATGTTTTTTGCATTATAACGGATTATTGTTTGTAATGGGTGATGTTTGGTGATGATCCCTGGCATTTGAATTTGAAAGATATTGTGGTCAGATTGTTGGAGTCATTGTATTGGTGTTTTTGGAGTGTAGTATGGGTTATAAATGTGGACTGATTGTGATATGTAAGTAGGAAGTAAGACTGGTGGAATGAGTGTAGTGATTTGGTGATTAACATTTTGAGTGGTTGTTTTAATAGGCATTTGTCTTATGGAAGTATTGTGGTTTTTCAAAAAATGAAATAATTTTGAATTTCAAAATGTAAAAATAGTTCAAATACATTGAAATTAAGCAAAATATTGCTCAAGGTTGCTGTAGATTTGTTCTAGGCACCAATTAAGTTAAAAACTAAATAGTTTATCAGTATTGGCATTCTCTTGTGGTTTTTGTTAGATATTATCAGCCTTACTGACTGGAGCCTGGACCCTGTATACTTTCGCAGGCCCACTAGCAGCATTTGATTTACAGCCCTGGGCACACACAGTGCACTGTACTAGGGACTTACCAGTAAACCAAATATGCCAATCAGGGAATCACCAATCCATAACAACAATTCACAAAGGGAGCACTTGAACTTTGGCACTGAACAGCAGTGGCAAAGTGCCAAAGCATCTAGACCAGCAAAAACGAAGTCCAACACACAGCAAAATAACAGGAGGCAAAGGCAAAAATACAGGGGAAACCCATGCCAATGATGCCAGGTCCAACAGTGGTCGACGCAATGCCAGAATAAATTGGCAGTGTGGCTGGAGTCTTCCACTCAGCTGCTACTTAGTTTCAAGTCCTCTCAGTTCGACCTTTTGCTCATGCCATTAAATAAAGCTGAAACAGGGTTTACTTATCCATGACAAAAGACTCAAACTCTTTGAAGGCCCAATACTGAGACCCAAATCCCAAAGGGAACATGACCAGAAGCAGAGGGAAGGCACTGCAAAAAGGTGCAAGTGTCTTGGAGTGAAAAAGAAATACAGAACAGTGGTTCTTAAGCTTTTGACTACAATGGACCCCCACTTAACCATTACTGGACCCCTGGGACCCCCACTAAATCAATATTGGAATCCGGGGACCCCCCACTGAGTCATTACTGGAAGCAGGCGACACTGGCCAAAACATTTTTAATGATTTGAATTACAGAAAATACAGAATAAAGCATTCATCAAACTAAAACATAAAATATGTAATCACTTATTTTATTCACCAACAAATACAAAGAAAAATCAACATATTCATTTTGATGGGAAGGTTGAAGCATTTCTAAATCCAATCGAGGCCACTAGGCCTCCTACTACTTCTTGTTTGACAACAAGATTGCAGACATCCACAACAGCTTCGACAACCAACCCGGGGCCCAACCCACCCAACCACATGCTGAACACTCTCCCCCCGCGAACACCCTTAACGACTGGAACCCAATCTCCACTGAGGACACCATCCGCCTAATGAACTCCATCCACTCAGGATCCCCCACAGACCCATGCCCTCACCACATCTTCAACAAAGCAGACTCCGTCATAGCACCGCACCTCCGAGACGTCATCAACTGCTCCTTCAACTCCGCCACCTTTCCGGAAACCTGGAAACACGCTGAACTCACCGCCCTTCTGAAAAAACCCACAGCGGACCCCACCGAACTCAAAAATTACCGCCCCATCTCGCTCCTTCCATTCCCGGCCAAAGTAATCGAGAAAGCTGTCAACAACCAGCTCACCGCTTTCCTCGAAGCCAACAAATCCCTCGACTCCTCACAATCTGGCTTCCGAGCAAAACACAGCACTGAGACCGCCCTTATCGCAGCAACAGACGACATTCGAACCCTACTGGACAATGGAGACACAGTCGCCCTCATCCTCCTCGACCTCTCTGCTGCTTTCGACACAGTCTGCCACAGCACCCTGTTACAACGCCTCAATAACATCGGAATAAAAGGAAAAGCACTTGAATGGATCACCTCTTTCCTCACCGGAAGAACCCAGAGAGTCCGTCTTCCACCATTCAAGTCCGAGGCCACCGAAGTCATCTGTGGCGTACCACAAGGATCCTCTCTCAGCCCCACCCTCTTCAACGTATACATGAGCCCCCTCGCGACCATCGCCCGCCAACACAACCTCAACATCATCTCTTACGCGGATGACACTCAACTGATCCTTTCTCTCACCAAGGACCCCAGCACCGCCAAAACTAACCTACACGAAGGAATGAAAGAAGTTGCTGAATGGATGAAACATAGCCGTCTGAAACTGAACTCAGATAAAACAGAAGTCCTCATCCTAGGTACATCCCCCTCTGCATGGGACGACTCATGGTGGCCGGTAGCCCTTGGAAAAGCACCCATCCCGACAGACCACGCACGGAACCTAGGCGTTATCCTGGATTCTTCACTCTCAATGAACAGACAAGTCAGCGCCGTATCTTCATCTTGCTTCAACATTCTTCGCATGCTCAAAAAAACATTTAGATGGATCCCCACCGAAACCAGGAAAACAGTCACCCATGCTCTAGTCACGAGCCGACTGGACTACGGAAACACCCTCTACGCAGGCACTACCGCTAAACTCCAAAAGAAACTCCAACGAATCCAAAACGCCTCAGCCAGAATCATATTAGACATCCCACGCAACGAACACATCTCTGGTCACCTGAAAGACCTCCACTGGCTACCCGTCAATAAGAGAATCACTTTCCGACTGCTAACCCACGCACACAAATCACTCTACGACATCGGACCAGAATGCCTCAACTCAAGACTGTCCTTCTACACCCCCTCCCGCCAATTACGTTCCTCCAGCCAAGCCCTCGCCACCGTACCTCGCATCAACAAGACCACCATGGGAGGCAGATCCTTCTCTTACCTGGCTGCTAAAACATGGAACTCACTCCCCACTCACCTTTGCCTTACCCAGAACCACCTAGCTTTCAGAAAGCAACTTAAAACGTGGATTTTTGACAAGTAATCCTCCCCCCCCCCCCTCCTTAGCGCCTTGAGACCCTCTGGGTATGTAGTGCGCTTTATAAATTCTCTGACTTGACTTGACTTGACTTGCACTGCTCCCACAAATCAATCTAAGGATATAACTTACCTTTTACCCTCCAATTTCAAATTTCTTCACATTTGCAGAACGTTTGAAAATTGTCAGACTACATTTAGCTTTTTTATTTATACACACGTTTTGAATCTGTTAATATTATTTAATGTACTAAGCAGCACTAAGCGAGTTGGCATTGTGGACACCCGAGGAACCCTGGACCACAGGTTAAGAATCACTGATCTAGAAGAGGCCACAACACTAGAAGCCTCAATAAAACTACATTCAATAGGAGACCCGATTCAAAACCAGAACAGTAGCACAGTTCTAGTAAATGTAGTAGTGAAAAACAATAAGAGAGGCCTAAATGGCTCCCAGCAGAGTTAACTAGGTGCTGCCCATGGAACTTCAACCCAACCCTTTGATTTTGGCCTATTTCACAAACTATCCACCAGGTGGCAGTGTTCCCTACCGTATAGAAATGGAGAAACCTGCAAGATGAAGTATACTTTTCCCCTCATATAGCCTAAACACTGCAAAGATAAATAAATAACAAATCAGCAGTCTTTACTTTGCTGTTGAAAAGAATCGATTTTGCGGTTAATCTGATTTGTGATGATGGATTATAATATATGGTAATTTTATATACTGCAGCGTGCATTGCAATTTTATATTAAATGCAATCGTATTACGTTTTATACCAGTTTTCTAAAAAAGACATTTACTTCACATTATCCCCAATCAAACAAAATTCTGTTTATTAAACTTGCTGAAGAAGGAATGCGCCAGATTATGTCAATTTGACAAGATTTTTTAAGTATTTCAAAATGAATTTGCCCTGTTGAATTTTTAATAAACAATAACATTCGGGCTATTTGCTACTGTTTTGCCGGAAGCAAACGTTTTATGGAACACTGGTTTGCAATTTTCAGCTGCCATTTAACCTTATGAAAGAGAGGACAGAGAGAATACGGGGCAAATCAGAGAAACATTCCAACGTAAAAAAAAAAAACGACAAGTTAATCAGCACCATTTCACAATTTTTGCTGCTAGTGAAGCAAGGAATGAGCAAACCGATTGTGCCCCACTCCAAATCACAGAAAGATATTTGCACTAGGGCAAACATTGAGCAAGTGTATTGTGTAGTAATATTAATAATATTACACTAAGCAAAAACGTTTGACTTACATAGCCCTTTATAATACACGTCTGTAGACCTAGTAGCGCTGCTACGGGGCAGCAGTGGTAGGGGTGTTGGGATGGGGGAGGGCGGGGGGGGGGGGTATTTGGGGGGAGGGGCTGAGTGGAAAAAAATTAAAAAAGGAGAAAATAAGATTAATTTAAACTTACCTTACTGCCACGACGCAGGAACAGGAAGCACCAAGGCTTCCAGACTCCTCTAGCCAATCACGACGCTGCTGATAGCAGTGTCGTGATTGGTCTGAACGCCGTGGTCTGGTGCTCAGATGGGGAATGGGGGCCTGTGCATGTTCTCCACCCAGGATGTGCATTACAGTCGGTGGAGAAAATGCAAAGTGCGCATGACTGTTTGGCCAGCCCAAGGCGGCTGACCAAACCATCATCCACATCCACACTTGGAGAGTGCCTACCACTCCTCCCCTGCTCTGTCGGGAGCCCCGCCCCACACCTAGAGAGCCACTTGGGAAAAATAAAATGATAATAACATGGCATTATTATCATTTTATTTTCATGTGGGGCGACGCTCCTTCACCTTAGAGGAGGAGCCGCCCCTGGTATTTCATGCTCCATTTCCTGTCACCAAAGAATTTAATGTCTGGACCTGGAGATCAGGCAAGATGTCCAAAGCGAGTGTTTAACTCACTGAGCAATCCTGCAAGCTATTATATGCCATGTATGCAATCATTTTAAAAATGTTTGAATCCTGGGGTTTTAATTAACAAATCCTGATTCATGAAAAACACCGTCGTTAAAAAACGAAAAGCAAACTGATTTTGTCCCATTTATTCTTTTTAAGTACTTAAAAAGTAGAACTACCGGTCTGTGACTCAAACACTTGCCCTTATCACTTTTCAAAAGTGAAATAAAAAGCCTTAGCATGTAAAGAGTAAAACGATCGTGCAGCGAGTTTGCTCTATGGTTGTACTTAGAACGCTTTCTACAGAATTTCTCATGTAGAACAGCATTAGTGAAAATGTACCAAGAAGGAACTGAAATTGAAATGTGACCAAAAATAAATTCTGCAGAATTTCTGGCCAGAAGAGACAACATAGAAAATGTTTATAATAGCTACAACGAAGATTGTTTTTCTGAGTGAAGGCAATGAGCAAGGGAAGGTCTCACTCAATAGAATATAGTGAACAGTATATAGTGAACAGTAGTTACACACATACAAAATCCTGAAAGCAAAGAGACGACAAGCTACTGCCCTCCACCAACACACATCAACCACAACACCTAATGAAGCCTGGCCATGAGTGAAGCATTACTTGGGCAAAGGGCCACCGATCTGACACCCTGGAGTAAAACAGTCACAGTGGCCCACAGAAAGAACACATTAACTGGTGATGTGTGGCATCAAGGTCATGTCAGCTGATTAGCATGCATGGTGTTCATTCATGCACATGCATGCTTAGCTTTATAAACCTGGCATAAAACAATGAGTATCCTTGTAGTTACCCTAAGGCTGGTCACGTTCTGGGGTGCCATTAGTAGGACCGGTAGTGAGTTTACCACCATCTGTGCAGGTATGGGGTACGGCACATGCCAGAGCCTGTATATCACTATGCAGAACCTAAAACCGTGACATATGAGCTCCCTAAAGGTTCAATTTTATCCTCTCTGTCTTCTCTAGCTGAATAGATTAGGAAAATGAAGTAAAACTCTACATGTATGCATACGATATGCAGGTCATTTTTGATCTGCATCTGCCTAGGAAAACAAGTTTCAATAGTCTTACATCTGTGACGATTTGAACCCCCATCCTACCAGGGCCGAAATGGGATTCCAAAGCAGCCCAGGCAATTTTGTCGACCAGCCCCCCAATTCCTGGAAGGGGGGGGGGGAGAGTTGTGCTAGTGTGAAGCACTGCTAGCTGCTTTTGGTACTGGTGGGCAATATTGCAGGACTGCTGCAAAACCGCCCCCCACCGCTACAAAACTAGCCCCCACCGCTACAAAACCAGCCCCCACCCTTTCAGCCTCCTGGGGAAACGCCCGAAGTTTGCTACGGCCAGTCCGGCCCTGCATCCTACTTATTAGTCAACACTGGATGGCCAAAAATGTTCTAAAGCTCAATGCCTCCAAGAAAACATATATTATTGGCAAAGATCCAGCAACTACATTTCCATGCTCCATCTGGCTTGATACAATGGGTCCATCTCCACCTCCTGCACAAGCAGTCTGCAGTTTGGAAATAACAATTGATGTGGAGTTAAAATGGATAAAAACCTGCTGCCCTCTATTGATAAAGACGTTCATACTCAACTCATGTCTACCATAAAGACTGGGGGGGTCGCCTGTCTTGAGGATTTAATGAACATTTGTCCTGTGTTACAATGGGTATCAGTACGGAAAGAAAAGAAATGTGGCTATTGCTAACAGCCTGCGGGTTGTAAATACATGCATGGTTTTAATAGGTGGTGGAGTAAGTAGCCTGTACTGACGTACTGATCCACCATCTGCAGTTAAGGATCAATTGGGCACACTGAGGAAATTCAAGATCCAACCTGGAGATGATAGCGAGTCTCTGGTGAAAAGAATTTGAAACAATCAAGTCGGTCCAGGGTCCCCAGTTCACCAGGGATAAATAGTCATGTTGTATTTAAAATAAGACATATATATCAATGTGTATGTCCTGATGAAGGTGGGATGAACAAAGAAACAACCGAAATGATGTGTCGACAGTTTTGGAGAAAAAACATTATGATCAGTTTGGATAGTCTTGGAATACTCTTTATGATTAAATATGTATGCATTATTGGGTAAGCATGAATTATAGAATGGGATGTGCAATGTTGTGATTAGTTTATTTATGCTGAATAATATTAATATTAGTAATTATTTTATGTCTGTTACATACAAATTGTTTATATTCAATAGAAGTTAAAATAAATAAGAATTTTATTTTTATGTATATAATTTTAAATTGTATTTGTGTTGTTTTGGTACACAGAAAGAAAATTTACTGATTGCATGTACACTTATATAGTGTTAATTTGACACTACCATAGAACGTGTATGTGTGTTTATGTGACATACATCAGGATTTATGCTTCTGCAAAATTGTCATGTGCAGTTTCTACATTTGTATTTTGGGGTGAAAAGTGCATGTTTTTATATTTGGAAGATCTGTGTGTAAATGATTTAGCATCCACTTATGTCACGCATATGTTTGTTAAAAGCGAAGAAATGGTTCGGCAGCAGATATACATTGGAAGAGATTGTCTCAGAGTAAGAATGTTAGAATGGGGATCACAAGTATTGCACCGTTTTATAGTTCTTCCCTGCACAAATGTCTCCAGGCAGAGTATCTGAGATTAAAATCCAATATTGAGACCTCTAGCTGTCTTCGCTATGCCAATGTGCATAGAAAAGCTTTGCATAATCTAGAATTATGGACACATTTTTCAGACGAAATATACTGCAAGTATGCTAGTTCTGTAAATCGCACTTTGTGGGTCCTGTTTAGCTTGGCTGGGCACATATAGCACGAGAATGTATTTCGCTATACAAAGAAATTACCTGGCACCGGCCAATGGAAACAGGGACAATGTGCAAGCAACACCAAGGGGGGAATTCAGATACTTGGAAACTCTTTACGGATGAAAAACTTTGTACACACCTAATTTCTAGCACAATGTGGGCGCACTTTTGTAACCAAGTGCACATTTCATTCCCATGTCAATAAACCATAGGCAGATCATGGGAAGAATGCAGAACAGTTGGAGAAATTTAAATACTGCAGACAAAAAAAACCTTATTATGATTGTACTTTGGAAGTCAAGATATATCCCACTGTACTAATGTGTTTTCATGCCAGTACGTACCGTTTTGATATACACCACAGCGACCAAGGACCCGCATGTAAGTTCCGCATCAACTAAATGAACAGTTGTTTCTTTTTACACTCTATTGCTATTGGAAACACTACAGAAAAAAAACTTTCTTTAAGAGACTGACATTAACATACAGATCTTGAATATACACCAACAGCACAATCACTACCACTTGTGTTAGCTATCCTACACTCAAATCTATGATCCTTGGTCCACAGCACCAGACCAATAATCACAGATGGAGGCACTTCTTGCTAAGAGTCTCTATAACAACGCTAAAGCACCACAAATCAAACTTCTTTTATGGTAAGGTCCACTCGCTGCTCCCTGGTACACACCAGCTTAGCAGCTATCATGCCCCTCCCAAAGCATCACCATTCCCACCTTGACTTCTTGGAGTGGGTCATCTCTTTCTCTACCAATGCTTCAAATCTTTTGTCTATAACTCTAGGACCTCTAGATCTTTGACACACAAGGATACCATAGTTTTGATCAATAGTCCAAGCCATCATTTCCCAAGTACCCTCTCGAAACTACAACTTGATAGGAGCTAATTTTTTAGGGCCTGATTTAGAGTGTGGCAGACAGGTTACTCCATCCCACACATAAATGATATCCCATCCGGATTACTACAAGTGCATTTTATAACATATATATATATTATGGTAATAAGGCAGACAGGATATCCGTCATGGTTGTGGCAGAGAATCCGTCCTCCAAACACTGAATCAAGCCCTTAACTTCCATCCTAAAATATTGAAAATAATACATACAAGTGTCTCTTTAAGGAGAAGACAGGCCTTAGTGTGTGGGGGGGGAGTTGATTTCATAGGCTGGGAGCAAACTAAAAGACGATTTGGTTGCTGGTGTGGCCCTTCTGCGATTTTCGGATTTCAAGTCTGGCCAGCATGGATCTTTGTGTTGCTGGTTGCCTCCTGAGATTTTGAGCTTATTTGATAAGGAGTCCATTTAATAGTGGATGTTGCATTTGCTCTAACCAGACAATCCTGATCCAACATGAGCGATTTTAATCACCTTGCTTCCCTGAACCCACGGACAAATATGCAAGGGATACTATGCTAGTCAGCAGAATACCCAAGAAAGGGAAATGGAATGAGATAGAAAAAGGTACACTGGATATTTTCACTCTGCCTCTTCTTGCCATTCCATTTATTAACTGTATTTCGGCCACTAGGGACATAAAAGTACAAGAACAATAAAACAGATAATATACACTTGTAGTTGAGGATTTGGGTAAATCCCAAAACATCTTCTTGTACAGAGTTCATCCCACACGAGAACAAGAGAAAAGAAACACACAGTGCATAAGAGTTACAACAGGGATGTAAAATTATGTATAAAACTTTCTTCAACCCATTAAAAACGGAATAAAAGCAACCATCCAAAGATGAGCTGTGATCTAAAATTTTTACAAAGGCTAAAAATATAGGAACAAAGGTACAAATCCCCAAGCATGGGTAGATGGTTGCTCGACCTGCGCAATTTCAGTGCATTTATTCTTCCCCAAGGGATCTACTTTAGACAGGCCCGCTGGATGTGCCACATGCAATTTAAGAATCATGATACAGCAAAGACAATTGGTGGATGGGTGTCATACTTTAACACTCTGTAGGCCTCTCTACAGCGCACAAAGCCCAAATTCTTCCATAGCTGTAATAACCAGCGCTTGCTTGGCAGTCGATAAGCAGGACAGGGGAGCAGAACATGTAGCTCGGACTCCTCCTTATAGTTACAAGCAGGGCATTCACCCCTTTGGTCTTTCACACATTTGCTAGTGAACGCTAGTAGTGGAAGAGTCCCTAGTCTGAATTGCACATACAATTTCCTGGCCAGTGGGGGTTGAATGGAATCCAGGAGGTTTTCCTTGCTGTATAATCTTTTACTAGCAGGAATTCTGCTGTCAAACGACCACATGAGGTACTTTCTTGGATGGACAATAGTTTGGCTAGTCTATAGCTTTTGACTAGTTTCAACCTAGAAATCGTGGCGCATGATGTCTCGGGTGTTCTCCAGAGATCCGACTTGCCTAACTTAGTGGCAAGGTCCCTTATGTGGCAAACCCATGGAATTTTCTTGGTGGTGCATTTGGCTAAAAGGTTATTTAACTCGGCCCTGTATACAGATAACTCTGGGATCACCCATAATCTCCGCCAGAAGGTCAGGGGTCTCAGGGCAATCTCTTCATGAAGGGGCCTGATACCCAGGTCCATGCAAAGGGGAGTAAATGGGGTACTACGGGGTAGGCCTATAAGCTGTTGCATGAAGTTATTCTCCACCGTCATCAAGTTGGTAGTAGGGCAATGCCCCCACAACTCCACCTCGTATAATGTGGCACCCCTTGCTTGTGCTTTATAGATTTCCACCACGGGCGGCTGGTTTAAAAGCTGAAGTTCTATACAATTTCATTATACCGCCCACTGTCTGGATTAGCCCGAGTCTTGCTTTGTCCAACTGTGGCCCCCAATCAAAATCCTCTGACAGGGTAACTCCCAGATAATCCAATATCTTTACTCTTTCCAGAGGTGTGCCGTGTAAAGAAGGGTTTGGACGGGTCGTGTTGGGAGGGTTGAAGACCATATATTTAGTTTTTGTTAGGTTGATCTCCAACCCGCGTAGCTTACAAAATTTGGCGAAGCCTTCAAGAGTGCGCTGGATACCCATTGGTGTTTTTGAAAGTAACAGGGTGTCGTCTGCAAACATGAGCGCGGGGACCTTCCCGGAGACTGACTTGGGGGCATCGTTGTCCTCAATTTTTTTAAGATGGTCAATAAGACCATTGATAAAAAGACAAAATAAAGTTGGCGCTAAAACACATCCCTGTCGTACCCCCTTTTGGACAGGAAAACGGGAAGTGAGTTCCCCATGTTTTCTGCATCGCACTTGTGCAAACTTTTCCATGTGGAGCCTCTCTATAACATTTAGGAGATATGGAGGGATCCCAAGGTCATACAGCACCTTCCAGAGTTTCTCCCGAGTTACAAGGTCGAAGGCCGACTGCAGATCAACAAATATTAAATAGAGGCTGCCACCCTCTATAGTCACCGTTTTCCAGAAGAGTAGTTGTAGTCTGAATATCTGGTCTACGGTTGACATATTTGCTCTGAAGCCGGCCTGGTAGGGAATTAAAATGTGTTCTTCTTCCAGCCAGGCCTGAAGGCGGTGTTGACAGACCCCCATCCCTGGAGGAGTACAATGACACAAAGTGAGTCTCTCAGGCTTCAGGCGCTATATTGAGCTCAATGGCCGATCTCCCTTCCCTGTCGCCCGAGCTCACTATTGCCCAAAAGGTTTTCAGATCTTTATCGTTCAGGGCAATCCTGAGAGATTCCCACCTCTCTAGTTCCCAGTTTTGTTTTCCTGCTGAGTGGTCCATTTGTACCTGGCCCTAGAAAGTTTAATTTGTGGCCTGTCCTTCGCCTTCACTGCATCCAGAAGGTCTTGCTTGGCCTTGCAGCACTTATCGTTGAACCAGGCACATTTGTTTCCGCTAGTTTCCCTAATACGCACAACCCGCAAAAATACATCTGCCAGTATTGAGGTAAGCTCTGCGTGTATTTTCCCTGGCTTATCTAGATCCAAGGTGGGACCCTTCACCTGTGCTACCGCCCCCATTTTAGTTAGAATGGAATTGCTAACTGATACACTTTAGCCAGCTTGAAGGGGGATTGTTGTAGGTGGCCCCATCTGACATTTCTTCTATTATTTGTTACTGTTATTGCACTGGTCAGATTGGGAGGATCCGAAGGCGATTTAGAAATGCCAGGGTCCCATGGTTTTAAAGTCATAATCAGGGCATTATGGTCACTATTCTGCCTCTTTGTGATAGAGAAGTCAAGCACCTTGTCCCAAAGTCTTGTTTCCACCATGATGTAGTCATTTAGGGAGGCTTGACCTACTCTGTTAAATGTGGGCTGCCCTGGCTGGTCGGATTTAGTCCAGTCATTGCATGCCTTTAACGAAAGAGCTAGAGTGAGTGAGTTAAGCTGCATGGCCAGTGGAGACCACACTTTAATGGGAGTGGTCAAGGGGTCGGGTATAGACCAATACAGATCTTCTTCCGTTGGGACAGAGTAAGAAGGATCAGTGAGGGGTTCAAAATGGAAATTAAAATCATCCCCTACGATCAGCCATATCCCTGGGACCAGGGTTGGGATGAAATGTCCCAAGTGGGCAATGGTGGCAGATTCTTGGCTGTTGTTAACAGGACGAGAATATACGTTGATTAAGGCGATTTTCGTCTTTGTGGGAAAGGAGAGCAGGACACACTGGATGTCATTTGTGGGTGTTGTCATCTGCTCTACTCTATAGCCAAGGTGGGTGCCCACCCAGATGGATAAACCTCCGGAGGGTCTCCCCCTCGCCCCATGGTTGCTAGCTTGTTGAATGTGGCAAACCCCACACGCTGGAAGTCCTCCCTCGCCAAGTCTCCTGGAAGATACATATATCGTGTTTATCAACAAAATCACCCCATTCGGGGCAGGGCAGTTTATTTTTAAGGCCTGCCACGTTCCATGAGAGTATCCTCATCCCATTGTCGTGACCAATTTCCCCACTCTCAGGCTCGTATGCCCTAACACTCTGTATGGGCGGGGTACATGTTTGGGCCATACAACACTTAACAGGTTCCCTCCTCAGTTCACTTTCTCTGCTTATGTCACCCCGTAGGGCAGGGGATATAGCGTCAGGGACCCCACTTGATTTAGTTCTCCCTCCTTCCTGGGCAGTCCCCTGAGGGGTGCTTGTACTATTAGCTCCAGTAGTTTGTTTCGGGCCGCAGCCTACTATGCCTGTGGGGTCTCATACCGTTTGTGAGTCCCCACCCTCAGATGGTCTCTCCCCCAGTCAATCTACCTCCTCCAGAGTGGCGTATCTGTTATTCACCGGGATATTAAATGGGGGAAGCCTATTGTGGGCAACCCAACTACCGTCATGAGGGGGCCCTGGGCCAATTGCTGGTGTGTTTGCTGTTGCAAATAGAAGAAGTCCAAGGGGCGCAGGCTCTTGCAGTTGGGCTCACCCTACTCTGAATATTTGCTGATATCTAAAACAAGAGACAACTATCTTACTATTTCATTATTGAAAGGCCAAGGTACTATTCCTAATATGGACTGTGAGATACCTTATGGCAATATCTGTATTTCTTGTTTTCTATAGGTGGTGAGACTTTCTAGAGCTGAAATACTAATGCAACCTCTATAACGGATGCAAGAAAATACCTGAATTGCAACCCTTATATCTATATAGATAACTGCTTTCTGTGATTGGTAAATCAAGACTGCTCTCAGAATGATGGTAAAGTAACACATTACACAGCAGTAGCACAACTAATACCCCGACCTTTCCCAAAAAGGAGAACAAAATATATCAGAACGTCCACCTAAATAGGGCAGAAGGCCTGAAGTCTGTTAGCCCATGGGTCTAAAATGTATTCCGGATGAACCAGTGGGACACTGTCAGTGGAAACAGGATGGTCTGCCCAATTCTAAATAAACCAGATAGACCATCAGTTTGGTGGACAGAGTACACCCCAACATTTGTGGCTGAGTACCTATATCCATCAAACTTTAAATAACCCATTGGTTTCTTGATTGTCGAACAAAGAATGCTCTTAAACACGAAGAACAGGAGTCTAAGATGGCCACCACGTTTGCAAGTTTTTTGAGAGTCTAGTAGCACCTTGGAACTTGTAGTCTGTCTTGACTCATCTGTATTTTTCATGTAGTGTGTTGTAGCCACGATGCCTCACACCAAGCAACTCCCACAGGTTGCATGTAATACTGACCTCCTCTACTGTGAAAGATCCATGCACAGAGGAAGATCAGAGGAGTGCGCCTCCTCTCCCATCCAGTATATACAGGTGAGCGCAATCTACAGATAATACAAGAGGACTAACTAGAATCATAATTTATAATGGACGCAATGAGAAAGTAGGATATAATATAGTTGTTTTGAGGTGGTTGTTGATATAGTGGAGTCCTGCATGTAGTATAATCTTTAGTGATAGCAATGTGATGCTTGTTATGCAGACTAGGAAAGTCAATGTGAGATAGATCAAGGTTATGGACAATGGAGCAGAAGGGGTTTTGTGGGGGAAAAGTCTTGGATTTGTCCAGTAGCATGAATTGGAACCAGGCTGTGTGGGCTCTTTTCCTACCATGATCTTTGAAAATGGTTGAATCAAAATTATGCTGAGTAATTTTGCACAGGACGAGGTGAAGGTTCAGAAACCTCCCGGATTCATGCTGGTGAGCTAGCCTTGGACTTGTGAATGTCACATCATTATAGATGATAAACAGATTCTTGGCTAGACTGAGTTTAATGTAAGCAGCAGACATCCATGTATGGACGGTGCCCGGGCACGGCCTGAGCTTATGGATGTTACTCGCCAATGACACTTTAAGGTAAAGTTGAGTGTCATTAACTTACTGAAGAGGGCAAACAATGACCTGCTGGCTGAACAGCTCACCTAGTAAGAGGCATTCTACAATGCTGCAGAACCAAATAAAAGGCCATGGCCAAATTCTGAGCAGACCCCTGCTGACTTAATACCAGTGTACTGACTGTCAACCACTACGTGGTAATTTACAAGCTTGCACACGCATGCTTTACTGATTTCCTCCCTTTGAGATTTTCTCTCTTTTGCAAATCTTTCCTCAATTATTAACTAGAACAGCTTGATGTTGCTCAAATAATCCATGTTTTTGTCCTGCGTTGCCAGAGTTTCTTAAGTATGAATATCCCAGTCAAATTTGGCAAAGTGTACTGCAATCCATTTGTGATCTGTAACGAGTGTCTACTCTTTCCTCCAACATCCATCTATTGTATCTTGTTATATCTTTGGGAGCCTGCATTTTAGCAATCTACCCCATTTCTCATCATATTCCTGTCTTTGTAAACAGATGTTTTCTCTAGGCAATACTAAGAGTTATCTGCAGTTAACTTGACGCTATTCTTAATCCTATCAATGTCTCCTCCATGTCCCACCAATCCTGTGTACTACCACATTCCACAGTCTTTACTCCGTAGCTCTGGTTTCCACCACAGGACCAATTGACCAATCATAATGGCTTTATGCGCCTCGCATATTATTTCTTTTGTAACCTAGATCCTCTTTGTCATCCTTAATCTTAAATGCCTGCTAAGAATTTCATCCGGTGTCTTGGTAAAACTAATTATTACGTTGTGATTTCCTTTGTACTTTCCCCACTAGTCCATTCCTCATTTTCACATGAGCTCAGTTGTGATCTGTCCATGGAATGTGCACTATTATTTCACCTTCATAAGTAATTGGATCTACAATACTTTTAGTTGGATGGTGCAACTTTGCCAAACAAGCATACACACATGATTGGTTAAATGGTAAGTGAGGATGATGGCTGTTCCCCATTCAAAAACTGAATGGGGAACATATGGATTTGTGCGTCCATTCATGCCCATAATGAGTTATGGCTACTTCTATGCTTAAATATCATCCAGAATGCATTATAGTAGCAGTGTCTACCGTCCTATGAACGATGACCCAGATGTACTAAGTATTACATTTGTCAAAAAGGCTCTAATTTGGCATTTGTGACCATTAAAATGAGTTTTCCTATGTACTAATTCCTTTTTAAGTCTCGGAAAACATTTTCCAATTCTTAAAATGGGATGAATAGGAGTCCAAATGGATACGGCTTTGGTATCTGTAAAGGGCGTGTTACATGTGTCCCATCCAAATACGGAATTACTATTTTATGTATCAATGTTTTGCGACTGAAATCTAGTTGCAAAACATTGAAATTTTATAGACAACTGAAAGAAGGGGGCCTCTTTAGAATCTCTTCCCGTTTGTGAACAGTAAAATAATGAATAAAAGGTTTGCGGAGGAGTAGGCAGTGGTCCGGGCAACACCTGCCATTCTCTGTGCTCCTTATCTAATGTTCTGCTAAAAACATCAACATTTTGTTAGGAAAGAGTTGCAAGCAGTTCTCTAGAGCAGACTGCAACAGGCTTTGGCTTTAAGCCACAACCTATTTTGAAGCATACCTCTGAAACCCACATCAGGTACACTCAGTCTTCAACTTGTTCAACATGGTGTAATACTTTCACCCCAAACGTTAGTGATCTGGAAATGAGGCACGATATAACTTGCTACATGCACAATTTCAATTGTCTACAAGGCTTACGCTGTTTCCTGCTATGGATTCACACATGTACAACTATTGTATTATCAGTGATGTCATCAATTATGTAATTTGAGATGTGATCAGTGATGTAATCTGTGATGTCATCAATAATGTCATTTAACATGTCATGAGGGATGTAATTTGTGAGGTCATAGGCAGTGCATGGCTGGTGTGCAAGTCATAGTTTGCTCAGTTGATTTTAACTAAGGAATTTCCGTTTTTATTTTGTATTTAAACATTAGCGTTTGTGTTATTTCAACACCTAACTATAACAACTCTTTAACGTTTGTTTTCTATATCTCATTTCCAAAGAACTGTTTATCGTTCTTTTCCTGACTGAAATGAACAGTGTTTGCCAAAGAGCAACAGATTCCAACCTTGAGGCACAGCATCTCATGACAGGAGGTATTTGCCGAGTTAAAGATGAGTTTAGCTGGGCCTCTCGGAGCCAGATGACTTGCCTTAGGTTGTTTTGATTCAGAGTCTCTGCCCAGGTTGGAACTCTTTCCTCTAGACAGTATTTCCTCGGCACCAGTTACTGACTACATTCTTGTATTATTATGAACCTATTTACATTGCAAATGTTCTGATTCATGGATCAAAGAAAAGGGATGGCAACAGTCTCAAAACATTTTCAAACAAAGTTCCCTTTTCCCTGTAAAAAATAAATCAGACATAGTTAACATTCAAATGTTTATTTTCTAATTTATTTTATTGGAACAATTATAAACTTAATGCTTACAACAAAGCGCAAGAAAATTAATTTTACCCGGCCTGGAACATAGAACTAACAATCACCTGGCCATCTTTAACATAAGCATTTTTAGTGGCACGGGTTTGCCCTTTATTGACTCCTGTCAATGTATAGCTCTTTTGTTGATTTTGTTTTTTAGCTTAATTCAGTATGAGGATTTGCAAAATTGGGCACATTGCATGGCATTTCCAATTCACATGAGGCTGGTGGTATTGGTTCGCAGGAGTGTGCCTTATGGCTAAGTTACAGTAAAACAGTGTTTCACTATAAATGCAATCTGCGAGCACGTTTTACAGGTGATAATTTTTTTTCTTTAGTGCAGTCTGCACTTTCATGAAAAAGTGGTAAGAACAAACTACACAAGCCACAGATCTACCCAGATGTTAACTATGGCGTGCAAAGAAGACAGAGACTTTTCTGCCATTCGGACTAGAAATTTCCATGAAGAATCAAGCTCCAGCCCAGCGAGATATGATCAAGAGAGTAACACCTAAAACTACATCTCCCATATTTTTTATCTGTAGTGGCTACTATGAAGAAATTGTTCCTGGGAACTCAGGATCTCACCACACTGCTTATTTCCATCCTCACAATGTGTCATGAAAAGATCATACTGTCCCTTTATGAAAAGATTAAATTAATACATGACTAAATTAAGCCAGCTCAACAAGACTTAACAATTGTGACTTCTCCCAGCACCTGAGCAAAGAGCATCCTGTCTTCAGCAGACCCCAAAACCTTCGCATTGAACGTTAGAAGTTGATATGAAATATTTTTTCATATTTATATATTGTATGTATTCATGCTGCATCCTTCCTGCCAGGGCCGGCATGGCTGTAGCGGGCACCGGGCATTTCCCCGGTGGACCGGAGGGGTGGGGGCTGGTTTTGTGCTCATGGGGGCCGGTGTTGTCACTGGGGACTGGTTTTGCTGCAGTGCTGCAACATTAGCCCCCGGGAACAAAAGCAGGAGCAGTGCTTCTTGCTAGCCCTCCCCCTCTCATCCCCCCCACTCCCAGGGCCGGTCAAGCAGCAATCTCCGAGGGGTGTTTGCTGTTTCCAGTCCGGCCCAGCTTCCTGCTAGGGCCGTCATGCCTGGAAAATGGCCCGGGTTAAAGATACCTGGGATTTTGGAAACACCGCAGATGGGGAGGATCCAGGCCTGAGGGTCCCCTTAGAAATTTGAAACTACCCAGGAATTGGTAATTGCGGGTCCCATTTTCATGGTATTTCCTCATTTTGCCCCCAGATTTTGACACTGAGATTTTAGCTTCTTTCATCAGCTGACGGCTCCATGTAAAAACTAACAGATCCATGGAGACACTATGGATCTTCTTTTTTTTTTTTACTTTTTTTTATTCTTTTATTTTATTTTAGTTTCAATGAACAACAAAACATAATATCAATGCTGCATTGTAAGACACTCAATTAGCCATAACTCGTCACATTCTCATAGACATATAGTGGAAAATAAAAAAGGGCAGAACAAAGCAAAATCAATACAGCAGATGAGCAGCATCGCATCAATTTTAGGCAGCCCGTTATACCCCTCTACAACACAGGATAGAGTAATTTAGTGCACCGTCTATACACAAGTGGCCTGGAGACTATCTGCATAACCCAGGTTCTGGCATGCTCATGCAGTGTAGTAGGTCGTAGCATTTTGCCAGTACAAGCTTCAGATATGCAATCAGACAGGTTCATCAACATTCACCGCACTCTTCTCCGAAATGGCAGTCCCTCACCTCCTGAGTTCCTATAAGCACTGTACAGGGCCCAGACGTTCTTGGGGCAGTTTCGAGGGGGGGAGGAGTTCGCTATAATGTTCCGTTTGGTTGCAGCAATATAACATGTCCCTCGCCCAGAATGTGATTGTTCGAAGCGGTCCCAGCATCCAGCTGATAGCAACTCTGCGCCTAGCCATTAACAATCCCATATCCACTAACCTACGAATCCTCTTCGGTATTAATTTAGAATAGCCCAGCAGCGCCAGGGCCGGTTCCAGCGCTATGTCTTGCCCAATTATCACCGTCAGCTCTGAAAAGGCATGTTCCCAAAGTTTGGCAATGCCAGGGCATCGCCACGATAGGTGTATAAAATCTGCTATGTTTTCCATACATCGCTCACATTTGGGGTCATCTCTAAGGCCATAACTGTGCAGTCCTTCCGGGGTATAATACACCCTATTTAGATACTTAAAGTGGGTCAGTCGGTGCCGTCCATTAAGGGAGACCCGCTTAGTGCTAGTACAGCAGTATTTCCATGTCTCGTCGTCAATGTTTCTTTGTAGGTCTCTTTGCCATGCTAGGCGGGCTTTAACCCCTTCGCCGCGGCGGGAATTCCGCTGCGGCGCTGAGGGGTGCGGGGGGGCAGCGTGGTGGCGCTGTGCTCATGACGGAGCCGCTCCGTCATGAGCCACGGTTGAGCTGTGCTCATGACGGAACGGTTCCGTCATGACTCCGCCCAGTTGCGTTGTCCCCCCGCACAGGCGGGGAAACAGCGCCGCATGGGCGGAGCGGCCGCCAACGGGCGTGGCATGACGGAACCGTTCCGTCATGAGCACACGGCAACCGTGGCTCATGACGGAGCGGTTCCGTCATGAGCGGGGAAGGGGTTAATAAAAAGGTTTTTCCTATATGACTGCGTTAGGTTGTATATTTTAGATACGAGCCTCGTTGGTTCTTTAGCTTTAATGATTAGTGTGAGGGTGTCTAGCTCCGGAGGTTCCTCCATGTCACTTCTCAAGAGTTGCCCTAGCGCATGCCGTATCCTATGAAATTGGAAACGGGTGAGGGGGTGGGCGTAGCATCTTCTCTATCCAGACTATTCCAACTCCTCACTTCGCCGTCAACAAAGAGGTCACCCACAGCCTGGACTCCCATGGAGCAAAGCGCACACACCACACCCGTCTCTCTGCACGGAGGCAGCCATTGGCACCAGTCCAAAGGGGCCATGGGCGAATACATGAGAGCCCCGGACTGAAGTTTAAGGAGATGATGCCATGCATGAGCTGTGGCATTGATGGAGTCCAATATACAAGTTCGTCGGTCCGGGGGAGAAAAGAGCATCGTGGGCAGAGGGCGAGGGGAGGTTACCGCTCTCTCAATGCGCAAATGTGGTGTATCGGGTGGGCCATGTATCCAGTGATAAGCGTGTGCGCACTGTGCCGCCCTGTAATACAGATTAAAGTCAGATGCGCCCAGTCCTCCCATATGGTAAGGCAGTGTGAGTATTTGCCATGCAACCCTGGGTTGCTTACCCGCCCATGCCAGCTTGACCATAAGTGAGGTGAGTCTCGCGAAAAACACATCCAGGAGTACCATTGGGATATTGGTAAAAAGGAAGAGAAAGCGAGGGAGTACCACCATTTTCATTATAGAAATCCTGCCCAGGAGAGACAGTGGAAGCTTTATCCAGCTCTCAACTTCGTCCTCCAATTTGATTAACAGAACCCCGTAGTTTTCACTGAAAATCAAGTCTGCGTAAGAATGGATTTGGAGTCCCAAATATCTCACCGGGTCCGTCGTCCATTGTAGCGGGTAGTCAGGGATGAACTCTGTCGTGGCAGGGGTGAGGGGGAAAATGATCGATTTAGACCAGTTAACGCACAGTCCGGAGATCCCGCCAAACCGCACTATCTCGCGTAGGACAGAGGAAAGGTGGCGTTCGGGGTCGCGGATATATAAGAGGGTATCATCAGCGTAAGTTGAGACTATGATTTCGTAGCCTGGGATGCGAATACCCTTGTATCGATGGTATTCGCGGAGCGCACAGGCCTAGGGTTCCGCCACCAAGGCATAGAGGTCGGGGAGAGTGGACACCCCTGTCTCGTTCCTCTAGTAATGCAAATCGGGTCAGTCACCAAATCACCAATTTTTATTCTGGCTGTGGGGTTATAGTACAGTACACCTAACAACTGTAAGTAAACCTCGCCAAGCCCCATTCTCGACAACACCTGCCTCATAAAGGGCCATTCGACGGAGTCGAAAGCCTTTTCCATATCTAGAAAGACTGCGACTGCTGGAACATCGGGTTTGGTATGTTGGAGCGTCCCAAACACTGTGTGTATATTATAGGTAAGGTTGCGGCTCGGGACAAACCCTGCCTGTTCAGGGGCTATGAGCTGTGGGGCCAAGGGCAGCAATCTGTTCGCCAATATCTTTGCATAGATTTTGATATCTACATTAAGAAGAGAGAGTGGGCGGTACGACGTGCACTCTTCTGGGGGTTTATTGGGCTTTAATATAGCAACAATTATTGCTTCTCTCATTGAGGGAGGCATCGTGCCCGAAGTGCACATATCGTCAAAGAGAGCAGACAAATGCGGTAGGAGTAGATCTATGTAAGTCTTGTAAAAGGCGACCGTCAGGCCCTCTGTGCCCTGGGCACTACTAGGTTTCATGTTTGCTAACGCCAGAGTGATTTCCTCCTTCTCTATAGGGCGCATCAAGAACTCACGGTGAGTGTTGGTAAGCCAGGGTAGCTTGATGTGAGACAGGTAATCTAGTATGTCTTCCTCCATACCCGAGCTACGAGAGGAATATAGGGTCGAGTAGAACTGTCTAAATCTCTCAACTATATCTGCATGAGCAGTAAGTGTCGTACCCTCTGCAGATTTAAGGTCGGATATAATAGCGTAGTTCTGCTGCTTTTTAAGCAGGCGGGCTAGCAACCCTCCCGGGCGCTCGCCCTCTCCATAGGAGCGAGCCATTGCGTATTTACCAAGGTGTTTGACCTTGGTGTCCGCAGTATCATGATATTCCTCTAACTGGGCTTTAAACTCCCGCATAAGGTCCTCATCCTGTCCCTCTAGCAAGCGTTGCTCCAAGCCAGCCAGAGCTCTTTCCAGATCGGCAAGCTTCATGCATAATGCTTTAAGGACTCCGGAGTGCTTGGACATTGCAACACCCCGTATATAAAACTTAAAATCCTCCCATACTATCTGAAAACTCTCAACCGAACCAACATTTTTTTGTACTATAGTTCTATAGCTTCTGCTAGTTCTGCTTTGAATAGTGGATCCAGTAAGGAATACGGAGGGAACCTCCATGTAAATGGGGGGATCATTTTCCTGGGGGCATCGATGAGCAATAAGACCGGGGAGTGGTCAGAGAGAGTGCGGGGTAGGACCTCACATTTCTGTACTTGATAATACAATGGGCTCAAGGCCATCCAGTAGTCAATGCGTGTATGCAAGTCATGGAACGCCGAGTAGTGTGTAAACCCTCCCTTGTCAGGCATCTTCCGCCTCCATACGTCTTGTAAGCCCTCCTGTGTCATAATCTCCATAAGTGTTTTAGCAGAGGTAGTAAGTCGTCTGTCCGGCCCACCCGAGCGGTTGCGGGTGGGATCCAAAACTAAGTTGAAGTCACCACCCCAGAGTTGCTGTTCTATGCCACAGCAGGCAACCCTGTTGTTCAGTGCTGTATATAAGTCGGGTTTGTCGTAGTTTGGACCGTACACGTTAGTAATCAATATATCTAGGCCGTGTCCTTGGCAGCGAGACACGATATATCGACCGTCAGTATTAGTGATTAATGGTTCAAGGGAGAGGGATGATCTAGGCCTAATCCAGGTGATAACACCCCGGGCATGCGTTGTGAATTCTGCAGCATGGATGGAGCCGTGAAGGCCCCTAGAGCGGAGCATGGGACTGTCTAGGGGGAGGTGCATTTCCTGAAGCAATGCAATGTCTATTTTGTGTTGTGATAGATAAGCTGAAACATTCCACTATTTTCTGTGGTTGTTAAGGCCCCTTACGTTCCACATGAGGGCTCCTATAGTCAGCTGCGCAGATGTGATCGGTAACGAGCCATTTGTTGAGTCCGGAAAAGGTGCTGCCAAGCTATTTGAGTCTGCCATTTGGTCGGTCAAAGTGTACATAAAACGTGAATGTGGCACAGCGTCTACAGCAAATAACAAACCGAACAATACCCCTGCCCATCCATCCCCCCACCCATGCCAGGCAGACCCCAACAAAGCCCAGGCGATTAGCTACCCGCCCACCCCCAGCTAACAGCAGGAAAAATAGAAAACATAGGCAATGCATTGTAAAACCAATGGGGATCAGCCTCCCTCCCCACCCTGTTAACAAAAACTGCCCAAGTGTGTGCCACACGTCGTGCCTCCGCAGTACAGGGATGCATGCTAGTAAAGTTCTATCAGTCCTCTTCTCTGCACACCACCAAAATGCTTAGAAGCCATCATGTCACAAATAGAAATACGGCTGACCCTCCCGGCCACCACAATTCGGCGCTGATTAAGTGCCAGAGGTTGTTCAATTATCAGCATTAGCCCTGCCCTCCAACAAGCCCCAAATACCAAACTCAACATATGCATACAATGCAATATCAGGCAAGGAGAAACATTGCATTTTATCTGGCTACAGCAGCAATTCCAAGGAGCCCCACCCCAATAACTATATATGAATTATGCTTATCTGAGTGAATAGGAGATCATAACGTTAAGTCTTGGTCGCTAAGGGACCCTGCCTCCGCCCCATCCGTGGAGCATCGTTCTGACCTGCGTTACTTGTCCTTGGACCAGTCCTTCGGCACCTTCTGTAGGGACATGGGGTCTGTGAACATTCTAGACTGGCCCTGATGGTTCACACGGAGTCTAGCTGGGTACAGCATAGCATAATCGAGGCCCTGGTCCCTAAGCTGTTTCTTCAAGGGAGCGAACTGTTTTCGGGCCTCCTGGACTTGCAGAGTGAAGTCTGGGAACAAAGAGACCGTGGAGCCCTCGTATTGTAGGGGATGCATGTTCCTGGTTGCCTTGAGGGTCGCATACCGGTCGCAGTAGTTAAGCAGCTTAGCAATGATGGGTCTTGGTGGAGCGCCTGGGGGAGGGCACGGACCCATGGACCGGTGGGCTCTCTCCACGACGAACATCTGGGAAAAGGTCTCCTTACTGAGCAGGGTGATCAACATTTGTTCTACGAAGTTTTCCAAGTTGCCAGCCGGATTGGATTCTGGCAGTCCTGTAATCCGCAGGTTACAGCACCGAGATCGCGCTTCTAGGTCTTCCGTCTTTTCTTGGAGGATTTGCATCACTTTCCCCAATTGTTTATGCTCCGCGTCCAGCGTTGTCTGGGCTTCCTCCACTTCTGTGACTCGGCGCTCCGACATATCTAGTCGTTACGCATGCTTGTCCAGCCGTTCCGACATCTGATCCATGTGATAGGAGAGGGAATTTATTTTGAAGCCGAGAACTGCAAGGCTGCCATGCAAACCCTTTTCCATTGCGGCTAGCAGGGAGCGAATGTCGCAGTCAGCCTGCTCTTGGGGAGGGTTCTGTACGGTGTCTGCATCGTCTGCGGTGGTGTCACATCCCCTAGGCTTCTGCAGGTCGAATGATATTTTCAGCTGTGCACGGTCTACTTTGCCCATTGCTGCAGTGAAGATAACAATGTGCCAAAAGCAGATCTCGTAGTTCCGCGGCTCTGGCATAATCTGCTCCTGTTTCAACGAAGCTCAGTACTCGCTTCAAATGTCGGATAAATGACGTATTATTCGGTGGTTGCGCAGAGCTTCTCGATTAGGCAGCCATCTTAACCATGCGCTAGCTCCGCCCCCCAGTATGGATCTTCTTTTACCATCCTCATCACTCGTAGTGAGGGCCTAGTTGGCTTCAAAGCACAAAATATACACCAAATCAGGGAACAAAGCCTAGATTATAGAGATTAACTGAATTTAATAAAATACAATGCTCCTTGAAATCTGGTCTGTCAATAATTCTTATAGGCCTAATATATGTGTGAGCGCTTTTTAACATTTAAAAGTGCCGATTGAAATATTGGGGCTATGTGCGAGTCTATTTCAGACAAGTGCCCTACAATTAGCCTAACATTTACCCGGACAAAAAATAATTTTAACTCAGATCCACAGGAGGAAGGATTCAAAGAACCAACCATGATGGATTATTATGACAGCGTAGTGTGAAATTATTGTTTCGAATTTGCCATTCAAAGATGGTGCTATTTCATGTGATTTGCGAGTGTGATTTGGTAACTAAGGACCTATATGACAAGGCATGAGCGACTGTAATGGGCGCTTCGATTCAATTTAAGAGGTATGCTTTTACACAGTACAACCCTAGACATACTTATCACTGAATATTTGGTTATGATAGTGTAGTGTGAAATTATTGTTTTGAATTTGCCATTCAAAGATGGCGCTATTTCGTTGTGGTGAATATAGTCACCTCTTCGCTTTCTGCAAATCACTATGTAATCCCGTTTGGGAATGGGAATTGGTCTCCACCATATCCGGTGTGACGTGAGGATACAACTCATACAGGTATGTACACCATTGTGGTTTAGATATGCCGTTAATTTATGGATTTATATTTTAGCCGTCACTCAACTTCGGCAATTTCTCTCTTAATAAACACAGGTTGCCCCGTACTGCAGGGACCTGTTGTAACAATCGGAAGAATTGGTTCCGTTTCGGAGTTGGCGGCTTATACATACCCTGACTGGAATAGTTTGTGGGAAAGTCTGCGGGACCTTCGGGTGAACACTAATGAGGATAATACGCTTTTGCTAAAGGATATATGAATTGTTAGTGAGAACATTGTTGCGTTGCAGGCTCGCATATTGGATCTATTATTTACAATTTGAAATTACTCTTTGGAAGGAACCTTTACCTTGAATACTGATGACATTTTTGAGGTAAGCTTTAGTTTTGAGAGTTTGGTAGTTGGTGATTTTAATGGGACGTGATTAATAGCTGTTGCCTCATGCCCTTGTCGTCTCAAGCTTAAGGGGACTCTTTCCCTCTTTTTTTGTCTTTTAACTTAACAGAAAAACGTTTGGAAACTACTTTGAAGGTACCGTCCTTTCACTTTCTGACACATTGCTGTGCAATTTGAACACGTATTCCACTGGTGGTGTATCAATCTTCAAACTGCACATTGGCCATCTCATTGACATTTCACAGAATCACTTTCACTTAATGATAGGATGTAAATAAGAGGTTTAGAATGTACTCGTGTATATTAGCGTAAATTTGTTTAAATAGACATTTGCTTCCTGATGGAATTTGCTATCAGCATGCAACAAATGCACAATATTCTGGGTTTTTTAATAGTCCCTTGATGCACAAAGGGGATGTTTGGGCTTATAAGATATAAAAATGAATGAGTAATTGTCTTTAGCGTATTACAACATGATTATTTGTATTACTTCCAGCCCTGAGGAAGTCGTGGGGTTTACAACCCGTATGCGAAGAAACGCGTTGGCGTAAGGGAGTGGAAGAATTTGCAAAATAAAAAGACTGGACAAGCCCAAGAACACGAGTGATCTTTTCTGATCTTTTATGTTATAGTATTATCAAATTTATATCAATTGCGTGTGCTTCAGAAATTTTTAAGTGAGGGAAAGGATGAGTTTGTCAAATGCTAGAAATCACATGCATTAAAATGTACTATCTGAAAAGACAAGTAGGCCTTCCTCAGGTGAAACTGAGTATTCACGTTTTATAAAACACAATAGACATTTTGAGTTTGTGACTATTTAGTATTATTACATATGAAGAATTATTAACTGTGGGATCTGCGTCCATACACAAATTCAAACATATAAAATTCAATACTAATTAATTATTTGGTCTTTGACGTAAGTCATAGTGACAAAGTTGCTAAAAACAAAATGGGACCAATCGACCAGACTAGTGATTAGCCACTTTCAAACCTCCCCAGAGTGAACAAATTACCAGGGCAAGTAGTGGCAGAACAATCATGAAAATATCACAAACCAAGACTGAAGTTTATCAGCTTTAGAACCTGTTTAAATATAATCTAGAATGTATTTTCATGCCCCAACCTTTTTGTAAATTTACACAGCTGAAAACTGTGATGCATGTATGATGAAATGACGACTAATTTCTCTACAGTCATATCATCATTCATGAAACACTACTGCACTCTCAGAGACCACCTAATATCTTCTCAAGTTGGATCCCTATCAAAAAAGGAGGCACCAGTGGAAAGCATTACCTCTGGTACCTGCTAGTTAAATGTAATCTGCATAGCACACATGCCCTGTTGCTCAATGCAAAACGATGGGCCCGTGCTGCAGAAGGTGTTGAGGAGCCCCGAGAGTACAGAATCTAGCTAGGTTCTAGCAGAATAGAGGTCCCCATGAAGAGTGGGGCACCCCTTGTGTCATAGGGGCTTTATGGGCCTGCATTACATCTCAATTTTCCCAATAATAATGAAGGCTTGCAGTACTAATTCCCATTGAGTTTATGAGGCAAAAATAATGATTCTAAGCCTCAGTTCCTCAATGACAGGGACAGCTCAGCTTGAGGACCAACCCGACCTTGGGTTTTTCTCTTGTAGCCATCAATAAAATAAATATGAACTTTTGTTAACAAGCCTCATCTGCCAAGTTTCTAAGTAATGTTTATATTAACTCAGAATATTGAAAAACATGCCTCCCTTTTTTGGAGGTATATTTGCCTTGGGATTAGATCACAGCAATACCCTATCTTGGTCTTCAAACTTGCATCTATTTATGAATACAACACAAAGCCTAAAGCTCTTAGCGGAAATGGTTTCACTCCACCACACAAGTATAAAGTAAAAAACTTCAGCCTATACAGTGCGTAAGCCCCAGGTTTGAACTGCCTTACTGGCATAAAGATTATGAAGCCGACTCCATTTTAAATGTGCCTGCATTCAATTTAATTATGATTTTTGCAGAATCATCAACATTGTCTACCTTTGACGGAGGTATTGCCTGTGCTTATCACGCCAAGAAACTGTGAAAGTTTCATGTCATACAGATATCAACAAGACACCTGATAGGATTTCAGTCTGGCACAAGTGCCTTGTTATCTCTATCTCTAGTTCAAATATGGACAATAGTCAAACTAATGTAGTCTGAATTGATGTTTTTTTTCGAAATTTTTTAAAAGAATGCATTTTAGGCTTAAGGCTTGACGCACACTGGCTATATCAGACATTCCTAAGGTGATTTTGGAAATTCCATCTTAGATAAGATTTGTATTAAAGAACTGCCACTTGACCACTTGTCAGGAAAGGTCCTTCACCCAGGATTATCCCGAAAAATACTGCCTGAGAAGATCGTGACTGCCAGAGATGTTGTTGTATCACACTTTCTACTGAAAGCTGATATCGATCCGGAGTCCGGGAGGAGGTGATGCTGAAGCGACGTGTATTTCCTTTCACAGGGATCACAGCCCCTTTGACGCCTCATAACAACAGAGTTTAGCTGTAAACAGGTATTCAGTGCACTCACTCTCCCTAAGAAAATCTAGATGCAAGTTATTCAACTGTCCATGCTCTCATAGCACAGTGAATGGAAGTAGGTTTTAGGGTGTTAGGTTTTTAGATGCCCTTTTAACCATGGTAGAAATGTTTTTTAATTCTCATTGTTCACAGCATTCATTTGTGCTGTTATAATTGTATTCTGTGTATTAGTTTTATATGTGCTGAATAACAGGGTGCACCTGTTGTAATAAACATGTTTTAGTTAAAGTGCCTTTTTTAATTAGGGAACCCTGTGTGTGTGTGATATTGAAGAGAGTGAAATAGGTTTTGTTTCCAATTACCACTGTGCCCCTTGATCCCTATATAGGGAAGGTTCGTAACCCAAAAGCATTAACACCATTTCAACTATGTATTTGGTAGAGTTCTGTGTGGTTACAAAAACGTGTCTTCCACATTCGAACTAAGTTTGCGCGTGACATCCGTGGGTGTGAAAAGAAATGTAGAGCTGAACCAGAGACTCAGTTTTCACAACACTGGCGCCCAACACACTGAGCCTGGATATTTTGGGAGCCCTTTAATAGTTTTTATATGCACACACACTTGAACCATCCTTGCATCATCACAGAGACGTCCTTAGTAATGATGGTTACCTTCTACAGGGAATAAGGGAGCACCTATCATCAAAGGTTTGTCAAGGTTGACTTTTGAAAGGTTATTCCCCATTTTGTGGATTTTCTAATTTCACTATCCTTTAAAGCCAGAAGCAAAGTGTGGTATTAAAGCAATACTAAATCAGTTGCAATATCGGATCATAATAGAGCCTTGTCTTTCAGC
This sequence comes from Triturus cristatus, assembly GCF_964204655.1. Taxonomy (NCBI): domain Eukaryota; kingdom Metazoa; phylum Chordata; class Amphibia; order Caudata; family Salamandridae; genus Triturus; species Triturus cristatus. The sequence goes on from NC_140594.1 coordinate 883,933,347, forward strand.
AAAAACCTACTGCTTTTCCCCGTATACAAACCTGATGGGTCCTATAGGATAGGTTTAGACTATAGTAATTCAAACACATGTACAAGAACATATGCAGTGTAAAATGTGCAAAGCACAGGTTTAATGATGGACCTGAAGTGGAAAAAAATACAAACCGACCCTAGAGATCTCTAATGGGTGTTAAGTCAGACTATAGCACCTGAAAACGAGTATCTAACCGCCTTTAGTTTCTCCAGGGTGCAGTTCTATTTTAGACACTTACCTATGGGCTATAAGAACAACCCTGGCTTATTCTCAGATTGCATTAGTGGGAGATCTTACAACCAGATCCCAAAGTATTGTCAAACATTGATGAGATCTACCTTGAAGGAGACGATTTAGACGTACATCTAACTAGGGTGGACAGAGTTGTAACACTATTAACGACACACGGTTACAGAATTACCTTTAAAAAAATTTAAGATTTCCTACCTTATGTGGCCTTCCTTAGATGCGATTATCCATTGGGGGTAAGGGGCTGGCTTCTGAGTCCCTTCAGAAGTGTGGTACCTTACAGCCTTTTAACAAACTAGAGAAATTGCGATCCCTGCCGGGGTTTGTTAACTTCAGACAAAGGTATTTGCTACACTACGCTGAGTGAGAGAAGCCCTTGTATGACTTGAATTCTCCCATATTTTCAGCAAAACAATGAACTTACAGGCACACTGATATCTTGAATGCTCTGAAAGCAGACATGCTAGAGACAAAATATTCAAAGACTAGGGACAGTAAGACCAACCTATTTTTATTTATTTATTTGCAAAGTTTTATATAGCGCTGGCTAGACCCAGAAGTATCAGAGTGCTTTACATGAGGATTATCAAGTTACAAAATTCCATCAGTTACAGAAGCAAGAATTACTAAAGCATAGATTAAACAAATACACATATCCAATGGGGTATAGGAGGAAGAGGGGAAAAAAAACAAGGGGAAGGAATGAAGATCGGGTCAGGAAAGACAGGCAAGGAGGAAAGTAATTCAGGGGAACCAAAAAGACAAAGTGAAAGTCAAACAAGCGGGCTGAAGCATTGGAAGGCGGGGAGGAAGGAGACACTGCAGAGAGACGAAGGAAAGTCTGCCCAATGTTCGGCTGGGTAGGTGATGGCCGAGGGGGAAATCCACAGCCCTCTATAGCTACCTGGGTAGCTCCACCGGACATCGGTCAAATTGCTAGGTCTCCGCAGTCAGTAGAATATTCACAAATTCATCAGAAGTTGCTGAGGCTGGTTTCAAATTCAATCTGGGGAGTTGGAGAATCAAAGGACTGCAGACCTTAGAGCCCCAGGTGTGTTTCTCGGATCAAGGAGGGGAACTTCGTCAGAGGGAGGGGGAGGAAGGAGACACAGCGATTTGAGTAATACCAAGTCATTCCAGTTATACCTATGTGACCTCCAATGAGAGAGCGACAATTCCCACTAAATACAAGTTTCACTTGCATTCCCCAGCGGAAGTACATTTTTCTTTTATTGAGAAAATTCTTGCAGCTGTGCAAATGACTATTTTGAAGGGACACCCCTTGGAACAAGAACAACTCAGGATTGTGGTTAGCAGTCACCATGCCTTCTGTGTATTGTTAATCCATTCATGGATCAAAATGTTTCTTCCCAACGAACAACAAATCAATGGCTTTGTTGTATGCCTCGTGTTTTAATGCTATATATTCTTACCAATCTTGCTGCACCATGTAGAGACCAGTTTTCATAGACTACTTAGTTGTGTCTCAGACTACATGGACATCATTAGCTACTACTACGTGGCTTCCTTTCCAAGGACATGTCTGGGGAGCAAGAAAGCACATCTTCAATCTGTGTCTGTGGGAATAACATACCATTGCTTATCGCAATCAGAATGATGTCAACCTGTCTGGGTGTGAGAGGACTGGATCAGCATATTGTCTTTCCCTCTTTCTTAGGTTTTTTGTCCTCCTTATTCACATGGAAGGTGAAGGACTGGGTTATTCTAAGACCCAGCGGTGCCAGGGGACAACACCTGAAACCTTCGTGGGTTACCTGTTCTGGCGTACAAAACACAGAGACACAGGACACTTCCAGCGACGTCAGAGATCAGCGTTTATTTACTGCAGGGATACAGAGATCACAAGAAGTACACAACGTGTAGGTTCTCGGAGACTGCTTCAAATTGCAAAAGTGGATCGCTCCTTTTATACACGTTTTTGCCATTGCACAGTATGGCGAACAAAAGTTACAACTCAGTTCCCACAATAAACTTCAAAAGAGTCGTGTTCATGTTTCAGGAGGCCGGAATATAATTACTGCAGCATTGCCGGTTCCCAACTGTAAAAACATATCTACCCCGTAATAAAACACATTCCATTCTGACCGTAAACACATTAGGAGAGAGGACAAGAACAGATGCAAAGAAAGGACAAGGATGCACAACAGGTTAAAGAAGAGTGTCGGGAGTAATAAAGGAAACTTGATGACAGGATCAAAGACCTTGTGTCCAATGCATGCATGACTGAAACAATAGGCTAGCACGGCAAGATGAGTCCCGAGCGGGGCCATCTGCCTTCGCCGTGTCATTTCCCTTATCGTAAAAATCACCCTCAAGGAAACACGTGTCCCTCATGTAAGCTTGGGAGTCCCAGGGTCACGAAGCGGGCAACGTCCGTTCGCTGGCTACTTGAGGGCAAGAAACAAAATGGATGTCGTATCTAAAATGGAACCCGAGGGTTCGGATGAACAAACCCAAAAATGAGACGAACCATACGTGGTTGCGTAGCGAAACTGCGTACACCCACTATACTCGTCATTTGCGGTTCGTAGACACCAAACTCATCCATATTCGTCACCACTCAAAAAGTGTCGTTCCGTCTCACACGGAACCTCAGACGCTCCTTTTGCCCTCAGGTAGGCAAGCACTAGTCAAGATCGGAATCGATTTCAATATTCATCAGATCGTTCATCTGCTGCTGGAACATCATTCTACTCATCAATGTCTCCTTGGTAACAGATGGCCGTCTTATACACGTTGTAGCACAAAGGCCACATAAGGCAGGACCACACTGTACACAAAGACAACACGTGAATAGAAACGTTACAACAACCCCTACGATCATCAGAATTTTCTAACCCCAAGTGGATATCAAACCCCAAAACCATCCTAGAAGTGTCCAATTACCTTCGTCCACGTGTATGGACTCGGAAATCTTGTGCAACTTTGAGATGGCTTGGTAGACAGTTGGAGCATTGTCAGGAATGAAAATGCAACAGCTCGAATGGATAACTTTACACACACCACCTCTATCTGCGAGAACGACGTCTAGAACCATCCGGTTCTGCAACGTCATGAGTCTATCCGCCTGAAGTTCAGCTGTTAAGTTACCAAGGGCACTCGCGGTAATATTAGCAGTCGACTCGACTACACGGGTCAACTGTCTTAGGTTCCTACTATTAACCATAGGTCCCCAAAATGGCAGGAAACCCTTAAAGAAATCTCCTGCTTCTTGACCGGCAGTATCCTCTTTGCTAATAACGCCTCTCACAACTCTAGTCTTGTGATAGTCTGAGGCCACTGTAAAAGTCGGTGGTAAAAGATTCGCAATATAACAGGTACCCGAAAAATCACGGGGTAACCATGTATATGCGCGTTCATAACATATGAAATAAGTGCCCTTAGCAGTCAGGAAAACAGGGGAAGAGAGCATCGGTAGGACATACGTGTCAGTACAAGCACTGTTCCCAAGTTGTGCTCTCGGATTTCGACCCAAACCTTTCAAGCAGAAATTACCGAGGTGTGGTACAATCCATATTGGGGACGAGCTCTTAAGCTGTCTATCACCCACTGAAACACTATACTCAGCCTCACTCAGATCCTTATAGGCTTGCACCTCTTCATCTGGGATAAGCGATGCATCAAAAACATCTCTATCTAAATCCGCTATCGCTATCGCCAAAGGCTTGTGGTACGGACCGGGACCAAAATTAACAGAGCGTGGCTCTCGACTGGGGTAGGAATCTAGTGCACTACGAAACATAGTTTGGAATGCTCGAGCGGAACCCTGGGAGCTGTAAGGAAGGACCAAATACGGAATACCCCTATCCATGGTATGTAGCATTAATCCACACACCCAACAGTTGGTAGTATTCATCACCAACTGATGCTGATGTAGGAGTTGAACGAAGGAGTTATTAATAAATTCCGCACATCTAACCTGTTCGTGTTTAGGCAAAGGATGAAAAGAATGTGGGGAAACAGTGGTGATGGAGCTTAGTTTAGGAGAAAAGGTAGGTGAAACAGAAGGCAATAACAACTGTATTCCAAAATACACTCCGCCCACCAATAGCATAGATACAGTCAGAAACAGTAGGAATACCTGAAACCGAAAACATTTTGTTCGTACAACCCTATATAACTCTGATCTCTGCGCCGACATCCTTTCTACTTCCAACAGCTTAGAGAATGCCATCCTCTACAAACCGTCCGTGACGTACTTGACGCACTTCGTTCTGAGTAGCGATTATCAATCCCCAGGAGTTCCCAGGAATCGACAAAAGTAACCGACCTAGCGTCAAAAACCTGCTAAACAGAAAGAAGTACCCGCACGGCCCTACGGTAACCCGGATGGTAGGTTTTTCTCAAAACGTTCAGTTTTAACACAAATCTCTTTAGCAGTGAAAAACACATAAAAACTCAAAAAGAAAGGATGTAATTGTCCATAATGCTCATCGCACCGAAAAAGGGAAAAAACAAATATACGACTTAATTTTTATTAGTCCTTGAACGAAGAAAGTATCGACTTCTTCCAGGTCGAGTTTGCTCTGTAAACAATTGTTCAGCTGGCGCAACAGTGTTCGATAAAGTGGACAACGAGTCGGACCTTGGGTTCTCTGCTACTGATGACTCCACAAGTGGGTTTGGCAGCGACAGATCATCTCCTACAGGTTGAGCGTCACTAAACGGCACAAAGTTTAAAGGAGTCTCAGTTTCCGTTGCCGCAATCCCAGTTCTCACCCAACCGTCTGTTGGTGAGGGGATGGGTACCTTTTTCGTGTGGCCGGCATGAACCCAGTTCTTCCGGCCCTCCAATCGAACCGCAGTCCTCGTTGTCAACAAGACTTGAAAGGGTCCTACGAATCTTGGCTCCAAGTTACGTTTCCGACCAAAATTTCGGGTAACGACCCAATCGCCTGGCCGGAGCTGATGTCCAGGACCCTCTGTCTGCGCCGGTAGAGCTTCAAAGACCTGTTGATGAATCAACCGTAGTTTAGTGGTCAAATCATGAAGGTAATCAATTAGCATTGGATAGTCAAGACTATTAAAGGCCTTAGGTCTCGGGACTCCCCAAATGTTCGCAGGGCGGCCAAACACAATCTCATATGGGCTAAGCCCTACTCGAGAGTGTACAGTCGCCCTGGTTGATAAGAGAGCCAGAGGCAAGGCATCAGGCCATGATAGACCAGTGGAAGCTTGTATTTTTGCAAGTTTCAGTTTCAGGGTACCATTGTACCCTTCAACCAAACCCGCTGCCTGAGGATGATTAGCGCTATGGAATTTTTGACGGATTCCAAGGCCCTTACACACACTCTGCATCACACTTCCTACAAACTCACTTCCATTATCCGACCACACAATCCGTGGCATTCCATACCTAGGAAAGTATTCCTTCAGCAGGATTTTCGCTGTGGACAGGGCAGTATTATCCTTAAGAGGATAGGCCTCAATCCATCTAGAGAACGCGCAAACCACAACCAAAACATACTTCAGGTTATTGCATCTCTCCATATGGATAAAGTCCAATTGGATCACTTCAAAGGGACAAACAGGGGGAGCAAAATGACCAGGTGGAGTGGGGGTGCCCTTGCCAGGATTGTGCATCAAACACACCATACAATTCTTAACCACTCTCTCAGCACACTTAGTAATACCCTCATTCTTCCATACAGGGGACAAGAACTTACATATCCCTTTTGCACTAATATGTGACAACCCATGAGCCATCGTCACGACAGCTAATACGTACGCATCTGGTAACATCCACCTTTGACATTCCGTCAAGTCAACCCAACATCCATGCATATCCAACCTTCCCGTACTTTCTTTCCACTTGATCTTTTCAGCTTCAGTTGCCTCGTTCTGAATTGCCTTCACACTCTCAACAGTGTCTTCACACATACCAGTTTCCGTCGGCCATCTCACTGAACTTGTCACATACATTCGAGTTGTAAGATTCTTAGCCGTTTCCTTAGCAATCTCATCCGCAAATGCATTACCACGACCAACATCATCCGTCACTTTCCGGTGTGCACTACATTTAACAATCGCCACTTGTTTAGGCAAGGTAAGTGCATCCAAAAGATCATTCACTAGCTGCCCGTGTTGGATCTTCGTCCCATGCGATGTCATAAACCCTCTTTCTCTCCAAAGTCTTCCAAAACTGTGCGCAACGCCGAATGCGTACTGACTGTCGGTAAACACATTCACTCGCTTTCCTTTAGACAAGACACATGCCCTTGTCAATGCAATCAACTCTGCCGCTTGTGCTGAATTCTGATTCAATCTCGCACTTTCCACAACCGTGCTCAACGTCACTACAGCATACGCAGTCGTCACATCGCCATTCGGCAATTTAAAGCAAGAACCATCAACATACAAAGTACCATCAGGATCTACCAAAGGAGTGTTTTTCAGGTCCACACGACCCTTTGTTTCTTCCTCAGTTCGTAAATAACAATCATGTGGTGGTACATCATCTGATTCCGTATTACTCGGCAACAATGTCGCCGGATTCAGTACATTACAACGCTTGATCTGTATATGACTTGCCAAAAGGGTCAGCTAGTACCCAGACAACCTTGCACTCGTCAGATGTTGAGTTTTTGTACGATTCAGAAGAGTATCAACTGCATGCGGAACCATCACTATGAGCATATTATCCATGACAAGGCCTGCGGATTGTCGAATAGACGCCGCAGCTGCCGCCGTCGCCCTCAAGCAACTCGGCAACGCTCTAGCTACCGGGTCTAAAGTCGAGGAAAAATATGCACATGGGCGCTGCTTGTCACCAAATTGTTGCGTTAAAACACTCAACGCACAACCTTCCCTCTCGTGGACGTACAGTGTAAATGGCTTGCTGTAATCAGGAGTACCTAACACAGGAGCCGAACACAACGCATCACGAAGTTCAGAAAAACTTTTCTGACATTCCTCCGTCCATGGCAAAGGAGTCGAAACATCCTTGCACGTAAGAGCTATCAATGGCTTCGCTAACAGTGAAAAATTTGGAATCCACTGTCTGCAGTATGACGTGATACCTAAAAAGGCACGCACGTCTCTCTGAGTCGTCGGCACAGTCATTCGGGCAATTGCTGCGATTCTTTCAGGGGTCAACTTCCTTCCCGCCTTTGACAATAAGTGACCTAGATAGGTAACTTCTTGACAACAATATTGCAATTTAGAAGGTGACACCTTGTGGTGTAAGTCACATAGATGCTGCAACAGTGCCACAGTAGCAGTCTTACAAATTTGTTCAGTGTCAGCAGCTACCAACAGATCGTCAACGTACTGAATCAAGGCCGCACCAGCTGGCAGCACGAATGCATCAAGTTGGCTCTTGAGAGCTTGGCTGTAGATCGATGGGCTCTCACAGTAGCCTTGAGGTGCGCGTTTGAACCGGAAGCTACGACCACCTAATGAAAAACCAAACAAATCTCGACTTTCCTCAGCAATTGGAATGCTAAAGAACGCATTCTTCAAATCAATTACCGAGAACCATGATGCAGAGGCTGGAATCAGAGTCAGTAAAGCTGTAATGTCGGGCACCACAGGAAACTGCGGGCCAACAATTTTATTTACCTCCCGTAAGTCAATAACTAGACGGTACACAGGGGGCTTGGAGGGATCGGTTCGCTTCAGAATAGGCAACACAGGAATATTACACACGTTACCTCGTGTCTCCTCAATAACATCTTTATCGATCAAATCATAGATGATCGCTAATAGTGCCCGTTCACCATCAAGGGAGATACGATACTGGGGTAGGCGCGGTAATCGCGCATCAACTTTCAATTGAACAACATAAGGTGGTATTTCCAGCAGGCCCACATCATTGGGACCTGTCGCCCACAAAGAAGCCGGAAGAGAACTCAACTCCGGTGGGAGCTTGTCGATCGATAGATACATAGGGGAAATCACTCTCTGACCCAAGGTAAGCTCTACTCCCGTAGGAGAGCAGTACAAAGTCGCATGTAACCTTTTCAACAAATCCAAGCCCAAAAGATTCTCACCACAACCAGTAGTCAAAATCAAAGGAGCTTCTAACTCATGAGACCCAATCGTAAGGGGCAAGGGGCTAGAAACCGGATTGCTAACGGGGGCGCCAGAGAATCCAACGGAAACATTCGTTAAGCCAGACAAAGGCGTGCCAGGGAGTTTCGAATGCATGATGGAACTTTTTGCTGCACCAGTGTCCAACAGAAAAGGCTCAACGACGCCCAATGTGGCAACTGCGACATAAGGCCCTCTCTGATCTACCGGAACTGATACTTCTCCCTTCCTTTGTCTATGGCCGTCCTAGTAGATACCGTCCGTATCAACATCACGCTCGACATAATAGTCGTCCACATGATACTGCGCAGATCTACCAGACGTGAGATCGCGTCGATCAAAACAATTCTGCGAGTCTGACGAAGTTGCAAGATGCTCAGACTGAGTCTGAGTAACACCGCGACCTCTACCACGTGAAGCTTGTTGAGGACCACTACGACCTCCTCGAGCCGACACACCATTGTTCCTATCACGTAGAACTGGGCAATTAAACTTCAAATGGCCCTCCCCCCGACAATATGCACATTGATTATACCCCAACACAAAGCGAGGTGCGGGAGAGTCATTACGCACCTGTGATCTGGGAAACTGCGATTGTGAGCGATTTGGCTGTTGCGAGTCATTAAAATTTGAGCGCGGAGGATACGCTTGCTGCAATAAGACCTTAGTTTTAAGATCCTTCGTTTTCTTATCTGCACGTTCACTTTCTTCCTTTTCTCTGTTTTCATAATATTGGGCCGTAGCCAATATTTGAGCAGTGGTAGAAACAGCCCACGAACTCTCAGAATTCTTCAACTTGTTGCTGAGTTCGGGCAACAAGTTCGATACAAATTTATCAACGAACAACCGCTGACCACCCTCCGAACTCATGTCCTGACCACTATGATCAACAAATGCTTCCTCAAATCTCGTAAAGAAATCGGAGACACTCTCATCCCTCTTTTGCTTACACGCAGACAATTTGTCCCAATTGACGCGCATCGCTGGCATAAGCGTTTTCATAAGAGTAATTATCCTCTGGGGCAAATCCACAATAAGCTGTTCAGGTTTAGCCCCACCAACTTGCTGGGCGTCTGCCGCCGTAAGGGCAGCCCAGTCACCGCCTAACTCAGCCGCGTGATTCTCGTGACGAATTTTCGCCCAAATCGGCTGAGGCACTACATTGCCAAACAACATGTCGATATCAGCAAGATTCATAACAGTAGCATCCACTAGTTGGGACAACTCCTTATAATAACCTGCAGGATTTTTACGAGGATCGGGCAAAGTTTGCTTCACCTGCAAAACTTCCGATCGCTTCCAAGGGAGGTGTATCCACACTCTGAAAACGTCCTGGGACAGCAGGATTAGCATTAGGATCACCTGGCATCCACACTGGGGGAACTTCTCGCATAGGATATTGGCCAGGTTTTGCCATCCACTCTTCGGTCTCGTCTTTAAACAACGCTCTAGGTTGCACTGTACATCGAAAGGATAACAGACGTTCTAGAGCAGCTTGAACCTTATCACCTACAATCACACCAGTTGTAAATTGATGCTGGAGCTCAGAAACCTCAGACGGTACATTGTCGACCACATTGTCGACCACATCATGATCCCATTCTTCCCTCAACGATTTACACATTTCCTCAAACACGAATCGTTGCGTGGGCGCATTAAACTGGGAAAATGTTTCAAACACTATACGCGAAGTGTACTTAACAGGATTACGAATCCATTTACGTGCCATTTTTACCAAGGATTCACGTTCCCTACCATCAGGAAGCTGGCTGCGCCTCTGAGCAACATCAGAAAGAGTCGATCCAAGTATTGGCCCAAAAAGCGGAGAATAAAGAGTAGCAACAGCATTCAGGAGACGGCTACGAACAGAAAGAGAAGAAGAAGAAGGCACAGGAGCAACAACAGTAGGAGTGGAAACAGTAGAGGTGGACGCGGCACCAGAAGTAGCGGGAACGACAGGCTGAGGAGGGGCTGGGAAAAGCGCAGTAGGAAGAAAAGCCGGTAAAGGAGGATGGACAATTTGCGGCACAAGAGGATTCGGGGGAGCGGGAGGAACGACGGGCTGACCAGCAGCCGCCAAAACAGCAGGTTGAGGAATAGGAAGAATCATAGGACCCACATTGTTGCTGCTATTTTTGTCATTTTAAATTGAATTGTACTCTGACTCCCCGGTCCACCGCAGCGTTAGGCTGATTGATGTGGAGGGAGTACAGAGCGCGTTCACTTCCTGGTGGTGCCATTATAGGGCGGCCATCTTAGGGGGTTGACGCTCCAGTCTCCTCTGAGCCTTGATTATTTAAGTTCCCAGCACCTGTGCGCCCGAGAAACCTTGATACGAGTCATTTTTGCACTAGCGCTTCAGCTAACAACATCGTGGGTGCTTTGCTATTGGTGTTTTATCTAAAAAACGTTTTTATGCTTGCTACATTGTTGCTGCTATTTTTGTCATTTTAAATTGAATTGTACTCTGACTCCCCGGTCCACCGCAGCGTTTGGCTGATTGATGTGGAGGGAGTACAGAGCGCGTTCACTTCCTGGTGGTGCCATTATAGGGCGGCCATCTTAGGGGGTTGACGCTCCAGTCTCCTCTGAGCCTAATCTATTTAATCCACTGTTGCACCGCGCAGCGGCACGCGCAGCGGGAGCGCCATAGACGCGCCGAAGAGGCGCCAAAGAGAAGCCAGTCTGCGCCAGTCCGCGACCGGTCGCTCCAGCTCCAGTCCCCATCCCCAGTTCCGCAGACATGGTAGGCAACCGTGTTATTTACAGTGCTCCTTTGCTGCATGCACTTCGTTCTACTACTAAAGCTGCCTGCCTACATTCGGTCTTGCCTATAAACCGTAAGGCCCGCTGCAAAACCTGTGACTGGAGTGTTTCACCTCCAGACTCAGGGAATCATTCCTTTACGCGCAAATGGAAGATGTGTCTCCTCAATTGCCGATCCCTGCCAAAACATCATATTGAACTAGCTATGTTGATAGAAGATCTTAAACCTGATGCCCTTTTTTTAACGGAGACTTGGCTTCAGCTAGATATCGATCCTACAATTGTATGGGCCACCCCCCAAGGCTATACCTGTAAACGTCTGGATCGTAAGACAGGTAGAGGGGGAGGACTGGCCATTATTTACAGGGACAATTTTAGATGTCGTGTCACCCCATCCTCTACGCCAGCCTGTGAGACTTTACACTTTACTCTTGAATTCTCCCCCTTAAACACTTTTTCTGGTATGTTAGTCTATCGACCACCTGGCGCCCTCAGCAATTTTATCACCAATATAACGGACACAGTTGCCGACTTAGTGTTGTCTTCAGCAAATTTTACTCTGCTAGGAGACCTGAACCTGCATTTGGATGTCCCACTTGACGCAGATGCCAATAGCCTTCGATCTAATCTGCAGGCTATGGACCTGCTACAGAAAGGCTTTCAACCGACGCATATCAGGGGCCATCTTCTAGATCACATTTACAGTAATCTAGAGAGCCTAACCGTGGAGACACCTATACCACTACCCTGGACCGATCACTTTTTGGTACCTTTTTCTTGGTCTACCGGCAGCTTTTCTATGTCACACTCCCACAATAAGCGCTGGGGAAGAAAATGGGCTTCACTTCCACTTGCTAAATGGAAACTAGCTCTCATCGATCAGCCAGCCCCGGAGGTGACTAACCCCGACACAGCCACTGTCAATTTTGACAATTGGATCTCCAGCACCCTCGATCTAGTCCTTCCAAAGGAATCTTTGCATCTAATAAATAGACCCAAAGTTGCTCCCTGGTACTCGCCTGCTCTCAGGTCTAGGAAACAACTCTGTCGCAAACTAGAGAGAGCCTGGAGACAAGAATATTCTCAATCTAAAAAAGTGGAGTACCGAGCTGCTATAAAGCTCTACAAAAGTGAAATTAAATCTGCCCAAGCTCAGTTTTATGAATCAAAAATTCGTTTAGCTGCCAATTCTCCTAAGGAAATTTTTAAAATTGCTAAATCCTTAATCACTCCCCCTCCCCCTGAGCGTCAGTCACTTGACGGCGCAAAAACCCGTTGCAATAACTTAGCAATTTTCTTCTCCCAGAAGATTTCAACTATCTATTCCTCTTTCTCCATAGCTGGTGGGAACTTGGAGCCTACCACCACAATGGACCCCGACACGATGACTTCTTGCCTGTTGGACAAATTCCCCCTTCTAGACTCCTCCTCATTGGATGGAATAATCCCTAAAGTCACCTCGGGTTCCCCTAACGACCCAGCACCTCCTCAGACTCTTATCAAAGTAATCGACGTCATCCGTCCTGCCATCCTGGATGTCCTCAATGCTTCCATTGCTTCAAATTCTGTCCCAGTCCAATGGAAGTGTGCGATGGTTAGGGCACTTCTGAAAAAACCCACCTTAGATCAGAACAATTTGGCCAACTTTCGCCCTATCTCCCTACTTCCTTGGATGAGCAAACTTCTTGAGAGACACATTAATAACATCTTAGTGGACTATTTAGAATCTAATAGCCTACTATGTGTCTCTCAGACGGGTTTCCGCCCTCAGCATGGAACTAAAACTGCCCTTATAGCAGTAACAGAAGAGACTAGAGCGGTGCTGGACCAGGGAGGAAAAGCAGCCATCATACTACTCGACCTCAGTGCCGCGTTCGACACTGTCAACCATGCCATCCTATTACATCGTTTGAAAGGCATGGGTGTGTCGGGCGCGCCCCTGGAATGGCTGACTTCCTTCCTGGATGAGCGTTTTTTTCAGGTGTTCGAGGGTGAGACGATCTCGGCCAAGCAACCACTCAGTTGCGGGGTTCCGCAGGGTTCGTCCCTGAGCCCCACTCTTTTTCATGTTTATATGCAACCTCTAGCAAATATAGTTCAGCCCTTTGGTGTGCGTATCGTCACCTACGCAGACGACACCCAACTGGTGGTCTCTTTGGACCACTCGGAGGGGTCATCTAACACCCTGGGTCTGTGTCTAGAGGCTGTTGCTGAGTGGATGCATGCGTCTTGTCTTAAACTTAACGGGGAGAAGACGGAGATCATGTTATTAGGTAATTCCTTACCGAACACTTTGGCCTCTATTTGGCCTACATGCCTTGGCACTCCTCCCCTCCCTAAGCCCCAGATAAAGAGCCTTGGAATCTGGCTTGACAGGGCGCTTGATTTCTCGGTCCAAGCCACCAAGACTGCCTCAACTTGTGCTGGGTTAATGAAAATGCTCCGCAAGGTTCTTCCTTTGCTCCCTTTCCAGGCGAGGAGAGTCATGGTTCAGGCCCTGATTCTCTCTCGCCTGGATTACGGGAACGCCTTATATTTGGGCGCCCCTGTAGCGGTGACCAAAAGGCTCCAAGTCACCCAAAACGTTGCCGCCCGGCTATTGTTTAATATTCCTCGTTGGCAATCAGCTAAGAAAGCCCTTAAAGAGCTTCATTGGCTCCCAATGACTGCCAGAGCTCAGTTTAAGGCGATGTGCATAGTGCACAAATCTTTTCATCGAACAGGCCCTGCCATCTTGTTCCCCTTTGTAGTGCCTTACGTCCCTTCCAGAGCCCTTCGTTCCGGCTCACTGCACTTAGTAACTCCAACAAAGGTTATCAAAGCCCGTTGGGGCGGTCGCTCCTTCTCACACTCTGCCGCCAAACTATGGAATTCCCTTCCTGTGAGTATTAGACAGATCAACAATAGGATGGCATTCAGGAAAGTCCTAAAAACCCATTTGTTTGCGAAAGCGTGCTAATGTACCTTGGAGCTCGTCATAGTAATTGCTGAAGCGCGACGAGGCCTCCGGGTAGTTACGCGCTATATAAATATAATTTTTCATTTCATTTCATTTCAGTATCGGGAGCATAGGGAGGTGGTGATTTCAACAAATAAGATAGGAGCGAATCTTCTATCACTTCTTCTCCCATCTTATCAGCATTAGACGGTAACACCGGGTAACACTTATCCACCGCCATATGATGAAGTCGAGCACTAACTTCCTGCTCTTTCTCATCTTTGTCTCGCTGATACTGTTCAGCATTTCGCATCACCGTAATGACACCTTCTCTCTTATTTTTCTTACTCTGTTTGATTTCTTTCTGCTTGGCCTCTTTACGCCATAACCGGAAGGAATCAAACATGGCTGGCCTAGCCTTCTTTTTAAACAGTTTAGCTTCCAAATTATCTAAAACGGCAGTTTCGAAACTACCATGTGATGGCCAACTAAGAACACCATCATTTTTAGTATCACGGACCCAATATTCGTTATATACGATAGGACCCACGCCATGGCGACTATAGAGCTCATAAATTGGAGTTCCAACCGGAGGTATCGGACATGAATCCTCCAACCGGGAATCCATTCTGCAACATTGAAGAAACCCAAACAAAGTACTACGGCCAGGCATCATGCACACTAACCGAGTTTACAAACTTCAAGGGCTATCGAATTATGATGTCCTCGCACAAAAATGCGAGACCCTTGGTTTTGGCAATTGCAATCGTCAAATAAAACCCAACAACTAAGAACCACAAATGCTATGGAACCATGCAAACAACAAAGGAACACTGGGAGCGACCCACAAATACTTAACTGAAAGAGCAATGGCGTCACCAGGAAGGCCCGTCTATCGTCTCGCCGTACAAAGAACTACGCCAGGCGCCAAAACAGGTCGACAGGCAGGGCATCAGTCCGTCGCAGCCGTCAGGAGGCGGGGATCTTCGCGGGAAAAGACGTCGGGCCACTTATTTCGACAACTGGATCGATGAAGCGGGGTGCACCTTCCCTCGGAGATTTCACACGAAGTTCCTCACGATCGTCGGGCTTTGGACCGGTACCGCTGATGTCGCCCTACGTTGGGCGCCAACTGGAGGACTGGGTTATTCTAAGACCCAGCGGTGCCAGGGGACAACACCTGAAACCTTCGTGGGTTACCTGTTCTGGCGTACAAAACACAGAGACACAGGACACTTCCAGCGACGTCAGAGATCAGCGTTTATTTACTGCAGGGATACAGAGATCACAAGAAGTACACAACGTGTAGGTTCTCGGAGACTGCTTCAAATTGCAAAAGTGGATCGCTCCTTTTATACACGTTTTTGCCATTGCACAGTATGGCGAACAAAAGTTACAACTCAGTTCCCACAATAAACTTCAAAAGAGTCGTGTTCATGTTTCAGGAGGCCGGAACATAATTACTGCAGCATTGCCGGTTCCCAACTGTAAAAACATATCTACCCCGTAATAAAACACATTCCATTCTGACCGTAAACACATTAGGAGAGAGGACAAGAACAGATGCAAAGAAAGGACAAGGATGCACAACAGGAGGGAGGAGCCTAGCGCGCAACCAAGATGGCCGCGTAGGTGCGAGGCTCCCGAGGACCTCCGCAAC
The DNA here is from genome assembly GCF_964204655.1 of Triturus cristatus. NCBI lineage: Eukaryota > Metazoa > Chordata > Amphibia > Caudata > Salamandridae > Triturus > Triturus cristatus. The sequence continues at coordinate 883,949,036 of NC_140594.1, forward strand.
CTCCTACGTTTATCCTGTCTTCATCCTGCCTCGGTTGAGGGGACTGTGTCGGTGAGCCTGAGCCGAGGTGGTACCCGTTCTCCGTTCTCAAATCGGACTTCGGGTACCGGAGTGAGCACCGATTGAAGTTTGCGGCCTACTTCTCGCCGGACCCCGGATTTGTGCTGGGGGGTGACCCAGTGGCAAAGTGAACAACAACGGCGGGCTGGGCCTGGCGAGTCGCGTACCCCGCACTTTCGCTTTCACTTTCGCACCCTCTTGCCGTCTCTGCAAGTGCGATCGCGGAGCTCTTTGTGTTGGTGTGGCCTCGCGGGGAGACCCTGCCTGCCTGCCGGCTGTGACCCACCCCGCCGACCTGGGGTGGCCCCCCGGAGCTCGTGGCCTTGATTGCCTGCCCTCTACGGCGTAGCTGGTGCGGGTGTGTGACCCGTGGCGATGGCCACGAAACAAGACGGAGATCGGTCGAAGACCAAGTCGACCCGGCGTGGCGCCGTACATCAGGCCAACATCATGGACCGCTATACCCTCCAGAAGGGATCTCCCGGCGGACCGCACAAGTCCTCTGAGGGCCCCCCTGATGCCCCGGATTTGCCCACGGATCTGACTCTGCAAGACGTCATGGGCGCCATTGCTGAGATGAAGGCCTCGGTGGGCCAGCAGTTCGACACCTTGGCGCATAAGATCGACGCGGTCCTCGTGGATGTCGGCCTGGTGAGGGCTGATCTCTCCAAGACCAACGACCGGGTTGATTCTTTGGCCCGAACCACGTCGGGCCTCACGACTGAGGTGGCGGCCCTCCAAACGGAGGTGCACCGACTTCGTCAGGCGAGTGCGCTTATGGATCGGCGCCTGGAGGATTCCGAGAGTCGGGCCCGGAGGAATAATATCCGCATCATCGGAGTACCCGAGGGACGAGAGGAGGCGGCGGCGGATCTTTTTGTAGAGGACCTGATCGCTACCCATCTCCAGCCTCGGGGACTGAGTAAATTCTTTGCCGTGGAGAGGGCCCACAGAGTTCCCGGGGGAAGGCCGAAGGTCGGAGCCCCTCCGCGGCCTCTCATTGCCCGGATTTTTAACTTTCGGGACAGGGACGCGATCTTGCAAGCCTCCAGACTGCAAGGGCCGATTAAGCTGGAAAATATGGAGGTGAACTTTTATCCCGATTTTACCCAAGCGGTCCAGAAGAAGAGACTGAGTTTCCTGGGTGTCAAGCGCCGTCTCCGGGACATGAACTTAAAATACGCCATGCTCTTCCCGGCCAAACTGCGGGTAGAGGTGGATGGTCGCACGCACTTTTTTGATCGTCCCGAAGCGGCCGGGGACTGGCTGGACACTCTGCCTGGGGGTAGTGATCGAGATGGTGGGGGTGGCGGCGGGAGGAGACGGCCCACAGGATCGGGACTGAGGGGTTGCTATTGGGCCTCACTCTGGACGACTATGATGCCACTTTCGACCAAGCTTCTGTCTTTGTTCTTTCCCCTCCCTTGGAGGTTGTGTGGGGTCTAGAAGGGGTACTCTTTCCTCCTCTAGGGGGTTTAGCTAGTTTCATTATATAGGGGCGACAGGCACACTGCAAGTTGGGGGGGCTGTCTGGGCTCATGCAGGGGTGCAGGAGGGGGGAGTTTTGTTGGGGTGGGTGGGTTGGGGTGGGGTGTTGTTCGTTTATACCACAAGGCAAAAGTATTGTGTTATTTCTAAAGTGCTCTCTGGGGGACGAGTGATGGCTTCTGTTTATGATGGGGGGTAGGGGACTGAGTCTATTGTCCTGGAATGTTAATGGATTGGGGGACAGGATAAAACGAGGTGTGGTCCTGCAGTTCTTGAAGCGAATTTCGCCAGATATAGTTTTTTTGCAGGAGACACACCTCATTGGCAACTCCTTTTGTGCTATGAATCGATGGGGCTACCGCCTTGTGGCCCATTCGGGCTTCACGTCTGGTTCAAGGGGTGTGGGCATTATGGTTAAGAACTCGCTCCCGTTGGAGATTGATGAAGTGCTCCATGACGACAGGGGACGTTACACGGTTTTGGTGGGTAGAATGGAGGGCAGAGTGGTCATTTTTGTGTCTGTTTATGTCCCGCCGGGGCTGCAGACGACCACCTTTGCGGATCTGGGGCGCCTCCTCCTTGGCCTTCCGGAGGGGATTCTAGTGGTGGGGGGGATTTTAATGCTGTGGTTTCCGGAACTGTGGATCGTCACCCCCCTAGGGATCTCCCCCGTGCCCAGGCGTGGTTGTCTGGCCTCTTGGATACCTTGGGGCTGGTGGATTGTTGGCGTTTGAAACATCCCACGCAGCTACAGTACACCTTCCACTCAGGGGCTCATGGTAGTCTCTCACGGCTAGATTATATCCTGGTTCCGGCGGCGCATGTGGGGAGGATAGGGGAGGTGCGCCATTTGGCACGGGGTATTTCGGACCACTCCCCGCTCTTGTTGCACTTTGATATTCTTCCGAGGGGAGAGGGTAGGGTGGTCCCGATTAATCCCTGGTACCTGCGTGACCCCACCATTCGCGCAGAGCTGGTTAAATCCCTTAAGCGCTACTTTGACGAGAATGTGGGGTCTGTGTCATCGGCGGTCTCACTGTGGGAGGCGTTCAAGACGGTACTCCGGGGAGAGGCCTTGTCCCTTATTTCCCATTCCCGGAGGCGCGAGCGGGAGGAGGTGACTCGTGTTGAAGCTGAGATAACCGAGTTGGAGGGTGATCTAGAATGTGGGGTGACGGATGACAAATTACATGTTCTCCGACTCAAGCAAGCGGCCTATAAGGCCCTCGTCACGGAGGCGGCCAGGGGCCTCAGTAGAGAGCAACAGGGGAGACTGTATGATGTGGGTGATAAGGCTGGTAAATTGATTGCGTGGCTGGACAAAAAGGAGAGAGCGAGTCGAGTTGTCCCATTGATTGAGAGACAGAATGGTGTGTGTGTCACTGAACCAGAAGAAATTGTCTCCTGCTTTGCAGACTATTTCCGTGGGGTGTATTCCCCGGTGTCCTCCCGCTCTGAAGAGGATTCCCATGCCCTGCTCAGGGATATCGCGCTGCCTTCCCTTTCGGAGGAGGACAGAGTGTTGTTGGACGCCGCTCCAACTTCGGAAGAAATTGCCCTCGCCATACGCTCGGTCGCTTCCGGCAAGGCCATGGGTCCTAATGGTCTTCCCATCGAGTTGTATAAATTGCGACCGGATACGCTGGCGCCGCATCTCCGTGCTATGTTCCTCGCGGCCCACTCGGCGGGTTCCCTCCCACTAGACCAGCGTCTAGCTACTATCGTGGTTATCCATAAGGAGGGGAGGCCACGGGACCGGGTCACATCCTACCGGCCTATTTCGCTATTGAATGCGGAGCCCAAAATTCTCGCCAAGGTGTTGGCCAATCGGCTGGTCGGCGTAGTGTGTGACTTGATTCACCAGGATCAGTCTGGCTTTATCCCTCATCGCAACACAGCGCTTAACCTGTGGCGTTTGCATGGGGTGCTCGCACGTGTCCCGTTCATACGGGAGCCGGCCATTTTGGCGTCCTTGGACGCCACTATGGCGTTTGACACACTTGAATGGCCATATATTTGGGCGACGCTCGCGAAGTTTGGGTTTGGCCCAGGATTCATCGGTTGGGTAAAATTGTTGTACTCTGGCCCACTGGCGCAGGTGGTTGTGAACGGTAGAGTGTCGGCTCCGTTTGAGCTGGGCAGGGGCACGCGACAGGGCTGCCCATTATCACCGCTCCTCTTCACGCTTGCCCTGGAGCCCCTGGCGGAGTGGCTGCGGTGGGAACCTTCTATTCGTGGTCTCCGCTGGTCCCCCGAGTATGAAGACCGCGTATCTCTATACGCTGATGATATTCTCCTGTACCTGGCTTCCCCACGTAAATCACTGATAGTACTGGTCGACGTATTGCATTCATTTGGCCTTAACTCCGGCCTTGTCATCAACTGGGCTAAATCGTGCATGTATGTTCTCTCTGGGGAGGATCCTATCCTTCCGCGGGGCTGTCCTATCCAGATCGCCCCGCGGGGATTTAGGTACCTGGGTGTTTTCATTACCCTGGACGCGGAGGCCCGATATGGTCAGAACTTGCTTCCCCCCCTCCAGCGCCTGAAGGAGGATGTCGCGCGTTGGAAGCGCTTGCCGCTCTCGCCGCTCGGCCGGGCGGCATTGTTTAAGATGATGTCGCTGCCGCGTTTCCTGTACGCTCTGCAGAACACAATGGACGTCGTCCCGGCGCGCTACTTTCGCGAGGTGGAGAGTTTGCAGCACCGACTGTTCTGGGAAGGTAGACCGCGTATCGACCTGGCGAAGCTGACGCTCCCGTGGTATGACGGGGGGATTGCCCTCCCGGATATCAAACGGTATTATTGGGTCTCCCAGCTGGCTGCGATTAATCACGGCCTGTACGGGCCCGCTCTAAACCCGGCCTTTGAAATGGATAAGATGTTACTGCCGGGTGGCGATTATAACCGAGCGCTTTACTCCAGCTCGCTTGACGCACGTCTGACGGGCCCCACGCGTGTCATGGTACGAGTGTGGCACGCGGCTAACGTGGCGATGGGGTGGAAAGATCGTTTGACCCGGGCGTCGCCACTATACGCATCTGAGCAGTTGGGCTCCCTGTGGACCTCGAAGGGCTTTGAGAAGTGGGACATGATAGGCATCAGCAGGGTGGGTGATCTCTGGACGAGGGGGGGATTCAAAACGTTCGAGATGCTGCAGACAGAATTCCAGTTGCAGGACAGGGAGTACTTTCGGTATATGCAGATCCGTCATGCGCTATGCTCCGTATTCCCGGACGTTGCCTCCATCCCGGAGTATTCCCCTCTGGAGGATAGAGTGCTAGATGGACATGTACCGGACAGCACGATTTCATTAATCTATAAAAAACTTATCAATGACCGCTCGGGACTGCTGACTAACCTTCGTGAGGCATGGGTTGCCGATGGATTGGAGCTGGATGACGAGGACTGGGTATCTGCGGTGGCCTCCCCGAAAGAGGTGGCCATACCGGCCCGCCTTCGCTTCGTCCAGCTCAAGATACTCCATAGGGTCTATGTTACGGGGCCAAGGCTACTGCGTATGGGCTATGCTGTGGACGGGTTGTGTAAGCGTGGGTGTGGTTCTTTGGGGACCTTTCTCCATATTTTGTGGGAATGCCCGGAGGTGGAGCGATTCTGGCGTGGTGTGCATGAGGTCCTGCGGGTGGTTACGCGTGTGTCGCTGCTGCCCGAAGCGAGGAGATGCCTTCTGAATGTGTGGGAGCCAACCGACTACTCGGTGCCGCAGACGTGGTGGGTGACTCTGGGATATATGGTGGCCAAACGCAACATTGCTCAACTGTGGGGTTCCCAGAGGTCGCCGACTGTCTCGGCATGGAAGGATAACATGGATTGGTGCATGTTTCGGGAAAAGGTAGTGTATGTTGCGAGAGGTAAGCCTGGGACATGGGTGAAAGTATGGGGCCCCTGGAACGCCTACCGCGGGGGAATCTGTACCCCGCCGTTATTGCCCGATCCGTCACCGGCCCCGTCCCCTTAGCCAGTTTATCTCCCCGGTTCCGGGCACTGAGTCCACCTAGTCCCCGTCCTGACCTTTTCCCCCCCTTGATACTCCTATGGATTGGTAGGGTCCCCCCTCTAGGGGAGCACATGCTGCTGTTTTCGATTGTGGGTTGCCTTGTGGATTTGTTTTTTGTTGTTATTTATATTAAAATGAAACCGTTATGTGGGGTCCGGATGGTGTGGCTACCACCGCTTCTAACTCCTGTGCATGTCCCTTTGCCGCGGCATGCGCGCTATTGTTTGTATCACATGCTCCTCTTGCTTGCTAGCGGCCGGCCTGAAGGTTGTAGGCCCATCTTTGTATATTTTTTGAATTTTGTAATAAACGGTTTAAAAAAAAAAGGATGCACAACAGGTTAAAGAAGAGTGTCGGGAGTAATAAAGGAAACTTGATGACAGAATCAAAGACCTCGTGTCCAATGCATGCATGACTGAAACAATAGGCTAGCACGGCAAGATGAGTCCCGAGCGGGGCCATCTGCCTTCGCCGTGTCATTTCCCTTATCGTAAAAATCACCCTCAAGGAAACACGTGTCCCTCATGTAAGCTTGGGAGTCCCAGGGTCACGAAGCGGGCAACGTCCGTTCGCTGGCTACTTGAGGGCAAGAAACAAAATGGATGTCGTATCTAAAATGGAACCCGAGGGTTCGGATGAACAAACCCAAAAATGAGACGAACCATACGTGGTTGCGTAGCGAAACTGCGTACACCCACTATACTCGTCATTTGCGGTTCGTAGACACCAAACTCATCCATATTCGTCACCACTCAAAAAGTGTCGTTCCGTCTCACACGGAACCTCAAAGGGGGGAGTCTATATACATTTGAGAGGATGCCATGTCAACCAGACTGTACGACCATTGACATAGACATGTAAAATAGCTTCTAATTGTATCTTTTAATATTACGTACAATGAAGGTCTGGAAGCGTCATAACATGGACCGTGAGCATACAGTACAATACACTACATGTGTGAGAATGCAGAGCCTAAAAAACAGGGTTGTTTCCTTTTAAAAGTGGAGCCATTTAAATTGGGCAACAAACAAATATGTACACAATTGTCATGTTTTTCAGAGGCTTATGTTATCAGATTAAAGAAGGATAATATCCATTCTGGGATGCCCTTTCCTAAGCAAGACAACTGAATGTAGACACAAGAAGACATGAGGTTGCAAGTTCTGTCCTGCAAGGAAGAGGGGAAAGGTAGCAGCAGGCGTCTGTTTACTTTCTATATTTTGAAAACAAATTGACTACGGATCCGTAATGAAATATTATTAAGGCATACATAACCATTGTACCAATATTCATAACAATTGCTGGTTACTCATAACACTTACACTCATTCTAATGGACATCATTGGTAAATGAATAGCGTACAATAAATAATCATATAGTCTAAAATGCCAACTATTGTGTGCGCATACTGATTGTGGACGAATAAGGGAGGGGCCTTATGTGCCACCTACAGTTAAGATGTTCTCAGGCAGTTTTTTCTGACTCCTAACACTGTTGCTCCTGTCTCTAGCAGCACAACTTAGGGCCCGACTGCGATATTGCCAGGAAACTGTCCGGAACGAATCGGTCCCGGAATAGTTTCCAAACAAATCGGGTCCTGTGGGTCCAGACGACCAATTACGATGCTTCCCAACATCGTTCGGTCAGACTCGCTATGACTTCAATGGGAGCCTGTGTTTCGAACAAGAACCCAGGCCCCACTTTGAAATAAGGGGTGGTTGGGGACAACCTTGTACCCTGTGGTAGGCACCCCATGATGCCTGCCACAGTGGGCATGGTTGAGAAGAGGGGTCCCTTGGGTACCCCTCACGGGCTACATTCGTAAGTCTCAGTATGAAGGGGGGTCGCAATGGGCCCCCAAAGACAGATTCCGGTAGCTGTTTCATCTTAGGCAAACCGAATCAGAACGGCTGTCCGAATCTGTCATCATAATCACTTGTCCGGAAACTGTGTTCATAAAGCTGTACGAGTCAGCACCGAGTCGGTGTGCTCAAACGATTTCCGGGCATCGCAATCGGTCGTTGGGAAATCTGTACGATTAGGTAGGAAACAAGGGATCTGAATCGGATTCTGCAATACCAAATCCCATCCTGAGCCTTTCCTAACAACATCATAATCAGCACCTTAGTAAGGAAGGAGTGAGAGACACCTGCTGAATTCCCTTTAGCTGAAAAGGTTGCACTCTCATTTGAGGACTCAGGCAATCTAATGTGACCCTAATAATTTGGGGCTACAAAACAACACAGTTGTCCTTGGGAGCCCTGTACTTATTATCAAGATAATTGATAACCGCTAACTCTGAGTTCTCTTTCTACAAGAATTCTTGAACCTACTTGAGTATCAAGTAAGTCAATGCCAGTCAATTATTCAGGTTGGTGGTGAGGTGGACATCGGACTGCATATGTCCGTATTCTCTGATGGAAACAATGGTTTCTCAATGGCCATTGACCACTGATTGTGATCTTTTGTGATTAGTGAGTTATGTTACATAGCACAGATTAGACTATTTTCTTGTTTATTTTCAGAATGATCTAATGTACAATACACTCAGAACTGAATTTGGCTTCTGGGGCAAATGTGTAAATTTCTACACTTTTTAAAAAAACGGAATGATGACAAAAATGTATGAGAAACCCTTTTCTTTTTAAACTCATGATATTACCAGGCGAGTAATGAGAAGTAGCACATGCATGTACCAAGATTTGTGCCTCAGAAACCACAGGCCCACTCCGACTTAACCTTAGACACCTCAAGGCTTAATAAAGTAAATACCACTGAGTTGGACACCGGAAAACAGCCTCCAAAGACAGTTCAGCTTGCAGATGAATACACTTTCAATATCTGTAGCACTATGCTTTATTAAAAGATAAACGTGACAGAGTATTTTTAATGTGTGAAACACAAGTGTAGATTATGGGGCCAATTACGATGGCGGAAGGCACTCAACCGCCAGCCATGCAGTGGTGGGCCCTCCGTCATCGGACAATGATTTTTCCCCTGCCAAATTACGATGGCGGGGGGAATCGTCCTAGTACCGTGGTGGGCGCAAAGACTGCCCGCCACGGGTCTGTCACAGGCAATCGTTCAGATTGCCTGGCGGGCAGCCAGATTGTGTAAAATGGTGGCGGTGCCTAGCAGGCACCGTCCGCCAAATTACAATGCAGGCTCAATCCAGCCTTTCCATGGACGTGAAACCTCCATGAAAAGGCTGGTGGGGATTGGATTTGGGGGCCCATTGCGGGCGCCCCTTGTGTTGGGAGGTTATGGTGCACTAAGGGGGGTACTATGGTACCCCCCTATATTTCACTGCACTAAGTGGCAGGCACCACGTGGTGCCTGCCACATAGTGCAGTGAAATGCAAAACATGGCTTTTTAGCAGTGCGGCGGGTGCTGCAGCCAGGAGCAATGTTAAATTACTGGATGCGACCGCCATGGTGGCAGTCGCATCGAATTATGGGGTGCGCGACCGCCGCCTTGCAGGTGGGCAGTCATAATCCCCGCTGCAGAGTCCGCCCGCCATTGTAATCGGCCCCTATGTTACAAAGAAAAGCATAATTTAAGTTTAAAATTATCATACTGAACAGAGTATGTTCTGTGGAACTTGAATCATTTATTAATTTGGTCAGACTTGGAGAACCCACACAAATCCACGATAAAGACCTGGAAATTGTTTTTGTTCTCAGTTTTGTGAAGCATCACTAATTTGGGGTAATACGTAAAATTATGTATTTGAGGGAAATATGTGTATTTGTGTGTGTTTTCCCACTGGAGCCTTTCCATTCGACTGTGTTATAAATAACAAGTGGTATTTTTATCCACCTCCATGTCAGGCCTCACTTTATTGATTAGAAGGTAAGGCTAGAAACTTGGGTCACCATTCCCAGAAATCAAACTTGTGATCTGAAAATTACACAGGCCTCAGCTTACCGAGCTATCATGCTAGCTTATCATAAAAACAACTGTGCCTGGATAAATAACGAACATTATCAGAAATAGCAGGACATACTTTCCTGTAAAATACTGCGCCACAAGAAAACGAATTTCTTCAGAGCAGCTTAAGAAGCAATGTTTCACTTCTATTGCCAAGCAGAAATACTGAGCTTCAACATCCGTATTTACATGGCTGTACATTACTGAAGATTCTCCCACTCCACTGTATTTCCTTGTTGTCCTCTTGACTTCTTGTTTTACCTGTGTACTGCTGACGTAATTTTTATCATATAAAATAAAATGCTGGTTGTTCTTTTTTTAACACAGAATTGATGCATGAAAAAATGTGATGTAAATTAACTACTTTGGTTACAAATGTCATGTCAATAGGAATTTGTAGAGCGCACGTACACCGGGGAGGTTTCATGGCGCTAGTTTGGCAGAAGTCCAGGTCCCTGAGAAAAAGTTAGATGGCCTGTTGAAAGAGCCATGTCTTTAAAAGACTTCTGAAGCCAAAAAGATTGGTGGAGAGACGAATTTCAGATGGGAGAGAGTTCCAAAATGAGGGGGCCAAGGTTGAAAACCTGACACCGCCGGTGCGCTTGAGTCTAAAAGAAGGGGTGAGGTGAAGGTTTTTATGTGCTGAGCGGAGGTGGCGTGTGGGAGCATATTTTTGATCATGTTATTGACAAATTTTGGGCTGTTACCATTGAGTGATTTGAAGATGAGACATCCAATCTTGAAGGCACACCGCTGGGCAACCGGCAGCCAGTGAAGTTGCTTCAGAATAGGGGTAATGTGATGATGCCGGGGCAGATGAGTAATCAGACGCGCTGCCTGGTTTTGTATCAACTGCAACCGTTTAGAGAGATAAAGAGGGATGCCAAAGTATAGAGAATTGGAGTAGTCGACATGTGACATGAGCAGAGCAATAATTATCTGGATTCGAGCATCGTGAGTGAGATATTTACAAATCTTCTTTATTTAAGTACGATCTTGACTGATGATCACCCCAAGGCTTTTAGCCGAACTGGAGGGGACAGGAGACTGACCCAGTTCTCCGAGCCAGAAATGGGGTCCCCAGGGATTTTTGTCAACCTTCACATTCCCGGAGAGCTGGAAGCATGCAGAGATCAGCGCCCTCCTGAAGAAACCCACCGCGGACCCCACAGACCTCAAGAACTTCCATCCCGTCTCGCTCCTCCCCTTCCCCGCTAAAGTCATCGAGAAAACCGTCAACAAACAGCTGACCACCTTCCTCGAGACGAACGGCTCCCTCGACCCATCGCAGTCCGGATTCTGAGCGAACCACAGCACCGAGACCACCCTAATCGCAGCCACCGACGACATCAGGACCCTGCTCGACAACGGTGAAACTGCCGCCCTCATCCTCCTCGACTTGTCGGCCGCATTCGACACTGTCTGCCATCGCACCCTGACCACCCGCCTCCACCACGCCGGGATCCAAGGGAAGGCCCTGGAATGGATCACCTCCTTCCTCTCCAACAGAACTCAGAGAGTCTGTCTCCCGCCCTTCCGCGCAGCGGCCACCAAGATCATCTGCGGCGTAGCCCAAGGATCCTCGCTCAGCCCCACCCTCTTCAATGTCTACATGAGCCCCCTCGCAGCCATCGCACGCAAACACAACCTCAACATCATCTCCTACGCCAACGACACCCAACTGATCCTCTCCCTCACCAACGACCCCGCCACCGCCAGAGCCAGCTTCCAGGAAGGAATGAAAGACGTCGCGGAATGGATGAAGCTCAGCCGTCTGAAACTGAACTCAGACAAAACGGAAGTCCTGATCCTCGGACCATCCCCCTCCGCCTGGGACGACTCCTGGTGGCCCCCTGCTCTGGGCACCGCCCCCAAGCCCACGGACCACGCACGCAACCTGGGTTTAATCCTTGACTCCTCCCTCACGATGACCAAGCAAGTCAACGCCGTTACATCTTCCTGCTTCAACACCCTCCGCATGCTCCGAAAGATCTTCCGGTGGATCCCCACTGGAACCAGGAAGACAGTCACCCAGGCCCTCGTCACCAGCCGACTGGACTACGGGAACGCCCTCTACGCTGGGACCACCGCCAAACTACAGCAAAGACTCCAGCGCATTCAGAACGCAGCTGCACGACTCATCCTGGACATTCCCCGACACAGCCACATCTCTGCTCACCTGAGAGACCTGCACTGGCTCCCCATCAGCAAGAGGATCACCTTCAAACTCCTCACCCACGCACACAAGGCTCTCCACGACGCGGGCCCCGAATACCTCAATACCCGCCTCACGTTCTACACACCTACCCGCCAGCTCCGCTCCGCCAGCCTCGCCACCGTCCCACGGATTTGCAGAACCACCACCGGAGGAAGATCTTTCTCCTACCTGGCGGCCAAGACGTGCAACTCCCTCCCCACCCCCCTTCGACTGACCCAGGACCATCTCTCCTTCAGGAAGCACCTCAAGACCTGGCCTTTCGAGCAGTAGCGGCACCCCCCTCCCAGCGCCTTGAGACCCTCGCGGGTGAGTAGCGCGCTCTACAAATGTCCAGATTGATTGATTGATTGAATACCACCAGTTAAGATAAGCTCCGTTTTGTCCGGGTTAAGTTTCAGATGGTTCTTGTTCATCCATTGACTGATGAACAACATGGTGGATTGAAAAGCATGGATCGACTCAGGAGTATTACTAATGGAAAAGATGAGTTGAAAATCATTGGCGTAATTGAAAGTGCTGACTTTGCGCTCCTGCAGGGTTCGGACAAGTGGGAGAAGGTAAAGATTGAACAACAGAGGAGAGAGGGAGGAGCCCTGAGGGACTCCGCAAGAGATTTTGATGCTAGGGGCAGTGAACTGAGCTGTGCGAACTGCCTGAGATCGATTTTCCAGATGAATTACGAAAACGAGGTAGGAGAAAAAAAAGACATTGGAGTATGAAAATGTTGGAGCTTCAAATATTGTGGCAGTAGATCAATGTCCATGAGAAATAATAACCCCAGAAAACACCGTTTTTGTCTGTTTTATACAGCGCAACCTAGACCAAAAGGTACGGGAGAGCTTTAATGAGCCTCAGTTACTTTACACAAGGCCACTTTCTTTTTTTAAAGGCACGTGGAGATTGGTTTACTCAGAATCACAGGATATTGAGACAATGCTCAGACTCGAACCTGGTCCAGTGCTTAAGTTGTGCCGATGTTTGTCGGTGCTCGGCACCAGCACCTATTTGTAAAAAACCAGCACATATTTATGAGAATTTATCACAAAGTGGCGCTTTATGAGTTTTTTTAAACAAAGTTTGTTACTAGAGCAATTAACTATTCAATCCTACTTCAACCTACAGTTTGAAGAGATACGTGGGTAACGCCAGCTGCAGTGCACCCATGTGAAATCCCTTGGGCGGCCGCTGCAGGTAAGAGCGGTGGGGCAGTGGGGCCAGGGCAGGGGGGATTTCAAAAGATGCCCACGGGGGGAAATTAAATAAATAAATAATATTCCCTCGTGGTCGTCTCTCGAAATGCCTCCTCACCTGGCCCCACCGCTCTTTCCTGCAGCAGCTGCCCTTGGGCACTCACTCTTAGGGCCTCATGTAGGTAGCCAAATACCGGTCGGTAACGGCCGATTTTCGGTAAATATGCCATTACCGACCGGTATTTAGACAAGTGAGATGTAGGAGTCCAAAAACAACTTTTCGGTAAATATGAGGCGGTAAATACCGAATCATAATTACCGAATCCTAAAATACCGATTCATTTTTACCGAATACATATTTAACGAATCGGTAAATATGAAGTGGTAAATATGAAGTGGTAAAACTGAAAATGACATGTAGGAACAATCGGTAATTAAGAAATCCATGAAAATCGGTAATTAAGAGTCGGTAATTAACACGGATTGAAAGCAGGTGGTAACCATCAATAGTGCATATAATCAATCCCAAAATGCAACAGCGTGGACAACATGGCCGCTCTGTATGTCATTGCAAGGCGCCTACGTCTACAGGCAGCAGGTCTGAGGATTTGGAGACGGGAGGAACGCATCTACAGACAGCGCATCACACTCTTCCAGCTGACTGATGCAGAGATACATGAAAGGTACAGGCTACACCCCCAAACCATCATGGACCTGATAAGGGACCTGCACCCACTCCTGGACCAGCCAACAAGAAGGGCGCATGCCATACCACCACATGTGCAGGTGCTCTGCAGCCTACATCTACTGGCATCCGGCAGTTATCAGGTGGTGATAGCTGCGGTGGGTGGTGTATCCCAGAGTTGCCTGTCCCGTTTCTTCAGGAAGTTCCTGGATGCCATGATGCAGAGAATGCACCACTACATCAGCTTTCCAAACACACAGGCTGCACTGCAGAAAACCAAAACAGACTTTTATCACATGGCACAGTTCCCCCATGTCATTGGCTGTATTGATGGCACACACATCCCAATCTGCCCACCAGCTGACACTGAGCACATCTACAGGAACAGAAAGTCCACCCACTCCATCAATGTGCAGGTGATCTGTGATGCAGGGAACATCATCACTGATATTGTAGCGAAGTTTCCTGGGAGCACCCACGACTCTTACATCTTCCAGAACAGTGGGATCTACACACGACTGAGTGCCGGAGAATTTGGAGAGGGATACCTGCTAGGTAAGTAACAGTGACGCCCCTTGAAACCTGCAAATCATAGTGTATAGAGGCATGTGACTGATGTTTCCCTTTTACTCACCTAGGCGACAGTGCATATGCCTGCCGGTCATTCATCCTCACTCCCTACCTACACCCATCAACCCAGAGTGAGAGACGATACAACGTGGCACATAAAACAACACGCAATGTGGTGGAGCGCACGTTTGGACTACTGAAGAGCAGGTTCCGCTGCCTCCACAAGAGCGGAGGCGCCCGCCAGTACACACCCATCAACTGCTGCAAGATCATTGCCACTTGTGCAATGCTGCACAACCTTGCCACGAAGAAAGGTACAGATGTGGAACTAACATATTTTGAGGACAACGAGGATGAGTCAGGCCAGCCAGAGGGCAACGCAGCTAGAGTGCCAACTGCAATAGACGGGAGAGAGAGACGGGCAGAGATCACATGCAACTATTTCTGAGTAAGTAAGGGGACACAGCCAGTTGTGGTATGTCATGACGTAGTTTTAATGCGGCACCACGCCATGAACACAAGATCAAGCCAATCTGGCAACATAGCATATATACAAGGAGTAAGTCCAGGGTTACGTCACCCATTGGGAAGTGGCTAAGCAGGGCTGCATCAATGTTTGCGCATACGCGCTGCAGTGTTGGATGGCACGGCTTGTGCATCCTCACTAGAGCCAACCCCAAGCCGCCTGCTGCTCCTGCGTCCTTCTGGAACAGGGGGTGTGATGCTGCTCCTGCTGCTGGTGTCGATGCTCTCCGCAGCATCCCCTGCAGCAGTTGTCGACGCCTGACTAGTTAATAGCACCTCAAGTGCACTTGTCACCTGCACCATCCCCCGAGACAGGTCGCTGCAGCAGTGTGTCAGGCCCTCCTGCATCGACACAGAGCGCCGGCAGAGTAGAGAAGTGGCAGTTGCCAGACGGTTGAGTGCCCTGGTGGTAGTGTCCCTCCTCTGCTGTTCCCGGCGCCGTGCATCTATGTCAGCATCTAATTTGCTGCACAACTGCTGGATTGATTGGGACATGTCCCGAATGCCCGCTGCCATAGCGCTGATGTTATTGTCCATGTTGACTAATGTAGTTTTCATGAACCGCATGTGCCTCTGGACTGACATGACTGCCTTTGTTTGCAGGCGCTGTTGTTTTAACATTTGGCCCTCGAGCCCCGAGAAGACACCATGGCTGTCAATGGTTGCTGGTGGACTCTGGACACGCGACCTGCGGCGCCCTCTTGCTCCCGTCTGTGCTGCCTGTGAGGTGTAGGGCACAGTGGCATGGCTCCCATCCTGGGGCCTGGTGAGTTCTTCAGGGCCCCTGCTGTCGTCAGACGAGGTGTCTAAGGCTCGCAGCCTGGCTGCTGGACGCCTCCTCATTCCCACACCTACAAGCGGAGATGTGGCCGGTGACTCAAACATGAGTGGCGATGCTGGCTCTGGGTGAGGTGATGCTTGCTCTGGGTGAGGTGATGCTGGCTCTGGGTGAGGTGATGCTGGCTCTGGGTGAGGCGAGGCTGCCTGTGTTGGTGGTGCGGCTGCCTGTGGCCCTGCTCCCTGGGCTGAACTTGTGCTGGCCAGAGGTGATCTTTGTGGCCGGTGTGCCCTCTCTCCTGCAGCATGCCCTGTCCTGCGTGATGTCACATCTGGGGACAGAAATGCAACATCGGCTCAGTGTCCCCGAAGGGCTGCATTGCAAGCATCACAATAAATCATTTCACATTCCAAAATGTCCTCTGCCTCCTTATGCCTCATGTGTGTGACATGCCTTGTTGCCCTGTGCCATTTACTTCATGGTTGGTGTTTCCCTGACTACATCTCCCAGAATGCATTGCCTGTCTGCACTAACACATGTGGACTGGAGTGGGATTCTCGTTTCACAATGGGGGATGTGGGATAGGGGTAGGGGGGGCTACATTGCTGTGCTTTCGTCTTACCTTGTTGTGTGGCGGCTCTGGCAGAGCTGTCGGCATCCCCAAGACCCACGACGCTCTCTTGCTCGATTGTGGCCCCCACCAGCTCCTCCAGTTCGGTGAGGGCAGGTGCCCTGTTGGTTCCACCTCCAGTCTGGCTGGCCTCCTTCTGGATGTCGCCCATCTTCCTCTTGGTTACAATCCTCAGGTCATACCAGCGCTTTTTGAGGACCTCTATGTCCCTGTGGGTCACTCCCACAGCATTGACCTGCGCCTGGATGGCCAGCCAAATGTTGCGCTTTTCAGCCTCAGGCACTTGCAGGGATTGCCTCCCAAACAGCTTCTGGTGCTGCTTCACCACCTCCTCCACCAGCACCTGGAGTTCCTTGGGGCTGAATTTCAGCTTCCTCCTCCTTTCCCCTCCATCTCTCTGTGTCCTCTGGCTGGACATGATGTTAGTTTTTCCGCTCGCACAGGCACTGGCTCCCTGCCTCTCCTCTGCACTCCAAGCCTCTCCAGGGTCTGCTAATTATGTACACCTGCCTGGGTGTGGCCACTTCCTGGTTGAGTGAGGTGTGGTTGCACAGGATTAGCTATTTCATCAAGTCATGTGATTTTATTTACCGATTCCGTAAATACCGAATCGGTATTTACCGAATCGGTAAATACCACCTCGGTATTTACCGATTCGGTGAATTCCGATTCTTGATTACCGAATGTTACCGATTCGGTAATTGTTACCGACTTTTTACCTACATGTAACTTACCGATTCTTAAATACCGATTCGGTACGGCTCGGTATTTAAGAAGCGGTAATATTTATTTACCTACATGAGGCCCTTAATGTTTTACAAATCCAGCACTATCCAAAGTTCTAAAGTCAACAGCTCTGGGCCTAATGCCACATTCTGGCCTGTGCCAGAACAATATGTATGAAGTAGGAAGCCTTCTGCGACTGCACGTTGCAGAAGAGATTCTCAGAGGCCTACGAGGGACAGCAGACCTCCAGCCCTGCATTCCCATTCATAGAACGTTGACATTTACGCTTAAAAGAAGCCCTTATGCCTTAAAGGGACAGAAGCCTCTTTCAAGAATAAATGTAGGCATTCAGTGAGCAGTCCACAAGTCAGGGCTTTGGCTCATTCAGTAAGAAATGTAGTTTTACCGAAAACGACCTTCAGTCAACCATCAACCCTAAAGCTCAATTACTGGTGAATTTACTGACTCTTGGACTTTGTCTCATGTCAGACTAATGTCTTTACAAAAAAAAACATTTTGTTTAAAAAGCAGATCACAAACCTGTGTGACTAGCATCCTTGAAACACTGTATTGATAAAGAATTCTTCATCTTCAAAAAGGTAATTGGTCAAAAAATTGCACACTTTCACAACTCCCCATTAAACGGGGCAATGGAAAATCGCTCAATAATGAACAATTCGTGACACTTTTTAAGACAGGTAAGGCTACCAAGTTAAAGAGGAACACAAACAACAACAACCTCACCAGTGTCACCATTTCTTAAAGTCCAAATGATCAACTACAGGGGCTACCCTGCCAAGAGCTACACTGCAGTTACTGTATCACCATGAAAGTCAGATCAGATCAGATGGACTTTATTTCGGCAGTAAAACACAGCCATAAAAGCACAGTACAAATATAAAAAAATGGCATTAAAACAAACCCAGATCTTAAACAATCAACAAATGAATAAATACATGATAAAAGTCTCAGAATAAAAACATACGGAAAGTACTAGTGATACACAGCTTTAATGTATTAACAGACCATTTGTTTTCTCTTGGCAAGTACACTCTTTAAAAATGAACAAACACCACTGCAGAGTGTAGGGGAGTACAATGAGTGCAAGTACAGCAGAGCCTCTACACATCTTCTAATACCACAAGCTATGATTTTGTTTGTGTGGGGGGGGGGGGTTATATACCACAAACTCAACCCGAAGGTATCAGAGCACTTTACATGAGCATCAGTTGCATTACAGATGGACACATTCATTTTGTTAGGCACGGGGAGATTAAGTGATTTGCCCTGAATCACAGGATGCTGAGCGTCCCTGCCGAGACTCAAACCCATATCCCTAGTTTCAAGGTTGACTGCTCTGGCCGTTAGGCCACATCCTCTCCCCTGATTAAAGGGACTAAAAACTTTTTAGAGTATGTCCTGTAGTATTTACAGAAGAAAGTGAAGTGAAGCAATCTCTGGGGAGAGGCCTCGTCACAGAGAAAGATTAACTCATTAGTGGAATCAAACTGGCCCAGGGAGAAGCTTAAATGCCACCTCACAATACCAAACCTAAATCTAGTTAACAAAACTCTTTCCCATGTATTATCCATCTAAGACAGGTACGGGTCCATCTTGGTGGGTGATGGTTTGCAGTTTGACATACTCCCTGACAGAGATTTTGCCTATTTCACATTCCCCTCTACGCAGTCTATTCCTGGTTAGGAACGCTATCCTGACCCAAGTAAGATTGGTCTTAGAAAGACAGGAAGGAGAGGAAACGAGCTCAGCTATCCTCAATTCAGATGTTTCCAGTTTGTATACTGCAGTCAGGTAATGGCTAGGCCTCTGTCACAGGCTTAGCAGTCCAAGATCACCTTCCTGTTCAGGGGTGTACGTAAGTTCGTCCGGATGGTGCACCAGAGCCACCAGCGGGGCCAACTTGATAAGGTATTTGGCAAACCCAACACCAAGCTCCTGATGGACAATATCTGTGGCATAGGCCAGGAGTACAGCCAGGAGGCAACACAGGACCCTGTTCCCTTCTGTCTGGAGGGCGGAGATGTTGGAGTAGCCTTAAATGCCAGCTCCATAAGGTAGAATGGGGAGACATTTGCTTCTAAATTCCTCCAACAAGCAGGCCATGGGCTTTCTGCTTATGCCGCAGGCTAAGCTGTGTATAAAGCTAGCAGCGCTAGCAAACCTTTGAGAGGCTTTCAACTTACAGGGACCCCAGATTCGCTTGGCTTCGAGGACCACCCCCAGATAAGAAAACTCCTGAGTAGAGGCAACCTGATGGCCTTGGAGATATATACTTTTTGGCAGCTGCGGCTCCTTCGCTATGGCGAAGGAGAGTCGCGCCCCCAAAAACGGCAGGAAAATAAAAATAAAACAACACTCATTTTATTTCTCCTTTCCTGTCATCTTGGGGGCGGGGCCTGGGGGGTGGCAACACTGAGGGGAATGGTGTGTGCACTCCCTTCACTCCACATGATGGTTTGGCTGGCTGTCCCAGGCCGGCCAAACCATCATGTGCAGTTCACCTCTCTCCAACCCCAGCTGCATTGCTGGGGTTGGAGAGAGCAGACACAGCTTCCCGGGGTGTCCTGAAGCGCTAGTCGAGAGCGCTCCGGCCAATACTGAATCTGCTCTCATGCTATAGCAGCTTCAGGATTGGCCGCAGGGCAGGCTGGGAGCCTGTGCCTGAAGAAGAGAAAGGAGTGGGACACGGCTGGCTGAAGGTATTTTAATCATTTTTGTTTTTATTCCACCCATCACGCCCCTTAAGCCCCCCTAACTCCCCCTCAGCCACCCCGCCACTTGTAGCAACCACCGGCCCCTACTGCTTCTTAGTTTCATAGATTTGAGCCCACAAAGCATGGTGTAGAGTTTTGAGCGGTTATGCACAAACACCCCATGAAACCAACATATTTCTAAAAAAAGGGTGTTTAGGCTCTTATGTGTTCTCCCCATCAAAACAGCGTCATCTATGTAAAGTAACGTGGGAACTTTTTTTATGCTCACTATCAGAATTTCCGCAGCACGGGAAGACAAAGACTCCTCAAAACCGTTGATATACAACAGAAAGAGGACTGGGGAAAATATGCACCCCCTGGCGAACGCCCTTCCCCAATGGAAGACAAATGCAAAAAGAACAATTGATGGACAGAATGCAGAACAATGTCATACATTCACCCCAGTACAGAGATCTGGGCCTAAATCCATCATGTTTTTGCTCACCATGCCATTCCAGTTTGAACCCAGCCATATGCAAATCAGTCTTCACCCTGCGCCCACTGGGAACAGTCCAGCCCGAACTGCCAGGCCAGGTCCTCCCTGGACTGGAAACAAGCATCCTTGGACCGGTTTCGGGCTTTCAGCCCTCATCAGCCAGGATAGCTTGACTCCAGTGGCATGGAGAGCATGGGACTCACGTCTGAGCATACCCGTCCCACTCTGGGTGACAAATGCAAAAAGAACAATTGATGGACAGAATGCAGAACAATGTCATACATTCACCCTAGTACAGAGATCTGGGCCTAAATCCATAGTTTTTTGCTCACCATGCCATTCCAGTTTGGACCCAGCCATTTGCAAATCAGTCTTGACCCTGCGCCCAATGGGAACAGTCCAGCCCGAACTGCCAGGCCAGGTCCTCCCTGGACTGGAAACAAGCATCCTAGGACCGGTTTTGGGCTTTCAGCCCTCATCAGCCAGGATAGCTTGACTCCAGTGGCACGGAGAGCACAGGACTCACTTCTGAGCATACCCAGCCCACTCTGGGTGACAAATGCAAAAAGAACAATTGATGGACAGAATGCAGAACAATGTCATACATTCACCCCAGTACAGAGATCTGGGCCTAAATCCATCATTTTTTTGCTCACCATGCCATTCCAGTTTGGACCCAGCCATATGCAAATCCGTTGACCCTGCCCCCAATGGGAACAGTCCAGCCCAAATTGCCAGGCCAGGTCGTCCCTTGACTGGAAACAAGCATGCTAGGACTGGTTTCGGGCTATCAGCCTTCATCAGCCAGGATAGCTTGACTCCAGTGGCATGGAGAGCACGGGACTCACGTCTGAGCATACCCGTCCCACTCTGGGTGACAAATGCAAAAAGAACAATTGATGGACAGAATGCAGAACAATGTCATACATTCACCCCAGTACAGAGATCTGGGCCGAAATCATTGTTTTTTTGCTCACCATGTCATTCCAGTTTGGACCCAGCCATATGCAAATCAGTCTTGACCCTGCGCCCAATGGGAACAATCCAGCCCGAACTGCCAGGCCAGGTCCTCCCTGGACTGGAAACAAGCATCCTAGGACCGGTTTCGGGCTTTCATCAGCCAGGATAGCATGACTCCAGTGGCATGGAGAGCACAGGACTCATGTCTGAGCATACCCGTCCCACTCTGGGTGACAAATGCAAAAAGAACAATTGATGGACAGAATGCAGAACAATGTCATACATTCACCCCAGTACAGAGATCTGGGCCTAAATACATCGTTTTTTTGCTCACCATGCCATTTCAGTTTGGACCCAGCCATATGCAAATCAGTCTTGACCCTGCCCCAATGGGAACAGTCCAGCCCGAACTGCCAGGCCAGGTCCTCCCTGGACTGGAAGCAAGCATCCTAGGACCGGTTTCGGGCATTTCCGGTCTAGGGAGGACCTGGCTTGGCAGTTCAGGCTGGACTGTTCCCATGAGGCACAGGGTCAAGACTGATTTGCATATGGCTAGGTCTAAACTGGGGTGGCATGGTGAGCAAAAGAATGATGGATTTAACCCAGATCTCTTGACTGGGGGTGAATGTTTTAATTTGTTCTGCATTCCGTCCATCAATTGTGTGTCTTTTGCTTCCCCAATGGAAAGCTGGAGGTGCATTCGGCTGCAGGACCCTACCTAAGAGACGCTGATAGCCTAGGGTTAACCCCTACATCACTCAGCAAAGCCCACAGCTTAGACCTATCCACACTGCCAAAGGTGCTAGACAGGTCCATGAAGGCCAGGCAGATGGACCCCTACTTAGCCATGGTATGCTTGCTAATTAGTAGATGTAAATTAAGACATTGCTCCATCATGCCCAGCCCCCCACAACAGTGTGTTCGACTTCTTAACCCAGGATAACTAGTGATAGTCAAATACTCTGCCCTGAAATACAAATGAAATACTGTGATATGGAATGGCTATTTCATAACAGAAAATGACATTCCACTTTGATAAGAAACATCACATACCTTTGAGAAAATAAGAACCAAATTGTCCTTTGGATACTGAGGCACGAAATGTCTATAATGCATTGTAGCACGAGATTATCTCTAGACGCTGAACAATGGCTATCTCTTCGGATACTGTGGAATCAACTGCCCGTCAGTAACTGAGATAGGACATGTCCCTGTTAAAAATGTAATAAAGGAATACTTCCCTGGCACTGTGACATCAAATACCCATTGGATACTGTGCCATAAACCCACCTTTGTGTGCTGTATCATCAAATGTTCATTAGCTACAGAGCTATTAACCATGAGATGCCCATCCAGCAGTGGCACTCCCTTGGTGGAACAAAGACTATCTGATGTCTGAATGTAGGGCCCATTGTAAAGGCAGGTTAATGACTTACATTTTTCCTCTTTTGGACACCAATCCCTGGTGTCCAGTTGGCTTTCTGATCTCTGGAGCAGTAAGATTGGAGGTGAACCCTCTGCCCACTTAAGTGGTAAGAAAGCCTGTCTGGTGTCCAAGGGTGGGAACTGCAGCCCATTGCCAGGACAGGCGAACCATGCACCCCATTCTGTTTCTCACTTTTAGCACTTATGATCTGGTGGGCTTTTTGCCCTCCCTGGCGTTGGCTGATAAGGGGTAAATGCCCTAATCTGCTCACTCAGGGTCTCAGAAAAGCCATGAGATCGCCAGGACAAAACATTAAAAAAAGAGATGGGGTGGGTGACAGTCTTAATCCGGCATCATGTGACCCCCACCCCCAATTCTTTGGACCCCAGAGAAGTTTTTCTTCTATCCATCTTGGGGTGCAGATTGGAGCATTCACCACTAATCTGTCCCTTCAGGTGGGCATAAAGCCCACCGGATGACCAGGGGGAAAAAACAAGAATATAATGGGGTTGTATGCCAGACTGTCTTGGTATCAAGTCACATCCTGGGCACCAAACAGTGTTCTGCTCCAAAGGTGAGACAGAATGTGGGGGTTACTTCCTCTCTGCTGGCCCATATTTGAAATGTTCTTTTCTGAAAACTAGAGACCAGGGAAATCCAGGGGGCTGTAGCTTACGTGGATCCAAGAATGCTCCCTACCCTGAATGCTGTGTAAAATCAAAACTGTGCTTGAAAACCGCATATTACCTCTTACTTTTCATCAGGATGGCTGTAGTTTTCAAATCCTGGGGTCGCCCAGTATGTGGGAAATTACACCAACCTGGACCATTAGGGAAAACTAAAGGCCCAGTGAAAATCAGGGAGGCATTGCTTGCATGGAACCAATCACATCTTTGAAGCCAAAATGTGTGATTGTCAAAACTATGCCTAACAACATTCTATTACCTCCATTATTCATTGGGGAATGGCTGCAGTATCCAGAACATGAGGACAACTGGCACATGGGGAATCCTACCAACCCTGGCCATTTCTGAAAACTAGATACACAAGGAAATATAAGGTGGTATGGCTTGCACAGGTCCTAGCAAATTTTCTTATCAGAATGCCCTCAAATGCCAAAGTAGGGCCAAAACGTACACTTTCTCCTAAATGTATTTGTGAGTAATCACAGGCATTTTCTCCCAATGACAAAAGTCTTATAATCCTGCATTCACAATGTCTTCTGAGAAAACTGGTAACTCACACATGTGGATGTACCTTAGGCATGTGATAGGAATGGATCAAAGCTGAAACCATGTGAAGACTTCATTGACTTCACATGGTCCAAGTTTTGACAGATTTTTGTCTGGTAGAAGAGATCCAACCACATACATGGGGTAATGCCTTTATTAGCATAAGTGTGGAAACACCAGGCGGTTGGATTTTGGTCCATCCCCATATATTCTGGAGCGATGAAGAAAATCTGTTGCTATAGCCACCGTTTGCAGTGCGTTATGGGATCCATGTAAGTCACTCCAAAATGATCTGTCTCAGGTGTCTAGTTTTCAGAACTGTCTTAGTATGGAATGTGGAGAGGTGTGGTGCAGCGGCCAGGGCAGCTGACTTTGGAGCCCAGGGTTCACGGTTCGATCCCCGGCTCAGGCGGCAGCTCAGCTCAGCACCATGTGACTGTGGGCAATAGCTCACTTAATTTCCACGACAGCCCCCAGCGCCTTGAGACCCATAAGGGTGAGTAGTTTGCGCTTTACAAAATTACGGATTTAATGTTTCAGTTTGCCTGGCAGACAGTGGGCCCAATAGCACCTCTAACCACATTTACAGAAGTATTGAATTATTAAGGCAAAATCTTGATGTTGCTATGTTGGATTTTGGGATCTTTCCTGTTATAGTTGATATGGCCTCGCCACTAAAATGGAGTACTATTTTTATTAAAGAAGTATGTAAACATGCGTTGGAAGGAATTTGGTTGAACGCTACAGATTCCAGAACTTTGCGTAAAATATATGTCAGAAAATGTGCTATTTTAACCAGCGTTTGACATTTGCAGGGCATTCTGATTAGGAAAAAGTGGTGAGATCCACGTAAGCCATACTACCCTCAACTTTCCCAGGTAACATCTTTTGAGAAGTGCTTGGGCTTAGCATTTTGGCAATGTTTTGCTACATTTGACTATAACCTAGGTTCCCAATAGAGAAATCCACAAACCTTGGGTACCTTTAGGAACTCCAGCATGTGGAAAAAAAGGAAGCAAGTTTGGCCTGGCCAGCTGCTGTGTAAAAACGTTAGGAAGGGTTCTGCTCATTGGTGAGGTGTGTGACTGCGATACGGGTAGAGTGAGACTGCTAGTGTGTGAGGCAGGTGAGAGTGCTGTTAGTAGTGTGTGACTGATCATTAGTGAGGGGGTATGGATGTGCTTTCAGTAGTGTGTGACTGCTCACTGGTGAAGAGTGTGAGGGCTTTTTTTTTATATAACACTTTTTATTGTTTTTGAAAGGTACATAATCATGTGCCAAGTACAGCCGGATAACAAACAGTTGGTTTCATATGATAGAGATTCCCTCCCCTGGTCTCCGAGCTAGCCATCCCCAGATCATAGCTTAGGCTTCCCCCCTTTCATCCTTCCTCTGTGGTTGGGGTTGCGAATTCAGTTGAGTTTCAGTATCCATTCATAATACATCAAACCCATGGTAAGTTCTCCATTCTCTCCAAACCTTTTCAAACTTCTTTGGGCACCCCTGACCTAAAATACCACTCTTTCCGCTTCCATGCACATGTTCAATCCCTCCTTCCACATAGCTATTGTTGGTGTATGTGTGTGCCCCCACAAGCTAGCCACATCTCTCTTAGCCACCATGAATCCCAGAATGCAAAAACCCAGAGGTCGACGCAAGATATCTACATTGTTTAGATCCCTAAAAGTATCAATTGGGGTGTTACCGGGATCCCAAGGCACATGACTGCCTCCAGCTCCTCTATCACTTCCCTCCAATAAGCATCAGTTGTGGGACATCTCCATATAGTATGTTGGAATGTTCAAGTGTGAGTGTGTTTGAGACTGTGGTCGGCACAAACAGCAGGTCTCACTAGACCGAAGTATTGGCAGTCATAGGGGCAAATTCAGCACGAGTGGGCGAGCTCATGGTTGTGAGGAACCCAAACTTTCGGATTTTTAACCTTTTCTTTTAGGAGGAGCTCTCAGTGATGCCAATCAAGGGTCCAGGACATGGGGGTGGCACCTCTTGGAGATCAGGACTCACTGCAGAAGAGGCCAGCAGCATGACTCAGACACATACAGCTGCAGCTGACCAGCTGGGAAGCTTCAGGGAGGACTCTGGAAGCTTGTTGCATACCTGTAGCTCACATAGGAAGTCAGCCAAATGGCCCTTGGAGACACTATGAGTAGCCTGGGATCAGGACAAGCAGGTCCAATTGTCCTTCTTCAGACAGCAAGGCAGTCCTTTAAGTAGCAGGGCAGCCCTTATTCTGAATCTTCTACAGGTCCATGAGTAATGAGATGAGTGGTTCTGAAGGTCCACTTTTTATACCTGGTGCCAGCATTTGTAAGGGGGGAGAGGTCAGAACACCCATGTCCCAATGTTCATTCTCTGGGCCCAATACACATTCTTGATGGGGGAACCCTTAACAGGGGCAGGCAGCAGCCAACTCCCAGGAAAGGCACCAGAAACTTTAGGTAAGGAAATGCCAACTTTCTAAAAGGCGCATTGTAAAAATTATAATCTAAAATCTAACTTTACCATGAAATAGAATTTGAAACTACAAATCATTTGAATGTAAACATTGTCTCTCTATCTGTTTACAATATTAAGTTAGCATTTAATAAACGTAATAAGGAAACCTATGTTAGCCTAAGGGAGAGATAGGCCTTCCAAACAGTGAAAAGCTCCTTTAGGAGTTTTTCACTTCCAGGACATGTACAACTTAAAAACGCATGTCCTACTTTTTAAATACCATACACCAAACCCTATGAGCCTTTAGGCCCTACCTTAAGGGTGATTTATAAGTATTAAAAAGGAAGGTTTAGGCCTGACAAAAGCTTTAGTTTATGTAATCAAAAGGAGGACTAGCCTATTTGTGAATGATGCAGGACTCAGGACTGTATGAGGCGGGGGGGGGAAACTGTTAAGTTTCTTTATGAAGCCCTCACCCACCAACCTAGTTGGTGGCATGCTTCATCATCAGGCCCACCCAGTGACACCGAATGTGTCCTGGGTGTGCTTCCACACCTGTATTACAGCGGAGCTGGTGTTTTACTGAGTGTGCAGTGTGGGTGTCGTGAAAGTGATAATTAAAAGTTATACAGCGGTCCCAGTTCCCGAGGGGGTAATTTTAATGTCTGGGCCTCTGTTAGCGTTAAAAACAAGGCAAATGGATGTGGTGGAGCGGATATTAGGAACTCCTACATCCGAGGTGTGGTCTACATGTTTCAGCCAGGCCTTTCTCTAAAACTGGCTTTCCTCAGGACCGATAATTATGTGAAAGTGCGATCTATACTTTAAGTGAGTATATGATCAAAAAATGTGAAGCACGCGCTAAGGTGCTATAAGTGTGGGAGGGGGATTCCCTCTCCAAGCATTAAAAGGGTATCCTCACGCAAGCGTTTTGCTGCAAATGCCCCAATGGAGATATCTGGCAGAGGTGTTGACCGACTCTGTTGGTCAAGACCCTTTTGGAACCTGTTGAGCTGTCGCGGAACTCCGGGAGTTAGTGGGTATTTCCAACTACTCTCGTGCAACACTGCACTTTGCCCTTTGCCTCCCTGAGAGAGGCACCCACCCGTTCTTGTGCCTCAGTGCATAGCATCTCATTAATCCTCCCTTTACAAAATAGCTCTCACAGGAAATTTACAAATTTCTCGCAACTAATAAAAACTGTCTCCTCCCCTGGCACTGCGTGGGCTGCGGGGAAGGCTACCATCTGAGGCATTGTAAGGGCATAACTTGGGGAAGGCAATGAGATGTGTGCCCACGGGTGGCCGACTTAGAGAAGGAAGTAATACAGCTAGAATTCTAATGTCAGAAATGGCTGCCCAAACAGGAAAATGCGGTCCAAAGATGGTCAGGGCGTCCCTCTGACAATTGTCACATGACAAGGCCCAGAGATACTGGGTGGCCTCGACCAAGAAGGTATACAAATGAGGCGATAAATAGAGGAAGTTGTTGTACTGGCTGGCTCCGAGGGACACCTCCCCTTGCATGGTTAGCCAGGTAATCAATGGCCATGGGGAACAATCAGTAAAAGTGGTTGATATAGCGGCAACATTCATGACATATTTTCGAAGGCTCTACGCCGCTCATCCATGAACCCTTCAGAGAAATGACTCACTCGTTTATGGAGGACTTACCCCTGCCAGACCTATGATCATCCAACCGTCAGGAATTTGAGCAGCCACTGTATGCTGAGGAAATTCAGCAGGCTAACCAGGAGATAAACAGTGGGAAAATACCAGCCAGGATGGCTACCTGGATGAATACTACTGCTGATTTGCGAATCCTCTCCTGCCCCTTCTCCTTGATATGCATCAAGAAGCAATTGACAGGGGATATCTCCCTCCAGAATTACATTTGGCCACCACAGTAGTGCTACATAAGCCTTGCAACCTCACAGACCGATGCTAATCCTACCAGCCAATATCCCTCATTAATATTGAACCTAAAATTGACTCCAAGGTACTGTCAAATCGGCTTCTCCATTTGTTGTCCCACCTGGTTCACCATGGCCAATGCAGATTTATGCAGGATCGGAGCACCAGACACTGCTTTCACAGGGTGCAGCTGGCTCTGGCTTACTTATCAGAGATACAAGGGCCTTGCTGCTCTACTGTTGGTGGCCTTTGATAAGGTTTTTGATTCAGTTGAATGGCTCTTCATTGAGGATTTCCTAATATAACTGGGCTTTGGCCTGAGATTCCTTTCATATGTCAAGATCCTCTGGCACAGGTCCATATCAATGGCACTCTCTTGGATCCCTCCCCAATTGGGAGGGGCACCCGACAGGGATGTCCACTCTCCCCTTTTCCTATTCGCTCCGATTATGGAGCCACTGACAATAAGGGACCGATGTGACACCCAGGTGTGGGGCTTTGACTGGGGGCTGGTTGTGGAGGACTGCATAATTCTCTATGCAGGCGATGCCCTCCTGTTTCTTTTGCAAATATCCCTCACGCCCCCCGCCTGCTCCACAGGCTTCCCCTATATGAGGAGACATCCAGTCTGTGGGTCAACTCAACTAAGTCTCTCTTGGTACCACTGAACGGCGACTTGAGTGTAGTGGACTGGCAGGTAGCTTGCCAGTCCGAAGATTAAGCTTCTGATACTTGGGTGTACATATTACCCTGGAGCCAAGCCTTGTGTAGAGCCTGAATTTGATCTCTTTGGAATCTAAGCTGTGAACAGCCCTCGTCACATGGTCCTATCACCTGCTGACCACATTTGGCAGGATGGCATTATTCAAAATCGTTATGCTTTTGTAAATGTTTGTGCACACTTCAAAACTTCCCCCATCCGATTCCCTGGGATTGGTTTCCGAAAACAACAGACAACATCTACTCCTTCCTCTGGCGGAACAGCAGTAAGATCCATATATGATGGGGGGACTAGGCATACCAGAGCTTCGCCTACACTCTTGGGCACTGCAGCTCCTGAAGAAGAATGATGATGGCTGAGTGGAGGAGGACAGGATCCGGTGTTTCGTCTTAAGGTAGCCTGAAATGGCTAGGATCAAATGCTCAACTTTCTCTATGGAGGCTTGATCCCCTGAAATCTACCGAACATTACCAGAGTAGTCCTTGGGTCTTGGCACTCAGCCGTTAAATGGATATGCGGAAACCGAAATCTCCCCTCAAAACCCTGTATGAGTAGGAACATGGCTACACCTTACTCCTAGCATTTAAAGGTTTAGAAAGTGGGACCTCGAGTGATCTCTAAAGTAGGGCTCCGATTTAAAAACCACATGGAGCTCCAAAGTGAATATTCCCTGCACAAATATCAATTCTACCGATACTTGCAGATGCGACATGCCCTTCAGCTGCAAAACACACTCCTGCAATGCACACCAGAATGCAGCCCTCTTGAGGCACACATTCTTATGGGCCCTGTGGGCAAGGGAGGTAGCTCTGGGATTTATAGATCCCTAATTAATGACTCCCATGGTACACTGCAGGACCTGAAAACCAAGTGGGAGCAATGGGTGGGACCCCCGATGAGCTGCCCTGGAGAGAAGCATACAGGTCCACAAGAGTGCTGGAGATCCCCTCCAGAACCCTGCGCTTCTGGTGGGCCCACAAGCTGGCTGCACCCTTATGTACTCGATGTCAACATGCAGAGGTCCAGTTCTATCATGTCAGATGGATTTAATCCGTTAATCAGATACTGGCGCAGGGTGTTTGCAGAGATTGCAGCGGTGCTTGGAGAGGATGTAGAACCCTTTGCAAGAATACCCCGACTTGGTATTGTGGAGCACTATGCTGGATTGAGGGGGACTGCACACTCCTGGGCATTGGGACAATTCTAGTCAAGCATGACATCAGCAGGAGTTGGGGCTCCTCCAGTGCCTGCGACACGGGCGAGCTGAAGGACGGTGAGGGACTGTTGCACCAAACTCTAGGAGCCAATTTATAAGTATAAAGGGTGTCCGAAAAAACAAGAAAAGGTATGGGGAAAATGGTTACATCATTATGGCCTAGACTGTATATGGCTATGAAATACTTACGCCAAAATGTCGCGCTACTTACTGATGCCGGTCTGGCACTTGTTAATTTGTCCTATAAGACACATAATTGAATACAATTTTCATTTCACACAAAAAAAAAGACTACACTACAGGCTGCAGTGGCAGGCTTGAGACATCTTTTAAAAGGCTTCTTTTAGTGGGTAGCATGATGAGTGCTGCTGCCCACTGGTAGCATTTAATTTACAGGCCCTAGGTACACACATTGCCATACTAGGGACTTACAAGTAAATTAAATGCACCAATCAGGTGTATTCCAACTGTACCATGTTTTAGGGAGCAAGCACAAGTACTTAACTCCGGGTTAGCAGGGGAAAAGTGAAGAGTCCTAATGCCAACAAAAACGGATTTAGCAACAGAAGGCAAAAATCGTGCGGTGACCCTACAAAGGGGCAAGGTCCAATAATAAGGAAATCATATTTGGTTATAAAGCCTCCTGCCCTGCACATCATACATGAAGTTAGCTTTTCTTGGCTGATTTCTGGGATATGTGCTTGGTACGTCCTCTAAAGAATGGAAATTCATTTGGAAAGGTGGACTCCTCTAAATTGGTGGCGCAGTACTGTATATTAGTGCCCTAAACCTATTAATTGACACTTATTTTGAGATGGATGCCCTCTGGTAATCCTCCCTCAGGAAGCAAAGCACGGGCGGATATTCAAACCTTGGTCCTCGCAGCCATTTCAATCCCATTTGATATTTGTATGATTTTATGTCTCAATGACTGTACCTCGGAACCCTGCATGAGGCGCTCAGTGAAAGTGATCAGCCCACTGAAAGCTGTGAGAACTGAAGAAAACTTCAGGGAGCTGGGCTGGGCGCTTAATGCGAATGAAATTGATAGCTTCCTGATATTATCAGTGTTTAGAAATGCCCACACAGTCACTGAGTTGCTGGGCTCATCCATCTCTCCTTCCCTTTTATGTTTAAGATGCCTAGGTCATCAGTTCCTTATAGAAGTGTGCTATGTAAATGTTATATTCGAATATATGACTTTACAACGCATACCATTACAACGCATAGCATCACAATGCATGTTTTTACAACGCGGTTTTTACAACAGCAATACCATTACAAAGCATATTTTTACAAGGCAAGCTATTACAATGCACATTCATTGACATACATACCAAGCATTGGCATAGCCAATAGGTCTCGCCTTTGGGACCTTATAAGTGTTTAGCCATGCAACATTTGCGTAACTAAATACTTATAAGGTACCAAAAGCGAGACCTATTGGCTATGCAAAGCGGCCATGCGGCCGCGAAAGTGAAAGTGATCGCGATCCGATCACGATCAAACATCAAAGCAGCCGTGGGGCCGAAAGTGAAAGTAATTGCGGTAAAACGCGGTGCGCGCGCCCGCGCACATGCACTGTAGCTCTAGGCTGGCCGGGTAGCACTTTTTTGGAGCCCTCTCAATAAGTCTCGCCAGACCAGCGCATGCGCTGGGTCAGGCGAGACCTAAAAATGGATGGTTCCTGTTAAATTCATCACCTCTGACAGTGAAGCGCAGTGGGGGCCTCTACAAGTGGGAGAGGGGTAAGAAGGAAACGAGCAAGCCACTCTTGTGGTCTACTACTTCGTCTCCTGTCACATCAAGACAGCTACCCTCAAATCCCGGCATCCCCACTTTCTGTGATCCTCTGCACATAATTGTATCTCCATGGAACTCGGTCATTTTAGCTGAGAGCTTTGGGTGTGTTCCGAGGCGTGTGCACATAATAAACTGTTTATTGACATTCTCGAAAATAAAAAAGGACACAGAGGACACATTACGCCTTGGCAGGCATATGGGGAAAGCCGACAGCAGACTCGATTCGCAAGCTGCAGCAAAATTACACCCAAAAGACTGCAAACGGCTTCTTATCGCTCGCCTGCATTCGCTGTTTCTCAGCATCATTTGTCCGGGTGGTTGGAAAGGAGCATTGTCTGTAATGCTTCGACACCACAAATACTGAGGCACCCTGTGCGCGCAGTAAACTGTAATTTTACAATTTGTTTCTGGCAGCTGTTTTTAATGAGTGCCAGCATCTTGTACTGTCAGCGGATATAATGCTCTGCTTGCTCTACCGATATGGGTGCCTGCCAGAAGGAAAAGGTAGGGGGGGGGGGTGGAAACAAAAGGGATTGACTTTGTTTTGCCCGACTGAAAAGGTAGGGGGGTGGAAACAAAAGGGATTGACTTTGTTTTGCCCGACTGAAAAGGTAAGGGGGTGGAAACAAAAGGGATTGACTTTGTATTTGACAGGAGGCTGAGGAATGGTACGGAGGAGAGATCTAAACAATATGCTAGAGCTATGTCTCTTAGTCATGCTGTAG
This sequence comes from Triturus cristatus, assembly GCF_964204655.1. NCBI lineage: Eukaryota > Metazoa > Chordata > Amphibia > Caudata > Salamandridae > Triturus > Triturus cristatus. Next base: position 883,981,519 of record NC_140594.1, read on the forward strand.
ACCAGCGCCACTGCTGTGCAGCATGGCTAAAAGTTATTTAAAAAGCTCCATGACAGGCCAGCGCTAGCCGCGTCATAGCGCCTTTCACATTCTTTTTTTAATAGTTCTAGACCGATGCTCGGATAGGTTGCACAGATGGGGCACTGTGTGCACGCTCAGCAGCTACATTCATAGAAATATGCAAAAATCAACACTAGCAGGTAGTATGCACTGCTGAGTGCATTATTACAAACTTTATGGCATGTTACCCTGAGAATACACATAACTCCTACATATTCGGACACTGGTCATTACAATTGTTCAGCGAGGAGAGCCTTTGGAAACAACATCATATCGAAAAAATAACCTTTCTTAATGGATTATTCCACAACAGATATTCCATCAGACACACCCATGAGCATATGAGCATACTTTATTCATTGCATGTGCCATAAGATCTGGCTCCTTACGTCATATCTAATTGACGTTGCAGTGGATACAACGAAACGCCCAGATGTCCTTTGGCCCTTGTAGAGCATACTTTTAGGATGCTGAAGAGCGGATTCACGTGCCTTAGCAGGAGCAGAGGATTCGTGCCTCACCTCCTCTGCGTGATCAGGGCCAGACAAACAGTAGCGAGCACCGGGTGTTTCCTCGGTGGGCCGCCATGGTGGGGGCAGGTTTTGGACCCCTGGGGGTCCGTTTTCGTTACCGGGGGCTGGCAATTTCACCCCCCTGTAACAAAATCAGCCGAAACCGGCCCTGGCAACCAGCTCGGCCACACCCCCACCGTCCCCCCAGGGGGCCAGCCGAGTAGTTTGCCAGGGTCGGTTTCGGTTCCCAGTCCGGCCCTATGCGTGATGCATCTTCTTTGATTTCTGAGGTATCCAAGGAACTGTAAGGGGGTCCCTGTGATCCCTGTATCTGGCCCGTGCTCCATTACGGTTAGGCTGAACTTTTGGGTTTGTCCCAGTCAAGCACGACCAAATAGCCCCAGTTGAACCTATATACTTCTAAGCATTGCATTTTGCTTTAATCTTTCAAAACTCATATCTTGACTTGAGTATATTGGATTTTTGTCATTTGTGTCTTGTTTTACTCAAAAAAATATTGGGTATTTTTATAAATTGGTGTGGAGTACTTTTGTGGTGTTTTCGCTGTGTTACTGTGTGTGTGTGTATATATGCATAAATACTTTACACATTGCCTCTGTAATTTAGCCTGACTGCTCTGTGCCAAGCTACCCAAGGATGAGCACAGGTAAACTTTTCATGTGTACTACACTAGCTCCGACTAGAGTGTGGGTCCCTACTTGGACAGGGTGCATACCTCTGCCAACTAGAGACCCCACTTCTAATCAGTGGCGTAGCTAGGCCTTATGCTGCCCATGGCGGCCCCTACGTTTGCCGTCCGTGGAGGCCGAATATGAGCGGGGGGGTGCTGGCGATACCTTCCTTTGCCGCCCCGCGACGCATGCAGGTAGAGAGGGGAGGGCAGGCCTCTACCCCCAAAACTCGTACCGCCCGGGATGAACTCCCCCCCCCCCACTCCCCTTTGCTACACCACTGTTTCTAATAGTTACTTGAAAGCAATGGATGAACAGGGTTAAAATCCCTAATAAAACATAGAAGAGGCATATTTAATCTCCTGGCAAGGATGCAGATGAGAACACGGCCATGCTACAGGTTAAAACTTATGGCTTAATGTCAGAGGAGATTTCTGCAAACCCTTCCTCCAGCTCTAAGCTTAAGCAAGGCACTCAACTACCAGAATACAACAAATCTGAAGTGGGTCCTCTGCCCAACACTACACCAGAAACGACGTGGATGCATAGTGGAGGGTTGTATATGTTTCAAACTAGTGATCCTACTGCATGGAGAGTCACAAAAAACTTCTTGGCGCAGCCAATTGGCTTTAGGGTCCAATCACATGGGCGTAAATGCATGGCTGGGCAAAAAATAGACTGAAAAACACACAAGACATATCTATGTTCCATACAATACACAGTGTTTTTTTACATTTTTTCCAATTTGAGTAGGTTGGAAGGGATCCCATACATCCTTTAACAACAAACATGTTTTGTGAATGCTACAATTACATAGAGTCAGACTTCCCTGCCGGCCAAGAAAATCCAGGTGGGGGCCATTTGCATTTAACCATTATTTTATATTTTCACCCATGAGCATCTGGAAATTTAGATGTATATATTTTTGTAAAAGCAACGTCTAAAAATCAAATGCGGTATATACCACTGCAAGCCACGATCTAATTGGTCATCTCAGGGAATGCTTTCCTGGACAGAGAAACATGCTTTAACTCTATTGTTTTATTATTCTGAATGCTATGGGATAGTAAAACAAACTAATGTATGCGCCCATAGGGAGGAAGTGGATGTGGATAGGCGTGTTTCAAACACTGAGCAGATGTGTCAAACACATGGTAGCAATCCAGTGTTACAGCAGCAAAGCCTGACTTGCTTCATAAGCATTAACCGAGGCACATATGAGTTTAGCTGAGTAAAACAAAATGGAGCTGAGGGACCCCTGGGCCAGAAAACCAGCTGCTGATTGATAGCTGGCTCAGTTATCCATTATACAACATTGGTCATTTCAAAGATGCCATCGACACCAAGGGCGTCTGACATTGTCAGATCACTTGCTCCATTTGCAGGGCTCATGCAAAAAGAATCGTTCCACACATGGCTTGAAAACACTGACACCCAGGGCCAGTGGTTAATTTGTAAACAAACAAGTGCCGGGGCCCTCGTCAGGAGGCCACCACAGTTTGCACAACACAATGCCACTGTACTTCCACAACTACTTAACTAACCATCACACTGCTTATCTTTAAATTACACAAACAGCGCTACCATGTGGCAGCTGTTATTATTATTATTATTAAGCATTTTATAGAGCGCAACAGCTACCCCAAATAGGAGTGTCCCGCCTCCTGTTATAAGTACAGGTTCAGGCAATTAAGTGCCGGTGCAGAGCATGGAAACCACTGGCTCAAACTAACCACTCCCCAGGGCCCATTCTGAGCACCCCAGTACCCAGAAAGGTAACATCACACCCAGTAAATACTGATCCCGTCAGTGCAGTTCAAGTTCCACGCGTCTGATTAGAGAATAACACAGTAGTTTCCTATATTCTGAGCTGCAAAACTCTGAATGTGGTGTATTTTCACAGCACATATTCTGCTGGTCTCACATAGGGAATTATTGTGCAGGAAAGACATTAGATATTACTGCACAAATTGTAATCCTGATTTAAACAAACTCCTGTTTGGTGTGCACCATGAATATCGATCCCACAATATTGATGGGACACAATATCGATAGTAAAATATCAAAAAAATATACAGACTACAATTTTTATACCTCACTCCACATATATGTATCTAAGCTGTACATATTACTTCAAGGTATGTAGATGTGAAATTAGGAATAGTAAAGCTAAACTTCCCTATATTCACTTACAACCTGATATTTTGTCCCTTAACATACTTTTCTAGATACTCGTCTATCTCAATATTGCTGGTGTGGATATTCAGTAGCACAGCCGCCTGTTTGCACCTGCATTGGCTCTACTTCTATCTAGCACTGGAATGAGGCTCGAGCTGTAACAGCCCAGAAATAGGTTTACCAAGTAAAAGTTGCTCCAACTTTCCATTGAGTGATCTTTAGACCCTGGTGGTACACCCATGAGAAAGCAACCTGGTGCATTCTAGAGCCCATCAGAGGTGCATAATAAATCCCTGTCTTTGCATTCAAATGCTACGGATGCTTTCTGCAGTCTCCAATTGCGCACCGTCTCAAAATCAACCTTGATATTTCTAAATGCTGCAGGAAAACTGAAGTTTACTTCAAATTTCTGATTGTCGCCTCTCCTCTCTCAAATGGACCTCCCTTTTAATTCCATCTTCTGAATGCCTCCTTCTTCTGAGCACAACCTCCTCAAAGTCACACGAATGTCTATCTTAATCTCTATGATTGTATTTCTGAAAACAGCGCACACCTCAAATGAAAGATCACAACCTTTTCGATGTTGAAAGTCACACCCCTCACCATAACAGTATTGAATCTCTTCAAGCGCGCATCTACTCACCCCATCAACCATGTGCATGAATTCACGCAGCCCCCTACTAATGATCACACCCAACGCATATTAGTGTAATCACGAAGAAACTACAATGGATGCATGGCATGGTTTTCTGAGCAGACAAGACTAATTTCGATAACTAACAGTAACCAATTGCCCTGGACTAACCACTAACCTTGGGTTCTGGAGCCGCGTGCTGCCCAGCGTAAAGTGTTCAACGTCTTGTCAGGGGTAGTAAGCGCTATATAAATGCAAATACAATTACCAGTAACATTTGCACTGGGAATCAGATGTGCTAGCATCTGATTTGCACACTGGTGGTTAAAAATGGGTAGTAACACACTCCAACGATGTATGCACTTCTTTTGCACATTTTAGTACCCATTTCTTTTTTTTTTGTTTTTGTGTGCGGGCAGCTAATACCAGTTAGAAGCTGGTGCATAGGTAAAACACTAAGATAGTGATGGCCTCTAATGATAAAACATCCACTTAAACCTCTGTCGCCCTTGTTATTACTGCTGCCTGGGTCAGACTGACCCCACACTTTATAAAGGAATAGAGATGATCGAACAGAAAAAAATCCGCCTCAACCCGGGGACCTGTGTGCTGTGCCGAGCTGATGAAACTGGTTTCTATGGTTGAATAGTGCTTGGCATGCAGGGCATTGTTCGCTGTCATTTTTCAGAAACGCTTCAGCTTCTGCCTTGTGCTGCAAACAATCGCGGCAAAGTACATGAAAGGCGTGAGTGTTCTTTTTGCTGCGGGAGTATTACACGGTGTATTTGTATTTGTTGTGATAGAGCCTTTTGTGTGCTGAGGTACAGCCCGTACTGTGGGAACCTGATATGCAGTTCTTCTGTCCTGCTGACTGCGGCACATCAGCATTGTGAAAACATTTCAGTGGGTGCCACACAGTTCCTTATTTATACTAACTGTAGGAGTCACATTATTGGAGGGAAGTCAGCATTTGTCTGCCTGCGTGAGCCTTTTAAACATCCTGTGGGTCACTGTAAGCTTACTAGACAAGCAACATCTTGGTTGGAAGGTGCAAAACTCAAAATACAAAAATCATTTAAAACAGTCAATGTAATGAAAAAAAAGGACCAAACTGTGTAAACCTTGGTGTATTTAAAATACCTGAATTAATACATATGTTCTAGGAGGCATAGGATTCTAGCAGCTTCTCTCCCTTCTTGCTAACTGCAATGAATGCCAAAGTGCATCATCAATTTAAAGTGCTGCACAACTATAAACCAGTTACAAGAAGAGTAGAGCAGTCAATAAAAGCTCAGTTGATGCTGCATAAGCTAAAACAAAAAAGAAGAGGTCCACAACTTGTCTCAGCATGGGACTCCTAGCACTGAGTTCACTGGCTAATTGCTTTAAAACAAACACTAGGACCCAGAGCCCACTTTGCTAAGGACATGGAAGCGACAAACGCTCACTGATCTGTATACACTTGCAACATCTAATCCATGCTGAGAACAGAAATCTGGCCATGGAGAAAACCACCCATATAGAGGTATCAACACAGAGGATGCTAAGGGCCTCCATATGCCGTCTGGTACCCAAGTTCTTCCACAAATTGATCAAGTGGAGAGGCAAGAATTCCAAACAGGTCTTCTTTTTCTAAGTCTGTAACTGAACCACTAGCCTTCATTACCTCATCCTGTCCGCGATTCTCATGGTCTCATGCTGGGTGAAGTAAAAAACATTACCCAGCTTGTGTACAGAAAAGTGATAGTGACAAGTTTAAGGACATTATTTTCCAAGGAACAGCATTCTGGGAGTCAATATATTTCCAGCTACAATCTTTGAGTTTGTAAATATTTTTATTTTAACAAAAATGTACCTTTTTTTTTAAAGATCATTATCTTTGACCTGGTCGATGGCTCTTTACAATTTAAGCCCTTGGTGGAGGAACGTTGTTGTAAATTGGTATCCTCCAAGGGTGCTATCGCAGGCTATGGGCGGAGAGTGGGTCGTTGGTCCCCTGAACAAATAATGAATCTTTATGGTTCCATTTGCTGCTCTAAGGCCACTTATGGTGCAGAAGTGTGGGGCTTTGTAAACATCCAGCAATTACAGCGGGAGGAAAACAAAATTTTACGCTAAATTTTGAAGATTCCGCAGAGTACCCCAGCCGCAATAGCCCATAGCGAACTAGGGAGGCCATATTTAGAAGATCTGGTTAAACTTAGACCCATTTTGGCATGGCTGAAAATTTGGTTAAACCCTGAGGCGACTTTAGGAAGACAAATTATTAGTGATTGCATGGGAAGGGATAAAAGCATGAGTATACCATGGCTGAAATATGTATTGATCAGCTTGGAAAACCTTGGCCGTAAGGATCTATTTTTAAAACCAACAACGATTGTAGCTCAAGACAAGTTGTTGATCAAGAGATCATTTTTGGCCCAGAGAGTTACAGGTAGAGCAGAGGCTGAAGGGATTAAAAGTACCGTGAGAGCCTATAGTTTGGTAAAAAACTCAGAGGGAATGGAGCCGTATCTTTATCTCATACACAACGCCCAGGATAGATTTTTAATGTCCCGTTTTAGGCTCAATCTTTTACCATATTTACTGGCTGATCCACCAGGTTTTATATTTCCGATTGAGCAGAAGGGTGCCTGCGGCTGCGACAATAGGTCTCTGCAGGACACCCTTCATTTTGTACTCCTGTGCCCTTTTTATTCAATGCCTAGGCTCAGATTTCTGGTAGAAATTTTAAAGCGCACCAAATTAGCACATGCCAAAGATGCACTCATTTTTTTGCAAAAAGCTGCTGATCCCCTGACACTATGTAGTATTATGAACTTTATTAGAGTTGCGGTGCGATTAAGGGCAACTACAGAGATATTCTGATTGTAATTATCTCATTGAAATGTTTTAATCATGGAGTAACAGTCAGGATTCTGATAGTGATTTAATTGTATTTTTAACTGTTTGTATATATGTGCTTTTATGATGTTTTTTAACCATCGAATAAAGATTGACTGACTGACTGACTTGGTCACATAAATTTCCTGGTGTTCGCTAATAGTGAACTGCAATTCTGTCGAAAATGTATCTATGAAGTCTTGCTTTCTCCCCTTTACAACTCTATATTTTTAGCAGCTATATAGTGCCTTAAAATGCTCCACCAGGCTATATGACAAATTCTCTTGGGCAGAATCCCCCAAATAACAAGAAAAAGCGCTCTCTTGTGTCACATATATGTATTATTATCTTCAATCTTTTCCCATACACACCATATTTAACAATGCTGTACTCCCAATCATACGATGAGACCTGTTGATTGCAAAGATATCTATCCTCTATTAAAAATACTACTGTTGTTCTCCAATGATATCTCATAAATACAATATCAACAATTCATTACAGAAATTTATCATAAAAAAGGGGTTTGTAAACCGATCACTAATATTTTCTTACTGTATTACTTCATTATTGTCCTTTATCACAGTTTGACTGCATTGTTTGGGAAGAACGTCATTATTTTATACATATACTCAAACAAGATATTCTCCTACCAAAACAACGCATCTAGATCTTCCCTTTAAGTCTTAATTAAACACAATTATCAACAACAACAAAAAATCAAGTTATCAAGTTGATAACTTAATTCATTGTTTTTTGGGTTTTGTATAAATAATGAAGTTCTACCTAAACAATGCAGTGAAACTCGGAGGACAACGGTCTAAAGGAGAACCAGATTTGCACTGATGGATCATCTTCCAAGATTTGTCCAGGAAAATTTGATCAAAACGCTAAAGAGAACACTTAGTATTCAGTTTATAATCATTCTCCCTAAATAGTGATACCTCCATTGAGGTGAGAAAAGAGACTTGTAAATCTTCGATCTTTCTACAAAAAGAGCAGCCAGCTTGTTACAACGTTCCTTAGAAGCGGGAATCCTAGCACAGCAGGCATTCAGCTGAAGAAAATGCAGAACTGTTTTACAATTGAAAAAAATTCATAAGACGAGTTCTCAAATTTCCTAATCGACTCCACATACAATTCAGGTGGTGCCACATTGATTTTTTCTTTTAAGGGCAGTTTATATCTTACTTTATCGTCTTGACTGTATCTTACCCTCCAACAATGACCTAACTGTTTACAAAGCTTTTTTTCTAGAATCAGGGGAGAACCACAGGGCAAATGTTCATCTTACCCGACAAATAAACAAAGTGTGGAGGAGCAGTCCGATTATCTGCGCCAGCGAAACAATTGCAGACTGACCCCCAACCCTCCTCAGGGAATCTGCAAGTACCGTATAAGAATCATGCAGGGCCAAATAAAACCTCTAACAGCAAAACAGAATGAAACCATTATTTGGTAATCGGGTGGGGAATTCTACACTAGAAGTCACCATTGACCCTGCTGTAAAATATCTCTCCCCCTCTTCATATATATGCCTATGTGTGCATGAATAATATATACAATAATTTCTTTATGTTCAGCAAGGATCTGTATGTCCAAAAGAGAGGAGTTGCCATGGGAGGCTGCTTTTCCCCCAGCTACGCGTGCTTGCACGTAGGCTGGTGGGAGGAGCAGGCCCTAAGGGGAACCCATGCCAAAATATACAATGCTCATGTAAAGTGCTGGCTTCGTTACATTGACGATGTTTTTGTTGTTTGGGACGGAGATCAGGCAAGTACAGAAATATTTGTGGGGGCTATCAATGTAAACAATGCCAACTTGAATTTTACTTCACGTATAAGTGGCAATAATGTTGACTTTTTAGACGCAACTGTATGTGTCAAAGATGGAAAATTGGAAACCACACTGCATAGGAAATTGACCTCGGGTAACTCCACACTACATGCTAAAAGTGCTCATCCTCAGCACCAAATAAGAAGTATCCCTTATGGGGAATTATTAAGAATGAAAAGGATATGTAGTACAGAGGATGAGATTACTAAATGCTCCCAAGCTTCAATGGAGAGATTTAAACAAAGAGGATATAGTGACCAAATTCTCCGGGGGGCCTTATGAGAAAACCAAGTCTCGAGATAGGAAATCACTTCTATCCAAAAAAGATCAGAGTACTAATATGGTTTCCCCCAGCAGTAGTGTAGACAATTCCAATGAAGAAATAACACCTAGACTGATTACCACCTTCAGTAAACAACAGAGGCAGATTTATTAACAAAAATTGGCCTATCCTCCTTACAGACGGGGTACTATCACCTAAATTGTCCATTCACCCACACTAACGTTTAGACAAGCCAAATCCATGAGGATGGATTTGGTAAAAAGCAATCCTGAGATCGTTTCTAATACCACCTGGCTCAAACCAAAACAGGTTTTTTACAAATGCTCCACATGACAGGCTTGTAAGTTTGGTGTAAACACAACCCATTGGACATGTGGCCTCAACTACATAGGGAGCACAAAATTGCAAGTGCACATGCGTATTTTACAGCACTTGCGTGCAATAGTAAATAATGACATGACCTACCCGGTAGCACGTCATTTCAAGGCCATACATGATTACTATCTGACTGCCTCAAATACTTTGTGATAGATGCCATCCCGGCATTACGCCGAGGGGGTAACAGGGAACACAAATTGAAGCAGCTAGAAACATGCACTATCATTGAATTTGACTGCAAGACACCTTTGGGATTAAACACCACGGAAGATCTCCATCATTGCTTATAACAAGTTCCCACTACCTGTTTTCATTGTTATTTTTCCTGTTACACCATTTGTTCATTGGAAGCTATGACAAATAAGTTTCCAAAACGATTGTAGCGTAATTCAAGGGTTAAATAGTATACCTACAGTAATTCTATCATCGCATACACGGTTTTACCATCTACACATTCTAATTTTAACTTATGTAAAAATAACCCTTAAAAAAAGCTTTTTATAGATGTGATATTAATAATTTTTTTTATCACTTTAGGTTTTACAGTACTGTATTAATACTAGCACTTTGCACTTCAATCTAGCACAGTCATGCACAAGGCACATTTTGCACATGTCAACAGTACTGTAATGCTAGATTTGCACTAGGGTATGGAATAGGTGATTTTAAAAAGGGTTTTAGTGGTTTGCAAGCATTTACTATAGAGTTCCTTAACAGAAGCTAAAGAACAATTATAAATAACCAATTAGACATGAACTTTTATTTCTTAGATCAGCCAACTCCAACATATTGTGGTTACAAAGATGTACACATTCTTGTCATGACATGTAATATGCCATTGATGATGCTGTCATATGAGGCATTTAAGCACAATAGTGGGTCAAATATAGTAATGACTCGGGACAAATTACATCAATATATATTATTATGTTACGGTTATGAGAATTGTTATTTGAAGTACAACAAGTTGGTGGGCTGAGAACCTCAATGCATTGATGCAAGTAGGTCTTATGTTTTTAAAAAAAAAGTTCAAACGATCAGTTTTAATGTATTTATAATTATTGCATTCTGTATTTATAACTAACATTATTGTTTCAATTGCCGGGCGTCATTTAAAATGTTTAATTGTCCTGAACTCAGAAAAGCTACCACGTTGGAACTCGGGAAGTCTTTCTTTCATGTAAGTTAAAGGTCATGTGACACATAGAGGTGGTACCTAAAAAACTTTCAAGGTAATGCTGTTTCAAGAATGTGAGCAAGGCCGGTTTCACCGGCCAAAACGCGGAATGACTTTGTAAGTGTGCAAGAATAAAAATAATTCACGCCAGATATAAGAGGAGTTTGCACCTTTTACATTGCCGTTGGGAGGTTGAGGAAGGAACCCCTGTTGGAATATAAATATATATATATATATATATATATATGTATGTATGTATGTATGTATATGTATGTATATATATATTTTTTTTTTTTGAGGAAGCCGTAAGGCGAAACGGGTCTGCACAATAAAGCATTCAGCTGAAAAAGGTATCCGCGTGTGCTCTCTGACTTTGGTTGCTGATGTGTCTGCCTGGTTCGTAGAACATATATATATATATATATATATATCACCCTGTTCCACCCCCAATGTATATAAAAAGGAGGCATTTATTGTGGTTCTCACCTTCAGTGTTGGACTGGGCAGTCTGGCATTGCCAGATGGGCCAACTTGAAAGAGCAAGTGTGTGGGCTGATTTTTTTAGTATCTTCACGACCACTGGGACCAAAGAAATGGACCCCTCACTCTCCCTTTAAAGCTGGTCTATCTGGCAGTGGCAGACTATCAGGCTGCCCAAAAGGCCAGACCAACAATGCTGACCGTATACTTCCCCAGACAATTTTAAGGGGAGGATAGTATCCCACTGCAATACCCACCATAGATTCTCACCTAATGTTTTGTTTTCCAGGTTTTGACATCGGTTTCGTAACTCATTTTCATTTTTGAGTGATTTCTGCAGCTCTTGTGTTTTTGATAAAAGTGACTCAGACACCAGTTGTAATTCTTTCACCTCATCATGCAGGCATACATTTTCCTTTTTGGATTCTGCCAGGCTTCCACGTAGTTTTCCAAGTTCTGAGTCAAAAAAAATATGAGATTATTACAGAGAATCACTAAACCAATTCACACCACCAGCTCAATATATTGAATAAACACACAATATTTATCCTGACCTCTTCTTCATTCAACTTCCAACTCTTCAACACTAATATCGTCTTCTTTCACTAGGACATAGCCAAAAGGAACATACCATCATGTGGATGAAAACAATGTCATTCTGTACTTTCATTTTCTATGTCCGCATTAGAGCAGTGTAGTGCCAAGATTCAGGGAATCTAGCTTCCTGAGCTTCTGCATTTTCAACTTACGCAAGATTGTTTTTTCCCTGGATTATGTGATTTTACCTGTATCCAGGAAAACTTGCACGTTTTTATTTTGCATGCAGGTTCCAATCAATAAGAAAATATGTTACTTACTTACTATGAAAAATATCAATACTGGAGAACCAAAGTTTACAGATAAGTAACTTATTTTCTTCTCCAGTACTGGGGTATCTTTCATAGATTCACATGCTTGAATCCAAACAGATAGCAGTTATATCACAGGTATGTATGTTCATACCAAGGAAGTGCAGAATGTACAAAATCCTGTACGTTACAAGGTGTATTACAAATTCGCATACCCCTTTCAAATACCTACAAATATATATACGTACATAGCATCTGACAATGCATACAGTCCAGAATAAAACAGTGACATATATATATATATATATTCACTGAAAAAACCATAGGTTTCACACAAGTTATAGTTAGCTGTACATTTCACTCGTAAAAAACCAATGAAATTCCCCCGTTATAGTTAGTGCAGGCAACTATAACTCACGCGACCGCAATCCTCTGCTGATGCTAATACTGTATTTAGACACTTATTTGCCCATGTCTTCTTCCATTAAATTTTAGCTATACATATATTACAAATATTTTTTTTTCATAAAGACACATATGTCATCAGCAGAGGATTGCGGTCGCGTGAGTTATAGTTGCCTGCACTAACTATAACGGGGGAATTTCATTGGTTTTTTACGAGTGAAATGTACAGCTAACTATAACTTGTGTGAAACCTATGGTTTTTTCAGTGAATTTGCAATGTTTTTTAAATGCTAATTCCTAACTATATCGTGTGTGAAACCTATGGTTTTTTCAGTGAATTTGTACGTTTTTTTAAATGCTAAGTTACTTTACGCCATTCGTGGCGTGCGCGCCCAGTTAACGCAGTTCGTTCCGTGCGCGCACGGTGCGCTTCGCGCACCTTGCGTGCACAGTGAGCACGCGGTGCGCTTCGCGCACCGCGCGCCCACTTTACGCAGTTAGCACCGCGTGCCCACGTTATGCGGGATGGGCCATGTACGCACGATGCGCTTCGCGCACCGTGCGCACATGGGGGACATATTATGCGCTTCGTTGTGAAAAGGTATTCATTTGTACTATTTCGTGATGTTATAAGCCATGCACAAATGGTGACCTTCGGGCACCATTTGCACACGGGGTGTGGAGAGTGTGGATAATTTTTTTTTTTTTAAATAATTTTAACCGTACGCGTACGGTAAGCGTAATCGGCGATTTTTCGAAAAAAAATAAAATTGTTTTTTTGGCCTTGGGGGTTGTTTGGGGACACCTATATCAATGCTGGGTGGTTAAGAACTGAATATATTGCCCCTTTAGATGGTTTTTGTCTTTGTTTTTGCTGCCCCCCTCAGAGTGCGAGAGAGAAAATGGCGGACGCCGCTTCCTGGTTTCGACCGATTCGAATGTTTACTTAGATCGAACAGCCAATCAGAATCGCGCTCGCGCACGTCACCGTACGCGTACGGTAAGCGCACCGTAAGCGCACCGTAAGCTGGCTCAGATATATATATTGATTTAAAGGCTATTTTCTCAGAATCTACTGAACAGATTTACACCAAACCTACAAAAGGCACTTCCTTGACCTGTAGACTACCTCTCTGCCAAATTTCAAGGAACTCTGTTCAGCCGTTCGGGCTGTAGCTGTGTCTAAAGGTCCTATGGAAAAATGCATGGGAAAAACGCGTTTTGGGACCCCCCTTTTATCTCAGCCCCCGCATGACGAATCCCCCCGAGACTTTCAGGGTAGGAGCGGAGCGCAGCGCCCCACCTATTTTGAAGATTTCGCGAGGATTCGTTGACCGGCGCCAAAGTTATTCAAAATAGAATGTTGCGGTTTTCCTATGGAAACAGGGTCCTCCTAACTATAACTACCTACTGGCGACCGCCAGTAGGTAATAATATATATATATATATATATATATATATATATATATATATATATATATATATATGAAGGTTAGAGACTCACCTTATTTAAAAAAAGATTACGTAGGACCGCTTGTCTCACAGCTGTGCCAGCATTACTTGCAGCTTCCAGACAGTAACGCTTGGTGAAAGTGTGCCTGCTGGACCAGGTTGCTTCTCTGCAAATCTGCGGAATAGGCACACCAGCAAAGTGAGCTGCTGAAGAAGAACTGCTCTCGTAGAGTGAGCATTCACTGTAGAAGGTAGAGGTTTGCCTGCTTTCTGTTCTGTCCTGTGCCAACCTGCACATCCTCTGGCGTCGCTGTAGAGCAGAGAACGATAGAGCGATAGAGAGTCTGCAGAGTCTGCTGAGAGCCGCTAAGCCGCTGGTCAGAGCCGCCGCCGCCACCACAACCCGTGAGCAGATTCTCCGCGGGTCATCTCTCCCCTGGAAAAGGACGTAGACCGGCGGCGGACGCAGCCGCGATCGTGGTCACAGCCATAGGTCGATGGATTGTAGCAACACAGGCGGGAGTGTACAGCAAGTACAGTAACTGTGGAGTACGAAGCACGGAGAGCAGGACAGGCACGGTAGAAGCGGTAGAAGCTGTAGACGCTCCCGCTCCCGCCCGTCCCTCCCTCATAGTATTGCTGATTGCTGATTTTCTGTGCTCCCGCTTCCTCCTACCAGGAAAAAAAAACCATCAGGAAAGAGGTACGAGGCAGGAAGTATTAGCGGTGGTGCCCGGAGCCGGAGCCAGAGCCGGGAGAGAGCCGAGAGCCTGCCCCGCCTGCCTCCATCTACCTCCACGCCAGCTTTACCTTTGCCCTAACCTCTCCTTGCTCCCCTTCCCTGGACTCGGACGCAGGGTTGAGCACGCCATTGCACCCGACAGGAGACAGGTGAGGAGGTGTTGGAGTGTTTGCACGGGCTCTAGGGGACTTACTGGAATTGTTTTCCCGAGAAGTTTAAAATCAATTGCAAAAGCTTAAAACTGTATCTGAGGAATCTGACGAATCATTGGTCCTTGTACTAGGAATAAATCCCTAGGGAGGGATACAAGATAACAAGGAGCAACTAAGTAACCAAGTATTACAAGCCCTCAACCGGTTCCTCAACAGGCTCCTGTGCATAGATTAAAAATTGCAGTTTATACATTAACATCTTTATTAAATTGCAACTATGCGATCAGGGAGGGTAAGGAAAACGACAGTAAAGGCAAAGTGAAAAGCCCAACTCAAAGCTGAGAAAAGAAAAGCGGAGAATGAACATAATGGCCCTTCCCAGGAGCCGAACCTTAATGAATCCTATGTGGACTTTTTAAAGATTAAGCGCGAAAAACTGGACATAACGGAGACAAAAGGGAGTGATAACAACAAAGATAAGGTTACCACCATAACAAACTCAAAATTAGAAAAAAGGAAGTTCCAACTTACCGCTCCATCTATAGCTCCTACATGGGAAATAAATAAACCTTCACCAATTAATCCAATTGTCACAATTGGCACACCAAAAAATACAATTAACGGAAACAAGGGAAATAACCCTTGTATTTACCAGCCCAAGATATACACAAAATTCTCTTTTTTGAAAGATCCAACAACAGCAATTTTTTCAAAAACAAGTCTGTTAGAAGGCTTGCAAACCCCTCTTTTGCCTCTGGAATCAAATTGTTTCAATTGGATACCTCAAAGTAACCCAGAAATACATCAACAATCTATTCCAGTTCAGCAAGGATTTAACGTGAAAATGGATATCAGGGATAACGAACCAGCTAGGTCGACCCTTCAAACAAACAATGATGAACCAACAAATTTAATGGAGACCGCCTGTGTGAAAGGACCTCAAACAAATAATGCTATCACACCATACAACAATCATCTCGAAACGGAAAGTATCATAAACCTGGGACATAAAATCCAACTGTCAAAACCGTCTACTTTGGCACCCATTGACGATTTTAGTGGACTTATTCATCAACCACTAAGTGAAGAGCATGATAACATCAATAAAAATACACAAAGCCCAAAAATTTTACAGGGTCTGTTAGCTGATATTTCATCTATGGCAAATAAAAAACCACTTGGTAACACGAATACACAGGAAGAAACAATAACTGGGGAGCTCGGGGAGCTAGAGGAAAAACATATAAACGAGAAAACAGTAAAAGATAGAAATCCAAAGGAAGGAGAGATGAAAGACATGGAAACAAAAGGATCACGACTTAAATTTGAACAAAATAGGGGTATAAGTACAGATTTGAACCAACTGTTACCAAACCAGACGGAACTAATATCATCAAAAAATGTTCATTCAGATAGCACCCACCAGATCACACTTGTGGACAAATCAGATAAAAGCGACATGTCCTTTCTAGCTACGCAAGAATGGGAAGAAATGGTCGCTTCTTACAATCAAGATACAATACCAGAAGCAATATTAGATAAAAACTTCCTGGAAGACAAAAAGATATTTAAACAATAAAATAATCTGGGAGGCAATGCTAAGCACAATGCAATACTCAACAGCAGCATTGCAGTACCAATCACACAAAATGGATCTTCAGTTGACTATTTTACAGGCACTTGCTGATTCAACAGCGGGGATAGATAAGAAATTGGCTGGCCTGAATGATTTAATAAAGAAGGGCCAGGAAGGTACTTATGCAATACAACAAGTTAACCAAGAATGCACATGCGCACCAATAATTGACAAATTGTCTATATTACCAAGTATATTAGGCGACTTATTACTCGACATAAAAAAAGTTCTTGTAAACCAAACACAAACAAAAACCGCAGGCATGACGGACAAAAAAGTACTACTTCTATCAACAGATAAAATGGAAATAATTGCAGATAATAACTCTCCGCAAAAACAAAACGAATTCCAAGAGGAAAGTGGGAAAGTAGATGCCGAGGGAAATACTACTTTTGGAGAAAAAAATGTCCGTAAAACCAAAAGGAAAGGAAGGAAAAACAAACAGATAAGTAGAGGATGCCATCCTTTTTCCAATTCCAAAAGTGACCAACAGTTAACACCTCAAAAAAAAAACCCACATGTTTTGATGTCAAATGAGAATAAACAACTACAAACAGTAATACGGAAGGATAGCAGTTCAGGTAAATCCAAAGTGGTATTAGAGAAGCAAGATCCCTCACCAATTATTCAAAATCTAAAAGAAAGGTTCGAAGAAACTAATCACAATCAAGATACTAGCCCCCAAGAAAGCCCGCCCCTCCATAAGGAGGATATAACCCAGAGCTCAAACGTTCAATCTATCCCTTATGAATTTAACACTACGATCCACAGGAGTGAAATCGATATGAACCCTCGGGCAATCAAACAACAAGTAGGGTCTAAAGACCTAGAAAGGATAAGGTCAGCTCTGAACTCACGGGAAAACACTAGCCACACGACTGACAGTCGACTCCACGATAATTACCAACAGGAAAATAAAACAGAATCAAACATCATTATATTTCATCCGTTATATGAATCGAGAGGGCCTATGGACATACTAAATTGACAGAACATCTTACAACTCTTACACTCTAATAAAAAATTAGAAAACATCATGTCCTCTGACCTACGATCAATCGAATTTTTACGAAAAAATAACCAAAAATCTGAATCGACTAGAGCGACATGGCAAAACTCTGAGATTTCTAGAAGAATTTACCAAGAAAAGGATTGCTTTAAAAACTGGGGAATAGAACTGGAGCTTGTTATAATAACATCATATCCGACTCCTTTCCTAACAAAAAAATTAACTAACCCAGATAAATCAATCAGTTCAGTATTAAGAGGTGTCAAAAGTAGAAGCCCTGGGCCAATAGAGAAGCGAACTTGTTAACCACAATAGTGACCGATGCCCCTCAATTAACACAATCACAACTCTTAATTAACAAAAATTGGCAAGGAAACCATCGTACGATTACATTAGAGGCCAATATATGACCTGACCGGATAATTACTCACTCACCTCAATCTAAACAAAGTGGGATAAAAATATGTACATGGAACATCAATGGATTAGCGGCTAAAATGTCAGAGCAAGAATTTTTGAGCTATATAGAAAAATTCGACATAATACTCTTGGAAGAGACATGGAAAGATAACTCATTCAGTTTGAAAGGATTTACATCACTGTCGATTCTAGCTACTAAGACCTCAAATCTAGGCCGTAGCTCAGGAGGCTTATCGATATTAACTTCTGCATCAACTATTGGAGAAACTATACCATTAACCATTAAAATATCTCCTCCAAACAGCGTGCAAGCCATAAAAATAAAGCTGAAAATAGATAAACAAACACAGTCAGTAATAATAATAAACACCTATTTACACCCAAAAGGGAAGAAAAAAGCGATTATGGAATTACCAGCCGAAATAGACAGGTTGATGGAAGAGGAAAAATCGGACCATATTATACTGGCAGGAGATTTTAAAATGCATCTTATAGAACCGGGTCAAACCTCAGATTTCATACAAGAGATATCAGACGCCTGGGAAATACCAACCCAGATCCTTGGACCAAAAATTAAAATGTCCAATGGTGCAAAAAAATTTCTACAGGAATTAGAACATCGTAATTTGAGGGCTCTGAATGGCCGCTTTAGCGAGGACCAACCTCCGGCGGCAACTTTCCACACGACTAAAACCTCAACCCACTTAGATTATACCTTCGTGAGCCTAGATTTTTTTAGCAAGATAACATCTTTTGAAATTGGTAACATTGACCTTAGTGACCATTTTCCTCAAGAACTAACCCTGAGAGCATACCCAGTAGAGATATTTCCAGCAGCCACAGAAATAGTCCAAACTAATACTATCAATCTTAAGCGAATAAGATGCAGCTCGGAAAACATAGAGACAATAGCTGCAACTGCAAAACAACTCTATGCACAAATGGACAAAAAGGGCGGCAACCCCTTAGAATGCTGGACTAATTTCACCAAAACTCTCAGTGAGACATTTCCGAGCAAATCAAATAAGGAGGCAAAATCAGCCTTGTATAATTCCAACAAAATAGTGAAATGCCCTGAGATTAAGAGATTGACCCGTATTACAAATCAAACATTGAGATTGGTACGTAAATATCCATTTAATTGGCAATTGCATAATACTTTGCGACAAACAAGGAAAATACTAAAACAAAAAAGATGGAGAGCTAAACAAGAGAAAAACCATAAAGCACAGGCCCTGGTACTCCTCGATCTCTCGGCCGCATTTGACACGGTAGACCACACCATCTTACTGTCCCGTGTCAAGGCGGCTGGAATTGAGGGAGCAGCCCTGGTGTGGCTTTCCTCCTTCCTGAGGGACCGCACTCAGGCGGTCCGGCTCGGAGATTTTACAACCATCCCACTCCCCGTCACGTGTGGTGTCCCCCAGGGTTCTTCCTTGTCCCCCCTACTATTCAATCTCTACATCTTCCCCCTCATCTTCGCTCTTCAACAGCTGGAGGTCACCGTGTTTAACTACGCGGATGACCTCCAGCTCATCTTTGATCTATCCTCTTCTCCCCTCTCTGTTTCCAGCTTCCAGTACACCATGACATTTATCAGGGACTGGATGAACCATAACCATCTCAAGTTGAATCCGGACAAAACCGAGTTGGTTCTTACCGGAGGTTCTTCCAGTCCCTGGAATTCTCTCTTCTGGCCCCCTACCCTTGGTCCTGCCCCCACTCCTTCTACCACGGTCAAAACTCTGGGGGTTAAAATGAATAATCAGCTTACCCTCCACTCTCAAATCAGCTCCGTAGTCTCCTCCTGCTTCCTCACTCTTCGAACTATCCGCACTGTCGCTCGCTTCTTCTCCCCCCAGACACTCAAAATGATCATGGCCGCTCTAGTCATATCACGACTGGACTACGCCAACGCCCTCTACAATGGCATACCAGCATACAGCCTAAGGAGGCTACAGGTGGTCCAAAACCAAGCCGCCCGACTGGTTTTTGGTCTCCCACGCTACCACCACTCCACACCCCTCCTCAGGGAGCTTCATTGGCTCCCGATAAAGGAACGTTCTCTGTTCAAAACCGCCTGCATGGTTTTCCAGGCTCGTCAAGGCACCGCACCTGCTTTCATCTCCTCACTAATAACAGAATACGTTCCCTCTAGACAACTTCGTTCCTCTTCCAAGTCCCTTCTCCAAATCCCACGCTTCAGACGCAAAAAGTGGGGTGGGTCCAACTTTTCCACCTTGGCCCCCACTTTCTGGAACTCCCTTCCAGACCACCTACGTGCGTCTACCCACTATCTATCCTTCCGTAAGGATCTAAAAACGTTTCTTTTCAATCAGGCATTCCCTGTGTAAACCCCCTCTCCGGCCCAATCCCGGGCTCCCTTCTGTCTCTGTAGCCAATCCCCTCCACTAGCGCCAAGAAACCGTTCGGTGCACGCTGCGCTTTATAAATGTTTTAAATTAGAAATTAGAATTATGAGGCAAAGCAAAAAAACAGTGCTAAATTTTGGAAAAAGGTGTCAATGTTGTTGAGACCAGGACATCATGGGATAAGCTCTAATGTCACCGAAGCAAAATGGTATACTTATTTACATAACCACTTTAATGACTCGGGACCAATTGTGAACACCCAGATAATGGATGCATCAACAACAGTCTCTGCCCTCAACTCAGTCCCAGAGAGTAGTAAAATAGCGATAAGCGAGGCAAGATAAAAAATATCTTTCTTGCCATCAATGAACAAAGATCGGCTGACTGAATCAAACCTAATGAGTTTATCAGAAGAGAACCCAGATAGAGAAACACAACTCATCAGGAAACTAATTGCATAAGGCAGGAGAGCAGGTGCACCGGGGCCCAATGGAATTCCCCCAATGCTATTTAAGCAAGATCCCATTTTCTGGAGTAAAATCCTGGAGCCAGTCTACAGATATGCCCTAACACACATGCAACTACGAGACTCATGGAGAGGCTCAATTGTAAGCCCGATATACAAACAAGGTGGACGTGACAATCCAAACAATTATCGGTTAATTGCCCTAATAGATATAGAGGCCAAATATTATGCAGGGATCCTACTGGAAGAACTTACAAGATGGACAGCCGAAACTAACATCATTCCCATAACACAGACCGGTTTCCAAAAAGGCCAAGGAACAACAACGAACATCCTGGCCCTGTCCTTACTTATGGATGCTGCAAGAGAGAAAAAACATCCACTATACCTCTGTTTTATAGATTACGCAGCAGCATTTGATCATGTGGACCGAGATATGCTTTGGTATAAACTGGCAAAATGGGGGATATCTTCTTTACTGCCGAACCAACTCAGACACCTATATACAGACACTTGGATTAGGATAAAACTGGGGGATGGTTCGCGATTATCGAGAAAAATTCCAACTAGCAAGGGCCTCAAACAAGGCTGCGTCCTTTCACCAATATTATTTAACCTTTTTATGGCTTATCTGCCAGAAGAACTGGATAAATGTTCATCTCATAGTCCATCATTGGGAGGAAAAACCTTGACAAACCTGCTTTATGCCGATGACCTAGTTTTAATTAGCCGCACCCCTATTGGCTTACAACGCCTTTTGGACACAACTAATAGATTTTCAAAAAGAAATATCTTAAATATAAATAATTCAAAAACCAAAATTATGGTAGTGAATTACCATAAAAAATCCTTGCCAAAATGGTACCTGGATGGGCATAGAATACAACAAGCCACCACTTACAAATATCTGGGGATCCTCCTGGATCACAACAACTCGTGTAAACCACAGCTGGAGTCCCTAAAGAAAAAAGGTATGACATCCTGCCTGACACTCAAACCACTGAAGAATCAATTACCAGATCTCTCCCTTGAACCTTTCTTAAAAATTTTGAGAGCCAAATTTCAGCCTACAATCTCATACGAGAGTGAACAAATGAGAGGGAGAGACGCTTTACCGTTAACAATATCATAACAAAAGCATATCGTGTGATATTCCAGCTTCCAAGATATGTCTCTCCAGCCCAACTTCGACTGGAATTTGGTGTACAAAACCAAACAGTGGAGCGAATGGGATCCTACGTAAAAACATGGCACAAAATCAGACTTGCCGAAAAAGGCACTTTGAATTACCTTTTATGGATAGAACTAACTCGGAATAATAAATCCCCATTTAATAAATACCTTATAGATGCAATTAAGAAACTGAGCCTAGAGAACTTATGGAACACTTCAGTATCCCACAATGTTTTTAAAAAACTAGTGACAAAAACAACAAAGAGTATCTCCCTCGCACTGGATAAGGAAACATTGTCAAAACGTACTCATGGATGGACAGTTATAAGCAATTATAAGAATAGCAACCCTCAATCCTATTTAAATTTAATAAGGATACATATAAAACAAAAATTCCTGAAGTTAAGATTGGGGGTTGGACCTATAAAAGCATTATTACCGCCATGGAAACGAACCGGACATAACAATGAATGTAGATTATGTGGACTAGGTGAAGAGAACATTACCCACATCATCTGTATATGTGAAAAACTGAAGGACATAAGGGTATCCTTATTAAAACCGTTTTTTTATTCAGCATGGTGTGAGGACCTGCAGACAAGCAATACTTTTATGTTTTAATCCAACTGTAACTCAATTAAACTGTCGCATTACAAAATTTTTGGATATTACAGAGAAAAGATTAAATATCCAATTAGATTTGCTATCAGTTTAATGAAACAGCGATTAGTCTTCGGATGATTTGCAAATTTCTCTTACTTGCACGTTTTAAGAATTAACTGTTCCTTTTTATAATTGTATAACACTCTCTGATCTTAAGAAAAGTATTTCTTTTAATTTAAATGTACAGGAGTTTTATTACTAAGAAACTGCGCTTCTTTTTTGTATGATTACCATATGCAATGATTTTAATTCATTATGCATAATAAATTACTTACTTACTACTTTCTGATGGCAAAACTGAATCGCTGAAGATATTCAACATGCTATAGTCTGCTTAGTGACCGGAAATCCCTTTTTGATTTTACCATAAGCCACAAAAAAGCTGATCAGCCTTACAGATGTTGACTGTTTCTGCAAGTAAAATTTTATACTTCTCTTTAGATCCAGGGAATGTAAAGATCTTTCCTCTGGTGTCTGTGGATTTAGGAAGAAAGTCTTTAATATGACTGGTTCATTTAAGTGAAAGTCCAACGGAACCTTAAGAATAAAGGTAGGATTTGTTCTAATTATAACAGAGTCTTTAGTAAACTGGAGGAAGGGATGGCGAGTAGTGAAAGCATGTATGTCACTTACTCGTCTGGCTGTTGTAAGTGCCAGCAGGAGTGACGTTTTCCATGTAATGTATTTGAGGTCAGCCCTATGAATGGGCTCAAAAAGGCTCTTCATAAGTTGCACCAGTACAATGTTGAGTTGCCAAGGTGGAGGTAGACGCCTAATTGGAGGGAACATCCTAAACAATCCTTTAACAAATTGTTTTATTAGTCTTGATGAGCAAAGCGACTGTGATCTGTTATGTCACCGAAATCTGGAAATCGCAGCAAGAAAAACCATAATGGAAGAATGAGAGAGACCAGATTTATCCAGCTGCAGGAAAAAAGGCAGTAATTGTTTTGGTGAAGACTGGATAGGGTTCACCTCTGAGCTTGCGCACCAATGGCAGAATCTCTTCCACTTGAGTTTGTAAGTCTTGGTAGTGGAAGGCGCTCTAGTAATAGCTAGGACTTCCCGACAATCAGCAGGGATTATAAGGTTGGAAAACTCATAGTGCTCAGCTGCTAATCGTAGAGATGTTGGATCCAGATGGCAGACCTGGCCGTAATCCGTTGTCAGCAACTTCTGTAATGGGCGCAATAACCTGGGTTTGCACTCCAATAGGAGGGGAAGCTCTGTGAACCAGAACTGGTGAGGCCACCTGGGAGCTATGAGTAGTATTAGGCAGGGTTCTTTCCTCATCTTCCAAAGCACCCTTGGGTTCAAAGGAATCAGAGGAAAAGCGTAAGCATAAATCTTTGACCAATTTATCGAAAACACATTCCCGCACGATCCCTGTTGGGGAATCCAGCTAGCGAAGAATTGGCATTTGCGGTTCAGACTGGTCGCAAATAGGTCTAATTTTGGTTTGCCCCACAACAGAAAGATGTGATCCAGCATTGGTTGATGAAGTTCCCATTCGTGGTTGGCTGTAATTGACCTGCTCAAGGAATCCACCAGGATGTTGACCACTCCTGGAACGTGTTCTGCTGTTAGCGTTATTTGGTGTTCAATTGCCCAATACCATATTTGCTGAGTCTGAAGGGATAGCATGGTGGATCTTATCCGCCTTGGTTGTTTAAATAGTGCATGCTTGTGGTGTTTTCTGTCTGAATTAATACTGATGCTCCTGATATTTCTGAGAGGAAAGATTTCAGGGCCAGGGATATTGCCTTTAATTCCAATAAATTTATGTGTAATGTTCGATGGTGGCTGTCCCATTTTCCTTTTACTGTCAATCCTTATAGATATACTCCCCACCCCTCGAGGGATGCATCAGTCATGATTATGTAATTTGGTGAATTTACAAGCAATGATAGGCCTGCGGCCAAGTTGGGGATGTGAGACCACCATTGGAGCGCTTCTTTCGTCTGAAGTGTTATTCTGATATTGTAGAAAGACCCTGAAATGTGTAGCCACTGACTGCCCAGCTCCTCTTACAAAGGCCTCATCCGCAAGTGGCAGATGGGAATGAGGGGAATGCAGGAGGACAACATCCCCAGAAGCGATTTGTAATTGCAAACTGAAGTGGACTTTAAGAGGAGTAGAGTCTCCAACCTGCGGATCTTTTCTTGCCATTCCTTCGAGGCAAAAGCCTTCGCTGATGCGTATCCAAGGTTGCTCCTAAGAATGTTCTTTCCTTTTAGGGAATTAACTGAGACTTTGGGAGAATGATAGAAAGACCTAAGGATTTGGAAGAGGGAGAGACATTTTTGAGTAAGACTGTTCGCCACTGCAGAGACATTTTTGAGTAAGACTGTTCGCCACTGCAAAGGATTTCGCCTTTATGAGGCAATCGTCCAGATAAGAGAAAATTTGAATTCCTGCTCGTCATAGATGAGCAGCCACATGTGCTAGGACCTTGGTGAGCATGCAGGGCGCTGAACAAAGGCCAAATGGTAGGACTCTGAACTGAAAATTCCTGCCAGCCACTCTGAAGCGTAAGAATTTCCTGTGCCTGGGGAGGATAGGGATATGAAAATAGGGGTCCTGAACGTCTAAGGTGGTCATGAAATCTTCCTGATTTACCAATTGAAGCACCTCCTGAAGTGTTAACATCGGAAGGATTGCTTTTTCAGAAGTTTGTTGAGACAACGAATGTCCAAGATGGGATGCCACTTTCCTGACTTCTTTCTTACGAGGAAGAACCATAAATAGAACCCTGTTCCTCGCTATACACCTGGTACCACTTCGATCGCTCCCTTTCTTAACATTATCTCTATCTGAGACAAAAGTTCCTTTAAATGAGAAGGAGGGGGACCTCTAGGAGGGCAGTTCGGAGGAATCTACTGAAATTCCAAAGCGTGACAGTTGGAAACTATATCTAAAACCCATCTGTCTGTTGTCATTGCAGACCATTCGAGGAGGAAAAAGGAAATTCTTCCACCAACTTGGCAGGATTGGTGGGAACTGTGGCCGACACTTGGCGTTTGTCACTGCTTCTTGGTGTTTTCCCTGCCTCTGAAAGCAGTCTTTCCTCTGTAATGCTTGTAGGAAGCGGTAGGATGTTGTTTAAATGGCTGCTGATTTTGCGAGGATGAGTATCATGATTGACTTTGATATGGCTTGTACTGGCTGTAACCTCCCTGAAAGGAGGACGAACCAGGACCTCTTGCTTCACGAAAAGGCTGCTTTCTGAAATGCAGAGTGGCAAGAGTCTTTGCAGTATCTGTATCCATCTTGATGATTTGAAGGGCTTTGTCGAAGTGGTGACCAAATGCGAATTCGCCATCGTAAGGCATGTCAATCACCTTTGTCTGAACTTATTGCCTGAAAGAAGTAGCCTTCAACCAGCCCTGACGCCTCAGTACTGCTGCCCCAGCCAGTTGACAGAATCCTGTGGAAGAAAAATCTACTGCATAATCGATGATCTATGCCAAGATCCTTTCCCTCTCCTGCAAAATTTTCAATGCCTCAGCTTTGGATTCCTCAGGCAACATTTCTATAAAAGACGAAATGTCCAACCACATTTGGCGATCCTATCTGCCCAAAATGGCAAGAGAGTTGGCCACTCTAACAGTTTTTGCTGCCTGTTTGAAAACTTTTTATCGATGGAATCGAGACGCCTTCCATCCATATCCGAAGGGGCGGAAAGAGGAGAAGCAGGATTTCTGGCACGACGTTGAGCCGTTTATGAAATCACAGCTTACACTGTCAGATAAGGCAGTCAGGTGAATTATCAGGCACCTTATACTTTTTTTTCAATTTAGGCAAGACTGTCGAAATTGGCTGGTGTTTTCACGACTTTTAAGCCTTCTTGCCATATGAAGTCTACTATGGGAATAGAGCGAACCTGTCTCTTTGTTTGTTCTTTGAAATTGTACAGTAAACAATTAGCCTGTTTAGTTACAATAGGAAGCTGAAACCTCTTTGCCACTCTATCCATTGGGGGAATGGAAACCCCCATGTCCTCAGGTGGTGAATCTATTGGCGGTGGAGTGGAAGGTGATGGTGTCTGAATCAGGTAGTCATCCCACTTGTTGGGTAGGGATACTTCATCCAACTCTCCCTCCTCTCTCTCTTCATCAGAAGTAAGAATGTCCTGGTCCTGGTCCTGTTGTGGCGTTGCTACAGGTAATGGAGAAACTGGAGGAGGAGATCTAATTAGCAAGGAAGGTTGCTTAATAGGAGTCTGAGGAACTGAGGATGCCAACTCTGAAAAAGGGAATCTGTGGTAGTAATCCTCTACCATATGTTTCAGGTTTGAAACTAAGGAAACAAGCATTTGTATTATTTGCTCCCCATGCCTATCTTGGTTGAGGTCCCGAGGATAGTACGCATAATCCTCCTCTTCATCATCCTGACACTTTATTAGAAGATCAGATGGGACTGCGAGCCACCCCAAACATACCATCGTCCTCGGATTCCTCTTCATCTGCTCTGTAATCAAAAAATTCCTCTGGAGGACAGGGAGAAACCTTACTTGGAGAAGTGTGAATGGACAATATCACTTTCTGTGAAACTCTTCTCTTAGGTAAAAGTCCTTTATTCTCTTTGGATGGTGTCAACTTCATGGACGGGACTAACATCGACGATGATGTCAAACCAACCACAGATGAGGAAGTCGATGGAATTTTTGTCGACAGTTCTTCGTCGACGGTCTGGATGTCGACGAGGAGTGACGACGAAGATCTGCATCTAAATTCTTCTGCTCCGTCAACGAGGCTACTGTTGACGAGGCTACCATCGAAGAGGCTACTGTCGAATAGGGCAATGCCGAGGAGAGAGACTTCTTCTTTAGAGCTGCTGACAGTCGCAGTGGCGATGTAATATCCGTCAACGAAGGTCCTGACTGAAGTCCCTGTTTTTTAGTCGACAAAGAAGATGAAGCTGTAGTCAATGAAGAAGGTCTCACCCTCACAGAGACTATAGTCAACGGAGAAGATGCCGACGACATGATCAGCTTAGACTAAGACGAAGAGAAAGACGACGTCGTAGTAGATGCAACAGAAGTTCTCATCGACGAGAGTGTCGTCGACAGCTTCGTCGACAGAGCATCTTTTTGTGCGGTAAATCTGTCTCTGGAAGAGACCTGGACGTCTTCTTCATTTTTGAAGATGATTTAGAAGGCGTAGCAGGCACAGATTGACCCTTAGCAGAGGCTGGTTCCTTTTTTGAAGAGGAAGGCTGATCTTCAGGTTTTGAGGTGTGGTGACAACACCTTAGCAGCCTTATGAGACACCAGCTCCGCTTCACTTGCCCTTTTTAGGTCGAGGGACCGTCCGGTCTGCCAAAGGCAGAACCGGAAGTCCGGAGATCTTATGTTTCTTAGAGTGGCTATTTAGCCCACCTCTCTTTTTGCCTCTCCTCCATTGGCTGGCTTCCTAAACGAAGGCCAGCCATTGGAGGAGAGAGCCGTCCCTCCAAATAGGCTCCGTCTTTTTCAGATTCGGGGGCGTGTTCCGTGCTCTTCTTTCCACTTTTTAGCCACGCCTTTTTTTAGGCGTGTTTTTCTCTCCTCCAGCCAATGGCAAGAGGAGAAAAAAAGAAACACGCCCCGAATCCGAAACCGCCGCTGCCTTTCTCCGAGGCATTTCTGCTTCGCCTCGGAGAAAGGCAGTGGTGTGCTTGTTTGTGCGTGGCTTTGGGTGTAGCATCGAGGTCATAAAGCTTCAGCTTTCACTCGAATTATAGTGATGTGATGTGACGTGCGTACAATTTGAGACAAAGTAAAAAAAAACTGCGATATGTCTAGGATCATAGTGGTGAAATTGGAACCCTGATATTTAAAGTCCGAGATCACGGCTATACCCTCCCCTCGAACCTACGGAAAAGTCCACAGTGATGTCACAAATCAGTAGCGTCGGTTCTCCAATAAACTGGGTATCCCTTCACCTGTGTACCTGGTCTGCATCTTACATCTCCAGGCTTTTCCGCCCAGTGCTCCTGGAGACACCATATCACCCTGCTGCGCGCAGCTGTGTTTTTAAGGAAGCCGTGTTCCGGCGTCTGGAGACCTGGGAGCGGGAGCAGCCCAGGCTTGCGCCGCTCCCAAAGGCTGTTCGTGCGTAAAGTGGGAGGGTGTGTGTGAGGGGGCCGCCTTCCTGTTCCTCCGTACACTTAGGAGGGAGCCGCTGAAAGGCAGCTGGAGCGCACAGCGTGCAGACCTGCCTAGCTGAGACATACTCAGAACATGGCTGGTGAGTCGGTCCACTGCGCGCGAGCTTCCGCTGAGCAGTGCGCGTTCTACTTCTAACACGTTTCGTCGCTCCCGTTTCAGGGTATCCAGTACTTGTGGTCACCGTACTTCAGTGTCTGTCACTGAGTAGCAGCGGGAAGAAAAGCGCCCCTGCAGGTACACTTCTAACATGCGCTGCTTGTTGTGGTATCGGTTGTGTATTATAGCGCTAAAACTAGCTTCGAGGAACTACAATTGCCCCGAAAGGCAGAGCAACACAATTAAATAAACTATTGTAGCAATTCACTCTCCGCTGTACAGAAAATGTGATGGGCGGTTTGTTTTGCAGACATTTTGCACTGATGCACAAAAAAAGGTGGGCAAATCCATTTGTATTATGTGTGCTGTTTGTGTAATGGCGTGGAGGAACAAAGGGGTGGTGGAAACAATTCACACCAAAGGGTATAAATTAAGTTTTCGGGCTGTTTTTGTTCTGCTTAGGATATATATTTTTTCTCGACGGCCATATGCGAATTAACTGAAGCTAGGGTACTGGGGTCAGGAGGCGCGCTGTCCAGGTCAAAGACCCCCATCCTCACAGTGCCAGGGGGCAGTGTGTCCAGGTGGATGTTTTCCAGAATAAGAGGGTCATTTTAAAATCCTACTCTGTTTTTTTGTAGCGCCACTATTCCTGCCTCATGGTGATAAATGTACAGTTTACTTTGATAAATGCGCACTTCATAATCTGGTGGCAAGTGCGGGTCTCATAAACTGCAGGTGTGCGTTTTGTGGGACCAAGTTGGCGCCGTACAGCGATAAACTGACCCGAGTGGGGAGGTGTTCACCTTAGGGCGCAAAGTGCTTACATCGCGGTGTTTAGGAGTGGGCATACTGGTGCCAGAGCTCGCCACCCGGTGAGAAGTGTTCATTAGGGCTCTCTATCTCACTACCTCACTCTCTATCTACCTCACTCTCTCACTACCTCACTCTCTATTTCAACACCTCACTCTCTCTCTCTATCTCACTACCTCACTCTCTAACTGCTAATGCAATAGGTATCACATATGCAAAAAAAAGCTAATGCCAATAGAAATGACTATGCCATTTATTTAGGGATACAAAAATGATAAAAAAAATAATGAGCAATACCAATAGCTCTACCTATAATATTGCCGAGACCATTGCATTGAAAATGCTTGTTTTAAAAGCTGTAATCCTAAGTGAGGAATCACTCTCCGCATCAGATAGAGGATTGTCTTTAGTTTTTAGCTTCTGTAGCCACAGAAGGAGACATCCTTCTATATCTCTCAAGGTGTTTTGAGAGAAGGTCCTATAAATGTTAGTCTCTCACCTGGTGATCAGGGTGAAGATAGTAGATACACTTCTTGTGGGGATCATCTGAATGAAGTCTGAGTTTCCCACAAGAATCACAGTGCCTGAAGAGATATCTTTTAGAAGAAGACATTTTGAAATGTAAAAGGCCAAGAGAAAGTACTGAGCAGAGCTCAGGGAGGCTCCCTTCACACGACGTGTGGTAGAAAATCTGAGAGCCTGGAGCATCTGTGGAGAGGGTTCTAGAGGGTGCTGTCGCCTGATTGGCTGGAGTTTGGACCATTCCTAATGACTAGGATGAGGTATTAAAGTGAATGCTTTTCTCTATTAACTTTAATGTTAAAGTCATTGCTTACTGCAGTTTGTGTACCGTGGGACTCCTACTTTGACGACGGGGAATGATTCAAGCATCTGAATCTATGAAAGATACCCCAATACTGGAGAATTGCAGTTCTTCAACTTGTTTGCAGATGTCTGTTTACTCTCTGAATTAAATGTATGGTTGGCTCTCAATGTCTGTTAATACTGTGGAGTGCAATTGGTTAATACTGAGCTAGAGGCCCCTTAAAATGTAATGACTTTCAGTGGGTGCCCCCCCTTCCATCCTAAACTAGCTTCGAACTCCATTAATTTACCTAACTGAAAACCTTTGACAGGGTCCTAGGTCACCAGTGACCTCTACAAGGATTTGCAAGGGAAGCACCATTGGCAACTACTGTGATGGGGTCCCTGTTTTTCAGGAGGTGGTCTTATTTTAGGACGAGACAAAGAAGTGCATGCGTTGCTCTTCAAGGCATGCTGTATTTGGAGTATGGAATTGAAGCCCCACCCACTCTCCGCCCATATTTGTCATTGGCTTGTGTAATGGTCCTGCATAAATATTGGCCTCGGGTTCGTTAATAGGCTAGTTAGTCCCTCCTTAGTACCACCTTGTCTTCATTTGTAACCTTCCACGAGGACATGCCCTTTTACTTCGGTTGTTACACAGTACGTTTTATTTAGTTTCTAAGCACTAATAACTTTATAGTGTTTCTCCTACTGCAGGCACTACATGCTTTCCTGCAACATTCAGCTCATTCAGCGCTCCCTGCACGCTTTCACTGGGCGCTTTTACAACAAAAAAAAGCATTTGATTGTCTACTTGCTTTTTTGGTAAAAGAGTCCCGTACAGCACTTTTACTTTAATAGCGGCCGCGGAAATGTCTTTAGACACGGCTCGTCTAAAGAAAGGGGCGTGTCCTCTATTAACTTGAAAGCGCAACATGGGACACCAGTAAGCAAAAAGCATTGACCATGCAATAGGTCTCGCATTTTAGAAACTTTGGCCTATTGGTATTGTAAATGACAATGCGTTTTATTTGTGTTGTTTTTTAAACACATACATAAAAGGCACTGTCATTTACAATGCCAATAGCTCAAAATCTTGCAATTACGAGACCTATTGCATTGCAAATGTAGTATCCTTGTTAGGATACTACATTTGTGGAGAAACAGTTTTTATTGTTGTCGTGGTTACTGGCAATCTCAGCTGTAGACCCACCATCTGGCTAAATCGACCGAAACAGAAACACCTACCAGAACAATGGCCATATAGCTAATGATATGACAAATCTAGTTTGTGCTTATAGGGGCTATATTAACATTTAGGGTCGTACTTAGGTCCCAAAGATCCTCTATTTCCTTGTTTTCAGTATCTGTCATATTGTGTTCTGATCTATTTACCTACTTGTTAATAAAAGTAATTTCACTTTTCAAATTAAAGAACTGCCTGAATTATTGTCTGTGTCATACTGCATCTGGGGTTCTAACTGAAATCTGTGCCTACAAGGAGTAACCATAGGGAGGAACATGGTTATTTAACTGGAGTGCTTTAATATTGGGTCCCTGGGACTGGAGTGATAAACAACACTACTCACACATGATACTGGTGGGAAGCCACTGCATGGCACCTGACCCCAGAAAGGGCCTCACAGGGTGGGTATCTGTTTTCCTAAACCATACTCAAACAAACTGCATCTAGTGACTGATGACTATTGATGAAAAGCAAGCAGACCATAATTACATTGTGCACCTCATGTTTGGACACAAAGCTTTCACCTCAGCCTGATGAGATCAGGATTTTCAACCGAGCTGAGCGATAATTGTGTATTACTGCTACAGCGAATCCCATTTTAAATCTTACCTTATTTCATTATTAACTATTTTTCTATAATTAAAAGGAAAATGATTGCTTACGGACGTGGGATCGTGATGTCCCGTTTAAAACACATCTAGAAAGGAAGCAGAAATATCAGCTTTTTATTCAGTGTGGTTTTTACATGTTTATGGCCATTGTTACTTTATCCTAATCCTTATAGGGACTGCAAGACTGTGAGAAAATCTGATGGAAAGTTCATAAAGGGCGAGTCAAGTGGAGGGAATGTGTGCGCATTTCTCTTACTAAGGGCCTCATGTAGGTAGCTAAATACCGGTCGGTAACGGCCGAAATTCGGTAAATATCCTGTTACCGACCAGTATTTAGGCATTTGCGATGTAGGAGGCATGATTTCAGGATTCGGTAATTTACCGAATTGGTAATGGATCGGTAAAATATCGAATCGGTAAAATACAGATTCGGTAAATTACCGAATCCTGAAATCATATGTAGGGAGCACTCAAAAGAGTGAATATTAGTCTTAAGAATTTGGTATTTACCACCAAATACAGGTTGGTGATAAATAACGAATACCTTGCAAACAGCTATAGTTTGCGGACTTAAAAGTGCCATGTGGCAGACATACATGCCCTTAGGGCATGTATGTGCGCCACATGTGCACACATGCACGAATCAGGGGTGCAACAGGGTGTCAATGTGACACCCTGCCACCCATGATAATGCCTCCCCTATTACCGAATCGGTATTTACCGAATCGGTAATAGTAACTGGCTTCTAATTCATTCCTATGGGCCTCCAGGCTCATAGGAATGAATGGGAAGGGATGCATTATTACCGATTCGGTAAATACCGATTCATAAATACCGATATTTACCGAATCGGTAATAATTACCGATTATTTACCTACATACTATTTACCGATTCATAAAAACCGAATCGGTAAAATTCGGTATTTATGAATCGGTAAATAGTATGTTCCCTACATGAGGCCCTAAATATCTTAAACATGAGGATCTCAGCACAAACAAGAGCACAGGGAATAAAATTACTAGTTGGAATTGCAGTTTTTCCCTGAGAGATTGTGGCAGGTTAAACCTGGTTAAATGTATCAGGGGAAATTGCAAAACTTGGAACTTGGTGTGTTAAAACCAGATGCTGTATGTTATGCTTCCTTTTCCTGTGGAAAACTCAGGAGGCTTTTACCATACGTGGTAAATACCTCGCCCTGGGTTAATGGTATATGCCATGTGTTGTAAATGCCCCACTGTATTCCATCTAACTTGCAACGAAGGCCATGGTATTCTTTACTTAGAAATGCACCATCGGATTTTTCCATAAGACAGTAAACTATCCATGGGCGTTGTGCTTTCTTTAGTGATTATTTACTTTCTTGCTGTGGTATACCAATCCCAGTACTGATAACAGAGCACTCTACCGATGTACACAAGATGTAGGTTATACAGAGTGCAAAAATATACATTCAGCAATAGAAATAGCAACAAAGAATAGGAAACAGGTTTCGTCAAAACAGAGGATAACAACAAAAAGGATTATGTGTGTACAAGTTCAATAAAAATGTGGGTGACACAGAAACTCTATCAGTAGGCATTATGGCTAAGTAAATAACTCCTTCGGTGCTATGAGCGTGCTAGAGATGCTCAAAGCGCCAGTGCTCGGATGCTAAGGATGTGTCCAGTACATCCAAGCACCCAAGTGCGGGGGAATCACTCCCGCCCCCCCGCCCCTGGTATGCCTCTTTCCCAACATGCTTTCAGGAAGGATTGGCAGTGGAAGAGCTTCTGCTGCCACCCAACACACTAGACACCAGGGAATAAGTTGCTGTATATGGGCCGAGCTGCCCCGGGGGTAAGGATTGGTCTCATTTTAGGGTATCACATTTTGTCCTATGCTTTGCACCTCCTTTGGTATAGATCAGTCTTTATTGATTCCAAATTGCCCTTATTTTAAATGTTTTATTTGTTATCATGTGCATTTGTGCCCTGAATGATTTTTTCCTTTTTATGGTAGTGCAAAGCTTTTGCTTTATTTAGGGCATGTCCTCCTACTAGCGGTTTTGGCATTGTAATGTTGTAAACTCATGTGTGCGGTATACAACCTTCATTTTGTAATGTTAACTTTAAATGTGTATCATTGCCATGCTTGAATGTTCTTTTTTTTTTTACTGTTGTAATAATTTTAGCATATTCTGCTTATGGTTCATTGGCTTTCAAATTCACATTTGGATTTGTGACAAGACATTTCTATGTGTTGCCTTGTGTTTTTGTTATTTCTTTCTAGTGGGATATTGTTGATGCTTGCTGTGTCTGTGCAGAGTAGGTACATTTGATCCTCATTCTAGCTGTATGCTGCAAGTAAGAGGTATCTAGGAATACTTTTGTAATAGAAAGTGAATTGTGTGGTTTGTATTGTTAGTATCTTTCCAGATCATGACATTTCAATAGTTGCAGTTACTATTTGATACAGCCACAGTGTGTTGAGTTATAATTGTTTTATAGTTGTCTGTTTTATTTGTGACAGTTTTATTAGTACGCATTATGGCTGCTCATAGGCAGACCACCCAGCAGGTTTTTGGTTCGATTTTTGACTCTGCCTCTGGACATAGCCCCTGAGACGGACTGCATCTGAGGCAGAGGACCGAGTGCAAGATTCTGGCAGTAAATTTAATTTCTGAGAGGAATCATCTGTTGATTAATCCACTGCTAGTGCTGATGAAGTGCCTCATTTAGAGGAGGTCATTGATGTGCCTGTAATGCACCATGAGCAAGGTGATTGCAGCCAGGGCCTGGAGGGCTTCGTGTAGGAAGTGCGGAAGCCTGGACTGCCCCTAACATGGTGCAGTCTGTCTTGCACACCTCTAGCGCTGTTGCAGGGTGTAGAGTTACTATGGAGAACATTTTGCCTATACATTTCTTCCAGCTTTTTATTGATAATGTGTTTTTGGATGATACTGTTGAGCAGACCAATTTGTATACACAACTGTTTTGAGAGACAACAGTGCAAAGCTTAAGACACACTCTAGGACCACCCAGTGAACTCCTACAAATCTCCATGAGATGAAGCAGTTCTGGGGTTTAAAGTTTTTTGATGGGAATGCTAAGAAAGCTATAATTGTCTATTATATAGGTCTGCTAGTCCCTTGATGGCAACTGCTATTTTTCCACCAACCATGGGTCAAAATTGGTTTACGCTTGTGTAGAGGATGCTTCGTTTTGTGGATAATACTACAGCGTTGCCACAATAACACCCTGATGGTGGTGGTCTCTTCAAGATTCGGCCTGTCCTTGACCATTTAGTTGATCGTTTTTCAGATTATGTTTCAATTCAAGCTATATCTGTGGCAAGTCACATTTCAAGGGCTATTCGGTTGTCATACAGTGCATACCCAGCAAGACAGCACGTTATGTTATTAAGCTGTATATGTTGTGTGAAAGTGCCACTGGATATGAGTATAATCTCAGGGTGTACACTAATAGGGATTCTTCAATTGAGCCGTCTAGTTGTCCTTCCATTTGTGGAGTCAGTGAAATTGTGTGGGAGCTTGCCAGAACACTTTTTCACAAAGCTTACCATTTACATGTTGACAATTTATACACAGAAGTGCAGTTATTTAAAGAGTTGTTCAAAGTGGGCAATGTGACACAATCCGCTTTAGCCGTAAAGGTTACTCTAAAGAGCTTGCATGTAAGAAACTTCAAAGGGGACAGAGCAATGCCTTGCATATCAATGAACTAATTGCTTTGAAATGTACAGACAGAAGAGATGTCAACATGCTCACAACTATTGACAATATAAGGACTTCACCTGTGACTGTTTGGAGTTCGGCAGTAGACGTGCACAAACCAGTGTGCATTCTACACTACAACAAGTACATGGGAGGTATAGATAGAGGTGATCAAAGATTGGAGCCTTACAAGGCTGCTCGAAAGTCTTACGTACAAGATGTTGCCTGTTCATTTGTTTCATTTGACGTCCTTCACTGCTTATATTATTTTCAAAGATGGTTCTCCAGATTCCAAGATGACTTTTGTACAGCTTCAGCAGTCTGTAATAGGCAGCCTTGTTGCAGTAGAGCAAGTATGTGTTCCTAGAATCGGAGTGGTTTAGGATGTGGCTAAATTGAAAGATTGACACTTCCCTAAACACATTCCTCCAACACCCATATAATACTTTCGTTGTCAGAGATGTAGAATCTGTGTCCAAAGAGAGTACGAAAGGAGAGACCTA
The DNA here is from genome assembly GCF_964204655.1 of Triturus cristatus. Taxonomy (NCBI): domain Eukaryota; kingdom Metazoa; phylum Chordata; class Amphibia; order Caudata; family Salamandridae; genus Triturus; species Triturus cristatus. The sequence continues at coordinate 884,017,910 of NC_140594.1, forward strand.
TATACTGCCCTAGTAACATTCGAATCCTGGCCTATGTGTGCCCACATGTTTTAAACTGTACCTTTTGCCTTCACCTCTCATATTTCTGCTGATCACGTTTTTGTTGCTCTTAGGACTCTATGCACTTTACCACTGCTAACCAGTACTAAAGTGCTGACTACCCCAAGCATGGTAGAACTGGTTTACACTAAATGGAAACATTTTACTTGCTAGTAAAATGGTACTGCATGTACCCAGAGCCTGTAAATTAAATGCTACTAATGGGCAGCAACACTTATTGTGCCACCCACTTAAGTAGCCTTTTTAAACATGTCTCAGTCCTGCCATTGCACCTGGCAAAATAAACCTTTTGCTAGGGCCAAACATTCCATTTTAATACATATGTAATGCATAAAATAGGATAACATTGGGTTACCTTGATTTGATTTGTTTTATGATTTATAGAGCACACAAATTCCCTAGGGTGTCTTGGCACTAACATCTGCAATTTATTATACAGAGGCAACGCGGGGAGACAAAGAAGTACAGAGGAAATTAAAACAACAAGGATTTCAGATGTTTCCTAAAGCATGTCATGTTCGACTGACATTTGAGATGCCAGGGCAGTCGTATCCAAAGTCGACAGGTGGAATGAACAAAGCTCCTGCCACTCAAAGCGATTTTCTTGACTTTGGAACAATAACTGTTTTGAAAGCTGCAGAGCGCAACAATCTATTCGTGAGTACCATACATTTTTATTTTTCAGGTACTCAGATCCAGAATCGTGAAGTGCTTTGTGTACCAAGCAAAGTGCCTTAAAGACCATTCGCTTTTTAACTGGAAGCCAGTGAAGCTCTAATAAGGCAACCAAGATTGATTTAAACTACGGTAATTTCTTAACCCCTTCGATGCTCATGAGCATCGGTTGGGCTGTGCTTATGACGGAACCGCTCCGTCATGAGCACAGCCCCTGGGGGAAGCGCTGGCGCTCCCCCCCTGGGGGCCCGATTTATTTACCAATTGGGGGATTGGCAGCGGAAGAGTTTCCGCTGCCACCCCCGAGCCCCCCACGTTTCCCCATGACGTCAGCGAGCACAGCGCGCGCCGACGTCATCAGGAAGCGTTGGACGCGCTGGAATTCATTTCTTCCAACGTGTCCAACGAACAAGGTAAGTGTTTGGCTCCAGTGTGGCGGGGGGGGGGGGGGGGGAATTGGGATGCCTTGAGGCATCGGGGGAGAGGAAAGAGTATTTCCTCTCCCCTGATGTCTCAATGCTGGGCATTCCTGCTTCACGATCGCGCACAGCGTCGCGATCGTGGAGCAGGGATGCCCCACTAGACACCAGGGATGTCTTGTGCAGTGTTAGGAAGCGACCCCTTGGGCAGGGGTCGCTTCCTGGGGGTGAAATATTTAATTAAGACTTTTCTGCCCCCCCCAGGGGCAGATCGGTCGCATGAGTCGCCGTTTCTGCTCCCGGGGGGGGCATAAAAGCCCACTAGACACCAGGGATGTCTTTTCTAGGTTTAGGAAGTGACCCCTTGGGCAAGGGTCGCTTCCTGGGGGTGAAAAATTTAATTAAGACTTTTCTACCCCCCCTGGGGGCAGATCGGTCGCATAAGTTGCCGTTTCTGCTCCCAGGGGGGGCAGAACAGCCCACTAGACACCAGGGATGTCTTTTCTAGTTTTAGGAAGCGACCCCTTGGGCAAGAGTCGCTTCCTGGGGGCCACAAATGTTACTAAGACTTTTCTGCCCCCCCTGGGGGCAGATCGGTCGCATAAGTCGCCGTTTCTGCTCCCAGGGGGGCGGGGGCAAAAAAGCCCACTAGACACCAGGGATGTCTTTTCTAGTTTTAGGGAGTGACCCCTTGGGCAAGGGTCGCTTCCTGGGGGCTAAAAATATATTTAAGACTTCTCTGCCCCCCCCTGGGGGCAGATCGGTTGATTATGTAGCCGTTTCTGCTCCCAGGGGGGGCAGAAAAGCCCACTAGACACCAGGGATGTTATTTTTTGAGTAAAGGAAGCGACCCCTTGGGCAAGGGTCGCTTCCTGGGGGCCCAATTATTTATCAAGACTTTTCTGCCCCCCCTGGGGGCAGATCGGTCTTGTGTGTAGCCGTCTCTGGTCCCAGGGGGGGCAGAAAAGCCCACTAGACACCAGGGAATTATTTTAAATAAAAATGGAAGTGACCCCTTGGGCAAGGGTTGCTTCCAGAAGGAAATTTTTTATAATATGTATTTGGACCCCCCGCCCATGGACAGATTAGCCTGTTTTTTTTTCCTGCTGTTTTCTGCCCCACCTGGCACACAACCCGATTGACCATTTGGGTAGTTACATAGCATATTATAATGTGTATTGTTATATTTTTTGTGATTTGCAATTGTAATGTTTTTTTTTTTTACTTTTTTGTTCTAGGTGAAGGCTTTTGCTCTTTTCAGTTTGCGGTTTCGTTACTGGTGGTTCTGCTGTTTGTGTAGTTTGGTAAGAGACTTTTTTTTTACAATGTAAATGTGTTTGATTTCTCTGCATGAATTTTTTTTTGCAAATGGTGTAATAATAGCAGTATGTTTTTTTTTTTGTGCCAAAAACTGTTTGCATTGGTGCTTGATGTGTATTTTGTTGTCTTGTGAGTAATTTTTTTTTTTTTCTTCTTTCTAGTTGGATATCGTTGGTTTTTGCTGTGTCACTGCAGAGTAGGTTCTGGTGAGTGCAGCTGTCTCTTGTAATTGAATTGTATAGTTTTTGAGTACATTGATCTTTGTGATAAAGGTACACATTTCTTTACTTACTTGGTTTGCACATTGTTGGTTGTTGTTGACTTGTTTGTGCAGTCTTCTATCTTAGTAAGTATAATGGCTAGCGGCAGGATTACTGCTCAGCAGGTTGTTGGTTTGCTGTTTGAGTCTTCCTCTGACCATGGTTCAGAGACTGACTCTGCATCTGAGGGAGAGGAGGCAGGGGACGATTCTGGCAGTGAGTTTTCTCTCCATATGGAGTCATCGGATGATGAAGATACTCTTAGTGCGGATGAAGTGCCTGTGTTAGAGGAGGAGACTGATGTGCTGATAGTGCGGCAAGAGGCATCTGGGCTGCAGCCTGGGGCTGCAAGGCTTCCCGTTGGTGTAGTGCAGCAAGAGGCTTCTGGGCTGCAGCCTGCGGCTGCAAGGCTTCCCGTTGGTGTAGTGCGGCAAGAGGCATCTGGGCTGCAGGCTGGGGCTGCACGGCTTCCCTTTGAAAGTGATGACCTCTGGGTTGCCCCTGGCATGGTGTAGCCGGCATTGCCAGACTTTACTGGTGTTCCAGGGTGTAGAGTGAATACTGAAAACTTTTTGCCGATACATTTTTTTCAGTTGTTTATGGACGTAGTGTTTTTGGCAGAGATTGTTGAGCAGACTAATTTGTATGCCGAACCGTTTTTGAGGGACAACAGTGCCAGTCTTAAGCCACACTCTAGAGCTACCCGGTGGACTCCCACAAATCTTGAAGAGATGAAGAAGTTCTTGGGTTTAACTTTTTTGATGGGCTTGCTAAGGAAGCCATCAATGTCTTCATATTGGTCTACTAGTCCCTTGATGGCAACTGCTATTTTTCCGGCAGTCATGAGTCGTGGCAGGTATTTGCTTCTGCTTCGGATGATGCATTATGTTGATAATGGTTTAGCGTTGCCACAAGATCACCCTGAGTGTGACCGTCTTTTTAAGATTAGGCCTGTCCTTGATCACTTTGTTGATCGATTTTCTGAGATCTATGCTCCTGGGAAAGAAATTGCAGTGGATGAGTCTTTGGTGTTGTTCAAGGGCCGCTTGGTTTTTAGGCAATACATTCCTAGTAAGAGGGCACGCTATGGAATTAAGCTGTATATGCTGTGTGACAGTAGGACTTGATATGTCTCTAATTTCAGGGTGTACACCGGTAAGGAATCCAGGATTAACCCCCCTGGTTGTCCGTCCACTTTTGGAGTGACTGAGAAAATTGTTTGGGACCTTGGTAGAGGGTTTTTTAACAAAGGCCACCATTTATATGTAGATAACTTCTACACTGGTGTGCGGTTGTTCAGGGAATTGGCCAAAGTGGACACTGTTCCTAGTGGCACAATCCGCTCTAACCGTAAAGGTTTCCCAAAAGAACTTGTTTGTCAAAAGCTTGTGCGGGGACAGTGCAGTGCGTTGCGTTGCGAGGAGCTTCTTGCTGTGAAGTTTTCAGACAGGAGAGATGTCTACATGCTGACTACCATCCATGATGAAAGCACTGCACCTGTGACTGTTTGGGGTCAGGTCGCTGAAGCGCGCAAACCTGTGTGCATTTTAGACATTAATAGGCACATGGGTGGTGTTGACAGAGTAGATCAGAGGTTGGAACCTTACGCTGCTCTTCGTAAGGCTTACATTTGGTACAATAAGTTAGCTATCCATCTTTTCCACTTGGCAATGTTTAATGCTTTTGTTGTGTTCCAGGATTCTTGCCCTGAGTCAAAGATGACTTTTGCTAAGTTTCAGGAGTCTGTAATAGGCAGCCTTGTTGTAGTGGAACAGGCAAGTGTTCCTAGAGTAGGAGTGGTGGAGGATGCTGCTAGATTGAGAGATCGCCACTTTCCTGATCACATTCCTCCCACACCCTCAAAAGATTTTCCCAGTAGGAGATGTAGAGTCTGTTGGCGAAGAGGTACGCGGAAGGAGATTCGAATGTACTGCCCCGACTGTCCTGCTAAACCTGGGCTGTGTGTCCCTGCTTGTTTTAGAGCGTACCACACGCAAAATAATTTTTGGGAGCATTCATGAGTGGTAAAGTGAATTGCCTGGTCTGTATTCTTTGGAAAATTTGATTCTGTTTCAAGGTTGGCGTTAGTGCAATGTATTTAGTTGCTGATTTTGTGTTTGTAGATTTGTTTCTATTTGCGATTTGTTTGTGTTTTTATTTTTTTCTAAAAAATCCTAAATGTGATGGCGGTGTGTGTAGGCTGGCGCTTGGCTGTTGGTGTGTGTGGACTGGCACTTGGTTGGTGGTGTGCGTGGAATGGTGCTTGGCTGGTGGTGTGCGTGGACTGGTACTTGGCTGGCGGTGTGCGTGGACTGGCGGTGTGCGTGGACTGGTGCTTGGCTGGTGGTGTGCGTGGACTGGAGCTTGGCTGGCGGTGTGCATGGAATGGTGCTTGGCTGGCGGTGTGCGTGGACTGGAGCTTGGCTGGCGGTGTGCGTGGACTGGTAGTGTATGCGGACAGGTGCTTGGCTGGTGGTGTCCGTGGACTGGAGCTTGGCTGGCGGTGTGCGTGGATTGGCGATTGGCTGCCGGTGTGCCTGGACTGGCGATTGGCTGGCGGTGTGCCTGGACTGGCGCTTGGCTAGCAGTGTGCGTGGACTGGTGTTTGGCTAGTGGTGTGCGTGGACTGGTGCTCTGCTAGCGGTGTGTGTGGACTGGCGCTCGGCTGGCTGTGTGTGAGTAGTGACTTTCTGCTGGTCACTACACACACTGCTAGCTGAGTGCCACTCCACGCAATCCATCAGCCTGTGTAGTTGCTGTGTCAGGATTGTGGGCGTGTGAAAGTGATGGGCCCTTGAATGACGCTGTGTGCTGGTGTGAGTTTTCTTATGTGATGGGCCCGCGGCTGGCAGTGTGAATGGTTTTGTATGTCTCACACGTATAAAAGGTGTATGAATGGCCTGTAAAGAGGTTGGTGCCTTGTCGTGGCTTTACAGCTCACGAGCTGTGAGTCAATAGTTTAGTTTCTCGCCCTTTCAATTATTAACAGTGCATTTCATTTTTGTGAAATCACTTGCTAATACAATTGTATCTACTGAACCATCACTCACCCTCGTGCCAAATCCAACCAGTATGTGTGTGTGCTTGAGGATTAGATGGCTGTGCAGTAATATTTGTTTTTCTGAAGCAGGGTGTACCTTGTCCCTTTTTGTGAATTTTGTAATGTGTTGCTTTTGTGCCTGGTGGTGTGATTGGTCTTGTTTGTGTCACGTATGAAAGGTGTGTGAATGGCCTGTAAAGTGGTTGGTGCCTTGACGTGGCTTTACAGCTCACGAGCTGCGAGTCATTGGTTTGGTTTTTTTGTGCATTTAATTATTGACAGTGCATTTCATTTTTGTGAAATCTCTTGTTAATAAAATTTAATACACTGAACCATGACTTGCCCTCGTGCCAAATCCAACCAGTATGTGTGTGTGTTTGAGGAATAGATGGTTGTGCAGGAATATTTGTCTTTAGTTTCTCTGCCAAGGTGTACTTTCCATGTAAGAATAACCCACCAACTGTAGATATTGTCAAAAACCCATGGGAGTTCATGGTTTTGTCTCTCTTGTGAATTCAAAAAGTTTTTTTATCCCCAATGTCCTGCAAACCTCAAAATGTCTGCCAAATTTTCATTGCAATATTGTTCCAAAATTCTCACGCTGTAGGAACAAAGCAACAGTTATGTCTAAACAATCTGGTTTTGCAAGGGGGATCACTTGGGTTTTTGGCCCGGTGCTCGGCGGCCATCTAGAGAAACCTACCAAACCCATACATTTCTGAAAACTAGACACCTGGCGGCTTCCAGGGAGGTATGGCTTGCGTGGATCCCCCAACGTTTCCTTACCCAGAATCCCCTGCAAACCTCAATTTTAGCTGGAAAAACCACTTTTTTCACACATTTTGGTGTGGGAAAGTTGTGGCATCACCAGGCTCACACAAATTTTCCACCACCCAGCGTTCCCCCAGGTCTCCCGGTAAAAATGGTGCCTCACTTGTGTGGGAGGCCCAAGTACCCGGGGCAGGCAAGGGCTCAAAACGTTGTGAGGCGAAATCAACATTGCCTATCCAAAAAATGTTTGGGCCCTTGCCTGCCGCGGGTACTTGGGCCTCCCACACAAGTGAGGCACCATTTTTACCGGGAGACCTGGGGGAACGCTGGGTGGTGGTAAATTTGTGTGAGCCCGGAGATGCCACAACTTTCCCACACCAAAATGTGTGAAAAAAGTGATTTTTTCAGCTAAAATTGAGGTTTGCAGGGGATTCTGGGTAAGGAAAAGTTGGGGGATCCACGCAAGCCATACCTCCCTGGAAGCCGCCGGGTGTCTAGTTTTCAGAAATGTATGGGTTTGGTAGGTTTCCCTAGATGGCCGCCGAGCACCGGGCCAAAAACTCAAGTGAACCCCCTTGCAAAACCAGGTGGTTTTGCGATAGGCCATTTTGAAGTTGCCTCACTACGTTTTGGACCCTTGCCTGCCACGGGTACTTGAGCCTCCCACACAAGTGAGGCACCATTTTTACCGGGAGACCTGGGGGAACGCTGGGTGGTGGGAAATTTGTGTGAGCCCGGTGATGCCACAACTTTCCCACACCAAAATGTGTGAAACAAGTGATTTTTTCAGCTCAAATTGAGGTTTGCAGGGGATTCTCGGTAAGGAAACGTTGGGGGATCCACGCAAGCCATACCTCCCTGGAAGCCACCGGGTGTCTAGTTTTCAGAAATGTATGGGTTTGGTAGGTTTCCCTAGATGGCCGCCGAGCACCGGGCCAAAAACCCAGGTGACCCCCCTTGCAAAACCAGGTGGTTTTGCGATAGGCCATTTTGATGTCGCCTCACTACGTTTTGGGCCCTTGCCTGCCGCGGGTACTTGGGCCTCCCACACAAGTGAGGCACCATTTTTACCGGGAGACCTGGGGAAACGCTGGGTGGTGGTAAATTTGTGTGAGCCCGGTGATGCCACAACTTTCCCACACCAAAATGTGTGAAAAAAGTGATTTTTTCAGCTAAAATTGAGGTTTGCAGGGGATTCTGGGTAAGGAAACGTTGGGGGATCCACGCCAGCCATACCTCCCTGGAAGCCCCCGGGTGTCTAGTTTTCAGAAATGTATGGATTTGGTAGGTTTCCCTATGTGCCGGCAGAGTTAGGGTTCAAAAACTACAGCTATGCACTTTGCCAAAAAAGGGTCATTTTTCACTGCAAAATTGAGGTGTGACCACGTTGCGTTTTGCACCGTTTCCTGTCGCGGGCACTAGGCCGACCCGCACAAGTGATGTACCATTTTTCTCGTAGGACTCTGGGGAACACGGGGTGGGTGGAAATTTGGGGATCCACGCAGATTCCAGAACTTTCCATCACAGAAATGTGGGGAAAAAGTGTTTTTTTTGTCAATTTTTTAGGTTTGCAAGGGATTCTGGGTAACAGACCCTGGTGGGAGGCACTCAAGTCACCCCATCCTGGATTCCCCTGGGTGTCTAGTTTTCAAAAATATATAGGTTTGCGTGGTTTACCTAGGTGCCGGCAGAGCTAGGGTTCAAAAACTACAGCTAGTCACTTTGCCAAAAAAGGGTCATTTTTCTCTGCAAAATTGAGGTGTGACCACATTGTGTTTTGCGCCGTTTCCTGTCGCGGGCACTAGGCCGACCTGCACAAGTGATGTACCATTTTTCTCGTAGGACTTTGGGGAACACGGGGTGGGTGGAAATTTGTGGATCCACGCAGATTCCAGAGCTTTCCATCACAGAAATGTGGGGAAAAAGTGTTTTTTTGTCAATTTTTTAGGTTTGCAAGGGATTCTGGGTAACAGACACTGATGGGAGGCACTCAAGTCACCCCATCCTGGATTCCCCTGGGTGTCTAGTTTTCAAAAATATATAGGTTTGCTAGGTTTCCCTAGGTGCCGGCAGAGCTAGGGTTAAAAAACTACAGCTAGTCACTTTGCCAAAAAAGGGTCAATTTTCACTACGAAATTGAGGTGTGACCACATTGCATTTTGTGCAATTTCCTGTCGTGGACAGTAGGCCAACCAGCAAAAGTGAGGTACCATTTTTCTCGTAGGACTTTGGGCGCCATGGGGTGGTGGAAATTTATGGATCTACACAGATTCCAGCACTTTCCACCACAGAAATGTGGGGAAAAAGTGATGTACCATTTTTCTCGTAGGACTTTGGGGAACACGGGGTGGGTGGAAATTTGTGGATCCACACAGATTCCAGAGCTTTCCATCACAGAAATGTGGGGAAAAAGTGGTTTTTTTGCCAATTTTTAGGATTGCAAGGGATTCTGGGTAACAGATCATGGTGGGAGGCAGTCAAGTCACCCCATCCTGGATTCCCCTGGGTGTCTACTTTTCAAAAATGTATAGGTTTGCTAGGTTTCCCTAGGTGACGGCAGAGCTAGGGTTCAAAAACTACAGCTAGACTCTTCGCAAAAAATGTGTAAATTTTCATTGTGAAAATGTGGTGTGTTCACGTTAGGTTTTGAGCCACTTCCTGTCGTGGGCACTATGCCTACCCACACAAGTGAGGTACCATTTTTATCGGGAGACTTAGAGTGGTTCAGATTTGTAAAGCAACTGTTATTACCTACTGATTTTTGATGCATTTCTCCATTCCAAATGAAAAACATTGTGTAAAAAAAAAGTCATTTTGAAAAATGATCAATAATTCTCATGCTAGTATGAGTATTCCCAATTTCGAAAATGTGCAAATATGCACTGTTTCTACACTCTGTAATTTTTTCCCATTTCAGAAATACATAGGTGTCTTTCATACCGATTTTCCATGTATACATTATCCCACAATAATTGCTATATACCCGGAACATAATAAAAACCATTACAAAATGCTGCTCAGTTTTTTACTCTGGGTTCGTTGGGCTCTTGGTGAACCTACAAGTCCTATATATCCACACAACCAGGAAGGTCCAGCGGATGTAACGGTACATTGCTTTCAAAGAGATGTCATAATTAGAAGAAGTTACAGGTGAAAACGTTGACACAAAAGGCTGCTTTTTCAACTAATTTTCAATTTTTCCTATATTTAACTGTTAGTTTCTATAAAGAAAACTTGATGGATCTACACAAATGACCCCTTGCTGAATTCAGAATTTCGTCTACTTTTTACAAATGTATAGCTTTCCAGGATCCATTATTGCATTTGTACCCATTTCTACCATTAACTGGAAGGAGGTTGGAAGCACAAAAAATAGCAAAAATAGGGTATGTCCCAGAAAAATGCCAAAACTGTGTAAAAAATGTTGGAATTCTGACAAAAATCTGTCATTCCCTAAAAGCTGGAGAAATGGTGATTTCAGCCCCACAAACCCTTTTTTGATACCATTTGCAGAGAAAAACCCAGACGCTTTCATTTGCAGCCAGTTTTTCCCATTTTTCACAAAAAAAACTAAATGTTGCTGTATTTTGAATAATTTCTGTGAACCCTCTAGGAGAATCCGCAAACCCTTGGTACCTTTAGAATCCCCATGATGTTGGAAGAAAAGGACGCAAATTTGGCGTGGACACCTAATGTGGTAAAAAAGTTACAGGGGCCTAAGCGCGCACTACCCCAAATAGCCCAAAAAAGGCTTAGCAAAGGAGGGGAAAAGGCCTAGCAGCGAAGGGGTTAAGGAGATGGGCAGCTGCATTCTGCAGTATCTGAAGTCTACTTAGAGAACATTGATGTATGCCCAAGTAAAGGGCAATGCAGCAATCCAATCTCAATAACACCAACTCAATGATAACTGATTTCTGTAAGTCAAAAGGAACAAAAGGCAAAACTCTCCTCAAAGTTCTCAACAGAAAAAAGCAAGATGAGGTCAATATATTGATCTCGTCAGTGAACGAAAGGTTAAAATAGAAACATCACCCCTAAATTCCTGACTTTGGGTACTGGCATAGGGGGAAGACCCAGAGTCTGGGGCCACCAAGATTGATTCTAAAAGGAGGTTTGCATCCCAAAAAGGAGAACCTCTGTTTTTATCTAGTTCAACTTGAAGCAGTTACCACTCATCCAGCTGACAACTGCACACATGCATCTATTAAAGCAATCAGCGACCTCATCAACATTACTAGAGATCAACACTACAATTTGAGTGTTGTCGTCATAGGACACTATAGCAAAACCAAGGGAATGGATGAACTTGGCTAAGGGAGCTACATATGTATTGAAAAGTGTTGGGTTCAATGATGACCCCTGAGGTACACCACCAGGCAAGGAGAAAGATTTTAAAATAAACTCTCCGACAGCCCCAGACTGCTCTCTACTAGTTAAAAATGAGGTGAGGAAATCAAGAGGCACTCCAGCAATTCCAATTTCTGCTAGGCACTCCATCAGGACTGCATGGTTCACGGTGTCGAAGGATGCGGATAGGTCAAGAAGGATCACTGCAGCCCTCCCTCTATAATCCATGAGGTGTCTTATCTCTTTGGAGACAACAACCAGAGCCAACTCAGTGCTGTAACTGGTTTTGAAGCCAAACTGTGCTCTGTCCAGGTCCTCGTTTTTATCTAAATACTCTGAGAGAGTGATATTTAGAAGCTACTCAAGGATCTTCACTGGCATAGGTAGGCAAGAGATGGGATGAGATTTTTCCTCATTACGGTTGAGGGAGGGCTTTTTTTAGCAGTGGACGATTGGAAGTTTTTTTCCATTCCATAAGGAAGTTACCAGCATTAATAATTTTGTTTAAGAGAGAGGTGAGAGCTGTAGCTACCGATTCAGCTATGTCGTGTAAAAATGTAGGCAGGCCGGGGTCTGTGGGGGCTCCTGAGTTAGTGTGTCCAATTAATTTTAGCCCTCAAAAGTCAGAAGTTGAAAGATTCAGGGCTCGTTATTTTTAACGATTAAGGCGGTAATCTCAGAGCTTATGACACAGAGCAGCTTGAATCAAATTCTTCATATATTGCCTCTGCTTTACCTTTAAGAAATTCTGCTAGTTTCTCACAAAATGAATGGCTGGGATGCAGAGTGTTGGCAATTTCAGGACTTACACTTAATAAGTGATAACTTTCAATTGAGAGCAAGTGGACAGGTTGTGTCTGGTGTCAAAGAATTGCAATTAAAAGTCTTTTTTAGGTCTCGCCTAGCTATTGCGTAGCAATCGCTATGCAAGACTCTAGTAAGGGGCTCCCAAAAGTGCTCCCAAAAGTGGATTGCATGGTGAGCACGCACACAATCACGTGCATCATGCCGCCATGCAATCCGTTTGGGGAAGCGCTTCAGCCCACTGGCGCATGCACTGGCGACGGACGTGCGGTTACGCGCACAATGACGAGCAGAGGCGCCATATGGCTTTCCTCTCTCGTCATGGTGCGCGCACATCGCACACCACTCGCCAGCCAGCCTGCTTTCACTTTTGCGCCTCAATGCTCCTCCCCCTCCCCCACCACAGAGCGCGTCTCACGGCCGCGCGTCTTTTTTGTTGCTTGTTTTCTTTGGGGATGTCTTTGTTTCTCCATCACTATCGCAGACTCCCACAGTTTTATCTCACTCCCTGGTTGTCCTTCTCACTCCCTCTTTCTCCCGCGCCACCTCCCTGTGTGTGTCTGCCTCTCACTCTCCGCCACCGTTGTCTCTCCTCTTCCCTTCTTCTCCCTTCATCTCTATCTTTTCTTTCTCTGTCCCTCCGCTCTCTTTTTGAGGTCTGCTTTCTTTGTTTCACATTCTGAGTCTCTCCCTTTCATCTTCTTTTCGCCCCTTGTCTATTTTTTATTTAAACATCAGCTGTTGTGTGTTTGAACTTGCTGGTGTGGCCCCTTTATCTGTATCTCCCTTTTTTGTCTCTTTCCGATCCTCGGTGGCGTCTCTTTTAGTGGCCTCTTTCTGTTCTTTTTCCCTCCGTCTCTGTACCATACCTCGCCCTTTCCAGCTTTCTACTACCCACTCCCTATTCACCCCTAGTGCCCCCATCTACTTCTAACTTCTCTGTCATAGTTGTCTTCGTATTTTTACATTTATTTTCCTCCTTTTAGGTCGCTTTCTTCCCCCTTTTCTTTGTCCTTCATTTGTCTCTTTTTTCCTACCTTTCTCCCACAGTCTCTAAGTGAGTCTTTTTTTATTGAACCAATAACATTTATTTTTAGTTAAGTGCATAAAATATACTGGAATTAGAAAAAAATAATGAAATATATACCTGTTTCTTACGTCTGCCCACTTTGTTCTCTCCTACTTTATCCCTTTCACTCTCACTCTTCCCCACTCTTCGCCCACACGCCCCACCCCCGAGCGGCTGTGGTACTTCCTTCCACACGGCATGTGCCAGTATTCGCAAATTACCCCGCGATTGTGTCTGGAAATAGAGAAGCAGATGCGGGGGATTCCCTCCTCCTCCCCGGACTCCCCCAGTCCCACAAAGCCCACCCCGTGGGCTCTTCACCTGGGTACGTTCTCCCAGCCTGCGGCGCAGCCACCCTCTCCTTGCTCACTTTCCGTCCTCTGCCTCCTGCATGTCAGCCTCCCTATCTCACTTGTTCTTGCCTCTCCTCTCGAAACCCCTCCATCTCTCACTCTTCCCTTTATCCTTTCGTCTGTCGCTTTCTCTCCTCTCGTCTGTCACTTTTATCTCCTCTCCTCCTGTCTGTCGCTTCTCACTCTCTCTCCCCTACATCCTCTCGTCTGTCACTTTCTCTCCTCCTGTATGTCGCCCCTCCTTCTCTCTTCCTTTCACCCTCTCGTCTGTCGCTTTCTCTCCTCCTGTCTGTCATCCCTCACACTCTCTCCCCTACATCCTCTCGTCTGGCAAGGATTCAAATACACTGACATTCAATAAATGTGCGGTGGTGCAACTTAAAATAATCCATACAACATGAAAACTTTAAAAGAATCTAAAATTCCTGTACAAAGCACCTAGGATTGGGAGCCTAGGCAATAACAATGACTGTAGTGAAGATTAGCAAAACAAAGAGGATTTGGACACCCAATAAACTTTGACAGAGATTACAAGTCTTCAATGAGATGCAGATTTGTACATTGTTTGCTAAGAAAAAACACTTTTTTAGATTTCATGGACAAAGCTGTTCTGTGTTTAACAGGTTTTGTCATTTAAAAGGGAAGGAAAGGGAAGGACCTGTGAAGCTGAGCCTGGCTCTACTTTAGTTCGCTATTCCCAAGAGACCAGGGACGGGTCAGAGCCAGCCATCTGGCCAGAGGCAGGCATGAAGCTTGCTTGGCTCACAAAGAATAAGCTGCTGTGGTCGTCTATCTGCTGCTACCAGAGCGAAGGGGACATCGGGTGACATATGGGAATAAAGAGGAGACCAGAAAAAGAAACAAGCATTGGCATAGCCAATAGGTCTTGCCTTTGGGACCTTATAAGTATTTAGTTATGCAGCACAATATTCTTACTGCAACAACATTAACTGTTGCATGGCTAAACACTTATAAGGTCCCAAAGGCGAGACCTATTGGCTATGCCAATGCTTGTTTAATATTAAAGTCAGATTTTAAGTTACAATTCAGAAAATTCCACTATTAAAAAGTTGGAAAAAACCCAAATGATGGACAGAATGCTGAACAATGTCAAATACTAAGTACAGAGATCTGGGCCTAAATCCATTTGTTTTTTGCTCACCACGCTATACTAGTTGGGACACAGCCATATGAAAATCAGGCTTGGCCCTGCTCCCCATGGGAACCGTCCAGCTCAAACTGGCAGACCAGGTCCTCCCTAGACCAGAAAAAAGTATCCTAGGACCCCCCTCAGGGGGGTGGAAGCCTCCAGAAACTTCTCCTACTTCAAAGTAGGCACGAGGTATAATTATTAGACCTTAGACCCCAACTCTTCATTACACATCTAGACCTGTGGAAGACTCAGAATATGGAATACTGTGCTGCTTTGCTGCATGAAGGACTGCCATTCTGCTGTCCTGCTGCACTCCTGCCTGAAGAAGAATCTGCATCTTCAGCCCAGGGCCACCAGAGTGAGTCAAGTGCTAGCTAACCAGGCTCCTCTTCAGAAGCAAACACAGGGAGATGATGGACAAAGTGCTGAAACTTTTCAGACACTCACCCCTAGTCACAGATCTGGGTTAAATCCATCATCATTCTTTAGCTCACTTTGCCACCGCAGTTCAGACACAGCTATATGCAAATCAGTCTTGACCCTGTGCCTTATGGGAACAGTACAGCCCGAACTGCCAAGCCATGTCATCACTGGACCGGAAACAAGCATCCTGGGACCGGTTTCAGGGTAACACCCCTCATCAGCCAGGCTAGCTTAAAACCAGTGGCAAAGTGAACAAAGGACCCACGTCTGGGCATACCCTGCCAACTTAGGGCAAACAAAGCAAACACAAGGAGACGATAGACAGAGCAATGAAACTTTTCAGACACTCACCTCCAGTCACAGATCTAGGTTGAATCTATCATCGTTCTTTAGATCACTTCGGCACCCAAGTTCAGACCTAGCCATATGCAAATCAGTCTTGACCCTGTTCCTCATGGGAACAGTCCAGCCTGAACTGCCAAGCCAGGTCTTCCCTGGACTGGAAACAAGCATCTTGGGACTGGTTTCGCTGTAACGCTCCTCATCAGCCAGGCTAGCTCCTCTTCAGAAGCCTCAGGGAAAGACAGGCTTCATCCATCTTTAACCCAGCATCTGGACTCCTGTCCTCCCAAGTGGTGCCATCCCAGTCCAGGACCCTTGAAAGTGGGCCTGAAGATGCTATGCCAGTCCAATTTTGGTGCCAGCAGAACCAACTCATTGTGACATCACCTTCCGAAAACCCTGTATCGGAGCTGCTGTGCAAAGCATTGTCTCGCCAAACCCTGCATTGGAACACCTGCATAACGCATCTCTGGCACAGTACTTTGCATCAATGCTCGCAGCCTCCAGGAACTGTCACTGTGCGATGCATCCTTGATGCAGGTCTTCACATTGCAAGCCCCTCATTGACGGCATCCTTGATGATGACGCAGGACTCCGCATTGCAATGCCCGCATCCTCTTCGGAACCAACCATCGGGACTCATCTTCAATGCACGACTTTGCATCGCAAGCTACTCATCAACAGCATTTTCGACGACAACGCAAGACCACGCATCACAGTCTTGCAGCTCCTTGGAACCGCTGCTGCATGAGGCATCCTCAACTCAGGACTTGCATAGCTCCGCAGCCAAGATTTAAGGTACTCTGATCAGCTGGCCTAACTGTGTCATTGTGGTCAACCTGCATTTGTCCTGGTCCGGTGTGACCAAATAACTACAGTTGGCACTTTGTGCTGCTACTTTTACTCGAATCTTTAAAGTTGCATAACTATGGTTCTACTGGTTGGATTTTTGTTGTTTGGGGTTTAAAATATTTATTACATTTTACTCTATATTTATAAATTGGTGTGGAATATTTTGTGTGTTGTGTTTCACTTTATTACTGTTTGAAGTGTTGCATAAATACTTGACACATTGCCTCTAAGTTAAGCCTGACTGCTTTTTCTGCCAAGCTACCAGAGGGTTAAGCACATGTTAATTTGGGGTTTACTTGTGACTTCACCCTGACAAGGATTGTGGTTATTGCTTTAGTAGGGTTTCACTCCCTCAACCAGTAACCCGATTTCTCACAATAAGCAAATCAAGTATTAGGAGTAACCATGAGAGTAATAGGCAACTGGGGGAGAGGATGTAGCATAACGGCTAGGGCAGTCGATCTCAAATCAGGGGAGCGGGGTGACGCTCAACATCCTGTGATGCTGTGCAAATCACTTAATCTTCCTGTGCCTAACAAAAATGAACGTGTCCTTGTGTGACGCATTTTGCTTATGTAAAACGCTCTGATACCTGATACCTTCGGGTCAAGTTCACCCTATATAAAATTAAAAAAACAAAAAACAAACTGACACTATGGTCTCTTTTGCTTTATATTTTATGTTTTGCACCAGGTTGCCAATTGTTTGATGTGTTTAGTAACACCTGTTGTGCATGCAGACAAAGTTGGATTTTCATCTTCTACCAACAGGTGGGTTATTTAGGAAAAAAAGTGAAATTAACGTGCCATCTTGAGCTGAATGTTTGTTGTTTCCTTCTGTATCTGCTTTGTGTGTGCGATCTGTTCATTCTGTGAGTGTTTTAAAAATTAAAGTGGCGTGGAGCTACATTGTGACAACTGAGTGGTGGTTGGCTGCCGGTGTTTGCGTGTGCTTGTGTTCGGCTGGAACTATATGTAGTGGTGGTTAATTCACGGTGTGTGCATAGTGGAGGCTGATTGGTGGTGTGTGAATAGTGCAGTTGATTGGCGGTTTGAGTAGAGGTGGTGTGTGTGCATCTTGATGATTGACTGGCGGTGTGTGTTTGTAGTGGCAGTTGACTGGCGATATGTGTGTGTGTGTAGTGGGGGTTGACTTGCAGTATCTATTTGTGTGTAGTGGCGGTTGACTGGCTGTGTGTGTGTGTAGAGACTTTTCTTTGGAAGTTGGTTGATGTCTCGGTGATTGGAGACATGATTGGTCTGTCAGTCCTAAGGGCGCATGAAAGTGAAAGGACCTTGAATGGTGCCATTTGTTGGTGTGAGTGTTTTAACTTGTTGGGCCCACAGCTGGCAGCGGGAATGGTTTTCTGTGTGTATCACCTGAAAAGCATGTGAATGACTTGTAATGTAGTTGGTGCCTTGTCGTGACTTTACAGCTCATGAGCTGTGAGTCTCAGATTCAATATTCTGAAATTATAATTAGCTTATTAACAATAGTAGTATGTGTTGTAATACTTGTCTTTTCGGACTTTCACTGCCAGGGTGTACATTGTCTCTAGGGAAAACATACCAACCCTAAATATTTTTGTAAACTAGACACCATGGGACTCCAGGGCAGTATTCTTCACAAAGATCCCACACGCTTTTATTACCCAGAAGCCCTTGCAAACCTCAAACATTGGCTAAAAACACATTTGCTTCATATTTTTTGTGAGTAAATATTAAGGCTGGGTGGATAATTCCGCTCCGCCACAGATGTTTGCAGAGTTTTAAAACTCAAGTGCAAAAGTTTCCCAAAACTCCTCAATCGCAGCGGAATGGAGTAGCATTTACCTTTGGTGTCCTGCTCCTGTGGCTCCACTTGCCTTGGGCTGCGCTGCTCTGCCGCTCTAGTTGACTTAATTAACAGGAAACCAGGAAAAACTGCAGTGTGCATGGAGCACTGCGCCTTCACGCAGTACAACATGCGTACTCAATCAATCAATCAAGGAATTTGTAAAGCGCACTACATACCCGTGAGGGTCTCAAGGCGCTGGGGGGGGGAGCTGCTACTGATCGAAAAGCCAGGTCTTGAGTAGTCTTCTGAAGGCCAGCAGGTCTTGGGTCTGTCGTAGGTTGGTGGGGAGGGTGTTCCAGGTCTTGGCGGCGAGGTGGGAGAAGGATCTGCCGCCGGCGGTCGTTTTCTGGATGCGTGGGACCGTGGCGAGGCTGGCTGAGCGGAGGCTGCGGGTGGGGGTGTAGAAGCTGAGTCGTCTGTTGAGGTATGCTGGTCCGGCGTTGTGTAGGGCTTTGTGTGCGTGGATGAGTAGTTTGAAGGTTATCCTCTTGTTGACGGGGGCCAGTGTAGGTCTCTCAGGTGGGAGGTGATTTGGCTGCGTCGGGGAATGTCGAGGACCAGTCGTGCCGCGGCGTTCTGGATGCGTTGCAGCCGTCTTAGGAGTTTGGTTGTTGCTCCTACGCAGAGGGCCTTTCCGTAGTCCAGCCTGCTGGTGACGAGGGCCTGGGTGATGGTTTTTCTCGTTTCGGAGGGGATCCACTTGAAGATCCTGCGGAGCATTCGGAGGGTGTTGAAGCAGGATGTGGAGATGGCGTTGACCTGCTTGGTCATGGAGAGGGTGGAGTCGAGGATGACCCCCAGGTTGCGAGCGTGGTCGGTGGGTGCTGGGGCTGTTCCCAGCGAGGTAGGCCACCAGGAGTCGTCCCAGGCTGAGGGGGTGGAGCCGAGGATGAGGACCTCCGTCTTGTCAGAATTCAGTTTCAGCCTACTCTCCTTCATCCATTCGGCGATGGCCTTCATTCCCCTGTGGAGGTTGGCTTTGGCGGTGAGAGGGTTTTCGGTGAGGGAGATGATCAGCTGGGTGTCGTCGGCGTAGGAGATGATGTTGAGGTTGTGCAGTCGGGCGACTTGGGCGAGTGGAGCCATGTAGATATTGAACAGTGTCGGGCTGAGAGAGGATCCTTCTGGTACGCCGCAGATGATCTTGGTGGTCTTGGAGTGGAAGGGTGGGAGGCGGATGCTCTGGGTTCTGCCGGAGAGGAAGGATGTGGTCCAGGCCAGGGCCTCCTCTTGGATTCCGGCGTCGTGGAGGCGGGCTGTTAGGGTGCGGTGGCAGACCGTGTCGAAGGCGGCTGAAAGGTCCAGAAGGATGAGGGCAGCTGTTTCTCCTTTGTCCATCAGGGTCCTGATGTCGTCGGTGGCGGCGATGAGGGCAGTTTCGGTGCTGTGGTTGCTTCGGAAGCCGGACTGGGATGGGTCCAGGATGCTGTTGTCTTCGAGGTATCGGATCAGTTGTCTGTTGATGATTTTCTCTACAGCTTTCACCGGGAACGGGAGCAGGGAGATGGGCCGGAAATTCTTGAGGTCCTTGGGGTCTGCCTTGGGTTTCTTCAGTAAGGCGTTGATCTCGGCGTGCTTCCAGCTCTCCGGGAAGGTTGCCGTCTCGAAGGAGATGTTGATCGCTTTCCGGAGATGGGGGGCGATGGCTGGGCTGGCTTTGCACTGCAGTTCTTCCTGGTTTCCTGTTAATTCATTCCAGAGCGGCAGAGCAGCGCAGCGGAAGACAAGTGGAACCGCAGGAGCAGGACACCTCGGGACTAGGAAGAAACCAAGGTAAGTTTCCTGGCCAGCACTACTGCAGTGCAGGCCTTACACTATGCGGGAGGAGGGGGGGCTGGGGGATGGGGGGTTTAGCAGGAGGGCTGCAGGGGGCCAGGGGTTTTAGCAGAAGGGCAGGCCACGGATTTAGCAGGGGGGTGCGGAGGGATACGGGGATGGTATGTGACTCCGCCAACCACAGTACTGCGTGGAATTTCACTGCGTTTTGTAGTAACTCTGTGAAATTCCACAGAGTACTACTGCGCCAGCTCCGCCCAGGGTTAGTAAATATACTGGAAACTGCAAGGACCCACAAATGTCCTACCATCCAAAGCTCCCACGTCTCCCCATGAAAATGGTACCTCAATTGGGTGGGTCGGCATAGCACCGATGACAGAAAAGGAACTAAAACACAATGCGGAGAGATCAAATTTTCCTATTAAAAATGACCTGATGTGGCAACGCAGGTAGCTGTAGTATTTGGGCCTGGGTTCGGCAGCTACCCAGGGAGACCTACCAAACCCAGACATTTCTGAAAACTGGACACCTAGAGGAGTCCAGGGTGGTGTACCTTGCATGGTTCCTGCAATGTTTTCTTACCCACAATGCCCTCCAAACCTCAAAATGTGCCTAAACTTGCACATTTTCTTACACACCTGTGACGTAAAGTTCCGGAATTTGCAGAAATCTACAAATTTCTGCCCAACCAGTGTATCTCCATTTATCCTGACAATACAATACCCCAGTTGTGTAGCTGGGCCTAGTTCCTGCATCAGGAACAGATTAAATCATGGTCATTGGGAGTCCTCCTTTCTGAAAACTGCAAAGGTATTCTGTCTGATAGAAGGCTGTGTGGGTGGATGGGAGGGAGTTCCATTGCTCCCTGTGAATGGCTAGTTTTTATTGTAAGAAAGACCTAGGACCTGATTTAGAACTTGGCAGACAGCTTACTTGGTCACAACGGTGACAGATATTCCGTCCTTCGAAATATAAATCCCATGGAATATATTGGGATTTAGATTTCGGCGGACGGGATATCCGTCGCTGTTTTGATAGAGTAACCCATCCACCGAGTTCTAAATCAGGGCCCTAGTCTATCCTCCGAGGGAAACAGAATGCACCTGAAATGGTCAATTTTGGCCAATTATTGCAGTATTACAGGATGAAAGATTGTATATACAATACAGCCCAACTTAAATATACTCCTAGCTGTAATGAGAAGCTGGTCAATGGTAACTGGAACTGAAGTAATGAGGTCAAAACTTTGAGTTCCTGAGTCTAACCACAGTGCATGAACAACAGCCTTCAATGGTACCAGGTGAAATCTGCTGACACATGTCAGCAGTGTGATATCATAATCAATCTCAGTTCGTACAAGGGAGGGACGTCATAAATTAAGACAAGTGATTTTTTTCAGGATAAAGTCTGATTTTACTAACAGACCTGGAATAAAAGGCTGAAGAGCAAGTTCAGATGCTTACCGATGCTAACTCATCTGGAAATAAAAGACCCTGTACATAAAAATCTTTAAAGCAGAGATGCAAACCCAGGGGAAATACCTGAGCAAAAGCTAAAAACTCAAAAAGAAACTGCAAGGCATTCAGAACGCCTCTGCCAGACTTATCCTGGACATCCCCCGCCAAAGCCACATCGCCAGTCACCTGAGTGACCTCCACTGGCTTCTGATCAACAAAAGAATCACCTTCAAGCTCCTCACGCATGCCTACAAAGCCGTCCACAACACCGGACCCGAATACCGCAACCACCGCCTCTCCTTCGACACACTGACCAGACATCTTCGCTCCACCCATCTGGCCTGGGCCACTATCTCATGGAGCTGCAAGACCTCGGCTGGAGGAAGATCCTCCTCCTTACTTGCTGCAAAGACCTGGAACGCCCTTCCTCTGCATCTAAAGTAATCACAGTCACTGCCTCAATTCAGGAAGACCTCAAGACCTGCCTCTTCGACTGAACTGCAGAATACCCCCCATGTCCCCCTACCCCCAGCGTCATGGGATTGTTACGGGTGATTATTCGCACTCTACAAGAACCCTGATTGATTGACATGTGTTTTACCTTTTTTCCTGGAAGGAACATCCTTTTAACATGTTCTTTTTCAATCTAAAATATGTGTTTCTCATGTATAGATTGTCAATCTGCCACCAGTTCAACCCACAGCCAAACTTCGATACAAAGTTCTCAGCCTGAGTGACAAGCCCAAAAGGGGCAGCAAAAAAGTATGAGCATTTAAAACACAGAAAAAACCATGAACTAAGGTGTTGCACAATCAGTTTCCTTATAAAAGGTTGTATTCACTGTTGCAATGAGCTGGTTTATTTTTCTTCTCATAAAAAGAATTTCATGCAAACTATTACACCTAGGGCAAGATGTATGAATACAAGGTTGCAAAATACTGTAGCAAACTGTGACCAGCATTTTTGTGGCCATTAAGGATTCTTACCATCCAACATATGCACTAATAGGTTGGTTGTTAAAACTCCGAATTGTAGTGGGTCGGAAATCGAACTACCTTATGAAAATTGATGAGGCAGGTCGCAAATTGTACGATTAAATGCCATCACAACGATGGTTGCCTGCTGAGGTCAGCGGTCACCGGACCTGGGATCGTATTTCAATAGAGTCAACTTTTTTTAATGCAGTCCGGATTCCTTTGAAAGTAGCCCTTTTCCCGCAATGAAGCCTGGCTACGTTTAAAAAGGAGATTTTACCTCTTTTTTTTGGTGTTCGCTTTAGATTAAATGCAGGGGCGGCTCCTCTGCTAAGGCGGAGGAGCGCCAACCCACTGCTCTTTGTACAGGAAAAAGAATACGATAATAACTTAGGGGCTCATTATGATGTCGAAAGGCCCGCCACCACAAGCAATGCGGTGGCGGGCCCTTCGCCATCTGACTGGCAATGTCCCTCCGCCACATTACGATGGCAAGGGGAATCGTTGCGCAAGCGTGGCGGGTGCAAAGACTGCCCGCCATGCTTTCGCCACAGACAATCGTTATGATTGCCTGGCGGAGCGGATAGATGGAGGTGAATGGTGGCGGTGCCTAGCAGGCACCGTCCGCCAGATCACAATGCTGGCTTCAGCCAGCCTTTCCATGGCGGGGAAACTGCCATGGAAAGGCTGGCAGGGATTGGGGGCCCGTTGTGGGCCCCCTTGTCTTGGGGGGAGGTATTGATCCACTGGGGGGGGTACCACATGGTGCCTGCCACGCAGTGCAGGCAAATGCAAAACATGCATTTTTACAATTGTGGCAGGTGCTGCAGCGAGCAGCACCCGCCGCAATGGTAAACATGCACTATGCAACCGCCACAGTGGCAGTCGCATCGTAATTGCAAGTTCAGGACCGCCGCCATACAGGCAGGCGGTCCCAACCACTGCAACGATGGCGGGTGGACTCAGGTCTGCCTGTCATCGTAATGAGCCCCTTAGTTATTATCATTTTATTTTTCTCAGGTTCGGGGCTAGGTTAGGGCGGGGAGGGGCTGGAGGCACAAGGGGGGGAGTGGTTTGTACACTCCAAGTGTGCATGACTGTTTGGCAGGCTGTGTTGGCCCAGTCAAACAGTCATGTGCACTGTGTAAGCTCCCCACCAGGCTGCACTACACATACAATGGCCCCCAGTCCCCATCAGAGCGCCGATCCATGGCACTCAGACCAATCACAGCACTGCATTGCAGCGTTGTTATTGGCTTAAGGGAGCCAAGGAGCCAATCAGTGTTGTGATTGGCTGTGGGAAGCCTGGATGCTTCCAGGTATCAGGACTCCCAGAGAAGCAGAGGAAAAACACAGATGGCAAAAGAGGTAAGTATTTTTTTCCAATTTTATTTTGTCCCGTGCTCACCACCCCACTCTACCCTTACCACCCCCACCCTAACCCCACCCCTCGACTGTTATTATGCGCCAGCCGCTACTGATGAAATGAGCAGTGAGGCAAAATAGAAGCAGAAACCAGGCCAGAAGACAGAAGAAGAAGGTGCATGGTAAAGGAGCAGGATTCATGAAACAAAGCCAGAGAGAAAATTTGGGATTATGAGGTCAGTAAAGTAATCCTCATATCCCAAAATAGGCTATGCATGCAAAATGTGCTTTGTTAATAAGACCTGCAGATAAAAGCATCTATGAGGTGTAGGAGGGGTTTCAGTGGAGGAGTATGTGATAGGTGTTTGCTGCTTTGGGAAAAAAGAAATGTACAGGTCTGTAAAATGGCTGAAGATGAGGATCGCTAAGAACTAAAAGGGTATGAGTTTATATCAAAATTAAAAGTAAGGTAAAAAAAAATAGGCTTGCATCACACTAGAAACAGCCTGATGACCCACCTGTTATTGCTGCTTTGGCTGCATCTTCAACTTCAACAACAAGTTTCCTTTTCATTGTTGCCCAGTTTTCAAAAATGTAAAGCACCTCTTTTCTGACTGCTATCATCTCCGATTTGGCAAAGTGAAGTAATGGCAATGTCTTGTTCAAGACTATATGCTGGCGGGTTATTCTCTCTCTGGAAAAGAATAAAAATGCTCAAAATATTCATCAATCTTTAAGTTAGTTGGCAAAACAGATCTTTTTATAATTCTATTTTACAACTCTACTAGAAAGATGATTCTTCTAGAGATTGACCCATTACAGCGCATGCATGGCTTTGATATCAATTATTGTAGTATTTGTTGCTTAGGGCCTGATTACGAGTTTGTCACAGTTGCGCCAGTTACCTGCCGGCACAGCTGCTCCAAACCCACGCGAGGACCGGCCGCCGTATTACGAGTTGAACTCGTGTACAGCAAACAGTCCTTCTACTTTTCCATGGTGGTGCCTAGAAAACAGGCACCGCAATGGGAATGGCAAAAAAGTTCCAGCACGGCATGGGCGGAGATGTCCATGCCGTGCTGGAACTTTGGGGGTATAAAGACAGCGGGCACAGCTTGTCACCTCCTGAATGTATCCCCATTGCGGGGGGCCCTTTGTTCCTGCACCTCCAGCCAACCTTTTCATGGTGGTTCTCCTGCCATGAAATGGCTGGCGGTGCAGGAACTTGTAATATACTCAGCAGGACTGTGTTAGACCCCCTGATCATGTTGCATTGTGGCGCATCTCCCCCACTGCCTGGGAACGACTGTTCACTGGTGCAGCCGATGGTCCTCCGCTGCAACGACTTTTCAAGTCATAATATGGCAGACAGGCCATCACCACAGTGAGTCTGATCGCCAGACTCGTACTCAGTCCCACAAACCTGTCGCTATAGGAGCTTTCTTATCAACTCCTGAGATATTTATCATCTTCAATCAAGTGTTTTCCATATTGTCAAAGAAGATTTTTTTCTGACATTTGTGGTCATTTCCTTCTAAGGGAGACTCTCTTAAGGAAACCTACTACATGTATACTAAGGGAGGATATCCACTAGGTACCAGCCGATGTCGCCCTTTCTTCAAGCAATCAAGAAAGAAAGTTGAGAGACCTTCACAGTGTTCTGTCATTGACATTTGCTTTAGGTGGGACTGGTCTAACATTTTCAGTCAATCTCTATGTGTTCGGACGTTTCTGAACTTAACCGAGGTACCTTTGATAACATTTCGGTTTTGATGCCTATGCATGAGATATTATTTATAAATTAAAGGAAGATTTATTGTGCCTGTTTGACGGCTAGTTAATAACAAAACATAACAAAAATTGTAGACCAACTTTTTCTATACTTTCTGAAATTAACTAATCATTTGACTTCCTGATTTGTATCTCATTTTCTGATAGTAGCCATGAAATTAAGGAACACTATTTATTTATTTATTTGAACATTTTTATATAGCGCTGGCTGGACCCAAAGGTATCGGAGTTACAGGTTACATAGATACATCAGTAGAAACAATAAATCACGTTAGGATCAGCGGGTTACATGTAACATAGCTGCATCATTTGAGTCAAAGAAACACGGGGGGGGGGGGGAGGAAAACATAGACGGGGAGACTAGGAAAACAATGTCAAATGACCGGTTATAACTGACACGGATAATTCACTGAAACACAGCACTTTATTAATTGCATCAGAGTTCTACAAAGCTTTCAAAACATGGTATTATGACACTGCATTGAGAAAGGAAGTCTGCGGAAATCTACATATTGTACTATATGATATTATCAGTATTAATTGTATCAAGTTAAGTCAGATTAATATATAATGATTTAATGGATTGTTTTTATTAGGCGCACAACTGTTGGAGGCATTTATGGCATAGAGCACCTGCCCCAGCCAATTTAAGTAGCTGCCTACTAATAAGTAAACACCATAACATGGTTTTCAACAGTAAAAAGAACAATTCACAGTAGAATAGGAGTCACTATGAATCAACTGTCCAGTCATAGGGACTAACCCTTGTCATTTTCCTTATTACAAGTGACAAGGAGCATACATTTCAAATTTATTTCTGATAACTGTGGCATCTCACTTCAAAGACTAGCCAAAAACCTAAAACCTAAATAGATGCTAAGATTGTATTAAGATGTGGCAACTGTTGGCTCGAGGTATTGACAGTAATTAAGAGGCTCTGCTGAGGGTGGTAAATGCTGCTTTATTGTTCATTATTGTGCACCGGAACCAAATGGGAGGGTGCAATCTAGAGGGGACCTGCAATTAACAGATGTTAGTTCCTGAATGCCTGTGTGCACCATTGACTCAAGCACTCATCCCACTAATCTCACGCAATAAAAATATAAACCATGGCCTTCTGTTCCTTTTTTTATTGAGAGAGAGAAAAGGGGCATAGACACACAAAAATAATTGTTATTGTACAAATCTCCCATAGCCCACAATACATGCATAACTAAAGATTTAATTTAAATACATTACAGTATATACTGAAGACAATGGAAAAATAAAGTGGCCCAAAAAAAAAATCGCTCTGCGCTCAAGCCCCAAATCGCTCCTCATAATGCCCAGAATAAAAAAGGCAAGAACTGGAGGCAAGTCTTTCTCTTACCATGTCCCACTCATATGGAATTAACTCCCTCTTGCCTTAAGGCAATGTCCGGACCGTTGGAAATTCAGGACAATTCTGAAAACTGCTCTGTTCTCAGTCTAGCCCACTGCCGTTTCTCCTGCTGCATATCCCGAGCGCTAAGATACCCTCCAGAGGGGGATTCAAGCGCTATATAAGACAATAAATCAAATAAAATCATTAAGAAACAATCAATAAAGACCATTTGAGAGTATACCAATTATCTGGATATTAGATCGAGCGGGCCTCACTGTGGAAAGAATCTCCGACTGCAGGCACAGCCTTTACTAAAAGTAGTAACGATCCAAAGTTCTAACCAGTACAAAACACAGATTACACCTTTTTTCCATATTTGCAGCTGTGGGGTAAAGCCAATCCTGTGCAATACATGATCTTGCTAAGGTAATGGCTATAAAGACAATGGAAGAAAATCTGAGGAACCCAACATATTATATGGTTAAAACCAGAATATGGTTAAATATTGCAACAATTTCCAAGTTATGTTTGTCAAGAAGTCATGCAGATTCTGAAAAAAACACAAACTTATGAAGATCATCTGCATTTGGGTACCCACAACATGGGCAATCTGAATCTGTTCTAAATATCCATTGATACAGATTATAGGGTGTAGAATACAAATGGTTTACAATTTTAAACTGTTAAAGCTCTAGATTAGATCACTTGAAAGCTATGCATTCTCAATACCAGTAGCAGATATCACAGCCCCAAGTTTCCCAGACCATTTGCGGGCAGTACTATTGAGATCATCTTTAGTAGGTCAGATATAAATAATAAAAAACCATTAATAGGGATTTTTTTTTATTGCTCCTCATTACTTCTAAAAGATCTGTGCATTCCATATTAATATTATCCGGGAATGTTTTCAAAGTAATTGCATATCTACAAATATTTGAACACCTCCTGTACCTTTCTGATTCACGTCCCTGCTTCACACTCTTACTGACGTAAGAATGCAGGAAGATAGCAATAGTTAATGCCAACATTGTAGGTATTCTGAGCAGATTAAATTTCATGCAGGTCTACTAATAGAAATTTATGACCATGCACTAAATCTGACTTTGTCATCATTGCCATATACCATGACCAAGAGCATGGGATTTGGAGTTTTTTATCCATATCAAGGCCATGGTTACAATCTGGGTCTAAAATTGTGATCCCTGTGCAAGATCGGAATTCCAATTTGTGTGATAACTATCAAACCTTGCAGTGTTGCTCTGACTAATTACAAGAGGTCAAACCTGCCAAAATCTATTGGAGAAAAGGCCCAAAAGGACAACAACAAAAAAGTAAAAACATGCAGAGTGCCTTTATGTTATAACTGTTTGGGCAGAGGGGTTCAAGTAACACAGAAAAAGAAAAAAGGGCCCCCAATTCTCCATCCCATGCCAGCTCGCATCAGGTACAGATTGCATATCACCAGACTGTTTCATATAACAATATCATGTGGTTCTTCATCCTTCATCCCTGTTTCCTATGCGGATGATACCCAACTGCTGTTATCCTTCAATAATAATTCTCCAACCACAATATCCAGTGTCTCAGAGGGCATGAAAGTGATCTCCACGTGGATGACGGACAACTACCTCCAGCTAAATGCTGATAAAACGGAGATTATGTTGTTCAGTAATGCCAAGAGATTTTGGTCCAAAGCTTGGTGGCTAGCGGACTTGGGAACTGCCCCTGTACCTAAGACGGTGGTAAAAAGCTTGGGTGTTTACTTAGATCAGACACTGTTTATGCAAGACCAAGTGGGGGCGACCTTCAGGACTTGCTTCTATGTGTTACGCTTGCTACACAGAGTCTTCTCCCTCCTTCCGCTGGCGGTACGCAAAACCTTAGTCCAGGCACTGGTTATTAGTCGCCTGGAATATTGCAATGCGCTTTTGGATGCTGCCAACGAATCTTTACTAAATAGACTACAGGTCGTACAAAACACGGCGGCGCGCTTGATTACTAATATGCCGCCTAGAATGGTCTCTCTTCCATTCCTACAGCAACTCCACTGGCTGCCCATCCACTAGAGAATCATATTCGAAGTATGTTGTACGGTCCACAAAGCCTTAAATTGCAAAGGACCTAGCTATTTAGCTCAGAAACGTATTCCTTACCAGCCCAGCAGAGTATTACGCTTGGGTATGAAAAATCTACGCACTATTCCCTGAGAAGAGAAATCGCGCTCTGGTGGCAAGGCCTTCTCTTATAGGGCTCCTTGGCTGTGGAACGCCTTACCCCTTAGGCTGAGCAGCTGTGAGGACCACTTGCGCTTAAGGAAAATCCTGAAAACTGTACTCTTTGTGGCTTAACTGTCTGTAGCCCTAGCACTGCTTGTTCGCAGCGCGGAGATACCCCGGCGGGGGTGAGTCCTGCGCTTTATAAGCTTCTAAAATAAATAAATAAATAAATTAAACAAGCACTGGCAAAGCCAACAGCGTGCTGACCATTTTTCTTTGCCTTGTTTGTACTGCCACTCTTGTGCACTTTATTTTTCTGTTTTAATTTACCGTACTAAAATGGCTGTCAGCCTTGTTGAAAAGGTAAATTAGACAAAAATCGAGTATATCGAAGAAAACCTGCCCTTAGGGAATTAGATAGGATACAGTAAGAACTGTTGTAATCCCTTGTAGAGAGCCCTCCCCACCATGGTTGCCCCTAGGTGGCATGCTTCATCATTGGGGTTCCTCTCAATCCTCTACGGATTGAGGCGTGCTGCGACTTGCGAATTACGTGGGAGCACTTTTTATTGTAGACTATGTGTAGTGCACTGATGTCGAGTGGATAGGGAAAGAAAATCTAAAAAATACCTAACTAGTTAGCCACTCTTTTATTCCCGCCCCTAGTTGGTATGGTTAAAAATCAGGGGTCGTTTACTGAGAAGAAACCTGACCTTAATGAGTCTGGTTATCTCAGTAATGTGTTTTTGTCAACATATTTCGAGCTGTTCCCCTAATAGCTCTTCATCAGGACTCCACGGGGTCCAGCCCTGTGTGTACCACTCCTAGGGAATCCTGTAATAAAGACACAAACCATGCACATCTAATGAACGCT
The DNA here is from genome assembly GCF_964204655.1 of Triturus cristatus. NCBI lineage: Eukaryota > Metazoa > Chordata > Amphibia > Caudata > Salamandridae > Triturus > Triturus cristatus. The sequence continues at coordinate 884,047,450 of NC_140594.1, forward strand.
GTATACATACTGTTCTAGTAATTAATCTGTGTCTGTAATTAGAAAGCAAAAAGATATATGAAAAACAGTGACCTGTCAGCTGTACTGGCAGGTCGTATTAGCATGATTATGCATGCAACTATCAAAATATCGCACTTGTATATTGTGGGGGCTCATATGATCTATCCTATGTGCTCAAATAGTGTGTCATGAACATAGAACACTGTAATGGGTGACACCACTCGTAAAATAGCACACGTGAAACAAGACACCATGTGGCAGTACAACATAAAACATAGAAAAGATAAAGCATGTGACGTACTTCTGTAGATGCTATATTATTGCATCATGGTCAAAGCCAGGGGTAGAGGGGCTTGTAGTCACATTCTAAAAGAGGAAGGGGGAAAAAGGTCTATATATCATGTACTCTTGTTGCTGATTGTTAGAAGGTAGTTCTGACACTATGGGCCGTCCGGATTTTTCGCTTTTTGAGCACCTAATTGTTAAGCTTTTACTGTGTGGGAGCCTCATAAGTTGGGACTCACCCACAGTGAACTCAGGATGTAAGAGACTGCATGGGGATTTTACTGGTGTTCCCCTGGCGTGACCAGGCCACTGCGCAGCAGCTGGAGTAAGGGACACCGGGCTGGTTACATGCAGACACGTGTGTACATGGAATAGGCTTTATAGGCTGAAAGAAACATGCCAGAGAAAGTCAGTGTGTTTTACTGTGTTTTCACTTCATTATTCCCCTATGGGAATGTGGGGCCCATGGCTAGATTAACTTCCGTTAGGCCTACAGATTCCAGACACGCACTTAAGTCCAATGTAGCGAATGTGAAAATAAGTATTCTGCAGAGTCCAAAGTCATATTTGTACTGCTTTTGGGTCATCCAGAACTGTCATATTTCTCTGAGCCAGCCATGACCAGACCCAGGCTGAGGGCTGACCTCAGCTGGATGGATTGATAACCTTTCTTCCACAAGTGAGGGCCTCCTCTCCACGAAGAGAAGATGGGTGGGGCTACAGGCCAATCCATCAACCGCTGTCGCTGGGTGCCAGGCACCAGGCTGCACCAAGGAGGGAAGGCAGCTTGGGGGGAAGGTGCTTCCGAGACATGTGGCAGAAACCCTGGACGACGCCATTTTGAACAAGCTCAGAGGCTGGACAAGAAGGAGGGAGCAGGGGCAGGGACGTGATGTGTCGCTGTTTGATAGGACCAACAGAGACTACCTGCCAGCCCCCTACTCAACTTTTAAAAAGTGCTTGCACAGGAAGAGAAGGTCTCTCTGGGGTGTGGTCTTCTGAGGGTGAAGGTGCTGGAGCCTGGCGCAATGGGCAGTTGGAAGGAGAGACCCCCTGACTGCCCCCAGGACCCTATCAGCATCAGAAGAAGAGCCCAGGACTGGTGCACAGAAGCAGCAGGGGCCTCTGCGCAGGGAGAGAGGCCCAGAAGGAGAGCCTAACGAAAGGCTGGCGCATGGAGCCAGTGAAGACAGCACACTGCTGAATCTACCCTCTCAGAGACCCAGAGGAGAGTGTTCCCAGTGGCTGGGGCTGGTAAAGAGGAGCATGAAGCGCCCCATGATGCCTCGCCAGGCATTTGGAAATCTGCCATTTTGGTGCTTTGTGGCCCCCAGAGGAGGGGGTCACCCACATGTGTGAAAAGGGGTGCAGGGGGGCTGCAGGAGCACCGCATTCTCCCCCAGCATAAAGAAGAACAGTCCACCCCTAAGTTTCACGGGGCATCTGAAAGAATAGCCCCTCAAGGGCTCAGCCAGCCTTTAACACCTTCTAGGCTGGAACTTATGTTCTACAGCTGAGGGTGTACTATGAAGTGCATCATGGAGTGAAGGGCTGAGTTGGGGATGTCTGCAGAAGGGCATCTCCTGGAGGTGAAGTGGTGTAATTGCACCGAAATGCATTTACTATTGGTTATTTCTTTTTAGGTGGACTGAAAGTCACATGTGTAAAGTGAAGTACCTGTGTAAGGTGATGTTAAGCTAAATGGAGTTATGTTGCTGGACCTTCCTGCTAGGGGGTCTGGCTGTATTTACGTAATCCCATGCTTTTACCTGTGATTCCTTTTAAAGTGAAGAGGCGCACTGCAGGAGAAGTGTAGTTGCCAGGAGTACTTCTTTTGAAGGGACTGTAAATCACATGTGTAAGGAGATGTCATAAGCCAAGTGGGGCTATGTTGCCAGACAGTCCTGCTAGGGTGTCTGGCTGTATATGCACAATCCTGTGATTTCATCTGGGATGCCTTTAGGGGCTGTAATTGCAATGCATTCAAATGATCAACCAAGGTGATGAGTACTGTCATTCTAAAGTGTGCGTAAACATGGATTCTTGCTGCTGCGCTTAGGTGAAGACCCCAGACTGCTAGCCCTTAAGATATAGAGGTGCATACTTTATGGTCAGTAGGAGATGCTCAGTCAGGGTCATGTGTCACCAAGGCAGGTTTACCCCTTTTTAATGCTTGTTGAGGTAATGGGGTGGGTTGCCACTGGGATGGTGCCAGTGCGCAGGGCCCTCGCTCCAGGTTATGTTCAACTAACTGCATTGGGGGCAAGTTGATGTGCATACATGGGAGTGGTGGTACTAGACCCCACCCCCCTGCGGGAGGGGTGGAGATGTTATGAAATGTCACAAAGTAATTCCAACAGCTTATGTATATTTGTAAATTGGTGCATAGTATTGAGTGGTGTGTGTGTTTAATAAATGTACTCTTACTTTTATAAAGCAAAGTACAGACTGGACAATCAATTATTGAGTGTTATTGTTGTGCAACTGCAAATGCCGATTACTAGCCCACACCACCTCCCTTGAGTAAGCCTCAGACTGCTCTGCAACGCTACCCTCTGAGAGTCAGGCGCTACAATTGGGTGTTTGGTTCCCAGTGAAGGACAAATGTAGTCATGTTATTTGTGCAGGCCTCACAGATGCTGCCTCGTTTTCCAACATTGGTGTCTAGCGGCGGGAAACATAGTATCCCATTCTGGTGTGCATTTATAGCATTTGATAAGTCCAGTTTTGCCACACATTACCTATGCAGCAATGAGCAAATGGAAGAGCGCAAGGCTCTGAGAAAGGTTCAACGTTTTGGTTATGTGAACTAAAGGTATGGGAAAGGAAAGCCTCGCGCCCATATGTGTCATGTGAAGTTATTATGGTTTAAATGTAAGCTGTATTGATATGACCGCGCTATGTTGATTATAATGTGCTAGCGGGATGGTGCTTTCCAGGAAATGATTGCATACAAATGTTCTAAGCCATATTGTACACCTTTGAACCCTAACACTACATACCCTACACCTGCATGAGCAGGGTGTCTCCTCAAGAGATAGGGACAGCAACTGATACCTACATCACAGGGGGGGTGTAGGGGTGGATTGACCGTCAAGGGGGACAGGAGAAGTAGGGGTCCTGGGAGGTTCCCGCACTTTTTAAGGGCAGGGAGGGTTTCCACACAAGGGGCCCCAGATATCCTTCCCCCATTGGAAGTTTCTTGCTAATGGCGCAGGCCAAAACCACTGGAAGGGTGGGGCAGGAGGTTTCTTTACCCCGGGTAGTAACGCCCCAGGGGTTCCCATGGTGGGGAACCCTAAGAACCTTTTCCCACAGTGGGAGGAGGGTGTGGTAAAGTTGAGCGTCCGGAAGGTCCCCCCAGGTTAACTGGTGGGGAGCAACCCAGGGGTGGCCCCTGGTAGTGGGTGGCCCCCAAGGAGGGTAGTTCTTGAGTGGTGGTGTGTAGTGGTAGCCCCTAGGTACCCTAGGTGGGCTAGGTAACTGACCCAGTGGAGATCTGAGTGGGGCCGATGTGCTCCCTAGTTCCAGGTGAAGGGTTAGTGGTGGACCCTGAGGTGTCAGGGTCGGGTGGCTGGTGACCAGTCAGGTAGGCCCTGTGGGACTTGAACCCCAGGACCAGAAGCATGGGGTGATCCCCTAGTCGAGGCAGGAGGTGGACTTCTGCCAGGTAGTACCACCCTGAACACAGGTGGGGCCTATTTTAAGTGAAGGGACCCTGTGGTTCGTGAAGGGGTGGTGCAGGCCTAGTCGGGATCTTTAGGGTCCAGGGCTGAAAGTGGTAGTACTACCCTGAAGGCAGGTGGGGCCTATCTTCAGTGAAGGGACCCTGCTCTTCATAAGGGGTGGTGCAGGCCATCCAGGGACCAGGTAGGTCCCTGGGCGGTCTCCCAAGGCGCTGCAGGGAGACCGGGGAGAGCCATGAGAGGTGGGCCTGGGTCTAGCTAACTCGGGGCCCACAGGCTCTCTAAGGGTACTCCGGGAGGAGAGCGCACCTCTCGGAGGGAAGGGTACATAGGCCCTGTTCTCGCAGCGGAGAACAAGGAAGGGGTCTAGGTTACCGGGGTAGTATCCGTGTGGAGCTACTGATGGGGGGAATGAGCTGTAGGATGTCTGATGAGGCACCCTCAGTGTTCATCCCTGGCACTGCCAGTGTGGTGGTGAGGCCGGTCTGAGATCCTATCAGGGAGCCAGGCCAGTGGCCAAAGGGTGCTTTTCTGTGTGGGGAAGCACAAGTGGCTGTGCTTTCTTTAGGGAAGACAGTCATCCCGAAAGGGTGGAGGCAGCAGAATGACCTCAGCGGCAGGCTGAGGATGAGGGTCCAGAGAGGTTGCATCTTTGGGGTGCAAGGACCAAACGGAGAGAGGGTACTGGTTGGAACAAACTCTGGAAGGGAGAAAAGCTAGTGATCCAGGGGATGGGATTTAGACCTATCACAGAAGACCGCATCGGTGCTGAGGCACTGGACCCTTGTCCGGAGAAGTGGTAGGCATAGTGTTGCATGCCCAAGGGCAAAGGTGAGCCTAGTTAGGCTGAGTCCATGTAGACCATGAGTGACCTAGAGGTATCTAACCTAGAGCCCGGAGGGTTCTTAGGGTAGTCTGGGATCCCTGTCATGGGTGGAGATTTCATGGATGGGAGGAGTAGGTGGTCTAAGCGGATAACTGGTCAGTAAGGGGGGTCTGGTCAGAACCCCTTATAACTAGTTATCGCTGACTACGGGAAGTGTACCCATTTAGAGTGGCTACTTCTTCCCTGTAGGAATCAGCTGGGCGCGGCGTGTGTTAGAAGGTGGTTCTGACACTATGGGCTGCCCGGATTTTTCGCTTTTTGAGCACCTAATTGTTGAGCTTTTACTGTGGGGGAGCCTCATAAGTTGGGACTCACCCACAGTGAACTCAGGATGTAAGAGACTGCATGGGGATTTTACTGGTGTTCCCCTGGCTTGACCAGGCCGCTGCGAAGCAGCTGGAGTAAGGGACACCGGGCTGGTTACATGCAGACACGTGTGTACATGGAATAGGCTTTATAAGCTGGAGAGAAACACGCCAGAGAAAGTCAGTGTGTTTTACTGTGTTTTCACTTCATTATTCCCCTATGGGAATGTGGGGCCCATGGCTAGATTAACTTCCGTTAGGCCTACAGATTCCAGACACGCACTTAAGTCCAATGTAGCGAATGTGAAAATAAGTATTCTGCAGAGTCCAAAGTCATATTTGTACTGCTTTTGAGTCATCCAGAACTGTCATATTTCTCTGAGCCAGCCATGACCAGACCCAGGCTGAGGGCTGACCTCAGCTGGATGGATTAATAACCTTTCTTTCACTAGCGAGGGCCTCCTCTCCACGAAGAGAAGATGGGTGGGGCTACAGGCCAATCCATCAACCGCTGTCGCTGGGTGCCAGGCACCAGGCTGCACCAAGGAGGGAAGGCAGCTTGGGGGGAAGGTGCTTCCGAGACATGTGGCAGAAACCCTGGACGCCGCCATTTTGAACAAGCTCAGAGGCTGGACAAGAAGGAGGGAGCAGGGGCAGGGGCGTGATGTGTCGCAGTTTGATAGGACCAACAGAGACTTCCTGCCATCTCCCTACTCAACTTTTAAAAAGTGCTTGCACAGGAAGAGGTCTCTCTGGGGTGTGGTCTGCTGAGGGTGAAGGTGCTGGAGCCTGGCGCAATGGGCAGTTGGAAGGAGAGACCGTCTGACTGCCCCCAGGACCCTATCAGCACCAGAAGAAGAGCCCAGGACTGGTGCACAGAAGCAGGGGCCTCTGCGCACGGAGAGAAGCCCAGAAGGAGAGCCTAACAAAAGGCTGGCGCAGGGAGCCAGTGAAGACAGCACACTGCTGAATCTACCCACTCAGAGACCCAGAGGGCAGAGGTGAGTGTTCCCAGTGGCTGGGGCTGGTAAAGAGGAGCATGAAGCGCCCCATAATGCCTCGCCAGGCATTTGGAAATCTGCCGTTTTAGTGCTTTGTGGCCCCCAGAGGAGGGGGTCACCCTCAGGTGTGAAAAGGGGTGCAGGGGGGCTGCAGGAGCACCGCAGTCTCCCCCAGCATAAAGAACAACAGTCCACCCCTAAGTTTCACGAGGCATCTGAAAGAATAACCCCTCAAGGGCTCAGCCAGCCTTTAACACCTATTAGGCTGGAACTTATGTTCTACAGCTGAGGGTGTACTATGAAGTGCATCATGGAGTGAAGGGCTGAGTTGGGGATGTCTGGAGAAGGGCATCCCCTGGAGGTGAAGTGGTGTAATTGCACCGAAATGCATTTACTATTGGTTATTTCTTTTTAGGTGGACTGAAAGTCACATGTGTAAAGTGAAGTACCTGTGTAAGGTGATGTTAAGCTAAATGGAGTTATGTTGCTGGACCTTCCTGCTAGGTGGTCTGGCTGTATTTACGTAATCCCATGCTTTTACCTGTGATTCCTTTTAAAGTGAAGAGGCGCACTGCAGGAGAAGTGTAGTTGCCAGGAGTACTTCTTTTGAAGGGACTGTAAGTCATATGTGTAAGGTGATGTTAAGCTAAATGGAGTTATGTTGCTGGACCTTCCTGCTAGGTGGTCTGGCTGTATTTACGTAATCCCATGCTTTTACCTGTGATTCCTTTTAAAGTGAAGAGGCGCACTGCAGGAGAAGTGTAGTTGCCAGGAGTACTTCTTTTGAAGGGACTGTAAGTCACATGTGTAAGGAGATGTCATAAGCCAAGTGGGGCTATGTTGCCAGACAGTCCTGCTAAGGTGTCTGGCTGTATATGCGCAATCCTGTGATTTCATCTGGGATGCTCTTAGGGGCTGTAATTGCAATGCATTCAAATGATCAACCAAGGTGATGAGTACTGTCATTCTAAAGTGTGCGTAAACATGGATTCTTGCTGCTGCGCTTAGGTGAAGACCCCAGACTGCTAGCCCTTAAGATATAGAGGTGCATACTTTATGGTGGGTAGGAGATGCTCAGTCAGGGTCATGTGTCACCAAGGCAGGTTTTCCCCTTTTTAATGCTTGTTGAGGTAATGGGGTGGGTCGCCACTGGGATGGTGCCAGTGCGCAGGGCCCTCGCTCCAGGTTATGTTCAACTAACTGCATTGGGGGCAAGTTGATGTGCATACATGGGAGTGGTGGTACTAGACCCCACCCCCCCAGCGGGAGGGGTGGAGATGTTATGCAATGTCACAAAGTAATTCCAACAGCTTATGTATATTTGTAAATTGGTGCATAGTATTGAGTGGTGTGTGTTTAATAAATGTCCTCTTACTTTTATAAAGCAAAGTACAGACTGGACAATCAATTATTGAGTGTTATTTTTGTGCAACTGCAAATGGCGATTACTAGCCCACACCACCTCCCTTGAGTAAGCCTCAGACTGCTCTGCAACGCTACCGTCTGAGAGTCAGGCGCTACAATTGGGTGTTTCGTTCCCAGTGAAGGACAAATGTAGCCATGTTATTTGTGCAGGACCTACCAGATGCTGCCTCGTTTTCCAACACTGATTAACAGGTGGGTAGCATACTCTGAGGGTTCAAGGCAGACTCTAGACAGCAGAGCAGTCCTTCCGGGTGCAGCAAAGCAGTCTTGTGGAGTCCACAGCAGGATACAGCAGCAGGTACCCTTCAAAGAATCTTTCTGCCGGTCCAGAAAGTGAACTGAAGAGTGGGTCTGAAGGTCACCTTTTTATACATGGGGTCTTCTTTGAAGTAGGGGAAATTTCTAGAGAATTCCCTCTGAAGTGATTGAAGTTTCCTGGCTCCCCTGTCCTGACTCCAAGCTGACTGCATGAACAATGAAGGGGCATGAAGTCCTGTGTGTGAAGGCAGAGCACAGCCTATTCAGTTACAAGTGGGGCTGTGCCCAGTTCCGCCACTCCCCATCCTGCCAGTTGATGGTCCATCCAGGTACACCTAACCCCTCTATTGTGTGGCTGTGAGGTACGAATAAACAAACTCTAACTGCCAAACACACACAGTCATTTGACCCAGGCTGCAGGCACCAAATAGTTTAAAACAGGAAAATGGCAACTTTCTAAAAGTGCTACGGCAACAAATGATGGACAGATGCTGAATGAACCAAACATTCACCCCCAGTCAAGAGAGCTGGGTTAAATCCATCATTATTTTGCTCACTATGCCACCCCAGTTTGGGCCCAGCCTTATGCAAATCAGACTTGATCCTGCTCCTCATGGGAACAGTCCAGCCCGAACTGCTAGGCTGGGTTCGCCCAGAACCGGAAACAAGCATCCCAGAACCAGTTTCGGGGTATCACCCCTTATCAGCCAGGCTAGCTTCAATCCAGTGGTACAGCGAGCAAGGGACCACGTCTGGGCATATCCATTCCACTTAGGGAAAAAAATGCTGCGGTAACAAATGATGGATGGTATGCTGAATTAATCAAACCTTCACGACCAGTCAAGAGATCTGGGTTAAATCAATTGTTCTTTTGCCCACTACATCACCCAAGTTTGGGCCCGGTCATATACAAATCAGTCTTGACCTTGCTCCTTGTGGGAACAGCCCTTCCCGAACTGTCCAGCCGGGTTCTCCCTGGACCGAAAACAAGCATATTAGGACTGGTTTGGGGTATCACCCTTCATCAGGCAGGCTAGCTTGTATCCAGTGATACAGCGAGGAAGGGATCCACGTCTGTACATATGCATCCCACTTAGAAGGAACATAGCAAACACAACAAGATGATGGACGGAGTGCTGACATTTTTCAACCACTCACCCTTAGTCAAGAGACTGACCTGGCAGTTCGGGCTGGACTGTTCCCATGAGGGGCAGGGTCAAGACTGATGAGGGGCAGGGTCAAGACTGATTTGCATATAGCTGGATCTAAACTGGGGTGGCACAGTGAGCAAAAGAACAATAGATTAAACCCAGATCTGTGACTGGGGGTGAGTGGTTTAAAAATGTCAGCAGTCCACCCATCATCTTGTTGTGTTTGCTATGTTCACCCTAAGTGGCCAAAGGTATGCCCAGACGTGGATCTCTTGCTCGCTGTGCCACTGTATTCAAGCCAGCCTGGCTGATGAGTGGCGATACCCCGAAACCGGTCCCAGGATGCTTGTTTCCTGTCCAGGGCGGACCTGGCCTGGCAATTCGAGCTGGTTACCTGTTCCCAATCAAACGTTAGGGCATATTAAATGTGATAAGGCAACCCAATGTTATCCTATGGGAGATAGATAAAAATACATGTCCACTTGTTTAATTACAATGCACCCTGCCCTATGGATTACCTTTGAGGTGACTTATATGTAATAAATATGGAGTGTAACGCTTGGCAAGGGGGTCATATTTCCAAGTCGAAATGCCAATTTAAAACTATGTTCAGACTGTAATAGCATGCCTGGGATATGTTTTACGGGGCTACTTAAGTGGGTGGAACAATAAGTGCTGCAGGTCCACCAGTAGAATTTAATTTGCAGGCGCTAAGTATATTGTATACCAAGCTACAAGGGACTTATAATTAAATAAAATATGCCAATCAGGTTTAAGCCAATTTTAGCATGTTTAAAGGAGAGAGCGCAAGCAACAGCTGATTAGCAGTGCTAAGGTGCACAGAGTCCTATGGTCAACAAAAATGAATTCAACAAAAATAGGAGGGGTGAAGGCAAAAGTTTGGGGGAAGACTAAACTAAGGCTGATAGGTCTAACGCATGTTTTCCACTAACAAAATATATTCATGAAAGAAGGTCTTGGTTCTGGAAAAGAAATGGAACAGGGAGAAGTAGGAAGATTAGACCTGGTAATTAAGATTATTTGTGAATGTGCCTTGATGCATTCTACCGCAGTGGAGGGATCAGGCATGTTTAGACTCTAGTGGTCCTCTCCTATAGATGCCATAAAGATCTAGCACACAGTCCCTTTGTAGCTCTGTGCTTGGTTATTGGCGAGAGAGTACTTTTACCCTGGGTGACAAGTAATCCTAAAATAGCCTCATAGTTCCAAAGCACGACTGCAGTCCCAGCTGCTATAATTTAGTCGAAACACAGTTTCCACAAAAAAACGTTTTCATTTTTTCCACCAGAGAGGGCTTTGTCAACTCTAAAACACCACTTGAAAAACTCTATACATGAATACTGTGTCATAACAGAGGTGACTAAATAATGGCCAATCACATAACAATTAATAGAAAACTCTAAACAATAAAAAGCTGGTGTATACATATTCTCTGAACCCTGATCCTTCAGTTGCCACACAAGTTCCACAAGTTTTTGTGTAATGATGTATTGGAATATTTTGTCAATACAGTGGATCTTACGTATTATGCAATTCAAGTATAAATGAATTAGGTGTAGAAGCAGTTTATTTGGTCTTCTATTATTTTTTTAATCAAATTAGTATTTGATCAAAAGTTACAAAAGTGGTAAATCGTAAATTTAGAAAACTAAGATGAGCCTTGGTATTTAATGCTATAATTCCAATACACTAGAGTGTTTTTATTTATTACCTATTGATCGATAACTATTATAATTAGAACCATAATTCTATGCAACACTTTTGAAAGAAATCCTGTATTATAAAATATCAGCTCTATTTTACTTAAATTGTGAAACAAGGATTACTGAAACTCTAACCTAATAAATACTTTTATGGATGTCAGTCACAGATTTGGGAATATTTCACTCCAAAACTGTGGTCACCTTCTTTGCATACATTTACAAACCTTGTGGAGCAATGATGAACCCCAAAAGCTTTACAGCTGAACAATTAAATGTGCATTTTGAAACCTTAGTTTACAGCTGATTCTCTCTTAGTCATGGAAGTACTGACTGAACATGAAAAGCATGCTCTTCTTTGGTATTCAAGGAAATAAGACTGTTGTGTAAATAAACTACCCCAAATACATCAAGATATTCACTGAACATGTCAATTACAAAGTTTTGGAATGCAGCATGTGCACTCTGAGAAGACGGTCTTCCATTCATCCCCTTGCCTCATTCTTATCAAATCATTCGCCTCCCACAAATCAGTCTTGATGATACTCTTGTCTTCTTTAATCTGGCCATTATTAGTGGCAAAGCAAATCTGTTCTTAATTGCGATAATGATTAAATGCTCTATGCTTTACTTGAGCACAAAACAAGGGAGCTACTTCTGCAGCAGCCTGTTAAGTTCTGATTAACCCATTAATGTGATATTCATCTAAATTAGGCCTGGGCGGTACATTCGGTTCCGCTCGCGGAATTTGTGACATTTGGGTAATTTCGCATTCCGTGGAGAACGCGGAATTGCCAAAAATTCAGTGATCCGCGGAATTTTTTGCTTGCTCACGCTTTCGAAATGCGTGTTCACGAGATATTTCACCCCAAGAATACAAACAGCGTTCGCGAACAGGATAAAAGCATCGAGAACGGGCGAAACAAGCAATTCCGCGTGTTCGCGGAACTCTGCGTGCTTGCAGAGATTTGTTACTGTTTCATGGAGCTTTGCGTAGCACGACTACGCAAATTGCGCCGACCCGTAATCTAAATATGTATGCAGGTGCCCAGTTTCTAATTCCTTAAGAGCATAAATTCTACTGCAAGGTATGGGAGTACCAGGTTCCGAGTCAATGCATGAGTCATAAGGGCACTGAGGTGGCAAATGTTCTGTTTTCTTTTTGCTAAATAGACTTGATATTCTGAGGTTAATACTGGTGACTTAACAAACACCTTCCTTGCGCACTCCATTTAGCTACCGCTATCTGAGGTATTGTCAAGCAGGGCCGGACTGGGAACGAAAACCGGCCCTGGCAAAGTGCTTGGCCGCCCCCCCCCTCCGCGAGGTTGGGGGTGCAGCCGAGCTCTTTGCCAGGGCCAGCTTTCGGACGATTTTGTTACAGGACCGATTTTGCAGCTCCGCTGCAAAAATGGCCCTGTAACAAAAACGGACCCCAGGGCCCAAAACCAGCCCCCACCCATGCGGCCCACCGGGGGATTGCCCAGTGCCCGCTACGGCCAGTCCGGCCCTGTTGTCAAGCAACTTTATTAACATTTTGCAGAGAATAACTGCACTGTTCCTTTTTCCACTGTAACAATGGGTTATGATACTTTAACCTGAGAATTCCTAATACAGACGTTAACAAGAGACCATCCACTATTCTAATCTGTTCTGATTATTTCTTCTTAAAAACCTGCAATTCCCATGATTCTGCAGAAGTCCTACCAATTGAATTGTCCACAGCCTCTGCATCTATGAAAGTGGCTTAACGATTTTGTACCTTATTGCCATTTTGTAACAATACATTAAGGACAACAAGCAGCTCTTGACATTGTATCAAGTGTGATCTTATTAAGGGCCTTGGCAGAATTGAAACTCGGGAGAGAGACTCCAATTTTCTCAGAGGTCCCTTGTTTCCCTGCTAGGAATGCTTGGGATCTCTCAGATCAACAATTGTGTTGATCTGAACCACATTACATGTACGGATACATGGGATTTCTCTGTTATTTTTCTCCATTAGATAAAATTAGACACACTGGCTCAATTTGTATGAGGTGTGGAGAGGGTAGTCTCTTTTTTTCTGCCATGATCCATTAGGAGTACTAAATCTATTAGCTTCTCACAATTAATGATTCGATTGATGAACGACTTCAGCTATAAAGTAGGAAATACTTCAAGGAAACAAAGGTGGGTTCACCTACCTATACGAAGAGTAAGTTCAGATGTATGCCAACATGATTCAGCACTCTCAAGAGTATGAGATGAACAGAAACCCAGCTTTGGACTAGGTGAATGTCAGGTTAGGTAACTCATGAATTCCTGATTTGCACTGTGCATTCTGGTACTTCTCGTTCTCACTACAGTTAACAATGCAATGGGCAAACATGGACGTCATGTGCTACACAAATGGCGAGGGACAAAATGAGCTTTTTGCGAAACAGCATCATGCCAGATTGATTTGCCGTGCCTGTGACAGAGTTTGTTACCATAAAGTCTGAACAATAAGTGGTGCCAACAATGGAACATTGTGATTCATCTTAACACGCTAGAATGTCAACCTTGGGCATTCATTGGGTTGGCTAGTGATTCTGACATGTTACTTAATTGTGACTGATTAGTACGATACAACAGAAACGCTGCCCTCTCTTTGCTAAAGCAGCTGTGGGTCTCAGCCAGACTCAAGCATGTGACTCTCAATCGTCACCAACCCAACCCCATAGAGAAGCGGTGTGGCAACACGCAGTGTTGCAGCATTCCTCAATTTATTACTCCATGACCACAATAATTGGTCTATCAAAGACTTTCATGAGCATAAACAGTTCTATTTCTTGTAATTCCCAATTTGGCCAGAAATGTAATTTCTGTCTGAACTGGGAATTTTATAAATACTTTAGTCCTTTATGTACAAGCCTACACTTCATGTGCGCTAACAAGTTTAAAAATATGAGTGTTTTTGTTTACTCCATAGGTGTGTAATACACTTCCACTGAAGGCAGTGCCATCCTTGTTGCAAAGCTGGTCTCGCTGTCTCATGTCAAGCAACCATCTGGAATGTTCTTGACGGAACCAAATAAGGTCTCTATTGTATCCTCCGTCCAGGCAAAATGAGGCTAGAAACTACAAGTCTGGCCACGAAAAATACCTGCAATGTGTTCTATTAAACGTTCGATCTCTGGGGAAACATAAATACCAGATCGAGGATATGATCCAAAGCACGAATACTGACCTAATCTTTCTCACTGAGACATGGACAGACAATGCCTCATGCCCAGATTGTAATATAGCCATGCCAAAAGGCTATGCAGTTACCTCGCAGGATAGGGAGGGAGGGAGAGGGGGGGGCATAGCCATTATTCATAGAGAGCATCTAAAACTGCTTGTAGACACCATCAGGGATCTCTCGGCAGAAGCTCTGCATTTTTTTATTAATATTAACAATACTCTGAATTTTCTAGGTTTATTGATATATCGCCCTCCTGGACCCAAGGCCCCATTTGCACAGACCTTAATGACTCATTTAGAATCTCACACAGATTCTGCCCCGTTTATGATAATCGGGAATTTTTACTTCCACCTGGAACTTGTTGACAATTCAGATACAGAGAAATTATTAGATAACCTAGCTACCTTTGGCTTTACCCAGTTGGTTTAAGAGCCCACCCATCAAGCTGGTCACATTTTAGATGGTATTTTTTCAAATAACTCTGAAATGCTCGTGTCAAGGGTTGCACCTCTTCCATGGACAGACCACTATGAGGTCCACTTTAAGATCAGGATCCCGCTGCTAACTCAGGATACACAAGTAAAACCAACCAGGGTAAAGTCCAGACGTTGGAATAAAGTCAACGCCGACGATCTGTTAGTAGCCCTTGGTCAAGGTCCCCTGTCGCTGGCTAAAAATAACAATGAGGCAGCCTCTGAGTTTAACAATTGGCTCCGGACAGCGACTGACCAGGTAGCCCCAGAAAAATGGTCTACTATTAGGAGACTTAAGCCTTCGTTCCCTTGGTACAACCCACAACTGAAGAAACTAAAGGTGAAATGCCGAACAGCTGAACGACAGTGGCGGCAAGACTATGATAATGTCATGAAAATAAATTACAATCTTGCCCTCAAACAATATAAAGAGGCAATTATTGAGGCAAAAAAGCATTTTTACACCACTAAAATCGAGGAAGCTGGCAATTCTTCTAGGGAGCTTTTTAAAACAGTAAATTTGCTTTCTAAATCACAGCTTGGCAGTATCTTTCATTCAAATCAAACTATGTGCAATAAGCTAGCGACATTCTTTCAGAATAAAGTTCAAGTTATCTATGATAACCTTTCTGAAGCTCGAATGGTCCCAGATAAACTACTTCTATCACAGTCAACGGCAGAATTACCTGATATGGAGCTAACCAGATTCCCAGCGATTAGTAAAGATGAGGTTTGTAAACTGCTCCTCTCGATAAAATCTGGTTCACCCCTGTCCTGCTATGGTGTTACACTCGGTGGCTAGTAGAATTGGCGACGAATTGACGCCGCTAATTAATCAAGTCCTGGAGTCTGGTAGCTATCCAGTATGCTGGAAAAATGCTACGATCAGACCTATTCTAAAAAAAAACACTTTAGACCCTATGGAGCCTAAGAATTATCGGCCAAGATCTTAGAGAAGTCAATGATTAAGATACTGATGGACTATCTAGATGCTAATGATGTACTGGACCCAACTCAGCATGGTTTTTGACCTAACCACTCGACCGAATTAGCCTTAATTGTAGCAGCTGAGGAGATTCGGAGAACATTTGATCATGGGGGTAATGCAGTCCTTGTGTTTCTTGACTTGTCGGCAGCCTTTGACACCGTGAATCACACGGTGATGGTTCAGCGGCTATGGGACGTGGGGATTGGGGGTTCGGCTCTGTCCCTCCTATCCTCATTTTTGGACGGGAGAGTACAGAGCCTGTACTGGGAGGGCCTGCAGTCAGAAAGCTTTCATTTGCCCTGTGGAGTTTCCCAGGGATCAGCATTATCATCAACGATTTTTAATATCTATATGCTGCCCCTGGCCAGTCTCATTAGGAAGCTTGGTTTTGCTTTTGTGTCATATGCAGATGACTCCCAGCTCATAATCTCTATGGCCAAACACCCTGAGAATACAGCTGTCAGGTTTCACACCTGTTTGGAGGAGATTATGATCTGGATGAACCATAGCTTCCTAAAAATTAATACAGATAAGACAGAGGTTATAGAGTGGGCCAGGGACAACCCCAGTGGGATGCCTCTTGGTGGCCAATGACAGCTGGTGAATGTCTCAGTCCGGCTCCCAAGGTTAGAAATCTGGGAGTTATTTTTGACCGTCAACTAACCTTCTCTGCCTAGGTAAATAGCCTCACCTCTTCCTGCTTCTTTTTAATCAAAACCTTGAAGAAGATCTTTCCCTTTATCGGGAAGGAATTACAGAGTCAGTGGTAGTAGCTCTCTTGCTGACTAAGTTAGATTATTGTAATGGCCTGCTATTGGGAATTAATAAATCCCAAATGAGCAGGCTACAATCACTACAAAATGCCGCCGCCAGACTACTCCTAAACATACCAAGAGGTAAATCTACCTCCGCTGGAATTCGAGCCTTACATTGGCTTCCTATCCAGCATCGAGTTGAATTTAAGGCCTTATGTTTGGTCCACAAGGCTTTTTATGGTGGAGTAGCTAAGGCTATTCAAAGAATGCTTAGACCCTATACCCCCGCTAGCTCATTAAGATCCAGTACACTGGGTCTTCTCCATACTGATAGGATTAGGAAGGTGAGATAGGGTGGGCGAGCTTTCTCCCACTGCGCAGCGAAGCTATGGAACTCATTGCCAACAGCCATGCGTTTCCAATCAAACAGGCTAGCATTTAGGAAAGAATTGAAGACCTGGCTGTTTGCTATAACATAGGCGAATGATGCAGGCTGTAATACTTGTACTCACCCTAGCGCCAAGATGCCACGGCATTTGAGCGCTCTAGAAGCACATATCCTATCCTATCCTAAAAGTTTAGTTTGTCACACCTATTAGCATGTTAAATTCAATCTTTCATGGCAGCGGGAAATCTTGCATAAAGCTCAAAAAAATTATCGGCCCTTCAAGAGAAGAGAAATAGCATGGGGGGGGGGGTCTTTAAAGCGTCAGCATTACTCCTATAAAACTCCCTCCTTTATTTAATCAGACTGGTCAGAAGCCACTTGGTATCCAGGAAGACATTTTCTTTTTTTTTTTTTTTTTTTTTTTGAAAAAGTTTTATTAAGCAATAATTCGGTTACAAGTACGGGCCTACAACCACCCGGGCCGGCCGCTAGGTACAGAAGGAAATCTACACTTATCAAGGCTACAATCAGTTCCCAGGGCACTGCCCTGCAGTGGCTCCAGATAGTGCTCGAGGAACAGGAAGCGTAAGTCCAACAATCACACAAAAAAAAAAAAAAAAAAACAATACACAACATAAGGCGAGTTATGAGGGAAACCAGTGCGGGTCAGGCTCCCCCCGGGAAACTCCAGTCAGGACAATTGAGCAAACCGCTAAAGAGAGGAGTACCGGGAGGCCGGGGACGGAGGGGGGGGGGGGGAGGGGGTCAAGGAAGATGAACGTCCATATGTAGTTGTTCCAAAAGGCGCCAGGAGCCATCAAGGGTCAGGGGGACATGGCGATATCAGTATCTACCAGGGGGGGCGTACAGATGCCTCCGCGATACGCGTTCCATTGCCCCCAAATTCTACCCCATGCCCCCGGCTTGCCACGGGCCACATACACAGTCTTCTCCCTAAACATACACCAGTCCATATTCTCCTTCCATACTGACACGGTGGGCGGCCGTTGAGCGCCCCAAAGTTGCGCTATGTCCCTCTTGGCAATCATGTTCCCTAGGGCCGCCCACCGAGTCTGAGCCGCGCTGTAGTCATTGGGCTCCCACACATTCAGGACACAGCGACGCACCTCCGGCAGCAGCACGACCCCGGTGACCTGTCCCATAACCGTGTGGACCCGGCGCCAGTAGTCCGCCACCTCGCGGCACTCCCAAAGGATATGAAGAAAGGTGGCGCTGAGCCCACAGCCTCGCTTACAGAGCCCGTCGCCGGAGAATCCCATCGAGACCAAGCGCGGACCCGTCACATACACCCGGTGGAGAATCTTGAGCTGTACCAACCGGAGACGAGCCGGAATGGCAACCTCCCTGGGGGACGACAGTGCAGACTGCCAATCTTCGTCGTCCAATTCCACCCCATCCCCAGTCCAAGCCTCCCGAAGGCGCACAAAAAGGTCCGCCCGGTGATTAATTATTTTTTTATAAATTAAAGAAATAGTACTATCAGGGACATGTCCGTCAAGTATACGGTCCTCGAGGGGCGAGGAAACAGGGATCTTGGTCCCCTCCCCGAAGACCGAGAGCAGGGCGTGTCGAACCTGGGCGTAGCGGAAGAACTCCCTGTCGGTCAGCTCGTATTCGGCCTGGAGCACCGCGAAAGTCTTTACCGCGCCCTTATGCCACAGGTCTCCCACTTTGCTGATACCAATCGTGTCCCACCGGTCAAACCCCTTCGTGGTCCACAAGCTGCCCAGGCGGTCGGAGGCAAACAAGGGAGTAGCACATGTTAATCGCTCACTCCAGCCCATGGCCGCAGTGGCAGCCCTCCAGGTCCGCACCGCAATCTTAGTAGGACCCGTAAGGGTCCGGCCAGCCAGGCGGGAATAAAGTGCCCTGTTGTAGTTCCCGCCGGGAAGCAGGAACTTGTCCATCTCATACGCCGGATTCAAGCCGGGCGCATACGTGGCGTGGTTAATGGCAGATAGCTGCGAGGCCCAATAGTACCTGCGAATGTCAGGAAGCGCGATGCCCCCGTCATACCAGGGGAGAGTGAGCTTGGCAAGAGCAATACGCGCCCGCCCGTCCCACACCAGTCTCCTCTGCAGGCTCTCCACCTCCCGAAAGTAGGCCACTGGGATAACATCGAAGGAGTTCTGGAGTGCATAGAGGAACCTGGGAAGGGACATCATTTTAAACAGCGCGGCCCGACCCAGCGGGGACAGGGGGAGCCTGCACCACCGGGCCGTGTCCTCCCGCAGCCGCCGAAGTGGACGCAGGAGATTCTGCTCATAGCGAGCCACCGGGTCCAGCGAAACGTATATCCCCAGGTACTTAAAGCCGCTCAGAGATATCTGAATCGGGAGCCGAGGCGGCAGGAGAGGAGGACCACCAGAGATGGGATAAACGCAGGATTTAGACCAATTGATCGTGAGACCCGAATTGTTCCCAAAGGAGGTCAGAACGTCAAAGAGGACGTTGAGTGACTGCCGCGGTGAGGTGAGATACAGGAGAATGTCGTCCGCATACAGCGAGACCCGATCTTCGAAGCCCGGGCCCCACCGGATCCCTCTAAGCGAGGGCTCCCAACGGAGCCAGGCAGCGAGCGGCTCCAGGGCGAGAGCAAAAAGCAACGGGGACAACGGGCACCCCTGCCTCGTGCCCCTGCCGAGGGCAAAGGGCCGAGAGACCCGCCCATTCACCACCACTTGAGCCATGGGTCCCGTGTAAAGGAGCCTCACCCAGCCAATAAATCCCTCTCCAAAGCCGAATTTATCCAAGACGGCCCAGAGGAATGGCCACTCAATAGTATCAAAGGCCATCGTGGCATCCAAAGAAACCAGCACGGCCGGTTCGGAGAGGAACTCCGCCCTGGCAAGGGCACCGTGAAGACGCCGCAAGTTAAGAGCGGTGTTGCGGTGCGGGATAAAGCCGCATTGGTCCGGATGAATAAGGTCGCACACGACACTCAACAATCGATTGGCCAGGACTTTCGCCAGGATTTTGGGCTCCGCATTGAGCAGTGAAATGGGCCGGTAAGAAGTACAGCGGTCTCGCGGCTTGCCCTCCTTGGGGATAACGACTATAGTGGCCAAGCGCTGGTCGGCCGGAAGGGAACCCGCCGCGAGAGAGTCGCGGAACATGCGGCTGAGGAAGGGCGCAAGCTTATCAGGACGCAATTTGTATAGTTCAATGGGCAGACCGTTAGGACCCCCGTCCGGCATCGAGTCCAGCCAGTCACTTGCGGCAACAGGAGAGTCAAAAAAGGCTGTCCGCTCTCCATGCTCCACTCGGAGTTTCGCCGGGTAGATCATCGAATACTTCAGGCCCAGCTCGCGGAGACGGCGCTTCACCCCTTGGAATCCCATCCGCTGTTTCTGGACCAGTTGCGTGAAGTCCGGATAAAAATTGATAGTCGAGTTCTCGTAGCGGACCGGGCCACGGGTCCGTGAAGCCTGCAGAATAGCGTCGCGGTCCCTGTAGTGGAACAGTTTAGCCACAATAGGCCTCGGGGGGGCCCCCGGCCGCGGCCGGCCGCCCGGAACTCGATGGGCCCGCTCCACGGCGAAGAATTTACTTAGGCCAGCCGGGGACAGCTGTTGCAGGATAAGTTCCTCGACCACGAGGTCCACCGGGCGGCCGTCTGAGGACTCCGGTACACCAATGATGCGGATGTTGTTGCGTCGGGCCCGTCCCTCGAAGTCCTCAAGCCGCCGGGCCATATGGTCGTTGACCACTCTAATGTCCCCAAGCGCGGCCCGCAGATCCGACACCTCCGCACCCAGGGTGGAGGTCCGTGTATCAAGGGCCTGGACCTTCTCGTTGGTTTTGGAGAGGTCGGCCCGAATCAGGGTGACATCGATTGCGACTGTGTCGATCTTACGGGCCAGGGCCTCATATTGCGTCGCGATGGTTTCCCTGATGCCCTCGATGGCGCCCATAATGTCCTGCAGGGAAAGTTCCGCAGAGACGGTCGTGCCTCCCCCCGCAGCATCCGGGGAGAGGCCAGTAGCGCCAGGGGGCCCTCTGCCCTGGGTGTAGCGGTCCATGTTGTTGCTCTGGACCGCTCCCCCGCGCAGAGAAGCCTTGGTCTTGCGCCCCTCCGGACCCCCTTTGCCCGCCATGCGAGCGCAGTCTCTCAATGGGACCTCCGATCAAAAGGTGTGCGGGCGCCAGCAAAAGGACCACAAACTGCCGATGTGGGGGTCGGAGGCGTCAGGCCCACCAGTAGCAGATGGAAGCAAGCCTCGGGCAGAGGCCCAGGAGGCACCTCGCCACCTTGAGCACGCACGCCAGCCGATCTCCTGAAGGCCAAAATCGAAACCGAAAGCGCTGACTCGGCAACTGGCACCGCGCTGAGGCCGCTGTTGTTCAATTGCAGCCCGGCCCCACGGGTCACCTTCACCCCGGCCACCTCCGCCGGGTGGGTCCCAAAAGTTCCGACGACGACAACTCAGGATTCCCAGGTCCAATTAGAGTTTTAAAAAGAGATATATGATCAGCTGGTCTTCATCTCCCAGATTCCATAAACCAAATCAGGATAATCTCAGGATATATTCCGAGGAGCAGAAAGGGTCCGGGGAGCCCTGTGCTCACGCGACCATCTTAGATGCGCGCTAGGCTCCTCCCCGCCAGGAAGACATTTTCTAATGAATTTCTCATTTAGTACCCTGACCATTTCTTTAGTGCCAAGATGCTTATGGGTGAACCCTGTACTTGAAAAATAGACAAAATAGAATATACAAAGAAGAAACATCCAAATGCCTACTTTGTTCATGCCACCTCTGCACCTTCTCCCAACCTATCTTGCTTGTCACTTGAGCAGCAGAATGCTAGATGCGATGGCCTACTAAAAAAAGCCCTCACACCTTAAAAAAAAGCCCTCACACCTTTCCCTCTGTCGAGATTCTCAACACTATTTGATGCACCGGCCATCCCCCTTAGCCTAAAGCTTACTATTGAAATGTCAAAGTCATAAAACGGTGCCACCTACTACAGAGGAAGATGGGATTCAAATGGTGAAAGTTGACATGCCTGGACAGCAAGAGGACAAAGAGGAACCATGCAGCAGCTCACATGAATGCCCCCTGAGCTGCCTTTGCATTTGGAATTTTCATGTTTTTCCACCCACCACATCATTTGATTCCACATAAAATATACCTTTCACCCAAATCTCATTAATACCTATCCATTTATCACAGTCATGTTACATGGGGTGGATAGAAAGAGATTGCCTGGGTGGTCAGAGTTTGTATCTCTCCACTGACTTGTTTTTGGTATGATATAACACTTCTGCACACACACACATCATGAACACATACACTTGTATGCTTCTGTACATTGACAGATGGTAAGGTGTCCAACATACGGCACAACAGTGCTTATTGAAGCATGACTTTGGAAGCGATAGGGATAAATAGTACGATTTGAATGGTTTTATAGTGATAATGGATTGTGGGTGAACTATTCAGATGTGTGGAGGGAAAACCGGTTCTGTCAAATCGTTTTGAGGTAGTCTACCATAGTGCAAGGCAGTGTGGCCTTGGTCTCTAGACCACAGGGCTGGGACATCCTCAACTGATGAGGGTGACGAGCTGCTGCGGGTTAACTCTATTACACAGAAGGAAAGTTGCTCCTGTCCTCTGCCAGCATTGTACCCTTAAGGCCAAAAGAATAGCCAGTCCTGGCAGCCCACTCTTGCCACCTCAATGCTAGTTAGTGCCTGGCGGCATGTGGGCCAGGGCGCTGTTCTACGTGGGCTGCAGGGACAAATTCGAGAAGGATTTGGGCCTGCTGTGAGCCATATAAGGGGACAGGAAGTCGCACTGGAAATATATAAACAGAGGAGAAAGGGAGGGTGGGGGCTGGGGAGAGCAGAGACATGGGGGGGCAGAGGAGACTGAGGAACACTAGGAATGAGAACATGAGAACAGAGCAAAGGAAGCATGGATTTTCTACTTACCAGGTCATATCAATGCAGACGCCAGAAATCTACAGTTCTGGCGGCCCTGCTTGGGGACTGCTGGATGGGCCACAAGTGTTAAGGTGTTGTGTGACAGCTACCGCTTGGAGAAAAGAGGTTTGGTAAAACAGCTCAAACCCAAATGATTTTGGGCAGGCCATGGGCCATTCATCTGTTTCAAGCACGCTCAAGACAAATGTGAGTGAACAAGGTAAACACGGACGATGGCGGTGAGCGGTCCAGGGGAAGGGGAAGACTGGAAGCTATAGCGGAACAGGGTGATAAAAGAAGTGGAAGAGGGGAGACAGGGTGCAGCAGTGGTCGAAGTGGGCGGGAACGGCAGGGCACGGCGTGCCCCTATTTCTTTAATTCTATAGCTTCCGTTCCCCTACTTTTTTATTTTGAACATGCGTCCTGGGACGTCAGAAATATCCAAGGCCTGCAGAGAAGGCTGGTATTTGTGGCTGTTCGGGGCGGGCATGGAGCAGGGAAGGAAGAGGTCTCCGTCTCTTGCTTCCTGCCCAGACTAGACCGGGAAGGTGTCCGCTTCTACTCAGCCGCTGACAGCTGCCCCCCCCCCCCCTCTCTTTCTTACTCTTAATCCCTCTCTGTCTGTCTAACTCCTACTCACTTACTGAAAACCGTGACTCAAGAAATGGTTCTCACCCTCTCTTTCTTCCTGTCGTTCATTTGTTCCCCTGTGAAATGGATGCAAAAAAGAAAACCAATTTTGCTGGAAATGCCGTTTTGACATTTTTCTATTCCAAAGTGCAGCCACAGAAATAAAAGGTTAAAAATATGAAAAATCAATAACTAAATAAAGCAAGACGGAGTATTCTTAAAGTGGCCAGATCGGTTTTATTCAAACCCAAAAAACATTAGCGTCACTTTACTGAGTTTGCCAGTAAAGCGCTGTTTTCCCCGGTGGGGAAGTGCGCCAAACCTGGAGGTACTGCAATACCTGGTTGATGGGTGGATTGGAAAACAAAATGTTTACGGCGGCTTTGTGTTCACGAATGTGGTCTTTTTAAACCATACTGCTTACGTTTTGTAAGCATATAATCAGTGGACATTGAAATGGGTCCTTTCTGGGCCCTGTAGTTTTCAGGCAGAAGCACTCACTGATTTCTGAATAGTGAGTGTAAAAGCGTTAAGTTCACCATGTTGTTTCTGCTTACATTTCACATGCTTTATTTAATCTTTAATTTCCTATGAGTGTTTGCTTTTTCCAGGATGTTGTTACTTTTTCCTCTAGGCAGCATATTGCTCTTGCCTAGTGCTTAATTTGAATTGAGTCGCATCCAGTTGTTTATAGCAGGTCAAATTGGATTGTAGTTGAAGGCAGTGTGAATTTCTCTCAGTGGGGCAGTATGGTGTTCAGTGAGGGAGCAGATATAGCACTAGGGGCAGAGCTGCCGAATTTAGAACTGGGGAACCAGGTTCAGCCTTCATGAGCAGTCCCCCAGACCACTCTCCTGAGGGAGCACATTCCTACACTAGACCTTAGAAGGCCCCGCAAAACCAGAAAAGCCCCGGTGTTTTAACACCAGCATGTGGACCCTAGCAGTGGCAAGTGTGGGTTCACCTTGAAGGCTTGCCCACCACAATCCATACTGAAGTTCACCTCCAGTCTTGTTGGCTGGCAGGCCAACGAAGTAGCAGACCCTAGAGCAACAGTGAGGTCACAGGACCCCTGACAAGAGCTGGCACTAGGGTGGTGTGACCGGTGTGACCGCAACGGGTGCTGACTGAGTGGGGGCGTTGTAAATTATGGTTTTAAAAGCACTTGCTGCCTCCTTCCTGGCCTACAGCAATTTTCGGCAATAATAAAAATGGCATGATAACTCCGGTGAGTAAATATCTTACTAGAGCGAGATCAGAGTTTTGTCTAGTGGAAGTTTTGACTCATGGAAAGATAGCGCAGAGGGTTAATGTGCCTGCTGCTAAGAACATGTACCATGCCCATCACAAAGTGCACATATTGTAAATAGGTCAGTGGGTTACTGCTTTTCTCAGTAAGATCCTTTTGCTACTTGCAGTTTATAAGTTAAAATCCTAACAAAGAACAGTGAGCTATTAACTTTCATCTTAGAGCTGCATACAAACTGCAAGGTATAAACTAGAGCTTTATGGTTGTTTTCCCTAAGCCTTTGATTATCCTAATGTTGCAAAAAGTGTTCATTTGAATAGAAATCAATAATGATAATTAAAGTGAACCCCCAATCATGGTATTAAGTTTTAAATTCTGAGTTTGTGTTTCTCCAGATCAATCATTATTAAACTATACTGCCTACTAATATGGTTGTCATGTGACTCCTACACCTTGTAGTCCTTTGTTTTATGTAACATTTCCCATACAGTGATTTACACACGTAAAATTGATTGTCTCTGTGTATATTGCTGACAACAGAAAATCCATGGCTCAGAAACAAATGGCTTGTGCTTCCACTTTTAAGCATATTTGGGACATTCTGTGATTAGAAACATATCCCACTTTGTGAATTTATTTTAATGTCAATAACTCATATTAATCGTTAATCATGTGTATCCATAGGTTGAATTACATAACATAATAAGCTGTAACTGGTCAGTGAAATGCCAAACAAATACTAACGATTGGGATGTTTTGCCAATTCTGGCCACACCTCTAACTCCGCCCACTAATTCAGTCCTCAGGTTATTCCCGCCCTCTGATTCTCCGCCCACAGTTCCCCTACTTTTTTTTCCCCACTTCGACCACTGGGGTGCAGGGGGAGAAAGGGAGGAGAGGGTGACACAAGGCTATGACAGACAGAGATCGAGACAGGGGGCAGAGGAGACAAGGGGAAAGGGGGACAGAGGAGACGGGCAGAAAGAGGAGGCAGGAAACGTGAGACTGAGAAACAGGAAAGACAGGGAGAAAGTGACAGGAGAGACAAGGGGTTGAGGATACCAGCAGCGGGAAGGGGGGTGGGGGAGAGGATGGGGTTAGAGGAGACCAGTGACAGTAGACACAAGGAAGAGAGAGAAACAACAAGTGGGAGAGTGGGCAGGGGGACTGGGAAACGAAGAGAATTATATGGCAGACGGGGGGGCAGGAGGACAGGGGAGAGAGTGCTGCATGTTATTTCACCTACATGGCCATATCAGGTTGGCAGTGCACAGTGGTTAATTTGTGAAAAAATAAGTGGGGCTCTTGTCAGGAGGCAGCTTGCAACAGCCCATTGCTTCTATTAGTGGGGCGAGGATGTGGTGTAACGGGCAGAGCTGCCGATCTTTGAGCAGAAGAACCAGGTTTGAATCTCCGCGTCGGCTCAACATCATCAGATTCTGGACAAATCACTTCATCTCCCCTTGCCCACCAGTGCAGGACTGGCTACAGGGCGTTTTTGCTGTGGTGGCAGGGTGAGGTCCAGGTTCACTGCTGAGGGACTGGTTTTTTGCTGGGGAGCTGCCGGCGCTTCTAAATGAGCAATGCAAAACAAATAGCTTTAAAGCGTACTTTTTTAAACATTTGTTTGACATTGTTTATTAAGGAAAGCCCGGTAGCCAGTCCGGCCCTGGTGCCTACAAAAAATGAAAGTGTCCTTAACTAGTGCTCATGAAAAGCGCTCCAATACCTTTGGGTCTTGTTTGCACTATAAGCGCTGTGCTGACAAATAAGTGCTGGTGCCAAGCACCGGAAAACACTGGCTCAAATGAAGCTCTGCCAGTGCAGCATTTGAGGGTGGATAACTCCACTGTTTCTTGTACTGTGATAATATGTCATAGACACTATCCTTGTCTACCACCAGGAAATGTAGCTACCACATAGATCAAAATGACGTTATCCTTCATGTTTCTTCCGTTATGTCATTGCTTCTTAGCTTACCCCATGGTGCACTTCAACTCGATGGCATTCGCTTTATTGCTGGAGGGCTGCCACTTGCATGGGCATCCGCAGAAATATTTTTAGGGGCTGCATAATTTTAATGTCATCCATCCTCTGACCCTTTTTGACAATGTCAAAGGGCATGGGCATAGTCCTTAAAGGGCAAGTGAAAAACCCAGAGGGAGGGAAGCGCTCCCCCCCCAATAACCCTCCCCTGCCAACACCAATGGCCACGTGGCCTGCCGTTGTAAATCAGGCCTTAGGCTTGGGATCTCTCCATAAACTGAAAACGCCTGACCAAAGGTGTCTACTCATAAACCAATTAGGGGAAAAACAGATTGGGAAGTGGAAAAAGGACTGGTTAAGTATCTGCAACATTCAAGGCACATAGAAATGTCAAGCCCACAAAGGGATGTTGTTTTATCCTCCAATACACAGCTAGTTACCACTCAATGCATGTATACTTTGAGTCACGAGAATATATTGGTTGGATTTAATCTTATTCCCACTGCACGCAGTGCACTCGATATGAACCTTGTATGATCTTATTAAATTGAGATTAATAATACACATTTCTGCAGTAGTCTTCTTGTACTTATGACAGCTTTGTTACCCATGCTGTGTGATACAATACAAAAAAAATCTAATTAAGGCTCCCAGCAGTTGTTCCACAGCGGTTAGCTTCTTCCTACCGAGTGGTCTCTTATCCCAACAAGCAATGAAGCTAAAAATCTATCGCAAGACATTTACACAGGAAGGCATCTTTAGGTCTGGCGTTACCCACGACCTTTTCTTTCCACCAACATTGTATTTACAATATACTTACTTACAGGGGATTTCAGCAGACTTCTTTATCTATTCATTCACATGTTTCTTCTGTCCACTAGAGCGTATAGCATGGGACAGTTGGTCAAGCCCACTTTACCCACTGGATAACTTCACTGCGAGTGATGGCATTCTGCTCTGTCACAACGGGGACATCACATACAAAGTAGTTCCCCTCAGGGCATAGACTACTATTGAAATGTGCTTTTTGAGACCAAACACAATTTTTGCTTTTAGCCAACGATTTTCTTTAGATTTACAAGGGACCAGCATATTCCCTTGAAAATAAAGTTTTACAAAAACCATGACACAGCAAAACAAGCACTGGCAAAGCCAAAAGGATGGCAGTCAAAACGTTGACAATGCTCGCTCAATCAAGGAATCTCAAAATCCTCACCTGAACATGTGTGACTGACTGTGTGCTTCGTTTAACTGTTCTTCAAGACATCGTTGAGTATCATACACACTTCGCAAGTCATTCTGTTGTTTTTCCAGTTGTACCGTTAAATTCCGAATTCTACAAGTGGAACAAAAATATGATGTCTATGATCTTCACAAAAAAGAAACTGGGAGTCTGAGTGTATTTTTGACCACACACAGTGGCCTGCGCTCACATCACAGCCAAGATCACATGTTCAAATGGTGATAAGCGGTGTTCGCAGGATCTATTTTCAACAGTGCAAAACCAATATGCTCGATTTATAATTAAGGGTAGACCCATGTTTAATATAATTTGACATAACTTTTATATTATTTAGCTCACATTCATTACTTCATCAAATACCATGCTGCACATCAACTGGTCTTTCAAGACCAAGTCAAGTCAAAAGCACTTTATTCGATTATTTAAAAATCATAAAAGTATACTATACGGTTACATAGAGTTAAAAAATTTCCAGAGCGTATTATACAAATAAAATTTTAAATATATAAAAGGTCAGTGACATATACATATAAATCCACACATACTAAAATTTATAGTAGCAAATATGACATGATTCATAACCCCAATATTTCATGTATTACAGGAGGATTGAATTAGATTGTGTCATACGATCTCGGGTAAACATTTACAGAACCAGAACCTACATTCAGCTTGAGTCTTTTCCTTCTAGCACGGATACAGGCAATCAGAAAATTGGCTACACCAAACATTACTAATGGGGTCTCCATTAATTGAAGATAATACAATGCAGGTTTAAACTGTACAAACCCCTTTTCCCTTAGCAGCGGTCTAATGAACTTTTTCCTACTTTCAGAAAAGAAAGAACAGAAAAACACAAAATGTGTCTGGTCCTGATCAGAAAAATTATCACAGTCACAAGGTGCGTTTTCCTTTGGGTGACACCACTTTTCATAAGTTCCCAACAAAAAATGAGCTTGATTAAATCTGAATTTTGTTAGGAGCCACCGATGATAGGGTCTGGTAACGATAATCAGATAGGGTTGAATTGACAAGGACGAGATCAGCAAAAAATGTGACCTAACTGTAGGCTTTGTGATTTCCTTTGCTTCTCGTTCTAATTCACGTAGATTTATAAATTGTGTTTTTACCCATGTAATATCTTCTTTAGTAAGGTTTTCCAGATTCAGATATAATTCAGGGCGACCCAGAAGTACTGCAGATGTTTTAATAAAAGTCAACCACAAAATGTCTGCCACGCCATCCCTCTCCATACAATCTCTAATGATCTTGTGGTTAAGTGTAAGGTTGGGGTTCAGCCAGGTTCTGATCCAGAGTAAAAGCGGTGCCAAATTTAAAATATCAGTAATATACCCTATCCCGAGCTCCGTATGAGCTGCAAAGGATGATGTAGATTGGGGGAGACCCAAAACAGATCGAAGAAATTTATTTTCTTCTCTCTGTATCGGGGCTAGATCTTTATAGCCCCAAATACCTGCCCCGTACCTTGCTATGGCTAGGGTTTTGGATCTATAGATCATCAATATGGCCTCAGCTGGTTTGCCACCCAGTCTTTTGGCAAAGCCTAATATAGCCGCCGATACGTTATCCTAGCTAATGCAGTGACAAATTGTATATCCCAAAGCAAAATTTCTCAAATATTTCAGAAAAATAATGTAGAGTATGTGAAAGTCATTTATTAACAAAATCAAAAATATTCTGTTAAAAACATCACTGCTAAGAGATGAATACAGAACATATTCAAGGGAATGTGATATATTGGAATATATTTATCATCCAAATAACACAATAACATTTGTTTTTGTACTCTTTGCTGAATAACTATAAAACCAAAATAGCAAAAGTAAGTATGCTTGCTAAAAGGAGCAACACACACAATATGGTCAGCTGCATTACTTTAAAGACATAAACCAGATATGAAAATAACTTGTCATCCAAAGGCCATTCTAATAAAAAGCAAAAAAAAGGAATACATGCATCATTAGCCGTGACACGCATGAACCTAAGTTGAGTAAGAGATGCACCAACAAATAGGGCTGCTGGACAACGACTGGTGGTCAAGTGAGCGGTGAACATAGGTTAACAGATGACTAGGTAATATTTGCTCACTTTTATTGACTAGCCCTGTGAGTTGAGGCAGACCTCAGTAAAAAAAAACTGAGTAAGTCATGTTTAAACATAATAAAAAAGAAAACAAAAACAGGAGAAGATGTCAAAGGAAATAGCAGAACAAAGTAAATACACAAACTTTTAATGTGTGGTACCCAGGTCTTGGTGGCACTAGGCTGTCTCCTCCTCATCTATTATCGCCCATGCCATAGGATTTCCAGGTATGCAGTAGACAGTTTTGCAGCAGTGGATGAGTTTTGCAACTCAGCCTCTTTGGGTGTCCTAGGATGCACCAGTTATGCTTGTATTTGCCACATCCGTACCAAAGCCAAGATGGCGGTTGCCTTGTTCAAGGTCTGAGGAGTCTAGACCATCATAAAAACTAAGGATCACAGAGTATATAAAGGACTTTTGGTCTTTTCTTTAAGTCTCATATTGTATCTGAAGTATTTTTGCATTGTATTCAATGCCCCCACCTCGTTTTTGTCCATGTGATATTAGGTTTCCTTGCTGTGACTTTCTCGCTTTCACTGAAACGTCAAGGTTTCACCTTTCATCTCTTTGGAACCCCATCTTTGTCTGAGCTTCTTATTTTTTACTAGAAGTGTTTCTACGGTGACACTTTGTTATCCTTTGGTTGTTCTTTTGGTAGGACAACAGTCAGTTCAAGTAAAATCAAAAGTGTGGCCACAAGAATTATCTCCTTATCTTGGCCTCTCTAATTAGGAAGCATCTCAACATTCTTCGAGAGAAGGGAAAAATAAGTTACATTAAAAATTAATTGAAAACCGCAATAATGAAAACTTTCACTGACTCAAATCAAAATTAAAAAGAGTTGAATGAAACTCCAGTGAAAACAAATATGTACATACAAATCACTAAATAAATGTATGGTGAAGACTTAACACTGAAAATCAATGGTAAAGCAAACCTCCTCAATGTATAAAAATAATAGTAAAAGGCATTTCTTAAAAATAAGCGGATAACTAAAAGAATGGAAAAACAGTGAGGTTTCTAATAGTTTGACTTAGAAGAGAGCAAGAATTGGAACTCCGCCATTCCACTGGTGGAATTCCTGCCAGCACCATCAGCAGCTGCGGTCCGTGCAAGTAACAGCGGTGGGGCAGTGGGGCCGGGAGGGGGGTATTTCGAGGTACGATGCCAAAGGAAAATTAATTATTTATTTAATTTTCCCTCGGCATCGTCCCTCGAAATACCCCCCCACCCAGCCCCATCACTGTTACCTCCACGGACCGCAGCTGACCATCAGTGATGTATTTGCCTACACAGTGTTTTAATAATGGCAAGTGTCATGCCAGTGGCCCGCCAAGCTGTGAAGCTAAAACACATCTTGATGGTGGAGGATAACGCACCTGATCTAAAGTCACTGATCCACCACCAGGCCGAGCAGAATTGCTCCTGGAGAGTCCATCAAGGGAAGCTGGCAGGTTTTTACACCAAGGTAAAGTCAATGTCTATGACATGCTGGCAAGTACACCTCAGCATTTCCAGGAACCAATCTATGAAAACATGCAAACAATGTACGCAACCTCAAGCACCTTCCTAGGGTCCTCATTTGAAGGCAAAAATGTCACCACTTAACAAAGTTACTGGTAGATTTTGAGAAGGTAAACGTAATGGATACTTGAGCAGAGAAACTGCCTCTTACCTAATGAGAAACACTAAGTCTGGCACATTTTTCTCCGTCGCCTCAGTGGAGTTGAGAAGCCCACTGCAATAGTGGACGGGAACTGCTCCGCCCGGAAGATACTCAAGCCACTAGCCACTAGTTTGGGAATCATTCCCCAATGCCTCTTCCGACCCATTGGCACACAGCCAGATGTCTGCCTCCTGTGCAAGCTCCCTGGGATCAGAGAACTCACACTCCAACAGGTGTTGGCGTAACCCCGGAAAACAATTACTGAACATGTGCTCCCTGACAACCAGATTGAACAGCCCTTGAAAATCATTTGCCATGCTACTCATCACCCATCCTTCCAGTGCATCACAACATTCGGCCACAAACTCCCCC
This sequence comes from Triturus cristatus, assembly GCF_964204655.1. Taxonomy (NCBI): domain Eukaryota; kingdom Metazoa; phylum Chordata; class Amphibia; order Caudata; family Salamandridae; genus Triturus; species Triturus cristatus. The sequence goes on from NC_140594.1 coordinate 884,079,173, forward strand.
CAAGACTGGTGAGACAGTTTCTTACGGCCCCTGAACCTCAACCTATACCCTTCAGGTGTGACACCCTCTTCCTAGGAACTAGGTACCACGCTCTGGGAGTGGGACTTCCTGCACTGGACTCCATATTGCTGCCACCACTGGACCCCACCGTCACTGGTGAATCTAGACACCTAAAACTACTCTCATGGGACAATCTACCCTCCAGAGCTAGTTTTTCTCTGCCTCCGCCATTCTCTCCTGAGTTAATACCCTTTCAGTCTCTAGCTTTTGCTCCTCAAGGTCCAATGCCTTGAGACTTAACTCATGGTCCAACTCCTTGAGCCTCAGCTCCTGAGCCAACAAGGCCTTTTCCTCCTCCTAACCCAGCCGTGCTACCTCTGTGGCATACTCCGACTGGACTTTGTCCAAAGCCAACTCCCTTCCTTCCTTCCTTCCTATCCACCCACTCCTCTGGGGACAGGGAAAGGGATGGGGCACTGCCCCCGACATTGGACCCAGCAAGGGACTCCCTATCTATGGGGTCCTCATTATCTACTGGCATCCCTGCCCTGTCATTTTCTTCCTCTTCTTCAGACTCCTCAGGGCCACCCTCAGACCCACCACCCGCTTGGAGTGCGGCCTGGTCCCTGTCTCTCGGTTTCCACCTATCCTGTTGCCAGCGTATCAGGCCACACCCAAGGTTTCCCCGACTGCCCTCTCCACTTACTTCTAAGCCTCTCTCATCCCAGTATCCCGTCAGCTTCTCTAGACTGTAGTTCAACATGTCATGGAAGTTAAAGGCAGAATCCATTTTGGCAAGGCACTTAATACACAGGTGCAACACAAGAGACCTAGGCGTCTGAGCCAAAGCAAGAGTACACAATTTAAAAATGACACTTTTAGGAGAAAAATACAACTCAGGAAAAATAATCCCCCAAACACGTGATTATCTAAATGCAGAGTTTGTGGTGATGCACAAACACAAGTCCTATCCTCACCGCTGACAACCAATGTTAGAAATGAGATTTCTGGTTGGCTAGGGCTTGTGCCTAAGCCAGGCAGAAACCACCACTAGTCAGGGCAAGGGAGTTACACACTGATGATAACCCCTGCTCACCCCATTGGTAGCTTGCCACGAGCAGTCAGGTTTATCCCAGAGGCAATGTGTAAAGCGTTTGCGCAACACACACACACAGCGGCGACACACTAGGTACACCACAAAAGAAACTCCACACAAGGTTGTATAAAAAAAATAGCCTTTGTATTGTCATAAACACATTAGAAACATAATCACACATTAACACTGTGCCCACTGGCACGGGCAATATTCACAGGGGATTATATACAAGACAGGGCCAATTGGGCCACTATCAGAACCATCAGAACAGGTAAGTACATGTCAAACACAACCAGTAACTACTGGTACCATCATGACCTGAGCCTTACCCCTTTGGGCATAAAACACGTTAGGTCCAAACCTCCTTAGCATAAGACACCCTCCTAAGCATAAACACCTTACGCACTAGGACATCAGCAGCCCAAACACATTAGGCACTAATCATGGGGCATACATCACATTAGGCATAAATCATCATATGCATAAACGCATTATACCATCTCATTAGGCCTAAACATCACAGCCTGACATTTGCATTAGGCATCACCTTAGAAACTGACCCCCCAGGCCGACAGGCCTTCTCAAAGGGCTCAAATGCCCTAAGTCCCGCAAAGTCAGGTCTCGGCTGCCAATGCAGCAATTATGAAAAGTGTGCCATGCACTGGCCTAAACGTAGCAGCTGCCCGCTAATTGCGGTGCAGCTGTGCAGGCAACAAAATGTGGGCACTGGAAAAACGGAGCTGGGCTCTGGGGCCCTGCTCTGGGGCTCTCCCAATAAATGTAGCCCAATGAGCACCGACAATGTGCCCCGATCGGCACTACTGTGCCCTTGTGAGCCCCACTGGGACTCTGACAAAAAAGATTGCCTACACGTTGCAGCTGCCTGCGACTGTGGGGCAGCTGAGGAACCTGGCTTGGCTCTGTCACCAACTGTGCCCAATATGAGGCCCCGCTCCCCGGGGACTCCCTCTGGTGCAACGGGCACCTGAAAGACTGAAAAATCCAACCCTCACTCACTGGGGTCTCGGAGGAGGGCTCCGCTCCTCTGGCTGGCAGTCACTGTTGTTCGCCTGGTGAGGCCGTCTCGTAGGGACCTCCGGTCTCTGTCTCTCGCAGGGACAGTGCATGGGGCCTCCCATCCTCCCCACAGGGAGGTCGCAGCTGTCCTCAGCACACGGGGCTCTCTCCGGTCACGGGAGCCCCACCTCATGCAGACAACCTCTCTCCTGCTGTCTGCTTCTTCTGCGCTCAGCACGCGGAGCTCTCCCCAGTCACGCGAACCCCGCCTCATGCAGACAATCTTTCTCCTGCCGTCTGCTTCTTTACAAAGAAAAGCCCCACTCACCAGGGCTGCCCAGGACTCCTCTCGCTGCTCACTAGGACATGCAGGCGGGGTAGGCTCTCACCTCGGACTCCCCCTGGTCGACTCTCAGCTCCGGTCTCCTCTCGGGGCTGCCGCCGGCATGCAGGGGACCCGCTTCCTTCCCCAACACGCCCGGCGTCTTCTTTCCCGCCGGCTGGCCACGCCCATCAACTAGGCACGGCCGCCTGGCTTTCGGGCCGTGGCTGTGATTTCCCTTCTTGGCAAAGTGCGGGGGGGCACCCGCCTTGAATACAGCTTACGTGAGGGGTGGGCACCCACTCTCCACTCAAAAACCAGGGTGAGCTCCCGCTGTTGTTAAAACACAAACGCGGCAAGATTTGGCAAAAATGCGGGGTGGGCTCCCGCTCCTCATAACCCGGGGGAATCCCTCACGCCGGGGCTCCCGTCCAGGAAACGGTACACAGCACAGCACTGCACGGCAGTCATGCGTAGTGGGCTACCGCTTCAAATCAGCAGCGCAGGGGGAATCCCACACGCCAGGATTCCCTCACAGCCTCACGCTGCAGGTGAACCTGCTCCTCCCTCCTGGAAAATAAGGTACAGCGCTCACAAGGCACTTGAAGCAAAAAGTCTCAATCAGCAAAGTCCTGGGGGCACAAGGCTGGGCTCAGGCAGGCCAGCACACAGGGCCCTCCAGCAGGAAGGCAGTCCCTTGTGGCGGTTCCTCCTGGAGCCCAGCAGCAGCAGCCCCCAGCGTCAGGACAAGCACAGGAATCAGTTCAACTTTCATGGGGTCATAGCCCCAATATTTATACTCACATTTCCTTTGGCTGCCCTGGCACAGGGCATGGGGGAACCAGTTCCAACTGGTTCTGGGGGGTGTTGAAGCACTTTGCTTACAGTGCTAACAGCCTCCTTTCAGAGATGGGGCTCTGCCATCCGACACACCACAGGGGGCGGAGCCAGCATTGTACAGGCCAGGCACTGGCCTATTCATGGACCAGGGACTACTCCTCCCACTACTCCCTGCACAGATGTCCTATTCAGCCTAGTGTTGACTTACCCTGCCACTCCTGGAGCCACACACACCTCCCAGCCCCTGTCACTCACAAGCCAGAAATGCAATTCACATCAGGCAGGAAGTCACATAGCACACAGAAATGCCAATTTCTAAATGTGGAATTTCTAAAATAGTTATAATAAATCTACACAAACCATTGCGTAGCATTTATTATCACTATTCCAAACATACCAAACTTGACCACGTTGCGCCTCTCATATCAGGGACTACCAGTGAAACACTTATAAGGGAATCCCCAATGCATTCCTATGGGAGGGCAGCCCCACAGTAGTGAGAAACCAAAATGGCTGTTTGTCACTACCAGGACATGTCACACACTTAAGGTACATGTCCTATCTTTTACCTACAATGCACCCTGCCCATAGGGCTAGCTAGGGCCTACCTTAGGGGTGACTGACATGTTGTAAAAAGGGGGGTCACGGACATGGCACACACTTTAGGTGCCACGTCACAGCGGCAGTCACACTGCGCGCACAGGCCCTGCAATGGCAGAGGCCTGAGACAGGTTTGAAAGGCTACTTTGATGGGTGGCGCAATCAGCACTGCAAGCTCACCAGTAGCATTTGATTTACCAGCCCTGGGTATAGGAGATACCACTTTACAAGGGACTGACAGGTAAATTAAATAAGCCAAACAGGTGTAGACCAATCTTACCATTTTTAACAGCGCATGCACTTTACACTGGAAAGCAGTGCTAAAGTGCTCAGAGTCCTAAAACCACCAACACCATGTCAGAAAAAAACTAGGAGAAAGGCAAAAAAAAGTTTAGGGATGACCCTGCAAAAAGGGCCAAGTCCAACACTTAGATATTCAACATTTATTACCATGAGATGATTGAAATTAATGAGAGGTCCGAAGAAATCAACAGCAAACCACTCCCAAGCATGTTTTGGAATATCGCACATGGTTAAGTGGTGCTGCGTTGTTTTGGGAGATAGACAATTACACAAATGATAGGCCTTTAATTCTCTTTCAACTCTTTCAAGGCGAGGAAACTACACTCTGTCTTGGAGAGCTCTCTTAGTTGTGACAATGCCACGATGACTCTCATGAGCCAGTTCAATAACTTGTTGTCTCAAGCTCTCAGGAATGACAATCATCGTACCTCGTAATATAATGCCTTCTTGACAACAGTAAGTTCTCTGACATTTTTGACCTTTTGATATTTAAAGTCATCCATTAGATGTCGAGAATGTTTCCTCCAAGATTGTTGTGAAAAAACGTATTTGAGAGTAATCATATCTCGATCTGAGTATGTTGCAGCTAGAACTTCTTCCACGGACAGAGCGGCAGGTGTGCTGGATTTGACTATGAAGTTCACATAGACCTCAGCCGCTTTGTACACTGTATAATGACACTGCAAAGGCACTCGTATAAAGTAGTCAGCAGGATTTTGATCTTTCTTGGGCCTGTGCGCAATAGTGCAATTTCAACTCCAACCTCTCAATTTGAGGGGGGGGCATCTTGGGTTTTGGATTCCCAAAAATAGTGAGCACTGTCTGGTGGTCAGTGACAAGGGTGAAATGCTTTCTGTACACATCGAAATGCTCACAAGCCAACACCTGAGCTCGGATTGTTTTTCAGGTTGGGAATAAGCATGTTCGGAATGTTACAGACTCCTGCTCATATGAGCCACAATGTGTCTCTGTGCACTTTCACAATCAATGTGTTGAGTCAGGATTGCCCCCAACCAACAACCACAATCTAAGTATGCAATTTGGATCAAAATATGCCATTTCAGAAGCTTTCTCAACTGCATGTTTGATTTTCTTGAAGGTGTGATCACCTTCACACAATCACCTGAACATAGCTTTCCGTTTTGTTAAATATCTCAATGGTGCACTGACAGTGGCAAAATCAAGAATGTATCTGGAACAGCACAGGCCATGCCAAGGAAGGACCACCGCATGGTCACATCCTGTGGGGTACTAGTGAATGATAAATATTGCACCTTGTCTGCTGTCATCCCCCTAAAGAGAAAACATGCCCAAAGAATTTGAGCTCTGTTTGTGCAATTCACTCTTTTCTGCTTTCAATGTGAGACCTGCATCAGCAAGTAAACAGCAGGGCTCTGTCATGTTCCTTTCGAGTGGCCTCAAACACCAGTATATCATCACTGTAATTAAAGGCATGTGTGACAGGCTGTATTATGAGGTGAATGACATTCTGAAAGAGTTCAGTACCTAATGACACCCCAAAACATAATCGTTTATATCTGAACAAACCAACATGGGTCAAAAGGTTGTAATGTACCAGCAATTTTCTTCCAGTTCGAGTTGATGATACCCCTTGTTCATGTTAAGGTGGGGAAAGACTTTGGCACCATTCAGCTGTGTAATCATATCGGCAATGTGTGGACCTGGATGTCGTTCTCGCTCAATTGCCTTGTTGGCCTGGGGCATATCAACACAGATGCACACAGCACCTCTTTTTTCCTTCTTTGGCACTACCACTATGGGTGAGACCTAGGGCGCTAGACCAGTAGAGCGTTTAATGATGTCATGGTTCAACAGCATTTCAAGTTCTTTTTCAACGGCTTCCGGCAAATGAAAAGCAATTCGATTATGTCATTGAGCAACAGGACAAATGTCCTCATTAATTTGTAGCTTCACCTTCATGGTTTTAAGCTTTCCTAGTCCATGAAAGAGGGTCGGAAACTGACTTACTATGTCTGCATGTGCATGTATGTTGTAGTTGATAGAAATCAGTCCAATTTCAGCAGCAGTGGTGAAGCTCAGTAAGCATGAGCTCAACAAAGTGCCTCAAAAAACATGTATTGACACTTGTTCCTTCACCTTTTTGTCCTGCATGTTTGCTACAAATGATCCTGGACTCTGTAATGGCATGGAAGGGGCACAAGTTTGACTTTGAAGGCATAAGACGGGGCACTGGAGACAGTTCATGATATTGTTCGGCCCAGCATGCTGTTTCTTGACGCACCATTGCCAATGATAAAAGGTATAGGACACCCGTTCACTTTGAGTGTGATCTTAGGGCACAGTCCAAAGAAATTTGGTAGTTCCATGCTGCGGCTTCTCTCGGATTTAAACTCTTTTCTGCATGAGGCCAAACCTACATGAGCACCTAATTTACTAGCAGACACCATCATCGCACAGTCATTTGCTTTACCATCACTCAACATGAACGTCGAAGAGTCTGTGGAAAAGGACTTGGATGACAATTGCCTCTGTTCCATTTCCACTTGCCTCACTTGATTTCACAGTTTGGCCTTGTGGGCATGGCTAGAGTGTTTCTGGAACTTTCTGCCACCCATTTTCACTTCTTGACATGACATAGTTGGTTTCTCTTTCGCTCTGCAAACTGTTATGAAATGGTTTTCTTTCCCAAAGCCCTTGCATATTTGCACAATGATGGGACATTTATCTTCATGCAGAAAGGCGGACCAGCATCAGAAACGCTATTGCTTTTTCTTCGAAGACATCACTTTATGGCCTTCAACCAGGTGTCGCTTACTTTTCATGTTCAATGCTGATTCATTTTGGGCTACTCAGACTTCCATATCGACTGCCTGTCGATCTGCAAATTCTTCTGCTCTCGCAGCCATAAACACTCTCTCTAGACTGAGTGTCTCACGCAGCATACATCATCTGAATGAGTCGGACAGGCACCCATTGCTTACTCGGAGCTGTATGGCTTCTTCATCATTGAATTCATTGAACTTGCAATGCTTTATGAGAGTCTCAAGTCTTTCAGAAAATTCATCCATTGTTTCACCAGCTTGCTGTATAGCTTGGTTGAAGATATACCTTTCATAGTCAGGGTTCTGCATTGGATTAAACTTGACATCTAAAGACACTTTAATCTGATGGTAAGATATTTTATCAGCTTGTGGTATTTTCTTTATCACTTCTTTCACTCTGTCACCTGCAAAGTTCTTTAAGTATTTGTTGATCTTCTTGTTATCTGTTTCTTAGAGCGCAATGATAAAATCAAACTTCTCAACCCAGGCAGTCTATCTGGAACCAATATTCAACTTTTTGGCATTGTCATATGGAAGTGGAGGTTTCAGGAAGGCTGCGGCATCATGATGACCTGTGAAACTTTCTGCTGTTGAGAGCAGGGCTTTTTCCGGCACCGTCTGCTACCTGCTAGGATCTGCTCCATTCATACCATCTCTAGGCTCCAGCTGAATGCTTGACCAGTTTTATCGTGACCACCATAATGAAGTAGGGCCCCTTTTCATCTTTGTCAGTAATTGTCAGGTTTATATCTTGCATATGTTCATCGCCGCTCTCAATCTTGTGTATTGCACTTGGCCTTCATCGCCTTTAGCGTTTCTTGGTCCCTTTGTGCTTCTACTTTTGGCGTGCTTTCTCACCAGGCTCTCCCAGCCTTCTGCACTTCTCGTTATGCACGCTGGAAAGTTTGATGTTGTGCGATGGCGCAGCATCTCTTCTTTCGGCCTTACCAGCAGGTTCTGGGCTGGCTGTGAGTGAATTTTTCATAGGGCCTTCACCTTCTTTGAAAATTTTGCACTGGCTGGAGTGGCACTTTGAATTCACATACGCCAACAGTTGATTGTCACTTTCGACTAAGGCACACATGGCACGCACAAGCAGTTGGCTGGGTCTCGGCAAACTCTCTGTGAGAGCACTCCTGGATCTTCGGGGTACAGATTCCCTGACTCGTCACCAGTTATAGCATCCTCTCCAACCCGGTATCAGGCAAATGACTTCACCCACACACGGAGCTCTAGAGAGCATGTCTTTAATCTTCAGAGTGCAAATAATTCAGAAAGAAGAGGGAGTGGCCCTACTATCCAAGGAACAGGGTGCCAGTATTCAACTGAAAAACTTAATAATTCCCTTGGTAAGCCTAACAAGTAAACCACAATCAATCATGCATACCACATATCAACCTCATCATTGTGTATCAATTCAATCAGTATAAGGAGAACCCAGCAAAATTATAGACATACAGTGAAATATGTAAAAAATATCACAGAATTTTTTATTATCAATTAAAAAAAGCATTCATATATGACATCATTAAAAACAAGATTATATCAACAATGTATACAGCAGCCTAAAATGTACATGCGACAAATCAATAAGACATTAAAAACGAAAGAGAGAGACAAGTGACACGCTAAAAAGCCATCATAGAAGCATTAATTCGATTGAATCTATTGTGTGACATCAGGACCACATAGGTAATTTCAGATTCAATAGTTCCTCGAATTTAAAAAGAAAACCAAAGTGTCAACGCGTTTCGGTATGCTGTCAAATTATGCACCACCTTCATCTGAACTTTTTCATAATAACTGTCTCTTTAGGCAAAATTCACATAAAGACATATGTCTCTGTGTTGAAACAAAAATATACATATCAATCATAAATATATTCCTGTCTGAACATGATATTACAACAACTTAAAAAACCACAATACATGTAATATAAAGAACATGTATCCATTATAAATAAAATTCGCCAGTCTACAACAGGTCCCACCCAGCTCAAAAAGTCTCATAATTATTGTAGGGTTCTCCAACTCTTCAAATCATAGTTATCTACTTCCAAGCATATCTCTCAATCAACCAACACATTCCCAAAATAGTGAGAAAATCTGGACTTAATCTTCCTCAGACGTGAGTACAGTCTGATAATACTGGATATAATGCACAATATCAACAATACAACATATAGCAGGAGCATTAATCAACACATACCTTACTAAACGGCACCCAAATAGATAGTATGTACCGAAGGTATAATGTTTCCACTAAGGACTTTCAGAGTGAAATTTTCAAATCCTACATGACAAAGGATAAAAAATGATAAAAAAATGACCTACATGGTAAACCGCCTGCTATATTGGTGACTGAAGGGATATTTGAAATCTGTAATCGTAGCGTGTCGTGTAAGCATACCTGAATGCAAATAAACTATGTGTCTTACTACTTAATAAACAACCAGGTACCGAAAGGTCTCCATACATAAAAATCTCACTCCAGTAAGTGTTATATAGGGGAGAAAACATAAATATAACGCTTATGCACCAAAGGATCGATGTCTACTACAAGATCTCTGCACTGGAAGAACTTGCCGAGCTCCCTCCCAGAGCCTTCACCCGTCTACAAGATGTCCCCAAATTCTACGAAACTCCGATGCCTCACTTCACCCGGACGGAAACAACCAGACCCCAAGCGCGCTCAAAACCGCACAGAGAGCCATGCTGGGATCAGTGCGAGCCGTCCATGGTGCAAGGTCACACTGCTGGGGTGCTGCGGGCCCTCTGGGGGCCTGGGTAGGGGGGTGCACTCACTATCCTCTCCCATCTAGAGGCCCAGCCTTTTTCTACGCTGCATATCCCCCAGCTGCAGTGGCTCAGACAGCGCTCAACCCCCCGCCTATGTCTCCCGAGCGTCCGTAGGAATTGCAAACAATCCAACCGGCCTCAGAAGAATGAAAGGCTGAGGGCATCAAGACTAGGCCTCGACCCCCATCCAAGGACTCCAGCAGCTCCCTGAATCCTCTACCTAAGCGTGCAGGCTATATCCAAACCAGCAATCCTGGAGGGCTGAGGACCGATGTCTTCCCCCCTTGTTCGACCGGCCTGACCCATCCTGTGCCTGCGTGAGCCCTATCCCCACCAAACACACCCACCCCCATTTTATGTGTCTGCACAAATAGGTCGAGCCTAGCGGAGGCAAAAAACATACTTCTCGGCACTCTTTCGAGGTATGTGGCACTAAAAATATTTAAGGCTCACAGTGTGTGGGCATGCCAGTGTGGGATAATGCACTGCATTGCTAAACATTTATATGGTCCCAAAGGCGAGACCTATTGGCTATGCCAATGCTTGTTTATGTTTCTAGGCCTGTTATATGGTCGGGTGGGCTTGTTTACACTATTGATTTCTCTGTTAACTCAAAAATTGCGTTCAGTAAACACAAAGGCATGCCGTCCCCCGTACCTTGCAAAACATCTATATAGCGCGTCTTTACAAGTACAAAACTGCCCTTTTATTGTGTTGCCCGGGCCCTGGAAGGACCTGGTCGTTGGACTCTGAAATCCTATATAAACGTGGCCTTTCTGGTCTAACTATGTATGGCATTGCTTGTTCCAAATGTTATCTCTAAGCCACTAAACAGTAAAAGTGAAATTTCCTATCAAGGCATACGTTTGACCAGTAGCACAACTGGAATGGCATGCACTAGTGTTTGTAAAACCCTGACAAGGCTACATCAGTGTGCCTACAACTTTAAAAACGTCACAAAAGCCATCTGTTTAGCAAACTTTCTAACAACCAATTAATCATACATTGGTATCAGCTGTATATGACAGTAAATATTGTACTTATTTTCCATATGAGGCTGCAAACGTGAGATACTGGTACTGCACACTGCCTTTAGGCGCATGACCGGGTATCATATTAGACGAACATTTAACCCTCTTCACAACAAATGAGATTCACAAGGATCTGCTGCAAACCATCCAGCACTTGCTTTCAAACAGGGCACAGCTTATTCTAAACAGTGATAAAGTAGGTCCTTTATTCTTGTACAACAGACCAAAAGGCATATTTAGGGAAGGGGAGTAGTGGGACTTCTGCCTGAAATCCACTGGCTCTCCGCGGGGTTCTATCACACTGTGGTGAGAAAAGGGAAGATGGATGATCCGAAGGACTAGCTCCTCCAGCTCTCCCACTGGATCTATAATGCGTTGGAGCAGATGCTGCCTGAAACGATGGAGGAAAAGCCGCCAACTCTGATGTGGCGTGCTGCGATTGCTTCTGCCAGCATCAACATTGTGGAAGAACAGCATGCAGTCAATCATGTTATTTCACAAACTGGGCAATACAATGTCCCTGGCATGCTGTCTCCAAACGTGTCAGGGCAACTTGAACTGTGGGATTAGGAATGTACCCCAAATGTGGGGGTACATTCCCAGTGCCTACATGTGGTGGCAGAATTCCACCATGATGCACAACTGTTGGAATTCCCATCAGTTTTATCCCCACAGATCGCTCCTCAAAGACCAGTCATGCGCCACCATTGAGGGCATCTTTAGATATGGCTTTCACTACCCGCAGTGATGTAACCCCCAGAACTCTAAATCAACCCCTACATCTTCCAAGGAACAAAACCGAACCACTTGGCCACATCCAGGACTTTAAAATCAGTTTAATGCGAAGAGAATGCTAACGTTCAATAGAGGGGAACATCTCACTCCATTAAGATTCCTGTGGAAAACATCTGCTTCTGTCCTTGGCGTGGGGGGGGGGGGGCTTCACTGGGAAGAAATAGTCTGAAAGTGCAGTTTGCTTTTTACTCTTTGTTTCTCATCTATCATTTCTCCTGGATCGCCGAGATCCAGCCTACACAATCCAGCAACAACCCTGTGAACTGCATAAAATGATGCATGATCCGTTAACTGTCCTTTGTCCAAAGTATTTCTCCCACCGGTAACATTCTCAGAACACAATTTATAAAACAATGGGATTAGAAGCATTCTGTTGAGTGAACATAACCTATTCATTGCATCTGCGCCATGAAAACTGCGATTCAGTTCACTGAAAAGAAGTCCTGGGCAGCCAGCCAGTGTTAAGTACTGCATGTTCAAGAAGAAGCGCAGGAGCACACTCTCTGGGACCCATATTAATTAGAACAATGACTCTAAGCTCAGCACTGCGTTGTACTGACACTGGAGGTTTACAAAGGGGCACCAGCTCTCAGTGCCCCAATCCAAAACCGTCCTTTGCGTTTTCGATCTTGAATATTCCTACCAAGTACTATTTTTTGTCTCCAGCCTCATTCTTTGATGGTTAAAATTGTTTTGCAAACTCATTACCAATCTGTGCTTTAAGCAATTCTCAAAAATAGACCCTTGCTCTGAAGTCTTGGCAATTTGGAAAGAAGCCCTTTTGCAGCCTATCAGAAAGTGCACATCTCGACTGTCCACATAATCCTCAAGCAGGAGAAACTTGATCAAGTTATTTGCTTCCTGCAGTCATCAGAGAATTTTAGACAATTTCACAGGGATTAAGGCAACCGTGACTGTACCTATCTATAAGTGAGGTATTATACTTTGTCTTTTGGTGGACAGGACCTGAGGCTCAATACCCCTAAGCCTCCTGGGATAAAACCCCACAATAGCAAAGTACAACAATTTGATCCAGCACTCCTTTTTATATCATTTTCGAGTATATTGTCAATATATGTGTATGAATGTTCTAAAAAAAATTACTTTCTTGTAAATGTTTTGTAAATACTGTAATTATAATTCGTATTTATGTATATCATTTGTAGCCCTGAAGAAGTCTAAGAGGACGAAGCGCGTTGGCTATTGTTTTATCTAATGTGAAGAAGAATTCACGAATAAAGAGACAGAAACACACCTGCTGAATTGATGTCGTGTTTAACTGTATAACAGATCAATATTTGAAGGAAGCATTACTTATGTGATCTAAATATAAATACTCTAAAAGTATATAAAAAGGAGTGCTGGGTCAAACTGTTGTACAGCAGTCATCAGAGCCCTGGTCCCATATCAACTCAATGGAGGCCCCATCATACTCGTCTGTGTCACCGAATTTGACTTGACCCATCTGAAAAGTGTCCTTAATGCCACAGCTGTAATTACCAGGGAAATTACAAGGTTCAACAGAATCTCATCTACCCTCTGAAAACTGCATCCATCGCCACAACTGTTGTACATTACTTTAAAAACCTTGAGAATCACTTATCTAACTTTCACCTAGAACACATCACTCTACCCAACAAGTAAGATCTAGGAAAGGAAACTTAACATGCACTGCAGTAAAATCATTTGGCTCAAGGCAAGAAAATATAGAAAGGAGAAGACAAGATCCCACGCATTCTGCTACGCTTCTGTGATCTGGAAATCCCTCACCACCCGAATTGTCAATCTTCTTCATATCTGGAATAAACCAGAAGACCATCTTTTTCAACAAATGTGTAATGCACATATAATCATCAAGATGATAGACCCCCCTCCAACCATAACCAAACCTGCTTGCTCGCTTCACTCCATGATGCAGGTACACCTCTGTTGTACTCCACATGTGCATAGCGTTGCGGTGCATTTTAGCTAGGTTTGCATCATATAAATCAAAGTATCTAGACGCGAAAAACATTGTTGTACATCACTTTGTTCTTCCTGATATATGTACCTCAAAATAACTAGCTCCTCCCACCTCTCCTCATTCGATGATTTCTACATAAAAGTTACAGAGGGATTTAATTTGTCTTTAGGTTTTTAGTTAGCAAAACATATTCTCTGGAAAAATAAGAATGAAAACAAGCGGTATTTTCTTTAGGAAACTTCCAACAACCCATCTCGTCCATGAATATCAGTCAATTGGAGGTTCAACTGGGCATGATGACTAGTTTTAAGACTCTGCATGGTCCTCCAGGTGCTCTTCATAAATGTACTTAGAAAATCATTCACTTTTTAAAACAAGCATTGGAAATGCAATAGTCCTCGCGTTTGTTTGAGCTAGAGCTATTGGCATTGTAAGCGGCAGTGTGTTTTGCCTATGTTATGGAGTGTATGTATGGGGTGTGTAGTGGAATTATGTAGATTGGATTTGATTAGATAGTTGTGGAATTATGAGGTGTGGAGTGGATTTGGGTAGTGGAATTATGTGGCATGTTGCGCTGTGAAATTATGTGGATAGTAAGTATGTGGTATTGAGTTTACTGGAATTGGGTGCAGTGGGATTGTGCATTATGAAGTGTAATTATGTGGAATGGTATTTTGTGTTGTGGAGTGGTATGCAGTGGAGTTTAATTATGTGGTGTACTGCTGAATTTTGTGGCATGATGTGGAATTGTGTGGTGTGGATTGGATGTATGTGGTGTTTTGTGTAATAATGTTGTTGAGTTGTATTTTGCGGGTTCTCATCGAAATATGTGTTGTGGATTGGAAAAGTTTGGAGTTGAAGAGGGTGTAAGCTGGTAGGGTGCATGATCTAGTAGGAGAGAAAAATATATGAGTGTTAGCATTGTAGGACGAGCTTAAACCACGGCCTTGAAGACCCACGTGAGGAGGTTAAAGTGAGCTGCAGCTAGAAGAGGTATGCCTAGGCAACATCACCAACAATGTCCTGGTTCCTGATGAAAATGGTAGGAAGAAATGGTAGGAAGAAGTGAAGCTCTGTATGCTGGAAAGACCCTCCAGCTCATTATTAAGAGGTAGCCCCAGTATCAAGTGGAAAGATACTACCATGCGTCTTTCAATGCTTGTTACCCACATCACATTGATAAAAACCTAAGTGGATTACATTCATCTGGGATTGTTGCACTTACTGGAGAGGGGTCTGTCTTTGATTGACAAAGTGATACTGCATATGAATTGCTAAATTATCAGGTGTTTGCTTAGAAGCTCCCAAACCAAACAGCTGGTTTTCCCACAGCCTGAATTGGAATACTGCAGCTTCTGAGAAGAAATAGCATGAAAACAGATATTAGCCTCTGTGCATCATGTGGAATTTCTTTGGAATTCTATTGTTCCTGCAACGCTAACATGATGTATGGGATGAATTAGGAGTCAGATATTGTCATTTTACAAGAGACTCCTGTTACAGCTCCTGAGGGCGCATGGAGATTACCGAAAGACAGTAACGGTGACCTCCTGAGGGCCTGCATGCATTGCATTCCAACAGGTCATACATAGGCCACTCAGCCTGTAAGACACTGGGAAAAAGGCTGGAGATGATTTGGGAGATAGCTAGCTAGATAAACACAAAAGAGGGAGTGATGGGTACTGGGAGGGGTCACGCAGGATACGTTTATTTACCACCCATCACCATTTGTACAGACACTCAAGGGCGATTTCAAGCTTATTGGTGAAATATAATAGTTTTAACTTAGGTTTTCAAAGCATATTTAGTAAATATCGATAAATACAGATACACTGAACAAAACTAAATATGTAAACATTTTAGACTGAAATGTTCAACAAAAACTATAAAAGCTTGAAAACTAATTATAATAATGTAGCAAAAGAGAATCTTGTGTGTGTATTGAGACACGACTGGAAATACAAAACACCTAGGTCCAAATAAGGTTTGCGCCAGATGTTGACAGAATTTTGCCATCTGATTACTGGCTGCTCAAAGGGGATAGGAATTGACTTGAGACGTGGAAATACTATTTTGGCAAGTTTATTATCTCAGTTTTGAAGTTTTGTGTGTGTTACCAGAAATGAACATCACAGTTTGCGCTGCGCAGTACATTATTGCTAGAGTCAAAACAGGCGCAGGCCCCTCATTCGTCAGGGTGCAAAAGACCCTGGGGTAGTGAGTTCCGTACCTCCCGAAGAGCGCCAGGGGCTTTTGAAATCGGGAGGCAATTGAGCATTCTGCGCCCTGAGCGAACAGGATCTTGAAGTAGTGATTTGGTGCACACTTCTAAAGGCTAAAATGATTGTTCCAAGTGTAAAGCCTAATGTTCACGCATGCGCATCACATAAGCACATGTTGCCTAGCGACGTAAGAACATTATGTTCAGTGTCTGATTTGTAAAATATTAAGAGCCAGGGCTCTGACCAGGAGGCCACTCCAGCTTGCACCACCCATCACTCCTGTCATCGCTGCCAAAACAACTACTAACCATCTGTCTCGTCTGCAAGTTGCGACAGATCAGATTATTCCAGGTCCCCAAAGCTAAAGGAATGGCTGAGGAGGCAGGTATTAGTAATTTGTTCATGTATATTGTTTTCCTAAACAACTGTTATACTGCTCATCTCTAAATTACATGAGCAGCGCCACCTTGTGGCAGACTGCCCTAAGTGTGGTGTTGACAATTAGGTGCTGGTGCCAAGCTCCGCAATCCAATTAAGTGCCTGTGCTGAGCACCTGAAAGCTCCGGCTCAAATTAAGCACTGATTATGTTAAACTCTTTAGTCCTACCTTTGCCTTGCTAGATGGGTTCTGTTGGACCTCTTCTAGCTGCTGTGGACCCAGCAGTGCTGCGTAAATGCCTGGATTTTCCTTGCCTCACTATAGGCGGTGCACTGGGATCTGACTGTGAGGAAGAGTGGTTCTGATGTGTTTGAGCGCACAGACCTGAGGTGCCTGCTGTACAGCGGAGTCATGTGACCATGAGCAGGCAGGCCATGAGAAAGCTCACAAAAATAAGTCATAAACTGGAAACCTGGAATAAAAGACTAGGGTGTGCAGAGTTTTCTCCTGTGCCACTCTGCAGGGATTGGTGCTGCGGTCTTCCATCGTCGCCTCAGCACAACCCGTCAGTAATCAAGCATTTTCAATGCAATAGGACTCGCATTTACGCGAGACCTATTGCACTGCAAACTGTAGTCATCACGGAGAATGGGAGGGAGGACGGGGGGCACGGACAACGGGAGGGAGGGGGGTGAAGGCACGGACAACTGGAGTGCGGGCGGGGGGTTGAAGGCACAGACAACAGGAGTGCGGGTGCGGGAGGAGGGAGAAGGGGGAGAGAACACACGGACAACTGGAGTGCAGGGGGAGGGGGTGAGAAGGCACGGACAACGGGAGGGAGGGGGAGTAGAGAAGGCAGTAGGAGAACCTCATTAAAGAAAATAGTGCTCACAGTCTAAATAACACGTATTGTGTAACACTTGAAGTAAAGGGGCCAGTAACCATGGGAGGATACAAATGATGACATGGCGGTGAATAATGAGGGACTAACAAGCCTATAAACTAATCCGAAGGCAGCATTTACAAAGGACGAAAACACAAGCAAATGAGAAATATGGGCGGTGCTTCCCTCGCGTACTGAACTACAGCAGTTCTTCACCAGAGCAGCCCTTGCGCGGTGACTCTAGGCTCGACCTAAAAATAAGCTCCTTTTTTATTTTTACTTTTTCAAAACTTAGTGGCTCCTGAAACATTGAGTCTAAGATTTCTGAGGTTCATAAAAAAAAAAAATTTGTTCTAGCTTGCCAGATTTTCAGAAAAAACATCAAATTCTGGTCAACGTTCTCAATAGCTCTTTTTTCACAAAGCGCTTGCAATCACAATTTTGCAGTCCCGGACACTGTATATAACCTGCACTACTACCACTGATTTGATTCATAATCAATTCGTCAAGATCAGAAGTCTGAAACAATTTATTTTGAAGCACATATTTAGATGATAAACTCTAGAGACTAATCCCAGTCTAGAGACTAAACCAGCTGATTCTCTCTCTCACCGACGAACCAACAGCTACCAAGAACAACTTTCACAACGGAATTAAGGCAGTTGCCGCCTGGATGAAGGACAGCTACCTCAAGCTCAACTCAGACAAGACCAAAGTCCTCATCCTGGGCTCCACACCCTCCACCTGGGATGACCCTTGGTGGCCCGCAGCGCTTGGAACCCCCCCACCCACGGCCCACACACGAAACCTCAGCATCATCCTGGACTACTAGCTCTCAATGGAATGCTAGATCAATATCAATGCTGTCTCATCCTGCTGCTTCCAAACTCTCTGCCTGCTCTAGAATATCTTCAAGTGGATCCCAAAAGAGTCCAGGAAAATGGTCTCCCACGCACTAGTCAGCCTGTGGAAATATGGATTTTTCTGGTCAGTTATGTCCCCTATCTTGGACCCCAACGGTTCTATGTGCATGTTACAAGTACATGTATATCCCCTCCAGTTCCAGTCATGAAGACGCAAACACATGTGCGTCCACCGTCAACATGTCCTCTGTCAGATCCGCCATGAATAGGCCGGATATTCCATTCCTAAGTATGAAAAGCCACCGGCTTTATATGGTTCACCTATGCCATTTTACAGTCCAGGCAAGTAGGCCCTGATTCTGTCATCAAACTCTTCTTGCCTTCTGCCTCTGAAAACTCCAGTCTGAGCCTGCATCTGTGACCATGAACTTTGTCTCATTCTCTGCGCGGCTCACGAAGCCTGACATCAGCCTATTCTCTGCCAAGAACTGTATTTCACCTTCGAGTTATCTGCTTCACCCCTCAGCCGATGCATTCCTGTCTAGTAGTTTAAGTAAACATTCTTCCAGCTACCGAGCAAAAGGCCCGGCTTCTCTGTCCTCATGCAAGTAATTCATAGCCCTGTTACCATGGAATATTCCTACCCCCTCGCATTTAGTGTAGACACTTAGACGCTTGTACACGCACGCACAGTCAGTATAGAATAGATTCTGTCCGAGAGTCCTTCTTTTGTGGATAACATAGTTCTTTAAACATAGGATGTTAGATATGATTTGGGATTAGGTTGACTCGACCCCCCAGACTTTCCGTCTCCTCATGTAGAGCTAAATGTCAAGTCCCCTTCACCCCCTAGTTGCACGTCAATCACACGTCATGCTGCTGCGCGCGCATCTATGCCAACTATTATCTTATAGATCCACCTATATATGACATCATAACCAATTATGTTTCTTTTTACTCCTTATTACACCCATTTTCGGTTACGCATATAAATCGTCATTTTCCTTATCAATTGTTACGCCTACTGCATTCGCTTCATTGTAATGTATGTACTATAAAAGTCATTTCTTGTCAATAAAGTATGTACTTCACTTCCTGAACCTCCGTGGTGATGGAACTTGGAGCAACCGATTATAATCGATCATTGGAATAAAGCCCATTCCGAACCTCTAATACCACGGATTCTGCCTCTTATTTACTGAGCTGTTTTATTATGTTTCCGTATCAAATTAAGTCCCGGTAAAGGAATTTTATTTACCACATGAATGGCGCCCGAATAGGGACACTTTCTCATCTCACGCGCCGGCGGTGAGTTGCAGGCCCGGTCTCCTGCCACAGCTGGACGGACAATAACGCGTACCAGCAGGATTTCCTGTATCTCCCTCCGGTCAAGCGGGGGCGACTGAGGCTGCGATCAACACCCAGACGAGGCGGTGAGAAGTGCGAAGTATCCCGACCAGAGCCTAGCTGAGAGAGCAAGATCCGAGGTATACAGAGGCCCACCAGTTTCCGAAGTCCCAAGTCGAGTCCAGTTTCCGACGAGTCGAGTCGAGTCCAGTCCGGTCCAAGTCCAGTTTCCGAGGCCTTCCGTTTCCGAAGCTACCCGGTGAGTACCATTACTGGGGAGGCATTTCTGACGTGCACATAGGTTGTGCCGGTCAAGACGGGTTTGGGTACACAAATCCGGTCTGCACTGTTTTAGCAGTGTATATGTACTGTTTAGCAGTATATCAAGTATTCCGAAGTATCTAGTTATTGTCAAAAATTATGCTTGGTGATTAGTTATGCAGACGATCATCATTGTTGGTTATTTTAAAGGTTAAAAAATGTTTAATGTTTAATGTTTAATGTGTTAAACGTCCTGCATATTGTGGTATGACTGGTTGTTCATTATTGTGCTTTTGTACTAAGTGTGTTCAAGATTAAGTATCAGATCAGTTCTCAATATGCCGCTCTTTTCGAAACTAAGACAGATCACTACAAGAAAAGGGGTACTCGAAGAAGCCGTTCCTATTCCTCCTAGGGACACTCCAGGGTACTTCATGTATCATAAACATGGCTTAGACGCTATATTATTTCTTGATTTATGGGTAGACTACACCAAGGAATTACCAGAAAGTCAGAGGTGGCCCACAGCGGGAACCTGGGATGCAGAGTGCATCATGAAAGTCGAGGAAGAGTTATGGAAAAGGAAAGTCAGACAATCACAGAAAGATGCCGTTGAGTTATGGCGTAAAGAATCTCATAGACGTACAGAAAAAGCACGTAGACAGGAAGAGAAGAGTAAAGAGAATTCCAATAAAGTTCGAGAAAATCTATTAATTGAGGAAGGGATCCGAGTGAAATCAGAACAAGTAGACGGACAAAGAAATGCCCTTATGAATGGTATGTATCCCCTTCTGGCCGAAGGATTACCTAAAGCTACTCCAGAAATACCGAAAGACTTGCCGCCCCCATTATTTCCAATAAAGGTACATCCTAAGGGGCATCCTAGAACCGCAGAAGATGTTTTTCTTTCTTCATATTTAGACGACGCAGCTCCCGAGTATGCTAATTCCGCCCCACATAGACCGCTTATCAGGGAGGCTCAACGCCAAGACCCAGTACCCGTATCCCTACAGCAACAGATCGTGTCACAAGTTCCGGCAAGCACATCTGTTTCTACATCTGTTCCTACAGCTGCTTCTATAGCTGTGTCCACACCTATAGTTGCTGTGTCACGTTCAACGAATCCTTTCACACCCGACACCCCAGATGGGGCTACGG
Source organism: Triturus cristatus (assembly GCF_964204655.1). NCBI lineage: Eukaryota > Metazoa > Chordata > Amphibia > Caudata > Salamandridae > Triturus > Triturus cristatus. The sequence continues at coordinate 884,099,855 of NC_140594.1, forward strand.
GAGGTGCTAGTAGCATTTTTTCTACGCCACCCAGAATAAATAAACTTGCTTTTCAAGAGTCAGCACATTCACGTACCCCCAAACTCATAAATGCCCGTACGCTTAAGGAACTTCTTATAGATTGCAGATATGACCCTGTGCCCGGCAAAGAGGACAAAATGATCCTGGCATCATTGCGTATCAGACGAGCCGCAGTGTACTTAGGGAAGTTACCAGGAATGACTGCACATCTAGATAAAATATACCATTTTGTCCAAACAGGGCGAGATCCAGAATGTATTAACAGAGCTATGGAATACCAGAAAGTGGAGATACAGGGGGAACTGTTACGTTTCCTCATAAATTGTGTGATCAGGAATGAAGACCGACCGGGGGTAGACCCGGAAGCAATGCAAATTCTTACCAGATGGAGCCAGAATATATCAGAAGGTAGACATGATAAACAAAATTGTATAATAGCCATGTGCCGAAAGATCCGTAAAGAAATAGAACGCCTACACGAAGAAAGATTAGCGGTAGACGAGTTCGAGCAAAACGAGGAGGAAGGGTCAGGACTGCCCGCAGGACAGTCAGACACCATAGCCTATGTAGGTAGAGGAAGATATTGTAATAGTAATAGATGTCCTATTGACCCGATACGTCCGATATGTCCAGACAATAACAGGAGTTTCCCTACACCCGTAGTCCATATAAGGTCTAACGAGCATTCGTTCCAAGCCGCCGACAAACTACTCCGAGAACGAAGGGGTTATCATTTCCTCGATTCTATGGATGAACAAGATTTAGCTAGGGCAGCTGTCCATTGGGTGGACAGTCCCGGAAAATATAGTGATAATACAGTAGCACGCACGTTTTTGAATCTCACCCCAGATGAACAGCGGTTAGCTGGGATTTATATGATTCAACAACTCATTATACTATATCAGAGTCAGCATTCGGACCCTGGTCCCTTACCTGACATATTGACTGAATTGCTTATGAATAGATGGAGAGGTTCAGGTACTAAATTAATTAAAGAAATTCTAGAATCAAGAAAGCAGTATATTCTTTTTGTATGTTCAGATCGTGCCTCATTGCCCATCAAGGAAAGAACCACGTATTACATGGATAGACAGAATCCTTTACGAGAAGTACACCCAATAAAAGGCGAGGACAATGAGTTTAAACGCGTATTTGTATATACGCCCATATCGAAAATAGAATTGTTAGAAATGAAGAAAGTGGTACCCAGTCATGACAAAGATCCAGCGGGTTTTCACCGAGAAATTAAAGACATGTTACTCATGGGAGAGTATACCTATCCCGACATTATGACAATATTAAAGGTATTGATGCCTGCTGGCATTTATGAGAAACTCAGGGAAAAGGAGTGGGAGGTAGGAGACCAAAAGATAGAATGGTCAGCATTGGAAGCAGAAGAAAAGGCCCGAACTGCAGGAGCAGGACTTGGGGATAAAACTAAAGCACTACCAGGTTTATTAGTACAGGTACTGCCACGTTTATTAACTACGAAAAAGGAAGATTGGGGTACAATTTCAGCCTGTAAACAGAAGCAAGATGAAGACACTAGTGATTACTATGCCCGATTTGAAAAATGTTTTGGTATAAATAGTGGCCTAAAAGCAAGTAGCGAATCATACCCACATCTGTTTGTAACAAAACTAGTAGAAAATGCCCTACCCCAAGTAAAGAATAGAGTATTGAAATTCAAGAGTACCTGGCAAGGTAACACTCCATCACAAATGTTACAAATGTTACAATACCATCACAATAGAATTAGAGAGGAACAAGAACATGAACACAGACGCATGAAAGACACGAAAATGAAAATGTTAGTTTCTCAGACAGTCCCAGCTGAAGGACATAAAAAGGGTATGACACATTCCGGTGATTCAGCCGGACCTGTAAAAGGGACATGCAATTATTGCAAAAAGCCAGGTCATTACGTACACGATTGTCCAGTTTTGAAACATAATATCAGCATAGGTAAAACACAAGAAAGACCACGGCCACCTAGACAGGACCAGAATGAACAAGGAGCTCCGCAGCATGCACAGTCCATGCCAGCTTCACAACAGTCTATACAGTTTGTGCCAGCTGCACCAGCGCTGCCTGTTGCTGCCACACAAACCACGACACGACAACTGTATCAGACCGCACAGTACGACTATCCTGATTATCAACGATACGCATGAACAAGCCTAGAGAGGGAAGTTGACTTACCCCTTATCGAGATCCCGGTAGATCAAGAAGGACCTTATGTACATAGTGAATTATTAGGCCAAGACAGAAAATTTTTACTCGATACAGGGGCAAGTCGAACAACCATAAAACGTAGTGAAGTTCCAGGGGCACCCCTCTCAGGCTCTCAGAATATTTCCCTTGGTTTTTCAGGAAAGCCTATTGTTAATGAAGTGTCACAGCCTCTCCCACTTACGATAGGACCTCTGACCCGAACTACAGATTTATTGCTTACTAAATCATGTCCCGAAAATCTGTTAGGAATAAAAACGCTGAAAGCTCTAGGAGCCATAATATGTTGTTCTCCGGAAGGAGTGAGGTTGTTTTTACGTGATTTTAAAGGTCACTATGTGTCTAGAGACATGGATCCCCGACTACAGACATTACCTACACATCTATGGGCACAAGGCCCTACTGATGTTGGACGCATGAATATTACACCATATCGAGTCACATTAAAGGCAGGAGTGGTGCTACCACGAATGCGACAATACAAGTTACCACCAGATGCTGTAGTGGCTTTACTACAAATCATTGACGAGCTCATTACCCAAGGAGTAGTTGTAGAAACAGACTCCAATGTATGTAATTCACCGATAATTCCGATTCTTAAACGAACAGATCCAAAGGCACCGCCAGTATATCGATTGGTTATTGATCTGCGCGAATTAAACAAATGCGTTGTGCCGCAATTTCCTGTGGTCCCAGATATCTCGTCATTACTGACAGCTATTGATTCCGAAGCGACATTCTTTACTGTAATCGATCTCAAGAATGCCTTTTTCAGCGTCCCAATAGATCCGGAAAGCCAATATTTGTTCGGGTTTAGTTTAAATGGACGTAGCTTTAAATTCTCACGCGCACCTCAAGGATTTACAGAAAGCCCCAGCATCTATAGCCAAGCACTGAAACGAGAACTCGACAGTATCTACATGCCAGTTAACACTGCTCTGCTTCAATACGTCGATGATCTGTTGATCACCGCGAGAAGTGAACCGGAATGTGAAAAAGCATCACTGACAGTTTTACAATTTCTAGCCGAAAAGGGGCACACGGTGTCCCCTTCTAAGCTGCAATTCTGTGTCCAGCGAGTTATTTATCTTGGACACTCGCTGTCCAAGGAGGGAAGGCAGCTTACACCCGACCGCATTCAGTTAATAGCTAACATGCCAATACCCAAGACACAAAAGGAGGTGCGGGCTTTCATAGGCCTCACGTCATATTGCAGGCAGTGGATCCCTCAGTACGCATTTCTAGCAAAACCACTCATTCAGTTGACAACACAGGAAGCAGCCACATCGACTGTTCTCCCTTGGACTCAGGAACATACACAAGCTTTTGAAAGCCTAAAGAAAGCTTTAAGTCAAGCACCTGTTTTAGCAACGCCATGTTACAGAAAACAGTTCACACTCTTTGTTACAGAACGCGAAGGTACTGCCTTGTCAGTACTCACACAGGAACAAGCAGGAGCACACAAACCATGTGCTTATTTTTCTAGTACATTAGATCCCGTAGCTCAGGCTTTGCCTGCATGCCTAAAATCAGTGGCAGCGACAGCTTTAGCAATCAGACAAAGCGATGCCATAGTGTTAGGACATCCATTGACAGTTCAAGTACCACATGCAGTAGAGGTTCTTGTAAATAGAACGCAAACACAACACTTGACTATAGCACGACTTACAGGGTACGAACTTACATTGTTTCAGCCACATATAGAAATCAGACGCTGTAATACATTGAATCCTGCCACACTTTTGCCAGTAACCGGAACAGACCCACTAGCCCATGACTGTATTGAAGTTATTACAATAACGACGAAACCTAGACAAGACTTAACCGATGTCCCATTGTCAGACCCAGACTTGACATTGTATGTAGATGGTTCATGTATGAGAACAAATACAGGAGAGTTGGTGGCTGCTTACGCAGTCACAACAGATACTGAAGTCATTGAAACTAATCGTATAAATATTTTGTCAGCTCAAGCCGCAGAGCTTATTGCTCTGACACAAGCCTGTATTCAAGCCACAAATAAAAAAGTCAACATATACACTGATTCACGTTATGCATTCGGAGTTGTACATGACTTCGGCGTGCTGTGGCGAGAGAGAGGTTATTTAACTTCCCACGGTGCCCACATTCAGCACGGACCCCTCATTCATGCCTTATTAGATGCAATACATCTACCTACTGCAATATCAATTATGAAATGTAAGGCTCATACGAAGGTTACTGATATCATTTCTCAAGGCAATGATCTAGCCGACAGAACAGCTAAACAGACTGCTCAAACCCAAACATCCGACATGACAAAGACAATAGTCCCGATGCCGACACATTGTATGACAGTTAAAGATCCTACCCTTGACGTAATTGACATACAGACACATGCTACACCAGACGAAATAAAGAAATGGACTGAATTAGGAGGGATCCAAACGGACCAAGGATGGATGATGAAGGAAAAATCTGTGTGGTTCCTTCCTGATTCAATGGTCCAAGTTATAATTAACACTATACATAGTCCAGCACATCTAGGAGAAAAAGCTATGCTGGACAGCATTCAACACATTTGGTTCAATAAACATTTACGAGCAGCAGCCAAACAAAAGGTCCGTACCTGTATGATCTGTTGCCAGTTCAACCCAGGAAAAAGTGTTCCCGTAGAGCAAGGTGGATTTCATCCTCCTAATCACCCTTTTGAAGTACTCCAGATGGATTATATCCAGATGGAACGATGTCGAGGATTCAAATATGTTCTCGTAGTTGTCTGCGCTCTGTCCCGCTGGACGGAGGCATACCCGGTTTCAGATTACACTGCCCCGACTACTGCCAAACAGTTGGTTCGAGAATTCTTCCCACGATACGGTTTACCACGTGTTGTTCACTCAGATAACGGCCAGCCGTTCTCATCCGAATTAATGAAACATGTTTCACTTTTGTTAGGTTATCAGTGGAAATTCCACTGTGTCCGACACCCCGAAGCAGCAGGTCTCGTAGAAAGACATAATCAGATACTGAAAATCAGATTGTCCAAAATATGCAGAGAGAAAGGTGTCAACTGGGTAGTAGCGTTACCAGTTGCACTCTTCTACATGAGAATGGTAGCACACTCTCGAACAGGGCTATCCCCGTATGAGGTGATCTTCGGCAGACCACCAAATATGTGGGGGACGCCTATACCACGCAAAATAACTGATATTGACTGTAATATGCTGACAGATTACTTGGCTTCCTTGATGTCTGCACTACAATCTTGTCGTTCACAGGTAGCTGCAGCCTTTCCCGACAATACTGAGGTGAAACCCCATGACGTAGTTCCGGGGGACCTCGTCTTTGTGAGGAATTTCGACCGGAAGACTCAGCTGGAGCCCAGGTGGAAGACACCCAAGTTGGTTTTACTGACCACAAGGACAGCCGTGAAGATCGAGGGCAAGAAAGGATGGATTCATTCAAGTCATATCAAGAAATTTCATGGACTTCCTTCAGATGTAAACAGCCCACCTCGTGTGTCCTCACCAATTGACTCAAAACTACCTCTGGCTGAGGCCGACGGTAAAGAACTTTATAGACTAAAATTAAGGCCTAGGCCGTCGGACGATTTGATTGTTTAAGTCCTCTCCTAGGTGAAGCGGTTGAATCTGTCTCCGACATGTATCGCCTAGACCTGAATCATGGACAGTCGCGAAAAATGATGAAACGACAGGCGTATTGTAAATCACTGCGTAGCCATTGCATAGTGACATTATTAATCTTGTTTTTCTTAAGTCTTTTAATAATTACTGCAAGTATATTGTTGCACATATATTACCCTATTGCCAGAAACGTTTACAATGTTACTGCTGAACATTCTTTTAGTGACTTACCCCCGCATGAATTGTCTTATAGACTTGCGCTGCGCAATAACACTTTCATTAGTATGTTACATCATTCCCATCAGACTAGTAATGCAACTAATTGTTGGGTGTGTGGCCGGCTCCCTCCCTATCAGAATTATGAAGGAGTCCTGCCTTTCTTTCCACATCCGTTTACACATAATGGCTCCTGTGGAGCATGGTTTAGTTTAATAAATTCCATAGACTCAGATACAGCCGTTTACCAAGAGCAGTGGGTATGGGGAAATCTGAACCTAGTTTTATTCAAAGTCTGTTACCCTGACAAGGAGGGTCGTCCCAAAGGAACAGGAACTGATCTAGAAAATGAAGTATATGGATTAGGTAACTTTACTCCTAATCTCATGGTCCTAAATGTCGAATCCGAAGTTGAACTAGTTTTACCAACCATGTCAGTATTCCCAGCGAGAGGTGAATTATGTGTAAGAAAAGTTGGTTCCATACATATGGGCCATAGTAAATGCACTACTACAGTAGAATTCAGTGATCAAGGCAAATCTTCATTTAGAGCTTATCGCCACTCCTACTTTATATGTGGTCAGACTGCATATATGCGTCTGCCTCTAGATTGGGATGGTACCTGCTACATTGCATTCCTTTTGCCACCTGTTTTCCTAGCTCCTCCTGATTATTATAGAAATATTCATTTAGTACACAACAGAGAGCGGAGAGATCTCCCAATTGTCGATTACACTGAAACAGCATGGGAAAAATACACAGATTTCAATAAAGGCATCTTTCCCTATATAGGTACTGTTACTAATAGTAAGCTGATACGTAGATTAACTAGAACCCTTGAAGCAGTAGTGAATGAAACTATTTCCGCCTTAGGCAACTTAACAGAAGAGCAGTCTGCTATGCGGATTGTTGTGCTTCAAAATCGTCTTGTCCTTGACGTCATCCTGGCTGATAGGGGCGGAGCTTGTAGGGTCATCGGATCAAGCTGCTGCGTATTCATACCAGAAAATTCGCCATCTGTATATAAAGCTATAACTCGCCTTCATAAGATTGTAAGCCAGATACACCAGAACCCAGGCACTTGGACTTGGTCCGGTTGGTTTTGGAGTGTGATATCAGCCTGGGGATGGAGAGTTCTATCATTCCTAGGTATTGGCCTTCTCATACTATTCAGTTGCTGTCTATGTCTACAATGTGGACCAGCGATCTGTGGCCTGTGTGCCACATCGTGTATTCCACCACCAAGATCTCATTCGTCACGGAAGAAGAAAGAAGAACAAATGATGTTATACGAACAGATCAATGGATTAATGAAGATTGATATCTCTTGACGGGCAAGTAGGGGACAAGGAGGGAATGTGGAAATATGGATTTTTCTGGTCAGTTATGTCCCCTATCTTGGACCCCAACGGTTCTATGTGCATGTTACAAGTACATGTATATCCCCTCCAGTTCCAGTCATGAAGACGCAAACACATGTGCGTCCACCGTCAACATGTCCTCTGTCAGATCCGCCATGAATAGGCCGGATATTCCATTCCTAAGTATGAAAAGCCACCGGCTTTATATGGTTCACCTATGCCATTTTACAGTCCAGGCAAGTAGGCCCTGATTCTGTCATCAAACTCTTCTTGCCTTCTGCCTCTGAAAACTCCAGTCTGAGCCTGCATCTGTGACCATGAACTTTGTCTCATTCTCTGCGCGGCTCACGAAGCCTGACATCAGCCTATTCTCTGCCAAGAACTGTATTTCACCTTCGAGTTATCTGCTTCACCCCTCAGCCGATGCATTCCTGTCTAGTAGTTTAAGTAAACATTCTTCCAGCTACCGAGCAAAAGGCCCGGCTTCTCTGTCCTCATGCAAGTAATTCATAGCCCTGTTACCATGGAATATTCCTACCCCCTCGCATTTAGTGTAGACACTTAGACGCTTGTACACGCACGCACAGTCAGTATAGAATAGATTCTGTCCGAGAGTCCTTCTTTTGTGGATAACATAGTTCTTTAAACATAGGATGTTAGATATGATTTGGGATTAGGTTGACTTGACCCCCCAGACTTTCCGTCTCCTCATGTAGAGCTAAATGTCAAGTCCCCTTCACCCCCTAGTTGCACGTCAATCACACGTCATGCTGCTGCGCGCGCATCTATGCCAAGTATTATCTTATAGATCCACCTATATATGACATCATAACCAATTATGTTCCTTTTTACTCCTTATTACACCCATTTTCGGTTACGCATATAAATCGTCATTTTCCTTATCAATTGTTACGCCTACTGCATTCGCTTCATTGTAATGTATGTACTATAAAAGTCATTTCTTGTCAATAAAGTATGTACTTCACTTCCTGAACCTCCGTGGTGATGGAACTTGGAGCAACCGATTATAATCGATCATTGGAATAAAGCCCATTCCGAACCTCTAATACCACGGATTCTGCCTCTTATTTACTGAGCTGTTTTATTATGTTTCCGTATCAAATTAAGTCCCGGTAAAGGAATTTTATTTACCACAAGCCGCAGACTTGACTACAGCAACACACTCTACGCCGGCATAACGCAAAAACTCCGAAAGAAGCTGCAAAATGTCCAAAACGCCTCTGCCAGACTTATTCTGAACATCCCCCGCCGCAACTATATCGTGGGCCAACTGAGAGACCTTTACTGGCTCCTGTTCAACAAAAGGATCACCTACAAACTCGTGCCCACAAAGATCTTCACAACGCCGGATCTTCATACCTCAACCACCGCCTCTCCTTCCACACTCCCATCAGACATCTCTGCTCTGCCCCTCAGGCCCTGGCCATCATCCCACGGATCCGCAGGACCACTGCTGGAGGAAGATCCTTCTCCTACCTCATTGCAAAGACCTGGAATTCCCTACCTCTGCATCTCAGGCAATCCCCAGACAGCGTGCGGCCACACAGGTAACTTGCCCCCTCCTCCCTGTTTCTGCACTTTTGGCCAGTCTCGCACGGAGATAGGGACTTTGGGTAAGACCCACCAGAGTAATGATGAAAATGAACAAAGACAAGAAGGCAAGAACTGCCAGCAAAATAAGATAAACAAATACGCCATTCTACGGACAGGGGAATCGGGTGCCTCCTTGAAGAAGACGGATTCCACCCAGGAAGCCATGAAAGGAGACCAGGATAAAGCTAACCGATCCCTGAAGGATATCATGCTGACGATGCACGAGGTCAAGCTGATATTGGAATCGAAAATAGGCTCTGTTACCATTGAAGTCAGCCTGAATTGGAACGAATGTTAGGAAGATAAACTAAGGGGTCTTTCCCACTGAACGGTCACTCGCCTCAGTGAAAGGAGAAACCAAGGTTTTGTGAGAAATAGTCTACTGACTTTAGATGAAAAATGAAATGGTGTAAGCAACACTTTAAGACTACAGGGGACACTCAAGGAGCAACAACATAACAGTTGTGGGAATGCGAGAGAAAGTGGAAGGCCCCAGTTTTGAACAATTCTTGGAAGACTTCGTCCTCAAACTCCTAAAATGAACAGCTTCTCAAAATTGTTTTTAATAGAAAGGGCCCACAGATCTTTGTTCCTGCCTCCGAAAACAGGCCTCTTCCATCTTATGATAGTTGCCCGCATACTCAAACATCATGACAGAGAACTCATCATCATCAAGGCGGCCAGGCGACAGGAACAACTCTAAGACAGAAATGCGGAAAAAAGGATTTTCCAGCACTTTATCTTACCAGTTCAAAGACTGACGCACAACTATGGCGAGGTTGAGTGTTGCAAGAAAAAAACCATTAAATACATGATGCTGTTCTCTGCTAGATTGCATAATATAGAAGAGGGCAAGCATGGAACTTCACAATGCCTAAATAAGCCTGGAGATGTATAGAGCGATGTGGGCCAGTTGTGGGAGAGACAAGCAACTAAGAGACAGAACAGCAGAAGAGCTGCACCTGGGGATAGGATGTCAGAAAAAAACTAATGTTCGCCTCCCCTCGAGATAGGAGCTACACGTGTAAAGAATTTGAGTGGAAGGAATGTTTGGCAGCCAACAGACTGTGCTGTGAAATGGGGACCAGGAAAGCCAGCGACAACCTATGGAAAGGGGGGGCTCTTGGCCCCCCCCGCCTGCATGGCAGTGCGGCGACCTCCCCCGGTCTTCTCGGTGGTGGGGCGTGCCCACTGGGGCGCGCCCTGCCACCGATTGGCTGCCACCGTGACCCGGATGTCGTTAATCGACGTCCGGGTCGGAGGGGAGGGGGGCGGGCCACTGTGGGATAAAGAGGCGGGGAGCGCCCAGGTGACCCCCTTGTTGCCTGTACGCTCCCCCACAACGGACGTGCCCCGGCGTTCGGAGCTTTAATTTTTCTTCTTTTGTTTTCCAGGTCCGCATCCAGGCGTAGTGATCTCGGACTTCTCGGCTCCTTGCTTCGAGGATCGACGGCGTGGGGAGCCCCTGCATTGGATCTTCGTCTCGGGATCGAGACTGCGTAGGACTTCAAGGTGACGCGGCTGGAGGCTGTTTTCAGTGCGTGGGGAGCAAACAGGAGATTGCGGGACCGGGACTGCGGAGCTTGCCGCCTTTTTGTGGACTGCGTCGGGCGGCTGGTTTTTTCGATCCCGTGATTACGAGGTGTAGCCCCATTGCATCGAGGTGAGGCGTCGGGGGCTGGTGTGGGGTGTGTGCGGCCTTTTTTGTGGCAGTCGGTCGCTTAGGCTGTCGGCAATTTTCAGTCTTCGACGCGTGGGGGTGAGAGAGCGAGCGGCTTTGTCCCTGCGCACCGGGAGCAGGAGCCGTAGCTCAGAGGCACTGTTGTTAGCCTTTGGTGTTGCAGGTCACTAAGAGGCAAGGGTTCAATCCCCAGCAGTGGAGGCAAGGTCATCTCTGAAGGGCAAAATCCTTTCTGAATGCTCGTAGTTATAGTTGTAGTTAACTGGGCAAGAAAACCGAACATGTTGTGATTCTGAGCACGTCACTTAATCTCCCCGTACCTAACAAAGCATAATAACATTGGAATTTCCTTGGTGAACTCCTGCATTGATCGCACACATATAGAGGGTGGTGTGAGGTGCCCCGATACCCTAGGATTGAGTGTGGGCTATAATTAAAGGTTTTTTTTATGAGATTGCCAAGGACAGTGGAGGGGGAGTTGTAAGAAAGTCCAAGTTACATCCATTGTCTAACCTGGTACAGTCCGCGTTCACCAGCTGCTTGTATGCAATTTTCCCATGTATTAATGCATTTTCTATTTTAGGCACGGTAGCACTGCATTCCTGTAATTCACGTAGTGCGCGGAGTGGTGGACACCAGTGCGGTCGCGGTTGAAATTCCGGCTGAGAGTGCGCCGGATCTTGAACGGTAAGAGGAGAGCGGGGGGCTCGCATTGCATTGCTTCTGGTAGCCGCCGGGTGGGTCTACGTTAGAGTTTACTCACCCCTGACAAACCGGATAAGCCGGGGCGTTGCGGTTACGGTTGCATGGTGCTTACAGCCCCCTGTATATCCTCCATCTGGTGAAGGTAAAAAGCGTACTTACGCTTGTATTGGGGTATTAGTGTAGGGCGGTGCACCCAAGTCATGCCGGGGTTGATGGGTGGTGAAGGGGGGTCCAGGATGGAGGCTATGATGCAGGCCATGATGCAGGAGATGAACAGCATTAATAGGAGATTGAGTAAGGTGGATGAATTGGAGGCCCGCATGAATGAAAGGTTTACTGATCCCCCAGTCTCTTCAGGCAGGCCCGCGCGGCAGCGGAAGGCACCCTTGCCAAGAGGGGATTTTGCTAGCCCGCCCAAGACGTCTAAGGCCAAGAAGCGCAGGTGCAGTGCCCCAGCCCCAGTAGTACCGGTTTCGATTCCACCCGCACCCGCGGTTCCGGTAGCCCTTATACCTGTGCCGGTAGTCCTGGCGCCCGTTACACCGGCTCCTGCCATGCCGCCGGCGCTACCTCCTGTGGGGCCTGCGTCCCCGCCCGTGCTACCGATCCCAGTGCCGGGCCTGCCGCCGCCGTTCACTCCGTTGCCTGCCATACCAGTGCCACCGGCCATGCCCCCTGGGGTGCCCGTAGTCCCAGCAGATAACCCGGACTCGGTCCCGCCTGAATTGGTATCTCAAATATCGGCTTTATTGCCTTGGCTACAAAAGGGGGGCGTGTTACCGGCGTCATCAGATCATGCTGCAGAAGCAGCGCAGTTGGTAGAAAAGATTAAATCAGCAGCGGCGGCGGATAGAGCTGCGGTTCCCCCCTCTTCTTCACTTACAGGTTCCAGCCCCGCCCAACCGAAGGCAGATGGTGGTCAACCGGCCCGGGCGCAGGAAAATGGTAAGGAGGTGGCCCTGCCTCTCTTGGGTGATGGGTCATTGCCCTCTAGGAGTGAGAATTTGGCACAACATGTGTCCCAGGCAACGAAAGAATTGATTTGGGCGGGAAAATATATTTACATTTTTTCATTGCTACTGGATCACAGGGAGATGGAACAGGCAAAGACACTAAAGGAGTGGATGTCTCCAAGTGAATGGAGGGCACAGTGTGCTAGATTTAGGGTAGAGGAAACTTTGCTCAATTGGGTTAGGGCTTTCGCAGTATTCACGACCATCATGGCCGAACGGCCTCCTAATGTGCAGGCGCCATTGGCTTGCTACCAGAGTAGGATTGTGGGGTGGAGCGAACAGTACCCAGGGGATGCCTGGAAGGAGTATGATGTCAATTTCAGGAAAGCTAAGGAATTTGACACATCATTGACATGGGACAAGGTTGACTCTGTGTCATGGCATAGGTAGTTCTCAGGGAGCTCTGCCCCACTGCAGTCCACCAGTGCGGTCAGGGGGTACTCCACCAGACCTCAACACCCCTTTCGGGCGGCCCAGGGGAGCGAGATCCCGGGTAGGGGTAGGGGGGGGGGTCTGAGAGAAAAGGGGTGTGTTGGGATTTTAATAAGCGCACCTGCACGAGGGCCCCTGGCACCTGTAAATTCAGACATGCATGTTCAGTCTGCGGTCACCCCTCCCACCCCGAGTCATCTTGCAGGTCCAAGCAGGGCAACCACAGTCAGAGGGGGAGGGGGAGGGGGAAGCCAGTGTAGTTCAGATATTCTGGATATCCCAAACCCTATAGATGTTTTGGCAATGATCCCTTGGTTGAATAGGTACCCGAATCACGCAGCGGCCACTCTACAGCAGGAAGGTTTTTCTCAAGGTTTTAGGATCCCGGCAGGGGGCTACACAGGTAGCGCACATTGCAGGAATCAACTGTCGGTGCAACATAACCCCGCAGTGGTGGCTGCTAAGATTAGCAAGGAACTGTCCCTGGGTAGGATAGCTGGCCCTTTCCAGAAGGTGCCTGTCCCCGGTTTTGTGTGTTCTCCACTAGGGGTAGTACCCAAAAAAGAGAAAGGGGAGTTCAGATTGATCCACAACCTGTCGGCACCGAGAGGTGCGTCACTGAATGATGCGATTGATGAGGGGATGTGTAGTGTAAAGTATGCCTCATTTGACCAGGCAGTTGACTTATTGCGGGCGCTGGGGCCAGGGGCATTGATGGCAAAATCAGACATAGAATCTGCCTTCCGCCTCCTCCCAGTCCATCCTCTGGACCACCATCTCTTAGGTTTCACTTTCGATGGCAAGTTCTATATGGATAAATGTATGCCCATGGGCTGTTCTATCTCATGTGCTTACTTTGAGGCGTTTAGCTCATTTTTGGAATGGGTCATGAGAGAGGTGACGGGCCACCGGCAGGTTATGCATTATTTGGACGATTCCCTTTTCTTAGGTGCGGCGGGATCTCAGGAGTGTGTTTGGGCGTTGCAGGAATTTTGCGTGCTCATGCGGGCTTTTGGGGTCCCGCTAGCGCCGGGGAAGACGGTGGGCCCGTCCACCTGTTTGGAATTCCTTGGTATCGAAATTGATTCAGTGGAAGGATGCTTCAGGTTACCCATGGCTAAGGTATCTAGCTTTAGAGCAGCCCTACGTCAATGCCTACGCAAAGACAAGGTTACATTGCAACAGCTACAGGAGGTGGTGGGGCAATTGAATTTTGCGCTTCGGGTCATCCCAATGGCACGCCCTTTTTCACGCTCTATTGCCCAAGCTATGAAAGGGCTACGGGAGAAACATCACCACACGAGGTTGTCATCTGAGGTTCGCCAGGATATGCTTATTTGGATGGCATTCCTGGAGGATTTTAATGGCAGAGTAGTGTGGGCAGGTCCTCCCTCCACATCAGCGGAATTGGGCTTATGGACGGACGCTGCTGGGAGTACCGGCTTTGGCGCCATCCTGGGTACCAGGTGGGTCGCCCAGCGGTGGCCAGCAGAATGGAGGACACCGGGACTGACCACCAATATTGGCTTTCTGGAGCTCTTCCCGATATGGGTAGCATTGATGGTCTGGCCGGAACACTTATGCAATCAATCCGTGGTGTTCTGGTCGGATAACATGACGGTTGTGGAATGCATAAACCAGCAGGGGGCACGCTGTCCATTCATACTCCGCTTACTGAAGGAGATTGTGTTGCAATGCTTAAAATGGAATGTGGTTTTCAGAGCCAAGCATGTCCCTGGCATCCTCAACAATGCAGCTGACACCCTTTCTCGCTTTAAAATGCAGGTTTTCAGGGACCATCTTCCTACAGCAGATCCCCAGCCGGCGCAATTCCCGGCAGTACTTTGGCAGATTGGTGCCCCAGATTACAGGACCTCGTGGTTGCTAGCTTAGCCCCCAGGACCAAGACAGCTTACGAAGGGGCGTTTTTGTCTTACCGGGCTTTTTTGGGGCAGGAATGGGAGGCTAGGTGGGCCCAGGAGGACAGCTTTGCAGCTTACCTAGAATCGATGCACAGGGAAGGGCGCTTAGTGGCGACTGCGAGCAGACATAGGGCGGCGGTCTCCTTCTTTGCGCAGGGTAAGGGTATGCGAGATCCCACTAACACCTTTCTGGTGCGCAAGGCCTTGAGGGGTTGGCGCCGTTTACAGGGTTACCGGGGCGATAGGAGAAGGCCCATTGGACTGGCACGGCTGACGGCCTTATTGGGGGCGCTGCACAGTGTCTGTAGCTCCCAGTGGGAGGTTATGTTGTTCAAGGCGGCATTTTCCCTGGCCTTTTATGGGGCTTTGAGGGTTGGGGAGTTAGTTGCTGGGTCAAAAGCTGATAGAGTGGGCGGAATACGGTGGGCCGGTGTGGAGATCAGGGAGGACGTTATGAGAATAACAATTCAGAGATCGAAAACTGATCAGGACTCTCGGGGTCACACCATAGTGCTCCACCGGGCGCGGGCCAACCCTTGCTGCCCGGTTTCTCACGTGGAGGCTTTCTGCAGTGTCACGCCGATGGTACACCATTGACCAGGTACCAGTTTAGGCGAGTCTTGGAGCTAACGGTCAGACTGGCAGGATTCGATCCAAGGGAATTCGGCACCCACTCATTTAGGATTGGGGCAGCAACTGAGGCAGTGGCGGGGGGTGTCTCAGTGGAGAATGTGAAGAAACTGGGGAGATGGTCGTCCGAACGTTACAAGAGTTATGTACGAATTGACATGTTGTGACAGGATGGTGCTCACGCCCGGTATGTTTCTGGTTTTTTGCAGTTTCTCAAACCTGTCACGCAGGGGAGGAACTCGTCACCGGGCGCCAACGACCGACATCGGCACAGCACGGAGGACACAAGAAATTGGTGACTTGGATTGTGGGCCACTCTTATGTTAGGCGTGCGGAACATGTTTTTCTTTCAGGAGACCGTAGGACGAGTGCAGCGCAAAAGGGGTTTGATATCTCATTTTTCGGGAGGGGGGGTTTATGCCTCAGCCAGTTTCGGAATTTTTTCCAGGGACTCTTAGCTCAGCAGCGGCCCCCCCCCGTCAGTGGTGATACTTCACCTGGGGGAGAATGATTTGGCAAAATTGGGGAGGCGCGTGCTTATTGAGGAGATCATTTCCACTGCGGGGTGGGTGGCCAGGGCTTGCCCGGGTTCCACAGTAGTTTGGTCTCAACTTATCCCTCGGTGGCAGTGGCGAGGGGGGGTCTCGGTCAGGGCGTTGAATCACTCGGTACGGAGGGTCAACACGCAGTTGGACAAATTATTTCGGACCCCCCAGTTGCAGACGATTCCACATGGGGCGAGCATTTTTACTTGAGGGACGGGGTGCACTTGACTGAGGCAGCGAACGTCTTGTGGTCTAATAATGTCTGGGCCTGGTTGGAGGGATTTGCAAAGTAAGCGCGCTCCTGGTTTAGGTCTAGGTAAAGGGGGAGGCCAGATCGTCGGTTAACAATGCTGGCCTGTGGCGGTAAGGTCATGACCGGTGAGCAACTATTTGAAGGTCTGAGGGGGCGGGCATCATCCTACGGAGGTGCCGCCCATTGGCCCCTCCTAGAACTTCAGGGGCAAGGTAACTGGTGCTTCAAAGGGGCGCGGGTTGGGGAGTCACGCTTTCCTTAGGCTGGTAGCCACCCCGCGCGCGCATACTCATGACGTCACCGGATGGCGCAGAGTAAGGGCCCTCCTTTAGTGGGTAAATGAAGTTCACGCCGTGGACCGGGTAATTACCGGGCCCGGCTGCGCATGCGCACACCTGTAGGGGAGGCGCAGCTAGTAGGACCTGACACCGGTTAGCGACCTTGCCATATGGCCCAGAAATGTTAGTATACAAAAATGCAGAGGAGGATGTTAGACTCGGTTAGGAAACAATCTGTATTAGAGTCTTTGTTAAGGATAGTCACTCACACCTGTTGACAATAATGTATCTAATGTCCTGCTGATTTTTGTATAACTGTTTATCATGCAAATTATAAAATTTATTGTTTTGAACTTAATAAATACGGCCGGGGGGTCTCGCGACCTCCCGCCTTCCAAAGATACCACGTCTATGTTCTGTGTCCGGGGGTGGGAGGTCATAGGGGGAGGGCGGTAGCCAGTCACTGACCATGTGGAAAGGGGGGGCTCTTGGCCCCCCCGCCTGCATGGCAGTGCGGCGACCTCCCCCGGTCTTCTCGGTGGTGGGGCGTGTCCACTGGGGCGTGCCCTGCCACCGATTGGCTGCCACCGTGACCCGGATGTCGTTAATCGACGTCCGGGTCGGAGGGGAGGGGGGCGGGCCACTGTGGGATAAAGAGGCGGGGAGCGCCCAGGTGACCCCCTTGTTGCCTGGACGCTCCCCCACAACGGACGTGCCCCGGCGTTCGGGGCTTTAATTTTTCCCCACCCACCATCCCTGGAGTACGTGGTTGATGCGTTACTAGTCGGACTAGCAGACATTGGGCGCGGTAAACTGTTCTGAAATGTTAGTTTCTGATGAGGTTTTCTTTTTAGGACTTTTTCTCCCATTGTAGTGATCAATATTGTATTGTGAAGTTATGTTCTTGATTATGCTTTCTCGTAGGCCTTTTTTCTCCCAAGGTAGTGAATGATACTGTATTATGTGTAACTGGTGCAGTCGTGTTTAGGCCTTTTTCTTTCCCTTGTAGCTTTATGGTGTTATACATGACGTGTGATTTTAGTCAGTGTAGTTGTCCTTTAGAATTTTCTCCCATAGGTCGTCGTATTTATTAGGTATGGGGCATGCGGTAAGGTCATGACCGGTGAGCAACTATTTGAAGGTCTGAGGGGGCGGGCATCATCCTACGGAGGTGCCCGCCCAGGGGGAGGGGCCATTGGCCCCTCCTAGAACTTCAGGGGCAAGGTAACTGGTGCTTCAAAGGGGCGCGGGTTGGGGAGTCACGCTTTCCTTAGGCTGGTAGCCACCCCGCGCGCGCATACTCATGACGTCACCGGATGGCGCAGAGTAAGGGCCCTCCTTTAGTGGGTAAATGAAGTTCACGCCGTGGACCGGGTAATTACCGGGCCCGGCTGCGCATGCGCACACCTGTAGGGGAGGCGCAGCTAGTAGGACCTGACACCGGTTAGCGACCTTGCCATATGGCCCAGAAATGTTAGTATACAAAAATGCAGAGGAGGATGTTAGACTCGGTTAGGAAACAATCTGTATTAGAGTCTTTGTTAAGGATAGTCACTCACACCTGTTGACAATAATGTATCTAATGTCATGCTGATTTTTGTATAACTGTTTATCATGCAAATTATAAAATTTATTGTTTTGAACTTAATAAATACGGCCGGGGGGTCTCGCGACCTCCCGCCTTCCAAAGATACCACGTCTATGTTCTGTGTCCGGGGGTGGGAGGTCATAGGGGGAGGGCGGTAGCCAGTCACTGACCATGTGAAAAACGTATGAAGCAAGACAGCACAAAAGCATTTAGAGCTTTTGAAAGTGCATACAGAGATTGACTAAATCGGGAAATGCAACATGAAACAGTGCTTAATTTGTGCTGGTGCTTTCCGGTGCTTAGCACTGGCACTTATTTATCAGGGCCGGGTCTACACTGCCACCTCACATCGTCGACATAACTGCACTCACTGCACATGCATCCAAATCTAAAAGTAAATATAATTAACTGACTCACTGCTTTGTTTTTTAAACACTGTTACAGTGTCCCGAATCCACTGGTGAAGAGTGTTGTTGTGCTAAGAGAGTCGATAATAAATCCTCCGTATCCATGCAAATTTGTCTTCGGTTCAGTGCTGCCGGTGGGCGGCACACTGATTAGGCTGTATTTGATCCTGTGGGAGAAGGGACTGCGGAAGCCTGTGTAACCTCTTTTTCAAATTAAATTCCACGCCCGGCACATGCACACCGCATGAGTCACCGCCAGTTCAGCGCTACGTCGAGGAGGGCACTGTTATTTCAAGCAGCAGCAGGCCTCTTAATAAAGGGAGTGCCACCAGTAAAGTAAACTAGTAAGTAAAAAACCAAATGAACGCTGATTTTTCTTGAGCGTGGTGACAGTTGCAAAACAGACTTGGTATGAACTGAGTCCGAGGCCCGATCAATCACGCCACCGGCGCCGGGCGGGGCATTGTGTGTAGCACTAGTCAGGTCAGAAGGATGGAAGGGCAGGGCCTTGCCCTTAACCCCTTTCTGTCTAATATTGTTAGACTTACTTGACTCAAATGAAATGAAATGCTGTTTTGAAATGAAATGCTGTTTTTTCCATGCATTTAATCTTTTTTGGAATCCGTATATCTATCCTACATCATCAAGCTTCGTGGTTCAGGTTGTTTGTGCATGCAGTGGTGGTTCCTGTTGTGCAAACTTGTGCCAGCCCCCCCATCTCACTCTAAGCCGCTCTGCCTTCACTGCATGATGTAAATGTTCTACAGCGCTTTTCTGCTCAGCTTTCCGGTGAGATTTTAGAAACAACCTGCGGAAATGACGGCAGTCGCTAGGAGGGAGAAAATAAAGCAGCATAGATCTAAAAGAAATAAAAGTAAACCGATGTGCAATGAAGAAAACATTGTATGCGTTCGAGTTGAGAGGCACATCTTAACTTGGGTCAGACCAAAATAGGGATATTTTCATTACAGATATGCAACTCAGACATTGTTTCATGATTTAGGTATCAACTTGCACAATTCACTGCTCATGTTATCCTGTGAGTTTAGCATTTTGTTTAATAGAGTAAGGTAGATTATTGTTGACTGGGAATACACAACTGCCTGTTTACAAGGTGGGCGTTATATATTGATTTCTGTGGAAACGGCTTCCGGCATGGTAATTCCAAGAAACATTTCATGTAATTCAGGAATTACCGTAACCTGAATAATTTTCTGTTGGCACATTTTGTAGGCTCAAACCAGCTGAAATTTACAGACCAAAATCTGCAGTAAGTGTTGTTATATGCTGAATTCAGTGAAGAAATATGATTCTGTGAACAACTCGTTTTTAGGAGGAAATCTTGGGGTTTAAAACATTTACCACACTTCATTAGTACTACCCCCTGGAAATCCGTAATTTATCATGTGCTGTACATTCTCAGGGCCAAAGATTCTCCATCTGACTGTTTTACCCGTGTTGTTCGCATGTCTCTGACTATGGAGTTCCATTGCGGTCTGCAATATTACATTTTAAGAATGTATAATTATGTTGAAATCATGCGCTTCAGCGTATTGAGTTACCGAGAATCAATCTAGCAGGAAGTATGAACTTCAATATGACTTTCACTCGCTGTCAAGTACATTTATATAACAAACTTAAAAGTTGTCTGTCAAAATAAAGATTATGGGGGTGGTCACATTTAATCTGACTTTCATAAATGGACTTCAGCCCTCCCTCAGTGCATTATGTTAAGACAAAGGAGTGTCTTTTAATTGTAATGTGAACGTAAAAAGCAATTTCTCCATTCATTCTTGGTCGTTTTATTTGCATGAATCCTGTCATTTCTTGTGAATTAGGGTTTTGCGTCTGGTGGAGTTCGTCCAGGGCCTGTTTCCTACCCTACAGTGGAGTGAAGGCCTCAGAAAAGAAGGTCTGTGGGGTATTGTCCTCCCCAAAGTGTTTGTGTGTGTTTTAAAAAAACTCCCATTGCCCTGCTGTCACAAAATTCGGAAATTGGGATGGGGCTCGGAATCCTAGCAGAAGTTGAGGCAGGTTTTGTATAATGTTTGGAACACCAAAAATGGCAGGTTGGGTGCCCATATATTTCCAAGAAACACCACATAGGTTTGTGCTCCTCATTCTGAATTTGTTTAGTCTCCACAGTAGTGGGGAGCTACCGATTTCAATTTGCAGCGTTGGGGCACATTTCTTGATTCTTAACATTCCCCTTGAAGATGTGAGTCATTAAATCGGTAGTCCTACAAAATTTGAACTATGCAAACAATTGTCATATATTATATCAAAATATCTATCAGCTGATCTAGTTGGTGCAGAATGTGGCAAACAGACAGTTGATGTCCCGCAAATAAAGTATACTCATTTCAAGGCATTACATACTTTAGATTCTGATTGCAGAAGTCCTTATAGGTTAAAATTTGTATGCCTTATTCACTATATCCACTAGTCATGTTCCACCATTTCCGACAGATACGTTTTGTCATTATGCCCATCAAGATCCTTGAGGTCTTTAAAAAATGTCAATGAGTTATACCCAGAAACTGCAATAAATGTATGGTGGCTGCCTTTGTCTCTGGTCAACCATGAATGTGGAGTCTAAAAAGATGGGCAAGTGAATTGGCCTCATATGTGTGGGTTGGCTTTGGCAAGAGGTGCTTTCTTGGAGGATGTGCTTTTTGAGCATCTGGATTCTGTGTGGTGCGACATCCCTAAAATGAGGGACAACATGTGGACAAATACTAACCTACTTGGGAAGTAGTGACACTTACCAGCCAAACCTCAGAGGGTCGATGGAGCACTGATCATGTCTTGGAGAATTTAGACAAAAGGCACTAAGACCTCATTGAGCTACATCTGAAATATTCCACTTGTCTGGGAAAGAGGCTGCAAGGCAACATGCCAAGTTCATATAGCTGACACAGGCCTTTACTGAAAGGAGCACACTGTAAGATGCAGTGCTAAGTCATACACCTCCGAAAACTTGTGATGAACAACCACATGCATGACCTACTAACCCTTTCAACACACCTGCCCCTGTTCACAACCTGATCTTGACCCAACAGCCCCTGCCTCTTAAACACATCATAGATTAGTCCCCATCCTCAAGCATTTCATCTCTTCAATGTTTACACCCACCTAAATGTGCATTGCAACCTTAACAGCACTCCCTAACACAATACATCTTTTTTTGCTTACTTTAATGTTGTTCATCTCTTGATACCTGCCCTCCTAGTGCACCTCCTTGTTTTACTTTTTTCTTTATTCCTCCCACTTTTAAGTAGATTTTCTCAATTTTCCTCACACTCCCACTTTTACACTTGAGTAATAAATGTATGTATACAGAGTTCCCTCCACACGTGTTGGAAAACTCTAGCATTTGAGGTACAGAATTGCTTAGGCAAAAATCTCTGACTTTGCGAATCACTATTTGATGTACCACAAGGTAGGACTATTGGCGTAATTTCTTATGGTCGTAAGGGGCTTTGTGTTTTAAATGCACTTTTGATTTACTCTTTTTCAACATTTTTACAGAACAGGGGAACCTTTTATCAAAACCTTACTTGGAGGAGGGCTCCCTTGCTGAATTCAGATCGGGTATTAAATCTGACTTTCAGCAGTGCCAGTTGATGGTGTGGGTGGAGCCAATAGGGGAAGTAGGTGGAGCCGGGGAAGTGGGTGTGGCCTCTGACAAACATTTGAGCACCTGGACTTCAAATTTTTTAAATTAAGCACTGCATGAGGAGGAAGGAACAAGCCAATAAGGGACTAAGTGGTTAAAATGATAAATAGCAGTAGCAAGAAACTTGAAGCCATCAACACAAGGTAGCAGGGAGGGGTGACTTGGGGGGGGGGGGGGGGTGACTGGGTAACGTGTTTGTGGCTTGCTAATTCACTGCAAAAATGGAAAATCAGGTGCTTTGATTGTTGCAGGGGAATGTACCGTGAGGCAGCGAGAGAGGAAGGAAGACCAGGCTGGGGTCAAGATTCAACTTAGAACAGCAATATGACATGGGGTGCTCTCACCTGAATATTTTGTCCTGGAATCTCTATGGGCTGGGCAGCAGAATAAAATGGGTAGTCTCCAAATATCTAAAAAATCATTGGCAGATGTTGTCTTGCTACATTCTTAAAGGTAATCAATAGTAAGTCTCTAAAGAGAGGAGAATATACCAAATATTCTCAAACACTGCACAGGTACAATAGCACAAAGTCTGCAGCGGATATACAAGACTTCATAAAGGATATTAAAGCAACCGGATTCCCAAAAGAAGACAGGCTGCACCTAGATCCAGACATAAGGGTAGAAAATTACAGATCTACAACCAGTCAAGGCGCCAGAGTGGAGTTCTAGAAAGGAATGGCCAGGAAACTCTACAAGGAGAATCTGCTCAGAGGCCTGAAAGTAGGACTTGGTGCCAATAAATTAGCAATATTAAAAGAGGGGAAGCAGCTTCATGACTTTGTACCTCATACAGTCTCTTACTCTTATTCAATGCAGGGAGTAACATTCTGGCAAAGGTATTGGCAATGTGATTGAAGAGGGTGGTTCCTACCCTTGTGCATCCTGACCAGTTGGGCTTCCACCTCACTTCCTCACTCCTCCTCACATCTGAAGTTCTGCAAGAAGCTGAGGACCTGAGTCTTCGAATAACTCTACGGGGACCACACGCCTATACATCTGCTCAAGCTCCTGGATACCCTACTGGGTGAATTATGTGCTATACAAATTGACATACCATAAGACAGAAGTACTAGACTGAACCTGAGGCAGCAGTATGGATGCATGTGGTAGACATAACGTGGTGTTTTCACTTGATGCTACCAAGGCGTTCAAATAATTGAATGAACCCACATGTTTGGGAGCTTAGAGAGGATGGGAACTTGACCTCGATACAGCACCCATTTGAATTTATTTCAACTGGAAACAGACCAGGTTGCTACCTGTTCCCCATGCTTTTTGTGCTAGTTATGGAGCCCCTGGTGTGCTGGAAACAGGAGGATACCTGGTGAGGGACTTGGGTGGGAGGATGCATAGCGTGAGAGAATCTCACTCTGCGAGAATAACATGTATTTATATGTGCACACCCAAAGATGACAATCAACAGACTTCTAAAGATCTTGAAGACCTTTGGCAAATACTCTGGATAGAAAATCAGCTGGGAAAATTCTTTCCTGTATCTTCTGGCTGGATGGTCCTCACCTATGAGTGCCTGTATCGCCATGGGGTTTCAAGTATTTGGGAGTGTATATAACTCATAATTCAGAGGAATTCCTTCAAAACAATCTATACATATCAATTGCTAAAGTCAGCAGCGAAATGAGGCATTGGAGATCACAACCACAGTTGCTATTGTGTCTGGCAGCTATGTTCAAGATGATTCTCTACCTAAGTTCCTTTAGATACTGCAAAATACGCCTACATGCACTCCTCAGAATTTTTCAGGAAGATGGAGAGAGAGGTTAGGCTGCTGCTTTTGAATGGAAGGCAATACACATAAACTTCAATAAACTGACAAAAGGGGTCTACGATGGGGGGGGGGGGGGTGTCACACTCCCAGACATAAGGAAGTACTATTGGCAGTCCAGCTTGTAACAGTTAATGAGTGGGTGTTCTCCACACAGGATGAACAAGCCTTAAGGGTCAATAGACATGCTAAGGAAACCAGAGACTAGCCTGCAGCCCTTTATAGAGCCAAAACAGTTAAAGAATTACGTACACACACAAAATATGTATGCTTACAGCATAGTAGGATATAAGTGAGTCCTGGGGAATGAAATCCCACTATGAACAGTGATGTACTTGCAGAGGTTGGAAAGTTGAAATATTTCCTCAGTGATATCAAATAAGAATTAAGCAAACTAGGCAACATCTGGTAGGGTTGAGCACCAGTGCCACTGGATTCACTTCCGCAGGATTATCAACTGGCATACATGGAAGCTTATAGATTCATTTAAGTTAGACATGAACCAGCAACTCATACTGCAATTCTTCCCCATTGGATAGGATCCTCGTTAAACCTCTTCACAAAAAGGCTATCTCGTTGAGCTACAAAAAAAGAGTTAACAACTCCCTGAATCCCTTGGAGACGTTAAGAAGTGACTGGAGGACCCCAGCTGAGAACTAGCGCATGCTTATTATATGCTTTGCCTTGCTTGTGTTTTTTATTTTTTAGTTCGCATTAAAACTAAACCTTTGTTACTCCTGATCTATAGCTATGGACCTTCTTACGTATTGTTCTCATCATGCTGCCGGACCTCCGGGATGTTGGCTGAATAGCTGTGTACCATGTTGACGTAAATAAAGGTTTTAAAAAAAAAAAAAAAGAAGAAGTGACTGGAGGAGAACAAATGGGTGGAGGGTCTAACTGCCACTAGAAGCCTTGGCCTAAACGTGGTGAGAAGGAACATTATCAGAAAATGTGGTGTGAGTACCCAGGATATGAATTGGTGTACGCTGACCGAAAAGCAAGTGAATGAGGGAAGAGGACGTCAAAAAAGTAGAAAAAATTGGCAATCATGCCTGCTCTACAGAGGGCTGAAATAACTCCTATTGGAAGCTGCTGAGACTTATAGCAGTCTAACAGTACCTGGGCGTAGTGGCACAGACTACATCAAACTAAAGTTCACATAGCAAGACAAGATGTTTCTCGTCTGGTAAAAGTTAATGTGTGATATTGTGGTGACTATGTTATTATTTCTAACGAAAATGTTAAAAACGAGATTAAAAATATTTAGAAAAAAAAAAGAATACTGAGCACTGGTTCATAGGTGCAACAGTGAGGCGCGGGAATAGTGTTTCTGCCGCTACAGTGCTTCAACAGGAAGAACAGCTTGAATTATGACCTCAAGATGAATTCTTCGAAGGAGGCAGTGAGATGCAATCGTTCCAGAAGAACAAACAGTGCGGACTGCTGGACATCACACTCTGCACAGTAGTTAAAAATAAGAATGAATAGGAAACATTTATATATTAATATTATAGATTTGTGAATTATATCCTAACCACATCAAAGGCAGCAGTCTTCTGATACTAGGATCAAGCTCACAAATCGGATATCTCATGATACCAACCCTATTTTTATTATTGCTAAGCGGGAACAAGGAAACAAGGAAGGTTTCATAGTCACATAGCTTCCATCCTTGCCTAAACATATGTTTATGCAAATTATATTATCAAGAGAAAAGTTATGATTTTTAAGGTAATCTTTGAAAATTCAAAATTAATTTGATATTTGTTAATTAAATTCTGTTAAATGGAAAGTTTTAATGCTTCCAAAGGCTTTCACTCTTAATCATATCTAAACTTAGGACAGATAGCATAACAGAAGTTTCATTAATTAATGTAGCTAAAAACTGTGTACCTGCTGCTTCAACTTTACTTAAACTATACAGACCCAACTCAACACAGACAGATAACTTCAGCTCACCTCAAGGATGTGTTCTCCTCCAAGATCCACTTTCAAACTTATGAAAATTTACAGAGCACTGTAAAATTGAAGCTAAAGTCTGAAACACAAACAACACCTCAGACACCATGGCTGCACCACGACCTGCAGAAGATGAACTCAGAGCTGGAAATAGTAAACCACCGCAACTAACGCAACTGCTACATAAATTCACTAGTGACTGATTATGCAAACAAAGCCATAGTTCAACTAACTGCACCTCACTGATGAGGTCCAACAAGACCAAAACACGTATGGGTCATGTTCTCCTGCTGAGTGGTCCATGCCTACAGTTTGAGTTGAACTACTTGAGTTGGGACAAGACCAAGGTCGATCTACATATGGCTGAGCCCTGTCAGTAGTGGCAGAATGAGCACAGAAACGAGTGGCTGGAATGCATCCGAGAGAGATTAATTCAAACATTTCACCCATCACTGTCATCAATGATGTCACCGGAGAGGTCATCAGTGGGAATCAATAATGTAATTTCGAATTTCATGAGTGATGTAATATTGGACAAGGGAGGGAGCGCTGCACTGATCCTGCTGGACCTTTCAGCTGTGTTTGACACAGTTAACCATCAAGTGCTCATCAACTGGCTAGAGAGGGTGAGATCAACAATGAAGCTCCTAACTGTCCTTTTTATCAAACAGAGAACTGACGGTTGCGCTCGGTGGGCACACCTCTAATTCCTTTTGTCTTTCTTGTGCGGTGCTTCAGGGATCATCGATATCCCCAACGCTATTTAACATCTATATCACACTCTTGGCAAAACTTATCTGATCACATGGTTTTTCTGCAACATCCTATGTTGAGGATACGCAGATAGTCGTATCAATTACATCTGATGTCGACGTTGTGGCCAAAGTATTTAACAGCTGTCTGGCACATATCACAATCTTGATGCAAGGAAAACCGTCTTAAGATAAACCTGAGAAGGCAGAGGTGATATTTTTTAGGAATTACATCCCTTTTTGGATTGATTCTTGGTAGCCTGTTAACTGAGGTCTGCTTTCATCTCCAGTTGGGAAAGTGAAAAATATTGGGATCATATTGGATGGCCAACCCTATTTCTCTTAACAGATCAATCATATTACATCTTCATGTTTCTCTCTATTGAAGAATGAGATCGAGAAATCTAAAACAGCGCAGAGGCTGGAGGTAATAACTGGCTGGAGAGAAGTAGTTTCATTTAAAAGTAGAGGGAAAGGTTAGAGAGTGTATGGATGGCATAATGGCATTCAAAACTTTGGAATCACAACCAGAAAACAACTGGCTCAATGTAGTTTTTTTTAGGTCAGGGGTTTTGAGAAATAGAAAATCTAAGCTATCTAGCTGCTGCCAGTCCCCCTGAGATCTACATTTATATCTCAATCTCCAAGCAAACAAAGTTATATTGCAAGTGAAGGTGCTAATAACTGTTGCATAGCTTGCCTTTTATTGCATTTATTTTAGGCAAACCTACCACATAGTTTAGTTCTCCCCAGTTGCATAACCTTATTGCCTGACGAAGGAAACCCTCTGGTGGTTAAAGAGATGTCATTGTGCTAATGAAACTCATGCTTCACAGGGGCATGTGGAGTATTTTCCATATTTCGTGGCAGGCTGGCTTTAGGGCAGTGCGACCTGTGCAGCCACACCTGGCGGTGAGTTTGTGGGGTGCTGTGTTTAGAATTAACCTATTGGTTTAAAAGCACCCACTGCAAAGTTCCTTGTGAATCCAGCTATTTGCAGGAGCAATAAGAATGCAAAGATAACTCTGGTGATTTAATGTACCTGCTGGAGAGAGATCGGAGTTTTGTCTAGAGGCAGTTTAATAAATCATAAAGTAGTGCAGAGGGCTAATATGCCTACTGCAAAGAAAGTGTACCATGAAGATCACAGAACGGTATTTTATGTGGATAACTCAGTGGGTTACGGCTTTTATCACAGAGATGCTTTTGTTACTTGCAGTTGATAAGCTACAATCCTAACACAGGATAGTGACCTACGAACTGTCATCAAAGAGCTGCATGTAAACTGTATGCTATAGTTTAATAAGTTATGTTCCTTTGCCAGTCTTACATTATCCTAATGTTGCTAAAAAGGTTTTTGTTGTGTAGAAATACATTCTTGCTAGCAAAGCCAACCAAACTGCTGTGGTTCATATTAAACAACATTTGTGCTTCTCCAGACCAAACACATTTCAATATATTGCCTACCTGTATGGATGATATACGATTCCTAAACTTGTAACCCACATTATCTTATATAACCTTCATATAGTCTGATTTACACACATACGAATCATTGTCTCAGTATAATGTGTGTGTGATGTAAAGTGCTCTTGTACCCTACACTGATATGAGTAGCATTATAAAACAAATGAAATGCATTTGAGAGCGGAGCTATGGAGAGACGAGGGGAATGTTGGAAGGCGGTGGAGAGGGAATCAGTGGAGAAGGAAGTCACGGGGGAGCGCCAATAAAGATTGTCGCACTGGGCACCATCAGCACTAAAGCCTACCGTGTTCACAGGTTCCCATGAAATATGTTTTACTAATATACTGACTCTAGTGCTATAAAAGAACCTAAACATGTACTCAACAATATGCCTATATTAACTTCCACTGTGCGTGCTTAGACGTTGTATGCCCAGTGAGGCAGGATGTACATCGACAGCTGAAATTCACCAGTCACTTCACGTAACATCATCCAGAATAAAGTTCAGAAGACATGCATTCCAAATGTTATACAGTTTGTATTAATCATTTAGAGTCGCAGACAATCGCAGGGCCACATGTATGACCATTTCATTTTGCGACTTGCAATTACAGATTCGCAAAATGAAATGTACTAATGTGTCAGACCTCATTAGCGATTCCCAAAGGGGTCGCAATGGACCTGCCTCATCAATATTCATGAGCCAGGTCACAATCTGTGACCCATTGGGAATGGGCAACAACACAGTGGTGGTGGTCTGCTGGGGATATTAGACCACCATATCTGTGTTTGCTTTTAAATAAAGCAACTTTTTTTTTTTAAATGCAGCGTGTTTTCCTTAAAGGAAAACGGAATGCGTTTCAAGAAGAAAAATAAAAAAATTCAGTTTCATTTTTTAAGAGTAGGCTGTAGTCTGTGGGACCACTGCAAGCTCTTAAAATTTTTTTTTTGCTGCCAGTCACAAAATAGAAGGGGTTCCCTGGGGTCCCCTTCCTGTTTGCGACAGGCTTACCACCTACTTGAAGTAGGCGGTAAACTGCCGTACATGCCCTTGCAACTCGCTATTAGAAAGGGACGCCCCTTCCTAATAGTGACTCGCAAACCCTATTTTGCGAGTCGGTAATGGGTTACCAACTCGTAAAACAGGGTTGGTACTGTGCACACGCCGTGTTAGCAGTCGCAAAAGGCCCGATTCTCCATTTGTGACTGCTAAAAATGGCTGTACATGTGCCCCCAAGTCTGTCCCACCTCAAAAGTCTGTTTTCTAGCAGAAATTGAAAGCACTGGATTAGCACAATGCTATCCACGCTGCACCAGAAAAGTGAAAAAAACCTGTTGCTATTTTTGCAGCATAATCTTTAAGCTCAGGGTTTGCTATTGTTCTCCACAGTGAGCTGACAAAGACATTTTACCATCCCAGGTAGAGTATTACCGCTCTAGAATAGGATCACGCCATCCAGGCCAACCTGAACTATGTAAAACCAGCTATGGTCTCATTGTTTCCCTCTGAGAACTCATCCTGACCCAAGGAAGAGACAGAAGGAGACAAAAAAGGCCACTTCTGAACCATCACGCTCTTGGTATTAACTGCTCACACGGTGGGTCTACGTGGGTTTTGCTTTATACCTTTGTTTTAACTAATGCACGTGAAACAGCTGCATGGCATAAACCGTACACGCAGATAGCAATATACTATTTACTACTATGATTCTGGCAGGAACCATTATGCACACTTAAGGCTTCACTTCTGAGTCATGACTCCTTCCCACACTGCACAAACATAATAACATATTATAATATGTGCATCTGCAAATATTCTATGTGTTTCTGTGTCACTCCATCATGTCTGTGTTCTGATACAAAATGTAATCAGGCTATGACGTCTCTCCCTGGATCCGAAAGGTGAGTCAGCAACATTTTGCTGCTGAGAAGTTCATGCAGATGCACTTGCTTAGCTATAAAAAAAAAATGGAACTACTTTAAAATGAAGACAACGAATCATCGACTATCCTCAAACTGTTCCAGTAAACACTTTCTGTACTTTTGCAACTGCGGGTGCGTGGTAAAATGACTGTTACCGGTACTGGACTGTTCACATTAGCATCTCTGACTGGAACAGCAGCTTCTCTTCTGAGAGTCACGGGAAGGAGCGGGTGTGGAGGAAGTTAGTGAAACAGGAACAACAAGTATCTGTTGTACAATTTTTGGCAATCCTGGTTGATTATTTGGATTGTGGGTAAACTGGTATTTAAAATGATCTATATTTTCTAACTGCCAGTCGTGAAGAATCCCATAACGTCCTTTTGCTTCAGTCTAATTGAATAGGACACATTACAACGCAAACTTTTACAACGAATGCCTTTACAACGCAGTTTTCACATCGCAACATCCATTACAACGCATGATTTTACAACGCATGCCATCACAACGCATTTTTAGAAATTACACTTAGAACGCATTCCATTACAACGCATACCATTACAACGCATAATACTTTTAGGGCAACAGTAGTGTAAGTGTTGGATAGTGTAGGGGTAAAAATAACTATTGTCCATTACTTACCTTATAATGCGTTGTAATGGCATGCGTTGTAATGGCATGCGTTGTAGTGGCATGCGTTGTAATGACATGCGTTGTAATGACATGCGTTGTAATGGCATGCAATGTAAAGGATGTTGCTTTGTAATTACTTTATTGTAAAGGTACTGCGTTGTAATGACTGCGTTGTAATGGTTGTTTCCCATCTAATCCCCAAAGATGCTCATACCTACATCAGCCATGGGGGGAAAAAACCCAAAGCAGCTTAGGCTCACAAAACATGACGAGCTAAGGGAGGGTGCCAAAAAAAAACCAAGGAGAGCAAAGTGAGGGTGCCAAACAAAACATGGCGATCAAAGTGAGGGTGCTAGACAAAACATGACGAGCAAAGTGAGGGTGCCAAACAAGAGAGACAGATGGGGAAGTAGAGACAACAATGACGTCAAGATCCCTTTGGACTCTTTTTAAAGCATACCTCGATGTCTTACTCACTTCCACTCATAAGCCACTCACCAGCACCAAGTAGAAACCAAAAACATAATATGAAACGGTCATATATTTTTTATTTGTTCGCATCCTTATAGATTCAACAGATATAAAAAATATTTTAAAAACGAGTATCTCATCAATACACATATGTTAAAAACATTTCATTCACAAAACAAAGGGAGAATCTTATACTCTAAAAACAACAACAACCCAATGAATTTAAAAGGGCACTCCAAGTACATAAGATTTAATGCTAATGTTCCTGGTTCAGTGTTAAATAGCGTTCCTTTTCTCCTATTAACCCCTTCGCTGCCAGGCCTTTTCCCCCTCCTGTGCCACGCCCCTTTTTGGCTATTTGGGGTAGTGCGCGCTGAGGCCCCTGTAACTTTTTGACCACATAAGGTATCCACGCCAAATTTGCGTCCTTTTCTTCCAACATCATGGGGATTCTGAAGGTACTCAGGGTTTGTGGATTCCCCTGGAGGGGTCACAGGAATTAGCCAAAATACAGCAAAATTTAGGGTTTTTTGGGGAAAATGGGAAAAACGGGCTGCATATGAAAGCATCTGGGTTTGTCCTTGCAAATGTTATCAAAAAAGGGTTTTTGGGGCTGAAATCACCATTTTCCCAGCTTTTAGGAGATACCAGACTTTTGTCAGAAACCCAAAATGTTTTACACAGTTTTGGCATTTTTCTGGGACACAGCCTATTTTTGCTATTTTTTGTGCTTTCAACCTCCTTCCAGTTAATGGTAGAAATGGGTACAAAAGCAATAATGGATCCTGGAAAGCTATACATTTTAGAGAAGTAGATAAAATTATGAATTCAGCAAGGGGTCATTTGTGTAGATCCATCAAGGTTTCTTTATAGAAACTAACAGTTAAATATAGGATACATTGAAAATTTGTTGAAAAAAAGCGCCTTTTGTGTCAACGTTTTCACCTGTAACTTCTTCTAATTTTGACAGCTCTTTGAAAGCAATATACTGTTACATCCGCTGGATAATAACTGGTTGTGGGGATCTATAGGACTTGTAGGTTCACCAAGAACCCGACAAACCCAGAGCCAAAAACTGAGCAGCAACTTGCAATGTTTTTTTATTATGTACCAGGTATATAGTAATTATTCTGTAAAAATGTGTACATGGAAAAATCGGTATGAAAGACACCTATGTATTTCTGAAATGGGAACAAAATATAGAGTTTAGAAACAGTAGATATTTGCACATTTCCGAAATTGGGATACTCATACTAACATGGGAATTATCAGTCATTTTTTAGAATGACTTCTTTCATACACAATGTCTTTCATTTGAAAGGCAGAAATGCATCGAAAGTCAATAGGTAATAACAGTTCCTTTACAAATCTGAATTACCCTAAGTCTCCCGATAAAAATGGTACCTCACTTGTAGGGGTAGGCATAGTGCCCACGACAGGAAATGGCTCAAAACCCAACGTGAACACACCACAATTACCCTTTTTTATCAAAGTGCCTAGCTGTAGTTTTTTAACCCTAGCTCTGCCAGCACCTAGGGAAACCTAGCAAACCTATACATTTTTTAACACTAGACACGCAGGGGAATCCAGAATGGGGTGACTTGACTGCGTCCCACCAGGTTCTGTTACCCAGAATCCCTTGCAAACCTAAACAATTGCCAAAAAAACCACCTTTTCCCCACATTTCTCTGGTGGAAAGTTCTGGAATCTGCGTGGATCCACAAATTTCCACCCACCCCGCGTTCCCCAAAGTCTTCCGAGAAAAATGGTACCTCACTTGTGTGGGTAAGCCTAGTGCCCGCGACAGGAAACGGCGCAAAACGTAAGGTGGACACGCCTCAATTTTGCTGTGAAAAATGACTCTTTTTTGGCAAAGTGCCTAGCTGTAGTTTTTGAACCATAGCTCTGCCGGCACCTAGGGAAACCTAGCACACCTATACATTTGTGAAAACTAGACACCCAGGGAAATCCAGGATGGGGTGACTTGACTGCCTCCCACCAGGTTCTGTTACCCAGAATCCCTTGCAAACCTAAAGAATTGCCCAAAAAACGCATTTTCCCCACATTGCTCTGGTGGAAAGTTCTGGAATCTGCGTGGATCCACAAATTTCCACCCACCCCGCGTTCCCCAAAGTCTTCCAAGAAAAATGGTACCTCACTTGTGTGGGTCAGCCTAGTGCCCGCGACAGGAAACGGCACAAAACGTAACGTGAACACACCTCAATTTTGTTCGAAAAATGACCCTTTTTAGACAAAGTGCCTAGCTGTAGTTTTTTAACCATAGCTCTGCCGGCACCTAGGGAAACCTAGCAAACCTATACATTTTTGAAAACTAGACACCGAGGGGAATCCAGGATGGGGTGACTTGACTGCCTCCCACCAGGTTCTGTTACCCAGAATCCCTTGCAAACCTAAAAAGTTGCCAAAAAAAACACATTTTCCCCACATTTCTCTGGTGGAAAGCTCTGGAATCTGCGTGGATCCACAAATTTCCACCCACCCCACGTTCCCCAAAGTCTTCTGAGAAAAATGGTACCTCACTTGTGTGGGTCGGCCTAGTGCCCGCAACAGGAAAAGGCGCAAAACTTAACGTGGACACACCTCAATTTCACAGCGAAAAATGACCCTTTTTTGGCAAAGTGCCTAGCTGTAGTTTTTGAACCATAGCTCTGCCGTCACCTAGGGAAACCTAGCAAACCTATACATGTTTGAGAATTAGACACCCAGGGGAATCCAGGATGGGGTGACTTGACTGCCTCCCACCAGGTTCTGTTACCCAGAATCCCTTGTAAACCTAAAAAATTGCCCAAAAAAACACATTTTCTCCACATTTCTCTGGTGGAAAGTTCTGGAATCTGCGTGGATCCACAAATTTCCACCCACCCCGCGTTCCCCAAAGTCTTCTGAGAAAAATGGTACCTCACTTGTGTGGGTCCGCCTAGTGCCCGCGACACGAAACGGCGCAAAACGCAACGTGGACACACCTCAATTTCGCTGTGAAAAATGACCCTTTTTTGGCAAAGTGCCTAGCTGTAGTTTTTGAACAATAGCTCTGCCGGCACCTAGGGAAACCTAGCAAACCTATACATTTTTGAAAACTAGACACCCAGGGGAATCCAGGATGGGGTGACTTGACTGCCTTCCACCAGGTTCTGTTACCCAGAATCCCTTGTAAACCTAAAAAATAGCCAAAAAAAACACATTTTCTCCACATTTCTCTGGTGGAAAGTTCTGGAATCTGCGTGGATCCACAAATTTCCACTCACCCCACGTTCCCCAAAGTCTTCCGAGAAAAATGGTACCTCACTTGTGTGGGTCGGCCTAGTGCCCGCGACAGGAAACGGCGCAAAATGCAACGTGGACACACCTCAATTTCGCTGTCAAAAATGACCCTTTTTTGGCAAAGTGCCTAGCTGTAGTTTTTTAACCATAGCTCTGACGGCACCTAGGGAAACCTAGCAAACCTATAAATTTTTGAAAACTAGACACCCAGGGGAATCCAGGATAGGGTGACTTGACTGCCTCCCACCAGGTTCTGCTACCCAGAATCCCTTGCAAACCTAAAAAATTGCCCAAAAAAACACATTTTCCCCACATATCTGTGGTGGAAAGTTCTGGAATCTGCGTGGATCCACAAATTTCCACCCACCCCGTGTTCCCCAAAGTCTTCTGATAAAAATGGTACCTCACTTGTGTGGGTCGGCCTAGTGCCCGCGCCAGGAAACCGCGCAAAATGCATCGTGGACACACCTCAATTTCGCAGTGAAAAATGAACCTTTTTTGGCAAAGTGCCTAGCTGTAGTTTTTTAACCCTAACTCTGCCGGCACCTAGGGAAACCTACCAAACCCAAACATTTCTGAAAACTAGACACCCGGGGGATTCTAGGGAGGTATGGCTTGCGTGGATCCCCCAACGTTTTCTTACCCAGAATGCCCTGCAACCCTCAAATTTAGCTGAAAAAATCAAGTTTTTCACACATTTTTGTGTGGGAAAGTTGTGGCATCACCGGGCTGACACAAATTTCCTACCACCCATCGTTCCCCCGGGTCTCCTGATAAAAACGGTGCCTCACTCGTGTGGGAGGCCCAAGTACCCGCGACAGGCAAGGGCCCAAAACGTATTGAGGCGACATGAAAATTGCCTACCTCAGAACGACTTGGTTTTGCAAGGGGGGTCACCTGGGTTTTTGGCCCAGTGCTCGGCGGCCACCTAGGGGAACCTACCAAACCCACACATTTCTGAAAACTAGACACCCGGGGGATTCCAGGGAGGTATCGCTTGCGTGGATCCCCCAACGCTTCCTTACCCAGAATGCCCTGCAAACGTCAAATTTAGCTGAAAAATTCACCTTTTTCACACATTTTTGTGTGGGAAAGTTGTGGCATCACCGGGCTGACACAAATTTCCTACCACCCATCATTCCCCCGGGTCTCCTGATAAAAACGGTGCCTCACTCGTGTGGGAGGCCCAAGTACCCGCGACAGGCAAGGGCCCAAAACGTATTGAGGCGACATGAAAATTGCCTACCTCAAAACGACCTGGTTTTGCAAGGGGGGTCACCTGGGTTTTTGGCCCGGTGCTCGGCAGCCACCTAGGGGAACTTACCAAACCCACACATTTCTGAAAACTAGATACCCGTGGGATTGCAGGGAGGTATGGCTTGCGTGGATCCCCCAACGTTTCCTTACCCAGAATGCCCTGCAAACCTCAAATTTAGCTGAAAAATACACCTTTTTCACACATTTTTGTGTGGGAAAGTTGTGACTTCCCCGGGCTGACACAAATTTCCTACCACCCAGTGTTCCCCGGGTCTCCCGATAAAAACGGTGCCTCACACGTGTGGGAGGCCCAAGGGCCCGCCAAGCCCGGGGCCAAAAACTCATGGGACCCCCTTTGCAAAACCAGGTTGTTTTGTGATAGGTAATTTTGATGTCTCCTCAATAGGTTTTGAGCCCTTGCCTGACGCGGGCACTAGGCCTACCCACGCAAGTGAGGTACAATTTTTCTCTGAAGACTTTGGGGAATGCAGGGTGGGTGGAATTTTGTGGACCCACGCAGATTCCAGAACTTTCCACCACAGAAATGTGAGGAAAATGTGTTATTTTGGACACATTTTTAGGTTTGCAATGGATTCTGGGTAACAGAACCTGGTGAGAGCCAGTGAAGTCACCCCATCCAGGATTCCCTCGGTGTCTAGTTTAAAAAAATGTACAGGTTTGCTAGCTTTGCCTACGTGCCAACTGCGCTAGGGCCCAAAATCCGCAGGTATGCACATTGCATAAAAAAATTCGGAGCTCAGTGGGCTTTCTACCGCCCTGGGGGGAATCGGGGAAGGGGGTTTCATCCTGATATGCCCCTAAAGGGGCAGAAAGACTGTGGCTATTTTTTGTGGGGGTGTGGGCATTGGTATGTCCATTTTGGGCAGCCCCCACGCATAAAAAAAGCCTACGTACTCGCTGGCACCTAGTGGGCTTTCTGCCCCCCCAGGGGG
The DNA here is from genome assembly GCF_964204655.1 of Triturus cristatus. NCBI lineage: Eukaryota > Metazoa > Chordata > Amphibia > Caudata > Salamandridae > Triturus > Triturus cristatus. Next base: position 884,136,538 of record NC_140594.1, read on the forward strand.
CAGATCAGGGGCCACTGCCACCATCTGCCCTCCCGGGGGGGCAGAAAGACTGGAATTTCTCTGGGGGTGGGGTGGGGTATTGTCATGCCCATTTTGGGGAGCCCCTACCCCTACACTAATAAAACAAAAAAATCCATGGTTTCTAGTGGGCATTCTGCGCCCCCAGGGGGGGCTAGATTGGGGGCTACAGCTCCCATCTGCCTCCTGGGGGGCAGAAAGACTGTCATTTTTGTGGGGGGGAGGGTGGGGGCATTGGCGTGCCTGTTTCGGGCAGCCCACACCCTAAAAATAATTGCGCAAAAAAAATCCCTGGTGTTTAGTGGGCTTTCTGCCCCCCCGAAGGGGCAGATTAGGGGCCAATGCCCCATCTGCCCCCGGGGGGGGCAGAAAGACTGTAATAATTGGGGGGTGGGGGGGCATGGGCCTGCCTGTTTTGGGCAGCCCCCAGCCCTATTTTTATTTTTGGTAAAATTCCCTGGTGTCTAGTGGTCTTTTTGCCCCCCCCAGGGGGGGCAGATTGGGAGCCAATGCCCCATCTGTCCCCCGGGGGGGGCAGAAAGGCTGTGATGGTGGTGGGTGGGCGGGGGCATTGGCGTGCCCGTTTCGGCCAGCCCCCACCCTAAAAAAAAAATGAAAAGAAATCCCTGGTGTATAGTGGGCTTTCTGCACCCCCCCTCCGCAGGGGCAGATTAGGGGCCAATGCCCCATCTGCCCCCCAGGAGGGGCAGAAAGACTGTGATAATTGGGGGGTGGGGTGGGGTGGGGGCATGGGCCTGCCCGTTTTGGGCAGCCCCCACCCATATTTTATATTTTTTTTATTCCCTGGTGTCTAGTGGGCTGCCCCCATCTGCCCCCCAGGGGGGGCAAAAAGACTAAATTTGGCCAAAATTCTTTGTGGGGAGCAAAGGCCCTTGCCCAAGGGGCCGCTCTTCCCTCCCTGGTATCTAGTGGGTGGATCCCTGCTTGGGGATCGCCCTCCTGTGGCGATCCCTTAGCAGGGATCCACTGGGGAGGGGTACCATTGGAAAGGGGAGATTGTCCCCTTTCCAACGATACCCCTCCCGTCTTTCTACATGCTCAGGGTGCTGAGATAGCCCCCTGAGCACGTAGAAAGAGAAACAGAAATGAGCCTCTTGGCTCATTTCAGTTTCACTTTCAGTGTAATGACGTCGGCGCGACGTGCGTGCCGATCGTCATTACACTGAAAGCAGGGGGGGCCTCGGGAGCTGGGGAAGCTCTTCCCCAGCTCCCGAGGCTATTTTCACTAAAAGGGAATCCCTCTGGTGCCCGCACCAGAGGGATTCCCCAGGGAATGCCTCATAACGAGCTGGACTCGTCATGGGCACAGCGTGATTGTGCTCCATGACGAGTCCAGCTCGTCATGGGCACACAAGGTGTTAAGCCTAGGTGTTGTTTGGGTGCTTTCTTAACCAAAGCAGGGACACGTTTCAGTGGTATCGTTTGGTTCACAACCTTCTTCAGGCTAACAAGTACTATTCAATATCTCCCAAAATATTCATCCGATAATTAGTCAACTCAAGGAACATATGTCAATCCTTCCCCAATGGCGGCTTCCTGCTCGGGTAAACTGCAATAATGACGCTCAATATAGGGGCACACAACGTTATCCTTTAGTGGCCTCTTTCTCTCGATGGTTTTATTATAAGACAGGCACAAGAAAAGCGACAATCAGGAACCACAACCTTACTGATTGAGCTGTTTTATAAGTCCAAATTGTCTTGCCCACCGGAGCTATGGCCCTCAAAACCGTCGATTATTCCAAAACGGGTATGAACTTTATATATGGGAAAGCACCTTGTCAATTGGTGCTTTCAAGGTATCCAATGGCCTGCCGGGACTAAACAGTCTCCTCGCCTACTCTGCTCTCCTAATCGCGACAAACCCAGGATCCAGCATATAGCCCCCTGGTCTTCCTCTTTCATCGCCCCAGAACCGCCATCCATCTTACGCTATGCGTCCTGCTTTCCACAATCTCCTCCTGGAACCAGAGACAACAGAATGAGAGCTAGAAGCAATCACCGAAAATTTAATGATTTCAACAAATCGTCATTCCAACAGAGAAGAACTCTGGACCTTGAATCACAAGTACCCAAAACTGTTCATTAACTGAAATCCAATTCCGTAGCAAAACTGCCCCCAAAATTAAGACAACATGCCAATCGAAGTAGAGAGAACAGTGTACTTACTCCTACCGGGCGGGCTTTCTGTAACCTCTCCGCGGGCGGGATAATCTTTGCCTCCGAGTACTTAACAGAATTAAAACTTTCCGCTACGTTGGCTAGGACATTTTTCATTCTATGTCAGGACCGGAGGCTTTGGATTATGCTGGTTTAAAGCTTACCTACCACCAAGCGGGCCATATCAATAATAGGTTTGAAGTAGATCCTTTTAAAAAGGTTGAGTCTGAGGACCAATCTGCAGCATTCATTATGTCTTCTAACCTTTCACCTAGCGTGAACGCGTTGGAGGCCATCGCTCCGCTCGCAGAATGGGCTCTAAACTGTCACAGGTTAATATCCACCTCTTCAATGACCCACCGCACCCAACGTGCAGTCGTGGGAGATGGTACAGCCTTATGCAGTTTCCCGGATGGCAATCAAAAGCAGTCCACACAGAGTTTCAGGGAGTCTGGAAACTTGGGGTACTCTATCACCCTAGTGTGATATATGGTTATTTGACGAATAGTGAAAGAAACCCCGGTAGGGGAAAAAACCCTGCCTGTGATATCCAGGGCCCTATCATCTGAAACTTGCCTACACAAGATCAGGCGGAGGAGCATCGCCAGTTTAGCAGACAATTCCTTCCTTGACAAAACTCATTGGATTGCCAGGACAAGAGTAAGTTGTGAACTTTGTTGACATCCCCTAACTCAGAATATCACGGCTTAGGAGGTAGAGACAACGTGAGCCCTCCAGAAGCCGACATACGAAGGGGTGCTCTCCTACAGGTGCCCCTTGCACAGGAACGTGCCCTGCCGAAATGATGGACCTAAAGGTATTCACCGACCGGTATGCCAAACCTTGTTGGGCCAGGCTCGCCAGAAAATTCAAGATCGCAACCCCGTTGCACACACCAACGACACCATTGCCTCCAGGCTGATTGGTATCTCTTGACCGTGTTATCGGACCAGGCCTTGGAAAAGAGGTCTTCAGCATACACCGAAAGGCCTGGGATTGACCATCTACTCCTCTAATCCTCCACGCCATTAGGTGTAAGGACCATCTGATGCGGAACCTGATCCGGATTGAGAAGCAGCTCTGGAAACTGGGGGAGCCGGATTGGAAAATCCCAAGAACGTTCCAATAAAACCGGAAACCAAACTTGCGATTTCCAAATCCGGATGATGAGAACCACGTCCGCTCGTTGCCGCCTGATCTGAGCTGATGCTCTTGTGATCCTCGCAAATGGCGAGAATGCATACGCTTGCTCCTGAGTCCAATCCTGCAGGAACGCGTCTGTGGCAGCCGCCAGAGGATCCGGTTTCCAGCTGAAGAACCGGGCCACCTGATGATTCAGTCTGGAGGCAAAAAGATTCACCAAGAAAGGACCCCAAAGGTTCTGCACCATGGCAAAAACCTGTGGGTGCAACTTCCAAAGACTGGAATCTCGAAAGTGGCGCGGGTGTCAATCCGCAACCTGATTCTCCCGTCCGGGAAGATACTCCGCTGTCACCGATATCTGGTGATTGAGACAGAACTGCCAAAGGCTTGTTGCTAGGTCCGAGAGAACATTCGACCAAGTACCACGAGGTGATTTATGTACCTGATTTCCCAACTTCAGCAGGACACATGCCTGTACCCGGTCTCTGGTCCAGCACTGAACGGCGAAGGACCCTGCCAAAAGCTTCAAACAATTAATATGTAGAGACAACTCCTGAGGTGACCAAGACCCTCCTGTGGAAAATTCCCCACACCTGGCACCTCAACGTGATCTGCTGGCGTCTGACTTGATAACTAGGTCAGGGGTAGAGCTGAAAATTGCTCGGCCATTCCACGCCTCCATATAAGTGAGCCACCAGCTAATCTTTTCCCTTGCTTCGTCTGACAGGAACACTGGATAAGAGTAAGGAAGCCCCCTCCGAGAGTGTGCCGCTTTTAGTCGCTGCAGGGCCCGATAGTGCGATGGGCCCGTAAAACTGGGTTGGATGGAAGCCGACAGGAGCCCCACCACGCAAGCAATCTGCCTGAGGGGCACTCTCTCTTTGGCCAATGTCTGGTGTAGCTTGTGCCGGATCTTGGACATACTTTGTGAAGGAAGGCTGAGAGTTGCCTCGGTAAAGTCTATCACAAACCCCAAGAACGTGACCTTTTGCGCCGGAACCAACAGCGACTTCTTGGTGTTTATGACAAACCCAAGCCCTTCTAAGAGGCTGACCGTCTGCTGCAACTGCTCTCGCAACTGTCGGGGATCTTGCTCCAAAAGAAGCATGTCATCGAGGTAGACAATGAGGTGTGCCCCCCGAGCCCGAAGGTGCTCACGACTGGTCTCAGCACCTTCGTAAAACACGATGGAGCGGAGGAAAGCCCGAACAGAGTGGTAAACTGGTACACCCGCTGGCGCCAATGAAACTGCAGGAATTCCCTGTGCGGTAGAAAAATAGGGATTGCTAGGTAAGAATCTTTTAAGTCCAAGTGGACCATCCAATCTGCCGGGGGTAAAATGTCCCTCAAGAGGTGGATTCCCTCCCCTTTGAAATGTCGGTAAACCAACCACTCATTGAACTCGCGCAGATTTAGCATAGGACGCTACCCCTCCATCCGTCATCCTACCAAAAACATGTAGCTTATGAAGCCTTGCGGATGTGGTGATGTGAGGCAAACAGCCCCTTTGTCGAGGAGAGAGGAGACCTCCACATCGATCAGCTCCGCCTCTAGATGTGAAAATTGGATAGGCCTGGGTCTGCTCTCTTGACTGGGAGAGCCATAGAATTATATCCGAAAACTTTGGACTGTTTGTAACACCCAAGCATCGCTCATGACGGTTTCCCACACATGCACAAACCTGGCCAAACGTCCAATCAATCAATCAATCAATCAATCAATCAATCAGGGAATTGTAAGTGCGCTACTCACCCTTGAGGGTCTCAAGGCTTTGAGGAGGGGTACGCAGAGCTGTTCAGCCGAAGAGCCAGGTCTTGAGAGCCTTCTTGAAGGTGTCCAGGGAGGGGGTGCGTCTGATGTCTGTCGGTAGCTCGTTCCAGGTCTTGGCTGCCATGTGAGAGAACTATCTTCTGCCTGCTCTGGTTCTGCGGATGCGCGGGGTTTCAGCTAGTGCGAGGTTGGCAGATCGGAGGTTTCTTTTGGGTACGAGAAAGTTTATTCTGCTTTTGAGGTATTCAGATCTGTTGTTGTGTAGGCATTTGTAGGCGTGAGTGAGGATCTTGAAGGTGACTCTCTTCTCCATGGGGATCCAGTGGAGTCTCCGTAGGTGTTGGCTGATGTGTTTGTGCCGGGGGATGCCGAGGACGAGTCTGGCCACGGTGTTCTGTATTGTCTGGAGTTTGTGGAGTAGAGACTTGCTGATGCTGGCGTAGAGAGCATTTCCATAGTCCAGTCTGCTGGTGATGAGTGCGTGGGTGACTGTCTTCCTTGGCTCCGGGGGGATCCATTTGAAGGTCTTTTGAAGGATGCGGAGGAAGTTGAAGCAGCTGGAGGGGACGGCGTTGACCTGTCGGTTCATGGCGAGTGATGTATTGAGGATGATGCCGAGATTTTGGGCGTGGTCTGAGGGGGTAGGTGGGCTTTCAAGGGCGGTGGGCCACCAGGTGTTGTTCCATGCTAAAGGGGTGGTTCCAAGAACGAGGACTTCTGTCTTTTCAGGATTGAGTTTTAGGCAGCTTTTGGTCATCCAGACTGCGACATCCTGCATCCCTCTCTGGAAGTTGAGTTTTGTGGTGGTGGGGTCTCTGGTGAGGGAGAGGATGAGTTGGGTGTCGTCAGCATAGAATACAATGTTGAGGCCGTGTTGTCGGACGATGGCTGCGTGAGGCCATGTAGATGTTGAAGAGGGTCAGGATCAGTGAGTACCCTTGTGTGAGGAGAGGAAGGGTGTCATGCCCCGCGGTCCGCGACTCCAGACGCGGTAGTATTTAAGGGATCTCGAGGCAAGGAAACGCGCTTAGCGTTCTTGTCTCGAGATTCCTTCGTGTCCCAACGCTTGGCTGCCTGACTTCCGGTCTAGGTCTTTCCTGTTTCCGGCTTCGCGCTGTAGATTGAAGCCGGCTGCGGTTCCTCGCCGCTTTCAGCATTCCTCGTGGCGTTCTGATTCCTGCCTGCTGTCAAGAATTCCTGTCATGCGAGGGGAGGAAAACGGTAACCAGCGTAAACGGACTACATCTCCCAGGATGCTTAGCGGTTGAGAGGTTATGTAAACAGGAGAGCTGTTACATAACTCAAGGAAAACACGCCCTATAAAGGGAGGAACCGGGAGGTACAAGGCTGTCGGATATTGTGTTTACACCGACGTACCTGCTTCGTGAAGAGCAGTGTTCCGGAGTGGTGCTCCAGTAAGGCAAGAACGGAGGTAGGTCGAGTCGTTACTCCCTGGGCCGTGTCTTGCCCCATCGTCACCTGTGAAGGACCCGGAAGCTCTACCGGTCAACCATTGAGCTTCGCTTTTTGACTCGGCTGAGTCAAAGCGCAGTGGCGCTTTTGCTGGTTGGAGTCGTAACTCCCAGCCCGACCAGAGATACAGGGACTGCCAGCTGTAACGCACACCAGGAGGTGTTTGCCGCGTTACAGACTCGGAAGTCCACAGGATCGATCGAGCGGCTGCTCTCGGTTCAGTCTTCTTGCTTTTGATTGGGGTATCGGTGACGCATCACCAGGAGGTGACTCCGCGTCCCGGTGCAGTCTGAGGAAGAGGTTGAGCGGCTGCTCCCTTCAGGTAGAGACCCCGGCTGGGTGTTTCCCTGACTCCTCGATTCTCCCCAACACTCGTCGTGCCCCTCACAGCCTACCGATTGGCATTGTCGGCCATTTCATTTCTGCCCTCTGTTGGCATACGCCGGGATCGGCGTATATGCAGAGGACGGTTAGGACCATCCGTGCTGTGGGCTGGTAACGTACTTAGCCTGGAGGATTCCAGTGACTATAACTTTTGTTTATTCGTTGTATTGTTTTGCCTTCATTAAAATAACTAACCCTTCACAAGTGGTTGCGTCCTCATTATCGTGTCTGTTAAACGATCCTGGGACGTTCAGGGCGTTACACCTGCCTCCTGACCAGCGCGAGCGTGGCGGATCGTGCCCTTCCTCCCTTGGGACGCCAGAGAGGTACTCCGGTAACCCGGTCTCGTCCATGCCACAACGCCCCTTTAGGGTTGCCAGATCCAATAGCGGTGCGGTGGCATTGTGTGATGCACTGTTTGTACATGTATTGAGGGCGGTTCTCTGAACCATCCACATTTAGCCAGAGAGCCTATCTCCGCCCGTCCTAGCAGGCATTTCCCCTATTTTCACCCTCTCCTTAATTGTTCTTTAGTTATCCCTACCTACGTTACGCACTTCTTGGTCTGGTACAGCTCCTTTCACCTGTTACATACCCTCATGGTGTTCCATAGAGTATTCCTTTCGTAAGGTGCCTCCGGACCAGGGTATCCTCCAGACCTCTTCTTCTCCATTCGTTTCCTGTCACTTCCTGGGGTTTGCGTGAATCACTGTGCGTTGCTGTTCGTCTCGACAAAAACACGGTAAAGGCGCACTGCGCTGCAGCTTCCTTGATAAAGAGCTCAATAAGTGTTTAGGTTGATTCTGACATGTTGTGTTATGTATTTCCGTAGATACTACCTTCCACAGTGTGCATCAGATCGATTAGAACCCAGGGAGTGGGTAGTTCCTCCACACCATCACAAGGGGGTAAGCAGACTATAGAGAGAGGGGAGTAGGTGGAAGAGTGTTTATTGTTCCATTCTAACAGTGTACTCTTTTTCGTATAGGCCTCACAGTGAAGTATAGCCTCCTGCCCGTTACACGAGCAGTAAACATGACACATGGGTAGGTGAGGTCAAAGGCGAAATTGTATTACAAGAGGGGGGTAGTTTTGCATGTGACATTGCTGACACGGTATTTGTTTTACAGAGTGTATGCCAGGCGTAGATTCCTTATCACCAGAACCAGACGCCGGTGACCCTTTGAAGTGCAACCCTCCTCTCCTCCTGTTTTGTTTCCCTGTTTTCCCTGGTGAGTCTCCTGAGTCTCTAGAGTCTGATAGAGTCGGGAGACCACTGGGGAAGGCTGAGGATTACGCTTCAGGTTCCTGACGCTCCTGCGGAACAGTAGATAACAGTTACAAAGGGTGGTAGTCTGATCCTTTGGCTTCTTTCGGTAAGGAACATTCAGATCCAGGCCAGGGCAGTTCCTTGTATGCCGGTGTCATGTAGTCTGTCGACTAGTGTGCAGTGAGAGACGGTGTCGAAGGCTGAAGACAGGTCGAGGAGGATGAGGGCTGCAAAGTGGCCTTGGTCCAGGAGGGTGCGGATGTCGTCTGTGGTGGCGAGTAGGGCGATCTCTGTGCTGTGGTTGCTTCGGAATCCGGATTGGGATGGGTCAAAGATGGCGTTCTCTTCGATGAATCGTGTTAGTTCCCTGTTGACTGCCTTCTCTGCCACTTTGGCTGCGAAGGGGAGGAGCGAGATGGGCCGGTAGTTCTTGAGGTCGGTGGGGTCAGCCGTGGGCTTCTTGAGCAGGGGCCTGACTTCTGCGCGCTTCCAGTCATCTGGGAAAGTGCCTGTTGAGAAGGTGGTGTTGATGGTCCATTGTGGTTCAGGTGCGATGGTGTCTGCGGCCCTGTTATAGATGTGCGGGGGCAGGGGTTGGTGGGGGCTCCCCGAGTGGATGCCTTTCATGGTCATGGCAGTGTCCTCGGTCGTGATAGGTACAAGTTGGAGATGGTGGGCTGGCTGGTGTCTCTGGGGGGCAGAGGGCGGGCTGTGGCGTCTAGTGGGTGGTCGACGAAGTTGTCGTAGAGTGTTCTGATCTTGAGGTGGAAGTAGGTCCAAGCTTGTCGCAGAGGTCTTGGGACGGGGTGATGTGTGTGGCTTCACTGCGTGGGTTGGTGGAATCCTGAATGACACTAAAGAGTTCCTTGGAGTTGGTGAGGATTTTGTTGTGGATGAAGTTCCTTTTGGTTGTTCTGATTTGGTTGTGGTAGTCAGTCATGGTGTCCTTGCAGGTGGAGTGGCTGTAGGTCATCTTGGTGCTCCTCCAGTTCTTCTCCAGGCGTCTGCAGGTGCGCCTGGCTTCTTGGAGATTGGTGGTGAACCAAGCAGCTTTCCTGGGGTGCTAGCACCCCCTCTGAAGCCCCGACCTCTTGATCGTCATCCACGGGAGGGGTAGAAGTTGTGATAGCGTTCTTGATCTTGATACTGCCCCCTCACGGAACCTTGCCCTTTGGAGTTTTGGGAGCCTGGCCGGTCGAGCAGTCCCTACCGCGACCGTCCCATGGAAAACCCGGGAAGAAAAAATCCTCTCAATAGAGGACTGGGCCTTATCTAGAGACAGAAACGTATTCACGAATTTGCTGAGATTCTTGATAAAAGGCTCGCCAAACAATCCACCCCCACTTCGGAATCGGCCAGGTCCCGCAACTTCTGGTCCACCTTAATAAGGAAGGACGCCGCTGCTCAGTAGAGAGTGCAGAGTTGGCGTTACCTAGGAACACCACTGCGCGCTGTGCCGAACCAGAAAAGGCCTCTGGTGATATGAGGGCACCGGAGGCCTTGGCATCCTCAGCCATGTCCAGGATCATCGTCAGCGGACCCAGGGCATCCAAAAGCTTATCCTGGCACGCCCTCCAGAACCTTCTTAGGGTCCTTAATAAACTTATCCAAGAATGTGTCTGGGCCACTTTACCATCAAGGGAGGGGCGAGGGCACTCCATCCGGAAGCGGCTACTAGCCTCTTTCCCCACGGGAGTACAAATCCTGCTGGCCATGTAGCTCGCCGCCTTTGTGGAGGGTGCCCATTCGGATGACTGAGTTTGAACAATCAGTTCTGGATCCAACATGTCCGAACTGTCTCCCGCCCTGTGAGGGTCAGTAGGCCCTGGGGTATCCGCCGAGCACTATGGCCTGGATGGGCCGGCCTCCTCATCTGTACCCCCTTGGGCATCATCTCCAGCCCATTGTGTCAAGCTCGCGGACAGTGGCAGTAAGGGAGAAGGGGGGATCTGCGGGACCTGCCAAGGACTGGTTTGGGGCAAGAAACGCTTCCCGCAAACACACAAAAGCGTCCTGATCAACTTCGTCCATCTTGGAGAGCTTCGCTGGGTCTGGCTCCTCCCCATGTGCACCCTGTGGGTTACTAGGGGCATCTGTCGCTGGCGGAGCCCACTTAGCGCATGCACCCGCAATTTGCTGCGCTAAGCGCTCCTTCTTGGGGGCCATTACCTTCTCTACAGCTCTATAGATTGACGCATCTACCGAGTCATAGAAATTGTCATCCCATTGAATCTGGTCCAAGGGATTCTGGTCCCACTGTATGTCTGCCTTGTTTGACATGCCTCTTTCCACTGAACTAGGGTCCTTTTATGCTGCCAACCCGTAAGCTGCCTAAGGCCGGTGGGGCAGCTGAATACCTCCAGCAGTCCTAAGGCAACTGCTTTATGGGCACTGGGGAACAGCAATTGTGTATTGGTATAAAGGGCACCGCCCCAATATCAAAAGGGATCTAGCCCCTGGAACACAACCCTGCTTTATGCCAAAGTTTTAATCTTTATAAGGTCCGAGTACCCCTGGAAGCGTGTTCCTTCAGGCCAACCTTAGAGCCTGACTGAAAAATGTTACACCCACACCGGGCATCTATTATCACACACACACCTACCCAGAGCAGAAGCTCAGGGCATCTCAGTAAAGCAGGCTTCACAGCCTGTACCCGCCCTCAGCGAGGGTGTCTCTCTCTAGGGGCTGGAAGAATCGGAATCTGACAGGGAATGCTGAATTCCACACATCGTCAACCAACGAGAGTGCGCGCTCACGCAGCACCACCTAGCAGCTGGAGGTGTTCACCGCACTCCGCCGCAGGGTAAAACGTGACATCAATCCAGTCACGTAGGGCCGAAAAGCGGACCTGCGACTGACTATCGGAACCTGCAAACAAGGCAACAGTGATAGAGTAAAGTCGAGTAGGACCAGCAAGTTGTCCCGCGACTGCCTTTTAAATCGAGAAAAATAGGCATAATGAAAAAAAAAACTCAGACTAAAGTCACATAAGACCGGCAAGCGGTCCCGCGACTGCCAAATAATAAACCAATAACAGCATTAACGCGTCATAAACAGTATAACATTCAAAGCCTCATGAACGAAAGGTGAAAAACCCTCATCTGTGGGTGTGAGCAGCGAAGAAAGAGGAAGACCAGGACACTGAAGAGGGGCTATATGCTGGATCCTGGGTTCTGATTGGACAATGCTGTTCATGGATATGCTTGTCTGTTGTTTGTTCTTTCCAATTTCGCTGTACGTCTGGAAAATGTGGTTTATTGAGGTTATTAAAATGGTTGCTATGGAATTAAAGTGAAGAAAGATAAGCATAATCCGAAACCTTCGGTCCTGACAAAGAATTCTATGAACTGATTGAAATAATATATTTATCTGCAGTTTTTCAACCTAATTTAGTGGGAATGTTACACATGAGGGTTGATTAGGGTCCTTTTTTTACTTTCTAAATAAACTTCGTATGTTTCAAAGTTTAAAAAAAGTGAAGACCCTGGTGCACACAGTTTTTTAAACAGCCTTTTGGGCCTTTTTAAAGATAGATAGGGGGATGTTTTTTCAGCAGAGTGTCTTCTCCTTCACCTGTCCCTGTACTTTCTGAGGAACTAATATAGCTATCGGTATCTTGGTTAACATAGGATTTTCAAAAATCAAGAAAAACTTCAGTTAATAGCTATTCCCGATCCTGACCTACATCTTCTGTTTCATCTATCAATAGAAAATCGCCGTCTTCTGTCTCATCCTATTTTATATCAGAGCATGTTTCTGTGTCAGATTTAGTAAACCAGAAGATGGAGGTTTCATTAGGATAATGGCTTTTCATGTTTAATTATTACGTTGCTAACTAGGCATGTGCGTCACAGTCGTTGGTTAAAGATTTCCATTCCCTAACAGCAGCTATTCAATATATGTGGACTGTGCTGATCTCATTTCAATTATGGAAATGCAGGAAACATTCCTATCAAATGTCATATGTGACATTTTAAGAGAGTTTGCTTTTTTCTAACCTCCAGTTTTGCCGTCCAACATCACATTTATTTTAGAGAATGGAAAGCTGAAGGTGATCAGAAATCTGGGTTGTTTCATATGCTCTTTTGAGGTAATCGTCTCTTTAGAGATCAACTTAAAGAAATGTTTCACCAAACTTTTAGGCGCCAGAAGCATGCAGTATGTCAAAGCCCAGGTGAAGGTTCCAGAGTCTCTGTATCATCCATCTAAGAAGTCACAAGGGGAGGGTTACCAGTCTTCAACAGGAAGAAATAAACTCAGACCTTCATCTTTTCAAGGCCAAAACACTCGTCCTCCAACTCCTCCTCCAAAATGTAGAACATGATCCTGATAACGCTTAAATTCAAGTAGCAGGCTGTTTCTCTTACTTCTACTACGTATGGCAAGAAAAAGAGATGGAAGCCTGGGAGCTGGAGGTAAGAAGCCAAGGCTATTCTAGGGCATTCAAAACACACCCTCCAAAGACAGGCTCATTTTATATGAATTACGTTCAACTTCCCATTAAAAACAATTTGTTAAGATAGGAAATGTCAGACCTACTTGTAAACGTCATCAGGACACTTCAGACTAATTACAAATAAATTAAAAGAGGCTGAATCGATTCCTGAAGAAAATCCACTCCAAAATCACTAAAAAAGCAAAACACTGTGGAAAAAAGTTCTCTTAGGACATCCAGAAGAGTGGCTGACAGCGTTGGGTCTTTAAGATGCTTACCTTCATATCCTGCTATTTCCGCCACATATTTAATTCCACAGATTTTAGAGGGGGGGCCACCACGGCCCATTCCAAGTACTTCCATTTTGTCTAAAATTTTTACCAAGGGTCTTCAGAAAAGATCTTGCATAGTTGGTTGCCGTACTGCACGAAAAAGAGATCTTAGTCCACGCCCACCTGGACAACTGGCAAATACATTAATCATCAACAGTCAGAGATCAGGAACATAAGGACATGGTATACCAGATGTTAATGCAGCATGGATTCCTTACAAACACAAGAAGACTCTTCTTGTACCCACTCAGGATCTGTAGTTCATTGGAGTACAATTCCAGACTCATATAGGATACATATGTCTAGTGCACCTGAGAGCTACTAGGCTGTGTGTGCTAACTTCTTTTCAAACTGGGACAGGTTTTCTGCAAGGAAGTAGCTCTGAATTCAACAGCCCATAGCACGTTCTGCCTGGATGGTGTTCAAGGGGTAGGAGGCTGCGCGGGTGAGCGGGGGTGGGTTGGAACCTGTCACTTTTTATTTGTAGGGGTCTACAAGATTTTGTTATTATAGCTTCTTGTATCTTCTTTCAAGGTTCATGCGTATTTGTGTTACCATAGGCTCTTCTCCGCCTTTCCCTGGTGATTCAACACACGTAATCATTGGAATATTTCATCTCAAAGCCTGGACTCTCAGTTACTTGTAACAAACAAGACTTATGGGGAATAACAGTAGTGGATGGGTCCTTCAAAAATCCAGCGGGAGATGTCTTTGCCTTTAACCGCTCCATTACGACACAAACAAGATTAGTTGCAGGTGGCACTCTACTGCATTAACCAATTCTAGGGAAATGGCCCCAAAAGAGTGGTCCACTTTCCTTGAACTGGAAGGAAAAGAAAGCAGTTTATTACGCACTTGTATGTTTCTTTCATCTTCTGCAGAATCAGGTAGTTCTGATGAGGACAGGCAATATGTTCTTCCTTCAACAAACAATGGGGGACATATTCTCTTATCTTGACAACCCTAGCAAATCAGATAATCAGCTGTGCAGAACTTCACCTAATCTCCTTTGCAGTGATGTACATTCAGTGGAAGGAGAATGTAATAGCAAACAGACTAAGATTATTGTTTTCCTTCCCACAGCTTTTGTCTGGCTCCACAAATATTCAAGAGAATAGATCAAAGATTTGGAGCCCACAAGGTAGACCTTTAGCCAGTACAAAAAAATACTCTTCTGCCAGGGTTTCAGTCCAGATTTTCAGGGAAAGGACGCTGGGGACTAGATGTTCTGATATGCATCTGGCCTGCATTACTCCTCTGTGTATTTCCTTGATTGCCATTAATAGCCCAACTACTGATTCTTCTTAGGGGGGCGAAGGTCAATCTCATTGTTTGCCTACTAGATTTTCTTACAATCATCATTTTGCTTCCTTTTCTGCTTGGTTTGCTGAAAAATCTTTGGATTCACATAAATGTGAACCTAAGTGGATACTGCATGTCCTTCAAGATGACTCCAATAAAGGATTGGCAGTCACTATTCTGAGAGTTTAATGGACTGCCATTAAGACCATTAGGACCTCTTGGGGAGGTCTTCCTGAACCGCAATCCTTAGGCAGGAGAATATTAAAGGTTTTTCTCAGTTTTGGCCTTCTTTGAAATCGATGGTTCCATTCTGGGACTTTCCCTTCATGCTTAGGGTATTGCAATCCCCTCCTTTAGAACCCTTCCCTGATACAGGTCATAAACATCTGATGTTTAAGGTTTACTTCCTAGTCACAACAACATAAGCACATTTACTGAAGATACTATGATTTTTATCATCAATTAGACAGCCATATTTGAGGATACTCCCAGACAGATTGATTCTGAAATTACGAACAGGATTTTATCCTAAAATAAAAACTGCCTTTTATCAGGAGCAGGAGATCATTCTGCCTTCATATTTCATTCTCTTTCAATAACTGAGGAATAATCTCTGCATATAGTAGATGTGGTGAGAGCTGTTGATTTGCTTAACAAGATCTCAGGCTTACAGACAGTGTAAGAATATTTTCCTAAATTTTGAAGTCTTTGACATGAGTTGAAACCTTCCACTTCAATAGTGAGCAGAAGGATTAAGACTTTAATAGCCATGCTGTTTGTGTCTCAAGATTCTGTCCTACACAGTTTGGTCTACATTGGACTGAAGCACACTGAGCCTCTATGCCGGACATATTAAAGAAGCTTCTTGGGCCACTCAATCTACTTTTATCTCCCAGTACAGGTTGGCCGAACAAGACTCATAACTCATTGACTAAAATGTATATTTGGAGTATTGACAGACGATATTTCCTTGATGATTTTTCTTTACTGTGTGATTGTCACAATTCTCTTTAAAATGTTCAATAATTCCTTTCATCATCCAGTAATTGTGCTGGTTCTCTGGAAATCAACTTCCCATGGCTTCTCCAGTATAGCCTTGAATAAGCAAGTATTGGTGCAAGAATAGGGTTTTATGGTAATGACTCAGTTACTTACCAGTAATCTCTATTACTCTGAATACCTTTTCTCATACCAGTACTTACATTCCCTTAAGCTTTGGGATGACAGAAAGTATGGTGTCTTTTTTCCCCATTCACTCTGCACAGGTAAAAGGAGTGTTGTGTGGTGGGGGAGTGGCGGGCAGGGGTCAGATGTTTACAAGTTCTTTTATACTGGCTTGTGCACTGGATGGGTGGGAGGAGAAGCACCTTGAATAAGTTCGTACTGTTACAAGAAAATAGTAATCCGACTAATAAGGATTACTGAATCATCCTTTTAAAATGAGCCTCCATGATGTGTTACAATAATTTCATTATCAGTTGTCTGCGTTCAAGGGGTTATGTAAAAATGCATGTCTGATGGCTCACACATACTTTAAGGAAATGTGTCATATTCAATCCACTCCTGAAAACAAACGTTCACTTTGTGACAAAAGGAAACTAAGGATGCTGGGCTGAAACTACTATCTTACCAAGCTCTTCCGAGCAGCCCAAGCCTCTAAAATGGCCTCTGTAGACTTTAGCCTTACTCGAAATGTAGAAGAAGTGTGTATGTATTTTTCAAGCACACTTTACAAAGTCAGCAATTCATTTTACTATGCTGGCTATGGGACAGTAACAAGCAGCAACGTTTTCTCCTCTCAGAGACATGTGTTAAATACTTATCTTAGGAATTACAGCAACAGAATGTCAGTTGAGTCACTCAATATTTTAAGTAACTTTTAGACCCGCTACTTCAGGGTCTGAGTTATTCAATATTTTACTGCTTGGTTATACCTTAGGTCTAGCAACAGCTGCTGCTGCTTCTAGACACTGCTTTTGCTATTCGGTCAGCAAGCCTCGATCGAGGTGCTGCAGCCGCCTAATTTCACAGCTGGAACACGAAAAGCTGCTGTGAACCAATAATCTATTTGATGAAAGTTCTTATTCCTACTTTGCAGATGGCCCCACATAACCCCTTGCGTTTGTGGGGAGAGAGGGGCTGCCACCTTTTGATGATCGGGCAAATTCTGTTTTCTTGGGTCCACTAAACTTTAGAAGTTCTACCAATGCTCTCCTGTCAAGCACAGCAGTACAGGAAAAACTGGTCAGTGTTTCCTGACTCAAGCGAGGAACAACACTTGGGTTCTCCTTAGGCCACTGGTGGCAGGGCAGAAGACACTCACTGGATTACTGCACATCATGTCATCCTCTAAACTGGTAGCCAACTCCACCACCTAATCTAGGAGAATGAGGACCTGCGACTGACTATCGGAACCTGCAAACAAGGCAACAGTGATAGAGTAAAGTCGAGTAGGAACAGCAAGTGGTCCCGCGACTGCCCTTTAAATCGAAAAAAATAGGCATAATGAAAAAAACAAACTCAGACTAAATTCACATAGGACCGGCAAGCGGTCCCGCGACTGCCAAATAATAAACCAATAGAAACAAGCATCCTGGGACCAGTTTCTGGCTAATCAGCCGTCATCAGCCAGGCTAGCTTGAATCCAGTGGCAAAGTGAGCAAGGGACCCACGTCTGGGCATACCCTGCCAACTTTGGGTGAACAAAGCAAAACCAAAGGGGATGATGGACAGAGTGGTGAACATTGCAAGCACTCACCCCCAGTCAACTGATCTGGGTTTAATCCATCATCATTCTTTAGCTCACTCTGCCACCCCAGTTCAGTCATGGCCATATGCAAATCAGTCTGACCCTGTGCCTCATGGGAACAGTCCAGCCCGAACTGCCAAGCCATGTCTTCCCTGGACCGGATACAAGCATCCTGGGACCAGTTTCTGGCTAATCAGCCGTCATCAGCCAGGCTAGCTTGAATCCAGTGGCAAAGTGAGCAAGGGACCCACGTCTGGGCATACCCTGCCAACTTAGGGTGAACAAAGCAAAACCCAAGGGGATGATGGACGGAGTGTTGAACATTGCAAGCACTCACCCCAGTCAACTGATCTGGGTTTAATCCATCATCATTCTTTAGCTCACTCTGTTCCCATGAGGCACAGGGTCAAGACTGATTTGCATATGGCTGGGTTCAAACTGGAATGGCATGGTGAGCAAAAAAACGATGGATTTAGGCCCAGATCTCTGTACTGGGGTGAATGTATGACATTGTTCTGCATTCTGTCCATCAACTGTTGTTTTTGCATTTGTCACCCCGAATGGGACGGGTATGCTCAGATGTGAGTCCCGTGCTCTCCATGCCACTGGAATCAAGCTATCCTGGCTGAAGAGGGGTGAAACCCCGAAACCGGTCCTGGGATGCTTGTTTCCAGTCCAGGGAGGACCTGGCTTGGCAGTTCAGGCTGGACTGTTCCCATGAGGCACAGGGTCAAGACTGATTTGCATATGGCTGGGTTCAAACTGGAATGGCATGATGAGCAAAAAAACTATGGATTTAGGCCCAGATCTCTGTACTGGGGTGAATATATGACATTGTTCTGCATTCTGTCCATCTACTGTTGTATTTGCATCTTAAGGAAAGTGGACAACCTGACCCAATCTGGATTCCCATCACATTTTGGTGTTTTGTGTCAGTGTACATATCACTGCTCCGTGGAATGCTGCGGAAGCAGCATTATGTTGAATTTCTAGCACCAGCGACAATAAGATGCTATTGAAGAATTGGAACTGAACTCAATAGGACCTTTGCTGTGTGGCTGCCTGTGACGTCTCTGCAGTTTCGACGCTTTGCCGAACGCTCTACTGTATGCCGACCGCGCCCCCTCGCTTCCTGCTATTGAGGCGCAACGCTGGAGCGCTGAATCTCGAACGCGGAAGGGGCTGCTGAGTGGCAAGGAGCGGCATAGCGGGGAGGAAGGCACACCGATTTGAATAACGGGACCATAAAGCTTGCTGGTCCCAAACGGCGAAGACGAACGGACTGGGATTGGGTCCGTGTGTATGAAGTGCGTGAAAGGGGCAGGTGCACAAGCCCTTTTCCGCTTAAGGGCTGTGCACTGGAGGATGCAAGAATTGTAGGGAAGCCCACTGGAGTCCATTGGAGAAGCAAGTGGAGGCAACTGGCTGCTAATAGCAGTGGTGAGTCATTAATGATAGTTAAGGAAGGAAACAGAAGGTGAACAATCAGTCAGGGAAGTGCATGAGGGAGAAAGGACCTGGAAGGACCTGGAAGAGGAAAGAAGGGAAGACCGAAGTTCACTCGGTTCATTCAGTGTCACGGGCAGCCAGTCATCTCACGGCAGAGGTAAGTGCTTCTTATTGTTTTGGGCATCCAGCCCCAGTGTATGTTTGGAAGTTAAAAGGTTGACACGCTGTCTCTGATTGTGCAAATTCCTGAATTAGAGTGTGCCCGAAAGCCACCGAATCTAACCCCCAAGTCAGGCAAATAACTATATAAAGATGGAAAGCAATACGAAGAATGGCACCAAGAAGGACAAAAGTATGCAAAGCGCCAAAAGTGCCCCTTAAAGTGCCAAATGAGCTCGCAAATGATAATGAGCGCTTAGAGAAGTCTATGTGGAGCCCAAAAAGGAAGGAAAAGATGTCAAAACGGAAGAAGGAAGTCGAAAGCAACAACATGCATATGGGTGTGAAAGGGGGAGCGATAGTGTCAAAGTCAATCAAGGACTTCGTAGGCAAGCATTTTAAGAGGATGCATATTCCAGGGAGAACCCTGGATATTAACAAAGAACATGAAAAAGATCATGAAGACACAGGCACCCCTACTCCTGAAGTATAATTTCTCAACCAACTCAATTTAAGCCAAAGTGAACTTATTGTAGAACCCAGACTGTCTTCATCCCCACAAATCTTCTCTATGAGTTGTGATGAAGAATCCGAAAGGGAGGGTAAAACCTCAGACGGAATAAGAAGTACCAAGAGAGTCAAATCGGATCCGGCAAGGAAGGTACTACCAGATAAATGTACAGGCCAGTCTGTAAATCAAGATATAGAGGCCACAGAAGGATCAATGCACAACACGTCATTGGACATAGACTTCTCAGCAACACCTTCAGCTTCAATGCTGGATATAATGTTGATGTTGCAACAAACTTTGCAAGGACTACTCGAAGTGACCATGTTAAACAATAACTTGTTAAAAACACATGAAACCCAATTTCAGAAAATGTTGGTATGATTGCAAGGGATAAGTTGCCTAATGCCTTCTGTTGTAAGACCGGTTCCTGATACCCAGAACCAGGGTTGAATAGAGGATAGCGAGCAAGCTAATAAAGTGCAGGAGGTTTATATCTCTAGACACCCGATGTTGATTAGAAGACAGGGAGAATACACGCAGTATAGGCATTACAATGGGGAACAACCTTTACAACGCAACTTTTACAACGCACTACCATTACAACGCATTTTTTACAACGCATAATCCATTACAACGCATGATATTACAACGCATGACACTACAACGCATTTTTAAAAACTACCATTACAACGCATTCCATTACAACGCATACTACCATTACAACGCATACCATTACAACGCATAATATTACACTATACTATCCAACACTTACCCTACTGATGCACCCCCTGGAGTTAGAATAGTAATTTTTACCCCTATACTATCCAACACTTACCCTACTGATGCACCCCCTGGAGTTAGAATAGTAATTTTTACCCCTATACTATCCAACACTTACCCTACTGATGCACCCCCTGGAGTTAGAATAGTAATTTTTACCCCTATACTATCCAACACTTACCCTACTGATGCACCCCCTGGAGTTAGAATAGTAATTTTTACCCCTATACTATCCAACACTTACCCTACTGATGCACCCCCTGGAGTTAGAATAGTAATTTTTACCCCTATACTATCCAACACTTACCCTACTGATGCACCCCCTGGAGTTAGAATAGTAATTTTTACCCCTATACTATCCAACACTTACCCTACTGATGCACCCCCTGGAGTTAGAATAGTAATTTTTACCCCTATACTATCCAACACTTACCCTACTTATGCACCCCCTGGAGTTAGAATAGTAATTTTTACCCCTATACTATCCAACACTTACCCTACTGATGCACCCCCTGGAGTTAGAATAGTAATTTTTACCCCTATACTATCCAACACTTTCCCTACTGATGCACCCCCTGGAGTTAGAATAGTAATTTTTACCCCTATACTATCCAACACTTACCCTACTGATGCACCCCCTGGAGTTAGAATAGTAATTTTTACCCCTATACTATCCAACACTTACCCTACTGATGCACCCCCTGGAGTTAGAATAGTAATTTTTACCCCTATACTATCCAACACTTACCCTACTGTTGCACCCCGTGGAGTTAGAATAGTAATTTTTACCCCTATACTATCCAACACTTACCCTACTGTTGCACCCCCTGGAGTTAGAATAGTAATTTTTACCCCTATACTATCTAATACTTACCTTAAATGTAATTTAATATTATGCGTTGTAATGGTATGCGTTGTAAAGGTAGTATGCGTTGTAATGGTAGTGCGTTGTAAAGGTATTTTTTTACAATGCGTTGTAGTGTCATGCGTTGTAATGTCATGCGTTGTAATGGATTATGCGTTGTAAAAAATGCGTTGTAAGTGCATGCGTTGTAATAGTGTGCGTTGTAACGTCATACATCCCATTACAATACATGGAGGGAAAGAAGAAGGTCAAGGAAAGAACAGGGAAAGCAAAAGGCTGTAAGAAAAGGAAGGGGTGAAAGGGGTTTATAATGGGCAATCCCCAAAGAGAGAAGTTCCACAGTTAGGAGAAGTAGGGCAAAGGAGGGTCTTCTAAAAGGGGTAAAAACTAAAGTAATAGGGAAAAAGGGGCAACCGAAAATTACCGTGATCATTAGTAAGGAAGAGAAGGCAGATACAACACATAAAAACCTCCAGGGGCAAAAGGGAAACAAAAGGAACAGGGGTGAAGGTGGTAGATTACCCAATGTAAGAACCAGTAAGAAGAAGAAGCAGGGAAGTGAGAGTCATGGTCCCACTTCAGCAGAAACAAGTGACAATATGTGGATATATTTTGTACCATCTGAAACAGAGAAGGGGAGGAAAAAATCAAGGAAAATGGTACCCCTAAACCGGTCCCAGCTCCTCTTCTCTTTTTCTAAATGTCCAAGTTTGAGGGGAATTGGGTCAAAGGATCTAAGACAGGAAGGCTTTACCCACTTTAATATAGGGAAGGAAATTACCAAGGTGCTGGTGTACTCAGGGTTGGTAAAGGTAGCTAATATAAAAGCAGAAAATGAAATATTAAAAGAAGGGATAAGGTTAGTCCCAGGAGAGGAGGGAGCTCATCACCCTAGAAGTACATTCCTGAGTTACCATGCAGGATTGGGGAGAAGGCAGATAAAGTTGATAGTTGGAGAACGTGTGGAAAAAGACAATATCCAAATAGCAGTGGAGCCTGTAGAGCCGTGCACCCCATGGGGTAACTCGAGTAAAGAAGATAGTTACTCAGGTCCATTTTAGTGGAATCAGAATGAGTCCCACTGTCTGAGTGATGTCGATTAGAAAAAGGGGAAGTCGCATAGCCTGATATTTACATCATGGAATATAAATGGGTTAGGAGGTCAGCATAAGGTAGAAAATGTAAAACGACTAGCCCTGGGTGTAGATATTATATGTCTACAGGAAACTTGACTATGCGACAAAACCCCTGAAATCGAAGGCTTCCCCCAACTTCATAAGCCAGCTAGGTAAAACAAGTTTGGTCGACCCTCGGGGGGGGATTATGACTTTCATATCAACAAGGATCGTAAAAAAAGGGATGGTATTAAATATAACATGCAAATGGTTGCTTGTCTGTAAGGTAACATTACTGGCCATAGATAAGAAGTATGAGAACATGGTCCTTGTGAATGTACACATGCAATGGGGTTCCCAGGAGGAGTACAGGGTGGAGATGGAACATTTCAAGGAAGATATGGATGTATTGTGCGAAAAGCACGGCAGTGATTTGATTATAGTAATGGGCGATTTCAACTATAAATTGAAATAAAAAACATTAGACCCATGGTTCAAGGAAACGTTGTGTACATATAATATAGTGCCAGCAGAATTTCTAGGCAAAAATCAACATTAGGAAAGTATCTGGGGTCAATGGGGCTGTTTTGTTTAAAGAGCAGGTTGGAAACTGATTGCCCAGCAAAACAAACCTGTAAGATAGGCACGCAGATCTGCCCTATTGATTATGTATTCATACAAGAGTGGAATTTTACAATGGTGGAAAGGTTTTGGGTTTCCCAAGAGAAGGCAGTGATCAGAACCCTCTGTATTTTAAATTATTTAGGGGGCCTATCGTGCACTGTGAAATAGCACTTCCTCAGCAATTGGAGTACCCCAAACGCCTGACAACAAAACTAACGGATGAATACGTAGAAAAATTGGCTAATTTTCAACAGACAGTAAATTTGGAAAATTCAAGAGGGCAGAACGTGACATGATTTGAAGAAACAATAGAACATCTTGTACAATGCCTTAGAGTAGAATTAAAAAAACAAGGGAGTTGGCCAGATTGATAAACAAATCACACAAGGAGCAAGTCCTGGGTGGTTTAAGTTAGAATGTTTGAAGAAGAAAAGGCTAATAAAAAGAGAAGAGAGAAGCCAAAGGAAAGAATACAACCTAACTAGGCAGGTAAACCTGAATACATTGAAAAAGGAGTACAAGATGTTCATTAGGAATCAGAAGAGGGCTTTTAAAGAGAAATTTTAGGAGAATCTATTGGAAACAATTGAAACAAAAAACGTACAACAGTTTTGGAGGCTAATACAAGAAGCCTCCGGGCAGACCCCCGGGGCCCTGAGTTGTGTAGTGGAGGAAGCAGCATGGGAAGATTATCTAGGAGAATTATATGGGACAAGTGAAGTGGCTGCAATAAATAAACAAAGGCACTGGGGAGTGGAGATAGATGATCTGAAAATTCTCCTTAGGGTAGAAACGTAAAGAAAACTATAAGTAAGCTAATATTAACCAAGGCAGCAGGGCCCGATAACCTCCCAGCAATTATAATAAAGACCCAGGTAAATTGGTTTGCAGAATCTTTATCTCACATGTTTGTAACCATTTTAGACTCTGGCCATATCCCTCAAACTTGGAGGGGGTCCATTATTAGACCAATACACAAGAAGGGGGACAGAAGTGACCCAAAGAATTATAGACTGATTAATCTGTTCGATATTGGAGAGAAAGTTTTTGCCAAAATAGTATTGAATAGCTTGAAGGACTGGGTGGAACAGCGGTTGATCAAGCCAGTAGAACAAGGAGGGTTTAAGGATGGTCACTCCACGATTGATCACTGTTTTGCACTATGGGCGGTAGCGCGGAAGTCTATGGAACAAAGAGGGAAGCTGAATTGTTGCTTTGTAGACTTCTGCACAGCTTTCGACTTGGTCGACAGGAGATGCCTCTGGGAGACGTTGAAAAAACATGACATCCTGGAAGGGCTCCTGACGATAATCCAGGAGCTATATACTCAGAACTGGGTGCAAGTCATTAAGGATATGGCAGGGTCCTTGATTTTTTTTTTTTTTTTTTCGAATCTGTTTTTATTAGTTTTTCCAATCACATTTACAGGAGTTCGGCTAACTTCTGTATTGACTCATGCATTATAACACTCATTACTGACGGAATTACATGTCAAAGGCAAAAGGACATAGCTTTGCAATAGTTCCTGAAGCGCTTGCCGTGTCAGATTGTACGCAAGTCCCATATGCGGCTCGGTCCTTGGACATAGCAAGTTACAGCACATTGTAATGAAACATGGGTACATCAAACTATCACTTTAGGTCCCTCAGCCGGATCCATATAGGCTTCTAACAGATAGCAAGGAAATGAAATGGGTAAAAACTCAACAACCTCAACTTCGACCAGCTCCACTATGTATATTCCTGTCTCCGCTGCCCTTCTGTTCTCCCTCCCCCATACCACAGTGTAGTGGCTGAGCTATTGCTCCCAGCCATATGCCTAGGTGTGCTTTCTCGTGATTTCTGTTTTAGGTATTGGTTGTGCGTGGAACACTACGATCCTGCTCCGGCAGAGCTCCCATTTCCTGCCCTGGGGGTGTCTCCCCCCCCTCGGGTCGCCCCCCCCGAATCCGCCCCCTCAGCTCGCCTGAGCGCCTGGAGCATCTCCTCCCACTGTGCAGCTATGGGCGTCTTCCTTAACCCTAATGTCTCCTCCCGACGAATGGTGACCCCCTCCGCTCCGGCCCACACGGTGAGTGAGTGCCTCCATGCCTGTGGGTGGGGTGGATCCTGTGCCTTCCGCCACCTGGCCAATAGGCGCTTTGCGACCGCAAGCCCCAAATCTAGAAACCTAGACGTGACTTTGGTGGTCGGGGTCCTACGAAAATGGTGCAGCAGGTGAACTTCCCAGTCAAAGGGTATGTCGCGGCCTGTGATAATGCGTAGTGACTCACTGATTGCGTACCAGTATGGGTGTAATTTGCAACAACTCCACAGCATGTGCACTAGATCAGCTCCCGGCTCAGCGCATCTAGGGCATATTGCGTTAGTGCGATGAAAGTATCTGTTGAGGGCCGCGGGGGTAAGATACGCCCTGTGCACGATGAACAGCTGTATCTGCCTGAGGCGCATATTTCTGGGTATGCGCACCGAGCCTTTCAAAATTCGTTCCCATTCTTTGTCCGCCAGCTGTCTCCCCAGATCTAGTTCCCACTTGCGTCTGAGCGGCTCTAGGGTGATCGTCGTGTGTGTCCGTAGTGACGCCGCGAACCATCGAATCAGGCGTCGGCCTCTCCCCATGACGTGTAAATACTGTATAGTGAGGTGCTGGCTGGGTTCTGCGGTCATGTCTCCTCACTTGACAGTCAGGGTCCTAATTAATGAATGATGGGTTAAGAATTGTCCCGGTGGTAATCCCCCATCCTCAACTAGCGAATTGTACGGGAGGAGCACTCCATCCCAGTACAGGTCACTCAAAGTCTGTATATCTGACTCCCGCCAATGTACAAGCGCGAGGGAAGTGAGCGAGCATGTCCCTCTAGGGGAGCCCTCCAGCGGTATTGCCGGCGCATATGGGATCACATTTCTGGTGAGGAATAAGCTCCTACGGTAACATCGATATGCCACCGCAAGGAGGAGTGGAGTCGGCGTCGCAGCCCGAGTGGCTGGGTGGAACAGCACCAGCAACTGCTCCAAAGAACGTGGTGGCAGCGCGGTCGCAGTGTCCTCCCGACCCCTATCCGCCAACCAGCGGGCTACCCACTGCAATTGAGCCGCTAAGTAGTAATGCTCGAAGCAGGGCGCGGCCAGGCCTCCATGATCCGTAGGGAGGTAAAGTTTCTTTAGTGACATCCTGTGCCTGCTGTTACCCCAGATGAAATCTCGAAGGAGTTGCGACAGTTTAGCAAAAAAGGCGGCTGGGATATATAAGGGTAGGTTGGCGAAATAGTACAGTAGCAGTGGAAGGATCACCATCTTGGACAGCGCCACTCTACCCGTGACCGTTAGCGGCAATGCATTCCAGAAGCGCACCTGTGACTTGATGGCCGTGAAGGCCCTGCCCAGGTTGCCATCAAATAGGTCTGCCGGCTGACGGTAGATCCGGAGTCCCAAATATCGAAAGGTGTCTCCTCTCCACTGTATCCTGGTGCCATTTAGGATATATCCGGGGTCCTGTTGCCCTTCGCCAAACGCGTAGAGGCAAGATTTACTGGCGTTCAGCCGAAGACCCGAAATAGCGGCAAAGTCGTGCAGGGTACGGGCTAACTGAGGGGGGATATCATCTATGTCCCTCACGTACACCAACAGGTCATCGGCATAGAGCGACACCTGGTGCACTGCATCCCTCAGTGGTATGCCAGCCCCCATCGTCTCCCGCAAGGTCGCCGCCAGTGGCTCCATCGCCAAAGCGAATAGGAGCGGCGATAGCGGGCACCCCTGCCGGGTACCCCTGCAGATTGGTATGGCGTCAGAAATGTACGGGCCCAGTCGTACCCTCACCGTGGGGTTCTTGTATAGGAGGCCCACCAGTTGTAGGAAGCCCAAACCAAGGTCGTATCGCAGCAGCAGCGCCGAAAGATATCGCCACTCCAGGCAATCAAATGCTTTTTCCAGGTCCAGTATAAGACAGTCTGCTTTGGGCCACTCTTGTATACTATCCGCCGCTACCCTGAAAAACCTCCTCAGGTTCAACGACGTGCTGCGTTTTGGCACAAAGCCATTCTGGTCCTTGTGAACCAGGTGAGAAACCACCGGCGCCAATCGCTCCGCAAACACTTTAGCGAGGACCTTAGAGTCGACGTTGAGGAGCGCCAGTGGCCGATAGGATTCCAGGTCCGTGGGGTCCTGGTCTGGTTTGGGCAGAGACACCAGGTAGGCTTCGCGCATCGAGGGGGGTAGCTCGCCCGCCTCAAACGCCGCTGTATACAGTTTGTGGAGGCGCGGCACCAGGTGTTCCCGGAAGGCTTTGTAGAACTCCGTGGGCAGACCGTCCGGGCCCGGGGTCTTCCCAGAGGCCATGGAGGATATAGCTTCCCCTATCTCCTCCAGAACGAGGGGAAAATTGAGGACCTCTTGGTGCGCGTCGGAAGCCGTTGGCAGTTGTGCTTGTCCGAGGAACCGCTCTAGGTCATCTCCCGAACAACGAACTTTTGCACGGTACAATTGTGTGTAGTGATCCACCATAACCTTGTGAATCTCCCTTTGGGTACATACAAGATCTCCCTCCGGCGTACGCAGCGCTGCGATTGGGGCGCGGGTGGCATCTTGTTTTAAGAGCCAGGCAAGTAGACGTCCTGCTCTGTCCGCCGCGGCATGTGTGCGGGCTGTGTGTACCGCATAGTTCAGACACCTCAACACTCTAAGAGTGCTGTATGCTTTGTCCGGAGATCGACCAGTTGGTTTGCGTGTCTACCGCTGCCCTCCCCCTCCCGCTCGTGCTGCAGCAGTTGGGACTCGAGGTGGGTGAGTGACCGCGTCAGCTGCCTTCGCATGTTCCACGTGGCCCCCAAGCAGTGACCTTGGAGCGTTACTTTAAGTGCGTCCCATTCCACCATCGTGTTGCTCACTGTGCCTTCATTGAGCTCAAAATAGGAAAGGAGAGCATTCTCCACTGAGGAGCGGAATTCAGGGTCTTCCAGCGCAGTACGTTGGAGCCGCCATGTTGGTATGGGAGGTCGATCCGCATCCCAGCTGAGCTGGAGCCACAGGGGATTGTGATCGGAGTTAAAAACTCAACAACCTCAACTTCGACCAGCTCCACTATGTATATTCCGGTCTCCGCTGCCCTTCTGTTCTCCCTCCCCCATACCACAGTGTAGTGGCTGAGCTATTGCTCCCAGCCATATGCCTAGGTGTGCTTTCTCGTGATTTCTGTTTTAGGTATTGGTTGTGCGTGGAACACTACGATCCTGCTCCGGCAGAGCTCCCATTTCCTGCCCTGGGGGTGTCTCCCCCCCCTCGGGTCGCCCCCCCGAATCCGCCCCCTCAGCTCGCCTGAGCATCTCCTCCCACTGTGCAGCTATGGGCGTCTTCCTTAACCCTAATGTCTCCTCCCGACGAATGGCGACCCCCTCCGCTCCGGCCCACACGGTGAGTGAGTGCCTCCATGCCTGTGGGTGGGGTGGATCCTGTGCCTTCCACCACCTGGTCAATAGGCGCTTTGCGACCGCAAGCCCCAAATCTAGAAACCTAGACGTCACTTTGGTGGTCGGGGTCCTACGAAAATGGTGCAGCAGGTGAACTTCCCAGTCAAAGGGTATGTCGCGGCCTGTGATAATGCGTAGTGACTCACTGATTGCGTACCAGTATGGGTGTAATTTGCAACAACTCCACAGCATGTGCACTAGATCAGCTCCCGGCTCAGCGCATCTAGGGCATATTGCGTTAGTGCGATGAAATTATCTGTTGAGGGCCGCGGGGGTAAGATACGCCCTGTGCACGATGAACAGCTGTATCTGCCTGAGGCGCATATTTCTGGGTATGCGCACCGGGCCTTTCAAAATTCGTTCCCATTCTTTGTCCGCCAGCTTGTCTCCCCAGATCTAGTTCCCACTTGCGTCTGAGCGGCTCTAGGGTGATCGTCGTGTGTGTCCGTAGTGACGCCGCGAACCATCGAATCAGGCGTCGGCCTCTCCCCATGACGTGTAAATACTGTATAGTGAGGTGCTGGCTGGGTTCTGCGGTCATGTCTCCTCACTTGACAGTCAGGGTCCTAATTAATGAATGATGGGTTAAGAATTGTCCCGGTGGTAATCCCCCATCCTCAACTAGCGAATTGTACGGGAGGAGCACTCCATCCCAGTACAGGTCACTCAAAGTCTGTATATCTGACTCCCGCCAATGTACAAGCGCGAGGGAAGTGAGTGAGCATGTCCCTCTAGGGGAGCCCTCCAGCGGTATTGCCGGCGCATATGGGATCACATTTCTGGTGAGGAATAAGCTCCTACGGTAACATCGATATGCCACCGCAAGGAGGAGTGGAGTCGGCGTCGCAGCCCGAGTGGCTGGGTGGAACAGCACCAGCAACTGCTCCAAAGAACGTGGTGGCAGCGCGGTCGCAGTGTCCTCCCGACCCCTATCCGCCAACCAGCGGGCTACCCACTGCAATTGAGCCGCTAAGTAGTAATGCTCGAAGCAGGGCGCGGCCAGGCCTCCATGATCCGTAGGGAGGTAAAGTTTCTTTAGTGACATCCTGTGCCTGCTGTTCCCCCAGATGAAATCTCGAAGGAGTTGCGACAGTTTAGCAAAAAAGGCGGCTGGGATATATAAGGGTAGGTTGGCGAAATAGTACAGTAGCCGTGGAAGGATCACCATCTTGGACAGCGCCACTCTACCCGTGACCGTTAGCGGCAATGCATTCCAGAAGCGCACTTGTGACTTGATGGCCGTGAAGGCCCTGCCCAGGTTGCCATCAAATAGGTCTGCTGGCTGATGGTAGATCCGGAGTCCCAAATATCGAAAGGTGTCTCCTCTCCACTGTATCCTGGTGCCATTTAGGATATATCCGGGGTCCTGCCGCCCTTCGCCAAACGCGTAGAGGCAAGATTTACTGGCGTTCAGCCGAAGACCCGAAATAGCGGCAAAGTCGTGCAGGGTACGGGCTAACTGAGGGGGGATATCATCTATGTCCCTCACGTACACCAACAGGTCATCGGCATAGAGCAACACCTGGTGCACTGCATCCCCCAGTGGTATGCCAGCCCCCATCATCTCCCGCAAGGTCGCCGCCAGTGGCTCCATCGCCAAAGCGAATAGGAGCGGCGATAGCGGGCACCCCTGCCGGGTACCCCTGCAGATTGGTATGGCGTCAGAAATGTACGGGCCCAGTCGTACCCTCACCGTGGGGTTCTTGTATAGGAAGCCCACCAGTTGTAGGAAGCCCAAACCAAGGTCGTATCGCAGCAGCAGCGCCGAAAGATATCGCCACTCCAGGCAATCAAATGCTTTTTCCAGGTCCAGTATAAGACAGTCTGCTTTGGGCCACTCTTGTATACTATCCGCCGCTACCCTGAAAAACCTCCTCAGGTTCAACGACGTGCTGCGTTTTGGCACAAAGCCATTCTGGTCCTTGTGAACCAGGTGAGAAACCACCGGCGCCAATCGCTCCGCAAACACTTTAGCGAGGACCTTAGAGTCGACGTTGAGGAGCGCCAGTGGCCGATAGGATCCCAGGTCCGTGGGGTCCCGGTCTGGTTTGGGCAGAGACACCAGGTAGGCTTCGCGCATCGAGGGGGGTAGCTCGCCCGCCTCAAACGCCGCTGTATACAGTTTGTGGAGGCACGGCACCAGGTGTTCCCGGAAGGCTTTGTAGAACTCCGTGGGCAGACCGTCCGGGCCCGGGGTCTTCCCAGAGGCCATGGAGGATATAGCTTCCCCTATCTCCTCCAGAACGAGGGGCAATTGAGGACCTCTTGGTGCGCGTCGGAAGCCGTTGGCAGTTGTGCTTGTCCGAGGAACCGCTCTAGGTCATCTCCCGAACAACGAACTTTTGCACGGTACAATTGTGTGTAGTGATCCACCATAACCTTGTGAATCTCCCTTTGGGTACATACAAGATCTCCCTCCGGCGTACGCACCGCTGCGATTGGGGCGCGGGTGGCATCTTGTTTTAAGAGCCAGGCAAGTAGACGTCCTGCTCTGTCCGCCGCGGCATGTGTGCGGGCTGTGTGTACCGCATAGTTCAGACACCTCAAGCACTCTAAGAGTGCTGTATGCTTTGTCCGGAGATCGACCAGTTGGTTTGCGTGTCTACCACTGCCCTCCCCCTCCCGCTCGTGCTGCAGCAGTTGGGACTCGAGGTGGGTGAGTGACCGCGTCAGCTGCCTTCGCATGTTCCACGTGGCCCCCAAGCAGTGACCTTGGAGCGTTACTTTAAGTGCGTCCCATTCCACCATCGTGTTGCTCGCTGTGCCTTCATTGAGCTCAAAATAGGAAAGGAGAGCATTCTCCACTGAGGAGCGGAATTCAGGGTCTTCCAGCGCAGTACGTTGGAGCCGCCATGTTGGTATGGGAGGTCGATCCGCATCCCAGCTGAGCTGGAGCCACAGGGGATTGTGATCGGAGTGCGTCCGCCCCAAGTATTCTGCCTTCGCCACCAGTGGTAGCAATGCCGGGGATCCCACTATTCTGTCCAGTCGCACATGTAGGTCATGCATCTTGGAATAGTAAGAGTAAATACGGTCTGCGGGGTATAGGGCCCGCCAGATATCGAGTACCGCCCATTGCGAGAGCCAATCAGTCAGTGCTCGTGCCGTGGAGGCAGACGACGTCGTGCGAAGAGGAGGAAAGGACCTGTCTAGGTGCACGTCGAGTACCGCATTAAAGTCCCCGCCTATCAGCCAGGGGAGCCCGGCATAGGGAGTCAGCTCCTGCGACAGTTGTGTGAGGAAGGGTATTTGGTCGACATTCGGAGCATAAATCGAGGCCAGCAATACGGATTGGCCATTAAGTGTGCCCCGTACAAAAGTGTACCTTCCGTCCGGGTCTATTGACACGGCTGTACTGACGAACGGGACTCCCGCCCTAACCCACACGAGAGTGCCCCTGGCATGTGCCGAGTACACTGTGCCGTACACCTGGCCTCTCCAGCGCCGCCGCAGCTTATCTAACTCCGGCTGTGTCATGTGTGTCTCTTGTAGAAGAGCGATACCAACTGAGTGCCACTGGAGGTAAGCAAAAATTGAATATCTCCGTGTGGGTGGGTGCATGCCTCATATGTTCCACGTGAGTATACTAACGCGCATCATGATTAAAGTGTATAGGCACTGGGGGAACCAGGGACGGGACATGCGTCAGCCAACTTGCACTACGGTGAATTGTGGGAGCTTCGGTCTGAGGTAACAGTAACAACATGTTAACGGTGAAAAACATAACGGCTGGGGCGAACTTTGCGAGTGTGTCCGTCCAAACTTACGCTACCTTGCGCAGGTGAAAACTAGGTCAGGGTGTGACCCGAGGGAGTGTACGTATATGTAACAGCTTGCTGTCACAATCCCCCTGTGTCCCATGTGTGTGGTGCACCGCTGATAAGTGTCGCCAGCTTTGGCCTATACAGCTAGCGAGATACAGGCAAGGAGCATGGGGACTGCACGTGCCATCCAATACCACACAGGAGATCCCAGGGGATGGGCTACAGTGAACCTGGTGGCTCTCCTACCCAGCTCGGCTGGCCCACCTATCTGACCCCACCACCCCATCTCCCCCCCCCCCGCCGACTACAGCAAAACAAAAAAGCAAGATACTTGCACGAGTGGTACATCCTAGGCAGTCTCTCAGTCCAGAATACCCTCTGCAGTTTGTGGGGTAACCTCTGGCCCACAAAAGTCTTCGGAGTGTGTTGTCGACGGTGATGTTGATCCACTCACCACCACCTTGTGCTGCTCGTCAACGTCCAGCTGGTCCGCAGGGCTTGGGCTTGCGAGTGTCGTGACTGCTTGTAATACGTTTTGGCATTCCAGTCTCATTTTCTCTGGTGTTGGGGCTGCTGTCCTCGACTGCATCTCGCGTGTAGTCCTGCGCCGTCTGCGTCGCCCGTCCCTCTTGCCTGGCCGGGCACCATCTCCAAAATCGGCCAGCCTCGGTCCCATCCACAGCCCGGACTCTTCAAGCCAGGTCCAGACCTCCGCTGGTGAATCAAAGTAGCGGGTTTTGCCTTTCTCCACCACTCGCAGTCTGGCGGGGAACAGGAGAGAGTACGGCAGTGCCAATTCCCTGAACTGGCGCTTCACTGCCATGTAGTTGTTTCTGCGACATTGCACCAACGCAGTGTAGTCCGGAAAAAACATGACTTGACTGCCACCCACCGAAAGACCATTCATATCTCGGACCTCTCTTAGAACCGAGTCTCTATCCCTATAGTTGAGAAGTTTGAACAGGAATGGGCGCGGTTGGGCTCCCGGCTGAGACCTCTGGGTGGGTACTCGATGGGCCCTTTCCACCGCAAATTGGGCCGACAATTTCCCCGGTGGCATTAGTGCGCGAAGCCAGGTCTCCACATACTGTTCCGGGTCTCGCCCCTCTTCCCCTTCCGGCAGACCCACAGCGCGGATATTATTGCGGCGGGAGCGCCCTTCCACATCTTCCGCCCTGTCTTCTAAGGCGTGAATGCGGTCCAACATGTCCTGCAGGGGAGCGGCATGACTGCGGGTGACCGGTTGCAGCTCCTTGAGTGTTTGCCCCTGGGTGGCAACCGTGTCCGCCAGTTTACGGTGGTCCGCATGTAGGTGCGTGAAGTCCGAGGTAACTTTATCTATTCGGTTTTCCAGTGACTTCCTGGTGTGGTCCAAGGCCGTCCCTATTTTCTCCACCGCGGCGAGCACAGAGTCCATTTTTGCCACGAGCGCCGCGGACGTCAGCCCCTCCTCGGTCTCGCCTCGCTGGTGCGCTCGGTCGGGAGT
Organism: Triturus cristatus; assembly: GCF_964204655.1. Classification (NCBI taxonomy): domain Eukaryota; kingdom Metazoa; phylum Chordata; class Amphibia; order Caudata; family Salamandridae; genus Triturus; species Triturus cristatus. The sequence goes on from NC_140594.1 coordinate 884,169,811, forward strand.
AGTCGCTCGCAGCGATCCCTGCTGCATCCTGGCACGCATGCAGCCCATCACCAGTTGCTGCGCCGTGGGCATCTGCTGCCAACACCTAGCGGATTGGACGCACCTGTGGCGGGGCCGCGTCAGCCGCGCTGGAGAAAGGGCGAGCGGCTGGTAGGCGAGGTCCGCCCACTCGATGCACGCCGAGAGGGGTCCTCAGGTGCCTCCCCGGTGCAGGAATCCACACACGCACAATTCCGTGCAGGCTCCACGGGTGGGGGTCCGCAGTAGTCTTCGGCAGTCAGCCCGCACTCCCAGAGATCCTCTGTCTTGCCACCGCAGCGGCTGGAGGGTGCGGCAGGTGTGGGCTCCTGCTCCCGCAGGGGCAATGATCCGACCCCCCGCCACTCGCCCACGGGCCGACACCAGTCAGGAACCGGATGGGGCAGCGCGCCCAGGCCGGCGAAGGCGAGCACGCACCAGGGTGAGACCCAGTAGCGGGGCGTAGGCTCCTTGTCCAGGGGCAGTGGCGCACCCCGTGGGGCAGATCGTCGGCCGCAGCCTCACCTCTCGCGGCCTCCTCCTCCAGCCGAGCAGCGGCCAGCAGACGCCACCCGCGGGGCGCAGAGAAAGTCCAGGGCGCCCTTGGAGCCACCAGGTGCGTCTCCCGCCGCAGGCCATCCGCCCACACCGCCGTGAGGGGCCAGCAGCAGTCCCAGCTCGGCGCACCCCGCAGCCACGCTCTACTGATCCCAGGCGCAGCGCCAGCAGGTCCACAGCCAGGGGTGCCACACAGTCTCAAAGCGCACTTCTCACCCCACTCGGCTCCGCGTCCTCAATGTTCACCGGAAGGCTAGGGCGGTTGCCCCTGGGGGGTCCCTCTCTTCCCTCTCCTGCTCCAGAGGGGTAGCGTCCGCGTCCCGCCCAGCCGCACTTCCTCCGCGGGTATCTCGCCTCCCGGCTCCTCCACTTACACGTTGCCTGCGCTGTTCTGCTCAGACCCACCTCAGGGAGCCGGCTACAGACTGGCTGTTACCGCCAGGCTCCCGCTCCGTGCAGCAGTCTCTAGGCCCGACTCGTGATCTCCGGCGCCCAGCAGTCACAAGGCTCCCAGGACGTCACAGTCCCCCGCCGTCCATCTCCTCCAGTGGCTTCGGCGATCTGTGTCGTCCAGACGTGCCCCCCACCAGGGCCGCGCTCCTCTCAGCGAGCCACGGGGCACCCCGCATCAGCAGTACTCCGCGGGGCCCCGCGTGTTCCTCCTGGTGCCCCGGCCTCAGTCCGCCCGCAGTTTCCTCTGGGCTACGCCCGCTTGTTATGTCTGTCTTGTGTCCCCCCTGTGGACACCGTAGTGCTTATTGCTCTCCGACCTCCGGCTTCAGAGGTCCGCCCACTGCTCCTGCGACGCGCCTGGCACAGTCTCTCGTGGCTTGCCCGCGTCGGCGCGGGTGCCCCGGGTCAGCGTCCGCCGCGGCGGGCGCCGACGGGCGCCCTAGCTCTCGCCGCGCTCCACTCGGCTCCCCTGCTTCTTTCCGGCACCCTAGGCCGCACTCCGTCTGTGCTCCACAGCCCGGGTACAGAGCTGTCGCAGCCCCAAACCTCGCCAGCAACTCCGCTCAGCCGTACCACCGTCCCGCCAGCCGTCAGCGCGGAAGGCGACACCTCAGGATCGCTGTAGCCAGGATAATGCGGGGATGTTCAGCGGAGCTCTACAGGTTTGCGTCCGCCATTGTGGCTGGCTAGCCACGCCCCCCATGGCAGGGTCCTTGATGCCGAAAATAGCGATTAATAATGGATTAAGACAGGGCTGTGTACTGGCTCTGCTTCTGTTCGCAATTTTTGGGCAGATCTACCAAAGATTCTGGAAGTCGATAGAAGTGCAAGCCCGAAAATGAACGGAAAACAAGTACCCTGTCTATTATATGCTCATGACCTAGTAATATTTGACCAGACAGAGTTGGGCCTGCAGCGGAAGTTAGATGCATTTAGTAAATACTGTGAGGAAAAGCGCTTGACTGTAAACAGGGATAAAATCAAGATCCTATGCTTTGGGAAAAGAGACCTGAGGTTTAATTGGTACTTGGGTCCAACTAAGTTGGAAATTGTGAAGGAGTATAAATATCTTGGGGTCTGGTTCGATAAGTCTTTAAAGTGGAATATGCATTTGGAGGACCAGAAAGTGAGAGCACTTATATCTGTGGACGGTTTGAAAAAATTCAATCATATATATGGGGATATGTCCCACAGACCTGTGCTAAAGGCCTACAATGCGATGATCCCACCTCAATTTCAATATGGTGCAGAAGTAATCTGTTTAAGTGGCAAAAGCTGCTGGGACGCTGAGGAAGGGAAATGTATAAAATCACTAATGTCATTAACGGGGTCATCCATGATCCAGGCAATCAGAGTAGAGCTGGCTTTGATAGCCTGGAATGTACAGACGCAAATGGCCCTTATAAGGTTCTGGAAAAGATTGGGCACAGGAGAGTGTCCATGAAAGTGTCACAGTGGTGTAAGAACGAGGTGCAGCTCAGTGATTTAAAGTGGGTCAGAGAGGTCAGGAAGAAATTGTATTTTGTCTGTGAAAATCTAAAGGTGAGAATTGATCGGCAGTCCCTACAAATAGAAACAACAAAGAGTGAGTTCAAAAAACTAGGAAAGGAATTGTCCTAGAAGGAAGATATGGAGAATCTGTGGGAAAAAGAGTCAGTAAAATTTATGTTAACTAGCTGGGCGAAAGAAACTTGGTATCCTTATTTGGACATATTACCTTACCACCGGTTTAGAGCAGAAGTGTTAAGACTGAGAATTGGCATTAACCCTGGTATGATTAATGGGAAAATGAGAGCAGAAATGAAGCAATCTGATGATAAATGTGCATGTAGGCTGGGTACAAAAAGAGATAGGCACTTGAACTTCTTACAGATATGCCAAATTTTGATATCGCAATAGCTATTGCAAAGTTACAAAGGAGGCCGTAAAAAGATTCTTCGTGGAAATGGAAATGGATGGTTGAGGGATATGATGGAATGTATGAGAGTTTTAGAAAGTTTTATCCGAAATATATTGTTTTAGGAATATATTGTATAAATAGGAATTTAAATTATTTTTAAAATTCTTATGTCTGTTAACAGACGCAGGTATGGATTTTAGGAATAATATCATGTAAATCCAGAAGTAGCACATGGAACCAGATTTTTTATGGAAATTGCGATGAAATGAGTACGTTTTTAGAATTATTGTACAGGGATATTTTTATGCTGTTTTAAGACCAATGGTCAAAATAAACGTAAACTTTGACTGACTGATTGACAGTAGGAATGTTCACTTAATTGCCTGAGAGAACTAGTCAAAATTGTATTATAATTATCCTTGTTTGCCAACTCAGTGTGGTTTCCAGGGGTATATGGCCAGCACTGGGGTGGCATAATCTAGTGTTGGTGGGAGGTGTCCCATTAAAGAAAACACGGTTTAGAGAATGCTGGTGCTGTACAATAAACCAGAGTGACAGGCTGGTTGATGCTTAGGGTTGATGACACCTATAAAGTAAACAGTAGATTAGTGGTTCATGGTATCAACTAATGATATGTATCAAGAAGGATACCTATGTTAGTTTAAAAGGTGTCAGTTTGAGCAAAAATATTTTTTTGCTTAAAACATCTCCAATTGCAATTGGATGTGCTCAATGTGAAGCAAGCTGGGGACTGATTACTTCAAGTGGTGCTTCTTGAGGGGAAAGGGACAACGCAGGAGTGCAGGCTTTTTCCATGGTAGAAACTTTGATGTAGAAAACCTGTTTTGGTCCCTTATATTCTTATATTCTTAAGGAGTGACAGAAGACAAACTTACAAATCACCAGACTAGATACACACGTTTCTCAATTTTTTGCTTTCAACTGAAAATTTAGAAGGGGTGCTGGTATGGTCTCAGAGAAAGAAACATCAAAAGCGCAACTAGCATGCATGAGCTGCTAGTCACCTTGATACGGAATAGGAAGCCTGCTCCAAGTGGATGTTGCTTAAGAGAAGCCCTTATAGCTACCAATAGGAAGACTGACAAAGAAGAAAACAGACAGAAGACCAATTTACGAAAACAAAAAGCAGGCAAAATAATGATCTTAATTCAGGTTTTATGTCTGCCATTGTTCCCCGAAAAGAAAAAGATCAAGAGGTTGGATATCAAGTAGCTGGCCACTCTTCACAGTCACCACATGATGTGGATGGAGGGAGCTTCCTGGGCCCCCTAACTACAGCCCAGAAAGGCTGTTCTCTTGCACACTGGATCACTGCAACCTCTTAAGCATTTTAAATGCAGTCTAATTTCTTTTAACCCCTTCGCTGCGGCGGGAATTACGCCGCAGCGCTGGGGGGTGTGGGGGGGCAGCGCGGTGGCGCTGTGTTTTCATGACGGAGCCACTCCGTCATGAGCCACGGTTGAGCTGTGCTCATGACGGAGTGGTTCCATCATGACTACGCCCAGTTGCATTGTCCCCCCGCACAGGCGGGGAAACAGCGACGCGTGGGCGGAGCGGCCGCCAACGGTCGCGGCATGACGGAACCACTCCGTCATGAGCACACGGCAACCGTGGCTCATGACGGAGTGGTTCCGTCATGAGTGGAGAAGGGGTTAAGTAAAACAGACCTAATAGTGTGCTGACTCCAGCAGGTCAACTTCCCTGTGATGGCCTCTAATTGTAAAGAGTCGGAATTAGCGTCTACCTCATTAATATCCATGCGGTAGGTTGGATTCTGACCCACAATTAGTATTTTTAAGTACTGACCTATTAGTACATAGCTCGCTTCTTAAAAATATTTACTAGTCACAAAAATACTGGTAGCAAATTGTAACCAGTATTTTGCAACAAGATATTAGTACAAATGGCACCTAAGATCATAATTATCTCAGTGGCCTTGATATTAATAGTGCAGTGTAAAAACTGGCCCACAGAATAACAGGATAGTGTAGTAGAAAGCATTTTCAAATATATTAAAGCAGGTCCACAGGTTATAAAACTAGCAGATCTCAGCGAAGGTACAATAGGCAAAATGCAAATGTATTTTTAAATAACCACAGAAAAAGGTAAAGTTCATTTAATGTTGCATGGAACAGTGATCACGGTGACAAAAGTCAGAAGAAGGCTTAATCAACTCTGCAATCTCTTGCTAGATGTTTTTGCTGTAAAATAAGCACCCAACACACTTTCATCGATTATCGCAATATGTTGAGGTGACAAAAATAAATCAGAACTATTTAATACGAAACTAATATCATGAATGTACTTTAACCACAGGTTTCTTAGATATCTATCAGATTTCAAACCGTCCAGAGTAATCTCACGGTTACTGTCACGGATTCTCCAAACAGCATACATCCAACTCTTTATGACAATTAAAATGGAGACCGCTCTGTGAAAGCCCTAACACCCGGCCATAAAATATGTGTACCTCAACCTGTATATACTTTGTATTAGCATACCCTCAAATGCCCACACCATGGCAGAATGATTTATGTAAATATCAAAACATGTAGTGAAGGGGTTTACTACCTAGTTCAATGGCAAAATAAAACAAGTCTGCCAATGACTGGGTGAATCTTCTTGAGTGTACGAACTCAGACCCGCAGGAGAAATCATCAAGGGTAATTTTCAAATAAGAAGCATGGACTTCCTCGAAGCCATAATTCTTAATATAAAAAGGTTTTAGGTCTTAGGTAGATGTTTTTTAGGCAAGATGGCGTCAGTAGGAGCAGTCGCTGACTGAGCTCCCCCCTGCCCTCCTGCCCTCGCAAAACCCTTGCGTGAACACCAGGAGAACCTAGGGAGAATGACGAGGATAGAGCTGGTCAGACCGGACCAGCTTATTAAGTACTGAGCACTAAGCACGGAGTAGCGGATGAATGGAACGGATCGGATGCATACGGAATGGGAATAGGAATAATGCCTAATGATGAGGCCGCTGCGATAAATTGTGTGAAGGCATAGAAGACCGTGAGAAACTGAGAGTTTGCCCTACTTTCCGGACTGAACCTCTGATTGAAACTAACTAACTAACTAACCTTGAGACGGTTGCTTCCTGCTTATGCGGCTGTAATTTGGCTACCTGCTCATTCTCTGGTTAATTAAGCCGACATCACCGACGGCTGCCTTTCGCCCTCTGGTCTCTCCGCTTTGCTTCCTTGCTGTCTCCTTGCTGTCTCCTGCTGCCTGACCTCCCGCTAAGCGATAATCGGCATCGGCTTGATTGAAGGCTTGATTGAAGGTGGAAGGTGAGGAGCGGGACAGGGCGGTAGTAGCCTCTTTTGGAGAAGGAGAATGACAAAAATGAATTAACAGTCACGGTTGCACCGGTTGCACCGACATATCACCAGCAGCCTCAGCCTCAGCTTATTGTCAAAGGTATTAGCGCTGACAGCATGTGGAGGGAGACCGGGCCTTGAGCACAGCGCTGGGGATGTTTTCGGCGGGAGAAGCAAGAGGTGTGTGAGCTGTGAATCGGGCAGAGTTAAATTAATTGAAATAAACACCGAGCTGCTAGTAAAAAACCCACACTATAGCTACTTCTAAAAAAAACCAAATATTAAACGCTAAAAGGGACCATTTACCTCCGTACCACCTAGTACTGTTTCTTTCAGGTCAACCAGGAGGGGGTCTGATCTCTGTCTCTGTCTTGATCTCGTTTACCAATCACTTGTCTGGGGGCTGTCAGTGGCTAATTGTGCCCTGGAGACTCAAAAAACAAAAAGAGGACCTAGCTCTTAAAGTGCTACATCTACAATACTACAATACTACATACTACATAATGCGAGAGGAACCTCGGTGGAAAATCCAGGAATACCATTATAGGCATCTAAGCACTGCTGTACGAAAGAGGCTGGGGAGGGAAACCCATTTTGACTCAGCACGCGTTAAGAAGAATATAGATGTGGCAGTAATAGTGATAGCGACTCAGGCATGTGTCAAGGGTCCAGAAAGTGACAGGATACAGGAACAAAGAAAACGAAATAAACAAAATCTCGGAGGCGATACAAGTAGATTAGATCCCCTGTGCCAACTTAACTGCCAAGTAAAAGTACAAGATCGGCATATAATATTGGATATCTGGACCATATCAAATGCATTAAATTTGGCAAACTTAGAGCAGGAATCAGCCCTTCCGCAACCAGCCCAGATAAAACCAACTGAGCAGCGCGACGAAATAGAGAACAACAAACAGATTACAAGGCAAGCAGAGACAGGGAAAATGAATGAAATGGATACAGAAAGGAATGAGAATTTCCAGGAGAGTGTCCAGGAGGAGCTAGGTGAATTAGACGATCAAAACTCAGTCGCTGATCAGCTCATGCCTCGATCAAACACCCCGGGAGCACAATGGAATGAAGAACTTGAGCCTAACGAGAAAGCACAAGGGACACAAGAAGCGGATAATGGTCATACCCTGAAACCAATGCCTCAAAAACGAGAAACTAGAGGCACTAAAGCCAAGGACGTAAAAAATAAGGAGCAAGATCATGATGGAGGGAAAGACAGACAAAAAGAGAAAGAGAAGGAGAAGGAGAAGGAGAAGGAGAGAGGCAACAGAAGGACGTAAAAAATAAGGAGCAAGATCATGATGGAGGGAAAGACAGACAAAAAGAGAAAGAGAAGGAGAAGGAGAAGGAGAAGGAGAGAGGCAACAGAAAGGGCCCAGAAAAAGATAAAGACAAAGATAAAGACAAGGACAAAGCAAAAATTATGAATCGCAGAGAGCAACAGGGGGACAATGAAAAACTTAAAAAGGACAAGAAGGGTGATAGACAGGCAGCTAAAGGTGATGGCACAGAACTGGATAACAAGAAGGAAAAAGTCAAAGAGAAATGTAAGGAGAAGGAGAAAGACTCTGAAGAGACCGAAGAGATGGAACTAATGTTAAAAAAAGCAAAACGGTTACAAACCATTAAAGACTTGAAAGCAAATGCAAAGGCGACTGCGACAGGCAAGTCAACTGCATCGCAACCTAGTATATTAAATATCTTTAGCCCACTGTCCAAAATGGGGGCAAATAAAGGGATAAGTCATGAGGTAATAGTCCAGGAGTCAAGAAAATTGGGCGGGGCAAATGAAAGACTCAACCCGGCGATGGATGGACATGTAACCCTGAACCCCCCACCTGATAAATTACCTTTGTTACAAACTGATTCACATTTAGATGAATATGATGCAGACATATATGAGACTGGAATCTCTACTTCTAGCGAGGCAAGCGGTGTTAGCAAAGGTCAAGACCAAGATCCATCAACCCAGGAAATATCAGCTTGCTCTGGTATAAGGAAAGAGAGTGATCCGGGGCAAGGAAGCACGCCCAGGAAAAAATTGGAGAAAAGAAAAATAAGGAATAAAAGACTAAATAAATCTACCTATGATGAAACCACCGATCAAGGAAGTAACCCAGAGCCTACCAATCCTCGCAAAAACGTAATACCTAAAAAACCAAAGGAAACAGTAGTGCGTCGAGAAAGTAGGGAGGAATCTACAGTGAACATCTCTGAAGAGGACGAGGCAGGAGAAGTAGACGAACCGCCCTTGAAAGAAATATTGACTTCAATAAAGAAATTGCATACAGATATCAAAATGGACACTCAAAACACCATGTAGCTATTCAAAAGTTACAAGGGGCTGTTAATAAGGTGGGCAGCACCTGTCTGGCAATCTCTGAAAGGATGGTGTCAGTTGAAACACGAACTGACCATCTAGAAAAGGTTGTTACTTACCTGCAAAAACAGGAAAAAAATCAAGAAAGCATTATACAGGACTTAATGATAAAGGTCGAGGAACAGGAAAATAGAGCAAGGCGAAATAATCTGCGATTCCTGGGGCTCCCAGAAGGTGTTGAAGACAACGATCCACGGGGGTATGTAATTAGACTCCTAAAATCATCTATTCCCGAATTGCAAACTTGGGAACTAGAGAGAGAAGTTCAAAGAGCCCATCGTTTTCCCCTTACTCAGTCAAAGAAAACACAGAACCAATCAAAATATCCAAGGGCAATGTTAGTATTTTTTGGAAACTTCTTACTTCGGGACTCTATATATGATCTAGCTCGTCCTACAAGTAAGAGAGAATACAATGGCAGTACATACTTTGTTAGGCCAGACTTTGCCCACGCAACCGTTGAAAGGAGATGGAAACTGAGGCAGCTATTCACACGATTTGAACAGATTGGAGCTAAAGTATATTTACAAAACCCTACTCGACTGAAAATAATATTTAGGGGGGCAACCCGTTGAGGTTCCGTGAGGCTCGTAATGGCATTTTCGGGGTTGCTCGAATATGGACGAGTTTGGTATCTACGAACCGCAAATGATGAATTTAGTGGGTGTATGCGTTTTCGCTACGCTACTATGTATGGTTCGTCTCATTCGTGGGTGTGTCCATCTGAACCTTCGGGTTCCATTTTAGATACGGCATCCATTTTGTCTCTTGCCCTCAAGTAGTCAGCGAACGGACACTGTCCGCTTCGTGACCCTGGGATTCCCAAGCCTTCGCAGAGGACACGTGTTCCTTTGAAGGTGTCTTTATGGTGAGGGGGATGACACGGCAAGGGCGGATGGCTCCGCTCGAGGCTCATCTTGCGGTGTTAGTCTGTTGTTTCAGTCGTGCATGCATTAGGCACGAGTTCTTTGATCCTGCAATCAAGTTTCCGATATTGCTCTCTACACTCTTCTTCAATCTGTTGTGCGTCTTTGTTTTTCCCCTGCATCTGTTTCTGTCCCTTCTCCTAACTCGTTTACAGTCAGAATGGAATGTGTTTAATGTGGGGATAATGTGCTTTTACAGTTGGGAACCGGTAATGCTGCTGTAATTATGTTCCGGGTTTCGGAAAACATGAATGCGACCCATTTGAAGTTTACTGTGGGAACTGAGTTGTAACCTTTTGTTTGCCATGTTGTTCAATGACGAAAATGTGTATAAAAGGAGCGATCCACTTTTGCAATTTGAAGCAGTCTCCCAGAACCTACACGTTGTGTACTTCTTGCGACTTCTGTATCCCTGCAGTAATAAATGCTGATCTTTGACGCCGCAGGAAGTGTCCCGTGTCTCTGTGTTTTGTACGCCGGAACAGGTAACCCACGAAGGTTTCAGGTGTTGTCCCCTGGCACCGCTGGGCCTTAGAATAGCCCAGTCCTTCAGTTGGTGCCCAACGTGGGGCGACATCAGCGGTACCGGTCCAAAGCCCGACGATCGTGAGGAACTTCGTGTGAAATCTCCGAGGGAAGGTGCACCCCGCTTCATCGATCCAGTTGTCGAAATAAGTGGTCCGAAGACTTTTCCCGCGAAGATTCCCGCCTCCTGACGGCTGCGACGGACTGATGCCCGCCCTGACTGTCGACCTGTTTTGGCGCCTGACGTAGTCCTTTGTACGGCGAGACGATAGACGGGCCTTCCTGGGGACGCCATTGTTCTTTCAGTTAAGTATTTGCGGGTCGCTCCCAGAGTCCCTGGTTTTGTAGTTCCTTTTTGGGACAGTTACTTTGTATTTTTGTGAACTTGGTTGTTTGCATGGTTCCAGTGCATTTGTGGTTCTTAGTTGTTGATTCTTGGTTGTTGGGGTTTTATTTGACAATTGCAATTGCCAAAAACCGAGGGTCTTGCATTTTTTTTGCGAGGACATCGTAATTCGATAGCCCTTGAAGTTTGGAAACTCGGTTAGTGTGCACGATGCCTGGCCGTAGTACTTTGTTTGGTTTCCTTAAATGTTGCAGCACGGATTCCCGGCTGGAGGATTCATGTCCGATACCTCCGGTTGGAACTCCAATTTATGAGCTCTATAGTCGCCATGGTGTAGGTCCTATCGTATATAATGAATATTGGATTCGTTACACTAAAAATGATGGTGTTCTTAGTTGGCCACCACATGGTAGTTTCGAAACTACAATATTAGATAATCTTGAAGCTAAATTGTTTAAAAAGAAAGCTAGGCCAGCCATATTGGATTCCTTTCGGTTATGGCGCAAAGAGGCCAAGAAGAAAGAAATCAAACAGATTAAGAAAAATAAGAGAGAAGGTGTTATTACGGTAATGCGACATGCAGAACAGTATCAGCGGGACAAAGAGGAGAAGGAACAGGAAGTTTTTACTAGACTGCATCATATGGCGGTGGATAAATGTTATCCGGTTCTACCGTCTGGTTCTGATAAGACAGGAGAAGAAGCGGTAGAGGATCCTTTATTGCCTTATCTATTGAAGTCACCACCTCCCTATGCACAGGATACTATGGTTCCTGTGATCCCTGTTGGTCCTCAGCCTGTTGTTCTGGCGGCTGCTGGTCAGCCCGTCGTTCTTCCTGTTCTTCCGAATCCCCTTGTGCCGCAAATTGTTCCTCCTCCTTTACCCGCTCTTCTTCCTACTGCTCCTTTGTCGGTACCTCCTCAGCCTATTGTTACTACTACTCCTGCTATCACGACCACTGCAACTACTTCAACGTTTACTCCTAATGTTGTTGCTCCTGTACTTCCCTCTTCTTCCCCTTCTGTTCGTAGTCGTTTATTTCATGCTGTCGCTAATCTCTATTCTCCACTTTTTGGACCGATACTCGGGTCCGATCTTTCTGATGTCTCTCAGAGGCGCAGTCAAATTCCTGATGGTAGAGAAAGTGAGTCGTTAATGGATTAGGCATCCTGCGAAGTACACTTCGCGTATAGTTTTTGAAACGTTTTCTCAGTTTAATGAGCCCACACAAAGATTCGTGTTCGAGGAAATGTGTAAATCTTTGAGAGACGAGTGGGACACTGATGCGGTAGATGATGTACCGCCCGAGATGACTGACCTTCAGAATCAGTTTTCGAATGGTATGATTGTGGGTGGTAATGTTCGACGTGCTTTAGAGCGTTTGTTATCTTTTCGATCTACGGTACAACCTCGAGCCTTGTTTAAGGACGAAACTGAGGAGCGGGTGGGACAACCTGGTCAGTATCCTATGCGGGAAGTTCCCCCAGTTTGGATGCCAGGTGATCCTGCTGCTAATCCTGTTATTTTGCCACACTTTCAGAGAGTTTGGATACACCTCCCTTGGAAGCGATCGGAAGTTCTGCAGGTGAAGCAAACTTTGCCTGACCCCCGCAAAAATCCGACGGGTTATTATAAGGAATTATCCCAACTAGTGGATGCTACTGTTATGAATCTCGCCGACATCGACATGTTGTTCGGTAATGTAGTACCTCAACCAATTTGGGTGAAAATCCGTCAAGAGAATCACGCAGCTGAGTTAGGCGGTGATTGGGCTGCTCTTGCGGCGGCCGATGGACGACAAGTTGGTGGGTCTAAACCTGAACAGATCATTGAGAATCTGCCCCAGAGGATAATCACACTTATGAAGACGCTTATGCCAGCAATAAGGGTTAACTGGGACAAATTGTCTGCGTGCAAACAAAAGAAGGGCGAGAGTGTCTAAGATTTCTTTACGAGATTTGAGGAGGCATTCATCGATCACAGTGGTCAGGATATGAGCACTGAGGGAGGTCAGCGATTGTTTGTCGATAAATTCGTATCGAATTTGTTGCCTGAACTAAGCAACAAATTAAAGAATTCTGAAAGTTCGTGGGCCGTTTCTACCACTGCTCAAATATTAGCCACGGCCCAATACTACGAAAATAGAGAGAAAGAAGAAAGCGAACGTGCAGATAGGAAAACGAAGGATCTTAAAACTAAGGTCTTATTACAGCAAGCGTATCCTCCGCGCTCGACTCAAAATGTCTCGCAACAGCAAAATCGATTACAAACACAGCTTTCTAGGTCGCAGTCGCGTACTGACTCCTCTACACCACGACCTATGCTGGGGTATAATCAATGCGCATATTGTAGGGGTGAGGGCCATCTGAAGTTTAATTGTCCAGTTTTGCGTGACCGAAACAATGGGGTTTCGGCTCGAGGAGGTCGTAGTGGTCCTCAACAAGCGTCACGTGGTAGAGGTCGCGGTGTTACTCAGAATCAGAATGAGCGTTTTGTTACTTCATCGGATTCGCAAAATTGCTTTGATCGGCGCGATTCATCATTTGGTACATCTGCACAGTATCATGTGGATGACTATTATGTTGAGCATGATGTCGATGCTGACGGTAATTATTAGGACAGCCATAGACAAAGAGAGGGAGTAGTATCAGTTCCGGTTGATCAGAGAGGGCCTTATGTCACAGTTGCCACATTGGGCGTAGTTGAGCCTTTTCTGTTGGACACTGGTGCAGCGAAAAGTTCCATCATGCATTCGAAACTCCATGGCGCGCCTTTGTCTGGCTTAACGAATGTTTCCGTTGGATTCTCTGGCGCCCCCGTTAGCAATCCAGTTTCTAGCCCTTTGCCCCTTACAATTGGGTCTCGTGAGTTAGAAGCTCCGTTGATTTTGACTACTGGTTGTGGTGAGAATCTTTTGGGCCTGGATTTGTTGAAGCGGTTACATGCCACTTTGTACTGTTCTCCTGCGGGAGTGGAGCTTACATTGGGTCAGAGGGTGATCTCTCCTATGTATTTGTCGACTGATAAGCTCCCACCGGAATTGAGTTCTCTTCCTAAGTCTTTGTGGGCGACAGGTCCCAATGACGTGGGCCTGTTGGATATACCACCTTATGTTGTTCAATTGAAATCCAACGTGCGACTGCCACGCATTCCCCAGTATCGTATCTCTCTTGATGGAGACAATCCCTATTAGCGATCATTTACGATTTGATCGATAAAGATGTTATCGAAGAAACTCGGGGTAATGTGTGTAATAGTCCTGTGTTGCCTATTTTGAAACGAACTGATCCATCCAAACCTCCCGTGTATCGTTTTGTTATTGATTTAAGAGAGGTCAATAAAATTGTGATTCCGCAGTTTCCCGTGGTGCCTGACATTACAGCTTTGCTGACTCTGATTCCAGCTTCTGCGTCATGGTTTTCGGTAATCGATCTGAAGAATGCTTTCTTTAGCATTCCGACTGCTGAGGAAAGCAGAGATCTATTTGGTTTCTCATTAGGTGGTCGCAGCTTCAGGTTTAAACGCGCACCTCAGGGCTACTGTGAGAGTCCATCGATCTACAGCCAAGCTCTCAAGAGTCAACTTGATGCGTTTGTGTTACCGGCTGGTGCGGCCTTGATTCAGTACGTTGATGATCTGTTGGTAGCTGCTGACACTGAACAGATTTGCAAAACTGCTACAGTATCACTGTTACAGCATCTATGTGACTTACATCACAAAGTGTCACCTTCTAAACTACAATATTGTTGTCAAGAAGTAACCTACCTAGGTCACTTATTGTCAAAGGAGGGAAGAAGGTTGACCCCAGAAAGAATTGCAGCGATCGCTCGAATGACTGTGCCAACAACTCAGAGAGATGTGCGTGCCTTTCTAGGTATCACGTCATATTGCAGACAGTGGATCCCGAACTTTTCACTGTTAGCGAAGCCATTGATAGCTCTCACGTGCAAGGATGTTTCCACTCCTTTGCCATGGACGGAAGAATGTCAGGAAAATTTTTCTGAACTGCGTGATGCGTTGTGTTCGGCTCCTGTGTTAGGTACCCCTGATTACAGTAAACCATTTACACTATACGTTCACGAGAGAGAAGGTTGTGCGTTGAGTGTTTTGACGCAACAATTTGGTGGTAAGCAGCGTCCATGTGCATATTTTTCCTCGACCTTAGACCCGGTAGCTAGAGCATTGCCGAGTTGCTTGAGAGCGACAGCGGCAGCTGCTGTGTCTATTCGACAATCCGCAGGTCTAGTCATGGATAATATGCTCACATTGATGGTTCCGCACGCAGTTGACACTCTCCTGATTCGTACAAAAACTCAACATCTGACGAGTGCAAGGTTGTCCGGTTATGAGTTGACACTTTTGGCAAGTCATATACAGATCAAGCGTTGTAATGTGCTGAATCCGGCGACATTGTTGCCGACTAATGTGCAATCAAATGATGTACCACCACATGATTGCTATTTACGTACTGAGGAAGAAACGAAGGGTCGTGTTGACCTGAAAAACACTCCATTGATAGACCCCGATGGCACTTTGTATGTTGATGGTTCATGTTTTAAGTTGTCGAATGGTGATGTGACGACTGCGTATGCTGTAGTAACGTTGAATACGGTTGTGGAAACTGCGAGATTGAGTCAGAATTCAGCGCAAGCGGCAGAGTTGATTGCGTTGACAAGAGCGTGTGTTTTGTCTAAGGGAAAGCGAGTGAACGTGTTTACTGATAGTCAATATGCGTTTGGCGTTGCACATAGCTTTGGTCGATTGTGGAGAGAAAGAGGATTTATGACATCGCATGGTACGAAGATCCAACACGGACAGCTCGTGAACGACCTTTTGGATGCACTTACATTGCCTAAACAGGTGGCAATCATTAAATGTAGTGCGCATCAAAAGGTTAACGATGATGTTGGTCGTGGTAATGCATTTGCGGATGAGATTAGGGAAGCAGCTAAGAATCTTGCGACCCGAATGTATGTTACGAGTTCAGCGAGGTGGCCGACGGAGACTGGTATGTGTGAAGAGCGTGAAGGCAATTCAGAATGAGGCCACTGAAACTGAAAAGACCAAGTGGAAAGAAAGCACGGGAAAATTAGACACGCATGGGTGTTGGGTTGACTTGTCGGAAGGTCAGAGGTGGATGTTACCGGATGCGTATGTGCTAGCCGTTGTGACTATGGCTCACGGCTTGTCACATATTAGCGCGAAAGGTATATGTAAGGTATTGTCCCCTGTATGGAAAAATGATGGCATTGCTAAATGTGCTGAGAGAGTGGTTAAGAACTGTATGGTGTGTTTGATGCATAATCCTGGTAAGGGCACCCCCACTCCACCTGGCCATTTTGCTCCTCCTACATGTCCCTTTGAGGTTATTCAACTGGACTTCATCCATATGGAGAGATGCAATAACCTGAAGTACGTTTTAGTTGTGGTTTGTGCATTCTCCAGATGGATCGAGGCCTATCCTCTTAAGGATAATACTGCCCTGTCCACAGCGAAAGTCCTACTGAAGGAATACTTTCCTCGGTATGGAATGCCACGGATTGTGTGGTCAGATAACGGAAGTGAGTTTGTGGGTAGCGTGATGCAGAGTGTGTGTAAGGGCCTTGGAATTCGACAAAAATTCCATAGCGCCAATCATCCCCAAGCAGCGGGTTTGGTTGAAGGGTACAATGGTACTCTGAAACTGAAACTTGCGAAGATACAAGCTACGACTGGTCTGTCATGGTCTGATGCGTTGCCTCTGGCTCTCTTATCGACCAGGGTGACTGTGCACTCTCGAGTAGGGCTTAGCCCATATGAGATTGTGTTCGGCCGCCCTGCGAACATTTGGGGAGTCCCGAGGCCTAAGGCCTTTGATAGTCTTGAGTATCTAATGTTAATTGATTATCTTCATGATCTGACTGCTAAACTGAGGTTAATTCATCAACAGGTCTTTGAAGCTCTACCGGCACAGACAAAGGGTCCTGGACATCGGCTCCAACCAGGTGACTGGGTTGTCACCCGAAATTTTGGCAGAAAACGCAACTTGGAGCCGAGATTTGTGGCTCCCTTCCAAGTATTGCTGGCTACAAGGACTGCAGTTCGGTTGGAAGGCAGAAAGAACTGGGTGCATGCCACCCATACCAAAAAGGTTCCGATCCCTTTACCAGCAGATAATTGGGTGAGAACTGGTATTGCGGCGACGGAAACCGAGACCTCTCTATGTTTTGTGCTGTTTAGTGATGCTCAACCTGTAGGAAACAATTCATTGCAGCCAGACACATCTGTCGAGTCGTCAGTGTGGGGGAACTTAAGGCCTGAATTGTCATTTGATCGATTGAACACTGTTTCACAATCTGAACAACTATTTGAAGAGCAGACTCGACCTGGAAGAAGTCGATATTTTCTTCGTTCACATGACAAAGACTAATGAATTTTTTGAACTTATGTTGTCCTTTACTGTTGCCACGAGCATTAAGAACAATTGCATCCTTTACTGATTTTTCAAGTTCCTTTTCATGTGTACTTTTTGACAGCTAAGAGATTTTTTTATTAAGTTGAATGTGTGTTTAAGAAAACCTATCATCCGGGTTGACCGTAGGGCCGTGCGGGTACTTCTTTCTGTTTAGCAGGTTCCTGACACTAGGTCGGTTACTTTTTGTCGATTCCTGGGAACTCCTGGGAATTGGTAATCGCTACTCAGAACGAAGTGCGTCAAGGACGTCACGGACGGTTTTTAGAGGATGGTGTTCTCTGAGCTGTTGGAAGTAGAAAGGACGTCGGCGCAAAGATCAAAATTGCACAGGATTGCGCGAACAAAATGCTTTTTGTTTCAGGTATTCCTGCTGTTTCTGACTGTTTCTATGCTATTGGTGGGGGGAGTGTATTTTGGAATACAGTAGTTATTACCTTCCATTTCACCTACTTTTTCTCCTAAATTAAGTTCTATTACCACTGTTTCTCCACATTCCTTTCATCCTTTGCCCCACCATGAACAGGTTAGACGTGCGGAATTCATGAATAACTCCTTCGTTCAACTCCTGCATCAGCATCAGTTGGTGATGAATACTACCAACTGTTGGGTGTGTGGGTTAATGCCACATACCATGGATAGGGGTATTCCGTATTTGGTTCTTCCTTACAGCTCCCAGGGGTCAGCTCGAGCATTCCAAACTATGTTTCGTAGTGCACTAGATTCCTACCCCAGTCGAGAGCCAAGTTCTGCAAATCTGGTTCTGGTCCGTACCACAAGCCTTTGGCGATAGCTATTGCTGACTTAGATAGGGATATTTTTGATGCCTCGCTTATTCCAGATGAAGAGGTGCAATCATATAAAGATCTGAGTGAGGCCGAGTATAGTGTGTCAGTGGGTGATAGACAACTTAGGAGCTCGTCTCCAATATGGGTCGTACCCCACCTCGGTAACTTCTGCTTGAAAGGTCTTGGTCGAAATCCGAGAGCCCAGCTTGGGAAGAGTGCTTGTACTGATACGTATGTCCTACCGATGCTCTCTTCCCCTGTTTTCCTGACTGCCAGGGGTACCTATTTTGTATGTTATGAACGCGCATATACATGGTTGCCCCGTGACTTCTCGGGTACCTGTTATATTGCGAATCTTTTGCCACCGACTTTTACGGTTGCCTCAAACTATCACAAGACTAGAGTTGTGAGAGGCGTTATTAGCAAAGAGGACACTGCCGGTCAAGAAGCAGGAGATTTCTTTAAGGGTTTCTTGCCGTTTTGGGGACCTATGGTTAATAGTAGGAACCTGAGACAATTGACTCGCGTGGTGGAATTGACTGCTAACATAACTGCAAGTGCTCTTGGTAATTTAACAGCGGAACTCCAGGCGGATAGACTTATGACGTTGCAGAACCGTATGGTTCTAGATGTTGTTCTTGCAGATAGAGGTGGTGTGTGCAAGGTGATCCATTCGAGCTGTTGCATTTTCATCCCTGACAACGCTCCAACTGTTTATCAAGCCATCTCGAAGTTGCATAAGATTTCCGAGTCCATACACGTGGACGAAGGTAATTGGACACTTCTAGGATGGTTTTGGGGCCTGATATCAACTTGGGGTTGGAAGATTCTGATGATCATAGGGGTTGTTGTAACGATTCTGTTCACGTGTTGTCTTTGTAAGCAGTGTGGTCCTGCCTTATGTGGCCTTTGTGTTACAACGTGTATAAGACGGCCATCTGTTACCAAAGAGACGTTGATGGATAGAATAATGTTCCAGCAACAACTGCACGATTTGATGAATATCGAAATCGACTCTGATCTCGACTAGTGCTTGCCTACATGAGGGCAAAAGGAGCGTCTGAGGTTCCGTGAGGCTCGTAATGGCATTTTCGGGGTTGCTCGAATATGGACGAGTTTGGTATCTACGAACCGCAAATGATGAATTTAGTGGGTGTATGCGTTTTCGCTACGCTACTATGTATGGTTCGTCTCATTCGTGGGTGTGTCCATCTGAACCTTGGGTTCCATTTTAGATACGGCATCCATTTTGTCTCTTGCCCTCAAGTAGTCAGCGAACGGACCCTGGGATTCCCAAGCCTTCGCGGAGGACACGTGTTCCTTTGAAGGTGTCTTTATGGTGAGGGGGATGACACGGCAAGGGCGGATGGCTCCGCTCGAGGCTCATCTTGCGGTGTTAGTCTGTTGTTTCAGTCGTGCATGCATTAGGCACGAGTCCTTTGATCCTGCAATCAAGTTTCCGATATTGCTCTCTACACTCTTCTTCAATCTGTTGTGCGTCTTTGTTTTTCCCCTGCATCTGTTTCTGTCCCTTCTCCTAACTCGTTTACAGTCAGAATGGAATGTGTTTAATGTGGGGATAATGTGCTTTTACAGTTGGGAACCGGTAATGCTGCTGTAATTATGTTCCGGGTTTCTGAAAGCATGAATGCGACCCATTTGAAGTTTACTGTGGGAACTGAGTTGTAACCTTTTGTTTGCCATGTTGTTCAATGACGAAAATGTGTATAAAAGGAGCGATCCACTTTTGCAATTTGAAGCAGTCTCCCAGAACCTACACGTTGTGTACTTCTTGCGACTTCTGTATCCCTGCAGTAATAAATGCTGATCTTTGACGCCGCAGGAAGTGTCCCGTGTCTCTGTGTTTTGTACGCCGGAACAGGTAACCCACGAAGGTTTCAGGTGTTGTCCCCTGGCACCGCTGGGCCTTAGAATAGCCCAGTCCTTCACCGTAGCTTCACCAGTGAAATACAAGCAGAAAATTACCTCAAAGAAATTTCAGAGACTGCAAAAAATAGCACTGGAAAATGAGTAAGAACTAATTTTTTTCTTATAATGTGTATTGGACAATAAGCATTTTAATAAGAATATCTCTTCTGTGAAAAATAACGGGACATCAATATTAATCGCTACTCACGTATGAAGTAATACATGAAAACCACGTAGGAAGTAATACATGAAAACATGTTCAGTAGGAGTAAAACCATGGTTCTCAAGGACCCTTTTTTTTCTCTATCTAAATATAACACTCACGCAGGGTGGGGGGGGGTTGCACTGAGGCATACTGATCTATGGGCGCCCACACCTGGATCCGGCTCGACCCAGGATGCCTCAAGGGGAGGTAAGGGAGGGGTGGGGGGGTCGATGGGGGAGTTAAGGGGAGAAAAAACCATCATCAGAAAAGGAAAGTAATCAGAAACTGGTGGAAAAAAAGAAAAATGATGCACATAGTCACAATTAATGTGTGTGGTTTAAATGATGTAAGAAAAAGAAGGGATGTGAAAGAATATTTCAGAACACTGCAAGCTGACCTAATTTGTGTTCAGGAGACGCATATAGAGATCTCGCAGAAATCTCTACTGGAACAATTGGGGTATAAAGTTTTGACTTGTACGACTCAGGGCACCAGAACACATGGGGTTGCAATACTAGGACGGGGGAACGGAATTATATTTAAAAAAACAACAGGTAGATAGACATGGACGCTGGGTCTTAGTGGAGTGCCAAATTCAAAATTTCAACTTCACGCTATGTTCTATTTACGCACCAACAGTTGATGACCCGGAAATCCTTATCCATATAAATTCTCAATTACCCAACTGGCCTCTCTCCATTATACTTTGTGGCGATTTAAATATAAATGGCATCAATGGGTTGTGGAAAGACGATCCTGCAAGGTTTATTGGCAAAAAGAAGAAAACCCATAGAGCGCTGACACAGCTCATGCAGGACAATGGGTTGATCGATATTTGGGAACATATAAATGAAGGAGGAGGCAGTACATACTATTCTGCCCCCCATAAAACTCTAGCTTGGCTAGACTATTTTCTAATTTCTCCCTCGATAATACCGATGGTGAAAGTTAAAAAAATGCCTAGATTGATGTCAGACCATAATCCGTTTTCTATGGAGATCTCTATACCATACTCACAGAAAAGTATAAATAGTTGGACTTTTGAGAGAGCTTTGCTACAGGATACAGATTATGTTACACATATGGAAATTTGGTTAAGAGAATTTTTGGAAAATAATAGGGACACAGCGTCACCTCAAATAGTGTGGGATGCTATGAAGGCAGGTATTAGGGGGGAAACTTTAAGTTATTCTCTTAGACGGAGCAAACAGGAAAAAGAAGCTATTGAGAAGAAGATAAATCTAGTAGCAAAGCTAGAGGAAGACCTGGTAAGAAGTATAAGAGAGAAGGAGGATGTGACAAAAGAAACGCAAAAATTAGCTCTGGCTAAAGCAGCAGTGGGCGAAGTATATGCCGCAAAGGCAGCTGGTAAATACCTAGCTAGAAGGGAAGAGCAACATGAATATAGCGAACAGGTAGGATGAATCCTGGCGATTAGAACCCGGCAGGCAGCTACTCAAAGGCAGATAACAGAAATGATTACCGAGGCAGGAGGATTAGCAAAAACACCAAAGGAAATCTGCTCTGTATTTCAGAACTTTTATAAGAAACTGTATAGCAAGGATAATGGAGAACCAGATGCAGTGGAAATTGAGGGATATTTAGAGTCTGCCTCCCTAGATAAGCTTACAGAGGAGGACAAGAAATCCCTGGAGAATAACTTTACCCCAGAAGAAGTACAAAGAGCTTTTAAGGATCTCCCGTCAGGGAAAGCAGTGGGACCTGATCTAATACCACTAGAATTTTATAAGAAGTTTTTTTTAACCTTAGAAGCAGACATTAACAGACTAATGGGTTTAATACAAACCGGTGCTGCCCCTCCGGGGTCTTGGGGAGAAGCTACAATGGTGGTGTTTTAAAAAAAGAACAAAAGCTCTATGGATCCTGGGTCATACAGACCAATCAGTTTAATGAATAGCGATACTAAGGCCTATTCCAAAATCTTGGCAAACAGGTTGAGCATGGTAATTGGGAAGGTAGTTTCACCCTGGCAGCATGGGTTCATACCGGGGAGGGGGACTGCTGATCATATTAGAAGGGTATTTGCGCTGCTGGACGGTACGACTGCCTCACGAGACCCTATGTCCTTAATATTGCTGGACGCTGAAAAAGCTTTCGATAGGGTCTCGTGGGGTTTCCTGTGGGCAACAATGAATAAATATAATTTTGGGAAAATATGTATAGGAGCATTAAAAGCCCTCTATAAAAGCTCAAGCATCAGACTGAGAGTGGGGGGGAACTGAGTGAGGCAATAAAAATTGAGCGTGTGACTAGGCAAGGATGCCCCTGCTCCCCTCTACTCTTCGCCTGCTATATAGATTCATTTATTAGACATATAGAAAAAAATAAAAACATCAGCCCAATTGTGTTGAATGGATATGAGACCAAAATCTTGGGATACGCAGATGATTTAGCAATTACATCTTCATCACCAATTATAGCAATAGGGGAAATTGAGAAGGAGGCTAAAAAGTACGGATTATTGTCAGGATATAAACTGAACCAAGGGAAAACACAAATAGTCGTAAATCAATTTGCTGCAATCAATGATGATAGAGTTATAGAGTCTGCGGTCTACTTGGGGGTTACTATAACATCCGATCTATCTAAGGCTGTGGAGGAAAATTTGACCCTATTAATTAAAAAGGCAAAACTAGACTTAGATAGGATGGTCGTCTACTTTAAGAGACTAAGCCTTAATTGAAGGATTTCTGTTGCATTAGATATATATGTTAAAGTAAATAAATGTTTATATTTTGTTTTTCTGATGATGATCAATAAAATGTATTTAAAAAAAAAAAAAGGAAATTACCAGTTTGAACCATAAAAACTGCATCATCCACATAAAGCAGGACAGGAATAGATTTATTACTTAAATAAAGGATGTCAAACCCATGCTTCTTTACGTCATCTAGAAGTTCATTTGTATAAAGTGTAAGAAACAGAGGTGCAAAAACACACCTCAGCCTTTCTCATCCTTTGTGAGACTAAAACTATTGGTACATTCACCATCTGACTCAAGTCTGCCCTTGGCAGTAAGATCCCAGTCCAAATGGAGCAGGCGGTAGGTGTGGATTTCTCTTATAACTCTTTTTATTTCAGGAAGAAATAAGTGCAATACAGCAATATTTGTAGACATGTACAGCAATAAACATGTCCATTTTAGCCCTTCCAACGTTCAGCCACAGGGGGAGGATAGGGGGGGGGGCATTAGCAGTGGCCAGCAGCCGAAATGTCCACATAATAGCAGGACATTTTATTTAAAAAAGAATAACAAGTATAGTATTGTGATGACTATAGATATATGTTCTTCTGTAATAAGTGTGCCCATTGCAGTGTGTCTCTCATGATCACTAGCACCCCCAATCCATGTGGCATTGCCTTCGGCTCTATTGTGGTCTTTCCAAGCCCTCCTATGTCTGTGGGCCTGCCCTCTCAACTGGTGTGCATAGCATTCCTCTATTCTCATTCTATCTTCCCCAGATCTCTGTCCATTTATGGGGAAACCCTCTACCCTCATAGACCGCCCTTTCCGTCTGCATACACCAGCCCATGTCAGCTTTCCAGTCACTCAATTATGGTGCTGACGGCACCCTCCACAACCTGTAGGTGTGGATTAAAGCATTTTTAACAGTGACCAAGCCTGCTGTAAAGCCTTCTTAGGTTTCCATCAAAATATATTTATCCTGCGATCTTTACAATAAAGTCTATAATGATATAGGACAGTAGCAATGCAGGTCCCTCTTATTTCCCTATTTAAAGATTGGGACAAAGATTGCCTGAGACCAAAATAAATCTATAGAAGTGCACTTGATGCTATCACTAACCCAGTAACAACAGCTGCCCACAAGGTAGGTTCATGTTTCAATAAACCCATGGGAACTGTGCCTGGGCTTGGGGCTTTACCTCAAGAACTCGCTTGATTCGCCTAGATGATCTCTGCAGATAAAAAACTATCATAGCATCAAAACTGGTACAGCCCATGATGCAGTTTACTGGATATGCCTAAGTTACAGATGCTACCAAAATAGGCTTCCCACCTGCCAGCCATGATATGTATATTTAAAGATGGGCAATCTGTATTTTGAGAAAATGAGTTTTTAATCATGCTCTAAAATGTTTTAGTGTCCTTATTGGTGAAAGCAGTTAAAAGGCATTTTCCCTGGATATTTAACTTATGATTTTTAAGAATCTCTTTTTTGTGATCCTAAGAGAAGAAACCTCTTCCCTGTTGTGGACAGAACTCTTCAGAGCATGATCTTAATTACAATTGGCAAAGGAGATATGTCAACCACCATATTTAGGAACTAAAGGTACTTTTTGATACCTAGTGGGAACTCTAAAAAGATCAAGTGCCTCTGATCAAAATGAAAGAAGGCATTTATCACAGTTAACGAACCATTAGTTATATCACACCAGCAGTGGCTACTACCGGACAGGAGTGGTGTAGCGGGGGGGAGGGGGGAACAAAACACTTACGTGGGCCGGCCCCCGTCTCTCTTCGGTCTTCTTCCTTCTTCCTGCAGGCCTGGTTGGCAGCAGGAAGCACCCAGGCTCCCTAGAACAAATTACAAAGCTGCAATGCAGCGTTGTGATTGGTCTGAGTGTCGTAGCTTGGCGCTCAGATGGGGAATGGGAGGCTTTGCATGTTCCTAACCGGACTGTATAATGCAGCCTGGTGGGGAAAATGCAAAGTGTGCATGACTGTTTGGCCGGCATGAGAGGGCCAGTCAAGCAGTCATGCCCACTTGAGGAGTGAAAACCACTGCTTTCCGCTCTTTTCCCAGCCACACCTCAAGAGCCACTGAAACCAATAGGAAAAATACAATGATAATAACGTATTGTTATTATCATTGTATTTTTTCCTTTTTATCAGTGGGGCGACACTCCTCCACCTTAGTGGAGGAGCCGCCAATGTATCACACACATCTCAAACTCCTAATATGTGGTCTTTATCAATTTCTCTCAAATTTGATCAGGATCAACCATGCAAATCATATGGTAAGTCAGCGATCTGTAGCAATTTCATAACAAGGAATAGATCTGGAAAACATTTCTTAGCCAAAATTTGCTGAGTCCCAGTGTTAATGGCTTATGAACACTAAGAGATGAAGGAATTACTGGGTAATGACATACTTTTTCCAAAAGGATGCCAAATACTCAAATCTAGTCTAGTACTTGAAAGGCCTCTCACTTTAAAGGTGAGAATAAACGAGGACCTCTGGCAATTTATTTGTTTGTTGAAGATAGCAAAACATCATCCAGTCTTTGACATGTGGGAAAAAAGCTGCATTCTCATTCTTTAAAGAAGGCCTTTCTGCATCTTTGGGCAGAGACATGAAGGATGACTAGTGTTGGACTTGGCCCTTCTGGCAAGTTCACCCCTAGAACTTTTTGCATTTATCCTAGCCTTTTTCTATGTTGCATTGGTGGTTTTAGGCCTCTAGGCGCCTTTACACTGTGTCCCAGTGGAAAGTGCGTGCGCTCTGTGTATGTTTTAGCGAGACTGACCTGCCCTCCCATAGGAATGCATGGGGGATCTGAGTGACCGTGTTAAGTCCTGATGTGAGAGGAGTGCAGGGTCGAGTTTGGTATGTGCGAACTCGTGAGATTGAATGCTGCGCGATGATGTGTGCAGCGCTACAGTGTCTAGTGTAGAAGTGCCACTTCTAGAAGCTGGCATGTCTGTGTAATAAATGTGCAGTGACTGTCTGGCTTGTGATTGGCTGGTGTGTCTGGCCCCAGGAGTCAGGATGGGTCTTCCCCGGTGGTAAATGGAGAGAGCTGCATGTTGATGGCAGGGAGGAGTACACCTGGGACCTGAATAGGGCTGGGCTTTCCCTCCACAATGCTGGCTCCACCCCCTGTGGTGCGTCTGATGTCCCTGGCCTGTCCTGTGAATAGGGAGAGGGGCTGAGCAAAACAAAGTGCTCAGGAACCAGTTGCAACTGGTTCACCCCTTCCCTGCACTTTTGTAGACAAAGGATGCTGTGTATAAAAGATGGGCTGTGACGCCATGAAAATGTTCTTGTTTTGTGTACTTGAATCTACCAGGGGCGTGCTGCTGCTGGGGCCCAGGGGAAGGCTTGCCTCCCTGGGCCCTGCCCTACCCCTGGATACCTGGAGGACTTTCCCTTGCTGGGAGCTGCGTTGCTCCATCTTCTGATGCCCAGGACTGCTTGGACCTTTTCCCTTTACCACGGCTTGTTACAGACTGCCAAGCGCCCTGGGAGCGCGTGGGCCTCGCAGCACGGCGCTGCACGAAGAACGAGAGAGGGAATCCCCAGCGTAGGGATTCCCCCATGATGCCGGCCTCGAGGGTGACCACCTCGCTTATTAGGTCTCGCTGAGGCCAGCGCATGCTCTGGGCCGGAGAGACATTTTGTAGTTGGGATTTTTAAAGTGCTGCCTGTGGCCTAAAGCTTGAGTGCACGTGAGCGTGCACGCGCGCAGCCGCCAATCACGGCTGCGCGCGCACTACTCACGTGCTTGCCACACAGCGCTCCCGTCCAAGCGATCGCGATCACTTTCGCTTTGATCGCGATCGCTATTACTTTCGTTTTCACGGCCGCGCTGCCGTTACTTTTCTCTTTCCATCTTCACTTCCTCACATGCTCGCTCTCTTTTTCCCCTCCTGATTTAGTCTCGTGCATATATTTCATCACACTCTTCTCATTTACCCCACTCTCCCACCCCACACATCTATCTGCCTCCTGTGTCATTCCCACCTTTCTTCTACTTGTACCTCCCTCTACACCACCTAGGACTGGTACAGAATGTTTTCCAACTTAGGCGAAGGCGCCTCTCTCTGTACCATTCCCCACTAGCAATGGTGCCACATTAGCTGCTTGCACTGGTGGTATTAGAGCGGCTAGTGGTGGGATTCTAGGCACTCACCTAGCGTTCTCGTTTTATGAAACTGCTCCATTTTCTCTTGTCTGTCATGTCCATTCTTACTCAAGCTCCTCTATCATTCCTTCGCCTTCCGTTGTGAAATGCACGAGCCTCACACATTCACCTCTCACCACTCACCTCCCTTTCTGTATCTCAGACCATGCTCTCACGCTTTTAATTTGGATGACCCATTTCACTTTAACCGTCCCCGCAACCACGGGTTCAAATTCAGCACTGAAGCCCAGTAATAAATAGGCCATTATTCGTGGGTTTAATTTTTAAACGAGCGGCAGATCATAGAAAAACGCTACGATGCATATTATGAGAAAATGTGAAGCTATTAAAAATATATATATATATTTATAAAGCGTCGGCTGTTTAAAAAGACTTCATGGCGCTAAGGACTAGTAACAAAGGAGTGAGCAAAGCAAACACACAGGACCTGCCACGCGCCATTTAGCCAGGCTTACACGTCATCATAATTTGGTGCAGAACAAACCAAGCACCCGCCCTCTAGCGGTGGAATTCTCTCCCTCACAATAAGAGAGACGTTTTAGAAATTTCGGAAACTTCTCCAAACGTGGGTACTCCCAAAGACAGCTCCAGGTGTCTCCTTTACACCACAGCTCCAAGCAACGCCATTGAATGCGTTATAGATCACAAGAACAGTGAGCACTGAGCAGTAACTGTCGTTGTGATTGAAAATGGTGAACGATTTGGGGCGACGCAGAACAGGAGGATTACAGGTTCACAGAACTGCAGGTGGAAACCACATCACATTGTGAAGGAGGCATGCTGGAGATGGTGGAAAAAGCAGAACATTTCGTGGCCCCGTCACTCATCGAAAGACCCGTATGTAAATACATAAACATGGAAAACTCCGGCAATATGTGTAGAATCTGCGAGTTAACAATTGGTATTTATTTATTTTTTCTATAAAAACTTGCTGTATTGCACTGGTGAGTTAATTGTCCACAAATGAAACAGTCCGCCAGATTCATGGTAATCGTATTGCTCGAGTGTACATATTGAGATGGATCTGTTGTGAAGGACCAAAAAATAATAATTATTGAAAGTGTCCAACTTGTAATTGTCCAGCTAGTTTTATTGGTTCAGCAAGAAATCAAAATGACGGTGGTTCCCTTAACCTATCCCAGGCACCAAACAGCAAGGCGTCCATCGCAAGTCAACAAGGGTAGTGAAGCACATGAGATAGTGGTCTTTTCAGACCGGAGTGGCCTGAAACACTGCTGCAGCTACCACAACCACACGCCTACATTAGAGGACAGACATGTAGGCAACAATAACATCTGCATGGTTTCCATTCTGGAACGGGTAATTGGGAGGAAGAATCCTTTTGGTTGATGTGCACGTGGTGCAATGTTGGGTTCAGTCTTCTCTCCCCAGTTAAACATTCTAGTACCCTTTAAACATTACTCTCTTTCCATCCGCCTGCTCTTGTGAAATGTCATGGTGACTGCAGGTGTGAGGTATGAGCAGAGCTGTGGAGCAGCTGCCAATGGCCTCCACTGGCACAATGAAGCATTTGCTGGTAACCCAAGGCTGAGGGCTTCCATTCTCTGCTTTTGTCCATATTTGGTTTTCTAAATACCGATGATGGCTAGAAGGTTACATAGTAAACGCACAGATGGAAGAAAACTCAAGCTCTTGTTTTTCGTGATGGAAGAACAGACCATGAGGGGCAAGTCCATGCAATGCTTTGCTAGTGCGGTCCTTCCAGAGATAGGTGAAGATGTCTCCGGTGGCAAGGCAGGCGTCCTCCTAATAATCTTGGAGCAGTTCACGGCATCAGAAAACAAGCATTGGCATAGCCAATAGGTCTCGCCTTTGGGACCTTATAAGTGTTTAGCTATGCAACAGTTATAGGATATTGTGCTGCATACCTAAATACTTATAAGTAGGGCTCCCGGTTTTATGGTATTTATCTTTTTGCCATTTCCGTATGTATTTATCCATATTTATTTTTCGGGCATTTTTTCTGTATTTATCCACATTTATTTTTGCCACAAGCAAAAGACGACGCTACAGCTAGTATTTTTCCACATTTATTTAAATTGACAATGCACACATGCGCTCAGTTGTTATTGGTCAACACTATACATTCACCTGAAAACTTTGCCATTTGCAAAATGTCCCAAATATGCTTAAAAGTGCTATCACAAGCCATTTGTCTCAGAGCCTTGCAGTTTCTGTCATCGGCAGAGTGCCACATCCTTTCCCCCACTGAACATCATACTGCCCCACAGAGAGAAACTCACACTGACTTCAACTGCAACCCAATTGTGCCCCACTAGCGCTAAAAGCTGTCCCTGGCTATCACTATGAGGATTGATGTTTTGTGTGTGCAGAAGAGGACAAGCATTTGCAATGCAATAGTTCTCGCATTTACGCTAGTTTAAGCTATTGGCATTGTAAATGACAATGCCCTTTATTTATCTGTTTTAAAAACCAAAACATAAATAAAAGGCATTGTCATTTACAATGCCAATAGCTCAAACTCAAGTAAATGCGAGACCTATTGCATCGCAAATGCTTGTTTTTATATTTACTGCGGGTGCCCACCCCGCGTTTCTTGGATACTGCGGGTGCCCACCCCGCCTACTGGTGCCTTTTTTTTTCCACTCGCGGGTGCCCACCCCGCTGATTTGTACCTTGGATTGAGCGGGTGCCCACCCCGCTTGCTATTTATTTATTCTCTGGTTGCGTATTGAGGGAGCCTACCCCTCATTGCCCCAGAGATCCACGCTGCCATCCGCGGGCCGCCTGGTTGTGGGCGGGGCCGCCGGACGGAAACGGAAGTCGCCGGCGCAACGCTGACGCGGGGCTCCCATGCTGAGGGGAGAGCCCCGCGGTGGCAGCCGAATGAAGGGAAGCCCCGGGTCCCAGGAGGGGGCCCGGGTGAAAAGAAGGAGGCAGCCTGGGGCCTCGCGGGCCCCATCCCGAAGTCCCGGTCCCGAGACGGGGGACCGGGTGAAGCCCAGTGCAGAAGCAAGGCGGGGCTCCCGCAAGGAGGGAGAGCCCCACCGGCGCCAGCGGCAGAATAGAGGGACCCGCCGCATGGATGAGACCCCACGGCCGGAGCCCGGTAAGGAGAGGGCTGGGGGGGGGGGTTCCTGTCCGTTTTAAGTTGCCGAGCGACCCCACTTGGCAGCGGGCCGCTCCAACGAGGCCCGCCTCGCTTCCACAAAGGGGGCTGCATGCTGGCACTAGCGAGTGCCTGTCCTGAGCGGTTCCGCCGTTGCGGGCCACTCCAACGGGGGCATAATGAGTTTAGGTGCCAGTGCGCTCCATGGGGGCACAGCGTCCTCAGAGCCAGATGGCTCCCACGCCCCCCAGATGTTGTCCTCGAGCCCGTGCGTGGCTCCAGCGGGGGCAAGGTTATTTTTAAGAGCCCCAACAGGGCCCAGAGGGCACCGTTGTGCCAGGGTCCATTTCTTCCTCCGCCCCCACAGTTCATTAGGGGACACATGTTTGTTTCAAGAGCCAGATGGCTCCTACGTTTGCGCATTGGTTGTTGCAGAGCCTAGAGGGCTCCAAGGATTGGCGCAGTTTGTTCTGGAGGGCTAGTAAGAGCCCCTCTGCCACAGTTTGACTTCCACAGCTGCGCAGCACTTAGTGCCAGCTGCACCGTTTAGGTCTTTCTTTCCTTAGGGGATGTGTTTGAATCCGTAGTGAGATGCACTCCTTTGATTCCCTTGACTTTCTCAGCTGCCCAGCAAGTAGTGGGCAGCTGCTACGTGTAGATTCTGGTGCAACCTGAACCCGAATGTGATTGAAGTACTATTGTGGTTTAATGCTTTGGGTGTTAGGAAATGTACCGTGTTTAGTATGTTTTGCGCACCCTGTGTTGATGATTAAGGTGTTAGGAAATGTACCTTGTGTAGTATGGTTTGCGCACCCTGTGTTAATGTGTATGGTGTTAGGAAATGTACCATGTGTAGTATGTTTTGCGCACCCTGTGTTTTATACCTCTAGATATGATTTCTGCATAGGAGGTTGTTTACCTGTTTAGGTTTATGTTAGGGAGATTATACTTCCCTGTGTGATGTACGCCCCTAGTGTAATTATACTTAGGAGGTAGGGTCTAATGCGTTAGACTTGTGAGAGATTGCATAATGTGTTTATGCCCCTGGGATGTATACAGGATAGGTTTTATACCTGATTCTATTGTGATAATGCTGAGGTCATTATTGCGCCAGTAGTTACTGGTTGTGCTCTACAGTTATAATTTGTGTTACAGTTGGTATATGTTCTACATTTACAATTGGTGATTTGTGCTAATTCTGACAGTGGTCCATGTGGCCCTGTCTTGTGTAAATAGTCCCTTGTAAATTCTGCCCAGTGCCAGTTGGCACAGTGTAAATTATGTGATTATCATCTAATGTGTTTATTATAATACAAAGGCTATTTTTTATATATAACCTTGTGTGGAGTTTCTTTTGTGGTGGGCCTAGGGTGTTGTTGCTGTGCACGCGCGCAAGTGCTTTACACATTGCCTCCGTGATAAGCCTGACTGCTTGTGCCAAGCTACCAAGGGGGTGAGCAGGGGTTATCTTTGGCGTGGAACTCCCCAGCCCTGACTTAGAGTGGTGGTCTCTGTCTGGCTTTGGCGCAAGCCTTAGCTAACCAGAGATCCCATTTCTAACAACTAGTCAATCATCCAAGTCAATAGAAGACTGAGGAGAAAGTATAATTTACAGTGGAGACTGAGATGAAAGTGGTTGATGCACAGCATTACAGTGTCCAGGCTGGTTCGTTTTGACAGGGATGGGCAATTACAGATTCTAAAAGAACTGAAAAGGAACTGCATTGATCCTATGAGGAAAAAACATCCCCTGTGAATGTGGTCAAACATTCTCTTCAACAGAAGGGAACTTCGAACATTGACCAAAATACAATCACCAGATACAAATTTTCTAGTATTTCCAATCCATGATACTCATCTGACCATCTTGACATTTTTTAAACAAAAATCTAGTCCCTAAACTCTAGACTGAAACCAATGAATAGCTGTGTTTTTCAGTTGGACATAATCTTCCTTCTGAGAACACCAACCAAAATCAAATTATAGGGTGTTTGCTGAAGTAATTGAATAAAAGGTAGAGTATCAGAACGATTAGCCCAACTCTAAATCCTTGTTTGCTGAGGACGCAGAGACCCTGCTTGTGAAAGATAAGAGATTGGTGGTATTATTGCCGGAAAGAGAAGATGTTTTTGAGGTTAGGTTGTATGAGTCATAGTTACATGTTCTTTATGTGCAACCGGAGTTTGAGAGGTTGGTACTGAACAATGAATAGGGTTCCCAGCAGAACAAAATGTGGATTCAATTGCAATCTTTCCTCAAGTTTATTAAAAAGCACTGTACAAAATGTTTTAACTTCCCCTTTTAATTAGTCGTTCCTTTTTAAGAATGTGAACTATGTCAGCATTGGAACGCATTGGCCTGAGTAGGAGGTTTGAGCTGTAGCGTCCGGCTGCTGACAGAGACTGTCTGGTGGGTGCATAATAAAACCTGCTGGAAATTACAGAAATCAAGAGTGTGGCCATAAAAACGCGATAATCAATTTGTGCAGGTGATGAACTAGATTTTATACCAGAGCCTCTAGCAGAACTCCGTTTTTTTGGCAAAGCAGGTGTACATTGCTCAGAAATAGATGTTGGAGGTACTGCAAATACTGGTGCTGTAACACATACTGCCAGACGGGGGGAGGGGAGGGGGGGGGCAAACAGGTTCTATCTCAACAGACATCTTATGCACATCAACTTCTACTACAATATTAGAAGTCACAAAAACATATCCATGCAGACCTCCACAGTATTAAAACTAGTGGGACCATAGTGGAGAAAGTTCCATAGTTTTGCGTCTATCGAGTTGCAAAACTGTGGCACTCACTCCATGCTGAGCTAAGGCAAGAAAGGTCTGAAACTATCTTCCAGCAAAAACGAAAAACTTGGTTCTTTAGACAACCATACTCTATTTGCCCGCAAGCTCTAGTCTGTTCACTGGTGAAGTGTGGAATTTTTGCGTGGGACACTCCGTTGCAGTAACCACGGAGTTTTACAAATGGAATAACATAACATTAATCGAGAACTCTACCCAACTATTAATGACTTGCACAGTATTAAAATGTCTTACTGTCTACAAATTGTTGTTGTTAACTACCCACCTGCACACTCAAGAAAGCTTTCAATCAATGTACTAGGTTGCTACTTATTGCCCGGTGCCTGTGCCTTTCTCCTGCTAATAGTGCATTATACAGTAACTAGAATAAAAATCTTTAAGTGCCCATAAATACCACAGCTCCTCAGCTCTGTTTGGTTCTGCTTATGCCCCTACCTCCAGTCCTCACATGGCCTTACACAGGTCCTTCTGTCAGGCACAGTTTAAGAGCATCTAGATCACACCAATATAAAGGGGAGAATCCTACTACTTAGAGCAAAGGCACCAAAGTTGCAGGGGCTCAGAAATTAGGAGGCCAAAAGAGTCCCAAATTGTCCCTAGCTGCCGAATCCGATACCTAATCAAAATACTGAAAAGTAAATAATGGTACCCAAAGAAATCGGGACGTCGAGGTCAGTTGAGATTGAGTGTGTATCAACTTTTGAGGGTTTCTGGGGTCTTGAAAAGTAAGAAAAAACAGTGAAGCAAACAGGCGCCAGGAATTCTACAAGACCAAAGGCCCAAAGTTCCAAAGGACCTCGGCTGCTCCCACACTGTCACGAGTGCAAGTTGCTTCGCGCTAAGGGGGAGCAGCTCCGAGGTCATGAGAAGGCTGTACTTACAAGTGAAGTATAGAAATGGCGGGCTTCAAAAAAAATCTGAGAGAAACAATAACAGAAGCAAAAACATTTAGACAACAGGCAAATATTGAACGTGGCACAGAAGATAGACAGGCAGCAACCCCACCATGTTACACTTGATTAAAAGGGATTCTAGTGGCCATCCTCTGTGTGCTTTTATCGGAGAAACGAGTGTCACTCAAGGGAGTAGCCTGAAAAATGAACTACCCCCCACTTTGAGCTACATGAATGAAACGTCCTAGCAAAGTGAACGCACCCAACACTTTCTATTAAAGAGCCCGTGGGCATTGTTCCCCAGAAAAAAAAGCTTCAGAATGATGCATTTTACAGCATAATTTGCAAAGAACGCACATTTACTAGCATGACTAATTTCTTTCATTTATTTTTTCCTTTTTTCTCTCCATGTTTCTTTCCCACATTCTATTTATGTCTGTCGTGACTTGTCATTCTTCTTTCATTCCATTTATCCGTCCTTCTTTTGTTCAGTCCATTCTTCTTTCAGGTGTCTTGAGCTTTCTGCCCTTCTTTATATTCATGTTTAATTTTCTTTCTTGCTCTTCATCTATCCTTTCCTTCGTCCTGTTCTCACAGTCTTGATCCTTCTTTTCTTCTTATCTTCTTAGCCTTGCGTTGCCCCTTCTCTCATCCCTCTTTCTTCTTGAATTCCTTTCATTTGGTATTTCTTTATTTTCTTTCTTCAAAAACCCTATCACCCGTCTCTCATTTCTTCTTTTTATTATTTCATTCTCTTTTCTGCTTACCTTTCTTTATCCCCCTCCCATTTTTAGTTTGTTTTTTCCATTTTCTTTTTGCTACCCCTTTTTCAAAGTTTAATTTTTTAGGTCTCGCCTACCGACGCAGTGCATGTGCTGTTCGCCTTGGCGAGAGCTATTGGAGTCGATTTCTTTGCTGAAGGGAGACAGGAGATGTGCACGGGTATGGAAGACAGGAGATGTGCACGCGTACGGCTGACGGCGTTAGCACAAGAGACAGCAGATGTGAGCGTAAGGAGGACAGGAGATGTGCACGCATACGGCTGGTGGCGTTTCAGCACAAGGAGCGCATGGCGCGCTTTCACTGTCTTTTGTGTGGTCCCGGTCTCTCCCTGGCATCCGCAACCCCCACCATGAGCCCCCCAGCAGTCCAAGATCAGTCTCCCCTGTTGCAAACATACTTGTCCCTGTAGCGGTGCAAGAGAAAGCGTTTGGCGTCCTCTGTTTCCGGTGCTCTCAAGCATTTGTAAGATTGCGTTTGAGTTATTGTTCCTTAACTTTGTGTAATTTGTGAACTTAATGTTTCCGTTGTCTTCACTGCTTTTTTTTTGCTTGCGATAAAGTGTCACTGATAACTGATGAATGCCACTGATACTTAAAGTGAAATTATCAAATGTCACCTACGCACTCTGAAACCTTGGCAGCTATGTATATTGCTGTTATTACAGGACTCCGGCTATTGTGCACATGGCGCCAACCCCTTCATTCAGATGGCGCTCCCTGCCGTGCCTAGTGGAGCAGCCCCACCCACCAGGTACAGACCAAATTTTGCCAGACCGCCCAATAGGGTATAGCCAGCTCCATCCTGTTCTCCTTATCTAAGAAATTCCTTTCCTCGGACGGCCCCCTATCTCACCTCTCACCCTGTAATTTAACCTGATACTGCCTATTCCCCAGATGCCTACGTTAGTGCCCCCTGCCCCCCTACCCCTGCCGCTCCCCCTGGCACGATTTTGTCTCCCTCAAACCCTACTCCGTGTGTATGCGTTCGCCACCATATTCCCGTTACTTCACGCCTGGACAAATGCCCCTTTTCAGTTCTATTCTTCAGACCATTTATTGTGGCCCAAGACCAACAGATGGCGATCCCCCCCCGAAACCGGAACCCCCTCCCCCACTCCGCAAAGCCAACCAATTTGCACACAACGCCAGTGCCTCCCCCCAAGACCCCGACTCTGCCCACCACTACCCACAGCAACGTGCTCCTGATCCCCCTTGCCATTCGCACCCTCCAACATGCGCCTCCCGCAGTCCGGGAAACAATTTCCCTCCCTACGTGGCATCCCTGTCTCCATACCTCCTGCTCCATTCCCGTGCCGTGTGACCTTCCCCACATCACTCATCCATCCAAATTAGCGCCCAGACCCTCCTCGTCCCCCCCGCTCACCAGCATTCACCCAAACCTGACCTGCATTAACAACGGCCACCCTACACATTTTTATTCAAACCCTACCGTGCCTAACCTATACAACCTCCCCCATCCCCCCGCATGCTGTTCCACTCTTGCTGCCGGCTGACCATAGGGGGTGGTGGGTGGGGGGATGGGACCAAGAGAAGGTACGCTGCCCTCCATGTGCGCCACTGCATTGTCCGCCAAATGGCACCTGTGCCAAGCGCCGGGTGCCTCCCTACCCTCCACTCCGCGGAACTGCCCATACTGTTTGTCCTAGTGTCCCCAGCTCCGCACACTACACTTCACGCCCTGTCACCTTTGCAGGCGCCCGTCTGCCCTGCACCACCTGCACCAACAACCCCCGGTCCTCCCTCACCTTTTTTACCGCAATGACACCCCTCTCCACACAGAGCCCAACCCCCCCCACGCGTCTCCAGAGCACCCATCCAACCTGCCTCAGAAGGATGAAAACTAAGGGCACAAAGACTGCAAAACTTATGCCCACGTCCCCTTATGCCAGCCCTTTCAAGTCCTCTTCTACCGCTGCCCCATGAGCACTGCTGCTTCCCGACTGTGTCCATACCCCTCCCTTCGCCATGGCACCAAAAGGTTCTGTAGGGTGCCAACCGTCCTCCAATGCAAGCCAGAGTAACTGTAATACCGATCCCTGAAACACCCCCTCTTGCTGGACAGAGGTCAAATGTTGGCCTGTCTTCTGACACGTTGCTGCTTCATCTTTCAACCTTGGGACGGTGCTCGGTTTTTTTTCTGGCTGTAAAGTGAGGGGAGTTTTTAAAGTGAAGGGTGACAATCTAGCTGGGTAACGGGAGTGTGAAAGGAAAGGCTGTAGGATGTATTGGTTTGTTCTAGCGCACAAAATTTGACTACCTGCAAAATATATCTGCAGAAATTAAACACATATCTTTGGAGCTCTGATAAGGGATGTAAAAGATTGTGATCTGATCATGACACATTGTGGTGTGTAAAAAATGAACATTCACTGAAACTAGTTTCCCACACCATTTGTACGATACGTAGTTTGTAAAACTGTATGCCTGTGTAAACTTGGTGCCCATTTAAACAAGCATTTGCAAAGCAATAGGTCTCGCATTTGCAAGAGTTTGAGCTATTGGCATTGTAAATGACTATGCCTTTTTATCTATGTTTTTTGAAAACCTGCAAGCGGTGCGTAAACCCGCACTTTGTACAGATAGTCCTTGCTTACGAGAAGCAAGGGTGGCAGTAAAAGAGGCGCAGTTATTGCCAGCCTTGCTTCTCGTAAGCAAAGGCTATAAGTACAGAGTGCATGTTTACGCACCTCTTGCAAGTTTTCAAAACAGATAAATAAAAGGCATTGTCATTTATAATGCGAATAGCTCAAACTCTCGCAAAAGCAAGACCTATTGCATTGCAAATGCTTGTTTTTCTGCCTGCCATTTTTTTTCTTTCCCGTCCTTCTCTCTTTGTTTCCATTTTTCTTTTGTGCCTACGTTCCAGCCTCCTTCCTTTTAACTTTCCTACTTTATTTTCTTATTTGCATTCTTCTTTCCTTCCTTCAAGCTATTTCGTTGTATTTGCCTCTGACTTATTTTTTCCTTTATATTCAAAACATTTCTCATCTATTCTGTCAGCATTTTAAGCAATTTTTTTAACTCCACCACTTCTCCATCGCACAGTGGTGCTTATTTGTTCTTTAAGAATGTATAGATCATTTTTTCTATCTGCCTTGCTATTACCTGCCAGCCAGAGATACAGTTAAGAAGGGCCGTAAATCAATCTAAACCCTCCAAGTCAAATCACTTAAGCTGGCACAGTGGGGG
Source organism: Triturus cristatus (assembly GCF_964204655.1). Classification (NCBI taxonomy): domain Eukaryota; kingdom Metazoa; phylum Chordata; class Amphibia; order Caudata; family Salamandridae; genus Triturus; species Triturus cristatus. Next base: position 884,207,345 of record NC_140594.1, read on the forward strand.
CTTCGCTACACCCATTCTATTCAGGCAGTGCTTAATTTGTAAAACAATAAGTGCCAGGGCCCTCATCAGGAGGCTACCACAGCTCGTGCCACCCATTGCCCCTGCCACGCTGCCAGTGATAGTAACAGCACAACTACTAACCATCACATCCTACAAGTGTGACATTTCAGACTATTCCAGGACCCCAAAGCCATAAGAATGACTTGGGCAGCAGGTGTTAGTAATTGTTAATCTACTTTGAAATAATAAACAACGGTTGTTGTGCTCATCTCTAAATCAGACAAACAGTACAACCATGTGGCACACTGCCATAAGTTCCTGTGTTAACTATTAAGTGCTGGTGCTGAGCACCGGAAACCACCTACACAAATTAAGCACTGCATTCAGAGTTCATTCAGTACCTCCAAGCAGATGTGGTGCGATTGCACCAGAGCGTCCTGCACAAACTGCTCTTCTTGACTGACTATACTTTATCGAACACTAACTTATGAAAATCCATATTAGTCAATAGTTGAGACAAGCAGTACGTTATTCTGTTTTCAACTTGGCCATCTACTTGCCACCAAATCTTACTGGAACCAAAGCTATTTATACAATCTGCACTATCACTGACCTTCGAAATGTGTTTCATCTTGCGGTGTCAATCTTGTTTTGCGCCTGTTGGCAACTCAAGTGTGCGGCTAAAAACGTACACTCGAACTCTGCAGTATGTCATTCTATAAATACTAATCGTAGACCACAGTGCGAACAATCTACTGTGGCTGTCAGTTTGTTTCACTATTTGTGATTCTCTAGCATACATTTACAGTCATTAATTTACATTTATTGTGAATCTTCCTGTACTTGATAAATACAAACCACTGGATGTCTAAAATACATCTCAAACACAAAGAAAGTAGTTATAAGCTGCGTATGATTGGTCACAAATCATGGAAAATATGTTCTATTACATTAAGACACCCCAGAAATGCATATAATTGACGAACCTACATCAATCCTTTCTTTTATTAAGATCTTCTGAGTTGGTTGGCTGGAAGAACGACCAGGAGGACACAGGACTATTATACTGTAATTGTATTGTAATTGCGTTTATATAGCGCTTACTACCCCTGACGAGGAGTCGAAGCACATTTTGGGAAAGTAGCACGGTACTCCGGAACCAATAAAGGATTAGTGGTGAATTAGTATAGTGAAATATGAAAGTTTATTGAGTGGTGGATATGTTAGTCAGTTATTTGGACTATAATCTTTTTTTAAAAGGTTAAGCTTGTAAAAACGGGTGAAATGTTAAGTTGGTGATGTGTAGGTACGGGAAACAGCCTTTACCACGAAGGCTTTTCTACGCGTTACGTTTACAACGGTACACTTACCTCGTAAACGTCTTTACAACGCGTATTGCGTCCACGACCGTCTTTACCACGCAAGCAACGTCTCCACGGAACATCTTCTTCCTCATCCGATTCAGTCCTTTTTTAGTGTTGGTGAAGACATGAGAAGAAGGCAAAAAAAAGAAAAAAGGGGGCTTGGGGGGTCTCCTCCCCCCCCCAAAAAAAATGTGTGGTAAAGGAATAATCGAGGTAAAGGATATGCGTAGAAAAATCATTCCGTTGTAACGCATGCGTGGTAAAGGCATGCGTTGCAATGGAATGCGTAGTAACGACATATATTCTGTAGGTACGTGTATCTTATTAAGGTAATTTGCATTTTTCAGTTTTTTGTTGTGTTATAATCAGTTCTTGTTACTTACTACAAAAGCTCTAAACATTTTCCATCTCAGAAGGACGAATGGCTGAGCCTGCCTTAGTGGATGTTGAACCTTTGACCCTCAGGTCTGTACACTTTCTACTGTAGGCAGTTTAACCTACTGTATCATGTCACTGGCAAAACAGGGTTCTAATACCACCAATAAGGCTCGGGCCCATCACATGCATCTCATGGTATGTGAAAGCCTCTACGTCCTAAAGTACCAAATAGGTATCCTAATGCACTTGAATACAGAGTAACCCATTAATGTGACGGCTATGAAGAGCTAGCATGTGCCAACATATGTATCATGGAGGAGCACTGGGCTCAACTGATGACTCAGACTTCCAACAGACTGCCATGCCTTCAGCAATCAGGAAGTCAAATGCGGTCTATTTGACCATATATAATTGTCTACTGGCAAAGAGCCACAACAATTGTGAGAATGCTCCAATAGAACCCTGTGATAGCCACGATGACAGGTATTCAGTTGCACCGCACTCTGTGGTCGAAGGACACAAGTACTCCGATACATGGTTTTGGAGCAGCACTTTAAACATTCCAGGAAACCAAAGTTTAGTGGTTAGGTGTTAGACTGTCCTCACTATGGGCCAGATGCAGGTAAATGCATGTTTGCGATTCCTTAATAGCGATTTTTAGGGAATCGCAAAATGCCATGTAGGTAGGAATCGCAATATTTTTAGCGATTCCTTAATATTGCTTAATTGTGATTCGCAATTAAGGAATAACTTCCCGTTCATTCCTATGGGCCAAGAGGCCCATAGGAATGAATAGGAATTGCTCCCGCAATTTGAGAGTCACCAAGAGGCACTCGCAAAATTGCGGGCGCAATTTCAAGGGTGCCAGGGTTCCAAATGGACACCCTGTTGCACCCCTGAAATGTGCATGTGTGCACATGTGGCACACATACATGCCCTAAGGGCATGAATTTGTGCCACATGGCACTTAAAAAAAGCAAAAAAGAGCTTTTTTAAAGGAAATCGCTAATTACCACCAACTTGAAGTTGGTGGTAATTAGCGATTCCTTAAGGCTAAAGTGCACTTTCTTTTGTGCTACTTACATTGAATTTAAGGAATCACAATTTTGCGATTCCTTATTTTGCTAGTAGGTTTCAGTTTACCAACATTGCTCGCTGCCAAATAGCAATCGCAAACGCTGACATTTTTCTAATTTCAGCGTTAGCGCTCGCTATTTGGCCACCTACATCTGGCCCTATACCTCTAAAGAAACCTCATTTCCACCTAGTAGCATGTAGCTGAGATTTACCCAACAAGACTTTTCAGTCGGAGGAGGTGCTAACCTTTCAACACTCGTAACAACCCGACCCAAAGCATTTCCTTCTCAACTGCGTACCCAACATATTCTTTTTAGACATGTCATCTTCTCCCCCTCTCCTGACCCTTCTTGTACTCATGCACCCGGTTGCCATGCTCATACAATAGAATGACTGACTAGGTTCCGGCCACCTCTCCGAAGTAGACTGCTCATTCCTCTTGCCTCCTTTCGATACTATCCTGATTAACAGTGAATATGATTAACCTTTTTGAAAGTCAATTCACCTCTTACTATATATCAATGAGATCCAGATGTTACTAAGTTAATGTGTAGGGAACTCTCTTCTTGGATGAATTCAATTTCACTTAATGCTTTAATTATGTTACATCTGAAACCCTTTCTCAAAACTGAAAACCAGTCCTCTGCTGCTGACTCGCCACATATTCAATTGTTTGAAGATAGTATATCAAATGTATAAATATACTGTCTCTCTAATTCCAGTACCTCTTAATGTCCTTCCTTTCCCATTTCTCATATAAGTACCAGCATTGATAATGCTATTCAATTTACACTAATATGTTAAATTAAACTGTAAATTAAAGCATTTTGATGTCCTGATATTTGTATAAAACTCCATTCTGTACATAACTATGATCTATATTGGAGTGTAATAGGATGTAAAATTACACAGTCCTTGGATGTGTTTTGGGACTGAGGGGCATATGTATCAAGCCCTTTTCCCATTCGCAAACGGGCCGATTCTCAGAATCGGCCCATTTGCGAACGTGAAAAGGCCTTTTGGGATGTATCATCCCAAAAGGGCATCGCAAAATAGAGAATCGCAAAATTTGCGATTCTCTATTTTGCGATTGCATTTTAGGAATCGCAAATTGCGATTCCTTAAATGCGATGTATAAAGCACCTAAGTTGTGTGAATTTGGCATAAGAAATCGCAAATTACCACCAACTGACAGTTGGTGGTAATTTGCGAATTCTTTAAAAAAAGCACTTTTTTTGCTTTTTTCAAAGTGCATGTTCACACATACATGCCCTTAGGGCATGTATGTGCGCCACATGTGCACACATGCTCATTTCAGGGGTGCATCAGGGTGTCCTTATGACACCCTTGCAACCCTGAAATTGCATTCTCAATTTGCGATTCTCTAATTGGTAATCGCAAATTGAGAATGTCTTCCCATTCATTCCTATGGGCCTCTACGCCCATAGGAATGAATGGGAAGGTATTCCTTAATTGCGAATCGCGATTTGCGATTCGCAATTAAGGATTATTAAGGAATCGCAATTATAATTGCAATTCCTACATACATAGCATCTTGCGATTCCTTAATAGCAATTTGCTAAAAATCGCTATTAAGGAATCGCAAAAGGGCTTGTTCATACATATGCCCCGTAGTCAGTTACACAAAAAGTCCCTCAAAGTAAATAGCAACAATAAATAAAAATTGAGGAACTGGGTGTTATGAACAGGATGGAGTCCAGGCAGAACTGGGAAAAGTAGATTGTATTACTTCAGAGTAGGAGCCAAGCAGCATGGCAATGAATTAGAGGGGAAAGGAAAGAATGCTATAGTTGGGGGCTTTAATGTGATTGGTTGGTAGTGTTGAGATTGATATTTTTCGAGAAAGAGGTTGGGAGGTAAGTTGCAGCGCTGCTGGAATCATTGCCTGAACAAAGGGTGTATTTTTAATGGCTTGAAGCTCAAGAGCTTGGGAGTGGTTAATTTCTGCAGTCGGACAGGTAAAGAATCTGACGTGAATGAGGAAGTATCCATGTTCTAGAGAGAAATTAAGATGCAACGAGCATTTGCAATGCAATAGGTCTCGCATTTACGTGAATTTAAGGTATTGGCATTGTAAATGACAATGCCTTTTTTCTGTTTTAAAAACTAAAACAAAAATAAGAGGCTTTGCTATTTGCAATGTCAATAGCTCAAACTTGCGTAAATGCGAGACCTATTGCATTGCAAATGCTTGTTTTTCATTACATTGTAACTGGTGCTAATACCTTCGGCTCAAGTTCGCGCTATATAAAATTGAAAATAAAAATAAATATATAAACCACTTCTGACAGATATCATTACTGATAGAAAGGTAAGTATGAACACTAAAGTTACACTAACTTTAATTGAGATATGCACTCCTTTTGAGAAACACACACTATCATCATTTAAGAGAGCACTAGCCTCAACGTACAATGATTGAACACCATGTTTTGACACCTACTGGCATGCTATTGGACCGCCACATTTAGTATCAAATACTAAATAAGGTGCATTAATAAGAGTTTAGACCCGAGTCAGGAGGGAGAGTCCCAATTTTTTTGTAAAAAAAAGCCCTTTATTTTGGTTGTCTCCCGCCTGACATTGCCTCAATTTCAATTGAGGTCAATAAGGAAAATACATTAACCCAAATTTTAATTTTTATTTTAAATCCCCCCACTTTCATCTTCTATCTATATTGTTGGCATGTACGCAGGAATTCGAGGCACAGCTGTAACAGACAAAAAACGTTCCTTGCACACTCTGAAGTTCAGTGGACAGAAGCAGCACTGTTCTTGCCGCTTGTGGGAAGAATAGGAAATAGACTGTGTGGGTAATTGCTTTGCAGCCATCAGGTTTAGCTGGAGGTGTGGGGGTTTCCATTGTGGACAGGAGCTTGCATATGAAAGGAGGCAGTGCGGGGCCGAGGATGGAATTTATTGCCTTTTGAAAATCTGCGTTCTTTTGGAATTGAAGCTTCTAGAGTGAGGAAATGAACACCCTTGAAATAACTCTGCCCCCAGGTAACAAGACATATTGATAGCAAGCAAACACGCCTCTGGCACAATGCCATCTTTCTCGGTGCTATGTGCATGCATGTCAAGCAGCTGCCAAGCTTTTCATTGAAGTGCGTCATTAGTACACACATAAGCTGTAAAGCGCCGACGTAATACTGTGAAGCCTCGTTTAATATGGAAGACCCTTTGAAATAGGCTGCTTGTATTGCTATTGCAGAAACTCTGATATCCATGGGCCTGTCTGTCTAAGTTGTGCTTGAAGGGCATTCTATAGACAAGAGTGAAAGCATTCACCCAATTATTATTATTTTTTTTTAATCCCCCACTTTCATCTACTATCCCTATTGTTGGCATGTACGCAGGAATTATATTCCTCAGAGTCTCCGCTGCTACCCTCTTCCTTGGGAAAGAACCGCTTTAATGACTCGGAAGATGGTGAGGCGACAATGCCTCCAACATTGGGAAGGAACCACGTCATGCTCAACCATTAACTTGCACAGACAAACAATGACGCTCACTGGTGGTGGAAAGATACAAAGACTAAACTATCATTAACATAAAAAAAGGACTGCATTTACACCTCACGTCACCTACCGTCCCACTCTGGTTTAAGAAGCAGTGCCCATGAGCAGCAAGTTGAATAGTGGCCATCTTGGAACAGAATACATTATATAGACTAATGCATTTTATGATATAAAAGGTGCTCTACACTCCAAGTTGTCTGCACGCTCATTACGATTTCTGCTTCACTTTTCAATAACAGCAACTTAGCAATTGGAGCTCTCCCGAGTACCTATAAAATATTTAAAAAGATCTGCACAAACAAATGGAAGTCGCTGTAAGTAAACGAGAGGTGGCATTATTTACATGATAGCAGCACCGATTTTATCACTTTAACCTAGTGAAATACCCTTAGAGGACCATGTAGTATACCAGGGTGCTCTATTAGACACTAAAACAAGCAGCATGCGCTGCACACCCCTCACGCACACCGGCTCCTTGCGTATGGCCGCTGCCATGTTTAGGTCAGGCAGTGATGCGCAAGACAAACAAAAAGTCCGAACAGTGCGGACTAAAACTGTAGTTGGTGGCCGCTGCTTCCGGACTACACGGAAGTCAGTTGGGTCACTGAAAACAAAGGTAAGAAATGTGAGAACAACACTAAGCCAATGGCAAGCAGCAGGAGAAACTACCGGCTGCTTGCCAACATATAGAGATTACTTTAGGTCTCGCTGAGACAACGCATGCAGCGCATGCGCTGCCAAGGCGAGACCTAAAAAGGGAAGAACCAGTGGAGCTGGTGATTTAGAGGAAGTGAATACTCTTGCATAGCGTTTGATATGGGGGAAGATGCCACAGGAGCTACTGGTGCCTGAATGGCATGTCTGAAATCTCTTATCATGGTGATTAATAGTTAAAGATGTAAACTTCATGAAGAAATTAAACATGCAAGTTTCTTCTATTCTCAGGTATCATCTGCTGGCTCCTGACCACATAATTGGCCAAATGTGCTTTTCCCCCTGATGGCATTCCTGCACACTGTTGCGGCTCTGCTCATTTCACTGTGGTCGTGATGTTGGCTAGCCAGACGTCTGATTGTGTCCAGCTCTTAATTTGTAAAACAATAAGTGACAGGGCCCTCATCAGGAGGCCACCTCAGCTTGCACCGCGTATTGCCCCGGCCAGTGCTGCCAATGACAGTACCAACACAACTAACTATCTCAATGCCACAAGTGTGACAATTCAGGCTATTCCAGGCCCCCAAAGCTTAAAGAATGGTTTGGGCAGCAGGTACCAGTCATTTTAATGTATATTGAATTAATAAACAACTCTTGTGGTGCTTATCTCTAAATTAGAGAAACAGCGCCACAATGTGACAGGCTGTCATATCTTCCACTGTTGACAATTAATTGCCTGTTCCGAGCACGGGAAATCACCGACACAAATTAAGCACGGGTTGTGTGCAAAAGGTAGCAAAATTAGCAGGCGGTGGGCCGAAGGCAACAGCTAGTGTAGCTTGTAGGGGCCACTTCACAAACTGTGATTTACAATAGTGGCTAGCCTTGACTGATGTTGATTGATTAGTGCTGATCAAAATGCTGATTGCTGTTGTTTTATAGGCTAAAGTGATCCAAATGTTGATTGGAGTTGTCTTATAAGGTATGTAGAAACCCTGAAAACATGAATATATTTGGGGGGGAATTTTTGCTGTCTTTTGTTTTTTGAGAGTGTGGTTGTTTCCACACCGTTTCTGGACCTGGTGTTGAACAGTGGACAAATGGGTTTGGCTCTAAGTTAAGTGTGAAGATTGTACGGACTATTTTCTGCCTGTGTCTGTGTGGCACTGCCTTCATAGGGAAAGAAGCCTGAATTGTGATACTTCTCCCTATATCCCCTTCCTCCTCCACTGTTTGGTCACCGTGTCTTTTCGGCATTTTCTTGTTAGTGATGGGTGGAGGTAAAGTAAACAGGGGGTAAAAAGCATTAAGGCGGGGACTGCACAGACAAAAAGAGGGTAATGGGAATGGCTTAAGGTGGTCTAATATAGAAGCTGTAACATCAGACTCTCTGGTAATCCATCTTGTAACCAGGCTACTTCTCTACAAATTAGTGTGTTGACCTTTGTTGAGGTCCATGATGAAGTCCTCCCATAGTGTCACTTCTAGAGAGTACCAGGAGGACCGAAGCTGGCTATGTTACTCATAACTTCAACCTGACAAACCTCCATTAGGAGAAGTGCAAACATTCCCTGTGGCCTCTGTATCATCTGTGCTCTTCAGGCTTCTGGGCAGTGACTGATCAGAACTGATCCACTCCATTGGCACTGAACAGTGCTATTTTTGAAGTATTAAATCTGGTTCTCTTCTTGTTGGTTAAACTCTCTGATAGACAAAGCCAAGTCACTGAGCTGGTCAACAACTAACTGGATAATTTCAATTGAAAGTACTATAGCGATTTGCTCTCAAATCAGCAGTAAAGGTGGGGACGGATCTGTGCCAAGGACAGTATGAATGATGGGCACATTTCCTTAACTGTGCTAGGCCTAGATGGCCCTACATTGGTTGAAACATGATCACAGGCAGCGGTGGTACTGATGATAGTAAATGTGAGGGCCAAGCAGCTGTGGCATTGCCTAGGGCCGAACCTTATGATAATTGTCATTTTGTGGATACATGGCCATCTCGGCGTGCTTTTTCTAAGAGGAAGAAACACCAACTAATATAGCTTTATAGGCAGCCGTACCGGGCTATATGGCCATTAAAGGCCCGCTCAAACGTTAAAGGCTGAGCAAAGGGGAGAGTGCCTTTAATGGCCCATATAGCACAGCTACAGGGGCTCTAAAGCTATAAGACTATTCAGTCCCATCAGGGCAGAATGTTCTAATTTGTGAAACAAAGGCCTCACAGAGCCTGAGTGGGTTGAAATAACCTCGGGCTCAAAGAGGCCTTTGTTCACAGCTCTTGCTGTGAATGTTCTACAGCCAACAGCCGCACGCAGGGCCATTGCTGTTAGCCTTTGAACATTCACAGCAAGAGCTGTGAAAAGGGGCCAAAGTCATCCCCTGCTTCAAAGCAGTTCAGCCAAGCTAAGGAGACCCAGGAGCTGAGCAACATTCACCCCTCCCTCCATTTGAAGCACTAGTACAACTGAACTACAGGAGGGGGGAAGGGTGAAGGCTGCGGGTGACGTCCTACATGGCCTCTGCTTTTTTTTACGTGGCTTAATTGATATTTTTTGGAGAGGCAAGAAAAGAAAAAGGCAGAGGCTGTGTATTAGGACATTGAAATGATGAGAGCAGCAGGCCTATTCCAGTTCATATAGGCTGCTTCTTCTCCATGTTCTTCAATGGAGCTCTCGACATTGCAATGTTCTAATATCATGTTTTTTTGTACGTTTTTATTTTTGGTAATGGCAGGTGTGATATTTGACACTATTAGTTTGGATATATTCTGTTCTTGGTTGGCTTATAATGCAAAAGTAAATTAGAAGGAAAAGGGAGCTACAGGGGGAAATCGAGACAATTGGGCACCCTCCACTCATATAGACTCAGACACAAAAGAACCCATTATCCACTAATCGAACAAAAAAAGTAAATGTGGTACAGCTCCTCTGGCCTTAGCCAGCTGTGTGGACCTGTTCAATCTCTGGTTAAACTCAAAGTCAGTCAAACAAGGGGTGTGTACATATATATATATATTGTATAAAAGAATATATGGTGTAAAGGGACTGACCCACTTATTGAGAAAAAATATTCTTAACAAATAGAAAGTGCCTCACGGAAGCAACCACCAAAAGTCTGTTGGCTAGTGCTTACCAACCGGCTCATTTCAGCATCATTAGCACTTTCCTATTGAAGCAGGAAAACCTATATAATATGAAAGTGTATATCTATACTATGTAAGTGTAGTGAAATTATCATAACTGAACTATTACGCCTCTAATCTTCATCTAATGCGTAATGGGGTCCTCCTACCTCATGACCTAGCCTCTTACTTAAAAAAAAAACAGTTTTAAAAACGAGTCCACTGGGAATCTCTCAATCTTTTTAATTCTCTTAATGCCTGCACTGGGGTCATGTGCATGCAATTATATGACAACATTTTTTTTTTAAATACAGTATTCGAAGGAAGTTGGACCGTCAAAATTAAGAGAAGTACAGATAATTTAGATACAGAAATATGAAATAATGTGTATAGATTAAGTCTTATGCTTTTTCAAATTCTAGGTTTTGTACAAAATATGCAACGTGTTCAAGAGGAGAGGGCATTTTAGTCAAGAACATAGGAACGTAAGGGAAAAAGAAATTAACATGGCGGTAAAGAAAATGGTAGAAGTGATACATTAAACTGGAATCCTAATATGGTGCAGTAAAGAAAATGGAAGAAGTGATACATTAAACTGGAATCCTAATATGGTGCAGCCAATTCACTTTCAGCAGAGCTGGCAGCCGAGTGGGTATCGTTATTTATTGGCCTGCTCATCATTTACTTTTTGTTTTCACACAAAAACTCACAAGGTCGTAGAAATATATTTGACTACTTAAGTTATTTACACACTCATGCTGTCCCTATTTCATTTTTTTTTTAATTCACTACACCAACTTGTAGGGGAGAGGATGTGGTCCGTCGGCTGCGCTGCCGCCTCTGGTGCAGGAAACCAGGGTTCGAACCTCGAGGTCGCGTCCACATCCTGTGATTCTGAGCAAATTACTTAATCTCCCCGTACCTGAATGTGTAATGTAAATACGGTGCTATGTAAAGCGCTCCAATACCTTCGAGTCGAGTTCGCGCTATATAAATATGCAAAAAAAACTTAAAACAAAACACAAACCTGCAGATTTTTGAGAAATTTAGGCCTTGCACTATGAAGATGGAAAAACTGAGTAGCGAAACACAGAAACGTGCTCACTAACCTACAGCGTGTGGCAAAACAAGGCCGGCCATCTTGTGCTGCATGTTCTCAAATCCCACAAAAATACCGCGCAACCAATAGTGGTTAGAGCAGCGGGGGCGGTGGGTCAACTCTCACAGTTCCTGCGACCAACACCATTAAAACAGTGACAAAAAACGTGTGCCCAGCTCTAAAAAGCGTAAGTGAAAGATCAGAAAAAATGAAAACGCTGCATATGAGCTTTCTAACCCCAACGCCCCTCTAACTGGCCCCGAGCCCCACCCCCACCCCCACTGTCTGCAAGAGATGTGCACGAGTCATGGCTGCTCGCTCCAGTGAGGGACAGAGCGGTTGCGGCCTGTTAACAAAAGGAAGGAGCCAAATGCTCATAAACCAATGTAGATAGGAAACAAAAACACGTCAGATATAAGTACGTGTAATAGAAATAACAACGAGCTCGTGACAATAAAGAGAGAAAAAATAGTCATAATCTGCAGCAGCAACGAAGAGGAGGAATGACGACAGGACGTGCTTATCAAGAGCGCGCGGCCTGTACATTTAGTTAGTATATTTACTTGCTGCTAGAGTTTCTGAGAAAATAAGATAGTTATGAGTGATCCTCTGGTCATGCTGTATAATCCATGTCTGTATAATATACCCATCTACGTTGGTTGGCTGGCTCCGTTTTCAATAAGGCGATGCTGTCTCATTCAGAACTCAGGTCCCTTTGTGCCCTGTTGTACACATGCACAATGACTGCCGCTCCTCGCCCACAGTCCAACATCCGCACTGAACGCCAATCTCTTGTGTTCCAGCAGCGCTCTCGACGCGTGGCAGAAGACTTTTCTTTGTTGCCTTACGCAGTCTTCACTGAGTCATCCTGCTCCTCGCGCATCACCCCGTACATGAGATCACTGTTTGGGATCATTGTGACCCGAACCTAAATCAATAGCGCTCTGAAGCTACTTCGGTGACTTGCAGCGCTGAGATAAATGCCTGTGGATGGCACCCCACTACTGAACGCTCCTGCAGCAGATCGTAACTTAGCACTTTCTTCATACAACTGCCCCCCCGCCTCCAGTTGTCATGGCAAATTGCACTTGCCTCGGCACGAAAGGCAATCAATTTTAGAGGCGCATTGCATATCAGAATAGGTTGTGCAATGGTTAGGTAGCCACTGTGGGGGGAGGGGGGAAGGGTTAAAAGAACTGGTAACCTCCTCACTGGGGATACCTTTGGGTCATTTGAGATGCGTAATCCAGACTTTGTGTTGCCTCAATCACAACTCTGGAAGTACTGGCAACTGTGGTACTGTCTGAGGGGTAAACTGTGTAGGAACCCTATCTGTCTTCCCGAGCCCCGTTCTGGGCTATATGAGAAAACCAAGAACCTCCAGGGGCACTCTTTACAACCTATAGTGGATCCTCATTCTGACTTGTACTCCTAAGGTACATGGCGGGAGATCAAGAATTACTGGCATGTTACATTAGATGTGGACTACTCGGTAGAGAGTTGGACCAAACTCCTGTCTTAGCATGATCGTATCCTACAGGAAGCCCAGTTGAAGTACTACAATTTTATGATCCTCAACAATTGCTTTTGGTCCGTGCACAGAGCCAGACTGATGCTCAATGATGCTTGCTGGAGGTGTCCCAGTGAGGGTTGCGACCTTTATCATGTAATATGGACTTGTCAATGTCTGGCTCCTTATGATGGAGCAAAAATCACTCATTAACTTTCGCTAACTGTTAAAAACTATAGATAAGACAAAACTAATATACACCAGACACCGACACGTGGGAGAAAAGCTTTATGCATGCTTAAATAATGAGGAATGAAAAGCAACACGACTAAAACTCGCTTTAATTCGCAAAAATGCTTTACGCAGAGATAACGTGACTAACTCGCTTTGAGAGGGGAAAAATCTCATGCATGCACAAGAAGGACTAACATGTGATCGTGAAGTACTGCATGCCCGGCATCTGCTTGCTTGAACTCAAAAGAAAACTGGTGTTGTTAATGCTTTTGCTCAGTGAAATAATTCTAACATGGGATAGAGTAGAAGTGGGTGGTGAACAGTGAGAATTACATGATTTGGAAAATAACATCTGTTTATGATTCTTTTGTTAATAGTGTGCATTTGGGCCTGTCATGCCAATAACAGAGGGAGGAAAATGGCGCTGGATGAAAAGGAGCCGCGCATGCTCGGTGGATTCGCAATGTGACCTAATGACCGGTAAGCTGAATAGCTGCCAAAGAGCAAGGACAGAAGACGTGAGAAAGAGGAGATGTGTATCCCACGTCCATGGAACCTGCGTTGAATGTTATTAAATATTGCAACAGTACATGTATGGGAATTACATTTTGTGAATGAGCTAAAGGGGAGGGGTTTGCAAGACAATAAGAACCTTAATAAAAATGAATATGTCAGCATGGTGTGATGAAAACTCCCCTGGTTCCGTCCAATCATAATCCAAACTTCACCAATATTTGCAACTATTGAGGGTGGGACATGCAGAAATAAAGACTATAACTAGAATGACTTAAGTTAGTGAAGGAGTCGTCGAAGCTAAGAGAGTTGAGTATGCTGCATCGAGAGAGAGCATCAAGATCATCATAGAGAGAGAGAGGCGAGAGCAGACTGGGAAGATTCAGATCCAAATGACAACCTGATTAGATTTGAAGATTCCGGAAGAACATCGAGGAGGGAGAGAGTGTAAGAGAGGGATGCGCCCTGGTACGTCGGGCTTATAGAGAAGTCTAGTAAGTATTTGTCCTGTCCTGATTCTGTCCTATAGTCTTTGTCTGCTGATCCTAATTCAGGGGACCCCCACCAGTCCTTTGGCCAGAGGGGTGGTTTTCAGTCATTCTATTAGGTAATTATCATTCTGTCGCAAAATTCTGCATATTTCTTTGCAAATGTATTTTATTATGTGTCTTTTGTCTCTACATCTATCCACTCTCTTTGCATTTGATTTGTTGAATTAATTCTGTGTCTATGAATGTATTTGCTAAATTAATTTTTCACTCCCATGTGAAGAATGATGGAGTTTGCACTGTGAATCTGTATTAATGAGCGTTCAAGTTTAGGACTGAAATCTTAGATAAAGCTTATGAATCTTACCCAGAGTTTGTAGTTATTTCACTGAGATATATGAATTAGTTAATATCACCATCAACTAACTCAACTAATGGTCCATCGACCAGAGGAAAGAGTGTTGATTTGTGAAGATTAGTTAGGCATTGAGTATTATTTTAAAGTGTTTCGTGTTTATAGGGAATTAACTAATCAGAACTTAGGAGAAATTATAAAACTTGATCCCCCATCAGTTTGGCCATGGAGTGTGAATGAACACTTGGATAAATGTGTATGGGTCCCATTGAAACACTTGGATTTGTGAAATGTTCAACCTTGGCCTTGCGCTGGATCACTTACCGATGTGATAAATGGTGAACATTACATGCCATTAGCTCTGTCCACTTTGTGGACTATGCCAAGCTCACCATTTGATATGATTCCTCGGATGTTGAGGATGCCACCTCACATTGGCGGAGATGAATGTCCACAGATCTCATGGTTGCAAAGATCTGCACATTAAGATATTGGTGATCACTGTCGACACCAACAAACCGGAAGTGGCTTACTAAACTTCATAGACTGGTCACTTACTAAAGGTGTATATAAAAGATCCAAGACCAAATGCACTTGTTTGATAATGATTGAGGCCTCTTTATACATCTCTGGGAACCTTAGAGTGGGTCCTGAGCGGCGCACTAGCCCTTCTATTGTACTCACACCCTCTGGACATGGGCGTAGTAAGGAAGGAATGTGCTGAACATCTGGATAGGCGTTTTGGGTGGGACTGAGATAAGCATGGCACACACTGGAGTTCTCTCATACACTTGACCGGGAGAGTGTTCAGGAACAGAAGGAGCGGGCGTGGATGTTCTAACTGTGAAGGAGCACTTTGCCTTACCAATGTCTGTCATGGCTAGAGGGTGTGTTTGCATCATATTATGGGAATGGGCCGGCAGGTGAATTGTGGGCGATTTTACTTGCAGTTTATGGCACCAAGATTACATGCGCTTTCTGTTTTAGTCACTGTTGTAATGCCATCAGTAGGGTGAGTTATGATTTAGTTGTGTTGTGGACTATATGGGAGATTTGTTGACTGTCTGGTGCATATATGTACCTCAGCCCTATTGGTTTTTCCTATTTTCTTGCCTTCTTTTACACCTTT
Source organism: Triturus cristatus (assembly GCF_964204655.1). Lineage (NCBI taxonomy): Eukaryota > Metazoa > Chordata > Amphibia > Caudata > Salamandridae > Triturus > Triturus cristatus. Next base: position 884,222,813 of record NC_140594.1, read on the forward strand.
TCGGCCTTAATTATGCCTGTAAATGTTAGATCCTTGTCTTTTCTCTTGTATATGCAAATCTGTAGTCCTCACAGTGGGACTGTAGTGAAATAGAAAATCAATCAAGTAATATGTTTAAAAAAAAGGCGCATTGTGTGGTAAAATGCAAAGTCTGGCTATCTCTTTAAACAGAACAAAGAAATTAAGAACATTCATGAGCGATTCAAAAGGAAGATGCCTTACATTCGTTGAAGGCAGATTATCTGTAGGATTTCTTTACTCCTTTTTCCTTCCACTGCAAAGCCCGAAGGTTGGCCATACGAACACTTGGCTGAGATGAGGTAAAGAGCCCCCCATTTTATGTTGTCCTCCATTTAAAGTGCAAGTGCACTGTCAGAGTATGGGTGAATGTCGCTCTGCTGCGGCAGAATGTGATGATGAGCTGTGGTGGAATCATAGGCTGAGCGCTGCTCTGCTGTGGTGAAATAAGATGGTGAGCTGCGGTAGAATGAGATGACAAGTGTTGTTCTGCTGCGGCACAATGTGATGATGAGTTGCGGTAGAATCTGATAATGTGTGTCGTTCTGCTGTGGCAGAAGGTGATGATGAGCTGTGGAGGAATCAGAGGAATAGTGTTGTGTTCTGTTTTGGTTGAATGTGACGATGAGCAGTGGTTGAATCAGATGATGTGCCTTGTTCTGCGGTGGCCGAATGTGATGATGAGCTGTGGTGGAATCAGAATACGAGGGTTCTGTCCCGCTTTGATGGAATGTGATGATGAGCTGTGGTGGTATCAGAGGACAAGGGATCTGTGCTGCTTTGGTGGAATGTGATAATGAGCAGTGGTAGAATCAGAGGACGAGTGTTCTGTTCAGCTCTGATGGAATGTGATGATGAGCTGTGGTAGAATCTGATGATGTGCATCCTTCTGCTGTGGACCAAATGTGAGGATGAGCTGTGGTGGAATCAGAGGACGAGTGTTCTGTTCAGCTCTGATGGAATGTGATGATGAGCTGTGGTAGAATCTGATGATGTGCATCCTTCTGCTGTGGACTGAATGTGATGATGAGCTGTGGTGGAATCAGAGGACGAGTGTTCTGTTCTACTTTTCTGCTTTGGTGGAATGTGATCATGAGCTTTGGTGGAATCAGAGGACGAGTGTTATGTTCTACTGTTCTGCTTTAGTGGAATGTGATCATGAGCTGTGGTGGAATCAGAGGACGAGTGTTCCATTGCGGCGGAATGCGATGATGAGCATGGGTTGAAACAGAGGACGATTCTTCTGTTTAACTTGTTGGAATATGATGATGAGCTGTGGTGGAATCAGAGGACGAGTGTTCTGTTCTGCTGTGGCGGAGTGTGATGATGAGCTGTGGTGGAATCAGAGGATGAGGGTTCTGTTCTGCTGTGGTGGAATGCGATGATGAGCTGCGGTGGAATCAGAGAACGAGGGTTCTGGTCTGCTGTGGAGGAATGCGATGATGATCCTGGGTTGAAACAGAGGACGATTCTTCTGTTTAACTTGTTGGAATATGATGATGAGCTGTGGTGGAATCAGAGGACAAGTGTTCTGTTCTGCTGTGGCGGAGTGTGATGATGAGCTGTGGTGGAATCAGAGGACGAGGGTTCTGTTCTGCTGTGGTGGAATGCGATGATGAGCTGCGGTGGAATCAGAGAACGAGGGTTCTGTTCTGCTGTGGAGGAATGCGATGATGAGCCTGGGTTGAAACAGAGGACGATTCTTCTGTTTAACTTGATGGAATATGATGATGAGTTGTGATGGATTCAGAGGATGAGTGTTCTGTTCTGCTGTGGCGGAATATGATGATGAGTTGTGGTGGAATCAGAGGACGAGTGTTCTGTTCTGCTGTGGCGGAGTGTGATGATGAGCTGTGTAGAATCAGAGGACGAGTGTTCTGTTCTGCTGTGGCGGAATATGATGATGAGTTGTGGTGGAATCAGAGGACGAGTGTTCTGTTCTGCTGTGGCGGAGTGTGATGATGAGCTGTGTAGAATCAGAGGACGAGGGTTCTGTTCTGCTGTGGCGGAATATGATGATGAGTTGTGGTGGAATCAGAGGACGAGTGTTCTGTTCTGCTGTGGCGGAGTGTGATGATGAGCTGTGTAGAATCAGAGGACGAGGGTTCTGTTCTGCTGTGGTGGAATGCGTTGATGAGCTGTGGTGGAATCAGATGAGGAGTGTTCTGTTCTGCTGCTGCGGAATATGATGATGAGTTGTGGTACAATCTTTTGATGTGCATCATTCTGCTGTATGTGGAATGTGATGATGAGCTGTGGTGGAATCAGAGAACAAGTGCTCTGTTCTGCTTTAAGGGAATGTCACAAATGCTTTTAATCTCCATCCCTTATTTCTGCTACAACCCCATAACCTTTGTTGAAGCTCCGACATTTAAGCATCAAATCAGTAGGTAACATTTTCCTCCACATCTCTGAAAATAGAACTACACGGACTGATTAAGATAAAAAGCAATTACTTCCTGAACAGGCTGTCACGCTGAGGTTGAATATAATTTGCATGCTCCATGTACTGCGTGTTAAAAGGAACCACAAACAAGATCAAGTTGTTTGCATAATGCAAGTTCTCTCAGAACAGAAACTGATAGAGAACAGGCGAGCACGCTCTTACAGGAATAAAGCAGGGGGTAGAAGAGTTGTGACAAATGTGGTTAAACATGAGAAACCATCATCTTTTCAGAATGTGTGTGTTGCCCTGTGAATATCTGAGACGAGGCGGGCTGGAATAAAATAACAATATACAGCCCAAGGGGCTGTGGTAACCTATGCATAAAGTGCCAGAGGCAATGTGACCCTGTGCTCACAAGTTCAGTACAATTATCACGTACTGAACCCCATATCTGCGCCATCTTATCTCTTATCCATTATTTCTGAAATTCACTGAAGCCGATATACGCCAGAGTTCACTCCACTCACCAGACGAACCAATCGCCAACCTACCCCTCTGTGCCCTTTACGTCTATTTATTCAGAGTTTTTTTTACAATGCAACTGTAGGACCTGATTTAGAGTTTGGCAGACGGAGTAATGCCTGTCGGCGCTATGGAGTGCTTTACTCCATCACCCTGATGCACATTCAGTCCACCAAATTTAGAGACTTCCGCAGGCCACACCGACATCTCCTTACATTAGGGTGACCAGAATCCCAAAACAAACAAGCATTGGAAATGCAATAGGTCTCGCACTTGCTTGAGTTAGAGCTATTGGCATTGAAAATGGCAATGCCTTTTACCTATGTGTTATGGAGTGTATGTATGTGGTGTGTAGTAGAATTATCTGGGTTGGATTGGAATTGTTAGTTGTGGAAATGTGTGGCATGGAATTGTGTGGTGTGGAGTGGATTTGTGTAGTGGAATTATGTGGTATGCTGTGCAGTAGAATTAGGTGGATAGTAATTATGTGGTATGGAGTGTATTGGAATTATGTGGATTGGGATTGTGTGTTATGGAGTGTAATTGTCTGGATGGGGTGAGTGGCCTGGATTGGAGTGGGATGGATTGTACTGTTCTGGGGTGGAATGGATTGAGTGGATTGGATTGGTGTTGGTTGAGGTGAAGTGGATGGATTTGGGTTGGAGTGTGTCAGAAGGACATCCAGTATGCTCCATTGGGTCACATAAAAGTCCAGGACAGGAAACTACTTGCGTAGTGACCTGTAGGAAAGTAGTAACTCTACATGCTATTCTACAAGTTTCTTAAATAAAATTGTTATTTTGTATTAAAAAAATAAAATACTAATGCAAACCACTGCAAATACTGAAGGACGGATGTTATCTAGCAGTTAAAGCATGAAAACAGAAAGGTGAGTGTGGGCCGCACAGAGGCGGCAGTTCCTTCTGTGCAAGGTTGTTAATCAACACTAGGATGGAGCCAGCGACAGCACATGGAGTGAGATCCCAAGGCAGACGGATGCAGGTCGCAAAGGTACAATCGTTCATGCTGTGTGTTTGAAGCAACAATATGATAAGTTAGAGTCTAGTGTCTCACTTTTTAAAACTTAAACGTGTACACTTTCAATGCCTATTTACAATCTTCTCCAAAGCATAGCGAGCCTGTGTTAAAATCCAAACAATATATTGAACACATGTAATAGAAAGGCGACACCTGTCAAAAACAAAACTGACATTTTGAACTGCATAGAGAGGAGAGAGCTTGCTAGAAGAGTCGCTGCTCTTCTTCACACGCACTGTCAGATCTGCAGCTATCAGAGCGAGTATATGTGTTATGTAGGGTTTTTTCTGTGCACCTGTACCAGTTTTTCCACCCAGTAAGAAACAGAGACAAACACAAAAGGGGGAAAAAAGAGCAACAGAAAAATAATTATTAAAATGAGCCTGCAAGAGTGAATTAAAGGGGCCAGGGGTGTCTGATGGTGGTTGAAAGAGGTATAAGCAAGATATATTGGTAAGCCCTGTGCAAACGTAGGGGCTTCTTGTAATATATTACCCAAGTCATGATCCAAACATACCTAAAAACTAAGGCAAAGAGGATCTGACACGTATCGCTGTGCCGATCCGGGAAAGGAAATGAAATGCGAACAGCCGTTACTAGCGAGTGCTCAAAAGCACAAGAATAAGTCATTCTTTAATAACAAGCATTGGTCGCGCGGACGTAAAAGTAACGGCCAAAAGCGAAAGTGATCGCGATCACAGCGAAAATGATTGCGATCGCGAGGATGGGAGGCGCTGTGTGTCAAGCACGTGAAAGGTGAGCGCGCAGCAGTGATTGGCGGCTGTGCGCGTGCACGCTCTCGTGAACGCAAGAGCTAGGCCAGAGAGGTCTGGTAGGTAGCACTTTGGAAACCCGTATACTAAATGTCGAGCAACAGCGCATGCGCTGTTCTAGGCTCGACCTAAAAACCGGGACAGGTCATGGACATAGAAATAGGACTACAGTTCACACTGGTGGCTGGCTGGATCTCGGTGCAGGCAGACCTCTCTGACTCCAGTGAGCAGAGCAGGGTCATGCTGGCGGCTCGGACATGCTATTGCCCCGATGGTTGGCGTAGTGACATTCTTCCTGCTGTTGTAAAAGGAGAACCGAAATCCCCAGAGAAAATGTCTCTCTTTGAAAGAATTCCCTTTCCAACAACAACCTCATCTGGAGTGACGTCATGCCGTAACTTTTCCAGTAGTGAGAAGTGAGCATGCGTACATCTTTTTAACACCAGTGCGTATGCTCAACTCAGCCACTACTCAAAAACTGGGACATTTCTGTGCTCATCCCAGCCACTATCCAAAAACCGAGACATTTATTTAGTTTGGCGGAAAGTGTCGGGACACCGGGACACTTCACGAAAAATCGGTACCGTCCAGGATAACCGGGACGTCTGGTCACCCTACTTTACATTGACAGGAACCACCTATCACCATAAGGTATGGCCGACACGCACTACTTGCTCTACAACCCGACACACCTGTCGACTGCAAACACGCCATGCCTGCCCAGTCAATTATAAAATGCACGAGGTGCCGCTTTGAACCTCTCCCTCTAATCCCAGACACTAACTCAGGCCCTATCATCAAAGCTGCACTATTGAATTGTAGATCCCTACGGAAGCATGCTCTAGAAATCTACCACTTACTAGAGGACCAAAATCTTAATATCCTATTCCTAACTGAAACCTGGCTAGATGATCACTCGGACCCGGATATTATCCAGGCCATGCCCAACGGCTATTCCCTATCTAGACTGGACAGGAAGGACGGCAGAGGAGGCGGCATCGCCATAGCCACAAAAGCTCCTCTAGTCTGTTCCCTAGTACACACTCTGGTTGATCACAGTGAAGCCGGCACCTTCACAATAAACACTAGCCCCAATCATTCGATCTCTGGTATTCTGTTATACCGACCACCAGGTACACTATATGAGTTCACATCGACCCTAATGGAAGCGATTACTCATCTAGCACTGAGGAAATCCAGACTGTTAGTGCTAGGGGATCTCAATGTTCATTTCGAAGATCATTTAGATAAAAACGCTGATGATATCCGATTGGAATTGCAATCTGTTCAGCTTGATCTAAAAAATAAAGAACCTTCTCATCAACGAGGACACTTACTAGACCCCGTTTTTGGAAACTGGCAGGGAGTGCATACTTCTGATCCTATACCCATACCTTGGTCGGACCATTATATTATTCCCATCACAATCCAGCTTGACAGAACGGAGATTGTTCGTCATCAATCCCTGCGATACAAACGAAGAAAATGGAAGACCTTCTCTCTTGATTCATTTAAGCAAATTGTTCATGACGAAGGCCCTCCCAAAGGGGTCGACTGTGAGGCAGCTAATGACAATTTAAACAATATCGTCACCAAGGCCCTGGACATCACAGCCCCAAGTCGCACCCTGTCCAATGCCAGGAGGCTTAAGAAAACTGCTCCTTGGTTAAGCCAAGAATTGCAGGCCATGAAAACGGCCTGTAAGAAACTTGAGAGAGCTTGGCGCCAGAATCTCTGTGCAGATATTAAAATACAATATAAAACAGCACAGAGAGTATATTATAAATCAGTTCGTCTGGCCAAAGCAGAGCATTATCATACCCGTATTATGGAAGCAGGCAATTCCTCCAAGGAACTGTTTCTGATATACAAAGAGATATCCATAGTGGACGTGACCTCCCCCGCTCACAATGATTCTGTGGAAGCGTGCAATAATATTGCACAGTATTTTGCAGGCAAAATCCAGAAAATCTATACTAGTTTCTCTAACCAGACAGATTCGGCCACGGACTTCATAGAAAATGACAAACTTGTAAATACACCTGCATGTTTAAACTCTTTTGTAGTTCCTTCTTATGAAATCTTGTCCAAAATGTGCAACAAAATCAAATCGGGATCTCCTAGAGACCCGGCTCCCCCGAAAATTTTAGCTGAAGCCTTCCCTGTATTAGAATCTCATTTTAGGCACTTATTACACACCTCCTTTACTACCTCCTGCCTTCCGGAGGAATGGAAACAGGCAATAGTATTACCCATTAAGAAAAAATCAAACATCAGCATGGACATAATGGACAACCTGCGACCTATATCCCTGCTACCTTATGTGGCCAAGTTAGCAGAGAAAATCGCTAACAGTCAACTTATGGAACATCTTGAGACCCATAATGTTCTCCATAAATCTCAGTCGGGTTTTAGAACTGGCTTCTCTACGGAGACAGCTCTCCTGAGGGCCACTGAAACCTTACGTGAGGGAGCAGATAAGGGAAAGACAATGGCCCTCATCATGCTTGATCTCAGTGCCGCTTTTGACACTGTAGCACACTCCATCCTGCTACAGTGTCTAAATAAAGCGGGAGTTACCAACAAGGCACTGGGGTGGCTGAGGTCTTTCTTGATTAACAGGACCTTCCAAGTCCAAAGAGGAACTTTCCTCTCTGACAGGGTGATGCTGGAACAGGGGGTTCCTCAGGGCTCCGCCCTGAGTCCCACCCTGTTCAATCTTTACATGGCCCCTCTGGCAGAAGTGGTGCAGTCGTTCGGCGTGGAGCTTGTCTCCTACGCCGACGACACGCAACTCCTCATATCGCTGACCCATGCTCCTTCTAAGGAAGCTGATAACTTCAACGCCTGTATGTCCAAACTGGCTATGTGGATGAATGAACACTGTCTGAAACTTAATGGGACAAAAACAGAGGTCCTCATTATGGGAGGCAATGAGGTTAAATGGACGACAGAGTGGTGGCCCAGCTGTCTGGGTCCTCTGCCCTCGCCTACACGAGAGGCGAAGAACCTAGGTGTATGGGTGGACAATAAACTGTCCTTTGACAGCCACGTAAAGAAGACTGTTGGCAAGTGTTTTGGGGTGATGAAAACCCTCAACCGCACCCTTGACCTGTTACCCATTAACTCCAGGCGTACCATGACGCAGGCATTAATAACGTCCCGTATTGATTACGGCAATGTACTACTCATGGGGACATCAGTGAAAAACATAAAAAAGCTACAGGTTCTACAAAACTCGGCAGCTCGCCTGGTGCTTAGGCTTCCCCGTCGAGCTCCTTCACGTCCCACTCTAGCAGCCCTCCACTGGCTACCGATCAGTAAGAGGATTGTTTTTAAAGCTATGCTCTGGTGCCATAAAATAATTCATCACAGAGCTCCGGTATATATGTCTGATTTGGTGTCTGTGTACGAACCTAACAGATCTCTTAGATCCAAAGGAATGGGTCTACTCAAAACTACCTGCCCCAAAAAAGCTAAAATGGGTGGCAGATCATTCCGCACCTTAGCTGCCAAGCAATGGAACCTCCTGCCTCTAGATATCAGGCTGGAGAGTAATGAAATCGTATTCAGGAAGAAACTGAAAACTTGCCTCTTTGCTGTGTGAATTGGTTCCTTCCTCTTTTTTTTCCTCTACTGCTGCATTCTTTCTCCATAGCGCGGGGACACACCGGGAGGTGTTACCAAGCGCTCTACAAACTCCTTTAAACTAAACTAAACTAAACTAAGTGGGAGATTCTCAGCACCGAAAGCGATGAAGTAGAGGACCTGAAGCCGGTGTCCCTTCAGAGTGGTCTTTAAGGAAAGGAAAGATGGGTGCCATCTAATCTTTTGTTTGTACTATGGCATACTCTGGGCTCAAATCCTGAAAACGAGTGGGCTAGGGTACAGGTTTTAGCACATCTGGTGGTAAAAGTGAGTGTTAGCTCTACCCGCATAGCTTTCTGCAGCTGCCTGAAATGTTGAGGTTTTGATTAAGGTATTTGGATGTGTTCAGAGAAAGGGTGCTTGAGAGCTTTGAAAATGATGCGTACAGACCTGACAATGAAAGGGACTTTTAAGAGCAACCCTTTTGTGCTGAGAAAGCACAGGAGATTAACCTCGACACTTATCACATTGAGTTCTCTGCAGGATGTGCGGGGTGTAAAGTCGACTGGCAGCTGCCAACCTGTGCCATTCCTGCCATTTCCATTGTGAAGCATACACGACTGAATATGTCGCAGAATTTCTATGGTTTGCTATTTACACAGCACTTACTACCCCTGAGGAGGTGCTGAAGCGCTATGCAAACGAGTAGCACACTACTCCATGGAATCCCAGTGTTAATGATATAGTCAGGTATAATTGATAAGGTTATTCAGCATGTTTCCATTCAGTGTCATGCTAGTTAGAGTATTTTTCTCATGCAATTTTTTTTTCAGTTTTGTACTGGTTCCACATGTAGATGTTAGTTAATGTATTTTAGGTAATTGGATGCTTCACTCTATTAGTAACACTGCCAGGCACAGCGGATACCATAATTGGAAATATTTGTCAGGTCGTTTGTGCAAAGTTCTTCATGTCATTCTATGTGAAGACAGATTCTGTTATATAAGAAGAGTGGAAAGAGTAAGTCACTTACCTATAATCCTAGTTCTCTTCCAGGGGAATCCTCATCAAAGTCATACGCATTGAAAATTCCCGCCCATGTGCGGGAATATTCAATGCATATGACCAGCCGCGGCCCGTATAGGGCGTGTTAGCGGGGCGGTGACGTGGGTTAGGGGAGGGGCAGGGTGGGGGGTTGTAAAATACGGCATAAGGCCGATTTCAGGTAAGTTACGAAAAAAATAATTAAAACGAATTTCGTTGCACGCGCTGCGTCGCCAAATGCGATGCAGCGCGTGCAACAAAATTCATTTTATTTATTGTTTTCGGAACTTATCTGAAATCGGCCTTATGCCGCATTTTACAACCCCCTACCCTGCCCCTCCCCCGCCCCACGTCACCGCCCCGCTGACACGCCCTATACGGGCCGTGGCTGCATATGACTATTGATGAGGATTCCCTAGAAGTGAAGTGTCAATTATCCTGGTGGGTATGGGCGTTTAAAGCTATAGTAAATACTTATATTCACTGGGAAGGTAAACAACTAGGAGTTATCAAAACATTTAGCGAGAAAAAAACAAAAGAAGGAAACAGAATAGGGTTTCTGGAACTCCTGAGTTAGAGGATTTTTTTAACATGGTGAAAATGTACCTCAAAGGCCATTTTGTGAACCTCAGATCTTAATGTAGCGTTCTCCTAATATTCCGAAACTAAGTCTTCCAGGGCCTCTTTTTTGCTGAAATATCTTGGTTGCTCCTCATTTAATGTCGAGTGGAAACTGACTGCTGATTGGTACAGTTCACCTGGACAACGACCTGATTTAAGTGAGTGACCCTCCGCTGAAGTTTAGAGTGCCGCCCTGCTCAGGACAACTGCATTCTTTAAAACATACGCGCAACACGCGTTCAGAGCCGTCTGAAAGCCTCGGATTTCCTTTTTCTGACAAACCCCGTTTCCCTGGCATTCCCAAGACACACGCACTGGACCACAGCAAGAGCTGCTTGAAAGGCTCGGATTGCATTCCTTTCTACCTCCGTGTTTGTGGGCATACCTAAGGATCACGCGCCTGTGCACCTTCGGGAGCCGTCAAGAGGCTCGGTGCCTGTGCAGGATTTACCATCATATTTTCTTTGTTTCTTTTCACGTGCTGGAACCGCATTAGTTCCACCTGAGCCACGTCTTGGAGAAGAACTCCCATGGGACTGCACGGCTGAGGACTTACCTGTAGAAACCCTCCAGGAACTCTTTCAGCTAAGTACTCTTCTAGGGGAGCTGAAAAACCTACCTGGTTAGCCTGCAAAACGCCGGAACACGCCATTGCTGTCACCGCCACCGCCACCGCCAAGAGTCACACCGTGCCAGAGTCAGCGTCGCCGCCCCGGGACTCCATCTCCCGGCAGCACTAGCGGCGGCGCGATCATTGAACGCAGCGCCAGCGCCTGGAGGCGCACATAAGATCAGCTGAAGGCCGCGTCGCGGGATCGCGCGCGGGTCGGCGCCGGGGCTAAGCCCGGGCAAAGGGCGGGCCCTCTGTGGCCCTCAGTGACCGAGGTAGGCCGGGCTGGGCCCGGTCCCTTATTTCTCATTTTTTACATTGTAATTATTTGTCTGCATTCGTGCCCATTTGAGTAGAAGGGTAATGTGATGCAAGTACTGTGATAGCTATACTGCACCCTGGTCCTACCTGCTGTGCCAGGGACTGACTCAACTCCAGACTTTTATTCATTTTATATTGCTACATTTCCTTTTAATTACTGTGGAAAATGTCTAAAACTTTACGATCAGGAAGGGTAGTGGGAGAAAAACCTGCCCGGAAATTAACTACCTTCCGCACAAGAAACAAGTCAGTAACCAACCCACCTTTAAAAAGACAATGTCTGTTATCTGAACTTTGGGATCTATCTGGTATAAAAAAACCTAAATGTGCGACTCTACATAATCCAGATACTAAAGTCTTGGAAGTACACGTACCAACTACCTCTGTGCCCCGATTTCCCCAGGTCCAGCAGGGGGCCCCCCAAACTATGGCAGGAGGGTCTCCCTTTCGGGACCCTACAGATGGGAAGTTGATGATTATAAGTGAGTCAGCGCACATACCATCGATCCCTCAGTCACCCATGAATGACAGGCCGGGGGATGACCTGTCTGCACTATCCATTGATTTGGAACTATGGGGACGCTACGTAAGCCCTGCTAAAGTGGAATCTCTGGAGCAATTTAAAGTTCAGGGGGGAGCCACCCCATCAGGATTAATGCTGTATAGTAGCACCCCGTCGCTAAATAGTCATGAAATATCTGACTTGCTAAACTCTTCCAAGAGCCCCGACCTCAATCTCCTGGATAATATCTGCACTGCAGAAGCACGAGAAAAGCCGATCTCTGAGTCCATGATCGCGCTGGAACAACTCCTTGCTTCAATCTTGCTGCTTCTAGGGAAATTTGTAGGCAGCTCGGACTGTATCCTTGAATCAGTTACCCAGATCCTAAAGTTATTGCTGCAGAAAGTGCCGGATGCGAGTAAGGCCTCTCCCCCTAAGTCTGAACAATCTGTATCTGAGGGGAAATTCAAAGCCATTAGAAGCGAACTAGTTAGGAAAAATGAAGAGTCTTCTATGGTCCCTCATAAGGAGTTGCCTCATACTGCAGCCTCTAACTGTATCAAGAATATAGTCCTGGAGATAGAGGAGGAGGATAAAGTCTTGCCAGGCCCCAAAACGGTTCAGGAATTATTTCCTATCTTTGTCCCGGATGGTGGAAAAGACCTCCTGGCCGACAAATCTGAGGTCAATGAAGAAAAGAGAAAATATGGTAAACAAAAAAGTACCAAAGCCAGTAAGAGGAAACCTATTCGAAAGTATAGAAAGAAGAAGCAACGGAGGATCATTTTCCAAAAATGCACAGAGACAAGGGAGAATGAAATAAGGAATGGGGAATCCTTATCTACTGCTTTAAAAGTGGACATGGGTGTGAATTTATCCTCTTCAACCTCGGTGGAGGTGGAAATTGAACAAGGCAGCCTGCCTTCCCAGGAAGATTTACCACAAATTGGGGGCTCTCTCCCAGGCTCTCCTTCTCGGAGTGCTCTTGGAGGTCCAATTTCTAATCCATCTGGGTTTTTAAACCCTTTGGCCCCCCCCCCTTTGTGGTAACAATTGACTCTGAAAATTCTCGCCCTCCGGCCCGGTCTGTAAGTATGTTAAAGGCCCCTGTGGATGTGCGTGTACTAGATTTTGTTCCATTATTTGATACTGACCTCTTATTAAATAGAGCCTGGCTTCTCAAGCGTTTCAGTGAGGTTGAATGTCTCTATCACATTCAGTCTAGAGACATTGAACTGGTAACTTTGTTGGGTGGTAGTCGGGTTTTGAGTATTCGGGTGAAATTTTATTCCCCTATCATAACAAATTTGATACTAGAACAGGCTGAAAATTTTCAACGCTTAGGTATTGATATCCTACCTATCTCTACCCCAGGCAAGCCAAACTCTTTCGATAAGCAGGGGTTGAGGGGTGGTGAACAAAACGGGGTAACCTCTCCTCTGAGAGACCTGAAAATTTGGGTTTCCAGGGGAAAACGCACAGTATCGCACGTGAAGCCTCTCCCACTAGTTGAGAATTCCACACTCAATGATGACAATAACCGGTGGAATTGGCTCCATAGTGCATTATCAACAAAAAATAAGGATAACCCCAAATTGTTCCACCATCTTTAACCCAGCCTTAAACATAATTTCTTGGAATGCGGCCGGATTCCATAGCAGCCCGGAGAAAATGACCTTTTTATCCACTCTGGAGGCTGATATATTGTGCATCCAGGAAACATGGTGCATAGATAGGTTAACGCCCTTAAAAGATTTTTATGTTTTGGAAGTTCCGGCTGCGCCCTCTAAGAAAGGGCATGCTAGGGGGGGGCTCGCCTGTTTACTGTCAAATAAGTTTCAATGGAGATTTTCCCATTATATTGACTCCAGTAGACTTTTCCACACAATAACATTAGAAAATATGTTCCATGACAATGTAAAATACCCCATGGTAATTTTCAATGTGTATATTCCGCCTGAGGAATGTTTTAATGATACATTGCAGCGGGTTCTCCAGTATATGGATAAGATAAAAAACTCACCTCCTTTTCCTGTAATTTTGCTTATTGGTGATTTGAATTGTAAAGTTTCAAACGCTAGTCTAAAACTCTTCAGGGATAAAGCTAAGGAGGAAGCACATTGCATCCCCCAGACGCTCTTCCCTGAAAACTTAAAGACAAATAAAAGGGGGAAGATCTTGTTAAAAGAATTAGCGATCGGGGATGGTATTATCTTAAATGGAAGATTTCCATCCGACGCCCCAGCAAATTATACCCACAAATCCCCCTTTGGGTCATCAATTTTGGACTATGCTATCGCCAGCTACAGTCTGTTTCCCCAGATTCTTGACTTAAAGATCACACCCACGACTCTGAGCGACCACAGTATATTGTCACTATCAATTTCGTTAAATTCTATGAATACGGCCTCCTGGTCGCTAAATGGCAGGGAGGCTACCTTCCACTCGACATCTGGAAGATGCTTCTGGAATAACGCTGCCATTAATGGGGTGCAGGAGCTACTGACCGATACCCTTAGGGAAATAGAAGAGTGGAACGGAAATGAAATAGTTTGTTTTGAGGAATTCATGATAAAGATTTTATTGAATGCTAAAAAAACTGTCCCCCCTAGGAAAAAAGGAGAGGTAGTTTCTCTAACTCTCCGTAATCTGAATAGGGAATTAAACAAACTAATCCGTGCACAGTATGTCGAAAGGGTACTGGAACGTGGGAAAGATATCGCTAGGTTAAGAAGAAAGAGAAGCAGACTTAAGCTAAAAATTAAAAGGGACAGGGAGGATGAAGTATGGATTAAATTAAGGGAATCTGCTGCTTATGGCAACATTAAAGATTTTTGGGCAATAATCGGGAAAGGATGTGGTACTCGCCACTCCCCTACTCCCATAGCTATACCGGAAGATCTATGGTCCTCTCATATCCGAGAATTTTATGCAGGGAATGGGACCACAGGTGTGGATAACTTCATGTACGCTGCCCCTGATGACTCGGTCTTCTTTCCCTCTGAGAAGGAAATCGAGTTGGCTATAAAAAATATGCGATCCTCTGGGGCTATGGGACCGGATGAGCTTCCGATGACGGTCCTAAAACAAGACCCTTCAACCTGGAGTAAAATCTTGTACCCCCTGTTTAGGGCATGCCATCTTTCTAAACGTGTCCCTGCATCGTGGAGAGGAAGCATTCTGGTCCCTATCTTCAAAAAGGGAACAAGGGACAGTCCCAGTAACTATCGCATGATTGCGCTCCTCGACTCCATCGGAAAGGTCTTTGCGAAATGCCTCCTGAGATCTCTTTCTGATTGGGTCGAGGAGCGCAACATCTTGCCGTTGGAACAGACTGGCTTCCGAAGGGAACATGGCACTCTGGACAACCTGACTGCCCTTCAGGTTATTACTGATAAATATGTCCAGGTGAGAGGGGGTGTTGTATACGCCGCCTTCATTGATTTCTCCACAGCATTCGATAAAGTAGATCGGGGAACGCTGTGGAGAAAATTGGCGAGGATGGGTGTCCCTACTCCCCTGCTGGAATTGGTGCGGGCTCTGCACACTGAGACCTGGTGCAGGGTCTTAATGGGGGGCGAAAGGGGGCTGTCGGCCAAAATACCATCTCAGAATGGCCTTAAACAGGGCTGCTTATTGGCGCCCCTGTTGTTTTCCCTATACACAACTGACCTCCCTGCAGCTGTGTCCCATAGTGAGGGGATCGCACCGTTGATAGGAGGGGTGCCAATAGCCTGTCTGATGTATGCCGATGATGTGTTATTGCTTGACTTAACTCCCATGGGTCTGGCTAATCGACTTCAGGCTCTTCAGGACTTTGCTGGGGAGCATCATATGAAGATCAATATTAATAAAAGTAAAGTGATGTGTATCGCTGGTAGGAAGAAATGCCGCTCGACAAATTTTGGTTGGGCTATCGGAGGGCTTAGATTGGAGGTCGTAACTTGTTATACCTTTTTAGGGAAAATATTCTCGGTCAATATGAGCGAGAATTCTCATATAGAGCATTGCTCCCGCAAAGCTCTTGCCCAAGGCAATGGGTTAAAGTCCCTATACCTGGCAACGGGGAAAAGACATTTTTCTAGCCTTTTAGAAGTATTTAGAGCTAAAATCCCCGCAACCATCTTGTATGGTATAGAAATAATTGAGATAAAATATTGGGACTTTTGCCACAAGACTGAGGGAAAACTCCTAAGATCCCTCTCGAATCTTAACAATGCCTGTCCACTGGCTGCTTGCAGGCTGGATTTTGGACTCAGGAGTGCCTGGGTTCAGGGGCTGTGTGCCTTAATAAGGTGGGTAGCCAGCTTAGCCAGAGCGAGAGAAGGAACCCTGCGAGTTTTACTCAAAAATGAACTTTTGGGCAATTTTAAGGAGTTCTCTAAACTTGTTAATAATTTTAGAAGGGCTGTGAAAATCCTTAGACTGGATGAAAGCGCTCTTTTCTCCTATTCTCCCACGCAGTTAAAGCAGGTTCTCAGGGAGGCTTCGTGGGAGTATTGTTTTCTATCCGACAAAGAAACAGTTGGAGATAAAAGGAATGTGGAGCTGCTGATCTCCTCCTATAGGTTGAAACAGCCCCAACCGTATGCCCTGTGGAACCTGCCACATGGGATACGTAGGTTTTGGTTTCTATTACGTTATGACTTAATCCCTCTTAACGTGTTGCTGTCTAAATGGCATGGCACTTCACCGTTGTGCAATCTATGTAAATTAAATAATCAGGACTGTATGCATGTACTTTTGATTTGTCCTATGTTACGTAGCTTGCGCAAGCGATGGCTTAAAGTAATTTGTCTTCGCCTCAGCATTGTCACTTTACAAGATTTTCTTCATGCACTTTATTGCCCACCAAATGAAATGTTCTGTGCTTATGTTTTTAACTTTTTTAAAGGATTTTTAGCTATTTATTAAATTCTCTGGAAGATTGTGCCGGCCCGGCCTTGTGGGACTGATGGCTTGCAGTGTACCTATTACGGTTCGAATACTATGTTTTTATAATTCTTGTACTTGTGATGACTGTGTTGTTTTGTCTGTACATGTTTATGTGGCCCTCTTTGAGAGCCAAAACATAATAAATAAATTTGAATTTTAAATTTTGAATTTGAATTTGAGTGGAAACTGACTGCTGGCATCTTGTTAGAGATTCAGCGGTAGCGACATCATCATGCTCAGCACGAGGATACTCTTAGTAGCAAGAGAACAGCCAAGGTACAACAATTCGCTCACTAGGGGAAGAGATCCTAGCTGAAACAGCAGCTCATACATGATGTGTTAAGGCATGCAGATTGCGAACTACAGGGGGGAAAATGCCCAGAAAATACTGGTATATGCGGATCCTGGTACGATAAGCACTAAGGGTCATATGTAGGTACCTAAATACCGGTCGGTAACGGCCGAAAATCGGTAAATTTCCCGTTACCGACCGGTATTTAGGCAATTGAGATGTAGGAGGCTGGATTTAAGGATTCGGTAATTTACCGATTCGTTATTTTAAGGAATCGGTAAAATACCGAATCGGTAAATTACCGAATCCTTAAATCCTATGTAGGGAGCACTCAAGCGAGTGCATTTTTGTTTTAAGGATTCTTTATTTACCACCAACTACAGGTTGGTGGTAAATAACGAATACCTTTTAAAAAGCAATTGTGTGCTTTTCTAGAAATGCCATGTGGCAGACATACATGCCCTTAGGGCATGTATGTGCGCCACATGTGCACACATGCACGATTCAGGGGTGCGACAGGGTGTCAATGTGACACCCTGCCACCCTTGAATATGCTCCCCCTATTACCGATTCGGTATTTACCGAATCGGTAATAGTGAATGGCTTCCCATTCATTCCTATGGGCCTCCAGGCCCATAGGAATGACTAGGAAGGTATTCCTTATTACCGATTCGGTAAATACCGAATCGGTAATAACGAATATTACCGAATCGGTAAAATTTACCGATTTTTTACCTACATTCTATTTACCGATTCTTAAATACTGAATCGGTAAAATTCTGTATTTAGGAATCGGTAAATAGAAATTACCTACATATGGCCCTAAAATACAAGCTACACCTCATTTTACAGGCAAAACTTGTTATAGGTCGTAAATACGCACCCGATAAACTCCGAACACCTCAGTGGCAGACTTTATCGCCCATGAGATTGGCCAATCGTAATGAGAATCTAGGCTGGAAAGGAAGGGTATGGAGGTGTCTGTAAAATAAACAGCATTAGAACTGTATGTGAAAGTGCCACGTCATATCCTCAGAGATGCTTATCAACACGTAAACCTGCTCTGTGTATAATGAGCTGTTGCAGGTGCATTGTGTGCTGAATGCATGTCGCGTGGCCCAGGTGCAGCCCCGTAGAGTTCCCTCACAGGGCTGCGTTTGGTGGAATGCGCTGTGATGCCCTTAGGCAAGGGTTGGCCCTGACAGCGGAAGAAAGCTATGCAAGAAATGGCCTGGGATTCCAGAAACCCTGGAAGTATGCATGCCAGGGGAGGAACCACCGACAGGCACAAGCAGGTGAGATGATGTAAACCACTGTGTGGTTTTTTTCAGTGGAGGCCGGGATTGTCTTATCCCGCAGGGACTCCCTGGGACGCTTGTAGACCTGCCAAACTCTCTCACCTTTTAAAGAACGGGGAAAAAAAAACTATGGGAGCATCCGTTTGAAGGGAGGGACCCAAAAGTTTGGAGTAAGGTGCTCTATGTACAACTTGGGGACGAAGTACAGGTGTCCGCCATCACCCTCCCTTCCCACACTTCGCCTCTTTCAATTTTGTAGATTTCCTTTGTTACAAAGATACTATATCAGTTAATAGATTATAACTGCATAGAAAACTAAAAAAGGTTGATTTTAGAAAAAACTGTTGGGATTATCCGATTATCCTCATCACTCATAGGTCCTCATTAGGAGTGACCAGGTCAATTGCGATATGTACAGTAACTCCTCTTCCCACATATATGACAATGAGGAGTTTGGGAGCTAACACTGCACTCCTGCAGTCTTCCTCTGATGAATTTCGGCTGAAATGTATCAGTTGAATAATGTCTCCTAATTATAAGGACATACAGATTTTGGTGGATTAAGCACCAAAATCCCCAAATTATTGCCCTTATTGGGGGCAGAAATGCCTAATTGGGAGTTATTTATTGGGCCGGATTAATTTCGATTCAGTGGAGTCAAATGTTATTGGTTGCAAGAAATATTGGCCCAAACAGTGAGCCACTAATGATTAGGGACGTGGTTTTACGTCCTCACTGCATAATTGACTTAGTTTCTTGTCCTTAGAGGACTATTACCTCTCACTGTATGTTTTCAAGGAGCTCAGTCACAAGTTCGGTCTTTCCGAGAATTCTCACACCACGCGCTTTGTGAGTGGATATGCTGGTGTTGCGATAGTGTCTGAGGAAAGGCACACAGGAGTGCCTGAGACCATGGTGACACTGACACATCCATGATGAGGTCTAAAATACAACTATGCAGTGGGTTAGGTAATCGTTCCTGCATCTTGTATCCTTCGTAAGTCAAAAATGAGTCCCAGTGAGCTACCAACTCTTCAAGGTTGTTAAAGGACCACATATATATCCTGGCGCAGCATTCCAAGTCACGGCTTCGCCCTGTAGAAACCAATGGAATCAAGTACAAGAGGCCAGTGGTGCACCAAGTGTGAATCTAGAGTACAACTCTCAGAAAGCAGTACGTTGCTAAATGAAATCAGAGGAATTTAAACCAAGTGTCCGAGTCACAAGCAGGAATAACATAAAATCTGCTATTTCTAGCACTATAAAGCCCAAGACTATGGCTGTCAGTGATACATAATAACTGTTTCCTACTAGACGGTAATCGCCTATTCGTCCATTAAAAAAATCAAAAAGAGCGAAAAAGCATGCATGGCGTTGAACATTGTCACCGTGCTTGAGAAACCTCTACATCGATGTAACACAAGTAACGAAAAGCATTGATGGGCAGGCGCTATCATGGAGTGGGAGAATTAGTCAAACTCTAGAGAATCTCTGCTACAATGCCAATAGCAACATTCTCTGCAAGTAGAGGTGCATATACATGTGGACATCATCAATGACTGCATGAGGTCAACATTTATCGCAGCAAACATACAGGCATGCGATAAATGTTGTAGACCGCCCTTGTTACTCAGCAGCTTTTGTTTCCTCTGGTCAGACCTACATAGGCCACCTACACCCTGGTTGAAGCACCTCCATGATGTTGGCACCCGAAGTCCATGTCCCACAGTTGTGCCTTCTGCCCTGGCGTCTAAGCACTGCTGAAACCATAGGAATCTTCAGACACCTTAATGCTATGACACTGACACTTATGCTGAGGACAATGCAAGCTCTGACTGATCGGGCGTGGTGATGTAAGTGAGTCTGCAGCCTCAAGCACCCATGACGTAGGATGACCACCTCCCTCCAGGTCATTACCGACACTGTTTCCAATCCTGCACTTTGTGTGATAGCCTCGTACATTCTGGGTGTTGAAGACTTGTTTTGCTTCCATTGTGCAAAGTAGACTGACATTCTGAAATCCATGAATAGTAGGGGGGGAAACTAAGACCCGGATTCAGTGTCCATAATGAACTGGAGTCAGGTGGTCACCCTATCATGAGGACAGAGACTCTGAGGTGGATGGGCCACTCACTGCAAGCATGTTATCCACTACACTGGAACCAAGGCTGTATGTAGCAGTTAAAATGGCACCAGGGCTGAAAGTAGCAGCGGTCGCTGTAGAGTCAACGGAGCACAGCAAGAGATCCTGAGCTTCCTTGTGCTCCTCACATCGAGACAATGCACACAGCATGGAGTTCCACCTCCTATGTTGCTGAAGGTGAGTGGTCTTTTCAGGAGCAGCAGGGATAGACTTTTCTAGTGCAGGTTGATGGATATGGCTTCTGATCCCACCACCATGACCCTACATCTGCGCAATATGTTTTGCCCACAAGTAGTCTTACATCTCCTTGAAGGGCCAGCATACCGGCTGTGAGTAGTCTTACATCTCCATGTAGGGCCAGGATACCAGAAACATGGTGGTGCAAATTAATGGACTTCTCTTCAACATCATTGCCTCTCAAACCTTTTTAATGCGGACTCCGATGAAAGCAGCAGAATTCGGTCAATCAGAAAATTTGGTCAATCAGCAAGTCATACACTGCAATTAACGAATGCTTGTTGAACGGCCTGATGGAAATACGAAAGACGCTGCCAACAGACAAATGGCAGAGAGGGGCTGACTCACTGCCCCATTCTGTGTATGTTCCCTCTGTAGGCTGATCCAACTTGTTAATGGCGTTGCAACTGAACAAAGGCTAAAGGGTGCAGACCTAAAATTGTAGGTAATATATTGTTATGTATTATTATTTTTGGTGATTTCAAGAGGCTGCTAGCACTGTCTGCAGGGCAGACCTGATCATGATGATCTGCTCTCATCTGACGTGGCTGAACTTTCAGGCATTACCCTGTGCCCAGCTACAGCCCATCAGTGGTTGCGTGTTGATAGACATTGCCCTGCTGCATGACACCCTGTTCCCATAATCCACAAAGCTATCGGCCTGAGCTGTATATCAGCCAGTGCTCCCCGATAAACAACAGCCAGAGTTCACCTCATGTGCTATACCCCCAAGGTGTATTACACAGTAGTTAGGAGGCACACCGCACAGCACTCACAATACCGAGTGCTCCCTGAGGTGCTTTACCCGTTGCCCCCCTGTGGTGCATCACTCAGTGCTCCCTTATGCACATCACCCAGTGCTCCCTAAGGTGTTTTACCCGTTGCCCCCCTGTGGTGCATCACTCAGTGCTCCATTATGCACATCACCCAGTGCTCCCTGAGGTGTTTTACCCGTTGCCTCCCTGTGGTGCATCACTCAGTGCTCCCTTATGCACATCACCCAGTGCTCCCTGAGGTGTTTTACCCGTTGCCCCCCTGTGGTGCATCACTCAGTGCTCCATTATGCACATCACCCAGTGCTCCCTGAGGTGTTTTACCCGTTGCCCCCCTGTGGTGCATCACTCAGTGCTCCATTATGCACATCACCCAGTGCTCCCTGAGGTGTTTTACCCGTTGCCCCCCTGTGGTGCATCACTCAGTGCTCCCTTATGCACATCACCCAGTGCTCCCTGAGGTGTTTGTCCCGTTGTCCTTGTGTGGCGCAGCACTCAGTGTTCCCCTGATGCGCAACACCCAGACTCCCTGAGGTGCTTTACCCATTGCCCCCATGTGGCGCAGCACTCAGTGTTCCCCTGATGCGCAACACCCAGAATCCCTGAGGTGCTTTCCCCATTGCCCCCATGTGGCGCAGCACTCAGTGCTCCCCTGAGGCACAACACCCAGACTCCCTGAGGTGCTTTCCCCATTGCCCCCCTGTGGTGCATCACTCAGTGCTCCCCTGAGGAACATCACCCAGTGCTCCCTGAGGTGCTTTACCCATTGCCCCCCTGTGGCGCATCACTTAGTGCTCCCCTGAGGCACAACACCCAAACTCCCTGAGGTGCTTTACCCATTGCCCCCCTGTGGTGCATCACTCAGTGCTCCCCTGATGCACATCACCCAGTGCTCCCTGAGGGGCTCTACCCATTGCCCCCCTGTGATGCAGCACTCAGTGCCCCCCTGAGGAACAACACTCAGTGGTCCCTGAGGGGCTTTACTCAGTGCCCTCCAGTGGCGCAGCACTCAGTGCTCCCCTGAGGGACTACATTCAGTGCCCCCTGAGGTGCTTTACCCATTCCTCTGCTGTGGGGCACCTCTCAGTGCTCCCTTATGCACATAACCCAGTGCTCCCTGAGGTGTTTTACCCGTTGCCCCCCTTGGTGCATCACTCAGTGCTCCCCTGATGCACAACACTCTGTGCTCCCTGAGGTGTTTTACCCGTTGCCCCCCTGTGGCACAGCACTCAGTGCCCCCCTAAGGAACAACACCCAGTTCTCCCTGAGGTGCTTTAGCCATTGCCCCCCTGTGGCGCATCACTCAGTGCTCCCCTGATGCGCAACACCCAGTGCCCCCTGTAGTGCACAACTCAGTGCTTCCCAATGCACATTTCCCGGTGCTTCTCTGGTACGTGCCATCCTCAGCTCCCTTGAGGTATATCCCTCATGGTCCCCTGGGGAGTGACTAGTGCTTTTTCGGTGCATACACAACACTCAGTGGTCCCTGAGGGGCTTTACTCAGTGCCCTCCAGTGGCGAAGCACTCAGTGCTCCCCTGAGGGACAACACCCAGTGCTCCCTTTGGCGCAGCACTCAGTGCCCCCCTGAGAAACAACACCCAGTGCTCCCTGAGGGGCTCTACCCATTGCCCCCCTGTGGTGCAGCACTGAGTGCTCCCCTGATGCACAACAAACGGTGCTCCCTGGGGTGCTTTACCCGTTGCTCCCTGTGGCGCAGCACTCAGTGCCCCCCTGAGGAACAACACCCAGTGCTCCCTTAGGTGCTTTAGCCATGCCCCCCTGTGGCGCATCACTCAGTGCTCCCCTGAGGCACAACACTCAGTGGTCCCTGAGGGGCTTTAGTCATTCCCCCCCTGTGGCGCATCACTCAGTGCTCCCCTGATGCGCAACACCCAGTGCCCCCTGTAGTGCACAACTCAGTGCTTCCCAATGCACATTTCCCGGTGCTTCTCTGGTACGTGCCATCCTCAGCTCCCTTGAGGTATATCCCTCATGGTCCCCTGGGGAATGACTAGTGCTGTTTCGGTGCATATCAACTTATGCTCCCCTGACATACACCAACCTATGCCTCACTACTGCACATCACCATGTGCCCTTCTGCTGTACAAAACCCTGTGTCCAGCTGATGTACATAATGTTGTGGAAACCTCTCAGCTTTCAAGATTCCTTGCAGGAACACTCACACCCAAGCCACAGTTTCTTCTTTGTTATATGGTACTTACAGTCCTGAATTTAAAATGGAGCAAACAACTACAAATATTGGCTTATTGATATAGTAGACTGTAAGATATGTGTAGATCGAAATGGCCATGGGTTCCCCAAAACTTTGATTTCAAGATGGCCGCCAGCCACAGTTATGACTTGCGCCTCATCCTTCTTTCACTCTGATGGCAAGAGTCTCTCGCACCTGGCATGTGTTACCTATTTTTCCTTATGTTTTCTTCTGCAATTACGGACTGAGATGTTACAGATGGGATGAAGCCCCGGAATTCTGTATCGAACATGAAGGTAATAAGCCTGGAAGCGTAATGGATTGGCCTACCTGTTTGAGCATAGAGGGGGCAGTCAGAGCTGACGTCAAACTCACCAGCAGTTGGGTAAGGTCCAGGTTGTGAAAGGTGGTTTGAGACTGCCTCCAATCTCCACTCATTCTTCCACATCCTTGGAATGTTAGCCCAACTCACAGCAGCAACGAGTGGAGTCTTACCTTACTCAGTTCCCATCCTGGAGGCATAAGAGTGGGGTAAGGAAGATCAAGAGGAAGAATAGGAAAATATGCACGAGGAAGGACCTTCAAAAATAAACCAAATCATACCAAACAGCAAAGGGACAGGAACATGAGCACTGGGCCTTTGCGAAACACTGACGAAACACGGGTACATGGAAAGGTTGGGCCTGCAGACACGAGCTCAGGCAGAATACTGTTCAGAACATCGACCTACACCTGCAGAAATGATCAGTCTACTCTGTTAGCACGCCCCCTCTAAGCTCAGCATAAGAGACTAGCCCTGGGCTAAGCAATGGAACGGTCATTTCTTTGGATGCGCCTGCTAAACCTAGACATGAAGTAGCTTGGAGGAAGTGTGTCAGCTGCACAGGCCACTGGATTATCAAGATTTTTTTTTTATATAAATCTTTTTATTAAGTTTAATATGATACAACAGGCAAAACACAGCAGAGCCTACTTATGGGTCTCCCCGGGAGCAGTCAAACAATGTAACACCAGTACATCAGTTGCAAATCAGAAATATGACACAGTGACAAGTACAAAAAGAAACCCTGGTCTGTTTTGGGGAGTACCCAAGTTATGATTTCTGGGACCCTCAGTGGATTGCTCTTCCATCCCACAATATGAACGCTACATTGACCAGATTTTCTCCCATTTCCGTGGGCACCCTCTGCCCATGTATATCATTTTTTCAGTTCACATGCACCAGTCTACGTCTTGTTCCACCCTGCCACAGTTGCAGCCTCTCACGCACCCCACATGCGTGCTATGGTGCGTTTTGCCACTGACAAACACATGGGTAACCATATTTTGTCGTATCTCGGTGGTGGGTCATCCCCCCCAGCCCCCATACGTGCAGAAGGCATGTTTTAACTGAGTCCAGTATCTTCATGCCCAAGACCTCCCCAGTGAGTGGATTATCCACACTTAATTACATCAGCCCTATTAATAGGACCTGCATTGGTTTCTGGTGAGGGGGCAGTTATATTTAAAACTCTGGTTAAAAAACACACAAAATCTTGCAGTTGGATTCACCAGATATTCTAGTAGCCAAATTAAGCAGGCACTAGCCCTACCGTGCACTACATCCCACTCATTACTGGGCCATAGATAGGGCTTTCTCTTGCAGAATGCCTTAGTTCTGGATCTAAAAGCTGTAGGATGTTTGACTAGATGTTGAAAAGACTTAAAAACATGGCTTCTCATTCACAAGAAAAGCTCACCTTGCCTCCTGATACATGTTAAAGCAAGCACGTGGTTTAGGTTTAGTTAGTGTTTTTTCTCACCAGTTTCTCTTAAGGACTTTATCCTTTGAAGCGACTGGCAACAACAGCCTTAGCTGGGCAGTTCTCCGACAATCACACTGTGCCGTTGACTCTACATTGAGGCTTTGGTGATATGACAAAGTGCTTCCTAGTTTCATACAAAGCCAGCGGAAACCTGTCAGCAGAAGAAGCAGCTTTTCATGCCTGGCAGGCGCTTCACGCTGGAGGCTGGCAGCCCCACTATCTACTCTCCCATCCCCCTTCAGCTGAAGGCTTCTCTGCCAAGTTAATTGTTCACAGGGCTCTTCACAAAGTGCTAGCCCTTGGCTTTGCCAGTGCTTCCTTAGCATGCAGATCATCGATCGATATTTCCCCCTCATTTTAAGAAGTAAGTCACTAAGTGCCAAGAAGCCCTGTGGTAGTGTGCGCGACAAATAAAGTCAACCTAAAATTGTAAGTGAGCATATTTTACAGCCAACATCGTCTGGTGAGACCCCAACAGACGGACTGCTTTAGCACTGCTAGGTAGAGGGTCAGAGGACTGGCGGCTCCGTTATATCCCCCCCCCCCTCCACCCCTCCACGCCAGCCCCCCGCTCCCCCCCTCCCCCTTTCAGCCCCACGCCAGCTGCCGCCTGCGGAGACAACCCAGATATACGTCATCAACTTCACACGGGTGTGGAGAGCAGGCTGCAAGGTCCATCTCCCTATATGGACCCTTGCACAGCCACACAACCCTGCCTGTTGGTAAGCCTACAAACAGCCAAGCTTTGCACCAAAGCGCCTAGAGCCCAGGTAACTGGTGACGCATGCACTATACAAAACACGTGTTTACATTACCACACGTACCACCGCCTCCAATTAAGTAATCCGTTTAAACATACCAAGCTAAAATACAGAAGAAATCACACTCTGCAGAGCACAGTTCATAATGAGAGCAGAATGGTCTGACATTTGGAACCGCGAGAGGAATGTGCTGGAGTAAACGTAGAGGGCGCTAGGGGGCGCAAGAGAGCTTAGAAGTCTCCTAACACAATTTATCACAGTAGCGTGGAAACAGAATACATAATTTCCAGTTCATGCTGTAGCATACAGCTGTTGCCAGTAAGTTGACAATCACATGGAAGCTGATTGTAGGAGCAGAGAAAACAAAGCATCAGGTGAATGTTTGAAGAACAAATTGACCCAAAAGTGGCACAATCGACAAGAGTTGTAAAAGGTCACTTGAGGGTCACTCAGTAATACCATGTCTCCGATATGTAAACAGGAATTCTCAGAAAATAAACCAAATTCAACTCTCTGTTTATTATGTTGCAAAATCCCAATTTAAAAAAGATTTCGGTGTACTCGTTTTGTTATCACGAGACAAAAAAAACGATCTTCATTACACATCCATTCTAGAGTTGAAACGCGACATTTAAATAAATAAGGGGGCTGTGTATTGTATTGTTCAGCAGTATTTATATAGCCAGCCGCGACCCATCCAGGTAAGAGCGCTAGGGCCGTGCATGGGTTATTTCAACAGACGATGGAAAATTAAATAAATAATTAATTTTCCCTCGCCATCGCCTGTCGAAATACCCATCACACGACCCACCGCTCTTACCTGCACGGGCGGCGGCTGTATATAACGCTTACTATCCCTATGTGGGGCACTGAAGTGCTTGCCTATGTAAGCAGCATACTACGCAGCGTAGGGACGTGGTACAATGTCATTGTTTTGATCCTAGATAGGAAGTGTTTCGTGTCGTGCGTGATGACCACTGAGGTTATCGTGTTATGGGCCGCAGCGCTTAGCAGTATCTTGGATGACCTGGACCCTCAGGACTCATCAAATTATCGTCCTATATCCCTGCTGCCGTTCCTATCCAAGATATTGGAGGCTCACGTCTCCAATTGCCTTTCCAACTTTGTGGAAACCACTGGATTTCTGGAGCCAAATCAAGCTGGGTTCCGTCCAGGCCATTCGACCGAGACGGTAACCCTGGCAGTCCAGAATACACTTCGGTGTAACGCAGACAGGGATGTCCACCAGGCACTGGTGCTTCTTGACCTGTCTGCTGCATTCGACACGGTCGACCATACTATTTTGGTCGGCCGTGTCGAGCAGGCAGGCCTTAGAGGTGCTGCCCTGAGCTGGGTGGAATCATTCTTGTCCGACCGGACTCAAGCAGTGAGACTGGGCACTTTCACAGCCCCTAGAATTAAGAACGATTGCGGGGTCCCTCAAGGCTCATCCCTGTCCCCCCTTTTATTTAATTTATACTTGCGTCCCCTTTTGTACTCCTTGAGGAAATTCAAAGTGTGGATCTTTAATTACGCAGATGATCTGCAATTGGTTTTCCCCCTGGGGTCGCCGGATGCTGTCACTGAGTTTAGGGAGGTCATGGCTCATATCCAGAGTTGGATGGGCCTTAACCACCTAAAACTTAACCCAGGCAAGACTGAATTGATCTTGCCTGGGAAGAGCGAACTCAGTTGGGGACCTCAATTTTGGCCTCTGGAGATGGGAAACCCCCCCTCCAATTCCCGCACAGTTAAGAGCCTTGGAGTCACCTTTAGTGAAGACCTCTCCCTGAAAAGTCAGGTAGGGTCAGTTGTTTCCGCTTGCTTCTTTCAGCTGTGCAAGATTAGAAAGATTGCCCATTTCCTAACCCATTCTGCCCTGATACAGGTGATCATCGCCCTTGTGCTGTCTAGGCTGGACTACTCAAATAGTTTATATTTGGGCCTTCCAGCCGGGCAGCTCAAGAGGCTGCAGCTGGTTCAAAATCAGGCGGCCAGGCTGATCTGTGGGCTTCCTAAATGGCAGCCCATCAGGCCAGGCCTGGCAGACCTGCACTGGCTGCCGGTAGCCCAGAGGGCGGCTTTTAAAACCGGCTGCATTATCTTTAGGGCATTACAAAGTAAAGGCCCCAAATTTATCATCAATCTGCTTGCCAGATACACCCCCTCCCGCAACCTCCGCTCTGGTCACAAAAACTTGCTCATGGTGCCGGTTGTTAGGAAACAACGTCAGGGCGGCAGCTCTTTTCATTTTCTTGCTGCCTCCCTCTGGAACTCCTTGCCAACTTCGTTAAGGTCACACGAGGATATTCTAGCCTTTAGACTAGCCTTTAAGACCTGGCTTTTTAGAGAAGCTTATCCTTAGACGTTCTAAGTTGTCCTCCTGTTGTTGTGTTATGCTCTGAAAACCTCCTACAGCGCCATGAAGCCTACGGGCGTACGTGCGCTTTATAAGCTAAATTTAACATAACATAACATAACATGATGAAGTGTCAGAGACACACACACAGGTTTATGGTTTTAAGTCTGCTGGTCGCTTTAAACATCTCTACAGGCCCCTTTATTGTACTTTATGATATTGCTCATGATATGGCTTGTATTTGGCATGTGTTTAGTATTTTTTTTTAACCAATTTTTATTGATGACAGAGCACATTATAGCCATGACAATATATAAATGAAATTAGCAGAATTGTATAAATTCCCAAAAGGTCCACATATTCTAAGCAACAGATATTTGTCACAATAGGGGACATTGGTTCTGTTCGTACCTTATTAACATAAACTAATGAAAGTAGGGCAATAAGAAGCTCATAACCGGCACATACAAAAACCCTGTGCAAATTCCGAGTAGGTAGTTAGGCACTGGTAAAGAGCGCCCAGGAGAGCAACTCTGAGCAGTTTGTGGATAGACAAACATTGGGTTATTCCCGAGCAAACAAGAGTGACAGTAATTAATCAGAAATGTAATGGTTTACGAAGAAGAGAGTCCCATCCATAAGTATGTGGGTATTCTTCTTTATTGTTTTCGTTATTGCAAATGTGAAGCAGTAGATCTCATAGATGATTGTAGCTAAACAG
The DNA here is from genome assembly GCF_964204655.1 of Triturus cristatus. NCBI lineage: Eukaryota > Metazoa > Chordata > Amphibia > Caudata > Salamandridae > Triturus > Triturus cristatus. The sequence continues at coordinate 884,251,773 of NC_140594.1, forward strand.
TAGATCTCATAGATAATTGTAGCCAACACGTGTTTCGTCACAATTGTAAGTAAATAACATCTAAAATTAAAATAGCTGCAGTAAAAGCTGCGACATTAATCAGCGAACAACCCAGGAAAAGAGAAAGATAAAAAGTTCCAAAATGCAGTAAGTCAAAAGACAAACCCAATTGTGTTGCACTATAGACATTAGAGTGTATATAAACACCCTCCACCTAAAAAAGAGTGAAAAAGAGGGAATCATTTGTGAAAATAGAACCAAACTAGGATAAATGTGAGTGTCAAGGAGGTGAAAAATAAAATGAAAAAATAAAATTAAGATAGGATAATTTTACAGCCTCGTTGTAAGTGCACAAAGAGAACGTGAAGGGGAAACTGATATCAAGATAAACCTCTCAAAACCCACATCTCAAGGACAAAGGTGAACTAGTACTATCGAACCAAGCACTATGAATTAATGATCGCTTAAATCAGCATGCTGAAATAATTTTATTTAAAGGTGTACAGGGGGATATCAGCAGATAAGCGATCACAAATTTACAAAAGAAAATGAAAGAAAAATGGCACTCACCAATAGCAATATAATAAATCTGGTTTTGTGTAAGGCAAAATATAAATATCAGGGACGAAGCCAAATAGATCAATCAGGGTTTCTTCAAGTATTGTCAGATAAATTGAAGGTAGTCTGTAACATATGAAAAGCAATATAAATAAATAAACTCTAAAATCCTGTATCTTTAAATCTTAAATCTTAACCAGAACTGTCCAAGTCAATATGGGAATTACAGTGGTGTTGTCTCATTAATTCACAAAAAACATTTGAGTACCTCTAACACGGTTCCAAGAGTTTATCACAGCCGGAGTATAAATTCAGCAATAGTGATGAAGATTCTGCATCACCAGATTTATTATATTGCTATTGGTGAGTGTAATTTTTCTTTTGTAAATTTGTGATCGCTTATCTGCTGATATCCCCCTGTACACCTTTAAATATAATTATTTCAGCATGCTGATTTAAGCGATCATTAATTGATAGTGCTTGGTTCGATAGTACTAGTTCACCTTTGTTTGAGATGTGGGTTTTGAGAGGTTTATCTTGATATCAGTTTCCCATTCACGTTCTCTTTGTGCACTTACAACGAGGCTGTAAAATTATCCTATCTTAATTTTATTTTTTCATTTTATTTTTCACCTCCTTGACACTCACATTTATCCTAGTTTGGTTCTATTTTCACAAATGATTCCCTCTTTTTCACTCTTTTTTAGGTGGAGGGTGTTTATACACACTCTAATGTCACAGAGCGCGGGGAATAAAGCCCCAGGCTCCGATGGCCTTCCGATTGACATTATTAAAGCTTATCCTGATTTATGGGCCCCTCTCTTGCTGAATGTGTTTAAAAATTTAACTTTTACCTCCCCACCACCACTAACTTGGTCATCAAGTATAATTGTGCCTATTTTTAAGAAGGGCGATCGGTCCCAACCGTCATGTTACAGGCCAATCTCCCTTATTGATAATACCTTAAAAATCTTAGGCAGAGTATTATATAATAAAATCCTATCATGGGCCGAGGATAACCATATTTTGGAGAGTTGCCAGCTGGGTTTTCATAATAAGGTTGGCACTGCAGAACAGTGCCTTAATCTTAACCTTATTTTGGGCAAATACACCGTCGCACGTAAATGCCCAATTTACCTTGCTTTTATGGACCTATCCACTGCTTTCGACCTCGTTAATAGGTCGTTGCTCTGGAGGGCCTTATTGGATTATGGTCTGGATGAATCCCTGGTTCACTTCCTGGCCTACTTACACAGAGATTTGAAGGCTTGTGTCAGGATTGGCCATGGACGCGAGGTCACTGAGTTGGTTAGAGTCAATAGAGGGGTTAGACAGGGTTGTGTCCTAGCCCCTCTTTTATTTATCATTTATATCAACGGCCTACATAAACACCTGGTTTCCTTAACTGGTGATGTCCCGACAATAAAAGGTAACCATTTCCCCGCCCTGCTATACGCAGATGATGCGGTCCTTATGGGCCGCACCCCTAATGCTCTATGCACTTTAGTGAATGGCTTTGTTGACCATATGGATTCCTTAGACCTGAAGACTAATTTTAAAAAATCCTTTGTAATGTCATGTGGCCCGAAGAGACGTCATATTGGTAGTATTGTTGTGGGGACAGAGAGATTGGGGTCAATTAGCAGTTTCCCGTATTTGGGTGTGGTCTTTGCTGCGAACAACTCCTGGAGTGGGCATATCGCCCACTTCAGGAGTAAGTTCTCAAAGTCCATTAACTCAATTCTGAGCCTCCCCCGTCCCAAGATGACCGGCGCGCTGGCTGCTATTTTAAAAATATACAAAGCCCAATGCGTCCCGGTTGCCACATACGGTGCTGAGGTCTGGGGAACTGCTAGATGTTCTGACATAATTGCCGAGGAAAAAAGATTCTGTAGGAAGCTCCTCTATGTCCCTATTACTTCCCCACACTTTATATGCCACAAGGAATTGGGGTTGCATTTTATAGGGGATTTTATTCGTGCTCGTCCGGCCCTTTTTTGGCTGGCGATTTGGAAAAACCCCGCCGCCAATTTGACCAGGGACATTATCGAGGACTGTTTACGCTGCGATAAGGGAATGGCTATCCCCTGGTTATCAGGGGTGCTGAGTGCACTTCGCAGCGTGAACTCCCAAAATGTTTTCCTAAAACCCACCACCACTACGCTCCCTTCAAAATGTGAACTTAAAAAATAACTTTATATGTTATTCAATGCTGAAAGGGCAGCGAGGGAGACTTCGAAACCTAGTATTTCTAGATATCTAGCCTGTAATCTCTTAACCTATCCTACACCCAGTTATTTAACTCTCCCATTGAGTCATTGGGAGCGTGGCCTTATATTCCGTCTTAGGGCAGGTACCATTAAATATGCTCTTAGTTTTTTTTTATGGAATTTCAATGAGCATTGTGCTGAGCCTTGCCCTTGTGACTGTCGGAGCAAGCAAACAATTTTACACTTTTTATTTTTTTGTAAATTTTATATGAAGTATATCAAATGGTTTTTAATTCTGTATTTTAAAAAACTAAAACCAATTAGCCTGGAACTTGCATTTTCAATGATTTTGACCCTGGATGACCATGAACTTGTCTTTCGTGTGAGCTCCTGCTTAAAAACTGTGGTTCGTGCTCGTTTAACAATGTCTTAAAATTTGTATGGACTGCTGTTTTTATGTGTAAATAGCACTTTATCGTGCATTTTGTATGTTTCCTTTATTTACTGTGCTTTAATGGATTATTACTGATCCGAATAAAGTTTCATTGACTTGACTTGACACTCTAATGTCTATAGTGCAACACAATTGGGTTTGTCTTTTGACTTACTGCCTTTTGGAACTTTTTATCTTTCTCTTTTCCTGGGTTGTTCGCTGATTAATTGTCGCAGCTTTTACTGGAGCTATTTTGATTTTAGATGTTATTTACTTACAATTGTAACAAAATTGTATGACCAGTATCCTTTCATCATTTTGTAGCCCTGAGGAAGTCTGTTGGGCTTTCCGCCCTCTGACGAAACACGTGTTGGCTACAATTATCTATGTGATCTACTGTTTGGCTACAATCATCTATGAGATCTACTGCTTAACATCTGCAATAACGAAAACAATAAAGAAGAATGCCCACATACTTATGGATGGGACTCTCATCTTCGTAAACCATTACATTTCTGATTAATTACTGTCACTCTTGTTTGCTCGGGAATAACCCAATGTTTGTGTTTCTATCTCCGGTTACTCTGTAACAGAGATCTTTGGGATTCAAAGTGGCTGTTTCCCGTTTGTTCCTTTGAGCATCAACTTTGAACTGTTTATCTCATCTAAATGAATATTGATTTTGCGCAATGTATAACCTAGCCATGGTCGAAAGCTTTTCCAGTTTGTGGATAGAATAGTGCAATCCCACACCAGATGGAGAGAAGTTCCCAGCATCATTTAGGTAGCAATATTCTGGGAGGCAGGCTTTAAGGCGGAAAAACAAGAAAAGGGAGAGCAGAACAAAGTAATTATTCAACACGTGTCACAGAATGACATACAGAGTGAAAAACCGGTCACAGACCCCCATCCAACATGGAATCTCGCGGTTGTTCAGAAAGCACCTATAACTCATGGAGCAGTGTGTCCCACTCTAGTGCAATGGGGGATCCGGCGCAAGGTCCTAGCCTCCTCTTTACAGAGGACTATCGACTCTGCCTTGTTTCACTTCAGCGTGGCTGCAAACCAATAGGACAGTTTAGGGGGGTGAGTGTCTTTCCACTTCATGGCGACAGCTCAATGAGCCATGAGCAGCACTAGATCTAGGAAACGATTAGTAGCTTTCCACGCTTTTTTACATCTAAATAACCCCAATAGACCCACTTCCATGCAGGGCCGTTTCTACCATTAGGCAAGACTAGGCGGCCGCCTAGGGCGGCAAAAAGGGGAGGGCGGCAAAAAACAGGAGTTTGGGAATATCTAATGCATTAACAAGTCTAGCCTTCATGACAGGGGGAGAGAGGGATAGTAGTAAAAGGGAGGGAGCGGCATTTTTCAATTCTCGCCTAGGGCGGCAAAACACCTAGTAATGGCCCTGCTTCCATGCTGCACAAGACCTCCCTCCCGGCGACAGTTATCAGACCATCTGTGAACTTCCCGCAAAACGATAGTGATTCTGGCCAAGTCCAAAATATGTGCGCCATGTCTGCGTTTGGGGTGCCGAACCTGGGACAGCTTGATGTACTGCCTTATATTCGATGGAAGTGTGCAGGTGTAAGGTATGCTCTGTGTAGTATATTATGTTGTATATACTGAAACATCACATTGTGAGAAATCTTACATAGGTATAGAAGGATCTTGTTTCACTCTTTCTGTATTAAGGCGCAGCCGATATCGCGCTCCCAATGTTGTCTAATTGGGTGCAACATAATTAGCAGTGTGGCAGCCGTTGCGCCTGTGAACCATGTGATTAAGCGCCGTCCATTTCCCATTATGTGGACTGCATGCACAAGGGGGTTTGTGGGCTCTGTATCCATAATCTGCCAATTATGCATCTCAACCACAGAATCCGATAGGCTAAAAAGTATCACAAGGGCAGATTATGAACCGCACTGAGCTGTTCAAACGGCACATGGGCAGCATTTTGGAACAACGCGCCTAAGGTATCCCCTCCCTCCCAAGAAGTTCCTGTATGGGGCATATGGAAATAATGCGTATCTCTGGTGAATACGGCATCAGAGTCAGGGTGAGCCAGAGGCTTTTGATGTAGTTGGGATACCTATGTTTAAGAGTTTAATGTATTGTGGAGGAAGTTTCCCTATAGGCAGTAAAATCTCATGGATCATACAGGTTGCATAGCCTGGCGGGGGAGGCCCAGCTTTTTCAAGTGCTGGACCCCAGCCACCAGGACGACCACTGCAGCTGGGCTGACAGATAATAATGCTCAAAATGAGGAGGCCCTAGGCCCCCTCTGTCAACCGGCAGTTGGAGCTTTCAGAGGGCAACATGCCTACACCCTTGTTCCATATGAAGGTCCCAAGCATACCATGTAATGTGCGAAAGGTGAATGTTGGTATGTGAATCGGAAGATTATGAAAATAATAAAGGAGATGTGGGAGCATCACCATTTCGGATAACGAGACCCGACCCTGCACCCTAAGGGGAAGCATGCTCCAGAATGTTAGTTGCATTCTCAGGGAGGCAATGGCCCAGGTTAGGTTACCATCTATTAAATCACGGGGTTCATGGTATATCCAAATACCAAGATACTGGAATGTGTGAGGCTCCCATCTCACTAGGTAGGGTCCCACCATTAAATGATGCGGCGGACAATCTGGGATGACAGGGAACAGGCACGTCTTTGTCCAGTTCACACCCCATCCAGACGCAAACCGAAATGTATCCATGGCCGTCTTGATTCTCCCAAGTCCCTGCCTAATGTCACAGATATAAATAAGGAAATCATCCACATAGAAAGAGTCAGCGTTCCTCCCTAGCGCATCGCAGATGCTGGGCCAATGATTCCACTGCCAGCGCAAATAAGAGCGGTGACGGTAGGCATTCCTTGCTGATATCCATCAGGGCCGAAATGTGCTGGCCTATCTTAACACGGGCCATGGGGGCCATGTAAAACAAGAGAATGAGGCGCAACAAATAACCCGTAATGGCAAACCAGGAGAGCACTGCAAACATGTAGGCCCAGTCAACAGTATCAAACGCCCGCTCAAAGTGAATCACTAGGCAAGCAGCATATGGTCAGTGGGCTGGGGCCTGCTCAAATACTGTATGGAGTTTGCGGACCTTAAGGGTAGTGGAACAGCCAGGGATGAAGCCATTTTGGTCAGCAAGTACCAGCCGGGGCATCTGTTCCAGGACATGGCCAGCAATTACATAACTGAGAATCTTATAATCTGTTCCCAACAGGGACAACGTGCGGTAGGATGTCACCTCTAATGGGTTTTTGTCAGGTTTCGGCAGAAAAACTGTAAAGTACTTGCAAAGTGTTTGGGGTAATTTCCCCTCCTCCAAGGCTGCTTGATATAGTTCCATTAATTTAGGGACTAGGTCGCCTTCATAAGCCTTATAAAACTCAACTGGAAGGCCGTCCAGGCCAGGAGGTTTACATGTAGCCCCTTATAACTGCCCTAAGCTCCTATTCTGTAAGGGGCAGTTGCAGGTCTTCTCTGGCCAATTAATCTACAGTGGAAAGCACAAGATTCTCTAAGAAGGCCCGAATGCTAGCCATCTGGTCAGTGGCCAGTGGTCATATAGTGCCCTATCGTATGTTCTGAAAGTGGCATTAATGTCCAACTGGCATGCAACAGTATAGATCGGGGGTTGGCAAATCATAGTGATAGACATGTTTGGGCTCCCACTTCGGATAAGTCAGGCCAACAGTCGACCAGACTTGTCTGCCTCAGCATGCATCTTAGCCTGATATGCCCAGAAATCAAAGCATCTCAGTTGGGCCACAAGCTGGGTAAGTCGCTCCCTGGCATCCACAAGTGTGTGGCGACCCGCAAGGGTTTGGCGAGATGCCACCTCCAATGGGCTGAGGGACTGTTCCAGGCCATTATTTCTCTGTGAAAGTCGTCCCGCACTCCCACCATGGCATTAATCTAGTGCCCACGGAGCAGTACTTTCCGTATCTCCCATTCTATGGGTCTGGACGTTGCTGTGCCTCAATTCTCTGCCATGTATCGAGTCAGCCCTTCCCGAGTTACTTCCCGGACCACACTGTCCTCCAAAAGGGATGGTTGAAATACCCATTTGGGGATAGGCAGCTTCCCAGTCTAAGTGTAACTGTAGCAGGTTATGAGCAGAGAAGGTCTGATCAAGGTTTTCTCCAGTCACTATCACCACATGGACAGCTGGGTGGCAGAGAATACGGTCTAAACATACATGCAAGTCATGGAGTGGGGAGTAGCAGGAATAGACCTTCGTAACTGGGCAAAATGTACGCCAGCTGTACAGGAGAGACCAATGGGTGAAACACTGCGTGAGTCCCACAGCAGTCGCCACTACAGGGGAGGTCCGTAGTGTGGGATGTGAACGTTCAAGGACAGGGTCAAGCATGCCATTGAAGTCCCCATGATTGAGCGACGGAATGTGTTTCCACTTCGTAAGGATAACAGTGAGATGAGCCAAGAAGGCCCGCTGGTGAGAATTTGGTGAATAAATACTGCCTAGTAGGAGCGGACAGCCATCAAGCTGGCCCTCCACAAATACGTATCTTCCCTCAGTTTCATTTTCTGTGGCAAGACATTTAAAAGGAACAGCAGGACGTATCCAGACCAACTCCCTTCGGGCTAACCAAGAGCATTTGGTGCAATAACACTGACATCGCCACCGTTTGTGTAACCTGACATTTTTACCCCCCACGTTTGTTTCTTGGAGAAATGCAATGCGAGTGCTGCACCGCCATATGTAGTGTTGAACTAAGTGTTGCTTACGTACTGTCCCCATTACCTGCACATTCCAAGTAAGTACCTGTAGTTTAGTCATGGTACATTAGAGGTGTGGGGTAGATGCGCAACCCAGTGCTGAGAAGATGTGTGGTGTATGACCTGCAAAAAAGCAAAAAGTAAGATTAACATAATCACAAACTCCTCTCCCATGATAAACGCAAAAAGGAGAGCACCCAAGCTGTGAACAAAGAGACCCATAGCATGGGAACTCCATTAGAAGACCTCATAAAGATCTCCAGCTAAAAAAGAGAAAATTGGCTAGAGGTGGGCTGGGGTGGGGAGGTAGCGACTAGCAACGTAGGCCAATACCCAGTCTCCTAATGCGAGAGAGTAGTGATGAAGAACACTAGGTGAACTTACTCCTCCAGGCTTGCCCCACCCAGTGTTGTAACACAAATAGACAGTTGAAGAGTGTGTCTGCTTCAGTGTGAGGGTAGGTGACTAGCAGAGGGATGACAATAGCGGAGCAAAAGGAAAGCCTCATCCACTCAAACATGCATGCTTTATTAACAAACAAAGTAGCAAAGCTAACAATTCTGCACTTTGCGGGGTGACATTCGGTACGACCATTGAAGAGTTACTGCTCATTGAATTGATGGAGCTAGCGTTGGACTGGGAATTTTCAGGGAGCTGTGGCGGAGAGGGGAGGAACGCTTCACTGCCAGATGCGACACAGCCAACAGCGTGCGTTGCTGCTAGTCCCTTGCCCGTGTTGGGAATGAACCCCCTCCACATGTGGCACTTCATCAACTTGACTCCACTGCCTCCTCACTTGTAGTCGTCCCTCTGTGCTAGACCACTGTACCAAAGTGACCGTAGTGGATGATTCATTGCGGGGTTGTTCCACCCAGTCCCAGGCGTCAGCAAGGTCTGTGAAAAAGTAACTGGAATGGTCGGTCAACACTTTAAGCTTCACTGGGTATAACAAAGAGTAGTGGAGGCCTACCTGCCTCAGGCGCTTCTTAATTCCCAAGAAAGAGGCCCTCAGTGTGTAATCCGGGAAAAGGAAGATATGTGCATTGTCATATTGTAGGGGATCTGCAGTGCGGGCAGCACATAGAGTGGGCTACTGGTCCCGAAAGTTCAGGAGGCGGATTACCATTAGTCTAGGAGAGGATCCCAGAGACGGCTTTCTCGCCAGAACCCTGTGCGCTCGCTCTACCTAATAGTGGGCAGAAAGGGTCACCGGGGCAATGACCTGTGCCAGCCAGAGTTTGAAGAAGGAGACTGGATCTTGGCCCTTCACACCCCCTCAGGAAAACTTACAACCCGGAAGTTGTTGTGACAAGAGTGTCCCTTGGAATCTTCTCCCCTGTCCTACAACTCCCACCCCTTGGTCATCAATAATCGAACCTAGCTGTCAAGGTCTGCAACCACAGGTCGCAGCTCGTTAAGTGTGAACTCTGTCTGAGGTGACTTCTCCTGACAGCTTCTGATGGTCCTCACGTAGTAAGCTCATCTCGATGGTCACAGAATCGACACAGGTGCGCAGGTCCTGCCGGATCTCTGCTATGGCTGCTAGTATTTTGTCCAATTTATCAGCCGGGGGAGGGTCACCACCACCCCGTGTGCTTTGCTCTGGAGATCACACCACTGTCGACCCAGTGAGTGGGGCTACTGACCCCACGCCTGCCCATAGTCTGACTCCACGAGTCAGGCACACTAGAAAACACGCGCAGGTTTAGGGGAGAGTGGGGGAGAGAAAGAGGCCAGTGTAGCTGCTCCGGACTCATGGGCTACTTTAGACCACCAAGACATCCCTTAGGCAGTGGTAAGACGCAGGTTAAGAGGGTGATCACTGGTTAAATTATACCCCACCCACGAAGTGTAGACCAGGGGTTAACCAGTGCAAGTTAGGAGGTAGGTCTTCTCTGGTCCTGAACTCAAGGCATGCCTCTATGGGCGTTTTCATAGTCCATATGCTGGTCATCACTAAGAGAAGGGACCCACCTCGGCTCTCAGCAATATAAGGGTGGCTGGGGAAGAGATGGCCACGAGCAGTCCACAACAGCTCTTAGAGCTACACAAAGCACTTGATAGATATCTGGAAGAGAAGGGGTGGTATTGCCGGCAGTGTTGAGCCCCAACGTTGATGTAGAGTGTCCTCCAGCATCCCCTGTCCTGCATCTCCTCGTCGCAGGGGGCTGACGATCAGGCCCGGGAGCAGGCGGCGAAACCAACACTCCGAAGGTGATCAGGCCTTACTCTTCCAGAAAGTAGAGGGCAGCTCCTCGATGCCGTCAGGATGTTGTGGTGGTGTTCAGTCTAAAGATAATCCTGATGATCTGGCTTCAATGATAACATCGAGGAACACGTTTTGCGACAGGCTATTTACAGTATGCCTGGATGGTTGATTATTGGTGTCTCTTTGTGTGGTGGTTAGTTCATGCATTGTTATGGTGCTGTCTGCGTTCTCCTACGGTAATGTTCAATCTTTCGAATTTTTTATATGAATTCTTTAGAGATTTTGTCTCTGGGGTGTTTCTGGGCTTAGGCAGTCTGGATTGCGGAATTCTGTTAGAATTTTACGGAGTTCTTTAGAAAGGCAGACTGCTTCAGTTATGCACATTGAGTAGTGGTGTCTTTCTGTGGTTCTGATGGTTCTTTTGTATGCTCTGTTATAGCGACATAGTGTGCTTTTGTCTGTTCCATCTCCTGATTTTCTCCATTTGCACTGCAGTATGTGGAGTTGTGTTTTCATTCTTTTGATGCTGTCATTAAACCATGTGGTCTTCTTTTTGAGGTCAACTATGGATGTGATTTTTGGTGGTGTCTGTCTGGCCAGTGCAGTTTAGGTCCATTTGTAAAAGGTGTGTATTTCTTTCAGCGGCATGTTTATTGGGGTTCTTTCAAGGTGTGTGTAGAGCTGCTAAATGTTTGCTTTTTTCCATGGTCTGTACAAGCAGTTGTTGGGTTTTGTTGTCTCCATATTGCAATTATTGATAGGAGTGTAGAGCTTGAAAATGGGGATGTTGTGGCTGCTTCACCTTATGGGGTAGTTGTCTGTAACTGTGGCTTGTCCTAAGGGTGCAAATATGACACCTAGCATGTGTCTTATGCAGAGAGTTGGGACAGAAACGATAAACGATTTTTTGTAGTTTGAATGCTTCAAGGTTGATTATCATAGCTTCGGTTGTGGTTAGATTCTACTTGTCGAACCCTATGTTGAGGTCTCCTAGGATGTATAGGTTTGGATAGTCCAGATAGGTGTTGATTACTGTATCATATAGGAAAGCTTTAAAGTTGCCATTCCTGCGTAATGGTCTATTTATTAAGATAAATAAATAAGTAATAGTTGGGGTGAGGTGACATTTATCGTCAAGGATTCACAGCCATTCATGGTGAGATTTCAATTATTGTTATTTGTAGTATTATTTTTTATGGCTGACAGCAGGACCTTCTCCAATTTTGGAAATATGATTTTTTATTAATGATGTAAAAATCAGGAGGGATGGGTTCATGGCAGGTGGGTGTAGAATCTTTGCTGAGCCATGTTTCTGTAATGAAGGTGAGATTCCGTCTTATTTCTGAGAGTATGGGCCTGATTACGAGTATGGAGGTCCTGTAGCGGGTCACCATGCCAGCGCCCCGCTCCAGGCCTGCCAACCCCATTGTCAGAGTTTTCTCCTGGTCTGGCAAGCAGTCCTTTCGCATTCCCGCAGCAGTGCCGATTAAAAAGGCACTCCAATGGGAATGCCAAATCCCTTTCCTACATAGCATGGACTGTAAAGTTCATGCCGCGCAGGACAGGGGGCGCATACAGACAGAGGGGCATACAATGGGCCGCCCTGCATGTATCCCATGGCCCTGAGACAACAGGGGGGCCTTTAGGGTCCCCTTAGTTCCCTCACTGCCAGTCTTTTCATGGCGGGCTCACAGCCATGAAAGGGCTGGCAGTGAGGAAACTTGTAATATGCTTGGCAGTGCCGCAATGGCACCACCAGCATATTACCGTCTCACACCACTGCAACACTGCAGAAAAACAGCAGTTCCCCTGCGGTTTCAGTGGGCCTGCGGCAGTCTGACTGCCAAACTCAAAATGGGGCGGTTGGTGCCCACCGTCAAACTTGTGATCAGGCCCTTAGTCCAAAAAGTTAAAGCAATTTTTGTTAATGGATCTTGCACACAAAAGCTGGTATTTTAGTTGTTGTGTTTCTCTATTCTTCCTGTCATGTAGTAAGGGGGAGGGGCACAATGCAATTTGAAGTGACTGGGTTAGGGGTCTATTGTGTACCAGCTGCACATAGACTGATACAAATCAACATAGCTCCATAGTTTCAATTGTATAGTAGAATTGATAGTTTGGACCACGTCAAAGGCATGCTACCGAAAGGCATGGAGCACACCTTATAAAAAGAGAAATATACTCTTCACACTATAGGACTATTTATAAGATTAATGCTAATGCAAGTGTCAAAAACATTATATCACATGAAAGGCAGGGCGCTTGAAATTTCTATAAGGACAATGTCTGATATATCTTCGGATATGAAAGAGTTAAGTTGGCTTCCCATTTTGCTGATGATTAGAGAAAAAGCCAAGAGGAGAGGAAAAGATAGAGAGCGGTTGTAAGTTAGTAAAAGGGAGTTTATCTAGAAAGGAAAGTTAACCTTAGACCATTGGACCTGTACCACTCTTTTATTGTCCAACTTACAGGTCATATAGCTAAATCTCTAATCCCAAGGGGTACAGCAAGCGCTGTCTAATGAATATTAAGAATATGAATAATATGAAAAATTATTATTTAGAACCCCCTGTGATTGGCTACAGGGATGGTAACCTACAAAGAACAGCAGACCAACCTCCCTGCGTTTGCATTCCCAAATTGGATTTTTAAAAAATGTATTCTGTGTTCCGTAACGCCTTAACTGTTGATGCTCCCCCTAACCCCTGACACCCCCACCCCAGTGATGAGCCTGTTTTATGTTTGGTGAATGTAACACTCATGTGTTCATAATTTTCTTTTACACAAAAAGTATCCAGGCCAATTTTGCATACTTTTACCCTCACACGTTGGGTCACCCAGGGTTCATTGATACCTCTGGAGGGAACCGAGAAAATAACCAGAATATATAAAAGATTATGTTTCTGGGAGGGAAAATGTGGGAAAACTGTTGTGAAAGATATATATGTTTGTTTATAAACATGACAGCAACAAAAGGTTTGCTCTGTCAAGATCACCCTTTTCCCAGCTTTCGGGGACAGGCACACAGGCAGATTTGTTAAAACAATCATTTTTTGATAACCATTTTTTTGCATTTTTCGAATTGGTAATTGTTTTTTAAAGTTTTTATGTGGTTTATAGAGCCTTGTAGTTTGTGGTGCAAGGATGTGGATTTCCTATAGCCAGACGCTCAGGACATATTGTTTGGGGTTAAGGGCAACAGGTTTTCATGTGTATTTTGTCCTTGGGACAAGTAGGCCCAACATCCTGCAGCACAAACCCTTTGGCTGCCAGTTTGGAGTATCACATTAAGGATTAGGGAAGGGCACTGTCTGAGGTTAAGGTAATATTTTTGTCCGTATGTTAATGCTGTTCAAACTTGTATTCATGGTTCATTCATAGAAAGCCTTTATTATTAGGGTGAGCGCTCTAAGTAAATGTTGTAAGCTTTGACTGCACTAATGACAGTGGTTCCAGTATAAAAATGTGTACACACGTTTTTGAAAGTTTAGCAATATGAGGCTATGTATAATGCTCCCAGAATGCTCTCTGATTTGATGCAAATATTTTCAGAAGCTTGAAAGCAAGATTGATGATCCTTGCTTTCAAAATAAAATATGTTGATAAAAAACATGAAAGCAGGAATTTTTTTTTTTAGCTAAACTACTGGAACATTTCAGGTACCATTTCTTTGCAGCATAATTTAGTAACATGTGTTAATGCATGCTAGTATTTCCCAAAAAGATTCATAATGGAAAATCAGTGTAACCAGGTTCTATAAGATTACGGGAACCACATATAAACAAGCCTTGGCAAAGCCAATGAGTCTAAAAATGGTGATCAGCTTTTTAGTTTTGTCAATGTGTGACGTGTTTTGGCATGGTTTTTGTAAAACCTTATTGGTGTGGGTGTTGCTGGGCCCTCACCATTATAACAAACATTGGCAAAAGCAAAAAAAATTGGTCTCAGAAAGCACACACTGCCACAGTAGTTACTGGCACTGAACAAAACTACTTTGTGTGCTGATATGCTCCTTGTGAAAGAGCAGAATGCTGTCAGTAACAATGAAGCCAGCCAATACAGAGAAAGAGAGAGACAAGATTTTAATAAACGCAAAAGGTCATGGTCAACGCCAGACCAAATTAAGGGCCCAATTATTAAAGAAAGTCTCAAAAGTGCAATCATGGTATATGTCCTTGCATTAAGTGCAGCTATACGGCTTTCGTGAATTCCCAAGAATTTACAAAAGTAGGACAAGAAATAGTACTCCTAGAAAATAACTGTGAACTGCATTTTAGCATGAGCAAATATGCATGTGTAGATTTGCTCATGCGAAAATCTGAGGGTTTGCAAGTTCACTTTCGCTCCAACCACTTTTTTCTCAACTCTGGAAGAAGGTTTACGTCTGCCATGGTCAGGAGTAAATTTCCAACATTGCTCAGTATGGGAAAAGATTAGAGAAGAGTTGTTGAAAACCCTTAAAACATGCAAGTTAGTAGGTTTGCACAGACACAAAAGAGCATTCTAACCCTGGAACTATTGCTTACCACTACCTTCAACCCCAGTATGTAGATCTGCCGAAACGTAGCAACATAAGGGGATTGCAAGTATTCAAACACTACTATGGTATGAGCCCTAGCATAATCAGAGAGGCTATATCAGAGCTCTTATATAATGAGATTGCTGCCATAATTTGTCGCAGCACTACATGGCACCAAGGGGGAAAAGTGGATTTTGTTACAGGACAAGTAGATTTATGAAGCAACCTGTCCATGGACAAGTAGATATTTTATTAAATTCCACATCCCTGGTGGTGGAAACAGGTTTAAAGGATAAATGTGGTAAAGCAATACATTACTGAAAAATAGCCAAAATTTGGAATTCAGCAAGGGGTAGTAGCAGCTGATGTTTACTACGAGTGGCGGGGCAGGCGGGCGGGAGGAGGGGGGCATCAGGGTAGCGAAGGGAGGGTGGAGAAATACAAAAGAATAATAATTTTAAAACGTACGTTCAGCAGGCTGCGTGGTGCTCCTCTGCTCCTCTTCTTCAAGCACAGGCTCCCTGCCTGCCCCACGGCTAATCCTGAAGCTACTCCTGCATGAGAACAGCTTCAGGATTGGCCAGAGCACCCTCGATTAGTGCTCCAGGACAGACTGGGAGTCTGTGTTTGCTCTCTCCAACCCCAGCAGAGCAGCTGAGGTTGGAGACAGGTTCACCGTGCATGATAATTTCGCCGGCCTAAGACGCCGGCCAAACCATCATGCGCAGTGAAGGGAGTGCACTACCACTCCCCTCAGTGCAGTCACCCCCAGGCTCCGCACTCAAGACTTGGCAAAAAACGAAAAATAAAACGAGCTTCCATTTTTTATCCTTTCCGGTCATTTTGGGGGGGGGGGGCGGGGGGAACGCTCCTCTGCCATAGCGGAGGAACGTGCTGGCAAGGGGCATGTCTGTAGATCGCTCATGGTTTTCCCAAAGGAACTAATTGCTGAAATAAGAACAATAATGACAATAATTAAGAAGAAAGAGACATAGGAGGCAACATAATCTGTAATATTTTCCGCAAAGGCCACAAATAA
Source organism: Triturus cristatus (assembly GCF_964204655.1). Taxonomy (NCBI): domain Eukaryota; kingdom Metazoa; phylum Chordata; class Amphibia; order Caudata; family Salamandridae; genus Triturus; species Triturus cristatus. Next base: position 884,267,504 of record NC_140594.1, read on the forward strand.
TATACAGTTAACTATGTCAGACCCTTCTGGTCTCCGGGTTATACAGTGTTTGTTGGTTTCCAAAAGCACCTAACAGCAAAAATTATATTTGCAGGCTATAATGATTTCCCACAGTGTACTGTTGCTACAGATAATAGCTGTGGTGCACCCCTGCCCTGAGTGCCCAACTGTACTGATGCTTGGATCCCTAATGCTCATTTTTGTTGTCATAGGCAAACACTGATCATGTGTGTGGTCCATGACATACGCCTGTCATGGTGTACAGTTTTGTTTCAACTGGGAGGGGCACCCAAAGAGCAACCCTTATAGTGGTGAGAGGCTTCATGCCTTCACCAGGAGTTAAGCAGCACAGGTGCAGTGGTAGCAGCATACCATGTACAGCCCTGCCATGTACCACGCATCAGGCGTTAGACTAACGCATTTCAGTGTGGTGGTTCGCTCTGAGAGACTGCTTTCAAGATGAGGAAGAGAGCCGAGGAGTGGGAATTTAAAAAAACAGACCCTCAACATAAACTTCAAAGACTCAGACTCTAAATTACATTTGATGTCTAGAAATGGACTATAAGGGGAGCTTAAGACCCCCAAATTGTCATCTGCCAAGCAGCCAGACGACCTGTATGAGGAGGGAAAGCTCTGCAAGACTTCTGCCTTTGACCAGGACTAGGGGCCAAGACCTGCTAGTATCCCTGCTGGGTGAGGGGACATCACTCAGGGAATCCAAAACAACCTGCCCTGGAGCCTGGAGCACCATCGCCTGCCAAAACCAGTGCGCCCTTTGAGGAAGAGGAGAGCATTGGAGGGAGTTAGGTACAGTGGGAAGTCCTGTCGAGTGGACTCCCTCTGCGAGGTGTGAGGAGACGGCTGTTGCACAGATCGGGTCATTACCCATGTGCAGAACAAAGTCAGCGACTCTCATGTGCCAGAAAGGGCAGCCAAAAATTGATCCATGTGCATTGCTGCGCCAATCAGGCGGAGTGGGAAAGTGGTGACCCCGTGTGCAAGGAGGGGTCGGCATGAGAAGACTGCCACGTGGTAAGGACTGTAGCCTGTGTGCAATAGTGAGCCTCAACCCAGTTCGCCAGGAGTGGCAGCCGGCAAAGACTTCACTGTGCCGATCCGGATGGAGCTTGTGTACTGTGAGGATATGGTGACCTCCGTATGCCAGAGGGGTTCACCGGGTCAAGCACGTCGTGTGACCTGGTTGGAGTTTTCACCATGAGGAGTGAGGGCACTGAGGACCCTGCGCATCTGCCAGGGATGATGGATTTGCACCAGGAGCTATGCATCCTCACCCCCCAGCAGGAACCAAAGACTTACCCTGTGAAGAGCAGCATTCGAGAATCTCCTGTCGCTGCTGAAGCATGACCGCATGTGAAAACTCGCCACCACTGAATGCAACCTGCTTTGGCCCAGTGCAGTGAGCTCACCTGAACCAACAGCTGCATCTCTATTACCTGTGAAAGGGGCGCACTCAGGAACTTTGGTCACACCGATCCCCTGAGATGCAGATAAGACTGATTTCAGGCAAGTCTGCCAGGCTGGAATTTGCAGCTAAATTGGCGTTGTGGCACTGGAACCCTCTTGACTTTAAAAATGTAGACTCTTGGGATTTGGACTTTAAGTGGGGCATACCCTGGATGTTGGCAATAGTGAATGTGGAATAAAAACTATTGCTAAAGTAAGGAGGAAGAGGGACAGAGAACCGCCAAGGAAACACTAGAGTACTGACCTCAGGGGGATTGTGTAATTGTTTGTGAATGTCATATTTTTCCTTCATTTTAGTAACTAGTAACTGTGGAAATAAAATACTTATCTTTTATTTTTTATTTTTATAAAAGTGAGTATTTGACTGGACATGATTTATTGCTGCTACTTATAGGTTGAGTTGCGATCCTATGTTAACTCCCCTGTATCAACACTTCCCCACAATGGAGCCTTGGACTGTTCAGAACATCCTAAACTTGATAGTAAAATGCTGAAGGGGTAATAGCCCAGGTGCTCAGAATCCATAGTTAGATGGGCACCAGGACATTAGAAGTAAAATGCCTCAACTCCCATAGCTGGGCCTAGTAACCCCAGATTGCCCCGTGGCCCTCTGAAAGATGTTCTAACAAAGCAGGTGGTTCTCTAGACTATATAAAATATTCTCCAACTTTTTGGAGACAGTAGTCCTTTGAACTACAGCAAAATGGGAGGCAGATATTGACTAACCAATGCCACTGGACTGATGGAAGTACTGCTGTGCTCAAGCTAACCTGATTTCCAACAATTACAGGCACATACACTTTAAGTTTTTAAACAGGCTGTATTGTACCCCTGTTTTTCATATACAATTAACCCCACTAAATCTCCACAATGTTAACAGTGTGGGACCAAGCCAACAGGGTTCTAACATTTAGCGTCGGAGTGCCCGAGGATCTTCAGGGACTGGGGAGTGTTGAACCCTCAATTGGGGAAATGTACCCACCAAGCATCTATACATATGGAAACATCTACTGATTGAAAACTGGTTATGCAGGACACCTAAGCATTTTTTAAAATGTGTCCAAGATACTGAGCTTAGAAATAGTGGTCCAACACTGAAATTGTGGTTACTTATACTACTGTGTGATTTAGAGGGCATTTCCAAAATATGTTATTTCTTGTACATACGATCTTCATTTGAAAGCCAAAATGGAGAGAAATTAAATGGATTATAACAAACGTTCTACTATTCTATGTTTCCACACATCTTCTGAAAAAAATGGTACCTGACTTGTGTGGCTGGTCCTGTAACCTGCAAGAGGAAAAGACCTAAAATGCACCGTAAAGAAATTAGGTTTTCACCTTGAAAACTGACCCCGTTTTGGCAATTTAACTACAATATCTGAGCCAGGCTTGGCCGCCATCCATCAGAACCTACCAAACTCAAACGTTTCAGAAAAGTAGACACCCAGAGTACTCCAGGGTGGTTGCATATATCCCACTATGGTTCCTTACTCAGAATACCCTGCAAACATAAAACTTTGAGAAGGAAAGTTATGGCTTTTGTGGGGATTCTCGAGATTCCCATCACCTAGAGTTTCCTCATTTGTCCTGATAAAAACAGTGTCCAACTTGTGTGGCTGGGCAAAGCGACAGCGTCAAGAACAGCCCTAAAACGCAAGGTGGGCATGTCAAGTGTTTGCTTTGGAAACTGAGCATATCTGACCAACTAGGTAGCAGAGTTATTTGGGTCTGTGCTAAGCTACCACCCCAGTAAACCTACCTAATCCAGACGTTTCTGAAAACTAGACACCCAGGGAAGTTCAGGGTGGTCTGATTTCCGTGGCTCACACTACGTTTTCTGACCCAGAATACCCTACAAATGTCAAACTTTGATTAAAATCACACATTTTTCCTCACATTGTTATGAGGGAAGGCTTCAGAATGTGTGTTTATCCACAATATTCCTACCATGCAACATTCCCACATTCTTCCCTATAAAGACCGTAACCCATGTTTGTGGCAGGATCTAGCGCCTGCAACAGGAATGTCCCAAAAACAAGAGTGGATACATCACATTTTCAGCATGAAAATTAACACATTTTGGTGATGTAGGTAGCTGTGGTATTTGGGCCCAGGCCCACCTGCCACCCAGGTGAACCTACCAAATACAGACATTTAGTAAAACTAGGCATGTATGGGATTCCAGGGTGGTGTGACCTGCCTGGATCCCACTAGGATTTCTTACAAAAAATGACTTGCAAACATCAGGCTTTTGCTAAAATCACACATTTTCGTTACATTTCAATGAGGAGGCATCAGAAAGACTGGTGGACCATTTAGGGGTGGAGAAAAGGCCCGATGCCTTGGTGGGGCGCCCCCACCCCACTCTTTGTCTTTAAATAAATCCTTTGTGGCTAGTGGGCTTACCGTCATCCCAAGGAGGGCAAAAGGACTTTGGGGTCTTTTAGGGTTTGAAGTTCGGCACAATGCCTAGATAGGTTTCTCCACCCCATTTTTTTTTATTGACAAATATTTCCTGTCTAGTGGGCTGAGCACATCCATGCTTTGGCAAGCTGCATCCGCACCATGTTTTTAAAGACATGTCTGGTGGGCTTCCAGCCCGCTTCACCCAGCCTCTCATGAAGGCAGATTGGGGTAAACTACCCATTTGGCCCCCATGGTGGGAAAAAACTGTAGGGCCATTTAGGGGTTGATGGCATGGCCCGATGCTCATTGTTTAAATTTAAAATAAACGTACCTGGCACTAGAGGGCTTTCTGTCCCCTTGGGGGCAGATTGGAGGTAAACACCAAATAGCTCTAACCGAGAGGTAAGGCGCTGACATATATTCTTTGGTGGAGAGCACTAGCCCATGCGTGGGGAGGGCATTGGCACTATCACTGGTGTCCACTGGGTGAATCCCTGTTTGGGGATCCCCCGTCTGCAGTGATCACCAAACATGGCTCTCCTTGGGAAAAGTACAGTTCGAAAGGGGAAACTGTTCCCTTTAAAAATGTACCTCTCTTGCTTTGATCAGTACTCTGAGTGGATATATGCCCCCTAAGCACCAATGAAAGTGAAAGAGGACAATGCCAAATTGCGCCAATTACTTTCCATTTCAATTAGTGTGGCACCAGTGCATGGTGCAACTGCTCGTCACATTGATAAAAAAATAATAATCTTGGGACGCAAGGGAGTTCTTTCCTCACATGCCAAGATTATTTCATAAAAGAAAATATGCCTGGTATAGGCCCCTTTCACAGCCTATCCTATTTGCAATTTTACAGAGGGGTTTACAGATATTTTGTGATATTGAAAGAATTTAATTATTTGGATAATGGGTTTAATACAAGACAAAACACCATCTTGTAGTTACAAACCACTTGGACCCGGCCTCGTGGCGTGGCCCATTCAGACCCGTAGCGACACCAGGCTACCCTCTACACCCCACACGACACTGACTAGCGTAGCCTACCCGACCCAGAACCCGGGGTTCCCCCCGTTCCCCCCCCTCCATCTTCCTGACACCGGGCATCCTTCCCCTTCCATCGGCCGCGCGGCCTCCAGTACCCGGCCCAGCACCCCAGATGGCCGCCCTCGACCCCAGCGCAACCCCGGCCTAGTCGCGCCATGCCAGCTGGGGGGAGAGAGAGCTCCTGGTGAGCAGGAAAGGGAGGAGTGGTTTCATTCACACCTGTCCTCCTCCCAAGAGATGTTTTCGATCGGCCCTCCGGCCACCCTGAGGGCTGGCTCCACGCCTGCTGCGTGTCTGGGATCCCTCCCGACCCCGCTTTGAAAGGATCAAAGGGCCGCGTGGCAGGAACCCCCAACAACCGACCCCCAGGCGCTAAGACCCCTGCCCGTGAGGACTCCGGACATCAAAGAGGAGTCGACCTATAACAAGGGGCGCCATGGGACCCTCGGCACTTGAATCCTGGAACGAACAAGCCCTGCTGACATGGTCGCGGCTGAAGAACATCCTCCCAACATCTGATGGAACTCTTGGAACCTCGGTGAGCCCTGCAGACAGCGTCGCGGCTCCACCTGGCAGAGACAGACTTCTGCCTAACAACATCCGAGCCCTGCTGACGTGGTCGCGGCTCACCTTGCACCCTAGAGAACTCTGAGCCCTGCTGAGTGACTCGCGGCTCCTGGAAGATTGTCCGACCTCTGACACCTGGACTCGAGTCCTGCAGATTGGACACCCTCAAGAGACATTCCGGTCCGGCTGGACCCCAAAGATCGGCTCGTATCCCCCGGCTCGAGGATTGAGAGCCGTGCGCCGGATACGCTCCCGCATTGACCCGATCCTAAGACTGTCCCGCTACCCCTACCCCCAACCGAGACTTTGTGAGCTCTTGCTCTACTTGTACATACGCCTGCGGATCATAAAGATCCTGATATTGCTAGATAAAGCATACGTATTCCAGAATCTACGGTGCGGTGTCTCTGTGTTGCCTGGTGCTGAATCAGCGTGTACGATCCTAGGTACGAGACCCAGTCCTGAAGGGGTCTCCGAACAGTGCTCGGCTATTTCTCCCGGAAGGGTGGGCGCAGGGTGGTCAGGCACATATTCTGTCCGTCCCTGGGGCTAGCCCTTCTAACACACATGCATTAAAAAATTACTTTGCATTTAAAGCACAGTTGTGGGGAGCCAGAATAGCAGTTACTCTGAAGCGTTATTGCACTGCTATGTGTGGTAGTAAGACCTTTAAAAAGCTCCACAGAGAGAGGCTTTTTTGAAATCTATAGTACCAGTTTTGGTTAGGCTGAAGTTATGTACTTCTGATGAAAAAGAGTGCTGGTGATGCTCTTTTTGTCCCATGGGAAAGCCACAACATAGCAGGATAGAGGTATTTATGGGGAAAACATTGATCAAGGCTTTAGGTCTGATCTGTCAATTACGAAAAACTGGGTAAAGAATATGTTAAAGCCAATAAGCGTTTAAGGTTGGATTGTCATTACACTGCAGTCAGCTATTTGTTTTAGAATCAATCATTTTTATTGAGCGGAAATCGTGATATATGAACACAGCTTCCTGCCTACATCTCAAGGCCGGCAGAGCTAGATACGAGCATGAGTACACAGTAGGCACACAACCCAGAGGCCGGCCACGTAGTAAGCAAAAGTGTAAGGCATTCGGTGTTGACTTCCAGTTTAAAGACAACAAAGATGAAGCCAAAATAGAACAAAGAGAACACAACATAGAGAAAAATCCCCCCCAACCCCGTAGCCCACCCCCACCCCTCTCCGCACCAGCACTACCTTTCTAAGTACGCTCATATCACCGAGCATCATTCACCTCTCTCAGGTCTTTCGTTAGCAATTGCAAAAAGGGGCCCCATATTTTCGCATAATCTTGCCCCTTCCCCTCCACACTGAGAGACATGCGCTCCATAGCCAAAAGATGCCGCAAGCGATGAACCCAAGCCATTACCTCAGGCGTCGGAGTGGTCCCCCACAGAGCTAGGATGACCTGTCTGGCTGCCAGCAGCGCTAATGCTATCTGCCTACCTCGGAGGGACCTAAACGGGAAGACTTTCAAGAGGGCGAGGCCCAGGAGCATGTATTCTGGGGAGCGGGGCAGTGCAATCTGAAATGCAGCATCAGTGTCATCAAGAACCGCTGTCCAATAGCGATTCAGTTTTGGACAATGCCAGAGCAGGTGAGCTAAAGTCCCTGACATCCACAACCCCTATAACAGAGGTGAGTTTTGTTCTTGTCTCAGCAGTGCACGCAGGCAGGGGTGTCGTACCAGTACATGACTACTTTAAAAGCGGACTCCGCCCCAGCCGTGTTATGTGCAGTATGGTGTGTTCTATAAAGAATGTGCCCCCATTCCTTAGGGGTTAAGGGCCTACCCAATTCCGTTTCCCAGTGCACCTGAGCTCTCGTACGGAGTCCAGAGGGGTTTGTCATAAGCATGGAATATAGTTCGGAGATAAGACGACGATCATCCGTCTTGCGCACCAACCACCTTTCAAACACAGTGAGGGGTCTGGACATGCGGGCATAATTGGCGGGTCTGGTAACTCAGTGACATACCCGACCATAGGGAAATGCGTCCGTGGCTAGGAGATCATAAGTCTTCCTAAGTTGCTCAAAGGGTATCAACCCCGCCGTATCGAAAAGGGACCCAACCCTCTTGCAGCCTTCGTCACGCCACCTCTGAAACACTGCCGATGCCTGCCCCGGTGGAAAACCAGGGTTGTCCACAATGGGGGACATAGGCGAGGGAAAGGACGTCCACCCTTTCGATAAGGGTACTCTGTCCCACACCTTGAGGGTAGGCGAGGTAACAGGGGAGGAGTATAGCCCCCATGCTCTATGTTTGTGGGGTAACCACAGTTCCCTCCAAATGTTCACACCAGCGACTGATTGATCCCTAAAATTCCTGTGTTTACTGGACAGAGGCCCATTCCATTCCACTAGGTATCGAAGGCACGATGCTTGGTAGTAGCCGCCTATTAGGGGGAGACCCAATCCACCCTGAGCTTTCATGCATGTCATTTGAGCAAGAGAGAGACGTGGCTTTTTCCCCTCCCAAACAAACCTATTAATAAGAGACTGTAGTTTCATAAGCGCTCCGGGCGGCGGGGTCATTGGGAGCATCTGGAATAAATGCAGGATGCGCAGGAGAAAAGTCACTTTCACCGCTGCTATCCTCCCGAACAATGCCAACCGAAGGCGCGACCAAGCGTCCAGCGCCTTGGTCGTGTGTTCCAGTAACAGGGCATAATTTAGCGAGACCGTCTTAGTAATGGTCGGAGTCAACTTAAATCCCGGATATGTTATATCGGTCTGCGTCCAGTGGAAGGTGAAACTCCTTTGCAGGGTCTCCACGTCAACAGAGGGGATTGTTAGATTCAGGATCAGCGATTTACCTGGGTTTACTTTAAATCCAGAGACTTCCCCAAATACAGTGAGTTCTTAAAGCAAAGCAGGTAGGGTCGTCTGGGGCTGCGTGAGAGAGAGGATCACATCGTCTGTGTACAGAATAATTTTATGTACGTCCGCTCCGAACTTAAGACCAATGACACGATGGTTAGCCCGGATTCGGTGAGCAAAAGGCTCCATATGGAGTGCAAATAAAAGTGGGGACAGGGGGCAACCCTGGTGTGTCCCCCGGGCGATGGAAAAGAAAGCCGACCTGCACCCGTTAACCCGCACAAATGCCTAAGGCGCACGATATATGCACCTAATCCATTGCAAGAAATTATCCCCGAGCCCATAGCCGCGCAGCACTGCGAATAAATAGTCCCAACCAACGCGATCGAAGGCCTTTTCGGCATCTATTGATAATAGAAAGGCCTGTTTTCGGGACTGCTGTATGCTATCAATGAGGTGTAAAAGCCTTTTGGCAGTGTCTCCCCCTTACCTTGTGGGAATAAAGGCCAATTGATCTGGATCTATAATGTCGGCCATTAGGGGATTGAGGCACGCCGCTAGAATTCCCATAAAGTGCTTCGCGTCAATGTTGAGGAGCGAAATAGGTCTGTAGGACCCGCATTCCTGTGAGTCTTTACCAGGTTTCAAAATTACGGAGATCACCGCTTCAGACATAGAAGGCATCACCTCCCATGTCGTTAGAAAGGAATTAAACAATTTGGTTAAAAAGGGAGCCAGCTCCGCACAAAACATTTTATAAAAGGAGGCCGGTAATCCTTCCGGACCTGGCGATTTGGCCAGTTTCAATCTAGAGATGGCCGAAATCACTTCCTCTATGCGGATTTCAGAATTAAGCTCCTCCGTCATGGTTCTGGGAAGAGGCGTTATCTCACGTGCTCAGGTATGCGCTCAGGTCTAGCGGCAGTGGGTCCTGCTCTGTGTATAGAAGGTTATAAAAACTACGGAAGGTTTCCACAATTTACTTGCGGGATTCGGACAGATGTGATAGGTGTCAAGTTCCTAGGGCAGATTTTCTTCATCTGGCTTGGGACTGCCCGAGGGTGCATGCATTTTGGGGGCAAGTTTTTGACGCTTTAGCTCTGATGACGAATGCGCACATTGAGCCCACGCCACTGATGCCACGCCACTGATGCCGCTGCTTGGGTATGTCAAACCAGTACAGGCGATACATCGTAAATACGTTGCTCTCGCCCTACTCATGGATAAGAGGCGGGTGGCTTGTCGCTGGGGCAGGGGACGGGCACCCAAATGTAAGGACTGGATTGACGATTTGGTGGTTTGCCAAGAAAGACTCACCACATATGCTGAAATGCTGCCTAGTGCCTCTAGACCTAGGGATATCTGGGCCCCCTTGACATGTTACTTACTATCGCACCCGCATGGGCCAGATTCCTCTGACTCAGTAGTACCTACACAATAAACTTTTTCATGACAGTGGGAGTGACAAGGAAGTTCCCCTAAGAGATATTTACTTCACATTCAGTTAGAATATCTCCAAGAGAATAATTGTGGTCGGTGGTACGGACTCCTTATTAGCGATGCGTATTGACACTACGAGCTCTGTAATGTGTTGCCGGATGTACCCAAGAGGAGGGGAGAAAGTCCAGAGTATCTAAGTTTGAATGCAGGGTCTCCTGCTATAAACAACAGTGAGATCCCTTACGACACTAACAGGAATTAATTCACACAGGTTGCGGGGCTGCCCACATACATGCTTACATGGATATGTAGTAAGGCAAAACTGGCATGTGAGGGAGATGGGCACATGGTGTCGGGGGAGCTGCTATCTAACCCCTAATGTAATGCTGATATAATGTACTGCTTTGATATATTATGTGAACTGGTCTAATGCTATCACGATTGGTGAATCATAAGAGCGGCTGATGTACTCATTATTGCTTGTAACGACGCTCAGGAGGTTTTTTTGTTGTTGTTTGGTTGAAAAACAATAAACAGAATTTACAAAAAAAAAAGGTTTCCACAATTTGCTCGTCGGCACACTGTTCTACTCCGGAGTGATCCCGCACCGCCTGAATTAGGGACGTCTGTGTCTTAGCGCACAATCTATGGGCCAACAATTTCCCACACTTATCACTGCTAAGGTAAAATTTGTGGTGCAGCCGTAGGAGGGCATGCTCCGCTCTGTCCAGATCGAAGTGTTTTAACATACATCTGCAATTCTCCAGTTCCCGCCACACTCTACGAAGCGCGTTATAAGTTGCCGCAATGGCGATAAACTCCACTCGTGCTACGAGCTTTAGGGCCTCCCATACCGCTGACAGTGAAGTGGAACCTTCATCATTGACCTGGAAGTAGTGCACTATAGTGTCCCGTATGCGCTTAACCACGTCTTCAGAGTGTAATATATGTTCTCTAAGCCGCCACCCAGTGGGGAATGCTCGTGTGTGCTGCGCAGGTAGAAGGACAGAAATCGGGGCGTGATCAGAAAGAGAGCGGGGCTCAGTTGCAGCTGAATGAAGGCTAGACATGAGAGCAGTAGATGCCAAAAAGTTATCGAGCCGAGCATACGTTTTATGCGAGGCAGAGTAATATGTATAGTCCCACTCTGTGGGGTGTTGAATACGCCACACATCATGCAATCCACTATCCTCCAGCCATCCCCTCCCCGCAGATGAGAGAGCCCCAGACTGATGCGTCTGCTGCCCTGACCTATCCAACCCTGTGTCCATCACGAGATTCAAATCTCCCCCATCCAGAATCGCTGCATCCGGGGAAGAAAGAACCTCTGCTAGGGCTGAAAGAAGGAAGGGTTTCTATTTCTCATTGGGGGCGTAAAGCGATCCAATAGTGAGGTGTGCCTCCCTATTGTACCCTCATGGCCAACAGTCGTCCCTTTATTTCTGCCACAGTCGATATTACCTTGCACGAGGCAGCGGGCCCCCAACAAGATAGCTACTCCATTTTTATTTGACAGCCCAGCGGACCAAACCTGTTGCGGGAATCGCCTGTCGCGCATGCGCATAGTGTCTTTGGAAAGTAGATGCGTCTCCTGGAGGAGGCAAATGTCACTCTCAGCATTTTCAAGGAGGGAAAGCACTGCAGCTCATTTTACAGGGTTATTTAGCCCATGAACATTTAGGCTCACTACCTTAAGATCCCTAACCATGTACTATATGTAATGTATGCAGTGTAAAGTGCTAGCCCCTTGTCCGACAAACCTCTGACAACCCACGTGGTCCCTGACTCGCTTACCAATAGGCTGCTCTGGCGCGTGTGCTAGTGTGGAGATCCCCAACTGTAACCCTAAAGAACCCCATCCCCAGAAAAGAAAAAACGCTAAAACATCTATAAAAGAAGGATTCAAAGAGAAGAGCATGACCAAAGTCTGTCACAGAAGTTAAAGTCCAGGGGATCGTGGCTGAGACAACCGTACAGCCCGTGAAGGGTTTGACAAGTGTCCACCTTGTCGCAGAAGGACAGCCATTAAGGTTAACCGGACACTCCCTTCCATTCCCCCAGTGCCCCTCTGTGTGCCCACCTCTGAGCCATCAGCAGCATACCTCACGGGGTGGCCGGACGGTCTGATGCTTGCGATAGGTGGAAAGCACCGCCTCGCTTTCTCTATCCCTCGTGGCCTGATCGGGTTTCTTGACTGGTATTGTCGTGCCCACTCGCTGCCGTCCTGGAGAGCGGCGTGCGCGCTGTGATTTGGGGCGTTCAGCGTCCTCCGTCGGATTTGTATTTTCGAGACCAAGGATCTCCATTGCTTCCTCCAGCGATCAGATTTGCAGCAGCTTGCCATGATGTGTGAATATAAGGCGGAAGGGGTGGCCCCACGAGTAAGGAACATTGTTCTCACTCAAGTGAGCGGTCACCGCTTTAAATGCCCGTCTCTTGATGAGTGTGGAGGCCACCAAATCCTGGAATATGGCTGGTTGGTGTCAGCGGAATTGTATGGTTTGGGTCTCTCGTGCTTTCCGAATAATGCGTTCCTTCAATTGAAAATCATGTACACACACGAGAATGTCAGGAGGAGGCGCTTTGTTACCTTGCGGGAGACCCACTTGATGGACATGGTCCATTTGTATGTCTGTTAACTCATCGTCCCCAAGGATTTGCTGAAACAGTGCACTGACATATGCCCTGAGAGTGTCCCCTTCCTCCTTTCACGGGACGCCTCTATTCCTCACATGGTTCCACCTGGAACGGTTCTCCAGGTCTTCTGCATGAGCCTGAAGATCAATGTTCTGCTCTCTAAGGCGTATCATGTCTTGTTGCAGGTGATGTAGCTCTTCATCCCTGCTGACGTCGTGTTCCTCGTCGCCACTCTCTCCCCGATTTTATCCACATCACGACGCACCTCTTTCCAGTCTGCCGCCAGTTGGGACCTGAGTTCCTGGATGTCATCCTTTATGGCCGTGAAGAGCTCCACCATGAATGCTTTAGTCGCTGGGGACTCGTTGCCCTCCATCGTGCTTGCCGCCTTCTCACCCTGGGTCGAGGACTGCCCAGACTGCTTTAGGAGCTGCCATATCGTGCACCTCGCCACAAGGGATCCCTGAGACCCTCCGGTGATCTGTCTTGCCAACTCGTGGATGGATGGCCCTGGGAACAGGCGATACAACAAGGCTATTAAACGGCACAGCCGGAGGGACACACCCCCAGCTATTTCTTTTACAGGAAATCTCACAGATTAGCCCAGTAGGCATGGGTTTTGGTGCTGGTTACCCAAGTAAGAAACTCTCATGTGCGAAGATTAGCACTTTGAGAATAGCTGTCATGCCACTTTAGGTAGGCCTGTGTATTCATTTGCCTAGGGTAATTTTGTAAATATTTTTAATGTAGTGACTACTGACAGAGGAGCTTTGACTCCATCTAAATATTGATTCTCTTCTATGAAGGGTTTGATTAAGGGGATTGTTGGAACCCACTGGCCTCGGGCCCCGATGTGAGTCCTGACTCACCCCCGCAACAAACCGTCTCTCTCTCTCTCCCTTCCAGTTGCCGGATGCGGACTTCAATCTGGGAGACCAGGTTCACCATTACGCCTTCCCGGACTGGCCCTTTAAGTTTTCCGTGGACGAAGAAAGCCACGCCCCAAGAGGACGGACGACTACAGCCTCTTCCAGAATAAGATAGGAGAGGCCAGCGAGAGGTGTGTCATCGACCGGAAGGGGGAAGCTGAGGAAGCCCAGACGACCGAAGACGAGAGACAAGCTGAGAGCAAGGAGTCCGGGAGCACAACAGAATGACTGGAGGACACTGTGCCCCGCCACGGCCCTGGAGCGACGTGGCTACAACAGGTGCGTGCCAGGATTCGAGGAGTCGGGAGTGGGGAGGGGAAGCTTGGGTCCACCATTGAGGTTGGGAATCGTGCAAGGGTAGGCTGAGCTGTTCTGTGAGGCGCTGCACCCTGACTCTCTTGCCTCTCTTTCCTGGTGTTGGTCCCCCCCTTCCCACACATTCCCTTATACTCGGGTGCATGCCCCTCACTTTCCGTTCCCGTAGCTTGGTTCAACCCAGCACTAATATCGGTTTCTTTCTTTTGTTTATTTGCCCTGAGAGGGAAACCAAGGAGGACGAGCGCAAAGGAGGAGACGCCAATCCCCTGAAGAAGATGCCATCGGACTACCTCATTGAAAAAGTTAATTCCCTGCCTATTTACTTGGGACTCAATAAAGTACCCTGAAGCATAACAAAACCGCATTTGTCTGAGTGGTCCCTTCTGCTACCGACAGGTGGTGGAGAATGCGGGCATAGGAAGACCATTGTGTGCCCAAAATGGAGGCCCTGATCCAGCATATTGTGGAGGGCCAGAAAAATCTCGAGTGGACTGTGGAAAGACAAATGTCCTCTGCCCAGGCAGACAGAGACATGTTGAAGGACATGATGAAAGGCCAGTTGGATGCCTTACAGAAAGCGGGCAAGGAACCGGCCCAGGGCGGTAGTGGACACAAGCTCGGCAGGAGTTTCTCCTCTGCTCCCACAGTATCCTTACAGAAGTATATCCCTGGGGAGGACCCGGATGCTTTTCTATGTGAATTTTGAGAGAGCCGCAAGAGCGTCAGGGTGGCCTGTAGCCAAGTGGCCTTTCTTTCTTGCTCCTCTGCTGACAGGCGAAGCCCAGGCGGCCTACCAAGTTGCCAATTCGGGAGGCTTGACACCCTATGAAGAAGTAAAAGCGGTCATCCTAGACCATCTGGGTATGGATGCCGAAACTTACAGAATGCGGTTTAGGAAGGAGAAAGGGGCTACTGGTGACAATCCGAAAACCTTGTATTTTAAACTTAAAATGGCCGCAGACAAATGGCTGAAACCCATGGATCGGAGTAAGGAAGAGATTATGAACTCGAGAAGTTTATTGAAGCTCTCCCTTACCCCACACAACGTTGGCTCAGGCAACATGTGAACCTGACACCCGAACAAGCAGTGGATATGCACGGTCCTTTTCCTGTGCCCAACCCCGTGGATCCTTTTGGGAACCAGAAAACCCCCCACGAAGCATACCAACCCCGAGAAACCCCTACGTCCCATAAAGGAACTGGAGAGAGCAAGGATATCAAAACCTGCTACACCGACCTCAAGGGGGCCGCAATTTTTCAAATGTGGCGACTGGGGCCATATAGCCCGGGCCTGCCCCAGAAAAAGGACTAAGGAACCAATGGATGTAAACTGTGTTCCGAGGAACCTGCTGTACACTGAGGAAATGGGAGCATGTTTTTACGTAAGTCTACAGCTTAACGGGGACCCCGTCACTGCTCTCCTTGATACTGGCTGCAGGCAATCAGTGATCAGAAGTGAACTAGTCAGACCCGAACAATATCTCCCGGGGGGACAAGTTCATATACGATGCGTCCATGGGGACATCAAAGCATACCCTACAGCCCGAGTTCCTCTCACGTGCCCAGGGGGGACACTTTCAATAGTAACAGTCGGTGTTCTTTCTAACCCTCCCTGAGAGGCTAATCCTCGGTACAGATAACCCCAAATGTATATCCCTATTTCTAGGCCCAGTTGATCACATACAGTCCAAACTAAGGAGGCTAAAGGCACGCAGAAAGAAAATCATATAGCTTGCTAAAAAGGAAAATGCAGATACAACATGGGCAAAACTGCTATATGACGCAAAAAATAACAAAGAGCCAGGTTTTGGCAGACAGTCAGGAGCTTAGAGAACCCAACAGCTCCAGGAATAAATTCACACATAACGGAAGACACTTGGGTAAAGTATCTACAGTGCCATTTCAATACGGAAGTTGGCGAAATCAAACACGACACGTCGGTGTATCAATACAACTGGCAGTTCACCAGACTCCAAGGATCGGAACTCACCCCCTTCTTCTCAAATAAACAGCTTGTGAATAGAATTTCAAAAAGCCGGAAGGACGGAGCGCCTGGGCCCAACGGCCTACCGTCACTCATATACAAGCTGGATCCGAATTACTGGGCTGAAGCGCTACTACCCCTTTACAACAATATTATGGAACTCGAAAGAATTCCTGATTCCTGGAAGGGGTCAATTATTTCACAAATCCATAAAAAAGCAGCATGAATGAGCCAAAAAACTACAGGCTCATTGCGTTATTAGACATCGAAGCCACATTCTACGCAGGCCTCCTACTGAACGAATTTACAGACTAGGCACAGGAAAAAGCCCTAATCCCCATCAACCAATCTGGCTTTCAGAAAAACATGGGGACCACAACAAATATTCTTGCGCTTTCACTCTTGATAGATGCTACTAAAAACCAAAAAAAGCCACTATTTGTCTGCTTTATCGATTATAAAGCCGCTTTCGATAGCGTTGACAGGGGGATACTTTGGGCAAAACTTTCGAGGTGGGGAATAGCTACAAGCCTCCTGAACCAGTTAATTTTGCTTCACTCTGAAACATGGGTCCAAATTAAAGTGGGAACAGGGGACTGCTTGTCAAGGAGAATACCAACTACCAAAGGGCTGAAGCAAGGCTGTGTCCGGGCCCCGACCCTGTTCAACCTCTTTGTGTCCGACTTCACCAACGAGCTAGACAATTATAACCATCATGCCCCGAATCTGGGGGCTTAACCCTTTCAAACCTCCTGTATGCCGACGACCTGATACTTATCAGCCACACTCCAGTAGTCTTGCAGCATTTGATAAACACCACAAGCAACTTTGCAGACAAGAACGGGTTAAGTATAAACCTTGAAAAATCCAAAGTTATGCTACTAAACCAATGGAACAACAAACGCCATCCCAGATGGACGATGGGGGGCAGGCTGCTGGAGACGGCTGAGGAATACAAGTATTTGGGAGTAATATTTGATAGGAAAGGCTCATTCATTAAACAGAAAGCAGCCATCAAAGGTAGAGGGACCACATTGGCAGTTGCACTAAAAAATATCAAGCAAAAAATAACCGACTCCAGTCTTCTTCCTCTATTAGAAGTGCTCCGAGCAAGACTTTTACCTTCGATCACTTAAGGTAGTGAACCAATGAGAGGGAGAGACGAGGTTACCTTGGACAATGCGGTCGCCAAGGCCGTGAGAATAATATTCAATCTCCCGCAGTTTACCTCGCCAGCTCAAATAAGGCTAGAGTTTGGGCTCCAAAAGCAGCACATTTCATGGAAGGGTGCCTATGCCAAATGCTGGAACAAAATAAAGGGAGCCAAGCCAGGTACATTGAACTCACACTTGTGGAAGGAAATCACAAGGAAAAAAGACAGCCCAGCCATGAGTTACTTTCAATCAGCAAATAGGCTGCCTGCTTTACAGGGCATATGGGAACCTAGCACGTCCCTAAAAAGTTTTAAGGCCCTGGTAAATAAATCATTAAAGATTGTATCCCACGAAGAAGACAAAGTGGCTCTTAGCAGGAGGGCCCATGGTTGGTTTGTAATTCAGAGCTACGCGAGGGCAAAGCCCCAACCATATCTAGGAACAGGTTTCTCGAGAATCACAAAAGAAAGATTCTTGCTTCAGAGGTTGGGAATTCTACCCGCAATGTGTCACTTACCACCATGGAAACGCACAGACACTTCAAACCATTGCAGATTATGTGGAGACACCAACGAGGACGTTTTACATCTACTATGCATTTGCAAGGGCTTGGGAGCGGAACGAAGACAGCCATTAAAGCCGCGCCTAATCGAAAGCCAGGTACGATCGTGCAGGCAGGTGGTAAAGGCTTGCTTCGAGGGCAGCAACGTCCGGTTGGCCTGTAGCCTTGTTCGGTTTTTGAGTGCAGCAAAAGTAAAGCTATCCTTGGAAGTACTCTTAACAAACTGGTCATCAGTCCAGGCCCACCAGCCTCTGAGGAATTTACAACACTGTTCATAAGAGAAAGTTCCTGGTAATTCAGTTTATCACTACGGTTCCTTCGCGCTCTCATGCTGCCACTTTTGGCTATGGGCCAGCAATGGCGACATATTTTTGTTTTTTGTTTTGTGTCATCCCAGGCTCAACAACATGGGCCAGGGAATAAGCCGATCACATATATGGGAATTACTTGGCAAGGGGCGTAACGAACTGGGCGAGCAAATGACATGATGAACTACATACAGACTGCTACTGTCAACAACAAACTCACTGTTGCCAGCTACAGACTTAAATGCTATCAAGATCAAAATTCTTAACACTAATTTGAAAGGAACTAGGATTACAAAGGAGCCCTCAGGAATTAACATTCCGAAAAATGTTGCATTTTTACGCCATCTTATGCTCCTTATTGGTTGTATTGCACACCAGTTTTTATTTCCCTTGAAATTTTATGGAATTAATGTAATTTCTAACAGCATTTAACTAATTCTAGCATTACTAATGATGTCGTTCTGTTTTTTAAACATATGTTTTAACTGTTTGCAAAGGTTTTAATTAATCATGCAATAAAGAGAAATTAAATTAATGCTAATGCTATTTCTAGGCAAGGGTACAGGAGGGACAAGTCAAGGCTACCAATGCCAAAAAGTGTGTCTCTCGGGCCCTACTCACACAGGAACCCTGGCAGAATGATAGGGATTTCAGGTGGGTGCAGACCAATGATCCTACCCTAGCGGGGGCTTGGCAACAAACCCGCACACCACTCCGACCCCTGTACACCCCTCCTTCCAGTTAGTCAAGGGGCTCCTCTAGCAGGTTGGTGCGGTCAATGAGGAGCCACAGTTATTGGTGCCTTGAGATTTCCGCGAGCAGATATTGTTTTATGCCTATTCCCATCTGCTGGCTGGACACGTAGGGGCACAGAAAACGACCCAAAACCTCCTGCAGTATTTCTACTGGCCCGGTATCAATGCCCAGATCAAGAAGTACTGTCAGGAGTGTCCTATCTGCCAAAAGAAAAACCCTTACAAACCCCCAGCGGTACCTCTACAGCCATTACCAATAGTAGGGAAACCCTTTGAGAGAATCGATATGGACCTCATTGGCCCCTTAACCCGTTCCACGAGGGGGTTCCAGTACGTCCTTGCACTTGTCGATTACTGCACCCGATTTCCCAAGGCTTTTCCTTTAAGAGCACCCACCACCGCTAACATCGCAGATAAGCTCCTTGAATACTTCTCCCGGGTGGGATTTCCCCAACAGATCCTTACGGACCATGGTACCCCCTTTGTATCTAAGCTCATGTTGCAGGTCTGCCGGCTGTTGGACGTGAGACACATAAAAACCTCCGTCTATCATCCGCAGACCGATGGCCTGGTTGAGAGATACAACGGGATGCTGAAACTTACCTTGAAAAAGATGCTGACGGATGAAGGGAGACACTGGGACCGGCTCCTACCCCTCGCCTTGTTTGTCATAAGGGGACAGGTCCAGAGTAGCCTTGGCTGTTCATCCTTCGAGATGCTATACGGCAGACAACCCCAGACACTGTTTGAAATGACCAAAGAAGCCTGGGAGAAGGAGTCCAATAGTACCACCGAGCTTCTCGAATATACCTAGCATCTTAAGTCCAGGTTGGGGTAGCTGCGGGAACTGGCACATTCCAACCTTGAGAACAGCCAGAAACAGCAAAATCGACACTACGATAAGGGGAAAAAGTGGAGAACCCTGCAAGTAGGCGACTGGGCCCTAGTACTCCTACCCAGCTCGTTAGCCAAAGTCAAAACTGAATGGAAGGGGACCTACAAAGTTGTGGAAACCATCGGTAACACCACCTACCGAATCCAAATGAGTCCCAACCGGTTGCAGACGTTCCACATTAATCTACAAAAAAAATGGCTAGGCCCTCCGCCTACCACCAACCAGCTTGTCCTTGTTCCAAATGTAGAAGGCTGCACGCTAGAGCACCTTGTAGTTAATAGCATTTGTCGGAGGAACAGCGGGAGTCCCTATTAGACACGCTAGAGGAATATGCACCCCTTTTTTCTGATCTCCCGGGGAAAACCTCTCTAGTGGAACACTGTATCGAAACCCCTCCCGGTAAGGTGGTACGCTTACGACCTTACAGGATACCGGCCGCCTGAAGGAAGGCAATATCAGCGGAAATCAAAAACATGTTGAAGATGGGAGTAATACGCCCCTTTCAGAGCGATTGGTCTTCGCCCATAATGCTAGTTCCCAAGCCGGATGGTAGTATCAGATTCTGTATAGATTTCCGTCACGTAAATTCCATCTCCAGACTGGATGCCTACCCCCTACCCCGCGTTGATAAGCTCATAGAAAGGTTGGGGGACACCAAGTACATTTCCACCTTAGACCTGGCCAAGGGGTACTGGCAGGTTCCCTTGCGCAAAACCGACCAAAAGAAAACCGCCTTTACCACTCCAGATGGTCTCTTTGAATTTACGGTATTGCCCTTTGGTTTTCACGGGGCCCCCGGCACTTTCCAGAGGCTTATGAATAGGGTCCTGTCTTCGCATCCTGCGTACTCCTCAGCCTATCTCGATGACATCATCATCTACAGCCCAACATGGGAGAAGCACCTAGAACATTGTCATCTGATATTCCGAGAGTTAGAGAGGACGGGGCTCCACGTCAACGCCAAAAAGTCTCGCATGTGATTCTCCAAGGTGAAATATCTGGGGTATTTACTGGGAAACGGGTGCATCGAACCACAGAGAGAAAAAAATCAAGGCTATCACTGAAGCCCCTCTCCCTACCACAAAAAAAGAAGTTAGGGCCTTTTTGGGTCTGTTAGGATACTACAGGAGATTCATCCCACGGTACTGCGACCAAGCTGCCCCTCTCACAGATTTGTTAAAAAAGGGGACCCTCAAACATGTTCTAATAAACCCTCCTCCATCTATCAAAGCAGCATTCCAGAAACTGAAAGACGCCATCACCCAGAGTCCATTTCTTATTTCACCGGACCACACACGCCCTTTCATACTACAGACCGACGCCTCCGACGTTGGTATCGGAGCGGTTCTCTCCCAACTCTCTGAGGATGGGCTAGAACGCCCCGTCCTGTTTGTCAGCCGGAAGCTCTTCCCTCGGGAACAGAGCGATCCTGTCCTCGAGAAGGAGTATCAAGCTGTCAAATGGGCCATCGAGAAGTTAAGGTATTATTTGGAGGGAAAGTGGTTCACACTTTATACCGACCACGCTCCACTAGTGTGGATGAGCAGAAACAAAGGGAACAATTCACGGGTGATGCGTTGGTTCCTATCCCTACAACCTTTTGCCTTTGAAGTACGACATGGAAAAGGTTCTCTAAATTCCAATGCTGATATCCTGTCCCGGTTTCCATTCATCCCCGAGTGGGAAGACACTGGGGGTGGGATGTGTCGGAACCCACTGGCCTTGGGCCCCGATGTGAGTCCTGACTCACCCCGCAACAAACCATCTCTCTCTCTCTACCTTCCAGCTGCCGGATGCGGACTTCAATCTGGGAGAACCCGTTCACCATTACACCTCCCCGGACTGGCCCTTTAAGTTTTCTGCGGACGAAGAAAGCCACACCCCAAGAGGACGGACGACTACAGTCTCTGCCAGGATAGGACAGGAGAGGCCAGCGAGAGGTGTGTCATCCGCCAGAAGGATGAAGCTGAGGAAGCCCGGACGACCAAAGACGCGAGACGAGCTGAGAGCAAGAAGTCCGGGAGCACAACAGAATGACCGGAGGACACTGCGCCCCGCCACAGCCCTGGAGGGATGTGGCTACAACAGGTGCCTGCCAGGATTCGAGGAGTCGGGAGGAGAAGCTTGGGTCCACCATTGAGGTCGGGAATCGTGCGAGGGTGGGCTGAGCTGTTCTGTGAAGCCCCGCACCCTGACTCTCTCGCTTCTTTCCTGGTGTTGGTTCCTGCACACACCCTTATACTAGAGTGCGTGCCCCTCACTTCCTGTTCCCATAGCTTGTTTAAACCCAGTACTAATATTGGTTCCTTTCTTTTGTTTATTTGCCCTGAGAGGGAAATCGAGGAGGACGAGCACCAAGGAGGAGACGCCAATCCCCTGAAGAAGACGCCATTGAACTACCTCATTGGAAAAGTGAATTCCCTGCCTATTTACTTGGGACTCAATAAAGTACCCCGAAGCATAACAAAACCGCATTTGTCTGAGTGGTCCCTTCTGCTACCGACAGGGATGTAATGTGCTTCTACTCACAAAGAGAGCTTGTATTGCACTTTTTGCCTTGTGGAAAAATGTATGTTTATTACAGCAGGACTGAGTTGGGTATATTTATAAGCCATTGATCAAGTCTAGATGCCTAATCTGTTTTTATGAAAAGTTATGTCAAAGGCAGTAGTTCTGATATATTTATTGTGAAAAGTATACGTTAAATCCAATTGATCTTTAAGGGTGGATTGCTGTTACACTGAGTTAAAAACTATAGACAGGTATTTTATTACATGGAATCTCAAATATTACTTAAGTAGACCAGGCCTTTGGTGTTGCTTACCACCAGTGACAAACCATGGGAGTAGATTTGTTCTTTCAGAATCCTTGTTATGCTGACTTAGGAGGGGTTGTATTGTTTTGCCAGCTGTATTTGTGTACATAGTTATAATTACATGACTGTATACGTGATGGTTACCTAGTAGGGAAGCGTACGCTCAATATAGTAAGCCAGATATTGCATGGTCACAGGCCAAATATAAAGGCTAAAGGCCTAAGTGGTTCATTGCGTAAATGTATGTCAGATGTTATAGGTCTGATCTGTTACTATGAAAGGTTACGAAAAAAACAGTAGGTGTGATGTCTATATTGTAAAAACGGTATGTTAAAGCCAATAAACTTTTAAGGGTGGATTGGAATTACCTGCTAACAGGCTTTAACAGGTTATTGTGTTATGTGCATTCTTACAGATCACAATAGTAGGCAAGGGGTCTGGTATTGGTTATCACTCTGCCATACCCATGGGCTAGAAGATCTGCATTGTGAGAATCCATGTCAGGCCCTATTAGGAGGGAGTACATATTGATTTTCCAAGTCTATTTTTGTACATATTTCTAACTTTATGACTGTATAAATGATGGCTACCTTATGGAAAAGTGTATGTTTTTTATACTAGGCGTATGCTGGCTATTGGGATGAGCCACTGGCTGGTGCAAGGCACAAGCCTGATCGGTTGATTAGGAAACGTTATGTCAGATGTCATTGGTCCGATTTGTTAAGTGTGAACATTGCAGCAAAGGCAGAAGACCTGACATATTTATTAAGAAAATCATATGTTACAGCCAATACGTCTTTATGGGTGGTGTTAGAACTGGCAAACTTTGGCATGGTTTCCCCAGTCTTTTTACATCTGACCTCCTGTTTTTGACTGTGTGCTGCATTTCGTTTTTGATGGTGTTAGGCCTCTAGGCAATTTACTACTGTTGACCAGTGCTAAAGTGCAAGTGCTCCCTAACTAAAATGTAATGGTATTTGGCTTCTCCATGATTGGCCTATTTGATATGCTAGTATGTCCCTAGTACAGTGCACTGTGTGTGCCCAGGGCCTGTAAATCAAATGCTACTAGTGGGCCTGCAGCACTGATTGTGTCACTCACATGGGTATCCTTGTAAACAGCCTTAGACCTTCCACTGCAGTGTCTGTGTGTGCAGTTTTAAACTGTCATTTCAACCTGGCAAAGTGCACTAGCTTGCCAGGCCCAAACCTTCCCCTTTTCTACATGTAAGGCACCCCTAAGGTAGGCACAAGGTAGCCACATGGGCAGGATGAAATGTATTTAAAAAGGGAAGACATTTACCATTATGTTTTACATCTCCGGTTAGTGAAAATACTGATCATTTGGTTTTTCACTGCAGCAAGGCCTATCTCTTCCATAGGTTAGCATTGGAGCTGCCTTGCAACATCCTACAAGTGTATCTGCTAATTGGAATTTGGGATCTCTGGACTCACAATTTAAAAATACACCTTTTAGTGAAGTTAGTTCTTCAATTGCAGGTCTCAAAATGCCACTTTTAGAAAGTTGGCATTTTCTTACTGTAAAAAGCAAGGGGTGGGGCATGCTTTTTGCCCCTACCAGATGCACAGCTGAATGCACCATCAAGGCAATCATGTAGTTAGTCCATTGTTATGAATTATGATCACTGTACTCATTTTAAACCAATGTTTTTGACATCCTTTCAAGTTACATTTGTTTTTCAAGCCACACACGCAATGGTTTGCCATTTCCCAAATTTCTTGTGTTCCAACCGTGCCCATCCGGACCTCTTGAAAGAACATGACCAATGCAAAAATTCATCCAAGACAGTGTTTTATTAAATACAACCCAATGCATTTTGGGCAGTCAAGTGCCCTTCGTCAGGGGTCACTGTAAATAAACAATAAAAACAACAAATATGACCATTACCATTTATGTGAAACACAATAATATATCATGCATTAAACTGACATTCACAAATTCATTTTTCAAAATGCGCTTTCCAAAATGCCATATTTGCACTTCAACCTCCTCTGATTACCCGACTCCACCTGCATCAGACAGTAGTGTTAAGCACCCACCGTTCACCTTAGTCTGTCCCTTTCTTAGCTAATACATTCCCCACTTTTTTCCGTGATTATTCAAAACCTGTTCATCAATCTGCTTTCCCATGTTTGCCCCGGCTTCCCTTCAACTACCATCCTCAAACTCTCCACACCAATCTACACCCTCCTCCTTGTCCTACTTTCCCTCCCTACATAAACCTGATCAAGTACTCTCCCCCTCACGACTGGATCCTAGCACTGTGTCTCTCATTATTATGTCGGTTTCATATATTTTCAAAAACAGCTGTCCCTAACTCAATCTATTTCATAATTGCCCTTGAGTTATCCTCTTATCAGTACTATGATCAAAACTGCATAATAAACAATCCTTCCACCATGGCACAGTCTTTCACCCCTCCTTCATCCCTCAGCTGTAATCTACAACCCTATTCCTCCCGTACCTGCCGTAAGCGTTGTCTCCGATTGTTAGCTCTACATCCCTCCCTTATTTAACCATGTGTGTTTTTGAATTAAACTTCTTGATTGGCTCGTTTCAAACACTTTCCTGCCATCAGTGCTGCAATCAAAACGATTTACAAATCTCACCGACTACATTACCCATAATACAGTGGACTAGTCAAAACTTTACCAGAGCTTGCGTAATCACATTACTTCCTGACCCATGCAAGAAAAACAGTGAGCATAATAAAAGTGCGCATTCAATGCAACTAATCTCCAAATGGTAATGTTAATTATTTTTTCAATTGTTTGTTTTGGAAAAAACGTCTCCTTTTTAATATCAACACCAGCTAGTGTGATGAATCTCGATGTTTCACCGTGTGTGGTCGCGTACACAGTTCTCTCTTTCTGCTTCTTATTCCATCTGAATCCGACGGGTGCTACCCCAAAGCAGGGCAATCTTCAAACATGAACAATTATGGGAGTGGGATGCACACCTCCATAATTTTCTTACTGTAACCATTCTGTGCCTCTGCCTGCATCTGAATACACTTTTGGGTCAGGGTGACAGTTGGGTTGTTTGTGCATTCACTCTAGACAGTCACAAAAAGGGGGGGAAACAACCAGTACATAGCAGTCATTACAACGCGAAACCGCCACAACGCGGTTGTTACAAAGAAAAGTTTGTTACAACGAATGACCATCACAACGCAGATTTTTACCATGCATAGGCCTTTACAATGCTTGCCTTTACAACAATTTTTGTTGTAAAGGCATGAATGGTAAAGGAATATGCGTTTCAAATGTAAGTATTTGGTAAGTATGGGTTGTTTTGGGATGGCATGGGTTTTGGGGTGGCATGGGTAATTTTAGGGTTTAGGGTGGGTAAGGGTTTTGGGGGCAAGGGTATTTTAGGGTTTAGGGTGGGTATGGGTTTTGAGGTGGCATGGGTAATTTTAGGGTTTAGGGAGGGTATGGGTTTTGGGGTGGCAAGGGTAATTTTAGGATTTAGGGTAGGTAAGGGTTTTGGGTGGGTATGGGTTTTGAGGTGGCATGGGTCATTTTTGGGTTTTGGGATGGTATGGGTTTTGGAGTGGCATGGGTAATTTTAGGGTTTATGGTGGGTGAGGGTTTTGGGGTAGCTAGGGTAATTTTAGGCTTTAGGATGGGTATGGGTTTTGGGGTGACAAGGGTAATTTTAGGGTTTATGGTGGGTATGGGTTCTTGGCTTGAAGGGGTAATTTTAGGGTTTAGGGTGGCTATGGGTTTTGGGGCGGCAAGGGCAATTTTAGGGTTTTGGGTGGCTATGGGTTTTGGGGTGGCAAGGGTAATTTTAGGGTTTAGGGTGGCTATGGATTTTCGGGTGGCATGGATAATTTTAGGCTTTAGGGTCAATATGGGTTTTGGAGTGGCATGGGTAATTATAGGGTTTAGGGTGGGTAAGGGTTTTTGGGTGGTGAGTATAATTTTAGGGTATGTAGGGGTTGAGGGGTTGTTGAATTTATATATATGATTTTATATATTTCAACAGACATCATTATGTGTGGAATATATAAAAACTTGTATAAAAGTAAGTACACCAGTTTTGTTTTACATGTATTTTTTTGCATTACCACACATGCCATCGCTAAGAAATTATAAGTATTTTGTAGGGAAATATAAAGCTATAATTTATACATAAATAGCGTTTACATTTATGTGTAAATATTGTATATTTTCATTCACAACTTTAACCACACAAATGTTTTACAAAACATGCTTTTACAACAAAATTCATTGTAAAGGCATGCGTTGTAAAGGTATATGTGTGGTTAAAGTTTGCGTTGTAATGGTAACGCGTTGCAACAACACTTGCGTTGTTACAACCGTGTTGTAAAGGCATGCGATATAATGGCATGCATTGTGGAGATATACAACCCACAAAGGGAGATGAGGTGTGCCCTGCATATCCTAATGGCCCATCACTAGGCTGATGGGCCTTCGTGAGCTGGAGTGGTGGGGGGAGTTGACACAAACACCTAACTAGAGCTGTGCCTGTCCTCTCATTAAGCAGTCTCCGACTTCCTGTAGTGTGTCTGGAGCCAAGGCAGGGTTTTGTGCACTACAAAGACTTTCCTTTGAAGTTTGCCTACTTCAAGGTTGAAATGGGTATACGTACTAGACCTCAGACACCATATACTCAGAACGCTTCTGGGTTGAGGACATTCTATCAGGAAGAAGAGCTGGATTGATGTCAGGATAGACTGCCACTTTGCTGTGCTGGCCTGGTGCTGCTGCTTCTGTCCTGGGAGTGAGAGGACTAGACTTTGCTTTCTACATCCAGCTTCCAATGTTCTCCAAGGGCTTCAGCTGAGCTTGCCTCCTGCTAAGAAGTCTCCGACTCATCAAAGACCTCACTGTCCAGCACCTGGGCTCTCTTGTTGAGAGCCCCGTCTTGCCAAGTGGTGCCAAATCCAGTTTCTGGGGCCCTGGAAGTGAGATCTGGTGCAACAAGAAGATAAATCTACACCTCGATTCCCAACGTTATTCCAAACCGGCGCATCTCTGCAAAACTCAGCGCATCGCCACTACCTGCACCGGAGCATGGGCCCCTCTTGCTGCAACGATCGCGGCTTACAACTCAAGCCCCAGCTTACTGTTGCAGCATGTCAGACGCACCACTGCTACGTGAGTCTCAAGCACTGCATCATTGAAGTCCATGATGTCCCGCTCTGACTCCAACGCAGTGCCTGCTTTATCACTGCAGAATCGACGCAGCACGACTTGACTTTTGACGCATTGTCCCTGGGCCCCAATTTCTTCATCAACACTGCACCGCAGTAAGGAGCTGTGGCCGCATCTATGAAAATGACACATCATCTCCCCAGCGACAGTAAGGAACTGATGCATCACCTCCCCTGCCTAGCAGAAAGGAACCAACGCATCACCTCCCCTGTAGCAGTAAGGAACAGACGCTTCACCTGCTTTATCGGCACCTCACCTCCCCTGCGCCTCGCAACATTTTTAATTTTTGATGCATCTAAGGTACTTTGTCCTCATCAAGTGCAACCTTGGATTTTTAAGAACTGAACTTTATTTAATCTTTGAAAATTCATATCTTGACTTCTGTATGTTGGATTTTTGTTGTTTCTGTCTTGTTTTATTCAGGTAAATATTGGCTATTGTTCTAAACTGGTGTGGAGTCCTTTTGTAGTGTTTTCACTGTGTTACTGTGTGTGTACAAATACTTTACACATTGCCTCTGGAATATGCCTGACTGTTCTATGCCAAGCTACCAAGGGGGTGAGCAGGGGTTAGCTTAAGTGTGTAACTTACCCTGACAAGAGTGAGGATCCCTACGTTGACAGGGTGCAAACCACTGCCATCTAGAGACCACATTTCTAACAGGTGGGTTGATATTACATTGTGTTGATGCCTGTAGACATGCATTTTGTAACATGGAATTTCACTGATTACTGTATAAAGCAAGGATTTTGGTTTTAATTACTTTCTTTGATAAACTCTGAGGTAGAATATAGGCAATGTGATAATCTTTGCTATATCTTCTAGTGTTGGCCTTGTGTGTGTACTTGTCTACCAGTGCCATTTACATTTTGCTTATCCCCATGATAGTGGCGTGGAAGAGGCAATGGATTAGCCCAATTCTGCTACTGGCTAAATTTTCCTGTGAGTAACGGTATTTTGCCAGATCACATGCACATTCACCTGAAAATGAGTGTGCTTTAGTGTCCAGGTTATCTGCCAATGCTTTTGTTTTCCATTTGTTCCTTTCCTACGTCCCCTTTCTTTTCTTTTTCCTTCTCCTTTTTTCTTTTCTTTTGTTTTTAATGTGCATCCTTTGACTCTCCAGACAATCTATCGGTTCCCTTGCTTCCTGTTCTTTTCATCTGTAGCGTGCTGCATCCTGTTTGTGGACTATGTTTAAACTAGGCAGCCATCATGGAATGGTATTGTCCATAATGTATCACTGTCCAACTATTCTAAGATAACCACCATGTTTAGAAGCCTTTTGTAGGCCACCTTGGATCAATACAACAGCCACACACTTTAACGTTCGAAGATGGCTGCCCAATGCGGTATTCAGACAGCAGCCACCATTGTATGATATTGTGCGGACTGTATCAGAATTTTTACCTCTCCAGAGTGGCTGATATTTTGCTTCTAAGCATTGCTGCTATTTTGGAATTTTAAAACAACACTCAACTATTTATAATACCATTGCCGGTCAGCCGACCGCTGTTATGTTTAATTTTGTTTTTATTGCAAGTATATGCCTGTCAAGTTTATATGGGACATGCTATCTATTTTTCTACTTTTATTCTTTTAATTAATGTTCCATAAGCTCGTTGTGTTTGTGTGTCTTTTTATTGAGGATTTTTAACTTGGTAAAAGCAAGAATGAGCCTGTGCATGGATGAATAGATATATGTGTGCAAGGATTAGTGACAGGGTGGATATAAAATAACTTATTGAGTGCCTAAACTTATCAGTAGATGAAGGTGCACTTTCAGTTATAAGCACGATCTATTGTCATTGCCAATGCTTGTTTTACGTCCATCTCCACACATACATATATCGTATTTTGACAATGCACAGTTAATTTCTTTTGACAGTTGAGTCCAGTTAAAGGGCCTTTCAATAGGCTTTGCCCATTTTTTCATTATGACAAACAAGGATTCGTAACTTCAAAACAATAACAGTGAATGAAGTTGTCATCTAAAAGTTAGAAACTCGGGCATACTGATGTTCATCTTTGCAATTTACATGCATTATAAGATGTATAGCATTAACTTGTAAACTACGTTACATGTCCCGAAAAAGTACGATAGTTACAAAGTATGTTGAGTTCCTACCTTTCACCTTGGAAGGCATTGTCAGTCTTACTCTGTTCAAACTGCAGACTTAGAGAATGAAGTTCAGCTTGAAGTATTTTTTCGCGTTCTACACTTCCTTTGTAAAACTGCATTTCTTTTTCTATTGCTTTAACTTTTTCTTCCATTAATTTGTACTCGTGAAGAATCAAATAACTAACGCCACAATATTTACAGACTGTTTCGTCCCTAGCCATCTAGAAAAAAGAAGAAAAGGAAAACTGAATAAATGAAAAAATACAATATGCTAATACATTTTGGAGCAGTTTTGATTTGCTTTATATTAAATATTTACATAGGATAAATCTTGCCAACTGGATCGCACACATGGAACTGCATAAAAATAAAATAAAGTAAAAACAACAGCATACAATAACATTGAAATATTAGAACTGAAAGTACATCATACTTTCATTTCAACATTTAAACAAATTGTATGTTCAGGTGACTACACAAAATATTCTCAAAAAGCAGTTTTTTTTTATAGATGGAAAAGAATTACTAGTCTGGGAGCGGTAATGGAAAAAGCTGGGCTCCCAAAACCCTCCCTGTTCAGTATGACATGACTGCAGATTTTTCCTCCATGCTGTTCATATCCTCAGACTCCTCCTTGGAACCTGACTGTGAAGCTCAAGGTTGGGGAGTCGTTGTGGTCCACAGCCCTACATCCCAGTGTGGCACCGGTCAAAGTTGGAGCAGCTGTTGCACCAGAGGACAGGCCCATTGTCCCAGTCTCCCATACTCAACAGTAATGCGAGTTACTGGAAAATTACACTAAATCACAGAATGTTATTGGTTACTTCAAGGACCTGCTTCCAACCAGACACAAACATGATGCCCTGTAAATTACTCTAGTTGGTGCTGTCCATGGAGACCCCAAAATCTGCATCAGTGAATGAGAGCATCTGTGTGTTGGTTGACAGCTGTAACTCCTCCACTAAAGAAAGCATTGGCCATTGCACAACAGGATTGCAAGCAGGCTCAGGAAATATAGAGGTAGCCTATTTCTTTACTTGTAGTCTGACAAGCCTTGACAACTAGTACAGAGTCCTCGGGGATAGTCCAGTCTTTGTTTCAGAAAATTATTCATGAAAAATCAAAGTATATATAGATAACCTGGGCATCTCTGCGGTTAAAAATGGATCTGCCTTAAAGATTTAATAGCCACTCTATCCAGACCATATCTACCTCAGTTAACGTTCTACGAATTGTGCTGGCAGCAGTGGGGAACTTCCATCTAGGTGGAATTGAGTACATTGTGCGCCTAAAGCGAAGCAATTATATTGCGCCCACTATTTATTTGTAAGGAAAAAGAAAGATCTTCAACCTGCTAGAGACTTCTGTGATTTAAACCAGTTACACCTCCGGCAGAAGTTCAAGATCTCCTAAGGGAGATTGAATAGGAAAGTATACTTAGAGAACCATATCCAGAATTAATGCTAATTTCTCCCCAAGAGCAATCTGCACCATTTTCAGCAATATGACCCCCTTGTTTATTTAACACTTCTGATTGAAGGATTAGTTAACACTAGCAATCGGGGTCAAAGTTATTTGCAATCCAGCTATCAAAAAAGTGCCTTTCCTTTGTAGCAAATTTCTAAATCTCAAATACAGATGTGTGCATGCTGCTCATTGACGTGACATTCAATAGGAAATGTAACATTCAATATACATCCTTAATTATTAACTTTTGTCTCATCGACCAATTTCCACAAACAATGGAAGACACATTGCACGATATTTATAGCGCCAAATTCAGTGCAAATCGATTCAAAAGGTTTTAAATTACAAAAGGGGACTCAAACACAGGAGTCCATTCACAATCTACATAACGTACTACAAAATGCTATTCACAAACTTACATGTACGGGGGGTTTCGCCTGCCTCTCCTACGTTTTTCTGTGAAGAGAACTCCACCCCAACTGTGGAGTCTACGCACACGTACGGTTATGTTTCAATAGGAAATGTGGTAGGAACAGCAAGGAGTGGTTGTAAAATATAATTTTACAGGGGAATAATTATGAGCAAAGGGGAGGGGATTTGCAGTAGTAAGGAGGGGTTTCAGGAAAGTTAAGGATGGGTTTTGGAAGGGCCATGCACCCATACATTTTTTCCAATAATTTACCATAGGGAGATTCGGCAGTCGGGGCGGAAATCTCTACCTTGGGTAAAGTATAGGGAAAACTAAAAAAAGGTTTATTGAACTTTATAAAAGAATAGTAAAACATGTTTATGCTAGACATTAATGTAAACTATTTTGATATATATTCACTTTAAATGTAGAACAAAATAAAAAAGCTACAGCATTATTTCTTTAAAAAAATAATCTTTTTATTTAATTAACCAACACCAGATACAATCACCACAAATGAGTACACAATCATTTTTCCTGATTCCAGCTTTAACATTCCTGACACTCCTTACAGTCCCACTGGCAATTTATTCCTCCAGAACTCTATTCTCAATCAGTTCCCTCCTGCATTTCCTCCACCCTCCTCCGAGGCTCTGGCGCCATACAGGGGTTGCCTCTAAAGTCATTCCATTTACTCCAGACCTTACCCCATTTGCAGGGGCAGCCACGACTGGTATACACCGCCTTCTCCACGACCATACACCAGTTTCATAGTACTCTTCCAGTCTCCCAGGGAGGGAGTCACATCAGAATCCCAAGCACGTGCTATATTTCTTTTGCCGATCATCAGTGCTAGAGTCACCCCTATTTGGTCTTCACTTCCCAAATCCGTTGCCTCCCACACATTTAGGAGACACCAATTTACCGAACTGATCAACTCACACCTATACACTACATTTAAACATTGAATCATTTTCAAGCAGTATTCTTGAATTTCGGGGCAGGTCCATATTATATGGAAGAATGTGCCCTCCTTTCTACAGCCCCTACAACAAAAAGCATCAGTTAGTTTTTCCATCTTTACCAGTGAGGTGCTTGAAATGTAGACCCTGTGAAGTATTTTGAGTTGCACCGGGCAAAACTGGGCTTTGATCGCAACCTCCCAAGGGGAGGCCAGTGCCTCCTACCACTCCTCGTCATGCAACTCAGGGATGTCTTTTTCCCATTTCACTTTTAAGTGAGTTAAAATATCTGGTGCATGATTTATTCGTTTTTTATATGTAACCTTATATTTAAGGTGATCCGGATGTATGACCTTAGGAATGACCGCAATCAATCGGCAAGCCAAACGTTTTGCCAGGATCTTTGCCTCGCTATTTAGTAGGGGGATGGGTCAGTAAGACCCGCACTAGTCTCTCGGTTTCCCTTCTTTATGAATTACCACTATTGATGCTAGTCTTTGCTCTAGGGTCATTGGTCTGTAACTAGACTCTCCTCGAACATATTCAACAGGTGGGGTATTGTGTGCTTGCTTTTATAGAGTTCGACTGTAATCCCATTAGGCACCAGCGCCTTCCCCGACTTGACATTCCCGAGGGCCTGCTGCAATTTTTCAGTGGTTAGTTCTCCGTCTAAGGTTTGTACCTCTGCTTATGTGAGTTGTGGTAGGGGTCTGTCTTTCAGGAGCCCCGGCACCTCCTGGGATGTAATGGAGGACTCAGACGTATATGCGTATTCATAATAGTTTGTGAACTCCTCAGCTATATCTTGAGGGTCCGTGAGGGTTTCCCTGCCCTTCTAGTGTATTGAGGCCACCCAACGATTGGCTTCTCCTGTTTGTTGAGCCATGCTATAAGCCTCCCCGCTTTATATCCATGCTCACAGACACGGTACCTCATTTCCTCGAGGAGAGCTTAAACAGCATTTACCGTCAAGTCTTTGTATTCTTGGTGTTTTAGGCTCAGTAAGTGTTTTGATTCCTCATTATCCAGTCTGACTACTTGCTGTTCTAATTCCATGATAGTCTTTTTCTACTTCCTCAATCTCCTTCCTTTTTCCCCTCTTGTGCCCTATCATTAGTGCTAGTGCTTGCCCTCTGATGACTGTCTTATACGCCTCCCAGAGCATCGTTGTTGACGCCACTGAGGACTCGTTTTCTTCAAAATATCTTACAGTTGTTTTGCTAAGATCTTCTCTGATTTTGGGAATTTTCAGATAGAACGCATTCAGCGCTTTTATGTTCCTAGGTCTTGGCTTCCCTACTGAGTATTTAGCCCAGATTGGAGAGTGGTGGGATATACCTCTAGGGAGATGCCTAGCCTCATTGAAGTCCGAAATCTGGTCGGCGGGCGTGATTAAGAGGTCTATCCTAGAACAGCTATTATGTACACTGGAGTGGAATGTATGTTCTCGGTTCCTGGGATTTCAGGCTCTCCAAATGTCGGCCAAACCAAGTGCTTTAAGGAAGTCAGCTAACTGTGTCTGGTCTACATGGTATTTCCTCACAGGGTGCCTATCAAGTATGTCGTTCACAACCATATTGAAATCCCCCCCAATGATGAGGTGCCCTGTCGGTAGTTCTAGCAGTAGTTTCCCAAGGTCAGGGAGGGTCGAGACTGCCAGTGCTGGCGGTACATATACTGAAACTATATTTAGTGTCTCCCCCTCCCATTACCCTGAGAGGGTCGTATACCTTCCCAGTTTATCTGACCAAGTCTGTTCGACTATGAGTGGGAACTGTTACTTGAGAAGTATTCCGGTGCCTCTGGAGCTAGAGGCGAATCCCGCATGGCTCTGCATCTTATACCGCCCTCTGTCAAGCGCCTTACATTTAGTACCCAGTAGGTGGGTTTTTTGCAGGAGGATTACGTCAGGTGCATGTCTTCTTACAAACTGGATCACTATACCTCTTTTAACCTTGTCACCCAAGCCGTTGACATTCCACATCATCCGCTTGAGCTCAGGGATCACGTTGCGCCCCATAAAAAATATTGGGGGATGCTAAGACTCTGCGGAGCCTTCCAGCAGCTCTTCTCACTAGGCCTTGATATCACATTTCTTATTAGGCTTGCCGAGGCTTCTTGTGCTATCATGTAGTGAAACTTCTCTAAATCTACATCAGGAGTACATAAGGTCAAAAATAGTGCAACTGCACCCAACGGGGTGCCCAACTCCCCCCCGTCCCCCCCAGATCCCCATAAACTACCCCCCACACCACAACTCTGCCAGGCGGATTCAACCATCCCACCTTCCCCAACTCAGCAGAAACGAGTCGGGAGAACGTGTGCCCCCCTACCGCCCCCGCTCCCCATCCCCCCAAAAAACACGTTCATAATAGCAGTTGACCCCTGGTTCCAAACAAATTCTAACCCAAAGTCTGCCTTTACGTGGTGTCTCACGTGAAGATCGATCCCTCGATCGGGCGTTCTTTCCCCTTCCTCTCCTGCGATCCATTTTAAGTAATTATAGGAAGGTTGCTGAGGGGGATCAGACTTTCAACCGGCCTTTCAGGGTAGTCTCACCTTTGGTTCTTGGTTCATCCTGATGATCAATCTCTCTCCCTGACTACTGTAGTGTCTCCCCCAGTCTGTCTCTGCAGTGTCTCACTTTCTGTGGATCTGGGCATTTTCTTGGGTCTAGAACCTTGGTTCCACTTGTCTAGAGAACGCCGCACTGTGCACCAGCCCTCCACCCAGGCCCTAGCACCCTACGAAAATAAAAAAAACATGATTTTCCCCCTTCTTCCACTCAGAACTTTGCCGGGTAGAGCATGGAGTACTTCACCTCCCTTTTTCTCAACTTTTGCTTCACCGCCAGGAATGATCTCCTCTGCCTCTGCACTTTCTGGATGTAGTCTGGAAATAACGATATATGTGCGTTCTCGAAAGAGAACGGTGGGGCCAACCTGGCCGTCTGAAGCACTACATCTCAATAGTTTAGGAAGCAGCCAGTATAGGTCTAGGTGGGCCCCCCAACGCGGTCTGCCTCCTGGCACTCTATGGGCTCTCTCCACAGTGAACAGTTTTGATACACCACACAGTTGCAGATGCTTGACGATGAGGTCCTCAACAAATATTTCAGTGGATTGGCCTTCTGTTCTGTCCGGTACACCCAAAATTCATACGTTGTTCCTCCTTGACCTTCCCTCAAAGTCTTCCAGTTTCGCTTCCAGGTTGGATGTCGCGGTCTGAAGCGCCCCCACTCTATCTTGTAGGGCTTTGGTGTCTTGTGTCAGAGTCCCTGTTACGTCTTCCACTGCTTTGAGCCTAGTCCCCATATTCCACAAGTCCGCCCGTATCAGAGTCACCTCCGCCCCCACGTGGTCCATTGTTCCCTCTAGAGCCGTGCGCAACACCTGTATTGCGGACATGATGTCTTGTAGAGAGAGGGCTTACCCGGATACCTGTAGCTGAGGCGCCGTCACCAGGTGCTCTGCGGCCAGATACGGTACCCTGGGTAGGGCAAACTTGTCCATTTTAGTTTGGTGCGAGCCCTTCATTCCACGAGATCCTGTCATGATTTATCGGGGCCTGAATCGTGCTTAGGAGGGGGAAGGCTCAGGCCGACGGGTACTCCCTGATGCCTGCCGCAGGAAGGAGATCTCCCCGCACGAGGAAGCTGACTTACGGTAACATCAACTGGAAGTCAATATCAGGATGGCAGGTTTTAATGGAAGAGGTTCTATGTGCAGCAATCTCAGGAGTGGGACATTCTAATCAACCCATTGGGGTATAAATGATTTTAGTTTTTGGAGCAATGACAAGCCCACTGGGGTGAAATGTATGCAGTACGACCATTACCATAATGTTTTGCACTTACAGGAAGGCCCACTGTGGGCTGAACTGTTATTTAAATGTAAATTAGGTGACTGCAATGTGCTGCTGTGAACAAGGGTATTGTAGCCTGAAACGTGTCAGGCCGCTGTTGAAATTAATTAAGGCCTCCTGCTGGCTTTGCTACAGTCTCCATTAAAGAAATAAAACCTACCTGGGAGTGCATCTTCATTCGAGGGCAAATATATATATATATACATATATATATATATATATATATATATATATATATATATATATATCAAACACAAAGGTTGCCCCATTGGAAGGCCTCACTCAAGGTGGTTTCACACTCGTTTGCCGCCGGCAGTGGCACCGCAGCCCATCATGCTTTACTCCATCTCGTGCCAAACACGTTTCGGGTGTACCTCCCGCCCTTGATCACTGGCTGAAACAACAGGAGACACAGGCTGATTGCTTGCACGTAATTTATTTGGAAATTCAGTCCTGCCCAAATGGGCGTCATCAGGGAGCATTATGGTCTTTGCAGTTCCTTGTTGGACAAAGTGCAATTACCCAGTGGTTGCCAGTATTTCCCATTGTTAAAAATGTCAAGCCCCAGTGGGCAGAGTACAGCGTGGTGAGAGCCGCAATGACACCAATATATACCTGCGGCTCAGGCCCCCCTCGTTCAATTCAGTGCTCAAAATCACGGGCAATGTAGATCCGCTCCTCTTAAAGCGGCGGGGCCTTCCGCGACCGGACTAGCCGCATATTACATCAAACACAAAGGTTGCCCCATTGGAAGGCCTCACTCAAGGGGGTTTCACACTCGTTTGCCGCCGGCAGTGGCACCGCAGCCCGTCATGCTTTACTCCATCTCGTGCCAAACGCGTTTCGGGCGTACCTCCCGCCCTTGATCACTGGCTGAAACAACAGGAGACACAGGCTGATTGCTTGCACGTAATTTATTTGGAAATTCAGACCCGCCCAAATGGGCGTCATCAGGGAGCACTGGGTAGTTGCACTTTGTCCAACAAGGAACTGCATAGACCATAATGCCGGCGGCAAACGAGTGTGAAACCCCCTTGAGTGAGGCCTTCCAAGGGGGCAACCTTTGTGTTTGATGCAATATGCGGCTAATCCGGTCGCGGAAGGCCCCGCCGCTTTAAGAGGAGCGGATCTACATTGCCCGTGATTTTGAGCAGTGAATTGAACGAGGGGGGCCTGAGCCGCAGGTATATATTGGTGTCATTGTGGCTCTCACCACGCTGTACTCTGCCCACTGGGGCTTGACATTTTTAACAATGGGAAATACTGGCAACCACTGGGTAGTTGCACTTTGTCCCACAAGGAACTGCAAAGACCATAATACTCCCTGATGACGCCCATTTGGGCGGGACTGAATTTCCAAATAAATTACGTGCAAGCAATCAGCCTGTGTCTCCTGTTGTTTCAGCCAGTGATCAAGGGCGGGAGGTACGCCCGAAATGCGTTTGGCACGAGATGGAGTAAAGCATGACGGGCTGCGGTGCCACTGCCGGCGGCAAATGAGTGTGAAACCCCCATGAGTGAGGCTTCCAATGGCGCAACCTTTGTGTTTGATGTAATATGCGGCTAGTCCGGTCTCGGAAGGCCCGCCTCTTTAAGAGGAGCGGATCTACATTGCCCGTGATTTTGAGCAGTGGGTAGTTGCACTTTGTCCAACAAGGAACTGCAAAGACCATAATGCTCCCTGATGACGCCCATTTGGGCAGGACTGAATTTCCAAATAAATTACGTGCAAGCAATCAGCCTGTGTCTCCTGTTGTTTCAGCCAGTGATCAAGGGCGAGAGGTACGCCCGAAGCGCGTTTGGCACGAGATGGAGTAAAGCATGACGGGCTGTGGTGCCACTTCCGGCGGCAAACGAGTGTGAAACCCCCTTGAGTGAGGCCTTCCAATGGGGCAACCTTTGGGGCCGATTCACAGAACTAACTTAAGATAAAATCCTAAACTTACTTCTTTTGGTATTCACAGAAGTTAGGATTTTGTCTTAAGTTTGTCTTAAGACAAACTTAAGACAGACTTAAGACAGACTTAAGACAAACTTAAGACAGACTTAAGACAGACTTAAGACAGACTTAAGACAAAATCCTAACTTCTGTGAATACCAAAAGTAGTAAGTTTAGGATTTTGTCTTAAGTTAGATCTGTGAATCGGGCCCTTTGTGTTTGATGTAATATGCGGCTAGTCCGGTCGCGGAAGGCCCCGCCGCTTTAAGAGGAGCGGATCTACATTGCCCGTGATTTTGAGCAGTGAATTGAATGAGGGGGGCCTGAGCCGCAGGTATATATTGGTGTCATTGCGGCTCTCACCACGCTGTACTCTGCCCACTGGGGCTTGACATTTTTAACAATGGGAAATACTGGCAAACACTGGGTAGTTGCACTTTGTCCAACAAGGAACTGCAAAGACCATAATGCTCCCTGATGACGCCCATTTGGGCGGGACTGAATTTCCAAATAAATTACGTGCAAGCAATCAGCCTGTGTCTCCTGTTGTTTCAGCCAGTGATCAAGGGCGGGAGGTACGCCCGAAACGCGTTTGGCATGAGATGGAGTAAAGCATGACGGGCTGCGGTGCCACTGCCGGCGGCAAACGAGTGTGAAACCCCCTTGGGTGAGGCCTTCCAATGGGGCAACCTTTGTGTTTGATGTAATATGCGGCTAGTCCGGTCGCGGAAGGCCCTGCCGCTTTAAGAGAAGCGGATCTACATTGCCCGTGATTTTGAGCAGTGAATTGAACGAGTGGGGCCTGAGCCGCAGGTATATATTGGTGTCATTGTGGCTCTCTCCACGCTGTACTCTGCCCACTGGGGCTTGACATTTTTAACAATGGGAAATACTGGCAACCACTGGGTAGTTGCACTTTGTCCCACAAGGAACTGCAAAGACCATAATACTCCCTGATGACGCCCATTTGGGCGGGACTGAATTTCCAAATAAATTACGTGCAAGCAATCAGCTTGTGTCTCCTGTTGTTTCAGCCAGTGATCAAGGGCGGGAGGTACGTCCGAAATGCGTTTGGCACGAGATGGAGTAAAGCATGACGGGCTGCGGTGCCACTGCCGGCGGCAAATGAGTGTGAAACCCCCATGAGTGAGGCTTCCAATGGGGCAACATTTGTGTTTGATGTAATATGCGGCTAGTCCGGTCGCGGAAGGCCCGCCGCTTCAAGAGGAGCGGATCTACATTGCCCGTGATTTTGAGCAGTGGGTAGTTGCACTTTGTCCAACAAGGAACTGCAAAGACCATAATGCTCCCTGATGACGCCCATTTGGGCGGGACTGAATTTCCAAATAAATTACGTGCAAGCAATCAGCCTGTGTCTCCTGTTGTTTCAGCCAGTGATCAAGGGCGGGAGGTACGCCCGAAACGCGTTTGGCACGAGATGGAGTAAAGCATGACGGGCTGCGGTGCCACTGCCGGCGGCAAACGAGTGTGAAACCCCCTTGAGTGAGGCCTTCCAATGGGGCAACCTTTGGGGCCGATTCACAGAACTAACTTAAGATAAAATCCTAAACTTACTTCTTTTGGTATTCACAGAAGTTAGGATTTTGTCTTAAGTTTGTCTTAAGACAAACTTAAGACAGACTTAAGACAGACTTAAGACAAACTTGAGACAAACTTAAGACAAACTTAAGACAAACTTAAGACAAACTTAAGACAAACTTAAGACAGACTTAAGACAAACTTAAGACAAACTCCTAACTTCTGTGAATACCAAAAGTAGTAAGTTTAGGATTTTGTCTTAAGTTAGTTCTGTGAATCGGGCCCTTTGTGTTTGATGTAATATGCGGCTAGTCCGGTCGCGGAAGGCCCCGCCGCTTTAAGAGGAGCGGATCTACACTGCCCGTGATTTTGAGCAGTGAATTGAACGAGGGGGGCCTGAGCCGCAGGTATATATTGGTGTCATTGCGGCTCTCACCACGCTGTACTCTGCCCACTGGGGCTTGACATTTTTAACAATGGGAAATACTGGCAAACACTGGGTAGTTGCACTTTGGAACAAGGAACTGCAAAGACCATAATGCTCCCTGATGACGCCCATTTGGGCGGGACTGAATTTCCAAATAAATTACGTGCAAGCAATCAGCCTGTGTCTCCTTTTGTTTCAGCCAGTGATCAAGGGCGGGAGGTACGCCCGAAACGCGTTTGGCACGAGATGGAGTAAAGCATGACGGGCTGCGGTGCCACTGCCGGCGGCAAACGAGTGTGAAACCCCCTTGAGTGAGGCCTTCCAATGGGGGAACCTTTGTGTTTGACATATATATATATATATATATATATATATATATATATATATATATATATATATATATATATATATATATATATATATATTCACTTAAAAAACCATAGGTTTCACACATGTTATAGTTAGCTGGACATTTCACTCGTAAAAAACCATTGAAATTCCCCCGTTATAGTTAGTTCAGAGAACTATAACTCGCGCGACCGCAATCCACTGCTCATGACGTCACATATTACATCACTCATGACATGGTCAGTGGCATCACTCATGACATCACTGATGACATCATCCTTGTGATAGAGTGGCGGTCGCGCGAGTTATAGTTATCTGAACTAACTATAACGGGGTAATTTCAATGGTTTTTGCGAGTGAAATGTCCAGCTAACTATAACATGAAACCTATGGTTTTTTAAGTGAATTTGTAAGGTTTTTTAAATGCTAAGTTATGTATGTTTTATTATATTTTTTATATATATTTTTATTTTTTATTTTTAAGGTTTTTCACCGTGCGCGCACGGTGCGTGCACCCCGCGTTTTTTTTGAAAAAAAAATAAAATGTTTTTTTCACCCTTCGGGGTCCTTCAGGGACCCCCTGACAAAGGCTAGGGGATCAGGAACTCTCTACCCTGCCCCCTTTTCACATTCTCCGCCTTTCTTTTTCCCTGTCACACACACAACACACAAAATGGCGGCCGACACGTCCTGATTTCGACCGATTCGAACGTTGACTGACATGAAACCACCAATCAGAATTACGCTCGCGCACGTTAAGGTGCGCGCACGGTGCACGCTTATAGATATTTATGTGCTTTTAACTGCAATTTACTCAGGAACTACTGAGCAGATTGACTCCATATATGCAAAAGGCACATCCCTGACCTGAGGACTACCTCTTTGCCAAATTTCAAGTAATTCTGTTCAGCCGTTCGGGCTGTACCTTCGACTAAAGGTCCTATGGGAAAATGCATGGGGAAAACGCATTTTGTGACCCCCCTTTTTTCTCAGCCCCCGCTTGACGAATCACCCCGAGACTTTCAGGGTAGGAGCTGAGCGGAGCGCCCCATTAGTTTTGAAAATTTCGCCAGGATTCATCAACCGGCGCCAAAGTTATTCAAAATAGAATTTTCAGATTTCCTATGGAAACTCGGTCCTAACTATAACTATCTACTGGCGACCGCCAGTAGATAATATATATATATATATATATATACATATATATATTCACTGAAAAAAACATAGGTTTCAGGGGTGTTATAGTTAGCTGGACTTTTCACTCGTACAAAACCATTGAAATTCCCCCGTTATAGTTAGTTCAGCTAACTATAACTCGCGCGCCAGCAATGCACTGCTGATGACGTCACATATTACATCACTCATGACATGGTCAGTGACATCACTCATGACATCACTGATGACATCTCAAATGACATCACTGATGACATCACTGATGACATCATCCAGTGAATGTGTGTTTTTCTGAAAATTAAATATGTTTTATATATGTATATCTCAAGGTCGATGGAAGAATAAATGGGTATATAAGTGTCTAAATGGATGATTTATTTTTGAAAAATTGATTGTGTAACTGACTGATTAAGTGTATCATAGTGAATACATGGCTTAGTGAGTAATGTTTAAATATGTAAATATCTGTATCCGTCTCTCACTTTGTGTATAAGTGGCTGCATGGGTTGGTGAGTAGCTACATGGGTATCTATATAGGTTATTAGTTGGTTTTTTGAGTATCAGTCTGAGTGTCTGCATGGTTCGGTGGGGGGTATTACGTAGTGCATAGGTGCATGAATGAGTGACTCACTGTTTGTATGTGTTGAAGACAGCATGTGTGCAGGACTGTATGGGTGGATGAGTGTGTGTATGGGTGTGTTAGTGAGTGAATGACTGTCTCAATAGTGTCTTTATGAGTAACTGCATATGTTTTAAACTAGTATATGTGACTATTGGTGTATATAAGTGAGTGTATGTGAGAGTGAGAGATTGAAAGAGTTCCTGTATGAATAAGTATGTGTTTCTATAAGTGATTGTTTAAAAGACTAAGTATGTGTAAGTTTCCACAGAAGTAAGTGTGGTGGTGTGTGTATAACTGTATATGCAAGTAAATGTATGTTTGATTCTTTATTAGCATGAGTGACTATGCGTGTGAGTAACTCTATGGATGAGTGGCATTGTGTAACAGGATGTATAGGTGTATGAGTACATATGATGAGTGAGTACATGTATGAGGGACTGTATAGGACTGTTGGTGAATGAGTGGATGTGTATGTGGATCTTAGAATTACTGAAGAGGTTGTTGTAACTGGTATTGG
Organism: Triturus cristatus; assembly: GCF_964204655.1. Lineage (NCBI taxonomy): Eukaryota > Metazoa > Chordata > Amphibia > Caudata > Salamandridae > Triturus > Triturus cristatus. The sequence goes on from NC_140594.1 coordinate 884,310,251, forward strand.
TATGTCCATTGTTTTGAAAATTTTAGTCTCTATTTTTGAATGTGTGTATCAAAGGTTATATTAGGGTGAGAGGAGGTCTGCCACTCTATCACAAGGATGATGTCATCAGTGATGTCATCAGTGATGTCATTTGAGATGTCATCAGTGATGTCATGAGTGATGTCACTGACCATGTCATGAGTGATGTAATATGTGACGTCATCAGCAGTGCATTGCGGGCGCGCGAGTTATAGTTAGCTGAACTAACTATAACGGGGGAATTTCAATGGTTTTGTACGAGTGAAAAGTCCAGCTAACTATAACACCCCTGAAACCTATGTTTTTTTCAGTGAATTTCTGAGGTTTTTTAAATGCTAATTCCTAACTATAACGTGCCTGAAACCTATGGTTTTTTCTGTGAATTTCAAAGGTTTTTTAAATGCTAATTTCTAACTATGCCTACAGAGATAGGACATGTGAAGAAAGAAGAAAAAATGCACAGAAAGAAAAAAAAGAAGTGCAGAAAGAAGCAACAGAAGTCCTCAAAGACGAAGAAAAGTGCAGGAAGAAGGATACCGTGCAGAAAGAAGCCTTGTTGCAAAATCATCCTGTACCCTCAACTTTTTCAGACGGATACTGGTGGTAACTGAGTCTGACTAACAAGTCCTAGAGCCAGTGCTATGTTAAAAGACACTTAGAATACAGTGAAAACACCTACATACACTAGGGAACATTATGCGTTGGAGTTCCCCTGTGATTAGCATGACCTCCTCTGTAAGCCCCTAGTGTATAATAGGGCAGGGGGATTAAAACTACCTCTTAAAACAGGCCACAGGGCGTTTTTGCACACGTTAACTCAGGCCCCGTCCCCTCCCTTCACCACTGTGTAAACACGCCCTGTGTCCGTTTTTAGTTGGGAGATTAAGTTCATTTGAATCCTGAGGGTCCCTAGGGTCCAACTAGCCCACTAGGTACCTCCAGTAAGTGCCACAGAGCTGCGTTGCAGAGAGGTGTAAAAAGTGGCACGGCCTGGACCACCTCTCTGCAATGCAGCTCAGTGGCGCTTACTGGAAGCACTTGGTGGGCTAGTTAGCCCCCAGTATTGAAGGGAAATTATATCCCCAATTTAAAACGTGCCATAGTGCGTGTTTGCACACGTCACCTCAGGCCCCGTCCCCTCCCTTCTCCACTGTGTAAACACGCCCTGTGGCTGTTCTAAGTTGAGAGATTAAGTCCCCTTGAATCCTAAGGGTCCCTAGGGTCAAACTAGGCCACTAGGTACCTCCAGTAAGCGCCACAGAGCTGCGTTGCAGAGAGGTGTAAAAAGGGGCTTGGCCTCAGAACACCTGTCTGCAGCACAGCTCCCTGGCGCATACTGGAGATGCCTGTTGGGCTAGTTGGCCCTCAGGGACCCTCAGTATTGAAGAGGAATTAATTCCCCAACTTACAATTCGCCAGGGGGCGCGTTTGCAGAGTGCTGCAAGGAGGGGGCGTGGCCTCCGGCACGATGCCAGTCTTTTATTTATTTTAATTTTTTAAGACGGGGGGCTGTGTGGTTCCCCTTCTTATTCTAATTTATTGGCCCTGATGACCCCATCCCCCAGGACCTGTCTCCTAATTATATTTGTTTGACCCCAATCCCCAGGGCTGGCCACTGTTTTTTATTATTTTAAAAAAATATATATTTATAGACACACCTAGGACATGCTGGACAAACCGTACGTACCTATCACCATGACGATTTGCGTGATATTCATTTAAAGGCGACTATGCATACAATGAATCCACGTGGAATGTATTTACACCACTAGTGTAGCTCTGACATGTCTGATGCCCTACCGTGCCTAATCCCGGTAGACACCCTTGTCGTTTATTTATACAAACATGGGTAGCTATTGACGGACACATTTAATGCACATGCACACCAAGCCATTCAAAGGGGATTATGCAAGAAACCCCCCTCACGGTTAATAAAACACACATCCACTGCCGGATGTGTAATACTTTTTATTTTGCTCTCTGGAAAGGGGACGAACATCACTTGAGAGTCATAGCGCGCTCCTGGCAGAGCCCAATGCTGTGTTACACCCACCATTGCCTGCTGAGTGCCACACACCTCTGTGTTGTATTCCACTAGCTAGTGCATACGCTATGACACTCTCTAGCCCATGTGCACTGTAACACCACCTCGTGAATATGTCATGCCACACTTGTCTTCGCACGGGTTATATTGCCCCATCTAACGTGCCTTCCTCGATGCCTATGTTATAACGCAGTGCTATGAAATACATATTACAATCTGGGATCCATATCTTTGTCACAGTGCATATGCAACGTTACACTCCCCAGCACATACTTTATATTACAACTTTAGAGACTAGTTAGGTTACACAACACTGCCCTGTGCATATTACACTCCAAGGCGCATATCGCATAGCACGCGCTAGTGCCTGTGCTATCTCGCGCTCTCCAATGAATCTGTAATTGCGCACAATGTATTGCATATTATATTTCACGCCGGTTCATCTTATATCACACTTTTTGGTGCATAGTTTATATCATACACTATATCTAGTTTTCATTTTCAATCGTGCTCTCAGGACTATGTTCTATATAACACTGTGTTCATCTACCCTTTTCACGGGCATTACATTTTGCGATAGGGGGTGGAGGGTCAGGGGGTGTTTCTGCCAAGTGAGCCCGGAGTCACAGTCACAAACGTCCTCTTCTTCCTGAATAAAAGTGAGATTATGCTGCATACTTGTTCATATTTTAAGTAGTTCGCACAGACACACGTTTTAAAAACAATAAAGTTCCTAATACCCGCCTTCTCTGAACAGTTAGCTTGCTGCCCCATCCCCCTCCTCCCTATCCTCTGTTGTGTGAATCCATGGACTAGCCTCCTCCCTCCTGCCATGCATGGTCTGATGTGCTGCCACTGCCCTCAATTTAGTATGATGTACCAGTCCACTTCTCCTGCCCTCCATTGCCCAATTCTATGCCCCATCATTGACCTCCTGCTTAAACTCTGTGCTTAGCTTGCTGCCCGTATTCTCCTTCCCCCTGCCCTCCGATGTCTTTGTGCATGCCCCTGCTCCATCCTTTTTGCCCACCATGTTCCATGGACCTGCCACTCCTATCTACTCTGAGTGTTCTGTTGAGCTGCCACTCCCCTCCCACCTGCCTAGCATTGTCAGATGACTGTAACCTGTCCCTGCCACCTCCACCCTGCCTGTCCACATGCCATGCCCCTATCCTCTTCCTCCTGTCCTACATGGTCCATTGTACTGCCACACCCTTCTGCCCTCCCTGGTCTGTTGTGCTGCAACTGCTCCTCCTGCCTGCCCCGTGCGGTCTGTTGTGAGGCCCCTTCCCCTGAACTTTCTTGTCTGTGCACAGGTCCTGACCCTCCCTTCTATCCTCCATCGTCCTTTGTGCATGCCCCTGCACCCTCCTTCTTGCCCATCATAGCCATTGTGCTGCCACTAACCCTCCCACTTGCCATGCATGGTCTTCTGTGCTGCCATGGCCCCTCCCGCCTTCCCTGTGTGGTCAGTTAGCTGCCCCTGACCCCCTCCCACCTTCCCTCCATGGTCTGTGTGTATGCCATCACAGTCTCAGTGTTGCTCTCCATGGTGTGTCTTGCTTCTAGTGCCCATCCTGCCTGACCTCCATGGCTATCTTGCTGCTCCTGCCCTGCCCCCTTGCCCCCAGCCCTCTGTTTACATGTGCAGACCCCTACTCCCTCCCTCCTGGCTTGTCTGTTCCATTGTAATGCCCCTGATCCGTCCCTCCTGCCCTTTATGGTCTGTTATGCTGCAGCTTTCTCTCCTGTCTGTCCATTATGGTCAGCTAGCTACCATTGCCTCTTGCCCCTCTGTTCTCTGTTGTCCATGTGCATGGTCCTGTCCCCTCCCTCTTGCTTTCTATGGATTGTTGTGCTGCACTCCCGTCCCGCATGCCCTGTGTGGTGTATTGTGCTGCTGCAAACCCTGATGCCTGCCCTGCAGGGTCAGTTTGGTGCACCTCTCCATGTCCCTCCTGTCCTCTGTTATCCAAGTCCATGTCCCTACCCCATTTCCTTCCATGATCCAATGTACCATACTTGCGAACATTTTGAACTTGGTAAGAGGGAGATTTTGAAATAAAACTGGGGTATTGATTTTCCCCTTTGAGTTACATTGAAAAAGAGGAGATTGTAGACAGGAGACAGATCAAATAAAGCCCATTTGAGCTTAAAAACATTGGACGTTTCCTGGCTGAATCGGGTCTGTTGGCATGTATGGTTGTACTACCATTGCCTCTTCCTTCTGCCCACGATGGTCTATTACATTGCCACAGCCTCTGTTGCAAGTCCTGTATTGTTGGTTTGTTGCCCCTGCCCCCCTTTCCACTGCCCTCCATAGTCTGTTGTGCTGCCACGGCCCTTCCTGCCTGCTCAGTGTGGTTAAATTGTTGCCTTTGCCCCCTCCTACCTGCCTTCAATTTTCAGAGTCCGTGCCCCTAGCCTCTGCCTCTCAACAGTATCCTAATGAACAACTAGATTGCTAACATTCTATATTTATTACAAAAGTGTGGAACGCCTGACGTCATCTTGATGTAATCAAAACGGTAATACCTAGAGCATTTCCTTTAGAAATTACATATATGAGAGGGTCTTATTGGCATCAAAATTATGGTTAGTGCTCTAAAAGACTAAAATAAGGACATATTTTCTGAGTTTTCAAATAGCGACAAAGCACTTTTAAATTATTTGTAATCTTAGTTTTTTTATCCAGTTGACCACTTGATTAAATGTTGCACTTAGGGGAGAGGATGTGGTGTTACTTCCAGAACTGCAGACTTTGCAACTGGGGAACCAGGTTGGAGTTTCTGCTTCAGCTCGACATTCTGTGATTCTGGTCAAATCACTTAGTCTCCCCATGTCTACAACCAAAATGAATTTGTTCTTGTGTGATGTAACCAATGCTCATGTAAAGCACTCCAATACCTGACAAGTCTGCACTATATAACACTGCAAAAACACAAAATAATAAGTGTTTTGCACACTTCTGTCATTGGGTTATATTTGGGCTACATATGGGTGATTTTGGGCTACATTTGGGCTCTTTTGTCTCCGGTGGCCATCTTGGGAGATTTATTTGTTATGAAGTTTCCTAATATCCTCATGTACTGCAGTCTCCTCAGTAGGAAATGCTTTCAGTTTTTTACTTTGATTCCATCATGAAGGTATTCAGATATGTCACACATTTGCCATAAATTCTGAATGTTAGCACTCTGGTTGCTCATTAGATCACTGTAGTAAAACTACTGTTCACCATGGAAGTCTGCTCCTGGTATTAAAAGTGCATGTTTCAGTCTGCATGTCAGAATTTTTTAATGAAATAGAAGAGGATTTGAGAAGTCACTCAAAATGTGCCCTCATTTTCTTTCTTCAGCATTAATCATAATTTCTATGGCAAAATGAACCCCCTCATTGTGTTCCTTTTTAAATTAAATGTTTTAAGTGTTACCAGTTTATTCCAATCAAGATGGCTTCAGGTGTGCCATACTTTTGTCATAATGAAGACAGTAAGTGCTCTAGTTGTTTTTAAGAACACTCTGGGACATTCTGTCATTGGGCTATACTTGGGCTACATCTGGGTGATATTTGGGCTACATTTGGGCTCTTTTGTCTCTGGTGGCCATCTTGGAAGACTTATTTGTTATGAAGTTTCCTAATTTCCTCATTTACTGCAGTCTCCTCAGTAGGAAATACTTTCAGTTTTTTACTTTGATTCCATCAAGAAGGCATTCAGATGTGTCACACATTTGCCATAACTTCAGAATGTTAGCACTATTTTTGCTCATTAGATCACTGTAGTAAAGCTACTGCTCACCAGGGAAAACTGCTGCTGGTATTGAAAGTGTATGTTTCAGTCTGCATGTCAGAATTTTTTAATGAAATAGAAGAGGATTTGAGAAGTCACTCAAAATGTGCCCTAATTTTTCTTTCCCCCCCCCCCCTTTCACACCTGAACCCGGTTCCCTAAACTTCACACGGATCCCGCCTCGTCAGCACTAACTTGCTCCCAACAGCACGGCGCCACCCCCTCCGTCTCACCACCATTGTTTTCACCCTCCTCTCTCGGTATGACACACATCCATTCCTTGTCTAATGGGTCACGCATCGTTAGCATCTTTCTCGAATTGTAATTCCTGCAATGACAGACCACGCATCGTTAGCATCTTCTCTGTTTGATCCATACGGGCACTCTTCACGTCCCCACCTGTTTCCTCACCGTCCTTGACCTCCTTGGTCTTGTCTTCACTTTGTGCGTCACTGCACAGCACTGCAACAACGCTGCCATTTTCTTCCGCATGTGTACCCTCACATGTACATGCACTCACCCTCTTCACGTAGCGGAATTTTTACACCCCTCTAACGGTCTCCTGACCAGTTTTGCTCGTAGTAAGGTGGACTTGCTTTATTGTTTATTTACCAATTTTTTGTTGTTCCTTTTTCCTGTCTTACTACCCTACAGGCTCCTTGACACTTTCTATCAGGCAACAGTTCAATTCCTAGTCCTGATGATGATCCCTTAGTATTGAGAGCTAGGGATCGAAACGTCGACCTATGTAACAAACACCACTATTTAACCATTGTGAAAAAATGAGTGTGCTGTTTGTTGGTTTGAGCTTACATAGTATTATTATGTAAATGTAAGCCGCCTTTTGCTCTCTCCCCTCTTTTTGCCTGTTGTTTCCTTCCTGCATCTATACCACTTATACCTTCTTTTCAAACGCTCGGTACAGGACTGTGCCGTTCGCCATCTTTGTTGTGCCTTGTATTTTGCCCATCTTGTTACCTCACTTGAATAAATATTCCTCTGTCCGGCTGGACATTGGAAGAACCTCCATAGTGCTCATTGCAGTCTATGTTGAAACATTCGAATTATTTCCTTTTATGCCAAGGACCTTTGTTCTTTAAAATAACTAATTTTTCTTTCTGCAGCACTAATCATACTTTTTATGGAAAAATGAACCCCCTCATTTTGTTCCTTTTTAAATTAAATATTTTAAGAGTTACCACTTTAATCCAAGCAAGATGGCTTCAGGTGTGCCATATGTTTATCATAAGTAGGACTGTTAGCGCTCTAGTTGTTCTTTGGAACACTCTGGGAAGCTGCAGTAGAACACAAAGGAATCAACTGACAGTCTCTGCCCTTGTTGGATGTACATGTTTTACTGAGAATGTCAGACTTCATTCTCACATGAGTGAGAAAGATAATGTGAATTTACAGAAAATAAGCTCTCAGTTTAGCTTATAGATCACCTTCCAAACCTCTGTGGGAAAAGCATGAGAAAATATTTTTCTCTCAATCATGATATCCCAGCAGAAGGCTTTTTCACATTGTGAAATCACCTTAGAACATACCACAATTCCTAAAATGAGTATGGTACCATCAACAAATGATTTATAATGTAAATAAAGTCTTAAAACCTTCTATTAACTGCAATGCTTTTTAATGAGGTGCTATCAGGTATATTGGTCCCAAGATGGCTGCCAACACTTCTTGGATGAAGTGCTGACAGCCAATCAGATCTCAGGATGACATGTGTGGTTAGGCTCCGCCCACATATATATATGATTTTACTTTTGATTTTCTCAGGAACTACTGAACAGATTGACACCAGACCTGCAAAAGGCACTTCCCTGACCTGAGGACTACCTCTCTGCCAAATTTCAAGTAATTCTGTTCAGCCGTTCGGGCTGTACCTTGGACTAAAGGTCCCTATGGAAAATTGCATGAGGAAAATGCATTTTGGGACCCCCCTTTTTTCTCAGCCCCCGCTTGACGAATCCCCCCGAGACTTTTAGGGTAGGAGCGGAGCGGAGCGCCCCACCTATTTTGAAAATTTCGCTAGGATTCGTCAGCCGGCGCCAAAGTTATTCCAAATAGAATGTTGCGGATTTCCTATGGAAACACGGTCCTAACTATAACTATCTACTGGCGACCGCCAGTAGATAATACATATATATATATATACATATACATATATATATATATATATATATATATATATATATATATATATATAATCTACTGGCGGTCGCCAGTTGATAGTTATAGTTAGGACCTATTTTCCATAGGAAATCCACAACATTCTATTCCCAATAAGTCTGGCGCTGGTTGACGAATCTTCACGAAATTTTCAAAACATTTGGCCAGCTCCGCTCCACTCCTACCCTGAAAGTTTCGTGGTGATTCATCAAGCAGGGGCCGAGAAAAATGGGGGGTCCCAAAACGCGTTTTTCCCATGCAATTTCCCATAGGATCTGTTGTCGCAGCTACAGCCCGAACCGCTGAACGGAATGCCACCAAATTTGGCAAAGTGGTAGTCCTCAGTTCAGACTCGTGCCTTTTGCATAAATGGTGTGAATCAGTTCAGTAGTTCCTGAGAAAATTAGAGTTAAAAGTACATAGATATCTATGGCCAGGGAGGATCCGCGCACCCAACCCGCACCGTAAGCGCACCCTCCTCGAACCGAGCGCGCACCCTCCCGATTGCACGCTGAATGCCAATTGGCTGTCGAGTGTCTGTCTACATTCGAAATCAGGATCTGTTGGCGGCCATTTTCTGCCTCGGTAGAAGCGAGGCTGAAGAAGCAAGGGGAATAAGTGTGTAAAACATATAAAGAGGGCAGAGTGGAAATACTCTGAACCTCTAGAGGTACTTAGGGTGTCCCAGAAGGACCCCCGGGGGCCCCCTTTTATTTTTTAAAAAAACAGCGAAATGCGCGCACGGTGCGTGCATCCTATCTCGTTGGGTGTACGGATTCTCTTGCGTTGGGTGCGCGGATCCAGGGAAAAAAAATTGAAAGAAGACAAGAAATCATTGGTTGTATGTCAACTTTCTACACTGAAAGGTAGGGTGTATAATTCTGTTTTTAAAGGCATGATTCTTATTGGTTAACAAAAACTGATTGTAAGGAACATTATATATGATAAGCTGATATGTTGAAAAGTCAAGCACACTTGCTGTCTTGTTTAGCAACATTGTGTACTGAACTTGCGACCTGTGTGCTCAGTGCAGTGTTCCGTGACCTATTTCTATGGTAACAGGCAGAAGGCAGATTGGGGGAAGGGTTGAAATGTATTTCATTTGGAAAGGGTTGAAATGTTTAACCAATAGAAATGTGTGTTTGCTTTTGAATTTATGTGTGAAGGATTGTGATTTGATATTTACATGTATATGTGTGGAAAATGAAAGGGAAACTTTTCCATTTCTTTGTTTTTGCTGAGAGGTGCACAGTGCAGAGTGTCTGTAAAAGAAAATCTGGTGTGTGACTGATATACTTCTTAATCTACAAAACAACTTGAGAGGTGAGTTATTTAATTGTGAGGGGATGTATGTAGACTATTTTGATTTTAATCAGACTAATGTATTTCTCCGGCTAAAGTGTAGGAATACTTTTTTCTCTACAATCTTATTGACAGTGTGTGTACTTATAGAAACCATTCTGTGATAAGCATTTGTGTTTTTCATGTGTTTGCAGACAGATAACTGTGCTGTTTTTATATTTTTGTAGAATTAGAAACCAGTAATTGTTTATGAATTTGTGAAATGAGTTATGTTTCTATACTAAAATGTAGTACTCCTTCTAGATGAAGAAATGTGTTTTGGTATAGTTCAAGGGATAGTGTTGTTTGTCTAGAATCACACAGTGAGTATGTGTGCATTTGGGAACCACTGTAAGAGAAGCATTTGGTAACATCGTGTATTTGCTGACAGGTAACTGTTTTAAAACCTGTCATGTTGTCAAGTTTTAGTAGCATTAGAAGCAAGTCTTTGCTTATGCATTGATAAAATGATTCATGCTTTGACACTAATGTGCTGTACTTTAATATGTAGATTGTGTGTAGTCTCCTTACCCCTTGCACAGTAGTGAATGAGTTTTTGTAAGCTGCTAAGGATAGTGTTGCTTGTCTAGAATCACACTGTGAGTCTGTGTGCATTTGGGAACCACTGTGAGAGAAGTATTTGGTAACATTGTGTATTTGCTGACAGATAACTGTTTAAAAACCTGTCTTGTTGTCAAGTTTTAGTAGCATTGGAAGGCAGTTTTTGCTTATGCTTTGATTAAATGAGTCAAGCTTTGACACAAAAGTGCAGTCCTGAAATATGTAGATTGTGTGCAGTTCCCTTACCACTTCCACTGTAGTGAATGAGTTTTGGTAAACTCCTAGGGATAGTGGTGCTGGTCTAGAATCACACTGTGAGTCTGTGTGCATTTGGGAACCACTGTGAGAGAAGCCTTTGGTAACACTGTGCATTTGGTGACAGATAACTGTTTTTAAACCTGTCATGTTGTCAAGTTTTAGTAGCATTAGAAGCCAGTCTTTGCTTATGCATTGATAAAATGATTCATGCTTTGACACTAATGTGCTGTACTTTAATATGTAGATTGTGTGTAGTCTCCTTACCCCTTGCACAGTAGTGAATGTGTTTTGGTAAGCTGCTAGGGATATTGTTGCTTGTCTAGAATCACACTGTGAGTCTGTGTGCATTTGGGAACCACTGTGAGAGAAGCATTTGGTAACATTGTGTATTTGCTGACAGATAATTGTTTTAAAACCTGTCTTGTTGTCAAGTTTTAGTAGCATTAGAAGCCAGTTTTTGCTTATGCTTTGATTAAATGAGTCAGGCTTTGACACAAAAGTGCAGTCCTGAAATATGTAGATTGTGTGCAGTTCCCTTATCACTTCCACAGTAGTGAATGATTTTTGGTAAACTCCTAGGTATAGTGGTTGTTGTCTAGAATCACACTGTGAGTCTGTGTGCATTTGGGAACCACTGTGAGAGAAGCATTTGGTATCATTGTGTATTTGCTGACAGAAAACTGCTTTAAAACCGGTCATGTTGTCAAGTTTTAGTAGCTTTACAAGCCAGTCTTTGCTTATGCATTAATAAAATGAGTCATGCTTTGACACTAATGTGCTGTACTTAAATATGTAGATTGTGTGCAGTACCCTTATCTCTTCTAGACTAGTGAATGAGTTTTGGTAAACTCCTAGGATAGTGTTGCTTGTCTAAAATCACACTGTGAGTCTGTGTACATTTGGGGAAGGATTGTGATAGAAGCATTTGGTAACAACGTGTATTTGCTGACAGATATCTGTTTTAAAACCGGTCATGTTGTCAAGTTTTAGTAGCTTTAGAAGCTATTCTTTGCTTATGCATTGATAAAATGAGTCAGGGTTTGACACTAAAGTGCAGTACCATGTACTATTCTCTTCACTGTGCCAGAACTGAAAATTTAAAAGTTTTACCCAGGCACTGTCCTAGCAGTAGTCTGATGATTTAGTCAGTTTCCAAGTACTCATTTTGTGAACCATACATTACCACATAGACTGCTTCAAATGTCTATGCAGTAAGCATGCAGTCTTCTAACATACTATACACTTGTCTTTCACATCTTCAATTCCCTAGTCAGTATCCATACAGTCCAGCAAACATCCTGTCACTCCCTTTGCACTCCTCTAGTGACCCATTCAGTACCAAGTACTAATCCATTCACTGTGTCAATAGACAACCACTTATAAATTCACCCAGGCACTGTTTTGCTGTACTCTAATCATTCCGTCAGTTCCCAAGTACTCATGCAGTGAGCCAGGCCTTAGCACATAGACTGCTTCAAATGCCTATTCACTATGCATGCAGGCCTCTAACCACCTACACAGTTGTCTTTCACACCTTCAATTCCCAAGTCAGTATTCATACACTTCTAGCAAACACCCTGTTACTCACCCAGTGTGTCTCCTTATAGTACTGTAATCCTTCAGTCAGTTAGCATGCAGTCTTTTAGTGAGGTAGGCTTTAGGGCATGAACTGCTTCAAAGTAGTATGCACTATGCATGTAGTATTTTAACCATCGTCACACTTGTGGTTCAGGGCTATAGTTTCTTAGTCAGTTTTTATATAAAATGTGTTTGTACAGTAATGGAATAGTATAAATTTGAAAGTTATTAACATACATTTATTTGTGATTCTTTTTTACAGATACAGAACAGGAGTGTTTCTCATCCGTTTGCACTCTTCTTGTGCAAGATTGTTTGGATGAAGGGTCCTTAGGTGTTTCATCATACTTGCCGTACGAGTATTTCTTGTTAGGATCCCCTCGCAACAGAACTCTTTTGCAAATCTTGCACGTGACCAAGGTGGCATTGATCTTTTTTTGCTCCTCTGGAAAAATAAAAAATGTCCACAGCACTGAAGAAAAATGCTGTGGGCGTGGTGCCTCCTCCAAAAATTCATCCTTAGATCCGGTGAAAATTTTAAAGCGACAACATTTACAGTTTTTGTAAGTTAAATTTATAAAATGTAGTTAGCTGTAAGCATTTTATATAGCTGTGATTTGTATCTTGTGTTATTTTGCTGAGAATAGCATGTTGGTTTTTTTTTAACAATCTTTCTGATTGGTGTTTTTTTTGCCCGCTGTTAAGTGATGAGTACGATTGAAATCACTATTTTGAGTGAAATTCTATATATTCTGAGAACAGCAAAAAAGGCAAACAAATTACTTTGTGGAAATTATGCTGTGTTGTAAAAAATGTATTATTACATTTTATAATTTTTTTTTCCTTTTCTTTCACAGATCCAAATTTAAAAATAAGCAATTTAAATGAATTTAGATTGCAATGAAAATCTGAAAAAAATGTATACCATTTGTTATTGCTATTACTGTGAAGGTAAGTTTAACTAAGTCTCAATATGCAGAATGAGGAGGTCTGCAAGAAGCTACAAAGTTGAAACACGTTTCTAAAAATACTCTGTTTATACCTATGTAGTTTTGAAATCTGACCATAATCAGATATCATGTGACCTGCAAAAAAAGAGATTTGAAGGGTTCATAATATTTCCCATTGTAGCTATTGAAGGACCGCAATCATTTCAATCATTCTTGTTTGAACATCTCTGCAGACAAAACTCTGATTACCTTCTATCATTTGCAAGGAATTTTAAAACTGGAAATATGTCACTTTTTGCAACATAGTTATTGTGCAAGACACTCTTTTATATTTACAAAGAGAGGAAAAGGCACTTTGTGCACTTTTTATACTCCATGTAAATACAACCTCATTATGCACACCAGTTTGCGTTGAAAGGGTGTTCTATTAAGTGTTGTTGTGCATGATTGCACTGAATACTCATAGAACAAGACACATGTCTAGATTTCTCAGAAATCATAAATCTCGATATGTGTGTGAATGCTGCACCATTCTAAAATTGGTGTAGGAAAGCACAACAAGGAGAATTGTTTTCATTTCTCCACATTTTTATATCTTCAATGCATGCTACAATGCTCAGCATACATTGAAGGAGAAAAATGCCTTTACTGATTGTTTTTGTGCAGGAAGGTGTGTCTTCCTGCACAAAAACAAACAGCACATGACAGAGATATCCTTGCACTATGGTGCAAGGGTGCCTGTGTCACCACATGGCTGCAGTTTAAGCAGCCGTGCAGAGAGAAGCATAGATTTGCAACATATTTATGTACATATGTTGCATCCCTGTGCTTCGGATTCGGAAGTACTACAGCACACTGCAGTTAAAGAGCTTACTGTGTGATGCTGCAGCACTTCCTCATAGTTCTGCACTTATACATTCACCATATGCTACTAATGCATTCATTCAGTCAATTACGTACTACACATACATTCATCTAAACTTTCACACACTAACAAAGAAATTTAGCTCTTTTTTTAAACCAGGAAAGTTAGTTCTTACAAGAACTGTTTTTTTTCCTTTTTTCTTCTTTTATATTTTTTGGGGGGTTTTCTGAACAATTTTTAATTTTTTTTCGTTTTTCTGCCAAAAAAAATAAAATAAATAAAACAGGAGGAACCAAACAATGAACTTCAGGGAACAATAAAAATTTTTTTTTTAAAAATAGCAAATGTGACTTTCTTGCCGGCGGCAGATCAGATCGAAAGACTGCTCACCGTAGCACAAAGTCACATTGCACTTAGTGCAGAGCACTTTTAAATATTGAAATTGAGGACGGATGTCCAAATTTTGGGCTGATGGATGCACTCTTGAAGTGCTCGGCTGCGATGAGGTGGAAGGCGCAGGAATGTTTCTCATCCGTTTGCACTCTTCTCGTGCAAGATTGTTTGGATGAAGGGTCCTTATGTGCTTCATCATACTAGCCGTGCCGCACGAGTATTTCTTGTTAGGATTCCCTCACGACAGCACTCTTTTGCAAATCTTGCATGTGACCAAGGTGGCATTGGTCTTATTCTGCCCCTCGGAAAAAAGTAAAACATTTCCACACCACTGAAGAAAAACTTTCTTTGCGTGGTGCCTCCTCCAAAAATTCATCCTCAGATGTATGAGGAGATGCAGGTGATGCCTGCTGGCCTGAAGCCATTTTTAGTTGAAAAAAGTTAGAGCTAAGTGTAAACTTAGTCTAAAAAAATCTTCTCTGCAAAGAGATGCTCCTCCAAAGAAGGTCAAAGAGGAATGATTGAATCGGGTGGGGTCTTTCAATAGTTAGAAGAGGAAGTGTAATGAACCAATCAAATCTCTTTTTTTGCAGATCACATGGGATCCGCGCACCCTGCGCATAGGCAGCACGCATCCAGCGCGCATCTGCGAAATTGAATTAAAATAAATTATAGGATTAGATGTAAAAATATATCAATTTTAAGACTAGTTTAGAGTTTGTCTTCAATTAATATTCACATGAAATACATATATATATATGTTTTTTAAAATTTTAAATATTTTGCGGGATCCGCGCACCTACCGCGTCATAGACGCAGATGATGCATCACGGAAGCGCGTAAACGTTGCGTTACGTACATTGAATGTGTCGCCAATAGGCTGAGAGTCGCGTACCGGTCACATTGCGATTGCGCACTAAACACGTACCCAACACATACCATGCGCGGATGCTAATGCGTAGGGATCGAGAACGGTGTGCATAGGGTGCGCAGATCCAAAAACATTGCAAAAAATATATATAAAATAACGTTTTGAACATATAGTTAAAAAAATATTTTTTAAAACATTAAAAAATATGTTTGAAAAATCCAATAAAAACAAATATTTTTTTTTAATTTTTAAAAAATGTAATTAAAAAAATAAATTTAAAAAAATGGTGATAAAAAGAATTAAAAAAAAACATAATTAATGAAATTTACACACTGAATTTGAAAAATATAGAAATCCTATCAAAAACATTAAACATGATATCTTTAGAGATAAGTTATAGATAGGAATTAGCATTTAAAAAAAACCTTTGAAATTCACTGAAAAAACCATAGGTTTCATGCACGTTATAGTTAGGAATTGGCATTTAAAAAACCTTTGAAATTCACTGAAAAAACCAAAGGTTTCAGGGGCGTTATAGTTAGGAATTGGCATTTAAAAAACCTTAGAAATTCACTAAAAAACCATAGGTTTCAGGGGTGTTATAGTTAGCTGGACATTTCCCCCTCGTACAAAACCCTAGAAATTCCCCTGTTATAGTTAGTTCAGCTAACTATAACTCACACCCCCGCAATGCACTGCTGATGACGTCACATATTACATCACTCATGACATGGTCAGTGATATCACTGATGACATCACTGATGACATCTTAAATGACATCACTGATGACGTCATCCATGTGATAAATTAGTGCATCTTCTCACACCCTAATATAACTTTTGATACACCGACTCAAAATTCCAGACGGCCATTTTGAAAACCATAGATACTCCAATACCAATAACTACATACCCACTCATTGACTCTTAGGTCTACATACATCTCCACTCACTCACCTGTACAGTCACTCATACTTACAGTCACTCCATACAAGACTATCATATGCATTTATACACCTATATAGACACTCACACACCGCCAATCATTTATTGAGGTACTGACTCACCTAGTTAGTCGTGCAAATAATGAAACACAGTCCAATTTACTCACCTATACAGTTAAACACACTCAAGTTCACTTACTCATAAAAATACTAACAAATTCTGACGCTCTTATAGAATTACTGATACAAGCACACACTCATCCATACAGCCACTCCCAAAATCACACACTCTCACATATAGACAGTTATATACTCTTACACACATATACACTGTGTTTCACATATGTAGTTACTGACACATGTACAACTGAGATATACATTCAATCACTAACACACCCTTACATACAGTCACCCAAACATACAGTCCATCACAGATGCACTCTTAAAACCATGCGCCCACTGAGTCACCCACTCACACATCTACCCACACAAACACTCAGGCACCCATACAGATACTCAGACAACCAATCAATAACCCATATAGACACTCATATAGCTTTTCACAAAACCATGCAGCCACTTATACACCAACACACAGACACATACAGACATTCACACAGTTTAGTCACTAGTCTGCAGTAAGATACATTTAATGACTCACTTATAGAGTCAGTTACGCACCTAGAAAATCACCCATTCACACACTTATACACCCACTCATTCTTCCATAGGCCTTTCACTATAAATATATAAAACATATTTAAACTTTTCAGAAAAACACACATTCACTGGATGATGTCATCAGTGATGTCATTTGAGATGTCATCAGTGATGTCATCAGTAATGTCACTGACCATGTCATGAGTGATGTAATATGTGACGTCATCAGCAGTGCATTGCGGGGGTGTGAGTTATAGTTAGCTGAACTAACTATAACAGGGGAATTTCTAGGGTTTTGTACGAGGGGGAAATGTCCAGCTAACTATAACACCCCTGAAACCTATGGTTTTTTAGTGAATTTCTAAGGTTTTTTAAATGCCAATTCCTAACTATAACGCCCCTGAAACCTTTGGTTTTTTCAGTGAATTTCAAAGGTTTTTTAAATGCCAATTCCTAACTATAACGTGCATGAAACCTATGTTTTTTTCAGTGAATATATATATATATTCACTGAAAAAACCATAGGTTTCAGGGGCGTTATAGTTAGCTGGACATTTCCCTCGTACAAAACCCTAGAAATTCCCCCGTTATAGTTAGTTCAGCTAATTATAACTCACGCCCCCGCAATGCACTGCTGATGACGTCACATATTACATCACTCATGACATGGTCAGTGACATCACTGATGACATCACCGATGACATCTCAAATGACATCACTGATGACATCACTGATGACATCTCAAATGACATCACTGATGACATCACTGATGACACCACTGATGACGTCATCCATGTGATAAATTAATGCATCTTCTCACACCCTAATATAATCTTTGATACACCGACTCAAAATTTCAGACGGCCATTTTGAAAACCATAGATACTCCAATACCAATAACTACATACTCATTTATTGACTCTTAGATCTACATAAACCTCACTCACTTACCTGTACAGTCACTCATACTTACAGTCACTCAGTACAGGACTATCATATGTATTTATACACCTATATAGACACTCACACACCGCCAATCATCCATTGAGGTACTGACACACCTAGTCAGTCATGCAAATAATTAATCACAGTCCAATTTACTCACCTATACAGTTAAACACACTCAGGTTCACTTACTCATAAAAATACTACCACATTCTGATGCTCTTATACAATTACTAATACAAACACACACTCATCCATACAGCCACTCTCGCAATCACACACTCTCACATATAGACAGTTATATACTCTTACACACATATTCACTGCGTTTCACATATGTAATTAGTGACACATGTACAACTGAGATATACATTCAATAACTAACCCAACCATACAGTCCATCACAGTTGACCTCTTAAAACCATGCACCCATAGAATCACCCACTCACACATCTATGCACAGAGTCACACACACCCTACCCACACAAACACTCAGGCACCCATACAGATACTCAGACAACCAATCAATAACCCATATAGACACTCATATAGCTATTCACAAAACCATGCAGCCACTTATACACCAACACACAGACACATTCAGACATTCACACAGTTTAGTCACTAGTCTGCAGTAAGATACATTTAATGACTCACTTATAGAGTCAGTTACGCACCTAGAAAATCATCCATTCACACACTTGTACACCCACTCATTCTTCAGCAGGCCTTTCCCTATATATAATAAACATATTAAATCTTTACAGAAACACAGACTCACTGGATGACGTCATCAGTGATGTCATCAGTGATGACATTTCAGATGTCATCAGTGATGTCATCAGTGATGTCACTGACCTTGTCATGAGTGATGTAATATGTGACGTCACCAGCAGTGCATTGCAGGGGCGCGAGTTATAGTTAGCTGAACTAACTATAACGGGGGGAATTTCGAGGGTTTCGTACTAGGGAAATGTCCAGCTAACTATAACGCCCCTGAAACCGATGGTTTTTTCAGTGAATTTCTAAGGTTTTTTAAATGCCAATTTCTAACTATAACGCCCCTGAAACCTATGTTTTTTTCAGTGAATTTCAAAGGTTTTTTAAATGCTAATTCCGAACTATATCAGGCCTGAAACCTATGGTTTTTTCAGTGAATTTCAAAGGTTTTGTAAATGACAATTTTTTAATGTATTAACTGTTATACTGATTTTTTTTATACTGATTTACTACATTTTTTAATCTATTTATTTTTAGATATATTTTTTTAATTGCATTATAATTACATTATACATTACAATACAAAATATACTTTCTCAGAGTGAATTACTTTAGTTTAAATACTTGGCAAATAGGCAACAGACTTTTAAGTACAGTAGTTACAGTTGTTGCAATGGGCAACACAATTTCAAACACAAAGCAACATTCAGCTCAATGTGAATTTCTAGTTAAATGCAATTAGTTACTTTATGGATTACTTTTCTAACCACATGACTGGATCCTAGATTCAGTCCTTGGACATCTCCTGTAAACAGTTGAGTAAAAGCGCTTTGGTTACAGTAGTAATTTTTTAAGGAATATTATTGTATTTTAAAAGTTGACACTTGGAAACTTTTCCCATAGAATCACCAATGTTATCTTATGGCAGAAAATTCACTTAGCAGGTAAGTAGTGTTATCGTTACTTTTTCTTACTCAGTGGTGGATCCTGGATCCAGCACTGGCCAACCTCCTGTAAACAGTTGAAAGAATGTGTTTAAGTCATACAGACGATTTTTTAAGAATATTTTTAGTTTGTGAAAATAGACACTCCGAAATTTTTCTGGTGAAAACCACACAATGGATTCCTATGGAAGGAAATACAAGTTACTGATAAGTACGCTTAGAATTACTTTTCAGGGTCAGTGCTGGGCTAAAAGATGCAGCTCTGGGTTCTCTCCTGATAACAGGTGAGTAAATCGGAATTCGTAGTTCGGCTGATTTTAGAGGAATATTTGTACAATGGTGAAGGAAGGGGGAGGGGCCTGAGGTGATGTGTGCAAACACGCCCTGTGGCGCATTTTAAGTTGGGGAATTAATTCCTCTACAAGCCTGGGGTCCCCTTGGGGCCGTCTAGCCCACCAGGTACCTCCAGTATGCGCCAGGGAGCTGCACTGCAGAGAGGTATTCAGAAGCCACCCCCTTTTTACAACACTCTGCAACACAGCTCCGTGGCACTTACTGGAGGTACCTGGTGGGCTAGTTGGTCCCCAGGGACCCTCAGGATTGAAGAGGAATAAATTCCCCAACTTAAAACGCGCCACAGTGCGTGTTTGCACAGATCTCACCTCAGGCCCCGCCCCCTACCCTCACCACTGTGCAAACAAGCCCTGTGGCGTGTTTTAAGTTGGGGGATTAAGTCCCCTTGAATCCTGAGGTCCCCTGGCGGCCAACTAGCCCACCAGGTACCTCCAGTATGCGCCAGGGAGCTGTGTTGCAGAGAGGTGTTCAGAGGCCACACCCCTAGGGACCCACAGTATTGAAGGGGAATTTGTTCCCCCTCTGCAAACCCGCCAGGGGGCGCGTTTGCAGAGTGATTAAAGGAGGGGGCGTGGCCTCCTCCCCATCCCATTTTTTAAAAAAATTTACTTTTCAAGAAGGGGGTCTGTGTAGCCCCCTTCTTTTTCTTCTTTTTTGGCCCTGGGGACCCCATCCCCCAGGGCCTGCCACCAATTTGTATTTTTTTATTAAAAAAACAAAATAAAATAAAAATAAAAAAATCGGGAAGGGGCCGCGTGGCCCCCCCTCCCAAGGCCAAAATTTGCCCCGGGGACCCCATACCCCGGGGCATGGCCTTTTTTGGATGTTTTTTTTTGGAAGGGGGGCTGCCTTGCCCCCCTCCTGTGTCCCCTTTTGGCCCCGGGGGATAGGGACGTTTTTTTATTTATTTATTTTTAGGAGGGGGGACGCGTGGCCCACCTCCCGGGCCACTACTGGCCCCGGGGACCCCATCCCCCGGGGCCTAGCCATCTCGTTAGGGACCGTGGGGGGGTCCCAATCCCCCCACGGTCCCAGCCGGCTCCCCGCTTCCTGCGTGTGGGAATTAGGTATGGAAAATGACCATGAGTTCTAAAAAAATGTAGACGATCCACATCGTTGTAAGCAAACAGAGGCTGTTACGTTTCCTCACAACGACGTGCACCGCCCCTCAGAGACATGAAGCAGGAACGACGAGGAGAGAGGAACCACGAGGAGTGAGAGGTAAAGGCATGGGGTGGTGGTTACTTTTCTAGGGTTTAGGGTAGTGCAGTGGTGTTCGGGCAGTGTAGGGGGTCATGTTTTAGGGTTTAGGGTAGTGCAGTGGTCTTTGGGTAGTGTAGGGGTCGTGCTGGGGGTAGTGTTTTAGGGTAGTGCAGTGGTCTTTGGGTAGTGTTGGGGGTCGTTCTGGGGTAGTGTTTTAGGGTTTAGGGCAGTGCAGTGGTGTTCGGGTAGTGTAGGGGGTCGTGCCGGGGGTAGTGTTTTAGGGTTTAGGGCAGTGCAGTGGTGTTCGGGCAGTGTAGGTGGTCGTGCTGGGGGGGGTGTTTTAGGGTTTCAGGCAGTGCAGTGGTGTTCGGGCAGTGTAGGGGCTCGTGCTGGGGGTGGTGTTTTAGGGTTTAGGGCAGTGCAGTGGTGTTTGGGCAGTGTAGGGGGTCGTGCTGGGGGTGGTCTTTCAGGGTTTAGTGCAGTGGTGTTCAGGCAGTGTAGGGGGTCGTGCTCGTGCTGGGGTGGTGTTTCAGGGTTTAGGGCAGTGCAGTGGTGTTCGGGCGGTAAACAACGTTTACCACAAAACTTGTTCTCCGCAGGGAATCACAACGCGGTTGTTGCAACCACCGCGTTGTGATTTCGCATACCATTACTCCGCAAGTCGGAGAAATGAATTGCGGAGGGGAGGGAAGGTGTTGGATTTAAAATCCAACACCTTCCCTAGTGCCCGCACAGACTGGAGTTGAAATAGTAAATTACACTATTCCAACATCCAGCGTTCCCCCTCCGCAAGTCGTCGTTCCGACATGCGGAGTAATGGTATGCGGAATCACAACCTATTGTGGTTCCCTGTGGGGAAAAAGACTGCGGGATGAAAACATACATTCGTTTGGGCAGTGTAGGGGATCGCGCTGGGGATATTGTTTCAGGGTTTAGGGCAGTGCAGTGGTGTTCGTGCAGTGTAGGGGGTCATGCAGGGTTGGTGTTTCAGGATTTAGGGCAGTGCAGTGGTGTTTGGGCAGTGTAGGGGGTCGTGCTTGGGGTGGTGTTTTGTTCGGGCAGTGTACGGGGTCGTGCTGGGGGTCGTGTTTCTAGGTTTAGGGCAGTGCAGTGGTGTTCGGGCAGTGTAGGGGGTACTGCTAGGGGTAGTGTTTTAGGGTTTAGGGTAGTGCAGTGGTGTTTGGGTAGTGTAGGGGGTTGTGTGGGGGATAGTGTTTTAGGGTTTAGGGTAGTGCATGGTCTTTGGGTAGTGTAGGGGTCGTGCTGGGGGTAGTGTTTTAGGGTTTAGGGTAGTGCTGTGGTGTTTGGGTAGTGTAGGGGGTCGAGCTGGGGGTAGTGTTTTAGGGTTTAGGGTAGTGCAGTGGTGTTTGGGTAGTGTAGGCGGTCATGCTGGGGTAGTGTTATAGGGTTTAGGGTAGTGCAGTGGTGTTTGGGTAGTGTAGGGGGACGTGCTGGGGTAGTGGTTTAGGGCAGTGCAGTGGTGTTTGGGTAGTGGAGGGGGTCGTGCTGGGGGTAGTGTTTTAGGGTTTAGGGTAGTGCAGTGGTGCTTGGGTAGTGTAGGGGGTCATGCTAGGGGTAGTGTTTCAGGTTTGGGGTAGTGCAGTGGTGTTTGGGTAGTGTAGGGGTCATGCTGGGGGTAGATGTTGGGTTTAGGGTAGTGCAGGGGTGTTTGGATAGTGTAGGGGGTCGTGCTGGGGTAGTGTTTTAGAGTTTAGGGTAGTGCAGTGGTGTTCGGGTAGTGTAGGGGTTTGTGCTGGGGGTAGTGTTTTAGGGTTTAGGGTAGTGCAGTGGTGTTTGTGTAGTGTAGAGTGTCGTGCTGGAGGTAGTGTTTTAGGGTTTAGGGTAGTGCAGTGGTGTTTGTGTAGTGTAGGGGGTCATGTTTTAGGGTTTAGGGTAGTGCAGTGGTCTTTGGGTAGTGTAGGGGTCGTGCTGGGGGTAGTGTTTTAGGGTTTAGGGTAGTGCAGTGGTCTTTGGGTAGTGTTGGGGGTCGTGCTGGGGTAGTGTTTTAGGGTTTAGGGCAGTGCAGTGGTGTTCGGGTAGTGTAGGGGGTCATGCTGGAGGTCGTTTTTTAAGGTTTAGGGCAGTGCAGTGGTGTTCGGGTAGTGTAGGGGGTCGTGCTGGGGGTAGTGTTTTAGGGTTTAGGGCAGTGCAGTGGTGTTCGGGCAGTGTAGGGGGTCGTGCTGGGGGTAGTGTTTTAGGGTATAGAGCAGTGCAGTGGTGTTCGGGCAGTGTAGGGGGTCATGCTGGGTGGTATTTTAGGGTTTAGGGCAGTGCAGTGGTGTTCGGGCACTGTAGGGGGTCGTGCTGGGGGTGGTGTTTCAGGGTTTAGGGCAGTGCAGTGTTGTTCGGGCAGTGTAGAGGGTCATGCTGGGGGTGGTGTTTTAAGGTTTAGTGCAGTGGGGTTCGGGCAGTGTAGGGGTCTTGCTGGGGGTGTTGTTTTAGGGTTTAGGGCAGTGGTGTTCGGGCAGTGTAGGGGGTCATGCTGCGGGTGGTGTTTTAGGGTTTAGGGCAGGGCAGTGCAGTGGTTTTCGGCAGTGTAGGGGGTCGTGCTGGGGATGGTGTTTCAGGGTTTAGGGCAGTGCAGTGGTGTTCGGGCAGTGTAGGGGGTCATGCTTGGGGTGGTGTTTTGTTCGGGCAGTGTAGGGGGTCATGCTGAGGTGGTGTTTCTGGGTTTAGGACAGTGCAGTGGTGTTCGGGCAGTGTAGGGGGTCGTGCTGGTGGGTGGTGTTTCATGGTTTAGTGCAGTGGTGTTCAGGCAGTGTAGGGGCCGTGCTGGGGGTGGTGTTTCAGGGTTTAGGGCAGTGCAGTGGTGTTCGGGCAGTGTAGTGGGTCATGCTGGGGGTGGTGTTTCAGGGTTTAGGGCAGTGCAGTGGTGTTCGGGCAGTGTAGGGGGTCTTGCTGGGGGTGGTGTTTCAGGGTTTAGGGCAGTGCAGTGGTGTTCGGGCAGTGTAGGGGGTCATGCTGGGGCTGGTGTTTCAGGGTTTAGGGCAGTGCAGTGGTGTTCGGGCAGTGTAGGGGGTCGTGCTGGGGCTGGTGTTTCAGGGTTTAGGGCTGTGCAGTGGTGATCGGGCAGTGTAGGGGGTCGTGCTGGGGCCGGTGTTTCAAGGTTTAGGGCTGTGCATTGGTGATCGGGCAGTGGAGGGGGTCGTGCTGGGGCTGGTAATTCCTCTACAAGCCTGAGGTCCCCTTGGGGCCGTCTAGCCCACCAGGTACCTCCAGTATGCGCCAGGGAGCTGCATTGCAGAGAGGTATTCAGAGGCCACGCCCCTTTTTACAACACTCTGCAACACAGCTCCGTGGCGCTTACTGGAAGTACCTGGTGGGCTAGTTGGTCCCCAGGGACCCTCAGGATTGAAGAGGAATTAATTCCCCAACTTAAAACGCGCCACAGTGCGTGTTTGCACAGATCTCACCTCAGGCCCCGCCCCCTACCCTCACCACTGTGCAAACACGCCCTGTGGAGTGTTTTAAGTTGGGGGATTAAGTCCCCTTGAATCCTGAGGTCCACTGGCGGCCAACTAGCCCACCAGGTACCTCCAGTATGCGCCAGGGAGCTGTGTTGCAGAGAGGTGTTCAGAGGCCACACCCCTTTTTACAACACTCTGCAACGCAGCTCCGTGGCACTTAGTGGAGGTACCTGGTGGGCTAGTTGTCCCCTAGGGGACCTGTGGATTGAAGAGGAATGAATTCCCCAACTTAAAACACGCCACAGGGCGTGTTTGCACAGTATCACCTCAGGCCCCGCCCCCTACCTTCACCACTGTGCAAACGCGCCCCGTGGCACGTTTTAAGTTGGGGGATTAAGTCCCCTTGAATCCTGAGATCCCCTGGCGGCCAATTAGCCCACCAGGTACCTCCAGTAAGCGCCAGGGAGCTGCATTGCAGAGAGGTGTAAAAAGTGGCGTGGCCTCATTACACCTCTATGCAACGCAGCCCCCTGGCACATACTGGAGGTTCCTGGTGGGCTAGTTGGCCCCCAGGGACCCCCAGTATTGAAGGGGAATTTGTTCCCCCTCTGCAAACGCGCCAGGGGGCACGTTTGCAGAATGATGAAAGGAGGGGGCGTGGCCTCCTCCCCATCCCATTTTTTTTTAAATGTACTTTTTAAGAAGGGGGTCTGTGTAGCCCCCCTTCTTTTTCTTCTTTTTTGGCCCTGGGGACCCCATCCCCCAGGGCCTGCTACCAATTTGTATTTTTTTATTAAAAAAATAAAATAAAAATAAAAAATTAAAAAAAATCGGGAAGGGGCCGCGTGGCCCCCCTCCCAAGGCCATAATTTACCCCGGGGACCCTATCCTCCGGGGCATGGCCTTTTTTTTAATGTTTTTTTTTGGGAGGGGGGCTGCCTTGCCCCCCTCTTGTGTCCCCTTTTGGCCCCGGGGGACGGGGACGTTTTTTTATTTATTTATTTTTAGGAGAGGGGACGTGTGGCCCCCCTCCCGGGCCACTATTGGCCCCGGGGACCCCATCTCCCGGGGCCTGCCCATCTCGTTGGGGACCGTGGGGGGGTCCCAATCCCTCCACGGTCCCAGCCGGCTCCCCGCTTCCTGCGTGTGGGAATTAGGTATGGTAAATGACCATGAGTTCTAAAAAAATGTAGACGATCCACATCGTTGTAAGGAAACAGAGGCTGTTACGTTTCCTCACAACAACGTGCACCGCCCCTCAGAGACGACATGAAGCAGGAACGACGAGGAGAGAGGAACCACGAGGAGTGAGAGGTAAGGGCATGGGGTGGTGGTTACTGTTCTAGGGTTTAGGGTAGTGCAGTGGTGTTCGGGCAGTATAGGGGGTTGTGCTGGGGGTGGTGTTTTAGGGTTTAGGGCAGTGCAGTGGTGTTTGGGCAGTGTAGGGGGTCGTGCTGGGGGTGGTGTTTCAGGGTTTAGGGCAGTGCAGTGGTGTTCGGGCGGTAAACAACGTTTACCACAAAACTTGTTCTCCGCAGGGAATCACAACGCGGTTGTTGCAACCACCGTGTTGTGATTTCGCATACCATTACTCCGCAAGTCGGAGAAATGACTTGCGGAGGGGAGGGAAGGTGTTGGATTTAAAATCCAACACCTTCCCTAGTGCCCACACAGACTGGAGTTGAAATAGTAAATTACACTATTCCAACATCCAGCGTTCCCCCTCCGCAAGTGTTCGTTCCGACATGCGGAGTAATGGTATGCGGAATCACAACGCATTGTGGTTCCCTGTGGGGAAAAAGACTGCGGGATGAAAACATACATTCGTTTGGGCAGTGTAGGGGATCGCACTGGGGATAGTGTTTCAGGGTTTAGGGCAGTGCAGTGGTGTTCGTGCAGTGTAGGGGGTCGTGCAGGGTTGGTGTTTCAGGATTTAGGGCAGTGCAGTTGAGGAAAATAAAAATCTATGAGGCCTATGTGTCCCCATGTGCCCCCCCCAAACGCTTATATGCACATACATGTAACCTATGTATTTCCCCTCCATGGCCTTTCTATCATGATGCTTATGCTATAACGTGGCCTGCCATCATCCAGTCTCCCATGAGAGAAACGACAAATCTGTATTGAGGCCTACACATTTTTCATCATGTTTTCCTGCATTTTCATGAAGCCCATGTTTATGGCTCAGCCAGAGCCGAAAAGAGGTTTCATGCCTCAGAACGCTCTGAAAGCTGCAGCTACGTATCCTTGGCCTTGCACACTTGGGCCTCAGCCAAAGGGGCCCCGACCGAGGTGCTGAGACAGTATTGAGCACGGTTATCTGCTTACTCTTACTGAAACCACATTCTTGCCTGGTGAAGGAGGAATGAACGCGACCCATCTGCAAGGAGGGAGCCCAGCCTTACTGTCTCTCTTTGTGAGATTGCAAAGCTCACGTCAGTAAAAAGCCCATAGCCCCCATGTAAGGCCTCTGCAGTAAATGAAGTAAATGAAGAAATAGATGCCACATCGGCTCTTGGTGATGAGCAACCTATGTCACAAATCAGTCCCTGCTCCAGACATCGGATATCAGATAATACAAGATGTGCTGGTCGTCCTGACACTGAAGGCCTCACTCACTGAAGGCCTCACTTCCAGACTTGTCCGGTTGCATAGCAACCCTCCCCACGTCAGTTACACGTCATGCTCGAGTTGAGCACAAGTAAGGCAAAGTTCCAGTACAATTCCAGCAGATCACGCAACCCCCTCCAGGTATCCACCCACACATGACAAATTACCCATTATCATCAAGTGGACGCCCACATGGACGCCCACCTTCACGCCTACTTACACGCCCACATGCTCTTATCTCATTCTCTCTTGCTCTTTTGCTTACGTACAATTGAGAAATGTATATATACTGTACTCTGTGAATAATGTTTTGAGAATATTGAGAATACTTTTGAGTCCCTTTCCAGATCCTTTTTGGTGATGGTAATATGCTCCCTTTGACTCGAGTTATTGGAATAAAGCCCTTTATGAACCTGATACCACAGACTCAGCCTCTTGCTTTATGCATGATCTTATTTATATTTTAAAAATTCTGAGAGCGTAATATTTTATTTACCACATAATGGCGCCCGAACAGTTACATCTCTTTCCCCACACGCCGGAGATGAAGGTCCAGTTTTGCCCCTTCCATAGCCGTGACGGACTTCAAGCGCGCACGTCGCGGGTCTTCCCGCCAACTCCCTCAGGCCAACGAAGGGGACAGACTGCGACCAGGCATCCATACGAGGCGGTGAGGAACGCAGATTGTCCTACCCAGAGCCCACCTGCGAGAGAGCTGTGTCCGAGGTATACAGAGGCCCACCAGATTCCGAAGTTCCGAAGTATCCAAGTCACGAGTCCAGTCCAGTCCAGTTTGGTCTAGTCCAGTTCAGTTCCGAGGCCTTCCGTTCCGTGCTACCCGGTGAGTACCGTTGATGGGGAGGCAGTTAGACGTGCACATTAGGTTGTGCCGGTCAAGACGGGTTTGGGTACACAAATCCGGTCTGCACTGTTTCAGCAGTGTATCTGTACTGTTTAGCAGTATATCTAGTATGTCTTGCATATAATTCAGTATTCTCTAGTGTTAGTATTATGTCAGTAACTAGTTTCCTATTAGTTATCATCGTTCGTTAAATGTTAAATGTTAAATGTTTTAATATGTTTTAAAAATTGTGGTATGAATGAGTGTTCATTATTGTGTTTATTGTAATTTATTGTGTTCAAAATCAAGTAGCAAAGTTTAAAGATGCCGTTCTTTTCAAAATTAAGACAGATCAAAACTAGAAAAGGGGTACTCGAGGAAGCTGTTCCCATTCCACCTAGGGACACTCCAGGGTACTTTATGTATCATAAGCATGGCCTAGATGCCGTATTATTTCTTGATTTATGGGTGGACTACACCAAGGATTTACCAGAAAGTCAGAGGTGGCCCGCAGCTGGGACCTGGGATGCAGATTGCATCATGAGAGTAGAAGAAGAGTTATGGAAAAAGACAGCCAGACAGTCACAGAAAAATGCCATTGAATTATGGCGTAAAGAATTGCATAGACGCACAGAGAAAGCGCTCAGAAAAGAAGAGAAAAGTAGGGAGGATTCAGACAAAGTCCGAGAAAACGTATTAGTTGAGGAAGGTATCCGAGTAAAAGCAGAACAAGTAGACAGACAACGAAACACTCTTATGAAAGAGAAAATGTAGACCAGCTCGGAAGGATGCCATTGAGTTTTGGCGCAAGGAGTCACATAGGAGGACAGAGTAAGTGTTTCACGAAGCGGAGAGAAGTAGACTGGAGTCTGGAAAAGCCAAGGAAAAGATGTTACAGGAGGAAGTGGAGCAGGTAAAATGAGCGCAGGCTGACAGAGAAAGAAATACTGACGTTGCTGGTATTTATCCCGTCCTTTCAGAGGACCTAGCAAGAGTGGCCCCAGTAGAAAGACCAGTTAGAGTGCCACCGCAAGTACCACGATACATATAATAATGATATAGTAGCCCAAAGGTTCTTGAGCCTCCCACCAAACGAACAGCGCATAGCTGGTGTTTTCATGGTCCAACATTTGATTACGTTGTTAAAAGGGACTTGAGAGGGGTGTAGCTAGGGTAATAGCAACACCTGTGATTTGATGACACCCCTAATGTACAAAGTGTTAAAGAAAAAATAATTAGTGAAAAGTTTAGCTTGAAAAAAGAATTGTGGGTATTTCGAATTTGCAAATTGTTCAAGAATACAGGTTTGTGTTCTTGGTGGTCCAGTGAGCCAATGTGCTGGGTCAAGTCGGTAAGATTATGACCCCCTGAGTGCAAATTGTATGTAAAAATAATTTTTCAATTGGGCGAATTATTGCAGTTTTTATGGAATTGAGTAGTCTTTTTGTCTTTGACAGCTTCAGAGTGAGGAGAAGGTGGGGGCTGTGTAGAGCAGAATGTGATACAGAAATCGGAGACAGATTCTGACCTTGTAGCCAGTGTAGGTGGGGGCCGGTGAGAGGAGCAGAACAGAGGCACTGCTTAGAAAGCTTCTCTGACATCGCATCTGTGTAATGCCTGCAGCCGGAGAGCCTTGGGGGCCAGGAGTAGGAACAACAAAAAAGTTGGCTGGCAGCCCAGGCTCAGGCCGCGCTGAGGGGCTATTTTTAGCTTCTCTGATAAGACAGGGCAGCTGAGAAATGTAAGTCGAGAAAGATTCCCTTGGTCTATTCTGTGCTAAACCAGTGCCCCGGGGAAATGTCTATGGAGAAGATTTGTTTTATTTTTTAGCAAATGTTATATTGCTTCTGGCCAGAAAGTAAAATGTTGCTCTTGCTTGGAATTTTAAGGGCTATATGCCTATATAAAAACGATTTTCAAATTCAGACATTTTTTAATTGTGGCCACAAGCTGCCACCAGTTGCATTGAATAAATGATCCAGTGGTTAAAAGTCTGTGAGGAGAGATGAGAGGTGCGTCTTCGTCTGGGACATTAGGGTACATTGTGTTGACGAAGATGCATAGCTCATTTTTATAAAAGAAAACAAACAGGTTTGTGTGTTCTTCGTTTTTGATTATTATTGCTGATTCTGTGTGTCAGACTTGACACGGTGATTTCAGATGGGGGTGTATAGGGCAGGTAAATCAGTTATTGATTATAAGCCTGACAAATTAAGCAGGCCAGAATGTTCGCCTCTGAGCTGTAGGTACTGTAATTGCGCATCACTGCTCATTTATATATGTTAGTGTAATTGTCTATGCTTTCTGTGCTTGGTATACTGATGGCTTGGCATATGTATTTTATATATGTTTTGTTTTTGTGTTGTATTGACCAGTATGTTTGGCATTGATACAAGTTCTCCTGGGCGTCAAAGAGATGGACGTGACGACGTAAATCTTTGCGCAGCGCTTGGCTGGAACTTGTTCACAATTACTAAATTTCACAGACATGATATTTCCTTTATCATGCTGTCAAAATAGCAGACAACACGTTATCAGTGTATGTCTAATTGGTATTGGTGATGAATAAAAGAAGAAAATAGTTATGCAAGACTTAAATATGTATCACATGACTGCCTTTCTCTTATAGACAGGCAGCCTCGGTCATATGTTTCCAGATTGGACATTAAGGAACCATTATGATCTGTGCACTCGCATCTTACCTCTTGAAAGGCCTGTTTTAAATAAGGACTGCCACCCCAGAGTGACAAATGAGGCTCTGTATTTAGGGTAATGAGAAAATATCTGACAGGATTTCCTTTTTAAAGTTTGCTTTAGTAAGCTCATTCTTGTAAGTGGTGGCCCCAAAAGTTGACTTGTTTTTAAATTAGGCTGTTTATTGTATAGGTGGAAATTATTGCAAAATGACTGATTTCTTTAGCAGATGAATTATTAATTATCAACATTAACAACTGTTCTTAAACTTGGTTTTCAGAATATTTAGGTAATTTAGCATTCCTATTAGGGCCTCCTAGCATTAATATTGACTTCAGGTTGGTGTAGGTTCATGTAATAGGGACATTTGCATATGAGATGTCATTTGGCCAGCTTATGAGCTAACACAATGAGGTTTGTACATTAATTTGAAGGATTTCTCGCCGTTTCAAATACGCTGTGTATCTCCTATAATTTTGCTTACGCCCGGTAGCTACACACAGGGATTAATAGTGTTGACAAGACACAGGGTTTGATAGTGTTTGACAGCAGTGAAATCTGTTTCGGATTTCCTCCTGTCAAAAAGGGGGGGAAGGAGGAGAATATTGGCTTTCTGCTGGCCCCTGAGGAGGTTCGCTTCCCGCTAGCCCCTTAAGAAATTAAGCCCCTTAGAAATTAGCCCCCTTAGAAATTAAGCCGAGGAAATAGGTATGGTGCTTTCCCCTTTTTCTCATGTTTTATTGTGATCTTTCAGGGGAATTAGTCCAAGCCCCTAATACAGCTTCTACTAAAGTCCTCCCTTGGACACAAGAATACACTGTGGCATTTGAAGAATTAAAGAGAGCTTTATGTCAAGCACCAGTTTTAGCAAACCCTGATTACAACAAATCGTTTATGCTTTTTGTGACAGAGCGGGATGGAACAGCACTATCTGTCCTAACACAAGATCATGCAGGAAAACACGAGCCCTGTGCTTATTTTTCTAGTACATTAGACCCAGTAGCACAGGCTTTGCCTGCGTGCCTAAAATCAGTTGCAGCAACGGCCTTAGCCATAAGACAAAGTGACTCGATAGTGCTGGACCACCCTCTGACAGTACAAGTACCACACGCAGTAGAGGTTCTCTTGAACCGGACACAAACACAACACCTGACTGTAGCTAGACTGACAGGCTATGAGCCAACGTTATTTCAACCACACATAGAGATCAGACGATGCAACATACTGAATCCTGCTACCCTTTTGCCCTCCAGTACAGAAAGCGTTTCACCACACGACTGTGTTGAAGTAATACATACCGTGACTAAACCAAGACAAGACTTGACAGACGTTGCACTCCCAGACCCCGACCTAACACTATAAGTTGACGGCTCATGCATGAGGACAGGGGAGGGAGAATTAGTGGCAGCATATGCAGTGACTACTGATACTGTAATAATAGAGACTAAAAGAATAGACATATTGTCAGCACAAGCAGCAGAGCTCATCGCCCTGACACAAGCGTACATAAGAGCTAAGCACCTGAGAGTAAACATTTACACCGATTCTGTGGCGAGAAAGAGGTTTCTTGACCTCTCATGGGGCCAAGATACAGCATGGCCCCCTTATTCAAGCCCTACTGGAAGCAATACATTTACCAACAGCCATAGCTATCCTAAAATGTAAAGCACATACTAGAGCCACAGATACCATTTCCCAAGGCAATGATCTGGCAGACCGAACAGCTAAACAGACAGCTCAGACCCCACTAGACATGACAAAATCACAGATACTATCACTGTCCAAAGCCATGACAGTTAGGGATCCTTCCAGGGATGTACAAGACATTCAGACACATGCTACTCTAGACGAATTAAAGAAATGGTCGGAACAAGGAGGGGTACTGACTGATCAGGGTTGGATGAATAAGGGCAAATACACATGGTTTCTTCCTGATTCGATGGTACAAGTGATTATAAATACCGCACATAGTCCTGCACACTTAGGAGAGAAAGCAATGATAGATAGCTTACAGAATATATGGTTCAACAAGCACCTGCGTGCAGCAGCGAAACAAAAGGTCAGAACATGTATGATCTGTTGCCAATTCAATCCAGGTAAAGGCATTCCGATGGAACAAGGTGGATTCCATCCACCTGACCACCCTTTTGAAGTGCTCCAAATGGATTATATCCAAATAAACAGATGTAGAGGTTACAAATATGTCCTGGTACTAATGAAGCAGGTGTCCCTTCTGTTAGGGTATACCTGGAAATTCCATTGTGTGCGACATCCTGAAGCAGCAGGCCTTGTAGAAAGACATAATCAGACATTAAAAATTTGCGCAGACAAAGGTGTAGATTGGATGGTAGCCCTGCCGGTTGCCCTCTTTTACATGCGAATGGTGGCCCATTCTAGAACAAGCTTATCTCCCTATGAAGTGGTCTTTGGTAGACTACCAAATATGTGGGGCACTCCAATGCCTAAAAGATTACTGATGTTGATAGTAACATGCTGACAGATTACCTGGCTTCCTTGATGTCTGCACTACTCTCTTGTTGTTCGCAGGTTGCTGCCGCCTTCCCTGACAACACCCAGGTCAAAGAATACTCCATCGCTCCTGGATGGAAGGCGCCAAAGTCAGTGCTCTGGACCACGGGGACGGCCGTTAAAGTCAAAGGGCGGAAAGGATGGTTGCACCTTCACCACTCTTTTACAAAGGAAAGACTTTGAACACCATTTTCTAGAGGAGACTCCCCAGAAGTTTCCACAAAGCTAAACTTTGATCTAAAAAGTCAGAACCCGTTTGATCAATTAAGTCCACTAGGTGGTGAAGCGGTTGAACATGTATTCTGGCTCGCACAAGATCTTGGACAATAACATAAAGCAAAAATAAGAGAGCAAGATAAAAGGCAAATACTGTAAAATATTACGTGGTAGATGTATAGTGACTGTAATTTTTCTATCTCTTCTGTGCATCATGATAATATGTATCAGCTTAATACTACATGCTATTTTTCCTCCTATTGCCTCACTTTTGCACTCCTCCACTAATGATGACACAAAACACACGTTTAGTGATCTGCCATCCCATGAGTTATCATATCGACTTGCCTTACGCAACAATACCTTTATTCAGATACTGCACCATTCACATCAGACTAGCAATGCTACAGACTGCTGGGTCTGTGGCCGATTTCCCCCGTATCAGAAGGTAAAGGGAGTGTTGCCTCTTTTTCCTTTTC
The DNA here is from genome assembly GCF_964204655.1 of Triturus cristatus. Taxonomy (NCBI): domain Eukaryota; kingdom Metazoa; phylum Chordata; class Amphibia; order Caudata; family Salamandridae; genus Triturus; species Triturus cristatus. The sequence continues at coordinate 884,343,637 of NC_140594.1, forward strand.
CGTTCTCCCATGATGGTTCTTGCGGAGCATGGTTTGCCTTAATGACATCCATCAACGGTGATGCCAAAGAATACAAAGCAATAACAAGGCTCCACAAGATTGCCCAAAACATACATCAAGACCCAGGCACGTGGACATGGTCCGGTTGGCTCTGGGGATTAATATCGGCTTGGGGATGGAAAGTGTTGACCGTCTGTGGGATGATACTATTAAGGATATTCAGTTGTTGCCTATGTCTGCAGTGTGGCCTGGCCATTTGTGGCCTGTGTGCTACTGCATGTGTTCCACATCCCTATTTACAAAGCATTGAAAATGGAAAAATAATGCTGCAAGAACAGATCGACTGTCTCATGAAAATAGACGTTACATAGGGGGTTCACTAGGGTACAAGGAGGGAATGAGGAAAATAAAAATCTATGAGGCCTATGTGTCCCCATGTGCCCCCCCCAAACGCTTATATGCACATACATGTAACCTATGTATTTCCCCTCCATGGCCTTTCTATCATGATGCTTATGCTATAACGTGGCCTGCCATCATCCAGTCTCCCATGAGAGAAACGACAAATCTGTATTGAGGCCTACACGTTTTTCATCATGTTTTCCTGCATTTTCATGAAGCCCATGTTTATGGCTCAGCCAGAGCCGAAAAGAGGTTTCATGCCTCAGAACGCTCTGAAAGCTGCAGCTACGTATCCTTGGCCTTGCACACTTGGGCCTCAGCCAAAGGGGCCCCGACCGAGGTGCTGAGACAGTATTGAGCACGGTTATCTGCTTACTCTTACTGAAACCACATTCTTGCCTGGTGAAGGAGGAATGAACGCGACCCATCTGCAAGGAGGGAGCCCAGCCTTACTGTCTCTCTTTGTGAGATTGCAAAGCTCACGTCAGTAAAAAGCCCATAGCCCCCATGTAAGGCCTCTGCAGTAAATGAAGTAAATGAAGAAATAGATGCCACATCGGCTCTTGGTGATGAGCAACCTATGTCACAAATCAGTCCCTGCTCCAGACATCGGATATCAGATAATACAAGATGTGCTGGTCGTCCTGACACTGAAGGCCTCACTCACTGAAGGCCTCACTTCCAGACTTGTCCGGTTGCATAGCAACCCTCCCCACGTCAGTTACACGTCATGCTCGAGTTGAGCACAAGTAAGGCAAAGTTCCAGTACAATTCCAGCAGATCACGCAACCCCCTCCAGGTATCCACCCACACATGACAAATTACCCATTATCATCAAGTGGACGCCCACATGGACGCCCACCTTCACGCCTACTTACACGCCCACATGCTCTTATCTCATTCTCTCTTGCTCTTTTGCTTACGTACAATTGAGAAATGTATATATACTGTACTCTGTGAATAATGTTTTGAGAATATTGAGAATACTTTTGAGTCCCTTTCCAGATCCTTTTTGGTGATGGTAATATTCTCCCTTTGACTCGAGTTATTGGAATAAAGCCCTTTATGAACCTGATACCACAGACTCAGCCTCTTGCTTTATGCATGATCTTATTTATATTTTAAAAATTCTGAGAGCGTAATATTTTATTTACCACACAGTGGTGTTTGGGCAGTGTAGGGGGTCGTGCTTGGGGTGGTGTTTTGTTCGGGCAGTGTAGGGGGTCGTGCTGGGGGTCGTGTTTCTAGGTTTAGGGCAGTGCAGTGGTGTTCGGGCAGTGTAGGGGGTACTGCTGGGGGTAGTGTTTTAGGGTTTAGGGTAATGCAGTGGTGTTTGGGTAGTGTAGGGGGTCGTGTGGGGGATAGTGTTTTAGGGTTTAGGGTAGTGCAGCGGTCTTTGGGTAGTGTAGGGGTTGTGCTGGGGGTAGTGTTTTAGGGTTTAGGGTAGTGCTGTGGTGTTTGGGTAGTGTAGGGGGTCGATCTGGGGGTAGTGTTTTAGGGTTTAGGGTAGTGCAGTGGTGTTTGGGTAGTGTAGGCGGTCATGCTGGGGTAGTGTCATAGGGTTTAGGGTAGTGCAGTGGTGTTTGGGTAGTGTAGGGGGTCGTACTGGGGGTAGTGTTTTAGGGTTTAGGGTAGTGCAGTGGTGTTTGGGTAGTGTAGCGGGTTGTGCTGGGGGTAGTGTTTTAGGGTTTAGGGCAGTGCAGTGGTGTATATGTAGTGTAGGGGGACGTGCTGTGGTAGTGTTTTAGGGTTTAGGGCAGTGCAGTGGTGTTTGGGTAGTGTAGGGGGTCGTGCTGGGGGTAGTGTTTTAGGGTTAAAGGTAGTGCAGTGGTGCTTGGGTAGTGTAGGGGGTCATGCTGGGGGTAGTGTTTTAGGGTTTGGGGTAGTGCAGTGGTGTTTGGGTCGTGTAGGGGTCGGGGTCGTGCTAGGTTAGTGTTTTAGAGTTTAGGGTAGTGCAGTGGTGTTCGGGTAGTGTAGGGGGTTGTGCTGGGGGTAGTGTTTTATGGTAGTGCAGTGGTGTTTGTGTAGTGTAGGGGGTTGTGCTGGGGGTAGTGTTTTATGGTAGTGCAGTGGTGTTTGTGTAGTGTAGGGTGTCGTGCTGGAGGTAGTGTTTTAGGGTTTAGGGTAGTGCAGTGGTGTTTGTGTAGTGTAGGGGGTCATGTTTTAGGGTTTAGGGTAGTGCAGTGGTCTTTGGGTAGTGTAGGGGTCGTGCTGGGGGTAGTGTTTTAGGGTTTAGGGTAGTGCAGTGGTCTTTGGGTAGTGTTGGGGGTCGTGCTGGGGTAGTGTTTTAGGGTTTAGGGCAGTGCAGTGGTCTTCGGGTAGTGTAGGGGGTCGTGCTGGGGGTAGTGTTTTAGGGTTTAGGGCAGTGCAGTGGTGTTCGGGTAGTGTAGGGGGTCGTGCTGGGGGTAGTGTTTTAGGGTTTAGGGCAGTGCAGTGGTGTTCGGGCAGTGTAGGGGGTCGTGCTGGGGGTAGTGTTTTAGGGTATAGAGCAGTGCAGTGGTGTTCAGGAGTGTAGGGGGTCGTGCTGGGGTGGTATTTTAGGGTTTAGGGCAGTGCAGTGGTGTTCGCGCACTGTAGGGGGTCGTGCTGGGGGTGGTGTTTCTAGGTTTAGGGCAGTGCAGTGGTGTTCGGGCAGTGTAGGGGGTACTGCTGGGGGTAGTGTTTTAGGGTTTAGGGTAATGCAGTGGTGTTTGAGTAGTGTACGGGGTCGTGTGGGGGATAGTGTTTTAGGGTTTAGGGTAGTGCAGTGGTCTTTGGGTAGTGTAGGGGTTGTGCTGGGGGTAGTGTTTTAGGGTTTAGGGTAGTGCTGTGGTGTTTGGGTAGTGTAGGGGGTCGAGCTGGGGGTAGTGTTTTAGGGTTTAGGGTAGTGCAGTGGTGTTTGGGTAGTGTAGGCGGTCATGCTGGGGTAGTGTTTTAGGGTTTAGGGTAGTGTAGTGGTGTTTGGGTAGTGTAGCGGGTTGTGCTGGGGGTAGTGTTTTAGGGTTTAGGGTAGTGCAGTGGTGTTTGGGTAGTGTAAGGGGTCATGCTCGGGGTAGTGTTTTAGGGTTTAGGGCAGTGCAGTGGTGTATATGTAGTGTAGGGGGACGTGCTGTGGTAGTGTTTTAGGGTTTAGGGCAGTGCAGTGGTGTTTGGGTAGTGTAGGGGGTCGTGCTGGGGGTAGTGTTTTAGGGTTAAAGGTAGTGCAGTGGTGCTTGGGTAGTGTAGGGGGTCATGCTGGGGGTAGTGTTTTAGGGTTTGGGGTAGTGCAGTGGTGTTTGGGTAGTGTAGGGGTCGGGGTCGTGCTGGGTTAGTGTTTTAGAGTTTAGGGTAGTGCAGTGGTGTTCGGGTAGTGTAGGGGGTTGTGCTGGGGGTAGTGTTTTATGGTAGTGCAGTGATGTTTGTGTAGTGTAGGGTGTCGTGCTGGAGGTAGTGTTTTAGGGTTTAGGGTAGTGCAGTGGTGTTTGTGTAGTGTAGGGGGTCATGTTTTAGGGTTTAGGGTAGTGCAGTGGTCTTTGGGTAGTGTAGTGGTCGTGCTGGGGGTAGTGTTTTAGGGTTTAGGGTAGTGCAGTGGTCTTTGGGTAGTGTTGGGGGTCGTGCTGGGGTAGTGTTTTAGGGTTTAGGGCAGTGCAGTGGTGTTCGGGTAGTGTAGGGGGTCAAGCTGGGGGTAGTGTTTTAGGGTTTAGGGCAGTGCAGTGGTTTTCGGGTAGTGTAGGGGGTCGTGCTGGGGGTAGTGTTTTAGGGTTTAGGGCAGTGCAGTGGTGTTCAGGCAGTGTAGGTGGTCGTGCTGGGGGTAGTGTTTTAGGGTATAGAGCAGTGCAGTGGTGTTCGGGAGTGTAGGGGGTCGTGCTGGGGTGGTATTTTAGGGTTTAGGGCAGTGCAGTGGTGTTCGGGCACTGTAGGGGGTCGTGCTGGGGGTGGTGTTTCAGGGTTTAGGGCAGTGCAGTGTTGTTCGGGCAGTGTAGAGGGTCGTGCTGGGGGTGGTGTTTTAAGGTTTAGTGCAGTGGGGTTCGGGCAGTGTAGGGGTCGTGCTGGGGGTGTTGTTTTAGGGTTTAGGGCACTGGTGTTCGGGCAGTGTAGGGGGTCGTGCTGCGGGTGGTGTTTTAGGGTTTAGGGCAGGGCAGTGGTGTTCGGGAGTGTAGGGGGTCGTGCTGGGGGTGGTGTTTCAGGGTTTAGGGAAGTGCAGTGGTGTTCGGGCAGTGTAGGGGTCATGCTTGGGGTGGTGTTTTGTTCGGGCAGTGTAGGGGGTCATGCTGGGGTGGTGTTTCTGGGTTTAGGACAGTGCAGTGGTGTTCGGGCAGTGTAGGGGGTCGTGCTGGTGTGTGGTGTTTCATGGTTTAGTGCAGTGGTGTTCAGGCAGTGTAGGGGCCGTGCTGGGGTGGTGTTTCAGGGTTTAGGGCAGTGCAGTGGTGTTCGGGCAGTGTAGTGGGTCATGCTGGGGGTGGTGTTTCATGGTTTAGGGCAGTGCAGTGGTGTTCGGGCAGTGTAGGGGGTCTTGCTGGGGGTGGTGTTTCAGGGTTTAGGGCAGTGCAGTGGTGTTCGGGCAGTGTAGGGGGTCGTGCTGGGGCTGATGTTTCAGGGTTTAGGGCAGTGCAGTGATGTTCGGGCAGTGTAGGGGGTCGTGCTGGGGCCGGTGTTTCAGGGTTTAGGGCTGTGCAGTGGTGATCGGGCAGTGTAGGGGGTCGTGCTGGGGCCGGTGTTTCAAGGTTTAGGGCTGTGCATTGGTGATCGGGCAGTATAGGGGGTCGTGCTGGGGCTGGTGTTTCAGGGTTTATTGAAGTGCAGTGGTGTTCGGGCAGTGTAGTGGTCATGCTGGGGGTGATGTTTCAGGGTTTAGAGCAGTGCAGTGGTGTTCGGGCAGTGTAGGGGGTCTTGCTGGGAGAAGTGTTTGAGGGTTTAGGGCAGTGCAGTGGTGTATATGTAGTGTAGGGGGACGAGCTGTGGTAGTGTTTTAGGGTTTAGGGCAGTGCAGTGGTGTTTGGGTAGTGTAGGGGGTCATGCTGGGGGTAGTGTTTTAGGGTTAAAGGTAGTGCAGTGGTGCTTGGGTAGTGTAGGGGGTCATGCTGGGGGTAGTGTTTTAGGGTTTGGGGTAGTGCAGTGGTGTTTGGGTAGTGTAGGGGTAGGGGTCGTGCTGGGTTAGTGTTTTAGAGTTTAGGGTAGTGCAGTGGTGTTCGGGTAGTGTAGGGGGTTGTGCTGGGGGTAGTGTTTTATGGTAGTGCAGTGGTGTTTGTGTAGTGTAGGGTGTCGTGCTGGAGGTAGTGTTTTAGGGTTTAGGGTAGTGCAGTGGTGTTTGTGTAGTGTAGGGGGTCATGTTTTAGGGTTTAGGGTAGTGCAGTGGTCTTTGGGTAGTGTAGGGGTCGTGCTGGGGGTAGTGTTTTAGGGTTTAGGGTAGTGCAGTGGTCTTTGGGTACTGTTGGGGTCGTGCTGGGGTAGTGTTTTAGGGTTTAGGGCAGTGCAGTGGTGTTCGGGTAGTGTAGGGGGTCGTGCTGGGGGTAGTGTTTTAGGGTTTAGGGCAGTGCAGTGGTGTTCGGGTAGTGTAGGGGGTCGTGCTGGGGGTAGTGTTTGAGGGTTTAGGGCAGTGCAGTGGTGTTCGGGCAGTGTAGGGGGTCGTGCTGGGGGTAGTGTTTTAGGGTATAGAGCAGTGCAGTGGTGTTCGGGAGTGTAGGGGGTCGTGCTGGGGTGGTATTTTAGGGTTTAGGGCAGTGCAGTGGTGTTCGGGCACTGTAGGGGGTCGTGCTGGGAGTGGTGTTTCTAGGTTTAGGGCAGTGCAGTGGTGTTCGGGCAGTGTAGAGGGTACTGCTGGGGGTAGTGTTTTAGGGTTTAGGGTAATGCAGTGGTGTTTGGGTAGTGTAGGGTGTCATGTGGGGGATAGTGTTTTAGGGTTTAGGGTAGTGCAGTGGTCTTTGGGTAGTGTAAGGGTTGTGCTGGGGGTAGTGTTTTAGGGTTTAGGGTAGTGCAGTGGTGTTTGGGTAGTGTAAGGGGTCATGCTCGGGGTAGTGTTTTAGGGTTTAGGGCAGTGCAGTGGTGTATATGTAGTGTAGGGGGACGTGCTGTGGTAGTGTTTTAGGGTTAAAGGTAGTGCAGTGGTGCTTGGGTAGTGTAGGGGGTCATGCTGGGGGTAGTGTTTTAGGGTTTGGGGTAGTGCAGTGGTGTTTGGGTAGTGTAGGGGGTCGTGCTGGGGGTAGTGTTTTAGGGTTAAAGGTAGTGCAGTGGTGCTTGGGTAGTGTAGGGGGTCATGCTGGGGGTAGTGTTTTAGGGTTTGGGGTAGTGCAGTGGTGTTTGGGTCGTGTAGGGGTCGGGGTCGTGCTAGGTTAGTGTTTTAGAGTTTAGGGTAGTGCAGTGGTGTTCGGGTAGTGTAGGGGGTTGTGCTGGGGGTAGTGTTTTATGGTAGTGCAGTGGTGTTTGTGTAGTGTAGGGGGTTGTGCTGGGGGTAGTGTTTTATGGTAGTGCAGTGGTGTTTGTGTAGTGTAGGGTGTCGTGCTGGAGGTAGTGTTTTAGGGTTTAGGGTAGTGCAGTGGTGTTTGTGTAGTGTAGGGGGTCATGTTTTAGGGTTTAGGGTAGTGCAGTGGTCTTTGGGTAGTGTAGGGGTCGTGCTGGGGGTAGTGTTTTAGGGTTTAGGGTAGTGCAGTGGTCTTTGGGTAGTGTTGGGGGTCGTGCTGGGGTAGTGTTTTAGGGTTTAGGGCAGTGCAGTGGTCTTCGGGTAGTGTAGGGGGTCGTGCTGGGGGTAGTGTTTTAGGGTTTAGGGCAGTGCAGTGGTGTTCGGGTAGTGTAGGGGGTCGTGCTGGGGGTAGTGTTTTAGGGTTTAGGGCAGTGCAGTGGTGTTCGGGCAGTGTAGGGGGTCGTGCTGGGGGTAGTGTTTTAGGATATAGAGCAGTGCAGTGGTGTTCAGGAGTGTAGGGGGTCGTGCTGGGGTGGTATTTTAGGGTTTAGGGCAGTGCAGTGGTGTTCGCGCACTGTAGGGGGTCGTGCTGGGGGTGGTGTTTCTAGGTTTAGGGCAGTGCAGTGGTGTTCGGGCAGTGTAGGGGGTACTGCTGGGGGTAGTGTTTTAGGGTTTAGGGTAATGCAGTGGTGTTTGAGTAGTGTAGGGGGTCGTGTGGGGGATAGTGTTTTAGGGTTTAGGGTAGTGCAGTGGTCTTTGGGTAGTGTAGGGGTTGTGCTGGGGGTAGTGTTTTAGGGTTTAGGGTAGTGCTGTGGTGTTTGGGTAGTGTAGGGGGTCGAGCTGGGGGTAGTGTTTTAGGGTTTAGGGTAGTGCAGTGGTGTTTGGGTAGTGTAGGCGGTCATGCTGGGGTAGTGTTTTAGGGTTTAGGGTAGTGTAGTGGTGTTTGGGTAGTGTAGCGGGTTGTGCTGGGGGTAGTGTTTTAGGGTTTAGGGTAGTGCAGTGGTGTTTGGGTAGTGTAAGGGGTCATGCTCGGGGTAGTGTTTTAGGGTTTAGGGCAGTGCAGTGGTGTATATGTAGTGTAGGGGGACGTGCTGTGGTAGTGTTTTAGGGTTTAGGGCAGTGCAGTGGTGTTTGGGTAGTGTAGGGGGTCGTGCTGGGGGTAGTGTTTTAGGGTTAAAGGTAGTGCAGTGGTGCTTGGGTAGTGTAGGGGATCATGCTGGGGGTAGTGTTTTAGGGTTTGGGGTAGTGCAGTGGTGTTTGGGTAGTGTAGGGGTCGGGGTCGTGCTGGGTTAGTGTTTTAGAGTTTAGGGTAGTGCAGTGGTGTTCGGGTAGTGTAGGGGGTTGTGCTGGGGGTAGTGTTTTATGGTAGTGCAGTGATGTTTGTGTAGTGTAGGGTGTCGTGCTGGAGGTAGTGTTTTAGGGTTTAGGGTAGTGCAGTGGTGTTTGTGTAGTGTAGGGGGTCATGTTTTAGGGTTTAGGGTAGTGCAGTGGTCTTTGGGTAGTGTAGTGGTCGTGCTGGGGGTAGTGTTTTAGGGTTTAGGGTAGTGCAGTGGTCTTTGGGTAGTGTTGGGGGTCGTGCTGGGGTAGTGTTTTAGGGTTTAGGGCAGTGCAGTGGTGTTCGGGTAGTGTAGGGGGTCAAGCTGGGGGTAGTGTTTTAGGGTTTAGGGCAGTGCAGTGGTTTTCGGGTAGTGTAGGGGGTCGTGCTGGGGGTAGTGTTTTAGGGTTTAGGGCAGTGCAGTGGTGTTCAGGCAGTGTAGGTGGTCGTGCTGGGGGTAGTGTTTTAGGGTATAGAGCAGTGCAGTGGTGTTCGGGAGTGTAGGGGGTCGTGCTGGGGTGGTATTTTAGGGTTTAGGGCAGTGCAGTGGTGTTCGGGCACTGTAGGGGGTCGTGCTGGGGGTGGTGTTTCAGGGTTTAGGGCAGTGCAGTGTTGTTCGGGCAGTGTAGAGGGTCGTGCTGGGGGTGGTGTTTTAAGGTTTAGTGCAGTGGGGTTCGGGCAGTGTAGGGGTCGTGCTGGGGGTGTTGTTTTAGGGTTTAGGGCACTGGTGTTCGGGCAGTGTAGGGGGTCGTGCTGCGGGTGGTGTTTTAGGGTTTAGGGCAGGGCAGTGGTGTTCGGGAGTGTAGGGGGTCGTGCTGGGGGTGGTGTTTCAGGGTTTAGGGAAGTGCAGTGGTGTTCGGGCAGTGTAGGGGTCATGCTTGGGGTGGTGTTTTGTTCGGGCAGTGTAGGGGGTCATGCTGGGGTGGTGTTTCTGGGTTTAGGACAGTGCAGTGGTGTTCGGGCAGTGTAGGGGGTCGTGCTGGTGTGTGGTGTTTCATGGTTTAGTGCAGTGGTGTTCAGGCAGTGTAGGGGCCGTGCTGGGGTGGTGTTTCAGGGTTTAGGGCAGTGCAGTGGTGTTCGGGCAGTGTAGTGGGTCATGCTGGGGGTGGTGTTTCATGGTTTAGGGCAGTGCAGTGGTGTTCGGGCAGTGTAGGGGGTCTTGCTGGGGGTGGTGTTTCAGGGTTTAGGGCAGTGCAGTGGTGTTCGGGCAGTGTAGGGGGTCGTGCTGGGGCTGATGTTTCAGGGTTTAGGGCAGTGCAGTGATGTTCGGGCAGTGTAGGGGGTCGTGCTGGGGCCGGTGTTTCAGGGTTTAGGGCTGTGCAGTGGTGATCGGGCAGTGTAGGGGGTCGTGCTGGGGCCGGTGTTTCAAGGTTTAGGGCTGTGCATTGGTGATCGGGCAGTATAGGGGGTCGTGCTGGGGCTGGTGTTTCAGGGTTTATTGAAGTGCAGTGGTGTTCGGGCAGTGTAGTGGTCATGCTGGGGGTGATGTTTCAGGGTTTAGAGCAGTGCAGTGGTGTTCGGGCAGTGTAGGGGGTCTTGCTGGGAGAAGTGTTTGAGGGTTTAGGGCAGTGCAGTGGTGTATATGTAGTGTAGGGGGACGTGCTGTGGTAGTGTTTTAGGGTTTAGGGCAGTGCAGTGGTGTTTGGGTAGTGTAGGGGGTCATGCTGGGGGTAGTGTTTTAGGGTTAAAGGTAGTGCAGTGGTGCTTGGGTAGTGTAGGGGGTCATGCTGGGGGTAGTGTTTTAGGGTTTGGGGTAGTGCAGTGGTGTTTGGGTAGTGTAGGGGTAGGGGTCGTGCTGGGTTAGTGTTTTAGAGTTTAGGGTAGTGCAGTGGTGTTCGGGTAGTGTAGGGGGTTGTGCTGGGGGTAGTGTTTTATGGTAGTGCAGTGGTGTTTGTGTAGTGTAGGGTGTCGTGCTGGAGGTAGTGTTTTAGGGTTTAGGGTAGTGCAGTGGTGTTTGTGTAGTGTAGGGGGTCATGTTTTAGGGTTTAGGGTAGTGCAGTGGTCTTTGGGTAGTGTAGGGGTCGTGCTGGGGGTAGTGTTTTAGGGTTTAGGGTAGTGCAGTGGTCTTTGGGTACTGTTGGGGTCGTGCTGGGGTAGTGTTTTAGGGTTTAGGGCAGTGCAGTGGTGTTCGGGTAGTGTAGGGGGTCGTGCTGGGGGTAGTGTTTTAGGGTTTAGGGCAGTGCAGTGGTGTTCGGGTAGTGTAGGGGGTCGTGCTGGGGGTAGTGTTTGAGGGTTTAGGGCAGTGCAGTGGTGTTCGGGCAGTGTAGGGGGTCGTGCTGGGGGTAGTGTTTTAGGGTATAGAGCAGTGCAGTGGTGTTCGGGAGTGTAGGGGGTCGTGCTGGGGTGGTATTTTAGGGTTTAGGGCAGTGCAGTGGTGTTCGGGCACTGTAGGGGGTCGTGCTGGGAGTGGTGTTTCTAGGTTTAGGGCAGTGCAGTGGTGTTCGGGCAGTGTAGAGGGTACTGCTGGGGGTAGTGTTTTAGGGTTTAGGGTAATGCAGTGGTGTTTGGGTAGTGTAGGGTGTCATGTGGGGGATAGTGTTTTAGGGTTTAGGGTAGTGCAGTGGTCTTTGGGTAGTGTAAGGGTTGTGCTGGGGGTAGTGTTTTAGGGTTTAGGGTAGTGCAGTGGTGTTTGGGTAGTGTAAGGGGTCATGCTCGGGGTAGTGTTTTAGGGTTTAGGGCAGTGCAGTGGTGTATATGTAGTGTAGGGGGACGTGCTGTGGTAGTGTTTTAGGGTTAAAGGTAGTGCAGTGGTGCTTGGGTAGTGTAGGGGGTCATGCTGGGGGTAGTGTTTTAGGGTTTGGGGTAGTGCAGTGGTGTTTGGGTAGTGTAGGGGTCGGGGTCGTGCTGGGTTAGTGATTTAGAGTTTAGGGTAGTGCAGTGGTGTTCGGGTAGTGTAGGGGGTTGTGCTGGGGGTAGTGTTTTATGGTAGTGCAGTGGTGTTTGTGTAGTGTAGGGTGTCGTGCTGGAGGTAGTGTTTTAGGGTTTAGGGTAGTGCAGTGGTGTTTGTGTAGTGTAGGGGGTCATGTTTTAGGGTTTAGGGTAGTGCAGTGGTCTTTGGGTAGTGTAGGGGTCGTGCTGGGGGTAGTGTTTTAGGGTTTAGGGTAGTGCAGTGGTCTTTGGGTAGTGTTGGGGGTCGTGCTGGGGTAGTGTTTTAGGGTTTAGGGCAGTGCAGTGGTGTTCGGGTAGTGTAGGGGGTCATGCTGGGGGTAGTGTTTTAGGGTTTAGGGCAGTGCAGTGGTGTTCGGGCTGTGTAGGGGGTCGTGCTGAGGGTAGTGTTTCAGGGTTTAGGGCAGTGCAGTGGTGTTCGGGCAGTGTAGGGGGTCGTGCTGGGGGTAGTGTTTTAGGGTATAGAGCAGTGCAGTGGTGTTCGGGAGTGTAGGGGGTCGTGCTGGGGTGGTATTTTAAGGTTTAGGGCAGTGCAGTGGTGTTCGGGCACTGTAGGGGGTCGTGCTGGGGGTGGTGTTTCAGGGTTTAGGGCAGTGCAGTGTTGTTCGGGCAGTGTAGAGGGTCGTGCTGGGGGTGGTGTTTTAAGGTTTAGTGCAGTGGAGTTCGGGCAGTGTAGGGGTCGTGCTGGGGGTGTTGTTTTAGGGTTTAGGGCACTGGTGTTCGGGCAGTGTAGGGGGTCGTGCTGCGGGTGGTGTTTTAGGGTTTAGGGCAGGGCAGTGCAGTGGTGTTCGGGAGTGTAGGGGGTCGTGCTGGGGGTGGTGTTTCAGGGTTTAGGGAAGTGCAGTGGTGTTCGGGCAGTGTAGGGGGTCATGCTTGGGGTGGTGTTTCTGGGTTTAGGACAGTGCAGTGGTGTTCGGGCAGTGTAGGGGGTCGTGCTGGTGTGTGGTGTTTCATGGTTTAGTGCAGTGGTGTTCAGGCAGTGTAGGGGCCGTGCTGGGGTGGTGTTTCAGGGTTTAGGGCAGTGCAGTGGTGTTCGGGCAGTGTAGTGGGTCATGCTGGGGGTGGTGTTTCAGGGTTTAGGGCAGTGCAGTGGTGTTCGGGCAGTGTAGGGGGTCTTGCTGGGGGTTGTGTTTCAGGGTTTAGGGCAGTGCAGTGGTGTTCGGGCAGTGTAGGGGTCGTGCTGGGGCTGGTGTTTCAGGGTTTAGGGCTGTGCAGTGGTGATCGGGCAGTGTAGGGGGTCGTGCTGGGGCCGGTGTTTCAAGGTTTAGGGCTGTGCATTGGTGATCGGGCAGTGTAGGGGGTCGTGCTGGGGCTGGTGTTTCAGGGTTTATTGAAGTGGAGTGGTGTTCGGGCAGTGTAGTGGTCATGCTGGGGGTGATGTTTCAGGGTTTAGAGCAGTGCAGTGGTGTTCGGGCAGTGTAGGGGGTCTTGCTGGGAGAAGTGTTTGAGGGTTTAGGGCGGTGCAGTGGTGTTCAGGCAGTGTTGGGGGTCGTGCTAGGGGTGGTGTTTTAGGGTTTACGGCAGTGCAGTGGTTTTTGGGCAGTGTAGGGGTCCTGCTGGGGGTGGGTTTTTAGGGTTTAGGGCAGTGCAGTGGTGTTCGGGCAGTGTAGGGGGTCGTGCTTGGGGTGGTGTTTCAGGGTTTTGTGCAGTGGTGTTCAGGCACTGTTGGGGTCGTGCTGGGGGTGGTGTTTCAGGGTTTAGGGCAGTGCAGCAGTGTTCGGCCAGTGTAGGGGGTCATGCTGGCGGTAGTGTTTCAGGGTTTAGGGCAGTGCAGTGGTGTTCAGGCAGTGTAGGGGGTCGTGCTGGGGTGGTGTTTCAGCGTTTATGGCAGTGCAGTGGTGCTCGGGCAGTGTAGGGGGTCGTGCTTGGGTGGTGTTTTGTTTGGGCAGTGTAGGGGGTCGTGCTGGGGGTGGTGTTTCATGGTTTAGTGCAGTGTTCAGGCAGTGTAGGGGGTCGTGCTGGGGGTGGTGTTTCGGGGTTTATTGGAGTGCAGTGGTATTCTGGCAGTGTAGGGGTCATGCTGGGGGTGATGTTTCAGGGTTTAGAGCAGTGCAGTTGTGTTCGGGCAGTGTAGGGGGTCTTGCTGGGAGAAGTGTTTGAGGGTTTGGGGCAGTGCAGTGGTGTTCAGGCAGTGTAGGGGGTCGTGCTAGGGGTGGTGTTTTAGGGTTTAGGGCAGTGCAGTGGTGTTTGGGCAGTGTAGGGGTCCTGCTGGGGGTGAGTTTTTAGGGTTTAGGGCAGTGCAGTGGTGTTCAGGCAGTGTAGGGGGTCGTGCTTGGGGTGGTGTTTCAGGGTTTTGTGCAGAGGTGTTCAGGCAGTTTTGGGGTCGTGCTGGGGGTGGTGTTTCAGGGTTTAGGGCAGTGCAGCAGTGTTCGGCCAGTGTAGGGGGTCGTACTGGCGGTAGTGTTTCAGGGTTTAGGGCAGTGCAGTGGTGTTCAGGCAGTGTAGGGGGTCGTGCTGGGGTAGTGTTTCAGCGTTTATGGCAGTGCAGTGGTGCTCGGGCAGTGTAGGGGGTCGTGCTTGGGTGGTGTTTTGTTTGGGCAGTGTAGGGGGTCGTGCTGGGGGTGGTGTTTCATGGTTTAGTGCAGTGTTCAGGCAGTGTAGGGGGTCGTGCTGGGGGTGGTGTTTCGGGGTTTAAGGCAGTGCAGTGGTGTTCGGGCAGTGTAGGGGGTCATGCTGGGGTGGTGTTTCAGGGTTAAGGGCAGTGCAGTGGTGTTCGGGCAGTGTAGGGGGTCGTGCTGTGGCTGGTGTTTCAGGGTTTGGGGCAGTGCAGTGGTGTTCGGGCAGTGTAGGGGTCGTGCTGGGGCTAGTGTTTCAGGGTTTTGGGCAGTGCAGTGGTGTTCGGGTAGTGTAGGGGGTCATCCTGGGGCTGGTGTTTCAGGGTTTAGTGCAGTGCAGTGGTGTTCGGGCAGTGTATGGGTCGTGCTGGGGCTAGTGTTTCAGGGTTTTGGGCAGTGCAGTGGTGTTTGGGCATTTTAGGGGTGGTGCTGGGGCTAGTGTTTTAGGGTTTTGGGCAGAGCAGTGGTGTTCGGGCAGTGTAGGGGGTCATGCTTTGGATGGGTTTCAGGGTTTAGGGCAGTGGTGTTCGGGCAATGTAGGGGGTCTTGCTGGGGGTAGTGTTTCAGTGTTTAGGGCAGTGCAGTGGTGTTAGGGCAGTGTAGGGGGTGGCGCTGGGTGTTTTGTTTCAGGGTTTAGGGCAGTGCAGTGGTGTTCGAGCAGTGTAGGGGGTCGTGCTGGGGGTAGTGTTTCAGGGTTTAGGGCAGTGCAGTGGTGTTTGGGCAGTGTAGGGGGTCAGGCTGGGGGTGGTGTTTCAAGGTTTAGGGCAGTGGTGTTCGGGTTGTGCAGGGGGTCATGCTGGGTGTAGTGTTTCAGGGTTTAGGGCAGTGCAGTGGTGTTCGTGTAGGGGGTCGTGCTGGGGTAGTGTTTTAGGGTTTAGGGCAGTGCAGTGGTGTTTGTGTAGTCTGCAGCGCATGCGCTGTGTCACTAGGCGAGACCTAAAAAGCATTGCACCAAGATGGCTGCCAACACTTCCTGGATTGAAATGTTGGCAGCCAATTAGAGCCAAGCTCGTGTAGTTAGGTCCCGCCCAGATATATAAAGATTTTTTCCTTTAATATCTCGAAAACTACGGATTTACACCATTTAAAACAAGCACTTGCCATGCAATAGGTCTCGCATTCACGCGAGTTTGAGCTATTAGTATTGTCATTCACAATGCCTTTTATTTAAGTTTTAAAACCCAAAACATAAATAAAAGGCATTGTCCGTTATAATGCTAATAGCTTAAACTCGCTTGAATGCGAGACCAATTGCATTGCAAATGCTTGTTGTCATTGTAACAGTTCGAGACAACAAAAGGCATTCTCTCATGACAATGCTATACCATTGTACTAATTGGAGCAGTGCCTACTGCTGCTGAGCTGAAAGGAAAGCAGTTGTTCCGGGTACTGGGAGGGGGGGCTGAGCGGGGAGGCGAAGAGGGCTTTCAGTTTAAGATTGCCAGTCTGCAGCCGGGGATCCTCGAAGACCAAATGTGAACGCTCCTCTGATGAAACCCACTAAGACAAAGCCAATCTGCATTATCAGTAGCCCTCACTTATTATGAATGAATGAATGTGCTATAGTGCTTATGCAAACCAGGGAAAAATTAAAGAAAAATGGAAATTCTTTTTAAGAATGTGTTCTCAACATAATCAGCTAGTTACATCAATAAGTTTTACATCAGCTTTTAAGCCTATATTTTGTGTCGTAATTATTTCAGACACTGCAAAAGGCAATTGTTACATTGCTGCCTTTACTCGGAATGGGGCTGGAGTGTAGCAGGGCATGTTAATACAAACAACAAGTTAATTGGAGATCTTTAAATAAGGACAAAAACGTACGCGCATACCTAAATCTCCCGATGCTTGAATTTAAACACAATATATGCCGAAAAGAAATAAAACAGCTGCTAATAAAGTTAGCATTCTATTTAGCTCAGTGTCCAGCTTCTTCCAACCTGAGCAGCAAGCGCCTGTAAATGTCGTCTTTTTCCGCAAGAGTGCATGAGTTATAAGATACAGCAGGAGTTTCCTTTCTAAAATGGTGGCATGCTAGCCCCTCACAATACAAGCATACTAAAGTGAAAACTATTGGCTTTGTCAGTGCTTGCATTCTTCAAGCTAAAGTGAGTCCGCTGTGATTTGCCATAGCTATCTTTCTAGACTTGAATGTTTTCCCAGTGTCACGGTAAATAACTGAAATGTTAAGGTGTGTGTGATCCCGCCCCTTGGGAGCCCTTAGAGTCTTGCTGTTGAGAAAATCGATAGATAATCGCCATGATGTTCCTGCCTGGTTTTAGAAAGACCAGATCACGCCGCCATTCTGAGGGAGACCTCCTTAGGGGACGGACGCGTGTTCAATTTACAGCAGGCATTTTATATTTACCAGCAGCATGTGAAGACACGCATGGAGAAAAAACCTAGTGATTGCATCTTCACAGCATGTTCTCCAACTGCAACATGTTACCATGTTCTGTGTCAAAGCATAAGTAAGTAGATATTTATAAAACAACCTTGATTAGAGGGACGTCATGATGTTTTGAAGTGAAGACACAAGTAGTAATTGCCACTATGAGCGAGTTTACGCAGCCATCAACCAATTTACGTTTGCGCTAAATTCAAGCTAGGGGCAAACAATCTGTAGAGCACAAAAACGTTTTTGTAAAATATGGTACTTTCACCATGACTGAAGCAGCTTCTGCTTACAAAATAAACAATGTGGTAGCCCCTTCCTCCCGCACCCGGCACACACACAGACCCTAGTCTTTAAACCGGTTTCGAGTCTTGGCGGGACCACATCCTTTGATTCTGGGCAAATCACTTATTTTCTCCGTACCTACAAATGTATGTGCCCATCTGTAAAGCAACTGGCTCCTCATGTAAAGCACTCCGAAACCTTCAGGTCAAGTTCACGCTATATTCAAGTACAAAATAAAACAAAAAAAAGAGGAGAGAGAGTTTAAACGCACGCACTCGTATGGAGAGTGTGGACAAAGTTAATGGATGTGGCGTAACAGCTGCAGTAGTCCTCTTTGAGGCAGGGGAACCGGGTTTGAGTTTCGGTGGGAGGCTCAACATACACAGCTCCCAGTGGACAAACAAGCGCATTAATAAACTGAATTTGCAGTCCCCCCCCCAAAAAACAGTCTTGCACGATTTTTTTTTTTGTGGTTTTATATAGCGCGAACTCCACTCGAAGGTAGCAGTGATTTAAATGAGCACCAGTTGCATTCCCCATGGACACAGAATGACAGCATGTTTGAGCCTCCCGCCAGACACGAACCCCGTTCCTTAGCGTGAAAGTTGGCTGCCCTATCCGTGACGCCACACAAGTCCAGAACAGCTATCAATAAAGCTGAGCCTGCCATGCATGGACTGCAGGGGTGGCAGGCAGGCGCAGCTCTTGCTCGCTCAGGGGTTCGCTGTACTGTGTGTAGCACTCAGCCTCCGGCTCGCAGGACATGTATGGTTCTTGCCCGAAGTTCGGCGCTGATGTTGGTGCTTCAGTAAGCATGCAGCTTGTGCAGCTTCTGCGAGAGCTCCGAGTTTCAGATGGTCGGTTAGTGGCACCCAGGATGCCGGAGCCGGCGCTGGGAGTATGGCGGGTCAAGTTAGAACAGCACGCCATGGCCAGCAGCTGCAACGCTGGTGGGGCTATGAGGCAGCGGCGGCTGTCCCTGAGTAGCGCGGAAGCGTAGGTCCCGGGTACAGAGTGGGGGAGCAAGGCGTCGGGTGAGGGCAGGAAACTGGCAGATGTGCCAGCGGCCGTAGTGTGCAAACTTCCTCTAGGAATGCGAGCAGCAAAGAAAAACAAGTAGTACCTAAATGAAAAGATAACAGCCAGCAGTGTAATTAAACTGTAGTTGGTCTGTGCTGCTTCCTACAAAAATGGAAGTGATGTATCAGAGCACCAGCCAACGATAAGCCAGATAAGAAGAGCAATGCCAGAGTTAACCAATGGCAAGCGGCAAGAGAAATTACCCTCCATATTCTGTTTACTACAGGTCTTGCGACAGCACATGCGCTGTCTATGCAAGACCTAAAAAAGGTCGCTTTATGAACCAAGCACTACCTTTTTGCCAAATCTGGTGCAATTCCGTTTAGCAGTTTCAGCTGTAACCGTGTCTAAAGTTTCTTAAGGGAAATTGATTTTTTGACCTGTATTTTTTTAATTTCTCAGGAACTACTAAACGGATTTACACCATTTAAAAGAGGGTCTCTTTCTGAACCAAGGGCTATCTTTTTGCCAAATTTGGTGTAATTCCGTTCAGCAGTTCGGGCTGTAGTCGTGTCTAAAGTTTCCTATGGGAAATAACATGGAGAAAACACGTTTTGGGACCCCCCTTTTTTCTCAGCCCCCACTTGGCGAATCACCCGAAACTTTCAGGATAGGAGCTGACCGGAGAGGGCCACAAGTTTTGAAAATTTCGCGAAGATTCGTCAACCGGCACCAAAGTTATTGGGAAAAGAAAAAACAAAGGTTATAGCTTAGCAATAGTTAGGAAAACATATTTTCACTATACAAACCAAGTTTAAACTACTCAAACTTTAAACATTTTAAACTTATAGTTAGAACTTTCATTTACAATGTATCCAGCACTTTTAACCTATTATAAGTAGCAAAGCTCGTTACACACTCTTTTCAGACCGCTAACCAGACAACACTAACTATAACTCACCACTCTACCATGCACCATGTTCTCACAAATGGTGCGTCATCAGTGATGTAATTTGAGATGTCATCAGTGATGTCACCGACTGTGTCATGAGTGATGTAATTTGTGAGGTCATCAGCACTGCATTCCTGAAGAGTAAGTTATAGTTAGCTCGGGTAACTATTACCGGTGAATTTCTATGGTTTTGTGTATGTGAAATCTGAACCTAACTATAACCTTTCTGTAACCTTTGGTTTTTCAGTTAATTTTTAGAATTTTTTAAATTCTATTTCATAACTATATCGTTCCTGTAACCTTTGTTTTTTTCAGTGAATATTTATATGTAAATATGTCTGGATAATAACCCCTTGTAAATACCACTGAAGCATTGAGCTCTGAGGAAGGCTGTCCAAATATATTAGGCAGTGACAGTCAGTGGTACCACCTGTGCACTTTTAGCTGCATTACATAGAGGCTGCGGCCAATCACAGTGCTGTTCCGTATGTGACGCAGTTAGCTGAATTTGGTTTGGTTGAGGGCCTCACTGGCAGTGCACGGAGAGACCGGGGATGCCCAAACTGCATTTGTGTCCACTCTCACATGCTAAACGGCAATGAAATTGATTATGGCGTGCACTGAGAGGGGAAGAGCGGAAGAGGCATGTGCAGCTGTAAAGGGAGCAGCATTAAGGCACAGAGTCCAGCTCTGCTATAAAGCTTGTCCAAACTTACACTGATGAAGCTTGTGCAGAGGGGGCCGCCCACCTTTAGGTGACGGTGGCAGTGCACTGGCAGCGCAAATGGTAACTAAGCTGGTAAAGAAGCCTGGCTGTGTTTTGTCACAGCACTCACATTCCTTCCACCGGAGGACAAACTTCCCACACATGGACAGAGCAACTAAGGTGGAAGGGGGTGGAGACTAAGGACGCATGTGTATGGAAATATTAAATGTTAATGTGTCAAGTGTAGATCCTAAACTAAGAATATTTTCTGTGCCGGATTTCTGTACATGAAATGACAAGACAAGATATAAGGTTAATACCGGAGACACTAATATTATCAGCAGGGTTTGCAAACACACTATTTTTACTGTCTTGGCAATGTGTTATTACACCTCCACACATCAGCAACAGAATAATGACATGCTGCCAGATTTTACAAAAGAACAAAAGGGTGTATACACTGGAAATGTCTTACTTAATTCTGTAATGAGAAGACACCTTATCATGTTGTCATGTGCTTACAGCTTCGTGCAACATTTCCTTTATACAATATTCATGATAAGCGAATGAAACCTAGTTGTTAAGCACAGTGGTTCATGGCTGTACAAGGTAACACATTACTTCAACAAGTAACCTAGATCGGTACTGATTCCTAAACAACATTGTAACCATAACAAGGAGGGTTTGCTTCCCTCCTACAAACTGGATAAAAAGTCCGCCTAGGCAATGGGTATTCACCTGTAGGCCGACATTATTTACGTTTCTCACTCTAACAGACAGTAGGCCTATTAGTGGGCTCAACCCAAACTCTCTACTCCATTTTGTTTTTTAAATCAGTTTATTGCCCCTAAGTCCTTTTTATCTACCACCCCCCCCTCTACTTTGAAACCCTGCCCCCACCTAAATTCGCCTCCTTTTATCAGTCATTGAAAATTGCAACATACGGTCTATTCACTCCACTATCTTTTATTCCTCAGTGTTATAGTGTTCTGTTCTCCATGTAGCAATGTTTTATTGCAGCACTCTGTTCCTTGGGTCTAGTTTACACAAACGAAAAAAGTAAGCGAATTCATCAACTGAAAACAATAAAAGTTATATTTATTTCATCCTGAGAAATACTCTTCTGGGCCTACATTTAGCAGACGCTGGCCGTCAATTTGAGTGGCCCAATGAATTGATGTGTACATAGCACTCATTACATGATTTTCCGCATTAGTGGGGAATAACGCGAAGACTTTGGTGCTTAGATCCCCAAACTCTGCGTGCCTCGGTCATTACCAGGTATTTTTACCCTGCCTCGGTCATTACCAGGTATTTTTACCCTGCCTCGGTCATTACCAGGTATTTTTACCCTGTTAAGTTCCAGCAGGTGTGTCCTGCCGAAATTGAACAAAAGATGCGAACTCTATGGCACCCAGTAATTACCGTATGTGATCATCTTCGCATCACTTGTAATTCCGACCCCTTGACCGAATGTTTTTTTTAAGGGAAATAAAACAAGCAAAATGTCACATTAAGGAAGGGGAGGGAATGTAGCATGACAGCTTGAGCGATGGGCCTCGAAGCTGGGAAACCTGGTTTGAGTCTCGGCATAGACGCTCAACATCCTGTGATTCTGGGCAAATCACTCAGGGGCAGATTTACAAGAAAGTGAGGCATAGAGAGGCGTTACTTTCCTTGTGCCAACCTGAGAAACCCTTGCACCACCATGGATGCAAGTTATTTGCAATACGGTGCACTATGGCGTGAGGATTGACAGATGCATCAGAAATTCTGACGCATCTGTTGGGGCAAAAGTCATGCATTGCTGGAGTCGTGTCGCAAGCACAAGGTAACTCCCTCAATGCAATTTGAGGCCTATTCCCACTACACTGCATCACTCCTTACGCCTGCTTCAAGCAGGCGTAAGATTTTGACGCAGTGGCATCCTAGAAGTGAGATTTTACTGCGTCACATTTATGAGGCTTTCCTGTGCATACATTACACCTGACGCAGGTATAATGTGACGCAGTGCTTTACAATGTGACACATCTCCCTAGATGCTCACATTGTAAATTGGCCGCATTTATTACGTTGCCGCTCCGTCACAAGAGTGACGCTATTGCAGCGCAAAAGTGTGGCAAGGGGCTTGTAAATCTGCCCCTTAATCTCCCCGTGCCTAACAGAAATTAATGTGTGCATCTGTAACTAAACTGGTGCTCATGTAAAGCGCTCTGATATCTTCGGGTCTAGTTCGCACTATATAAAACAAACAAAAAAGGAAGAAAACTTGTAGCAAAGTATTCCACGCATCTGTGACACAGAAATGAATATAGGTAATGAACGTTGATGGGGCAGGATTACATTGTCCACCACAATCAGGCTGTTGTGTGATCTTAACGATGGTGAGAGTGACTACAGTGAAGCCCAAAGTTATGTTCCTGTAATTGAGGACATTTTTCCTTTGAAAATTTGTTGCATTCTATTTTAGTCAGCTTTGTTTTGTAGGCTCTTTTTTGACTCTGTGTTCTTGCATTCTGTTCTTTGAGCCTGACTTTGTTAGTTTTAAAAGAGCCTTTTTTATAACTCCAATTAATCTTTTTCCATTTATTGGACCGTTTTACTTTATGACCTTTTTATTAGGTTTTGCCTGCTTTTGCTGTGTTCTGTGTGCTGTTGAAAGACCTATTGAGTACAGTATCAAAACTGACAGTGAGGTTTCAGTCAACCTACTGCTTACAATTGGTTGAACTGTTTGTCAGTCTCATCAGTCTCATCTGCTTATTCTTATTTGATGGCTTTGCTTCTTCTTCTTTTATGTGTCCCTACCCTGGAACGTAGCTTCTTTACCTTGGGAGTGCATAAATGTTCTTGCTTTCCCTCTTGCCTAAGTGCGCTTTCCACTTGACATCTCCAATTTGCTCTCAGTGGTGCTTCCTCACTCTTCCATTGCTTCCCCAACCCTTCTCATTCTGCTCTTTTTTTTTTTTCTTTCAGGCCCTCCATTGCTCCACTACCACACCCAGCTCACCGTCTTTTGCCACAGGTGCTGACTTGCTCCCACATCTTGTGGGCTGCATTCATGCGTACATGTCATCACCCTGGAGCTCTACAGTCACATTATGTCTACAAGTACATGCATGGTGACATCATCGCTCTATACCAAGTGCTATTTACTTTTTTTGACAATGCTATTCAGCATTAGCAAAGAGCACTGGGCTAGCCAAAAGGTCAGCTTACAGCTTTCCAAAGAAGGTGTGATCTATTGGCTTTGCCAAGACTTGTCTTTATGAGGGAAGATTGGAGGCAGGAGCAGCTAGATCTCGGTAGATGAGGACTCCAGTGTGGTATGATGTGTGAAAAGGTACTTGCCTTCCATCTTGGAATGGGGAGGGAGAACCTATACAATGACGAAGCACTGTTGGACTAAGTTGTCCAGTGAATGGCTATTGACCAGCTTTCAGTGGACAGTGGCTAGTCAGGCAGGCCACCTACCGGTGTGCAAACATTCAGTTTTTGGAGAGAAATCTGTCACACCAGGAGGTGGAGGTGCATGGAGACTTCTAGTAAAAGATAAGAGCTGTGTATACAAAAACATATATTCATAACCTAATGTGCGGAACCATTAAGACTAAGCTCCACCCTCCTGCCTCCGGAACAACTTTTATCTCTGGAAACATTTGTCCTTCTTCAAACTTCTTGCTATTTCCACTTATTTATCTTATCTTCTGCCCTAGAACAACATGCATCAGCATCATCTTCTCCTCCACACTCCCTTACAAGACCTTCTTACAAGGTCATTCTTATCTTCCTCTCCTTTCATTTAAGATCCCTTTTAAGGCCCAGTCACCCTTCCCTAACATCACTCTAATAGTGTACCCTGGACTAAACAAAAATAACTCACCTCATGACCATGTTTCATTCGAACAATGATGGCCACTGCATGGATAGCTTCAGCCGGCAGGCTGCCTTTGGATTACATGATGGGCATGTGGTGTGGCCAGGTGGTGTGGTAAAGATACGTTCTGGTGCAGCCTTGGTGGAAGGGTCTAGGCCAGGGGGTTTAAGTTCACATGGGGGCAGGGGTGAATGAAGGTCTCTTCTAAAAGGACCAGTGATGCCCTGAAGGGGGCTGCAGAAGAAAAGGGGGAAAATAACTTTTGGACTTGGTCCTTTTTGCAGGGTCATCCCAGAAGTTTTTGCCTTCCTCCTTTATTTTTTCTGACCTGGTGTTGGTGGTTTTAGGACTCTGGGCACTTTATCACTGCTGATCAGTGCTAAAGTACATGTGCTCTCTATGGTAAACTTGGAAAGATTGGTCAACACCGGTTTGGCATATTTAATTTACCTGTCAGTCCCTTGTACAGTGGTATCCCATATACCCAGGGCCCGTAAATTAAATGATACTGGAGGGCTTGTAGCGCTGCTTGCGCCACCCACCAAAGTAGCTCTTCAAACCCATGTTAGGTCTCTGCCACTGCAGGGCCTGCGCAAGCAGTTTACCGCCGCGGTGACGTGACACATAAAGTGGCTGCCATGCGGTGATTCCCCTTTTACTACACATCAGTCACCCCTAAGGCAGGCCCTAGCTAGCCCTATGGGCAGGGTGCAGTGTAGGTAAAAGGCCTTAACTGTGTGGCATGTCCTGGTAGTTACAAACAGACTATTAGGGTTCTTACTGCTGTGAGGCTGCCCTCTCATAGGAATGCATTGGGGATTCCCGGATATGTGCTTCAGTCGTAATTCCTGACACGAGAAGGGTAGTGTGATCAAGTTTGGTATGTTTGGAATAGTGGTGATAAATGCTGCGTATTGGTGTTAGCTGATTTATTATTACTATTTTGGAAATGCCTCTTTTATAAGTGAAAGACATTTTACTTTTTATAAATTCAATGAATTTAAAGAACTTTTCTCAGGGATAAACACAACTATAATCAGTGGACATAAAAGCTTTTTCACTCCGGACTTACTCAATCATTCATTCATTCCCATACCATACTGCGCAGTTCAAACACATACATCTATCAAAATACCAATCAAAAATTGTTTTCCAGAATACTTTTTCAATTGAATTATTTACACAGGCCATGGAGACATTTTTCAGGATGATAAAAAAATGCAGTTTTTTTGAAATTATTTTAGACTCTTATGGCCAGTATACTACGGTCAGAATGAATGATTGAGTAAGTCCGGAGTGAAAAAGCTTTTATGTCCACTGATTATAGTTGTGTTTATCCCTGAGAAAAGTTCTTTAAATTCATTTTTTGGAGTCAATTTATAAAAAGTAAAATGTCTTTCACCTAAAAAAACAGAAAATAAATAGATTAAATAGACGGAAAAAGTGGTCTCAAGAGTTATGTTGTTTTCAGTCAATATATTCTCCCGCTAAACAAAAGCGGACATTCAATTCAGACTCAGTATTGGTAATTTTGTTGTTACTTATGTCTATAGGCTAGTCCTTACTGATGTATGCCTAAACCCAGTTTTGTTGAATTTCTTTTATAAGTGGGCATTTCTGTGCGCTATGTGCCTTTGGGCCTGCCTTTGTGTATTGACTGTCTGGCTTTCGAGTGACAGGGGCTGGGGAGGTGCAGTGGCTCCAGAGAGTCAGGATGAGTCAGCGCTAGGCTGAATAGGCCTGATCTGCATTTGGAGTGGTGGGAGGAGTAGCACCTGCACCTGAATAGGGCTGTGCCTGCCTTCCACAAAGATGGCTCCGCCACCCTGTGGTGTGTCTGGGGCCAGGACTTACACTTACAATGGGGAGTGTTTTGCACTTGCAAAGTGCCCCTCAAATTGGTTTGGACTGGGCTCAGAGCCCTGGGCCAGGGGAGGACAAAGACACTTACTGGTATAAGTAGTGGGGCTGTGACCCCATCTCTGTTGAGCTTACTTTGGAACTTCTAGAACGGAGGAGAGCACACTGCATAGACATAGACTGCAGTGCACCAGGAGGAACCGCCACTGGGGGCTGGGCAGCGGAAGGGACTGCTGCCCTTCTGAGGGACCCTGTGTGCTGGCCTGCCTGTGCCCAGCTCTGCCTTGGCAATCCCTGGAGAAGAGCACTGCCTGCTCCCTGTTTGTTGGTTGGGAAACAGGCTGAGCGCTGGATTTTATTTTTATGCTCCCCCTAAAAAGGCCAGCGTGTGGCGAGTGCTCTACTACTGGTGGGCCCTGGAACCTGTGGGGGGTTTGCTCTGCCATGTACATTTGAGCCTCTGGCGTGGGCTTGTGCTGCAGAGAGGCACTTGGTAAGCGCCGCGCCCGCAAAAATGTAAGAGGAGTGCTTTCGGCGTCCCGCAGACGCGAGCAGTATAGCGCCCTCTCAAGAAGGTCCGAGAGAGCAGGAGGGGAGAGCTGAGAGAAAGAAGCGCTCTCCCTCTCCCTGCTGGTGGTTCCCGTGGTGAGGAATCCGACAGAGACTTCACTCCGTAGCCAGAAGAAGAAACAAGAAGTCAGGCGTAGGACACCTGGCTGTGGGCGGGGCTTCCGTAAGGGAGAGGGGATTCCCGCGTGTTTGCTGAGTCTGGTGATAGGCGGGCCGGAGGCGAGATCGAGCCAGAGCCTTGCGGGCTCCGTGGATACCCAGGGAGGGTCTTCCCCGCAACACGAGTAGGGGAGCACGGGGTGAGACCTCGACAGAGGCCCACGAGTCTGGATCGCTTTTCCTCTCCTGGCGTTGGTGGGGCTGCGCCGCATGATTGCGGGCAACCACCGCTTCACTCACAGCATCAGAGCATTATTTGGCCAAGTAGAGCAGCTGCCCCGTGTGGTAGTGGCAGATGCCATTCCAAGAGTCAATGTCACGGGGGGCGGGACCACGTGAGGTCTCTCCGCCCTTGGGGGCATTTTGTCGAGGAGAGTATGGTGTTGCTTTTGCTAAAGGCACGTCCGGCCCCATTTGCATGATCCCACAATTTTGGAAAGGGCATTGCGGGGCGAGCCGAGGACAGGGCCCGAGTACATTACCGCATTCCCCCAAAGGGGGGGGGGGGAATCAGAGGCTCCTGTGCTCCGCACGGAGGGGAGATTTACTGCCTCACAAGACAAGGTAGGCACTCGGCGAGTGTTACCGACAGGTTATGGTGACCTTTATCGTGTGGCTTGTATTGCCAACTGTGATGCTGGCTGAGGGAGGTTCTTACTGCATGTCACTTCCTGAATGACTTAATGTGTATTATTGGGGCGTGTTCATACTGTGTACAACCAGCCTGCATTTACTTGGTTTCACTGCTTGTGTTGCCAAGACTGTGGCCCGATTGGCCAAGTGATTCATGAGCCTTGTATTGTGTTATTGCGTTAACAGGGGCCCGATTGGCCTATTGATTTCTGTAACCCCTGTAAATTCATGACAAGTGCCTGGTGGTACAGTGTATATATGTGATTGTGTTCTAATGTGTTCACAATCAAGCTGGGTTTAGACCCGCTCATTCGACCGAGGCGGTCATTCTCGCAGTTCTGAACACCCTAAGAAGTAATGCGGATGCTGGTACTCCTCAGGCTCTGGTGCTTCTGGATTTGTCTGCCGCATTCGACACGGTGGACCATAACATCCTTCTCCGCCGTGTCGCACAGGCAGGCATCCAGGGCACCGCCCTCAACTGGATTACGTCATTCTTAACCGGCAGAACACAGGCTGTACGTCTAGGCCCTTTTGTAGCTGGGAAGACTGCAACTACCTGCGGATTCCCTCAGGGCTCCTCTATCTCCCCGCTGCTGTTTAACCTCTACCTCCGTCCTCTGATCCACTCACTCAGGAAGTGGGATATCACGGTGTACAATTACGGCGACGATCTACAAATCATTTTTCCTCTTAATTCTCCTAATGCAGATAAGACCTTCCATTCTGTCATGATTCATATACTGGAATGGGTGAATATCAATCAACTAAAGTTGAATCCGGGGAAGACTGAACTGCTCCTCCCTGGCTTCAGCTCTTCTTACTGGGGCCCGCAGTTTTGGCCTTCTGAACTGGGCTCTCTCCCGGTTCCGCTTAATTCAGTGAAGAGTCTCGGCGTGATAATTGATGCAGAACTCTCACTAAAAGCCCAAGTGGGGGCTGTTATCTCCTCCTCCATGTACCAGCTTAGGAAGATCCGTAAGATCAGCCATTTACTATCATCATCTGCATTAATTCAGGTTGTCATCTCCCTGGTTTTATCCCGCCTGGATTTCTCAAATTCTATTTATCATGGACTCCCTCAGTGTCTGTTGCATCGCCTTCAGGTCGTTCAGAACCAGGCGGGTCGTCTTATTTACAAACTCCCCAGGTGGCAGTCGGCAAAATCACTATTACAGCAACTTCACTGGCTGCCAATTGGACAAAGGGCAGCTTTTAAGATGGCGTGTATCATCTACAAAGCCCTCCATTGCACTAGCCCTGCTTTTTTGCAATCTCTAGTCACGGTCCATCGGCCTTTGCGTAACTTACGCTCTGCTCATCTTCACCTTTTGACTGCCCCTAGACTTAAAACCAAGAAGTTCGGAGGCCGCTGCTTTGCTTCTTTGGCCCCGTCCCTTTGGAATTCATTGTCTCTTTCTACCAAGTCGAGTCCTTCATTACTCAACTTTAGGAAACTGCTAAAAACCTCCCTTTTTCCTCCCCCTTATTAGTCAGCTCACTGTTAATTTTTGCCTTGTTGCTGTTATCACTCTTTTTTTGGGTTAAGCGCCAGGAAACCTCTGGTGTCAGTGCGCTATATAAATATCATCTAACATAACATAACATAACATGGATAATACAAAGGCTATTTTTTTTATATAACCTGTGTGGAGTTTATTTTGTGGTGTGCCTAGTGCATTGCGCAAACGCTTTACACATTGCCTCTGGGATAAGCCTGACTGCTCTGCCAAGCTACCAATGGGGTGAGCAGGGTTATCTTGTGTGTGTAACTCCCTTTCCCTGACTAGAGTGGTGGTTTCTGCCTGGCTTAGGCACACGCCATAGCCAACCAGAAATCCCATTTCTAACAAGAACAGACAAATTAAGGGGAAGGTATTTTTTTTACTTTTCGTAAACCAGTAGCCATCCTGGATGGCCACCAATGCTGTACAAGAAAAGGAAGACAACGAGCTTCAGAGGTGGCCCCTCCAGAGGACAGGGCACTTGTGTATTCTGCCAGTCTGGTTGTTTCCAAATATCAAGTTTGCTTGCTATCTCTATCATTCAAAGCTGCTCTTTAATATATAGGATTGCCATTAACTACGTTTCTCTTGTGTTGCTAAGATGATCAGCATGTGTCATAGCAGTGTTCCATAGATTCATCTAACATTACGCCCACAACACAGCAATACCACCTGGCACAGTTCAGATATGCCTTATGCCACCGGCATGGCACTCAAAGCACTGAACATAAACATAAACACATAGAGAAAACATTGGACACAAATCTGTCCAACACAAATGGGATGTGCTTTTAGCTGGGTATCAATGTGCTGACAACACTTACCTTGGGATTTACACTGATTTTGTTGCTCTCTTTGCATTGCAGCTCAATGGTTAAAATTTGATACAGCAATTCCGGCCTCCCTGCTCTCTACGAAAATATTTCCGGGTCAGGACCCCAAAGATAGAAAACGGTTTACCTACAGTTGGTAGCTCAATCACGGCTCACTTAATTTATGGACGAAGGTATACTTTTTTTTTAACGGACACTAATATATAGCGGAAAACTTGATCGGTGGCTCCTACGAACATATCATGTGAGGAAAAAGTACCACATAAAAAGGTTACTTTCCTCATCTCTTCCATAAAAACGACTGGAAGAACGTGTCTCACTTGAATCACACAGGGGATACATGGGTGTATTACATTAGAAAACTTAGTATTGAAGAAGGAGGTTGATCCTAATTGCACCGAAACGCCGCGTCGACCTTTGTGTAGTTTTCTTGTTCAGATGATCAACACGAACATGTTGTAACAATGGACTGTTTTTTAATGTTTTAAAATGTATGTTTATTTTTTAACGTAATGATAAAAATCGATTTGTACTTTTTTCTCAAAAAATTTCTGTTTTTTGCATTATTGTCTGTACTGTATCTACATATCACATGTAATTATTATTTGTGTTTAAATACTGTATACGTTTTAACCCCACTAATACTGTTAATGATTACGGTGCAACACATGATCCATAAACTAGACTAGGGACTTGTTTTCCTTCTTTGGTTTACATTACCCTGTCCCTATTCTGTATTATAGGGTAACTCCTTGAATTTTGGTACTGACAACACTTACCACTTATAAACAACACACACAAACTTCCAACACAAAATATCAGAACACCTCGCACACAACCAAGACATGCGCTTTGATAACAACATGGTCACAACAGCATCTACATATAACAGCACCAAATACCATCATACAGTAGAAAACATACACACATAACTCATAATACCCCCTATCATAGTCCAGCTAACCTGCCCTATGACTTAGAAACGAGGTGACAGACTCCATGACCACTTCTAAATCAAGAGGCAAGAAGAGGTGGGGGTTTGGTGGAGGACCTTACCACCTCTTCCCACCAAACTTTACCAGCATAAATATTTTATTCACAGTCTCACCTGCTTGGTGAAAATCGTAATAAGTACGAGCTTTCAGCATTCACTGCTTTACTGCCTGGGGCCACTCAACAACAGAGCAGCAAGGTATACTGGCATAACATTGTGGGGAATTTTGTCATTCTACCGCCTACAGCGTACCTGTCCAATGACAATGCTCTTGTACAGCAGTGTGAGCACAAGAATAACATACAATAAATATATGCATACAGCTGAAAACAACGCTATCATATTTCAATTCGAGTGGAATTTCGAGTTGATGATCTGGTTGAAGGCTACAAGAAAACTGCTCTAGTAATTATAAATATTAGTAATTTTAAGAATCCTGTTCCTTACCAGTTAGCATCTCTCGATTTATGGAATAGTTACAAATCCAGTGGGAAGATAGTGATGACACGACCTATTACATAGCTCAACACTGTGATTAAGCGTTGGGTCATATTCCTTCCCGTATCTCTCAAAATATCTAGAAGGAAGGGTTTGGGAAATATAGCTGACACAATCCACTGGACTATTCTGGGTGTATCCAATAATTCTGAGCAGTAAGATGACCCCTGGTTAATACCAACACTACATAGAACGGTAGCTGACTAGGTGCATTATTACTGTATCATTCTACGTTTTTCTGTGGATTGCGACACACTCAGATTCCTTATTTTGTGACTCGATCTTTTTTTTAGTTCAAATATTTTTATTACTTTAGTTAAAGAGAAATGCATTTGCAATACAGTAGCACCCTTCCACAGGCGAGCAAACTTCCTCGGCCTGCCAACTTCGCGCTGCCGATGTAGCACTTCCTCATACATTTTGAGGTTGGGTATAGGCTTCTACTATTAGAGTGCCTTACAGTGCTTGGACACATTTTGCCTTTAATCAAGGTACCACAGGAATACAGGTTGAACTTGAAACCTGTCTTTTCCCTTTACCTCTTTCTTGACAACACTACACCCTCAGCTTTTCTATTGGTCCTGACGAAGCTCTATAGGATTCCTTATGGACCACCACTGAGCGCGAAATATGTTGACCGTATTCTAGATGTACCTAGTTCACACCACAGCACCTATCCTGAGAGCAGCGGTGAGTTACACGTCCGCCCTTTACATTTTTTCCAAAGAGGAGCTCCAGGATTCACTACGTTTTTAACCGCCTATCTTAGTTTCAGGGTTCCACTTAGTCATTTTAACATTCACTCACCTCACTTGTCTAGGCCCACACAACCCCATGCACAACTGCGGCGGCTCCTCAAAAGATCTCCGCTAAATAGCCCTCTTGCGGGGCTCATGAGGGACTGCAGCGCCACCCCCACGAGGAGCTACGCCCTATGATGAAGCATGACACCTGCAAGGGTGTGTGAGGGCACTACATACTCAAGGAGTAATTTCTCCTTTTTTGTCTCACCCATATTGACTTCCAATTGGGTGGTTTCGTTACCCTTTACTGGTTCTCCTTTTCTCTTCCCATCTTTTTAGGAACAGTCACCCCCCAGTTTGTACATCCTATAAGAATGATCAGATAAATGTCAGATTTTTTTAGGGGGTGCAGAAAGTCGGCAGGCAGATTTTAGCAATTTTTTGCAACCACATTTTTACTACATATGGCTCAAAATGCGGCAATGGGGCTCAGCACAGGATTCTGCAGATTGTCCGCCTTTTTGAAAAGTTTTTCCTGTTCACATTACATTAGCGTTTTTTTCCTGGCGAAAAACTGGCAACTCTGGCTTGAACCCTATTACTAAAACGTTACTCGGTAGGAGGCTCACACGCATATATATATATTTTTTTAATGATAGACTAGCCTTGTGCATTAAAATACATGTTTTATTTAAAGCATGGAAAAAGCTTTGGTCCCACAATGGTTTAACAGTTCCATATAATCCCTTGATCCTAAGAGCTGGATGCCATGGCAGTAATTGCATTTACCTCTTTCCGCCTGCACTGTAAAACGTGACCTTACCTATGACCCTGAGTCTGAAACCCAGCTCTGTTTTACTTGGCAATTACAACGTGTGCCCGGAGGTTGGATATAAAATCCACAGAGGATTGATATGGTGAGGTTCAGAACAGGGCTGCGTGGCCTTTATTGAGAGGAAGAGGACAACTCGATCTGTAATGGGGGTGTTAGCACAGTGTGTGTTCATGCCCCATCACTTCTCTGATCAAAATAAATAATTATGGATCCTTCTGCTGAACTTCGTGTTCGAGCACTGAGTGTCCCTTCCACTGAGCTGAAACAAGTACTGATAGAGAACTGTCTTTGTTCTTGATTAGAGAGAATAATGGCTTTAAAATATTAGATTCATCTTGTAGTTTTGTAAAAACAACTTCCTTTTCATGGGGAAAAGTACTCAGAAATGTGAAAATGAACATATTGAAATTATCCAAACGGACAAGTGGCGAGCACAGTTCGTTCCCTGGATGGTTAATTGCTAAAGCTCCTGTTTAAAGCAAAAAAAAATGATATAAGCACATAGCGAAAATGATGAAATAATCAACAAACACGCCAGCGGCCTCGAAAATGATAAAGGTAAAAGTGTTCAAAATGGAGAATTTATCAGACTAATTTTTGTGAAATTTAGAGGCATCAATTGTGTAGTCTGCCTCCATGCAGGGTTGAAGGCTAGACGTCCCCAGTCAACTTTGGTGAACCTTAGGTTTCACAGGTTGGAAAGGCCCTTCCATAGGAAATACGAGACAACGGGGCACGTTGCATCAAGCTTTTTACTGGTCGCAAACGGGCCGATTCTTTGCAACCGGTAAAAAGTCTTTTCCGATGCATCAAACCTAAATGCATTCGCAAAGTAGGTAATCACAATTTTTGCGACTACCAATGCATGAAGTATTTTATAAATGCAACTTTGCATTAAGGATTTGCAAATTACTATCAACTTCAAGTTGATGGTAATTTGCAAATCCTCAGAAAAATGAACAAAATTGCATTTTTCAAAGTGCCATGTGGTGCATACAATCCCTTAGGGCATGTGTTTGCATCACATGTGCACACTTTCCTTTTTTGGAGGTGCATCAGGGGGCCTTAGGCCCACTAGCACCCTTGCAATTGCATTCGCAATTTGAGATTACCCATTTGGGAAAGTGTAGGAATCGCTATATATTTTGCAATTCCTACATGCATAAGGAATTGCGACTCCTAAATTGCGATTCCCTAAAGATCGCTATTAAGGAATCGCAATTCCTTATCTTGATGCATGTGCCCCAAAAGCCCTTGTGTTGGAGTGTACGCCCAACACCATTAAACCTGTCTTTCTCAGTTATTGACCTCTGCTTTAGTCTGTTTAAATCTATTTCAGAGCCCACAAAAGTCCTGGAGAGAACCAGGTGCACACTGCCATGGATTTAGAAGCAAGGTAGGCAAACATCAACTGTGGCCTTTGGAACTGTGGCCCTCATTCCATGAGGCGAGAGAATCAAACGTTGGCCACAAACTGCGTTTCCACCTGATTTCCCATCATGAGTCGCGCAATGATTTCACAGCTGAAGGTTTGTCCCAACACCAATTCCCAGGTGTGTACCTGAGGAATGTGCACAGGGAAAAGTGGTCAACAGTGGGGGAAAATGTGTAGCCACAATCTATGGTGCGGGAATACCAGGTGGTTAGAATCTATGAATCTGGCCAGTACCCCTGTATCAAATGCCAGTAACTACGAGGTTTATTTTGTCCACCAAAATATGGAATAACTGCTCAGACCCTTTAATACTGGGTTCTTTTTCAGGAAGTTCTTCCTTTTTCTGGGGAAACACCACTGACATTTCCTGCCTCTGCGCAGGTGGAAAGTGTAAGCGGCAGGGCCTGTGGACCAGGTGTAGGCAGACTTTTGACTGTCAAGGGGAGCATTGTGTGCTCCGTCAGTACTGTTGCGCGGATCAGGTGGCAGCTGGTCTGTTATGCTGCTCACAGTCCCTGCACTTGAAGCAGTACAAACAGGCCCAGGAACTCAGGGCTCAAAATTATTGCCTTGTAATGATGGAAACAGAATTTCACCCAGCATTATTGCTCCTGGAAAAATAACAACTTGTAATGAGGGTCTGTCTGTGGTAAAACCTCAATTGCATGGTACTGTCAATTCTGAACTCACTCATAAACTTGGAATTGGGTGGTAAAATTGCACCGGCGTAATAGCCCCTGGGCACAAAAATGGACTTTCCTCAGGGTGACTTTACTGTCTAGTAAATCAGTGGGGCTCAGATGATTCAAGGTGTCTCAACCCACAACATCCATGTAGGCTCTATCTCTGTAAAAGTCACTGGAGGTGGTTTCATAGACTTTGGTTGAAAGGACTGTAGCAAGGTCCATGTGGCAGATTCAATGCAAAGAGCCCTATAGGCAAGGTCAAGAGTGTCCGTAGGGTGGAGAAAAGGAGGAGTTTGAGTGTTTGGGGTCGTCTGGAGGGCAATAATGGTGAAATAAGGGGTACATGCTAGCTACAATTTGTTTCCTTTTGTAAAGGGTCTATCTTGCGCTGGTAGCTCACTGTAACAATGTAGAGATTTCACTAGGGTTGGAACCTGTGGCCAACAGTTTACATACAAATCTCTGCAGTAAGTGGATTATAATGTAGTAATCTGTTAAATCAGATTACGTTTATTCTTATTTATCTATCCTTCACATTTGTGTATGCTTATGTAATATGTACCTGTTTGGAGTGTTCTACTGCTGCCTAGTTACGATAGAATGTCAGTGTGACACTCTTGAGTTGGTATCAGTTGGAGTTGGCTGCCACCAAGCTTTCTCCTCTCCCATGTAACTACTAATAAACTACTCAAGACAACTACAACATCCTGCCTGCTTACTACATTTGATTGGCGACAATCCTGGTTACATGGGCTACCCAGCGTGCAAGCTATCCAGAATCTAAGAAAATCAGAAGTTTCAAGCTGGCCCTCATCTTTAATCACCTAGAATTTGAGGAAGCACATCAACCTATGACAACCTACTTCGTGTCTTACAAATCAGCTTCACTCTACGAATCTAAAGAAGCATTTCCAGTGAATCCTGAACAAGCAAACTGTCCTACAGGCATCACGGTAGGACGTTTTTATTTCACATTAATTCCCTGCCAGTAAGAGCCTCTTTAGCAGCGCTTCACTACTCTACAACCCACTGTTGCGCTCCGTATCGTCTGAAGTCTATGTGCGTCATATTGACTTTATTTCACTGTCCTCAGCGAGTGCATCCTCCATTTTTGCATCATTTAAAGCAGCGCGCCCTCAACATTCTTACCGGACATTTCTTTATTTGTGAATTTGTTGCGCGCTCATTTCTTGCATGCATATCCAACCTTCGTTCTGGTGATGAACGTCAACACGCAGCAACGCTAGTCCGTCACGTATCTTCTGCGCATGCTTGCCGACGTTCTCCGTCCTTCTACCTAGGATTGGACGAATACAGCGTTCTAGGTTTCTTAGCAACTCCACGCCACAAACATCGCGCACAGATAGGAAGCTACAACGCTGATGCGCACAGCTCTTCGGTTAAAGTAAAACCACTCGATATCTCATGCTCTTAGTTAAAGGAAAGCCACTCGATATCAAGTTTGCCTCATTTGACAACGCGCAGCCTTTCAAATTAACGCTGATGCGCACAGCTTCTTTGATTTTGATTCGGTTTTATGTGTAATTCTTGCACAATCCAATACTTAGTGTGCATCCTACTGTGACACACACACCTTGTTCCTTAATTTGTGTATATCACGGTGATGTACACACCTCATCATCATCATCAATCGCTTTGACCAAGTGTGCACATTATTACTTTATTCTGGGGTAAATCACGGTGAGGCATACACTTCACTACTTAGTTCTCAGTCAAGAATTAGTCAACGTTACATTGTAATTTGTACTATTTCGTCATATTTCTCCTATTCAATTATTGACTTATTCAATCTTGATATACTCCTGCATTATTTTTTTTAACAACCTTTGTTGCTACCATGTGTACTCTTCAGTCTGTTAATCCACCGCCTGCATTTTTGGACTCTCCTGGAAAACCACCTATTAGATGGGAAGTTTGGCATGACACCTTTGAGACATATTTAGGTGCCATTGGCGCATCCAGATTTAGCGCAGACAGAAAGAAATACTTGTTGTTACATTCTCTAGGTTTCGAAGGAAGATCTGTATTTAAACATTTGCCTGATCTACCACAAGATGTCGTCCTACTTAATGACGAATACAGAGAAACTGTACTTAAACTCAAACTTCGCTTCGATAAACAACCAAGTCTCATGGTCCTAAGACATTCTTTCTTTAAGAGAAAACAGTCTGAAGGAGAAGATGTGGATTCCTATATTTCTGTGTTATGTAGATTAGCGGCAGACTGCAAATTCGAAAATGTTACTGATCAACTCATAAGGGACCAATTTGTATGCCATTGTAGGGACAAAAATATCAGACAAAAGTTACTTACCATGGGTGATCCGACCCTTGATGAGACTATCAAACTAGCTAAAAGTATAGAAATTTCTATGGTTTCTTTGAAAGAGTTGGAAGATAAAGTAGTGGAACCTGTTAATGCTATTAACCTTAATGCATCTGGCAGAAAATCTCTTAAAAACAAGGTTAGTAATGTCAGTAAGTCCGCTAAGTCTAACACATCAAGTAATGCCGAGACTTTGGTATGTATAAGATGTGGGAACCCACCTCATTCCAAAGGATCAAGATGTCCGGCTGCAAGTGTGACATGCAACTATTGCAAAAAAGTAGGCCACTTCGCAAAAGTTTGTCTCAAGCTCAAAGGCCAAAAAAGTATAAAGAAACCTACTATATGCATAGTTGAATCGAAGTCTTCTTCTGACTCTGAGATAGTTTCTGTTGTTTCTGATCACACCACATCTGATGTCATTGAAGGTGATCCCAAATCCTGTGTTGACCCTATCGTTGATATTTATGTTGGTACCAGATTTATAAATCTCTTAGTTGATTCTGGTGCAAAGATAACCATGATCACTAAGAAACTTTTCGATGAAACTTGGAAAGGTACTCAACCTCTCCTTCCGCCTGATCGCACACGTGTGTCGTATGAGGGTCGTAAAATCGACCTCTTGGGTTGTTTTGAAGAA
Source organism: Triturus cristatus (assembly GCF_964204655.1). Classification (NCBI taxonomy): domain Eukaryota; kingdom Metazoa; phylum Chordata; class Amphibia; order Caudata; family Salamandridae; genus Triturus; species Triturus cristatus. The sequence continues at coordinate 884,380,122 of NC_140594.1, forward strand.
GAGATGTGCTTTAAAGGAAGGAGAATAAGAGGAAAGATCTATCTTGCTGTTAAAGGGTTAAACATACTAGGGTGGTTTCATCAAGGATTGTTTGGAATGATTCTTAAACCTGGAACCAAAGAACAGGTCCTGGTTGTTTGGTGTCCTGATGAAGTACAATCACTTAAAGACAAATTTCCTTCAGTTTTCAGCTCGGATTTAGGGAGAATCCATGGTTTTAAACACAGAATAATAGTCAAAGAGGGGTCCTTACCAGTAAAACACAAACTTGGGGGAGTACCCTATAGTATTAGGGAGGATTTAGAGAAGGAATTGACACAGTTATGTCAGAAGGGTGTGATTGTGCCTTTGGCTTTTGGCTTTGGTCGTCGCCAGGAAAAAGTGTGGTCAACTCAGGGTGTGTGTTGACTTAAGATCACTAAATAAGGAAATCTGGGTTGACTCACATCCTCTTCCGAAAATGAATGACTTATTTGCTTCCACTAAAGGTGCTAAGTTCTTCACTAAGCTTGACCTGGCCTGCGCATATCACCAGGTTGAGTTGCACCCTGACCAGTGCTTAATTTGTGCAGGTGCTTTCCGGTGCTCAGCACCGGCACTTAATTGCCAGCACCGGGGCTTATGACTGTCTGCTACATGGTAGTGGTGTCTGCCAATTCAGGTACGTGCACAACAACTTCTGTTTATTATTTCAATTGAATTTGCAATTATTAGTATTTGCCTCCAAAGCCATTCTTATAGCTTTGGGGGCCTGTAATAGTATGAATTGTCACACTTTTAAGAGTGTGATGATTAGTAGTGTGTTGGTGCTGCCAGGGGCAACGGATGGTGCATGCTCTAGTCTGTCCTCCTGTCGAGAGCCCCGGCACTACAGTTTCTACAAATTAAGCACTGACCCTGACTCTCGTCACCTCACAGCGTTTGTGTCCCCCTTAGGCACATTTCAATACAAACGCATGCCTTTTGGGTTAGCATCGGCTGCGTCGGTATTTCAGAGGGTTATGTCCAACATACTTAATGGTGTTGATGGAGTCTTAGTCTTTCAAGACGATGTAATGATATTTGCCAACGATGTTCCTTCACATAACCTCATTTTGCACAAAGTGTTGGGTCTGTTCCAACAACATGGTGTTGTTTTAAAACTTGAGAAATGCAAATTTTTTTGTACTGAGGTAGAGTATTTAGGTCACATTCTGAGTCATGATAGCATTAAACCCAGACCTGATCTTCTGGAAGCAATAACTAATGCTTCCACTCCCACAGACAAAACTGGTGTCAAATCTCTTTTAGGCCTTTGTGAATATTACTCAAGGTTCATTCCTCATTATGCCACAATAGTCCGTCATATTAGCAATCTCCTCAAAAAGGGCACTAGATTTGTTTGGAGCGATGAGTGTATGTCTGATTTTGAAGAAGTCAAAAAACTTCTAAGCAACAGTGCTGTTCTCAAGCCTTTTGACCCAAGTTTACCTTGCTGTCTAACGGTCGATGCTAGTCAGGTAGGGTTGGGGGCTACCTTGACACAAGTTGAGGATAATGTTGAAAAAACGATTGGGTTTGCATCCAGAGTCTTGAGATCACCTGAATTGCAATACTCAGTCATTGAGAAGGAGCTGTTAGCCTGCTCATGGGCTATTGAAAAGTTTTGCCCTTACGTATGGGGAAAGCGTTTTTTGCTTCAGACTGACCACAAGCCCCTTGTCAATATTTTGGGCGGTAGTTTAAACAAGTGCTGTACTCCCAGGATTATGAGAGAATGGTCACCAAGTTGTTACAGTATCAATTTGATATCAGACATATCTCTGGGGGTAAGAATGGGAGTGCAGACTTTCTTTCCCGCTTTCCTCCCACAAGTGTTCAAGAGGATGATGTTTCTTTTTCTGACCTTATTGAAGAGGATTGTGAAGATTGTCTTGTGGCAGGTGTTGATATTCCTGAGCTAAGATTCTATTCTGAAGATGAATGGAGAGATACATTTGCTGATGACTGTGTTCTCCAAGATGTGTGTAATTTTGTTAGGATGGGTGGCCTAGAGAAAAGGTATTGTCTCCTGCTTTACAACCATTTTCAAAGGTTGAGGATGAAATTTCGTTGGAAGATGGCATTTTGTTACGGAACGACAAGCTTATTCCTCCACATTCGTTTAGGAGAGGAATCATAGTTAGAGTTCATGAGGGGCATTTTGGTTCTTCTTTCACCAAACGCCGCGTTCGCGACGTTTATTGTTGGCCAGGAATGGATTCGGAGATTGATGAGTTTGTTTTGAATTGCTGTATCTGCAGTTCATCAGACAAGTCTCTTAAAACTTCAGTTCCTCCTCTTATGCCTGTAGAATGTCCAGATCGTCCTTGGGTCAAACTAGGCATTGATGTAATGGGACCTTATTTGTGTCTCAATGGAAACTCGAGATTTATCTTGGTTTTGGTTGATTATGCTTCTAAATGGCCTGAATACAGACTTGTTAGAGAAGCTGACACGAAAAGCATCATCAATTTTTTGAGGGAGGTTTGGTCAAGGGAGGGATCTCCGGAAATACTTGTTTCAGATAATGGGAAACAATTTGTTGGAAAAGATTTTGAATCCTTCTTGAATGATTCTGGTGTAAAACATTTGAAAAGTTCCCTCTATCATCCTCAAGGGAATCGACTTGTTGAGAGGATGAATCGAGTGGTGGGGGATTGTGTGAAGTGGGCTAAAGTCAACAAACAAGATGTTCTTAAATCGCTTGAAAGCATGATATGGTTTTATAGGACCACTCCGCACTCTTCTACCAAAGTATCTCCTTTTGAGTTAATGAGAGGAAGGAAGCCTATTACTTCTTTTCGTCCAGGGTGGATGTCCAAGTGGATTGATGTAGAATTAGATGTGCGGAAACTGATGGCTATAGCAAAAGATAATGCTTCGTCACTCAAGCTAAGCAAAAAAAAGATTTCGACACTAAGAAAGGGTCGAAGACATCTATCCTTAAAATAGGTGATGCTGTTAGAATCAGGAAGTCTGTGCATGTTAATAAAGGTGAAAGCAAATTTGGTGCTCCTGTTAAAGTAATTAAGATCATGGGCAATGCCATTCAAGTTGAGGGTGGTTTTTGATGGAACTTATGCAAGGTTGCTAAAGACAATTGCTCGACTAAACAAGTTCCGTCCAAACATAGCGGTCATCTTTCTCACGGCACAGTTTCTGAAACAATTGCTGTTAGAAGGAGCTCACGTAATGTGATTAAACCTCTTAGGTATAGGGAATAAAGTTTCCTGTTTTTTAATTGTTATTTTACTTAGTAACTGTAATGTTGTTTTAGGTATTATTTTTTTTTTCTGTTTTCTTTGTTTTATTTTGTGTTAGAAGAAGGGAAGGTAATGTAGTAATCTGTTAAATCAGATTATGTTTATTCTTATATATCTATCCTTCACATTTGTGTATGCTTATGTAATATGTACCTGTTTGGAGTGTTCTACTGCTGCCTAGTTACGATAGAATGTCAGTGTGACACTCTTGAGTTGGTATCGGTTGGAGTTGGCTGCCACCAAGCTTTCTCCTCTCCCATGTAACTACTAATAAACTACTCAAGACAACTACAGCATCCTGCCTGCTTACTACAAACGGACAGTGCCATCAGTTGTACAATAGCACTGCCCTATCCCACTGAACCTTCCCAGGTTCTTTTGATGAAACCTACCTGAGAAGTTGTCATTCATTGGCATCCTCCCCCACACCCCCTAAAGTGTCATATTGTATTGGTATTTATGTAGCACTTTCTTACCATGTGCAATGCCCAATGCACCCAAATCGCATATAGAATTACACCTATATCCACTTAGTCACTTACTATATACTTATGTGTATCTACTCCTAAAGCCTTCTGGACATAGCCCTTAGAGATGCTCAGTGGTCAGAGAATACAGGGCTTGCTTTCAGGAAACACACGGACTCAAGTGATCTCCTTCAGTTAATGGCATCATTTGAAAATAATAATCTTGAAACAAGTATCTATACAACAACAGAGACAAAATTTCATCTCCTTCAACGTTTTTAGACTTGAAACTTAAAAACAAGTCTGATGCGGTAATTAAACCAGCATACAAAGTGTGAGGGATTGTTATGCAACTGAGCTGATATTTGGTGGGTCACGAAAGTCAGAGCAATAAATAAAGATGCCTTTACATTCTGTGTTTAACTTGTCCTTGATTCAATGACAGAGGTCCAATTTCAGGCTGCTTGTTTTCTTTCCTTTCTTGACTGGAAAGTGAGAAGAGTTTTTAAAGTGAATTATGTGACAATGTATGGTGTTTTTTGCAATGCACAACATGTGAATACCTGTAAATTAACTGTATGCATCCAGCAGGTAGGAAAGCAAAAAATAAGCACTTTTTTTCTCGCAATTCTGAAGTATGCTGGAAACTGATTTTAATTGGAGCAAAACAAATCCAGACACTTACTCATTGATGCACAAATCATTAATATGCATAGAAACCCAATTTCCACACATTATCATTTGTGTGCTATATAAGGGATAAAGCACCCCCTGCTGTACAATATAAGGATATTGCAAGTCACTGAGAAGTTCTACAACCATATAGAGGTACAAGGCTGAAGACTGTGTTCCTTTGTAAGGTCATGCAAATCCGAGGTGACTTGCAATATCCTCATCATGTACACAAGGGAGTACTTTATCCCTTACAATACATGGTTCCTACATCACCTTTCCAACAAAGCACTTAAAAACCTTGGTAAGAGCCAGCATGTTTACAAACAAGAAGAATAAAAATAAAACCTCTAGTGCAAAATTAAACACCTCAAAAGCCCGTTCATTATTTGTTGCAGACAGATGTTCTAAATAGTTCAATACAAGTCAGTTTAAAAAAAAACATAAGAAAAGCTGCAGTAGCTCGAATGTGTAGAAGCATGCAGAAAGATTCTAGCTTTTCTCTAATGAGTGCAAAAATATACATATTCTCTCTGCTTGTCATCGTGAGCTATTAAAATGGAGCAGAAGAAAGAAAAGCAATGTTCAGTTTTCGTTGCTTTAAACAGATGCTTCAATTATTCTCCTTGACCTGACCAGCCTTTTACCTCGGCTGCTGGCTCTGATAGCAGGCATTGTGACGTAAGAACACAACTGTTATAACTTATCATAGGCCAGTTCTGACGTCTTTTCTCTATAATCAGTGACTCGGTGCGCCACATGTCACTGATTATAAAGAAAACCCATTTGCCGATTATAAAGACATTAGAAACTTTCTGTTTATACAGCGATAACAGAATACTGAAAATTATATAGTTTTACCAGTAAAACTGTAGGTCTTCAAATTTAGTGGCCATTTCAGTGGAAACTGTGCTGTCTGTAAATGACAATGCACTATCATACATGCTCTAATTGCATTTATAAAATGCCCCACCACATGTCCATTAAAGGTAGGTGATTCACAAACGTTTGCTGTTATAAAAAACTAGGTTGAGGTGTTAAATGTTTGGGAACTACTCTACAGGACATTGAGAAATACAGACAGGAGATTCTGAGACAACTTAGCAAGACTGAACACTGATGTAGGTTACAAGAGAACACTACCAAAACTATTCAAAAAGAGATCTTCTAACTCTCCGCTCCTGCCAAGGAGGAAAGCTTTTTGAGCCATAATGAATTTCTATTTATTTACGTTAAAACCTGTTGAACACCAGTCATTTCTACATTACCCAAGATTCATTAGAATACTGACTCCTCTCCAGACAGACCTAGAATTTCTGGGTGTAGCTCCATTTTGAAAATTATTTGAAGGTAAGTAGATATCTTGATCAAAATCTTTGTACCACTTACCTTTTGCTATATTCATTACAGCACCAGTTTTAGAAATATTGTTGAAGACAACCCTGTTGATACGCTCTTGAAATGTTGATTCATTTGTTTGCTGTATGTATGGTCGTACTGAAAACCACTTTGTGATTTGAAGTGGAATTACTTTATCACAGGTTGCACCACGCGTAAAGCTGAGCACTTTCGGCAATTTATGTGATTTGATTACAAAATTGAGAACTATAACTATGGGTTAAATATATCTTTAATAACTTCTTCTTATATGCCAAATATTGCGGCCGAGCTATTTGCTAGGGCCGGTTTTGGCCAATTTTCTTACAGGGGGCCGATATTGCCTCCCTCTGGTAACAGAAACGGGCTCCCAGTGGCCCAAAACAGGCCCACACCCTGCCGGCCCACCCGGGAAACGTCCAGTGCCCTCTTCAGCCAGTCCGGCCCTGGTTATTCCTCAAGGTGAGGTATATCCCGCCCACCGAAATATAAATCCCATAGGATATACGTCACTGTTGTGACGTATATCCGGCCCTTCATGTTGATCCCCTTTGAAGTTAGCTTCTCCTAAAACATTATATTACCTTCTGCCTCCTTGAACTTTTGTGTTTTTCTAAGAGCCACGGTTGGTAAGCAGATCCCCAAATAACCTTGCACTTTCTGAAAGGGCAGCTGTGCTAAACACGGCGATAATATCCTCCCCGAACTTTCCTTTCATGCTTGCCTCGCTGAGATGTGTTACTCTGGAATAGATAGTATGAACGTTTTTTCTTATTAAAAGCTACATTATTATACGATTTTTAGGCGATATTTTATGTTACTTTCATGGCTCAAAAACTTGCCCCAAGCAGCTGGGTTTTACCGAAAACAGTGTTCTGCCTCACATCAAAGAAGGAAGCATTTCTGTGTTCGTGTTTAACATGTTCTACGATATTTTGGGTTTGACTTTCAGAATTTGACACCATCGATTTCTGAAACATTTTCATAGCGCTGAGGCTCAATCGCATGTAAGGAAGCGCTTAAGTCAAACCCAGAGAGACACAGAAATCAAACTGATGCGCCATCAGCTCTCACCCATAGATGAAGTGCCTGGCAATCTTCCTGGCATGAGCTGGTAAATCCTTTTACTGCTCTTGGCTTTCATAAACAAGGTCCACATCTCTCCTTCTAACACAAAGTGACGATTCATCACACAGCGCTTCATGACCACAAATAAATTAAACTTCCCTATGTCCAACATTTGCTTCTCTTCTCTTACTTACACAAAGTGCAGCCTGCATGTAGGTTTATTTAGCCCCTTCTCATGCATTCAAGATTTAATCTACAGCAACGGACAGTGGAATAACCTTGCCTGCCCCTTGTGGCATAACCCTTTCCACCCCCATCCTTCTACAGCTGAACACGGCTTTGTAGCCATCTTCGCGCACTGAGTGCTATTACATAAAGAGCCAAAAACAAGGATTCCAGAACACCACTTTTTTCCATAGTGGTGATGTGTGTCTCAGAGCGTTTTCTGGTATCTTTGACTAGATATCCCCTTTATATTTCTAAACTATTATCGACATAACTGGAAAATCTAAGCACATTCGAAAAACGTCTGGTCTTCCCCTCTGTCTTTTCATTTAGCTGTTCCCTTGCTGGCATTTTGACTTTTCTCGATTTCTGAGGGCATCCTCGAAAGTGTCTCAGACAGCTGACTGTGTTAGTGAGGTGCCCATTCTCAGCACATCGTCCCATGAGGCACCACCATTCTCAATTTTCCACCCATTTCCCATGGACGAATCACGAGCGGCCATTAAGTGGTTGAAGGCTGGGTCCCCAGTCGATCCTTGTCCGCCTAGGCTTGCTTCATGCTAAAGTGGCCCAGGCTATCAACCCTGTTGTAAATAGAGTCTTAAATGTGTCCCTATCTTCTGGAAGGGTGCCTTCCAAATGGAAACATGCTAAAATCCTACTGCTACTCAAAAAGCCGTGGGCCGACCATAAGGCCTTGCCAACTACAGACCATTCTCTCTTCCTCCGGCTTTTTCAAAAGTGTTGAAAAAACATGTGAATTCCCTCATTTCTGGGTACCTTGAAAGTAACACTCTTCTGCATCCTAGTCAATCGGGCTTTAGAGTCAACTGCAGTACTGAAACAGCTCTGTTAGAGGTAACAGACTATCTTAAAGACAAGCTTGATAATGAGGGCAAGGCTGTTATGCTTATATTAAATCTATCAGCGGCTCTCAGTACTGTCCCCATGAAAGACTGTTGGCTCGGCTACATTTTAGTGGGTTTGGAGATTTGACATTAAAGTGGATGGCTTCCTTTTAGGACAACAGAAAGAACTCTACCCTTTGTTTCAATTCCCATTGCTTGAAAGAAATATAGCAACGTCTTTCTCTTATCCGTAAGCAAGAGCAATAGTGCTGTAACAGAAACAATGTAAAATCAGCTGGTTAATTTCAGAGTAAAAACAGCCAATGTCTAAAGTTATTGCATGGGGAGGGAACATTCCTTAGTGCCTACATCAGGTACCTGTAAGTGACTGTTGCATCATTGTTGCTTTATTGATATTTATTCGTTTTTAGTAGGTTTCTATAAAGAACGTTACCACTAGCTGAACCGAGCATTGAAAAACTCTGGTGGGATGTTTAGTTATGTTTCTAATTACTTTATTTGTAAGCAGATAGCCACCACATTTCGGCAGGATCAATTTTCGTTTTTTTTAAAAAAAAAAACCTCTTATTCTTGAAATTTTTCTGTCATATGGTCACACAGAAAAATTGAAAAAATACATCCAAGCGTCACAGAAGAACTTCTTTGACTGATGAGGCAAGACCTATTGGCTTTGCTAATGCTCGTTATTTCTCTGTTCATTCTTTCTATAGCCATTATTTAGCTTCTCTCATTTTCTCGCTTCACTGTGCTTTACCTTCATTGCTCAGCCTTTCTCCTAATTTATCTCTACCCCTCCTCTTTCTTTGTGGCTCATCTTGTGCAATAGTACTAATAATTGAAAAATTCAGTTACTCTTCAAAATGTTTGCTCCTGTACACTGGTCAGGTGGAAGAAAGTGATCTTCAAAGGGGTAGGTGTTTTTGCTGTTGTGAAGATTACTGCACACAGTGCAAGCACCTGTGGCAGAAAACAACAAGAAGGTGACAGAGGGGAGATGGAAAACACAAATCTATGAGACAGGCCCAAGGGTCCAGGCCTCATCGACAGGTCCAATCTACTTTTAAATGCCTCGTCCCCATGTCAAATGCAATTATAAGGGGTGTGGGCCCTAGACAAAACATAAAAAGGCACTATCTTGATTCTGGCAAATTCTTACAACACCTCAATTAATTAAGTGATCAGATAGTTCAGGAACTCATCACCCATACTGCAAGCATGCCGAGAAGAGAGCAATGAAAAAGCAGCCCCTCTCTTTAAACAAGGATTGGCAAAGCCAATAGGTCTTGCCCTTGTAAGGTGTTAGCTTTGCCAGTGCTTGCGTCTGTTGCTGCATAGTATTGGCATAAAGGATAAAAATGCTGATTCTCCAAAAACAACTAAAGTGATGGAAGGAATGCTTGAGTTAATCACAACCACTGGTGATCAATCAGAGCCGCATTCTAAACCACGTCTTTTTTGTTCAGCATACCACTTCAGACAGCTGCATTATTGAAATCAGTCTTAGTCCTGCTCTAATAGGCACAGCCCAGACCAACCTGAGAGGCCATGTCCCCTCTAGACAAAAAAACATAAGCAAGTGAAATATGTAAGTTGCAGCCATTTACACAGTCTCGCCTTTTAGGCCCCTGCTGGCCCACATAATAAGCTTGCATTCACTTGATTCCTGGTTTATGTCAGAAGTCATAAAGAAAAACGAACAATTGATGGACAGAATGCAGGTCCTCCCTGGACTGAATAAGCGTCCTAGGACCGGTTTCGGGATTTCACCCCTCATCAGGCAGGATAGCTTGACTCCAGTGGCATGGAGAGCACGGGACCCACATAGTGCAAAGATCTTCTGTCTCGTCATTGAAGCATCCTGAAGTGGCTGGGTATTTTCATCGCCACGTACAAGGAGTGACAGCTCTGAGGCTTGAGTCTATAATCTATTATAACTAAGGGGGCTACTGCCTGAGGTTGCAACCTAGGGATAACTGTGTTGTCTGAACTTGGCATTCACCCTAAACCAAGGATTTGTTCTGAGACCTGGTTTATGAAATAGCTGTAAGCGAAGTTGTTTGTTGTGAGACACTCATGTTTCGAAGACCTATGTTGTCTGAGCTGTAGCACTTGATGTCATTTTCCTTGCTGTCATCAGAGGTCAAAGTTCATGTGATATTATTAATGTCCAAATGTTTGTTCCTGAAACAGGACAAAATCCCACCTCTTCTTGGCTCCAGAAGGTATGCTAATAACAGTGACGGCTCCTATGCTATGGTGGAGAAGCTCTGCCCCACTCCTTTTTTTCAGAAGTATAAGAAAAAATAGCTCACATCTGCCAACACGGATCTCACAGCACCATTGTTTGTCTCTTGATAGCTGTGTGGAGAGCCTGCTGACAATACCCAAGTCCTACTAGGTCGGTGCCTTAGTCTTGAGAATCCATGTCACCCTCAAATCTATCCAGCTAAAGACCAGCGACCCTCATTCCACCTTTCATAACTGGGCCCTTGACAGCATTTGAATAGTTCTCTTTCTGCAATCTGCACCCTTCCTTTTTAGGCTGGTGTCCCTTATCGCCCTTTCAGGAGAGAGGCTCAAACTACCCTGGCTTTTGAACCTAACTCCCAAATGCTTGGCCCTTGTTCGCTGCGCTATGTAGCACCTATTTGTAATGGGGGTCAATGACTCCACTCATCTGCTACCATAGTCTCCTTCTAAAATCATTGTGTGCCATTTTTCCTAACTTTGCTGTCATTTTGTGTGCACTCATTATTTTCCCAAGATATATAATGATATGAAGCTTAAGATTCCTTAGTTTTTTCCAATTATTTTTTGGGGAGTGGTTTTGTAACTGTACATCTTTTTTTAAAAACATGTCCATGGACCATCTTCATATCAATCAAAATAAAAATTTTGTGAATTTGGGGAAAATTCTCATTTCAACAGCTAAAGGTGTTTCTTCCTGTGGTCCTTGTGCAGGCTTAGGTATGACAGAATGCGAGTCCCAATTTCTTCCTAATAGCTGCACAGATATCTTCTATCACATTGTTTGAGCGGCAAAGATGGTTCTATAACTTGCCATTCTTTGGATTTCTTTTACCTCTGGATATTACCAGTGACATAGTGCTTTGTTTACTGTGGTCCTCTGTGAAACATTTCTGAATCAACAGTTCCGGCTTTCTCCTTTCTCAGGTAATACAGTTAGCAGCATAATTGAAGATCTAAAATCATTTTCCCTTCTCTGTAGATTACGTTCCACTCCAGGATTTTGTTTATTCTATTAAACTACTTTTTAACGATATCCCAGATATGCAGGTGTTTACATCCAACCAGTTTTTACTTTTCCTAACAAACAGAAGAAACTTTCAGAATCTTGAAAGAACTTAGCCAGAAACTAGAGCAGAAATCCACTGCCAGTCCGGTAGATTGCAATAAGTTTCAGTCCTTCTTCCTCCACAAAGTCAGTGACATTTTAACTGACATTCACAATACACCCACTAACCAGTGCCTCCTGGCACTGGATCTAGCCCTTCACACCCTCGGTAAGTGGCTCACCTCCCTCCCAAGGTTGGACCAAGACTCCATGGCCCTTCTGATGGACCGTGTCAAGTCAGCCACACCAGCGGACCCCTGCCCACCAAGGGTGTTCCGAATAGCCCTACCTGGAGTAGAGAGGGAGGTCGTTGACCTGTTTAATCGATCTCTGGAACGGGTCGTGTCCCCGCTAACCTCAAGGAGGCCAGGGTCATCCCCCTAGTGAAACAAGCATTGGCACAGCCAATAGGTCTCGCCTTTGGAACCTTATACCTGTTTAGCCATGCAACAGTTGATGCTGTTGCACCAAGGATATCGTGCTGCATAACTAAATACTTATAAGGTCCCAAAAGCGAGACTTATTGGCTATGCCAATGCTTGAGTAAACCCAACTCTTTTAAACATTTCAGCACGAGCAACACTAAAAATTGTGGTGAAACATGCAGTAGTAATGGAGCTGCGGTTCGTAAATATTTTAGCACCGTTCCAGTGGTCAAGTACACTGACACTCAATGAACATGGGTGGGCAACATTGTACTTACCAGCCTTGAGTGGCTTAATGTCAGTGCTTCTGGTTGCAATTCTGCTCTACAGTAATGACCACTGAAAGTGCATGTGCAAATAACGAGAATGCCGGACCAGTAAAAATATACTCTAATAGTCGTAGTGACGTTGGCGGTCTGAATCATGTTGGTGCATGTACTTGGGTCCTTCCATATTAGTTGTACCGAAAGGTGGCAAGGGTTTAACTCTCGCTTTTACGTGGTGGTATTTTAGGTGGCATTTTTTTTAAAACTTGTTTTAGCTGTTGTTGGTCCACTGAAAATTGAGGGTGTTGTTCTGTATGAGGTATGAGCAGTTCTATTTCCAACTTAAGTTCTGTTTGTTTCCCAAAAAAAGTCCTAAAACTGCACCCACAGGCTTACTTCCACGTGTGGCTGTGGTTTCACAACGTTAAGGCATGCCCAAAGATTTCCAGAAGAACGCCTCATAAGCTGCAACAGTTCTGGGATTCAAGGGGTATTTCTGGAAAACTGTTGTAAATTTCTATTTGCAAGAATGTGGGGGCATTTCAGCATGCATAATTGCATGTCTCACAGTTTTGCATAGTGAAATAACATTGCCTCTGGGCAGTGGCACATTGTTTCCTTCCACGTAAGAATATACATATTTCCATGGACATATCTGGATATGTGTATTAGAATTTAGGAGTGCATGTCACCTTTTGGGAATCCCTTGCAGTCGCTATTTGAGCCATTTGTATTGTAAGATGAACACCTGCAGTGGATGCGATTTGGGCCTCTGGAGTTTTCTGAAAAGGGTGCAGGGGATGAATGCATGGAAGGTTTTTGGGGTCTCTCTTGTGACACAGACTAGGAAGTGTCCTAGGTCCATGTGCCAGAGGGATAAGAACGGGCTAATCGTTCCCAAAATCCATATTTCGGTTTAGTGTAGAAAATGTGTTAAATGTGAATGAAAACAGGATTGGGAATACTTGGAGTGCGTTTATACTTCTATCTATCTTTTTTTTTTTTAGAATAATAAATAAGACTGCAGTTCACTTGGGAATCTTGATTTTCTTGGACGCCAGTCGAGCGGCTGGAAAGCGACGCTCAATCGGGAAGTGTGTTTGGCGCTCCGGCTTACAGTTGTTTCTGTCTGATGTTTGATGAGGAATTCAGCCCGCTGGCCCATAAAAGGGGCTTACTGTTGCTTGGGGGTTAATGAGGGGCGGTTTAAGGTGTCCTGCTTTGATGTCCCTGAGAAGGGTCAGCGGTGGTTCTGGCAGCCTCGGCAACAGTATGAAGCAAGAATATTTACCCACAGAGTCTAACAGATGTTGATCCGGGGTCAGTCCTTCTCGTAAATTAGTTCTGAAAGGATGTGTTACTTCTGGGTCAATAGACACTGAAAGCGAGCGACCAAAAGCAATAACTTACAAAGTAAACACTGCCTGGAATAAGCGATCCAGATTTTATTTCTTATTTTGCAAGTTGTGTGTGCGTATTTCAGACAGATGGGGGCTCGGGCCATTGTCTGTCTTTGTGTTAGGAAACACTTTAATGCCAGAGGCTGGGAGCGAGGCAGGCATTTTAGACAAACCACTTTAATGTGTTTTGTGTGGGGGATTTTTTTTTAAGTACCAACGTCTTACTGAGTTGTCTCCCCCTGATAATGTCTTCCTGGGCAGTAAGTTTTTTGCATACAAGCTTGAAAACCAATCCACCAAGGCTGCCGCAAATGGGCACCTTGAATTCTGGAGCCCAGGGCTGGGATTCGACAAGCAAAGGGGTCGGGGGTAGCGACGGCGGCAAGCACGTGAGTGGTGCGCGCGTCCAATGTTAAACAAGCGTGGCCACGGGGCAAGACATGCGCTGCTGGCGAGAGAGGAAAGCCAGATGGCGCCTCTGCTCGTAAGCGTGCGCCCGCGCGTGTAACCGCAAGCTCTAGCCACAAGCAAAAGCGTGTGGTAGCATTTCCTGAAGCCCACTTACTAAAAGTCTCGCCAGAGCAATGCATGCGCTGGCTCAGGCGAGACCTAAAAACCAGGGGCAGATGCAGCCAATCTTAAGAACTATAGGCCCATCTCCCAGCTCCCCTTCCTGGCAAAGTAGTGGAACAACATGTTCTCAAAACTCTGTCGCTCTTTATTGAGGAACAACAGCTACTCCAGGCACAGCAGGCAGGCTTTAGGGCCCACCACAGAACAAGAGCTGGTAATGCTGTCAGTGCTGGACGAACTTAGACTCACAGCCGACAACAGGAAGCCGAGCGCCCTGGTTCTACTAGAACTATCAGCGACGTTCGACACGGTCAATCACGCACAACTACTGGCCCGGATCTCAGAATTGGGTATCCATGGGCTGGCACACCAATGGATTGCGTCCTTCCTGTCAGGTCGGTCTCAAAGGGTCCAACTGGGTGATCGGGTGTCTAATATCAGCACACTAACCTGTGGAGTTCCCGAGGGCTCTGCGCTTTCCCCTCTTCTCTTCAACATCTCCCTCCAGCCACTTGTGGCCGCGATGGCCTGCATGGACTGCCAAGTAATTAGGCGGACGACACACAAATAATCCTCCAGATAGACAATTCTTCCCAGGCCCATGCATGTGACGAAAACATACCAAGGTCCTCGCAATTACTACCAAAAACAACCCCTGGAATGACCTCTTCTGGCCACAAGAGCTGGGTACTACCCTAACGCCAGTCCTGGTTGTATAAAGCCTAGGCATCAAAATAGATGCAAAACTCACCATGTCGAACCAAGTTTCAACCGTGGTCGGGACCTGCGTCGGCTTACTGAGACAACTGCGGAAACTAGCCTCCCTCCTTTCATTTGTCACACTACAGATGGTCGTGTCTGCAATGATTATCTCACGGCTGGATTACGGCAATGCCTTATACATTGGTCTCCTCGAGAAACTGCTTAGTAAACTACAAGTGGCCATGAACGATGCAGCTAGGCTGATATTCAGGCTCCCAAGATGAGCACACATTACCCCTTTACTGCAGAAGTTGCACTGGCTCCCCATTAAACAGAGAGTGAGGTTCAAAGGCCTCTGCATCGCCCACAAAGCCATTTATGGCCAGGCCCCAGTATACATCCAGGAACGCCTGGGGAACTATGTGCCTGGACGAACCCTCTGGTCGTCCGAGGCAGGCCTATTGAAATGAAATGAAAAATAAATTTATAAAGCACAAAACATTCACCCGAAGGTGTCAAGGACTGTCCACGTTTCAAAACTACAACTAAAGGTGGCATATTGATCCCTCAACTATGGAATAGGCTACCAGAGAGCCTACGTAAGGAATCCGCCCTCCTCCCTATCAGGAAAAGACTCAAGACTCTTCAGTTTATGAAGGCTCTGGGCACAGCATAAGGCCCTCCGGGTAGGGTGACCAGGCGTCCCGGATTTGCCTGGACCGTCCCCGGTTTTCCAACAGTTGTCCTGGTAGATTTCGGAAAAAATTGCCTTATGTCCCGGTTTTTTGAGCGGGTAAACTGAAAACAGTGAGAGGCATTTTTTAGGTGTTCCAAAGCAGGGCTAGTAATCAGATGTTATGAGTAAGCAATTTAATTAACAAATATGACGCTGGTTTTAAAAATTACGTTTTATATATTTTCTTAGTGCCTCTTCTGTTTTTATATGAGGATGAGGGCTGTCATTCTTTGCCACTTTATTGATGTAAATATGTAGTCCTTCCTCTATTTTTGTGAAATGTCCCGGTTTTTGGGTCGCACAATTTGGTCACCCTACCTCCGGGTGTATGTACATATGACCGTTGGCGGGGTTTAGTTACTCTCTCGTAGCGCTAAGAGACCTGCCGGTGATTATGCGCTCTATAAATCCCAGTTAACATAACATAACATCCTCTCTGCTTTTTAAATTCGCCACCTCAAAGTTTTGAATCCTTCTTAACATTCTAAACATGGTTGTGGACCAAATATTGGAAAAATTGTTTTTAACTGTGTTCGAAGAAAAGTTTGCTAATGCTCTGCATTTCCATTAAATAAGTCTATTGCACTGCTAATGATGATGGACACATGCTTATTCTTACTGTTGTTGGGCATAGTACTCCCACACAATGATATTTTAAGTGTAATGTTTATGCTTCTACCAACTATGTATCAATGCCGCGTCCGTTGGGATAGTGATATTATGGTGAAAACCACAAGGCTCCTCCCATTCCCTATATCAAGTCCCCTGATTTGCTCTCTTTTGAGCTTATGTCATTTCTACAGTTCTACTTAGCTCTTTTGGATGACATTTATCGGCCATAAATGAAAATTACTATTTGTCGCTTCTGGATGGATTCCTCAGTCACACACTATGGTTGGATACATAATGCCTGTTAGAAATGGGGATTCTGGTTGGCAGAGGTTTGCACACTGTCCAATCATGAACCACCACTCTAGTCAGGGTAAGCTAGATACACACTTAGAGATAACCTGTGCTCACACTCGGGTAGCTTAGCACAGAGCTGTCAAGCATATCTAAAGAGGCAATGTGTAAATTATTTGTGCAACACACACACACACACAGTAACACAATGAAAAGACCACAAAAGACTCCACACAGGATTAGAAAAATAGACAATATTTTATAATAAATCAAGACCGAAAAAGCAAACATCCAATAAGTAAGAACCTGAGTTATGAATTTGGAAAGATTAAATCAAAATATAGTGCTTAGAGTCATAAAGCACCACCGAGGGACGTCTGGTCGCGCTAGACAGGGTAAATCAAAAGTTCAGGCCGACAGTGATGGAGCGCCGGCCGGCCACATAACTCACACAGGTCCAGCTGAAAAAGTACCTTGGATGGAAGAAGCGTTGAAAACCTGATGCGAGGAGCAGAGGAGGCGATGGGTCATCATCAATCCCGTGGATGAAGGTGATGTTTTAGTTCTGATCCGTGCAGTCAGCGAGACTTCCTCAACGAACTGCTTTGCAATGAACGGGATGCGTCGCCGTCAAGCCATGCAATCAGGTGTCGTCGATCAACACAATCCATTAAAGCGATGTCGTCAAGCAGCAACTGCATCGGCGTCAAAGAGAGATGTATTGATTCCGATCGGTGCAAAGTCGGTGATGTACTGATTCTGCTGGATCAGCACAGAAAAGTCCCTTCTAGGGGCCAATGACTGGGTTGGCACAACTTGGCAAGGCAGGACTTACAGATGGCAGAGTCTAGGTGCTGGCAGATTCTAGGTACTGTTGCAGGGTTGAAGGAAGTCTTTGATGGCCCTGAGACTTCAAAACAGGGAGCAAACCAGCAAGCCCTTTGAGTCACTCTGGGTGCAAGTGAGATGGTTCCAGTCCTATTCCTCAGCAGGGCAGAGGGCAGCAAGTAGCAGGCAAGGTAGCACAGAAGGGCAGAAAAGTAGTTCTTCCATAGCAGCAGTCCAGCAGAGTGGTAGTCCTTGTAGCAGTACAGCAGTCCTCCTTTCTGGCAGAGTCAGGTCCAGTAGTGTACTGAATGATAGGGTTAGAGACCCAGCACTTATACCCAATTGTGCCTATGAAGTGGGAGTGACTTCAAAGAAGGGTCTTTGAAGCGCACAGAAGCCCTTTCTTTCCAGCCCTGGCTCCGGACTATCAGTAGGGGCTAATCAGCCCTGTGTGGGGGGACAGGACACTACATATTGAGTTGCAAGTGTCATCTCCTCCCTCTGTTCCTGCCCAGGAAGGGCAATCAGAATGCAGATGAGCGCTCAGACACACTTAATCCTTCTGTGTTTGTGGCTGTCTACAGGAAATGCACAAAGTGAAGCGGTCACCCACCCCAGACGTGTATTGGAGACAGGCTGCAGGCACACAGAGCAGAGAAATGCTCACTTTCTAAAAGTAGAATTTCTAAAATAGTAATGTTAAATCCAACTTTACAAATAAAAAGGATTTATCATTGCTATTCCAATGATATAAAACATGATACTGCTACTCCTTTCTGATCAGGAGTTACAGCTTAAAAGTATACTAAGGAATTCCCCATGAGAAGAGTAGCTCTCACAGTAGTGAAAAACTAATCTGGGTTTTTGTCACAACCAGGACATGCAAAGCCTAACAGTACATGTCCTACCTTTTACTTACACAGCACCCTGCCCTATGGGCTACCTAGGGCCTACTTATGTGTAATAAAAAGGTAGTTTAAGGCATGGAAAAGGGTTTTAAATGCTAATTTAAAGAGGCAGTCAATTGCACACACAAGCCCTGCAGTAGTAGGCCTGAGACAGGTTTGAAAGGCTACTTGTGTGGGTGGCACAACAGTGCCGCAGGCCCACGTGTAGCATATAATTTATAGGCCCTGGGCCTCTTTACAGTATACCTCTTTACAGGGGACTTACAAGTAAATTAAATATGCCAATTGAGTATACATCAGTGTTACCATGTTTAGGGGAGAAGTACAGGCACTTTAGCACTGGTCAGCAGTGGTAAAGTGCTGAGAGTCATAAGGCCAACAAAAAGATACAGCAAAAAGAGGAGGTAAGCAGGCAAAAGGTTTGGGGTAAGACCACCCTAAGGATGACAGGTCTAACAATACCAATTCCATGGCTGGTTGTAGAGTGCCAACTGCTACTGGTTGCTCCGTGCCACTACTGGGTGGATTCCACAGGCACACACCGTGGCTAGTTATATAATGCCCATTTCTGTGGGCTGCTTGTTTAATGTTATCTCTTGAGGGTTGCTCCCTGCCACTACCTAATAACTACCCAGAAATTCACCGTGGTTGGTTGCATAGTGGCCATTCCTTTCAGTTGCTTCTCTCCCACTCATGATTGGCACCTCAGGCATACATTATGGCTGGCCCTATAATGTTGCCCCCTTTCATGCCACGGTGGACTCCACAGAGCATACACCATTGTAGGTTATCACACGTTGTTTATCTGGGGCTCTTGCGTGTAAGCCTCAGTGCACTGACAGAGCCGGTTGCATAATACCTATTCCTATGAGTTGCTACCTAACGCTCCTGGATGGCCTCATCAGAGCACATCCAATTGATGACTCCATACTGCCTATTCCTTCTATCAGTTGTGTTTCTGCTGACCCTATGTGGACTACAGAAAACATACTATTGCTAATCGAAGAGCACACCTCCATAGGGTAGCACCATCTATCTCTAGGAACTCAGCTCTTCACGTTGAGTGTGGTTAAAATTGTATGATGCAGACTATTACAGAGGCGGTAGGTAGCCACATAAGCAAGTGTTTCTATTTTCACATGTTTCTCCTAAACCCATGTTTATGTACTGTTAAATGCTTGGTGTGAAGTCTCTGCCACACAAACACACATACACGCGATGCCAAAACATTTCCCACATAAGCCGCCACACTACTCACAGTCATCCATTAGTTCACCAGAACCTAATGCCTAAGCAGTCTATCTCACACTTGTTCTTGATTCAATTTAACACCAGGTACAGCAACAAAATATGAAGGGAGCACTCTGAGCCTCATGCACAACATCAAAACACTGCCCATGATGTGGGCCACGCGACAGATCCAGACTCTTCCATCCAAAGCACTCTCATGTAGCAGGGTGCTATTTTTCCTGGAAATGCACTTTGGTGCTTTGTCATGGGTATGAAGTACTATGTATGAATGTAACTGTAATATAATAGTATAAAATGCTACACAAACAACCAGTGCAACTTAGCATTACCTCATTAACATGTAGAATAAAAAGAAACAACAGTATTTTAGTCAGCTACATTGTAATAAAACACTCAAAATATGACCTTTGTTCCTGCTCATGGAGGGAATATTCAATGTGGAAAGACTCCAAACAAATATTTCAATTAGCATGATTACAATTTAGTCTAATAGTCTTTTCCTCATATAACTCTTACATAGTATACATGTTTTCAAGAGCACAGACAGAATTTAACCAAACAGCATACCTTCTGTATTTCTTCTGGTAAGGGGTGCATTGGAATATGTTGGTCCATGATGCTCCGAGATGAAGGTACTTTGTTTAGGTGTTAACACAAAAACGTAGTTGGAGATCATAAACTGTTAAGAAAATACACTAGATTTTATACAGCAAAAACGTTCATTGAGAAATGTTATTTGTTTCTTTCTATTGTTATTTTTCAGTCCCTTTTATTTTAGAAGATCATTCACAGTTAAATACATACAGTTACATTAACTAACACAATTCACATATCTTTGAAAAATATTAGACATGTACTTGCTGATATGATGTGACCTATTTAGCTCTACCTCTATCCAGGACTATTACCAGGCATCCCTCAGCCACATCTTCACCAAGGCCACTAAATAATATGATGAGCCATGGCCTAAGAATGGTGGGGTAGTGCTGGTCTGTTGGGGGCCACCACATATGGCCCATAACTGGATGATATCCCCGAGCTATGGGTGATCCTTGGGATCAACTGGAGCAAAGGCAATCCTTAAGATTACAATGCAAGATTACCACGTATTAAAGCACCCCAGGAAATATAATCCTAAAATCACCAGACAGTACATGTGCAGGGGCGAAGGAAACCATCTACACTTGCCTAGGGAATTCTGAGGGCATCTTCCCCTGTTTATGCACTGCATGAAAGATGTCAATAGCCAAGCACTCCCCAAGAGCCCACAGTAGGGAGCAACAGAGGGCTACAACCAGCTAAAAGCTGGCAGGTCTCAATTCTACCTCACCACCATTGTTCCTCCCTGCTTACCATGTTAAACATTTTGCAGAAAGCACTGCAATCAGGGTTTAACCTGGTGGGTGTTCGGTGGGCTGCTGTAGGGAATGGATGCTGGGTTCACACCATCTGATTAGTAGCATCCCTGCCTCTGCCCTCACCATTTAATTGATAGCTAGGCCACCAAAGTGAAACATGTCTAGAGGAAGGCCACTGCAACCATCTGCCAAAGAGAAGTTAAGGGATTGTGTTACTTATGGTGTGAACATCATTCCCCTCCGGAGGGCTTTAGCAAAGTTAAGTCAGCACAGGAAGATACTGAGATCAAGATACTTTATGGAAATGACAGGATGCATGCTGGAAAGTTAGGTGAGTTACAATGATGTTGAATCAGAAAGGAGAGAGCTTTACCTTTGGTACATATATTAATGCTAGATGGGTATGTGCTGGAGAAATCGAGGATGTCCGATTATGTGTCCTTTTTAGAATCCAAGCAGATTGGCAATTGATGACATAGTGCTGGATTTTTAGAGATCGTGACGCATATGGCTGCTAGAAAAGCATGGTTCTTGATGAGAAGACCATGGTATGTAATGGAAGCAAGAATAAATATTATCACGAGAATATTGTTTAAAAGAAATGGGTCGACAGTCACATCAGTAATTTTACACAGGGTAGCTGAAGAACAGTTAGGTGGGATTTTGGGGACCTTTTGGGATAGCTGAAAGTGATTGGATGTACGTTATCCACAGTTTCCTGCATTTATGACCCGAGTTTGATTCAGGAGGGAGTGTATACATGAACTTTTTTTAAGTTTCTGATGTGTTTTTCAGGGACAGCGGGGTGTTCAGGTAGCCTTACCTTCCTTGCATACCGTTGAGATAACAACTTGGTTCCAGTCCCGGGCTGTAATTTGTCAATCTAAAGCACTAATGGAGTTATAGTCTTAATGTGACTCTACTAAACCAGGTGGACTAATACACTGGGAAACGGGAAATCCATTTACTGGAAGCAAGCTATCTCCAAGAAACACAGATAGGCTAGGCAGGTGACAACATTTGTACACAGTATAAGATAGAAGGGGCATCATAGAGAGAGGTCACAAGGGTTAGTGCAACAAAGTGGGACTTAAGGTGACTACACAAACAGAGACGTGTGAGAAAATTGAAGGGGTAGAGCAAGATCAGGGAGTGAGCTGTCAAAGCATTACAGGGTTGGAGACATGTTAATGTTGTGGATAAAAAGAGGGAGAAGCTGAGCACACAGTAGTAATCGATGCGGGATGTAACAATTAGAGGACTTTAAGTAGAATATTGCGTCTGACTGCAGGTGTGGGTCTGTAAAAATAAATGAATAGGGCATGGTAACCACCCCCCATCAAATACCAAAAAAATGACAAAGAGGTTTAGAAAAAGGTAAGATGCAAATGAACATCAAGGAACCACAATGTAATGATTGTTGAATTGGGAGGAAATCACCATTTTGTGGCGATTTCCTTGAAAGGAAGGCATATGTTTTAGGAATGTGGTAGATGTCAACTTCTCTAAGAACTGTCACAAAGAAAATCTTAAAGCTAAGTGAACAGAAACAAGTGTACTCTTGTGTTACGTTTGCAACAAGTTATCAACAATGCCTTATCTTGAGATATGGAGGTCATGTAGTCTAAGCAAATTTTGAATTCTTCTGGCTCTTAGAGCTCCCACTACGGTCTTGAAAATCTTAGCATGGTGACAGGAAGCAGACTGTAGTCTCAACAGGAAGCCTGCAAATGCCAAAACCTGAAAGAAGAAACCTATGATGTGGAATGAAGATAGGAACAGGAATCGTACAGTTTGAGCCTGTGAGAGCTAGACCTGCTACTTAATCCCCAGTGGCCAGAATTTCTCACAAATGTAAATGCCATCCAAAATAAAATGGCAGCACAACAACTAGCCATTGAACTGCCTTATATTAATAGAACGGTCCAGAAGCAATGGCCCTGGAGCAATGTTCAATTGATCACGCAGGTGTTGTATGTTAGAGGGTATATAGAAATTTTTCCAGCAAGACCTGGAATATCCCTGGTCAGGTGACCCTCATCATATGCAAAAACAACAATTGATGGACAGAATGCAGAACAATGTCATACATTCAACCCAGTACAGAGATCTGGGCCTAAATCCATCTTTTTTTGCTCACCATACCATTCCAGTTTGAACCCAGCCATATGCAAATCAGTCTTGACCCTGTGCCTCATGGGAACAGTCCAGCCCGAACTGCCAAGCCAGGTTCTCCCTGGACTGGAAACAAGCATCCTAGGACCGGTTTCAGGGTTTCACCCCTCTTCAGCCAGGATAGCTTGATTCCAGTGGCATGGAGAGCACGGGACTCACGTCTGAGCATACCCGTCCCACTCAGGGTGACAAATGCAAAAACAACAATTAATGGACAGAATGCAGAACAATGTCATACATTCACCCCATTACAGAGATCTGGGCCTAAATCCATCTTTTTTTTCTCACCATGCCATTCCAGTTTGAACCCAGCCATATGCAAATCAGTCTTGACCTTGTGCCTCATGGGAACAGTCCAGCCCGAACTGCCAAGCCAGGTTCTCCCTGGACTGGAAACAAGCATCCTAGGACCGGTTTCGGGGTTTCACCCCTCTTCAGCCAGGATAACTTGATTCCAGTGGCATGGAGAGCACGGGACTCACGTCTGAGCATACCCGTCCCACTCGGGGTGACAAATGCAAAAACAACAATTGATGGACAGAATGCAGAAAAATGTCGTACATTCACCCCAGTACAGAGATCTGGGCCTAAATCCATCTTTTTTTGCTCACCATGCCATTCCAGTTTGAACCCAGCCATATGCAAATCAGTCTTGACCCTGTGCCTCATGGGAACAGTCCAGCCCGAACTGCCAAGCCAGGTTCTTCCTGGACTGGAAACAAGCATCCTAGGACCGGTTTTGGGGTTTCACCCCTCTTCAGCCAGGATAGCTTGATTCCAGTGGCATGGTGAGCACGGGATTCACGTCTGAGCATACCCGTCCCACTCGGGGTGACAAATGCAAAAACAACAATTGATGGACAGAATGCAGAACAATGTCATACATTTACCCCTTTGGCATCCCTTTGTTCGCCCTAAGTTGGCAGGGTATGCCCAGACGTGGGTCCCTTGCTCACCTTGCCACTGGATTCAAGATAGCCTGGCTGATAAGGGTTATGAACCCGAAACCGGTCCCATGATGCTTATTTCCGGTCCAGGGAAGACATGGCTTGGCAGTTCGGGCTGTACTGTTCCCATGAGGCACAGGGTCAGACTGATTTGCATATGGCCATGTCTGAACTGGGGTGGTGGAGTGAGCTAAAGAATGATGATGGATTAAACCCAGATCAGTTGACTGGGGGTGAGTGTTTGATTTGCTCAAACGCTCCGTCCATCATCCCCTTTGGTATCGCTTTGTTCGCCCTAAGTTGGCAGGGTATGCCCAGATGTGGGTCCCTTGCTCACTTTGCCACTGGATTCAAGATAGCCTGGCTGATGAGGGATATGAACCCGAAACCGGTCCCAGGATGCTTGTTTCCGGTCCAGGGAACATGGCTTGGCAGTTCAGGCTGGACTGTTCCCATGAGGCACAGGGTCAGACTGATTTGCATATGGCCATGTCTGAACTGGGGTGGTGGATTGAGCTAAAGAATGATGATGGATTAAACCCAGATCAATTGACTGGGGGTGAGTGTTTGATTTGCTCAAACGCTCTGTCCATCATTCCCTTTGGTATCGCTTTGACCCTCATCATATGACACCTTCTTCCAGAGATCCTGGGACTTCAGAGCCAAGTACCCCTCTGCTTCTAGAGATGGGGAGTGGGGTTAGACCTGCTTATTCCAATGCACTGGGCAGAAAGCAACACAAAGTTGACTGACATAGGGTTCATCCTCTGATGAATTGGTAGTACCACCTGCTACCTACCTACCAAGGCTTTGCAGGAAAAAGAATCAAACAATGATACCTTGGCTTTATTAAAGTACTGGATCAGTGGTTTACCTTTCAGTTTTCTGATCGTCCTGGGGGTGCACAATAATATATGATCAAGTGCTGTTGTGTATAAACTTTATTCATATTGGTGATTTGCCATTTCCCCTTATTATCACCCTTATCAGTATTTTCTTTAATGTTACTCTTTCCTTGTGTTCCTGTGCGCATGGAACCTAGGCCTTTAGTCTTTAGAATGTTGATTGCGGCGGTTAGGAGAGGCATTTGAGTGGTGACTAGCAATGTGTGTGGAGGCTTAATAAATACTGTAAACTACTTGTCGCTCCTGTGATTCCTAAAGGGCTCATTTGGCGACGAGTGCGTAATCGTGTCATGCCTGCTGTTCTTCTGTTACTACTGCCTGCCATGAGTAGGTCTGAAACCGTGCCTACTCTGCCCTTGGCCATGCAAACATCACCACACTCTTCAGCGTGGTGTTGACCACCTTTGGGGCCTGCCTTTTCCTCATAAATTGAAAAATATCTTAACATAACCTTGTGTTATCATGCAACATCATAAGTTCTACTATAGGTACTAGGCGCAGGGTCAATCCATAGAAGCGTATGCCACAACATTACGCATATTGGCATCTCTGTTCGCTTTTCTATAACGCAGACAAAATGTTACATGCCAGATGGTTATGTGTACCACTTGTGTAAAAGCACAAGAAAAGTTATTATGCTACAAGGACCACGTCTTGAAAAAGTGATCAGCGCTACTAAAATTTGCGAACGATCAACCAAAAGCATCAAAATGCTTAATAAGCCAGGTGAGCCCTCTGACGACATAAACCTGCTGTGAACCAATGATAGCAAGAATAAATGCTCTCATTGCGAATGCAGTAACCATATAGCCTTTTACAGAAATCGTCCTGCTTTTTGCAAAACGTGCTGCAAGTGTGGAAGAAAAAATAATTCGCCAAAGTATGTTGTGCAATTGATCATCAAAGGAAGGTATTTGTGTTCCAAGAAGGAGATATTAAGGTGAATGAAATCAATGAACATCTTCAAGATCTCATTTTAGTGGTGGCAATTTTGGATAAGTACAAGGCAAATGAGCAACCAGAGAATTCTTTGTCATTCAGCAAGTTGTGGAATTTCTTGTTGATACTGGATCACACTTTACAATAATTTCAAGGGAAGTATATGAAATTCTGCAATCTAAAGAGGCCCTTCAACCTAGCCGACTTACACCAGGGGCACATGGTGAGAATAAAATCTACCATGAAGGTGTCTTCAATGCACGTCTCTTTTTTAATTACAGAACGGCCAAGGCCAGAGTGTATGTTGTCAACCGTGGAATCTACATATTAGGTTGGTCTAAACAAAAAAATCTTCGAGTGTTAGTAAATCCGTGCAAGACACCATATGTGTTTACTGTTGCTGAAGCAGACCCTGAAGATATTCTACAAGAACTTAATTCTGTCTGTACTGAGAAACTAGGAAAATTAAAGCGTTTCCAACATTTGATTAAATGAAAAGAACATTTTGTACGAGTAAAATACAAAGTGTGCAATGCAATCTTTCAGCTTGCAAGGAAGTAGACAATGGATTGAACAATTGGCTGGAAGACAAAACTAATAGAACCCATATCAGCATCTTCATGTTTAAAGGCGAGATTTGACTACGCATTGACTAACAACAGTAAAATTGACAGGCGGTTGTAGTAAGTCAACCATTACCCCATTTGCATTAATTAGTGGCACCCTTGGGCAATTATTTTGCACACTCAAATTAACAGCCGCTTATCATCAGATCATGTTGCACAAGGATTCACAAGACCTCACTTCCTTCATCACTCCAAAGGGGTCATTTAGATTTTGCTGATTGCCTTTTGGCCTAAATGCAGCTTCAGCTGTATATCAGAAAGTTATGAATAAACTATTCAAAGGTATGCCAGGTGTCGAAGCCTTCCAGGACAATGCAATGGTATTCTCTGAAGATCAGGAAGGCCATCATGAAATTTTAAAGGAAGTACTTTATAGCATCCAAGCAAGCAGTTTAATCCTGAAAAGGGAAAAATGCACATTTTTGAAAGAAAAGGTGGAATACCTAGGTCACATGATTGGTCCGGGTGGAGTCGAGCACAAGCCTACCTTAATCTCTACAATCGTCAAGTCCCAAGGTTGAAGTAATATCTTTCCTTGGTTTATCCAAATTTTACTCAAAATGTATTAAACTATTCGAAAAAGGTTGAACCCATGCAACTTTTGACAAAGAAAGATGTTGAATTTACATGGAACGAGAAGTACCAGGACTCATACACAAACTTAAAGAAGAACTACATAGTGCACTGTTTGTGTAGATTTGACTAATCTCTCCATTCTGTAATTACTGTTGACGTCAGTGAAATAGGGTTGGAAACTGTGCTTAGCCAGAAGGACCCAATGGCGAACGGTTGAAAGCCTCTGGTTCACGGAAGTTAAGAGAACCTGGGTTAGCTATAATGTTCGAAAATGAGAGCTGGAGGAATGTTTCACACACTGCAGTAGTTGCTCCCCATTGTAGTCATGTTAGACTTGGCATCTTTTGGCGTGTTTCACCTGAGTTTTTGCTTTCTGACCTCCCGGTTTTGACTCTGTTTTTGCTGGAGTAGTGTTTCTGCGCACTTTTCGCACTGCTGACCAGTGGTAAAGTGCAAGTGTTCCTGTGGTAAACTGTGTTATGGATTGGTGTTTCCATGATTGGATATTTGATTTACTTGTTAGTCCCTAGTAACGGGCACTGAGTCTGCCAGGACCTGTGAATCAAATGCCACTCGTGGGCTTGCAGCACGGATTGTGCCACCCACGTGATTAGCCCTGAAAAGGTAACTCTGGCCCGCCATTGCGGAGTCTGCGCGCAGATTGTAACTGCCATGTCGACTTGGCCAGTGCACACACTTGCCAGTCCCTAACCTTTCCTTCACTTACATGTCAGCCACCCTAACAAAGGCCCAAGGTACCCCTGTGGGCAGGGTGCAGTGTATGTGAAAGGTAGGACATGTCCTGGTGTGTGTGGTATGTCCTGATAGTGAATTACAGCCAATTTCAGTTTTCACTGTTGCAAGGCTACCTGTTCCCCATAGGACAAAATGGCGAGTTTGTTTATAACATCTTATAAACATAACCGGGTAATTAGGTAGGAAAATAAAGTTTAGTATGCCTGAACTCAGAATCTAAAGATGCATCTTTTAGCAAAGGTGATTTTTACATTCTGTGTTTGAAAATACCACTTTTAGAAAGTGATATTGTTTTGCTCAGTCATCCTGTGTGCCTCTGCTGGAATGTGGATCGCCTGTCTGGGTTTTGAATGACAGAAGCCTGGGGAGCAGGAGTGGCTCCAGATAGTCTAGGTGGGTCAGGAAAGGGCTGAATAGACCAGGGCTGCAATGGGAGGAAGGGGGGGGGGGGGATTTCCTTGCACCTCAAAGGGGCTGGTCTGCCTCAGATCATGCCATCTCCACCTCCTGCCAGGAAGTCACACCAGAGAAGGCAGAACTGGTTCTGGCTGGGCACAGACACTGTCTGCCTAAGAGATCAAAGGATTTTGAGATATAAATATTGGGGCCCAGACCCCTGTACATTAGAACTCTTTTGGACCAAGAAGACTGCCAAGAAGAAGAGCCGAAGAATCTATGAGGAGGAACTACCACTTTGCGGTGTGCTTTGCTGTGTTAACCTGCAGTGGCTGCTTTTGTCTTGTCTTGTGCGAGTTTCTCCAAGGGCTTGAGGTAGAGCTTGTCCCCTGTTCAAGAAGTCTCAGGAACAGCAAAGACTTCAAGCTCTTCTGCCCTCAGCACTGGGGACTGTGTGTTTTGTGCTGCAACAGAAGAAAAGCAACCCAACGACGTCTACGATGCCACTGCTGACTCCGTGTCCTGAAGGCACCGCAGAGGGCAGAGTCGCTATGCCGCACCGTGACTCTGGTCTCACCGAAGAAGCCTGCTGACGTTGCCACCGAGCTGCAGCTCGCACCGTGACCTTAGGGCACCGCACTCCGCACCCCCTCGCTTCATGACAACGCCTTGGTATCTCCGACGCCGCTCCATGCCGAAATCTACGCCGCTGCTTGCACGGTGGTTCGAGGGCACCGCTCATCCCGCAACGCAGCCTTGGCCTACCGATGGCGGTGCCATCGACTCCAGTTCGTCAGCCGACGTCAGCGCCTCAGCAACGATGACGCTGCTGCTTGCACCGCGACCTGCCAGCACCACGACGAGCACCGCATTCACTTGGCACTGGTCTCACCGTCAACTCCATCTGTTGCCGCCACTGAGCCGCTGCTCGCTCTGTGTCCTGAAGGCACCGCACGCCGCACCACTGCACTTCGCACCGCAGCACCCGATGCCTGCACGCCAGCGCTCCTGACTCCAGCGAGATCGATCTGTGTGACTTCGAGGGCCCGACGACTCCTGCACCCACGTCCGGAACAAACTCCTACGGATGCCATGCTTCCGGAGCTCAACGATAGGCCATTGATGCCCTGCATCTCTAAAAGGTACTGTTTGCGGGTCTTTATGACACCGTAGCTGGCTAGCAACACCAGAACTGTTTGGTTTGGATTTGGTTGCTCACAACGCCGTGATAGCCCCGGACGGAGCTATCGACATTAAGGAACTGTTTCTCAAGCATATTTTGATAACTGAAGATTCTTAAGTACTGTTTTGTGGATTTTTATAGTTTTTGGTCTTGTCTTAAGTATATAAAAATATTTGATATTGTTCTAAACTGGTGTGATGTCCTTTTGTAGTACTTGCACTGTATTACTGTTGGTTAGGTGCAAATGCTTTACACACTGCCTCTAAGATAAGCCTGACTGCTCGTGCCAAGCTACCAAGGGGGTTATTTTAGGATTGTAACTCCCTTATCCTGACTAGAGTGGTGGGCTCTGCCTGGCTTTGGCGCATGCCCTAGCCGGCTAAAAATCCAATTTCTAACATTGGTTGTCAGCGGTGGGATAGGATTTGCCTTTGCACCTGACTTACAGTGATTGGTGTGCACTACTACCATATCGCAGACCATTACGTGCCTCATACTGGTTCTTTTTCTTTTTGGCCTATTTTTGATCTTGCCAGTTTGAACTTGCTACTTCATCATGCCTGAATCAAGAGCATCATTTGTCGCATCCCTGGAAATTGCCTTTGAGGAGGATAGGTTGAAATCCTACTGTGTTGGGGAATTGTAATCAATTTGCAAAAACCTATAAGTCCAAGTCAGAGGCCTCACTAGGAAGGAGAAGCTACAAAAGGCGCTGAGGGCCTGGGTAGCAGCCAGACATGCCAGCGAGCAGTCTGGTGATCTCAGTGGAAAGGTGAAGGAGCCTATTCCAAGGGTGGAGGTGCTTTTGTGAGTGGGAGAACCCTCCAGGCCAGGCAGCAGTGGCCTGTCCACACAAGAGCTGGAGGGCAGGCGGGAAGCAAGGAAGTTTGAGTTGGAGAAACTCAGGATGGAAAGTGAGAGGGAAGACAAAAGAATAGCCATGGAGGAAAGGAAGATGATCTTAGACCATGAGCAAAGTCTTAGGAGCTGGAGCTAAGAAATAGGCCCAGCTCAGATGGTGGCAGCAATTCGTCAACACAGGCAGACAGAATTGTACACATCCCTAAGAATGTAAGCAAGGAATTCAAGAAGGGGGACGACATTCAAAGGTGGTTTCAGGATTACGAGGCAGCGATACACATGAATGGGATCCCTGAGGAGAATTTGTGAGCAGGATTGTGACCTCTCTTTCCGGAAGAAGCCTGGGATACTTTAATAGCTTTGGATAAGGGGTATCACCTCACCTATCCTGACATGAAGGACGCCCTTCTCACTAAGTAGGGTCTTACTCCTGAAAAGTACAGGGATCAGTTCAGGTCCAGTAAGAAGTCTGATGCCAACACTTGGTTGGAATGTGTGGGTGTGTTTTGCCGGTCACTGGATAGCTGGGTGAAGGACAGTAATGTGACAGATTTTCAGGGGCTCTACAATTTGATTGCATGGGAGCACTTGTCTAGTCTACGTTTTGCAGATCTGCGCCAGCACCTAGTTGATAGTTATCTGACTGACCCGAGGAAGCTTGCTATGGATGCGGACCGCTGGGTGAGTACAGGGGTCCACAACAAAGCGCTTGGGGGAGACTCAGCCAAAGGTGGGCAGGGTCCCCAGCAGAAAAGTGGGGGGGGACTAGGGTAAAGCATAGGAGTTCTCTAAAGGGCCCCAAACTAACACCCAGGGTAAGGGTTCCCATCCCCCTGGAGATAAGAAACAAGGGGTCTCATCAGGAAAGCCTGCTGAGACTGGCCCCAAGTGTTTTGCATATGACCAGGTGGGTCACATGAAGGGGGACCCCAAGTGCCCTAAGGGGGCATAGCCACCCACCGGTGGGCAGCCCAAGGTGTTGGCTAGTGTAGCGCTTGGGGAGCAGGAGTACCCACAGGAGGGTGGGGACCCCAAAGAAACGACCCTCGTCTCACTAGGGGACAGTGAGATGGTCCCAGGAAACCCAGTGCCCCCTAACACAAAGAAATACAGCACCTGGGTGACCATCAAAGGAAAAGGGAAGAAGCTCTCAGAGATACTGGAGCCAGTGTGACCTCAGTCCGGTGTCCGGTGTCACCTGGTCTCTGAGGAGCAGGTAGTCTCAGGGGCATTCCACCAAGTAATTACTGTGGACAATTCAGAGCACCAGTGTCTGGTAGCGCAGGTTCCCTTCGGGGGGGGGGTCTCAGGTCTCAGGTCCCTTGAGGGTGGTTGTGAGCCCTTCCATACCTGTAGATTGTCTGCTAGGTAACAAACTGGAGCAGTCCTTATGGAAAGGATGTTGAGGGGGGCGCTAACGGCATTGTTGAAATCTACAGACATGGATTCTGAAGAAGACTCCTCAACTAGTGACCAACATGCCTTGTCTTCATCCCTGTTTGGTTAATAAGGCCATAGGGAGATGGAAGAGGTTCCAGTGTATATAGAACTGTGTTAGGATATATATGTCAGATGTGCACCTTCAGTTACATGCCTATTGGAACATTGTCATTCTTAGATTATGCTGCTAGTATCCTAGACTATACGTCATGCCGGAGGGAGGTGGGTGGAGGATGGGAGGGTGGGAAATGGGTTGTAGTTAATTGTCACGTTTTTGTTCTTGCTTTCTTTGGATGTTTGAGCTTTGGAAATCCGTGTTTGCCACTGCCCTTTGCTACACTCTGCCTTCGATGTTTACTCGCTCGTGTGGGCTTATCCGATGCAACAAAGAACTGCTTGAAGGACACTCGGCGAGCGATTCTAATTGCATTAGTATGTTACAGTTGCGCCTTTCTGTAAGGGGCATGGTGCACTGGGGAAAAGGCATGTGGGCAGAAGCTCATGTTTGAATTTAGTTTGTTTTGTGTATGATGAAAATCAATAAACATATTTAAAAAAAAATAAAAATAGAAGGATGTTGAGCTCAGGTCTCACTTGGAGATGCTTGGGTTTCCAGAGTGGGCATGCGTGTCCACTCGGTCAATGGCGACCAGAGAGGGTGATCAAGAGGACTTGGAGCCTGAAACAGTGGCCCAAGTCCCTGCCAAGAGAAAGGGCAAGGGGTGCGGGAAAACGGCCCCTGAAGCTCCCACGGACCGGGAGGAGGCGGACCTTGAGGGGGGACGCACCGGTGCCTACAGGGGAGCAGGTCGCTGAACTGGGGGACATCTCTGAGCTGACCCAGTGGCAGCAAGCAGGGGGTCCCACCAGGAGCAGAAAGAGTGCCCTTCTCTGAAGGGTCTGCAGTGGCAGGCTGCAGACCAGTCAGCTGGTGATCAGTCCGGATCACATTGCATTTACTGGGAGAATTATCTCCTATACAGTGAGCCTAAAGGTCGGTGAGCCTGGGTCAGCCTGTGTGCTGGTGGTAGGCTAGCGCTTCAGGACCTTCCTACTGGGTCTGGCTCATGAAGTGCCTCTGGCAGGACATTTGGGGCAGGACAAGACCTTTGACAGGCTTGTCACCCACTTCTTCTGGCCCCAAATGCGAAGGCAGTCAGATGGACATTGAAGGTCTTGCCAAACTTGCCAGGCTAGTGGTAAGAGTGGGAGGAAGGTCACAGCTCCTCTCCAACCTTTTCCAGTTGTTGGAACGCCCTTTGAAAGGGTAGGGATGGACATTGTGGGGCCACTGGATCCCAAGACAGCCATGGGCAACAGGTACATCCTGGTCTTGGTGGATCATGCCACCTGTTACCCGGAGGCAATCCCTCTCAGGACAACGACGGCGCCAGTGGTGGGCCGGGCATTAATGGGTATTTTTTCTCGAGTAGGGTTCCCCAGAGAGGTGGTTTCTGACAGGGGGACCAATTTCATATCCAAGTGTATGAAATCCCTGTGGAAGGAGTGCGGTGTAACCTGCAAGTTCCCCACCCACAAGGTAACGGTCTGGTGGAGAGATTCAACCACACCTTGAAGGGCATGATTAAGGGTCTAACCGAACCCATGAGGCATAAGTGGGACGTCCTCTTGCTGTGCCTTCTCTTTGCATACAGGGAGGTACCACAGAAGTCTCTTGGGTTCAGTCCCTTTGAGCTTCAGTATAGTCACCCTGTGAGAGGACCTCTGAGTTTGGTGAAGGAAGGATGGGAGGCAGCTCCCAGGAAAACTCCCCAGGACGTGTTTAGTTACATGCTGGCCTTCAGAAACCAAACTGCCCATTTCAGGAAACTCGCTCAGGCGAACCTGGAAGCAAGCCAGGAAGAAATGAAGAAATGGTACGACCAGAATGCCACTCTGGTCCAATTTCAACCTGGGCAAAAAGTGTGAGTCATGGCCCTAGTAGAACCTTGTGCTTTGCAGGACAGGTGGACTGGGCTGTTTGAGGTGGTGGAGCGCAAAAGTGATGTCACCTACCTGGTGGATTTCTGGGCTCCCAGGAACCCTTTGAGGGTCCTCCAAGTGAACTGCCTCAAACCCCACTTCGAGAGGTCCAAAGTGAGCATGCTCTTGGTGACAGATGATGGCATGGAAGAGGAGAGTGAACCTCTTCCTGACCTCCTGTCTACCAAGAAGCGCAATGTATCAGTGAAAGGGGTGATCCTCTCCCCTACAATGACTCCAGAGCAGCAGAGCGACTGTCACCAGTTGTTGGGACAGTTTGCCCCACTGTTCTCCCTGACCCCAGGTGTTATTAACTGGTGTACCCATGACGTGGACACCAGTGACAGCCCTCCTGTGAAGGACAAGATTTACAGGTTGACTGACCGGGTCAAGACCAGCATTAAAGAGGAGGTCTCCAAGATGTTGGCGTTAGGGGTGATCGAACCTTCCAACAGTCCATGGGCCAGCCAAGTGGTCTTGGTCCCGAAGGCTGCTGCACGCGGTGCCAACCCAGAACTGCTGTTTTGTGTGGACTACCGTGGGCTCAATGCCGTCACCAGGACGGACGCACACCCCATCCCCAGAGCGGATGAGCTCATTGATTGGTTGGGAGCTGCCAAGCTCCTCAGCACGTTTGATTTAACGTCTGGGTACTGGCAGATTGCCTTAACCGATGGGGCCAAGGAGAGGTCAGCATGTTTAACCCCTGAAGGACATTACCAGTTCCAGGTGATGCCCTTTGGGTTGAAGAATGCCCCTGCCACCTTTCAGAGGTTGGAAAACCAGGTGTTGGCTGGGCTGGAGGATTTCAGTGCCGCCTACCTGGATGACATCATTGTGTTCAGTTCTAGCTGGGAAGAACACTTGCAGCACCTCGGTGAAGTGTTGAAGGCGCTGCAGAGGGCAGGCCTCACGATCAAGGCCAGTAAGTGCCAGATCGGGCGGGGTTCGTGGTGTACTTGGGACACCAGGTAGAAAGCGGCCAGGTGTCGTTCCTACAACCCAAGATTGACACCATTCTGGCTTGGGACCCCCCCCCCATGAGACCCAGACAGGGGTGAGGACCTTCTTACCACTTACCGGGTACTACAGGAGGTTTGTTAAGGGGTATGGCACTATTGTTGCCCCCTTAACAGAGCTGACGTCCAGGAAGCAGCCCAAGAAGGTGATCTGGACAGAGTCCTGCCAGAAGGCTTTCGATGCCCTGAAGGCTGCCATGTGCACGGCACCCGTGCTCAAGGCACCTGACTTCTCCAAGGAATTTGTCGTGCAGACTGACGCTTCAGAGCATGGAGTGGGAGTGGTGCTCTCACAACTGAATGAAGAGGGCCTAGACCAGCCTGTAGTCTTCCTTAGACGGAGACTACTCCCCAGGGAACAGAGGTGGAGTGCCATGCAAAGGGAAGCTTTGGCTATGGTCTGGGCACTAAAGAAGCTGCGACCATACCTATTTGGGACTCACTTCTGGGTTCAGACAGACCACAGGCCCCTCAGATGGTTGATGCAAATGAGGGGTGAGAATCCAAAACTGCTGAGGTGGTCCATCTCCCTACAGGGAATGGACTTTACGGTGGAACACCGTCCTGGCACAGAACACGTCAATGCAGATGGTCTGTCCAGGTTCTTCCACCTTAGCGAAGAGAACTCTCAGGAGGGTGGGCAGTTCTCCCTACTTTCAGCTGGAGGAGACATGTGTTAGACTTGGCATCTTTTGGTGTGTTTCCCCCGAGTTTTTGCTTTCTGACCTCCCAGTTTTGAATGTTTTTGCTCGAGTAGCGTTCTGCGCATTTTTCGCACTGCTGATGAGTGGTAAAGTGCAAGTGCTCCTGTGGTAAATTGTGTTGTGGATTGGTGTTTCCATGATTGGATATTTGATTTACTTGTTAGTCCCTAGTAACGTGCACTGAGTGTGCCAGGGCCTGTGAATCAAATGCTACTCATGGGTCTGCAGCACTGATTGTGTCACCCACGTGAGTAGCCCTTAAAAGGTAACTCAGGCCCACCGTTGCGGAGTCTGCGCGCAGTTTGTAACTGCCATGTCGACTTGGCCAGTGCACGCACTTGCCAGTCCCTAACCTTCACTTTACTTACATGTCAGCCACCCCTAATGTAGGCCCAAGGTATGTACCCCTGTGGGCAGGGTGCAGTGTATGTGAAAGGTAGGGCATGCCCTGGTGTGTGTGTGGTATGGCCTGATAGTGAATTACGGCCAATTTCGGTTTTCGCTATATCAAGGCTACCTGTTCCCCATAGTGAATTACGGCCAATTTCGGTTTTCGCTATATCAAGGCTACCTGTTCCCCATAGGACCGAATGGGGAGTTTGTTTATAACATCTTATAAACATAAATGGCCCGGGGAATTAGGTAGGAAAATAAAGTTAAGTATGCCCGAACTCAGAATCTAAAGATGCATGTTTTAGTGAAGGTGATTTTTACATTGTGTTTGAAAATACCACTCTTAGAAAGTAGGTATTTTCTTGCTCAATGTGCCTCTGCTGGAATGTGGATTGCCTGTCTGGGTTTTGGATGACAGAAGGCTGGGGAGCAGGAGTGGCTCCAGATAGTCTAGGTGGGTCAGGAAAGGGCTGAATAGACCTGGGCTGCAATGGGGGGAAGGGGGAGGAGACTTCCTTGCACCTCAAAGGGCCTGGTGTGCCTCTGACCATGCCGTCTCCACCTCCTGCCAGGAAGTCATACCAGTGAAGGCACAACTGGTTCTGGCTGGGCACAGACACTCTCTGCCTAAGATATCAAAGGATTTGGGGATATAAATATTGGGGCCCAGACCCCTGAACTTTAGAACTCTTTTGGACCAAGAAAACTGCCAAGAAGAAGCTGTGAGGAGGAACTACCACTTTGCTGTGTGCTTTGCTGTGTTGGCCTGCAGTGGCTGCTTCTGTCTTGGGCAGTGAAAGGACTGGACTGAACTTTCTGCAGTCTAGTTTGTGAGTTTCTCCAAGGGTTTGAGGTAGAGCTTGTCCCCTGTTCAAGAAGTCTCAGGAACAGCAAAGACTTCAAGCTCTTCTGCCCTCAGCACTGGGGACTGTGTGTTTTGTGCTGCAACAGAAGAAAAGCAACCTGACGTCTACAACGAAACTGCTGATTCCGTGTACTGAAGGCACCGCAGAGGGCAGCGCCGCATCGCGACCCTGGTCGCAACGACGATGCCTGCTGACGCCGCCAACGAGCTGCTGCTAGCACTGCCACCTGTGGGCACCGCACTCCGCACTGCCTCGCTTCACGACGATGCCTTGGTATCCCCGACGATGCCGCTCCACATCGAAATCTACGCCGCTGCTTGCACCGTGGTTCGAGGGCACCACTCGTAAAGTTACTCGATGCACCGCTCTCATCCCGCACCGCAGCCTTGGCCTACCGACACTGGCGCCATCTACTCCAGTTCATCAGCCGACGACAGCTTCAGCAACGAAGACGCTGCTGCTTGCACCGCGATCTGCCAGCACCACGACGAGCACTGCATTCACTTTGCACCGCGACCCTGGTCTCACCAACGACGCCATCTGACGCTGCCACCGAGCTGCTGCTCACACTGTGACCTGAAGGCAACGCACGCCGCAACGCTGCACTTTGTACTGCAGCACCCGACGCCTGCCGACCCCAGTGCTCCTGACTCCAACAGAGCGATCATGATCTGCAATGCATGTGACTTCGCGGGCCCCGACGACTCCTGCACCGACCTTCAGAACCGATGCCTACGGACGCCATGCTTTTGGAGCTCAATGAACGGCCGCCATTGCCCTGTATTTCTAAATGGTACTTTTTGCGGATCTTTCCGACACCGTAGCTGGCCAGCGACACCACAGTCAACCAGAACTGTTTGGATTTGATTGCCCACGACACAGTGATAGCCCCGGACGGAGCTATTAACATTAAGGAACTGTTTCTCAAGCATATTTTGATAACTGAAGATTCTTAAGTACTGTATTGTGGATTTTTATCGTTTTTGGTCTTGTCTTAAGTATATAAAAATATTGGATATTTTTCTAAACTGGTGTGGTGTCCTTTTGTAGTGCTTACACTGTATTACTATTGGTTAGGTGCAAATGCTTTACACATGCCTCTAAGATAAGCCTGACTACTCGTGCGCAGCTACCAAGGGGGTAAGCGGGGATTCTTTTAGGAGTGTAACTCCCTTATCCAGACTAGAGTGGTGGTTTCTGCCTCGGCTTTGGCGCATGCCCTAGCCGGCTAAAAATCCCATTTCTAACAAGTCACCTGAACCTTGTTCTACTGTTGACACAGACAGTATCTCTACTATTAACTGACCCTCAGTCATCGTACAATCCCCTTCCCAGGGGGGCATGCCTGGGGGGGGGGGTCCTGTTGAAACTACAACGCCTTACTCTTGCTTGCAGCTTTGGTCAGCCGTGAGGGGAACGGCTCAGCAGCAGCCTTGGCAGACTTTGTAGCGGACTCGGTAATTCCTCGCACAATCCAGGCTACACACCGCCGTGAGGGGAACGGCCTACAACTCCCAGCACCCTTAGCGCTCGCGCATACCAGTGACACTACGCGGCAGCGCCGGGCCAGGATAAAGCCCGCCAGGTCTCCCCGCAGCGCGGGACGCCTTACTCTTGCTTGCAGCTTTGGTCAACCGTGAGGGGAACGGCTCAGCAGCAGCCTTGGCAGACTTTGCAGCGGACTCGCTAATTCCTCGCACAATCCAGGCTACACACCGCCGTGAGGGGAACGGCCTACAACTCCCAGCACCCTTAGCGCTCGCGCATGCCAGTGACGCTATGCGGCAGCGCCGGGCCAGGATAAAGCCCGCCAGGTCTCCCCGCAGCGTGGGACGCGCCCGGGCCAAGCCCGGGCCAAGGGCGGGCCCGTCCTTGCCCCTCCCTGACTGAACCTGACTGGGCTGGGCCACCCCCCTAACATTGTTACATGTGTCCCAGCGTTCAAGGTAGAACTGTGGTCCTACGCTGTTTAGGATATACGGCAAGTGCTTATTGTGCATGCTATTGAGATCTGTGGTGTCTTCTATGTGATTTTAAAGGTTTATTATGATTTTTATTTGCTTGTTTGTTTCTTCGTATTGTTGATACCGCTGTGAGACCACATTCCCACTGGTGCGCTCCCAGCATATGATGGCGGGCAAGGGGAAGCGTACAGGAGGGGGTGGGTCTGTGTCTGGTACCCTTGACCATTTTATTACCAGAGCAGTTTCGGTGTTAGAGCATGAATTGGCTATCACTGAGCGCCGTTTATCCTCAGAGCTAATTCAAGCGAAACGTTCATCTTTGGGAACACTAGCTTTAGCGAAATCCCCTAAGAATTTAGCAGTGCAGGTTTTGGGTGATCAAGCGCAGCGGGGCAATACCGGGGATAGTAATATCACATCACCTGCTCGAAATGATTCGATTAATGCCCCGGGAGAAGTTGTCCCTATATTTGGTAGCGCTCCTAACATCTTTAAACCTGTCCCTTCCTACCCTCAGACAAGAGCTAGTAGAAAAGTCACTAAACCTGCTATTCTTAAGAGGAAAAGAGATGGGATGACTCAGGGAGGGAGACAGCCAAAGCACCCTAACATTGCGACAAATTTACTATTGGTGACAGGTGAAGCTCAAGCTGTTGATAACTCACTCTTGGGTGAGACTATCAATAGATCTTCGGACCTGCCTCAATATAGCGATCTGATTTCTCAGATCGAGCAAATGGTCCGTTCCTTATTACTGCCACTCCTGGAAAGGGTAAAAGTGGTTAATGAAAAGGTTGAACGACTTGAGCAAACTATTTTAGATAAATTTTGTTCATTGAAAAATGTTATCAAATTAGTCACTAAGGACAGTGATAATCCTATTAGGGTTAACCCCACTCTTTCTGTCCCGCCATCCTCTCCCCCTGCTCCTTACGTGTCATCTAAAGCTAATTCTAGGGTTGCACCCCCCAGATCTCTGCCCAAAGATAATGCCACTAATCAAGGTGGCACTCAGGATAGGGCTAGCATAAGGGGTCTATCTGGCTCTAACACCGTAAGCAAGGGTATGCAAAAAGGGGTGAATAAGGATTCTGGGGATAGAATTAATAAACCTTCTAATACCCACATTCATCTCCCCCCAGATTCCACTCCTTGTGTTGTCGTTTTGACTAGTGTCCCTGAACTCAAAGATGGCACAGTGGAATCCTACCAACAACTCAAAAATAAAGTTATTTTCTGGTTAAGCAAGAATAGACCGATCCCGACCTTCATGGACGGGAAGATCCTTTTTGCCAGAAGAGTTAGTTGGGTGGGCCCTAGACCTAAAGATGTCCCAGGGGATTCCATCATTATTAACTTTGAGGATAGACGCGTGGTGCGTTTTATTTGCGATCATTCATCCACATGTGATCACTCAGAAATAAGGGTACATGATCTGCGGTACGTTTATAATTTTAATTCTAATATATCTGCAAGATTTGTTCATGACCAGGCAAGATGGGGAATCAACCCAATGCCCGCTATAAACTCCCCCGATCTTACCAACAACGCATGTTATCCGGTAGCCTTAGCTTGACCGGTATTAGAGGGGTTGCCTTCTACTACGTCCCCTATACCAAATAGCCCTACAGGAGGGCCCAAGGGTAGAAGAGAGGTAGATACAGTAGCATACGAGTCTTGTACTAAGACTACATGTAAAATTTTAAGTTGGAATATTGCGGGCATTAGATCCAAAAGCCAAAACGAGATATGGGCGGGATATGTCATATCACACGATATCATTGCTTTACAAGAGACCTGGGATACAACAAATAGCTTTTTTCTGGATGGTTATGTCCATTTTTATATCCCAGCCACACCCAGCTTGGCGGGCAGGGTGAGGGGGGGGCCTTGTACTCCTGGTCTCATTGAATTTAAAAGGATCTGCTAAACAGTTAGAATCTGGTTCCCGACACTGCCTAGTCGTAGAACTAGCGGTTGCAAATTCTCCAACCCTGCTTCTTATTAATTTTTATAATTCTCCAGACAGTGTCAGTCTAATCCAGCACCTAGAATCTTTGGGGGAGGTTCTGGATAAATTCAGAGCGTCACATAATAGCTTCGAGGTTATCTTGATGGGTGACTTTAATATTCATCCATGCAGTCTGGGTTGCATTGTGGATGATGAAGAGGGATTTCCCTATTCATCTTCCACACACTTTGAACACACTAAACAAGGTGAGGCTTTGGAGAGCCTTTTGGCTTCCTCAAACCTCTTTGAATCCGGTTGCTGCACGAAAGGGCAGAGGTCCTTTACATTTAAAGGTATAGATTCAGGATCAATCATCGATTACATATTTGTTTCGACTTCGATTTCGTCTTTGGTTTTAAATTACAGGGTAGAAGACTCTGTATTTAGCGACCATAACCCCGTGATAGTTGAGGCTGTTCCGGGAGGGTCACTGGCTTTTAAAGATATAAGAATTTCAGGAACCATAGACCTTGTCTTAAAAGACCAGGGTAGGAGACTGAAATGGGCTAAAGTGACTCCGATCACTTTCCTACAAGAGGTTTTGTCCAAGGTTGAACCGGAGGTGGGCATTTGTTTAGACCACGCTAATGCCAACTCAAGGATAGTTGAGGCCTTTAATACTATTTGCCTACAACTTGATAAAGCCCTTTTGGTAAAAACTAATTCAGGGGGTCAAATAGGCAAAAAATGGTTTGACACTAATTGTACTAAGGCTCACTCTGCTCTCTTAAGGGCATTAAAGGAAACACCGAGAAACAGACCATTGATTGCATCCTTGAGGAAACAATATAAACAGGTCATCACAGCTCGTAAAAATGAGATTAAGGAAGATGCTTGGAATAACTTACAGTCAAAGGAAACCCTCCGGGACAGTTCAAAATTCTGGGGAGTGATTAATCATCCATATTTTTCCGGTAGTGAGATCCAGGCTATGGAATGTAGTATTCCTGACGAGCAGTGGTTAGCTAATTTCGAAAAGATTTATAGCTCATATTCACCTGGGCATCCAGAAGGGTCTTTATCTCTTAAACAGGTTGGTTTGGTTTCGGTCTTTAGGGAGGAGGATGTGGAAAAAGCCATTCATGAGACATCCAAAAATAAGGCTCCGGGACCAGATGGTGTCCCTGCAGACCTATATAAGTCTGCCCCTAAATTCTGGGCCAAAATACTAACAAATGTTTTCAATGCCGCCAGAGACAAGAATATCCCTGACTCCTGGGCTAAGTCTATCATTATCCCTATTTTAAAAAAAGGTCAGAGGGATGATCCGGCCTGTTATAGGCCTATTTCCTTAATTGACTCTGCTGTTAAAATCTTAGGCAGAGTCATCTTGGGTAGGTTGACCACATGGCTTGAGGGCAGTAGCATACTATCAAATGCTCAATATGGTTTCAGGGCTAACAGGAACACGCTGGATCAATGTTTAAACCTTCATTTACTTATTTGTAAATATACCATCGCAAAGGAGGGGTCCTTGTATATGGCCTTTATGGACCTCTCCTCAGCTTTTGACCTGGTTAACAGGTCAAAGCTGTGGAGAATCCTATTGGACATGGGGGGTTGATCCCCCTTTGGTTGGCTTCTTGGCGGACCTTCATCACGGCTTATTAGCATCGGTGAGGGTTACCCAAGGAGGAAGGTGTACCAGCTGTTTTAGGTCAGAGAGGGGCGTTAGGCAGGGGTGCATATTGGCACCCCTCCTTTTTACACTGTATATAAATGCTTTGGACCCTGCTTTGGCCAATTCATTGGCGGACGTTCCGCGTGCAGGAGAAACTAAGATCCCAGTTCTCCTATACGCGGACGACGCCGTGCTCTTGGTACGTTCAGGTGTGGCCCTTGACAGATTACTGGCCTCCTTTGGTGATTTCATGACATCCCTAGATCTTAAAATTAACATCCAAAAGTCTCAGGTCATGATCACCGGTCAGGCCAGTAGGAAAAGGAAATCCAAATCATTTCATTGCCTTGGTCACGAGGTAAAAAGGGTCCCCATTTTTACTTATTTAGGGGTTATTTTTGACGAGAAAGGAACATGGGGTCCGCAACATAAACAAAAAGGCAATTCTGTGGCAAGATCGGCCGCAGCAATACTTGGATTTGCCAAACGGTTGGGAGCTCGCCCCTTGGAGGCTATTTTGAAAGTTTATAAAGCCAAATCTTTGGCCATAGCCGCCTATGGTTCTGCCATTTGCGGCTACACTAACACCGATATTATTCAGAGGTTGGAGAACATGTTTTTAAGAACTTTGCTGTCCGTCCCTCAGTCCACACCCACTTTTATAATACATTCAGAGTTGGGTGTGGGGTATGTTGCAGACCTAATTAAAGTGGCACCCGTCATTTGTTGGTTAAAAACCTGGCTTAACCAGGAAATTTCTTTAACCCACTTGATTCTTAAGGATTGTCTTGCCTTGGACAGAGCCCATAGAATCCCCTGGCTGGCATATGTTAAAAAGATGCTGGCAATAGCCGGCAGACCAGAGTTATTTAATTCCCCTGATTGTATTAACAAGAAGGATGTTATGGGGATTAAGACCGCTCTTGTTATTCGACTTACGGCTGAGAGGGAGGACCTGGAACTAAAAAAGCCATTAGTTAGAAAGAACTATGCGATTATAACTGTTCCTGGCCTTGAACCCTACCTGACCTTTGTAACCAGTCCATTTCACAGGTCTCTCCTAATCAAATTCCACTTAAATTTGATACATTTTGTGCTTGGTTTTTATCCCACATGGGCTACCCCTGAAAATGCAACCCCATGTGATTGTGATAATTTTTCTACTCAGGACACATTACATTTTATTATGTTCTGCGAGCACTATGTACAGATTAGGGAAAAATACCTGTTACCTGTTCTTAAAGGGGCTGGTTTTTTACAAGTACGGCCAGCTCTCTTGTTCCTGCAACTTTTACCTAGCATCACTATTGCTTTTTATGTAGCAAGTTTTTTAGTTGCGGCTGTCCGCATAAACAAGAAGCGTGTCAGTGCACGGCCAAGACCCAATATGATAGATTTGGTATGAAGGCTTAGTGGTTTCTATTTATGGAGTTTCAATTCCTGTTAGATTTTTTAGTGAATTTACATTATTGTATTTTATTTATTTCTCTTTTAACTTTGAATTGAACTTTTGAAATATGTTCACTTCAATCCTTTTTAATTTTAACAAAGTCATTATTATTGTAACTGATGAACTTTTTGCCCTGCATTTTATGTGATTATCTGTTTGTAATGTCTTTTTTTGATTTTTATTAATCGAATAAAAGTACTTGACTGACTGAATCTACATGTAATGTTAATAACAGAAAACAAAGGGTATCAGTTGGCAGAACCTCACATAAAAAGGACATGCCTGCTAGATTTAAAAACTATGTACTGGCCTAGTTACCTTTAAGAGAGGGAGAAGATGTTATAGTGTCAAGTGTTGTTGTATACTAATTTAATTCATTTTGATGACTAACCATCTCCCCTTCTTCCCAGTCTTTCCTTTATCCGTTCCTCCTTCATTGTGTTTATGTGCAAGCGGAATCCAGGTGCGTGGTATTTAGAATGTCGAGGATGGGGGATCGGAGAGAATAGCTGAGTGGTGATTAGTGATGCCTGTGGATGCTTAATAAATGTTTTTTCCTGCTTGAGTCTACTGTGATTCCTACACACAACTGCTGGAACAGCTCCTGGAGGCTATGAATACCACTGCAGCCATTCCGGCTGGGGCTCAAACTATGATTATTGTGGGGGTGGTAGTGGGGGGGGAGGGAGGTAGGAAATGCTGGAGCTCAAATCATCTATGGATGTAAATATTTTTACAATGAACATTGTTGCTGAACATCAATGACTACAGCTGCTTTCCACAGAGGGAATGCAGATGTGGAAAGCTGGTTAGAGACGTGTGGGTTAGATCTGTCGTTGCGAATGACCCAAGATTTTTTTTTTTATTCCTGGTGCTTGATATTGACTTTCATTGATGGCTGAGGTATGCTTTTTTTTTTTAGTTCGTCTTCCATGGTCCACTGTTGAATTGTATTATTCTGTCTTGAGCGGACATGCACTTATAATGATCTGCCATCAGACAAGCCAGATGGTGGGAAAAGAAGCACACACTTTTCATTGAAAGTGAACATTGTGTTACTTTAAAAGTAGGTTGGCAAGAAATGTAATTTGTCTCCAAGTGCTCCTCTCTGCAAAACACTTGAGTCTGCCAAGCAAAGGGATGCCAAGAATAAATACCTACTGGCAGGATTATATGGAAATATTAATAAATGCATGTTTAGATCAGCTGGAGAAAGCTTAACATTGCCACACTTAAGGATTACAAATTGCAACATAAGAAATTAAGCTTGTCCTATACAGTGCCAGCTTGACAAGAACTGTGTTTGCTGATCTTACTACGGTATCGGTCTCACGCCCTCTCGCATTTGATTTGGTGCGTGGAATTTACACGTTATGTACCCTTGAATCCATATTATGGGATC
Organism: Triturus cristatus; assembly: GCF_964204655.1. Classification (NCBI taxonomy): domain Eukaryota; kingdom Metazoa; phylum Chordata; class Amphibia; order Caudata; family Salamandridae; genus Triturus; species Triturus cristatus. Next base: position 884,425,006 of record NC_140594.1, read on the forward strand.
CTGAGGATATGGACTTTCTAGTATCTTTCGCCGTGCAGTGATTTTTATTTGTTAGCGTCCTCCTACTTCAGCATATTGGAATCCTTGCAAAATTATCCAGTTGAATCTATATTAAGGAACTCTCCTGTTATTGATTGCACGGCGATATATGTATTACAGACTTCTGGATGACCACATTTCTCTTATTCTACTACGCTTAAACATCGCCCTGAAGAAGTTCTTATCTCAAAGAACGAAACGCGTTGGCTGATCTCTTACTCTATGAAAAGAAAGTAACATATATGAAAATTAAAAGGAACTCTAAGGACTCATTCAAGCTTTGGACTTTTTTCTGGTGCACCTTCCTCTTTTGTTAAAAAAGCTTGGCAAGAACTGCCTTGGTAGCATTCTCATATTTCAAAACCTTTGCAGATTCCTTGAACACACAGAAGTGAAGAGCTTTTCTCTGTTACACCACAGTTCCCATTGGCTGGTATTTGCCTATATGGGTCGGAGAAGACAACTCCACAAAACACATGTGGGTCCAAAGGAGTAGTCACTTTCTGTCATCTGTTTTTGTACCCCAAGTGTAAGTAGCTGTGGAATGCAGAGACTGCAGTATCAGGCAGACTGGCTTCTTCAAACATTGTGCCTTCTCTGATTAAGAGTGATAGAAACGTGTGGCACACAGTAGACATTTAGTTTGCCTGGTTCTCCCCATTTGGCAACTAGATTTAAAAGGCGTGAAGAAACCTCCAGCTGCAGAATTCACCTGCTTTGCCAAGACCTTGAGTGTCTCGGGCTACTGGACTTCGTCCTTCCCCCTCCTATACTTCCAGCCAGCTGACCAGCAGGCAGGTTACCACTGAAGCATGCTCTCTCTCTGTTCAGTGTTCACCCACTGTACCGACTTCACTTGGGCACAGGATGATCAATAAAGCCGAATTATTTCCGAAAGTTATAGGTTTCTCTACCCATGGGTTTCAGAAGCCAGCAGCAAAAATGGTAAAGCCTATACCAATGGAGTGGGGTAATATAGGAGATAATGTGTCATGGCAGACTACACCCACAAAACAGCTACCGCGTCAGTGTCATTGTTCACACTCAAATAATAAAAAGACTGGAGGCTCCAATTGCTGTTTATTTTACAGCAGACAACGGGGCAACATGTATTTCCAGTCTCCAGTTCTTTTAAATCTTCCAATATACTCTATTCACACAGATAAATCAGTTTTTGGAACAAAGGTCAGCAAACTAAAAGGGACTCATAGAAACCCAACATTGGTTCTTTGATAGGAGACTAATCTGCAGTGAAAACTATGTATGCGGGTGAAATCAAAGGGGTAGGATACAACTGTAGAAGGCGGTTTTGAGAAAGCGGTAGTTGCACTAGAAATTGTTTTGCTTGAGAGTTCGTTTGTAAATGACTGAGCTTTTGTTCCATAAATAGATGTATCTACATGGTAGAGAATTGACTTGAAAATGTAAAAGAACTAAAGACTAAACCAATTATGTCGCATAGATGGAAGTGGATGATTTCTTGTTGATTCAAATGTTTTAAGTCTTCATATGCCCGTAACCACATTAGGTCGTGTATTCACCCCATATGCTTTGTGGACATTGAAAGTTGTGCATTGACGAGGATAAAGTGAACATCGAAACTGAATTGGCATACATCTACCATTTTCTCGGCCCCACCGATCTGTGTGAAACACTCTTGGCTTGCTAAGACAATCTATTAGATACTCCTGTGAAAAGAATATTTCTGATGCAGAATTTGAATTTTTCTATCTGTTCCATGCAAAATGCTTAGAAAATGGTTAGCTTATTTCCTTCAATAGAGATGATTTAAATGGTGGTTTCCGAAACGATTTCTTCACCATAAATATTTATAAAGGATGGTTATTTCATTTTTTTAAGAAGATACCCAAGTGTTTTGTCATCAGTCAGAAAAGTATTGAGTTACTACAAGCTTTCAGTTTCCTTGTGAATTAGGACCTTTGCAATACCTCCACTTTATTGGGTCTCTCTTTTGTGTGACACATGGAGTTTATCCCATCAGAAAGGATGCTGCAATAAACACTTGGCATCCTGCTTCAGAAACACCAGCATCAGTCAGATAAGGGTACATATGCAGGGATGTCGGTGATGATGACAGCAGTACTGATGTGTGCTTAATTACAACTACAACCTTCGGTAAACTAACCTGTAGCCATCTGGGACCCCATGAGTGGCAATTTGAATTCCTAGTGACAGTTAACCAGGGAATTACGCTGGTATTACAGTTGTGGCTAGAGCTCTGTCATATGAGAAAGGGATCTCCCTTTGTCTAACTCTGCCCCTCATCGTCACATTGGATGTCAGTCGCCTAAGGTGGAAGGCCATCGGGGATCAATTCAGTTCATGAGAAATGGTCTCATGTTGAGTGTCACCAATCTCACCAAGTCCTGTAAGCCAAACCCAATAATTTGGTGCTACTGAATTTGGACAAAGCGGTGGCCCAAGCTTGCATGAACAGAGAGCCAGCCACCCTGGGAGCTGTCTTGAATTCCATCTCCCAACAGCTCCTTCTATTGCTGTAATGAATCTCCTTTTGTGCTCAATAATTTATCTTCTGGATAAAAAAAAAGCAGATCAATTCAGCAGGATTATCCCTCTTTAGCACTGTCATACGTTCATTGTGTTTCAACCCATCAAGCAGGTCTTCAGGTCTGGGTGGCTGGACTCAATCACATACAGCAATAAAGAAACTATTCCCTCATTTTAGGACTAAGGCTCTGGTGGAGTAGGCCTGGACAAAAGGATGCACTCTCTTTTCTATCACAATGAGGTCTATTCTCAAACTGCATTTGATAGTACATAATTAGTAGCACTATACAATTACCACACAAAATGCTACTGACGTACCTATGTGCATTGATCTCTGTCACAACTGTAGAGATCTCTGCAAACATAAGTATACATTTTAGTAGTAATTGTGAGAGGGGCAGAGGGGAATGGTTGTAAAATCACTAGTATGTATTACTACATGAGAGGGGCTAAGAGGGAGTAAGGAGGGGTTAGGGAGGGGTTTAGGGAGAAGCATGCACCCACCAACAAAGGTGTAAGTCCCTCCTTATGAACAAACTGCCCTTCTACAGTTACTATAGCCACAATGACCCAAAACAGTTGTAAATGTACTCAATTTCAGAGCTGGAATAAGCCTAAAAACAACTCATGATCCCCTCACAGTACTGAAGCACCCTCAAATATATAATCTGAAAGTAAGTACTTAAAATAAAACCCAATAAGAACTAATGTTAAAATAAATGAAAATATTTAAAACAAATCTATAAATAAAACATAATTCTATGTCAGGACCAGAGGCGAGGATTATGCTGAACTCTCTTCACTTTTTATTACAGCAGCCATTTTTTAAAACACATCTCTTGCATTGAAAAAAGCAAAAAAAAACTACCAGTCCCATGATTTCCTGGGAATGGTATCAAATAACATAACAATAACATAACACATAACAATGGAAGTCCATTATAAGATCCAATCAGGTGTCTGTAACAATCCTTCCATACTTTTGCGCCCCCTCTTTCTTCGCTGCTCACAGACACAAGATAATTAGTTTTCCTTGTCTCATGTGTCAGAGCAAGCATTTAACTATGTTTGTAGTCTACAATTGTTTCGGTTTGTCTCTTAACAAGTATTTTCATACCGAACAGGTGAAGCGGCCGTGGGAACGCTCTGCGCATCTTCGCGACTGATATTTTAATGCGGCCCGCACCACGGTGCGGTCCTCCACTAGCTAGCTGTAAGGGGGGCAGCAGACTGCACCTGGGACAAGCGATTCCAGTCAATTTCATCTCTGCCAGGATCGGAGTCGTGTGCCTGGTGCAGCCTCTCATCAGCAGCCTGGAAAGGGACACCTCACAAGATAAGGTCTGTATTTTCTCAAGTTCCTTGCCTAACTGAGCAGGCTCACAACGAAAAGTAGAAGAAGAAGAAGAATCTTTATTTCGGCCGAAACGGCCATAAAAGCACAGATGAAAAATACAGTACAAGCCATTAGATAAAAAGAGACGAGCATTTCAATATAAAAACGGGCAGTTATTCTGGTTAAAACAGCATTACAGTACAAACAGCGCTCCCTTTTCCCCCCAGACTTCCTCAGTGGATCAGAAAGCACGTCTAAAATTATGTAAAGTGCATGTGCAATACATAGGGGACGCGGGGCCTACCGATGATAATGAGTCAGATTCAATAAAGTGCATATGCATTATATAAACAGCCAAAGGTTGTTAAAGTGCTCCAGTATCATAGAAAAGGGAAAAAAAACATTCATAGTACATAGTTCAGATATCCCCTCTTGTGTTCCTAAGGCGCATCGCTACTCTTAGAAAGTTGACAATACAGTGCAATGTTAAAATACCTGCAGAAAGTTTCAGGTACAGTAAAGCTACCTTAGCCTGTCTAAAACCAGCCTTTTTTAAAACTCTTTGTAAAAAATGTTTTCTTGGGAGCATGTAATACGGGCATAACAGCACAAAGTGAAGGGTGTCCTGCGGAGATCGAAGATCACAGCCGCAGGGACCCTTCTGCTCCACCGTTTTAGTAAAACCTGCAGGCACCGCTAGGCTGTGATGTATGGAGTTCAACCTGAAGCGTGTCATAAGGAACCTATCCTGGGCACTGTGGATGAAATACAGGTAAGGTTTGATGCCCGGGTGAAAATTTACAAAAAGTAAATTCCTTATGGCGATACGCCTTATTGAATAGTCGTGAACCCCAAAAGGTAACAAACGTAACCATACTCAATACTAATTATAAACATCACGTTTACGCTTTTTGATCTAAACGGTGATTTATTATAAACCCGCAGGTTCTACTATAGAACACTAAACACTGGAACATCCTTACCGGTGTCGAGATAGATACATATATATAAAGTAAGCATTTTTAGAAACAACAAACTCATCACTTTGGGTGATATAGGAACAAAAATGGGAACGTTGGCTTTTACTTTCTGTTCTTAAACTGTTCACCCTATAACTCATCACATTCTCTTTTCTACTTGGCACAATATGTCAAATGAAACATGAAGGTCAAACAGATTGATAAGTGAAAATAAATATAGTGTGTCCATTAATAGTGTAACACAGAAAATTTATAAAATAGAATGCAATGTAATGAAAATATAAACTGCTTGTTTAGTATATCTTTTTAGGTCTCGCCTGAGCCAGCGCATGTGCTGCTCTGGCGAGACATTTAGTAGCTGGGTTTTAAAAGTGCTACCCACAGGCTTTTGCCGGCCACCAGCTTGCTGTTATGAACACAAGCGCGTGCGACGTGCACAGCTGCCATCTGGCTTTCTGTAATGGCTCATTAAGCCTTACAGCGCGAGTGTGAATCCCCTCCCCTACCCCCTCCCTTCTCCCACTCCCTCCTCATCAGCTTCATTTTCCTTTCACTTTCGCGCGGCCATTGCTTGTTTTTTATTTACTTTTAGCGCGCGCTCCCGGGCTTGTTCTTATTTTGTCTGCGTTTTTCCAGTAGGTTTAGGTCTATAAAAAATAGCCGCAACTGTAAGTTTTCCACATCTTGTTACAAAAATACACAATTGTGGTTGGTTGCTTGTTGGGTTAGATTGTATGCATTTTTAGTTAAATTTCTTGCTCTTCTTTTGCACTTCAACCCGAATGTCTCCAAGCTCTGCAAATGTTGGTGGTCGTGCGAAAGTTGCTGTTTTGACAACACTGGAAGCGACGCTATTCGCAACAATGCGGGCCTCAGTAGACTGGCCCAGGTCGTCCTTAAGCCACAAACACACAGAGAACTTACTTATGGGGTTAAAGAGGTCATTAGATTAGTGATCGTGATCTTATAAACCACTGGTCGTAGTTGTCTTTGTACTGTCATTGGCCGCGATGGCAGCGGCAATGGGTTTGGCAAGCTGCAGTGGCCTCCTGAAGAGTTCCTGGCACTTATTTACAAATCAAGCACTGATTCCATACGTTCAGATATGCTGTACACCTGGGAAACACAGTGGTCCCAACAGCATGCTTCTTCACGTTGAGACTCGTCCCACGCAGCGCAGTCCTGCAACTTAACTTCGAATACTAGGATTACACTATTTCAGATTGCCCACAACCATTAGATATACTTAAACAATCCATACATTCGTGCCTCTCCAGCGCTGACCCTGCACAGCGTTAGTTCAGCAAACAAGACCCGCCACCCGACCTAGAAACAGACGGAACACCACACCCAGAAGCCTCCGACCCCAGCGTGCGATAAAGGCAGTGCTACAAGGCAAAGTATGGCAGGCTGTACCTAGCTTAACACCAGCTGCACGCCGCCGCCTTGCACACATGCTCACTCTGTGCCACCCCTAATATGTTTTTTTTTAAATTCATTTGACTTAAAACCAACAGCTAGATCAGAAACGTTTCACAAAGCAGCGCTAATGATGCATAGAGCCATAGGTAGGGTCTAACAGTTTACCTGTGAGCATAAGGCCCGCTTCGGTTTACCTTTCTCCCCCTCCATTCCCTCTTCACACCTCTTTTCTTTGCCGAGTCCGCCTCACATATACTATAGTTTTGGTTAAACAATAATACCCATCTCTCCTCTCCCTTTCATTTGGTGTTCATCCTATGCTTTTCTTAATTCTTCCTAATTGCACAGCCTCTCTCCTCCATGGCCTCTTCAGAGTACTTCCTCTCTGTTTCCCTAAATGCCATATTTCCTCTCTGATCTATCCTCTTCGTTTCCCTTCATTGCTGTACTTCTCTTCTTTGGTTCTGGTGTGTACTGTTGAGCTCTCTTTACTTTTTCTATCTGTATGAATTTAGCTATCCTTCTTTTCTCCTTTTTTGGGTCTCTATGCACTCCACCATCTCGTCGCCCTCCCTTTCCTTTTGTTGTGCCCCTCCACCCCTCTCCATTTTCTTTGTGCATCTATCCTGATGTGTGCAATCCCGCACTTGACACTTTTCTTCTTTTTTAAGGCTTATCCATGGGAACCTGTGGGTTGTATAGTGAGCTTAGTAGTGTCAACGGTGGAACTGACTGTTCCAGCTCATGGCCCACGATTCTGGACTGCAATAGTGAACCAAGACTCCCATAGTTTAAGTGACTATCCCTCTAGTCAATGATTCAGGAATTACTCATGTGAGGGGATTTGAATGTTGGCATTAACCACAGGGGGCATTGCCTTGAAATCTTTACTATGCGAATGAATAATAAACCAGTTACAATGGTGCAATACTTGCTGTTCTAGCTCTTAATGAAAATAAATTGACATTTCCACCTTTCAATTGAAAGGGGACTTTGTTAATCTGTGGGCCAAGCTACACAATGCATCCGAGTCACTCTGGTCTATCATTCCTGCTCAGCTCTTAGACTACAAGTCTTACAGCACAGGCTCTGCAATGGTTTAAAGCGAAGAGTCAATCAGCTGGTTCCACAGACAAGAGTTCCAGAGTGACTGGAGGTTGAAGAAATTCTGTAGCCAGGACACCACTGGCCATCCAAAAATCCTTAGAATTTTGCAGTGAGTTATAAAGCAGCAGGAAAGACCTCTGTTGCAGAGGTGCGATCAGGGAGCTAAACCTCAAGTAACTATTTTAACACGCATTGGCTTAGCCAATAGGTCTCACTTTGGGACCTTATAAGTATTTAGTTATGCAGCACAATATCCTTGGTGCAACAACATCAACTGTTGCATGGATAAACACTTATAAGGTCCCAAAGGCAAGACCTATTGGCTATGCCAATGCTTGTTTAATTTCAGAAATTGTGGCTTTTCCTGACGAAGGCGTGTGTCATGCCGAAACGCGCGAAGATTTACTGTTCTGCCACCCAACTGCTTTTGAAATATTGTATTCTTTATTGTCATGAGAATTTAAAATTTGCAACAAATGAAAAAAAACGTGTATGTTGATGAATTATATTGTGTTTTTAAATTTTGTATTTTAACTGTGTATATTGGCCACTATAATACATTTTGAATTTTTTGTACAGTTTTGTCGTTACACGAAGTTTATTGTTTAAGAAACAAAAAATGAGGAGCACCATATAAAAAACATTGTCTAGGACTTTAATTTTCGTTGTGTATTACCCTGTCCTAGGAATAGTATATTCTATTTTTCAGGGGGACCTTGTTATTCACATGAGACTAACTGAGCAGGCTGACACCCTGCCCAGGGTCTGTATATCCGTCTTCGACGTCCCGACAGGGTCTGAATGTATAAGCTTCACAGAAGGGAACACGATCCCAGACCTTTGTACCCCACCTATAGTGCAGCAGGAGTATATTCTCGGGGCATAGACCAATCCTGTGCGGCTTCACACACACCAAATTATTGACTGTGTGGAAATCGCAGATCATTTCTGTTAGCATGAGCTGAAGCCATTTTAGTTGTGGCGTCCATTTTGTTAGCCATATGTTAGCCATGTGCTTCTTCCATCTTCACTGTTGCTTGCCTTTCTATTCTGGTTGAGTAATCAACTGTAGTTAACTCCTTCAGTACTGAGCTATGTATAAGCTCAGAAAGGCCTGTAGCTGCTAGAATGCACCTGTCTTAGAGTGTAACTGTCAGGCTATTTTGACTGATGTAAGAAGTTCTGTCTCCCCTCCCACTTTGCTGACTAAATAATATTTGCCTGCCCATGTTAGTCAATAGCTATTCCTGTGTATGCCTGTACCTTCCATTTGAGTCTCCATGCTTACTCAGCTGTAAACAGGGTATATAAGACCCTTGGTTTCTGTATTCCATGGACTACCTCCTACAGTGCCCAAGGGCGCTGTATTGATGTAGTCCCACTCATGAGAGATTAATAAACTTGTGATTTGATATTCCAGTTTCAGTGCCAATCTCTACTTTGTTGGTTTAGAGAACCAGTGGACAGATAAGGGTGAACCCCTGCACCGGTGGGCCCCTAAAAAGGCTTATTTCCACAACTGTGCCCGCACTCCTAATATGACAGTCTACTGACTGCCCATTTTGTCCCAGTGAGGGCCGCGTTACAGGAGAGGCACCTATTCCCATCATTGCTTGTCCTCAATATTTCACAGCACACATACATCAACCATCTGGGGGGGAATGCAGTTCAAAGACCTCTTGGACCTCGCAACCGATTTTTGGCAATATTGTCTGGCCCATCATGTCTCAGTGACAGCGCACTACCTTCCGGGCCAAGCGAATTAGGTGGTGGACTGGCACTCCCGTCACTTTCAAGACTCCAGTCTATAGAGGCTACACCCAGGAATATTTGCGGATTTGCAGAACAGGTGGGGCCCATTCTAGGTGGACCTGTTCGCATCCAGGCTGGACCACCAGCTGCCCAGATTCTTCTGCTGGAGGCCTGACCCTCAGGTGGTGGCAACAGATACCTTTCTCCAAGATTGGTCTCTGAAGCAGGGCTATGCCTTTCCCCCATTCACAATGATCATGCGCGCCTCGGCACAGATCCGACGGCAGTGAGCGGATGAGGTAAGATCACACCACTGGAGGTCACAAGCATGGTTTTCAGTTCTTCCGGAAATTTCCTGGGATTCTCCAATCCGACTCCCCCTGTTTCCTCACCTCCTCCTCAATCCTGGTCAGCTTCCTCACCAGTTAGTGCTGGAGGATTACAGGGGACGCTGGTCAGTCCCAAGACTTTTGTGACAGGCTGAGGAACTCATCTCCGAGGCATGGGCGGACAGTACCGTCAAGCTGTACAAATCAGCTTGATCTCGATGGAGATGGTGTCTACAAAGGGATTTGGATCCCGTGGGCGTGGACGTAGTCCAAGTGTTGAATCTTCTGGCTAGTCTGGCAACTAAATGTTTGGCCTACCGGTCCATTAACACTTTCCGTTCCGCCATTTCAGAAGGTCACATTCCAGTGAATGGCACGCCGATAGGAGAACACCCTTTCGTGTGAAGAGTCTTGAGAGGAATCCGCTTGTCCCTCCCTCCAGTTCCATGATTTCAAGTGTATGGTACACCAACCAGGTGCTAAATTATTTTTGTCCTGGCAACCAAACAGATACTTATCTCAGAAAGAACTTTCTGCCAAGCTGGTGATGTTATTATGTCTCTTCTCCTGTAGGCGGGTTTCTGACGTCCGGGCTCTGGATATCACAGGCTGGATATTTTTCCTCAAGGGGGTGTCCTTCACTGTTTGTAGATGAACAAAGTCCAATACCAGGACCAGCCTGTACCCTGCCTTTCCAGACTCTCCGAAGGTGCGCGTTGTGCAATGCCTGAAGGCTTCGGAAGAGATGTCTGAAGAGTTCAGACCCCCAGGAGAAAGGCAACTCCTTATTGCTATCAAGAAACCGTATAAGGCAGTCTCTTCTCCCACCATCGCATGGTGGGTACGCTGGGTGATGCAGGCGGCAGGTATCGATCGGTCCGGCTTCGGGTGCATTCCGCTAGAGGAGCCATGGCTTCCAAGGCATTTCCACTTGGGGCGAGATTAGAGGACATTATGAATGCAATTGACTGGTCCTCAGACTCTACTTTTAAAGGTCAGTGCTGGATATGGCTCAGCAGGTCGTGAGCAAGCTTTGAACCAGAATAATCCTCGCCTCTTGTCCCGATATAGAATGAAAATTATTCCTATTGTGTAGGAAAGTTTTGATTCTATTAAGAACACGAAGACGAGGACTATCACACCTGGCGAGAAGGTTTCTTCTAGACAGAGATCCCTCCCTGGAGAGTAAGTAAGCACTTTCAAGACAATTATACTGCTCGGTACTCTGGTTATTAACAATCTTAGTAGTAATGTTTTTTGGAACTACTGTATTGCATTTTCTCCATAACAGAGAAGTTCAATATTGTTTTTTCTTTGGTCGTAGCTTCAGATGGCGGCAAGCAGGACCAGTGAAGAAGTTCTTGAGGCCTGACTCGCACAACTAAAGAGGGAGCTCAACAGAATGTATGGTCTGTTACAGATATGAGAAGAGTCTGATAATGAACTTCCATTGTTATGTGATTGGTTGTTAATTGATACCACTCCCAGGGAATCATGGGACTGGTAGTTTATTCGCTTTTTTCAATGAAAGAGATGTGCTTTGAAAAATGGCTGCTGTAATAAAAATCAAAGATAGTTCAGCATAATCCTCGGGTCTGTGTCCTAAAAAGAATTGAAACTTTCCTACATGATAGTTAGGAGTAATTTTCATTAATATTTTTTAAAATATTTGATAAAACTTTGAAATATAAACATTAAGGTATCATTAATATTTGTTAAAAATAATTAATTAATTCTGAACATCACTTGCAATAACTACAAATACATCACAATTTGTTTATTTTAGGTAAGATTTTGAATAATTAAATTTCTGGGGGAAAAAATTACTTTACATTTAAAATATTCAAAATATTAAATTTTTATTTAAAATGAAGTTAATAATGATGAAACTTTAATATTATTCTACATGTATAATAAATATATACAAATAATTAACATTAATATGCAACAAAAAAAATGTTATCTCTTTTTAAAAATAGGTAACAGTTTGTGTCCATGGCTGAAATTAAACCTTTCACTCTGTGACTCCTGCAAAGTTTCCATAACATGTATTATGTATTTTATTCATCTGTGCCTTGCTGAGATTTACATCCAGTGCTGAAGGTAACTCTTTTTGAGCCACTTGAGAGAACCCATTTCAATTTGTTCGCAGTAATTAAAACCTCTTGTGGTCAGAAGAGCACAAGAAAATTTGTTCATCTGTGTTTTTCACCGGATACTTAGTCAGATAATGAGTGGGCCTTCACTTCTTGGATGTGCAAAGAGCGATTCTACTCTATTTGCGGAAAAAAGCTCTTTTAGTTCTTCTGGGTCACTTTCTTTTGCCTTTGGATAGGATGGAAAGGGTAAACACCAACTTCTACCGCCTCTGGTCAAAGTCTGCTGTTGTGAACATTATGAGCTAGCAGCTATTCGTTTTTTTCCCTCAGGCATTTAGGCTTGCTCTACCACAGGAAGTGGGCATTGAACTCATGGGCAGAATCCAAGTGATCTCTCATCTGGAAATTTGTAGAGCAGCAACTTGGGGATCTCCAAATAACTTTATTCAACATTATTGTTGGCCTGGCATGTCGGAGACGTCCTTTGAGAAATCTCTTTTGCTGTACAGATTTAATTGCTCTTTCCATATCTGCTTAACAACACTGAATTAGAAGGAAAAGTGTAAAGATCCACACGGGGAGAATGTAGAGTAAAATATATATCCTTAATTTTCCAAAGTACCGCCGCTGATACCTCCAGCTTTCTCTCCGGCTCTCCAGCTCCAACTACCCTTCACATTCAAGGATTAAAATTCCACCCATCAGCATTAGTTCTGAATTCCATTTACTAGAAGGTTCTAACAACTCCACAAAACCCTGGCAGCATGAAGGATCATTACATTTTCACAGCTTCACAGGCATGCCAGCTTTTTTACCCACTGGTCAAGCATTCTGCATTCAAAGAGTTGTGAGAAGTACTAAGATGGTGGAAACGGATGGCACATTGGTAGATATGGCCCATGTGACTGCAGGCCCATTGGTCTCCTGCAGGAGGTGGAGGAAAGTTCACTTCTCCAAAAATCAAAGAGGCCAACATGCTGGATGCAGATGAGGCCCTTGGAGATGGAGCTGTGATCAGTGAAAGGACTGCCACTTGGAACTGGAGGAGTGACGTGGCAACACTTGACAGAAGTGAGACAGGATTCCATTCTGAGACTGTCCGATCTGTTGTATGATTTTTATCTGGGTAAGCCATCACAGTCAAAGTGTGAACCAGTGTGGAGCGAGTATATAGCCAGCAAGGTTTTTATGCGGAGATTTCCACAGACTAAATAACAGGGGTCTAGTTCCTGCCAGCAGATTCGCTACGAAATGACCCCTCTGATAATTTGTTAAAAAATTAAAAAGGAGATGATGAAGTGCATGACATGATCATGTAAAATTTGGACAAGGATAAGAAAACAGTATCAACAGTAGAGTCACAAATGGTGACAATAGAAGACTGAGTGTCCTGGTGAAGGTTGCCGTGACCACACTTGAGAAGTTGGCACAGGCAATAGCGAACAGGATTAAAGTGACTGAAAAGGAACTACAGCAGACTTGCAACAAATTGCATTTAGTACAATGCTCTGACTAGAAGCCAGTGCAGAGGCTTTGGAGGAAAGGACACCTAATATTTGTATACTTAAGCTTCTATTCCTGGCGTCTGAGCAAATGTGACTGAAACAATGCGAGTCTTCTTTGTGGTCAATTTGATTAATTTCTAATTCCTGGTACAATTCCTATCCCCCCACCGTAGCTTATTTAAAATTACTGAGTGTTTAGATGGTGGAGTTGAAATATTTTGGGAAAACCCATTTGGTCCCTGGTTTTAGATTTCTGGTGATCTTGCAGGGTGAACTGTATTTTACTGTGGCAAAGAACAACCGGTTAATAGACTGATTACTCACCAGCAATCTTCATTATTGAGAGTCTTTAAACCTTTGTGAGAATCCTACACCACTCTGGCCTGGTTCAACAAAGAGTTGAGGCTTGGATAGGACCGTTCACAAGCAGATCTCCCAATGGCACATTGTGCTCCTTCGTTGGGAGGAAGCAGAGAGTACAACCCTGCATTATGAAGTCCCCTGCCGCCTACATAAACAGTCATAGCAGGGGCCTGGTATACAATGCTCACCCAGTTCTGGGAATGGATAGGTGAGGAGGCCACCCTAAATAAGCCATTTCGCTGAACTTATACACTGCTACACCACAGACCTCCAGTGCAGCTGACACGCCTACACTGTGTAGCTGTCTCATCTCCCTGCTGAACCACAAGCAACTAAACCAGTGAATCAAACTGGTCCCAAAAGTGCTACCACTACAAGAGGTCCCCCAGAGGTCACAGTTACCTCTTGCCCATGGTGCTGTTTAGTTGTTCCCCTTCTTAGCAGATTCCACATTTCTTTCTTCTCCCCGTAACTTTTAGAGGTTCACACATTTTATTGTCAAGCACAGGGGTTCGAAATGCATGGGGGTTCGAAACGCATGAGGGTTTGAAACGCACAGGGGTTCGAGACGCATGGGGGTTTGAGACGCACGGGGGTTCGAGACGCACGGGGGTTCGAGATGCACGGGGGTTCGAAACATCATACATGAGCTGGTTGTCACGCGAGTAGTGCTGCCATACGTTGTATCTCAAAACAGATCCTGCCTGGATGTCTAGTCATGTATCCTCGAATGCTGACCCAGGTATAACATGTAGAATGTAACAACCAATGAATAACACCTATCACATGTTCACTGTTTCCTTACTAAGCCTGTGAATATTACTCAAATGTCGTAAAAACCTAAATAAAAAGTTATCCCCAAAACAAAATTATAGGTCACAAGTAAGGAGAGGGAAAGGTTTATGGTCAATGGCAGACAGTAAGGTAAGACTTCATCTGCCAGTGGGCTCTGTAGTTTTATTTTTATGTTTAGAAATGTTGACATACAGAATTATAGATGAATAGCGGAACAACTGATGTTTTGCACACGTGAGGTTCTGAGTGACATCAAATAAAGAAGGAGAGCAAACACGGAGGGAGCTATGATACAACTAAGAACCCGGTGATGACCAACATCCCCTTTATTCACAGTTACCCATGCACCATTTCCTAATGGTTTGTTTAGCTCCACAGCCTCTTCCTCTCTTTGGGCGAGCAGTGCAGTGTCAGAGAAGAAATTAAGGAGCCTGCCACCCACCCCACCACCACTTTTGCATTAGGCTACACACATTGAAATTTTTAAAAAATAGCCTGGTGCCCTGCCACCAAACTCAAGCCCACCACCTTTCCCATCATCTTTCCTGCCCATGTGCAAATAAATAAAAAAATACCTAGTGTCCGGCCACCCACCAATGTTGCTCACCGCCCATTCCCTGCTCTTCCTATCCTGAAGCTGTGCTTTTGAGCTTTGTGAGCGATACTCATCCGTGTGGCCACTATTTCTCAGTCAGCACAGGTCAGCAGCGACCAGCAGCGGATAGGGAAAACAGTGGTTGGTGGTGCAGGAATTGATATATGTTCATAGCTCCTCAGTGCTAGTTGAAAGAAGCCACATTTTCACACTTTCACCAGTGTAGTACCAGCACTTGTTGAGTTTTGACAAATACTAAAATAGTCTGGGTATATTTGAGACTGAAAACCAGCATGTTATTACCGCTTGTTGACTTTTGACAAATATTAGAAGTGTTTTGCTAAAGTTGAGGCAGTTGTGGATGCCTTAGATCACCAACAGTATCTAGTCTTTAAGCATTTGCACTTCTGATGAGATACCAAAGTGAGACACTTGTATCTAAAGAGACCCATGGGGTTTCAGAAGTGCTAATGTAGAGTGATGGCTCTTTCTGTGCTAGCTGGTGATAGCTCTTTTGGAAATCCAATTTGGAGAAATATTTGAACCCCTTTCACATGGTGTATCATATCCTGGGTGTGGAACGCCAAATTTGACAAACTCTGTATTGCTTAGGTAGGCTATCTAATGTCAATGCATATACAAATTTGTCGCCTGGTCTGTCTTGTCAGCATTCCACCTTCCAGAAAAACCCATGGAGTTGGCCCGCGAGGTTATTCGATCATGTCTTATTGCAGCAGGTTGTTGATTTCAGTTTCCACCTGTTTCTGAATGTTGAACTTGATGCACCTGAAGTGTTGAGAAGTGGACTTTATGCATTATCAAAGGGCGGCTGCTGCAGTCTGCTTTTTAGTTTTCTGAGCCAAAATACTGACTCATAGAATAGTTTAAATGTAAAGGACCAAAGAAGCCTCCACTCTTACATTGAGTTGAAAGAGCGCATGAAGCAGGGTGAGTTTGTTCTATGAGTGAAAGCATAACAGGCAATCTAATCTGTCAGCTGCAGTCTCAATAATGCAGTAATTAAAATCACCATAATGCACTTTGTGGGAGAGTGCCATGCAATACCAGTCTTCACAGGTAAGAGCAGTGCATAATAGCTATGGGTATGAATATTTAGATTTGCAGCTTAGCTTACATAGGGGCACATGCATCAAGGTAATCATTTGCGATAACCAAATAACAAATTTTAAGAATTCGCTATTTTGTAATCGCAAATGTCTATGCATGAATGATTTGCAAATATTTTTGTGAATCCTTAACATTCCCTCATAGTGAATCTCAAATTGCGATTCGCTATCAGGGAATGCATTCCCATTCATTCCATAAGGCCCATAGGAATGAATGGGAATGTATTCGTAATTTGCGATTACCAAATTGGTCATCGCAAATTGCCAATGCAATTGCAAGGGTGCTAGGGGGCCTGAGGCCCCCCTGATGCACCACCAAAAAAGGTAAGTGTGCACATGTGGCACACACACATGCCCACGTGGCACTTTGAAAAATGCACTTTTGTACATTTTTTAAAGGATTCGAAAATTACCATCAACTTTTTGGAACATTTTGGAAATGGTACGTGCAACGCATTTAGGGACTCGCAAACTGCGATTCCCTAAATGCATTCGCAAATTAGGTCATCGCAAAAATTGTGATTACCTAATATGCCTTCGATGCATCGGAAAAGGCATTTTACCAGTCCCAAACTGGCCGATTCTGCATATGGCGTTGGGTTGCGCTGGTGCTGCTGTGAGGCTTTTCAGGTGCTGAGGTGGGGCTGTGCTGGTGATGGTGCACTGATGCAGAGGTGGTGCTGTGCTGATGCTGAGGTGGTGCTGCCCTGATGCGAGGGTGGTGCTGTGCTGATGCTGAGATGGTGCTGATTGATACTAAGTGGAGCAGAGGTGGTGGTGTGCTTGTGCGGAGATGGTGCTCTAGTGGTGCTGAGTGATACTGAGGTGGTGTTGAGTGATGCTGCGGTGGTGCTGAGGGATGCTTTGGTGGTGCTCAGGTGGTGCTTTGCTGGTGTGCAGGTGGTGCTGAGTGATACAGAGTTGGTGCTGGGCTGGTGATGAGGTGATGCTGCACTGGTAATGCAGTGGTGTTGCGCTAATGCTGAAGTGGTGCTGTGTTGGTGCTGAGTTGGTGCTTTGCTGGTGCTGAGGTTGTGCTGCGCGGATGTTGTGGTGTGGCTGCACTGGTGCTGAGTTGGTGTTGCACTACTGCACTGATGTGGTGGTGGTGCTGTGGTGGTGCTGAGTGATGCCGAGTTAGTGCTGTGTTGAGGTGATGCTGCGCTGATGCTCAGGTGGTGTTACACTGATGCTGAAGTGGTGTTGCATTGGTGCTGAGTTGCTGCTCAAGTGGGGCTGTGCTGGTGGTGGTGCACTGATGCGGAGGTGGTGCTGTGCTGACGCAGAGATGGTAATGTGCTGACGATGAGGTAGTGCTGCACTGGTGCACAGTTGGTGTTGCACTGATGAGAAGGTGGTTCTGTGCTGATGCTGTGCTGTGGTGGTGTTGAGATGCTGCGCTGGTGATGAGGTGGAGCTGAGTGTTGTGTGTTGGTGTTGAGTGATGCTGTGATGGTGCTGATTCATGCTGAGGTGGTAGTGTTGCACTGGTGCTGAGTTGGTGTTACACTAGTGCACTGATGTGGAGGTGGAGCTGTGCTGATGCTGAGATGGTGCTGTGGTGGCGTTGAGTAATGCTGAGATGCTGCGCTGGTGCTGAGGTGGTGCTAAAGTGGCACTGAGTGAAATGTGTTGGTGTTGAGTCATGCTGAGGTGGTGGTGCTGCGCTAGTGCTGAGTTGGTGCTGAGCCGGTGCTGAGTTGGTGCTGGTGGTACAACTGAGGAGAAGGTGGTGCTGATGTTGAGATGGTGCTGTGCTGATGCTGAGGTGGTGCTGTGGTGTTGGTCAGGTGGTGCTGTGCTGATGCTGAGGTGGTACTGTGCTGATGCTGAGGTAGTGCTGAATGATGCTGTGCTGGTGCTGAGTCATGCTGTGGTGGTGGTACTGTGCTGGTGCTGAGGTAGTGCTGAGCGATGCTGAGTTAGTGCTGTGCTGAAGTGATGCTGCGCTGGTGCTAAGGTGGTGCTGCCCATTTACAAATGTCCTACTGTGTTGAAAATGAAGACGTAGGAATGTTAATTTAGCACCCCCAGAGCTAACAATACTAGTTGGTCCAGGTCTAACCCTTCGACTCACTTGAGGTATTATGGTGAGAGACTTAAAAAAAAAAAAAGTAATTCAGGGTTCAAATTCCCCTGGCAACTCATCATTCTCTCCCGCAGTTACATCTAGGAGGTTTCAGTTGGTTTATGTAGCTGAAGTCTCCAGAGGAAATGTGAGCAATCCAGCGTAACTGAGCAGAGATCAACTCGTGATGGAGCCACTTACAGAATTATCAGCCTCTCACAACGATGGCCTAAGTGGGAGAATCTATGAATAGGAGTAATTAACTGGGCATTGTGGTAATACCTCAAACAATTCAAGGGAAAAGTAGGTTTCTTTCAAAGGAAACAGCCATGACTGGAGATTCAAACATACCAACATGCATTTTCCTATGCATATGAAAGCAGTACAACCTATGATGAAAACAATGGATTAGCCAGGGCCAGAAACTAGTGTGTACAAGCAGCAATAACCAAATTTAAACTCACAATAATATTGTGTGCCAAATGGCTTGCTTACTTTTCACTGGTTTTCACCCTCCATGTTTACTGTAGTACTTTTCTTTGGCAGCTGAGGGAGCAGTTGTAATAAAACTCTGTTTTGCTTAGAATTTGACATTTTCCTCCACTGCAGCATGTAATTTATTGTACCACAGCACACATTTGCTCTAATATAGAACTGCCCCACAAATAACTCTCCCAGATGCCGGCAGGGCCTTGCCCATTTACAATCAGTTGACAGTCCCACCTTTGCTTTGGACATTTTACTTTCTCTAGTGTTTGAGGATAACACATGAGGTATTACACTGTAGATCGTTCAGTGGCGGCTGGCATGTACCGAGTGTGGTGGTGTGGGAGTACACACAAAAAAATTAAATACAATACAATTGCCTTATGCGCGACTCAACTTCCTCCTCCTTCGGTCTTCCCTGAAAGCAGGCTCCAAATGCGGGACCAAGCTAACTTCCCAAACCACTCCTGGCACTGCTCTCACCATCATGAGAGCGGCACCAGGATTGGAGGGTGTGGCCTCACTCAGCACTCTCAAAAGCACTGGAGGCCTGCGCTTTCTCTAACCGTGCTGTTTAAAACTGCTAGATTAGAGAAGTTTAAAGACCGCATCTCTGGCAGGCCGTCGCCAGATGGCAAGCCAAAGAGACATTCGCATTTTAAAGAGCACAGCTCCCTGCTGCCACTCTGTTGCACTGGCCCCACCCTGTCATGTCACTCAGTTCAGGATGGGTCAGTTGAGGGAAAAAAATGGCAATAAATAAACTTTATTACCATTTTATGTTTGAGCTCTGGCCTGGGCCTTTTTTTTGTGGGGCGAAGCCCCTCCGCTCAAACGGAGGAGCTGCCCCTAAGAATGTTGCTCACTGAATACCGCATCTGGGATGCTTCAGGGACAAGGGTCCCCACATGACAGCAGCAGTAAGGGAACAGGGCACTTTTCATTTTTTTTCATTTTAACTTTGGGTTTGCAGTGAGATTTTGGGGGATCGCTGTTGATGTAAAGATGTTCATTTTTTAGTCTTACCCAGGAAGTATTGATATTTTACTTCCGTGCACTGGAAACGTCGCTATATTTCTATAAGTCAAGCGCCCACTTACATGCAATGTCCTTGGTAAGTATTTAGAGTTGAAGTTGTTGTGTAGTTCCTATAGTACCCAAGCAGAACCTGCGCGTTTGGATAACATAAACTGTGGGATTGGTGGCAGACTGGTTCCGTGCACCCCCACCGAGAAATGTTAGCCTGTTTGCATCTAGCTAGCTCACAGTGCCACTAGTGCCTCCTCTTATCGGGGACAGAATAGTTTCTGGCAACCTCAGAACATGACAACCCTGATACTTCAGGTTCATGGAAACAATATACTACTTTTCGATCAGTCACTCTTGCTCACTTAGTTTATCTCAGAGATACACAGAATAAACAGCCTGGGCTTTTCAATAAGGATTTATTGAACAGTTGTTATTCTCATGTAAAATATATGAGCTGCAACAACCATTAGACAGTAGCAGAGATATATGATTAACAGTACTATGAATATAAAAGGATAGTACAGTTCTACCATCTTACAATAAGCATGAATAAATACATGAATATAAAATGCAGGATAAAAGTGCACGTACTCCTACAATGCCTATCTAGATGTACCTAAATATACCTAGCATGTGAGTAGGTGTGTAGCCAAGAATCCCTCCAGGTTTTAGTCGAACCCCATTACCTGAAGTGTGAGAACATAGGAGCCCATTTTGGTCTCGAGTGGGACACCCTGCAAGGGATGTTCAGACCACTGTCAGCCGTACCGTCTGCATGCAGGAGCCTCAGCGTCTCTGGTCAGTGTGTCAGCCTGGAAGTCTCGGTTCCCTCTAGCTAACAGTAGCAAGAGGTGCTATATTTATACAGAAAGAATCTAGGGCTACTTTGTCCCTTGTTGCTTGTATTAGCCATTGTTGGATTTGAGGATGACATATGGAATGAACTGTGTACGTAGATATGGGGAGGAAGGTGGTGTAGCCCCAGCCTGGTTTCTAAGAACTCCTATGAATATTCATTCATACTGTGTGAGTCTATTGATGAAGTTATATGACTCTATTGTTTAGGAGAAACCCTCCTTCTGCACCCAGGACTAGAACTAGGTAAAGGTTCAATCCTAAAAGGCTTGTTACAGTGTTGTAGGGGAGGTAATGTAGGTGAAGGGGTATGATGTTACCCGGACCTATATTAGGGTACCTATATGAAACATAACAAAGTAATGCATGACTAAGCACTGTCAAAATACACATGAGCAGCGAGGACCGAATGGGACTCTGATCAGTGGCTCACAGGGGACTGCTCTGGTGAGACGAGGCCTGTCTATATATTCTGGGTCTCTAAGTGGTGTGAAAAAGAGGAGCGGTGAAAAGCTGGAGCTACCCTAAGCGGAAAATATATGTAAAACAAACACTATCAAAGTATACACAAGCAGCGAGTGACGAACAAAGGCTTAATAAAACAGGCACTGTCAAAGTAAAGATGAGAATTGAGGGTCGAACAGCTTGATTACACTGAAGTGCGGCGCAGTGAATCAGGTGTTGTGCGGGAATTGCTCGGCGTTAATGTAAAAAAAAAATCCAAAGACAGGACATATAATAGCACAAGTAGAAGAGGACGTGTCCTGGGGGTGATGCATGGGATTAAACACACTCTAAAAACAGAAAGGGACGTGAGGAGAAAAGACCTTCCCGAGTCCTCCCTAAGAAACCTATATCAATACAAACCAAGAAGGAAAGGCCTATGAATATAATTCGGGTTTTCACAGTCTGTGTCTGGGGAAAACTCACAAGGTTTTTAATACTACCCTCACCCACTAGTTAGTGGCATGCTTCATCATAGGGCCACTTCTACACCCTGCTGCAGACCAACATACAGGGTGGAGCACAGAAAATATTTTTGGAAAAAACATACTCTAGGGATCCATTTTTGCAGAGGCTTTGATTCAGTTAACACTATCTAAGAGGGTACCCTCTTTATTACTTTATTACAGGGTCCTTCTTGATAGGGTTAGCAAATTTATATTACGGGTTTACTTAGGAAAAATAACGTCTCTGTCACCCTCTCTGCTCTATATCGACATGTTTCTTGACAATTTCTCTAGCCCCTAGGGGTCTATGGCATTCCTCAGGATATAGATCCTGTTTCCTTACCTCCCAAAAGTATATTTTTCTTAAGTGAGATTTTTTTGTGCATACTTAACTGTCCTGTTATAGTCGGGAACTTCCCAAGTTTCATATATTCACT
The DNA here is from genome assembly GCF_964204655.1 of Triturus cristatus. Classification (NCBI taxonomy): domain Eukaryota; kingdom Metazoa; phylum Chordata; class Amphibia; order Caudata; family Salamandridae; genus Triturus; species Triturus cristatus. The sequence continues at coordinate 884,446,809 of NC_140594.1, forward strand.
CCGGAAATCAGGGAGAGAGTGGGACGTCGTCCTATTCTCACACTTACTCCAAGGAAAGATCGTCACCCAGTCGGTCCTCTCTTCTCCCTGTGCCAGCACCCTAGAGTATGTTTTTTCTACAAAAAAAATGTGCGCTCCACCCTGCATGTTGGTCTGCAGCAGGGTGTAGAAGCGACCCTATGATGAAGCATGCCACTAACTAGTGGGTGAGGGCAGTATTGAAAACCTTGTGAGTTTTCCCCACAGATGTGAAAAACTAATTATATTCATAGGCCTTTCCTTCTTGGTGTGTACTGGTGATCCATGGGAGTCAACAATTGAGAAAAAAGGTGGGACAAGCAGGAACCATTATCCAATTAGAAGCAAACGTTTTAAAGGACACCGACAATAGCAAATCAGAAGCTAGAGGCAGGCTGTAAGCCCCCTGACTGAATACAGCATGTGGAGCGATTGCCCATGCGCTGCCTACGCTCGACCTAAAAAAATGCACTACCTACAGTCTGGGTATTACTGAAATCTATATTTTGGAAGCCCTTTTTTATCTTAAACCTTTTTGTGCATTTCATTGCAGCTTATCTTCTACTGTGTGTAATGCAAGTTTAAAATAATGACATATATTCACTGTGCTTTATGCTACAGACTAGAACCTCGTAGCACTAACCGTAAACAAGTCAACATTTTCTACTGCATCAACCAAGGGTTAATTCTATGGCTTTCTGGTTACAAAGTCAGACCTCTGCAGCACATTAACTAAGAGAGGGTTCATAATGTACTATAGTGCATTTCCCACTGATTAACTTAACTTGCATTCATTTTTAATTTAAGCTATGCGTTATTTTATGTGTAGTTACCTGAAGATGAAAGACCAATAAAAGTTACAGAATATTTTGTGTGTTTTAGCCACGCCTTTGACCCCACACTCATTTACCCCGCCCCCATTTACGCACAGTGTCAGTCATCAAACTTTTTTAATGCACTTCGACCACTGGGCAAGAGGTTCATAGGTATTCAGAGAAGAAACCCTTGTTGTGAGCGTACAATGACAGGAAGAAGTATGTAAAACAATAACAAGGTCAATATTTTGCTTACACTCAAAGGGATGGGTGGCTGAAACATTAGTTTACAATTAGAAGATGACTTCATGTCACGAGGGCCACCAAATGTATACTTTTCTTTTACAAATCATTTGCAGGTGCACCAGTACCATAGGTTCAGTTGAAAATAGCCAATACTAGAAATCCCAGAAAGCATTAAATTGTAAAATGAAAGCCCAGGGCTGGAACATGTACATGGAGTTAACGGGTGCTCCTTGTCAAATGACCCTGTGCTGTACAGTATCATTGTTAAATTAAACACTACTTCACAAAATGTATTGGAGGAAATTAATTTCGTCTCATTTAAGAAAATAAGCACATAATCTGCATTACCTTCTAAAATACGTGTTCCGCCACTTACCTCATTAGTTTTGGCAGCCTCTATATGGAAGGTTCCCTCCCTCAGAACCAAAACACAAAAAGCTTTTGGATAGCAATTGCTGAACCAAAGTCCGGGATTGCAATGGGAAAATGCATTTTTAACGAGGGGCCGTGGCTCAAATGCTATAAATTGTTTAGCATTGCTGACCGCTAAGAAACAAGATGTACGCCTCAAAAGAGGGAGAACAGTACTGTATTTGCCTGTACATCTTTAGAGACTTCTACAACGGCAAAGAAATCGTCGTAATCATCTCATGTATATGTAGACGTAGACTCAACAAAACCACAAAGATGGACCCTAATTATATTCAGGTTTTTATATGCTAAACTTCTGGAAAAGTGAAACTTCGCAGGAGGCTAAACAGGCGCCCATGTCTTTTCAGGTTCCCTTGGCAACCGCGTGGGAGAAGGGGGTGGAGCATCACCCTCGGAAACCCGGAACAGCAACTCTGTCTTAAAGGGACAGTGTTGTGTTGGTTAATAAACACCTTAGAAAGTAATTCCGAATTTGAAATAATTCCTCAAAATGTAACAGTTGCACGCTATTGGTGGATGTACAAAAAGCGTACATTCCTCTAAATTGCTAGTCATTGTCCTACATTTGTCTTAAAACAGAAAGTGATCATTTAAGCTGCGAGTCTGAGTAACCATACCGTTCTCGCCAAAATATAAAGAGATTTAAGATCAACAAAAGAGTTATGCTTAGAACTTGCTCAGTTTCAAACGAACATAAGTTTGGTAGGTGTGGCACAGAGCAGTCATGTTTAATTTAAAGTAAAACAAGTGTAAAACATTTGTTGACTCCCAAAGACTTAATAAGTAAAGAAAATAAAAAAATAAAAGACCTACTAGGATTTATAAAAATAGTACATATTTTTATTTTTAACTAGACACCAAAACCACAAAAATGTGGTAAAGGGCACAGGAGTTATGATTTTTACAAGGTTTCCATAAATCAGTGCAATTCACTCCAAAAAGTTTTATAAAAACTGCTTTTCACTTTTAGAGCTAGTCTATAAACCTTGAACGCAAGGGTGGAAGGCAAAGTCAACGTTTTAGGCCAACCACAATGGAGAGTGGGTAGGATGCAGAGGGCGGGTTGGTCCAGGTCAAACTTTTACCATCACACTTAGAAACTTTTCTAGTTTTTTTGTTCTTGATGGCGTGCCTGCAGGCTGGATCCTCTGCTGTTTGAGCCCGATGTTGGGTTTGACGTTGATGGACAGGCACACTCCAGTGACTGGTGGAAGTGATGGAGCGGGTAAACTGTTTTCCTTTTATATACCCAATCCATTTATGTATGATTGTATTAAAACGATTATTAATTAATCATAATAATTAACAGTTTGTTGAATGGAAACTAATCAACCTTATTAACCGAGAGAATACATGTGGGATTGCTGTGCATGGCTAAAATAATATGTAAACTAAGTTTGTATGCATATTAATAGGATAAACGTTGCTTATGTGATGTTATCGTGAATTATGCTTAAATAAATAAGTATTAATGGCTTTGAACGTTGCATATGGCTAGATAAATGCACACACATATGGGTATTAGCAAGGGAAATAAAACTGTTTAACCATTTCAATGTATTAATTACGTTTTTGTGTTTCTTTGCTTAAGTTAACCATTTTTGGCCTGCTATAAAATGGCCGCCGACTGAATCAGACATTTATGAAGTAATACCAATGAAGGGAAAGGAGAAATGCGCCTGAGCAAACTTCAGCAGCTGCAACCTGCCGGTGAACTGTCATCGCTGTGCCCATCAAGGCTGCTCTGGGCGAAAGGCCAACCCTTCAACAGAAATTGTTGCAACCTGAACTATGGATTGCTAATATTCCCATACATTCGTTTTGGAACTTTTAATATGCAGGAACGACATCGAATGTTTCCTGATGCATTAGAATGTATTTCAGTTGACCAATGAGAATCACTGAAAATGTCAATTGCAACATATGGAATGTAATTTTTAGTATAAATAATAGTAGACTAGAGAGGTGGGGAGGCATCGTGACTTCATCATATCCAGTATCCTGATGTTATGCTGACGGAGAGGACGGTGACTCTGCATGATAGAACAGAAGTTTGACGAATTGACTGAGGACTAGATTCTGACTTAGAAAACGACAATTAGCCAGAATAGGTAAATATGACAACAGATGAAATTTATTAACTAGGATTTAACCTGCATTTGATTTAGATAAAGAAATATTAATTGAATTCATGTGTCGGGTTGTTCTTTTATTGAAATGTATTATTGAATAATTTCGGAGAATTAAGGAGTCATTAAGCTAATCCCAACTAAATGATTCATTGACCTATATTTCCTTGATGGGAAGAGAAGCGAGGGTTTTGATAGTAGAGGGAAAGTGCTAAAGTTTCCATCAAGGGAAGCAGTGTAGTTCGGAACCAGATGTTTTTCCCCTTCTGAGTAAGGTACAGATAGATTGATAGGAGGAATGTTGGTGTTATGGGCCCCACCAGCGTATGATGTGTGTGTGACTGCGAAATCACTCTGTCCGTGGTAGTAAGGGAAAATTGAAGAACCCGAACTGCACCAGTTTTTCTGGTAGCTAGAGATGGTTTTTATTGTTTTGGTTTAATGATTTTGGCATGTATATAGCTTATCGATTATTGATTGGTATTGATATATGTACTAACACTATATGTTGAAGTTGTATTGAGTTTTATGTAGTTTGTATGGCTTCTGGGATGTAGGAAGTCGGTAACAGTTCCGTAGTAGGGCAGAGAAAAGAAAACGCTGCTCTCGGGAAAGACGGAATTGTTGGCCCTGTAGGTACACAGGGAAAAGTGTGTAACAATTGAAGTTGCGCGTCACATTGTTTGGGTTCGATTTGGTGATATGGTCGTATGTTGCTGTTAGAGACATTTCTGTGTGAAAAGAGTGTGTATGATAGCGAAGGGTACCTGTGAAATTTTGGTCTTTAAGTACCAGGAAACCAATTGGCATACCGATAACGCTTATCACTGAAAAGGTAGCAGGTGTTCTCTGAGCTTGTTAGAAGGACAAAGTAGAGGTAAGCTCTGCTTTGTTAACGTATGTCATAATTCTGTAGTAGGACAGACTGTTCGCTGTTCTCGGGAAAGACAGAATTCTGTGTGAATGTACTACATTTTCTTGTGTGAAAGTGCGTGAATGAAATAGCATTTGGGTTAATTGTGAAACTCTGGTTTTATTTCTCAGGAGCATTGCGTTTCCAACTATGTGTCTTAATTCTGGAGAAACAGTTAATTGATGCTTGATAGAAGGGTGAAGTAGAGGGATGTGCTACTTTATCAACGGAAGTAACAATTCTGTAGTAGGGCAGAGGTAAGCGCTGCTCTCGGGAAAAACAGGATTCTCGTGAGAAAGGTCTATTGCTGTTCTGTGGTTAGCGAAGCAGACAATGAAGATGTTTATATGTTGTAACTAACGGTATTGTAAAATTGAAACAAAGTCTACCGAGTAGTCTTGTAAAGGAGGGGTAGACTGGAGACAGGAGTCAGGAGCAGGAGCTGCCGCAGTGACTGGTGACGTCAGAAAGACCGCGCTGGGATTGGACAGCTAGTCAGAAGTGTAAAACGCTCTGGATTGGTACGTTAGTGTAAAGCCGCGCTAGGATTGGAGAAGTACAGGGTGACGTAAACACTCCAGGATTGGTGCGTTAGTGTAAGTCGCGCTGGGATTTGAGGATTGTGACAGTGACGTAGACGCTCCAGGATTGGTGCGTTAGTGAGAGTCGCGCTGCTATTGGACTAAGGATCGTACAGTTGAAGAAAAGGACAAAGGGTTCACGGGAGAAAAGAAAAGAGCCCTTGTCCTTCGACCCTGTGGAATTGTTTGCTGGCCGTTTTGGGAGTGTTGCGCTGCTGAACTGTTCTTTCGCTGGGACCCTGCGTTTTGTGAACTCCTGTTGCCGCTGCCACCAGTGCTACAACTCACGTTTCCCGCTTCGCGGGAAACGCTGGCAGCTGGGGGGGGACTGAGGCAAAGAGGCTGGTAGACTACACTGACCAGAATCCTCCAGGGCCTGAAGCCGCCTCCTTGTCCCGCACATGCCAGGTGGAATAAATTGACCAACAGCTACGCGCATTGCGGGAGCCCTTGTCCTTCGACCCTGTGGAATTGTTTGCTGGCCGTTTTGGGAGTGTTACGCTGCTGAACTGTTCTTTCGCTGGGACCCTGCGTTTTGTGAACTCCTGTTGCCGCTGCCACCAGTGCTACAACTCGCGTTTCCCGCTTCGCGGGAAACGCTCGCAGCTGGGGGGGACTGAGGCAAAGAGGCTGGTAGACTACACTGACCAGAATACTCCAGGGCCTGAAGCCGCCTCCTTGTCCCACCCATGCCAGGTGGAATAAATTGACCAACAGCTACGCGCATCGCGGAACGCGTGCGGGAACGAGCCCGGGCAAAGCCCGGGACAAGGGCGGGCCCTCTGTGGCCCTCAGAGGCCTGAAGAGACTGGGCTGGGCCCGAGACCCTGGTTTTCGTGAACTGATCCCTCTTTTTTAAGTAACAAGTGAGACTTTAATTCTTTTTAACATTTATGTATAGTCGCATTGCAACTTAAACACGTATTGTTTTTATTTAGGATGTCTAAGGCTAAAAATGGAAAAACTGCTACGGGCCATAGCACTATTGACAATTACATGGTAAAATAAGTCACTCAGATCAACAGTGAACGTCAGGCATCTCTAGGGAAAGGGCCCCCTGCAACAGCACTGGTTGAGACGCCCCCTCTGATAGCGATGGACGCTGAGGGAGAGGCCAGCGTCAATGGTGCTGCTAGAGAAAACCCGGTCACACCGATTGTGGTAAGGACTGAGGTCCATGTAGAACACCAAGATACATCCAGTGAGGATTTGGAGGAAGTTCCGCCAGCTATAAGGCCGGTACGCAACTGTAGGCGAACACAGATAAAAGGGGGTGGGAAACAGAAGAAAAAAAACTACTGCTGTAGATTCTGCTATTGTTAATGTCCCACTTAATAATCCCTTTGTGTTTACCGGAAACAAGGAGAATAACTTAAATGCTAATATTGTACAACTGGTTGCCCCCATAAAAAACCTCGAGTCTAAATTGGAATCTAAGGTAGAAGAGGCTATCAGACCTTTAACCACCAAGATAGACATTCTAACAGCTGAGGTGTCCAGGCTTGGTGGCCTGGTATCTTCGTACCAGGCTGCAGTTACTGGATTAAGGGATAACCCTGGGGAAGGCAGACAGGCAGGGATGGTGCGGGGAAAAATGCAGTCAAATTCCATTAATACGATGGCAGTACCTACCACCGTGAGCAGGGTTCCAATAAAAGCAACCACACCAGCCACTCAAATAACAATGGATCCACAGATTCAATCTAACCCTGTTTCAAGACAGGGAACAGATAGTAGGTCGCACAGGAGTAAACGCTATCTTAACCTACCGCCCGACTGTGCGCCATTTGTGGTAGTCCTAACTAATGTCCCACCCTGCGGTACTCGTCCTGCCTCACCCTATGACGAGTCTCACGCCTCACTTAAAAACAAAACAGTGTCATGGCTTAATAAAAACTGTGGCTTTCCAATTGCATATTTTGATCAGATAGTGGCAGTCAGGCGGGTGAATTGGGTGGGCCCATCGAAAAAAATGGGAAGCGGAGACTGCATTGTTGTGAACTTCAAACATCCCCAACATGTGGCCACCGCTCTCTTAAGAGCTTCGTCACTGATATATAATGAGAGCAGTATATGTGTCCGACCTCTGGGGTACTTCTATGCCCATCTCTGTCATAATTCCCCCCAACAAAGGTTGTTTAGTCCAGTGGCTGAAACTCAGATCCAGGCCATGGACACCCGCTCTCAGTATAATATTGTTAACCCGAGGGGATTTGGAAACGTTACCAATACACAGAATAGACCTAATTTTTTGGCCCAACCTTATTCCGGGTTTAACATCAACACACAGAACAGGTACGACCTTCTATCTGGCCTGGACATGTGTGATTGACATGAGATCCCTGTGGGTCAGGGCATCTCAATCTCAGATGAACTGGTACCTATCCTGAACTCACAGGATAAAAACTGTGGTAGCAATGTTGTCTCGTGGAACATTGCGGGGTTGGCTGCAAAAATGGCAGACATAAACTGGGTCAACTACATTAAGCAATTTAAAGTTATCTGCCTACAAGAGACATGGGTGGTTGAATGTGATCTTTTTCTAGAAGGGTACAAGGCCTTCTATGTCCCGGCCACACCATTATTAAGAGGCAGACCTAAGGGTGGACTGGTGATTTTCGTTTCTATCCTTGTTACCTGTAAAATCAGTAGAATTGATGCAAATGATCCTGGTATGATGGGTTTGGTTTTAAATGGGGAACACTGCCGAGTATGTTTAGTGAATTTTTATAATGCTGCCAATGTCACTTCCGTATCTAATTCCGTATCTGTCCTGCATGCCTTTCTCACTTCCTCTCTAAATGATTTCAATCACAACCTCATGATTGTGGGGGATCTAAATGTCCACTTGTGTGGAGACCCTCTGCACAAATGCATAAATGATTTAAGTTGTGAGCGTATGGAGGGACTCCACCTGGATCACACAATGGCTGGGGAACTATGCAATGCTCTCCTTGATAACCTGGACCTCTCCCTGGCCATGACACTCAGGGATCCATTTAAATGTTTTGATACCCCAACCGTTAAGGGGCATGGGAGGGGCACCTTTATTGATCACATGCTGTTGTCAGAGACACTGCTACCTTTTTTAGATTCGTTTGATATTGTCCCAAGCGAATTCAGTGACCATAATCCTTTAACAATCCATCTGAAGGGACCTTGGTTCACTAAGGAAAGACAGATATGTAATTCCGGGAGGCTGGGCACCATAGATGGGAGGCGGCGACTCAAATGGTCAATGGTGACTCCAGATTTACTGTATAAAAACATTGTAGATACATGTACGGAGGATATTGTGAACTGCACCCAGGTAGGGGCAGACCCACGACGGGTTCTCACTGCTTATCTGTAACGCCCTGAACGTCTCAGGATCGTTTAACAGACACGATAATGAGAACGCAACCACTTGTGAAGGTTTAGTTATTTTAATGAAGGCAAAAATAATACAAGGAATAAACAAAGGTTATAGTCACTGGAATCCTCCAGGCTAAGTACGTTACCAGCCCACAGCACGGATGGTCCTAACCGTCCTCTGCATATACGCCGATCCCGGCGTATGCCAACAGAGGGCAGAAATGAAATGGCCGACAATGCCAATCGGTAGGCTGCGAGGGGCACGAAGAGTGTTGGGGAGAATCGAGGAGTCAGGGAAACACCCAGCCGGGGTCTCTACCTGAAGGGAGCAGCCGCTCAACCTCTTCCTCAGACTGCACCGGGACGCGGAGTCACCTCCTGGTGTGCGTTACAGCTGGCAGTCCCTGTATCTCTGGTCGGGCTGGGAGTTACGACTCCAACCAGCAAAAGCGCCACTGCGCTTTGACTCAGCCGAGTCAAAAAGCGAAACTCAATGGTTATCCGGTAGAGCTTCCGGGTCCTTCACAGGTGACGATGGGGCAAGACACGGCCCAGGGAGTAACGACTCGACCTACCTCCATTCTTGCCTTACTGGAGCACCACTCCGGAACACTGCTCTTCACTAAGCAGGTACGTCGGTGTAAACACAATATCCGACAGCGTTGTACCTCCCGGTTCCTCCCTTTATAGGGCGTGTTTTCCTTGAGTTATGTAACAGCTCTCCTGTTTACATAAGGGCGTGTTTTCCTTGAGTTATGTAACAGCTCTCCTGTTTACATAAGGGCGTGTTTTCCTTGAGTTATGTAACAGCTCTCCTGTTTACCTAACCTCTCAACCGCTAAGCATCCTGGGAGATGTAGTCCGTTTTCGCTGGTTACCGTTTTCCTCCCCTCGCATGACAGGAATTCTTGACAGTACATCCTCCCTCTCAGCGGCTCCCCACGGGTCCAGCGCTGGCAGGAAAACGCCGATGGAACAAGGAGACCAAGCGCGGAGAATGAACCCCTTCAGCCGGTTCCCATGACTGCTCCTCCGGGCCATAGCCTTTCCACGCAACCAGGTACCACAGCTTCCCCCTGCGCCATTTGGACGCCCGTATGCCCAACATTTCATACTCCACCTCCGACTCCACGCATACCGGCCTAGGTGTCCCAGATGGCTTGGAGGGTGCTGGTTTGAGCAATGATACATGAAAGACAGGGTGTATCCGCAATGACTGGGGCAAGCACACCTTCACGTTCACGGGACCCATACACTTGGTAATTCGATAGGGGCCCATGTACTTGGGATGGAACACACTGTTCTTTCGAAACCTCATGTTTCTTGTGGATATCCAGACGTAGTCTCCAGTGCGGTACAGTGGCCCGGGCCTTCTCTTCCTGTCTGCCGCAGCCTTGTATCTTCTCTTGGCCTCTATTAGGACAGCCCTTGAGCGCATCAACGTGTCTTTTATGTGTGCCACCCTGTCCGCTGTGGCGGGAATCCTGTCCTCTCTGAACGGATGTAGAAATGGCAAGAACCTGGGATGTTGGCCATAGTTGCTATAGAACGGAGATGACTGTGTGGAGCTGTGAGTGGCGTTGTTATAGGCTATCTCTGCAACCCATAGCAAGTCGACCCATTCTTCCCTGCCCTGGTCCACAAAACATCGCAGATACTGTTTGAGCGTTTGGTTCAGGCGCTCGGTTTGGCCATCCGTTTGAGGGTGGTAGCTGGTGGACAGGGCGGTCTTAACATGCAGCGCAGTGCACCAAGTCTTCCAGAATTGCGCAGTAAACTGCGACCCCCGGTCCGACACGATCACCCCAGGTAATCCATGCAGTCGTACCACATTCTTTAGGAGTAGTGACGCCAATTCCCCGGCCGTAGGGACTCTCTTGCAGGGGATGAAGTGCCCCATTTTCGTCAAGTAATCCACCACCACCAGTATTGCCGTCATCCCCTGGTCTACCGGTAGGCCCACCACGAAGTCCAGTGATATGCTATCCCATGGTCTATCCGGGGTCGGAAGTGGATGTAAGAGCCCTTGGGTTCGGCCATGGTCGGCCTTCATGGTAGCACACGTAGGACACTCCTGTCCCCACCTCCTGACATCCACTCTCATGGTTGGCCACCAGAAATGCCGTCCCATGCTAGCCACCGTTTTTTCAAAGCCCAAATGACCTGCGCATGGAGAGTCATGGCACCAGATGAATGCTTGTTTCCTTAGCCTAGGCGTGGGTATCAATAGGCACCTGCCCTTCAGGGGTATCCCGTCCTTCAGCTGCCATTCTCTGTGACTGAGGAGCCACCTCCGCCATGCGAATGACCTGATCCCTCTCTTTATTCCCCTCAGGAAAGTATCCGGTTGGATAACCCCCAATACCATCCTCGGGGAAATGATGGAATGCTCGGTCGCAGGCAATGGTTCCTTAACTGCAGATTGACGGGACAGGGCGTCCGCCTTCCGGTTTTCCGTCCCCCGCCGATATGTGATGCGGAAGTTGAACCCCGCAAAGAAGATCATCCACCGCAGCTGTCTGGGAGAAAGGTGTCTTGTGGCCGTCATGAACTGTAGGTTCCGATGGTCCGTGTACACCGATACCACATGTATTGCCCCCATCAACCAATGCCTCCATTCGGTGAAGGCGTCCTTGATTGCGAGAAGCTCCTTCTCTGCAATATGGTAGTTGCGTTCGGCGTCGTTGAGTTTGCGGGACATGTACGCAACGGGATGAAGCACCCCTGTGTCGTGGTTGCGTTGGGACAAGATAGCCCCCAGCGCCACATCCGATGCGTCCGCTTCCACCACGTAGGGGAGATCCGGATCGGGGTGAGCCAACACCGGCGCCTTACCAAAGGCGCTTTTCAGGGCCTCAAAGGCTTTGTTCGCTTCAGGGGACCAGACAAACTCCTTGGACTTCCTCAGTAGCTGTGTGATTGGGGCCACCAATCCTGAAAATCCATCTATAAACCGCCTGTAAAAGTTGGCGAAGCCAATGAAACTTTGGACGTCCTTCACGCTTTGGGGCACCGGCCATTCTTTCACCGCCTTGATCTTTCGTTCTGCCATCTCCTGTCCCTCTGGACTCAGCATCACTCCGAGGAATTCCACGGATGTGATGTGGAAGTCACACTTGCTGAGTTTACAAAACAGCATGTTTTCCCTCAGCTTTTGGAGCACAGCTTTGACGTGGTGTACGTGCTCCTCCACACTGGACGAATAGATGAGGATGTCGTCGATATATACGACCACGTAGATATCCAACTCCTCTCTGAATACCTCATTCAAAAAGTACTGAAAGGCTGCCGGGGCGTTGCACAGACCGAACGGCATGACGAGGTACTCAAAAAGGCCGAACCTGGTCTTAAAGGCGGTCTTCCACTCGTCTCCGTCCCTCATGCGCACCAGATGGTATGCCCCTTTCAAATCCAACTTGGTGTAGATACGAGCTTTCTTGACCTGTTCCAGAAGTACACTGATGAGAGGCAAGGGGTACCGATTCTTTACGGTTATCGCATTCAATGCCCTAAAGTCCACACAGGCTCTCAGCTCCCCATTAGCCTTCGGGATGAAGAAGAGTGGCGAGGCGGCCGGAGACTTGGACGGGCGGATGAATCCTAGCTTGAGGAGTTTATCCAGGTACCCCCGGAGATGCACGTTTTCAGGCTCCGTCAGGGCATACAGCCTGCCGCTGGGAACGCTGGCCCCTGGCACCAGGTCGATCTGGCAGTCAAACTGTCTATGTGGTGGTAGCACTTCCGCCTTCACCTCATCAAATACATCCTCAAAACTGTGATAAGCCTGGGGGAGAGCCACATCTTTTTCTGCCGCTGTAGCCACCGTCTGACTCCCGCCCTCATCTGCGTCAAGGGATTCCGTTCTTATTCCACAATGCAGGATGCAATACTGTGACGTCAGTTCGATGCGATGTGTTGGCCAATCCACAGAGGGGTTGTGTTTCTGTAGCCACGGCAATCCCAATATGACGCCATATTGGGGCGCTCGGATGATGTTAAAATCGATTTGTTCCAAATGGTTCCTCCCACATCTCATCGGAAGGACCCCCGTGTGCTGCCCGATGGGCCCCGTCACCAATCGCCTTCCGTCTACAGCATAGACGTCTTCGGGTACAGCTTTGGGAAGAAGCACTAGCCCTAGCCTGCATGCCTCGTTGTGGTCCATAAACATGCCAGTGGCCCCTGAATCCACCATGGCCACAACGGGTATCCACTGGTCATGCACTCCCACGTGCACCGTGAGAAACAGGTGTCGTTGTCCCTTAGTGACCGAGTTGGAAAGTGAAGGGATGGATGAGTGACTCCGAGATGCCCCTTCTTTGGTCTGGGAGTCCTCTAGTTTTCCGCCGGTACGTCCACCACGGCTGTTACCGACCGGTTGGCCCGATAACGTGACGTCTTCGGTTTGGCAGGGCATTCACGTACGTAGTGGCCTTTTTTGCCACAATATAGACACAATCCTTGTTTACGGCGTGACTCTTTCTCCGTGGCTGTGAGGCTCGCTCGTATTGCGCCGATGTCCATGGGTTCTCCCTTGGATGCGGTGGAAGTTTCAGGACTTCCCACTGTCACATAGGATGGAAGGGAGTTTCCTTTTCTCCCATGATCCCCCTTTCTTTCACTTAGCCTATGTTCCAGCCGTAATACCAGGTTGATAAGGCCCTCACATGTCTTGGGTTGTGGGTCAATATGAGCCACGGCGTCCTTGAGCTCATCGCACAGCCCGTGATGGAAGAGCGCCGTCTGTTTAGCAACAGGCCACTTGGTTTCCGCAACCAGCCTTCGGAACGCGTTGAGATACTGCACCAGGTCGTTGGATCCCTGTCTCAACTCAAGCATTTCACGGTCCGCCGTGTACGAGTCAGCCCTTCTGTCGAAGACTTTCAGGAATTCCTCGCGAAAAGCACCCCAATCACATAAGATGGGGTCGTCCCTGCTCACCAGAGGTACGGCCCATTGTGCCGCGTTTCCAGCCAAATAGGATATAAGGAAAGCCACACGAGCCTGACTCGTGGGGAACGCCCTTGGTTTGCACGATAAATGTAGCGCCACTTGTGTGAGGAATACCTGCACTGTGTTAGGATCCCCACTGTACCTCTCTGGTGTTGCCAAGGGGACGGCTACCGGCATTTCCACTACTACCGCAGGGGTCTGGTTCGTGAGGGAGGTGCTGGGCGTGAGCGGGTCCAATTGGATAGCATCCAGTCTGGCTTTTACATCGGCTGTTTCTTGCCTGGAGGCAGCCAATTCAATTTGCACGGTCGCTAAAGCAGCCAGCACATCATCAAGTGTTGCCATGTCTGTTATCGACCGGGAGACAGTTAGTGTTATTAAGGTCGGATATTTTGTAACGCCCTGAACGTCTCAGGATCGTTTAACAGACACGATAATGAGAACGCAACCACTTGTGAAGGTTTAGTTATTTTAATGAAGGCAAAAATAATACAAGGAATAAACAAAGGTTATAGTCACTGGAATCCTCCAGGCTAAGTACGTTACCAGCCCACAGCACGGATGGTCCTAACCGTCCTCTGCATATACGCCGATCCCGGCGTATGCCAACAGAGGGCAGAAATGAAATGGCCGACAATGCCAATCGGTAGGCTGCGAGGGGCACGAAGAGTGTTGGGGAGAATCGAGGAGTCAGGGAAACACCCAGCCGGGGTCTCTACCTGAAGGGAGCAGCCGCTCAACCTCTTCCTCAGACTGCACCGGGACGCGGAGTCACCTCCTGGTGATGCGTCACCGATACCCCAATCACAAGCAAAGAAGACTGAACCGAGAGCAGCCGCTCGACCGATCCTGTGGACTTCCGAGTCTGTAACGCGGCAAACACCTCCTGGTGTGCGTTACAGCTGGCAGTCCCTGTATCTCTGGTCGGGCTGGGAGTTACGACTCCAACCAGCAAAAGCGCCACTGCGCTTTGACTCAGCCGAGTCAAAAAGCGAAGCTCAATGGTTATCCGGTAGAGCTTCCGGGTCCTTCACAGGTGACGATGGGGCAAGACACGGCCCAGGGAGTAACGACTCGACCTACCTCCGTTCTTGCCTTACTGGAGCACCACTCCGGAACACTGCTCTTCACTAAGCAGGTACGTCGGTGTAAACACAATATCCGACAGCGTTGTACCTCCCGGTTCCTCCCTTTATAGGGCGTGTTTTCCTTGAGTTATGTAACAGCTCTCCTGTTTACATAAGGGCGTGTTTTCCTTGAGTTATGTAACAGCTCTCCTGTTTACATAAGGGCGTGTTTTCCTTGAGTTATGTAACAGCTCTCCTGTTTACCTAACCTCTCAACCGCTAAGCATCCTGGGAGATGTAGTCCGTTTTCGCTGGTTACCGTTTTCCTCCCCTCGCATGACAGGAATTCTTGACATTATCAAAATCTGTCGGAGAAGGTGTCAGAACTGATGTCGGCTCCTGCAAAGATGAGTGTGGAAAAATGTGGGCCAAGATGGTTCAATCATGATTGCTCCAAAGCTGCTCGTAACCTCAGGCTAGCACTGGCAGCTACTCCGAGAGTGCAGGAAAATGTCAAACTGTGCCGTAGAGAATATAAGTCCATTCTTAAATCCCATAAGGAGTCGCTAAGAGTAGAAGCGTGGAATGAGTTACTTGATCATCCAGCACCAGATTTTGGACAATAATTAAAAAACCATTTCTGGTAGAAGACCCGGGTAACGGTCTGGACTGTTGTATTACCGAGGAAGAGTGGGAATTTCACTTCAAACAATTATACTCTTCTGGGTTACCTGTTACAACTGAGAAATTGCTTGATGCTAGGGGAGGTGCTATTAGGTTTACTAATGGTGAAGTTATGGTGGCCATTGAAGGACTTACTGCTAGAAAAGCCCCAGGGCCTGATGGGATCCCCCCAGACTTGTATAAGTCTGATCCACACTTTTGGGCGCCCATCCTGGCTGCAGTATTTAATGCAGCTGCCAAAGTGGGCTGTCCTATCTCCTGGGGACTATCAACGATTGTTCCCGTTTTTAAAAAAGGAGATAAGGGCAGTCCTCACTGCTACCGGCCAATCTCATTAATTGACTCCATTGTCAAAATTATGGGGAGAATTTTACTACAGAGAATAACATGCTGGGCGACTGAAAATAACATCATGTCGATTTCTCAGTATGGTTTCTGTGGGGGGCACTCCACCATAACCCAGTGCCTTAACCTCTTCCTTGTATTGAGCAAATATACCACTGTACAGAGGGGAACTGTCCATCTTGCCTTCATGGACCTTTCTTCAGCCTTCGACTGTGTTAACGGGGGGGGCTGTGGAGGTCCATGAGGGAGAAAGGTGTGGATCCTGGGATAGTCGACTTTCTGGTGGATATGCACAGTAATACCAGTGCTAACGTCAGATATTCTGTAAATGGGGACACCACTGGTAATTTCGACATAAAGAAGGGAGTGTGTCAGGGCTGCATTCTTGCCCCCTTCCTTTTTAATTTGTATATTAATTATTGATTGAACTTTATTTCGACATAAAAACATATCCTAAAAGTAATACAAACATCAAAAAAAAGAAGAAAAAGGAACAGTTTGGCGAACACAGTATAAAAACCTACAGAGACAAAAATAAAATAATAACCTAGTTTTTAAAAACCAAAACAAGCAGAAACACATTACTGTAACAACTGTTTCCTTGCGGTTCTTATCCTCCAAGCCCAACCCAGAAATTTAGCCATACAGCAGGCAAAGAAGGGACGGGCAGCTGAGCGCAATATGCGTAAAGCTTCCAAGTATGATCTTGTGCCCAGACTCCTACATAAAGGCTTCAACCATCTCGACCTAGGCACAACATAGGCATGGCACTCAAACAACAGATGAGGTATGGACTCAACCCTTGAGTCACAAAAGGGGCAATAAGGAATAGTTTGGAATGGAGGTTTCCAAGTAGACGTTAGGAATCCTAATGGAAGAACACCCACCCTGAATTTAAAGTATAATGCTCTGTCACCCGGGTTATGGATTGAGTCCAGGTAAGGTTCTTTGAAAGGGATCTCCTTAACTAGCAGAAACTGGGCAAGAGATTTGCAATGATTAGGGTTACACAACCTCTCATTATCCACCCAAAGCCAGTAAGCCTTCTTTAACATTTGTTTTGAAGGTGCTGTTCTATTGACCCAAGCATCTCCTAAACCCAGCTCATAAAGAAGTCGCTTAACCTCCCTGAGCCAGATTACCTTATGCCAGCCAGATAAGGATAAGATTTCGCTTAGGGCAACTGCATAACTACTCAATTCAGGGACATTCCATATCCTGGCCCATAATAAAAGGGGACGTAGCCTAGCTTGCTCGCAGATTGGGCGTGTGCCTGCATCTAGCAAGAGGGGAATTGTAGGGGTGCTATGGGGTAACTTCATAAGATCTTTGTGGAAATTATTTTCGAGGTGGGTCAAGATGTCAACACTCTGTGTGCCCCACAATTCCGCACCATACAATGCTGCACTCACCACCCTTGCCCTATAAATATCTAGTAGTGCCCCAATAGGTTTTAAAAATGAGGCACGTTGTTCCTTGAGCAGGGCCCCTGTAATCCTCTTATGGGTCAGAAACACCTTTTGGTGGTGCGCCTTCCAACTCATATTAACACAGAGTCGAATGCCTAGGTAGTCAAATTCATTGACTCTATCAAGAGGAACAGAGTCCAAGGTGGGAGGAACAACAGTTTTCCTGGGAGGGTTAAGAACAAGGAATTTGGTCTTGCTAATGTTTATGGACAGGCCCTTGGTGTCACAAAAGGCCTTAAAGCTAGAAAGTAACTTTTGGATACCTACTGGTGACTTTGAGATTAGGAGGGTATCATCCGCAAAAAGGAGCGTAGGAACTTTCCTACCAGCCAAGGATGGTGCATCTGACGGCTGTTGAAGCAGATGCTCCACCACTCCGTTAACATAAAGAAAAAACAGAGTGGGGGCAAGCACACAGCCCTGGCGGACGCCCCTATCTACGGGAATACGAGATGTTTTTTCCCCCTGGGTACCCCATCTAATCTGGGCAAAGTTGCTTTCATGAAACTTTATGAGCAAGGCCAACAAATAGGGGGGTATGCCCAACCTACCGAGGACATTCCACAATTGGACTCGTGGGACCAGGTCGAAGGCAGTTCGCAAGTCTATAAAGACTAAATACAAGCTGCCCCCACCCAGCACAACCACTTTCCAATATATCATTAAGAGGCGAAACATCTGCTCGATGGTACCCATCCCTGATCTGAAACCTGCCTGGAAATCTGACAAAACCTGGTTTTCTTCGACCCACTGCAAGATCCTGCCTAGTACCACTTTGCCCGCGACCTTTTATGTTGAGTCAAGCAGGCTAATAGGGCGATAGTTAGCTGGGTCGTCCCGACAGCCTTTTTTAAAAATAGGGACGACCTCAGCACCCCTCCAAGAGTCAGGGAGAGAACCTCCCAACACAGCCTCATTCAAAAGTGAGGCAATTAATCTACCCCACAGTGATGGATATTTCTTCAGTAGGTCGCCCGGAATTCCATCAGGTCCAGCAGCCTTATTGGATACAATACAGCTGATTGCCCTTTCAACTTCCTCAGTGCTGAAGGGGCAGGCATTAATGGAAATCTCGGCTGATAAGCTGGCGAGAAGACCCGTATTAAGATGGGGTACCCCGCATTGGACAGAGTACAGTTTGGAAAAGTGGGCAAACCAGACATCACCAGGAATATTACAAGTAAACAGGAAATCAAGAGGTTTGTCCCTAGCTCTCAGCAGATCCCAAAACCCCTTGGAGTCTTTCCTGGTGCTTGCCTCCACTAGATCCCACCAAAAACTGTATTCATGGGCCTCCTTCGCCTCTGCCACAACTTTTTTGTAGAGTTTCCTCGCCAATCTAATATTGCCTGGATCCTTGCTTTTCACTGCGGAAATGAGTTCCCCCTTAGCAACCCGACATTTAGAGGAATACCACTTATTTCTTGCCCTAGGAGCACCTTTCGCAGAAACCCTCACGCTGGTTTGGGGTATAATAAACAAATCACTTAACACCGCAATGGTTTCTGTGAATATTGGTAAAACAATTTGACTGGTAGCACCCAGGGCATCAAGGCGCGGCCCCACCGCTAGCATAGTGGTCCCTGCCTGTGCCATCCTTTCCTCGTCTGCTGCTACTTTAGCCCACTTTAGGCGCCTGCCACAGCACGAAGGAACAAGCTCATGAGAGGTTTTCCACTTGTGGGGAAACTTAATTGAGTTCCCAACCTGCCAGGGCGGAATCAATGTTAAGGAGAGAGGATTGTGGTCACTATCACAAGATGCTATAACCTCCATATCATAATGGAATGACCACAAATTATAATTCAACATAACATAATCTATTCTGGAGGAATGTCCCATCCTGTTGTAGGTGTGCGCACCCAAAGGATCCGATTTAGATCGTCCGTTAGTTGGTCTTAGGTCATGTTCCATACAGAGTGCATTGATGTCTACCGCACTCTGAGACCATTTAGGAATCGGATCTAGGGTCAGGGTGGGAATACCTCTCTTTGTGTCCTCATCCCAAGTGTCCAGGATATCCTCCCTAGCCAATGGTTCAAAACAGCAATTGAAGTCGCCTGCGAGGAGAACGTAAGAATCAATACTGCAGGCGGCTAGATCGCTGTTTAATCCTGTAGAGGATAGAGTAGATGACCCGCCCCTGGCCCCCCTTAAATAGAGGTTAAAAACTTCTAGCTTCCTACCCCCTGGGCATAATATGGTTATCCTCTGGAGATCGGGAGAATGCGTGGACTTTTGGCTTACACTTAAACCTAGTGCGATATTAACCCATATAAGAAGGCCACCCGACGGGCGACCTTTACATCCATGTTGTTGAGAAGCTGGGACGAAGTAGGTCGTAAAGCCCACTCTATGCCTAGGTTCAAGGCACCAGGTTTCCTGCAAAAGACAGATGTTACAAGGGGCCAAAAAGGCATTCCATTCAGGAATTTCAAAGTTGCGGGCGAGCCCTGACACATTCCAGCTTATAATCTTTAGCAAGGGGTCGTTCGAGGTCATCTGCCTTAGAGGGTTGTCTAGTGTAACCAAATTGGACACAGGTCCTACCACCCCCGCAGCAGTTCTATTTAACCTAGGCAGTGGCTCAGTCTGGTGGTGGTAGGGAGCCATTTCTACATCAGGCAACTTCCTAATTGGTGAAACATTCTGAATTGGAGGCAAGAGAATCATACAAGGTGGGTCCAGTCGTTCCGTTACGACATTGGAGTCAAAGATACATGACGTATTCAAACCCGCCTCTATAGGTAAAACACAATGCATTCCCTCTAGGCTTGGAGAGCTAGCAACAGAAGGTTCAATCAACACAGGAAAAGATTCATTGTGCCCTAAAACCTGTGGTAGAGGAACTTGGGGAGCAGGTTGGCATGCGAGTCAATCTACCTCCTCAAGACCAGCAAACCTATTCGAGGTTGGGAAGCCATTCCAGTTTATGGGAGAATCTTGGAATTTTTTGGGATGACTCCTCCAATTGTGGTGATGTACTAGAGACCAGTCCTCTTCCCGTGTATTTCTAAGACGCGGTGGATAAAAAAAGGACAATGGCCTAGGTATAACAAGAGAACCTTCGCTAATAGGCCAGGAGCAGATGTGGTGTGCCGTATGAGTGTCCTCAAAGGTCACCACTATACAATCCCCGGGACTAGATTTCCTAGTAGGGCCCACCCAGGGGATTCTACGTACCATCAAGATTCTGCTTCTCTGTCCATTGGGAATTGGTCTATTCACATTGAGCCAATGCATTATCTTATTCTTCAGAGACCAGTGGTTCTCGTGTTGGCCGTTTCCCATCTGAGGAACACCCGTCAACACAACCACATAATCATTGGCCTCTGGAGGGAGATCAATGTAACCCCCTCTAAAATTATTCTTGACAGGCGGGCTCTGGGTTGGATGGAACGTCACCTCACCGGGAGGGGTTCTATGCGGTGCACCTGCATTGGGTTTGAATAATGGTTGAAGGGTGGGGCGCTTGGGAGCCTTAAGTATGGGGGCGGTGGAAGTATGATCCACACCCACAGTCCCCAATGTAGGAACCGATCGTGCATTAGCTGGTACTGAAGGGGAGGAATGCGGGACTTGAGGAATTGAAACAAGAGGTGATGGCTCAGCAGCAGGAAAGCCCTGATTTTCTAGACTTCTCAGGCCGAGAGTGGCCAGAGCAATAATGCTCTTTTCCATCTCAAGCAAATTATTCTCAATGCGTGAGAGTCTAAGATCAAGGGGGGAAAGAAGTTTCTTAAGAGTTTCCCAAACTAAACCTATAAATTCCCCTTCATTCCTTTCCTCACTCTCTGCATGTAAGCCCTCATCCTCTGCCAAAGTGCCCGTAGGGGCAGTCGAAAAAGCAGAAACTGTCCCCTCTTTAACTCCCTCATAATGTGGTTGTTCCCTGAACACACACCCTCCTATGGGATTAGAAACCGGAATGCTAGTCAAATTCAGATGTTGTGCAACCGCAATTTTAGTCTTCTTACGACAGTAAGCTGACCGAGAGGTGCATTTTCTTTTAGATTGATTATCTTTGCTAGTGGTGCACCTAGGTGAAAACATTGCTGGGATGGAAAAATTAGAACTAGCATCCTGCTTGGGAGGAATAGTAGGTAGATTCACTGCACTATCCTGAATCGATGGCTCTAAAGTAGAGGGTAGTGAAGGAAAAGACGGGGTATGGTGGACATCAACCTGTGTGACCACACAATGGGGGATAGCTGGACGCGCCGGAGTAACCGCAGTGGCTATATGGCCCAGGGAGGATTTTTTTGACAGATCGATTACCTGGGACAGTCTCTTAGCGGATGCCAATTCCAGGGAGACACGAGTCTGAAGTTTGGAAATTTCATGGTCTATAGCTGTGTTGGTGCGGGTGATAAAATCGTCCATAGGGCCGTTGATTGGGAGACCGCCATTTGCGGCCTTACTACGTGTTAACCTAGTGGACATAGCTTAACAACCACAACAAAGGCAACCCCCTGACTTAACTGTGGGGATACAGTGATAAATGGTTTAACAATTAGGCTCAAACACAGAAATGTTGAAAAAAGAACAGAAGAGGGTGGCCCCGACCAGACCTCGCAGACCTCGAACGGCCTCAAACGGCCCGCTCTTAGCCCGGTCTTCGCTCCGGGCGCGTTCCGCTGGCGCGGATAGGCGGGACTCTTAAATTACAAAGACGTTGGAAATAGGGGGAGGGGCCGGGAAGAGGACACAGGTGTGCTGGATCGAACAACAGCGAGCACCCTGGTCCTCGCAGTCCCGGATCAACGATGTTGTGCCTCTCAAGTGCCTCCCAAGTGCAAAGTCGGTAAGTTCAGCAGACCCAGGCAGGGACAAGCAGCAGCCACGAAGTATCCAAGAAATTAGTCCGGCGAGCGGCACCCGAGAAGCGGGGGCCGCGAGAGGTAATGTACTGGCTGGGGGAGGGGCCGGGAAGAGGACACAGGTGTGCTGGATCGAACAACAGCGAGCACCCTGGTCCTCGCAGTCCCGGATCAACGATGTTGTGCCTCCCAAGTGCCTCCCAAGTGCAAAGTCGGTAAGTTCAGCAGACCCAGGCAGGGACAAGCAGCAGCCACGAAGTATCCAAGAAATTAGTCCGGCGAGCGGCTCCCGCGAAGCGGGGGCCGCGAGAGGTAATGTACTGGCTGGGGGAGGGGCCGGGAAGAGGACACAGGTGTGCTGGATCAAACAACAGCGAGCACCCTGGTCCTCGCAGTCCCGGATCAACGATGTTGTGCCTCCCAAGTGCCTCCCAAGTGCAAAGTCGGTAAGTTCAGCAAGCCCAGGCAGGGACAAGCAGCAGCCACGAAGTATCCAAGAAATTAGTCCGGCGAGCGGCTCCCGCGAAGCGGGGGCCGCGAGAGGTAATGTACTGGCTGGGGGAGGGGCCGGGAAGAGGACACATGTGTGCTGGATCGAACAACAGCGAGCACCCTGGTCCTCGCAGTCACGGATCAACGATGTTGTGCCTCCCAAGTGCCTCCCAAGTGCAAAGTCGGTAAGTTCAGCAGACCCAGGCAGGGACAAGCAGCAGCCACGAAGTATCCAAGAAATTAGTCCGGCGAGCGGCACTTAATGATTTAGATGATTATCTACAGAATGTACAGGCAGACTGCCCTAGAGTCGGCAGGCGGGGTATTCCAGTTCTTTTATACGCAGATGATGCGGTTTTAATTTGGAGAACGGAGAAGGGACTCCAGGCGCTTTTAAATGCTTTTAACATTTTTATGTCTGATCGAAATCTATTGGTCAACAACTCCAAATCATACATAATGCATATTGGCCATAAACCCAAAAAGAATTTTATTTTTAAATTGGATGATGTCCCAATACCAGTCACAGAAACATTCTCATATCTTGGTGTCCTGTTTGATACCAAGCTTAACTGGGGTCCACACCTGGTCAAAAAGAAAGGTGAACTGACAAGGGCTAAGGTTTCTGTTTTTAACTTTGCGACAAAATTGGGTAAGAAGCCAATTAACGCAATGATTAAGCTTTACAATGCCAAATCTGTTGCTACAGCTGCATATGGTAGCGAACTTTGGGGATATGAGGCTGGAGAACAGTTGCAGGTTGTTGAAAACAATTTCCTAAAACGTCTACTTTGTGTCCCCACTAGTATACCCAACTTGACAGTACATGAAGAACTGGGAATCCAGTATTTAAGTGATATTTTTTCCTTACGGCCACTGATTTGCTGGGTGAAACTGTGGATAAATCAGGACATACCTCTTACCCATTTGATTGTAAGAGATCTTGTATCTCAGGACAAACACATGCGTGTCCCCTGGTTAAAATATCTGAAATCCTGCTTTTCCAGGCTAGGCCGTCTGAATTTGTTTGAAAATCCTAGCGGAATTGTAAAGGGGGATATAACAGCAATCAAACAAGCCTTCTATAAGGACAAGTTGGCTCAAAGGGAAAGTGAGGAGCTTATGAAATCAAGAATTAGGAAATATGTGATGTTAAAAACTTGTGAAAGCATGGAGCCATATTTAATGAGTAATCTCACCTCTCATGAGAAATTCTTGTTGACTAGGTTTAGATTTGACATCTTCCATCATCTTTTAATTCGACCGAAGTCAGACATTTTTAATAAGGTTACAGCACCCTGTGGCTGCGACGGGAAGTCTCCTCAGGATATGCTGCATTTTATGTTTTTATGTGGGTTTTATGAATATCCCCGCAAACGTTATCTTGTTGCACTCTTAAGGAAACTTAATTTTAACCAAATCAAACCTGCCTTTTTCTATTTGCAGCTTTTGTATAGCGATAGTGTCTTACAGGTTAAAGAATTTTTAAAATTTACCGTCAAATTAAGGAATTGCCTAGACCAATGATGTTGTACTTACTATCTGCACTTTACCCTGTATCTGGATCAAGTTATTGGCAATGGGCTACGTGTAATATGATTCTTGTATGTGACTATGAATTATTGTAATAGTATGAATAATGTTTTTAATCGTATTGTAACGACGAAAACCCCCGCATCCTTCATGGTTGCGAAATATGGATACCATACTTGCATTTGGTTAGACAATTGGGCGAAGTACACAAGGGAAGACGGAGTTTTAGCATTCCCAGAAAATGGGTCGTTTAATTTGGCAATTTTAAGGAACCTGAGGGAGAGAATGATGAGCTTAGATCCACGGCCTAGACCGACACAGTTTGAGGCTTTGACTGAGTGGGAAGATGAGATGCATGAGCGAGAAAAACAGAGAAATGGCAGTAGATATAGATATATGTTCGGACGGCCAAATGCTCGTGAAACTCATTGTGATCGAATGAGAAGGTGGCGAGACGCAAGTATGACTGAAGGACTGTTTCCCGTAAGAGCTGCAGGAGAAAATGAAGGAAGGAAATGTATAGAGAAAAGACATAATGTAGAACCTAGAAGGTATGGAATAAATGAATCAGAGGATGATGTCCTAGATGATACGTTTTATAAAAACCCACCGCCGTACAGACAGGAATTAGAGATACTAACCTCAGGTACTCGAGTGAAGGAAACTCTGCGAATCATCATAACAGAG
This sequence comes from Triturus cristatus, assembly GCF_964204655.1. Classification (NCBI taxonomy): domain Eukaryota; kingdom Metazoa; phylum Chordata; class Amphibia; order Caudata; family Salamandridae; genus Triturus; species Triturus cristatus. Next base: position 884,471,347 of record NC_140594.1, read on the forward strand.
GTTATGACTCCAGAGGTGAAGAGAAGAAATTCTCTTAGGGAAAGAGAGAAAGAGATGAAAAATAAGGCTGAAAGTGAAAATTCCAGGGAATTAGCAAAAACCACGTTAGAACTGACAGAGAAAATAAGAGAATTGACCAAAAATTTAGAAGCAGTTACAGTCCCTGTAACCATAGGTCCGGTTATGCCCATTTTTGAAAAACAGAAAGAAAGTGAGCACGGTCTAACAGTTCCGTATGTAAGCAATAGACAAGCGGAACAAACCCTAATGAGAGCAAGGGAGAATTTTTGGAGACACAAAATGAGTGAAGGTGAACCAAATGTGTCAAATAACCCATTCCATAGTCCTGATTCTGTAGAAAGAAACAGAATAGTAGGAGGACTAATATTAGAACCACAAAGAATGACAGAACAAGGGAATGTAGAAAAATCAGTAGGTATAACTACAGACGAATTGAGCGAATGGCTGAAGGGCTTGCAAGGGAAAGAAAAGGAATCCCAAACAATTGATGTGGCGAAATTACGCATGGTGTTAGAAGAATTAATAGTAGGGACAATCCCCACAGAAAAGCAGAAAAATTACCAGGATGAGGAGCTGTTGTTCTTATGTAAGAGTATCACTTGGAGAGCACAGAATTTACATGACAGGTTAGAAGAAATAGCAAGTGAAATGGGAATTGACATGGACAAGGTGAAAGCTTTACAAAAGCCTTACCGAGTGGATTTCACGGACAAAGATATTGAAAACCTGAACACTACAGGACGAATAGGGCAGATTAAGGACATAATCACATTGTTAAGAAAATGGGGAGATGTGGACAAATGGAAAACTAGATGGTATAGAAAGCGAGATAATACCTTAGACAGAACTTTCCCAGCATTTCCTGTGAGAGAAAAGGAGAAGGTAGTGACAGAGTTTCCCATGAGAGAGATTCCAGGAGGGGGATATGTGCATGTCCCTTGGACAAGACAGGACATTTTGTCATTTACAAATGACTTCCCTCGATTGCGAGAAAAACCCGTCGAGTGGTACAAACAGATGGACAGGTTTGTTAAGCTGTCAAAGGTATTGTGGATTGATCTAAATTGCCTATTTGATATAATAGTGTCAGCAGACTTATGGGCAGAATGCAAAACAGTCATAGATTGGCCAGCTAAAGAATACCCAAGAGATCCCAAAACAGGAGCACCAGACCCCGAGGTAATGAAGAAATATGAACAAGTTATGGTATTTTTGAAAAACAAAGTGCCTCCCAAAGAAACAGATTGGGTAAAAATAGATCGAACACATCAGGAAGTGAAAGAATCAGTTCATGCTTACTATGAAAGACTAATACTAGCCTTCAAGCAGTTTAGTGGAGATGAGAATCTTGGTGAAAAGGATTTGAGTCATTTTGTGTACAGATTTGTGTATGGTTTACGTCCCGAAATTAGTGAAATGATAAAGCAGCACACAGTCGATTGGCAAAGCAAGAAAATTGACGAAATCCTGAGACATGACTAATACTTTAGTGATGAGATTGAGGCAAAGCAGCGAAAACTAAAGGAAAAGGCAACGTGGGCACAAGTGAAAGTTGCAGAAAGACAGAAAGCTCAGTTAGTCGAATAAGCCAATAACCCAGGAAACAAACCGAGATTTGGCCCAGGAAAGGGGAAAGGTAATATAGAAGAAGCTAAAAAGAAGTTTCCATGCCACAATTGCGGTAGGTTAGGGCATTGGAAATCCGAGTGTAAATATCCACCAAGTACTAATAATGAAAATCCATCATTGAATCCACAGGTGCAGTGTGAGGTGAGTGGCCAACTGCAGCAGCAGCAGAAGGCTGTTAATCCACAGAATCAGGTGCCAAAACCGCCATTACCGCAAAGCAGAAATACCCAGAAATATAACAAAGAAATGGGATTCTACAATGAAGAACAGGTAAACAAACCGCAACGCGCAAGCGCTGTTTCACAATATTGGCTGCGAAATGACGAGAGTGTTTCAGAGGAGAATTATTGACGGTGCCGAAGGGAGGAAGAAGAGTGCGTGCTTGGCGCAACTCTAGAAATAGATCAGACAGGACCATTTGTGGATGGGAAAGTTAATGATGAAAACATTACTTTTCTAGTAGACACTGGAGCTACGCGATCAACTGTCAGGTCAGCAGATGTAAAGAATCTTCCTCTTTCAGATGAAACAATCCAAGTACTTGGGGTGTCAAACACCCAGATTAGGACATACCTTACAGAACCAGTAAAGGTTAAAATAGGGAAATTTTCTGACATGCACCGATTTGTGGTGTGTGACACCAGTCCTTTAAATTTGCTAGGTAGAGACCTACTGTGCAAGATGAACTGCACTATATTTTGTACTCCAGATGGAATAGCCTTTGAAACACCAGATGAGGATGTATTGTACAAAATGACCATAGCTAACAGAGAATGTGAAACTATTGGAACATATGCAGTATTTAATTCAGATGAATTGCCCAAATAATTGAAACAGTCTGTGAAAGCAGGAGTCTGGGATTTTACTGGAGAAGATGTAGGCCTTATGAGAAATATAGATCCAGTAAAAATTACATTAAAAGAAGGAGTAGTTTATCCAAACATTCCATAATACAGACTGACACCTGAAATAATTGAAGGAATGACACCTTTAATTGAGAAAATGATTCAGCAAGGAGTTTTGAGGGAAATAATGAGCAGTCCATGTAACTCACCTATAATGGGACTGAAGAAGCCTAATGGAAAGTTCAGAATTGTGCAGGATTTGATAAAGATTAACAAAATTGTTGTGTCATGTTGTCCCATTGTTCCAAATCCATCAGTGATTTTGTATCAGATTCCCCATGATGCAGAATGGTACACAGTAATTGATTTGTGTCATGCTTTCTTTTCCATTCCGTTGCATCATGACAGCCAGCCGATTTTTGCTTTTCGGTTTGTAGAGCGTATTTTGGCCTGGTGCCGAATCCCACAGGGGTACACAGAGAGCCCCTCAATATTCAATCAGTTGCTGAAGAAATCTCTGGAAAGTCTAATAATGCCTGAAAATTCAGTTTTGGTCCAGTACATCGATGACCTACTGGTGGCATCGAAAACGCGTGAAGCTTGTGAGACAGACACGATAGCTTTGCTGAACCATTTGGCAGATGGAGGACTAAAAGTATCTCCGACAAAATTGCAATTCTGCAAAAAGGAAGTACAATACCTAGGACATAACATTGAAAAAGGGCTGAGAAATGTAACAATAGACAGAATCAGAATTATCAGAGGAATGAGAGCCCCAATGACACAAAGAGAAGTGAGAATGTTCCTAGGGATGGTTGGCTACTGTCGTCGGTGGATAAGTAACTTTTCCCTGATTGCCAAACCATTGGTAAAGTTGACAAAGAGTGAGGTTAAAGACCCCCTTGAATTGAACAACGAAGAATTGGCAGCATTTAGACAATTAAAGGACAGCCTTTGTGAAGCCCCAGCTTTGGGTATGCCAGACTGTGAGAAAGAGTTTGAGTTGTACTGCAGTGAGAGAAATGGATGTGAACTCTCTGGGGGAACAACCTTTACAACGCAACTTTTACAACGCACTACCATTACAACGCATTTTTTACAACGCATAATCCATTACAACGCATGACATTACAACGCATGACACTACAACGCATTTTTAAAAACTACCTTTACAACGCATTCCATTACAACGCATACTACCATTACAACGCATACCATTACAACGCATAATATTACACTATACTATCCAACACTTACCCTACTGATGCACCCCCTGGAGTTAGAATAGTAATTTTTACCCCTATACTATCCAACACTTACCCTACTGATGCACCCCCTGGAGTTAGAATAGTAATTTTTACCCCTATACTATCCAACACTTACCCTACTGATGCACCTCCTGGAGTTAGAATAGTAATTTTTACCCCTATACTATCCAACACTTACCCTACTGATGCACCCCCTGGAGTTAGAATAGTAATTTTTACCCCTATACTATCCAACACTTACCCTACTGATGCACCCCCTGGAGTTAGAATAGTAATTTTTACCCCTATACTATCCAACACTTACCCTACTGATGCACCCCCTGGAGTTAGAATAGTAATTTTTACCCCTATACTATCCAACAGTTACCCTACTGATGCACCCCCTGGAGTTAGAATAGTAATTTTTACCCCTATACTATCCAACACTTACCCTACTGTTGCACCCCCTGGAGTTAGAATAGTAATTTTTACCCCTATACTATCCAACACTTACCCTACTGTTGCACCCCCTGGAGTTAGAATAGTAATTTTTACCCCTATACTATCCAACACTTACCCTACTGTTGCACCCCCTGGAGTTAGAATAGTAATTTTTACCCCTACACTATCCAACACTTACCCTACTGTTGCACCCCCTGGAGTTAGAATAGTAATTTTTACCCCTACACTATCCAACACTTACCCTACTGTTGCACCCCCTGGAGTTAGAATAGTAATTTTTACCCCTATACTATCCAACACTTACCCTACTGTTGCACCCCCTGGAGTTAGAATAGTAATTTTTACCCCTATACTATCTAATACTTACCTTAAATGTAATTTAATATTATGCGTTGTAATGGTATGCGTTGTAAAGTTAGTATGCGTTGTAATGGTAATGCGTTGTAAAGGTATTTTTTAAAAATGCGTTGTAGTGTCATGCGTTGTAATGTCATGCGTTGTAATGGATTATGCGTTGTAAAAAATGCGTTGTAAGTGCATGCGTTGTAAAAGTGTGCGTTGTAACGTCATACATCCACTCTCTGTGTTAATACAGAAACATGGAAGATTGAGGAGACCAGTTGCATATTTCTCGTCAATGCTAGATCCAGTGGCTGTAGGTTTGCCAGGATGTCTGAAAGCAGTAGCTGCTACATGCCGAAGCCTAGAGCAAAGTGAAGGAATTGTGATGGGATATCCAGTAAGAGTGTTTGTACCTCATGATGTGGCGATCCTTTTAACAAGGAGCCGAACACAGTTCATGTCACATAGTCGGCTGACTAAGTATGAGAAGGTCATTCTAGGTGCAACCAATGTGAGTCTGGAAAGATGTGTGAATGTGAATCCAGCCACACTATTGCCAGATGCAGAGAAAGTGGAGGTAAGAGATGATGTTGATCATGATTGCTTGGATGTATTTAATTTTTGCACGAAACCCAGACCAGACATAAGAGATTTACCATTAACAGAAAGTGATTATGTGATGTTTGTGGATGGATCTTGTTTGAGAACGGATGAAGGATTGTTGAGTGCAGCATATGCAATATGCAGAGTTGCAGCAGTCGTAGAAGCATCACACTTGAAAGGAGTTAAATCCGCTCAAGTAGTAGAACTAGTGGCATTGACGAAGGCATGCAAAATTGGGAAGAATGTGAGAGTGACTGTGATAACTGACAGCCAGTATGGCTTTGGAGTTGTCCATGACTTTGGCCAACTTTGGCTGCAGAGAGGTTTCCTGACCTCAAGTGGAACTCCTATAAAGAATGCAGAAGTGGTTGGAAAATTGCTTGAAGCAATACAGTTGCCCAAAAAACTGGCGGTTGTAAAATGTGCTGCCCATAGTCAAGGTAGTGATTATATCACTACCGGGAATCGATATGCCAATGACATGGCTCAGTATTGTGCCCGAAACCAGTATTCAATCAATAGGGCCAAGGAAAAGGAAATGTTTTCTTGCTCCTTAATGTTTACTAACGTTGTGGGAACATGGGAAGAAGTGAGGCAGTTACAGGATGAAGCAGGAGATGAAGAAATGAAACAGTGGGTAAAAGCAGGTTGTGCACCAAGGGAAAAGGATCATGTGTGGGCTATCGGGATGGAAGACCAGTAATGCCTGATAGCATGATGTCAACCATGGCACGGATGTATCATGGCCAAGGACATCTAGGGAGAGATGCCATGATAAGGGCCTTTAAGCAGACCTGGTACAATGCAAAATCCAGGTTGATAGCAGAGAGTCTCTGTCAAAGATGCCTGATATGTCAGCAGTACAATCCTGGAAGGAAAACAGTGGTGAGCCTAGGCACAATAGGCCGAGAGGGAGGACCTTTCACCAGAATGCAAATAGATTTCATTGAGATGCCCCCTTGTAACAGGTTGAGGTATGTTCTGGTGATAGTCTGTCTGTTCTCCAGGTGGGTGGAGGCATTCCCAACAAGAAGAAATGATGGAATAACAGTGGCAAAGCTATTGTTAAGAGAATTCATCCCAAGGTTCGGGTTCCCAGTGACCATTGAATCAGACAGAGGAGATAACTTTTACAATGAAATCATGAGATTGATTTGTGAAGCATTGAGTGTACAACAAAAACTACATTGTGCCTATCGACCAGAGGCTTCTGGTGTGGTTGAACAAATGAATGGTACGATCAAAACCAGAATAGGGAAAATGTGTTTAGCCACAGGAATGAAATGGCCTGATGTCTTGCCTCTAGTCTTGATGACAATCAGATCTACTCCAGACAGAACTACAGGTTTGAGTCCCAACGAAATTATCATGGGACGGGCCATGAGACACGTGTTTGTTCCAGTCAACAAATTGATGACAATAACTGATGACATGGTTTTGGATTACTGTAAAGGCCTGGCTGACGCAGTCCATTCTGTGTTTCACCAGGTTGGAGCGGATGCCACTACCCTTGAAAGAAAACCAGCCCATGACCTGAGCCCAGGGGACTGGGTGAGAATAAAAGTCCACAGAAGAAGGAATTGCTTGGTTCCAAGGTGGGGAAGGCCAAGGCAAGTTGTCCTGACCACAACAACTGCTGTGAAGTGTGCTGGACTGAAAAATTGGATACATGCAAGTCACACTTTGAGAGTTCCAAATCCAGCAGACAGCATTGGAAAAGAATATTTTGATGATTCGGAATCGAGTGCTGATTCAGACAACGAGAATTCAAAGACAAAAGAAAATCCCGAAAGGGGGGAGAAGGAGCCAAGACTAGCTCCAACTCCAAGAGAAGAAATTCTGAGGAAAAGATTGCAGATTTCAGATACAAGTTCAGATTCTGGAGACAAGCAAAACGCCAGTGGCGAACACAAAAAAAAGAAGAGAAAAGAAAAGAACATTTCAACAGAAGTGACATTCACACCAGATGAAAGAGTAAGAGAAGTTCCACATGAGAAAATTCTTGAAGGGGAAGAAGGGACAGAAATAGAGAGAGTGGACAGATTTCTGCGGAAAACCCCCGAGGAGGTGTAGGGACATCCAACACTGAGTTAGGTGAAGGGACAAGCAGCAAACAGGAAGATTGCGTGTCGGAGACCCGAGGAGGGACAGAAGTAGGGCAAACACAAGAGGTGGAAAAAGAAACTGTTGAAAGGGAAAGCCAAACGAGACAGAATCTGAAGACAGTGAAAACAAAATACCAGAGGGTCGAGTTCTGAGAAAGAGAACTTGGATCAAGGAAAGAAACACTAAAGAAGGCAAACTAAGAAGAAATGCTAAAGGAGACCTTTGGCCAAACAAAATAAAGAGACTGAGATATCGATTGACACGAGTTAAACCCTCAAAAGCTGAACAAGTGAACAAAGTGACAAGTCAGCTCAAAGAAAAAGAGGGAGAGACAGAGGTGTCTGAAAACAAACGAGCAAGAAAACCAAACCAGAAGTATAAGTCACCTGAATGGACGTATGTGGCACTACCTGAACAAGGAGAAGAGGTAGATAGTCAAGGAAATCCAGAGGAGACTTTACTGAAAGTGGTGGAGGAAGAAGAAACAGCGGAAATCCTGAGAGTTATCCTATCTGATATTGGAGAAGAAGCGGAAATTCAGGAATTTCTGTATGTGGATGATGAGAAGGAAGTGAAAAACGATGAGATGCCAAACTGAGTAATTTCAAGAAGGTCTTTGTAGAAAATATAAAGAATTGAATAAGAAATCGAAGGACTGAGATTAACCTGATAAGTGCTTAGCTCTTTCAGGTGAAAGAACAAGGAGTGGAGGAGAAGAGGCTAAGTCAAAAGACACGGTCAATTTAACAAGATGGCTAACATAGATGATAACAAGAGTAGATGCACCTTTATGAGAAGATGGTGTAAAATATGTTGTTGTTGTGCAGGATTATTAATGCTTCTTTGGAGCGTACTCACTCTATTGATCTCTTTCAAGGTAACTTTAGATACTCTAGAAGGGCATACAGAGAATATGACTAACATAGTGAAGAGTTCACAAAAGGTAGTTCCATTTAAAACAAGCACTGAACATATACACAGGATAGGTCTATAACTGATTTTTCTAGCAATGTGTTTTCAAAATTGTTGTATGAATATGTAAAAACAATGGATGTAAGGGATTGCTACGTATGTATGCAGTTGCCTGCCTCTGTTTCAGAAGGAGTGACTTATCATCACCTCCCAACAACTTATGGAATAACATGTAGTGTTTTAACAAGTATATTTTATCAAGTAGGGAAATTAGAATATAATCTGTCAAATATAGATAACATTCTTGGACAATTACCCATGAATAACGAATTGAATCCTGCTAAAACAGCTAATGTATTAGGTGAGATTTTTATAGAAACTAAAGAACTAACCTTAGAATATATTTTTAGAAACAATTTAACTTGCAGTTTGAAGAAAGAAGAGAAAACATTTTTAGATATGGTTGAAGAAAGGAGATCAAGAATGCATAAAAAGGCAGAAGGACATGAATCAAGGAAAAATGCTTGGGACATAGACGGAAAAGAGGAGCTGAAAAGTGAAGCTAGTCCAACAATAGCTATAGATGCACCACAGAAAGGCAAATTATGTATTATGAGGGAAAGATCCCAATATGATTATTATTATATCGGGACTAGTGAGTGCCATGATACATATTTTATTGCATCTGGATGGGGATTTAGAGGCGGAGAGGAGCCAGTTTTTCCTGGATTGTACTACATTTGTTGGAACAAGGCTTATTACAGGTTGCCTGACCATTGGTATGGCACATGTTATGTTGGCCTGGTCTTTCCAAAGATCTTTCACATGGATAGAGTAGAAAATAATGGACAAAATAACCTATTAATGCGTAGTAGAAGAGAAACTTGGCTAGAAATTGTAGGTGACATTTTTGGAGCCTTGATACCAGCAGTGGGAATATCTTTGAATGCAAATAATAATCGGAAATTGTCAACAATAGTGGATCGCTTGTCAACAAGCACCGCTGGAGGATTTCTTTTGGTAAATACCGAAATGGTTGCTATGCGTGCTATGATAATGCAAAATCGACTTGCCCTTGATATCTTATTGGCAAAAGAGGGTGGAGTCTGTGGAATGCTGAAAGTTCAACATTGTTGTACTTACCTTCCTGATGAAAGCAAAGATCTAAAGGTTTATATCAAAAATTTTACAGAATTGCATGATGAAATAGTACCACTGGAGGTTGAAAGTATCTGGACTAAAATTAGTAATAAGATGGCTGCTATTAAGACTTTCTTAAGTAAATTAGGTAGTACTATATTAGGGAAAATATTATTTCCATTAACGTGTGTAATTTTCATATAATTAATACTTAGACTAGGATGTATGTGTTGCAGACATAAAAGAAATAAAAAGAAAATTAGACGAGAAATTATCAAAAAGAAGGAAAAGAAACAAGAAAGAGATTTTGAAGAAATAGAATTGGAAGAATGGAAGGAGAGTATGTATGACAAAACAAAAAGAGAAGATGAAGGGGAAACAGAATTATAATTGAGCAAGAAAACATTTGAATTTCCGCAAAAGGGCAAAATAAATCAAATTTGTGGGTTTTATGGTGATAAAATCACCAAAGGGGGAATGATGGAGCGAGTAAAATGTTTTCCTTTTATATACCCAATCCATTTATGTATGATTGTATTAAAACGATTAATAATTAATCATAATAATTAACAGTTTGTGGAATGGAAACTAATCAACCTTATTAACCGAGAGAATACATGTGGGATTGCTGTGCATGGCTAAAATAATATGTAAACTAAGTTTGTATGCATATTAATAGGATAAACGTTGCTTATGTGATGTTATCGTGAATTTTGCTTAAATAAACAAGTATTAATGGCTTTGAACGTTGCATATGGCTAGATAAATGCACACACATATGGGTATTAGCAAGGGAAATAACACCGTTTAACCATTTCAATGTATTAATTACGTTTTTGTGTTTCTTTGCTTAAGTTAACCATTTTGGGCCTGCTATAAAATGGCCGCCGACTGAATCAGACATTTATGAAGTAATACCAATGAAGGGAAAGGAGAAATGCGCCTGCGCAAACTTCAGCAGCTGCGACCTGCCGGTGAACTGTCATCGCTGTGCCCATCAAGGCTGCTCTGGGCGAAAGGCCAACCCTTCAACAGAAATTGTTGCAACCTGAACTATGGATTGCTAATATTCCCATACATTTGTTTTGGAACTTTTATTATGTGGGAACGACATCGAATGTTTCCTGATGCATTAGAATATATTTCAGTTGGCCAATGAGAATCACTGAAAATGTCAATTGCAACATTTGGAATGTAATTTTTAGTATAAATAATAGTAGACTAGAGAGGTGGGGGGTCGTCGTGACTTCATCATATCCAGTATCCTGATGTTATGCTGACGGAGAGGACGGTGACTCTGCATGATAGAACAGAACTTTGACAATTTGACTGAGGACCAGATTCTGACTTAGAAAACGACAATTAGCCAGAATAGGTAAATATGACAACAGATGAAATTTATTAACTAGGATGTAACCTGCATTTGATTTAGATAAAGAGATATTAATTGAATTCATGTGTCGGGTTGTTCTTTTATTGAAATGTATTATTGAATAATTTCCGAGAATTAAGGAATCATTAAGCTAATCCCAACTAAATGATTCATTGACCTATATTTCCTTGATGGGAAGAGAAGCGAGGGTTTTGATAGTAGAGGGAAAGTGATAAAGTTCCCATCAAGGGAAGCAGTGTAGTTCGGAACCAGATATTTTTCCCCTTCTGAGTAAGGTACAGATAGATTGATAGAATGAATGTTCGTGTTATGGGCCCCACCAGCGTATGATGTGTGTGTGTGTGTATGACTGCGAAATCACTCTGTCCGTGGTAGTAGGGGAAAATTGAATAACCCGAACTGCACCAGAAGCCTTGGTTCTAAATGGTGTTCGAGGGTACTTACAAACCGGCAAGTAGAGGTAGTATATGAGCTTCTGTCTCCGTGCCCAAGAACCATTATTTTTTGCTTTAGGCTCACAAGTTGCAGTTCTGTTGGGAGAAAGAGTACACACTAGCATCAGCCAGGGTCCAGGACCTGAGACGCACCTCTTAAGGACTAGGACTCAATCTCAAGGCTACTCTAGCGGAGTCCAGTGCAAGTCAAGGGACAACTGGTCAGCTGGGCACTGTACCAGTGCATATAGCTTCTTTAGCGTTTGTGTCCCTGAAGCTTAACAGGAGGCAAGCCAACTAGCCTTTGGAGTCCACTCACTAGTCCGTGGCACAAGTGGAGCTGGTCCAGCCCTTCTGGTCTCTCACCACGGGTTCACCAAAAGTTGCAGTCCTTTCTTTCTGAAGTCCTGTCTTGGTTCCGCAGGTGCAGTCTTTCTAGGTGTAGCCTTTTTTCTGAGCTCCACAGGTTCTTCAGGTGCAGTCCTTCTTCTGTTCTTTCCATGCCCAGCAGTGTTCTAAGGCTAGAGGCCAGGGATGCCACTTTAATCCCCATTCTGAGTTTGTGGGTGGGGAGGACTCCCTAATCATTGGGGCAAAACTCAGACATGGCAACCCTACCCATTATTACATCATTTCCTGGGGCATTGGATTTAAACAATCCCACAGTGTATCTATGCCTAAATCAAAAATGTTGGGACGCTTCTTCCTTGGGTGATAGATATGGGCACACACTTCAAGTATGTCTAATATAATGTCTAATATAATGAACCTTTTCCTCCTGCAACAAGTTGCCTGCAACAGATGCCACCTTTCTACCAACACAAAGGAGCAGGCAAGCTAAGGTATGACTTTGTGAGGTACAGTTAGTTCCTCATTCCACATTGGCCTATGGTACCTACATCTGGGCATACATGTTCCATGTAGAGCAACTTCTGAGAAAAGCAACAAGTGATGCACAATCCCATCAACCACTTCTTCAATTAAAACTACAGAAGATCCAACAGCACATTGACAATATGAAACGTTCTTCTCTGACAACCATACTCACCACTGCATCCCACAATGTTCATCCATAAAACCTTTTCTCTCAGGGACCTCACTGAGATCCTGAACTCCTTCAAGCCCATCACCTATGAGGAAGATATCTTCGCTTCATCTTTCAACAAAGCAAACCCTTCTGACAGTTGTCAATGCCTCCCTTAGTTAAGGCATCTTCCCTGAAGCTTGACAGGACAGGTCCTCCCTCTCCTGCAAAAATTCACACTGGACCCTTACAACCTTACCAACTACCTGCCTACCACTCATCAACCCTTCAATGGCAAGATCATCAAAAAGAAGTATATATACAACTTCATGATTAAATCAACACCAACCGTGTCCTGCGCAACTGTCAATCTGGCTTCAAAACATCCTATAACATGGAGGCAGCTACCTTACAAGTCCTGCACGATGCTCTTCTGAAAAAAGATTCCTGCATGTGGATTTTATCCGACCACCCCACCTTCAACCGCGCCCTGAAGTCTCAAATGGGATTCAATGGAAAAATCCTTCTTTGGTTCTCCTCATACTTATCCAACTGGCAACAGTTTGTTAATATGGCTGCCTCCTGGTCCCAGGAAAGCCCAATAATCTGGGGAGTTCCCCAGGGTTTCATCTTGTCCCTCATCATCTTCAACATCCACACAGAGCCCCTTTGGGTTCTTCTCACAGACCACAACAAAATTCACCATTATGCCAACGACACATAACTATATTTGAAAGCCTTTTCTGCCTCAAGCTTTAGGTGCATCAAACACTGCCTGAGACCTGGATGTTCAACACCAACCTGAAGCCTAGCACAACCAAAACTACATTTCTAATATTTGCAAGAACAAGCAAGATCTAGGCTAACCTGGCTCAACAAAATTAACTTGGTCGGATTAGAATCTTAACATTTGCCCATTTCCAAGTCACTAATATTCACTCTAGTCACCGATCTCACCCTTAAGGAACACAGTTCCACCGAAATTAAGATAGTGTGTTGTGCTGGTTCCCTATATTTAACAAAATAAAAACATTCTTCGTAGAAAGCGAATTTAGAACTGTGGTTCAAGCCATTGCACTCTCGAATCTTGATGGCAGCAATGTCCTTTCTATCAGACTCCCAACTGACCGCACCCTTATGGTATCCTCCATGCTTTAGCACGCTTAATTAATGGCTTGAAGAAATATCGCCATGTCACCCCCACCCTGATGAAAAATGACTGCCTCCGCTTGCCAACCACACCATCTTCTAAACCAGCTGCATAATCTACAACCAGTACCCAGGGATACCACTTTGACAAGCTTGCATCTCTATCTCTAGTGGCTATTTGCACACCTCAGCCAGACTTGAGACGAAGAAGTGCAAACAAAAAAAAGGCATCAGACCTTCGCCACTAATGCACTCAGGGTCCGAAACGGCACCCCATATGCATCAGGACTGCCCCAACCCTGCTCCAATTTAGGGAAGGGCTGAAGAATCACCTCTGTAAAAAAAAAACATGACATTATGATGCAGTGAACCAGCTACCCATGCTATCATATGTTGACTGTATCTTTTTCTTTGATTCTGTGCAGCTTTCTGCAACCTTTGAGCTGAGTTTGCACTATATAAGTACCACATACATACTGTTAGAAATGGGATTCCTGGTTGGCCCAGGCCAGGCAGGAACCACTACTCGAGCCAGGAACCACCACAGCCAGGGTAAGCTAGATACACGCTAAAGGATAACCTGTGCTCCCCTCTGGTAGCTTGTCACAGAGCAGTCAGGCTTATCTGAAGAGGCAATGTGTATAGTATTTATGCAACACACACACAGTAACACAATGAATAGACCACAAAAAAGACTCCACACAGGTTTACAAAAATAGATTATTATATTCTGAACATGGCAAGACCAAAATGACAAACATCCAATGTACAGAAGTTGAGATACTGAATTATAAAGGGAAAAATGTAGTAAAGTGCTTAGAAGCAAGTAACGCTAAAAAGGTTACTTTAAGTTACGCTGGACAGGGGCAATGTCAAAGATCCGGCCGACAGCAATCGAGGATCAATTGGCTACAGGACCTATGAAGGCCCTGGTGAATAAAGTACCTTTCCTGGTCAGAAACAACGAGATGCGTTGATCTTTTCTAAACAGCTAAGGCGATGCAACAGTTCCGAAAACAGGTGCCGGAGTTGAAAGGCGTCAAGCGATGCTCCAGATTCTACCACGCAGTCGAGGGGATGTGCCAATCTCACCAAGCTGCAGCGACGGCGATATGCTCTCCGATGCGTCGATCTGGAAGTAAATCACTGTTTTCGATGCAATGCACTAATTTTACTCCTGCAATCAGGCCGATGTCCAGTTCTGCTACACGCAGACAGGAGATGTGTCAAAATCCATGTTGCAAGTATCTTATAAATATAACTTCCCATTGGGAAAATATAGAAAGGTGGAGTTTAGTATGCCTGAATTCAGAATATAAAAATGCATCTTTTAGGAAAGATGATTTTTATACTGTGTGTTAGAAAATTTCACTTTCAGAAAGTGGGTATTTTCTTACTTAGCCATCCTGTGTGCCTCTTCTGGTTTGTGTATTGACCATCTGGCTTTGGAGTGACAGGGTCTGGGGATGTGCATTCACTCAGAAAACCACATTTTATGTGTGTCCTGCCTTTCCTGAATGAGTCAGGGCTAGGCTGAATAGACCCGAGCTGCATTTAGATTAGGGGGAGGAGATTTCCTTTACAGCTGAATGGGCTGGTCTGCCTTGGTCAATGCTGTCTCCACCTCCTGCCAGTAAGCTGCACCAAAGAGGACAGAACTGTTTTTGACTAATCACAGAGCCGCTCTGACACCAGAGAACAACATGAAATGGACTATAAATGTTGGGACCCAGACCCCTGAACTTTAGATTACTTCTGGGATTCAAGAGGATCCTTTGCCAAGGAGAAGAGCTGGAGAAACTAAGGAGAAGTACTGCAGTGGCTGTTTCAGCCAAGGAAAGGACAAGGACTTTGCTGTGTGCTCTGTCCCCTGCTTGAGGAAGAACTCCAAGGGCTTGAAGTAGAGCTTGTCTCCTGTTTTTGAAGTTTCAGTGATACAAAGAATTCACTCCCAGCTCCCCATAACTTATTTGCTGGAAGTTCTGACCTGCCAAGAGGTGTCTGATGCTGTTCTGGGCCACTGGAGGTTGTTCCTGCTGTTATGAGCTGGAAAAGTAATGCATCGCTGAAGAAAACAATGCAGTGCCTGCCCACGTGGGTGAAATCGCCGCATGCCGCATCGAGTGCACCAATCTACAAAGTCCAAGATCACTGCACTGATTCCAACACAGGCTCTGCTGTGTAGCTGCAAAAACCAACGCATCATGGGACCATGGCTGGAGAAACTAACGCAGTGCCGTTGCCGCTGCCGTCGCATCGAGAACCGATACATCCCCGATCCGCACGCATTGCACCGGGGCACAAAGTCTACATCAATGCTGGGGCATCAGTAAAAAACCGACACATCACCTGCCCGCACAATAAGAAACCGACGCATCACCTTTCCTTCAGTAAGGAACCAACGCATCACTTCCCCTGCGTGGCAGTAAGGTACCAACGCATCACCTCCCCTGGAGTAAGGAACCAGCGCATCACCTTCCCTGCACACAAGGAACAGATGAATCACCTTCCCTGCAGCTGTTTTTGTTTATGATTTTGCCACATCCAAGGTACTTTGTGTTTAAAGTATCGCATCTATAGTTTGCTATGGACAAAACTGTTTCTACCTTTCAAAAGTCATATTTGTGTTACTGTATTGTGGATTTTTGTCATTTTGGTCTTGTTTGGTTTAGATAAAGAGTACTTGTTTCTTTAAACTGTTGTGGTGTCCATTTGTAGTGTTTTCACTGTATTACTGTATGTGTGCGCAAATGCTTTACACACTGCCTCTGAGATAAGCCTGTCTGCTTGTGCTAAGCTATCAAGGGGGTGAGCAGGGGTTATTTTAGAAGAGTACATCAGCAGACATCAGTAGTCTATGGTGCTGCTCTGTGTGTCGTTGTGTGTCAGTGTTGCTTTTTAAAAATATTTTATGCTGCATTGAAATTACCTGCTAAGAGTACTAAAAGTGGGCTAATTCAGTCCTGCTTGCGTCGAGTGGGATTGTTTTTATGGTATTGCGGGAGTCCGGGGAAAGTGGGGGGCTACTTACTGTGTGCTTGATTTGACTTCTTGACTTTAGCCTGAGGGACACTCTTGCCCGGGTCCACCGCGGCTGGTGCTGTTTGAGTGGAGGGCGCTGCGACGTGACATCGGATCTCTGACCTTGCTTCCGGCCACCTCACTTCCGGCCATAGAGGGTGCCTTGCGGGTGGAGCGGTCTAGTGCTCCCAGCACACACACTATTTAAACAACATGCAAAAGTGGAAGCGCTGCTGGTGCGCCAAAGGCGCAACAAATGCAAGCACGTCTGCGCCCGTCTGCACCATGACGGCGCCAGAGGCCAGGACCCCTGGTTCTTTAGCTAGGGATAGAGTCTGCTATTCCTCTACAGAGATTCTGGCTCTTAGGAATTCAGTTGAGAAGGACTGTTTACATTCTATTGCAGTGGGCACAGGAATGAAAGGTTGTAGTAACTGCAATTTTGGGCAAACGGTGGCTACAGAGGAAAGGAAGAGGGGGGGTATTGGAGTCAGCTAAAGACTCCTTTCTCTGCCTGTCTTTTAACTGCAGGTCACTTAGTAAACATACTGGGGGTGAGTGTCTGAAAAGTTTCAGCGCTCCGTCCACCATCTCCTTGTGTTTGCTTTGTTCGCCCTAAGTTGGCAGGGTATGCCCAGACGAGGGTCCCTTGAACACTTTGCCACTGGATTCAAGGTAGCCTGGCTGATGAAGGGTGTTACCCAAAAACTGGTCCCAGGATGCTTGTTTCCGGTCCAGTGAAGACATGGCTTGGCAGTTCGGGCTGGACTGTTCCCATAAGGCACAGGGTCAAGACTGATTTGCATATCGCTGTGTCTGAACTGTGGTGGCAAAGTGAGCTAAAGAATGATGATGGGTTCAACCCACATCTGTGACTGGGGGTGAGTGTCTGAAAAGTTTCAGCACTCTGTCCATCATCTCCTTGTGTTCACTTAGTAAACATAGCGTGGAAATGTATGATCTACTAGTGGATCAAAAGCCAGTAGGGTTATTCCCGGTAGAAACATAGTTCCATGAACAATCAGAGCCGGCCAGAAAGGGGGCGGGCTTGCTGTGATTTTTAAAAAAGAATATCAAATAAAAATGTCCAAACTGCCGATGGCTGGCTGCGAAGCGGGCATATTTAAGATTTCCCTAAACAGTGAATGGTCAGTGGTGCATCTCCTTATCTATAGACCCCAAGGCCCGGCAGGAACATTTATTAACGCATTGGCTGAGATAGTACCCCCTTATACTATCCGCTATCCCAATTTTGTCATTTTGGGAGATCTGAATGTACATCATGACAATAAAAACAATCAAGAAATTGGTATAATGATAAGAGGATTACAAGCCATGGGTTTAGAACAGTTGGTCCATACCTCCACACACATTAAGGGCCATATTTTAGATAACATTTTCTCTAACAGCACTCAAGTAGATGCAATATTTCCTGTGCCTATAGCTTGGTCTGACCATTCGACTCTCCCATTTAGGATTTAAAATCCTAGAAAGGTCCCCGGCAATCTAGAAAAGCGACCAGAGCCCATAATGACCCGGAGATGGGTGCTACTTACAGAAGACACTTTTAGAAACAACTTGGCCTCAAGCATACCAGAATTAGGGGCTGATACCCAGATAGCAGAGAAACAAGTCTCTCTGTGGATTAAGGAGGTGGTGGACTCCTTAATACTTTTGAAACCCTGTAAGAGTGCCCGCAAAACTCCATCAGTGAAATGGTTCTCAGAGGAACTGGCATTACTGAGAACTGAATGCAAACGCCTTGAACGCCACTGGAGGGTGAATTATCGAAACGAAAATAAGCTGAAATATTTAGAAGCACTCAAGTTCTACCATCAACAAATTAGGAGAGTGCGGAGGGAGTTCTACATTGAGCAAATCGAATTAACAAAATACTCCTCAAAGAACTAATTTAGTATTGTAAAACAACTTACTTCCCTAGAATTTGCTACAGCAGTATTGCCTGCTTCTGAAGACTACTCTGATAAAGTAGTTTGTTTCTTCTTGGGAAAGATAGAGAATATATATGCTACCTTTCCAGATAGTAGCAGGAACAGATCACTGACAGAATATCGATGCTGAAAATATCGACCTGACAAAATATCGAGGTCAAAATATCGAATACAAAAATATCGAATTCCTATCTTCAAACAGGTAAGTGCAAAAATATTGAATCAAAAATATTGTTGTTAAAAATAGTTAGTCAAAATATGGATTAATAAATTCATAAATATAATTAACTAAAACATACTTAAAAATACTTAAATAACCTTAAAGTGTATAAATAATGTAAACTTTGGATAGCGGAGGGGTAAAATTTACTATTACCACTCCAGAGAGTGCAACAGTAGGGAAAGCGTTGCATAGCGTGGGGGTAACAATTACTATTCCCACTCCAGAGAGTGCAACAGTAGGGAAAGCATAGGATAACAGGAGGGTACAAATTAATATTCCCACTCCAGAAAGTGCAACAGTAGGGAAAGCGTTGGATAGCGGGAGGGTAAAAATTACTATTCCCACTCCAGAGAGTGCAACAGAAGGGAAAGCGTTGGATAGCGTAGGGGTAACAATTACTATTCTCACTCCAGAGAGTGCAACAGTAGGAAAAGCGTTGGATAGCGTAGGGGTAAAAATTACTATTCTCACTCCAGAAAGTGCAACAGTAGGGAAAGCGTTGGATAGCGGGAGGGTAAAAATTACTATTCCCACTTCAAAGAGTGCAACAGTGGGGAAAGTGTTGGATAGCGTAGGGGTAAAAATTACTATTCCCACTCCAGAGAGTGCAACAGTAGGGAAAGCGTTGGATAGCGTAGGGGTAACAATTACTATGCCCACTTCAGAGAGTGCAACAGTAGGGAAAGCGTTGGATAGCGTAGGGGTAAAAATTACTATTTCCACTCCAGTGAGTGCAACAGTAGGGAAAGCGTTGGACAGCGTAGGGGTAAAAATTACTATTCCCACTCCAGTGAGTGCAACAGTAGGGAAAGCGTTGGATAGCGTAGGGGTAAACATTACTATTCCCACTCCAGAGAGTGCAACAGTAGGGAAAGCGTTGGATAGCGGGAGGGTAAAAATTACTATTCCCACTCCAGAGAGTGCAACATTAGGGAAAGCGTTGGATAGCGTAGGAGTAAAAATTACTATTCCCACTCCAGTGAGTGCAACAGTAGGGAAAGCGTTGGATAGCGTAGGGGTAAAAATTACTATTCCCTCTCCAGAGAGTGCAACAGTAGGGAAAGCGTTGGATAGCGTAGGAGTAAAAATTACTATTCCCACTCCAGAGAGTGCAACAGTAGGGAAATATCGATGCTGAAAATATCGACCTGACAAAATATCGAGGTCAAAATATCGAATACAAAAATATCGAATTCCTATCTTCAAACAGGTAAGTACAAAAATATCGAATCAAAAATATCGTTGTTAAAATTATAGTTAGTCAAAATATCGAATTTTTAAAAATGTCTTAAAAGTAATTTAAAATTAATAAATTCATAAATATAATTAACTAAAACATACTTAAAAATGCTTAAATAACCTTAAAATGTATAAATAATGTAAGTAAAAAAGAAACATACATTTTTATTTTTTAATACATATATATATTAACGTAACATTAAGAAAAAATATTCAATATTTTTACCGTAGGATAGCGGGAGGGTAAAATTTACTATTCCGACTCCAGAGAGTGCAACAGTAGGGAAAGCGTTGGATAACGGGAGGGTAAAAATTGCTATTCCCATTCCAGAAAGTGCAACAGTAGGGAAAGCGTTGGATAGTGGGAGGGTAAAAATTACTATTCCCACTCCAGAGAGTGCAACAGTAGGGAAAGCGTTGGATAGCGTAGGGGTAACAATTACTATTCCCACTGCAGAGAGTGCAACAGTAGGGAAAACGTTGGATAGCGGAGGGGTAAAATGTACTATTACCACTCCGGAGAGTGCAACAGTAGGGAAAGCGTTGCATAGCGTGGGGGTAACAATTACTATTGCCACTCCAGAGAGTGCAACAGTAGGGAAAGCACAGGATAACAGGAGGGTACAAATTAATATTCCCACTGTAGAAAGTGCAACAGTAGGGAAAGCGTTGGATAGCGGGAGGCTAAAAATTTCTATTCCCACTCCAGAGAGTGCAACAGAAGGGAAAGCGTTGGATAGCGTAGGGGTAGCAATTACTATTCCCACTCCTGAGAGTGCAAAAGTAGGAAAAGCATTGGATAGCGTAGGAGTAAAAATTACTATTCCTACTCCAGAAAGTGCAACAGTAGGGAAAGCGTTGGATAGCGGGAGGGTAAAAATTACTATTCCCACTCCAGAGAGTGCAACAGTGGGGAAAGCGTTGGATAGCGTAGGGCTAAAAATTACTATTCCCACTCCAGAGAGTGCAAGAGTAGGGAAAGCGTTGGATAGCGTGGGGGTAACAATTACTATTCCCACTTCAGAGAGTGCAACAGAAGGGAAAGCGTTGGATAGCGTAGGGGTAAAAATAACTATTTCCACTCCAGTGAGTGCAACAGTAGGGAAAGCGTTGGATAGCGTAGGGGTAAAAATTACTATTCCCACTCCAGTGAGTGCAACAGTAGGGAAAGCGTTGGATAGCGTAGAGGTAAACATTACTATTCCCACTCCAGAGAGTGCAACAGTAGGGAAAGCGTTGGATAGTGGGAGGGTAAAAATTACTATTCCCACTCCAGAGAGTGCAACATTAGGGAAAGCGTTGGATAGCATAGGAGTAAAAATTACTATTCCCACTCCAGTGAGTGCAACAGTAGGGAAAGTGTTGGAGAGCGTAGGGGTAAAAATTACTATTCCCACTCCAGAGAGTGCAACAGTAGGGAAAGCATTGGATAGCGTAGGAGTAAAAATTACTATTCCCACTCCAGAGAGTGCGACAGTAGGGAAAGCGTTGGATAGCGTAGGGGTAACAATTACTATTCCCACTCCAGAGAGTGCAACAGTACAGAAAGCGTTGGATAGCGTAGGGGTAAAAATTACTATTCCCACTCCAGTGAGTGCAACAGTAGGGAAAGTGTTGGATAGCGCAGGGGTAAAAATTACAATTCCCACTCCAGTGAGTGCAACAGTAGGGAAAGTGTTGGATAGTGTAGGGGTAAACATTACTATTCCCACACCAGAGAGTGCAACAGTAGGGAAAGCGTTGGATAGCGGGAGGGAAAAAATTACTATTCCCACTCCAGTGAGTGCAACAGTAGGGAAAGTAATGATTTAATATATTAATAAAAATCAATTAAATATCAATACCAATAAAATATGAATTAAAATTAATTTCCAATTGCATATTATTTTATTATGAATCAATTATAAATACAAATAAATATGAATGATTAAAAATTAGTTACCAATTAACAGCTAATTAATTTTCAATAACAAAAATTAATTAATAATAAAAAATATACCAATTAATAATTATTTAACAGTAAATTAATTATCAATACACAAAAATAATGTTAATATGTAATGAATTACAATTAAAGTACTTCCCACCCTATTCCCCTATAAACACTCAACCCGCTACAGAAAATAAATTAATAATTTTTGCTTCCTTATTTTGCAAAAATTGCTAAGAAACATATTAATGTCCAATTGACTACCTTTATGGAAGAAAAACAGGTTCTCCACGAAAACCAATCTGGGTTCAGGGCGCTTCACAGCACGGAATCGGCCTTACTTCTGGCTCCTGAGGCTCTAAAAATAGCAGCTGACAAAGGAAGGATGGCGGCATTGATTTTAATGGACCTGAGTGCGGCGTTTGATACAGTCTCCCACGGCCTCCTGTTGGAAAGTCTGTGGGAGGCCGGTGTCACAGTCGGCACATGGGAATGGATCAAGCACTTCTTGCAGAATAGATCCTTCCAGGTCCTACACCGCCCTTTTATGTCCAAGGTGTGTCCGCTGTTCCAAGGGGTACCACAGGGCTCGGCCATCAGCCCCACTTTATTTAATGTGTACATGCGCCCTTTGGCAGACATTGTGCTGAAACATGGGGTGAAACTGGTGTCATATGCTGATGACACTCAGTTGATTGTCACATTGGAGCAAAAGGATGCAGAAGCTGCACCTAATTTCAAAACCTGCCTGAGTGACCTTGCGAGCTGGATGAAGTCCACGTGCTTGCAATTAAATGCAGTAAAGACTGAGGTAATGGTGGTTGGCAAACAGCCCTCCATATGGTCACACTTGTGGTGGCCAGAGAAATTGGGCACAACACCAACTCCCAAAGTTAAGGTTAAAAACCTGGGATTCTGATTTGACAACACCCTTTCGTTTGCAGAGCAGATATCAGCTGTGGCTAGAGCATGCTTTGGCACTCTAAGATTGTTGCGCGAAATCTTAGATATGCTGCCATTAGATGCTAAAAAGACCGTTGTGCAAGCCCTTGTCACGTCCAGTTTGGACTACTGTAATGTCCTCTATTCGGGTAATTTGAACATCTTACTGAAGGTCCAAAATGCAGCTGCCCGGGTGATATTGAACATCCCTAGGCGGGCGTTGGTGGGGGCAGCCTTGAGGGAACTACACTGGCTTCCAGTACCAGCCAGAATCACCATTAAGGCTTTGTGCTTCTGCCACAGGATTGTCAACGAGAAAGGGCCGAGGTACCTTCGCCCATTACTCACTGTGTATAGACCCACCTGGAGCATGAGGTCTATGGGGATGGCTAAGCTGGTAGTACCTAAGGTCCATAAGGCACGATCAGGAGGTTTTCTCATGGCTAAGGCCTGGAACAACCTACCTATTGAATTGAGGATCCACCCATCTGAAACAATATTTTGGAAAAAATTGAAGACCTGGTTCTTTCAAGCACCCCCTGGGGACTGGTGTTAGCTTCTGGCTACTGGGCTTCTTGCTTAGGATCAGTGGGCCTGGGGGGGGATTAGGGCTCAGTGGTATTGGTCTGTGATGTCCTAGCACGGGGACACTCCGTTGGAGTAACCAGGCGCTTTATAAGGTTAATAATAATCATAATATTAATAATATACCCCTTACCCTGACTAGGAAGAAGGGTCCCTACTTGGACAAAGGTGCAAACCATTGCTAACTAGCGACCTCCATTTCTATCAGAGCACTAACCGGAGAAGGTCTTGTGGTCTTGACTCAGGAAGTTGCTGAGGAACTGGAGTAGCTGAGCCGGAGGCCGAGACAAAGAATGCATAGAGGGAGCTGGAGCCAAGGGAACTACTGGAGAAGCTTAGAACTGCAGCCGAGAAGTGTGCTGCCCAGGTGCGGTCGATTCTTCAGGTGAGTGGGTAGGAAGGACGTTTGTTCCACAGGGAGCATAGGCCATGCAAGGGGCTCGGGTCTGAGCATGATTTATATAACATGTTCAGAGTCCATTGGATATAGCAGGCACACATATGGCATGAGGCACACGTGGCAGTCTGGAAAGTTTTCCTAGACTCCTGAAGGAAACATGTGTTAGTACACTGGATTTAACCTTACAGGAAGAGCATTTGCAAACTAATGGATTGAATCAATTAACAGGGAACTAATGTTTTGTTTTGCCTAAACGTGCACAAGGGAAAAATAGGCCTTCATAACTGCAGGACCAACGCCAGCCATTGGTTCACAAGTTCAGGGAATGCTTGTAATGGAATCAGGGGGTTTGAGGAAAGTTTTTGCATGACATCAGGGTGCCTTAATGTTAACATAACAAAGAGTCAAGGGTAAAAGACACCTGTAGTTTGGGGAATAACACTACACTGAATCAAGGGTAATTGAAACAATGGTACAGGGGAAACTCAGGTGAGTTATCATAATGCGCCATAAAGCGCCACAGGGGTAACATGACATGAGCCCTGTGAGCTAGCCCCACTACACAGTAGGTGCATGAGGAGGGTGTGTCACCAGAGGGGCTGCGGGGGCTGTGGGTCTCCCTCCGCAGCCCCCAAAAGGGACAGACTGTGGTGTGACCTCTGTGGGCACCAGGGCATCCCACTTACAAAAAATACAAAAAACAGAATAGTTATGGCGTTATAATAAATAAAAAGAAAATGCCAGGGGGATCGCAGGGACCCTGGGACTCTCCCTGCGGTCCCAGAAATAATAATGGTGTGGGGTGCCCCGTGAAGGCACCGGGCCAACCCATAGACAAAAAAAAGTTCTGCTCCTGTTATCTGCATTACACTGTTATAGTCTGTTTTCCACTGCTGTACCCCATCTTGCATTAATTTTCTGCCTGTTTCTTGTCCGCAACCCTTCCTAGTGTTCAACCTTCTCTTTTCCCGCTGCTGCAGCCCTGCCCCCTCGCCCGCCCATTCGCTCCCGCCCCAGCTGCTCCTCCCTCCCACCTCCCCTTCTTATGCCGCACCAAAGGCAAGCCCGCCAGCGCCCGTCCGTGCCTGGACCGCGCTGCGCCTGGACCGTGCCCAGCGCCATACACCCTGGTCGCAATGAACGGCACAACACCCGACACCGCTACAACCCGCTACAACCTCAGCACCCTCCACCCACTCAACGCCAGCCAATCACACACCTGCTTCCGGACCACACTGAAGTGCACCCAAGGACCCTTCTCCTGCCGGAACTGCAACTACACCAGCCTCAAAGCTGCCACCTCGTCCACCGGGGTAGGACGCAACAACCTCAGATGCATACTACTCAACACCTGCTCCACCCACAAGCACGCCATCGAACTCTGGGACCTACTCGACTCCTCCACCACGGACGTCGCCTTCCTGATGGAGACCTGGATGAACCCCTCCTTGGCACCCGACATCACCATAGCCATCCCTGACGGCTACAAGATCACCCGCAGGGACCGCACCAACGGAGCAGGAGGAGGAATCGCCATCGTTCACAGAAACACCCTCAGAATCTCGACCAGCACTGCCGATACCCTCAGCGCCACCAAACACCTGCACTTCCAGATCCACATCGACCCCAACACCACCCTCAGAGGAACCCTCATCTACAGACCCCCCAGACCCCGGCCACAGTTCAGCGACTCCATCGCCGACTTCGTCAGCATGCATGCCCTTGCATCCATGGACTACATCCTCCTCGGAGACCTGAACTTCCACCTCAAGAACGCCACCGACAGCAACTCCACCACCCTGCTCGACAACCTCGACAACCTCAGACTCAAACAGCTCGTCACAACTCCCACCCACTCCGCCGGACACACGCTTGACCCCATCTTCTCTGCCAGCAACCACGTCACCTTCCGCCACACCACCGAACTCCACTGGACTGACCACCGCTGCATCCACTTCACCTTCGAGAAACCCACCACACACCACCACACACAACGGGCCCCCCGCCGCAGCTGGAGCAAAGTCACCAAAGACCAGCTAATCACCACCCTTGCCCAAAACCCACCTACTGACACCACCGACACTGCCGCCCGCACCCTCAGGCAATGGATTGACGACTGCGCCAACCCTCCCGCCCCGATCAAGAAACCCTCAAACAGACGTACCGACAGAAAAGCCATCTGGCTCACCGCCGACCTCCAGGCATCCAAACAGGCCTGCAGTAGGCTCGAGAAGAAGTGGCACCACGAACAGGCACCGGACAGCAATGCAACCTACAAGAGCGCCATCCGCAGACACCACCAACTCATCCGAACCGCCAAAAGGACCTCCTTCAAAGAACGATTCGACAACAACGCACACAACAGCAAAGAGCTCTTCAACATCGTGAAGGAACTCTCCAACCCCAGCTCCAACTCCAACGACATCCGGCCATCACAAGACCTCTGTGACTCCCTAGCCACCTTCTTCCACCCTAAGATCCCAGACATCCACGACAGCTTCAACAACCGGGCCCCCTTGACAGCCACCGACACCTAAGACTCACCGCCCCCCAGCCACACGACCCCCTGCTCTCCTGGACCCACGTCAACGATGATGACATCATCAGAATCATGAACACCATCCACTCTGGCTCACCATCAGACCCCTACCCGCACCACATCTTCAACAAAGCAAGCTCCACCATCGCACCCCATCTCCGCAAGCTCATCAACAACTCCTTTGAGACTGCCACCTTCCCGGAGAGCTGGAAGCATGCCGAGATCAACGCCTTACTCAAGAAAACGAAAGTGCAGCCCAAGGACCTCAAGAACTTCACGCCCATCGCCCTACTCCCGTACCCGACGAAAGTCATCGAGAAGATTGTCAACAGGCAACTGACCTCCTATTTCGAAGAGAACAACATCCTGGACCCGTCCCAATCCGGATTCCGCAGCAACCACAGCACCAAAACAGCCCTCATCGCTGCCAACGATGACATCAGGGCCCTGCTGGACAATGGATAAACCGCGGCCCTCATCCTCCTGGCCCTTTCGGCCACCTTCACCTACACCGTCTGCCACCACACCCTATGCACACGCCTCCACAAAGCAGGGATCCCCGACAAAGCCCCGGACGGATGTATGACATTACAATGCGTGCTGTTACAACGCGTGCTGTTACAACGAAACTGTTACAACGCAAGTGGATTTACAACGCATGCCATTACAACGCAAGTCTTTACATCGACTTGCACTAGATGGCGTGCTAACATTAGAAAAGTGTAATTTACTATTTCAACTCCAGTCCACTTAACAGTAGGGAAGGTGTTGTGTTAGTAAACTACACTATTTGTAATGTTAGCACGCCATCTAGCGCAAGTCGATGTAAAGACTTGCGTTGTAATGGCATGCGTTGTAAATCCACTTGCGTTGTAACAGTTTCGTTGTAATGGCAGTGCGTTGTAAAAGTTGCGTTGTAAAGGTTGTTCCACCCCTGGACTGGACCACTTCCTTCCTCACCGGCAGAACCCAGAGTGTCCGCCTCCCTCCATTCCGATCTAAAGACACCAAGATCATCTGCGTAGTACCCCACGGATCGTCCCTCAGTCCGACACTCTTCAACGTCTACATGGCACTGCTCACCAACATCGTCCAATCGCACGACCTCAACATCATCTCATACGCCGACGACACCCAGCTGATCCTCTCCCTCACCAAGGCCCACACCACTGCCAAAACCAACCTCCATGAAGGAATGAATGCCATCGCCGAATGGATGAAGAACAGCTGCCTGAAACTGAACTCGGACAAGACGGAGGTCCTCATCATTGGATCCACCCCCTCCGCCTGGAACGACTCATGGTGGCCGGTCGTACTGGGAGCTGCACCGACGCCCACTGACCACACACGCAACTTGGGGGTCATCCTGGACTCATCGCTGTCAATGACCCAGCAAGTCAACGCCGTCTCCTCCTCGTGCTTCCACACCCTCCGCATGCTCCACAACAGTGGTTCCCAAACTTTTGACTCCTGAGGACCCCACAGAGTCACCACTGGAAGTCGGGGACCCCCAAGCAATTTGCATGATTTAAATTTCAAACGTTGAAACAGTAATTCGAAAAAAATAAACACATGTGTGCACACAAAACAAATACTCGAATTACTAAGGATTTTAGGAGCATATTTACAAACCCCTACCACCATGGAAACATCACTTTTTGCTACGTTCTTACAAGGCAGCGGTAAGCCACTTAGGCCCTCTTTCGCACAATGCTTAGCGTGAAAGGGGTGGGTTGTGGGTTTTGCAGTGGGTGTTCCACCGCAAAACCCATTGATTTTGATGCTGCCCCCTATTCACAGGGGCAGCGTAAATAGAAGGCAGCGACAAAATTAACACCAGGGAAAACCAGATCTTAACTTGGCGAAACGAGGAGGAATGCTTTATCTCTCCTCATGTTTGCTTTATCCATGTGTGCTGCCTTGTGCAGCACACATGGAAAAACCAAAACGCCTCGCATTATTTATGTTCAGGAAGGTGACCCTTCCTGCACATAAACAATCATTAAAAAAAATGGCATTTTGTAACTTCCATGTGTGCTGCATTAAGCAGCACACATACAAGTGACAAAACCCCATTTCAAGATTGTTTATGTGCAGGAAGGGGGGATCTTCCTTTACATAAACAATCTTCCCCTTCACGCAGATACCCTTGCACTGTGTTGCAAGGGTGCCTGCATTGGCGCTACACTGCTAAGTATAGCACCAGCACAGGGCGAAATGTAGGGCTGCACTATATTCTTGTAAATATGGTGCAGCGCAGCGTTTCTGAAGTGGCGACACGTGTCGTTAAGCCACAGATGCTAACGACACGCTTCACCACTTCTTTTGTAAATATCCCCCTTAGTATTTTATATTGAAAGAATTTGCAAAAAAGTAAAATTCTAATGGGAAGGTTGGTGCTGCATCTCTGTGACTAACTTTTAAATGGTTGGTTTTATTTCGCAGTACGAGGCTCCTACTCCTGCCAGGGCCAGACTGGGATCCCAAAGCAGCCCTGGCAAATGTTTTCAGACCAGTCTCCATACGGTGCACACCAAGTGCATTGAGCGTGCCTGACCACTACAAAGGGGGCTTTGGGAGGCTCTACCCCCAAAGAAATTTAGGAAACAATGGTGTAGTCTACAACACGTTTATCACTTTACATCACACACATATAGAGACAATTAATCATAAGTGTAACTCAGTGTATAGAAAATGTTACATAAGGCAAAGGGGACTACAAGGTGAGGATTCACATGTCATTTATACTGGTAGGCATTTTTAAAGAGTGCTTGGTCTGGAGAAGCACAAAAAACTTGGGATTCAGAACATAAGACAGTGGTTAGCATTGACTTTAACAATAAAAATGTTTTTCCAACCTGGTAAACCTTTTTAGCAGCATCGGGATAATGAAAGACAGGGAAAAAACAAATTACTAACTTGTACCATGCAGTTTGCAAGCAGCTCTTTGATGACAGTTTATAGGTCACTGTGCTAGATTATGGGTGTCACTTATGTACTGCACAGTAACAAAATAATCATTGTGACAAAAGCAGTAACCCACTCACCTATGCACATTAAATACTGTATTTAAAATGCATGGTACACATTCTTTGCAATAGGCATATTAACCCTCTGTGCTACATTAGATAACTCAAAGCTGCCACAGGACAAAACTCATCTCTCTCCAGCAGGTACATTAATCACTGGTGTTATCTTGACACTTTTATTGTTGCTGGAAAACTGCTAATTATACAAGTGCAGTGCTTTTTAAACTGCTGCCTGCGGACCCCCTGGGAAAGTGTCAGGGACCCCTGGGGGTCCCCGGACCACAGTTTGGAAAAACACTGCTCCACAAGATCTACAGATGGATCCCCACCGGAACCCGAGTAATGGTCACCCAGGCCCTCGTCAGCAGCAGACTGGACTACGGCAACGCCCTCTACAGGGGAACCTCCGCCAAACTCCAGAAACGACTACAACGCATACAGAACGCCACAGCCACATCACATCCCACCTGAGAGACCTGCACTGGCTCCATGTCAACAAGAGGATCACCTTCAAGCTCCTCACCCACGCTCACAAAGCACTCCACAACACCCGACCAGCGTACCTCAACGAACAACTCACCTTCTACACACCTAACCGCCAGCTTCGCTCTGCTGACCTCGCCCTCGCCACCGTCCCCCGCACCCGACGAGCGACCGTCGGTGGCAGATCATTCTCCCACCTCGCCGCCAAAACATGGAACACCCTCCCCATCTGCCTGCGACAGACCCAGGACCTGCTGACCTACAGTAGACTTCTCAAGACCTGGCTGTTCGAGCAGTAGCAGCACCCTGCCCCCCCAGCGCCTTGAGACCCTCACGGGTACATAGTGCGCATTACAAAAGGTTTGATTGATTGATTGATTGAGTGATGTAGAATGTGGGGCAATTAACAGTGCATGGTGAGGGCGCGAATTATAATGACCTTAGGGCACGAGTCATAACCACTTGAGATAACTGTAACTATAACTGGGGAATTTTGGTGGTTTTTAGAGTTTAAAATGTTACGTTGTTACCTTTACCTTCTTTCAACATCTTACTATAACGTCACTTTGTCACTTTGTTTTTCAGCGACTATCTATCTATCTATCTATCTATCTATCTATCTATCTATCTATCTATCTATCTATCTATCTATCTATCTATCTATCTATCTATCTATCTATCTATCTATCTATCTATCTATCTATCTATCTATCTATCTATCTATCTATCTATCTATCTATGTCTGTCTGTCTGTCTGTCTGTCTATCTATCTATCTATTTATCTAGAGCTAGACCTGACAGTCTTAGGGTGGTCTTCCCCTCCCGCTCAGCCTGCCTCCCTCTGTTTTTTTGTTCAGTTTTTGCTGGCTCTAGGACTCTGCACACTTCATCACTGCTAACCAGTGCTAAAGTACAGGTGCTCTCTCCCTAAATCATGGTAACATTGGCTCATACCCACTTGGCATATTTAGTTTACATATAAATTCCCTATTAAAGTGCACTACATGTGACATGGGGCTATAAATTAAAGACTACTAGTGGGCCTGCAGCACGGCTTGTTCCACCCAGCTAAGTAGCCCTCAAGCCATGTCTCAGGCTGACACTGCAGGGCCACTGCAGGGCCTATGTATGCAGTTTACTGCCAATTTGGCTTTGCATTTAAAACTATTTGCCAAGCCTTCAACTCCTCTTTTATTACACATAAGTCACCCCTACGTTAGGCCCTATGTAGCCATGGGGCAGGGGTCTGTGTAAGTAAAAGGGAGAACATGTACTTGTATGTTTTGCATGCCCTAGTAGTAACAAACACCCACATTTGTTTTTCACTACTGTGAGGCCTACTCCTCTCATGGGTCAACATTGGGAATTTCTTACACTGCCTTTAAGCTGTAATTCCTGATTAGAAAGAAGTAGCTGCATTGCGTTTCATATCTCTGGAATGGTTATGATAAATGCTCTCTACTGGTGAAGTTGGATTTAACATTACTGTTTTAGAAACGCCGCTTTTCGAAAATGAAAGGAACAAATGATAGACGGAATTCTGAACAATGCCAACACTCACCCCAAACTGGGGTGGCATGCTGAGCAAAAGAACGATGGATTAAAACCAGATCTTTGTGACTGGGGGTGAATGTTTGGATTGTTCAGCATTCTGTCCATCATTTGTTCCTTTTTCTTTTGTCGCCATAAGTGGGAAGGGTAATTGATTATATCGTTGTCTCTGGTTGTCTGCTCGCCACACTTTCAGACTGTGAGGTTTTACAACATCATCTGAGCGACCATAACCCTTTAACTGCTTTATTTTACTGGGATAATAAAGCCAGTTCTACACCCGCTTACCAGGCATCCACCACACTGGCTGACCAGGGCCAAAGGATAAAGTGGGCCAGCATTGTTCCATCAGCCGTTGTTCAAAACTTGATTGGCTCATGTCATGATGATTTTTAAACCTGTCTGTCAGATGCAGAACCACGACAGAGGATCCTGGCATCATTTACTAGAATTTTCAGGTTTATTAAGGTGGCACTCCTTAAAATCGTTGTTTCGCCGGCCACCTGTGTGGTTAGATGGTTTGACAGGCAAGGCTCCAGACCCCATAAGGACCGCTAGAATCTCTTGCATGCTAAGCCCTGCTGTCAGGAAGAAGTTAGGAAGGCCAGGGCGACCTTTAAGAGAGACTGTAAAGATCGTAAAGCCCAAATCAAAGCAGAGACCTGGGACAAGTTGGTGATGGCTAGGCAGCAGCATAATAGCGCGGCCTTCTGGGGTGTAATCAACTTGCCCCTTTTTCATGAAGAACATCTTACCAAGCAGGCATGTACCATCCCATCTCAGGCCTGGGTGGATCATTTTCGGGCCATTTATAGACTTGAAGGACAGCCAGAGCCAGTAGATGGCCCCTGGAAAGGGTGTAACTTAACTTTTAGCCTCTCAGAGGTCAGAGCTGGTATTTCCCAGTTGCCTTTAAACAAGGCACCAGGGCCTGATGGGGTACCTGGTGACCTATACAAGGATTGTATAGACTTGTGGACCCCAATACTGGCACTGCACTTAAACTATGCTGTATCTAGTCATCTTCCCGTCACATGGTCCTAGTCTATAATAATCCCTGTCTTTAAAAAGGGCAATAGATCAGACCCGGCCTGTTTTACACCCATTTCCGCCATAGACTCGGAGGTAAAAATCATTGTTAGGATCTTATTAAATCGCCTCATGGATTGGGCCGAGGGGCAAAGCTTTTTGTCTGACCTCCAGTATGAGTTTCGCCCTGGTCGGGGAACAATAGAACAGACGTTGAATCTCTATTTTTCAACTTGCAAGTATACTAAGGCCTAGAAGGGGGCCATTCATCTGGCCATCATGGACCTCAGCTCAGCATTTGATAGAGTTCTAAGCTCTGATCGATAATGGAACAGATGGATGTCGATATAGTTTTAATTATTTAATACATTTTTGTGTGATTTGCACAATGGCCTCCCCGCCAGCGTTAAGTTTGGCCCTAATGGGGAATGCACTGAGCACTTTCAACTTCAGCGAGGGGTACGGCAGTGTTGCATTTTAGCTCCTTTTTATTTATATTTTATATCAACAGCTTAGAGCAGGTCCTGAGTGTCGAGGGTGTTGATGTCCCCAGAGTAGGTGGTCATCCCATTCCTGCCTTACTTCATGCGGACAACACCGTACTAATGGGCGGTACTGCTAAAAGCCTGAAAAAACTTCTTTCTCTTTTTATTAAATTTAAGAATAGCCTTGACCTATTCACTAATTTTTCTAAATCACATGTCATGAATTTTGGCCCATAAAAACAAAAACAATGAAATATGTAATAGATGTCCAACCCATTAGAAGGATGGATAAGTTCAAATGTCTGGGGATCCAACTGGATTCTGAGTTCAATTGGCACTCACTCATTAATCAAAATGTTTTCTCTTTTAGCAGGACAATATTTGGTGTCAAGAACTTTTCCCGCTGATTGGGGCGCACCCACATCTAATCGGTTCTAGAGACTTACAAGGAAATGTATCCCCTTAGTGTGTTATGGCAGAGGAATTTGGGGATACGGACAGGTTGCTCCACTCCAAGTCACAGAAAATAAGTTTTTAAGGAGTCTCCTGGTCATTGCCAGAGCGCACCTTATGAAATCGTACACAAAGAACTAGGTATGGATTACTTAGCTGATCGGCCTCGCCTTAATCCATTAAAACTTTGGAACTTGATCTGGACAAAGGAGGAGTTGTGTTTTAGTGGACTGATCTTGATAGACAGCTTACAATTAGACAAGCCCCTACAGATCCCATGGCTGGAGTATGTGGCATGTGGCTTACGGGCTATAGGGAGGCCAGATATGTTTATTAACACCACAACCACAACTTGCACGGATGGAAAGTGGGTTGAATCTGTACTTATGGACAAGCTCAGGTCAGAACGCAAACGCGAACAAAACATTCTATGCGACACGCACTGTTGGTGAAAACAGTTAGTAATATTGAACCTTTTCTGACCTGGGATATCTCTCACCATCAAATCCGACTGTTGAACTATTTTAGGTTTAATTTATTTCACCGTCTGCACCCTTTTAACCGGGGTTGTTTTAAATACTCAGATCTGCCCCCCTGTAACTGCGATAGTATTTCGATCAATGACACATTACATGTGGTTATGTTCTGCCGAAAACATAGTTACCTGCGTCACAATTCTATAAGCACAATTTTATTACCGCTCAATCTTAACCAAGTTAGGCCAGCCTTACTTTCTTACAGCTGCTGAATTCACCTTTTACCTGCTTTTTTCTTGCACGCTTTCTGGTAGGAGTTTTTAAATATGAATGACTATGATACTGATATTCTGTATGTTGTTTTTAAATGACTTGTCTTTTGTGATTTTATCTATAAAATCGGATAAAGATTAAGATGATAATGATGATGATGAAGTGGGAAGACGTGGGTCCCGTGCTCACTGCGCCACTGGATTCAAGCTAGCCTGGCTGCTGAGGGGTGATGCCCAGAAACCCGTCCCAGGATGCTTGTTTCTGGTTCAGGGAGGACCTGGTTTGGCAGTTCAGGCTGGACTGTTACCATGAGGAGCAGGGATTTGCATATGGCTGGGTCCAAACTGGGGTGGCGTGGTGAGCAAAAGAACAATGGATTAAACCCAGATCTTTGTGACTGGGGGTGAATGTTTGCATTAGTCAGCATTATGTCCATCATTTGTCCCTTTTTCATGTAGAAAGTGGACATTTATCTGCTCTTACTGCTCTGTGTGCTTTACAGCCAGTCTCTAATACACGTCTGGGCTGGGTGAGAGCTAAACTTTGTTCATTCCCTCCAAACAACCACAAACACATGAAGGCTAGATGTGACTGAGTATTCATCTATATGCAACTGCATTCTGATGGCTCTACTTGGGCAGGAAGAGGGAAGGGGCTAAAACTTACACTTCAATAGGTAGTGGCCTGACCCCACACAAAGGACTGATTACCCCCCCCCACCACATATAGCCTGGCAGACAGATCCGGTTTGAAAGGGATACTTGTGCACTTCAAAGCCACTCTTTGATCTCTACCCCAATTCTAAGGCACATTTGGGTATAAGTAGTACACTTCTGGACCTGTGACCACTCTAGCAGGAAGAAGAGCTGTGGTGGTACTAAAAGGACTGCTACGCTGCCGGACTCCTTCTTTGGCTGAACCCAGCCCTGCTGTGCTCTTGCCATGCTGAGCCACACTGCTGCCTGCTTTTTGACCAATTGGTGAGACGGTCTTGACCCGTACCACTTAAACCCAGAGTGACTCCAGAGGTTTGCTGGCCTGCCTCCTCTTCCCAAGTCTCAGGGATATCAAGAGACTTGAACCACCTGCATCAGCACCTGCACTCTACAAGCCGAGAGTCTGCCCTACCAAGACATACCATCCCAGTCCTGGACCCTTGCAAGTGAGGCCCTAAGGTGCTCGACAACCCACCCTCACACATCTGCATTGGATTTGGAACCTCTGTGCCGCAGTGTGGGTTGGAACCAGGGCACTCTCGCCGTTATGCGTAGTGTACTCTGTGTATCGCCGCAGTTACATGGATGGCCTCTACGCATCACGTCCACAGCATGATCTACACAGCCTCGTGTGACATCATCCAGCTCAGAGGTACTTTTGTTCCACAGACCCAAGGAGGTCCCTGTAGCTGGGCCATGCTCAAGTGCAGTCGGCCTGAACTTATGACTTTGTCCTGGTCCAGCATGATCACTTAGCCACGCTTTGTGCTTTTATGCGCTATTTTCACATAAATCTATAAAAATGCATATCCCAGGCTCTACTTATTGGATTTTTATCTTATTTTATTAATAAAATCATAATCTATTTTTCTAACCTGGTGTGGAGTCTTTTTTGTGGTGTCTAACTGTGTTAGTGTTTGAGTTATTGCACAAATACTTTACACATTGTCTTCTAAGTTAAGCCTGCCTGCTCTGCGCCAAGTTAACAGAGGGGGAGCACAGGATAATTTAGGTTGTGTTGTGACTTACCCTGACTAGGATTGTGCTTCCTACTTGGACAGGGTACATACCTCTGTGCCAACTAGATAATGGATAGATAGATAGATAGATAGATAGATAGATAGATAGATAGATAGATAGATAGATAGATAGATAGATAGATAGATAGATAGATAGATAGATAGATAGATAGATAGATAGATAGATAGATAGATAGATAGATAGATAGATAGATAGATAGATAGATAGATAGATAGAAGACATCACTGATTTATACATCAGTTATAGTTTAGTAAAGAAACTAGAACTTGCACCCACATCATGCACACACCTTCAGCCAGGTCTTGCACCCATTCTTGTACAAACACCAAGCCCACTTTTTCTACCCTCTTTTTAAAAATGTTACCATTTCATAAGAGATGTAAAATGTGAGGTCTTAAGTAAGCTTTGTTGAAATGTAAATTAGGCCAGCATAATTAATGTCATTTTGGGAATTTCACGTTGCGCTTGTTAAATTTCTGAAATTATGTGAATGCCACTTTCTGCCATTACGCGCCATTCGAAGTAAAAATGTACATTGAAACGGCACCATTTGCAGTGAACACGGGAACAACAGAACACGAATAGTTGCTGTTCAGTATGCTTTTGTTAAATACGTGCTCTTTCCAAAAATTTATCAGGAATGCATTTCATGCTAAAATATAGTGTCAAATGACAGATTTGGCTTTTGCGCAATTACCTTTCATTTCTAGTTATCATGTCAAAATTGCAGAGCTATGCAGAAGGAAATCATGCAAATTCCACACACCACTTGTTACAAGCAGTGCATGACAGGGGAGCAAATTATAGATTTTTGACTAAACAATCAATGTTTTATTTCACTGTCTTTTGGCTTTTTTCAATAGTAGCTTAGGTGGCATTCTAGCACTTAACTGTAACATCACATTGACCTTTTTTATTTTCAGTGAATATATAAAAATATACATATGTGTGTATCTATGTATATATTCACTGAAAAAAACAAAGGTTTAAGTAACACTATACTCAGGTGTGATAAAAAAAATCTGTTTGTGTTTCCTGCTGTCGCTTTGGGCTGTCCCTGCTGGAACTCGGGGCCTGACTGACTTTGTTTCCCGCCATCTCGCTGTTGCAGCACCGTCCCACCACCCCCCCTCCCGCCGCCGCGTATCAGAACTTCGTGGCCGCAGCGTGGAGGGAGGGTGAGTGAGGACTACATCACCCAGGATCCCCGGGTCTCACACACCGGACGCAGCGACACCAGTCCAGCGCCCGGAGGCGCTTTAAATACAACACCACACCCGGTGGAGCGGATGTGTTTCCTGCTGTCGCTTTGGGCTGTCCCTGCTGGAACTCGGGGCCTGACTGACTTTGTTTCCCGCCATCTCGCTGTTGCAGCACCGTCCCACCCCCCCTCCCGCCGCCGCGTATCAGAACTTCGTGGCCGCAGCGTGGAGGGAGGGTGAGTGAGGACTACATCACCCAGGATCCCCGGGTCTCACACACCGGACGCAGCGTCACCAGTCCAGCGCCCGGAGGCGCTTTAAATACAACACCATACCCCGCGTCGCGGGACCGCGCGCGGGTAAGCCCGGGCAAAGGGCGGGCCGTCTGAGGCCGTCCGAGGACGGAGGAGGCCGGGCTGGGCCACCCCTCTATCGTGGAGATACTGTCATCACCTACAAACGCTAACGACAAGGTACTGTGCTATGGCAAAATGACTTCCTGGTAGTGTGTGTGGGACCTGGCTTGCTGTAGTGGACTTTTGAACTCGCTTCCTGCAATTTACTTGGTTGTTGCCTTACAACTTGCGCTCTACCTTTGCTGTTGGGACAAAGTCATGGGCAAAAGGAAAGCTGCAGAGGGAGGGCAAATGAGTACTAGTAAAAAGGGCAAAAAGTCTAAGAAGAACATTCATGCCGCTATGAATTGTGTCCTGACTAGAATAGAGGAGATTGTGCATGACTGCGAGGACACACTGCTTGACGAACAAGCGGGGAATCAGATAGCTAAAGTCGCCCCTAAGATAAATAGCACAATACCATCTATGTTTAATACCCAGCGCTTGACAAAACAACAAAGGTCTGACCCCGCCCCCGTCATTACTATTCCTGATCTGCAACTCACTCATCTACAGTCCACGGCTACCACGAACGCCTCTGAAGTTGTCTCAGTAACCCCGGACCCTGCCCTTCAAGACCTATTTTGTACCAACAGGTTTGCCTCCCTCGATCCTGACTTGTCTCATCCATCTAGCCAGGCCTCTGAGCCCATAGCGGATTCTTTGATTGCTACCAGGTCTGATGCCGATAACTTTACAGCGCTTTATGGCAGAGTGGAGAGATTAGAGGAGCTGGTGGCCGATCTTAGTAAGAGAGTGGAGAGTCTTA
This sequence comes from Triturus cristatus, assembly GCF_964204655.1. Lineage (NCBI taxonomy): Eukaryota > Metazoa > Chordata > Amphibia > Caudata > Salamandridae > Triturus > Triturus cristatus. Next base: position 884,509,387 of record NC_140594.1, read on the forward strand.
TTATGAGCAAGGTCCCCTCCTCGACTTCCCCGGCCCTTCCATCTGTTTCCGGGGCAGTTTTGTCTACGAAGAAGATTGACTTCTCAAAGACAATTCCCCTAAAAACTAATGTTGGTAAAGTAAACATGGGTGCTTATAATAAGGGGAGCAATACCAGAGTAAATGATCGTATTAAGCCACACCTACATATGTTGAGATGCTCTGAACCATCAAGCTTACCCACTGTAATTCCTCCTTCTAGATGTACCTCTAGCTCTCCTTCATCTGGCAGAAACAACCCTACACTCTACACTCCAGTTCCTTCGGCTACCCCCTATCCTGCGTGTAATAGCTTTTCTGTTTTCATGACTCATGCTCCAAAATTGACATCACGCTATGTTCTTGAAAGCAGTGAATCCTTACATAATAAAGTTATACACTGGTTGAGATATGTAAGAGGATGTAGATCTATCATTAGAGAGGATATTACAAGGGTAAGGAGGCTCTCACGGGTGGATGCTGGCACTGATTGTGTAGAGATCACTTTCAGGGATCCTGTCTTAGTGGAAAACCTACTCTTGCTTGAGTATAGGACTTCTCCACCAGCTCATTCTTCAATCCAGATCCGTAAGTTTCCTGTTTGGAATCTCCAGAGGGAGGGAGAGGACTCTGGCTTAAGACAAGTTGATTGACTAACCAATGCAAGTATAGGATCTCCCTTATACCCACTCACCCCTCACTGTGCAATGGCCTTGCCTTCGAATAGCATTCCACCTCTCTACCCGCTCTTAAAGGATCTGGGTGAAGCTGCTGATAGTCTGGCAGTAGATGAGGGCTCCCAAGTCAGTATGCCGGTAGATAGAGGGACTTCCTCAATGCCATCTCCCACGGGTGTTATCAAGTTGCTATCATGGAACATCGCAGGGCTAAGGAGGAACCTCACAGACCCTGTTTGGAGTGATTTTATTGACAAGTTCGATGTTATCCTTTTTCAGGAAACCTGGAGTCTGGTCCCCCTGCACAGATCAGGGTTTACTACCTTTTCTGTTCCAGCCATCAGGTCCACACGAGGTCGACCCTCTGGGGGTCTCTTAATTTGGGTCAATATTAGCTGGAACTAGACAGTTAAGTGGCATCCAACTTCACCTTATGACCTCTTGCATATTTCTATCAAAGGGTCAGCCCACCAATTTCCCCTCGAAATATTTCACATCTATGCTAGGGGTACTCCTGGCGGACAAACATGCCCAACTGTTTCAGCCCTTGAGTCTGAACTCTCTGCTATTTCCCCAAGGGCAGGCGTCATAGTTGCCGGGGACCTAAATTGCACTTTTGAGCCCCTGAGCAGCGATGACATCCTGGGTATTGGCGATACTGATTCCAAACAGGGTATACCTCAATTAACTCTTCCACCATTGAAGAAATGGTCTAAGAGAGCAGTACAAATCAATGCTCTCACTTTGGAGTTTAACTTGAGGGCCACAAATGGTCGAACCCATTCAGATGGCTTGGGTGCCCCTACATTCACGAGAACTGCTGCCCCCTCACGTATTGATTATATCTTGCTGAGTACAGAGATCTGGCCGGACCTCATCGATATGGTTGTGGTCGACAGGCCCGAGAGCGATCACAATCCCCTGTTTATGCAACTCAGGCGTGGCTTGGTCACTACTTCTATTGAGCCCCTAGTTGAACAGAGGCCCGGGGCTAGAGAGGTCGCCCCCACAAATTGTAATAGATGCCTCAAGTGGCCAAGGGTGGCAAAGCGTGAGATGGACCTGTGTAAAATCAGAAGCTTAGTTGAAGATGGCATTGTAGCTATGGACTTGTCCACGGGCTGTCCCTCGAAGACTCTCCCCCCCAATGACTTCTTAGAAGTCTACCAACGGACGGTAGCAAGCGTTGGGAATTTCTTTGTGATACAGGAGAAGGGGGATCAAAAGCGGCAACCCCCAAAAACAGAAAACCCTTGGTTCTCACAAGACTGCAGGGATATGAGACAGACCCTATCCCGAGCTATTAAATCCAAGGACCAGTTAGTTATTACTAATGCCCGGAAAATGTACTATAATACTATAAGGAAGGCAAAGCGTCTGTGGGATGAATCCCACTGGCAGGACTTAAAGGCCGCAGCCCTGCTAAAAGATTCATCCCTTTTTTGGAACCTTGTAAATATTAGTACTAGGGGTGGGGCTGATCCAATCCCGAACCATATAACGGGGTCCCAATGGCATTCACACTTTTCAAACCTTTATTCATCTAGGGGAAGAGTGGGCCACGAGGAGCAGATGCCTGAACCGGAGCATCCGGAACCTCTGGAGCCGGAGGCCGATTTTGCTCTAAATGAGGTCCTCTCTGCAATAAATATGATTGCCCCGGGAAAAGCAGCTGGCCCGATGGACTCCCAGGTGACCTACTGCTCCATGAAAAAGACCTCTGGGCAGAATTCATCCTTCGGTTTCTTAAAAATCTAGCTCTTGGTTGCCCAATGCCGGATTCCTGGAAGGGGGCGGAGGTGGTGGCCATCTACAAGAAAGGGGATAGAGGGGACCCCGCCAACTACAGACCGATTAGTTTAATCGATGTAATTCAAAAAGTGGTTGGCAGAGTCCTCCTAACTAGGATTAAGGCTTGGACAGATGAGGAGGGTATTCTGAGTCATCTGCAAGCAGGTTTCAGGGAGGGAGTAGGTACTATCGACCAGGTCTTCAGATTTTGTATTATCTATTGGAAATCTGTGGTCATCGAAAAAGGCAGCCTTTATTTGGCATTTATCGATCTAAAAACAGCCTTTGACCTGGTGCCACGATCACAGCTGTGGCAGGTACTGTACGATCTGGGCATCCCTCCCCTAACCCTGGATCTCCTCAAACGCCTCCACGTAGGCAATTTTGCCAAAGTCAGGTGGGGATCTCAGGGACAACTTACAGAGAGGATTTCTGTCGAGAAAGGAGTGCGCCAGGGTTGTGTTATGGCCCAACCCTGTTCTCTCTATATATAAATGGTGTGGCAGACTATTTGAGAGGCGACAGGGTCGATGCCCCAACCCTGTGCGGGGAAAAAATATCTACCCTGCTCTTTACTGATGACACTCTCTTGATTTCGAAAAGCCCTATGGGCTTACAAACACTGTTGTCCCGTTTTTCCCAGTTTTGTGACATCAGGGGGCTGAAAATAAATACATCGAAAACCAAGCTCATGTTGCTATCTCCCTCAAAAAACTTCAGGAATAACATCAACCTTAATGGCATCACACTTGAGCTAGTGGACGCTTTTGATTATCTCGGAGTGAGGGTCAATAACAAGCTTAAATGGGCTCCCCACCTCTCAAAAATGCTCCTTGCCCACAAAAGAGCTGCAGGGGCAATATCGAAACATCAGAGGCTCTCACACAGCAGGCCAATAGCGGTGGCCGTTAAGGTCTACGAGGGGAAGGCACGGTCAGCAGCCCTCTACGGGGCGGAACTGTGGGGATTTGAAAATTTGACAGAGCTACTTAGATCTGAGAACAAGTTCTTCAGAGACTTAGTCTCGCTCCTCCTGTCCACCCCACTAGCTCCACTTCGTAGCGACCTTGGCAGACAAAACATCAGCAACGTGGCCAGGTTGCGTCCCATACTATACTGGTCAAGGTTCAGAAGGTCCCCTGAACTCCACCACTACGCCTCAGCCTTGGACGAGTTATTAAATCTGGGAGCTGATCATTATTATAGAGGCTTTTATAACGCGCTCTGCTACTAAATAGTATAGTATCCTGGCGCGAAGAGAAAAAAGAAGGGGACAGATCGCAGTAAATGCAAGGGAGGAGCAGCCTTTAGGCATTGGTGTTGAATAGGTAGGTTTTTAGGCCTTTCCTGAAAGCCATGATGGAAGGGGCTGTTCTCAATTGCAGAGGCAGGGTATTCCAAGCTCTCGCTGCTCTAACAGAAATGGATTGTCCGCCAAGCCTGCTATATTTGAACTTTGGTACAGTCATTTGATGGAGATTGCTTGATCTGAGAGGGCGATTGGGGGCATAGAGAGAGAATCTTTTTCTCAAATAGGTTGGGCCTGTTAGGTGGAGTGCTCGGTATGCTAACACAAGAATCTTGAATAAGATCCTTTGTGCCACTGGAAGCCAGTGAAGGTCTCGGAGTGGTTGGCGAACGCTAGATCTTCTGGGAATGTTAAACAGCAGCCGGACCGCAGCATTTTGGATGACTTGGAGGCGATGGATCAGATAGGCTGGGAGTCCGCTGTAGAGAGCATTCGCATAATCCAGTCTGGATAATATCAGAGCGCGAATGACCGTCTCCTTAGCTGATCGCGGAAGCAAAGGAAGGAATCTGCGTAGAGTTTTAAGAGTGGAAAAGCAGATTCCGGTGAGTTTTTTCAGGTGATCTTCAAATCTGAGATTATTGCTGAACCAGATTCCTAGGTTTTTTGCAGGTCCACCTGTGTATTTAGGGCTGGGAAAATCGGTGGGCCAGAGAGAATCATAGAAATTATCTGGGAAGGAGCCGTACACTAGAATCTCAGATTTGCTCTCATTGCACTTAAGTTGAGCCAAGGCCAGCCAGCGGAAGACCGATGATAGGCAAAATTGGACTCTCGTTGTGTCAAGGTTGTTTTTGGGCCATGTAAACAAGAGCTGGGTATCATCGGCGTAGGCCATAATTTTGGCCCCCAGCTGTTCCGCAAGATAGATAAGGGGGGTCAAATAGACATTAAAAAGCAGGGGGCTCAGGGTGGAGCCCTGTGGTACGCCAGTTGAGAGTTTTTTGGGAGAGGAAGAGAAAGGTGGCATCCACACTTGCTGGGACCTGTCATCTAAGAAAGATCTCAGCCAGCCGAGGGCAGGGCCAGTTATGCCAATGTCTGCTAGTCTGGTCAGTAGGAGGGAGTGAGGGACCGTATCGAAGGCGGCAGAGAGGTCCAATAAAATCAGCGCCGCTCTGCCACCTCCGTCTAGGCACTCCCGGATAGCCTCAGAGACCTCAACCAGGGCCGTCTCTGTGCTGAAGGCAGCTCTAAAACCTGATTGCGCAGGGTGGAGAGCTTGAGAGTCTTCTACGAATCGGTCCAGCTGTGAGAATGCAACTTTTTCGCATATCTTTGTTAGAGCTGGCAGTAAAGAGATGGGTCGGAAGTTAGCGGGAGTTTTTGGATCTAGGCCATTTTTCTTAAGGAGTGGTAGCAGTTTTGCCTGTTTCCAGCAAGCTGGAACTGTGGCGCTGGAAAAGGAGAGGTTCACTATATGCGTCACCTCTTGGCCGACTGTGTTAGCCAGGCCCGCAAGGACTCTGGCTGGGCAGGGGTCCGCTGGGGAACCCGATTTTAGGGTAGCCAGAATTTTCGCGACCTCAGTTGGATTCACTGGAGTGAAGAGGGCAAACTGATCCGTAGAAGTGGGCATAGTGGGAATGGGAGTAGTCATAGAGGCTGGGAAATTGTTGCATACAGTGAGCAGATCATCTTGGATTTTATCGATTTTTTCCACAAAAAACACAGAGAGTTCTTCACACCATTTTGCCGATGAGGCTAGAAGAGGGTGAGCGGCGCAAGGGGAGACAAAGCTTTTAACAACAGCAAAGATTTCCGCGCTGTTGTTGTTGGCCTTGGAAATACGCCCTTCATAGTATGAGCTTTTTGCCACTTTAATTGCAGCATAGTATTTCTTTTGAGCTGTTCGAAGTTCTTTCTTGGCCTCAGGGAGGTATGCTTGTCTCCAACGTCTTTCGAGTTTTTTGCAGCCTGATTTAAGATCGCGGAGGGTGTTGGAGAACCAGGGTTTAGAAGGGGAGGAGCGAACTCTACAGACGAGACCTGATTTGGTTGAGAGAGCAACACCTTCTTTAATCCATGAGTTGAATACGCTCACTGCTGGTTCAATTTCTGAAGGCAGTGAGGGGCGAGAGGTATCGAGATGGTCACAGAGTGAAGTTAAATTAATTTTCTGTGTATGAGCCACAGATTGGTTGGTCTCAGCAGGGCGGGACAAGGGCCAGGAGAATCTTATTAGCATGTGATCAGACCAGTTTAATTTCTCAGGTTCGGACATATTTATATTAAAATTGGTGCATACTAAGTCAAGGGCATGACCCCCTGAGTGAGTGGGAGCCTTGATCCACTGTTTCAGTTGGGCCATCGCAAACGCATCGTTTAGCCGAACTGTGTCGGATAGATCAAGCTGGTCCACATGGATATTAAAGTCCCCCAGAAGGAGATATGTGGGGTATTTCAGGGCGCGTGGGACTATCATGTCCTCTAGTGCCTCTAGAAATTTTCCTGCGTGGCCAGGTGGTCGGTAAACCAGAGATCCACCTAAGGTAAAGTGAGCCCCTAAAGTGAGAGAAAAATGGAGTACCTCAGCATCAATGGATGGGCCCATAGGGTCTAGAGAAAAGGTCCATTTATCCCGAAAAATGGCTGCTACGCCACCTCCTCTGCCTAGGGGGCGGTCTTGTCTGATAATTTTAAAGCCACGTGGGATGGCAAGTTCGATCACTGGGTTACATGTGTCATTGAGCCATGTTTCGGTGACAAAGAGAAGGTCAAACTCGTTGTCACTTAGTAGCTCGAATATTTCATTAGAATGTTTTACCAGAGATCTGGCATTGATCAAGCCGGCCCGGAGACTAGACGGGTCAGTAGCACACTGTGTGGAGGCTGGTAGAGTAGGTTGAGAGCGGAATGAGCATGATTGACAAGTGTACTGAACAGCAACCGCCAGGTCCCATTGACTCGAACAGGAGCAAGATTTAGTGTTCAGTGCAATTAAATACTCACGAGAGTAGGGAACACGCAGCCGGTTACAGGGTAGGGGGGCAGCTGCAAGGGGGCTGGCGCTGGCCGCGTCCGGGACGCGGACGGGCGCAGACGGGCTTGCCCTACGCGCGCCTTCGGCGCGCAAACGGCGCTCCCGCTGCGCTCGTCCGCTGCGCTTCCGGTGGCAACACATGATGTAGCCAACGGAGGGGGCGTGGCCTGTGATGTGGGCGTGGCCCAGGGACTCGCCTGAATGGTGTGGTATCGGTCGTTGCAGCCGGCGCTATGCAGCGCTTCACGGCTGTTTCAGGAGGGCTTAGGGAGAGTAGCACACACAAGTAAAAACAATAGATTTCAGGTTTTTTTTAAAAAGAGATAGCACAGAGAAGCTCCCGGCGTGTGCCTGCGGAGTCCTTCAGTTTCTCGAGGCGGCGCTCACCAAGGCGCGTTTTATAGGCTGCCTGACGGAGGGGGCGTGGCCTGTGATGTGGGCGTGGCCCAGGGACTCGCCTGAATGGCGTGGTATCGGTCGTTGCAGCCGGCGCTATGCAGCGCTTCACGGCTGTTTCAGGAGGGCTTAGGGAGAGTAGCACACACAAGTAAAAACAATAGATTTCAGGTTTTTTTTTAAAAAAGAGATAGCACAGAGAAGCTCCCGGCGTGTGCCTGCGGAGTCCTTCAGTTTCTCGAGGCGGCGCTCACCAAGGCGCGTTTTTATAGGCTGCCTGACGGAGGGGGCGTGGCCTGTGATGTGGGCGTGGCCCAGGGACTCGCCTGAATGGTGTGGTATCGGTCGTTGCAGCCGGCGCTATGCAGCGCTTCACGGCTGTTTCAGGAGGGCTTAGGGAGAGTAGCACACACAAGTAAAAACAATAGATTTCAGGTTTTTTTAAAAAGAGATAGCACAGAGAAGCTCCCGGCGTGTGCCTGCGGAGTCCTTCAGTTTCTCGAGGAAATGAATTCTGGGTAATGAATTTGAAAAAACAACTGCAGACGATTGGTTTGGAAGAAGCCTGGGTGAGCCAGGTTCCTCCCCCCAAACTAATGATAAAAAAAACCTATTGGGATTGGGTTACGGCCGAAACCCTAAGAAACCAGGAGGGTGTCCTCTCTGTGCATTTCTTGGATATGAAACCGGCTCCCAGTCTGGAGCCCTTTCTGGATTTCATTGAATCGTCTGAAGACAGATCACTATACCTCAAACTGCGGTATGGTACACTCTCACGTTATGATTTTCAAACCAGCTGGAGCAAGGCAATCACGTATCCAAAAGGTTGCCCTGGTTGTGCCTCGCCCACAGAGTCCACTGGCCACTTTATGTTTGCCTGCCAGGTGTACAGGCAACCCAGACTAAGGTGGCTTAAACCTGTCTGTAAAAATCTGGGTATAAGGTCTGCCAGGGTGGCACTGCGTATTTTGACCTACGAAACATCCATCCCAAGTGTAATCTGTGGGACTGCAAAATACCTGGGTTGGGCCTGGAGGTTAAGACGCAGGCTGCTCAAGGCACACTATCTACAAGTAAACCACCCACTTCCTTGAACCTGCAGCCTATTACTGTTTACATTTTCAATTATAGGGGATATGTGGATATAATATGTGTATATATATGTAAGTTTTCCATCCTTTTTAACTATGTATGGACTGAAGCCATTTGTTGTAGTATGTTTTTTTTCTTAAACTGTTTTAATACATATTGTGCTGAACTTTTATGACATTTTGCATATGTCGAATAAAGTACTACAACAACAACGACTAAACAATCAATGTTTTATTTCACTGTCTTTTGGGTTTTTTCAATAGTAGCTTAGGTCGCATTCTAGCACTTAACTGTAACATCACATTGACCTTTTTTATTTTCAGTGAATATATAAAAATATACATATGTGTGTATCTATGTATATATTCACTGAAAAAAACAAAGGTTTAAGTAACACTATACTCAGGTGTGATAAAAAAAATCTGTTTTTGTTTTAAAAAAAATACCTTAGAAATTCACTGAAAAAAACAAAGGTTAAAAAACGTTCTACTTAGGTGAATTTGTCAGTGACAACATTAATGTTTTGAACTAAAAAAAAACACAGAAATTCACCAATTATAGCTAGCAGAGCTAAAAATAGCTTGTACCCCCGTCATGCACTGCTTACGACCTCACATATTACATCACTCATGACATGTTCTATGACTTCATTTAGGATATCACTGATCAACCCCCCAGCATGCAGCCAACCCCATGCTGCGCATAGCCTTTGGCTGGGTCTGTGTCCAAGCCCCTTAAAGGCAGCCCACCCCATACTGCACAGGACCTTCAGCTGGGCGTAGTTGGCCAGCAGGCCTGGCCCTTGGCCAGGCCTTGTGCCAACCCCCCTCTCCAAGGCAGCCAACCCCACACAGCCTGGTCCAGGGGAACCCATCCCAAGGGCCTTTTCTTTTTTAAAGTGGAGGGGGCCAGTGCTCCCCAATCCTTATTAGGACCTGGGGATCCCATGCCGTAGGGCCTTTTTTTAATTAACTGGAACGGGGCTGCATGGCCCCCTATCCTGAGTCTTATTAGGCCCTGTGGACCTCACCGCCAGAGATGCCATTTTGTCAATTAAAAAGGAGTTGGGCTGCGTGGTCCCCCTCCTAGAGCCTAGATAGGCTCTGTGGACCAATCCCCAGGGCTGTTATTTTATATATTTAAGAGGAGGGGGGCTGCGTGTCCCCTCTTGTTGAGCCTAGTTAGGCCCTGGGGACCCTATCCCCCAGGGCCATATATTTTATATAAAGAAGAGGGGGGCCATGGAGATGCCCTCCCCGAGCAGTGTGAGGCCCTGGGGACACCGTCCCCCATGGCCATTACAAAAAACAAAGGAGAGTGGGCCACGTGGAGCCTCTCCTGAGCCTTGGTAGGCCCTGTGGATCCCATCCCTCATGGGATGTTTGTTAATGCAAGGGGAGGTGGCCATGTAGCCCCCTCCCTCAGCTTTATTAGGCCCTGGGGACCCCAGGGCCATTTCCCAAAATTAAGGGGAGGTGCCATGCATCCTTCCTCCCCGAGTTGCTATCGGACCCTTGGAACCCATCCCCAGGGGTCTGCATTTTTTAAAGGTGGGTGCCCTGGTGCCCACCCAGGTCACCCACTATTGTCTTTTTGGGGCCATGAGGGAAGCCCCAAAGCCCTCGTGGGCCCAGCTGGCTCTGCATATGCAGCAGGGGCCGCCATTAGCTCCTGCACACAGGGAGCAGCTACTAATGCTACACCTTGCGTGCGGGAGAAATATTTTGATCTGTTTCCCTGTGCGCAGCAGTGCAGACAGGGAAACTGATCAAAAGTCTGCTCCGAGTGGGTGGGAGCATTTTCAAAGCTCCCACCCACTAGGAGCAGACTTTAAGTTTGCTCCCAGTTGGAGAGTTTTGGATATGCTCCTGCTTAGCAAGAATACATGGTTTTACCTGCCCATGCACGTGTGGGAAGGGAAACCACTATGTCTAGGGGGTGGGCTTCCTGGGACATACCATGTGAGCCGGCCCTGGGGATGTGGTCCCCAGGGCCATTAATAGCTCAAGGAGGGGGGACGTGATCCCCCTCCCCTAAAGTAATTGGACCCAGGAGTGGGCTCCCAAGGGCCTTAAAAGGCATAGGGAGGGGGCAGCATGGCCCCCTTCCCATTTTAAGAGGTGGGATCCCCGGGTCCTTTGGAGGCTCAGAGAGGGACAGCATTGTCCCCTCCCCATTTTGCTAAATGTTAGTCCCAGGGGTGGGTTCCCAGGGGTCTCTGAGAGCTTGCGAAGGGAGGTAATGCAGCTGCCTCCCCTTTATGAATACAGCCCTGTGGGGCGGCTCCCCGGGCCTTTAATGGCTTGCGAGGGGGGCCACACAGACCCCCCCCTTAATGAATACAACCCTGGGGATGTGCTCCGCAGGACAAACTTAGCAAACGCGGCCCCAGCTGCCATTTTGGTTTTATTTTGTTTTTCTGATCCCGAGGGAGTATAGAGGGATCAAAGCATTTTTGGGATTTTTGTTTTAGGCCCCAGGGGGGTCCTTATGGGTCCATCCAATAGGTTCTAGTGGATCAGGGTATCCCTACCCTGCCCCATATATATTTTTTTAAATCATGTTCAGGGCAGTGGACTAAGTCCCTGAGTACTGTAATGGCTGCCAGCAACATTTTTCTCATGATGCTGGCAGCCAATCAGAGTGCTCACTTACTCAGAAGTCTGACTTTCGTGGGAGCGAAATGGCTCAATGGAAATAAAGCTCCCTGAGCTAATCAGAACACACTACTTTTAAACTGGCGCTCCCGCAAAAGTCTCTAGAGACTCATACGGACTCAACCATCCAGACATACAATTATGTTTTACTCTAAATTCCTCAAAAACTACTGAACAGATTTACACCAAATCACAATAAGCACAATCTTCAGACCTGATCTAGCTTCCTGCTAAATTTGGTGTAATTCCATTAAGCCGTTTTTGTTGCAACCCTGCCTAAAGAAGTCTATGGAAAATACATGGGAATTTCGCGTTTTTGGACCCCCTTTTTTCCTAGACCTCCGCTTGACGGATCACCCTGAACCTTTCCATGCACAAACTAGTCAATAAGTAACACTCTTGTAAAGTTTTGAGGAGATTTCTTAAACAGTGCCAAGTTTGTTAGCAACACAAAAAATGAATTTCCTATGGAACAGCTCAGCTAACTGTAACTACCTAATGGCAAGTAAATGGACTTAATCACTGTGTGCGCACCATCGGAGAGAGAGTTTGGCACTCGCGTCGACATGTATTGACAGTAATCTAAACTCTAGAATTACTGCCATTTGGACGACTCTTCCTGGCAGGTGCCTTTACTTGATACAGCTGTGGAAGGGGCATTTCTGACTACAAGGCCATCTGCAAAGCATGCGGCACAACAATGGAGCAGCAGCCAATTGCGAGAACACGTTCTAAGGGGAGAGAACAGCTCATAATCAGTGGGATTTTAATCATGAGCACCCTGTTGCTCTGTACCTATATACAGGTGATTATGATTTTGATTTGCCACAGAGACTGTTACAACTGTAATTGGTTTAAGCATGAAGGCTACTGTGTGGATAGGCCTGTATGACCTACACTAAAATGGTGGCTATGGACATTGGTTAACAATGAAGGTAAAATCAGTCCTCTGTCTCCTGCGTGAGTGCTTCATTTTGCCCTTTTGGGATCATGTGGAATATATGTGTGTGTATATATATATATATATATATATATATATATATATATATATATATATATATTACCTACTGGCGGTCGCCAGTAGGTAGTTATAGTTAGGATCCTGTTTCCATAGGAAAACCGCAACATTCTATTTGGAATAACTTTGGCGCCGGTCGACGAATCCTCGCGAAATTTTCAAAACTAATGGGGCGCTACGCTCCGCTCCTACCCTGAAAGTCTTGGGGGGATTCGTCAAGCGGGGGCTGAGAAAAAAGGGGGGTCCCAAAACGCGTTTTTCCCATGCATTTTTCCATAGGACCTTTAGACACAGCTACAGCCCGAACGGCTGAACAGAGTTACTTGAAATTTGGCAGAGAGGTAGTCTACAGTTCAAGGAAGTGCCTTTTGTAGGTCTGGTGTAAATCTGTTCAGTAGTTCCTGAGAAAATAGCATTTAAATCAATATATATATCTGTGGCAGCTTACGGTGCGCTTACCGTGCGCTTACGGTAAGCTTACCGTACGCGTACGGTGCCGTGCGCGAGCGCGATTCTGATTGGCTGTTCGATCTTAGTAAACATTCGAATCGTTCGAAACCAGGAAGCGGCGGCCGCCATTTTCTCTCTCGCACTCTGAGGGGGGAGGAAAAACAAAGGGTGAAAACATGTAAAGGGGCAGGTTAGACAGCTCCCAACCACCTAGCCTTGTTCATGGTGTCCCAAAAGGACCCCCAAGGCCAAAAATTCAATTTTATTTTTTTTCGTAAAAACGCCGATTACGCTTACCGTACGCGTACGGTAAAAATTAATTATAAAAAAAAAAATATCCACACTTTCCCACCCCCGTGTGCAAAAGGTGCCCGCAGTGCACCTTTTGTGCATGGCATATATCATAATGGAACATTTATTCGATCACCTTTCACAACGAAGCGCATAATATGTCCTCCGTGAGCGGACGGTGCGCGAAGCGCATCGTGCGTACATGGCCCATCCAGCGTAACGTGGGCACGCGGTGCGCGTAGCGCACCGCGTGCCCACCGTGCGTGCACGGCACTAACTGCGTAAAGTGGGCACGCGGTGTGCGAAGCGCACCGCGTGCTCACTGTGCGCGCACGGTGCGCGAAGCGCACCGTGCGCGCACGGAACGAACTGCGTTAAGTGGGCGCGCACGCCACGAACGGCGTAAAGTAACTTAGCATTTAAAAAACCGTACAAATTCACTGAAAAAACCATAGGTTTCACACACGTTATAGTTAGGAATTAGCATTTAAAAAACCTTGCAAATTCACTGAAAAAACCATAGGTTTCACACATGTTATAGTTAGCTGGACATTTTACTCATAAAAAACCAATGAAATTCCCCCGTTATAGTTAGCGCAATCCTCTGCTGATGACATATGTGTCTTTATGAAAAAAAAATATTTCTAATATATGTATAGCTAAAATTTAATGGAAGAAGACATGGGCAAATAAGTGTCTAAATACAGTATTAGCATCAGCAGAGGATTGCGGTCGCGTGAGTTATAGTTGCCTGCACTAACTATAACGGGGGAATTTCATTGGTTTTTTATGAGTAAAATGTCCAGCTAACTATAACATGTGTGAAACCTATGGTTTTTTCAGTGATATATATATATATATTCACTTAAAAAACCATAGGTTTCACACATGTTATAGTTAGCTGGACATTTCACTCGTGAAAAACCAATGAAATTCCCCCGTTATAGTTAGTGCAGGCAACTATAACTCACACGACCGCAATCCTCTGCTGATGACGTCAGATATTACATCACTGATGACATATGTGTCTTTCTGAAAAATAAATATTTGTAATATATGTATAGATAAAGATTAATGGAAGAGGACATGGGTAAATAAGTGTCTAAATACAGTGATGTAATATCTGACGTCATCAGCAGAGGATTGCGGTCGCGTGAGTTATAGTTGCCTGCACTAACTATAACGGGGGAATTTCATTGGTGAAATGTCCTGCTAACTATAACGTGTGAAACCTATGGTTTTTGAAGTGAATATATATATATATATATATATATATATATATATATATATATATATATATATATATATATATATATATATTCACTGAAAAAACCATAGGTTTCACACACGTTATAGTTAGCTGGAAATTTCACTCGTACAAAACCATTGAAATTCCCCCGTTATAGTTAGTTCAGCTAACTATAACTCGCGCGCCCGCAATCCACTGCTGATGACGTCACATATTACATCACTCATGACATGGTCAGTGACATCACTGATGACATCTCAAATGACATCACTGATGACATCACTGATGACATCATCCTTGTGATAGAGTAGCACATCTTCTCACACTCTAATATAACCTTTGATACACCGACTAAAAATTTAAGAGTTCCATTGTCAAAACCATACATACTCCAATACCAACAACTACATACCCAATTATTAACTCTTAGGTCTACATACACCTCCACTCATTCACCTGTACAGTCACTCATACTTACAGTCACTCCATACAAAACTATCATATGCATTTATACATCTATATAGACACTCACACACAACCAATCATCCATAGAGGTACTCTCACACCTAGTCAGTCATGCAAATAATCACACTCCAATTTACTCACCTATGCAGTTATACACACACAAGTTCACTTACTCATAAGAAAGTACCACATTCTTATGCTCTTATACAATCATTGATACAAGCACACACTCATCCATACAGCCACTCTAACAATCACACACTCTCACATCTACCCACTTATATACTCTTACACACATATATACTGCCTTTTACATATGTAGTTAGTCACAAATGTACCACTGACATATACATTCAATCCCTAACACACCCATACATTCACTCACTCAACCATACAGTCCATCACAGATGCAGTCTTAAAACCATGCACCAATAGAATCACCCACTCACACATCTATGCATAGAGTGACACACACCCTACCCACACAAACACTCATGAACCCATACAGATACTTAGACAACCAATCAATTACCCATATAGAGACTCATATAGCTGTTCTCAAAACCATGCAGCCACTTATACACCAACATACAGACACATACACACATTTACACAGTTTAGTCACTAGTCTGCAGTAAGATACATTTAATGACTAACTTAAAGAATCATGTTATGCACCACACAAAATCATCCATTTACACACTTGTTCACCCACTCATTCTTAAACAGGCCTTTCCCTATATATATTAAACATATTGAAATTTTTCAAAAACACATACTCACTGGATGATGTCATCAGTGATGTCATCAGTGATGTCATTTGAGATGTCATCAGTGATGTCACTGACCATGTCATGAGTGATGTAATATGTGACGTCATCAGCAGTGGATTGCGGGCGCGCGAGTTATAGTTAGCTGAACTAACTATAACGGGGGAATTTCAATGGTTTTGTACGAGTGAAATTTCCAGCTAACTATAACGTGTGTGAAACCTATGGTTTTTTCAGTGAATTTGCAAGGTTTTTTAAATGCTAATTCCTAACTATAACGCGTGTGAAACCTATGGTTTTTTCAGTGAATTTGCAAGGTTTTTTAAATGCTAATTCCTAACTATAACGTGTGGGAAACCTATGGTTTTTTCAGTGAATATATATATATATATATATATATATATATATAAATATATATATATATTCCACAATTGTAGCTCCACAGAAATCCGTATTCACGAAGAATGGAAGCCACGCAAATCCAAGGTAAGGCACAGTTGTTTTATTTTAATAGGAGCCGAGTTTCACCAATCTGACGCATTTCGGGCATCCGCCCTTGCTCACATATATATATATATATACATATTACCTACTGGCGGTCGCCAGTAAGTAGATATAGTTAGGACCTATTTTCCATAGGAAATCCGCAACATTCTATTAGGAATAACTTCTGCGCTGATTGGCGAATCTTAGCGAAATTTTCAAAACTTTTGGCCAGCTCCGGTCCGCTCCTATCCTGAAAGTTTAACAGTGATTCGTCAAGTGGGGGCTGAGAAAAAAGGGGGGTCCCAAAACACGTTTTCCCCATGCAATTTCCCATAGGACCTTTAGCCGCAGCTACAGCCCGAACTGCTGAATGGAATTACACCAAATTTGGCAAAGAGGTAGTCCTTAGTTCAGACTTGTGCCTTTTGCTTAAATGGTGTAAATCCGTTCAGTAGTTCCTGAGAAAATGACATTTAAAAGTACATATATATCTATGGCCTCGGAGGATCCACGCACCCTATGCGCACCCAGCGTGCACCCTGCCGTGCACAAGCTGTATTGTAATTGGCTGTCAACACTCCAAATCAGGAAGTATTAGCAGCCATCTTGTGCCTCGGTAGAACCGAGGCACAAGAAACCTAAAAAACAAACACGAAAAACGCAAAAAGGGGGCAGGGTAGAAACACCCTGACCCCCTAGGACTGCTCAGGGGGTCCCACAAGGACCCCCAAGGCCAAAAAAAAGCATTTTTTTAAAAAATAAATTGGCGAGATTCACGCACCCAGCACGAATTTCGGACGAAAATTTAAAAAAAGAAGCGCGGACTCCTGCGCTTCTTTGGTAATTGGCCCCCAGGGGGGCCAAATCCCGGGGGCAATAGTTATGTAAAGGGGGGCATAGAGGGGCCCCTCTGCCACGGGGACCGCCACCACCCGGGGCTTTATTTAATGATGTGGGGGGTGCTCTCAGGCCCCCCAGCCCCGGAGACCGCCACCCCCGGGGCTTATTTCAATTGTGTGGGGGGCTCTCAGGACCCCCAGCCCCAGGGACCGCAACCCCCTGGGGCAACTTCAAAATCTGGGAGGGGGGCCACGCGGCCCTCCTTCCTGGAGCCTTGTATAGGCCCTGGGGACCGCCACCCCCCAGGGCCGGCTCCTGCAGTGTCCTGGGGTGCCCACCCCCGGGACACTGTAGTTTGCAATGACAGGGCGGGAGCCTCGTCATTGCAAACTGCTTTGCTTCATTGAAGTGAGAGCAGGGAAACCTGCTCTCGCTTCAATGAAGCAAAGCAGATTGCTTTTCCACATGGGGAGCAGCATGTTAGCTGCTCCCCATGTGGAAAAGCAATGCAGGCTCCCGCAGGATGTGGGTAGCCGGCTGGGACCGTAGGGGGATTGGGGACCCCCCCATGGCCCCCAACAAAGAGGGCCAGCCCCAGGGGATGGGGTCCCCAGGGCTAGTAGTATCCCAGGAGGGGGGCCACGCAGCCCCCCTTCTAAAAAAAGAAAAAAAAGACGCTCTCTCCTTGTACCACTCTGCAAACGCGCCCCCTGGCGCGTTTGCAGAGGGGGAACTAATTCCCCGTGAATACTGGGGGTCCCTGGGGGCCAACTAGCCCACCAGGAACCTCCAATATGCGCCAGGGGGCTGCGTTGCAGAGAGGTGGAATGAGGCAATGCCCCTTTTTACACCTCTCTGCAAAGCAGCTCCGTGGCGCTTACTGGAGGTACCTGGTGGGCTAGTTGGCCGCCAGGAGACCTCAGGATTCAAAGGAACTTAATCCCCCAACTTAAAACGCGCCACGGGGCGCGTTTGCACAGTGGTGAAGGTAGGGGCAGGGCCTGAGGTGATATGTGTGCAAACACACCCTGTGGCGCGTTTTAAGTTGGAGAATTCATTCCTCTTCAATCCAGAGGTCCCCTAGGGGCCAACTAGCAAACAGGTATCTCTAGTAAGCGCCACGGAGCTGCGTTGCAGAGTGTTGTAAAAAGGGGCGTGGCCTCTGAACACCTCTCTGCAACACAGCTCCCTGGCGCATACTGGAGGTACCTGGTGGGCTAGTTGGCCGCCAGGGGACCTCAGGATTCAAGGGGACTTAATCCCCCAACTTAAAACATGCCACGGGGCATGTTTGCACAGTGGTGAAGGTAGGGGGCGGGGCCTGAGGTGATATGTGTGCAAACATGCCCTGTGGTATGTTTTAAGTTGGGAATTAATTCCTCTTCAATCCAGAGGTCCCCTAGGGGCCAACTAGCCCACCAGGTACGTCCAGTAAGCGCCACGGATCTGCGTTGCAGAGTGTTGTAAAAAGGGGCGTGGACTCTGAACACCTCTCTGCAACGCAGCTCCCTGGCGCATACTGGAGGTACCTGGTGGGCTAGTTGGCCCCCAGGGGACTGCAGGATTGAAGACGAATTAATTCCCCAACTTAAAATGTGCCACAGGGCGTGTTTGCACATGTCATCTCAGGCCCCGTCCCCTTCCTTCACCATTGTACAAATATTCCTCTAAAATCAGCCGAACTGCGAATTCCGATTTACTCACCTGTTATCAGGAGAGAACCCAGTGCTGCATCTTTTAGCCCAGCACTGACCCTGAAAAGTAATTCTAAGCGTACTTACCAGTAACTTGTATTTCCTTCCATAGGAATCCATTGTGTGGTTTTCACCAGAAAAGTTTCTAAGTGTTCATTTTTGAAACGTACAAATATTACTCTAAAATCAGCCGACCTACGAATTCCGATTTACTCACCTGCTATCAGGAGAGAACCCAGGGCTGCATCTTTTAGCCCAGCACTGACCCTGAAAAGTAATTCTAAGCGTACTTACCAGTAACTTGTATTTTCTTCCATAGGAATCCATTGTGTGGTTTTCAGCAGAGATGTTTCTAAGTGTCCATTTTTGAAACGTACAAATATTCCTCTAAAATCAGCCGAACTACGAATTCCGATTTACTCACCTGTTATCAGGAGAGAACCCAGGGCTGCATCTTTTAGCTCAGCACTGACCCTGAAAAGTAATTCTAAGCGTACTTACCAGTAACTTGTATTTCCTTCCTCAGGAATCCATTGTGTGGTTTTCACCAGAAAAGTTTCGAAGTGTCTATTTTCACAAACTAAAAATATTCCTAAAAAATAATCTGTATGACTTAAACACATTCTTTCAACTGTTTACAGGAGATTCACCAGTGCTGGATCCAGGATCCACCACTGAGTAAGAAAAAGTAACGATAACACTACTGACCTGCTAAGTGAATTTTCTGCCATAGGATAACATCGGTGATTCTATGTGAAAATACTTCTGTCAACTTTTAAAATACAATAATATTCCTTAAAAATCACTACTGTAACGAAAACGCTTTTCCTCCACTGTTTACAGGAGATGTCCAAGGACTGAATCTAGGATCCAGTCCTGTGGTTAGAAAACTAATCCATAAAGTAACTAATTGCATTTGACTAGAAATTCACATTGAGCTCAATGTTGCATTGTGTTTGAAATTGTGTTGCCCATTGCAACAACTGTAACTACTGTACTTAAAAGTCTATTGCCTATTTGCAAAGTATTTAAACTAAAGTAATTTATTCTGAGAAAGTATATTTTGTATTGTAATGTATAATTAATTATAATGTAGTTAAAAAAAGATCTAAAAATAAATAGTTTAAAAAATGTAGTAAATCTGTATCAAAAAAATCAGTAGAACAATTAATACATTACAAATTGTCATTTACAAAACCTTTGAAATTCACTGAAAAACATAGGTTTCAGTCCAGATATAGTTAGGAATTAGCATTTAAAAATCCTTTGACATTCACTGAAAAAATCATAGGTTTCAGGCCTGATGTAGTTAGGAATTAGCATTTAAAAAACCTTTGAAATTCACTGAAAAAAACATAGGTTTCAGGCCTGATATAGTTAGGAATTAGCATTTAAAAAACCTTAGAAATTCACTGAAAAAACAATAGGTTTTAGGGGTGTAATAGTTAGCTGGTCATTTCACTCGAACAAAACCATTGAAATTTCTCCGATATAGTTAGTTGTACTAACTACATCTTGCGCGCCCGCAATCCACTGCTGATGATGTCACATATTACATCATTCATGATATGGTCAGTGACATCACTGATGACATCTCAAATGACATCACTGATGACATCACTGATGACATCATCCACGTGACAATCAGATACACCTCATCATACACTAGTATAACCTTTCATCACTCACTGTAAAATACAGAGTGCCAGATTTAAAACCATTGACACACCAATACAAGTTTCTAAACACCCACTCAGTGATTCCTAGATCTATACACACATCTAATCACTTACCTATAGATTCACTCATACATGCTGTCAATGATCAATAGAACACTATCAAATATACTTATACACCTATATCGACATTAAACAGCAGCACACATCCTAATCACTTATGAAGTCATCCTACTCACTTATGCAAACAATGGATCATACTTACTTTTACTTAGCTATACACTTATAAAAACATCACTTCATCTATTCATATAGATAATAACTCATACTTAGTGTGTTATAAAAACACTATTACAAGTATACAGTTATCCATTAAGTCACTCATACAATCACTGAATCTTATGTATACTTATTTATATACAACAACTGACACATACACTGGCTTTTATTTTTCTAGTTTGTTGGACATGTACCATTGAGACATATATTGGCTCATCACCAAACCCATAAATATATTCACTCACCCAAACAATTGTTATAACATATAGTTTTAACCTCATATACCTACTGAATCAACTATACACACATCTTTGGGCAGTAACACACCCCCCACCGAACCACACACACATTCACTCTCCCATACAAATACTCAGTTAACTAATCAATAAATAATATAGACTTTCACGTAGCTAGTAACCAACTGGTGCAGCAGTTTACACAACAACTGACAAAGTGATACAGATATTCACACAGTTTAGTCACTATCCAATATATGTAGTGAGACACTATAAATTAGTCAAGTAAATAGTCAATCAAACTGCTACTAAATCCTCCATCCACATATTTATATTTATATATCCACTCATTCTTCAATGCAAATTGCTATATATGTAAGACATATTAAAATAACGAACCAAACCACATTCACTGGATGATGTCATCAGTGATGTCATCAATGATGTCATTTGAGATGTCATCAGTGATGTCACTGACCATGTCATGAATGATGTAATATGTGACATCATCAGCAGTGGATTGCGCGCGTGAGAGATGTAGTTAGTACAACTAACTATATCGGAGGAATTTCAATGGTTTTGTTCGAGTGAAATGTCCAGCTAACTATAACACCCCTAAAACCTATTGTTTTTACAGTGAAATTCTAAGGTTTTTTAAATGCTAATTCCTAACTATATCAGGCCTGAAACCTATGGTTTTTTCAGTGAATATATATATATATATTCACTGAAAAAAACATAGGTTTCAGGGGCGTTATAGTTAGCTGGACATTTCCCTCATACAAAACCCTTGAAATTCCCCCGTTATAGCTAGTTCAGCTAACTATAACTCACGCCCCCGCAATGCACTGCTGATGACGTCACATATTACATCACTCATGACATGGTCAGTGACATCACTGATGACATCACTGATGACATCTCAAATGACATCACTGATGACATCACTGATGACATCATCCAGTGTCTGTGTGTTTCTATAAACTTTAAATATGTTTATTATATAGGGAAAGGCATATTGAAGAATGAGTGAGTGTATAAGTGTGTGAATAGATGATTTTGTAGGTGCGTGACTGACTCTATAAATGAGTCATTAAACATATCTTACTGAATGACTAAACTGTGTGAATGACTGTATGCGTCTGTCTGTTGGTGTGTAAGCGGATGCATAGTTTTGTGAATAGGTACATGAATGTCTATATAAGTTATTGATTGGTTGTCTGAGTGTCTGAGTATCTGTATGGGTACCTGAGTGTTTGTGTGGGTGGGATGTGTGTGACTCTGTGCATAGATGTGTCAGTGGGTGGTTCACTGGGTGCATGGTTTCAACAATAGGTCTGTAATGGACTGTATGGGTGGGTGAATATCTGTATGGTTGTGTTAGTGTGTGAATATATATTTCATTAGTACATGTGTAATTTACTACATATGTGAACGGCAGTATATATGTATGTTGGAGTACAGAAATGATTATAACTGAGAGTGTGTGATAGTGTGAGTGGCTGTATGGATGAGTGTGTGCTTGTATCATTGATTGTATAATACCATAAGAATGTGCTAGTATTTGTATGAGTAATTGAGCTTGTGTGTGTATAACTGTATAGGTGAGTAAAAGGCAGTGTAATTAATTATTTGCATGACTATGTATGTGTGTGAGTAACTCTATGGATGAATAGCGGTGTGGGAGTGTCTATATAGGTGTATGAGTGCATATGATAGTCCTGTAATGAGTGACCATAAGTATGAGTGACTGTACGGGTGAGTGAGTGGATGGGTGTTTAGACATAAGACTCTGTGACGGGGTATGTACTTATTGGTGTTGGAGTGTCTATGGTTTTGAGAGTGTCAGTGTGTAATTTAGAGTGGGTGTATCAAAGGTTATATTAGGGTGTGACAAGAAGCATCAAATGATCACATGAATGACGTCATCAGTGATGTCATTTGAGATGTCATCAGTGATGTCATCAGTGATGTCACTGATCCTGTCATGAGTGATGTAATATGTGACGTCATCAGCAGTGCATTTCGGGGGCGTGAGTTATAGTTAGCTGAACTAACTATAACGGGGGAATTTCTAGGGTTTTGTACGAGGGAAATGTCCAGCTAACTATAATGCCCCTGAAACCTATGTTTTTTTCAGTGAATTTCTAAGGGTTTTCAAATGCTAATTCCTAACTATAATGTGCCTGAAACCTATGGATTTTCAGTGAATTTCAAAGGTTTTTTAAATGCTATTTTCTAACTAAAACATACCTGAAACCTATGTTTTTTTAAGTGAATTTCAAAGGTTTTTTAAATGCTAATTCCTATCTATAACTTATCTCTAAAGCTATAATGTTTAACGATTTTCATAGGATTTATAAATCTTTATATTTCAGTGCATCAATTCCTTTAATTTTTTCTATTATATTGTTTTTCACCATTTTTTAAAGTTTTTTTCTCCAATTAATTCTTTTAAAAATTAAAAAATATTCTTTGTTTTTCATGATTTAAAAAAATAAAAATATTTGTAAATTTAATATTTTTTAAACTATATTTTTAATACTTTGTTATTTTTTTCCAATTTTTTTGGGATTCGCGCACCCTATGCGCACCTTTCTCGATCCCTGCGTGGAACATAGTCGCCATTTTACGATTGTAGTGTAGGATCCGCGTACGGTATGCGTTGGGTATGTATTTTCGTGCGCGATTGCTATGCGACCGGTATGCGACTCCAAGCAAAAATTTCAGTTTTTTTTCCTTGAAGTCGCGCACCCAACGTGTTATGAACTGCGCACCCTATGCGAGAGAAATCGTGCACCCAACACGTTAGGATGCGCGACTCCTAATTTTACCGTAAAAAAATAAATAGCCCCTAGCACTAATTTGTATTATCCCCGGGGACCCCATCCCCCGGGGCTTATAAAAAACGTTGGGGACCATGGGGGGAGCCCCAATGCCCCCACGGTCCCAGCCGGCTCCCCGCGTCCTTCGGGAGCCGGCATTGCTTTTTCACATGTGGAGCTGCTGACATGCAGCTCTCTGTGACGAAAAGCAATATGGTTTGGATTTCGAAAGAGAGAGCAGGTTTCCCTGCTCTCTCTTTCAAAATCAAAATGAAGTTTGCTATGGGAGGGCGGGAGACTCCCGCCCTCTTATAGCAAACAACAGTGTCCTGGGGTGGGCACCCCAGGACACTGTAGGAGCCGGCCCTTTGGGGTGGCGGTCCCCAGGGCCCTGGGGGGCTCCAGGAGGGGGGGCCACACAACCCCCTCCCTCAATAAATAAAGCCCCAGGGGTGCTGTGGCCGTTCAGCCCCCCCACCCTATTTATTTTCTAGCCCCGGGGGTAGCAGTCCTCGGGGCTGGAGGGCCCCCCAATAATATTTTACGCATTTTGCCCCCGGGATTTGGCACCCCGGGGGCTAATTATTAAAGAAGCGCGAAAGCCCGCGCTTGTTTTTTTTTGTTTTACGGCCGGATCCGCGCACCCTGCGTGCATTTTGCCATTTAAAAAAAAAAAGGAGCCCTGGGAGTCCTTCTGGGACCCCCTAAGCAACTCTAGAGGGTCAGAGTATTTCTACCCTGCCCCCTTTATATATTTCACACACTTATTCAGCCTCACTTCTACCGAGGCACAAAATGGCTGCCAACAGTTCCTGGTTTCAAATGTTGACAGACACTTGACAGCCAATTAGCATTCAGCGTGTGATCGGGAGGGTGCGCTCACAGTTTGCAGAGGGTGCGCTCAGGGTGTGCATAGGGTGCGCATAGGGTGCACTGATCCTCCGAGCCCATAGATATATATGTACTTTTAACTCTAATTTTCTCAGGAACTACTGAACAGATATACACCATTTAAGCAAAAGGCACGAGTCTGAACTGAGGACTACCTTTTGCCAAATTTGGTGTAATTCCGTTCAGCAGTTCGGGCTGTAGCTGCATCAAAAGGTCCTTTGGGAAATTGCATGGGGAACATGCATTTTGGGACCCCCCTTTTTTCTCGGCCCCCGCTTTCTGAATCTCCCCGAACCTCTCAAGACAGGAGCTGACCGGAGCGCCCCACTAGTTTTAAAAATTTAGTGAAAATTCATCAACCGGTACCAAAGTTATTGGGAAAACAAAAAACGCTTTTCCTATGGAAACTAGGTCCTAACTATAACTACCAACCGCCAGTAGGTAATAGACATATATTATCATCATCATCAGTCTTTATTCGATTTAGAACAATCATAAAAGACACAAACATAATACATAAAACATGAATTTCAATAAATACATTAAAATGCTTTTAAAAATACATTAAACACATCGATGGACTGACAAGTAATAGAAAAAGACACATTTAAAATCCCTAAATTCAAGAATCAAAGAAAACCCAAACGCTAAATTCATTGAGATCCTTCAAGGGTACACTTAATTGCTTTTCTCCGCAAGGACCATGCCCATCTCAAGTATTTTGCTAAGGCGACAAAGACTATTGTTGAGGAGCTAGTGCGCAGAATACGTAATGCCACGGCGCAGCTCCTTGTACCAAGGGTCTTGCACATGGGAGAAAGCCAAACACGCCTTGGGATAATAAATGCCAGACAGGCAAATAAGAAGTGGGGAGTTGTTTCTATTTTCGCCCCGCATGCAGGGCACTGTACTTCCGATTTCCTAGTCCACCCTCCTGTCAAAAATCTAAGAGGCAAGGAGCCAGCTCTAAACTGAAAATAAAGTTTCCTATCGCAACACTGGTGACCAAATCCCAGTATAATTCTAGGCTAGGGGTGTCTTTAGCCTCTAAAAAGCTACCGGACATCCCTGTGGCTCTATTCAATACATGGGAATCTACTCTTTCCCAGTATGCTACTTTAAGAGAACTTTTTGATGGAAACTGGGCAGTCGCTGGGTCATACCATAACCCCTCCATACCCATATCTTTTAGAGACGCGTGTAAGTTCTTCAGCCACACAATTTTATGGAAAACATCGATTTTTATAATGTCCATAAGGCCGTTAGCATAATGGGAAAGCTCAGGAGTAGTCCAAAGCCTCCGCCAGTATAAAACCGGACGGAGCCCTGCAATATCCTTAATAGACCTCCTGCCCAGATCATACCTAAGTGGGATCAGAGGGGGGCTCTGGGGGAGACCAGTTATACTTCGAAAAAATGTATGCTCCACAGTGGTCAAAGTAGCTAACTGATCAAAGCCCCAAAGCTCCGCCCCATAGAGCACAGAGCTTAGGGCCTTCGCTTCATAGACTTGCAATACCGGGCTTATTGGCTTTGTGAAAGACTTATTAAATTCCCTACTCAGGGCACCAGTTAATTGTTTAAATCGCAGGGAAACCATTTCAAGGTGCTTACGCCATTTATTGTTACTTGATATTTGCATACCAAGGTACGTAAAGTTTGTTACCATCTCCAAAGGTTGCCCATTCATAGACACTCTTTTCCCTCGAAAGCTGGTATGGGGGTTGAAGGCCATAAATTTTGTTTTTGCCACGTTGACCTCCAAACCATGGGCGAGGCAGAAGTCGTCAAACAGGCACAGGGCTTTTTGCAGACCATTAGATGTTCTAGATACGATAAGCGTATCGTCTGCAAACATTAATATAGGGATGGAAACACCCGCCAACCTTGGAGCATCGGTATTTACAGAAAGCATGAGGTCAACTATCCCATTAATATAGAGTGAAAAGAGCGTGGGTGCCATAGTACAACCTTGTCGCACACCACGCTCAACCGGGAACTCGGGGGTGTCCTCACCTGGCCCACCCCACTGTATCCTAGCATAGTTGGACTCATGCAATCGCATGACCAGTGTCAAAGTTTCTTTAGGGAGACCTAGTCTCTCCAGAACTGCC
The DNA here is from genome assembly GCF_964204655.1 of Triturus cristatus. NCBI lineage: Eukaryota > Metazoa > Chordata > Amphibia > Caudata > Salamandridae > Triturus > Triturus cristatus. The sequence continues at coordinate 884,535,594 of NC_140594.1, forward strand.
CACAACCGGTGGCGAGGTACAAGGTCAAAGGCAGCTCTTAAATCAACAAAAGCTGCGTAGAGACTGCCCTTGCCCAATGTCACCACCCTCCAGTGGAGCTGGACAAAACAAAAGACTTGGTCCACCGTGCTGGTTGATTTGCGGAAACCTGCTTGAAAGGGGGACAAGATGTTATTATCATCAATCCACTCTTGGATTTGATTCAGGACCATCCTCCCTATCACCTTCTGGATAGAATCTATAAGGCTAATTGGCCTATAGTTTCCTGGGAGCGCCCTATCACCCTTCTTAAATACAGGGATGATGACAGCCCCCCTCCATGATTTAGGAACTGGTGCGCCTACAGCCACAGCATTAGCCAATAGGGTTATGTACTTGCTCCAATTATCTTTGTCGTGGAGAAAAACATCCGAAGGAACCCTATCCTGGCCAGGGGCACGTCCACTAGTAACAGAACCCAGGGCCTTTTTAGCATCTTGAATACAAAAGGGACACTGGGAAAAAAAGACATAGTTTGGAACCCATGCAAAGTTAAACGAGGGATTGCAAGCATATTGGGGTTTGAAATAATGGACCCACTCCACCTGGGAGACATAATTAGAAGGACTATCAGGCCGCCCACCTCTGTCCCACTTAAGAATGTTCCAAAATAACCGGGAATCTCTAGAACGACAAGCACTTTTTAAATCAAGCCAACATTGTTCGTCCCAGTTCTTTTTGGCCATTCTTACAGCTTTTTTAAATGTTAATCTGGCAAAACGGACACAATCCTTTCGTCCACTAGACAGAGCTATAGTCAGGTTGGCCCTAGATTGCCTGCAAGCGTCATCATACCATCTGTTTCTCTTAGTTGTAGCCTTTTTCTTATTCCTCATAGGCTTCATAAAATACGAGCCTATTTCAACAAACAACTTATCATGGGATTCAGTAACTTCAACACTGCATGGCTCATAATTTAATATACCCTCAAGCTCCACAATGGCACCAGCTAATTTCTTGTCTATGTCAGCAATAGCCAGATTGTTAAGCTCGAGCTCACGCCACTTAAGTCTACGCATATCATTTGTAGAAATTACTTCAGGCGGTCTCGGGTCCATCTCCCCAGCTACTAAGTGGTTACTAGACCACCATCGGTGAGTTACACAGATAGGGTTGTGGTCACTCTCAGCTCTAGCCTTGACCACCATATCTAGAACGGATTGCCATAATTTCAAGCTACATAGGACATAATCAATTCTACTGGAGTGCCGACCATTATCGAATGTCTTAGCCCCTTGTTTATCACCTGGCGTTCTCCCATTCAGGGCCCTCAGACCGTACTCATAACAGAAAGCATTGACCTGGATAATAATCTCGGTCCACCTTTTTATTGGATTGAGATCAAGCACAGGTACCCCCCAAAGTTGGTCTTCCACAGGGTCAACACCCCACCCAGAATCAGGATCCAAGAGTGGTTCAAAGGTAATATTCAGATCCCCGGCGACAAGCACTCGCCTCTCACCCGAGTACTGGTCTATAAGGGAAACTAAATGGGCCAAAACCTGGGAACCCGTCCTATTGGGGTCTCTCAAATACAAGTTGTAAATATCCAGGGGGCCAAGTGATACCCTGACTAGCTGGATATCATCAGACCCAGTTAAGACTGCACAAGCACTTGGGAATACATCCTGTTGAACCCAAGTTACCAGGCCTCCCATTGGGCGCCCCCTAGGACCCTGAATTGCGGGGACACAGAAATTCAAAAAGCCTTGCATAAACTGGGGCTCACAGGACCAGGTTTCCTGGAAGAGGCAGACGTCAAAGCCGCCTATATAGGCTAACCATTCCGGGGAGTCCATTTTTGACTTCAAGCCTGCAACATTCCAAGAGACCATTGATCCCCTCTCCCTTCTATAACCAGGAACGTGTGCAGGGTCAGCATAGGTCTGCTCACGTCCACTTTGCATTTCTCCAGTCAGTTTAGGGGTTGGTACATCTATTATTTCAGCCACCCCGGTGATAGGGCGATTGTATACATTTTCATTCGTCTTAGGCTCTCCAGTAGAAATGCTTAAATTGGAAGATATAATAGGAAACGGCGTCCCAGATGCCGGTCAAGCTAGAGCTACTGGGAAGCACAAGTCGTTCGCTTCCCAGTTTTTCCGAACAGGACTAGATCTTAATCTTGCAGGAATATTGGGATTGAAATTATAGAAGTACCCTAAATCATGAACCCCAATTTTTGACTGGTCACAGGCCAGTGGATGGTCACAAATACAATGCACTATACGTCTATCTTCAAAGTTAATGATAATAGAGTCCCCAGGAACGTCTTTAGGTCTTGGACCTACCCAGCTAACCCTTCTAGCGAAAAGGATCTTTCCGTCCATATAATTCAGGATCGGTCTGTTCCTGTTTAACCAGAAAGTAACTTTGGTTTTAAGTTGCTGATAGGATTCCAATACACCTTCTTTTAATTCGGGGACACCTGTCAATACGGCTACATAGGGAGTGGAAGCAGGGGGCAGATGTATGTGAGCCCTGGAGAATATACTGGTTTTAGCCCCAGGTTCCACAGTTCCTCCCTTGCTCACGCTCTTTTTTCCAGTATTGATACTACACACACTCATAGGGTAGTCCCCTACATGGCCAACACGTTGATTAATAGGATTATCAATAACCAAAGCCTTGGGGAGAACAGCCTCAGGATTAACCCTAGGCGTTACTTCATGGTCCGAAGATACCAGTGGCAAAGCGGAGAGAGTAGAAGGCACCCCTGAGAGATTATCCCTATCCTTGGTAGCTAGTTTAATGACATTTTTAAGTGAACAAAAATTGTCTAAGACAGTTTGTTCTAATCGTTCAACCTTTTCACTAACCGTCTTAACCCTTTCTAACAGTGGTTGTAGCAAAGAGCGGACCATTTTCTCTATCTGGGGAATCAAATTGCTCGATTGGGGCTGATCTATATGCCTAGTGACATTCTCACCCAGAGATAAATGATCATCGTCCTGAGTCACCCCCATTGGAGGGTTTTCCGAAACATTGGAATGCTTCGCCTTTCTCCCTCCCTGGGACAACCCTACTCTTTTCCTCTTAGGGTGGAGAGGATTTACAGCTTTACTGCTAGCCCTTGTCTGCGGGTAGGTTGAAACTAGTTTAGGGATATTATGAGGACTACGTATTGTTATGGCAGAATCACCAGAATCACCAGGGGCGTCACTCGCATCTCTACAAATCTGCGATATAGTAGTACTAGCCCCAGGGTTCTCCTGTGGTACTAAATAACCCTTATCCTGACCTGCTATATTCAAAGGGGATTTTGCCAGTGACAAAATTCCCAATGATGAATGTCTGGCTTGCATTAACTCTGTGGACAGACGTCGCTCAGTTATAGCTAGTTCATGTTCTAGAACTTATACAGCTCTAGTAATAAAATGATCAAGGGTACCCGTCACAGACCCACACCCACCAATGCGTTTCCCTTTTGCCGCCATCATGCGCTATATATACACAATACTAAATCCAATATAATGGGAAACCTAGATGGGGTCAGTTAAATGATAATATTTTGTACCACCAATACAGATTTATGAAATAATGTCCTATAAGGGCAAAGAGAAGAGATAGAATGAACACTTCAGGTACTATCCAATCAGCTTGGTAGCGCCCTTCTACCTTGTGTGCACAACCACAGCAGCAGTGTTAGAGGGGTGGCCCAGTCCAGTCAGATTCGGTCAGTGACGGGCAAGGACGGGCCCGCCCTTGCCCGGGCTTTGCCCGGGCGCTGCCCGCGCGCGTCCCGTGCTGCGGAGGCACCCGGCGGCTTTTCAGCTGGTCCGGGCCGCCTGGGTGACGTCACGCACTGCGCCGGTTCCGGGGAATGCTGGGTAGTGTTGTGCAATGAAGCCGTTCCCCTCACGGCGTTGCTGGATAATTCCGCGTCAGGGTTCACCAACTAGCCAAGCCATTCCCCTCACGGCAGGTCCGAGGTATCTGGTGAGTGACTCTGTTGCTTTTAGCGCGCGTCCCGCGCTGTGGAGGCACCCGGCGGCTTTTCAGCTGGTCCGGGCCGCCCGGTTGACGTCACGCACTGCGCCGGTTCCGGGGAATGCAGGGTAGTGTTGTGCAATGAAGCCGTTCCCCTCACGGCGTTGCTGGATAATTCCGCGTCAGGGTTCACCAACTAGCCAAGCCGTTCCCCTCACGGCAGGTCCGAGGTATCTGGTGAGTGACTCTGTTGCTTTTAGCGTGCGTCCCGTGCTGCGGAGGCACCCGGCGGCTTTTCAGCTGGTCCGGGCCGCCCGGGTGACGTCACGCACTGCGCCGGTTCCGGGGAATGCTGGGTAGTGTTGTGCAATGAAGCCGTTCCCCTCACGGCGTTGCTGGATAATTCCGCATCAGGGTTCACCAACTAGCCAAGCCGTTCCCCTCACGGCAGGTCCGAGGTATCTGGTGAGTGACTCTGTTGCTTTTAGCACGCGTCCCGCGCTGCAGAGGCACCCGGCGGCTTTTCAGCTGGTCAGGGCCGCCCGGGTGATGTCACGCACTGCGCCGGTTCCGGGGAATGCTGGGTAGTGTTGTGCAATGAAGCCGTTCCCCTCACGGCGTTGCTGGATAATTCCGCGTCAGGGTTCACCAACTAGCCAAGCCGTTCCCCTCACGGCAGGTCCGAGGTATCTGGTGAGTGACTCTGTTGCTTTTAGCGTGCGTCCCGTGCTGCGGAGGCACCCGGCGGCTTTTCAGCTGGTCCGGGCCGCCTGGGTGACGTCACGCACTGCGCCGGTTCCGGGGAATGCTGGGTAGTGTTGTGCAATGAAGCCGTTCCCCTCACGGCGTTGCTGGATAATTCCGCGTCAGGGTTCACCAACTAGCCAAGCCATTCCCCTCACGGCAGGTCCGAGGTATCTGGTGAGTGACTCTGTTGCTTTTAGCGCGCGTCCCGCGCTGTGGAGGCACCCGGCGGCTTTTCAGCTGGTCCGGGCCGCCTGGTTGACGTCACGCACTGCGCCGGTTCCGGGGAATGCAGGGTAGTGTTGTGCAATGAAGCCGTTCCCCTCACGGCGTTGCTGGATAATTCCGCGTCAGGGTTCACCAACTAGCCAAGCCGTTCCCCTCACGGCAGGTCCGAGGTATCTGGTGAGTGACTCTGTTGCTTTTAGCGTGCGTCCCGTGCTGCGGAGGCACCCGGCGGCTTTTCAGCTGGTCCGGGCCGCCCGGGTGACGTCACGCACTGCGCCGGTTCCGGGGCATGCTGGGTAGTGTTGTGCAATGAAGCCGTTCCCCTCACGGCGTTGCTGGATAATTCCGCATCAGGGTTCACCAACTAGCCAAGCCGTTCCCCTCACGGCAGGTCCGAGGTATCTGGTGAGTGACTCTGTTGCTTTTAGCACGCGTCCCGCGCTGCAGAGGCACCCGGCGGCTTTTCAGCTGGTCCGGGCCGCCCGGGTGACGTCACGCACTGCGCCGGTTCCGGGGAATGCTGGGTAGTGTTGTGCAATGAAGCCGTTCCCCTCACGGCGTTGCTGGATAATTCCGCGTCAGGGTTCACCAACTAGCCAAGCCGTTCCCCTCACGGCAGGTCCGAGGTATCTGGTGAGTGACTCTGTTGCTTTTAGCGCGCGACATATATAAATATATATATATACACACACACACATATATATATATATATATATATATATATACATACATTATCTACTGGCGGTCGTCAGTAGATAGTTATAGTTAGGACCGAGTTCCCATCGGAAATCTGAAAATTCTATTTTGAATAACTTTGGCGCCTGTTGACTTATCTACGTGAAATTTTCAAAACTAATGGGGCGCTCCGCTCAGCTCCTACCCTGAAAATCTCGGGGTGATTCGTCAAGCGGGGGCCGAGAAAAAAGGGGGGTCCCAAAACGCGTTTTCCCCATGCATTTTCCCGAAGGTACAGCCCGAACAGCAGAACAGAATTACTTGAAATTTGGCAAAGAGGAAGACCTCAGGTCTGGCATGTGCTTTTTGCATATATGGTGTAAATTCGTTCAGTAGTTCCTGAGAGAATCAAAAGTAAAATCACATATATATCTGGGCGGAGCCTAACCACACATCTCATCGTGAGATCTGATTAGCTGTCAGCACTTCATCCAAGAAGTGTTGGCAGCCATCTTGGGACCGATATACATGATAGCACATCATTAAAAAGCATTGAAGTTAATAGAAGGTTTTAAGACTTTCGTTATGTTATAAATCATTTGTTGATGGTGCCATACTCATTTTTGGAATTGTGGTGTGTTCTAAGGTGATTTTACCATGTGAAAAAGCCTTCTGCTGGGATATCATGAATCATGTTTGAGAGAAAACTATTTTCTCATGCTTTTCCCACAGAGGTTTGGAAGATGATCTATAAGCTAAACTGAGAGCATATTTTCTGTAAATTCACATTATCTTTCTCAGTCATGTGAGAATGAAGTCTGACATTCTAAGTAAAACATGTACATCCAACAAGGGCAGAGACTGTCTGTTGATTCCTTTGTGTTCTACTGCAGCTTCCCAGAGTGTTCTAAAGAACAACTAGAGCGCTAACAGTCCTACTTATGACAAACATATAGCACACCTGAAGCCATCTTGGTTGGCATAAAGTGGTAACTCTTAAAACATTTAATTTAAAAAGGAACAAAATGAGGGGGTTCATTTTGCCATAGAAAGTATGATTAGTGCTGCAGAAAGAAAAATTGGGGCACATTTTGAGTGACTTCTCAAATCCTCTTTTATTTCATTAAAAAATTCTGACATGCAGACTGAAACATGCACTTTCAATACCAGCAGCAGACTTCCCCGGTGAGCAGTAGCTTTACTACAGTGATCTAATAAGCAACTAGAGTGCTAACATTCTGAATTTATGGCAAATGTGTGACACATCTGAATGCCTTCTTGATGGAATCAAAGTAAAAAACGGAAAGTATTTCCTACTGAGGAGACTGTAGTAAATGAGGAAATTAGGAAACATCATAACAAATAAGTCTCCCAAAATGGCCACCAGAGACAAAAGAGCCCAAATGTAGCCCAAATATCACCCAGATGTAGCCCAAGTATAGCCCAATGACAGAATGTCCCAGAGTGCTCTAACGAACAACTAGAGCGCTAACAGTCTTACTTATGACAAAAGTATGGCACACCTGAAGCCATCTTGATTGGAATAAAGTGGTAACACTTAAAACATTTAATTTACAAAGGAACAAAATGAGGGGGTTCATTTTGCCATAGAAATTATGATTAGTGCTGTAGAAAGAAAAATTAGGGCACATTTTGACTTCTCAAATACTCTTCTATTTCAAAAAAAAATTCTGACATGCAGACTGAAACATGCACTTTGAATACCAGCAGCAGACTTCCCTGGTGAGCAGTAGCTTTACTACAGTGATCTAATGAGTAACTAGAGTGCTAACATTCAGAATTTATAGCAAATGTGTGACACATCTGAATGCCTTCTTGAAGGAACCAAAGTAAAAAACTGAAAATATTTCCTACTGAGGAGACTGCAGGAAATTAGGAAACTTCATAACAAATAAATCTCCCAAGATGGCCACCAGAGACAAAAGAGCCCAAATGTAGCCCAAATATCACCCAGATGTAGCCCAAGTATAGCCCAATGACAGAATGTCCCAGAGTGTTCTAAGGAACAACTAGGGCGCTAACAGTCTTACTTATGACAAAAGTATGGCACACCTGAAGCCATCTTGATTGGAATAAAGTGGTAACACTTAAAACATTTAATTTACAACGGAACAAAATGAGGGGGTTCATTTTGCCATAGAAATTATGATTAGTTCTGCAGAAAGAAAAATTAGGGCACATTTTAACTTCTCAAATCCTCTTCTATTTCATAAAACAGTTCTGACATGCAGACTGAAACATGCACTTTGAATACCAGCAGCAGACTTCCCTGGTGAGCAGTAGTTTTACTACAGTGATCTAATGAGCAACTAGAGTGCTAACATTCAGAATTTATGGCAAATGTGTGACACATCTGAATGCCTTCTTGATGGAACCAAAGTAAAAAACTGAAAGTATTTCCTACTGAGGAGACTGCAGTAAATGAGGAAATTAGGAAACTGCATAACAAATAAATCTCCCAAGATGGCCACCAGAGACAAAAGAGCCCAAATGTAGCCCAAATATCACCCAGATGTAGCCCAAGTATAGCCCAATGACAGAATGTCCCAGAGTGTTCTTAAGAACAACTAGAGCGCTTACTGTCTTACTTATGACAAAAGTATGGCACACCTGAAGCCATCTTGATTGGAAAAAACTGGTAACACTTAAAACATTTAATTTAAAAAGGAACACAATGAGGGGGTTCATTTTGCCATAGAAATTATGATTAGTGCTGAAGAAAGAAAAATTAGGGCACATTTTGAGTGACTTCTCAAATCCTCTTCTATTTCATTAAAAGCTTCTGATATGCAGACTGAAACATGCATTTTTAATACCAGCAGCAGACTTCCGTCGTGAGCAGTAGCTTTACTACAGTGATCTAATGAGCAACTAGAGTGCTAACATTCAGAATTTATGGCAAATGTGTGACATATCTGAATACCTTCTTGATGGAATCAAAGTAAAAAACTGAAAGCATTTCCCACTGAGGAGACTGCAGTAAATGAGGAAATTAGGAAACTTCATAACAAATAAATCTCCCAAGATGGCCACCAGAGACAAAAGAGCCCAAATGCAGCACAAATATCACCCAGATGTAGCCCACATGTAGCTTGTCAGGTATTGGAGTGCTTTACATGAGCATTGGTTACATCACACAAGACCAAATTCATTTTGGTTGTAGACATGGGGAGATTAAGTGATTTGACCAGAATCACAGAATGTTGAGCTGAAGCAGAAACTCCAACCTGGTTCCCCAGTTGCAAAGTCTGCAGCTCTGGAAGTAACACCACATCCTCTCCCCTGGGTGCAACATTTAATCAAGTGGCCAACTGGATAAAAAAACATAAAGAATACAAATAATGTAAAAGTACTTTGTCGCTATTTGAAAACTCAGAAAATATGTCCTCATTTTAGTTTTTTAGAGCACTAACCATAATTTTATGCAAATAAGACTCTCTCATATATGTAATTTCGAAAGGAAATACTCTAGGTATTACAGTTTTGATTACATCAAGATGACGTCAGGCGTTCCACACTTTTGTAATAAATATAGAATGCTAGCCATCTAGTTGTTCATTGGGATACTGTTGAGAGGCAGAGGCCAGGGGCAAGGACTCTGAAAATTGAAGGCAGGTAGGAGAGTGCAGATGCAACAATTTGACCACACTGGGCAGGCAGGAAGGGCAGTGGCAGCACAACAGACTATGGAGGGCAGTGGAAAGGGGGGCAGGGGCAAAAAACCAACAATACAGGACTGGCAAGAGAGGCTGTGGCAATATAATACACCATTGTGGGCAGAAGGAAGAGGCAGTGGTAGTACAACCATACATGCCAACAGACCTGTTTCAGCCAGGAAACGTCCAATGTTTTTAAGCTCAAATGGGCTTTATTTGATCTCTCTCCTGTCTACAATCTCCTCTTTTTCAACGTAACTCAAAGGGAAAATTCAATACCCCAGTTTTTTTTCAAAATCTCCCTCTTACCAAGTTCAAAATGTTCGCAAGTATGGTACATTGAATCATGGTAGGCAGGAGGAATTGGGGTAGGGACATGGACTCAGATAACAGAGGACAGGAGGGACATGGAGAGGTGCACCAAACTGACCCTACAGGGCAGGCATCAGGGTTTGCAGCAGCACAATACACCACACAGCGCATGCGGGACAGGAGTGCAGCACAACAATCCATAGAAAGCAATAGGAAGGGGACAGGACCATGCACATGGACAACAGAGAACAGAGGGGAAAGAGGCAATGGTAGCTAGCTGACCATAATGGTCAGACAGGAGAGAAAGCTGCAGCATAACAGACCATAAAGGGCAGGAGGGACGGATCAGGGGCATTACAATGGAACAGACAAACCAGGAGGGAGGGAATAGGGGTCTGCACATGGAAACATAGGGCTGGGGACAAGGGGGCAAGGCAGGAGCAGCAAGATGACCATGGAGGTCAGGCAGGTTGGGCACTAGAAACAAAACACACCATGGAGAGCAACAATGAGACTATGATGGCATACACACAGACCATGGAGGGAAGGTGGGAGGAGGTCAGGGGCAGGTAGTTGACCGCACTGGGAAGGTGGGAGGGGCCATGGCAGCACAGAAGACCATGCATGGCAAGCGGGAGGGTTAGTGGCAGCACAATGGCTATGATGAGCAAGAAGGAGGGTGCAGGGGCATGCACAAAGGACCATGGAGGATAGAAGGGAGGGTCAGGACCTGGGCACAGTCAAGAGAGTTCAGGGGAAGGGGCCTCACAACAGACCGCGCGGGCAGGCAGGAGGAGCAGTTGCAGCACAACAGACCAGGGAGGGAAGAAGGGTGTGGCAGTAAAATGGACCATGGAGGACAGGAGGAAGGGTATAGGGGCATGGCATGTGTACAGGCAGGGTGGAGGTGGCAGGGACAGGTTACAGGCATCTGACAATGCTAGGCAGGTGGGAGGGGAGTGGCAGCTCAACAGAACACTCAGAGTAGATAGGAGTGGCAGGTCCATGGAACATGGTGGGCAAAAAGGATGGAACAGGGGCATGCACAAAGACATCGGAGGGCGGTGGGAAGGAGAATAGGGGCAGCAAGCTAAGCACAGAGGCTAATCAGGAGGTCAATGATGGGCCATAGAATTGGGCAATGGAGGGCAGGAGGAGTGGACTGGTACATCATGCTAAATGGAGGGCAGTGGCAGTGCTCCAGCGCGGAGTGCAAAATCCCTCCCTACCGTTGCGGACCAAATAACACCAACACACACTCACCATCAGTCCGTACGAGAGGCGATTATCCTTCCAAGTGCTGGATAATGAGGGAGGAAGATACCACTTTACCCTAATGAGCAACAAACCTACAAACCCTTCTTATACTCATTAGGCCCTAGATTCTACATTTGGTATTCCCCTCATGACCGGGATGGATCTGTTAGTTGTAGATTTAAGTGAATTTCTAATACTCTAATTAACCTTTTCATTGACACATTTCAATGAATAAACAACCCAACTCATTTCTGTAGATGTTCAAATCCCAATTTATATTAATATTGCAGATTAAAACATTCATTTGATCAAGTTGCCATTCATATTTACCTATTCTGGCTAAAGTCGTCCTCTATGTCAAATCTGGCAATCTCGCAAATCTATGCCCATCAATTTAGCAGGTTAAGTTCATCAGGATTTTGGGCATTAATTCAATCCATCAAAGATTCAGGCCAACAGCTGTCCTGCAGTGTCACCGTCCTCTTCGTCAGCATATCATCAGGAAATCGAAGGAGCGACCCTCCAACCTCTCTATTCTATGGGTTTTATAATAATTTCAATAGCAAAATGTAACAATATTGAGTTTTAAACTGTTCTGATTGGCTGATCAGGGGTCAACCTCTCCGTTCCCATAAGGTTTAGTCCATGTTGTCAGCATACTTGCTGGTTCCGGTTCTTTAATAAAGCCTTTTGTCTGTAGCGCTGGCACCTTTCCCAGTGGCCTTGAAAAGTACAGCTTGCCTGGGGTCAAGACAGGGCCATTGTTGCTCATCTTTTAGCGCAGGCGCACTTCACCCAAGCCTGGTTCAGCGTCGGCAGTTGGGTTAGGCACCAAAAGCAGCCATCATTTGATAGGCCAGAATAGTTAACTTAAGCAAAGAAACACAAAAACGTAATTAATACATAGAAATGACTAATTAAATGTTATTCCCTTGCTAATACCCATATGTGTGTGTATTTATCTAGCCAAAAGCAACACTCAATGCGGTTTATACTTACTAAATAAAGCACGAATCACAATTTCATCACCAAAGCAACATATATCATGCAATGTTCTAATTATCTATCATTAATATGCGTACGAAATTTAGTTCACGTCATTAATTAGGCCATGCAGATGCAAATCCCACGTGTATTTCGGTCATTAATAAGGTTGATTAGTTATTTCCACATCACTCCAAACCATTAGTACGATTATGATTAATTAATTAATCTAATTAATAAAACGACATGCAAAATGGGATGGGTATACAAAAATTTTGCATAACCCGCTCCAGCAGCAGCACATCAGACCATGCATGGCAGGAGGGAGGAGGCTAGTCCATGGATTCAGACAACAGAGGATAGGGAGGAGGTGTATGGGGCAGCAAGCTAACTGTTCAGAGAAGGTGGGTATTAGGAACTTTATTGTTTTTAAAATGTGTGTCTGTGCGAACTACTTAAAATATGAACAAGTATGCAGCATAATCTCACTTTTATTCAGGAAGAAGAGGACGTTTGTGACTGTGACTCCGGGCTCACTTGGCAGAAACACCCCCTGACCCTCCACCCCTCATCGCAAAATGTAATGCCCGTGAAAAGGGTAGGTGGACGCAGTGTTATATAGAACATAGTCCTGAGAGCACGATTGAAAATGAAAACTAGATATAGTATATGGTATAAACTATGCACCAAAAAGTGTGATATAAGATGAACCGGGGCGTGAAATATAATATGCAATACATTGTGCGCAATGACAGATTCATTGGAGAGCGCGAGATAGCACAGGCACAAGCGCGTGCTATGCGATATGCGCCTTGGTGTGTGATATGCACAGGGCAGTGTTGTGTAACCTAACTAGTCTCTAAAGTTGTAATATAAAATATGTGCTGGGGAGTGTAACGTTGCATATGCACTGTGACAAAGATATGGATCCCAGATTGTAATATGTAAGGCATAGCGCTGTGCGTTATAACATAGGCATTGAGGAAGGCACGTTAGATGGGGCAATATAACCCATGCAAAGGCAAGTGTGGCATGACATATTCACGGGGTGGTGTTACAGTGCACATGGGCTAGCGAGTGTCATAGCATACGCACTAGCTGGTGGAATACAACACAGAGATGTGAGGCACTCGGCGGGCACTGGTGGGTGTAACATAGCATTGGGCTCAGCCAGGAGCACGCTGTGACTCTCAAGTGAGGTTTGTCTCCTTTCCAGAGAGTAAAATAAAAAGTATTACACATCCGGCGGTGGATGTGTGTTTTATTAACCGTGAGGGGGATTTCTTGCATAGTTTGGTCGAATTTTTGTCGATTCCCCGTTGAATGGCTTGGTGTGCGTGTATATTAAATGTGCCTGTCAATAGCTACCCATGTTTGTATAAATAAATGACAAGGGTGTCTACTTGGAGAGTACCCACCGGCGGCGGTGCCGAGATTAGGCACGGTAGGGCGTCAGACACGTCAGAGCTTCACTAGCGGTGTAAATACATTCCATGTGGATTCATTCTATGCATAGTCGCCTTTTAATGAATATCACGCAACTCGTCATGGTGATAGGTACATACGGTTTGTCCAGCATGTCCTAGGTGTTTCTATAAATATATATTTTAAAAAAACAAAGGCCGGCCCCGGGGGATGGGGTCCCCGGGGACATAAGTGGCCTGAGGAGGGGGGCAACGCAGCCCCCTCCTAAAGATTTTTTTTTTTAAATGGTCATGACCCGGGGTTTGGGGGCCCCGGGGCCGATTAAGGCCTTGAGAGGGCCAAATGTATTTTTTTCAACAAAAAAATTAGGGTGCAGGCCCTGGGGGATGGGGTCCCCAGGGCCAGTAAATTAGAAAAAGAAGGGGGGGCCACACAGCCCTCCTTCTTAAAAAAATAAAATGAATAAAAGACCGGCATCGCGCCGGAGGCCACGCCCCCTCCTTGCAGCACTCTGCAAATGCGCCCCCTGGCCGGTTGTAAGTTGGGGAATTAATTCCCCTTCAATACTGAGGGTCCCTGAGGGCCAACTAGCCCAACAGGTATCTCCAGTATGCGCCAGGGAGCTGCGTTGCAGACAGGTGTTCTGAGGCCACGCCCCTTTTTACACCTCTATGCAACGCAGCTCTGTGGCGCTTACTGGAGGTACATAGTGGGCTAGTTTGACCCTAGGGACCCTTAGGATTCAAGGGGACTTAATCTCACAACTTAGAACGGCCACAGGGCACATTTACGCAGTGGTAAAGGGAGGTGATGGGGCCTGAGGTGACGTGTTCAAACACGCCCTGTGGCGCGTTTTAAGTTGGGGAAATAATTCCCTTTCAATCCTGAGGGACCCTGGGGGCCAACTAGCCCACCAGGTGCTTCCAGTAAGCGCCACTGCTCTGCGTTGCAGAGAGGTGGTGCAGGCCGTGCCCCTTTTTACACCTCTCTGCAATGGCACTTACTGGACGTACCTAGTGGGCTATTTTGCCCCCAGGGATCCTCAGGATTCAAGGGGACTTAATCTCCCAACTTAAAAAACGGCCACAGGGCGTGTTTACACAGTGGGGAAGGGAGGGGACGGGGCCTGAGGTGACGTGTGCAAACACGCCCTATGGCGCGTTTTAAGTTGGGGAAATAATTCCCCTTCAATCCTGAGGGCCCCTGGGGGCTAACTAGCCCACCAGGTGCTTCCAGTAAGAGCCACTGAGCTGCGTTGCAGAGAGGTGGTCCAGGCCGTGCCACTTTTTACACCTCTCTGCAAAGCAGCTCTGTGGCGCTTACTGGAGGTACCTAGTGGGCTAGTTGGACCCTAGGGACCCTCAGGATTCAAGGGGACTTAATCTCCCAACTTAAAACGGCCACAGAGCGTGTTTACACAGTGGGGAAGTGAGGGAACAGGGCCTGAGGTGACGTGTGCAAACACGCCCTGTGGCGCGTTTTAAGAGGTAGTTTTAATCCACTGCCCTATTATAAACTAAGGGCTTACAGAAGAGGTCATGCTGATCACAGGGGGACCCCAACGCATAGTGTTCCCTAGTGTATGTAGGTGTTTTTACTATATTCTGAGTGTCTTTTAACATAGCACTGGCTCTAGGACTGGTTAGTCAGACTCAGTTACCACCAGTATCCGTCTGAAAAAGTTGAGGGTACAGGATGATTTTGCAACAAGGCTTCTTTCTGCTCTTCTGTTTGTTTGTTCTGCACGTTATCCTTCTTCCTGCACTTTTCTTCGTCTTTGAGGACTTCTGTTGCTTCTTTCTGCATTTCTTTTTTTTCTTTCTGTGTTTTTTTTCTTCTTTCTTCACATGTCCTATCTCTGTAGGCATAGTTAGAAATTAGCATTTAAATTCACTGAAAAAACCATTGGTTGGGGCATGTTATAGTTAGGAATTAGCATTTAAAAAACCTTAGAAATTCACTGAAAAAACCATAGGTTTCAGGGGCGTTATAGTTAGCTGGACTTTTCATTCGTACAAAACCATTGAAATTCCCCCGTTATAGTTAGTTCAGCTAACTATAACTCGCGCGCCCGCAATGCACTGCTGATGACGTCACATATTACATCACTCATGACATGATCAGTAACATTACTCATGACATCACTGATGACATCTCAAATGACATCACTGATGACATCATCCTTGTGATAGAGTGGCAGACCTCCTCTCCCTAATATAACCTTTGATACACACATTCAAAAATAGAAACTAAAATTTTCAAAACAATGGACATACCAATATCAGTTACAACAACCTATTCAGTAATTCTAAGATCCACATACACATCCACTCATTCACCAACAGTCCTATACAGTCACTCATACATGTACTCACTCATCATATGTACTCATACACCTATACATCCTGTTACACAACGCCACTCATCCATAGAGTTACTCACACACATAGTCACTCATGCTAATAAAGAATCAAACATCCATTTACTTGCATATACAGTTATACACACACCACCACACTTACTTCTACAGAAACTTACACATACTTAGTCTTTTAAACAATCACTTATAGAAACACATACTTATTCATACAGGAACTCTTTCAATCTCTCACTCTCACATATACTCACTTATATACACCAATAGTCACATATGCTAGTTTAAAACATATGAAGTTACTCATAAAGACACTATCGAGACAGTCATTCACTCACTAACACACCCATGCACACACTCATCCACCCATACAGTCCTGCACACATGCTGTCTTCAACACATACAAACAGTGAGTCACTCATTCATGCACCTATGCACTACGTAATACCCCCACCGAACCATACAGACACTCAGACACATACTGATACTCAAAAAACAAACTAATAACCTATATAGACACTCATGTAGCTACTCACCAACCCATGCAGCCACTTATATACAAAGTGAGAGACTGATACAGATATTTACATATTTAAACATTACTCACTAAGCCATGTATTCACTAAGATACACTTAATCAGTCAGTTATACAATCAATTTTTAAAAAACAAATCATCCTTTTAGACACTTATATACCCATTTATTCTTCCATCGACCTTGAGATATACATATATAAAACATATGTAATTTTCAGAAAAACACACATTCACTGGATGATGTCATCAGTGATGTCATCAGTGATGTCATTTGAGATGTCATCAGTGATGTCATGAGTGATGTCACTGATCATGTCATGAGTGATGTAATATGTGACGTCATCAGCAGTGCATTGCGGGCGCGCGAGTTATAGTTAGCTGAACTAACTATAACGGGGGAATTTCAATGGTTTTGTACGAGTGAAAAGTCCAGCTAACTATAACGCCCCTGAAACCTATGGTTTTTTCAGTGAATATATATATATATATACACATATATATATATATATATATATATATATATACTGAAAAAACAAAGGTTACAGGGACGTTATAGTTAGGAAATAGTATTAAAAAAACATCGAAATGACTGAAAAAAACAAAGGTTACAGGAACGTTTTAGTTAGGCTCAGATTTCACTTGTAAAAATCAGTGAAATTAAGCAGCTATAGTTACCTGAGCTAACTATAGCTTATGTCCCTGCAAAGCACTGCTTATGACCTCATATATTACATCACTCATGACATGGCCAGTGACCGTCCTGATGACATCACTCATGACATCTCAAATGACATCACTGAATGCATCACTGATGACTGCATCCTGTGAGTGTAAGTATTTCATAAACATTTCTGAGACTTAAAGAGATATACGAAGCTATTGCATTAATTAAATTACTATTCTTTCTGTGCTAGTAATTAGCCATACTATTTCTACATATCATATCGGAGTGGCTGTGTGACTATCTGTATCAATGTATGAGTGGATGTCTGAGTGGTTGTATGGGTGCGTGAGTGGGTATATGGAAATCCGCAACATTCTATTCCCAATAAGTCTGGCGCCGGTTGATGAATCCTCGCGAAATTTTCCCAACTTTTGGCCAGCTCCGCTCCGCTCCTACCCTGAAAGTTTTGTGGTGATTTGTCAAGCGGGGGCCGAGAAAAAAGGGGGGTCCCAAAACGCATTTTCCCCATGCAATTTCCCATAGGATCTGTTGTCGCAGCTACAGCGTGAACCGCTGAATGGAATGACACCAAATTTGGCAAAAGGTAGTCCTCAGTTCAGACTCGTGCCTTTTGCATAAATGGTATGAATCCGTTCAGTAGTTCCTGAGAAAATTGGAGTTAAAAGTACATATATATCTACGGCCGGGGAGGATACGCGGACCCTACCCGCACCGTAAGCGCACCCTCCCCGAACCGAGCGCGCAGCCTCCCGATCGCCCGCTGAATGCTAATTGGCTGTCAAGTGTCTGTCTACATTCGAAACCAGGAACTGTTGGCCATTTTTAGCCTTGGTAGAAGCGAGGCTGAAGAAGGAAGGGGAATAAGTGTGTAAAACATATAAAGGGGGCAGAGTGGAAATACTCTGACCCTCTAGAGGTGCTTAGGGGTCCCAAAAGGACCCCCTGGGGACCCCCTTTTTTTTTTTAAAAGGCGAAATGCGCGCAGGGTGCGTGCATCCTATCACGTTGGGTGCACGGATTCTCTCGCGTTGGGTGCGCGGATCCAAGTAAACAAAAATTGAAAAAAGACAAGAAATCATTGGTTGTATTACAACTTTCTACACTGAAAGGTAGGGTGTATATTTCTGTTTGTTAAAGGCATGATTCTTATTGGTTAACAAAAACAGTTTGTAAGGAACATTATATATGATAAACTGATTTGTTGCAAAGTTAAGCACACTTGCTGTCTTGTTTAGCATCATTGTGTGCTGAACTTGTGACCTGTGTGCTCAGTGCAGTGTTCCATGACCTGTTTCTATGGTAACAGGCAGAAGGCAGATTGGGGGAAGGGTTGAAATGTATTTCATTTGGAAAGGGTTGAAATGTTTAACCAATAGAAATGTGTGTTTGCTTTTGAATTTATGTGTGAAGGATTGTGATTTGATGTTTACATGTATATGTGTGGAAAATGAAAGGGAAACTTTTCCATTCTTTGTTTTTGCTGAGAGGTGCACAGTGCAGAGATTCTGTAAAAGAAAATCTGGTGTGTGACTGATATACTTCTTAATCTACAAAAAGGTGAGTTATTTAATTGTGAGGGGATGTATGTAGACTATTTTGATTTTAATCAGACTAATGTATTTCTCCCGTTAAAGTGTAGGGAGTACTTTTTTCTCTACAATCTTATTGACAGTGTGTGTGCAAGTAGAAACCATTCTGTGATAAACATTTGTGTTTTTCATGTGTTTGCAGACAGATAACTGTGCTGTTTTTTATATTTTGGTAGAATTAGAAACCAGTCATTGTTTATGAATTTGTGAAATGAGTTATGTTTCTATACTAAAATGTAGTACTCCTTCTAGATGAAGAAATGTGTTTTGGTATAGTGCAAGGGATAGTGTTGTTTGTCTAGAATCACACTGTGAGTCTGTGTGCATTTTGGAACCACTGTGAGAGAAGTATTTGGTAACATCGTGTATTTGCTGACAGATAACTGTTTAAAAACCTGTCATGTTGTCAAGTTTTAGTAGCATTAGAAGCCAGTCTTTGGTTATGCATTGATAAAATGAGTCAGGGTTTGACACAAAAGTGCAGTCCTGAAACATGTACATTGTGTGCAGTTCCCTTACCACTTCCACAGTATTGAATGAGTTTTGGTAAACTCCTAGGGATAATGGTTGTTGTCTAGAATCGCACAGTGAGTCTGTGTGCATTTGGGAACCACTGTGAGGGAAGCATTTGGTAACATCGTGTATTTGCTGACAGATAACTGTTTTAAAACCTGTCATGTTGTCAAGTTTTAGTAGCATTAGAAGCCAGTCTTTGGTTATGCATTGATAAAATAAGTCATGCTTTGACACTAATGTGCTGTACTTTAATATGTAGATTGTGTGTAGTCTCCTTACCCCTCGCACAGTAGTGAATGAGTTTTGGTAAGCTGCTAGGAATAGTGTTGCTTGTCTAGAATCACACTGTGAGTCTGTGTGCATTTGGGAACCACTGTGAGAAAAGTATTTGGTAACATCGTGTATTTGCTGACAGATAACAGTTTTAAAACCTGTCTTGTTGTCAAGTTTTAGTAGCATTAGAAGGCAGTTTTTGCTTATGCTTTGATTAAATGAGTCAGGCTTTGACACAAAAGTGCAGTCCTGAAATGTGTAGATTGTGTCCACTTCCCTTACCACTTCTACTGTAGTGAATGAGTTTTGGTAAACTCCTAGGGATAGTGGTGCTTGTCTAGAATCACACTGTGAGTCTGTGTGCATTTGGGAACCACTGTGAGAGAAGCATTTGGTAACATTGTGTATTTGCTGACAGATAACTGTTTTAAAACCTGTCATGTTGTCAAGTTTTAGTAGCATTCGAAGACAGTTATGGCTTATGCTTTGATTAAATGAGTCAGGCATTTACACTAAAGTGCAGTCCTGAAATATGTAGATTGTGTACAGTTTCCTTACCACTTCCACTGTAGTGAATGAGTTTTGGTAAACTCCTAGGCATAGTGGTGCTTGTCTAGAATCACACTGTGAGTGTGTGTGCATTTGGGAACCACTGTGAGAGAAGGATTGGGTAACATCGTGTATTTTCTGACAGATAACTCTTTTAAAACCGGTCATGTTGTCAAGTTTTAGTAGCATTAGAAGCTAGTCTTCGCTTATGCATTGATAAAATGAGTCAGGGTTTGACACTAAGGTGCAGGACCATGTACTATTCTCTTCACTGTGCCAGAACTGAAAATTTAAAGGTTTTACCCAGGCACTGTCCTAGCAGTAGTCTGATGATTTAGTCAGTTTCTAAGTACTTATGTTGTGAACCATACATTACCACATAGACTGCTTTACATGTCTATGCAGTATGCATGCAGTCTTCTAACATACTATACACTTGTCTTTCACACCTTCAATTCCCTAGTCAGTATCCATACACTTCCAGGAAACACCCTGCCACTCCCTTTGCACTCCTCCAGTGACCCATTCAGTACCAAGTACTAATCCATTCACTGTGCCAAAAGCCAACCACTTTTAAATTCACCCAGGCACTCTCCTTGCTGTACTCTAATCATTCAGTCAGTACCGAAGTACTCATGCAGTGAGCCAGGCCTTATCACATAGACTGTTTCAAACGCCTATTCACGATGCATGCAGTCTTCTAACCACCTACACAGTTGTTTTTCACATCTTCAATTCCCTAGTCAGTATCTATACACTTCCAGGAAACACCCTGTCACTCCCTTTGCAGTCCTCTAGTGACCCATTCAGAACCATGTACTAATTAATTCACTGTGCCAAAACCCAAACACTTATAAATTCACCAAGACACTCTCTTTGCAGTACTCTAATCATTCAGTCAGTGCCTAAGTATTCATGCACTGAGCCAGGGCTTAGCACATGGACTGCTTCAAACCCCTATCCACTATGCATGCAGTCTTCTAACCACCTAGACACTTGTCTTTCACACCTTCAATTCCCTAGTCAGTATCCATACAGTCCAGCAAACATCCTGTCACTCCCTTTGCAATCCTCTAGTGACCCATTCAGTACCAAGTACTAATCCATTCCCTGCGCCAAAAGCCTACCACTTATAAATTGACCCAGGCACTCTCCTTGCTGTACTCTAATCATTCAGTCAGTACCAAAGTATTCATGCAGTGAGCCAGGACTTATGACATAGACTGCTTCAAACGCCTATTCACTATGCATGCAGGCCTGTAACCACCTACACAGTTGTTTTTCACACCTTCAATTCCCTAGTCAGTATCCATACACTTCCAGGAAACACCCTGTCACTCACTTTGCAGTCCTCTAGTGACCCATTCCGTACCATGTGGAAAAGCAATGCCGGCTCCCGAAGGACGCGTGGAGCTGGCGGGACCGTGGGGGGATTGGGGACCCCCCCACAGTCCCCAACGGAGAGGGCCAGCCCTGGGGGATGGTGTCCCCGGGGCTACAAGTGGCCCGGGAGGGGTGCCACGTGGCCCCCCTCCCCAAAATAAAAATAAAAATTAAAACGAAATAAAGAACAAGACCCGGCCCCGGGGGATTGGGTCCCAGGGCCATAAATGGCGGCAAGGCAGCGCCCCTCCAAACAAAAAAAAACAATATGGCCATGCCCAGGGGGATGGGGTCCCCGGGGCCGATTTTGGCCTCGGGAGGGGGGCCACGCAGCCCCCTTCCCAAAATTTAAAAAATTGGGGGGCAGGCCCTGGGGGATGGGGTCCCCAGGGCCAAGTCTCAGTCTCTCACTTTGTGTATAAGTGACTGCATGGGTTGGTGAGTAGCTACATGAGTGTCTATATAGGTTATTAGTTGGTTTTTTGAGTGTCAGTATGTGTCTGAGTGTCTGTATGGTTCAGTGGGGGTATTACGTAGTGCATAGGTGCATGAATGAGTGACTCACTGTTTGTATGTGTTGAAGACAGCATGTGTGTAGGACTGTATGGGCGGATGAGTGTGTGCATGGGTGTGTTAGTGAGTGAATGACTGTCTCAATAGTGGCTTTATGAGTAACTACATATGTTTTAAACTAGTATATGTGACTATTGGTGTACATAAGTGAGTATATGTGAGAGTGAGAGATTGGAAGAGTTCCTGTATGAATAAGTATGTGTTTCTATAAGTGATTGTTTAAAAGACTAAGTATGTGTAAGTTTCAGTAGAAGTAAGTGTGGTGGTATGTGAATATCTGTATATGCAAGTAAATGGATGTTTGATTCTTTATTAGCATGAGTGACTATGTGTGTGAGTACCTCTATGGATGAGTGGCATTGTGTAACAGGATGTAGAGGTGTATGAGTACATATGATGAGTGAGTACATGTATGAGTGACTGTATAGGACTGTTGGTGAATGAGTGGATGTGTATGTGGATCTTAGAATTACTGAATAGGTTGTTGTAACTTGTATTGGTATGTCCATTGTTTTGAAAATTTTAGTTTCTATTTTTGAATGTGGGTATCAAAGGTTATATTAGGGGGAGAGGACGTCTGCCACTCTATCACAAGGATGATGTCATCATTGATGTCATGAGTGATGTCACTGACCATGTCATGAGTTGAGTGATGTAATATGTGACGTCATCAGCAGTGCATTGCTGGCGCGCGAGTTATAGTTAGCTGAACTAACTATAACGGGGGAATTTCAATGGTTTTGTGCGAGTGAAAAATCCAGCTAACTATAATGCCCCTGAAACCTATGGTTTCTTCAGTGAATTTCTAAGGTTTTTTAAATGCTAATTCCTAACTATACCATGCTTGAAACCTATGGTTTTTTCAGTGAATTTCAAAGGTTTTTTAAATGCTAATTTCTAACTATGCCTACAGAGATAGGACATGTGAAGAAAGAAGAAAAAGCGCACAGAAAGAAAAAAAAGAAATGCAGAAAGAAGCAACAGAAGTCCTCAAAGACGAAGAAAAGTGTAGGAAGAAGGATAACGTGCAGAAAGAACAAACAGAAGAGCAGAAAGAAGCCTTGTTGCAAAATCATCCTGTACCCTCAACTTTTTCAGACGGATACTGGTGGTAACTGAGTCTGACTAACCAGTCCTAGAGCCAGGGCTATGTTAAAAGACACTCAGAATACAGTGAAAACACCTACATACACTAGGGAACACTATGCGTTGGGGTCCCCCTGTGATTAGCATGTCCTCCTCTGTAAGCCCCTAGTATATAATAGGGCAGTGGATTAAAACTACCTCTTAAAACGCACCACAGGGTGTGTTTGCACTCGTCACCTCAGGCCCGTCCCCGCCCTTCCCCACTGTGTAAACACGCCCTGTGGCCGTTTTAAGTTGGGAGATTAAGTCCCCTTGAATCCTGAGGGTCCCTAGGGTCCAACTAGACCACTAGGTACCTCCAGTAAGCGCCACAGAGCTGTGTTACAGAGAGATGTAAAAAGGGGCACGGCCTAGACCACCTCTCTGCAACGCAGCGCAGTAGCGCTTACTGGAAGCACCTGGTGGGCTAGTTGGCCCCAGGGTCCCTCAGGATTGAAGGGGAATTATTTCCCCAACTTAAAACATGCCACAGGGCGTGTTTGCATACGTTAACTCAGGCCCTGTCCCCTCCCTTCACCACTGTGTAAACACGCCCTGTGGCAGTTTTTAGTTGGGAGATTAAGTTCATTTGAATCCTGAGGGTCCCTAGGGTCCAATTAGCCCACTAGGTACCTCCAGTAAGCGCCACAGAGCTGCGTTGCAGAAAGGTGTAAAAAGTGGCACGGCCTGGACCACCTCTCTGCAATGCAGCTCAGTGGCACTTACTGGAAGCACCTGGTGGGCTAGTTAGCCCCCAGGGGCCCTCAGGATTGAAGGGGAATTATTTCCCCAACTTAAAACGCACCATGGGCGTGTTTGCACACGTTACCTCAGGCCCCGTCCCCTCCCTTCCCCACTGTGTAAACACGCCCTGTGGCTGTTTTAAGTTGGGAGATTAAGTCCCCTTGAATCCTGAAGGTCCCTAGGGGCAAAATTGCCCACTAGGTAAGTCCAGTAAGCGCCATTACAGAGAGGTGTAAAAAGGGGGCATGGCCTGCACCACCTCTCTGCAACGCAGAGCAGTGGCGCTTACTGGAAGCACCTGGTGGGCTAGTTGGCCCCCAGGGTCCCTCAGGATTGAAAGGGAATTATTTCCCCAACTTAAAACGCGCCACAGGGCGTGTTTGCACACGTCACCTCAGGCCCCATCACCTCCCTTTACCACTGCGTAAATGTGCCCTGTGGCCGTTCTAAGTTGAGAGATTAAGTCCCCTTGAATCCTAAGGGTCCCTAGGGTCAAACTAGCCCACTATGTACCTCCAGTAAGCGCCACAGAGCTCCGTTGCATAGAGGTGTAAAAAGGGGCGTGGCCTCAGAACACCTGTCTGCAACGCAGCTCCCTGGCGCATACTGGAGATACCTGTTGGGCTAGTTGGCCCTCAGGGACCCTCAGTATTGAAGGGGAATTAAACCCCAACTTACAACTGGCCAGGGGGCACGTTTGCAGAGTGCTGCAAAGAGGGAGCGTGGCCTCCGGCGTGATGCTGTTCTTTTATTTATTTTATTTTTTTAAGAAGGAGGGCTGTGTGGCCCCCCTACTGTTTCTAATTTATTGGCCCTGGAGACCCCATGCCCCAGGGCCTGCACCCTCATTTTTTGTTGTTGAAAAAAATACATTTGGAAGGGGGCCACGTGGCCCCACTCCCAAAGCCTTATTTGGCCCCGGGGACCCCAACCCCCGGGTCATGGCCTTTTTTTTTTATTATTCTTTAGGAGGGGGCTGTGTTGCCCCCCTCCTCAGGCCACTTATGGCCCCGGAGACCCCATCCCCCGGGGCCGGCCTTTGTTTTTTATTATTTTAAAAATATATATATTTATAGAAACACCTAGGACATGCTGGACAAACCGTATGTACCTATCACATGACGATTTGCGTGATATTCATTAAAAGGCGACTATGCATACAATTAATTCACGTGGAATGTATTTACACCGCTAGTGAAGCTCTGACGTGTCTGATGCCCTACCGTGCCTAATCCCGGCGCCCCCGCCGGTGGGTACTCTCCAAGTAGACACCCTTGTCGTTTATTTATAGCTATTGACGGGCACATTTAATACACATGCACACAAAGCCATTCAAAGGGGATTCGACAAAAATTCGACCAAACTATGCAAGAAACCCCCCTCACGGTTAATAAAACACACATCCACCGCCGGATGTGTAATACTTTTTATTTTACTCTCTGGAAAGGAGGCGAACCTCACTTGAGAGTTACAGCGTGCTCCTGGCTGAGCCCAATGCTGTGTTACACCCACCAGTGCCCGTAGAGTGCCACACACCTCTGTGTTGTATTCCACCAGCTAGTGCGTATGCTATGACACTCTTTAGCCCATGTGCACTGTAACACCACCCCGTGAATATGTCATGCCACACTTGCCTTCGCACGGGTTATATTGCCCCATCTAACGTGCCTTCCTCGATGCCTATGTTATAACGCACAGCGCTATGCCATACATATTTGACGGACCGCTCCTTCCAGGTCCATGCTCCTCCGTATAAATCAGGAAGGTTTCCGCTGTGTTGTGGCGTTCCCCAGGGGTCCGCACTTAGCCCCACTTTATTTAATGTGTATGTCCGCCCCCTGGCCATATTGGCCAGAGCTCGTAACATCAAATTAACATCTTATGCGGACGACACACAGTTTATCTTCTCCTTCTCCAGTGATACCAATGCTGACAAAATTAAATTCCAGGAAGATCTATCGGACATTGCAAAATGGATGACTGAAAATTGTCTCCAGCTTAATTCATCCAAGACGGAGGTACTACTGGTTGGAAAGGAGATTCAAAAATGGGACGATCAGTGGTGGCCGCCGGCATTGGGCCCTGCACCTACCCCTAAGAAGGAAGTTAAAAACTTGGGTATTATGGTCGATAACCGACTAAATCTTGATTCCCACGCCAAAAAGGTGGCCGGCATGTGCTACGGCCGTCTACGGTCTTTGAGACCCATTTTGGGTTTTTTCGAACCCCAAGTCCGCCAGATGATTATTCAGGCCATGGTGCTGTCGAACATTGACTACTGCAATGTCCTTATGCTGGGCTCCAATCAATCCACGATTTACAGACTTCAAAGAGCTCAGAATGCGGCCGCACGTAGTCTGTTCGGTTTGCCAAAAAATTGTCACATCTCCCCCATCCTTCATCGTCTGCATTGGCTGCCTGCAAAGCAGCGCATTCAATTCAAGGCACTTTGCCTTATTCATAAAATTCTTCATTCCTCGGGCCCCAAAATTCTGCAAAACCTAAGTGCTCTTTATATCCCCACTCGGGCTCTCCGTTCTGCAGATCTGTTTCTGGCCCACATTCCTAAGATTCGGAGGAGCAGAGCAGGAGGCCGATCCTTCAGATATTTGGCCCCGAAATTGTGGAACACAATCCCGCATGAAGCTCGTGTTATCACGAATCACTTGTCTTTCAGAAAGAGAATTAAGACTTGGCTATTTACCACTCTCTCGGCCCGGTTCTCTGTGGTTTTCTTTCCCTGGCCTGGTTGTTGCGTATCTGGCTCGTCTGCAAGCGCTGGCACGCCCCGTTGCTGGGGTAGCCATGCGCTATATAAGCTACCCTAACATAACATAACATAACATATTACAATCTGGGATCCATATCTTTGTCACAGTGCATATGCAATGTTACACTCCCCAGCACATATTTTATATTACAACTTTAGAGACTAGTTAGGTTACACAACACTGCCCTGTGCATATTACACTCCAAGGCGCATATCGCATAGCACGCGCTTGTGCCTGTGCTATCTCGCGCTCTCCAATGAATCTGTCATTGCGCACAATGTATTGCATATTATATTTCACGCCCTGATTCATCTTATATCACACTTTTTGGTGCATAGTTTATACCATATACTATATCTAGTTTTCATTTTCAATCGTGCTCTCAGGACTATGTTCTATATAACACTGCGTCCACCTACCCTTTTCACGGGCATTACATTTTGCGATGGGGGTGGAGGTTCAGGGGGTGTTTCTGCCAAGTGAGCCCGGAGTCACAGTCACAAACGTCCTCTTCTTCCTGAATAAAAGTGAGATTATGCTGCATACTTGTTCATATTTTAAGTAGTTCGCACAGACACACATTTTAAAAACAATAAAGTTCCTAATAACCACCTTCTCTGAACAGTTAGCTTGCTGCCCCATCCACCTCCTCCCTATCCTCTGTTGTGTGAATCCATGCACTAGCCTCCTCCCTCCTGCCATGTATGGTCTGATGTGCTGGCTCTGCCCTCCATTTAGCATGATGTACCAGTCCACTCCTTCTGCCCTCCATTGCCTAATTCTATGCCCCATCATTGACCTCCTGCTTAGCCTCTGTGCTTAGCTTTCTGCCCCTATTCTCCTTCCCCCGCCCTCCGAGGTCTTTGTGCATGCCCCTGCTCCATCCTTTTTGCCCACCATGTTCCATGGACCTGCCACTCCTATCTACTCGGAGTGTTCTGTTGAGCTGCCACTCCCCTCCCACCTACCTAGCATTGTCAGATGACTGTAACCAATCCCTGCCACCTCCACCTTGCCTGTCCACATGCCATACCCCTATCCCCTTCCTCCTGTCCTCCATGGTCCATTTTACTGACACACCCTTCTGCCCTCCCTGGTCTGTTGTGCTGCAACTGCTCCTCCTGCCTGCCCCGCATGGTCTGTTGTGAGGTCCCTTCCCCTGAACTCTCTTGTCTGTGCCCAGGTCCTGACCCTTTCTTCTATCCTCCATGGTCCTTTGTGCATGCCCCTGCACCCTCCTTCTTGCCCATCATAGCCATTGTGCTGCCACTAACCCTCCCGCTTGCCATGCATGGTCTTCTGTGCTGCCACAGCTCCTCCCACCTTCCCTGTGTGGTCAGCTAGCTGCCTCTGACCCCCTCCCACCTTCCCTCAATGGTCTGTGTGTATGCCATCATAGTCTTACTGTTGCTCTCCATGGGGTGTCTTGCTTCTAGTGCCCATCCTGCCTGACCTCCATGGTCATCTTGCTGCTCCTGCCCCCTTGCCCCCACCCCTCTGTTTCCATGTGCAGACCCCTATTCCCTCCCTCCTGGCTTGTCTGTTCCATTGTAATGCCCCTGATCCGTCCCTCCTGCCCTTTATGGTCTGTTATGCTGCAGTTTTCTCTCCTGTCTGTCCATTATGGTCAGCTAGCTACCATTGCCTCTTTCCCCTCTGTTCTCTGTTGTCCATGTGCATGGTCCTGTCCCCTCCCTATTGCTTTCTATGGATTGTTGTGCTGCACTCCCGTCCCGCATGCCCTGTGTGGTGTATTGTGCTGCTGCAAACCCTGATGCCTGCCCTGCAGGGTCAGTTTGGTGCACCTCTCCATGTCCCTCCTGTCTTTTGTTATCCAAGTCCATGTCCCTACCCCAATTCCTCCTGCCTTCCATGATCCAATGTACCATACTTGCGAACATTTTGAACTTGGTGAGAGGGAGATTTTGAAAAAAAACTGGGGTATTGATTTTCCCCTTTGAGTTACATTGAAAAAGAGGAGATTATAGACAGGAGACAGATCAAATAAAGCCCATTTGAGCTTAAAAACATTGGACGTTTCCTGGCTGAAACAGGTCTGTTGGCATGTATGGTTGTACTACCACTGCCTCTTCCTTCTGCCCACAACGGTCTATTATATTGCCACAGCCTCTCTTGCCAGTCCTGTATTGTTGGTTTGTTGCCCTTGTCCCCCTTCCCACTGCCCTCCATAGTCTGTTGTGCTGCCACGGCCCTTCCTGCCTGTCCAGTGTGGTCAAATTGTTGCCTCTGCACCCTCCTACCTGCCTTCAATTTTCAGAGTCCGTGCCCCTGGCCTCTGCCTCTCAACAGTATCCTAATGAACAACTAGATTGCTAACATTCTATGTTTATTACAAAAGTGTGGCACGCCTGACGTCATCTTGATGTAATCAAAACTGTAATACCTAGAGCATTTCCTTTAGAAATGACATATATGAGAGGGTCTTATTTGCATCAAAATTATGGTTAGTTCTCTAAAAAACTAAAATGAGGACATATGTTCTGAGTTTTCAAATAGCGACAAAGCACTTTTAAATTATTTGTTATCTTTATGTTTTTTTATCCAGTTGACCACTTAGGGGAGAGGATGTGGTGTTACTTCCAGAGCTGCAGACTTTTCAACTGGGGAACCAGGTTGGAGTTTCTGCTTCAGCTTGACATTCTGTGATTCTGGTCAAATCACTTAATCTCCCCATGTCTACAACCAAAATGAATTTGTTCTTGTGTGATGTAACCAATGCTCATGTAAAGCACTCCAATACCTAACAAGTCTGCACTATATAAAACTGCAAAAACACAAAACATTAGTGTTTTGCACACTTGGGCTACATCTGGGTGATATTTGGGCTACATTTGGGCTCTTTTGTCTCTGGTGGCCATCTTGGGAGATTTATTTGTTATGAAGTTTCCTAATTTCCTCATTTACTGCAGACTCCTCAGTAGGAAATGCTTTCAGTTTTTTACTTTGATTCCATCAAGAAGGTATTCAGATATGTCACACATTTGCCATAAATTCTGAATGTTAGCACTCTAGTTGCTCATTAAATCACTGTAGTAAAGCTACTGCTCACCACAGACGTCTGCTGCTGGTATTAAAAGTGCATGTTTCAGTCTGCATGTCAGAATTTTTTAACGAAATAGAAGAGGATTTGAGACATCACTCAAAATGTGCCCTAATTTTTCTTTCTTCAGCACTAATCATAATTTCTATGGCAAAATGAACCCCCTCATTGTGTTCCTTTTTAAATTAAATGTTTTAAGTGTTACCAGTTTATTCCAATCAAGATGGCTTCAGGTGTGCCATACTTTTGTCATAAGTAAGACTGTTAGCGCTCTAGTGGTTCTTTAAAACTCTCTGGGACATTCTGTCATTGGGCTATACTTTGGCTACATCTGGGTGATATTTGGGCTACATTTGGGCTCTTTTGTCTCTGGTGGCCATCTTGGGAGATTTATTTGTTATGAAGTTTCCTAATTTCCTCATTTACTGCAGTCTCCTCAGTAGGAAATACTTTCAGTTTTTTACTTTGGTTCCATCAAGAAGGCATTCAGATGTGTCACACATTTGCCATAAATTCTGAATGTTAGCAATCTAGTTGCTCATTAGATCACTGTAGTAAAGCTACTGCTCACCAGGGAAATCTGCTGCTGGTATTCAAAGTGCATGTTTCAGTCTGCATGCCAGAATTTTTTTATGAAATAGAAGAGGATTTGAGAAGTCAAAATGTGCCCTAATTTTTCTTTCTGCAGCACTAATCATAATTTCTATGGCAAAATTAACCCCCTCATGTTGTTCCTTTGTAAATTAAATGTTTTAAGTGTTACCACTTTATTCCAATCAAGATGGCTTCAGGTGTGCCATGCGTTTGTCATAAGTAAGACTGTTAGCGCTCCTGTGGTTCTTTAAAATACTCTGGGACATTCTGTCATTGGCCTATACTTGGGCTACATCTGGGTGATATTTGTACTACATTTGGGCTCTTTTGTCTCTGGTGGCCATTTTGGGAGACTTATTTGTTATGAAGTTTCCTAATTTCCTCATTTACTGCAGTCTCCTCAGTAGGAAATACTTTCAGTTTTTTACTTTGGTTCCATCAAGAAGGCATTCAGATGTGTCACACATTTGCCATAAATTCTGAATGTTAGCACTCTAGTTGCTCATTAGATCACTGTAGTAAAGCTACTGCTCACCAGGGAAGTCTGCTCCTGGTATTGAAAGTGCATGTTTCAGTCTGCATGTCAGAATTTTTTTATGAAATAGAAGAGGATTTGAGAAGTCACTCAAAATGTTCCCTAATTTTTCTTTCTGCAGCACTAATCATACTTTCTATGGCAAAATGAACCCCCTCATTTTGTTCCTTTTTAAATTAAATGTTTTAAGAGTTACCACTTTATTCCAATCAAGATGGCTTCAGGTGTGCAATACGTTTGTCATAAGTAGGACTGTTAGCGCTCTAGTTGTTCTTTAGAACACTCTGGGAAGCTGCAGTAGAACACAAAGGAATCAACTGACAGTCTCTGCCCTTGTTGGATGTACATGTTTTACTGAGAATGTCAGACTTCATTCTCACATGACAGAGAAAGATAATGTGAATTTACAGAAAATAGGCTCTCGGTTTAGCTTATAGATCACCTTCCAAACCTCTGTAGGAAAAGCATGAGAAAATAGTTTTCTCTCAAACATGAATCATGATATCACAGCAGAAGGCTTTTTCACATGGTAAAATCACCTTAGAACACACCACAATTCCTAAAATGAGTATGGTACCATCAACATATGATTTATAATGTAACTAAAGTCTTAAAACCTTCTCTAACTGCAATGCTTTTTAATGAGGTGCTATCATGTATATTGGTCTCAAGATGGCTGCCAACACTTCTTGGATGAAGTACTGACAGCCAATCAGATCTCACGATGAGATGTGTGGTTAGGCTGCGCCCAGATATATCTATCTTTTTAACTCTAATTTTCTCAGGAACTACTGAACGGATATACACCATTTAAGCAAAAGGCACGAGTCTGAACTGAGGACTGCCTCTTTGCCAAATTTGGTGTAATTCCATTCAGCAGTTCGGGCTGTAGCTGTGTCAACAGGTCCAATGGGAAAATGCATGGGGAAAACGTGTTTTGGGACCCCCCTTTTTTCTCGGCCCCCGTTTGACGAATCACCGTGAAATGTTCAGGATAGGAGCAGACCGGAGCTGGCCAAAAGTTTCGAAAATTTCGTGAAGATTCGTCAATCGGCGCCAACGTTATTCCAAATAGAATGTTGCGGATTTCCTATGGAAAATAGGTCCTAACTATAACTACCTATTGGCAACTGCCAGTAGGTAATATATATATATATATACATATCTATATAGATATAGATATAGATATAGATAGATAGATATGTTTATATATATATTACAGCTTAGTTTTAGTTAGGAAAACTCTTTGTTTTTACAAACCAAACAAATAACACAAACCTTAGAAATTCTAAAGTTATAGTTAGAACTTTAACTTACAATTCATTCACCACCTTCATATCATTATAATTGACGCTTCTCCATGCACTCTCTTTTCAGTTTGCTGATCAGAGGGAGTAAAGTGGGGTGCAGTTGCATACAAAAAGTTGTGTACAGTGTTGTATAGTGGACTAGAGTAGTACAGAGCGGCATAGAGTAGACTCGATTGTTGTATAGGGGCATACGGTGTTGTACTCTGTTGTACAGTGGAGTGTAGGGGTATAGACTGGAGTAAAGTGTTGCAGATTTCCATACAGTAGTAGTAAAGTGTTGTAGAGTGGAGATGCATAGAGTACAGTAGTGTTTCAAACAGTGGAGCTGCATAGAGTAAATTGTTGTACAGTAGCGCAGAGTGAGGTAAAGCCTTGTACAGCGACGTTGAGTCGAGTTGCATAACGTAGTGTTGAGTAAAGTATAATAGAGTGTATTGGCATGTGTCGAAGAATGGAGTAGAGTGGGGTGGAGTGGAGTGGCATAGTGTAGAGTAAAGTAAACTGTTACGAATTTTACAGTAGAGCAGAATGCTGTGTCATAGAGGACAGAAAATTGGTGTATAGTGGAATAGAATCTTGTACAATGGAGTGCACGGACATAGAGTGGAGCATAGAGTTGGACAGTAGAGTGTATGGGATAGAGTGGAGTAAAGTGTTGTATAGTGCCATAAATTGTAGTAGTATTTTATAGAGTGGTGGAGAGTGTTGTATAGTAGAGCAGCATAGAGTGTAGTGGCATATACTGTAGTGGCATAGAGTGGATTACTATACAGTGGAGTAGCATACAGTGGAATACTATACAGTGCAGTGTAGAAGAGTGGAGTTGCTCAGAGTGAAGTGGTGTTCATTGGAGTGGGGCACAGTGGAGTAGGGTATAGTGGATAAGAACAGAGTGGAGTGACATACATTGAAGTGGCATAGCATATAGTCGAGTAAACTGTTATACCCTGGAGTGGAGTCTCATACAGTAGAGTGGAGTTCTGTGTCATACAGTGCTGGAAGCTGTTGTAGAGTGGAGTAGAGTGTTGAACAATAACGTTTACAGGCATAGAGTTGAGTACAAATTTGGACACTGGAGTGTATGGGGATAGAGTGGGGTAGAGTCTAGTAGAGTGGCATAGAGTGTAGTAGAGTTTTATAGTATGAAGTTATATAGAGTGGAGGATAGTACACTGGAGTGTCATAGAGTGGAGTGGCATACAGTGGAATAGCGTAGAGAGGAGTGGCATAGAGTGAATAGCTTCTGGGTGGAGTAGCGTACAGTAGAGTGGCACACATTGGAGTAGCGTAGACTGGAATGGTGTACAGTGGAGAGGCGTAGAGTGTTGTACAGTGGAGGGGCGCTGAATGTAATAGCATGTAGTGTAATAGTGTACAGTGGAGTGATGTACAATGGAATAGATCAGAATGGAGTGATGTACAGTGGGGAGGGGTAGAGTGGCTTACCACACAGTAGAGTGGCGAAGATTGAAGTTGCGTACAGTGTAATACTATACAGTGGAGTGTGTAGAATGAAGTACCATAGATTGAATAGCGGAGAGTTGAGTACAGTGGAGTGACATAGAGTAGAATAGCATAAAGTGGAATAGTGTACAGCGGAGTGGCATAGAGTGAAGTGGGACAGAATGGACTACTGTCCACTGGAGTGGCGGAGAGTGGAATAGCATATAGTAGAGTGGCATACAGTGGCATAGCGTAGAGTATAGTGGTGTACAGTGGAGTGGCACAAAGTGGAATAGAATATTTGATTAGAGTACAGTGCAGCGGCGTACAGTGGAGTGGTTTAGACTGGAGTGGCATACACGAGAGTGGGGTAGAGTATAATAGCATACAGTGGAATAGCGTCCAACAGAATAGCGTAGAATTGAGTGGCATAGAGTGGAGTGGCATACACTGGAGTAGTGTAGAGTGGATTAGCGTACAGTGCAGTGGCAGACAATGAAATAGCATACATTGGAGTGCTCTATATTGGACTGGCATACAGTGGAATAGCGTAAAGTGGAGTGGCATACAGTTGAGTGGCATAGAGTGGAATAGCATACAGTGGAGAGGCATACAGTGGGGTGGCATATAGTGGAGTGGCGTAGACTGTAGTGACTAACAGTGGTGTGGGGTACAGTGTAATAGCATACAGTGGAGTGGCATCCAATGGCACAGCATACAATGAAATGGCGTAGATTGAAGTGGCATGAACTGGAGTGGCTTTCAATGGGGTAGCATACACTCTAGTGACATACAGTGGAATGTTGTACAGTGGAGTGGTGTAGACTGTAATCATGTATAGTGGAGGACAATATAGTGGAATGGTGTACAGTGGAGTGAGGTAGAGTAAAATAGCATACAGTGGAGTGGCATCCAATGGAATAGCATAGAATGAAGTGGCTTAGAGTGAAGTGCCATACACTGGAGTAGCGTGAAGCTGAGTAGCATGCAGTGCAATAGAATACAGTGAAATAGTGTGCAGTGGAGTGGCGTACAGTGAAATAGCGCAGAGTGAAGTGGTGTACAGTGAAATGACATACAGTGGATTAGATTATAGTGGAGTGACGTCCAGTGGAGTGGCATACAGTGGAGAGTTGTAGACTGGAGTGGATGTGCATACCTTGTAATAGTGTAGAGTGGAGTGGCCTAGAGTGGAGTCTCGTACAGTGGAGAGGCGTAGAGTGAAGTGGTATAGAGTGGAATCCCTTATAGTAAAGTGGTGTAGAGTGGCGTGGAATTGAGTGGAGTGGAGTGGAGAGAAGTACTGTATACTGGAATACTGTAGAGTGGAGTGGTGCAGAGTGAAGTGGCATACCGTGGAATGGCAACCGGATGTATGAGAAATTTAGCACCAATAGAGATTATGGTGTGCAGAGTAACGCAAAACAGCAAATTGGGCTACCTTGCATTTCTACAGATTTACCAATCAATGCAGGGTCATGCATGCTGGTCTTGCTTTGCAAATCTAACTTAAGTATTGCATCGCCCAAGCAACACCATGCATGACGCAAGAGTACCACAAAACAATTATACAGCCAGGCCTTCCTTATATTTTGGGGCACGGTATACCGCTGTAAATTTGCAGTATACCATAGTACATGGCGATGACAAGCCAGCATATAATTTGGTAATGGCTGTTTTTAGAAAATGAAAAGACAGTCATATAGTTTTTACTACACATTGGCTGAGTTCTGCGTTAGGGCCTTAGATATCGGTAAGTAGTAGGTTAGATTGTAGTCCCCTACCTATTACCACTTTTTTACAGTCAAACCAAGGAGAAACTCGCCATCAACAGGAAGGCAGCAAGGGCGACTGGAGGTGGGCCTCCTGCGCCACAGGAGGAGCTGGATGAGCTGGAGGAAATGGTGGCCACAGTCAACAGTGTGGAGACGGTGACAGGATTTGGGGGCCTGGACACAGCTCGATACGACCTGACCCAACAGCAACAGGGTGAGTAACGACCAGGGACTGGGGTGACGGGGGAAGATGGGCACAATGGCACACATGCACAATTATGTGTAGCACACTGCACACCCGCAACGATCGTTGAACATGTCCCTGATAGCCTTGGCACACTGCAGCACACATAGAAACACCATGCAGCACACACAGCAATCACAGAACATCAGCAATGATGGCAATGTGGTACAAAGTGCAACACCAACACCACAGGACAGGGCTCACAACAGGTTCCACACGTGAGTAGTAACTGTCCACTCACATCTGGCATTGGCTGACACTGTGTGGTGATAACGTACGGGTTCTACCACACATACGTCATGTAGTCTAAAAACATACTGACTGCCATCAAATAGCCAGCTCCACCAAAACAGTCACAATGTACATTGGCATGCAATCTGAATGTAAATATCTGCAAATCTTCAACATACATGTGTGATTCTGTTAACCTGCATCTCCCCTTTACATTGCAGAGGAACAAGCAACACCTCCTGCAGAGCAAACCACACTTCCCATCATTGATGATGAAGAGGTCAACCTGAACATATGTCAAGAGACCCTCCAACCGATAATGGACAGCCTCCGCACCCCATCCCCAGGAGCAGGGCAGGCCAGCTGCCCCGAGGTGACCCCACCACCTGCACAGACCACACAGCAGGAAACACACACCAGCACGGCTGTCTCCCAGGACCCCCCCGACAAATACATGGAGTTCCAACAGCATGTGTGGGGTTGTCAGGTGGAGTTGGCTGAACAGCTGCGGATGGGGTTCGAACTCGTGGCAGCCAAACTCAATGCCATACATGGGTGTCTGAGTCCCATCAGGGACCACGTACAGTCCCTATCGGACACCACCATGCTCCACCACAGACCTTGGCTGACCTCGCTGGGGCCATTAACCGAATACAAGAACTGTCTGGTCAGAGAGGCACCAGCGATGACAGCACAGAGTTGGCACAGATGCGGAGGTCAATGGACACCATGGAGCAGATGCAGGCTGGAAGTATGGCTGCCACAGCTGGGTACCAGCAAGTAGTAGCTGGGAACTTCAATGCCCTGCAGTTCATCATCTTGTCATTGCTGCCACTGAGCCTGTCCCAGATGACTGAAGCGGGAACATCGACACACACAGCTTCGACCCCTGACGTGTCAGTGGCACACAGTGATGCTGCCTCATCACCTTCGCAGTCTGATGTGTCAGTGGCACACAGTGATGCAGCCATTACCCTGCCACACACACCGGACACAGAACCCATATCAGGGGAGTAAGTGGGGATGGTAATTACTGTGTGAGGAAGGAGGCCGTAGCATCCATCACCGTCAAATGGCCTGTCCCTGACTGGTTCTGCCCTATGCATCATGCCCTGGGACAATACCCCCACAGACCCCCGGAACACTCTGGGACATTCACCCGGACCCCAACATGGACTGCCATATCTTCACTGCTGGACAATTACACCGCAATCCTGCTGCGAACTGCACTCCCCCTCTTCCTAATCACTTTTCAATCCCAAAAGAACTCTGGTTGGCCCACCACTGGTCTTCCAAGTAATGTGGGCTTGGATGGCCATATACAGCTCCAGCTCCGTCAATCACCTGAATGTGAATAAAACATTCTAAATCACACAGATGTGTCATGACTATTTTCACTCACGTATGGAAGTATGGCTGGATGTAGGGACAATGATTGAACATAAGGGTACACCCTGGTAACTGATATCTATGCGCATGTGTATCCCTGAGACACATGGGCAATTGGATGACTGTGAAGGTGAGTACTAGCTGTGTCCCCATTACACATTAACAACAATCTCACAACCCCCCAACATAGGCACACGTCCATGTATTGAATAGGGCTGTGTGTAGGAATGACCAAATAGGTAGCAGGCCAGGAGTGGTGTCCTACATCACATGTGACAACAGAACTTCATGTCGCATATCTACTCACACATCTGTGTGGACACATTCTGTTATGATATATGACATTGCTCCACATGGTCAGAGGTTGGACTCACATTGCTGAAGTCACGTAAGTGCACAGGTCGGCCAGCAACTATCCCAAAACAATGTCTGGCTCACAGAGGTGGAGCTTGCAAAAGGGAGCCACCCCCATTGCACATGCGTCAGTCAGTTCCTCCCTGTGTAGGGACGATGCTCATTGTGGCACACGAGTGGACAATCTAATCAACACACATCACAGTTAGACACCAGTGGAGTGGCATAGACTTTATTGGCATGTGCGTGTCAGTACGGATGAGGCAACGGCCACAACAGGCAGGGACATGCTGAAGACACTTACACGCAGCATGGAAACATGTCGAGGTTCAGAAAATGGTGAGGCAAAAACGACTCACTGCCCATGGGATCTGCATAGTGCTCTGCCACCGGAGTGCGCCGATTGTCTGCTCTGCTGACAGTGATCAGGTGAAAGGGACCGACAGGTTCTCATGTCGTGCTACATTGCCATGTGTGTACTCTCCCCCCAGCAGTGTGACCGAATTGGTAACGTTGCCAAACGACGCTGTGTTGCTCCGACCATGGACCTGCATCACCTTGCACAGTAGTGTGTACACACGCGTAGTTCCACACACATGCATCCAGAGTCCTGCCGAAGGCAGACATGTCCTCTGTTGTGGTGGGATATGTGAGCATTCCCCACGATGCAACAAGTTGTTGGGACCTGTGCTGTGGGTGACAATCCGATGTGGCTGCAGGAACGTAGTTACTCGTCCATGAATGCCCGTGTAGCTTCATGTGCAATGTGTTCCGATAGTAAGTCGTTGTTGTGTTCAAGGAACACCAGTGTGAGCCAATCCATTAACTGGTCCGGGCAGGTGTGCTCAGCCCACGCCGTTTCACCAATCCGCAACACAGCCCAATAGGGGAGCGCCTTGATGGGGTCACTGCACACGAGGAATTGCGCAATCTCCCATGCACAACTGCCAATACATATGCAGTATGTGATGGCATCCCATGCACTGCTGTCTCGGTTACACTCCTGTTTGTGATCCAACAGGGGGTGCAGACACAAGTCATAGTCCAATTCATCTACGGTTATGTTGGATAGGCAGACATCCATGGGACACTCGAATGTGCATGTTTGGCAGTGGATCCAGGGCAGGACGCAGGTGACGTAGGCAAGGCAGAAGCTCAGCCGGTAACTGATCCACAGCACTGCCAGTGGCAGTGCGCCCAGTAAATGCAGCATACGTGCACGGTACTGTTCCACGTGATGGGGGTTGTGCATGTGCCCAGGATGGCCTGCCATTGTGTTGGTGCGTCTCGTCGAACCGGCACTCTTCTGAACTGCGGCAGTTGTGTTGAGAATATGCCACAGCTCTGAGCAATGATTCAAACGTGTGTGCAACATTGGGGAGAATGGGTTGCTGTTTCCATGAGTGTCAAGGGCATCCCCTGCGGGGGTACATCAGGCAGGGGCTTCTGTATGTGGGGTGTGAATAAGTTGGATAGTTCATTTGCGCAATGCGTGGTGTGGGAGTCGTCCCCATCTGCCATGGAATCTCTCTCAGGGTGTTCTAAAGTGCTGTGAAATCGGAGATAGCTCCTTGAGAATATGGCCCTATATTTGTGAAATATAGTGTAATACAGTGTGTACCTACAACCACTTTACTAAAGTAGCAATAAGTAGGGAAAAAATATTAAAAAACGAATACGTACCTATATCTAAGGCCTTAAGCCAGAACACTGTTAAAGTGGCCTTAAAACAACATGGCTGCCTTAAACATTTGTAAAGGCAGTCATTACCAATCAGATAAGGATTTGTTATTGCCAAGGACCACAGTAGTTTTGCAACATTTCTGATACGACTAAGTTTAAATGTCTCATAACTTACAAAATGAATACCCTGTTTACCAGTAGTACCCAAAATGATTTATCTATGCACCATATTGTATAATCCTGCCAAATGAATGCACATATATTCAGCTGTTTTTGTGCTACTTCAATTACAATAGTCTATAGAAAATGCATTGGTGAAAAACACTTTAGAAACCCTCCTCTAATCTTTGCATCCAGCTAACGATTCACCACAAAAATTTCCATCATCACAAAATGTGGAAAATGCCATAGGTCTGGAATGGTTTGTGGTGATTCTTTAAACGGGGGAAAGCTATTCGAGACCAAACATCTGAGGAATTTCTATCTCAGGGAATCCTAACTATAGAGTGGCAATCTGATTTCTTTATTTTAGGTATTGTGTTCGCTATGTATTTGTTTATTGGTTTAAATAATCATGTGGCCATAAATGTCTTTTTTAGTTGTTCATGTAGTAATTTTGAAACTTTACATGTGGAGTCTATTTTATTTCTTGGGCATCCTTGCTATTTTTAGTAGTATTGTGCTGCATATGAAGCCCACAGTGAATGAAAGCCAATCACTCTTGTTGTTAGAGCAATTGAAAATATTAATGTTCTTCCTAGTAGACAAATATCATGTCCACCATATAGTAGTTTGTGTAGCTCACTCTTCGTCACGTTTCCAGTTTATTGCACAGGAGTGCATAAGAAAGATGGTTTTTGTTTGGCTTCTGATGTACAGTTTTATTTTGGAAGCCAGAGAGCATGCGAAGAAAACTTCTGTAGATTAAGATGTATTCTATTCGTATTCTATCCGTTATATATTTGTTTATTAGTTTCCATTAGCATGCGACCATAAATGAGTCTTTCAGTTGTTCATACAGTTAATCTGAAATTTTACGTATGCAATCTAGTTTTTTGGGGGGGCATCTTTGCTACCTTCAATAGTATTGTGCTACATATGAAACACATTGTTGGGCCTTATAACTTCATAACCACTTCATACCATTACTTGCAATAGGAAAAGAGGATCATATAGACACTATAAGGTAATTATCATGGCAAATGTAATCAAATCCAATTATCCGATTCTGCGATACGTTCAATACAAATGTCTAGGGAAAATACATTGGGGGGGGTCTGTTATTGGACCCCCTTTTTATCTGTGGACCCACTTAACGATTCACAACAAAAATTTCACAAAATGTAGAAAATGCTATAGGCCTGGAAAGGTTTGTGGTGATTCGTCATACAGGTGGAAAGTTATTAGGGAGCAAAAATACAAACAATTCCTATCTCTGGGAATACTAACTATAACTACAGAGTGGCACACACAGAGACAGTACTTATCAGCACTTTTGCAGGATAAAGTACAACGTGGTAAAACCATGCATTGTAAAGATACAACGCACTTTAAAAGCCATATATTGTATAATACTGCATTGTAAAATCTAAAGGTAAAGTCTGATATTCATCTGATAGAATACGGCCAGGTGATCTGCATGTGTTACATACCCTTCTTTGTGATCTGTATACACAACCAGGTCTAACTGTGAATGAAGGTCATGTATTGGGGAATAGCATGTATATTCAGCTTCCCCGGGTTCTTGGGTCCCCCACGCATCTGATTGCCCTCAACCCAGACCCACTGAGCAGACCTCTGAGTATCTTTGAGCACGGTTGCTCTGTGTAACGGAGGCCTAGATCTATCTAAATACTATTCCTCATACATTTATAGTCTCCTGCCCAATTCATAGGTGTGTTGACTAATCTAGCAAGACGCATATTCAGCTTTTCTAAATAGGTAAATTGTGTTGTGGTTGGTACATATATACATTGTATTGCAATGAAGGCTCCATCGAAATTACCTTCTACTATTACATACCTCCCCTATGGGTAAATTTTGCTATTCTTTATGGCAAATGGGACACCCGCCTGATCTAAACAAGCGTCCATCTTAAATATGATTAGTAGGAAGTATAGATGAGTAGCTTCACCATCTTTTCAGAAGCCTGCCCCCTATGTGGCTGCTAGATGTGTTTCATGAAGAAATGTAAAATCATTACCCCCACCTACGTACATATGAGTACACCTTATGTCTTTCGGCTGCCCCTAATTTTTCACTTAATGAGCTTAAACATATTAATAACATTCATTTGAACAACTCTACCACAGCTGAACAACTCTACCACCCCTTCCCCTCGGGCTAAACCCCCCCCCCCCACAACTGTCAAACATAAAGAAACATGCATTATGACTAATTCTCCACTGAGCTTAGTTTAGAACTACTACAGCCCAACCCGAAAGAACTAATATTAACTACTTGTGAGGCGCTTGCTTTACAATAGGCAAAAACAAAACATACATGTAACTGCCCTGTCTTTCTACCATTCATCGCCATTGTTTTGTTCAACACCACAGGGAATAGAAGGCTACCAAGGGAGTTAACCTGTCTCCCTCTTTACTCCAGAGCTGATATATTTACTATGTTTCCGTTTTAACATTACCCCTCACTGTGGAGGAATAACAGATAGTTGCAGTATAGTTTCACATGCCTCCTTAGTTGTTCTGCTGCACAGACTTCTCTGCATCACCCTATTACATAGTTGGACATTGTAGGGATGACATCAAAGCCTATCCTGTTCCTCTTCTGCTGTTTCTGATTCTTTGCCACCGAATGAGTTTGAGTCCAGGTTTCGTGTTGACCCCTGCCATCTGTGTATTTTGCAAGTCTTCCACTACAGCAACTACATCTTGTTCTTTCTTCATCTTGCCAGATGAACGTCGACTTCTTCCTTTGATTCCTCTGCGGATGAGTCTTCTCCTCTTGGCATTGTGGGCTTGCTAGTATGTGGCTTGCCGTTGACTCCTGTGTTGCTCGCCTCCAGCCAACTCACAGCACCTTTCACTTCTATGAAGAAATAAGTGTACCCCTCATGTACGCTTTTAAGAATAATTAAGAATAAGAGCATGTACCAGGTCTGAGTTTCTCACAATAAATTATTCATCTGAAAATGTATGCTTTTGGGCTTATAATGTAGCTGTGAAGTTTAGAAATATGGATACTTTATGTTCTCAATCTGTTAGGGTCCATGCTCTCTAGAATTAAATCCCAATCCCTCCATGGATGTCAATTCACCAACATGACTGGGGTAGCAGAAGTGACATTACACACCCTTTGACTTTAACAGTATCATAGGAGGTGACATCATATGACCTTTAAACCTGAATATTCCCAGGAAGCGTGATCCTAATGTCATGGTAATAATTGACATCACTGAAGTCCCATAAGAATGGTATGAGTAATATAACAACACATACAAATGTCTCTTTTCAATACCACCAATATTAGGGTGCTGGTATGATCTTTGAAAGTGGTGGGGTGAAATTCTGCCCTGAACTATAGTAACGGGGGAAGCAAGGGAATCAAACTTTTTCTATGGGGGTTTGAGGTTTCCCTGTGTTTAAACTTTGAAATAAATGAGTCAAATAATGTATGTTAAAGTACAATTCTAACATAAATTTGCTAAAAGGTTTAAGATCTGAGTGTGGCACTAATTAAATATTCAAGTCCTTTATGGTGTGCACAGCCAATGCAATCTGATCTCCCCCCCACACCTAATATTTGACACCTGTTTTTTCAATATGTGCTATGGGTGCCGCTATATGCCAAAAATGCCTGGCACAGTGAAGGCATTTTTGGCATATATTAGTATTTTGTCATTGGTGACCCCATACAAAATATTACGTACAATATGTCTGTTCTAGAATTCTGCCATTAAGACCATCCATATATCATGGGTGATCCATTTGTCAACAAATTATCTATACTATATTAGGGCCAGCATTTTGTCATTGCTGCCTCTGTCCAAATGTCATGGTTGTCCTCTCCTATAGCAATAAGTACCTCCAATGTGCTAGTGCCAGTATTTTCTAAGGGTGGCCGTATGCCAAGAATTACACCTGGCA
Source organism: Triturus cristatus (assembly GCF_964204655.1). NCBI lineage: Eukaryota > Metazoa > Chordata > Amphibia > Caudata > Salamandridae > Triturus > Triturus cristatus. The sequence continues at coordinate 884,578,708 of NC_140594.1, forward strand.
TGCAAGTACCAGTATTTTAGGATGGATGTTTATTATGCCCAGAATTACCTCCACTATGCCAGTGGCAGTATTTTCTCAGCGGTGTCTGTCAAGCTAGGCATTGCCTCCAGTATGCCAGTTCTTTACAATGGATGCCTCTATAAGAGAAGGATTACCTTCCATATGGCAAGGCCAATGGCAGACTCACCAGCATAAAACCACATTCTCACTCATGATCACTTACATTCACTCACTCATACTCATTCTCATTTACTCACACTTAGTCTCACCCATCAATTTTCACTCCCTCACACTCACTTGTTCGTTTTCACTCGCTCTAGCACTCACTCTTAGTTTCAATCATTCTCACTCATTTGCACTCATTCACTCTTAAACATTCCTATTCCGATTTACTCATACTTTGTCATTCACACCTACTTGCACTCACTCATTCTCAATCCCTTATTTTCACTCACTCATTCATTTACACTCACTTTTAATCACAGTCCTCTTAGTCTGACTAATTCACACTTTCTCACTCACTTGCAGTCATTCTTACTTATTCTTATTCTTACTTACATGCACTCTAACTCACTCATTCTCACTCCCACATTCGCTCACTGTCGCTCATGTTCATTTTCACTTACACTCCCTCACACTCCTCACACTCAATCTTATTGATTCGCAGTCACCGAATCTCTCACTTGCAGTCACTCTTACCCAAACTCACTCATTCTCACACACTGACAATCAATCTCACTCACTGACTGACTCTCTATATATTCACATATAGACATGCTCTCACATACTTAAGTTTTCTCTCACTGAAACACAATCGCCAGCAAGCATGCACACTACATATATTTGAAAGCATTTACTCACCTCAGCTGCCAGCAAATGTCTCGTTCTACCTCCTGGTGCTCCATTTTTTATTGAAATAATAGTGAATAATACAATAATATACAACATTTTTGTAATAAAAAAATGCAGTTTTTAATTCGTGAAACTAATAAAGGGAGAAGCCCAAAATTGTTCCATGGATGGTAGCACAAAGTTGTCCCACTGCTGCCAGCTGTTCCATCACTGGTGCCCCCCCCCCATGCCCAATTGGAGAATGTGCAAAACTATATTTGAGCTAACAACTGAAATGAGAAACCCATGGTTCTTCAAAGGGGACTTGAAGGACGGAAGATTATTCACTGTGAAAACTTAAAAAAATGCTGCCGAATGGAGCATTCCGCAGAGCAGTTGTCACTTAAATTTGCTAAAAACGAATTGTTTTTCAAAGGCCAATATTGAAACTATTCGAGTACCTAAATGGTGAAATTAGGCACGGACTGGGGTGTGGCAAGAGTTGTTAAGGGTATTGAATCTTGTCAGTCTAGCTCACATAATTGGTCTTACATATTTTATGTAATCAATTAATCCAAAATGGTTTAAAAACACACTGACTGACAGACCAGTATATTAGGAGAGAACCAAACAGTAGAAAATGACACCAATCATGGATGGCAGCATTTAACATGAATGGAGCCCTACAGTTTATTTAACAATACAGTAAGTGCGCTTTCATCAGTACTAACTCCACATAAATAAAGGAATATCACAACTTTGTACCAACAAGGAAGAGACATGTTACTAACTCCATCCCACAAGTTACCCTTAGTTGGTGGATGCCATGTGCCTTGTAGTTCATTCAGAGCTCACTGTGTTCACCTACCTTGTAAACGTTGACTTTGCTTTATTAATCTCATTGGGAGCATACACCAAACCCCCTCACTGGAGATTTAGACGGCTTTTGTCTGCCTAGTTTGTGTATTGAGTGATACCTCCGCATAACTGGTCAATTTTCATTGTAGTTGTGTACATAGCATAGTAATCATAAAATGAAATTTATACATGATTTCCACTTTAAAAGAAGGACGGGTGTTTGTAAATATTATATAAGGAGGTCCATCATTTTGTTGGCGTAGACTAAAAGTGACATAAAATACCAGGCCGGGAAGAAATGCTAACATAAATACTGCCCATAACCCTCTTCTAAAGCACCCTCCCCGACAGCTCCTAACAGTGGGAGGAGCTAATTAATTGTAGGGAAGGTGGGATGACTTGCACCGTAGGAAAATCTAATTTAATGAGCTATTAAAGACCATTTAGTCGAAAACAGCAAAAGTTTATTTAAAAACGTGTACGATCACAGTAAAGCCAAAAGCATCATATCTACAAAAAATGTCAAAACCCGGACAGAAACAGAAACGCACGTCCACTCCTCAAGAAAGGGTCTATGAGCTTGCCCAAAGGATGCTTTACGGCTGTGGAAACTGCCTGAGCAACGTGTAAATCTGCCGGAGCAGGGGTTGGAAAAGAGTGGAAAGTTTACTCTTACAGGAATGCAGACTGGGTTGCAGATCGCCCCAAATCTGTACAATACATTGTCCCAATTGACATATCTGCCCACAAGCAGGGAGAGAGATAAGCTTGAGACTTGAGCTACCACTAAATAGGGTCAGCGGGTGCAACATTCCAGCTGTCATCGGGCCCAGCCTATAATGACTTTCATGCATATGGTATCACTCTCCAATGCCCAATTAGACCATTTAAGATTTTGAAGCAGTTCAGTGTGAGGTGGACAAGGGATCTGCATGCCAGCCGCTAGTAAGGGGTGTCCTCGCTTGTGAAAAAGCCAGCAGAGCAGCTTGCTGCCCTGTCCAATGCCACCCTCTGGGGCATTGAAGATAATGCAAGGCCTACTAGCTCATTCTCTGCCGCTGACCGCGGCCCCCGCAGGGGGCCACTCGGCGGTCGGCGCCTTAGTGGCCCCGGGGCCCCGGTCACCCCTCCCCACTCCATACTTCGGGGGGGGCGGGGGCAGGGTTCCTGATCGTGCCCCCCTCCGTGTCGGGGGCCGGAAGTGACGCGAAAGGCGCGTCACTTCCGGGCCCAGGTGTGAGGGGAAGGCTATTTAGCCTTCCCCCACCCTCACTGGCGACCTCTTTGTCGCCCACCTCGCCCGCCCTTACCTCGTCAGCATCGGTCCGCCGTTCGCGCCTCCTCGTGCTCCGCCGGCCCCCACGGCTTTGCGTTCGTCGCCTCCACGCTTTCTGGTGAGTCTTGCTGCACCCGCTCCGCCCCGGCCCTGTCCCTGGGCAGTACCAGGTCGACGGGGCCCTGTGGCGAGGATTGCCACGGGCGGAGGGGAGGCAAGATTGGGGGCTGGGGAGGCGGGGGTTTGGGCAAAAGAGCGCGATGATTTATCTTTCCTGGACCGTTGCGGGGTTTGGGGAGCGCGGCCCGCGCAGGGGCCAGTTTCCGTGCCACGAGTGGCGAGATCGGCATTGGGTGCCGATTAGAGAGCTCCACGGCCTGCCTACTCCTGGGCATCGGGCATCGCTGTTGCAGAGAACTCGAGGGCAGCAGTGCAGGACCCGGGGCGGTTTAGCGCACTTTTTAGAGCATGGTGCTACTAGCGCATGGTTAAGGGGAGAGAATGTGGTCCGTCGGCCGCGCCGCCGCCCCTAGTGCGCAGTGCAGGATCGGGGGCGGGTTAGCGCACTTTGCGAGAGCATGGTGCCACTAACGCAAAGGTGAAGGGGAGAGAATGTGGTCCGTCGGCTGCGCCGGCGCCTCTGGTGCAGGAAACCAGGGTTCGAGCTCGAGGTCACACGTCTTGTGTTTCTGGGCAAATCACTTATCTCCCCGTGCCTGTAGGTGTAATGTAAAGCGCTACAATATCTTTCGAGTGCGCGGTATATAAATACGCAGCAATAATAATTTGGCAAGTACATTCCCCGTGTTTGGCCGCATCTTTGGGGCATGCCATGTGTAGCGCTCGGAGCGTTGGGACATCGGGCTCCACATCCGGGTTTTCCTGGGCAAATCACTTATCTCCTGATCTCCCCGTGCCTGAATGTGTAATGTAAAGCGCTCCAATATCTTTCGAGTGCGCGCTATATAAATACGCAGCAAATAAAGAATTTGGCAAGTTTGCTTCCCGTGGGGCCGCATCTTTGGGGCATGCTATGTGTAGCGCTCTCGGAGCGTCGGGTCATCGTGTTCCACATCCGGGTTTTCCTTCATGCTATGTTTAGCGCTCTCGGAGCGTCGGGACATCGTGCTCAACATCCGGCCTTTCCTGGGCGAATCATTTATCCTGGGCAAATCACTTATCTCCTGATCTCCCCGTGCCTGAATGTGTAATGTAAAGCGCTCCAATATCTTTCAAGCCGCGCTATACAAATACGCAGCAAATAAATGATTGTGCAATTTCAATTGCCGTTGGGCCACATCTTTGGGGCGTGCACTGTGTAGCGTCTCGGAGGGTCGGGACGTCGTGCTCCACATCCGGGTTTTGCCTGGGTGGATCACTTAATCTCCCCGTGCGCAAATGCAACCGGTGCTCATTAAAGCGCCGTCATTTATGTCGCGCGGTGCTAACCTGCATGGGAAGCGTTAGGTAAATGTTTAAAGTCCGTCGCGCAGTACGCAACGTTAATGCAGGCAAGGGCTAAGTGGACGTGTAAAGCGCAACTATACATTCGCGCTGTACGCTCCGACAACAATAATTAGGTATCGCGACGGGCGCTCGATTTTAGCGCCGTCACACCTTCGCGCCAGTCAAACCTAATTTTAATTAGCCAAAAAATATTGCGCAATGGTAAGTCTGGTGCCTACGGTCATAAATGGTCTCACATGACAGGTTTTCGAGTCCTGGGAACGCTGTCAAAGTGTCATAAAGTGGCGAAATTTCGGGTTTGAGGGGGCACCGTTGCATCTGGCCGGGGGGGTGATGGCTAAATGTGTAACGTAAAATCAGGGTGTGGCGCAGGCGCGCACCAGTCGCCGTGGTTGGGGTGGGGGGTAGAGGCGAGCGAGGTGGGCATTGTAAGAAGTGTTATGTATGACCACCCGTTAGGCTCTCGTCTCTGTGCTCCAGATCTCCCCCCCCCCCCCCCCAACGGGCGGGCTGCGAGCCGCGGGTCGCGTCGCCATCCTGGGCAAAGCATTTATTCCCCGTGCCTCGAGTTGGGTCCGGGTGTAGGGACTGTAGCTCCAATGGCAGAACATCTGCTTAGCAGGCGGCAGGTAGCGGGATCGGTGCCCGCATGCCCCCAATATTAAAAGTGGATCCCCTTGGTTTCAGTCACTAACTAACCACAACGCAGATTGCGGACTGGTGGCGGCGCGGCCGCCCAGGGGGCGCGAACGCAGGTGGGAGCATCGTGGCTGCGTCCACATCCTGTGATAAGGGGCAAATCACTTATTTTCCCCGGGTAAGGTGTCCCATACACCCGGGCGACCTCGCGTGATGATTACCAAAGCAAATAATTACTAGTTGAGCATAGTGGCGCGTCTAGCACCTGTTACCCCGTCCCGGAATGATTAATGTACAGACGGTGACAATGCAGACAATTGTGTGACACGATAGGGAGCTCCAGCTCCATCTGCATACGTGGTGCTAGGGGAAGCGCTCCAAATCGGTCGCGCTGGATAGATGGTGCCATTATAGAGCCCTCTCTTTAAGGAGAGGCTGCGTGCTCTGCTGCCACTGCATAGGGCATGGCTCCCTCCCTGGTTAGGATGGCTCGGCATTACGTCTATTAGGCTTGCCAATTCCTCGCTGATTGAGCAGTTTTAGTTTGAAAACTAAAGGTGCAAAGTGTTGTGTGGTGCCAAGTTAAGGCGCTCCAAAAATTGAACATCACGGAATCTCCTTGACGGTGGTGTGGTCCGTCGGCTGCGCTACCGCCATTGGTGCGGGAATAGTTCTGCAGATAGCTCAGTTTGGTAGAGCGGGAAACACTTAATTGCAACGTCGTGGGTTTCAATTCACCGTCGTGGGTTTGATCCACGCAGTAGGCGCGAGGACTCATTGGCAGGTTTCGAGCCTCGTAGTCGCGTCCATTCCTGTGATTTTGGGCAAATCACTTATCCTCCCGTGCCTGAATCGGAAATGTACAGACGGTGCTATTTAAGGCGGGAGCTATAGCGCGGTGTAAAGGATCAATTACCGTCCGGCAGGGCGCACATTTTAGTGATCGCGGGTCCGTCGGCCTTTCGCCCGCGGGGCATACTTTGCAATGGCGGTCGCCCTCGCGAGCGAAGTAAATTAAAGGGGGTGCGGCCGGCTTGAAGCCGCATACCCTGTGCCGTGGGAGCCGGTAGGAGTCTAGCGTGGGTTCACAGCCCCAATGCACCAGCACTGCAAGGCTGGGAGCTGCCTGGGTCCCCGCTGATCGCGGAAAGTGCAACCCCGGTGGCTCTCCCTGGTTAAGGTTAAGGTTATCGCCCCCCCTCCCGTCGGCTACGCTGCCGTTGAGGGTGGGGGGGGTCATGCAGTGGGCTGCGTCCGGCAGGCGCAATGGACCTGGCACGGGGATCGTTTAGTATGACACGAATCTTGTAAGCCCCGTGCTTGAATGTGTAATGTAAATAAGGTGCTCAGGTAAAGCGCTCCAACACCTTCAGGTCAGTTTGCGCTATATAATTCTGCAACATGTATTGCTGACTTCCTATATGGCAGATAAATGACACAAGTGCGTGCACTGTTCACATACGCGATTATGGGCATTAATAAAACCCCCGCACCTCAATGGAAAATCGGGTGCGGTGCTCGCGTGATCCGGTTTTGGGGATCGGGTAATATAATACGAATTTCTTAAGCACCCCCTGCGTGAGGATGTAATGTAAATACGGTGCTCATGTAAAGTGCTCCAAATGCCTTATTGTCGAGTTCGCACTATATAATATGCATCATGTAATTCCAGGCTTCCGATGAGGCAGCTACATGATTCCAGTACATGCACTGTTCACATCAGGCGATTACGGGTATTACTAATCCCCCCACGCACCTCAAGGCTTAATCTGGTGCGGTGCTCGTGTGACCTGGAATGGGGATCGTGTTCTATGGTACGTATCTCTCACGCCCCCCGTGCCTGTATTTGTAACGTAAAGACATTACTTATGTGAAGCGGTGCAATACCTTTGGCGTCTGGTTCGCGCAAATACAATATGCAACGTGTATGTGCTGGCTTGCTATAAGGCAGATACTTGATACAAGTGCAGGCATAGTTCGCAAGTTTTGCTCCAATACCTTCGGGTCGATTTCACGCTAGATAAATATGCAGCATGTATTGCTGGTTTCCTATAATGCAGACACATGATACAAGTGCACGTATTATTCACAAGAATTGCTTGTGCCCACATTCGCGCGCAGTAAATGATTACGGGCATTACGACACCCCCTGCACCCGAATGGGTTATTCAGTCGGTGCTTGTGTCCGGTGCTCGATTAATTTCGCGCACATTACGGTTTGAGCTAATCACTAATCGACCGTGCCCGAGTACGTATGTTAATACCTATGGCTCATGTACTGCACTCCAACACCTTCGGGCGGGTCACGCTGGGACTCTGGGAAGATAATTTAATATCCACGTGCCCGATGATGCATGTATATACAGTGCTCATGAACGGCGCGCGATTACCTTCGGATCGAGTTCACGCTGGGTTGCGATGCTGGGTAAATCAATGAATATCGCCGTGCCCGAATATGTATGCGAGCTGCTGGACCTGGTATGCCTGGGTTCCCGAGGGTGGTGGACCTGGCGGCTCATGATCTCACTCCCGTGCCCGAATATGTGTGTAAATATGTTGCTCATGCACAGCGTTGCCATAACTTCGGGTCGAGTTCGCGCGTCATAAAAGTGCTACTTACAGCAAGGGTCGCGCAGTCCGATCCCGACCACACGTGACCACGTGTCGCTCGTCTCCAACCTTTTGCTGAAAGGGGGCTTGGGTCGTTTGTCATTGTTGTTTGGCCTCGACACCCACCCCCCATTCCTTACGGCCTCGCCCTCCCAGGTGCATCAGTCCTTGGGCAGGGCGGACCATGGGGAGATAGTCCTAACGTAGAACGGTCATTGCCATGTTAGTGGCAGTTACACACGGGTCGCTGCCGACAGTCTAAAAGAGGTATGCTTAAGCCTGCAACTCGGCCCCGCCAACATGCTTATGTGGGCAGCCTTCAACGGTCACTGATATGGGGAACTCACACATATCTAACTGTAACCTAGACACCCGGGTGGGTGCCTAGTCGGGCAGGGCTACGCAACCAAGATAGAATGGTAGTTATTGTCTAATGCTAAAGGAAGTCTGGTTTGAGCCACTAGATGGGTTAGATATGGGTGCAGCTCAGTGCCCCAATCGCATTGAATACGGGGACGCACTGACTTAGCGGCAAAGAATAAGTGGTCACCACATAGCGCATCACTAGGGCTTAAATCACGGCACAAGGTTACCAGCGTGATTGTCCAAGTGGTTGCGGGTGCGCCGCTCGCGAGCGGATGGCAACCCGTGGTTTACCTCTGTCTCAAATCGACCGATAGTTCATGGTTAAGCCGATTAGCCTGCAGAACACTGAGCGGGGCACCATAACCAAGAGTTAGGCCTGCAGGAGGAGTAGCTGAAGGAACCATATAGGAATAGGTCCAGATGTACTTTGGGGGGCATTCCCATGCAACCAAAGACAGATTTCGGGTTGCTTCGATGAAGACCTTCCACCCGGTTTGTGGGTGGTATAGTTGTTATATAGCAAGTGTGCGGTCGTTCAAAGTTTGGTAAAGACCACGTAGAGCCCCAGGGCGTCAGGGCTTTATTGACCGTGCAGCATTCGCAACGTTCAGAATAGGGCCGGTATTTGCACCAAAGTTTCCGGTTGGTTCCCACAGACTTGTCTGCCCCCAAGGTTATTCTCTAGGGGTAGAACTTGAGACTAAGGGGGCATTGCCTGCTTCGGCGGCACAAATAAGCGATAGCTACACCGGGATGGAGTTACCATACAGGTCCTGCCACCACTGGGTTCCCCCCAGGCGATGGGATCAATTTAGGTGGGACCTCGAAGTCTACTTTTCCTGGGAAGCTTCCAGCGGTAGGGCATTTAGCAACAGATAAGGTACCAGCGTGCGCACTGGGTCAGCAGCACCGTGCCCGGGGAGCACGCGCGTTGCCCTAACTCGGAGGCCCACCCAGAAGGGGGCCCGAGTAGCAAAACAGGTGAATAGGCTCCAGAGGCGGGCCTCCGGCCGTCAGCTGGGTGAAATCACCATCATTTGGAGATAGGCCCAGGTAAAATAGTGCTTTTCATAATGCCTAGAGGACCATTGCGGCTGGTGGCATTCTCCACCGGAATCACTGGTCGCGTACTGCAGCTGCGGAGACTGGGATCCTGGTTACGGACACTTTTACCGTTCTCAGGGGGCGCCGCCAGCCAGCATATGGGGGCTGCTGTCCCAATAACTGGGGTGTCAGCGGGGCAAACACAAGGGGACATTATGGCAATAGAACATTGGTCACGCCCAGGGTGCACTGAATCTCTACTTCAACGGAGCAGGAATTTGGCACCGCTGGGGATGCTCTGGGTTGTGGTGGGGGGCACCCCCCGCCACCCTCCTTCTGAGGAGCATGATGGGAAGGGCGTAGCAGGACTTAGTCAATCCTCAACGCGTGAACTTTACTGTCAGCGCGCAATGTTTAAGCCGGATAGATTCCCGAAGCTGGTACGCCTAGGGGGTTACATCACTGAGGGATCTGTAGGGGCATAATTCCCATAAGGAATAGGGGATGGTGCCCATGGTCACGCGCTGGCAGCGAGGAGCTCTCCTGTGCCCCGGGTTTAGCAATCAGAGGGGCTGGCCAAAGGTTAAGTAAACCCCTTCTCGCCTTCATAGCCTAAGAGGGCAGGCCCATAATTGTGAAGAGGGTAACCTGCCCGCATGGGGGGCGAATAGTTCTTGGCACATCTCCCCAGGCCCAATGGGTCCTTTATTTCAGCAGACCCTATTCCGATTAGGATAGCGTCTCGGGCCTTGGGGGCCTTGATGGGGCCATCTACAACACCAGGAGCTATAGCTCACTGGTAAGTCTTGGGTTCGAGTCCCGTAAACGCTGTCAAAGTGTCAGAAGTTGGCAAATTTCAAACTCTTCAACAACCTGGAGCCATAGCTCAATGGTAGGTCTTGTGCCTACGGTTGTAATGGTCTCACAGGACAAGGGTTCGAGTCCAGGAAACGCTGTCAAAGTGTCATAAGGTGGCAAAACTTCAGAATCATCTTTTTGGCCGGTGGATATAAGGGATCTCACAAGGTTTGAGTCCCGCTAGCGCTGTCACACTGTCATGAAGTGGCAGAATTTCAAACTCTCCCTTCTGCTAGGACGGTTCCCTTCCAGCTAGTCGCAGGAAGCCCTAGATAGGAGAGGTGGCAGGTAAGACTATAGCTGGTTGGTGGGGGGCCCTGGCTGCGACGGTTAGCCGCCTCCAGGGCTGTGGCGGAGTTACAGGGCGATCTGGAAGCAGGCCGGTACAAAGGGTACCTCTGCGCGGCACCACGTGGTGCCTGAGCCAAAACGAGGAGCCTCCAGAGAGGTCCCGGAAGCCGGTCGGCGCCCCGCTAGGCCTGTGGGCGGTTGTGGGCCTGAACAACCGGGGGTTTGCTATGCGACGCTCCGCCCCGAGAGGGGGGGTGTGAGTAGAATCTCAACGGCACGTGATCGAAAAAGAATCACTTGGGGGGCAGCACCTGCGGGTCGTTCCCGTGCTGCCCGGCTCATCAGGCGGGGCAGGTGAAGTAGATGGCCGCCTGCCCTTGGATCGCCCGTAAGATAACCCACCTATTACATATCCTGGAATTATGTAATAAATCCTGCAGCATTTGTTACCCATCTACAACTGTTTCTTGTGTCTTCTTTGGGTAACCTAATTTGGGGGAGGGGGGTAAGCGGGGTGCCCCTGGGGGTACTATGTCTCTACAACCAAAGTGGCTGGGCAGGCCTCAGACTGTTCCATTCAATGGCTAAAGCAAGGGACACTGGCAACACACAATAAAAAAATAGCTGCTGTGTTCTGGCTATGCCAATGCTCGTTGGCGTATGTCTTTAAGCCATGCCCTTAATTACATTGCTCACGCCCATTTGAGAGACTCCTAGGGTACTCAACCCCCCCCCCCCCCCCCCCTCACCACCCCACACAGTTTTTTTTTCCATCTCACTTAATGCCCTGGGGGCAAATCTGGTATTGTTATCTAACAGAGCCTGCTCGAGGGGGCAGCTCCCAAAAATTGTTGAAAGATGCGGCCTCTAGTGAAACCGTGGCATGGGACGTGGCAGCCCCGCAGCATGCTCAGGCCAGACCCATTGATATATGCGACCTTTCCTACACAGACGCGAGAGGATGAAGGGGATTCTTAGGAAAATTCACTTTTATAGAGAACCGAGGACCCGTAGCTGATCTGATGGTAAGGGTTAGGTCCATTGACATGTGTGAAACAGCTTTTTTTTTTCTTAGCCTCGATTTCTTTTGAAATACTGATGAACCATTCCCACCAACGAGCGTGAATCAGCAGGCGTTGGCTACCTGGAAATGTTGCTTATCAAAGAGAATGCACCGTTCTACTCGGAAGACATTCCAGCGATCGAGCGCAGTGCCTCCCAGTGGCGAGTTTAGGTGTTCCCGTTCAACATATTGTTTGAGTATTTTAAAGGAATTACTGTCTAATACTGGGTTGTGACTTCCAACTGCATTCGGCGCGATTGCGTGCTTACGAAATTATCGTTACAGCAGATGTTGCAAGCACTCAACATAATTACCAAAACAATCAAAAATCATAAACGTGTTATTAGCTGGTTAAAGGAAAACATGCGGCTTAACTGCCATTCATAAACTGCTGAACGACTTTGCCAGCACGCCGGAGAAATCACGCCACGGAACTGTCGGTGCTCCAGATAGCATATCAAGGAACATCTGTCGCGCGCTGTGCGGGGAAAGATTAGTGAAACATTTATTCAGGGTTGTACAACTGCCAATGTGTCACGCGGCGCTCCCTCGTGACGCAGTGATGTGAAACTTCCGCACATGTAGTGGGGCGGGAGAGAGGGTCCCTTGGTGATTCATTCATAGCTGGCGGGGGTCACCCTCCCCTTTTTACGTCGAAGTGTACAATTTACTAAGGACATCTCGGGAACATTTGGAAAGCTTCCCTGGGAATCCATTCATAGCCCTGTTGGTTTCCACTGGCTTTTGCTTTGAAACACACATTTTCGTGCTTTCTATTTTGCTGCCTTTGTTTCAGGCCATCCAGCCCGAGTTCCCCCCTTTCCTTGCCCAAAATCTGATTTACAGTAGCCTTTAGAGTGCTCTCCTTCTGTAAACAGGTGTCTTGTGCTCACTGTGACAAGGGCGAGTCGCTGACGGACCCCGGGGGCACCAGGCCGCTACTACCGGTACTAACACTACTCACATCCAGGAGGAGGGGCTTGAAGGACCCAAAAGCGCCGGATACCGACACCGGAGGAGGAGGCCGGAAAGAGGAGAGCGAGGAGCAGAGCGAGAGCGAGGAGCGGAGCGAGAGCGAGGAGCGGAGCGCGGACCAGAACGAGGAGCAGAGCGAGGAGCGGAGCGAGGACCAGAGCGAGGAGAGGGGAAAAAGAGAGACGACGGTGGCAACCAGAGGAGACGCCGGGACGTGCCCCGAGGAAGGACGCAAGGACGAAGCAGCCGGGACCCAGAAACCGGGTCCCGGCCTCAGGCAAGTAGCGGAGAAAACTGGGAGGGCCCTCGTGGGTTGGTGGCACGTGCAAATGTCCTACCCAGGACTATAGCCAAACCCCCCCCAGGAAGGTAACGAAGGGGCAGTACAGGGGCGGGTTGTAACCCATCTCCAGCGGGATTCACCTGACTAAAAGGGCCCGGGGACGACGGCAACCTCACCAACCCTTGCCCTAGAGGGAATAAGGAGGGACAACCCCGACCTCTTCTAGACCTAAAAGGGGAACAAGGACGGGTATTAATCGTCCTTTTGTTTCTTGTTTTTCCAAGGGGACGCCTGGCAGGACCACGCCCAACAGCGACGCAGGAAGGCCGAAGACGGTCGAGGAACCCAGCAGTGACTAGAGACCCCTCCCTACCTGAGACCACCCTCGTGGGGACCCCTCTTTCTGTACCAGAGGACAGTTGTCCGTAGGAAAATAAAATCTCAAGTTAAAATCCCAGTACTGACCTCCTCTGTTCTGTGGGGCGGGGCGTGACACTCATCTTGTCACATTTGCTGTACATTCAAAGACAGAGGTCAAGTGTCAGGCTTCTCTTCCAGTCAGCTTGGTATTTCAGTTTCTTTCTCTGACTTCAAAGTGAGAGAATTTATGTGATAATCATGCTGGCTACTGGGGATTATTCTGAAGTGTGGTGGAAACAAATATTTTAATACCATCAAATCAATACAGTAGATGATAACATTTCAACACATTATAGTTTGTGCACTGTATAATTTTATCAATAAAACTGTATGTCTGTGCAAATGTACTGGTCATTTCATCTGAAAATGTGTCGTCTGTAATAGCAGTGCGCTGTCACACCATGCAGACTCCACCTTATCCCACTCCACTCTATTCTGCACCACACACACTACGTCGCTCCTCTCTAAACCACTCCACACTGTGTCACTGTACTCTACTCTGCACCATTTGACTCTATGCCGCCCCAGTCTTACCCACTGCAATCTACGCCACTCTCCTCTACTATGCACCACTGCACTCTACACCATTCCATTCTATGTCACTCTACTCTGCAACCCTGCACTCTATGCCATCCACTCTACACCACTCTAATCTACTATGCACCACTGCACTCTATGCCACTGCACCACTTCACTCCTTCATGAACCATTCCTCTACATTCCACTTCACTCTACTCTGGAACAATCTACTCCGCGCCATTCCACTCTACACCACTGCAATCTATGCTGCACCAATCCACTCTGAGCCACTCTACACCACTGCACTCTGCTCTAACCACAGCACTCTACACCAATCTACTCTGCACAACTACACTATGCCAGTACACTCTACGACACTACACTCTACAACATTGTACTCTACAACACTCTGTTCTACACTGCACCACTGCTCTTTATGCTACTCTACTCTGCTCTACTCTGCTCGATTGCACTCTACACCAGTGCACTCCAATATATACCACTGCACTCTACAACAGTCTACTCTGCAACACTGCACTCTTTGCCACTAAACTCCATGCCAATGTACTCTACACTGCACCACTTTTCTCTACGCCTCTCTATGCCAATGCACTCTACACCACTGTACTCTGCACCACTCCACTCTACGCTAATCCACTCTAAACCCATTTAATCTACTCTGCACTACTGTACTCCAAGGCACTCTCTTCTATGATACTGCGCTCTACGTCACTTCACTCTAAGTCACTATTCTTCTCTGCCCCACTGTACTCTATACCACTGCTCTCTATGCCACTTTACTCTGCAACACTGTACTCTACACCACTCCACTCTATGCCATTCTAGACCACTACACCACTCTATTCTGTGCCAATGCACTCTACCCCACTCTAATGTTCTGTGCACCACTGCACTCTGCTCCTTTGTACTCTACTCTGCACCACTCTACTCTATGCCAGTGCACTCTACTTTACTATGTACGACTACAATACACCACACCAGTCTAAGCCACTCCACTCTGCACCACTCCACTATACGCCAGTGCACTCTATACCACTACACTCTACCCTGCAGAACACCACTCTATGCCACTTCACTCTAGTCTGAAACAATCTACTTTACACCACAGCACTCTATGGCACTCTACTCTATGCTGTGCCACTCTACCCTACGCCACTGTGCTCTGCGCCCCTCTACTCTAAACCAATGCCTTCTACCCAATGTACTATACACCAATTTATTCAAAACCAATACACTCTACACCACTGTCTGCTATGCCACTCTGCACCACTGTACTCTACGTCACTCTATTCTAATCTGCACCACTGTATGATACTGCTCTCTACAGCACTCTACTCTGCAACACTCTACACTAGGCCTCTGCACTCTACGCCACTCTACTGTGCAAGACTGCACTCTCTGCCACTGAACTCTATGCTAATCTACACCACTACACTCTACTCTGCGCCACTCAGCTCTACGCCAAAAATACACTCTACACCTCTACACTCTAATGAATTCACTCTATCCTGCACCACTCCACTTTATCGTGCACCACCTCACTTTATCCTGAAACATTCTACTCCTCCTTGCGCCACTCCAATCTCTGACATTGCACTCTATGCCACTGCAATCTATGCCACACTACTCCACTCTACGCCACTCTACTCTGCGCTACTTTACTCTGCGCCAATGCAGTCTATGCCATTGCACTCTGCGCCACTTTACTCAAAACCAATGCAATCTAAGCCACTGCACTTTATGCCAATCTACTCTGCAACACTAGACTCTAGGCCACTCTACTCCACTCTATGATGCTCTAATCCATTAAACTGTAGTCCACTCTATGCTGCTCTAAGATACTACTCCACTCTATGATGCTCCACGTAACTCCCTCTACATCACTCCTGACACTTTACTTCACTCTATTCTATGACCCACTACTCCACTCTACTCCTCCACTCTACTCCTCCACTCTATGCCACTCAGTACTCCACTCGATGCTGCTCCACACATGCCACTCTACTTCATTCCTCTCTACTACACTACTCCACTCGATGCCACTCCACTTTACGACAATTTACTCTGCTCTACACCACTCTATGAAAATCTACTCTGCTCTACACCACTCTAAAACACTCTACTCCTCTCTATGAAACACCCTACACACCACTCCACAATACTCTATGCCACTCCACTCTATGATACTCTACTCCACTGAGACTCTACCCCACTCTATACCATTCAACTCAACTCAACACTCTACTCTACTCTACAATTCTACTCCCTCCACAACACTCTACGCCACTCTACTTCACTATGCACCACTGCACTCTACACCACTACAGTCTAGGCCATTCCACTCCACTCTGCACCACTCCACTCTATGCCACTCCACTCTACCCTGCAGCACTTCACTTTACGCCACTTCACTCTACTCTGAAACAATCTACTCTACACCACAGCACTCTATGCCACTCTACTCTATGCTGCACCACTCTATCCCATTCCACTCTACTCTAAACCACTGCACTCTATCCAATGTACTCTACACCACTTTACTCAAAACCAGTGCTCTCTAGGCCAACTACTTTGCACCACTGCACTCTACAGCACTGTAATCTACAACACTCTATGCCACTGTACTCTATGCCACTCTACACCATAGTGCTCTACGTCACTGCGCCCCTCTATTCTACTTTACACCACTGCAGTCTATGCCAATGCACTCTACAACACTGCACTCTAAGACACTCTACTCTGCAAGACTGCACTCTCCATCACTAAACTCTATGCTATTCTGCACCACTACACTCTAATCTGCATCACTCATCTCTATGCCAATGTACTCTGTACCACTCCACTTTACCCTGCAACACTTAACTCTACTCTGAAACAATCTACTGTAAGCCACTGCACTCTACGCCACTCAACTCCACACTGTGCCCCTCCACTCAACGCCACTCTACTCTCAAAACCAATGCACTTTAAGTCACTGCACTCTATGCCAATCTACTCTGCGCCATTGTACTTTATGCCACTTCACTCTAGACCACTCTTCTCTAATCTTCAACACTCTAATCTATGGCGATCTACTCCATTAAACTCTACTGCACTCTATGACACTACTCCACTCTGTGACGCTGTATGAAACTCCCTCTACGCCACTCCGTGCTGCTTTACTCCACTCTATTATACAACACACTACTCCACTCTACACCACTCCACTCCTCCACTCTACACCACTTTACTCTACGCCAATCCACTCTGATCTACACCATCCACAACACTATATGCCACTTTACTCTAACCACTCAACAAGACTTTCCTCCACTCTACTCCCTTCCACTGTACAGCACTCTACTCCCTCCACAATCCTCTATAACACTATGCCACTCCATGACACTCTTCACTTCACTCCACTCTACACTACTCCACGACTCTGTACGCCACTCCATAAAACCACACTTTTCTCCATGCCACTCTCCTTTATGCCATAAACTTTTAGCCCTGCTGAACAGCTGGCAAGCTGGTGCACAACATGGCTAAAACATATTGCCAATAGCTCTTGCATAGGTGAGACCTATTGGCTTTGCCAATGCTTGTTAAAGGATAGTCATCTTCCCAAAGAAATCAACTATCCGTAAGGTCACCCTGTTTCCAACCCCGCCAAAATGTATTTTTCTATTCACTTTGATGGGATCTTCTTACACATCTGGCCACACTGTCGTTTGAAAGCCAAACAGGCTGGTTGGTATGTTCTTTGTATTTGCACACATAAATAGGCTATCTATTCCTACATCCACATAAGTGCAGGTGGGTAGGGGAAGGCACTGTTGAATAATGTTTATGCCCAAGGCTAGTATTTTGACAATCTGGGTTACTGCCAAAGAGTAAGAATTGAATCAGAAATGTGATAAACCAGTGCAACTGGTTTATTCAAATACAACGCGTTTACAACTTAGAGGGCATAACCTTCTGATTAGGAAACCTAAATTAAGGCTCCCTTTCTCTCCCTTTATTCTGTTTTTTTTCATCCAATAGATAACTCACAGAATGCCACGGGCAGCAGAAGTAACATCACGCACCCACTGACCTCCTGATGACACCATGCACGGGCAGAGAAGTAACATCACGCACCCCCGGCCCCTGATCATACCATGCACGGGCAGCGAAAGAACCATCACGCACTCACTGACCCCCTGATGACCCCATGCACGGGCAGCGGAAGTAATATCACACACCCACTGCCTGACCCCTGAAGACACATGCACGGGCAGCAGAGGTAGCATCACGCACCCCCTAGCCCCTGAGGATATCATGCACGGGCAGCAGAAGTAACATCGCGTACCCACTGACCCCTGATGACACCACAGATTGACTCCTTGCCCACTGACCCCCGATGACACCACATATTGACTCCTTGCCCAGAATCTCCTTAGTCCACAGCTTGTTGGCTGCAATGTGCTCCCCAGCGGTCTGGTTAGTTTCAGTAATGTTCAAAGCACGTGGAAACAGTAAGTGATTGTAAACGGCGCACGCACTGCCGGGCGCACTGATCTGACCCTATCTCTCGGTGGCACGGCAGCAGCTGGTTATTAGAGAAACCCGTGTCCCATCTGCCCCAGCGCTAGCGTGACTCCTTCCCCCGGGCTGGGACCGCGAACCCGAGGGCTCTCATGTGAGCTGCACCTGTGCCCTTCCCCGGCAGGAAGAGGCTTAAAGGGCGGCAGCTCATCCGCACGCAATGCGTGCGCAAGGCAGCCCGGGAGATTCGGCCCGCACGCAACGCCCCAACAGGACAGTACCCGAGCGTCCGCCAGCACCCGGGAGGCGTGTTAAACGTTGTGAAAGAGGAAGAGGACTCATGTGATGGGGCTCGAGGGAAGTCTTAGCGGGCCAGTGCACGCATTGTTGAAAAGCCGGAGGGTGAGGGTAACGTGGACACCTTATCGAGCTAATACGCCTGTCCGGTCTGGTGAATTAAAGGCTTTAGGGTCGCCCGCTGCTGCTTTGCGTCACCTCGCTGCGGGCGATCACTGCCCTCTTTTTAGAGGCACGCCGCACGACTAAAGATAAACGGTTTCTATAAATAAATAGAAAAGGTGCCCGTTGAGAGGCACTGTGACGCAGTTCATATTAATAGTGCGCACCTTTCCTAGAGCGCCTCACGTCCCCATGCCCCAGGGGCTCACTACACTCCTGCCCGGAGGTAGGCATGAGATGGAGCAGCGGCTAAGCTAGGGGCGCGGTGGTGTCCGATAAAGCTAGCGTGGCGCGATGACACATCGCCCTATTTGTATTAACGGAATGGGCATCTGCTCTCTGCATTGCCCCATGATGGTTCGACCAGATGGATTCCGGTTTACGCTGCATAAATGTTGCGAAAGACACAGAGGCGTTTTAAGGGATGGGCAAAATGGGCTCTGGCCAGGGGCCCGGGCCATTCAGGGGCCTTCCAGATAGAGCCAGCTCTGTTCTGCAGAGTCGTGCCCTGATGACCTTGAATAATTCTTAAACAGATTGTTTTATATACCGCTTTCCGTTAATTTATTTCTAATGTGGGTGATGTGTGAAATTCTGTTTCAGACATTTTGTAGAGAAATGTTGTTTGTTTCATGCAACATCCATAAAGAAAGGTTTCTTTTGGATCACAATAGGACCTCACATATAAGAAATGCGAGGGAATCACAGAGATTGTTTGAGTAATATTAGTGACCTGCTACTCTGTTACAAAATTTAAAACACACATCACTATCTCTGAATATTAGATGTAATCACATTTAGAATTTGGACAATTTCGCCCCTGCACTGTCAGTGACCTGGCCAATGATGGCATGAAAGAGCTGAAATTTAATCATAAATTAAAACCTGTTCAGAAGGGGGTCCCAAAATAGGTTTGGCCCTGGGCCCCTAAAATCCTTAAGATGTCCCTGGAAAGACACCATGTCCAATCTGCGTAAATCAAAACCAGTGATTATTTCTAACGTACTGCTGTTGCAGTGCCAGCAGCTTCCGGCAGAGCTCAGAGGCCGGTGTGAAGGAGGCAGACCACACCCTTCATGCCGACTCATGACCGTTGCATAGTCAAAATTATATATTTTCTTGCCTAGTGAATACTGCAGAGAAAGAGCCTCAATATGAGAACACCCCTAGTGGGTACACCGACAACTTCGGAGTGTTAAGGAGGAATACCTTGTGCTTTAAAGGAAACATCACATTGTGGCTCTAACCCACTTCTTGGCACTCAATGCTAAAATCTTGTCAAACTAGGAAACTCCTACAGGAACGTAATACCACATCTTGGTCGAGCCCAATTTCGTGTTTAGTTTATGCACCCAGTAAAAACATATAGCATGGGTTTTGCATTTGCTGGATGACCGCTTTACCAGTTGCCCATGATGTAACACCCAATAGAGTAACATGATAATACCGAAAGCTTTTACCCATACCAAAGTGCAAAAAAACAAAATTTGAGCTATTTGCTCATATGATTTGTACCAAGTTTTGCCTGGCCAATTCATGGCAAACACTCAGGCAGGGCACAATTATCATTCAATTTGGAATCCCTTTCAGATGTCAACCCTTATGTGCACCAGAAATATAATTAGAGCCCCACTGAGAATGAGAGCCAATCTGTTTTACTCTGGGTCACAACCTTTCCTAAAGTGTGTCCCGTGCTCAGCGTGCCAAAGAACTCCAGCTATACTTCACTGATGTGACCAATGTAGGTGGAAACCAGACTGGGGTGCTTGAGGTCCCCTACTATAGGGGGATTCGCCTGTCAGTTTGGGATGGACCATTTTCATGAGATGCAGGGTCGGTACTGATTTGTGTAATCAATCAATCAATCATAACACTTGTATAGTGCGCTACTCACCCGGAAGGGTCTCAAGGCGCTTGGGGGAAGGGGGCCGCTACTGCTCGAACAGCCAGGTCTTGAGTTGTCTCCTGAAGGCGAGGTGGTCCTGGGTCAGCCGAAGGTGGATGGGGAGGGAGTTCCATGTCTTGGCCGCCAGGTAGGAGAAGGATCTGCCTCCGGCGGTGGCTCTTCGGATACGTGGTACGGCGGCGAGGGCGAGGTTAGCGGACCGTAGCTGGCGGGTGGGCGTGTGGAAGGTCAGGCGGTCGTTGAGGTACTTGGGGCCCAGGTTGTGGAGAGACTTGTGTGCGTGGGTGAGGAGCCTGAACGTGATCCTCGCGTTGACGGGGAGCCAGTGCAGGTTCCTCAGGTGGCCGGAGATGTGGCTGCGTCGAGGGATGTCCAGGATGAGTCGGGCGGAGGCGTTCTGGATGCGTTGTAGTCTTTTCTGTAGCTTGGCTGTGGTTCCGGCGTAGAGGGTGTTTCCGTAGTCCAGCCGGCTGGTGACGAGGGCCTTGGTGACCGTCTTCCTGGTTTCGATCGGGATCCATCTGAAGATCTTGCGGAGCATGCGGAGGGTGTGAAAGCATGAGGAGGAGACGGCGTAGACTTGTCTGGTCATCGAGAGGGAGGAGTCCAGGATGAAGCCCAGGTTGCGTGCGTGGTCTGTCGGCTTGGGGGCGGTGCCCAGGGCTGGGGGCCACCAGGAGTCGTCCCAGGCGGAGGGGGATGGTCCAAGGATGAGGACTTCCGTCTTGTCTGAGTTCAGTTTCAAGCGGCTGTTCTTCATCCACTCGGCGACGTCTTTCATCCCTTCGTGGAGGCTGGTTCTGGCGGTGTCGGGGTCTCTGGTGAGGGAGAGGATCAGCTGGGTGTCGTCGGCGTAGGAGATGATGTTGAGGTTGTGTTGGCGTGCGATGGCTGCGAGAGGTCTCATGTAGACGTTGAAGAGGGTGGGGCTGAGTGATGATCCTTGCGGGACGCCGCAGATGACTTCGGTGGCCTCGGAGCGAAACGGGGGGAGGCGGACTCTCTGTGTTCTTCCAGCGAGGAACGAGATGATCCACTTCAATGCCTTCTCTTGGATGCCGGTGTTGCTGAGGCGTTGGACTAGGGTGCGGTGGCAGACAGTGTCGAACGCGGCGGAGAGGTCCAGGAGGATAAGTGCTGCTGTTTCCCCGTTGTCGAGAAGGGCTCGGATGTCGTCGGTGGCTGCGATGAGGGCGGTCTCGGTGCTGTGGTTGGCTCTGAAACCGGACTGTGAGGGGTCGAGAGATCCATTCGTCTCGAGGAAGGCGGCAAGCTGTCTGTTGGCGATCTTCTCGATGACTTTGGCAGGAAAAGGGAGGAGCGAGATGGGGCGG
Organism: Triturus cristatus; assembly: GCF_964204655.1. Classification (NCBI taxonomy): domain Eukaryota; kingdom Metazoa; phylum Chordata; class Amphibia; order Caudata; family Salamandridae; genus Triturus; species Triturus cristatus. The sequence continues at coordinate 884,600,434 of NC_140594.1, forward strand.
AAGTTTTTGAGGTCGGTGGGGTCCGCTGTTGGTTTCTTCAGTAGGGCGCTGAGCTCTGCATGCTTCCAGCTCTCCGGGAAGGTGGCGGTGTCGAAGGAGGTGTTGATGACGTCTTGGAGTTGGGGTGCGATGGTGGAGTCGGCCTTGTTGAAGACGTGGTGGGGGCAGGGGTCAGTCGGAGCTCCGGAGTGGATGGTGTTCATCGTGCGGGCTGTGTCTTCGGTGGTCACTGCGGTCCAGGTGTGGAGGGTGGCGGTGGGGTGCGTTGGTTCGACGGTTGGGTGTGAGGATGGTGCGCCGAAGCTGTTGTGGATGTCGGCAATCTTGCGGTGGAAGAACGAGGGGAGGGAGTCGCAGAGATCTTGTGAAGGGGTGATGTCGTTGTTGCCGGTGCTGGGGTTGGAGAACTCCTTGACGATGCTGAAGAGTTCCTTGCTGTCGTGGGCGTTGTTGTCCAGTCGATCCTTCAGTGATTTCTTATTGGTGGTGCGGATGAGCTGGTGGTGCTTGCGGGTCGCGTGTTTGAGGGCGGTCATGTTGTCAGTGGTCCGGTCGAGGAGCCAGGCTTTCTCGAGGGTGCGGCAGGTCTTCTTGGAGTCCTTGAGTTCGTCGGTGAACCAGGGGGCCTTCTTGCTTCTGGGTTTGCTGGGAGGGTTCTTCAGTGGTGCGAGGTCGTCGGCGCAGGCGGTCAGCCACTGCGTGAAGTTGCGGGCTGCTTCGTTGGGGTCCGGTGTGCTGGCAGGTGGGTTCTGGCTGAGGGAGGTGGTGAGCTGGTCGGCGGTGATCTTGCTCCAGCTTCTGTGAGGAACCTGTTGCGGGTGGTGGTGGGTAGTGGTTTTTCTGAAGCTGAAGTGGACGCAGCTGTGGTCGGTCCAGTGAAGTCCGGCGGAGTGGCTGAAGGCGATGTGCTTGCTGGATGAGAAGACGGGGTCAAGCGTGTGGCCGGCGTAGTGGGTGGGGGTGTTGACCAGTTGCTTGAGTCCGAGGTTGGCGAGGTTGTCCAGCAGGGTGACGGTGTTGCGGTCCTTGTTGTTCTCCAGGTGGAAGTTGAGGTCCCCTAGGAGGATGTAGTCGGCGGAGGGGAGGGCGTGTGGGCTGATAAAGTCCGTGATGTCTTCGCTGAATTGTGTGCGTGGTCCCGGGGGTCTGTAGATGAGGGTGCCTCTGAGGGTCGTCTTTGGGTCGATGTGAATCTGGAAGTGGAGGTGTTCGGCGGCGGCGTAGGTGTCGTCGGCGTCGGTCGTGATGCGGATGGTGTTCTTGTGGACGATGGCGATGCCTCCCCCAGTCTGGTTGACGCGGTCCCTCCTGATGATCTTGTATCCATCCGGGATGGCGATGGCGATGTCGGGGGCTGAGGAGGCGTTCATCCATGTTTCAGTGAGGAACGCGACGTCTGGTGATGTTGTGTCGAGCAGGTTCCAGAGTTCGACGGCGTGTCTGTGGACGGAGCGGGCATTGAGCAGGATGCATTTGAGGTCGCTGCTGGGGTTTGGCTTGGCGGGCGCGGTGCATGTTCGGAGGCAGGTGAACTTGCAGGTTGTGCAGGTGAAGGGTCCGTGGATGCGTTTCGGGGCGGCCCGGCAGCAGGCGGGTTACGGCCGGCATTGAGTGCGTTGAGGGCGGCGGCGTCGTAGGTCTGTCGGGTTGTCTTGCATCGGTGTAAGGCTGGCCTTTGTCTAGAGTGGCATGGTAGGTGGAGCAAAAAAGGAATGGAATGCAGCCCTAGCAATAGCCAGTGGCTGAGATTAATTCAGGCAGGCCATCCATCACATTGTTGTTCATTGCTTCAGAACTGGCACTGCTCACATGGCAACTTTGCTTGTGTGAAAGAACTGGACTTCTTATATTTTGCAGTTGAACTCTCCTGGGCCTGGACAGCCCATGTATATGGGTGGGCTGGTCACATGGGGCTATTCACACTGCCCTGTTTGTCTGTGCTCATTTACATCCTCCCTCCCACTTCCCCATCTTATGCCAACCTTTCCTTGTTATTGTTGTTCTCCTGTCTGATTGTTTATTCTTATTACTTGTAATGCACTCCAATGTCCGTGTGGCTAACCCATGCTATATAAAAATGTGTAATAAAAAAAAATATATAGATACGTTCTCTCCTACCCTCCCACTTTCTACTATATCCTCTCATATCCCACCCATGCCTTCCTCGTAGCCCATACCCACTCTTCTCCCTTTTTAACTGCTCCTCATGGAAGATCTTTTTAGGGCAGTGAAGTCAATTCTCTGAAATGTTGGGGGTAGGAGAAGTGATGTATCCTCTTTGAGCTTTGCAAGTATCTACATTGACATCACAGAGGATTTTCTTCAAACCTAACCAAAGATTCAAATACTTTAAATGGATATTATTACACCAAATTCCACAGAGTTCCAATTGTGTACAGAGCCAGGATCTGTTGTAAGACAAACATATCCAAAATTGGTATTTAAGAAACCAGCTTGGTAAGTATGTTTGTCAAGATGCTATGAACAGTACGTGGGATGGACATGTGCCCTTGTGGCATGGCTGGAGCACTTAGTGGGCAGGGGGTCATTTAACTGGAGAGGAGCAATCAGGAGGGTGCTAAGAGCCCACTTTGCCGGACAGGAGCCCTTTGAAGATTGAACACATGTATGCGGATGCTAGACAAAGCTTTATAGTGGGTGTTAGACTGACATGCTTGGTGTGGTATTCCTCCATACTTTTTGCCTTCACTCCATTACTTTGCTGAGTTAGTTTTTGTAGGCATTATGACTCTGTGCACCTTACCCCTGCTAACCAGTGCTAAAGTGCTTGCTCATAAAAACATGGTAAAATTGGCCTACACCCAATTGGCACATTGAATTTGCTTGTTAGGCTCCAGTAACTGGTACTACCTGTACCCAGGCCCCATAAAGTTAATGCTAATAGTGGACATCATCACTCAAATTGTCACCTATTAAAGAAGCCCTGTAAAACATGTCTCAGGCCTGCAAATGAGGTCTGTAGTGAAGTTTTAAGCTGCCATTACTGCCTGGCGAAATAAACCTTCATCCAAGCCTAAACCGTCCTTTTTTTAATACCTAGTGGCCACCCTAAGGTAGACCCTAAGGGCTCATAGGGCCGGGTGCATGATATTTAAAAAGTGGGACATGTGTGTTTAAGTTTTACATGTCCTGACAGTGAAAACAACCTAAAGTAGTTTTTCAGTGTTGTGAGGTCTATCTCACCCAGAGACTAACACTGGCTTTCCTTATTCCACTTAAAAAGTGCTACCTTCAGTTTGGGACCACATAGAGATATACTGTTTACATTCAAATTAAATGTAATTCAAAATCTTCCTTAATGTTAAAGTCATATTTTAAGTTAAAATTCTGAAAATGACACTTTTAGAAAGTTGGCATTTTTCTGCCCAAACCAACTCTGCCTTTCTGCCAGTGTTCTGAATCACATGACTGAATGGCTCTTCTGTTGACAGTTGTGTATTCCTTCCAAACTTTGAGACATAAGGGGCCAAAGTGTAGGGGGAGATGGTCTTCCTGGCAGGATGGCTGTGGAGAAGCTGTGTCCTGCCCTGATTATACTTCAAAAGACCCTGCCTGCAGCCCACGCACAGGAATCTGACACAAGGCCTGCCCTTTCCTTTGTCACCCTAGATGGATGTATGACATTACAACGCGGGTTTTTACCACGCGTGCAGTTACATCGCATGCGTTACAACGCATGCGATGTTACAACGCTATGCTATTCCAACGCAAGTCTTTACATCGACTTGCGCTAGATGGCGTGCTAACATTAAAAACGTGTAATTTACTATTCCAACTCCAGTCCACTTAACAGTAGGGAAGGTGTTGGGATAGTAAACTACACTATTTGTAATGTTAGCACGCCATCTAGCGCAAGTCGATGTACAGACTTGCGTTGTAATGGCATAGCGTTGTAACATCTCATGCGTTGTAACGCATGCGATGTAACTGCACTGCGTGGTAAAAACCGCGTTGTAATGGCTGTTCCCCCCCTAGATAGTTAGGAGAAAGGACAGATGTGCATGGGCCATCAACACTGGAAACTGAACGGGGACAATCAAAAGGCTGAACAGGATCTTTGAGTAGTGTAAGAATCAAATTGTCAAGTAAGATCAACACCAGTAATCATTAAGCTAAATAGGAGTTCTAATGCACGGCAGCCTGGGCGGGAGTCTGTATCAGTGCACATGTACAAAATAATTATATGCTGTACAAGAGTCAACATTGTGTTCTTCAGCACGGACCAGCGGTGCAGACTGAAACCAACACTGTAGCACACCAGGGTGGAGAGGAGTCCTTAGCAGGCTTGACAGCAGCCCATAAGGAGGAAGATTGAATTCCTCTTGAGGCGGAACATGAGCCCTTGTCGTTGTGGACTGGGCAGTAGGCATTAGCTGTCTAGCTTTCAGCATTGTAAGTTGGAGAGGAGCCAGCCCTCAAATGCTGGACATTAGACAAAGGCACAGTGGTAAGCACAAAGGATTTTAGAAATGGGGGCTAGACAGGATGCTTCCTTGGGGTGGCCATGAGTTCTCAGTTCTAAAGGCTGGGCTTTCTCCCTAGAAGTAACACTGCTTTGACTCCCTTTTATTTGAGGTGTTATTGAACTTTTTATCGTTGCAACAGGACCCCAATTTCAAGTAAAAACAAGCATTGGCATAGCCAATAGGTCTCGCCTTTGGGACCTTATAAGTGTTTAGCCATGCAACAGTTGCATAACTAAATACTTATAAGGTCCCAAAAGCGAGACCTATTGGCTATGCAAAGTGGCCCTGCGGCCGCGAAAGTGATCGCCATCGCGATCACGATCAAACATCAAAGCGGCCGTGTGGCCGAAAGTGAAAGTAATCGCGGTAAAACGGCGCGCGCGCCCGGCACATGCACTGTAGCTCTAGGCTGGCCTGGTAGCACTTTTTGGAGCCCTCTCAATAAGTCTCGCCAGACCAGCGCATGCGCTGGGTCAGGCGAGACCTAATCATCAGTGCTGTTAGCTGAATGCCTTGCCCTTCAGCCTTCTATTCACTCAACATCACAATAATACTCACTTTAACAACCTGAAGGCCATAAAATGAGCAGAATTGACTTACATAATGCTAAAACCCATTACCCCCTTTTCCCATTCCTAGCACATTCCTTATTTATGTGTGAATGTGATCATTCACTACATACTGCTCACCGCTTCCCAAGCTGTTGTTTATTTCTATTCCTAGCATGGGAATTTCCCCATATATATTCCCTCTATCTTCCCAATCTCTGCCTATTCATTTTGTGTGTGCCTTGTCACTTATCGAGGGCGGCTGGAAGAGTCCTGGGGCAACTTCCTTACTTCTAAGGGTGCTGGGGCCCCTCTGAAATAAAGAACCCATGTTTACGGTAGGAGTTTTCTCATGTGTTTTTTTATGGTTCTGGTTTTTAATGGGTATAGAAAACTCCTGTTCTGCTTAATTGTTTAGCATGCAGTTTCTTTTGAATTATGCCCAGGTACTGTTTTTCAGTCTCTGGAGGCTGCGGATGATCCCGCTTGGAAATAAAACCAGGTGAGACTGCATTGCCACTGTGGCCTTAGTTTAGATTGTAAGCCCGATCAACACTATTTCTGAGCCACTTTTCCATGTGTAGATTAAGTTGTCTGCACAGTTTTGATTGGTACCGCCTGTTTGCATATTGTAAAACAATGCTGCTTGATATGCTTGATAAGCAAAGCGGTATCAAGCGGCTTGTGTGGCTGCAGCTGGCGCTGACTGTTTATATTTGTGAAACAGGCCTTCTTGGTAAGTGAAATGGTGCATGGTTGTGCTGGTGCCATTTATACTTCGGCTATGAGCGTGACTGTTTTCTGCACCGAGGTTTCAGCAGGCACTGGGTGTTAGCAAATTCAGATGTTGGATTATGGCTAATAGATTACTGGTTTTTTCTTAGCAGCTGCTGGAGCACCATTTTTTTCACAAATTGTTCTTTTTTCAAGTATTTTATCACATTCAAGGGTAAAATCGAGAGTCTGTGCTAGTTGCTCACCTGGTGTTAGCTGGCGTAGAAGGGCACTACTGGTTTTCGGCATTATTGTTGGCCAGCACTCCACTGAGAAAGCCCCTCCACCCGGTACCATACAGAGGCTATATGGAGAGTCACTTCTAAAAGACATCTTAGGTGTTTGCGTTTATGCCTGATCCTGGGTTTTTTGGGCCAGGTACTTGGTGGGCTTCAAAAGCAGAGGACCCAGGTGCATACTTGAGGAAGTTCCAGTTTGTTTGGAGTTGTGATTCTTTGAATTGCAACTGCTTGCTGTTAACATGGAGAAACACACTAGGGAATCGCCATTCTTGGAGAAATACTTATGTTGCTTGAATATGAATTTAATATGAAAAACAAAGGCAAGAGGCGTTTGGCAAAACCAGAAACAGTTGGTTTAATCAATTACTACGACTGGAGTGCAGCATACAGAAACTGGTCTGAGGACTGACTCAAACAACAATCGTTTTGAATGTCTTTTTATACATTTCTCGAAGCATCATAAAACAATTCATAGATCCTGTTTCAGAAGTGGAATGTAGATCTTGTCATGAAGCCATAAATTACTCCCACGTGATGACAAATGCAGGTGGGTCTCTCATGCCCAGATGTCCGTCATGGGGAACACATAATCATTGCGTGTGTATTGTGTGCTGTGTTCTGTTTGGCTGAGTGTTCCTAACTTCATGTGGCATCTAACGTTATTGTGTTTTGGGAACGCACGCCACTTGCATTTTATTGGGGCCAATCTCCCAGGACCATTGTGCTGTCGCTTCCTATCTGTGGGACTAATCTGGGTTTTTCCTGTTCACGCGTATGTCCTGCTGGTTACATGCCACCCCACCTGTGTTTCGTTAATCAGTAGCCGTGGGCTGAGGGTGCTATCTCTTGGGACAAGTAAAGCCTGTCTGTTCCTACTGCATGTGATATCAGCGAACAAAGCATTATCCGGCCGATATCTGGGTGCCCACGGCAATCATGTGCTGATACCGTGTGTTGTGTAAGAGTGCACTGTGTAATGCGTGTGGAATACTAGTGCTGTGTTCGGTGTAATTATAGGTAACATGGGAGAGGTCCATATGCAAGCGCTGTGCAAATGTCAGGGTGCACTTCATTTGACTAGGCAGATCTTTGACAACATGTGGATGCGGCCACACCAACAGTAAACAGAGGGTATACAACTGTACAACAATACCTAACTTGTTGAATATTGCAGGTCTTGGGGATGGATCCAGGAAAGATGTCTGTGGTCTTCCAATGATTTGGAAATTTCTTAACTTTGGAAAAGTTTGAAAGAGTGAAATAGTCCGGTATCCAACAGTTTGACATAAGTTCGAAGTCTTGAGGACTTACACGCTTGGATCTTTTTTTAGGGTTATGGAAGTGATTGCCGAAGAGAGGGTGGGCTGCTGTAATTGTGGTGCACTTTTGTGGCTCTATTACAGGCCAGTTGAATAAGAGCTGTTTGTCGGTTAAGCTTTACAAAACATTTGCATCCTTATGTACCATCATCAGGCATTCTTGAGGATTCTTGTGATTTTCTTAGGCGTATGTTGTTAAATTCATATGTCTTGTTTTTGGTGGGCACCAGAAGGTGGCCCTGATCAGGGGGTCCACTATTTGTCGACAGAGTATTTATTCATGGGTCGCCTTAATTCTTGATTATGGGTCATCGGTTCTCCCCCTCGCTATGATAGGAAAGGATATATTTTGCTACGGGTGTTTTTCGTGAGCCTGTGGATAGTCTGGGTGCTATAACTAACATTTTAGAAGTGTCGCTGGACGTCTAATATCCTGCCTTCCCTAGTGAGGGAGTGAAAAGCGTGCCTTTTCACCTACACATGCGCTGGGTGATGTGTAAAGAGGGGCGTGCCGGAATTAAGCGTTGTGGGAAGTTGCAGCGTGCTCTGGGGTCTGGTGTATACCCCTCTAGTCCCATCATGTGGTGTTCAGTAGGACCCTTCCAAACAACACCAGGTGTCTTGACTATGTCCTTTTTCTAGAGGGTTCTTTTTGGGCTAGTTTTGGGCTTCTTTTTGCGTCCATCTTGGGCGTTTCCCCAGGTTGTCATGTGATTTGGTTATTTCCATTGTCTGTTACCGGAGGGGGTTAGAGAGCTGTCCCTCGGCTCCCATGTGTTTCTGATGTGGCGGTGTCAGAGATTGGGCTTATTTGCACCCCTAGATGGTATGTGAAAGGCCTTGTGTGTTCTCAGCTTGATCGCTAGGTTGGATATGGTGGTGAGCCTATTTCTGAGTACTTTGCAGAGAGCTGTGATGGGTTTTTGCAGACTTGCCTCTTCCCTGCAACCCCTTTCCCTTCGACTAAGTCCTACCCAAGATTTTTGGGACTGCTGTCCCTAGCTGTGGCCAGAGACTTTGGAGGGACATGACCTGACGAGCAGTCTTTGAGTGATTGGAGAACTTTGAGGGAAAGGAGGAGGCAGAATCTTGCTCAGTACAGAGTCCGGTGTGATGCTGAAACTCTTAAAATTTTGCCGGATGTGGGTAACAGACTGGGATGATCGATTGTTTTGACGGACTCCCTACTGACTTGGAGCCATGCAGTGGTTTGTGAATGGTCGGAGTTTTGTGCGTACTATGGATGTTATAGGGTCTGCATCATACCAAGGGTGCAGGAGACCTGGCTCCCAACACTGGAACGTTGCCTTGTTTTGGAACTGAAAAGCAGCCTCCATTGGCCTGGAGGCTGTTGGCTGTGGTTGGGACCACACGCCATGAAGGAATTTGGGTCCCAGGCCAGAGGCCTGAGAATGGGATCCGTTTGATCTTGTCTTAGGAACCCATCCCAGTTGGACTTGGGTGAGGGGACCTGGGTGCCTGCTTGTTATGTACTGGATGGGGAGCCGCCTTGCCCCCTCGTCAGACTGGCCTCCACCCGGATCATGGCCAGCCAACCCCGCCCTGGGATATCAGCAGCAGAGTGGGGCTTAGGCCTCTACAAGCACACGAATAGTGGACTCTAGTGTGGATTCCCGATTGACACAATGTGCATCAGCCCTGAGTTTTCCGAACACAAGTAGAGGCTTGGAATTCCTAATGTTGTCTCACTAGTCTTTAATTTTTAAATGTGTGTTGAGGTGTGCCTGATGTGTATGGTCTGCATTGGAGGTTGTAATCTACTGTATAGGTGGGTTTTGTGATTTCGCAAAGGCACTGCCTCCTCATTCAGTTAGCACCCCCCTGCTGCGGTCCTTGTTGGGCTGGGGTCTCTGTCTGTTTCTTCTGTTGCCACTCATTTGACTAACCACCTGTTCCCTGTTCCCTGTTGCAGTGGTGCAGTGGCTGTCTGACCTTCTTGTGCCTGAACATATGGTGCATTCGGGTTACCTTGGGCATGGTTTTAAGGATGGGATACTGCGGAGACTGACCCTAATTTATCGATCTCTTTTCATGATAAGCGTTTAAGCAGCATCGGTCGGCCATGTGGCCCATAAGGTGGCAATAATAACATTCTCTGAAGTCCGCCTGCTGCCAACTTACCAGACCTCTGCCGTTAAAACAGGGTTGAAACACTCTGGGGTTTCACAGTGGAGCCCCCTTCAAGACTGGTGCCATATGTATGCTAGCGGCCAACATGGCCCACCTCGAGGGCGTTCTTTGTCAATTTGTCTTGGACTAATCTGGTGGTGTCTCTCTGGGCTTGCTCCTGCTTTTCCCTGTCCTTTTCCTTTTTCTTTTTACCATAGTGTAATATGTGGGCCTGTATTTCCTGCCAGGGTTTTGTGTCTAACCATTCTATACTGCCGAATTTACTTTGTATTTCGGTGGTCAGCCCCTTCTTGAAGATGTTATAGAAAAATGCAACCTGAGGGCTGGTATCGGTCCAAGGCTGGCCTGTCTCTTGTCCCCATCGTTTCCTCCTTCTGTATAGAAAGTTCTCTATGATCTCCCCAGGCTTTATATTTACTGCCATCAATCCTCCTATATATGGGCGATCAGGGAATATTTCCCTCAGGGCCGTCCATATTGGGTGTCTGTATAAGTTGAATGCAGCCCGTCATGCTCGATGTTTGTTAGCATGACTGCTGGGATGTGGGCTTGGGTGAACATCATTTTAGTCTGCTCTCCAATGAGACTGCTTAACAGACTTTTGACAATGCCTATTTCTAGGTTTAACCCTGCAGTGTTCCTCTTGAAACACGAGATTCACTTCCCTGTCCCCCACCCCTCAATGGGGGTGGGTTGGTCTGAGCCCTTCCTTATCCATCTTGGCCCAATTCACATAGATGGTCCTTGATGTGCCCTTCTGCAGGAGCAGGGAGATTTTGGCTTTGGGCAGTGCTGCAGGTTTCTGTCTAATGTAGTGCTCCCATTTCCTCAAGCAATCCTGCTAGTAAGGGAAGTTCGACTTGAGATCTCCCCCCTCTGTGCCGGATACACTCTTCCGCAGTAGCCAAGTCCTCTGGTTTGTAGGATCCTTCCTTTAGCCAGGGTCTATCATAATAGCACTCTTTTTCGGTCCAGTGGGCTAGCAGGTGGCCTCCCCTTCCTCTCTAATCAAGATCTCCCTTGGGGTCAGTTTATCTACACCATGCGTTTGGGGGGAGCAGCGGATGTCTTTGTCGCAGATTTCCTCCTGCGCACGTAAATATGCCATGTTGCTTTTCCTACGTCTTGAGTCTGTGCCAGGCTACCTTGATCCCTTACCAACTTGTCGGCCCCTCTCCTACGTTGACAATCTGGTGAGACTCTGGCCCCAGGCAGAAGCCCTCCTTCTGCCTCAGACTCCTCTCCGAGCGATGCTCTAAACCTACCCTGCCCTCCTGCCACTGGAGTAAAGCTATCCTGGCTGATGAGGGGATGAAACCCCGAAACCGGTCCTAGGATTCTTGGTTCCAGTCCAGGTTGGGCTGGACTGATCCCATAGGGCACAGGGTCAAGACTGATTTGCATATGGCTGGGTTCAAATTGGAATGGCATGGTGAGCAAAAAAACAATGGATTTAGGCCCAGATCTCAGTACTGAGTTGAATGTATGACATTGTTCTGCATTTTGTCCATCAATTGATCTTTTTACACTCCTCAGGTGGAGGGCGCACTTCTCTGTTCTCTCGTTGAGAGCTCTCTCTCCATCCTTAATTGAGTGAGACGTCAGCCTCTCCTCTAACTCCCACCTGAGTTGTCTACTTCGTTCTAAGCTATGCACTGTTTTTCTGGGAAGGAATTAGCTCTCAAACTTGCTTTCTGGTGTCCCTTCGGCTGCCTGAGCATACCCTGCGGCTCCCCCTTCATCGTCTGATCCTGGGGGACTGGGGACTCTCTCTTCTCCCCCACTGGTTGTAGTGCTGTCTAGTACTAGTATGAATCTTCCGGTCACCCGAGTGCGTTCACTGAGGTGAGTGAAAGTGCAGGTTTTCTGTGTCGTTGGGGTTCGATGGGTCGAGTGTGACGGAAGAGGGGTTGAGCTTTGGGGCACTAGGCTGGTGTGATGCTGGGCTTGCCCGAGTCTGAGGGCGTGTTGGCCCCCTTTGTCCAGATCTGGTAGTTTGTTGTTCGGTGGGGGCTCCCTAGCTCCCTGGACCAGTAGATTGGTATAACGTAATGCGGGGTGGCAGGCATGCGAGAGAGCACCTCCATTCCTACATAAGGTGGGGAGGCGCGGATGCCTTGCTTGCGAGTTCTAGTATAGGATTGCCGGCCTAGGCCTCCTTAAAGAAGGCCCATAGTTTTAGCAGGGGCTCTCTCCTGGTCTTCTTTTGTCCTACACATTTGGTCCCAATGTGTGTTCTCGTATGTTCGAATATGTTGGTGTCAAAGGTTCCCCCCTCTGCTCAGAGGAACGTATGTGCCTTAGTATGTGCATGCCATTTGCAGCAATACTTGCAAAGTTTTTTGGTATGTGTGGGGAATCTAGTTTGAATGTGTTTTAGAGGTGACTCCTCGAAAGCTAGGAACTTTTTTTTTTTAATAACACATTTTATTTGGTTTTCCTGATACAATATGGACCATAGCCCTATAAGTACCTGCAAGATATAATATAAATCAGAAACACCACAATATTTTGAACAATTGTAACTCCAGCAGAACTGCAGGTTCAACAGTGTAAACATAGTGCAGACAATGCAAGATCCCAGCAATTGCATACAAATTTCAATAATACAGAAGTAGACAATTATATGATACGGAATGAAACATTGGTAAAAAGTGGGGGTCTGTCAAGGGTCTGAGGATGGGAGGGTGAAGGTCTATCCCTCGGTATGTCGCCCAACGGTTCCATATTCTTCTATGCTTCTGGCGGCATCCACAGGCCAAAAATACCACCACCTCTGCACCCATGCACCTGTCCAGTTCAGCCATCTATTTTCCCATAGTCGGGGGGAGAGCCGTATTGAGCTGTGCAGCCGAGCCGTGGTTTGCCATGGTAAGGGAAGGTATATTTATACCTGGAAGGTGCTTAGGAATGTTAGCATTGACGTAAAGTCGGACAGAGGAAGACGTCATGAATGAACCCCTAAGGAATAGTAGTTCATGCATAATAGAGGAGTTCTTGGAGAAATCAATAATCCTAGCTAGGGAAAGTCCCAATGGCTTAAGGGTCTGGTTTCTAAGAACTCGTTGTGACTTTGGGATGGACGGAGGTAGGTGACCATGCCTGTATTTGGATAGCATGGCTAATACCTAAATAAGGACAGGGATTCTATGCCTACATAAGGGCAATGCGAATTGTGCCTATATAAGGGCATGATTTAGGAAAACCTATGTACGGACATCTAAATCGAAACACAACACCCACTCCACTTTCGAATGAACGATAATACTAAATGCTAAACATGTAATGCTAAACATTTAAAACTGAGTACCGCATGTTGCTAAAAACATTTGTAAAAGCATACTAAAATAAGTTAATGTTAAAAAAAAACGTGTGCTAGACATGAAATACAAAGGTGCTGTACATATTAAATCAATGTTTTATTCTAAGCATATGTTTACAGTGAATGCTAAGTGAATGAACAGAAATATATACACATATGATGAAATGGCTCACAATTACAGAAGGAAAAAGGTCAAAGCCATTTTATGTCATGGTACATAAATTAAATTGTGGTGAATAAAGGTGACAATGTGTCCCTGGAAGTGTTCAAAGAAGTATGTTCTCTATGAATAGTTCTACTTTAAGCATATTACTTTGCCATAAAAAGAAAAATTCAATTTTAGAAAAAAAGATTAATCGTAAAAAAAAGAGTTCCAAGGCTTGTCTTTGTTTAGAAAAAATGAAGGCCAAATTCATAGCTTTCCCTGTACACTGTGAGCCAAATCAAAAGTCAGTGTAAGGAGCTGGTGAAAACATGAAATCCTCTATTCCTGTAGACAAAAGATCGTCTACCGATGTCGGTGATTGTTGGAATACCTCGTTTAGAAGATTAACTGCACATAGATGTGAAGCATCGCCAGTAGCAATGTTCGTGTCCCATGTTACCTGTGTGCCTGTTGATCCATCTCGTACCTCAGCAGTAGCATGTTGCGTCTGTGAGATCTCAACGAATGCCGTCGATCAGGATTGGTAGCCTCTGGGGACAACACAGAGCATGGGCCGTTATCGGGTCCAGCAGAGTATCGATATCCGTTAGCATGACTGATGGGAGTGTTAGACAGATGTCTAGCACGGATTCTTCACCGCAAAGCAGGCAGCGTGTGGTATTTAATTCTCATTGATGAGGTAAGCCCAAAAGTTGTACTATGCGCTCACGACACTTCCTTTCCAGGAGAGCTTTCTCCAAGGTGCTGGGAGTGACGCTGGTGGATTGGCTTGCCATAGCGTATTAGCAGAAATAAAAATCGGATTCCTGCAACGAGTGCTAGAATTGGTGGCAGACCACCAAACACCGAGTGCACAAAGTGTGGAATGATTCCGAGGACTGCTTGAAAAGGTGTTAACAGTCCTGAACATACGGTCTTAAATACATGCACAATACCCCTCGTATCAGACATGTTTGAGATATGTCCCAACATTTCTGCGAAATGTGTAGGGCAGTTTGTATGCAACAGAGTCTGTATCTCAGCCGAGGTCCTTGCAATTTGTAGATCATAGGTTTCTTTGGTCGAGGTCAAAGACACGGTTTGTTGTAAAAGAATGGCTTTCATTCTGCTTAAAGTATCAATTCGTAAAGAAGAGATGTTCAGTGAAGGCCATAAAGGCGACTCCCTGACTGTGTCTATTTGGGGGAACAATACTTGCATACAGCAAGTGAACCTGGATCCAACCGTTACTAGATATGGGATGCCTGGCAACATTCCACAACAGCTGTGATCATTCAACATGAGGTAACTTCAATTCGAAACTTGTCCAAACGTTGTATTGATCACAGCGGCTGGTGAACCTTGCAGTTGGCAGGATAAATTTGCAGTAGAACCGCTACAGACCCGTGTAAACTAATATCCCGACATATGAGTGAACCGCTCAGTGCATTTTCACAGTGTGTACTTCACGCCCCCCCCCACTCCAACATCTATGTGTGTAAGGACCAAATCTTGTTCTACAATGTCTATAGCAGAGGATACAATGTTTCCCAGTGAATATATCCTGGATGACAGAGTCGTTAACCCATTGTCGACCACAGCGAGAGATTTCTCTAAATTAATACGATCAATTTCTCGTATTCTTTCTGCGGCGTCTGCTTGGGTAACCTTCCGTATTTCATTATAAGCAGCATTGATGCCGGCATATACGAAACGTTTTTGGCGCGGTTTTCTTGGACCTAGCAAGAAATCCCTAAGGTCTGAGCCTTCTTTAAGTAAAGATAAGTGTTGTTTCGCATCCTCTAGTGTAGATTTCTGTAGCCAGTCAAGGCATAATTTTCCTACACTGTATGTTGTTACTACCCCTGGATGCTGTCTTTGAAAATAATGTGGGTCTGGCCTATTGATTGTAAAACCCTGTATTCTTTTCAGGAATCTTTCTTGACAGATGTTTGTGTCTGTGGGCCAGAGCAACCATCTTTCCCATTCAGGATCTGATCTGTTGTTTTATAAAATAGTATGTACGTCGACCTCCCCCTGTGTAGTGCTATTACTTGCAGGTGTAGGTATGGACGGTGTGTTCATGTCTTTGATCTTGGCTAACCCAAGGCAAGACGTTTGTTGAACAGCATCATTCAAAAACATTGTTTGCTGTGGGATGATACAGGCTCTAAACAAAGCTTCAATCCTGTGCACTTGCCAATCTTTTGTACCCCAGACAGATTTTGTGTCAATTGTGTGTTTTCAAAAGTCGAAACCCTGCCTAGACAGTTGGGCAATAAAGGCTGCAGAATAAATCTGTTTTGTATTGGTTAACATACTTTTCATTCCTGTTTTGTTCACATTTTTAAAGTAAAACGTTTCCGGATTGGATGTATTGTACCCTGAAAAATATGGAAACTTCATTGCAAACGTTTTTGAGCTACCCCTTGGTGGTGTAGGACAATGTTCCCATTGGTTATACATAAATAAAGTTCTAGGTGTTGCAGATTTATGCAAGAAATGATGACCATAGTGGTTGTAACAATAATGCTGTTCATAGTCTGTTGAACCCTCTAAGTATTCATGGTTAGAGAATGCAGCAGACCTTTCTAGATCAGACATCATGTTATTAACAGTCTCAAAGTCCCAAGCATCAGAATAGGTACTGGAGGTAATAAAGTCACTTAATGAAATCTTCAAAAGTTCCGACGGGCCAAATTGTCAAGATCCAGAGCTCTTCCCTCGCACAGGAGCAGAATGTCGTGATTTCCCAATGCCTCTCTTAGCCTTCCCAGCGCCTCGCTATTAGCAAATACTGCGAGTCCACCAAAGAATTCCAAGGGGGGGAAAGGGGATGGGACAGAGAAGAGACAGTCACTGCGTCTTCTAAGTTCTTCAATGATGACGCCCTTCTATCTTCTATCTTCTTGTGAACTGGACAGGTGAATTTTCAGACTGAAAAAGACGGATTTACATTAGTTATTTCCTATAACACCTACTCTGTCTCCTACACAGCTGTTCTACGTTACTGTGAAGTCCTTTCTGTGACCTACCCTGTCTGTAGTGACCAATTCTTCTCTTCTATTTACTTCTCTTATTGAGTGATGATTCCAGTGGTGCTGTAACTGAATAATTAATAATGTTAGCCTTTACTTCTTATTCCTATTCTGATTTATTCTGTATTTGTTCTTTCAGTCTCCTCACCCACAGACTCTAGAAGAGCGCCTCAGCTGGATTCTGTCACGTTAAGTATCTCGCTATTGAGACTCTACGCTTTTCTTCCTTAGGTGACTCTAATTCTTTATTGACTCTACTCTCCGGCTTCTCTTATTCTTTTCTCATTACAAGTTTGCTAATCTTCTCCAACTTGAATACTTCCAGAGATCTCAGGATAGAACTGTAACTTCGGAATACCTACAATCTATGATATCTACACATTGGTAATGCGCGCTTGGAAGTAATATTTAATGCGCTAGTTTTGGCTCGCCGCTTGTTTGGCTTGACTTGCTTGACTTCTTGTAAGAGCGCGTGACTAAAAAATGAACGCTTGCTAGTTGTGCGCTAATATTTCAATCTCGCTGCCTTTTTTGCTTGCCACACTTGAATTCAATTATAGCGCGTGACTAAAAAATGAACGCTTGCTAGTTGTGCGCTAATATTTCAATCTCGCTGCCTGTTTGGCTTGACACACTTGACTTCGAATATTGCGCGTGACTGAAAAATGATTACACTTGCAAGTGGTGCGCTAACACCGCCCCTTGTAGCATAAAAGGAACAGTCTTACTTCAATGCTTTTCTACTCGGCTTCAAACAGAACTCAAATTTTTGTAGCGCGTCGAAGTTCGAATTTTCCCTGACTAACTTCGCGACGCGACCTCCTCTCCTCAGATGCTCAGTGAAGTGCGCCGAGCAAACGCACCAACACCTGGATCTTCGTGATTGTGGTGAAACGCTAGAGCGCTAACCTGCTGCTCTGTAGTTCCTGTACCAGCGGCCATCTTAGGTTCAGTTCGATCTTTTGATGGGCTCAGGGTGTAGCGCCTCTTTCCTTGATTGTTGCCTTTTAAGACCTTACTTCTTACAAAAGGTTTGTTTATTATTTTAGGCCTGACAGTCCTGACACAAATATATCATAATCCGTTTTGTCCCAAAGTATACCATCGTGTATAGGAACGGCTGTGATGTTCACTGCTGACAAGTCTCTTGCTTGACGATGGGATGATTTGTGTGGTTCCAAAAGTAAGTTCACATTTTTAATTTCTGTGTCCAAGTGAATATATCTTCCATTCATCAGCATGCTCAGAGTCATTACCAAAGCTAGCCAAGCAGAAAGAAAAGTATTCCAGAAATAATGAATAGTTCAATCCATGGTGAAACCAGATAAGTCTTTTTCAGAAGCTGAAAAAAGTCTTGTACTTGTTCTTTGAAAGTTCTTTTGGCTGGCGTCGTTTCAGATTCGCTTGGATCCTCAGAAAATGTATCAAAGTTAATGAAATAGCCTGAGGAAGTTCTGTCAATTGTTGAAATTGCATCAGGATTCGTTGAAATCGCTGGCACCAGTTGATCACGTGTTACGTTGGGGTAGACAGGTATATCAGGACGAACTGTTATTTGGGTTTCAAGAGGAATGAGTTCCATAGCATTGTTACTTAGTCCTTCATTTATTACTACTGACTCCTCGATGGTGATTAATCTTTCAGTTTGAACCTCTTGGATGGTAGCTAGAGAAGTGCGTCTGCTACTTGGTCAGAGTCCACAAGGCCTACTGCTTAGTATTGGCCACATAGTGTGGTTTGATGAGGTCGATTGACACAAATCTTTTCTCCTTTTTTCCAGCAAGGGGCGGCAGAAGTACTGTTCTTGTTCCGTGGATGGCTAGGACAGGTACTGGTTGTCTATAAGAAGGCCCAAATTCCTTCTTGTCCGCGATCTTCTCTCTGACTAGATCCCCAAGCTTTGGGATCCAGACAGGCCTTGCTGGGACAGCTGGAATTTCCCCAGTGGTGGTTGGCTTCAGGAACACGTTGCTTTGTTTCGATCTTAGTTCATTTAAGTCCTGTAAAACAGCCAAACAATCTTTGATATCAAATGGTTTATTTTCCACAACTGTGCCTTTACATTCGAGAACTGGAACCCACATTCTTGTCCCAAATAAGACCTCATATGGAATGACGCCCCCCTAGAGAACATTTCGGCAAATTGTTTAATGAGCGTTGGGCCCCATAAAGATGTTTGACCCACCCATCACCCGAACCTAATACCCTAGCTGTTATAGACTGCTTTATGTCCCGGTTTTTCCTTTCCACAACTAAATTTCCCTCAGGATGGAATGGAGAGGAGTACCGCAATGCAACACCCAATCTGGCCATGGCTTCTTTGTAAGCTCGAGAGCTAAACGCAGGGCCCTGGTCAAAGTGTAGTGTGCCTATTGCGAATGTGCCGATAAAGACTCACAAATCTTTTATAAGAGTTCGAGCATCAGCCGAGAGCTGAGGCCACATCCATAGGAACCTTGAATACGAATCCACTGTGACCATGATATAGTTATAGTTACCATCCCTTTGCAAGGGACCGCAGTGATCCAGGTAAACACAAGCTAATGGTTTATCTGAAATTAACAGGGGCGCAGGACATTTCACTGTAGAGACTTTCATCTGTTGGCATATTTCACATTCCAAAACATAGTTTTTTTTCTGTTTCCTAATGCCGGGCCACCAATATCTCTGTTTTAATAACGATACTGTGGCAGAAACATCTGCATGGGCAGAGGCTATCCCTTCATGTGCTGCTAGGATCAGTCCTATTCTACGTTCTATGTTTGGAATTACCCTATCCCCTACTCCAGGGATTCGAGCAAACGGAACGTTGTTCATATCAATTACATCCGAGTATTTGAGTGAAAATTCTTTAGGTAACGCTGCACCACTGCCTTTGCTTGAAACATTGACAGCCAATAATATTGCACTGTTTATCCTTGTTTCTGAACGAGTGATCGCAGCTACGGAAGCTGTTTGTACAGCCCCCTTTGCGGCTTCGTCAGCCAGTGAATTCCCTGCAATGTGAACGCCATCACGTTGATGACTCAGCGTGTGTATCACATGAGTTTTTTGTAGTCCGTCTCGCAACTGAACTACTTGTTCCCAAAGCGTTTTATTCTTGATTGTGTCACCTTTTGCATCTTTGAAACCATTTAGAAGTAAATTCTGTAAATATTAATTATATGATTGAACACAGTAAAAGAATCGCACACTATAAGTGTGGGGAATTCGCGATCCGTATTTTCAAGTGCCAATTTGAATGCTTGTAGTTCAGCTCGCTGAGCTGTACAATCTCCTAGAGCTTGTGTTTTAGTGACCATTGGTCGGAATTTACCATTGTGCATGTGACCTTTAACGATTGCGCATGCTGCACTGTAAGCTTGCTTACTTCCATAGCAGGTTGTGCTGATCCGTCAGTATAAATTATAAATTTGTACTGATCAAGAGGGAGAATCTCAATAGGCAAAGGACATTCATGTTCATATTGCAAAAATGCTTCTGTTTTTAAATAAGGATCACAAACATATTCAACATCTGTTGCAGCAAGAAAATTAACCCATTGTATCCATCTTGGATGTAAAGCTTTTGCATTTGGAATGCTCGCTTTTGTAACTGCCTCTAAGGCCGGTACCAGAGTCACGACAATAATGTGTTTCCCCTGAGCTAGAGCTCTTTCTTTTGCTACAGCGGTTTGAACTGCTGTCAGAATTTTTTCTGTCAAAGTGAAGCGCATTTCCGCTTGTGTATACAAATGTGATTTGTATGCAATTGGTACTTTTTCATCTTCATTAAAAGTTAAGTAGGTGAATCCGCATTGACCCGAAATTATTCGGATCACTAAATTGCGTGTATTTACATGTGTTTGTAAGTGATTTGTTGCTAACATATCAGCTTGAAGTGAATGCAGGATATCTGTGTGTTCCTGTGTCCAATTTTTGATTTTGAAATCAGGGTTGATTAATTCGTAGAGAGGTTTAACCCTTTCTGCGTAATTTAGAATGTAAGTTCTTCCAAAATTCAGGAAACCTAGAATCGACTGTAAGTTTTACAGCGCTTTTGGAGGTTGGAGCAGCGCACATTTTTCTAAAAAGTTAGCTGCCAGGCTTTTCCCTTCACTTGAAACTCATATCCTAGGAAAAGGACATTGAGATGGGCAATTCTTGATTTTTTTAAATTGAATTTGTAGCCCTCAGAGGCAAAGCCCAGTATAATGGTATTCACCCTGTTCAAGTGCCTATCCAGGTCATCGTCTGTCAGATAGATATCATCGACATATGACAATGCCTCTTCATCATAAATTTGTTGTAACTCTGTTACTCTTGCTGAGAATAACCCCGGGCTGTTCTTGAACCCTTGTGGGAGCCGACAAAAGTGACGCTGGGTCCCCATTTTTGAGAAAGCTTTCAAGTATGTACTTTCAGGTGCTATGTTTTGACAAAAGAAACCATTTGAAATGTCAAATGTGGTTTTATATTTTTTACGCACAATGTTATTCATTAATGCTGTACTGTGTGCATTTTGCACTGCAAAAGTCTTAGAACAAGTGTTCAGGTGTCTGTAATCCAAAACTAGAAGATATGTATTGTCTGGTTCGGAAACAGGAACTAAAGAATTGTTCATTGATGAGGTGCATGTTTCAATCACCTCTTGGTATTCAAGTTGATCTAGGATCTCCCTGAACTGTTTTTTAGCTTCTTGCTAAATTGGGTACTGCCTTTGTGCAGTAGGTTGATTTTTTACCTGTATCTTGTGGTGAGGTGAGTCTTCATCCCATCCTACATGATTTTTGTATAATGCTGGGGCCTGGGCAACTGCCCATTTTCTGGCATATGTATATTTTAAATGTATAGGAACATGGTTGGAGAAGGCTGGCATAACGATGTCTTCGCCATGTGGGCACTCCCTGACAAATTCTGGTGGCCGGTCTTACTCTGCTAGAAGTATATCATAACCCCTTGAAAGTTTCTCCCAAAAGAGTGGTTTCACTTTTCTTGGTATGTCTCCCTCCATCTGGAGAGTTATTTCGTATAACCTTTGTGGAGTACTAACCCTGGTGTCTACAGCCTCAACTGTGATGTACTCATTCAAGTCCACTATCTCCAGAATTTCCTTCAGGATCTGGCGAGCAATTGTTACTTCTGCTGCACTGTCCAGCATTGTCTGAGACCATTCTCCGTTCTTGAGTTGTGTTCTAAGAATTCTCGGCATGTCTGATCTTCAGACCTGCTACCTTTTTCATAGTGAATTGAGGTTTTGGTTTGTTTTTCTGAATGTGTTGTTAGTGTTTGGACTTTACGCGTTCTTCTTTGTGATCTGACTGTCCTCTTCTTACGGATGTCTGTGACGATATCTGAAAGGT
Source organism: Triturus cristatus (assembly GCF_964204655.1). Lineage (NCBI taxonomy): Eukaryota > Metazoa > Chordata > Amphibia > Caudata > Salamandridae > Triturus > Triturus cristatus. Next base: position 884,621,801 of record NC_140594.1, read on the forward strand.
ACGAGAGGAATGTGCATCAGTATCTTGATACTTGTCAGGTTTTCTCAAATTATCCCTATTCCTGAGGTTATACCTCCTTTCAGAGGGCTCCTTTTGAGGAGACCTACCTCGGGATTGAGAACGTTTCTCTTTTGAATGTTGTTTGTTATTTTCCCACTTCTTTTTAGAAGATGTAGGATTGTGTTTAATAGAGTCCTTCTCATGACCTTCAGACAGTTGTGGTTTAACTGGTTTTTCACCCAAACTATCTCTGCCTAATTCTTCATAGGATTTTTCTATTATTCTGGGTAGTTCTTGTTGATGTTCTGTTACATCAAATTCCCTTAAGCGTTGGCGGATCGCCACTGATGTGGCCTCCCCTTTAATATTAGATAATATTATTGTTGAGACTTGGTCGAAGTTTTTCAGTAATTTCATACCTAAATTTAGAGCAGGCTCTGCCCCGTATTCATTTTGAAATTTTTTCAGGACATCAGGTATTACCGCAATAGACGGAACACCATGGGTTTTAGTATAGATGGCAGCAAAGACTGTGCCCAAGTGGTGCAGTCTTCCAGATGTGGTGTGAGCCCCATTGGTAAACGGGTTGTTGGGATTCTGTGTTTCTCATAAGGGATAGTATTAGGAAATACTGCTTTGATTTGAGTAATTTTTTGAGTTTGAGCTATCCAGAATGGAATTTGTTGACATTTTGTGGGCATTTTACCCATGACTGCGTGTAAAGTCTGTGGAGTAATTTTCAGTGTATTCCCCTGATGAGGGGTCTGATTTGGAATGGTTAATGGTGGTTGGACTGTGAAAGTCCGCATGACATATTGGACTAACTGTCTGTAAATTTTTATTAACTCTTTGAGTTGAGTGAGTAATTCATCGTCTGACATCTCTTCGATGTCAGGATGAGGTGTGTAGCCGGCTAAAATCGGCCATGTTGCTCCTGGTCTACCTAGTGGACCGAGCCTGGTAATGTGATTGTAATGTTTTAGGGCACCTTTAAACCAGAGATTATGCTCTTGGTATGTGAGTGGAATTTCAACATCCTCGAAAGGAATATATTCCTTAGGTGGTTCATCTTCTTTGTAGAAGTGAAACACTTTTGTTACTGGATTATATTCTGGGAATACTATCCATGAATAGAATACCTCTGTCTGAAAAGATTCATGAACCTCTATCATGAAAACTGCTCTACCACCTCTTGGTGTTAGGCCATGTTTCATAGGTTTTAGAGTGATGGCTCTCCTTAAATTTGGATAGATGTTTATAACACCCCCATCGGTTTCATTTAAACCTGTAAGATTAAAAGTTGTTATGACTTGGTCAGTCGCAGCCTCACCAGTCACGGTATTATTATCTCCGTTTTGGGACATTGTTTTTAGAAAAATGTAGAACAAGTTTCAAGGAAACAAAGATAAGGTGCACAATATTTTGGAACACTGTATCCTTCAACGTTGAACAAACAACAGCTAATACATAGGATTTGCGTCCTACTCAGCTATGGCGATATTAACCCTACCCACTCCAGACGTCTTATGGAGTATTATGAGTAGGGGTCTCTGAGAAAAGCACGACTGAGTTACTTCAGTATCTAGCGTTAAATTAGTGCTTTACCAAACGTTGGGCGCCATGTAGTGTAGTTCCTATTTCCCTTATAGGCTCTGCGCATTGGAATAATATACACTATAGTTGTGGCATAGGATTGAGGTCAGTATGCCTCTATAGAGTACATTAAACTTAATTACTTTGTGTGCCAGCTATCTCAGAGGCCGCTAGAAACTCCTTGAATAAACAAGAAGGGAGTAGTTTCTGGCAACCGCATAAACATGAAAACGTTGTTTCCCTTAGAATCGGAACATGTCTCAGAATCGTGGAAACAACAGATAACAGTTTCTTCATCATCATCATTTACTTCATTTCGACCATAGGATCTTAAAAGTACACTCAGCATAGTAGAAAATACAGTTAAAAGTGATCGATATGAAGTAAGGTAAAAAAATAGAGATAAAATACAAAGATAAAATAAGAATAAGAAAAACGAGCGGGCCATCATATCGTCCAGATAGAATGATCATATGTTGCTTCAATAGGATTTAATCTAAAGTCCATATCGATTTTGTCCATCACTTTACAGCATCCATCAGGGCAAACATTTGGACGTTTTCAACCACAGTGAATACCATTATCTAGACAACCCAAAAGCCACAACTCTGCTTGTGTATGTGCTCAGAGATCTTAGCACCTCCAAGTAATGTCCGAACCCAACAATTTTACAGAGTGGAAAAATCCATTTGTCCCTCAGAGATTTATACATCGGACAGTAGAATAGGAGGTGGATGATTGACTCAGCACTTGCATTACAGGCGGGACATTGATCATCGTTCTCTATATCCTTCCTCCATTTTTTACAAAAAGTTTTAAGGGGTAGTGTTTTATAATGAAACTGAAAAAACAACTTCCGGGCCAAGGGAGGGACAGTTTCATCCAACGTGTCCTCAAAACGAGGAACGCATTTAAAATTGAGGAAATTAGTGGTCAAAATGCCCTCAGCGTCAAATGCAGTTTGCAAAAGTGTTATTTCCCAAAACCTTTTCTTTAGCTGGAGTCTCGATATGGAGTTCATACTTCCAGGGTCAAACCAAAACCCCGACATTCCTAGCCTCCCTAGAAGCACCTTTAGGGCTCTAAACCAAGGGATTGTTGTAATGGAGGGCATTTTCATGAGCTCTAAAAGTGGTTCCCGGTAGGGGCAGAGCTCTTCCACGGTCCACAATCTATACCAAAACATCAGGAGCTTATAGCTGATGTTGTGGGCCAGCTGCCTGTGTGCTAAATCAAGGCAAAGGGGCATCAGTGGTGTGCTTGCAGGGAGATCTGTTAGGGATCTGAGAAGGCGATTTTCTACCAGTGAAAGGGGATTAGTTGCACCTATACCCCATAGTTCTGCCCCATAAAGTCCGCCCTCTAAGATTTCTGTGTTGTAGATTTCGAGGGCTGGCGCTAGCTGCCTTGAAAATGTGTTTCTATGTATTTTGGCCAAGTTTGCTGTCTGGTGTTTGAGTTGCATCTTCACCTTTTCGATATGTTGATCCCACTTAACTGTTGAAGTTAGGCGAATGCCCAGGTAGTCAAAGGTGTCGACGCGTTTTAGCTTGCTACTGCCGGCCAGGACTTGTCTTTTGTTTAATTTGACCTTGCCCTTCCTAAAAATCATAAAATTGGTTTTAGTTTCATTCAACACCAGGCCTCGCTTGTCACAAAACATAAGGAAATCATTTAAGAGCTTCTGAAGTCCCTGTGGAGTCTTTGCGATTAAAAGGGTGTCGTCGGCAAAGAGGAGAGCTGGAACTCTCGTACTACCAACTTTCGGAGCATCACACCCATCCCTATCTAAACACTTGATGACATCATTGATAAACAGGATAAAAAGTGTAGGGGCAAGGACACAGCCCTGTCTCACACCACACTTGACTGGGAAAGTGTCAGTGAGTTGATTAATCCCACCCCATCTCACCTATGCTGTGTTGAGTGTGTGAAGTCTGTATTCTATAGTATGGTAAGCTATAGTTTTGCATATGCCAAGAGTCCCTCTAGGTTCTAGTCAGCTCCATACCTTAGAATGAGAGAGGTGGGAATCTCTTTTCCGGGTCTCAAACTCTAACACCCCACGAAGAGAGTCAGAACACTGGAAGCTGGATTCTCTGCGAGCAGGGATGACAGCGTCTGGTCAGTGCGTCAGGCGGGGACTCGAATTCCTTCTGAACTTGCCGTGGCGAGCCGTATCAAGCTGTGCAGCCGAGCCGTGGTTTTCCATAGTAAGGGAAGGTATATTTATACCTGGAAGGTGCTTAGGAATGTTAGCATTGATGTAAAATCGGGCAGAGGAAGACGTCATGAATAAACCCCTAAGGAATAGTAGTTCATGCATAATAGATGAGTTCTTGGAGAAATCAATAATCCTAGCTAGGGAAAGTCCCAATGGTTTAAGGGTCTGATTTCTAAGAACTGGTTGTGACGTTGGGATGGACGGATGTAGGTGACCATGCCTGTATTTAGATAGCATGGCTAATGCCTAAATAAGGACTGGGATTCTATGCCTAAATAAGGGCCATGCGAATTGTGCCTATATAAGGGCATGATTTTGGAAAACCTATGTACGGACATCTAAATCGAAACACAACAGTTTCCTTTATCACAGTTCCCTCTTGTTCCCACTCAGCTTACTTTACGCTACTTGCCTGGATTTTGGCCATTTCCTCCTCATATCATTTATGTGATTCGTGCATAGTCTTATGTTGATAGAAGTGTATATTAATATTGCACTGTTTATTGTTATCCTGAAACGTCTCTTTCTTCTCGCTGAAAGAAGGTCTTGGTAACTCTCTCAAGCCTTGGACATACTTCAGCTGAAGGATACAGATTATGTCTTATCTCATTGAAATAAGAATGTATGGTGTGCTTGTGTGTAATCTTCGTAGGCACAATATTGTGTGAGTGTGTGTTTATCTTTGGCGCAATATTGTGTGAGTGTGTATTTATCTTTGGGGCCATATGGTGAGTGCAGTTCTGATTTATATTAATCATTCTAAAAGACCTCTTTTATCGTGACCCAATGCAGATGTTTATGCATGATATATGTCATTGATTATTTGTGTTCTTATTGATGTCTTTTATTACTGATGCAAGAGCTGGTCTCCATACTCATTCCTAGCTTTAGGACAGATGTCCCAGATTGTTCTGTGACCCAGAGTTTGCTTCTCCACCGGCACAAACGCGCACCAGTTGTTTCTTTCTTTATTTTAGCTTTTTGTTTTAACTAATTATTTAAGTTTATTGTTTTTTCCCAAACCCCCTTCCCTTGAGATTATCGAATGAGCACTGGTGTCTCTGGTTCAGTGTTCGTCGGATGATTTCTGGGGATTGTTGGGGTCCAGCTGCGTCTGCGAGTCCAGCAGAGGGAATAACGCATTCCAACGTTTATCTTTCCAGATTGGTTCCTGATACGTTCAAATGCAAGCTACACCTAATCTCTAAGGTCCAAATATTCCCTAATGTCTGAATTACACCCTATGTCACACCCAGGGGTCATGTGTACCATCTGTATCATGCCCACGCAAATAACACCTCTCACTTCTTTCAGATACCAAGTGTTAAGAAACCGGCAGCACTGAGAAAACCCTTTTAGATTAAAAATAAGATCAAGGTGTATTGGCCCTATATCCCACCCATGGCCTATGCGTACCATCAGTATCGCATCCAGCGGTCCAAGATGTGAGGCCTTGTCCCTGTATCACATCCAAGGGCCAAGCTTACCATCTGTATCATGCCCAGTGGACCAAGCGGTGAGCCTGTTTCACACCCAGGGCTAAGCGTACCATCTGTATAACGCCCAGCGGTCCAAGCGACTACCAATATTCACCTTTCCTAGCCTGCTGACTATCGAAAAAAGGTAACCTCTGCAGGATCGCTTTCAAAGCGGCCGGGCAATTGCTCAGTTCAGACACATAAATTCAGCAGTATGTCAGATTTCGGTCAGTGACAAGGCGCTTGGGTTACATTTTTGTGCTTCTTTCTAGTTTGCCATATGCTAAATGTTGGGAACAATGGATCAAATGTAGTCTCTTACCCAATTGACGGCAGCTTCAGGACATCCCTCTGCCGCGCGGATTCAGCGGATCTTTCAATCAATTGCGACATCTTCTTCTTACCTTCCTTGCTGCGCTAATGTGAATCCGTCAGAGCAAGGTCCTTTCCTTCGACTGCAGTCAGGTTCGAAGCACCAACCTCTCCTATCTGGCTCACCAAAATGTTGCTCAAATATGAATTTCCTTTGAAAAACAGAAAGACAAGAGGTGTTTGGCAAAACGGGAACAGTTGGTTTAATCAAACTCTACAGATGGGAGTGCAGCATATAAAAATGGGTCTAATGATTGACTCAAAGTACAATCGTTATGAATGTCTTTTTATACATTTCTTCAAGCATCATAAATTAATTCATAGATCCTGTTTCGAGAGTGGAATGTGGGTCTTCTCATGAAACCATAAATGACTCCCACCTGATGACAAAAGCAGGTGTGTCTTCCCCATGCATGGACACAATGAGGACCAGTGGGTAACATGTCCAGATTTCTGGCATGGGGAGTGCCTGATCACTGCATTTGTAGTATGTACTGTGTCCTGATTGGCTGAGTGGTCTTAACTTCATGTGGCATCTAACTTTATCGTGTTTGGGGAACGCTCCTACAGCCATGTGCATTTTAGAAGAATGGAGATCTAAGCCAGATTTTTAGTCAATATAAATTTTGAAAATCCAAAGGCCTTGGCAATGGCTTCAGCCGGTGTGGCTGCTCCAGACACCATTTACACCTAAGGAACTGGAAAGAAGAGGCTATCCAGAAGAACTGTCTTTTGTGAATGCCCTTTCTGGCTCAAAACTCTTCGTGGGGCAGTCGGAGGAGATTTTGTGTGAATCTTTTCACAGCCAAAAGCATACACATCCATTTCACAACAAATAGAAATGTTAGTAGGGTGGCAAGACGTTGTCACATCACTAAGAGGAGAAGAACAGACTTTCTCCAGAATAAAAGTTATTTTCAACCTAAAGGATCACAGTAAGATCGTTCCTCTCATCGTCTTGCTCGGGAGGACTCCCTCGCCTTTGAACAGGGGGCCCTCTTTGCTTACCTGAACTCCAGCAGCAGGTGCAGGAGCAGAACTAGCAGCCCAGACAACTCAGGGTCACGGAGAGAGGTCACAACGAGAGGGATCCTCACACTGGAACCAATGTCAGTCTGGACAAAAATTTAAGTTCAGTTCAGAATGTTCTCCACCTCCCTCAATCAGATTATTCAACAGACTTGCACTTGGGCTGAACAGAATCTTCTGAATTACAGAGATATTTACATCAATGAGTCCCATAATATTCAGGCAGGCTGTCTGAACAGGGTCTTTCCTCGCTCCCAGGACTTAGTCCCCAGTCCTGCAATCTTTCAGGAGATATGCAGGTGATGGGGAGTTCCCATAATAGACTTGCTTGCCACCTATCAAAATTCTCAGCTCCCACAATTCCTGTCAAATTTCCAGGATCAGAGAGTGGCAGGGTTCGGCACCCTGACTAATCCTTGGTCAGAAGGGCATATGTGTGCCTTTCCGCATTCCAATAACACCAATGATCTTGGCAAGACTCCAAAGAGAGATAGATAGAGCCAGTGAAGATTATTGTAGTCCTTCTCTTCTGAACGTTAGGGGGAGGTGATTTCTGCTCCTGTGACTTCTAGCATTGTAACAGGAATGAATTATAACATTGTCTCCCCTATTGCATCCCCATCTTCCTCTAGATGCCTTGGCCCGCCTAAGACTATTGGTATGGAGGCTGAGGTCTCTCTCAGTTTCTAGATCATTACTGGCTCCCAGAAGGGGATCCACAAGTGAGGTTTATGGCCACCATTAGTTTTCCTTTGATTCTTGGTGCAAAGAGAGGTCGTTTTTCCAGTTCAGACAGACATCAATCCTGATATTATGCAGTTTCAGCAGATAGGCTTTGATGAGGGTTAGCGGTTTTCACTCTTAGACTTCAATAGTCTGTAATAAGGGCATTCAGAGTCCCATGGAAGACATTATCGTCAATTAAACACCTAGTGTCAAGACTAAGGGATTTGATCTCTTAAGACCTAAGATCTGTCTAGTTGCTGTCACCTCCGTTTGGTGTTTAGGTGCTTTGGTGTGTTGATACCCATACCTTAGGGTTTCTGAGGATCATGTGGTCCTATACCTAGCTCCCAAATTGTTTCTGAAGATGAATACTGATTTCCATAGGAATCAAGAGATTATTACCTCTTAACTATAGATAGAACCAGAGAGGACTCTTTAGTCCATCTTCTTGATGTGGCAAGGTCAGTTCAAATCTACCTTAAGATGTCATCAATGTATAGAGTCCCAGATACCTGGTTTGTTTCTTTCAGCCTGGTCAAAAGGTGGGAGAAACATTCTTCCACTCTGGCAATGTGGATAACTAAAATATTCTCTTCGGCCTATCAGGACTGTGGAAGAAAATTTCCAGAGACAATAAGAGCTCAATTCACCAGAGAAATGGCAGCTTTCTTAGCTGAATGGGCGGGGGCTTCCATCAAAGAGATTTGTAAAGCTGCAACACAAACCTATCCTTCTATGTTTATTTTACATTAGAGAGTAAATGTAGCTCAGGACTCTAAGTTAGCCTTTAGATCAAAGGGAATGATATCTAGCTCATCCTCTTGCTGTCGGAAGACCCCTACACCACCAGAGCCAACTTCCACAGTTGCAGGATGAACATCGCCGACTCGATGAAGGACAACTGTCTCAGGCTCAACTTTGACAAGATGGAAGTCCTCATCTTTGGGAGCAACACATCGCCATGGAACGACACATGGTGGCCTGCTGAGCTTGGCCCAACCCCCACCCTAACAGACCACGCCAGCAACCTCCGCATCATCTTGGACAACAAGTTACATATGATGAAACAGGTAAACAAACTCTCATCTACTTGCTTCCACACCCTACACATGCTCTGCAAGATCATCAGGTGGCGCCCAATCAGCACCAGAAGGACTGTCTTGCAGGCACTTGTCACCAGTAGGCTAGAATATGGGAACACACTCTACGTAGGAATCACCAGACGCCTCCTGAAGAGACTACAGACAATACAAAACTCAGCAGCAAGACTCATCCTCAATCTCCCCAGATGGACCCACATCACACCCCACTTCAAGAAGCTACACTGGCTACTGATCCAGAAGAGATGCCAGTTCACAATGTTGACCTATGCTTACAAAGCCATGCACAATAAAGGACCAGCATACACCAACAAACATCTGACCTTCCACCAACCGTCCAGACACATATGATCCACCTCCTCTTCCTCTCAGATACTCTCTTACTCACTAAGCAACAGTGGATGACGCTTCTTGTCACACCTGGTGGCCAAAGCTTGGAACGACCTTCCCCTGCTCCTCAGAACAGCCTCATCGCTTGAGCAATTCAGGAAAACACTCAAGTCCTGGCTTGATCACCACGAAGCAGCTATCCATCCAGCACCTTGAGACCTTGACGGGTGATTTGCCATGCACTATAAATCCCTAATTGATTGATTGAAACATATTTTGGGATCCATGTGGGCTTAAAGACATTATTTCCTCTTTCCTTTTTCTTTTCTCTGTTTAGGAGTTATTACTCAGGTGTATATGTGTTTCTTGATTCAGTGTATATCAAGTGAAAGCTTCAGGAGTATGGGTTCAATGTAGAATACAAATTCTTACCCACTCTCTTCAGATTTCTTTTTTGTGTGCTCCCTTGGCTGATGAAGGTATTTGTTAATTTTAGCATACCTAATTAAATTAGTGAAGAGGAGGTAATGGTCGGATTGCTTACTGTTAATCTTGATTACTCCGATTCCTCCTTATTTGTCCCAGTACTTTAAATCCTCCCCCACACCCTGTTTCCTTCACCTGTTTTTAAGGGGCTTGGTAGAGAACGGGTAGTATTGGCAGGAGGAAGAGGATTTATAAGTAAATCCCCATACTAGGGATAGAAACAGAAAACAACTTGAGAAGTAGTGAGCAGTATGCAGTGAACAGGTGCATTCACACATTATATAAGTACTGGACTGAGTAAGGAGGAAGTGGAGTAAAGAAGATTACAAGTATTCTGACCACTATTCTAGTACCTAGAAACAATCCAGTTTGTGGACTCTGCTATTTAAATGCAAATAATGATTTTTTAAGGGGATTTTAAATAGCATGTCTATGCTGTGGACGCAGTACATGACTGGAAACACTGTGTCAGTACACAGACTAAGTAGCTAATTTGACTTGTGCACACAAACAACATGCGATTTCTGAAAGAATCACATTGCGTTGCTTTCCCTGTTATTACCAACATTTATCTTAAAAAAGCTGTTTTATATTGCACCTGAAACTACAGTGGTGCAGTTTCATTGCTCTATAAATAGGAGGTGTTACTATTACCCGGTTCAATTTTTGTCAGATTTTCAATCTCCGAATGATAAAAGGCTAGTGTTCCCTGCCAATGTTTAAAAGTGATATCTTGCTAGAGTTCAGCTCACTCTACTATGTCACTGGCTAGTTATTAAGTTCAGTGAATTCCAATGGAAAATATTACCTGGACAAGGCAAGCACTTCCATGTCAGAGATTTCTTATTACAGCTGTGATGTGCTGAGAGTGTTAGCATGCAAACTCATGTATTAAGTTTCCTCCTCAGTGCTATGGCACCAGATCATGAGCAGTGTAGTCCCTGATGGAATGCAAAGAAGGCAAAAATAAAGCATTCCTAGTAAAGAACGACATATAAGGTTCTTTGTTTTAAGATTTACTCAATTAGTTAAAATACAGAAATGTGAAGGTTGGGCCATCAAAGCTATATCAAAAAGCATACAAATCTTAAAGAATACAGCAAGAACTCAATAAAGTTCAACTAAATATCTAGCATCGATTTGCCTTTTAAGAATGGGGTAAGGAAGGATCTCCTTCCTATCGTGGAGGAATCACACTATTTTATATGGTTTTACACAAAGGCTTCACACATTTACATGGTTCACATGCTCATAACCAATAGAAATTAAGCAGTGAGCAACAGTTCACCAAAATATATTAGAGGATTTTCTCACATGAAGTTCTAGTGTTCCCAACATATGTACTCAGCATATGAAATGTTACATAGTATGTTATTGAGTCTGGGTCAGTTGCTCTGTCCTTGAGAAAATACACTCTGCTCAGGTAGCTAGAGGCAATAATTTTCTCAACAAGTTAAATCCACTGGTCTTTATTATAACACATAATAAACAGTAGCTTAAGTCACATGTTAGTTGGTGACATCACAACAAGACGGACAACGAGGTCTAAATTGTCCTAAGTAAAAGAAAAAAATTAATACAGTCTAACCGTTGGAATTTTGAAATTCCAAACAACTCGTGTTATTAAGAGCAATACTAATGAATGTTTGGGCAGCACAACCCTTGTCAGTGTGTTTGATTTATGAAAGGGAAGAAGAAGCACTTTACAAGGCTTGCAAGCAGGAGTAGAGGGGCTTTAAATTATGCCTGTGCTATTGGGAAAGAAGGAAGTGGCAGGCGAGAGAGAGGTGGTTACCAACTCTAGTTTGTGGTGTAAATTAGCTTAGCCATACTGTTGTCTCCTGCTCCTTGTCCAGAAACTAGAAAAGCTGTTTTCCAAAGTGACGGAATAAGAAATGTCGGGCTGCATGAAAAAGTTCCGTCTGATTTATTAAAATGTACATCCTGTGCTTTGTCAGCAATTGAAGCCTTGCTGAAGGCAGACCATATCTTCAGCAATGGGAGGGTAGTAGTAATATCTTGATTGTAAAGATAAAAATCAATCATAATAAAAAAACAAAATTGGCATTATGTGAAACAAAATTAAATACATACGTAAAGAGCAAATGATAAATCATATGAGCTTTAACCGATCAATGAATTTACACTAAAGTAAATAAACGGCATACATGTCTATTTATATTTGAGTTACAAACCAGAAACAGCTTCAGAAATTGTCCTCCTTCTTGTTTCATGGACTATCGGACGAAGTAGATTTCTTCTCAAATGAAGTAGATTTGGGTATATACGGATTAGTTTAGATAAAAAAGGGAATCAACTGCATAATTTCAATGTTTACCTTGATTTCCACTAAGAACCTTCAAATTGATAAACTGAACTGTAAAATAATCTGCAGCGTAAATAAAAAAAAATCTTACTTTAGAGGCAAGCTGGAATGCAGATAGAACTGTTGTTTTCTCATATAAGAGTCTTGAAGATAACCAGGGAATTTAAAATCCAGGGAAATACTTAATCCCATTCATAAAGCTGTTTTAAATAATAATTTACCGTAGACAATGACAAATTAGTCAGAACCTCTAAGGATGGCAACTGATAGGGAGGGTGATCCTAGTACAATCCGAAGAGACTGTAAACTCGTCGGATAGCTCATTTTACACAGAGATAAATTAAATAGTGTACCCCTTTGGTTTACTGTAATCCGTGCATGATATAGAAAAGGCCCACTTCTCCTGATAAGATATTTATCCTGGCTACTTGTAGCTAGTGCAAAACAATGGTTGCTTTTCTGTTCCCAAGGACTGTCCAGTAAAACATTAAAATCATAGCATCCCATAATCAAGATAAGTGATGGGATATACCCCTATAGTCATGTAACCACCCTCACCACTACTGCGTTAATCCCACTCATTCCAATGAGGACCTTCATCCAGTGCACATAGAGATCTGCAATCCATCCATTCCAACTGGGCTTCTTAAAACACAAATTTTGGGTGCCAATTTTTGGTATAGCTTTCAATGTTTTCCCAATTTTCAGCTAATTTTATCCCTTGTGGTGCTGAACAATACTGAATTATATGTTAAATTTTCAGAAACTGGTCTAGGCATAACAACAAAAAGCTCTAGCTGTCCAACTCTGACAGCCAAGTAGTAATTTTGGATTGGGTTAATACGATGGTAATGTATACCATAATAAATGCAGGCCCGATGGCAATACCAATAAATGCAAAGTCAATGTATAACATGAACTATGCCCGCATACAGTGTCGATGGCAGTAGAAACAATGTCTGTGTATGCCATGATCTATTCATGCATAACAATGTCGATACCAGTAGAAACAGTGTCAATGTACACCATGATCTAGGCACACATAACAATGCCAATATCAATAAAGACAATATAGAATTATTGCTTTGGCAACCATACGCACAATACTAAGGAAGTCGGTAAAAATTATATCAATGACTGTCAAAATATTTGTAAAAGTTCTAACAAAGTCATATCATTGATGTCAGATTCATCCAAGGTGACCTCCTCATCAACCCAGTGTAAGAGATATGTGGTCAGACGGCCCTGCAACCCCAACCCACACCTACCGAGAGAATGGTCACTGGTGGGGGTCTCACTTAGCCCATAGAAAAACGCACACCCAGGGAAAACCCCGATCATTCCCACAGATAGACAGTTGCACCACAAACAGGTCAGAGGAAACTAGCCTCATTAAAACACGTTGGCAGAGGCGCGCATCACCCAAAATCCTGCAAAGCTAGATGCCACATGTAGTTACGAACACTCAGCCAATCAGGACACAAATGCACACCACAATTAATGATCACTCGCTCTCCACAATAGACATCTGCACACTGGCCTACAATAGCTGTCCCCGAGGTCCAGAGCCACCTGTGTACTCTTATCAGATGACTGTACTTCTTACAACTAAGATGCTTTTCCAAAAATGCAGAAATGGTTTATTGTACCTCACGACATGTATGTATTGTCGGCCGAAACTCTGTACAGCGAGAGACTTTCTTCAGATGCAACTATGTTGATTCTCTCCCGACCACTGCATTTAATTAAACTAACTTGTCCTGTTTTGCCAAACGCCTCTTGTCTTTTCATTTCTTTAAGTTAAATTCATATCTGAGCAAAAGTACCAAAGCAAAGCTAAAACAAGTATTGGTAAAGATATTTCTTTTTGAGATTGGATCTAGATTTTTTTGACTTGTTGGGAGTTGAAATAGAATCAGAGCTGCAGATAGAGAGGGCAGTAGAGAAGGAGTCAAGAGAAAGAGAGGTAGAGAGGTTTACAAAGAGAGTGACAGAGATCGAGGAGAGATCATGAGTGAGAAGTGGAATAGAGAGGTATATTCAGAGAGGATAAGTAGACATTGGTGAGGAGGGAGAGTGGATGAATACATGTTGTGAAAGGTAGAGTTCAAGAGGGGTAAAGAGAGAGGTGTGAAAAGGAGTTGAGCGAATATAAGGAGAGAGATATGATACATAAAGTTCTTTTTTAAATTTAACTGTGACAAACTGCCTGAAAGTATGAGGAACAGGAAAGCTCAAAACTACCTATTAAATTATTTTTTTGATGCACATCATTAAAGGATTTTTGACTGTCAATGTCATGTTACATGAAAGCCACTTTGAAGGCCGGGATGCTGAGCCATTGGACACTCTAGTAGAAGCTCAATCGCCACACATCTTGCATCATGGATGACTTTATTGTTGTTCATACATGCAGGCCCCTTTAGTGTCTTGTCAATCTCTGGTCTCTCCAGGACCTACAGAGCAGCTGTCCTGACTACTGTGTCCAGTGCAGGACAAGGGGTGTTGAACATATAGACACACTGCAATAGAATACCATCACAACCAGGCACTTCCTCACAGTGTAACGTGATATCCATCCAATAATTTGCTTCAGTGCTTAATCAGGAGTATGAAGCACTATATAAATTACTATACAATACAATGTTATTAATGCAGTAGCCCCCACTCCCTCCAAGCTCGTCATAATTATCCCATCTGCTTTTGTGCCCCAGAAATGCACCTCATTGCAGAACACGAATAACATGCCTTTGAGTAAATACCTGCCAATAACCTACACATCTAAGAGGCCCACAGCAAAAGTGTGTAAACAACCTCCAATGCTCTTTATCCCCCACTCACAGCCAAGAGTGGCATATTTAGTTTGCAAAAGTTTCAGTAAGATTATGCTCCACATATCTAAGTATAACACAGCAAGAACATGCCTCCATGGAGATATAGCACCACCAACCTTCCGTTGTAAACGCCCATTTGTAGCACTGCAAGAAGGTGCCTGCAAGCAGAGACAACTCAACTATCATCATGTTACACTAATATCCAAGAAAGTATTGTAAAATTATGGGTAAAAATGCATAATAGCAATAACACTCAACAACATAAAACAAACACAGGCCAAATGGTGACGCACCAAGAGAATGCCTGCTTGTAAAGAAACTCCCAACTCCCTCACCCCCCCCACACGCAAAGGTGGCACAGTATTCATGCACAACAGCAGGCAACCCCATCGACTGCTTGCATCAGAAAGAAACATCCTTGAGTGGTAGAACATAATCATTCGTACAAACGGATATAACCCCAATGTGCTGCTCCTCCATATACACATGCATCAAAAAGAAGCATAGGAAGAGTGTGTTGGGAAATGCACAAAGGCCCACAAACACATTACCCCTAACAAGTCCAAGTGAGACACATCAAAAGTGTACCTATGAGAATGCAACCATAGCACTGTTTCTCCCCGTGTACTCAACATCCATGTGTAGCACAGCAAATGCTGGCCCACTAACAGACACCAACCCCTCTCTACCAATCACAAATTGAGGTGGGGCATGACAACAGCAGACACCAACCTTCACATGACTGCCATCATATGAATATCCATGTCTTGCTTAGTAAGGTGAAAGCAAATGCAATCTCCGTGTCACCCGATACAGAAACATCCAAAGTGTGGCACTGGAAAATGATCCTGAGTTGAGGTAACCTATAAAAACCCTCACTTCCTTACACAATCCAAAATGTGGCACAGCACTATATGTGCAGCGAGTTCATGGGTGAAAGCAGGCGGTACACCACCACTACCCATTTGCCACAGATACATTCAACAATTTGAACAGTGTGGTATAAGCAGCGGAATTGAGTCTGCATTCATAATCTGTTTCCCACACCTTCTCCTCTCCACACATTGAAGAGTGGCATAGCTAGTGTATATCTAAAAGGAAACACAGTCTCTCACACATTGTCACACATAGGTTCAAGAATAGCACAGCAAGATAAGCAAACCAAGAGTGTGCTTGTGAGTAGGTACAACTGCCACTCTTCATACTTCCAAGAGCAGCATGTCAAGTGTGGAGCAGCAAGGGTATCAGTGTAAGTAGACACAATGACTTTCAAAACCCTGTCCCACAGAGGTCTGGACCATGATCATAGTAAACATCACAATCCAGAAAAACATATTATTTAACAGACTAATCACAGGGAACAACAAAAAGGAAATATAATCTATCTGCTAAGTTCACAGTATAATGAGGATACAAATATACTGATTGGTTATGGAGGTGAGTTAAATGCACTAAATGCTTTTCTGTAACATCCCCCTTAAGCACTGCCCTTTGTGAATGGTATGAACTCAGACATCTGTTAGCTACTGGGATTGAGATATCATAGTGTGAAGCTGAACCAGGGATTTGTCGAAACGGTCATTTGCATTTTTGGAGAAGCGGAGCAGGAGTAAAAAGCACACGGAGATAGTGCTTCAACTGTGTCCAATTGCTGTAAAGAAGTGACCTGGCAGTTTTTTTGGGAGACACCCATGTCATGGACTAAACATGGACCAAGAGCATATCCAAGAGGGATCTGGCAGGTTCACTCTGTATCTGCATGATATGACACCCATTCCTTAATCCTTTGACAAACAATGGGTGGGAGACTAGAATGAATAGAGTTGCAAACTCAAAATTCCTGGCATTTTATGTGTTCATAAACATCCTAACAGCATGCTTTTTAGTCTTTTGGAGGGAACTGAAATGAACCTCAGACAATACAAACAGTGAAGTTCTTGGCCAAAGAACGGCTTTAAAGACATAAACATCATTGGTGACAGGAACTCTATGTGTGAGGCCCTTTTAGTTTTGCTCCCCAAACGAGGCAGAAACCCACTAGACGATGCATATTACTGGCCATTAGCCATGATGGGGTGCAATTACAAAATCCTCGCATCTAGACTTTTGGAATGCATGTAACAACTAGTCCATGCTGATAAAAATGTGTCCATCCCAGAAGATATACTTCCCTTAATCTGATACTTCTGCACATGTTCCTAGAAAAAGACCCTACTCAGTGGCCCCACTAGGTCTACCTGGGTTTGGACCTCGAGAAGGCCTTCAATATGCTGGACTGGGATTACATGTTCACCTTGGTCCAACTGGTGGGGGACAGACTGATCACGCTCAATAAACAGCTTTAGACAGATCCTGTGGCCAGAGTAAAAATAGGTCAGTTAATATCAGCCCCATTCCCGGTGGGCAGGGGAATGTGCAACAGTTGCCCTCTGTCGCCACTGCTGTTAGCTATGGCACAGCGGCTACGAGCCTCTGGCAGGACCTGGGGTATCCCCATTAGAGGAAAGTTACATGTAGTGTTGCTGTATTCCCTTGATGTCCTTGTTTTTGTCTGGGACATAGCAAGGAGATACAGGATATTGTTCACAAGCTGAAATTATTCAAGAGTCTCACGCCTGGAGTTACTGGACAAGGACATGCATATTTCAGCTACGATGGGACTGCCCCCCCCCCCCCATGCTCCCTTACAGTAGATGATCACCAGATTAGGTGGGAAGAACACACAATATTCGGGTATTAATATGTATCATTCTGTCCCTGACCTACTTGAGGGCAACTTAATGAGAGCAATCACCGCACTCCAGCCCTGAGTTGTGTTCTGGAAGGTGCTTACCCTTACCATACAAGGTTGGGTTGTGCTGTCCAAAATGGTGATTCTCTCGATGCTACCTTACTGTTTCGCAAGCCTGCCCATTACAGATCTACACTGGTAGACCCTGAGTCACTCTTTCAAAACTACAATTACCCACCAAGTGCGGTGGACATGGGGTGCCAAATTTTGAATCTTACAATCTGGCAGCCCAGCTTCAGTGGGCGGCCCGTTGGCTAGCTGGGCTAGATATTGGCTGCTTTTGAAGCAGACACGTTACACAAAGTACAGGAACAGTTTCTCCCAAAAGCACCTCTACCGGCCTCTATGGTGGCATTGCTTTGTTTAACAATAATCAGCTATAGGCGAGCCCTGCAACTGTCGACTGGACTGATGACGCATGCGTCAGACATTTCTCTAAGTCCCTGGCTGCCATCCGGGCAGCGATGGGCAGAGAGGGTGTCGAACTGTGGGACACGCTGGGGTTGACCACAACAGGGGACCCACTTCAGGAGGGCAACTTGATTCCCTTCGACATCCTATTGGAGCAGACGGACCTCCCGGTGGGACACTGTCTCACGCACTGGAGCCTGTTTTTTCAGCTTGAACGCCTATGGGCTATTTTTGCCACCAAACCCCCCAATCACCCACTCATACAAATACTATTCACATTTGAGAGTGAAAGATGGCTCATTTCCTGGATCACACGTCATTCCAGATACAACTGTTGATCCTTTGGCTGCCTTGCACCGGCAGTGGGAGCAAGATTTGGGGCATTCTCTTCCTCTCAAGGAATGGTACAGAATGCTTATATATCTATGAAAAGTGTCCCGGAATGCCAAATTCCAATACATACAGCATAAATGCTCCATAGAGTCTATCTGACACAACCCAGGATCCATAGACTATACTATATGGCATTGCCCACCTGTCCTCGCTGTCATGCTCCTCTGACCTAGAACATTCATGTGTTCTGGGATTGTCAATGGTACACATCATCTGGGCGAGGTTTGCAAGGTACTTTTGCATGTCACAGGTCAACAGGACATCTCTAATATGAGCAGTTGTGTCCTAGGTCTTTATAGAAGAGGAAACGCCAGGAGTGGTAATATCCTTTCATTGATCTGGTGCTGTTGCTGGCTAGGCCGTGTTAAGCCTGGCGTTTTTTGGTGTGGTTCCACTTGATCTTTTGCCTTCTGACCTCCTGTTTTTGACTGTGTGCTGAACTTAATTTTTGCTGACTTTAGGACTGCTGAGCAGTGCTAAAGTGCACGTGCTCTGTGTCTAAAATGTAAAGGCATTTGGTTTCTCCATGAGTGGCATATTTGACTTACTGATATGTCCCTAGTACAGTGCACTACATGTGCCTAGGGCCTGTAAGTCAAATGCTACTAGTGGGCCTGTAGCACTGATTGTGTCACCCACATAAGTAGCCCTTTAAAACATGTCTCAGGGTTGCATCTGCAATGTCTGTGTGTGCAGTTTTATACTGCCATATGAACCTGGCAAGTGCACCCACTTGCCAGGTCCAAACCTTTCCTATTTATTACATATAAGTCACCCTTAAGGTAGGCCCTTGGTAGCCCCATAGGCAGGCTGCAGTGTATTTAAAAGGTAGGACATGTCCTTTTGAGTTTTACATGTCCTGGTAGTGAAGAACAGCTAAATTTGATTTTCACTACAGCAAGGCCTATCTCTCCCATAGGTTAGTATTGGAGCTGCCTTATAACATTTTACAAGTGTAACTTCCAATTGAGAAAAGATAGGAAGAGTAAGTTTGGTGTCTCTGGACATACAATTTCAAAACCACATCTTTTAGTGAAGTTGGTTTTTAAATTGCAGGTCTGAAAATGCCACTTTTAGAAAGTTAGATAATGCCAAAGGTGCACAAGATTGTGCACCAAACTGCCGCACTGCTGGAAGAACATGTCAAAGTGAACCATATCATCCAAAGTAAACCAAATTAATCCGCTGTACACCATCCAATAGACTGTAGTTTAAACTTTCTCTGTTTTTCATTGTGGAAACACTCCGGAGACAGCTGTGTTGACCAGAATGCTTTATTTGCGCATATTCAAATGCCTTCTGTCGCCCATCCGAGCTTATACATTGGCACGTGCAGTCAATCAAATTCCGATGCGGACACATTTATTAACCCAATGCATTTCGAACAATTATGTTCTTCGTCAGGGGTTCGCTGTGAAAAAAATCAGAAATGGCTCTTTAACTGACCATTCATACAATAATACTAAATCTTAAAACATTCCGAGCTTGCCTTTTACAGATCTACCACTCTCGTTGTAACCTCCCCGTTCCCATGGCTATAAACAAATGAAATAAAAATGAAACTAAAATCAAACCAACTCTCCGTAGATTCCTCATACATAAAAATAACTATCCCTGTTACCTTTAAACGTGCAAAGTTCAGCGTACTCGACTTTTCCATAGCGCGTTGTTAACTAAAGAGTCAGACACCAACCTCTCTCCCCAGATGACTCCACTTATAAACAGTTCTCACACGTGTGCCTAATCCCTTTTCTGAATTCTCTCGCCAAAACTCGCTACCACTTACATATCAACAGAAACAACAAGCATTGGCATAACCAATAGGTCTCGCCTTTGGGTCCTTATAAGTGTTTAGCCATGCAACAGTTGCATAACTAAATACTTATAAGGTCCCAAAAGCGAGACCTATTGGCCATGCAAAGCGGCCCTGCGGCCGCGAAAGTGAAAGTGATCGGGATCACGATCAAACATCAAAGCGGCCGTGCGGCCACGAAAGTGAAAGTAATCGTCGGCGCGCGCGCCCGCGCACATGCACTGTAGCTCTAGGCTGGCCTGGTAGCACTTTTTGGAGCCCTCTCAATAAGTCTCGCCAGACCAGCGCATGCGCTGTGTCAGGCGAGACCTAAAAACCTACCAGTCCCAGAATGCACTATACCCACTCACCAAAACAAGAAAACCACCCGGACTCAAACCCCGTGATGAAAATGCTCACTGCATATAGCTATAAAACATAACGTCTTTACCTAACGTGTATCAAACATAGCATAACATAACCTAAACTAGCGTTCAAAAATCATCAATGTGAAAATGTCCCAAAAACATTGTGTTGTTTCTCCAAATACGGGTTCATGCAATCGGAGGCTGCCCCTCTGTACTAGGATCAGTTAACGTGCCATATCGTCCATGCAGCACTGGAAATTTTCAGTTGTTTACGCTGTCTCCGAGGTGAAACTTTTCATTTAATCAAAAGGTTGTTCTTGTCATCTTAGTAAACCTTTGGGGTGCATGCACCACGTTGGGATGAAAAAATTGCTGAGCAAGAAAAGTAAATAGTAGCTGCACTCCTTCCTTTGCTTATTTACGTTTTTGCTGAAATTGCCGGATTTTGCGTGCTGGCAGAATCATGTGTCATCCCACCACAGTTAATCGTTAGATAATGCCAAAGGTGCACAAGATAGTGCACCAAACAGCCGCACTACTGGAAGAACATGTCAAAGTGAACCATATCATCCAAAGTAAACCAAATTAATCCGCTGTACACCATCCAATAGACTGTAGTTTAAACTTTCTCTGTTTTTCATTATGGAAACACTCCGGAGACAGCTGTGTTGACCAGAATGCTTTATTTGCGCACTTTTTGAAAGTTGGCATTTTCTTACTTATACCATTCAGTGCATCTGTCTTTCCCTGTAATACACGTCTGGGTTGGGTGACAGCTGGGCTTTGTGCATCCACTCTAGACAGTCACACACAAAGGGAGCTGAGGTGTGGCCTGCATATCCTGATGGCCCATAACCAGGTTGATGGGTCCTCCTGAGCTACAGTGAGAGGAAGGAGCTGACAGTTGCACCTGAATAGGACTGTGCCTGTACCCACAGAAAGAAATGCATACCCCCCCTGCAGTGTGTCTGGAGCCAGGGCAAGGAAGGGCAGGGTCTTCTGCACTACATAATTCTTCCTATTTCAGAGGCTAGAATGGGTATAAGTACTGGACCTCTGACACCATATACTCAGAACACTTCTGGAACTGAGGATTTCTACCAGGAAGAAGAGCTACGGTGCTGCCAAGAAGGACTTCCACATCGCTGCTTGCTTTGCTGCATTGGCCTGCAGCTTCTTGCCTGGGACTGAGAGGAGTGGACTTAACTTTCTCCATCCTGCATCTTTAAAGGTTCTCCATGGGCTTGTTGGGTTTTCCTTCTGTTTCTGAAGTCTCAGGGATATCAAATACTTCACCTGCATTACTACCAGCACCTGGGCTCCTCTGCTGTGAGTCCTGCTATACCAAGTGGTGCCAAATCCAGCCCTGAGCACTTGGAAGTGAGTGAGTTGTACTGCAATCCAAGAAACCAACGCAACAACACCAAAGCATTGCTCAGAACCAGTGCATTCCCTGCGAAATTGATGCATCGTCGCTGCCTGCACTAAAGCCGTAGACACCGCTCGCTGAGTGTGTGACGCAACCACCTCAACTTACAAAGCAGCCCCGACTTTGCTGACACAGCAACTCCGAATCACTGTTGCTGTGTGAGTCTAGCACACTACATCACTGACATTTGCAACGCACTGTACCCAACTCCAATGCATTCCCGGCTTCATACCAACACATCGCCTTGAGCACAGTGGTTCATCATCGACACCTTGGAACCAACTTGACATCGATGCATCAACCACTTTGACCATCTTAGGAAGCGACGCATCACCTTCGACAACAACGCATTCCCTCTGTTTTTCAAAGCATCGTACCAGAGAATCGACACATCCATCGAACTGTCAGCGGGTCTGCGTGACTCGTATATCTAGCCTGCGCTCCATCGCAGTCGAAGAGAACTTTAGGATTTGCTCCAGTCAAGCTCAACCAGATAGCTCCAGTTGGAGCTATTGATTTCTAAACACTGCATTTTGATCTAACCCCTTCTGTGCCACGCCCTTTCCCCCTCCTGTGCCGGGCGTTTCATTAGTGGGTGGGGTTCATGACGAGATAGTCTCGTCATGGGCACAGCGCGACCGTGCTCCATGACGAGACTATCTCGTCATGGGCACAGAAGAGGTTAATTGTGCAAAATTCTTATCTTGATGTGTGTATGTTGGATTGTTGTTGTTTTGTTCTAGTTTTACGCAGATGAACAAGCTACTTACCTTCAGTAATGTTTTTTCTGGTGGATACAGTATCTGCCTGTGAATTCCTCACCTTTCGAATTACCCCAATGCACAACATTCCACAGACACCTTTCTCCTCAGGTCTCCCACGTCGACGAGGACATCACAATGGAGCGGCTCAATACGCGACTCCGCGTGATGTCATCGGAGCCATATGAAGACCTCGTCGGCGTGCTGATGTCAGTTCCACCCATTTTTGCCGTGCCTACGAGGCAAAACGTGTGAACCAACAACCTTTTTACAAGTTTACATAGTATACAAAACACAACCAAATATGGACACACTACATCATAGATGTTTCCCAAATTGAAGCAACCTTATGATTCAAGCAATCAATAACATAAAACATTAATTAATTAATTTTCAGTATAAGCAGAGAGGCAATGGAGAGGTGGGTGGGTCAGTGAGGAATCCACAGGCAGATTCTGTATCCACCAGAAAAAGCGTTTCCGAAGGTAAGTAACTTTTTCTTCTGATGGATACATCTGCCTGTGGATTCCTCACCTTTTGAGTTGACTACCCAAGCAGTCCTGCTCTTGGAGGAGGGTGCCTTCTTGCCTATACCAAAAAATCCTGTGACACAGAGTGGGTAAAATAGCCATCCCTCCTCCCTTCCGAACAATAGTGCTTTGTAAAAGTGCGGAGGGAAGCCCAAGTTGCCGCTTTGCAGATGTCAATCACTGGGACAGCTCTAGCTAAAGCAGAAGAAGAAGACTTAGCTCTGGTAGAATGAGCACGAATACCTTCAGGAGGCTCCTTATTGGCCAAGGCGTAGCAGATCCTAATGTACAGGATTATCCTGGACAGCATTCTTTTGTGGACAGCGTTGCCTTTCATCTTGCCCACATATCCAATGAAGAGTTGATCATCCAGCCTGAAGTACGTGATTCTGTACAAGTAGAAGCTCTCTGCCCTCTTAGGGGTCCAGGCGATGAAGTCTTTCCCCTCCTTGGAAGGGTGAGGGGGAGGGTAGAAAGTTGGTAAAGTGATGGACTGCCCCAAGTGGAATAGGGTGACCACCTTAGGCAGGAAAGCAGCTCTGGTCCTAAAAACCATATTATCCACATGGAAAGAAGTAAACGGAGACTTGGAACTAAGAGCCTGCTATTCACTCACCCTCCTAGCCGATGTAATTGCCACTAAAACATAGTATTAAATGCTATGCAAAGGTTCAAAGTGCAAACCCATAAAAAATGTGAGAACCAAAATGAAATCCCACCGAGGCATAGTAACAGGAGTGGGAGGAAACCTATTAGTGAGACTCTTAATGAATCTCATAACTATAGGAGATTTAAACAACGAGGGTTGATCCAGCAAACAAAGAAAAGCTGACAAGGCAGATAAGTAACCTTTAACAGTTGCCACTGTGCAACCCTGTTGTGCCGGGCAAGATAAAAACTCACAACATCAGATAAATGAGCATTTAGGGATACATTGACTTCTCTCCACACCAGTTCACAAATGTATCCCACCTAACAGCATTGATAGATTTGGTGGAGTGTCTTCTGGTCGATAAAATAACGTCTACCACATCCAGTGGGAGAGAGAAAAAACTCGGGTTGCCCCATTCAATCTCCAGACATGAAGGTGCAGGCTCTGGGGGTGGGGGTGTAGAACCTGCCCCTGCAACTGTGAAAGGAGGTGTGCCCTGAGAGGGAGACGTAATGGAGGGTGCAATGAGAGGTAAAGGTGGCTTGTGTCCAACACCCTTCACAGCCAATTTGGGGTGATCAATATGACTTGGGCCTAGTCTTGCCGAATCTTCCTCAGAACTCGAGAAATCAAGTGTATGAGGGAAACTCGTAAAGAAGCTGTGAGCCCCAAATCAAACTGAAACGCGTCCCCCAACGCTCCCTCCGTTGGGTACTGAAGATTGCAGAACGACGGGCAGCGCGCAATCTCGAGTGTGGCAAACAGGTCTAAGTGAGGAAACCCACATCCTGAAAATGTGAAGAACCACCTCCGGATGGAGAAGCCACTCGTGATCAGCCAAATATTGCTGACTGCACACACATTCAGTACTCTGGCCAAGTGATTTGCGACCACGCAGATCTGATGGTCCTGAGCCCAGGACCAGAGTCACAGAGCCTCTCCGCAGAGAAGATACAACCCTACTCCTCCCTGTTTATTGATGTACCACATTGCGGTAGTGTTGTCTGTTAAGACCTGAACCAACTGACCCAAAGGGAAGGAATGCTTTGAAAGCCAAACGTATCGCCCGCAATTCCAAAAGATTGATGTGAAACAATCTTTCCTCTGGAGACCAAAGACCTTTGACCTCCAGATCCCCCAGATGAGCTCACTATCCTAGAATGGAGGCATCTGTTATCACTGTGACCACCGGAGAAGGGGGGTGAAACAGCTTCCCTGGAGACAAGTTGCCTGGAACACTCCGCCATTGCAGATCTGCTGCAGTGTCTCTGGAGATTCTGACTTCCTCCTCGAGTTCTCTGTTGTGTTGAAACTGTTGCCTGTGGAGGCACCACTGGGGGGCCCTCATGTGCCAGCATACATGGTTGACCTACAGAATGCAGGAAGCAAACAAACTGAGCAGGCGCAAGACCTTCAGGACTGGAACAGATGCTCCATTCTGTGGAATCATAGTCTGGATGTCTTGAATCCTTTGTGGAGGCCTGAAGGCATGAATCACCGTAGTGTTCTGTACTGCCCATATGAACAGGTTGCGCTTAGAGGGCACCAGGTGAGATTTGTAGGGCCAGACTGGCCATCTTGGGCATCAGACGTTTCCCCAGGAGGCTTGAAAGGTGGGGGCCGGTTTTGTTATTGGAGGCCAGATTTGCAGCAGTGCTGCAATATTGGCCCCCAGTAACAAAACCAGCAGTGCTTCACACTTATACCCCCTCCAAGTCTGACTAACTTGCCAGGGCTGCTTTGGGTTCCCAGTCCAGCCCTGGAGATTTGGGCACATTTATCGAAATACCCAAGCTGAACTACAGCTGTGTTGTTACCTGCAAATGATGCAGCACTATCTCTGGCGACTTCACTTTGAGCAGCTAGTCATCCAAATAGGAAAACACAGGAATCCCAGGCCTTCTGAGATGTGCTGTCACCACTGTCATCACTGTTGTGAAGACCCGAGGTGTGGAAGTAAGGCCGAACGGAAGGACTGCAAATTGGTAATGTTGAGACTCCACCGTAAATAAGAGATACTTTCGATGCAACTTCAGAATGGGAATGGGAAAATACGCATCCTGAAAATAGAACTACACCATCCTGTCTTCCTTCTCCAGCGCAAGAAGAACCTGTGTCAGGGTCAACATTTTGAACTTCTCCTGCTTGAGGTAAAAATTCATAATCCTGAGGTCAAGAATGGGTCGTAAACAATCATCCTTTTTGGGAATCAGGAAGTAACGGGAGTAGCACCCCTGAACCTTTTCCTATTCTGGATTTATCTTGATTACACCCTTTTGCAGCAATGGCAGAACCTCCTGCTGGAGAAGCCAAAGATGCTCATTCAAGCAAAGGCCCTGGAGGGGAGGGAAATGATGGGGAAACATCCGGAAGAGGAAGGCATACCCATTTTCTACGATGTTTAAACCCAGATGTCTGTAGTGACAGACTTCCAATGAGGTCGATAATAGTCCACCCATCCTCCCACGGGACAAGCATGCTCTAAGATGGCGGAGCTAGGGATGCTACCCTACCACAACGTTTGGAGAGGCAGAAGAGCAGTTGAAGGAGGAGGAGACTTGTTGTTGGGCAGAACCTGTAGACAACCTCTGCCACTTCCCCTGTAGCACCTGTACAGCAGAGGATTAGTCTGCTGCTGTTGCTGCTGTGGTTGTTGTCTGCCATGAAAGGACAAGTTTTTGGCAAAGCCCCGAAAACTTCGGAACTGTCTATGGTTCCTGGGCTGGGTCTAAAGCCCCAAGGACCTTTGGTTGCCTTTCTATCCTTAAAGTGCTGCAGCGCAGAATTGGCCTTAGCTCCATACAAGCAGGTCCCATCAAAAGGCAAGTCCAGCAGCGTAGCTTGGACCACAGGCAAAAAGCCTGAACCCCGTAATCAGACATGCCTTCTCATTGCCACAGACGACCCTATTGATCTGGCTACAAAGTCCGCCGTGTCCAGCCCAGATTGGATTACTTGATGGGCAGCAGCCTGAGCATCAATTAGCAGTTCAGAATTATGGCACTCTGCAGGCAATTTTGGAATTACCTCCTTTGCTGTATCCAAGAAGACATTAATGTAATGTCCCAAGAGACATATGGCGTTTGTAGATTTCAAGGCCATTCTCCTCCAGGAAAACCCCTTTTGGCCGACTGCTCCATTAGTTTTGATTCCCTATCAGCAGGCGTGGATGGAAAAACCCTGCTGATAACATAGAAGAACAAGAAGCTTGGACCACTAGGATTCCCCTTGAAGGATGAGAGGACAGAAAATCTGGATCCCCAGGCGATACCTTGTACCTTCTAGCCACTGTCCTGGAAACTGCTGGTTAGGACACTGGATTCTCACAAAACATCCAGAATACTCTCTGTTAAAGCCTTATTGAAGGGCAGTAATGGTTCTGATGCAACATAAGTCGACAAATGGAGAACCTCTGAGAATCTTATATTTCAATTCAGCTATGGGAAGAGGCAACTCTAGCTTTTTGAATTACAGCATAACATGAAGTCACCTCAGGAGGTGACAAGCCCTTAGGTGATGCCAATTCCCACTCAGGGAAGGTATCCAGACCACTAGCCTCTTGTAATCCCTCAAACTCAAGGTCAAGGTCCACTATCTCCCCTTCTTCAGCCCCTTCATGCTTCTCTTGATATTCCTCTTCCTCCAACGGCCTTCTAGCCTCTCTTCGAAATCTCATTGTCGGTATTGGTGTCCGCGGCGCCAGATGCAGTGCCAGTGACTTTGGAACTGGCGTCGTAGGAGGACCCAAAGGAACAGGGTTTGAAGTCGGCTGAGGTCAAATCGGCGCCGGAGAAGAACCATCCAAAGGAACACAACCCTCTGGAAAAAGTAACTGCTTCGGAAACCATGGCGCGGGTAGAGGCCAACTTCCTGGTGACACAGGCATAAAGGGCCCTTCCTCCAACAGCCTTCTAGCCTCTCTTCGAAATCTCAATTTCGGTATCGGTGTCGGCGGCACCAGATGCAGTGCCAGTGACTTTGGAACTGGTGTCGTAGGAGGACCCAAAGGAACAGGGTTTGAAGTTGGCTGAGGTCGAATCGGCACTGGAGAAGAACCATCCAAAGGAACACAACCCTCTGGAAAAAGTAACTGCTTCGGAAACCTTGGCGCGGGTAGAGGTCAACGTCCTGGTGACACAGGCATAAAGGGAATGAAGGGCACCTGGGGAACAAAAGGGGGGAAGCCCTCCCAGGGAGTAAGCTAACAGACCCATGGGTCCTGCAGGCACACCAGTAGGATTTGCAGCCCTTACGAAAATGCTAATCATGCCATTTAAAAAATGTGATGGACCCAGTCCCAGAGTCGGGAATGCCGGATATGCTGAAACTGGAACAAAGGGCTCTGGAGCCATACATGGAGGCACCAAATTCATCTCCTCTCAACGCCGGAGGTGGAGTAACAGACCTCGGCGCCGGAGGAGTAACGTTCCTCGGTGAAGGAGTTGGAGAAATCTCATCCTTGCGATGATGCCTAGGACTCAGACACACCGACTTCAGAGTCATGTCTTTCGATGAATGACACCAAGAACCATGGCGCCGCATCTTCATATGCTTCTTGGAGAATCTCAAAGTTTGAGCCGTCAGCAACTTCGATCTGGTCTGAGATCTCCTGCGGCCCCTCTTCTGTCTTTTGGCTTTGGCCATGAATAACTTGGCCTCCCTCTCCTTCAGGGCCTTCGGATTCATCCGCTTACACGAAGTGCATGTCCCGACGTCATCATCCAAATACAGACACCACAAACAATCTTTATGCGGGTCAGTGATTGACATCTTCAATGGCTACAAAGTTGCAGCAACAGTAACAATGAAAACTCCCAGAAAAGAAGAGCCTGGTAAAAAAATGTTAGGCGTTGCCGGCACAGAAAAAAGGGAACTGACGTCAGCACGCCAGCTAGGTCTTCTTATGGCTCCGATGATGTCACACGGAGTCGCGTGCAGAACCATTCCATTTTGACATCCTTGTCGATGTGGGAGAGCTAAGGAGAAAGGTTTCTGTGAAATGCTGCGCATTGGGGAAATTTAAAAGGTAAGGAATCCACAGACAGATGAATCCATCAGAAAAATATTGTGGTCTAACAGCGCGTAACAGCAAAGAAGTGGAAGGCAACTTCACTCCCCGGGGTCCCCCATTGACAAATAAAACTACTTAAGTGGGTAGGGGCGGAATCTGTGGCAATGTGGCAGGAGGAGACCCCGGCATTTGCAAGTATCCCATATAGGCAGCATGGGATGAACTTGTGTGCACACTTAAGACCTATCCCAAAGGTGATCCTGAACAACAATAGTTGGTACAACCATGAACATGACGACAGGCCTCGACAAATCTACTCGACCACTCGCTGTGGCGAGTCAGAATTTTACAGGGCAAGCTCTATTTAGGGCCTATTTGCCCCTTCTGGTGAGATGACAAACAGGTGTTCTGTTCACTCACAAAGTGAAGAAGCATTAAAGATGCCTTTAAATTTTTTTATCTTGTCACATTTATTCTGTGTACAGAGACAAGTGTAAAAAGGCAGTTTGTATCTGCAATTACTTTTTTTTTGCTCTGACTACAAAGTTCAAGGATTTTGTTAAGTGAACTGTCTGACAAACCTGCAGAACAAGAAGTGTGAAATGAAAGGCTGTAGAACATCATGTTTCATTCTAACACACATTTAAATAGCTGAGAAGTGAACAGTACAAACATTTAAAAATAAATTTCAGTAGTTATGAACGCCCTTGTTTTGTAATTCTGTGTGATTAAAAAATTTTAAAAGGAAGAAATGAATGGTGATGTGCAAATGATAAACCTGATTTCCACAGATTATTGTTTATACACTATATAGTTTTATAAGTAAAGCTGCATGTTAGTGGGAATGGTTTGGGCCATTTCAATGGAAAATGTGCTATCTGTAATTTACAGTGCACTATCACCTCATGCTTTACTAATATATTTATTAAAAGTGAGATTTTAGAGTAAACTGAGAAACATTCCTGCCCCTGCCTGGATGGCAATTTTACAATGATATTAGTGAACTAAGAGGAAAATAAGGGGTCATGTTTGCCCTTATGTGTGCTAGATTCTTATTATGCATGGAGCAACGTTTAATCTAATAAATCAAGCCAAATAGCTTTTTTGTGCAGCAGGAATGCTGAACTCAGATATTGGAAGGTGTTTGCCTAGGATGACATAATGAAATAAAGATTATTCAAGTTACTAGACCCGTAGGTCTAGTAACATTTTTATGATTTTTCGAGGCCTGGATGACATTTGGTGGGTGCAAGCACAGCTGACCAACAACTAACCAGAGCACTCCTTAGGCTGCGGCATGCCTCATCTAACCCCCCCCCCATGTAATATATTTAATCTAACTCTAGACCTATTCATATCAGCGACAAAGGCTCATGGTTTTAAAATGCTGCTTCCTATTAACTTCCTGTTGATGTTCTAAGACTGACTGTACTACCCTAAACTTATGCCACATTATTGATAAAAATACTGAATGCTACGGATATGATCTATAGTAATAATGTCTGATGGATAGGTGCGTATTTTTTATGCTGTATTATTATAAAATGCAATAAAGATGGTTTCAAATAAATGGTGACAGGAGCCATGGCACCTACTAGTGCCTCAGGGTCGGACACTTGGGAATTATCTTACCTGGTACCAGAATCAGGATAATCTTCTCAGTTCAAAAGATCCTCAGAGAGACCAGTGAGGCCAGATTCCATGCTGTTAGCTACAGTCTTTTTTAAAAAAGGAAACGCTTCTAGTCACCTCCAAGCAACTTCTCCCTAGGGTGACCAAAGTTCCCTTAACGGCTGATATGAGCCAAGGGCTTGAATCAAATGGCAGTTAGAATTTGCTGCCGGAGTGATGGTTCCAGATGAGAACCTAGCCTCAACCTATAGCTCAGATTCCCAGACACGTCTCCCTCAATTGTGACATTGTTGTTCCTTTTCCGGTATTGGAGGACAGCACTCAGTGATGTAAAACTGAATCACTCACCATGACCCAAATGTTCATTCAAGCAGGCACCCAAAACAAAATGTTTCCACATGCGGAGTGTTCTGGTACTCCCTCAGGAACGATTTGATGGCCCTTGAAACAATCATTCTATTGCCATAGGCTATGTGAATGGCCCTTTTGAGTGTACACATACAACAGCTTTGCTGTTAACCAGGCTTGTACACCAAATGGAAAGAATACCCTTGCTGCAGCAGTACCATTTTGTGATCATCTGCGTGGTTTCAATAAAGATCCCAAAAATTGAATTTGAGACTTGTGCTCACTCCAAAGCAAATTTGAATTAATGTTTGTTTTGGGATAAGTAGAAGTGGTGACACCCCACAAGATGGTGATTACTTCCTTTTTGAAGTAAGAATACAACTGCTCAGTTGCAGTGAGATTGCAGCTGTTATAAGTCATGGGTGCACATTCGCCACAGCTTTGTGTTTGTAAGTGCTGTAGAGCTTGTGTCCACTGTCAACTCAATTTCATAGTACTGTAGGGTATTGCTGGCATAAAAGGCATCTTTAATGGATGTGGATCATGCATATGTTTCACACATCCTTTCCACATCTAGAAGACTTGAGGAGGTTACAACGTGCACACCTGTAAATGACATCAGGTTCCATATGAACCTCCTACAATTTGGTTACCATGCCCAGGAAATGTATTACTTCAGAAACTGACTTTAGGTGGATCTACCTTAAGACTTTTGCCCTTTGTTTCCTGCTGGGTGAAGGGCAAGCATCAGTGGCATAGATCACATGGATGGCACCCTCCGCCTTGCTTGTCCATGTGATAAGTTCAAGTGGTGGTTTCATACAGACTGACTATCCAGACAGGGCGTGTAGTGTTGATGGCCATCAGGCAAGGCTGATAGGTGCTACTTAGCAGCCAAACTCTTGCAAAATGGTTGATCTTGCGACATACTGCACACTTTTTCTATTTCATTGGACTGTCATTTGGGTATGAGACCACTGCCCAAATGACCACAGAAAGTTCTTGAAGTATTCTTGGAGTGGCTACGGCAGCAGGTGTTGACTTCCCAACTTGATCTATGTATATAGGTTTGATGTTCACATTGGTGAGTGCAGCTTCCATAAGGGTGACATGGACACTAGACAACCTGTGAAAGTTACCATGGGTCAGGATGTTCTGGAAGGAGATCTCTATTGTGCTTATGATGAGGTGCCCCAGCTTGGTGGAATAGCATCCTGAACCTGAACTTGCCCTACTTCACTACAGAGCATGCATGTGCTCACAAATTCCCTCAGGCAGGCGTACAAGTCATCAATGGACTAGCTCAAGTACTTCTTGGCCAGAAAATGAAAGTGCTTTTTTATTAGGCATGCAGGGCAACAAGTGCAATGACATATGTTTGAGAGAGCGAGCATCATGGAGAGACCAGAAGTGTTTTTGTACAACTTCCCTGCAAGGTAGAGAAGCATAGTTGTCTTCACCCCATAATCGGATTTCTCCACAAAAACAAAGTAATTTTTAAGCCTTCCACTAAAACTCTTGAAAGGAAGGAGAAACAACCAGGTCAAAGTTGTCACAGGGATGCTGGTCAAGGTAGCGAGACTATAAGATGATCATCAAAGCCATGTGGGGGAAACGGGGAGGGGGTTGAGGAGTTGCAGCTGGCTTCAATAATCACAGGATTGTCAAGTCAGTTTCTAACACCAAAAGTGCAGGAAGAAGAGCCATATCAGTATTTGAGGGTAGGGTGCTAAAGCAGGGCAGACATGACTCAGAAATGTCAGGATGAGGCAGGAGAGACAGATGATAAAGCTACAGCGAGGGCAGTGTGCAACCAACAAGCCTCCACTAGTAATATAGATGGGCTCGGTACAGCAACCACATTTGGTGGCCATAGTTTAGAAAGAGTAGATCCACTGTGAGGAGTGTGGGTAGTGCCAGTGGCCGGTCCCAAGCTGGTAACTTTTGCAACTAAGAGCGATCACCAACCAATGGAAGAGCATGTAGCACTATGTAGAAAGAACGCTGGCCCGATTTGATTGGTTAGAGTGGGAGTGATGACTGGTTCAGACAGCACATATTTGTAAGAAGCTATGAAATCTGGCTTGGACAAGTAGCAGCTGTACTTGTGCGGAATTATGAAAGTCGGGGACAGACAGCAATGGCACATGTGACCAGCAGAGTGAGCTGTAGCTCCTTCAGAGACAGACAGAAAAGTGGAGTGCAGGGGCCTTAAAGAAGATGTAAGCCTTATAGCCTTTCTTGTACTTCTATGGCAGAACTGGAGGCTACGATCATGCCTCCCAATCTTTACTGCCAATAAAAACAGCAGCCAATGAAAAAAAGTAAACATTCACAAACACTACATGTCCCATGAGGCTTTGAACCACACCTCATAAAACCCACCAATAGTCTGTTGTTAACCAGTACAAAATAGAGAGGCACCCTTTTACTGCCTCTTTCTTTGCAGCTCCGCAGTCAAGATAAGTGCCTCTCTACTTTGTTAATGTCAGTTACATTATTATTTTAATACGTTAAAATTGGTTGGTAATGTCCTTCATGTTATTTTTCTAATACTGGTTATTTGATTGTGCTGTGCCTGTCGGCGCTAACCATTATTGTGCTTGCGTTTGCCTGACTTTACTTATTAGGTGTTGGTGTACCGTGCCGAAAGTATCCTTTCACAGCCGCTCCGTGGTTCATTTTCTCTTTTTTGTTCACAGCGCGTATTTATTGATTTCCCCTTTAGTCCCCCTTTTTAGGTCCCGCCTCAGCCAGGACATGCGCTGCCCTGGCGAGACATTTAGTAAGTGGGCATTGAAAAATCCAACCACATGCTTTTTGTGTGGCCTAGAGTGTGCGGTCACGCGCACATTTACGCGCAGAGGCACCATCTGGCTTTCCTCTGTATTCCTAATTAAGTGCATTGCTCGAGGGCACCCTTGCTGCGCGTGCACATCGCACATCAGCATTAGTTAATCACTTTCACAGCTTTTATTTTGCGTGTGCTTTACAGCGCATGCAAATGGCAAAGTAGCATTATTCACTTCTGCACGGCTTTTATTTTGTGTGTGCTTTAAAATATTATTATCAGCTATCTTTTGTGACACAATCTATGTTACATGAATGTTTTTGAAAACAATAGCATTTGTTATTCCCTCGTGCACTGTTTTTTTTCCCCCAGAAACAAGCAGCTGATACAGGGCAAGGCGCCATAAGCAGAGGCATTTAGCAATGTATTAATGTATTTTATTTTGTATTGCACCTTCTCTCCCTTTTTCCTCGCTTCATTCTCTCTCTCTCTCTCTCTCTCTCTCTCTCCCCCTTTCTCTCTCGTTCATTTACTCTCTCTATCACCTTATTTCCCTCTTTTTTTCACTCCCCTTCATCACTCCGCACCACCACAGCATCACTCAGGACCACCACAGCATCCCTCAGTGCCACAACAATATCACTCGACACCACCACAGCATCACTCAGCCCCACCACAGCATCACTCAGCATCACCACAGCATCACTTAGCACCACCACAGCATCACTAAGCGCAACTACAGCATCACTCAGTGCCACCACAGCATCACTCAGGGCCACCACAGCAACACTCAGTGCACCACAGCATCACTCAGTGCACCACAGCATCACTCAGCACCACCACAGCATCACTCAGCACCACCACAGCATCACTCAGCCCCACCACAGCATCACTCAGTGCCACCACATCAACACTCAGGGCCAACACAGCATAACTCAACACCGCAACAACATCACTCAGCACCACCACAGCATCACTCAGCGCCACCACAGCATCACTCAGCACCACCACATCATCACTCCGCACCACCACAGCATCACTCAGGACCACCACAGCATCCCTCAGTGCCACAACAATATCACTCAACACCACCACAGCATCACTCAGCCCCACCACAGCATCACTCAGCATCACCACAGCATCACTTAGCACCACCACAGCATCACTAAGCGCAACTACAGCATCACTCAGTGCCACCACAGCATCACTCAGGGCCACCACAGCAACACTCAGTGCACCACAGCATCACTCAGCACCACCACAGCATCACTCAGCACCACCACAGCATCACTCAGCCCCACCACAGCATCACTCAGTGCCACCACATCAACACTCAGGGCCAACACAGCATAACTCAACACCGCAACAACATCACTCAGCACCACCACAGCATCACTCAGCGCCACCACAGCATCACTCAGCACCACCACATCATCACTCAGTGCCACCACAGCAACACTCAGGGCCAACACAGCATAACTCAACACCACATCAGCATCACCCAGCAGCACCACAGCATCACTCAGCACCAGCACAGCATCACTCAGCACTACCACAGCATCACTCAGGGCCACCAGAGCATCAATCAGGGCCACAACAGCATCACTCAGCGCCACCACAGCATCACTCGGCGCCAACACAGCATCACTCAGTGCCACCACAGCAACACTCAGCACCACCACAGCATCACTCAAAGCCACAACAATATCACTCAGCGCCACCACAGCATCACTCAGCGCCACCACAGCAACACTCAGCGCCACCAAAGCAACACTCAGCACCACCACAGCAACAGTCAGCGTCACCACAGCATTACTCAGCGCCTTCACAGCATCACTCAGCACCAACACAGCAACACTCAGCTCCACCACATCAACACTCAGCGCCACCACAGCATCACTCAGGGCCAACACAGCATCACTCAGGACCACCACAGCATCACTCAGTTCAACAACACTATCACTCAGCACCACAACAGCATCACTCTGCGCCACCACAGCATCACTCTGCGCCACCGCAGCATCCCTCAGCGCTACCACAGCATCAATCAGTGCAACAACAGCATCACTCTGCGTCACCACAGCATCACTCAGCACCACCACAGCATCTACTCAGCGCCACCACAGTATCACACAGGGCCAAAACAGCATAACACAACACCACCACAGCATCACTCAGCACCACCACAGTATCACTCAGCACCACCACAACATCACTCTGCATCACCACAGCATCACTAAGCACAACCACAGCATCACTCAGCGCAACAGCAGCATCACTCAGCGCTACCACAGCATCACTCAGCACTACCACAGCATCACTCAGTGTCACCACAGCATCACTCAGCACCACAACAGCATCACTCAGGGCCACCACTGCATCACTCTGCACCACCACAGCATCACTGAGGACCACCACAGCATCACTCAGTACCACAAAAATATCACTCAACACCACCACAGCATCACTCAACACCACCACAGCATCACTCAGCGCCACCACAGCTTCACTCAGCACCACCACAGCATCACTCAGCATCACCACAGCATCACTCAGCACCACCACAGCATCACTCAGCGCCACCACAGCATCACTCAGCGCCACCACAGCATCACTCAGGGCCACCACAGCAACACTCAGCGCCCCCACAGCTTCACTCAGCACCACCACAGCATCACTCAGGGCCAACACAGCATCGCTCAACACCACAACAGCATTACTAAACACCACCACAGCATCACTCAGCGCCACCACAGCTTCACTCTGCACCACCACAGCATCACTCAGGACCACCACAGCATCACTCGGTACCACAACAATATCACTCGACACCAGCACAGCATCACTCAGCCCCACCACAGCATCACTCAGCATCACTTAGCACCACCACAGCATCACTCAGCGCAACTACAGCATTACTCAGTGCCACCACAGCATCACTCAGCGCCACCACAGCATCACTCAGGGACACCACAGCAACACTCAGGGCCACCACAGCATCACTCAGCATCACCACAGCATCACTCAGTGCCACCACAGCATCACTCAGTGCCAACACAGTATAACTCAACACCACCACAGCATCACTCAGCAGCACCACAGCATCACTCAGCACCACCACAGCATAACTCAGCACAAGCACAGCATCACTCAGCACCACCACAGTGTAGGAGAGTAGGATCTGCTTCACATGGGTACCCCCACCTTTTGCTGGTGTTTCACTGTTTTTCGACCTTAGTCTGGCTGTGGACCTGCTAATCAGGCCCACAGCCTAGCTGCTTCCTCTCTAAAATGGTTTCCATGTACATTAGGTACATATCTAATTGGATTCTGGAGTGCCTTATAAGCCCCTAGTATATGGTATACTATGTACCTAGGGCATAGGTACCTCAGAGGCCTACCAGGGGCTGCAGCATGTATTATGCCACCCCTGGGAAGCACTCCAAAATGACACCACAGGTCTGCTACTGCAACCTGGGTAAGGGTGTGCTTGCACCTCTTACTGTGGTATAGGCTACCTATATCACTACCTTATACAGACACATATAAACCTATAAGCCAATCCTATGGCAGGCCTTAACAATCCTGAAGGCAGAGTGCTCGGTTTTATGTGAGAGGGTGCCCAAGCATGAGCTGAGCCCCTCTGCAGCATTCGGAAATACTTCCTTATGGCTGTTCTGGGATACAGGCATACCATATACTCGTAAGTGCATTATAACCTCGCAGTAAATGCTTACTTTGGGATGGCTGCATCAAAACATGTCGTGTTTGGTGTCAAACGCTTTGGAATACTAACCCCCCGCCAGTTCTGGCAGGGGGTAGCATTCCATCCTTCTAGAGGGAGAGATGTTCACACTGGCTAAACCCGGTTAAATCCTTTCAAAGCCCTGGCATCACAAAATGGATGCCACTGCCACAGACACAGGTCTGGCCTCCATCTGCTGGGGGGAACTCCGGCAGGGGAGGCATGGACAATAGGTTTCCTGTCACAGGCTGATGTGTATTGGGGCAGGGTGGGTGCATTCAGAGAATGCTTTTGAGACACTGCCTGGGGCACACAAGGTGTCCCTGTGCATAGCCCGGCTCCAACCGGTTGCAGGGGCACTCAGCCCCTGCTCTGGCGTGAAACTGGACAAAGGGGAAGGGGTGTAACCACCCCCACCCCAGGCCCACCCATAGGTGAAGCCTTAGAGTTAGTCCATCCCCTAAACTTAGTAGAAGTATAGGAATCCAGTCCCTGGGACTGTAGATTACCCTGGACGAACCTCTGACACATATATCCTTCAACTTTCTATCACGACTAGAAGACCGAAAAAATCTGCCTTGGGGTCAAGGAGTGACTTCCCTGCTTGGCAGGCACCAAAGAAGCAACTGACTGGCCTGCATTGCTGAAGCTCCCGCCAGACGCCGAAGTTTTTGCATCACCAGAGGTGGATTTTAAGACTTCCCCGTGGCTACCCTGAGTCCACAGCAAACCTGAGGCCCTTGGCTATCGTGGGTAACGTGGAACCGTGACCCCTTAACACCGTGAACTTTTGCAGCAACAACACCTTCCTGGTCATCCTCGAAGTTGTGCTTTGGGCTCTGAGTAGCCCCAGCCTTGAGCACCTCCTGCACCGAAGATTGTTGGCCTCCACTCCACGAGTGACCCGTGGGCCAGCTTCCAGTGCGACCGCTTGAGGCTCCTTCGCGATCACTAACCCGTTGGCTAGCAGGTCCCCACAAAGGCAACTCCACTTCTGTTGGGGCTTTGCTGGTTGCTCTAGACTTGCTCTTAGTTACCCTCGCTGGGTGAGTCCATCAGACCTTGCTGGTCTGCACCGCAGTCCTTTCTCTGATTTCCTGAGACTTGCCGTTGTCAAGGCTTGTTGGGTCCTTTCTGGTCGCCGACACCGCAGCACTCGACAGACTTTCTGGGACAGCGCGAATCCGGCTCGTGGACTTCGTCGACGCCTCCTGGACCTTGTGGCTGAAGAGTCAAGACACTCGACAACTCACCTGAAGCACCCGACATCTGTGGGCATTGGTCCATCCTGCCCTAGGTCACTGGCCAGTGACCCAGACTCTGTCCCCTCTGCTTTCAGGTTCCTTACATCCTAGATCCTAGGCTTGGATCTCTCCGGACACTTCTCCTCTCCACGACAGCAGCAGTTCTTTGCAGGCTTCCATTGGAATCGACGACGCGACCCGACACCAAAAGACACCTATGCACCCGGCTTCCCTGGGTGAGGTAACTCAAGTTCTCCGGTACTCTCGAGGGTGCTAGCCCTAGAACTGTCTACGTCCAAAAGGGTTTGGTCCTAGGTCGATTTGAAGTGTCCCTAATCTTTAAAATTCAAACCGCGACATTCCCCATAGAAAGTAATAGGAACCCTGCATACGGCTCCCGTGTGTCCCCTGTGTCACTACCTTGGGTGGTTCCTTGGGGTCCCAGCGATTCTAGAGGTAATAGGCACCTTGCCTATTTCAGTCGTGGTTCTTATACCACTATTTTAGTATATGGTTTGGTATGCCCCTAAGGCCCACACGTGTATTTATGCTTTTACTGATGCTTAAACACTTGTAACTGACGTACCTCGAACTCCAGTCTCATAAAGAGACTAGATGGGTGTGTATTGTCTTAAATACATATATTTTGAATATATACCTGGTGTGGTTGTCTTTTCATTTGATCATTCAAGAGATTATGGACTGGTAAAACAAGCTGCTTTACATTCCTCCAAGACTTAGCCGGAAGGCTGCTCTCCATAGCTACCACCTGGATAGCTTTCACATAAGGTTGTCTTTAACCTATCACCATAAGGGGTTGTTTGGACTGATACAAGGTGCCCACTAGAACTAGTGGACAGCATATATCAGGCCACCTTCTCACACATTTCAACGACTATGAGTGACCCTTTCAACCGAGCAAAATGAAGCAAAATGAATGTGTCTGTGTGTATAGTAACTGATACTCATAAAGCGGGTCGAGTTCGCGCTATATAAAATCGGCGGGATAAAAGAAAAAAAAATGCAATGTGAAAGATGCTGTATTATTTCATAAAGAGTTTTAGGTCACGCTGATAAAAATCTTTAAATGTTGAGCGGCCTACCACCCAGGCTTGACCACGCTGTCCGCTACCTGCAATTACAGTGGCACCACAATTTCTAGCGCTAAGTCACCCCGGCCCAAAACGAGTTAGTGCGCTTTCGCACAAAATTTCTGAGACAGACTGCCTCACTGCACAGTTACATGGCCCCAGGCACATACGGATCACCACTGCGCACTTTCAAAGACATAACAAGTAAGTTAAGTACAATTAGAAGTAGCAGGCACAGTACCTTCTGTACGAGGAGAGCCGGTGCCACGGCAACATGCCGGTCGTAGACGCCCGCATTCATGGACTAATTTACTCCCGCGACAACCAACGCCAGTCCGCATGATTCTGGCAGTCACTGTGCACACAGTGGACTGGTGCCAGTGCTATGGGCTGAGGAGGTCCTGGTTTTCTCTCAGTCTGGCCACCCGTGTGGGGTTGGCAGAGGTCGGGTAGATCCGATCGCGGCGGGATCAATTGAATTAATAAACCTTGCCGAGTGGTGAGCCGCGCCTCTTTCATCATGTCGCCAACTGTCTCTTTCACGAGTCTGCCGCTTGTAGTAATAAGAGCGCCAGGTCCAGTCGGACTTCAAAACATGCTGCCCGTAAAGTTTGCGCCACAGAGGTGATCATTTATTCTTATAAACACAGTGGCTTGGAACGCAACGGAAGTGGACATTGGGCAGTTCCGGTGCTGACACCTAATGGCAGTCACTGAATACAATTTGCCACGTGGTGTCGGGTGCGTGTACTTTGTTTTATACATTGTAGCAGCTAATAGAGCTGCCTGTGTGCTGGTAAATCAGCCCCTGAGCTGCAGAGGAAAAGCGCAGAGAGCGCATTGCTACTGCAGCTTTCTCAGTAGGAAATCTGTACTTGCTCTTCTGTCACCCTGCTTAATTTGCTAAAAAACAAAACAAACAGTAGGTGCAGGGCCCCACATTTTTTCCTGAATTTCTAAACGGCGTACATTTAACTCTGAATTTCTCCAAGACAGTGCATGTAGCACAGCTAAGAGGTGAGTGACTCCGAGCTATGCTATTAGTAGCGCAACTTGGAGAAATTCAGGAGTTAAATGTAAGTACTTTATAATGTGCAAGTGCATGAAAACTGGCGCACAGCTGTGCCCTCCCTGAGTACATGGCCACTGGTGCACAAGAAGGAGCGCATGCGACTCTCACCTGCAACCACCTTCACAAATTAAACCTTTTAGGTTATATCTGAACTACAGTGGGAGTGATATCTGATTTTTTACCTACCTGTGGTCAATTTAGCACAGTTGTTCTCTTCCTTGTAATCTCCCTTTTGAAACTGGTCCATATTTTATACGCCTTAGGGCCCAGATTTAATGATTTGTCATTCAACTCAGCACAGCAAGCAAATATGCTACTCCAAGTAGCCCACAAGGGAAATTACAGCCCAGAGCCATATCTGATACGAGTGGCCTGCTGCTGTTGTCCGCCAAGCACAGACACTCTAAAAAAGCTGCCTTGCTTCATTCAAATAGTAACTACACCTCCAAGATTGGCACCATACTAGTTCACTAACCTAGCACCAGGGGATACAAACTACACTGTAATTTGATTTGCATTCCGCTCTCCCCATCTCCGAGCCAAATAGAAACGGAGAACCCGTGGGTGGAATGCGCTGTGTGTTTAAGTCAAAAATTATCTGGGAGCGCCTGGAACATGGTATTTTTCCACGGCGAACCCGTGTGATGGGCAGGGCTAGGCGTGGGGTCAATGCTGGTGATAGCGTCGGGCTCAGTGGGGAATCTGCACGTTGAATGCTTTTTTTATTGAGGCGATTCAAAGGGGCGCAGGTGGCAAGAGGCCACCAGTTCCGAAATAGATCAGCAGCATGCACGTTATTATTCATATTTCAAAGCCACGTAATCTCTGATGAATGAGGGTGTCCTTGCCGTAACCAGCTAAAAGACTGATGACTTCAATTCTTCCCTTGCTTAAGGATCTTGCCATGATCAAGATGCATGAACAATGGTTGTGGGTATGACCACCAGGTTGACTGGTCCTTTTATTCTTGTCAGAGTAGTTGCAAAGGCTGAGGTGAAGGGTCTTGGGAAGCCAAAGGATGTGGATTCTCGAATGCCAGGGGTTAGTTGGCCCTTCTGGTGATTGCTCTGATATTTGGTTTTGTTGGCATTACAGCAGACGCCTTGTATGTTTTTGTGTCCCATAATCACCGAATTAGTATCAGAACT
Organism: Triturus cristatus; assembly: GCF_964204655.1. Classification (NCBI taxonomy): domain Eukaryota; kingdom Metazoa; phylum Chordata; class Amphibia; order Caudata; family Salamandridae; genus Triturus; species Triturus cristatus. The sequence continues at coordinate 884,663,508 of NC_140594.1, forward strand.
GAGTGGTAAAAGATTTGTGTTCCAAAACACTTGCAGGGCTCTTGTTCTGAGATCCCATCTGTTAATTAAAGAAAGGGCGTCATAGCCCCAGGGCTGATATTATGTTGCTTAGTGTACTTCTTCCTCCGTTATTGCAATGCTTGTGTTCCAAGTTGTAAGCCTGTGATGACTCTGCATTATGTTCCTGCATTGTATTTATGTCATTATCATTTGCCAACTTGAGCTGTGACTTTCAAAATTGGTTGAGATTCCAGCTCTGTGTTTACTGCTTACTCTTCCAGTGTAAATTCATTGTCATATACCCAGGTCTGAACTGAGGTGGCGAAGTGAGCTAAAGAATAATGATGGATTCAACCCAGATCTATGACTGGGGGTGAGTGTCTGTAAAGTTTCAGCGCTCCGTCCATCATCTCCTTGTGTTTGCTTCGTTGTTTTATAGACCAATCTTAAGTCCTGTGATATTATTGACTAGATTATAACTAGATTCTTGAAAGCTGGCAGCCATTATTTTCAACACAGCTTGGGCAACAGTTTGATTTTCCAACCATTTTAGAGGTTTCAAAAACGTGGTCCTGCAACTTAATTAGAATTTCCCATGGGCAATGTTGGCGTGGTTTTTCCATCTTCAATGTCATGTTTTCCGCGTGCCGCACTGTTACCTCATTTAGGTTGCCTGTCTCTGATCCAGTATCTCATGTTCTTACTATCTCTAGATTTCCACATTTCTACATTTTCCCGGAAGGCAAACAGAAACTCAAAATGGATACGTTTATAATTAAGAAGCGAAAAGCTGGTGAAGATGGCGTTTGCGAAGAAGAAAATGTAGCAGCTATTGAGCAAAGTACCCAAGAATCAACTGAACGGTCTGTCTCAGTACGTAAGAAGTGTAAAGGGAAAATCTCCAATCCTCGTTTATATAACAAAGCCCTAATGAAACTGGGGCTCACATTTTCTGGCAATGAAAACCATCCTTGTCCCCAGTGTTTAGTTTGTGGGGAAATACTTGCAAATGAAAGTATGGTACCAAATAAATTAAAACAACATTTTACCACAAAACACAGCCATTTGTCAGAAAAACCAGTAGAATACTTTATTGAGCTTTCAAAATCTATAAGGAAGCAGTCTGCATCATTCACAAAGAGAATGAAGGCATCAGTGAAAGCTCAAAAGGCAAGTTACTTGGTTGCTCAAATAATTGCCAAAAACAAGGAACCACACACTGTTGCCGAAACCACCATAAAGCAATCTTGCGGTGCTATTGTTCTAACAATGTTTGGGCCAGAATTTGAGATAGAAGTTAATAAAATCCCTTTGGCAGATAACACCATTGGAAGATGTATTCAAGATATGTCTGCTAACGTTAAGCTGCAAATGAAGGATATTTTTCAAGACAGTAATATGATCTTTACATTGCAATTAGACGAATCAACAGATGTCAGTGGGTTAGCTCAATTACTGGTTTTTATACGTTTCATTCATACTGACCGAATTATTGAGCAATTCCTGTGTTTCCTAGAACTTCCATTGAGAACTAGAGGTGAGGATATATTAAAAACATTAGATTGCTTCATGAAGGAAAATAATTTGTGCTGGTTAAATTGTGTCAGGAATGCACGGATGGTGCACCCTCAATGGTTGGCTCAACAAAAGGTTTTATAGCTTTAGGCAAGAAAGAAAATATCATATTTACTCATTGCGATGCACTAGACGCGCAAACCATTGGAAATGAATTAAGAAAAGTTATGGAAAAAGTGATTCAAATGGTCAATTACATTAAAAGCAGACCTCCTAAATAAAGAATATTTGCTCATATTTGTAAACAAATGGGGGCAAGGTTTAAAAGGCTCCTACTGCACACAGACGCTCGTTGGCTCTCAAGAGGTCGCGTGCTTTGTCTTGTATATGAATTGCAGGAAATGATGCTTGAACTTTTTGAGGAAAATCAGCAACACGAATTCTGTGATCTAATTCAAAACAAACTTTGGTGCACAAAATTGGCATATCTTACTGACATATTTGAACATTTGAATAAAATGAACACCAGTATGCAAGGGAAAGGAGAAGGTATCTTAACAGCAGTAGATACAATTTGTGCTTTCAGAGACAAAATAACAATTTGGGAAAGGAAAGTGAAAGAAGGCAGTTTTTAAATGTTTTCCAAAACTGATGAGTGCCAGCTGAAATGTGATATTAGCCCGCTGATTGTTGACCATTTAACATTGCTCGGAGAGAAAGTTAATCATTACTTCCCAAATGTTGAAATCCAAGACTATGATTGGATCAGAAATCCATTTTTTTCAACTGCAACTAGGAACTTTTCATTAACTGAAGAAGAAGAATTAGCTGAAATAAAGAATGATCGAAGTATGTTCATGATGCATGCAGAGTGATTTAGACAGCTTTTGGATTCGTGTTACAATAATGCATCCAAACATAGGTAAAAAACGTTAAACATTCTCTTGCAGTTTTCTACTACATACATTTGTGAAGTATCCTTTTCAACTATGAAAAACTTAAAGACACTGAAACGTGGATGCTTGAAAATGCTTGATGATGAAATGCCAGTGTCTTTGTCTGATATTCAACCAAATATTGACAAGCTGTGTTCATCCTAGCAGCCTCATATAGCTCATTAAAATAGTAAGACAAGTGCTGGTGTTTTTATTCAAATTTTGTAATTCTTGTGCTATGAGAGACAAAAGTCAACAAAAAAATGCCAGTACTGCACTTCAATTCAATAGTTTCTGCTAATTGAGTAACAATCCTCAATTCGGAAAGACCAATCTTTTAGTCTGGTTTCTTATGAACATTTCTTTTTATTTTGGATTTTATTCCTAAAGTTTTTTTCTATTTTTTGTTGGACCTTCTTTAAACAAAAATTATTTCACAACAAATAGAGACTTGAAAGGTATATACAAAAACATCCAATATATACAAAGACATCAAAAAATGTCACAACTCACATATAATGTATATCACTTTGCAAAATATTTAGTGGACACATTAAACATTCAAAGGACAGCATTAAGTGCACTTAGAGACATGAACATACAAAACTGGACAAATTGACGAAACATTAACAAATATAGCCTGTTCAGAAACAAGTGTAAACGCCCTGTGTTAAATAAAGTTTTTTGAGAACAGGTGCGGATACTAGTGATTAGTACAAGATTTGTTTGTTCATATTTTCATATAATAGACCATCAAATAATTCAATTTTTAAGTTGTAATCCTGGGGAGATTGGTCTATTTGAGAGAACGGAGGTAAAGAGAACAGGGGTCGACGCGTTTCGAATCCCTTATGTAGCAGGGATTCTCATCAGGACCGTGAAGATTCAATCTACAGAAAAAATAATAAAAACATTCTGTCAGTCATACTCACAACACTCGACTTCAATCAATCACGCACACTCTCAGATCATACCTGTATTTATGATTCAGTGGTCGGTCTCCCAACAAAGTGTCTAATCGTGTAGCTGTAATGTTAAGAATTCAATGGGCATAATTAGTGTTGGTTAGCCAGTATAAGGGAAACAATGATGAAGTTCGTTAATCTGGGTACTTACATAGAGATGCGGTATGACCGCGTGGTCAGTTACTTGTTGTCAGTTTCTTCAAACAATTCTGTAATGAAGAAAAGAAGAAATGTCCTATTTACTTTGGCGAAAAAAGGCACGCAGATGCTCATATTTAAAATGACCGGCTTAGTGGGGCGGGTGTAATCGAGCTCTTAAGTTTGTTAGCACGCAGCAAGCCTGATTTCTAGGTGAGGGTGTGCCAATAAATGGAGTGGTTTGGCGTTCGGTAGCGTTCATTTAGGAAGAATGTAGAATTCACTTAGGCACTTCTGCGTTCTGTAATTCAATGGTGTGTCTATGCTCGTGTTAAATGACAGATTTCGTCAGGCGGCATTCCAAGTGCACGGATGGGTTGAAGCTTTTCGGCTGCGCGCTAAGGAAATCTTACCGGTATTAGTTTCTCAAGTCTCCTCCATACGCGTCCACGTCCATCACTGAGGCGCGTTTGTGATTATCCCGGTTGACCCGGTTGTATAAGTGATTGGAGCCTGCTGCTAATGCTTCTGGGAATCGTAGTTTTAAGTTTTGAACATGTTGTGCTGATTGCAATATTTGTTTAGGGGTATGTAAAAGTGTGGTTTAGTCCGTTTTTGGTGGCAGAATATGCCGATTCCGTAGGTCTGGAGGTTTTTTTAAAAAAACTTGACAGCTGTTACTTAGCAACCCGTGTAAGTGCATTGTAGATCGATTGTCTAGTGGTGGAATGTGTCATTGCTGTCCAATGTATCCATGAATTCTTGCCACAGTAGATGTAAAATGGAGGGAGAGAGAAAAAACCACTATGTTCATAAGTTATAAAGTTCCGACATTTCGTTCAAGCCCTGAGTGGCCGAGTTGAATTTTAGGATCAGCATTGCTTCTCGTTGCTTTAGTTTGGTCTCTAGATCTCCGCCCCTCTGGTCATGCTCTAACTTCGAAATGACGGTCCATCTGAAGTCAAGATCTCCGTGTGACTCGTCAATCCAATGTTGTACAAGGGGTGCTGTGGTGATTTTTTTCTTTATTCTTGATTTATGTTGAGAGATTCTCTGTCTGATTTCCTGATTTGTTTTCCCTATGTACAATTTGGGGCATGGACATAGGATGGCGTAGATCAAGTTTTTTGATTTACAATTCGTAAAGGTGTTGTGTTTCCATGAGATTCCTTCATGTTGGAATACATTCCCCTCAATTGTGGAATTACAACACATGCATGTTCCGCACTTCTTATGTCCTGTAACAGGAGGTAAATTGACAAATTCACGTATTGTGGGGGTCTTCTTGACAGGGACGGCTGCCCTAATGATTTGGTTCGCAATGCTCTTATCTTTTTTGAAGGCGAAGAGTGGTTTGACGTTCAACTGTATGTCAATATCCTTTATTAGATGCCAGTTCTGGTGGATGACCTTTTTGAGAAAGTTAGATGATGCCCCAAAGGTAGTGACACATACTGTGCGCTCGAGTTTTTTCTTTTCTTTCTTTCTCAGGAGTTCTTCTCGTGGTGTCCACCACGCGCGTTTGATTGCTTGTTTAACCAATTTAGATGGATATCCCCGGTCTAAAAGTCTCTCCATGAGCAAGTTTGCATGGTACATATACTCGTCTTTAAATGAACAATTTCGACGTATACGGAGAAATTGGCCTATTGGTAAATTTTCTTTCAGACTGCGCGGGTGGTTACTTGAGAAATGCAAGGATTTGTTGCGGTCAGTCTCTTTTCTGAAGAGGGTGGTCACCAACTGTCCATCTGTACAATAAACTTCCACATCTAGAAAGGAAAGTCTTGTGGGTGATGACTGGATACTGAATTTGATGTCCATTGTGCGACTGTTGAGCCATCCATGAAAGTCAGTTAATTGTTCCATTGTGCCGGACCATGTGAAAAAAATGTCGTCAATGAAACGGACCCAGCCCCCTATCCATTGTGAGAAGGGGTTGTTATTGTGTACGTATCTGTCCTCATATACACTCATAAAGAGTATAGCCAGCTCCGGGGCAAAGGGACAGCCCATGGCTACTCCCTTTATTTGGAGAAAGAAGTCCTCATGGAATTTAAAGTAGTTTTTAGTTAAAGCCATTCTAGCCAATTCCAAAATGAAGTCCGTAGGAATTCTTGCTGGACGATCTCTTTTATCCAAAAAGATTTCCACCACTTCCAAGGCCTGATCTTGGGGAATTTGGGTATATAGTGAAACTATATCCATGCTTACTAGTAAATCCTGTCCTTCGGTAAATGGTAATTGTTGTAATTTACACAGAAAATCTGAGGTGTCTCTCAAGAAAGATTGTACTGTCAATGTGAAAGGTTTAAGGAAGAAGTCAATAAACTTGGAGATGGGTTCAAAAAGTGAATCGCACCCAGATATTATGGGGCGGCCTGGTGGTGATTTGGCGACAAAAGACCAAAGAATGAGAGACAAAAGAGCAATTTAGAAAAGCAAAGTGAAAGAAGGGAATTTTGAAATGTTTTCCAAAACTGCTGAGTGCCCGCTGAAATGTGATATCAGCCTGCTGATTTTTGACCATTTAACATTGCTCGGAGAGAACCTTCACCATTACTTCCCAAATGTTGAAATCCAAGACTATGATTGCATCAGAAATCCATTTCTTTCAACTTTAACTGGGAACTTTTCACGTTCTGAAGAAGAATGAGCTGAAATAAAACATGACACTGAAACGTGGAAGCTTGAAAATGCTTAATGATGAAATGCAAGTGTCTATCTAATATTCCACCAAATATTGACCAGCTCAGTTCATCCTATCCACCTTATTCATCTCAATAACATCGTAAGTGCTGTTGTTTTTATTCAAACTTTTTCATCTTTTCACATATTTACATATTGTTACTCATAAAGGACAACATGTTTTGGAAATGTATGTGTGTTATATTACAAATCATATATTTTGTTTTTATATCAATGAAAGGTTTCCGTGAGATATGTTGTTTCCCCATACATTTTGATATTTTCAATTTTCAAGACATAAATGTATTTGTCCTTATCTCTTATATGCAGTTAATTTTACCTCAAAGTGCTGAATGGAAAAACATATGACTCAGCTTATTTTCTGTTGCCTTTTGGCGCGATGCACTGAGGAAAGTGGTCCCACCTGAGTTCAATGCGCAGAGACCGGCTGATAAGTTGCATGATTGTTTTACCACTCACAATTCTCCCTTCCTGAACGGATTTTTGTATAACTCATATTCAGCAAGGCAGCAGGCGGACTTTGTGCATGGTTGAAAGGGTTGGCAGTGCGTGCACCCGCCCTTTTTGTGCCATAAATGACTGGGGCATGTGTCAACGTGTATATCATTATATTCTTGTTTCAGGCACAAACCTAACCTTGCTTACACCCAGTTTTACCAGTCACTGTCTTTGTTAGAACAGATTCACAATTGCTTTATTAACCTTCCTGCTTTCTTAAATTTTCTTGAAAATGCACCATTTGCCCACTATTTTATCAAAATTTTCTCGGGGGGGGAAATACCCCCGAAGCCCCCTTAGGTGGTTCGGGGTCACTCGCTTCACTCGCTTTGCCGTGTCGCAAGATGAACATTGTCTAAAAAGTGTGCCACCAACATGAAAAGTTTGGAAAGCGGTGGCCTAGACACAGGCGTTGGTCAGAAAATGTTAACTCAGCAAAACATTCACAGGTTGTGCAAGAGAAATTAGAAAAAGAGGTGAGGAAAGGGAGAATGGCGGGCCCTTTCCCAGAGTGGCCTCTGGACAACTTGATTGTGTCACCAATTGGGGTGGTGCCCAAGAACGAACCTGGACAAGTCAGGTTTATGCAGCATTTATCATGGACAGAAGGGTGCTCAGTGAATTATTTTATCGATGAAAAGGAAGCTACTATTTCTTACTCGTCAGTTGACGTGGCCATGTCACTGGTAGTGACGGCGGGCGCAACGGCGGAAATGGCACAATGCGACATAAAATCGGCTTTCCATTTGCTTCCAGTTCATCCAGATGATTACGATCTTCTGTGTATCCATTTCAATGGTAAATGGTACGTGGACAAGGCATTACCGATGGGCTGTTCTCTGTCATGCACATTGTTTGAGTGTTTTAGCACCTTTCCGCAATGGTTATTTTAAAAAAGGACCGGGCACATGTTAGTGACCCATTACTTGGATGATTTTTCTTTGTTGGAACCTCCGGCTCCACGGAGTGCCAGGAGGCCCTGGAAAACTTCAAAGAGCTGACGGAGGGGTTGGGAGTGCCATTGCACCCGAAAGGGTGATGGGCCCAGCACAGCACTGTCTTTTCATGGAATTGAGATTGACTCCAGAAAAATGCCAGCCCGGTTGCCGGATGATAAAAGGGATAAAATCCTGGAATTGCTTAACGCCATGCTGGCAAAGGAAAAAGTAATGGTCAAAGAGATACAGGCGTTGCTAGGGCATCTCAATTTAGCAGGTAGGGTAGTGAGAGTAGGGAGAACCTTTTGCAGGAGGCTAGTTAGGGCATTGGCAGGGGACAGATTGCCTCATAATCATGGGCGTCTCTCTGCAGGTGTGAAAGAAGACTTGAGAATGTGGCGAGTTTTTCTGAAAACTTTCAATGCCATTCCACTGGCACGGGAGGGGGATCTTATTTGGGATATGCAGATATTTTCAGATGCAGCAGTCAGCAAAGGTTTTAGCCTCTACTTGCAGGGGAAGTGGTGTGCCGAGCAGTGGCCGACCGAATGGAAGGAGGAAGGGGGTAGGTCCATCGCGTTTCTGGAGTTCTTCCCCTTAGTTGTGGCAGTGACACTAGTCAGCGTGAGCATAGAAAGGTGACTTTCAGAGTTGATAATATGGCGGTTGTAGAGATTGTGAACTGTCAGTTAGCAAGGGACGAACAAGTGTTACAGTTGCTGAGGGTTTTTGTCCTAGGTTGTTTGCGTCATGATATAGCGTTTGGAACACTGCATGTCCCAGGTGTGGACAATGACATAGCGAATGCTTTGCCTCGTTCGCAGTGGGGGAGATTCCATGGGTTGGCCAAGGACGCCAACAGGACCCTGACGCCCATGCCGCAGCAGTTGTGGTAAGTAGGCAACACAACATGCTACAACTGTGGGTAGGATCACTGGCTAAGTCTACATGGATAGCCTATAATCTAGCATGGAAGGAGTTTTTGCTGTCAGGCGCCCATCGTCACTCGAATGAGTTACAGCGAAGGGACGATGGGATTCAGTTTATCCTGGATATGATTGGAAAAGGCTTATCCATGGTGTCAGTTGCAAGGAAATTAGCGGGAATTGCATTTATGGGTAAATTGCTCTGGGGTTACACGCCTTCAGCGGGTTAATTGGGCGCAAGGATGCTAGAAGGGTGGGCCAGGGAGCGTGGCCTGTTGAATCTGGTCAGGGGACCCTTGTTGTGGCAGAGACTGAGCAGCGTAATACAGATTTTGCCTAGGATTTGCACAACGCCTTCGAGTCATGCCTGTTTTCCACATTGATGGTGGATGTTTCTTGGTGCATTTAGTGTCTGAGTTGTTAGGGGACAGAAGTGGTGGGGGATCGGGTGGGAAGATGTGGTCTTGAGCGAGGCGGGTCTACATGTATGGTTAGAAAAAAAAAAGTCCAAAACGGATCAGAAGGGCAAGGGAAAATGAGTGTTGTTGCAGGCTCCATTGCCTAAGCTTACTTGCCCTTATAGATGAGGCTTCACTGGCGAGTAGCATCCAAGGATATTGGGGAGTCAGTTTTTATGCATGCGAATGGGAAAGGAGTTATAGCCTTCCCCCTGCTAACTGTGCTGAGGAAGGCACTAAAGGAATGGGGCATTCACGGTGCAGGTTTTGGGACACACTCTTTCCGTATTGGGGCAGCATCTGAGGCAAGCAAAAGAGGGTGGGGACAGGGTGATATCATGCGCTTGGGGAGGTGGTCCTTAGATGGTTATAAGCGAAACTTGAGCAGCAGGGATAAGGAATTTAGCGCGGTTGTTAACAATGCATAAGTTCACGCAATGTTTCTTGTTTCAGGTTCGGTGGCTGGCCCCCTTTCGTTGGAAATGTCAATCTTCGTGAAGTAGGCACATGTACAAGCACGGGAAAGTTATTTCGGACAGAATATTGGTTTTAATGATAAAGTGTTATGAAAAGGAAAAGGGGGCATGTTGTAGAAGGAGCTGATTCCGCGCCTTAACGGTCTGCTAGTTGGGGGTTGGTGTCCGGACATTTTGGTCGTACATTTGGGAGGAAACGATTTGTGTAAAGAGAAGGGCATAGTCCTGAGGAGAAGCATGAAGTGGGACTTAGCACTTATTAAACAACCGTGGTCAGGATGTTTTGTGGTATGGACTGAGTTTGTGCCCCACCGGGTATGGCGGGTGGCAGTTAATCCAGGAGCAGTGGTCAGAGCCAGGAGGACACTTAATACGGAGATTTCTCGTTTTTGCAGGGAATTGAGTTTTGGTAGAATTGTGCATAGGGACATTCGTTTTGATTCAGTGGAATTTTTGGGAGGAGACAGGGTCCACTTGTCAAGGGTGGGGATGGACTTTTATTTGTTGGAAATTAGGGAGGTGTTAGCCAGAACGTTAAATTTTCAGAGCCACCCTAGAAAATAAGAGGCCTATAGGACAGGAGGGGGCAGAAAGAAGGGGGCTAGGCAGTAGTGGCCGTCACCCCTTTTTCCAGGCGGGCGGGGTTTTGAAAAGTTGGCCAGGGTTGGCACAGGTTTTTGGTTAAGTTTTGGAAGTTTGTGAGTAGGGGCAGGAAAAGGGTAGGCAGGTAGTCTAAGTTTCAGGATAGAGGTTTGTTAGTTGCAGGCAGGTAGGGAACGGGGTGTCATTGGGGGAAATTGTTATAACTGCTGTACTGTGTAATGTTGTTGTTATGTTAATGCCAGGGTGGGGGAACTTTTGAGGGGATCGTAGGGGGGGATCAGGGGTCAGCTGTTCGATGTTGCCAGTTGGTTATTTTGTAATATGCACCTGTTTCAATAAAGCAGCCTTTTTCACACACAAAATAGGTCTCGGTTTGGCTTGCCCCCCTCCCTCCCAAAGGGCTTCCCCCCCGACCCCGTGTGTGTCAGCCTAGGCTGAGACAGCTTCCTGGGCACACACACAGTTTTTGAGCTTATCACAGGGGCACCCTAGTACTGCACAGGTCTTTAAAAGACCATTTATGTGTCAACAAGGCTTTGTTGTTTTTTCACCCCTTCATCACCACTCTACCTATTGCTGGAAGAATTACCCCCCTGAAATTTGGCTCTAGTTGCGCCTTTGCCTTTGAATAGGCCACACCATTCTGAGCAGTGGTCGAAGTGGGGGGAAAAAGTATGAATTGTGGGCGGAGAATCAGAGGACGGAAATAACCCGAGGATTGGGGCAGTGTGCGGAGTCAGAGGTGTGGCCAGAAAGAGCCTAACATACCAATTTTTAGAATTTGTTTTGCATTTCACTGACCAGTTACAGCTCATTACATTATTTAATTCAAATTGACATTAAAATAAATTCATAAATTGGGATACGTATCCAATCACAGAATGTCCCAAATACGCTTCAAAGTGCTATCACAAGCCATTTGTCTCTCAGCCGTGCAGTTTCTGTCATCAGCGCTTTTCCTGCCCTTTTCCACAAAAGCAGTTCAAACATGAATGGCAAAATATCCTATTTTGCAACTGTTTTCCACATAATTATGGATCTGCCATATTTGCTACATAATACATCATCTGCTGCATTATCTGACGCGTTTAACTAATACATTTTTGTAGCTCAAACGGATCAAAAGTTACTAAAAATGTGACTTTGTTGCTGCGAAGTGAATGGCCCTTTGCAAAGGTTGAGTGGTTACCTTTATCAGTGATACATTTGTATGTTGAACTAGTACTAACGAGTCAAAATATTTGCAGAGACTGTTAGTATGTGTGAAAATGTCAAAATAATAAAGTATCAGGAAATATACCGCATTACGCTGCAGTCTTTTTCTTGCTACATGATTTAGTTAACACTGCAGCATAATTTTGTCCTCCATTGCTGCATAATTCCAGGGACTTCAAAGCAGACAGCACATGTTAAAAGTGCTTGTGCATGAAGCAAAGAGACTGTCAAGTTTGTAAACTTATTTTGGTGTGTGTGCAAATCCTGCATTGTCGAGCCCTGATGACTTGCAGCTAATACTGCTGAAACAAGGCCAATGGAGGTGCCAATGGGTGAGGCGGACCGGCATCAAGGGTCCTGGGACCTCTGGGACAGAGTCACTGTCACTCTAGGGTGTGCTTCTTCGTATGCCTGCAGACAAGACTGGAGGTGAACTTTAGTATGGATTGCCTTGAAGATTAACCCACACTTGCCACCCCTAGGGTCCACCTGCTGATGCTAAGACACCAGGGCTTTTAAGGTCTAGCGGGGCCTTCTAAGGTCTAGCAGGGGAATGTGCTCTCTCAGGAGAGTAGTCTGGTGGACTGGTCATAAAGGCTGAACCTGGTTCCCCAGTTCCGAATTCGGCATCTCTGGCCAAAGAAGAGCCACATCCTCTCCCCCACTGGACGCCATACTGCCCCACTTAGAGAAATTGCACTGCCTTTAACTACTACCAAATTGTGCCCCTCTATAAACACCTAGATGAGATTCAATTCAAAATATACACTTTACAAGAGTAATACGCTGGCTGAAAAAAGTAACAACATTCTGGAAAAAGCAAACACTCATAGTGAATACAACTTAACTGTAGGAAGGTGGAATCTGACTGCATGGTTGCCCCCACTTTTTTCCTGGTGTTTGAATGGTTTTTGACTAGTCTGGCTGGGATCCTGCTATCCAGGACCCCAGCCTATCTGCTTACTGCCTTAAATGACTGGTGTGCATATTAGATGCACTAGTGATTGGATACTGTGGTACCTTATGAGCCCCTAGTATATGGTACCTTAGGTACCAAGGGCATAGGTACTTCACAGGCCTACCAGGGGCTGAAGCATGTATTATGCCACCCCTGGGAAGCAGACTAAATCTGACACCACAGGCCTGCTACTGCAGCCTGGGTGAGGTAGTGTTAGCATTCCTCACTAAGGTATAGGTTCCCTATATTTAACCATACACACACATATAAACCTATCAGTCACCCCTAAGGCAGGCCCTATCAATCCTGAGGGCAGGGTGCTTGGTTTACAATGTGAGGGGGTGCCTCTGCCTGAGCAGGGCCCCTCTGCAGCTGGCAGGGTCTATTCTCTGTGGCTGTTTGTGGATGCGGTTAAACCATATACTCTTAAGTGCATTATAACCTAGCGGTAAATGCTAACTTTGGAATGACTACATCAAAACATGTCGTGTTTGGTGTCAAACAACTTGGAATCATACCCCCACACCAGTAACTGGTGTGGGAGTATGATCCCACCCTTCTAGAGGGGAAGACATGTACCTACTGTGGAAACACGGTAGAAATCTGAAAGAGCCCTGGCATCACAAAATGGATGCCACCAGCACAGACACTGGGCTGCCCTCCTGCTGCTGACTGAAACTCGCAGTGGAGGAGGCCCAACAATAGGCATCCTGTCACAGGGAGGTGTAACTACCTCCCAGAAAGGATTTAGTGTATTGGGGCTGGGTGGGTGCACTCCTAGAGTGGTTTGAAGTCATGCACTGGGGGAGCAGTAGGCTCCTCTGTGCATATGCAAGCTCAAACCGGTTCAGGGGCTACCTGCCCCTGCTCTGGCGCGAAACTGGACAAAGAGAAGTGGGTGTAACCACCCACTCCCCTGACCCTCCCAGAGGAGTGGTCATAGAGCTAGTCCCTTTCCTTTAGTCTAAGATAGGGAAACCTTCCCATTGCAAATCAGATATCCCTGGACGACGCTCTACAAGAAGAATCCTGGCCCTTCGACGTTCCACTACCTTTGGAAGACTGAAGAATCAAGGCCAAGGAGTGACTCCCCTGCTTGGCAGGCACCAAAAACTTGAATCAACGGTCACAAACTTTCCCGCTCCCGCCGGAGTCCGAAGTCCCTGCAGCCCCGGAAGTAGATATCCTGACTTCTCGATAGCCATTGTGAGTCCCCAGCAAACCTGAGGCGAGTGGACCCCACGAGTGACGAGGAACAGCAATACCCAGGTACCGTGTACTATTGTCGAGTGCAACCCCTTCACGACGTTCTACGAACTTGTGCATTGGGCCACGTGTGGTCAAAGCCTCCAACAGGATTTCCCTCGAAAATCAGAGGCCTACCTTGTCCCGAGTGACCATGGGCTCCTGTGAAGCGAATCCTCATGAGGCATCTTCGCGATGCCTTGCTGACTGGCTTGTGGGTCCCCTGAAGACTTTCTCATCAAACCAAAGGGCTCCATTGGTTGCTCCAGGCCTGCCCTGACTTACCCTTGCTGGGTGAGTCCCTCAGACCTTGCTGGTCTGCACCGCTGACTTTCTTCACTTTCCACAAGACTTGCTGTTGCCAAGGCTTGATGCCTCCAATCCAGTTGCCAATACCTCAGTATGCTGCAAACTTTGTGGGACCCTCTGAATCCAGCTCCTGGTTGTCGTCGATGCCTCCTGGACCTCATGGCTGAAGAGTCAAAACACCCTTGATCACCCGACTCCCGTGGGCATCCATCTTCCTGGCCCCGGGTCACGGGCAAGTGACTGTGAACACTGTCCCTTCTGCTTTCAGGTCTTCTTCATCCTGAATCCAGCCTTGGATTCCACCGGACACTTCTCCAGTCTTCACAAGCAGCAAAACTTCTTCGGCTTCCATTGAAAACAACGACGCGACCGGAAAACCAAAAGGCTTCCCTGGGTGAGGTAACTCGTGCACTCCGGTGCTCCTGTGGGTGTCGGCCCTCGAACTACTTACCTTGTAAGTGGCTTGCTTGTAGACTCTCTAGAAATACCCTAAAACTTTAAAATTCCAACCGTGACTTGCTCCGTTGAAATCAATAGGGAACCCGCGGCTGTGTTCTCACACTGCACGCGTCTCCCGTGGGTCCTTTACTTACCTGCCTTGGGTGGATTAGTGAGGCCCCAGGGATTCTACAGGCCCTAGGCCTTGTCCCCTTGCAAGTCGACATTCCTAAACCTCTTTTTTTAGTATATGGTCTGGTACGCCCCTAGAGCCCCAGCCATAATTGTGCTTAACTTATTGTGAAACGTTGATATTTGCATATGTTCCTGACTTCTAATCTCATAAAGAGATTAGTAGAGTGTGTCTAGTAATAAATACATATATATTTGATATATATACCTGTGTGGTGTCCTTTCATTTGGTAATTCAAGAGATTATAAGGTAAAACAAGCTGCTTTACATTCCTCTGAGACGTAGCCTGAAGGCTGCTCTCCACAGCTACCACTAGGATAGCTTTCTTTAAAAGGTTGTCTTAAACCTATCTACCATAAGAGTCAAATTGGACTGGTGCAAGGTGGCCACTATAGCTAGTGACCAGCATATGCCAGGCCAACTTCTCACATTGGTGGGCAGTGTGTGGGATTCCAGCTTGCCATTGTTTTACCAGAAAATCTCTATTTGAATTACTAACTGAAAACCACTAAAGGTACTCAAGGTACATATAAAAGTCAAGCTTAGTATCAATAAGTTCTACTGAACTTAGAGCTGTGAGTGAAGGGATAGCACACCCTTGCTACAGCTCAAGCTAGGATCAGTAGGCCACAAACTAGTGTAGGTAGTACAACACTGCACAACACTAGAATGTCCTCAAGGGATGGAGCCAGTGGGTCCACCCAGCCTCAGTATAAGGACATGACCTTCTTTGACTTGAAGACCATGTGTGTTGCAAGACACCTGAGCTAGGACAGAGTCCCTCCACACTAGGCCTGGTAGATCTGCTGACAGCAGATGATCTGAGGTTGGCTCTAGGAGCTAACAGATCTGAATCAGGGAGTGGGTCAATTACAGTGTCTGGGTCAGATGATGAAAATCAAGATGACTAGGACTCTGTGGTTGAAGGGCCAGACCCACATGGGTCTGAACAGGGCAGAGGAATTCTCTCTAAGAGAACTGACAGAGTGGAGGAGAGGCCTAGGTCCCTTTCTAGGGACTCTGACCACTCATATCACTCTGGCAGAGAATCTGTCCATAAGAGGAGCTCATACTTTAATAGAAGAGAGACCTCCACTGAATGTACAAACTGCTGCAGTATGAGGAAGCAAGGTTTGCCCTTACGGCCAAGCAGGTGGCATTAGATAAAGAAGCCTTTGAACTCCAGAGAGCTTCTAGAAAAGTGGGGTTAGAACCCCCTGTTGGCAGCAACAGTGTCCCTAGAGTCAGAGATTACATTCCAGACCATAGTAACCTGCCCAAGGTTGTTCCTCCCTACCAGAGTGGGGCTGATATCCACAAATGGATAACTGCTATGGAGAGGGCCTGTAGAGTACAACAGGTTCCCCAGAAACAGTGGGCAGCAATCTTGGGCTCTCCTTTGCAGATAAAGGTAGAGACAAGCTCCTCACTGTTAGAGAAGAGGATGCTGATGATTATGAAGTCCTGAAGAGTGCATTAATAGATGGGTTTGGCTTAACAACTGAGCAGTACAGGTTGAAGTTCAGAGATACCCAGAAGGCACAGACACAGGACTGGGTGGACTTTGTAGATTGTGCTACCAAGGCTCTGGAGGGTTGGATAATTGACAGTAGAGCAACTGACTTTAAGGGATTGTATAATCTAATAATGAGAGAGCAGATCCTGAACAATTATCAAAACCAGCTCTTACACCAGTACCTGGTGGACTCTGATCTGACCTCTGCCCAAGAATTGGGAAAGAAGGCAGACAAATGGGTCAGAACCAGGGGGAGGCCCAAGAACCAAGGTGGTGACCAGAAGAAAGATTCCACTAAGCCCAAAGAGAAAGGTGGGGATAATAAAAGTACAGAAAAGTCCTCTGAAGGGCCCCAAAACCCCAGTTCTGGGGGTGAGTCCCAAAATCCTTCCTCTTCCAAAAAGAAACCATATTGCCATGTGTGCAAGCAACCTGGCCACTGGAAAACTGACTCCAGTTGTCCAAAGAATGGCAATAAAGAAAATATTTCTCCCACTGCAGCTCCAACACCTCCTGTTACTACCAGTAGTAATCCCCCAGGTGGTGGGAGTGCACCCAAAAACTTAGTTGGGTTTTCTTGCGGAACTCAGGTGGACTCTGGCCTAACCAGGTCTCCTACACAAGCAACTCTAGTCTGTGATGGTGGCATGGGGTTTGCCAACTTTACCATGAGTCCCAATATTCTGGGCAGGTACAGACAAGAGCCCATGATCAATGGTCAGAAGGCTGTGGCCTACAGGGACACAGGGGCTAGTGTTGCCATGGTGACAAGGAGACTAGTGCCCCTAGAACAGCTTTTACCTGAGTTTAGATACCAGGTGACCAATATTGATGGAATAAGGACAGACCATCCCATGGCAGTGGTAAATCTCAGCTGGGGAGGGGTCACTGGCCCCAAGAGAGTGGCAGTGTCCCCAACCTTGCCTGTAGATTGTCTACTGGGGAATGATCTGGAAATCTCAGCCTGGGCTGAGGTAGATCACAATGCCCATTTAAGAATGTTAGGCATCCCTGAGAGAGTGGATGAGACCCTGAGGGCCTCACCTCCTCCCCAGGAAAAATTAAGGGGAGTGAAACCTGAAACAATGGATCACTCCACAAAAACAGAGAGCATAGGGGGTGAGGAACAGTCCTCCCCCCACCAGACTAAAGGTAAGGGTCAGCTTTCTATGGTAACTGATCCTGCCCCTTGTGAAGTAACTGTCCCAGAGGTGGCCAAGCCTGTCCTGGCCACATCTCTGATGGCAGGGGATCCTTCCAAGGTGGTACCCAGTCTGGAGCAGGTATCCTGCCCCTCTCTACCCTGCCTCAGTCAGCCCAGGGCTGCAGAGGTCAGGGAGGTCAGTGGACCCTTAGTGGGCCCCTGTCCAGAGGAACCCCCTCATCAACAGCTTAGGGACATCCAGCAGAGTAGTCCTAGCCAGGTGAATATTCCTCTACATACTGAGGGATCCCCCTTACCCCTAGGTACAGGTATCCCACAGATGGACCCTGTTGGGCACAGGGAGACCTGGGACATATTTGCCCCAAACATTCCAATGCCCTCCACTGTTCCAAACAGAGGGACCCAACCCCCAGCTGTAGGCAGCCAGAGGTTGACCCTTAGGGTCAGATATGACACAGTCATGGACAGGAAGTCTTCCGTGGTGACCAGTGTCCTGGGGAAGCTGAGACCACCCCAAATAGGGCCTCACTTCCAGACTCAGACACCCCACCAGCCTGCTTCTATACCAAAACACAATACAGGTAATTTCCCTAGACTTTGGAGAAACTATAGAACCCCTTGGGGTAGGATTTCCCAAGTGGACCATGAGACAGGGAGCAACCATGCTAGTGCAGGTTCTTCCTTATATGGCCACTCGGGAAATAAAGGCTTATCTGGACAAGGTTAGCCTTATCTCCTTTCGTTTGGGGGGGGGGGGGGTTATGTAGGAAGGTGGAATCTGACTGCATGGTTGCCCCCACTTTTTTCCTGGTGTTTGAATGGTTTTTGACTAGTCTTGCTGGGATCCTGCTATCCAGGACCTCAGCCTATCTGCTTACTCCCTTAAATGACTGGTGTGCATATTAGCTGCACTAGTGATTGGATACTGTGGTACCTTAGGAGCCCCTAGTAAATGGTACCTAGGTACCAAGGGCATAGGTACTTCACAGATCTACCAGGGGCTGAAGCATGTATTATGCCACCCCTGGAAAGCAGACTAAATGTGACACCACAGGCCTGCTACTGCAGCCTGGGTGAGGTAGTGTTAGCACTCCTCACTGAGGTATAGGTTCCGTATATCTCACCATACACACACATATAAACCTATCAGTCACCCCTAAGGCAGGCCCTATCAATCATGAGGGCAGGGTGCTTGGTTTACAATGTGAGGGGTGCCTCTGCCTGAGCAGTCCCCTCTGCAGCTGGCAGAGTCTATTCTCTGTGGCTGTTTGCGGATGCGGTTAAACCATATATTCTTAAGTGCATTATAACCTAGCGGTAAATGCTAACTTTAGAATGACTGCATCAAAACATGTCGTGTTTGGTGTCAAACAACTTGGAATCATACCCCCACACCAGTAACTGGTGTGGGAGTATGATCCCACCCTTCTAGAGGGGAAGACATGTACCTACTGTGGAAACACTGTAGAAATCTGAAAGAGCCCTGGCATCACAAAATGGATGCCACCAGCACAGACACTGGGCTGCCCTCCTGCTGCTGACTGAAACTCGCAGTGGAGGAGGCCCAACAATAGGCATCCTGTCACAGGGAGGTGTAACCACCTTCCAGGCAGGATATAGTGTATTGGGACTGGGTGGGTGCACTCCTAGAGTGCTTTGAAGTCCTGCAGTGGGGGAGCAGTAGGCTCCTCTGTGCATATGCCAGCTCTAACTGGTTCAGGGGCTACCTGCCCCTGCTCTGGCATGAAACTGGACAAAGGGAAGTGGGTGTAACCACCCACTCCCCTGACCCTCCCAGAGGAGTGGTCATAGAGCTAGTCCCTTTCCTTTAGTATAAGATAGGGAATCCTTGCCATTGCAAATCAGATATCCCTGGACGACGCTCTACAAGAAGAATCCTGGCCCTTCGACGTTCCACTACCTTTGGAAGACTGAAGTCTCTCCCTTGGAGTCAAGGAGTGACTCCCCTGCTTGGCAGGCACCAAAAACTTGAATCAACGGTCGCAAACTTTCCCGCTCCCGCCGGAGTCCGAAGTCCCTGCAGCCCCGGAAGTGGATTTCCTGACTTCTCGACGGCCATTGTGAGTCCCCAGCAAACCTGAGGCGAGTGGACCCCATGAGTGACGAGGAACAGCAATACCCGGGTACCGTGCACTATTGTCAAGTGCAACCCCTTCTCGATGTTCTACGAACTTGTGCATTGGACCGCGTGTGGTCCAAGCCTCCAGCAGGATTTCCCTTGAAAATCAGAGGCCTACCTCGTCCCGAGTGACCGTGGGCTCCTGTGAAGCGAATCCTCACGAGGCTTCTTTGCGATCCCTTGCCGGCTGGCTTGTGGGTCTCCTGAAGACTTTTTCATCAAACCAAAGGGCTCCCCTGGTTGCTCCAGGCCTGCCCTGACTTACCCTCACTGGGTGAGTCCCTCAAACCTTGCTGGTCTGCACCGCTGACTTTCCTCACTTTCCACAAGACTTGCTGTTGCCAAGGCTTGTTGTCTCCAATCCGGTTCCCGACACCTCAGTTAGCTGCAGACTTCGTGGGACCCTCCGAATCCAGCTCCTGGTCGTCGTCGACACCTCCTGGACCTCGTGGCTGAAGAGTCAAAACACCCTTGATCACCTGAAATCACCCGACTTCCGTGGGCATCCATCTTCCTGGCCCCGTGTCACTGGGAAGTGACTGTGAACACTGTCCCTTCTGCTTACAGGTCTTCTTCAACCTGAATCCAGCCTTGGATTCCACCGGACACTTCTCCAGTCTTCACACGCAGCAAAACTTCTTCGGCTTCCATTGAAAACGACGACGCGACCGACACCAAAAGACACCTATGCACCCGGCTTCCCTGGGTGAGGTAACTCGTGCACTCCAGTGATCCTGTGGGTGTTGGCCCTCGAACTTGCTTGTATACTCTCTAGAAGTACCCTAAAACTTTAAAATTCCAACTGCGACTTGCTCCATTTAAATCAATAGGGAACCCGCGGCTGTGTTCTCACACTGCACGCGTCTCCCGTGGGTCCTTTACTTACCTGCCTTGGGTGGATTAGTGAGGCCTCCAGCGATTCTACAGGCCCTAGGCCTTGTCCCCTTGCAAGGCGACATTCCTAAACCTCTTTTTTTAGTATATGGTCTGGTACGCTCCTAGGGCCCCAGCCATAATTGTGCTTAACTTATTGTGAAACGTTGATATTTGCATATGTTCCTGACTTCTAATCTCATAAAGAGATTAGTAGAGTGTGTCTAGTAATAAATACATATTTATTTGATATATATACCTGTGTGGTGTCCTTTCATTTGGTAATTCAAAAGATTATAAGGTAAAACAAGCTGCTTGACATTCCTCTGAGACTTAGCCTGAAGGCTGCTCTCCACAGCTACCACTAGGATAGTTTTCTTTAAAAGGTTGTCTTAAACCTATCTACCATAAGAGTCGAATTGGACTGGTGCAAGGTGGCCACTATAACTAGTGACCAGCATATGCCAGGCCAACTTCTCACATTAACACTTTTACACTCATTATTCAGAAAACAATGAGCTTTTTTGCCTGAAAAGTTAAGCACATGACTAAAAGGCTTGGAAGGGACACGTTTCAATGGCCCTGTAACAAATTTGGCCGAAAACCGACCCTGAGCTCGGCGGCACCCCCAACACCGGGGGGGGGGGCCGACCGGGCACTTAGCCAGGGCCGGTTTTGGTTCCCAGTCCGGCCCTGAACATAGGCAGTATGGTTTAAAAAGACCACATCCCTGATCACAGAGCTGCGGTACACATGTTATGAACTAAAATAGGTCAAACAACTGATAAGGATCACATTAAACGTTTTCCAATCCACTCATCAAGCAGGTATTGCAGTACCTCCATGAATGGCGCACTTCCCCACTTGGGGAAAAATACTGTTCGAAGAAAGATGAGAAAAGAAAAGTAGAGCTTCATTGGCAAACGCTGTAAAGTGCCGCTAATGTGTTTGGGGGTGAATAAAATCAATCAGGCCAATTTGCGACCACTCCCTCTTGCTTTATTTAGTTATGTATTTATTGTTCAAATTTTAAACCTTTTTTTCTCTCCTCCCGAGGCTGCATAGAAAAATGTCAGAAAAAGTAATTTGCAGCAAAAGTGTTTCCTCTTTTTTTGGATCCATTTCGCAGGGGAACGAATGAAGGAAAGCAGAGGAAAGAAAAGTCATGGTTTTCAACAAGTGACCTAGAGCATGACAAAAATATAGAGAATAAGAGAAAGAGAGGGGGCCGCTGCTAGCGGTGGAGCAGGAGAAGAGGACACTGTTCTTGAGTTCTCTGGGCAAGAAGGAAACGACAGCCCTTTTCCTTCTGTGCCTGCCCGTCCTTGAACAGCCACGAACGGTCGGGCTATTTCGGCCGTATCTAAAATAATAAAGTAGGGGAACGGACTGCAGGGCCGGACTGGGAACCAAAACCGGCCCTGGCAAAGTGCTCGGCTGGCTCCCCCCCAGGGGGTTGGGGGTGCCGCCGAGCTCTATGCCAGGGCCGGTTTTCGGCCGATTTTGTTACAGGACCGATTTTGCAGCTATGCTGAAAAAACGGCCCTGAAACAAAACGGCCCCAGGGGCCCAAAACCGGCCCCCACCAGTGCGGCGCACCGGGGGATTGCCCGGTGTCCGCTACGGCCAGTCCGGCCCTGACGGACTGTATTAAATGAAAGAAGTAGGGGCACGCCGTGCCCTGCCGATCCCGCCCACTTCGACCACAGACACCCTCCCCCCCCCCCCCCCTCCACCAGTTTATTCATCTATAAAGCCTGGCCTGTTACCATGCATTAATACAGCGCAGAGCTTCATACATCCGAAGGCATTCGGCGCTATAAATTAAAGGAAAGCACCCAATGTAAAAAATAAACCCATATTTACTCCAAGACTAGAGTTTATTTGAGAAACTCGCCTTCGCCTTTCACCACCTCCTTGCATCTGTTCAAGTGTGAAAATGGCAATGTATGCAGCTAAAAATAGAGAGGGAACTGACTCGTTAGCGCGCTGAAAAAGGGTATCTCTCCCTTTGAACATATGTTTCGTGAGAGCCGGGGGCTGCATGAGCTCCTTCCTCGCATTTGAGCGTCTCACGCTACACAGCTGAGCAACAGAAGGCCAGCGCCAGGTGGATGGGGGTGGTGCTGTGTCGTGACGCCAGCGGAGGAGATCCTTTGAATAATAACCGCCGCTTGACGCCGGATTCTTTTTCGATCGGGGCGAACGCGCGGCGTCACGACCTTTCTCTACCTCCCGCGCGCTCTCCGCCTCTCGTGCCAACGGGACCATTCACATAACTGCCGCGCGCAGCGCCCCTCCCCGCAAACGTAACGCTCTGGCGGTGACAGAGTGGTTCTCCAGGAAGGTTGATTCATGCCCCCGCCCGCATTTCCCTCTCCACAGTGCAGAGGAAAACGTGATTTCCCAACCTGCCAGCCATCTGGGGGAGGCAGCGGCGCATCTCCTTATGTGAAGAATATTCCGGTCATATAGAATGAGGAATTAAACAAAAAACCCTATTCAGAAACTTCAACAAGCGTACGCGAAAATCATCGCCGTCAGTAATAAAGAAATAAAGACCATTCTCCCTTCCCGCCTGCGCTACTTCATTCGTGGCTTTTAATAGCTTCCTTTGCGTGTGTCCTTGTACCAGGCAACGTGATCAGCAAGCAATTCATTCCGTGTTCCGGTTTGTTTTGTGAGAGCATTATTTATTGCAACCCGGAGATGTGCGTTACAGAAATGATGTGTCTGAGTGAAAATTGGTGTTTTATCAATGCCTGTACTCCTGATTCGTAGCTGCAAAGTACATGCATGTAATTCCTTCCAATTTACAATGCAGTTCTAAATATGTGGCCAGTTAGTGGTTTTGGAGTCTAAAAAGTTTTTTTTTCCAAAACAATTTGTAGTTTTGGAATTCGAAAGCAATTAAGTATCGTAGCAATGTCAAGGGAAATTACATAATATTAACTTTACCCTAATTATGTAATCACAGGAAATTTCATCACATGACATCTACAAGCATATCTTAGCTTGACAGTTGAGATTACTCACGTCTAACATTATCCTTACTCCGCTATGTCTTCGTCATAGTGATTACCTTTACCTCCCTTGTTCTCGTCCCTGTCATTACATCCGAGACAGGAGAAGAATGCAGAATTCTGAAATGAGGCCTCACCCACCCTCCTGGCTGCTATATCTAGGCTACCATTCCCCAACCCCACCTGTTTTTTTTCCTTCCATGTCTCCTGATAGGAATGAGAATGTCCTATTACTTACCAGTAATCTTCACTGCTCCTAGTCCGTTGTCCTTGTCCCATTCCTTACAAAGTGGAGATGACCATCTCCACAACAGAAAAAAAAGGAGAGGAGAATGCTGGGACACCTAACCCCACCCCCTCCCACTGGTAGTACATAAGCTGTACCAACCCAGCATTCGCCTGAACTACCAAGCCACCAACCGGAAGGCTGTCCGGGAGGGAGGGGCGTAAGGAATGGGACGCGGACAACGCCGGTGACAAGACGATACCCAGCCCCGGCTCTGCGGCAGTGTCAGAGTTAGGAAAACGTTACTCCTTCTTTTTTAACAACACACCGGTCCTGAAGAATTGACGATTGTCCCGTTAGGGGCAGAAGGCAAGAAACATGTCGACCACTCACACTATTTAGCCCCTGTAAGATCATAGCTTCCAGGCAGGGCCCACTTATTTTAGTTAGGTTAGTACACTCCCAGAATAAAATTTGTTCCAGATAGGGTAGGACTAAACCTGTTTTAACCCACCTTGCACTCTTTATTCACTACCTTGACCACATACCCACACACACCTAACGGCTGTTTCTTAAAAGATCTCCGGCAAAGAGCCCCTTCGCGGGTGCCCCTCGGGCATTGCAGCGCCGGCCTGAAGAGGAGCACAGCCCAATGATGAAGCATGACATCCTTCGGGGTGTGTGAGGGCATTCCATAAGAGACCTGTTCACTCCTCCTTTTTCCTCTTCAGGAACTGCACACCCACTTGACTGACGAGGACAACGGGACCAGGAGTAATGAAGATTACCAGTAAGTAATAGGGCATTACCTCCCGGTCCCTCCTGTCCTCATCCCATTCCTCACAAAGCGGAGAATACCAAAGCAGAAAAACCTGGCCTTCCGAACTCCCACAAACACCAGGGACACCAAACCGAAAGCAGCACCCCAAAGGAAACAAACAGGAGAACCACAAGAAGAAAAACACAGGCTGGAGCACACAACCTGCAATGCCCCCAACCAAACAACAGGGCCGAAACTCCAAAACAAGGGGGGAACGAGCAAGAAGAGAAAAACACAGAGCCGCCACCCAAAGGGCACACAACCCATACCAGTAACCTCCGAACCAACCACAGAGGAGGAGAACCCACCAAGAAAGACCAGAGACGGACCCCACTAGAAGGATAGCGACAAGGACACCTACAGAAGAAGACCCAGGGCAACTCGACACAGCAAGAAGCCAGGTCCACACCAAGAGGGACACAAGCCCCCCAGGCAAGGGCCAGAAAGGAGGCCAAGCCCCAGGGGAACCCCCAGAAGGGCCGAAGCAACCAGCCCCCCCTAGAACAACCATCAGAAGGGGGCCCAGAAGAAGCAGAAGCGCCCACAGGGCACAAAAAGCCTGGAAGGGCACATAGCCAGCAAGAAGGCCACCAAGGACAGGAACACCACCCAGTGCCCAGAACAGTAGAAACAACAGAAAGCAAAACTCCTGTAGACCAGGGAAGAACCCCACACACTGCCGAAAGAACCCACAATGACTCCAGACAAAAGCCAAGGGGAAGCAAAGAGAGACCCAACAGCCCCCACCCAAATCAAGAGACAAATGAGCGACAAGACCAACCACAGGACCAACCCCAACACATCTGGGGAGGCCCCCAGCCGACCAGCCCAGACCAAAGAGGACAAGGCCTGCCGAAAGAACCAAGGCACTGACCCAGAGGACCAACCAAGGGCAGGCCCAAACCGAGCATACAAGGAAGAGAGGGAGCATCGACCAAGAGCAAGCCCCCCCAACCCGACAGCACCGGCCAGAGGCGGACTAGGCCAGGGGGAGGGAACGCCCAGCAGCAACCACCAGCAGAGACACCGGACAACAGCCCAAATTCGGAGAAGGATCCAGGGCACAGGGACAGGCAAACAGGCCCGAACAGAGGCAACCACCCCGAAAGCAGGGGACACAAACCCAGCACCCCACCCAACAAAGGCAAGGGAGAAGCCAGAAGCCCAACCCCACCAAAACAAGGTCAACAACAGGACCCCACCCAAGGAAAGCAAGGGACGGACCCCAACATACCCCGAACCAGACCAGGGAACAAAACCAAGAGCGGGGAGAGGCAAAAAACCCATTGCCACCTACACCAGGGGAACCCAAAGACCAAACAGGGCCAACGGGAAAGACACAGCCACAAACAACCCCCACCAAGGGCGACACCCCCAACTAGAAACCCCGGGGCAACCACAGGGGAGAACACAGAAAGACCAAACCACCAGACACTGAACAAAAAACCCGAAACAGGGAAGTGGGGGGAACCCCCCAACCAACCCAACAGCTGACCCACCAACCATGACGACAAAGGAGGACACCAATGAACCACCCCTGGTGAGACCCAAGAGCAGTTGCAGAAGGGCAAAAACAAGAGAGAAAAATGGGACCCACAGCCCAACCCCTCAGACGCCCCCACAAACACCAAAGAAGTCAGCAGACTGACCAACAGACATGCCAGTAAGACCTGAGGCCACCAACACTGGGCCACCACGGGTCCTGAAGGAGCAGCACAGGGCCAACCGCCCCAACCCTGAAACGCCCTACCAACATGGGCACAGGGAATGGCACAGAACCCAGCCGCAGCCAGGCCCCCCAGGTAACACAAAGTAGCAAGAAGACAGGGAGGGATCCAAGCAGCCCACACCTGTACGCCAGTGCCAAGGCCCAGCCCGCACCCTGCAGGTGCAGAGGAGAGACTAGATGAAAGGAAAAGCAGGCCAGCCTGATACTCAGCAACACCAGGCCCAGGACCGCCAGCCATCAAGTGACCAAAAGACCCACACCCAAACCAGTCGCAGAGCGATCCCAGACAAGGACATCAACAGACACCCAAAGGTGACCCCCAAGGGATCATGTCCCCAACTGGAGGAGCCAGACCCCACCAGGCAGAAAGGCACTACTGCCTCCGAGGCAAACGAGGGGCCAAACACAGGTACAGCAACACCCAACCAGCCCGAGGCAAAGCCAAGGCCCCACCACCAGCCAAGGAAGGACAAGCCCAGACAAACCAAGGCACCTGAACCCCAGCAGACTCTGCAACCGCAGAGCCCCCAGAAGAACAGGGACCTGACTGAGCCATAACAGGCCCATGGTCCTGAGTGCATGGCTAGAAAGACACAGCTAGAAGAAGCACAGGCACCTCAAAGGCCCATGCTCAAATGACAAGCCCCAAGACCCCACCAGCCAGCCAGGAACACCAGGGGCACCACCAAGACTGGCCCCGGGGCACTCCACAAAAACAGCAGCAGCACGTCTTCCAGACCAGCCAAGCCACAGGAAGATGCGCCCTCCAACCTGGAACAGACCGGGAGAAACGGCGCCCAACCTGCAAAGGGCTTGCCCCCAACCAACGTGACTCTCGGCAAGACCAGCAGGCCAGGAGACCACGCAGCAGGACGCCGAGGACAGTTCAGCAGCCCGACGAAGACATCCAAAGAGCAGGTAGATGCAACCAGTAAGATCCTCTTCTCCTTCTGTCGGAAGACAGAAAAAAAGAACAGCAGAATGCTAGGTTGGTACAGCATATGTACTCCCAGTGGGAGGGGGTGGGGTTAGGTGTCCCAGCATTCTCCTGTTCTTTGTTTCTGTGGTAGAGACAGTCATCTCCAATTTGTAAGGAGGAATGGGATGAGGACTGGAGGGACCTGGAGGTAATGCAGGAGTATGGAGGCACAGATGCTCTGGCTGCGTTGCTTTTGGGAGGGAATCCTGTGTCTGCTGAACTTACTGGGGATTTCTCCTGTACCGTGGGAGGCATGAGCTTACAGTGTGGAGCGGCATTAGCAATGTCTGCTTACTAGGAATCCTTCCTTTTCACTTGCAGGATGCTAAAAGAAGCGGCCTATTCTCTCGCATGCGGTGTGGTTCAGGGGCTCCACGAATACCTAATGTTTCGTAATCAGAGTGTGACTGTACTCCTCTCAATTGCGGCTATTATTTCAACAAGAGAAAGCACAGGTAAATGTTATGATGTGCCAGTTTGCTGATTATTTGCAGTGTTTTGAGGGATCTGTCAGTTGTGCTTCTGGATTACTTCTGGAGTCTGGCGTAATGGGGAAGCCTTAAGCAAAGAAGAGGCACGTTTCACCACAATCTGGTTCTCCAGTGTCTTCGTACTACTAAAGCACCCTTCCTTCAACCAAGATAAGGTGGAAGGGTATAGATGAAATGGAGGAGGATACACTAAAGGAATTCCACAAGGCCAATTCTAATGTAAAGCAGTCATCTGATGAATTGTGGGCATCTAATATCTCTTCTGACTTTGAGAATTCTTTCCCCGCTCCAGAGCAGAAGTGTATTTCTGAAGAGCTGATGCCTTAACTTTTGGACCACATCAGAGAGAATATGGGTTTTGATCCGGTTTAGAGACCTTCTACGTCTCAAGAGTCAGTCCTATGCCAGTTCCAGATGCTCATTAATGCTGGGCTTCCTATTCATCAGTTTGTTGTAAAAGTATTAAAACAAGAATGGAAAGCTCCAGAAAAAAAGATGGCCATGCCAAGATTTATGTCTACACTTTATTCTATAGAGAACATGGACACCCTGTTACCAGACAACATTCATGTTGATTCTGTAGTAGTAAGTCTGGTGGGCGGATTATCACAAAGGCTAGAGGATTAAAATATTTTGAAAGATTCCTCCTGTAAGAAAGTGAATTATTCTTTTAAGAAGGTTTGTGTGGGTTCAGATGTGGCCATGAGAGCTGGTGTTTATGGAGCCTACACAACGCAATCCTTAATCTTAGACTTCAAGATTTTATTTAAAGCAATTCAGAAGAGCACTCTGCGTTTGGAGGTAATGAAACGCCAAGTGGAGTGCTCTCAGATGTATCTTCCGATGTTTTAAGATCTATGACTTAGCAAATGGTGCTCCTGCAGCTGCTAGGGACGGAATCCGTATTTGAAAGATTGAAACACAGATGCATCGGTTTCCACCCTCGATCACTATGTGACAATCTCCCATATGGTCAATTCCTACAGATTCAGAGAAACAGTAGTGATATCATCAACGACTTAAAGCTTCAGTCAGTGGAACTCACTAGTAAACTCAAGAGCAGAGATTATCCATGATCCATAATTTCCAAGAGCTAGAAGCAAGCCAGGAACCAGAATAGGCAGGGGCATTCATTTCACGTCTCCTAATCAGGTGGCAAGTGCTTTGAGTTCATGGGCGGAGGGAAAACCTCTAAGTTTGTCAGCGGTTCACATCAGAGGAGTAGACAACAATCAGGCAGATTGGTTGAGATTAGACTTTTCTTCTTCCAGGAACTTCTCATTATTTTGGATTGTATTCAGTAGGATATTCAAGAAGTTTAGATCCCTTTTCCTCAACCTCTTTGCATAAATAGAACAATGCTATGTTTCACAGATATTGTTCTGTTTTCTCAGTTTAAGGAAGTTTGGGGAATTGGCGCTTTGCTGATGAAGTGCCCCCAGAGGCTTCTTTATGCTTTTCAACCATTTCCTCTAATCTCAATATTTTTTACAAATATGCAGCAGGATGAAGCAGATGTGATCCTAGTGGTTCCTTTCTGGCCTTGCCAGTCATGGTTCCCAATGTTGTGATCATGGCCAGGACGCCTCCATTGATCTTTCCTCTATTTTCTTCTCCTGTTAGAACCCCCATCTTCCCCTAAATATACATTTAGAGGTCAAATCTATTAAAGAAGGATCTATCGGAAAATCTGGTAAACATTATTCAGAGCTCCAGGAGACCCTCTACCATTAAAACTTACTCAAATCACTGAGTTACACTTTATAAATGGGGTTCATTGCATAACCTTTTACTGCCATCTTCTCCTATTTCTTCTGTTTTGCAATTTCCAGTGAAAGGCTTTCAAATTAATCTCTCTATTCCTACCTTGAAATCTCAGTGGTTTGCAATCAATGCATTTTGAAAGTTTCAAAAACCCCTGAAAGAAATACATGCCTTGTTTTACAGAACCATTAGGAGTGTCTCTATTTCTAAACCCGTCCATCAGCTCCGTTCACCTTAATGGGATTTTAGTGCTGGTCTGAAAGCTCTTCAGTTTTCCCAGTTTAAACCTCTGAGCGCTTTAGACCTGAAATTCCTTTCTTTCAAAGTCTGCTTTCTGGTGGCTATTACAGCGGCTTGTAGAAGTGGGAAACTTTCAGCGTTGCTCTGTTGTCCTCCTTTTCTAAGGGGTTTTTAGGGCAGTTCCAGTATGTATTAATCCTCAACAAGCACGGGGAGGGTGGGTGTAGGAAACTGGCTCTGTATATACTATACCAAAGAAAGGTATGGTGTGCACAGAGTCCAGTAGATCCCCAATGGTAGGCAGAGGCTAAAGTAGATAATACTTTACTCTCTATTTGTGGTAGTGTCGGCGAGCATTAAGGCTTTATCAGAGGGTAGTGTTAAGAATTTATTGTACACACTCAGGGAAGAAATGATGTCACACACTCAGACTGAACCCAGACCAATTTGTTTGTATAAAAATATTATTTAGTTATATTTTATTTTCTAGAACCAAGCCAGGCCTGGTACAGGTAAGTACAATAATACTTTGCAATATTTATGCAGTGCAATACAATTTGAATGCAGTTGGTTTGGTATACCGGTAAGTCATTTGGTTCGAAAACTGTTTGAATTACCTTTCAGTTACTTTTTAGATTACTTTTAAAGTCATTTTTGCTACTCGGTGCCTAGATATCACACTGGGACATTTCCTAGACAAAAGGTAAGTAATACAGTTTTTACACATATGCAGTTTCTTAAGGTTTCATACAAACCAACTCCACAAGTAGAAGATTTTTCACAGAAAAGCAGTCAATGCAGTCCTATGGGAGTAAACAGTGTTATTGGTTTACTGGTAAGTACTTGGTTTTGGGAGTTGGATTTCTAAGTTTAGAATAAGGGGTCCCACAGGGTGAAGAATGCACTCTCAAAGCACCCTCAGCGGCAGGCCGGGTGCAGAGTGCTGAGGCACAATGTTATCTAGTGGGAGATAGGGGGCCTCCGGTTGGTGTTTGCTCACAGGCACGCCACTTGGATATGGGAGCAAAGCTCCTAGGGATTAGCTCAGGGCAAAGGGGAATCCGAGTTAGCACACATGGTGCATGCACAGTGGCACTGGGGTGGCCGGGTGCAGGGTGCTGATTTGGTAACGGGTGCCTTGTTGTTTTCAATGAGAGTTGTCGGTTTTGGATTTTGGCAGCAGGCTCGGTCCAGGAAGTCCTCCAGGAGGAACCAACAACTGGGCAGGTAAGTTCGAGGGCTCGGGGACATAGGTGCGCCTCAGGTTCTCTTCTCCAGGGCGCAGGGCGGGCGGATGCAAGGGTGCGTTTTGGGGTCGGATTTTACCTTACTGGGCCGCTTGCGGTTGGGGGGGTCTCTGTGCAGAGGCTGCAGGTGACATCGGTGAGTCCTAGAGGGGTCCACCCACAGTGGACTCAGAATCTGAAGTGCTAGGGGACCTCGCTGGGACCAGTGTTCCACTCGGATTCAGGCCGTAGGCGTTGAGTGCAGTGGTGGTTCCATGCGGCGGTTTTCTTTGTCCTTAGCAGGCTTAGAGTCTGTCTTGGGATTTTATTTTTAACAGAGCTGCTGTTCACAGGAGAACCGGTCTTTGTTGAAGGCTACCAATCATCCCAGGGGTTCTGGAAGTTGCTGGGTGCAGGACAAGGATACTTTTGGTGCAGGATCCCTGGAAACTGCAGACGGGCCGGTAGGGCTGAGGCCAAGTCAGTTCTTCTCTGCAGTCTCCTCTGCTGGGTGTCTTTTTTCGCCCTTCTTCGTAGGTTTCGGGAATCTGCCTTCTTGGCTCAGGGCTGCCCCCTAAATACTGTATTTAGGGGGTGTTTTAGGGGTCTCGGGGTCAGTAGCCAGTGGGCTACTCACCTTAGGGTGACTATACCCTTGGTGTGCTCACCCCATGTGGGGGAGTGGGCACAATCCCTAATCATGATTGGAGAGTGCCTGCCATCTGCAAGATTATGTGCACTGAAGAGTGGGCTTCACCTCGCCTCACACACCTGAGGAGTGGCGTTGACAGAGGTGGGCACACTTTCTGGGCTGTTCTAATTTTTCCCACCTGTCTTCTCGCTGAAAAGGAGGGGAGACAGGAAGGGGGCCTGTTCCTGATAGCAGGAGAGGCTGGGGATCGCGTTACAAAGGCGACGAGGCCTTTGAAGCTCCCTGCAACAGATGGCTCTTCCTGACCTGGGGGAGGTGTGACCACCTCCGCCCATGAAAGGATTTGTTTCTGGGCTCACGGACCGAAGGCTCCCACCCCAGGGGCCAGAAACATGTCTTGTGGTGGCAGGCTGGTGTTTACCAGTCATAGAACCCTCCCAGAGGTGGGTCGTTTTTCAGGGGGCATCTCTTAAATGTCCTCTCAGTGCATGGTATAATAAATCCCACACTGGCATCAGTGTGGGTTTATTATGCTGAGAAGTTTGATACCAAACTTCCCAGAATTCAGTATAGCCATTATGGTGCTGTGGAGTTTGTAATGACAAACTCCCAGACCATATACTCTTCATGGCTTTACTGCACTTACAGTGTCTAAGAATGAACTTAGACACTGTAGGGGTACAGTGCCCATTCAACTGTAGCCTCACCAGTGGTATAGTGCACCCAGCTAGAGGGGTGTCTTACTTATACCATAGGCAGTGGGTTGCATCCATGACACACAGGAATGTTTGCCATGTCTACTCTTTACTTTTCTCTGCACCAAAACACACAGCCTGCAATGGCAGTGTTTGTTAAGGTACAGGACCTCTAAAGGTGGCACGATATGTGTTGCAGCCCTTAGATGCCTCCCTGGTCACAGTGCCCTTGGTACTCATAATAATTTTTACAAGGGACTTAGATGTGGTCAGGGAGGTGCCAACTGGGGCTACAAAGGTACAGTGTTGGGAAAGAACACAGGCCCCGGGAACCCGATTGTCAGAGACCCAGGGCTCATTAAGTCAAAGTGCATTAGAAATCTAGCAACAAATGGGGGGATTGCTGCAGCAGAAACCCACTGTCCTACAGTGGACACATTGTAATTAGTGTGACAAGGACATAACAGACTAAGAATAATTAAGTCTTTTGCTAAGTAACTAGGGTGTTATCCCTCCTCCCAACATCCTCGTTCCTGTCATTACTGTTGAGGTGTACCAAAGCCATATACAGAAAATACATTAAAGATTACTCTGTTTTACTGCCAAACCAAAATTGTTATTATATTTTATTCTTTTACTGCTTCCAGTACTTTGTGTCTAAATACATTTCCACCAAACCCACACATTTAAACCTATATTGCCTAATAAATGTATGATTAGGAGACCAAGTTGTTGCCCTGCATAATTTCCCTTAAAGCAACTCGCCGAACTTCAGCCCGGATGTGGAAACACCCATAGTGGATTTTCCTTGAACTCATTCAAGAGAAGGTTAATTAGCTAGAGAATAAGTCATCAGAACTGTGCCTCATCTCCATCTGCCAGTAGATAGGGTAGATACTTTGTAACCTGATCATTAGCATAAATGTTACAAACAAGAAATATATTGCCCTAAAATATTTTGTCCTGTTCAAATGTAGGAACACATCCTGTTTGACATAAAGTAAGTACCAACGTTCTTCCTGAGATACAGGATTAGGAAAAAATCTGGTATCAAAATTTCCTGATCATAATTATATTTGGGGGCAAGCTTCGGACAAAAAGCAGGGTTAGATCATAAAATGTTACCATCCTGTGTAACACATATGAATGGAGACATTCCTAACAATGTCCCAAGCTTCCAAATTCTTCTCAATAAAGTAGTTATTCACAAAAACAGTACTTTCCTACGTAATTATTTTAGGTAAAGACCATGAAGCATCTTTAAAACCAAGGGGGGATCCTACATAAGCTACAAGGTCTTTTGTACTGGTATAGCTATGGCAAAGCGTTTTGGGATTCTTGCAACTAAATATTCATTCTGAAACAGTATCATCTGCAACTCTAAAGGCTCTGTCACGTATTGAACTCTAAGAGTTGAATTTGCTAAGTGTTTCTCAAAACAATTGTGAAGAAATTGTGAGAGATTCCAAATTACAAAGAAGAAATAGAATTCAAAGAACACCAGTGCTTGAATATTTTCCACTAAATAAAATATGACTTAAAAGTAGAAGGTTGACAAGATATCTGTATCACCTGGGCCAATTGAGAAGAGATTCATCTACTTTAAGTCTTATCCTTTTTAATGTTCAGATCCACAGGTGTCATCCGGTTCATACTTTCTTCTACACACATCATCTGGATATGTTGGCCTCAGACCTTGCTAGCTCACAGTGCACCACCAGCACCCCTAACCTGGCAAGGCATCAGGTGCCACGTGCAACCTCAGAACATGACAACCCTGACTCCCTAAGAAAATTGTGGAAAAGGATCAGTCCCTTTCATTAGTAACTCTTGCATGCCTGAAGGGAGACACAAGAAATACTCAAATTGCCATTTCAATAATTTATTGAAGCATTAAAGTAATAATCAGTGGAAAGAAACAGAACAGAGTAATCAGCATTACTAGAAGATGAATAATTCAACCATTGTGCTGTTACATTGATTATAAGCATACATGTATAGTCATACCTGCACTTCTACCTAGCGCTTCCTAACCTAGCGTGCCTAGGGTGGGGGAATTTGCCAGAATCCCACAGCATGATCTAACTCCCCATTTACCTGTGGGTAGGCTTCAGCTGCCAGTGAAATGCTCCTCTGTTTAAACAAAGGAGTGATGTCATTTGTATAATAAACTTCACCCATGTTACCATGCCGAAGCCCAAGTCAGGCCGCCATTATTGATTCTATCTTTGCAGAGTTTTCATCAAACGGAATATATAAAACATCAACATTTTGCACAGTGAACTAGGCCCTCGTCCAGAATTTGAAAGGCTCCAGTAAGATGCCTACGAAGAAATGTAAATGTCACCAAAGCCATTTTATAGAATATCATCCCATACAGGCATGAAAGCAAATGTGTGTCAAGTGTCAGCCTTCAAGAATGATGTCAGCTTTAAAAGTGAGCATGTATAATGGCGGTGTTCTTGCCTGGGGCCCAAATGACCATATAACATAGGCTCAGGCAAGATAGAGGAAGAAAAACCAGTGCTCTGAGAGTGTCAGATGTCCTTGGAAGTTTCTAGCAAGGTCCACTCCATCATTTTTACCCAAGGAAAACAAGATCTGCATGCCAGAATGCTATTACCGCTATTACTTCGGCTTTCTCTCTTTTTAGCTTCAGAAGAAAAGTCGTATTAGAGAAATCGGAGAAAAGGCAAAAAGAAGTTGTTGAGGCCATGAAACAAGTCATCCAGTGTCAAGGACCCTGGAGTTGGGAAGCGCAAGATAATTTTGTGCACTTGTTTGTTCCCTGGGGATTCAAACAAGTCCAAAACTACAGTTCTGACCTTTTGACAAGTCAAATCAGAGTAAAAGTCCTGGGAGTGAAAGAGAGCACCTGAAAGGATAGAAATATCCTGTTAAAGCAATCTGCCTCTGCATTGCCCTTATCCTTTATATGTACAGCCTCGAGGACAGAGATAGCATGTAGCTCAGGATAAAGTGCAAATAATAATATAGCAGAACGAAGTATAGTTCATCTCAAATAAAAGAAGT
The DNA here is from genome assembly GCF_964204655.1 of Triturus cristatus. Classification (NCBI taxonomy): domain Eukaryota; kingdom Metazoa; phylum Chordata; class Amphibia; order Caudata; family Salamandridae; genus Triturus; species Triturus cristatus. The sequence goes on from NC_140594.1 coordinate 884,698,599, forward strand.
CATAAATCAGAGGTCAGCCTGACATGCTGTTGCCTCCTAAAGATCAGGGGAGAGTAAGCCCAGCACCCAAGGAAAAGGATTCTTTTATAATGCAAATACAAATAGAGTTATACATACAATAAATGTGTGCAATATTCTAACGGTTTTAACCAATCAAATTAAAGAATAATGTGATTTCAGTTTCTGAAATCACATTATTCTTTAACCTAGTACAGATTCACATAATATAGTTCCCATCCCTAGTGCTCTTCAGACACCTAAATTGTTAATACAAATTCCTGCTACTTAAAATACAAGGGTAGGTTTTCATGAGAAGCCACCGTGGTCCCAATAGGTGAGGTTTGGGGGCAATTCACTCTTAATAAAACAGTAGTTTATGGAACTCCAAAGAAAAGAAAAGTCATTCTGTAACTTGGAAAGGGACATTACTTTTTGAAGCAGTTGCTTGTGAATGAATACGCTGTGTACAGGGTTAGACGGACAAAAAGAATTACATGCTAACAAAATGATTGCAGACAACACCAACCATTTTGAAATCAATGCCTACATTAGTTAATGTTAATTTTAGCACTGTTCCCTCAACATGTCTTTATTTCAGGTACATGTTCATTTTCTTTTATCGTGTTAATGCTATTGTTTATATAATCATAACATTTTAGACCACATCCTTTCTGATTGTAATGACTGGATCCTGTTGTAATGGGAATCCTTTCTCCAACAACTCTTGAATCAACAGCCACAGCAGTTATGTCTTGATCTGGGAAGTCACAAGAATTCATTTCTCTAGACACATAGCAGATGGTCTCCAATACCTCAAGAGATGCATGACTATAGGCTTCAGTGGTAGTCCTAGATGAGGAACAAACAAGATGCAATGTGTCCCTGGCCTAGAAGCCATAATCCTGCAGGTGCCTGATCTAACTTCGGCAATTGTGTCACTATGAGTCTTAGTCTCTCCTCCCTCTCTGTTGGTAGAAAAAACATTCCCAAAACAACCCGAAAATGGGCTACGATGAATATTCTGTCCTGTGCTGGACTTACCTGACATTTTCTCAGATTTATCAAAAGTCAGTGAATTTGTAGACACTCCTGAATTGCTTTCCATCCGAGAAGCGTTTTCTCCTTCTATATTGCTTTTAGTAACTAGCCATCTAGGTAGGTATACTCTGAGCCCTTTCAGATGTAAAAGAGCCACCAACTGAGTCATTATCTTAGTGAACATTCTTGGGGCTGAATTTATTCTGAATCGTAATACCTGGAACTAGAAGTACTGGCCCCTAAGACAGAATCTCAGGAACGTTTGATGGTTGACATGCATAGGTATATGGAGATAAGGATCTTCTTGATACACTGAAATCTAGAAATCCTTCTTTGATATAAGAGGAAATATGTTGTGGAGAGTCTCCATCTTGAATAGAATTTTTCTTATTTATTTTTAGACTAAACTGAGATCAATGATCATATTGTCATTTCCTTGAAGGTTTTGTAACCAGGAACAAAATGCAATAGCACTGTGTTGCCATCTCTTCCATAGCACCAGGAATGAATGCTCTCTTTAGCTGTAGCTTTACCACTTGCAGCATGACTTTCTTCTTGATGAGGTTAGAAGGCCATGGATTAGGTAGGGTCCCAGTTTTTGGAAGAAGAGCCAGAAAGTCTATCTGGTTTCCATTCTTGATTACCTCCAACACCCAGGTATCGGAAGTAGATTTTTCCCCACGCTGTCCTGAACAGCTTTAACCATCCCACAACTGGCAGCCTAGTTTGGAGCATTGATATTTATTGGGTCATGCCGGTTTAGACAGACTCTTGAAGCTATTATTTTACTGTCTTCTAGAGAGTCTGTGGTATTGTTATGATTTTCTGTAGCACTTTTGCAAAGGGGTTTTCCATGAAGCCTGCAAAGAAGATGAGGGTGCAGTTGAGGATTGCTTAAACAAGAAGAAGACTTCTTTTTATTGAATAACCGATGACGTTTCTCTTCAAGTTGAGCCCCAAATAGTCACATTGCCTCGAAGGGTAAGTGTAGAGCAGCTCTATTTCCGAGATGAATCTTAACGCCATTCTTTAAAGTAAACATTCCTTCTTGCAGTGACAGCTCTTTAAGACAACGCACAAACCATATCAAAAGGGATATCCAAGAGGAGTTTTGATTGGTTTCCTACAGCTTCAAGCAGATTGCCACATTCTGAGCCCGCCTGGATTGCTGTGAGTAATTCTTTGGTGTCTGAAATGAGGCCCTGACTTATGTAAACTTCGTTTATTTCTGCTCTCATGGCTAAATGTTTTTGAATATACTTTCTTCAGTTATGGATGTGTGTCCCACCAAGCTGGCCATCTTAGAATCAATCTTGATCGACTCAAGAATATTCATCTCCATGTCTTCAACCATGTATAGTTTACACATGGATCTCACAACAGAGATTTTATCTCGATCTTTCCTTTCTCTCAATAAGGCGTCCATTAAATGTTGCTGAATGGGAAGTCCTGGAGAAGGTTTTTAATACCAGTTGTCGCAAAATGGTGTTAAAAGATGTGGAAGGAACCTCTTTCACTGTATGCCCCACGTTCTGCCTTATCCTAGCCAGGATTTTAGGCAAACCTTACTTATCCATACATTTCCCCTTTTGTTCCATTGCAGGTTTATTTACTTCCTCCTCAGATCCAGGGTCACAGGAAGAAGAATCCTGCTGATTAAAAGGGTTTAAAGGTGCATGGAAATTTGACATAGTTTCCAAAACTATCTTTCTAATTCGTTCTTTATCCTCCTTTCTTTTGGATGACCTCTTGGGAGGACAACAGAAGCCAGAAGAGGAATCCTCCTCAGCAAAAAGCCTCTTTTACACATACTTTCCAATGCTGTTAGCACTCTCCAAGGTCAATGAGTGCGTCTGTATCAGCAATAAAGTAACTGCTGATACAAATGCTGCTCATTTTAAATCTCTGTGAGCTCCTACGTCTCCAATCTGCACTGTAGCCAATCGCTAAACATACTTCTTGGGGACCGCCGCACAGTTTCTAGAAGGCCATTGGACCATCCATAACTGCAAATTACAGAATCGCCTCTAGGGCATGTGGTAAGCTGTACTTAACTCTATATTTAAAGAGTCAGCTTACCTGTATTGCAACAAACATGGTTGTGCCAATAACCTCTGAGAGGAGATACGGCAAAAGCCTAAAGAACCATTTTTGTTTCATGTGTATTATTGTCTTTGACACTAGACCTTCTCTGTCCTTGATTTCAATGCTACAGAAACCATGTCTAAATAGAAAATACTTTTTCTAAGATGAGGTGGGGTATTTTCAGATGAGGTTGGGTATCTTCAGTTTTCAATGACCTAGAAAGACAGATTAAATTGATGATACCACTGATTTAAAAATACTTGTATAATAAGATATAATGTTAAAACAACCTTGATTTTCCACTTATTTATTAGAATCATTTTGTATTCTAGAAGTGGAAGATTGACTGCTTAAAATCTACCTAGGAACCCTAGATGAGGCAATGCAAGGTTTGGATGTTCTAGATTAATACAATGAGGCCAAAGATCATGAATCCAACCTGAGACCTCTATAAGCAATTTCAGTAGTATGCAACCATACTGTGCATACATAAGCTGATAGATTTACAGACTTATGTGTGCTGTGGTAACAAATATGTGTCATTCACATGTAATTGTAAATGTTTATAATATTTTTGTTTCAAAACTGATAGCTACTCTGTACTGCAGTGTACTGTTTCCAACTTCCCTTGGTTTCACTTTGTTGATCCCAATCCAGGCGTGTATATGCTAATCTGAATTAATCAACAGCTGCTTACCGCATATTTCTTTTATAATCAAAATGGTAATAAAATATATTAAAAAGAATCCACCAAGAAACTCAAAAACTCTGTTTTCCTGGATGATTGCAGAGCCGCTTTTGCTTAACTTTTTTTTAAATTCCAAATCATTTTGTAATATGTTTATACATCACTACTACCCATATTTCATTTTAAATACACAGAGCAAATTGATGGAAACAGTGTTGCATTGTTGCATAAATTTACATGAGTTGCAGGATAATGTATGTAAAACCCAATGGCATGTTGTACACCACTTAGTAGAGCAGCAGAATGAGTCACAATACTGAGTATGATGAGGCACAGATTCATATTTTATTACAAGGGACGGTCTCAAAATCTATAGGCAGCAAATTACTGTGGATGAAGACAGACTCTTCAGTCAGTGTTCCCGGATATTCATACCACACTCCTACTAGGGAAAGCACACTGCTTTGTTCTCCTACCATATAATTCTTGCCATAATGACCCAATTCCTTAGGTCTTTTATCCCCTGTTCTTCCAGTGCAATCCCCTGTCCAGGAACAAATTATAGATTTTTTTCAAGAATGACTGTGTCAGATTGAACCTGATAGGTCTGCACCGCTGGATCTTGATTCATGAATAATAAGTTGTTCAGATAGATTAACATGCATTGTCTCTTTGACTCGCAAATTTGAAGTAAAAACATTGACAGTTTTGCAAACCACAAGGAAACGAGAGGCCAAAGGATAGGTATGAACATTGGATAGTGTTTCTGTTCACAGGAACTCAAGGAAGGTTCTGTGGTCACATTGTATAGGAAGGACATTTAGTTATACTTGAGATCCATTCTATCCATCCAATTCGCAGATTGTAGTAAATCCTTGGGGCCACTGACTTTCTATGTCTTAGAGTGACAACGTAAATTGGACAATGAAATTCCGATGGTTTTTCACTGACGTCAGTAAATAGGAAATAAGCTACTTAACAAATCATTTTGATGCATCAAAGAAATTTTCATGTCCCTCATGCACCTCGATGATCAAAGATTGAGAGGGATTTATATGAAGTGTTTGTACTGGCTTGTAAAACACTTCAGCAAAATGTTTTACAATTGGTGTAGAAAAAAGCTAATCTTCTCCCTGTTGGAGATGTAAATGGGACACTTACCTTTTATCTACATGGCTTTGCCTTTACCTTTGCCATTTTGGAATTTATAGATTTTGTTGGCAAGATTGACAAAGCTATTTGGGGGAAGTAATTCTTCCGGTGTGGAGCTGTGCACCTGGGCTCTCTTGCTAGCGCAGGGCCACTCCTCGGAGTTGTTGTGCTCCTTATAAATCTATAATTCAATAATTAATTTGCACTTGTAAGTTTAGCTTTGCTTTATTTATGAGTTTAAATTCACTTTGAATTCCCAAACTCTAGGTTTACATGTATAAGAGGCTTTATGCACACACAAATGTTTATGTGAATAAACCTACTCCTACTGAGTAGACTGGGAATGGTTAATTCAAGGCTGAAGTGCCCTGAAAGTTAGTGCCCTGAAACGTACAATATGGGAGTGCACAAAAATCTCTCCTACTCATTTCCATCATGGAAAAGTCTCAGATTTACTCATGCTAACCTATTTATATCTTTTGATCAATGAGCAGCTGATCATCGAGGTCGGCAACTTGTTTTTGTACCTGTACTACTAAGGTGACGATTTCAGGTGGTGTGTTTTTTTTCTATCCCTGGCTGCTTCTTCTATTTGTTCAGACAATTTATATATGATTCAAAGCCTCTTATTCGAAAAAAATATAATTTTCACCTCTTTCAATAAAACAGGGACTAGCTGGTGTTAGAAATTGGCTTTCTGGCTAGCAGATATGCGCCCACTCCAAGCAGAAACCCAAATCCTAGTCAGGGTAAGACACTAACTCACCCTACATTAACCTGTGCTCACCCTCTGGTAGCTTTGCATAGAGCAGTCAGGCTTAACTTAAGAGGCAATGTGTAAAGTATTTGTGCAACACTTCAAACAGTAACACTGGGAAAACACCAAAAAAAGACTCCTCACCTGTTTAGAAAAATAAATTATATTTTTATGATAAAACGACCAAACAAACAAATATCCAATAAGCAGAACTGGAGTAATGACTTGTTAAAGAATAAGCAAATATATATTACTTAAAAGCATAAAGCGCCCACTGGGCTTCCCTGTGTTGCACTAGACTGGGTCAAATCTGAAAGTTCAAGCCGACTGCGATGGATCGCGAGTCGGATACAGGGACCAGCCTTGGCCTGCTGAAAAAGTACCTTGAATGCATCAACGTCGAGGACAATACGGAGAACAGAGGAGGCGATGCATCGTCGTCATTCCTTACAATGGAGGCGATGCATTGGTCTCGAGACGTGCAAAGTCGTAGATGCATCGGGAATGGAATCGATTCACCTTGCATTCGGCAAAGTGATGTGCTCGATCCTCGCAGCTGCCGCGCTGCGTCGTCATCGATGAAGATGCACTGGTTCAGAGCTGCACAACAGTGTCAATACGTTTTGCTGGAGCAGGACTTTATACCCACTTCCAAGGGTCCAGGACTGGGTTGGCACCACTTGGCAGGGCAAGACTTGCAGCAAGCAATGTCCAGGTGCTGTAGCAGGGTGAGTTGAAGTCTTTGATGTCTCTGAGATTTACAACAGGGGGCAAGTCAGCAAGCTCTTGGAGTCTGCATTCAAGTGATGTGGGTCCAGTTCTTCTCAGTCAGGCTAGAGGGTAGCATGCAGCAGGGCAGCACAGCAGAAAAGCAGTTTTTCCAGAGCAGCAGTCCAGCAGAGTGGCAGTCTTTTTACAGCACAGCAGTCCTTCCTCCTGGCAGATCCTTCTTAGGTCCAGAAGTGGATTGAAGTGATAGTGTCAGAAGTCCAGTTCTTATACCCAGTGGTGCCTTTGAAGTGGGGGAGACTTCAAAGAAGAGCGTTGAAATTCACAGAGGTCCACCTATCCTGCCCTGGCCCCAGACTCACTACAGGGAGTATGTAGTCCTTTATGTGTGGACAGGACACATTCTATTCAGATTTAAGTATGAGACTGTGCATTGCTCCTCCCTCCCATCCTGCCAGGAAGACAAGATCATCAAGGCACACCTAAGTTCCCTTTATGTGTGGCTGTTTAGAGGGAATACATAAAGTCCAGCTGTAGGCACACAAAGGTAAAAGCAGAAAATGCTAACTTTCTAATAGTGGCATTTACAAAATTGTAATGATTAAAAAGGAGTTATCATTACAATTCCGTAAATAATAAACATGACAGAGCTACCTCATTTCAATTGGGAATTACTGTTCATTATATTTAATAAGCAACCGCCCAATGGGAACCTATAGGAGGGGTTGGCCTCATAGTGAAAAACGAATTTGGGAGTTTTTGGCTACTAGGACATGTAAACCTTAAAATAACATGTCCTGCCTTTTAGTTACACAGCACCCTATCCTGTGGGCTATCTCGAGCCGACTTTAGGGGTGACTTCTATGTAATAAAACGGGAGTGTAAGGCTTGGAAAGGGGTTTTAAATGCCAAGTTGACATGGCAGTGTAACACTGCATTTAGGCTGCAATAGCAGGTCTGGGACATGTTTCAGGGTGCTACTTAAGTGGGTGGCACAATCAGTGCTGCAGACCACTGGTAGCTTTTAATTAACAGGTGCTGGGTATATGATATTCCACTCTACAAGGGACTTCCATGTAGATTAAATATGCCAAACAGGTGTATGCCAATCATATATTTTAGGGAGGGAGCACAAGCACTTCAGCAATGGTTAGCAATGTTAAAGTGCTCAGAGTCCTAAAGCCAACAAAAACAAATTCAGCAAAAAGGGGAGGAGGAAGGCAATACATTTTAGGGTGACCCTGCAGAAAGGGCCGTTTTCAATAGCTGGGTACAACGACCAGCAGTCACATACCTTCTCCTGAAAGCCCTCAGCTTTTGGGCCCTCCTTTTTTTTTATACAAGATTGAGGTGTCCACAGTATCAGTGAAGCATAAGACACATTGAGTCCTGTTTGACAATTCTGAAGAGTCTGTATAGATTGTATGCTATTTTTAAGCTTGGGTCACCAAGTTCAGAATCTTAAAAAATATTCAAAAGCATAGTTCTAGATTATAGAAAATTTACAAAATATTTTATTAAGATAGTTGTATTGACTTTTTGCATTGTAACTACATTATACAGTTACCAATATGCATTTTGCAAAATACACATAGCTCTATGTAGAGGTTTGTGTTTGGGTCATAAAACGAATGAGTATCTATTAAAAAGAGGAACAACTTAATTTGAATTAGCCAGTGCAAGACACATATATCAGAGTTAGTATGTTTACAGCTATGATGATGTCAACCAATTTCTTGTGTACAACATTTCCCTTCTGGTTCACGAGTCAAAGTAAAATATATATCTTTTAAACAGTATATTTATAGTAAAGGTTTATGTCTATGGTAGTTTCTCATCAGACTTTGGGCAAGAGCTAGAGTCCCAATCCACCCTGCCAGTGCCCATCTCTCCTCTGCAGCCGAAGAGTCAGCTTGTTTCTTCTTCACTTCACACCCATTTGTATGTCTCCAATTTCCACGATTTTATGTGTGAAGCACTTGCGGAGTACTAACTAACAGCAATCGCTCTTTTTGCTAGGACCTTAGCCAAAGCTATGGATTTGCAATTTGATTTTCCAGATTTTTGGTGTTGGCACGAGTCTCTGCAGGCGTAATGTCAGTTTGTTAAGATCTCATACTTGTTCAGTGGCCTTGCCATAGAGGGCTTGAGTTAGTGGATATGCCAAAACTGTAAGAAAAAAGCTAGCTTATCAGCCTTACATCTGGGACATGCATGTGTGACATCCAGAAACATGTCATACTGCTGTGATAGGGTTTGGTGTACACAATGTTCATAGCTAGACTGGAGACACTGGTCACTTGCAGAAAGGCAGTGGACCATTCTCAGCAAAATCTTTGTCCACGTTGCTGACCAATTTATTCCTGTCTTCTCTCACATCTTGTTGCTGAGTTTCCCTAAGAGCTATGTAAAATTCACTGCCACCCTTATGTTAATACCATGTATACAACCCTCTCAGTCTATGTCTCATTTGCCAAGGGCACCTCATGACATTCCCACATTTTTCACACATTTGTGTGGGATGCCCTGCTCCCAGGGGCGGCTGGTGACATTTGAAAGTGGTGTGGCGTAAAATTTTTGCCGTACTGCACTATGGCGAGTGAGCGTTGCGAGCTAGCCCGAACAACTTAAGGAGGGTTGGGGGGAGGGGGGGTGGGGGGGGGGGGGGGTTCCCCCCTGTGAAAATTTTGGAAAAAAGAGTTGACAAATGGTGCATTTTCAAGCAAACTTGAGGAAACAGGAAGGTTACTAAAGCAAAACAAAATATTTCAATATTTGAGCATTTGTTTGGTGTATGCCGGTTTTGCACTTTTGTGTTTTGTTTTGAGCTCAAAATCATAGAAAGTGCTTAGGGCAGGGGTCCCTGGCTTCCACTTATGACTCGGTAGGGGCTCCCATATTCCAGTAATGATTCATTGGGGGTCTACAGAAGCCAAAAGGTTAAGAACTGCTGTTCTACTGTTAATATTCAATTCATTGTTTTGATGAAATGCCTGAGCATGGTGTTACTGGCCAGGAAAAAGTATCAATGTCACTTACATGCTGAGGGAACATTTCGTGCACATCAGTGACACTGCGTTTTCATTTTCCAAATACACCCCCCTACACAAACACACCCCTTTGGGGGTTGTCTTCGGAAAATGAAAAATTTGCTGCCATGTCAGCGGGAGCCATGGTAGCCATCTAGCTTTCGCCCTACCGGCCTTGCTTGTATTTTTAATTCCTGGCAAATAAAAATATTGGAAAATCGGTGAAATCCGGTATATTTTTTGTGTCTAAAACTGTAAACACATAAAGAAGGCAGTTAAAAGGTATTTGAGAGCTGTTTAAGTAATTTCAGAATGATTGTTAGTGCAAATAGAGGGATAATTTCTGTGTTATGAAAGAACCCTAACAATTTAAAAGGATTCTTTGTCGCCTATCATCAGCTCATGGCTGTTACGAAATAGCAAAAAGTAAAAAAATGGCTGGGGTATTTTATTCTAAGAAAGGTGGCAACTCTAGCAGGAGCACTTTCAGTAAAAAAACAAACAAAAGAAACGCAACGGGTTTCTCAACTAGGGGGGTGCTCACGCTGGACACACGGTGGAAGCTGTGCAGAGGGCGAGCAGGAGGGTCTCCCCTCACTACAGGGTCATCGGGGAGCGCTGGCCATCGAGGAGTCATCAAGCTGTTTGCCCGGCTTCAAGCTGTCTGCACGGCTCTGCAGAGCCACCTGTGCTTGGGGCCCTGTCTGGGTCGGGATGGACAGACTGCAGGATTTCCTCTCTGGAAGAGAGCGCTTGGTCTTGGGACTCGGCCGGGGATATATTATGGGCTCGCCGAACCCTGAAGTACACACTTCATCGCTCACTGCACCCCAACAGCATCCCCCCCACATTGCAGGACTCCTGGTCCTCCGGGGTCGGAGGAGGCAGGGAGGTTCATCAGGTGACTCATCTGCACAACAGGGAGGCCCCATTGCAATGGAGGGATTTCCAATGAGGGCGTTGGGGAAGTCAGCGCACAGTCCATCTGCAGCTGCCCACAGGGATTGTGGGTCTAGCTGCGATAAACACCAGGGTCAGTGACTCAGACAGACAAGTGCACACATGGAACCTAACACACGTTTTCATGCACACGGATAGGCATGTACAAACGAGGAACAGAATAACCGATCTGATGCACACGGGCAGACAAATGTACACCACACAATATCACCATGTGCAACTGTGTGTGCCCTGAGATTAATTTTCTGCAGCACTGGCCAAGTACCTTCTCTGGACTTCAATACAGGCTAAGTCAGATTGCTCCCAAAGGTCGTTCAAACATCATTGTTTGATTTTAGACTGTCAGAAGGTGTGTTAATCTACACCCAATCACTTTCCCAAAATGATCTTTCTATTTTATGCTTTATAACACTTCCGATACCACAACTGTTACTTTTACTGTACACCCAGAGTGAAACACGGCACCTGCACTCCGTAGCCACACTCAGAGTGCAGCCAACAGTAAAATAAAAGACGCACAAAGATTTACTTGGCACTCACAAGGCAGAATCCTGCAAAACACAGGTGCGCCCACAGCGCAACCCTTTACAAGCCACTGGCACACTCACATGCAAACTATGGAAGTCTTTGAAACACAGCAAAGGCCTGCAAAGCACTTGCACACTGAAAGAGTACCCACGCGCGAAGCCCAGTCCCACCCACAGCTCTGCCACCTTCAAACTACGTAGACACGCACGCATGGTGTAGCAACCTGCAAATAACAGCGTGTTAATATGCCCCAACATAGATGTCATTGGAATCAACATATTTTATAACATGTTCATAGGGCTGTCAAATGCACAGTTCATAGTGCTGTCACATGAACATTTCAATTACGTGTATAGTGTACCATTTTCAAATCAGTCGCACCTGTAATAAAAATCCACAGTGCAGCCACCTGCAGCTCGCTGTCATACAAAACAAACAAAACACCTACTCCCACTGGCTGACCATAGTTATACATTTAATATATACTCATGCTATAGTTACGTGCAACTCATACCTTCAATATAAAAAAAAGCACCATTTGAAAATCGAAGCGACTCTCAAACAAGCTCAAATAACATCCCTGCTCAACGAAACCAACTTTAAACCACACAGCCGTGGCCGGCATGCTCGTGGGAAGGGGGGATGGGTCTCACAGGTGGGGAATAATAGCAATAAAATAATGAAACCTACCTTACCGCTGGCACCACCTCCGCTCCTGGCCGGTCTGGTGTGATAGTGCAGCCGGGTCCCGCGTGCAGGAACAGGAAGCAGCCAGCAGGCAGCCTCCTTCCCCGGCTGGCCCTAAGCCAATCACAACGCTGCAATGGCAGTGTTGTGATTGGTGAGGCCATTTTCTCTATGTGGACTGCATGCAGCAGCCTACATAGAGAAAAAGGGGGAGTGTGCATGACTGCTTTGTTTGGCCTTGAGTCCGACCAAACAGTCAGTACCCACAACACTGGGCAAGCCACTCCCACCCTGCCCTCGAGCGGGACCACCCACCCACCCTCCCACAACCAGGCACTCCAGGCACTTCTGCTTTCTCGCAATGCGAGAAGGTAGAAACATAAAATGGTAGTTTTACCATTCTATGTATCTTCCTTCTCGCACTGCGAGAAAGCAGTGGGGCGATGCCCCCACGCCCCTATAGAGGAGCCACCACTGCCTGCTCCTTCTTTCTGTTGGTCATAAGTGTTGTGTGTTTGGGCCCAACGGGACTCCATAAGGGCAATTGAGGAAACTGTGTGCTGTTTTGTAGGGTTTTCTGCAAATATCTATTTCAGCCATTCCTGACTATCTTCTACAAGATTGAGTGCGTCTTTGCATGATGGCCGTTTTCAAATCGATATTTGGCCATATACGTGTTGCCTAGTGCATTTTTAAGGTACCTCTCATCTGGCGTTCCGACAGGGCTCAGCCAATGCTTTATTCATTGTAGCTATGCCACCAAGTAATAGATCTTAAAGTTAGAGGCCCCCTCTATAGATGAGAACAGCTTATCCAGTGCCGATTAACGCCTACTATGTCCCCTTATCAGCTCAACTATTATGGTGCTGAGATCAATGATGATGAATTTGATGAGTATGACTGGTATTTTGGCAAAAAAGTATAGCATTTGTGTCAGAAATACCATTTTCAAAAGAGCCACTCCCCCTAGTGTGTACCCGTGGATTTTAGTCCAGAAGTCCACTAAGGCCCTGTTGAATGTCATTCCCCTATTCATGTTAGAAGCTCTGGCCTGTATGTATTACCTACATATTTTTATGCCTAAGTATTTGAAAGTGTATCGTTCAAGACTTAGTTCTTCCAAGTTCTGAATCTTCATGCAAGAACCCCAGCATCAGGTAATTTAATGTGGCAGGAGGACCTGGCTAATGTTTGGTCTCTGCCTTTGTTTGTAAAGAGATGAAACACTTTGGATTACTAGTTAGGGTTTAAATGGCCTTCTGTGGAATGGACAAACAAGCGTATTCAGCCTTTAGTTTGCAATTGACGTATTTCTCTGCCTTTTAACTTATTCTGCTGGATGATCAAAAGGAATGTACTCTGTGGGTAAGGGAGTTAGATTAGTTTGAAACCACCTGCATTGTGTACTATTCTAAACCTATCACCCTTTTGTGATATTTGTGTGGGATATCTCAAAACAGCTTTTTTTACCATGTGGAGGCCCATACCAGCATAGACCGAATTCCCCATCAATTCCATGCACAGGAGTGTTACACCATCTATCTTAATCTGTTTGTAAGTGTCAATAATAACCTCCTCTGACCATCTAGGGCCCAATCAGGGCTTTCTTCTTAACATGCATGAATATAGTGAATGTTCTGCTTGCTGTCTTTCAGAGTCATCACAGACACCAATCAAAGATGTTCTGCACTGAGATGCTCCACTAATCACCCACGAACAAAATGTTGAACAACAAATCTCCCCATAAAGGCTGCAGTGGGATCTGGAAGGCTTTCCTTCTAAGTAAATCTGTCAACTTTGATGATGATCTCATCATAGTACGAAGGTTCTTCAGCTCTGCAAACACCTCCATGGTCATGATTAAAATCCAAAAGAATCTCAAAGAAAGAATATACCTACAGGCTTTCCATATGGGCCAGGAAGAGGGAACAACCTCCCATTGCTCCAAAAAGAGTTCTTAAAACTCGACTTGTACAATATTCCAAAACTATATTCCTTCTTTTTATACCCCGCTATGAACTGTGTTTCTCATCTCGTTGTATATTTTAAGCACTAGTCATCAAATTATAAATGTACTAAACTGTTTCTGGATCCACACATTAATGATACGCAGTAACTCTCCGCTGCCTTATTAGGGCTAAGTTTATACGTTATAAATAACTCTAACGAAAATAAAAATAATTAATAAAATGACTGAACTCATTCCTTTAAGAGATATCTGTCCAGTTCATGGTAAGAGATTCTCTCATTTGTCTTTGAATCACAGTCAGCTTGTTATTCATCGCCCTAAATAAAGAATCAGGTGGCATTTAAAATAAGAATGGCAGAATCACCTGTTACGCATTTTTCATTGTTCCCATGAAATGTTTTTCTTCAATTCAACGCTTGTACCAGACAGACTAAGGCTGTATCTACATCTGATATGTGCTTTTTAAGTTTCGTCTGCTCAGCACTTGCGCTGTGCTTGTGAAATCTATTGTATTAAATATATCTCAAAAGGGACTTGCATCCCGCCTTCATCTCATATTGGGCCTTGTGCTCATCTCTTTACTTTTCCTCATTTCTATTGGTTGTTGGCGTTCTATTTCCTGTTGTTCCGTGTGTGTTTCTCTTATCAGTTTCCCATCGGTACAGTACTGTGTTCATCCGCTTTGCGGGAACTTCTTTTAAGCATCTCAAGCAACGATCAGGAAAACATTATAAAAACAAGTGCTATTCCCTTGCTTTAAAGTTACAGCGCTGCCTGAGTGCCATGGGCTCAGTGCACTGTTATTATCTCCATGGAGATTCTTCGACAATGCTCTTTATTCCTTCTCTGAACGAAATACACACTACCTAGTGCCCCCTGGGGACAAGCAGGCATCCACATAAGGATTTGTTTCTATTTACAATCGAGCATGCCAACTGCCCTTATGGTCCCTAGCACCTTCCCTCTTGCTGCTTAACCCATCTCCCCACTAAATTCTCCCATTGCTGCTTGTAGCATAGTTACGCAGTTTCAAATAGTGAATTAAAGTGCACATTTACGAGCACTGCCATGCCACGCCTCCCTCATGTCATGAAAATGATCACCTCTATTCGCCATTTATTTCCAGCCAGAACCAGTGTTGCCAGATTGGGCTATTTCCCCACATAAATGGGTGACATTTTTCCCATATGTGTGGGGAAAAAACACACCTGGCAGGTGGCTACTTTTTGGGCGCATTTGAGCCTATCGCGCAATAACCACTCCATGCAATTCGTTAGCGTAAAAGGCCATTTATTAGGAAAGGGTTGAACAACAATAACAAAACATCAATCAAACCCCCCAACAATCCCCAACGACATATCTCTCATCCTTCCATTCGCTCCCATACTCCAAATACTCACTCCCGCATCACACAAACACCTCCTCACTTATCCCATTCGCTTCATCACTTCTCTTCCAACCTCCTCCATCATCTCCATCCATCGCACTCCTGTATGACGCACCCCCACCTTGCACCTGTATCCCCCTCCCCGGAAGGGTGAGAATGCCCGTCATGGACTCCCCCCCTCCCAAGTACCGCCACACACACTCTCAACCCGTCCTAAACTGGCACACTTTATAACCTACACCCGATCCTTCCACCAAAATTGTAGGGTGGGCGGGTGGCCAAAACAGAACTCCTAACCCACCCTGGGGCGCTGGGGACAGGAAAAGGAAGAACTTCCTCTCCCAACCCCCTTTATCACCTATCCTAGACCCCACCCCTTATCCCACCTCTAATTCCCTGTCCTAACTATCGCGCGAGCACCCCAGGGGAAGACTGGTCTGTCGAACTCACTTCCCCTGGGGGCCGCATTGCGCAATAACCACTCCACGCAGCAATTCGTTAGCGTAAAAGGCCATTTATTAGGACAGGGTTGAACAACAATAACAAAACATCAATCAAACCCCCAACAATCCCCAACGACATATCTCTCATCCTTCCATTCGCTCCCATACTCCAAATACTCACTCCCGCATCACACAAACACCTCCTCACTTATCCCATTCGCTTCATCACTTCTCTTCCAACCTCCTCCATCATCTCCATCCATCGCACTCCTGTATGACGCACCCCCACCTTGCACCTGTATCCCCCTCCCCGGAAGGGTGAGAATGCCCGTCATGGACTCCCCCCCTCCCAAGTACCGCCACACACACTCTCAACCCGTCCTAAACTGGCACACTTTATAACCTACACCCGATCCTTCCACCAAAATTGTAGGGTGGGCGGGTGGCCAAAACAGAACTCCTAACCCACCCTGGGGCGCTGGGGACAGGAAAAGGAAGAACTTCCTCTCCCAACCCCCTTTATCACCTATCCTAGACCCCACCCCTTATCCCACCTCTAATTCCCTGTCCTAACTATCGCGCGAGCACCCCAGGGGAAGACTGGTCTGTCGAACTCACTTCCCCTGGGGGCCGCATTGCGCAATAACCACTCCACGCAGCAATTCGTTAGCGTAAAAGGCCATTTATTAGGACAGGGTTGAACAACAATAACAAAACATCAATCAAACCCCCAACAATCCCCAACGACATATCTCTCATCCTTCCATTCGCTCCCATACTCCAAATACTCACTCCCGCATCACACAGCAACCTCCTCACTTATCCCATTCGCTTCATCACTTCTCTTCCAACCTCCTCCATCATCTCCATCCATCGCACTCCTGTATGACTCACCCCCACCTTGCACCTGTATCCCCCTCCCCGGAAGGGTGAGTATGCCTGTCATGGATTCCCCCCCCCTCCCAAGTACGCCAACCAGGGAACCCCCGGAGGGCGGTTACCTGCCCCACCCCACTCAAGTGCACCTTTCGTCCTCACTCCCTCCGGCACCAAATGGACTCATTCCACAACGCACTAATGACATCCCTCAACTCCATCATGTAATACGCATTGCCCATGTACGAATGGTGCACCCCGTCGTCCCTAAAATGAAGGGGCTCTTCGAGCCGCAGACCAGTGTGAGCAATCAACTTGATTCCAGAGTTCCCACAAAAGACTCGCATTGCCCTATTCAATTTCCTTCTTGCTCTTTCGACAGCTGTGGGTTTCAATGCCCCCCGCCAAATCCGGCGTGGAATGAATTCAGTCCATACAATGCAGGCGCCAGCCAGATTGCGTCTCACAGCATCCAAGTCCCTTTGCATCAAATGAAGCAGCGACACCCCGGATTGTTTCACCAAATCATTTCCCCCCAAATGGATAACGAGCATGTCCGGGCAACCCCTCTGCGATACTTTCTTTGTCAGCCAGGGCAACAGCACTCCCCAGCGCATCCCACTCTTGCCCCACCAATGTACCTCGTGGTGACTGCTCCACAGGCCAAGACTACGACCGTACACCTGCCTGTCCGCATATTTGGAGGCCCAATGCACAAAGGAATCTCCAACGATCCAGGTAACCGTCTTGGCTCCCGGACCCCCCACGCAACCTACGAAGAGAAAAGAAATTAGTACAAAGAAACAGACCCCCACCGCTCCAGAAGCCTTTGCGCACCTCATCGCGCACGCCAGCCCTACTTTCGCACGTACCGCTCGCAACAACGCGACCTGGCAAGTCTTTTGCCGACCGCAAATTCTCCGCCCATCTCCTCTCCCTAGGACCCTGGTAACCCACTCGAAAACCTGCAAACCCCCAGTAAAAATTTTGCGCGGCCTCCCTACCAGGGTATCTGGAGAGCCATGGACACATGGCCTCCGCCTTAACCGGCGTAGGAGCCCTTTGGCCCAGACTGTCCTCTTCCTTTGGTAATCTGCCACTGCTCAGAGGAAGTGGCCAGCGTGAAACATTGTGTGACCGGGTGGCGTCCCCCGCACTTACAACACTCATGGTCGAATTTACACGGATGGCGGGTGCAGAAACCTTTGTTAAAGTTCCAACATGCCCCTGTGGTAGCCCCCCCACTCTTACTTGACGGTCCTGAGGCCGTAGAAGTGGAGGCCTGTCCTCCCGCACCTCCGACACCACCCTGTCCCCCCGCCCCGGCTTGGGTGGGACGGGACTGAAAGGACCGATACGTTACCGGAAGCCCACTAGCCGTGTGCGTAGACGCGGACGACTGCGTGGAAGACATCCACTGTACCCACAGTTCCTGGTCCACCTCCCCCCATGGTTTATCGGGGTTAACACTGATTCTGGCCCTAAACTCCTCGTCGTAGCTGAGCCACGCGAACCCACCAAAGTGCATCTGCACTTTGCGTATAATATCCATATACTTCAATAACGCGATGGCCCTATCTTGGTGCTTCTCACAATAAATGCTTGCATAGATCACAAAGGCCGACGTCCAATTTTCCATGTTCACCGGCACCCGTGGCCTCCTTGTTAACTCCCACTCCTCCTCTTTCGAACCTTCCTTGGCCTGTATCTCCCTATGTAACAATTTGAACACATCTGCATATTCGTGTTTCCAAATCCGAGCCCTCGTCTTCTCCGATAGGTGGGATCCTAAGGGCATAGCTAGTCCCATATACGGCAACTTTTTTCGATGCTTTTTTCCTGCCTCTTCCTTCCCTTCTGGCTCCCCCGGCTTATCCGTCTGCACACCAGCCCCCACTAACTGTTTCCCCTCCCCCGACAATTCTGTCCCCTTACTCGGCGCTCCCACCTCCCGCACTGACCCCTCCCCGACACCTACCGACCTACAGGCCTTCTTCCGTCCCCCTCTGCCCCCATCGTCCCACGCCTCCCACCAGGCACCCTCACCTGCAAGAGTCACCGGCACTTCCCGATTCCGTCCACTGGACACTTGGGCTTTCTTCCTCTCCGTCTGGACCCCACTGCTACCGGCCTATGGCACCTGCAAAACACCAATCCGTCTGGTTGCCGTCTTCCCCTTCCCCCTGTGCACCTCACGCACTTCACCTTCTTCCAGCTCCTCACTTTCAGACTCATAATCCAGCTCCTCCTCAAAATCATCCTCAAACTGCTCCTTCTGCACCTCACTCACCACTCTCTTCGCACCTTTTCATTTCATTCCCGGCACAATTCACAATCCGGCGCCGACGATGCCCGCTCCCGCGACGGAGGGCAGGCCGCCGCAGACCCCCCTGCTGCTTCGCCCCGGCGTTTGGAGGCCGTCTTGCCCCCCGCCGGTCCACCCTGGCCTCTACCAGCATCCATCACTGTCTTAAACACCCCCCCGGACCGTCACAGCCCGAGGGGGCCCCAGTGCCACCAGGTCCCTGAGACGTCAAGTCAGTCCCTACCTCCTCTGCCCATACCCACTGACCTCGAGTCTTAGGCTGCCCCCCGCCCCTCCCGCGCCCCGTCGCCCGATCTGCCGGCCACGCTGGGGGGCAAACTCCAGAGGGCACACCCCCCTCCCCCGCCGCCTCCCTAGCAGCGCACATCTCCTGCCACCTGCGCTCCGTCTCCTCAATGACCCTGTGCTGTTCCCGAATGCGCTCCTCTATCGTCATCCCCTCCCATCTGTCCACCCCCCGCGATTCAGCCTTACCTCTGGGGCCCTGCCCCAAGCCCCTGGAGGGGCCAGGAGCCTCCCGCCATTACCCCAACGCCACCCCTTGCGCTACTGCCGCCCTCACTGGACCTTTACCCTTGCCCCCCCGCCCCGCACTGCCCCCTTTGCCCCCTCTGGAGAGGTCAATGGCCTGCTCCCCCCATGATCCTTCCCCCCCCCCACTGAATCGCTACCAGAAAGCTGCAGGTTAAACTCATCCCCCGTCTGATCCTCACTCTCCCCCTCCTGGTCACTGCCCTCACTAGAAGCACCCAGGCACACCCCCTGTCCTGTTAGGCCGGCTCCCTCCATCCTTCGTTGTACCTCATCTCTGCCATCCCCCAGGGGCCCATCACTGCCTTTCCCAACATCCAAGACACTCCCCCCACCCCCGACCCCCCCACTGACTCTCCCTTCGTTTGCTGTGCGTGCGCGGGGAGGCTCAGGCACCTGTCCCACGCTTCTGTGCCTCACTCTACCTCCTGCCCTCCCTCGCGCCATGCTACTTGCCTTTGACGGTGGCGGCTCCTCTTGGCAGGCCGCCACCGCAGCTGCCACTCCCGCAGACGCGGATCTCGGCGTCCGGGTCATTCCGACCCATGCCTGATCCAGCACGCCCGGCCGGAGGAGATGGATCTCCCCGCCCGGCCTAGCAATTGTAGGGCGGCGTGCACGGCCGCCGCATCCTCCTCCATCTGCGCTCCAACGCGCGCTGCCGCCTGCCGATAGGACCCGACATAGCTCCAGCCGACCGACTGGGCCGCTCCGAGTCTTCACATCGAGCCACAACCCCAAAACAGAACTCCTAACCCACCCTGGGGCGCTGGGGATAGGAAGAGGAAGAACTTCCTCTCCCAGCCCCCTTTATCACCTATCCTAGACCCCACCCCTTATCCCACCTCTAATTCCCTGTCCTAACTATCGCGCGAACACCCCAGGGGAAGACTGGTCTGTCGACCTCACTTCCCCTGGGGGCCGCATTGTGCGCAAATGTGTTGCTTGGGCAGCGCTGACAGACAGACACACATCATGCCATGCATGTTAGAATGGATGCCCGCCAACCAGGCAACAGCACAATCAGATAGCCATGGAGATAATGACGCATTTGTGTTGACACCTATCACTCTGACAGTGGGCAGTGGCATGAATGTCAGCGGCGAATGAGCAAGAAGCGCACTGCATGGGTGGGACATGATTTGAGGAGGATTGGACACATCACGCAGCAGAATTATTTACTATTCACACGTGTGTGTAACTGCAAGCGCACCTGCTGCTGCCGCCACCGTAGCCTAGTGGTGTACAGTCTCTTTGGCTGACAGGGCCCTTAGCGATGGCACCACGAATGATGGCCCTGGCACTAATTGTTGGCCAGCCTCCGCGGCGCTCTATTAAAAACAGTCACGCGCCACGTTGCGGCGACGGACAGGTCTCTTGGGTGGCAGTCGCAGATTTGGTTCAGGAATTCGGGGGATTTACAATTGTCATCATTACATCACTCACACTGTCTGTCACTGTCTTTCGTCGTCACACTGGAGATACAGACAGTGAGTGACTGAGTGTGAGTGACCACCACTAACGTGGCTCCGCATTGGCAGCAGCCACAGCATCGGACATGAGACACCGGGCTGTGACTTCACTTTCACTCGGAGACGGTCAGCCGTGGCAAACCACATGTAGCGAAGCAAACACACATTCAGTAAGTGAATGTTAACATGGTAGTAGGGGCGGCCAGTATAACTCCTAGCAATATTTAGGTACAGTGTGAGAAAATACCTCCTGCTCCTGATAAACTTCATTGAATGATCCTGCCTCTCTTTCCCTGCAGTATTTCCCTCACACTATGCTGCTACTGCTACCCTCTCCATAACAGTGCACATATGTGTTTGTTTCCTTACTGTTGTTATTGGTTCAGATAGAGGAGACTTATCTCCTAGTAATGCCCACTTCATTCTGTGGTTTACAGTAAATACATCTGAGTTGCCACCTTTTCAACACTGGATTTGCAGTTTAGACCTCAGTGCAACTGATTATTAATGTAACAGTAAATGTGTACTTAAACTGCACTTAACTTTTCCTCTTAGGTTTAAAAATAGGATGTGATTGTGCAGCTAATTTCATGTAGATTTTGACCGAATAATTGGCTAACACATCTAATGCATGGTCCACAAGTGTGAACTTTTCACTGCTGTGGTTGCTGAGAGAAGGGTGGGAAACAATAGAGAACTATAGCTGCCAAGGTTTCAGATTACTTATGGGTGACTTTTATGTGTTTTCGGTGTGCTCATATGTGACATTTGTTGACTTTTAGTGAAACTGTAGCACATAGAAACAAGGAAGTGTGCCTTGCGCCATTGTGCACACACACCAAACAAGGTATGTATAGCTGGCATTTGTTTACTTCAGAGCTAGCACTTGCAGCATGGAAGACATAATGCTGCTTTAGAAACATATTTTTCTGGAATGTGATCACATTTACATGGTGCTAATATACATCACTATATAATATTGGACTTGAGGCATTGAATACAGCTGTCCAAACTAGCATTGGCCTGACATGGTTTATAGCCAGTTCACCAGCGAAAAGTGCAAATACAGGTCCCAAAAAGTAAAGTGCTATTGGCTACAAAGCTATGCAGGTGGACAGTATTAGTAACACAGCACACTGCATTAAACATAAGAATTCTGATTGACTTTCCCCTTAGTTAGACAAAGAAATGTGAAATATGCATGCTTCTCAATTTACAAATACTTTGTACAAATAACACGCATCATGCTACTTTTAAGAACCAATACTAAACAATAAAAGGTGGTATTACGTGACAACAGACCACCATGATTATTTTTTTTTGGAAAATCTTTTTTATTGATTTTATGACAGAACATAACAAAAGCAGGTCACAAAAGACAGGTCTTAAAAGTGCATTCACATCCGGGGTGTCGCAGCACCGGGAACCTACAGAGACAGCAGGAGGACTAAACCAATATGCTTGACGTCGGGCACCAGCCATTGATTATACCGGAATCTCGAGGCCAGACAGCCGGGCCTGCGGAGGCTCAACTATGTCCCCTCGGAAGGTGTTCCACAGTGACCACACCTCCCCCCACTTCCGCGGGCATCCTCGCGCCGTATATACCGCTTTTTCCTGTAGCATGCACCAGTCCATATCATTTTGCCAGTCCACCAGTTTAGGCGGTGTCGATGCTCCCCACAGACGAGCAATGTTCCGCTTTGCAACCATTTGCCCCAGTGTAACCCAGAGTCTCCCCCGCTGGGGCAAGTCCGTAGGCTCCCAAATGTTAAGCAAGCACCTCTTGGCCTCAGTGCGAATAGGAGTCTCCCATACCTCACCCATGCAGGACACCACTCGCCTCCAATACCGCTGCACCCTAGGGCATTCCCACAAGACATGGAAGAAGGAGCCCATCTCTCCGCACCCCCGCCGACACAGCCCCTCCCCTCCCCGCCCCATCGCCTGTAGCCTGGTGCAGGAGACGTATACCCTATGCAGTATTTTAAGCTGCACCAACCGGAGTCTAGCCGAGATCGCGACTTCCCTAGGGGATGCCAAAGCGATGGTCCACTCCTCGTCATTAATCTCCAGGCCATCCGCCACCCACTTCTCTTTCAGGGAGTCCAGAGGATCAGGGGGGTTGTTAACCAATTTCTTGTATGTGAGCGAGATGGCGTGCTCTGGCATGTGGCCATCCAGCAACCTGTCCTCCAAC
Organism: Triturus cristatus; assembly: GCF_964204655.1. NCBI lineage: Eukaryota > Metazoa > Chordata > Amphibia > Caudata > Salamandridae > Triturus > Triturus cristatus. The sequence continues at coordinate 884,721,456 of NC_140594.1, forward strand.
GGGGAGGCCTGCGGGGGCCTGGTGCCCAAGGGGATATTAGCTCGGAGGGAGTGACGGACCTGTAGATACCGAAAATATTCCGTGCGCGCCAGGTCGTAAGTGTCCTGGAGATAGGCGAAGGATCTGACCCCCTCCGGCCCCCAAAGGTCCCCCACCCGGGAGATCCCAATAAGATCCCAGCTACGAAACCCCTTTGTGTGACGCAGGCTACCCAGCCTCTCCGATGCCCACAGCGGTGTGGCCAAGGTCAGCTTGTTAGACCAGCCCAGCGCCCTGTGCGCGGCGTGCCATATGTGTACCGAATGCTTCGTAGGCCCCGTGAGGTGGAGTCTGCCCGAACCGGAGTACAGCGCAACCTCGAAGTTCCCCCCCGGGAGCAGCCATCTGTCCATCGCGTACCCCGGGTCGTTCCCGTCGCAATACGTCCCCTGATTTATCGCCGAGAGGTGAGCGGCCCAATAGTACTTGCGAATATCCGGGAGGGCTATCCCCCCGTTGTACCACCCCAGCGTGAGTTTCCGTAACGCTATTCTGGGTGTACCCGACCACAGGAGGGTCCGCTGCGCCGCCTCCACCGCCGCAAAGTACGAGGCAGGCACCGGGTCTGGGTGGTTTTGGAGAGCGTACAAAAATCTGGGGAGCGCCATCATTTTAAAAAGGGCCGCACGACCCAGCAGCGACAACGGCAGCTGCCGCCAAGAGGTCGAGTCGCGCTGGAACCGCTGGAGCGGCGGCATGAGGTTCCTCTCAAACCGGAGAGGCCCATCCCGTGTGATAAACACTCCTAGGTATCGAAAGCCCTCCTCCGCCACTACAAGCGGGCAACCGTCAGGGAGCCGGGGAGGACCGCCGTGGAGAACATATAGGACCGATTTAGCCCAGTTGATGCGGAATCCGGAGTTCTTCCCAAAGCTGACAAAGATATCTATTGCTGCCAGAATAGACTTCCGCGGGTGGGAGAGATAGAGAAGGATATCGTCTGCATAGAGCGAAATCTTGTCTTCCCAGCCCTCCGCCCACCGCAGCCCCGTTATGCAGCTGGCCTGCCGGATCCATGACGCCAACGGTTCAAGTGAGAGCGCGAATAGGAGGGGGGAGAGCGGGCATCCCTGTCTGGTGCCCCGTTCAAGGCCAAACACCTCAGACACCCTACCGTTAATTACCACTTGAGCCAGCGGCTCCGAGTAGAGAAGGCGGACCCAAGCAACGAAATACGGACCAAATCCCAGTTTTCGGAGTACGGCCATCATGTATGGCCACTCGAGGGTGTCGAATGCCATGGTGGCGTCAAGCGACACCACCACTGCATCTTCCTGAATCGTGTGACACCGTCCCAGCACCCCGTGCAGGCGGCGGATGTTAAGCGCCGTGTTACGGAGGGGCATGAAGCCGGACTGGTCCGGGTGGACCAGCTTGGGGAGTACCGAGTGGAGCCTGTTCGCGAGGGCCTTAGCAAGAATTTTCGGCTCCGCGTTCAGCAGAGAGATCGGCCTGTACGAGGAGCAGGCATCTCTTGGCTTCCCTTCTTTTGGGATGGCCACTATAGTCGCCAGGCACTGGTCGCGTGGCAATATTCCCGCCGCTGCACTCTCCTCGAACATGTGGAGGAGATGCACGCTAAGGACATCCGGCTTTAACTTGTAAAGCTCGATAGGCAAACCATTGGGGCCTAGCGCTTTCCCCGGTTTAAGGTCCACAATCGCCCGTTCCAATTCGGACGCGGCAAGGGGGGCCTCCAGGGCATCCCAGTCGGCCTCCGACAGACAGGGCATACGAATGTCCGCCAGCAAGGCATCGGAGTCTTCCCCCGGCCGGTCCGACCCCCTGCTGTAAACCCGCCGGAAGTGTCCCGCAAATTCCTCAACAATTTCTGTAGGCTCCGTGAGCGTCGCGCCCGACGCTGTCGTGATCACCGGTATCACCGTCGCGGCCCGCCGCTTCTTGTCCAGCCACGCAAGAAGTTTGCCTGCCTTATCTCCCTGGTCGTACAGCTTGCCCACCTTGTGCTGAATGGCCGTATGAGCAGCGAGCGTGACTAGCTCTTTGTACTCCGCGGTTTTGAGCCGTAGCCGATGGTGCACCCCCGGCTCCGGCTCTGTCTCCGCGCAGGCTTCCCCTTCCAACGTTCGCAGGTCTGTCTCGACCGAGGCGATCTGCGCCTCTCGTTCCTTACGGCCACCGGCAATGGCCGAGAGGGCCTCCCCCCGCCACACCGCCTTGAAAGCTTCCCACAGGGTTACCGCGGAGCCCGTCGACCCAATGTTGAGCTCGAAATAGCGCTCAATGGCGCTGGTTAGTTTTTTCCGCAGGTCCTCATTCTTGAGACGCCAAGCGAGTATTGGGGAGACGCAACCCTCCCGGCCACCCCCCAGCGCGATCTGTATGTACACTGGGGAATGGTCAGAAATACCCTGCGCCAGGAGGGAGGCCTCCCGGATGAGCATGTCCGGCCGCATGGAGGTCAGGACATAGTCCAGGCGGGAGAAAGAGCGGTGCGGGCCGGAGTGGAATGTGAAGTGCCTACTCGCAGGGTGCAGCAGCCGCCAGGTGTCTGTGAGCCCAAAGGCGTCGATGAAATCCGCCAGCCACCTTTGCCCCGTGGGCGTGTCCCTGGGCGGGTGCCTGTCGAGGGTGCCGGAGGCAACGGCATTAAAGTCCCCCCCTATGAGCAACTGCCCGTCAGGGAGGGAGAGCAGGAGTTTCCCCAGGTCCACGTATGCCTGTGCCTGCAGGCCGGGAGGGATATATATGGAGACAAAGTTAACCCGCCGACCCGCCCACCTCCCCGACAGACCCGCAAAACGGCCGAGGGGGTCTAGCTCAGTGTGGTCAATGTGCAGGGGCAGGGACCGGCGAACCAGTATCCCCACTCCCCGCGATCCAGAGGTGAAGCCGGAGTGAACCGCTAGGGTATATCCCCATCTATTGAGGGCCTGGCACATGTTCCCCATCAAGTGTGTTTCCTGCAGAAATACTATATCAGGGAGGTGTCGTTTAAGGAACTGAAAGACAATAGTACGTTTAAGCCCATTCCCTAGCCCATTGACATTCCAGCTAAGGATCTTAAGGCTGTACCCCCCTCCACTAGCCATAGTCCCTGCTGTAGAGTCCTGACCGCCTCCAAGCACCGGCGCTGCCAGCCACCCCGTGTCGCCCATCAGTGTGTGACCAAAACAAACAAACATCCTCACAGTGGGGAATACTTTTTAAAATTTGTAGTAAGACAGAGTGCCTGTTACAAGTGGAAAACTCACAGTGGGGACTAGTTTTTAAAAATTTTATTAAGACAGGTGTCCATTTAACCCCCTCCCAGTATCTGTATATTGAATAGAATTTAGATTCATTCTTAAATTTGTTTCTGATGACTATTTCTGCATATTTGAGAGGTGCGACTTTGGGCTGGTTTTTGGGCTGACACTGGTCTGTGTTGGGCTGAATTTGGGCTTAGACCTGAGCGGCTTTGGGCTTGGTATGGGTCTCAAAATCTGACAACACTGGCCAGAACCCGAATTTCCGAGTCCCTGCTATTAATTATCCACTGTCCACCATGTAAAACACTAACCGAGAAATCACACCTTTGGGCGCACTCGGGAGAACAAGCGCCAGACAAGACGTGCAGTGGACAAAAGCCTACGACAGAAGAAAGGAGCCTAGCATAATTTATTATTGGAGGGACAGCGGCCGCAATAAATAACTTGGGCCCGATTCACAGAACTAACTTAAGACAAAATCCTAAACTTACTACTATTTTCGTATTCACAGAAGGCACTTACTCACTTCGGTATTCACAGAAGTTAGGAGTCCTAACTTTAGGACTCCTAAATGCCTTCTGTGAATACCGAAAGTCTTAAAGTTAGGATTTTTCTCAGTTTAGGAGTAGTAAAGTTAGGACTCCTAGCTTTAGGACTCCTAAATTCCTTCTATGAATACCTAAAGTCTTAAAATTAGGATTTTTCTCAGTTTAGGAGTCCTAAAGTTAGGACTCCTAGCTTTACTACTACTAAACTGAGAAAAATCCGAATTTTAAGACTTTCGGTATTCACAGAAGGCATTTAGGAGTCCTAAAGTTAGGAGTCCTAACTTTACTACTACTAAATTGAGAAAAATCAAAATTTTAAGACTTGCGGTATTCACAGAAGGCATTTATGAGTCCTAAAGTTAGGACTCCTAACTTCTGTGAATACCGAAATGAGTAAGTGCCTTCTGTGAATACCAAAATGAGTAAGTTCCTTCTGTGAATACCAAAATGGTAGTAAGTTTAGTATTTTGTCTTAAGTTAGTTCTGTGAATCGGGCCCCATGTCATTATTTTAGATCCCAGTTTCTCAGTTTAAAAATAGTGAATTGAAATGCACATTTTCAGCATTGCCAGGCCACACCTCCTCCCCCACACATCATAAATATTATCAACTCTCTCCACCCTTCATTCACAGCCAGAACCCTAGTTTCAGAGTGCAGACTTCCCTATTAATTATCCACCGTGTAAAACACACTGACCAAGATAACACACCTCTGGGCCCACTCGGAAGAATAAGCGCCAGGCAAGATGTGCAGTGGAAAGGAGCCTGGCAAAATGTATTACTATAGGGAAATCAGCAGCAATACATATTTATCATGAATTCATATGTATATATGCACTATGAGCAGTCAATAATGAATCTATATGCTGAATTATAAATGCATGCTTGTAGAAAGGATTTGTGTGTAGTTGCGCATGTACTGGAGTTGTTACCCATGTTTGTATATGTGTCCTGCACACGTTTCCTCTATGTGAGGTGGATCACATAAAGCGTGTGTTCCAAGTTTGTCTTATTAAAAAAGACGTTTTTTAATCAAAATAACTCTAAAACAACTAATCTTCACTTAAACTAGTCAGCTGAATCAATAGTGGAGCAAGAAAAATAAGTCTGTGCTCATGAATTCGAAAGCAGGCAACAATTAGACACAGATGTGGGTGAAATTAGTTACAGTTCACAAAATGCTACACTTTAACGTGCTTTCGGTTTTGTTTATAGGACTGTGCTCAGAAATGGCACTCGTGTAGAAAAATAAATGGGTGGAAGTCACTGGGAAAGTGTACCTCTGCTCAGTGCCCCAGCTCCCCCTCTGGGTGTCACTGCCTGCTGCATGGTTGGTGTCTACCAGTGACCTACAACGGTAATAAGATAGGTGTCGCATCACCTGACAACACCACCACGGTTCTATAAGTGCCTGCCTAATACCCCACTATTACCGCATGCACCCCCAGATGCACAACTCCAAGAAAAGCTGCTGGGATTTACAGCAGTTCAGCGCCACCAAATGGCATATGCTTCAAACGCGGAAGTTCAGTACACACACCTCTCTCTCAGCCATATATCGCCTTCTTAAAGTGCCACTACCTTTTGGGACTTTATTTCAGCACAACTTGAATCTTTTGTGGATGGTGTGGGGGCTTTGCAAATAAACTGTCCAGGTGTTGGTCACATGCACACGAACACTCTATTACATATTTATGGTCTACTTTTTTGCTCTATTTTATTTTCGTCATTGCAGCTTACATTAATATTGAAGTTATAAATTCTGCTAAACTGCACCTATGTGCTATTAATTTAGCAACATATTACATAAGTGAAATTTTGTCCAGTGTCCAATGTGTTGCTTCAGTGCCCATTGTGCATTGGGGAAGTGGTATGTAATATGTATGGATTATGCTCATTTGCATCAAAGTACAATTTAGGAAAATATTACACGGGGTGCAATTTTTGTTCCCTTTCTTTGTAATTTGTTCTTAATCTATGTTTTGGGTTGAGGGTACATAACTTTAATGGGTGGGGCCATATTACAGCATTTCATGGTTGTGGTAATTTGTCTCTATTTATGTGTGCAATGGGCCAGTGCGGTTTCATGGCAGCAATAACCAAGGTTTGCCTTTTCTCAAATATTTCATGTTGTTCTCAATCGTCCACCGAAAAAAGAACATTAAACTATATTAATAGCACACACTGAGCCCGTAGTAAAGTGAAGAAAGGCCTCAGGCAGCCTAAACCCAAAAAGCATTGGCAAAGCCAGTAGGTTTCTCATAGGCAAGATCTTTTGGATTTGACATTGTATATTTTTTCTTTTAAGTTATATTGTACTGCAGCTCAACTGCTCTGGAATATGTAAAAAAAACAGTGACAATGCTTGTTATTATATGGGGACTAACAAAGCATGTTTTAAAAGATGCAAGGCATGATAGGAAACTGATACAGCGCCTATATAACACAATATCAGCATTTATTGCATCTAAATTACCTTCCCTGTGACAAAACCTTCACTTTGACGTCAGTACCTCAACCTCCAATGACCTTGTACTTTCTGGTTTACTGCACTATCATTATCCCTATCTTTTTGAGAATTGGAGCCATGATCATATCATTGCAGTCAATATAATTAGCATATTGACGTAATGATGTTGTCAGTGTTAAGCTCTTTAACCTTAAAGGTTGTCAGTTTATTTGTTTTTACAAAAGTATGGTAGGTAGTGTTTACTATAATCATGTTATAACTTTTCGTGAACTTTATATGTTCTCATCAGGAGTTATACTTTAGCAGAGGCTCACATTGTAAGGTGTATATGTTTTTCTTACAATTGCAACTACTACATAGAAGAAAAAAAATCATCAGAAGATTAACACACACAAATAAGAGCATCTTTATGTGTTTGTATATCACTCATTTGAGCCCTTCACTAAAAGCGGCCCAAGTTTGAGAAAATGAGATGCACTATTAAATATGACTAACACTTGCAACATTTATGGATTCAGATTGTTACTGTATTTATATATTCTTTTAGAAAGACTAGATTTTGGAGGAACATGCAGAGAAAATAAAGAGATTTTTAGTCACTGTGTTCAGAACTGGGTGTCCAACTGAGGTATACAAACAACATAAGAGACATACGAAGAATGCACTGCTAACATATTGTTATTTAAAAGTGCTTAGGTTCAATTTTCTCATGAATATTTGATTAGTAAGTGCTTAAACTGTGCCCTTACAGTTGAATGTTTTTACTACTGCTACGCCAGCATCTCTCACAGGATAACATTGGAGTTGCCTTATTACATTTAATAAGCTGCAGCTTTCAAATGGGAACAAGTAAACAGTTAATGTGTGGTGTCTTTGGATTTGGTATGAAAGATCCTCTTTTATGGTTAAGTCGGACTTTTGTTTACAATTTAGAAAATTACACTTTGGAAACTTTTGCATTTTCCATCTTTAGCCATTTAATGCCTGCCACCTGTCTCTGGATCACATAACTGGATTTAGCTGGCAGTTTGACTTAGTGTATTCCTCCTAGACAGTCACACACAATAGAGAGCTTAGGAGTGCCTGAATGGGCAATTACTGACAGGATGGGAGGGCAAATGGGTTGTGTTTTGTTTTCACACAAAGGATTGCATACCCCCTGCAATTAGTCTGGAGCCAGGGCAGGGGAGCTTGACTGGGTTCTATTTACTCCTGTAGGTGGCAGAATTGTGTGTTTGATCCAATACAGTGTGATTTTTGCCTCAGTTTTCTCATTTGGGTTCCTTCGTTTAGATTCTGCTTGTCTTGCATAGGCCCAAAGGCAAGCCCGTCTGCATCTGTCCGCGCTCAGAATGCATTCAGCACTAGACCCCAGCTCGTTTTGGCCCCCTTCATTCTCCCACTGTAGCCTTTTACAGGGAAGTGGTCCTGGATTTGAACACTTAAGGTACGATCCAGGGATGTTTGTGTCTTGACCCCCAGATGGTATCCCAGAATAATGTATATGTCTGCACCAGTTGTGGTGCCTTTTTACCTGGCTCAATTCAAAATGTAAAGAACACATTAGAACCACGGCTATCAAGGACACTGTTACCCCCATTAATAAGGTAAGGTGCACACTCATTAATCGGATGATCCCTGATAAAGCATCACTTTGAATTTCTCGAATTTATGTATAGCCATCACCTTGATATTGCTTGGATTACTGAAACATGGGCTGACCAAACATTGGGACCTGATCTAGCAGCAGCTACCCCCCTAATATCGTCCTTCACCATATACATAGGTCTTTGAAATCGGAGGTTGTTTGGCCTTGATACATAGAGACAAATTGTCAGCAGTCATGAAGCTAGTACCCACACTGGTATGTGAAGCCTTTAATTTCAATGTCCAACTCTCCAAAATGCTATCCTTCAGGGAGGTTTTATTCTATCGCCTCCCTGGACCCAGAAACTCTTTCACTCATAACTTTGGCTCCCCCCTTGAGGAAGGTTTGACCAATAGTGATACCACCCTGCTTGGTGATTTTAACTTCAACCTAGAAAATTTAGAAGACAGTGATACAGTAGTTCTTACTGAACCCCTTGATGGTTTCATGATATCTCAGTTAGTGAAAGATCCTACCCATAGAGCTGGGCATACACTTGTTGGGTATTTTCTAACAACAAATTAGTGGTTATGAAAGCCCTGATTCCTTTAATCTGGTCAGGCCACCATGCGGGGCCTGACCAGGCCACAAACCCCTTAGATATAATACCTGGTATAAAGTACAGACAGATGCCCTCAATAAAACATTATCTGATACCATGCCACTCCCATTAGTAAATCCAGATGTTTCCTTCTAAAATTATATCAAATGGATCCATTCAGCAGTAACTGCCGCTGTACCCCTGAAATCCTGTAAATCTAGGAGAGGCAACCCCTCTGCTTCTTGGTTCACTGAAAACCTTACATTACAGAAACAAGCATGCAGAAGACAAGAGAGACTGAGGAAAAGAAAAATATAAGGGCTGTATGAGCAACTTTAAAGCTCTCTTGCTCAAGGAAAAAAACACATTTTGTACTAAAGAAATTGCTGCAGCCAGTAAGTCTACCAAATAACTTTTTCGGGTGGTGTCTGTTCTGATCTCTCCCCCTAGGAATGTTATATCTAGAAATAGCCAACATTTTCGTGAAACTTTGGCCAATTTCTTCCTGGATAAAGTGGTCTAGATTTTTAACAAGTTTAACCTGAATTCATCTCCCGGATTTCAACTCTCATTTCAATCCTTCTTTTTGAATGACTTCCCCAAACTTACAAATTTCTTGCCTTTATCTACACAACAGGTAACTTTTCTGATTAGAGACACTAAATAAGGGTCTCCCATGGGCCTCTGTCCCCCCACAATCAATAACCTGGCCACAGAAACAGTGGTTTCCTGTCTGACCCACTTTTTTAAGTCCATGCTGAAATTAGGCCGTTTCCCTACAATTTGGAAAGAGGCATCCATCCTGGCCCTGTTAAAAAAGTCAAATGTGAATCCCAATGATCCGAATAATTTTCACCCTATTTCCTGTTTACCATTATCAGCTAAAATAATTGAAAAGGCCATTAATCAGCAAATATCTCTTGGCCTCCCTTATCAAATCGTTCAGGCTGGATCTCACCTCTTATGCAGATGATCCCCAAATTGTGGTAGCAATGTCCTCGAATAATTAAACAGGCGTTAACTTTCATGACTGCATGACTACTGTTGGTAATTGGATGTACCAAAATTGTCTAAAAACCAATTCCGGAAAAACTGAAGGCATTCTATTTGAAAATTCCTTGTCCTTATGGGCCCCAACCTATTGGCCAGAGGAACTGGGACCCCTACCCACCCCAGCGTGTAAAGCAAGGAACCTCAGGGTGATTATGGACAGCAACATGACCTTTAGACAGCAAGTTAACGAAGTCACATCCTCGACTTTCCTTGTTCTAAGGATGTTTAGAAAAGTCTTTCCTCTCATCCCTGCCAAGTCTGAAAAAATGGTGATCTCTGCATTAATACTCTACAAAATAGACTACTATATGTCCTTATATCTTAACATGTAGCAGCAACACCCAACTAGGCTTCAGGTCCTGCAAAACGCAGCTGCCAGAATGCTAACAGGAATTCCAAAACATAAATCTGTCACACAGGCCATTAGACATCGTCACTGGCTGTCTGTCAGGCAGCGCATCAAAATCAAAGCCCTCTGTCTTGCCCATAGGGCGCTACATGGAGTCGGCCCGGAGTTCATTAAACAATCTTTTATTTGGTATACTCCAGGAAGAAGCTTGAGGTCTTCTGGCACTCGCAAATTGACAGTCAATAGGTTCAAACAAACCAATTGGGGAGGAAAACCTTTTGTGAATTCTACTGTTAAGGAAAGGAACTCTTTCCCCCTTTACATTAGGTTAATTTCTAATATGCTTATGTTTAAAAAAGAATCTAAAAACCTGGCTTTTCCAGTAATGTACATTGAGTTTGTTGTCTTTCTCCCAGAGTGCTAGCGCCTAGACACCTTCGGTATTTGTTTGAGTCTAATGAATCACTGTAACAGTAACCTATTATAAGTAACTTTCTTTTGTGACCATGACAGACAATGCATGGGGTTCAACCATATTGTTCTTAGTTAGCTGCTTTGCTTTGATGCATGTTACAAAATGGAAAACTTATTAAAAAGATTTGAAAACAAAAAAACTGTGCCTGGGAAACAATTGAACATCCTGGGACCCCTGAAACCAATTATGGAACTGACAGAGGTGGCTACATTGTCAGGCCAGTTCTTAAATCGTTCATTGCAAAGTGACTTTGGCTATTTACCTTTTAGATTTCCCAGCAGAGTGGCAAAAGTTCCTATTGATGAGGATAGACTCTAAGCTAGTTTACTGTATATGGCAATTAAAAATGGGTCTGACTCTAAAGGTCATTTACCCAGTGGCCTATTCATAATTTTTTTTTTATGTTGACATTCACTTCTCTGAAAAAGGTGTACAGACTCTTACGAAAATAGTCATCCAAAGGTTTTCCCAAATTATGTTGATGTTGAGCTTGATCATCTCGACATGCTCACCAGAACCTGTACAGACTTTCATTCTACTTTTTGAGATGAACACATTCCTGCTTGTTTAGTGACGGAAGGGAACAGGTACTTTTCCATCCCCAGAGAGGCAGACAGGGAAGTTCCTAGTGATCTGGGTGAAAACAGCTCTCTTCCTTTTGAGTTACAAAAAGACTCAAAGGAAAAGGATTCATACTGTGTTGAAATTATTCTAGGTATCCCAGTGAAGACGGGCTAGAGTTGCGGATTGCTTGTGAGCATTAATACAGTTGATCTTATCATCTCCCTTGCATTAAAGAGTTCCTCAAAAGCTGGAAGTCCTTGATTTAAAAAACATTCTCCCATAATAGGCAACAATCTCCCTGTCTTCAGAGAGCAAGGGAGGATTTGGAATGTTGCAGGGATTCTGCACAAATGCAGAACAATGTGCAGGATTATAGGACCTTGGTGTATAGGGCCTGAGTCATCCTACCACCTTAGTACCCATGAGCCCAGGACCGACTAGCTATAGTGTCTCACATGCTCTCCTACTCACCCACAGAGAAACAAATGATTAGACACCCCAGAACACAACACTCCCAGATCTCTCAGGAATCGTGGTAACAAGACACACCCTTTCACTCTCACTCTTGTACTTGTCCACAATAAGATATGACAGAGACATGAAATAATTTAAATCTTTTATTTTAACTAACGTGCCCTAACATGCAGTATACAAGCCACAACAAGCAGGAAAATGCATAGTACAAATACAGTCAGCATAGCAGCTAGTCCATATATATCATGAAGGGAGATGTCATAATGAAAAGACAATAGAGCCTAACCTCCCTCCCCTTGCTACAAAGCAGTTTTATTATATATTAGAAGACCTCTGGGCTTTGTCAGCAGATCCCATACCTTAGCCTATAGATGGTAGATCTACATCATAGGTGCTGTCTCGCCCTTTCCCTGGAAAGGTCCCTCTTTAAGTGTGTGGTACCTATTTATGTATTCTAATAAGACCAAAGTACGTTTGTACAAACAACAGATGCATCTGTATGTTTTGTCTAAGGGCTAAGCCGTGGCCAGAACAAAATAACAAGGGATACTGTTGTTCGAACTTGCACATAATGTTCAGTCAAAATCCCAGGAACATGCAGAGAGTGAACACAGCTATGAGTTCTCATGTAAAGACAGCCATAGAAATGATTGCAAAAAATAAAGACGTTAAGTAACGTGCGCAAAGTAGCATGCAGGCTGCAGCGTGCCCATGCTAAGTTAGTGAAGACGACAAGGTCCCTATGGGCCACGTGACAGGGATGGTGGCTCTCCCAGATGGAGGCCAGAAATTGAATATCAGTAAGTAAGTAAATACATCTTTATTCGGTTTAAACTACCATAAAAGTTCAAAATTCATACAAAAAATAAATATTCCATATCAATCAATTACATGTACCATCTCCTGACCCACATGTGTCAGAGGTTTGGGCTATCTCCCAGTCAAGGAAATGTACCATCAAATCTATGTTAAAATTACAAAAAACTCATAAAACACCCTCGAATATGACCAGTAGCGTGGAGGCCATACTCTGACATTTCAAAAGATAAAGATGGAAGATGTAATGTAAATTGATACTTGTATAGCGCACTACTCACCCGCAAGGGTCTCAAGGCGCTTGTACGAATACCGCTGTGGAACCCATCCTGGCTTTCCCTGTGAGGCGTCCACTCCTGGGCACCCCCAAGGTGGAGGCCAGGCATCCTTAGCGTTGTGGGGGCTGTTGTGGAGATTAAGCAAGCTATTGCCCAGAGTTGCAGAGTGGGACTCCATGATTGGAATGGCACCGAGGCGAGAATTATCAGGTCTGTGGAATTTGTGAACCCAAGACCCGCCGAGGTGGGGAATTGAACCCTGGTCCCGGGCTAGACCTCTGCATCAGGGTCTGCCGCTCCAATCATTGAGTCACACTTCTCCACATGTAATAAAAGTACTATACATATTAAAAAACAATTGAAATGCGGAAGGTATATACTTGAGATTCCATATCTTAGGCTTAGGTTCACAAATACCATGCGGTTCTCCGAGATGCAGCAGAATCAATCAATGTCATGAGCAATAGACCATCCGATGGCATTACAAAAATAAGGCGATACAATACATACTTTCATGAGTGCATAATAAAAATGTGAATACTATATAAGGTAAGATTTGATGTGCTTGGAACTCTCTACCATAGTCCCATTTACTAAAAATCCATTTGTTCCCTGGGTATAATACAATCATGGAGCCTGTACATCTGTTAGGTTTCGAAAGCTATGTACGAGTCTTATTGAACAATTAAGAGATAACTTTATAGAGATGGCAAATAGTTATTTTCCCACTAGCTTCCGTAAATCAACAAACGATGAAATGTACTTATAAACAGAGTGGCAAACCAGGTCTGTTTGTAATAGCTGTAGATATAATAATGAAGGTCTACATTGCTTAATCTTCAGTGACCTCAACAATGGGACTAACAGATTCTTCCTAATACTTTTGTATAGCTCGCCCAGAAAGAAAAAGTGCAGCTGCGATTGAACAGATGCCACGCTTGCTGCTAGAAAAGTGAGTTCAAGGATGGAGGCATGGGAGCAGATGGAGTGGGCCTGCATAGAGAAAGATTAAAACACCTTTTGGAAAGTTGTGAATTCCCCATATTTTGCTAACAATCACAATTGCAACACAGATCTACCCACTTTAGCTCAAACCTGGGTGACCCATTTTAGCCAGGTCTTTAACAATCCCCATCATTTAAATCATAGGCAAGTGTCGATCAATTTTAACATGGATGGGGGATAGGCAATTGTCAGTTGCTCATTGGATTAGACAAAGTCATCCTAGCTCTCGCAAGAGAGAATGGTCTCCATAACTCTAGGTGAGACTTTCAATGCTTCTTTGAGTTGTGTATGTGCCATAGTACAGTGTCCATCAAACCACTTCCTTGCCTTGTTCTGGCGCTTTGATGGTTTTGTTGTTAACAACTCCGATATACGCCCACAAATTTCTAGATATGCCTCAACAACTCTTGTTGAGGGGGTATCACAACCTAGGCTAGTGACAATTACACGCTCACAGCTTCCCTACAGCTGTTTTAGGAGCTCCCCTGACTCAACCTCCACCCACCCACGCCTAAGTCCCTGATCTTTAGAATAGTCAGCACTAGGTACAAGCTGTGTAGTAGCACAAGATGTTAGGCCCAGTTTTAGATGGATAATTTGTGGGTTGTGATCGCTCATTTTAGTGGGTAAAATGACATAATCTGTAATGCTGTCTCTAATCTCTAGATAGACAGCAATAAAGTCAATTAAGCTCCCAGAACTTCTCCCCATGAAAGAAACCTGTCTGTCAGGCCGCTCAACAAATCAACAGTATAAAGTATGTGTTAACAAAAGAATGTTTAGGGCAGAGCCACATGGACTGTGATTAAAATGACTGAAATCCGAAGAGTCAGTCTCCAAAAGACCACAAACAAGGTTACTATTATGTTGGCACAACCTCATATTAAAATCACCCCCCACAATATATAAAAATCCCCTGAAATACTTGATTTAGTTAAGCGCAAATCCCAAGGAATCTATAATTGTACAGTTATTTGCGTCAAAGTTGTTGTGATAGAAATTGATCAGAATTATCAGGGACATTGTTCCAAACTTAATACATATAATCTGAAAAAATGGTGAATCAATAACCATGTCCCTTATTTTGCAGGGAAGAGTCATACTTATTAAAGTTAATAAACCTCCACTATTGTGGTCATGTGAGGCTGGAACAGCAGAAGTTGAAATTGTATGAAACCCATTAAAAAATATGTGTTCGCAAGCCCAGGTCTCTTGTAAACAGATAATTTGGTGATCACCAATCATGCCTAGCCATTCAGTCTTGAAGCTTATGTGCTGGGACTTTTGTGCACTGTAAGTATACAGAGCAGCTGTTGTTGACCAGGGTTCTTGAGCGTTAGGGTTGGGCAAGACATCAATATTAGGCAATTCATCCCTGTTAACCCTGCTTTTAGGATTCCTGTCAGAAATAGCGGGCTCCAGTCAATCAACATCAGCCAATGATGAGAAACACTTCTGAGTTGGAAACAGGTGAGTGATAGAGTGTTGGTTAGAGTACAGAGGACTCTCTGTGACAAGGTGTGGGCGTTTCATAGTATTAGGTCTATAAAAGAAGCTCAGTGGGATCGCTTCCACACGTTGGTTGTGGATGGCATAAGGAACTCTGTGCAGAATGAGGCCAACTATCCGGGCATTAGTAAAATTAACAATGATGCAATCGCCTACTCCCCTTTTGGCAGAGTGCCTATCCATTTAACTCTTCGGACAGTACTGATGTTGTTTTCCAAGATGGTGTTCGACAATTTCCATGTGAAGTAATTTCCGGTTCTACTCATATATAAGAGATCTTGGATCTGAGAATGATGCATCGCAATATAATCTACTCCCATATTTCTTATTGTGTTCTTCACCCACCTTAGACGGTGTCTGTAAATGGCCAGTAAAATTGCAATTCCTGTGCAAACACCTGTTTGCACATGGATTGCAATTATTAGAGGTTTCGTGTTTATCATACTTGGTTTGCAAACTGTTAAATTTTGTCCCAGTATTTAACAGGGTAAATGCATGTTATTCAACAAAATGTGGACTTCTGAACTTCTCAGCATCATAGTTTTTAGGCATAATACTTATCACCTCCAACAAGTGGCACTCACAGTCAGGCTCTCTATCTCCTTGTTTTTGGATTCATGCATCCCATCTCTTGTAAAGTTCTTCATCTTCAATCAAGAACATCCATATTGCAATATTGTTTTTCTGCCAATTGTGAATTTTCCCCTAAACTAGGGCCCTCTTAAGCAGGAGCAGCCAGTCGATTGGGGCTGAGGGGCCACGCTCCTCCACCTATCGCCCCTCATGAACAGTGTCTGTCAGGCTGCACAAAGGTCAGCCTGACAGGCACTGTTCACTTTCAGTTCAAGCAGCCAGGAGCCGAACATGCACATTTAGTGCAGGCTCATGGCTGCCTGAGCTGAACTTTGCTGGGATGAGGAAGTCACAGCTCCTGTGGGCGTGACGTCCTCAGCTTATCAAAAGTCCCTGAGGCCCTCCCCTCATTGACGAGGGGTAGCGTTACTGATTGCCTCACACCTGGGTGCTTCAGTTTTAAGCCCTGAAGTGCCCAGGGTCAAGTGTCAATCAGTGACACTTCATCACAAAGTGGGGTGGGGTCATCAGTCTCACTGACCCCATCCCAGTCTGTGATGACATTGGGACGGCTGCCTTCCCTTATTGGCTGACCTTAGGTCAGCCAATGAGGGAAGGCAGCAGTCCCAAGCCTTGTGGAACCTCCGAGGCAGAACAGGCTGCAGGTAAGTCTTTGTTTTTCTTTTAAAATGTTTGGTGCATGCATGCGTGTATGTATCAATGTTTGTTGAAGAGTGTTGTGAATGGATGTTCTTGTGTGCGTGCATGCATGAATGTATAAATGTTTGGTGAGTAGGGTTGTGAATGGATGTGTTTGTGTGCATGCGTGCGTGTATGCATGAATGTTTGGTGAAGAGTATTGTGAATGAATGTGATTGTGTGTGTGTGTGTGTAAATACATTGCTTTAAGTGTTAGGTGTATGTGTGCATGTGTGTGAGTGTGTCCTGTCCACCTCCCTCCCCCTAAAACTTACTGGCCACCACTGCTCTTAAGCTGACACAGGAAACCTTTCACATGTACGTCAAGTTCAGGGTAGCATCATGGCTACTGGGAGAAGTTGCTGTTTCTTTTTTTAATTTTTTTAAAATGTATCTTAAAAATCCACAGTATCAAGCCAATTAATACAGACAAATCAATAGCCGAGATACAGAAAGGAAAAAAACCAGAGGAAAAATAAAAAAAATAAACAGACAATCAATTTAGAATAACCGACCCCCCCCCAAAAAAATACATTAATTTCATCCAGTCATATGCTCAAGCATAGTCCCCCAAATATACATGCCTAACTTTTGCTTTCTTAATCCTTTGACAGAATATAAACTAAATTCCATATTAAATGTATTATAAACCTTGTACGCCACATTTCAAAAGATGGTGCCTCTGGATGTAGCCATGTAGAAGCTATGCAAAGCCGTGTGACAGCCACAGCGATAAACACAAGATATCTAACTTTATACATCGGTCTCCCAAGCAGTAGATCTTCCCCAATTCCAAGCAACATAATAGAGGGCGATATGTTTATAGCTACCCCAGTGATCTCAGATAACAACCTCTCAATATGCTGAATAAGCACCGTCAATTTAGTACAGGAGTAGAAAGCATGGAGGATATCGGCATCATCTGCGCAACAACGAAAACATTTCCCATCGAAGACACCCCCCATTTCTTCATCTTTGCAGGAGTATGATACAAATTAAATATAGTTTTATAATGTTGTGTTTTCAAATTCGCCACCACACGAATTTTCCCTGCTGTATCAATCAATTCCTCTAAGGTAACAAGTGGTTCTCCCAAAACATTCCCCCACTTAAGCTTGTGTTTCTCTAGATCATCTACTTTGGTAGTTTGCAGCTCTTTATAGAAAACCCCAATTCTTTCTTGGCGTCTAATAAATTCGACTATCTTATGTTGTTTTAGAAAATCACGTATCTGCAGAAACTTAAAGAATTGACTTTTGGGTAACTGATATTTATCCGCCAAGTTTGAAAAAGAGGAGAGGGAGCCTCGAGCCTCCGTAAGATGCCCCAATTGCTTAATACCAGCCAATTTCCATCTTCCTGCTATATGGTGGTGAAATATCGATGGAAGGATCCCTACAGCAGACAACGGTGTATAAAATGATAGCCCATCAATCTGAAACATTTTCCGTACAGACTTCCAAACCTTGTAGACTGCGCTCAATATTTTACAGTATGTTCTTTTATAATAACTATCATCAATTTTCTTAAACAGACAGTTTTTGGCCTCAGTCTCCAATACCATCTGATAAATTGATGGGGCATCAGCAAGGTTATCAACACCTTCCCCAGTCAATAGTAAGCGTATATTTGCTAACATACAAGCATGATAACATAATACAAAGTCAGGAACTGACCACCCCCCTTTATCAAAAGGCATAGTCATATACCGTGCTGCTCGCTGTGGTTTCCCGAGGGGCCCATAGGAATCTAGAGCAGAGTTGTTGAAGCTGTTGTAATTACGGGTGAGATATCTCCAAAGATACAGATCTAAAGAAATAAAGTACTTTCGGCAGTATGTTAATTTTAAGAACATTGGCTCTACCTACCAAGGACAAATGGAGACATTCCCATCACCTGAGTGCTTGTTTGATGTTTCCAGTCATAGCCCTTCAGTTTACATTGACAAACTCTTTCAAGCACACCCGTATCTTAATACACAAATATATAACTTCGTCAACCACTTTCGGGTCACTATCCTTAATATGGTTAGTACAAAGAATCTGGGTTTTCGACGAGTTAAGTTTATAGCCGGAGAGACAACCAAATTTGTGTGCTAGATGTTAGAGGGCCATCACAGGATCCGATGTTACTATTGCTACATCATCCGCATACGCGAAGACACAGAACTGATCCTGCCCTACCATAAATGGTCTTATCCTGGAGCTTCTCTCCAGCATCTCCAAAAAGGGGTTGATGTACAACGATAATAGAAGAGGGGAGCAGGGGCACCCCTGGCGTGTACCTCTAGAAATCAAAACTGGTTCAGATGTCATTCCCATATAACAGATCCTAGCAACCGGAGAGCTATATAAAACTTGCAACGAATTAATAAACCCCTGGTCGAACCCCATCGAATGTACGATCCCCCAAAGGAAATCCCGCGACACACGGTCGAACGCCTTCTCGGCATCGAGGAGCACTATTCCAAGATCTCTAGACTCAACTTGAGCAATGTCGAGAAGGGTGATAAATTTATCAATATGATTCATAGTTCCCCTTCTGGGGATAAATCCATGCTGTCTTAACGAAACCAATGGGGATATAACCTTAGCCAGTTGATTGGCAAGTATTTTCCGCATAGATCTTCCCATCACAGTTGATGAGTGAGATTGGGCGATAAGACCCGGGAAGATCACATGGCTTATCCTTCTTTTTAAATACCACAATGTTATCATCATCCTAAGACTTAGGAGCCAAACCGCTTTCCGTGGCCTGAAAAACCGCAAAAAGGTCAGTTTTAAGCTCTTGAAAGAAGGTCCGATAGACTTGAGATGGAAGTTTATCTGGACCCGCAGCCTTACCCCTCGTCATACTATCAATAACCTGCTCTAGTTCATCTAGCGTAATAGGGCTATCCAATATAGCCTCTCTGCCTGGGGTAACTGTTGAAACTGCATGGTAAGAAGCTCCAGATCTCTGCTATCCCCTCTACCTCTTGCTCTGTGTAAAGCTTTTGATAAAAATTACAAAAAATCTCCAGAATTTGGTTGAGATCATGCGCCAAGCTACCCGTCTGGTTTTTCATACCCTCTATTCTATATGCCGCCTATTTAGAACGCAATCTCTGAGCTAGACACCACCTTGTCGCCTCCCCATATTCGTAACATTCTTTTTTAAACAGCTGATACCGTGTACCAATTTCTTTACTCCATACCAGATTAATGTTGGCTTTACACCTAGCTACCTGAGTTTGGAGCTCACTGATACTATTCCTTGTGTTATACCACGTGCAAGATTTTCTACGGCGGCTTTTAATTTATTGTACTATTCCTGAACAATAAGCTTCGCTTGTTTCTGTTTATATAATCCGAAACGGTACACTTCCCCTCTGAAACAGGCTTTAAAAGTATCCCATACGATCTCCAACCTCGCGGAGTGACGATTATTTAAACAAAAATCCCTAATCAAATTTCTCATATGGTCAATTAAAGCATTATCTAGCAAAAGCTTCCTATCAAAAGTAAACCCCCTTGGTACTGTATTCATACCCAAAGCTGGAATGTCCAAAACAACTGGAGCATGATCAGAAGTGATTCTGGGGAAGATTTGTATCTGGATTCTGTGAGTAATAGAGTTGAAATAAAAAAATTAACAAGCCCGACAAGTTTGTTATGTGGGTGAGTGTAGAGCGTATGTCCTGAGTTCGGTGTATTATGCATACCCCACACATCTATCAACCTATGATCTGACAATAGATGATATAGTGCCTTAAACACCCTGGGTTTCCTACCACTATAACTCTGAATACCTAACTGTAGTTCCCGCCCCACTAAGTTAATGTCAAAATTCCCACTTAGCACCAATGGGGTGAGCCATAATTCTAACTCAAGATTTAATTGTTCAAGAACAGGGGTTTCATCGAAATTAGAACTGTACACAGTACACAACGTAAACCTAGCGCCACCCATAATACACTCCACAGTTGCCCACCGCCCATGTCTATCTGTCAAGGTGCGTCCAGAAGTTTGGATATTCGGTTTAGCCAACACCACTACCCCTTGATTCATTGTCGTTTGGTGTGAAGAAACTAAAAAACAACATATCCCATTTCCAAAAGTACCTTGCGCTTTGCCCAGGGTATATGAGTCTCCTGTAAGCAGACTAGATACGGATGAATGACCCGGAGTTCTGCAGCAACCCTCTGTCTTTTATTATAGTTATTAAGCCCACAGACATTTAACGAACAAATTCTGAGGCCTACCTTTGCCATAGGATAGACATGTAAACCATCCCTTGTACATTTCCCTTAATTAACTTTTGAAATCTCTGAGTCCTCATGGATTTAACTATACTGTGGATTAATTTTCTTTTTTTACCCCCGCATATCCCCCACTCCTCCCCATCCCCAGCACTCCCAACATCCCTTCCAATCACCCCACCACCCTCCCCACAACCCCTCACCCCATCCCATCAAAAAGGCAATAGGACTCATAGTCCCAGTGATGACAAGCTCCCGCCACCCGGGTATCCCCCCCCCACACTAATAAAACACCATATGAGCTAATCACCCTTCATTATACATCAAACAGAAAGAAAAAACCCCTACTGCCAAATAGCACACATATTAATATTGCCTAGAATACACATTTTTTATTTCTTTAATTGTTTTTAAACATGCACATCATCTAAAAAGTGTGATACAGATGCTCAAAAAGTAAGAGTATACCGGCAATGCTAACCCACCCCCTATATATATAAATATCATGAAAACCAGACAATCCTTCAAATTATATCTCCCCATTAACTCCAAATTAAATCATGCTATATTACAAGGACTGTAAATGCTCTTTAGCCTGGACCTCAGAAGTAAAGAATATGGTATGATCTTTAAATAAGACTTTTAGCTTTGCCGGATAAAGTAAAAAAGGTTGTCCCCCTTTAGCCTGAAATGGTGATATAAGCTGACGCAGCTGCCAGCACTTTTCTACGGTGTGGTGGCAATTATCAGGTCGAACAAAGAATTCCAAACCCTAGCTGGCCCTATTTCTATCAGGGTGGGCCAACTTGACAAGGCTTCCTGAGCAAGGAAATTGTAAAGAGAAATTAGAATAGCTCTGGGTCTAGCTGTTGCTTGACTGGGGCTGGAACAAATAGAAAAAGGAAATCTGTGTGCCCTCTGCACCTCTTTCTGACAGTCCCACGGTTTAAGTTCAGGGAAAGCCTCAGAAAATAACTCAATGATAAAGTTGCGAGGATCTTGGCCCTCCGAGCCCTCAGGAATCTGCAGAACTCTGAGATTATTACGACAGGAGCGATTTTCTAAATCAGCCAGTTTCCACTGAGTGTCGTCTTTTAAAGAGCGTAAAGTCTCAGTCAGAGCTTTCTGTGCTACCAATTTGTCTTCTAAAAAGGAAATCCGTGTCTCAACTTCAGTGAGTCTAGATGTAAATTCCACACAGGTCTTCGCTATACGGTGAACTGAGTTCTGAAGCTTGCGTCAGGAGCTTTGCACTCTCTGGCTCTCTATCCGTGTGTCCTCCATATGGGTCATCATAGTCTGATATATCAGAGATAGTGAGATCTCTTCCGATGGTCCTGGTGCATTTCCTTTGACCACCTCAGTACCCCTGCCAGTGCCACTCTCAGTTGTAAAGGAGTAGTCCCACTGTAAAGCGTTGCCACCATTGCTGCTATCTACCAATGCTGGACCCTCTTTAATCTCATATTTCTTTCGTACCATGCGGGGGCTATCATCGGAAGTATCCCTCCTGTATCCTCCGGGTGTGCACTGCTGAGATCGCTGCCACCAACCCCCTGCAGTCCATCATAGATCTATAATCCTAGCTCTGGATCTTTACTGGAGGAGTAAGAGTGGTCTGATAGAGAATAAAAATTATCACCAGAATCAGTTTTATTCAAGGGAGATTTTTTATTTCTTAAGTCCATCTTTGCACCTGAATCGAATTTTGCATTTTCATCATTTACAGTAATTAGTAAGTACACCGAATTTTCCTCAGTATTAGGGGTATTACCTTCATTGACGTTGTGATTGAGTCCCCCTACCGCGCCTTCCACCGTTGGTGTTGATGACAATGGGTTAATATGAATTGCCTTACTAATAGAGAAAGCAGCATCAGATTTTCCCGTGTTTTGAACGATTACAGCGTCAGGGGGATCAGGCGCCTTCATAGCTCCCTCTACAGGTTCAATTTGAGGGGAATTGACAGCTTTTTTCCTTTTTCCTTTCTCTTCCTCCAGAAAACAACAGGGGAATAGTGCGCTTGCCCGTGGTGTCTTTAACTGTTTTTTTGTCAGTTAACGCAATGTCCCCCTTAGTAACTTTGTTGCTATGATTTATACTGGTAGAGTTTCTAGTACTCACTGTTCCAGCCCCCGCTCCACCACCAGTTGTGTCAGCCAGGGGGCGAGATCTCCCTCTGGCAGCCTTGGGAGGCATCACGGGGGTAATGTAGCGTGTACCTAACCGACCACCATAGAACGCTGCGGCCACGAGAACACCATGCCGAGCGCTCCAGTAACCTCTCCGCAATCGCCGCAGTCCCAGCGAGATTACAGCCGCCGCGGTGCTCAGCATTCTGGGGAGACTGCCAACAGGTGAGCTTCCCGTCTTTTTTATCGCTATACTGCAATCTTTTAAGACGCCGTTCTCCCGTGCCGATACCCCTTTGATCCTCACAAAGGGGGCGGACGGCAGAGCCAGAAGCAGCCGTAACCACAGGAATCACAGCCCGTAGGAATGCTGAAAAACCACTGTCCAATAATTTTATGTCCATGAGCTGTTTCTCGCCCTGTAAATATTGCTCTCAAACAGCCGATAAATATATAACATTCACCAACACATTGTCTCTAGGCAGAACGCGAGTCCGTGTAGATGCAGGGAGACCCAGGAGCGGTCAGCTCACACGTCCAAGCTCGCGGACACCATCTTGTCTCCGACGCAGTTGATTTTCTAAAAGTTGCTGTTTCTTGTGGAAGTCACGAAGGAAACAAGAAAGCTTCCCTGCATCCAGTCCTTGGAAGTAGATTTGCAATATCTGTTTTTGATGTTTTCATTAAGAAGCAGCCAATGGCAAATATTTTCTAGTGTTAAGAGTACTATGCTACATGTTATCTGTGTTTGTAAGGCACACTATCACCAGCGAGGGTATCCTGGGACTGAGCTGCTGTGTGTGCCCTTCTTATGGTAGTGGTGCAGCGCAAAGATTGCCCACCCTTTACACATCACAAAAGTCACAGACACTTAAGAAAACACATAGAAAGAAGTGCACTTAGCACATGATTCATGTATGCAGTGGCGGTGCGTCCATTGGGGGCGTTGGGGCGTTGCCCCACTAAGCTGGAACAGCCCCACGCCCCAATGGATGCACCGCCACAGCAGCTTCTGTCACTGTGGTTGAATAAAAAAAATTCGCAGCCGAGCATCGTCGCAGTCTGTGCCTGGGTCGGTGTGGGGGCGGGGCTGGGCTGCTGCTGACGTCACGTGGATAGCGGTGCGCAGCAGTCCAGCAGACAGTACAGTGGTGGGCAATGCGCATGTCATGTTTTGGGCTCTATTCTGGGATCCTGGCCCGAACATGCGCAGATGTGTGTGTGTGGCACTTGAAACTTTTGACTACTACACGACGTGACTGGGACCCGAGGGTGCTTCTCCTAATGCAGGCCCCCGGGTCTCATTATGGGCAGGGACTAACCCTGCTCTTAAGCCAATCCTGGCGCTGCTGGCACAGTGGCGCTGGTAATACAGCGCCAGGATTGGCTGAGTTTATTCACCGCGGTCCTGCAGCAGTTGGAGTGAGTCATGGTGCGCCGTGCGTATGGTATGGCCAATCACACTGCGGCAATGTGAAGCCATGCAGTAGTGATTGGCCATTCCAGTCTCTACGCTGTTCGGCGCACCACGTCACCGCGCCAGTGCCTGTTGTTGCCTGCCACACGAGACGGAGACGACACGACCACGAGGTGCGAGGCGAGGACTGAGAGTCACGGTCACCATCAGAGACAGACAGAGTCAGACGACGAGCAGAGACGAGACACACACAGTCAGTGCCGGAACCAGCAGCGAGTCAGTCAGTTTTTGACTCTAGTATGTATCACGACGACTATGATTGTGGAGGCTTACGTTTTTGTATTTTTTATGTAATGTGTTGTTCGTGTAGCCCTTTCGACTGAGGCCCAGTCCCTGACCTGACCCTTTACATAAGAACCCCTCCTCACTTGCACTTACCACCAGGCCATGAGGCCAGCACTATTCACGTCACGCCTTGTTGTGCGGAGTTGCGGACAGCCCCGAGCACCTTTGCCGCTTTGCGCAGTTACTATATTGCGCAGTAACATCTTTTACACGAAGGCATTCATGTGGGAATTGTGTGCCTTCTTATTAATTGAAAAACAAGGATTGTAAATGAAATTTTTGAAAATGGCTGGCTGAACCCAGATGTTTCCTCACTTCACTCATGGTCAGCGCTGGACAGCAGTCAAATTGCATCCAAATGCCCTGCTAAATTGATATTTTTGTGTGCAGGTTTTTTCTTCCTCATATTGAAAAGTTGATGTATGGAGCGCGCGGGAGTGTGCCAAAGCTCCATGGCGCTGAAAAGGGTATTTATTTGTCAACCAGTTTTTCCTTCCTCTGGGTCGGGGGGGCTTGGAGTGACTGAGTATGTGTGTCTCAGTCTGAGACACATCAGTGCTGAAACCAATCTTGGCATTTCCGAGGGAGCCCCTATAATCACGGGTTGCAACTTGTCATGATTCTATAGTATTACAAATGGAAAGAAATTGGCAGGGGAGGTGTATGCAGTGATCTTAAAAAATATATAGATGCCACAGGCGATAAATGCATTAGCCGTATTTGAAAATCATGGAAACTCGCCCGTTAAGAAATGCACGTACTTTGCCGGAAACTTGACAGCTCTTGTGCCAAGCAGCTATAAATAAGTCAGAAGGGTCTTTTTTAGTCGGCGAATTTGCCTCCTCGTGTTTATGTTTCGTAAACGTATCACTTTTAATCAGTTTTTTTAATTGCCACGAGGGAGTGGGTCCCTCCCCCCTTAAAATAGTCTGGTCCCGGTCCGTCTAGTGCTGGTGCCCCGAGAGGGGTATTTTATTTCTCGTGATGTGGACGTACATGCTCACTGCGGCCTCGTGGTCTGTTTGACATATGCTGCCCACAGCTCAGCTTCCAATCAGAACATGATGTGCACAAGGCCGCGGTTCACACACAGGCGAGGCCAAGCCACGAGCTATTGAGACGACTTTAAAAACTGCAAATATATATGAACTTTCCTTCGCTTTGCCTCTTGCGTTTGGCTATGTGTGTCACACAATGCATGTGTGATGGAAATCCTTAGTTTCTGGCATGTAAGGGGGGTGCGTTGCAGCACATTTCATGATTTCACAGTAGAGATAAAAAAGGATGTAGAAAGGAATGGTGAAGGGGGGGCAAAAGAAGAGACAGGGGAGAGAAAAGAGCGTATGAAGTGCAAAGGTGAGAGACTACAAGACAGAGAGGGGTGAGATGGGGTAGGACAAGGTCAATAAGAGGAAGA
Source organism: Triturus cristatus (assembly GCF_964204655.1). Taxonomy (NCBI): domain Eukaryota; kingdom Metazoa; phylum Chordata; class Amphibia; order Caudata; family Salamandridae; genus Triturus; species Triturus cristatus. Next base: position 884,747,260 of record NC_140594.1, read on the forward strand.
GGAAGGAAGAAAGCAATTACGAGGGAGTAGAATGAGGAGCACGTGAGAGGAAGAGAGAAGAGAGGCGAAGAAAGGGAAATGTTGCTATACATTATATATTATATATGAAGCTCTGTGGTTATACTGAATAAGCAGCTACCTATGTTATATGACATGATCTCTTTATTACTGTAATAACTGCACTTTCTTCATTGCTTTATTAACCTTTCTGCTTTCTCAAATTTGCTTGAAAATGCACAATTTTTCCACTCTTTTTTCAAAATTTTCTCGGGGGGAGAACCCACCCGAACCCCCCTTAGGTTGTTTGGGCTCGCTCGCTGAGCTCGCTCGCTATGCTGAAGTATGCCAAACATTTTACGCCCCACCACTTTCAAATGTCACCGTCCGCCACTGCATGTATGGTTCAACGAAATAATGTAAGTGTTGCACTTAACATTTATTAAAGAGTGTCTTAACTGTAGGATTAGAAAACTTACTCACCTAAATGTTTTGCCTTAATTAAGAGTGATTAATAAAGAATCCTCTTTTTTTAGTAGAATATACTCACCCTAGAAATGCAATGTGATTTTCTAAATGTGTGTGCTACTTTACGTGAATAATGTTTAATGAATTGACACTGTGATTATACACTTCTCTATATATGTAGAAAATAATCCATGCATTTATGTGATGTGTGCATTAATACTCCATATATTTGATTTAAATGAATTTCTCAGTCATATTTACCATCGAATATTATGATGACCTATTTATATTACATGTAGTATGAAACCGAATGCATTATAAACGTATATTAATTTGTGTTTAAATGGGCACATCAGTGAAGTTAATGTTTAACTTGTCCACAGTAGGCCTGTATTTCACCATGCTACATAAAGTTGATTTAATTGTTCTTGCTAACTCAACATTTCTTGCAAGTATTCACTTACATTGTTAGTTTAGAACAGATTCATTACTGTAATTGAGATAGGGGTAACATGAGCCTGAGAAAATGACCTTGAAAAAGGTACACAGAGATACAGAGCTCTAACTGAATGAACTATTGTCCAAAAGTTGCCATCTACATGTGTTTAAGGGAAGGATGTTGTTTCCATGTCCAGTGTGGGAAAAACCAACAAAGTTGCAGTCTGCAACGTGATGATCCATAGATTACAATGGACCCCTGATGGCGTGATCGAGGGGAGTGTTACCCAATGGACTTTGCATGTAAAAATGTACTGTCCCCCTTGGACATTTATTCAAACGTCTCGCTGATCCCTTTCCTGATCAGACCTTTTGCAGATTCTTTGCAGACAATTTCTTTTATTCCCTCCTTTGTTGAGACATTGCTAGATTAAGATTAGGTTTTATGCCCCAATGCTTTTTAGATTTCTGCTTAAGTGGTGCTTAGGCTGACACTTATTATTGACCCATAGAAGACTCTTGACCGAACTTCTGACATGCTAACGCTTTCCTATTTGATTCATTTTGTCCTGACCTGAGTTCCTTTATGGAGTTTCCCAATTTGTTAGAACCACTTTTTCCCAAACCATCCTCTGGACTTTGAATTTCTAGATTCCTATTGTATAGGATAGAGAACCTTAGATTATTTTCTCAGTACCAGGTTCTGATGCTATTGCTTTGCATTACTGTCACACAGAATTACTTTCTATATGATACTAATTTGTCTTAATTTCTTCAGGCATCTGGGAATCCCAGTTGTTATTCTGTATCTTTACAGCATGGTTTTAAGAGTTTTCTACTTGAATGTGATTATTAACTTGTAATAAACCTTTCGAACGTGGCTTCTAATTTCTTGTCCTCATCGTGTCGCCAAATGGGTTGCAGTGTTTTTTTTTTTAATATAAATCTTTTTTATTAAACATACATTGGTTTAAGAAACATTACAGATGATTCAAATCATCCAAGCACTACAGTGATACTGAAGGAATCATCGTACATCATTACATAGAAGGAAAATATTATGGGGTAAGTGTATCATCATGCACAATAGGCCGAGGAGGTGAAAATATTTCTCCCCGGTGCATATTCCATGGGCCCCATATATGGGACCACTTTTTGGGGCAGCCCCTGGCAAAGTATACCGTTTTCTCCCGGTGCATACACCAGTCGAGATCTTTTTCCCAAGCTTCTATTGTGGGTTATTGCGTTGCGCCCCATAGCTGTGCAATATTTCGTTTCACAAGCATGAGCCCTAATGTGGCCCACTGTGTCTGATGAGTGTTCAGATCAGTTGGTTCCCAAATGTTTAATAAATATCTTCTCGCCTCCGGGAGGAGATTAATAGAGAGCACCGAGTTGATGATATCATGCACCCTCCTCCAGAAGGAGCTTATGGATGCACACTCCCAGATTATGTGCTTAAAGGTTCCCAAAGGCCCACAACGCCTCCTGCACTCTCCAACACTTGCCCTCCCCATGCGCATAAGACAGGGGCCTGTAATATACAACCTATGAAGGATTTTGAGTTGCGTAACAATCAGGGGAAGGGAAGAAGAAGAGGCTGTGATCCATTCGGCTTCCAGCAAAGTACTAATAATCAAAAAGGAATGGATCACTTGTTGCTGGCACCAGGGTTCGGAAAGTGGTTGCCGATATTGGAAAAAAACCCTCAATCACGTAATTTAGTTCGTGGGCGGTATATCTTGGTTGTCCGCCTTGATGTTTAGATACGTGACAGCATCATCATTGGGTTTTTCCCATGCTTCCTCCAACCCGGAGGTGAACCACTGGTCGTTCCAGTAGTGATCAGGGAAAAAAAGGGATTCAAAAAATGTGAGGAGTGCTCAGGTGTTTAGGTGATTGTGATAAGTTACAAAATTCCTCTGACTACCTGTTTACAATTTTATTCTATTAGGCGCAGGGAAAAAATTAAAAAACAATTAGTTGCAGAAAGGATGGGTAATGTGTCCGCTGCAGTTAAAAGTCTGAGTGATCGGTCGACATGTTTCAGCCCCTAGAGTGCCCAGGAGGGGTCGGGGGGCTTTCTTCAGGACCTCAGGTGAAGAGAAAATGGATAATATCCAATATCTGTGGGAAGTTCCTAAGTTAATCGCTTGGACTTCAGTGGGGTTAATACCTATGTATAGTGAGGGAGGAGGAAAGGTAGACACGAAAGTCCTTAGTTAGTATCGTTTTGACCAGTGTCTAGCTGCAATCATAATACAAAAGCAAGTATAGATGTCAAATCTTTAGATACAAAACGGTGTACACCTTTCATATGCAAGTGGAGATTCGAACCGTCTATATGATAGACGTGGTTTAAAAGTTAGCACAATTAAAAGTATTAGTAGAAACATGGTGAGAACACATTCAATGTTGTGAAATTAGTCGTTAAATGACCATGAGTATACGCCTAGGGCGTCATAAAGCGTAAATATCTGTGGAGGGAAAGCTGTCGCCGTTCGATATTAATGTGGCATACTGCTGTAAATAAAGAGGTAGAGACCTCTAGTCATGTCAGAAACTGGGGTTGAATGCGTACAATGAGCCACAAATCATTAGCATAAAAAACCGAAGCACACATATTATAGCGAGATTAGTATTCGTGAGCAAAGTTAAGCGTGGCCCATAGATGATCGTGAGGTTATGTCCAGGACGTCATAAAGAGTTATCTCTGTGCAGTGCCAGTATACCATCAGAGTTATATGCAAACATCGAGCCATAGAACAGTAGCAATGGTCACTCAGCCGAGAGCGGAAAGTAAATGCGGTAAACACAAAGTCGCTGTGCTGCGCATGTGCAAGTTGTGAAATACCTCGGGGGTCCGATTTAGAACTCCGTGGGGCAGGAATGGCAGCGATATTGCTGTTGAAAGAAAATGACAAATACAAACAATGTAGGGCATAGCAAGGTGCTCGATAACATTACGTGTCTTCCAAGGTGCTCCTCGTACCGCAGCTCTGGTGCAGTCACGACTTGTGCTGACACTGATTTCCTGTTTACGGGACGTTCCCAGGAGGCGGGCTTAAATGCTGAAAACAAGTGTGATGGAAAAAGGACTAGTGGTCTCTTAGGAAAAACTTTATTGATATGGGGATTGATGTTGAATTCCCACATGTTTCAAGTGAAGTTCATCTCAAGTATGGATAAAAAGACATAAAGGCAGTATTAACTTCAGAGAACAAGAGCGTGGTTTGAATAGGTATTAGCACCTCTCAATACTGGCAATACCTTTGTCGACTTGTGGCAAAAAATAGGAATAAAAGAATGTTAATTCTAATGGCATGTCTGTATGTATTGGCAAGCGAATACTCAGTTAAACGCTTAACCAAGGAATATCATCGTTTAGTCCTTGTAAGTTGGTCTTCAAGCGATGGACCCATCTTTGTTCTTTTTCGAAAAGTAATTTTTCCACATTGGGTGTTCTGATAGTCAGGGTTTCGAGTATTAACCATTTGAGGTCGTTCACTGTGTGTGGGTGATCAATGAAATGACTGCTCAGTTTGGTTGTTCCTCGTTTACATTTTACGTTGCTCCTGTGTTCGCAGATTCTTTGTTTGACTTTACGACAAGTCATCCCGATGTATCTGAGATTACACGGGCAAGAAATCATATAGATCACATGACTCGTATTACAATTTGTGTGTTGTCTTAATGTCCAAGTCATTTGTGGCAGTAGTTTGATGGTTTTGGTGGTTTCTGTGAGATGACATACAGAACAGTTGCCACAAGGGAAGTGGCCAGTGACAGGTGGTAGGGTCCACAAGGTGTTTTGGGACACCGTGGGCCTGGGATCTGGTGGACGTGTATGTACCAGAATGTCTCTGTAATTTCTGGTTCGTCTATTTGCGAACATGTGTTTGGGCCAGTTCAAAGTGCCTGAAGTGAGAATGCGCCAGTTTTTTTTGATGATCTTCTTCAAGGAGTTAGTGACAATACTGTATGTGGTGACGCAAGTCAGTTTGTCTACTGTAGTAGTTTTAGAAGTCGTTTCTAGAATACTCTCCCGTGGTTGGTTTCTTGCTCTTTTTTGGCATTTTTTGATTACTTTCACAGGGTAGTCTCTTTTACTGAGTTTGATGCTTAGATCTTTTGCTTGTGTTTTGTACTCACTGAGCTCGCTACAGTTCCTTTTGAGTCGGAGAAACTGGCTGTAGGGCAAGTTTTCACGTAAAGGGCGTGGGTGGAAGCTGTTGAATGACAGTAAGCTGTTCTTGGCCGTTGGTTTAAAGTAAGTTTTTGTCTTGATGGCTCTCGTCCTCTTTAGGTCTTACCCAACAGGTCAAGGGACCGACACATGAGAAAGGTCATGTGCTCGATTTAGTCTCGACCACCATGCCAGCCCAGGGTATCACGGAAATTCTTCCATGTGCCTGGTCTGACCATTGTCTAATAAAGGGTAGACTTTTATTGAAGGGCCCCCTGTCCAAACCTGGGGAGGGCTGGAAAACGGCCCGTAAATGGAGAAACCTTGATGGGGAAAAACTGGTCCACCTCTTAGAACACCACCCTTCAGCCAAAGAGCAGGATGCCAACGTCGATGCTCTATGTGGACACCTCCAGCATAAACTGGGAAGTGCCATTGATGTGGTGGCACCTCTTCGTAGGATGAAGAAGGTGGCGAGAGGAGCTGGGGCGCCTTGGTATAACGATTCCCTTAGGGAGATGAAACGTGGGGTCAGGAAGAAAGAACGGGCATGGCGTAAAAAATACGACGCCATCTCCAAACAAGAATATGTTTCATCCTTAGCCCAGTACAAACTAGCCATACAATCAAGGAAGGCTGCTTTCTTCGAGGAAAGAATAACTACGGCAAGAAATCCGCAAAAAGAAATTTTTCGGGTCCTGGCGGAGCTCAGGGTGAACAAGGAGCAAAGTCCCGAGTTCACCCAGGAGGACTGTCAGAGGTTCCAGGATTTCTTCGTAAAGAAGATATCTGATATCTTGGACGAAATTGCGGAAACCGCACCCTTCGAGTGTCCTCGTATACCGGACCTTATTGCCCCGCTAAACATTCCACCATTCGCTGAGTTATCCCCTATTTCCAAACAGGAATTACTCAAAATTATGGGCCGAGTTAAATCAGGTTCCTTGGTGGATCCATGCCCTCCCGACATATTCAAGATGGCAATGCCAGGAATAGAGGAAGAGGTTCTGCACCTATTGAATACCTCTCTTCATACAGGACAGATCCCTTTAGCTTTCAAAGAGGCCCGCTTGATTCCCTTGCTGAAGAAACCTGGAGCAGACACAAAATGTCTGAAAAATTTCCGGCCCATCTCCCAGCTGCCTTTCCTTGCTAAGGTAATTGAGCAGCACGTGTTAGCTCTACTATCGGGCCATCTAGAAAGCAACAACCTGCTGGAGACCAATCAGGCAGGGTTCCGTGCTAATCACAGCACGGAACTAGTTATGTTATCTATTCTAGATGAGCTAAGGATGCGAGCTGATGTAAAAATACCGAGCGCCCTGATACTACTGGATCTCTCCGCGGCGTTTGACACCGTGTGTCATAAACAGCTTCTGTCGCGGTTGAGATCCTTTGGCGTCGTGGGTACAGCTCATGCATGGCTCACATCTTTTTTGCAGGGTAGGATACAACGAGTGCAGCTGGGGGATCTATCTTCCACCCCTGCTCCGATCACCTGCGGGGTCCCACAGGGCTCTGCCTTGTCCCCCCTACTTTTCAACATCTACCTGCAGCCACTAATTGCTCTCCTGAACAGGATGGACTGCCTAGTGTACAACTATGCCGATGACACCCAGATAATCATCCGGCTGGATGATGGTCCAGGAGCACCCACTAGGCTACAGGACATATTGAAAACTACAGTCAATTGGATGTCCGAGAACTCCTTGAAAGTTAATCCGGATAAGACGGAAGTATTGCCCATTTCCATCTCGGGAAACCCTTGGAGTGAGAAATTTTGGCCTAGGGAACTGGGCGCACCACCTAAACCGGCAGCTGCGGTCAAAAGCTTAGGCCTATATGTGGATAATAAATTATCCATGGAAAAACAAGTTGCCACTGTAGTAGGCACTAGTATATGCCTTTTAAGACAACTAAGGAAGATCTCTGCCCTACTTTCATTCCCTACTTTGAGACACGTGGTCTCAGCTACACTTCTGGCTAGGCTGGACTACGGGAGCTCCCTTTACCTAGGTTTGCCACAGCGGTTGCTGGACAAACTACAGGGAGTTATGAACGATGCAGCTAGGCTAATATTTAAAAAACCCAGGACTGCCCATGCCTCTCCCCTGATGCAGGAGCTGCACTGGCTGCCAATTCGTCAGAGAATTGCCTTCAAAGGACTGTGTATCGCTCACAAGGCTCAGCATGGCAAAGCACCAAAATATCTGAAATCCCGATTATCCCCTTACACACCGGGTAGGACTTTGCGTTCGTCGGACGCCACTCTCCTCTCTCAGTCCCGTTTTAAATTGTCCACGGTGGGGGGCCGCGCTTGTTCCAACACGCTCCCAGCCTTATGGAACAAATTGGATCCAGAGCTCAGGAAGGAAAGTAATCTACTTTCCTTCAGGAAAAAACTAAAAACGGTACTGTTCAAACAAGCATGGAGCAGATCTTAGGTGCACAGTTGGTTTTTAAGTGAGTGTAACATCTTTCACGTAAATCTGGTCAGACTGCGCTTAGAGACCCCTGCGGTTATAACGCGCCATATAAATTAAATAAATAAATAAATAAATAAATATAGTAAGATCTAGAAAGTCAAGCTGTTCCTTATCTGCAGTATAAGTGAACTTGAGACAGGGATCTTGGATGTTAATCCAGTCATGGAATTCTTGCAGAGTCTCAGTGGTGCCGTCCCAGAACATGATGACATCATCTATATATCTTTTCCAAAAAAGGATTTTGGAAAGGAATGGGTTTTTGTCATTTTGTATTAAGGTATTTTCAAAGTTGCTCACGTAAAGACCCGCCACACTGGGAGCAAAGGTACTTCCCATGGAAGTACCGTGGCATTGTTGGTAGAGGGTACCTTCATATTCGAAAAAGTTTTCGGTTAAAGCCATTCTGCAGCATTCTAATACGAAATGCCTTGGTGTATGGTATGGCCAGTCGTGTTCAAAGAGTAAATTTTCGAGAGTGTTGAGTGTAGCTTGTTGTGGTAAGCTCGTGTACAAACTCTTGATATCGAGTCCCACAAGAAGCATTGTCTCACTGGAAAAGTTTAGATCTACTAGGAGATTGAGGAGATCTCGAGTGTCTTTAAGGTACGTGGGTGTGCGTTGTACCATAGGTTTTAAAAAATGATCGGCAAACTGAGAAAGGGGTTCGAGAACTGAACCGATCCCAGAGACTATTGGACGTCCTGGTGGTGGTTGTCGTGTTTTGTGCACTTTAGGAAGAGAATAGAAGTATGGTGTTCGAGGAAGTGGGGTACGTAAGAAGGAGGCTTCGTTCTTGGAGATCCAGCTGTTGGTCTCAGCTTCTTCAACCATGAGATTGACCGTTCTTTGTAGTCTTGGTGTTGGGTCGACAGAGATCATTTTATAAAACTTATTGTCCGATAGCAACTCAAGGCACTGTGCATGGTAGTTCTCCTTGTTTAGGATCACTATTCCTCCACCTTTATCAGCTGGTTTTATTACGATGTTGGGATGTGATTTGAGTTCTTCTAAGGCTTTCTTTTCTGAGGTTGTGGTGTTCATGTACGGTTTCTTGACTGACTTACCAAGACCGTCGATCTCTTTCATGATGGCTTGTTCAAAGGCCTGAATTTCAACCGGAATTTGATGGTTTGCAGGACAGAACGTTGACTTGGGTCTTAAAGAAGTATCTCCTATGTTTGTATTATCTTCTTTATCTTGGAAAAAGGCCTTCAGTTTAAGAGTTCTACAGAATTGGGCCACTTCGCTTTGTAGTTTGAAGATGTCTAGTGGTGGAGTAGGTACGAAGCCTAGGCCTTTATTAAGCACTGTTTGTTGTTCTTCTGAGAGGGTAATATCAGAGAGGTTGAATATCAGTGAGTCATGCTTGTGCTTGGTTTTTCTTTGCTCATGTTGGACATACTCCTGGTTAGTATTTGCCTCTCTTGGTCTGTCCAAGTGACGCCTCTCCTTCTTCCTCTCTGGTTGGATCGGCCTCTCCCTAAAAAAGGTTGCTGAGTGTAGGGTCCCATAAAAGGTCCTAGCTGTGGTGGTGCTGATTGGTAGGGGTTAAGCCAGCCTTGGTAATTCTGCGCAAAAGGGTGGAAGAGAGGGAGTGGGTGTTCCCCAAATGGGGGGTTACGCCAGTTGTTCGGTCTCCGTCTCTGTTGCCGTCTGTTAGAGCCTCTTTGTTTATGTTGTTGTGTGGTCTCTTCGTAATTAGAATCTGAGTTGTTAGAAGAGTTGCCACTGGACTCGTTGTCTGACTGGTAGTTGGGTGCCTCGTAGTCATCTTTACTGTACGGATGCATTTTTTCCATAGAGAATCGTTTTAAATCTTTGCTTAGTTTCTGAATCTTGCTCTGTGTGAGGTATTCCTTAGTTTCGTTCATCTCACGGTTAATTTCTTCTAACTTCTTTTTGTAAACCGTGATGTGTACCATACTTTTTAGTTTTGCCTCGCTTAGTTGGATCTTGATGGTGAGAGCTTCAGTCAGTCTAGTTGCAGTCTTGATTATGAGGACAAGATAGTCTCTGGTACACTTCCAAGAGATGGCTGACCAATCTTTCCTGAAGGCTAAGTCCTGTAAAAAAATTCTTGGTGTGTTATGAACCCAGAGGCCTCTAGGTGCAGCATTGGCGCGTAGGTACTCCGTCATGATAACGCCATGAATGGCAGTTTTGACTTGTTCTTTCTTGTCTTCGGATAATGAGTCCCAGTCATTGTTTTGTGCTAAAGTTTGTGAGAGATCTCCATCTTGTAAAAAAGATGAGGGTGTAGAGAGGATGGCGTTAATCTCGTCCATAGAGTAATTTAAGCCTAAGTTCTCTGCCATCTTCTGACCAAAGGGGGAAATAGACCGAGGTGGTTAATTACCAAGGTCAAGTTATGCCTTGTAAAAAGATTTTTTACAGGTATATTTGGAAAAGAATTCCCACAGCTGTGCGCTGCTAATTATGTAACAATCAGGTGAAGGGAAGAAGAAGAGGCTGTGATCCATTCGGCTTCCAGCAAAGTACTAATAATCAAAAAGGAATGGATCACTTGTTGCTGGCACCAGGGTTCGGAAAGTGGTTGCCGATATTGGTAAAAAACCCTCAATCACGTAATTTAGTTCGTGGGCGGTATATCTTGGTTGTCCGCCTTGATGTTTAGATACGTGACAGCATCATCATTGGGTTTTTCCCATGCTTCCTCCAACCCGGAGGTGAACCACTGGTCGTTCCAGTAGTGATCAGGGAAAGAAAGGGATTCAAAAAATGTGAGGAGTGCTCAGGTGTTTAGGTGATTGTGATAAGTTAAAAAATTCCTCTGACTACCTGTTTACAATTTTATTCTATTAGGCGCAGGGAAAAAATTAAAAAACAATTAGTTGCAGAAAGGATGGGTAATGTGTCCGCTGCAGTTAAAAGTCTGAGTGATCGGTCGACATGTTTCAGCCCCTAGAGTGCCCAGGAGGGGTCGGGGGGCTTTCTTCAGGACCTCAGGTGAAGAGAAAATGGATAATATCCAATATCTGTGGGAAGTTCCTAAGTTAATCGCTTGGACTTCAGTGGGGTTAATACCTATGTATAGTGAGGGAGGAGGAAAGATAGACACGAAAGTCCTTAGTTAGTATCGTTTTGACCAGTGTCTAGCTGCAATCATAATACAAAAGCAATTATAGATGGCAAATCTTTAGATACAAAACGGTGTACACCTTTCATATGCAAGTGGAGATTTGAACCGTCTATATGATAGACGTGGTTTAAAAGTTAGCACAATTAAAAGTATTAGTAGAAACATGGTGAGAACACATTCAATGTTGTGAAATTAGTCGTTAAATGACCATGAGTATACGCCTAGGGCGTCATAAAGCGTAAATATCTGTGGAGGGAAAGCTGTCGCCGTTCGATATTAATGTGGCATACTGCTGTAAATAAAGAGGTAGAGACCTCTAGTCATGTCAGAAACTGGGGTTGAATGCGTACAATGAGCCACAAATCATTAGCATAAAAAACCGAAGCACACATATTATAGCGAGATTAGTATTCGTGAGCAAAGTTAAGCGTGGCCCATAGATGATCGTGAGGTTATGTCCAGGACGTCATAAAGAGTTATCTCTGTGCAGTGCCAGTATACCATCAGAGTTATATGCAAACATCGAGCCATAGAACAGTAGCAATGGTCACTCAGCCGAGAGCGGAAAGTAAATGCGGTAAACACAAAGTCGCTGTGCTGCGCATGTGCAAGTTGTGAAATACCTCGGGGGTCCGATTTAGAACTCCGTGGGGCAGGAATGGCAGCGATATTGCTGTTGAAAGAAAATGACAAATACAAACAATGTAGGGCATAGCAAGGTGCTCGATAACATTACGTGTCTTCCAAGGTGCTCCTCGTACCGCAGCTCTGGTGGAGTCACGACTTGTGCTGACACTGATTTCCTGTTTACGGGACGTTCCCAGGAGGCGGGCTTAAATGCTGAAAACAAGTGTGATGGAAAAAGGACTAGTGGTCTCTTAGGAAAAACTTTATTGATATGGGGATTGATGTTGAATTCCCACATGTTTCAAGTGAAGTTCATCTCAAGTATGGATAAAAAGACATAAAGGCAGTATTAACTTCAGAGAACAAGAGCGTGGTTTGAATAGGTATTAGCACCTCTCAATACTGGCAATACCTTTGTCGACTTGTGGCAAAAAATAGGAATAAAAGAATGTTAATTCTAATGGCATGTCTGTATGTATTGGCAAGCGAATACTCAGTTAAACGCTTAACCAAGGAATATCATCGTTTAGTCCTTGTAAGTTGGTCTTCAAGCGATGGACCCATCTTTGTTCTTTTTCTAAAAGTAATTTTTCCGCATTGGGTGTTCTGATAGTCAGGGTTTCGAGTATTAACCATTTGAGGTCGTTCACTGTGTGTGGGTTATCAATGAAATGACTGCTCAGTTTGGTTGTTCCTCGTTTACATTTTACGTTGCTCCTGTGTTCGCAGATTCTTTGTTTGACTTTACGACAAGTCATCCCGATGTATCTGAGATTACACGGGCAAGAAATCATATAGATCACATGACTCGTATTACAATTTGTGTGTTGTCTTAATGTCCAAGTCATTTGTGGCAGTAGTTCGATGGTTTTGGTGGTTTCTGTGAGATGACATACAGAACAGTTGCCGCAAGGGAAGTGGCCAGTGACAGGTGGTAGGGTCCACAAGGTGTTTTGGGACACCGTGGGCCTGGGATCTGGTGGACGTGTATGTACCAGAATGTCTCTGTAATTTCTGGTTCGTCTATTTGCGAACATGGGTTTGGGCCAGTTCAAAGTGCCTGAAGTGAGAATGCGCCAGTTTTTGTTGATGATCTTCTTCAAGGAGTTAGTGAGAATACTGTATGTGGTGACGCAAGTCAGTTTGTCTACTGTAGTAGTTTTAGAAGTCGTTTCTAGAAGACTCTCCCGTGGTTGGTTTCTTGCTCTTTTTTGGCATTTTTTTATTACTTTCACAGGGTAGTCTCTTTTACTGAGTTTGATGCTTAGATCTTTTGCTTGTGTTTTGTACTCACTGAGCTCGCTACAGTTCCTTTTGAGTCGGAGAAACTGGCTGTAGGGCAAGTTTTCACGTAAAGGGCGTGGGTGGAAGCTGTTGAATGACAGTAAGCTGTTCTTGGCCGTTGGTTTAAAGTAAGTTTTTGTCTTGATGGTATCGTTCTCTACATATATAGTAAGATCTAGAAAGTCAAGCTGTTCCTTATCTGCAGTATAAGTGAACTTGAGACAGGGATCTTGGATGTTAATCCAGTCATGGAATTCTTGCAGAGTCTCAGTGGTGCCGTCCCAGAACATGATGACATCACCTATATATGTATTCCAAAAAAGGATTTTGGAAAGGAATGGGTTTTTGTCATTTTGTATGAAGGTATTTTCAAAGTTGCTCACGTAAAGACCCGCCACACTGGGAGCAAAGGTACTTCCCATGGAAGTACCGTGGCATTGTTGGTGGAGGGTACCTTCATATTCGAAAAAGTTTTCGGTTAAAGCCATTCTGCAGCATTCTAATACGAAATGCCTTGGTGTATGGTATGGCCAGTCGTGTTCAAAGAGTAAATTTTCGAGAGTGTTGAGTGTAGCTTGTTGTGGTAAGCTCGTGTACAAACTCTCGATATCGAGTCCCACAAGAAGCATTGTCTCACTGGAAAAGTTTAGATCTACTAGGAGATTGAGGAGATCTCGAGTGTCTTTAAGGTACGTGGGTGTGCGTTGTACCATAGGTTTTAAAAAATGATCGGCAAACTGAGAAAGGGGTTCGAGAACTGAACCGATCCCAGAGACTATTGGACGTCCTGGTGGTGGTTGTCGTGTTTTGTGCACTTTAGGAAAAGAATAGAAGTATGGTGTTCGAGGAAGTGGGGTACGTAAGAAGGAGGCTTCGTTCTTGGAGATCCAGCTGTTGGTCTCAGCTTCTTCAACCATGAGATTGACCGTTCTTTGTAGTCTTGGTGTTGGGTCGACAGAGATTATTTTATAAAACTTATTGTCCGATAGCAACTCGAGGCACTGTGCATGGTAGTTCTCCTTGTTTAGGATCACTATTCCTCCACCTTTATCAGCTGGTTTTATTACGATGTTGGGATGTGATTTGAGTTCTTCTAAGGCTTTCTTTTCTGAGGTTGTGGTGTTCATGTACGGTTTCTTGACTGACTTACCAAGACCGTCGATCTCTTTCATGATGGCTTGTTCAAAGGCCTGAATTTCAACCGGAATTTGATGGTTTGCAGGACAGAACGTTGACTTTGGTCTTAAAGAAGTATCTCCTATGTTTGTATTATCTTCTTTATCTTGGAAAAAGGCCTACAGTTTAAGAGTTCTACAGAATTGGGCCACTTCGCTTTGTAGTTTGAAGATGTCTAGTGGTGGAGTAGGTACGAAGCCTAGGCCTTTATTAAGCACTGTTTGTTGTTCTTCTGAGAGGGTAATATCAGAGAGGTTGAATATCAGTGAGTCGTGCTTGTGCTTGGTTTTTCTTTGCTCATGTTGGACATACTCCTGGTTAGTATTTGCCTCTCTTGGTCTGTCCAAGTGACGCCTCTCCTTCTTCCTCTCTGGTTGGATCGGCCTCTCCCTAAAAAAGGTTTTTGCCACAAGTCGACAAAGGTATTGCCAGTATTGAGAGGTACTAATACCTATTCAAACCACGCTCTTGTTCTCTGAAGTTAATACTGCCTTTATGTCTTTTTATCCATACTTGAGATGAACTTCACTTGAAACATGTGGGAATTCAACATCAATCCCCATATCAATAAAGTTTTTCCTAAGAGACCACTAGTCCTTTTTCCATCACACTTGTTTTCAGCATTTAAGCCCGCCTCCTGGGAACGTCCCGTAAACAGGAAATCAGTGTCAGCACAAGTCGTGACTGCACCAGAGCTGCGGTACGAGGAGCACCTTGGAAGACACGTAATGTTATCGAGCACCTTGCTATGCCCTACATTGTTTGTATTTGTCATTTTCTTTCAACAGCAATATCGCTGCCATTCCTGCCCCACGGAGTTTTAAATCGGACCCCCGAGGTATTTCACAACTTGCACATGCGCAGCACAGCGACTTTGTGTTTACCGCATTTACTTTCCGCTCTCGGCTGAGTGACCATTGCTACTGTTCTATGGCTCGATGTTTGCATATAACTCTGATGGTATACTGGCACTGCACAGAGATAACTCTTTATGACGTCCTGGACATAACCTCACGATCATCTATGGGCCACGCTTAACTTTGCTCACGAATACTAATCTCGCTATAATATGTGTGCTACGGTTTTTTATGCTAATGATTTTTGGCTCATTGTACGCATTCAACCCGTATCGAACGGCGACAGCTTTCCCTCCACAGATATTTACGCTTTATGACGCCCTAGGCGTATACTCATGGTCATTTAACAACTAATTTCACAACATTGAATGTGTTCTCACCATGTTTCTACTAATACTTTTAATTGTGCTAACTTTTAAACCACGTCTATCATATAGACGGTTCGAATCTCCACTTGCATATGAAAGGTGTACACCGTTTTGTATCTAAAGATTTGCCATCTATAATTGCTTTTGTATTATGATTGCAGCTAGACACTGGTCAAAACGATACTAACTAAGGACTTTCGTGTCTACCTTTCCTCCTCCCTCACTATACATAGGTATTAACCCCACTGAAGTCCAAGCGATTAACTTAGGAACTTCCCACAGATATTGGATATTATCCATTTTCTCTTCACCTGAGGTACTGAAGAAAGCCCCCCGACCCCTCCTGGGCACTCTAGGGGCTGAAACATGTCGACCGATCACTCAGACTTTTAACTGCAGCGGACACATTACCCATCCTTTCTGCAACTAATTGTTTTTTAATTTTTTCCCTGCGCCTAATAGAATAAAATTGTAAACAGGTAGTCAGAGGAATTTTTTAACTTATCACAATCACCTAAACACCTGAGCACTCCTCACATTTTTTGAATCCCTTTTTTTCCCTGATCACTACTGGAACGACCAGTGGTTCACCTCCGGGTTGGAGGAAGCATGGGAAAAACCCAATGATGATGCTGTGACGTATCTAAACATCAAGGCGGACAACCAAGATATACCGCCCACGAACTAAATTACGTGATTGAGGATTTTTTACCAATATCGGCAACCACTTTCCGAACCCTGGTGCCAGCAACAAGTGATCCATTCCTTTTTGATTATTAGGATTTTGAGTTGCACCAATCTAAGTCGTGCAGGGATGGTGACTACTCTAGGGGAGGACACTGCCTCTCGCCAGTCGTCATCGTCCAGTTCAATCCCATCTCTTATCCATTTCTCCTGCAATGGCTGTAGGGGGTCTTCCATATTGTTTATTAGCTTTTTTTATGTTAGGGAGATAGCTTTTTCTGGTAGGTGACTGTCCAATATCCTGTCCTCCAGCGGTGAGGAATCAGGAGGGTCAGAGCCCCGTGGTATGTGAGAATGAAGTGCATGAAGTACCTGAGCATATCTAAAATATTCAGTCCCTGCCAATTCATACTTCCTCTTCAGCTCGTCAAATGGCCTGACTTCACCCTTCCCCCAAACATCTTTGATACGTGAAATGCCAATGAGGTCCCACCTATCAAATCCTTTTGATCTCCGTAGGCTGCCAAGTCTCTCAGAGTCCAGCAGTGGGGTTGCTAATGTCAACCTGTTATCCCACTCAAGTGCGTTGGTGGCGTCATGCCAAATCTGGATGGAGTGTTTTGTGGGGCCTGTTAGATTATACCGTTTAGGTCGTGCATATAGAGCCCTACTATAGCTCCCACCGGGGAGAAGCCATCTATCCATGGCATAACCGGAATCCTCGGGGCGGCCGTAGGCTGCATGATTGATGGCTGCCAGGTGAGCCGCCCAATAATATTTTTTAATATCAGGAAGGCTAATGCCCCCATCGTACCAGTTCAGTGTCAGCTTGTTGAGTGCTATCCGTGGCCTTCCTTCCCACAGCAGTGCTCTCTGAAGGCCCTCTACTTCCTTGAAGTATTGTGTAGGGACTGGGTCTAGGGTGTTCTGTAGGGCATATAGGAATCTGGGCAGTGACATCATTTTAAAAAGGGCGGCTCTGCCCAACAGAGAGAGGGTGAGTGGTTTCCTTCTGGCGATATCCTTCCTCAGCCTTTGCAATGGTGGGAGAAGATTATGAGTATAGCGGAGCAAGGGGTCAAGTGAGAAAAAGATCCCCAAATACTTGAAGCCAATAGTGGTGACCTGTATTGGGCAGTGCCCTGGTGGGATGGGTGGGTCCCCTTTAAGGACGTATAGAAGGGATTTACTCCAGTTAATGGTAAATCCAGAGAATCTGCCAAAGATAGCCAGGATGTCCAGAACCACTATCAGGGATCTCCTAGGGGAGGCCAAGTAGAGCAATATGTCATCCACATAGAGTGAGATGCGCTCTTCCCAATCAGGGGACCACCTCAGCCCGCGTATCATTGGGTCTCTGCGGATCCAGGCCACAAGTGGTTCCAGGGCGAGGGCAAAGAGAAGTGGCGAGAGTGGGCATCCCTGATGAGTCCCCCGGCTGAGTTGAAATGTGGCGGAAAGTGTATTGTTAACCTAAACCTGTGCCAGAGGTTCGCTATATAAAATATGGACCCACTGGATGTATTTTAGCCTGAACCCCAGCTTAGTCAATACTGCCCAGAGAATAGGGCCATTCTATGGTATCGAACGCCATTGTAGCGTCCAGGGATACGATTACCGCTGGCTCTTGGATTGTAGGCACCCTACCCACCACGCCATGAACTCTGCTCAAATTCAGGGCCATGTTTCTGTGCGGCATAAAGCCTGATTGATCCGGGTGAACTAGGGTATCGACCACTTTAACCAGGCGAGTAGCCAAGAGTTTGGCCAGGATTTTGGGCTCGGCATTTAGGAGGGAAATAGACCTGTGTGAGGCGCAGTCAGTCCTAGGCTTACCTTCTTTATGTATTGTGACTATATTGGCGATCCTCTGCTCTCTGGGCAGCGTCCCACTCTCCCTGGCTTCCTCAAACATGGATTTCGAATATGGTGCCAATTTGTCCGGACGGAGTTTGTATAACTCAATGGGGAGTCCGTTGGGCCCAAGGGCCTTCCCGGAGTTTAGGGATCGAATTGCTTGTGCTATCTCATCGGTTGTCAGTTCACTATCCATGTATGAGCGGTCCTCTAGTGTGAGATGGGGGATCCGGATGTCGCGTAATAGGTCTTGAGATTCCTCTTCGGTGTGTGGAAAGACAGTCGTGTAGACCGGGTGGAAATGTTGGGCAAACCTTTCTACTATTTCTTGCGGCTCTGTAATCGAGGCGTCACCGTCGCCCCTAAGCTCCGGCACCAGCCTGCTCGCCCATTCCTTTTTGTCAAGCCACGCTATTAGTTTACCTGCCTTGTCCCCCAGGTCATAGATTCTACCCAGTCGCTCCCTGCCCAGTGCCTTGGCTCTATCCGTCACTAAGGCCTTGTATTCATGCTGCTTCAGGTTTAGCCTATGAAGCTTGTCTGGCGTCACACCTGATTCTAAATCGCCCTCCAATCTATGAATCTCGGCCTCGATGTCCATGACTTCTTTATGTTTCTCTATCTTTGTTCCAGCGATCAAGGACAGCGCCTGACCACGGATTACAGTTTTAAAGGCTTCCCATAATGACTGGGACGAGGTCACGGACCCCTCATGTTCAATAAAATAGTTATCTATGGATTTAAGGAGGTCCTTACGGATTTTCGGGTCTCGTAGATACCATGGGTTGATGGGGGCTAACCTCCCCACTGTGACCTGATTGAGGACTACGTGTATCCATAGTGGTGAGTGATCAGATATGGCCCTGGCCAGGTGTCTGATTTCGTGTATAAGGGAAACTTGCGCTGAGGGGACGAGGCAGTAATCCAGATGGGAAAGACTTTGATGGACCCCCGAATGGAAGGTGTATTGAGCCTGGTCTGGATGATGTGTTCTCCACCAATCCACCAACCCCATTGCGTCTAGGAAGTCAGGTAGCCAGTATGAGGAGAGACCCATCTCCCGTGGGGGATAACGATCCATCAAGCCTGAAACCACTGCATTATAGTCACCTCCTAGGATTAATAGGCCGTCTGGAATGGTGAGTAGAACAGAGCCTAAGTCTGTAAAGGTGGTGTTTTGTAGTATTGGTGGTATATATATGGACATAAGAGTGACAAGGCGTCCCTCCCACATGCCAGACACCCCAATGTATCTGCCCCGATCATCCGTCCACGTAGCGTTCACAGCAAGGGGAAAAGAATTCTTCACCATGATACCTATGTCTCGCGAGCCGGAAGTGAATCCCGCATGTGCCTGATGGAGAGTGGGTTACCAGCTCTGGTCACACATATACCTAATATTCACCTGGGCCCAAAACACATTCATACAATAAGCTAGTAAAACCCCGCTGGCATCAATTTTCTGTAATACATGTAATTTTTTATTCACCTTTACTAAGTCTCACCAACTCGATAATAGTAATTTTCCTCTCCTCAATGAATCATGTTGCTGAGTTAGTTTAAGGTAGAATTACATCAACTTTTATTCTGAATAACCACAGACTTAAGAAGTTTTGAAAACCTTTATCTAAATAAATTTGTGAGTCAGGAATCAATTACAGTAACTACCTTCATTCCAAGAGGCAAAATAAATTCTATTATAGCAAAGTAACAAGTGATAAATGTGGACGGTACCTGGAAAGGGTGGGGAAAAAGGAAAGAGCAGGCATAAAAGACAGATTTGCAGGTAATATTTACTTATGGTTAAAGATGAACCCAACTCCGTAAATTGGGGCCAGGTAGAATCTCCAGGACAGGATACAGTTAGAAGATCAGGCAGATTCAGATCTGGAAGGGTAACTTCTTCTAATGTGCAACGCCAGCGTCGCACCCCTCTCTTGCGCTACTCTCCTCGGGTGTCCCTTTTCCGCAATCCCTTCTAGATGAATAGATTATCAATCAGTATCTCAAACTCTCGGACAGAGTTTCCGGCAGCAGCAGGGTCTGAGACAGCGTCTCAGACAGAATATGGAGCAGCATACGCGTTGGGTCAGTGACAAGTCAGAATGACAGATCTGACAAGTCGGACGAGGACTCTAGCTATCTTACCTCAATTATACTATTCTTGATTTGTGTACTACCCCCAAAAGTATCAAACTTGTGTTTTCCCTTAATTGATTGGTCAGGACGAGGAGGTGAGTTCATCACACTATCTAAAAGTAATATTTTCTCTTTGGGCAATTGTTCTATTTGCCCGTCCCTTAATTTCCTTTCCCATAGCTTTATTCCCACCCGCATTTCACATTATGCTCAATACAAATGTATATCCATTCCACAATTTGTTGTATTGCTCTCAGGTCCAAAGTTCATATTCCCAGGCGTCCAGGCTCAAGGTGGCCTTGGATTGAGTTCAAGTGAAGTTGTCACAGGGTTTCAGCAGATTCTTGTACGCATTCGTTAATCTCATGTGGGCAGGGATTTCAGTCACCCTCCGAGGCCCAAACGTGAACTAATAATAAAGTCAGAAAAAGACACGTTAGAACACGGAAACAAATGATTTCTCTGTATACCCCTTACTCCTACTCTATCCCCATTTACTTAATTTAAGCTTTTGCATTAGTGTTTAATAGAACTTACGAAATTTAGTTAAAGCAGTTGCATATGCATTAGCATGTGAGTTGAGAGCGGCCATATTTAATGTCATTGCGCAGCTGCAAAAGTTTCCCCCCAAAGCGATAGTGTCATACTACGTAGATGCAGTAGACGCATGCGCAATAGAAATCCCGCGTTTTGTCGGCCATTTTAGGACATTCAGGTTACGGGTTAGCAATGCGCATAGAAAAGCTTCCCCTAGATAAAATGTTTTCGGCTGTAGTGCAGTATTAGTATTCACAAAACGGGTTAATTAAGTAGTTTCTTATTATTAGTGGGAACTGCGTACAAGCAAGTTTCTTTATCGAATCCTTGCTCCATCATGCCAACATCTTATATCCCCATCCATGCATCGCGTTACATGAATTACCGATTAAGTGTGTCTCCTGTAATAGAACAACGTCGGGGGCCTGTCATTTAATGTACTGAAGCACCTCACTGCGTTTGATTTTGTCCCCAAGTCCATTAAGATTCCAGCTCAATACCTTAAAAGCTTTGTCTCCGTGTGTACCCATTTGGTTAGCGCAAAGATAGCAACATCCTCTGACATATATTTGACAGCAAGTACCGATGTGTGAACCTGGATAACATAGGAACATCAACCCCCAACCCAACAACCCCCTACCCTGCTGCCCTGCACTCAGGGCGTGGAACTGCCCATTTAAAACTCTTCAGAGTGCCTGTCGCCCTGTAGTTGAACTAAAAGTAGAAAATGTATGGCCATGCCATGCCGCCTCCCCGCTCCCCCTCAACATACTGACTATAGAGTTCCCTAGGAAAGTCTTGCATCACAGTTCTGCGTGACGATCATTGAGAGGGAGTAACCCCACCAGATGGTCAGCCACCACACTCCCCGTTACCTGTCCCAGTATATCTCAGGGAGGCGACCTCTCAGTGAACCTCCAAGGGCATCCCAGTCTTTTCAGCTATGGGGCTGGAGGGCATTGTCGTCTACCACAGAGTGATCGTGAGTGGCACGATTATTACGGAATTCAAGCCAGTCCGCCGCCTACTCTGGTTGCTCAAAGAACCACGTTCTGCCCTCCACTTCCATGCGAAGGCGTGCCGGAAACAGCATGGAGTACTTGAGTCCCCTGTCCCTGAGCTTCTGCTTTATGGCGATGAAGGACCTTCTCTGTTTTTGAACCCGTTGTGTAAAGTCCGGGAAAAAAGAAATGTCTGCATTCTCGTACCGGAGGGCAGCCCCCGCTCTGGCATTTTGGAGAATTGTGTCCCTGTCTCTAAATTTCAGCACTCTCGCCAATATTGGGCGCGGGGAGACTCCGGCTTGGGACGCCCACCGGGCACTCTGTGAGTTCTCTCAATAACGAAGAACTTGCTGAGGCCCTTAGGTCATAGATGCTGTGAAATGAGGTCCTCCACAAAGAGGTCAGGAGACTGACCCTCAGCCTTCTCCAGCACCCCTAAGAGGCGCAAGTTGTTGCGACGCAAACGCCCTTCATAATCATCCAGTTTAAGTTTGGTAATTTTACGAAAAGACCAAATGTCCTGTTTGTCCCCTTGGAGCTGAGTAACATCTCCCTCCAGGCTGGAGGTAGTAATTTCCACCTGTTTGACTTTTTCTTTGAGCGTGGTGAGGTCAGCACGGATCAGGTTGACGTTGATGGCAATGGTGTCCATTTTATGCTCCAACGAGGTTTTGACACTGGAGATCGCCTCCCTAACATCCTTGAGTGAAAGTTTTTGATCTTCTCCTCCTGGATCACTGGAAAGGCTACCCCTCGACTGTCGGCTCTGTAGCATGTCCTTAGGGAGGGTATGCGGTCAAGCTTGTTCGTCTGCACCGTCTTGGGCCCTTTTGCGCCCGTCGTTCTGCCCCTCTCCATTACTGTTTCTGGTGGGTTTTAGGGCCACTTGATGTTCGTGCCCCCGGCTTGGGTCCCCTGCACAGTCCACTCCAGGGCACTCTCAAACCCTAAGTATCTTGCCGAATTGATGTACGGGGAGCGAGGAGCGGTTGCACTTGCGTGCAATTTGCGTAGCAGTATCAAATATAGTGATGGGACAAATATAATCTGCCAGAAGCCGGGCCCTGCACACTCCCGGGGGCGCTTCTGTATTGTGAGGATAGGGCCTCAGACTGTCTGATTGTAGGCTGTGGAGAGTTAGGCCTTCTGTATATAGTCCACTTCAGTAGTCTCAGGAAAATGAAGGGGGGGCCCCCACCCGGTCACATACGAGGAGGGCAGGCCAGCTGGGATGCAATAGACACATCGGGGGGAGGAAAGGCCCCTGTAACTCCGTGGGATACCTCAGGGGCCCTCCACCTCCTCACCTTGCTCCCAGCGTGCTGATCAGTCCAGGAGAGGCCGAGCGCACCACTCCGTCCGGGCCTCAATCCGAATGGCGCAGATGACCACTGTGTCGTTCACGGTGGATCGCCGGGTGTGGCAGATGCCAAGGAGGACCTTCGCAAGGCCGGATGGTTGTCAGGCTGGTCTTGCTGGCGCCTAACTTTCCATGTGCCGGTGCGTCTCAGGTCGGCTCCGCAGGGCTTCACAGCAGCCCGAAGTGAAAATTTAGCCCCGGCCTCGCCCGTCCGCCAGGCCAAGACCTTACGGGACTCACGATCTTTCCGTCCGGCAGACGTCGGCGACGGGAGGCAGCGCAAGTCGTGCCGCTTGCCTTCCTACAGTTTCCCCCACCTCAGGGAACCGGATAATTGTGGCGGATCAGCGGGAGGAGAACAGATACTACAGAGCGAGAGGTTTAAGCGGCCATCTTGCTCTGGGTCTTGGCCACGCCCCCATGGGTTGCAGTGTTAATAACATTTTGTTTCATTGGTATTGCTAACTCTCTTCACCTCTCAGATGGATAAAAAGGTCCATCTGAGGATTTATGGTAAGCAAGTGGGCCCATAAAACACAAGGCCAGTCGGTTGGTTAGCTTCAGCTTCTTGCAGAATTCAACAAGAGAGGAGGAGGCTCTGATGTGGAGTGGGAGGTTGTTCTATGCTTTAGGAGCGATATAAGATAATGCCTGTCCTCCTGATCTGGTTCTGTGTATATGTGGGATATGTCTGAATCAAACTCCTCCGGAGCAAAGGTGTTTCTGTGGTTGGTGGAAGGAGATGAGACTGTTCAGGTAGGCAAGGCCTAAGTTGTCTAGTGCCTTGCATGTGTGTGTCTGGAGTTTGAACTGAGCTTGTTTATGGATCAGGAGACAGTGTTGTTACCTAAGGTGTGTTGTGATGTGGGCTCTGTGTGGGAGTTTGAGGATGAGTCTGGCTGCAGAGTTCTGGATGGCTTGTAGTCTACTAGTAAGTTCCTTGGTGATCCCAGCGTAAAGGATGTTCCCATAGTCCAACTTGCTGGTTACTAGGACACAAGTGACAGTTTTTCTAGAGCTGCTTGGGAGCCATATGAAGATCTTCCTCTGCATCCTCAAGATGTTGGAGAAGGATACAGTGGATAGCGTTGACTTGTGCGATCATGTTGGGTTTGCTGTCAATGATTATTCTGAACTTTCCTTTTGTAAATCATGATTGCATTTGTGAATGACAATACCTGACCTTGAACCATCACCCGTAAAATGAATAGCTCACTAACAAATTCACCGGCATCATCCAATTTTACCCTACCTTACCCTACACCCATCATAGACCCCGTTTTTGACAAACATCTCCTCGTGCCACCACCAAACATTCCCTCTCAACTAACACTTTTATCACCAAACAACTCACTCCCTCTCGCTCGATCGCCTCTGCCAATTAGCACTCAGAAGTGTCTCCTCCAGCTCACTGCTCTACAAGAAGAACACTTCCTGGCTACACTACTGTACCTCACCTCCAAGCTCCCTTTTGGAAAGTTGTTAAACAAGACAGCCTTACAAAGCACACCTCTGATGACCAACCAGAACCGTCATCCTATAGACAAGTTTGACTGAGAATGACCTTTTTCCTCTGAGTAACAGTTCCTTTCATGGCAGACAGTTAGTAACCCCTCTTCATACAAGTTCCATCTGGCACTACCATCCAAGAAAATTCCAATAACTGGTTCAGGTACACCTTCTCTCATAAAACACACTAACAAAGAACTCCAACCCATCACAAGGTCTCCCCAGATACTCCCTATGCACTAAAAGCCTGCATTTCTGCTAATGCAGCCTGCAACCACACTGCTGCATTGTAAGTCCTTGCCCTGTCTTGCATACTACACTTACATTGAGGATACCCCATCCTACACTATAAATTATATGAAATGCAACCTCATAGCTTTCATACCAACCCTGCAGATAGTCATAGACCCCCCTTCCCTCAGAAATGATATAGGAGGTCACAACTCAATTTGCATAAATGCCATGTCCTCCCAGTTCACTTCCTGCTGACAAACACACAACAATTTGTATCCTTCCAAGCAGCCACTTGATAGCCAAACACCACACTGACATGTCTGACCTCCTACTCCCACAAAGCACTGACCAGTGACTGCCACTGAGCAAATAATCTTGTAGTACCTGGGGAAGGTGGAAGCCAACACGTTCTAGTGGAAATATATTTTTCTTTGATGACTCTATCTATGTTTAATAACTTTTTTCTTGGATATTACTCTGCTTATTGCATTCTTTTGGATCCTGATTTCTGCTCTGTCTGGCTGTTGTTTTCTTGACTATATTTCAAAAGAATATTTGCATGTAGGTATTGCCAGCCATTTCATTGCTAATGTATATATTTAATTACCCTAAATTCAGACCATTTTTTGCATAAATTCCCATTGTGTGCATCACCCCTTCCTCGTTGAGGCTGAGTTGAGTGGGGTGGTGCTGTTCGTGCATAAAAAGCATTGCAAAAATTGTATGAACACCTGACTTTTTGTGAAATTGTAAGAGTGAGCTATTCAGCTTGAATAAGAAGAGTAAATACTTAGCAATCAAATCATCCAAGTGCATATCTATCTATCTATCTATCTATCTATCTATCTATCTATCTATCTATCTATCTATCTATCTATCTATCTATCTATCTATCTATCTATCTATCTATCTATCTATCTATCTATCTATCTATCTATCTATCTATCTATCTATCTATCTACCTACCTACCTACCTACCTACCTACCTACCTACCTATCTATCTATCTATCTATCTATCTATCTATCTATCTATCTATCTATCTATCTATCTATCTACCTACCTACCTACCTACCTACCTACCTATCTATCTATCTATCTATCTATCTATCTATCTATCTATCTATCTATCTATCTATCTATCTATCTATCTATCTATCTATCTATCTATCTATCTATCTATCTATCTATCTATCTATCTACCTACCTATCTACCTATCTATCTATCTATCTATCTATCTATCTATCTATCTATCTATCTATCTATCTATCTATCTATCTATCTATCTATCTATCTATCTATCTATCTATCTATCTATCTATCTATCTACCTACCTACCTACCTACCTCTAACTAACTATCTATCTATCTATCTATCTATCTATCTATCTATCTATCTATCTATCTATCTATCTATCTATCTATCTATCTATCTACCTACCTACCTACCTACCTCTAACTAACTATCTATCTATCTATCTATCTATCTATCTATCTATCTATCTATCTATCTATCTATCTATCTATCTATCTATCTATCTATCTATCTATCTATCTATCTATCTATCTATCTATCTATCTATCTATATATTTAATTGCAGACATTTATACATATATGCTTGTGCTTCTCATTGCCAGGAATTAAGAGATGGAAATGAGCAGCTGAAAGCACTGCCAATCTTGTTGCTGTGTAGCTCAGGGATGATGAAACTCGATTAGAAGAGAACTCTGTGATAGTACTGTGTGCTCCGTTCTCTGAACACTCCGCACAACCACAAGCAGCTGACGTGTTCTCCAAATGAACAGCGTGAGCCACACAGAAGGTGCTGCAAGACAGACCATGCCCAGGGGCGAATTCCGAATTCAGCGCCGCCCCGCTTCACCGCGGACTGAAAGTGCTTTCACGTGGGCATGTTCCAGTTTGAATAAAAACCTAATATCAGTTTCAAAAACGTCAGAGATGAGAGAGGAGAAACGGCCTTAAAGGGATGTCTCTGTCTCGCTTGGCGACATTTCCATTCTCATGCCTGTATCACACAAAGTGAGCAGTGGGTGTGGTCATTTAAGTCAGGTCTTTGTCTCAGTTTTAGGATGACTTGGTAGACTTTCCAACATTTTGTAATGGCGCTGTTTTTGAATGCCCTAGGTGGTAAATTAAGAGCGTGCTTGGTGATTACACCCTTTTATCTTCTATTCTTGGAGATAGTAAAGCTAGATAGTAAGTGTTGCTGCGGGTAAGTCTTTTGTTGTTGTTTCTGCTGCTTTGCTTTCTACTGCATTATTGAAATGGTGTCTTGCATTCTGTTTTGACCGTCTTGCTGTGTCATGCCTTTTTATGTTTTAACGGTATTGTTATTTTGCTTTGTTTGTGTTATGTTCAGTATTTAAGATATTTTTTTTAGACAGAATTTTATTGGCATTTTAGATAAAAGAGACATTTCCCAAATGATATAATAAGGATACACCTGTGCAAACAAATCATCGCATAAACTTTAGAGTTCATCAAAGAAAATAATCTTACTTGAATCAATCAATAAATCCCGCCCCATTCCCTTAAGGTCCCTACCCTATTAATTAAAAAAAATCACTGAGTTGTGTTAAGCCCTGGGGCATAGGCAAATATAATGTCACACACCTCTCACCCCAAGGTATGTTTGTTCGAAATTGCTACCAAGTGCATTCCTCTCCAGATATTCGGGTTCTCTAAGACAGTCCAGTGAATGATCCCATGCTCGAGGCCTATCAATCGATCCCCTTCCTTTCCTCACTTCTCTGAGCAACACAGAGCTCTCATATCTCGGCCACAGGATTAAGTTCTCCTTCCATTTCTCAAACCAGGGGGCCCGAGTAACTTTCCAGTCCATGGTAATCTTGCGCCTACAAGGACTTGAGCCGAATCTAAAAACCCTGTCGTTTTCTTGCGTTTGGCAGGTCTTGGGAATCCCCCCAGAAGGCATGTCAAGGGTGCACAGTCAAGTGATCTGTGTGTCACCTCAATAACACAGATCACTACTTCCCTCCAAAAATCCACCAATAGGGGACAAGACCACACCATATGAAGCAGTTCAGCTCCTTCCTCAACGCATCGAGGACATGCCGCATCAGCAGCATGAAAGATCTGGGGAATTTTGCCAGGGGTTAGAAACGCCCTATGCAAAAAATAAAAGTTAATCAGCTTAAATCTAGCATTTCTAGATACCATATAAGATTAAGCCAGTATCATTGCCCAGTCTGCTTCTGAAATAGGAAGCAAAAGACACACAGATAATGGATGGAATGCAGAGCAAGTCAAACATTCTCCCCCAGTCAATAGATCTGGGGGACTGTTCCGATTGGGCGCGGGGTCAAGACTGATTTGCATATGGCTTGGTCCAAACTGGAATGGCATGGGGAGCAAAGAAAAGATGGATTTAGGGCCAGATCTCTGTACTGGGGTGAATGTATGACATTATTCTGCATTCAGTCCATCAACTGTTCTTTTTGCTCTGAAATAGGAAGGGCTAAATCTTCTACCCATTTCTCTCAAAGTCTTACTAGAGGTATAACAATATCATTCTGTAACACTTGATAAAGACAAGTCACTGCCCTAAAGCCTCCCAACATAGTACACAGCACCTGGCAAGCACTGTGCTGCAGAGGCTCCTCCGTGCCCATGCTCCAATGAAGATGTACCTTGGCTACTACCACCCAATGTAGTAAAATCTGACCTATTGGGATCTCAGAGGTAGTTGAAAAATCTTCAAATGATAGAAGTTCCCCATCTCTATAAAGGTCCTCGATTTTATGCACCCCATAAGCAGGCCATTCTACCAAGCCCTTCAAGCCACGACCGGTGTAATATGGACCAAACCTCTCAGTGGGAAATCCGGGGAATAGGGCACAAGGACATGTGTACACTGGAGAACCTGTCACCAGCAGTGATGCATATCCCTCAATACAGAGGGAGTCACTCAAATGGGTCTTCTTGGTGTCATGCGAATTCTGTACAATACACACTGATCTGGTAACAACTCCATATTTGCCTTCTCAGGAGATCTGTTAGAATGGATCCATTGAACAAACCACTGCAATTGCGCTACCAAATAATAGGCCTCAAAATCTGGAGCTGATAATCCCCCCATAGCTGTAGAGTGTAGGTCACTTTGCACCTACCCGTTTCCCATATACAACTAATCAATAACAAGTTTAGTTTGTGGAAGATCCTACCGGGTATCACTGTAGGCAGCTCAGAGAAGACTTATAGCGAGCGAGGAAGTGCCACCATTTTTGCTACCGCTATATGCCCTGCCACCAATAACGACAGTCTTCCAGAAGTTCGCACATGTGCGAAGACTCCTAGTGGCCACCCCAATGTTACCCTTTAAAAGGTCAGAGGGCGCATGCCAGATTCTAACCCCAAGATACTTTAAGTATGTCCCCTCCCAGGCAAGCCTCCTAAGATCCTCAGGTTGGGGCACATCTTTAAGCAGCGGGAGCAGATGAGACCTACTCCAATTAATGCAGAGGCCAGATGCGTGACCAAATCACTCAAGAAGGCCAATCACATGTGGTAAATCCTCATCTGCATCTCTCAGGAACAACAGCATGTCATCTGCATAGAATGCTGAATAAGGTGAAATGCCCTGTACATCCAATGCCCTATAGACACCTCCGTTCCTTGCGCTACTAGCCAGTGGCTCAACTGCACTAGAAAATACCAATGGGAAGGAGGAACATCCCTGTCGTGCACCTCTCCCCATCACATAGTTCTCCAAAATATTTCTTACAGTTCGGACTTGGCCAGTGAGTGCTGAATACAGGAGTTGAGTCCATTAAACAAACGCAGGGCTCATCCCTATTTTATTTAGGACCTTGTAAAGAAAATCCTGGTGAAGACACTACGCGCTAAGGAGTAGACTGCCTCGGAGGCTTTCGCTGGCCTTCTGGGCTTGAATTTTCGTTGATAACAGCTGTTGCTGCTAAAATAATATTGCTGCTATTCTCGCTGCTAATTTTATTGCTGCTGCTATCGCCGACCGGATTTCGGTCATTTAATGTTGGTCATATTTTAAAAAATTGTTGTTTTATTCCGCATACCCGCACCATAAAAACAAAAGCTCACTAACCTGCTGCTTAGAGCGGGGCTTCTTCCTTTACCACATCACTGAGCACCATCTTGGATTGGTCTGGTTCCAATTTGCTGGGCGTCATTTTGGGGTGCGCGCATCAGTGCTCTCTGAAGGTGGGCATAAAAATAGGCCAATGCAAGCGCGCAGCGCGCGCGCGCAGCGGGCGCGCCGGTGGCACACCGGAGGTGCGCCAGAGGCAAGCCTGTTTGCACCCGTCCGCGTCCCGGACGAGTCCCGGATAACGGATGAACACCATGTCCCCAATAAGGTACGCCAGGTTTATTCTAGAAAGCAGTTGCTACACATTGGTGGGAAGGCAGACAGCGGGACCGTTGCTGATACCACCCAGGACACTGTTACGGTCCCGGGGTGGAGAGCAGGGAGCCCGCACCCTAATATGGGTGGCCACCTTAATTGTGGGCTAATAAATAGTAGGTCGTTAGTAAAACACTATTCGGAAATAGCGCTATTAATTGACGACATGAAGCTGGATGCCCTGTTTCTCACAGAGACCTGGACCAGAGCAGATTCAGCTGTGGAGATAGGCCTTGCCTGTCCGGATGGTTTCAAAATTATACATATACCTAGGGAGGAGGGGTAGGGGTGATTTTTAGGGAAGACCTCAATTTCACTCAGCTGCATGTAGATAAACTAGAGGGAATTGAACTGATGGGCTTCGCGCTTCAGGAAGCTAGAGGTCATCTCCTCTCAGGCCTGCTGTGTTATCGTCCTCCGGGGAAAAATATTGCACAACAGCCCCTTTAAAACACCATCACCAACTTATCCCTATCTCACTCCAACATGGTCATCCTGGGAGATTTTAATTGGTGGGAGAATGCTAGTTCAAAAAATCAGCTGAGAGATCTGACAGACACCTGCCAAACTCTCGGTCTACAACAACTAGTTACCTCCCCGACTCACCAGGGAGGACACATCCTCGACCTTTTATTTGCAAATGAATCAAGGGTGGAACTCCTAAATATTTTCCCTCAAATATGGACGGACCACTACCTACTACATTTTACAGTACGGTCAGGTTTTCCCACCGCCCAATTAAACACCATTGTGCAGTACCGGAAAGGGAGAAACTGGTCCAAATTGGCAAGGACAGGCGCTCTCCTGCAAATGCCCTCGGTGAGCCGTTTTCAGAGCTCTTGCACAGTGGAGGATAATTATAACACCTACCAGAAGTACGTCATAGATGCATTAGATGAAGTGATCCCCATAAAAAAACTCCAAATTAGAAATAAAATATCAGCGCCTTGGTACACAGAAGATTTGAGGCAACTTAGACTACAATGTAAGAAGGCTGAAAGAACATGGAGGAAGAGCTATCTAGATAGGGATAGGGCCACCTTTAAGATAATATTGAGGAGGTACAAGTCGTGCATCTTGGAAAGCAAGGCTAATTTCTATGCTCATTCCATCTTGCAAGCCCCAAACAGAATTACGGAGCTTTTTAGAATCGCTAGAACCATCTCTGCTCCATCCTGCTTGGAGAAAAGAGTCGAAGCGTCACAAAAGCTGTGCGACGAGATCGCCACTCATTTTAAAGACAAAGTGGCCAAGATTGTTGACTGCTTTAAGGACAATGACGTGACGACCCAGAATCCTGACAAAAAGACATCTAAGGGGACCCTGGACTACCAACACTCTTTGTTCTTTTTCCCCATTATGTCGGCCTCTATTTTCGACTCTTTGGTCAGTGGCATCTCCTCCGGCTCACCCCTTAACCCTTTGCCCCAGAAAGTGTGGAAGACCTACGGTCATCTCACCTTTCCCTGGCTGCGTCCGATCTGCAACCAATCGCTGGAAGTAGGGTCGGTTCCAGAAAGCTGGAAGCAGGCTGTGGTATCCCCTCTTATCAAGAAACCCTCTCTAGACCCAACTAATCCGGATAACTTTCGGCCCATCTCCCTCCTCCCCTTCCCAATCAAGATCTTGGAAAGGGTTGTGAGTAGATCTCTTTCGGAATTTCTGGAAGAGTATCACTTACTAGACAGGGACCAGTTTGGTTTTTGCCCTGGTCACGGGACGGAGTCGGCCCTGGTCACGATGCTGGAGAACATGCGAATGCGGGCTGACACCGGGAGTACTGCGGTTTTAGTGCTCCTGGATATGTCAGCCGCATTCGACACGGTGAGTCACCCCATCTTGTTGGCAAGATTGGAGGATCTGGGGGTAAAGGGTCGAGCATTACAGTGGCTTCGCTCCTATCTGACAGGGAGACAGCAGGTGGTGATGCTGCAGATCGGAACATATAAATTCTCCCTACTTCCACGGACAGAGTAATTCCACAGTCATACGCACATACACTCACCATACGCTAGGGCCCAACACACTAACATTCATTCTATTACTCTATCCACACTGAATATACGAGAGAAATCCTAAACAATCTGCGTCTAAAGCGAGGTCAATGCGACCTAAAAGATCTGTCTTGAGTCATGATTTTAAAACATTAGGAATACATTTGAAACTCAATAAAGGACAAAGAAATAACCACCCGACACTGTGATTCAAACAAAAGGGTTATTTATCTAAATTAGTTTAAATGAAAGTCAATCAATAGCAAATCATTATTCTCATAGTTACCTATTCTAGCTAAATGGGTCAGGACAGGTCTCTCAGTAAAGTCTCCCGAGTCGCCGTCCTCTCAATCAGCGTCGATCCTCTCGAGCATAGGTTCAAGAAGAAGTGGCCTCAGACCCTCTCTAGTCTAACAATATTTATAGGGAAACTAACAAATTGAAAGTAACAAACAAACTCTAAACGTCCGTTGAGCCATTGAGCAGAGCTTGCAGGAAAGGATGTTGACTCGCAACATTTAGAAAACCTCCGCTCTCGAAAATCTCAAAAATAAATACACGGAAGAAGGAAGCTCAAACTAAAAAAATGTTACATCCATGAATGCTCTTCCTCGGAATCATAGTGAAGCCACCGCAAGTTTATCAGAGTTCATTGTGGCTTTATTCTTCTCCAAGGGCAACTGGCAGCAAGCCCAGAGCTGCTGTCCTCACGGAAACTTTTAATACAGTCAGAGGCCGAAGTCAGGTGGTTTCCAACCATATTCAGCAAGGCCTCTCGTCGTATTTCAATTACTCAAATGCAGGCTGTAAATATCGGCCATCTTGGATTAGGCCAAAACGGACCATCTTAATTAAAAGAAACACAAAACAGCATTACCACATCGTAATGATTATACAGTGTTAATTCCCACTAATACCCTTATGTGTATGTAATTATCTAATTCTATGTAAGGTAGCGCACACCAAATTTCGAAAAACTATAGTCAATGTGGTTGATTATCAGTAAATGAAGCGTGCAACTCAGACACGAGGTAGCCCTCCTCGTATTACTCAACAGGAAACTGCTGGTGTGTGTACACCAGTATACTGAGTGCACTGCTGGATGAATGTACTACACAATTGCTACATATTAGCTACTGTAAAAACAAAACTTGACCAAAGCAATAAACGATCTGAATAATGTGACAATTTGACAGTCCGTTAAATCACGGTAATTTATAATCAAGCTGTATTTGTCATTCAATCACATAAAAGACATAGAGATATACAAGACGTGATTGTAAAGTAGCTCAAAAAGAAATACACATGCATGAAATCAAAATATCTGCACTAAGGCAGAGAACTTAGTCGTCAGTTCGCGAGAAAACCCAATGCATTTCGGGATGTTGTACATCCCTTCTTCAGGGGCAGCTGTTGAAAAAATACAAGAATACATTTCAAACCTTGGAATTCAAGACGTGACTGAATGTAACATTAATAGATAACAATACAATACAGGGTGCAGCAAGGCTGCAGCCAAAGCAGAAACACTGCTGGTCTGTTTCAAACTGGAGCAATATGAGAAATAAACCAAGTGTCATGCTAGTTGTGCTTTAAACAAACTTCCAAAGAAGTGAAAAGGAAAAAAATGGAACAGAAGTGGTTCAGATAATCAAACACCTAATCACCAGAGTCAACCACCAAGTGTATGAGTGGAAAAGAAACGGTGTGACAAGATGAATGATAGCAAGAATAAGCTGATAAAAACCTGGAAGGTTCTGGCCAGATGAATTGAACGACTGTATCAAAATCGGAATGCACAGGATAGGATGAGAGGGCTGAACTATAGCCCCAATTCAGCCCTCTCATCCTATCCTGTGCATTCCGATTTTGATACAGTCGTTCAATTCATCTGGCCAGAACCTTCCAGGTTTTTATCAGCTTATTCTTGCTATCATTCATCTTGTCACACCGTTTCTTTTCCACTCATACACTTGGTGGTTGACTCTGGTGATTAGGTGTTTGATTATCTGAACCACTTCTGTTCCATTTTTTTCCTTTTCACTTCTTTGGAAGTTTGTTTAAAGCACAACTAGCATGACACTTGGTTTATTTCTCATATTGCTCCAGTTTGAAACAGACCAGCAGTGTTTCCGCTTTGGCTGCAGCCTTGCTGCACCCTGTATTGTATTGTTATCTATTAATGTTACATTCAGTCACGTCTTGAATTCCAAGGTTTGAAATGTATTCTTGTATTTTTTCAACAGCTGCCCCTGAAGAAGGGATGTACAACATCCCGAAATGCATTGGGTTTTCTCGCGAACTGACGACTAAGTTCTCTGCCTTAGTGCAGATATTTTGATTTCATGCATGTGTATTTCTTTTTGAGCTACTTTACAATCACGTCTTGTATATCTCTTTGTCTTTTATGTGATTGAATGACAAATACAGCTTGATTATAAATTACCGTGATTTAACGGACTGTCAAATTGTCACATTATTCAGATCGTTTATTGCTTTGGTCAAGTTTTGTTTTTACAGTAGCTAATATGTAGCAATTGTGTAGTACATTCATCCAGCAGTGCACTCAGTATACTGGTGTACACACACCAGCAGTTTCCTGTTATGTAATTATCTAGCCATCTGCAACACAAGGAAGCTTTAAAGCACGTTATTTTAAAGCGCAAACACATAACCAATAACACCTTAGCCACACATATTTAATTAATTTGCTCACCAACTTAGTTCACGTATTAATAAAGCAACATAAATGCATTCCCACGTGCAATTCATTCATTAGTAAAGTTGGTTAATCAGAAACTTCAACAAAATTAATATTAATAATTAATTATCAGTAATTTTAATTATGACATATAAACATAAACTGGAGTTTAAATCTCAATAAATTTTCAATAGAAAATCCTGCTCCAGCAATCCCCCCTTTGGTGATATATTATCACCACAAAAACCAACCCAAAAAAAAAAAATTTAGTCCCCATTTCTTAGGAGAAATTCAAATGTCTTTTCGTTTTTGAACAACGTGAACATGTTACACACCAGTCTCTCTTTCATCCTCTACTCTCGATTCTAGATACACACTCTACCTAAATTTCTCTAATTCAATTTCTTGTGGGTCTCTCTTTGACCTCTTTTGTTTCTTTTCAATGTTTTCTCTTATTATTCTCTTTTTCCCTCCCCTGTTTTTACAACACAAACACACTAATCTTAGTATCAATAAAGCAACAATTACACATGTCAGAGGAAATAATATCTTACCAATAATGGTACTACCTATCTTAGCAATAAAACTCTTAACAGCAAGTAGCTTATTAGCCATTTTAGTCCAGATACTTTCAGCTTCCAGTGGTACTAATTCTTCATGCAAATCAGTAATATTTTTGATATAGACCTTTAGATCTTTGCTTTCATCAGGAATGTAAGTGCAACAATGTTGAACTTTCAGCATTCCACAGACTCCACCCTCTTTAGCCAATAGAATATCAAGGGCAAATCGATTTTGCATAGACATGGCACGTACGGCAATCATCTCCGTATTTACCAAAAGAAACCCTCCAGCGGTACTTGTCGATAAGCGATCCACCACTGTTGACAGTTTCCGAATTCCATATGCATTTAATGAAATTCCCACTGCTGGAATTAAAGCTCCAAAAATATCACCTACAATTTCTGACCAAGTTTCTCTCTTAAAACGTGTTAGTAGATTAATTTGTTCTGCATCTTCTATCTTATCTATATGAAAAATCTTTGGAAAGACCAGGCCAACATAACACGTGCCATACCAATGGTCAGGCAACCTGTAATAAGCCTTATTCCCACAAATATAATACACTCCCGGGAAAACTGGATCTTCTCCTCCCTTGAATCCCCATCCTGTTGCAATAAAGTATGTATCATTACACTCACTAGTCCCAACAAAATACCTATCATATTGGGATTTCCTTCTGGTAATGCATAGTTTACCCTTCTGTGGTGCATCTAAAGCCAAAGTTGGACTGGCCCCATTCCTCAACTCCTTTCCCATCTCAATATCCCATATTGTCTCACTCACTTTATATTTCCCTGCCTTTTCATGCATGCTCACTCTCCTTTTCTCCACCATGTCTAGGAAAGCCTTTTCTTCTTCTTTCAAACTGCAAGTTAAATTGTTTCTAAAAATGTAATCTAATGTTAATTCTTCTGTCTCAATAAAAATCTCACCAAAAATGTTAGCTTCTTTAGCTGGATTCAGCTTTCTGTTCATAGGCAATTGCCCAAAAATGTTATCTTTGTTAGACATTTCATAATCTATTTTCCCTAACAAATAAAAAACACTACTTAACACACTACATGAAATCCCATACGTAGCTGGAAGATGGTGATAAGTAACACCCTCTGAAACGGATGCAGGCAATTGCATACAAACGTAGCAATCCCTTACTTCCATTGTCTTTACGTATTCGTACAACAACTTTGAAAAAACATTGCTAGAAAAATCATTAATTGACCTATCTTTATGTATGTAAATGTTACTAACTCTAGTTGGAACTACTTTCTGTGAACTCTTCTCTATGTTAGTTACATTCTCAGTATGTATTCCTAAAATATCTATTGTAACTCTAAAAGTAACTAATAAAGCAAGTACACCCCATAGTAGCATTAATAATCCTGTACAGCAGCAGCACATTCTACACCATCTTTTCAAGAAGGTACATCTACTTTGATTATTTTCTGTGTTAGCCATGTTATTACTCTGGCAGTGTCTTTTGACTTAGCCTCTACTACTCCACTACTGAATTTCTGGAACTCTAGATTATTTCAAACAGCTAATTTTAGATTTTCTTCTTTTCACTCCTCTCCAAGTGACTCCTTCAGTTCACTCAATTTGGATTTTCATCACTTTTCACTTCTTCTTCAGCAACATCAAATTGTATCAGATCTTCAACATCCTGAGCATCTGACTCTTCTCCAATGTCAGTCAAGATAACTTTCAGGATTCCAACAGTTTTCTCCTCCTCAACCACTTCTCGTACGGTCCCCTCTGGATTTCCTTGACTTTCTGCCTCTTCTCCTTCAGACAGTGCCACGTACGTCCATTCCGGTGACCTATACTTCTGGTTAGGCTTTCTTATTCTCTTGATCTCCTCTGGTTCTTTTGAGACCTTTTGTTTATCACCCTTTGCTTGATTCTGACTGGACACCTCGTTCACCTGTTCAGCTTTCGATGAATTCGCTCGTGTCAGTCTGTACCTCAGTCTCTTTATCTTGTTAGCCCAAAGATCTCCTCTTACACTCCTTTTTGGTCTCACTTCTTTATTATTTCTTTCTCCGATCCAAGTTCTCTTTCTCAGAACTCGACCCTCTGATTTCTCATTCTCACTCTCATCTGATTCTGTTTCATTTGCCTCTGGTCCATGAACAATTTTCTTTTGCTCCACAGACTTCTTCTCCACTAATTGAGATTTCCCTATTTCTGTCCCTCCTCGGGTCTCCGACACGCAATCTTCTTGCTGTCTACTTGTCCCTTCACCTAGCTTATCAGGAATGTTCCCTACACCTCCTTGGGGGTCTTCCGCAATCTGTCCCTCTCTATCTTCTTCTGACCCTACTTCTTCAGGAGTAATCTCAAGTGGATTTTCAATCTCTTCATCTGACTCAGGTGTAGTCTCTGTGGAATTGTTCTTTTCTCCTCTTTCTTCTTCACTGCTTGTTGGAACTTCAGGCACTCTTACAGAATCCGATCTCTCCTCTGAGGCTCTCAATGTTTCTCTTGAAGTCTCTTTCGGAAAGAAAAAAGAATCACCTGACTCTCTTTCTCCTTCCCCCCTTTCAGGATTCTTTTTTCTTCTTACTGGTTCAGTCTCTGCATCATCACTAGAATCTGACTCTTCAAAATACTCTTTACCAGTCCCATCCTTTGGATTTGGAACTCTCAGAGTATGACTTGCATGAACCCAGTTCTTCACACCAGCACACTTTACTGCAGTTGTCGTAGTCAGAATAACTTGTCTTGGCCTTCCCCACCTTGGAACCAAAGCAATTTCTTCTTCTGTGCACTTTTATCCTCACCCAATCCCCTGGACTCAGATCATGGGCTTGCTTCTTTTCAAGTGTGGTGGCGTCTTCTCCAACCTGGTGAAACACAGAATGAACTGCGTCAGCCAGGCCCTTACAGTAATCCAAAATCATGTCATCAGTTATTGTCATCAATTTGTTGACAGGCACGAAAGCATGTCTCATCGCTCGTCCCATCAATATTTCATGTGGACTCAACCCTGTGGTTCTATCTGAAGTAGACCTAATAGTCATTAGCACTAGAGGCAAGACATCAGGCCATTTCATTCCAGTGGCTAAACACATCTTACCAATTCTGTTTTTGATTGTGCCATTCATCTGTTCAACAACACCAGAAGCCTCTGGTCTGTATGCACAATGTAGCTTCTGCTGTATGCTCAATGCTTCACAAATTAAACCCATGAGCTCATTGTAGAAGTGTCCACCTCTGTCTGACTCAATTGTCACTGGGAACCCGTACCTAGGAATCAACTCTCTTAACAGTAACTTTGCCACCGTTATTCCATCATTTCTCCTAGTCGGATAGGCCTCCACCCATCTTGAGAACAAACAGACTACCACTAGAACATACCTCAATCTATTCACTTGGGGCATTTCAATGAAATCTATTTGCATTCTGGTAAAAGGACCTCCTTCTTTGCCTATTGTTCCTAGGCTCACCACTGTCTTCTTTCCAGTATTAAACTGCTGACAAATCAAACATCTTTGACAGATGCTCTCTGCAATCAGCCTGAACTTTGCATTCTACCAGGTTTGTTTAAAGGACCTAATCATAGCGTCCCTCCCCAGATGTCCCTGGCCATGATACATTCTTGCCATTGTTGATAGCATCGAGTTAGGCATGACTGGTCTTCCATCTCTATAGATCCAAACATGATCTGTCTCTCTTGGGGCACAACCTGCCTTGATCCAATCTCTCATTTCCTCATCTCCTGCTTCATCCTGCAACTGTTTCACTTCATCCCACGTTTCTAGGACATTAGTAATCATCACAGAACAAAAAGACATTTCCCTTTCTCGTCCCCTGTTAATCGAATGATTGTTCTTTGCACAATACTGTGCTATGTCATTAGCAAAACGATTACCAAGAGTAACAAAATCATCTCCTTGTCCATGAGCAGCACATTTTACAACTGCTAGTTCTTTAGGCAGCTGTATCGCCTCAAGCAACTTCCCAATCACTTCAGCATTCTTTATTGGAGTTCCACTCGACGTCAAGAAACCTCTCTGTAGCCAAAGTTGGCCAAAATCCTGAACCACTCCAAATCCATACTGACTATCAGTCATCACAGTCACTCTCAGATTCTTCCCAATCTTACAAGCTTTCGTCAATGCCACCAATTCAGCCACTTGAGCAGATCTAACTCCCTTCAAAGGCGAAGCTTCCATAACTTCTGAAACCTTGCACACTGCATATGCTGCACTCAGCACACCATCATCAGTTCTCAGACATGATCCATCCACAA
Source organism: Triturus cristatus (assembly GCF_964204655.1). Classification (NCBI taxonomy): domain Eukaryota; kingdom Metazoa; phylum Chordata; class Amphibia; order Caudata; family Salamandridae; genus Triturus; species Triturus cristatus. Next base: position 884,786,504 of record NC_140594.1, read on the forward strand.
ACAGCACATGATCACTCTCAGGTAATGGCAAATCTCTTATGTCTGGTCTAGGTTTCGTACAGTAATCAAGCACATCCAAGCAATCATGATCAACATCATCTCCCACATTCACATTTTCAGCGTCCGGTAACAGTGTCGCTGGATTCACATTCACACATCTCTCAAGAGTCACATTTGATGCTCCCAGAATGATTTTCTCATATTTGGTCAGTCGACTATGTGACATATATTGAGTTCTGCTTCTTGTCAAAAGAATAGCCACATCATGAGGTACGAATACCCTTACAGGATATCCCATTATTATACCCTCACTCTGTTCCAAGCTTCTGCACGTAGCAGCTACTGCTTTCAGACAACCTGGCAAACCCACAGCTACGGGGTCAAGTGTTGATGAGAAGTACGCAATTGGCCTCCTCAGTCGTCCATGTTTCTGGATTAACACTGAAAGTGCACATCCATTTCTCTCACTGCAGTACAACTCAAACTCTTTCTCATAGTCTGGCATTCCCAAAGCAGGAGCTCCACACATTCTGCTCTTCAATTCTTCAAATGCTGCCATTTGTTCTGCATTCAGTTCCAATGGGTCTCTCACCTCACTTTCAGTCAATTTAATCAGTGGCTTTGCTATCAGGGAAAAATTACTTATCCACTGACGACAATAACCCACCATCCCCAGAAACATCCTCACTTCTCTCTGGGTCATTGGGGCTCTCATTCCTCTGATAATTTTGATCCTGTCATCGGTCACCTTTCTCAGACCTTTTTCAATATTGTGTCCAAGATAATGCGCCTCTTTCTTGCAAAATTGCAATTTGGCTGGAGATACCTTTAACCCTCCATCTGCCAGATGATTCAGTAAAGCTATGGTATCTACTTCACAAGCTTCACGTGTCTTCGATGCCACAAGTAGGTCATCGATATACTGCACTAGTACTGAGCTTTTCAGGCATGATCAAACTATCCAATGATTTCTTCAGTAACTGATTAAATATTGAAGGACTCTCTGTATACCCCTGTGGGATACGACACCATGCCAAAATACGCTGTCCAAACCGAAATGCAAAAATCGGCTGGCTGTCATGATGCAATGGAATTGAAAAGAAAGCATGACACAAATCAATTACCGTGTACCATTCAGCATCATGAGGAATCTGATACAAAATCACTGACGGATTTGGCACAATGGGACAACATGCTACCACAATCTTGTTAACTTTTCTCAAATCTTGTACAATCCTTTCCATTGGGTTTCTTTAGCCCCATTATCGGTGAATTACACGGGCTACTCAGTAACTCTCTCCAAACACCCTGTTGAATCATCTTGTCAATTATAGGGGTTATTCCCTCAATTATCTCTGGTGTCAATCTGTACTGTGGGATATTAGGATAAACGATTCCCTCTTTCACTGAAATCTTCACTGGATCTACATTATTCATCAATCCCACATCTTCTCCAGTAAAATCCCAAACCGCTGTTTTCACTGTGTGTCTCAACTCTTGAGGCAAATCATCTGGATTAAACACAGCATACGTCCCAACAATCTCACTTTCTCTATTATCTAGAGTCATCCTGTACAGAACATCCTCATCTGGTGTCTCAAAAGCTATTCCATCCGGAGTACAGAAAATTGTGCAATTCATCTTACACAATAAGTCCCTACCTAACAAGTTTACTGGACTAGTGTCACAGACTACAAATCTGTGCATGTCTGAAAATTTCCCTATTCTTACCCTTACTGGTTCGGTAAGACGAGTCTTAATCTGTGTATTTGCTACACCAACCACTTGGATTGCTTCGTCCGAGAGAGGAATATTTCTTATATCTGCTGACCTGACAGTTGATCTTGTCGCTCCTGTGTCTACCAAAAAAGTAACACTCTCCCCATTTATTTTCCCATCTACAAATGGTCCTGCCTGGTCTATTTCTAGAGTTGCACCAAGTATGCACTCTTCCTCCTCTCCACAGCACCGTCAATAGTCCCCTTCAGACTCACTCCCCTCATTCTTTAGCCAGTACTGCTGTACCGGGTTAGTACGTCTCGGTTTGTTTACCTGCTCATCATTGTAGAATCCCGAGTCCTGGTTATACTTCTGGGACCCTCTATTCTGCGGCAAGGGCGGTTTTGGCTCTTGACTCTGCTGTCTGACAACCTTCTGCTGTTGTTGCTGATGATTACACCCCTTGTTCTGCACCTGTTGGTTCAATGATTTATTCTCATTACTCACTAATGGTGGATTTGTACACTCGGATCTCCAATGCCCCAATTGTCCACAGTTGTGACATGGGAACTTCTTCTTTGCTTCTTCTAGATTTCCCTTTCCTTTTCCTGTACCGTATCTAGGCCTATTTCCTGGATTATTTGCCTGTTCCACCAGCTGTGCTTCTTGCCTTTCTGCAACTTTCACCTGTGCCCACATTGCTTTTTCTTTCTGCTTTCTCTGTTTTGCCTCAATCTCATCACTGAAGTACTTTGCATGTCTCAAGATTTCATCAATCTTTTTACTCTGCCAATCAACTGTGTGTTCATGAATCCTTTCACTGATTTCAGGTCTCAAGCCATATACAAACCTGTACACAAAATGACTCAAATCCTTATCACCCAGGTGTTCATCTCCACTGAACTGTTTAAAAGCCAGTATCAGCCTTTCATAAAAAGCATGCACTGATTATTTCGCTTCTTGATGTGTTCGATCTATCTTAACCCAGTCTGTCTCTTTCGGGGGTACCTTATTTTTCAGGAACACAATAACCTGTTCATACTTCTTCATGACCTCCGGGTCTGGAGCTCCCGTTTTCGGATCTCTTGGATACTCCTTAGCAGGCCAATCTACAACTATTTTACACTCTGCCCACAAGTCTGCTGGAACAATTATATCAAACAGACTATTCAGGTCAATCCACAACACTTTTGACAATTTCACAAACCTGTCTACCTGGCTATACCACTCGACGGGCTTTTCTCTCAGTCGAGGGAAATCATTCGTAAATGACAAAATATCCTGTCTAGTCCATGGGACATGTACATATCCTCCTCCAGGAATTTCTCTCATAGGATAAGCATCCACTGTCTTTTCTTTTTCTCTCATAGGAAAAGCTGAGTAAGTCCTGTCCACTGAATCTTCCCTTTTCTTGTACCACCTATCCTTCCACTTTTCCACATCACCCCATTTTCGCAATAAGGAAATCATTTCCTTGTTCTGCCAACATCATTTAGATTCTCAATGTCCTTATCAGAGAAATCCACCCTGTAAGGCTTCTGCAAAGCTTTCACCTTATCCATGTCAACTCCTAATTCACTCGCTATTCCTTTTAACCTGTCATGTGTACTCTTAGCCCTCCAGGTGATACTCTTGCACATGAATAACAACTCTCCATCATGATGATTTTTCAACATTTCTGTAGGAATGTTTCCTGCAATAAGCTCCTCCAATTCTATGCGCAACCTGGCTACATCAATTGCCTGTGAATCTTTATCCTTCTTTTGAAGAACTTTCAACCAATCATTCAAATCCTGAGCTGTTATTTCTGTAGACTTTTTCACTGCACCCACTTGTTCTGCCTTCCTCTGTGGTTCCAAAATTGATCCTCCCAAACAACCAGTATTCAATCCCGAATTAGGCTGTACATCTGATCCTCCACTACATGTGTCATGTCTCAACTGTCTCAAATTATTTTCTCCCGTCCTCATTCCTGATTCCTCCAAAGAACAAGAACCAACCAAACCATTTCCTACATAGGGAACTGTCAAACCATTTTCACCCATTCTTTGCTTATCAAAAATAGGCATAACCGGACCTATGGTTACAGGCACTGTAACAGCTTCTAGATTTTTCGTTAGCTCTCTAATTTTCTCAGTCAGCTCAGATGTGGTTCTGGCTAATTCTCTTGTTTTCTCATTCCCAATTTGATTCTCTCTCTCTCGCTCTCTCTCTCTCTCCCTTTCCGTGAAGGAGCTACCACTTTTCAAATCAGGTGTCACAACCTCAGTTTTAACAATTCGTAAAGTATCTCTTATGGGAGTAGCAACTGGCGTTCTCTCTTCTGGTTCTGGTCTATATGGAGGTGGTCTCTTGTAAATCATGTCATCCAAGACCTCATCCTCATAATCATTAGCCCCATACCTTCTCACTTCTGCATCAGGCACCTTTTCCGTACCCTTCCTCCCTTCCTTCTCTTCCACCGTCCTCATAGGATATAATCCCTCTGACATACTAGCATCTCGCCATCTCCTCATTCGATCATGATGAGTTTCACGATCATATTTCCTCCCAAAAATATACCTATAATTGCATCCACTCCTCTGCTTTTCTCGCTCATGCACCTCATCTTCCCATTCCACCAACGCCTCAAACTGTGTCGGTCTTGGTCTAGGCTCCAGACACATCATCTTTTCCCATAAATTTCTCAACACGGCCAGATTAAATGAACCATGTTCCGGGAACGCTAAAACACCATCGTCCTTAGTGTACTTAGCCCAATTGTCTAACCATATACAGGTATGATACCCATATTTCGCAACCATGAAGGATGCAGGAGTTCTTGTCGGAGGTAGCAATTCACCTTCTCTAGTTAGGATTTCTTTTTCTTTTCCTCCGTTTGGTAATACATTTTAGCGTTTACCACTATTCTCTAGTCCCTTCCGCAACTGTACGATCTTTTGTCCAATAACAGCGCGACTCACACCAACGCACCAATCCTGGAGCGTCTACGTCACCCTGTACTCCTTCCAATCCCTGCGCGGCTCACACCAACACACCAATCCCAGCGCGAGCACTGTTCTAATCCACTGTCCAATCACAGTGCGGTCTGTCTCTGACGTCAGTAGTCGCTGCAGTCGCTTCTACTCCTGTCTCCTGTCACTCGTCTACCCCTCCTTTACAAAACCTTCTCAGTAGACTTTGTTTCAGATTCTACAAAATCTATTAGTTACAACATATAAACATCTCCATTGTCTGCTTCGCTAACCACAGAATAGTAAAGAAAAGTCTTTCTCACGAGAATCCCGCTTCTCTCTAGAACAGCGCTTACCTCTGCTCCACTACGGAATTATTACTTTCGTTGACACAGTAGCACATCCCTCTACTCTGCCCTTCTAACATGCATCCATTAACTGTTTCCTCCTGGAATGCTCCAAAGAGTCTCACAATCAACTAAATGCTCATACATTCACGCACTTTCACACCAGAAAATGTAGCACATTTACACAGAATCCTGCCTTTCCCGAGAACAGCAAACAGTCTGTCCCACTACAGAATTATAACACACGTTAACCAAGCAGCGCTTACCTCTGCCCAGTCCTTCAAGCAAGCTAAGAGAATACCTATTACTTCTCCAGCAGTAAGCTTTAACGGCAAACCTTACGGATCCCTGGGACTGAAGACCAGAGTTTCACAGATAACCTTCACTACCATACGCACTTCGTTTATACTGAAAATATGTCTCTAATAGTAACACACGACGATGTCACTGATTCCGAACCCAGACAATGTGACGCGCAACTTCAATTGTCACACGTTTTTCCCCGCATACGTACAGGGCCAACAATCCCGTCTTTCCCGAGAGCAGCACTTACTTCCCTCTGCCCTACTACGGAACCGTCACCAGCTCCCCACGTTCCAGAAGCCGTACACACTACATATAACTCAATTCGACGATTTCAACATATAGTATTAGTACATATACCAACATCAATCAATAAATCAATGAATTCAAAAGCCTATATACAAGCAATCTATCAGATCAAGACAATAATCTAAAACCATCATACTGCTACCAGGAAACTGCTGCAGATCGGAACATATAAATTCTCCCTACTTCCACGGACAGAGTAATTCCACAGTCATACGCACATACACTCACCATACGCTAGGGCCCAACACACTAACATTCCTTCTATTACTCTATCCACACTGAATATACGAGAGAAATCCTAAACAATCTGCGTCTAAAGCGAGGTCAATGCGACCTAAAAGATCTGTCTTGAGTCATGATTTTAAAACATTAGGAATACATTTGAAACTCAATAAAGGACAAAGAAATAACCACCCGACACTGTGATTCAAACAAAAGGGTTATTTATCTAAATTAGTTTAAATGAAAGTCAATCAATAGCAAATCATTATTCTCATAGTTACCTATTCTAGCTAAATGGGTCAGGACAGGTCTCTCAGTAAAGTCTCCCGAGTCGCCGTCCTCTCAATCAGCGTCGATCCTCTCGAGCATAGGTTCAAGAAGAAGTGGCCTCGAACCCTCTCTAGTCTAACAATATTTATAGGGAAACTAACAAATTGAAAGTAACAAACAAACTCTAAACGTCCGTTGAGCCATTGAGCAGAGCTTGCAGGAAAGGATGTTGACTCGCAACATTTAGAAAACCTCCGCTCTCGAAAATCTCAAAAATAAAAACACGGAAGAAGGAAGCTCAAACTAAAAAAATGTTACATCCATGAATGCTCTTCCTCGGAATCATAGTGAAGCCACCGCAAGTTTATCAGAGTTCATTGTGGCTTTATTCTTCTCCAAGGGCAACTGGCAGCAAGCCCAGAGCTGCTGTCCTCACGGAAACTTTTAATACAGTTAGAGGCCGAAGTCAGGTGGTTTCCAACCATATTCAGCAAGGCCTCTCATCGTATTTCAACTACTCAAATGCAGGCTGTAAATATCGGCCATCTTGGATTAGGCCAAAACGGACCATCTTAATTAAAAGAAACACAAAACAGCATTACCACATCGTAATGATTATACAGTGTTAATTCCCACTAATACCCTTATGTGTATGTAATTATCTAGCCATCTGCAACACAAGGAAGCATTAAAGCACGTTATTTTAAAGCGCAAACACATAACCAATAACACCTTAGCCACACATATTTAATTAATTTGCTCACCAACTTAGTTCACGTATTAATAAAGCAACATAAATGCATTCCCACATGTAATTCATTCATTAGTAAAGTTGGTTAATCAGAAACTTCAACAAAATTAATATTAATAATTAATTATCAGTAATTTTAATTATGACATATAAACATAAACTGGAGTTTAAATCTCAATAAATGTTCAATAGAAAACCCTGCTCCAGCAGTGACACTGGGGTCGTTTACCTCTGAGAAATCCCACGTAGCCTACGGAGTACCACAGGGTTCCAGCATCAGCCCCATTCTCTTTAATATTTACCTGCAACCATTATTTGCAATTATCAAGGCGTTTGGGGTTGAGCTGGTAAACTACGCAGATGACACACAACTGGTATTTTCGATGGAAGGAAAACAGGAGGTGTCTCTGGAGCAATTTCAAAACTGCATGAGCCTGACAACAGATTGGCTGCGGTGCAACTCCCTGCAGTTTAACGGAGATAAGACCGAGGTGTTGTTTTACTCACCGCTAAATCAGACTCACCGTCTGCAGTTGGAGTTTAGGCTTGCTCCAGATGAGGCTCCACTGGTTCCAGCAAATACCATTCGTAATCTTGGCGTCTTGTTCGACAATAATTTGCAATTGAATTCACAGGCGAACAAAACAGCCAGTGTGTGTTTCGGACTATTACGAGTACTCCGCAGGATTCTCCCGTTCTTGCCAGAGGATATGCGTGCTTTGATTGTAAGGAGCACAGTACTCAGCAGAATGGATTACTGTAACTCTCTGTATCTGGGTGCCCCCCAGTATATTTTGCAGGGATTACAGAGAGTTCAGTCGGCTGCAGCAAAGTTGGCGCTAAACCGCGGACGCGACGCCTCTTCCACTCAGGCGCTGCGTGAGCTCCACTGGCTGCCAGTCAGAGAAAGGATCCTTTTTAAATCTCTTTGCCTGATCCACAAAGCAGCTCACGGGAGAGGCCCGATTCCCCTGCAGGAGAGATTTTCACGCTATCTCCCCCCGAGACAGCTGCGTTCCTCCAACGCCAATTTGCTGTCACAACCCAGATTCAAACGTGTCAGGTTGGGGGGGAGGGCATTTAGTGTGGCAGGTGCTCGGCTGTGGAACGAGCTCCCTCCGAGGATCAGACAGCTTGACTCCCTGACAGAATTTAGAAGGAGTCTCAAGACCTGGCTCTTTCCAGCAGCCTGATTGCCTCCGCCGCTGCCTATTTCCTCTCAGCTTAATTTCATCAACTGTTTTGTCAAAGCGCCAGGATACCCGTAGGGTGATAGTGCGCTATATAAGACCATATACAATACAATACAATACAATACAAGGCTATCGAAAGCTTTTTCAATGTCTATTGCCACTGTCACTGCTTTATCTTTCCTTTCAATTTCTGCCTCCATAATCGCAAGGACCCTCCGAATATTATGCATGTTACGCCCAGGGATGAATCCAGATTAATATGTGGGAATTTCCTGGGCATCAGTGGAAGCAGACAGTTTGCCAGGATCCTACTAATGATTTTGTAGTCCAAATTTAGCATAGACAGAGGGCGATATGCTCTTACATTCACATGCCTCACCCGAGGGCAAGCATCCTGCTTCTCTGTATTTTTAGTAATACATAGTTATTTAATATGTAGCCCTTACATTTGAGGTGGATATTCTGTTTAAAATTGACAGATGGTGTGCAGTGGGGTGAAAAACTCGTGCTTTTAACCTCCCCACCTTGTTGTTGTTGTGCTTATTAGGCATGCACGTGTTTTGGATTGTTTCCGACTGGTTTGGATGGGGAGTCATTTGCTTCTGGTCCTGGGAAGTTGGGTTAGTTATATTGAATTTAGGATTTTATGTCAAGTTGCTCCTGTCTGCTTCTCCAGAATGGTAAGTCGGGCACCACTGTGTGGTCTGTAGTGATTTGCCCTTGTGGTAGCTCAACATAGCGGCCCCATGAGGTACAATGTTTTCTCCTGAAATGTCCGGGGGGCTTAATAGCATGTCCAAAAGATACAAGGTGTATCCTATCTTAAAAGTCGGGGTACTCATATTGCCCTACTTCAGGAGACCCATCTCACTAGGTCTGAAGGATTGGCTTTACACAAGAGATGGCGTGGCCAGCTGTATGCTACATTTTTTCGGCTTTTGCAAGAAGTGTTTTACTATGGGTAAGGCCGGAGTACCCTTCCAGAAAATTAGTATGTAGATCCAGAGGGTAGGTATATGGCCATTTCTGGAAGATTGGCACGTCATAACTTAGCTGTTGTCAATATCTATGCTCCTAATGTAAACCTAGTGGAGTTTTTCGTGGAATTGTGTAGATCTTTGTGGGACCTTATCTAACTCAGACTGTATTATTAGGGGGACTTTAACTGTGTTGCAAATCCAATACTTGCCGTTCACACGCATCCATAGGAGACTCCTCAGTATCCCGAACAGCTTGTACTTTTTCAGAATGGCAGCGACAATGGAAGCTAGTGGATCCTAGAAGGTGACTATACCCTGGGATATGTGTTTACTCTTTTCATTCTGATTTACACAAACTTCATGTTCATCTAGACACTTTTTTGTGCTCTCTGACAGTACACAGTGCGGTTCACGTTGTTGAATATTTTTGCAGAACCATTTCGGATCAAAATCCAGTATTAGGCTCCCTAAATTAGGAATGTGAGCGTACTCGCATTCCAATTTGGCATCTACGTGTGTAGGCACTGGATGATCAGGTCTTCAAACACAATATTGGAGAGGCCATAACTGCTTATTTTGCAGATTACTCTGGGACTTATTCATCCCCTTTGACTGCGTGGGATGCTTTTAAAACAGTAGTTAGGGGTCGCTGTATTGCAGAAGTGGTTGGGTTGTAGAAATTGTTAGTTGATGAAGCAGAATCTCAAGAAAAATTACTCAGGAAACTTGAGCAGTGGAGACCAGGAAATCCTGCCCTTAACTAGCCTTTGTTAGAGGGGGCGTGGCTTGGCAGCTAATCATGGCGGATGTGTGAGCCCGGAACTCCCCATTGGCCCATATTTTTTCCTGTGAATCCTTGAGTCTGAGGTAAGCTGAAGTGGCTGCAGGCAGACACCGGAGATGGAGGAGCCCCTGTGAGCACAAGGAAAATATTGTTTACATCAGGCATGATCTCCTGTACAGGGGAAGAGTCAGAGGCCTGGGTTCCTCACTTGGCTGCATGCAGGAGTGAGCCTGAGCAGGGAGTGGCCAGCGGCGCACTGGTGGATCGGCAGCCCCGGGGACTGAGGATGGAGCCAGAGTCTGGCCTGAAATCGAGCCATCTGCACTTTGCCCTTAACTGTGAGGCCCCGACACTGCTTGGAGAACTCTGACGCCAGTCCAGGATAAGGACCCTGCGACCTCGGGTGCACTGTGTGCACTGTGAGTAGGCTGGTGAGCCATAGTGACTGCATCCACGTGGGCTCCCACCAACACTATAGGGCCTCTCAGTGTGCTGAGCATTATCCCCCTTTGGCTGTCTCTGGCTCTAGCACGTCTGTCCCCGTTGCCCCTTGTGGCACTGTAGCGGCTGCGCCCAACAGGCCCTCACATGACGAGGGTGAGAGACTCCCCCTCTAAAGACAGTGGTAGACATCTTGGAGCCTGGCGGAGGTCTGAAGGTGGCCAATTAACCCCTGGAATAGTGGGACTAACCTACCCCTTCTCGAGCACCCAGTAGCTGGAGGCTAGACCCCACTTCAGGCTCGAGCTAAGCGAAGACATCCATGCAAATGAAGACCCCCTCACTAACTACAGAAGCAACAGAGCGGCCACACACTGTGGAAGTGTGGATTTTCCTGATCAGTTATGTCCCCTATCTTGGACCCCAACGGTTCTATGTGCATGTCACAAGTACATGTATGTCCCCTCCAGTTCCAGTTTCCAAAACGCAAACATATGTGCGTCCACCGTCAACATGTTCTCTGTCAGATCCGCCATCAATGGGCTGGATATTCGCTTCCTAAGTATGAAAGGCCACCGACTTTATATGGCTCAGTTACTCCATTTTTACAGTTCAGGCGAGTAGGCCCGATTCTGTCCTCAAGCCTTTCCCTGCTCTCTGTCTCTGACAGCTTCAGCTTGAGCTCGCATCTATCCATGAACTTTGTCCTACTCCCTGTGCAGCTAACGGTGCCTGCCTCGGCCAGTTTTGCCTGCCTGCCAAGAAGCTGTATTTCACCTTCGAATTATCTACTTTGCTCTTCAGCCGATGCATTCCTGTCCAGTGATTTAGGTAAACATTTCCTCTAAGCTCACAAGCAAAGGACTCGGCCTTTCCGTCCTCCTGCAAGTAATTCATAGCCCTGTTGCCATGGAAAGTTTTCTGCCCCTCGCATCTCATATAGACACTTAGACGCTTGTACACGCACACACAGTCAGTATAGAATAGATTCTGTCCGAGAGTCTTTTCTTGTGGATAACATAGTTCTCTAAACATAGGATGTTAGATATGATTTGGGATTAGGTTGACTTGACCCCCCAGACTTCTCGTCTCCACATGCAGAGCTAAATGTCAAGTCCCCTTCACCCCCTAGTTGCACGTCAATCACACGTCATGCTGCTGCGCGCGCATCTATGTTAAGTATTATCTTATAGATCCACCTATGCATGATAATCAGAGCCAATCATGTTTCTTTCTGCTCCTTATTACGCCTAGTTTCGATTACGTACCAATATGTCATTTCTCTTATCAATTGTTACGCCTTTTGCATTCATTTCATTGTAATGTATGAGCTATAAAAGTTACTTCTTGTCAATAAAGTATTGTACTTCACTTCCTGAACCCTCGTGGTGACGGAACCTGAAGGCCGCCACTCGAGTCGGCCATTTTGGAATAAAGCCCATTCAGAAAATCTCTTATACCACGGATTCTGCCTCTTGTTATTCTGAGCTATTTTACTTTATTTTAGATTCCGCATGAAATTCAGTCAAGGTAAAAAAGAATATTTACCACATAATGGCGCCCGAACAGGGACACTTTCTCATCTCACGCGCCGGCGGTGCGTTGCAGGCCCGGTCTCCTGCCACAGCTGGACGGACCATAAACGCGTACCAGCAGGATTTCCTGTAAGCTCCCTCCGGTCAAGCGGGGGCGACTGAGGCTGCGATCAACCCAGACGAGGCGGTGAGAAGTGCGAAGTATCCCGACCAGAGCCTAGCTGAGAGAGCAAGATCCGAGGTATACAGAGGCCCACCAGGTTTTCGAAATCCCGATGTCCAGAGGGTCCGCTGTCCGCAGTCATCGAGTCCCGTTCATTCTCTGAGGCCTTCCGTTTCAAGGAGCTACTCGGTGAGTACCATCGCCGGGGAGGCGTGTTGACAGCACATAGGTTGTGCCGGTCAAGACGGATTTGGGTACACAAATCCGGTCTGCACTGTTTAGCAGTGTATATGTACTGTTTAGCAGTATATCAAGTATTCCGAAGTATCTAGTTATTGTCAAGAATTCTGCTTGGTGATTAGTTATGCAGACTGTCATCATTGTTGGTCATTTTTAAAGGTTAAAATGTTTAATGTTTAAATGTTTAAAGTGTTCAAATGTCTTGCATATTGTGGTATGAATGATTGTTCATTGTTCACCGTTCATTATTGTGTTTTCCGTATTAAGTGAATTCAAGAGTAAGTATCAGATCAGTTGTCGAGATGCCGCTCTTCTCGAAGTTAAGACAGATTACTACCAGAAAAGCGGTGCTCGAAGAAGCAGTTCCTATTCCTCCTAGGGACACCCCAGGGCATTTTATGTATCACAAGCATGGCTTAGATGCCATATTGTTTCTTGATCTATGGGTAGATTATACCAAGGGATTGCCGGAAAGTCAAAGGTGGCCCGCAGCGGGAACCTGGGATGCAGAGTGCATCATGAAAGTGGAGGAAGAGTTATGGAAAAGAAAAGTCAGACAGTCACAGAAAGACGCTGTTGAGTTATGGCGTAAAGAATCTCATAGACGTACAGAAAAAGCACGTAGACAGGAAGAGAGGAGTAAAGAGAGTTCAAAGGAAGTTCAAGAAAATATATTAATTGAGGAAGGTATCCGAGTAAAATCAGAACAAGTAGATAGACAAAGAAACGCTCTTATGAGTGGTATGTATCCCCTCCTAGCCGAAGGACTACCTAAGGCTGTTCCAGAGATGCCAAAAGACTTGCCACCCCCATTATTTCCAATTAAGGTACATCCAAAAGGGCATCCCAGAACCGCAGAAGATGTTTTTCTTTCCTCATATCTAGATGACGCAGCTCCCGAGTATGCTAACCCCACACCACATAGACCGTCTGGCGGAGGGGTTCAACGTCAGGATCAGGTATCTGTCCCCGTGCAACAGCAAGTCCCGACGCGAGCTCCGGCAAGCACGTCTGTTTCCGCATCTGTCCCCGCAGTCGATTCTACAGTGGTATCGACACCTATAGTTGCTGTGTCACGTTCGACGAATCCATTCACACCCGACGCCCCTGAAGGGGCCACGGGAGGTGCAAGCAATACTTTTACGCCACCTAGAATAAATAAACTTATTTTTCAAGAATCAGCGCATTCACGTACACCCAAATTCGTAAGTGAACGTACGCTTAAGGAACTCCTTATAGATTGTAGATATGACCCGGTGGTCGGTAAAGAGGACGAAATGGTCCTGGCATCATTACGTATCAGACGAGCCGCAGAGTATTTAGCGAGGTTACCAGGAATGACTACGCATCTAGATAACATATATCATTTTGTCCAAACAGGGCGAGACCCAGAATGTATTAACAGAGCTATGGAATTCCAGAAAGTAGAGATACAGGGGGAACTGTTACGTTTCCTCATAAACTGCGTGATCAGAAATCAAGACCGTCCGGGGGTAGACCCGAATACAATGCTTATTCTTACAAGATGGAGCCAGAATATATCAGAAGGGAGACACGATAAGAAAAACTGTATAATAGCCATGTGCCGAAAAATCCGTAGAGAAATAGAACGCATTCACGAAGAAAGATTGGAAACAGACGAGTTCGAGCAAGATGAAGTCTCCGAATCAGGGAATTCCGCAAGACAGTCAGAAACCATAGCATACGTAGGCAGAGGAAGATCCTGTGATAATACTAGATGCTTTTCTGATCCCATACACTCTGTATGTCCAAATAATAGCAGAACGTATCCGACGCCTGTAATAAATTTAAAGTCTCCTGAACATCTGTTCCAAGCCGCAGATAAACTACTACGAGAACGAAGGGGTTACCACCTCCTCGATTCCATGGATGGGCAAGAATTGGCCAGATCAGCCGTTCACTGGATTGACAGTCCTGAAAAATACGGTGATGAGACTGTAGCACACACGTTTTTTAACCTTAGTGCAGATGAACAACGTTTAGCTGGAATCTATATGATTCAGCAACTCCTTATATTATATAAGAGCCAACATGCTGACCCTGGTCCTTTACCTGATATATTAACGGAACTACTCACGAACAGATGGAGAGGTTCTAGTAACAAGTTGATTAAAGAAATATTAGTGTCACGTAAACAGTATGTCCTTTTTGTAAATCCGGATTCTTTCCCGCTGCCCCGCAGAGAAAGAACGCCGTATTATATGGATAGACAAAATCCCTTACGAGAAGTACACTCAATAAAAGGCGAAGACAATGAGTTTCACCGTGTATTTGTATACACACCCATATCAAAAATTGAATTGTTAGAAATGAAGAAAATAGTACCAAGTCATGACAAAGACCCAGCGGGTTTCCACCGAGAAATTAAGGACATGTTGCTGATGGGAGAGTATACCTATCCTGATATTATGACGATATTAAAGGTGCTCTTACCTGCTGGTATTTATGAAAAACTGAAAGAAAAAGAGTGGGAAGTGGGAGACCAAAAGATAGATTGGACAGCATTAGAAACAGAAGAAAAGGCCCGAGCTGCAGGTTCAGGGCTCGGGGATAAAGTCAAAGCATTACCAGGTTTACTAGTACAAGTACTGCCACGTTTGTTAACTACGAAAAAGGAAGATTGGGGTGCAATAACGGCCTGTAAACAAAAGCATGATGAAGACACAAGTGACTATTATGCCCGATTTGAAAAATGTTTTGGAATAAATAGTGGTATAAAAACAAGTAGTGAGTCGTATCCACATTTATTTGTGACAAAATTAGTAGAAAATGCATTACCTCCAGTAAAGAATAGAATATTGAAATTCGAGAGTACCTGGCAAAGTAACACTCCGTCACAAATGCTACAAATGTTACAGTATCATCACAATAGAATTAGAGATGAACAAGAACACGAACAAAGACGTATGAAAGATACAAAAATGAAAATGCTAGTGTCTCAGACAGTACCGGCTGAAGGACATAAAAAGGGTATGACACATTCCGATTCAGCAGGACCTGTAAAAGGGACATGCAATTATTGCAAAAAGCCAGGTCATTACGTACACGATTGTCCAGTTTTAAAACACAATATCGCCATAGGTAAAACACAAGAAAGATCACGGCCACTCAGACAAGATCAGAATGAACAAGGAGCTATGCCACATTCCCAGGCCATGCCAGCCGCACAACAGCCAATACAGTTTGTGCCAGCTGCACCACCGTTGCCTGTTACTGCCACACAAACCACCACACGACAAATGTATCAGACTGCACAGTATGAATATCCTGAGTATCAGCGTTACGCATGAACCAGCCTAGAGAGGGAAGTTGACTTACCGCTTATCGAGATTCCTGTAGATCAAGAAGGACCTTATGTACATAGTGAATTATTAGGTCAAGATAGAAAATTCTTACTCGATACAGGGGCAAGTCGTACAACTATAAAACGTAGTGAAGTTCCAGGGGCACCCCTCTCAGGCTCTCAAAATGTTTCCCTTGGTTTTTCAGGAAAACCTATTGTTAACGAAGTATCACAGCCTCTTCCACTTACGATAGGACCTTTGACACGAACTACAGATTTATTGCTTACTAAATCATGCCCAGAAAATTTGTTAGGAATTAAAACTCTGAAAGCCCTAGGAGCCATAATATGTTGTTCTCCGGGAGGAATAAGGTTGTTTTTACGTGATTTTAAAGGTCACTATGTGTCTAGAGACATGGATCCCCGACTACAGACTTTACCAGCACATCTATGGGCACAAGGCCCTACTGATGTTGGTTGCATGAACATTACACCATACCGAGTTACACTCAAGGCAGGAGTGGTATTACCACGAATGCGACAATACAAGTTACCGCAAGATGCTGTAGTGGCTTTGCTGAAAATCATTGATGAGTTAATTGCCCAAGGAGTAGTTGTAGAAACAGACTCCAATGTATGTAATTCACCGATAATTACGATTCTTAAACGAACTGACCCTACTGCTCCGCCAGTATACCGATTGGTTATTGATTTGCGGGAACTAAACAAGTGCATTGTGCCACAATTTCCTGTGGTCCCCGATATATCATCATTATTGACAGCAATTGATTCCGAAGCAACATTCTTTACTGTAATTGATCTCAAGAATGCCTTTTTTAGCGTCCCAATAGATCCGGAAAGCCAATATTTGTTCGGATTCAGTTTAAATGGGCGCAGCTTTAAATTCTCACGCGCTCCCCAAGGATTCACAGAAAGCCCCAGCATCTACAGCCAAGCACTGAAACGAGAACTTGACAGTATCCACATGCCAGTCAATACTGCACTGCTTCAATATGTCGATGATCTGCTGATCACCGCGAGAAGCGAACCTGAATGTGAAAAGGCTTCTCTGACAGTTTTACATTTTCTAGCCGACAAGGGGCACAAAGTGTCTCCCTCTAAGCTGCAATTCTGTGCCCAGCGAGTTATTTATCTTGGTCACTCGCTGTCCAAGGAGGGAAGGCAGCTTACACCAGATCGCATCCAGTTAATTGCTAACATGTCAATACCCCAGACACAAAAGGAGGTGCGGGCTTTCATAGGCCTCACTTCATATTGTAGGCAGTGGATCCCTCAGTACGCATTTCTAGCAAAACCACTCATTCAGTTAACCACACAGGAGGCAGCCACATCGACTGTTCTCCCTTGGACTCAGGAACATACACAAGCTTTTGAAAGCTTAAAGGAAGCTTTATGTCAAGCACCTGTTTTAGCAACACCATGTTATAGCAAACATTTTACACTCTTTGTCACAGAACGCGAAGGTACTGCTTTGTCAGTACTCACACAGGAACAAGCAGGATCACGCAAGCCATGTGCTTATTTTTCCAGTACATTAGATCCCGTAGCTCAGGCTTTGCCCGCATGCCTGAAATCAGTGGCAGCAACAGCTTTAGCAATCAGACAAAGCGATGCCATAGTGTTAGGACATCCATTGACAGTACAAGTACCACATGCAGTAGAAGTTCTTGTGAACCGAACACAAACACAACACTTGACCATAGCAAGACTTACCGGTTATGAACTGACATTGTTTCAGCCACACATAGAGATCCGACGGTGTAATACATTGAATCCTGCTACACTATTACCTGTAATTGGAACAGACCCACTAGCTCATGATTGTGTTGAAATTATTGAAATAAAGACGAAACCTAGACAAGACTTGACAGACGTTCCATTGTTAGATCCAGACCTGACGTTGTATGTAGATGGATCGTGCATGAGAGCAAGTACAGGAGACTTAGTGGCCGCGTATGCAGTCACAACAGACACTGAAGTTATTGAGACAAATTGTATAGATACTTTGTCAGCCCAAGCAGCAGAACTTATTGCTCTAACACAAGCCTGTATTCAAGCCACAAATAAGAAAGTTAATGTATACACTGACTCACGTTATGCATTCGGAGTTGTACACGACTTCGGCGTGCTGTGGCGAGAGAGAGGTTATTTAACCTCCCATGGTGCCCACATTCAGCACGGAACCCTCATTCATGCCTTGTTAGACGCAATACATCTACCAACTGCCATATCGATTATGAAATGTAAAGCACACACGAAGGTTACTGATATCATTTCTCAAGGCAATGATTTAGCTGACAGAACAGCTAAACAGACTGCTCAGAATCGCACATTAGACATGACAAAGCCAATAGTTCAGACACCAACACAGTGTATGACAATTAAGGATCCCGCACTTGACGTAATTGACATACAGACACATGCTACTGCAGAGGAATTAAAGAAATGGACTGAACTAGGAGGGATCCAGACAGATCAGGGATGGATGACGAAGGAGAAATCTGTATGGTTTCTTCCTGACTCTATGGTCCAGGCCATTATAGCTACAATTCACAGCCCAGCGCATCTAGGAGAGAAAGCTATGCTAGATAGCATTCAACACATTTGGTTCAACAAACATTTACGAGCAGCAGCTAAACAAAAAGTCCGTACCTGTATGATATGTTGTCAGTTCAACCCAGGAAAAAGTGTTCCCGTAGAACAGGGTGGATTCCAGACTCCTGATCATCCTTTTGAAGTGCTCCAAATGGATTATATCCAGATGGAACGATGTCGAGGATTCAAATATGTTCTGGTAGTTGTTTGCGCTCTCTCCCGATGGACTGAGGCGTACCCAGTATCAGATTACACGGCCCCGACTACTGCCAAACAGTTAGTTCGAGAATTCTTCCCGCGGTACGGTTTACCACGTGTTGTATATTCAGATAACGGCCAGCCTTTCTCATCCGAATTAATGAAACATGTCTCACTTTTGTTGGGATATCAGTGGAAATTCCACTGTGTCCGACACCCCGAGGCAGCAGGTCTCGTGGAACGACATAATCAAATTTTGAAAATCAGATTGTCTAAAATATGTAAGGAAAAAGGTGTTGACTGGATAGTAGCATTACCAGTTGCACTATTTTACATAAGAATGGTAGCACACTCTCGAACAGGGCTATCCCCGTATGAGGTGATCTTCGGAAGACCACCAAATATGTGGGGGACGCCTATACCACGTAAAATAACTGATGTTAATTGTAATATGCTGACAGATTACTTGGCTTCCTTGATGTCTGCACTACAATCTTGTCGTTCACAGGTAACTGCAGCTTTTCCTGACAACACTGAGGTGAAACCCCATGACGTTGCTCCGGGGGATCTGGTGTTTGTGAGAAATTTTGATCGGAAGACCCAGTTGGAGCCCAGGTGGAAAGCACCGAAGCTAGTCCTGCTGACCACAAGAACAGCCGTGAAAGTTGAGGGCCGCAAGGGCTGGATACACTCCAGCCATATTAAGAAATTTCATGGACTATCCTCGGATATAGACACTGTGCCCTGCACTCCCTCACAGACTGATTCAAAACTTCCTTTTGTTGAACAGAATGACTCTCAGTGCTATAAATTAAAGCTTAGGCCCAAACAGTCGAGCAATTTGATTGTTTAAGTCCTCTCCAAGGTGAAGCGGTTGAATTGTCTCCGACATGTATCCCTTGGACCTGAGTAGAGAAAATACCCGAGAAATGTTGAAACGACAGGCGTATTGTAAATCACTGCGTAGCTACTGTATAAGGACATTATTAATTTTGTTTTTATTGAGTGTTTTAATAATTATTACGAGTGTGATTTTGCACATATATCATCCTATTTCTAGACATGTTTATAATGTTGCTGCTGAACATTCTTTTAGTGACCTACCGCCACATGAATTATCTTATAGACTTGCGCTGCGCAATAACACTTTCATTAGTATGTTACATCATTCCCATCAGACTAGTAATGCCACCAATTGTTGGGTGTGTGGCCGACTCCCTCCCTATCAGAATAACAAAGGAGTTCTGCCTTTCTTTCCACATCCGTTCACACACAATGGCTCCTGTGGAGCATGGTTTAGTTTACTAAATTCCATAGACCCAGACACAGCAGTTTATCAACAACATTGGATATGGGGAAATCTGAATCTAGTTTTATTCAAAGTCTGTCATCCTAATAAGGAGGGTCGCCCCAGTAGAACAGGAACTGATCTAGAAAATGAAGTGTATAAATTAGGTAATTTTACACCTAATCTTATGATTCTGAATGTCAAATCCGAAGTTGAACTAATTCTGCCCACTATGTCAGTATTTTCAGTTAAGGGTGAATTATGTGTAAGAAAAGTTGGTTCCATACATATGGGCCATAGCCAATGCGTTACTACAGTAGAATATAGTGATCAAGGTAAATCTTCATTTAGAGCTTCTCGCCATTCTTACTTTATATGTGGTCAGACGGCATATATGCGTCTGCCTCTAGATTGGGATGGTACCTGTTACATAGCATTCCTTCTGCCACCTGTTTTCCTAGCTCCACCTGATTATTATCGGAATGTTCATTTAGTACACAATAGAGAGCGAAGAGATCTCCCAGTTGTCGATTATACTGAGACGGCATGGGACAAGTATGTAGATTTCAATAAAGGCATCTTTCCCTATATAGGTACAATATCAAATAGTAAGCTGATACGTAAACTAACCAAGACTCTCGAAGCTGTAGTAAACGAGACTATAGCCGCCCTAGGCAATCTGACAGAGGAACAATCAGTAATGAGAATTGTTGTTCTCCAGAATCGTCTTGTCCTTGACGTCATCCTGGCCGATAGGGGCGGAGCTTGCAGGGTCATCGGATCCAGCTGCTGCATATTCATACCAGAAAATTCGCCATCTGTATATAAAGCTATAACACGCCTTCATAAGATTGTGAGCCAGATACACGAAAATCCAGGCACTTGGACGTGGTCCGGGTGGTTTTGGAGTGTGATATCAGCCTGGGGATGGAGAGTTCTATCCTTCCTAGGTATTGGCCTTCTTATGCTCTTCAGTTGTTGTTTATGCCTGCAATGTGGACCAGCGATTTGTGGTCTGTGTGCCACATCATGCATTCCATATCAAGGTTCTCGTTCAAAATGCCGGAAGAAGAAGGAAGAAGAAATGATGCTCCATGAGCAAATCGATGGAATGATGAAGATTGATATCTCTTGAAGGGCAAGTAGGGGACAAGGAGGGAATGTGGAAGTGTGGATTTTCCTGATCAGTTATGTCCCCTATCTTGGACCCCAACGGTTCTATGTGCATGTCACAAGTACATGTATGTCCCCTCCAGTTCCAGTTTCCAAAACGCAAACATATGTGCGTCCACCGTCAACATGTTCTCTGTCAGATCCGCCATCAATGGGCTGGATATTCGCTTCCTAAGTATGAAAGGCCACCGACTTTATATGGCTCAGTTACTCCATTTTTACAGTTCAGGCGAGTAGGCCCGATTCTGTCCTCAAGCCTTTCCCTGCTCTCTGTCTCTGACAGCTTCAGCTTGAGCTCGCATCTATCCATGAACTTTGTCCTACTCCCTGTGCAGCTAACGGTGCCTGCCTCGGCCAGTTTTGCCTGCCTGCCAAGAAGCTGTATTTCACCTTCGAATTATCTACTTTGCTCTTCAGCCGATGCATTCCTGTCCAGTGATTTAGGTAAACATTTCCTCTAAGCTCACAAGCAAAGGACTCGGCCTTTCCGTCCTCCTGCAAGTAATTCATAGCCCTGTTGCCATGGAAAGTTTTCTGCCCCTCGCATCTCATATAGACACTTAGACGCTTGTACACGCACACACAGTCAGTATAGAATAGATTCTGTCCGAGAGTCTTTTCTTGTGGATAACATAGTTCTCTAAACATAGGATGTTAGATATGATTTGGGATTAGGTTGACTTGACCCCCCAGACTTCTCGTCTCCACATGCAGAGCTAAATGTCAAGTCCCCTTCACCCCCTAGTTGCACGTCAATCACACGTCATGCTGCTGCGCGCGCATCTATGTTAAGTATTATCTTATAGATCCACCTATGCATGATAATCAGAGCCAATCATGTTTCTTTCTGCTCCTTATTACGCCTAGTTTCGATTACGTACCAATATGTCATTTCTCTTATCAATTGTTACGCCTTTTGCATTCATTTCATTGTAATGTATGAGCTATAAAAGTTACTTCTTGTCAATAAAGTATTGTACTTCACTTCCTGAACCCTCGTGGTGACGGAACCTGAAGGCCGCCACTCGAGTCGGCCATTTTGGAATAAAGCCCATTCAGAAAATCTCTTATACCACGGATTCTGCCTCTTGTTATTCTGAGCTATTTTACTTTATTTTAGATTCCGCATGAAATTCAGTCAAGGTAAAAAAGAATATTTACCACAACACTCCTCTGCAGGCCTCCCTTTCTCCCTCCCCCAGAGGACAATGCTCAATCGGAGGGCAGGTACTGCAACCGGATAGGGCTTGTAGCGGAGCGGGGAACCTCACAGAGGGGTCCTTGGGGCAACAACTGAGCGACTGCAACCTTTGGGCATTTGAAGTGGCAACCCCTACACGTGAGTAGAATGCGAGAGACTACTGTAGTTGACTGGGCACTGGGAGATGCTTGCTGAGATCACCTTCCTCCCCGACTAGGCGCCCTCCCACGCAAAAGCTCTGCAGATGGTCTATGGGCCATGGGGACACCTGGTGGGTGGCAGCGAGAGATCATGGGCAAGGCCAGGATGAAATCAGTAGGCGCTCCCTCAATGCAGAGTGACGATCTAATGGACTCCCCGCAATTGAGCTTGCCACCACCGCCACCAAAAGACCCAGTGCAGCAACAGCTAGCAAAAATCCTTAAAGCCATAGTGGACACCAAAACTAAGCTTCACTAAGACATTAGTACAGTTTCGTTGGGCCTGGGGCTCCTCGTCTCGAACACCACAACTATCCGACAGGGTTAAAACAGCAGAGTTTTCTATAGCAGACCTCGCTCCAGTGCAGGCGGCGTTGACAGGCCGGGTTGCAGGCCTCTTGTCCAGAGTGGACACTGAAAGCCGCAACAGAATGAATAACACACGTGTAGTGGGCCTGCCCAAAAAGGTGGAAGAAGGGGGACATGATTGGCTACCTCGAGCCATGGCTTCAAACAGTGGTCACGCCAGAGGGGTTGTCCCCCTACTACACCATGGAGAGAGCACACTGGGTCCCAGCCAGCCCCCCGAGCCGGACTGTTACATTACAACGGTAGAGACTTGCTCCTTCAAAAGGCACGATCAGACCGCCCTTTTATTGTAAACAATAGCAACGTCTCCATATTCCCTGACTAATACACTCGAAGTCCAACAAAAGAGGGCATCATATCTGGAAGTGAAAAAGGCTCTGCGCAGTGAAGGTCTTCAATATTTGCTAATGTTTCCTGCTCGCCTCCGCATCCCGCTCGATGGCCAATTCCACTACTGCAAAGATCCCAAATTGGCATGGGACTGGATAGAGACGTACAGGACTCAGAGGCCGACACTGGGAGAAGGACAACTTCAGGGACCGCGAGTTGAAGGCAACATGAAAAGATCCAGGAGAAGACCCTGTCGAGAGCGGCCGAAAAAGCCCAGACCCTCCCAGACCGAGAAGGAGAGGGCCGCAGCACTACAGGCAGTGGCGGTGATCATGCTAAGAGCTGGGACACCATCGGAGCTAAGCTCCTGCTTAGTTAAAGGGACAGAGGACTCGGGCATTGAAGTATCTGGAGGCAGCAGCATGGGGCTACTGAAATTTACCCCTGGAACTGCTGATGACATTATCTGATCCGCGGCTGCTGGGGCAACAGCCAACAGCTGCAAATGGTTGGAGATCGTGCCCTGAAGAAAGTATAACGACCGTCCTGACAAAGACTACCCGTTTGGGCTGATGAGGATAGGGCAAGATGTTGACTCTGCTCCAATGGCTGTATTCCCCGACGGGCGGGTCCCATGCTGGTCCTTGCCCTACACTGGTAGCTAATACTTGGTTAAGGTTTGGGCGGCTGAACATTGTCGAACCACTGTGGGATCTCGGAGTTACATGTTATGGGAAGTTGTTTCATTATGCTCAGCTGTTTTTTCTGCTAAATAGGGATGGTTACAGAGACGCAGAGTTGCCTGGGGAGCATTGTGGAGGGCTTGGAAACTTCCCTATGCTAGCAACCATGGCAGTGTCTTTAGATACTATAAAATTCCTTACATGGAATATAAGCGGAATGGGATTGATGGGCAAGAGGCACAATATCCACAGCTATCTAAAGAGGAGGGAGGTTCAGATTGCCCTGCTCCAAGAAACTCACCTCTTGCAGAGTGAAACCAAGAAATTGCATAGAAGATGGAGAGGGCAGGTATGTGCGACCAGCTATTCGGCTTATGCTAGAGGTGTCTTGATATGGGTATGGCCAGGGATCCCCCAAGAAGTCACTAATACCAACATCGACAAGGAGGAGAGATACGTACTTCTAACAGGGCAACTTCTACCATTATCATTGTTAGTATTTACCAGCTGACAATCCTGCTGGGGCTCTCGGCCCGATTGGCTGACAGAGTTCCGGGAACCATGATTATAGGGGGTGATTTAAGCTATGTGGTGGATGTGGCACTAGATCGCTCACACCCTCCCCTCTCTGGGACCCAACTACACTGCACGTTGATGGGCTCCCAAGAGTGGAGGCATCACTGGGGCCTGCTTGACAACTGGAGGATACATAATACCACAGATAGATAGTACTTCTTCTTCTAACCCCTATATCAACTACATACTAGGCCCGATGCATTCCTTTGTTCCACAGACTTTCAACAGTCACACTTATTGATAACCTGTGACACACCTTCTCAGATCATAGCCTGTTGCTGAAGTTTCATCGGCCCTCGGGAACCAGACCCCCCGATCCCCCTATGGAAGTTCAGGCCTGAGACGCTGGAAGACAGCCCCTTTAAAGAGTCTTTGGAATCTTGTGTACAGACTTATTTTGCCATAAATACAAACTCCGCCTCTACGGTGTTGATGGAATGGGAAGCTTTTAAAGTTGTGATCCGGGGCCACTGCATGAGTCAATTGATTGGGGTACGGGAAGTTCTCTGCAGAGAGCTGGAAGCTATTGAGCATTTACACATACTTGACAACGCTCAGGGTTCGGATGCAACAGCATCAGCGGCCCGCCTGGAGGCTAGAGCCCTTCACAATGAAGCGCTGGGACGCTTGCCTAAATTTGATTATAAAAGTTACCTTGCAGGGAACATGACGAGGAGGGTAAATCAGGCCAACTACTAGTACAAGTGACGAGACCAGAAACACGAGGTTCTCAAATCACATACATCAGTAAAAACACAGGCACGATCATTTACAAACCAGGAGCAGTTAATTCTCTGTTCCACGAAAACTATGAAGCACTCGGTTCGGTTCAAAAATCTTTATTCGATTCATACAATGAATCATAAAAGCACAAAGTTAAAAAACATAATACACAAATAAGGTGATCCATCCATAAAACAAAAATTACAATTCAAAAAATCCATCATACAGCATAAATACAAATCCAATGGCAAAGCACAGTTCTACAGCTAATTTATCCATAGCGTTTCCTAATCTGAAGTGAAACTCTTATAAAATTTAACATGGCACAGCAAGTATCAACAGAAGATAATGACAGCAAATAATCATAGCCTTCTTTATAAGTGCATGGTTGCCGCCCCTTCAGGACAGGTTTAATAAATCTAATCCTTGGATCTTGATATAAGGAGCAAAACAGGACAACATGTATAGTACTTTGGCTAACTCTGTCATTACAGGGACAAGGGGGTAGCTGCTCACACCAACCCCCTTGTTTAGGAAAGGCAAAAAGAAAATGAAGGGTATTTAGCCTAAACCTCGTGAGATAAAACCGCCATTGGACATTAGTTGTAAAAGTTAAATAAAATTGATGCTGTAACTTAGGTACATAGCCAATAGGGCCTCCCAGACAAGGTGAGCCTAAAAACTTCCAGTAATTTGACTTAATTTGGGTTTTTATGTTTCCCTGGATATTTGCAGGATTTTCATAAACATGACCCAAACCTATCTTATTCAACATGTCCCTGACGTATGACAACCAGGGGATCTTGTTTGCATTATCCAGGCTCAAGCAGTCTGAGAGAATTTCTCTCGAGAGCTGCAAATCGTCAGATAACCATATTTTGCCCCATAATAATAGGGGTGACAGACGAATGATGTCAGTCACTTTGGTCATTCCCATTTCATTATGACAGAAGCTATTCGATGAACCCGATGGGATCAGTAATACCCGTTTTAGGAATTTATTTTCCATCACTTGTACCACTGAGGGGTTTTCGGTCCCCCATACTCCTGCCCCGTAGGTAGCCACAGATAAACATTTAGATATATAAAGAGTTTTAAGGTGCGCAACAGGTTTTTGACCCAACTTACCACAGAAGCGAAAAAGACCTTCTATGGAGCGGGTAGCACTCTGGGCTCGAGCCTTCATTAAAGGGGCCCAACTTAGTTTGCTATTGAAAAGATTTCCAAGGTAATTAAAATTCTCCACCCTTTCAATAGTAGAGTGATTCACCACAAATTTTCTAGGTTTTGTTCCTTTTGGACCACAGACCATTGCAAAAGATTTTCCAAAATTTACCTTCAGGTCAAGATCCAGCATGAAGGTGTTAAAGGCATCTAGGCACAACTGCAAACTGTTTCCAGTGAGGGTCATTAAAACAGTATCGTCTGCATATGAGAGTATAGGAATACTCCTACCGTTTACCTTAGGAAAATCACAACAGTGGTCCAACAAGTACTTCTCTAGTCCATTTGTGTATACTAGGAACAAGAAAGGCGCCAAAATGCAACCTTGACGCACCCCCTCAGTTGAGGGAATAGGTTTAGTTGTTTCTCCCCCAGGTCCGAATCTTATAGCCACGGACGTTGCTGCGTGTAGTCTGCGGAGAAGTGTCACCAGGGGTTCTTCGAAGCCCACATCGTCCATCATCTGCCACAGCCTGCTTCTACAAACAGTGTCAAAGGCGCTTGACAAGTCCATGAAGGCAAGGTAAATTGCAGAACTCCTTGCCTTCATGTACTTGCCAATAATTAGCGCCAAATTCAGGCACTGCTCAACTGTCCCCTTCCCACTTCTGAATCCATACTGGGAGTTCACAATTAGACCAACAGAGTCAGCCCATGTTTCTAATCTGGCCAAAATAACCCTCCCCAATAATTTACATGATGCATCGATCAAGGATATAGGGCGATAGCATCGGGGGTCACACCTATCGCCCTTCTTGAAAATCGGCACCACCACTGCCACCTTCCACGATACAGGGATGCGACCAAGAACAACAGCCCTAAAAACATTCAGTAATAAAGGTGCCCAAGCTTCAATATTATGTTTAAAAAAGTCTAAAGGGACAGCATCAGGGCCCGGGGCTTTTAATGATATGCCCTTCCTCAAAGCTACTTCAACCTCTTCCAGTGTAAGTGAAGAGCTAAGAAGCAAAGCTGAAGATGGTACCACCAAATCCCCTACATCATCCAACAAATCCGAAAGTAATAATGCTTTGGGATTAAAGATTTTACCAAAGTGAACTTCCCAAGATTCACCAGTAATCTGCGTCAGTATACTTTCTTTGGTGTCATTTTTAAACAAGGGACGATTTACTACTTCCCAGAAGAGCCTACTATCTTTTAGCTCAGAGGCCTTCTCTAGATCGTCCCAGGCTCGATTTTTCAATTCCTGCTTCCTCTTTGTGATGGCCTCTTTATAAGCCCTTCTGGTCGATCTTATCAGTTCCTTATTTCTTGGTTTTTGTATAAGGGCAGCTTTTAAGGATTTATGTGAGGCAGAGCATGCGGAGTCAAACCATTTAAAACACCTTAAATTCTTTTTCCCCACTGGTTTTCTAAGGTGCTCAGCCACGTGCCCACATAATTTTTCAAAACTCCCAATGACCTTGTCTGGATCAGACGTCAGAGACAGGCATGATTCGATCTCAGTTTTACAAACATTCAGAATCTCTACCTCAAGGCCTTCAGCATTTATTTTCCCCCACTTCATAGTAACTCCCTGATTTTTATTATATGTTATGGGTTGCTCCCAAACCAAATGTTTTCTACTAGCAGGGGCACTCAAGGATAGCATTAAAGGATTATGATCGCTTACGGCACTTGCGATTACCTCAAGCCTATTAACATAATGAAGAAAGTTACTAGACACAAATACAAAATCAATAGTACTCATTGCACCTCTTGTTCCCTGAAAGGTTGGTATTGGCGATATATTTGGGGCAGCCCAGGGCTCTACCATACATAAATCGTTTAGAATAATGATATTATTTAAAGCGTCCCCCTGGGGCGTGTGTTTAAAATGCATCAAGGGCTGTTCATTTAGATCATTGATACCACAGACATTGCAGCCACCAAATTTGCACAGTGTACAATTAAAATCACCAACCCAAATAACTACTAATAAAGCTCGATCACTACGAGCCTTACATATTGCTTCCTCCAAACTCTGGATTGTAGATACATCATTTCTATCAAAAACATTATGGTACCAATTAATTAACAACACGGGCTCTGGGAACAAATTTTCCAACAAGAGCAACTGGTACCAAGGAGTATCCACTATTTTTGAGGTTATCAGGTTCTTTAGTTTGATGGATAGAGCTGTCATTAACCCACCCCTTGCCCTCCCAGCTAGTGATGGGACCGCCAAAACATTAAAAGATTGAAAACCATCAATTTCCCCACCCACTCTGCTCCATGTCTCCTGAAAGCACAGGATATCCTGACCACCCACATGCTCCAGCCAAGCTTCATCCTCCATTCTACCCGCAAGACCTGCAATATTCCATGAGATTAGACACAGCCCAGGTTCCCCTAGGCTATTGTCCACAGACTTTATTGGAGTTTCCAGGTCAGGCCCAGTAATTGGTGGGTTTAGCTCACAGGCTAAGTTGCTAACAGTTTGACTATCCGAACGCATATTAGGTTGAGCATTGTGGTCGAAAGCGTCCACCACCTGGTTATCCTCCTGCCTTATCCCCCCGTTTTCCCCCATGACCAAATCTGTGGTAGATAAAATGCTTTCCTTTTTCTTGTCTAATGGTCAATCTAAACCCTCCATTCCCACCAGTGGGTCAAATCGGTTTCTTAATGGAATATTGTTATTTGGCATCCACCCTAGGTATTCCTCCCCCTGGAATCTCCTTCTTGATTGGTCATAGGGGGTTTGCCCAAAATTTTTGAAACTTGTTGGCCCCATGAGAGATCCATCACCCTGGTACCACAAACCAGGATGATTTTGAGGGGGTCGAGATATAGTATTAATCTGAGTCCATCCAGAGTAATTATTACCCTGCACTCTCGACCCAGGAAAGCGAGGGTTAGGGGGAAGATGATGCAAGTTGGGATAAAAATATTCAAGACCTATACATTGAATATCCCCCATTCTAGCAAACCTTGCTTTGTTACAGATTAAGTCCTTGACCCACCTGTCCCTAAAATTAATTAGGATACAATCCCCCTCTAAATCCTTCTTGCTTGGGCCAACCCAAGGGACCCTTCGTACGTTTAATATTTTTGTACTAGAGGCTGGGGGGAGTGGTCTATTGTTGTTGAGCCAGAATATGACTTTATTTGATAGGTCCTGATTTAATTCATGTTTATTTGGTGCGACCACCGGGACACCTGTCAGGATGGCCATAAAAGGTGCAGATTCGGGGGGTATATTCACACATATTGGTTTACTTGGAGGTGCCATTTCATCCAGAACTAATGGGCCGCTCAGTGGAGTTTGTTTAACTTGAGATGAGGCTACTGGCTTAGATGTAATTGAGCTCGGTGCTGCTGCTATAGCCATAATCGGTATTGACTGAGAGTCCCCATCAGCCACCAGTGCAGGTCTAGTTGGGACTGATCGTACAGGGGTTCGCTGGGAATCAACAGATGCAATAGGCTGGGGCGGATTACTTGGTTTTTGAATAGAGGTTTTGTGAGCCCCCTTCTTTATTTCAATACAATTCCCCTGGGCCTGTGGAAGTTTGCTGTTGTTAGCCAAAATTTCCAGCGAATGTGTGTTAACTGATATTAAGTGCTCTAATTGGTCCAATTTTAGGTTAACTATTTGTGTTCTCTCAATAAGGGGTAACAAGAGATTTTTTACCAGCTTCTCAATATGTGTTAACAAAGCTTTATTGTTGTTGTTTTGGCAGCAATGAGTCAGATCACCAGGGTCTCCCATACGTATTACCCTTCCCTTCAAGTGACCTCCCCCTCTTTTACGTTTACTAGTTTTTGTGACTTCTGGAACAGAGGCCGAAACTTTGGGTTGTAGGGAAATGGGGCCCGACAGGGTCAAATTAGGGTGTTGGATCCCATCCCCAATATTGCTCAATACAGAACAATCTTCTATTGGACCGTTCACTACATCGCCCATAGATATTTCTTGATTATCTGAAGTAACGGCTAAGTCTGGGCTGGCTTCCAAGTCGTTTATTATGCTCTTTTCAGGAGTGACCACAGATGCAAACCGACCCAAAGATGAACGCTTCCCCGTAACTAAGTCCAGAGACAAACGCTTTTCAGTAAGAGCAATTTCCTTATCTAATATCCCCGTGGCACGGGTAATAAAATCATCTAAGGTTCCAGTGGCTTTAACACTACTTGACTTTACTGTAACCCGCCTACCCTTTCTTAGTGATGAGGACATCATAAGACTAAAAATAAGAAATAATGTGTACAATTTAAAATATAAATTAGATAAAAGTTTAAAACTTCAATTACACATTATAACTACATTCAACATCTTATCACATTGATAACTAAAACATCATTTGAGTCCTCGAATCCCGAGAGTAAGAGAAAGGGCCCGGCCCGTCCCTGTACGTCCTTGGACGGCCTTAGACGGCCCGCCCTTTGCCCGGGCTTAGCCCCGGGCGCTCCCGCGCGCTCCCGCGCTGCGGATGAGTGGCTGCTTAAGTTTGGAAATTTGGTAGGTGAGGGGGGCGTGTCGTGCAGGGAGAGCAGCCCAGGTGTAGGCAATGGGGCTCGCAGGGACTCCTGGGCAATGGAGTCCCCTGCTGCTCGCAGCCCTGTACAGATGCGCTCACCCCGGTGAAGGCAACCCCGTCCAGGCGCTCTTACGGTGTTCACTGGACGCTGCGGGACCCGCGCAGCGGGTCCGGCGAGTTGTTGGGCCGGGAAAGGCAAGAAAGTCAACTGGTTAGTCCCACGTCGTTCCTGAAAGCAAAGATGAATCCCAGGGATGGGAGCTTGGTATTCCGCTTTTAATCACAGCTATGCAGGGGGGCGTGTCGTGCAGGGAGAGCAGCCCAGGTGTAGGCAATGGGGCTCGCAGGGACTCCTGGGCAATGGAGTCCCCTGCTGCTCGCAGCCCTGTACAGATGCGCTCACCCCGGTGAAGGCAACCCCGTCCAGGCGCTCTTACGGTGTTCACTGGACGCTGCGGGACCCGCGCAGCGGGTCCGGCGAGTTGTTGGGCCGGGAAAGGCAAGAAAGTCAACTGGTTAGTCCCACGTCGTTCCTGAAAGCAAAGATGAATCCCCAATGCTGCCCCACCTCCAGCCCCCCGAGACACAATCAGAGACTTTCCGGCGCCCCTACAGCTAATATAATTAGACAGACTGGCCTGGGAGTTATTGGGAGGCGCGGTGACATTGCCAGAGATACACCAAGCCATAGCTTCAATGACCACAGGGAAAAGACCCGGGCCAGACGGCCTCCCTGCTGAATTTTACTCCGCCTTTGCCTCCAGGTTAGTGCCCCATCTGGTGACCTTATATGCTTAGTCTCTCAGACTGGGACGGCTCCCAGACTCTACACAAAGTGCCATACTGATCCCACTTCCTAAAACAATTATCCCAGGAACCCGGGTAGCAGACTACAGACCGCTATCCATGCTTAACATTGACTTCAAGATTTAAATTAAGGTTCTGGTGCTGAGACTGCTCCTACACGTCTACTCCAATACACACGCACCAAAACTGGTTCATCCCCTCCCGAAATTCCTCATACAACCTGTGGAGGCTCTATTCAGTGTTATATCACCCTGAGTTGAGAACATACGAGTGGGCTGCAATCCTATCAATAGACCTAGAAAAAGCCTTTGATACGGTCAGCTGGGACTATCTGTTTGCGTACATGCGGAGAATCGGTTTGGGGAGGGCTGGCTCAAACCGGTCAAAATATTGCACGCTCACCCAACCGCGAAAGTCAAAACGGCGGGGACAGTTTTGGCCCAATACGAGATTTCACGCAGCACACGACAGGGGTGGCCACTGTCACCTGTGGTATTTGCCCTGGCAATGGAGCCACTGGCTGTTCTGTTTTGACGAGGTGGGATTGGGATGGGGCTGATCCTCGATGGACGACACCATGTTATATCCCTATGTGCTGATAACCTCTTGGTTTATTTAAACAAGGCGGTGACTGCATCAGATACCGCCTTACGCCTCCTGGAGCAATTCACCACCCTGACTGGATTGAGAGACCAAAACCTGTCTTTTTCCAGGGTCGGGTCCCAGACACTTCCAGAGGATCTCAATTGGGCCAAAACCATGTTTAAATATTTAGGTATCCATATTTATTGTTCACTAGCTGATCTACGCGAGGGCAACCTGGATAGAGTGCTTCGGTCACTTAAATCCTGTGTAATATTTTGGAAATCCCTGAAATTGCCAGTCATGGTACACATATAGCTGTCTAAAATGGTCATGTTACCTAGGCTACTGTACTATTTTGTAAACCTTCCACTGGTGCTGCCCAGAGGCTGGTTCGCCCCCCTGGACTCCTTAGTGTAAGACTTAATATGAGGAGATGGTCACAGACGGGTCTCTCTGTCAATGCTACACCCATCGATGGGGAGTGGAGGACTGTGGGTACCCAACTTCGAATTTTATTACCCAGCCTTCTACCTGCAGAGGTTAGATCAGTGGCTGGAGGGGGTCAATACAGATGGAACGTTCCTTACCGAAGTAGGTGAGCACCCCACACTCTTTTTAGCTAAAATACTAGATCACAATGTGGCTACCCCCTATCGATCGGTACTGAAAACTATGGCACTGCAGTGTTGAAAAGCAGTGTGTCCTGACTAATAGAGGCTCCTAAATATACGTCTCTGCTACCCCTGGTGTGCCTCCCTCACGGAACACCATGCCAGATATTCACCTCTGAACAGTTAACCGACTGGGCAGAGGTGGGTTTGCAGAAGGTGGGGGACTGCTATCAGGAAAAGACATTGATCCCCTTTACAGAATTGGTGGAACAATATGAGCAAGGTATGAGGCTTCAGCTTGCACCTTCGGAGATTTATGGGGTGGAGGCAAGGAAGAACCGGGAACGAACCTCATTCTGCATGCACCGCTTTCTCTGGGAACCACGAGCCATCAGGTGAAATAGTTCTATATGGCCTTAATAGAGGCATCCCTGAAGCCATTACCTAAAATTAGAGATCGCTGGGAGCAGTCCCTGCACAGGCAACTCACAGACCGGGACTGGAGGAGAGTTCTGGCGTTACCTAAGACAATATTGCGTAATTCGAGGCTGAAATATATTCAGTTCAATTACATACACATGACCTATCTGACTCCACACAGACTGCGTACAATACACGGGGGAGATGCGCAACTGGCCGAGGTGCGATCAACAAGATGTAGATTGTATGGACATGGTTTGGGCTTGCCAGATACAGCGCCTTTCTGGTCCGACGTGGTGAGATTGACAGGGGCGACATTTGAAAGGGCGCTGGATGGCTCTGTGGAACTATGCCTGTTGGGCTTATTTCCCCGCCCACCGAAATGGAAAGTAGGGAATACATTTATCGACCTGGCCATGGCCCTGGCTAAGAGATGGGTGGTGATGGCTTGGAAGGCCAGAGCGGGACCACGGGTTGATGTTTGGAAACAGGATGTCACGAGCTGGGCTGAGGCAGAAGGGCGGGCAATCTCCAGGGAAGAGGTGAGGGCTGCATAGGCGGCCTACAGCTGATCAGTGGAGGGAACTAGTGCGGACCTGGGAAAGTCTAATATTAGTAAACAGCGAAGACGTAGGAGATGGAGGAGCACAGACACCAGGCAGAATGCCCAAAGCCACCTAGGAAACAGTACACATAGTTAAAAACCGCTATGAAGGTAAAAGCCATAGCACTTTATACACTGTTGACCAAATCCCCCCCATGGTTGCCAATGATACCCACCTGGGGAAATAGGTTTTTGCGCACCATATAGGTTGCTCTTATTTCCTTGTATTTTGTGGATAATTTCTATACACTGCTGTTGGTCTATGAGGGTAAACATGCTGTGAACTTCTACTAGATCAGTGACGTGCAAGTAGACACAGGGTGTGATTGGCCCTGGTCAGCCTAGCTTACACTGTAAGTACTACCCAGATACTAACATTGAAGGGCGATATGAATAATACGTTGAGTGCTTAACTGTTACCAAGTCATAATTAATGTCTTTGTAATAATGCAAACAGAATGTACTCTCTTCTTTACAGCCATCCTATCTACTTATGAATGTGTATTAGAAATGACAATAAACAAATGTTTAAAAAATATATCCTTTGTTAGAGGCTAGGGAATTACTAGCTGCCTAACTTGAGAGACTCCATTGTTTTGATTATAGAGATATCAGATTAGGGTCCATGCTGCGCATGATAAAACTAGTTCACTTTTAGCATGGCTCATCAAAACAAATATCAGGATGCCTTGGTTTTGGAGCTAGATTCAGACACATGTGAATCCCTATATAGCCAAGCTGCCATAAACACAAGATGTTGTGAGTTCTGTACTTCCCTCTATGCAGCAGCTCCTAGGTTGCCTTCTTGGGCATTAATGAGTGTTTGGACAACTACAGCTACTTTTACAAGAGGATGCAGAAGCTTTTAGGGGTGATATTACTGTGCAAGAGTTAAAAGCAGCAATTACAAGTATGTCACTGGGGAAGGTCTCTGGAGCTGACGGCCTGCCTCTAGAGTTTTTTTGCAGCATATAGAGATAGCTTGGCTTAAAAACTTGTCGAACTTTACTCTGATGCTCTGGAATGAGGTCACCTGCCGAAGTCCACATGCGAGGCTCTGGTCATCTTGTTATTTTTTACTAATGAGTCCATCGACCTTACACATAGGAGAGCCGTACTGCAAGTCAGGTGACCCATTGAGTTGCGGATGCCACCCTATTTCGCTTTGAGACAACCCCTGAATGACTGCCCTTACTGAATTGGTGCTCCGCCTTTTATTCTTCCTCAACACGATATTGCTGGACCCTCAGCATGCCGTACTATTTTTTAGCCCAACTGGAACATTTTACGGCCACATGCCTGACTCTATTTGCTGGTTCTTCTCATCTGCGGCCTTATACTCGAGCACCTGTATTGTATGTAGTGCAGCAGACTCTTATTCTAGTGACGTCGGCCGGATTTGCATCTTTTTACTCTGTTTCATCCTGGTTCTTGGAGGCACTTTTGGAACTCTCCCATCATCTCTATTCAATTTTTTGTACGCCAAGCACATCTCAATCCCACATTGCGTATATATTTCTTCCAAGTCCAAACAGTGCCTTCCTGCAGGTACTTCTGTTGGTTACTACCACATGGCTTCCAGAAGAAGGCGTTGTGCCGAAATACATGTAGATAAATTAGATTATCAAATTATCCTTTGCTGTTTATGACAACATCCCTACTGTATATACTAGATGTGCTCTGCTGTTTTAGAAATGGGTGTGTTTTTTTGAATGAATGATGATATGAAAGTGATAGACTGAGTATTCTAAATTTCCAAGTGTCATACTAAATGCTTTGGTTCAATTATGCTTTTAATACTTTCACCACATTTCACAATAAAAGATTCAAAATAAAATAATAAAAATTATGTTTTCTGAAAATCCTCTATGTATTTCGTTTTGTGCCCTCCTCTTCTGTTGAATGCGTTTCACCATAAATAAGTGTTTGTGATGTATATAATTTGAGTTTTTGTACATTGACATCCTGCTCTTGAAGCCAGGGTGCCCTATCACTGACGTCAGAGCATACAGGCCATTATCCATGCTCAATGCGGGCTATAAAATTTTAAGTCGAATCTTAGTGAGTCGCATTCAGCCCCATATGCCCTCTTTGATTCATGTGGATCAAGCCTGTTTCATTCCAGGGCGTAATACAGCGCTAAATATCAGGAGGCTCTTCTCACTGCTGAATGAGTAAAGCTCGGTAAAAAGTCTGGGCATTATCATCAGCCATGATTTAACCATGAAGGCTCAGATTAGCTCGGTGGTCTCTGCGTGTTTTTTCCATCCCCGCAGAATTCGGAAAATCAGTAGATTTCTTTCCACCGCAGCTCTGACCCAAGTGGTTCTCACCTTGGTTATCTCGCGTATTGACTACGCAAACTCTCTGTATGCTGGTATACCGGCCTACCAGTTACACCGGTTGCAATTGGTCCATTATCAGGCTGCCAGGCATATCTTTGGTCAGCCTAAACATCGGCATGTGAGTCCCTTGCTGAAAAGCCTTCATTTCTCCCTCTACTCCAACGCTCTCTGTTTAAGCTGGGATGTATCATCTATAAAGCCCTTTCAGGACGCGGGCCCATCTTCATTGCCTCCAATATTCAGCGGTACACCCCCTCTCGCGACCTATGTTCTTCAAATAAAAACTTACTGGACTCCCACTCTTTATACGTAAAAAACACGGAGGTCTTAGATACACTATCCTAGTCCCCCAGTTTTGGAACTCTCTTCCTTTTAATCTGCGTTCCGCTCAATCTTACACCAAGTTCAGGAATTTACTTAAGACCTGGTTATTCTCCCAGATGTACAATTGAAAATCCACTCTCTATTTTGTAACCGCTGCCATCCTTCCTTAGTGCCAAGAAACCGCCTGGTGAACGTGCGCTTTATAAGCCACCTTTAACATAACATAACATAACATAACATAACATGGGTAGTCTTTGGATAAAGAGTTGGCAGCTGTCATGGCAATACATAGGGAAAAGGTCTTTGATAGTCTAAGTTGGGAATTCTTATCTCGGGTAATCGCTTAAATGGGCTTAGGTCCTGGGTTTATTTACTGGATTAAGCTACTTTACACGGGTCCCACGGCACGGGTTCCCTCAGATAGATCTATATCTATATTTTTTGCCATTGCAATGGAACCTTTGGACTGTTGTGCTCACACTGGAGAATTGTATCGTGGATTAGAGGTGAGAGGGCTATCCCATTGTTCAGCGTTATATTCTGATGACATGTTGCTCTTCCTGAGAGATATAAGAGTGGGCTTGCCAGGTGCAATACATTTATTGGAACATTTTGGGGCTGTATCTGGCCTTCACATTAATTTGCAAATATCCCATTTGTTTCCACTCAGTGCAGATGTTACCCCTCCTCAGAATCTGCGTGGAGCTCCACTTACCTTAAATATTTAGGAGTTAAAATATACCATAATCAGCAAGAACTACTGGATGGTAATGTGGGAGCAGCTATTGGAGCACTACGAAATATTGTAAAGTTTTGGACTACATTGCCTTTATCTGTGGCTGGCAGAATAGCGGTGGCTAAAATGGTGATGTTGCTGAGATTGCTCTATTTCTTTTCTATGCTACCACTGCTAGTGTCTCGCCGGCTGTTCAAAGATATGGAAATTTTATTGTTGGATATAATCTTGGGGATGGGTAGGCATAGAGTAACCCTGGCTAAATTTCACCACCCTACAATGAAGGGTGTACCTGATCTTGAGTCTTACTATATAGTGGCCCAAATGTAGTGGTTAAATAAGTGGGTTTATAATAGAATGAGCCCTGGTGAGGGTACACCGCCTGTTTTGCAAGACTTATTACAAGTCCTCTTAGTTCCATGTCGTTGGCTACTTGTGGCTTTTCAGTAACTCTTGGTAATACAATAATCTTGGTGTTGCTGTCTAAATGAGCCTGTGTCCCTTTGCCCTATTCACCACATTTCCGACTTAGTTGGAAGAAGTCGGTGGCTTGTGTAGGTGTGTTAGGAGGAATTGAGAGGTGGCCTGATTATGGGGTTATTGTTTATGTGATTTATACTGAGATGGAGTATTACTTTTATTTGAGGATTTTGCAGAAGAATTTGATGTTCTGCTGGTCAATTTTTGTTACGTAGAGCAGTGGTTGCCATGATTGAGAGTCACTGGGGTAATGGAGGGAATAAAACCATAAGGCACCAAATGTGCCAACTACTCTATACTATGACAGGCCACGTAAAAGTGGTTTTGTGCTTATATCATGCAAAATGTGCGGGTTTTCTCACTCCCCTCAATGAATTGAAAATGAAATGACGGACCTAAAACTCCAGATTGCAGATATGGACAGGGAGAGGATTCTAATACATATACCTGATGTCTCGTGAAATGCCTGGTTTAAATTAATACATTTTTACATCTTACATTGAGCATACCTTACACCTGGCAAGAATAATCGGTTTTATGCGACTGCTGCTGCGAAGTGTCCAAGATGTGGGGAATTGTGGGCAGAATTGTTCCATATGATTTGGCCCTGCCGGGTTTTAGCCGGATTCTGTGAAGCAGCTATTGATTGTATAAATGACGTAACCTATTGTGTGATCTCTTGTAGTCCTTAGCCTGCCTCCTTGAGGGATATCCCCATCCAAAAAAGAAGAAAATCACTACTAGATGTACCAATTTGGCAGTGATTCTGGCTAAACGTGAAATTACAATGCATTGGAAGTCTGTGCGTGGACTTTGATTAATTAGATGGAGGAAAGAACTGGTTAAATGGGCTGGACTGGAGCGTGTTATGTTGTTCGGGAATTGAAGAGAGGGCAGGGAAAGATTGAAAGTGCACAAGCATGGGAACACCTTGTGGACTGTTTGCTGACCCCAGACACAGACTTAGATATACCGAATAAGTAGTAGCTCTCTGCTATCTCAAGAGGATTTAGAGTATAGAATTAACTGTCCTAGCATGGGTTGTCAGGGATGGGAGTTTGAACTACTGAGATGAACTTTGGGGGACCTTGTACTGCTGTGGTGTATGTTGAAGTACTGGCCATTAGGGCATCCTTTATTTGGCAGCTTGACATGGGGCAACTATAGGTTGGGGTGTTAGTTATTGATTACTATTTGGAAGTTGAAATGATCTAACGGGATGTTGCAATATATTTAATACCATGATTGTATTTATTGTATGTACTTGCTTTTAGTCTGTCTATTAATGCATATGTGTACTTGTCAATTTAAATCTACATTTTAAATTATTATTTATAACCAATTTATTATATGCATTTTTTATGTACACTTGCAGCTTCTGTTTTATGTACTATATTGAAAATAATAAAAATCTATTTCAAAATAAATAAAGCATCCTGCCTCTTGTATTGCAGTGTAGATGGTAACCCATCCCGGCACCACCTTCTCAGCAGAGCTGCATAAAATTCCACAGGCAGGCCATCCTACCTTCCCTCTCGCTATATGCTTAATTGCAGCCTGCAGTTTCTGCATGGTTATATCTCTACCCAGCTCCCCGACTTCCTCACAGGTGAACAGCCACAGTGCTACTGAGTCTAGAAAATCAGAAATAAACTGAGAAGGCAGCACCGGAGGGGCTGCATATACCGCTTTATCGGAGTCCTTGAATCTACAGTTGCTCTCCAGCTACGTCAGCTGGAGCAAGAACTCCCATTTCACAAGGCATTGAAGACCTGGCTATTCAAAGAATATTGCCACACTGTAGTCATTATTCGGTAGCTGCGAATAGTAATGGGAAGCTTTCGGATAGACATGCCATATACCAAAACTACAAAATAGAATAGAATACCCTCTTGTGTGTAGAGGCGTTTGCCTGCCTCAGAGTCTACCTCAAGGATTTGGAAGCCTCTAACATTGGGTTTGGTAAACCAGGCCACAGGGTACTCACCTTGTCACGTTCTGTATGTCCACAGGCCATATACTCTCGGTAGTCAAAGCAGCATAATTTTTCCGTATGAACAGCTACTTGTTGCCTTGCATCCAGGAGCTGCTGGTTCAGGCCCGGGTTCCCCAGCCTTGCAAGCTCCAGCTCCCAAAGCACCCTCTCCGGCATCCATATATCGCTCACTAGGGTGCACCTCACACCCCCCATGTTTCTGTTTTGCAATGCCCCCGAATAACAACTTTAAATGCTTCTGACTCTGTCAGAGGGGACACAGTCGAGGTCTAATTATCTAGGAAGTAGCCACACACAACCTCTCCAAGGTTTCCACATGCAGGCATCAATCCAGTGTCCAGGAGCACTCTCTATCCCAACACAATGAGGGCAGGACTGGATTATGATCCAAAACCATCCTGCATAGATGCTTCACATATCGTACCTCACTGTGCACACTTGGGGGGCACAGAAATGTATCTAGACGCACATGTAGATCCTACATCCCCAAAAACTATGAGCAGTCCCTTAATTCAGGGAGCAAGCGTCTTTACAAATCCTCACCTCCGTTACCAATTTAGGAAATGCCAAGCAAATCAATTGACCAGTAAATCCATCAGAGGCAGATGTGATCTTCCAAGGGCCGTGCCTCAAAATCTCAGAAGGATATTTTGCGTCATATACAGAACCAGAGAGATCCGAGAGAAACCCACTCTGGTCTACATTATGAGCATAGACGCCCATTATAACCAGGACCTTGCCAGCTAGATGACCTGACACCACCAAATACCTTCCACCAGGTTCCATCAAATTCATGTTTTTTTTGGAAGGGTACCCCTTGGCATACCCATATCAGAACCACCCTGGTCTAAGCAGAGTATGAGGTGGCATAACCTACCTCACCATCTTTTGTGCAAGACCTCTCCTTCAGAGGAAGCTAGCTGAATCTCCTGTAAAAGTGTGATGTGTGTTATTTTTAGATATGAATGGACTTTATAGCATTTAGTCATACAGCTAAGTCCCCGTACATTCCTGCTTATAAAGTTATATATCTAGGAGGCCGCCAAATCTTGTCAAAGCAGTTACAAACCAGTAGGAGTGAGTACTGATCCCCATCCACAGGGGTAAACCCCTTGTGGCATCAACCATCACATTTACGGACTTGCAGGGGGCTTTAGACATCTAAACCTAAAACACCAAAACTTAACTTCCCAACTCCCCAACCCCAGGACAAGAAGGGACACACTCCCCGTCCAAAGCAGGTAACAAACACCATTCAAACCACTACACTAGAGAGATTGCGCTTGCCTACTCTCCTCCCCGCTGTACGCTGTAAGGCCTTAAAACGTGGCTGTTCACTCAGTAGTCCGTCCTCCGTGAATCTCTTGCCCTTTTTTCTGTTGGTTTTATCTGGTGTTATGTTTGTTATGTTGCAGTATTGTCTCTTTCTCCATTAAAGCGCCGGGACACTCTTTTTGAGTAGCCGTGCGCTATAGAAATAAACAAATAACATAACATAACATAACATCATTGCACCCATTCCCATATCAGAATATAAAAGCCCACAAACCAGCCACACACGCAATACATCTAGCACACTTTTTCACAGTTTCCTATAATACTTCAAAAGATATATTTAGATGTGGCAGGCGTGACATGTGGGATAACCACTTCAGAGACAGGAGTAGAAGCAGAAGACTCATCCCTTTCTGTATCTATTCCTTCATCAACTGTATTTAGGGAAAGGGGGCTCAAGCCCACTCCATTTAGCACTGCCACTTCCTTCACCCCTCTTTTCTGCTCTTGTCAACTCTGTGATCTGGAGAGGGTAACTTCCACACCTTCTTTACCCTGTTTTTAGGTCATCTAGCTGACAGTTTCTTGTTCCTGGAAGGGCCTGCTCTTCCTTGGGGAGGCAATCGATCCAATCCGAAAGCTGTTGTGGGGATGTAAAGAAAAGGGCCTCCCGGCCACATCTGACTCGGAGCCTACCCGGAAACAACATAGCAAAGGAGATCCCCAGGTCACCTCTTAGTCTTTGTAAAGGAAGCCCTCTGTTTTTTAATCTCTCTGGTGAAATCTGTGAATATAATGACTCGCTGGTTCTGAACCATTATGTCTCCTTTCATTCGGACCCAAGCCAGAATGTGATTGCGATCCTTGAAATACAGCAATCTATCAACCACTGGCCTCGGTGGTGTGGCAGGGGATGCCATCCCAGCACCCAATGGGCCCTTTTGAGAGGTTAGTGATTTAAAAGCCCCTCTGGAGCCACTAATTCCCAGCAAGGCAGTCATTTTGACATTTGTACCTTCTATACCTTCAGGTAATCCTATGATGCAAATATCTCCCTTTCGGGCCCTATTCTCAGTGTCCTCAGCCCTTGTTTCAAGCAATTTTTTCTGTTTCAGCATAGAGGATACATCAAGGATCATTTCGCCCAATGTGTATTCCGTGGTCACGATCCTCTTAATCAGTTGACGGTAATCATCCCTTAACAGCCCCCGCTCAGCCACCAAGCCAACGATCTTTAATTCTAAAGCTTCGTGTGAAGCAGCAAGGGCCTACAGGATTATGTTCAATATGGTTGCAGGTTAGTCCTCCACCTAAGTGCAAGTTTACCACCTTCCACAGCAGAGGGCGCCTGCCCCAGTGATGATCCTTGTTCGCCTGCATCTTTTTGCTTAGTATATTTACCCATCGTGGTATGTATTGTCTACTTCAATAGAGGCTATAGAGCAATGTGCCAGGTACCAGCCAGAATAACAGACTGTATATCTCTAATCTTCAGTACTTAGTCCTTGACCCTCCCATGTCCTGCTGCATACTGCATAGACCTGGTTATTTTGCACACTACTAACTACAATCTTGTTACTGTGCACATTCAGCAACTTATGTTGTTCAGTGACATTATGGGCAGCACTTCATGTTGAATAGGATGCACATGCCTGTTTCTTAGTTCACAAGCTGCCTTTCACAGCCCTTCCGCACTGGTGCAGCAGTGCAGCAACAATACGGTAAGATGAAATATTGCAACAATACGGTGAGATGAGATCGCACTGCACTCTCGGGAACTGTGACACCAGTACTTGAGCCTAGTTGCAAAATAAAAGTGTAGCACAAAACAAGCATGTTCTTTTGTAACGTTTGAAAAGCAAATGCTGGCTATTGCGAGCAGTTAGGGTAACATAAGGGAGAAAACACAGTGGACCTATAGGAAATGCATGACACCCTCCCTTTGGTCGGGACAAATACACAACAACTAACAGAATAATAATAAGATCATTCAAAATAAGCAAGTTCAATGCATTGCTAAAAAGCATATTATATGAAAGGATTATAATCTCAAAATATTCGAACAAAAACTAACAAACAGGTGTCAGTTAAAAAAAGTTGCAGAATTTAAGGTGTGTCGGAGGTATACATGATCCCACTCGCAAATTCAAAGGCCAATGAATTCAATATTGATTCAGGACCAGATGTACGGCCATTTTTGGCGGTCGCAAACGGGAAATCGGCCTGTTTGCGACTGAAAAAATAGGTCTGTCCTGTTTACAAACCCTATTTTGTGAGTCGGTAACCTATTACCGACTCGGAAAAAGGGTTTGCGACTCGCTATTAGGAAGGGGCGTGCCAAGGGCGTCCCGTCCTAATAGCGACTCGCACTTCAATGTAAGATTGTTTTGCGGCCGCAAAACACTCGCAGTTTATTACCCATTTCAATTGGGTGATAAGCCACTGGCAAAGGGGAAAGGGTCCCCAGGGGACCCCTTACACTTTTTGATTGGCATTGCAAATACTTTTTAAGAGCAGGCATTGGTCCCACGGACCACTGCCTACTCTTAAGAAATGAAATAGTAACATTTCATCTTTCTTTTTTAAATGCATCCCGTTTTCCCAAAAGGAAAACGGGCTGCGAGAAAAAAAAACTGCTTTATTTAAAAAGCAGTCACAGACATGGTGGTCTGCTGACCCCAGCAGGCCACCATCCCTGGGAGTGCTAGCCATTCCCAATGGGGTCACAAATTGCACCTGCCTCAGGAATATTGATGAGGCAGGCAATTTGCGACTCTATTAGGAATCGCAAACAGTGTCTGAGCCACTGTTTTAAATTCCAATTTGCGGTCGCAAATTGCAAGTCGCAAAACAGCACTATTTGCATCTCGCAAATTGTAAGGGTCATCCATCTGGCCCTCAATCTCCACAGTCACCGACTGGTTTACAGCCAAGTTCATAATTTCCAGAGAACAGACATGAACCTCTCTCACCCGATACTGAGAACGTTGCCAGGCAACCTGCATCCGTGTTATGAGAGCCAGTATTTAGTGATTCATGTGCCAATGCACATTTCCTCGCATAGCAATGGGTCATAGCTCACATAATGAAGAAATGTAGGCCTAAGGAGCAACTCTGAAAATGGGTCACTAATGTACTAATGGACTCA
Organism: Triturus cristatus; assembly: GCF_964204655.1. NCBI lineage: Eukaryota > Metazoa > Chordata > Amphibia > Caudata > Salamandridae > Triturus > Triturus cristatus. The sequence continues at coordinate 884,830,415 of NC_140594.1, forward strand.
TCAGCTGGTAAATGTCCCCTGGAGCCGGTGTCTGCAAATTCAAGCAAATATCCAGTGCCAATTCGAAGGGTCACAAGAGGCAGTGAAACATGGGTTGCATTCAGGTAAACCAGACAGGTCAGAATGACAGTGACCTATCAAGTTCGAGTACCTGGAGCAACAAGATTCCGAAGAATCAAAGTATACTCTCATGAGCTGGAGCACTGTTAGTTCCAGCGGGCTTGCAAAAAGAACATCCATTGCGGAGGAGCCAAAATAGAACCAAGATGCTGCAAATGAGGGATAACACTTGTACGAATCTGCTGAAAAAAGGGAATGTATATAAGCCGACATTACTCCAAAGATTGTTTGGAACAAACTGACTAAGCCAGAGCCCACAATCTTAAAAAAGTGTGCAAGGCCCGTTGTATTAGATGGATTAAAAATACAATGAACTCATTCGCCAAACTGTAATGGGAGGTTAGTGTTTAACAAGGACTGTATCTCACTGGATGTCCTTGCCACCTGCAATTCGAGAGTTTTTCTGAGAACTATGTCTTTTTGAAACAAAAGTGCTTTGAGTCTGCTTAGCTTGTTAAAATCTGCCTTCAGAGTTGGAATGGAAGGCCATAACGGACTTTCATAACTCTCTTTTGTGGGGGGAGGGAAGGACGGTATTGCAGAAGGTGACGAACTGGAAGATGAACCAAATGTAGAATATCCCATCTGGTATTCAACAGCAGTCAGGTCATTAACCATTAAATAACTTCCATTTGAAAGAACAGAGATAAGTGGGATTATTGAGGGGGCTAGTGTTCTTCATAGATATATTTGCTACTGAAGCACTACATGCGCAGTGCACAGTCATGTGTGTGGAAATGAGTGAATTTCCGACAGATTAGTTACATTCTTCTCCAGTGTGGAAGGCTTCCTTATTGGAAATCATAAATGAAGCTGCCTCCTAGTAGTTCATATCTACTGACTAGAAAGTGTTTCATGCAAGCTGTGAATTGAAATGTTGAAATCAGTAAAGATATGACACTGTTTTAGCCAGACAGCTGGAAGGTGTTGCGGCTATGGTAAATGGAAGTTGTTCTAACTTCTCGAAGTGCCACATTGTATAAGTGACATCTTTCTTACCCATGAGTTGTTTACATGTCAAATTAAAGGGCAAACAAAGGTTACTAGCATTTAAATAGCGCCAGGGTACGCACCCATTCTTAAGGGTTTGCAGTGTTCAGCTAAATTGCATGATAGCTCTAAGCTGACTTTGCCCATGATACAATATCGACATGCCCCTTTGCATAATATCAAAAACAGATGACAAAATGTTAGTCAGATTGTAAACATGAGAAGACAGCATATTGATACTATTATCAACAAGAGCAAGCACATTATACACATTATATTGATAAATTTATCTTGAGCATGCGGCAACTTCCATTTGTGACAATTTTAAAATGTCACTATATGTACCATATATTAATCTTTTAGAAGGTGGAGGGAGATTTAGGGCCTAATAAAAAAATCTGATATATCCATGTCTTCAGACAGGAGAGAAAGTTGTTGTTTTACTGCAGACAGTGTGTAATATTCCAACCATTGTTGACACATCGTCCCCACCGAATAGGTGGTAACCATAGCTGAATGTTGTGAGTGTGAAAATCTGGGGTCGGGTCTGCTTGCCTTGAACCCCAGTGAGGAATTCAAAAAACGTGCCTGGCAACGATTTGTGTCCATTGGCCACAATAACCTCCCGTGAGGACATGAAAGTGTGGAATTAAATGTACCTTTCGGCTACATATTATTGAGTTGTTCCTCAGTGTAATTTGTCGAACTTTGCCAATTTTCAAAGAGGCAAATTGAGGGAATAATTGACCGATTAATTTCTTTGATTTTAGCAAGTCCAAGACATGTAGTCTGCTTGACTGTGTCATTCAGGAAGATCATTTGTGCTGAGATTAAACATACTCGAAGCAAAGTTTCTTTCCCCTGAACTTGCCAAGGTTTGATGCCCCAAATCGATTTTATTTCAATTGTGTCCTTCTAACAGTCAAAACCTTTAATGGTCAATTCAATAACAAATAATGTTGTATATATTATCTTAGTTTGCGTAAGCATATATTTCTTAAATGGTGTTAGGACTAATTTAAAATAATATGATGCTGGGTCTGATGTATCATATCATGAAAAATACATTAATGTTTCTTTATGGGTTTTAGAACTCCCTTGCAGGGGAGTCAGGCAATGTTCCCATTGTGTATAATTAAAAATGGTGCGTTGGACAGTGCCTCAATATAGAAAATGGTGTCCGAAATGATGATAACAGAACATTTTCCCATAATTAGCAGAATTCATGTACAGATTCTCTGACTCAAAAGCAGTATAATATTGTAGCTCCGAGAGCATGGAGTTTGCAGTTTCAACATCCCAATCACCTGTTAGAATAGAAACTGTTTATGCTTACTCAGTGCTCCATGTAAGTTAGCGTTCGCTATGCCATTTTCTTTTCAGGTGCCATTATAGGCTTTCCGAAACTGATCTTGTTCAATTCCGAGAAATGCCCTCTTCTGAGTTTTGTTTTTTGAACGTTAGGTTTTGTTTCAGTGATGAGCACACTGTTCATGTCAGCACATAGCCAGTTAGTCAAGAAACTTTATTCTGTCTATTAAGACCATCAAAGTACAAAGAAAACAAAGTAGTGGATTCGCCAACACATACAATGCCTTAATATGTTACATAAACAAAGATAGCTGACAATGAGAAAGATAGCATCTTCATAAGAAGGTTAAAATAAATAAAAGAATAGGTTAAAAGGAACAAATATAGGGTAGGGGTATATCAAATAAAAGACTCACACTTAATGGAGCCCTACGAAATTTACATAAAAAATATAAAAACATGTACTATAAAAATACATTGATAAAAACATGCAACTAATATGTAATGAGCACAATGTCCATGTTCCAGCTGAGTGGTTCCATCGATTAAAACTGTTAAGCTTGCAAATAATAAATTGGAAAGAGCCTTCCTAAAACCAAACTTGGGTCTGAGAAAAAGTGTACTCCAAAAGTTACTCTCAGGAATGAAACTTCACAGAGAAGTAGAGAAGATAAAAGTGCTAGTGCTTATAGTGCAAGGGTACCATTTTACATACATATTATATAACCAATACAGACGCGGCTTACAGTGATTGTCCCCAATAAAAGAGGAACAAATGTTCAAATAGGTAGGGCAGGAATACATAAATAGGAAAATCTGCATCGTTCCATAGTACATAGAGCCAGTGAGACATTTTCTACATACAGTTCATGTACACAAGCAAAATAACATATTTGCTGGTACAGATGCAAATAATAAGTCATGCTGTAACTGTAGCTATAGACTAGTGGGGCCAGGTATAGTTAAAGAGCTACAGTAGATGGTTTAGCCATTCTTCAATCTAAGCCTCCTAATAAGCCACATTTTCCCCAGAATTGTGGCTGGTGCACAAGCTAATAATGGCCTGGAGTCTGTTTTTAAAATGCGTAGCGCCTCTTGATGACATTGAGTACCCATCTGCCTGCAAACCGGGGCTAACCACTTGAGCCCTGGGGTTTTATACAGTGGACATACAAAGAAAACATGGTTAATCGTCTCATGGGCCCCAGGACAGTGGTGACAGCAGCGTGATGTGTCATCGGCTCCTCGCTGCCAGGCAGCTGTAAATGAATTCAGAGGGAGAGTACCAAATCTGAATTGTTTATATAGCTTCCTATCATTCGGAATGGTGATAACCCCCATGTACTGCTCGTACATACTTAATAGCTTGAATTCTAAAAATTCTGTTGTAAGGTAGCCACCTGTTAAAGTCACATTTTTCTGCCCTACCCAATTCCAATAAAAGGTCTTGACGCAGTCTCTTCTAGGTAACAAACTAATGTCGGACTCAGCCAACAGATTCCCCAGGCCAACCGCAGAAAGGAGTGTCTGAATGTTGCTAAACCACTCAATTGTTTTATAACGATCTAAGCTCAGACTTCTTCAAGGGCGGCCATATAGTGGGTAAGCTCAGGTGTTTTTTACAGACGTAGCCAAAAAAGAAGGGGGCATAAGCTCGCTTTCTCCACTATTATGGATCTGCCCATGTCGTGCCTTAGGGGGAGGAGTGGGGCACTCTGTGGGAGAGAGCAGAGGGACCTCAAGAATTTATTTTCTGTGCGGAGAAGGCCCTCTAAACTGTCGAACTCCCAAAGTTCGGCTCCGTAAGGAGCGGAGCTTACCACTTTCTGATCATAGATCTAGAGCAATGCTGCTATCGGCCTGGTCTGCCAAGCCCTACGTTCGTTTATTAATGCCCCTGTGGTTTTCCTCTGCTGAAGGGTTTGTTTACAGATGTGGTATTTGCAGGACGTTTTCTCTGCAAGGGTTACACCCAAATAATCAAAAGTATCCATTCTCTCCAGGGCGGTCCCCCCCAACAATAATTTTCCCTTGAATGATTTGTGCGGATTTAACAACATAAGCTTGATTTTTGAGGTGTTGATCTCTAATCCTCTCAATCCTCAGAAGGCCATAAAATTGTCAAGTAGCAGCTGGAGGCCACTGGGAGTTTTTGAGACCAGCAGAGTGTCATCCGCAAACAGTAAGGTTGTTATTTTCACTCTCCCCATTTTGGGGGCATCAGCATGATCCTCTGCTAGGTGCTTTACCACTCGATTTATGAACAGCAAAAAAAAGGGTGGGTGCCAGGACACAGCCCTGCCGTACCCCCCTAGCAACTTTAATTGGATCTGAAAGCTGCCCTTGGTCGCCCCATTACACCCTTGCATAGTTTCTCTCTTGTAACTGGATGAGAAGAGCCAAAATGTCATGTGGAGCCCCTGGTCACGTAAGACCTGCCATAATTTAGGCCTAGGTATGAGATCAAAAGCTGACTTTAGATCACAAAAGGCAGTGTAAAGACTACCCTGTTCTATTAGCACTGTCTTCCAGGCCAGCAAGGTGAAGCGAAAAACTTGATCAACAGTGCTCACTTTCTCCTGAGGGATAGTATGTTGTTTTTCTCCATACAGTATGTGATTTTATTAGGTAGGGTAAGGGAGAAAACCTTCTGTATAGCATCGATTAAGCTGATTGGCCTGTAGTTGGAGGGTAGCAAACAGTCCCCCTTCTTAAATACTGGGATGACTTCGGCTCCCTTCCATGAAGGAGGTATCAGAGCCCCTTCAGCCATTCCATTTGCTAATATCAGGATATAGTTAGTCCAGTTAGGGATGTCGCTCAGAAAAACATCTCCAGGTATACCGTCAGGGCCAGAGGCTTTGTTTTTGACTATAGTGCAGATACGTTGCGTTATCTTTGCTGAGTAAAAAAGGTTATTACTTAGTTGGTTGCTTTTATATTCCATGAGGGGGCCTTCGGAGTCTAACACTTCCGATCCTGTATAGACTGCTGAGAAGTTTTCTAACCAAGCAGCCTCGGAGATGTTACTTGTCGGTGGTTTGGATTTTTTGGCATCCCCCCTCGTGACTAGCAACCACATAGCTTTCTCACTAGATAGAAGCCCTCTCCCACTTGTCTGGTGGTGGGCTCCGGATGGAACGACCTTGGACTATGTTAGTTTGTATAAGATATGAGAGCTGAAACCTTTTTTTCTGTATTTTGCTGTTTAACTGCACCTGCTTGGAAAATTCCACTCTGGGCGTGTTTTCGTCCGGCTAATGAAACGTACATGATGTATCTTTTTGCTTGTCAATTTCAGCTCCCTCTGTAGCACTACTAGCGACTGGGCAGATGGGGCTCCGCTCTGAGTGTATATGAATAAACAGTTTTTGGTTTGTATTCCCTACTATCTGACCGACTCTTCATTTAGTACGGAAGGCTGATAGGTGGTCATAAGTGACCCGGGTGGCCCTAAACGGGTCACTTCCTTCAGTTGGCGCACGAAGAGGAACTCCTTCAGGTGATTGATCCATCCCCTTTCCGCAGACAGGGTGGTAAGCCGAGGACATCATCGGATCGGACTGGCGACTCAGGGATGCCTGCAAGAAGAGTGTCTGTTACTCGCAGCTGCTCTTTCTGTCCTGCCGGACGGTGCCTCGCACTGTGGTCATCCTGACTGGAGTCCTAAACGGTGAAACCCTTGAATCTGACTTTTGTTCTGAAGAGTCTGCAGTGGAGAACTGGTTTGTTTGTACTGCTGATATCAGGTGAGTTTGTTTTGGTTCTATGTGGATATGGTACCATTGTGGTTTGAGTTTGTTACGGTGTAAGGACTGTCTTGGTAAAAAAGTGTTTGCAACCACTTTGCCGGGTAAAATAACAACCTTGTTTCGTAATGCCTGGTCTAAGTAAGTTCTGGAATTTGTGTTGTCGTTGTTGTTCTGCAGATGCTCGATAGGAAGAAGTTCCACCTGCGCCTCCTGAAGGCAGCCCTAATTTTGATACGTATGTGAAACATGGTCTTAGCCCTATTATGTTCAGTACATCATGGCACAAATATACGAGGGACAATGCCGAGTTACAGTGGCCTTGGACAGGTTCTTTTGATAAGCAAAAGATTGGGTTTTTACAAGAACAGTTGTTTAAGAGACAAAGTAGACAGTTGATGTATAATTCTCTTCGAACTTGGCAGAAGGAGGCTAAGCAAAGGCGGTAAAAAATTGAAAAGGAGGCACAGAAAGGGAGAACGCAGACATTGACGCAAAAATCTGTAGCATATGATAAAGAAAAACAGGAGACAGGAATAGAATGTGAGAATAGGAGATTTTGGTTGCACATTGACAAGTCCTATTTGCCAAAGAGGAAAATTATACTTTTGTAGAGGAATTGTTAGATACCTGACCCCGCCTCCTTATGCTCCACAGAGGATATATCCGACTGTTCCTTCTCAGTCACAGCAGCCTGTTTCATCAGCCCCGGTGGCTCCTGGATCTACGGCTGCTACTTCGACAGCATCAGCTATGGCACCCCCGCTTCTTCTTTGTCCTTACCATCTTTTACGACTGTGACCTCTGGTACATCTGCTTTTCTGACTCCTGTGTCCTCTGTTGTTTCACCTCCTGTGCAAACATTGACCACAGTTGAACCTATGTTTTCCGCAACTCATATGTAAAGTGCTCTGATACCCACTAGCGTCATGCTTGCGCTATATAAAACTTTTAAAATAAATAAATACCTACTAATTCTGTTGCTTCTCCTTCTATGGTTATTCATCCTCCGATATTTTGGGATGTTGAAATGCCTGTATGAGGGTTTGAAGACAGGAATTGGGTGAGATGTATGGAACGAGTGGGCCCATTGGTGTGCTCTGGAGTAGGTCAGGATGAGAAGGAAGTACTAGCAAGACAGGCTATGAAGTGGGCTAGTAATGTGGTTTATAGCACTGAGGATATTTGGCAAGCTGTGTGCGAGTTTGAGTCTTTTATACAGCAGCATGTTCTTCAACACAAGTCTGCTACATTGATAGATCTTTGGCGAACGTACATCAAATCAGAGGCCCCACAAGTGTTATTTGACATTAGCTGATTTAGTGCCAGGACAGGTACTCGCAAATATTGCCACTATAATCTCTTATAGAGGTTGATTGTATGATAAAAGTCCCACTAAAATTACTTAGTTTCCCATGCGTGAAGTCCACCCAATTTATCGTCCAGTAATATCTGAGTTGACGGATCGGAATGGAGGGTTCACCAGACCGGCCGATGCTGCTCACTTCCAGGAGCAATGGGTGTATACTCCATGTAAAAGAAGTGAAGTTTTGTACCTTAAGGCTATGTTGCCCGATCCTAGGAAAAATCTCACTGCCTATTATAAGGAATTAACAGAGGCTGCTTCTTCTACTGTAATGACTCTTACTGATATTGAAATGTTTTTTGGTCATCTTATTCCGGTTGATATTTGGAGACAGGTGCATACTCAAGATCATGTTGCAGAATTTGGGGGTACATGGGATGTGATTAAAGGATGGGACCAGGAAAAGAAGCCAGGAGATAAACCCCGTGCTGAGATACTTGCTTTGCCTGGTCTTATTATTACATATATGCACACACTTATTCCACCTAAGAAAGTAAGTTTGGACAGATTGATGGCCTGTCGACAGAAGAAAGATGATAGGGTACCTGATTTCTTTACTAGGTTTGAAGATATGTTTTTGGATTATAGTGGGCAGGATATGTCCACGGAGGGAGGAGTTTGTTTGTTTGTTGACAGGTTTGTTACTAATCTTCTTCCTGAAATAATGACTTGTTTGCAGGTGCCTGAGAGTACTTGGTCTACGTCTTCTCCATCTGTATTTTGAATATGGCCCAATATTATGAACATCGAGATCAGGAGGAAAAGGATAAAACTGATAAGAAACAGAAGGATTTAAAGACAAAGGTGTTGTTGCAGCAAGCATTTAGGGGAAATAATAGGGGACGAGGAGGTGCTTCTCGACAACTGTCACGTACTAGGCAGCCTTCCACAACACCTTTGGGGCAGATTCAGTGTGTAATTGTAAGGAGGAAGGACACTGGCGTAGCCAGTGCCCTATGCTGTTACAGAAGGTTGCGTCCCCCAGAGGATGAGGTTCCAGCGGTAGGGGCTGTGGGTCAGATAGGAATCAGAATGTTGCTTCTCCGGTGGGACGTTCTGATAATAATTATTTTGATGATACGAGAGATGGACAGTATTATCATGATCATTATGCTATGGATGATGTGACAGGTATGTCTTACAGTTAGGACATCCGGGGACAGGGTGAGGGACCAGTTCATATACCTGTGGATCAGCGTGGTCCTTATGTCACAGCAGATTTGCAAGGCTTAACGAAGGAATTTTTGGTGGACACAGGTGCGACAAAGAGTTCTGTTTCTCGACATATAGTCCCTGGGATTGCTCTGTCTGGCCACAATAATGTTTCGGTCGGTTTTTCAGGTGTGCCGGTTGTAAGCCCCATTTCACGACCCCTTGCATTGACTGTTGGTCCTTTCACTGTGGAATCTCCGTTCATGTTAACATCTAATTGTGGTGAAAATTTGCTGGGTTTGGATTTGTTGAAGAACTGCATGCTACTACTTGTTGCTCTCCTGCGGGTGTTTATATTAATATAGGTCCGGATGTGAGTATTAGGCAGTGCCCCTTCCAGCTGAATTTGCTCAGGTACCACCCACACTATGGGACACAGGTGATAGAGATGTGAGTCTGTTGCTTATACCACCAGTTTCTATACAAGTTAAAGATAATGCTGTTCTACCCCACATTCCTCAGTATAAGATACCGCAGGCAGGAGACAGGTTCTTCTTCAGATTATGCAGGATTTGATACAAAAGAGAGTAGTTGAAGAAACATCTGCCAACATTCGTAATAGTTCTATTCTCCCGGTCCTTAAGAGGACAACTTCGTGTTCCCCTAATGCTGTTGATGATGTTTACCTCTTTGTGATTGATTTGCGAGAGGTTAGTAAAATTGTAGTTCCGCAGTTTCCAGTGGTTCCTGATATCACTACGCTTTTAACGATGATTCCATATACTGATAAGTTCTTTTCTGTAATTGATCTGAGGAACACATTTTTTAGTATTCCAGTCCACTCAGACAGTAGGTATTTGTTTGGATTCACACTGGCCAGCAGAAGCTTTAGATTCTGTCGCGCTCCTCAAGGCTATACGGAGAGCCCTAGTATTCAGGCTTTAAAAAGTCAGTTGGATTCACTATCGCTTTCTCCAGGTAATGTATTAGTGCAGTATGTCGATGACTTGTTAATTGCTTCTGATACAGAACAGGGTTGCAAAGACAGTACAGTAAAACTGCTGCTGCATTTGGCACGTCATGGACATAAAGTCTGTCTTTCAAAATTGCAATATTGTAGACAGGAGATCACCTATCACGGTCACCTACTGTTGAAGGAGGGTAGGAGGTTGAACCCTGAGCGTATTAGTACTATTGTTAAAATGCCCATTCCACAAACTCAGAAAAATTTACGTGCTTTAATAGGTATTAGTTCCTACTGGTGCCAGTGGATCCCAAACTACTCATTACCAATCAAACCTTTGCTTGTACTAACAACGAAAGCTGTGCATGAGGCTTTGCCTTGGCGCCTGAAAGCCAGTAGTCTTTTGAGAAATTAAAAACTGCACTTTGTTCGGCTCCGGTGCTTGGTACACCGAATTATAACAAACTGTTTGTGCTCTTAGTTCATGAAATGGCTGGTTGCGTACTTTCTGCCTAAACACAAAAGTTTGGGGACAAATAGAGACCTTGCACTTACTTTTCCACTGTCTTGACCCTGTCGCAAGAGCCCTTTTGAGTTGTCTGAGAGCGGTCGTGGCTGTGGCCACTTCGATCAGGCAATTGGCTGGACTTGTACCTGATACATACCTCGCAGTTATGTTACCCCATGCTGTAGATACATTTTTTAATAAGACAAAAGACACAGCACCTCACCAGTGCACGTCTTACTGGCTATGAATTGACATTGTTTGCTAAGCATATTACGATGTGCTACTCTGAATCTATGTAGAAAAGGAGAAATCCCTTGGTGGAATGATATAGGTAGACACTGCCACCAGTGCTAAACCCTATAAGACAAGTGTACAACTGCAACACAACATTATTATGTTTAAAGAACCCTCAAACAAAAGCCCATGTGGTAGAATTATACAAAGTAACAATCTTCTAATTCTTGTTAAAATCATATACTTTATTAAAATATCTGTATCAAGAAATAGTTAAAATACAAAAAGCACTATTTAAAAAAAATATAAATCCAGCTATCTATTTTCATAGAAAAGAATTTTGACAAACTTATTTCAAGCCCCAGGAGTCTACAAAACTATAATACTAGTAACACCGTTTATTCAGAGAGAAACAGACAGACACTATATTTTGTCATAGATTAACATATCCCTTCAGAACACTTCATTAGCTACTCCTGGATTCATTCAATTATTACAGGGTAGATTTGTTCCACAGATTATGTTCTAGATAGGCGTTGACGTGTTTCAATGGGTTTAGTATTTTTCCATCTTTTTCAAGACAAACATTGTTCTCTCTTAAGGCACTGTATGGTTGCCACAACTCTCAGACCTTATTTCATTTGCCTCGTATTTTTAATTACTCTGCGTGGTATAAGTGCGATTCAAAATCCAGCACATCTTCCTATATTTTATGTATTCCTCATCAATATAAGTTATCCTAAACCCAGATACTTCCATTTCTTTGTTTTTGTTCCTTTCCTTCTTATAGTCAGTTTTTTTTTTTTATACACCGCCTGCGTTCTATTTACAGGATTCACAGCCTGGTCCCCGTGATTAATACTGTGCCCAGGATTGTGTGTATGCACGTAGATGCCTCGCGCTTTAAATCTGAACGCTCGTAGTGCTATCGTTATGCCGACCTCTCCGTTTACATCTCACAATTCCGGACTCTGAATCTAGCCACGTTACTACCCCTCCCTTCTGAGAATGATGCAGTCGACAAACATGACTGTATCTTCCGGATGGAAGAAGAGTCGAAAGGACGGGTAGACCTGACTGATGTTCCCTTATCTGACCCTCAGGGGGAACTATATGTCGATGGCTCTTATTTAAATCACCAGATGGCACTACCATCATCCCTTGCAAACAGGAGACACAGCCAGCAGCAAACACCATTACCCAGCAACCACAGACACACTCACAACTCACCCATCACAAAACCCACACACCATCAGCACCTCATCCAAAAGCACACACACATACAGCCAGCAAAACCAGCACCAACCCACCCTCACTTGCACCCTCACACACACATCCCTCACCACCACCACCCATCACCATGCCCCCAAAGAAGAATCCAAAGTTCACAGATAGGGAGTTAGAAATGCTGGTAGACGAGATCATCAGAGTAGAGCCACATTTGTTTGGTACATTGGTCCAAAGGAACCCCATGTCACAGAAAACAAAGATGTGGGCGAGGATTGTGGACAAGGTGAATGCTCAAGCACCAGCAAGGCGCACAAAGGACAATATCCAGAACAGGTGGTATGACGTACGCTGGAGGGTCAAGAAACTCATCGAAAAAGATCACGCCCTGAGTCAGTGCACCGGCGGTGGCCCTCCTGCCAAACCAGTCTAGTTCAGGACCTGGAAGGAGAAGGTGCGGGACATCCTACCACCAGAGAGCGTCCATGGGCTAATAGACATACCAGAGCCTGGTGAGTACACAAACAACATACCCAAGATTGTGTGGCAAGGGGACAGCGAAACCATGCACCTCAAGCAAAGCTACACTAACCAATAGATAATCATCCCAAGATGTGTATTCCAGTCAGACAAACACAATACCTGCCATCTCATAGTGACTTGGAACTGTGTCATGACATGCACCAACCTACAAACAAATAGAGCAAGGCAGTGGCACAAAGCTAAATCAACACTGCCAGACAGTTTGCCACCACAAACACACTACCTCACAGTGCAGCTGACTGACAGGAAGTAATATTGGGGATGCAGGTGAAGTGAGTGTATCCAAAAGCATGATGGCGCCTGTAGTCACAGATAATGCTCCCCCTCCTGATTGGCCCATCAAGACCTCTCTGAAACATGTCCACATCACAGGGAGTGGAAAATGATTGACAAGATGGCTGACACTGGCTCCTGCTGTGGGGAGCACAGGCCCTGGTAGGGCATGTGTGCAAATCAGAAGCAGGACACCACTGACTGACATCCTAAAAGACAACTTGCACGTCCCACAATGGAAGCACGTTTCATGGTGGGATGTCTGGCCGGGTGGGAAGGAGGACTGACAGCTCTGACCATACTTACCAGCATGTGGAGACACACACACCCCTCAAAACAAACTCCACACAACTCACCGGGTAGAATGCATTGACCCACACCTCTGTGAAATATCAGCAAAAGATACACCATACTGGGTGCTGCTGTGTGAAGCACAGGGGCTCTCTTTGGACTTGTAGCCAAACAAACACCAGGATTTCACAGTCTGCCATCATGCCATTGCTGTCACACCCCCTCCCAGGCAAGCAGAGTCAAGAGGAAGGAAGTATGGGCATGCTGGGAAGGGGGGTGTAGCCAAGAGAATGATGGGAGTCGCAGTCACAGACAATCTACACCCACCCACATGGCCCAGTAAGCATACACTGAACCATGCTCGCCTCACAGGGAGTGGGAAGGGACTGACAAGATGTCTGACACTGGGCTCTGTTGTGGGGAGCACAATACCCTGCTGGGAAATGGGCTACAACAAACACCAGGACTTCCCAGTCAGCCATCTTGCCATTGCTGTCACACCCCCTCACAGGGAAGCAGAGTCAAGAGGGAGGAAGTATGGGCATGCTGGGAAGGGGGGTGTAGCCAAGAGCATGATTGGAGTCGCAGTCACAGACAATCTACCCCCACCCACATGGCCCAGCAAGTTCTAACTGAACCATAATCGCCCCACAGGGAGTGGGAAGGGACTGACAGGATGTCTGACACTGGGCTCTGTTGTGGGGAGCACAAGGCCATGCTGGGAACTGGGCACCAACAAACACCAGGACTTCACAGTCAGCCATCTTGCCATTGCTGTCAGACCCCCTCACAGGGAAGCAGAGTCAAGAGGAAGGAAGTATGGGCATGCTGGGAAGGGGGGTGTAGCCAGGAGCATGATGGGAGTTGCAGTCACAGACATTCCCCACCCACCCACATGGCCCAGCAAGCTCACACTTAACCATGCTTACCTTACAGGGAGTGGGAATGGACTGACAGGATGTCTGACACTGGGCGCTGTTGTGGGGAGCACAAGGCCATGCTGGGAACTGGGCAACAACAATATCAAACTCTGTCCGTGACAAGCTGGAAAAAAGCAGTGTACAGGCAGGCATCTGTTCGTAAAGTAGAAAATGTCATGTTTGTGAACCATCAATGCATGTAGAAACATAACTCACATTGTGTGTCTCTTCCAAACACAGGTGGTGCTGGGCACCCAGCACCAAATGAAGAGGATTCCCTGTCCCAGACTCTGGCAGACACTGAGCTCTCTGGTTGGACTTTGTCTCTGTCCTCTTCCGATGACAACGACCAACCTGGCCCCTCCGGTGTGAGACATCATGCAGCACCAGCAGCATCAACATCTGCACCCCCTGTACCCACGCCTCCAGCATCTGGAAACCGACAGGGCACCCCCGCCAACACGGACAGACCAAGGCCACTGAACACCCACAGCACAGGGACACAGGACCCCCCCGGAAGCTACAGCGAACACCACCGGCAACACCACCCAAGGGGTCCCAGTGTCACCTGTGCGTCCCGCCACTGGTCCTGCCCATGTGGATAGGGGTGCTGGGAGGGGTGGGAGGCAGAGGGCGCACCTTGCAGAGGGGTCTGGGCTGCATGATGACCCTCAACTGGCACGCATCATAGATGCATACCAGGATAGCACCGGAGGATTTGGCCAGGTAGTGAGGATCCTCAAGGACATGCAACAGGAGCAGGCTGCCCACCATGCCCGCGTGGAGGCCAAGTGGGATGCCCTTACTGCGGTGCATCGGGACATACTCCAATGCCTCCGCCAGATCAACACAATCCTGTCTACACCTCCCTGTGTGGCCACAACATCTGTTGCAACACCATCTGGGAGGGAGGAGGACTCTGGTGGAGAGTCCCCTGCACCGCAGAGGTCTGCACCTGAGGATCCCCCCCCAGGAAGAAGAGGGGTCGTCTGAAGAAGGACATGTGAGAGGCAGATGTCCCAGCACATCCCCCAGGGCCTCTAAACCTGTTCTGGACAATGTTCTTTGTGCACAACCCGTTCACCTTGTCCAATCGCACAAAACTCGCCCACATGACATGGAGGGTTCATGTTGGGCCAATGTAGCAGATGACTGTTGACTTTACTCTGGACATTTCATCTACCAGCACATCCAACTCTAATGTGAACTTTGGATTCCAAAACTAATGTACAGCACCCACCATCCTGTGCACTTTCCTCACACATGTTTGAAAATAAAATCACCAGTACACCATACTTGCCTCTGTTGTGATTCCATCTTGTCATGTGTCATGGAGATGTCGATCTGCTACACAACACAGTGCATGCCAAATACTGCAACAATGTGACCAATGTTAGGTGAGTCATGGTGATGTGACACACGTGAGGGAGACACACCACTATGGCACCACAACACATACTCACCATGGCCATGTTACTCATCCCAAACAATGATGTTGACCTGAAACACATTGGCATGCACAGACACAACACCAACCCCAGTCAGTGGTAACAAGTCCACAGGTGAGGTAAGCAGATGTCAGTCAGATGTGGGAAGACAGACAACGCACATAATAAAGCGTAGCACAGGTTCATTACACATCAGCAACATGTTTATTCCACAATAGTTGCAAGGTAATTCTACGTAACAGTGGACACACGCTCACAAAGTGTTGGAGAATTGAAGTCCAGGGATGTGTGGTACATCAGTTGATGGGAATTGACAACTTCCACACTGGTGTTGGATTCTGGGTGTTGGGGGTCAGTGTTGACCAAACAACAGGCAAATTACCCTGTGAAGGACAGACACAAGACACAGTCAAAAGCACAGCAGAACAGGAGAGAAATGCAATACACATGCACAAAACATGTCAAAAGAAACCTACACAAAAACAAGTTAGCAGTACTACCCTATTGTGGTGTACACACCACCTGAATGGACACATCACTGCACGCAACCAGTCAAGTGGCACACAGACACACTCAGACAGCAATAGAGCAGCCACAATACATTCCAGGCTAACTCCATACATTGATATAACAACCCTGGAAACTCACATTCAGGTGAAGAAGTTGTTGATGAGCTGTGAGCGGACGTCACCTTCATCCTCATCATCACTGACATCTTGGCCCATGCCGGGATCCCCCACAGGTGCCGGAGGTTGGTCATCGTCATTGTCATCCTGGATGAGAGGCACCTTCTTCCACACTGCCATGTTGTGTAGCATGCAGCATATAAGGATTATTTTGCACACCTTTGCAGGCTCGTATGGGAGGGCCCCTCCGGTCTTGTCCAGGCAGCGAAAGCGGCTTTTCAGGAGGCCGAATGTCCGTTCAATCATCCTCCTGCTCCAACCATTGCCTCATTGTAGCGCATCCCAGCTGGTGTCACAGGGTTCCAGAGGGGTGTCAGCAACCACGGCATGTTGGGGTATCTGGAATCACCTACACACACAAAAATGAACAAGTAGCTGAGTTCTGTAGGAGTGCGGAATACAACATTGACAAACACACACAATGAGAAACAGTCAGTACACACCAACAAGCCAGGCATGCTGAGCTGGCATCTGTGACATCAGCGTTGCAATGCAACTACTCCTCATTATGTAGGCATCGTGCGCAGAACCAGGGAACCGTGCACACACATGTGTGATAGACATGTGTTCTGCTTGGGTTTTCGGATCAGATAGAACCCGCTCATCAGAGCCTCTCTAACCCAGCCAGAACGTTTCCCTCTCCCTAGGGCCTATTCACAACAAGTAACCACCGATATATATATATATACACACATATACACATACACATCACCTAAGGACAGGGAATTCCTAATATATACATATATATATACATATACACACACACACACATATATATATATTCACTGAAAAAACCATAGGTTTCACACATGTTATAGTTAGCGGAAATTTTACTGATAAAAAACCAATGAAATTGCCCCGTTATAGTTAGTGCTGGCAACTATAACTCACGCGACCGCAATCCTCTGCTGATGCTAATACTGTATTTAGACACTTATTTGCCCATGTCTTCTTCCATACATTTTTAGCTATACATATATTACAAATATTTTTTTTTATAAAGACACATATGTCATCAGCAGAAGATTGCGGTCGCGTGAGTTATAGTTGCCAGCACTAACTATAACGGGGCAATTTCATTGGTTTTTTATCAGTAAAATTTACGCTAACTATAACATGTGTGAAACCTATGGTTTTTTCAGTGAATTTGCAAGGTTTTTTAAATGCTAATTCCTAACTATAACGTGTGTGAAACCTATGGTTTTTTCAGTGAATTTGTACGGTTTTTTAAATGCTAAGTTACTTTACGCCATTCGAGGCGTGCGCGCCCACTTAACGCAGTGCGTTCCGTGCACGGTTTTTATCAACTTTAATAAGCCCTGTACATTTGGTGGCCTTCGGCCACCAAAAGCACAGGGGGTGGGGTCAATGTGGATAGTGTTTTTTTGATTTCGATTTTATAATTTCATGTTGCCAAAATATAGTTTTTTTACTGATGTAATAAGCCCTGTACATTTGGTGGACTACGGCCACCAAAAGCACAGGGGGTGGGGTAAGTGTGGATAGTGTTTTTTTTATTTCTATTTTTTACCGTACGCTTACGGTAAGCGTACGGTAAGCGTACTCGGCGAAATTGCCGAAAAAAAAATAAAACCGTTTTTGCTCTTGGGGGATGTTTGGGGACTCCCTCAACATGACTATGTGGGAGGGAGTTGTCAAAACAGCCCCGTAACATGTTTTTGGGCATCATGTTTGATAAATAACACTCAGTGCGAGAGACAAAATGGCGGACGCCGCTTCCTGGTTTCGGCCGATTCGAATGTTTACTAAGATCTAAGAGCCAATCAGAATCGCGCTCGCACACGCCACCGTACGCGTACGGTAAGCGTACGGTAAGCGTACCGTAAGCGGGCTCAGATATATATATTGATTTAAAGGCTATTTTCTCAGAATCTACTGAACAGATTTACACCAAACCTACAAAAGGCACTTCCTTGACATAGGGACTACCTCTCTGCCAAATTTCTAGTAATTCTGTTCAGCCGTTCCGGCTGTAGCTCTGTCTAAAGGTCCTATGGAAAAATGCATGGGAAAAACGTGTTTTGGGACCCCCCCTTTTATCTCAGCCCCCGCTTGACGAATCCCCCCGAGACTTTCAGGGTAGGAGCGGAGCGTAGCGCCCCACCTATTTTGAGAAATTCGCGAGGATTCATCGACCGGCGCCAAAGTTATTCAAAATAGAATGTTGCGGATTTCCTATGGAAAAGGGGTCCTAACTATAACTACCTACTGGCGACCGCCAGTAGGTAATATATATATATATATATATATATATATATATATCTAGACCTCTTATAATGCAAGTGGCGGCCTCGCGATCCCAGACGGACCCAGGACTTCCTACCCAGACGGCAGCCTTAGCCTCGCGGTCCCAGACGGACCCAGGACTTCCTACCCAGACGGCAGCCTTAGCCTCGCGGTCCCAGACGGACCCAGGACTTCCTACCCAGACGGCAGCCTTAGCCTCGCGGTCCCAGACGGACCCAGGACTTCCTACCCAGACGGCAGCCTTAGCCTCGCGGTCCCAGACGGACCCAGGACTTCCTACCCAGACGGCAGCCTTAGCACAAGTTCATCCTATGATTACCATAACATACAACAGGGGAATCAGTTTTACTATTTATCAGATCACACAAGAACTGCCAGTTTGAGCACAACCTGTTCTCTGGTTCGAGGGGCTCCTCTCTCCCTTATTCAGTTACCACTTACCTGATCAGGGTCAATATCTGTTCATGTCAAGTCACAGCTGACTAGAAGAATAGGCTACCCTCTTATACAAGAACACGCAGCACATGTTGATTCACTACAAACTGGATACTTTATTATTCATTATATACGCAATCACATAACATTACTGTGTAACACATAACCTGCAAAGAAAAGTGAAAGATTAGGTTGTACACTCTCATAAGAAAGGGGTTGACATCACCTTAGTCGTGTGTAGCCTGCACTCAATGGTCATCTAGGTTCCCTTCTCGTCTGTGCCTCGGCTCGCCTGGAGGTCACACCTCCGTAGTCACGGCTCCCTTCTCCGAGTCACTGGGACCTCTTCCTCATCGGCTACTCTCCCCTCTCTGGCAATTCTGCTAGAAGAGTATCTGTCTCTCGGTTTTTCTCCGCCTTCAAGTTTGTCATCTGTCTTCCCTGGAATAAGTAGTAGCTTTACTGCTAACGGCTAGATGCCGCCTACGGACTGAAGTAAGTGCCACGTAACTGCCTCAGATTTTCACTAATATAGAGGTGCATTTCCTCATGGAAAATTCCGGCCCGTAACCTGCCGCCCACCAAATTCTCGTACCTCCCCCTACCAAGGACACTTTCCCAGCCGGCCGGCCTGATGTAGTGTCTTCGGCATGAAGAAAAATACAATCCTTCGATAAGGGCCGGTCTGAACCGGTTCTCTCCAAGCGAATAACACCTCATAACTAAAACATCCCCTTTAACCTAGAAGTATCTCAAGCTGCCGGAGCAGAAAGAAAGATGGAGTCTCTCCCGTTTGAGGCCTACCAGGCCTGAATTCAGCACGGCTCCATGAAATACCCTCACTACAGGGCAGGTTATCCCTAATACTAACGAATCTATCCCCTAGGATATGTGTGCAAGCCCTAATCTATGGGGAAGAACACAGGGTCATGTCGAAGTGCCTAGTAAATAGACTTCATTCACTACTCTAACCCTTAGGCTTGAATGGTGAGAGACTGAAGTCACCCTAATCACCCGTCAACACAATAGGGCCAGGAAAATCAAGCAGTACATTTCACCCTTGACTTCAGTCTATTATACATTCATTAAACAGAACTAACATCTGTGGAAGAATAATATGAAACAAAGCTAACTGATCTATGTCTAGTACCAAATGTGCAAAATTGAAGTAGTGAAGGAATACACTGAATAAAGCAACAGATAGAAATCAAAACAGCGATGGTAATCAGAATACCTCCTAATATTTGACGTAACAGATACAAATCAGGTAACCAATTAAAGAGCCAGTCAAACCAGCCCTGGTCAATATGTTTTCTAACTTCCTCCGTCAAATCATGTAGCTTGTCAATGTGAGCGCGAATGGATTGTGTATGATCAGACAAGTTAAAACAACAAAGGCCCTCAAACTCAGAACAATCGTGTCCATGTTTTAGCAAAAGATAATCAATGGCCGCTCGAATTTGCAAGATGGCCCTGCGTTCACCCTGGGCGTCTAACAGCATGTCAGACAGGACTGTAGAAGTATGATTAATGGATTTTACCATCCAGCAGGCCATTTTCTCAATAGATTTAGCATTATAAACCGCCAAAGCAGGAACACCAATAATTGAAATAGCCAGGCTAAGGTATTCAGACTTGGAATATAAATGCAAAGATGAGTCACAATCCTCCTGTAACATCACTGTATCTCGAATCACACGAGAATTGGCATTCGGATGTGACGAGAACATCAGTAAACTGAGTCTCGTAATGGCACAAGGGCCACCAGAAATATTTGCGGGGACATATGGCCAGGAAGTATTACCACATGAGAAAAGCCATCCGGCAGGTAGTAACATCGTGCGATAATGACTAGGGGTAACTACCAAACTCTTGCAAGTCATATTGTTCTGGACCGAAGCACATGTTTTCGGTGTCCTTTGAAAGCACAAAGTTCGCTCATGAAGGGTGAAGGAAGTAGCACCTTTCAATTTTAGACGCAGACATTCAGAAATTGCACTAGGATTACACGTAAGGAAAAAACACATATCTCCTTGTGTGATATTATAGGTAACTATTTGGGACTGGACGGGGGGTATCTGGTCTGGTAGTTCAGTACATAAGGGGCAATACGCATGGGTGGCAAAATCGCCCAGAAGAACATTGGGGCGAGCCTTTGAAATGTTGAAAATATTAATCAAAGTTTCCAGCGAAGCAGGGACAGCAACCAGACAGGTCGCTAAGATGTCGTGTACAGATCTCATCGGCGTCAAACAAAAGTGAGGGGCATCGGTCACCCTTTTCGCCAGTAAGGTCCAAAAGTTCGATGACGAATCCCACGCAGCGAGGGAACGCGACACTCGGGTGCGTAGCTCATCCCGGGTTGACGGGATTCCTCCTCTCTCGTCGAACCAACCCGAAAATAGTCCGACGACGACACATCCTGCAGCAACAGTCCAAAGAATGATCTGAAAGAGAATCAAATACAGGCATTATTCATTCTCGCAAGTAACATTTGTCAGCCGGGACCGCTTCCCAGCTATCTTTCCCTGGTCTCATAACTAAAATGGTGTTGTCATGACCGGTGGCGATGACCTCTGCTTGTTCAGGGGGATTCTTAGGCGACTGCACCCAAACCCTGGCCCCAGGGTTATCTGTGGAGCCAAAACCTTTCTGGCCTCGTACAGTCAGCAAAGTGGGGGCAGTGCCTTTTACCATCCCACCACTGAAGACAGGCAGTATGTGTAATTGAGCCACTCGGTCAGTTCGATGGATCAGCAAGTCAGCCTCACTGCTATTCAGCAGGAGCACCTTAATCTCTCCCTGATAATCACTGTCAATGACCCCTCCAAGTACCTGAATGCCTTTTACAGCCAGCCCCGATCTAGGGGTGATTAATCCAAAATTCCCGGGTGGTATATGAACACCAACACCGGTCGCGATGATGACCCGATCTTTACCTTTTATAACGGTGTCATCCATGGCATGCAAGTCTAAACCTGCCGACCCTGGGGTCCCTCTACATGGAGCCAAGGCTCCGGGAGTAATTTCCCAGTACATCACAGTCTCTCTGATTTCATTTGGCTGAGCATGAACTTTCGGAGGGAACAAACGCATAAGTGGAGATTCAGCATTTAGAAAAGGACGATTATTCAAAATTAATAGCGCTTGGGGCAAAAAGTCTCGCCAATTCTTATATTTGTCATCTGTCAATTTACGCAGCTGCTCCTTCAGCAGACCATTCAATCTCTCCACAAGGCCCGAGGCCTGCGGATAGTATGGGATATGAAATACCCAGTCAATATTGTTTTCCACACAGAATTCCTGTACCAACCTTCCACGAAAATGGGATGCATTATCAGATTGGATTTGGAATGGCACACCATAATACATCATAATCAATTCCAATGTTTTAATGGTATTCAATTGGGTAGCTTGTTTACAGGGAAGGACTACCAACAGGCCACTGTATGTATCAACAATAGTGCAAACATATTGACAATTCCTACTCATGGGAAGTGGACCGATGTAATCAATCTGCCAAATTTGAGCGGGCAGTTTCCCGCGATGTAAATGACCTTTAACAATTTGGGGCACTTTGCGCTGTCTGATATGCTGACAAATGGGACAATGTAAAATAACATTCTTGATCAAATCTAGGGGAATATAAATTCCTCGATCAGCAGCCCACCTGCTAGTGGCTTTCTCTCCAAAATGTCCTGCCTTCTGGTGGGCCCATTTCGCCAATCCCGCAATATCAGAATCTTGCCTGTCCACCACTGCCTCAGCAATTTTAGATTTCTCATCTTCAATGTTATGAAAAAATTTGTCAAGAGAATCTATCGGGGTGTGAGCATCCACATGGAAGATTGTAACAGTACTCTGTGGGAGCATCTCCCAAATCTCCTGCCATAATTCTTTTCCCCACAATTGTTTTGAATGCAGTTCCCAATTATGGGAATGCCAAGTCGGTAACCAAACTGCCAGTCCATTGGCAGTAGACCAAGAATCGGTGAAAATATGACATGTGCCAGGTAACTCTTGTTTCAGAACTTGATAAACAGCATAAAGTTCGGCAAATTGACTGCTCTTACCTTCACCAGTTGTGCTCAGCAGTTTTTGTGTGATCGGATTATAGGACACCGCTTTCCAGTGCCGTTTCGTCCCTATGAACCTTGCTGAACCATCCGTAAACCAGACATGGTTTCTGTCCTCTGCGGACAAATCATCAAAAGGTCTACCCCACTTGACAGGAGACTCCTGTACTAAAGGTACGGAACATTCACTCTCAGTCTCAGTCGATGGCGCTCGCGCCACCTGCTCATGTAAAGATGCAACTCCTTTCTGTCCCACACGTGCCCTGTCTTGTATGTACCATTTCCATTTAATCACACTCGCCTCTTGAGCATGTCCAATTCGGTGAGTTTTCGGCGAACTCATAACCCACTGCATGATAGGAATTTCAGGTCGCAAAACTATATCATGACCCAAAGTCAGTTGCTCGGTATCCACCAGAGCCCAATAACATGCAAGTAACTGTTTCTCAAAAGGTGTATAACGCTCACCAGCATCAGGTAACTTTTTGGTCCAGAAACCCAACGGCACTCTACTCCTGCCTTGCTTCTGCCACAAACTCCAATTCGCATAAAGACCCTGTACAGACACATTCAAATCCACCTCACCATCACGTACGGGCCATAAATCCAAAGCATGTTGAATTGCCTCTTTTGCTAGGTTGAACGCATCTTGCTGTGGTTTATCCCATTCAAATGCATTCTTTTTATGAGTGACACGGTACAAGGGGGCCAATATTTGACTCAAATGAGGAATATGCTGGCGCCAAAAACCAAATAAACCAATGAAGCTTTGGGCTTCTTTCCTATTCCTCGGAACTGCAAAATCAAGAATTTTCTGTTTAACCTGAGGGATCACTTCACGGTGTCCTTCATGCCAATTAATACCCAAAAATTTTACAGCCTGGGACGGGCCTTGTAATTTATCCGGATTAATTTCCCAACCTTTCTCACGCAGGCACTCAATGACTCTGTCCAATTGGGTCTGAACTTTCTCTTGTGTTTCGCCTTGGATCAAAACATCATCAATATAATGAGACATCTGAATTTGTGGATGAACTGGTACCTCAGCCAAATGCTCTGCCACCAGCCGCTGACATATCGTAGGACTATGCACATAGCCCTGAGGAAGACTTCTAAACGTCATCTGACGCCCATTCCACGTAAAACTGAACTGTTCCTGACACTCAGGGGCAATCGGAATCGAAAAGAAAGCATTAGCAATATCAATGGACGCATACCATGTACCTGGATGTTTTTGGATTCTTTCAATTAGAGTAATGACATCCGGTACCGCAACGGTCAAGGAGGGGATATGTTTGTTCAATTCTCGATAATCAACAGTCATACGCCAAGAATTATCACTCTTACGTACAGGCCAGACAGGATTATTCCAAGCAGAAGTAACTGGGGCTATAACACCTGCATCCACCAACTCCTGAATAGTGGTACTAATCTCCTCATGACCACCTGGAATACGATACTGCTTCTGACAAACCACTTTTGTCGCCTGAGGAACTTTTATGGGGGGCATTCGTAAACGACCAACCCGTATAGGCCTGGACGATATATAATGCGTAGTTCCAAATTGGTAACATCCATCATCTAAATGCAAAGTCATTCCTCTCAAAATATCAATTCCAATTATGAATTCCAAGAGTGGCACCACTAGTACAGAGTATTCTTTTCTAGGGATTCTACCTATTCTCATTTCAAGTAAAGTTTGAACGGCAGGAGTTTCCTTTCCACCTAATCCAGTAATTGTAAAAGACTGACCTGTAAACTTCTTTGATTTTCCATGAATAAGAGTGGCCTCCGCTCCTGTATCCACCAATGCTCGGGCCCTTTGGATATTACGATGTCTCCAATAAATTTCAATATCCACATAGGGTCTATTATCTCTGTGAGCCCATCTGTGTACTGGAGCTTGACCTATTTCCTAGTCATGCTTACTGCATTCTGTGTACCAGGATAAATCAGGATAAAGACTCTCACGTTTCTTAGGTATCGGTGCCTCCTGTTCATATCCATTCCCAGTACGAAATGGATTCGTATTATCTGCATTGCACTGCTGGTTTCGATCGGCCAAACTATGACGATCCTCTCTCCTCCTCAATTCAGGGGATTGATCCCTATCATCTCTACGTCTGCTGTAAACATAATCATTTTTTCCCCTCTCTCTTTCCTCTTCTCTCTCTCTATCTCTCTCTCGACGGGGGGACATATCACGTACATAACGTCGATCATCACGACGAACAGAGCGCCCACGGCGGTCGTCATCACCGCTACCGTCAGAACCACCACGATCACACTCAGTCATCCGAACACGCCGGGCACCCTCCTTCCGATCCAAGCCACGTTTGCGAAACAACTCCCACAAACGAGCAGTAGTCTCACCGTCAATGTCCTCCCTCCGCACACCATCGGCCAGAAGACCAGAAAAGATATCACGTCTAGTAAGTTTATTGTCACCAGGAGTACGAGTGTCAGGCCGGGACTGACGTTCAGGTTTAAACCACTCACCCAACTCACCGAGTTGGCGTACCGATTCCAGTACCGTAGATAACACGTTACCAGTCTGATTAATCAATAAAGTCATCATGACCTGCTTATAAGCAACAGGGGAAGAACGAATAATACGATTCCGCACAGAAGATGTCAACGAACCATCAAGCAACCTGTCAGCAGTACCCAGAAAAATTGCCGTTTTCATCACCTCCTCTTTGAGACGTTGTGCAGCGTCACGCAAAGTATACCACGGTTTGTCATTCACAGGCCAATCAGACTCAGTAGGATATTTTATATTACAACCCTCAGTCGCCAATTGAAGTAAAGAAATTTGACCACCACCATTATAGTTACGAAAATGATCCTGTACAGTAGAATCCGAACTCAAGGAACAAAACTTCAAACAATCGCCATTATCTAACATAATGCCAGCAGCGCCCAGTTCATAAAGGCGCACCATCCATGTGAGCAAGGTCTCACCAGCTCGCTGCCGAAATCGCTGCAAAATATCACTAATTTCCTGTTGAGTAAAGTCCTCTAAAGAGTCTAAAGAAACACCCTGCGGAGCAGCGGGAGACTGCTGCAACTTCCGACGAAAAACTGGATGCACCGAGACCGCGGGATGAGCATCACAAGGAGCTCGACCAGTACACGTAGAGGAACAATCAGCGGAAGAGGCATCAACCCCGCTCGAAGGACGAGCGCAATCACGGGGTGCACCATCAGAGGTGCGAGAAGCAGGCTTACAATCATGGCGGGAGCGAGAGGACTCGCGCTTGACAGATTCCTCACCCGAGGAACAAGAATCACTCGAATTCCAGATATTACCATCCCATTCATCAGGATTCCAATCCAGTCCGGCTTTCGCCACGACCAGACGCACCTTTCGCCTCGAAACCCGACCGCGCCGATTCTTGTATTTATAACGAGCAATTCGCACAGCCGCCCTCTCGGCAATAGTCTGGTAAGTCTCAAGTTTGTCAGCAAGCAACTTATTTTGACACCGCAACAAAGTATGAGAATTCTGAATCTCAACAAAGTGCGCTTCCACATCCTTAAGAGATATCTGTAGCTTCAACAACCTCTCATGCAGAATCCTGTACGCAGACAGAACAATCCAACCTCTGCGCCCCAAAATGGGAATCTCCTCACCCTTCGAGATGGGTGCCTTCTGTAAACAAGTAATCACATTAGCCGGCTCCGCCAGCTCCAAAGAAGAATTCCAATTCTCACTCAAACCAGTAGAATCAGCCCACTCACGGGCTAAGGCTTCATAAGGCGTTGAATCCCATCCGGGAATATCAACGGGCAACTTAAAAGTAGATTTTGACTTTCTAGAAAACATCGTGAAAAAGAAAGAAGAAAAGAAAGAAAAAGAAAAAGAAGAGAAAGAAGAGAAAAAAAAAGAAAAACTATACACACAAATATACCACAAATAATATACAAACAAAACCACGCACACACCGAAAGCAAACACGAGACAACACGACGCACACAGGTTTCGAAAACGGTTCGTGACGCCAAATGTTCTGCTTGGGTTTTCGGATCAGATAGAACCCGCTCATCAGAGCCTCTCTAACCCAGCCAGAACGTTTCCCTCTCCCTAGGGCCTATTCACAACAAGTAACCACCGATATATATATATATACACACATATACACATACACATCACCTAAGGACAGGGAATTCCTAATATATACATATATATATACATATACACACACACACACACACATATATATATATATATATATATATATATATATATATATATATATATATATATATCTAGACCTCTTATAATGCAAGTGGCGGCCTCGCGATCCCAGACGGACCCAGGACTTCCTACCCAGACGGCAGCCTTAGCCTCGCGGTCCCAGACGGACCCAGGACTTCCTACCCAGACGGCAGCCTTAGCCTCGCGGTCCCAGACGGACCCAGGACTTCCTACCCAGACGGCAGCCTTAGCCTCGCGGTCCCAGACGGACCCAGGACTTCCTACCCAGACGGCAGCCTTAGCCTCGCGGTCCCAGACGGACCCAGGACTTCCTACCCAGACGGCAGCCTTAGCCTCGCGGTCCCAGACGGACCCAGGACTTCCTACCCAGACGGCAGCCTTAGCCTCGCGGTCCCAGACGGACCCAGGACTTCCTACCCAGACGGCAGCCTTAGCCTCGCGGTCCCAGACGGACCCAGGACTTCCTACCCAGACGGCAGCCTTAGCACAAGTTCATCCTATGATTACCATAACATACAACAGGGGAATCAGTTTTACTATTTATCAGATCACACAAGAACTGCCAGTTTGAGCACAACCTGTTCTCTGGTTCGAGGGGCTCCTCTCTCCCTTATTCAGTTACCACTTACCTGATCAGGGTCAATATCTGTTCATGTCAAGTCACAGCTGACTAGAAGAATAGGCTACCGTCTTATACAAGAACACGCAGCACATGTTGATTCACTACAAACTGGATACTTTATTATTCATTATATACGCAATCACATAACATTACTGTGTAACACATAACCTGCAAAGAAAAGTGAAAGATTAGGTTGTACACTCTCATAAGAAAGGGGTTGACATCACCTTAGTCGTGTGTAGCCTGCACTCAATGGTCATCTAGGTTCCCTTCTCGTCTGTGCCTCGGCTCGCCTGGAGGTCACACCTCCGTAGTCACGGCTCCCTTCTCCGAGTCACTGGGACCTCTTCCTCATCGGCTACTCTCCCCTCTCTGGCAATTCTGCTAGAAGAGTATCTGTCTCTCGGTTTTTCTCCGCCTTCAAGTTTGTCATCTGTCTTCCCTGGAATAAGTAGTAGCTTTACTGCTAACGGCTAGATGCCGCCTACGGACTGAAGTAAGTGCCACGTAACTGCCTCAGATTTTCACTAATATAGAGGTGCATTTCCTCATGGAAATTCCGGCCCGTAACCTGCCGCCCACCAAATTCTCGTACCTCCCCGTACCAAGGACACTTTCCCAGCCGGCCGGCCTGATGTAGTGTCTTCGGCATGAAGAAAAATACAATCCTTCGATAAGGGCCGGTCTGAACCGGTTCTCTCCAAGCGAATAACACCTCATAACTAAAACATCCCCTTTAACCTAGAAGCATCTCAAGCTGCCGGAGCAGAAAGAAAGATGGAGTCTCTCCCGTTTGAGGCCTACCAGGCCTGAATTCAGCACGGCTCCATGAAATACCCTCACTACAGGGCAGGTTATCCCTAATACTAACGAATCTATCCCCTAGGATATGTGTGCAAGCCCTAATCTATGGGGAAGAACACAGGGTCATGTCGAAGGGCCTAGTAAATAGACTTCATTCACTACTCTAACCCTTAGGCTTGAATGGTGAGAGACTGAAGTCACCCTAATCACCCGTCAACACAATAGGGCCAGGAAAATCAAGCAGTACAACATGTCAACAAGACATACCACCAGAGCATTGATGGAGTGGTAGTGCTTCCTGTTCCGGTATGCCTGCTCATGTGCCTGTGGTGGTATCAGGGCCACATGTGTCCCATCAATAGATCCGATGACGTTCGGCATCCTCCCCAGTGTATAAAAAGCATCCTTTATTTCAGGGAGTTCAGATGGGCTCTGGAACTTGATGTACAGGTCTAGGAAATGCAACATCCCCTCCAAGACATCGCGTAGCACCCGACTAAACATTTTTTGCGACATACCACCAGCAGTAGCCAAAGTGTACTGGAAGGTACCAGTAGCAAAGAAGTGCAGGGCTGCCATCACCTTCACCTCTGGGGTCAGTGCTGTAGGGTATGTCCGGCCAGGTAGCAGATGTGGCGCCAACTGCTCCGCCAACTCCTCAATCAGTGGCCTGGTGAAGCGGTACCGTCTGATGCAGTTGCGTTCCTGCAAGGTCGCAAGGTCTGGGAATGGTCTATGGACAGCTGGTGCACTGCAGTACAGAGATGCACAAAGGAAGATTGTCAGTTCATCCACCCATGTGGCCATGACCAGGCTCAATATCACATGATAGATAATGACATTACACAATGTACTGAGGTGTGTGCTGTTGGGCATTGACACATATGTCACCTACATGACCATCACCTTACATCTCAATTCCACATGTCCACATGAGTCCCATGTAGTGCAATGGCCAATCATCTGGCTGTGTCACCCAACCTATGTACTGCTGTGACGTTACAAACACACACCACAGTAACAAGTGAGGCCTGATGTCTCCCAGGCATCACAGATCTTTGCCATGCAGAAACCCAGGGTCCCTGTATTGCCACATCGACACTGGCATGGACATAGCGTATCACATACACACCACAAGGCAAGCGTAAGTTCCACAGGTAGTGTCCTCTGTTGTTCCTGCAGGCCCTACATGTACTTCTCTTAGACACACACACACCAGGTTGATGCATATACCACATGGATGTGGAGACTGTCACCCATTGGGCACATTTGATCAGACACATCTGAGACACAACATGCACACAGACTGTGGGTGCACATCAGTATTGTGGCTACAGGTCTCATTGTGACATACATGCCATCACCCCCTGGACTCAGGGTGTATGTGACATGCCCAAAACATATCCAACATGAAACTGTGTCCATGACTCATGCCCATTACAGTACAATTGCACATCACAGTGGAAATGTGCACGACTCACAAAGGATTCTGCCCCCATGTACACGTACACAGCCTGGGAGTGGCTGCACAAAAGTGCCACCCAAAAAACCAAATGTGCCCCCCCAAACACCCAGGGAATGCAGCATTACATTCCATGGGACACTGTGTGGCCAATGATGTAGTGTGGTAGGTGTGCACAGGTGTCCCTGGCAAGTAATTGTGTGTTGAATCCGTCGAATAGTCACACCAATGAGGTCCAACGCGGGTGACAATGCGTACACATTGCACGGTTCATGATCGAGCCGTGCGTACGCTTTGTCATTGACTGCAATGAGGTCCGACTCGGGTGACAATGTGTACGCATTGCACGGTTCATGACCGAGCCGTGCGTACGCTTTGTCATTGACTGCAATGAGGTCCGACACGGGTGACAATGTGTACGCATTGCACGGTTCATGACCGAGCCGTGCGTACGGTGTGTCATTGACTGCAATGAGGTCTGACGCGGGTGACAATGCGTACGCATTGCATGGTTCATGACCGAGCCATGCGTACGCTTTGTCATTGACTGCATTGAGGTCCGATGTGGGTGACAATGCATACGCATTGCACTGTTCATGACCCAGCTGTGCGTACGCTTTGTCATTGACTGCAATGAGGTCCGTCGCGGGTGACTATCATGCATACGTGTCGGGCAGGCATGGTCCGAGACAGGCGTACGCCATGGCCATTGAATCGTATGGAGAAGGGTGTGTGTATTTTCAAAATACCCGTTGTACAGTCAGTTGACCGAGCCAGGCGCACCCATTGGCTCTGGACTGTCATGGAGACAGATGCAGATTCAAAACTTGTACAAGTTGTGCACTGGAAATTCAGTTGGATGCCTACAACAATGTTGCAATTTCAAGTGTTTCATGAAGGTGAAGATTTGAACGATGCGGAAGACGTGTACGAGTCGTACATTTCCATGGATTGGCCAGATTCATAGAATGCAACCATGTTGGACATATCACTGGGGACACATGGCACAGAGTCTGCCTCTGCAGCACAGATATAAGGCTGCCTGGCCCCCAGGGAGCTCACTTGCCTGCACTACATGCTCATGGACCACATCCCTGCTACCACTGCTGCTGTTGCTGCATCCTCGGGCTCCTACTATGGCACGTACGCTGGAGAGGGCCCCAGCCTTCACTGAGGAGGAGAACCAGGCCCTGCTGGACGGGCATATTCCACAGTACAGCAAGCTCTATGGGAAACCAGGGGAGCAGGTGAGTGTGCAGTCCACTGCCTTCCTAATTATGCATGTTGTCTGACTATCAGTACTAGCAGTGTGTACACCAGTGGCAAGCATTCTCACTGACTACTTTCATCCCCCAAAGTGTGTAGGTACATGTAATGAACAGGGTCCTGCTGCTAAAGTGCATTAGTGCAAGCTTAAACTATCCAGGCATTGTTAACATGTCAGACATGCAGGTGATTTGTCCTTCCCCATGGTTGCACGACCTGTGTAACTTATTTCCCTTTGTGATGATGACATGTATATCCAAATGTATGCAGCACAAATCTGGGGCATGTGTTTTAATGTACTTTTAACTTTGTCATCCTCACAGGCTGATGCCCACCAGAAGCAGGAGATATGGCTGACCATCGCCCGGGCAGTTCGTTCGGTGGGGGTCTACAAGCGCCGGATCCGCAACTGCCACCTCTTGGCAGGACCTTTGGGGCTGGAACCAGAGGATAGCTGAGGCTGTCACCTCCACGCAGGAGGGGCAGACACCGGATCCTGATCCCCCACATGCTCCGGATACTGGCGGTGGTCTTCCCGGACCTGGATAGGCAGCTGGAGGCCAGACAGCAGCAGGAAGGGGGTAAGTCCATGCCTAATCTGTGTACTATGTCTGACATGCTAATTGCAGTCTTTTGGCCTGGTCACACTTCCACATTACGTAGGTCTTGTGGTCCAATACTCAGGTCCCTCAATTGTGTGATGCACCCTCCTCATCTGTTCCACAGGTGTGGCCCCTACAGTCTGTTGCTTGTGTCACTAGGGCACTGTGTCCCTGCAGTCAGCTATGCTTCATGTACCGGAAAGCATCTGTTCCCGTGACTCTGTTGTGTGTTTCATGGGGGGGTCAACTGTTTGCCCAATGCCTAAGATCTGACATGTGATCTGTGTGTGCCCCATTTAGATGTGTTCCAATTGCTGGTCTGACTAGCCACATGTGGCTGGGGTATTCCAAACAAACCCATGCAGCAGGGGACTCCAATTTTCTCAGGAGTATGTATATCAAGTATGTCACATTTGCTTAGCCACCTGACTACTGTCCAGGGCCAAACACTGTTTCATGTAGACCTAGGCAGTCATGCCTCCTCAAGGGCATTTAGAAACACTCTGTAATCCCACACCTGTGTATTAAATTCCAGGTTGTGTTTAGTGACATGTGCCCTCAGGTGTCTGCCTCTGTGTCATTATGGTGTGGCTTGTTGTTACGTACAACTGGGGTGTCCATGATTCAGAGGGTCAACAGGACATCTGAGATGTGACTGTGAGAGACAAGACCTGTGTGACATATCGGTGTGTGATCAACTGACAGCGCACAATGGTGTATGCAACTGTATCCTTCATGCAGCTGGGTTACATGCATGGCAGACTGTGATGTGTTAATGTACAGGGAGTTGTGTTTGCAGAGACTCAGTCAGTCATAAAGTCTTTATTCGGTTTAAGTGCAAACCATAAAAGCATACTACAATAAATACATATTTAAAAAACAAGGTTCATTTTTAGTGGATTTCCAAACTTAAAAAGAAACACATTTACACAAATTGGTTTAACAAGGTAACGTGTCCAATTAAAAACATTAAAAGAGTACAGTTCATTTCTTCAAGGTACGAATTACCACAGTTAAAAAACTTGCAATATTAAAAGTTTCCCAAACATTGTTTAACAGCTGTAAGTACAAGAAAGCAGGTCTCACTTGAACAAAGCCTTTGTCTCTTAATATTGGGATTAAAAAACGTTTCCTAATGTCAATAAAGTGCTCACAGAAGAAGAAAAGGTGTATCGTATCCTGGGGGGAAAAGTTATCACAAGAACAGGGGCCAGGGTCCAACGTCCTTTTCCAGTCTTTCTTAGTTCCAATCAATAGATGTACTTGATTCAATCTAAATCTGGTGAAAAGAAAACGATGATTTGCATTTGTTACATATCCAAGATAAGGTTCCATAAAGGGTATTGTTTTACAGAGCTGGTGGGCCCTAACGGAGCCCTTAACCAGCTCCTTCTCTTCCCTTGCCGAGGTAGATATGTACATATGAGTTTCTTTGCACCAATTAATGTCACCTTTTACCAGGGTCTCAGGAGAAAGAAACAACTCTGGTCTACCAAGCTTGTTCGCCAGGTTCCGAATATATTTCAACCAGGGTATGTGCAACCCATGATCAAGCAACAGACAGTCTCTCAAAATTGTATGATTCAGGTGTAAATCCGGGTTAAGCCAAATGCTAATCCATTTGAGCATCGGGGCCAGAGCAATACTATCTTCAAGAAAACCAATACCAAGTTCCTGATGAACAATATAGTTGGCAGTTGAGATCGGGACTGAGAGGAGGTTTTTTAAAAATCTATCCTCAACAGTCTGTATGCTTTTGGCATTTTTTATGCCCCAAACCTCAGCTCCGTACAAAGCTATGGAGAGACACTTAGCTTTGTACACCTGGATAAGGGCCTTCATTGGTCTAGCACCCAATTTTCTGGCGAAGCCCAGAACACCCACTGTTGCGCTTGAAAACACAATCTTTTTTGCCGTAATTTGGGTTACCCCGGAATCTCGATCATCAAAAAGAACACCCAAATAAGGAAATGAAGAAACCCTGGATAGTTGATGACCCCCACATAAAAAGGTTTTAGATTTAGCGGATTTAGGGCCGATGACCATGACATGTGATTTGACAAAATTAACAGATAAGTCCAAACCCTTCATAAAATCGGCAAATGAATTTAGCAATAGCTGAAGGCCCACTCCCGTTCTAGCAATTAGGGCGGCATCGTCAGCATATAAAAGGGCAGGGACTGAATATTTCCCTGCACGGGGGATATCTTTACATGAGGCGATAAGGGTATTGTCTAAATCATTTATATACAATGTAAAAAGGAGAGGTGCCAAAATGCACCCCTGCCTGACCCCATAAGATATGGGTATATCTTTTGTGCAATTACCCCTTTGATCGTAGCGAACTGTAGCTATTAACTCTCTATGTAGGTCCGCTAAAAAGTGGACGATGTCTTTGTCTACACCAAGTGCAAGGAGCATGGGCCATAGTTTTGATCTATTTACACGGTCAAAAGCCGATGACAAATCCATGAAGGCAACCAGCAGGGCTCCTTTTTTGGCCACCGTGTATTTACCAATTAAAAGTTGTAAGTTTAAACATTGGTCTATGGTACCCATCCCTTTCCTAAATCCATACTGGACCCTAGAGAGTTTTCCTGATTCCTCTAACCAACCGTTTAGTTGGGCGAGGACCACCCTCCCCAGAACTTTGACTGAGGAATCTATAAGTGAGATTGGGCGATAACAGCTCGGGTCGCCTCTATCCCCCTTTTTAAAAATAGGAACGATGACCGATTTCGCCCACGTTGATGGAAGGCCCAGTTGACAGGCATTTGTGAAAACATTAAAAAGGATTTTGGACCAGAGTTTTATGTCTGATTTAAAAAGATCAGCCGGGACTCCATCAGGTCCCGGCGCCTTATTACTTGTCATTTCCAAAATAGCATTCGTCACCTCTAGTTCTGTGAAGGACAAGGTATAACTCTCAGAGTTAAATGAGGACCCCACCCTCGTGCCATCTCCATCATACACCTGTTTAAAATGAGTATACCATTTGTCCTCTTGGATACCGCATTCAAGCTCAGTATTGCTTTTACCATTAAAAAAAGGCTTGTTTACGATAAACCAAAATTTCGCACTATTTTTAATGACATCAATGGACAGGAGTTCATTCCATGCCTCATCCCTGATTTCATTTTTGCGTTTTTTCTGAGCCATTTTATAGGCCTTCCTACAAATGGCAATTTCTGCTCTATCAAGTGGAACCGCTTTAAGAGCTGACATTAGCTTCCGTTGGGCAGATGAGCAGCTGTGATCAAACCATTTCTCCCCAATTTTGGGTTTATCCTTACATACTTTTTTAAGATCACTATTTACCTGACAGCAAATTTTATCATAGGCTGTCAGAACTGCATCACTACAGATCCCGTCTTGTAAACACAAAAGTATCTCATCCCCAACCGTGCCCCACAAGTTTTCGGTAAAGTCCTCTGGGACCAACTGACACCATTTCAGGCGTCGAGTTTGGTCAGTTGGCCTTATGTCCAGTGTTCTGACAGTAGGATTATCAGAATCTCTTTTATTGAGATCATCAGTGAGAATTAACTGGACGGGGTTGTGATCGCTATAAACAGACCATTTTACCTTATATTGACTTACATTTCCAGCTAAGTTAGATGTAACAAAGATGTAGTCAATAGTGGATCCTGAGCCACTTCCTTTGTAGGACGGGATGTCATTAATGTGATTGGCGGGATAAACCATAGAATTCCCAACTAGAAGCTCTTCTAAAAATATCCCCTGTGGTGTGTGTTCAAAGTGTAAATTACCTTGATTGTGTGGACCTAAACTGTCCCATATAAAACAATTGTTAGAACAAGAATGAACATTAAAATCACCAAGCACAACAACCGAATAAGGATTTTTACAAGATTCATTATACATTTGTAAAAAATCAGATAGACTGAGTAAATGTTCATTTGGCGTATTCTGAATAAATGAATTATAAAAATTTACAATGAGCCAGATCTCATTAGAGTTGGAGTGGATTTCTACTGCTAAACAATAAGGCGAGCCTGTCTCCACTTTACTATATTTACCATCAATGGTCAATGCGATAAGGGTTAAAAGTCCGCCTTTAGCCCTCCCCCTACTAGAGGCCACCGCTGGTGACCAAAAAGCAGAATACCCATCCAGCAAAAAGGTATTTTCAGTGTCCCAGGTTTCTTGTAGACCAATAATTTCGTGGCCTAATAGACTGTCCCTCCAAATAGGATCATGGGCTTTGTTGTTTAGGCCAGCTATGTTCCAGCTAAGGACACTTGTACCTAAGGGCATTCGAGGGGCACTGACAGTATCATCCACTCTTTCATCAATAACAATCCCCATTGCAGGCGTAACGTTTTGGGTACCCTCTCTACTTGTGACTGGCACAGAACCACTGGAAACCATGTCCTCTGCTTCTATAGGGGATAAACTTTCCCTAATAAGTCTAGAAATAGGCCCGACAGAGTGCAGTCAATCATTAGAATCTAAGTTACTCAGAGCCTGAAAACGGTTTGAGATAACAAGACCTTGAGGAAACTGGCTTTCAGGATGACGTGCTCTAACCTCCAATGGAACACTGCGGGGTAAATTTAACTGTTGTTTATAAAAATAACTCAATGAGTGAAGGGTAATACCCTCGTCAGTGTGTGGGAGCAAAGTAGCTTTTGATAAGATATTATGCACTATGAAGGGATTTCTAAAATTTATTACTACACAATCCCCCTTTATAGTCTTGCGCGATCGCCCAACCCAGGAAACTCTTCTCGTTGTTAAAATCAGGTGGGATAAGTGTGCTGGAAAACCATAATGCTTATTTAACCACAAGACTGATTTATTTTTAAGAGATTCATGGGTTTCAGGGAAAGAATTCTTGGCGACGTCCTTCAAGGGGGGTACATTTGTTAGCACTACAACAAATGGGGCGCAGTCAGGGGGAAGATCTGGTTTTACTCCTCCTGAATATGTACTTGCCGTTGCGTTATTACTACTTAAGCAACTTTCAGGAGGTAAAGTGTTATTCTCATTTGTCGTGGGTTCGACCACCAATGGTGCTGTACTGTTTAGAGTATCCTTTGGGGGCCTAGGGATATCAGCAGAAACAGGTGGACCCTCGGCTACTCTAGTCATATTCCCAGAGGAATTAATCTTACGTGTCAAAAGATTACGCAGGCCTTCAATCTCAACAGATAGTTCGTCAATCTTGGTGACTAAGGGTTCAACAATTTTCAAAATTTTGGACTCTAAAAGACCTAACAAGGAATCAAATTGGTGAGAGTCTAACTTAGCCATAGGGTTGTTAGGGATGGCTGGTTCCTTGGTAACCTGTTTTGTTAGTGCAGGACCCGTCTTTTTATGAGTGCTTCGTGGGCAACCCTGTTTCAAATGAGTCCGTTTACGAGATCTTAGCACTCTCTGGGTTGGCCGGTCCGGAGAGTCTTCTACGGTCTCATTAACATCAGTTACTAAATCTCTGTTAACTTCAAGTGATTCTTGTTCACTAGGAAAATGACCATCCAGGGTTAATAAATCATTATCCTCGTTTAAACAATTCTTAGTAGTAGATGGAGAAGAGGATAAAGTGACTGTGTTATTTAACAGGGGGCTAGTAGTCGTTAAGTTTGAACCCTGTCCCAAGGATTTACGCCTATCACTATTAATTTTAGTGACTACTTTGACTAAATAGTTATCTAATGTTGACGTAGTCGTGTATTTGCTGCCTGCTAAAGCTTTAGCCATGTTTGGCAAACCCCTGGGAAGACCTAAAACTTAGAATAAACTTAAATTAAACTTTCACACAATGTGGCAACACCAACACATATGATGATACCTAATAGCCAAATATGAACAAGCTAAAAACAATACTACAGAGCCGATATACCATAAATAGGGCAGAGCACCCCCACCGTGTGATTAATAATATAGTCTAGTAAGGTCTTACACGTTAGTGAGGTGGCCCGTCCCGGCCTCTATCGGTCCTCTGAGGGCCACAGAGGGCCCGCCCTTTGCCCGGGCTTAGCCCGGCGTCGCCCGCGCGCGTCCCGCGACGCGGAAGTAGTCGCAGTCTTTTAAGCGCCTCCGGGCGCGTTGGTAGCGTCAGGGCGCGCTAGGTGGTCTGGGGTATGTAGTCACCCCCCGCTCACGGCCGCGAATGAGAGAGCGGCGGCGGGGGCGACAGAAGGAAGGAAAAACACCCAGTAGTGTCCCGTAGCGCTGGCAGCAGCAGTGAGAGGCCCCCCAGCAGCAGGGAACAATGAGAGACTCCCGGTGCAGGTAGGCGGCGTTTCGATACTCGTTCCCGCTCCCCCGTAGTAGTCGCAGTCTTTTAAGCGCCTCCGGGCGCGTTGGTAGCGTCAGGGCGCGCTAGGTGGTCTGGGGTATGTAGTCACCCCCCGCTCACGGCCGCGAATGAGAGAGCGGCGGCGGGGGCGACAGAAGGAAGGAAAAACACCCAGTAGTGTCCCGTAGCGCTGGCAGCAGCAGTGAGAGGCCCCCCAGCAGCAGGGAACAATGAGAGACTCCCGGTGCAGGTAGGCGGCGTTTCGATACTCGTTCAGAGACTCATATGTCTGATTTGCATGATGTGGGGTCTTCTGGGTCCTGGATATGTTGTTTGCAGGGGATGGGCAAGTGCGCCGGTCATCTGCAGAGTTAGCTTTACCCCTGAGCTAGGATTGTGAGTCAGTGCATATTGTTGTTGTCTGGATGCCCTGCCCCTGTGACAGGAGACAGTGTTGACTGACTTTCCAGGCATCCCAGTGCCATGGCATTTAACTTGCTATGAGTGATCCTGCATTGTGTTCAAGTGTGCACCATGCACCCCATTGTGGCATTGCCCATCAGGACAAGAGAACATCATAGTGTGTGTTGCTGGCATGCATCACAAACATGTGAAATGAGTCTCTGCCCATCCCTTCATCCGGACACCTGTACTGAGTCAGTAGCAAGAGATGTGCTGTGTGTATAGTGACATACTCCTACATGTTCACTTGCATGTCCAACTAATGTGTGGGTGGTGCATGTCGGCACATTGGGGTATTAGCATCCAACATGCAACAGACATATGTGGGCAAGTCAAGGAGGGATATGTGTGCCATGGTTGATGTTGAGAATGACAATTGGCTTATTCTAAACAGTGTTGGCACTTTGAGCTGTGTTCAGCTGATGATGCCAGGGCTTGCCCTGTGATGTGATGTACTCACTGTGGTGTGTGCAGCCGGTGCAGGTGACTGATGTTGTTCTCTTACTTCCTATTCCTATCCAGATACATCCACGGCCACAGGAGGGGACAGCTCCATGGACCCGGAGGAGCCACAGAGCCTGACAGGGACAGAAGGAGAGGAGTCGGGGGGACCCAGTGGCACGGAGGACGAGTGGAGCCACACAGAGGAGTCATCAGCACCATCACCCCCAGCTGAGGGCTACAGCAGCTCTGAGGATGACTCCCTTGTGGAGGCGGGTGTCAGCACCCACCAAACCCCAGCTAGTGAGGCTGTCCCCGCAATCGCCACCACCACCACCACCACCATCACCACCCTCCCATCGGCTCCCATCTCAGAGGTCCTTGTAGCCTCCCGTGTTCGTGAGCATGTCTCCTTTGTGCCAGGCACCGCACCCCCTGCCCCTGTGTCCCCTGCTTCCCTGAGTGAGGAGTCTGTGGACTTACTTAGACAGATCCATGTAGGGCAGACGTCAATGCTGGAGGTCCCCCATGCACACACAAGTCTGTTGACGCAACTGGTTTCATTCATGGAGAGCATTTCATCGGGCATGTCTGCCCTACAGAAGACCAATCAGTCCATGGCCCCCTCCCTGACGACAGCAGTGTCCCTCCTCCAACAGTCCCGCACCCCTCCTACCCCTGCACCACCCACGATTCCTAGCAGCCTACCTGTCCCAAGCACACAAACACCCAAACCAAGGTCTAGACGTGCACACAAGCAAGCGCAGGGGACTGATACCACACTCACAGGGGCTGGTTTGCAGACACACACACAGTCATCCACAACCACTCCGCAGTCCTCCGAAACCTCTCCCTCCCAGCCCCCTTCCCTTGCCTCACCTGCAACTCCATCTCCCCAGAAGCTCTTCCTCTGTGACCTTGGCCTCTTCCCCACCGACCCAGCAGATCCTGATTACAAGGGGAAGAGGAAGTCCCCACACACAGAGGGGAGTGCCCCTCACACCCGGACACCCTCACCCAGGCGCAGTCAGACTGAGACCCCCACCCGCAAGTCCCCCCGGAGCCGGAAGAGCAAGACCCCCCCACCAACACGCAGCTCCAAGGCAAAAGCTCCGTCCTCCATCCCCCAGGCTACCACTCCAGAGGTTCCCCCGCCACTCCCTGCCCCAGGTTCCCCCACCCACAGATACACCATCCCCAAAATGCTAAGGCCCTCCCTCCCTACCACTTGCTCCTCCACACCTGGTCAGACAGTTAGTGCCACTGATGTGCGGACCGTGTCCCCCCCTGTCCTGCCGACCTCACCTGCACCCCATTCCGCTCCCATGGATGTAGACACTGCAGTGGAGTCCACGACCACCCCGTCTGACTTGGGCACTGCAGTGGGGACACAATCCACTCCATCTGACCTGCCCACTGGAGTTGTGCCGGCACCCACCCCATCTGACTTGTGCCCCATATTTGTGACTGCACCCACTACTTCAGTCAGTTCCACTGCAGTTGCAAGTGTCTCGCCTGCATCCACCACCTCTTCACTGCCTCCTTCTGCTGCGCCCTGATTCTGTCCCTGCGGTGCCTGGCCTGCCACCATGTAAGTCCCTCCGAGGGGATGACCCCGGTCCTTAGTAGTGCAGGCAAGCAACGTGGGACAGTTGTCACTCTAGTTCACTCCTTGGCATTTGGGCATGGACTGGCCATTGGCCTTTTGTTTGAATGGACGTTTAACTTGTAATATGCTGAATAAAGCTTTTTTCTTTATCCCTGTGAACTTGATTTAGCTGTACATTATGTTGATGATGTTTAACATGCCCTTGCACCTGTAATGCTTGGTTTCCAATGTTGAATACTGATCCTATTCTGGTGGGTATCCATGTCATCCTTTGCAGCTACCTGGGTGTGTCAGGATCAACTAATTGTGGACTTCTCTGTGAACATTTCATTTGCATGGTCACATCTCTGGCTTGCACCCATGCACATATGATGTGCTTCCCATTGTCCAATTTGTCAATTTCACAGACTTTGTGCGCATCACCACTGGGCCTACAGGTGTGGGCATCATTGGTATAGGAGCAACTGGATCCTCTGTGCAACTTCCTAGACATTTGTTTTGAGTATGTGCAGATGACTTAGGGGAGACTCACGTACCCAGGCTGTTGCGACCAGAGCCTTCATTGTGTGGTAACTGATGGCTGACTGACCAAGTGCTCTGCTGACATGAGTGAGACGTGCTGTGAATATGTTTGGCACAGCTGGGCTTCCACAGAAGTTGGGTCCCCTCAAGTAAGTGTGTTGTTCTGTGACATTGCCAGGGCCTGTGGTGTGTGTTTTGTGAGCATGTGTGTGTGTGTCCACATCCCTTTTCATACACAGGTAGTGTTCCCTTGATATGTTCCTGTTGTTGATGCTTGCTGAGTGGTACTGTGTTCATCCCACTACTTTGCCATGGGCTACCAGATGTGTGGGTGCATGGCACACTACTGTTAATTGGTGGTTCATCATTGGGATTTGTCAGTTCTGAGTGGTGATGATGTTGTCAGATACAGATGGGACACCGTCAGGGTTCCCCAAGGCACTTGTTTATTCGCAATATCATGTAGTTGTCCCTAGGTGGTACCTTTCAGTGATTGAGACATGTGTATGTGTGTGTGACTGCTCCCACTTGTCGGGTTCAGGGCTGCAATGTTGGCAGGTGTCAGCATGTGTGCCTTGTGGTTCTCCTTGGCTTCTGCATTGTCCTAGGACTGTGGCAGGTATTCTGAAGGTTACGTGAGCTTTGACGTCATAGCCATGTACCGCATACTGTGCAGTATGTCTGTCATTCACCAGGGTTGTAAACTGTCCTTGTGTGATGAGTCTGTGCACCTTAGTTCCTCCCAACCTTCCTGTATTTGTCATGGGTGCATGTGCAATGTCACCTGTCCATGTGGGCTTCACAGATGCACATTGTTGCAGTTCAGGGTGTGTGGTGTTGAGGGTGGACTGATGTAAATGTTTGCATGGATAGGTCCCCTAGCTCCCGTTTGTCCATGGATGAGGGGCCATGCTGAGTGATTTGTGTTTGTGTATGTGTGATGTACGTTTGTGGAACAGGACACATGTCTGGGTTTCCCAGTTTGTACGACATCTGCCTTTGTCATCACAGTGGCAGTGCTGTTGTGTGTCAGCCTCTTGCTGTGTTAGTTGGTGTTCATTCAAGCTTGTGTCACATGTGTCTGTTGTGCTCCCTCTCATCTCACAATGCCTGATTCCCCACTAAGGGTGTCCCAATGATGGTTTACTTTTGTATGGCACTGTGTCCACATCTGTGTCACTGTGGCTCAGCCCCCCTCATGTGTTGTGTAGTTGCCTGGGGATACTGAGACACACACACACACACACATGTTGTGTCAGATGTGCAGTGTGAGGTTGCCTGTTTTTGTTTGTGCATCTGCATCAGTGCATTGGTATTGCTGTTGTGGGCCTTTGTCTGGATGCTGTTTCTGTGATTTTCCCTGCTGTCCCTGTGAGTCATATCACATCATTGTGCACATTCATCCTGGTTGTTAGGTGCCATTGCTGGCATGGAATGGGAGTTTGTGAGCTGATACCTACCGTCTACACAGGTTGTTTTGATTAGTGTGTCTATTTTCGAGATGTGTGTATGCTTTGTGATGGTCACTTCTGCTCTTGTGTCATTGTACACAGTATGCATTGTCAGCCCCCATGTGTGGTGCCTGTCTGCACATGGCCGAGAGTGTGTTACGTTTTCACAGCACTGTTAGTCTCACCACATCTCTGTGGGAATGGGACACAACCACTACTTCGCCCCAGAAGTGTTTAATGTGTTGGGAGCAGGGATCATACATGCTGTTTGTTATTTGTAGCTTTGACCATGATGACACTTACCTTTTGGTCACTGTGACGAGGAGGGGTTTAGACCCCATCACCACAGTGCTCAACATCTTCTGCAGTTTGGAAGCTCACACTTAACTTCTACACAGTGAGGGGGTGTTCTTTTTACATTGACACAGTGCTATAGTGATGCTTGCCTTGTGTAGGGCACACTCATTTGTTGGTCACACATGTGCTGTTAGTTACATTGTATGTTCGAAGTCATAATCACTGTTGTGGGCATTTGGCATTTGTCACAGACTACACACTGTTGTCATGATGTTAGGGGGGATGTATTTTGCTGACATACCTAATATTGGAGTATAATGGATGTGTGGCGCATCACCCATCCTATGAGTGGGGATAGCAGGGGTGATGGGCAACAGGTCCCCTATGGCTGGGGGTGGCAGTAGTGATGGGCAACAGGTCCCCTATGAGTGGGGGTGGCAGGGGTGATGGCCAACAGGTCCCCTATGGGTGGGGGTGGCAGTAGTGATGGGCAACAGGTCCCCTATGGCTGGGGGTGGCAGTAGTGATGGGCAACATAAGCCCTATGAGTTGGGGTGGCAGTAGTGATGGGCAACATGAGCCCTATGGCTTAGGGGGGCAGTAGTGATGGGCACCAGGTCCCCTATGAGTGGGGGTGGCAGGGGGTGATGGGCAACATGAGTCCTATGGCTGGGGGTGGCAGGGGTGATGGGCAACAGGTCCCCTATGGGTGGGGGTGGCAGTAGTGATGGGCAACAGGTCTCCTATGAGTGGGGGTGGCAGGGGTGATGGGCAACAGGTCCCCTATGAGTGGGGGTGGCAGGGGTGATGGGCAACATGTCCCCTATGGGTGGGGGTGGCAGTAGTGATGGGCAACAGGTCCCCTATGGGTGGGGTTGGCAGTAGTGATGGGGAACAGGTCCCCTGTGGCTGGGGGTGGCAGTAGTGATGGGCAACATAAGCCCTATGAGTGAGGGTGGCAGTAGTGATGGGCAACATGAGCCCTATGGCTGGGGGTGGCAGTAGTGATGGGCACCAGGTCCCCTATGAGTGGGGGTGGCAGGGGTGATGGGCAACAGGTCCCCTATGGATGCGGGTGGCAGGAGTGCTAGGCAACATAAGCCCTATGAGTGGGGGTGGCAGTAGTGATGGGCAACATGAGCCCTATGGCTGGGGGTGGCAGTAGGATGGGCACCAGGTCCCCTATGAGTGAGGGTGGCAGGAGTGATGGGCAACAGGTCCCCTATGGCTGGGGGTGGCAGGGGTGATGGGCAACAGGTCTCCTATGAGTGGGGGTGGCAGGGTTGATGGGCAACTGGTCCCCTATGGGTGGGGGTGGCAGTAGTGATGGGCAACATATGCCCTATGGCTGGGGGTGGCAGGGGTGATGGGCAACATAAGCCCTATGAGTGGGGGTGTTAGTGGTGCTGGCCATGCAACCCCTATGGTGGCCTGTTG
The DNA here is from genome assembly GCF_964204655.1 of Triturus cristatus. Classification (NCBI taxonomy): domain Eukaryota; kingdom Metazoa; phylum Chordata; class Amphibia; order Caudata; family Salamandridae; genus Triturus; species Triturus cristatus. The sequence goes on from NC_140594.1 coordinate 884,874,438, forward strand.
TTAGTGGCCAGGATGTGGATCCCCTGTGTGTGTGTACCATTTTGCGGGTACGTGTCGTTTGTGTGGTAGGTGTCTGAATTACCGCCTGCGCCGTCGGCTTCGGTTCCTGATCCGGTCATAGATGTAGAGTACTGGTATGACCTGCGCGATGGGATTCATGATGTGTTCGTGTCGTACATGCTGCTTGTTGCTCCGTCTCGCACCCGCTGCAAGCTGGTCCGTCTCGTAGCCGTGGATTGAGTTGTGGCGCGAATCGTAGCTGATATGCTTGTTTTCCAGATGCTGTGACGTGCCGTATGTGGCGACCCGTCCGGCGCATAGGAAGTACGCATCATACTTGTCAGGGCGGAGACTGCTATGGATACTGCTTCCGGGCGACTCGGTTCGGCGTTCGGAGTTACGGCTCGGACGGAGAATGGAGCTTGAATCACAGCCTACGTGTCAGTCATGTTTTTGGCAGTTCTGCGAATTGTACTTCATCTACAGGACGGACCGGCTACGGGTACGTGTCGGTCGCACGGTAAGGCTACGGACAGTTCTCGGAAAGCTGTCCGACCCAGGATCAGAATCAACCCCTAAGTAGTGAAGGAATGCCAGAGTGTCAGGAAGAGACCATCTTGACAGCAGGAAACTCCATTGACTTACTCCTGCAGCGGTCCTCACGTCCGCCATATTACAATGGACAAAGACAGCGCATTCCCCGTCTGTTGCGGTGTTTGCCAGAAATTTTGTTCCGCAGCGGTGGCGGAGGGAGCCAATAGATAAAGACCGCTGTGCGGAATGAAGTGACGACCTCCGGACAAATCACGATGACTCAAACAGCCCATTAGAACGCAGCAGAGAAACCAGCCACACTCGCCTGACACTCAAGACAACCCTCCTCCTCACACCGCCTTCCACTCATGTGAATCAAAGTAAGTAATTGAAGAAGTGAAGAGTCACTGTGCAGATTAACAACCATGGAACTGTGCACACTGCATGGTAAGGCCCTGAGGCAGCTCACACACTGAAATTTAGGCTCATAGACATATCATAAGTCGGCAGCAATGTATGACAATAAATTGACTAGCCCAAAGTGGAGTGCCCAGTGCAGGAAAAACATGGAGAAAACCACATAGCTGGAATGATAGTAACTGTCATAAGCCATACAGTGACCAGCCCCACATCTGGGTCAACTACCCTGACAAGTGTATGCCACCAGCACAACACTCATGGCTCATTGTCACACTCCCTGATTGTCAAACCCAAGTATGACCTTCACACATACCCCTCATCTATCCATCTTACACCTTCACTACTCAACACCTGTGGGAAACACAGATAAAGGTGCAAATAAGGTCCTGTGAATTTCCTGATAAACAATCCCACACCCTGTAGTGTATCTACAAATGTCAGAATCCCACTCAGGGATGTCTGAACCAATGCTGATCCAAATCCAATTGCCAAACACATGTCTCACAAACAACATGCACAGAAATCCAACAAGCTCAGCCATGTGCAGGCAAACAGTGGATAGGCAATGTGACCCTAGACAGCACAGGAATAAACAACATTTTCGCTCTAGCCAACTGCCCAGACATAATCCCCCAACCCAATCAGAAAATGCATTATCAAATGCCAATCAGGAACACTAACTGTGATCAATACAACAAATCTGCTTACACAGACATACACACTACACTAGTTACCAAATGAGCATGCTATTCATGTGTAGCACAAGCATGCACATGCACACTCCTGACAAGTTACAGGTCAAATATAGGAGGACATAGCATTATTGTGCACTCAAAACAAGCACATTAACAAGACCCCACATTGCTGCATGTGACATTCACACAAGAGATGCACACTACACATTCAACACACATCTGAATGTATTACAATGCACAAACTCCTCACACACAATGTCATGCAAATATAACATTACACACACATGGACCTGTCAGTAGAAAGAGCCAACACAGGCCAAAGACTGCATCCTTCATCAACAAAATCACAACATATGAAAATACAAAATCATCACATAGCAAACTCAGCTGGACATCAGGGGGACTCAAACCAGGCAAGGACAATGCAACATACACTGATAGCAGTGCGTGCACAGTAAGCAGTGTGTGAACACCAACAAAACCAGCATCACACATGTCTGAGTGCTCCACCATGAACTTCCACACCACAAATCATCACAGGCCACATATTACACTCAGGAAGGGTAGCAGTACCTCAGCAAACACACATACACATTAGCTATCACCTACTGCTGCACAACTCAGGAAAACACAGATGCATCGAACATGACTAGAGGACTGTGCTGGTAAAACATATGCACTGTACTTGAGCAACCATGACTGCAATCAAGTATAATAAAACACCACATAACAAAGGGTGAAACTGTCCTGAGTGGCACATTGGTCCTCCTGCCACAGTACAGTGTCACACTATGAAGTGGTGGGGAGGCAAGGCATGGGGTGGAAGATATTAGACTGAAGTGGTGTGTACATTACTAGTGGACAGGTGAGGAGTGTACAGTGCAAAACACATAGAGGAGTAACTCACAATGTGAAGGCATCAAAGCCCCTATAGGGGATAGTATGACTCTTCATACCACATACGTGTGCCAAAAATTTGTCAAGTGACACCAATGTTTGCGAAAAGTCACATATAATGTCAGTTTGCCTGAGCAGGTCAGCACAATGAGCACAAACGTAAACAAGAGCCATGGCAGATCAACAAAACACAACACATATATTGCAGTGACACTCTCTGCATACTCACAACTGACACAGACAAAAAGTAAGTGTACCCCAGGATTGCAAGGTCACACTGACATACTGCACAGTGCTCAACAAACAACTCCTACATGTGCCCACAATTTAAAGCACATGTCTGATAATGTACACAAACAGACACTCATTACATGTGTGTAGGTGTCAGGTTCAGGGGCACATACACCTCAACACTTCGGACTATGACAGGCCAATCACACTGCATGACTACTCAAGTGCACACATTCTAATGTACCCATGTGACTATGAAGCCAGGCCTACACAAGGTGACTACACATCTACAATGCTGTTCCCACATCAAGGGAGATCCCACAGATATGACGGACCCTGTCCACATTCAAGTTATGCTGTGGCTAGAATTCACTTCTGTTGTGGTACAGCATCCGAATATGACATGTATACAAAACTGGAAACCTGACAATAGAATGATTAGGATAAGAGGACATCATCACAGACAACCATCCTTGCACCCTCTAGCCTCTGAGTCAATAAGCACAAAAGTGCCTGTAACCTCTGACAAACTCTGCAAAAGAAAATCAAGACATTTCCGAAGTGAATGTGCCATACAGAGCATGTGTCACATGAACATATACACACACATACATTACACTTTTTCATTAGCAAAGGCAGCAACAAAGCACACAACCTGAGTAACAGTCTGTATTACATAATATCTGGATAGGCATCAAAAGTGCAAAACATCGAGGCCATTGGCCAGTCCAAATTTCTAGTCCGCACATGTGTGCATGAGAACTTGCACATGAAATGGGTAACACAGTCCACTGCCATGGGAATCACCACAGGTCAGGGGCTTCGAATGGGCAGTCCAGGCTCCGCTGTGGGAGAAATGGTGTGGGGAGGGGGACTTGGCTTCAACTTTGGCTTAAAGTTGAACTTGGGCTGATTGTCGGGGCCAGTTGGAGGACTGGACCTGGGAGGGAGAGAACTGGCTGAGGTAGAGGGATCCATGGATGTGGGTGCCTGAGGGCTGCTTGGACCAGGTGGAGTGGTGGCACATGGAGATGGTGACATGTTGTGTGGAGGCTCAGTGGCTGAGGGTGAATGTTGATGGCTGGGTCTCAACTGTTTGGGAATCCGATACCCCACAAGTGTCTTGGCTGGAGTGGGAAGTGAGGTGGGCACAACTGCCTCACTCTTCCCCAAAGGTGTAGCAGGTACAGGTGGCTCTCCCTGTGGGGATTTGCTAGACCTGGTGGTACGCTGGGTGTGGCCTTGACTTTTCCCCTGAATCCCCTGTTTCTGAGGTAAAGCCCCCAATTTGCTCTACTGTCCCTGTTTCACAGGGCTGTGGGTGGGAGTTGAGGTTTTGGGTGATTCTGCCTTTGGAATGTCTTTTGACTTAGTTGTGGCAGGCACCAGGTTCACAGCAGACATGGCAAGTGTTTGTGTGTCTTTGGGATCAGGTGTGGTGATGGGAGTGCCCTTCGATGGTGATGATTTGGAGGAATGTAATGTGGATGCATGCTTCTTTGCCCTATGTCCCTGAGTGTCCTGTGATGGGCTTTTTGTTTTGCGGTCATGTGTGCTTGGTTTGTGTTGTGGTGATAGTGTCTGGTACACTTGGACTGCTGCAGCTCTGAGCTGCGTGTGGATGACTGGGTGCCTGAGGGCTCTGGCGTGTGTGTACTCTTGTCAGGTGGGGCCACTGGCAGGGTGAAGGGACAGGAGCTGGACTGGGAGCTTGGGACTGCTGAATGGCTTCCGTCACTGTGGAGGACAAAGACTGGACAGTTCTGTGTAGGCCACCCACGTCTGAATGAATGCCCTCCATGAACGCAACAACCTGTGACAACTTATTGGAATGATCCTGGAGGGCATTTAGGAGAGCAGTCTGACCCACACACACCTGGTGCAAAATTTCTACGGCCTCCACACTGAGGGCAGCAGGAGGTACAGGGGCTGGGGCAGTGGTGCCTGGGGGGAAGGAGACTACCCTTTTTCGGGCTGCGGGCAGGACGGCACTTGATGAAGCATTCGGGAGGGTGGGCACTGGATGAGGTGTGGTGGAAGAAGAGGCAGATCTGGAACTTCCGGTGCCCCCCAACATTGAGGAGTCACCACTGGACTGGGAGGATGTGGAGGTTGGTGTTTCCGGACGTGAATCCTCCAGGGCACCCCTGTCCCCTCCGAGGCGCTGGTCCCCTCAGTGTCACTGAACTCCTGTGTCCCAGTCGTGCCAGTAGCTTCCCCAATGCTGTCGGGACCCCGTCCTTCCGTGCCCTCAGTAGATGCTGCCAGAGACATAGGTTCATTATAGTGCCATACTCACAAACATCACATGCAATCAAAACTACAAACTGGAAAATGAATCTACCATGTTTAACTAGTCCATGTACTTTCTGCATATGCCACATTTATGCAATCATCAGATGATGCATGCAAACATGCATAGGAGATAGTCATACTCCATGTTGCCTTGACACAGCAAAATTCCTAGGCCTGTGCCTCCCTGTAAACACACATAACAACTTTATGTATGCACACCTACGTGCGTGTAGGTAAGATAGCTATACATCAAAACATGTTGTCTCAGTCACATTTGGAGCTTTTATCATGGGACACCACATATGGAAAGTCCAATATGTCCTTTTGCAAGGGCAACCAGCTCCTGACATCCACCATGTAGGACCTTGAAGTACAACTACAGTTGTACATTGGTGTCAGCTGTATAGATGTTACAAGTAATTTGTTGTGCACAGCACACATCTAGGAACGCACACTAACATGATGCTCACTGATGTTCAGTGCCAATTGATGTCTCTGATACTCACATTGCAGCATATTTCACAAGGCCACATCTTATTTGTTAAGGAAGTGACAATGCACACCCACTGATCACATCCAACCATGTTAAGCCATAGTGCCAAAACAATCTCGCAATAGCCAGGTTCAGCCACATTGTAGTTAAGTCACAGAGGTTAACCATCCCAGTCATGTTGCCATGTGCACAAATGGCAAAGGTAATTTAGCCAATGCATCACTGCAATCATCACCATCTACCTCATCATCGCCTGTGTACAGTTGCTGTCACTATGGCAGGTAATTACATCATGTTATGCCATGCTGCTGATGTTGGGCTAATATACCTCACAATTGTGCTGTCCCCTACATAAGTGTGAAAAAAGGGCCCCATGGGACAGGTGTGACCCTTAACAACTCAATGCTCCCTGAGTCCACATCTGTGCATGCCTGTAGCCACTGACACATCATCACAACAGCACACTATTGAGCTAGCCACACAGCACACACAAGCCTGACAAGTGTACTGGGCTACCCACTTCACACAATGGATTATCCTGTGTAGGAAGGTCTCAGTTCAGACAATATTTATACAATGTGAACTGAAAAAATGCCAAACTGATTTTATGTGACAAGGGTCATGGCTTTAAACCCATGAGAAACAAAATATGGTACGATTGCAGAATAGCTGCACTCAACAATGAGGCCACTTAGAAGCTATTGGATCATACTAGAGACATCACAGATTTCCACACAGGCTCAGTGCTGGGATTCATGCAGTTACTCATACGCAAAGTCACACTTTGCACAATACTCACCCCCAACTTGCTGCTGATGGGCCCTCAAGCGTCCATCCAGCTCTGGCTCTGCCACTACCAAGATGCGGGCTATTTGTGGTGTCATGCTCCGGCGTGCCAACCTGCCACTTCGAGGGATCACCCCCAGCGTCATCTCAGCAACGTTTTTGCTCAGGCGGCAGATGTCATCCCACCTCTTGTGGCAGTGCGTATGATGTTGGTTGGAGACACCCAGAGACCCCACCTTGCTTGCAATGGCCATACATATGGCCTTACGCTGATGGACCTTAAGCTGCAGGCATGGGAGACAAGAAGAGGAGGTATCTGTGACACTGTGTTGTGTACCACTGTGTGACAGAACAGGAGCATGCAAATACATAGCACACTAACACATCAATAGAGAGCAGAGCCCATACAGCATGTCACATAGTATACTTAGAGCAAACAATATAATTGCAATGGTTACATATATAATGATGGACACACTACATGCCCATCTCATACACATGCAGAGTGGCAGCACAGAAACCAATGTCAAAATATCCCTCAGCTGTGATGCACTATGTGAGTGAGCATGACATACAATACACTGGAAATTATGAGTAGAGGTCAGACTCACTGTGTCCTACACTACACGCCCCTTAATGTCCCTGACCATTGCCTAGCTACATGTGTCATGGTGGTCACATTTAGGGCCCTGATCTTACAATCTCACACTCTTCTCACAAGGTGGAGTCCTGTCTTGTGCAATCCTCAGGCCTATGATGGCTCAGTGAGAAATAGGGTTGTGGACAACACATGTTTCACTCAGTCCTTTTGGCGATGGGTCCTTGTAACATTAGGCAGTTTCTGTGCAGGCCAGAGGGCCTCACACTGAGGATAAATGTGGCCCATCACAGAAATCACATGCATGTACAATATGAATGGAGAAACAGTGCATACACATGCGAGACTCTACATATCATGGAATCAATAGTAGGATGACTTGCCCAACTCACATTTAGCTGATCTGTCATAGGAAAATTACCCCCAAGAGTGATAGACTCAGGCATTGTACTAATGTGCAGAATAGACACATCTCCATAGGGTAAATTTTTAAAAAGGTACATACATTATTTAGTACCCTCTGGACAAGATACAATTGTAACGTCTCAAATGAGCATATGAACACTTGATGGCAGGGTAACTGGGTAGCTGCCAGACCACAGTATGTCATTCCTATCCTTGGATGCAGTCAGGGATCTGTGGAAATAAGGCTACACACCCCATTGACATGAAGTTAGCATGCTAGGCAGTGTCTCACACATTTACATTACACAGTCTCAGAACAACATATGTTCATTTTTGCTTAAGAAGAGCTGGACAAGTGTCCATGTTGCCATCCTCCCCACATACTCAAGTGCAATTAGTGCTAGGACATGTATGGAGCATGCGGTTGGCAAAATATTGATGCATGCACATTGGCTTGCTCTCACGGGCATATACTACTGTACAGTAACATCATGTGAGCATTCTGAGCACTCTTAAACTTTTACTCAGACACTTACCAGTACATCTGGAGCACCATATAGCCTCCCATACTGTGCAAGGACCTCGTCCACCATGGCCTCCAGCTCCTCTGTGATGAAGGGACGGGCCCTGATGTTCTCTGTTCGCGCCATCACTGGGTCCAGAGTACAGGTACAGCAGCAGTTGGTGGTGATGAATTGCAGGCAGCAGTGTCTGAATGCAAGTGACATGTGTGGCTCTCTCACAGACATTTATAGGCCCCTAGGGTTGTTTTAGTGGTACTCTGCTGTTGCTATTGGTCTGCCTGGTTTGCATTTTTCAATTGTGTCCAATGACCGTGACCGCGGTGGCGGTGCATGCCTACCACGACTTTCAAAACTGCATTGCACTACCGTGATGGCGATTCGCATTGGCTGCAATTGCATTGATATAGGCGGTGTCACACCGCGGGGTCTAGGTGGTGTCTTCCGCAATCCGGAATCTTTAAATTGTGGCCAATGAACGTGATCACGGTGGCGGTGCACACCTAACGTGAGTTGTAAAACTCCATTGCACTACTGCGATGGTGGTTCCCATTGGCTGCAATGGCATTGGCATAGGCGGTGTCACACCGCGGGGGGGCAGGTGGTCTCTACCGCAATCTGGCATCTTTCAATTGTGGCCAATGACCATGACCACAGTGGCGGTGCACGCCTACCACACCTATGGACACATTGTGCTATTGCATTGCCACTTGCCAACTTTCACCATTGAACACTATACCTTTACAATGTATTTTTGCACCTGGTTGTATAGTTAAATGCGAATGTGACATGAAACTCACTGATGCCCTTACATGCCAGGTCAGTGCACATGATTACATGCATTGGCATGTACTTCCTCACATGTCACATATGATATTTGTGTGCATGTACACAGATTTGGTGTGTAATGGACTCTCATATTTGTGAACTTGTCAATGTGTAAGATGGCTAATCAACCCACAGTAATGATGGACTGACCACATAATGTGCCTATTTCACTGTTTACATTGCTGTATTAATTTTGATAGTTGATCAGCTTACACACACTGTGCTCATTGTGTAAAAAAGTTGTGCTCCGTGAGACTAAAGCAAGAAGGTGTTGCAGGTACGAAGAAGTCAGCAGTGTTGCTGTTTGCCACAATTGCTGTGTCACCTACACCCAGGGCTGATGACACAAGATGTAGGAGTGTACCATTTACCATTCACATAGTCAGAATCTGAATTTGAAGTAGTCAGTATGTACATGCTGACCATATGTACGACTCCATGAGATCAAGGTGTCTCTGCATGTGACTTGTACATTAAGCTGTTGTTACAGTCCTGTCAATGTTGACGCCGTGTTAGTCAATATGTAAGATGTTTGACACATCTCATTGGTGAATTTAATTTACACGTGTCCTCTATCATATTATGTAGGATATGACCAAATGTGCATCGGCCTTTCCCAGTGCTGGCGAACATGGAGGATGAGGACATCATAAGGAAATTCTGTCTGAATCACCCTACTCTTCAAGACGTATGGGCTCATTTGGAGTCCCATCTGAGGCCTCACAGAACCTATCCAACTGCTTAGACGCCAACAGTTAAGGTGATGGCGGCCCTGCATTTATTTGCCACTGGTTTGTTTCAGTACACGGTGGCCATCGGCGGTGGGATGTCTCAAGCTATGTTCAGCATGATGCTACGTGATGTCCTGTCCGCAATGTTGAGGTACAAGGACTGCTACATCCACTTTCCAAAGATATATGAATTGGCAGATGTGAAGGGTGATTTTTATGATCTTGGACACATACCTAATGTGGTTGGAGCCATTGACTGCACACACATTGGCCTAGCTCCATCACAGGCATGTGAGCACATCTACCATAACAGGAAGCATTCCCATTCCATTAATGTGCAAGTGGTATGCCAAGCGGATATGATTATCTTCCATGTCTGTGCCAAACTTCCCGGTTCAGCACATGACTCCTATCCGGTCTTTTTACCGTACGAATCGTACAAGTGCCGTACAAACTGCCAATTATGATGCGCATGGGAAAAAGACCATACGAATCGCATTGGGAATAATTCCCCACACGTCCTCGGGTCGGAAAATGTGTCCGACACGTCCCCGGACGATTTACCGTACAAATGTGAAAAGTGAAGTCCGACCGCGGAATCACGATCCATCCCGTGCGTCCGATGTTACAACCGTATGGAAAAAACACCGTCCGCACCGAACACCCATAGCAACCATGGAGACATGTGCCCGCATACGCGCCGACCCCCCCAGCCCCCGTACGTTCGAGTCGAACCCCCATGTATGTACACCCCCACCCGTGTATGTACACCCGTGTATGTACGAGTCGAACCCCGTGTATGTACACCCCCACCCGTGTATGTACACCCATGTACGTGTCATACCCCCGTGTATGTACACCCATGTACGTTCGAGTCGTACCCCCACCCGTGTATGTACACCCGTGTACGTCTCGTACCCCCCCGTGTATGTACACCCGTGTACGTTCGAGTCGTACCCCCACCCGTGTATGTACACCCGTGTACGTCTCGTACCCCCGTGTATGTACACCCGTGTACGTGTCGTACCCCCCGTGTATGTACACCCATGTACGTTTGAGTCGTACCCCCACCCGTGTATGTACACCCGTGTACGTTCGAGTCATACCCCCACCCGTGTATGTACACCCATGTACGTCTCGTACCCCCCGTGTATGTACACCCGTGTACGTTCGAGTCGTACCCCCACCCGTGTATGTACACCCATGTACGTTCGAGTCGTACCCCCACCCGTGTATGTACACCCGTGTACGTTCGAGTCGTACCCCCACCCGTGTACGTATGGAGCGTACCCCCCACCCGAACAGTGTAAGTACGACCCGTACCCTCACCCGCGTATGTATGGAGCGTACCCCCCACCCCAACAGTGTAAGTACAACCCGTACCCGCATACGTATGGAGCGTACCCCCCACCCCAACAGTGTATGTACGAGCCCTACCCTCACCCGCGTATGTATGGAGCGTACCTCCACCCCAACCGTGTATGTACGGACCGTACCCCCACCCCAACCTTGTATGTACGACGCGTACCCCCACCCGCGTATGCATGGAGCGTACCCCCACCCCAACATTCCAAGTACGGAGCGCACCCCAGGCCCCAACATCACCACCTTCACACAACATCGCGCATGTACGAGTCGTACCAAGCCAGACACAAGGACAGCACTGTACAACAAAATGGCCCATGTACACACCGTACACACGCTAAAAACGCACGTACACAACCAGGACAAAGCAAAACAACATAAGAATACACCATTCGAATGGCACAAAGCCACAAAACATGTCCAACAACCACTAAAACAACACATTCACTGACCTGCAACTGCCAAAAACCAAAACAGAGGCCCAAAACACAACCACTCCTTATAACACACCCACCCAAAGTTCAAACACAGCCACACCCACCAATGGACCAATAAAAAGGGCCCACACACACAAACCATGAGCCTTTGCAACAGACTCACTGCTGCCAGACCCCACAGACAACCTACAGCACCATACTGGAACCTTGACTACACCTTACACTTGCACACCTTCACACACACACCTTCACAAACACCCCCTCATCACATTCACACACACACCTGCACAACCACACCCACACACCCACAACCATCCACACACACACACCCCCACCATCCACATCCACACCCCTCACCATGCCCACTAACAAGAATCCAAAGTTCACTAGCCGAGAGTTGGAGGTCCTTGTCGATGAAATCCTCAGAGTCGAGCCACATCTCTTTGGAACATTGGTCAGACAGACCAGCATTTCCGAAAAAACAGCCATGTGCAGACACAGACACTACACCCAATGGGTGCCTGGAGATCAGAAACAAACTCACATCAACAATCCAAGGGCCATTCAAAGATCTGCTAACAGTGTGTGCCCAGGAAGCTGGGCTGAGGTGACAGAGGGTGACACACAGAGGGAGGGAGAGGGGGACAGAGAGGGAGGGAGACACAGGGAGACGGACAGAGGGAGGAGGCTGACACACAGAGGGAGGGAGAGGGGGACAGAGAGGGAGGGAGACACAGGGAGACGGACAGAGGGAGGAGGCTGACACACAGAGGGAGGGAGAGGGGGACAGAGAGGGAGGGAGACACAGGGAGACGGACAGAGGGAGGAGGCTGACACACAGAGGGAGGGAGAGGGGGACAGAGAGGGAGCGAGAAAGGGACACACAGGGAGAGCAAATCAGCCTTGTGGTGTGTGGGAATGTCTGCTCGTCAGCAGGTGGACTGCGTGCATGTAGACAAGGGTGGCCAGTGCCAGAACCCCCCCTCTTCTCCATGGCAAAACACAGGGCCATGTCACAACCTGTGCACGAGCACAACGACAGCTACCTGCATCATATAAGTGTGTGGAACAACTCCATGTGCCCACGTACAGTGCTACACGGAAGGCGCCAATGCATGGCTTGCCACACCTGCCCACTCCACTGCTGACTGCAGTCACAATTGACGCAGCAAGTAAGACTGTGCCACACATAGGTAAAGTCGCAAAAGCTTTGCCCAAGGGACATACCCATGCACAAGTGCACTGTGAGTGGAATGCAAGACATATCCAAATTCCCAGAGCAAATGTGCCAACTCTGAAACCAATGAAACATGGATGTTGCATGGAAAAAAATTAACATTGTCTCTCTCACACACAGGTCAATGTCGTGGATCACCCCCCAACAGTGGGGGGGAAGACTCACAGGACCCGGCTCGGCAGGATGACGGAGCCACTGGCAGCGACGACTCTCACCACTCTGTGGACGAACCCGACCCCGACCAACCTGGCCCCTCTGGTGTCCAACGACCTGCAGCACCTGCGTCAGGTACAACTGGGCCAACCACCACCCCCACTCCTGCCACATCCCAGGAGACACCCAGGATCCCTGCCCCACCACCACAATGCAGCCAGGCTGGCCAGGAGGGACACGGTGTCCCGGGCACCCAGGAGGAGGCAGGCGACAACGCCAATGCCACCCCTCAGGGGTCCCGGAGACCCGATGTGCCCACAAGGGCAGGCCAGGTGCAAGTGGGCAGGGGTGGTGGGAGTGGAGGACGGCGGAGGCGCGAGCCTGACCGGTTGGCTGGGGAACCGGTATATTCCCATGTCCGAAACATCCTGGACACATACCGGCAGGACACCACGGGCATGGCCCAGGTTGTGTCCATCCTCGAGGAGATCAATACCCAGCAGGCCCAGCAACATGCGGAGCAACATGCCTGTCTACTGCAACACCAACGGCGGATGGAGGACAGACAGGCTGAGCTCGTGACGGTGTTCACGGGAATTCACAGTACACTCTGTCGGATGGCCGACAACATGGGCAACCCTCCCTGTGCCATCAGGCGTAGAACATCACCACCCACAGGGAGGGATCAGGAGGAGGAGGAGACATCCGATGGAGCATCCCAAACATCGTCACGGCCTGCTTCTGAGGGTCCCCGCAGGAGGGTGGGTCGTCCACGGAAAAGACCGTGAGGGTCGGCGCAACAGCACCATCTCCCAGGAAACCTGGCCTGGCACCTGGCCCACTGGAGCAACAGCAGCACAGCAGCAAAAGACATTCTCTGCCACATGGACTTGCTGGTCACTGTCTGACCAATGTTGACAAAGACTGTGGCATGGACGCTGAGGATTTCAAATGGCAAGGACACCAACTCCCCTAGTGAACTTTGGATTCCACACACCCGGAAAGCCCCTCATGTCAAACCCCCCCCCCTACCCCAACCAAAATAAAAAGTCACACCATGAAGAGAAGATGCCTAGTGATTGCATTATTACCTTACATGTGTATTGTAAAGTCTAACCATGCCTGAGTTCTCATTTGACTTCAACCCTCCACACCCGTGCCGACAGACATATTGAGTACAGCGACAGCCATGCGCAGAGGTCAGGGATCATGTGGAGTGTCCTGGGGGGCACCCAGGTATGTGTGGACAGGTGGCAGAACCATGTCCTGCAAGATTGAGTCAGGTGGATGCAGAGAATGGTGGCCTGGCCAATGTTGGATGCATGGGGATGGCACATGTCACAATACCCACACAGTCATGGACATCATGCACAATACACAGTCTAATCCCACACAAACAGCTTGCATCTTGCTATTCTACACATAGACACATAGCCACTATCACGGAAAACCATGCCAGACGCACCGGATGCACCGTGGCAACACACTAGCATTGACTGAGAAGAGGCACCTTGGAGGCATAGGGACACCTTTATTAGTCATGTATTCGGGATTGCAGAGGCAACTCGGAGTACACATTAACGGGTCATGTGGAGTAACATGTGGGTCCAACACTGGCACCCCCCTTCTGCAGCACAAATGCGTGATAGCCATGGAACTGGCACACAAGTGTCGGCTAACAGCTAAACACCCCCTGCTGCTCACGGAGAGCCTGCCATACACCATTGATCCGCTGATGTGGAAGTCCCACACCATGTCAAGCCAATGCAAACCGTATGTGTCCGAGGGCAGTGTAACACACATTGATGCCATCATCACATTCCACAATCCCATCACTGATGACTGTCAACAAGTCTGACCATCTATTCAGGTGTACCCAGCTGCATGTCATGTGTACCATGGTGATGCGACATGTCTGCAGAGGAACCAAACATCGACAGGGGCAGTATGCATACATCGTAAACAACTGCCACACCCAATACACCCCTGATGCATCCCTTACCCTAAGGAGACTTCCAAACTTGTCCGTGCGTGTAACGCTGAGTCAGCACACGATGACGTGTCCATGAGGAATAGCAGTGCCACAACAATGCAACCAGCAGACGGCATGCGCAAGTACCTGGGGATGAGAGACACACAAGAAGTCAGCCACAAAAAGCACAGCCACTTGCATGTGCATGTACTCGACACATGTAAGGATAACAACATGCCAGGTCACAATTATGACTGGGGAAATACACTCATCACTGGCACCATCACTCCAGTGACAAATCCACACACACCTCTGACTCACGTGCCATACATGCAGATGGACACACACATCGCAACACATGCCACACGGGGACCAATGCGTGCACACACAGACACTGGTACTCACCACTAAGCAAAGAAGTCGCATATGAGCTGACTCCGGATGTCCTCTTGCGGCTCCACATCCTCCACATCACTAGCCCCATTGCCAAGACCTTCGTCCTCCACGGGTGGATGGTCCTGATCATCTTGATCCAGGACGAGTGGCACAGCTTTCTCAACTGCCATGTTGTGCAGCATGCAGCAGACCATGAAGATTTTGCAGACCTTTGCCGGGGCATATGGGAGGGCGCCGCCGGTATTGTGGAGGCATCGGAATCGGCTCTTCAGGAGGCCAAATGTCCTCTCTATCACTCGCCTTGTCCGGCCATGGGCGGTGTTGTAGAGGAGCTAGGCCGGCGTGATGGGGTTGCGGAGAGGTGTGATCAGCCATGGCATGTTGGGATAGCCAGCGTCCCCTACATGGAAAGCATATGGACATAAGTAGGACAGGAGAAGTGGTCGCGCTGGAAGACTACGCAAAATACAGGACAGACAGAGTGTACCCACCAACAACACATGCTCGTTCGTTGCGCAGCTGCATCATCATTTCAGGCACCCTGCTACACCTCATGATGTAGGCATCGTGTGCTGATCCTGGAAAACGAGCACAGACATGTGAAATCACCATGTTGGACAGACACACCACAAGGGCATTGATGGAGTGGTAGTGCTTGCGATTCCTGTACGCTACCTCCTGTGCCTGTGGTGGTACCAAAGCCACATGTGTCCCATCTATGGACCCAATGACATGGGGCATCCCTCCCAGGGCATAGAATCCACGCTTGACAACAGTCAACATTTCAGGGGTTGGGAAATGGATGAATTCATCCAGGTGAAGCAACATGGCCTCTAAGAAATCATGCAGCACATGGCAGAACATGCTCTGGGACATGCCACCAACATGAGCTATGGTATTTTGAAAGGTACCCGTGGCAAGAAAATGTAGGGCTGCCATTACCTTCAGCTTGGGTGTCAGTGCCGTAGGATACCTGTGCAGCGGTTGCAGGTGTGGTGCCAGCCTCGCCGTCAACTCCAGAATCAACGGTTGGGGAAGCGGTAGCACCGGATACAGTCATTCTCCCGCATGGCAGCCAAGTCCGGAATTGCTCGGGGAAGAAGCGGCACTCTGCAGTAATTTGGAAGTGACAAGGAAAAGTGAGTGCACTACAACAACAATTTGTTGGTGCTGAGCACATGTTAATCTGTCAATACACATATGCGACATACGGAGTCAGGTATGTGCCACATGCCCTGGACACGTATGGCTGCCAGGTGACACTCCTACCAAGACCCAGCTACACACGGAGATTGTGAACCTCCACATGCCATGGCATGGGATTAGCTGTGTCCCAGTGTAAGTGAACAGCCAGACGCAACACAGGAGTGACATACATCCACACATCAGCAGAAGTAGGATGTCGATTGCAGAGACTGCCAGCGGAACACTAGAGCCACAGGTCACATGACATTACACTAGGACAGCCCACACACCTTGCCATGAAGGTGTACATGTGATGACTCACCACACATTCATAGAGAGGATGCAGACATGTCCTTGTTAAGCTACTCCGTGTCCCATGCATACATACGCACCTCACATCCGATACCACATGTGGCCTGGTGTGCGGAACAGTGTGCCATGTCCATCTACACACAGACACATGGTTGCTGCAACAGCTGATGCTTTTGAGGGAGCTCCAACATCAACCTAATGGGAGCCCCCCACACATACATGACATAGTCACATCGTGCACCGTGGGTAGTGACATGTCTGGTGTGGTAACCCCTGTACCGGGCATCAGGGGACACTTGCGTGTGTTGTTGACCGTGCCATGCCAGTGACGTTCATCCCAAGTGTGCAGTACGACATGCACACATGTCAAGGGAGTTAAGGGCATGCCTGGCACACATTGCACCGTCACACATAACATCTGTACACATCTCATCATACATCTGGTGCCTTCTCCACTCAGGAGTAATGTGCCACATCACAGCCTTTCACACCTGTGCCCCACACATGTAGTACTGCCCAGACAATGCCTTGATGTCCATCCATGGACAAGTATGTCAGCCCTATTCCTTCCTGTGTGCTGCCTGTCACCACTGTGATGTGTGAAAGGCACCGTACATTCGCTAAGAGGGCCTGTGTACGTTCCCTATCACTATGGGAGTGCTGCCGTATGTGTACCCATAGTGATAGTGAGCGTACAGGCGTGTGTACGGTCCGTACCACTATGAGTACGCATACGCGAGAACACCCATAGTGATAGTGAGCGTACAGGCATGTGTACGGTCCGTCTCACTATGGGTGTTCTGGCGTATGCGTACTCATAGTGATAGTGAGCGTACAGGCTTGTGTACGGTCCGTACCACCATGAGTACGCATACGCGAGAACACCCATAGTGATAGTGAGCGTACAGGCGTGTGTACGTTCCCTATCACTATGGGAGTGCTGCCGTATGTGTACCCATAGTGATAGTGAGCGTACAGGCATGTGTACGGTCTGTACCACTATGAGTACGCATACGCGAGTACACCCATAGTGATAGTGAGCGTACAGGCGTGTGTACGGTCCGTCTCACTATGGGTGTTCTGGCGTATGCGTACTCATAGTGATAGTGAGCGTACAGGCGTGTGTACGGTCCGTACCACTATGAGTACGCATACGCGAGAACACCCACAGTGATAGTGAGCGTACAGGCGTGTGTACGGTCCGTCTCACAATGGGTGTTCTGGCGTATGCGTACTCATAGTGATAGTGAGCGTACAGGTGTGTGTACGGTCCGTCTCACAATGGGTGTTCTGGCGTATGCGTACTCATAGTGATAGTGAGCGTACAGGCGTGTGTACGGTCCGTCTCACAATGGGTGTTCTGGCGTATGCGTACTCATAGTGATAGTGAGCGTACAGGCGTGTGTACTGTCCGTCTCACAATGGGTGTTCTCGCGTATGCGTACTCATAGTGGTTCGGACCGTACACACGCCTGTACGCTCACTATCACTATGAGTACGCATACGCGAGCACACCCATAGTGATACGGACCGTACACATGCCTGTACGCTCACTATCACTATGAGTACGCATACGCCAGAACACCCATAGTGAGACGGACCGTACACACGCCTGTACGGGCCGTTGATATGCATTTGGGGTGCCCTAGGGCCCCGGGACGCACCGTACCGGTGTGTGAAGCTCCAAATTACATAGGGGACACATGAGGGACAAGTATAAAGGCCTACATGCATGCTGGTTGTCATGGAGACCCAGTTTAAAATTTGAATTTTTTTAAGCAGGTGCACAGCAGTAGTCAGTTTGAATGAATCTACTTTGTTGCAATGTGCTTCTGGAGTTGACATCATGCTGAAGAAAAAAACACAATAAGAACCCACTGACTGTGCTAGGTTTGAAGGGATTGGAGGAAACATAGGATGCAAATGTGAGTGACCAATCACTCTGTACTCCTGTGCATGAAACAGGTCAGCAAGACAGATATAAGGCAGCCAGGTCCCATGAGGGAGCACTTGCCTGCACATCTTTGTATTCGACGACCCAGCTGCTGCTACTGATTCCCTGGAAGCATGTCAAGGTCTGTGGAGAGGTCACAGCCTTTAACCCTGGAGGAGAACCTGGCTTTGCTGGATGTGATCCTCCCACAGTACCCCCTGCTGTATGGGCGACCAGGGTATCAGGTGAGTGCATAGTCCACTAGCACAGACTGTGTCCCTTTTTTGTGAGTGTGACTTCTGGCATTGTGTCCATGTGTGACACACATGCTATGTACTGTAGGGGGGGTCCCAGGGGGGGAATGCCTGATGTCTCCCAGCCAGAGCATGCTGTGGTGCATGTCTGCCGTCCTCACTAGCATTGTGTTTACTGTGACAATCACTGCATGGTGCATGCCACATTCTGCCTGTCTTGTCCTCCTGGGAATGTAGCCTCTACAGTCCTCATGTGATTATGTGGTCAGCCCAGTGTGACAGGTGACTGTACCCACAGATGTGTGTTAGTTCTGTGTACCTGTGCTGAGAGTGTCCACATGATGTGTTCGTACCCTGGACATCGGTGTGTGTGTAAGTCCCCTGTCATGTGGGTGGGTGCATATGTGGAGTGTGGCATCCGGGCTGCATGAGGGATGGATATACCCTGCCCATGTGATGTGAGCAGGGAGCATTGCTGTGTGTCTGATGTGCAGGGCCAGCCCCACACCTGTGAGCCCCCCCGTCTAGTGGCACATGTGCAGAGTGAGGTTTGTCGCTGCATTTGGCAATGGCAGGTGAATGTCCTGTGCCTGTGTGTGTCTGTGTACTCTGCTGCGGTAGCGTCAGTGGCCTGTGGCATGTGACTGCTTAGAGGTGCTGCACATTATCCTGGTGTAGCTTGTGATGCACAGTGTGAGCCTGGATCATTGATTGTGTAGTTGCCCTCATTCCACCTGTGTACTTTCAATGGCACGTACTGCTTTTGCCCTTCCCCAGAGGATCATGTCCCTATGACAAAGGTGCAATGCGTTGGATGCATACTATGCCTTGTTGTAAACAGCAAATTTGTTCTAATATGTCTCTCTGTGACATGTGCCTGGTGTATTGATGTAGTGTCACTTGTTCATCCTCACAGGTAGGCGCCTCTGCCAAGAAGCAGATATGGCTGACCGCCGTCAGTGCCGTGAGGAGTGCGGATGGTCGCAAGCGGCGCCTGGCCCAGGTGAGGAAACGCTGGCAGGATATCCGGTGCTGGACGTGGAGGATCGCACGGGTCCTGCTGGGGGACTCACCTGAGACCCATAAGAACCGGGGGCGCCGCCGTTTGACCCACATCCACAAGCGTGTGCTGGCGGTGGTATTTCCAGACTTGGAGAGGCGCTTACAGGAGAAGCAGCAGCAGGAAGGGGGTAGGTACATGTGTGTTTGTTGTGTGTCACCAGCATTTGTAAGTGCACAGTTGCATGGATACACTGCCAGGGTTTAAAGGTGCTGTGCAGATCCAGTTACCCACAGTATAGCTGTGCTCTCCTGCCTCCCTTCCCCTCCTTGCAATGTGTTCCCTGGTCTGTGTGTAGTCACTCCTTCACAAGGTAATGTGGGCTGGCGCTTTCTCCACGTGAACTATGCCTGTAGCATCATGTGTGGGGGTGGTGTGTAACAGGTTTGGGGACCTTGCCTGTGCCCTGTCCAGTTCAGTACATGTGGGTTCCATGTCAGTTGGCACTGATGCTGAGTCCAGACATGGGAGTTAGTCTCTCAAGTGTCATGCCTTACAGCGCGCATGTCCTATGTTGTGGCCTGTGACATGATGTGCATGAGTGTGCGATACGCATAGTGCAGGGATGGTGGCGTGTGTTGCAGTCATTCCCATTCAGGACCATGGAGTTGTGTGGCCACTACTGTCCCCTGGGGCATATTTTCATAGGTTTCCTGTGTGTCAGCACTAAACGTGGACACTTTCAGTGTCTACAGCATAGGTTGTGCTCTGTGCCATTGTCCCCTGGCACCATGTATATTGACGTGAAATGTAGTACAAGTGTCCACTGTACAGCCTGACCTGATTTTCCTTGTTCATAGTCACAGTGGCCAGTGCCTGTGTGTCTTGTTACAATCATCTGATGATGGCCATTTGTACATGATTATTTGGACAGGCGCACCTTGGGTATTTGGCGTCCAATCTTGCATTTATGCAGCCCCTGTGTATTTCACCCAGACTAAGAGATGTAAGTGCCACCTGTGTCTCAACAAATTGTCTCATGTAGGGGGTGGTTGGTGCGGGCCAAGCCTACATATCAAAACCAGAATTCTCCTTGCTAGGTCTGGCCAGTGTGTGATGTTTGTCTGGACATACACTCAAGGTGCAGTGAGCCAGTCATGGTGGGCATGTTTTCAGTATTACCTATGCAGCATGTGCCTCAAGTTCATGGATATGGTCCCTCCTCATCCCTATTTTCGGCAACGCTGTGTGGTGCAGATGCAGGGCTGGAATGTCCCCAGGGCCTGGCTCCTATGTCAAACTCCATTTCATGTCATTTGCTATTGTGTCATGCTCTCCATGGATTTTCATTGGCATGGTGGGTCAACCAACTGTGTGTTGCATGCCCTACATCTGTACCTTGTTTTGTAGATGTTCCTGATCTTTCTTTGCAGGCTATGCACTGTAACCTATGTAGATTGGACTCATGTGACACATGTATACAGGTGTGTGATTAATTGCTGTCTCTTCACCTTGCCCACAGCATCGTTGGGGGACATGGAGGGAGACATGAGCACAGACGGAGCGGAGGGACCGAGCACCAGTGCCAGCATTGACATCGTGGCTGGCACATTGAGTGGTACTGAGGCGGAGGAGAGTGAGGCCGAGGACCTGTCCACTGGCACGACAGAATATGAAGCTGACGGGTCCGAGGATGATCTCTCCGAGTGGGCGGAGGCTGCACCAGCAGCTGACAGCGGCACAACATCGCACCCCGCCCCCTCCATTGCCATCAGCCGCCTCCCACTTGCTCGTGTCCCTTCCCAGCGTGCCCGGTCACCACATGTCTCCTTCCTGCCAGGCACCGCACCCCCTGTCTCCACTGCTGCCGCCAATGCCGAGTCTGTGGACATCCAGCGGCAGTTGCAGGTTGGTCAGGCTGCGATCCTTAATGTCCTCCATGGCCACAGCCAAGTGCTGCACAACATGGAGGCATACTTGGAGGGCATTTTTTCATCGCAGGCTGACCAACGCCAGTTGCTGAGGTCCATAGACTCGACACTGACTGCAGCAGTGGGTCTCCTGCAGCGCTACGTCCCACCCCCTACCCCTGCCCCATCCACACTTCCCACTCCCATGCCTGTCCCACGTACACCCAGACGTCAGCATGCACCCACCACAACAGACACAGGCACCACACCAGCAGGGAAGGTCATACGCACACCTCCTGGCACGCACACACAGGGTGAAGTAGGCACACCCACTGGGTCGGGGGGCAAACGTAAGTCATGCAGCCAGAGTGGGAGTCCGCATTCCACCCAATCCACTCCCTCCAAATCCCCTCCCCTCAGCTCTCCTGGCCACATATCCGGCAAAGACTCCTTCATGGCCGCTCTGTCCCTGAGCCCCACTGTGACACCACCCCGCAGCGGTCAAGGGAGTCCCCGGTCAGGGTGGTTGAGTCCCCCCCCTGTCCACACCCTCCCCCAGTGGCGCTGCGATCCATCCCTCTGCCCCCCCCCCTCCTTGGGGCCTGTGGTTCCTTCGGGTGCAGGGGAGACGCTGGAGGACCTTGCTAAGGTGTGCAGCGACATCCTGGCCTCCGCCTTTGGCCCTGCCCCACCCCCTGTGGTGGAGTCCTCCATCCCTGCACCCACAACGCCTACCCTTCGCCCTCATGTCCCTGCGGTGCCTGGTCCTTCCCCCCCTCATGATGCCCTCCCCGCTGTGGAAGACGAAGGAGTCTGAGTGTGCAGGCAAGCTAGGGGACACGCGTCCCACTGTGTCCCCCATCCAGCTGTGACTCATGGACTGCCCTATGGGCTTTGTAAATATTGAACTTGATCCGCACACACATTATTTGGAAATGCTGAATAAAGCCTTTTTTTTTCCTTAGAACACAACTGCTTTTGTGGTGTTGCTGTTGGTGGGCCTGCTACATGATTTTGGGTGGTGATCATGTGTTGGGTGTGTGGGAAATGTAGTAGTGTGCTGGTCATAGGGGGGACCCTGGTATCTGTGTGCCAGCACAAGGTGTTATCTAGGTTTCTCTGTTCATGTAAGCAGTTACTGCATGGTGAAATTGTCCCAAGGTGTATTCCTTCCTCTGTGTACCCTGACATCTTCCCTGCAGGGTGTTCCCAATATTTAGCACTGAGCTGTGTGTACATTAGCTGGGTGTGTGACGGACCCCTTCAACTTTGGCCATGCATGCAGAGCAATGTCTCCACCTGCATAATTCGTGGCATCCTTGGTGATCACTGTACTTGTGTTTGTAGTCTGTTGACATGACTTCATGTGGACATGTCCCCTTTTAGGATGTATGCATGTGTGTAATCCCAGCCTCGCACACATGTGTTACATGTACTGCAGGGTCTTTGTGCACCTGACTGACAATTGTGGCAATTTGATCTGTGGGTACTCCACCCTTATTTTTTTCCATGGCCAATGCTGGGGGCCTCTGCACCCACCCCTCCTGTCTCTGGGCACTGCTGGGAGGACTCTGCACACACCCCTCCTGTCTCTGGGCACTGCTGGGAGGACTCTGCACACACCCCTCCTGTCTCTGGGCACTGCTGGGAGTGATAGGCACACACCCCTCCTGTCTCTGGGCACTGCTGGGAGGACTCTGCACCCACCCCTCCTGTCTCTGGGCACTGCTGGGAGGACTCTGCACACACCCCTCCTGTCTCTGGGCACTGCTGGGAGTGATAGGCACACACCCCTCCTGTCTCTGGGCACTGCTGGTAGGACTCAGCATCCACCCCTCCTGTCTCTGGGCACTGCTGGGAGGACTCTGCACACACCCCTCCTGTCTCTGGGCACTGCTGGGAGGACTCTGCACACACCCCTCCTGTCTCTGGGCACTGCTGGGAGTACTCTGCACACACCCCTCCTGTCTCTGGGCACTGCTGGGAGTGATAGACACACACCCCTCCTGTCTCTGGGCACTGCTGGGAGGACTCTGCACCCACCCCTCCTGTCTCTGGGCATTGCTGGGAGGACTGTGCACACACCCCTCCTGTCTCTGGGCACTGCTGGGAGTGATAGGCACACACCCCTCCTGTCTCTGGGCACTGCTGGGAGGACTCAGCACACACCCCTCCTGTCTCTGGGCACTGCTGGGAGGACTCTGCACACACCCCTCCTGTCTCTGGGCACTGCTGAGAGTGATAGGCACACACCCCTCCTGTCTCTGGGCACTGCTGGGAGGACTCTGCACCCACCCCTCCTGTCTCTGGGCACTGCTGGGAGGACTCTGCACACACCCCTCCTGTCTCTGGGCACTGCTGGGAGTGATAGGCACACACCCCTCCTGTCTCTGGGCACTGCTGGGAGGACTCAGCACCCACCCCTCCTGTCTCTGGGCACTGCTGGGAGGACTCTGCACCCATCCCTCCTGTCTCTGGGCACTGCTGGGAGTGATAGGCACACACCCCTCCTGTCTCTGGGCACTGCTGGGAGGACTCAGCACACACCCCTCCTGTCTCTGGGCACTGCTGGGAGGACTCTGCACACACCCCTCCTGTCTCTGGGCACTGCTGGGAGTGATAGGCACACACCCCTCCTGTCTCTGGGCACTGCTGGGAGGACTCAGCACCCACCCCTCCTGTCACTGGGCACTGCTGGGAGGACTCTGCACCCACCCCTCCTGTCTCTGGTCACTGCTGGGAGGACTCTGCACACACCCCTCCTGTCTCTGGGCACTGCTGGGAGTGATAGGCACACACCCCTCCTGTCTCTGGGCACTGCTGGGAGGACTCAGCACCCACCCCTCCTGTCTCTGGCGACTGCTGGGAGGACTCTGCACACACCCCTCCTGTCGCTCGGCACTGCTGGGAGTGATAGGCACACACCCCTCCTGCCTCTGGGCACTGCTGGGAGGACTCAGCACCCACCCCTCCTGTCTCTGGGCACTGCTGGGAGGACTCTGCACCCAGCCCTCCTGTCTCTGGGCACTGCTGGGAGGACTCTGCACCCACCCCTCCTGTCTCTGGGCACTGCTGGGAGGACTCTGCACCCACCCCTCCTGTCTCTGGGCACTGCTGGGAGTGATAGGCACACACCCCTCCTGTCTCTGGGCACTGCTGGGAGGACTCTGCACACACCCCTCCTGTCTCTGGGCACTGCTGGGAGTGATAGTCACCCACCCCTCCTGTCTCTGGGCACTGCTGGGAGGACTCAGCACCCACCCCTCCTGTCACTGGGCACTGCTGGGAGGACTCTGCACCCACCCCTCCTGTCTCTGGTCACTGCTGGGAGGACTCTGCACACACCCCTCCTGTCTCTGGGCACTGCTGGGAGTGATAGGCACACACCCCTCCTGTCTCTGGGCACTGCTGGGAGGACTCAGCACCCACCCCTCCTGTCTCTGGCGACTGCTGGGAGGACTCTGCACACACCCCTCCTGTCGCTGGGCACTGCTGGGAGTGATAGGCACACACCCCTCCTGTCTCTGGGCACTGCTGGGAGGACTCAGCACCCACCCCTCCTGTCTCTGGGCACTGCTGGGAGGACTCTGCACCCAGCCCTCCTGTCTCTGGGCACTGCTGGGAGGACTCTGCACCCACCCCTCCTGTCTCTGGGCACTGCTGGGAGGACTCTGCACACACCCCTCCTGTCTCTGGGCACTGCTGGGAGTGATAGGCACACACCCCTCCTGTCTCTGGGTACTGCTGGGAGGACTCAGCACCCACCCCTCCTGTCTCTGGGCACTGCTGGGAGGACTCAGCACCCACCCCTCCTGTCTCTGGGCACTGCTGGGAGGACTCTGCACACACCCCTCCTGTCTCTGGGCACTGCTGGGAGTGATAGGCTTACACCCCTCCTGTCTCTGGGCACTGCTGGGAGGACTCAGCACCCACCCCTCCTGTCTCTGGGCACTGCTGGGAGGACTCTGCGCACACCCCTCCTGTCTCTGGGCACTGCTGGGAGTGATAGGCACACACCCCTCCTGTCTCTGGGCACTGCTGGGAGGACTCAGCACCCACCCCTCCTGTCTCTGGGCACTGCTGGGAGGACTCTGCACCCAGCCCTCCTGTCTCTGGGCACTGCTGGGAGGACTCTGCACCCACCCCTCCTGTCTCTGGGCACTGCTGGGAGGACTCTGCACACACACCTCCTGCGTCTGGGCACTGCTGGGAGGACTCTGCACACACCCTTCCTATTTCAGGATATGTACGCTTAGAACATACACGGGTGTGGGTTCGCTCCATACATACGAGGTGGGGGTAGGGTCCATACATACACGGTTGGGGTGGGGGTACGATCCATACGTACGCGGGTGAGGGTACGGGTCGTACTTACACAGTTGGGGTGGGGGTACGGTCCGTACATACACTGTTGGGGTGGGGGTACGCTCCATACATACGCGGGTGAGGGTACGGGTCGTACTTACACTGTTGGGGTGGGGGTACGCTCCATACGTACGTGGGTGAGGGAACGGGTCGTACTTACACTGTTGGGGTGGGGGTACGCTCCATACGTACGCGGGTGAGGGTACGGGTCGTACTTACACTGTTGGGGTGGGGGTACGCTCCATACGTATGCGGGTGAGGGTACGGGTCGTACTTGCACTGTTGGGGTGGGGGTACGCTCCATACGTACGCGGGTGAGGGTACGGGTCGTACTTACACTGTTGGGGTGGGGCTACGCTCCATGCGTATGCGGGTGAGGGTACGGGTCGTACTTACACTGTTGGGGTGGGGGTACGCTCCATACGTACGTGGGTGAGGGTACGGGTCGTACTTACACTGTTGGGGTGGGGGTACGCTCCATGCGTACGCGGGTGAGGGTACGGGTCGTACTTACACTGTTGGGGTTGGGGGTACGCTCCATGCATATGGGGGTGGGGGTACGGTCCGTACATATCCGTCCCCACGTCATGTGATGCTTGTGCGGCCCGTACCCAGGCCTTTGCCACGTGGGTACAGCCGTCCCGCCATTGTTGGGATGACGTAGGTGTGGGCGTGGTACGACTCGTACCCACGCTCTTAAGGCGTGGGTACGGGACGTACCTGTATTGTTTTGCTGCCGGTTTGCGTCGTCAAGCACTTCCGTTGTGGCGGACGCTGGCTTTGCTGGACACGCCCCCACCCCCTCGTAGTGATCAGGGCCTGGGGGTCAGGTATGTCCAGGGCATGTGTGCTGTGTGACTTTGGTGGGGGTTTTGTGGCCTGCCCCTGGTCCTGCCCCCCCCCTTTCCCCCCTCCCTTTGTTGTTCTGACCTTCTGCGGCGTCTGCGTCCGAACCTGTAGAGGAGGTCGACTGCTATGAGGGCCGGGATGACACATAGGTTCGGGTCCATGTCTGTCCGTCGCGTACAGGTACTCCTTGTTCGCGTCGTCCTGATTTCCCGGCAGTTTTTGGCAGCCGGAAAATATTCACCGTGTGGGATGACCTCGGTGCGAATCGTGATTGCTGGTTCGTAAATGGCAGGCTGTGTGCGTCCCGACATCACGTCGGCGCTTTCCCGGATCACATTTGTATGTTTATTTTCGTCGGTCGGGGTTTTGTATGATTCGTACGGAAATGGTGTTTCCATGCGAATCGTAATTCCATGTTTGTATATTTTGACGACCGGGTACGCGTCGGACGGCGAATATGCTCCGTCCGACGGTTCGTACCCGGTTTTTACAGGATCGTGATTGGCACCATAATATTGATATATGCCATATTATCGATGTTTAAATTTCGATGTGACAGAATATCGACCTGCAAGAATATCGTCAACAAGAATATCGACATGCTAGTAAGAAATATTGTTTTACCTAATATCGAAGTTAGTAATATTGTAAGTAAAAATATTGTTGCTTATAATATCAAAAAGAATGTTGGTGTTCTGTATGTTAGTATATGTGTTAAAAGTATAGCTTAACGTAGGGAACTGCACTGGCTACCTGTGGCCAGCCATATCCAGTTCAAGATCCTCACTCTGACTCACCGAGCCATCAACGATCGCGGACCAAACTACTTGAAAAAACGTGTCTCAATATCCCGTTCCATCAGATCTTTGAGATCCAACGACCTACGCCTTCTGATTTCTCCCCGTTTCAGACTATCCAGAATGGGTGGTAGAGGGTTCAGTGTCATTGCGGCAAAACTATGGAACGCGCTGCCAGTCGATCTTAGATTCTGTCCCTCCGAATCCATCTTCCGGGCCAGACTCAAAACTTGGCTCTTCTCTGGACTCTGATTTACTACGCTACTTCCCCTTCTTGCTCCTCTCCTCTCCTTTGGAGGTTCAGGTTCTAGCGCCGGGACACCCCTTCGGGGGTAGCTGTGCGCTCTACAAACTACATAAAATAAATAAAAAATAAAGTATGTTAATACATTTTTGCGTATTTTAGTTCTGTAGCGGGATGTGGGTTTATAGGGGAATAGGGTGTGAAGTAATTTAATTATAATATATTAATTAATAATTTTTTAGAAGTTATTAATTTAAAAACAAAATATATATTGTATTTTATTTCCGTAGCGGGTTGTGGGTTTATAGGGGAATAGGGTGGGAAGTAATTACATTGAAATTAATTAATAATTGTATTAATTACTATTTTTGTATTTAATAATTTATATTGTTAATTTTGTTAATTAATTTGTTATTAATTATTTTTAATTGGTTATTAATAATTATTAATTAATTGGTAAGTATGTTAATTGTGTAATTTTTTTAGGAGCAGGTTGTGGTTTTATAGGGGAGTAGGGGAGTAGGGTGCTAAGTATCTCAATGATAATTAATAAATTAATACTTTTATTAATTAATATTTATGTAGTTCAAATTTTATATTGTTAAGTATGTTAAAACAATGTTATTAATTGGATATTAATTATTAATAATTAATTGGTAAATATGTTAATTGTGTAATTTTTTAGGAGTGGGATATGGGTTGATAGGGGAGTAGGGTGGGAAGTAATTCAATTTTAATTCCATTTTTATTATTTTTTATATAATATTTATTTAAAGTTTTTTATAGTGTTAATTGTGTGATATAATTTATTTTTGATGGTTTTTAAATTGTTTGTTAACTGTTATTAATTCATTAATTATTTGTTAAATAATTTTGTTAATTGTGTATTATCTTACAATATTGGTGGTGTTGTTTATAGGGGAATATGGTGGGAGGTAAATTATTTTTGATTAATTATTTCTTAATTAATGTTAATTATTTTGCAGAAGTGGAAATACTAAACTATTCCCCTCCGCTATCCAACACTTTTCCTACTGTTACACTTGGTGGAGTGGGAATAGTTAATTATTTCCACCCGCTATCCAACACTTTTCCTACTGTTGCACTCGTTGGAGTGGGAATAATAATTTTTACCCACATGCTATCCAACACTTTCCCTACTGTTGCACTCACTGGAATAGGAATAGTAAGTTTTTCCCCTCCACTATCCAACACTTTCGCTAATGTTACACTTGTTGGAGTGGGAATATTAATTTATACCTCTCTGCTATCCAACACTTTCCCTACTGTTGCACTCACTGGAGTGGGAATAGTCATTTTTACCCACCCGCTATCCAACACTTTCCCTACTGTTGCATTTGCTGGAGTGGGAATAGTAATTTTTACCCACCCGCTATCCAACACTTTCCCTACTGTTGCATTCACTGGAGTGGGAATAGTAAATTTTACCCCTCCACTATCCAACACTTTCACTACTGTTACACTTATAGGAGTGGGAATATTAATTTTTACCTCTCCGCTATCCAACACTTTTCCTACTGTCACACTAACTGGAGTGGGAATAGTAATTTTTACCCACCCGCTGTCTAACTCTTTCCCTACTTTTGCATTTTCTGGAGTGGGAATAGTAATTTTTACCCAGCCGCTATCCAACACTTTTACTACTGGTGCACTCAATGGAGAGGGAATAATAATTTTTACCCATCTGCTATCCAACACTTTCCCTACTGTTGCAATTACTGGAGTGGGAATAGTAATTGTAAACCCTCCGCTATCCAACACTTTCCCTACTGTTACACTCCGTGCAGTGAGAATAGTAAATTATTCCCCTCCGCTATGCAACACTTTCCCTACTATTGCACTTGCTGTAGTGGGAATAGTAAATTATTCCCATCCACTGTCCAACACTTTCCCTATTGTTGCACTCTCTGGAGTGGGAATAGTAATTTTATCCCCTACGCTATTCAACTTTTCCCCTACTGTTATAGTTAATGTAATGTAGTGTAGTGACATTGGAATCTGAGTTAACATTGCACATACTCTGATAAACATGGAACTGACACAAAGGCATTGGTATGTAAAGAGTGTTTCTTTTCATTAAGGTTTTGTGATAGAGAAGTGATTTTTTTTTAAATTGTGCAAAGTGAGTTTATGAGTTGTCAGTGATGGTAAATGTGACAAATAGAGTAGTCACCACATTAATGTAATCACACAGTCCAATTAACTCCTGTCATCAACATGGCAATGTGGAATAGGATAATCAACCAAGTCAATGTCCAGGGCAACACAAGTGCCATCATGGCTGGCTCAGCGACTTACCTTTGGTTGGTGTTTTGCCACGTGATCCTCCCGTGGTGTTTCTCGGACGTCCCCTCCTGCGTTTGGCAGGGTGGGCCTCTGCTGCAGGATCAGCGGTGTCTGAGGAGTCATTGTTTTGCAGCTCACCCCTCTCTGTGGCCGCAGCTGATGTGGTGGGAGTATCAGCAGGCTGGCCACTGGAGGGGGGTTGAGCCATCATTTGAGCCGCATGTCTGTCCCTCAGAACACCCATGAGCTTGCCCATGAGATCCACAAGTTGGCCCATACATGTGTCCATGGACCTCAGCAGCAGGAGGAGCTCACGCACTTCTTCTACAACCTATGCCATCTGTCCCTGGTTCTGTTCACATACACCAAGGACTCGTGCAACAGTGGCCAGAGCTTCTGTCTCAGTGTCCTCCTGTGATTGTCCCCCAGTTGCCCTCCTACCTGCCCTGCTGACACAGACCTGTGGTGTTGGTACCCGACATATCCGCACACTCTCTCTGGCATCCTCGGATTATGTGGTGGTGTTGGTAACCACTGAGGCATGGAGAGTGTTGCAGGCAGCAGTGGTGATGGTGGAGCACGTTGTAGAAGGGGTCAGTGCTGTTATTGTTGCTATGGTGGTGGGGACAATGAGGCCCTGAGATGTAGCGCGCCCAGGTAGTCCAGAGGGGCCAGGTTGTTTGTCCTCAACCGAGAAACATAGGGAATCTGCATCAGAGAGTTCACATTCCGGGCGGGAGACAGGCTCTGCTGGTTGGTGGTGTTTTCAGCTGCAGTTGCTTGTGGATCTCCTGCTGAACAGAGATTAAATTGTTACTCCACAAGCTTGGTGTTAGACTTTTGGATGTTACATTTGATACTCCAAACATTTAACATTGCAATCACTTGGTATGGCTGAAAGATAATGAGCATCATGACATGATGTTGAGGTACATACATTACTTGTCCATAGTGTGACATGTAAATTTTATCCATGTGCCACATACAGATAATGTGATTACAAGGACATGTCATCATCTACCAACTTGCGGTACATCAACTTTTGATAATGCGTCATTTTTGTTTACTCATCATGGAATCAGTTTCAGCTAAGCAAAAACTAGCCATTGGTATGTTATAAATGTTCTTTCACATCGTACTTTTGTTTGTTTGTCAGATTGACCATGCATGTATTGTGTTCATATGGGCCTTCATGCTCTGACACCATGGCACTTACACATTGCATTCTGTGCTGTGCATGATTGGGCCCTGAATTTCTTTCACATGTGACTTGGTGAGTCAAAGTGTAATTTCTGTGACAGTTACATGCGCTTAGCTGTCTGCACACTGGATGTAACTTTTGGATCTATGCCAAGTTGGCTGACATGTGAGGGCTGGTGTGGTTGTATGGCTCAATGCATTTTGAGAAGAATGGCAGGGTGCATGCACTGACTACCTACCTGTTAGGTGACACAGTGGAGGAAAATGGCTGCCACAGGGTTCTGGGTGGGAGGAGTGTTCCATCTTGCTCAGCTGTGGGACAAGGGTGCCTGGTAGGAGTTGTAGTGTTGTCTTCCTACCCACAAGCCCCCTCCCTGTTAAGATGGCTACCTCCCTGTGAAGTGGAGCAGAGGAAGGGAATAGGTTACACATGGCTCTTGGGTGGGGGGAGTGTTCCATCCTGCTCAGGCGTGAGACAAGAGAGCATGAGAAGGCTACCCACCAGTGAGTTTGAGGCGAGCAATGAAATGGCTGCCCCAGGGTTCTGGGTAGGGGGAGTGTTCCATCCTGCTCAGGGTTGAGACAAGAGAGCATGAGAAGGCTACCTACCACTGAGTTTGAGGTGAGCAATGAAATGGCTGCCGCACGGTTCTGGGTGTGGGGGGTGCTCCATCCTGCTCAGCTGTGGGGCAAGGGTGCCTGGAGGGAGTTGTACTGCTGACATCCTACCCACAAACCCCCTCCCTGTTAAGATGGCTACCTACCTGTAAATTTGATGAGAGCAATGAAATGGCTGCCACATGGTTCTGGGTGTGGGGGGTGCTCCATCCGGCTCAGCCGTGGGACTAGGGTGCCTGGTGGGAGTTATAGTGTTGGCTTCCTACCCACAAACACCCTCCCTGTTAAGATGGCTACCTACCTGTACGTTTGATGTGAGCAATGAAATGGCTGCCACATGGTTCTGGGTGTGGGGGGCTCCATCCTGCTCAGCTGTGGGACATGGGTGCCTGGTGGAAGTTGTGGCGCTGGCTTCCTCCCCACAAACCACCCTCCCTGTTACGATGGATAGCTACCAGTGAGTTTGAGGTGAGCAATGAAATGGCTGCCACATGGTTCTGGGTGTGGTTGGTGCTCCATCCTGCTCAGCTGTGGTACCAGGGTGCCTGGTGAGAGTTGTAGTGCCGGCTTCCTACCCACAAACCCCCCCCCCCCCCCTCCCTGTTAAGATGGCTACCTCCCTGTGAAGTGTAGCAGAGGAAGGGAATAGGTTATACATGGCTCTTGGGTGGGGGGAGTGTTCCATCCTGCTCAGGGGTGAGACAAGAGAGCATGAGAAGGCTGCCTATCAGTGAGTTTGAGGTGAGCAATGAAATGGCTGCCACATGGTTCTGGGTGTGGGGGGTGCCCCATCCTGCTCAGATGTGGGACAAGGGTGCCTGATGGGAGTTGTAGTGCTGGCTGCCTGTACACATGGCCCCATGGAAATATTGCTCGCTACCTTTGAGGTGATGCAGAAGAAGGAAATGTTAGATATCTGGGACGTGTTGGGAAGAGTGTGTTGTATATAAGTGCATTTGTGTCTAGGAAGTGTAGCTTTCTAGTTGTGCAAGACAGTAGATTGCAGTGTAATGGGAGACATTTGTTGGTACTTACCAGCCTTCCTTCCCCCGGTTATTCCTGTGAGACTCTCTGGATGCAGCATGGCAAGCACCTTCTCCTCCCATTCAGTGAAAGTTAGTGGTGGAATGGGAGGGCTACCGCCAGTCCTCTGAGCCAGCTCATGGTTCTTGTTGGCACGCTCTTTCACCCTGCTCTTAAGGTCATGCCCCTCCTCTTGATGTCACACAGGGTGCGCAGGGTGGTCCCTACTGCATTGACTTTGCTGACTATCCTTTCCCACATTTCATTTTTTCTGGCTACTGGTGTCGGTTGGACCATGCTTCCAAACAAATGTGGTTCTACTCTGATTATCTCATTTACCATGACTGACAACTCATTGTCTGTGAACTTTGGCATTTTTTTCTGTGTCGTGGTGTGTGATGTGCAAATGGGTGAAAAGTGCAGGTGGGAAGGTGGTGGGGGATGTGTGAGGTGTGTGTTGTGTGGGTGGTTGTGATGGTGTGATGTGTGCTGATCTGCCTCTCCTTTGTGCTGTGGTGTTTGGCCCTTCATTTCTGGAGCTGTGCAAATGATGCTGGGCAGGGAAGGGTTGGTTTTATACTCAGCTATGTGGGTGGGTCCAAAGGGACTATTCATTCCTGGTGTGTTATCTAGGTTGACCTGGGATTTGTATTTTTTTCTTGCCATGGGGATGTGTCATTGGGGTGTGTCAGATGTTTTTGGAGGTTGTGCAAAAAAAAAGAGCCACACTTGGTAGCCTTGTTATGTGGTTGCTTTCGACCGCCATTCCTCTTTCCGCAGCGGTCTGAATGCAATGATCCTTCTGCCCACTCTACCATTCATCATTTCGCGCGACTGCGGCAGTTGGAAACAACTGATCGGTCCGCTGGCTCCGCCATCGTATCATAATTTCACTTGCAGTCATTCTGCTGGCCGATCAGCCTTATTGGCTCTTTCCACGGCATTTCCGACCGCCGTGGTCGGATTTACTGATTTTCCGGAGGTACCCAGCGGAGTTTTGTGGAATTCGACTGCCGCGGTCAGATTTTCCGCACAGTGCATGCTAATCTAAACGCCGGTTTTGCCGCGGGACATGTGGACGTTTTTTTCCTGCAACCACGGTGGTTGGAGTGCTTTTCCGTCCGCCATCGTAATCAGCCCCAGAGTGTATATGAATAAACTGTTTTTGGTTTGTACTCTCTACTGTCTGACTGACTCTTCGTTTAGTACAGAAGGCTAAGAGGTGGTCATTAGTGACCCGGGAGGCCTTAAACGTTTCCCTTCCTTCACACCCGAACTTAACCCAGGTATGATTACATCACCCATAGAAACCGGAAACACATATGGTATCTGCACGATCTTCGAAAAACCAAATATATCAAAAGGAACTTTATCCCAAACAATTTCATCAGTTACTGGAACAGCAGAAATGTTCAAGTCTTTTTATAATTTATGTGAAGAAGAGTGGGGGGGGGGCAAGACCCCATCATCCAGTTCTGTAGAAGAGCATTCAGAAAGACAGTAGCCATTAATCAGCAAGAAGAAAACAGTCACATATCCAATCTGTAGGAATAAAATAAACAAGGAAAGTGTAATTCAAACATATATCCAAGGTGGGACAAGATCAGTGCGTTTCAGCCATGAAATGAAAACCCAGATCCTTAATGGAGGAGTGTCAAAAGAAGGGTATGCAGACATAATATTGATATATGCCATGGTATCGATGTTTAAATTTCGATGTGACAGAATATCGACCTGCAAGAATATCGTCAACAAGAATATCGACATGCTAGTAAGAAATATTGTTTTACTTAATATCGAAGTTAGTAATATCGTAAGTAAAAATATCGTTGTTCATAATATCAAAAAGAATGTTGGTGTTCTGTATGTTAGGATATGTGTTAAAAGTATAGCTTATTTATCTAAAGTATGTTAATACATTTTTGCGTATTTTAGTTCTGTAGCTGGTTGTGGGTTTATAGGGGAATAGGGTGTGAAGTAATTTAATTATAATATATTAATTAATAATTTTTTTAGAAGTTATTAATTTAAAAACACTATATATATTGTGTTTTAGTTCCGTAGCGGGTTGTGGGTTTATAGGGGAATAGGGTGGGAAGTAATTACATTGAAATTAATTAATAATTGTATTAATTAATATTTTTGTATTTAATAATTTATATTGTTAATTTTGTTAATTAATTTGTTATTAATTATTTTTAATTGGTTATTAATAATTACTAATTAATTGGTAAGTATGTTAATTGTGTAATTTTTTTAGGAGCGGGTTGTGGTTTTATAGGGGAGTAGGGTGCTAAGTATCTCAATCATAATTAATAAATTAATAATTTTATTAATTAATATTTATGTAGTTCATATTTTATATTGTTAAGTATGTTAAAACAATGTTATTAATTGGATATTAATTATTAATAGTTAATTGGTAAATATGTTAATTGTGTAATTTTTTAGGAGTGGGATATGGGTTGATAGGGGAGTAGGGTGGGAAGTAATTCAATTTTTATTCCATTTTTATTATTTTTTATATAATATTCATTTAAAGTTATTTTAAAGTGTTAATTGTGTGATATAATTTATTTTTGATGGTTGTTAAATTGTTTGTTAACTGTTATTAATTCATTAATTATTTGTTAAATAATTTTGTTAATTGTGTATTATTTTACAATATTGGTGGTGTTGTTTACAGGGGAATATGGTGGGAGGTAAATTATTTTTGATTAATTATTTCTTAATTAATGTTAATTATTTTGCAGAAGTGGAAATACTAAACTATTCCCCTCCGCTATCCAACACTTTATCTACTGTTACACTCGGTGGAGTGGGAATAGTTAATTATTTCCACCCGCTATCCAACACTTTTCCTACTGTTGCACTCGTTGGAGTGGGAATAATAATTTTTACCCACATGCTATCCAACACTTTCCCTACTGTTGCACTCACTGGAATAGGAATAGTAAATTTTACCCCTCCACTATCCAACACTTTCGCTACTGTTACACTTGTTGGAGTGGGAATATTAATTTATACCTCTCTGCTATCCAACACTTTCCCTACTGTTGCACTCACTGGAGTATGAATAGTCATTTTTACCCACCCGCTATCCAACACTTTCCCTACTGTTGCATTTGCTGGAGTGGGAATAGTAATTTTTACCCACCCGCTATCCAACACTTTCCCTACTGTTGCATTCACTGGAGTGGGAATGGTAAATTTTACCCCTCCACTATCCAACACTTTCACTGCTGTTACACTTTTTGGAGTGGGTATAGTAATTTTTACCCACCCGCTGTCCAACTCTTTCCCTACTTTTGCATTTTCTGGAGTGGGAATAGTAATTTTTACCCAGCCGCTATCCAACACTTTTAGGAAGGTGTCGACCTGCATCAACAGCTAATCAACCGCTACTTCCCTTGAAGGTGAGTGAAACGTACAACAGTGCCATTGTCTGCTGATTTTGTTGTTGGTGAAAAGGCCTAGGTGAGGTTTGTGACTGCTGCCTGTTGTTGGCTCTGTGCTGGCTGCTAATGTTTCTGGGACAGGGTAGTCATGCACAGCTACAGGATGTCTATGTTGGTACTGTTGCTCATTGTAATGTGTGCAGATTTGAGTACCTTGATGACAAGTGTTGTGTAATGGCTGTGATGCCATCACCTAACAAGTGAATAGTGTTCTCTTGTGTTTTCCTAGGTCCCTTCAGACTCTCAATGAGTCCAGACAATCAGTGCTCCTAGTACATTGTAAACAGAGTCAACATTGTATATCCTGTGATAAACATGGAGCTGACTCGAAAACATAGGTGTGTGAAGAATGTTTATTTACAATGGGCATATGTGACAGTGAAGCGAATATTTACTAAAAGGTGAAAAGTGAATCAATGAGTTGTCAGTGATGGTAGATGAGACAATCGAGTAGTTGTGATACACAAAGGTAAACGAGAGAGAATACTCTCCCGCTACCAGAAGGGCCGAGAGGAACTCTAGAGAGGGAGTACACCCTCCCGTGTTATAACACTTAATCACAACAAGTACTCCCCTGATGCCTTTACCGTATTCCACGATTATTGTTTTAGATGGATCCTGATCAAACAGTGATGGGAAATCCCTATGTGAAGCTACAAATAATATGCCACTAGGAAGTGGGAAAGGAGGCAAGTCCTTTTGTAAAATATACCCTCACACACCCTAGTGGTGTCATGCTTCATCATCGGGTCACCCTGACGCCTAGAAGTCAGGGTGGGCTTGACCATATTTCAGGGAGCTCTTAGAGAAGTATTTGGCCAGGGGGAATAACGATTAAAAATCCACAGACAGATCCCAGTTTCCCTTTATTCTTGGATCTGCTAGGGATATTAAAAAAGAGAAAATATAGGGTAGTATGGGATATTATGGTCCTAGGACCCTAGTGCCAGCATGATTCAGTCCGCTTATGCCCCTAAAGGTTGCTGGA
Organism: Triturus cristatus; assembly: GCF_964204655.1. Classification (NCBI taxonomy): domain Eukaryota; kingdom Metazoa; phylum Chordata; class Amphibia; order Caudata; family Salamandridae; genus Triturus; species Triturus cristatus. The sequence continues at coordinate 884,911,875 of NC_140594.1, forward strand.
CTTTCTTCAGGGCGGTGACGTAGTACCCCCTGGAATCAACGATAGTGCGGAAACTTCCCTATTCTATTGATAATAAGATAGCTGCTCCTTTTTCTAGTAGTAGAGACTTTTATTTTTGATCACTCCATCTGTGGAAAGATAAAAAATAGCAAACCAGACATAGTATAGCATTCTTTTAACAATTGTTGTTTCACCCTGTGAGTTGTGCTGCTGCCCCCTGTGTCACAAATTTGGCAGGAAGGTGACAACCACAACATCCAACATACCTATAAGGTATGTGTAAGACAAATTTGTTTAACTTTACCACACTCCACTATGTGATTAAAACCGTGTAGTGACAACAATTTGTTGCATACTGTCAGAACCAGCATACTTGTCCGTGTAAATCACTGTGAGACATCCGTGTCATTCACTCAAAGCAGCAACCGCTGCTATAATTTGCAGTGAAACTCATACACCCAGAACAATCAACTTTCAATCCTTACCCCATTGTGGGAGAGGTTGTACTCCACTTGGGACCTCACGTTATAATGGGGTAGCCCTGTAGTCACACTCTATTGCAAAATAATTGTAAAAAGGCCAGCATATTGTCATATTTGCGCATGAAACGAAAATAAAAGGTGATAGACAAAGGAAAGCACAGGTTAATATTAGCGGTAAATGTCCTCTGTTCAGGAGAGGAGTACACTCGTACCTGCATTCAGCAACCATGCTCATAGTTACGCCTCCTAGGGTCCTGCCCCATGATGTATCCTATTTGGTGTGGGTCCCAACGGCTCAACGCAACAAGTAGTCACCACATTGATGTGGTGACCCATTCCAACAGACGCATGCATTAACCTGTCAGTGTGGGTAAGACAGTCAACAAAGTCAATGGCAAGGTGGAGAGGGGTACTACCATGGATGGCTCCTTGACTGGCATTTGGCTGGTGCTTTGCCACGTGATCCTCACTGGGATTTCTTTGGACGGCCCCTTGAACATTTAGCAGGGGGCCTTTGCTGCGAGCTCAGCGGGATCTGAGGACTCACCCCTCTGTGTGGCCACAGGGGAGGTGGGGGAACTGTCATCCTGCTGGCCACTGGAGGGAGGTGGAGCTGTTTGGGCCGCAGGCCTGTCTCTCAGAACACCCACAAGCTGGCCCAAGAGGTCCACGATTTAGCCCGTGCGTGTGTGTATGGACCTCAGCAGCAGGCGAAACTCACCGGAATCTTCAAGAGCCTGGCCCCTGTCTACCTGGGCTCGTTCATAGGCCCCATAGGTCTCAAGGACTCTGGCGATGATGGCCAGGGCTTCGGTCCCAGTGTCCTGTTGGGTTTGGCGCCCAGGTGCCCTACCACGTGCCCTGCTGTCCCAGACCTGTAGCGTCACCACTCTACGCACCCGCGTACTCTCTCTGCCATCCTCAGAGTGTGGGCTGGGGTGGTCATCCTCTGAGGCAGGGAGAGTGTTGCAGGCAGCACTGGTGGTGGTGTAGGCCGCACAGGTCGTTACGCGTTACAACAAACAAATGATGGACGGAATGCTGACAATGCATACATTCTCCCCCAGTCAAGAGATCTGGGTTAAATCCATCGTTCTTTTGCCCACTACACCACCCCAGTTCAGACATGGCCATATGCAAATCAGTCTTGACCCTGTGCCTCATGGGAACAGTCCAGCCCGAACTGCCAAGCCATGTCTTCCTTGGACCGGAATCAAGCATCCTAGGACCGGTTTCTGGCTATCAGCCGTCATCAGCCAGGATAGCTTGACTCCAGTGGCGTAGTGAGCACGGGTCCCACGTCTGGGAATACCCATCCCACTTAGGGCGAAAAGCGTTACAACAAACAAATGATGGACGGAATGCTGACAATGCATACATTCTCCCCCAGTCAAGAGATCTGGGTTAAATCCATCGTTCTTTTGCCCACTACACCACCCCAGTTCAGACATGGCCATATGCAAATCAGTCTTGACCCTGTGCCTCATGGGAACAGTCCAGCCCGAACTGCCAAGCCATGTCTTCCTTGGACCGGAATCAAGCATCCTAGGACCGGTTTCTGGCTATCAGCCGTCATCAGCCAGGATAGCTTGACTCCAGTGGCGTAGTGACTGGGGGAGAATGTCTGCATTGTCAGCATTCCGTCCATCATTTGTTTGTTGTAACGCTTTTCGCCCTAAGTGGGATGGGTATTCCCAGACGTGGGACCCGTGCTCACTACGCCACTGGAGTCAAGCTATCCTGGCTGATGATGGCTGATAGCCAGAAACCGGTCCTAGGATGCTTGATTCCGGTCCAGGGAAGACATGGCTTGGCAGTTCGGGCTGGACTGTTCCCATGAGGCACAGGGTCAAGACTGATTTGCATATGGCCATGTCTAAACTGGGGTGGTGTAGTGGGCAAAAGAACGATGGATTTAACCCAGATCTCTTGACTGGGGGAGAATGTCTGCATTGTCAGCATTCCGTCCATCATTTGTTTGTTGTAACGCTTTTCGCCCTAAGTGGGATGGGTATTCCCAGACGTGGGACCCGTGCTCACTACGCCACTGGAGTCAAGCTATCCTGGCTGATGATGGCTGATAGCCAGAAACCGGTCCTAGGATGCTTGATTCCGGTCCAGGGAAGACATGGCTTGGCAGTTCGGGCTGGACTGTTCCCATGAGGCACAGGGTCAAGACTGATTTGCATATGGCCATGTCTAAACTGGGGTGGTGTAGTGGGCAAAAGAACGATGGATTTAACCCAGATCTCTTGACTGGGGGAGAATGTCTGCATTGTCAGCATTCCGTCCATCATTTGTTTGTTGTAACGCTTTTCGCCCTAAGTGGGATGGGTATTCCCAGACGTGGGACCCGTGCTCACTACGCCACTGGAGTCAAGCTATCCTGGCTGATGATGGCTGATAGCCAGAAACCGGTCCTAGGATGCTTGATTCCGGTCCAGGGAAGACATGGCTTGGCAGTTCGGGCTGGACTGTTCCCATGAGGCACAGGGTCAAGACTGATTTGCATATGGCCATGTCTAAACTGGGGTGGTGTAGTGGGCAAAAGAACGATGGATTTAACCCAGATCTCTTGACTGGGGGAGAATGTCTGCATTGTCAGCATCCCGTCCATCATTTGTTTGTTGTAACGCTTTTCGCCCTAAGTGGGATGGGTATTCCCAGACGTGGGACCCGTGCTCACTACGCCACTGGAGTCAAGCTATCCTGGCTGATGATGGCTGATAGCCAGAAACCGGTCCTAGGATGCTTGATTCCGGTCCAGGGAAGACATGGCTTGGCAGTTCGGGCTGGACTGTTCCCATGAGGCACAGGGTCAAGACTGATTTGCATATGGCCATGTCTAAACTGGGGTGGTGTAGTGGGCAAAAGAACGATGGATTTAACCCAGATCTCTTGACTGGGGGAGAATGTCTGCATTGTCAGCATTCCGTCCATCATTTGTTTGTTGTAACGCTTTTCGCCCTAAGTGGGATGGGTATTCCCAGACGTGGGACCCGTGCTCACTACGCCACTGGAGTCAAGCTATCCTGGCTGATGATGGCTGATAGCCAGAAACCGGTCCTAGGATGCTTGATTCCGGTCCAGGGAAGACATGGCTTGGCAGTTCGGGCTGGACTGTTCCCATGAGGCACAGGGTCAAGACTGATTTGCATATGGCCATGTCTAAACTGGGGTGGTGTAGTGGGCAAAAGAACGATGGATTTAACCCAGATCTCTTGACTGGGGGAGAATGTCTGCATTGTCAGCATTCCGTCCATCATTTGTTTGTTGTAACGCTTTTCGCCCTAAGTGGGATGGGTATTCCCAGACGTGGGACCCGTGCTCACTACGCCACTGGAGTCAAGCTATCCTGGCTGATGATGGCTGATAGCCAGAAACCGGTCCTAGGATGCTTGATTCCGGTCCAGGGAAGACATGGCTTGGCAGTTCGGGCTGGACTGTTCCCATGAGGCACAGGGTCAAGACTGATTTGCATATGGCCATGTCTAAACTGGGGTGGTGTAGTGGGCAAAAGAACGATGGATTTAACCCAGATCTCTTGACTGGGGGAGAATGTCTGCATTGTCAGCATTCCGTCCATCATTTGTTTGTTGTAACGCTTTTCGCCCTAAGTGGGATGGGTATTCCCAGACGTGGGACCCGTGCTCACTACGCCACTGGAGTCAAGCTATCCTGGCTGATGATGGCTGATAGCCAGAAACCGGTCCTAGGATGCTTGATTCCGGTCCAGGGAAGACATGGCTTGGCAGTTCGGGCTGGACTGTTCCCATGAGGCACAGGGTCAATACTGATTTGCATATGGCCATGTCTAAACTGGGGTGGTGTAGTGGGCAAAAGAACGATGGATTTAACCCAGATCTCTTGACTGGGGGAGAATGTCTGCATTGTCAGCATTCCGTCCATCATTTGTTTGTTGTAACGCTTTTCGCCCTAAGTGGGATGGGTATTCCCAGACGTGGGACCCGTGCTCACTACGCCACTGGAGTCAAGCTATCCTGGCTGATGATGGCTGATAGCCAGAAACCGGTCCTAGGATGCTTGATTCCGGTCCAGGGAAGACATGGCTTGGCAGTTCGGGCTGGACTGTTCCCATGAGGCACAGGGTCAAGACTGATTTGCATATGGCCATGTCTAAACTGGGGTGGTGTAGTGGGCAAAAGAACGATGGATTTAACCCAGATCTCTTGACTGGGGGAGAATGTCTGCATTGTCAGCATTCCGTCCATCATTTGTTTGTTGTAACGCTTTTCGCCCTAAGTGGGATGGGTATTCCCAGACGTGGGACCCGTGCTCACTACGCCACTGGAGTCAAGCTATCCTGGCTGATGATGGCTGATAGCCAGAAACCGGTCCTAGGATGCTTGATTCCGGTCCAGGGAAGACATGGCTTGGCAGTTCGGGCTGGACTGTTCCCATGAGGCACAGGGTCAAGACTGATTTGCATATGGCCATGTCTAAACTGGGGTGGTGTAGTGGGCAAAAGAACGATGGATTTAACCCAGATCTCTTGACTGGGGGAGAATGTCTGCATTGTCAGCATTCCGTCCATCATTTGTTTGTTGTAACGCTTTTCGCCCTAAGTGGGATGGGTATTCCCAGACGTGGGACCCGTGCTCACTACGCCACTGGAGTCAAGCTATCCTGGCTGATGATGGCTGATAGCCAGAAACCGGTCCTAGGATGCTTGATTCCGGTCCAGGGAAGACATGGCTTGGCAGTTCGGGCTGGACTGTTCCCATGAGGCACAGGGTCAAGACTGATTTGCATATGGCCATGTCTAAACTGGGGTGGTGTAGTGGGCAAAAGAACGATGGATTTAACCCAGATCTCTTGACTGGGGGAGAATGTCTGCATTGTCAGCATTCCGTCCATCATTTGTTTGTTGTAACGCTTTTCGCCCTAAGTGGGATGGGTATTCCCAGACGTGGGACCCGTGCTCACTACGCCACTGGAGTCAAGCTATCCTGGCTGATGATGGCTGATAGCCAGAAACCGGTCCTAGGATGCTTGATTCCGGTCCAGGGAAGACATGGCTTGGCAGTTCGGGCTGGACTGCTCCCATGAGGCACAGGGTCAAGACTGATTTGCATATGGCCATGTCTAAACTGGGGTGGTGTAGTGGGCAAAAGAACGATGGATTTAACCCAGATCTCTTGACTGGGGGAGAATGTCTGCATTGTCAGCATTCCGTCCATCATTTGTTTGTTGTAACGCTTTTCGCCCTAAGTGGGATGGGTATTCCCAGACGTGGGACCCGTGCTCACTACGCCACTGGAGTCAAGCTATCCTGGCTGATGATGGCTGATAGCCAGAAACCGGTCCTAGGATGCTTGATTCCGGTCCAGGGAAGACATGGCTTGGCAGTTCGGGCTGGACTGTTCCCATGAGGCACAGGGTCAAGACTGATTTGCATATGGCCATGTCTAAACTGGGGTGGTGTAGTGGGCAAAAGAACGATGGATTTAACCCAGATCTCTTGACTGGGGGAGAATGTCTGCATTGTCAGCATTCCGTCCATCATTTGTTTGTTGTAACGCTTTTCGCCCTAAGTGGGATGGGTATTCCCAGACGTGGGACCCGTGCTCACTACGCCACTGGAGTCAAGCTATCCTGGCTGATGATGGCTGATAGCCAGAAACCGGTCCTAGGATGCTTGATTCCGGTCCAGGGAAGACATGGCTTGGCAGTTCGGGCTGGACTGTTCCCATGAGGCACAGGGTCAAGACTGATTTGCATATGGCCATGTCTAAACTGGGGTGGTGTAGTGGGCAAAAGAACGATGGATTTAACCCAGATCTCTTGACTGGGGGAGAATGTCTGCATTGTCAGCATTCCGTCCATCATTTGTTTGTTGTAACGCTTTTCGCCCTAAGTGGGATGGGTATTCCCAGACGTGGGACCCGTGCTCACTACGCCACTGGAGTCAAGCTATCCTGGCTGATGATGGCTGATAGCCAGAAACCGGTCCTAGGATGCTTGATTCCGGTCCAGGGAAGACATGGCTTGGCAGTTCGGGCTGGACTGTTCCCATGAGGCACAGGGTCAAGACTGATTTGCATATGGCCATGTCTAAACTGGGGTGGTGTAGTGGGCAAAAGAACGATGGATTTAACCCAGATCTCTTGACTGGGGTAGAATGTCTGCATTGTCAGCATTCCGTCCATCATTTGTTTGTTGTAACGCTTTTCGCCCTAAGTGGGATGGGTATTCCCAGACGTGGGACCCGTGCTCACTACGCCACTGGAGTCAAGCTATCCTGGCTGATGATGGCTGATAGCCAGAAACCGGTCCTAGGATGCTTGATTCCGGTCCAGGGAAGACATGGCTTGGCAGTTCGGGCTGGACTGTTCCCATGAGGCACAGGGTCAAGACTGATTTGCATATGGCCATGTCTAAACTGGGGTGGTGTAGTGGGCAAAAGAACGATGGATTTAACCCAGATCTCTTGACTGGGGGAGAATGTCTGCATTGTCAGCATTCCGTCCATCATTTGTTTGTTGTAACGCTTTTCGCCCTAAGTGGGATGGGTATTCCCAGACGTGGGACCCGTGCTCACTACGCCACTGGAGTCAAGCTATCCTGGCTGATGATGGCTGATAGCCAGAAACCGGTCCTAGGATGCTTGATTCCGGTCCAGGGAAGACATGGCTTGGCAGTTCGGGCTGGACTGTTCCCATGAGGCACAGGGTCAAGACTGATTTGCATATGGCCATGTCTAAACTGGGGTGGTGTAGTGGGCAAAAGAACGATGGATTTAACCCAGATCTCTTGACTGGGGGAGAATGTCTGCATTGTCAGCATTCCGTCCATCATTTGTTTGTTGTAACGCTTTTCGCCCTAAGTGGGATGGGTATTCCCAGACGTGGGACCCGTGCTCACTACGCCACTGGAGTCAAGCTATCCTGGCTGATGATGGCTGATAGCCAGAAACCGGTCCTAGGATGCTTGATTCCGGTCCAGGGAAGACATGGCTTGGCAGTTCGGGCTGGACTGTTCCCATGAGGCACAGGGTCAAGACTGATTTGCATATGGCCATGTCTAAACTGGGGTGGTGTAGTGGGCAAAAGAACGATGGATTTAACCCAGATCTCTTGACTGGGGGAGAATGTCTGCATTGTCAGCATTCCGTCCATCATTTGTTTGTTGTAACGCTTTTCGCCCTAAGTGGGATGGGTATTCCCAGACGTGGGACCCGTGCTCACTACGCCACTGGAGTCAAGCTATCCTGGCTGATGATGGCTGATAGCCAGAAACCGGTCCTAGGATGCTTGATTCCGGTCCAGGGAAGACATGGCTTGGCAGTTCGGGCTGGACTGTTCCCATGAGGCACAGGGTCAAGACTGATTTGCATATGGCCATGTCTAAACTGGGGTGGTGTAGTGGGCAAAAGAACGATGGATTTAACCCAGATCTCTTGACTGGGGGAGAATGTCTGCATTGTCAGCATTCCGTCCATCATTTGTTTGTTGTAACGCTTTTCGCCCTAAGTGGGATGGGTATTCCCAGACGTGGGACCCGTGCTCACTACGCCACTGGAGTCAAGCTATCCTGGCTGATGATGGCTGATAGCCAGAAACCGGTCCTAGGATGCTTGATTCCGGTCCAGGGAAGACATGGCTTGGCAGTTCGGGCTGGACTGTTCCCATGAGGCACAGGGTCAAGACTGATTTGCATATGGCCATGTCTAAACTGGGGTGGTGTAGTGGGCAAAAGAACGATGGATTTAACCCAGATCTCTTGACTGGGGGAGAATGTCTGCATTGTCAGCATTCCGTCCATCATTTGTTTGTTGTAACGCTTTTCGCCCTAAGTGGGATGGGTATTCCCAGACGTGGGACCCGTGCTCACTACGCCACTGGAGTCAAGCTATCCTGGCTGATGATGGCTGATAGCCAGAAACCGGTCCTAGGATGCTTGATTCCGGTCCAGGGAAGACATGGCTTGGCAGTTCGGGCTGGACTGTTCCCATGAGGCACAGGGTCAAGACTGATTTGCATATGGCCATGTCTAAACTGGGGTGGTGTAGTGGGCAAAAGAACGATGGATTTAACCCAGATCTCTTGACTGGGGGAGAATGTCTGCATTGTCAGCATTCCGTCCATCATTTGTTTGTTGTAACGCTTTTCGCCCTAAGTGGGATGGGTATTCCCAGACGTGGGACCCGTGCTCACTACGCCACTGGAGTCAAGCTATCCTGGCTGATGATGGCTGATAGCCAGAAACCGGTCCTAGGATGCTTGATTCCGGTCCAGGGAAGACATGGCTTGGCAGTTCGGGCTGGACTGTTCCCATGAGGCACAGGGTCAAGACTGATTTGCATATGGCCATGTCTAAACTGGGGTGGTGTAGTGGGCAAAAGAACGATGGATTTAACCCAGATCTCTTGACTGGGGGAGAATGTCTGCATTGTCAGCATTCCGTCCATCATTTGTTTGTTGTAACGCTTTTCGCCCTAAGTGGGATGGGTATTCCCAGACGTGGGACCCGTGCTCACTACGCCACTGGAGTCAAGCTATCCTGGCTGATGATGGCTGATAGCCAGAAACCGGTCCTAGGATGCTTGATTCCGGTCCAGGGAAGACATGGCTTGGCAGTTCGGGCTGGACTGTTCCCATGAGGCACAGGGTCAAGACTGATTTGCATATGGCCATGTCTAAACTGGGGTGGTGTAGTGGGCAAAAGAACGATGGATTTAACCCAGATCTCTTGACTGGGGGAGAATGTCTGCATTGTCAGCATTCCGTCCATCATTTGTTTGTTGTAACGCTTTTCGCCCTAAGTGGGATGGGTATTCCCAGACGTGGGACCCGTGCTCACTACGCCACTGGAGTCAAGCTATCCTGGCTGATGATGGCTGATAGCCAGAAACCGGTCCTAGGATGCTTGATTCCGGTCCAGGGAAGACATGGCTTGGCAGTTCGGGCTGGACTGTTCCCATGAGGCACAGGGTCAAGACTGATTTGCATATGGCCATGTCTAAACTGGGGTGGTGTAGTGGGCAAAAGAACGATGGATTTAACCCAGATCTCTTGACTGGGGGAGAATGTCTGCATTGTCAGCATTCCGTCCATCATTTGTTTGTTGTAACGCTTTTCGCCCTAAGTGGGATGGGTATTCCCAGACGTGGGACCCGTGCTCACTACGCCACTGGAGTCAAGCTATCCTGGCTGATGATGGCTGATAGCCAGAAACCGGTCCTAGGATGCTTGATTCCGGTCCAGGGAAGACATGGCTTGGCAGTTCGGGCTGGACTGTTCCCATGAGGCACAGGGTCAAGACTGATTTGCATATGGCCATGTCTAAACTGGGGTGGTGTAGTGGGCAAAAGAACGATGGATTTAACCCAGATCTCTTGACTGGGGGAGAATGTCTGCATTGTCAGCATTCCGTCCATCATTTGTTTGTTGTAACGCTTTTCGCCCTAAGTGGGATGGGTATTCCCAGACGTGGGACCCGTGCTCACTACGCCACTGGAGTCAAGCTATCCTGGCTGATGATGGCTGATAGCCAGAAACCGGTCCTAGGATGCTTGATTCCGGTCCAGGGAAGACATGGCTTGGCAGTTCGGGCTGGACTGTTCCCATGAGGCACAGGGTCAAGACTGATTTGCATATGGCCATGTCTAAACTGGGGTGGTGTAGTGGGCAAAAGAACGATGGATTTAACCCAGATCTCTTGACTGGGGGAGAATGTCTGCATTGTCAGCATTCCGTCCATCATTTGTTTGTTGTAACGCTTTTCGCCCTAAGTGGGATGGGTATTCCCAGACGTGGGACCCGTGCTCACTACGCCACTGGAGTCAAGCTATCCTGGCTGATGATGGCTGATAGCCAGAAACCGGTCCTAGGATGCTTGATTCCGGTCCAGGGAAGACATGGCTTGGCAGTTCGGGCTGGACTGTTCCCATGAGGCACAGGGTCAAGACTGATTTGCATATGGCCATGTCTAAACTGGGGTGGTGTAGTGGGCAAAAGAACGATGGATTTAACCCAGATCTCTTGACTGGGGGAGAATGTCTGCATTGTCAGCATTCCGTCCATCATTTGTTTGTTGTAACGCTTTTCGCCCTAAGTGGGATGGGTATTCCCAGACGTGGGACCCGTGCTCACTACGCCACTGGAGTCAAGCTATCCTGGCTGATGATGGCTGATAGCCAGAAACCGGTCCTAGGATGCTTGATTCCGGTCCAGGGAAGACATGGCTTGGCAGTTCGGGCTGGACTGTTCCCATGAGGCACAGGGTCAAGACTGATTTGCATATGGCCATGTCTAAACTGGGGTGGTGTAGTGGGCAAAAGAACGATGGATTTAACCCAGATCTCTTGACTGGGGGAGAATGTCTGCATTGTCAGCATTCCGTCCATCATTTGTTTGTTGTAACGCTTTTCGCCCTAAGTGGGATGGGTATTCCCAGACGTGGGACCCGTGCTCACTACGCCACTGGAGTCAAGCTATCCTGGCTGATGATGGCTGATAGCCAGAAACCGGTCCTAGGATGCTTGATTCCGGTCCAGGGAAGACATGGCTTGGCAGTTCGGGCTGGACTGTTCCCATGAGGCACAGGGTCAAGACTGATTTGCATATGGCCATGTCTAAACTGGGGTGGTGTAGTGGGCAAAAGAACGATGGATTTAACCCAGATCTCTTGACTGGGGGAGAATGTCTGCATTGTCAGCATTCCGTCCATCATTTGTTTGTTGTAACGCTTTTCGCCCTAAGTGGGATGGGTATTCCCAGACGTGGGACCCGTGCTCACTACGCCACTGGAGTCAAGCTATCCTGGCTGATGATGGCTGATAGCCAGAAACCGGTCCTAGGATGCTTGATTCCGGTCCAGGGAAGACATGGCTTGGCAGTTCGGGCTGGACTGTTCCCATGAGGCACAGGGTCAAGACTGATTTGCATATGGCCATGTCTAAACTGGGGTGGTGTAGTGGGCAAAAGAACGATGGATTTAACCCAGATCTCTTGACTGGGGGAGAATGTCTGCATTGTCAGCATTCCGTCCATCATTTGTTTGTTGTAACGCTTTTCGCCCTAAGTGGGATGGGTATTCCCAGACGTGGGACCCGTGCTCACTACGCCACTGGAGTCAAGCTATCCTGGCTGATGATGGCTGATAGCCAGAAACCGGTCCTAGGATGCTTGATTCCGGTCCAGGGAAGACATGGCTTGGCAGTTCGGGCTGGACTGTTCCCATGAGGCACAGGGTCAAGACTGATTTGCATATGGCCATGTCTAAACTGGGGTGGTGTAGTGGGCAAAAGAACGATGGATTTAACCCAGATCTCTTGACTGGGGGAGAATGTCTGCATTGTCAGCATTCCGTCCATCATTTGTTTGTTGTAACGCACAGGTCGTTACAGCAATGTTCACCATAGTTGTTGTTGCTGAGGTGGTGGCGGTGGGGACAGTGGGGTCCTGGGACCTGTTGCGCCCTTGCATGCCTGATGGGCTGGCTTCTGGCTCTGCATCCAAGAAATCTCGGGAGTCTGCATCAGAGAGTCCATGTTCCGTGGGTGGGGGGGGACTGGCGCTGCCAGTTGCTGTGGTCATCGTCAGCTGTCAGTTCTTGGTCACCTGTGGAACAGATGGGAAATGGTCATTGAAGTGCACCCCTCAAGCTTGGTGTTAGATGTTTTTTTTACAAGTTATACACTACACAGTTTACATTGATATCACATTGTATGTCTGCACAGTACTGTGCATCATGACATGATGTGGAGGTACATACATTGCTTGTCCATAGTGTGACATGTCAATAGATACCATGCGCCATAACCAGATTTTGTGATTACAAGGTCATGTTGTCATCTAACAACTAGCAGCACAACAACTGTATGTGAAACATCTTTGGTGATTACTCTGCATGGAAGACGTTTTATCTGAGCATGAACTAGACATTGTAATCTCATTCATACCTTTGTCATGTCATGTGCTTTGCTTTCTTTTTACTACAGACCATGCTTGTTTTGTTTTCATATGGGCCTTGATGCTCTGCCCCCATGGCACTTACAGATATAATTCATTGCTGTGCATGATTGTGCCCTGAATTTCTTCAACATGTGATTTTGTGAGTCACACTTTGGTTTCTGTGACAGTTACATACGCTTAGCTGTCTGCACACTGTAAGTGGCAATTGGATCTATGTCAAGTTTGGTAGGATGTGAGGGCTGGTGTGTTCATATGGCTCCATGCTTTTTTAGAGAAATTGTGGGGTGCATGCACTGTCTACTTACCTGTTCTGTGGCACATTTGGGTAGAAGTTCTGACACATCTTTCTGGGTGTGTGGTGGAGTGCTCCATCTTGCTGAGCTGTGGGATAAGAGGGCATGGTGGGGGTTGTAGTGCAGTCTTCCCACCCACAACCCCCCTCCCTGTTAAGATGGCTACCTACCTGTAAGTTTGGTTGTTGATATACAATGGCTGCCACATGCTTCTGGGTGGGATGGAAGTGTTCCATCTTGCTGAGCTGTGGGACAAGGGGGCATGGTGGGGTTGTAGTATAGTCTTCCCACACACAACCCCCCTCTCTGTTAAGATGGCTACCTACCTGTTAGTTTGATGAGGGCAATGTAATGGCTGCCACATGCTTCTGGGTGGGGTGGAGTGCTCCATTTTGCTGAGCTGTGGCACAAGGGGGCCTGGTGGGAGTTGTAGTGCTGGCCTCCCACCCACACACACCCCTCCCTGTTAAGATGGCTACCTACCTGTAAGTTTGGTTGTTGATATACAATGGCTGCCACATGCTTCTGGGTGGGATGGAAGTGTTCCATCTTGCTGAGCTGTGGGACAAGGGGGCATGGTGGGGTTGTAGTATAGTCTTCCCACACACAACCCCCCTCTCTGTTAAGATGGCTACCTACCTGTTAGTTTGATGAGGGCAATGTAATGGCTGCCACATGCTTCTGGGTGGGGTGGAGTGCTCCATCTTGCTGAGCTGTGGCACAAGGGGGCCTGGTGGGAGTTGTAGTGCTGGCCTCCCACCCACACACACCCCTCCCTGTTAAGATGTCTACCTACCTGTAAGTTTGGTTGTTGATATACAATGGCTGCCACATGCTTCTGGGAGGGGTGGAAGTGCTCCATCTTGCTGAGGTGTGGGGCAAGGGGACATGGTGGAGGTTGTAGTGCAGTCTTACCACCCACAAACCCCCTCCCTGTTAAGAGGGCTACCTACCTGTAAGTTTGATGTGATTAATAGAATGGCTGTCACATGGTTCTAGGTGGTGGGTTTACTCCATCCTGCTCAGTTGTGGGACAAGGGTGCCAGGTGGGAGTTGTAGTGCTGGTTGCCTATCCACAAACCCCCCTCCCTGTTAAGAGGGCTCCCTACCTGTAAGTTTGATGTGATCAATGGAATGGCTGCCACATGGTTCTTGGTAGTGGGTTTGCCCCATACTGTTCAGCTCTGGGACAGGGGTGCCTGGTGGGAGTTGTAGTGCTGGCTGCTTATCCACAGACACCCCTCCCTGTTATGATGGCTGGCACCCTGTTGGACAGAGGGAGGGAATGGTTACACATGGCTCTTGGGTGGGGGTAGTGTTCCATCCTGCTCAGCGGTGGGACAGGGGGCCTGGTGGGAGTTGTAGTGCTGGCTGCCTGTACACATGAAACTCATGGAATGTTGCTAGCTACCTTTGGGGTGAATGAGAGGGAGTGAATGTTGGATCTGTGAGACGTGTTGGGGAGTGTGTGGTGCACATGAATGGAATTGGGCCTAGGAGGTGTAGCTTTGTAGTTGTGCAAGTCTGTACATAGCAGTGTGATGGTAGACATTTGTTTTTACTTACCAGCCTCCACTCCCCCGGCTATTCCTGTGAGACTCTCTGGATGCAATATAGCAAGCACCTTCTCCTCCCATGCAGTGAATGTTCTTGGTGGAATGGAAGGGCCTCCATCAGTCATCTGAGCCAGCTGACAGTTCTTGTAGTTCTTCTGTTTCACCTGCCTCTTGAGGTCATGCAACCGCTTCATGATCTCCTTCTTGGTGCGTGGGGTGGTACCTACTGCTTTGACCTTGTTGAATATCCTTCCCCACATTTGTGCTCTGGTGGCTAATGGTGTCTGTTGGACCAGGTTATCTGTCAAAAAAAGGGAACCAAAAAGGATCCTGATAAAGCCTACCTAGAAAAATATATGTATGAGTGCTCTATGAATTAATAGAGTACTACACTAGAAAAAACATACCGTTACCAATGTTTTCACATAAAAGGAGTAAAAACCTAAAGGATATTCTGGTACATACACGCCCATTGACCCAACAAGTCAGCCAGCAGAGAAGCAATCTCCCTGAAGGCCATCATCCATGTGGTAATTGTAGTGTCTGCCATCTAACCAAGAAAACCACGAGGTTCACTTTCAATACAGGGGCAACCTGGGACCTAAGAAGTTTCACAAACTGTCAAACCACCGGAACAGTATATCTAATTACCTGTCCATGTAACCTCCACTATGTGGGAATGACCACCAGGAAAACCACTACTAGAATTAGTGAACATCGCAGTACCATCCGGTGTCAGAGGTCTAGTACAAAAATGACTAACCACTTCTTAGAGAAAAAACACTCTCCTAATGATATGCAATGGATCATCATTGAGAAAATAAGATCTGGTGACAACCTTGAACAACGTCTACATGTAAAGGAACAAAGATGGGTGTATAAATTACATACAGATACCCAAGGCCTCAATGACAATATTCCGTGGAATGTATTAAACCATTAAGTAAGATCATCTGTTGGAAAAACATGTACATCTCTGTATAGTCCATGAAAAAGGAACCCAATCATCAACGCTAACAACAAAACCCATGTATGAATGAGTTAAATACAAATAAAATAAATAGAAACCATACATGTCTCACATTCCACCTATACAACATAGGGTTAACGTAATTATTAGAAATATTTAGAGTAAGAACTCGTACTGAGATTAAGCTCACATTGACAAAATTTGGCGTGTGCTGTTTGGTATATGCCACTAAAAAGAATTACTGATTCACCACTCTAAGATGGCGCCTAAAAATCACTGGGCTGACAAGTACAACCTCTGTCTCATATCTTACCTAGTCATCACAAGAGTACAAGAATTATGTTTGTAACTTTTTTATCAGTAACATTTAAGGTTAAAACTCATTCTAGAATGAAACTCATGTTTACGAATATCATCGTATGTTAAGTGCCACTAGCCATTAAATAGAATGATCCGTTCACCACTCCAAGATGGCGCCTAAAAATTACTCGGCTGACAAGTACAACCTCTGTCGCATATTCTATTTAGCTAGCACAAGAATTTTGTTTGTAACATTTTTATAAATAATAATCAGGGTATAAAAACTCATTCTAAAAAGAAATTCACATTTACGAATATCATCGTGCGTTAGTAGCCACTAGCCACTAAAAAGAATGACCCATTTACCACTCCAAGATGGCGCCCTAAAAAACCACTCGAACGAATGAATAATCATTTTTTCACTCTTTTCCGGCTGACAAATACAAACATGGTTTTGGGTTGAGTACAACCATGATGATCTTGAAATACACTACAACAAGTCTTTAAGAACTACATTTTATGTTCTTAGGTGGTTGGTAATATACAAACTTCATTGTGTCACAATCAAGAAGTGCATGTCGATTCACCATTGTAAGATGGCGCCCAATACCACTCGGGCGGCCACACCTGAGAATTGTTTTCTAATTTTCCTGCGACTAGAAACATTTAAAAGCGAGCACCGACAGGGACACAACAATATGCGGTGTTCCTGGGAGCTCATAGATTTAAAAGCTGACGGTGCAATCTAGACAAGTAAGTTGAAGAAGAAGCAAAATACTTTGACGAATCTTTATGATTGATTCTCTGGCATCTATTAGTAAGATCCACTTGCGCTTAACTTACATTCTTATATCATGTCCTAGATGTCTAGAGCCTCTCTGCCCCAGCAACACTATGGAGTAGAATTACACCTCCATTAAAGTAGGTTTTATTGATGCAACCTACCGTAACCATGTTTTTGTATATATGTGTGTATATGTCTATGTGTTTTTCACTTTATTGACCAAAAGCACTTATTAAATATGCACTTTTTCTTTTTAAGAAATACAAGGTTTTTCTGACATGTAAAAGAGATGTAAAGTTATTAGGATCCCTAGTCCACATCAATCTGTGGACTTGGGTGTGTAACTAATCCTTATATGTCATTGTATTTTCATACAGAAACTACGACCCAGTACATCTAAGAAATCCTGATAAACATGGGAATCGTATGTATTTTTAAAAAACCAATGGTATAAAACCAGTACAAATTAGTTGTTTGTCTGTAAAAACACAGAGTGGTACACGCAAGGCTGGTCCTTGTATGGTCCTGAGGAAGTGGTTGGGGTAACCACGAAACATGTCGACCAAGTAATTAGGGACAGGCACACATAACGTTACTGTACTCTATTACTAGCCCCATTTTAAAGTACATTTACCGGATAGGAGCAGAATAAAATTAGGGCTCACTATCCAGGTAATTTTTATTGAATTAATTTCACTTTTCACTCCACTCCACACAGCACTGCACAACACATCACTACACATAGTTGAAAAAATATAAAAAGTGCTCCTGCGTATTTCGTTAAGTTGTAGCACGCCCCAGACAGTAGATGTCTGGGAGGACCCCTATGATGAAGCATGTCACCCTGGGGAAACCCTAGGTGAGTGAGGGGACTCTAGAAAAATAAGTGTTTTTTCTAGTGTAGTACTCTATTCATTCATAGAGCACTCATACATATATTTTTCTAGGTAGGCTTTATCAGGATCCTTTTTGGTTCCCTTTTTTTGACAGATATATCGTAACAGGAGGAAAAACCTACCTTCCCATCCTCCAACTCCCTTTCCTTTATTGTTGGACCAGGTTACCAAACAATTGTGGTTCTACTCTGATTTTCTCACCTGCCATTACTGACAACTCATTATCAGTGAATTTGGGCATTTTCTTTTGAGCCATGGTGTGTGATGTGCAAATGGTTTGAGGTGCAGGTGTGAGTGTGGTGGGGTGTGTGCGTGCGTTGTTGTGCTGTTGAGATGTGAGGTGGTTTGCCTCTCCTTTGTGCTGTAGGGTTTAGTTCCTTCAGGGCTGGAGTATTGCAAAGGGCATCTGGTCAGGGAAGGGGTTGGTGTTATACTCAGCTATGTGGGTGTGTCTAAATGGAGTAATGCTGTCAGGTGTATTGTGTGGGTTGTCCTCGGATTTGTATTTTTTAAGCTGCATGGGGGTGTGTCCTTGGGGGCTGTTAGGTGTTTTTGGGGGCTGAGCTAGTTTGATGTGTACACTTGGTGGCCTTGTTGTGTGTTTTTTTTGTCAACCGCCTTAATAGTTCCGGAGCAGCCGCAGCAGTGGGTATGCAACAGCCCCTCCGCCTGCTCTCCCATTCATCACTGTTAGCGATCGCGGTGGTCGGAAACTGCGGATCGTTCCGCTGTCACCTCAATGGTATCCTAATTGTGCGTACGGTCACTCCGCTGGCATTGCGGCGGGTTTGGGTTTTCCCGCCGCGGATGGATTTTTACCTGCTCCGCCCGCTACCGGCGGTCTTTTGTGGCATAGTTCCACCGCAGTCGGATTTTTCTAGCCTTTGATCCTAATCTGACCACCGGTTTTCCCGCAGTACCTGCAGACGGTTATTTTCTGCTACCATAGCGGTCGAAATGGTTTTCCGACCACCATCCTAATAGACCCCTATGTTTTTATTAATTATATTTATTATTTAATTAATTTTATATTATTTTTAAGACATATAAAAAAACGATATTTTAAACAACGATATTTTAAGCAACGATATTTTGGTTTTGATATTTTTGTACTTACCTTTGTAGAGATAGGATGTCGATATTCTGTCCATCGATATTCTGTACTTGATATTCTTGCAGGTTGATATTCGGTCTCTCAATGTTCTGTCAGTGATCCCAAAAGAAGAACTGTCAGAGAAAAAATCATCTTGATCCATTTAATATCCAGAAGCATTTAGTTGAAAAACTGGTGGCTCCGGTTCTGCAATAGTACTCAAAAAATCCAAAAGAGGTGGATCCACCGATGGTGGATCTGAATGAACGATATCAGTTGTAGATTACACAGTAGTAACAGCAGTACTCACTTCAGTCGTGTTGCTGGTTGGGGATGCAGGAATTAGTTGTAGTGCATTCTTTGCACCCCCCCTCAGCTGGGGATAAACAGCTTTGGGGGTGCTCACCAGCTGCAAAGGAATTTCCTTTATGGTAGTGAGAGGATTTAGGGAAGTACCATGGTCTCCTTGTGACCTACAGTTTAGAATCGGCCGCATGGTGTAATTTGACATGATCAATGGAGACAAAACGATTGTCTTTAGAACCAGGGAGAGGTGGCAAGATAATTGTTTTTGTGCCTTGGATCGCAAGGACTGGCACAGGTGTTCGGTATGATGGGCCGAACTCCTTTTTCACCGCTACTTTTTCATGAACGAGATCACCAATCTTTGGAATCTAGCCAGAAGGCTCTGGTTTCTCCTCAATTCTCGCTGAGGGAGATGTCTTCAAATGTTCGTTGGATTCGGTGTCAGAAGTTTTGTAGTTCTTGTTAGACAGATTATCTACCTCCAAAGGGCGTGGCAGCCGCCACAATGTCTGGACAATCAAGGTCTGGAGCATACATTTGAGGCCAAAAAGTACTTCGCATGGGGTCCGCCCACCCAGAGAGCTTTTAGGGAGGTTATTAAAAGCCCTCTGAACCCTGTAGAGGTGATGGATCCAACTACTCCCAGTGCCTGATACTCTCGGTGTTAAGGACTGCTTTACGTCATGGTTCATTCTTTCCACAACAGAATAGCCCTCGAGCCTGTATGGAGAAGAATATTGCGCCTGCACACGCAGGGATGCCATAGTATCCTGATATGCTTTTGAAGCAAAAGCCGGGCCCTGGTCCAAGTGGATTGTATTGCATGAATGTGTTCTGATAAAGACTTGCAGGTCTTTAATAACAATGTGAGTGTCAGCCGAGCGCTGTTGCCAAACCCAGAGGAACCTGGAGCAAGAATCAAGTGCAACTAGGATAAATGTAAGCAGTGCATCCGAAATAAGAGGTCCAAATAAATGCAGCAGAAAGGTTTGTTAGAAATCAACAGGTTTGTCTGCAGTGGACGGGCCACATTGGAACCTTTAATTTGCTGATAAATGTCACAAAACAGGGCACATTATTTTTTGCCCTTATAATATAAGCCTTGCCACCAATAACGTTGCTGTAACTGTGAAATTGAGCCTGCAAAACCAGCATGTGCAAAAGCAACACCTTCATGAGCAGCTATCACTAAAGCTAGTCTGTGGTCTTGGTTAGGAATCAACCGATCGACAACTCCTGGAACAGTTACAAAATAAATATTGTGTTCATTTAAGTGGTAGGTATATCTGGATGGAAATCCCTTAGGTAAGGGGGTGCCCTCTTCATTCACATTAACGACAGCCAAGATATCAGAGTCTATTCTCCTTTTTGAATGAGGAATTACAGCAACAGTAGCAGTGGGACTGCAGATTTGGCTACTACACCAGCCAGTAAATTGCTTACAATGTGTGTTGCCACAAGCTGATGACTCAAAGTATGAGTAACATGAACCTGTGGCAACCTATCTTTGAGGTCTGCCACCTTAACCCAAAGCGTTTTATGCTTGATTGTATTGCCTTTAGAATCTTTGTATCCCTTCTGTCTCCAATGATATAAATCATCATTAAAGGATTGTGCTTTGTAATACGAATCACACACTACAAGTGTGTGGAGTTCGTGATCCGTATGTTCAAGTGCAAGAAGCAAAGCCTTCAGTTCAGCCAACTGCGCAGTACAGTCCCCCAGTTACTGCGTGCAAGTTTTTTGTGGTTTTTATTTCCTGTCCAACACCACACCAATATCAGTGGCACAAGCCACTGAATAATTTTGTTTAGAACCGATAGAAGGTTGGGCTGAACCATTGGTGTAAATAATATATTCATACTGATCAAGTGGTAAAACAGAAGTTGGCATGAGATAAACATGCTCCTACTGTAAGAATTCTTGTGTATGTAAAGAAGGGTCAAAGACGAAGTCTACATCAACAGCTAATACGGATGTTGCCCATTGTATTCATCTAGAATGGAGGGCTTTAGCATTAGGAACGCTAGCCTTTGTGACAGCCTCTAAGGCCTGCACGGAGTGATGACGATGCGTTTCCCTTGTGCAAGTGGCCTTTCTTTAGGGACAGCCATCTCACTGCAGTCAGTCTTTTTCAGTGGAAGCAAAACTCATTTCCCATTGGAATACAAATGAGATTTATATGCAATCGGCACTGTTTCACCTTCATTAAAAGTGATATAAATAAATCTAATTGCACCCGGTAGAATCAGTATTACCAGGTTTGTGGTAGTCAAACGTGTATGTAGATGTTGGGTTTTAAGTATAGCCGATTGTAACGATCTGACTGTATTTGTGTGTTCTGATGTCCTGTGGTTAGCCGAATAATCAGGATGTATTATTTCATAC
Organism: Triturus cristatus; assembly: GCF_964204655.1. Classification (NCBI taxonomy): domain Eukaryota; kingdom Metazoa; phylum Chordata; class Amphibia; order Caudata; family Salamandridae; genus Triturus; species Triturus cristatus. The sequence goes on from NC_140594.1 coordinate 884,932,882, forward strand.
AGAGGTTTGATGTGTTGTGCATAATCTGGTGTGTATGTTCTGCCAAAATTAAGAAAACCCAGCAGGGATTGCAATTTCGTCAATGTATTTGGCAGTTGCAATTGTGCACACTTCTCCAAAAAAATAGGTTCAAAACTCTTTCCCTCATGTTCAGATCCTAAAAATAGGACACTCAGAAAAGCTATAATAGATTTCTTAAAGTTAAATTTATAGCCAAGTTAAGCAAATCCCAATATTATGCAATCTACTCTGGCTAAGTGTGGGTTTAGTTCATCATTCGTAAGGTAGATATCATCTACGTATGGCAATGTGTCTAGGTCAATATCATGTAGAACTGACATAATGCATGGTGCAAATAGTCCTGGGTTGTTTTATAGCCCATTGGAAGCCTTGTGTATTTCATTTGAAAATCAAGAGTGGAAAACGCTGTCCAATCTCTGCTTTCAATCCCTGGAAATGTGGCTAAAAAAACATTGGAAATATCAAGGTTGTTTAGAATTTTTACGGACTTTATTGTTATGAGTGCCGCACTGTGTGTATTTTGTATTGCAAAAGTGTGTGTGTGACTATTTAACTGTCTGAGTCTATTCTATACAGGTTTCGATACAGGGTTCAATTACTCCCTGGTACTCCAATTGGGAGAATATTTCTTTAACAGGTGCTTTAGCATCCCGTTTAATAGGATATTGTGGTTGCACTTGCCGGCTGGACCGTATAGGTATTACATAATAAGGAGAGTCCTTATCCCATCCAACATGATTTTGATATGGTGTAGGGGCTAGCTCAAGTGCCCATTCTGCCGCATAAGATTGTTTAAGTTGCTTTGGGACAAGAGCAGAAAAAGAAGGAAGGATCACATCGTCACCCTGTAGGGATGTTTCTACAAACTGTGTGGGCCAATCGAAAATTGTAGTGCCTTTCAGAGGACTCCCGGGGTGGAGAACTTCTGCGAGGTTTACCTTTCTGTAGTTGTTTATATTTATTGTGAGTAAGCTGATAAACGCACACTGTGGTGGAGTATGCAGTTGAAATAGTGTTCCCTCGTAGTAAGGTTAGGGCTGTGCACCAGGGCATCGCCCCCTGATCATGTGCATCAATACTGACAAGTGTGCAATGCATTCCCCTGGAGGAGAGTAACTTCCCCTCAGTGCACTCTCAACAGAAGCAACTCTCTTTCAATCTTGTAATTTGGTAATCCAAAGAAGTATATATGATTTAAAGTAAAAGATCCTTCACATTTTTATTTTCTTGATCATCTTTATACAACGGTTGAATGGCATTTGCGTTGAAGTCATTTGTATGCCATCACTTATTTTAATACAAATAACTAGGGTATCTCCTAGTCCTGATGCATTTCAGATGTGGCCCTTCATCAGGGTAATGATTTTCCTTGAGATTAGTAGCACAACAATTCAAAATGGGGCAAAAAATGGAACCTTTCATAAACATATACATAATGCTAGTACGCATGTGAAATAGATGCAAAACCCAAGAAAAAAAAATCCAAGAGGAAAAAACTCAGGGTGCTCCAGTTTCCATCCATGGACTTTGTAAAAAGCCAGAGTAAATTAAGTAAGCAACTTTTAGACTATGCAGCAAGCTCCCAGTGTGCATAACATGCAAAGTGTTAGGTCTAAAAAGTTTCCCCTTCATGCAAGATAAGAAATAAATTACCCCACAGTATGACAGGTCATAGAAACAAAACATGCGTTGTCGGCTCAATTAAAAACCATGTCAGTAATAATGTGTACAGATGCCAAGCCTGGTGACTTGTTCTGACCGTGATATAAGTAGTGAAGCAAAAACAGGCAAATCAACTGTGATTGCTTTTTCGCTCGGGGAAGCATGATGTGTGAGAGTACAGGAACTAGAGCGTTCCGTTCAATTAGTCAAGCTCGTGAGGTTAAAAGACAAGTGTTAGTACAAACAAGTGCGATTGCTTCCCCGCTGTCGGGACGTCAGCAGCGCAAGATAACAGGCAGGCTACTAACCTTGCGTGACAGCCAGCAGGGACGACAGCTTGTAGAGTGGCCTCCCTATTCTCCCAGACACTACCCCTCACCAAAAGAGGGAACTATTGTATGGAGGGCAGCGTCTCGGGGAACAGGGAAGAGGGTATCCGCTCAGGATGGGAAGAGGAGTATGAAAGGAGAAGGTCCAAGGAACATACGGCCGTTAGGAGGCTGCAGAGGGGGAGAAGAGAAGCGTACTCGCAACGGTGGTCAATGCGTGTACTCGTCACAGAGGCGATGAAGCTTAGGCGAGGTTCCTGGTCCGGGGAGGAAAGCGTCCGCGCACAGCGGAGGCTTCAGGGTCGAGATGGGGCTTGAGCGGGAAGGAAAGCGTCCGCGCACAGCGGAGGCTTCAGGGTCGAGATGGGGTTTGAGCGGGAAGGAAAGCGTCCGCGCAACGGTGGTCAATGCGTATACTCGTCACAGAGGCGATGAAGCTTAGGCGAGGTTCCTGGTCCGGGGAGGATTGTCAAGCACTGACCTACGCGCAAGGAGGAGCTTATATAGGGGCGGGTCGTTGATTTTCCCGCTCTATTTGTCGGTGGTGCCCCATGGTGTTATGGGTATTGTAGTGCATTCGTACGGCGCCCTGCTTTCTTCTTCCCCCAAGGGTCCTTAACAGTGCTATAAGGGTGGTGGCGCACTCGGGCACTTCTGTAACCATGGAGGATCGCTACACCCGCTACCGGTAAGCGGGGAAGCGCAACTTGTGGAAATGTTAAATTCAGTGCAGTGCATGCAACGAGTCAAACTACTAAAGTTAATTCTCTTAAAGATAACTAAAATTAACTGCTTGTGCCATATACAATGGTTCGCACTCACCAAAAATGTGCAACAAAGACATGTAAAACTGGCGTCTCTTCAGTAACGTGAGTTATGAACGCTAAGAACTCGTGTTATTAAGAAGAAGGGTGAAAATTAAAGGCAGACTAGCTATTACGTGCAGTTAGGCTAACATAAGTGAGAAAATACAGTGGACCTGTAGGAAATACAAGACAGTCTGGTGGTAAAAGGTGTTTGCACCAACGGTGGTGGTGATTGACCATAATAATGTGGAATGGAAATATCGAGTGCAAAAATATTGTTGTCAAGAATATCAATTTTAAGGTAAGTAATTAATATCGTTTGTAAAAAAATTGTTGTTTAAAATACAGTTTTTTAATTATTGTTATGTTTTTTAGTATATATTTGAAATGTATATAGCATACTTTTTGGCCCACTTATTCTTTATGTTTTGTACTATATTCGTTTCATTTTTAGTAGTTATGAAATGTAATTTAATTTAATTACATTTTGTGTTTTTCTTTTCTGTGGTGGGTTGTGGGTTTATAGGGGGATAGGGTGGGAAGTAATTTAAATGTAATAAATGAATGATTATTTTTTAATTAATATTATTTATTTAATTGATATTTCATTTTGTTAATTTTTTTTATGTAAATGCTTTTTTGCGGGTTGTGCCATTTATCGGCATAAAGGGTGGAAAGTAATTAATTTTTTATTAATTTATAATTAGTTGTAAATTAATATTAATTAATGAATTGATAATTAATTATGTTTATTGTGAAATACATTTTTTAGGTGTGGGTTGTGGGCTTTATAGGGGTAAAAAGTGGGAAGTAATTTATTTTTTAATAATTAATTGTTTATTAATATTTATTAATTAGTTGATAATTAATTATGTTAATTGTTTAGTTAAATGTTTTTAAGGTTTTGGGTTGTGGGGTGTATAGGGGTAAATAATGGGGAGTAAATTGTTATATTTTATTTGTTATTTACATGTTAACTACTAATAATTATTTAATTGTAAATTAATTAATTTCATTATGTTATAAAAAAAAGATTTGTTTCATTTATGGGTGGGGGTTGTAGGTTTCACTGGTGGGAAATTAATTAATTTGAATGAATTTATGTTTAGTTTTTCATAACTAATATTTGTTTAATTGATAAATATTTAAATGTATTTACTATTTTGAATAATTTTCATTGTGTTTAAGATATTTTACATGTTTTTAATGTTGCACTGACAGTAGTGGCAATAGTAAATGTTTTTGTTGTTGATTTTGATATTTATTGTTGTGATAATTGTACTGGAATAGTAAACTGAAGTATTTTCCAATGTTATATTTTAATTAATTTTATATTTATTGCAGTTAGAGTAGTTAATGTTATTTTTGTGTGATGTAACAAATGGTGTTACTGTTGGGTTGTGCTTGGTGGAAATACTTATTTTTATATATATTTAGTATCAATTTGTTTTAATGTAGTGGGATATTTATATGTATTTATTTTTAATAATTTATTTTATGTTGTAATTTATATAAGTACGTGTTTGATTCATTATAATAATAATATTTAAAAATGTCAACATGTGTTGTTTACTTTTTATTTTATATTAAATTGGTTTCCTTTTTTAATATTTTATGTTTTTGGTATATTTAAATATGTATACATATATTTTTGATAATATATTATTTATGATTTTTTAAATTATATTATTATTTAAAATATTAGTTTATTTATATTCTGTATAATATATGTATGTTCATATGTATATATGTGTGAGTGTTTACATTTTTTAAAGTAAGTTTATTTGTTATGTTTGCTAAAATATACATTTGGATATATTTTATTGGTATAAATGAATGTTAGTATTTCATAAATGTTTATTTTAATATTTTAAATTATATATATTTAAAAATCGATATTTTATACAAATTTGGGCCTGATTACTATGCTGTCAGAAAAGACTCCGACCGTAGGTTGGAGCCTTTCCAACAGCATCGTAATTTGCTGTTCGGATTCCTTTCGTCCGCCTCATTACAATAGAGGCGTTTGGAAAGGAATCCGACCGGTCATTCCGAATGGCTTTCTTCGGGCTTGGAGAGCCCGTCCACCAGTCGGAATGCTGTCAGTAATCCCAAGGACGGCTCTTCCTGCCCTTGGGATTACGATGTCGGGTTTCGGCAGCCTTTCTGTGACTGCCTTTCCGACATTCCACTTTGGGGGCCCCCAGCAGGCCCTCATGGGTGCACGCCCTCCAGTTGGAAGCCGAGGGGGCACCTGTGATGCCCCCCTGTTGACCCCGGCACCCCGTTGCAGGCCCCTTGAGGAGTCTGCCACGGGGCTCAGGGATGAATTACAATGGGAGCATGCATTCCAGCCAGAATACATTCTCCCATTGTAAAGTATAGGAATGCGACATAACAGTGTTTGGTCGCATCCTAATTAGTTGGTCGGGACCGCTGACCCGGTGTCGGTCGGTCCCTGGACTGAGACGATGTTGGGCAGAGGAAACTGTTCATTCAGGGTTATCTGCTAGTATGTGGCTGTTAGATGGTGGGGCTCACTGGATATAAACGAGCTTGTCTGATTACTTGTGACATATGTATTTGCGGTGACGGGGGTGACAGCCTCCATATGGGTATGTGGGTGTTCCTAACCAATTGTAGCCGGACATTTCCTCCTAGTCGGAAGTGTCCCCGCTTCCCTCACCCTCACTGCTTGTCCGTGTGGTGTGAATCCAGACTAATAGTGTTTCCTTCCATTGTTCAGCTATGGGGCCTTGCCGCACTCATCTAGTTTCATCCTAGCTCATAGCTCTACCCTCAGCTTCAGCCGAGCTGATTGCATTCTGATTCCAGGATGTGACCTGCGGCCCAGTTATAGACTTCCAAGTTAAGGCTATCCTTCTTTTGGCTAGAGCCATGCCTAGATCTATAAATCTATTCCCAACCTTATGCTTGGGTGGCCGGGGCAAGAGCCCTAATAAGCAGACCTCAACCGTGGGGGACAGCTCTTGCCCCACAGTGACAGTGAACTTGGCTAATATTGCTTAGGGCTGTACAACCCCAAGCCATATGTAGGAAGTCTGCGTCTGCATGGTTAGATCTCGGGAAATTTTGCAGTTCCGATCCCAGATGTGACATTGAGACTATGAGGTGTCATATAAGCCATATGTACAAAGTTAAATTGTATACATTTAAATGTGTGATACAGGAGATCTTCCTAGGGGATTGCAGGATCTTTTCCCATTCCGCATCCATAAGTTCTCTATCGATGATCGTTTCGCATTTCCCATGCAACATGAAGAAGCGGGGAAAGGATGCACCAAGTAGTGTGGCATGAAACCATTTCACCTGATTTCCAGCAGTGCCCAGGGTAATCAATGAGTGCAGTACAGGATGTGTCTCTCGTTTCTCCCTACCAATTTCCCATAGCTGTCCAAAGGTGCATATCAGTGCCTCATATTGTGGGAACTGTCCCGGGGGAGACCACAACTGTCCACCAGTTTCTCAAATGGGAGCAGCGTTTTCTCCTGGTAGCAGTACACTACCCTCTTCAGTCCAGCCTCCCTCCAGGATGTCAATTGGTCTGTTTTGAATATCGATTGTGGGTCTCTGTGCGGTAAACCCAGCAGCAGCAGCATTGGAGAGTACCTGGGGGACTGAGTCAGTTTGGCAATGCCTGGCTTCCCACTCTGTAAAGCTGTGGTTTGCAACGTCGACCGGTATGGAACTATGGTTGCAGGAACTAGCAGCTTAGCCAGCAAGAGTTTGGGCTTCGTGTTAGGCGCCATCATAAAGGATCCCTCTGTGTTCACTCCCTCCAGCCATTGTGCCCAGACGTGGGTCACTTTGCCACTGGATTCAAGCTAGCCAGGTTGATGAGGGGTGTTAGCCCGAAACCGGTCTCAGGATGCCTGTTTCCGGTCCAGGGAAGACCTGGCTTGGCAGTTTGGGCTGGACTGTTCCCATAAGGCACAGGTTAAAGACTGATTTGCGTATAGCTGGGTCTGAACTAGGGTGGCGAAGTGAGCTAAAGGATTATGATAGATTCAACCCAGATCTGTTCACTGGAGGTGAGTGTCTGAAACGTTTCACCGCTCCGTCCATCATCTCCTTGTGTTTGCTTTGTTCACCCTAAGTTGGCAGGGTATGTCCAAACGTGGGTCCCTTGCTCACTTTGATACTGGATTCAAGCTAACCTGGCTGATGAGAGGTGTTACCCCTAAACTGGTCCCAGGATGCTTGTTTCCAGTCCAGGGAAGACCTGGCTTGGCAGTTCGGGCTGGACTGTTCCCATGAGGCACAGGGTCAAGACTGATTTGCATATAGCTGGGTCTGAACTGGGCTGGCAAAGTGAGCTAAAGAAAGATGTTGGGTTCAACCCAGGTCTGTGACTGGGGGTAAGCATCTGAAAAGTTTCAGTGCTCCGTCCATCATCTCCTTGTGTTTGCTTTGTTCACCCTAAGTTGGCAGGGTATGCCCAGACGTGGGTCCCTTGCTCACTTTGCCACTGGATTCAAGCTAGCCTGGCTGATGAGGGGTGTTACCCTGAAACCAGTCCCAGGATGCTTGTTTCTGGTCCAGGGAAGACCTGGCTGGGCGGTTTGGGGCTGGACTGTTCCCATGAGGCACAGGGTCAAGACTGATTTGCATATAGCTGGGTCTGAACTGGAGTGGTGAAGTGAGCTAAAGAATGATGATGGATTCAAACCAGATCTGTGACTGGGGGTGAGTATCTGAAAAGTTTCAGCGCTTCATCCATCTCCTTGTGTTAACCAATGAAGCTGGGCGGCCAAGAGATAGAGCTGAAATTCAGTACCCCCAGGCCTCCCTCTGACATAGGGTGCTGTAGTGTCCTCAACAACAATCTCCTCTGCCCATCTCCTCATATCAGGTACCATAAAAAGGAATTCAATTGTCCGAACCACCCAAGGGCATCAAGATCGGTAGGTTGACAAAGTAATATAGAAGGATGGGTAGGATGACCATTTTGGCCAGAGAAATCCTGGCCATCACAGGTAGCTGTAAAGTGCGCCTAAAAAGCACACATGACAGGAGGGACTAAAGCGCTCTGTCCAAATTCCCTTCCCTAATATCATCCAGGGAGTGGAAGACATGGATGCCCAAATATTTAAATGAGGATGGTGCCAAGTTAGGGTCGGCAGGCAGGGCCACAGGTCTGGACATGGGAAATGAGCCATTTTTTATAGATCATTTACCGTTTCAAGGCCTTCCTTAACAAGTCCATAAAGCTAACCTCCCATTTAGAATGAGGCAGGAAAGGTATTAACCTTGTCTAAAATGGGCAATAATTAAAATGTCTGAGAATTAATGCAAGGTGTGCATGTGATTTATAACTGGAAATAAGGAAGATTTTGTCTGCGAGTAACGTGAAAGAATGCACATTATCAACAGACTTATGCCAGCGTAAAAAGCCTTCGATCGAAAATTGCCTGTAAATTTCATAGAGCTATAACACATGCCTAAGGCCTCACATACATAGCATACACATAAGTGGCAGAAACTCAATCTTTTTTGGAAAAGAGTGATTGTGACTCTGTGCAAACGTGCAGAAATGTTAATTATGATTACCTTAAACTATTAGGTTACAATAAAAGTGGAATGTAATCAACGGACACAAGTTGTGTGAGCGCACACACACACATACACTGAAACACACAAGGCCCGATTCCGATCTCGGTCGGAAGGGCTCCGATTCGGATTTGGTTTTACCTAAACTAATCCGGAGCCCTTGTTTCCGACTGACTCGTTCCCAATTCCGAATGACCAAGTACGATGCCTGGAAACCCTTAGCGCTGACCGAATTGGCGAGCCTTCCGGAGCCACATTGTACAGCTCTATGGAGTAGGTTTTCCAAGCGAGCAAGCACAATGAATGATTCGGACAGCCTCAATGATTTGTTTTGCCCGGACCAAAAAGACTGCTGGAATCGGTCTTTGGGGGCCTGTAGCAGGCCCACCTTCAACCGGGGCCCTTTCAGACCATGCACAGTGTGGCAGGCACCAAGTGGTGCGGCCACAGGATGCACGGTGATTCCCAACCACCCCTTTTGTCAATGGGAGCCTGTGTAAGGGTTTGGCATATTTGTCTTTGTTCGACCACAGCTTTGCTTGAATATTTCATGTATGGACTTCTGATGCCTAATGACTTGCACAGAGGGAAGGAATCCTTTGCCCTTACAGGATAAAACAATGCTGATAAGGAAGTTTCCTGGGTGACTGCTCACTGAGGAAAGACCTTAGATTATTGAAAGATAGCTTTGCATCCAGTTATACTCAATTTGTCAAAAATGATTCCACTCAACTGAGTGTCTGGTGATGTACTACTAGTCCGCACATCCTGCACAACAGAATAGTGTGGTAGATGGTGTCAAATTCCGCACCTAAATCCAAACCACATTACCTTAGCCCTTGTATCCAGCTCAGTCCAGCGGTCATCAAATATGATGAGAGTGGCAATTCCCATGCCTCTTATTTGAGTCTAGGCCAACCCTTGGTGAATGAAAGTTATTCTTTAACTATATGAATCACTGAAATGATTCAACTGTCACCTCATTAATAATGTATTTGGATATAAAAAAAGTAAAGCTTCAATACATGTTGGCTTAATCATTAGGGTCTAACGGTGCTTTTTAAGAACCGAGGCATGCTTCATCTGGTCTAAAGTAGTTCCAAAGTGTAGAAATACATTAATGAACAATTTACAAAGTGGGAAATTGGTGGTAGAACAGCTAGTCATTTGAAAATATACATTGAGCAGGAGACAAGTGGGGAGCAGAAGGTCTCAGAAGAGAAGGGATTGGTACTGTCATGGTCTTGCATTTACCATTCAGCCTGCAGTAGATGTTGAATCACAATGTTACAATAGCACAATATTACAAACTTTAATGTTCTAATTGTATTCTGATAAAGGGAAGACTAGCAGTGGTCTAGGAACGTTGACAACAGAATATAAAGCTGCTGAACTCTCACATTGGTTTGTAAATAGTAGAGGCCATTTTGTAGCTAATAGGCATAAATTTCCTCATAGTTCAAGGCATCTTTGCTAGGCAATCAAGATGCACTGTTGCTGCAGCCAGAACCTTGCTGCCAGAACTGTTAAAACCTTGTAGATTGTTTTTCTTTGAAACCAAGTTTGGAAGCCTGAACAAAATCTAGAGAAGTTTTCCTAGGATTTAAATAATGTTTGAAATCCATCTTTTGAGAACTGAGGCTGAATTACCATGAAGGATTACTGAACTATATATGTTTCACTTATTTGCATCCTATATACGTTAAGGAATAGAAAGGATCTGCTTCACTTCAAACAGGTATTATTATTCACAATAGTCTTGTGGTCGGAGACACTTATAAGGCTTATTTAAGCTGGTGCATTACAAAGATCTCACACATCCAAAAATCCAAGATCAAGAAAATTACCTTTCCACAAGAATTGCCAAGAAGAAAACAGAGTTACAGCCAAATACAATGGATTTGTCTTCGGCAAGTTTCCTTTAAGCTTCAGAATTAGAATATTCACAGAATGAATATAAGATCACCTTAAAGAAAAAGTTAAGTGTGACAGTAAGCTGCAGCACTCCGAGTATGAAGAAAATAGGGGTGCCCTCTTAGGCTGGAAAATGAAGGTAGATTTAGTCAAAAACCATATTGATCCTCTTATTGAGTAAGGCACAGGAAGAGCCTTGAACACAATAGGCGAAATAAAAAACGAGATGGTAGGCATTCTTAGTGCAGTTAATAGGGAAAACATCAACCCAGGCACATTTCAAATCAGAGTGGTTGCTAGATAGAAAACTCCCAATCCCTCTCAGATGAATACATTGCTGTTCTTCAGGTAGAAATTACAGAGGAAAAAATTAGAAATCAGGTCAAGGGCTTAAAGAATGGTAAATCAGAGGGCCACATTCAATACCTGCAGAGCTGTATAAGCAGCTAATTTTTTGAGCTTGTCCCCCTGTAGAAACTCTATTCAATACAATCTATTTGGACAAAACCTGGACCTGGTATGAAGCCACACTCGCTATGATCATGAAACCAGGTAAAGATCCCAAGAAGGCTGATTTTTATAGATCCATACTGCTACTAAACTGTGACTATAAAATCTTTTTAGGAATCTTAGCTAAGAGGCTATCGAATGTTGTGCACACAATTATCCACCCTGATCAGAAGGACTTCAATCCAGGCAGCCAGCTACATGATTAACACATCTTCTTATAGACACTATAGACAGAGCTGAAACTTTTACCATCCCCCCTGATGATTGCAACTGTACGTTATGTTATGTTAATCGCACTTGTAGAGCGCACGGTTACCCTGGGGTGTCCTGGCGCTAAGCACGGGCTACTGGGGAACACAGGTATGTATGCTACTGGGAGAAGAGCCATGTCTTCAACCCCTTTATAAAGGAGAGGAGATCCGGGGCATTCCTGTGATGAAAAGGAAGCTCGTTCCATACCTTATAGGCACAGGTGATGAAGCCCCTGCCTCCCCAATTGGCTCTTTTGAATGCGGAAACTTGAACTTGTTCAGCTCCAGTGGAGTGTAACATTCGTCCAGGGACATACCATTGGAATTTACGCCTAAGGAACTCAGGTCCTGCTCCATTCATGGCCTTGAAGACGATACAAAGTGCCTTAAATCGTACTCTTTGTTTGACCAGGAGCCAGTGCAGTTGCCTGTGCTCCTCTTTTACAGAGACAAATTTCAGAGTTCCTGACAACAATCTGGCCGCTGCATTTTGAGCTAGTTGGAGCCGATTGATGTGTTGCCTTTGGGCATTAAGATATAGGCCGTTGCAGTAGTCCAGGCGCGGCATTATAAGGGCCCTTACCACTGTCTTAAAACTGCTTTCAGTCAAGAAAAATTTAATTTTTCTTATAATTCCTAGGACCAGAAAGCAGGCCTAGATCACCATACTTATTTGGTCACCCATGGTGAGTTTATTGTCCACCAATACCCCAAGGTTTTTTGCTTTCCTAGAGGGTAGGGGGCAGGAACCAAGGTCTTCTGGCCACCATTCGGGTGTCCACATACGGGGATTGTTTCCAAACTTTATGCCCTCGGTCTTACTAGAGTTTAATTTTAGACAGTTGGCGGACATCCAGCACGAGATGGCACCCATGAAGTCATGGAAACGTGCCCCTGTTTCCTTTTCCACACCCTCAGTCAGTGACAACACTATTTGAGTGTTGTCAGCATAGGAGGTGAGTTGAAAGCCAAAGGATCTAATGACTCCTGCCAGGGGTGCCACATAGATATTAAAAGCGTCGGGCTGAGTGACGAGCCCTGTGGCACCCCACATGGAAGGGAGAACGGTTTGGACATATTGCCGTTCAGATCCACAGTTTGTTATCTATCAGATAGAAATGATTGCAGGAGTTTCCATGCTCGACCTTCTACTCCTATATTGGACAACCGGTCCATCAACACTTCGTGATGGACCATGTCGAAGGCCGCAGACAGATCCAGCAGGATCAGTATGGCATTGCCTCCCTTGTCAACGGCCTCACTAATTTCCTCAGTGGATTTAAGAAGAGCCAACTCCATGCTGGGAAAGGCATTCAATACTGTATATTGGGTGTATCTATGGGCAGTATTGAAGAATTTTGGATTCAACATTAATGTCAGTCAGTCATAATCACTTTATTCGGTTAATTAAAACCATAAAAGTACAATACAAAAATCATAATTTAAAAACAACAAAGACAAAATTCATTTAAAATATTCCTAAACACCATAAAATATGAGACCCCCATCCTTATAACATAGAAAAATTATTTTGGAAATTCCTTTCAAAGTTAATCGTATCCACCCAGAACATCCAATTAAGCATTCATTTCTTGATAATTGTAAAAAAGTTCAAAATATTTCATATCCCCAGTTTTTCTTTTCTCTAACTGCCCCAACTAAAAAACTAGCAATGTTAAAAGTTTCCAATACATTGTTCAACATCTGTAAATATACTAGGGCAGGCCTTACCTGCACCAAACCCTTACTCTTTAAAAGAGGTACTAAAACACGTATAAATATATGTAGATAGTAGTCGCAAAACATGATAAAGAGCCTTGGGTGGAAAAATTACAACAGGAGCAGAGACCCAAATCTTCCGCCCTTTGCCACCCCTGTGGTTCTGCCAGTAAAAAATGCAAATAATTAAATCTAAATCTTATTAAATTAAAGCGGTAGTAGGGCTTTGTTACTTCGTTTAAATAGGGTTCCATTGCTGGGCTCGTTTTCAAGAGTGAATGGGCTCGTACCGTAGGTTTCATCAACACTCTGGTCTCTCCTTCAGCTTGTATCATACATAAGAAGTGTTTCTTGACCCAAGATAAATCCTTCTTTGATAGCTTATTTGGTGAATCAAACAGCTCCGGACGCCCTCATTTCAATGTCAACTTCTTAATATAACATAACCAGGAGATGCTGCTTGCTTTATCCAGGGAGAAACAGTCCCGAACAATCTCACAGTTCATCTCTAAATCGGGATTGGTCCAGATCGTCATTCATTTGAGTAACGGAGCCATACAATTCAGACATGACACAAAACCAATACCCAATTCCTGATGGATAATATAAGAAGGTGTTGATTACGGGACTGATAACAAATTTCTAAGGAATTTATTCTCTACTATTTGGAGATCCTCAGCCTCCTTATAGCCCCATATTTCAGGTCCACAGTTAGAGATAGCAATACATTTTGCTCTACATATATTTAAAATGGCTTGAACTGGCTTAGCCCCCTTATGCAAAATCAAGAATTTCTACTGTTGATCTTACCATAGCTTTTCTTTTGGCTTTCTTTTGCAGTGCCAATGTGCTCTTTTCATCAAACAAAACCCTTCAGTATGGAAAAGTGCTCACCCTAGATATTTTGTTTCCTTCACAATAATGCATTTTTAATTTTTTAGGTCTGGATCCCAAAATCATAGTGAGAGATTTAGTAAAATTAAACGCTTACATCCAGCAAACCCATTCCATTCCCATTTCAACATTAATGTCATTAAGACAATACTACCCCCTATATAAAGCACCTCTAGCTAAGATCTTGATCAATGGGTATCTGACTACATTTGTTCTCGATTTCTAGAGGTACTATGCTTTGTGAGCTATACATTGAGCCTTTTGCTCAAATGATAAGGCTAGATAAGTCCATGCTTCTGTTTGAAGCTCCGGGTTTACCGATCAAAGATGTAATATATGCCGATTATATAATTCTGTATACTTCCAAACCACAATATTCCATTCACAGAATTGAGCAGCACTCTGATGAGTTTGGGAGGTTATCTGGGTACTTAATGAATACGGACAAAACAGAGGTCATGACTTGGGCTAGAACATATCCAGTTTATTCAGCCAAAAAGCAAATTAGATTTCTAGGGATTCTGTTAAAGTCTGGGGAAAAAAACCTGACTAAGGCTTGCAAAGATATAGGGGCACTTTTGAGAAGATGGGGGAATCTTCCATTTAGTATCTATGGGAGGGCAAATATCAATAAGATGGTGATTCTCCCTAAAGTGACCTTTATGTTTAATGCCATACCTCTGACATTCCCAAAATAGCAGATCAGGAAATTATAAGGGATGGTGAGCAGCTTCATTTGGTCATCAAAGGGGGTAGGATATACTGGAAAACAGCTCAGAGTGAATGAAGCTAAAATGATGGGGCTTAGCACTTCCAGATTTCCAGATATATTGTTACACTTTTCAGTTCAAGAATTTTCAGGTCTAGTGAGGAAACTGGATGAATCTCTCATGGGGAGAATCTATACAGCTATCCTGGCATGGGACCTGGTAGTTTTTTGTTCACATTTGGGGAACTGAAACTTTTCAAATGGAGGAGACTGAAGGTCCTTCTCACAGCTCTTAAATTATGGGTCTACCTGAGGAACATTTTAGGAATCTTTGCAGATTTGGTACCCATCTAGGGTTCTCTCGGAACTCCAGAGTAGCTCAAAGATAAACTTAGCTATCCTCTCCAGGATGGGAATTGCAGTACCTGGGACGATTTGAAGAATCACGCATCTCCTATTGCCTGGCATGCCTCCTCTGATTTATATAACTAGAACATCTTAAAATTAAAATTTCTGCAGTTTTGTTCACTGTGGGCAGCCCAAAGGCTTGTGGAGGTAAATTTTTTCGGAAGATGAGGACTTATTGGAGGATAATAGGTAATTTAAGAATTAACTCTCCACATGGTATTGGCTTATCGTCGCAGTAAAGGATCCACATTGGATATGGGGAAGAGACTTGTGGAAGCTTTCAAAAGAAGATTTATGGCAAGTATCTTTGAGCTTACTTTATTTAAGTGTAAAGCCTGCATCCTTAAAAACAATCTTCACTTTTCATAGAGCCTACTGCACGCTTCTGAGACTGGCTAAATTTATGCAAGAGATCCCAAGATGTAAAAGATGCAGATGGCCAGGAGCCGATGAGAAGCGCAGGTTTGTAGATTGCCCTGGATTGACACCATTCTGGAAAGAAATAAGTAAGGTTCTAAAGGAAATCTTGAGATTTTAAGTCAAGGTAAGCCACTGTCTAATCTTATTTGGGACAGATTTATCATGTGAAAAATTGTGCAAGAATGAAGAGAGCCTAATATTCTTTCTGATGATGTTAGCAAGAATAGAAATTTGTAGAAAAGGGATTTTACCTAAACCACCATTGGCATTGGAGTTGATTAACTCGGTGTGTTATGTAAGTCAACTAGATTTGCCCCGAAAGGTCCATTCAGTTGAAATAACACGGAACCCCTTTATAGCCTGGCAAATGAGCCATAACTGTCCTACGATTACACCTTAGCACTACTGAAATAAAGGTCGCCCCCAGAACAGTACAAACTATTCAGCAAGTAGATACATTGTGTTCTCCGGGAGGTAGGGAAAATCTCCAGCATGCAGAGCTGGGCTTAAACTGTGGGTGGAATTAGGACAAAAAACTCAATGCACAGTTTAATTCTGATGAATATCGTTATATTATAGTTTTACAAAACAACACATGAATGCATATCACTTCCAATGAGAGTGTATCAAAATAGAAGATAGTTACCTTGTTAAAGAAATAGCATAAGAATATATGGAAAGATTTGAGTAACACTAATTACATATCTGTTATGCATGTTCTAAATTCAAGAATTTTATGTTCTATTTAAACACAGAAGGGACAATTCACAAAAGTTAGCTTTAATGTGAGTAAATCTACATGTGTAACTTTACTCTCACACTCACACTTTGCAGTACATTTACTACTTTTGGCTTTTCACCATGTACCAGAGTAAATTTAGTACAGAGTTTAAGCTTATGTGTTTCCATACCCTGAAACCAGGCGGTGGAGCCTGACTTACAAGTGTAAATTTATTTCTTGTAAGTTTTTTACAAGTAGATGGAGATCTCTACAACCAGGGAGAGGTTTCCCTATGGTACAGTATGGGGAAATATTTATGAAAAGCGAATAAAATATGCTTATGATAAATATTATTGAAAACTAATTTAAAATATTTAATTTAAACGTCAAATAGAATAAATTAAAATAAAAGATACTTAAAGTAAAATGTTTATATTTAATAGAAACAATTGCTAAATGTTATGTATAGAATTATTTTAAATTAATTAATTGTTTTCTTAAAGTAGTGGTATGTGTATTTTTAAAATTAAAAATGGTAGTAAAATACTTTAAAGTGCACTAATATTTAATTTGAATTTATATACTTCTCACCTTTAATGTATGTATTATTAAAAAGTCAAAATAAATTAATTTATTTTAGCATGTCAGTCTCTTCCACATTTATTATTAAAATACAGGTGTACATGTGCGGAGATCCTAGCAGTCGGGGCAGAGATGTGCACACAGAATAGGCACAGGCAGAGCCCTCCATATTTAGGATTGTGAATAGCATTTGATATTTTATGAGTCGTACTATTACAGTACTACATTTGTCAATGGACCCCTGGGTGGCCCGAGTTGGAGAGATTTTCTGAAGGTAAGTCATTTTTATAAGGAAGTCTAGATTGTGCCACAACACAAGGCACCAAAGTTATCTCACTTTTCTTGAGATAACCACTGTGACCTGAAACAAAGTCACAAGTCAGATGGGTTATATCCAGTATCTCTGTTTTCTCTCCTATCCCATTCATCTTTCTTGGGTCTGTGGATAACCAACATATTGTCATTGGTTATGGTTGACAGTGGATTCGAGAAGTACAGCAAGATTTGTTGCTCCTGTTTGGATGTGGACTGAAAGGTTAGTCATTTCTAGCCCAAGTTATCACCCAACCTTAACTATGGATTCTAAAACTACACTGTCTCAGATATTCAATATGGCAACTGACTGTCTGATTTAGAGTTTCGCTGATTGGCTACTCTTTCACAAAAGTGCCAGATATACTGTCTGCCTTAATGCAAGTGCATCATATCCTATGGCACTTGAAATAAGTTGGACAGGATGTCCGTCTCATTTGTGACAAAATACCTGTTCTACCAAGCTTTATATTAGGCCCAAGTTATTAAAGGTGTTTAGTAACATAAGACCTGGAATTAATGATTTGAAGCACTTAAGAGAGAAATTGGGTTTTACAAAAATCAGAAGAGGAAGAAGCTAGTCAGGCACTGTTTCCTTCAGATCCTGCTAACACAGATCCTTAGTCCTAGGCATATTCTTTGTGAGATTCTAACTTAGTTCATTTAAGTATCCACTAGTAAATCTCAATATACATTTATCACTGCCAAAGGAGTTCTCATCGTTCCTTATTCAATGTCAGTTGAATTTTTTGTAAGGAATGCTGCTAATTGGATTGAAGCCAGGTGCATTTTTTGTGAGAATGCCAACAGATTGGAGTGTTGCAGAGTAAAGTAGAAAAAGATGATACATTTTATACCCTCTGTAAGTAAATATGGAAGATATTTGGATAAAGTCAAATATTCCTTCATTGGATAATGGATTATGAAACGTAAAATAGGGCCATCAAGGTTTCTTGTATTACATTAGCCCTTTTAATAATTTAGTTATAGAAACTATCTGGTCTGAAGAGTATCTTTATTTTGTGTAGGCCAAGGAAGATAACTGAAGGCTTTACTAGTATATGTGGTTTACCCTGCTGCTAAATGTACAGAGCTTATAGACTTATGGCCCCATTATGAGTTGCCCACAGCAGTATCCCTGGGTGAATACTGCTGTGGGCAGATACCTCTTTCTGTGTCAGGGCCCAGAATGATCATGTCTGAAAAACTTTAGACCCAATAATTTCAGGCTTAGGCTCTGGGCGGCTACTATGACTGGCCCTTGCCTACATAATTAAAATGGGTGGGCAAGAGAAGCTCCCCCAGATGAAGTAAAGAGGAGCCAACCCTTTCACAGCCCCCATCCTGTTCCACCCACCACATGCAAATGAAAAAGCCCCCACAACATTTGCACGTAGGCACGTTATTTCCCCTGCAAGGGAGTGGGGGGGGGGGGAGTTGCTGAACTGAACAAATACTACCTGGTGAAAATAACTTGTAATCCCTGTTATCTCACTGGAAGATATCACCTGAAAATGTGAATTCAAAACTTGGTATTTCTGCACTTAGATAACACAGACTGTGTAATGGGGCCAACGTGGGTGATATAGATTATTTTGCAGCTGAACACTGTTCAGAAAAAATCATAGCAGAGACAGAACACCTTAGACAGCAATTAGATTAAACTATAGACAGTGAGCTTATTAGACCGTCACAGGTCTCTGCCTGCTCTTTCTATTTTTTGTTGCATATCACGGAAATGAGATGATTGAAGACTGCGTACAGATTATAGTGCATTCTATGGAATCATAATCATAATCAAAAAATGATACCCACATGATACCCACAGCCTTTGGGTTAGACACAAATAGATTTCTCTAAGCTAGATCTCAGAGGTGTGTACCTTCTAGTTGGTGCCTGAGAGGATGCCTAGTTGGAAACTGTATAAATTCCTGAGGGTTATTTGACGATCAGTTCATGGCTTTTCGATTCTGTAGCATTTCATTACTTTATTGCTGAGGTTTTGAGAGGATATTTAGATGTGTTTTGTGTAGTTTGTATGGATGACATTCTGCATCCCACATAATCAGTACAACATTTGAAAGATCATTTGCCTTTTGCTAAAATGGATGTGTGCCTTCCACACTACCACAGTAGAGTTTATAAGTAAAGTTATTAAACGTGTGGTATTAGGTTGGACAAGTGTAAAAAAATGTCCACGACCTACTGCAAATAAAGTAAATGCTTAAGATAGCATTTTGCGCTTTTAAAATTTCTATAGAATTTCTATTCATCAATTTTCTGAAACAGTGAGATCCATTACCAGGTTAATATGAAAAGGAGTAGTGTTTGTGTGTATTAAAAAGTCTGAACACATTTTGTTCTTTTGAAAGAATGTTTTTTGAGTAATCCTGATTTGTAACATATATTGGTTGTTGAAATGAAAGGCTCTTATTATGGGGTGGGAAATGTTTTCTGTCAGTGAGACCCAAACACTGGACAGGATCATCCAGTACATTGCTTCTCTCAAATGTTTTCTCCAGAAGAATTAAAGTACACCATCACAGACGAAGAGCTTTTGGTTATTAAGAGATCCATTTGAGGAGTGAAGGCATTATTTGTTATACTGTAGAGATAGACCGATCACAGAAATATTCATTTTTTTTTAAAAATCATCTAGAGTATTGACTTCCTAGTAACTTAGATGGACCTTCTTCTTTTCTGAATATGATTTTGTAATTAATTACAGACCAGGACCTAATAATTTAAAGATTATGCTTTGTCTCAATAATATCAACTGAAAAATTAGCGTTAACTGCTGAATGATCCACCAGTAATTTGCCCTTAAAGGTAGCAATCAATCCTCCCATAGATTTAAGAAATTGATAAATGATGTAGAGATATACTATCTATAGATTTGGATACAAGCGTAGGGAGTTAGATATAAGAACATGGGATTATTGTATCACAAGGAGACCATGTACTTGGTTCGGTTTAATTAAGATAATAGTCAGTGACTCAGCTTCATCATTCTAAAATGTTCATGCATCTTTGAATAGCTAAAACATTGCCAGTAGTCAATAGATACTTTTTGTGAGCAACTTTGTCGATGTGAAGCAATATATTTAAAAACTGTTAATTTGCACATAGATAAAGAGTTCCCATGCTAAACCTCTAACCCTTTTGAGAAATGTACCTGTTCCCAACAAATCCTGGCATATGGTGCCAATGGGTTTTATCACAGAGTCCAAAAAACTTCCTGTAGTTTGGGTTGTTGTGAACCATGTAACAAAAATTTACAATTTCTTCGCTTTCCAGAGTAACCCACTTAAATATAGTTAGCAGAGATCATTGTACACCATATCAGTCATCTAGCTGGTAGTCCTTAAGTCATAAATACTGGCAGGGGTTCTCAATTTATTTCAAGATTTTGTTCTTTTTAATGTGTACAATTAGATATGGGATTCCATCCATCCAGTAGTTATCATCCTGAAATACATATGCAGCTAGACACGTTGGCAATTTCCACCAGGTAGAACCTAATGGGGGCAATTTTATGGATGGGAGAAAAAACTGATCGCTCCCTATTTTAATTTTTGAACCTTCTTCAGAATGGCACCTTAAGAATTTAGTGATTCTTTAGTGAAGAGAGTGAACTCTATGTTGTTTCCTGTTAAGTGCTGGACAGATGATAAGAAGTGAAAAGGATTTATCAAATTATATGTTCAATGTATGTGTGCCGATATGGCGGTGGAGATCAAGAACACAAGGCCTTTTATTGTAAACTGTCATATATCTTCAGTTGAGACGGGAGGTGAAAGTGGTGCGGAATCTGTGGGGCATGACATGCTTAAGCTTTTTTAATTTAATTTAAAAAATCTACTTTTGTTTATAGACAATTGTTTGAAAATGGCCCTCTCTAAAGGGTCACCCCAAACATTTTGCCTTCCTGCTCCTCATTTTGCTGAATTCATTTTGTTGGCCTTAGGACTCTGAGCACTTTACCATGGCTAAAGTGCATGTGCTTCTCCCCTAAACATGACAACATCGGTGTATACCTGATTGGCATATTTATTGTAGTGGTAAGTTCCATGTAAAGTGGTATACCATATACCCAGGGCCTGTACTTCAAATGCTACTAGTGGGCTGCAGCACTGATTGTGCCACCCACAGAAGTAGCTTTTCAAACCTGACTCAGGCCTGCCATTGCTGTGCCTGTGTGTGCAGTTTACTGCTGCTCCGGCTTGGCATTTAAAACTACTTACCAAGACGTAAACTCCCCTTTTATTACATATAAGTCAACCTTAAGGTAGGTCCTAAGTTGCCCTCAGGGCAGTGTGCTACGTAAATGAAAGGTAGGGCATATACTTTCTGTTATGCATATCCTGGTAGTGGCCAACAGCCTATTTCGTTTTTCACTGCTGTGAGGCATACTCCTCTCTCAGGCTAGCATTGGGAATTCCATAATGCACTTTTAAGCTCTAATTCCTGATCATAGAGGAGTAGCTTTTTCATGTTTCATATCTTTGTCATGGTAATGAAAAATACTCCTTACTGGTGAAGTTAGATTTAACATTACTGTTTTAGAAATGCCACTTTTAGGAAGTGGACATTTCTCTGCACTTACTGCTCAGTGTACCAGACAGTCTGTCTCCAACACACGTCAGGGGTAGGTGACAGCTACATATTGTGTATTACCTCTAGATAGCCACAACACATGAAGGATAGGTGTGTCTGAATACACATCTACATAGATCTGCAGTCTGATGGCCTTGCCGTGGCAGGATGGAAGGGAGGTGCTAACACTTCACTTGAATAGGCTGTGTCCTCTCTCCACACAAAGAACTGATTACCCCCCACAGATAGCCTGTCAGACAGAACTGGGTTAAAAGGGATCCTTGTGTGCTCCCGAGGGTGCTTTGGAGTCACCTCCACATCAAAGGCGCTTAGGGTATAAGTACGGGGTCTTTGACCCCCAAATTTCTGACACTTCTAGATCTTGAAATGAATCACTGTTGGAAGGACTGCTGTGCTGCTTACAGGACTCATCTTTGGACTGAAGACTTGGAAGGCCTGCTTTTCTCTTGTGTTGCCCTGCTGAATGCTGCTCTCTGACTCTGCTGGAGTGGAGCTGAACTCTACATTCCAAGTGATCTCCAAGGGCTTGTTGGTTTGCCTACTGTTGCTTGAGAATGAGGGATATCAAAGTGTCTACCCCTGCTCCTGTGCCTGGCTCCCTGGAAGTGGCCCAGATACTTGCAACATGTACTTTGACACATCTCCTGTCTGTGTGCAACAGAACCAATGCATCAACACGGTTGCGGGAGTAAAATCGGTGCATCTCATAGGAACCAGCTCTTTGCCTCCAGAGACCGATGCACGGGCAGCGTTTTGCCGCCCCTGCAGCTTGGTGAGATCAACGCATCTCCTTGACTGTGTGGCAGAATCTGATGCATCACTCGATGACTCTTGATTCTGGCACTCATCTTAGGATCTGACACATTGCCTTCATGGTGTGGAGAAGATCAACACGTTTTGCTGCTTGCGACCAGGAAAGGTCCATGTTCACCGGAGTCTGTGGTGTCCTGTAGCCAGACAGTGCTCCATTGCAGTCAGTCCTAACTTTGACTTTGCCCTGGTCCAATGCGACTGGAAGTAACCTTTTTAGTGCTACTTGCTTCTAAGCGCTGTACTGCATTTATTCCTTTAAAATTAAATATCTAAACTTCTACACATTGGATTTTTGTCATTGTGGTCTTGGTTTGTTTATAACATAATAGCATTTTTCTCTAAACCTGTGTGGAGTCTTTTTGTGATGTAGTGTGTGTGTGTTGCACAAATACTTTACGCATTGCTTCTTTAGATAAGTCTGACTACTCTGTGCCAAACTATCAGAGGGTGAGCACAGAAAATATTTTATTATGTATCTAAATTACTCTGACTAGAGTGGTGGTTCCTGTCTGGCCTGGGTGCATACTTCAGCCAACCAGGCATCCCATTTCTAACAACCATCCGAAGATGGTTAATTCCGACAGTTGAGATTCCTGAGGTAAAGTGAAAAGGAGAGCATCTCCTGTGCTGTGAAGCTGAAGGAGGGACACACAGCTAAACAAAGAGCATGCCTTCTTGACAAGTTATCTGCAGACTGAAAGAAAAGTAAATGTGTGAAATTCGTTAACATGCACATGTAAAGGCAGCTTGGAAGCTGGCATTGGCTTTAAGTTATGGAGTCACTTGAAGTTTCTTGATGACAAAGATGTATTCTTTTTTGAGGTAGTGTAATGGTGTCACTGGCTCAGCTGTGAAGTTTGTGCTTTTAATGGACAGCTATAAAAATGTTTGTATTGGGTACAGTTTCCATATCACTGAGAAATGCATATTTTTGGAAGTCATCTATTATCCCAATCCTAAATCGTTTTTGCACATTTTGTTGCAGCATATCTTATACTGTGTGCAATAGCACATTTCCCATTGACTAGTTTACCTTCCATTTATTTTTTGTTTGAGGTGTGTATTCTCTATGCAGTTCCCTGAAGGTGAAAGACCAACAAAATAGCAATAGAATATTTTGTTGTTTTTAGCCATGCTTTTGAACTTACCCCTACATTCACTGATTCTACCCCCATTGCACTCACCACCACACTTCTCAAACTTTTTTTAATACACTTTCACCACTGGTTTTGACACATGATACTAAAGCTGTTAAAAAATAGAAAGAGTAAAGCTAAGAGAGTGATTATGTTGTAGGGATTCTGCTCAGGAACATAACTATTCTTGGGACCATAGCACATCATCATGTAAGGACTGAGTCACCATACCATATCAGTATCTATGGGCCCACATCCGATTTGCCCTCCCTTGCCCCCTAACCTTTCCAGAGAGACAAGTGATTTGGCACACAATTTTACAACACTCCTGAACGTCTCAGGAATCGTGGTAGCGGGTCACCCCCTTTCGTTCTATCACTCGTACTTGTCTACAATTAATAGAAAAGAGACACAAAGGAAGTTTACAATATGTATTTAAACTATCGTGCTCTAATATGCAACAATTGCGCCACAACTAAAAATCAGATACAGGTCATTAATGTCATTAGCAGGATTAGCAGACCATATTCAATCTAAAGCCCTATTACATTATCTGACAGATTAGCCGAAACCCACTCTCCCTACTAATGCTAAATGATTATAGATCTCTGGGCTTAGTGGCAGACTCCATACAATTATTGTATGTAGAATATAATGTAAACACACTGCAGGATGAGGAGGTGGTTTACAAAATGAGATTTATGGACAGTCAAGGCACATGAGGGTCTTCTGCCTTTTAGTAATGGCCTGAGAACTTTGGCCCGTATGTACAAGCATTTTACATTTCTTAATTATGCATACCGCTATTTCGGGCAGTTAGGAAATGCAAAATGTCATTTTCTTATGTATGAAATGCATTTGCAGTGGTGCAAAATGCAACTTCTACCTTGTAGAAATAGCATTTTGGAAACTGCAAAATAGGAAATCACAAATAGCGGTTTCCTGATTGCTAATCGCAAAACGCATGTACAAACGATTTCCTAATTGCGACTAGTCACAAAATGGCTATTTAGGAAATGCAATTACCATTGAATCGAATCAAGTGCTCACTAGGTGCAAACTATTGAAAGGCACCCAAAATGGACCAGACTCTTTCAAAATTGCAGCCCTGC
This sequence comes from Triturus cristatus, assembly GCF_964204655.1. Classification (NCBI taxonomy): domain Eukaryota; kingdom Metazoa; phylum Chordata; class Amphibia; order Caudata; family Salamandridae; genus Triturus; species Triturus cristatus. Next base: position 884,957,389 of record NC_140594.1, read on the forward strand.
ATGTTTTGGCAAGGAGGTTGAGGATTTTGGCAGAGAAGGTGGAGACAGGAGAGGATATTCAGGATGAAGGTCACCCTGAACAGACAGAGGAGGAGATTATTGAGAGGTACAGATTGATTAGTCAAGTACTCCTTGATTTAACAGCTGAGTTATGACCTCAGTTACCGGATCCAACACTTAGAAGCAACTCAATATACCACATGTGCAGGTATTGGGTTGCCTACACCTCTTAGTGTTGGGCAGTTACCAGGGGGTCATAGCAGTAGCGGGCGGGTGTCACAAAATTCCTTTTCCAGGTTCTTTCGCAGGTTCCTTGACATCATGGTGAGCATGGTCAACCAATAAATCTTATTCCCCAATACAGCCCAATCATTGCAGCAAACCAAATTGATGTTCTATAGGGTAGCACAGTTCCCTAATGTCATTGGCTGTTTAGATGGCACACACATTGCCATATGTTTTCCCCCTCAGCAACTGAATACATATACAGGAACAGGAAAAACTCACCCTATGTGCAGGTAGTGTATGACGCCTCCTGTATCATAACAGACCTTGTGGCCAGATTTCCAGGCAGCACACATGATTTATTCATGTTCTGACAGAGTGAAATACAAAATCAATTGGCACAGGGTGAATTTTGTGATGGTTTCCTACTTGGCAAGAGACTCACATACTCAATGAATACAGTGGCCAGCACGGTGTGGAATATTACCTAATGGCTTTACTTCTTATGCTCTTAAGGTGACAGTGCATATGCCTTACGTCTCTGGCTACTCACACTGTCCCTGACTCAAAGGATGAGGATTAAGAGGCAATACAACAGGACACACAGGACAACGCGCAATACAACAGGGTACACAGGACAATGCGCAATACAACAGGGCACACAGGACAATGCGCTCAATCATTGAGCGGAACTTTAGGAACTTGAAGTCCTGCTTTTGCAGCCAGAGGGGCACAGAGATCACCAACACCTATTTCTGAGGTAAGAGAAATCAGAATATCAAATAATAAGACATCACACATGATAGTAATCCTTGTTGCATAACTGAGACACCACCTTTTATTCATGTGGCAACAACATTGTTGCACTCAAGGAAAAACTGTATCCTTGTGGAGGTAACATTGTTAGAAAATGAACAACAATGTAACTAATGCCAAATACAATAAAGACAACACATTTTTCTGAGTGTACAGTGCTTCACTTCTTTCGTCCTCAGGGGTTGGGTGCTTTGTCAGCGATATTGGGCCGTGGGACTGGTGACACGTCAGTCCCAGAAGTGTGTCTGCATAAACGCCTGGTACTGCATGTCTCCTGAACGGATGTGGTACTGAGGCTCGTTCTTTCTTCACTCTTAGGTGGGGGCATGATGTTGGGGACACAGATACTCACTCTACTCTCTCTGTTTTATCTGCAGGTGCTATATGGAGTTGATAGACCTCTCCAACCCACCATACACAGGAGCACTATCCAACATGTCGTCTGACACTGTCTGCTGATCTTTGACCTCTGCGCTGTCTGTGTGTCATGGCCTCTGATGTTGTGGTGTCTCTGCTCTGTGATTGTCCCTCACCTCTGTCCACAAACTCTAGCAGCGGTTAGATGGTTGCTGTCCTGCCAGTTGGAGTTGGGGTGATAGGTGGAGGCGTTGGTGCCATTCTGTTCTGAATGACCACATCAGTATCAGTAGGCCCTTCAGCTGCAATGCTTCCTGTCACATCTGGGCAGTGATCTGTGTAAATGCACGTAATATAGATAGTGCAAATAAATGGTAAAGTTTGCCCACAATATTTTTATAACTCTGTTTCATGTGTTTGTGACATGGTAATGTAGAGATATGTTTGGTGTAGTCATCAGCACACAGTTGCATTGCCAGTGTGGGGCAAGCATCTCAATGGAGTTATTCATATTGTGATGTATGATATATGGATTTGCAAACATTATGTTTGTTAGGTGAGCAAAGGGTAGATGACTTACCCTGGATGGTGCATGCTAGTTTGGAGGCTACTCCCACCACACTCTCTGTTTCCAGGGTGCCCTCTATGAGTGTTGGAGGGGTGTTTTGAGGGCCCCCTGTCCCCCTGCCATCCTGCTGGCCACCTTCTCCTTTTTACAATATTTTAGGGCGTACCACCTTTTGCAGACTTCAGAAATGGTCCTCTGGGTGACTCCTAGGGAGTTCACCTTCTCCAGGATGCTGGTCCAGATCTGGGTCTTTTGGCTCTCTGGCACAGAGAAGGAGGCCTTTCCAACCAGTTGGTCCATATGCTCCAGCTCCTCTTCAGTAAACCTAACTTTCTGTTTTCTGGACCCTGAGTCCTTGCTTCCATCTTCTGTGCCCATGGTCTTCTCCTGTGATTGTGTTATTCTGTGGCGGTTGTGATGTAGGAGCACTCCTTACTTCCAGCCGAGACCCTGGGTTGTGGACACACCCTATATTTATAAACTTTCTGGTCTGACATAATCATTAAGCACCAGAAAGCACAAAGTCCTATTTTGTGATTTCCTATTGGGAAATCACAATTTTAGCAATTTCCTATTTTGCGCTTTCCTTATACCAAATGTAAATCCATAGGAATTTGCTATTTGGGAATTGCAATTTTGTAATTTTGTACATATGGCCCACGTTTCTAATGGTTATATTTAATGATAAAAAAATATGCATGGTGGATAGAAGAAGAAAAAAAATGAATTACTAGCTGATTGATGTTCTCTGTGAGAACAAGCTTAGATATATGATTGAATTCGATACCTACATTTTACTTCTTTAATCCACCCCATTTTTGGATATTCCCTAAACATACTTTCTCTTGATTATAAAAAAACCTTTTTTGCAGTCACGAATAAGAACATGAAAACAGCCAAAACAGCATTTCTGTCGTGAATGTTCTTGCAAAGCACACACATGGTCTCCATCTGTGCCTTTTCAATCTTCAGTGCTAGCAAATCTTACAGAGAAATCACGACTGCGGCACAATTATAATTTGTAACTGCAGCACATGTTTAGGTCTAGCGTTAGCCAAGACCATTAGAATTCACTATAATTCATATATATATATATATATATATATATATCCAAACGAAGGTTGCTCAAAGCAGTGAAGACGCCACACGCGATGTCAAATACCACCTTTAATTGTAGGGTAGGCAGCAGCAAAATATAGTCGTGACCTTCCAGCGCTACATTGGCCATACATTCCAGACGCGTTTCGGGATAGTCCCCTTGATCACTGGCATGGCGTGTGGTGGGAAACAGCTGTGCAAAATGAACTCGCACTCGCGATTGTTTTTGAAATAGTCCCGCCCACATGGGCGTGTGCAAAAGTGCATGCTGGTTCTTAGAGTTCCAAAGGGTAAATCCATAGTGGAGCCGCTGTTTTAACCCCAGCTAGTGCGTATGCTATGACACTCTCTAGCCCATGTGCACTGTAACACCACCCCGTGAATATGTCATGCCACACTTGCCTTTGCATGGGTTATATTGCCCCATCTAACGTGCCTTCCTCCATGCCTATGTTATAATGCACAGCGCTATGCCATACATATTGCAATCTGGGATCCATATCTTTGTCACAGTGCATATGCAACGTTACACTCCCCAGCACATATTTTATATAACAACTTTAGAGACTAGTTAGATTACACAACACTGCCCTGTGCATATTACACTTCAAGGCGCATATCGCATAGCACGCGCTACTGCCTGTGCTATCTCGCGCTCTCCAATTAATACCCACCTTCTCTGAACAGTTGGCTTGCTGCCCCATCCCCCTCCTCCCTATCCTCTTTTCTCTGAATCCATGAACTAGCCTCCTCCCTCCTGCCATGCATGGTCTGATGTGCTGCCACTGCCCTCCATTTAGCATGATGTACCAGTCCACTCCTCCTGCCCTCCATTGCCCAATTCTATGGCCCATCATTGACCTCCTGCTTAGCCTCTGTACTTAGCTTGCTGCCCCTATTCTCCTCCCCCCTGCTCTCCGATGTCATTGTGCATGCCCCTGCTCCATCCTTTTTGCCCACCATGTTCCATGGACCTGCCACTCCTATCTACTCTGAGTGTTCTGTTGAGCTGCCACTCCCCTCCCACCTTCCTAGGATTGTCAGATGACTGTAACCTGTCCCTGCCACCTCCACCCTGCCTGTCCACATGCCATGCCCTTATCCCCTTCCTCCTGTCCTTCATGGTCCATTTTACTGCCACACCCTTCTGCCCTCCCTGGTCTGTTGTGCTGCAACTGCTCCTCCTGCCTGCTCCTCGTGGTCTGTTGTGAGGCCCCTTCCCCTGAACTCTCTTGTCTGTGCCCAGGTCCTGACCCTCCCTTCTATCCTCCATGATCCTTTGTGCATGCCCCTGCACCCTCCTTCTTGCCCATCATAGCCATTGTGCTGCCACTAACCCTCCCGCTTGCCATGCATGGTTGTCTGTGCTGCCACAGCCCCTCCCACCTCCCTTGTGTGGTCACAGCTAGCTGCCCCTGACCCCCTTCCACCTTCCTTCCATGGTCTGTGTGTATGCCATCATAGTCTCACTGTTGCTCTCCATGGTGTGTCTTGTTTCTAGTGCCCATCCTGCCTGACCTCCATGGTCATCTTGCTGCTCCTGCCCTGCCCCCTTGCCCCCAGCCCTCTGTTTCCATGTGCAGACCCCTATTCCCTCCCTCCTGGCTTGTCCGTTCCATTGTTATACCCCTGATCCGTCCCTCCTGCCCTTTATGGTCTGTTATGCTGTAGCTTTATCTCCTGTCTGTCCATTATGGTCAGCTAGCTACCATTGCCTCTTTCCCCTCTGTTGTCTGTTGTCCATGTGCATGGTCCTGTCCCCTCCCTATTGCTTTCTATGGATTGTTGTGCTGCACTCCCTTCCCGCATGCCCTCTGTGGTGTATTGTGCTGCTGCAAACCCTGATGCCTGCCCTGTAGGGTCAGTTTGGTGCACCTCTCCATGTCTCTCCTGTCCTCTGTTATCCGAGTCCATATCCCTACCCCAATTCCTCCTGCCTTCCATGATCAGATGTACCATACTTGCGAACATTTTGAACTTGGTAAGAGGGAGATTTTGAAAAAAAACTGGGATATTGATTTTCCCCTTTGAGTTACATTGAAAAAGATTGTAGACAGGAGACAGATCAAATAAAGCCCATTTGAGCTTAAAAACATTGGACGTTTCCTGGCTGAATCGGGTCTGTTGTATGGTTGTACTACCACTGCCTCTTCCTTCTTCCCACAATGGTCTATTATATTGCCACAGCCTCTCTTGCCAGTCCTGTATTGTTAGTTGGTTGCCCCTGCCCTCCCTTTCTACTGCCCTCCATAGTCTGTTGTGCTGCAACTGCCCTTCCTGCCTGCCCAGTGTGCTCAAATGGTTGCCTTTGCACCCTCCTACCTGCCTTCAATTTTCAGAGTCCATGCCCCTGGCCTCTGCCTCTCAACAGTATCCCAATGAACAACTAGATTGCTAACATTCTATATTTATTACAAAAGTGTGGAACGCCTAACGTCATCTTGATGTAATCAAAACTGTAATACCTAGAGCATTTCTTTAGAAATTACATATATGAGAGGGTCATATTTGCATCAAAATAATGGTTAGTGCTCTAAAAAACTAAAATGAGGACATATTTTCTGAGGTTTCAAATAGCGACAAAGCACTTTTAAATTATTTGTTATCTTTATGTTTTTTTATCCAGTTGACCACGTGATTAAATGTTGCACTTAGGGGAGAGGATGTGGTGTTAATTCCAGAGCTGCAGACTTTGCAACTGGGGAACCAGGTTGGAGTTTCTGCTTCAGCTCAACATTCTGTGATTCTGGTCAAATCACTTAATCTGCCCATGTCCACAACCAAAATGAATTTGATCTTGGGTGATGTAACCAATGCTCATGTAAAGCACTCCAATACCTGACAAGTCTGCACTATATAAAACTGCAAAAACACAGAAAAATAAGTGTTTTGCACACTTCTGTCATTGGGCTACATGTGGGCTACATCTGGGTGATATTTGTGCTGCATTTGGCTCTTTTGTCTCTGGTGGCCATCTTGGGAGATTTATTTGTTATGAAGCTTCCTAATTTCCTCATTTACTGCAGTCTCCTCAGTAGGAAATGCTTTCATTTTTTTACTTTGATTCCATCAAGAAGGTATCAGATATGTCACACATTTGCCATGAATTCTGAATGTTAGCACTCTAGTTGCTCATTAGATCACTGTAGTAAAGCTACTGCTCACCACGGAAGTCTGCTGCTGGTATTAAAAGTGCATGTTTCAGTCTGCATGTCAGAATTTTTTAATGAAATAGAAGAGGATTTGAGAAGTCACTCAAAATGTGACCTAATTTTTATTTCTTCAGCACTAATCATAATTTTGATGGTAAAATGAACCCCCTAATTGTGTTCCTTTTCAAATTAAATGTTTTAAGTGTTACCAGCTTATTCCAATCAAGATGGCTTCAGGTGTGCCATACTTTTGTCATAAGTAAGACAGTAAGCGCTCTAGTTGTTCTTAAGAACACTCTGGCACATTCTGTCATTGGGCTATACTTGGGCTACATCTGGGTGATATTTGGGCTACATTTGGGCTCTTCTGTCTCTAGTGGCCATCTTGGGAGACTTATTTGTTATGAAGTTTCCTAATTTCCTCATTTACTGCAGTCTCCTCAGTAGGAAATACTTTCAGTTTTTTTACTTTGGTTCCATCAAGAAGGCATTCAGATGTGTCACACATTTGCCATAAATTCTGAATGTTAGCACTGTAGTTGCAAATTAGATCACTGTAGTAAAGCTACTGCTCACCAGGGAAGTCTGCTGCTGGTATTCAAAGTGCATGTTTCAGTCTGCATGTCAGAATTTTTTTATGAAATAGAAGAGGATTTGAGAAGTCAAAATGTGCCCTAATTTTTCTTTCTGCAGCACTAATCATAATTTCTATGGCAAAATGAACCCCTCATTTTGTTCCTGTGCAAATTAAATGTTTTAAGTGTTACCGCTTAATTCCAATCATAATGGATTCAGGTGTGCCATACTTTTGTCATACGTAAGACTGTTAGCGCTCTAGTTGTTCGTTAGAACATTCTGGAACATTCTGTCATTGGGCTATACTTGGACTACATCTGGGTGATATGTGTGCTACATTTGGGCTCTTTTGTCTCTGGTGGCCATCTTGGGAGACTTATTTGTTATGAAGTTTCCTAATTTCATCATTTACTACAGTCTCCTCAGTAGGAAATACTTTCAGTTTTTTTACTTTGATTCCATCAAGGAGGCATTCAGATGTGTCACACATTTGCCATAAATTCAGAATATTAGCACTCTAGTTGCTCATTAGATCACTGTAGTAAAGCTACTGCTCACCATTGAAGTCTGCTGCTGGTATTGAAAGTGCATGTTTCAGTCCGCATGTCAGAATGTTTTAATGAAATAGAAGAGGATTTGAGAAGTCACTCAAAATGTGCCCTAATTTTTCTTTCTGCAGCACTAATCATACTTTCTATGGCAAAATGAACCCCCTCATTTTGTTCCTTTTTAAATTAAATGTTTTAAGAGTTACCACTTTATTCCAATCAAGATGGCTTCAAGTGTGCAATACGTTTGTCATAAGTAGGACTGTTAGCGCTCTAGTTGTTCTTTAGAACACTCTGGTAAGCTGCAGTAGAACACAAAGGAATCAACTGACAGTCACTGTCCTTGTTGGATGTACATGTTTTACTGAGAATGTCAGACTTCATTCTCACATGACTGAGAAAGATAATGTGAATTTACAGAAAATATGCTCTCAGTTTAGCTTATAGATCACCTTCCAAACCTCTGTGGGAAAAGCATGAGAAAATAGTTTTCTCTCAAACATGATTCATGATATCACAGCAGAAGGATTTTTTACATGGTAAAATCACCTTAGAACACACCACAATTCCTAAAATGAGTATGGTACCATCAACAAATGATTTATAATGTAACTAAAGTCTTAAAATCTTCTATTAACTGCAATGCTTTTTAATGAGGTGCTATCATGTATATTGGTCCCAAGATGGCTGCCAACACTTCTTGGATGAAGTACTGACAGCCAATCAGATCTCACAATGAGATGTGTGGTTAGGCTCCGCCCAGATATATATGTGATTTTGATTTTTATTTTCTCAGGAACTACTGAACGGATTTACACCATTTAAGCAAAAGGCATGACTCTGAACCAAGGTCTACCTTTCTGTCACATTTGGTGTAATTCTGTTCAGCAGTTTGGGCTGTAGCTGCGGCTAAAGGTCCTATGGTAAATTGCATGGGGAAAACACGTTTTGGGACCCCCTTTTTTCTCAGCCCCTGCTACACAAATCATCCCGAGACTTTCAGGATAGGAGCAGACCGGAGCTGGCCAAAAGTTTTGAAAATTTTGCGAAGATTCGTCAACGGGCTCCAAAGTTATTCCAAATAGAATGTTGCGGATTTCCTATGGAAAATAGGTCCTAACTATAACTTCCTACTGGCGAACGCCAGTAGGTAATATATATATACTTCTCGCTATCTCAAAGTAGTACACAATCAACGCAGGAGGGAACACAGCAGATAAGTGGTCAACAACAACAGCCGCAACCACCGCCCGCAATAGTAGTTGTTGTTCCTCCCAAAGTAGGGGCAGTTCAGGAAATTGAGCCTCATGCAGAGGAAGAAGAGGAAGCCACTCCTTCAGAAGTTCCATTGTCTTCCATATCCCCAGCAAGGAAAAGGAGGGTTAATCCATCAAGTTCTTCGCCAAGCCCCCCTTCTGATGATCTAGATGCCACTTGGAAGCCACAAACTGAGTCTGAGAGGGAGACACGTCCCAAGATCAGGCTAGGGAAAAGGAAGCTTCCAGAAAGCCTTGCAGTTATGGAGGTTGATGTAGAACAGCAGGATGCTGATGATGATGAGCCAGTCATCACGAACATCACTCTCGGCCCAGAGGAGATGGGGACCAACATTATTACCCTATCCAAAATGGCTGCGAGGGATGTAGCATGCATACCTCCAACACAGGTAACACCAACACGACCTCCAGCTTCCATATTACATTAGCAAAGGGCCGACAGCGTCCTACATCCAGCATAAGCACCACCTCAGCAGAAGTAGGTAGTGGTACTGCACAGAGTCAAATTCAATGCACACCCTCCAGTTCATCCGGCATTGGAAGTGGCACCTCCAGCAGGAGGCAAAAGTTAAGCTCCCCGGTGTGGGCCTTCTTTACGGTTAGCGAAAAGGAGAACATTGCTATATGCTCCATTTGTCATACCTCTTTTAGTCGTGGTAAGCTTGGTACAAACTATGGTACCAGAGGCCAAATGACCCATCTGAAAAAAGACCACGCAATCAACTGGGAGGACCACCTTCGTCGCATAAAAACTGGAACCATTGAGTAGAAGAAGGTAGAACAGGAAGGAGAAGAAGAGGGAGACATTCTCTGTGGTAGTGGTACACAAAGTAGCCCTGTCCCCAGCACTGCAGTGGTAACGCCCACATCCTCAGCAACATCTCAGTGGCACAAGAGTAAGAGTCAGCCTGAGACACCAAGGAGTACTGCATTGAAAAAAAGTGCGACGTTGAGCATAACAGGAAGGAATACCATGCAGCCTACCATTCTTAGCATGTTTACTAGGCCGGAGGGGCAGTACGAACGCAACCACCCAATAGCACGTTTGTACAATGCGAAGCTGGCTAAAATGTTAGCACTGGACCTTCTCCCTTTTTCTTTTGTTGAAGGGGTGGGTTTTCTGGAATTTGTGACAACTATCTGCCCAAAATGGAAGGTTCCCAGCCGCTACTATTTCGCCAGAGTTGCTGTTCCAGCACTACATCATGACGTGCTGGAACTGTTTGGAAAAACCTTAAAACAGAGTGCTGTTCATAGTATCCACCTGACAACAGACATGCAATCATTTGATGATTTTAAAGGAAGATAATTGATTTTCAACAAAGAATGGATTAAATAAAGCTACAATCAAGACTTACGTCGTTCATAAATAGATTTATGCATGGGAAGCCTAATAATTGTGTTATTTTGTAATGTTTCCATCACAAAAAGCCACACTATATTGGGTATAGAGTAAATACATATCTTTTGGGTGAAGGGTCAGTGTGTAGTTTGGTAACGGTGGTTTCTAACCACCAAATTGGGGTGTATGTGGGTCACACCCCAGATCCTATTGCACCGAGGCTTAATATTAATACAATAGGTTGATTCATTGGTGACGTCTGGTGCTTGGTCCTCTAAAAGCTCTGACCCTGTTCTCTGGTTAATATTGACAACAGACACGTGGACCAGTTTCCAAGCCACTGATTACATGTGCATCATTGCACACTGGGTCTCTTTTTTGGGTGTTAGAGATAAGATATCTGCAGGTGTTGACACTGCTGAGATTTTTAATGACAGTCGCAAACATGCAACTGTAGCCATGTTTGCTATGGAGAAATCTCATACTGCTGCAAACATTTTGGATGAGTTAACAGCAAGGTCTTTGAGTGGCTGCGACCAAGAGGGCTTAACATTGCTTTTGTTGCCACGGACAATGGCAGTAATGTAGTTAGGGCTATGAAAGATGGTGGCTATTTCAGGGTCCCGTGTTTGGCACACTGCATTAACATTGTTGTTCAAGACTTTCTGAAAAATGAAAGCAAAGTCAGCAACTTACTGACCACCTGCAGAAGAATATGCACACATTTCAACCATTCTTTTAAAGCCCGGAAGCAGCTAAGGGTCATTCAACGTGAGCATAAAATGCCAGTCAAAGCACTCATCCAGGAGGTGCCAACAAGTTGGAACTCAACTTATTACATGCTTGATCGTCTGTTTGAGCAGTACATACCAATCAATGCTCATGTCATGAATAGGTCAGGAGATCTTACTGTGAAAGGCATGACCGTTGAGATGGCCCAATGGGACCTTGTTAAATGCCTGACAGAGATGCTACTTCCTTTTGAGGTCTTCACACGGGAAGTCAACAGGGAGGACTGTATATGGGCCAAGCTATCCCATTGTTGTACATGCTAGAGCAAGAGCTGAAGATGGTGTCTGAAACGTACGCAGGTGTGGATGACAAAGTAGAAGCATATTATTTGGCGGACACCTAAGCCGTTCGCTTATCTGAAAATACAATGATTCAAAATAACATCGTGTCACATCGACATTACATTACTGCCTCAATTCTGGATCCACGGTACAACTTATTTCTGAACAGTAATGAAGTAATTCCTTTTTCAGAAGTGGATGTTGCCAAGTACAAAACTTTGATAGCTAAGGAAGCCACTGACTTTGAAAACGAACGGCTCTTAATTAGTGGCCCGCCACCCCAGGCCAGAACAAGTACTACAGGGCACCCAGAGTCAAGTTCTGCTTCAGAGCCTGAGAGCAGTGCGTTTGCCTCCCAGCAGTCACCAACACTACCAGCAATAACATCAACAACAGCACCAACAGGATCATCAGCCACATTAAAAAAACGGCAAGTGATTGGTTTCTACAGAAAGGGTTTTGTACGTCCATTGCTGATGCAAAGGCAAAAGAGGCCAAGCAAATCGGAGCACCCCTGAACATTGAGCGGATGGTCCAGGCCTATCTGGATGACACAACAGAGGTCTCCATGGAGCAAAGCCCATTTGTGTATTGATATATGAAAAAAGGAGCCAATGGCCAGTGCTCAGCAGGCTGGCGATAAAGTATCTGGCTTGCCCTGTTGCAAGTGTCTCTTCTGAGCGTGTTTTCAGTGCTGCTGGTACCATTGTAACTGTGAAAAGGACCAGTCTCTCGCCCAAAAGCGTAGAGAGGTTAACCATGATCAAAATTAATCAGCACTTTATACCACCGGAGTACAAAATACGTGAATCATAGCAGGAAGAGGAGAGCGACTTCGATGACATAAGTAGTGGGTTACATGACCTACTTCTGTCCGAACCACCAGAGTTTGAGGACGAGCTCCTCTTCACTGACAACTAGGCTTTCAAATTGTTACTTTCTTCCTTCCTTTATTTGTGTGTGTATCTGTTTTTCTGGTTCAAATCTAATCACAACAAATCCATCACCACCGTCTCCTCTTTTTATTTCTCTATTGGAGTTGCATGTCTGTGCATAACTGTCCACTCCACTCCTCAGAGTCCTGCTCCATCTTCCTTACTCTCCCTAAATACGTTTCCAGCAAGCCAGACATTGGATGGAGATGGAGAATAGTACAATAAATGTTGCCTCTAACAGTCCCTCCATAAGAAGTGAAACGTGACTACAGCTATCTCCGTTTTGCTCCCGAAACTCATCACTGTCAGAAGGCTAGGCATCTGATCTGACAGCCAAAGAGGAGAGCAAGACAGGTAATGATTAATGAATGATGGCATGCATTGCATTGGATGCTTGCTGACTCTGAGTGAATGTGCATGTAGTCGAACTATATTAGTTTATCTACAAAGTAAAAGTGACTCAAGTGAAAGTCAATGTTTCCTTGTTGTTTAATAACCACATTGTACTCCTACTACTGCATGTGCAGGCCAATATCCATTGCAATTTTTTAATATGGAATATAAACTTAATCGGAGTCACTACAGACTGAGTTGGTGTTGGACAACACATACCACACGGTCATGATGATGACCATACTATCTTTGCACGCAGTCAGTTAGTTGGATCGGAGATAATTGATGGAATAATTGCTTTTCATGGACTGGCATAAAAGGTAAACACAACAATTCAACAAGAACCACAGCAGACCTAGGCTACATGTCCGTGGAGTGGTGTGGAGTAGAGTGTACTTGTATGACTGACAGTGGCGCATTGATTTAGTCACTTGATTTGGAAAATGCTAGGTTGCTGTATATGCCTTTTGTCTGGCTCTGTCAAAATTTATGGAAAATGGAGGTTGGGTCACAGGCCTGCCCGGTGCCGTGGGCCTGTTCTGTGCTGGCTCCTGTCCTGTTGTTGTTGTAGCTTAATGCTGTAGAGTAGACACGATGTATCCAAGCTGCCTCAGTCCGAAAGTGTTCTCTCAAGAGTCTTGTCTTCTCTTCTTGCACTCCACCGTAATTGAGTTTTTTTTTTATTCAGTTATTTTTGAATACCCCTTTTGTTTTTCCATCTACACTTACAGGCTGGCCTTTACCCTGTGCTATAGTGGGAGAAACAACTCACACTTACCTTACCGATCCCCATCAGGCAGGCAGTGGTACCCAAGATTGATGTGCGGAGTGTCCATGGAAGGGAGGACCAAGATGAATGACGAGATGCAACTCCACAATTGGACCAGGATAATATAGTAACTTTATTATCATTCATCATTCGTCTTTTAATTTATTTGATTCCTTTTTTCTCTTCAATCATTACGACTGTGTGTTGTGGTTTGTTTGGTAATTGATCCCTACAACTATTTTTTAATTTTCTTTGCTAGCTTTAAAACTAAAAATAAGCCCAGTACAACAGTAATTTGGGTCTCTCTGAGGGCAGACAGGCAAGGCAAATTTCATATTAATAATTTCTGCCCTGTACTGTCTAATTGTGTAGTAGTAGTTAGTAAGTACTACTCATTAACCATCAAGTTTTCTTCATTATCATGCATGCATTTCCTTTTTCATCCTTTATAGATTTATTGGATAATGGATCATGGTCGTCTTCCAAGATTGTGTTTTACTTTTGTTGTGTCCATGTGTACTGTCTGTTTTTCTTTGTCAAACCTTTTCCCAAAACCCCCTTCCCATCCATTCATCAACCCCTAGCCCTCTTCTCCTGGGCTGTGTGATTTATATTGAGGTGTGATGTGACTACATTAAATGTACACCAACAATTGATCACACGCTTGCTGGGGCAGATGTGGTGAAAGCAACACTAATTCAATTTCAAGGCAGGGCAAGGATCTTCTTCTGCCTGCCCACCCATGCTGTACTTTACTTCGTTCTACTACTCCTCCCCCACAGTCTCTCTCAGGCAAGTGACTGTCTCTTTTTTTTTCAAATGCTAGTGCCAGTGTCTACTACTACCACCACAACCATGGCATCTTCTCCATTCTCTTGGGAAACCATGCAGCCATCGCTGTGCTGAACTTAATCATCATCAATCACAGGTAAGATAAGTTTGGTGGGAGGTATAATGGACTAGGAGGAGAGACTGACAGTACTAGTAGAACAAATAAAATAACACAGTGAGGGGTACCGCATCTATCCGTTTGCGTGTTACAACATCGGCAGATATTTTAAATTAAACACTGGCTGCGGGCCTGCAGCAGCAAGGAAACCATGTGACGTAAATTCGTAAAACAGTAACCCACCCACAAAACATTAACATCGTATGTTTAAGTAAATCTAATTTATTACCCTACCAAAAATAAACGATCCCACTCTGACCTGACCCACCCCTCTTCCTAACCCCAACCAATGTCCAAAAGTCCAAAATGTCCATAAACCCCAATGCCCAAAACCCACCCACCAACAAAAGGAATTAAAAAAGGGGCAATTCAACGTGGTCCTAAATTCGGCGGGCTTTGAGATGTTTACCAACAAGGATCTTGACCCGCTCCCCTAGGTGCTCCTCCAATCGTGCCATCCGGAGGAGCATCTGACGACGAAATGCCCTGCAGTTGCATCCAGGGTGGGGGCAGCAGTGCTTGATGTTATTGAAGCACGGCGGCGGGTGGCTGCCTGACCACGGCGCTGTAAAACTAGAGGCGGGGCCTGGCTGGGGCCTGGGGCATTGGAGGAGACTGAAGCCGCCTTCTCCTCCTCCTCCTCCTGAGCCACCAGCCACCGGTACTCTTCACAAATGGCCTCCAGTTTACGGCACCGGGCCCTGGCTGCCAACTCCTTCCGCGTAGGTTTTTCTTGGGAAGGAGGATCTATATCAAGAAAGAAAAAGAATATTGTAACCAATACTCTTAGCAAAACAGTAACACAAAATGTATTCATCACATAGTGGCACAGTATCACTAGCAAGCACAGTACATAACATTTGTGGTAAGTATCTATCCTCCCACTTCCTCGGACTCTAACATTTGTGGGAGTTTCAGGCATTATACTAGCACTATGGACTCCAGTACACACCAGTTGTCTTCTTCTTATCCCTAGTTTAGCGAAATTACATAACCTTGTTGTAGCCGGCATGCCAGCTCAGTCAGCTAAGCTTGCACACAAGAGAAACAGATACGAGTCACATGATGCAGACTCACATTAGTTTTATTTACTACTGCTGTCTGCAGGTGGGGAAGCTCATATTTTTGTATTACGGGTGGCACTGGCCATACTCTCTCTGTTACATGAGGGCAATTGCTCAATTTCACTTTCACCCTGCCCTGGGTACTACAAAAAGGCAGATTAGTTATCTGATCCAATGATCATTGCTTATATTATATATGGGAACACGACATAAGGTCAGTAGCGGTCGGTGGTGGGAGTGCTGACAGGCGGTGACGTGGGGAGGGGCAGGGTGGGGGGTAGTAAAGTATGGATTACGGACAATTACAGGTAAGTAAACAATACATATAAATAACTAAAACAAATTTCTTTGCATGCACTGCATCGCATTTGGCGGTGCAGTGTGCACAATGAAATTAATTTTATTTATTTGTATGTTTACTTACCTGTATTTGGCCATAATACATAGTTTACTACCCCCCACCCTGCCCCTCTCCACGTCACCGCCTGCCAGCACTCCCACCACCGACCGCTACTGCATAGGGTACCTTGTTTTCATTGATTGTGTAACCAACAGATAGGTCAACCTTTGCAGGCTTGCTGACACAATCAAAAATACATTAACATAGGTAGGGAGTGGTCCTCAGAGTAGGAGGAAGGCTCTTGATAATATAAATATATATATGATGTGCTTGCAAACTACTGTGAGTCAACTGTATTCTGCAAATACTACTTATATTCCCCTCCGCTTTGCTACTCTGGCGCAGTTTTTTTTACATTCTCTTCAAAGTAAGACTCTCCAGTGACAGTCTCCACCTATGCTGTCTATGATGAATAGTACATCCAGGCATCCATCCATTAAAAGTAAATGTCTATCATTCTTTTTTATATATCTCTCAACAAACCTTAGTTGGTTTCACCAACAACCACCCATGCGTCCGCTCCTTCTTTGCTTGCCTTGGCTTTGAGTTTGACCCAAACACCGCTGATAATTCTTGCTATCTAGTATCCACCCATACTGTGTTGCCCACCCAGGCAGGCATCTTCTTTCACCTTCCACCCATCCTTCAACAACCCATGCATCTGATCAGATTCCTATCAGCCACCTATGCATGCTCCCAACATATCCTTCTCTGCCAGTCATATTACATCTCGCCTGTCCTTCCTCCTTCCACCCTTCTTTCCCTCTTTGTTCAACACATCCATCAAGGTCATCTGATCTGACTTTTAGTCTTCTCCATAAAACTTTCACAGCTGAGTTGGAGTCAGATAGAAGAGGCCATTGGTTACTCAACTCACTCTGCTAATGCTATTGCTAATGCATTGCTAATGGTAAGTAAAGGGTGTATTCTTCTACCGTTGTATAATGTTCACTACAACTTAATAAGTCTCACAGTACAGTGAGTGAAGTGAACACCCTTCCAGCTTGCAGTAATGTCAATAAGTAATGAATATAACTTACCACCGCCCGCCACTGCTGCTGGCTCCCCCCTTAGCTCCTGCAGGTGCCGCATGTTCTCATGCCCCCTCCGGAATGGCCGCATCGCCATCGCCGCTGGCCCCGCAGGCACTGGTGGTTGGTAGTACGCCTAGAAAAAACATTACACATTTTTAGATGCCTGTACACCTCCCCCTATTTTATTAGGAAGATTGAAAAAAAAGTTAATACAACATACATCATCACTAGTCCAAATCGGATACTAGAGTAGAGTCAGTAGACAGACACTAGTAGTGTTATTATGGTCCCTAGGGTCATCTAGTCCTACTCTACTCTTTGGAAAGTTAGCCTGAGCCATCTAACCATTTTAGATTCATCATGATTCATGTCTACTCCTTTGTGCATATTACCTCGCAGCTTGTTGTGCAGTAGACGGCTTTGAGGCCACATGAGTGTTGCGTACAAGTGAAGAGGTTGAAAAACAAGCCACTTTGTTATGGAGTTCTGTTAGTCCGTATTGCTTAGCCATCACATGTACATGTTACACTTTTTGGCATGACTGCGAAATGCTTGCTTAATTGTATTATACTATCTAACGCGCACCATTTTCTCATAATAGGCGGAAGATTCCCTTCTACAAACCAGCGATTTGCAGAGTTTATGATGAATGTAACCAGTATTTCTACGTTCTACTGTGAGGGGTCTTCCAGAATCCACACAGATCTTTTGTCTTCTATCATGCACTTGTAAATGTTTACTGTTTTAATCTTATGCTTTTTGCTGTTGGAGCTGGCTGTGGTAATAATTTCATAGAACGACGTACAGAGTTTGTTATTTGAAAATAAACCTTTTGAACTTACACATAAACTCTGTGGTATTTGGTGTGGTGGGGTGAACTTACACAAGTGAGTGAGCAAAAGGGTGTTATGTTTTGGGTTGGGTCATCATCATTGGGTATCTTATAGTGGGGGTTCGGGACCTAATGAGACACTATAGCTAGTCGGTCAGGGGTTTGCGGGATCTTCTGACTGAGGTGTGAGTAAGGTCCAACCTCCCATCACCAACATCCTATTTTCTTGTGCATAGTTCTGTATGTGGCTGTGCAGAATCCCTACAACAGTAGTAGTATGTACTATCCTATCCAAAATTCTAGTCAAATATCTGGTTGGGCATTTTGTTGGTGGGAATTGTCAAAGCCTCAAGATTAAGAAGACTAGAAGAGGACAACCCAAAGGACAGGACCCAGTGGCTAGAGCTATTGGTCAATCTGAGTTTTATTCCAAAGAAAACCTTCAATAAAGAGTGGCCAATTGGGCAAGCTTAGCTACAGACTAATAGTAGTAGTAGTACAGAGAGTCATAGCAGAGGCAATTAGAAGGAACTTAGAGGCAGGGATAACCAGAATTTGGAAACAGATAGTCAAGGTCAAAGAAGCTTTTGTAAAAAATAGAATTAGAAAGTGGAACCATAATTAATAGTTCGGAAAAAAAAGGTGCAGTAAACGTTAGGGAAATATAATTGTTAATATTAACCACTGGAGGACTTACTGGGGCCAGCAGCAGGGGCCTCGGTAGAGGAGCGGTCCACTGGTTGTTGTCCTGCCAAATCGGACCCCATCTTCTTGCCCCTGGGTGGTGCTGATAATCATGTAAGATATAATAAAGAAAGAGACAAACATTAAGGAGTGAAACAAATAAATCATTTAATAAAAACTTCAAAAAACATTTTAGGAAACAACTATTGCAATAAAATTGACCTATCTCATCAGATGGATCGACTACTGGGCTGCTAGCTGGATTCACGGATCGTCTACTTATTTATGAACACTCCAGTGTTCCATAATCATTCTGATTCCAGAATACTAACGAAGCCTAAGTACCACCTGACCTAGACCACATATTCTAGACGGGCCAATTGTTCACTAAGTCTGCATTTCCATTTTTTTTAGCCTTCAAAAATGCATAGATGAGATGGAGGACACATACATACATTTGTGCATACACCAAATTGTTGGTTGGTTGTGTCTGATCTTGTTCTGCTACTGACTGACACTGCTAAGCCTACCACTCACTAAACAAACTACAAAAGGTTCTATGAAGGACTGGGGTAAGCAGCGCTCAGTGACAGAGGAGGCGTCACGCAGACCGTAAAAAAAGTATGAACTAATACTAACTAAACCTAGTATCCATCCACCACAATTTCACAGGAGGACAATGGAAGGACTAGAGTCTCTCTAGCAATAGCATTACCTAACTTCATTTCCCTAAAGTAAACTCTTACATTAATCAGCCCAAGTTAGCGCAAAGTTGCAAACAAGTAAGAGAAGCTCCGAGCACCTGTGTCCTACAATCACAGAAGATTTTGAAACATAATTTACCAGCAATGTAAGCAGCAGTAATCTTGTTATCCGTAAAAAATGTATACACAATACTTATACTACTATATATTAGCTACTCACCAAGCCCCATGACCTCGACACCTAGCAGGTCCAACAGGTCCTGCTCCCGGTCCAGGATGTCTGACCACCGAAGTAGTAGCTTAAAGAAAGAAGTAATATAAAACAGTAGAAAAGTAAAAAAAACACAGTAAAAGTAGAAATAAAATGCAAAATATAAACTGAGGGACAGAGAGAGATAGATGATAAATAAAAAAAGTCAGAAAAACTGTGTAAAAAACTAAGGATTGCAAAGATTAAGGGAGGATAGAAAAGTAGGCCCAGAACCATAGCATAGAGTGAAAAACAAGATGGCCGCAGCCATTCGCGACAGCGTGGGTACGTTTGTGCGATATTTCTGCCGAACACGCACTAATCATCACGAACAAGTAAAACGCGCTCCCGAACATGACATGCGCATCGCGAACACGCTATACGCAACCCGGAACAGGAAATAAGGCATCATGAGCGGGCGGGACAATTGAAAAACAAGACGGCCACGCCCATAGGCGACCGCATGGGAAAGTTCGCAAGATATTATCCCCCGAGCACGCAAATAGCGCCCCGAACACGCAAAACACGCTCCCGAACAAGAAAAATGCATCGCGAACGGGTGCCCCAAGCAACTACGCCCGCTCACTTAGCTATGCGTAGCTAGCGTAGTGCAATGACTTCTTCGCGTGGCTTCGTGTAGCGCGACTACGCGAACTATGCCCAGTGTTATTATTTATACAGATACTAACACATATTTACTGTCTTATACAATCACTGATAGAAGCAGACACTTATTTATACACCCACTCTTGAAATAACTTAGTCTCACGTATACTCATTTATATACTCCAACACTCACATATAGTGGCTTAAAACATATGTAGTTAGTCACAGATATACCACTGAGACATTTATTCACTCACTAACTCACCCATACAGCCCTTTCCAGATGCACTTTTTAATCCATACAACCACTGAATCACCTACTCAGACATCTATGCACAGACTCATACACCCACCTACCCACACAGACACTCAGGGACCCATACAGATACTCAGACAACAAATCAATAACCTATATAGACACTCATGTAGGTATTCAGCAACCCATGCAGTTGCTTACACACCAATGAAGAGACTAATACAGACTTTTACACAGTTTAGTCACTAACCCATGCATTCAGTAAAACACATATACGAAATAATTCCTTTAGGCACTTGTAAATGCATTCATTTTTCAATACACCTTGGCATATATATAAATCATATTTACATTGTATAGAAACACACATTCACTGGATGATGTCATGAGTGATGTCATGAGTGATGTCACTGGCCATGTCATGAGTGATGTAATATGTGACATCATCAGCAGTGCATTGAGGGCGCGCAAGTTATAGTTAGCTCAACTAATTATAACAGGCCAATTTCTCTGGCTTTATATGAGTCAAATGTTCAACTAACTATAACGTCCCTGAAACCTATGTTTTTTTTGTGAATTTCTAAGGTTTTTTATATGCTAATTCCTAACTATAACGTCTGTAAAACCTATGTTTTTTTCAGTGAATATATCTGTAAAAACCATAGGTTTCATGGACGTTATAGTTAGCTGGACGTTTCACTCTTGCAAAACCATAGAAATTCCACCGTTATAGTTAGTTCAGCTAACTATAACTCGTGTACCCGCTGTACCCGCAATGCACTGCTCATGACGTCACATATTACATCATTCATGACATGACCAGTGACATCACTGATGACATCTCAAATGACATCACTGATGACATCATCCAGTGACTGTGTGTTTTTGTAAAATTTAAATATGTTTTATATATATTCCAAGGTGTATTGAAGAATGAGTGGGTATATAAGTGTCTGGATGGAGGATTTAGTAGGTGTGTGACTGACTGTATAAGTGAGTGATTAAATGTGTCTTACTGAATGCATAGGTTAGTGACTAAACTGTGTGAATGTCTGTATCAGTCTGTCTGTTGTTGTGTAAGCTGCTGCATTGGTTGGTCAGTAGCTACATGAGTGTCTATATGAGTTATTGATTGGTTGTCTGAGCATTTGTATGGGAGACTGAGTGTGTGTGTGGGTGGGTGGGAGGTATGTGACTCTGTGCATAGATGTGTGAGTGGTTGATTCACTGGGTGTATGGGTTCAAGAGTGCATGTGGAAACAGCTGTATGGGTGGGTGAGTGTGTGTAAGGGTGTGTTGGTGAATGAATGGATGTCTCAGTGGTACATTTCCAAGTAACTACATATGTAAAAGGCAGTGAATGTGAGAGTTGAAGTATATAAATGACTATACATGAGAGTCAGTGATTGTGAGACTGGCTGTTTGGATGAGTGTGTACTTGTATCAGTGATTATATAAGAGAGTAAGTATGCGTTAGTATCTGTATGAATAAGTGAGGTAGTGTGTGTATAATTGATTAGGTGAGTAAATGGGAGTGTGATTGATTCTTTGCATGACTGACTAGATGTGTGAGTGACTGCATGGATGAGTGGCAGTGTGAGTGTCGGTATAGGTGTATGAGTGCATATGATAGTGTTGTATTGATGAGTGACTGCATGTATGAGTGATTCTATATGTGAATGAGTGGATGTGTGTGTAGACCTAGGAATCAGTGAGTGTGTATGTGGTAACTGGTATTGGTGTGTCAATGATTTAGAAAATTGTAGTCTGTATTTTACAGTGGGTGTATCAAAGGTTATATTAGAGTGTGAGGAGGTGTATCAGATTTTCACGTGAATGATGTCATCAGTGATGTCATCAGTGATGTCATTTGAGATGTCATCAGTGATGTCACTGACCATGTCATGAATGATGTAATATGTGACGTCATGAGCAGTGCATTACGGGTGCGTGAGTTATAGTTAGCTGAATTAACTATAACGGTGGAATTTCTATGGTTTTGTAAGAGTGAAATGTCCAGCTAACTATAAAGTCCCTGAAACCTATGTTTTTTTCAGTGAATTTCTAAGGTTTTTTAAATGCTAATTTCTAACTATAATGTACCTGAAACCTATGGTTTTTTCAGTGAATTTCAATGGTTTTTTAAATGCTAATTTCAAACTATAACATCCCTATTAAGTCCCCTTGAATCCTGAAGGTCCCTGGTGGCCAAGTAGCCCACCAGGTACATCCAGTAAGCGCATTGCAGAGAGGTGTTCTGAGGCCACGCCCCTTTTTACACCACGCTGCAAACGTGCCTTGTGGCACACTGCTGCTCAGAGGATGAAGTCCACTTGTGTCTTGAGGTCCTCAGGACACAAGAGGACCTCATCGCCCCACCAGCAGTGCACCAGAAGATGCATTTGCAGAGTGGTGTAAAACGGGGCATGGCCTCAGAGCACCTCTCTGCAACACAGCCCTGTGGTGTTTACATGAGGTACCTGGTGGACTAGTTGGCCCCCAGGGACCCTGAGTATTGAAGGGGAATTAATCCCCCAACTTAAAACGCGCCACAGGGTGCGTTTGCACTGTGGTGCAGTGAGGGGGCGGGCCTGATGTAACAAGTGTGCAAACGTGCCCTGTGGCGCATTTTAAGTTGGACGATTAAGTCCCCTTGAATCCTGAGGGTCCCTGAGGGCCAACTAGTCTACCAGCTACCGCCAGTAAGCGCTGCCTCCAGTAAGCTCCACAGAGCTGCATTGCAGAGTGGTGTAAAAAGGGGGCTTGGACTTGAACCACCACTCTGCAACGCAGCTCCCTGGCACTTACAGGAGGTACCTGGTGGGCTAGTTGGCCCCAGAGACCCTTAGGATTGAAGGGGACTTAATCCCTCAACTTAAAACGCGCCACAGCTTTGCACACTTGTCAAATCAGGCCACGCCCCCTCCCTGCACCACTGTGCAAACGCGCCCCCTGGTGTGTTGTTAATTGGGGGATTAAATCCCCTTGAATCCTGAGGGTCCCTTTGGTCCAACTAGCCCAGCTACCTCCACTAAGCACCACAGAGCTGCGTTGCAGAGAGGTGTAAAAAGGGGCGTGGCCTCGGACCACCTCTCAGCAAGGCAGCCCTGTGGCGCTTACTGGAGGTACCTGGTGGGCTAGTTGGTCCCCAGGGACCCTCAGGCTTGAAGGGGAATTAATTCCCCAACTTAAAACGCGCCAAAGGGCGCGTTTGCAGAGTGTTGCTGGGGGGTTGTGTGGCCCCCCTTCTTTTTCCATTTTTGGGGCCCTGGGGACCCCATCCCCCAAGGGCCTGACCCCTGTTTTAAAAAAAAGAAAATCTAAACAGAATGGGGGCTGCGTGGCCAATTTCTGCCCCGAAGACCCCATCCCCGGGGCATGGCCACAGATTTTTATTTATTTTTTAAGGAGGGGTCTGCGTGGCCCCCCTCTTGAGGTCTCTATTGGCCCCGGGGACCCCATCCCCCGGGGCCAGCCTTTACTTTTTTACATTTCATTTTTTATTTTTGGGGAGGAGGCTGCGTGGCCCCCCTCCTGGGCCACTCCTAGCCCCAGAGACCCCATCCCCGGGGCCTGGTCACTCCGTTGGGGTCTGTGGGGGAGCCCCAATGCCCCCACAGTCCCGCTGGCTCCCCGTCTCCTGCGGGAGCCAGCATTGCTTTTCCACTTGGGGAGCTGCTGACATGCAGCTCCCCGTGTAGAAAAGCAATCTGCTTTGGATTTTGGAAGTGAGAGCAGGAAACTTGCTCTCGCTTCCAAAATCCAAAGCAGAGGTTGCAATGACAGGGTGGGAGCCACACGGCTACCGCCCTGTCATTGCAAACAGCAGTGTCCCGGGGTGGGCACCCCGGAACACTGCAGGAGCCAGCCCTGGGGGGTGGCAATACCCAGGGCCATCAAGGGCTCCAGGAGGGGGCAGCGCAGCCCCCTCCTAATGTGTGCACAGCCACGGGGAGGTGGTGGTCCTCGGGGGTCTGTAATAGACCCCCACATTTACATGATTAGTGCCCCGGGGAGGAGGCAGTCCCTGGGGTGTCTGGGGGGGCTTGAGCTGCCCCACACAAGTTTATTTTTATTAAAGAAAAACAAGCCCCGGGGGTGGTGGTCCCTGGGGCTGCTGGAGGCCATGTGCCCCCGTGAATATTTTCGAAAAGCCCCGGGGTGGCGGTCCCTGGGGCTTGGGGGGCCTTGGAGGCCCCACAAATTAAAGAACAAGCCCCGGGGTGGTGGTCCCCGGGTCCGCGTGCCCTCCCGCATATCATTACATAGCCCTGGGGAGGTGGCGGGCCCCCTCAATTAAAAATTAAGAATTGGGTAATGCCCCCGGGACCTGGCCCACCCGGGGGCTTATAGAAAATGAAGGGCGGAAGTCCACGCTTCAATTTTTAAAAATAAAAATGCTTTTTTTGGCCATGGGGGTCCTTTTGGGACCCCCTGAGCAGGCCTAGGGGGTCAGGGTGTTTCTACCCTGCCCCCTTTTCTTGTTTTTTAACCTTTGTTTCACTGTTTTCTTGTGACTCGGTTCTACCAAGTCACAAGATGGCTGCCAACACTTCCTGGTTTAGAGTGTTGGCAGCCAATCACAGTAAAGCTTGTGGTCGGGAGGGTTCACGAATCCACCGCGTCCCTAGATATCGAAACTTTTATTTTTTTAATTTCTCAGCAACTACTGAATGGATTTACACCATTTAAAACAAAGATTGCTTTCTGAACCAACCACTACCTTTTTGCCAAATTTGGTGTAATTCCATTGAGCAGTTCGGGCTGTAGCCTTGGCTAAAGTTCCCTATAGAAAATTGAATATCCACCTTTTATTCTGTGAATTTCTCAGGAACTACCTAACGGATTTACACCATTTAACAAAAAGGACTCTTTCTGAACCAAGGGCTACCTTTTTGCCGAATTTGGTGTATTTCCGTCCAGCAGTTCGGGCTGTAGCCGTGTCTAAAGTTTTCTATGGAAAATAACATGGGGAAAAAACGTTTTGCGACCCCCCCTTTTTTCTCGCCCCCACTTGGCGAATCACCCCGAAACTTTCAAGACATGAGCTGACCTGAGCACAAATTGTAAAAATTTCACGAAGATTCATCAACTGGCGCTAAAGTTATTAGAAAAACAAAGAACACTTTTCCTATGGAAAATAAGTCCTAACCATAACTACCTACTGGCAAGGCCATGGACTAAATCTTTTGCAAGCGGTAATTTATTACATTACTATTATAATTTTTATTATTATGTGCATTCACTGCACATTATTGAATGTAAAAGACTTAATGTATCCATGCCATTAAG
The DNA here is from genome assembly GCF_964204655.1 of Triturus cristatus. NCBI lineage: Eukaryota > Metazoa > Chordata > Amphibia > Caudata > Salamandridae > Triturus > Triturus cristatus. Next base: position 884,982,589 of record NC_140594.1, read on the forward strand.
TGAAGAAACTTGTGGGATGTGGAGTCTTTTGTTTATGTTTTTTGACGTGGATCCGATCACATGATTGCTCTCGGCTCTGAAATGCGCAGGGTGTTTGTGTATAAAACCTGAAATAAATTACCGTTTGCAAAAGATTGTGGTCCACGGCCTGCTGCTTTGTGTACAAGGAGTCAGCGTGAATTTATGATGACATCTCAAAGTCATTTGAGATGTCATCAGTGATGTCATCAGTGATGTCACTGATCATGTCATGAGTGATGTAATATGTCAAGTCATCAGCAGTGCATTGCGGGGGCGCGAGTTATAGTTAGCTGAAATAACTATAACGGGGGAATTTCTATGGTTTTGTACGAGTGCAATGTCCAACTAACTATAACTTTCCCTAAAACCTATGTTTTTTTCAGTGAATTTCTAAGGTTTTTTAAATGCTAATTTCTAACTATAACGTGCCTAAAACCTATGGTTTTTTCAGTAAATTTCAAAGGTTTTTCAAATGCTAGTTTCTAACTATGCCTGCAGAGGTAGGACATGTGAAGAAAGATGAAAGAAACGCACAGAAAGAAGCAAAAGAAATGCAGAAAGAAGAAAAGTGCAGGAAGAAGCAAGACATGTGCAGAAAGAACCAACAGAGGAGCAGAAAGAGGCCTTGTTGCAAAATCATCCTGTGCCCAACAACTTTTTCAGACGGGTACTGGTGGTAACTGACTCTGAGTAACCAGGCCTAGAGTCCGTGGTATGCTAAAAGACACTTAGAATAGTGAAAACACCTACATACACTAGGGAACACTATGCGTTGGGGTACCCTTGTGATTAGCATGACCTCCTCTGTAAGGCCCTAGTACATAATAGGGCAGGGGGAGTAAAACTACCTCTTAAAACGCGCTACTGGGTGCGTTTGCACAGTGGTGAAGGGAGGGGGCGCCTGAGGTGACATGTGTGCAAACACGCCCTGTGGCGTGTTTTAAATTTGGGAATTAATTCCTCTTCAATCCTGAGGGTCCCTGGGCCCAACAACCCCACCAGGTACCTCCAGTAAGCGCCACTGCGCCGAGTTGCAGAGAGGTGTAAAAAGGGGCGTGGTCTGGACCACCTCTCTGCAACGCAGGCCTCTGGCACTTACTGGAGGTACCTGGTGGGCTAGTTGGCCCCCAGGGGCCCTCAGGATTGAAGAAGAATTAATTCCCCAACTTAAAACACGCCACAGGGCGTGTTTGCACACATCACCTCAGGCCCCGCCCCCTCCCATCACCACTGTGCAAACGCGCCTCATGGCGCGTTGTAGGTTGGGGGATTAAGTCCCCTTAATTCTTCAGGGTCCCGGGGTCCAACTAGCCCACCAGGTACCTCCAGTAAGCTCCACAGAGCTCCATTGCAGAGACATGGAAAAAGGGGCGTGCCCTGGGCCACCTCTCTGCAACGCAGCTCTGTGGCGCTTACTGGAGGTACCTGGTGGGCTAGTTGGCCCCCAGGGACTCTCAGGATTGAAGATGAATTAATTCCCCACAGGGCGTGTCTGCACACATGTCACCTCAGGCCCCGCCCCCTTCCTTCACTACTGTGCAAACGCGCTCCATGGCGCGTTTTAAGCTTTGGGATTAATTCCCCTTGAATACTAAGGGTCCCTGGGGACCAACTAGCCCACCAGGTACCTCCATTATGCACCAGGGAGCTGCGTTGCAGAGAGGTGTTCAGAGGTCAAGCCCCTTTTTACACCTCTCTGCAATGCAGCTCTGTGGCCCTTACTGGAGGTACCTGGTGGGCTAGTTGGCCCCCAGGGACCCTCAGGATTGAAGAGGAATTAATTCCCCAATTCCTCAATTTAAAATGCACAACAGGGTGTGTTTGCACACATGTCACCTCAGGCCCCGCCCCCTCCCTTCACCACTGTGCAAACGCACCCCGTGGCGCATTTTAAGTTGGGGGATTAATTCCCCTTGATTACTAAGGGTCCCTGGGGGACAACTAGCCCACCAGGTACCTCCATCATGCGCCAGGGAGCTGTGTTGCAGAGAGGTGTTCAGGGACCACGCTCCTTTTTACACCTCTCTGCAACACAGCTCTCTGGCACTTACGGGAGGTACCTGGTGGGCTAGTTGGCCCCCAGGGACCCTCAGGATTGAAGAGGAATTAATTCCCTAACTTAAAACGCACCACAGGGCGCGTTTGCACACATGTCACCTCAGGCCCCGCCCCCTCCCTACACCACTGTGCAAACGTGCCCCGTGGCACGTTTTAAGTTGTGGGATTAAGTCCCCTTGAATCCTGAGGGTCCCTGGGGTCCAACAAGCCCACCAGGTACCTCCAGTAAGCGCCACAGAGGTGCGTCGCAGAGAGGTGTAAAAAGGGGCGTGGCTTCAGACCACCTTTCTGCAACGCAGCACTGTGACACTAACTCGAGGTACCTGGTGGGCTAGTTAGCCCCTAGGGACCCTCAAGATTGTAGGGGAATTAATTCCTCAGCTTAAAACATGCCACAGGGGGCGTTTGCATAGTGTTGGTGGGAGGGGGCGGGGCCTCCGGTGCAATGCCGGCTAAAAAAAAAAAAAATCTTTTATAGAAGGGGGTTTGTGTGGCCCCGTTCCTTTCCTCATTTTTTGGGTCCTGGGGACTCCATCCCCCAGGGCCTGACCCCTAATTTGTTTTTTTTAATTTTTAAATCGGGAAGGGGCCACGTGGGCCCCCCTCCCGTAGCCATTTTCGGCCCAGGGGACCCCATCCCCCAGGGCATGGCCACTTTGTTTAATTTTTTTAATAATATTTACAAAGGAGCGGAGCTGCGTGGCCACCCTCCCGGGCCACTTCTAGCCCCCGGGGCCCCATCCCCCAGGGCTGGCCCTCTCCGTTGGAGACCGTGGGCGGAGCCCCAATGCCCCTACGGTCCCGCCGGCTCCCCGCGTCCTGCAGGAGCCGGCATTGTTTTTCAACATGGGAAGCTGCTGACATGCAGCTCCCCGTGTGGAAAAGCAATTCTGCTTTGTTTCATTGCAGCAAGAGCAGGTTTCCCTGCTCCCGCTTCAATGAAGCAAAGCAGTTTGTAATGACAGGGTGGGAGACCTGAGGCTCCCGCCCTGTCATTGCAAACAGCAGTGTCCCGGGAGTGGGCACCCCGGGACACTGCAGGAGCCAGCCCTGGGGGATGGCGGTCCACAGGGCCATCACTGGCTCCAGGAGGGGGGCCGTGCTACCCCTCTCCCACCATTGGCAAAGCCCCGGGAGGTGGTGGTCCCTGAGGCTTGGGGTCCGTCATGGACCCCCAAATTTGCATAATTAGAGCCCCGGGGAGGTGGCAGTCCCCGGGGCGTGTGGGGGTGCTTGAGCCCCCCACACAGGTATTATTAAAAAAATAAGAGCCCCGGGGGTGGTGCTCCCCGGGGTAGCGGGGAGGCCGTGTGCCGCCCTGTAAATTTATTAATGAAAGCCCCAGGGTGGTGGTCCCTGGGGCTTGTGGGGCTTGGAGGCCCCCCACACATAAAAAAACAAAGCCCTGGGGTTGCGGGTGGGCCGTGTGCCCCCAGCAAATATTTGTGCAAAGACCCGGGGGGCAGTCCCCGGGGCAGTGTGAGGGGATTGGGCTCCCCACTCATTTTTTTACATGCCCCGGGACTTGGCCCACTCGAGGGCTAATTAATAACGAAGCACGGAAGCCCGCGCTTTATTTTTTTTATTTTCGCGGCAGGATCCGCGGAACCTCCGCACATCTCAGCGATTTAAAAAAAAAAAATGCTTTTTTTGGCCCTGGTGGTCCTAGGGGGTCAGGGTGTTTCTACCCTGCCCCCTTTTCTTGTTTTACGCTTTTGTTTCCCTGGTTTCTTGTGCCTCGGTTCTATCGAGGCACAAGAGGGCTGCCAACACTTCCTGGTTTGAAGTGTTGACAGCCAATTAGAATGCAGCTCGTGATTGGTAGGGTGCGCGGATCTACCGCGCCTCTATATATCGAAACTTTTATTTTTTGATTTTCTCATCAACTACTGAACGGATTTACACCATTTAAAATAAAGGTCTCTTTCTGAAGCAAGCACTACCTTTTTGCCAAATTTGGTGTAATTCCGTTCAGCAGTTTCAGCTGTAACGGTTTCCTAAGGCCCCCATGGGAAAATGATTTTCCGACCACTATTTTTTTAATGTCTCAGAAACTACTGAATGGATTTACACCATTTAAAAAAAGGTCTCTTTCTGAACCAAGGGCTACCTTCTTGCCAAATTTGGTGTAATTCCGTTCAGCAGTTCGGGCTGTAGTCGTGTCTAAAATTTCCTATGGGAATTAACATGGAGAAAACACGTTTTGGGACCCCCTTTTTTCTCGGTCCCCGCTTGCTGAATCACTCCGAAACTTTCAAAATAGGCGCTGACCAGAGCGGGCCATACATTTTGAAAATTTTGCAAACATTCGTCAACCGGCGCCAAAGTTATTGGGAAAACAAAAAAAGCTTTTTGAATTGAAACAAGGTCCAACTATAACTACCTACAGGTGACTGCCAGTAGGTAATTACCTATTGGCGGTCACCAGTAGGTAGTTATAGTTAGGACCAAGTTTCCATAGGAAGAACATTTTTTGTTTTGCTTATAACTTTGGCGTTGTTTGATGAATCTTCATGAAATTTCCCTAACTAATTCTTTGTTCATATCAGCTCCTATGTTGAAAGTCTGGGGGTGATACGTCAACGGGGAGGCCGAGAAAAAAGGGGGGGTCACAAAATGTGTTTTCTCCATGCAATTTCCATAGGAAACTTTAGACAAGGCTAGAGGTCGAACGGGTGAACGGAATTACCACAAATTTGGCAGGGAGAAGTGTCTTGGTCTAGAAAGAACGCTTTTGTTTAGTTGGTGTAAATCCGTTCAGTTGCTTTGGAGAAATATCGAAATTTACAGATATCGATATTTGGGAATTCTGCCATCTGATTGGCTGAGGTGTTATGAGCACGAGCTTGGTGCTTATTGGCTGCGAGCGGTGCAAGCAGTTGCAACTAGGAAGGGTTGGCAGCCATTTTGTAATTCTGTAGAAGCGAGTAAGGTGAAAAAAGGGCAAAAAAAGTAGGAAAGAGGAGGGTAGGAGCACTGTAAGCTCTGTGGGGGGTTTAAGGTGTGCTATACAGGTGGTATGAAGCGAACTACTCATCCCTACCGGTCTGAAAGTGCTGGGCTACGGAAATTAAGTGAGGTATTGCCTAGAGTCTGATGCTGCTAAGGTGAGCTGCTGCGGGACTCGGGATTAAAGCGTGAGCCCAAACTGTGTGTCTTATGCTGTGAAGTCATGTGCCCTCTCCGTTGCACCACACCTGTGGAAGGAGGGTCAGCATGAGTTTATACCTACTAGGACAAACAACTGACCCCTACTGGTCTGAAAGTGCTGGGGTATGGAAAATATGTGATGTATTCTCTAGAGTCTCATGCTGCTAAGCTGAGCTGCTGCCGGACTCGGGGATGAAAGTGTCAGTCCAAAGTGTGTGTCAAATGCTGTGAAGTCATGTGCTCTGGCCGCTGTGCCATATCTGTCCAAGTAGTGTCAGTATGTAGTTATACCTACTCGGAGGAACTTTTCTTTCGAACATGAGGAACTTTTGTTTCAAACATTGTAACTTGTGTATGGTGCTTAGGGGGTGTTATACAGGGAGTGCGAATGTAAATTCACGCGTATCAAATCAATTCGGTATTTGTAAAGTGCAAACTACTCACTTCTATGGGTCTGATGGCACTGGGGGAGTAAGCTGAGCTGCTGCCGGACTCGGGGATAAAGCCGCTGAAGTACTGACCCCTGCCGGTCTGAAAGTGCGTGTATGGAAATTAAGTGAGGTATTGCCTAGAGTGTCATGCTGCTAAATTGAGCTGCTGCTGGACTCAGGGATAAAACCGTGAGCCCAAACTGTGTGTCCTATGCTGTAAAGTCATGTGCTCTGGGTGCTGTGCCACACCTATGCAAGTAGTGTCAGCAGCATTTTATACGTAGTAGGAGGAAGTTTTGTTTGGAACACAGTAACTTGTATATGGTGCTTAGGTGGTGTTATACAGGGAGTGCGAAGGTAAATCAATACGGTATTTGTAAAGCGCAAACTACTCACCCCTATGGGTCTGAAGGCCCTGGAGGCCGGCGTGGAAATGATGTGAGCTATTAAGTGAGCTATTGCTCAGAGTCACATGGGGCTGAGCTGAGCTGCTGCCGGAGCAGGGGACTAAACCATGAGCCCTGTGCTCTGAACTCATGTTTTCGGGCCGCTGCAGCACACCTGTCCAAGTAGTGTCAGCATGTGTACATACGTACTAGGAGAAACTTTTGTTTTAAATAGTGCGACGTCTGTAGGGTGATTGGGGGGTGCTACAGGGGGAGTGTGAAGTTCAATTGTGCAGTTTCAAATCAATTCGGTATTTGTAAAGTGCAAACTACTCACTCGTACGGGTCTGCAAGCACTGGGCCCATCGTGGAAATTAAGTGAGCTATTGCTCAGATTAACATGGTGTTATCCTGAGCTGTCGCTAGAGCCGGTGATCAAAGCAAGAGCTCTGTGCTCCAAAGTTAGATGGTCTGGCCGCTGCGCCACAGCTGTGTGGAGAATACATTTTGGCGAGGGTCCGGGAGTTGCAGTTACCTGGCCCTAAAATAGTGGGCCTAAGTTATCAGTTATAAGGCGGCTCTAAAAAGAGCCCTTGAGTTTATTAGTTGGAGCTACATATAAGTGCGGATGCACAGCTTCAGGTTATTCAGAAAAACGCGATTTCCCTGATCTGTGAAGTGTACTCCATCACTTCTGTAGATATCAGCCATTTCAAAACGTATGTTATTGTTGTAGATCGACCCCATTCTATGGTCTCTGAGGTATGCAGACACAGCTTTGCTGACATTCTTCCTAGATTTTTCAATCTGAGGACAAAATTGGTTTGACCATTTCCACTTCTGTCTTTGGCATATATTGGAATATACAACGACAATGTGAGGCAAAAGCAACATCAATTATCGAAAGGTGTTCTTCATTAGCATTTCCAAACCAACCCCAGTCAATGTGCCTAGGTCGTTTCCACCACAATTCACAATCATGAGGTCAGGGTGTTGGAGATGCAAATAGGTTTTAACCAAAGGCAACAATTGGTGCCACTTCAATCCTCTCTGTGCAAACCATTTAATGTACACATTTTGTAAACCTAGGTGTAAGTCAATACATCTCTGTTCTGCATACCTCTTGCACCAGAAATAATAGGTATGTCCTACAATCCACACTAGCAATTTGAAGGTATGGCTGGAAGGTATGGAACGATGTCTGTAGCTCATGCAGTTCCTTCGTAGAGTAAGAGATATGTTTAAAGAAGGGGAAAAAACTTTTTTTTTTCCACAGAAAACGATAATTGATAGATAAGAAGCATTGGGTACTAAAAACTAGGGTGCATATTAGTTGCGTGAAAAAGCATCTTTGTCATTGGTTAATAAAGAGCAGTCTAAACGTGGAGTACACACAATAGGATGAAATGTGCTCAGCTCAACCAGACGTGCTACTTGCATTTGGACGGTACATTTGGAACTCAAAACAATGGTGAACTTTTAACCCGCAGGTGCTGTTAAATGTTCGAGAATATGTTGGGAAAAAAAAACGTTACGTTTAAAAAAATCATGAACTTTTAACCTGCAGGTGTCGTAGAATGTTCCAGAAAGTGTGGTGATAAAATAGGTTGAACTTCTGACCTGTATGTGGCGCGGAATATTAAGTAGCTTTTCATATGGAAAATTCTAAAATAACCAATGGAGATACGTTTCGGAATGTTGATGAAGGAATGAAGTATTCTGATTTGTTCTTTACATGTATTTATATGTGGCGCAACAGAGAAATTGTGCCATTACTGGTTTCATTCTTGATGAAAGCGGTGCATTACATATACTGTGTGACAAAGAAAGAATTGCATGCGTGTGTGACATATGATATCTGCATACCAACTACAAAGGTGAGGTAGAAATAAACAAGGTGTGTTATATGTTCTGTAGTAGTGATTAAGTATTTTAGGTGATATTTTTAAGTTTTAAAGTATTTTTTATTTCAAAATAATATACTGTTAGTAAAGTGTGGTGTTTCATATTGGTTATAAAATATGCATGAAGTTTGACCTGTTGTTAAATAAGTACTTTATATATGTTTAGGAATTTTTCACAAAGAAGAAGTGTAGTTTGTCATCTTTAAAGGACTGTATGGTTTTGAAAATGAGGTACAGCGTTAATTTGGGTTTGCTAATGTATTCAGGCGAGATAAACAAAATGTCCCACGTTTGCAAATTATACTTTTTGTGGAAATAGTGGGGAAGGGGGGGTAGGAGATGTATGTGTTATTAAGTTAAAAGCGATAAAACCAAAGCCAGAAATGTTATGTGGACAGGTTGTGGTCTCATTTTTGACACTGAGAGGTAGATTGGAATATAAGTCGAGGTAGGTTGTTGTACTGTGAGGCCATCTACAGTGTTTGGAGATTATATGGAGAGGCCTTAAGGGAAATTATGAAGAAGGGTGTCCCGTTTGAATGGTCAGAGAAGTGCAAAACGAGCTTTGAACTTATATAAAAAAAAAATTCTGAGGCACCCACATTAGGACGGTTCGAGGTTGGTGGGAGAACGATTTTAACCACAGATGCTAGTGGTGTTGGCATTGGTGCAGTGTTGTCGCAAGTAATTAACGGCGAGGAAAACATTTTTGGGTTTGCAAGTAGGAGATTACAAGGTGCAGAAAGGTCATATTCTGTAATAGAGAGGGAAGCCTTAGCGTGTTGCTGGGCTATGTGCCACTTCAAATTTTATTTATGGGGTCTCCCATTCAAGGTCCGAACTGACCATAAGCCCTTACTGTACATCTTTAAAGGGGGAAAAGGATTGGAAGGAAGTGTAACACCAAGGATTTCTAGATGGTTACTATCTGTTATGGAATTTAATTATGATGTGGAATATGTCAAGGGGGAGAAAAATTTGGTTGCAGATTGTTTGTCGAGAATGCCTTTGGAGGAGAATTCTGAGGAAGTGTGTGGTGATATAAATGGAGATATCTGTAGTAATGTGAGAGTGTGTGCGTTGTTGTCTGAAGATTGGGAGAAAGCTATGAAAAATGATTCAGTGTTGGAAAAGGTGAAGACGAGAATTGTTAGGGGTTGGCATTTGGATGATTGCAAGGATCTTGATTTGACAGAGTTTTTCAAAGTTAAAGAAGAATTAAGTCTTTGTGGTGAAAACATTATGAGAAGGTGGCAGATCATACCTCCGAAGGAAGTAAGGAAGCAGATTTTGGAAATAATTCATGAGGGTCACCCAGGTCAAGGAATGTCTAAAAGAAGGATTAGAGAATCATTCTGGTGGCCGGGAATTGATAGCGATGTTGAGGCTTTAGTAAAAGATTGTCAGTTTTGCCGGAATAGTGACAAATCAAAAATGGTACGTCAACCTCCTTTAGAATGTACCAAGTTTCCAACAAAACCTTGGGAGAAACTGTCCATGGATTTCATTGGTCCGATTAATAAATTAGGGATGAGGGATAGGTTTATCCTAGTCCTAGTAGATTATCATTCCAAATGGTTTACGATTCAGACTATGGGGGAAATCAGTACGGGCAATGTCATAAGGTTTCTTGAGAAGGTTTTCCTGGAAGAGGGATTACCAGGGAGTATTGTAACTGACAATGGGGTGCAGTTTACATCAAGAGAGATGGTGGACTATTTAAATAAGTTGGGAATTGTGCATGAGAGAGTAGCTTTATTCAGACCACAAGCGAATGGTTTAGTGGAAAGAATTAACCGAATAATTATGGATAACATACAGTTATCACTGGCTAATGGATTATCATGGAAGGAAGAATTGAGAAAGATGGTGTGGATGCACAGAATTACTCCCCATTCTGGTACAGGAGTAGCTCCTTTTGTGTCACTTAAAGGAAGGGAGCCTGGGAAGAAAGAGTGTCCTGTTTGGTTATGTAGGAAGGAAAAAATATGGGTTGACCGTGAGGAAATATTAAAAAAAGTGCAAGGGAATCAAGAAAAAATGAAAGGGATATATGATTCTAGGAAGGGTGTAAAACGAGTGTGTGTCCAAAGAGGAGATTGGGTAGTAGTGCGGAAAAATGAGTGGGTCCGAAAAGGCGAAAGCAAATATCTCGGACCTTTTCAAGTCAAAAGTGTGAGATCCAATGTTGTTGACTTAGAAGATGGTACAACTTGGAGTTTAGGAAATATTTGTAAAGTGTGTCAACCATAAAAATGCTAGAGGATATCAGTAAGATGGTTAGTCACGTCATGTTAATTGTAGTGTATTTTGGATATGTAAATAGGAATCTTAGTAAGGAATATAAGTAATGTATTGTGTGCCACCTTAGTTAGAATCCTATTTGACAAATGTTGTATATAATCATTATATATCTATTTATATGTTTCAATATTATTTGTTGCAAAAAAGGGAGATATGTAGAGATATCTAGTGCTGATGTCACAGGTTGGTCACCTAGCTACGAGTAGAATGCAAATGAGAGAGGATTCTAGTGGGGAGCGGTTATTACAAGGAAGATTGAGTTGTTGAAGCTGTATTTGCTGGAATGCTGTGTTATGAATAAAACTACACTAAATACAGGAAACCTGTGAAGGCTCTTCATTTCAAAGTGGTTGGGGAGTGTTTCTTTAGAAAAGATGTTTTATAAATGTGTGAGAGATAAAAAACAAATGAAAATGTTCGGTACATTTTCTGTATGACTTTCTTGACATTAGTAAACTACATGTGATTATAAGTGATACTAATTGTCAGGCTGTGTCCCTGTGGTGAATGTACATATGTGTTTAAGTGGTCCGGGTTTTACCGGTGCTCAGCTTCAGTATCATTTTGAGACACTCGGCAATTTTTTCATTCCATTTAATGTCCTTAATATACATAGAGTAAAGGGACGGTATGTCAAAAGTTTGGGAATTAGAACTTTGTTTACTCTCCGCATCCTCTGCTATACACTCTACAGAGTGTTTAAACGACTTTAGTAACGTAGAGATGTCTAGCTAGTAAAGGTGGTGTAGTGTCACTGGGCCCATTTATAAACCGTGCTATGGGATGGTTTATGTTTTACCCACTAATTTGCATGTTTGAATATTTTTTGCTGATGAGCGTTCCGGCAGACACCTGTTGAAATTAGGTCTATGTATGGCTATAGTGGCGCTAACGTGAGTGCTGGGGCTCGTTGTTTGATTTCGCAAGGTTAAGCATGGTCAGGGGTGGGCGTGGGAGAGGTGGATATGTTGCTGATTATAACACGGGCATTTGTAACGCGCACATGTGTAGCTAGTAAAGGTGATGTAGTGCCACTGGGTCTATTTATAAAGCGCTCTTTGGCATGGTATATGTTTTATCCGGAAATGTGCATGTTTTAATACCTTTTGTTGCTGAGCGTTCCGGCAGACACTTGTTGAAATTAAGTCCCTGTATTGCTATAGTGGCTCTACCTGGTTTGCTGGGGCTTTTTCTTTGATTTCGTAAGGTTAAGCAGGGATGGGGATGAGGGTGGTGTAGTGGCACTGGGCCCCTTTATGAACCGCTTTATGGTATGGTATTTGTTTTTGTCGCAAATTTGCATGTTTTAATACCTTTTGGTGATGAGTGTTCCAGCAGACAGCTACGCAAATCACACAACATTTCTGTGGATAACAAATCTTCGTGCTGATAGACACTCGTGCACTGTGGTAGAAGGCTGCCAGCGTTGATGGCAAATTATGAAACTTGGTGCCATTGTAGATTTAAATGGAAGCTTGGACCATTTCTTTGTTACTATGGTGCAGTCAGGACTTTAAGTGGGGAAAAAACTGGGAGTGCTCTAAAAGGGGTGGGGCAAACCTTTTAAAGGGATATGGGCTATCCAAATAGGAGCGTGGTCTAAATCAAGATAACTAGCATTGTGTGGTTATGGAAATCCCCTCCAATTATTCTACCTTCGGAAAACACACTCTTTAAAGGATTTTCCTCCTACAATGTGGCTCACCTAGCATGATGTCTCCACTTCTCAGAAGTGAGCAAAATGAGCATGCGCACATCGATGTGCATGCTCTCACTGCAGTCCAATAAAAAAATTAAAAAAACTGACAACCTTTGCGAGGGCCAAAAATAAAGCCCGATAGAGACCCGTTTCGAGGCCTCCTGAAAATAACTGCCGGTGCGCAGACCCGGCCCACTTAAAGCCCTGCATCCATCCATTCTAAGCACTGCGCCATCCAACCATCTTTCAATTCATCCATACATTCCTACCTACATACATACATACATCTGTCCCTGCACTTATCCTAAGCATCTATCAGCCCCCTCACCTATGGTAAACACTGTGCCATCCATCCAGCCAAACGCCCATATATCCATACATACATCTGTCCCAGAACCAATCCTAAGCATCTATCAGCCCACCTGTCTATCCTAAGTACTGGTCCATGCATCCATTCATCCTTCCATCCATTCATAAATCCATTAATCCATCCATCTAGCTATCCATTCATCCATCTGGCCATCCATCCACTCGTACTTTATTCAACTATCCGTCCTTATTTCCGTGCACCCTCCGCCCGGATCCTAAATACCACGTATTATACTCATCCACCGAGCCTCTTAAGGGGCCGAAAAGGCTGGCGATCAGCATTGACAGGCAGATGTTTCTGATAAAGAAGAAGAAAGGTTTGAGTTGCTCTTTGTGGACCATAGTTCACCACCCTTCTCTGGTGGTGTTTTAAACAAAGGTTGATCCAGCGAAAGAAATGTAAAGCAGCTTTTCAGTGTAAGACGTTAATTTAGTAACATAACGTTTTGTCCATTTCTATATAGGGACACTGCTTTAAACTGGCCGTGACAGATAGATACTGAATACCTGTAGTTCTTACATTTGAGAGAGTATACCAGACAGCTAATTTGGGGTGGTGAGAACCTGCACTTCTATATTTCCATGTGAAGCACAGTATAGGAATATAAAGGTGATTCCAAAGCTACTATTTTCATATTAAAGAGGGGGTGTGAGAACTAAGTGAGCCAGGCAAAGCGTGTGTTTTTGTAGCACTAAAACAAGACACTGTGAAAGGTCAGAGCAGGGTTGTGCTGGAGTTGGCTGCCTGTGGTCGTCTCCAGAGGCGCAACCAGAGCGAAATTTTGGGGAGGCTAATTCTTTCAGCAATAGGCAGAGTGGGGATGTAGGGGCTCTAAAAAGAGGTGAAAAAGAACAGAGCCTCATTTACAAGCAAATGGTATTTTGAAGACCTGTGAAGTACTCGGGTGCAGCTCTGTGTGTGCGCCTGGGAAGCTGTCTCAGGGAGTCCAGGGCAATGGGCGTTGTGCGCCTGGTGGTCTCTCTGCTAATCACACCACAATGATGTTGCTCCTGCGCTGCAAAAAGAGAAGGGAAATCCTGAGAGAAAATGGCTCTCTTTAAAGAATTTCCCTTTTCCTACAACGCGACTCACCTGGCATGATGTCTCCACTGCTCAGTAGTGAGCAATGTGCATGCTCTCACTGTCTCACTGCAGTCCAATAAAAAAAAAACAACTGACTACCTTTGCGAGGCCCGAAAATAGAGTTACATAGACACCCGTTTCGAGGCCCTCAAAAATAAACTGCCGGTGCTCACAGCCCCACAGACCCCCCCCCACTTAAAGTGTTATATTTGCGAAGTTGTAGATAAAATTGTTAGGCTAATAATGGTAATTTTTGTGTGTGTTCCACTTGGTTGATAATATCATCCTAAGTACATAGATTACAATTTAAAAAAATACTATCTATAAAGTTGTCTGCTGTGGGCTGCAGAGGAAGTGCTGTGGGGTAGTGGGGTACGGCGGAGAGGTGAAAAGTACGAGGTAGTGCAGTTACATGTAAATTGTAAAGGTGTATGTAAATAATTAAATAAATACTTGCTGTATGTTCTATGGCACTACCCGTCATCCTACTGCTCCCCTGCCCTATTCCATCACGTTGCAGCACTGCTTCTGGAAGCTGTCAGTAGAACTATGTAATTGTATGTTATTATTTTAACATATTACACAGATGTAAAAAATAATTCAATCTATTTTTTCTTTTTCAGAAAATTATTTCATTTCGATTACAATTTGAAAATGCCTAGAAGAACTGAAAAAAAAGGAAAGAGAAAAAAAATATAAATATTTGAACAAAAGGAAAGATTTTCAATTAGAAAAACATGAGAGTACTACACAAACAGTTTCTCCTGGTAAAAACACTAGACAATTTCTGAAAAAAATATTACGAACATTTAATGAAAATAACATCACACAAAGCAAAAAGAAGAATTTTTCAAGTAAGGAGAAGCAGACTTCAATTTCAAATACCAGGAAAAGAAAACATGATGAAGAAACAGTATCTGTTACCCGGAGACAAAAACAATTTCAAGAAATTCGTCAGAGACTTTTTCGAACTAGAGTGATTCAGAATTTAATGAAAACATGCTGCAAATATAAAAAGAAAGTGCTGCAATTTCAACAGAAGCAGCGTATTGAAAGTATAGTAGATACTGCTTTCACTTTAAAACAGAAGTTATTCATTGTGATTTTGAAGAAGATCTAAGTGTTGGATAAAATAATCAAAGTGTTGAAAGAGAAAAGTAGAAGAAAAAGACTTGTGAACAGAACCAACTTTTGCAAAATCTTTAGTGGACATTGGAAACATACTTCTACTAGTGAGCCTTTTTTTAATGAGGAAAGTTACTTCCAGGAAAATAGTTTACCATTTGCAGTTGATACTGGAGGTCGTTGCTACGAAGTTCAGGATGGTTGTCCCCTTCCAAAAAAGGAAATGGTTGGTAAAAGTGCAGAAGAGTTAATAGGTGAAGAAGTGCAAGGGAAACGTACACAAGCTCCTGTGTATAAGTGGGGTTGTATGCAGTATTTGTAGTATTCAACAGGAATCTATTGATATAATACAAAATTTGCTACGAGAATATACACAGAAAAGTATTCAACAGAAGATTAAGCTGTTACAAGGACTGGATCCATGTAATGTAAGAAAATATACTGAGAAGCATTTCTTGTCTTTAAAGAAAAGTGTGTAAAAGTGTTTTTCATCACTTAAGGATGTTAGCAGTACACCATTTAGAAATGCGGAAGTTTGTGAGGAAACTAAAGTCCTGCATTATGTTTAAGTGAACTGAATACAGGTCTTTTACATGGTTCTTTATCAGATGTTCAAAAAAAGTGTGATGATATTGAAATGTGATATTTTGGTTCAGAAGAGCAGTTCATAGAAAGTGAAAGTTTGACAATTACAGATGTTGAAGGAGATGGGAAAGTGATTAGCACTGATCAGTTTGAAGAAAAAATTGGAAAGTTTAATGTAGTGTGTTCTGAAATACCAAACTATGTTTGTGTTTGTTGTCAACGTACTCATTATAAAAGTCAAACTAGGATTGTTGATTTGTATTTGAAAAGTGAAAAGGAGAACAATGGTAAGTGGGACGAATTTACAACTTACTTGTTGGTGGAAGGTCGATTTGAGTTAGGTAGTGATCAACGTATATGTAAACAACAAATTAGAAGAGAACAAAATGCCTGCTAGAGCAGTACATAATAACTTAGAATTATTAGCTATTCCGGAGCAACTGGCAGAATTGAATACATATGAGTCGGTTCTAATTCAATCTGTTCATCCTTTTCAAACTATAATTCGTATGGAGCCTAAAACAGGTAAACTGCCACCAACAGACTTGAAAAGAGGGCTGAAAGGAAGAGTGGTGTACTTACCTTTGGATTTTAAGAAAAATATTGAAACTATTGCTGGAGAGAAAAAGGAAAATGAGGCAGTAGTCATTCTAGTAAATGGTGTACCAACAAAGAGTCGGAAAATATTTTAAGAATTTGTGGATGTTAATAAAGTTGAAACGGCTGCCTTATATCTTATAGAGAACAATATTTATTTATTACAAAACTGTAAATGTGGATGAACAGGTAATAAGTTTAGAAGATGAATCTGAAATTTCAAGTGGTCAAATAGAGAAAGTGGACAAGTCAAGGACTGAAGAGATTTATGAACATTACACAATATGTCCTTTGCATTCAAAAGAAGTAATAGGAAGCAGCATTGAGTTTTTTCAAATGAAAAAAGCACAGGGAACTCCAATGAGTGTATGGGAGAAAAGCTTGGAAGCTAGTTGTTTTCCACAGCTGTTTCCTACTGGAGAAGGCGGACAATATGATGACTGACCTGTACGGATTCCAGCTTCAGAATATCGGTCAACAAGATTATATTCTGAAGATCCTAGATTTCGACAGTGCATTCCATACATATTTCACTTTTTGTTTGAAAGTGATCTGCCTTCTCTGTCGTATGCAGTGAACCACATACTTAAAACTGGAGTCCATCAATCACTTCTTTCTGTGAAATAATTTGTGGAGAAAGTTCAAGAAACAGATGAAAATTTAGAAGCACAGTTAATCAATTTGATGGCATGTCAACGTGGAACAAATGAGTATTGGTATTGTCGTCATGGAGAACTCAAGTGTATGTTACGGAACATAGGCACAGCAACATGGTTTGTCATACTTAGCTGTGCAGAGTATGCATGGGAAGATTTGCTTGAGTTTCTAAGAGAAGCGAATTCCAATTTAAAAAATGTGGAAATAAAGACTCCTGGTGAACTGTGTTCATTGGATCCTGTAAATGTGTGCAGATATTTTAATCATAGGTTTCAAGCTATGATGTCTTTTATCTGCAATAAAAAAGAATCCACCTCTTGGAGAAGTTACCAATTTCTTTTGGAGAAAAGAGTATCAAGCAAGAGGTGCACCTCATATACATATGCTACTTTGGATCAAGGATGCACCTAAATTTGGAACTGATTCTGATGAAACAGTATTGTCTTTCATCAAACAGTATGTGACATGTGAGATTCCAAGAGAAGAAGGCGATAGAAGCTTGAGACAGCAAGTTTTACGTTTCCAAACTCACATTGTGGAAAGTACTGCAGAAGAAAATACAATTCTAAAGGAAAGTTTTACACCAAATGTCGATTTTTGTTTTCCACGTCCAGTCATTTGTAAAGGAAGAGTAAATTCATTTTTTTCTTCTGTAAGGCACACAATAACTCAGAAATCTCCAAAGAATACCTACAACTTATAAAGAACAGAAGTGTCAAAGTATATCAATGACTACAATCCAGTCATTTTAAAAATGTGGAATGCGAACATGGACATCCAGCATGTTGCAGATAACTCAATTGCTCTTGCACGTTATGTTACATCGTAAATAACACAATCAGAAAAAACAGAGATGAAACAAATGTGGGAAGAAATTGCACAAGAGAAAAGCCTTAGCAAAAAATTGTACAGCTTTACTTTGAAAATGCTTTCCCAACGAGAAATTGGATCCTATGAATGTTCAGACCGCTTCTGCTCTTCAAGTTTATATTCAAAGTCACGAGGAATAATTTGGGTAAGTTTCTGTCTTGCCTGCTCACAGAATAGAGTGTTGAAATCATTAGAAGAAATTCAATACTTAGCAGCAAATGAACCAGACAGTACAGACATTCTTAAAACTAATATGTAGGACACATACTATCCGAAAAGGTGTCGACATCTGGAACAGCTATGTCTGTATGAAGTACTTCAACATTACAGCTTCAAAAGAAATGTTAAACAGAATTTAAAAGAAGGAAAATATGTAGTAGTTGGATGTCATGGTTGTTTAGTAAAACAAGCAAAGGGTAATCTTATAAACCACAAGATAAGCAAGAATTTTACTATTTAGCACTTTTCCAACTCTTTAAACCATGGCGTAGCGAAAGTGAATTACTTGGAGACTTTGACTGCTATGAAGATTCTTTTAATGCATGTAAAGATAGCATTGCATGTACAATGTTCCCTACATATTTAAAAATGTTGAATGATGAAGTTGAACAGGAAAAGACTATTACAGCTGAAATAGCTAATGAAAGTTCTCAAGATAGTCAAAGTAGTGGTCCATGTAGTCAAGATCCTCTTGGACAACCAATACTGGAAAATGAAGCAGCGATTGCTATGCATGAAGTCAAAATTGCAATGCAACAAGCACATGAGGAGAATATTACATTGGAAAACTAAGGTGCCGATTCCGATCCTGTAAAACTTTACCCCGTACAAATCGTATCCGGATTTTTGTCCGTACGAATCGTACAAGTAGCGTACAAACTGCCAAGTACGATTCGTATGGGAAAAAGTCCAGACGAATCGCATTGGGAAAATTTCCCCACACGTCCTCGGGTCGGAAAATGTGTCCGACACATCCCCGGACGATTTAACGTACGAATCGGAAAAATGAAGTCTGACCGCGCAAGTACGATCCGTCCCGTGCTTCTGATTTTACAACCAAATGGAAAAAACACCGTACGGACCGAACTCCTATAGCAACCATGGAGACATGTGCCCGCATATGCGCCGAACACCCCACCCCAGACCCCGTATGTACGCGCAGAACACCCCCAGCCCTCGTATGTACGCACCGAACACCCCCCAGCCTCCGTATGTACGCGCCAAACGCCCCCCCCTGGCCGCGGATGTACATGCCAAACCCCCACCAGTGTATGTACGGAGCGTACCCCCACCCGTGTATGTATGGAGCGTACCAACACCCACCAGTGTATGTACGGAGTGTACCCCCACCCGTGTATGTACGGAGCGTACCCCCACCCGTGTATGTACGGAGCGTACCCCCACTCTTGTATGAATGGAGCATACCCACACCCCACCAGTGTATGTACAGAGCGTACCCCCACCCATGTATGTATGGAGCGTACCCCCACCCATGTATGTACGGAGCGTACCCCCACCCGTGTATGAATGGAGCATACCCACACCCCACCAGTGTATGTACGGAGCGTACCCCCACCCGTGTATGTGTGGAGCATACCAACACCCCACCAGTGTATGTACGGAGCGTACCCCCACCCGTGTATGTACGCAGCGTACCCCCACCCGTGTATGTACGAAGCGTACCCCCACCTGTGTATGTATGGAGCATACCCCCACCCGTGTATGAATGGAGCATACCCACACCCCACCAGTGTATGTACGGAGCATACCCCCACCCGTGTGAGTATGGAGCGTACCCACACCCGTGTATGTACGGAGCATACCCCCACCCGTGTATGTATGGAGCGTACCAACACCCCACCAGTGTATGTACAGAGCGTACCCCCACCCGTGTATGTATGGAGCGTACCCCCACCTGTGTATGTACGGAGCGTACCCCCAGCCGTGTATGAATGGAGCGTACCCACAACCCACCAGTGTATGTACGAAGCGTACCCCCACCCGTGTATGTATGGAGCGTACCGACACCCATGTATGTACGCAGCGTACCCCCACCCATGTATGTATGGAGCGTACCAACACCCCACCCGTGTATGTACAGAGCGTACCCCCACACATGTATGTACGGAGCATACCCCCACCCATGTATGTATGGAGCGTACCCCCACCCGTGTATGTATGGAGCATACCCCCACCCGTGTATGTATGTAGCGTACCCCCACCCGTGGATGTACGGAGCGTACACCCAGCCCCCCCTGTATGTACGGTGCAAAACACCACCACCTTTGGACGGTGCGGACCAACACCCTACCCCAGGCCCCTACACCAGCACCCTCACCCAACATCGCGTATGTACGAGTCGTACTAAGCCATAGCAAAGGTCAGCACTGAACAACAACATGGCCCATGTACGCACCGTACAGACGCGCAAAACACTCGTACTGAACCAGGACAAAGCAAAACAACACAAGGAGAGTCAATTCGATTCGCACAACACCACAAAACATGTCCAACTAGCCCAAATACATTCTATACACTGACCTGCAACTGCCAAACAGCTAAACAGAGGCCCAAAACACAACCACTCCTTATAACACACCCACCCAAAGTTCAAACACAGCCACACCCACAAATGGACCAATAAAAAGGCCCAACACACACAAACCATGATCCTTTGCAACAGATCCACTACTGCCGGACCACAGAGACAACGCACTGCACCATACTACATCCATCAATACAACTTACACTTGCACTCCTTCACACAACCACCATCACAAACACCCCCTCATCACATTCACACACACACACCTTCACAACCACACTCACACACCCACAACCATCCACACCCACACCCCCACAACCATCCACACCCACACCCCACACCATGCCCACTAACAAGAATCCAAAGTTCACAAAGGATGAGCTGGAGATCCTTGTCGACGAAATCATCAGAGTCGAGCCACAGCTCTTTGGAACATTGGTCAGACAGACCAGCATAGCAGCAAAATCAGCCATGTGGCAGAGGATTGTCAATTCTGTGAATGCTGTTGGGGCCACCAGAAGGACCAGGCATGAGTGCCAAGCCAGGTGGTACGATTTGCGGAGGACGGTCCGCCGCAAAATGACAGACGATCACAACCAGGGGAACATCACTGGAGGAGGGCCGCCCCGCAGACGGGTACAATACCATCCCTGGGAGGAGAAGGTGATGGCCACGCTGCCGCCGGTGGGAGTACACGGACTAGAAGGAGTCCGAGACCCTGGTGAGTACACAAACAACTCACCTCACATGGGGGGAACGCCATACACAACCAAAATCCCAATCATGCACACAACCCCACCAAAGCCAGCACCGGACACAACCACACTCCAAAAACACACACATGCCACTAGCGCCTCCATGCCCCATGCACCAAGCAAGTCCATGCCAAGTCACAGGCCACACAAAACACCAACACAAGACAGGATGTCCCCGATGCCGGGAGGGTGGGCCTCAAAACTAACATTGAGCAACTCAGAAGCACACAACAATGCCCTCAGCCCATATGGCCTAGGGCACAGCCATACAAACAGTGTGTGCCCACACAGTACTGTGTTGCCTGCAAATGGTGGCCACGTTGCAAGATGACGTGGGTATGAAGGCACAATTTGCACATAACAGCAGCTAATGAAGACGCATCAAAAAGAGTGTCAGCACACACCGCCACAGCAGCAGCGCAGACACAGACACTCCGCCCAATGGGTGCCCGGAGATTAGAAACAAACCAACATGAACAAGCCAATGGCCTTTGAAAGACCTGCAAACTGTGTGTGCCCAGGAAGCTGGGCTGAGGTGACAGAGGGTGACACACAGAGGGAGGGAGAGGGGGAGAGAGAGGGAGGGAGACAGAGGGGGACACAGGGAGACAGACAGAGGGAGGGAGGAGGGTGACAGAGGGAAGGAGAAAGGGAGACAGAGGGAGACGGACAGAGGGAGGAGGGTGACAGAGGGAGGGAGAAAGGGAGACAGAGGGAGGCGGACAGAGGGAGGAGGGTGACAGAGGGAGGGAGAAAGGGAGACAGAGGGAGACGGACAGAGGGAGGAGGCTGACAGAGAGAGGGAGAAAGGGAGACAGAGGGAGACGGACAGAGGGAGGAGGCTGACAGAGGGAGGGAGAAAGGGAGACAGAGGGAGACGGACAGAGGGAGGAGGGTGACAGAGGGAGGGAGAAAGGGAGACAGAGTGAGACGGACAGAAGGAGGAGGCTGACAGAGGGAGGGAGAAAGGGAGACAGAGGGAGACGGACAGAGGGAGGAGGGTGACAGAGGGAGGGAGAAAGGGAGACAGATTGAGACAGACAGAGGGAGGAGGCTGACAGGGGGAGGGAGAAAGGGAGACAGAGGGAGACGGACAAAGGGAGGAGGGTGACAGAGGGAGGGAGAAAGGGAGACAGAGGGAGATGGACAGAGGAAGGAGGGTGACAGAGGGAGGGAGAAAGGGAGACAGTGGGAGACTAAATCACCCTTGGGTGGTGTGGCCATGTCCGCTCGTCAGCAGGTGGACTGTGTGCATGTAGACAAGGTTTGGCAGATGACCCAGACCAACCTGGCCCCTCTGGTGACCAACCACCTGCAGCACCTGCGTCAGGTACAACTGTGCCAACCACCACCCCCATTCCTGCCACATCCCAGGAGACACCCAGGAACCCTGCCCGCACCCGACAACACAGCCAGGATGACCAGGAGGGACAAGGTTCTCCGGGCACCCAGGAGGAGGCAGGCGACACCGCAAATGCCTTCCCTCAGGGGTCCCGGAGACCCGATGTGCCCACAACGGCAGGCCAGGCGCAAGTGGGCAGGGGTGGTGGGAGTGGAGGACGGCGGAGGCGCGAACCTGACCAGTTGGCTCAGGAACCGGTAATGTCACACGTCAGCAACATCCTGGACACATACCCGCGTGACACCAGGGGCAAGGGCCAGGTTGCGTCCACCCTCACAGACATCAAGAGGACCCTCGAGGAGATGAAGACCCTGCAGGCCGAGCAACATGCCTGTCAACAGCGACACCAAGGACGGATGGAGGCAAGACAGGCTGAGCTTGTGGCGGTGCAAACGGACATGACCCGTGTACTCCGTCGGATTGCCGAAAACATGGGCAACCCTCCCTGTGCCACCAGGCGAAGAACATCACCAGCCACAGGGAGGGATCAGGAGGAGGAGGATTCATCCGACGGAGCATCACAAGCATCGTCACGGCCTGCTTCTGAGGGTCCCCGCAGGAAGGTGGGTCGTCCACGCAAAAGACCATCAGAGTCAGCGGAACATCACCATCTCCCAGGTCACCTGGCCTGGCACCTGGCCCTCTGGCCCAACAGCAGCACATCATCACATGACATTCTCTGGCACATGGACTTGCTGGTCACTGTCTGACCAATGTTGACAAAGACTGTGGCATAGACTCTGATGACTTCCAATGGCAAGGATACCAACTCCCTGAGTGAACTTTGGATTCTACACTCCCGCCAAGCACCTCTTGTCATCCCCACAAACACGTACCCCACCACAAATTAAAATCATCACAATCACGAGATGATGCCGTCATTTTGCATTATTCCACTACATGTGTGTGTTGTAAAGTCAAACCATGCCTGATTTTAGAAGTAACTCCAACCATCCATACCCTGGGGTCTGAGTCTGGCACAGGACACACATGGGTCACAATGTATCATCCAATACAGACATGGAGCACCATACTCACCCGTGATGGGCCCAACCAGCTGAGGGGGTGCCCGCACAACTGTGCCTACAGACCTATTTAGAAGAGCAACAGTCATGCGCAGAGGTCAGGGATCATGTGGAGTGTCCTGGGGTGCTACTCCCAGGTATGTGTAGACAGGTGGCAGAACCATGTCCTGCATGCTTGAGTCAGGTGGATGTGGAGAATGGTGGGCCGGCCAAGGTTGGATGCATGGAGATGGCATAATGGGGTCTTGGATCACAGTGCCACAAGGTTGTGTTGGGGTTGTGGGCTGCATCCTGAGTGTGTGCGTGGATTGAGACGGTCATCCTGCAGCTGGCAGTGATCCATTCCCCCCATCTCTGTTGGACGTTGATGTGGCTTGGTCGCCGGATGTAGAAGCAGAGCTGTGCAGATGCACCCTGGATGTGGACAAGTATCATGGGAGTTGTAACGCACATGTCCGTAGAGTGCAGGGTAGGATTAGACACGGATGTTGTAGTTGACCTGGGGGGATGGTCTCTCTTGCCTTGAGGTGGATGGAACTGGGGATCTTGTGCATAATGCAGAGTGTGCTGCAGCATGAGGCACAGATGCTGCTGATCAGCATAGCACATGTCAGCAAGCAATCCATGATGAACACCAGCTCGTTTGCGTGGACACTGGGTGCCCTTGCTGCAGGGCCTGCAGCAGCATGCGCCATGTCAAGAAAGCAATGCCACAAGTTGCAAACAAAGACAAGGATCTCAGGAAGGAACTATGCAAAAGGTGTATGTCAAGGAAGGAATGTCTGGTTCAACATGGCACACACACACACAATGGATGCACATGCAGCACAGTGGCCGTCGTGGAGACTGACATGCCACAATACCTACACAGCCATGGACATCATGCACAATACAGATTCTAATGCCTGACAAACAGCTTGCATCTTGCTACTCTACACATAGACTCATATGCACTATCTCTGATAACTATGCCAGACATGCCACATGCACAGTGGCAACAGACCACCATTGACAGAGATGAGGCACCTTGGAGGCAGAGGGACACCTTTATTAGTCATGTGTGTCGGAATGCTAATGCAACTCTGTCAACACATACACAGGTCATGTGGATGAACATGTGGGACCGACACTGGCACCCCCCTTTGCACCATAGATGCTGGGAATCCATAGAACTGGCACACAAGTGACGGGTTACAGCTAAACACCCCCTGCTGCTCACGGAGAGGCTGCTATACACCATTGAGCCTCTAATGGGGAATTCACACACCATGTCAACCCGGTGCAACCCGTATGTTTCCGAGGGCAGTGTTACACACATTGATGGCTTCATCACAATCCACAATCCCATTACAGATGACTGTCACCAAGTCTGACCATCAATTCAGGTGAATTCAGCTCCATGTCATGTGCCCCATGGTGATTCTACATGTATGCAAAGTAACCAAACATGAACAGGAGCAGTGCACACACATTCAAAACAAATACCACACCCAAAAAGCCGTGCTGCATCCCTTACCCGAAGGAGATTTTCAAACTTGTCCGTGCATGTAACGCTGATTCAGCACATGTTGCTGTGTTCATGAGGAATAGCAGGAGCACAACAATGCCACCAGCAGACAGCATGCGCAAGTACCTGTGGATGAGAGACACACAAGAAGTCAGCCAAAAGAAGCACATCCGCATGCATGTGCATGTACTCGACACGTATAAGGTTGTCAACATGCTAGGTGACAATGATGACTCTGGAAAAACATTCTTCTATTGCACCATCACTCGAGTGACACATCCAAACATACCTCTGACTCACTTGGCAGACATGCAGATGGACACACACATTGCAACACATGCCACACACGGCCCAATGCGTGCACACTCAGACACTGGAACTCACCACTAAGCAAAGAAGTTGCGTATGAGCCGACTCCGTATGTCCTCTACTGCCTCCTCCTCCTCCACATCACTTGCCTCATCACCAAGCCCTTCATCCTCCACGGGTGGATGGTCCTGCTCATCCGGATCCAGGATGAGCGGCACAGCTTTCTCCACTGCCATGTTGTGCAGCATGCAGCACACGAGGAAGATCTTCACCGGTGCATATGGGAGTGCGCCGCCGGTTTTGTGGAGGCAACGGAATCGGCTATTCAGAAGGCCAAACGTCCTCTCTATCACTCGCCTGGTCCGCCCATGGGCGTTGTTGTAGCGGTGCTCGGCAGCCGTGCTGGGGTTGCAGAGAGGCGTGATCAGCCATGGCATGTTGGGATAGCCAGCGTCCCCTACATGGAAACATCATGGACAAAAGTGGGTCAGGTGAAGCAGTAAGACAGGAAGATGACGCTAAATACAGGACTGCCAGAGTATACCCACCAACAATACATGCTCGTTCGTTGCGCAGCTGCAGCATCATTTCAGGCACCCTGCTATGCCTCATGATGTAGGCATCGTGTGCTGATCCTGGAAAACGAGCACAGACATGTGAAATCACCATGTTGGCAAGACACACCACAAGGGCATTAATGGAGTGGTAATGCTTGCGGTTCCTATACGCTACCTCCTGTGCCTGTGGTGGTACCAAAGCCACATGTGTTCCATCTATGGACCCAATGAAATGGGGCATCCCTCCCAGGGCATAGAACTCACGCTTGACACCTGTCAACTGCTCAGGAGTTGGAAATTTAATGAACTCATCCAGGTGATCCAACATGGCCTCTAAAAAATCATGCAGAACACGGCTGAACATGGTTTGGGACATGCCACCAACATGAGCAATGGTATATTGAAAGGTACCCGTGGCAAAGAAATGTAGGGCTGCCATCACCTTCATCCTGGGTGTCAGTGCAGTAGGATACCTGTGTAGCGGTTGGAGGTGCGGTGCCAGCTGTGTCGTCAAGTTCTCAATCAACGGTCGGGGGAAGCGGTAGCGGCGTATACAGTCATGTTCCCTCAGGTCAGCCAAGTCCGGAATTGGTCGAGGGAGAGGCGGAGCCCTGCAGTAAATTTGAAGGGACAACGAAGAGTGAGTACAGTACACCACCAATGTCAATGTACTGAGCACATGTTCAACAGGCAATACACATATGCTACATACAGAGTCAGGTCTGTGCAATATGCCCTGGACACGCATGCCAGGCAGGTGGCACTCCTACCAAGAGCCAGCTACAAACGTCGATTCTCAACCTCAATATGCCATGCCATGAAACTAGCTGTGGGCCAGTGTAAGTGAACAGGCAGACGCATCACAGGAGTTACAGACATCCACATATGTGCAGAAGAAGAATGTTTATCGTACAGACAGGTTGCGGAACACTAGATGCACAGGTCACATGTCATAGAAAAAGGACAGACCACACACCTTGCCATGAAGGAGTACATGTCAAGACTGATCACACATACATTGAGAGTATGCAGATATGTCCTTGTTTTGAAACTCCGTGTCGATGCATACATACACACCTTACGTCGGATTACACAAGTGGGCTGGTGTGCATAACAGTGTGCCATGCCCATCTACACACAGACACATGTTGGTTGCAGCAACTGCAGATGCATTTGACCAAACACCTACAGCAAACCTATGGGAAAACATGACACACACATGACATAGTTACAGCGTGCAACGCGGGCATTCACATGTCAGGTGTAATATTCCGTGTACCTGGCATCAGGGGACAGTTGCGGGTGTCGGTGACTGTGCCATGCCAGTGACGCATGGCTCAACAAGTCTGTACTACATGCACACATGTCAAAGGAGTGAAGGGGATGTGTGGCACATAGTGCACCATCACACATGACATGTGTACACAGCTCATCATACATTTATTTGCTTCTCACCTCAGGAGTAATGTGCCACATCACAGCCTAACACACCTGTGCCCGACACATGTAGTACTGCACAGACAATGCCTTGATGTCCAGCCTTGGCCAAGTATGACAGCTCTATTCCTGTCTGTGTGCCGCCTGTCACCACTGTCAGGTGTGAAACGCACCGTACATATGCTCTGAGGGCGTGTGTAGGGTCCCTATCACTATGGGAGTGCTGGCGTATGCGTACGCCATAGTAATACAGACCGTACACGCGTGTGTAGGCTCCCTATCACTATGGGAGTGCTGGCGTATGCATACGCCATAGTAATACGGACCGTACACGCGTGAGTAGGGTCCCTATCACTATGGGAGTGCTGGCGTATGCGTACGCCATAGTAATACGGACCGTACACGCATGTGTAGGGTCCCTATCACTATGGGAATGCTGGCGTATGCGTACGCCATAGTAATACGGACCGTACACACGTGTGTAGGCTCCCTATCACTATGGGAGTGCTGGCGTATGCGTACGCCATAGTAATACGACCCGTACACGCATGTGTACAGTCCGTATTCCTATGGCGTACGCATACGCGAGCACTCCCATAGTGATAGGGACTGTACACACGCCTGTACAGTCCGTTTCACTGCATTTGGGGTGCCCTAGGGCCGTGGAACGCACCGTACCTGTGTGTAAATATTGAAATAACATAGGGGACACATGAGGGACAAGTATAAGGGCCTAAATGCATGCTGGTTGTCATGGAGACCGAGTTTAAAGTTTGAATTTTTGCATCAGGTGGTCAGCAGAAGTCGGTTGGAAACAATATACTTTGTTGCAAAGTGGTTGTTGACTTGACATCATGCTCAATTTTTAAACCATGCAAAGCCACTCACTGGGGTAGGTTTAAAGGGATTGGAGGAAACGTAGGATGCTAATGTGACTGACCAATCACTCTGTACTCCTGTAAATGAAACAGGCCAGCAAGGCAGATATAAGGCAGCCAGGTCCCATGAGAGACCACTTGCCTGCACATCCTTTCATTCCACAACACTGCTGCTGCTCGTGATTCCTCTGGCACCATGTCCAGGTCTGTGGAGAGGGCCCAGCCATTCACCATGGAGGAGAATATGGCGTTGGTGGATGTGATCCTCCCACAGTACACCATGCTGTATGGTCGACCAGAGGAGCAGGTGGGTGCTGACTCCACTAGCTTAGACTGTGCCCCTTTTTTGTGACTGTGACTTCTGGCATTGTGTCCATGTGTGACAGACATGCAATGTTGTTTAGAGTGGGTACCAGGGTGGGGAAGGCCTCATGTCTCCCATGCAGAGCATGCTGTAGTTCCTGTGTGCACTCCTCACTTGCATAGTGCTTACTATGATAATCAATGCATGGTGCATGCCACATTCTGCCTGGCTACTCCTCCTGGGAATGTTGTTTCTACAGTCCTGATGTGATTCTGTGGTCCCCCCCAGTGTGACAGGTGTCAGTACCCATAGATGTGTGTTTGTTTAGTGTACCTGTGCTGTGAGTGTCCAAATGATGTGTTCGTCCCCTGGACATTGGTGTGTGTGTGTAAGTCCCCTGTCATGTGGGTGAGTGCATATGGGGAATGTTGCACACCAGCTGCATGAGGGATGGATATACCCTGCCCATCTGATGTGAGCAGGGAGCAGTGCTGTGTGACTGCCGTGCTGAGCCAGCCCCACACCTGTGACACCCCCTAGTCTAGTGGCACATGGGCAGAGTGAGGTTTGTACCCGCAGTTGGCAATGGCAGGTGATTGTCCTGTGCCTGTGTGTGTCTGTGTACTCTGCTGAGGTTGCGTCAGTGGGCTGGGGCATGTGACTGCTTTGAGGTGCTGTACATAAACCTGGTGTAGCTTGTGATGCACAGTGTGATCCAGGATCATTGATTGTGTGGCACCCCTCATGCCACCTGTGTACTTTCAATGCCACGTAGTGCATTTGGCCTTCCCCAAAGGATAATGTCCCTATGACAAAGGTGCAATGAGTTGCCTGCATACCATGGCCTGTTCAAACTAGACAAATTATTAATATGTGTGTCTCTGTGTCATTGCTCAGGTGTATTAAAGTATTCTCACTTTTGCATCCTCACAGGTAGGCGTCCATGCCAAGGGGGAGATATGGAAGCAAGCCGTCAGTGACTTGAGGAAGACGAGGGTCGGAAGCGGTGCCTAGCCCAGGTGAGGAAACGCTGGCAGGATATCCGGTGCTGGACGAGGAGGATCGGACGGGTCCTGCTGGGGGACTCACCAGAGAGCCACAAGAACCGTGGGCGCCGGCGTCTGACCCACATCCATAAGCGTGTGCTGGCGGTGGTCTTCCCCGACTTGAATAGGCGCTTACGGGAGAAGCAGCAGCAGGAAGGGGGTAGGTACATGTGTGTTTGTTGTGTGTCACCAGCTTTTGGAAGTGTGCAGTTGCATGGATACACTACCAGGGTTTAAATGTGCAGTACATAACCTGTTCCCCAAAGTAAACCGGTGCTGTTCTTCCTCCCTTCCCCTCCTTGCCATGTGTTCCCTGGTCTGTGTGTAGTCACTCTTGCACAAGGTTATCTAGGCTGGCAGTTAATCCAAGTGCCCAGTTCTTGCAGCATCATGTGTGGGGGTGGTGTGTAACAGGTTTTGGGACCTTGCCTGTGCCCTGGCCAGTTCAGTCATTGTGGGGTCCATGTCAGTTGGCACTGATGGTGAGTCCCGACATAGGAGTGTGTCTTAAAAGTGTACTGCCTTACAGCATGCATGTCCAATGTTGTGCCCTCTGACATGATGTGCATGAGTGGGAGTAATGCATAGTGCAGGGACGGTTGCTTCAGTTGCAGTCATATCCATCCAGGACCATGGAGGAGTGTGGCCACTACCGTGCCCTGGGGCACCTTTTCCTAGGTATCATGTGTGTCATCCAACAATGTGGACATTCTCTGTGTCTTCGGCATAGGTTGGGCTCTGTGGCATTGTACCCTGGCCTCATCTGTATTTACGTAAACTGTGCTACATGTGTCCACTGTACAGTGTGACCCAATTTTGCTTGTGCATACTCACAGTGGGCAGTGCCTGTGTGTCTTGGTACGACAATCTGATGATGGTTGATTGTCAATGATATATGTGGACAGGCGCACCAGGGGTAGTTTGTGTACAATCAGGATTTAGTGCAGGCCATGTGTTTTTATCCCAGAGTAAGAGGTGTAAGTACTTCCTCTGTCTCAATCACATTGTCTCATGTAGGGGGTGGTTTGTGCGGGCAAGGCCTACATGTCAAAATCAGAAGTCTCCTTGCTAGGTCTGGCCTGTGTGTGATGTTTGTCTGGACATACACTCAAGGTGCAGTGACTCAGTCATGTTGGGCATGGTTTAATGTATTAGCTTTGCAGCATGTGCAAAAAGTTAAGAGACATGGTTCCTGCTCATCCCTTTTTTGGCAACGCTGTGTGGTGCAGATGCTGTGCACGATTGTCCCCAGAGCCTGGCTCCTCTGTCCAATTTGATATCAAGTAATTTGCTGTTGTGTCATGCTCTCCATTGTTTCTCAGTGGCATGGTGGGTCAACCAACTGTGTGTTGCAGGGCCTACATATGTACCTTGTATTGTAGATGTTACTTATGTTGCTTTTCAGGCTATGCACTGTGACCTATGTAGATTTGACTCATGGGACATATGTATACAGGTGTCTGATTATTTCCTGTCTCTTCACCTTGCCCACAGCATCGTCGGGGGACTCCGAGGGAGACACTGGCATGGACCGTGAGGAGGGAGCGAGCACCAGTGCTGTCTTGTCTGGCGCATCGAGTGGCACGGAGGCCGAGGGGAGTGAGGCGGAGGACCTGTCCAGTCCCACCACCGACTATGACGCTGACGGGTCCGAGGCTGAGCTCCCAGAGGGGGCGGAGGCTGCTCCCACAGCTGAAAGCAGCACTCCATCTCTACCCGCCCCCTCCATTCCCATCACCGGCCTCCCACTTGCTCGGGTCCCTTCCCGCCGTGCTAGGTCACCACATGTCTACTTCTTGCCAGGCACCACACCCGCTGCCCCTGTCTCCACTGCTGCCGTGAATGCCGAGTCTGTGGACATCCTGCGCCAGTTGCAGGTTGGTCAGACTGCGATGCTTAACGTCCTCCATGGCCACACCCAAGTGCTCACCCAGATGGAGGCATACATGGAGGGCATCTCAGCTGCGCAGTCTGACCAACGCCAGTTGCTGAGGTCCATAGACTCGACACTGACTGCAGCAGTGGGTCTCCTGCAGCGCTGCGTCCCCCCCTACCCCTGCACCATCCACACTTCCCACTCCCATGCCTGTCCCAAGCACACTCAGACGTACCCATGCACGCACCCCACCAGACACAGGCACCACACCACCAGGGAAGGCCAAGCGCACACCACCTCCTGTCACGCACACACAGGGTGAAGTGGGCACACCCACTGGGTCGGGGGGCAAATGGAAGACACGCAGCCACAGTGGGAGTCCACATTCCTCACAACCCACTCCCTCCAAATCCACTTCCCTCAGCTCTCCTGGCCAAGATTCCAACAAAGATTCCTTCATGGCCGCTCTGTCCCTGAGCCCCAGTGTGACACCACCCCGCAAGTGGTCAAAGGAGTCCCCGGGTGCAGGGGAGACGCTGGGGGACCTTGCAACCATGTGCAGCGCCATTCTCACCACCACCTTTGGCGCTGCCCCACCCCCTGTGGTGGAGTCCTCCGTCCCTGCACCCACAACGCCTACCCTTGCCCCTCCTGTCCCTGCGGTGCCTGGTCCTTCCCCCCCACATGATGTCCCCCCCTGTGGAAGCAAAGGAGGTATGAACTGTGCAGGCAAGCTAGGGGACACGCCTCCCTATGTGTCCCCCACCAGGAATTGGACTATGGACTGCCCTATGGGCCTTGTACATATTGAACTTTTATTAACAATTTTTTTTCATGCTGAATAAAGCAATGTTTTTTTTCCTTTGAACGCTACTGCTTTTCTGGTATTCCTGTTGGTGGTGCTGCTCCTTGATTTGGGGTGGTGATAACGTGTTAGGTGTCTGGGAAATGTAGTAGTGTGCTGCTCATGGATTGGACCCTGGTATCTGTGTGCCATCACAAGGTATTTGCGAAATTTCTTTGTTCATGTAAGCTCTTACTGCATGGTGACATTGTCCCAAGGTGTGTTCCTTCCTCTGTGGACCCTGACATCTTCCCTGCAGGGTGTTTCCTAAATGTTGTGCTGAGCTGTGTCTACATTTCCTTGGTGTGTGACGGATCCCTTTCAACTTTGCCTATGCATGCTGGGCAATGTCTCCACCTGCATCATTAGTGGCATCCTTGGTGGTCACTGTACTTGTGTATGGAGTATATTGACATGACTTCATGTGGACATGTTCCCTTTTACACACTATGCATGTGTGTACTCCCAGCCTCGCACACATGTGTTACGTGTTCTGTAGGGTCTTTGAGCACCTGACTGACAATTGTGGGCATTGTATCTGTGGGTACTGCACCCTTTTCTTTCCATGGGCACTGCTGGGAGGACTCTGCACCCACCCCTCCTGTGTCTGGGCACTGCTGGGAGGACTCTGCACCCACCCCTCCTATGTCTGGGCACTGCTGGGAGGACTCTGCACCCACCCCTCCTATGTCTGGGCACTGCTGGGAGGACTCTGCACCCACCCCTCCTGTGTCTGGGCACTGCTGGGAGGACTCTGCACCCACCCCTCCTATGTCTGGGCACTGCTAGGAGTGATAGGCACCCACCCCTCCTGTGTCTGGGCACTGCTGGGAGGACTCTGCACCCACCCCTCCTATGTCTGTGCACTGCTGGGGGGACTCTGCACCCACCCCTCCTGTGTCTGGGCACTGCTGGGGGACTCTGCACCCACCCCTCCTATGTCTGGGCACTGCTGGGGGGACTCTGCACACACCCCTCCTATGTCTGGGCACTGCTGGGAGTGATAGGCACCCACCCCTTCTGTGTCTGGGCACTGCTGGGAGGACTCTGCACCCACCCCTCCTATGTCTGGGCACTGCTGGGAGTGATAGGCACCCACCCCTCCTATGTCTGGGCACTGCTGGGAGTGATAGGCACCCACCCCTCCAATGTCTTGGCACTGCTGGGAGGACTCTGCACCCACCCCTCCTATGTCTGGGCACTGCTGGGAGGACTCTGCACCCACCCCTCCTATGACTGGGCACTGCTGGGAGGACTCTGCACCCACCCCTCCTGTGTCTGGGCACTGCTGGGAAGACTCTGCACCCACCCCTCCTATGTCTGGACACTGCTGGGAGGACTCTGCATCCACCCCTCCTATGTCTGGGCACTGCTGGGGGGACTCTGCACCCACACCTCCTATGTCTGGGCACGGCTGGGAGTGATAGGCACCCACCCCTCCTATGTCTGGGCACTGCTGGGAGGACTCTGCACCCACCCCTCCTATGTCTGGGCACTGCTGGGAGGACTCTGCACCCACCCCTCCTATGCCTGGGCACTGCTGGGAGGACTCTGCACCCACCCCTCCTATGTCTGGGCACTGCTGGGAGGACTCTGCACCCACCCCTCCTATGTCTGGGCACTGCTGGGAGGACTCTGCACCCACCCCTCCTGTGTCTGGGCACTACTGGGAGGACTCTGCACCCACCCCTCCTGTGTCTGCGCACTGCTGGGGGGACTCTGCACCCACCCCTCCTATGTCTGGGCACTGCTGGGGGGAATCTGCACACACCCCTCCTATGTCTGGGCACTGCTGGGAGTGATAGGCACCCACCCCTCCTATGTCTGGGCACTGCTGGGAGTGATAGGCACCCACCCCTCCTGTGTCTCGGCACTGCTGGGAGGACTCTGCACCCACCCCTCCTGTGTCTGGGCACTGCTGGGAGTGATAGGCACCCACCCCTCCTATGTCTGGGCACTGCTGGGAGGACTCTGCACCCACCCCTCCTATGTCTGGGCACTGCTGGGAGGACTCTGCACCCACCCCTCCTGTGTCTGGGCACTGCTGGGAGTGATAGGCACCCACCCCTCCTATGTCTGGGCACTGCTGGGAGGACTCTGCACCCACCCCTCCTGTGTCTGGGCACTGCTGGGAGTGATAGGCACCCACCCCAACTATGTCTGGGCACTGCTGGGAGGACTCTGCACCCACCCCTCCTATGTCTGGGCACTGCTGGGAGGACTCTGCACCCACCCCTCCTATGTCTGGGTACTGCTGGGAGGACTCTGCACCCACCCCTCCTGTGTCTGGGCACTGCTGGGAGGACTCTGCACCCACCCCTCCTGTGTCTGGGCACTGCTGGGAGTGATAGGCACCCATCCCTCCTGTGTCTGGGCACTGCTGGGAGTGATAGGCACCCACCCCTCCTATGTCTGGGCACTGCTGGGAGGACTCTGCACCCACCCCTCCTGTGTCTGGGCACTGCTGGGAGGACTCTGCACCCAGCCCTTCTATGTCTGGGCACTGCTGGGAGGACTCTGCACCCACCCCTCCTATGTCTGGGCACTGCTGGGAGGACTCTGCACCCACCCCTCCTGTGTCTGGGCACTGCTGGGAGTGATAGGCACCCACCCCTCCTATGTCTGGGCACTGCTGGGAGGACTCTGCACCCACCCCTCCTGTGTCTGGGCACTGCTAGGAGTGATAGGCACCCACCCCTCCTGTGTCTGGGCACTGCTGGGAGTGATAGGCAGCCACCCCTCCTATGTCTGGGCACTGCTGGGAGGACTCTGCACCCACCCCTCCTATGTCTGGGCACTGCTGGGGGGACTCTGCACCCACCCCTCCTATGTCTGGGCACTGCTGTGAGTGATATGCACCCACCCCTCCTATGTCTGGGCACTGCTGGGAGCACTCTGCACCCACCCCTCCTGTGTCTGGGCACTGCTGGGAGGACTCTGCACCCACCCCTCCTGTGTCTGGGCACTGCTGGGAGTGATAGGCACCCACCCCTCCTATGTCTGGGCACTGCTGGGAGTGATAGGCACCCACCCCTCCTGTGTCTGGGCACTGCTGGGAGGACTCTGCACCCACCCCTCCTATGTCTGGGCACTGCTGGGAGTGATACGCACCCACCCCTCCTGTGTCTGGGCACTGCTGGGAGGACTCTGCACCCACCCCTCCTATGTCTTGGCACTGCTGGGAGGACTCTGCACCCACCCCTCCTGTGTCTGGGCACTACTGGGAGGACTCTGCACCCACCCCTCCTATGTCTGGCCATGTATGCTTGGGACATACACGGGTGGGGGTACGCTCCGGAAATACACTGGTGGGGTGTGGGTACGCTCCATACATACACGGGTGGGGGTACGCTCCGTACATACCCGTACCCACGCTCTGCAGGCCTGTGTACGGCCTGTACCCATGCCTTTGGAACGTGGGTACGGTGCGTACCCCCATTGTTGGGGTGCCGTAGGGGTCCGCATCGTACCCAGGCCTTCTGAGCGTGGGTACGGGTCGTACCACGCGTACCCCTACGTCACTTCAACAATGGCGGTACGGCCCGTACCCACGCTCTTAAGGCCTGGGTACGGTGCGGACCCCCAAAGGGGTGCCGTAGGGGTACGCACCGTACCCAGGCCTTCAGAGCGTGGGTACGGGTCGTACCACACGTACCCCTACATCACCCCAACAATGCTGGTACGGCCCGTACCCAGGCCTTTAGAACGTGGGTACGGGCCGTACCGCCATTGTTGGGGTGACGTAGGGGTGGGCGTGGTACGACCCGTACCCACGCTCTTAAGGCGTGGGTAAGGTACGTACCAGAATTGTTGTGTTGCCGGTTCGCGTCAACATCCACTTCCGCTGTGGCGGACGCATGCGTTGCTGGACACGCCCCCACCCCTTCGAAGTGACCAGGCCCTGAAGGTCAGGTATGTCCAGGGCATGTATGATTTGTGACTTGGGTGGGGGTTATGTGTCCTGTCCCTGCCCCCCCTTTGCCCCTGGGTGTTGTTCTGACCTTCTGCGGCGTCTGCGTCGGTTCCTGTAGAGCAGGTGGACTGCTATGAGGGCTGGGATGTCACGTAGGTTCGGGTCCATGACTGTCCGTCGCGTACAGGTGCTCCTTGTGCGCGTCGTCCTGATTTCCTGGCAGTTTTTGGCAGCCGAAAATATAATCCGTGCGGGGTGACGTCGGTACGGATCGTACTTCCTGGTTCGTGAAACGCAGCCTGAATGCGTCCCGACGTCACGTCGGCGCTTTCCCGGATCACATTTGTATGTATATTTTCGTCGGTCGGTGGTTCGTACACGGTTTCTCCAGGATCGGAATCGGCCCCTGAATGTTGAACAGAAAGAAATATATGTACAAGTGAGGGAACAGATAGAAGATGGTTTGTTGCATGAAAAAAGAATGTGTGTGTTCATCTTTAAAACCTCTTCTGATGTACATCAGTGGTCAAGCTGGGACAGGTAAAAGTTTTTTAATTAAAGTTTTGACCAGTTATCTTAAAAAACTACTGGTTCACATTTATGTTGTGGTAACAGCTCCAACTGGATTAGCTGCACACAATGTTAAAGGAGTTACTTTGCATAGATTACTGATGTTACCAGTTGAGCATGATAATACATTACAATATCAGAAGTTGTCTGGAGAAGCTTCTCATGAAGTGTCAAGAGTGCTGAAGAAAATGAAACTATTAATTATTGATGAGGTGAGCATGGTCTCAAACTAAATGCTTGCTTTTGTACAGTTAAGAATGCAACAGGTATTAAAAACAGATTACAACGTTTTTTTTGGAGGAAAACATTTAATTGTATTTGGAGATCTGCTACAACTAACCCCTGTGAAAGGAGAGCCAGTGTTTAAAACTCTTTTACATGAAGACACAAAGAAATCTTTGGGAAGTATTGGAAATGTGAATCTGTGGTTACATTTTCAATATAAAGAACTCACTCAGAATATGCAACAAGCAAGAGATGAAGATTATGCAAATATTCTAAAAGATGTAAGAAGTTGGTGTTATAAGCAAATATGGTAAACAAGCTTTTGAAAGTCATCTACTAAAGAACTTGTTTACAAATGAAAACACACCAGCAGAGTACAAGAATATGAAAGAAAAAAAGTCTATTGTTTGCTTAATGCCTACAGTGGAAGAGTGTTATACATTTAATAGAGAGCTTATGAAATTGGAAAATCAAGAAATAGTTCACATTGAAGCTATTGATAAAATCGAGCATCAAGAAATAACAATTCTTCTTTCAGAAAAACCAGAGACTAAATTGGATTCTTTGGAAAAGTCTGTATCAAAAACTGCTGGCTTAGAAAAAAATGTAGATGTATGTTTAAACTGTCGGGTAATTTTGAAGCGTAATCTGAATGTAGAAAAAGGTTTAGTTAATGGAGCAATGGGGAAAGTTGTTGATTTTGTGAAATATCAAAATAGAAATGGAATTGAATTCTTGAAAGTTAAATTTGATCAGATTACAGAGGTAAAACAGATTGCGCGTTCTGCTGCATGTTTTTTGCTTGTAAAATACTTGTATGTTCGTAGAAAATAGTTTCCCTTCTGTTTAGCATATGCAATAAACATTCATAAATCTCAAGGTTTAAGTGTAGATAATGCGTTGGTAAATGTAGGAAGAACTGTGTTTAAAGAGGGAATGGTATATGTTGCATTATCTCGAGTTAGAACGTTGTCAGGGTTTTATTTAATTGATTTTGATGAGAACAAGGTTAGTGCTGATGTTAATTGTGTAAGAGAATATAATCGTTTGAGAAGGCTTTATGTTCCAAGTTTAGGTGAATATACTATTTCTGAGAAACGTGTTGTGTGTTCAAAAAGCAAACATGTTGAAGAATCAACTATGGTTAAAAAGCAGAAACAAAATCAAGAGAAAAGAAAAGATGTAAAGAAGCAGAAAATACAAACAAGTGATGATGTTGATGTTGTCGGATACCAATTAGAAAATGCTTCTGGTATCAACTGCGATGGTAATATTATTCTAAACGTTATATTTTATCTTGAAGATGTTTATGGTGAAATTATGGAAAGTCAGGAAAAAAGATTATGTTCGGCATTTTATACTTTATTTCAAGAATTGAGAACTGATAGGAGTAAGATCCATTCTGCTTCTGGTATTCGCCAACTGTTGGATACATGTACTGGATCTTTGGCGTTCAGTGCTAATATACAACAAAATGCACAAGAATTTCTGATGGTTATGCTTGGAGTACATAGAAGATTAAGGAATTTAGATTGAGAGTTTATTCGGACTCAGTTACAAATGGGAACATAAATGTGAACAGTGTTCATTAACTTCAAGTACTATAGTTGACAGAGAACGATTTCTAAATTTAACAATACCTGACTGCAAATCTGTACCATTTTCCATATTAGTAAAAGAAGCTGATCACGAGATGATCTGTTCTCGTTGTAAATCAACAATGCTATCTACATTATGCCTACAATGATATGGAAAATATTTGATTATAATGCTGCAACGCTGTAGATCAAATGGGAGAAAAGTGGAAACCAAAATAAAAAAATGTGTTGCTAGTCAAGTATCTATTTCTGGAAGAATTTTTGCAACAGTTGCTATTGTTTTCCATGCTGGAAGTACTATCACAAGTGGACATTATACAGTTTATTTAAAGTGTAATAATGGTTGGAGTCACTGCAATGATACACACTTGGAAATGAAACCGAGATTGCCTTATGAATTACCCAACTCATACTTGATATTTCTGAAACAAAGATTATAGATACATCATTCGGCCTAGTGGGAAAGTGCAAAGATACATTAAGGAATTCATACTGGATGATTTCACAGCGAAATATTTGATACATTATTTGGCATATTGGGAAAATGTGAACAGAAACTACAGAGAAAAGGTAAGATTTGAAGATTGGAAATAGTATTGGATGTGTTATTTGTGTTGATTTTGTATTCTATTTGCGAGAATTAGGGTTTTTTTAACAATCTAGTTGATTGTTTTTTTCCCCCTGCTGTTTATGATGAATCTACACTGACATCACTGTGAATAGTGAAGTTAAGTAGAAGCTGATGACAGCAAAAAAAGGGAGAAAAATTGTTTTCTGAATGGTAAAATTATTTTGTAATATTTAAAAACTCCTGGTAATTTTTGTGAAATATATTACATTACATAGCTGTTTTGCAGTTTATTTTATGTAGATGAAAAGTTAGAAAAAACAGTACTAATGACAAATAGCAGAATAGTAGTTCGATATTTAAAAAACCTTTGAAATTCACTGAAAAACCCATAGGTTTTACAGACGTTATAATTAGAAATTTGCATTAAAAAACCTTAGAAATTCATTGAAAAAACCATAGGTTTCAGGGACGTTATAGTTAGAAATGAGCATTTAAAAAACCTTAGAAATTCACTGAAAAACCCATAGGTTTCAGGGACATTATAGTTAGAAATTAGTGTTTAAAAAACCTTAGAAATTCACTGAAAAAACCATAGGTATCAGAGACTTTATAGTTACTTGGACAATTGACTCATATAAAACCAGAGAAATTCGCCTGTTATAGTTAGTTGAGCTAACTATAACTTGTGCGCCCGCAATGCACTGCTGATGACTTCGCATATTACATCACTCATGACATGTTTTTTTCAGTGAATCTATCTATCTATCTATCTATCTATCTATCTATCTATCTATCTATCTATCTATCTATCTATCTATCTATCTATCTATCTATCTATCTATCTATCTATCTATCTATCTATCTATCTATCATCTATCTATCAATCTATCTATCTATCTATCTATCTATCTATCTATCTATCTATCTATCTATCTATCTATCTATCTATCTATCTATCTATCTATCTATCTATCTATCTATCTATCTATCTATATATCCACACTGGTGAAATATTTCCAATGGTGCAGGAGGCTTGCACATTAAAAGATGTATTTACCTACAATTCCATGAGTGCGCCCGTTTTTTGGGTTTTGGAAATCTTTCGCCAGAGTGGATACATAATTTGCGGTTCACCATCACTTGGGCAGCACCCGGGACATGTGGAGCGGCGGCGGTGACCGGAGTTCTTGAAAAAAAGAATATATATATATACACATATATATATATATTACATATAAATCTGTGTGTATAAATATGCATATATATGTATTTTTCAAATTCCTCACATGCCCAGCAAAGGAGTAGAGATGCACTCGACCACCAACTGTCAATATGCTTTTGATTCTCCCAGAGCACACAAAACAATGCTTGCCTCCCTGACACATTTCAGTCTCCTGACCTTAATCATGGGTTCAAGCGGCAATCCCTCGCATTAATTTATAAATGATGTCTTTTATATCCATGGGCCCTCCTTCACCTGGGCCAACCAATTGGAATAATGCAGATGCATTCTGGTCAGCATAGTCCACCCCAATGGGTCTGCATTGCTTGCGCTCTGTTTTCAATTTTAGCTGTTAGTAGTCCCAGGCAAAGCCCAAATCCACAGCAAACCTGGGCCCTCTTACAATTTACGAGGTAGTGCAGGACCCATCTAGGCCATCCATGGCTCCCAGGCTGATGACGGATGATAGCCAGAAACCGGTCCTAGGATGCTTGATTCCGGTCCAGGGAAGACATGGCTTGGCAGTTCGGGCTGGACTGTTCCCATGAGGCACAGGGTCAAGACTGATTTGCATATGGCCATGACTAAACTGGGGTGGTGTAGTGGGCAAAAGAACGATGGATTTAACCCAGATCTCTTGACTGGGGGAGAATGTCTGCATTGTCAGCATTCCGTCCATCATTTGTTTGTTGTAACGCTTTTCGCCCTAAGTGGGATGGGTATTCCCAGACGTGGGACCCGTGCTCACTACGCCACTGGAGTCAAGCTATCCTGGCTGATGACGGCTGATAGCCAGAAACCGGTCCTAGGATGCTTGATTCCGGTCCAGGGAAGACATGGCTTGGCAGTTCGGGCTGGACTGTTCCCATGAGGCACAGGGTCAAGACTGATTTGCATATGGCCATGTCTAAACTGGGGTGGTGTAGTGGGCAAAAGAACGATGGATTTAACCCAGATCTCTTGACTGGGGGAGAATGTCTGCATTGTCAGCATTCCGTCCATCATTTGTTTGTTGTAACGCTTTTCGCCCTAAGTGGGATGGGTATTCCCAGACGTGGGACTCGTGCTCACTACGCCACTGGAGTCAAGCTATCCTGGCTGATGACGGCTGATAGCCAGAAACCGGTCCTAGGATGCTTGATTCCGGTCCAGGGAAGACATGGCTTGGCAGTTCGGGCTGGACTGTTCCCATGAGGCACAGGGTCAAGACTGATTTGCATATGGCCATGTCTAAACTGGGGTGGTGTAGTGGGCAAAAGAACGATGGATTTAACCCAGATCTCTTGACTGGGGGAGAATGTCTGCATTGTCAGCATTCCGTCCATCATTTGTTTGTTGTAACGCCCAGGAGTAGAGCCAGTAGGTGAAGCGGGACCTCCCAGCCCAGGAGGGTGCTCAGTTCGGACACTATTGTCATCCAGTATAGGGTGAGGTGGGTGCAGACCCAGACCATGTGGTAAGAAATCTGCAGGTTCAATTTTGCATTGTAGGCAGACAGGGCGGGCAAAAACACTGCACGGTGTGGGCAGACTGGGATAAGGTATGCGCAGTGGAGGAAAGAAAACTGGCTGAGATAGTAATCGTATGGGTAGCCATCAGGGCATCTCTCCAATCCTCCTCCTGGGTGCCCAGCCATGCCTCCCAGCGATGTCTAAGGGGGTATAGAGAGGTAGGAGAGTTGTTAACTAGTGAGCGATAGATCTTAGGCACTCCTCTCTTCTCAATGTCACCCATCAGGATTTGGGCTTCTAAGTGACTAAATTCTGGGAATGTGGTATCTGCAGGTGTGTAGGGGGCAAGGGCGTGTCAGAGTTGTAAGTATTTATAGAACTGGGTGGGGAGCAATGAATATGAGTATTGTAGGTCTTGGAAGGAGCATAGGTGGTTTCTCCTCCACACGTCTCCAAGTTGTGAAATTCTAATCAGGTCCCACTTCCGAAATCCCTCTAGTGCTCCCACCTCACCAAGACAGGTGCCCCTCAACAAGGGTGTCTGGAGTGTGAGTTTGGTCTCCCACTGTGTGTATCACAATGCTGAGCACCAGGCCACCAAGACCGCTCGAGTCACAGTGGAAGTGTGGGAGGGATCAGGACTCCATAGAGCATCATTTGAATTTGGGAGAACCCGAGGCTCTCTAATTCCACTCGGTAGGCCGGTGTCAGACCAACCACAGATGAACCAATCATGTATCATTAGGAGGCATGTAGCTAGATAGTATAGGAAGAGGTTGGTCATGCCAATTTCTCCATCATACGGGGCTTTTTGACAATGGGCGAGGGCCATGCGTGGTCTCGAGCTACTCCAAAGGAATGCCTTGGCTATGCCCAAAAACATCTGTGAGAAAGGTGAAGTGGAAGATTCTGGATTATATATAGGAATCGGGGAAGTACCATCATCTGAAATAAGGCAACCATTCTCATCGGAGTGGAAGTGACTGCCACTTACAGAGGTCAGCTTTTGTTCTCTTGACTAATGGACTGACGTTGATCATCCAGGTGAGTTCCAGGAGCAGCGGAAAGAGCAGAAAATCATCCGCATAGAGTGGGATGCGATTTTCGTGTGTGTCTCGCAAGTGCCAACCCTGGATCTACTCGTCTGCATGGGTGTGACAGGCTAGTAGCTGAATCGCAAGGGGGAAAATGAGGGACGACAGGGGACAACCCTGTCTTGTTCCGCTTCGGATTGGAGAGACGTCTGAAGGAGCTCCGTTGATGAGCACCCGTGCAGAGGGGATAGAGTATAGCGAACGCACAAGGCTGCGGAAGTGTTGCCCCCTGCCTTCCGCACCTTCTCCAGATACAGCCAATCGACGTTTTGGAAAGCTTTTTCGAAGTTGATGAATAGAAAGGCAAGGTTAGGGGTAAGAAGTTAGCTGTGGGCCAGTGCCAAGTGAAGGCGCCGTAGGCAATGCCTCGTACTGTGGAGCGGCATGAAGCCGCACTGATCTGGGTGGATGAGACTGTTGAGGACCTACTCAAGGAGCATGGCTAGGATCATCGCATAGCTTTTGACTTCAGTGTTTATTAAGGAGATTGGGCGGTATTCTGAACAGGAGGCCGATGGGGGCTGCGTTTTGGGTATAACCACAATTGTTGTCATATCCATTTCTGGCAGGAAGACTCCCCTTTCTACCATCTCTTCATATAGTGCAAAGAGGTGGGGTATCAGGGTGTCACGGTACGTCGCATAGTATTCCGTTGGGAACCCATCAAGCCCGTGTGTCTTCCCAGTTGCAGCCAAGGAAATAGCATCCCCTATTTCTTCCGTTGTTATAGGTTGGTCTAGTTGGGTAGTTTCCAACTCTGATAGTCGGGGAAGCAGAGTAGAGACTATTCGCATCAACATGAGTTTCTAGGTGCCAGGACTGCATAGTAGAGCCAGGTGTAGTACTTAGCAAACGGTTGGGCGATGGAGGTAGGCATGCAATGGGTTTGACCTTGTTGATCGAGAATCTCCGGGACTATCCACATTGCCAAAGGCTGGGAGGCCAGCCATTGGAGTAGTTTACCATTTTTATCCCCCCCAGCCATAAATGCAGGCCACGGAGGACCTCCACATTAGCTTCACCGATTTTTTTTCTTCCCTTAGTAACTTGAGCTGTTAGCCTCCCCTCCGTCTTCGTTGTGGCTTGTTCCAAGGGCCACCAGGAGGGAGAGCTGGCTCTCTCGCGGCAGTCACTTGGATTTGAGATGCCCCTTGGCGAATCCCTGGATTGTGGCTTTGCCAGCCTCCCACAGCGTGCCCTGCAAGGGGACTGAGTTTTGGTTAGCAAGAAAGTATTGTTTGAGTTCTTCCCCGTTTGTATGCTGGAACTTGTCATCTTGGAGGAACCAGACATTGAGCTTCCAGAGAGGACGCAGGGTGCCTGTACGGCCTCCCCACTTGGAAGAGGAGTGGAGAAAGGTCCGATATGCTGCGGGGGAGAATATGGATAACCGTTACTGCACGACAGTCGGGGGCTGGCATTAATAGTAAATCAATGTGCTCTTGAGTATGATGCACTGCCAAGGTATGAGTGTATTGCAGCGTTCTGGGGTTCTGTGTCCTTCAGAAATTGCATAACCCCAATTTTGTTGCCCATTCTGTCACTCGCTTAGCATGCTCTGTCCTGTGTGGGGATTGTGTCCCAGTGGTGTCTTTAGCTGGTTGCATGACTGCGTGAAAGTCACCTCCAATCACTGTCAGACCCGGGGGAAAGTAGGAGACAATGTCTACCACAGCACTCAGGGTGGGTGTGAGGGTTGCCAAAGGGACATAAAGCAAGATCAAGTTGACAGCCGCCTCTCTCAGAGTCCCGGCAAAGGCCACGGAGTGGCCCTGTGGGTCTCTGGATATCCTGGCCGGGGTGAAAGGAAGGGCGCGGCACAGGAGGATCACAGCCCCCCCCCCGAGTTCCCCACTCAAACCCAGAGTGCCAGACTCTGTCAAACCCATGGCGTGCAAGGAAGGGGCATTGGTTCCCCATGAAATGTGTCTCCTG
Source organism: Triturus cristatus (assembly GCF_964204655.1). Classification (NCBI taxonomy): domain Eukaryota; kingdom Metazoa; phylum Chordata; class Amphibia; order Caudata; family Salamandridae; genus Triturus; species Triturus cristatus. The sequence continues at coordinate 885,026,893 of NC_140594.1, forward strand.
GAGCAGAAGGACGTCAGGGGCCAATCTTAGGGAGTACTTCAGTATTGTTGTGCTCTTCACTAGGAGCCTGTTGACATTCCAGGAGAAAATTCAAAGGGGCTCTCCCTTAAATTGGGTTACAGAAATGGTATGTGTGTAGGGGTATGGGGTACCAGTGGCATATTTTATATGGCAGGCCAGGGCGCCCGAGGGCTGGGGCTAAATAAGGACTTAGCCATTATCCACTGTTGATGATGTGCGCATGCATTTAAAGTGGCAAAGTGAGTGCTGCATCTAGAGAACAAACATAGGATAAAACTGGGGACACTGGTCCCAATCCCCTTCCCCAACCAACCACCGCCTTATACTTTTTTAGAGGAAGCATCTGTCATCCTAACAACAACGAGTTGAAACAAGACTAAACTGCAAGCTTAGTGTGTGAGCTGCGTGGTTGACCCCTCCATGTTGCAGGATGCATTTGTCTCCAGAGCAAGTCTTGTTGTCGACACCAGAACTATTAATGTCAAGAGTGGTGTTTACCCGATACTGTCTATATCTGGTTGTAGGAACAGGTTTCCGTTAAGTTTTTAATAAATCGTCGGGCTCTGTTGGAGATCACCAGACCCAACCACCGGAGGTGTGCGGCCACCCTTTGGACAGCATCTCCCTGGTGCACTGCTCCTGCGGCAGACTTGTAGTTTTTAGGAGTTTGGACAGTTTGCTGGAGCCTCGAGCAGCAGCTGTGGGTGAAACTGATATTTCTCTATGGATGTTATGCCCTCTGCGAGAGCGGGTGTGCTGCCTCTGGGGTCTAGCGCCTTTGGGTGCCATGGCTCCATTGCAGGTGCAGGAGGAGAGGTAGCCGCATGGGGCAGAGGAGATGCTCCTCAGTCACCCAGTTCCCATTCCTCTCCTGGGGTGTCAAAGAAGTGCTTTTTATTTTGGAAGGCCAACCCCAGAAAAGCTGAAAACAACAGTCTGTATTGAAAGTTTGGGGCTCACAATTTCTGCTTGACCTCCATGCAGTATCTTCGCTGTGCCTGGACCTCTCTGGTGTAGTCCGGGAAGACCATGACTTTTTGTCCATGGTAGGACAGGGTTGTCTGGGAGCGGGCCACCTGCAGGATAGCATCCCTGTCCTTGAAGTTGAGGATTCTGGTGATAATCGGCCGGTGCGGGGCACCCGGTGGTGGTTTGGGCACAAGAGCTCGCTGAGCTCACTCCACTACAAACCATGCGATAGTCCATCTGCAGGCATCCAGGATTCGATCCAGGTTACGACAAAGGTTTGCCACTTGTCCGTGTTCTGCTCCCTCGGGAATGCCCACCAGATGGAGGTTGTTGCGTTGTGAGCAGTTTTCTCCATCTTCTGCGCATCTGTGCAACTCTTGTTTGTGGGCCTGGAGTTGCGTGACCTGTTCTTTTAAGTGGTGTACGTCATCCTCCACTGTAGACAGGCGGGATTTGGCATCTGTTATGCGGGCCATGGCATTGCGGAGGTTGTGTCTTATGAGGGCCATGTCGGCTCACACTTTCCCAATTTTGCTCTCCACAGAGACTTGAGAGATGGCTTGTAGGATCACAGCAAGATCTCTTTTGGGGGGGGAGGCCTTATTTTGGGTGGCCTTGTTGGCTCTGGTCCCGCTCATGGTTTATTGCTCCATTCGGGTTTACGCTGGGGGCGGTTTTGTCCCTTTTTCTTTCCCGATAGCAGACGGGGCCCAGGGGGCTGTTCCCCCACACTGATATGATGACTCTACAGGCCTGTTGTTTGGGCAGGGTTTGTAGTTAAAGTTCAGGCTCACTGCAGACCAGTCCAGAATGCCAGGCCCTGAGAGTTACTGTAGGCCAGGCAAGGTTGCTCCACCCTGTTGGGATGAAGGTCGCAGTGCCAGCTCGGCCTGGAACGAGCTGCCGCAAGGGAGGTGAATGAACCAATTCAGCTTCGTGGGGGGGCTTTTGTGGCCACACGGCCAGTCTGCAAGGAAACCAATGAATGGCCCAATCCATCACCAACCGGCAGAGTAGGGACAGGCCTCATCAGTTTGGTTATGTCATTGCCCAGTGGGTCGCTCCCCTTTCAGTCTCCCACTGGTGCCACTGCGGCTCTCCCTCAAGCCACCAAGATGCAGCAGGGCTGCCCCCCATGTCGGTCCAGTATACTTGATGTGGGTACCGGGGCTGCCTGTATCTCGTTCAGGAGTTAGCAGCTGTGCCACCGACTCTGGGGTACAGGCTTCAGAAGTCAAAACATTTCCTTCATGGGTTCACAGGGTCTTGGTGTATGGGACTTTGGACCCATCTGTGAGTACTGGCACCTTCCTGTCCACCCCTCAAGCATGAGCCAGCCTCTTTGAGCCAATACAGTGGTAGGGTGGCCAGTCTCCACCGCTCACTCTGCCCATCTGGTGACCTGAGGGCTGGGTGTGTCACCTCAAGTTCCAGGTGATAGGAGGAACATGTGGGAGGGGGCCCCCCAGATTGTAGGGTGCCGGCAGGTGCCCTAGGTCACACTCCTGATCACTCAGGCAGGATCTGGGTCCAGCGGGGTGGGAGGAGGGGTCCAACAGTCCCTCCCCAGTGTAGTGAAGAAATGGGGTTAACTACAGACATTGCTAAGTTAGCATAAGTAGTATATGCTTGGCTGCCATTCTACCGCTTTTGCACACAACACTACATAGCTCTGTTCTTGTGAAATACTTTGCTGGCGCTGCCTCACATGAGAACTGTCTACCTTTCACATATCCAGCGGGGCACCGCGATCTCTGTCTGTACAGCCTGTTCAAGGTCGAATAACAATGTATGCTGTTGATTTGCTTTGGTCAGTCCCATGCACATAGAAATAACATGAAGCACAGCAGCCCAACTGAAACTCGGGTGCTTTTAATATGGCATTACATGCATGAGAAGGCACTTGGAGAAAACCTTTCCAACATAGAAGAGCTGTGCTGATCCTGAGATGTAAATCACTGCATCTGATATCGTAGGTATGGGGTCTCGCTGACAAAGCGCAGAGGTCTTCTATAATTATTCTAAACTAGCTCATGAGCACGGGGAGGGTGGTAAAAGGAGCAATAGTCCTGTTTCCACTGTCATTATATTATGATTTCCTCTTTTGTGCTTTATGGAATTGTAACAATGCTAATTATATTGTTTTCATGCATTATGCTGCTCGTATTGGCTAGAGTACTGCACCTTAGAGCAAGTTAGTTAAAAATAAACATTTTAAACTATACAGTGTCTCCGATTACTCACGTTGTGGACAAGAATGAGTGTGAATGAAAGAGTGTTCTTGTTTCCCACTATTCCTGAGAGTTTACTAAGTCGCATGTTCTAGGTTGTCTGATCATTGGTAGCTTTGCTGTAGTACGGAGAACAAATGAGACACTGAAGCTAGTTGGATTGGGGTTCTGGGTACTGAGGTAGCTTTTTTGGTACACAACAATACACCGAGGTCCTGGTTTCCTGTGCATAGTTCTGTGCATGAGCAGTATTCCTGCAACATGCGCCTTTTAGAACTGGGAGTCTCTAGTTGGCAGAGGTAGGTACCTTTGACCAAAGAGGGACCCTTGCTTCTAGTCAGGTAAGGGGGTTCACTCCTAAAATAACCCCTGGTCACCCCCTTGGTAGCTTGGCACGAGAAGACAGGCTTATCTCAGAGGCAGTGTGTAAAGCATTTGTGAACACATACAGTGACAACACTACAGATGGACACCGCAATGGTTGTATTATAAAAATAAGTGTCTTTATATAGACTTATCACAAGACCACAAAAGACAAAAATCCACAATACTGTACTTTAAAAATGGTAGAAATAGCTTAGTTCTCTTAAGATGGTAAATGCAACATTTTAAGTTCAATGTACCTTTTGATGCGTAACGCTATATAACGAAAGTGGTGCAGGGAAGGTGATGCGTCGGTTCCTTACACGCAAGAAGGGTGATGCGTCAGGTCCCTACTGATGCGTAGGGGATGCGTCGGTTCTTCTCGGCGTGGGGAGGTGATGCGTCAGTTTCTTACTGCTCTTCTGTGGCGATGTGACCAGCAGCGCCGTGATGCCATGAAGATCCAGTGCAATGAAACAAAAATGGCGTCTTCTTCTTGATGCGACACGATGCGTGCACTCCCGGCGGCCGTGCAGCGACTCAACAATTCTTCTGAGCCACAACAGGGTCTGCGACACGCTTCTCCGGTGATGCGACGGCGTCTGATGTGACAGCGACACTCTTCTCCGGTGATGCGAGCTGCTTCGGCGATGCGATGCGACAGCGACAGCGGTGACACCCTTCTTCAGTGATGTGACGACAGCAGCTGCGGCATGCTTCTCTGATGACTCTCCCTCCTGTCAGGTCAGGTATGACATCCTGACACTGAGCCACCAGCCCTGGGCCTGTACACGGCAGCTAGACAGGAGACTGGAGGGGGCTTTCCCACACCTGGTCCTCCTCTTCCTTTGGGCTCTGTACCCTCCTACTTGGAGTGGTACCCCCTTCCAGAATTGTCAGGGTACCTGTAGCAGGTGTCCTGCACAATTCGCCCATCAGTTCTGGGGTTCTATCCTGCAACTGGGCTATCAGGTCAGAGGGGATACCCTGAACCTGGCCCTCCAAACTAGGGTCTAAACCTTCGGGCTGCACCGGGGTCAGAGGCGAGGACTCCCTCCCTCTGCACCCCCTTGCAGAGTACTGCACCCTCGCAACTGAAGTGGAACTCCGAAAAAGCTATATCGGTCAGGACACTGATTACAGTTGCCCCTTCCTCCAGGTCAGACAACACCTGAATCTGGCTTCCCAACCCAGGGACCAACCTCTGAGGTTGAACACTTGCCCGTCGCACCAGGACTTCCTTGGGAGCATAAAGGACCCCCCAAGGGTGATACATAACTCATGTGTCGTGTGACAGTCTGCCTGGCGCAGATCTCCCGACCCCTGTCCATCTAACAGCGCATGAAAATCCCTCAGGACAGAAGTGGTGACACCATGGTCATTCCTTGGTGTCTCAGCCCTTCTGGCTGGCCACTGACCCACTGGTTCTTCCAATGGGGACTCTCACCCCTCAATCTGGACATCTGCACCCTCCACTTAGGAGTGGCACTGCCAGACACCAGAACTGATGGGAGGCCTGCTTACAGACACTCCAAGTTCACCAGACACTAGGGGATCCCCCACCCATGGACTACTAGGACAGCCTAGGCTCCCTACCTGGTGTTACCTTAAAGAACCATCCAGGCCCTGCGACTGGGTTTCGGGCACCTTGGGACACGCAGTTCCACCCCACTCCTTCTCCACTGAGACAGGACGAAAGCCCTACACCCCTCCCACTACCCTCAGACCTAGCCGGGCTACACTGAACCTCTTTCCCACTGTGGTCTGGAAGATACCTGAGCCACTCCTCTGCGGGTTACCCCCCAATGCCTCTCCACACACTCTGGAATCCACCAAAAGGTCAACCTCCAATGTGAGCTTCCTGGGGTCAGAGAACTCACTCTCCAACAGGTGTTGGCATAGCTCTGGAAAACAGGGACTTACAATATGCTCTCCCACAATTGGATCACACAGCCCCCTACAAGGGTTAACCAAACTATCCTTCACCTCACCATCCAGTGCCTTGCACACGTACTCCACACCACTCTCCTGAGATTGGCAAGACAGCATCTGACTGTCTCTGTCACTCAACCCACACTCTTCCGGGCGATCTTCACACTCACACACCAGGACATCAACCATGGGGGAAACCCTCTCCCTGCACCTCTCATCTAGAGTCAGTAGTGTGTCCCTCCCACCACTAGGACTATAAACCCCTGTGCCAGGTCCCCAATCCACCTCAGGGACACTGCGCACCACTGGAGCTACCTCACATCCTAGAACCCCCTGGTGTATGTCAACCCCCTCCTTCAAGTCAGGTGCCACATCTCTGGGTGTGTTTACTGCTCCCTCAGTACTAGATAACTGAATATTGCTGCCACCATCTGAGCTGGACTCCACCTCCAACCCAGCAAAGCTCACTTACTGAGCTACACACATTTCTTTTCTCTGGGCTGAGACACTCATGGCCTCAAGCCTCTCGAGCTCCAAATCAAGCTCCCTCATTCTCAACTCATGCTCAAACTGCATCCTCTTTTCCTCTAGGGCCAATTTCCTATTCTCCTATTCGAACTGCCCACCCATAGTGAGCTTGACCAGCTCCATTTCGTGCATCCTATTTTTCTCCCTGTCCTCCAGCTCTTCTGGGGACAGGCTCTTTGCAGAAACACTGCTACTTACTGGGGATGTTGCTCTCCTCCCCCTGGACCCAATGGCCCTTCCAGCTGCTACTCTGCATCCTCAGCCCCCTCCTCATTCTCAGGGGTATTCCTTGCTTCGACCCAGGCCCTCAGCGCCTTTTGGAACTCAATCTTCTTCGTGAGACCGGTCATAGCAACTTTAAATTTCCTGCAGAACTGCTTTAGCTGTCTCACATTGTAGCATTCCAGTTTCTCCTCTTTCCAATCAAAATTAACAGATGCTATGGATACTGCTTTACTCATGGTGGTTAAACTTGGCAGTTCTTGGCAAAAATAGAAAATCCCAGGAAAAACAATCTACCAAAAGTATGTGGTCGCGTTTGGTCTGCACTCACTAGTAGTGTTTACCAATCACTGTATATGAGTCACAAATGCAAGTCCACAATCCTCCCCGCTGACCACCAATGTTAGAACTGGGGGTCTCTAGTTGGCAGACGTAGGTACCTTTGACCAAATAGGGACCCTTGCTTCTAGTCAGGGTAAGGAGGTACACTCCTAAAATAACCCCTGCTCACCCCCTTGGTAGCTTGGCACGAGCAGCCCGGCTTATCTCAGAGGCAGTGTGTAAAGCATTTGTGAACACATACAGTAATACAGTGACAACACTACAGATGGACACCACACAGGTTGTATTATAAAAATAAGTATCTTTATATAGACTTATCACAAGACTGCAAACGACAAAAATCCACAATACTGTACTTTAAAAATGGTAGAAATAGCTTCATTCGCTTAAGATGATAAATGCGACATTTTAAGTTCAATGTACCTTTGGATGCGTAACGCTATACAACGAAAGTGTTGCAGGGAAGGTGATGCGTTGGTTCCTTACACACAAGAAGGGTGATGCGTTGGGTCCCTACTGATGCGTAGGGGATCCGTCGGTTCTTCTAGGCGTGGGGAGGTGATGCGTCAATTTCTTACTGCGCCTCTGTGGCGATGCGACCAGCAGCAATGAAACAAATAGGGCATCTTCTTCTTGATGAGACACGATGCGTGCAGGCCCTACGACACGCTTCTCCGATGATGCGACGGCATCTGATGCGACGGCGACACTCATCTCTGGCGATGCGAGGCGCTTCTGCGAGGCGAAGCGGCAACAGTGACACCCCTCTCCAGTGATGCGACGACAGCGGCAGCGGCGGCAACATGCTTCTTCTTGGTGAGTCGCGCTTCCAGCTCCTTGTGACACACAGTCCCTCGGAAGGCCCAACACAACAGCAGGCACTTCAGAAGAACTCTTGGGGAGCTGGTGAATGAAGTCTGTTGTCCCTGAGACTTCAGCAGGAGGCAAGCTCTATCTCAAGCCCTTGGAGATCATTTACAAGTTGATTTGAAAGTAGCACAAAGTCCTTTCTCCTTTCAGTCAGGCAACCACTGCAGCCCAATCCCCCAAACAGCACTCAGCTAGGGATCATCTCTTCCTCGGTTTCTCTGGTTCCTCTCCTCAGCAAAGGTTCTTCTTGTTTCCCAAAGTGATCTAAAGTTCTGGGGTCTGGGTCCCCCTTTTTATACTCATTTTCACTTTTTTCTCTGAAGGCAGAGAGGCCTTTGCCAAGCCCAAACCAGTTCTGGTCCTGAAGCACTTTGTTTACAAGACTGCTTCTTTCCTTTCACAGTGTAGGCCAGGGACATCAGACACACCGCAGGAGGTGGAGCCAGCATCGTGGAGGGAAGGCACAGCCCTATTCAAGTCCCAGGTGCAACTCATCCCACCCATCTACATACAGATCTCTCTATTCAGCCCTGTGCTGACTCACCCTGTCTCCTGGAATTCCCCAGCCCCTGTCACTCAAACTCCAGACAAGGAATACACAACCTAGCAGAGGCAGGCTTGGATAGTTAGGCAAGAAAATATCTACTTTCTAAAAGTGGTATTTTCAAACATAGAATGTTAAAACCAACTTCACTAAAAGATGTATTTTATCATTCTGAGTTCAGGCATACTAAACTCGAAATTCTACCATGTTCCCTGAGTCAGTTAGGATTATAGGATGTTATAATCAAACTGCCCATTCTGGCCTATGGGGAACAGGTAGCCTTGCAATAGTGAAAAACGAAAATGGCTGTAATTCACTATCAGGACATGTCACACACACCAGGGCTTGTCCTACCTTATACTTACAAAGCACCTTGCCCTTGGGCCTACCATAGGGGTGTCTGATATGAAGAAAAGGGAAGGTTTAGGGACTGGCAAGTGGGTGCACTTGGCCAGTCAACATGGCAGCACCAGACTATACATAGGCGCTGCAATGGCAGGCCTTAGACACACTTTACAGGCTGCTTCTGTGGGTGGCACCACCAGTGCTGCAAGCCCACCAGCAGCATTTTATTTACAAGCCCTAGGCACCCATGGTGCACTGTACTAGGGTCTGACAAGTAAACCAAATCAGCCAATCATGGAGTCACTAATCCATACATCAATTTTCAATAGGGAGAGCATATGCACTTTAGCACTGATCAGCAGTGGTAAAGTGCCCAGAGTCATAAAACCAACTAAAAGAGGTCAGAAAAAATACAGGAGTAAGGCAAAAAGTTCAGGGATGACCCTGCAAAAAGGGCCAATTCCAACAGCGCCCTTAACGTTTGATCTGGTACTTATTTACGAGATGCTTTAGTAGTGCTTCTACTTGTCCACAATACCCTCACTCCTGTTTTCTGGTAAACAGTGTTGATGGCATAACCTACCTGTATTAATACTTTATATGTCCTTTCAAGCTTGATAATATAAAAAGGTTTTCTCATTCATATGAATTGCGAACCTATTGCGCTGCCACTCTTTTAAGTTGTTTTCCTTTTCTTGGTCCTTATGTCTGAAGTCGTTATTGCAGCACATACCCGTACCCCAGTCCGTCAACATTTGGCGGCATATGGAGTGCCAGACGCTGGTATCGCACTAATCTTTGTGGTTGGAGCCGATCTGGCTTTCCACTTTGAGGTATTTTACTCTTGGGTAACGTTTCCGGTAGTGAACGGTGATGATAATTTGTTCCAAACATACACTCCCACTGCAGTACCTGTAGCGTATCGGCCATATGCGACACTTGAGGTTCCGATTTCAGCATGGCAACACCGTATTTGGTTTAATGGCGCCCTCCCCCACACCGTGACTCCAGTCTGGTTAGGCCCTTTGTCCATTCAAGGGGCCACTTGGCCAGTTTTGGACAGGTACACACCACATCCACGTTATCTAGCTGCCACTGTAGCCAAATTGCGTGTCTTGTGACATCCTTGATTGAGGTGCATAGGGCTCTAGTACAATACGTTTCCCGCAATCTCCAGATCGGAGCACCTGGGGTTGCGTCGCAACCAGCTGGCCCAGCCGGGATGTCTATTAGTCCCGTTATGGTTAATTCGGTTATGGGCAAGCGACCACAGAACAAGGATGATATACCTTACTGGCTTGCTGAGAAATTTGACCAGCTGGAAGCGGTATTTCCTAATACCTCTCCTGTGGAGAACCACAGGATCTTGACAATAAGTTTGCAGAAAGACTTAATACCAGTGATAACCAATTGTGAGAATTGGGGTAAAGTGTTTGCAGCGGTGTATGCGAAGTGTTTTGGCACACCTTCTATGACTGTATTACCCTCCGTGATTAAGCGTGTTCATGATGAGAATGGCCTTGTAGCTGCGGTTGAGTTGGGGATGAGGCTTGTCGGAGTGTTTGACGTAGTTGCTGATCTCATACTTGCAAACATCAAGCGGGATGCGGTTGACTTTCAAATGTCTAATGCTTTGCGTCTTGCCCTGGAAGAAGCGAAACCCCGAGAGTTACCAAAAATTATTGCCGATCCCTATAAGACCATTGGATGCAATAGTTTGGGTTTTAAGCCTTTTGCTAAAATACCGGCACAACAGCAAACTCAGACGGTGCAGTCTAATAAAGTCGACCGTCCACTTTTTCCTAAAATGAATTGGAAAAATAAAAAACGGGGGAAGCAACAACAGAAAAAAGGGTCATGTGCAGCGTCACTGGCACCCGAACCCTCTGAGCGCACTTATGAGTTGTGCGACCGCGCGAGAATTAGGTCTCCTGACAGGTTTCAGGTCCCTGACCAGCATTCTGCTCATTCTTCACAGGAAACATCGGGCTCACAAGCTGGTGGAGGTGAACGCCAGGATTGCGGCAGAGGTCGAGGTGCCCCGCAAGGAAGCGAGCAACCTCGTCTGACTGATGGAAAAGGCAAGCAGGACGATTTTCCTCATCAACGCCCTCCGTTTCAGAAAAATAAAGTTGCTGCTTTAACAGCGAGATTTGCCACGGACATTGAGAACCCGCCTTTGGAATTTAACTTGGGCAGTAACGCTGCTAGACAGCGGAGGTTACCATTGTGCGGCAAGCACTGCGTCCATTTCTGGAGGCGGCAGCAACTGACACTTTCATCACAGTCGAAACTGCTGACACCCGAGTGGCTCCCCTGGATAGATTATATGACATTGTACTTTTAATTGAAGGTGATATAAAACGTGTTATTAAAGGGATTTTTTGGGAAAATCTGACTTCTTCGTATGACATCTTGTTAGCTGAGGCAGACTGGCTCCCGCCTTTTGTTTTGGCCACTCCGCGGGGGAGGAGGTAATCCTCCCTAGTTTTTCACACAACGTAGCCAAGGAGCAAGGAATGGCTTTTGCAGAAGAGTGGGCTTTGGTGCTTGCACCAGCTCTGTACCGTACTGAGGTGGGCTGGGATAAGACCTCTCCACCTCATGAGATACCATTGCGGTCTATGCCACAGCCACAACCCCAATATCCACTCCAGCGGGAAGCAAAAGCTCCAGTTTCTGAAATTCTTGAACAATTAGACTATCAAGAAGTAATTGAGACATGTGTGTCACCGATGAATAACCCTCTTTTTACAGTAACCAAACCAGATGGGTCGAACCGCTTAGTTTTGGATTACCGACATTTGAACTCTCATTGTTTTAACTGTGAGGTTCAGAATACCCATAGCTCAGGACTTGTAGACAGTCTCATGCGAAAAAATATAAAACTACACTTGACATTTCCAATGGCTTTTTTAGCCGCAATCTGTCCCCTATAAGTAGTCACTGGACAGCCTTCACCCTGGGCGGTAAACAAAAACAATTTACAAGATTGGCCATGGACTACAAAAACAGCCCAGGCGTTTTTGCCGCACGTGTTGTCTCTCTGTTAGACGACATAGACCCTGATGCGTACTCGTACGTTGAGGATATTTATCTCACAGATGACGAATTATGGCCACATCTGTGTCACGTGGACCGTATCATAGTGTTGTTTGCGGACTACAGTTACAAATTTAACTTTGCAAATTACACATTGCAGAGTACACAGTGTTGTTCCTGGGCTACGAGCTCAGTAATGAAGGTAGAGGCCTAGCGCCTCACTTCTTGGAGAAATGCGCATGTTTGCGCTCTCCTACAGCTCTAAAAAATTGCAATCCTTGCGGTGATTTTTAAACTTCAGACAAACTTACATTCCGGATTATGCACAGCGTATCAAGCCGCTGTATGCCTTGATACAACCTACCTTTACAAAAGCCTGCTGGCACCCGGAACATTCAGCTATTCTGCAATCCTTGCAGTCTGATCTTATTGAATCTAAATACTTGTTGACGTGTGATAACCACACAAACCTGGTGATAAGAATAGTGCCAGGGGCAGTGGGTTTCACCTACTTGACATTTAATGAAGGTGACACAGTACCTATTGCTTACAAGTCACATTTATACACTTTGGCTGAACTGCGTTTTTTGGCAGTTGAAAAATTATTGACCGCAGTTCAGATGGCGATCCCAAAGGAACATAAACTGGCGCAAGGAAACACACATGATGGTTGTAACACCATATCCTGCTCTTAAAGCTGTAACGAGAGCCAGTGTACCAAACTCAAAAGCTTTACATCCACGTTGGATACAATGGGCTACTTTGTTGACATCATCTGATGTCACCTCTATCTTTGACTCCTCATTGCAAACTCAGGAGTTCTTACAGTATGAATTTGTTCATCCTGCTCCTCTGTCTATGCGCCCGCTCCAGGACTACCATTGTATCATTTATACCGACGGTTCTGCGAAACCGCCGACCGGATCAAAACATTCTTACTCGGCAGCTTGCGCAATAGTGGCAGGTACCATAGTGAATGGTGAGTTAAAGTCCAGTGTCGTGCACACGCAGGCACTAGGGGACTGTACCGCCCAGTTAGCGGAGCTATGAGCTCTGGTGCCAGCACTGGAGTTTGCTGATCCTAATGTGACTACCTTGATTGTAAGTGACTCTTATTACTGTGTTCAGTCTTTTAATGACAAGGTATACTTTTGGTCTCAGAATAACTATTGTGACTCTAAAGGCAGCGCAATTAAGCATAAAATGCTTTGGGTTCGTCGCAGAGCTCAAAGAACGTCTGCCTCTCACACAAGTAATTTCTACTCTTGGCCACCAGCGCGTAGGAGTACACGCGGTCGGTAACAGTTTGGCTGACGAAGCAGCTAAAACGGCAGTAGCCACTTATTCAGTAGCAGCAGTTACAAGATCCCTGACTAAGATCGATGATGACATCTTGGCAGCTATAGAGGCTACAGAGAAGGGAAGCAAGTACCCACAGGGTTTCCCTTCAAAATACTCTTATCATTTAAGTCCCGATAAAGTTCCCTATGTGAGAATTAATGACATTGTGACAGGTTGATTCCCAACCAGGACTGCAGACAAGCTTTGATAACAGCTACACACAAAGGCATGGCCTTGGCTCATGCAGGTGTTTCGGCGACTGTCTCTATCTTACAGAAACGTTACTGGTGGCATGGGTTATATAAGCAAACCCGTAATTATGTGCTTTCTTGTGACATTTGTCAGCAGATTAAACCTTCAACGGCAGCACGCCCGCCACAAACACAGCTGTACATTTCTAACAAACCATTCAATTGTGTTTATTTAGATCACTGAGGTCCATTTTCTTCTGATACTGCATATAAGTTTATCTTGATTGCAGTTGATTCGTGCACACGTTTTCTTTGGGTTTGGCCAAAACGCAGTGCTAACGCACAAACTGTCATCAGGGATTTGTGTGTCTTTGTGGGAATTTTTGCATGTGGCACCTTTCATTCTGACCAGGGTCCTGCATTCGCCTCCAAGGCGTACAAGGATGCCATGAGGGCTTTGGGGGTGCAAGTCAAATTTTTGTCTCCATACAGGCCTGAGGGCAACTCAGTTGTGGAGGGAATGAACCGTGACTTAAAGCAATCCTTGACAGCTAGAGTTATATGTACTATCAGAAACTGGTTCGCCCATTTGTATAGCTTACAACATGCACTAAACAATCTCCCTAGAAGATCTCTGGGTGGGCGGACCCCATACGAAATGCTCTTTGGCATGAAAATTTTGTTCCGGACCTTGATGGTCTAGACATGGCGGCTACAGCCGCGTCCTTTGACATAGATAATCATTCTGATGTGTTTCAGAATCTACAAGAGGCTCGAGACAGTCTTGAAAAGGAACATTTACCCTCCGCCACTGAAGCGGTGCTGCAGATTCAGGTAGTCGGCTGGCTACCAAAGATCGAAGACCTGGTCCATGAGAAGGTGGAGAACAAGAAAAAGTGTGGCCCCTCTTATCGTGCGACTGTCCCAGTGCTTGGCGTGAAAAGTACTCGTACAGTCATTTTACCACCACTTCCTGGTCACAAAGATTCAGGGCCCGATTCACAGAACAAACTTAAGACTAAATCCTAAACTTAGTACCATTCTGGTATTCACAGAATGCACCTAGTACTTCTGGTATTCACAGAATGAACTTACTACTTTTGCTATTCACAGAATGAACTTAGTACTTTTGCTATTCACAGAATGGATTTACGACTCCTAAACTTACGTCCGCACTCGGGCCGGAAATTCCGGCCCGGAGGCGGAGCTTCCGGCCCGGAGGCGGAGCTTCCGGCCCGGAGGCGGGGCTTCCGGGCCGGAGGCGGGGCTTCCGGGCCGGAGGCGGAGCTTCCGGCCCGGAGGTGGAGATTTCAGCCATAGCTAAATCGGCCGGAATCCCCACCTCCGGGCCGGAAGCTCCGCCTCCGGCCCGGAAGCCCCGCCTCCGGGCCGGAAGCTCCGCCTCCGGGCCGGAAGCTCCGCCTCCGGGCCGGAATTTCCGGCCCGAGTGCGGACGTAAGTTTAGGAGTCGTAAATCCATTCTGTGAATAGCAAAAGTACTAAGTTCATTCTGTGCATAGCAAAAGTAGTAAGTTCATTCTGTGAATACCAGAAGTACTAAGTGCATTCTGTGAATACCAGAATGGTACTAAGTTTAGGATTTAGTCTTAAGTTTGTTCTGTGAATCGGGCCCAACAGATACATCTCAGTGGACAATGTCAAACTACAACGCCTGGCCGATTCTACATAGTATGACACCTGCTATTTCCTGTTCAACAATATCCAGGAATACAGTCTTGGCCAGTTCCAACAACATCAGGCCTGACACTGCCATAGAGAAGACCGCTGTTACTGATCCTTTGCTAAACCCTCCGGCTTGCAGTCTTCATGAAGAAACTGATTAAACGTGTTCTGCTACAGAGTCATTGCCTAGTTTGCAAGACACACGGAAGCAGTCTCATTTTTACTTTAACTCTATCTCCGCATCATCGAGTCCCCCATCCAAATTTACTGTTTTCGTCACCTGGTTTGAAAGAAATTATTTGATCCCTCCCTGGACATTCATTTGGTTGGTGCTCATCGTCTTTTTTTTGTTCATGTCAATTGGACTTGTGACATTTTTCTTCCTTTTAATAAATGGTCACTATCTCACTGAACACTCTGCAGTTAAAATAATCGATGGAACTTTGGCATCGCACTCCACATCACACATCATGAAAAGGGACCAGACTTTTGTCAACATGTCAACATGGAATAGTTTGGGATGCAGTTAACTTCCAAATTCATGGCCCCACAGAAGTGGCTAATGTTCCCAATGTACTTCGTGTTTCTATGGGGATTGTAGTGAAACAGAATATACGCTCTGACGATTGGGACGTACAAGCCGTTGAATCTTTGTTTTCTGATTTAAAGTATTATGCTGCATTTGATGCTGAGGATTTGTATTTAAACACTGCAAATTATGCTGATTTATTTTGTTACCAGCATTTTGAACATCATTACCTGCATAAAGCTAATACATTTAGAAATGTTTTTAATTACACACAATGGGAACATTGCCCAGCTCCCTTTGAAGGCAGTTCAAAAACTCTTTTGCAAAAATGTGTATATTTCAAAGATTTTAATAAATCCAATCTGGATTCATTTTATTTTAAATTGAATATTACATCCAATTACAAAGTCATGCTCACCCACACTAAATTAGTGTATTCCAAATTCTTTATTAATCAACTGGCAGTGGGTGTTATGAGCTGTGGAAGGATACAGTAGATCTTAAGTCTGTTTGGGGTTCTAAATTCTGGCAGGTGCACGGATCTGAAGCTTTGCATCGTGCATTCCTTATCCCAAAACAAATCATATTTTTGAATAGTTCGATTTATCAAACAACCTGTTTAGGTTTAGCGACTGCAAAACAAATGAATGCACCTAAAATACCTACACTGGCTCCTTATGACAACTGGGATAATCATACTGATTTGGCCATTGACGATTTGCAGTTGTTGCTTACGAATGACACTTATAATATTTGTAGCCTGGACCCCCAGGGTTGGTTGGTTTGGCATATAAGTTCGGATTCTTGCCAATGCCGTTTTTTAGACAAGGGCCCAGGATACATTCAGAATAGACCTGATCCACGTTTTTCTGACTCTCATTCAGTTACTACCTATTCAATAGGAAAGTTATGTCAAAATTGGTTGCAACACTCAACCCTTACGTCAGTTAAACGCCACTTGACGTTGTTGTCAGGTGACGTTGAATTGACAGATTTTATAAAAGTGCCTTCTGATCCAAGAACAAAAAGATTTATTTATGCAACTTACAAATGAAATCTGGAAGCTGTCCCAAATTGAAGCATCTAAGGGCAATAGACCAAGCTAATTTAGAAAAAGTGCTTGCTGTTGTTGATAATAGTATTAACACTCTTTCTTCCCGTATTTACACATTAGACAATATTGTTTCATCCGTTGTGGATATTGTTCATGATGAAGTATCTGTTTTGTATCATGGTCAAAATCAATTGCGTTCCATTATGCAGTTTGCATGCACATTGCAAACTTTGAAGATGGGGAAAGTTCCATGGAATTACATGAACACGTCATTGTTATTTATGCCATTGAACTTGACAGATAGACAACAGTTTATGTCCATGAAGGATTCCACATACATTCTGTTACATATTGAAAAATGTGAACCTTTGCCTTTTTCAGTTGCTGAAACTAATTCTGCAGTGTGGCTCATCCATGAGGTAATAACTTTGCCATTTTCCTTGTTTAAATTTAGTTCATGTATGAAACATTATCCCTTGGGCCGCTATGAACCTTTAGGTAATGCATTTCTTCACGAGGTGTGGTCTTTACCATTCACATACAGATGCTTACGGGATGACAAAGAGGTGTACCTCACTGGGGAGTCATGTGAGTCCTCGCCTGATCATTCTCTTGTGTGTAAGAATGTACAGTTGCATGGCGCATGTAACCAAATTTGGCGTGTATTTTGAAGTGTCACCCAGTACCAGCTATTACACCTACGTTTACCCTGCTAGCAAACGGTAGCTATTTGCTTTTAAATAATGAAGATTGCTGCGGCATGCTTGCTGGCATCCCTTACATTGGAACAGTCTCACAGAGTGTGGTTAGCTGTAAAAATGTGCTTTTTCCACCCCCACATGGGAGGCACAACATCTCGATTTGGCCATCCATTCCGACCTTGAAGACAGAGTTCAACAAATTGAGCAGCATAAGAGCATTTTTGGCCCAAAAAGAAGTTGCTGTCACATCTGCCCATGAGACCTTCGTCCTTCATGTGGCTAACACCTGTACAGAGGTCCATGCCTTTCTTAATACCAATCTCCCAATGCATTTTGGGGCGTTGATTCACACTATCTTCAATGCTTCTAACACAACAGGCATTGTCCATTTTTTTAAGGCTGTGGGCTCTGGCCTTGTGACCTCCTTTCAAACTATATTTGGCGTAATGCCAGCATTTATCCATTCTATTTTTTCCAGCGTCTTCAGTGGCTTGCCACTGTTACTTGCACTAGCCGCTGGACTCCTGCTGTTAATTTGCTTGCTCTGAAATGGATGCTCTTCATGTGGCACCAAACAGCCGGGACCGGTTGCTGCTGCTTCGTAGTCGTATGCTTGAATGCTACGGTACTTTGCCACTGGCCACTCTGAGCGTGGCTTATGGATTGTCCTTCCATTTTGGGTATTTCACAACGAGTCTTCCACTGCCTGGAATGTTCGTTTGAATGGGCTTTGGATCTTTGCCTCTCCAATATTGTGTCTCCTGCCCCGGATTATGACCTGCTAATGAGTCCTCTAGTGGCGCATGATCTGGAATGTTCTGGTGTTGGGATTATGGCATGCGCGGCTGCGCTTGGAGTTTTAGCGGAATGGGATGTCTGTGCAGCTGCACATGATTTCCTACAACAAAGTTTCCTTGAGGAACACGCAAGTTGTCCGCTGATGGTGCTAGAAGCTCCCCTTGTTGATGAACAGGTATGTTCATTCTCTTTGCTGGAATGGATGGCTACTCTCTATGCTGATAATATCAATGACTTCCCCTTGGAGGCTGTTGTAACTTACTGCTCATACACCTTAATGGATTAAGCTGGATGACTTCCATCTACTGCCGGATACTTTTTGTAATGGCTTTTCTTTTTCATTTTTTTCTCTCAAATTGAGTTTTTTACACACAAATTAGTGCACCAATATGACTGCTGCTCTTAATTCTTGCTCATTCTGACTTGAACTCTGTGTTCTAGTGAGTCCACTGTCCGTTGGTCTGACCAAGGGGAGGGTGTAGTGAGGAAATGGGGTTAACTACAGACATTGCTAAGTTAGCATAAGTAGTATATGCTTGGCTGCCATTCTGCCGCTTTTGTACACAACACTACATGGCTCTGTTCTCGTGAAATACTATGCTGGCGCTGCTTCACATGAGAACTGTCTACCTTTCAAATATCCAGCGGGGAACCACGATCTCTGTTTGTACAGCCTGTTCAAGGTCGAATAACAATGTATGCTGTTGATTCACTTTGGTCAGTCCCACGCACATAGATATAACATGAAGCACAGCGGCCCAACTGAAACTCGGGTGCTTTTAATATGGCATTACATGCATGAGAAGGCACTTGAAGAAAACCTTTCCAACATAGAAGAGCTGTGCTGATCCTGAGATGTAAATCACTGCATCTGATCTCGTAGGTATGGGGTCTCGCCGACATAGCCCAGAGGTCTTCTATAATTTTTCTAAAATAGCTTATGAGCGTTGAGGAGGTGACCAGTTCCACGCCGGGGGGCTCTCAGGTAGGGGCCTGCCGCATCCGGGGCTCCGGGCACTACCGCAGCCAGGCCTCTGTTTGTGGGCCTGGATCCAGTCTCACTTCAGCTTTTGGCCGCCCCGTCCGGCTCCCAGGGCTCGCACCACCACCAGGGGGGCTGCTGACAATCCGCCTCTTTAATTTCTGCGGGTTTCCAGTGTCCTCTTTCTAGCGCCTCAGCGATCCTGTTCTACCTCTCTGGCAAGGCCTGCCACCTCTTACCCATCAGCCACCATCTTGTTTCATTGCTGGGTCCGTCTCCAAGGTGCTGTCTCGCACAGGTATGTTTCAGCGTGCACAATGAAGAGCGCCCGTCCTGCAAGAGGGTCCCAGCAGCCCACGGCCGGACCCCACCGCACTCCTCGAACCACAGCCATTGGGCCACGGATCTTGATTATGTTGCCACCATCTTGCCACCAGGTGCGAACTGCCTCAGGTCGATGCCACAACAGCAGCCGCCTCAGTACGGTGTGTTTCTTGGGCCGAGGCCCACAGCATGTTTGGTTAGTGTTCTATACAGGGTGATTCTGGTGAATTTCTGGTAATGAAGGAGCCTAAGGATAAGAGCGGATGACGGAGTGGTCAGGAGCACTCTTAGAGTGCGACTGCCATCTTGATGCTCGAAGCCACGCCTGACTACTTTAGCTCTCTTGAAAAGGGAAAACCTGATTGTAGTTGACTTCAAAGTGTAGTGGGTTTCAGAAGGAGTGAGAGAAGTGGAGAAATGAGTGGGCAAATACTCCAGAGGAGAGAAGGGATCCCCCTGAGGTAAACTTCTCTGTTGTATATGGTGCAGAAAGTACTGTCTCCTCTCATATTCAGGCCACCGAGAATCCCAAGGACAAACAGGGTGAGTGGGACCTGAGGTCTCAGCTGGGCCAACTGAGTGCAGAGGAGAGAAAATGTGAGGTTAAGAGAACCTTGGAGGAGAAAAGGGTTGTGCTGGTTGGAGTGTTACGGAGGTGCACTTGAAGGCCAAATAGCTGTTAGAGTCTAGCTGAAATGTGTGAACACCACTATGGTGCCCAGTGCTGAAGAAAGAGTTCATATATTCAGAGACTTGGTGCCTGACTTTAAGGAGGGGTTTGATGTAGACAGGTTATTTCTAGTTTAAGAAGTAGCTGTAGTGGTACAGAGGATATCATGGGTGTATTGTAGAGATGCCCTTGGAGTCATATTTGTGGTGATGGGATGGTCAACATGCTGGCTCTAGAGAAGAGGAAGAAGTTGAGGTATACTACTATAAAGGAGGTACTTGTCAGTAAGTATGAATTAACCCCAGAGGAGTGGATTATGAAATTCAGTGTTAGTCAGAAACTGCGTTACTACTACTGGGAGGATTTTGTGGGGTCGTTTTCAAATGTTTGTTAAACGTACCGTTGTTTTTTAAGAAGGTTTTTCTAACAGTTTTATACTTTTTCTTTTTTTTCCAAAGAGGACTGAGAAGAAGCAACATGAGGGACGTTTTCTTTCGCCACTTATTGGAGTTCTTTTCTCTTGTTTATCTGAAACATTTCAGTGGCATCCCCATAATCTCTTTTGAATGTAGTAGATGGATACTGTACTGCTTATATATTTCTTCTGATTTACTTCTATGCAGTTTTTCAAACTGTCCACCTGTAGGCAACATTTCTTTCATTATGCAACTTCCATAATAGAGAACATGTACATCTTTATAGTACACATTGTGTTTAACATATAATATATCTTTCTTCACCTTATTTACATCCACTAGTTCCTGCCAGATTGTGTTGTTTTTCGTGGGCACACCATTAACTAGAATAACAAGTGGTTCTTCCAAATCTGTCTCTACACCCACAGTTTCAATATAGTGTTTTACATCTAAAGGAAAATAACTCTACCTTTAAGCAGTTTCTGGAGCTGAGTGGGTGATACCTTTAATGTTAGATTTTGCTTCTCTAGTAAAGTAATGTGAGTGATCCCAGAGACATTCTGCACAACTCAGGGTTAGAAACCAAGCTAGTGTCATAAAATTCACAGTATGTACTTAAGCTCAATATGACAATGAGACCAGTACTCATTTGCCCCGATATTTGCAGAGGTAAAATAAATAGACAGCAGCACTGCAAGTACATGGGTGGGGTTCTACTCTATCAATTTAATCCTGACAAATAATACAAATACTACTACACTCCCATTTATACACAAGAACAGTATTCAGACAAAATATCAAGAAAACAAACAAATGTTGTGTGAGATAAATATCGTGACAAGAATATAATGACACATAGATATCATTGCATGTAATATCGTTGTTAAAAATACTGATTTTAGGTGTTGTATTTAATAGCGATGTAGTTAATATGGATGTAATTCATATTATTGTATATAATATCATTTTTTGTGACACTACAATACAAATTGTGTGGAATATAATGTAATTTTTTTACACGTGTGTTTTCATTTATAGTAAATGTTTGTAAATGTTTTAGTTATTTTTTTATATTTGATTATTTTAGAAAATTACTTAGGTAAAATTATATTTATTTAGTTACATTATATATTTTTATGAGTACAATGTTGGGTTTATAGGCAATAAGGGTGGGGAGTATTTTAAAAATCCATTTTTATTGTGTCTTTTTTACGTTAATAAAAAAATATACTCATTTAGTAAAAAGGGAAAATAATTTAGGGGCAGGGTGTTAGGTTTATAGGGGATAAGGGTGAAGAGTATTTAAAAATAGAAATTATGACTGTGTATTTTTTTATGTTCATTTTAAAAAAAACATACAAATTTAGAAAAAAAATAAAACGTTTTTGTAGCGGGATGTTGGATTTAAATGTGAAATCGATGGGCAGTGTTTTAAAATATTAAATAATATTGTGTCTTTTTTATGTTAATGAAAAAAATATTTTGAAAATTTGTACAAATTTTAGGAGTTGAATGTTGGGTATTCCCATACGGGATGTGAGTGCAGTAGGGGAGGAAGACTCTGTCCTTTACCTTCCTTCACGGCCATATTACCGGACCGTCCTCCTACACGGTGGAAACTGTCTGTATTTTACTTTCACTGCCTATGCTTAAATGTAAAGCAGTTTTTAGTCACCTCAGTGTTTTACCTTTTTATCTTTGTTTTTTGCTTTACACCTTGTCTTACCTCACCTCCTATTAGTGTGCTCTCCTTCCATTCTGTATCTTTGACACTGTATCCCCATCCCACCTCTGCTTGTGCCTTTTGAGCAGAGGGACGGAGTGTCTCGTGACAGGAAGTGGAGCAGTACACTAGAGGCAGGTCAGCGCTCTAGTCGTTCCTCTAGCAGATCCTGAAGTAGTCTTCCACTTTCCTAGGCCTTTTAGGTCAGGAAAGGGAGCAGATGCCCCAGTGGCACGCCAAAGGCAAGCCCGTCTGTACCCGTTCACGCCTGACCGCCGCCAGCCTCCAGAACCCCTTCCCCATTTCGTCCTCACACCGCGTTAATGGATATACTTCAATATTCAAATCAAGAACTTCTACAGTTAAACAGTAGCAATATGTTTAACAATCCTCTTTGCTATGCCCACATGGAAAACCACATAAATAAATCCTAGTTAAATGCAAACACTGTAGCAATATATCCCCACAAAGGCCAGCCCTCGTCAGCCCAGAAGGTGGGAACTCAGGGGAGCCCGATAAACAACAACAAGGATTATACTTGAACGCACATTCAATCCCCAAACATAGGCTAGAAATTTGGAGTCTGTTAGACTCAGAGAAACCAGATATCTGTTTGATTACAGAAACATGGCTCCACCCCACGGCACTTCCA
This sequence comes from Triturus cristatus, assembly GCF_964204655.1. Classification (NCBI taxonomy): domain Eukaryota; kingdom Metazoa; phylum Chordata; class Amphibia; order Caudata; family Salamandridae; genus Triturus; species Triturus cristatus. Next base: position 885,049,366 of record NC_140594.1, read on the forward strand.
GATATCGCAATGGCCTTCCCACCCGAATACAAGGTACTTAGACAAGACACATAATTGAAAAGAGGGAGTGGCCTAGCGATAGTGTATGGGGAAAGAGTTAAGGTCAGCATCCTGGAATGTCGTGCCTCTGACTGGGTCGAACTCTGTATCTTTAAACTTGAGACACAAGAAAAAGGATCATGGAGAGGTGCCCTTGTCTATAGACCCCCAGGCCCCAAAACCAACTTCACTCGGTGCCTCCTTCCCTGACTCGGCAATATGAAGAGGTAACGACGCACAGGTTAGTTGGTGTGGGACGACCCTCCCTTTAGACTTGTCGGAATTCTTACGCTGTCACTTGCAATTCAACGCATCAAACTCTGTTTGTAGTTGTGCCATTGTAGCGGACTTGAATGTTCTTTCTATAAATTTCCGCTGACTCTTTCTGTTTAACGCCCTTCTCGGGGTAATGTGTACACAGTATACGAGTTCTCGCCAGTACCTGTTCCCAGCGTTTTTGACTCCCTGTTTTTCTGCTTTGATACACGCTGTAAACTTTGGCTTTTACTGTTGTTACGTTTTACTTAGACCTTCCAGACCGATAACTGGTGTTTTCTCTTTTAGAGTTTTGATACATGACAGTATACACTTACTGTAGGCATACTTGGTCTAATTTTCATGATATGCTAACCAGTACTTGGGACATTGTCGTTAGCATTTTTGCTTGCGTGATCCATGCCTCGCTTTTTTCTTTTCTTTTCTTTTCCCCTGCAGAGCTGGGCCTCATTTAACCTGAGAAAGGTTCCAGGGAGGTGAGGTTTGATCCTTGATCACGCAGGGTACGCTACATTTGCTTTTTGTTTAAGTGGACATACGAATGTTTCTGTGTCGCACTAATTTTTAAGCACATAGTATGACAAAATGATTTATTATTATATATCTTTGTAGGTGATGATTGCATCCAGTGATTGAAGGTTTCGCATCAAAGCGAGGTTGTATTGTTCAAATTAACTCCTTGCTTTCACCTAAATTGTTCTCTACGAACTGAGTTTTTGTAAATGCAGTAGCTATAAAACTATAGGTCCTGAAGAAAGCCGTGGGTAATTCCCAGTTAGGCTGAAACATGTCGACCTGTTGTTAGCAGTCACTAGAATTACTGCTATGATTTAATAGCAGTTACTTGGGATTACTGCATTATTTGTTCTGCTTTATTTTTAATAGGTGTGAGGAGGGTTACATTTTCTAGAGCAACTAGTCTCTCCACGCAATCTTTTTAATTTCTTTTCTTTTTGTCGCACTGCATCACATGAGATTTCTTCACTAACAAGTACACTTTTTTGCTTCTGATGTCTGCCCGGTTCTGGTAAGGCATTGCTTATGAGCATTAGAGCTTGCCATAGAAGCAATCCCTATGATCAAGGGATTGACCTTCTGTTTTTGGCGGATGACCAAATGATAACATTGATCATCAGAGCTTGATACCTTAGCTCTATTACGTATAACAATTTGATGGCAATCCTTGCTCTGCTCTGAATGCCTGGGTGATATCATAACTATCCTTCAATCTCTGTGTATATCTTCCCATGTGCTTTTATGATTGACCCCCAGTTATTTTGTGTTTGTTGAATAAGCTTGTAGAAGGGGATTAGGACTTGGGCAGGTCATTAAATATAGTTTCCCTTAGACCCTGTTTTCCTACCGGTTTGTTGATGTTCAACGGCATAGTGGCCCACCAGCATAGGTCCCTGCCCCATACCAAAATCTATGGTGCGAAACCTTGGGATTATAATAGATGATAAACTATCGATGAAAGACCACGTAAACCAGACATTGGCCACATGCTATGACATCTTGAGAACACTACGAAAGATCTTCCAATGGATACCGCTGGAATCCAGTAAAACGCTGGTGCAGGGTTTATTAATTAGCTGACTAGACTATGGCTATTCCCATAATTTTCTTGTTAAAAAACTATTAATTTTAGAAAATATGTATACTATTTGGAGTGGGATGTAAAGTTTATAGGGGATAAGGGTAGGTATTAGTAAAAAAAATTATGTTAGTGTGTATTTTTGGATGTAATTATAATACATTTGATATATTTAATTTAAAAAAAGTTTATAGTGTGTTGTACAATTTATGTTGAATTAAGGTTTTTTTATAACTGTATTGTTTTTTACTTTTTAAAAAAGATATTTATTATTTTTACATAAAACGTATATATTTTTTTAAATGACACAGTTGTAACAAAAAATCCCCAAATGTAATTTTTTACATTGTTAAAGATATTTGAAAAATGAAAAAGAACCCCAAAAAATATATTTGAAGAATTTTTTTTATATTTTCTAAAAATGATTTTACTATTTATAAGATACATTTAATAAACAATTGTACAATATATTGAAAAATGGATGTTTACTTTTATTGTGAATGCTGAATGTTACCCCTTTAGTGTCCAGACCCATCCCTGGGTAAATTACAGTGGAGTGGGAATGGTAAATGTTGGCTATTTTACTGTCCAGCACCTTCTATGAGTTAAGTGATATTGTAGTGGGAATCATACATGTTGTCTGTTTACTGTCCAGCTACTTCCCTGACTTCAGCTAAAATGGAGTGGGAATAACAAACGTTGCCCCCTTTACTGTCCAAAACCTTCCCTATATTAAGTTTTCTATGAGTGGGTATGGTTAACGTTGCTTTTTTTACTGTCCAGCACCTTCCCTGAGTTAAGTAATATTCTAGTGGGAATAGGAAATGTTGCCCCTTTAGTGTCCAGCACCTTCCGTGAGTTAAGTTCTGTTGGAGTGGGAATAGTAAATGTTGCCCCTTTTACTGTATAAAAGCTTCCCAGAGATAACTTTTGTTGTGGTTGGAATTGTTAATGTTGCCTCTTTACTGGCCAGCACCTTCCCTTGGTGGCACAGAATTGTGCTGTGGCACATGGCTACACAATGGATGGAGTTGGGTTTGGTAGATAGATGAAGTGGAAGTGAGAGGTGTGTGCTGTATGAACCATGTGTTGTGTCGGTGTGTGTTGTGTGGGTGACTGTAAGTGTTTGCGTTTTTTGGTTGTGTGTGCTGTTAATGTCCTGGGTGTTTTGGAGGGGTCAGTGGCATCTTCATCTATGCAGCGTGTTGTGGAGTGGTCTGTGGTTTTTGCTGTGGTGTCTGTATGTATACTGGGTGTTGTGAAGGGGTCTGTGACCGTTGTGTCTGCATGTACGCTGTGTAATGTGGAGGGTTCTGTGGCTGTTACTGTAGTGTCTGTGTTAATACTGGATGTTATGGAGTGGTCTGTGAGTGATAGTGTGATGTCTGTGGGTATGGGTATTGTGGAGGGGTATGTGGGTGTTGGTGTGGTGTCTTGGGGTATGAGTGTAGTGGAAGAGTCTGTGGGTGTTGGTGTGGTGTGTGGAGGTATGGGTGTGGTGGGGGTAGTGAGGTGTGTGTATCTGGTGAGTGGTTGCATGCCTGTGTTTTTTGTATGGTTTTTGTTTGTGTATGGTGCTTGGGTCTGATGAAATGTGTGCGTGCGTATGTGTGCATGTGATTGGGACAGGCATTGGTATAGGGAATTTGGATGGGGAAGGGGCAGGAGGTGGAGTGGAAAGTTGGGATGAATGGTGGGCTGTCCAGAGGGAAGAGGGCAGAGCCTGAAACGACCTCTGTAGGCTAGACATTGCACTATGAATGCTTCCAGGCAAGCCACCATCTGTATCAGCTGGTTGCCTTGCCCATGGATGGCACTCAGGAGTGCTGTCTGATCCACAGAGCTAGTCCTCAGAAGCAGAAGGTCAACAGCCACCACACTCAGGGCAGCAGGGGTAACAGGGGCAGGGGCTGAGGTGCCTGCAGCAAAGGAGAAAGCTCCCCTCTTAGGGCAGCAGGCCAGGCAACTGATTAGGGGACAACTGGTGAGGGAGGCCATTGAACTGGGGTTGGTGGGCAAAGATGAAGGTGGTACTAATCCTGTGGTGTCTGCAACCACTCTGGAGTGCCAACCAGAGGATGATGATGAAAATGAGCTGCTGTCCTCTGTGGCACTCCCACACCCTCTGTCACTGAGTAAGGATATTTGACACCTGTGATCCTCAGGAGCGAAGCCAGGTCTCACCTTCCCCGAGGATACCGTAGGTTTCCCAGGAGGAGATACCAGGGAACCTATTGATAACCCCAGGGAGCGATGAGTAATTTGGAACTTCCACGAGTTTTGATACCAGAGGACTCAAGGGGCGAGGAAACAGCTAGACGATACTGTAAGACAAAAAGGACAAAAAGGACATTCAACATTAATACCCTCAATTAATGTATGTACCTAAGATGACGTGCTATGGCGTGTTATCCCCATCATTGAAATTGTGCATGGTCTCAACTCACCTTTAGATGTGAACCAACAAAGGCCTCTTAATAAGCTTAAGGCAATCTGGTCTCGCTGTTAGTATCTCGTCGTGTTCACAAGACTTGTGGGAGTTCTAGTTTAGTAGGTGGAAGTTCCTTAAAGCAGATGAATAGTGATCGATAAAGTTTTGGCAGTCTTGAATAGTGATCGATAAAGTTTTGACAGTCTTGAATATTTACTTTTCAGTGGAGAAACTATATCGCATTCGTGTACAAGTTGCCTTACTACAATGTTAATTCACTAGTTTGTTTTTTGGTGATACTTGATAGTCGTTGTGAAGTAAATTCACCTGAGACTCAGGAGTTAGTTCAGGTGCGGTAGAAAAAGGGCGAGATAAAGATGTCGAAATCCAACCTCAATTTCATAAAAAAAAAAAATGTTGCTCCCTTTAGAGAATAAGTGCAGAGGAATCTTTAGCGCGCTAAACGTTCTTTTATGAGACGTCCTTGTAGTTATTGTGAAGCAGAGCGTCTGTTATGGCGTGCACAGAATCGCCATGGACGGCGCGCTGGAAAAAAAAACACCTCTGCTGGCGTGAAGTTGAACGCCGAAAGGACGTGCACCAGAATGCTGACTGAGGCGTACGGGGATCACCTCAGCCGAGTTGAAGCAAAGCGCAGCAATGTCGAGCCAAGGAACGCCATGAGTGACGTGCAAGGGAACACCTTAGTCGGGTTGTAGCAGGGCGTCGTACTGTTGCGCAGAGAAACGCCGGGATTGGCGTGCAGATAAACACCGTTGATTGTAAGCAGGAAAAAGTTCCAAGTTGTGCCAGGAAACGCCGCGGAAGGCGAGCGTCAGTCCAAGAGTAGAACCAGAGCTAGATTAATTGCTGTAGCAACCGGGATCGGCAGGGATTCCAAAACAAATTGGAGAAGCCAAGCAAGGAGAGGGGCGGTTCTTATTTCAAAGGACACAAGAATTCTGATTTGTTTATCCGATATCACGTCACTAAGTTCCTGAGCAATTGGATTCGTTGCCAAGGTATGTAGAGACCACACACAATTACCCTCCCATCCTAGTGCATTATGGTACTAGTAGTGAAAACGGGGGGGGGGAAGTATGGTCGTTCTAGGTGCGGGACGGTTTGCGGGTAACAGTTCTCCCCCTTAAAGGTAGTCTCCCCGGGCGTGGTTTGTTAGGGTGCAAGGCATGAAATCTGCGTACTAATGTTCCGCTAATTCCCATGATCGCTCGTCTGAATTGTACCCCACCCAATCTACCAAATATTGTAGTTTCCCTTGTTGTCTTCGGGAATCAATTATTCTTTCAACCTCATATTCCAGTTCGCCTTCCACTAATATGGGAGGTGGGGGTGGTTCAGGGCAGAGCGGTTTGACATATGGCTTCAGTAAAGAGATGTGGAACACTGGATGTATTTGCATTTCCTGGGGTAACTCGAGTTTCATCACTACAGGAGAAATAACCTTAATAATCTGGAAGGGTCCTATGTATCGAGGCTGTAATTTTCTGGTTCCGGCTAACTGGAGATTCTTGGTTGCTAACCATACATGATCTCCTATGTTATACTTAGGGCCCTCTTGTCTATGTTTGTCTGCTTGTCTTTTCATCTGTAGTTTAGTTTTTTGTAATTCCTCCTTTGCCTGGTTACATATTGTCAGTAGATTTGTGTGATGTTCAGTAACTGCAGGGATTTCGGATAGGGATGTTGGGAGGTTCAGGGGTAGACATTTGGGGTGATAACCATGAGAGAAGAAGAAAGGTGATATCTTGGTAGCCGAGTGCATGGAATTGTTATAAGCAAATTCTGCTAGGGCTAAGGCCTGAACCCAATCACTCGAGAGGGTACTTAGCAAACATCTTAGATATTGTTCTAATGTTTGGTTTGTTCTCTCGGTTTGACCATCTGTATGAGGATGATATGCAGTGGATAAACGATGGTCTATGTGTAAAGCGTGACATAACCCTTGCCAGAACCTAAAAACAAATTGAGATCCTCTATCGGACACAATGATAGAAGGTAAACCGTGTAACCGGACTATTTGTTCTATAAAAATGTCCGCTAACTCTCTAGCCTTGGGTATCTGTTGTAGAGGAATAAAATGAGCCATTTTTGAGAGCATGTCTACCACAACAAGGATTGTTGTGTATCCCTTGGAGTTGGGTAGATCTGTAATAAAGTCAAGACTAATGGAGTGCCAAGGGGTTGGTGGGATGGGTAATGGTTGGAGGAGTCCCGCAGGAACGCTGTGCAAGGATTTCTGCCGAGCACATGTGGGGCAAGCCTCCACAAACAAGAAGACGTCCTGACTCATACCTCTCCACCAAAACCATCTTTTGCATAATTGAAGAGTCTTTTCTTTTCCCAGATGTGCTGCTAAAGGAAGAGAATGGCACCATTGAAGTAGGGTTTTGCGAATGTCTTCAGAAGGCACATATATACAGTTGTCATGAAAATAGATTCCGTTCTCTATCTTATTTAGGGGATCGGCTAACCATTCTTCGGGAGATAGAGAGGAATAGGCAACTGAGAGCTGTGTTAGAACTGAGTCAGGGACCTCCTGATTCTTGTCACCTATGGCGACCATCTTACTGTCAGGAATGATGGGTATGGGATTCTCAATGTATTGTTTGGATTCGATACCTATTCGTGATAAGGCATCCGCCTTGCCATGTTTGTTTCCAGGATGGAAAGAGATGACAAAATTGTATTCACTAAAGAAGGACACCCATCGCATTTGTCTTGGTGTAAGTGCTCTGGCTGATCTAAAGAATTGTAGGTTTCGGTGATCGGAGTAGATTGTGATAACATGAGGTGAACCAAGGAGATAATGGCGCCATTCCTGGAAGGCTAGTTTGATGGCTAAAAGCTCACGTTCGCCTATTGTGTAATTTTGTTCAGCAGGTAGTAAGGTTTTGGAGAAATAAGCAATGGGATGCAATGTTCCTGACTTGGTGTCACTTTGCGAGAGTATTCCTCCCACCGCGTATTGTGAGGTATGAGCTTCCAGGAAATATGGTTGAGTTTCATCAGCATGACGTATTATGAGTGCCGAGGTGAATCTGTTTTTTAGCTCTTGAAAGGACTTTTCTGCTGTCTCGTCCCATAAGAAGGGGATTCCTTTCTTTAAGAGTTTTGTGATAGGTTGTACTAGATCAGAGAAATGATCTATAAAACGTCTATAGAAGTTTGCAAACCCAAGGAAGGATTGCACTTCTTTCACGTTCTGAGGACTTGTCCACTTGAGGATGGCTGATATCTTAGCAGGGTCCATTTGTAAGCCTTCAGCCGATATCACAAAACCTAAAAAGTCGACCTTATTCGTATGAAAAAGACATTTGTCTAATTTGGCGAATAGACTATTGTCTTGTAGGCATTGAAGGACTTTTCTCACATGAGATATATGCTCTTGCAAGTTCTGGGAGTAAATAAGAATATCATCGATGTATACGATCACGAATACATCGAGATACTCCCTCAATACTTCATTAATGAAGAATTGAAAGGCCGCTGGGGTGTTACATAATCCGAAGGGCATTACACAGTACTCGTATAAGCCGAACTTGGTGCGGAAAGCCGTCTTCCACTCATCTCCCTCTCGTACGCGAATCAAATGATAGGCTCCACGGAGGTCCAGTTTGGTGAATATTTTGGCCTTGCGTACTTGATCCAAGAGGGTGGAGATGAGTGGAAGAGGGTATCTGTTTTTGATCGTCACCTTGTTTAAGGCGCGATAATCCAAACAAGCTCTTAACCCGCCTTCCTGTTTAGGTATGAAAAAGATGGGCGAGGACACTGGTGAAGTTGAGTGCCGGATAAATCCTTTCTGAAGCATATCATTGAGATATTCCTGCAAGTATTTAGTTACAGGTTCGGTAAGTGCATAGATTCTACTGAGCGGTAATTGTGCCCCAGGAACTAGATCTATGCGGCAATCAAACGATCTGTGCGGGGGTAGTTTTACAGCCTTACTTTCATCAAATACATTAACAAAGTCCTGGTATTCCAAGGGAAGAGTTGATGGATAAGTAGATCCAGCACAATACAATGGAACATGCATATGTATTGTATCGTTGTAACAATGTTCAATACAATACGAAGAGTTCAGCGTGAGTGTTCGGTTTTCCCAATTTATAGTGGGGTTATGTTGCTGCAACCATGGTATTCCCACAATCTCTCCAAAAGGAGGAGTGTCTATTAGATCAAACATTTTTTTTTCAGTATGACCGTTATCACAAGTCATAATTAGCTCGGGGGTATGATATGTCACTAATCCTGAGGACAGATCTGATCCATCAACGGCTCTTACTTTCTCGGGTTGGGATTTTCGAAGAAACTCGATTCCGCAGGATTTGGCTAGAGCTATGTCGAGGAAATTGCCTGTGGCTCCAGAATCTACCATGACAGATAAAGATTTCCTATGTTGTGGAGAGAGAATGAGTACCATAGAAATGGTTAGATGTCTGGATATCATGGAGTAGATATTTGCCACAAGGGGTGAGATCTGCTGAATTGGTGGACTTGGAAGAACGGTCCCATTACCTTCCAAGTCTAGGCGTTTTCCGAGTGTGCTACTGAGATAGTCTTATTCAAAGAAGGCTTTTTAGCCGAATGGGGTTTAATAGGACACAATTGTGCAAAATGTCCTTCCTTCCCACAGTGGAGGCATAGATTCAACTTCCTTCTTTTATCTTTTTCTTCTTGAGTTAGCGGACCCCTAATCCCTCCAATTTGCATCGGTTCACTAGTGTCTTTCACTTCCTTCTTGTCTGTTTTGGGAATCTGGAATCGTGGATAATCTACCTTGACCTTTTCTCCTTTTCTTTCGTGCAATCTATGCTCTAGTTTCACCACGAGATCTATAAAAGAGGCGCAGTCTTCCGGGGGGTCGACAATTTGGGATAATACATCTTTTAATTCATCTCTCAAACCCCTGTAGAACAATGAGGTTCTCTTGGCCTCAGGCCATTGTGTCTCAGTGATAAGTCTGTTAAATGTTGTTATATATGTTAACAGATCTTTAGAGCCTTGTTTCAACCCAAGGAGTTCGTTATCACTGGCTTGCATATAGGAATGCCTGGCAAAGAGGCGTTTCATGCTATCTTTAAATTGAGATAAATTATACAAGATAGGATCGTCATTTTCTACTAGGGTCACAGCCCATAATGCAGCATTCCCAGACAGATAGGATATTATGAACGCAACTTTTCCGGCGTCATCAGGGAATGCTGCTGCTTTACTAAGAAATTGTAAATGACATTGATTCATAAAGACAGCGAACTTATTGCTATCACCGTTGAATCTCTCAGGCATGGCTAACGGTGTTTGAGGTGCTGTGACTACAGTGACATTCACAGGGGGGGATGTAGGGTTGTCCACTGTAGATGTGTTTGGAAAGGACGGAACCTGGAAACGCGCAGGCTGAATGTAGGGTTTTTTATATGGGTTACCACTGTCCGAGACTAGGGGTTTTTGACTACGTAAGACATCTATTTCCAGTCTTAGTCTTTGATTGTCTGATTTTACCTCTCTAAGTTCAGTTTGTAAGGCGACTAAGGCATTAGCGAGATCAGTCATGGATAATTCAGGAGCAGCTGCTCCAGCTGCCAGGGTCTCTTTATCCATGCTTCGCTCGGGGGATTATATTAAACGTGGGCTTGGCTTTCTGTCACAGAGTAAGGATATTTGACACCAGTGATCCTCAGGAGCGAAGCCAGGTCTCACCTTCCCCGAGGATACCGTAGGTTTCCCAGTAGGAGATACCAGGGAACCTATTGATAACCCCAGGGAGCGATGAGTAATTTGGAACTTCCACGAGGTTTGATACCAGAGGACTCAAGGGGCGAGGAAACAGCTAGACGATACTGTAAGACAAAAAGGACAAAAAGGACATTCAACATTAATACCCTCAATTAATGTATGTACCTAAGATGACGTGCTATGGCGTGTTATCCCCATCATTGAAATTGTGCATGGTCTCAACTCACCTTTAGATGTGAACCAACAAAGGCCTCTTAATAAGCTTAAGGCAATCTGGTCTCGCTGTTAGTATCTCGTCGTGTTCACAAGACTTGTGGGAGTTCTAGTTTAGTAGGTGGAAGTTCCTTAAAGCAGATGAATAGTGATCGATAAAGTTTTGGCAGTCTTGAATAGTGATCGATAAAGTTTTGACAGTCTTGAATATTTACTTTTCAGTGGAGAAACTATATCGCATTCGTGTACAAGTTGCCTTACTACAATGTTAATTCACTAGTTTGTTTTTTGGTGATACTTGATAGCCGTTGTGAAGTAAATTCACCTGAGACTCAGGAGTTAGTTCAGGTGCGGTAGAAAAAGGGCGAGATAAAGATGTCGAAATCCAACCTCAATTTCATTAAAAAAAATAAATGTTGCTCCCTTTAGAGAATAAGTGCAGAGGAATCTTCAGCGCGCTAAACGTTCTTTTATGAGACGTCCTTGTAGTTATTGTGAAGCAGAGCGTCTGTTATGGCGTGCACAGAATCGCCGTGGACGGCGCGCTGGAAAAAAAAACACCTCTGCTGGCGTGAAGTTGAACGCTGAAAGGACGTGCACCAGAATGCTGACTGAGGCGTACGGGGATCACCTCAGTCGAGTTGAAGCAAAGCGCAGCAATGTCGAGCCAAGGAACGCCGTGAGTGACGTGCAAGGGAACACCTTAGTCGCGTTGTAGCAGGGCGTCGTACTGTTGCACAGAGAAACGCTGGGATTGGCGTGCAGATAAACACCGTTGATTGTAAGCAGGAAAAAGTTCCAAGTTGTGCCAGGAAACGCCGAGGAAGGCGAGCGTCAGTCCAAGAGTAGAACCAGAGCTAGATTAATTGCCGTAGCAACCGGGATCGGCAGGGATTCCAAAACAAATTGGAGAAGCCAAGCAAGGAAGGAGAGGGGCGGTTCTTATTTCAAAGGACACAAGAATTCTGATTTGTTTATCCGATATCACGTGACTAAGTTCCTGAGCAATTGGATTCGTTGCCAAGGTATGTAGAGACCACACACAATTACCCTCCCATCCTAGTGCATTATGGTATTAGTAGTGAAAACGGGGGGGGGGGGGGAAGTATGGTCGTTCTAGGTGCGGGACGGTTTGCGGGTAACACCCTCCTGATCACTCTGTCCCTTTATGTCTGAGATGTCAACTCCAGAACCACTGTGACCAGCTGTGTCCCCTTCTCCTTCACTTGCCCTGGATGAATCTGAAATTACATGTACCATGGGTTTATTGCAAGTGCTTTTCCACACCTGACCATCACAAATCAAAAGAAAAAATGTTTTAGTGTACATATCACACCAGCTTCATGGTTCACTGTATAGGCTTCAAGTTTAGCATGAGCACGTGCATGCATGCTACATAACCTGCCAGCACTTTGTTCTACTCATGTCAAAATTCCCAAAAGCTCCAAATGCATTGATTGACTGGTCTACACTCCATTGTTATTTCCATACTGTGATAGTTGTTCACGTTGCAGACTTGGGCATTTGTAGAATACCATAGTAAAATGATGTTACCAAATAGGATGGCTACAATGTTAACATTTACACCCTGTTCACAGACGGCCCAGATTTCAACAGATATTCCTTTGCCTCATGATGCCATGAAGGTCAACTTAAATACCAATCTCCCATCAGTATGTGTTGTGGCAGAAATCATGTTGCAAGCAAATGCACATTGCACACTGATGAGACTTTTAACTCCAAACTTCATCATATGTACACTACCTGAAATGTCTAATGAAAGTTGTACTGAAGTAGGTTAGCTATGTATTACATGGACCTTAGACAGTTGCCTTGAAACATTGAGGTCCAAAGTTTTGGTATGTAGATGACCCAAATCCACACAGCACAAGACTTCATATAGCCATATGAACATTTCCAATCTTGCTTGGCTTGGTAGAGGTGCTAATGCCATTCATAGATTGTATTCCTTCAAGCCAATACACCTTTGAAGGTTGTTGGGTGCCCGCAAATACGTATGACATGAAGCTGTGGGATCACTAGAACCCCAATGGGATGGCACATCACAGCACTCTTTGTTATTGCAAGCTCAGATTGTCTTGTAAGGATGAGTATAAACACTCACATATGAGCTCTACATTTCTACATCCTACTCTCTGATGCATGTCACCAGTCAGTGAATTACTTTTTGAAACACTATTGCAGATGAACTAAAAACAGGCAAATGTACACTGGGCAACATGTAGGCACTAATGCTGATGGGAGCAGTGATGTCTGCACACTCATGTCACTGTTGAAGCACAACTTAACAATGGGAAGTGTTGTATGGTTATGATATGTTATGTTATGTTATGTAGGTATTTGTAAAGCGCGCGGCTACTCTGTGGAGTGTCCCGGCGCTGCGAAAAGACCACATAACACAGAACCTGAGAAACTAAGACATGCCAGGCTAAAGTTGAAAAAGCCATGTTTTTAGTTTCTTTCTGAAGGAGAGGACATCCTGTACCAGTCTCAGAGAGAGGGGCAGGCTATTCCATAGCCACGAGGCCACCACCTGAAAGGATCTGCCGCCCACCCGGGAGTGCAAAAACGTAGGCGTAGACGTCAACATCTGTGCTCAGGACCTCAAGGTCCCTTGTGGAACATAGTGCTGGAACCTTTCTCCAAGATATGGGGCCCCTATCTTATAGAAGGCCTTAAAAACCAAGACTAACGCTTTAAACTGAATCCTCTTACAAACTGGCAGCCAGTGCAGTGAAGCCAAGAGAGGAGTCCTTCGCGTCCTGGACCCTGCCGAAAAAATGGCTCTGGCCGCCGCATTCTGGACCACTTGTAGGCGGCCGAGTAAGTAGTCTGGAAGACCCAGATACAGAGCATTCGCATAGTCCAGTCTCGATACCACCAAGGTCTGTGTGAGACCGTAAAGAGAGGGCGAAAGTTCCTTAACATTTTCAATAATCCAAAGCAGGTTCCGGCCACAGATTGAATTTGAGTCTTCATAGACGGGGAAGCATCCAACTTGACCCCAAGATTTTTCACGGTACTGACTGAGGATGCAGGGGCGGGACATATCTTGCGGCCATCATTGATGCCAATCCACACAGAGATGGGAGCCCAAAAAAATAATCTCTAACTTCTCTGGATTACATTTCATTTGGTTTTGCCTGAGCCACCGGAATACTTCTTCTTAGGCAGGTGTTATTCTTACTGCCGTTGAAAACGGCACCCCTCTCACAGGAAAACAACAGTTGTGTGTCGTCCGCATACAACACTATTTTAGCACCCTGTTTCACAGCGAGGAGCGCAAGAGGGGCCATATACAGATTAAACAAAGTCTGGCTCAGAATTGAGCCCTGAGGGATCCCCACATTCATAGGAGGAATAGGGGCTGAAAAAGGAGGGGACCAGATGGTTTGTAGGCGGTCACTTAAAAAGGAGTTGAACCATCTAAGTACCGAGTCTCCGATACCCCCCTCCTGGAGTCTACGCAGGAGTCTATTGTGGGGCATGGTATCGAAGGCTGCGGAGAGGGCCAACAACACCAGTGCCGCATTGCCCCCTTTATCTAGGGTGGCTTTAATGGTTTCGGAGACTTCTAAAAGAGCAGTTTTGGTGCTGAGGTTTGCTCTAAAACCCAACTGACTCTGGTGCAGATGATGGTTGACCTCCACAAATTCCGTAATGACCCTATTGACATAGTTTTCCAAAACCTTGGAAAAAAAGGTCAGCAATGATATAGGCCTATAATTACCGGCAACCTATGGGTCAGCCGCAGGTTTCTTTATAAGCAGAAGAATCTTAGCATGTTTCCAGCCTTGGGGAATCAGCCCCACCTCCAAGGAGGTGTTCAGAACTAAATTGACAGCCGGGTTAATCACCTATGCAATAGATATCAGTGTTTTCACTGGGCAGGCATCAGAGGGAGACCCGGACTTAAGAGCCTTCATCAATTCAAGGGATTTCTCCAATGAGATGGTGGGGAACTGAATAAGGGTAGAGCCAGTGCTAGAGCAAGCATGGGGGGGTCAGGTCCATGACTGCCTCCAGTACAGGTGGCTGGGCTTCAAAGGAGTCTTGGATAATTTTAATTTTGTCATGGAAAAAACAGGCCTGATGATTAATCCAATCACTGGTAGGGGCAAAATGGCTGCTGATAGCCTTGGGAGATGCAAAGTCCTTAACAATTTAAAAATGTTCTCTGCTTTTATTACCCACCTGTTCAATTTTGGTTGTAAAGAAAAGTTTCTTTTCTTCACGGACCTTTTTATAGTGGTTTTTCAGGGCCTGTTTGAAAATAGTTTTTTCCGTGGAGTTATAGTTAGTCCGCCACTCTCTTTCAAGGCGTTTGCACGCACTTTTGCTCTTCCTAAGGGCCTTGGTGAACCAAAGGGCCGAGGCTCCATTGGTTTTGGCTACCCAGGTGATAGAAGGAGCAAGCCTTAAACAACGTAAATGAAGCCAGTTCTCAAGGGAGAGAACATCACTCTCAAGGTTTCCACTATGGGGGATAGGATGAGAGCTAAGAGCGCTATTGTGAGAAGTTGGCCTGGTATATGCTGGTCACTAGTTAAAGTGGCCACCTTGCACCAGTACAATTCGACTCTTATAGTAGATAGGTTTAAGACAATCATTTTAAGAAAGCTATCCTAGTGGTAGCTGTGGAGAGCAGCCTTCAGGCTAAGTCTTTAGAGGAATGTAAAGCAGCTTGTTTTACCTTATAATCTCTTGAATCACTAAATGAAAGGACACCACACAGGTATATATATAAAATATATATGTATTTATTACTAGACACACTCTACTAATCTCTTTATGAGATTAGAAGTCAAGGACATATGCACAAATCAACATTTCACAACAAGTTAAGCACTTAAATGGCTGGGGCCCTAGGGGCGTACCAGATCATATACTATAAAAGAGGTATAAGAAGAACGACTTGAGAAGGGAGAAGGCCTAGGGCCTGTAGAAGCGCTGGGGCCTCACTAATCCACCCAAGGCAGGTAAGTAAAGGACCCACGGGAGACGCATGCAGTGTGAGAACACAGCCGCGGATCCCAATAGACTTCAATGGAGCAAGTCGCAGTTGGAATTTTAAAGTTTTAGGATACTTCGGGGAGAGTCTACAAGCAAGTCACTTACAGGGTAAGTAGGTCTAGAGCAAACACCCACAGGAGCACCATAGTGCTGGAGTTACCTCACCCAGGGAATCCGAGTGCATAGGTGTCAGGCACCTCCTTCCCAGATCCTCGGAGTGGTGTCGATGCTCTATGGGGGCCCACCGCCCGATAACACCAAGTCCGGAATGTAATACTCTCAGACTGTTGGAGTTATCAAGCGGGGGAAGGAAAGGGCAGGTACAGCAGGGAGGGAGACCTGAAACAGACACAAGAACGAGATCAGTAGACGTTTCCCAAGCACCCAGCCCTAATGTAAACAGATGCTTGTGACGTAACTCTAGACTAGTGTACTTCCCCCTACCTGTAAAGGAAAATAACCAGAGCCATGACCACCAGAAGAGAGCGGGGCATACGTGTATTCATTTGTCTGGCTATAGGGAGGATAAGGAAGAATTAATACATTGCGAACTACCTTGTTCCCCAACCCCTCAATGGAGCGTTCTCCTTGTGAAAACACATTCAACACGTACCACAGAAACATGCAGGAATGACTTTAGATGAATACTGCAAACATCGCCCTAGGCTCACTCTCTTCTGGATAGGGAAAGAAAATCAAAAGGAACAAACACAGGACGACCAATGATGCGTAGTATCCTGAAGAATGGTAATACGTTCAATCTTTAGGTTAAACGTGCAGCCCCGAACATTGATGCTCTTCAATGCCCTATGGTTCAAACATGCACTTCGAATCTCTTGCTTGCTGCCTATAAACAAGCGTTGGGGTTGTACCAATGTTCCTTGACTGCCCAAAACAATGTTATTCGTTCTATTTCTCCCACAGCATCAACCTGTGGCAAAGTCTCTAGAAGGTATGAATGTCCCTTCTGAACGAGCCCGGCCCTGGGCTCTTCAACCAATTATCAACGGTGAGCACGGAAGCGGAGCCCCGCCTCTCGTGGCTGTGATATCGTGACACAAAAAGCGGTTCTTGAAACGTGCCTTTACAGCACTCTTACCGCCTGGTACGAAGTCTTCTGAGATCAGCCAGTGACTGCAAACACGGGAATCATCGGCAGCGCCCGCTTACCGGGCCGCTGCCTTTACGCGACGCCAGACGTCACCTCGCGGTCACGTGGGGCGTGACCCGCGGAGGACGTCGGGAGTTGTAGTTTTTTCCCGTTTTACTTCCGGGTTTGCGCTAGCGCTACAGCCAGCGCGTAACCGGGAAGAAATCCTGACAGAACATCCCCCCTTCGGAAGGCGCTGGCTGGCCGAGGGTTTATCGGGATGCAGGCGATGGAACCGAGCCACCAACCGAGGGGTGTTGACCGCCCTGGCGGGCTCCCACGTGTTCTCCTCAGGGCCGTACCCCTTCCACGCGAGCAGATACCATAGCCGCCCCCGCACCCTCTTGGCGTCCAGAATTGCCTTAACCTCATATTCCAGCTCTTGGCGCACCACAACAGGGTCAGGCCATGTGCGCAAGGGGCAATGTGAAGGCTTCAACAGGGAAACATGGAATACCGGGTGGATGCGGAAATGGGATGGCAATTGTAGTTTCACAGCCACAGGGTTGACGTGTCTAACCACCCGATAGGGACCTATGAACTTGGGGTTGAAAATGCTGTATTTCCAGAATCGGATATATCTAGTTGATAGCCACACCCTATCACCCTTTTTATATATTGGACTTAGCCGTCTGTGCTTATCGGCCTGCGTCTAATAGACCCTTTTTGCCCTCAACAGATTGGAACGTGTCGCAAGTAATATCTTACGGATGCGTGATAGCCTCACCCCGACTTAGGGAGTTTTGTGTCTCTTGCTGGGGAGAAGGAAGGGGTGAAACCTAGGGTGAAAGCCATATTTGCTGAGAAAAGGTGAGTGTTGTGTTGAGGAATGCGTGGAACTGTTATACGCTACCTCCACCGCCCATAACCACTCCACCCAGGTGTCAGTGTTATTCCGGACGTAACACCTCAGATACTGTTTGAGGGTTTGATTTAGGCGTTCCGTCTGCCCGTTCATCTGAGGGTGGTAGCTCGTGGAAAAAGAGGAGGAAATATGCAACTCGGAGCACCAGGTTTTCCAAAAAAGGGCCGTGAACTGGGCCCCTCTGTCCGACACTATAACCTTGGGAAGGCCATGTAATCTGACTATGTGGGTTAGCAAGATATGAGCCAATTGTCCTGCGGATGGTACCTGCTTGCAGGCAATAAAGTGTCCCATTTTGGTGAGGGAATCCACGACCACAACAATCGTGGTGTTGCCTTGATCACGGGGTAACCCGACGATAAAATCAACAGAAAAACAGTCCCATGGCACGTCGGGAGTAGGCAAAGGCCGTAGCAGTCCTTGTGGCTGTTGGTGATCCGTTTTCATCTGGGCACAGATGGTACATTCTCGAACCCATTGCAGGTTATCAGGACGGACGGTGGGCCACCAACAGTGTCTCAACGCTTTCTCCAGGGTTGTGCGTCCACCAGGGTGGCCTGCACAGGGGTGACTATGGCACCAAGAAAAAAACAGCTTACGCAGTTCTTGGGTAGGAATCAGTAACTGTGCGCCTTTCATGGGGAACCCTTGTTTCAAACGCCATTCCGGATGGTACCTCAGCCAGGTTCTCCACTGAGAGGTTTGTACCCCTCTTCTGGTTTTCCGTAAGAAGCTGTCCGTCTGCACAACGCAGAGCACTTTGCTAGGTTCGATGATGGGTTTTTTAGGAACCGAGAGCCGTTGATCCAGGTTTTCTTGCCGTGACAATGCGTCTGCGTTTTTGTTGTCTGTGCCTGGCCGAAAGGTGACAATAAAGTGGAACTCCGCAAAAAACAAAGTCCATCGGAGTTGACGAGGCGTGAGATGTCGTGCAGCTCTCATATATTGAAGGTTTCGATGGTCGGAGTAGACCGTCAACTGGTGGACCGCTCCCATTAGCCAGTGTCTCCATTCCAAGAACGCGTCTCTTATTGCCAACAGCTCCTTTTCCGCAATGGTTTAATTTTGTTCGGCAGAGTTTAGTTTTCTGGACATGTATGCGATTGGATGCAGGCACCCTGTGGTTTCATGCCTTTGAGATAATACTGCCCCCACAGCAACGTCCGAGGCGTCGGCTTCCACTTTGAACGGTAACCGTGGATTGGCGTCTATCAATACTGGTGCAGACGAAAAGGCCTCTTTTAAGCGGTCAAAAGCTTCTTGAGTTTTCACGGTCCACAGGAAAGGGGTATTCCTTCGTGTTAATCGGGTCAGCGGTGCCACTAGGTCTGAGAAGTGTTGGATGAACCTCCTGTAGAAGTTGGCAAAGCCCAACAGACTTTGTATTTCCTTGATTGTGGTTGGACGGGGCCACTCTATGATCACCCGAATCTTCCTTTCTGCCATGATTTGTCCTGAGGGGGTAAGCATAACCCCCAAAAATTCAACCGTGGTGACGTGGAATTCACATTTCGTGATCTTACAGAACAACGAATGGTTTCGTAGAGCCTGTAGCACCTGACTTACATGGAGGACATGTTCTTCCTCATTAGTGGAATAGATCAGTATGTCGTCTATATACACAACGACAAAACGGTCCAAGAACTCTCTGAGGACCTCATTGTGGAAGAACTGGAATGCCGCTGGGGCGTTGCATAGTCCAAAGGGCATTACGAGGTATTCAAAAAGGCCGTACCGCGTTTTAAAAGCGGTTTTCCATTCGTCCCCATGGCGCATCCTCACGAGGTGATATGCCCCTCTGAGATCTAGCTTTGTATATATGCCTGCAGCTCTCACCTGTTCCAACAGAACAGGAATCAGTGGAAGTGGGTATCGATTTTTTATAGTGATCGCATTCAAAGCTCGGTAGTCTATACAACAACGTAGATCTCCATTGGCCTTTGGAATTAAAAAGAGCGGCGATGCAGCCGGAGACCTGGAGGGTCGTATGAATCCTGTTGCCAGGTGGGTGTCCAGGTAACTGCGGAGATATTCATTCTCAGGAAGCGTAAGGGCGTATAATCGCCGCTCCGGGGATTAGGTCGATCCTGCAATCATACTCCCTATGCGGTGGAAGCACCGCAGCTTGCGTGTCACTGAACACGCTGCGATATTGTTCGTAGCATGCAGGTAACTCCACTTTCTTCTCTGTGGCTGTAGCGATGGGATGCCACGCTGCTAAGGTTTCGGAAGGCCTCTGTATAGGGTGGTGGCAATGGTCCTGACAGTATAGAGAATTCAGGCGCAAGGACTTAGTGGACCAATTTATAGTTGGTTCGTGTTTCTGTAGCCATGGAAGGCCAAGGATGACCCCATACTGTGGAGCCTAAATGATGTTAAATGAGAGCCATTCCTGGTGGTACCCTTGATATGAAACCACATACTCCGTTGTGCTGTACCTGATGGGTCCTGCATCGAGCTCCTTGCCATCCACCGCGTATACCGGTTCGGGATCAGGTTTGCCAACCAGGCGCAATCCTAGTCGGTTGGCTTCGTCCTGGTCCATAAAACAGCCCGTGGCTCCGGAATCCACCATGGCCTTGGTTTCTCTCTGCTCGTGGTCAACACACACACTTAAGGACACAAAAAAGTGATCGGCTTCAGATACGGTGAGGAGGTTTACTGAAGGGAGAGAACACGCCTTGAGGATCTCCCTTCTGGTTTCCTCAAGCGTTGCGGTTTTCCGTCCCCTGTTCTGCTGTGGCAGCTGCTACTTGACTGAAGCGAGGACGATTGTACTTCGGTTTAACAGGGCATTCACGAAGGAAGTGTCCTTTTTTACCGCAATATAAACATAACCCTTGTTTGCGTCGATAGTCTCTCTCACTTAGCGTTAAGGAAGCTCTCACGGCCCCGATCTCCAAAGGGTTCTGCTTTTCCAGGACCTTTTTCTGGGGTAAACCCATGATCGGTTAGGGGTGTATCTCTTCATCTGTGGTCCCCTTTTCTTTCTCTTAATCGATGGTCCAGACGCAAGGTGAGTTCGACTAATGCGGCACAGGTACGGGGTTGGGGATCGATTTGGGCGAGTACGTCTTTCAGCTCGTCGGTGAGGCCTCGATAGAAGATAGCGGACTGTTTGGCTTCAGGCCAGTCGGTTTCTGCTACTAGCCTACGAAAGTTGTTGAGGTAGCTAACCAGATCCGAGGAGCCTTGCCGTAACTCTAGAAGATCTGTGTCAGCGGAGAAGGTCTCAGTTCTCCGGTCGAATGTCTTCTCGAACTGCACCCTGAATTCCTCCCAATCATACAACAGGGGGTCATCCCTACGGACTATGGGAACCACCCACTGTGCTGCTTCACCCCCAAGGTACGAGATCAGGAAGGCTACCCGGGCCTGGTTGGACGTGAACATTTTGGGTTTACATGTGAGGTGCAAGAGGACTTGGGTCATAAACACCTGTACCTTTTTTATGTCCCCATGAAACCGCTCAGGAGGGGCTAAGGGTATTTGTGATGGTACTTCTACTACCACCGGTGTCGGGTGCATGGCCCCTGCGTCAAACGGATTTCTCTGCATCCTATCTAATCTTTGCTGTAACGCAGCCGTTTCCTGACGTGAGGCCGCAAGCTCGGTTTGGACTAATGCAAGAGCAGCCACCACGTCTTCTAGTGTGGCCATCTCTAGCTTTGACACCACCAGGAGGATAAAATATACGTTGATTCTGTCAGGCACCTCCTTCCCGGATCCTCGGAGTGGTGTCGATGCTCTTTGGGGGCCCACCTCCCGATAACACCAAGTCCGGAATGTAATACTCTCAGACTGTTGGAGTGATCAAGCGGGGAAGGAAAGGGTAGGTACAGCAGGGAGGGAGACCTGGAACAGACACAAGAACGAGATCAGTAGACGTTTCCCAAGCACCCAGCCCTAATGTAAACAGATGCTTGTGACGTAACTCTAGACTGGTGTGCTTCCCCCTACCTGTAAAGGAAAATAACCAGAGCCATGACCACCAGAAGAGAGCGGGGCATACGTGTATTCATTTGTCTGGCTATAGGGAGGATAAGGAAGAATTAATACATTGCGAACTACCTTGTTCCCCAACCCCTCAATAGAGCGTTCTCCTTGTGAAAACACTAACAACACGTACCACAGAAACATGCAGGTATGACTTTAGATGAATACTGCAAACATCGCCCTAGGCTCACTCTCGTCTGGATAGGGAAAGAAAAACAAAAGGAACAAACACAGGACGACCAATGATGCGTAGTATCCTGAAGAATGGTAACACGTTCAGTCTTTAGGTTAAACGTGCAGCCCCAAACATTGATGCTCCTCAATGCTCTATGGTTCAAACATGCACTTCGAATCTCTTGCTTGCTGCCTATAAACAAGCGTTGGGGTTGTACCAATGTTCCTTGACTGCCCAAAACAATGTTATTCGTTCTATTTCTCCCACAGCAACAACCTGTGGCAAAGTCTCTAGAAGGTACGAATGTTCCTTCTGAACGAGCCCGGCCCTGGGCTCTTCAACCAATTATCAACGGTGAGCACGGAAGCCGAGCCCCGCCTCTCGTGGCTGTGATATCGTTACACAAAAAGTGGTTCTTGAAACGTGCCTTTACAGCACTTTTACCGCCTGGATACGAAGTCTTCTGTGATCAGCCAGTGACTGCAAACACGGGAATCATCGGCAGCGCCCGCTTACCGGGCCGCTGCCTTTACGCGACTCTAGACGTCGCCTCGCAGTCACGTGGGGCGTGACCCGCGGAGGACGTCGGGAGTTGTAGTTTTTTCCCGTTTTACTTCCGGGTTCGCGCTAGCGCTACAGCCAGCGCGTAACCGGGAAGAAATCCTGACAATAGGTGTCTTTTGGTGTCGGGTCGCGGCGTTGTTTTCAATGGGAGCCAAAGAAGACTTGCTACTTGTGAAGACAGGAGAAGTGTCCGGTGGAATCCAAGGCTGGATTCTGAAGAAAGAAGACCTGAAAGCAGAGGAGACAGTGTTCAAAGTCAAGTGCCAGTGACCCGGGGCCAGGAAGCTGGATGCCCACAGTAGTCGGGTGATTTCAGGTGATCACGGGTGTCTTGACTCTTCAGCCACAAGGTCCAGAAGGTGTCAATGACAACCAGGAGCTGGATTCCGCGTGTCCCACAAAGTCTGCAGCTTACTGAGTTGTCGGCAACCAGATTGGAACTAACAAGCCTTGGCAACAGCAAGTCTCATGGAAAGTGAAGAAAGTCAGCGGTGCAGACCAGCAAGGTCTGAGGGACTCACCCAGTGAAGGTAAGTCAGGGCAGGCCTGGAGCAACCAGGGGAGGCCTTTGGTTCTGTAGAAAAGTCTTCTGGGAACCCACAAGCCAACCGACAAAGGATCGCAAAGACGCCTTGGGAGGATTCACTCACCAGAAGCACACGGTCACTCAGGACAAGGTAGACTTCTGATCTTCGAGGACATCCTGCTGGACGCTTGGACCACACATGGTCTAAAGCATAAGTTCATAGAATGTCGTGATGCGGTTGTACTTGACAATAGTGCACGGTACCCGGGTATTGCTGTTCCTCATCACTCGGGAAGTCCACTTGCCTCAGCTTCACTGGGGACTCACAATGGCCAAAGAGAAGTCAGGAAATCCACTTCCAGGGCTGCAGGGACTTTGGACTCCAGCAGGAGCGGGAAAGTTTGCAACCGTTGATTCAAAGTTTTGGTGCCTGCCAAGCAGGTTGTCACTCCTTGACTCCAAGGGAGATTCTTCAGTCTTCCAAAGGTAGTGGAACGTTGAAGGTCCAGGATTCTTCTTCCGAGCATCATCAGGGATATCTAGTTTGCAATGGCAAGGGTTCCCTAACTTATACTACAAGGAAGGGAGGGACTAGCTCTATGACCACTCCTATGGGAGGGTCAGGGGAGTGGGTGGCTACACCCACTTCCTTTTGTCCAGTTTTGTGCCAGAGCAGGGGCTGGTAGCCCCTGAACCGGTTTGAGCTGGCATATGCACAGAGGAGCCTACTGCTCCCCCAGTGCAGGACTTCAAAGCACTCTAGGAGTGCACCCACCCAGCCCCAATACACTAAATCCTGTCTGGAAGGTGGTTACACCTCCCTGTGACAGGATGCCTATTGTTGGGCCTCCTCCACTGTGAGTTTCAGTCAGAAGCTGGAGGGCAGCCCAGGGTCTGTGCTGGTGGCATCCATTTTGTGATGCCAGGGCTCTTCAGGATTCTACTGTGTTTCCACAGTGGGTACATGTCTTTCCCTCTAGAAGGGTGTGATCATACTCCCACACCAGTTACTGGTGTGGGGGTATGATTCCAATGCGTTTGACACCAAACACGACATGTTTTGATGAAGCCATCTCAAAGTTAGCATTTACCGCTAGGTTATAATGCACTTAAGAGTATATGGTTTAACCGCATCCACAAACAGCTACAGAGAATAGACTCTGAGAGCTGCAGAGGGGCCCTGCTCAGACAGAGGCACCCCCCTCACATGGAAACCAAGCACCCTGCCCTCAGGATTGATAGGGCCTGCCTTAGGGGTGACTGATAGGTCTATATGTGTTTGCAGGTAGAGATATAGGGAACCTATACCTCAGTGAGGAGTGCTAACACTACCCCACCCAGGCTGCAGTAGCAGGCCTGTGGTGTCAGATTTAGTCTGCTTCCCAGGGGTGGCATAATACATGCTTCAGCTGCTGGTAGGACTGTGAAGTACCTATGCCCTTGGTACCTAAGGTACCATATACTCGGGGCTCATAAGGTACCACAGTATCCAATCACTAGTGTATCTAATATGCACACCAGGTTTAAGGGAGTAAGCAGATAGGCTGGGGTCCTGAATAGCAGGATCCCAGCCAGACTAGTCAAAAACCATCAAAACACCAGAAAAAAAGTGGGGGCAACCATGTAGTCATATTCCACCTTCCTACAGCTATGCAATGCCTCTGGGGTAAGCTGATGAAAAGGCCTAAAACTGCTAGTCCGGGGTTTACCATGTGGTAGGGAACTGCCTAACTCCCGGCGGACTCCAAAACCTAGCAGAAAATGGTCTGACCATGCTATATGGAGAGGTGCATCCATTTCAGTCTGCTTCAATGAGAAGATCGGGTCCAGCGTATGATTCATTTCATGGGTAGGGAGGGAAAGATAAGGAGTCAGGTTGAGTATGTCAAGAGATTCGCACAGCCCCATAGACTCAGGTTCCGTGGGGTTATCCATATAAATATTGAAATTCCCAAGAACCAGACAATGATTATATTTGGCGGCAATAGGGGAGATAGCCTGGCTAATATACTCCAGGAACTTTCCCGCCGACCCCAGCGGTTGGTAGATTACTATCCCTGCAATAGATTGGTGGGCGGAGACTGTTAAAAGAAAGCCAAGGCTCTCAGCCCCCTCTAACTCCACAGTCGGGAGCAACAGGCAACTGAAAGAACTCCTAAAGATTAAGGCCACTACATAAACTGTGCACTGTATGCCATGTCACATGTAATAGGGCCACCTTCACATGAGAGAGAGTAGTGAGGGAACACCACTCCTTATACAAGGAAGGTAAGCGGCCTGTGTGGTAAAATTGTCACCCAGAACAACTAAGAACATGAGATGATTTATCACTTCACTCAGCCAGGTGTCTGCTAAAAAATGAAAATATCTAGTGGACTGGTCTCTGCTGTGTTCTTGGTCATAAAGACAATAGGCACAGGAGCATGCACTTACTACTAGCCCTACACAAATAATGACTCATCTTGTGTGTCATCAAAAGAGGTGGTGTGCACACCGTTGTTTTTCTTCGTTTCATCCATTGCTTCTAACTGCATAATGTTGCGTGCGAAACTGGGCTGTGCCTTGCCCCAATGCATCCTGATTAGAACAATACTGTGGGGAGCGCGTATAGTCGCTCCACTCCCAGACGCACAGCGTGAATGGATGTTCTATCCTACTCAACATTACTTTTTAACTTTACTCATAATTAATCACATTTAATCCACAATGTTTTTCAAGCTTTCATATTGTCATTTTTCACATTCACATGTATAGCATCCTGCATTTTGATTGCTTCCCATATTTAAGTATGCCCATCCGGACCTCTTCATAAATACGATCAACATGCAGAGAATCGTTGAAAGCAGCATTTTCTTTATTAGAAACCCAATGCATTTCGGGCTTATTACGAGCCCTTCGTCAGGGGTGGCTGTAAATTGTGGATCATATGTGATTAATTATGAGTAAAGTTAAAAAGTAATGTTGAGTAGGATAGAACATCCACTCACGCTGTGCGTCTGGGAGTGGAGCGACTATACGCGCTGCCCACAGTATTGTTCATCTTGTGTGTCACACATGGCTCACCCCCACTATTGATGGAGAAATGCCTGCCTGTAAAACACAAAGTTGTCAATGTAACATGTATGACTGTTGCCAGGAGTCCCCCATGTAGGTGCTGTTGGGCCTTAACTGCCCTTCAAGCTCCTGGTAAGCCATCGCCAGTATGCAAGCCTTTGGTGGGGGGTCAGGGTCCAGCGCAGGCCTCGTCCACTTTGGGAGGACTTCCCCAGCTGGACCTCCACAATATTCCTGGTCCAGTGCCTCAGCTCCTCCCATCTCTTCCTGCAATGGACGTGAAGCTGGTTAAAAATCCCCAGGGTCCGCACCTTCCGGGCGATGGTTCTCTAAAGGGCGTTGACCTGTATGGATGCAATAGATGAAGAAACAGATTGTAACTGCAAGTTAGGATATCTGTTTGATACACATTTTGTTAACACCTAACACAAGCATTCATCAATAGTCAACACAATACATGTGTAAATGTCACCTGCTAAGCAATACAAAAGCACAAATACACACTTTTGTGGTAATCTGCTGATTATCCTCAACCCTGGTCATGACCTATACTGATTTTGGCAGCCCACTAACATCATGTAGGCTAGGGTCATCCAACATATACTGTGATGTGAGGTACTATGACACACAACACATCATTGAGACCCTCTGAAGGGTGAACTACTTGTGCATTAATGTACAGACACCTTTACAGCCCGGCCCAGTGACTTGATACATATGATCCATTGAGCCTGTTACCATAGATTAGACCATATCCTGAGACTTATGTCACAATCTAAGGCCTTGATATAAATTACCACGCACACCTTATGTGTTGACAAGATAAACTGTTTAAAAAGATTTCTGAGCATGCAAAAGAGGAGTCGTCCTCTAAACGAAGGCGAAAAAATAGAAAACAGTTGCACAACTCGATTGTGAGTGGTGTCCCTCTAGCAGCACAGCTGTAGTAATGTGAGAAAATCGCTGAGTATCCGAATTAAAATATCACAAAAGTTGATCTTGAAGTTTTATTCAAAAAAATATATCCATTGTCATCATGAATATTCAACCATGGAGAAGCTTAATACATTCCATTAGCTTCAAAAGGAAAATGAAGGATAAATCCCCAATGCATTTCGGGTGGGTAACCCTTCGTCAGGAGGAATCCTGGGAAATATAAAGATAGGAGAAAGTGTCATTACCCACTTGTCTATGAAAGCTCGGAAAAAATACATGAAAATCAACAATGTCGTGAAAAAAAGAGGAAGAAAAAAGAAGCTAGGGACTAAAGGAAAGTCTGAAAATTAAATTGGGTAAAAGTCGCAATGTTCACCGTTATTGAATTAGCGAAGAAAAATAAGACCCAAGATACCTTCACCAAGTGTTGAATGAAAGACACCGTGATTCAAAAAGTGCGGGATAAGTTTCGCATAAACAAATGCTAGACCCGAAGTTTGAGTGAGAAAACAGCCAAACCGCAGCGGAAAAACGAGAGTACTCAGAATGCTGTGAAAATACTGTCACTAAGTTAAGATTTACCTTCGGTAAGTATCACACACGAACACTCTCCATGTCCGCGCGAATGTTGTAACGAGTGCTGACAATTGTTACAACGTTTTATAAATAGTGAAAACGGACAAGTAATCAGACGCGCAACTGGCAACCATCTTGGAATGACAAAACTTAAACCAGTAAAATCGTGATTCGTAGCATATGTGCGTGTGTATGTCAAATAAACACGCACTGTGTGCACATGTTTGGTAAAACTAGTGCTAGCAATGGTTACACCACGTTAAAAGTGGAAAAAGCGAACGGTTAATCTAACGTGTAAATGGTGGCCATCTTGGAATGGGAATGCTAAAGCAAATGAAGCGCTGTGATCTAAATAATGTATAAACGAAGTCATAAGTGAAATAAAAGTGTATGGTGGAAGTGATGATGGAGTATGAAAAAATAAATGAGGCAAACTAAATAAAAAAGAAAATTACGCGTGTGAACAATAAAGATTGAAGAATTAAAGATTGGCAAAAAATGAGTCAAAAAAAAAATGTATGAAGGTTGAACAAATACAAACAAAAGTTGACAGAACATAAGAAAAATATACAAAAAGTTAACTTGAAAGTGAAGAAATTAAAGACAAATAGAATAGAGGCATTAGTAACATAAAAGGAAAGTATACGAGTAGTAACAAGATCAACAAGAAACGCAATGAATGGCACAATACAATTTCACATAAAGCAACTGAGTTCAATTCGATCATTGAGTGCAGTATGTGCCAAGGAGTTCATTTTGTAAATCCAGAATGTTTCACGTTGAATTAAGAATTTTCAGTTATCCCTGCCATCTTTGGGTGGAACAATTTCACAAACAAGTAAACGTAGTTGATTGATGTTGTGGTTATGTTCATTGAAATGTACGGCTACTGTAGATTTCAAGTTGTTGTTCCTGATGTTGCTTTTATGCTCATTCAGACGTGTTTTTATTTTCCTTTCTGTTTTGCCAATATATACTAAGCCGCATGGGCATTTCAACATATAAACTAAATTTTTTGAATCGCAGGTGGCGGAAACAAAAAGTTTGATGTTATAACCACGTGTGGGATGTTGAACACAGTTCCCTTTGATGATGCTGTTGCAGTTTCCGCAATTGTAACAAGGCGTCGTGCCCTTGTGTGATGATGTTAATGGTTTTTCCATAGGTGGTTTCAATAGTTCCATCAGATTTTTACTTCTTTCATAGGCGAACAGTGGCCTCTCTGCAAAAATGTTGTTGAAATCAGGTTCTACTTGTAGCATAGGCCAATGTTTGAGAATTGTTTTTTTGAGACTGAAACTTTCTGTAGAAAATTTGGTTACAATAAAGGATCTAGAAGTGGATTTGATGTTCATCTGAGATTGATCCAATAGTTGTGTTCTGGATTTCATTGCAGTTTTTTCAACCGCCATAGCCAGGATTTTAGGTGGGTAACATCTGTCTAAAAAACGGCGTTCCATGTTTGAGATTTGTTGAGACAATTGGGTAGATTCCGAAATGATGCGTTTAATCCTGAGAATTTGAGAAAATGGTAGGTGATTTTTGAGGGAAGGCTGGTGAAAACTGAAAAAGTGTAAAAGGTTGTTGCGATCAGTATCCTTACGGTACAAATTGGTTTGTATGTGGTTGTCTTTGATGTAAATAAGCACATCCAAAAAGTTAATATGAGACTCACCAATGGTGAATGTAAATTTCAGTCTTTCATTGATGTGATTGAGTTGATCGATGGCTTGTGTTAACAACAACTTTGGGCCACGCCAAATCAAAAAAATATCGTCAATATACCGTAAAAAAAGGAGTAAGTGAGATTTCCATGGATCATTGTTGAGGATGTGATCTAACTCAAATTTGTGCATAAACAAATTTGCATAGCTGGGAGCTGCACAATTGCCCATAGAAGTACCGTTGAGCTGCAAAAAGAAAACATTGTTGTGACAAAAATAACTGTGATACAACGTAAAGTGTAGCAGTTCAAGAAGAAAAACTTGTAGATCAGGTGGTATCTTTGACTCCAATAAAAAATGTTCGACGGCTTCTATGCCCAAGTTGTGTGGAATTGAAGTATACAAAGACGTGACGTCTATCGTACAAAAAAACATGTCTTCCTCCCATGGGATTGCAAAATTCAACAAAATGTTCAAAAAGTGTGTTGTGTCTCTAACAAATGTAGACATGGTTTGGACCAGTGGTTGAAGATGTTTGTCAAGGTACTTCCTGACAATCTAAGGCCTGGCATGAGTGTCACTGAGAGCTTCCTTTCTCTGGGGATGTGTGGACATGTGGACTACTTATTCGGATATCATACTACATCAGATTGAGTTTGTGTGGTATGTACTGCTATCAAAGGGCACGCCCTTTGCCATATATGGCTCTGAACAGGGGTGACATTCAACATAACATTGTATGTGTTGTTTGATTGGATTGAATGTAACAAAACTTGGTGAATAACATTTCAAAACCTTTTCAGAAGGGACCAACTATCTACACTGTTAATGTGTCAGATGTGCAATAGGCATGTACAGTGGAAGCATGACTTATTGAAAAGTGACAACAGACCTGTGAAAGAAAGGGGACTGTCATAAGTCAAAGACACATATTGACAATATGGGTCAATGGAAAGACGTTTCAGGTCAGAGGGTTACCTCAGTCAGCTTTCCAAATAAAGTACAAGTAAAAGCGATCAGGGCTACAATTGCCTAATAAAACTCATATTTGGAACATTCATGGATCTGCAGGTCTACAGGGAGATTACTCTGTGCATCAGTTGTCTTTCACAGTAACTTTGCCCCAGCCTGGGCATGGCCCAGACTGGCTACAAGTCATTGAATGGCTTTGCCTACTGATCCCATATGAACATCACACTTCCACCAATTCAAAATATGAGTGGATATTCTGGCCATCAAATATGTGAACTCAAGGTTGTATGGCATTCTGAAGGGGTCTGTGAGGTATAGCTAGCTCCCAGACAACAGTTTTGCAAAGCCTGGTGTGGTCTAAGTGATCTGTGGGACAGTACACATGATTAACATCAACCTCAACTGCTTCTTACAGTATACAGACACAGCTTTTGCTGTAAAGCCTAAACATTTTGTTGTACATATAACATGATCTGATTTGGTAACTTATCATAGGTACCATGAAATTTAGACATGCATAGAGATGTGCATGCAACTCAAGTAGGATATAGGGCTTATCACACATTACAATTCTGATGTTCACATCATAAAGTACAGTGCCCCATAATCCATTACATGATTGTCCTATTTAGGGACCACTCAAATTCACTACACCCTAGCATGTGTTCACTCTGGTACTCAGAGGTACATTGTAGCCAATGGGAATAAAATGCTAAAGTTGAACAGAGTAAAATAATTGTTTTTAAATAGTTACATGTTCCTCTGGTGATCCATAGAGCTGGACATACAGGGGAAGGACCTCTCCAACCAGGGTCTCCAGCTCCTCTGGAGAGAAGGGACGGGCCCCCTCACCTGCTTGGCCTAGCATGATTACTCCTTGAGGTGGAAAACAGCAGCAAAAGTGAAGGAGGTGTTGATAGCAGCAGTGTCAGGAGTTTTTTTTCAAACCCCTACGTTCATATACGCCACAAATGCAGTCATCAGCGTATACACACATAGCCATTGGACCGTGACTGTCACAGTCGCCAACATTAGCCTATGGCTGTGTACACTATGGATGTAACTGCCCACTGCGCGGTCGACTACAGCCGGTGGTGGTTGTTCCAAATATCCCAGATGCAAGGTCAGGCATCTGCCGTTTTAGCTGTTGGAACTACAGTATTGGTGATTGTGAAGTGAGTTACCACCACATCAAATGAGGGCTAATCTGTTTATATTTGAAATACTTTTTCCCCATGTAATGCCCAGTACAAAAATCATCTGTGTGGTGCATTACTGTGCAAAAACACCAAATGTGCTTAGAGTCCTGTGCACCGTGCTTCGAGTTTTTTGTCCTGAAATCTCATGAAAACCCCAGTTTTGTGCAACTTTAATATTTTGGATTTGGTGATATGCACATTTCTGTTACAGACACTTGTGAAGGACACATTGGGGATTATTGGTGGATGTTGAACAGTAGACAATGAAAATGTGAATTATATGTAATGCTTTATGAAGCAATTATGTTATGCCACATGGGTTATGGCTTACTCTTCATATATGTTACTCTGGCCACTGTGACCAATGTACAAATTTATGTTCACTCATCACATAGGTACGCTGGGAGAGGGAGGAGATGACAACCTCCAAAATATCGCCCATTTCCAGACCTTCAGACCATGGAAGAAAGATGCAAACAACACAGGATTTATGTCATCAGTGACTATAGCATGTTACAACGCATGCAAATACATCACATGCTATTACAACGCAGTTGTTACAACGACCGTGTTGTTAGTACGCAATACCCTTACGTCGCAAGTCATTCCAAGGACTTGCTGTAGGGGGTTTGCTGGACTTAGGAATAGTATTATTTACTATTCGTACTCCAGTTTGCACTGCGTGGTGGAAACAGCATTGTAAACGCTGTTTCCTATCATCAGTTGGAGCCTGACCTCCTTCCTCAAATCACGTATCCAACATCTCTCACACCAATTGTGAAACTTATGTCAGTATTGTAAGTTCTGGCCACAGGTTCCTTTCAGATCACTGTGGATATTTCTGGTGGTATGTCGCAACCAATTTTCAGTCGTGTACTACGAGACATCCTTTCAGCAATGATAAGACACATGGACAGATACATCCAGTTCCCCAGATGTGAAGATTTAGCCAATTTGAAGGTTGATTTCTATAGATTTGGTTGCATTCCACATGTGGTTGGATCCATTGATGGCACCTATATTGCCTTGGTACTGCCGAACACCAAGGAACAAATGTACCACAACAGGAAGCACTTCCATTTTATCAACGTGCAAGTAGTCTCCTTACTAGATTTGTACATCTCAAAATTCTGTGCCTGGTTCCCAGGATCTGCACATGAATCCTTCATACTGAGGAACAGCACCACATCCCAGCTAATGTCACAACTACTCCCGGGCCTGGCTTGTTGGTAAGTTTGATCTCTACTAACTTTGTATGGATAATGTCAGGTAGTATAATTTGAACGTGTGTAACTCCTTGCTGCACTTCTGTCTGTCTTCCATCTAGGAGGCTCAGCGTATCCCAACAAGCCATGGTTGTTGGCCCTTGGAAGAACATGGCGGCCAGTGGAGGAGGCTTTTGGGCTCCCAAAGGCCAGATTCAGATGTCTGGACAAGACTTGGGGAACCATCCTCTACTCACCCGGGAAGGTGTGCTAAATCACCGTGGCCTGCTGCATGCTCCACAACATTGTCCTGCGATGGAACAACCTTTATATTGTAGAGAATGAAGGCAATGGAGAGCTACTGCAAGAGAAACCTGACATTTCAAATGATGAGAATAGTGATGAAGAGGAAGGAACTGACTTGTGTCAAGATCTCTTTGAAAACCTCTTCTCATGAGTGTAAGTATGGTGTGAGATGTGATGACTTTGAATATTATAGCAACACTTGTGATGATGTGAGGAGGATGTTCAACAAATATGCAAGGAATATGAAGCTCTGGCAAAATCTGGTGAAAGGTGTTTGATAATGTAGCTTTGTTTACCTTTGAATTGTGTCTTGGACTGTGTTCTCTAGAAGTTGTCTATGTTAATTGTTGCATATGTATGGTTTCATAGCTAATCTCTTTGTTTTTGTCTGTTTTGGATACCAGTACACACAAAAAGAAGGGGTGAGGGTACGGACTCACCTACCCCAAACCCCCCGTCAATACATAGTACACCAGAAGATGTAGGGAGTAATAAAATGTCTGTGTCTCGTGATGGCACATGCTGTGTGTGCTAATACTGCCCTTACTCACACAAATGTGTGACATGCTTCCTCATAGGGCTGCTTATAATACACCCTGGCATAGCCACGCACGGGGTGGAGAAATAGGGTGGGGGGAGACAATACAACACAGAGAGAAACAAATTATTTCACAGTGGCTGGGAACGACGGTAGTGAAAGTGCAGTGTGATGTGAGTTAAAACTAGCTTGGAAGTTTCGCTGTGCCTAAGACTTTATTCCTGGACCCTCCAGCCAGGGTTAAAAACATGAAGGATGGTGGTGATTGGGAGATGTAATGTGCTCCTAACACCCCTCCTTTACTGCCAGGTGGTCAACATGGTTTGGCCGTGTGTGTGTGCCCCTCATGTAGGGTCACGCCGGCTTTCCTCAGGAGTCTACCTGTCCCAGTACTATACAGCCCTCACCTCCAGTTGAGATGAGAGGAAGTCTAAAACTTGATGTTCCGTATCGAGGAATTTTCTCTATGATAATAGTGGAATTACTATAGGGGAAAAGGGAACAACAGAAAAAAACTAAAGAAAACAAAAAGAAACAAACAGGAATATTATTCTCCCTTGTACTTTACAAGCTAGGTGTATACTAATCTGTCTTCACATGAGATTACTCTAGTGTATCATTCAAAGCCCCAAGGACACCATTTGTGCCTCACACTCATAGTATTCATGTTATCAAAGTACATAAAAATGGAGGTTCAGTGAATTAAATCAGCTAGTTGGTCTTCTCTAAATATCAATACCAGCATCGCATACATCATTCTGTAGTCCAAACAGTCCATATACTACCCAATAGGTGTCCGGTGCATGCCTACTCACTGAGTTACACCCTATTTCAAGTTTGAACTGGCAGTGGGCAGGGAGAGACCCCCTTTAGTCACACTCTTTATCACAGGAAGAGAAATCATAGGGAGAAAGTCAATCATGTTATTAATCACCAGATGGCATGATTTAGATACAGTAACACAGTAAGAAGTGGGTATCCAGATGTAAACCCCCTCATATCTATAGGGGCCATGGTTGCCCCCAATAAGCCCAAAGTGCGTGTAAGGCCAGTAGTACAAGCATTGTGGGGAAGAAAGGGGTAATGGGTCACAATTCCTTACTCTTCGTATATAATATAGCAGGTCTGTTTTTTGGGACTTGTCCTGGACAGAGAGAAACCCCTAACCCCCTAATCACACCTTAGTTACAGAGAGAGATGTCAGGACAAGTTTTCATAGTCGTTTTGATTTTAGGAAAAATTACAATATGCTGGTTTCATGATGAAATATCTTTTTATAAAGGTGACTTTAGAATTCTGAATTGGATTGGCATGAGGTGCCAAAACAGCCAACACGTTTTTTACCCCTTTACATGGCCATCCGGCCTGGGGCTTCTTCAGGGCTGTACATTAACACAAGATACAGTGAAATGTGGGGGCCAAGGTGACAGCGCCCCAATCCCATTGGAGCAAGGACATTCAGACATTGAAGGAAGGTATACATGATATGAAATATACAATAAAAGAAAAAAGAAAAAGGAAAAGGCACACATAATCAGTATATTAGCACACAATAGTCCAAGAGACTCAAAATGTGAGGATGGTAGGCGTAATCTACATGGAAACCATTGAATGGCACCCAACAGAGTGTGTTTAGGGAATCATGCAAAGAAGTGACATGATAGGAGAAGTACCAGCAGTTCAGCAATCAAAAGTCATTATACAAAGTATTTCGCGGAATCATCATACAGAATGATGATCGATTGATTAAAGCATTATCAAATAAGGGTGGGAGGGTAGCGGTGGGGGCAGGGACGCGCACAAAAAACAGCGCACACGAAAAGGCGAGGTAAGGAGGGATATGTGGTTAGGCAATGCGGCATCGGGGCATCAAGTAAATAATACAGGTCATACAGAAGATATCGTGCGAGCGACATTCCAAATACATAAGACCGGTCATAAATGCAATTGTGCCAAGATACAAAATAGAGCATGAAGAAATAGAGGAATTGTATATTTACGTTACAGGATGCAGGGTCGGTCTAGGGAGAAAGTTAGACAGAAAGGTGCTCGATTAGTTATTGTGCAGCATCGGAAGATCGCATGCCAAAGGCTGATCTATTCATACCTAATGGATAAGATAAGTAGCCTGGGTCGTACCCTCCCTGCTCCCAGCGATGCCCTCTCGCATAGTGAATCGAACCTCATATATGAAGGCTTGTTTGTGGCCCCATCGCTCCCCCCACTCCTTACTACTCCAAGGGTGGTGCTCCTCCATAGGTTGCTCGCCTTCCTCCGATGTGTAGTATAGTGGCAGTTCAGAGTCCCGTTATATATTATATCTGTGTATCCGGAGTACAGATAGTTCAGGTCACGGGGGGTGCGAGGAATGCATGATGAGGTGTGAGGGGCCGTGGATACCTACACACAGACGAAACATGTCGACCACCTGTCAGTAAATGAGGGGTGTAGGAGCACATTACATCTCCCAATCCCCACCATCCTAAACCTCTTTCCCTCTTCTATCCCGCAACCTACCCTTCTCTATCCAAATAACTGAATAACATATCCAGCACTCAAATTACTTCATACTTCACTATACTAATTTTCAACACTAATCCTTTATGGGTTTCGAAGTAGCGTCCTACTCACCAGAAAAGCGCTTCAACACCCATCAGGGGTAACAGGTGCTACATGAATGCAAACCTTTCCTCTCTATTATCCCTCCGCTATCCTTCTCACTCCAAATAACTGACTAATATCCACCACTCAAATTACTTTCATATTTTACCATACTAATTCAGCACTAATCCTTTATGGGTTTCCGGAGTAGCGTGCTTTAACACCCCATCAGGGGTAACAAGCGATATATAAAGACAAACCTTTTTTTTTCCTCTTCTATCCTTCTGCTATCCTTCCGAATCCAAATAACTGACTAACCTATCCACCATTTAAAATTTACTTGCATGTTTCACTATACTAATTCAACACTAATCCTCTATGGGTCCCGGAGTAGCATGCTACTTGCCGAAAAAGCGCCTTGACCCCTCGTCAGGGGTAGTAAGCGCTATATAAATGCAATTACAATACAATACAATATAATCCTTCACATTTTTATCCCTGGCCCGAGGGTCCAGGAATAAAGTCTTAGGCACAGCAACACTTCCAAGCTAGTTTTAACTCATATCACACTGCACTTTCACTACCGTCGTTCTCAGCCACTGTAAAATATTTTGTTTCTCTCTGTGTTGTATGGTCTCCCCCCCACCCTATTGCTCCACTCCGTGCATGGCTACGCCGGGGTGTATTGCAAGCAGCCCTATTTTATTACTGTTTTGGATACCTTCACCATGGCATATTCATTGTGACATTAGCTGGTATATGATGCTGTTCAAATGTATGAAGTGAACCTTGATTGTTCCTGTGAATGCCTGTCACAGACTTTGGGTGTACAAAACCTGTACCAAGACAGCTTGCATAGCGATAGGATGGAAGTCACAAGGTTTCCATTGGACTTGTCCCTTGTGGTGTGGTGGTCCTAATTAACCCTGGGCGTAGTTCGCGTAGTCGCGCTTCGCGAAGCTTCGCGAAGATGTCATTGCACTACGCGACCTTCGCGAAGCTTCGCGAGCTTGCGTAGTTGCTTGTGGCAACCTGTTCGCGATGGCTTTTTCTTGTTCGCGAGCGCGGTAAGCATGTTCGGGGAACTGTTTGCATGCTCAGGGGATATATCTCGCGATCTTACCCATGCGGTCGCCAATGGGCGCGGCCGTCTTCTTTTTCTATAGTCCCGCCCGCTCGCGATGCCTTATTTCCTGTTCCGGGTCGCGGATAGCGTGTTCGCGATGTGCATTGACGTGTTCGGGAGCGCATTGTACTTGTTCGCGATAAATAGTACATGTTCGCGAGAAATATCACGCGAACTTACCCACGCGGTCGCGAATGGGCGCAGCCATCTTGTTTTTCACTCTATGCCATGTTTCTGGGCCTACTTTTGTATCCTCCCTTTATCATAGCAATCCTTTGTCTTTAAAGCCTTTTTTCTGACTTTTTTTAGTTATTATCTATCTCTCTGTTTGCCTCAGTTTATATTTTGCATTTTATTTCTACTTTTACTGTGTTTTTGTTACTTTTATAAAGTTCTTTCTATCTTCTTCCCCCTAACTTTTTTTCCCCTTCGGACTTCTCTTTTCCGCCTCCCACCCACCCCAGAACCATGGCCAAGGGCACACCAAGTCCCAAGGGCAAGGGACCTGCAGGCGCAGAGAAGCGCCGCCTGCCTTGCGGCAGAATGCGTCCTGCAGGGGTGCAGGCCCGGCAACTGTTTGGGGAGGAGGAGGTGGCGGCTCTTGTTTTCTTTATCCAGCGCCTCCTCCCCTTGACCTTGGCAGCAGGCGGCAGGCCCGGCTCCGGGTACGCTACCCAGGAGCGGCACCGTCGGTGGGCGAAGGTGCGCCGGGCCGTGTTCCGGTGCACTGGGATCCGGCGCACCCACAACCAGCTAGCTCACCGGTGGTCCGACATCCTGGACCGGGAGCAGGACCTGTTGGACCTGCTAGGTGTCGAGGTCATCGGGCTTGGTGAGTAACTGATTGTGTATATTAAATTAGATGAACAACAAGATTACTGCTGCGTGCCAAGCGTTGCTGGTAAATTACGTTTCAAAAAGCAAAATGTTCTTTGATTTAAGGACCCAGGTGCACGGTGGTACTCTTACTTGTTTGCAACGTAGTTTGCGCTAGCTTGTGCTGATGCTGATTATGTAAGAGTTTACTTTACAGAACTGAAGTTAGGTAATGCGATTTGCTAGAGAGACTCTAGTCCTTCCATTGTCCTACTGTGAAATAGTGGTGGATGGATATTGGATACTAGGTTTAGTTTGTTAGTAGTAGTTACTAATTGTTTTATGCGGTCTGCGTGACGCATCCTCTGTCACTGAGTGCTGCTTACCCCAGTCCTCCGTCGAACCTTTTGTACTTTGTTTAGTGAGTGGTAGGCTTAGCATGGTCAGTCAGTAGCAGAACTAGATCAGCATTATGCAACCAACCCACAATTTGTTGTATGTATGCACTAATGTATGCAACTATGCATGTGTCCTCCATCTCATCTATGCATTTGATGGCTGAAAAAAATTGAAGTGCAGACTTAGTGAACAATTGGCCCGTCTGGAATAGGTGGTGTAGGTCAGGTGGTACTTACTAGGCTTTGTTAGTATTTGGAATCAGAATGATCAAGGAACACTGGAGTGTTCATAAATAAGTAGACGATCCGTAAATGCACTAGGAAGCAGCCAGTAGTCGATCCATCTGATTAGATAGGTCAATTTTCTTGCACTTGTTGATTCCTAAAATGTTCTTAGACTTATTGTTTTTCCAAATGATTTATTATTTTTCTCACAGCACTCCTTAATGTTGGTCTCTTTCTTTATTATATTTTACATGATCATCAGCACCACCCAGGGGCAAGAAGACTGGGTCGGAGTCGGCGGGGGAACCCCAGGACCTCTCTTCTACTGAGGCTCCTGCAGCTGGCCCCAGTAAGTCCTCCATTGGTTAGATTGACATTTATATTTCCCTAAATGTTATGTTACTGGATCTTTTTTTTCCCAAACTCTAAATTATGGTTCCACTTTCTGAATCTCTTTTTTACAAAAGCTTACTTCTTTGACCTTGACTATCTGTTTACTAATTCTGTTTATCCCTGCCTCGAAGTTGCTTCTAACTCCCTCTGCTATGACTCTCTGTGCTACTAATACTACTACTACTATTACTATTATTACTCTGTGTGTAGCGAAGCTTGCACAGTTGCCCACTCTTTAATAGAAGGTTTTCTTTGCAACAATCAAACTCTGATTGACCAATAGCTCTAGCCACTGGGTCCTGTCCTTTGGGTTGTCCTCTTCAAGTCTTCTCAATGTTGAGGCTTTGACAATTACCACAAACAAAATGCCCAACCAGATATTTGACTAGTATTTTTGATCGGATAGTACATGATACTACTATTGTCTAGGATTCTGCAGAGCCACATACAGAACTATGCACAACAAAATAGGATGGTGCTGATGGGAGGTTGGATCTTACTGATCACACCTCAGTCCGAAGAACCCAGGATCCCCTAACCGACTAGCTATAGTGTCTCACATTAGGGTCCCACTCCCGACCCCCCCACGAAGACGATAAACAATGTTGATGATGACTGAGACAGAGACAACCCAGAACATAATAACAAACACCATTTTGCTCACACACTTGTGTAAGTCCACTCCACCACACCAAATACCACAGAGTCTATGTGTAAGTTCAAAAGGTTTATTTGAAACAAGTATCAAACTCTGTACATCGTTAATATGAAATTTAATTTACGACAGCCATAGTCAATAAGCCAGCAAAAAGCCTAACATTAAAACAGTAAACATTTACAAGTGCATGATTGACAACAAGAACAAGAGCCAAGATCTTTTTAATTCTGGAAGATCCCTCACCGTAGAACGTAGAAATACTGGTTACATCATCTTGCATCCAATATGCTCTGTAAATCTCTGGTTTGTAGAAGGGAATGTTCCGCCTATGATATATGAGAAAAACGCTGCGAGTTAGCCGTTAGATAGTATACTGGTGAATGCTAGCATTTTGCAGTCATGCCAAAAAGTGTAACATGTATGTGTGATGGCTAAGCAATATAAACTAAACAAAGTCAATAAGTTGTTTTTTTTTCGACCTCTTCACTTGTACGCAACAGTCAAGCGGCCTTAAAGGCATCTTCTGCACATGTCAATAAGCTGGCAGGTATAATATGCACCAAAAGAGTAGTAGTCGACATGATGAATCTAAAAGGGTTACTCATGGCTCAGGCTAACTTTCAAAAGAGTAGAGTAGGACTAGATGACCCTAGGAAGTGGAACCATATCCTACTAGTGTCTGTCTACTGACTGTACTTACTGTCTAGTGCTGATATATGTTGCATCACATTAACTTTTTTTTCAATGTTCCAAGTGAACACTTAAAATAGGGGGAGGTTTACAGGCATCTAAAAAAGTTGTGATGCTTTTTTCTAGGCACACTACCATCCACCAGTGCCGTCGGGGCCAGCGATGCGGCCATTCCGGAGGGGGCAGGCGAACTGGCGGCACCTGCAGAAGACACAGGGCCCAGGGGGGATCCAGCAGCAGTGGCCGGCGGCGGTAAGTTATATTAATTACTTCTTGACATTACAGCTAGATGGAACTGTGTTCACTATTTCACTGTACTGTGCGACTTATTATACAACGGTTGAAGAAGACACCCTTTACGTAGCATTACCAGCGTGAGTAGAGTAACCAATGGCCTCTTCTATTTGACTCCAAAGATAGCTGTGAATGTTTTATGGAGAAGACAAACTCAGATCAGATGACCTTGATGGATGTGTTGAACAAAGAGGGAAAGCACTAAGGGTGGAAGGACGGGCGAGATAAACAATATGACTGACTGGCAGAGAAGGATATGTTGTTGGAAGCATGCATAGGTGGCTGATAGTAATAAGATCAGATGCATGGGTTGTTGAAGGATGGGTGGAAGGTGAAAGAATGCCTGCCTGGGTGGGCGACACAGTATGGGTGGATACTAGTACTAGATAGCAAGAATCAGCGGTGTTTTTGGTTCAAACTCAAAGCCAAGGCAAGGAAGGAAGGAGCAGAAGCATGGGTGTTTGTTGGTGAAACCAACTAAGGTTTGTTAAGAGATATATAAAAAAGGATAGACGTTTACTTTAATGTATGTATGCCTGGATGTACTACCACCAAGATACAGTATAGGTGGAAAGTATCACTGGAGATTCTTACTTTGAAGAAAATGTAAAAGAAACTGCGCGACAGTAGCAAAGCCTAGGGCAATCAAGGTAGTATTATGAGCATGCAGTACACTTGCAGTAGTTTGCAAGCACGTCATATATTATCAAGCGGAAACCCCTTCCTCCCACTCTGGGGACCACTCCCTACCTATTATTATTAATGTATTTTCGATTGGGGCAGCCAGCCTGCAAAGGGTGGCCTATCTGTTGTTTATGGATATTGGGTACACAATCAATGAAAGCAAAGTACCCTCTGCAGTAGCGGTTGGTGGTGGGAGTGTTGGCGGGCGGTGACATGGTGAGGGGACGGGTGGGTGGCACTG
Organism: Triturus cristatus; assembly: GCF_964204655.1. Classification (NCBI taxonomy): domain Eukaryota; kingdom Metazoa; phylum Chordata; class Amphibia; order Caudata; family Salamandridae; genus Triturus; species Triturus cristatus. The sequence goes on from NC_140594.1 coordinate 885,090,565, forward strand.
GCGAGTAAACTGTGTATTACGGCCAAATACAGGTAATCAACATAAAAATAAATAAAATTATTTTCAAGGTGCGCACTGCACCGCCTAATGCGATGCAGTGTGTGCTACTGTGTGCAGCAATTTTTTTTTTTTAATGTATTCTTTAATTACCTGTGAATGTCCTTAATCCATCGTTTACTATCCCCACCCTGCACCTTCCCACGTCACCGACCGGCAGCACTCCCACCACCGACGCTACCGACCTGATGTCGTATATCGTATTAGCACTAGCAGCATCTATATTTATGAATAATATAAGCAATGATCGTTGGATCCGATAAATAATCAGCCTTTTTGTAGTACCCATGGCAGGGTGAAAGTGAAATTGTGCATGCCATTTGCCCTCATGTAACAGAGTATGACCAGTGCCAACGGCCGTAAGGCGCCAGACAAAAAGATGAGCTTCCCCACCTGCAGACAGTAGTAGTAAATAAAACTAACGTGAGTCTGCATCATGTGGCTCATATCTGTTTCTCTTGGGTGCAAGCTTAGCTGATGGAGCTGGCATGCCGCCTACAACAAGGTTATGTAATTGGGCTAAACAACAGATAAGAACAGCACGACTGGTGTACCGGAGTACATACATAGTACGATTATATTTATAAATGATGTCAGAAACTGTCACAAATGTTAGAGTCCAAGGAAGTAGGATTAGAGATACTTGCCACCACCAAATCCCAAATGTTATGAACTGTGCTTGCTAGTGATACTGTGACACTATGTGTTGAATGATTTTAGTGTTCCTGTTTTGCTAAGAGTATTGGCTCCAACATGTTCTTTTTCTTTCTTGATATAGATGATACTCCTTCCACTACTAAACCATCAAGGAAGGAGTTGGCCGCTAGGGCCCGGCGCCGGAAACTGGAGGCCATCTGCGAGCATTATCGCCGGCTGGTGGCTCAGGAGGAGGAGGAGGAGGAGGCGGCTGCAGCTGCAGCCTCCTCCAATGCCCCGGGCCCCAGTCAGGCTCGGCCTCCACTTTCACGGCTCCGTGGTCTGGCATCCGCCCGCCGCGCCTCTATTTCCAGCACTGCTGCACCCCACCCTGGATGTCACTGTAGGGCATTTCGCCGCCAGCTGCTCCGCCGGATGGCCCGCTTGGAGGAGAACATGGAGGAGCGGGTTAAGATCCTGGTGGACAAACACCTTAAGGCCCGCCGGCAATAGAGGACCTCGTCGTTTGCCCCTTTTTTAATTCCTTCTGTTGGTGGGTGGGTTTGTGGGCGTTGGGGATTTCTTCTACGGACATTGGGACTTTGGACTTTCGTTGGGGTTAGGGAAGGGGGTGGGTTAGGTCAGAGTGGGATAGTTTATTTTTGTTAGGGGATATTAAAAGTTATTCTATTTACTTATACGATGTTAATGTTTTTTGTGGTGGGTTACAGTTTGCCGAATTCAATGTAAGTTACATGGTTGTTTACTTTGTTTCCGTGCTGTGCATGCCCACAGCCAGTGTTTGATTTAAAAGATCTGCCGATTTTGTAACACACAAACCGATAGATGCAGTACCCCTCACTGAGTTATTTTTAATTGTCATAATAGTACTGTCAGTCTCTCCTCCTAGTCCATACCTCCCACCAAACTTCTCTTACCTGTGATTGATGATGAAGTTCGGCACACTGATGGCTGCATGGTTGGTTTCCCAAATTGACGGAGTAGATGCCATTATTGTGGTGGTAGTAGTAGACACTGGCAATAGCGTTTGAAAAAAGAAAGAGAAAGTCACTTGACTGAGACTCTGGGAGGAGGAGTGGAACAGAACACAAAGTAAACTACAGCATGGGTGGTCAAGCAGAAGAAGATCCTTGCCCTGCCTTAGTTGAAATTCAATTAGTGTTGCTTTCACCACATCTGCCCCAGCAAGCGTGTGATCAATTGGTGTACATAGTCATCACATCACACCTCAATATAAATCACACAGCCCGGGGGAAGAGGGTTAGGGATTGATGATTGGATGGGAAGTGGGGTTTTGGGAAAGGTTTGAGAAAGAAAAACAGACAATATGCATGGACACAACAAAAGTAAAACACAATCTTGTAAGACGACCATGATCCATTATCAAGGAAATCAAAGTATGAAGTGAGAGAAAGCAAATGCATGCTGAGGAGGATAACTTGATGGTTAATGATAATGAGTTGTACTATAACTACTATGACCCAATGAGACAGTACAGTCAGGGATGAAATTGAAATTTGCCTTGCCTGTCTGACGCCCTCAGAGCTCAGACCGAACCCAATTACATGCTGTACCGGGCTTACTTTTATTTTTCAAGCTAGCTAAGGAAACTAAAAAAAAGTTGGATCAATTAACAAACAAACCACAACACACAGTCGTAATGATTAAAGAGAAAAAAGCAAGCAAATAAATGTAAAGACGAATGATGATACTAAAGTTACTGTATTATCCTGGTCCAAATGTGGAGTTGCATCATTCTCGTCATTCTTCTTGGTCCTCCCTCCCATGGACACTCCGCACATCAATCTTGGGTATCACTGCCTGCCCGATGCAGATTGGTAAGGTCCGTGTGAGTCGTTTCTCCCACTGTAGCACAGGGTAAAGGCCGGCCTGTAAGTGTAGATGGAAAAACAAACGGGGTATTGAAAAATTACAGCCTTTACAACAATAAACTCAATTACAGTGGAGTGCAAGACAACACTCTGGAGAGAACACTTTCAGACTGAGGCAGCTTGGATAGGCTACATAGTGTGTCTACTCTACAGCATTAAGGTACAACAACAACGGGACAGGATTCAGGAGCCAGCACAGCCACAGAACAGGAGAACCGCGGCACAGGCCAGGCACCCTACCCCTTACTTACATTTTGACCGAGCCAGAGAAATGTCATATGCACTGCAGCAACCTAGAATTTTCCCAATGAAGTGACTAAATCAATGCGCCACAGTCCATCATACCACTACACTCTACTCCAGTCCACACCACTACACGGACATCTAGCCTAGGTCTGCTGTGGTTCTTTTTCAAACTTTTTACCTTTTATGTCAGCCCATGAAACGCAGTTATTCCATCAATTTTCTCCAATCCAACTGACTGTGTGCAAAGATAGTATGCTCAGCATCCTCAATGATGGTGACCGTGTGGTACGTATTCTCCAACACCAACTCAGTCTGTAGTGACTGATTAAGTTTATAATATATTCCATATTACCAAATTGCAACGGATATTGGCCGGCACCTGCAGTGGTAGGAGTACAATGTGGTCATTATTAAACAACAAGGAAACATTAACTGTCACCACACCTGAGTCACTTTTACTTTGTCGATAAACTAGTATAGTTCTACTTCATGGCATGCACAATTCTTCGTAGTCAGCCAGCATCCAACGCAATGCATGCCACCATCATTCACAATAATCACTCATTACCTGTCTTGGTGTTCTCTTTGGCTGTCTGATCTGATGCCTGCCTAGCCTTCTGCCAGTCAGTGATGAGTTTCTTTCGGATTGGAAACAAAATGGAATATAGGTGGAGTCACGTTTCACTTCTTATGGAGGGACTGTTAGAGGCAACCTGTATTGTACTATTCTCCATCTCCATCCAATGTCTGAGTTGCTTGAAATGTACTTTGGGAGAGTAAGGAACATGGAGCAGGACCCTGAGGAGTGGAGTGGACAGTTATGCACAGACGTGCAACTCCAATAGGGAAATAAAAAGAGGAGACTGTTGATGGCTTTGTTGTGAATGTAGATTTTGAACCAGAAAAACAGATACACACAGTCACACACAAATAAAGGAAGGGAGAACAATTTGAAAGCCTAGTTGTCAGGGAAGAGGAGCTCGTCCTCAAACTCTGGTGGTTCGGACAGCAGTACGTCTAACAATCCACTACTTATGTCATCAAAGTCGCTCTCCTCTTCCTCCTGTGATTCACGTATTTTGTACTCTGGTGGTATAAAGTGTTGATTCATTTTGATCATGGTTAACCTCTCAACACTTTTGGGCGAGAGACTGGTCCTTTTGACAGTAACAATGGCACCAGCAGCACTGAAAACACGCTCTGAAGAGACACTTGCAACAGGGCAAGCCACATACTTTATCGCCAGCCTGCTGAGCACTGGCCATTGGCTTCTTTTCCCATACCAATACACCAATGGGCTTTGCTCCATGTAGACCTCTGTTGTGTCATCTAGATAGGCCTGAACCATCCGCTCAATGTTCAGGGGTGCTCCGATTTCCTGGGCCTCTTTTGCCTTTGCATCAGTTATTGATGTGCAATACCCTTTCCGTAGAAACCAATCACCTGCCGTTTTTGTAAATGTGCCTGATGATCCTGTTGGTGCTGTTGATGTTATTGCTGCTGGCAGTGTTGACTGCTGGGAGGCAAACGCACTGCTCTTGGCTTCTGAAGTAGAACTTCGTTCTGGGTGCCCTGCAGTACTTTTTCTGCCCTGGAGGGGCGGGCCTGTAATGAAGATCCTTTCGTTTTCAAACTCAGTGGCTTCCTCAGCTATCAAAGTTTTGTACTGGGCAACATTCACTTCTGAAAAAGGAATGACTTCATTACTGCGCAGCAATAATTTGTAACGTGGATCCAAAATTGAGGCAGTAATGTAATGTGGATCTGACAGAATGTTATTTTGAATCCTTGTATTGTGAGATAAGCGAGCGGATAAGGTGTCTGCCAAAGAATGTGCGTCTACTTTGTCATCCACATCTGCGTACATTTCTGCCACCTCCTTCAGCTGTTGCTCTAGCATGTACAACAATGGGATAGCTTGGCTCATAGTACAGTCCTCCCGGCTCACTTCACGGGTGAAGACCTCAAAAGGAAGTAGCATCTCTGTCAGGCTTTTGACAAGGTCCCATTGGGCCATCTCAACTCTCATGCCTTTCACTGTAGGATCCCCTGACCTTTTCATGACATAAGCATTAAGTGGTATGTACTGCTCAAACAGACGCTCAAGCATGTAATACGTTGAGTTCCAACGTGTTGGCACCTCTTGGATGAGTGCTTTGACTGGCATTTTATGCTCACGTTGAATCACCCTCAGCTCCTTCCGGGCTTTAAAAGAATGGTTGAAATGTGTGCATATTCTTCTGCAGGTGGTCAGTAAGCTGCTGACTTTGCTTTCATTTTTCAGAAAGTCTTGCACAACAATGTTAATGCAGTGTGCCAAACATGGCACCCTGAAATACCCACCATCTTTCATGGCCCGAACTACATTACTGCCATTGTCCGTGGCAACAAAACCAATGGTAAGACCTCTTGGTCGCAGCCACTCAAACACCTTGCTGTTAAACTCATCCAAAATGTTAGCAGCAGTATGAGATTTCTCCATTGCAAACATGGCTACAGTTGCATGTTTGCGAGTGTCTTTAAAAATCTCAGCGGTGTCAACAACGCCGTCAGATATCTTATCTTTAACACCCGAAAAAGAGACCCAGTGTGCAGTGATGCACATGTAATCAGTGGCTTGGCAACTGGTCCACATGTCTGTTGTCAGGTGTATACTCTGAACAGCACTCTTTTTTAAGGCTTTTCCAAGCAATTCCAGCACGTCGTGATGTAGTGCTGGAACAGCAACTCTTGCAAAATAGTAGCGGCTGGGAACTTTCCATTTTGGGCAGATGGTGGTCACAAACTCAAGAAAACCCACCCCTTCAACAAAAGAAAAAGGGAGAAGGTCCAGTGCTAACATTTTTGCCAGCTTAGCATTGTACAAACGTGCTATTGGGTGATTGCGTTCGTACTGCCCCTCCGGCCTACTAAACATGCTAAGAATGGTAGGCTGGGGGGGAGGAGCCTAGCACGCACCCAAGATGGCCGCGTAGGTGCGAGGCTCCCGAGGACCTCCGCGACCTCCTGCATAAAGCCTGACCGAATCCTGTCCTAGATGAGGGGACTGTGTTTGTGAACCCGAACTGAGGTGACGCCCTTTTTCCGTTTTCAATTCGGACTTCGGACACCGGCGGGAGCACCGATTAAGGTTTGCGGCCTTCTCCACACCGGCCCCCCGTACTGGAGTTGTGGGGCGATCCGGCGACAAAGTGAATAACAGCGGCGGGCAAGGCTGGGCGACTCGCGCATCCCGCACTTTCGCTTTCGCTTTTGCGCCCTCCTTGCTGCCAGGCGAGGTAGGGTCGCGGGGCGGTGTGAGGTGGTGTGGCCTCGTTGGGGTGCCCTGCCGGCCCGCCGGCTGCGGTCCGTCCTGCGGAGCGGTGGTCGCCCCCCCCCCCCCGGAGCCCTTGAACGGGATTGTCTACCCCCCTTTTTGAGGAGATTGGCTCGATTTGGGGACCATGGCCACAAAACAAGATGGCGACCGGGCTAAGGTGAAGTCGACCCGTCGTGGCGCGGCCCATCAATCCAACAACATGGATCGCTACACCCTCCAGAAGGGGTCTCCAGAGGCGCTGCGTAGGTCCCCTACGGGCCCGACTGATGCTCCTGCTCTGCCCACGGACCTGACCCTCCGAGACGTCATGGGCGCCATCGCCGAGATGAAGGCCTCGGTGGACCAGCGCTTTGACACTCTGGCGCAGAAGATCGACTCGGTCCTCGTGGACGTGGGCCTCGTGAGAGCCGATCTGTCAAAAACAAATGACCGGGTCGATTCTGTGGCCCACTCTACCTCGGGCCTCACATCTGACGTGGCGGCCCTCCAACAGGAGGTGCGCAGGCTTGGCCAGGCGAGCGCCCTGATGCATCGTCGACTGGAGGATTCCGAGGGTCGGGCCCGGAGAAACAACGTCCGCATTATCGGGGTGCCGGAAGGACGCGAGGCAGAGGCAGCGGACCTGTTTGTGGAGGACTTGGTCCTCACCCATCTCCAGCCTCGGGGGCTGAGTAAATTCTTTGCAGTGGAGCGTGCCCACAGGGTCCCCGGGGGTAGGCCTAAGACCGGAGCCCCTCCGAGGCCTCTCATCGCCCGGATTTTTAATTTTCGGGACAGGGACGCTATCCTGCAGACTTCCAGGCTACAAGGGCCGGTCAGACTTGATAATATGGATATAAATTTCTATCCTGACTTTACTCCGGCGGTCCAAAAGCAGAGACTGAGCTTTCTCGGTGTCAAACGTCGCCTACGGGACCTGAATCTCAAATATGCGATGCTTTTTCCGGCTAAGCTGAGGGTGGAGGTGGATGGCCGCACGCACTTTTTTGATCGTCCCGAAGCGGCCGGGGACTGGCTGGACACTTTGCCCGGAGATCGGGGCCGGGGGGGTGGGGGGGGAGCGGTTGGTGGGGAGGGCCCGCCGGATCAGGACTGAGGGTCTAATGGTAGGCCCTGCTCTGGACTGTGTTATTGTCACCATTGACTGTTAGGGTAAGTTCCCCTCCTGTGGAGGTCGTGTGGGGTCTCTTGGGGGATCTCCCTCCTCCTCTGGGGGACTAGTTAGTTTTCTTTCTATGGGGCGACAGGCACACTGCACTTTGGGGGGGCTGTTTGGGCTCATGCAGGGGTGCAGGGTGGGGGGAGTTCTGTTGGGATGGGTGGGTTGGGGTGGGGTGTGGTTCGTTTCTACCGCAAGGCAAACCCTTCATTGTATTGGTGTTTTTGAGATGCTCTCGGGGGGACAAATGATGGCTTCTGTATGTGATGGGGGGTAGGGACCTGACTTTGTTGTCCTGGAACGTTAACGGACTGGGTGATAGGATTAAGCGGGGTGTGGTCCTGCAATATCTGAAACGGATTTCGCCTGATGTGGTCTTTTTGCAGGAGACACACCTCATTGGTAACTCCTTTTGTGCCATGAATCGGCGTGGCTATCGTTTGGTGGCCCACTCGGGCTTTACATCAGGCTCACGAGGGGTGGGCATTATGGTCAAGACCTAGCTCCCGCTAGAAATAGACGAGGTGCGCCATGATGGGAGGGGACGCTACACTGTCTTGGTGGGGAGAATGGAGGGCAAAGTAGTCGTCTTTGTCTCAGTGTACGTCCCACCGGGGTTACAGTCCACCACCTTTGCGGACCTGGGACGCCTCCTGCTTGACCTTCCGGGGGGGCTTCTGGTGGTTGGGGGGGACTTCAATGCTGTGGCCTCTGGGACTATGGATCGCTATCCCCCTAGGGACCTCCCCCGGGCACAAGCGTGGCTGTCTGGCCTTTTGGACACATTGGGATTGGTGGACTGTTGGCGTCTAAAGCATCCCACTCAGCTGCAATACACCTTCCATTCGGGGGCCCATGGTAGCCTTTCGCGGCTTGATCATGTCCTTGTCCCTGCGGCCTATGCCGGGAGAGTGGGGGAGGTGCGCCATCTGGCGCGGGGTATTTCAGATCATTCCCCACTCCTGTTGCACTTTGATGTCTTCCCGAGGGGGGAGGGCAGGGTAGCTCCAATCAATGCCTGGTACCTGCGAGACCCCACGATTCGTGCGGACTTGATTAAATCCTTGCAGCGGTATTTTGAGGAGAATGTGGGGTCTGTCCCGTCGGCCATCTCCCTGTGGGAGGCTTTCAAGACAGTGCTTAGAGGGGAGGCCCTCTCCTTTATTTCCCATGCCCGGAGGCGCGCCCAGGAGGAGGTGACCCGGGTGGAGGCCGAAATTACTGAACTGGAGGGTGATCTGGGGAGTGGGGTGACTGACGCTGCGCTGCACGTTCTACACCTTAAGCAGGCGGCCTATAGGTCCCTCGTCACGGAGGCGGCCAGGGGCCTCAGCAGAGAGCAACAGGGGCGATTGTATGATGTGGGTGATAAGGCTGGCAAGTTGATTGCGTGGTTGGATAAGAAGGAGAGAGCTAGTCGTGTGGTCCCGCTGATTGAGAGAATGGATGGTGTACGTGTTACTGAGCCGGAAGGCATTGTCTCTTGCTTTGCAGATTATTTCCGTGAGGTATATTCCCCGGTTTCTCCCTGCCCGGAGGAGGATTCCCATGCCCTGCTGCGTGACATCGCGCTGCCCTCCCTTTCAATGGAGGACAGGGAGTTGATGGATGCCGCCCCCACCTCGGACGAAATTGCCCTCGCCATCCGCTCGGTCGCTTCGGGCAAGGCCATGGGCCCGAACGGCATTCCTATCGAGTTGTATAAACTGCGACCGGATGTACTGGCGCCCCACCTCCGCGCAATGTTCCTTGCGGCCCACTCGCGGGGCTCCCTCCCGCCGGACCAGCGTCTGGCTACCATCGTGGTTATCCACAAGGAGGGGAGACCGCGAGACCGGGTCACATCCTACCGGCCTATCTCGCTCTTGAACGCGGAGCCTAAAATCCTCGCCAAGGTGCTCGCCAACCGGCTGGTCGGCGTGGTGGGCGATTTGGTCCACCAAGACCAGTCCGGCTTTATTCCCCATCGCAATACGGCCCTTAATCTGCGGCGCTTGCACGGGGTGCTCGCGCGTGTTCTGTTCGTGCGGGAGCCGGCCATCTTGGCGTCCTTGGACGCCACCCCGGTGGTGGTGAATGGTCGAGTCTCGGCCCCATTCGTGCTGGGACGGGGCACGCGACAGGGTTGTCCCCTGTCGCCGCTCCTTTTTGCACTGGCCTTGGAACCCCTGGCGGAGTGGCTGCGGTGGCACCCTTCTATCCGTGGTCTCCGTTGGACCCCCGAGTATGAGGACCGTGTGTCCCTCTACGCTGACGATATCCTTTTGTACTTAGCCTCCCCGCGCAAGTCACTGATTGTCCTGGTCGATGTTTTGCGCTCCTTTGGCCGTAATTCAGGCCTTGTCATCAACTGGGCTAAATCCTGTATCTATGTGCTTTCCGGGGAGGCTCCTGTCCTCCCTCGGGGCTGTCCGATCCAGATTGCCTCGCGGGGATTTCGATACCTGGGGGTCTATATTACGCTGGACCCGGTGGCCCGCTACGAGCGAAATTTGCTTCCCCCCCTCCAGCGCTTGAAGGAGGACGTCGTGCGCTGGCGGCGCTTGCCGCTTTCGCCGCTCGGTCGGGCGGCATTGTTCAAGATGATGTCATTGCCGCGCTTTCTGTACGCTCTCCAGAACACTATGGACTTGGTCCCGGCGCGCTATTTCCGTGAGGTGGAAAGCTTACAGCGCCGTCTGTTTTGGGACGGGAGGCCGCGTATAGCTCTGGCAAAATTGACGCTCCCGTGGTACGACGGAGGGATTGCCCTCCCGGATATTAAGCGGTATTACTGGGGCTCCCAGTTAGCTGCAATTAATCATGGTTTCTATGGGCCCGCCCTAAACCCGGCATTTGAAATGGACAAAATGCTCCTGCCCGGTGGCGACTACAATCGAGCGCTCTACACTAGCGTGCCCGATTCCCGCTTGACGGGACCCACGCGTGTCATGGTGCGAGTATGGCACGCGGCCAATGCAGCTATGGGATGGAAGGACCGTTTGACCCGAGCGTCACCGTTGTATGCGTCGGAGAGGCTGGGCTCTTTGTGGACCTCGAAGGGCTTCGAGCGGTGGGACATGATAGGCATCAGTACAGTGGGAGATCTCTGGACGAGGGGAGGATTCAAAACATTCGAGACGCTGCAGGCGGAGTTTCAGCTGCAGGGCAGTGAATACTTTCGCTACCTGCAGGTCCGTCACGCACTAGGTTCCGTCTTCCCAGACGTGGCCTCCATCCCGGAGTCCTCCCCCCTGGAGGATAGAGTGCTAGATGGCCACGTTCCGGACAGCACGATCTCCCTCATTTACAAGAAATTGATAAATGACCGCTCGGGCTTATTGACTGGTCTCCGCGAGGCTTGGGTTGCCGATGGGCTGGAGTTGGACGACGAGGACTGGACCTCCGCGGTGGCCTCTCCGAAGGAGGTGGCCATCCCGGCTCGCCTTCGCTTCGTCCAGCTTAAGATACTCCACCGGGTGTATATGACGGGGCCAAGGCTTCTGCGTATGGGCTATGCCGAGGATGGATTGTGTAAGCGTGGGTGTGGTGCTTTGGCGACTTTTTTGCACATTCTGTGGGAATGTCCGAGGGTGGAGCAATTCTGGCGTGGTGTGCATGAGGTACTGCGAGCGGTTACGCATGTCGCGCTGTTGCCTGAAGCGAGGAGATGCTTGCTGAATGTGTGGGAACCGACCGATTACTCGGTTCCGCAGACGCGATGGGTGACTCTGGGATATATGATAGCTAAACGTGACATTGCTCAACTGTGGGGATCCCAGAGACCCCCGGCGGTGTCGGCCTGGAAAGAACACATGGATTGGTGCATGTTCCGAGAAAAGGTGGTGTATGTGGCGCGGGGTAAGCCTGGGGCATGGGTGAAGATATGGGGCCCCTGGAACGCCTACCGCGGGGGTATTTGCGAGCCGCCGTTGTTGCCTCCCGCTTCACCAGCTCCATCCCCCTAGTTGACCCCCTCCCTCAGCCCCGGACACATTGTTCTCCCAGTCCCGGATCTGTCTCCCTTCCCCTCTCTGGATTTCTTTGGATGGTTGGGGTCCCCCACTGGAGGAGCACGTGTTGTCATTTTCGATCGCGGGTTGCCTTGCGGGTGTGGTTTTATGTTGTTGTGTTGTATAAAACGAAACCGTATTGTGGGCTCAGAGTCATGTGGCCCACGTTGTTGATACCTCCTGTTTTATCGTCTCTGCAAAGTCAAGTGCCTTATTGTATATATGTCATTTGCTTCTGTCACTTTAGCGGCCGGCCGGAAGGTTGTAGGCCCGTGCCTGTATATATTTGAGATTGCAATAAACGGTTTAAAAAAAAAAAACAAAAACAAAAAAAAAAAGAATGGTAGGCTGCATGGTATTCCTTCCTGTGGTCGACGTCGCATTTTTTGGCCCAGCAGTACTCCTTGGTGTCTCAGGCTGGCTCTTACTCTTGTGCCAATGAGATGTGGCTGAGGATGTGGGCGTTACCACTGCAGTGCTGGGGACAGGGCTACTTTGTGTACCACTAGCACAGAGAATGTCTCCCTCTTCTTCCTGTTCCACCGTGAGCGGACTTTCTACTCGTTTATGCCCAACAGCAATGGTTCCAGTTTTGATGAGCCTAAGGTGCTCCTCCCACTGGATTGCGTGGTGTTTTTTCAGATGGGTCATTTGGCCTCCGGTACCATAGTTTGTACCAAGCTTTCCACGGCTAACAGAGGAATGACAAACGGAGCATACAGCAATGTTCTCCTCCTTTGGGCTAACCGTAAAGTAGTCCCACACTGGGGAGCTTAACTTTTGTCTCCTGCTGGAGGTGCCACTCCCACTTCCAATGCCGGATGAACTGGAGGGTGTGTGTTGAATTTGACTCTGTGCAGGACCACTACCTACTTCTGCTGAGGTGGTGCTTGTTGTGCTGGATGTAGGACGCTGCTGGCCCTTTGCTAATGTAAATATGGAAGCTGGAGGTCGTGTTGGTGTTACCTGTGTTGGAGGTATGCGTGCTACATCCCTCGCATCCATTTTGGATAATGTAAAAATGTTGCTCTCCATCTCCTCAGGCCCGGGAGTGATGTTTGTGATGACTGGCTCATCATCATCATCATCATCAACCTGCTCTTCTACATCAACATCCATAAGTGTAAGGCTTTCTGGAACCTTCCTTTTGCCATGCCTGCTCTTGTGATGTGTTTCCCTCTCAGACTCAGTTTGTGGCTTCCAAGTGACATCTAGATCATCAGAAGGGGGGCTTGGTGAAGAACTTGATGTACTAACCCTCCTTTTCCTTGCTGGGGATTTAAAAGCCAATGCAACTTCTAAAGGAGTGGCTTCCTCTTCTTCCTCTGCATGAGGCTCAATTTCCTGAACTGCCCCTACTTCAGGAGGAACAGCTACTATTGCGGGCGGTAGCTGCGGCTGTTGACCACTTATCTGCTGTGTTGATGATGTTCCCTCCTGCGTTGATTGTGTACTACTTTGAGATAGCGATAAGTTTAGTTCAGGCTCAGCATCACTGCTTTCTACCATAAGGCTGGCTACCTCTTCCACACTCATCTGCTTGGGCATGGGTTGGTGGGTTGGGCCCACTGATGTGGAGGTGCTGCCCCCAGCTTGCCCCCCCGACACAGCTGCTGCAGGCCTCCTTTTTGGTGAACCAAAAAAGGTTTTGGGAGGCACACCAGACTTAAGTGACACTTCCTTCTTCTTCTGTTCCTTCTTCTCCATGGCAACTTTCTTGGTACCGGAGGACCTGCTACCTGCTTTCTTTGGGGGCATCTTCAACAGATGTCAAAACAGCACTCAGTTGCACAAGTTGCAGAGATGCCTGGTCAGGTCACTGACACGTCACGTTGTGTACACTACAGCAGCAGGACGTCGGTCTGGCACCACAACAGTGGATGATGATGACACACCTCTGTCTTTTGTGCACCTAAAAGCAAAAAAGCCAGAAGAACATCAGTCAAAAGATCCATAATATAATATATAACTTATTAGTGTCCCGTGGGTGGTCATCACAATTATTAAATTTCATGAAGTCAGTGAACAACATAAACAGTATAGCCAGCCATTAAGAGACTGACAAGGCCAGGGATCCTGTTGTATTTGTACTGTGTAGTGTACACTTAGGAAGAAGAATAGCAAGGAAAAAAAACCCGCCGTGATGATTGCTGAGTTGTACCCCTGGGCCTACTGTACGACTAGGCCACAAGTTTGGACGCCTATGGCAAAGGCACAATGCATGCCTTCCTAAAATGGCCGCCACACACATGCCCAGCCCACCCACCACAATAACACACAAAAAGTGATTGGAAAGGACAGGAAGAGGAAGTTGTAGTGTCTGTGGAACTTAATCCCTCTCATAAAAATGTTTTCCAGATAAATAACAGCTTCTCCCTGCTCCAAACCTACAGCTCAATGACAGCCTGAGGAGTTTTTTGTGCAGAAATGCACAAAAAAGCGTTTTTCGAGAAGGGTCTATGTTGCTCGCGAGATATTGTTTGCCAGATTGCAAAAGCTGCGTGTTCGGGATCGCGAACTGTACAAAAAGGCTTTCTCGCGTGCGCGAACACGCATATTGCGAGCGCAAAAATGACGAAAACTGGAAGTCCGCGTTGTCGCGCTGTGCAGAGTTACCGAAAGTTCGCGAGCTGAATCCCTTGCCTTACATGCAGGCCAAAATAGCCCAATTTGTTTAGCACACACCCAAAAAATGCTATTGCACCCCAAACACACCTTTTGCAATAAAATCCAAAGCCATCCATGGAGTAAAGGAAAATCACCAGACAACACCAACTGTACATGTAAAATCACGCACCACAGCTTGGAGGCTGACTACCTCTGGGCCTAGTGGAAGACTACTAGGCCACAAGCTTGGAACCGGATGGCAAAAGCAAGCACACTGCTTGGATGGCTTCACAAAATGGCCGCCACACACCCACAACAACCACAAGAAATGGGAGACAGTCAATGGACGCCTATGGCAAAGGCACAATGCATGCCTTCCTAAAATGGCCGTTCGCGAGCTGAATCCCTTGCCTTACATGCAGGCCAAAATAGCCCAATTTGTTTAGCACACACCCAAAAAATGCTATTGCACCCCAAACACACCTTTTGCAACAAAATCCAAAGCCATCCATGGAGTAAAGGAAAATCACCAGACAACACCAACTGTACATGTAAAATCACGCACCACAGCTTGGAGGCTGACTACCTCTGGGCCTAGTGGAAGACTACTAGGCCACAAGCTTGGAACCGGATGGCAAAAGCAAGCACACTGCTTGGATGGCTTCACAAAATGGCCGCCACACACCCACAACAACCACAAGAAATGGGAGACAGTCAATGGACGCCTATGGCAAAGGCACAATGCATGCCTTCCTAAAATGGCCGCCACACACATGCTCAGCCCACCCACCACAATAACACACAAAAAGTGATTGGAAAGGACAGGAAGAGGAAGTTGTAGTGTCTGTGGAACTTAATCCCTCTCATAAAAATGTTTTCCAGACAAATAACAGCTTCTCCCTGCTCCAAACCTACAGCTCAATGACAGCCTGAGGAGTTTTTTGTGCAGAAATGCACAAAAAAGCGTTTTCGAGAAGGGTCTATGTTGCTCGCGAGATATTGTTTGCCAGATTGCAAAAGCTGCGTGTTCGGGATCGCGAACTGTACAAAAAGGCTTTCTCGCGTGCGCGAACACGCATATTGAGAGCGCAAAAATGACGAAAACTGTAAGTCCGCGTTGTCGCGCTGTGCAGAGTTACCGAAAGTTCGCGAGCTGAATCCCTTGCCTTACATGCAGGCCAAAATAGCCCAATTTGTTTAGCACACACCCAAAAAATGCTATTGCACCCCAAACACACCTTTTGCAATAAAATCCAAAGCCATCCATGGAGTAAAGGAAAATCACCAGACAACACCAACTGTACATGTAAAATCACGCACCACAGCTTGGAGGCTGACTACCTCTGGGCCTAGTGGAAGACTACTAGGCCACAAGCTTGGAACCGGATGGCAAAAGCAAGCACACTGCTTGGATGGCTTCACAAAATGGCCGCCACACACCCACAACAACCACAAGAAATGGGAGACAGTCAATGGACGCCTACGGCAAAGGCACAATGCATGCCTTCCTAAAATGGCCGTTCGCGAGCTGAATCCCTTGCCTTACATGCAGGCCAAAATTGCCCAATTTGTTTAGCACACACCCAAAAAATGCTATTGCACCCCAAACACACCTTTTGCAACAAAATCCAAAGCCATCCATGGAGTAAAGGAAAATCACCAGACAACACCAACTGTACATGTAAAATCACGCACCACAGCTTGGAGGCTGACTACCTCTGGGCCTAGTGGAAGACTACTAGGCCACAAGCTTGGAACCGGATGGCAAAAGCAAGCACACTGCTTGGATGGCTTCACAAAATGGCCGCCACACACCCACAACAACCACAAGAAATGGGAGACAGTCAATGGACGCCTATGGCAAAGGCACAATGCATGCCTTCCTAAAATGGCCGCCACACACATGCTCAGCCCACCCACCACAATAACACACAAAAAGTGATTGGAAAGGACAGGAAGAGGAAGTTGTAGTGTCTGTGGAACTTAATCCCTCTCATAAAAATGTTTTCCAGACAAATAACAGCTTCTCCCTGCTCCAAACCTACAGCTCAATGACAGCCTGAGGAGTTTTTTGTGCAGAAATGCACAAAAAAGCGTTTTCGAGAAGGGTCTATGTTGCTCGCGAGATATTGTCTGCCAGATTGCAAAAGCTGCGTGTTCGGGATCGCGAACTGTACAAAAAGGCTTTCTCGCGTGCGCGAACACGCATATTGCGAGCGCAAAAATGACGAAAACTGTAAGTCCGCGTTGTCGCGCTGTGCAGAGTTACCGAAAGTTCGCGAGCTGAATCCCTTGCCTTACATGCAGGCCAAAATAGCCCAATTTGTTTAGCACACACCCAAAAAATGCTATTGCACCCCAAACACACCTTTTGCAATAAAATCCAAAGCCATCCATGGAGTAAAGGAAAATCACCAGACAACACCAACTGTACATGTAAAATCACGCACCACAGCTTGGAGGCTGACTACCTCTGGGCCTAGTGGAAGACTACTAGGCCACAAGCTTGGAACCGGATGGCAAAAGCAAGCACACTGCTTGGATGGCTTCACAAAATGGCCGCCACACACCCACAACAACCAAAAGAAATGGGAGACAGTCAATGGACGCCTATGGCAAAGGCACAATGCATGCCTTCCTAAAATGGCCGTTCGCGAGCTGAATCCCTTGCCTTACATGCAGGCCAAAATAGCCCAATTTGTTTAGCACACACCCAAAAAATGCTATTGCACCCCAAACACACCTTTTGCAACAAAATCCAAAGCCATCCATGGAGTAAAGGAAAATCACCAGACAACACCAACTGTACATGTAAAATCACGCACCACAGCTTGGAGGCTGACTACCTCTGGGCCTAGTGGAAGACTACTAGGCCACAAGCTTGGAACCGGATGGCAAAAGCAAGCACACTGCTTGGATGGCTTCACAAAATGGCCGCCACACACCCACAACAACCACAAGAAATGGGAGACAGTCAATGGACGCCTATGGCAAAGGCACAATGCATGCCTTCCTAAAATGGCCGCCACACACATGCTCAGCCCACCCACCACAATAACACACAAAAAGTGATTGGAAAGGACAGGAAGAGGAAGTTGTAGTGTCTGTGGAACTTAATCCCTCTCATAAAAATGTTTTCCAGACAAATAACAGCTTCTCCCTGCTCCAAACCTACAGCTCAATGACAGCCTGAGGAGTTTTTTGTGCAGAAATGCACAAAAAAGCGTTTTCGAGAAGGGTCTATGTTGCTCGCGAGATATTGTTTGCCAGATTGCAAAAGCTGCGTGTTCGGGATCGCGAACTGTACAAAAAGGCTTTCTCGCGTGCGCGAACACGCATATTGCGAGCGCAAAAATGACGAAAACTGTAAGTCCGCGTTGTCGCGCTGTGCAGAGTTACCGAAAGTTCGCGAGCTGAATCCCTTGCCTTACATGCAGGCCAAAATAGCCCAATTTGTTTAGCACACACCCAAAAAATGCTATTGCACCCCAAACACACCTTTTGCAATAAAATCCAAAGCCATCCATGGAGTAAAGGAAAATCACCAGACAACACCAACTGTACATGTAAAATCACGCACCACAGCTTGGAGGCTGACTACCTCTGGGCCTAGTGGAAGACTACTAGACCACAAGCACACACATCCAACAAAGGTAAATCACACACACACACCAACAGTGAAATACACCACAGCCACGTTCAGCATTTCAATCCTATGCCATCCATGCCCTACATGATGTAGAAATTCTACAGACACCACAAAACATGGACCCATGGGTACCCTACTGGCTGAAATTGCAGAGAAAAACAACTAGGCCCATATTGAAAGTAGTACAGGCCACCCACCGCAACAATAATTTTTAAAAACAATAAAAATCCCAGAAAAATGTAGGTACAAACAAGCCCCAATGAAACAAACACACCAATTCTCCAACTTACTTGTCGTAAATTAAATCTCAAATCAAAAATTCCTCAAATAAATCCAAAAAAATGGTATGATGCAGCAGACAGACACAAAAAGTGATCCTTCCAGCTCCAAATCCAAATGAAAGTGAACAACACATGCACAAAGCACGTGGGAGGAGCCTGCTGGACAGGAACAGGAAGTTGTAGTGTCAGGGGCACTTCCTTCCTCTTGAAAAAAAAGTGTTAAAAAAATTAAAGGACTCTTTCTTACACAAAGACTACAGCAAGATCACAATCTGAGGAGTTTTCTGAGCAAAATGATCATTTTAGAGAAGGTTTTATGAAGCTCGTGAGATATTCTTTGCCAGATTGCAGTTTTTCCATGTTCGGGATCGCGATCTTACCAAAACAGCCGCCGGAAGTCAGCTTGCGCGCACCAATGACGTGTTCGGGGTCGCACACTCTCGCGGGCTTGGGCAGCCATAGTACAAATCTCGTGGCGCTCGCAAACAGACAGAAAAGCAAGTTGGCGATCGCAGAATCAAGGTAAGACGTTACCGCGCGCGCGAGAATGAATATTGAGCGCGCGAGGAAGCAAATTTACTACGCTACGCGCTAGATTGCGTAGCAATCTGCAACTTCGCGCTCTACGCGAAGCGCGAAGTTACCAAAACTTCGCAAGCTCCGCGAACGGAGCGTAGTTCAACGCCCAGGCTTAGTCCTAATGCACAATGTGTGCCATCATGTGTTACAACACAATGTTGTGTTGGGCCCAAATCATGCTATTCTGCCTTCACTTTGGCCAAATCCTCATTGTGTTTGAACTGGATGTAGCTGTTGATGTGTCTCCTCATTGTAGGTCATAGTGTTTCTGGCACATAACTGATATTTGTTTGTGACATACCACCAGCTGCAACAACACTGGATTGGAATGTGCATGTGCACAGAAACTGTTGTACTGCCTTGTGTCTATTAATTATTTCAAATGATGTGGCATTCCTTTTGTGATGTAGGCAATATGGCTCCAACTGATGACATAAACCAATTTAAATGTTGCCTTTTCTATAGGACATTGTGTGAACCCTCCATCCATGTTGTTAAGGTCTGCACCTGTAAATCTGATCACTGATAACAGATGTTTCTGACATAATGTCAGCGTGTGATTGGAACAATGGAATAAATATGTTATAAAACCAGACACTTGTATGTATGTGTTGGTGTGACAGACATGGTTGTGATCGAGAGCTAAACAGTGTTTACATTCCACATATCCATGTTAACGCAAGAGGCTTGTTTTGGCATTGTAAAGTTCACATGGGAGTATATATATATATATATAGCTAGATGTGAGAGATGCTACAGGAGGCAATGAGTTTGTGACTACTGCATTTATTGCAGTGACCAAGGCGAAAACTAACAATCTGCAAAACCAAACACAGGAAAACAAAAAAAGTGAAGAAGTCAGTCATGGTGAATGAAACCATAGTTGTAGATGCCAAAATGTCTGAGGTCCAAAGTCCAAAGTCCAAAATAATACTCCCATCAGAAATGGAAAAGTGTCCAGAAATAGTCCACAAAGTGAATGTGTTGACCACACACTGGTGGAAATTTGGTGTGAGGTTTCTTACTGGTGGTGGTGAGAGTCTTGTCATTCCAACCTCCTGGATCTTTGGGTGGAAGTCTCCTCCTTTTGGGGAGGGAGAGATTCGCTGAGGGGGTCTGCAGACGTGTCTTCCTCTGACAGGGCTTACCTTTCTGTGGCTTCCGCGGATGTTGATGGCCTGGATGTGTTTGGACCACATGAAGAGATAAATGCAGGTTGAAAAGCCCTGCAGAGGGTGGAGTTGATGTCCTACAGTATCCAACCAGTGAGGCCATGTTGGTGTGGATGCCGGCCACCTCCTGGTATCTGTCCTTCTGCAGCTGTTTTATCTCCTGGATTTCGGTAAGTACCTGGCCCATCACGCCTTGGGAGCCCTGATAGACTCCCACAACTTGAATCATGGTGGCCTGGATGTAAGGGGCCCCTGTGGGTTCATTCAGTGTACCCACAGCTACCTTTCCACAAACCCTACCCCCACGGGCCTTTGCCCTTGGCCCAGACAGCTCACTCCCATGGGTTCTTCAGTGGCTGGGTTGGTGATTGCCACCTCAGAAACCAGCACTCAGGGACACAGGAAGTTAGTGACTGTGGTAGGTACACAGGTTTTGAGGAGAGGGTTTTTCTTTGTTGTTGCAGATGTGGTGGGAGGTTTTGTGGACACAGTGAACCTCACTGTTACCGTCTACCTAGGCTGCAATTAAAGTCAAGAGGGTAACCCAGTGTCTCTGGTCTACCCAGGCTGGACAGATGGGCCAGGAAAGTTATCCTTAACCACATCTCCACTAGTGTTGTCATCACTGATGGCTTGATCCTGATGGTGGAGTTGGAGTCTGTTCGGTGGCCAAGTTCTGGCCAGCTGCTCAGCCAGATCGACTTGTTGATAAACAGAGAACATTGTTATTGGTGGGAGTGTGGTATCTACATCCACATTGTTTGTGTCACAATAAGCAGAGACCTAGGATGACACAAAATAGGTCGAGATTACTATTGTGATCTTTTTGCATAGTATTGAAGTTGGTAACAAAACATTTGGAGACATCCAATACATGTAGTAGAATTGAGCAGCTAATTAGATGTGCTGATATGTATCATGTTTTATTTAAGGATAAACATGGCATCTCCAAACAATTTCAACCAACATAGTGTAGCAGTAGCATGTGTATTTCACCATTCCAAGGCCTAGTTGTGTAGAATATAGGAGAACACATAACTTGGTTGTATATTTAGCAGTATTCGTCAAGTGAGTAGTGCAGAGCCAATGGGTCACCTGCCACTTCTAATCAGTTGAGTTTCCTTCATGGCGTACATCTATTCGAGGTACACACTTGGTATGGTGTCACTCATGCCATCGCTAGTTTCAGTTGAGGAGACCAGGACACCATCAATCAAAGGAGTAAGACATGTCTCTGAGTAGAGCATTGAATGTGCATTGCACAGTCCCTGATAAGTGAACATCAGTGGTAACATGGCAGACAAGTGAGCAGGGGCAAAAGGACTATTGCATCTTGGATAGAGTTACAGCCACAGGGCTTCATTGTAGTTGTAGACACGTCTATCTCGACTTACCCACTACTTGACAAATGGTGACCTGCATGATAAGTGAACATCATTTCTAAGATGGCAGACAAGTGAGCAGGGGGAAAAGGACTATTGCGCTTTGGTCAGAGTTACAGTCACAGGGCCTCATGGTTGTTGTAGACATTTCTATCTTGACTTACTGACACATGACAAATGGTGACCTTCATCATAAGTAAACATCAGTTGTAACATGGGAGACAAGTGAGTAGGAGCAAAAGGACTATTGCATCTTGGTTAGAGTTACAGTCACAGGGGCTCACGGTCGTTGCAGACATTTCTATCTCGACTTACCAACACTTGGCAAATGGTGACCTGCATGATAAGTGAACACCAGTTGTAACATGGGAGACAAATGAGCTGGGGCAAAAGGGCTATTGCATCTTGGTTAGTGTTACAATCACAGGGTCTCATGGTAGTTGTAGTCGTTTCTATCTTGACTTACCAATACTTGACAAATGGTTAGTGTAGCAACTTGTCGGCAACATACATTTGGGATGGACCATATCTTAACAGTTTTACACATATCATGGGATGATATTTTTCTAATTATACACTTTCAGACAGCATTCCAACAAGTGGTGAATAATGAAGAGTTATACATGTAATCTTCTATGCAGCATTACACATTAACACTGACAAACCAACATCTCTGATACTTTGAGGGTTGCATGTTAGGAAAGTAGATGGAAAACACAATAGGACATTAAAGCATTGTGACAGTTAGTGAAGTGTAACTTACCATACTCCTCTCCCTCAGGTGTTCCATTCATGCCCTCAGTATGCAGGATGGCCAAGACCTTCCCTTCTCAGGGAAAGAGTTGTAATGGGCCAGTAGAAGGGCTGCCACCAGTCCTCTGAGCCTCCAGGTAGTGCTTGGAGGTCAAGGTATGCATCTTCAACCTCAGGTCTAGCCAGCACTTCCTAATTTCCATCTGTGTGTGAAGGGTGGTACCAACAGCTATCACTCTGTTGACTATCCTGTTCCACAGTTCCATTTTCCTACTGAGGGGAGTATGTTGGACTTGGGACTCCAAAAATCTGTGGCTCTACTCGAATAATTATTCCTCCATGACTGACTGCTCAGGCTTTGTGAAACATGGATTTTTGGGGTGCATTGTAACTATAAAATAAAGTTAGTGACAAATGATCAATGAACCCAAGTGATATTAGTGGATAGGCTAAAACAATAAAAGGGTATGGAGAGTGCTAAATGGGAAGATGGAGAAAAGGGCTGCATTAGCTCAAAATGCACAAAACAGTGGTGCCTGTCTTGTGGGCTGCAGTTGAGAAGCAAAGGATCATGGTAAGGGATGGGGTGTCTTTTATAGTGTGAGTTGCAGGTGTGTCCACTTGACCAAAGGACATCAGCTTTGTAGTTTTTGAATCCTTCCAATGGGCATTGTTGTGGTGCTTTGCTGTGAGCATACCTCAGTGGTCTATCACCGTTGGGGAACCGTTGCTAGGGGACCGGCAGTACAACTGTGTTGTCGTAATACGCTTGGCGGGAAGTTGCGGCCCTGATGGAGTAGGAGCACGAATCACTAACATTGCAGACTGTCACAGCCCAGGCGGCAGCCACGCCATCAACACGGTCGGCATTTCAATCTGCATGACACGTAATACAGCTGGCCGAAGACTACAGGTGCAGTAGACTTCTAGGGACTGCAGTGGTTGGACTGCCAAGCAAGTTATCAGGGCCACAATTTTTAAGAATAATTTTTCAATAATATAAAAAATGTCAATTTTTTTGAACATTGCAATTTTATAAAAACATATTTTACATACATTTATAAATTGGTAAGTAACATACGTTTTTTAAATAAGTATTAAATAATTTATGTTATAATATTTAATGTTTAGTAAATTGTGTAATACTTGTTAAAGACATACAGAAAATGTTTTTGAGTAATATTTCAGTACTATACATTTAATTTTTATTAAACTATTTTACATTTTCTAACTTTTTTAGGAACATGTTGATGTACATTTTTAAACTGGTATTTTACATAAATATGTTTAATATATATTAAATAATTGTATATATGTTGTAATATTATTTAATATATATTTACTTGCTTCATGAGTGAATCACCATCGGGGTGGAGGTGCCCCCTGCACAACCAAGATCTCGTCATCATACACCAGTGTAATAAAAACTCCTCAAATAGCAAGTAGTGGAAGAGGAGTTTATTTTCCAACTGACACCTCCAAGTCACTCACAGCAATGAGCCAACAGATGGCAACATTCGAAGGTGAGTGCCTGCACATTCCACAGACAATTGAATGTGGGGGACACCAGGTGGGGTTGGGCCAGGAAAATACCAAGTGGAGTGGACATTAATAAATAGTAAATACACAGGGTGAAACAGATCCGCTAAGAGGGGTAATTCTAATAAGATAAATGACAACAGTTATATTGTTGTATAGTTTCACAGCATTGGTTGTTTTAGCATCCTTTTCATTATTTTGTCTGTTATGTCCATATCTGGAAAATGCCAATTCATGTTTTTATGCTGCATTTGGAGATTACTTATTTTATTTAATATTATAAGCTTTTTCTATGTTTAAAAATTATATTATATGTGAATATAAATATATTATATATTTTAGTGCAATGTATATATGCACAATTTAAAATTTATGTTGATATTGCTAACATGTATTTTTTTATTAGAAAAATATGATATTGTGTTTAGAAAATGTAGTTAATATTGTGGGACAGATTTTTTATGCATGCTTATGAAACGTGTGTTTTGGGTATGTTTTACTGCTAGGTGTTATTTAATGTAACTATATTTATGGTGTGAATATTGTTGGTTTCGAAATTTTTGACATAGTCTATTGTTAGTTATAAGTGACAATATTTTTGTTTATGATATTTTTGTTTTTGATATATGTTAAATTAGATATTTGTAATGTTGATATTTTTTTCGATATTGGTGACTTTTTTAATTAAGTATACTATCTAAATATTTTTGTTAATGATATTAACGTTTCAATAATTTTGTAGGCCAATATTTGTGGTATTGATATTATGTCAGAGAACCCACAGGAGCATGTCTATACCTCCCTTGTACCTCTCCATCTATTTCTTCTTGTAGATTTCTAGGAATTCTTTCTTCTTTTCCTATGGTGCTACTTTGTGTTGTAAAGGTTCAAGTTTCATTGTGTTTCTGTATTTGTAAGTAGTTAAATAAGTTATGTCATGTTACTTAATTTTTTGGTTTATACTGTGTTGTAATATGTTAAACATATACTTGTATTATTAGGTTAATGTTAGGGTTACAAACACACCCATGCAGGAACTCATGCAAGTACTCACACAGCTATACAGTTATTCACACAGATACAGTAGTAGAGAAAATGGAGCCACAAAAGACATTTTTACAGCGGCAATCATGTGGCATTTCGCACAGTGAGTAATCATCTCACTCAAATATTCACCGGCTGCTGGTATTCTGATATCTGCAGCCTATGAAAGTTCTTTCAAGGGTTCTGTAGTTGTGGAATATTCTGCTGTACCTAGTTCCTCATGCATCATTGAGTTGTACACTGTTTCGTGAAGTGATTTTAAGTACTTCCAATTGGAACTTTTCCCATTTGAATACTTCTTGGCAGTGCTGCTGGGAATCTATGTGCTTCACATATTACACTGTACATTTGTACCTGTTACCTTCTCTTCCCCAGAAGGCATAGTAAAGTGCTTGCAAACATCACTTTCTTTTGTGCTGTTGTACAGATATAAATGCATGTGTGTGAAGTGATTGAGTAGAAAACTATATTTGTAAATAGTTATTAATGGTTAATAATAGTTCAATAAGTTGTGTTATGTTTATTTGTTTGTGTGTAGTGAGTGCAATTCAGTTTTTCATCATTGCAATGAGATGATATGCAGATTTGATTTTTTTTCTACAATATGTTGTATGATTGTTTTCCCCACTGTTCAATGATGTGTGCTTCAAAAGTTCATTGTTTATGATGTATGAGTAAAGAAGCTGAGAACGGTGAAAAAGGGAAAATGAAAAGCCTATTCATATTAATACATACCTTTACAGTATGAGAAATGTCTAGTTAGGTCTAAGAATTATGGGCCAGATGCATCAAAGGGTTTTTCCCATTCTGTGTCATTAGGAAAAAAAGTGTTCATGCATATGGCCCTATGTCTTTATCCATTGATGAAATTATAAGTTACTTCTGTAGTTCTATGATTTGTAAAACTAATAAATATTTCAGTTTTTTTCTTTTTATGCAGATCATTGGCACTATATATTGGTGTTACGTTCTTTACTAATTAGTTCTTGCACTTTTGTGTCTTAAATTTAGATTTTGCGGATGCACATCCAAGGGCAGATTGCTACAGTAACTAACACACCTCTGCACACATCAGTACAGCAACCGACACACCCAGCTACACACCGACAGAGGTACTAACAGACACAGGCTCACACTGATAGAGCCACTGACATACCTAGACATATATTGATACCGTCACTGTCATACCCAACTACACACTGATACACCCACTGACACATCCAGCCTAGCACTAATACAACCAATAACACACCCAAGTACATACTGACACACCCAGGCATACAGCAATGCAGGCACTAACACACCGATCCAAACCCTACTACATCCAATAACACACCCAGGCATACACAGATGTACACACTGACACAGCCAAAGACTTAGCAATGCAGACACTGACACACCCAGCCAAATAATAACGCATGCAATAACACCCAGACAAACTACGATGCACACACTGACATACCTAGAGAATTACCATTGCAGAGACTGTCACACCCAGGCATAAAGAAATGTAGACACTGACCCATGTTGGCGCCTAAAGGTTTGGTCAAAGTGGTATCTTAGATTAAGCTCCCCAACCTACAGATTGATTCTTGGAAAACCAGATGGCACTTGACAGGTTGGCTGGACCTTTACCACTGTATTTTGAATGGAGCTGGAACAAAAACATAGGTTATGCATATATCATCAACTGCCGGATCCTTAATATTCAGTCAATGATGAGAGGTTGAAGAAGTTTTCATAAATTTTATGTATCTTTAGAATTTAGTAGATTTTTTCATCTTTTTTCAGGTTAGTCCAATTTACAGAATAACGAATGAAAAGTTGATTAGGGACAGCATAAATCAATACAGCATAAAGGAAATTGTCACTAAACTAGCTAAAGTACCTAATCTACCATAGGGGAGACCCGTGAAAAGTCCCTTCCAGAAATTAGAAAGATTTTCGAAGCATAGAGAAAGACTAGAACTTCCCATAAAGGGTCGTTCTGGAAACTCAGCCAAGGTCTCTACAGCTTAATTACAGGGGCACATTTAAGAATGATAGCCTAGTACCAAAAAGTTTGCTTCACCTTATTTTTCATATGCATTTACAGCAAGCACATTTTCCCTACCTGTGATTTACCTATGTATTCTTTAAGCAGAATTAAAATGCATTTTAATGGATTCCTACAAGTTGTACAACAAGCACATTTTTCCTACTTGTTATTTTTTTAGGTGCAAACATTTTTGGGGTTCTAAAGTGCAATTCCAGTATGCAAATTGAAGTTTATTTTTAAAACTCATTCCTTACAATCCCTCCCTTTTGATAATTTTTAAATTATCGCATAATTTTGTTTTACTTGCGAGGTCAAGTCTAGAAAGCTTTTTCATACCCAGATGTGTTGCTTCTATTTCTTTTGATCCCTCTACTAAATTTCAGTGACTTCATGTAGTTGTCATTCATTATGCCATGTAATCCCATGTCCTTTCAGTACATTTTCTTCTGAAAATGTTCCTGTCGTTTTTGCATGCAATATTTACAGCTTAGATATAGGATGTAAAGAAATGTCAAAGCCCTACTATTGCTATTGGCATTAATATTGCTTCCAGTATACCCTTTCCAGCTGATGAAAAACAATTTCTAATAGCGCTCAGTCCTTTTGCAAAAATGTCTTACAAACGTGGTTTGTCCAATTCACGCAATTCAGGTTCTAACCCTGAAATGTTCTTGGCAT
The DNA here is from genome assembly GCF_964204655.1 of Triturus cristatus. NCBI lineage: Eukaryota > Metazoa > Chordata > Amphibia > Caudata > Salamandridae > Triturus > Triturus cristatus. The sequence goes on from NC_140594.1 coordinate 885,117,609, forward strand.
AACTTTCAATTTCCTTAATCCCATCTGGTATGAATGCACAGCAGTGCGTTAAATTCAGCATGTGGCAGACTTCTCCCTTCTCAGCGAGGAATATGTCCAAAGAAAGGCAGTACTGCAAAACTATGAACCTTATAACAATTAGTTTGGTGATAATCAAGAGTAAAGCTCCAGAAGTGCTGGTTGCCATTGTAACAATTACAGTAGCTCATTTCCTGATCTTTTCATCATTTAGGATGACTCCTACAGGTGGTATTATTGCTCTAAATATGTCTTCTTTGCTTGTGCTACGTTTCCATCTGTGTGCTGGTGTTAATGCTCACGCATCCAAACTTGTAGCATGATACATCTTCAGAATTAGTATGCCTAAATATCAAGTCCCCTCCCAATTGGCAGGTGGTAAGAACTTAGCATTGTGTCCACAAATGTAGTAAACCCCTGGAATTGCCTTTTTGCCTCCCTAGAATATGTGAAATGGCTCCCCTGTCAGTTCAAATATGTGTTCACAACTGCTGATTCCTACATGTCTAGTCATTTTGAGTGTTCCTCTTTTGTAAAAGCAATCCTTCCCTTTGTTTCGCCTGTCTATTCTGAGTTTAGGATAAACCATTTTGTTCATAAATGTATCTCTTCTTTCTTATGTACGTTCTCCAAAATGTCTTCCTTCCTGTCTGTAGCTTTTGTCATGTTCATGTATCTTGGCTCTAAAGCCATAATGTAAGCCTTCTCTATAGGTCGCATTATGCAGGTTAAATTGTTGTTGTAAACTCTTAGGCTTTCTACAAATGTATGCAGGAAAAAATAATACTAAGCGGTATCCATCATTTTTGCTTGCAGGTGTAATTCATGCCCTCTAATAAAGGCACTCTATGGGGTACTAAATCATAATTAGAATGAAAGTATTCAAAATGACTTCACCTGTAAACTAGCGAATGTACAATGCTACAAGAAACTATATAAGACAAGGGTATGTGGTAATATATGGCCGCCTCAGAAACAGAAGTCGGTAAGTGTGCGCAAACATAGCAATCCTTTACATCCTTGGCATTAGTGCATTATTGTACTAATCTAGAATATACATTAGTAGAATAATCATCTTTCTTGTAACTCACAAATGTTTTTGTGAATATACTATCCCTAATATTGTGTATATAGATAGATAGTTTTTATTGCACAATTAATTAAAACCATTGCAATCATGCTGAGTTAAAATCAATATAAAGTGCATTATTTCCAGAGTTATTAAGAAATAGAGAACAATTACATCCTATTATTCTGAAGAATCAAAAGCTTTAGACACCATTTTATCAAATATAAAAAACTTAGGGGTTAAAACCATTTAGGCAGCATTCTTAATTAGAATTCTGTAAGATTGTTTGAGTCCAGGACAGCTTTTACTGCAAACAAGAATTTTATTAAGCATGCCGCCAGCTGCACAGCCGCCTTTCATACACTCTACCAAACTTCTTGACATCTCCGTACTTTTAAAAAGAGCCAGATATTGTGTACATGTGTACTTGTGACATTTGTGCTTGATGGCTCTAAATCAGGTGTTATGTAAAACATTATTAGTACTATTGTGATCATTATCACTGTTACCATGAAAACCACAACCATGATACATTTACACTTATTTCTAATGCAACACATTTTTCTCTGTCAGTATTTGAAAAGCTTACTGTAAAGAAGTAGTAAACAATCTTCTTCAAATCTGTTATGTCATCGTTCTGTTTTTTTTCTTTTTCTTAGTTGCCCAGTTTCCTAATAGACAATCATTAACCCTACTCTGTGCTCTTCTACAATGATATTCCTATTCTTCTGTAACTTTGTTTTCAGACCTAGGTCAGTCTTCTGCAAAATAAATAACTAAAATAACGAACATCTAATTCGAACAATTTACAGTTTTTCTTCTAATTGCATTAAGTTTATTTTTATGTTTCAAATCAAATTTAATAATTTATAATGTCTCTGCAGTTCAAGGGAGTTCTAACAGTTCAGGATTCACATTGCACAGATCTTCCAAAGTGACATTCAATGCTGCATTTACGTAGTAAGACCATTCAGGTACTGAATATCTTCTGCAAGGTATTCAAGTCCTTTTGGACCTTCTTAGGACTTGATGATTTGGATTGAATTCACCTTTATCTTCTGTTTTACTCTCCTTATTCTCTGTCTCTGGAATCCGTGCTAATGATGAGTTTCTCCTTAGTCTCTCTTTATCGAGACTCCTGGGCCACTCCACTTGGTGGTGGGCTCTCTTTATCCCAGTGCTTGTTCCTTCAACTGGATTCTTGTTCATTTCTTTGTTCTGATTCACAGATGCTTGCAGCGTGTGGTTCAGTCTCTGCCTGATCTTTGTCCAAGATTTCAAGGCCACTCTGTGTAAATTCTGTATTTGTCTCATAGTATGCAAATCTTCACCCCTTTCTTCTCCTTGTACTTCTCTCTGTATCAGAATAGGTGCTGGTGCTGCAGGTCTAGGTTGTCTCTCAAGTGGTGGCACAACCACTACAGAGCTTCTTTCTGGATCATAGCCAAAGTCACTTCTTTTGGATTGCTCACTTTCTTGGTGTGTGAGGCATGTATCCAGTTTGGAATTCCAGCTCATTAAATAGCAGAGTTCATAGTCAGTAGGACTTGGAAGGGGCTTTTCATCTGGGTTCAAGACAAGTCTTCCAAACGTGCTTCTTGATCACAACCTAATCACTAGGATCGAGGTTGTGACACTGTTTGAGCTGACATCTGATGAGACTGAACACACCCATCAGCCATTGTCTTGCAGTAATCAAATATCATATAATCTGTGATATTCACAAGGGCAATTGCAGGCACAGCAGGTAGTCTCATAGCTCTTCCCATTAGGATTTCATGAGGGGATAATCCTGTCTTCCTGTCTGTTATACTTCAAACGCTCATCAGCACCAAGAGTAAAGCATCTGGTCATTTCAGTGAAGTCAAAGCACAAATCTTCGCCAATCTAGATTTGATTGTTCCATTCATTTGTTCGACTATGTCTGATGCTTCGGGTCTGTAACTGCAAAATAGCTTTTGTTCAATATGGAGAGGAGCAAATTGCATGTTCATCACTTCATTGCTGAAGTGTGTTCCTCTATCTGACTCAAGAAGGACCAGCATACTGAATCTCGGAATGAGTTCATGTAATAACTGTTTACCTGCAGTCAGACTGTTGTTTCTGTTTGCTGGGCAGGCTTCCACCCATTTCTAGAAAACACAGATAATCACTAGGACATATCCCAACCCATTGTGCACAGGCATCTCAATAAATCCACTTGTAGTCTGTTAAAAGGGCCACATGATCTCGCTATGTGTGTGCTTCTAGCCTATCTTTTTCTCCCTACATTCAGCTGTTGACATATACCACACCTTCTGCAATTCTCACCAGCAATCATTCAAAATCTGGGATTATACCAACTTTGTCGAAATATTCTTACCATGGCATCTCTCCCCAATGTGTGTATCCATGAGAATAATATGGCCATTGGAAAAAACAAGCTGTCAGGCATTACTGGCCTTCCATCTGCTGACATCCAGATGTAATTTGCGTTCTTTACACATCCTGATCTGATCTACCCATTTTGTTCTGCTTTGGACATATTTTCTTATACTCTTTTCAATTCTTCCTAAGTGTCATTTATTTCCATTACCATTGCAAAAGAGTTGTCTTCCTCAGATTCACATGTGAAACTGCCATTAAATGTGCATGCTAGCAGGGTACAATACCTGGCTACAGAATCAGCATTTCTGTTGCCTATGGCAGTGTACTCGCTGCCTGTTTGATGTCCTGGACATTTTACCACAGCAATTTCACTAGGCATTTAGAGTTGGTCAAGCAGATTTTTAACATGTTGTCCAGTCCGGACTTATGGAGGTGAGAAAACTACATTGTGACCATAATTACGTTATGCACCGCACCAAACACATACTGACTGTCAGTAAAAATGGGGACACTTATTTGAGCAGTTAAACTGCAAGCTTGGGTAAGGGCAATCAACTCGGCAACTTATGCGTTGAAAACAAACTGAAGCCAAGAGGCTGCTATCACATAATTTATGGAGCACACAACATAAGCTGTTCTTAGTGTGCCTTCATTTCCTCTCAGGCATCATCATCCTCAAATAGGACATGGTTGGGCTCATTTAGGGGTTCATAGTTAATATCAGTTCTGGGTTTACTGCTTATTTCAGCAACACTTAGGCAATCATGATCAAGCTCTTCACAATTTTCACTTTGCTCAGTTACAGGCGATAAATCTGATAAGTTTAGTACATTGCAATGTTTATCACAACATTTTTAGAGGCCAATAGACTTTGCTCATAACATGTCAACCTATTGTGAGTGAGTTACTAGGTCTTTGTCTTGGTCAACAGTAGCTCCACAGAGTTCGGGCCCACGACAATTAAAGAGCCATCACTATGTTCTGCTCTTTTCCAGACTCGCACTCACCGTGGCTACCGCCTTCAATCAGCCAGAAGCCCTGCCACTACAGGATCAAGTGTGGAAGAGAAGTAGGCCACAGATTTTTGTGCTCCGCCATGAATTTGTGTCAAAACTGAGAGTGCACACCTGTTCCTATCAGTGCAAAACAGAGTGCTCTTTTGTATAATCAGAATACCTTATTAAAGATTTCAATCGTTGGCGTGATGCCAAAGGCTCAGACACAAGTATTCAATAAAAGCAAAGGTTATAATAGGTTGTGTGTTGCCAAAGGGTCAAACACTGGTAATTGATGCAAAACATAACTGAATACACACCCTGGAAACACAGAATTCATTCATCCAAAGAAAGGGTTTTACAAAAAGACACCCACGCAAGTTTAGCATGAATTTCCTTTTTTCGTTTCTATAATCTGCATTTACAGTCAACAGACAATTGGTGATCATATTACCCAATGCAATAAAGGAGAGACGAGGTTGCGCAAGAGATAAAAGAGATGTGCTTGTGGAGGAAAAGAGGAAATCAGGAAGGTTTGGAATATAGATTTTCTTATTACAGTAGAACACTGGTCTGAATGAGAACCAGTCTTTTTAGAACCTGTCCAAAGTTTTCATACACTGATTTATGTCCTTCATAGGGGTGCGTGATTGCACAATACAGTTTAGGAGGGAAAATAATTGGAACAGATCCTATGTAGGGGAGAGGGCGTTGGTGTTTCGACCCGGCTTAGGCAAAAGGGCTATTTGATGCCTCCGCATGTGGGTCTTCTTCAGGACGAGGGAAGGCAACCTGTGATGAATCAATTATATGAATTATTAAGTGTCACCTCCAATTATGGAGGAAAAAATGGGTGGATGTCTAAGTACTGACCTATGTCCCAGGTTGAGGCTGGTGTAGGGTTGAGGTCGCTGAACGCTAGTGAAGGGCGAACCAAGCTGAATATCCAAAGTTGGACAATCTAAAAGGAATTAAGGCCACCGTAAGGTTGAAATTCCAATTGATGTAAATTATAACAAGCGTGTGCAGAGCAAAAGCCGACTTACACGCAAGGGCGGAGTAGTCGCGCTGAGTGGACAGCCAAAAGTGAAGTCCAAGTATTTCACCGTATTTACTCATGAAGCGATCCAATCCTAAAAAACAAAGGGGAACTAAGTAAACTATGACTGCGAGTGGGAGAGAATACGTGAACATTCCGTTTGTGTCCGGGGCTGGTATGACTAACCTTGTTTACAAAGCAGCGCGACTCGCAGGAACCCGCTCCATCAGAATTCTGGGGGAACTGACAGGCGAGCGCGCTGTTATGTAGAGAAAATGAAAGCCGGCATCTACTGGTCCGGCGTGCACGAGGAACCTGAGGTGCACGTCCTCGGACAATGTCATCCAGGAAGGAAGGCGGGCCCCGATAGGAGTCCGGGAGGGAGCGCTGGCTATGACGTGCACATTGACACACAGAGTGAATCACTATGACAACAGAGGAATGCCGAGCGGGCTCGAATTCAACAAGGCTCAAGGGAATGCGCCGCAGGGCAGAGTGCGAAAGATCATTAGTTGATAGAGTGTGAAGCACAGATTATACTACATGTGCACATCTCATAATAAAATAAAACAACCCAACTGTAATTAATCCTATGGTGTGCATATAGGCATGTTGTGACATTGCTGACAATCAAATAAGATTACAATGGTATATGAGCTGATAAACCAATTACACAGTGCTACTATGTTAATGCAGTGATGTGAAAACTTGATTGATATAAAAGAGAAGCTATTTACAAGGCATCTACAGTCATACACATAAGCGTTGGTTCTGGTGCATTAACCTTGTAAAGTGGATGCACAAGTTCGAGACAATAGATGCTTTAAACCGGCAGCATGCCAACGATGGAATTCTTTAATAAGGTATTTTGGAAAGCCATCTCTCCATAATATATTGTACCCAGGTCCTGTGACTCCTATTGGGTTACCCCATTACTTCATAATGTTTTGTATAATCAGGCATTCCCAGAGATGGGGCGCAACACAATTTTTCTTTCAGATGTAGGAACGCTTTTCTACATTCGTTGTCCCAAGGTAGTGGATCAGACACATCATGGTGTATCAGCCTCGGTAGAGGCTTTGCCATTATGGGAAAGATTGGTATCCACTGTCTACGATAGCCAACCATTCCCAAAAACATTCTGATCTCCATTTGTGTTCGTGGTGTAATCATTTGTAGTATGGCTTCGACTCTTTCTGGTGAAACCTTCCTAATTCCTTTCATGATAATGTGTCTCAGATACTGAACCCTTTTTGACAGTTCTGCAATTTCCCTGGAGACACTTTGGGGCCTATTAGCATGGCGGGCGGATCGCCCCCGCCGGGCCGACGGTAGCCACCGCCGGCCTGGTGGGAGCAATCCGCCTGCCATCCTTCCATGATTGACCCCCCGCCACATTAGGATGGCTGGGGGGTCCGCGGCAGATGGGGAGGCCGTCCACCACTTTTCCGCCGAGCGGTCCCTTTTACCGTTGCGGTGGCAGGCAGACTTTGTCCGCCCACCATCGTAATAGAGCCCTTTGTGTCCGTTCTCTGCCAGGTGAATCAAGAATGCAATGATGTTGTATTTACAAGTATCGCGTGTTCCTGATGCTACTAGTAGGTCGTGTATATACTGAACAAGGGTAGACTCCACAAGGCATTTGCAATGTCTTAAGAGTTCCTTTTAGGATCTGATTGAATATTGACAGACTCTCTGTATACCTTTGAGGGACACAACACCATATGATTGTCTTCTGCTGGAAGGTAAATGTGAATAGGTATTGGCTATCTTTGTGAAAAGGCACTGAATAGAGCGCCTGACACAAATCAAGGAGCCCCTTCTGCTGCTTTCTGCCCTGACCTGCCTGTAATCTACAGACAGGGGGACTACTGCCCCCCAGCAGTCAATGCGCCAGGAAGGCACCGGCTAGTGTTTTCGCGCCCGTAGGCACTTAAATCAACACGGAGCTCCCGCTGCGCGGGAGCCTCTTTTGCTGCTTTATGCCCTGCCCTGCGTGCAATCTACGGATGGGGTGACTACTGCCCCCAGAAGTCAACGTGCCAGGAAGGCGCCGGCAAGTGCTTTTCGCTCCCGGAGGTGCTTAAATCAACATGGAGTTCCTGCTGCACGGGAAGCACGAGGTCCTTGCCCGTCATTGCCTGGAGAAGGCTGGGCCGGGCCCCCCCTAGTGGAGTTGGGAGAGGAAGATGGAAGCTTGGGCCTTCAGGTTGAGTTTTCCACTCATTGTTCTTACTTGTCTTAATTCTGCTCTGGCTCTTTGGGCAAGTTGGACCTGAACTCGATTCCTGAATGTAGTTATACCTCATGACAATCGCCATTTAATAAATAGACAATTACAGGATCGTAATTGGAAAGCGTAAAGCGTCGGGCCCTCTTGAGCCTAGTACTAAACTATCTAACAGCACTACCTCGGACTCTTTTTTTGGCAAGAGCGGTAGGGGTCATTACTATGGAAATTGATGTGGCTGAGCGCAGGCCATCGCTGGAGGCGGGGGGACTACTTCTTGTGGGGCCGGTAATGCATCTGTTGCCGCCTGCCCCACAGGATTGTGCAGCACCCCAGCCTGACAAGAGTCCTTTTCATCCATTCTCAATGGCTCTACCCAATGACAACACTATTTGGGAAATTCCAAATACTAGCCTTAGCCCCCCAGCCTAAAAGGAAGAGGCAAACCAAAAAAACATTGAAGCCGATGGGTCCTAAAGGACTTTTGAACATGTCTACCAGCCATCCTGCTTCTCAGCCCAGTGTTAATAGCTCAATTCCCCTGAGTCTTGCTGCCTTAGACTAGACAGACTTGCTTGGCAAACTCAAAGATACAATCCAAATGAGTATTGCCTCTCTACTTGAAAGAATATCCGTACTAGAATCAGCTTTACCAAAGCTAGATGCTGGGCTTGATCCACTTAGGATGCCATGATCTCAGTTTGCTCCTCGGTTGGATGGGGTGCAGGGGCTGATTCGCGACCCTTACTTGGTCAGGACACTATATGAGGTCAAGCCACAGACGAAGGTATCATTTCCACTCCCAACCTCTGTCTGCAGCCCCCTCAGTCTTTGGCCTGCCCAGTCATACCAGCTGCAGGAAAACCTGCCACGGAGGACAGACATCAAGGGACTCATGTGGGCCAATTAGTTCATGGGGAGCCGGTGAGCAGGCCTGTGAAGTCAGGTGTACAACTTCCTTGTCTTAACCTGCCGCCGGACTGTTGTGCTTACACTGCCATCTTGGCTGGGGTCCCGAGCCTATACGATACTAACTCAGAAACTTTTAGCCAACTGAAAAACAAAGTATGCTATTGGCTGGCCAATAATGTTGACTTTATCTATACTGATTATGACAATAATTTGTTTTTCAGGAGGGTAGGGTGGGTGGGACCAATGCATGAGTCCTTACAGGGGGATTGTGTTGTAATCAACTGCTGGTCGCCTGGCTTGGCTAAGAGCTTAGTCCACAGTTCTGTATCATCAACCATTATGTAAGCTTGCATTAACACCCTCTCGTTGGGTTTCTTCTATCGATGTTTGCAGGCCCCACCCCCCACGGATAGTTTGATCCACCACTCCTTTAGGCTTCCAGCCCTCTCCCCCACACAAATGGCGATCCCCGGGAGTGACAGATTCGACCCTCTAAGTGCCATGGATGGAAGTTATTGACTCCAGGTTCCATCTTCTCCTGGGATCAACTGTCCAAGCTTAGAGATGGGTCTCCCTAATTCACCACTTGTAGAGCTAACACCATCAAGTGCTTCAGGGTGCCCATTAAATATTCTAAGCTGGAATATAGCAGGTATTAGGGATAAGGTAGCGGATCCTAATTGGCTCAATTTTACTTCTGAGCTTGACATCATTATGTTACAGGAGACTTGGGCTATTGACCCAGTTGGCCGAGATGACTATGCAAGCTTCTGTGTGCTAGCAACTCATTCCCTTGGCCGACGGCCATGCGGGGGCTTAATCACCTTAATAAAATTTGCTGCTAATCTGAAAGTTTACCCAAACCCCATCAAACATAGTGACTTTCAGATCCTCTGGGTGTGTATTTCTAAAGCACTTAATTTTTTCCTTGTGAATTTTTATAACTCGATTGGGGATCCTGGGTGCCAGAACGAGGTGCTTTTTGAAGGAGTATCGCACCATGAGTTTAGATCATATGCTCATCCTAAATCCTCATTATAGGCGGGGATTTTTACACTAAGCTGGGCCACATATGCCACGAAGGGAACCCATTTGTGCTAGAATACCTTGAGATCTGTGACCCCAGTTCCGATCAAAGGGGCCGGAAGCTGTCGGAGACTCTCGGTCGGGCTGGGTTAAGAAACGTGATGCCTGGGGGTTCTACTCTGTCTAGGGAACTGCCCACTTTTGTGGGCTGGGGAAAGGGGACAATTATAGACTATATTTTTATTTCACGTTCTCTTGATAGTCTGGTTGGCCCCGGAGTGGTTCATGAAACCACCTTCAGTGACCATAACCCCATAGAAATAGTTTTAAAAGTTAACGTTGGCCGGCTGTAACCCCCGACCCTGGCCTGATTGGCCTAACCACCAAGGACAAGGGTTTGAGGGTAAAGTGGCGTAATCTCCCAATGGCCAAAGTGAATAAACATGTGGTGACAAGGAATATTGCCATCATATTGAAGCCCCTGTTAGCTTTGGAAACATGACCCCCCCAGTGGTGGCAGCCTTCGACCGGCTAAACAAATCCATTTTTACTACCATAAGAGATTTGGCGAGTAAGCCCAGAGGCGCCAAGCCAGGCTGGTTCAACAAAACATGTAGGGCCGCAGGAAATTATTTGTGGGAGGTCCTAAACACTGTGCCGGTAACAAAGATAATATTAAGGAGACCAGGATGGTGTATAAACTTGCCCTGGGGAAGAGGAAAGTTGAGCTCAAAGAAACATCTTGGGACCGGCTGGTGTCTGCATGCTCGGCCAGAAACTCCAGGAGTTTCTGGGTTGTGGTCAACAGAAGGCAACCTAATGTGTCCGCTCAAGGTGACATAGGCTCCTCCATTCCTCCAGCTGCATGGGTTAAACATTAGAAAAAGGTGTATGCGCTGGATAAATACCTTGCTCCTACCCAGGGTGATAGGGATAATCTGTACCCTTTGGAGATTAGGTTTGAGTTCGATGAGGCATATAAGGCAGTCATGGGCAGACCTTCCAACAAAGCCTCGGGGCCTAATGGTATACCCATGGACCTTTATAAGGATGAACCCCATTTCTGGGCTACAGTCCTGGTTAACGTTCTTAATGCTGCATCACAACTAGGTCTCCTGCTGATTTGGAAATCTGCTACTATAGTACCCATTTTCAAGAAGGGGGACGGGCAGGACCCGGCTTCTTACAGACCAATTTCCCTGCTATGTTCAGTAGTAAAAGTGGTAGGGCGTATTATCCTCCAGTGCGTTGAAGACTGGGCTCGGGAGAAATACATCATCTGCCCCGTCCAAATGGTTTCAGGGAAGGGATGGGCACTGTTGAACAGTGCCTGAACCTAAATCTCATCATTGGGAAGTACGTTGTGGTGAAGCAGGGATCCATCTTCCTTGCATTTATGGATCTCAGCAGCGCTTTTGACAGGGTGAACAGGTCCAAGCTCTGGGACATCCTTGGAGAGATGGGCCTGTCTGCTGACTTGATTAACTTCCTTAGAGCTCTACATATGGATGTAAATGCACGTGTTAGGTATGGCACAGAGGGGGAAACTTCTGAATCCTTTAGCCAACCGCGCAGCGTCAGGCAGGGATGTGTGCTGGCCCCATTGTTGTTTTTATTATATATTAACAGCCTGAACATTTGCATGAGCGAAATTGGAGCAGATCTGCTGAGGGTTAAGACTAGTAGGGTCCCGTCTTTGCTTTATGCCGACGATGCCGTGTTGATGGCTCAAACGGCCAATGGCTTCAAACTCCTGGTCGACCGGTTTGTGATGTTCATGGATGACTTGGACATGGACACTAACATCTCCAAGACACACTATATAGTCTGTGGGAGGAGGTCAGATAAGACAAGACCCATTGACATTAAAGGGCAGCACATCACCAGGGTCTCCACTTTTTCCTATCTGGGGATCTCAGTTGACCACAAGAGTAACTGGCTCCCCTGTATATCTATATATCAGAAACAATTGGTGGATATGCTACTTCAACCTGCACATCAACAGACGTTCATTGGTAGTAAATATCACATCAAATCAATTTCATTCCATTTTCTATTGGGTGCTCACATGGTGCCAAATACTCCCCCACCTTGAGTATTGCACTATTAGATCTACAAATGTAGTCTAAATACAATTTAATCTCATAAACACCAAAGCACACCAACGAAAAGTAATTATAGTGTTCCTTGATCAATTCAACATTGTCTGCAAAAAGTCCAAGTTATTTAGTCCAATCTTATATGTGCTATTTGAACACACAGTCCACATAAAATATTCTGCATCCGAAGAAAGTGTTCCGTTATCACTTTTTTATTCCATATACAAACGGCAGCCGACACGTGTTTCACCCTTCCGGGCTTCCTCAAGGCTGCAAAATCACATATCAAAAACAAAATTGTAACATTCCATTTTAATACGATTAAAACACAATACAAAACTTTAAAGCCATTATCCTACTGAACATTGTAACCATAAGTATACAAGCCAGTCCCAAGTGCAAAACACTATAAGAATCTAAGGTACACCCTAGAGATGTTATCACCCGTGCACCGAAGAAAGAGAGAAACCGATTCCAAGTCACTACGTGCCCTATTAGTGATTCTATGTTCCTAATAATTACACATCCTGCTAACACTTTTTGTTAAAGTGACAGCCAATACAAATGAATGAGTGTATTTCTATCACTCATTGATGATCCGATTTAGACAGTGTGTAGTTCTGTGCCATATTATAGATGTCCCAATTTATATTGTGAAGGACTAAATAAGGGGTATCTAGGAAGAAAACACATTGTTCACATCTTATTTCAACTTTATATATGTATTAAATGTTCAAAGCCAGTCGTTTTCATAAAAATATCATTTGCCTCAGAAATCTTCCCTTTTCCCCTGTATATCTAGCCGTTGTTCCGAATTTACCCAAGCCTGTGGCGCCCTATTTAGATGTTCACTGTCAGTAGGTAACAAGCCAGTTCTGCCCTTGCTACAAATATATAAAATGAAGTATCTCCCAGTTTTGACGTATGGAGGGGCGATTTGGGGGTATCGAAAGCCCAAGGGAATCCAGACGAAAGAGGACCGTTTTTGTAGGAAACTCCTGGGGGTGGGTCTAAACAGCCCCTCATTTGTAACCCATGAGGAATTGGGGTTAAACTTTGTGGAGGATCAGGTCACATTGGCTCCATTGTTATTATGGATCTCTGTCTGGGCGAATGAGTGCCTGTGGTTTAACAGGAGTGTGACTGAAGATTGCATGGAATGCACGTAAGGCCAGAAGATTCCTTGGACACACTATATAAAATCAGTTGTTCGTTCCCTCGACCGTATGGAGATCTTCGATAGGCCAAACTATCTCAAAAAGGTTAACCGCAGGCTCCTAATGGAAGCTTTTTAAAACAAGGCCAAAGAGGATAGGGAGTACGGGCACTCACGAAAAATTCAATCAGATCTTTCTTGTTGTTGAAAACGGTTAGTGGCCCTGAATATTATCTTACTGCAGTCAAGAACCCTAGGGACAGATCCTTACTCTCTAAATTTCGATTGGGTACTATTCGTTCGATGATTTGCTTCCCTCCGGGCCAGTTTGATCCCAATGCCCTTTCAACCTGTCCTTGTGATGACTGTTCCCCCAGACTCTAATACACCTGGTTCTATTTTGTAAATATTATGAATTTCTCCGTAGAAGATACCTTTTTCCACTTTTTAAAGAGAGGGGTGTTACTCAATTCCGTCTGGCCTTTTTATTCTTACAGTTATTGCAGGACCAGGCGGTGATGACGGCAGTCATCAGCTACTTAAAAGGTGCTTTACACTGGAACAAAATAATGTATGCCTAGTAATAACGATGTACATGATAGGCCGGGGACTGGATCTTAATTGGTTTTTAAATGTTCATGATTTTTTTAACTGGTCAAATCGATCTGGTCAGTGTTTAATAATGGACTTTTTAAATGGCTTATGTGTTTCTTTTTAATATGAGTTTTTTTTCTGAATATCATGTATAATCGAATAAAGATTAATATCAAGCAATTAATCAATCAATCAATGACATTGAACCATTCTACAGTACAGGGAACTTGGAAAAGCACAGTGGCAGTATTTGGTACCATGGGACAACAGGGCACCACTATTTCATTGATTTGTCACAAATCTTGGGCAAACCTATATTGAACATTGGGCTCCTGTAAAGCCATTATAGGTGAATTTTATGGGCTTCCAATCAACTCTCAAAATATGCCTTCCTGAAACATGTCTTCAATCACTGGTTTTATTCCTGCAATAATCTCTGGAGACAAGTGATAGGATGGTGTTCTGTGATAAATAGCATTTGGCTTTAATCTGATATGAACTGGTTCTGCACCTTTTATAGGTCCAAACTCTTTCCCTGTGAAATCCCAAACTTCTGCATTTATGGTGTCTCTTAGGTCTTCAGGAAACTCAGAAAGTGTCGGTAAAGGAACATAACCACCTCAGCATTTTCCCGATCATTTTAAAGTCAGCATCCTCATCATGGGTCTGAAAGGCTACAATGTCGGTGCGCAGTATATTGTACAATTTCATTTGCACAACAGATCTCTCCCTAACACATTGATTGGACTGGTATCACAGACAAAAAATCGGTACTTCTCTTTAAAATGCCCCTATTTTTTCAGGGACTTCTTCTGAAATCGAATTTAGCATTTGTTTGTTTGTAACTCCAACTGCTTGGATCGTTTTCCCCGAGAGAGACAAGTCTGGTACCTTCACTGTCCTAACAGTGCAACGGGTAGCTCCTGTGTTAATCCATGGCGGGGGCGCAAGTTATATTTAATTTAGTAGTATAGTTTCCCCTGACGAAATTTAACATAGGTTAAGGTATTTAATTCCTCCAGTAATTATCAAATGCGTCAAATTACTACCAACTCGTAATTCTAAACTGTGCGTAATCAGTAGTTTACCCAAGGGTTGGAATATAACGACCAACTCGTAATCAGAGCCAAAGTGTGTTGTAATATGCAAACACTATCTGCCTAGGGCTGGTACATATTTACTGCAAAACGACGATCGGAAATTTTGATTGTAGTCCTATTCTGTAAATGCCATAGGAGAGGTGTTGCAGAACAGGGACAACCAGGGCTGTCACAATGGTAAAGCAGCCGGGGCTTTTTGCTCCATACCCCATACTTTACTAAGGGCCCTGTGCTCCATTCATAACATATATTGACATGTTTCTTTGTGATGGAGTTAATGTGAAACACTACTAGGTTTCATATTTAATATTATGGTTTCTTTTTCTATATGGTAGGTGTTTTCTACAATTACGCTCTGCTCCTTGAATGAGAACCCAAGAAGGGCATGGCAAAATCTTTGGCCCCTAGCTCCAACAAATCTTCTGACATGCCTGTGGGCAACTCAGTTTAGTCATGTTTTTGTCTCGCCTAGCGTTGCAGCACGAATGCGCTGCCATCGCTTTGCAAGGCATGCAGTATATACTGTAGTGTGGAAGCTTCGTGGAAGCTCCGCCCACTCTCTGCCCATTGGCTTTTGTCTTAAATGCTGCCTTCCGATTGTTTTGAGGCTTGTTAGTCCCTCCTCATTCATCATTTGTATCCTTCCATGGCTATTGGCCCCTTTACTCCTGACTTCATTTTCTTTTAGGTCTCGCCTAGCGTTGCAGTGCGAATGCGCTGCCATCATTTTGCGAGACATGCAGTATATACTGTAGTGTGGAAGCTTCGTGGAAGCTCCGCCCACTCTGCCCATTGGCTTTTGTCTTAAATGCTGCCATCCGATTGGTTTGAGGCTTGTTAGTCCCTTCTCATTCATCATTTGTATCCTTCCACGGATATTGGCCCCTTTACTCCTAACACTATTTTCTTCTCTGTCTCCCCACTCCACAGCCCCCTCCCTCAGTCTGTGACTTCTCACCCTCCCCCGCCCCAGACACTCCCATTCGTGTTTTCTTGCCTGCCGGCACTTCCATTTTCATCTTTATTATTGCCACCTTGAAATATGCGAGTTCAAGATGCATGCTGTACAAAAACTTCTTGTGTTTAATTAACTAGATTTTAATGTTACTCTAAATATAATAAGACTCTAGGCAACATTCGGGGTATGCATGGCAACTGACACCTCTTAGTTCACAAATGGCATTGTTGTCGGGCGGGAGGAGCGGCAGTGTTTTAACTCATGCTTAAAATGCGCACTTTTAATAACTTCCTCTCAATTCAGTGCTAAATTCTTGTGTGCTGAGGTGACGCGCTAAAGAAATGCACTTTTTTGAATTCTGAAGAGACATTATCGCATATTTACATCATGTTTACCGTATGATTAACATGCCGATCATTTTCAAGGCTCGCCCACTGGCTTGTATACGCTTGGCTCGTCTCCGGCTGGCTCTACCTGTTAATTAATATATTGGCTCACGCACCTCTAACACAGAGAGATGAATGGATACATGACAGTCAGCCCGGTAGATGGTAGAGAAATAGACTGGTGCAGACAAACAGACAAAGTCAGTCTATATTACCTCACGTCACAATCATCACTTTCAATAACCTGGAAATCTGCTGGCAACTCCCGCATGACCCAACCTCATCCCCCTCACCTATTCTTGGCAGAAGCGGCAGATTCTGAGCTGTGCCCTGCTGGTGCAGAGGAGCACGGCAGAGTCTGTAGAAGCGCTGGGCACCTAAGTCTTCCGTGTGCCTTCACACTCAGGATAAATGAATAAATTTTGTTGTGTGATATAGTCGCCCCTCTGTGAGCACTGTCTGGTAGATGAAGCTCTGTGTTAATAAACACATTCAGAGAGTAGGTTGTGTACAAACAAACAACAGCCACAATACTGTATGTTTTTAACGTGTAGTTAAATACCTGCTCATCAAGTACCTCATTGACTGATCATTCCATGACAGTACCAAAATTACATTTGGACACATTTGCTCAACTGTAAAACACTCCCTTCTATGGGTCATTTCCCAACTTGGGGCTTTGGGGTTAGGTAACCTACTTTGGATGCTGTGTAAAAGAGTAAATACAAAAATGTATGCAATGAAACTAAGCAACCAGTACTGTCTAAAACACTGTGAAAACTGACACGCATTCTGGCATTTTGTTTAGTTAATGTCGATTTTCTCATAGATGCGAGTAGAGTACTCTTAATTTCTTAATGAAATCTGCACACTTTTAACTAATAGCACCGGGTGACCTTTAACAACTAGTCAATGAATACATTTTCATGTACCCCCGAAGCCCCCCTGCCCCCCGCCCCTTGGCAAACTTCATTGCCTCCCAGTGTTTGGGGGATAATCAAGACGCAGGAGAGTGAGTCAAATAGTCTAGAAAATGAAAGAGAAGCCGGGATTCGGATTCACATGCTCCGATCCCGATTGCGCTGGTTAGTCTGCAAGCACTACTTTCATTAATGAGTTTCGCATTAGTAAAGCACCACGGTGTGCATGTGTGGGGACACTTCACCCATGAGGTACGTGCCAAGCAATTGTTGACACAATCCACACTTTGAGTCTTTTTCAATATATTTATTACGAAGTGCAGGACCTTTCCAAGGGATTTTGCACACTACATACATTCACTCCAAAAATAAAACGTGTAGGTAAAAAACATTGCCATTTACAATGTTAATAGCTCTAACTCACAAATGCGAGACCTATTTGCATTGCAAATGCTTGTTGTTTTTACTGTTGCTGTAAGGCATTGGTGTATTGTATTGTTGCTGCTGTTAGCTTCTACCTTGCCGTGTTTTGGAAAGGGTTGCATTTTCGCACTGCAGTGGGGCAGCCCAAAAGCCACATAGAAGCAGTCCTGGTGGTTTTGATGCAGCTGGACAAGGAATAATTTTCCTCATTATGGCAATGGCCAGACCTGCCATCTACATACTACTCTTGGAATTCCAATGAACATATTTAGTTCCATATTTACTTGCTCGCTCAGCACAGTCATGACATGATGGAATAATTAACCATGTACTATAATGCCTCTACTGTTACATCACTTTAAAAACGCCATAAGCAAAAACGCTCAAGGATAACTAAAAAAGTGCAAAAAGAAAAAAGGATAAAGAAAGGAAACAAAAAGCGTATGGGCAAACTTAAGTATCTTTTTAGGCTTATGTCACTATAATCAGGAAAAAGGCCGACACTCACAGTGTCAGTGAGGCAATGCTGTTACATGCTGTTTGCTGTGTTACATGTTACATGCTGTTTGCTGTGATAGGAGGAACCGAAATGTGAATGACAGTTCAACATACCAATAAGTGAAGAGTGCAGATCCAAAGCCCATCTAGGTATGTATATATACGTATGTATTTTTATTTATGAATTGCTTGATTATATGAAGCATGGACTTAGCTGTTTCTATGGCAGACCTATACATTTAAGAGACTATCTCTGCTTTGACTTAAATGCAATCCTAAACAATACACCAATCTGATTTATATGTATTTTTTTCAAACTGAGTCGGATGTGAATTTATCTCCTTTGCAAAGAACATGTGTGAAAGTTAATGTTCCGTTTCGTTTTTCAATAACACAATTTAATATTAACTAGGAACATGTCATTTCATTTGTCCTTTGCTAGCGGTGAAGGAGCGCAATGTACCTGGGACAAGTGGCAAAGTCCTCTCCTGAACACCGTGTGTTATTGCTAGCAGCAACCGGGTAATGTACACCACGTACCATTACATATTTTCATATATTCTAGTCCTCTGAAACAGCTCGTTAATCACACAGCGAAAAACATGCCACGATAATTATAACTTTTCATGCAAAGTCGGTGGAATGGGTAAATGTTGGATAATTTGTTGATGAATAAGTTACTCCCTCCCCAAGGCTACATAGCACCATTTTTAGAAAATTGCTTCAAATAATGTTTTCATCATCTCATCTCTTCCACTGGAATGTGTTTCCTCTGGGACTGTGTATGCTTTGCAAATGGAGGCGTGAACAGCTGCATAGAAGCCGGAAGGACGACTCAGTACTCCATAATTACGCAGGCATTTCAATTTTATCTTTCCGTGCGCCGGTTTAAAAGGCAGAAGAGAAATCGATTATCTAGACACATATGCTGTGCGTGGAAAAAAACACTTGTACTCATTGGCCAAACTTAAAGTAGAACAAGTGAGCTAGGGTGGGTGTATACAGAGATTCATCTTTTTCTTTACAGGCGATATTTCTGCAGAAAGGCCATTTCGACTGGTTTTACTCTTTTTTTTTATTTTTTTTAATTTTATGTAGGGTGAACTTGACCCGAAGGTATCAGAGAGAGCCATTACCTTGAGCCAGGGTCGGGGTTGGGAAGGCGGGCAGTCGGGCAATGGCCGATGCCCGTTTTTTTAAGCCCTCTTTTCTCCCTGCCCACAGAACCTTGCCATCTCTGCCAGCCCCCCAGCCAGGCCACTGTACTGTCAGGGCAAGGACTTGCTGCCACTAAGCCTGCCATCACAGACTTCAGCCTAGGTCCTGTGGGCTGCATGGACACCCAAAATCAGTGCTCCCAATCCCTCTCCACTGCTGGGCTGTCAAACACGGGAAGAGTAAAGAAGCCTTGCGGGGGGTGGGGGGGGGGGGGGGGGGTTCAGTGTCAGGTGCTATGGCCGATGGGCCATCTTCACTTCAGCCCCCATCGCCCCCCACCCACCTCCCAGGCTGGCCCAGAAGCTTTGTTCTTTGCTTCCTTCCACCTCTGCCAGGCAGGCGTGTAATGCCTATTGGGCTCAAAGGGCTTCAAACCCCCCCCCCCCCCTTGTGTGTGTCAGCCCGGGCTGAGACAGCTTCCCCAGGGACACACACACACACACAGTTCTTGATCTCCTGTAGGCTGGCTGGTCTGGCGTCCGTCTTATTGCAAGTACTTCACAGGTCTTTAAAAGACCATTTACTTTTGAACGAGGCTTTGTTGTTTGTCACCCCTTCTTAGAGCCCCTGCATCTCCACTCTGCCTATTGATGAAAAATGTAGCCCTCCCCCCAACATTTTGTTAGCCTTCTACCCCCCCCCCCCCCCCCCTCCGAAATTTGGCTCTAGCTGTGCCTCTGCTGCCAGGCTGTCTGCCTGAGGCTGTAGTAGCCTGGGGAGTGGGTGAGTGTGAAGCGGCCTCCCTGGGGGCCAGTTTTTGCTCTGGATGTAGTGTCATTCTGACCTCATCCCCTTGTGTTCGACCCAGCACAAAAGCACTGCTGTCTTTCCCGTGGCCCCATCTCCATTGGGCCATCACATCACATTGAGGCCTTGGTGGACGGGGAGGGAGAGAGTATGCAGGGGCGGTGCTGGGGCCAGGTGTTGTACCTCAGCCCCAGTGTCTTTCTGGGCTGAGTGTAAGGAGGGGGCGGTGGTGTGTTTGCATAGGCCTAGCTGTGAGGCTACCTTGACCAGAGCTGCCAACTTTCGAACTCGGGAGCTATAGAGTCCCAGCGTTAGCTCAACATCCAGTGATTCTGGGCAAATCACTTTAATCTACCGGGGCTGAAAAATAAAAACACATTTGATCTCCCCTAACGCAACTGGTGCTCATGTAAATAAATCCAGTGCCCTTGGAATCGTTTCACACTATATAAAACTGCAATAAACATTAAAATAAATAACTGGCCATTGTTCATGTTTTAAAATTCTGCAAACGCTAGAGCATGATAATTAAAGACGAATCTTTATACATAATAAAAACCTTATTCCCTTCTAACTTGGCTTTTCTGCCTTTGTTAATTTGACAATCAGTCACAGATAATTAAGGCAGCTTTAGAAATCAAAATAAAGTGCATTTGCCTTATGTTTACTGTTTAAAATACCTACTGATTAGGGGAAATAATACCGGATTTGGGTGATTTTTGTCATTTTAGTACAGGCCAGAATATTAAAATACCCATCAGATCAGGTTGTATGGCCTTTGGACCATTATATTTCACCTTGCCCGCCTGGCCAAAACTCAGTGCTTCTAGTTTTTACCCACGTTACTGGCTTTATAAGCTATAAAATGCTAAAATTACCAAACATTTCTATAAACGTGCCCAATGAGACTAATCAATTGGTGTTTCATGGAAGGGCACGATCTGGGAACGTGGGCCACTTTCTTTAGGAGTACCTGGGGCTAATTGTCATCCCAATCTGAGCCTGACATAAGCACCAGTTGTGTTCCAGACGGACACATTTATTTTGTGAGGCACAGGAAGATTAAGTGATTTGCCCAGAATCACAGGATGTTGAGCGTCCCTGCCGAGACTCGAGCCCAGGTTCCCCAGCTTCAAGGTAGCCCGTTCTAGCCGTTAGGCTTTCTATTCAAATGTAAATGGCCCGCAAGGTAATGTAATCTGAAAAAAAATGGCGGAATTGATTGGACGCCGTTTGATCTTTCTGAAAGACCAGTGCCCTAATAATTCTGGTATTGTCTCTTGCTCTTCGGATATATTCAAAGGCAAGCTTCTGGGCTCAACCTGTCACCTCCATGCCAGCAGCCATTCCTTAAAATCCAACATCTCTTTTACAGCCCATTTAGTGCAGATTTTGTTTAGTTTTTTTTAACCGACCTAAAATCTTGGAATGACCCAGTTAACATCTGCGGCATTGTACCATAAAGGTTAGTGCTCAGTCATGGAAACACAATATAACCTTTGAACAAAATGCACCGTTCTCTGGTTGCTTAGTCTCACCCTGGGTTTATGAACAATTATATGGTTTATGTATTTCATTGTTCAAAACATTGCGAAAGGTCCTTAGTGACCAAAGGGCATGCTGGTCTTTTCTTAGAAATACATAATGAAATCACGCCATCTGTTGCACCAGTTCCAAGTTCCTTTATCATGACACTTAGATGGTTACTCTGAATGCTCTAGATTAAAAAATGAACGATAAAGTTGGCAAACACATCGAAAGTGCTATGAAGGAACGTATGAGTGAATTATAGACACTATGGACCTGATTCATAAAGGTAAACGTACACTTTTGATTTTTTGCAATCCACAAAGGAATTTTATGAGTAGTATCTTTACGACTGCAGAGTTTCCGCATTTGTGGGAGAGACTCCTCACATAAAAAGATAGACAGTCAAAAAGTTACTATTCCTTAAGTTGCTTTTTGAATTGCAAAAATCGTAAGCACACAAAGTGTAAGTTTGCATTTGTGAATCAGGCCCTCCCAGAGGTGATACAGTCCCTGCCTGCCTCCAGAACTCTGATCTCTGACTTTTTCCAACAGTTGACAAATCAAGCATCAGTTGCTGGCACAGAGCTGACACTCTAGACCCCTCAGAAGCTGCCACGCCAGCACTAATCCAGCCAACATCAGACATCACAGTTGATGGTACAATGAAGCTGAGCGCCACACAAACTTGTCTCATGGTGAAGAACACAGCTGAGAGCAAACAGCTCTACCGACGATGACCCCAGTCTTGCCGATTTGCCACAAAGAGGTGCTGCCAGCTATGGCCTTATTGCAGCCATGGCTGCCTCGAACAGAAGTCAATCCCCTGTCCCCTCTAGTCCTTCAGGTTTCAAAGCCCTCTCAGGGTATTCAGACCCGTTTCACTCAGGTTCGGACCTGGGAGTTCAAGAACACAGCGCAAACCCAGCCAAGACAGCCAACTTTGAACTCAGACGACCTGGATAAGATTCATACTGTAAACACCTTGCTGACGGCCAGTCGAGGTTGGAGTGGTTCGACCATCCAGACTTGCCTATGACAGGCTTAAAAGAGGGCCACAAGGGGCACTGTACTTCAACTCGCTCTGGGGTTCTTAACCCAACTCTATCTTAGTTTTTACCCGCACCTCCCTTATCTACATCAAGCCTCTTTGAGGAAACAACGCCTGAACCAGGGTTCAAAAGCCAAGACCAGAGCATCCCAAGTTCCAAAGCCCTTCCCTGCAAGCCATGCTCCTTGGTTCAGGGCCATCAACTGTCAATCAACAACTCATCCACTCTACCCACACAAGCAACCGATGTGTGGCACTCCCTGCTGATTACAATTCACGCCATGGTCACGGCTCTGTCCTATCATTTGGACAAACTAGACGCTCAAGTAGACATCATCGGCTCTCTAGTGACCCTTATCATGGGAATCAACAGCAAACTGAACACCTTGAGCAGTCTAATCAAGCGTACCCAAAGCACAGCCAAACTGGCTGACCCCCCCACCCCTCCCCCAATAAGTCTGGGAGATACTTGCCTGTGTTCCCAATCCTAAAACAAGCTGGCCACCCTGCCGCAAGCTATGGAAACCTTGCTGCAGGAACTTAAGTCACAGCTCCTCCCTTCCTATCTTTCAGCAAGAGAGCATGACTCACAGTCTCCTCCTAAGGAAATGGACAAGATGCAAGGCACCCAAAAACGCCTCTCTACAAATTTGGGCTCATACACTAAAACAAGCACTGTTCAACAACTCGGAAATGCTGCCCACTCTTCTGCTCAACCAACATATACACAGTTGCCTCATCAGCCTATTGGTTCCTCCCTACACTCCAGTGCCACACCATTGGCAAGATTAAGCAAATTCTCCCACAAACGACTAAGGAAACAAAACCCATAAAGCACCCTCTACAATAAAGCAGGAACTGATTTACACTATCTTCACTCAGATCAAATCCAATAAAATTTCTCTATCTTCAGATTTAACAGCACTGCCCCCAGAATCGCCGCTAAATCTTCCATCTGCATACCCGGCACCACTGGAACAACAAACAAACCAAGCTTGCCTAGAAGCAGCAGCAAGTGCCTGCACCAAACGGCCCTTAAAGCCAGGCAACAGACAGTGCCAGGGACAAGACGCCCCAAAGCCTCAAGAAGAACCACTTCAATCTCTCTCAAGTGCACCAGCACCCATCGTTTGTCCGAGCAATTCACACAGCTGGCAAAAAAGGTTGATTGAGAAAAAAGCGACCTTCAGCAAAATAGATATCCACTTAAGTCTGTGCTCCGAATCATCCAATAGAGCACCCTACAGCCAAAAACACCACCACGCCATCCAATAGCACGACTCTCTGACACAAGTTTCGAAAAATCAGGGTTCTGTCAACAGACTGCCAGCCCTTCCTGGGCTCATTCAGCTGGTCTTTACTCCTGAATACCAATCAAGGGGGGCCCACGACATCTTAAACAGGGTCAATATTCTTCTTCTTCTACAATTGATCCCAGACCTACAGAACATAAGATCAGCTGGTATCCTGGCTCATTTTAGAGCCAAGAAGAAAGCATGAACCAGAATCCACTCAGGCCTCATTCCTTACTTCCACATGTGTGGGAACGATCTTGGCAAACTCCACAGTCTTTGAAAGTTGGGGCAAAAAAATCGAGCGGGCAGGGGCCAAAGGTTATCCAATGGTTCTTTTCCACCAATATACCCCCCAAATCAATCTATATTAAAAAAAACACAAGGACTCCAAGGCTCAAAAATATGTTCCATGCTCACCTGTACGATTTCCCAGGGAAAACGCCCAGCTGGAAACAAAAATCAACAAGGAGGACGTGACTTCAGGAAGACTGAGATAAATCACTCTAACTGGGGTTGGTTGTCAACCGCTCTCACAAGCAAGAAGCACCCTTTAACAAAGTAATCCAACTAATGATGGGCAGCGCCTGTGCAGGGACAACTTCAATCCATGCTCTTGGAACACATATGGGCTCTTGCAAAAACTTGAAAATTACAAATCTGCGCCATTTTGGAAGTACTTCAACCTCCTTCTGCTGCAAGAGTACTGGCCCAATCAACTATCCCTTTAACAGGCCTCATTGAATTCCAGAAACCAGCCACAAAAGTCAATAGATATGGTTGACCAATATTCAGCCTCTCCATCTATGTTTCTATATCACAGCAACATACAGTGGAAGAGATTGCACTGAAAGTACCTTGGGCTCAAGCAATTCACCTTAACATCCTCCAACACAGCAAACTCCACTTGCTCAAGAGAATTACCTTCAAACTCCTCACACATGCCTACAAAGCTCTCCATGATGCAGGACCAGAATATCTGAACCACCACCTCGCATTCCACACACCCACCAGACAACTACGCTCCGCCCAACTCACCCTTGCCTCTGTCCCATGGATCCACAAGACCAGAACCGGAGGAAGATCCTTCTCCCACCTCGCTGCAAAGACCTGGAATACCCTGCCCCTCCACCTCAGGCAATTTGGGTCATTGACCCAATTCAGAAAGGACCTCAAGACCTGACTCTTCGACTAAACCTCTACACCCAGACGAATCAGCAGCCTCCTGCCATCCCCAGCGCCTTGAGACCCTCAAAGGTGAATAGCCATGCTTTACAAACCCCTGATTGATTGATTATAAACATCTACATTAATACATTCATACCCAGGAAGAAGGAGAAACTGAATACCTGGTACAAAACTAACTGACCTCAAGCTAAAATACTTTTCTGCAAATATTCTACTATCCTGTGATTTAGACACAACCTTTTTGGGGGAAGAATTGGCTGGATGTTGAGTATGACCTCCCAGCTCAAAATCTACCTCCAGCTACTCATCGGAACAATTTGATAGAATTCTTTTTAAATAGGTGTGACCCCCTAGGTCTCAGGCTCATCAATAGAAGCTTCAGCGGTGTCAAACCACGCGGCTGGAAAAGAACAGAGGGGAAGTCCATCTCCTGCATAGACTTCAGCCTTGGTACGGTGGGACTCTTCAAACATATTGGAGACACAACACATCAACCTTACTATTAGCCCTTTAAAATTGGAGGCAGCCCTATCTACCAGCCTCGGTGTGGACAGAAAAACTAAAATGGCTAAAATGGGACAACAAAATCAGCCAGGAAGTTATGTTGAGGATAAGAGCCCAACTCAACGAAGTCTGGCCCAACGCAATTCCCCATCAGACAGTATACTCTCTTTGTCGAACAAATTCTACAGGAATTCCAAGTTAAACTAACATCATTGCTAAGCCTCGTGACCTTCTTCCTACAAAGTTCAAATTGACAGATGACTTGAAGTTGCTGAAAAGAGAAGTCAACTGCAAAACGCGAGCTCTCATCAAGCAACCCTCCTCAATAGCTGCAAGACTCAGCTCGAGCAAATCAAGATCCCTATTCAGGAGAGCAATCTAGCATGCCATAAGGGAAAAAAAGTTGCTAGGCGCAAGCAAGGGAAGGAACGCAAAACATTTCTAGTCATTGATTAACCAAGCAACAATAGGCAGCAGGAGAGGCACTAACGCAAACATCTCTGAACCAGCGTGGGTCTCATTCTTGTCGACTCATTTTTAATTACAAGCTGAATGCTCTACCACCCCCAGTAGCTTGCCAAGTGATCTACCTTGGCATCTGAAGGCTAGCAAGACATCTGGTTCTCTAAACCCTCCCAACACCTGCAGCAAAATGGAAGAACCTGGCGTACTAAAACTAGCAAGGCTGCGAAAAGACGGAACCCCGGGGCCCAATGGGCTACACACTGCCTTCTTTGCATCCGACCCTGCTCTCTGGTTCGAGGTACTAAAACCACTTTTTAAATATTGCTTAGCAACCAGTTCCATCCCAGACTCTTGGAGAGGATCCATCATTCAACCAATCTTCAAAGGAGACTCGAAATCAGACCCTCGCCACTACTGGCTTATTGCCCTAATTGATAACGACGCCAAAATGTATACCAGTCTGTTACTTGATGTCCTTAGAGTCTGGACAGCAGATCATCAGGCCGGACCTAAGAATCAATGCAGCTTTATCAACAAATGCAGCACCTCCTCCAAACTGATAGCTCTGGTCCCCATGTGTGACAAAGCAATCAGAAGCAAAAGAGCACTTTACTCTTGCTTTGTGGACTTTAAAGCTGCATTCAACAGCATACCAAGAGGGCTTCTATGTTGCAAATTGTGGGACTGGGGCCTGCCAGTTTCCTTGTTGAGAGCAATAGTCCAGCTGTACACTGACAATTGGGTGCAGATCAAACTAGGAGAGGGCCTCTGCATCTCAAGGAGGATCCACACAAAATCCAGGCTGAGGCAAGGCTGTGTGCTTTTTAACTTATACATAGCTGACATGTCAAAACACCTTGATGAGGCAAACTGCCATCCACCCAAACTAGGAGGCCAAATAATGACACACCTGTTATACACAGACGATCTGGTGCTTTTCAACCAAAATATTGGACTCCAACAACTATTGACCACTCTACATTACCACACAGTTGAAAACATGCTAGAAATCAATCTAGCAAAATCCAAGATACTCTCATTCAGCCTAAAACCAACCTTGGCTAACAGGTGGCATCTCAAGGGCAACAGGCTCCACCACTGCAAGGACTATAAATACCTGGAAATCCTTCTAGGCGGCAAATGGTCATTCACCTCTCATGTACCCTCCATAAATAATAAGGGTTCTAGCCTAATGTTTTCTCTCACATCCATTGCCCTAAAGTTAAAAGGCCCCAGCCTCGACCCGCTCCCTTAGGTGATGAAAGCAAAAATTGACCCAACACTAACCTACAGGAGTGAAATCACCCTGGGAAGGGAAGCTGGTATGTGGACAAACTGGCAACCAGAATTTACAAAGCCACTCTGCGTATTCAAAAGAAAGCATCACCGGCGCATGTGAGGCTCGAGTATAATATCACAAAACAGCACTGGACCAGAAGCAGCTGTTTCCTCAACTTCTGTCACAGGCTCAGACTGCAGAACTCGATTCCATGCATGGCTTAATCTGGTGCGAACGTGAGCGATCTGACCAAAGATCATCATACAGACAACACCTTGAGGATAAACTGAGGGAATTCTCATTGTCTGAAGGTTGGAGCAGACACAAATTAACATCACTCACAGGCCAAAAAATGTAAAAACTAGAAGATCTGACAGCCTTATGGAAGCGCTTCCACGCATGGTCTAGCATAAACTCAAAATCTTCAACCAAGCAGCAGAATTACATCACCTGCACAGGAATTTTCGCACTCCCCTTCCGTCCTGGTGCCTCCCAGTCACTCATGACAGAAGCTGCCACTTATGTGGACAAGGAATAGAAACCCTATTTCATGTTTTATGTATTTGCCCTCAAATACTGCAGCGAAGGAGAAACTTTCTCCTTGTCAACTTCATCTGGCTAGGGAAACATATCTGCTGGCAGGCAATAATCGCCATCCTGAATCCATTAAATCTGCTAGTAAACATTAAAACTGTTAAATTTCTCTGTATTGCAGTGATCAAACTAGATTTAGGAAACCACACCAGTGCTGCGGCAACACATTCCTAAGTGCTGTACTCATTGCCCCCTATGCTCACCATCCTCAATCGCACGCAAGGGGTTGGCAGAACCACCACAATAACCACATATTCAGCACGTTGAGCCAGAGACTAATCTCACAGCGAATTTACACAAGGGGCGAGTCTAGCCACAACTTCAGGTTCTACTTGACTTTCCTAGGCCGGCCACCACCCATGTTTTTTAGACTATTTACCTGCACTTCCGGACTGCGCCAGGCCAGCCTTCTAATAAGAGAACTTTTGCTATCTATTCTTGTTCATCTGACTGTTCCATACTCTTGCAACACTGATTGTAACACCTTTTCATAAAGCTGTCTTCCTTTTTGGACTGTCTGCTGTCACTTCTTGCATTGATACGCTCCAAAATTCACTGTCCGGACTGCACCAGGCCTGTCTCTGAGAAAGAGGACATTTGCTACCTAGTCTTGTTTAGCTGACTAGTCTACACTTAGGCCTGTGCTCTATGAAATTTATCCATTGTTTGAAATAATTTTGTGCGAAGCTCATCTTATTTTATGCATTGTCTTAGATTAGTTATCCCTTCTGTTCACTTCTTTAGACCGGTTTAGAAGTGGGTCTAGGTTCTGTGTTTTGAGCCTTAGGTCTACTGCTTAAGTCTATCCATAAAGGTCCACCTCGCTATGTGCTCTTTGTGTTTCCCACTCTTAGGAAAGCAAGACCCGTCCGAATCTTCTCCATCTGTACTTAGAAATGCTTTTGTCATATGGATTTATCTGAATGCTGTACATTCCCATGCTTTTTATTGGTTGTAAAGGTTTTTATTAACCATACAATAAAATTGCCTTATGACTTACCCATGCTCTATTATTTTGGTTTTGTAGCAGCATGGCTTCCACACCATAATTATTTGCATCTATGGCTAGTGTACATTGTTTCCCAATCTCAAGCAATCTTAAACAATGAGCATGTACAACGTCTTTCTTGATTCCTCAAAAGGCCATATTTATTGTTTTCCACATTCAAATTTAGCATTCTTCTATAAAAGTTTCATAAATGGCTCAGTCTCCTCTGCATAATCTACCTCTTTCACATACAATTCAGTTAATCCTCATCAGGAAAACAATTTCAGCACATTCCCTACTCCTTCCCCTCCTCTCTCGACTTCTCATTCAACTCTGTATCTGTATTTTTCTTTGTTTGGTATCTAGCCCTAGAATGTAGTCTGAAGCTTGACCCTTCACCAGGATTATGCAAACTGCCATTGCAGGCTGTGTGTCTTGGTGCAGAGAAAACCAAAGAGTTGACATGGCACACAGCCCTGTGTGCCATGCCCTCACACACTGCATAAGGTATAGGCAAGTCACCCCTACTGTTGGCCTACAGCCATAAGGCAGGGTGCACTATACCCCGTGTGTGGAAATATCTGCATGAGCAGCTATGACCCTGCAATATCTGAGTCATTCTTAGATATTGTAAGCGTACAAGAAAGCCATAGAGAGTACATGGGCTAGATACCTGTCATTGCGAGTTTCCTAGCTCCATGAGGGCTTCACTGTACCCTAAGATGTTTGTCACCAATCATCTTACCTAAATAAATGCTCACTGATGCGAGTGCTGGACCTATTAATAAATGCACACAGACCATTTAGAGGGTCCCCTGAAAACCTACCAAGCACTGGTGTGGTCTCTGACTTGGCAAAGCCAGCCTGCCACCACCAGACATGTTTCTAACTTCATGGGGTGAGAGCCCGTGCTCTCAGAGGCCTGAAACAAAGCCTGCTCTTGGAAGAGGTGCTTCACACCTCCTCCAGGCCAGAATGGGAAGCTTCAAAGGCGATGCTCCCTTTGAAGTGCAACTCAGGCTTCCCCAGATAGTGAGGGATGTCAACCACCCTGTCCTGCTCCACATATGGCAGGAGGACAGGTGGAAAAATTAGTTAGATGAGGAGGAGTGTCCACATTCAACCAGCACCACCCTACAGTGTGGCTGGCGATGTAGATACTACTTTTGAAAATCCACGATCTTGAGATGGTGGGAACATAACCTATCATGCCTAGGGTGGGGCCCCTTCCCACAGATAGTGGTCACATAGGGGGTATGTAGCCCATTGGCTACTACCTCTCCCCCCTTTAACGCCCCTAAATTCAGTATTTAGCTGGCATCCCTGGACCTTGAAGCTTAGATTCGATTGACTGTTGTGTGCAGATTTAGATTCCGTATAAAGGTTTCCCGATTTATGCCCTTATATAGGTACAATTCACATTGCCCTTATTTGGAAATAAAAATCTGGCCCTTATTTAGACATTGTCCATACAAACCAAATACAGGCATGGGCACCTACATCCGTCCATCCACGTCACAACGAATTCTTGGAAAACCAGACCCTTAAGCCTTTAGGAATTTCCCTCAGCTTGAATATTGATTTCTCCAAGAACTCATTAAGTATGCATGAACATCTATTCCTTATGGGTTCATTCATGATGTTCCGCTGCCCGGCTTTTATGTCAATACTGGCATTCCTAGACACCTTCAAGGTATAAATATACTAGCACTTGCCCTGGCAAATTGCGGTTCCCGGAGGATTCGATCCAACCCAGACTACGCGGATCGCCACGGCAAGTTCGGAAGGAGATCGAGTTCCAGCCTGATGCACTGACCTGACGCTGCCATCTTCCTCGCAGAGAATCCAGCTCCAGTGCTCTCTGACTCCCCTTGTGGGGGTTAGACTATCGAGTCCAGAAAAGAGATTCCAACCTCTCTCATTCTCAGGAATGGAGCTGACTAGAACTTAGAGAAACTTTTGGCAACTCTTGGCTAAACTAAAATATAGCTAGCTATACTTTAGAAACAGCACCTACTTCAAACCTCGCACTGCACTTAGGTTAGGTACACTGGGGTAGAACAATTTAGAAGCATCAGATGAGTATCACATTTTTTCATTATGTTATTTATGTATGTATTTTGATTAATATGTGTCATAGCTACACACCATGCTATTGCAGTATTATTTTATCCTACTGCTAACCTCGTACATATTGTACTTCACAGTCTGTCTTACGATTGTAGCAATTCATATCTCTTGCATGAGAAATAAGACTGTTCAATAAACCCTTTAATTGAAACACCCGTCTCTCTATTTCTATGCAACTCTGTAGAAATGAAGCATGCACGATTGACTGAGTGAAACTGTTATCTATTGTTTCTAGGATTCTGAGACTGTTCCACATCTAAAGGGAAACAAAGTTGTCATGTTTATGCGGTTGTCAGAGACTAATCCCTTGTATATTCGAGAAGTTTCTAGTGACCTCTGAGTTAGCTGGCACACACAAGTAATTAAGTTTAATATACTCGATAGAGACATACTGACCTTAGTCCTATGTCAAATCTATAGTGTATGTTATTCCAATGCGCAGAGCCTATCAGGAATATAGGAACAACACTACAGGACAAGAAGAAGATATGGCCAAAGAAGAGCTGCTGCCCAAGAACTGAAGCCCTGCTGCAGAGAAAATTGGCACCAAACCCTGCCTGCTGCTGTAAGGACTCGACAATCATGATGTGCTGTTTCAACCTACCACTGTGAGGCCTACTAGAACTCCAGAGACCCTCCAGCCTTCAAGAAATTACCAAGAACCTCCCTTGGAGTGAAGGTATCACTCCCCTGCACACCGCAGACACCGAACCCTGCAAAGTCTGGCTTGTTGACTTGCTGCTCCATGGCGACTCTGATGCAGCACCCAAACCAGAAGAGGTACATCAGCTCCAGAGTGTCTGTTCTGTCTCCTCACCAAATTTGGGGACACTAGGACCTACTGGAGCCGCACCTTACCCATACCCGGGGTACCGGACCCCCTTCAGCAAACAGCAAGACGAAGGGTTCATTCTAGACTCCAACTGCTCCAGAAGTAAGCACCCATCGAGGGACAATGAGACCCCTGAGACCCACCCTGTGAGTGGCCCAGCTATCCCAGAATTGCCTCTCCAAGTTGCCTGCTCCTAATCGCGAGGATATCTCGACGCACAGGACCCCGGCTGACTAATCTCCACTACACCCGCCCAACCAGCCCCAGTAACGACGATCCACCTATACACTCTAAGTCCTGAAACCCTTGTGTGCTTCTCCCTCGAGTGGGACCCCATGGACTTACCTTTAAGTCCTCCTGTGCAGTGTCTCTTCAAGTGGCCCCTTTTGTTGTAGCGCACCAGCTACCAGCAACCACAGCACCCTGCTCCCAGCCGAATCCAGGACACTTCTGTTCTTCTGCTGCTGGAACATTGGACCTAGTCCTGCTGTTGACCTAAAACAAGAAGGTGAACTTCGTGAAAGCATTGCCTGATTTTATATGCATTTATTCTACTTTTCTCGATTGACTTCAAAAGTGATATATTTTGCGAACTCTGAAAAATCGTAACTTTAAAAGAACTTACTGTAAATTAAAGTTCTTGGTCTTAGAAATTATATAAAAATCGATATTATATTTATAAATGGGTCTCAGATTTATTCTTGAGTGTGTGTCTCGTTTTTGCCTCTGTGAGTACAACAAATGCTTAGCCCTACCCTCTGATAGGCCTAACTGCTCACCCACATTATCACAAATAGAGCGTTAGTATTTTCTACTTTCGCCTCTAAATCAATAAGACACAACTGGACTCTCTGCACAGTTTACTTCATTTTAGTACATAATATAGACAGCCAGCTTCCTACATATAGGAATAAGCAATTGCTGACCACTGTATGGCACGTGTATACATAGCGCTGAAGTCCAGAAGTCCTTCTAGGGGGCAGCCATTTTGCTGTTCCATGGACTTCCAGTCCACCTTTAACAGGATGAAAAATTAATGTTGGAAGAATTAAATAGGATGAATACTTATTTTGTTTTTTTACAATATCATATCATTCAAACACAAACACCCGGATTACAGAAGAGATGCACTGTCTCAGTTTTTAATTTGGCTCAACTTTCAAAAGGTGCGTCTGGCGCAGACCGGGACAGTGCGTTCTGTCATCATTAATTAGCTGGCATCAAGGCAGCCGCAGGCCTGCAATTGCCCTTTGGGCAACACATTCAGTGAAAGTCAGAGAGGCTGCTTACAATCCACTCTGTGTTCCAGAGTGCAGGTGGCAGCGGCCGGCACTTTAAAGAGCTGACAGAGATCCCATTACAGCCTGGTGCGGTGAGTTTCTGCACCCAGCTGGAGGTGGATCAGTAGATGTTTGAGAGGTCCATGAAAGTCGTTTTGCTCCCACCAGAGAGCTGCCTTCAGTCAACAGAGTAAGAATGTGCCGCTTATTTGTGGCACAGTGTCAGCATTTGCCCCTGCACTTGTGTCCATACTAGAGCGCAGCCGAAGAGGCATAATGATTCTGCCACCTACATGAAGCAGAGCACCTATGCAAATGAGGGAATGCCCTCTCAAGGCAACACTGGTGCTACGTGTGCGCCACACTTTCAGTATTTCTGAAGACATCCCCACAAGCATTTGCGGCTCATTTTGTTATACTACTGTGCCAGGAGTTGCCTTGGGTTTTGAGTGCATTTCGCAAGAAACAAAGAAAACAAAAAAGTGAAACTAGTCCACATCATCTCCTTGCCATACTTTGTAGTTCAACATATATCTTGCCACCTTGCCCATGGAGATTGAAAAATCTCACGTGATCGCCCTACAGAATATCTGAGTGCATGATGGTTAGCTAACATATGCCAATGGTGCACTGATGATTGACCTACTAGAGGTTGACCTCCAGGGTACGATCTTGAATCTGAAGAGGGCTTGCATGGATAATATTTTTTTAAAAGCATTGGAAAAGCCAATATGTCAGGCAGTGGCAAATCTGTGAAGCTAATTTATGTGTTTTTACCATAGATATTCTAAGTTGAAAAGTATTAAGAAGTAAAAATGTGTCGGACCCAGGCCCCGCCCTCAGGAGCGACTCAGTGCCGGCGTTGGCGTGCTGCGAGGAATGGCTTCGTTCAGCTCCGTGATTCTTTTCTGAGCCCTGAGATGGAGAGATTATAGCGATTAACGCGCGATCCTGCAGGAGCATTTTCAACGGCGAATTCTGTGAGAATACATGGCTGGAACCGGAGGAGTGAAGCGCGAGGCGGTGAGGTGGCTGGGCTGTGAGGCTGTGAGGCTTCCCAAGGGATAAAGGTACTAGGGGGCGCTGAGAGGGTACTGAGAGATGTAAGAAAAGCTCTGGAATAAGAACGGAGAGTGAAATTTGAATAAGGAGAGGGGTGACTCTGCATTTCCAGTCCTTTTTTTTTTTGTTTTTTTTTTGGCAGTGGAACAAAAATAGCAGGTTCAGTGCACTGTATTACAATATAACCGGGGATTAGTGTATTACATCCGGAAATGGCCACTATTTGGCAAACCTCTCTATTGATCAGACTGTGACTAAAGAGTGAACAGAACAAGAAGCTCCAAAATTGCCTTAAATTAACAGACAGAGGAAGCTGCCAAGCCTGTTTTATCCCTGTGTTTTCCAAGGAAGGGGCCTCCATATGGGGAAACATTGGAAGTTCCCCACTGGGTCAAATCATGCAGAAATAAATGGTGGACAAAAAGCAAAGACCCAGTCCACCCAAAGTAAAACAACTCTTACAACATTAAGGGCGGAACGTGTACTGAGAGCACGTCAGGGCTCAGGCGGAAGATCGAGCTCTGAGGATGAGATGGGCGAGCCTGAGAGTGGCATCAATAAGGATATCCCTTTGGTATCGGATGAAACTACGAGTACATGCAAAATAAAAGAAAATGCCACAGTTGTTGCAGTAGACCTGGTGCAAGGAAGCCCTCCCTCCTTTACAGGGGCTACTAATCAGGCAGACGATCAGGTGGCCGAGGTAGAGTTAGGTCAAAAGCAAGATTCTGCAAGGGGTGAAATGACCAATATCAATTTAATGACAACAAAAGAGCATCCCCTTTTTTCAAAAACTAAAATACCTCTCATACCTCTCGCGCCCACACTGACTCTTCATGATGAATTCTTTCAAGATCCAGTAACAGAGCAAATACATCAGCAAGCACCACAGCCCCAGCCAGCGGCAGGATTACAAAATGAAAGCAAATTTCATATGTTCGCAAATTTAGATGAAGCTCAGGAACTTCTACAAAAAATTACTGTGAACAAATAGTGAGCAAAATTGTGATTATAGGAGACTGTTAGATAAGTTCCTCCCTTATATATAGATAGATAGATATATATTTATTTTTCTCTTATTTTTTTTTTTTCAAGGCATGTTTCTAGTATGAGTGGTGCTGGGCCTGGGATCACGCAGGGTGCAACAACATGGCACCCAGATTGGATGCTAGCTCCTGGGAGCTGGCAGGGGGTATGGTGGGCAATTCCCCCTTTGCTGTGAGTCTTGGGGTGGGAGTTCAGGGTGGGGTGTCACAAGGGTTTGATGAGGGTAAAAATGAACAAGAAAGCAGTATAGTCATTAGGACTAGGCTGTCGTCGTACCAGAATTATTTAGGAGATATCCGTATAAAGGATGTAATAATTGGTAGGATGGATTCTGTGCTGGAAAAAATCACTAGTGGGTTACGAAGATATCTAGGAGGGAATCAAAAATGGAATAAAAATGGCAGAATATAAAAATTGTCACATGTAATGTTAATGGATTATTGAATCCACACAAAAGTTCAGCCTGTTTAAATTGGATTAATTCTCTTTCACCGGAAATTGTATTTCTTCAGGAAACCCACTTCAGGTCTGACACTCCGAAAATATCCCTTCCTAAGATATACACAAGCTTATTTTTCATCTGCCAATTTAGCGGTAAGAGGAGTAGGGATTTTGTTCTCTAATTCATGGGATTGGCAGGTTAAAGAGGTGTGACAGGATGGTAAAGGAAGATGGATCTGGGTAAAAGTAAAGTTGAATGAAATAGTCCTGAATTTGATTAATTACTATGGCCCAATAGATGACGATACGGTGGCCTTAGAGCAAACGTATCTGTTGATAGCACAAATGGAAGGTATATTAATTACCGGCGGGGATTTTAATTTTATTCAGAATTTGGGACTGGACACATCCAATAAGGCGAAACGTCAGTTAAAGCCCAAAACCACAAAGTTAATAAATAGGCTAACAGAAGATTTTTCTTTATCAGACCCCTGGAGGCTGGGGCATCCCGGACTTCAGCAGTATACCTGCTATTCAGCTAGATTTAGATCAGCATCCCGTTTGGATTTCTTATTAGTAGATCGATTGGTCGCTAATGGGCTTACAGAAATAATTT
Organism: Triturus cristatus; assembly: GCF_964204655.1. Classification (NCBI taxonomy): domain Eukaryota; kingdom Metazoa; phylum Chordata; class Amphibia; order Caudata; family Salamandridae; genus Triturus; species Triturus cristatus. The sequence goes on from NC_140594.1 coordinate 885,153,660, forward strand.
CTAACTCTTTCTCAGACCACTCTTTAGTTTAATTTATATTAAGCCTAAGAATTACTCCGAAAAACAGGCCCAGGTGGCAGTTCGATAAATCTTTATTGCAAGACTCTACCTGGATAACAGAAACCAAAGTATTTATAAAGGAGTTTTTTCAGTTTAATGAAAATTCTGCATCTATGTTCATGATATGAGAAGCATTTAAGGGGACCTTTAGAGGTCACACAATATCATATAAGGCCAGAATAAATAAACAAAGAAAAGGAAAGATTCAAGCATTATAGAAAGAAGTAGAAAAAGCAAGACAAAATCTCGATTTAAATACTATGGAGTCCACTTTTAGAGTTCATCAGCATGAATTAGCTAAAGTAAAGGAACAGCTGAAGGATTTTTTCTTATTGGAAGAGATATCTGGGAGTAGGGCTTATCAACAGAAACTTTATGAAGAAAGTCAACAGATTGGGAGATTCTTAGCTTGGTCCACAAAAAGTCAGAAAGCAACCCAAATAATTCCCCAGGTAAAGAATCCCTCAACTGGGATACTAACTGACGATAAACAAGCTATTTCAGAGGTGTTTCTATCACATTTTATTCAAATTTATGCGGAAACGCAGGGAGTAGATGTAGCAGATTTGTCGGGTTATTTTGAATTTTTGGATTTTCCTCAGATACCCTCACATGGCTCTGAGATATTGAATAGCGTAATCGGGATTACGGAAATTCTAGCAGTATTAAAAAGTATGGCCAATGCTAAGGCGAGCGGTGCAGATGGAATCCCTGTTGAGATTTTTAAGGTATTTCAGGAAGAAATCCTTCCTTTTCTGGCAAAATTGTTTAACCAGATAAAGAAGGGTTTGGATATCCCAAAAAGCTTTAAGGAATCTGTCCTAGTAATTTTTCTTAAAAAAGATAAAGATCCCAGCGATCCCAATTCTTATCGCCCAATAAGCCTATTAAATACGGATTATAAAATATTTATGAAAATCTGGGCAAAAAGAATTGCCCCATCTGTACAACAGGTGGTACAGGAGGCCCAAAATGGATTTATTCCGGGCCGATTGATGGCAGCTAATACATATTTCTTAACAAAAGCCATTGATTACTTTTCCACCAATAAGTTGGAGGCGGTGGTCATGATGATGGATGCCGAAAAGGCTTTTGATTTGGATATCTTTATTTTTTATTTTGGATAAATTTGGGTTTCCGTTATTTTTTTAAAGAATGTTAAAGGAACTCTATAGCTGTGCCGAAGCCAAGGTTGTTATAAATGGAGAAGAGGCCGGCAGGGTACAAATTAAGCGTGGCACACGTCAAGGCTGTCCTTTATCCCCCCTTTTGTTTTCCCTGTTTATTGAACCTTTGGCTGTCAGGCTGCGGAAGAGTTTGTTGATTTTGCCTCCAATTGAGGGGATGGCAAAAGTCAAACTCTATGCAGATGACATTATTTTATATCTGAAGGCCGGGGATCTAATGTTCAAAACGCACTGGATGAAATACAGAAATTCACGCAGGTGGGGGATTACAAAGTAAACCAAGCAAAAACTGAAATCCTTCTTTTTAACTCCACTCTAGTGGATATTCCCGCTTCTATTGTCATAAGCCCACCGCATCCAATTAGATATTTGGGGATATACGTTACACAGGATTTTAGTCAGTTGTTCCCTCTGAATTATAATAGAATGCTTATGAAAGTGAAAAATGTATTGGACAAATGGACTCTGCTTAATTTATCATTAATAGGACGAATTTCGATGATTAAGATGTCGATACTTCCATTGCGTATGTTTCTTTTCAGCAATCTTCCGCTGAAAATTCAGAGTTCCTATTTTAAGGAATTAGATCAAATGATTTGGAAATTTGTTTGGACTAACAAACATCCTCGAGTGAAATTGGCTTCATTACAATTGGATGTAGCCTCAGGAGGTCTAGCTTTACCACATTTCTCCACATATTATCAGGCATCATTACTAGATTTGTTTTCTCAATTGGCTGTGGAAAATTCAGTATTTGATAATTTTATATTGGTACAGATGTTGAAAGAGAGTGCTATAAGGTTGCCGAATTTTTTACGACTGGCAAAATTGCCCAAAAGGACCAGATATAAAGGGATTTCATCATTAGTAGAAAGGATGCAGCTCTTCCTCAAATGACGAGATATCCCAGCATTTCATGCTTTTACTTCTATAGAGGACTGTGCAGCAGGTGGTCTCATACTATCTAGAGGCCTTCTTCAACAGTGGCAAGAATTGGGTTTTAATCGGCTTGGAAATTTCTTTAATCATGAGGCATTAATAACTTGGGCAACAGTTCGGTTAAAAGCTAATTCTTTAACAACAGCCCTCTCTTTGAGCTTTTATCAGTTAGTTAATTTTTTAAAACTTAATTATGGAGCATTGAATAAAATGTCAGAGCAAATTGTTAGGCAAAAGGCGAATAAAATGTTGGGGATAGGAGGCTGGTATCGGCTACTGCATCAAAAAGCTCATTCAGAAGAGATTCTGATAACAGAACTTCAAAAAATGTATTTAGAGACCAGCTGTAAGTTTAATATAAGGGAATGGCAACAACTTAATGAGTTAGCAAAAAAAGCACTTAGAGGGGCTAATTATAAAAGGATGCATTTTTTATCTAGATGGCGCGCCTATTATACACCTGTGAAACTTCATAAGATGTTCCCAACAAACCCAAACCAATGTTTTAGATGTCATATTCAGGATGAGGGTGTATGGGTACATATTTGTTATGAATGTACTAAGCTACGATTTTTTTGGGGTGAGATCTTTGATAAGATCTCATCATCCTTGTCTTTGAATATTCAAACATCGGTTATGCTGGTTTTATTTGGTACTTCGGGGGAGGGGAAAGGACTTACTAAATATCAGCAGTATTTTATATTTATTGCCATAGCTGTGGCATGATCATTAGTCCTACAAAATTGGAAAACAGATAAACAACCCAAGATCGACCATTGGCTTAATAAAATGAACAGAACTTTTAGGTTTGAGGAGGCCTATGCGAGAAGGGTAGGCGCAACCAAAAGATTTAGAGCTATCTGGCATGAATACTCTGTACAGGTTGAGAGGGAAGGAGAAAGATTTTTGAAAATAAGGTACTTTAGAGTCTCTAACCTTCGCACAACCAAATATGCCAGGTCAGATTAACTATATTAGTATCATGCTGGTGATAGTAGAGGGGCAAGGTGACTAAAATCCAGTTTTAATATTACGCACTTTATTTGATAACTGCTGCTATGTTCCACCCTGCACTTTAAAAAGCTTCTATTTATTAGCTATTTTATGATATCTTGTTTAAGAGCTGCTCTTATTAGCATTTTTGCACTTTGGATTATTGTATGCCCCTTTATCTTTCAAATATAAGAGCCATGATACTTCTTGGCTGTTTTACTTAAGCTTTTAGTAGTTGTACATTATTTAAGAACTTCCATTAATTATATGAAGGTCTTTTATGGTATCAATGATAGCTCGATATGATATTTTTATTAGGAATTGTTGCTTTAAAGTAGCCTTTGTTTGTATCTAATTAACTCACACCATGCTAGTCTATATCCTTTTGGTTCAGAAATTTCACTCTCAATATCTATTTTCTCTGCTTTTATTTTTGGTTATAGTATAGTATAATAATTAGATAAAAGCTATTTCTGATTGATTATGCATAATCTTGATGATGTCATGTGTTTTAAATCCATAATTGATGTTTTACTACTTTCTTGTTCAAATAAAAAATATATAAAAAATAAAAATAAAAAAAGAAGTAAAAATGTTGCTCTCTGAAGGTGACGTACTTATTGGCAGAAATAAAAAGGTAAAAAGTGACCCATTTAAAAAATAAATAAACATCCCTCAAATGAAAGCAGAAATTAAATCAGGGATCGGATAGGGACACGTGCATCTGCAAATGGCATCGTTCACAGTGAATAAAGCCAATAGCTGAAGTGGATACAACCACTGCTCTTTGCTATATGCGTATACGCTGTGGTGGGAGGAAGCTGAATGTGAATGACAGTTGAACAGCGCAGTGGATGAAGAGGGCTACCAGAAATCGCTATGTGTGTGTATGTCAGTGAATATATATATATGTGTGTGTGTATATATATATATATATATTATCTACTGGCGGTCGCCAGTAGATAGTTATAGTTACAACCTAGTTTCCATAGGAAATCTCAAAATTCTATTTTGAATAACTTTGGCGCCGGTTGACGAATCCTCGCGAAATTTTCAAAACAAATGGGGCGCTCCGTTCAGCTCCTACCCTGAAAGTCTCGGGGTGATTCGTGAAGCGGGGGCCGAGAAAAAGGGGGGGGTCCCAAAACACGTTTTCCCCATGCATTTTTCCATAGGACCTTTAGTCGCAGCTACAGCCCGAACGGCTGGACAGAATTACGTAAAATTTGGCAGAGAGGTAGCCACAAGGTCAAGGAAGTGCCTTTTGCAGGTCTGTTGTAAATCTGTTCAGTATTTCCTGAGAAAATAACATTTAAAAGCATATCAATATCTATACGCGCGCACCGTGCGCGCACAGTGCGCGCACCCTGCCGTGCGCGAGCGCAATTCTGATTGGTTGTTAGATGTCGGTAAACATTTGAATCGGTCGAAACCAGGAAGTGTCGGCCGCCATTTTGTCTCTCGCAGTCTGAGGGGGTGAAAAAAAAAGGTGGAGAACGTGTAAAGGGGGCAGAGTGGACAGTTCCTGACCCCTTAGCCTTGGTCAGGAAGTCACAGAAGGACCCCCAAGGGACAAAAAAACAAATTAATTTTTTTAAATCGCGAGGTGCGCGCACCGCGCGCGCACGGCACGTACTGCGAACCGTGGGTGCTCGGTGCGCGAAGCGCACCGAGCGCCCACAGCGTGCGCACGGTGCGCTAAGCGCACCGTGCGCGCATGGTAAAAAAACCTGAAAAAAAATAATAACTAATAAATACATAACTTAGCATTTAAAAAACCGTACAAATTCACTGAAAAAACCATAGGTTTCACACATGTTATAGTTACGAATTAGCATTTAAAAAACCTTGCAAATTCACTTAAAAAACCATAGGTTTCACACATGTTATAGTTAGGTGGACATTTCACTCTTGAAAAACCAATGAAATTCCCCCGTTATAGTTAGTTCAGATAACTATAACTCGCGCGCCCGCAATCCACTGCTCATGACGTCACATATTACATCACTCATGACATGGTAAGTGGCATCACTCATGACATCACTGATGACATCATCCTTTTGATAGAGTGGCGGTCGCGCGAGTTATAGTTATCTGAACTAACTATAACGGGGGAATTTCATTAGTTTTTCACGAGTGAAATGTCCACCTAACTATAACATGTGTGAAACCTATGGTTTTTTTAAGTGAATTTGCAAGGTTTTTTAAATGCTAATTCTTAACTATAACGTGTGTGAAACCTGTGGTTTTTTCAGTGAATTTGTACGGTTTTTTAAATGCTAATTTATGTATTTATTTATTTTTAAAGTTTTTTCACCGTGCGCGCACGGTGCGCTTCACGCACCGTGCGCGCAAGGTGGGCGCGCGGTGCGCTGTGCGCACCGCGCGCCCACGTTACGTAGTTCGCGGAATTTTTCCGTTTCTACCATGCGCGTACGCTACGCGCACTCCGCGATTTTTTGTAAAAAAATTAAAATACATTTTTTCCCTTGGGGGTCCTTCTGGGACCCCCTGACCAAGGCTAGGGGGTCAGGAACTGTCCAGCCTGCCCCCTTTTCACGTTATCCACCTTTGTTTTTCACCCCCTCAGACTGCGAGAGACAAAATGGCGGCCGACACTTCCTGGTTTCGACCGATTCGAATGTTTACTAAGATCTAACAACCAATCAGAATCGCGCTCGCGCACGGCAGCGTGCGCGTACGGTAAGCTTACGGTACGCGCTCGGAGCGCGCCTATAGATATCTATATTGATTTAAATGCTATTTTCTCAGGAAATACTGAACAGATTTACACCAGACCTGCAAAAGGCACATCCCTGACCTGAGGACTACCTCTCTGCCAAATTTCAAGTAATTCTGTTCAGCCGTTCGGGCTGCAGCTTGGACTAAAGGTCCTATGGAAAAATGCATGGGGAAAACGCGTTTTGGGACCCCCCTTTTTCTCAGCCCCCGCTTAACGAATCCCCCCGAGACTTTTAGGGAAGGAGCGGAGCGGAGCGCCCCACCTATTTTGAAAATTTCGCGAGGATTCGTCAATCGGCGCCAAAGTTATTCAAAATAGAATGTTGCGGATTTCCTATGGAAACACGGTCCTAACTATAACTATCTACTGGCGACCGCCAGTAGATAATATATAAATATATATTATATACTGGCGGTCACCAGTAGATAGTTATAGTTAGGACGGAGTTCCCATAGGAAATCTGAAAATTCTATTTTGAATAACTTTGGCGCCAGTTGACTTATCTTCGTGAAATTTTCAAAACTAATAGGGCGCTCCGCTCAGCTCCTACCCTGAAAGTCTCGGGGTGATTCGTCAAGCGGGGGCTGAGAAAAAAGGGGGGTCCCAAAACGCGTTTTCCCCTTGCATTTTCCCATAGGACCTTTAGTCGAAGGTACAGCCCGAACGGCAGAACAGAATTACTTAAAATTTGGCAAAGAGGTAGTCCTCAGGTCAGGCATGTGCCTTTTGCTTAAATGGTGTAAATCCGTTCAGTAGTTCCTGAGAAAATCAAAAGTAAAATCACATATATATCTGGGCGGAGCCTAACCACACATCTCATCATGAGATCTGATAGGCTGTCAGCACTTCATCCAAGAAGTGTTGGCAGCCATCTTGGGACCAATATACATTATAGCACCTCATTAAAAAGCATTGCAGTTAATAGCAGGTTTTAAGACTTTACTTACATTATAAATCATTTGTTGATGGTACCATACTCATTTTAGGAATTGTGGTGTGTTCTAAGGTGATTTTACCATGTGAAAAAGCCTTCTGCTGTAATATCATGAATCATGTTTGAGAGAAAACTATTTTCTCATGCTTTTCCCACAGAGGTTTGGAAGGTGATCTATAAGCTTACTGAGAGCATATTTTCTGTAAATTCACATTATCTTTCTCAGTCATGTGAGAATGAAGTCTGACATTCTCAGTAAAACATGTACATCCAACAAGGGCAGAGACTGTCAGTTGATTCCTTTGTGTTCTACTGCAGCTTCCCAGAGTGTTTTAAAGAACAACTAGAGCGCTAACAGTCCTACTTATGACAAACGTATGGCACACCTGAAGCCATCTTGGTTGGAATAAAGTGGTAATTCTTAAAACATTTTATTTAAAAAGGAACAAAATGAGGGGGTTCATTTTGCCATAGAAAGTATGATTAGTGCTGCAGAAAGAAAAATTAGGGCACATTTTGACTTCTCAAATCCTCTTCTATGTCATAAAAAAATTCTGACATGCAGACTGAAACATGCACTTTGAATACCAGCAGCAGACTTCCCTGGTGAGCAGTAGCTTTACTACAGTGATCTAATGAGCAACTAGAGTGCTAACATTCAGAATTTATGGCAAATGTGTGACACATCTGAATGCCTTCTTGATGGAACCAAGTAAAAAACGGAAAGTATTTCCTACTGAGGAGACTGCAGTAAATTAGGAAATTAGGAAACTTCATAACAAATAAATCTCCCAAGATGGCCACCAAAGACAAAAGAGCCCAAATGTAGCCCAAATATCACCCAGATGTAGCCCAAGTATAGCCCAATGACAGAATGTCCCAGAGTGTTCTAACGAACAACTAGAGCGCTAACAGTCTTACTTATGACAAAAGTATGGCACACCTGAAGCCATCTTGATTGGAATAAAGTGGTAACACTTAAAACATTTAATTTACAAAGGAACAAAATGAGGGGTTTCATTTTGCAATAGAAATTATGATTATTTCTGCAGAAAGAAAAAATTAGGGCACATTTTGACTTCTCAAATCCTCTTCTATTTCATTAACAAATTCTGACATGCAGACTGAAACATGCACTTTGAATACCAGCAGCAGACTTCCCTGGTGAGCAGTAGTTTTACTACAGTGATCTAATGAGCAACTAGAATGCTAACATTCAGAATTTATGGCAAATGTGTGACACATCTGAATGCCTTCTTGATGGAACCAAAATAAAAAACTGAAAGTATTCCCACTGAGGAGACAGCAGTAAATGAGGAAATTAGGAAACTTCATAACAAATAAATCTCCCAAGATGGCCACCAGAGACAAAAGAGCCCAAATGTAGCCCAAATATCACCCAGATGTAGCCCAAGTATAGCCTAATGACAGAATGTCCCAGAGTGTTCTTAAGAACAACTAGAGCGCTTACTGTCTTACTTATGACAAAAGTATGGCACACCTGAAGCCATCTTGATTGGAATAAACTGGTAACACTTAAAACATTTAATTTAAAAAGGAACACAATGAGGGGGTTCATTTTGCCATAGAAATTATGATTAGTGCTGAAGAAAGAAAAATTAGGGCACATTTTGAGTGACTTCTCAAATCCTCTTCTATTTCATTAAAAAATTCTGATATGCAGACTGAAACATGCACTTTTAATACCAGCAGCAGACTTCCGTGGTGAGCAGTAGCTTTACTACAGTGATCTAATGAGCAACTAGAGTGCTAACATTCAGAATTTATGGCAAATGTGTGACATATCTGAATACCTTCTTGATGAAATCAAAGTAAAAAACTGAAAGCATTTCCTACTGAGGAGACTGCAGTAAATGAGGAAATTAGGAAACTTCATAACAAATAAATCTCCCAAGATGGCCACCAGACACAAAAGAGCCTAAATGCAGCACAAATATCACCCAGATGTAGCCCACATGTAGCCCAATGACAGAAGTGTGCAAAACACTTATTTTTTGTGTATTTGCAGTTTTATATAGTGCAGACTTGTCAGGTATTGGAATGCTTTACATGAGCAGTGGTTACATCACACAAGATCAAATTCATTTTGTTTGTAGACATGGGGAGATTAAGTGATTTGACCACAATCACAGAATGTTGAGCTGAAGCAGAAACTCCAACCTGGTTCCCCAGTTGCAAAGTCTGCAGCTCTGGAAGTAACACAACATCCTCTCGCCAAGGTGCAACATTTAATCAAGTGGTCAACTGGATAAAAAACATAAATATTACAAATAATTTAAAAGTTCTTTGTCGCTATTTGAAAACTCAGAAAATATGTCCTCATTTTAGTTTTTTAGAGCACTAACCATAATTTTGATGCAAATAAGACCCTCTCATATATGTAATTTCTAAAGGAAATACTCTAGGTATTACAGTTTTGATTACATCAAGATGACGTCAGGCGTTCCACACTTTTGTAATAAATATAGAATGTTAGCAAGCTAGTTGTTCATTGGGATACTGTTGAGAGGCAGAGGCCAGGGGCACGGACTCTGAAAATTGAAGGCAGGTAGGAGAGTGCAGAGGCAACAATTTGACCACACTGGGCAGGCAGGAAGGGCAGTGGCAGCACAACAGACTATGGAGGGCAGTGGAAAGGGGGGCAGGGGCAACAAACCAACAATACAGGACTGGCAAGAGAGGCTGTGCCAATATAATAGACCATTGTGGGCAGAAGGAAGAGGCAGTGGTAGTACAACCATACATGCCAACAGACCCGTTTCAGCCAGGAAACGTCCAATGTTTTTAAGCTCAAATGGGCTTTATTTGATCTGTCTCCTGTCTACAATTTCCTCTTTTTCAATGTAACTCAAAGGGGAAAATCAATACCCCAGTTTTTTTCAAAATCTCCCTCTTACCAAGTTCAAAATGTTTGCAAGTATGGTACATTGAATCATGGTAGGCAGGAGGAATTGGGGTTGGGACATGGACTCGGATAACAGAGGACAGGAGGGACATGGAGAGGTGCACCAAACTGACCCTACAGGGCAGGCATCAGGGTTTGCAGCAGCACAATACACCACACAGCGCATGCGGGACGGGAGTGCAGCACAACAATCCATAGAAAGCAATAGGGAGGGGACAGGACCATGCACATGGACAACAGAGAACAGATGGGAAAGAGGCAATGGTAGCTAGCTGACCATAATGGACAGACAGGAGAGAAAGCTGCAGCATAACAGACCATAAAGGGCAGGAGGGACGGATCAGGGGCATTACAATGGAACAGACAAGCCAGGAGGGAGGGAATAGGGGTCTGCACATGGAAACAGAGGGCTGGGGGCAAGGTGGCAGGGCAGGAGCAGCAAGATGACCATAGAGGTTAGGCAGGATGGGCACTAGAAACAAGACACACCATGGAGAGCAACAATGAGACTATGGTGGCATACACACAGACCATGGAGGGAAGGTGGGAGGGGGTCAGGGGCAGCTAGCTGACCACACAGGGAAGGTGGGAGGGGCCACGGCAGCACAGAAGACCATGCATGGCAAGCGGGAGGGTTAGTGGCAGCCCAATGGCTATGATGGGCAAGAAGGAGGGTGCAGGGGCATGCACAAAGGACCATGGAGGATAGAAGGGAGGGTCAGGACCTGGGCACAGACAAGAGAGTTCAGGGGAAGGCTCCTCACAACAGACCGTGCGGGGCAGGCAGGAGGAGCAGTTGCAGCACAACAGATCAGGGAGGGCAGAAGGGTGTGGCAGTAAAATGGACTATGGAGGACAGGAGGAAGGGGATAGGGGCATGGCATGTGGACAGGCAGGGTGGAGGTGGCAGGGACAGGTTACAGTCATCTGACAATGCTAGGCAGGGGGGAGGGGAGTGGCAGCTCCACAGAACACTCAGAGTAGATAGGAGTGGCAGGTCCATGGAACATGGTGGGCAAAAAGGATGGAGCAGGGGCATGCACAAAGACATCGGAGGGCAGGGGGAAGGAGAATGGGGGCAGCAAGCTATGCACAGAGGCTAAGCAGGAGGTCAATGATGGGCCATAGAATTGGGCAATGGAGGGCAGGAGGAGTGGACTGGTACATCATGCTAAATGGAGGGCAGTGGCAGCACATCAGACCATGCATGGCAGGAGGGAGGAGGCTAGTCCATGGATTCAGACAACAGAGGATAGGGAGGAGGTGGATGGGGCAGCAAGCTAACTGTTCAGAGAAGGTGGGTATTAGGAACTTTATTGTTTTTAAAATGTGTGCGAACTACTTAAAATCAGTGATATCATGAGTGATATCACTGACCATGTCATGGGTGATGTAATATGTGACGTCATCAGCAGTGCATTGTGGGCGCGCGAGTTATAGTTAGCTGAACTAACTATAACAGGGGAATTTCAATGGTTTTGTACGAGTGAAAAGTCCAGCTAACTATAACGCCCCTGAGACCTATGGTTTTTTTCAGTGAATTTCTAAGGTTTTTTAAATGCTAATTCCTAACTATAACGTGCCTGAAACCTATGGTTTTTTCAGTGAATATATATATATATATATATATATATATATATATATATATATTCACTGAACAAAGGTTATAGGGACATTGTAGTTAGGAAATAGAATTTTAAAAACTTTAGAAATTCACTAACGAACCAAAGGTTAGAGGGAATTTATAGTTAGATTCAGATTTTACATGCACAAAACCATAGAAATGAAACAGTTATAGTTATACTTAGATCAAGAAACAATAACTTGTGCTCTAAGGTTACTACAACTCAGGCAATTTTTTCATCTGTTTTCCTGCTGGGATCAGACTACCTGTTTGCTCTCGCTTGTAGGGAGCTATCAAAGCTCCCGCCAAGCAAAAGCAAACATCTATGTCTCGAGGGTGGTACCTTGGCACATAAAGAGCTGGCACTTAGGGAAAGCGGTCCCCAGGACCATTATTGGCTCCAGGATGGGGGCCGCATGCCTCCCTCCTTTGTATTTGCCTGGCCAAGCTCTAGAGAGATGGTGGTCTCGGCCCTGGACCCCCCTCCTCATTCACAAAATCAGCCTGGTACTGGGGAGTGAAAGGGAGTTTAACTTCCCTTACTAGTGACCCCATATTTCCCCCAAAATTAGGGGCACCTTCCACACGAGCAATTATTTCTAAGCCAGTAACCCATTTTTGATTGATTCCCGTATGGGTTTCTACCAGTTTTCAATGTTATAGGTGACATCCTGCAGCGCTACTCACATCCTGCATAATAGACTAGATAAGGCATCTATCAGTACTCCTACACATTGAGGGGCTCATTACGAAAAGCTTGTGCCCGACACCGACTAGGAAACGCGACCGACGACTTGTGGAATCATATTGTTCCCTATGGGAGTTTGTGGTCCGCCCAACAACCGGCCGTAACACAGGCTCCTATGGGGAAATGGGGTGTGTCCAGAAAACCCTGAATCCTGTCGCAGGCATTCTATGGTGTCTGCCACACAATGCAGTGTTTTACAGGGGGATCCCTTAGGTATCCTTTTGGCCACCAACCGTAGGCCGCTGGGGCAAGGGGGACCTGCCAGGGAATCCCAAAGTCACTTTCCGACAGCCTTTGGCAGAAAGGCTGTTGGAAATCAACACCATAATCCCGAGGGGGGAAAAGCTGTCCATAGGGTGTACGATGCAGTTCCGACCGACAGGAATACTCCGCGAGTCGGTCAGAAACGTTTCAGAATGACCACATGGTTTACGTTCCGACTGCGAGCATTGTAATCAGGCGGTCAGAATGTAAGCCAACCGAGTCGGTCGAAAGGGCTCCTATGTGGTCACGGAGATTCCGACTGTCAGGAGGAGGCTTTCCGCCAGACATCGTAATGACTCCCTAAGATTGTGGTGTTTTTCCACACCACTGAAGGTTGCTTATTTTATGTCCTGATGAAGACCCGTTTGCTATGTTACTAATCGCCAAACCTTATATTTGGGTCGAAACGTCAATGGCATAAACATAAGAGCCTGGATCAATTTTTTCTCATCGTCCTAAAGACAGATGTGTCTTGATTAAATCGGTCTCTTTCTCTTATATGGATACTGTGCCAAACATGTGAGACCTTTCTCTAGACAGGCTTTTCAAAAGTTTACCGTAGTAACACAATTCCATTACATTGCTAAAAGATTTTTTGTCTTTATCCTTCTGATTTATCTTCTCTACCCCTTCACATCACTTGAGCACCTCTATAAGCACTTTCCTAGGCACCTATCTGAGCAACCTTTTAGCATTTATTGTATACTACTGAATTTTTTCATTACAATATATAAATATAAAAAATTGAATTGACTTTCAAAAAAACGTGTTCAGTTGCTTTCTTTACTCTCTCTCTTACAAATTGATTATGTTTAATGCTGTTACAATATTGAGCATTGTCTCATCCTAGCTATTAGGACCAATTCTTTTTTGTATCATTTTCCTGCTGGGAGCAGACTTACTGTTCGCTCTTGCTTGGCAGGAGCTGTCTAACCTTCCGCCAAGCAAAAGCAAACATCTATGTACTGAGGATGGACACCTTAGGACATAAGGAACCGGCACTTGGGTCCCCAGACCAATTATTGGCTCCAGGAGGAGGGTCGTGTGGCCCCCCTCCTTTTCATTTGCCCAGCCAGGCCCCAGAGAGGGTGTGGCCGAAAACAGCCCGTAGGGGTGCTACGGGCCCTCCTCCTCATTCATAAAATCAGCCTGGTACTGGAAAGGTGGTCCCCAAGACCAAAAAGACCCTGAGGGGGGGTCCATGTGGCCCCCTCCCCTTGTACAAATTGACCTTGCCCCAGGGAGGTGGCGGTAAACAGCCTGGGGAGGGGGGCCGTGTGCCCCTTCCCCAATATACTTATCGAGATTTGCCCCCAGCACCTGGCCCACCAGAGAGCTGAAGTAAAAACAAGCACTGGAGACTGATCTTGTTTTTTTAAAACAGTTTGCTGAGACTCACGGATATGCTGCAATTTTCATGGCAAAAAATTTTAAAAAATGCTTTTTGGCCCCACCGAGGTCCCTGTGGCACACCACCACTAGGCCTAGGGTGTCAGGATATTCCTACCATGCTCCATTCTCTTTGTTTTTTTCTACTTTTTGTTTGGAACTCGGCAGAGTTTGAGTCCCAAAATGGCTGCCTACACTTCCTAATGGAAGTTTTGACAGGCAATCAGATCTCAGCATGAGATCTGTCAAATCTGCAAAGGTTCATGTACCTAGATATCTATATTTATTTTTCTTTAAAAACACCAAACTATTGAAGGGATTTGCACAAAATTACAAAAAGGGCTCTTTCTGGACTAAGAGATAGCTTTCTGCCAAATTTGGTATAATTCCGTTTAGCGGTTCGGGCTGTAGTCATGTTCAAAATCCCTATGGAAATTTCATTGGGGAAACACGTCTTGGTACCTACCCCTTTTTCTTGGCCTCTGATTGACGAAATCACCCTGAAACATTCCTCACATCAGCTGAACTCAGATGCGTACTAGTTTTGTAAATTTTGTGAAAGTTTGTCAAACAGCACCAAAGTTAATAGCAAAACAAAAAACACTTTTCCTATAGAAACTACGTCCTAACTATAACTATCTACAGGCAACCGCCAGTAGGTGATATATATGTCAATATATATAGATAGATATCTTTATAGTAAAATAAGTACAGACATTTGCCTGTTATAGTTATAGGTATCTCAAGAAACTTTACTTTTGCCCAAATATAACTGTAACTCGCACCCCACTATGCACAGTTTTCTCATCAATAATTTCAGTGCAAATGTTGCAATGATATTATCAATCATGTATTAGAAGATTTCATGAACAATGTAATATTTGGGGTAATAAGCAGTGCTTGGCCGGGACACGAGTTAAAGTTACTTTAGGGCACGAGTTATAGTTACTTGAGATGACTATAACTAGTTCATGTCTGTGTTTTTTTTAGCTTTAAACGTTACTAAACATTTCACCTAACTATAATGTTTCTTTAACCTTTGTTTTTTCATCGACTTTCTAGGGTATTTTGTAATGAAAAGTTATATTTTGTTACGATATGCAAAACCAACGATTCAGCTCCCCTCCTTTTTTAATACATTTCAGCCCTGGGGTGGCATCCCTGGGGCCTAATTAGACTCTGGGAAGAGGGCTGTGGGCCTACTCCCTTCTTTTTCACCTTAGTCCTTGGGGAAGGGGTCCCTGGGCCTCTCAGAGGCTCGGGTAGGGGGCCCACGTGCCCTCTCCCAGGCCCTTGCCTGCCCAATGGGTTTTTATTGAAACAAGCGCAGAGGCTGCACTTTTTTTAACTCTTGCTGCGTATTCATGGATTTGCACAAATGTTTATAAAATCCCACAATTTTGGCCTAGGTGGGTCAGGATACCACCAGGTCTCCTACAGAGTTAGAGTATCCCTCCTCTGCCCCTATATCTTTTTTTGCATTTTTACAGGGCACGGGACTTTGTCCTGAGTCCTAAGATGGCTGCTAACACTTCCTGATTGATGGGATGGCAGGAAATTAAATCTCAGCTTGAGGTCTGTTGGGTCGGCAGATACTATAAGGCATGATATATACACTTTATTTTAACCATAATTTCTCCAAAACTACTGAACCTGTTTACACCAAATACAGAAAACAATCTACCTGGACCAATATTTAGCTTTCTGCCAAATTTAGTGTAAATCCATTGAGAGGTTTGGTCTGTAGCTGTGTCTAAAGTTCCTACGAAAAAATGAATGGAAAAAATGTGTTTTGTTGCCCCTCCTTGTTGGCCCCACTGCACAGATCACACCAAAACTTTCCACGTGCAAAGTTATTTGCAACACAAAAAAATGTGTTGGCCCCCAAGGAGTCCTTCAAGAATCAATCACACTCCCATTTAATCACCTATACATTTATACAGACACCTCCTCACTTATTCAAACATATACTAACACATACTTACACTCTTATACAATAACTAATATAAGCACACACTCATCCATACAGCCACTCTCACAATCACTCACTCTCACATATAGTCATTTATATACTCCAACACTCCCATATACTGCTTTTCACATATGCAGTTACCCACACATGTACCACTGAGACATCCATTCAATCACCAACACACCCATATACACACTCACCCACCCATAAAGCCCTTCACAGATGCACTCTTGAACCATACACCCAGTGAATCGCTCACTCACACACCTATGCACAGAGACACCCCCCCACCCACCCAAACAGATACTCAGGCACCCATACAGATACTCAGACAACCAATCATTAACCCATATAGCCCCTCATTAGGTACTCACCAACCCATGCAACCGCTTACACACAAACTGACAAACTAAACTGTGTGAATGTCAGTATCAGTCACTAACCCATGCATTCAGTAAGACACATTTAATCACTCACTTATACAGTCAGTCACGCACCTACTAAATCATCCATTCAGGCACTTATACACCCACTCATTCTTCAATACACCTTGGCCTATATATATATATATATAAAACATTACAGAAACACAGTCACTGGATGATGTCATTAGTGATGTCACCAGTGATGTCATTTGAGATGTCATCAGTGATGTCACTGACCATGTCATGAATGATATAATATGTGATGTCATCAGCAGTGCATTGTGGGGGCGCGAGTTAGAGTTAGCTGAACTAACTATAACGGCTGAATTTCTCTGGTTTTGTACGAGTGAAATGTCCAACTAAGTATAACGTCCCTGAAACCTGTGTTTTTTTCAGTGAATATATTTATATACATATATATATATTTGTTTTTCATATGTGTTATTGGCTGATGCATTTTGTGAACACCCACCTTCAAGTCCTGCTGTCATGAGTTCTCAGGTATGATCGAGAATGAAGTATAGATGATAATGTCTCTATATGTCTGTGACGGGGCGGGTGATATTCCCGAGTCACAAGAGTCATCTTGGAACTGGTGGTCAACAGACGCTTCTTTGCCCCCTTGTATCCCCTTACAGCAGCCAGATGCTCCCTACCAAAAGGACGAGTGGTACTCGTATTCCCCGCAAGACTGGGCTCCGGAAAAGGAAGCAGGATGCGGTTCCTTTAACACGGCTTTCCAGCAGGACAAAACCCCTCCCCTGAGTGACGTCATGTTTGTGGGGCATTCAAAGATAGGAGAATCCCGGAAGAGGACGGACGGCGTTTCCCTTGAGGAGAGAGGAGAACTGGAGTGGAGAAGAAAGGCGAAACCTGAGACCCGGAGGGAAGAAGCGAACGACGCGTACGGAGGGAGAAGTACCGGAGAGACACCCGACGAGCCAGGAGGCCACCGACTCCTGGAGCCGCCCTGCCACGTTCCCAGGGGAGGAGCGTGGCTTGAACAGGTACGGGGCAGAGTAGTGGGTTGGGTGGGAAGAAGGAGCCGTGTGAGAGCACTATCCCACATCAGCGTGATTCTCTCTTGTAAATATTGTACAGTCTTCTACCCTCTCCTTTTCACCGAGCACTTGAGCACGTTTTCTTACGGAGTTAGTATAAACACCAGAGCACTCGGTTTCCCTCACACCCGGCCCCTTGAAATGCAGCATAGAACGACCGTCCTAATCCTTGGTTTTCTCTCTTTCTTTTTTCTCTCTCATGTGGTTCGTTGGTCTTGGGTCCTGGACACCGTCGATATCCTGAGGACACGACAAGCTTAAGTCCAGACGATTGAATACGAACTGGTTCACTCTGGAATCCCCAAGACGGAGCAAAACGGACTCTTCTTCATTTGCTAGCAACAGACTGACAAGTCGTCAAAAGAAAGTGTTGTCAAAAATAAAGCCCTCATTACAATACTCTAGCCTGGTTTCCGACTCTGTCACTGCTACCCCACCACAACTGGTGCCAGAAGTGGGATCGTCATCTCGGTCCGTCTGTACAAACGAGATGGACGCCCTTATCCAACATCTCATAAAGAGGCAAGAGAAGCTGGAATGGGTGGTACAGAGACAAATGACGTCGGCCCAAGCAGACCGAGATCTATTCCAGAACACCATCACTGCCCACATGGAAAGTTTACAGAAGACCAGCCCGGTCCCGACCGTCTCTGTACCCCTGGAGAACAGACCCCACCCCGTTCCCAACCCTTCGCGGATAGCTTTGCAGAAGTACGCCCAAGGGGAAGACCCCGATGTGTTCCTGATGAACTTTGAGAGAGCCGCAAGAGCATTGGGTTGGCCGGAAGATAAATGGCCCTTTTTTCTGGCTCCCCTGTTGACGGGTGAGGCACAGTTTGCATACCAGGTGGCCAACCCATCGGGAAATGCTCCATATCAGACCATCAAAGAGGTCATCCTAGATCACCTCGGTCTCGACGGAGAGGCCTACCATCTCCGGTTCTGGAGGGAACAAGGTACCCCAGGGGAGAACCCCAAAACCTTGTTCTTCCGGCTTAAGATGGCCGCGGACAAATGGCTAAAACCGGCCACAAGCACCAAAGAGGAGGTGATGACGAAGATTTATTTGGAACAGTTCATGGAGGCCTTACCATATGCCTCCCAGAGATGGTTGAAACAACACCCTGGACTGTCCCTTGAACAAGCCATCGAAATGGCCGCAAACTATGCTAGGGCGCAGCCCAAGACCTCGGGATGGGAAATTGACAAGGTGTCAAAAGGACTGACCCCCCTCAAAGCCGAAAAAAAACAGAAGCCAGTGCCTGAACCACCCAGAGTCAGACCGATGAGGATGGATGTGCCTCCTGCCCGGGGGCCCCAGTGCTACGAATGTGGAGAGTGGGGCCACATCGCCCGCCTATGCCCTAGGAAACGACCGACCGAAGAACCAATGGAGGTTGGCTATCTGCCCAAGACGGTCCTGTATTCAGCCGAAATGGGGACCTCATTTTAAGTGAGTGTAAGGATGAACGGCAGAACAGTAAAAGCCCTGTTAGACTTGGGATGCAGGCAGTCGGTAGTACAGAGACCGCTGGTCCTACCTAACCAATATGTTCAGGGGGCGGTCGTTCACATTCGCTGCGTACACGGGATGTTAGGCCCTACCCTCTTGCGCAGGTTACCATGAGACCCGTAGACAAAAAGCCCTGTACAGTGAAGGTAGGGGTGGTAGAATCCCTGCCCGAGGATATTATACTGGGGGTGGACAATCCAGGGTTTATGTCTTTGTTGAAACGATCTATATCCACTCCAAATTGGACAGGCAGTGAGTCAGTAGCTGCCCTCCTTTCTCCTGAACCTTGGGTCCTGGACCGCAGTTTTCCCTTCGCACAGGCCAATGACACCACCCTGTTTAACGCCTGGGAGAGCGCCCACATGTCCAAAAGTCAGGAGTCCAAAAAGTACCCAAGGTTTCTCATTAGAAACGACCTACTGTATCGGGAGGGGGAAGAGGGAGGGAACTCTCAGTTGTTGGTCCCTGTGTCCTTCTGAGAACAGGTGCTCTTCTTTGCACATACCCACCTCACAGCCGGACACAGCGGAAAAGAGAAAACCACCGACAGTATCTTACGATATTTCTATTGGCCGGGGATTTAAAAAGACGTCCACAATTATTGCCTAAAGTGTGAGGTATGACAAAGAAAAAACGTACACCGACCCCCTGCAGCTCCACTACAACCCCTACCCACCGTCGGACCTCCATTTGAGAGAGTGGGTATGGATTTAATAGGACCACTACCGAAATCCTCGAGGGGCCACTTATACGCACTGGTGATAGTTGATTATGCAACAAGGTTCATTGAAGCATTCCCTTTGAGGACACCGACGACTGCTCACATGGCCGAAAAATTTGTCTAGTTATTCTCCAGGGTTGGTTTTCCAAAAGAGGTTTTAACCGACCAGGGCACCCCGTTTCCATCCAAACTGATGAAAGAAGTGTGCAAAACACTGGACATACGACACCTGCGGACCTCACTCTATCATCCCCAAATGGACAGTCTCGTAGAGAGATACAACCAGACCTTAAAAACCACCTTGAGGAAAATGCTCACCGCAGAGGGTCCCGAATGGGATCGTCTTCTGCCTTTGGCCTTGTATGTCCTGAGGGCCCAGAAACAGAGCAGCCTGGGCTGTTCGGCCTTCGAACTTCTGTACGGACGACACCCAAGGTCCTTACTGGAGATGACCAAAGACGCCTGGGAAACTGAAGGAGAACAAGAGCAGAAGTCACTGCTCGAGTACACCCATCAACTCCGGTCCAAACTGGGGAGATTACGGAATCTAGCTTATTCCAATCTCGAAAAACAAAGAAGGAAACAGAAGAGATATTACGACAGGGGGACAAAGGTCCGAAGATTGAAAGTTGGGGATTGGGCATTGCTGCTCCTACCCACCAGCTCCAGCAAAACCAAGAACGAATGGATGGGTCCCTACAAAGTTGTAGATACGGTTAGAGACACCACATACAGGCTACAGCTGTCTGCAACGAAGACCCAAACGTATCACATAAACCTGCTGAAGAAGTGGATAGGACCTCCTCCAAAAGGGACGAACATCCTCATACCCACCGTTCCCAAAGAGCGCTCTACGATAAACAATTTGGTTGTGAATGACAAGCTCTCTGACCAGATGAAAAGAAACCTGAGGGAGACATTACTCCCGTTTGCAGACATCTTCTCTGATCTTCCTGGGAAAACGACGCTGGTCGAGCACAATATCGAGACCCATCCTGGAAAAATGGTAAAGCAAAAACCATACAGAATTCCAGCGGCTCAACGAGAGGCCATAAAAAAGGAAGTACGAGACATGCTGGAGCTCGGGGTCATTCGACCCTCAAAAAGTGATTGGGCATCACCTATAGTAATGGTCCCTGAACCAGATGGATCAAGACGATTTTGTATGGACTTCCGAGCCCTAAATGCCATCTCCACGTTCGACGCCTACCCTATACCTCGGGTGGACGAGTTGATAGAAAAACTCGGAGACGCTGTTTATATCACCACACTGGATCTCACAAAGGGGTATTGGCAGGTGCCCCTCAGAGAAGAAGACAGAAAAAAAACGGCGTTTATAACAGACGAAGGGTAATTTGAATTTACTGTTCTTCCCTTCGGTCTCCACGGGGCACCTGCTACATTCCAGCGCCTCATGAACACCGTTCTACAACCGTTTCCGTCGTTCAGTTCGGCGTATCTATGACAGAGTCGTATACAGCAACAACTGGGAAGAGCACCTGAAACACCTGAAGACAATCCTCACCGCCCTACAGCAGGCTGGGTTGCACATAAATGCCAAGAAGTCCCGAGCGGCGTTCCACAGGGGGAAATACCTGGGTTTTGTGTTAGGGGACGGTACCATCACCCCCCAAGTAGAGAAAATAAGGGCCATTGAGGGAACTCTTTTTCCACAATCCAAAAGAGACCTGCGAGCATTTTTAGGACTCATAGGCTACTATCGCAGGTTTATCCCCAGATTTTCCGAACTGGCCGCCCCTCTTACTGATCTCCTTCGAAAAGATGTGAGACATCGTGACCTGATACATTCTGCTCCTGAAGCGTTGAGGGCATTCTCAGAATTGAAACACATAATCACCACTCAGCCTGTCCTGTTATCCCCCAATTTCTCCAAGACCTTTATCCTCGCCACTGATGCCTCCGATGTGGGTATAGGAGCAGTCTTATCTCAGGAAGGGGAGGATGGTTTAGAACACCCAGTGCTCTTTGCTAGCCGAAAACTCTTCCCAAGGGAGTGTAAATACCCTACAGTAGAGCGGGAATGCCTAGCCATAAAATGGGCCGTTGATAAACTGCAATATTATTTGGAAGGAAAACCGTTCGTCCTGTACACGGACCATGCCCCTCTGAAATGCATGTATCAAAACAGGAGCCAGAATCCCCGAATACTACGCTGGTTCTTGTCTTTGCAACCATATGCCTTTTCTGTACGCCATAGGAAGGGAAAAGACAATGGGAATGCGGACTATTTGTCCAGAGTCTTTCCTCTCCCCGAGCGGGAGAAGCCAGGGTGGGAGGAGTGTGACGGGGCGGGAGGTATTCCCGAGTCACAAGAGTCATCTTGGAACTGGTGGTCAACAGACGCTTCTTTGCCCCCTTGTATCCCCTTACAGCAGCCGGATGCTCCCTACCAAAAGGACGAGTGGTACTCATATTCCCCGCAAGACTGGGCTCCGGAAAAGGAAGCAGGACGCGGTTCCTTTAACTCTGCTTTCCAGCAGGACGAAACCCCTCCCCTGAGCGATGTCACGTTTGTGGGGCATTCAAAGATAGGAGAATCCCGGAAGAGGACGGACGGCGTTTCCCTTGAGGAGAGAGGAGAACCGGAGTGGAGATGAAAGGCGAAACCTGAGACTCGGAGGGAAGATGCGAACGGCGCGTACGGAGGGAGAAGTACTGGAGAGACACCCGACGAGCCAGGAGGCCACCGACTCCTCGAGCCGCCCTGCCACGTTCCCAGGGGAGGAGCGTGGCTTGAACAGGTACGGGGCAGAGTAGTGTGTTGGGTGGGAAGAAGGAGCCACCTGTCCGTGTGAGAGCACTATCCCACATCAGCGTCACTCTCTCTTATAAATATTGTACAGTCTTCTACCCTCTCCTTTTCACCGAGCACTTGAGCACGTTTTCTTACGGAGTTAGTATTATCACCAGAGCACTCGGTTTCCCTCACTCCAGGCCCCTTCAAATGCAGCATAGGACGACCGTCCTAATCCTTGGTTTTCTCTCTTTCTTTTTTCTCTCTCGTGTGGTTCGTTGGTCTTGGGTCCTGGACACCGTCGATATCCTGAGGACATGACAAGCTTAAGTCCAGACGATTGAATACGAACTGGTTCACTCTGGAATCCCCAAGACGAAGCAAAACGGACTCTTCTTCATTTGCTAGTAACAGACTGACAAGTCGTCAAAAGAAAGT
Organism: Triturus cristatus; assembly: GCF_964204655.1. Classification (NCBI taxonomy): domain Eukaryota; kingdom Metazoa; phylum Chordata; class Amphibia; order Caudata; family Salamandridae; genus Triturus; species Triturus cristatus. The sequence goes on from NC_140594.1 coordinate 885,176,352, forward strand.
GTTGTAAAAAATAAAGTCCTCATTACAATACTCTAGCCTGGTTTCCGACTCTGTCACTGCTTCCCCTCCACAATGTCTAAGTGGAACGCTGATTGTAAAGCAAATTAAACGATCGGGTTGCAGTTAATCAATGTGCAAGGTAAAGAGAATTCATAAAATGTATTTGAGCCATGTCTCCAAAGAAAACAGACGTTTATGCATGTGCTGTCTTCACTGTTTTTATAAGAAAAGGGACCTACAAAGATTTGACACTGCTTTAGAAAGTTACAAATATTGATTACAATATTGGACTGATAGAATTATGTCTTAATGTTCAGAAGGTTTAATATAGGGTGAGACCCTCAGCAAGAGAGAGTATGTTTGTATAGTTTTCGCTTCCTGGCAGAAAAGTCTACTGGGGACAGTTGTTGAAATGGCTCAGCATTTAAGGCAGTGGACTATCACAAGAGAATGCTTTTAAGAAGCTAATGTTATTGTAGAAATATTTGTTTTTTCTTCAATCTGTTGTTTAAGGTGTTGTGAGCAAATAGTTGTAAATTGTATTTCAGTGTACTTATTCACTTCTTTAAGTTAAAATAGAAAAAATGTAAAGCGATCAACATATTTCATTTATGTTAAATGTATTGGCAAGATCAATATCTTGAATATATTCTTCTTTTTTGTATCGCCCACTGTATGTTCTTTTATTCATATAAAACATGTCTGTTCTTCCACAAAACTATATTTTATTTGCCTGGTGTACTGTAAATCTAAATTGTAAAGGTACATTTTAATTCTAATGAACATATAAAGCAATAAGTATAGACATAAGCACCACGCATGTAGCTAAAATACCATTTTCTTTGGAACATTCTTATCAATGAAGCCTATGTGGACCAAAAGTGGTTGACTTTCAGAGTGATTTCCAATATCAAAGTCCCATTGCAAAGGACAGAAAACGTTATTGTTAGTCAAGATTTAAAGCAATGGGCATGCGACAATCTTTGAGAAAGTTATTACTCAGAACAGAGTATATGTTTGTTTACAGAGTGAATGATGCCTGCTTTTTAATTTATTAGAGGCTTTATTAAATAGTACAGTGTGTGAGATTACAGACTGCACAGTGTGTGTGTGGTTGCAGAGTGTAGTGTGTGTGTCCATGTGTGTACTTGTTTATCTGGGTCTAGAGCCTGGTGTTATATAGTACAGTGTGTAGTTTATAAGTACATAGTTTATATAAGTTCAGATTGTACACAGGGAGTGGTTACGCAGTGAACCATATGTGTGCTTACTGAGCAGAAATTACTTGTGTCTTGGTACACAGTGCATTGTGTGCGCATATATACAGAGCATGGCTTATGGTAGAGTGAGGAGTGTGTTTAGCTACAGAGTTTATAGTGTGTATAGTATGGTATGGTATGTCTATTTGTATAGTGCACTAATCACCCGTGAGGGTATTCAGGTGCTTGAGCAGGTGTGAGTGTGCCCTCAGAGTAATTTGAAGAGCCAGGTCTTCAGCGTGTGTGTGTGTGTATAAAACACAATGGGCATGAGTCAGTTGTGCAATGCCTCGGGTGGTATACTGCTCTGCCCAATCACGACTCTCCTGATGTTCCCGCACATGGTTTTCCAAGGTGCGTCTGGCAAAGTCATATCCAAATTTGGCTGCAACATGGTATTCTGCTTAGTATAACTGGGTCTGCACAGTGACAGCTGACGATCCTCATATGCCACTGCTAAAAATTGATTGGGTTTATATTTTTGTGAGACAAATAATATTGAGTGTTTATCATTTCAGGTTGGAGTTGATATTTACAAACTGAATTAATATGTATGCATTTGAAACAAGTTTAACACATGGTTTAGAAGTATGTTTATTATCATGATTTAGCTATGCCACGTTTTAGTGAAGCGGCCATGATAGTAAAAGTGGATGCTGTTTCTGTATCTGTTTCCTCTCCTGTATTCACCACCTCCCCTCAGGCCCCCCTGTGCATCTTCTCTCCCCACAGGCTCCAGGGAAAGTAAAGACAGCTGATGTGATGTTTTCTAAATTGCTGCATAGAATGGGCTTACTAAATGAAACTTCTAGTGCACTAGACAGTCTGTAATTTATAAGGTTTCTTCCACGGCGATTCGGTAATTCAGCTCAATTTCACATGTTCAAGAATAGCTTTTGTTAAATGTTGCAAGTTATCTTTGAATCATCTCTAGAAGAAAGTATCTCTAGAAAGCAGAATGCTTACTCAGAAAATGGGATAATGCTAACATAACGATGTAATTTCCTCTGATTCGCCAAAGAATTGACACATGGGATCATGCCATATTGAATATGTGCTTTAGCTGATTTTCTATGCAAGAATTCTGTATAAGAGCCCCTTGATTCTGGGGGTGAGCCAGATTTTCCTTTTTTTGTTTTTGGAGGTGTTGCCTGACTTTCTATTGATTTAGCTGCTCATTTGAAGCTTAGAATAATTTCAGAGTTCCCCTTTTCTGTAGAAACTTTGTATTTGAACCTTTGCAATTTATTTTCTATCGCCTGATTTGTAAAAAAAAACCTCTTTTAATTTTTCCTTGTTCTGGAATTCAGTTTTTCAGTGGACCCGATTGCTTATTTTTGAAACCCAGCTATACTTCTGTTGGGAGGGGGGTTGTTTTTTCAAGATCAACCAGAAGTAGAATCTTCTGAGGTAAATGGTGATTTTCTAAAAATTTTGATGTATCATGACTATTAGGTTACAATTTTAAATATTGGGATACAGGGTTCAACTTCGGCACAACAGTTAGCAATGGTGATAGTGAAATTGAAAACAAAATCACAACTGTGTTGAGATCTCTGTTAAATAGATTTCTTTCTAGTAGTTTAGAAACAGTGAAATGTCAATGATGATTCAGGAGTCAGTCAGAGCCAGGAAGAATATCAATATTTTCAGGGCATTTAGAGTACAGATATAGGAAAACACCAACCCTTGCTAAAAACACAGAACACAGAGTTCTTCTTCTTGCAGGATATTTGCTGACTAGCTCAGCTTCATCGAGAAGAGGCATTTTTATGACAGGCCTCAACCAGCATAGATATCTAGATTTCACATGAAATGTGTGATGCTTCCTTCAGAGGACAGGAACACTTCGCTCATACTTCCATGATCGTGACTGGCACAAGTGATAATATGTACTATAATATGGGATGCCAACCCCCCTCCCAAGTGCACACAGCGTCATCATACGTACACCTGTATACATATTCACATATTTGTTGGTAGTTTAGTAGAGCATGCACAGTAATTATGGAGCAAGAGTACGGAGCACGCGGGACGGACTATTTATGCTATGGTTAATAAAGTTGGAAACAAGATTTCAGAGATAAAGTGTGCTAATATTGTATAAATAATATCGCTATTATGGTTGCCTGACACCCCATCAATACTGTATCTGCTTTTCCCCACGCTTTATATATTCGATTCGTCATTTATTATGTTGTCAATGTGATGCAGTGTAATGACATTGTACTTTTTTTTTCTTTTCCTGAAAATCATTAAAAATAACTCAACAAAAAAAAAATGTTTGATGCTTCCTAACAATGGTGGCTTTTTAACCAACAACCTTTTTTAAATAGATTGTCCACCCCAATAATGAAATTGCTATCTTGTGGATAAATATTAAAATGCCATTATACTCAATCACAAAATACAAATAAAGGTAATTGGCTACATGCTCATGTCATTCTTTGTAAGTTCTATATGTAAATGATAAGGGTGCTTAGCCCTTCAATCATTGACTAAAAGTAGTGCATATGTACATTGACTGTAAATATAGATTTTGAGATTCCTGTTGTTAGTGATAATTTTTGTCTTTTATTGGTCCACTACTGGATGGACAATATATGGTTTCATTCATTCAGCCAATTAGTTAGTGTGACTGTTTGCGACATACTCAAACTTTCAATAATTTACTTATTCTGAAAAAATCAACAGCAAATCTAGAAGTCACTGGCAATTGCTGGCTAATCTCCATTCTACCTTGTACCAATAGAATATTGGTTCAGGAGGTCACTAATCAATTCCTAGAATAGATGGAACCAGTCCATCTTGCATTGACTTTCGCACAGGATTCAGGCTTCTGTAGGGAAGAAAAACTGTACTTACAAATATTAGAAAAAAAGACCTCTCATCCATGGATGAAGGGATGAAAGTGGGCTTAATACTCCTAGACCTCTAGGCAACTAAAGATAATGTGGATCATGAAAATCTTTCAAAAACACACAAGGGCCGGAAATCTGGATCAGACATATTGGATCTGGTTCTTCTTCCACAAATGCACTCATCAAGTGTAAATTGGATCAAAGAAACCTAGAATGCCAAATGTGACATGCAATGTCTCGCCAATGCCTTCTGACCCTTACTTTACAACTTCCACATGCTCCATTGGCACAGATTATAGAGCATAGTCAACTCCAGGATTCATTCTAACATTATGGTATGCCTAGACCACAAATTATATTGGATGAAAGAAACCTCCTAAAGTCACTGTTGTCATGGCACAAAAATCTTCAATAGAATTTATCTTTATAGTCAGCTGCAGTAAACGATAATTGTCATTGCTCAGGAAGATTCGTACACTAATATGAGACAAGCATTGAGTGGAACAAAAAAAATGTCTTAATATTGCGATAGTTGGGTTTTTGTAATGAGATCAATACAGGATTCACAGAAAAGCTTGCAGACCAATAGAAAATACTTCAAAATCACACATCCAAATTCTGTCTCCTTATCTTGAAACACTTGGAAACAGCTTTAATAATCATTTAATGGATTCTAGTGGAATTTATGATCAAATGTTGTCCACAAGGCTTACCAAAACAAAGGTCCTAGCTAACTTGAAAACGTGGACCTAGAAACAATTCTATTAAGCGCTTTTGTAAGATGGGCATCCACTTTGTCCAGAAATCTTATTTCTCATGAGGAAAACATGCAGACAAGTACCTGGTTATGTGGGGTGTCTAAGAGCTACATGTAACTATCTCCATTTTCTTCAATGGCAGAAAGCAATTTATTCTGGCAATAGGATATTGCAGAGACAGAGAGCACTGTGAATAATGTCAAACACACAGATAAGTCATGTAATTCCCTGAGACTGTGTGCACATTTAATTTATAATTATTAAACCACTGCATTCAAGCATACACTTCTTTGAGAGTAATCTTTCTCCTACTCTTGAGCCTAAGGTTTCCCAAGTTGTGTTTGTGATATTTTTGCTGCAAACAGGACTGTAGTGTAGTTCGTATATCCCTGATAGGCTCTGCGCATTGGAATAATATACACTATAGTTTTGACATAGGACTGAGGTCAGTATGTCACTATCGAGTACATTAAACTTAATTACTTGTGTGTGGCAGCTAACTCAGAGGTCACTAGAAACTTCTCAAATATGCAAGAAGGGATTAGTTTCTGACAACCGCATAAACATGACAACTTTGTTTCCCTTAGAGTGTGAACAATCTCAGAACCATGGAAACAATAGATAACAGTTTCACTCAGTCAATCGTGCATGCTTCGTTTCTACAGAGTTGCACAGAAATAGAGAGACGGTTGTTTCAATAAAAAGGGGTTTATTGAATAGTCTTATTTCTCATGCAAGAGATATGAACTGCTACAATCATAAGACAGGATGCGAAGTACAACACGTACAGAGTTAGCAGTAAGATAAAAAATACTGCAATAGCATGGTTTGTAGCTATGACATACATTCATAAAACACATACATAAACAACACAGGTTAAAATGTGAATATACTCATCTGATGCTTCTAAATAGTTCTACCCCAGTGTACCTAACCTAAGTGTAGTACGAGGTAAGAAGTAGGTGCTGTTTTCTAAAGTATAGTTAGCTATAGTTTTAGTTTTGCCAAGAGTTGCCAAACGTTTCTCTAAGTTCTAGTCTGCTCCATACCTTAGAATGTGTGAGGTTGGAATCTCTTTCCGGGACTCAATATCTAACACCCTCAAGGGGAGTCAGAAACACTGGAGCTGGATTCTCTGCGAGGAAGATGACAGCGTCTGGTCAGTGCATCAGGCGGGAACTCGATCTCCTTCCGAACTTGCTGTGGTGAACCGCAAGCAGGCAGTCGAACTGGACCGTACTGGAACCGTGGTTTGCCAGGGCAAGTGCAGGTATATTTATACCTTGAAGGTGTTTAGGAATGCCTGTATTGACGTTAAAGTCGGGCATCGGAACGTCATGAATGAACCCCTATGGAATAGATGTTCATGCATACTAAATGAGTTCTTGGAGAAATCAATATCCAAGCAAGGGAAATTCCTAAAGGCTTAAGAGTCTGGTTTTCCAAGAACTGGTTGTGACGTGGATTGACGGATGTAGGAGACCATGCCTGTATTTGGTTAGCATGGACAATGCCTAAATAAGGGATGGATTTTCTATTCATAAATAAGAGCAATATGAATTGTACCTATATAAGTGCATAAATCGGGAAACCTATATACGGAATCTAAATCTACACACAACAGGACTTGTGGCTCATCATTCTTTATATGTCTGATTTGACAGTCTGGCTGTCTGCTAGGCCTATTTTTTCCAATATTCAGATATTGGGTATTGGATCATCTTCTTCAGACATTGGATTGTATGGATCAGCTCCCTTCAACTATTGCTTTCAGATTTTGTCTATCAAATATTAGATAAACTCAGAGGAGGGTACATCTTTCACCTTATGCTATTGACTGGTGTATCACGCCACTTCCTAGAAAGTGTTCGTATCGCAGTATATTATGCATTGCTTTTACCATGTGGTGGGGGTTATTTTATGGATACAAAAGCCTACTTTTTGAAAGCATTATTTCTAAGTAAATATGTACGCAAAAGATATCACTTTATGCGGAAGACATACTCTAGACACTCTTTGAGCTAGCATCTTCAATACCTGTCAAAATGAAGGTGAAATAGGACTTCTCTGAATTTACTGGCAATAAAATAAATTGGGCCAAGAGTGAGGCTCTTCGGATTTCCAAGATCACTATAAGAGCATCCTTTGGTGACTTACTGATCCTACAGGTAATGTGCAATGTTGGATATCTGGGCATACTAATTAATTATGTACTGAGAGACATAGTGCAAGATAATATCTAAACATTTCGGCAAGAAAACCAGACTTTACACCGTGGAATGTGCAGCAACTATCACATTGCAGCAGAGTTCAGCTTATAAAGACTGTATGTATTGTATTGTATTGTATTGTATTGTATTCAGCATTTATAGAGCGCACTGTGACCCTACGGGTATCCTTGCGCTTGAACACGTGAGATGACAGTGGCAGCATGATTTCACTAAGTACTTGCTATGTTATCAGTAAAGATTTCTAAAGTTATGCTACTAGGTATAGATGCAGCCATCAAAAAAATCATATGGGGCAGAATTAAACTGAGGATGAAATCCTCTGAACTGTATCCAGCAATGAAAATGGGGTCGTTCAACTCTTGAATGTGTAATACTGCACACCAACTGTTGCACATTGAAAGAAGTTGACCAATATGCCGGACACATCCACTATGGACTAGTATAGAGAAATAAGCGCTATCTGCATGAGATGACATGAACCTTGTATACTGGGGTACAGTCATTCCAGCCGAAAAATGGCACAACACACACAAACAGATGAAAAAAGACCGCCTCCATTATACTGAAGCACCTCTGTGAGGCAATGCGAATATTAAAATAGTTTAAAAAAACTTTATGCTTGAAAGCATGAATTAGAACCATTGATAGCCTACTTAATGATATGGACTAAACACCTTTTAAAGCCTCACAGGAAGAATATATGCTACACCTCTCCCAAGGCTGGATATAAATTTCAAATGTAAAAAACTGCTTTAAAGGGACAACTGGGAGACCCTTTCTAAACCGTACCTAAATCTCCTATACCAATATATTTCAAAATCTCGGGCCAATTTAAATGGACAACCTCAGTCCTATAAATTACTATAATTGAGTCCCTATTCTCAATTCCAGCAGTAGCAGCACACAGAAGGAAATGGCAGTGCCATCTGGCTGCACAATTTTTTGACAAAGAATGGGGCGACCTCCTGACATTATATGACACGAGGACAAGAGGGAAGAGACATGTTGAACATATTCTGGCCCTGCCCCTCTATCACGCAATATTGGTCACAAGTAGTACAACAGTGATTCAGCTGTTCCATACAATGTTTACATTGACAACACCACTAGTCATTTTGCAGAGCACTAAAGATAGCCCAGAAATAAATGCACATAAACGAAGGTGGATAGACTCAGCACTTGTGGTTGCCAAGATATGTATTCTGGGACACTGAAAGTCACATGAGGTATCACGATATAGAAAGTGGTTAGTGGCAATTAAGTTAATGGACGGTTCCAACAGAGTTATATAGATGATTAACAAAGTAATGACTAATTTTGAAATGATTGCGGAGGACTTCCTGGCACTTGCACAACATTACTCAAACAGATCCACCTAGGACAGTGCACTCTCTCAAGGAAGAGCATTGCCTAACCCACACTCCACATTTCTTTTTACAAGACCTATGTAACACATGTTAGACTACAAAAAGAAGGCTCTCATGATGATGATGATGATGAATCGCGATGTATAAAGTGCACAGCTACTCCTAGGAGTGTCCTGGCGCTGAACTCAAAGGTAAGGGCAACTTAGCTTTGAGAGAAGAGCCATGTTTTCAGTCTCTTTTTAAAGGTGAATTCGTATTCAACTAAGTGAAGATTCAGAGGGAGATTATTCCACGTAGAAGGACCCAAATAGGAAAAACAGCAGCCGCCCACTCTGGTGTGGCATATCTTGGGTACTTTGACTAACAACCTGTTTGAGGAGCGCAAATTCTTAGCAAGAAGGTAAGATCAAATTCTGGAATTCAAACAGCTAGGTCCAGTATGATGAAGCTCTCCTTGAGTGGGTATAAGTGCTTTAAACAAAATGATTTTCCTCATCGGTAGCCAGTGTAGAGAGTGAAGATCAGGGGACACCTGCGTTCTCAACCGAAAACTGAGGAGTAGGCGGTCTGCTGAGTTTTGCACCATCTGGAGTCTGTTCATCAGGTAGTCGGGCAGACCAAGGTAAAAGGCATTTGCATAGTCCAGCCTAGATGTGATAAGAGTCTGAATGATTGTTTTTTTGACTGGGAGAGACCTCAGTCAAAAAGGAAATGCCAGTGGTGTAAGATAGATTTTAAATAGAGTGGGGCTCAGGGTACAGCCCTGAGGAATCCCCACTGCTAAATCTGTTGTGCCTGAGAAGAACAGCGGTGTTCAAACCTCCTTTCCACGGTTACTTAAGCAAGAGTCCAGCAATTTTAAAGCCCGACTTTTTTGTCCAATTTACTAAAGGTGGGCTAAGAGCCTGGAGAGCTCAACCTCACCTCTTCAATACCCCCCTGCATATTCCCTTTTCCAATTAATTGCATTAATTGAACCCTACAAATAACAAAAACTTATAGTGCGCACGGTCACCGGACTGAGCAACAGGACCGGAGGCGATAATTATATATGGTAGACAACCTTTGAATTTTAAGACTACAGACCCTAAATATGCCAATATTGTGATCTGCAAGGGCAGAGAATCACATTTGTATTGGTTGCAAATTCAGTGTGTGTAATATCGTTAATGTGTTTCTTGAACACTTAAAAATGACTGACATACAAATAAATATGTTAATGTACTATATTAGAGGTTGTGACAGACAAAAACAAATATATTTTAGAAAATAAAGCTTGACAAATATTATCAAGATTTTACATGCTTTCCTTGATTAGCTGCGGCTTTATGTTACACAGGATCCCACCTCATTCCTGTAGATTATCTGGTTTCTAATTAATCTTCTCTTGTTTTGTTTTACTGTCCTTGCATCTGTCATTGTAATTCTTCTTTTTAGCTGGCTGTGGCTGCTCATGGTCATCCTTCTGCAAGAGCATTCTGAAACAAGAGTAGGATTAAATTCATGATTCTTAAGTTATTTGCAATTGTGTTGGACCTGGACCTTTTTGCATGGTTATCCCGGAATGTTTTGCCTTCTTCCTATTTTTTCTGACCTGTTTTTGTTGGCTCTAGGACTATGGGCACTTTGCCACTGCTAATCAGTGCTAAAGTGCATGTGCTCTCTGTCTAAACTGTATTGGTGATTGGTTTATTCATGGTTGGCATATTTGATTTACTAGTAAGACCCTAATAAAGTACACCAGGTATGCCCAGGGCCTGTAAATCGAATGCTACTAGTGGGCCTGCAGCACTGATTTTGCCAACCCATGAGTTGCCCTGTAAATATGTCTCGGACCTGCCACTGCAGTGTCTGTGTGTGCAGTTTTAAACTGCCATTTTGACTCTGCAGGTACACCCCCTTTTACTACATTTAAGTCACCCCTAAGGTAGGCCCATGTCAGCCCCATGGGCAGGGTGCAGTGTATTTAAAAGGTAGGACATGCGCTGGTGTTTTTTACATTTCCTAATAGTGAAATACTGCTAATTTAATTTTTCACTATTGCAAGGACTGTCTCTCCCATGGGTAACATAGGGATTGCCGTGAAATATCTTTTACGTGTAATTTCCCATCGGGAGCAGATAGAGATTTAGAGCTGACACCCCAAAATCAGAATACTTCTGGACTGAGGACATTCTGCCAGGAAGGAGAGCTGAATGCTGTAGGAGGGACTGCCACCCTGCCTGTTGCTTTGTTGTGGTGGCGTGCTGCTTGATGCTTCTGTCCTGAGAGTGAAAGGATTGGACTTTCTTTTCTACATCCTGCTTTCAAGGTTCTACAAGGGCTTGTGCATCCTGGGCCCTTGGAATTGTAATTGGGTGATCTTATTTAGAAAATCCACGCATTGACTCCCTGCGCCTTTTTTCTCAATGCCTCGCTGCAAAAGAGCGACACATCACCGCTGCCTGTACCAAAGGATGATTCCCGCTGAAAGAATAGACCACAGCTTTCACTGCAGGCCCCTGCTTGCTGTCGCAGCAAATTAGAAAAATTGCTGCAGTGTGAGTCTCGAGCACTGTGTCACCGCCGTCTATGGCACCTTCTCCGACGCAGCACCTGCTCATGGCTGAAGAATCAAAGCAGCGCCTGCCTCACAACTGCAAGACCGATGCAGCACCCGCTTTGAGGCTGAAGAATTGAGACAGCGACTGCTTCAGTGCTGTGGAATCAACACAGGGCCTCTATCGCCACTGTTACATCGACGCAGCGTGTCTGTATTTTTTATGCATCATACCCGGGTCCAATTCTTCATTGACACTGCACTGGAGTAAGAAACCGTGGCTGCATCTCCGTAAGTCGATGCATCACCTCCCCTGCCAGAAAGGAACCGATGCATCACTTCTGTCATTAAGGAATCGATGCATCACCTCCGCGGCCAGTAAGAAAACAAACCAACAAATCACCTACCCTGTGTATTAAGGAACCTACGCATCACTTTGCTCTACCTAACCTCCACTGCACTTAGCATCAACTTTGATTTTTGACACATCTAAGGTACTTTGTGATTAAACAAATGCATTTATTGATGTACTAAACTTGCTTAACTTTTTAATAATGATATTTTGGCTTGTGTATTTAGTCATTTTGGTCTTGTTTTATTCAGATAAATAAATAATAAATACAGATAAATATTGGCTATTTTTCAAAACTGGTGTGGACTCTTCTTATATTGTTTTCACTGTGTTAATGTGTGTGCATGTATGAATGCTTTACACATTGCCTCTGAGATAAGCCTGACTGCTTGTGTCAAGCCACCAAGGAGGTGAGCAGGGGTTGACTTAACTGTGTGACTCCCTTACCCTGACTAGAGTGGTGGTCCCTACTTGGGCAGGGTGGAAACCAATGCCACCAGAGACCCCATTTATAACAAATGAATACTTACTTCATAATTTGTATGCAATATATATTAAAACTCTTTCAGTAACAGGGAGTATTTGGGCAGTACACTCTTTCACTAAAAAATAGCACAGAATAAGATGATCACCTTTCCCAGTGCTTTATACTACTAAGGAATGTTTTCCTCCTGAAACTAAAATAAAGTGTTTGGGATTGTGATATGGATTCTGGATACGGAGATATTGTATGAAGCATTTTGGGTCCGCAGGTGTTCTTTAAAGGCCTTGTCTGCACAGTCTGCCCCATAGAAGAACCTGCCTCTCTCTCCTTTCATAATCTCCACGAACAGCAGCTGGCTCTGCATGATTGAACATGTCATTCTTCATGTTTGTGCACCTGTATTTCCCATTCAAAGTGGTTATTAGTCCACCTTTGGAAGAGCTCTCTCCTGCAGATGCTTAAGATTCCTTCAGTATTAGGAGTGGTGTAAAGCACCATCATTAATTCAACTGATAACATCAGTTTAATCAGTAAACTTAAATCCCCAGATGATACTTTTTTTTTTGCAAAAATACATTCCAGTTTTGTTGACTGGGAGGGGGGGGGAATGGTTGGTGCCTCGAAGGTTTGCACCTAAAATAATACAGGTAAGTTAAGCTTACTGATATTTTGAATGAAAAAAATGATAAAGCATTGCACCGGATACATATACAGAGTAAAAAACAAATTAATTTAAGATACACCTAAAAATTGAACAAGAAAAAGTAGAACCAGAAATACCAAACAGCAGCAATAAACTGATCAATTAAAAAGATCGTACAATCAGGGCCGGCTTTAGGGCGGTGTGGCCATTCTGGGCGCTGACCTGGGGTGGTGAGGGGTGCTGTGCTAACAATAACTTATTATTTAAAAACACCTGCTGCAGAGTTCTTTGTGCTTTCAGCATTCAAGCAGCAATAAAAATGGCAATATAACTCTTGAGATTAATGTTCCTGCTAGAGAGAGAGAACGGAGTTTTGTCTAGTGGCAGTTTTTACTCACCATTATGTAGGGCAGAGGGTTAATATGCCTGCTGCAAAGAACAGATATTAATTTTATGTGAATAGCTGAGTGGATTAGTAAAGCCAGCCATTACCAGCATTTTAAAAGTAATCAAATGTATGTGGGAGATGGCCTATGGAGAGATGAGAGTCACTTTTGCTGGGTGATAGTGAGGGAATCCGAGGAGGAGGTCATGTGGGGTCGGGGAGCTAAAAAGACTGTCGCACCAGGCGTCACCAGCGCCAAAGTCGGCCCTGCTTACAATCCAATGTTATCAATAAACACACTTTCCCACACTGTCCTTGTTCCAAATATACATATACGGAACAACCATTCAATAAATTTCACAACTAGAGTGCAATCCTGATTAGAGTGACCAAGAAGTGTGATAAGGTGTTCTGTTTCAACTGTACAAGATGAGTTCAAATTAAACATAGGCTTTAAACACTGATACAGAGAGAGTGCTTTAGAGGCTTAGTCCCCCCCCCCCACAAAGGTGACAAGTGGACTTTAGACCTAAAATTCTCCAAACGCCCATTATTTTGTTTGTATAATGAAAATTGTGCATAAATAGTGATTTTGTTTCAGCAAATGGCCACCGTTACATATCTTTATGGCATCAAAAAAGTAGTATAAGTAGGGGGATAAAGCTAACCCCTGTTTGGTTCTAAGAGATTAACTAGAATCTAGAGCAAAATGGCAATCATTTATGATTTCTTTGTTTTAGTTTTAAACTCATACCGTGGCATATTCTGACAGGACCAAATCAAATCAATTCTGAACAGTAAAGCTAGTTAGGCAAAATTAGGGCAAAGTAGCCCTTAGAATTTCTTTCAATCTCCTCCCAAATCAGGGAGCAGACAGAGAGGAAACCTTTGTATCCAACTCTACATACGTTGATGACATAGAGGCGAGTCAACATTATACAGTTTGCCCATGGCTGGTGTAGGATCTCCTGAGGTTTTGCCTACTTGAGTCTAAAGAGGTGCCACACATAGCCTCCATGTGGACCTACTCTTCTGTAGATAATGGTGCAATGATGGAGGAAAGGGCAATCTCAACATAAACAACATTTGAAATTATGGGACTAAAAAACTAAAATATATTGTGAAGATTAGCTTTTCACACCAATATTGTCTTTATAGGTTTTGCTTTAAGACAGGTCAATTGAGGTGACTCAGATAAGTTAGATGTCAAAGAAATTAATACGGTATCATGAGGTGGTGTTCTTTCCAATCGTCTGCCTTCAGTTGTCCAATTAAACTTATGGATGGACTTACCAAAGATCATGACCTGAATTTTTAATAGATTTATTCTAAGGCATCATTCTTGGAGTGTTCAAAACCTGGTGGTGCCCTGTCCATTACTTTTAAATGATCAGCGTAGCCTGTAATTGGAATTGTATTACTATGCAGTTTGAGAGGGTGACAATTGACTTTTTCAATTAATGTGAATCAGATAAGTCAGCCAAGCAGACCTTAAAAAAAGAAGAGGGGCTAGGATGCAATTCAATGTGACCTCAGAGCCAGTATGTAACATAAATGTGATCTGTGTTGTGGATTTGCATACCTTTTGTATAAAATACAATAACACAGGACCAGTAGTCCAGGCTTGCATCTTAGGCCATAATCTGTTTCTATTTATCCTATCAAATGCATTACTAAAATCAATTAAGCAGCAATATAAAGAGCCTTTATTTACATTTTATTTACATTTACTTCTCTATTAATAATCACACTCAGAGCAGTAATGCATTCACAAGTACTGTTTTGGGATTTTAACCCTACTTGAGTCCAAGAACATGTTCCTTTGTTCCCTTTGCATATAGTTTTCAATACTGTGCACTAAACCTTAGAATAGGCTTTGCTCTCAATATCAAGCATGGCTGGAAGGCAGTATCGTTTGCAACATTTGTAAGTCCTGACCAAGACCTGGGAGTGTTCCCGCTCAATAGTACACGATCGACCAGTTGCTGTAGCTGGTATGACTAAAATGGTAAATTTCATCTGAGTCTGACGACCTCCGCAGAGAGCCTTGGGGATCTGGCAATTTTTGGGGGACGGTATCAGCAATTGAATCTCAGCCAGTTCAATATGTAACTCCAGGGTGAAACCAACAGAGGAAGTAGACACAATTTCATGTGAGCTACCCCCATGAAGATCACAGATCAGAGTGCCCCCGCCAAGTTCAGTAATGGTAAGATCAAGTCTTATCATTTGAGATGAGCTGGTCTCAGAAACCAATCTCCATTATGCTTTCATGTCTTTTCTCTTACATATAGAAGTAAAGATCACCCACTTATGTCCCTCACATGCTCTTTTCGAATTTGTGAGCCCCTAATGCTGGATTTAATGGTCCTATTAGTATAGCCTTATAGCCCGCCGTAGCGGGCTATACCGGCTGTTAAAGGCCCGCTGCAGCGTTAAAGGCCCAAACCGAAGGCGAGGGACTTTAACAACAGCAGCGGGACTTTAAAAGCCGGTATAGCCCTGCTACGAAGGGCTATAAGGCTATTAGAACATTCTGCCACTAGAGGGCAGAATGTTCTAACAAAACGAAGCCTTCAGGGAGCGCGAGGGGATTCAAATCCCCTCCGGCTCCCTGAAGTCTTTGTTCACAGCCAGAGCTGTGAACAAAGACACATTGGAATGTTGGCGCTCCGGGCTTATACCAGCCATTATAAGCCCGGAGCACTCCATTGTTTTCAATGAGGCTGCCAACATTCCAATGTTCTAATAATTATTAAAGTGTTTTGCAGCTTATTGGGTTTGGTGCTTTACTTCAGGTTCAAAGAGCTGAGCAATAAATCAAATTCAGTATTAAACCAAGGTTCATGGCTGCTACTATGCACGATACAGTTAACATCACTTGCATTTTTATTGTTATTGGGCACTGTGACTGAGGTTCATACTGTTGTATCACCTGTGATTAACACATCACCGCCACTATCCAGTAGGTAAACGCCTTGCAGACGGTTAGCCCAACTCAAAATGTTTTCAAGTTTGGCCTTCGACCCTTTCATAGTACCATTGCTGCTATCTTTGGCAACCCCTGTATTGTGTTTACATTAAACAGGCTCTTTCACCAATGTCAAGGCAACTAGCCGGGGCAGGTGATCACAGTCAAATGCATGCAGGATAGAATGCTCACAGATTTGACCCAAGAACCAGTTATTTACCAAGTATAATCAAGGGCTGGGCTTGTGTCAAAAGGTGTGATGTGAGCTGGCTGATAAGATGAAAGTCTGATGTTCAAAGACCTAAGATGAAAGCACAGGAGCTCACATTATAACCATTTGCCCACAGGATTTATTCTGGTTCGGTGACACTTAAGGGGAGTAACCTACCAGATCTAACAAGCACAAAATCAAGATCCTCTCCTTCAAAAAAAAATGCTAAAATCTCTGGAAAGAACACATGGAATAGGTGGGTTGGAGACACTGAAGGCTGGTTTTGCAAGCCCAGTGTGTCACTTTTCTCTGCGTCCCGGTATGATTTGTAGCAGGGACAGGGGGCTTCAACAAAAAGAGGGGGCGAGGGACAGGGAGGGATGAGTGCGAAATTAGGGAGAGAGAGAAAGAGGGGCAGGGAGCAGGCTGGCTCAAGCATTTTTGATCCCAAGTCTGGCCTTGCCTATAAACAATATTGCTGGAGCCTCATCAATCATTTTCATATTATAGTATATTAGAATGTTTTTGTGCAGTTTTAGTGAAATGAGACTATTACATTTACTTATTTTTTATGAATTTTGTTTATTGAAGAATTTCAAAATGCATAGAAAAGGTTCACACTAAGCTGTATACAAGCACGCAGTAAACATTAGATAGATGTAAGCCCTACTAACATTGGAATCCCCGGCCACCGGAGTACTTTACCACTGGGCGCCCTTCCATTCGCCCTTTATACCAAGGATCGCTTGTTTTTGTCCCAGAGTCAATAATTGCCCCACACTCATGACCAGGCCACTACACACTTGGCACCAATAATGTGCCACAACTGCACATGTCCATGGCATGTGTTGAAAGTTGTCAACACAGGATCTGCATCTTTGACAGTCGGGTCTGGATAATTTCCCCATATACCAATACCATTCACTTCTGAATTGAGAACTCACTAATTTGTACATTTGTGAGTGCTAACATTTAATACCAGTGTGAAAATGACTTGGAAAAGTTTCATAAGCACCCTTGTAATTTGATGGAGGGATTTCCCCACCAGGAAAAATACTTCCAAAAGGTTTCATGAGCTAATGAACATATGACCTTCATTTACTCTTGCTGGTTGTGCCTGCCCTCAGGATAATCTAAAAGGGGAGATGTAGGACACCACGAGGACTCTTAGAAATCTAAGACTAGAGTATATTTCCTAGACAGTTGAGTACCATCTATGATGGAAGCTTCGAGAGGCATTGGACAACAAAATGCGCTATGTCTTATCTAAACCTCCACCCATTAGCTGTTATAAATGGGGAATTTTTAATAACACTTTGTGCTGGATTGGCATCACAAAAGTGACACCACCCCAGCGCAAAGTGTGTTTTGGATTTACTTTCCAATGATGCCTAAATTAATGCAAATTAGCATTATGCACTACTTTCTGTCAAGGGGGTGTTCCTTCGGTGGTATATGGATGTTCCTTTGGACACAAATACCAATCTACTTACATTTGTAGTCAGGGGTTTGTGACAAACAACTATGCACCCGTGAGGCATGCATAACTGAGGAGCAAGTTTGAACAATCTTCAAACATTTCCAACTTTGCACTATACAGCATGCATTTATAGTGGGAATCCTTGTCTAAGTACAGTATTTTGTACTGGAACGGAACCCTTCGACTACAAAAGCTATGCTGGACAGAACGCACACACCCTTGCACAGTGTGCATTGACACATAGCAGCTTAAAGTGTGCTAGTGCAGGCGGGCAGAAAAAATGCACCATATCTTATTGGCTATAGTGCTGTTTTTCTCCCGACCTTTGATGAAACACAGCAAAGCAAATTTGGTTGCTGCGCTGCTTTGCATGAAAATTAAGTACATTTTCCCCATAATGTTTACCTATTGTCCATGAAAGTGCAATATAGAAGTGTCATCTATCCACACATCCATCCTTGCACCCACCCACCCATCCATCCAACCACCTACCCATCTATCAATTCACCCATACATCCATCCACCCTTCCATTTATCCTTGCCTTTTAAAATGATGCTTGTAAATGGGTTGATAGGTGTTGTCTCGGATTACAGGCTTTGATTTTTTTTATTACTACAGATAAACCAAGCTGGCAGATAGTGGCATGGCTGGGGGGGATGGGGATGGCGGGCTGCCCTGCAATGCATTTTTTGGGGGGCGCCGGTGAGCGCAAGGTAAGTTTTCTTTTTTTTGCTTTTTTATTTTGCCTCGTTGCCATCAGCCAACTCCGCCCCCCCACTCTTACCTGCACCGGCCGTCACCGGGCGGTAAACTCAAGAACCGCCCCATGCGGCAAAAGGTGTACCTACGCCTTAGTTGGCAGAAATAGCTTGCAAGAGTTTTTTTTTCATTCTCCTGGAATATTTCACATTTGAGTTTCACATCTCTTCCTCTATGTGCTGCCCTTTGACTCCTCCTCTGTGTGCTGCCCTTTGACTCCTCCTCCGTGTGCTGCCCTTTGACTAGTGTGTGCTTTGTAACTCGTTTTTATTCTGTGCCCTTTCCCTCGCGCTGTCCGTGTTGCTGCACATAAAGGCCTATTCATGCACAGAACCAAAGGTGGCTGCAAAGCCAGTGCGTGCCTTTTGCATCTTTTTGTACACGTCCAAGTCCCCCACATGTGCAGCTGCCATGCCAACAGTAAGCTGATGTTTTTCAGGAAGAGGAAAGCCTGTCTCTCTTCTACCGCACAAGAAATGTATCATTTCCTGAATCCCTCCAGCATCCAGTGGTAGGTGAGGCCGAAGAATAGTCGAGGGTAGTCACTTTAGTTTTCACAGTGTCTAGACTGTGGGAGAATCTGGTAGCCAGACACATTTATTTGATCAGCAAGGCACAGATGTGCCCTCATTGCGAGTTTAAGAATGTTGCAATGTCTTTAATGCGCTGTCTGATGTTAAAAGTTCAGTTGAAAATGGCTGCAGAATGTTTGTACTGGCAAAGTTTGTTGTGAATCAAGTCAACACTGTGCACCACAAATTACTCAAAAATTTTCTGCAAACAGGCCTGCTGTGGAGCTATGTGACATTATATTAGTCACATAAAGCCCTACGGACACAAAATATTGCATGTAATAAGTAAAAGACTAAAGAAAAAAATATATCGAAAAGTCTGGAAATTGAGCATAATTGTTATATATATATATATATATATATATTCACTGAAAAAACCATAGGTTTCAGGCCTGATATAGTTAGGAATTAGCATTTAAAAAACCTTTGAAATTTACTGAATAAACCATAGGTTTCAGGCCTGATATAGTTAGGAATTAGCATTTAAAAAACCTTAGAAATTCACTGAAAACACAATAGGTTTTAGGGGTGTTATAGCTAGCTGGACATTTCACTCGAACAAAACCATTGAAATTCCTCCGATATAGTTAGTTGTACTAACTACATCTCGCGCGCCCGCAATCCACTGCTGATGATGTCACATATTACATCATTTATGACATGGTCAGTGACATCACTGATGACATCTCAAATGACATCACTGATGACATCATCCAGTGAATGTGGTTTGATTTATTTAAATATGTATTATATATCTAGCAATTTGCATTGAAGAATGAGTGGATAGATATATATAAATATCTGGATGGAGGATTTAGTAGCAGTGTGATTGACTGTTCACTTGACTAATTTATAGTGTCTCACTAAATATATTGGATAGTGACTAAACTGTGTGAATATCTGTATCACTTTGTCAGTTGTTGTGTAAACTGCTGCACTTGTTGGTTACTAGCTGCGTGAAAGTCTATATTATTTATTGATTAGTTAAATGAGTATTTGTATGGAAGAGTGAATGTGTGGGTTGTTCGGGGGGGGTGACTGCCCAAAGATGTGTGAATAGTTGATTCAGTAGTTATATGAAGTTAAAACTACATGTTATAACAGTTGTTTGGGTGAGTGAATGTCTTTATGGGTGTGGCGATGAGCAAATATATGTCTCAATGGTACATGTCCAACAAACTAGAAAAATAAAAGCCAGTGTATGTGTCAGTTGTTGTATATAAATAAGTATACGTAAGACTCAGTGATTGTATGAGTGACTGTATGGATAACTGTATACTTGTAATAGTGTTTTTATAACACACCAAGTATGAGTTATTATCTATATGAATAGATGAAGTTGTGTTTTTATAAGTGTATAGCTAAGTAAAAGTAAGTATGATCCATTGTTTGCATAAGTGAGTAGGATGACTTCATAAGTGATTAGGATGTGTGCTGGTGTGTAATTTCGATATAGGTGTATAAGTATATTTGATAGTGTTCTATTGATCATTGACAGCATGTATGAGTGAATCTATAGATGAGTGATTACATGTGTGTATAGATCTAGGAATCACTGAGTGGGTGTTTAGAAACTTGTACTGGTGTGTCAATGGTTTTAAATCTGGCACTCTGTATTTTACAGTGAGTGATGAAAGGTTATACTAGTGTATGATGAGGTGTATCTGATTGTCATGTGGATGATGTCATCAGTGATGTCATTTGGGATGTCATCAGTGATGTCACTGACCATGTCATGAATGATGTAATATGTGACATCATCAGCAGTGGATTGCGGGCGCGCGAGATGTAGTTAGTACAACTAACTATATCAGAGGAATTTCAATGGTTTTTTTCGAGTGAAATGTCCAGCTAGCTATAACACCCCTAAAACCTATTTTTTTTTTCAGTGAATTTCTAAGGTTTTTTAAATGCTAATTCCTAACTATATCAGGCCTGAAACCTATGTTTTTTTCAGTGAATTTCAAAGGTTTTTTAAATTCTAATTCCTAACTATATCAGGCCTGAAACCTATGTTTTTTTTCAGTGAATTTCAAAGGTTTTGTAAATGACAATTTTTAATGTATTAATTGTTATACTGATTATTTTGATACTGATTTACTACATTTTGTAAACTGTTTATTTTTAGATATTTTTTTTTTTTAATTACGTTATACATTACAATACAAAATATACTTTCTCAGAATGAATTGCTTTAGTTTAAATACTTTGCAAATAGGCAATAGACTTTTAAGTATAGTAGTTACAGTTGTTGCAATGGGCAACACAATTTCAAACACAATGCAACATTGAGCTCAATGTGAATTTCTAGTCAAATGCAATTAGTTACTTTATGGATTACTTTTCTAACCACAGGACTGGATCCTAGATTCAGTCCTTGGACATCTCCTGTAAACAGTTGAGTAAAAGCCTTTTGGTTACAGTAGTGATATTTAAGGAATATTATTGTATTTTAAAAGTTGACACTTAGAACATTTTTCACATAGAATCACCAATGTTATCCTATGGCAGAAAATTCACTTAGCAGGTAAATAGTGTTATTGTTACTTTTTCTTACTCTGTGGTGGATCCTGGATCCAGCACTGGCCAATCTCCTGTAAACAGTTGAAAGAATGTGTTTAAGTCATACAGACGTTTTTTTAGGAATATTTTTAGTTTGTGAAAATAGACAGAAACTTTTCTGGTGAAAACCACACAATGGATTCCTATGGAAGGAAATACAAGTTACTTGAAAGTACGCTTAGAATTACTTTTCAGAGTCAGTGCTGCGCTAAAAGATGCAGCACTGGGTCCTCTCCTGATAACAGGTGAGTAAATTGGAATTCGTAGTTCGGCTGATTTTAGAGGAATATTTGTACGTTTGAAAATTGTACACTTAGAAACTTTTCTGGTGAAAACCACACAATGGATTCCTATGGAAGAAAATACAAGTTACTAGTAAGTACGCTTAGAATTACTTTTCAGGGTCAGTGCTGGGCTAAAAGATGCAGCCCTGGGTTCTCTCCTGATAACAGGTGAGTAAATCAGAATTCGTAGTTCAACTGATTTTAGGGGAATATTTGTAAGTTTCAAAAATGGACACTTAGAAACTTTTCTGGTGAAAACCACACAATGGATTCCTATGGAAGGAAATACAAGTTACTGGTAAGTACGCTTAGAATTACTTTTCAGGGTCAGTGCTGCGCTAAAAGATTCAGCACTGGGTTCTCTCCTGATAACATGTGAGTAAATCGGAATTCGCAGTTCAGCTGATTTTAGAGGAATATTTGAACAATGGTGAAGAAAGGGGGCGGGGCCTGAAGTGACGTGTGCAAACACACCCTGTGGCGTGTTTTAAGTTGGGGAATTAATTCCTGTTCAATCCAGAGGTCCCCTGGGGGCCAACTAGCCCACCAGGTACCTCCAGTATGCCCAGGAGCTGCGTTGCAGAGAGGTGTTCAGAGGCCATGGCCCTTTTTACAGCACTCTGCAACGCAGCTCCGTGGCGCTTACTGGCGATACCTGGTGGGATAGTTGGCCCCTAGGGGACCTCTGGATTGAAGAGTTATTAATTCCCCAATTTAAAACGCGACACAGAGCGTGTTTGCACACATATCACCTCAGGCCCCACCCCCTACCTTCACCGCTGTGCAAACGCACCCCGTGGTGTGTTTTAAGTTGGGGGAGCGGACTGGAGCTGGCCAAAAGTTTGGAAAATTTCGCGAAGATTCGTCAATCGGCACCAACGTTATTCCAAATAGAATGTTGTGGATTTCCTATGAAAAATAGGTCCTAACTATATCTACCTACTGGCGACCGCCAGTAGGTAATAATATATATATATATCTCAAACAGAGTCAATTTACCTTGCATGGAAACGCCAGCACAGTTGTTAATAACACCTCCGTTTATTGTGGGCAGAGGGAGGACCATGTAAACCCCACCAACAAAGCTGCCAAACATGTTTCGGGCTCCTGCCCTTGATCACTGGCGGTAAACACTGAGTGACTGACGATAGCTGTGCCGACTACATCATATTAGCCCCGCCCAAATGGGACTTCTCGCACATTGCATTCTGGGGTAAGTAATCATTGCATAAACCAAAATGGGTGCTGTACAATGTCTCGTGTTATAGAAATTGCTTTCCAAGTGGGTCTGGTGGCAGGGAAAACAACGCTGTCCACTGGTGTCTGAACCAGCAAAACTGGCATTAACAACTCCTCGCAGCACCACACTTCCAAGCGCTGCAGGGCTACTGTATAGGTGGCGGGCGTCTCTTACTAAAGTTGTGCATGGGCACTTGCTGGACGTAATACGATGGTAAACACAGCACTAGTTTGCTAGCAATTTTACAGGCCTATGGGCAGCGCTATATTGTGTTGTGTCGCACGAGTGCAAACTCAACCTTTTGCAAATAACGGTATAAATCTTCCAAGTACTCGTGAATCTAAACTCAGATGAATAGCCTGAAATATTGCACTGAGCACGGGAAGAGAAAATGCTCTTTTTGAGACTTTTGACAGCATGATGTTGAATTCCTTTTTAGAGACTAACAGACTGGTTCCTCGAATGAAAAATGTCAGCTTCTAATTCAACAGCACTGGGACTTACTGCATTTCACAAATGTTGCTGTCTTATATCAACTCTTTAAATGTTTCATTTGGAATTGAGCTGTTGAGTGGAGAAATCTGTCAATGATCAAATGGCGGCATCCTGAGTCGGTAAGTGAAGAACCACAATAGTGGGCTGGGTATTCATGGTGACATTTCTGTGAAGAAGCACATCCCGTCTGTTTATTTAAAAAAAACAAATTCTTGATCAGGAGAATTTCCCCATGTATGGTGTGGGGGAGCATCTGATTCTCTCATCCCAACAGAAGAACAGCATCTCTCCACTGTGTTCTGCAATCCACCCAATGAATATTAACTGCTAGGCAGGCACACAGAAAGTTTGTGTGGCCATACCTCTTTCCAGTTGGTTATTTGATATAAAATCTAACAAAATCTAAATTTGCCATATTTTAGCTTCAAACAGCTGCAAAGAGACAACCAGAGTGTCAATACAAAAAAATGTGGGTGTGGCAATATAAGAGACAAGGTCGGATAAGGCAGTTGGATGGCTGATCATTTACAACTCCACTACTGATGGAAGT
The DNA here is from genome assembly GCF_964204655.1 of Triturus cristatus. Taxonomy (NCBI): domain Eukaryota; kingdom Metazoa; phylum Chordata; class Amphibia; order Caudata; family Salamandridae; genus Triturus; species Triturus cristatus. The sequence continues at coordinate 885,200,356 of NC_140594.1, forward strand.
GTATGGGTTTAAGAGCATAGGAAAGTTTAAGTAAGTGGAGGGGTTAAAACAGTGGTGTCCCTTGTGTAAAGGGAATTGGAAGCCACAAAGGAGTGGACACTTGGAGTTAGCCTGCCTCATTTAGACTTTAACAACTCAACCAAGTATCTGTGAACGAAAGATTTGTGATCAAATCGCTCACTTCTTTGGCTCTGCCAAGACTGAGAAGTGATTGGGATTGACAGGTAGGTAAACAAACTACACAAGCTGCACAGTAGAGACCACATTGCTGTTTTAGGAGTGAAAGAACACTCGTTCGAGGAAATAGTACAAACCAGGGATGAAGTAAATTGTAAAGAGAAAAAGATAATCTTCTGGACTCCACCGGTGATGGAGCAAGGACTCGTATAAAAAGAATCTTGCTAAGACGTAATTGTCTCTAATAACTCATAGCCCCGTAATAATTGTGTTGTAAATACTAATTTGCACTACATATTTGTACACGAAAGTCTAAGGGAAGCTTGCCTATGTGTTTTACTATCAAGTAACCCGAGTGACACTAAAGATGGCTGCTAAACGCGGGATTCTGTATTGCGCATGCGTCTACTGCATCTACGTAGTATGACGTTCTATCGCTTGGAGGGAAAATCTTTGCAGCTGTGCAGTTGCTTCCAATATGGCCACTTGAAACCCACATGATAATGTGCATGCTTTGCTGAAACTAATCTATGCAAGTTTTACTAAAATGCTAATGCGAAATATTTTATAAGTAAATGGGATTAGAGTAGAGATAGGTAGTATACAGTGAAAATATTTTATTTTGATTTCTAACGTCTTTTTCTGCCTTTACTATTAGTTCGTATTTGGGCCTCTGAGGTTGAATGAAATCCACACCCCACGTAACGACTGCACTTGCGCAGTTGTAACCCGCCAAGAACCATGATGAAGCTCTTGAACCACAGCCAAGGCTGCAAAATTGCATTGTCCTGGGAACTTGACTGTCCTACACGGAACAGGAGGAAGCTGAATATTAAATTATATACAATGTATTGATTAACTTGTGAATACGGGTGGGAAATAAAACATGGGAAAATAAATTAAGGGGTGGAAACATTGAACAATAAGCTTAAAGAAAAGTATTAAACTTAGCATGGTGTGATGATCATCTCCCCTTGCTGGTCCAATCAGAATTAGGCATTTCATGAACATTGAAACATTTGTGTGTAGTGTTTCCCTTAGAAGAGTATAATTGAGTTAGCTCAGTTAGTTAGACACAGCTCATGCTGCAGAGATGCTGAGAGACTGAGATGCTGTCCGAGAATTGAGCAAATCCTAAAGAAGATTCGAACTACAGAACCTAGAACCAAACTAATAGAGAACATCGCGGAAGAATCGAGGAGGCACATAATAGAGAACATAGCGGAAGAATCGAGGAGGAAGATAGTGTCAGAGAGGGATGCGATGCAGGCATCATATCTAGAAGAAGTCACCTTTCCTGAATCCTGTCCTGAATCCTGTCCTCAAGGCTTCGGTCTCCTAACCTGTCCCAGGGGAACCTTTCCAGCTCCTAGGCCAAGGGGTTGGTTTCCACACCATCCTAGGTAAATTTAACTCTGTGTAGTATGTCATTGTGCTGCTCTCTCTGATTTTCTTCCTTTCCATGTACTGTCATTTCCTAATTTAGTTCAAAGTTTCTGAATATTCAGATTTTTTCCTCCCTTGAAAGAAAACGGTGTACGAACTGTACTTTATGCTTCTGGTTTCACATGAAATGTATCATATAAATATTTAAACCTTCTCGAGTCTGTGGTCATTTAAAAGTATTTACTTGATGGTATTTACACCTAAACTGCTAACAACTAGATCCATTGATCAGAGAAATTTATATTCGGATGAAAAGAATGGTAAGAATTGGTGAGGTAAACTTATCTCGCAGGCATTAACACACAAATTAATCAGAGCGGCGCTTACTAGCTTAAGTGTGTATGGTTATGGGCCCAGGTGAGTATGTGGATAGTGTGTATCATTTAGCTGGTAACACTCCGCTCCCTCACTGGGAAATGATCTGGAGTGAAAATTAATATTAAGCTCTTTTGGTCACACATGAGGAACACCAAAGGATGGTATTATCTCAGGGTTCGGTCCGTGTTTTGACCCCCCTGGAGACCAGCTGCCTCTGTTCCGGACCCCAGCAGCGTAAATCTCTCTTCGCCAGAACGTCCATCCTGGGGAAGGGCTGTGAGTCAAGCTCTGGGGGCCCAATTGGCTGCCGGGGTGGATTGGTGCTGGGACTTGCACAGCCAGAGCGACGTGCCACTGCAGCCCCGCTGTGCCGACCACCTGGGTGAGGCCTCGTACCCGAGACTGTGCGGCGCTCCCATGGCCTGGCTGGTCAGCAAAGAGTGGAGCTGGTCTAGTGATACAGTACTGTGGGATCCCATCGGACATCAAGTGGAGTGACGGTGAAACCACGCCTGCTCACTCCCCCTACACATGAGGCTTTTGAGCCTTCACCTCAGAACCATCTAAATAAGGGAGATAAAACAGGGATCATTCTGCCCTGGACTGGGTTCTACTCATCCGTGGGGACACTACGTACCTCCCCTTGAGCAACAATTTGGCCTACAGCCCCAGGCTGCCCCTTGCAATTCTCCACTAGCTGTGTCTGACTAATAAGAGAATCAAGTTTGCCCTTTCACCTCATGACCCCCATACGGATTTAAGGGCACCGGGGGTGTGCACGAGTCAGACGGTATCCCCTAAGTTTCTTTATGGAGGAGCACGATGAACACCTGCTACACTAAGAACAGTGGTCAAAACAGATAAATCACAGCCTAAGAACCAATTTTAGCCCTGCAAGACACCTTGGCACAGGGAAGCAGAATCTGCCGCTGCAGAATCGGGGAACTGAGTCCAATGATCTGCCTGCAGAACAAGACTTAAAACTAATCCTAGCCAATATGCAATGCAGCCGAACTAAGATCAATGGCAAAATCGATGCCCTTTCTTATAGAATGGACCGCATGACTGAGAGACTAGACAAGCACACGGAGGCTTCACACAGTCGAAAAGAGAGTGTCAGATGCAGAGGACACAATCATAGCGGAAACAGCTGCTCACTCGAAACTTGACAAAATGCTGTGCGCCCTACAGGCCAAGACCGAAGACTTAGAGGCGCGCATGAGACGGAACAATGTAGGTTTCGTTGGAGTGGCGGAATCATCAAACATTGAAAACATTGACCGATATGTAGAACAGCTGCTGGTAACACTGTTAGGAAGAAAGACATTCTTGGAATTCTTTGATGTCAGGCACGCCCACCGTGCACTGCTGCCCAAGCCTATAACTGGAGCCAATCCACGCCCAATAGTCGCCTGCCTGCTAAACTATAGAGATCACGATACTGCCCTCCAAAAGGCAAGAGAACTGATGGTGCTACGACACGACACGACATGGACTTACATTGTACTCAGATTTCATGCAGCAGGTTCAAGAAGCCTGCCGACAATTCATCCAAGTTAAAAGGAAGCTGCATGAGCTGAATTTGCAAAACATCATGATCTATCCAGCGAAGCTTCGAATCCTTTCCGAGGGGAAACCATACTTTTACACAGATCCGAAACAAGTACTGCAGTTCCTCAAAAGACACAATGGTGCAAGCTCCTCCAGGGGCTCCCCTGGGGGATCACCCAATGTAGGCACTGAAATGTCGAATTGAGACAATCTTACACATAATATTCACCGCTGGCATCGGGGAATGGGGGCGTTTGGCTGAGACCCAGGCATTCATGTTAATTCCTTCTGAGTGGCAGACTGCAGGGGTCTTTCTGTGCAGCTGGTGTCACCTCATATGCCCGGGGGGTTCTGTTGTGGATCAACAATAAGTCTGGTATCACTATGCAGGAACTCTGCATCGACCAAGAGGACAGGTTTTTTATTGTGCTCGCTGTGTAAGAGACAGTGACGGGTTCCTAGTGGTTGGTATTTACAGACCCAACCACAACAAACCACAGTTCTATAAGACAATGGGAGCCTGGTTAAAACTATGGGGTGACCTGCCACAGATTTGGGGTGCAGACTTTAATTCCATCTTGGATCCAACCATAGATCGCTCAAAGGCCCCCCCCGCCGCCCCCCAGCATCTGTCGCCAGAGCGATCACAGAGAGTTTTCAGAACTCTTAGGCCTGGTTGATACATGGAGACTCCGCTCTCCAGTGAAGGCTGGTTACACACACTATTCTGCAGCGCACAATACTCACACATGTATAGATTTCTAGTTAGTATCTAAAAGCTTAGTATCTAGAATCCTCAAATGCGATCAGCTCCGGAGAACACTCTCTGACCACTCGCCCGTAGTACTGGATATAGCTTTGTGGGCCCAGAAATTCCCTACATTTGTCTGGCACTTCCCTCCATAATGCCTACTGGACTCAGTATTTAGGGCAGAACTTGCGCAGGCAATTGAAGAATCTTTCCAACATAACATAGGTTCTGTCTCTGACTTCAGAACCATTTGGGAAACCTTCAAAATATACATTAGAGGCATCGCAATTTTGAAGCACGCAGGGGTTCTCAAGTCCCTGAGAACCAGGCTGTCAAGGTTAGAGAGGGAGATAGCCCATCTGGATAAAGAACACTAAGAGACAGGTCATGACCGACTGCTCAAAGATGTCAAAGTAAAACTCAAGAACTTTCAGGAGACTGCTGACTCAGAAATCAAACACCTAGGTAAATACACTATGTCCAGAATCTATGGAGAGGGAGAACGTCCGGATGCTACTCTGATTGCAGTCATGCATCCCAGAAGAGAGCCGGGAGTTATCATGGAAATTCTGGACGAGAACAATCCACCTGCGCATGACCCGCTAAACATAGCTGATAGGCTAGATACTACTCTGCGCTCTAGCGTTTTCATATGGATCCTGATGTTGAAGCCATGACGGTCTTCCTGGAGCACATATGCATGACATGGCTCACGGTGGAACACAGGGAGCACCTCAGGGCTCCTCTGGACCCCATGGAAATACATGCATCGCTCAAGGAAATGCAAGCATTGAGCGCCTTTTACTCCGAATGCCTCACTATGGCATTCTACAAGGTCTGCCAGGAACTGTTGATCCTACACTTGGTCACCCTCTTCGAGGAAATGGCTGAGACTGGGGTCATGCCACTCACAATGAGAGAGGCGCTTGCAGTAGCTTTCTTGAAACCGCATAAACCCCCCAATAGCTGTTCCTTGTACACGCCCCTGACGCTACTAAATGTTGATGCTAAATTTTTGGTAAGATCCTGGCAAATAGCCTTGCTCCACTGGTGCCAGGTATTGTTCACCCTGAACAAGCGGGCCTTTTCCTAGGTAGGAGTATCACCTATAATTTCAACACCTTATTTGGCCTGATTCAACAGTTAAACCCTGAAGTGAATGCTGCAGCATTTTTCTTAGACGCCGAAAAGGTATTCGTTTCTGTAGATAGGGTATTTATGACAGTGGTACTAGGCAGTATAGGAGTAGGAGAGGTGTTCTTACGACTAGTCGCGCTGCTATACAAGGTGCCAATGGCCAGAGTCTGTGTGAATAACTACATCATGGTCCCCTTTGAGATTGCCAGGGGCACCCTCCAGGGATGCCTCTTATCGCTCTTACTAATCGTGATAGTGGCTGAGCCGCTGGCCTGTGCTATAAGAGAATACCACAGTCACATAGACCTGCGTTTCCCTCGGCAAAAGTTTATCTCGGCATATGTAGATGAAACCCTGTTAGTAACCTCTCCCCTATACTTAGGTAAGTTGTCCGGTTTGGTGCCCTTTTGGGTCTCTGGATAAACTGGGGCAAATCCACTATTTTTCCTTTGTCCCCCTCTACTCCGCAGCTGATCATGCAATTCCCTTTTATGGTGTTCCTATTTGCACCGAATAAAGTTGTTTTGAACTTGGAACTTGGAATTCTCTCTACAATGGAGAACAGATTAAATTTGGTGCCTGGGAATAATGGTTCAAACTGATCCAGCCATAGTAATAATAGAAAACTATGGAAAGATTAGTCGCAAACTAGAAGTCGGCATAGACCGCTGGACTAAATTACTGTTGTCTTTAATTGGGCGAGTCGCACTGATGAAAATGATTGCATTGCCCCGTTTCTTATTCCTATTCCAAAAGATCCCTATGTCATTGCCACAAACACTCTTCGCAACCGTGCGCTCATTGATGATCAAGTTGGCTTGGGCTGGCAAACAACCCAGGGTCAAATAGGAAGTCCCCACATTTCCATATGACACGGGAGGACTGAACTCACCTGACCTAGAACAATACTACTGTGCGGTACAGTGAACACATGACCATTATTGGCTGCACAGCCCACCAAACCTCCCACATCTACAGGTAGAATGAGAGGCCGCCCTCCCACCCACTTTACCGAAGACCCTTTTCAGGGAACCGACCAGACATCACAGTACACTTGAACCCCTGAACCCTACAGTTGGGGCCTGGCATAGAACAATCGTAAAACAGTCGGGTTCCCTGTCGTACTCATCCCATATTCCACTTGAGTGGTGCTCATGGTTCCAGGTGGGAAGAGAGAAGGCAGTCACTAAAGCACTACATGTACTGGGCATACAAATAATGGGAGACCTCTTCAGGGATGGTATAGCTAAATGTTGGGACTTAGTGGTCCAAGACGCACCTGCGCATACTGCCCTAACTTGATTCCAGTACTACAGAGTCCGCAGTGCTTTGAGGGACCACCTGGGCAACAAGATGTTGGAGCCCTTGGAGATCACAGCTTTGTCCCTTTTGATTCAAAATAATACCCTAGTGAGGTTGGTTTGAAGGCTCTATGCCCACACACAGGAGGCCAGGCACCCGGCAATGATAAGGGCATGTGTGCATTGGCAAAGACAGCTCGAGGTGACCTTAGATGAGAAAACATGGCAATACTGCTGCGCTAGAACAAGGGAGTTCTCTTTTAATGGTCGGCAGCAACTTATACATTTCAAATACATAAATCGCGTTTACTATACTCCTGAAAGATAGCACTGCTATGGTCTGCGAGACTCAGCAGAGTGTCTCCATTTTCACTCGCCTGTCACTGGTTTCCTTCATACGGCATGGCTCTGCCCTGGTGTTATGGCATTATGGGAAAAGATTTTCCATGACCTGTTGCTAATTGCCGGTCACAAGTTAGAAACAGACCCCCTTCTGGCTTTGGTGGGCTTAGATAGAGAGGTTAAAAAAGTGGTGAGAAAATTGGTGGCCCTCGGCCTCCTCCTAGCTAAACGCAGGGTGGCTATGCGATGGGCTTGTGGCCCGCCTCCCACGCTACAAGAATGGCATTAGGATATGACCTACTGTAACACCCAGTGCGAAGTTTTCAATGACCTCCTTCCCCCACAGAGCCGCCCTAAGGATATTTAGGATCCTTATCAAACTTATCTGGTGGGAAAGGAAATGGGGGAGATGGAGGGGGACCAGGATGAAACATCAGAAGTCTGTTGCGCTTTGTAATATATTATGCTATTGAGTACAATGAATGTTATAATTTTGTTCTGTAAAGACTTCCAGCAGTGTCAGGTTTACTTGGGAGTCAGCATTTTGTTACCATGCTGTTGATGTTATCTTGTAGGGGGGACCATGTATTGAGTCACGTGTATTATGTTGCCTGTGTCTATTCTCGACCTCTGTATCTGTAAAATGCTGAACTTCTGAGTCGCTGCCAGCCAACTGCAAATTGTATTTTGTAATCCATTGCAAGTATGTAGAGTTAATAATAAAAACCTCAATAAAAATATAATAATAATAAAGGGTTCAGGTGTAGACCAGCCTCTATGTCTGTTGTCAAAGAAGACAGCAATGACACAGGAAATTGGGGATGGGTGGATTTCGCTCGGGACAGGGGAAATCTACTTTAAGCAATCACATGTGCTAATGCCCTCCGATACAGCACATGAGACTCTAAAAGCATTGTTAGAGCCAACTATGTCAATACCTCAAGGGTATATTTCTTTCACATACAATTCATGGCATCCTCAGTTACCTTTGTGGCTGTCCCTCCATGATGATCTGTATCTACCTGGCAAGTGCATGTGGAGATGATGTATACATTATTTACACATCATGTGAGTACCTGGGCATGTACATCAAGCAGCTTGATGTGGGTAAACAATCTTCAGGACACACCAGTTGATAGTCAGTCGGCCAAGGTGCAAGCACCTTGTGTGGAGGCTTCATGCCTGTTGCTTTGTGCTCATGTGTACTGAGCTCTTCATCTCTTTGGCAGTCGCCTCAAAGATGATTGCGTAGATCTTGCTCCTTAGCTGCTCACCAGACTCAATGTGGAGGTGTGGGATTGTCTCAGCACCTTCATTCCAGCAATGTTTACCTCCTCGTTAGGGAGGCTTGGCCTCTTGTTGTCACCTTTTGTGTACAGTATTTTGGATTCACCAACGCCAGAGCAACATTGTTGGACTTGAAAATTGAAGTACAATGAGCCCTGTCAATCCCTCACACTCAAGAGCGCTAATTCATACTGCTGTTGTATTCCAATCATTGTTTATTGTCTTGTACTAATTTCCTTCATGGGAACCATTACTGACCTACAAAAACTACCTTATACGTCCACAGTTCCTTTCTAAATCAAATATCATTAGTTAAATCATGAAGGCACTGGGACCTTGTGCACTGCACATCCAGAATTGCAACAGTCTTGCATAATCACACGTTGTTCTCTCTCTCTCTCTCTCTCTCTCTCTCTCTCTCTATATATATATATATATATATATATATATATATATATTAATTATCTACTGGCGGTCGCCAGTAGATAGTTATAGTTACAACCTAGTTTCCATAGGAAATCTCAAAATTCTATTTTGAATAACTTTGGCGCCGGCTGACGTATCCTCGCGAAATTTTCAAAACTAATGGGGCGCTCCGTTCAGCTCCTACCCTGAAAGTCTCGGGGTGATTCGTCAAGCGGGGGCCAAAATAAAGGGGGGGTCCCAAAACGCGTTTTCCCCATGCATTTTCCCGTAGGACCTTTAGTCGCAGCTACAGCCCGAACGGCTGAACAGAATTACGTGAAATTTGGCAGAGAGGTAGCCATAAGGGCAAGGAAGTGCCTTTTGCAGGTCTGGTGTAAATATGTTCAGTATTTCCTGAGAAAATAGCATTTAAAAGCATATCAATTTCTATACGCGCGCACCGTGCGTGCACTGTGCGCGCACCCTGCCGTGCGCGAGCGCAATTCTGATTGGTTGTTAGATGTCGGTAAACATTCAAATCGGTCGAAACCAGGAAGTGTCGGCCGCCATTTTGTCTCTCGCAGTCTGAGGGGGTGAAAAAAAAGGTGGAGAACATGAAAAGGGGGCAGAGTGGACAGTTCCTGACCCCCTAGCCTTGGTCAGGGGGTCACAGAAGGACCCCCAAGGGAGAAAAAAACAATTTTTTGTATTTTGTAAAAATCGCGAGGTGCGCGCACCGCGCGCGCACGGCACGCACTGCGAACGGTGGGCGCTCGTTGCGCGAAGCGCACCGATTGCCCACAGCGCGGGCACGGTCCGCGCACCGTGCGCACGGTGAAAAACCTGAAAAAAAATAAATAATAAATACATAACTTAGCATTTAAAAAACCTTGCAAATTCACTTAAAAAACCATAGGTTTAACACACGTTATAGTTAGCTGGACATTTCACTCGTAAAAAAACAATGAAATTCCCCCGTTATAGTTAGTGCAGGCAACTATAACTCACGCGACCGCAATCCTCTGCGGATGACGTCAGATATTACATCACTGATGACATATGTGTCTTTATGAAAAATAAAAATTTGGAATATATGTATAGCTAAAGATTAATGGAAGAAGACATGGGTAAATAAGTGTCTAAATACAGTGATGTAATATCTGACGTCATCAGCAGAGGATTGCGTCATCAGCAGAGGATTGCGGTCGCGTGAGTTATACTGCTACTCCTGAGGCGGAAGCCGGGAGATTGTTTGTTTGTCTGTGTTCATTTTAAAAACTTGCAACTTGTGCTTTGTGCATATTTTACTCACCTGCCGCCCCCCTGATCACTCCCACGCAGCGGACCTAGCGCTGACGGAGGGAAATTGACGACGCCTTCGGCGAGCACTGAGGCCACGCCCACTCCTCAGGCCACGCCCCCCGCTCATAGTTTAAAAGGCACGCTGACCAATACGCGCTCAGAAGACTGCTACTCCTGAGGCGGAAGCCGGGAGATTGTTTGTTTGTCTGTGTTCATTTTAAAAACTTGCAACTTGTGCTTTGTGCATATTTTACTCACCTGCCGCCCCCCTGATCACTCCCACGCAGCGGACCTAGCGCTGACGGAGGGAAATTGACGACGCCTTCGGCGAGCACTGAGGCCACGCCCACTCCTCAGGCCACGCCCCCCGCTCATAGTTTAAAAGGCGCGCTGACCAATACGCGCTCAGAAGACTGCTACTCCTGAGGCGGAAGCCGGGAGATTGTTTGTTTGTCTGTGTTCATTTTAAAAACTTGCAACTTGTGCTTTGTGCATATTTTACTCACCTGCCGCCCCCCTGATCACTCCCAGGCAGCGGACCTAGCGCTGACGGAGGGAAATTGACGACGCCTTCGGCGAGCACTGAGGCCACGCCCACTCCTCAGGCCACGCCCCCCGCTCATAGTTTAAAAGGCGCGCTGACCAATACGCGCTCAGAAGACTGCTACTCCTGAGGCGGAAGCCGGGAGATTGTTTGTTTGTCTGTGTTCATTTTAAAAACTTGCAACTTGTGCTTTGTGCATATTTTACTCACCTGCCGCCCCCCTGATCACTCCCACGCAGCAGACCTAGCGCTGACGGAGGGAAATTGACAACGCCTTCGGCGAGCACTGAGGCCACGCCCACTCCTCAGGCCACGCCCCTCCTCTCTACTTAAAATGTGTCAACACAGGAAGCGCAGCGGACGGGCGCAGCGGGCGCGCCGTCAGCACGCCGAAGGCGCGCCAAAGGCAAGCCCGTCTGGGCCCGTCCGGGCCCAGCCGGCCCCAGGCCCAGCCACTCTGCCCATTTTAGCCAGGAACCACCGGACCTACTCCCGTGAGGAGCTTCTAGCCTTAAATACCCAAAAACATCCCTCCTGCACTCGCATCCTGAAGGGTGATAACCAATTCACAAGATGCACTACCTGTAACCCCGCAGATCAAGACCCGGCACACAATGGCCTGCACCTAGGCCTACTCAACTGCAGGTCGCTTGTGAAGCACTCGCACGAAATTAACCTTTTAATCACAAACCAAGCCTTAGACATCTTGTTCCTCACGGAAACCTGGCTCACCCCTAGCAGTGGCCCCGATATCGTCCTCGCACTCCCCCCCGGGTACCTTATGTGCTCGCTGAATAGACCAGAGGGTAGAGGAGGTGGATTAGCAATAATCCTCAAGGACGACTTTACCTGCAGAATATCTGACGGCAACATCAAGGGACACGAAAGCTGTCACTTCGCTATTCAAATTTCCCCAGTTACCTCGCTGTCTGGAACGCTGGTATATCGCCCCCCGGGCAATCTAGCAGACTTTCCGAACAAAATCATCGAGCAGACCTCCATTAAATGTACGTCTTCCACCAACTACCTACTACTGGGAGACTTCAATGTACACTTCTTGGACCCGGTCGACAAGCAGGCCTGTGAACTGCTACAGGACATCACCTCCATCGGCCTTGACCTAAAAAACCCACAGGCCACTCATGAAAGAGGGCAACTGCTCGATCCCATCTTCTCAAACATCCCAGACCTGAAAACCCTTGATCACATCCCCCTCCCCTGGACTGACCACTTCCTGGTCCCCTTCGTATGGGACATCAACATTCCGCCCCCTCAACCTCCCAAAACCAGAACTTATACCAGACGATGGCAGAAATTGGAACCAGACGTATGGGCAGCCAAACTAAGGGAACACGTTCCCTACCCCTCTCAAGACACCATAGCAGCGGACAAGGAATTTAACACCTGGGTCACCCAATCGCTTGACGCAACCCTGCCTAAAATCAACTCTCTGAAACACACCAAGAGAGTTAACCTTTCACCCTGGTATACCCCTGAACTCAACCTTTTGCGTAAGGTTTGCAAAAGGAATGAACGCCTCTGGAGGAAGGAAAAAACAGAGGAGAAAAAAGAAACATTTCGTACCTCCGTAAAATCTTACAAAAAAGAGCTACACAACACCAAAATCGGTTTCTACGAAAGCAGAATCATAAATGCTGCCTGCTCGGCCCACGAAACCTACTCCGTTCTTAAAGAACTCCTCCACGCCCCTGATCCCCCACTCAAACCTCTCGATCCTAAAGAAGCAGAAAGCAAATGCTCCAATCTCGCCACCTTCTTTGACGAGAAGATCCAAAAAATTCTCCTGGCTATACCCCCCCCTGAACCGGCTCACACGGATCGGGATCTTACCATCTCTACCACTAACCCCCCCCATCCGTCTGACATCCCTCGACCCTCCCTGGATGTCTTTGGCCCAGTGACAACGGAAGAAGTAGGGGAAACTTTGGCCTCAATTAAAAGTGGTTCCCCGCTCGACCCCGCACCCCTCCAGTCCCTGAAAAAAGTGTCTAGCACCATCATCCCCCCCCTCACGGCTCTGATTAACTCCTCCCTCTCGGAGGGCACAGTTCCCCCTAGCTGGAAAGCGGCAGCAGTTAAAGGTCTACTAAAAAAACCCTCTCTAGACCCTCAGGACCTCTCCAATTACAGGCCCATCTCCCTTCTCCCAGGAAACAGTAAGATCGATGAGAAGTTAGTGAACAAACAACTGTCACTTTTCCTGGAGAGCAATAACCTATTAGGGGTCTCCCAGACAGGGTTCCGTCCAGGTCAGGGCACTGACATCGCCCTCCTGGCAGCAGTGGACAAGGCCAGAAGCATTTTGGATACGGGAGGATCAGTGGCAGTGATCCTCCTGGACCTCAGTGCGGCCTTCGACACTGTAGACCATCCCACCCTAATCCAACGATTGGGAGAAATTGGATTAAGGGGTATGGCCCTGAAGTGGCTAAAATCTTTCTTATCAGGCCGTTCCTTCCAGGTTTGGGAGAACGACAGCCACTCACCTATCATCCCCCTCCTCTGTGGAGTGCCGCAGGGCTCATCTTTGAGCCCTACGTTATTCAACGTGTACATGGCCCCACTGGAGAAGAGCGTTAGTTCGTTCGGCGTTTCAATTATCAACTACGCCGACGACACCCAGTTGGTGGTAACTCTCTCACATCCCCATCACGCCCCCTCTGATCTCCACAGCTGCCTCTCCGAAGTCCACCGATGGATGAATCTCTCATCGTTAAAGCTGAACGGGTCAAAGACCGAGATACTCATGCTGGGTCATAAGGGGCCTTCCCTGCCACCTCACCTCTGGCCCAATTGCTTGGGTGACCCTCCCGCTCCCAAGGACGAGGTCAAAAGCCTAGGCGTGTGGATCGAGAAGGACCTGAGCTTCAAAACCCAGGCAAAAAAGACGGCAGGGACATGCTTCGGTCTCCTCAGAGCCTGTAGGAAGATCTTCCCCCTGCTCCCCGCTAACGCAAGGAAGCTCCTCATTCAGGGCCTCATCCTGGCGAGATTGGACTACTGCAACGCCATCTATCTGGGAGCTCCTGAAGCCACCCTTAACACGTTGCAGAAAGTCCAAAACGCCGCTGCCCGCCTACTTACGGGCACACCGGCTAGATTCTCTGCCAAGCCAGCTCTCAAATCTCTACACTGGCTTCCAGTCAGAGAAAGGGTCGCCTTCAAAGCCCTCTGTCTGGCCCACAAAACCCTCAACAATAACGGGCCCCCCTTCTCAAGGAACTCTTAATCCCCTACAAGGTGGAAAGGGATCTCCGGTCCAGCGGAGAAAATTTCATCTCAGTCCCCAGAGTCAAAAAAGCCAAGACCGGTGGCCGTCGTTTCTCGGTCCACACGGCCAAATACTGGAATCACCTCCCACGAAGACTGAGGACAAAATCGAATCACCTCCAGTTCAGGAGATCATTAAAGACTCTCCTCTTCCCTCAAACATAATTCTTTAGACGGCTGAAACCCCTGGAGATGCAGGTTAGCGCTGGGATGCTCATTGGGTTACTACGCGCTTTACAAAACCTTTAAATAAATAAAATAAATAAATAAATTATAGTTGCCTGCACTAACTATAACGGGGGAATTTCGTTGGTTTTTTACGAGTGAAATGTCCAGCTAACTATAACATGTGTGAAACCTATGGTTTTTTAAGTGAATATATATATATATATATATATATATATATATATATATATATATATATATATATATATATCTCTATATATACAAATGAAAATGGGTTTTCCTGGGACCAGTCCCGAGTCAGGTGATGCGTCAACCGGCAAAGCCCTAAGCCGGAAATGAATAATCCAAAAATTCGTCAAAGTATTGGACGCACTCTCAGAGGTCAAGTTGCTTCAACAAAAATGTTAATTCTTGTTAACCGCTACGCGTTTCGACACCAACAATGTGTCTTGATCACACGATAATTCAGTTTCTCAAGAAAGTGCATAAATAAACATTAAACATAGAAGAAGGACTAACAGATGCATCATAGTACAAAGTTACGGTGGCGGCCATATTGGAAAAGGTTAAATTTCACCTTAGTAGCATATCTCTAGAATTAACATGTCTCGTGCAATTTATGTAAATTTGAATCTGAAGCAAATATTGCATGATTTTCAATTGCGATATACCAGAAGCCCTCAAGCTGCCATGGGCATCGAAATTTCAACAACAATGCCGTCAAGCTAGTGTTCCCATCTTAAACCCCCATATGGTCAAAGAATTCGAAATACCCGGGTTTACTAAAAGAACCATCTCACAGTTCCTCACGTGTAGCTCTAATTATGTGGTATATGTTCTGGAGTGCCCGTGCAAGCTTAAATATGTTGGGAGCACTATCTGCATGGTAAAAAAACGTGTCCAAGAACACTTAAGAGCTATCACGCATGTAGATCTTCACTATCCCATTGCTAGACATTTTCAAGAAAAACATCAATCCAATAATTTACTTTTGAGGTTCTTTGCAAGTGAGCAAATTAATTTAGGAAGACGTGGTGGTAACAGAGAACTTGAGCTCAGGAAAAAAGAATCCAAATGGATTATGGATCTTGAGACCAGAGTGCCGGGTGGACACAATCTGGATGAGGAACTGGCTACACACTTGCATAATAACTAATTCATCATTTCTTGCCTTCCAGCAGCTTTTCTCCTGATTTTGTAAATGTGTTGATATACTGTCTAACTTTGTGTTTTTTTCAGTATATCTGATCTATGATCTAATTTTAAATATCTTTCTCATCTCATTTTATCACAGGAGAAAAGGAAGGGACCCACCACGTTCCAGGACTCTGCATGGGTTCCCCACCCTTATCTTCGCAATGATTTCCTGCACACACTGTGAGATAAGGAAGAATTTTTATTGCACTTGTTTAGCATAAGTTAATTTTTGGTAGTTTTTTGTGGTAGAACACTTGTTTAATAGTGAACATGAAGATAACATCTTTTAGGCCATTGACACTGGTCGGTTATGCACACTAAATATGTTTCTCGCTGTATAGCACTGGTTGTTGCATAGTCCACCCCTACCTTGAATGCAATGAAGATTCTAAATTCCATTAACTGATTACATTATTATCTGTTATAGGATCAATGAAAAAAAATGTCCCCCCACTTGGGAGACGTAATGATATATTAGCTTGTTGTGATCGATTAACTTGCTTAGCAATAGACACTCATGATAATTTGGTGGGCTTTCGCAAAATGTAAATAGTAATCATGCAATTTTGCTGTATTTTATACATGTTTTCATATTCACGTTGTTGCATTTGATTGATACAAGAATTACGAGATCACATACTGTTTTTTATTGATCTCGGTGAAATGCTGCATTACAGGATCATTTGGTCCGGAGAGAGTTCTGAAGTACTGGGTTATTTAGGACCCCAGCGGTGCCAGGGGTAGCACCCTATGACTTCGAGTTCTTCCTGTCTTGGACCACAGAAACACAGAGTCTTGTGGTGCCGTCAAAGATCGTTTTATTATTGACTGCAGCCAGTAACAGCAATCCTAGAAGTACACACGGGTATGTTCTCAGGAGACTGCTCAAAGTTACAAAAACGGCCTTCTCCTTATATACAAAATATCATGCTTCAGGCACACATTCCTCGTTTTACGATATGGTTATTCATATGTATTCATTACAAACGAAAAGGCAGAGTCATGATGACCATCCCACATTTCAGTTCAGCCAGTCCACAATTATTTACCCAGCGAGGCTCAGATCCCTCATCAGATATCAGCAGACCCCAATAAACACGGGCACCTCCTCCTCGTAAAACAGGCGATAAAGCAGGAAGCAGAGTCAGGTGTGAAAGAGATTAGTCGGGGGCTTGTGTGGGATGAAAGGCTTTATGGTGTGTCAAACCCTGATGCTAATCACATGTGGCCGTAGGAAAGGGAGCTTCGTGAGACCGGACTGACCTCGGGCAGTGGAGCCAGTTCGCACAGGTCACAGAGAAGTCAATAGAAGGTACATGTGTTCTGAAGGCCTGTGCATGTCCTTAATGTGCAGCCTATGTGAGGGCAACCATAAGATGGCTACCGCTCTAAAATGGAACCCACAAAGTCAATGTGTAATATCGTATACAAAGTGAATTTATCGATGAAACGTTATGCAAAACACTTGTACATACCGCATTGGCCATTCGCGGTTCGCTGATACCGAAATAGGCAGGGTAAGGCCATGCCTCCTACGTGGTCCCAAAATTTAAAGTACCACAGACCCTCCTTTTGCCCTTACATAGGCAATAACTATACTCATATTAATCCGAGTCCAGGTCTATATTCATAAGGTCATGGAGATGTTGCTCTAGCATCATCCTATTGCTTAGCTCGTCCCTCGATACAGGTTTCCTTATACACGATGTAGCACAGAGGCCACATACTGTAGGAGCACACTGTACACACAGACAGAACAGGAAAAGAATGGCTAAGATCATTCCAATGACCATCAGAATCTTCCATCCCCAGGCAGATATCAGTTCCCAGAACCACCCCATCAGTGACCAATCTCCTTTATCCATGTGAATAGATTCAGATATTTTATGCAGTTTGGAGATGGCTTGATAAACTGTTGGAGCGTTATCTGGTATGAAAATGCAACAGCTAGATTGGATGACCTTACATACCCCACCACGGTCTGCAAGTATGACGTCTAGAACCATACGGTTTTGCAAAGTCATGAGGCGATCCGCTTGGAGCTCGGCTGTCAAATTACCAAGGGCACCAGCCGTTACATTAACAGTGGATTCAACCACATGAGTCAGTTGTCTCAGGTTCCTACTATTGACCATCGGTCCCCAAAACGGCAGGAAACCCAAAAAGAAGTCTCCCGCTTCCTGACCGGCAGTATCCTCCTGACTAATCACGCCTCTCACAACTCTGGTCTTGTGATAATCAGAGGCAGCAGTAAATGTTGGCGGTAGCAAGTTTGCAATATAACATGTGCCCGAGAAATCAGGGGCAACCATGTATATGCTCGGTCATTGCAGACAAAATATGTCCCCTTGGCAGCAAAAAACGCAGGGGAAAATTGTGATGGAAAAGTGTACGTTTCAGTACAGTCACTTTTCCCCAGTTGAGCTCTTGGATTCTGACCATTACCTTGTAAACAGAACCGACCTATGTGGGGTACGACCCAAATTGGGGATGAAATTTTGCGCTGCTTTTCGCCCAGACTAATGCTATACTCCGTCGCGTTCCAACCTACATAAGCTCGCAATTCATCCTTGGGAATAGATGAGTATGCGTCGATATCTCTGCTCATATCAGCAACTCCTTTCATTAAGGCCTTCTTGTTTGTGCTAGGTCTGATGGAACGCGGTTGTCGCGGGGAGTAGGCATCTAATGCAAAAAGAAACATAGTCTGGAATGCCCATGACTATCCATTATAGCTAAACGGCAGCACTAGATATGGGATACCCTTATTAATGGTATGTGGCATTAAACCACACACCCAGCAATTGGTTGTATTCATAACTAGTTGGTGCTGGTGCAGGAGCTGAATAAACAAGTTGTTTACGAACTCAGACCGTCTAGCTTGTTCGTGTTCAGGCAGAGGGTGGAAAGAGTGTAAGGAGACAGTAGGAGGAGGTATAGGCTGTACAGTGGGTGCAAATGGCACTCGAGAGGACAATAATACATATCCCACAGTAAACATCATCATACTAACTAGCGTAAACAGACATGATAATACAAAACGTTTGCTCTTCATTATTTTACATATTCTTTTCTTAAAGTTCATTTCCTCAGCGGGTCTCTCCATCCTGAAAAACTCCATCCTCTAATCGTACTGTTCGCGGCGGGTGAGTTTCTTCTGCTTAGGAATACGCCTGTCAGTCCAGGGAACGCCCCAGACTAACCAGAACCGTTGACCTAACGTCTCCGGCTTGTACCCCAAAGTCTTGGCACCGCGACCCTACAGCTGAACCCGGATGGTGGTTCGAAAAAGAAAAAACAAAAATAAGAAAGTTTCTCAGATGAGAGAGAGCTGTACTGTCAAAAATATCAAAGTAAAAGAATTCTTATTTGTCCATAGTTCTAGGCCTCAAGTTATAGCGTTCTCGTCCGGGTACTGTCTGATCTTGAAACAAAAGTTCAGGCTCTGTAGTATCCAATCGGATTGACGGTGGCACAACTTCTTGCAGAATATTGTCACTTTCTTGCTCAGAGCTTGTTCCTTTCACACGCGCATCGCTAAAAGGCAGAAAACGAGGCACGGTCTCAGTTTCAGAATCAGCGATCCCATCTTGGACCCACCGGTCATATGGCAAAGGCAAAGGGACTCTTTTACAGTGGACGCCGTGGATCCAGTTCATCTTTCCCTTCACTCGAACAGCCGATCTTGTAGAAAGAAGGACGAGATGGGGGCCAGTCCAACGAGGCTCATCATTCTTTGCCCGCTGAAAATTCTTCACCAGCACCCACATTCCAGGATCGATGGGATGTCCTGGAGCTTCAGAGGCCTGAGGCAGAGTATCGTGCACCTGTTGGTGTAAAACACGCAATTTAGCCATCAATTCATACAGATAGTCAAGCAGTATTGGATGTTCGATTTCAATGAATTTTGTGGGCCTTGGCACTCCCCATATGTTGGCCGGGCGGCCAAACACTATCTCATACGGACTAAGTCCCATTCGCGAGTGCACAGTCATTCTGGTTGACAGGAGTGCTAAAGGCAGAGCGTCAGGCCATTTAAGACCAGAGCTCGCCTGGATCTTAGCCAATTTAAGTTTTAAGGTGCCGTTATAGCACTCTACTAATCCAGCTGATTGGGGGTGATTTGCAGCGTGGAATTTCTGCTGAATCCCCAGCCCCTCACATACTTCTTTCATCACTCGACCCACAAATTCACTC
Organism: Triturus cristatus; assembly: GCF_964204655.1. NCBI lineage: Eukaryota > Metazoa > Chordata > Amphibia > Caudata > Salamandridae > Triturus > Triturus cristatus. The sequence continues at coordinate 885,219,788 of NC_140594.1, forward strand.
CCATTATCACTCCAGACCATTCTTGGCATTCCAAATCTAGGGAAAAATTCTTTGACAAGGGCTTTAGCTGTGGACAAGGCAGTATTGTCTTTTAAGGGGTATGCTTCTATCCACTTTGAGAAGGCACAGTCAACAACGAGTACATATTTTAAATTGTTGCACCTTTCCATGTGGATGAAATCTAGCTGCAAAACCTCGAACGTATACGTCGGAGGTGCAAAATGACCAGCTGGAGTTGGGGTTCCCCTACCAGGATTGTATTTCAGACATACCATGCAATTCTTGACCACATTCTCTGCACATTTGGGAATTCCAGCATTTTGCCATACTGGAGCCAACAACTTGCAAATCCCTTTTACACTAATATGGGCCATTCCATGAGCCATTGTCACCACTGCAAGCACATACGCATCGGGTAACAACCAACGCTGATGTTCTGACAAATCAACCCAACAACCTATTTCATCCAATTTACCCGTACTTTCTCTCCACTTGCTCAATTCTTTCTCTGTGGCTTCAGCTTGAATGGACTTCACGCTCTCTATCGTGTCTTCACACATTCCAACATCACCAACCCATCTTGCAGGGCCTGCAACATACATTCGATTATTTACATTCTTTGCTGTTTCTTTCGCAACTTCATCAGCAAATGCATTACCACGACCCACATCATCGGTAACCTTCTTGTGCGCACTGCATTTTACAATCGCAACTTGTAGCGGCAAGGTCAGTGACTCAAGGAGATCATTCACCAACTGACCATTCTGAATTTTGGTTCCATGCGAAGTCAGGAATCCACGTTCTTTCCACAAGCGCCCAAAACTATGGGCCACGCCAAAAGCATACTGACTATCGGTGTATATGTTCACCTTCATACCTTTCGACAACACACATGCTCTTGTAAGTGCAATTAGCTCTGCTGCTTGAGCCGAGTTATGTGGTATACGTGCGGTTTCAACAACCATGTGCAAAGTCGTGACAGCATATGCAGCAGTCGTATCACCATTCGGAAGCTTGAAGCATGAACCATCCACCCATAAGGTACCATCACACTCAGTCAAGGCAGTATCTTTAAGATCCACTCTCCCTTTTGTTTCCTCTTCTGTTCTCAACAGACAATCATGCTGTTCAATCTCATCTGTGTCTGCTGCAATCGGCAATAAAGTAGCTGGATTCAATGTGTTGCATCTTTTTATGTGTACATGACTCGCTAATAGTGTCGACTCATAACCTGACAATCGAGCACTAGTTAAGTGCTGTGTCTTGGTCCTGTTCAACAACGTGTCTACTGCGTGCGGAACCATCACAATTAACGTGTTATTCATTACTAACCCAGCAGACTGTCGAATAGAGACAGCTGCTGCCGCTGTGGCTCTCAAACAACTTGGCAAGGCCTTAGCTACCGGATCCAAGGTCGATGAAAAATACGCACATGGGCGCTGTTTGTCTCCAAAAGACTGTGTCAACACTGACAATGCACAACCTTCTTTCTCGTGAACATACAATGTAAAAGGCTTGCTGTAGTCGGGAGTGCCCAACACAGGAGCTGAACATAATGCCTCACGCAATTCAGAAAAACTTTTCTGACACTCTTCAGACCATGGGACGAGATTCGGTGTATCTTTACATGTCAATGCTATTAAAGGTTTTGCCAGCAAAGAAAAACTCGGGATCCACTGCCTACAGTAGGAAGTAATACCCAAGAAAGCACGCATTTCTCTCTGTGTTCTTGGCACGCTCAATTTTGCAATGGCCTGAATTCTTTCTGGGGTCAGTTTCCTTCCCTCCTTCGAAAAGAGATGACCTAAGTAGGTCACTTCTTGTCGACAATATTGCAGTTTTGAGAGAGACACTTTGTGATGGAAGGCATACAAATGACGCAACAATGACACTGTAGCTTCTTTACAAATCTCCTCAGTATCGGCGGCGATTAGTAAATCGTCAACATACTGTATAAGGGTGGCACCACTAGGTAAAACAATTGCATCAAGCTGTGCTTTTAAAGCTTGGCTGTATATTGATGGGCTTTCACAGTAGCCTTGAGGAGCGCGTTTAAAACGGAAGCTACGACCTCCTAGGCTAAAACCAAAAATGTCCCTACTTTCCTCTGCAATCGGGATGCTAAAGAAAGCATTCTTTAAATCAATCACTGAGAACCAAGCAGCGGAAGCTGGAATCATAGTTAACAAAGCAGTTATATCAGGGACAACTGCAAACTGTGGCACAACAATCTTATTTACCTCTCTAAGATCGATCACAAATCTGTAAACAGGTGGCTGTGAAGGGTCAGTACGTTTTAAAACAGGCAAAACAGAGCTATTGCAAACGTTACCTCTTGTCTCTTCAATTACATCCTTTTCAATCAGGTCATAGATAATTGCTAGCAACGCTTTTTCACCTTCATTAGAGATCTTGTACTGGGGAATGCGTGGCAATTTAACATTGGCTTTCAAAGTTACCACGTATGGCGGTATTTCCAAAAGGCCCACATCATTAAGACCAGAAGCCCAAAGAGCATCCGGAAGAGACAACAATTCAGCTGGCAGTTCATTCCTTGACAAATACATTGGAGAAATCACTTCCCTACCAAGTGTAAGTTGTACTCCTGAGGGGGAACAATATAATGTCGCATGTAATCTCGTCAACAAATCTAATCCTAACAGGTTTTCACCACAACCTGTCGTTAGGATAAGGGGTGCTTTCAGCTCACAAGGTCCAACAGAAAGTGGCATAGGACTAGAGATCGGGTTCCTAACCGGGGCGCCAGAAAAACCTACTGAAACATTCGTGTCGCCAGACAAAGGTGCGCCAGGGAGTTTTGAATGCATAATTGAACTTTTTGCAGCACCAGTATCCAACAGAAAAGGTTCTGACACACCCGCTGTAGTCACCTTGACATACGGTCCAATCTGATCCACTGGCACTGAAGCAACTCCCTCTCTTTGTCTACGGCTATCCTAGTAATCATTACTTTCTACATTTTCATCCTCTGCATAATAGTCATTGTTATAGTACTGAGCTGTCCTACCAGTTGCATTGGCTTGCTGATCGAAACTATTAATCGTATTTTGAGATGGAAGAGGACGCGCGTTCTGGGGAACATTCCCGCGTCCCCTACCTCTAGGGGCTTGTTGACCACCTCTACCTCTGGTGCTAAAAGCGCCATTAGCGCGCTGTAACAGAATAGGACAACCATACTTGAAATGACCCTCTTCCTTGCAATATGAACATTGATTAGGGCCTACAGGAACGCGCGGTTGAGAATACTCGTACCTTTGCACGTTTCTCTGAAACTGTGGCGGTTGCTGATAATTACTCTGGCCACCACGTGGCGGGTAAGCTTGCTGTAAAAGAACCTTCGTTTTCAATTCTTTCGTTTTCTTGTCTGCTTTATCTTTCTCATCCTTATCTCTATTTTCGTAATACTGTGCAGTAGCCAGTATTTGCGCTGATGAGGAAACAGCCCAAGAACTCTCTGAATCTTTTAACTTCTTACACAACTCGGGAAGCAAATCATGCACGAATTTATCAACAAATAATCGTTGACCACCTTCTGTACTCATATCTTGACCACTGTGGTCGATAAACGTTTCCTCAAACCTGGTGAAAAAATCAGACACTGTCTCATCTTTCTTCTGCTTACACGCAGACAATTTATCCCAATTCACACGCATCGCGGGCATTAAAGTCTTCATGTAAGCAATGATTCTAGCAGGGAGTTCTGCTACCAAAGGTTCAGGCTTGGCACCACCATCTTGTCCATCATTAGCAATAATAATATTAGCCCATGTGTCACCTAACTCTGCAGCATGATCTGCATTACGAATCAATCCCCACAAAGGCTGTGGAACAACATTTCCAAACAACATATCAATGTCAGCTAGATTCATGATACATGATTCTGCCGTCTGTGACAACTCCTTATAATATCATGCAGGGTTTTTACGGGGATCAGGCAATGTCTGTTTAAGCGCTATTACTTCAGATCGTTTCCAAGGGACATGCACCCAAACACGCTGGAAATGAGCTGGAGCAGCAGCAATGCCGCGACCGGCATCAGCCGCAATGGCTTCCTTCCATACCGGAGGGACTTCTCTCATAGGGTATTGTCGCATTTTTCCCTTTTTCCCTACAGCGAACTCTTGTTCGAACAGTGACTGATGACAATCCCCATTCCTGAAAGACAACAATGTCGTAACTGCTCCATCAACGTTGGGGCCCACAATCGTGCCTTTGTCAAATTCAAACCGTAAGCGACATAAAACCTGCGGGCTTGAGTCTAAACCATGATCATCCAATTCCTCACCGAGGAATTCGCACATCTTATCAAAAACATATCTTTGCTTTGGTGTTTCCCATTGACGAAAGACACTCATGACAGACTCCACATTATACCTTGATGGATGGACAATCCAGTTACGTGCCATGTGGTCTAATACTTCCCTCTCTTCAGAACCAGGCCGCTGGCTACGCAACTGCTTACGATTTAAGTCAGGGGTCGCACCAGACGACCCAAATAAAGATGATATGAAACTAGTAACTGCACTAGCTATTCTTTGTCGTGTAGAAGGAGAGGGTGAGGCAAGAACAGGGGGAAAGACAGAGGGAAACACAGTAGGTGCAGATGCAGATGCAAGGACAGTATCGGGAAGAGCGCCAAGGGAGGCAGTTGATGGGACAGGCAAAGTCGCAGAAGGCAAAGGGGGTGCAGGCAGCAAAGTCGGCGGCCCTTGAGGGGGCTGCACCACAAGAGCAGGCGCCGGCTGAGGAGGAGCTGGCGGCTGCAGGAAAGCTTGCGGCACATTAACTGGAGGCTGTGCATTCAAGGGTTGCGGAGGTGCTGTAGCACTCTGCGCATACGGAGGTGGCGAACTCAGCAAATGTGACATTAGGGGATCTTTCTCCTTCTCTTTTAACACAACCTGTTAAAGGTGCGGCAAAACTGGGTAACATTTATCGATCCCTAGTTTACGCTGTCTATGTAACTGCTCATTCATTTGTTCCTCCTCATTATCTTTAAATTGTACAGCTGCTTGCATTATCGACATACCTTTTTCTCTCTTATTTCTTTTTGCTAATTTAATTTCTTTCTGTTTGGCTTCCTTTCGCCATAGGCGGAAAGAACCAAACATCGCCGGCCGGGCTTTCTTTTTAAATAATTTAACTTCCAAATTGTCTAAGATATCTGTGTCGAAACTACCATTTTGGGGCCATTTTAAAACACCGTCCTTCCTGGTGTATCGGATCCATACTTCATTATATGCAACGGGGCCCACGCCATGTTTTACATAAAGCTCATAAGTTGGAGTTCCAATTGGAGGAACCGGACACGAATCCTCTAATTGGGAATCCCTTTTACAACCCAAACAAAACAAGTTTCCAAATATACTAGGACCAGGCATCTTTGCTCACTAGTCTAGTTTCAGACTTCAAAGGATTATCAAAACGCGATAGTCTCGTGAATACACGAGTCCTTCGGTTTTGGCGCTTGCAAGCTTCAAATCAAAGCGATCCCGAAGGGATACCAAAACTAAGAACCAAACTAAGAATTAGGAGGCGCTCCACTTATACTTAACTGAGGTATCGATGACGTCACCAGAAGACTCGGTTAATCGTTTCGCTCTACCAAATTATCAAGGGTCCAAAACAGGGCGATAGGCAGGGCAGCAGTCCTTCGTAGCCGTCAGCAAGCGGGGAACCTCGCAGCAAAGACTTTCGGACCACGTCGACATGCAGGGGTCTATGAAGTGGCGGCCTTCCTCCAGAATTTCCACACGAAGCTCCTCACGAACCTCTGGCTTGGACCAGTACCGCTGAAATCGCCCCACGTTGGGTGCCAACTGAAGTACTGGGTTATTTAGGACCCCAGCGGTGCCAGGGGTAGCACCCTATGACTTCGAGTTCTTCCTGTCTTGGACCACAGAAACACAGAGTCTTGTGGTGGCGTCAAAGATCGTTTTATTATTGACTGCAGCCAGTAACATCAATCCTAGAAGTACACACGGGTATGTTCTCAGGAGACTGCTCAAAGTTACAAAAACGGCCTTCTCCTTATATACAAAATATCATGCTTCAGGCACACATTCCTCATTTTACGATATGGTCATTCATATGTATTCATTACAAACGAAAAGGCAGAGTCATGATGACCATCCCACATTTCAGTTCAGCCATCCCACAATTATTTACCCAGCGAGGCTCAGATCCCTCATCAGATATCAGCAGACCCCAATAAACACGGGCACCTCCTCCTCGTAAAACAGGCGATAAAGCAGGAAGCAGAGTCAGGTGTGAAAGAGATTAGTCGGGGGCTTGTGTGGGATGAAAGGCTTTATGGTGTGTCAAACCCTGATGCTAATCACACGTGGCTGTAGGAAGGGGAGCTCGTGAGACCGGACTGACCTCGGGCAGTGGAGCCAGTTTGCACAGGTCACAGAGAAGTCAATAGAAGGTACATGTGTTCTGAAGGCCTGTGCATGTCCTTAATGTGCAGCCTATGTGAGGGCAACCATAAGATGGCTACCGCTCTAAAATGGAACCCACGAAGTCAATGTGTAATATCATATACAAAGTGAATTTATCGATGAAACGTTATGCAAAACACTTGTACATACCGCATTGGCCATTCGCGGTTCGCTGATACCGAAATAGGCAGGGTAGGGCCATGCCTCCTACGTAGTCCCAAAATTTAAAGTACCACAGTTCCCCCACTTGGGGGTTTAAGATGGGAACACTAGCTTGACGGCATTGTTGTTGAAATTTCGATGCCCATGGCAGCTTGAGGGCTTCTGGTATATCGCAATTGAAAATCATGCAACTTTGTTTTATATTTGTTTCAGATTCAAATTTACATAAATTGCACGAGACATGTTAATTCTAGAGATATGCTACTAAGGTGAAATTTAACCTTTTCCAATATGGCCGCCACCGTAACTTTGTACTATGATGCATCTGTTAGTCCTTCTTCTATGTTCAATGTTTATTTATGCACTTTCTTGAGAAACTGAATTATCGTGTGATCAAGACACATTGTTGGTGTCGAAACGCGTAGCGGTTAACAAGAATTAAAACTTTTGGTGAAGCAACTTGACCTCTGAGAGTGCGTCCAATACTTTGACGAATTTGTTGGAATATATATATATATATATATATATATATATATATATATATATATATTCACTGAAAAAACCATAGGTTTCAGGGGTGTTATAGTTAGCTGGACTTTTCACTTGTACAAAACCATTGAAATTCCCCCGTTATAATTAGTTCAGCTAACTATAACTCACGCGCCCGCAATGCACTGCTGATGACGTCACATATTACATCACTCATGACATGGTCAGTGACATCACTCATGACATCACTGATGACATCTCAAATGACATCACTCATGACATCACTGATGACATCATCCAGTGAATGTGTGTTTTTCTGAAAATTAAATATGTTTCATATATGTATATCTCAAGGTCGATGGAAGAATAAATGGGTATAGAAGTGTCTAAATGGATGATTTGTTTTTGAAAAATTGATTGTGTAACTGACTGATTAAGTGTATCATAGTGAATACATGGCTTAGTGAGTAATGTTTAAATATGTAAATATCTGTATCAGTCTCTCACTTTGTGTATAAGTGGCTGACTGGGTTGGTGAGTAGCTACATGGGTGTCTATATAGGTTATTAGTTGGTTTTTTGAGTATCAGTATGAGTGTCTGCATGGTTCGGTGGGGAGTATTACGTAGTGCATAGGTGCATGAATGAGTGACTCACTGTTTGTATGTGTTGAAGACAGCATGTGTACAGGACTGTATGGGTGGATGAGTGTGTGTATGGGTGTGTTAGTGAGTGAATGACTGTCTCAATAGTGTCTTTATGAGTAACTACATATGTTTTAAACTAGTATATGTGACTATTGGTGTATATAAGTGAGTATATGTGAGAGTGAGAGATTGAAAGAGTTCCTGTACGAATAAGTATGTGTTTCTATAAGTGATTGTTTAAAAGACTAAGTATGTGTAAGTTTCTGTAGAAGTAAGTGTGGTGGTGTGTGTATAACTGTATATGCAAGTAAATGTATGTTTGATTCTTTATTAGCATGAGTGACTATGTGTGTGAGTAACTCTATGGATGAGTGGCATTGTGTAACAGGATGTATAGGTGTATGAGTACATATGATGAGTGAGTACATGTATGAGTGACTGTATAGGACTGTTGGTGAATGAGTGGATGTGTATGTGGATCTTAGAATTACTGAAGAGGTTGTTGTAACTGGTATTGGTATGTCCATTGTTTTGAAAATTTGAGTCTCTATTTTTGAATGTGTGTATCAAAGGTTATATTAGGGTGAGACGAGGTCTGCCACTCTATCACAAGGATGATGTCATCAGTGATGTCATGAGTGATGTCACTGACCATGTCATGAGTGATGTAATATGTGACGTCATCAGCAGTGCATTGCGGGCGCGCGAGTTATAGTTAGCTGTACTGACTATAACGGGGGAATTTCAATGGTTTTGTACAAGTGAAAAGTTCAGCTGACTATAACACCCCTGAAACCTATGGTTTTTTCAGTGAATTTCTGAGGTTTTTTAAATGCTAATTCCTAACTATAACGTGCCTGAAACCTATGGTTTTTTCTGTGAATTTCAAAGGTTTTTTAAATGCTAATTTCTAACTATGCCTACAGAGATAGGACATGTGAAGAAAGAAGAAAAAATGCACAGAAAGAAAAAAAAGAAGTGTAGAAAGAAGCAACAGAAGTCCTCAAAGACGAAGAAAAGTGCAGGAAGAAGGATAACGTGCAGAAAGAACAAAAAGAAGAGCAGAAAGAAGACTTGTTGCAAAATCATCCTGTACCCTCAACTTTTTCAGACGGATACTGGTGGTAACTGAGTCTGACTTACCAGTCCTAGAGCCAGTGCTATGTTAAAAGACACTTAGAGCACAGTGAAAACACCTACATACACTAGGGAACATTATGCATTGGGGTCCCCCTGTGATTAGCATGACCTCCTCTGTAAGCCCCTAGTATATAATAGGGCAGGGGGATTAAAACTACCTCTTAAAACAGGCCACAGGGCGTTTTTGCACACGTTAACTCAGGCCCCGTCCCCTCCCTTCACCACTGTGTAAACACGCCCTGTGTCCGTTTTTAGTTGGGAGATTAAGTTCATTTGAATCCCGAGGGTCCCTAGGGTCCAACTAGCCCACTAGGTACCTCCAGTAAGTGCCACAGAGCTGCGTTGCAGAGAGGTGTAAAAAGTGGCACGGCCTGGACCACCTCTCTGCAATGCAGCTCAGTGGCGCTTACTGGAAGCACTTGGTGGGCTAGTTAGCCCCCAGGGGCCCTCAGTATTGAAGGGAAATTATATCCCCAATTTAAAATGTGCCATAGTGCGTGTTTGCACACGTCACCTCAGGCCCTGTGGCTGTTCTAAGTTGAGAGATTAAGTCCCCTTGAATCCTAAGGGTCCCTAGGGTCAAACTAGACTACTAGGTACCTCCAGTAAGCGCCACAGAGCTGCATTGCAGAGAGGTGTAAAAAGGGGCTTGGCCTCAGAACACCTGTCTGCAGCGCAGCTCCCTGGCGCATACTGGAGATGCCTGTTGGGCTAGTTGGCCCTCAGGGACCCTCAGTATTGAAGAGGAATTAATTCCCCCACTTACAACTCACCAGGGGGCGCATTTGCAGAGTGCTGCAAGGAGGGGGCATGGCCTCCGGCACGATGACAGTCTTTTATTTATTTTAATTTTTTAAGAAGCGGGGCTGTGTGGTACCCCTTCTTCTTCTAATTTATTGGCCCTGATGACCCCATCCCCCAGGGCCTGTCTCCTAATTATATTTTTTTGACCCCAATCCCCAGGGCCGGCCACTGTTTTTTATTATTTTTTAAAAATATATATTTATAGACACACCTAGGACATGCTGGACAAACCGTACGTACCTATCACCATGACGATTTGCGTGATATTCATTAAAAGGCGACTATGCATACAATGAATCCACGTGGAATGTATTTACACCACTAGTGAAGCACTGACATGTCTGATGCCCTACTGAGCCTAATCCCGGGAGACACCCTTGTCGTTTATTTATACAAACATGGGTAGCTATTGACGGGCACATTTAATACACATGCACACCAAGCCATTCAAAGGGGATTCGACAAAAATTCGACCAAAACTATGCAAGAAACCCCCCTCACGGTTAATAAAACACACATCCACTGACGGATGTGTAATACTTTTTATTTTACTCTCTGGAAAGGGGACGAACATCACTTGAGAGTCACAGCGCGCTCCTGGCAGAGCCCAATGCTGTGTTACACCCACCATTGCCTGCTGAGTGCCACACACCTCTGTGTTGTATTCCACTAGCTAGTGCATATGCTATGACACTCTCTAGCCCATGTGCACTGTAACACCACCCCGTGAATATGTCATGCCACACTTGTCTTCGCACGGGTTATATTGCCCCATCTAACGTGCCTTCCTCGATGCCTATGTTATAACGCACAGTGCTATGCCATACATATTACAATCTGGGATCCATATCTTTGTCACAGTGCATATGTAACGTTACACTCCCCAGCACATATTTTATATTACAACTTTAGAGACTAGTTAGGTTACACAACACTGCCCTGTGCATATTACACTCCAAGCCGCATATCGCATAGCACACGCTAGTGCCTGTGCTATCTCGCGCTCTCCAATGATTCTGTCATTGCGCACAATGTATTGCATATTATATTTCACGCCCGGTTCATCTTATATCACACTTTTTGGTGCATAGTTTATACCATACACTATATCTAGTTTTCATTTTCAATCGTGCTCTCAGGACTATGTTCTATATAACACTGTGTTCACCTACCCTTTTCACAGGCATTACATTTTGCGATAGGGGGTGGAGGGTCAGGGGGTGTTTCTGCCAAGTGAGCCCGGAGTCACAGTCACAAACATCCTCTTCTTCCTGAATAAAAGTGAGATTATGCTGCATACTTGTTCATATTTTAAGTAGTTCGCACAGTCACACGTTTTAAAAACAATAAAGTTCCTAATACCCGCCTTCTCTGAACAGTTAGCTTGCTGCCCCATCCCCCTCCTCCATATCCTCTGTTGTGTGAATCCATGGACTAGCCTCCTCCCTCCTGCCATGCATGGTCTGATGTGCTGCCACTGCCCTCAATTTAGTATGATGTACCAGTCCACTCCTCCTGCCCTCCATTGCCCATTTCTATGCCCCATCATTGACCTCCTGCTTAAACTCTGTGCTTAGCTTGCTGCCCCTATTCTCCTTCCCCCTGCCCTCCGATGTCTTTGTGCATGCCCCTGCTCCATCCTTTTTGCCCACCATGTTCCATGGACCTGCCACTCCTATCTACTCTGAGTGTTCTGTTGAGCTGCCACTCCCCTCCCACCTGCCTAGCATTGTCAGATGACTGTAACCTGTCCCTGCCACCTCCACCATGCCTGTCCACATGCCATGCCCCATCCTCTTCCTCCTGTCCTACATGGTCCATTGTACTGCCACACCCTTCTGCCCTCCCTGGTCTGTTGTGCTGCAACTGCTCCTCCTGCCTGCCCCGTGCGGTCTGATGTGAGGCCCCTTCCCCTGAACTTTCTTGTCTGTGCACAGGTCCTGACCCCCCCTTCTATCCTCCATCGTCCTTTGTGCATGCCCCTGCACCCTCCTTCTTGCCCATCATAGCCATTGTGCTGCCACTAACCCTCCCACTTGCCATGCATGGTCTTCTGTGCTGCCATGGCCCCTCCCACCTTCCCTGTGTGGTCAGTTAGATGCCCGTGACCCCCTCCCACCTTCCCTCCATGGTCTGTGTGTATGCCATCACAGTCTCACTGTTGCTCTTTATGGTGTGTCTTGCTTCTAGTGCCCATCCTGCCTGACCTCCATGGCTATCTTGCTGCTCCTGCCCTGCCCCCTTGCCCCCAGCCCTCTGTTTACATGTGCAGACCTCTACTCCCTCCCTCCTGGCTTGTCTGTTCCATTGTAATGCCCCTGATCCGTCCCTCCTGCCCTTTATGGTCTGTTATGCTGCAGCTTTCTCTCCTGTCTGTCCATTATGGTCAGCTAGCTACCATTGCCTCTTGCCCCTCTGTTCTCTGTTGTCCATGTGCATGGTCCTGTCCCCTCCCTCTTGCTTTCTATGGATTGTTGTGCTGCACTCCCGTCCCGCATGCCCTGTGTGGTGTATTGTGCTGCTGCAAACCCCGATGCCTGCCCTGCAGGGTCAGTTTGGTGCACCTCTCCATGTCCATCCTGTCCTCTGTTATCCAAGTCCATGTCCCTACCCCATTTCCTTCCATGATCCAATGTACCATACTTGCGAACATTTTGAACTTGGTAAGAGGGAGATTTTGAAAAAAAACTGGGGTATTGATTTTCCCCTTTGAGTTACATTGAAAAAGAGGAGATTGTAGACAGGAGACAGATCAAATAAAGCCCATTTGAGCTTAAAAACATTGGACGTTTCGTGGCTGAATCGGGTCTGTTGGCATGTATGGTTGTACTTCCATTGCCTCTTCCTTCTGCCCACAATGGTCTATTACATTGCCACAGCCTCTCTTGCAAGTCCTGTATTGTTGGTTTGTTGCCCCTGCCCCCCTTTCCACTGCCCTCCATAGTCTGTTGTGCTGCCACGGCCCTTCCTGCCTGCTCAGTGTGGTTAAATTGTTGCCTGTGCACCCTCCTACCTGCCTTCAATTTTCAGAGTCCGTGCCCCTGGCCTCTGCCTCTCAACAGTATCCTAATGAACAACTAGATTGCCAACATTTTATATTTATTACAAAAGTGTGGAACGCCTGACGTCATCTTGATGCTTTCAGTTTTTTACTTTGATTCCATCATGAAGGTATTCAGATATGTCACACATTTGCCATAAATTCTGAATGTTAGCACTCTAGTTGCTCATTAGATCACTGTAGTAAAACTACTGTTCACCATGGAAGTCTGCTCCTGGTATTAAAAGTGCATGTTTCAGTCTGCATGTCAGAATGTTTTAATGAAATAGAAGAGGATTTGAGAAGTCACTCAAAATGTGCCCTCATTTTCTTTCTTCAGCATTAATCATAATTTCTATGGCAAAATGAACCCCCTCATTGTGTTCCTTTTTAAATTAAATGTTTTAAGTGTTACCAGTTTATTCCAATCAAGATGGCTTCAGGTGTGCCATACTTTTGTCATAATGAAGACAGTAAGCGCTCTAGTTGTTTTTAAGAACACTCTGGGACATTCTGTCATTGGGCTATACTTGGGCTACATCTGGGTGATATTTGGGCTACATTTGGGCTCTTTTGTCTCTGGTGGCCATCTTGGGAGACTCATTTGTTATGAAGTTTCCTAATTTCCTCATTTACTGCAGTCTCCTCTGTAGGAAATACTTTCAGTTTTTTACTTTGATTCCATCAAGAAGGCATTCAGATGTGTCACACATTTGCCATAAATTCAGAATGTGAGCACTCTTTTTGCTCATTAGATCACTGTAGTAAAGCTACTGCTCACCAGGGGAAACTGCTGCTGGTATTGAAAGTGCATGTTTCAGTCTGTATGTCAGAATTTTTTAATGAAATAGAAGACGATTTGAGAAGTCACTCAAAATGTGCCCTAATTTTTCTTTCTGCAGCACTAATCATACTTTTTATGGAAAAATGAACCCCCTCATTTTGTTCCTTGTTAAATTAAATGTTTTAAGAGTTACCACTTTAATCCAAGCAAGATGGCTTCAGGTGTGCCATACGTTTATCATAAGTAGGACTGTTAGCGCTCTAGTTGTTCTTTGGAACACTCTGGGAAGCTGCAGTAGAACACAAAGTAATCAACTGACAGTCTCTGCCCTTGTTGGATGTACATGTTTTACTGAGAATGTCAGACTTCATTCTCACATGACTGAGAAAGATAATGTGAATTTACAGAAAATAAGCTCTCAGTTTACCTTATAGATCACCTTCCAAACCTCTGTGGGAAAAGCATGAGAAAATATTTTTCTCTCAAACATGATTCATGATATCACAGCAGAAGGATTTTTCACATGGTAAAATCACCTTAGAACACACCACAATTCCTAAAATGAGTATGGTACCATCAACAAATGATTTATAATGTAACTAAAGTCTTAAAACCTTCTATTAACTGCAATGCTTTTTAATGAGGTGCTATCATGTATATTGGTCCCAAGATGGCTGCCAACACTTCTTGGATGAAGTGCTGACAGCCAATCAGATCTCACGATGAGATGTGTGGTTAGGCTCCGCCCAGATATATATGTGAATTTACTTTTGATTTTCTCAGGAACTACTGAACAGATTGACACCATATATGCAAAAGGCACATGCCTGACCTGAGGACTACCTCTTTGCCAAATTTGGTGTAATTCCGTTCAGCACTTCGGGCTGTACCTTCCACTAAAGGTCCTATGGGAAAATGCATGGGGAAAATGCGTTTTGGGACCCCCCTTTTTTCTCAGCCCCCGTGTGACAAATCACCCCGAGACTTTCAGGGTAGGAGCTGAGCGGAGCGCCCCATTAGTTTTGAAAATTTCACGAAGATAAGTCAACTGGCGCCAAAGTTATTCAAAATAGAATTTTCAGATTTCCTATGGGAACTCGGTCCTAACTATAACTATCTACTGGCGACCGCCAGTAGAGAGAGACTGACACGGATAATTAAGGCAGATAAGATGTTTATATAGATTTCCCTGCATTGCAGTTTAGCAGGTGTTGGGTCAGAGGTAGGGGAATGTGAAATTAATGTAATTTCCTTTTGTGTAGTCGAGAAATCTCACAAAATCTAAGCAAAATGTAAGTCTGACATTTATTGTATGTTGCACTAAAAATAGAAAAACACAAGTGCCACAAACAGCAATATCTTAAACTTGGCCATTATACAGCTTGATAGAAGGCAATACACTTTTGTGTAATACGTTGCTCTAAATCCTGGCTCAGAAAGTTACCCTGTACAGTGGGAATGTAGCAATGAGTTGATGCATCGAACATTGGATTCTCCAAGACTGCTTCAAATGCAGGACTCTGTTTAGTAATGCCTTATATTATATGTCCCATAAGGTGATAAGGTGTCTTTTAGACTTTGCTCAAAATGTAAAAAGAGATGATAGGGCCTAGATTCACATACGTGGGCAGAGGTCTGAGTTTGCTTGATTTCGCAAGGAAGTTCAGTATGAGATCTTAGATGTTAATGATCGATGAGTGGACCCTTTGTTGCACCTGTTAGTATTTGGTGCGCCCTGTGATATTACATAGATAGATCAGCAGGGTTTAAATTGTGCCGGTGTTTGCCAATGCTCAGCACCAACACCTAATTCTTAACGCTGGTACTTATTAATGGCAGTCCACCACATGGTGGCACTGTCTGCCTCCTTGTGAGTAGGCCATAATAATTTAATAATTAAATATACATTTAAAAATAACTCTAGTGCATCCAGGCCATTCTTGCATGTTTCGATGGCCTGGAATTTAACACATGTCAGAATATTATTGACAAAAATATCGTCTGACATACATTTCAAAATATCATCCACAAAAATATTTTTTCATTGGGTGTAGATTATCTATTATTAACTCCAACAAGGAGTTTTTCATAAATATACGTAAAACAATATTCTCATAAATTATATTTTCATAAATTATTTTTCATAATTTATTTTCATAAATTATATTTAAGACAATAGTCTAGTGCAATACAGTGGAATAGTTGTAAACCTATGGGTTACTTGGCAACGCAATGACTAAATCATATTTGGGATGAGTTTAATATGGATATTTTCTATTATAAAGTGGTGTAAACTTCTGTTTCTTTATATTTGTTGACATATGCGTAACAGAGTAGAGAACATTTTAAAATGTGTACTTTTTTACAAGAGTAAGTTTTCAGTTACCTACAGCCTTACACTATATCATTGTATGGTTGAGCAGCAGCAATGTAAATTCATAGCAAGCCTATGTAAACAATGGGTTATTTGCTGAAATAGCAAACAAACAAAACTGTCATTTAGAAAATAAAACACATGGGGGGCGTGATTACGGCGCCGTGCAAGATGGCCGCCATATCGGGACCTGCTTGGAGCTTTCCGATGCCTTTTCTGCCATTTTCCATGACGGAAACTGCCCGTATCCGGTTTCGGAATATGCTGTCCTTCTGATGAGCCGTTTTTCAGCTTCAACCTCAAGCGAGACGCGCTTCACCGCGTCTCATGCGTTGCGCTCATCTCCTCACAGCGCCCGCCATTTTGGGCGCGCGCTTTACCGCTAATGCTCCCCAAACTCTGACGAATGAGCGCTTCTGCAGCCAACATCTTACCACATTGAAAAATGCAATCTTCACTGGTATTGTCCTCAAGTTTCCTTCTGCTGTTTTTTGACCTGCCTCAGCTATTGTGCTCAACCTACTTATGGCTGCTTATGTTTTGGAAGTTCATCTTCCCTGTAAACTGTGCACCACTCTTTTACATCTGGTTCTAGGATGTTTTGAAATGGAAACCTATCATTTTCAGTCATGTACAATAGGCTGTTTTCAGTGAGGCAATTTTCAATCTTCAACACTTTCAATCGTCCTGCTGTATTTTTTCCTCATGGCTTCTTCAAAGCGCCCGCCATGTTAGAGATGCGTTTGTTCCCACATGCCTTTTACACACTAATGGCTATGTCCATCATATAACTGCCATTTCACAGTGTCTTCTTACTCAGTTTGTTCTTCTCAATTACACATCTCATCCATCAATCAAGGAGATTTCTGGCTATATTCTGCGTCTTGTTGGATTTCTGCCGATATCTCTACATCATAATTAATTTACCGTTGTGGAGCTTCGCTGCTGTCTATGACTAGGACTTTTTTTGCCTTATCCAACTGTGCTTTTCCAAGGGTCACAAACTGTTGTTTTGCCTGTAGCTTTTATTATCTCCTGTAACTGGCTACCCACACTACTTGTTATTTTCATCTCTATGGGTCACAGTGATATTGAACATTATTTTTCTTGGTGATGTTTTTATTCTGATACCAACAACACAACAACGCTTCATTCTTCTTAAGCTCTGGTTGTTACTTATGGGACGATTGCGCAATCCGAAATTTGTTTTTGTATCTTCAAGGACTACGTCTCCAGCCTCTGTTTCGTTAGCACCAAACTCTTCTCAAATGGCTGGAGTAACCGCTGGCCGCTCTTCTTCGTCACAAACTGCTCCAGGTAAATCCTCTTCGCCTGTCTCTTCAACTAAACGTTTGAAACAAGATCCTCCTTCACCGGACAAAACACCTTCTCCCATTTCTATGGAATTGCTTTTAGAAGAGATACGTGCGTTGCGCCCTTTTGTGGAAGAAATTAACAATGAAATGCAATTTCTTGAAGAGAAGTGGTCTACTATAGACAACAGAGTGACCTCACTGGAACAACAAGCATCAGAGGTACTGGTTAATTCCCAAAGGATCTCCTCTTTAGAGAAAACAGTTCTCAGTCTCCAGCAACATACTGAGGATTTGGTAAATAGAAATAGAAGGAATAACCGTTGTATTTATGGTTTGCCAGAATCTCTAGAAGGTGAGGATCCTGTGTCATTTTTCTCCTCTTTTCTCCCGAAACTCCTGGAGATGCCTTCGACAACCTCTCTCAGCATTCAACGGGCTCACAGATTGGGTCCTCGCCTTTCCTCTTCTACAGCTCCAGCGAAGCCTCGAGGTGTCATCATCCTCTTCTTGAAGTTTACTGATCTTCTCTTAGTCCTTTCTGCAGCCCGATATAAACGTCAACTTTCCTGGTTGGGTCAGAAAGTATTCCTTTCTCAAGATGTCTCTAATGCTAATGCCTCCAGAAGAAAATAATTCCTCAATCTTCGTGCTCCTCTTCGAACTCTTGGTGCCAGATTTGGTTTATTCCACCCATGTCTTTTCAAAGTGACGTACCAAAATCAAACTTGGTCTTTTCATGACCCTGCAGAACTTAAGAACTTTATCCTTATTCATACCACCAGCGGCATGGACACTACTAACTCTTCTAATGGTTGATCATTTAACCTTTCTTTTTTTTCCTTACAGGTTTTTGTTGATGTTTTACAGTTGTTCTCTATATTTGCTATGCAGTGTTCTGTTTTTGACACTACCTGTGAATTGTTCATCCGTATTTGTATCCGTTGTTTTGCAGTTTTGCCCTTTGGATGATTCTTAAGAGCTTCAGTATGGTTCTCTGTTGACTTGTTTTACATGCTCCTATGTTTCTCCTGATGTTCTCTGTCTCCTTTCTTTATTCACATAGATTGGTTGGTGTTCATTCCCTAAACCCGTATGGCTCCCCTACTACTTTCCTTCGTCCTGGTGCGGTCTGGATTTCCTTTTTCGGGCGGCTCGTCTTGTTGAGTGTCGCTATTGCCCTGTTGTCCTTTTTTGTGTATGTTACTATCAGTCATCCTTTTTGGATATGTACTGTCTCTTCTTGTATTTCCTTTTCTTTTCCTTCCCCTCTATGCCTTCTTGTTCCCCTTGATCTACTTGCTTAACTCCTATTTCCTCTGTCTATATCTATCTTCCTTTTCTTTACATGTGCGGTATTACACTCTTTTCGGTATTTTCTTTGTTTCTTCTCTAAATCCCCCCTTTTCTTTCATCTCACTTTTCTCCTTCTTATTGACACTTTTCTTTCTCCCTGTTTCTCTCTGTAGTCTTTGTTTCTATCAAGTTTTTGTTGTTTTTTAATTCAAAGTCATTTCCTGGAATGTAAAAGGTTTTATTAATCCTATTAAACGTCAGAGAGTACTTTCCCACCTAGCTTCATATAACCCTGATATAGTTCTCTTGCAAGAGACGTATCTTACAGAGGCCGAAACTCTTAAGCTCAAAAGAAGCTGGGTGGGTACGGTTTTATTCTCTCCTTCAACCAATAAAAAAAATGGTGTTGCCATCTTATGTCATAAAAAATTAAAATGTAAAGTCATGTTACAAGAAAATGATTCTGATGGTAGATGGATTGTTGCTAAGCTATTAATTAATTCGGTGCCTTTAAATGTCTATGGTCCCACAGCTTCTGATGACATGTTAATTTTGGGAGGTGATTATAATCAGATTATGGATCCGTTTCTTGATCGCAAATCAACTGTTTGTTTCACACCTCATAAGACTCACAAACAATTCCTTGATACTATCTCTCAATCTCATCTCATCGATTCTTGGAGGCTTGCTCATCCTGACACTCTTGACTATTCCGTTTTTTCTCCCCCCCACGCTTCTCTCTCTCGCTTGGACTACATTTTTCTCTCTCAGTCTTTATCTCAAAATTTACTATCCTCCTCTATTGAACCCATAGTCATCTCGGACCATGCTCCAATTGTAACGGACCTAGACTTACTTCCCCCGCATCCAAAATCTTCTCGTTGGCGCTTTAATAACTCTCTTCTTACTGACCCTCTTTTTTCCTCCTCTTTCCGCTCCTTTGCTAACTAATTCTTTTTGCTCAATTGTAATTCTAATACTTCTCCCCATCTTCTTTGGGACTCCTTTAAATCAACTGCAAGAGGATTCATTATTGATTTTGTCTCTAAGAAAAAGAAACAATTTCTTCAGAAGCGGACAGATATTTTGGCCCATATTAAATTTTTGGAACATGAATTTTACACCTCTTCATCTAAATCCATTTCACCGGATCTCATACAAGCGAAACTTGAATTCAATAAATCTACTACCGACAACGCATCGTCAATACTTCTTCGCAGTAGTGCTCGTTACTATGGAGGCCGCAACAGATCAGGGAAACTCTTGGCTAACTACCTTAAATTGCGCAAAGAACGCTCTTTTATAGACTCTGTTTTTTCTTCTGATAATACTCTTCTACATAAAGATCAGGAAATTCTTAAGCAGTTTCAACTTTTTTATCAAAATCTTTACACCCCAAAGTCCCCTCCCTCTGCTTCTCTTATTCAGTCCTATCTGGAGAAACTTCCTAGTCCATCTACTTCTCATCTTAACTTTTCCAATCTTGAAAAAGCCCTTTCACTTGACGAAGTTTCCCTAGCATTGAACGCTCTTACTAAAGGAAAATTACCTGGACCAGATGGTTTTTCAGTTGAATTTTACTTGCACTTGTCTGACCTTTTACTTCCCAAACTCTTATCGCTTTTCCAATCATTCTACTTATCTGGTAAGGTAGATGGTACTTTTCAGGAGGCCACCATTTGCCTCATTCCTAAGGAAGGCCGTGATCCCCAATTATGTAAAAATTATCGCCCGATCTCTTTAGTTAATGTGGATTATAAATTTTTTGCTAAACTACTTGCTTTATGCCTGGATCCTCTTTTGCCCCATCTTATTGGCAAAGAGCAGTGTGGTTTCGTTAAAGGTAGGCTTACCTCTGATAACTCTCATCTTTTTCTTAATGTCTTGAAAAAAGCTTCATCTCTTTCTATTCCTCTAGCTGCTATCTCTGTTGATGCAGAAAAAGCTTTTGACAGAGTTGATTGGTCTTTTTTATTTGCTTCACTACGTTGGCATGGTTTTGGTCCTAATTTCATATCCCTTATCTCCCTACTGTATTCTGCTCCCGAGGCTTTGGTTCTAGTTAATGGTCAAGTTTCTTCTTATTTTCCTCTTCAACGAGGAGTTCGTCAGGGTTGTCCCTTATCCCCGCTTCTTTTTGTTTTGGCCCTTGAACCTTTTTTGGTCTCGATTCGTAATAATGACTCCATCTCCGGTTTTCCCTATGGTGACAATCAGTTAAAGCTCTCTGCATATGCAGATGATATTCTGCTATTCATTTCTAATCCAGAAACTTCTATTCCCCCCTTTGTTATTAGCATTTAACTCCTTTTCGCAGGTTTCCGGGTTCAAAATTAATTCAGATAAGACTGAAATTCTTCCTCTTACTAAATTCTGTCTTCCTCACTTCCTCTCCTTGTGAGAAGTTGGCCTGGTATAAGCCGCTCACTAATTCTAGTGATCACCTTGTACCATGCCAAACAACCCTTATGGTGGTGGTTGAAGTCAACCTTGATAGACCAGCTATCCTAGTGGTAGCGTGGACAGTGCAGTTTGCAGGCTAAACTCTTGAGGGCATGTGAAGCCAGCTGTTTTACCATATGTAACCTCCTTGAATACCAAATGAAAGGACACCACACAGATATGTATTCAAAATATATATGTAGTTATTTACTAAAAGTATCCCCTATACTCTTTATGAGCACAGAAGCACATTCGTTAAAACAAGGCAGTGTTTAAATATACAAAAGTTGCACAATTATGGATGGGCCAGGTGGCCAGCTAAACCATATACTAAAATAGTAGTATAAGAACCACAAATAGAAAGGAAAGAAGGCCTAGGGCCTTGGGAATCGCTGGGACGACAAGGAGCTAATGGTAGTTAGTGACCAGGAGGCCCACAGGATGCGTGTGCAGTGTGAAAAGTTACACACGTGCACCTATTGATTTCAATGGGTGCGTAAAAGTCATAAAGTTAAAGGAAAAGGAGCCTTCCGGATGGACTAGAACCTAACAACTTGAAACCTAGACACTAGAGATGTTTCTCTACCCAGGAGCACCGGAGTGCCAGCATTACCTCACTCACAGGAAGCAGGTGCATAGGGGTCAAAGTGCGTTGGGTTTCGTCGTGCAGGTCTATGGAGCCCGAGGATGAAGATGCTGCAGGCAGCCAGGCAGGAAGAGTTCCGGTGGATACAAGGATGGATCTGAAGAGTAGACGACCTGCAAGCAGAGGGGACAATGTTCAAAGTCACTAGCCAGTGACCGGCGTGGAACCAGGAAGGAACCAGGCGTTGTCGGGTGCCAACAGGTGAAGAAAGGAAGCTTGTTTCCGCAGCCACGTGGAAGTGAAGAGGTCGACGACATCCAGGAGTCACTCACGAGCTGTCCCACAAAGGCTCTAACTGGTGGCGGTGTCGGCTTCTTGATCGGAGCAAACAGGCCTTGGCTAATGCAAGCCACGCAGGAATCAAGGAAAGCTTGGTGCTCTGGCCAGCAAGGTCAGAGGGGCTGCTCCTTTTCACAGGAGCAAGGGCCAGCCTGGAGCAACCAGACCAGCAGTGATAGTTGTAGTTTTTGTCGCCAATATGGCCACTAGCCAACGGGCCAGTAACCGGGATGACGCGTCGAGTGGCAAAAAGCAAAAGGGCCCCACGCAGATCTCGTGGATGCTGGAGGGCTGGTCTTTGGTGCAAATGTTGCTCGGTGTTGGGGCTTCTCAGGGCCCAAAGCACAGCATTGAGGATGCCTCAGGTGCTGCGCAGTCAGCTTGTTGTGGACATTCCAAGATGGCCAGTCCCACGTCTCTCGGTGCCTCCACGGATCTCTTCTTTGCAGGGACTGTGGATCTGGCTCAGAGATGTCTGGGAGTCTGGGTCTTGTCAGGCTCTGGGCTCGGTCTCCGGCGGGAAGCGGCAGCAAAGCAGTCGTTGAGTTGCTGGATGGTGCCTGTATTCACAGGGTGGTCACTCCTTGGCCACAAGGGAGATTCTCTTCAGTCTTCTGTGCAGCAGAACATTGAAGTCCAGTAGTTCCTCTTATTAAAGTCGAGTTTCAGGATGATCTGAAGTCTTGGGACACAGCTCCTACTCTTATTCCAAATCTAGGGGCCGGATTACCTGCTAGGTCCCTCCTCTGGGTGAGACCAGGACGGGGGGCGGTTACACCCCCTTTCCTTTGTCCAGTTTCGCACCAGGACTGGGGCTGGAGTGCCCCAGCTCCGGTTTGAACTGGCATATGCGCAGGGACACCTTGTGTGCCCCAGGCATGTCTCACTCTATACAGCCCTCCCTAACCCACTACACAAAATCCTGTCTGGGGTGGTGCAAGCACCTCCCCTGACAGGAAACCCTTTGTCCCCACCTCCCAAGCTGGAAGGACTCCCAGCAGCAGGAGGGCAGACTTGTGTCTGTGGTGGCAGCATCCATTTTGTGATGCTGAGGCTCTGTCTAACTTTACCCGGGGTTCAGGTTAGGTACATGTCGTGTCCCTCTAGAAGGGTGGAATGCTACCCTCGTCGCCAGAATTGGTGAGGGGGTAGTATTCCAAATCGTATGACACCTTACTCGACATGTTTTGATAAAGCCAAACCAAAGTTAGCATTTGACCGCGAGGTACATAATGCACTTAAGAGTATATGGTATGGCAATATCATGAAACAGCTAAAGGACGTTGTTCCGAAAGCTGCAGACAGGCTCAGCTCATGCCAGAGCACCATCTCACATGAAACCAAGCACACTGCCTCCAGGATTGTTAAGGCCTGCCATAGGAGTGACTGATAGGTTACCATGTGTCCATATAGGTTAGATATAGATATACTATATCTAAGTAAGAGGTGATTACACCAACTTACCCCAGCTGAGTGATCAGCCAGTTGTGTCAAATAGTGAGGTCAGGCCAGGGGTGGCATAATACATGCTGCAGCCCCTGGTAGGCCTTGGATACACCTATGCCCTGTGTACCTGGGGTACACTGTTACAGGGTCCAATAAGGTGAACCAGTTCCAATTGGTAATGCACCTAGCGTGCATTGGCATTAATTTAGGGAGAGAGCAGCAGGGCTGTGGGTCTGATTAGCAGGCCCACAGCCACACTAAGTCATAAAACCAGTGAAGCAAAAGCAAAAATTTGGGGTGACCATAGGATAGCAGACCCTACTCTCCTCCACTCCTCCACTCCTCCACTGGGTTTGCTTGGAACAGTTCGAAGATTAAATATCCAGGTATATGGTTTTCTAACTCTATTCCCTCCTCAATTCAATTAAATATGTCTGCAGTCCTGTCTCGAATTGAAAAAGCATTTTCTACTTGGAATCCACTTTTTCTTTCTTGGTGAGGTCGGCTGGACTCGATAAAGATGATGATTGCCCCTATCCTCATATATATCTTCTCCATGCTTCCTGTTCATATTCCCGTTATTCACTTCAATCGTATTGATTCATGCCTTTCAAGATTTCTTTGGAAAAACAAAAAATCTAGAATTGCTTTATCATCTCCTAGAAGGTCCAAACTTAATGGCGGTGTCAGCTACCCAGATTTTCGTCTCTATCATAAGTCTTTCTCATTACGTCAAGCTTCTAGGTAGCTTACTTCAGAATCTTCTCCCTTTACTCCTCTTTGGCTTTCCATTGAACAAGTATTGCTGTTACCCTTTTCCTTCAATGAGGTTATACGTTTCTCCTCCAATACTCCCTATACTTCTCTTCCTTTATTTAAATATACCTCTTCCCTCTTGTCATCCTTGGTTCATCCTCCTATTATTACCCGTGAATCTTTCTTAGATGCCCCTATCTGGCATAATTCGCTTATTCTTCTAAATAATAGACCCATTTTTTGGAACACTTGGAGGTCACCTGGTGTTAAGTGGGTCAATCAGTTATTTGATGGTACTTCCCCTTGTTCCTTCCCCCAATTTCAACTTTTTTTTCTTTGCCCTCAATCTTTTTTACGTAAATTCTTCACTCTTATGACAATAATTCTTGACACCTATTACTCCCTTCCTTCCTTGTCTTCTTCTCCTGCCCAAAATCCTCTTTTCAAATTACTTCTCGCCCTCCCTAAAGCTTCTCTCATTTACAAATTCTTTTTATCTCCCGATCCCGATCGGGCTAAATCTAAAGTTGAACTTTCCTGGGAAACGGATTTGGGATGTGTCTGGTCTGTTGCTCTTTGGGATAAACTCTGGTCCAGATCCTTAAAAATGTCCCGCTCTGCCTCTCTTACTCAATCATTTTTTTTTTCTATATCACAGATTGTATCTTTCCCCGATTTCCTTGTCACGTTTCTCTGTTTCTTCTGATTCTAAGTGCTGGACTTGCAGCTTTCCTGATGCTGATCTTATCCACCTCTTTTTTCTCTGCCCTACAGTCTCTAAATTCTGGGATAAGATTTGGCTATATATCTCTTGGATATTCACAATCTCCATTCCTTATTCTATGCCTCGTCTCTTTCTGGGTAGTCTATCTGAGTCTTTAGACCTTCCCTCACATTCCCTTGGCCTACTTGACCTCATGCTTGCTCTTGCATTCCAAAACATCTAATTTAATTGGAAATCCCTTACAAACATCTCCATACAGTGTTGGTGGAATACTCTTTGTCATTTTCCTAGACTCGATGTTGCTTTTGCTTCCTCCTGTAAGCCGGTTCATAACAGAGATCTTTTCTGGCTACCACTTACTACATACTTGGGTCGTCTGGCTCTAAAGAAAATTCCACACAACAATTCAGAACATTTTAAACCCCCTTGAAGGATATTGTCTCTGTCCTTCTTTTCTTTTTATTTTTTATATGATTCTAATGTTTAAGTATCTTGTATACCGTACATTCTGTATGCTTTATCCACAATATTTTGTTTTTATGCCAATCCTTGTACTTTGTAATTTTCCAGTGTTAATGCTTCTTTTCTTCCCCTTTCCCTTCCTTTCTCTTTCTTCTTTCCTCTTCCCTTCTGCCCCTTCCTTCATCTTCAAACTTTATAAAATGCTTTTAGTTTTTCTATCCGGATATTAGCCTAAGTCATTGTTTTAATTTCATATCCATATTTTTTCTTCTGTATTTGCTGATTTGCTTATGTACTAATTATTTTATTCAATAAAGCTTTTCAAACTGAAAAAAAAAGAAAATAAAACACATTTTTGCATTTTAGTAGAGAGAAGGAAAACAATTAGAATGGAGTGGAGAAGCCCATCACCCAGGCATAATAGATCATTTTGTGGGGGTGGGGCACCACTTTTGTGGGTCCCTCTATAGTTTCCAAATCAAGGAGCAACTTGTAATCAAAGAAACATACTTTGATGAAAGGGAACACACAGCTTTTGGCTACACCTAGTGGTGTTGCCATGTTAGCTGCCCCACCAAGGCTCAGGGTAGCCCCCTTTTAATTACATGAATCCATGTTGTAACAGGAGCAAGGACTCTTTCTGCAAAGACCATATGCACTGGGTCAAAGAGACCTGCCTGCCCTCCTTTGTGCTTCCCTTTTATTTCAACCAATTACAGATCAGTATTTCTTTTTATGATGAGTCATCACACTCTCTTAAAGTAGACTTGGACATCCACTTGCTTCCAGTGGGTGCCCCTGTTCCATTTCTGTTCCAAGACCAGTGTGTGCCAACTCACTCCAAAATTGTGACCATGGCCAGCCCTTACCAAGATACTGGCTTATAAAAACGTTAACACCTTTGGGTACCCACTGAGCAGTTACCCCCAGTTTCTCAGGATCCTTTGACACCCAGACCAGAATAGGACAAGTCTATACTGTCCCCTATTTTATTTCCTGTAATTCCACATCCCCCTTGTTCCCAGAGGCAAGAATGTGTACAGACATCCCATTGACTAGAGACATGGTCCACCATCAGTGGCACCTCTTTCTCTGGTTTGGTTTCCCTCGGTTCACTTTGAATGGTGGGTTATTGGGATTTGCTATAGGCTCTTTGGTTTCAATCGAGACCCGATGAGCTACCCTCCATGAAACCTGAGCAGTGGCTAAAATAGGTTAAAGGGAATACAGATCATAGCTGGTGCAAACCTTGACCAAAGTGTAGCAACCACCCATGTATAACAGCTCATGCACCATGGAGTTGTTTGCGATCAAGGCACTACATTCAGCAACATTTTCTGTCGTTGATCAGTGCATACCCTATAACCGTTCATCATGCAGAGCGCTCTGGTCTCTCATGATGGAGCTTTTATGCATTAGGATACAATCTGGGGATATCTCATATCCAGATAGGGCTTAGATCTGGGTTTCTCTGGTCTACCTTATTGTAACCGCTCTACTTCGCCCACATGTAAATGAATGCATAATACTTTTATAAGATATAGTTCTGACAAAACATTACATTTATTCTGCTTACCAACATTTTCTTTGGAGAGCTAGAATTATGAAGAGACTAATTAGTCACTTTGGAATCCCACAGTATTCAAGGCCTTAGGACATCAGTGGTAAGAGCCGGTACTCTTCAGTAACCAATGAATAGTGCAGGACCTGGGGGAGGGGCTTCGATTTTAGCTCCACAGCCATTGAGACCCATTCAAAAAAGCATTTTGGAACATGCAAATTAGTACTCCCACAGTACTCATTTAAGTACTCCTGTGTGCTTTGTTAGTTGGTCCCAAAACATTTAAAATGTGAAAAAAAAGGAATATTCAAGGAATGCTCATATACAAATACAAATAGAAAGGACTGCATTATCTCTCCACTTTCATTAAGAGGGAGTTTCGGGGCTGATTCACAAAGGCGTGTAACAGTATGTATAAGTGGCATGGTGCCAGTTCGCGTGTGCCGTTTGATGGATTACGAAAAGGGTTGCCACATAACTACATGTCGTAAGAGCACCATGTTTCCAGTCCAATGCATGTATTTACAAATCAGTGCATTCAGGGAGATGCAGTCATACTTCACTTCAATTAAAGCAGCTCGATAATACTCCTGATAATATTTTGTAAAACAGAAAGCTCTGGGGCATGCATAGCTGAACACAGATGTGAAAGGAAATGGCTCACCCAGTCTGGAAATAAATCATGGTGTTAGCTGCGCATGCACTAATGTGATAACTCGGAGGATGATCAAACTCACTGCAGACAACGCAGGCTGGAAACACAGAGCATCAACCGCCTTTTGATAAGTGTACGGGGTCTGCTGTTGAACAGCGTGAAAGATGATGTACATTGTTATCTTTGGTAATGGTTCTGTATGGAACTTTTACCCCATTCTTTTTATACAAGGGAAATATGTAGCTAGTGTTAAGCAGAGGGTTCCTGTTGTTGTTCATGGTATGGGTGTTGAGCAAAATAAAAGCTGCAACTGTAGGCAGAGGGTGAGTGTTACTGTTTGGCAACTGGTGAAATAGGAGATAGATGCTGACTATGGAAAAAGGAGAGCCAGGCTCGAATCTAGACCTTGCAAAACACGCTGTGATTCTGTACAAATCACTTAATTACTGTGTGCCTTAAAAGGCAAACTAATATGTATTAGACCCTTGGAATGTGGAGCACTCCTTTGAATACTGCGGGCCAGTAGAAGCCCACATAGCAACATTCCAATGTTGTTTTTGTTCAACGCTGCTTCTGTGATCAAATGTCTCTCGGAGCCCGAAGGGATTTAAACCCCCCTTGGCTCCGAGAGGCCTTTGTTTTTAGTAATTAGAACATTCTGCCCTCTAGGGGCAGAATGTTCTAATAGCCTTGGAGCCCTCGTAGCAGGCTCTACCGGCCATTAAAGGCATACTTCCTTGTTAAAGGCCCTAGCCTTCCACTCAAGCCTTTAACGCTGGAGCGGGCCTTTAAAGGCTGGTAGAGCCCGCTAGGTCAAGCTCTCAGGATATATTAGAACATTGGAACGTTGTGAGCTCCATTGAAGACAGTGGAGTAGATCCAGGCTTATAATGTTTGGTATAAGCCCGGAGCTCCAACATTCCAATGCTTGTCTTCATGTTTTGCCCTTTTTAATTTAGAACATTCTACCTTTAGTGGGTGCAATGCTCATATAGCCTTATAGCCCTTCTGCCATGGGCTATAGCGGTTCTTAAAGGCCCTATAAATTAGGTTCAGGGCCTTTAACAACCACTATAGCCCTCTGCAACAGCATATAAGACTATACTGTAGTCTGGTTCTGTTGTAAAGCTCTCCTATACCTTTGAACCAAGTTCGGGCTATAAAAAATGCACACAAAAAAACCCTGTTCTCTTCCCTAGTGCTTTATAAAAGTATATGCATACATCAATCATGTCACACTGTCTTTGGTGTTCAGAGGCTTAAATTATTATTTTAGTGACTAATCTCTTCTGTCTTGTATAAAACACATGGACAGGGTTTTCTTCGCTTTGTATATCATATTAAGTGCCACTACATCGTGGGACACTACATTGCCACTACTATGCCATGAGATTTTACATCTGCTTGGAGGGACTTGCAGGGAGCCTGTCCCTGTTTTTTTACGTGTTTAATTAATTTACTCACCATAAAATGTACCTATATTGTATTGCTTTCCCTTCATGATGCACTGACTTATGATGTTGTGCTGGCCGTTTAGTAGCATACCCACATTGTAATGGATTTGTTGTAGTGGAGGCATAGTGTTCTTGCTTTGTATTATACATGTTTATCTTGTACTGCCCTATGGCCTAAGGAACTTGAGGCCCCTCCAACAACATCAAGGAAAGTTAGAAACTCAGGAGTAACCATGGATTCAGACCTTGATACCACTTGTTAACAACATTACAAAGAGTGCCTTTTACACAATGAAAACACCACATCGCATCTTCCCATACCTTGCATACCAACATAAACTGCAAGTCATGCTCACACTCTTTTTCTTCAAGCTTGTCTATGCCATCTTCGTATGACTTGTCATAACTGCATTCATCAGATGCAAAATACAACGCATCCAAATGCTGCTGCAAGGCTTCTGCTCCACCTTACCTTATGAAATTCGTAGGAGGCAGTGCTTTCTCAGCACAAGCCTCCAAGATCTGGAACTCATCATCAGCTAGCATTGAAGCATTAGACTCATCCAGAAACATTTACACTACAGTAAATGAAAACTTGCCCATTTTCAAGATAACTACACCACCCCACAAAACTGGCAACAGAGCCAAGAAAGACATTTGGATCCTCAAGTGCAATCTTCAGTTTACAACCCACTAATTAGAAACAACCCTATCTGCAAACTACTTCCGATATGCAGGTAATCTAATAAGCAGGGCCGGACTGGCCATAGCGAGCACCGGGCAATCCCCCGGTGCGCCGCACGGGTGGGGGCCGGTTTTGGGCCCCTGGGGGCCGTTTTGTTACAAGCCTGTTTTTGCAACATAGTTGCAAAATCGGCCGTGTAACAAAATCGGCCGAAAACCGGCCCTTGCAAAGAGCTCGGTGGCACCCCCGCCCCCCAGGGGGGGAGGGGGCCGGCCGAGCACTTTGCCAGGGCCGGTTGTGGTTCCCAGTCCGGCCCTGCTAATAAGGGCTGACCTATAGTATGCAGGGGCATTATATAATCATGCAATTTCAAATATAACCTTTGTGGGCCACAATAATACTAAGACCATAATATTCAGCAGTTAGCAGCCAATTGTAACGTAAACCTCTTACATTCATATAAGGCATGCCTGTTCCGAGTGTTGACCAGTTTGTTCTGCCTCACCGTTGTAAGTGTGGTACCCCATTTCCTCTTGTGAGAAGAGCAAGAGTTTGGTTTTCACGCTTAGTAGGCACTGTTGTGAGACTCTGAGGTCCTGCCTCTTGTATCCATATATAAGGATGTAAAGGCCATGGACCTGATTTTGAGTTTGATGAACGGGTACTTCATAACAAACATGACGGATATCCCGCTCTGCCTTATTTTAAGTGTATTATATCCAAATGCACTTTTATTTCCACATTGAATCTTAATTGCACTTGAAATGAAGCAGACTGGATATCCCCCACATTTGTGAGGCATTGCCATTACACACAACTCTAAATCAGACCCCCTATTTTTTGTTGCAGGGCAGAAGACATTTAGGATTGGAGAGCACCAGATTGCAGCATCCACTGTGACTAGATACATATGCTAGCTTAGCAAAATCAGAATGGCCCATGCAGAGGTAGAGACAGGAATGAAATGCTGGAGCCTAGTGCAGATGTGTAACTTGTAACTGAAAAACTTGCATGACTAATACCACAGTATAACAAGTGCCTGAACCTTTGTGAAGTACGTTTACACTGATGCATTCTTTCTAACCTTGGAGTGTTGACTTGCGCAGCCTTATATGAGTAAACATATGAATCACAGAATCCTTTGTACAGAGTGATAACAAAGAGACAACTGTGGAATGTGTGTGACTAAATGGGGCCTTTGAAGTGGTGACTAACTCGCCTCCAGAAAGTCCTTGAGTCAAATGGAATATAGGTATTGTGTTATCAGGTGAAGATGCAGTTATGATTCATCACCACAGCAAAAAACATTAGGCTTGATTTAGAGTTTGGCGGGTTGGTACTTCATCATAAGCAAGATGGATATCCGATCTACCATATTATAAGAGCCCTTGTATACTAAACAGACTTTCTCCTTCTTAGATGCGTCACAGATGTTAAGGTGATGGGGTGCAGAGAATGCAAGCACACAACAAGTGCTCCAATAGAATACAGATACCCTGACGTAACAGGTGGTTGTTGCTATTGTACACAGAAATATTGTCTTACATAAATATTTTGTCCCCTAAATATTGTTAACAAAACCTTTGCCCATTGGATGTGTATTTTCTATTATAACCTTCAACAGGGTGATATTTCTAGTTAGTCTGACTACAATATACTGGACACCGCTCTGGGCTAGGGCTCCACTGAGAACTAATGAATTGATTGATCTGCATGTCTCGTGTGCCTTTCTTTTATCTTTCGTATGTAATTGATGTGCACACAGCAGTGGCACATGATGAGACATCAAGTTGTTACTGATGCTCATACTTGTGGTTTATTTTGTTTTTCTTTTCCTAGGTAGCGATCAGGAGCAGTTTCCATCATGCAGCTGTAGCCGCACTTTGGGTATACAGGTTACTGCCCTGCCCTGACTGTTTTAGAGGGTATTTTAATCCAATCTGTTTCACGTGCACTTCATATTTTACCACTCTGGTCCTGAAGAAGCGCCAACGACCTCTATGGCGACACAGGCGCGAAACATGTTGACCGATGACTCTTGACCCCCGGGCATAAAGTGCCTCTAGGGCAAGATTTTATTTAGCAGTTTTGTCTGCTAAGGGTATACAATTTAAATTTTCGCTGCATATTTACCCTTTATTAACTCTTTTTTCACTTGGCACGCACTCTCTACCCTCATTTGACCCACACCCCACACACCCGCCTGCATCATCCGGCAGTCCTCAAAAAGATCTCCGAAAAAGAGACCCTTCGGGGGACCCGTAGGGAATTGCAGCGCCGGCCCTACGAGGAGCAAACGCCCGATGATGAAGCATGACACCTCTTGAAAAAGGGTGTGTGAGGGCATCAGAGGACAAATAAGTGGTCTTCCATTGCATGTGTGGGCCCTCTTCACCTAGGAAGTCTTCTTTTTCCTCTCCTCTGTTTTTT
This sequence comes from Triturus cristatus, assembly GCF_964204655.1. Taxonomy (NCBI): domain Eukaryota; kingdom Metazoa; phylum Chordata; class Amphibia; order Caudata; family Salamandridae; genus Triturus; species Triturus cristatus. Next base: position 885,251,840 of record NC_140594.1, read on the forward strand.
CACTTTCTTTTCTTTATGCACGGGTGACTTTTTGCACCCTCACGCATGGGTGACTTTTTGCACCCTGCTCTAGGAACAGTGTCCCCTTGTTGGTTTAGATATACAATATACTGGTGTCATAAGTAGGAAGCTGACTCTTTATATGATATACCAAAATTAGGTATATCATGCGGATCACTGCCAAAATATCGAAGGTCAAAAAATCGACCTACAAAAATATCGGAGCAAAAATATCGATGTCAAGAATATCGACATCCTATCTACAACATGGTAAGTAGTAGTAGTAGTAGTAGTAGTAGTACTTTATTCGACATTAACAAGAAATGTCATAAAAGTTCATCACAATGTATATAAAAACTATTTATAACATACCATACTACAGCAAACATCATCAATTCATATAAAGTTAAAAAGAATAAAAAGAGTCATATATACTCAAATTATATTCACATGACCTCTAGCATTACTATTGTGAGCAGAAAAGGTTGCAAATTCCAGTGGGTGGATGGTATTCTTAAGGATGTTGCACCTTAAGCAACCTACGTCTTAACCTCCAGGCCCAACCCAGGTACTTGGCAGTCCCACAGATTACACTTGGGACAGATGTATCATATGTCAAAATGCGCAATGCTGCCCTTGCAGACCTTATACCCAGATTTTTACAGACGGGTTTAAGCCACCTTAGTCTGGGTTGCCTGTACGCCTGGCAGGCAAACATAAAGTGGCCAATGGACTCTGTGGGCGAAGCACAACCAGGGCAACCTGTTGGGTGCGTATTTACCTTGTTCCAACTAGATTGGAAATCGTAAAGAGGAAGGGTGCCATACCGGAGCTTGAGGTATAATGATCTGTCATGCGGTGATTCAATAAAATCCAGAAAAAGCTCCAGTTTGGGAGCTGGTTTCATATCTAAAAAACGCACAGTGAGGACACCATCCTGGCTTCTTAAGTTTTCGGCCATAACACAATCCCAATAGATTTTTTTTAACGTTAGTTTGGGGGGAGGGGCCTGGGTCACCCAGGCTTCTTCCAAACCAATCTTCTGCAGTTGTTTTTTCAGGTTTATTACCCAAGGGATCTTGTGGTCTGCGCCCAGGTTTAATAACTCATCTAGGGCTGAGGCATAGTGGTGTAGTTCGGGGGACCTTCTAATCCTCGACCAGAATAAAATAGGTCGCAGCCTAGCCACATCGCTGATGTTAAATCTGCCACAGTCGCTACGGAGTGGAGCTAGTGGGGTAGACAGGGGAAGAGAGACTAGGTCTCTAAAGAACTTGTTCTCAGATCTAATTAACTCTGTCAAGTTTTCAAAGCCCCACAGTTCCGCCCCGTAGAGGGCTGATGACAGTGCCTTCCCCTCGTAAACCTTAACGGCCACCGCTATTGGCCTGCTATGTGAGAGCCTCTGATGTTTCGATATTGCCCCTGTAGCTCTTTTATGGGCAAGGAGCATTTTAGAAAGATGGGGGGCCCATTTGAGCTTGTTATTGACCCTCACTCCGACGTAATCAAAAGCGTCCACTAACTCAAGTGTGGTGCCGTTGAGGTGGATGTTATTCCTAAAATCTTTTGAGGGAGAAAGCGCCATCAGCTTAGTTTTTGATGTATTTATTTTCAGCCCCCTGGTGTCACAAAACTGGGAAAAACGAGACAGCAGTGTTTGTAAGCCCATAGGGCTTTTCGAAATCAAGAGAGTATCATCAGCAAAGAGCAGGGTAGATATTTTTTCCCCGCACAGGGTTGGAGCGTCGACCCTGTCGCCTCTCAAATGGTCTGCCACACCATTTATATAGAGAGAGAACAGGGTCGGGGCCAAAACACAACCCTGCCGCACTCCTTTCTCGACTGAGATACTCTCTGTAAGTTGTCCCTGGAGACCCCACCTGACTTTAGCGAAATTGTCTGCGTGGAGGCGTTTAAGGAGGTTCAGGGTTAGGGGAGGGATTCCCAGATCAAGTAATACCTGCCACAGCTGTGATCGTGGGACCAGGTCGAAGGCTGTTTTTAAATCAATAAACGCCAAATAAAGGCTGCCTTTTTCGATGGCCACAGATTTCCAATAGATGGTGCAAAATCTGAAGACCTGGTCAATGGTGCCTACTCCCTCCCTGAAACCCGTCTGCAGGTGACTCAAGATATCCTCCTCGGCTATCCAGACCTTAATCCTGGTTAAGAGGACTCTGCCAACCACTTTTTGAATTACATCGATTAGACTAATCGGTCTGTAGTTGGCAGGGTCCCCTCTATCGCCTTTCTTATATATGGCCACCACCTCCGCCTCCTTCCAGGAGTCCGGAATTGGACATCCTAGTGCTAAACTTTTAAGAAAGCGCAGGATAAATTCGGCCCTGAGATCTTTTTCGTGAAGCAGTAAGTCACCTGGGAGACCATCAGGGCCAGCTGCTTTACCCGGGGCAATCGTGTTTATTGCAGAAATAAACTCAGTCAGAGAAAAATCGGGCTCCTGCTCAGAGGCTTCCAAGTACTCTGATTCAGGCTCCAACTCCCTGCGGCCCACTCTATCACAAGATGAGTAGAGGTTTGAAAAGTGTAAATGCCATTGGGATCCCGTTATGTGGCTTGGTATTGGATCAGCCCCGCCCCTCATACCAGTGTTTACGAGATTCCAAAAGAGGGATGAGTCTTTTAGTAGGGCTGCGGCCTTTAAGTCTTGCCAGTGGGATTCATCCCACAAGCGCTTTGCCAACCTTATGGTGTTATAGTACATTTTCCGGGCGTTAATAATGAGTGGTTGGTCCTTGGATTTAATGGCTAAGGATAGCGACTGTCTCATGACCCTACAGTCTTGTGAGAACCAAGGGTTTTCTGATTTTGGAGGGTGCTGCTTTGAATCCCCCTTCACCTGTGCCACAAAAAAATGTCCAACCCTTCCTATCGTTTGTTGATAGATTTCTAGGAAGTCGTCAGTAGGGAGGGTCTTCAAGTGGCAACTGGTGAGTAGGTCCATTGCTGCAATACCATCTTTGACAAGGAATCTGATTTTACCCAGATCCATCTCACGCTTTGCTACCCTGGGCCACTTGAGTCGTCTATTGCAATTCGTTAGGGCGACCTCTCTAGCCCCAGACCTCTGTTCAATCGGGTACTCAATACGCGCGAAGGAGTTTCCAGGCATACCGTGAGGGGAACGGTTCTTTCTTGTGCTGCTGCCCTTGCTCTTGGTTTGTTCGTGCTGGTGCCTCAGGGGTCTCGAAGGCAACAGCAGTGGCAGGCTGTTCTACCCAGACTACAATCCCCAGAAGGCCTAGCGCACTCAGCGCAATCGTGAACAGCTGAGGGGAATCCCTTTTAAACCCAGGACGCTCACCGCAGCGCGGGACGCGCGAAGGAGTTTCCAGGCATACCGTGAGGGGAACGGTTCTTTCTTGTGCTGCTGCCCTTGCTCTTGGTTTGTTCGTGCTGGTGCCTCAGGGGTCTCGAAGGCAACAGCAGTGGCAGGCTGTTCTACCCAGACTACAATCCCCAGAAGGCCTAGCGCACTCAGCGCAATCGTGATCAGCTGAGGGGAATCCCTTTTAAACCCAGGACGCTCACCGCAGCGCGGGACGCGCGAAGGAGTTTCCTGGCATACCGTGAGGGGAACGGTTCTTTCTTGTGCTGCTGCCCTTGCTCTTGGTTTGTTCGTGCTGGTGCCTCAGGGGTCACGAAGGCAACAGCAGTGGTAGGCTGTTCTACCCAGACTACAATCCCCAGAAGGCCTAGCGCACTCAGCGCAATCGTGAACAGCTGAGGGGAATCCCTTTTAAACCCAGGACGCTCACCGCAGCGCCGGACGCGCGAAGGAGTTTCCAGGCATACCGTGAGGGGAACGGTTCTTTCTTGTGCTGCTGCCCTTGCTCTTGGTTTGTTCGTGCTGGTGCCTCAGGGGTCTCGAAGGCAACAGCAGTGGCAGGCTGTTCTACCCAGACTACAATCCCCAGAAGGCCTAGCGCACTCAGCGCAATCGTGAACAGCTGAGGGGAATCCCTTTTAAACCCAGGACGCTCACCGCAGCGCGGGACGCGCGAAGGAGTTTCCAGGCATACCGTGAGGGGAACGGTTCTTTCTTGTGCTGCTGCCCTTGCTCTTGGTTTGTTCGTGCTGGTGCCTCAGGGGTCTCGAAGGCAACAGCAGTGGCAGGCTGTTCTACCCAGACTACAATCCCCAGAAGGCCTAGCGCACTCAGCGCAATCGTGAACAGCTGAGGGGAATCCCTTTTAAACCCAGGACGCTCACCGCAGCGCGGGACGCGCGCGGGCAGCGCCCGGGCGAAGCCCGGGCCAAGGGCGGGCCCGTCCTTGCCCGTCAAAGCCCGGATAAGGCTGGGCTGGGCCTACCCCCTAACACTTGTGGTGGGACCTTGTTCAGCCTCACTGCCTTCAATGTTGCTGTGAGGGGTTTGGCGTCTGAGTGGCCCAATTCAAGAACTGTGAGTTGCAAGAGAGATTTGCTACCACTTGTTAGTTGTGTACTGTTCCAAGTTGCTGTGTTAATCCAAGGGAAGGCGGGGTGCTCATATAGTGGTTTGGCCCCATTCGCCCCAGCAGCATGTCTAAAAGGAGGGCTGGCGATAAGCCGGGGGGGACACTTGACGATTATTTAATAAGAGCAGAGTCAGCATTGAACCTAGAGATTCTAGCGGTGGAACGTAGACTCTCCCTAGATCCTACCAACTCTTCCCTCCCATGTGCCCAGTTACAGACTGGCTCGCCTACCTCTGTTCACTCAAGCCTAATAGATGGTAACATTTCCCCGCCCGCACACACTCCCCCTGTGCAGGAGACTTTGGTTCCTGTTCAGGATTGTGTCTCCATCCAGAGTCCTTCCAGGGTTATAACAAGAGGGAGGTTAGCCCACAAAGCTAAAGGCAATAAAAAGGAAGCTATGAACAAATCACAGAGAGGCCAAGGGAAGAGGAACTCCACAGTAGAGCCGCTTCCCTCCAAGCCTAGTGGGCCCTTTGTGGAAGGGCGCCACTTGGACCATATTACTATTCCCTCCAGTCAGGCCCAGATACAACCTCTTCTGGATTTACTTCTTGTTGGCCTCAAAGATCATTTAACTAGTCTCCTTGTCCCTGTACATCAAAAATTGGACCTCGTAGCTAATAGGTTGGACCATTTGGAAGCTAGATTCCCAGGCAACAAGCTTTTAGTCCCTGGGCCCCCTATATCGTCGAACGGAGTGACGCCAGTGGAGGTGCCTAATGCGGGCGTGTGTACTAGATTACCAAGGCCTGTAGGGGCTGTGCCTTTGCTACCATCTATAGGGGAAGAGAATGATACCGTCCTTGGCCATGGAGTTGTTACAGATAGGGGTATCAATTCTCATCATGACCGACAAAGACGCCCTTCGCTAGTTAACAAGGATGGTACTGAGGGGGAGGGAGCAGGACCTTCCCCACAGTCCATCAGCCTGCATCTTCCCCCCCAAGCCACCCCTTATACGATTATCTTGGCAAACGTTCCACCCCTCTTGGAAGGGTCTTACGAACACTGGTCCAACCTTAAGAATAAATCCCTTCATTATCTGAGCTCCAAAATTGGAAATAGCAAGGCCCTATTTGACGAATTTAATATGGTCAGGCGCATTAAATGGATTGGTCAGTCCTATAAGTCTTTTCCAGGGGATTGTGTTGTGTTAAGTTTTAAGTCTCCTGCTCTAGTTAAATACATACTGGAAGTAGCCCATCACCTTCCCCCAGCTCCTAACTCAATTAAGATCCTTCCACTGGGTTTTTTTTATAGGCCAGGCTTTATACAACCCTTACGGGATAACTGTAACTTTACAACATTTCCCGTTAGGTTAGATAAGCCTATTGCGTCCTTTAATCGCTTTGAAATTCTTTCTACATTGGAGGATAATGATTGACATATGGATGGTTCCTTACACACCTCAGTGCCTGCTCCAGGGTTGATGGGTTCGATTTGTCATCTGAGCCAGGATATAATCATTAAGTCACCCTCCCCTAAAGATTGCTCCTGTTTGATTAATTCATCTGGTCTTAATTTGTTACCATCTGTTGAAACGATTGTCCCCCAGTCTGTCCCAGGTCAAACAGCTGGAACCAGGGCTGAAAAGTCTTTACTAAAAATGGGCTCCTGGAACATTGCAGGGCTGGGGTCAAGGCTTGATATTCCTGATTGGGCCGATTTTGTTGATGAGTTTGGAATATGGGCATTTCAGGAGACCTGGGCATTGTCTCCCCACTTTCGTACAGGGTTCCTGAACTTTCACAAACCTGCTGGCAAGAGTCACAGAGGCAGACCCATGGGGGGCTTAACCACCTGGGTCCGGCAATGTGAAGGTGTCACCGTGACAGAGGTTCCAATTGATAGTCCCGATATTCTGATTATCAGGGTTAAATCCCGTAGCGGCCTCAACCTCCTTATTATTAATATCTATGTAAGAGGTCTCCCGGGAGGCAAATGCTCTCCCACATGCCATCTATTGGAAAATTATTTAGAGACCGCTCCTATGCTCACCAATAAGATTGTGGCTGGTGATTTTAATGTATGTTTCGAGCCTTTGGGGGTCGACGATGGGGACTTCACCGAGGAAGAAGACTCAACTTGGGGTGTTCCCATGTTGGAGTTGGAACCAGTAAGTAAATGGTCTCATGCTGCCCTCTTTATGAAGGGCTTATGTTTAAATCAGGGTATGAGAGCAGTCAATGGTCGAACTAAATCCGATAGGATGGGGAAGATGACATTTGACAATGGGAGATCAGGGAGCCGAATTGACTACATATTAGTCGGTTTGGATTTGTGGCCGCTCATAGACGACATGGTGGTAGTAAGTAGAGTCGAGAGCGACCACAACCCCCTTGCACTGTGTATCAAGGATAACAGCTTTGCAGTCTCCCCCTCCCCCTCGGATGGTTGTTCCCCTATAGATGTCATCCTTACCAATGATCTCAGAAGGGTGAGATGGCCGAAAATTGCCACTTGTGAATTTTCACGAGCGGCCATTAGAAAATTAATTAACAGTACCCTGGCCTCACTTAATCAAATGGAATCTCAAAATCTGATCAAGGATAACATCCGGGACACCCATAACAAACTCTTTGCTGAGCTTAAAGCCTTTTTTGTGAAAAGTCCTCCTGCCACTGGCAGGGGTAAAGAGTTGAAGCCATGTACGTGGTACAACAAGGATTGTAGACTGGCCCAAAGTGCTCTGAAAGAGGCCATTAAATCTGGCTCTCTTTCTACTATCCAAAAATGTAGACTTGCTTACAAAACCGCCCAATTTAAGGCCAAGCAAAACTGGGATGAAGATCGTTGGAGGGATTTATATCAAGCATGCCACAATCGTAACATGGTCCAATTTTGGCATCTCCTTAAATGGGGTAATTCCCCCTCAGATATCCGCCCCTCTAATCAAGTAGAACCTCAGCAGTGGGTAGCGTATTTTGAGGAACAGTTTAAGGTTGGTAATTCGTTGGACAAGCAGATCTTCTGTCCCCCAGGTGTTGAAAACACATTAAAATTCTCCCCTGGTGAAGTTAAGCTAGTCTTACGATCAATCAAGAGTGCCAAAGCCCCAGGACCAGACTGTATCCCTGCCGATTTATTTATTCAGGAGCAAGATGCATGGATCCCTTATCTGACCCTGCTGGCTAATGCCCTTGCGGGTGGTGCTGCTGTCCCTGATTCGTGGCTCGGGGCAGAGATATTGCCGATCTATAAGAAAGGCGATCGCTCTGCCCCGGGCAATTATAGACCTATTAGTTTAATAGACGCAGTACAAAAAATTATAGCTCGACTCGTCCTGGGTCGTATCCAAATCTGGATGTCCGATTCGGATGTGTTGTCTCCTCTTCAGGCAGGGTTTCGATCACACACTGGGACCCTGGACCAAGTATTCAGGGTAGTACTTCTGTACTGGAAGGTTGTTTTTCTGGGGGGAGGAAAGCTGTATGCGGCTTTCGTAGACCTAAGGTCTGCGTTTGACCTTGTGCCGAGGGACAAGTTATGGAAAGTACTCTTGGATATGGGCATGCCAAAAGAACTGGTTTCTTTTCTTGTCACCATTCACAAAAATACGTATGCCCGTGTCCGTTGGGGTAAACCCGGGGAGCTGACTGATAGATTCAAAGTTTCCAAAGGTGTCCGACAAGGGTGCGTACTCGCTCCCACCTTGTTTTCATTATTTATCAATGGGGTTGTAGACTACTTCTTAAACAGCCCTACTGATGCACCTACCTTGGCAGGAATGAAGATTCCCCTGCTCATGTTCGCGGATGACACCCTTTTGGTCTCGAAGACGAGACAGGGTCTGCAGCTGGCCCTGTCTCGCTTCGAGACCTTTTGCCGTGAGCATGAGCTGGAGATAAACGTTGGGAAGACCAAGTTTATGGTGTTTCGTGGGCCCCGGCGGGTTAAGGCGGAGGTATGTCTGGGTGGTGTCAACTTATCCCAAACGGCAGTGTTTACTTATCTTGGGGTCACTTTTAGCGAGACATGCAGCTGGTCTCACCAGCTGGATCTCCTCGCTCTCAAGCATGCTCAATTGGGAGGAGCTTTGCTGAAAGAGCACAAACACTCATTAACAAAACCAATAGCTCCTCTCATGAAGATTTATGACTCCAAGATTTTACCTGCAATTCTATATGGAGCCGAAATTTGGGGTTTCAATAACTTGTCTAAACTAATGACCGCCCAGAATAAATTCCTCCGGTCAGCTATCGGGCTTCCCCAATCCACCCCGCGTATCCCCCTACTATATGATCTGGGAATTCAGCCTATAGAGGACCGGGCAGGGTATAGACCCCTGGCGTTTTGGCGCCGTCTGTGGACGACACCAGATCTAACTAACTATGCAAAAGCCCTCTTGGAGATCAAAGGGTTAGAGGGGTCGCATAGGATTCCCTGGTTGTCTAGCATCAAAACTCTGTTGTCTGATCTCGGGATGCGTAACCTATGGGCTAACCCCGATACTGAAGTTTTCCCGGCAAAAAAGGTCCTTAAGGATGCGTACTGGAGCTATATTAAGAACAGGAGATGTGCTTCCTCTATAGGTCCCACGATGACTGTTACTTTCCTAGTTTTTAAGGACGAGCCTGTCTACGAAAACTACTGGGATACTATCCTGAAGTTTCTCGATCGCAAACTGTATCACCAGTTCAGAGTGGGTGCTCTACCACTGCGAGGACTCACCAAAAGTTGGAGTCCTCTTGGTAGTGACAAATGCCCCTTTTGTCCAGACATGACGGAAACTATGGATCACTTCCTTTTTTGTTGCCCAATTTACCACCTCCCTAGACGTATCTGGCTTCGACCTGCCTGCAGATTAATGAGTACCCGCTCTGCACAGGTTGCTAGTAGAATCTTGAAAACAGATACCTCAAAACCTATAGTAATTGGTGTTGCAAAATTTATCAGTTGGGCATGGATCCTTAGGGCTAGGAAACTTAAATCGTGATCTGCGTTGTTAGCTGTCATAAACTAGTATTCTCTTTGGTCCCTGGACTAAAAGGCGCGTCCCTATTTGCACTTTATTGGATTTTTTTAACTTGCAGTGATTATTTTTAATGTATTATTTTATGTAATATTTTAAAGGTTTTAGAGTCTGTTTTGTATTGTATATGAATTACTGTAGTCGAAATTTTATATGTGTAGAATGTCTTTTATGATGTGAATCGAATAAAGACTTTTTTGACTGACTGACTGACAATAGCAATAGTGGCCAGGCCCCTCCTGAGTTGTAAAGACAGAGGATTATGGTCGCTCTCAGGCCTATCAACCACTGTCATGTCAACCAAATCTGGCCAGATGTCAATGCTCAGAAGGATGTAATCAATACGTGAAGGGGCTCTAGTTCTCGTAAATGTGGAGGCACCTAGGCCATCTGAGTGTGTACGCCCATTTTTAGCCCTCAAGTTGAACTCTAAGTTAAGAGCATTTATTTGTACAGCTCTTTTAGTCCAGTTCTTCAATGGTTGAAGGGTTAGTTGGGGTATACCCTGTTAAAATATCAATGTCAAAAATATCGTTATTAACAAATATCGTTTTTTCTTTAGTTTAAAAAAATATGTCAAATAAACCAAATAATACTTATAAATAAAATAAACATAATTAAATATATTTTATAATGTTTAAAATTAATAATTAATATATATAATTTAATAAAACATTAATTAATCATATACATATAGGTGTCGATTTCGATTCTGTAAAAACCGGGTACGAACCGTCGGACGGAGCGTTTTCTCCATCCGACTCGTACCCGGGAAAAATACCTTACAAACATGCAAGTACGATTCGTACGCAAACACCATTTGCGTACGAATCGTAAAAACCACCGACTAAAAAATACCCACAATTCTGATCTGGAACACCGCGGACGTGACGTCCGGACGGAGTCAGGCAGCGTTTCACGAACCAGCAAGTACGATTCGTGCCCACGTCACTCCGCACGGACAATATTTTACGGGAGCCAAAAACTGCCTGAAAATCAGGACGACGCGCAGAAGGAGCACCTGTACGCGACGGACAGCCATGGACCCCAACCTACGTGTCATCCCGGCCCTCATAGCAGTCCACCTGGTGTACAGGAACCCACGCAGATGCCGCAGAAGGTCAGAACAACACCCAGGGGCAAAGGGGGGGGCAGGGGCAGGAAACATAACCCCCACCCAAGTCCAAAATCACACATGCCCTGTACATACCTGACCTCCAGGGCCTGGTCACTTCGGGGGTGGGGGCGTCTCCACCAAGGCCTGCGTCCGCCACAACGGAAGTCAACATGGACGCGAACCGGCATCACAACAATTGTGGTACGCACCGTACCCACGCCTTAAGAGCGTGGGTACGGGTCGTACCACCCCCACCCCTACGTCACCACAACAATGGCGGTACGGCTCGTACGCACGTCCCAAAGGCATGGGTATGGGCCATACCGCCATTGTTGGGGTGACGTAGGGGTGGGCGTGGTACGACCCGTACCCACGCTCTTAAGGCGTGGGTACGGGCCGTACCGCCATTGTTGAGGTGATGTAGGGGTGGGCGTGGTACGACCCGTACCCACGCTCCTAAGGCATGGGTATGGGCCGTACCCCTACGGCACCCCAACAATGGCGGTACGGCCCATACCCACGTCCCAAAGGCATGGGTACGGGCCGTACTGCCATTGTTGGGGTGACGTAGGGGTGGGCGTGGTACGACCCGTACCTACGTCCTAAAGGCATGTGTACGGTACGTACCCCTACGGCACCCCAACAATGGGGGTACGACCCGTACCCACATCCAAAAGGCATGGGTACGGGCCGTCCCGCCATTGTTGGGGTGACGTAAGGGTACGAACCGTACCCACGCCTGAAGAGCGTGGGTACGGCCCGTACCATGCGTACCCCTATGACACCGCCACAATGGTGGCATGGCCCGTACCCAGGCCCCCAGAGTGTGGGTACGGCCTTACCACCATTGCAGCGGTGATGTAGGGGTACACGTGGTACGGGCCGTACCCACGTCCTAAAGGCATGGGTACGGTATGTACACCCTACGGCACCCCAACAATGGGGGTACGACTCGTACCCACGTCCGAAAGGCCTGGGTATGGGCCGTACCTCTACGTCACCGCCACAATGGTGGTACGGCCCGTACCCACGTCCCACAAGCATGGGTACGGCCCGTACCACCATTGCAGTGGTGATGTAGGGGTACGCTTGGTACGAGCCGTACCCACGTCCTAAAGGCATGGGTACGGTACGTACCCCTACGGCACCCCAACAATGGGGGTACGACCCGTGCCCACATCAAAAAGGCATGGGTACGGGCCGTCCTGCCATTGTTGGGGTGCCGTAGGGGTAGGGCCCATATCCAGGCCATAGGACGTGGGTACGGCTCGTACCAAGCCAGTGGACAGACACATAGGGGTGTGTGGCCATCAGCCCCAGCAGTGCCCAGACATAGGAGGGGTGGGTGCAGAGTCCCCCCAGCAGTGCCCAGACATAGGAGGGGTGGGTGCAGAGTCCCCCCAGCAGTGCCCAGACAGTGCAGAGTCCCCCCAGCAGTGCCCAGACATAGGAGGGGTGGGTGCCTCTCACTCCCAGCAGTGCCCAGACATAGGAGGGGTGGGTGCAGAGTCCTCCCAGCAGTGCCCAGACATAGGAGGGGTGGGTGCAGAGTCCCCCCAGCAGTGCCCAGACATAGGAGGGGTGGGTGCAGAGTCCTCCCAGCAGTGCCCAGACACAGGAGGGGTGGGTGCAGAGTCCTCCCAGCAGTGCCCAGACATAGGAGGGGTGGGTGCCTATCACTCCCAGCAGTGCCCAGACATAGGAGGGGTGGGTGCAGAGTCTCCACAGCAGTGCCCAGACATAGGAGGGGTGGGTGCAGAGTCCTCCCAGCAGTGCCCAGACATAGGAGGGGTGGGTGCCTATCACTCCCAGCAGTGCCCAGACATAGGAGGGGTGGGTGCAGAGTCTTCCCAGCAGTGCCCAGACATAGGAGGGGTGGGTGCCTATCACTCCCAGCAGTGCCCAGACATAGGAGGGGTGGGTGCAGAGTCCCCCCAGCAGTGCCCAGACAGAGGAGGGGTGGGTGCAGAGTCCCCCCAGCAGTGCCCAGACATAGGAGGGGTGGGTGCAGAGTCCCCCCAGCAGTGGCCAGACATAGGAGGGGTGGGTGCAGAGTCCTCCCAGCAGTGCCCAGACATAGGAGGGGTGGGTGCCTATCACTCCCAACAGTGCCCAGACATAGGAGGGGTGGGTGCAGAGTCCCCCCAGCAGTGACCAGACATAGGAGGGGTGGGTGCAGAGTCCCCCCAGCAGTGCCCAGACATAGGAGGGGTGGGTGCAGAGTCCTCCCAGCAGTGCCCAGACATAGGAGGAGTGGGTGCAGAGTCCTCCCAGCAGTGCCCAGACATAGGAGGGGTGGGTGCCTATCACTCCCAGCAGTGCCCAGACATAGGAGGGGTGGGTGCCTATCACTCCCAGCAGTGCCCAGACATAGGAGGGGTGGGTGCAGACTCCCCCCAGCAGTGGACAGAGACATGGTGGTGTGTACACCATCCGACAATTAGCAAAACACCATGGGTCAATGAAGGCATACACAAAGTGCGACAATATTGAGAGTGGCATGCCAACACATCACTGACAGCAGTGCTCCACTCCCATGAGGGTGGATGTCCATCCCCCACTGCATGACACACCACATGTGGGTGTGATGACAAATGACACATGCATACCCACCCCTGGTGCTGGCAGCACAATACACACAATGAGAGCATGCAACAAGACTGTATACTCATGTGCCACCCTACTAAACTAAGAGACCCAAAGGGAACACACACTGTCACGCACATTCCAGGACTGATAGGAATGTACAGGTGCTGGGGCAGCCAACAAGTTGGTGCCTCCCATGGAAGGAAAAGGGTGGAGTACCCACAGATACAATGCCCACAATTGTCAGTCAGGTGACCGAAGACCCTGCAGAACACGTAACACATGTGTGCGAGGCTGGGAGTACACACATGCATAGGGCGTAAAAGGGAACATGTCCACATGAAGTCATGTCAATATACTCCATACACTAGTACAGTGACCACCAAGGATGCTACAAATGATGCAGGTGGAGACATTGCTGAGCATGCATGGCCAAAGTTGAAGGGATCCGTCACACACCCAGGATATGTAGACCCAGCTCAGCACAACAATTGGGAAACAGCCTGCAGGGAAGATGTCAGGGTCCACAGAGGAAGGAACACACCTTGGGACAAAATCACCATACAGTAAGAGCACACATGACCAAGGATTATTTGCAGAGCCCTTGTGATGGCACACAGATACCAGGGTCCACCCCATGAGCAGCACACTACAACATTTCCCAGACACCTAACACATTATCACCACCCCAAATCATGGAGCAGCACCAACAACAGCAAGTCCAGGAAAGCATTAGTGTGCATAAGAAAAACAAAATGCTTTATTCAGCAGGAAATAATATTTGCTAAATGAATGTCCAGAATATAGAGGGCCCACAGGCCAGGCCATGTGAAAAGTCCTGGTGGGGGACACTTAGGGATGTGTCTCCCCTAGCTTGCCTGCACAGTTCACTGTTCCATTTCATCCACAGAAGGGGGGCATCATGGGGGGGGGAAGGACCAGACACCGCAGGGACAGGAGGGGCAAGGGTAGGTGTTGTGGGTGCAGGGACGGACGACTCCACCACAGGGGGTGGGGCAGTGCCAAAGGTGGTGGTGAGGATGGCGCTGCAGACGGTGGCAAGGTAACCCAGCATCTCCCCTGCACCCGAATGAACCACAGGCCCCAAGGAGGGGGGGTGTCGGAGGGATGGGTTGCAGCGCTACTGGGGGAGGGTGTGGACAGGGGGGGGACTCAACTCCCCTGCCCGGGGACTCTCTCGACCGCTTGCGGGGTTGTGTCACACTGGGGCTGAGGGACATACTGGCCATGAAGGACTCCTTGTCCGACTGTTGGGCAGGGGAGCTAAGGGGAGTGGTTTTGGAGGAAGTGGGTCTTGAGGACTGCGGACTCCCACTGTGGCTGCATGCCTGCCGTTTGCCCCCAGACCCAGTGGGTGTGTATACTTCCCCCTGTGTGTGCATGACTGGAGGAGTGCGCTTGGCCTTCCCTGGTGGTGTGCTGTCTGTGTCTGGTGGGGTGCGTGCATGGGGACGTCTGGGTGTGCGTGGGACAGGCATGGGAGTGGGAAGTGTGGATGGTGCAGGGGTAGGGGGGGACAAAGCACTGCTGGAGATCCACTGCTGCAGTCAGTGACGAGTCTATGGACCTCAGCAACATCCAATGATCAGACATCGCTGCTGACATGCCCTCCAAGTACGACACCATCTGTGTCAGCAGTGTGGTGTGGCCATGGAGGACAGTAAGCATTGATGTCTGACCAACCTGCAACTGCCGCAGAATGTCCACAGACTCGGCATTGACGGCAGCAGGGGAGACAGGGGCAGGGGGTGCGGTGTCTGGCCCGAAGGAGACGTGTTGGCGCCTAGCACAGAGGGAAGGGACCCGAGCAACTGGAAGGCGGGTGATGGGAATGGAGGGGCGGCGACAGATGGAGTGCTGCTTTCAGCTCTGGGAGCAGCGTCCGCCCCCTCTGGGAGCTCAGCCTCGGACCCGTCAGCGTCATAGTCGGTGGTGGGACTGGACAGGTCCTCCGCCGCACTCCCCTCCGCCTCCGTGCCACTCGCTGAGCCAGACTCGCCAGCACTGGTGGTACCGCTGCTGGATCCCTCCTCAAGGTCTGTGCCAGTGTCTCCCTTGGTTTCCCCTGACGATGCTGTGGGCAAGATGAAGAGACAGGAAATAATCAGACACCTGTATACATATGACACATGAGTCAAAACTACATAGGTCACAGTGCATAGCATGAAAAGCAACATGAGTAACATCTACAATACTATGCACATATGTAGGCCCTGCACCACACAGTTGGTTGACCCACCATGCCACTGAGAAACAATGGAGAGCATGACACAACAGCAAAGAACTTGATATCAAATTAGACAGAGGAGCTAGCCTCTGGGGACAGTCGAGTACTGCATCTGGACCACACACCGTAGCCAAAAAAGGGATGAGCAGGAACCATGTCTTTTAACTTTTGGCACATGCTGCTTAGCAAATACATTAAACCCTGCCCAACATGACTGGGTCACTGCATTTTGAGTGTATGTTCAGACAATCATCACACACAGGCCAGACCTGGCAAGGACACATACGGTTTGGACATGTAGGCCTTGCCCGCACAAACCCCCCCCTACCTGAGACAATGTGAGTGACTCAGAGGAAGTACTTACACATCTTATTCGGGGATTACTAAAATGCCCTTCAATGAATCCTGAATGTACACGAACTAACCCTCGTGCGCCTGTTCACACATATAATTGACAAACAACCATCATCAGATAGTTGTACCAAAACACACAGGCACCAACCACTGTGAGTATGCACAAGCCAAATTGGGTCACCCTGTACAGTGGACACATGTAGCACACTTAACGTAAATACAAATGAGGCCAGGGTACAATGCCACAGAGCCCAACCTATGCTGAAGACACAGAGAATGTCCACATTGTTGGATGACACATATGATACCTAGGAAGAGGTGCCCCAGGGGACTGTAGTGGCCACACTCCTCCATGGTCCTGGATGGATATGACTGCAACAGAAGCAAACGTCCCTGCACTATGCATATTTCCCACTCATGCACATCATGTCTGAGGGCACAACATTGGTCATGCATGCTGTAAGGCAGTACACTTTTCAGACACACTCCTATGTCGAGACTCAGCATCAGTGCCAACTAACATGGACCCCACATTGACTGAACTGGCCAGGGCACAGGCAAGGACCCAACACATGTTACACACCACCCCCACACATGATGCTGCAAGCATTGGGCACTTGGATTAACTGGCAGCCTAGATAACCTTGTGCAAGAGTGACTACACACAGACCAGGGAACACATGTCAAGGAGGGGAAGGGAGGAAGAACAGCACCGGTTGACTTGGGGGAACAGGATATGTACTGCACATATGAACCCTGGCAGTGTATCCATGCAACTGCGCACTTCCAAAAGCTGGTGACACACAACAAACACACATGTACCTACCCCCTTCCTGCTGCTGCTTCTCCGCTAAGCGCCTATCCAAGTCAGGGAAGACCACCGCCAGGACACGCTTCATCTGGTGGGTCAGACGCTGGCGCCCACGGTTCTTATGGCTCTCTGGTGAGTCCCCCAGCAGGACCCGGGCGATCCTCTTGGTCCAGCACCGGATATCCTGCCATCGTTTCCTCACCTGGGCCAGGCGCCGCCTCCCACCCTCCACCGACCTCATGGCACTGACGGCTTGCTTCCAGATCTCCCCCTTGGCATAGACGCCTACCTGTGAGGATGACAAAGTGAGACAACATCAATACACCTGCTCCATGTCACAGAGACACACATTTGAACAATTTGGCTGGTTTGAACAGGGCATAGTATGCAGCAAACTCATTGCACCTTTGTCATAGGGACATCATCCTCTGGGGACGGCCAAATGCACTACGTGGCATTGAAAGTACACAGGTGGAATGAGGGGTGCAACACAATCACTGATCCCGGCTCACACTGTGCATCACAAGCTACACCACGATTATGTACAGCACCTCAAAGCAGTCACATGTCCCAGGCCACTGACGCAACCTCAGCAGGGTACACAGACACACACAGGCACAGGACAATCACCTGCCATTGGCAACTGCGGGTACAAACATCACTCTGCACATGTGCCACTAGACTGGGGGGTGTCACTGGTGTGGGGCAGGCTCAGCACATCAAACATACAGCACTGCTCCCTGGACACATCAGATGGGTAGGGTATATACATCCCTCATGCAGCTGGGGTGCAACACTCCACATAGACACTCACCCACATGACAGGGGACTTACACACACACCAATGTCCAGGGGACGAACACATCATTTGGACACTCTCACCACAGGTACATTCAACTCACACACATCTGTGGGTACAGTCACCTGTCACACTGGGGGGACCACAGAATCACATCAGGACTGTAGAAACAACATTCCCAAGAGGATTAGCCAGTGTGAATGTGGCATGCACCATGCAGGGATTGTCCCAGTAAGCACTATGCAAGTGAGGAGTGCAGACATGCACTACAGCATTCTCTGCATGGGAGACATGAGGCATTCCCCCCCTGGGACCCACTCTAAAGAACATTGCATGTCTGTCACACCTGGACACAATGCCAGAAGTGACAGTCACAAAAAAGGGGCACAGTCTAAGCTAATGGAGTCAGCACTCACCTGCTCCCCTGGTCTCCCATACAGGCAAGGGTACTGTGGGAGGATCACATCCAGCAGGGCCTGGTTCTCCTCCTGTGTGAATGGCTGGACCCTCTCCACAGACCTGGACATGGTGCCAGAGGAATCACGAGCAGCAGCAGTGGTGTGGAATGAAAGGTTGTGCAGGCAAGTGCTCTCTCATGGGGCATGGCTGCCTTATATTTGCCTTGCTGGCCTGTTTCATTTACAGGAGTACAGAGGGATTGGTCAATCTCATTTGCATCCTACGTTTCCTCCAATCCCTTTAAACCTTCCCCAGTGGGTGCCTTTGCATGTTTTAAAAAACTGAGCATGATGTCAAGTCAACAACCACTTTGCAACTTTGTATATTGTCTCCAACCGACTTCTGCTGGCCACCTGATGAAAAAATTTGAACTTGAAACTGGGTCTCCATGACAACCAGCATGCATTTAGGCCCTTATAATTGTCCCTCATGTGTCCCCTATGTAATTTCACTATACACACACAGGTACGGTGCGTTCCACGCCCCTAGGGCACCACTACTCCAGTGATACGGTCCGTACAGGCATCTGTAGGGTCCGTATCACCATGGTTGTGTCACCGTAGGCCATAGGGATACGGTCTGTACACACGTGTGTAGGGGCCGTATCACTATGGTTGTGTCGCTGTACGCGTACGCCATAGTGATACGGCCCCTACACACGCGTGTACGGACCGTATCCCTAGGGCGTACGTGTTCGGCTGCACTACCATAGGGATACAGACCCTACACACGCGTGTACGGACCGTATCCCTATGGCGTACGCCTACGGCGACACAACCATAGTGGTACGGACCCTACAGACGCCTGTACGGACCGTATCCCTAGGGCGTACGCGTACGGCTGCACTACCATAGGGATACGGACCCTACACACGCATGTAAGGACCGTATCCCTATGGCGTACGCCTACGGCGACACAACCATAGTGATAAGGACCCTACAGACGCCCTCGGAGCGTGTGTACGGTGCGTTTCACACCTTACACTGGTGACAGGCGGCACACAGAAACAAATTGAGCTGTCATACTTGGCCACGGCTGGACATCAAGTCATTGTCAGTGCGGTCCTACATGGGTCGGGCCTAGGTGTGTCAGGCTGTGATGTGGCACAAATCTCCTCATGTTTGAACCCAATAGATGTGTGATGAGCCGTGTACACATGTCATGTGTCAAGGTGCACTATGTGCCACACATCCCCTTCACACCTTTGACATGTGTGCATGCAGTACAGACTTGTTGAGCACTGCGTCACTGGCATGGCACAGTCGCCAACACCCGCAACTGTCCCCTGATGCCAGGTACACGGATAATGACACCTGACATGTGACTACCGGCGTTGCACGATGTGAGTATGTCATGTGTGTGTCATGTGTTCCCATAAGCTTGCTGTTGGTGTTCCGTCAAATGTATCTGCAGTTGCTGCATCCAACATGTGCATGTGTGTGGATGGGCATGGCACACTATTATGCACACCAGGACACATGTGGAATCAGACGTAACGTGTGTATGTATGCATCGAACATGGACTTGCAAGACAAGGACATATCTGCGTAGTATCAATGTATGTGTGATCAGTTTTGACATGTACCCCTTCATGGCAAGGTGTGTGGTCTGTCCTTTTTTTAGGGACATGTGACCTGTGCCTCTAGTGTTCCGCAACCTGTCTGTATGATAAACATCCTTCTTCTGCACACATGTGGATGTCTGTCACTCCTGTAATGCGTCTGCCTGTTCACTTACACTGGCCCACAGCTAGTTTCATGCAATGTCATGTTGAGCTTGTGAATCCACGTTTGTAGCTGGCTCTTGGTAGGAGTGTCACCTGCCTGGCATACGAGTCCAGGATATATTGCACAGACCTGACTCTGCATGTAGCATATGTGTATTGGCTGTTCAACATGTGCTCAGTACATTGACAGTGTTGTTGTACTGTACTCACTCTTCGTTGTCCCTTCCAAAATACTGCAGGGCTCCGCCTCTCCCCCGACCAATCCCAGACTTGGCTGCCCTGAGGGAACGTGACTGTATACGCCGCTACCGCTTCACCCAACGGTTGATTCTGAACTTGACAACAAGGCTGGCACCACACCTCCAACCGCTACACAGGTATCCTACTGCACTGACACCCAAGATGAAGGCCCTACATTTCTTTGCCACGGGTACGTTTCAAGAGACCATAGCTCATGTTGGTGGCATGTCCCAGACCATGTTCAGCCGTGTCCTGCATGATTTTTTAGAGGCCATGTTGGTTCACCTGGATGAGTTCATTCATTTCCCAACTCCTGAGCAGTTGACAGGTGTCCAGGGTGACTTCTATGCCCTGGGAGGGATGCCCCATGTTATTGGGTCTATTGATGGGACACATGTGGCTTTGGTACCACCACAGGCACAGGAGGTAGCCTATAGAAACAGGAAACATTACCACTCCATTAATGCCCTTGTGGTGTGTCTTGCTAACATGGTGATTTCCCATGTCTGTGCTCGTTTTCCAGGATCAGCACACGATGCCTACATCATGAGGCATAGCAGGGTGCCTGAAATGATGCTGCAGCTGCGCAACAAACGAGCATGTCTTGTTGGTGGGTATACTCTGTTACTCCTGTATTTAGCGTCATCTTTCTGTCTTACTGCTTCTCCTGACCCACTTCTGTCCATGATGTTTCCATGTAGGGGACTCTGGCTATCCCAACATGCCATGGCTGATCACGCCTCTCCGCAACCCCAGAACGGCTGCCGATCACCGGTACAACAACGCCCATGGCCAGACCAGGCGAGTGATAGAGAGGACCTTTGGCCTCCTGAAGAGCCGATTCCGGTGCCTCCACAAGACCGGCGGCGCACTCCCATATGCACCGGTGAAGGTCTGCAAAATCTTCCTTGTGTGCTGCATGCTGCACAACATGGCAGTGGAGAAAGCTGTGCCACTCATCCTGGATCCGGATGAGCAGGAACATCCACCCGTGGAGGACGAGGGGCTTGGTGACGAGGCAAGTGATGTTGAGGAGGAGGAGGAAGAGGACATCCGGAGTCGGCTCATACGCAACTTCTTTGCTTAGTGGTGAGTTGCAGTGTCTGAGTGTGCACGCATTGAGCCTTGTGTGGCATGTGTTGTAATGTGTGGGTCCATCTGCATGTATGGCAAGTGAGTCAGAGGTGTGTTTGGATGTGTCACTCGAGTGATGGTGTAATAACAGTATGTCTTACCTGAGACACTATTTTCACCTAGCATGTTGACAACCTTATACGTGTCGAGTACATGCCCATGCATGCGGATGTGCTTCTTTTGGCTCACTTCTTGTGTGTCTCTCATCCCCAGGTATTTGCGCATGCTGTCTGCTGGTGGCATTTTTGTGCTCCTGCTATTCCTCATGAATACAGCAACGTGTGCTGAATCAGTGTAACATGCACGGACATGTCGAAAAATCACCTTAGGGTAAGGGATGCACCACGGCTTTTTGGGTGTGCTATTTGTTTGGAATGTGTATGCACTGCTCCTGTTCATGTTTGGTTACTTAGCATACATGTAGAATCACCATGGGTCACATGACATGGAGCTGAATTCACCTGAATTGATAGTCACACTTGGTGACAGTCATCTGTAATGTGATTGTGGATTTTGATGAAGGCATCAATGTGTGTAACACTGCCCTTGGAAACATACGGGATGCACCGGGTTGACATCGTGTGGGACATCCCCATTAGTGGATCAATGGTGAATTGCAGCCTCTCCGTGAGCAGCAGGGGTGTTTGCCTCAAACCCGTCACTTGTGTGCCAGTTCTATGGGTTTCCTGCATCTGTGGTGCAAAGGGGGTGCCAGTGTAGGTTCCATATGTTCATCCACATGACCTGTGCATCTGTTAATATAGATGCATTTGCCTTCCGGTAAACATGACTAATAAAGGTGTCCCTCAGCCTCCAAGGTGCCTCATCTCTGTCAATGCAGGTCTCTTGCCACTGTGCATGCGGCATGTCTGGCATAGTTGTCACCGATTGTGCATATGAGTCTATGTGTAGAGTAGCAAGATGCAAGCTGTTTGTCAGGGATTATGATATGTATTGTGCATGATGTACATGGCTAAGTAGGTATTTTGGCATCTCAGTCCCCACAATGGCCACTTTGCTGCATGTGCATCCATTGTCTATGTGTGTGCCATGTTGAACCAGACACTCCTCCCTTCTCATACACCTTTTGCAGTAGTCCTTTCTGACATGCTTGTGTTATTGTGCAACTTGTGGCATGGTTTTCAGGACATGGCGCCTGCTGCTGCAGGCCCTGCAGCAAGGGCACACAGAGTTTCTATATTTGCCCTCACACACACGCCTCTAAGATGCACCCCCCTTCCTCCCTCCACCCATTCATTTTGGTGTAATCTGCTTGTGTGTGACATAGTTGCGGTGGGAAAGGCTGGACCGTCTGCACATGCTACGTGCACATTGCACGTGCCTCATGTCCTTGCATGTGCCACATCACACTACACCATGATGTTGAGGCCACCCACCAAGCAATGTCCATCCAATACATCTGTTGCATGCACTCAGGCATGCACTCATCGCCCACACAACACCTTTGCATAATGAGTGTGCAACTCCAACTGCCTACACAGCGCTGGCACGCCTTCCAGGCCCTGTCACACCAACCAGGTCATGTTCCTCCTATTCCCCACCGGCTCTGTACCCCAACATGGCCATGTGAGTGGTACTCCAGGCCTCTGCATGTAGTATGGTGTCGTTGTGGGACACATGGCACAGGTATCATGTCTCAGCGTGTCAGTCTACAATGTGTCCAGGATCCCCCTCTACACCATGACATGCGCACTGCATCTCATCATCATCTGGTGTCCCATTGACAGGCAGGTGCTCCTCACCATCCCCAAAGACGCAGTCCTTGACAGTTCTCATATTGAATAATGCATGGTATCCATTGGCAGATGGCTGCACATTGGCCACCTGATGCTGGACTTGTACACGACTGAGGTGTTCATCTGTGGATTGTCCCCTTACAGCTGGGTCAACTGCTTGTGTCCCACCCGCAAGGGCCCTGCACAGGCACACAGTGTCCACGCACACGAGCTGGTGTGCATCATGGATTGCTTGCTCACATGTGCTATGCTGATCACCAGCATCTGTACCTCAGGCTTCAGCACACTCTTCATTATCCACAGTTCGATCCACCTCAAGGCAAGACAGACCATCCCCCAGGTCAACTTCAACATCCGTGTCTAATCCTACCCTGCACTCTAGGGAGAAGTACGTTACAACTCCCATGAGACTTGTCCACATCTAGGGTGCATCTGCACAGCTCTGCTTCAACATCCGGCGACCCAGCCACATCACCATCCAACAGAGATAGCTGCAATGGATCACTGTCAGCTGCAAGATGACCTTCACAATCCACGCCCACACTCAGGATGCAGCCCACGACCACGCCCCCAACACAACCTTGTGGCACTGTCATCCAAGACCCCATTGTGCCATCTCCATGCATCCAACCTTGGCCTGGCCACCATTCTCCACATCCACCTGGCTCCTGCTTGCAGGACATAGTTCTCCCACCTGGCTACACATACCTGGGACTCACACCCCAGGACACTCCACATGATCCCTGACCTCTGCGCATGACTGTTGCTCTTCGAAATAGGTCTGTCCGCACAGTTGTGCAGGCACCCCCTCAGCTGGTTGGGCCCATCACGGGTGAGTATGGTGCTCCATGTCTGTATTGGATGATACATTGTGAACCATGTGTGTCCTGTGCCAGACTCAGACCCCAGGGTATGCATGGTTGGAGTTACTTCAAAACTCAGGCATGGTTTGACTTTCCAACTCACACATGTAATGGAATAATGCTAAATGACGGCATCATCTCATGATTTCTAAGATTTTTATTAGTTGTGGGGTACGTGTTTGGGGGGATGTAAAGTGGTGCTTGCCGGGTGTCTGTAATCCAAAGTTCACAGGGGGAGTTGAGATCCTTGCCATTGGAAGTCATCAGAGTCCATGCTACAGTCTTTGTCAACATTGGTCAGACAGTGACCAGCAGTGAGGAGGGGGTGTTTGTAAAGGTGGTTGTGTGAAGGTGTGCAAGTGTAAGGTGTAGTAAAGGTTGAAGTATGGTGCTGTGGGTTGTCTGTGGGGTCTGGCAGCAGTGGGTCTGTTGCAAAGGCTCATGGTTTGTGTGTGTGGGCCCTTTTTATTGGTCCATTTGTGGGTGTGGCTGTGGTTGAACTTTGGGTGGGTGTGTTATAAGGAGTGGTTGTGTTTTGGGCCTCTGTTTACCTGTTTGGCTGTTGCAGGTCAGTGTATTGGATGTATTTGGGCTTGTTGGACATGTTTTGTGGTGTTGTGCGATTCAAATTGACTCTCCTTGTGGTGTTTTGCAGTGTCCTGGTTCAGTACGTGTGTTTTTCGCGTCTGTGAGGTGTGTACATCGGCCATGTTGTTGTACAGTGCTCACATTTGCTATGGCTTGGTACGACTCATACATGCGCAAGGCTGGGTGAGGGGCTGGTGTAGGGGCCTCGGGTAGGGTGCGTACAGGCACGGGCAGGGTGTAGGGGCCTGGGTGTACATGCCGTACATACGTGAACCGAGGGTACGGCGCATACATGGGGGGCTGGGGGTACGGCGCGTACATATGGGGTGCTGGGGGTACGGTGTGTGCCCCCACCCCCGTATGGACGGTGCATACCCCCAGCCCCCATATGTAAGCACCGTCCCCAGCACATACCCCATCCCCCGTATGTATGTGCAGTACCCCAGCCCGCGTATGTACGCGCCGTACCCCAGCATGCCCCCCATGTCCGCACCGTGCCCCCACCCCACCCCGTAGGTACGGAGCGTACCCCCCCTAGGTACGGAGCGTACCACCACCCCCACAGGTACGAAGCATACCCCCACCCCGTAGGTACGGAGCGTACCCCCACCCCGTAGGTACGGAGCGTACCCCCACCCCGTTGGTACGGAGCATACCCCCCCTAGGTACGGAGCGTACCACCACCCCCGTAGGTACGCTGTGGACCCCCGCACCATACATGGGGGGTGGGGGTATGCTCGTACCTACGGGGTGGGGGTACGCTCCGTACCTACGGGTGGGGTATGCTCCGTACCTACGGGGTGGGGTGGGGGTACGGCGCAGACGTGGGGCGGTGCTGGGGTACGGCGCGTACGTGGGGGGTGTGCTGGGGGGGTGTTCGGCGCGTATGCGGGCAACTATTTGATCGTCTCCATAGTTGCTATGGGAGTTCGCACCGTACGGTGTTTTTTCCTTACAGTTGTGCACTCGGATGGACGGGACGGATCGTACTTGCACGCTCGGACTCCAGTTTCCCGAATCGTAGGTAAAACTGTCCGGGGACGTGTCGGACACTTTTTCCGACCCGAGGACGTGTCGGGGAATTTTCCCAATGCGATTCGTATGGATTTTTTCACATACGAATCGTACTTGCCAGTTTGTACGGGACATGTACGATTCGTACGGAAAAAAAAATGGATACGATTCGTACGGGGAATATTTTTAACGGATCGGAATCGGCACCATAATATATAATATATATACTTACTTAATATTTAGTTTTAATAATTATTTTAATAACTTACAAATTATTAAAAAATATTATAAATTACCAATACATCTATACACATAAAACAATAACATGAATAACAATTAAATCATTACGTATAACAAATTAAAAAAACTTACATTTATTTTGAATATTTTTAATTATTAATTAGATATTATATTAGCTAAAATAATAAAAAAAATATTAAATATCGGAGAGAATAAAACTACTACTCCAACTCCAACAAAAACAACAGTAAGGAAAATGTGGGATAGCGTAGGGCTAAAAATTACTAAAAAATATTATAAATTACCAATACATCTATACACATAAAACAATAACATGAATAACAATTAAATCATTACGTATAACAAATTCATAAAACTTACATTTATTTTGAATATTTTTAATTATTAATTATATATTACATTAGCTAAAATAATACAAAAAATATTAAATATCAGAGAGAATAAAACTACTTCTCCAACTCCAACAAAAACATCAGTAAGGAAAATGTTGGATAGCGTAGGGCTAAAAATTACTATTTCCACTCCAGGGTGTGTAACAGTAGGGAAAGTGTTGGATAGCGTAGGGGTAAAAATTACTATTCCAACTCCAGAGAGTGCAACAGTAGGGAAAGTGTTGGATAGCGTAGGGGTACAAATGACTATTCCAACTCCAAAGAGTGCAACAGTAGGGAAATTGTTGGATAGCGTAGGGGTAAAAATTACTATTCCAACTCCAGAGAGTGCAACAGTAGGGAAAGTGTTGGATAGCGTAAGGGTAAAAATTACTATTCCCACTCCAGAGAGTGCAACAGTAGGGAAAGTGTTGGATAGCGTAGGGGTAAAAATTACTATTCCCACTCCAGACAGTGCAACAGTAGGGAAAGTGTTGGATAGCGTAGGGGTAAAAATTACTATTCCAATTCCAGATAGTGCAACAGTAGAGAAAGTGTTGGATAGCGTAGGGGTAAAAATTACTATTCCCACTCCAGAGAGTGCAACAGTAGGGAAAGTGTTGGATAGCGTAGGGATAAAAAGTACTATTCCCACTCAAGAGAGTGCACCAGTAGGGAAAGTGTTGGATGGCGTAGGGGTAAAAATTACTATTCCAACTCCAGAGAGTGCAACAGTAGGGAAAGTGTTGGATAGCGTAGAAGTTAAAAATAGCATACTTATAAATAAAATAATTATTTAAAATAATTATTGATTTAATTATTAAATAACTCTAAATTATTTACAAATACCAATAAATAATTATTACAAACACAACTACCAATGAATAATTAATTAGCAATAAATTAATAATAAATACCAATAAATAATAATTAATAAACATTAATTACAACATAAATATTGAACAATAAAATATTTTTCATAACAAAAACATATTAATTATTAACAAGTAATTACCAATTAAAATATATTGAACAATTAAATATTTATCATACCCAAAAATAATAATTATTAAACATTAATTACCAATTAAAAAATATTGAACAAATAAATATTTTTTCTACCAAAAAATATTAATTATTAAACATGAATTACCAATTAATAATTACCTATTAATATATTAATTAGAAATTTCAATGAATAATATTTAATCATATTTAATCACCAATTAATGCAATACATTATTTTTCATAACCAACATATTATAATTTAAAATATTTACCAATTAATAATTAATGTCCAATAAATTAATTATCAATACCCAACAACAAATTTAATAATTACTTAATTAGATTTCAATTACTTCCAACACTATTCCCCTATAAACGCACAACACACTCCAATAATAAAATAATACACTTAACATAATTATCAATTAATCAATTAATAAAAACTAATTACCAATTAATACAAATTAATTACCAATTAATAATTAATTAACAATAACATTATTATCAATAGCAATAAATTAAAATAAATTATTACTTAATTACAATTAAATTACTTCCCACCCTATTCCCCTATAAACCCACAACCCGCTACAGAACTTAAACAAAAACATTAATTAAAATTAATTAATAATTCCTAAAAATTTATAATTAATTTCATATAATTAAATTACTTCCCACCCTATTCCCCTATAAACCCACAACCCGCTACGGTACTAAAACACAAAATTGACATAAAAAACCATTATTAACATATAACAATTGTATACATTTATTTTAAAACCAGTAGAGCACTTAACAAAAAACATATAACACATACATATTAAATACATATTAAAATACATAACAATAATATAAATATCGATATTAGTAACATCAATATTAGTAACATCGATATATTTGATTTTGATATTACTAACTTCGATATTACCAACATCGATATAAAAAAAAATCGATATTACTCACCTTAGGGTCGATATTCTGTCCATAGATATTCTTAACATCGATATTCTGTCCCTTCGATATTGTCAACTCGATATTAGTGTAGGTCGATATTTATTTTTCGATATTTTGACTGCTCACCATATCATGCAAAGAGTCTAGAGATTCCCTCATGAGTGGACAGGGGCTTGCTCTAGCAATCCCAAAGTGCTCTTCTAAGGGGTAGGGTGGTCAAGCAGCCTTAGGCATATCAGAGAGGAGTGTTAGACATCCGCAAATACACACAATAGTCAATAAATGATGCACATGACTCAATAAGGAGATCCATACCCATTCCTAAAAATAACACGTATCTTTATATATTTTTAGGAACCAGAATCAATACGATCAGGTAACTGCGTTTTGCAAAAAAAATAGTTTCACGATTAAAAAGTTGACAGGGCTTTTTTCAGAAGCTGCAATGTTATCCTAGGGGAGGAAAAACAAGTATGGCATTCAGGTACAGTACAGCGACTTATGAGACCAATCTCCTGGACTTGAGGTGAGTATGGGGCAAGGCCCAAGGCACCACCAGTAGATCATCTCCAGCGCCACTAGGGCTGCTGGGTGCAATACAGTGCTGTGTGCCCAATGTTAGTCAATGGAGATCGGTCTGTGGGAAAAGAAGCTGTAGGTTTTGACTGGGAGGCCAGTTGGGCTGATCCAACAGGAGGATTCAAGTCTTGTGATGCCAGGGCACGTGGGGACAATGGCAGTCCTCTTTTTCTCGGGCCAGGGTGGCCGGGTGCAGAGGATCTTTGAGGTGTCGCGTTTCTTCGACCATGAGCACTCGTGGTTGAGGGGGACCTGCAATCAGAGGCTAGAGGCGATGCCGGGGAGTTTAAGAGGGGATGAAACCAAAATGGATTCTATCTCTGGAGGGCTTTGTGACCACACTGACACTGATGACCCACTTTGACATTGGCTGGAGGGCTTGGGTGCAGTGGTGCTTGGTGGCATTGGGTTTTGGCAGTTCTGGAGTCCTCGAGATTCTTCTTGCGGTTCCTGCAATGCAGGACAGGAGTTCTACTGCTCCACAGGAGTTTTTGAGTCTTAATTGAAGGTAGGCTGTCCTCCCAGGCTTTGAAGGCATGATAGCTTCAGGACGAGAAGTCTTTGGTGCAGGTTCAGTGGGAAACTGCAGACAGCAGACAGGCCGGCAAGGCTAGTGTCAAGTCAGTTGCTCTTCTTCAGTCTTCTGCTTTTGTGGCTCTTCAGTGTCCTTCTCCTTTGTAGCTCATCAGAATCAGATTTTCTGGTGGCAGGACCTCCCCTAAATACTGAATTTAGGGGTGTTCAGGGAGTGTAGGTTAGTAACCAATAAGCAAGCTACCCATGGGGTCACCACGCTCCCTATATATGAGCACTTCCTGTGGGGAGTGGGCATAACCCTGTCCCTGAGGTCCGAAGTTTGCCATCACCAAAATAGCTAACTCTTAAAAGTCACCTCCCCTTCAGGTAGCCCACCTTAGGGGTGGTTCTGGACTGAGAGCGGACACGCCTATCTTACCAGCTAATTTTCTCATTTGTTCGGGTGCCAAAGGGCTCTGGACAAAAGGGGTCAGCTTCCTCTCCTGTGAAATAAGCCAGATTCACAAACCAAAGGTGGTAGGCTCTTTGAAGCTCCCCTGCCTTGAAATGCTAATCTGCAGGCCATCCGAGCAGGCTTGGTTTCTGGCCTTGTGGGAGCAAAGGCCCTCACCCTTGGGGGTCAGAAACATGTCTCTGGTGGCAGGCTGGTGAAAACCAGTCACTCAGCACACTAGTAGTTGGGAGGTTTTCAGGGGACACCTCTAAGGTGCCCTCTGTGTGAATGTATTAATAAATCCAACACAGACATCAGTGTAGATTTATTAATTTAGAATGTTTGATACCAAACAACCTTATTTTCAGTGAAACCATCATGTAGCTGGGGAACTCATTTTCACCAAATCACAGCACATATACTTAAAATGGCTCCCTTGTTCACTTGTACTGGCAGCAATAGAACTGACCACCATAAGGGCATATCAGCTCATGCAGATATGTCCTCAC
Organism: Triturus cristatus; assembly: GCF_964204655.1. Classification (NCBI taxonomy): domain Eukaryota; kingdom Metazoa; phylum Chordata; class Amphibia; order Caudata; family Salamandridae; genus Triturus; species Triturus cristatus. The sequence goes on from NC_140594.1 coordinate 885,281,647, forward strand.
ATGAAGTAGAGTGCACCCTACCTTAGGGCCATAAGGCTTGATGTAGGACTGACTTACCTAAACCGCATGCAGTATTTGTGGACATGGCACACAGCAATATGTGCCATGTTGTGTTTTTACTTGTGTCTGCACTAAGACACGCAGCCTGCATTGGCAGTCTGTATGTGTTTGGTGAGGGGTCCTTTAGGATGGCACAATTCGTACTGCAGCCTTTAAGGAACCACTTTAGCTTCCTTGCCCTAGGTACCATGGGTACCACTTACTAGGGACTTACAAGTGCTAAAGTTATGCCAATTGGGGTACAATTGCACAGTTCTGGGAAAGAGATATGGCACTGGGGACCTGGTTTCCAGGAACCCATTGCACTTCCAGTTGAAATCACATCAAATTCTAGGCAAAAAGCATGGGTGGCCATGTCGAAAAGGGGCTCTTTTCTACGCCATACAGCAGTAGGAAGGAGGGGGGTTGGAAGAGATATCTGGATGACACAACAAATTAGGCCATTCTGATAGTTTATGTTCTTCTTTACTGCTGTAAGTTAGCTGTGTCTTTATATAATTGCTGATGTTTCTTGTCCCTTTTTTCAACATCCCATGGGTTTGTTTGATCACTGCTGACCTTTTTCATTTTATCAGTTGTTGCTTAGGCCAGAATGATTTGGGAACTAACTTCCTCTACAGAAACCACAGAAGCAACCATCCTTGACAGACCTTTTCAAGAGAGAATGAATATCTGCACTTGAGAGTAAATTGATAGTTGCTTGTCTATTGTTGGTTGGCTGTTGCTGTCTATGTTCTTGGGACCATTTTATGCTATTTTTGGTTTTTATTGTGGAGTGCCTGAACGTTCTTGTGGGTACTCTGCCATTTCATGAAAAGTGCCGTCTCACTGCATGTGGTGTATGCAACTTATGAAGGGGTTGAGTATATTGAATGTATTTTACCTAATGGCTCCACACATAGGTGCCGATTCCGATCCTGGAAAAATTATCCCCGTACGACTCGTATCCGTTCTTTTTTACCGTACGAATCGTACAAGTGCCGTACAAACTGCCAAGTACGATTCGCATGGGAAAAACTCCATACGAATCGCATTGGGAATAATTCCCCACACGTCCTCGGGTCGGAAAATGTGTCCGACACGTCCCCGGAAGATTTACCATACAAATGTGAAAAGTGAAGTCCGACCGCGCAAGTACGATCCATCCCGTGCGTCCGATAATACAACCGTATGGAAAAAACACCGTCCGCACCGAACTCCCATAGCAACCATGGAGACATGTGCCCGCATATGTGCCGAACAACCCCCCCAGCCCCCGTATGTACGCGCCCAACCACCCCCCCAGCCCTCGTATGTACGTGCCGAACCCCCACCCGTGCATGTACACCCCCGTACGTACGGACCGTACACCCACCCGTGTATATACACCCGTGTACGTACGGGCCGTACCCCCACCCGTGTATGTATGGAGCGTACCCCCACCCCAACAGTGTATGTACAGACCGTACCCCCACCCGTGTATGTACACCAGTGTATGTACGGACCGTACCCCCACCCGCGTATGTATGGAGCATACCCCCACCCCAACAGTGTATGTATGGACCGTACCCTCACCCGCGTATGTATGGAGCGTACCCCCACCCCAACAGTGTATGTACGGACCGTACCCCCACCCGCATATGTATGGAGCGTACCCCCACCCCAACAGTGTATGTATGGACCGTACCCCCACCCGCGTATGTATGGAGCGTACCCCCACCCCAACAGTGTATGTACGGAACGTACCCACACCCGCATATGTATGGAGCGTACCCCCACCCCAACAGTGTATGTACAGACCATACCCCCACCCGTGTATGTACACCAGTGTATGTACGGACCGTACCCCCACCCGCATATGTATGGAGCATACCGCCAACCCCAACAGTGTATGTACGGAGCGTACCCTCACCCGCATATGTATGGAGCGTACCCCCACCCCAACAGTGTATGTACGGAACGTACCCACACCCGCGTATGTATGGAGCGTACCCCCACCCCAACAGTGTATGTACGGACTGTACCCCCACCCGTGTATGTACACCAGTGTATGTACGGACCGTACCCCCACCCGCGTATGTATGGAGCGTACCCCCACTGCAACAGTGTATGTGCCGACCGTACCCTCACCCGCGTATGTATGGAGCATACCCCCACCCCAACAGTGTATGTACAGACCGTACCCTCACCCGCGCATGTATGGAGCGTACCCCCACCCCAACAGTGTATGTACGGACCGTACCCCCACCCGTGTATGTACGGAGCGAACACACACCCCACCAGTCTAAGTACGGAGCGCACCCCAGGCCCCAACACCAGCACCCTCACCCAACATCGCACATGTACGAGTTGTACCAAGCCAGAGACAAGGTCAGCACTGTACAACAAAATGGCCGATGTACGCACCGTACAGACGCTAAAAACACACGTACACAACCAGGACAAAGCAAAACAACACAAGAAGACTCCATTCGAATCGCACAAAGCCACAAAACATGTCCAACAAGCACAAATACAACCTATTCACTGACCTGCAACTGCCAAACTCCCAAACAGAGGCCCACAACACAACCACCCCTTATAACACACCCACCCAAAGTTCAAACACAGCCACACCCACCAATGGACCAATAAAAAGGCCCAACACACACAAACCATGATCCTTTGCAACAGACCCACTGCTGCCAGACCACACAGAGAAACAACTGCACCATACTACAACCTCCACTACACCTTACACCTGCACACCTTCACACAACCACCTTCACAAACACCCCCTCATCGCATTCACACACACACCTGCACAACCACACCCACACACCCACAACCATCCACACCCACACCCCCCACAACCATCCACACCCACACCCCTCACCATGCCCACTAACAAGAATCCAAAGTTCACTAGCCAAGAGTTGGAGGTCCTTGTCGACGAAATCATCAGAGTCGAGCCACACCTCTTTGGAACATTGGTCAGACAGACCAGCATTTCCGAAAAAACAGCCATGTGGCAGACGATTGTCGATGCTGTGAATGCTGTTGCGTCCATCAGAAGGACCAGGCATGAATGCCAGGCCAGGTGGTACGATCTGCGGAGGACGGTCCGCCGCAAAATGACCGACGACCACAACCAGGCCAACATCACTGGAGGAGGGCCGGCCCGCAGACGCGTACAATACCATCCCTGGGAGGAGAAGGTGATGGCCATACTGCCGGTGGTGGCAGTGGAGGGAGTAGAAGGACTCCGAGAGCCTGGTGAGTACACAAACAATATACACAAAATACTTTGGGTCTAATGTTCTGTATAAAAAAAAAACACTGATCTAGTCGACCAAGTAGAGACACCAAGGTATACAAATGAACTTAATCAAAACAATTTAGTTCCCATCACTCACCAAAGGTGACTTATCATCATCTGGGAACTAAGGACAATGCCATGAGGACCAACCACTATGGTAGTTGTGGTGGTGAACCGATTGTCCCAGACGTGAGTATAAACGGTACAGTGATGGTTGCAGTGCACAAAAGGTGAAACAGGAAAACAAAACTGTGCTATTAAAAATGGCTAACAAAATGCAATAAAATTTATTCTTGCGTTATCTTGATGCCACTTTAAAAACAGTGCATAGACAGATTTAACAAATAACTGTCAGATTGACGGTCTACATGTTTCGGCTTGTGGACATTAGAGTCCAAGCTCTCATCAGGACCATGTTGACGCTACTGCACAGGAGTGTAAGAAAAATTGCAAAAAATTTTTTTTATATATCAACCAAGTCGGTAATCAATACAACCTGATCAGTCCTGTGTGTCCCAGTTGAACAATTACAGGAAAAAAGAAACCTGGTGAAAATCAAACACAAGAACTCAACTTAATCTCACATGAAATCAGTGTTAGATACAGAACTGTTGTTGATGGCGATGTGTTCGCAACAAACTGTTATAATACTCATTGATGTATTCACATAGCGATAATTTAATCGACATTTAACACGTGCACTTACCCAGAAAGCTGTGGGTACGCACCTCGCCTCGCCTGGCATCCGCTCAGGACCTGAGGCACCGCTCTACAAATGGAAATTTCAAGCAAACATACTGTAATAATATTCCCCAGTGGACGCACTTGCGTCAAGTACAACTGGGCCAACCACCACCCCCACTCCTGCCACATCCCAGGAGACACCCAGGATCCCTGCCCCACCACCACAACGCAGCTAGGCTGACCAGGAGGAACACGGTGTACCGGGCACCCAGGAGGAGGCAGGCGACAACGCAAATGCCACCCCTCAGGGGTCCCGGAGACCCAATGTGCCCACAAGGGCAGGCCAGGTGCAAGTGGGCAGGGGTGGTGGGAGTGGAGGACGGCGGAGGCACGAGCCTGACCAGTTGGCTGCGGAACCGGTATATTCCCATGTAAGAAACATCCTGGACACATACCGGCAGGACACCACGGGCATGAGCCAGGTTGTGTCCACCCTCAACGAGATGAAGGGGACCCTCGAGGAGATCAAGACCCAGCAGGCCCAGCAACATGCAGAGCAACATGCCTGTCAACAGCGACACCAAGGACGGATGGAGGACAGACAGGCTGAGCTCGTGACGGTGCTCACGGGAATTAACCGTTCACTCCGTCGGATAGCCGACAACATGGGCAACCCTCCCTGTGCCACCAGGCGAAGAACATCACCACCCACAGGGTGGGATCGGGAGGAGGAGGATACATCCGACGGAGCATCCCAAACATCGTCACGGCCTGCTTCTGAGGGTTCCCGCAGGAGGGCGGGTCGTCCACGGAAAAGACCGTGAGGGTCGGAGCAACAGCACTATCTCCCAGGACACCTGGCCTGGCACCTGGCCCTCTGGCCCAACAGCAGCACATCAGCAAATGACATTCTCTGCCACATGGACTTGCTGGTCACTGTCTGACCAATGTTGACAAAGACTGTGGCATGGACTCTGATGATTTCCAATGGCAAGGATACCAACTCCCCCAGTGAACTTTGGATTCCACACACCCGGAAAGCCCCTCTTGTCATACCCCCCCCCCAACACGTACCCCAACACACGATCAAGAGATGATGCCTACATTTTGCATTATTACCTTACATGTGTCTTGTAAAGTCTAACCATGCCTGAGTTCTCATATGACTTCAACCATCCATACCCTGGGGCCTGAGTCTGGCACAGGACACACATGGGTCACAATGTATTAGGCAAGACAGACATGGAGCACCATACACACCCGTGATGGGCCCAACCAGCTGAGGGGGTGGCAGCACAACCGTGCCGACAGACATATTGAGTACAGCAACAGTCATGCGCAGAGGTCAGGGATCATGTGGAGTGTCCTGGGGGGCACCCAGGTATGTGTAGACAGTTGGCAGAACCATGTCCTGCAAGCTTGAGTCAGGTGGATGCAGAGAATGGTGGCCTGGCCAACGTTGGATGCATGGGGATGGCACATGTCACAATACCCACACAGTCATGGACATCATGCACAATACAAAGTCTAATCCCAGACAAACAGCTTGCATCTTGCTACTCTACACATAGACACATAGCCACTATCACTGAAAACCATGCCAGACATGCCGTATGCACCGTGGCAACACACCAGCATTGACTGAGAAGAGGCACCTTGGAGGCATAGGGACACCTTTATTAGTCATGTATTCCGGAATGCAGAGGCAACTCGGAGTACACATACACGGGTCATGTGGAGTAACATGTGGGTCCAACACTGGCACCCCCCTTCAGCACCACAAATGCTTGATATCCATGGAACTGGCACACAAGTGTCGGGTAACAGCTAAACACCCCCTGCTGCTCACGGAGAGGCTGCCATACACCATTGATCCTCTGATGTGGAAGGCCCACACCATGTCAAGCCAATGCAAACCATATGTGTCCAAGGGCAGTGTTACACACATTGATGCCATCATCACAATCCACTATCCCATTACAGATGACTGTCAACAAGTCTGACCATCTATTCAGGTGTATCCAGCTACATGTCATGTGTCCCATGGTGATGCGACATGTTGCAGAGGAACTAAACATCGACAGGGGCAGTGTGCACACATCGTAACCAACTGCCACACCCAATACACCCCTGATGCATCCCTTACCCTAAGGAGACTTCCAAACTTGTCCGTGCGTGTAACGCTGAGTCAGCACACGATGACGTGTCCATGAGGAATAGCAGTGCCACAACAATGCAACCAGCAGACGGCATGCGCAAGTACCTGGGGATGAGAGACACACAAGAAGTCAGCCACAAAAAGCACATCCACTTGCATGTGCATGTACTCGACACATGTAAGGATGACAACATGCTAGGTCACAATTATGACTGTGGAAATACACTCATCACTGGCACCATCACTCGAGTGACACATCCACACACACCTCTGACTCACATGGCATACATGCAGATGGACACACACATTGCAACACATGCCACACAAGGACCAATGCGTGCACACTCAGACACTGGTACTCACCACTAAGCAAAGAAGTCGTGTATGAGCCGACTCCGGATGTCCTCTTGCGGAACCACATCCTCCACATCACTAGCCCCATTGCCAAGCCCTTCGTCCTCCAAGGGTGGATGGTCCTGATCATCTTGATCCAGGATGAGTGGCACAGCTTTCTCAACTGCCATGTTGTGCAGCATGCAGCAGACCATGAAGATTTTGCAGACCTTCGCCGGGGCATATGGGAGGGCGCTGCCGGTCTTGTGTAGGCACCTGAATCGGCTCTTCAGGAGGCCAAATGTCCTCTCTATCACTCGCCTTGTCCGGCCATGGGCGGTGTTGTAGCGGAGCTGGGCCGGCGTGCTGGGGTTGTGGAGAGGTGTGATCAGCCATGGCATGTTGGGATAGCCAGCGTCCCCTACATGGAAACCACATGGACATAAGTAGGACAGGAGAAGCAGTCGGGCTGGAAGTCTACGCAAAATACAGGACAGACAGAGTGTACCCACCAACAACACATGCTCGTTCGTTGCGCAGTTGCGTCATCATTTCAGGCACCCTGCTACGCCTCATGATGTAGGCATCGTGTGCTGATCCTGGAAAACAAGCACAGACATGGGAAATCACCATGTTGGACAGACACACCACAAGGGCATTGATGGAGTGGTAGAGCTTGCGATTCCTGTACGCTACCTCCTGTGCCTGTGGTGGTACCAAAGCCACATGTGTCCCATCTATGAACCCAATGACATGGGGCATCCCTCCCAGGGCATAGAATCCACGGTTGACACCTGTCAACTGTTCAGGAGTTGGGAAATGGATGAACTCATCCAGGTGAAGCAACATGGTCTCTAAAAAATCATGCAGCACACGGCTGAACATGCTCTGGGACATGCCACCAACATGAGCTATGGTATATTGAAAGGTACCCGTGGCAAGAAAATGTAGGGCTGCCATTACCTTCAGCTTGGGTGTCAGTGCCGTAGGATACCTGTGCAGCAGTTGCAGGTGTGGTGCCAGCCTTGCCGTCAACTCCTCAATCAACGGTTGGGGGAAGCAGTAGCAGCATATACAGTCATTCTCCCGCATGTCAGCCAAGTCCGGAATTGGTCGGGGAAGAGGCGGTGCTCTGCAGTAATTTGGAAGTGACAAGGAAGAGTGAGTGCACTACAACAACAATTTATATGTACTGAGCACATGTTAATCTGTCAATACACATATGCTACATACGGAGTCAGGTATGTGCTACATGCCCTGGACATGTATGGCTGCCAGGTGACACTCCTACCAAGACCCAGCTACACACGGAGATTGTGAACCTCCACATCCCATGGCATCGGACTAGCTGTGTCCCAGTGTAAGTGAACAGCCAGACGCAATACAGGAGTGACATACATCAACATATCAGCAGAAGTAGGATGTTGATTGCAGAGACAGGTAGTGGAACACTAGAGCCACAGGTCACATGACATTACACTAGGACAGCCCACACACCTTGCCATGAAGGTGTACATGTCATGACTGACCACACATACATTGAGAGGATGCAGACAGGTCCTTGTTACACTACTCCGTGTCCCATGCATACATACACACCTTATATCTGATACCACATGTGGCCTGGTGTGCGTAACAGTGTGCCATGGCCATCTACACACAGACACATGTTGGTTGCAGCAACTGCAGATGCATTTGAGGGAACACCAACATCAAGCTAATGGGAACACACCACACATACATGACATAGTCACATCGTGCAACGTGGGTAGTCACATGTCAGGTGTGGTAACCCCTGTAGCGGGCATCAGGGGAAACTTGCGTGTGTTGTTGACTGTGCCATGCCAGTGACGCTCATCTCAAGTGTTCTGTACGACATGCACACATGTCAAAGGAGTGAAGGGCATGTCTGGCACATAGTGCACCATCACACATAACATCTGTACACATCTCATCATACATCTATTGCCTTCACAACTCAGGAGTAATGTGCCACATCACAGCTTTCACACCTGTGCCCCACACATGTAGTACTGCCCAGACAATGCCTTGATGTCCATCCATGGACAAGTATGTCAGCTCTATTCCTTTCTGTGTGCTGCCTGTCACCACTGTTATGTGTGAAAGACATCGTACATTCGCTCTGAGGGCGTGTGTACGTTCCCTATCACTATGGGAGTGCTGCCGTAGGCCTACCCATAGTGATAGTGAGCGTACACGCGTGTGTATGGTCCGTATCACTATGGGTACGCATACGCGAGCACACCCATAGTGATAGTGAGCGTACACGCGTGTGTACGGTCCGTATCACTATGGGTACGCATACGCGAGCACACCCATAGTGATAGTGAGCGTACACGCGTGTGTACGGTCCGTATCACTATGGGTACGCATACGCGAGCACACCCATAGTGATAGTGAGCGTACACGCGTGTGTACGGTCCGTATCACTATGGGTACGCATACGCGAGCACACCCATAGTGATAGTGAGCGTACACGCGTGTGTACGGTCCGTATCACAATGGGTACGCATATGCGAGCACACCCATAGTGATAGTGAGCGTACAGGCATGTGTACGGTCCGTATCACTATGGGTACGCATACGCGAGCACACCCATAGTGATAGTGAGCATACACGCGTGTGTACGGTCCGTATCACTATGGGTTTGCTCGCGTATGCGTACCCGTAGTGATACGGACCATACACACGCCTGTACGGCCCGTTGCTATGCATTTGGGGTGCCCTAGGGCCCCGGAACGCACCGTACCTGTGTGTGAATCTACAAATTACATAGGGGACACATGAGGGACAAGTATAAAGCCCTATATGCATGCTGGTTGTCATGGAGACCAAGTTTAAAGTTTGAATTTTTTTCATCAGGTGCCCAGCAAAAGTCGGTTGGAAAGAATCTACTTTGTTGCAAAGTGGTTGTGGAGTTGACATCATGCTCAAGAAAAAAAAAAGCAAAGCCACTGACTGTGCTTGGTTTAAAGGGATTGGAGGAAACATAGGATGCAAATGTGAGTGACCAATCACTCTGTACTCCTGTGCATGAAACAGGCCAGCAAGGCAGATATAAGGCAGCCAGGTCCCATGAGAGAGCACTTGCCTGCACATCTTTTGATTCTACAACACTGCTGCTGGTCGTGATTCCCTGGCACCATGTCAAGGTCTGTGGAGAGGGCCCAGCCTTTCACCCTGGAGGAGAATCTGGCATTGCTGGATGTGATCCTCCCACAGTATGGGCGACCAGGGTTTTAGGTGAGTGCAGAGTCCACTAGCACAGACTGTGTCCCTTTTTTGTGACTGGGACATCTGGCATTGTGTCCAGGTGTGACACACATGCATTGTACTGTAGAGTGGGTCCCAGGGGGGGGGAATGCCTGATGTCTCCCAGCAAGAGCATGCTGTGGTGCATGTCTGCCGTCCTCACTTGCATTGTGTTTACTGTGACAATCACTGCATGGTGCATGCCACATTCTGCCTGTCTAATCCTCCTGGGAATGTTGCTTCTACAGTCCTCATGTGATTCTGTGGTCACCCCAGTGTGACAGGTGACTGTACCCACAGATGTGTGTCTGTTCAGTGTACCTGTGCTGAGAGTGTCCACATGATGTGGGCGTACCCTGGACATCGGTGTGTGTGTAAGTCCCCTGTCATGTGGGTGGGTGCATATGTGGAGTGTAGCACCCCAGCTGCATGAGGGATGGATATACCCTGCCCATCTGATGCGAGCAGGGAGCAGTGCTGTGTGTCTGACGTGCAGAGTCAGCCCCACACCTGTGAGCCCCCCCAGTCTAGTGGCACATGTGCAGAGTGAGGTTTGTAGCTGCATTTGGCAATGGCAGGTGTATGTTCTGTGCCTGTGTGTGTCTGTGTACTCTGTTGAGGTAGCGTCAGTGGCCTGGGGCATGTGACTGCTTTGAGGTGCTGCACATAATCCTGGTGTACCTTCTGATGCACAGTGTGAGTCTGGATCATTTATTGTGTCGTACCCCTCATGCCACCTGTGTACTTTCAATGGCACGTGGTGCATTTGCCCTTACACAGAGAAAAAAGTCCCTATGACAAAGGTGCAATGCTTTGGCTGCATACTATGCCTTGTTGAAACCAGAAAAATAGTTCTAATGTGTGTCTCTGTGACATGTGGCAGGTGTGTTGATGTAGTCTCACGTTTTCTACCCCAGAGGTAGGCGCCTCTGCCAAGGAGCAGATCTGGAGGGACGCCGTCAGTGCCGTGAGGAGGACGGAGGGTCGCAAGCGGCGCCTGGCCCAGGTGAGAAAACGCTGGCAGGATATCTGGTGCTGGACGCGGAGGATCTCACGGGTCCTGCTGGGGGACTCACCTGTGGGCCCTAAGAACCATGGGCGTCACCGTCTGACCCGCATCCACAAGCGTGTGCTGGCGGTTGTCTTTCCAGACATGGACAGGCGCTTACGGGAGAAGCAGCAGCAGGAAGGGGGTAGGTACATGTGTGTTTGTTGTGTGCCACCAGCATTTGTAAGTGCGCAGTTGCATGGATACACTGCCAGTGTTCAAATGTGCGGTGCAGGTCCTGTCACCCACAGTATAGCGGTGCTGTCCTTCCTCCCTTCACCTCCTTGCCATGTGTTCCCTGGCCTGTGTGTAGTCACTCTTTCACAAGGTCATCTGGGCTGGCAGTTTATCCACGTGACCAATGCTTGCAGCATCATGTGTGGGGGTGGTGTGTAACAGGTTTTGGGACCTTGCCTGTGCCCTGTCCAGTTCAGTACTTGTGGGGTCCATGTCAATTGGCACTGAGGCTGTGTCCAGACATAGGAGTATGTCTCTGAAGTGTAATGCCTTACAGCAAGCATGTCCTACGTTGTGGCCTGTGACATGATGTTCATGAGTGTGCGATACGCAGAGTGCAGGGATGGTGGCCTGTGTTGCAGTCATTACCATTCAGGACCATGGAATATTGTGGCCACTACTGTCCCCTGGGGCATATTTTGCTAGGTATCATGTGTGTCATCACAATATGTGGACACTCTCAGTGTCTACAGCATAGGATGTGCTCTGTGCCATTGTCCCCTGGCACCATGTATATTTACGTAACGTGTTCTACAAGTGTCCACTGTACAGCCTGACCTAATTTTCCTCGTTCATACTCACAGTGGCCAGTGCCTGTGTGTCTTGTTACAATTATCTGATGATGGCCATTTGTAAATGAGATCGTTGTACAGGCACACATGGGGTATTTTGGGTCCAATATGGGTTTCTGGCAGCCTATGTGTATTTTTCCCAGACTAAGAGATGCAAGTGCTTCCTGTGTCTCATCAAATTGTCGCATGTAGGGGGTGGTTGGTGCGGGCAAGGCCTACATGTCGACACCTGAAATCTCATTGCTCGGTCTGGCCAGTGTGTGATGTTTGTCTGGACATACACTCAAGGTGCAGTGTCCCATTCATGTTGGGCATGTTTTTAAGTATTACCTTTGCAGCATGTGCCTCAAGTTCATGGAGATGGTCCCTGCTCATCCCTAGTTACGGCAACGCTGTGTGGTGCAGATGCAGTGCTGGATTGTCCCCAGAGCCTGGCTCCTCTGTCCAAATCCATATCATGTCATTTGCAAATGTGTCATGCTCTCCATAGTTTCTCAGTGGCATGGTGGGTGAACCAACTGTGTGTTGCAGGGCCTATATATGTACCCTGTATTGTAGATGTTACTCATCTTTCATTTCAGGCTATGCACTGTAACCTATGTAGATTTGACTCATGTGACATATGTATACAGGTGTCTGATTAATTCCTGTTTATTCACCTTGCCCACAGCATCGTCGGGGGACACGGATGGAAACACCGGCACGGACCGTGCGGAGGGACCGGGCACCAGTGCCAGCAGTGACATCTTAGCTGGCACATCGAGTGGAACTGAGGCCGAGGGGAGTGAGCCGGAGGACCTGTCCACTGCCACCACAGAATATGAAGCTGACGGGTCAGAGGCTGAGCTCTCTGATGGGGCGGAGGCTGCTCCAACAGCTGACAGCAGCACAACATCTCTCCCCGCCCCCTCCATTGCCATCACCGGCCTCCCACTTGCTCGTGTCCCTTCCTTGCGTGCTAGGTCACCACGTGTCTCCTTCCTGCCGGGCACCGCACCCCCTGCCCCTGTCTCCACTGCTGCCGCCAATGCCGAGTCTGTGGACATCCTGCGGCAGTTGCAGGTTGGTCAGGCTGCGATGCTTAATGTCCTCCATGGTCACAGCCAAGTGCTCAACAACATGGAGGCATACTTGGAGGGCATTTCAGCATCGCAGTCTGACCAACGCAACTTGCTGCGGTCTATTGACTCGACACTGACTGCAGCAGTGGGTCTCCGGCAGCACTTCGTCCCACCCCCTACCCATGCCCCATCCACACTTCCCACTGCCATGCCTGTCCCACGTACACCCAGACTTCAGCATGCACACACCCCACCAGACACAGGCACCACACCAGCAGGGAAGGCAAAGCGCACACCTCCTGGCACGCACACACAGGGTGAAGTAGGCACACCCACTGGGTCGTGGGGGAAACGGAAGACACGCAGCCAGAGTGGGAGTCCACATTCCTCACGACCACCACCCTCCAAATCCACACCCCTCAGCTCTCCTGGCCAAGAGTCGGACACAGGGTCAGTCCTGCCCAGTCTGTCCATCAGCCCCAGTGTGGCACCACCCTGCAAGCGGTGGAGGCAGGACACCGGCAGGGGAGTTGAGTCCCCCCCCTGTCCACACCCCCCCCCAGTAGCGCTGCGACCCATCCCTCCAACCCCCCCCTCCTTGGGGCCTGTGGTTCCTTCGGGTGCAGGGGAGATGCTGGGCGACCTGGCAGTAGTGTGCAGCGCCGTGCTCGACTCCACCTTTGGCGCTGCCCCACCCCCTGTGTTGGAGTCGTCCGTCCCTGCACCCACAACACCTCCCCTTGCCCCTCCTGTCCCTGCGGTGCCTGGTCCTTCCCCCCAACATGATGCCCCCCCCTGTGGAAGACAAAGGAGTCTGACTGTGCAGGCAAGCTAGGGGACACACGTACCACTGTGTCCCCCATCCGGATTGGAGTCATGGACTGCCCTATGGGCCTTGTATATATTGACATTTATGATGATTCTTACTTACATCCTTCTGAATAAAGCAATTTGTTTTTTCCTTGGAACACTGCTGTTTATCTGGTATTGCTGTTGGTGGACCTGCTCCATGATTTTGGGTGGTGATAATGTGTTGGGTGTGTGGGAAATGTAGTCTTGTGCTGGTCATAGGGAGGACCCTGGTATCTGTGTGCCATCACAAGCTGTTGGCTAAATTACTTTGTTCATGTAAGCAGTTACTGCATGGTGACATCGTCCCAAGGTGTGTTCCTTCCTCTGTGTACCCTGACATCTTCCCTGCAGGGTGTTTCCACTATGTGGTGCTGAGCTGTGTCTGCATCAGCTGGGGGTGTGACAGACTCCTTCTACTTTGCACATGCATGCTGAGCGATGTCTCCACCTGCATCATTCGTGGCATCCTTGGTGGTCACTGTACTTGTGTATGTAGACTGTTGACATGACTTCATGTGGACATGTTCTCTTTTAGGCGCTATGCATGTGTGTACTCCCAGCCTCGCACACATGTGGTACATGTACTGCAGGGTCTTTGTGCACCTGACTGACATTTGTGGGCATTGTATCTGTGGCTACTCCACCCTTTGCTTTCCATGGGCACTGCTGGGAGGACTCTGCACCCACCCCTCCTGCGTCTGGGCACTGCTGGGAGGACTCTACACCCACCCCTCCTGCGTCTGGGAACTGCTGGGAGGACTCTGCACCCACCCCTCCTGCGTCTGGGCACTGCTGGGAGGACTCTGCACCCACCCCTCCTGTGTCTGGGCACTGCTGGGAGGACTCTACACCCACCCCTCCTGCGTCTGGGCACTGCTGGGAGGACTCTGCACCCACCCCTCCTGTGTCTGGGCACTGCTGGGAGGACTCTGCACACACCCCTCCTGCGTCTGGGCACTGCTGGGAGTGATAGGCACCCACCCCTCCTGTGTCTGGGCACTGCTGGGAGTGATAGGCACCCACCCCTCCTGTGTCTGGGCACTGCTGGGAGGACTCTGCACCCACCCCTCCTGCGTCTGGGCACTGGTGGGAGGACTCTGCATACACCCCTCCTGCGTCTGGGCACTGCTGGGAGGACTCTGCACCCACCCCTCCTGTGTCTGGGCACTGCTGGGAGGACTCTGCACACACCCCTCCTGCGTCTGGGCACTGCTGGGAGTGAAAGGCACCCACCCCTCCTGTGTCTGGGCACTGCTGGGAGTGATAGGCACCCACCCCTCCTGTGTCTGGGCACTGCTGGGAGGACTCTGCACCCACCCCTCCTGTGTCTGGGCACTGCTGGGAGGACTCTACACCCACCCCTCCTGCATCTGGGCACTGCTGGGAGGACTCTGCACACACCCCTCCTGCGTCTGGGCACTGCTGGGAGTGATAGGCACCCACCCCTCCTGTGTCTGGGCACTGCTGGGAGGACTCTACACCCACCCCTCCTGTGTCTGGGCACTGCTGGGAGGATTCTGCACCCACCCCTCCTGTGTCTGGGCACTGCTGGGAGGACTCTGCACCCACCCCTCCTGTGTCTGGGCACTGCTGGGAGTGATAGGCACCCACCCCTCCTGCATCTGGGCACTGCTGGGAGTGATAGGCACCCACCCCTCCTGTGTCTGGGCACTGCTGGGAGGACTCTACACCCACCCCTCCTGTGTCTGGGCACTGCTGGGAGGACTCTGCACACACCCCTCCTGCATCTGGGCACTGCTGGGAGGACTCTGCACCCACCCCTCCTGTGTCTGGGCACTGCTGGGAGGACTCTACACCCACCCCTCCTGCGCCTAGGCACTGCTGGGAGGACTCTGCACCCACCCCTCCTGTGTCTGGGCACTGCTGGGAGTGATAGGCACCCACCCCTCCTGTGCCTGGGCACTGCTGGGAGGACTCTGCACCCACCCCTCCTGCGTCTGGGCATGTACGCTCCATACATACACTGTTGGGGTGGAGGTACGCTCCATACATACGCGGGTGGGGTTACGGTCCGTACATACACTGTTGGGGTGGGGGTATGCTCCATACATACGCTGGTGGGGGTACGCTCCATACATACGCGGGTGGGGGTACGGTCCATACATACACTGTTGGGGTGGGGGTATGCTCCATAAATATGCGGGTGGGGGTACGCTCCATACATACGTGGGTGTGGGTACGTTCCGTACATACACTGTTGGGGTGGGGGTACGCTCCATACATATGCGGGTGTGGGTACAGTCCGTACATACACTGTTGGGGTGGGGGTTCGCTCCATACATACGCGGGTGGGGGTCCGCTCCATACATACGCGGGTGGGGGTACGGTCTGTACATACACTGTTGGGGTGGGGGTACGCTCCATACATACGCGGGTGGGGGTACGGTCCGTACATACACTGTTGGGGTGGGGGTACACTCCATACATACGCGGGTGGGGGTACGGTCCGTACATACACTGTTGGGGTGGGGGTACGCTCCATACATACGTGGGTAGGGGTACGCTCCATACATACGCGGGTGTGGGTACGGTCCGCACATACACTGTTGGGGTGGGGGTACGCTCCATACATATGTGGGTGGGGGTATGCTCCATACATACGCGGGTGGGGGTACGGTCCGTACATACACTGTTGGGGTGGGGGTACGCTCCATACATACGCGGGTGGGGGTACGCTCCATACATACGCGGGTGTGGGTACGGTCCGTACATACACTGTTGGGGTGGGGGTACGCTCCATACATACGCGGGTGGGGGTACGCTCCATACATATGCGGGTGGGGGTACGGTCCGTACATACACTGTTGGGGTGGGGGTACGCTCCATACATACGCGGGTGAGGGTACGGTCTGTACGTACCCATGCCCACGCTGTGGAATGCTTGTGCAGCCCGTACCCAGGCCTTTGGCACATGGGTACGGGCCGTACTGCCATTGTTGGGGTGACGTGGGTGTGGGCGTGGTACGACTCGTACCCACGCTCTTAAGGCGTGGGTACGGTACGTACCTGTATTGTTGTGTTGCCGGTTCGCATCGTCGCCCACTTCCGTTATGGCGGATGCTGGCGTTGCTGGACACGCCCCCACCTCCTCGAAGTGACCAAGGCCTGGAGGTGAGGTATGTTCAGGGCATGTGTGCTGTGTGACTTGGGTGGGGGTTTTGTGTCCTGCCCCTGCCCCCCCCCTTTGCCCCTGGGTGTTGTTCTGACCTTCTGCGGCGTCTGCGTCGGTACCTGTAGAGGAGGTCGACTGCTATGAGGGCCGGGATGACACGTAGGTTCGGGTCCATGTCGGTCCGTCGTGTACAGGTGCTCCTTGTGCGCGTCGTCCTGATTTCCCGGCAGTTTCTGGCTGCCGGAAAATATTCTCCGCGCGGGATGACGTCGGTGCGAATCGTACTTCCTGGTTCGTGGAACGCAGGCTGCATACGCCCCGACGTCACGTCGGCGCTTTTCCGGATCTCATTTGTATGTTTATTTTCCTCGGTTGGTGTTTTGTACGATTCGTACGGAAATAGTGTTTCCGTGCGAATCGTACTTGCATGTTTGTAAAGTTTTGCAACCGGGTACGAGTCGGACGGAGAAAACCCTCCGTCCGACGGTTCGTACCCGGTTTCTCCAGGATCGGAATCGGCACCATAATCTTCTGGAACAGCTGCCATGATGCAGGATGTAAAATATGATGCTGTGTGCTAAGCCTCACTGCCACACTCTACTACACATGTAGTCATAAGCCATCCACAAGTTGCACTATCCTTTCCTGTCTCTTGAACGCACCACTGCACTGTTGCAAGAATAAAGGCATGAAAATGTTCCCAAAGTGCACCACACCATTCATCTATGTTTAGAGTCTTTTATATTCATTATGTCAAATGTATGTTACTGCATTTATAAAATAGAACTAGTAAAAAACAAGGCCTCATTCTACACATTTTACACATTAATACTTCACCGCTCTTCTACAAAAACTCTGATCTAATGATTTTGCCAAGGCTTGCTTATTGCATGAATATGTTATTTTCATATTCGTCAGACTGATAGAGGCCAGACCTGTTCGCCTTGTCATAAAGCCAATTACAACTTCGTCAAACTTACAGAGACTAGTCTAAAAATGTCAAATGTCATTGAGTCATGAACAATTTACACATATTTCAAGGATAAGTCTTTGTTTCTGAATATCATCAAGTCATCCACTATGGCCTGATTCTGAAAGGTAAACTTACACTTTTGTGTAAATTTAGGGCTAGATGTACGACCCTTTTTTGTGGCCACAAACGGGAGATCCTCCCGTTTGCGACCGCAAAAAAGGGTAATGGCATGTACAAATGCCATATTGGGAGACACTGACTCGTAAAATAGCATTTGCGACTCCTGCTTTTAGGAAGGGGCGCCCCTTCTTAATAGCGAGTTGCCATGCCATGTACAATTGCTTTGTGACTGAATTTGCGGCCACAAAACACTTGCAGTTTACCACCTACTTCAAGTAGGTGGTAAACCACTCACAAATGGGAAGGGGTCCCCAGGGGACTGTTGTGAAGAAGACACAGTAAGCAGGTGAGCCGTTCACAATGTTTTAATGTTCAGCTGGACCAACAAGGCAGAGCGGCAAAGGCATACACAACTTTCAACTGTCTGCTGCTCCAACGCCCCATCCGGAAGTCTCACGCAGTGAGGTTCTATACAAATTAACATTCTAGGACCAAGCATAGACTACTACATGGGTTCTTTCTTAAGGAAACAAAATAAACGAAGACAAGAGCAAACAATGACAAACAAAGGAAGAAAAAGTAAGCAAGAAAAAAAAAACTTAAGAAACCTGTGAGGGAAAAGGGAAAAAAGAAAGGAAGATAAACAGAGCACATAATAAAAATGGTAAAGAACAACACCTGTTGAAGACAGGATTGAATCAAACCTTGTAACAAGAAGGAAGTTTCCTAACTCGAGAACTATGTCTCAAATCAGGCTGACCAACACTAACAGAATTCCTTTTCACCACCCACACTACAACCACTGGAACCTTTACCCAAGACACCGCTGTCCATTCACAAGTTTCACAGAATCTCCTTTAACTTCTACAACCCTTACAGGTGGACCAAACTTGGAACACCCCTTCTTCACGTGGACAGGCTTTTTCACACGAACATGATCACCAAGGACAATTTCCATTTCCTTCACATTCTTCTTGTTATCAAAGTATCTCTTTTGCTTCTCTTGTGTCATTTTTACACGACTCCTCACACAAACATTAGACCACTGTCCACCTCTGACCCATTTACTCATCCAACTAGGACAAAAAGTGGTGGTGGCCCTCCGACCACGCAACAACTCAAAAGGTGAAACACCAGTAGTCGAATGTGGAGTACTGCGATAAAACCAAGGCATGCTCTTCACAGAGTTAGCAACAACACATCTATTAGCAAGCGCCCACTGTATGCACTCCCCCAACACCCTGTTCATGCATTCAACCAAACCGTTGGTTTGGGGGTGATACATTGAACTCTTGAGATCTTTAGTCCCAACGGAATTGAGAAAATCTTCGACCTCACTTGCAACAAATTGAGCACCATTGTCAGTCACAAGGAACTCGGGAAAACCTTCCTTCAAAAACACATCATTTAAGAATTCAATAGTCTTAGAGGTCACCTCTCTCACAAACTTTACCTTTTGCCACTTCGAGTAATAGTCCAATAATACCAACGCAAACCTTGAAAAGACGTCAAGTGCATAAAACGTACCAACAATGTCAAGGCCCAACTTCACCCAAGGTGCAGAAGGCAACTCAATGGGAGAAAGAGGAGGCGTGCAAAACTTGGCAGTCTTGTCGCAGCTGGAACAAATGACACATGACTTAACAATTTCATCCACCTCCCTGTCCATGGAGGGCCACCAAAAAGAGACACACACCCTTTTTTTAGTCATAGTGGATCCCAAATGCCCCTCATGAGCACACCTAATTAAACCAGATCTCAAACTTACAGGAGGAACTAACTTGTCAACCCTCATCAACAAACCATCCTCAATTGACAAATCATCAGCAACTTGAAGAAATGTTTTAAACTCAAAACTCAAATTCCTCTCCCTAGGCCATCCCATTGCCACATACTTCATGACCTGGGTCAAGGAAACATCTGTACTGAGGGCCTGACGCCATTCTGTTTTAGAAATAGCAAACAAATGTGGAATATCCACAGCTGCCACAATAAACTCCTCCTTGTCCTCTTCTCCCAAAACTTGCTCACTTTCCACAATGTCAGAAGAACGTGAAAGGTAGTCTGCACAACCATTCTTACTTCCAGGAAGGCACTCTGAGTTAAAATCAAGTTGAAGAAGTTTGGAAGATAAACGAGCAATGTGAGGAGTGAATCCTCTGACATTCTTCCCTCTCAAAATAAAAATCAAAGGCTTGTGCTCAGTCTGCAGACAAAAGCTTCTACCCCAAATGAAATCCCAAAATGTCATAACTGCCCACCAACAAGCCAATAGCTCCTTTTCGATGACAGAATATTTCATCTCTGTCGAAGCTAGCACCCTGGAGGCAAAACCAATTGTTCTGACCTCCCCACCTTCATTTTGACACAACACTGCTCCCACACCAACATTACTTGTACCAACAGTCAAAGTGCAAGGAACAGCAGGATCATAATGCTTTAACACCTTTGGAGAGACAAGTTGTTGCTTCACCCACTCAAACACGTTCTGACACTCGTCACTCCACTCAAAGGCAACACCCTTCATAAGCATTTTTGAAAGAGGTCTCAACTTGTTTGCAAAATCTTGTATGAAACGTGAATAAAATGTACATAGTCCAAGGAAAGACTTGAGGCCAGCTTTGTCTGAAGGGGCCTTTGACAGAGCTATGGAATCTACAAGACTAGACTTGGTTGAATCCCCTGTTCGGTGACCAAGTGCCCCAAATAGTCAACCTTTTTGGTAAGAAAGACACATTTGTCCCTACGCAGCACAATACCATTAGACTGGAACCTTGATAACACTTCATGAAGGATGGCATAATGGACAGCTCTGTTTGGGGCAAAGACCAAGACATCATCTTGAAAAACAGATAACCCTTCTATTCCTTTAAGCATGTTGCTCATCACCACTGAAAAACAGATGCAACAGACGCAAGGCCAAACGGCATGCGGGCGTACTGGTATGTGTCAAAAGGGGACACAAATTTGCATTCTTCAAACCTGCTAACAGTTCATTGATATTTGGAAGAGGATGGGAATTCACCCAAATTTCTTTGTTTAGACAGCGGAGATCAGTACAAACTCGTAACTCCCCATTCTGTTTATGCGCAACCACCAAAGGTGATAACGACAAGGAGGAGTCAACAGGTTCCATTATCCCTTTGGAACACAGGGAATTAGGTTAATTCTCTAAATCATGCCTTATGCTAAAAGGAACATTCCTGAGCTTGTGCTTGACGGGTCTGGCACCATCTTTAACTACGATCTTATGCTAGAAATCCTTGATCTTCCCAAGCTCACCCGAAAGTACATGAGGAAATTTGTTGAAAATGTCTTCAAGATCAGGATTACCTCTCACAACAAGTACTTGTTCTGTGGTTTCAGGCCTCAGTACCATTCCAAAAAGCTCCTGATGAAACCAGCCCAGAATGTTCAAACTTCTGTGTGCAACATAGATCTTTCCTGCAATTTTCCTCCCCTTGAACTCCATTATGTCCTCAATATATCCAGACAAATTAATCTCACGCCCCTCGTAGGAAACTGCTTTACGATCCGGTGGTTAAGACTGATCTGGAAGGCCAAGTATTGTCAAAAAACTCTTGCGTGATCATAGAAATACGAGCACCAGAGTCTACTAAAAGCTTCAGAACTTTTTCCCCGACTAAGATCACCACATATGGGTCAACACATAACTCTGGATTGCCAACCGTGACCCCGTCATCTTGTACCACCACCACCATGTCTCTAAGATCATTAGTAACAAATTCATCATCATCACAAAGCAAACTCTCATCAACAACACACTTGACATGAGGATTGTGGAGAAGATTTTATTCTACCAGCTTGACACACTTTCACAAAGTGACCGGTTTTGTTACAAATTCTACAAGTCACAAACTTAGCGGGGCATCTACCGTCATTCCAGTGAGTTTTGTACCCACACCTAAAACAAATGTTTTGTTGGGAAAAGAAAGCATTCTGCTTGTCTCCATAGCTAAAACATGATCTGACAGAGGTTTTACTGTCTTTGGTTTCCTTAATTTCCTTCGCTTTAACAGCAGAAACACACTCACTGGGCCAGATTTACAAGCCCCTTGCGCCACTTTTGCGTCACTTTTAACATGGGAAAAGTGACGCAAAAGTGGTGCAAGGGGCTTGTAAATACCCCCTACTGTTTTTAGTCTCTAGTTCCTTTGCCAACAACTGTGAAGTTTCAATGCTTTTGGCTAATCTAATAGTTTCATCCAAGGTTGGGTTTCCCATAGAAAGCAGTTTTTGTTTGATAGTTTTATCAATATAATGACAAATGAATTGATCTCGCACTAACTGATCTGCAAAATTTTCAGATTGGCATTCAGAAATCAGCCTCCTCAATGCTGTCATGTACATGTCAACATCCTCTCCAGTGTGCTGTACACGCAAAACAAACTTGTGACACAAAACAACTAAACTGAGTTGTACGTCAAACCTGGTTTGAAGTCTTTTGACAGTATCCTGGTAATCATCAAGAACGTTCTCTCCTTCAATAACAGGCGGAGGAAGATGTTTCAAGATTGCTCTTCCTTCAAAACTCAAGGAATGAAGTAAGAGGTACTTCCACGGCTCGGGTCTAAATCTATTTGCACCAATTGCACCAAGATATGTCTCAAACCCATCAAACCACTGTTTCCATTTGATGGGTGGTTCACCAGGAGTTTCCAAAAACAGTGAAGGAGGTGCCACAGCTTGCATATTCGCAAAAAATGGCAATAACAAAAAAAACACAAAATGAATTCAAGTAACTTGTATGAATGTGTTATAAGGAAATACAGAGAGAGTGAGATGCCAGACAAAAAAAGTCTGTTTCACAATAAAATGTACACTTTCCCAAAAGTACAATTAATAAGAGAAAACACTTCACTGGTAAAGTGCAGCGTAATATTTCACACAGTTTGTAAAAGCTGCAGCTTCACCTTAAAAAATGCTGTTTCGCACTGTAGCTCCTATGTACTGTAATCCTGATGATGCTTATCACCAGACTAAAATAGCAGACTTTGTGACGTTCCTCCACTGAAACACCACTGTGACGTAAAATAATTGAAACTGACAACATTCCAATTTCCGTGTTGACTGCAGCAAACTTGACTTCTGTGATGTGAGGTTCTAGGGGAAACATCCTTTACCACGCAACCATTACAACGCGGTATGGTTACATCGTGGTTTTAACAACGCAAGTCGTTACACCGACTTGCACTGGAGGGCGCTGTAGGATAAGGAATAGTGTGAATTACTTTCCAACACCTTCCCTACTGTACGTAGACTGGAGTTGGAATAGTAATTCACACTATTCCTATGTCCAGCGCCCTCCAACGCAAGTCGATGTAACGACTTGCGTTGTTAAAACCGCAATGTAACATACCGCGTTGTAATGGTACGCGTTGTTACATCATACATCCGGTTCTAGTTCTCTCCTTGTCTCGACGCGCTGTTGTTATTCATATCACTGGCACCGCGGAACGTGGGGTTTTGCATCCCAGACTTGAAACACTGCGTCTTTTCCTCCTTGCGTTTGCGTACTCTCATCACACGCGCCTTCACGTCTTGTACACTTGAAACGCAGAATCACCCATGCGTTTCACCTCGTGCACAAAACTTACTTTGTCCGCTCTGCACACTTTCCAGCAAAATATGCCAGTTCCCATAATCTAGCTTTTTTCTTGTGAGTCCCTATTTGGTCTAGCATAGCTATCCTTTTAGTGGAATGTACCCATTCTACTTCTGTGGGGGAAGATGGCAATATCCACTTAATGCATATTTCCCTCCGGGCTAGTTAGCCAATTTATCTCCACATTTGGGGCACGTCTTAATGGCTCGACTACCCATCTTTGAAATTTTCTGGGGAGTCCAGTATGCCTTGTGCGCTGTAAAGATGTGATTCTTTTTTAAAGAAGCAGCATTTACATAGGACCAAAGATAGAACATAGATACTTGCCCGATATTTTCAAGGTCTTCGTCCGGAAGGTCTTTTTTCCAAATTTCCATAAACGCAGGCTGGTCCTCCTCACCACCTTGGGCAAGTAACCAGTACCAGGCAGCCACTTCTTTTTCTTTGCCACTACGAGTGCATATCTTGTGCGCCAGGTTTGAGTTCCCTTTCATGTCACTCCCGGCAGATCTTATCCAGCTTGTCAGCTGATAATATTTAAACTTAGAGATCGAACTTCCGGTTAAGGATGATAAATGAGGCCAGGAGATTATTTCGCCTTCCTGTAGAATTTGCCCCCAAGTGTTAATCCCAGCTCTTCTTAACGGGGCTGCCAAGCTGTCCAGTAAGCATTCCGGAGTGCCCGGAGAATCCCAAATAGACGCAGCTACATCGTAATATGGGATTTTTAGCAAACGTCTTACTTGTGTCCAAATTTTTATTGCTGCACTTAGTATCTTGAGTTTCACTTTTTTGAAAAATTTGGGGTTCCCGAATTTGAAAAGAAACTTCCCAGCTTTTTTAGAAAGATCTTTTGTAAGGGCTTTGAAGAGAGGAGAGAACATACAATCTTCTAACATAAGTTGACGAAATTTTTTTAATTGGAATGCACACATGTACAAATAGAGGTCGGGACTTGCAATCCCTCCGTACTCCTTTTTTTTCCTAAGTTTATTTCGTGCAATCCTCGGACATTTATTAGCCCATATAAACCTTGAGAGAAGCCCTTGAACTTTCCCAAACCACCTTTTTGGGAACTCTAGAGGGATAGCGTTGAATAAGAAAGTGAATTTTGGAATAATGGACATTTTGATAATATTAGATTTACCCAAAAAAGAGAGAGAAAGCGTTCCCCATGATTGTAGCTGGGAAGTTATTTCTTTAGTTGTTTTATCAAAATTAACTTTTGATATTTTATTAATGTCGTGCACGATCTGAATTCCTAAATATCTTATCTCCTATAATTGGGTAGAGTTAGGTACTAGTTCTATTTAAGGGAAAAGGGAAGGGGGAGAGGCGATATGAAAGACAACCAAATCCAAAATGTTTATCTTGTTGGTCTCCTTTCTTTTTTTTTTTTCCTTCTTTTTCTCCTTTTTGGGTCCAATGATTATCTAACATGCCCAAGGTTAAGCCCAGGCGTATGGGCTGAGAAGGCCTTTCTATATGGGCAAAGTGCATCGTGGGCCAATGTAGACTCAAGACAAAGATGAAAACCCTTATAAGGAGTTGAAGGTTTGGTTTTTGGAGCCACTTGCATTCTCCTCGCTTCTGAGGGGTGTCCTTAAACCAGTAATTACAGGAGTATTCCTTCAGACTTCAACTTGGGTTAGAGACTCTCTTTTCTTGTTTCTTTTTCTTGGAGCATGTTATCTTCATATGAGGACTAAAAAAAAAAAATATGCCAGTTCTTTATGCATTGACGCGGAGTGCCATTGACAAATCGTCCACGCTTGAAACTCTGATTTGCCACATTATAATCAGCAGAAACTGGAAATCTGGCACGCAGGTGTGTGTTGGTGGCCCAGCACTCATCGCCACAAAAACGATGTCGTGAAGAAGACACGGTAAGCAGGTAAGTCGGTCACAATGTTTTAATGTTCAGCTGGACCAACAAGGCAGAGCGGCAGAGGCATGCACAACTTCCAACTGTCTGCCGCTCCAAAGCCCAATCCGGAACCCTCACGCAATGAAGTTCTATACAAATGAACATTCTAGGAACAAGCATAGACCACTACAGGAACCCCTTCCACTTTGTGAGAATCTGAGAACATATTATTAAGAGCAGTCAGTGGTTCCAAGAACCATTGCATGCCCTTAAAAAAATGAAACTGAAAAGTTTCATTCCCTTTTTTAAATGCATACCGTTTTCCTTAAAGAAAAACGGTCTGCATTTAAAAAAAAAAGACTGCTTTATTTAAAAGCAGTCCCAGACATGGTGGTCTGCTGACCCCAGCAGGCCACCATCCCTGGGAGTGCTAGGCATTCCTAATGGAGTTGCAAATTGCGCCTGCCTCATTAATATTCATGAGGCACGCAATTTGCAACCCCATTAGGAATGGCGAACAGTGTCTGAGACACTGTTATACATCCCAAATTGTGAGTCGCAAATTGCGAGTCGCAAATGCGACGCAATTTGCAGATCGCAAATTGGTGGGTCGTACATGTGGCCCTTAGTATTTGTTAGGTAAACACAAACTACGAGTTTAATTTTACAAATGGTAACTTTACAACTGTGCAGACTCCGCAGTGTGGGTGGAGAGGTCTGCACATAAAAAGATAGAACAGGATAAGATAGTAGTGATAATCTTCACAGGTTACCAGTGAATACTGATAACCTTCACTGGTTACCAGTGAATAAACAGCTCTTGTTTAAGACAGTTGTTGGCACCTGCCCTGAGCATGTCAGCTTCCAGCTTCAGTCTATTTGCCTTCTCAGATGCTTTGTTCATTCTCTCACTCAATCCTTGTTGTACTCATATACCGTCAAACCACAGGGGACAGATGCTCTTTCTTGGATCTCTCTCCTATTCAAGGACACTGGAGGCAAAAGACTCTGTCCATGTGACAACAGAGTAATTGTTGAGCCTGTGAGAGTACAGGGTCAGCACAGTAAAACCAGA
The DNA here is from genome assembly GCF_964204655.1 of Triturus cristatus. Classification (NCBI taxonomy): domain Eukaryota; kingdom Metazoa; phylum Chordata; class Amphibia; order Caudata; family Salamandridae; genus Triturus; species Triturus cristatus. The sequence continues at coordinate 885,307,996 of NC_140594.1, forward strand.
CCTATTGGTATTACCAATACTTGTTAGCTAGATAGTGGACAAAACGGCTCCTCATACATGCTAATCCTGTTGGTCTATAAATCGATATCCTTTCTAGAATTGGTTAGGCAGCTTTAAGACTCACACAGTATTACTCCACCTGCAAAGAAATGTGCATGACTATTAGTGTCAGATACAGAAACCTGACCCATATTGCATTTTGAGAGTTCCAGTCCTTAAAAACTGCAAAATGAGAGTAAAATATTAAACAGAAACCTTGGACCATGTTCCTTACAGGAGTTGTTAATACTTCTGTTATATAAACCTCTAATATCCTTTCGCTATTGTGAATAGAGTTTTTAAAAGTGATAACCCCCTGTAAGTGCATCACAGCGGTGGTTAACAAAACTCATGAACTACTGCTGTGATGTACTACTGTTTCAGTGGGTCACTTGCAGGTCTGTTGGCCACCATTCAAAAAACAGCAAACGGACCTGTGATGAATATATGGCTGGTGAACCCCTAACTCAAGGAGCTCCATTTAAAAATAAAGAAGTGTAAAGCTTTGGTTTCTTTACTTGTCCTCGCTAAGAAAATAAAGCAAGATGCCCTGCCAGTTAGAACCGAAAACGAACAAGAATTCCATAGCGTCAGGGGCTCTCACGCCACAGACAACTTCAAAGAAACAAGCATTTGCAATGCAATAGAACTCGCATTTGCGAGAGTTTGAGCTATTGGCATGGTAAATGACAATGCCTTTTATTTATGTGTTTTGAAAACCTGCGACGGTGCTTAAACCCGCACTTTGTACCGATAGTCCATGCTTACGAGAAGAAAGCCTGGAAGTAAAAGAGGCACCTTTATTGCTAGCCTTGCTTCTTATAAGCGGCAGGTGACTGTTTTTGCCCTGATTAAGTAATTTATATCCAATGACAGTGATCAACTAGTCAACAGTAGGTATTTTAACAAGAAGGACAGATTATGCACATGCACCAAACGCAGCATCTCTATTGTCAACACCATGGTGATAGCCCCAGATAAAAAAATTATTCTTTCTAAATTTCAGCTGGAGTTGAACATTGATGTTTTTTCTGGTAGATGTGACACTTAAAACAAAATGAAAGGTAGATTAAATATAGTTTACCCTTCATCTGCACTAGGACCGGTCTGTAGTTTGGAGATGTTGGCTTAAATCAATATGAATGTTAAATAACTGATGGGAGGTGGGAATACTATAAGGTGGTACAGTTCATGAAGCGAGAGGTCATTGTCGAATAAGAAAGATATTTACAATTTTTTGGGGTTGTGCAGATTTGTTTAGAAAGCTGGTTTGGTTGACACCTCTGAAGGCAGGTTCTGCTAACAGAGAAGAAGTAGTTTCTTTGAAAGCAAGTCTCTCCACTACCAATGTAGAATGGAGCAGGCATAGGCTTTCCACATTCCTTTTGCAACCTGTAGTTACACTTGGTGAGAAAAAACAAAGAGGCAGAAAGATATGCAGAACAAACCAACTCTGAGGGCTACTTTCACTTTCCATTTTGTGACTTATTCCTCCATGGCATGAGACCTGGACAAAGGACTACTGCTTTTGTGATAAGATGGAAAAGACACAGAAGGGAAGGGCGTAGAATCGCACATTATTTATCTAGCAGAGAAGGTGCAAGCAAGTCAATATTGTTACAGTCCTGACTGTTGTTCGGTCCCTTTAATTTTCCTCTTGCAGTTATCGTTGTTGGAGCTTCTGCAGTGCAACCCAGAGCATTTAAATGAACCTGATTTACAACAATATGTGGTTTAACGACCAGAGCTGCCAACATTGGAACTGGGTTCGAGTCTCAGCTTAATATCCTGTGATTCAAGGATTGAAATATACTGGAAACAGTGCCTGCTCTGGAGCCTGCACACAGGCTGTATGCCGAGTGGGAAAAGAAGGGAGTGTGGGAGGGAGAAGGGGGTGTGAGGGAAAGGGAGAGCAAGAGCAGTCAGCGGAAGCCTGGGGAGGAAAGAAAAGAAGCAATACAAATAAATAAATAAATAAATAAATAGAAAAATACCTTCTGTCGCTGTCCGCGAGCATTGTCCCCTATGCGGCTCTGATATCAGGAGAAACCTTCACATTGGCCACAGAGCATGCAAGGAGCAGGAGGCAGGAAACAAATATATGAAAGGAAAGTGCAGTGAAACTGTACTTTACCGGCGCGCCTCAGCCTTGAACGGAGGCGACCTATCGGCAAAGCGAATGAGTTAGGGGGCAGCAAACAACAGGTCTTGCAGACAGCTCATGCTTGCTGATGCTCGACCTGAAAAGACGTCCAACAAACCATTGTGTTTCCTTCACCGGCAAAGATGTGACTGACAGTGACCTTGTGTGCCTCTACAGTACAGTTCATAAAAACCCTCCGAGCATTTGAAAGTAGGTGACACTGCATCCGGAAAGAAGTTAAAAGAGGAGATAGAAAAGTGCATTTCAGTTTTAAAGGGCACCAATGTTTAACATAAGATAGCTGCAACATATAGTTACAGGAACTTAAACTTAATTGTAACAAGCATTGGCATAGCCAATAGGTCTCGCTTTTGGGACCTTATAAGTGTTTACCCATGCAACAGTTGCATAACTAAATACTTATAAGGTCCCAAAAGCGAGACCTATTGGCTATGCAAAGCGGCCATGGGGCCGCGAAAGTGAAAGTGATCGCGATCACACATCAAAGTGGCCGCAAAAGTGAAAGTAATTGCGGTAAAGCGCGCGCGCGCGCCCGCGCACATGCACTGTAGCTCTAGGCTGGCCTGGTAGCACTTTTTGGAGCCCTCATAATAAGTCTCGCCAGACCAGCGCATGCGCTGGGTCAGGCGAGACCTAAAAATGAAACAGAATACTTTCCAACATTATGTGTATGTGCAGTTAGTTATGGCTGTCACAGAAGCATGTTCAGAACGGTGAAAGGGTTACAGATGGGTAGGCTTAAATTAGGAGGTTTTCACCTTGGGGTTATGAGTGACATAAACAACTTAGGGTTCACTCTTTTTGTCTGTACCTTCACTCAGAAGCCCTCAGGAAACACATTCCTGTAATTGATGGCTGGCCCTCTATAATTCTATATGTTATAGGTGGCTTCCCCAGGAAGCCTCTATCATTTACCTCATATTCTAAATTTGGTACTACACTGCTATGAGTAGCAACAGGTGATACCAAACCTCGTTACCCACTGTTGCTACATCATAAAGGCCTTCCAGGCCAGGCTGACAGAATTTCCTGAGAGCCTGTCAGTGCAGCACTGCTTGTCTGCTTTCACAAAAAGCAGAAAGCACAGTAACACATCTGTCATGGACCATTTAATTGAAACGCATTTAATGCGAAATTCCAGCCAGAGTATGGCACCTATGTTTTCTTTGTTTTCCATGCCTCCATGAGGTGACGGCCAATTTGTGGACCCAATATGTGTGTGTGTTTCATTGGTAGCCTTTTTGTCTTTGTTCTCTATACCACCTTCCTTGCTTCCTTACATACTGCCCTTGCCATGTGGTGACTGGTGGGTGTTTTTGATTATTTTTCATTTTATTTCATTTTCTATGATTATTGATATTAGAAGAAGCCATGTCATTTTTTGTAGTATCTTTATCTGATATATTTATACTTATTTGTGCTTGTGGATGATTGTAATAGTCTGCAGTACAAATTTGTTTTTGACGATTTATTTTTTGATTTGGGAGTTCCTCCCCCTGTCTCCCATAGTGGTCACATAGACACTGAGATCCTGGAGGGATGCCAGCAACTTTTTTATTAATTTGTTCGATTTTTGCCTGCCTCCCCCTGACCTCCAAAAGCGTCCCATGGGCCTTGGAGGGCCACCAAGTATTCTTTAATTAATTAATTTGATTTTCCCTGCCTCATCTTGCCCTTCTCAGGGGTCCCATCAGGCCTAGAGGGACACAAGCTTTTATTTAATTAATATATTCAATTTTCCAGTTTACCCCCCTGCCTTCCATAGGAGTCCCATGGGCCCTGGAGAGACATCAGCTATTAGTTAGTTAATTTATTTGACTTTACCTGCCTATCACAAGGCTTCCAATGGCCCTGGAGGGGCAGCAGCTATTATTATTTTTTGTGCGTTTGTTGCCTCCCTCTGCCTTCCATTTGGATCAAAAGGGCCCCGGAGGGACAGCAGCATTTTTTTTATTCATTTACTTGATTTTTACCTGCCTCCCTCTGGGATCTCCTGGGCTGTGGAGGGACATCACCTACTATTTCATTAATTTATTAGATTTTGCCTTCTTCCCACAGGGCAGCTATGGACCCTGTAGGGACATCAGCTAGTTTTTAATGTATTTGATTTGTGCCTGCCACCCCCTGCCTTCGAAAGGGATAACATAGGTCCTGACGGAACGCCAGCAATTGTTTAATTATTTAATTTAAGTTTTTGCCTGCCTCCTGATGTCCCCCCAACAGGGGTCCCCTGAGCCTTGGAGGACTCTACCTATAATGTGAAGCTGTTTTATTCACATTTTGTCTGCCTCCCGCAGTGGTCCTATAGGCGCTTGAGGGACAACAGCTATTATTCAATTAATGTATTAGAATTTTTCTTGCCCCCCACGGAGGTCTCTTGGGCACTAGGGCAAACCACTACTATTAAATTTATTACTTTCAACTGACTCTCACTGCTTCCCACAGTGTTGTATATAATTACAATTCATGGCTTTACCACAAGTGGCTTTTTCGTGCAACCTTTGCCTCGCATGCCTTTTCCAAGTGCATGCCTTTACAAAGCATCCCTTTACCACGCTTGGTAAGTAAGTAAAACCCCTCCCACGTTCTCTCTCTCTCTCTCTTGCTATATATATATATATATATTTTATCTACTGGCGGTCGCCAGTAGATAGTTATAGTTAGGACCTATTTTCCATCGGAAATCCGCAACATTCTATTGGAAATTTCTTTGGCGCCGATTGACGAATCTTCGCTCCTACCCTGAAAGTTTCGTGGTGATTCATCAAGCGGGGGCCGAGAAAAAAGGGGGGTCCCAAAACACGTTTTCCCCATGCAATTTCCCTTAGGATCTGTTGTCGCAGCTACAGCCCGAACCGCTGAACGGAATGACACCAAATTTGGCAAAGAGGTAGTCCTCAGTTCGGACTCGTGCCTTTTGCATATTTGGTGTCAATCTGTTCAGTAGTTCCTGAGAAAATTAGGGTAAAAAAGTTAGTGATATCTATGGTCGGGGAGGATCCGCAGAGCCTACCCGCACCGTAAGTGAACCCTCCCCGAACGGAGCACGCACCCTCCCGATCGCGCACTGAATGCTAATTGGCTGTCGAGCGTCTCTCTACATTCGAAACCAGGAACTGTTGGCGGCCCTTTTCTGCCTCAGTAGAAGCGAGGCTGAAGAAGCAATGGGAATAAGTGCGTAAAACATATAAAGGGGGCAGAGTGGAAATACTCTGATGCTTAGGGGGTCCCAGAAGGACCCCCTGGGGCCCCCCTTTAAAAAAAAAAAAAAGCAGCGAAATGAGCTCAGTGCAGTGTTCCATGGTCTGTTTCTATTGTAACAGGCAGAAGGCAGATTGGGGAAAGGGTTGAAATGTATTTCAGTTGGAAAGGGATGAAATGTTTAACCAATAGAAATGTGTGTTTGCTTTTGAATTTATGTACGAAGGATTGTGATTTGATGTTTACATGTATATGTGTGGAAAATGAAAGGGAAACTTTTCCATTCTTTGCTTTTGCTGAGAGGTGCACAGTGTAGAGATTCTGTAAAAGAAAATATGGTGAGTGATTGATATACTCCTTGAAAGATGAGTTATTTAATTGTGAGGGGATGTATGTAGACTATTTTGATTTTAATCAGACTAATGTATTTTTCCTGCTAAAGTGTAGGGAGTACTTTTTTTCTCTACAATGTGTGTGCGAGCTAGCGGCATCGTAAATTCATACAGGGTACACGATTGTACAATTCAGAGGAGAGCAGCAGTGAAGGAACGGGTCATTAAGTGAGAGAGCAGGCGGCTCCTGTGGCGTTGACGTAGCTACTGACCAACGTTCTAGAAAGTTCTGGACGAACGGTTGAAAGAAGACACACAAGAGATTGAATACCCTGCCATTGAACTTACCTGACCACTGCCGTGAGGGGAACGGCCAGCAAGGGCAGCAGCAGTTCTTCCACCGCCATCAGCCATCAGCTGACCGCCGTGAGGGGAACGGCCAGCGGTAACTACATTGCCCAGAAGCCCCATGCTCACCCCAGGCGCTTGCCTTTGACGTCACTAGGCAGCGCCGGGGGAGCTTAAATCCGCCGCAGGTGCCCCGCGGCGCGGGACGCCCGCGGGCGAAGCCCGGGCCAAGGGCAGGGCCGTCCGAGGCCGGAAGAGGCCGGGCTGGGCCCCCCTTCTAAGACACGACGACCGGGAAGCAGTCGCCAAGACAGGGCCGGTAGCGTGAGTACCATCTACAGTGCTTACTATCCCATAGTATGTCGAAACGGAAAGGGAGCGGTGTAACATCGACCCAAAAGGGGGCCGGTCCACAAACATTATTGACATATCTTACAGGGGCTATGGATCAAATTGAAGAACAGATCCATAGGGTAGAAGAAACATTAACTAATGGGGGGGAGATAAAATCATTGCGGAGAAAGGGAATACTATCTGCCCCAAAGCTATACGAAAGGAGGGTTCTCAAGGACATTTGCACAACGGCTGTATACCGATCACGGATGACTTAATTAACCTTAGTGATCACAGCAGGACTGGTGAGGACTCATACCCGCCCCCAAAGCGGAGTATGATCTCTATACGCTCAGAATGCGCCCAACCCAGCGAAGGAGCTGAACAAGCTGTGGACATAGGACAGACTGATAGAGGGGGCATAAAGAGAAAAAATGTGCTGAGAAAAATGGTCTCTAAACCTAAGGCAACCAAAAGGCATTATGATGTGGGCAATGCTTCGATTATGGGAATACTGGAGGGTCAGAAAAGTATAATGGAAAGTCTGCAGAACATAATAGCTACCCTTCAAACCCATCTCATAGACGGCATGGGAGCATTATCAGATAGAATGGCGGCAATTGAAATTAGTATAAGAACCCTCCCAGGTAAGAACGCTGAGGCGCCACACAACAATGGAAGGATCCTGCAGGAATGCATTTTTAATACACCCATAAACTTAACAAATATAGATGGTGTGCCCAAAGCTCCTAATAATAATTCTTTGGCACAGGGTACAGGTGAAGAGGCGGAACAACGGAAGAGCTTGAAGGAACAAAAGGCATCTATAGACAGTAATATAACCACACGTAGGACCCAAAAACACTACACTAGAGCGCAACCCTGTCTTAATTTACCCCCGGCAGCCGACCCATATGTGGTCATACTAGCAAATGTCCCGGAGTTGGCCCAACCTGACTAAGAATCTTGGAGGGAACTACGTAATAAGTCGTTACATTGGCTGGGGAACCGGATCGGTCTGTGCGACCCCTTATTTAAGCACTTTAAAATGGCTAGACGTGTCCCATGGGTCGGGAACGGCAGAAAAGAACTTATGGGGGATTGTATAGTTCTGACCTTTAGCGATCCAAGATTGATAAGGGAGATCCTGTATAGAGCAGGGATCAACCGTCAGGTACACTCAGAAGTTGTTATCCTACCCCTACAATATTTTTATCGAGTAGAGAAGACAGGATTGAATAGCGCAAGGATTATTGGCAACAATGTCCCCATGGGGAAAAAAGTTGCTAGTGATCCCATTATTAACTGGTTACATCCTAACCGTTATGAATCCTTGTCACGGCTGGATGACCAGGATTGACAGTTTGTAATTCTGGAGAAAAAAATAGATACTCATGCCAGTAATACGACCTATAGATGGGGGGAGGTTGGCAGTGCTATTAGGGACCAGAACATTGGGAATACCCATGCCATTGAAGGGATACCAATGGAGTTAGATAGTATCTACTGTGATAATGCGGTCACTGACTATCATCCAGCTTCGTCTGATAATATGATTAATATTGACCAGATAGCAACATCTCAAATAGTCTCGAATAAGGGAAATCTGAGACAGATTGAAGAAGTAAGAACTTGTAATATCTTAAGCTGGAACGTAGCAGGTTTACCATCTAAAGTACATGACTTCGACTGGATACTCTTCATAGAAAAGAATGACATTATATGTCTATAAGAGACATGGCTGGAGAGGGAAATTCATATCCAGGGTTTTATCACGTTTCATACCCCAGCAGTCACTACTAACTTTGGCCGTAACAAGGGGGGGCTGTGTACTTATATTTCAGTTGAGGCAGAGGCAACTGATGTGAAGTTCAGGCATCAATCCGAGTTCTTTCAGATTTTGACTCTGAGGTTAAAACATGACAAAGAGGTGGCTCTAGTGAATTTTTATAATAACGTTCCAATAGAACGTCATGAGAGTGTTTTCAGGGAATTAGGCAACACATTAAAGAATATAAATGATAGTATGCTAAGGGACATGCCCCTAATATGGGTTGGGGATTTTAATTGTTCTCTCTGTGCGCATAGTGAATTAAACATCTGTGGCTTGGGGGAAGATAAAGAGGATTTTTCCTCGCATTTCTTGCATAGTAAAAGCGGGGAGATTTTTAATGAGATATTATTTCAATTTGATCTAGGTTTTGCAAATGAGATATGTTCTAATCCCACACCCTTTTGTGCAACTTTTAATGGAAGAGGTTGTACCTCAACGATTGACTTTGTGGTTCTCTCCAAGCGATATGCTTCTGACATTTTGGATTGCACCACGGAGGAAATCTTCATGAGTGATCACTATCCCATTATTCTTAGGTTGTATGCTCAGATAAATTGTACCAAAAATAAGATCCAGGTACAACATGATCACGGGGTGCAATTGGCGAAAAAAAATGGTTATACCCTAAAATGGGATAGAACCTGACACTTTTTTACACAGTCTAATAATTAAAACCCAGGCTGAATGGGACATATACCTTACGCAGGGGACTCCCGGGAGAACAAAAGCAAAGAGCTGGTTTGATTGTGATTGCTCTAAAGCTCACACCCACCTTAAAAAGATCTTACATACAGTACCTAAATGTAAAGAGGATCTAAGAAAGGCAAGGAATGCTTACCACCTAGCCCGGAAAAAGCGTAAAAGCCGGCTAAAGAAAGGAGCCTGGGAAGCATTACATCAGGCTAGTCTAAGGAGGGACAACATTAGCTTCTGGAAGGCTGTAAATGCTCCTTTCTATCAAGATAGAGAGGAAGATGTCATGGACGTGGCAATTACAGGTGAAAGGTGGGCGGAATTCTTTAGGGACTTTTTTAAAGCCACGGGAGCGGTCCTGGACAACCGAGTTGCTGACACTCATGATGTTTTTCCTCTGGGTTTGAATTTCACCCTGAAGGAGGTGATAAGAGCAATTAAGGAGAGTGCGGCAGGGAAGGCCCCTAGCCCGGATGGGGTCCCTGTGGATGTCTACAGATCAAATATGGACCTGTGGGCCCCACTGTTAATGAGGGTTTTGAATAGTTGTTCTACTTTTGAACTTATTCCCACGTGGTCAGATGCGAAAGTGGTCCCCATTTTCAAGTAGGGCATCAGAAATGAGCCTCGTTGTTACCGGCCCATTTCACTCTTGGACGCACTATTGAAAATTGCTGGGAGAATAATCCTTAACAGACTCCAAACCTGGGCGTCTGAGGCAGGTTTTTTAACAAAAATACAATATGGCTTCCGCTCAGCCATGGGAACCATTGAACAGGGATTAAATCTAGCTCTGATCATAGATAAATATACTAAAGCAAAGAGGGGGAAACTTTTTCTTACCTTTGTAGATTTGAGCTCAGCTTTCGATGGGGTTGATCATGGCATGTTATGGAATGCTTTAGAAGATCTTAAAGTAGACAGGGTTCTAATACTGTTTATAAAAGAAATGTATAGAAATGCGGGGGCAAGTGTTCGCTACGGAAAAAAGGGGGAGTGTTCGGAAAAAATTTTAATCGAAAAAGGTGTCAGACAGGGGTGTATACTAGCCCCTTTTCTTTTTACACTCTACATCAATAGCCTGGGAGAACACCTCATTAGAGAACAAAATGATTACCCGACTATTGGGGGTAACCCTATCCCCACCTTACTCTATGCCGACGATGCGGTGATCATGTCAAGAACTCAACTAGGCCTCCAGAGAGCAGTAAACAGCTTTGTTATATACATGAGAAAGAGGGGCCTAAGAGTGAAAACAACAAAGACATACACTATGGCCTGTGGCTGTAGTAGAGGCACGACATGTAATATTTTTATCGATGACAGAAAAATAGAAAATATAGGTTCCTTCTGTTACCTGGGCATAAGCTTTGATAAAAAGGGAACATGGAAATCAGCCATCAAAGCTAGGAAATTGAACTTTAGCAGAGCCCTGGGGGCAGTTATTAATTTTGCAAAACAAATAGGAGGAAGACCTGTCCCAGAACTCTTGAAAGTTTTTAAGGCTAAATGTGTGTCCATGGGGTTGTATGGGGTCGGATTATGGGGCATTGAAGACCCAGACATTATACAAATGTGTGAAAATGGTTTTATCCGTTATCTTCTGGGAGTACCCATTTCTTCTGCCACGTACAGTTGCCATCAGGAACTGGGTCTCTCCTATATATCGGATACCATCAAGATAGCCCTATTATTATTGTGGCATAAGGTGTGGGTCACAGATGAGACAGTTTTTAATAGAGAAATAATTTTAGATTGCCTTAAGCTGGAGAGAGTCAAAGATATGGCGTGACTTAATTACATAAAAACGACTACTCGGGCTATGGGGCACCCTGCATATTTTACCGATCCTAGCACTTTGGTGGATATTTCTAGGAAAGATTTGAAGTCACTTTGCCTGAAAGATTTTGAAGATCAAAGATGGGCCCAAGAGAGTGCTAAGTACTCTGTCATGGCGAACCAATTGATTTTGAGTGGCACGGGCCTTCAACAATATTTGCTGCTAGTACAAGATAGTTTTAGTCGTATGCTCTTGGCCCGTTTCCTTTTACAGAATGGTTTTATTTCCAGAGACAAATGTTTGGTCATCTCAAGTCTCTGTATGTCCCTGTGATGACGTGTCACTACAATCCACAATGCACTGCACTTTATTCTGTAAATATTTTAGTATACCCAGGAAGCGATATCTCAGACCGATCCTTAAAAATTGGAACATTAGATACTGCAGGGTAGCGTTTTTGAGACTACAGATGATGGAAACATCTGACACGATCATGGCAGTCAAAACTTACTTGAAAGCGATTATTAGGTCACGAGCCACAATGTAACTTTGGTAACTTGTTATTTTAACATTTTTAACATTTTCTTAATATTAAATTTTTTTATCTGCGAATAGAATATTGTGATGAATTTCCCCCCTTTTCTTGTAACATATCTTTTGTACTTGATTATTGTGGACGTGCCTATGTATATGCTGCTATTTTGAACTTTTATGATTTCCATGTGATGAAATCGAATAAAGTATTTTGATTGATTGTGTGCATGCAGAAACCATTCTGTGATTGGCATTTGTGTTTTTCATGTGTTTGTAGAGAGATAACTGTGCAGTTTTTATATTTTGGTAGAATTAGAAACCAGTCATTGTTTATGAATTTGTGAAATGAGTTATTTGTTTCTATACTAAAATGTAGTACTACTTCTAGATGAAGAAATGTGTTTTCATATAGAGCAAGGGATAGTGTTGTTTGTCTAGAATCACACAGTGAGTCTGTGTGCATTTGGGAACCACTGTGAAAGAAGCATTTGGTAATACCGTGTATTTGCTGACAGATAAGTGTTTTAAAACCAGTCAGGTTGTCAAGTTTTAGTAGCATTAGAAGACAGTTATGGCTTATGCTTTCATGAAATGAGTGAGGCATTGACAGTCGTGAAATATGTAGATTGTGTGCATTTCCCTTACCACTTGCACTGTAGTAAATGAGTTTTGGTAAGCTCATAGGGATAGTGGTGCTTGTCTAGAATAACACTGTGAGTTAGTGTGTATTTGGGATCAGTGTGAGAGAATCATTTGGTAACATCATGTATTTGGTGACAGATAACTGTTTTAAAATCTGTCATGTTGTGAAGTTTTAGTAGCAGTAGAATCCAGTCTTTGCTTATATGTTGATTAAATGAGTCATGCTTTGACACTGATGTGATGTACTTAAAAATGTAGATTGTGTGCAGTACCATTAACTCTTCCAGACTAGTGAATGAGTTTTGGTAAACTCCTAGGATAGTGTTGCTTGTCTAAAATCACACTATGAGTCTGTGTGCATTTGGGTAAGGATTGTGAGAGAAGCATTTGGTAACATCGTGTATTTGCTGACAGATAACTGTTTTAAAACCTGTCATGTTGTCAAGTTTTAGTAGCATTAGAAGACAGTTATGGCTTATGCTTTCATTATATGAGTCAGGCATTGATAGTAAATTGCAGTCGTGAAATATGTAGATTGTGTGCAGTTCCCTTATCACTTCCAGTGTAGTGAATGAGTTTTGGTAAACTCCTAGGGATACTGGTGCTTGTCTAGAATCACACTGTGAGTCTTTGTGCATTTGGGAACCACTGTGAAAGAAGCGTTTGGTAACATCGTGTATTTGCTGAGAGAAAACTGTTTTAAAACCTGTCATGTTGTCAAGTTTTAGTAGCATTAGAAGCCAGTCTTTGCTTATGTGTTTATTAAATGAGTCAGGCATTGACACTAAAGAGCAGTCGTGAAATATGTAGATTGTGTGCAGTTCCCTTATCACTTCCAGTGTTGTGAATGAGTTTTGGTAAACTCCTAGGGATACTGGTGCTTGTCTAGAATCACACTGTGAGTCTTTGTGCATTTGGGAACCACTGTGAAAGAAGCGTTTGGTAACATTGTGTATTTGCTGACAGAAAACTGTTTTAAAACTTGTCATGTTGTCAAGTTTTAGTAGCATTAGAAGCCAGTCATTGCTTATGCGTTGATTAAATGAGTCAGGCATTGACACTAAAGTGCAGTTGTGAAATATGTAGATTGTGTGCAGTTCCCTTACCACTTCCACTGTAGTGAATGAGTTTTGGTAAGCTGCTAGGGATAGTGTTGTTTGTCTAGAATCACACTGTGAGTCTGTGTGTATTTGGGAACCACTGTGAGAAAAGTGTTTGGTAACATCGTGTATTTGCTGACAGATAAGTGTTGTAAAACATGTCATGTTGTCAAGTTTTAGTAGCATTAGAAGACAGTTATGGCTTATGCTTTCATTATATGAGTCAGGCATTGACAGTAAATTGCAGTTGTGAAATATGTAGATTGTGTGCAGTTCCCTTACCACTTGCACTGTAGTGAATGAGTTTTGGTAAGCTCATAGGGATAGTGTTGGTTGTCTAGAATCACACTGTGAGTTAGTGTGTATTTGGGATCAGTGTGAGAGAATCATTTGGTAACATCATGTATTTGCTGACAGATAACTGTTTTAAAATCTGTCATGTTGAGAAGTTTTAGTAGCATTAGAATCCGGTCTTTGCTTATATGTTGATTAAATGAGTCATGCTTTGACACTGATGTGCTGTACTTAAATATGTAGATTGTGTGCAGTACCATTAACTCTTCCAGACTAGTGAATGAGTTTTGGTAAACTCCTAGGATAGTGTTGCTTGTCTAAAATCACACTGTGAGTCTGTGTGCATTTGGGTAAGGATTGTGAGAGAAGCATTTGGTAACATCGTGTATTTGCTGACAGATAACTGTTTTAAAACCTGTCATGTTGTCAAGTTTTAGTAGCATTAGAAGACAGTTATGGCTTATGCTTTCATTATATGAGTCAGGCATTGACACAAAAGTGCAGTCCTGAAATATGAAGATTGTGTGCAGTTCGCTTACCACTTCCACAGTAGTGAATGATTTTTGGTAAACTCCTAGGTATAGTGGTTGTTGTCTAGAATTACACTGTGAGTCTGTGTGCATTTGAGAACAACTGTGAGAGAAGCATTTGGTAACATTGTCTATTTGCTGACAGATAACTAATTTAAAACCTCTCATGTTGTCAAGTTTTAGTAGCATTAGAAGCTAGTCTTTTCTTATGCATTGATAAAATGAGTCAGGGTTTGACACTAAGGTGCAGTACCATGTACTATTCTGTTCATTGTGGCAGAACTGAAAATTTAAAAGTTTTACCTAAGCACTGTCCTAGAAGTAGTCTGATTATTTAGTCAGTTTCTAAGTACCAAATAGATTGCTTGAAATAAAAGTGTTCTGACATACTATACACTTGTCTTTTACACCTTCAATTCCCTTGTCAGTATCCATACACTTCCAGGAAACATCCAGTCACTTCCTTTGCAGTCCCTTAGAGACCTATTCAACAGCATGTACTAATCCATTGACTGTACCAAAACTCAAACACTTATAAATTCACCTAGACACTCTCTTTCCAGTACTCTAATGATTCAGTCCCTGCCTAAGTATTCATGCACTGAGCCAGTTCTTAGCACATGTACTACGTCAAACCCATTTCCACTATGCATGCAGTCCTCTAACCACCTACACACTTGTCTTTCACACCTTCAATTCCCCAGTCAGTATCCGTTCACTTCCAGCAAACACCCTGTCACTGCCGTTGCACTCCTCTAGTGACCCATTCAGCATCATGTACTAATCCATTCACAGCGCCAAATCCTAATAAATTCACCCAGGCACTCTCCTTGCAGTACTCTAATCATTCAGTCAGTACCCAAGTACTCATCCAGTGACCCAGGCCTTAGTATATGGACTGCTTCAAACCCTTATCCTCTATGTATGCAGTCCTCTAACCACCTACACAATTGTTTTTCACACCTTCAATTCCCTAGTCAGTATCCATACACTTCCAGGAAATACCCAGTGGCTCTCTTTGCAGTTCTCTAGTGACCCATTCAGCACCATGTACTAATCCATTCACTGTGCTAAAACCCAAACACTTATAAATTCACCAAGATACTATCTTTGCAGTAATCTAATCATTCAGTCAGTGCCTAAGTATTCATACACTGAGCCAGGCCTTAGCACATGGACTGCTTCAAACCCCTATGCACTATGCATGCAGTCTTCTAACCACCTAGACACTTGTCTTTCACACTTTCAATTTCCTAGTCAGTATCCATACAGTCCAGCACTTGTCACTGCCTTTGCACTCCTCTAGTGACCCATTCAGTACCAAGTACTAATCTATTCTCTGTGCGAAAAGCCTAGCACTTATAAATTCACCTAGGCACTCTCCTTGCTGTACAATAATCATTCAGTCAGTACCCAAGTAGTCATGCAGTGAGCCAGGCCTTAGCACATGGACTGCTTTAAATGCCTATGCAGTATGGATGCAGTCCTCTAATCACCTACACAGTTGTGTTTCACACCTTCTATTCCCTAGTTAGTATTCTTACTCTTCTAGCAAACACCCTGTGAGTCACCAAGTGTGTCTCCTTATACTACTGTAATCATTTAGTCAGTTAGCATGTAGTCTTTTAGTGAGGTAGGCTTTAGGGCATGAACTGCTTCAAAGTAGTATGCACTATGCATGTAGTGTTTTAATGATCGTCACACTTGTGGTTCAGGGCTATGGTTTCATAGTCATTTTTTATATAAAATGTATTTGTACAGTAATGGAATAGTATAAATTTGAAAGTTATTGATATACATTTATTTGTGATTCTTTTTTACAGATACAGAACAGGAGTGTTTCTCATCTGTTTGCACTCTTCTCGTGCAAGATTGTTTGGATGAAGGGTCCTTAGGTGTTTCATCATACTTGCTGTGCCGCACGAGTATTTTTTGTTAGGACCTCCTCGTAACAGAACTCTTTGGCAAATCTTGCGAGTGACGAAGGTGGCACTGGTCTTTGTTTGCTCCTTGGAAAAAGTAAAAAATTTCCTCACCACTGAAGAAAAACGTTGTTTGTGTGGTGACTTCTGCAAAACATTTTCTTCAGATTCGGTAAATATTTTAAAGCGGCAACATTTACAGTTTTTGTAAGTTAAACTTATAAAATGTTGTTAGCTGTATGCATTTTATATATCTGTGATTTGTTTCTTGTGGTATTTTGTTGAGAATACCATGTTTTTTTTTTTTTGCAAAAACAATTTTTATTGCATAATTCAAGTACAATAGCCATCTGCAATGACCAGCATATCATTGGTCTTCTCCTAGTAATATACTCCAGTGCATAGTACAGTGCAGACCACTTCCAACTATCAATGCTTTGCCCCCCAACACTCCCCAAGTTGAGAATACCATGTTGTTGTTTTTTTTAACAATCTTTCTTATTTTCCAGGTCTGTCGTCGACATCCATTGTCCCCACAGTAGTGTTCCGCCTTGTTGTTTTTTATTATTGTTGTTACAT
Source organism: Triturus cristatus (assembly GCF_964204655.1). Taxonomy (NCBI): domain Eukaryota; kingdom Metazoa; phylum Chordata; class Amphibia; order Caudata; family Salamandridae; genus Triturus; species Triturus cristatus. Next base: position 885,324,321 of record NC_140594.1, read on the forward strand.
TTTGTTTATTAGTTTATTGTTCATATATATGTTAATAAAAAAATAAAGTTTGAAAATAGTTTTTCATTTATATATTTATTATTATAAAAAATAAAGTTTGAAAAAAAAATTTATAACGTTTTTGGTTGTTATCTTAACTGCTGTGTGACTCTTTCTTGTTCTTATTACTGTTATTTGATGGAGTCCACCATGGTGTTACATTTTGGGGGACTTATCGCTGGAATCCTGGTGATATCTGCAGTTTGCACTAACTTTTGAATAGTGTGTTAGATTTATCTCAACTTTACTTCCGTTAAAGTGCTGATAATGAAATGGAGAGTAGCCGTTCCCGTGCAAAAAGACACAAGGTGCACCTTTCCCATTTATTCTAAATACTAAAATCCTGTATTGAATTGCACTGAGGTATTGGCTGCAGTTACAGTGTACACACAAAATCTATTAAGAAATCTCATCGTATTTATATTGATTGGGAATAGTGCGTCAGGTGCTGGATCTTGATGAGATACACTGCTCAGTTTGTATATTGTTCTGCACACGAAAAAAATCACATCACAACTTTCACACCAATTGCAATGCGAAACAAATTCCGGCGATAAGACACGTTAGCACCAGGGATTTTACACCTGCTTTCTGCTGGTGTTGAGCAGGACAACTACCTGCACAATGAAAGGGAACACAGCCAAGAGCCACACCACAACACCCACAGGTACCATAGAGTCAATGAGCATGATACAGGGATACCCATGAGGGCCAGAAGACTCATCTCAACAAGTCCAGGACCGCCAATGCCCCCCACACCCACATCTTAGTGGTCATTGTCTTAGCATGATAGGCACGAGCCCTGCAACATCACAGTGTGCTGTCACCTCAGCGTTGGCAGTGAGCCTGGATGTGCAGCTAAGCACGCATCCTCCTGCATGCACAACTGGCGTGTGCTGGTCTGGGGTTCACAGGTCAGTGCAGGGGTTTGCCTATCCAGCAAGGGGAACGGGGTGTCTCGGACATGTCCGTGTACAGGAAGTGTGGTAAGTGTGTCTCTGTGTTCTGGTGTGGCCGGCTACAAGAGCCGCAGCAGTTGATGTTGTAAACTGGCATGCACCACCTCCAAACGGCACTGTGATGTTGTAGTTGGAATGTAGCAGGACATGCGCAAATAGGCATTACAATGGCATGCCGTATGAGTGCACGAGATACAACAGCTCACCGTACAAAAGTGTGGGGGCTCGTGGGAGGGAGGAGCAGCCATTTGGCAACATAACACACAGTGAACTCGACCATGTGCCACATGCTGGGCATCTCATCCATGATGACCACGGTCGCAGACATCCCACAACACCAACGACTGGCCTTTGTACACATCCTGTATGAATGCAGCATGGTTTTCACTTCTATGCTCGTTCAGTGGTGTGATGTTGGCGGGTTGTGTGACTTGTGCTCCTTGTTGGTGTGTTTCATTTTGGACATTGTTAGTCTATATGTGTGTTGTACTTAATTGTGCATGTGTGCCATTCTGCCCATCTCCCCCCTCCCCCCACTCCCTGCTTCTTCCTCTTCCTAGTGCTGTTGTGCCTATACTTTTGTTGATGCACACATAAATACATGTAAACAATAAATTAGAATAGTTCCTTGATTCTTTTAGGTTTGAAAACTTCTCTATTGGTTTCTTTTTAATTTTCCATATGAACCGTTTTTTTAATATTCAACAACACATAGAAGTCAGAAGTGCAACGTATTCTATCAACACACTTTCTAGAACATTCTACAACACGTGGAGGTTAAAAGTTCATAAATTTTTTTAAACTTAACGATTTTTCTTTGTAACATTTTCTTGAATATTTAACGACACGTGCAGGTTAAAAGTTGATGATTGTTTTAAGTTCCAACAGTGCCTTCCAAATGCAAGTAGCAGGTGTGGTTGATCTGAGCAAATTTTATCTATGATATGTACTCCACGTTGAAACTGCTTTTTCTTAACCAATCACAAAGATGCTTTTCCACAAAACTAATGTGCACCCTACTTTTAAAAAAGAATGCTTTTCATGATATCTTTAGAGATAAGTTATAGATAGGAATTAGCATTTAAAAAAACCTTTGAAATTCACTGAAAAAACCATAGGTTTCAGGGGCGTTATAGTTAGGAATTGGCATTTAAAAAACCTTTGAAATTCACTGAAAAAAACATAGGTTTCAGGGGCGTTATAGTTAGGAATTAGCATTTAAAAAACCTTAGAAATTCCCTGAAAAAACCATAGGCGTCAGGGGCGTTATGGTTAGCTAGACATTTCCGTCATACAAAACCCTAGAAATTCCCCTGTTATAGTTAGTTCAGATAACTATAACTCGCGCCCCGCAATGCACTGCTGATGACGTCACATATTACATCACTCATGACATGGTCAGTGACATCACTGATGACACCACTGATGACATCTCAAATGACATCACAGATGACATCACTGATGATGTCATCCATGTGATAAATTACTGCATCTTCTCATACCCTAATTTAACCGTTGATACACCAACTCAACATTTCAGACGTCCATTCTCAAAACCATAGATACTCCAATACCAATAACTACATACCCACTTATTGACTCTTAGGTCTACATACACCTCCACTCATTCACCTGTACAGTCACTCATACTTACAGTCACTCCGTACAAGACTATCATATGCATTTATACACCTACATAGACACTCACACAGCACCAATCATCCATAGAGGTACTCTCACACCTAGTCAGTCATTCAAATAATTAATTACACTCCCATTTACTCACCTATGCAGTTATACACACTCAAGTTCACTTACTCATCACATTCTTACGCTCTTATACAATCATTGATACAAGCACACACTCATCCATACAGCCACTCTCACAATCACACACTCTCACATATACCCACTTATATACTCTTACACGCATATATACTGCCTTTCACATATGTAGTTAGTCACAAATGTACCACTGAGATATACATTCAACCCCTAACACACCCATACATACACTCACTCAACCATACAGTTCATCACAGATGCACTCTTAAAACCATGCACCCATAGAATCACCCACTCACACATCTATGCACAGTCACACACAGCCTACGCACACAAACACTCAGGCACCCATACAGATACTCAGACAACCAATCAATAACCCATATAGACACTCATATAGCTATTCACAAAACCATGCAGCCACTTATACACCAACACACAGACATTCACACAGTTTAGTCACTAGTCTGTAGTAAGATACATTTAATGACTCACTTATAGAGTCAGTTACACACCTACAAAATCATCCATTCACACACTTGTACACCCACTCATTCTTCAACAGGCCTTTCCCTATACATAGTAAACATATTAAAACTTTACAGAAACACATACTCACTGGATGACGTCATCAGTGATGTCATCAGTGATGTCATTCGAGATGTCATCAGTGATGTCATCAGTGATGTCACTGACCATGTCATGAGTGATGTAATAATTGACGTCATCAGCAGTGCATTGCGGGGGCGCGAGTTATAGTTAGCTGAACTAACTATAACAGGGGAATTTCTAGGGTTTTGTATGACGGAAATGTCCAGCTAACTATAACGCCCCTGAAACCTATGGTTTTTTCAGTGAATTTCTAAGGTTTTTTAAATGCTAATTCCTAACTACAACGCCCCTGAAACCTTTGGTTTTTTCAGTGAATTTCAAAGGTTTTTTAAATGCCAATTCCTAACTATAACGTGCATGAAGCCTATGGTTTTTTCAGTGAATTTCAAAGATTTTTTAAATGCTAATTCCTATCTATAACTTATCTCTGAAGATATCATGTTTAATGATTTTGATTGGGTTTGTATACTTTTCAAATTCAGTGTGTCGATTTCATTAATTACATTTTTTAAAAATACTTTTTCATCACCATTTCTTAAACTTATTTTTTCAATTAATTATTTTAAAAATTAAAAAATATTATTTGAACTTAATGGGTTTTTCAAACATTTTTTTTATATTTGTCAAAATACTTTTTTTAACTATATGTGCAAAACTTTATTTTATATATTTTTTTCAATGTTTTTGGATCCGCACACCCTAAGCGCACTGTTCCCGATCCCTACACGATAGCATCTGCGTATGGTATGCGTTGGGTACGTGTTTAGTGCGCGATAGCAATGCGACCGGTACGCAACTCCCAGCGTATACACAACACGTTCGATGTACGTAACACGACGTTTACGTGCTTCCGCGATGCGTCATCTGCATCTATGACGCGGTAGGTGCGCGGATCCCGCGAAATATTTAACATTTAAAAACACATATATATATATGTATTTCATGTGAATATTAATTGAAGACAAACTCCAAACTTGTCTTAAAACTAATCTATTTTTACATCTAATCTTATAATTTTTTTTAATTCAATTTCGCGGATGCACGCTGGGTGCATGCTGCGTAAGCGCAGGGTGCGCGGATCCCATGTGACCTGCAAAAAAAGAGATTTGATTGGTTCATTACACTTCCTCTTCTAACTATTGAAAGACCCCACCCATTTCAATCATTCTTCTTTGACCATCTTTAGAGCACCATCTCTTTGGAGAGAAGAAGATTTTTTAGACTAAGTTTACACTTAGCTCTAATTTTTTTCAACCAAAAATGGCTTCAGGGCAGCAGGCATCACCTGCATCACCTCATACTTCTGAGGATGAATTTTTGGCGGAGGCACCACCCAAAGAACGTTTTTCTTTAGTGGTGTGGACATTTTTTACTTTTCCCGAGGGGCAGAATAAGACCAATGCCACCTTGGTCACGTGCAAGATTTGCAAAAGAGTCCTGTCGGAGGGGATCCTAACAAGAAAAACTCTTGCAGCACGGCAAGTATGATGAAGCACATGAGGACCCTTCATCCAAACAATCTTGCACGAGAAGAGTGCCGACGGATGAGAAACACTCCTGCTCCTGTGCCATCCACCTCATCGCATCCGAGCACATCAAGAGTGCATCCATCAGCCCAAACCTTGGACATCCGTCCTCAATTTCAATTTTTAAAAGTGCTCTGCACTAAGTGCAATGCGACTTTGTGCTATGGTGAGCTGTCGATCGATCTGATCTGCCACAGCCAAGAAAGTCACATTTACTAGTTTTTTGTTTTTTTTACTGTTCCCTGAAGTTCATTGTTTGGTTTCTCCTGTTTTGTTTTTTGTTTTTTTTTTTGCAGAAAAACCAAAAAAATCAAAAAATTGTTCAGAAAACCCCAAAAAAATTATAAAAGAAGAAAGAAGAAAAAAAAAAGTTCTTGTAAGAACTAACTTTCCTGGTTTAAAAAAAGAGCTAAATTTCTTTGTTAGTGTTAGTTTAGATGAATGTATGTGTAGTACGTAATTGACTGAATGAATGCATTAGTAACGTATGGTGAATATATAAGTGCAGAAGTATGAGGAAGTGCTGCAGCATCACGCAGTAACCTCTTTAACTGCAGTGTGCTATAGTACTTCCGAAGCACAGGGATGCAACATATGTACATAAATATGTTGCAAATCTATGCTTCTGTCTGGACGGCTGCTTAAACTGCAGCCATGTGGTGACACAGGCACCCTTGCACCATAGTGCAAGGATATCTGTGTTATGTGCTGTTTGTTTTTCTGCAGGAAGACACACCTTCCTGCACAAAAACAATGAGAAAATGCATTTTTCTCCTTCAATGTATGCTGAACATTTCAGCATGCATTGAAGATATAAAAATGTGGAGAAATGAAAACAATTCTCCTTGTTGTGCTTTCCTACACCAATTTTAGAATGGTGCACCTTTCACACACATATCGAGATTTATGATTGCTGATCAATCTAGACATTTGTCTTGTTCTATGAGTATTCAGTGCAATCATGTACAACAACACTTATAGAACACCCTTTCAAAACAAAGTGGTCTGCATGATGAGGTTGTATTTACATGGAGTATAAAAAGTGCACAGAGTGCCTTTTCCTCTCTTTGTAAATATGAAAGAGTATCTTACACAATAACTATGTTACAAAAAGTGACATATTTCCGTTTTTAAAATTCCCAGCGAATGATAAAAGGTAAGCACAGAGTTTTGTCTGCAAAGATGTTCAAAGAAGAATGATTGAAATAATTGTGGTCCTTCAATAGCTAAAATAGGAAATATTATGAACCCCTCAAATCTCTTTTTTGCGGGTCACATGATATCTGATTATGGTCAGATTTCAATACTACATAGGTATAAACAGAGTGTTTTTAGAAACATGTTTCCACTTTGTAGCTTCTTGAAGACCTCCTCATTCAGCATATTGAGACTTAGTTAAACTTACCTTCACAGTAATAGGAATGAAAAAAATGGTACACATTTTTTTCACATTTTCATTCTAATCTAAATTCTTAAAAATTGCTTATTTTAAAATTTGGATCTGTGAAAGAAAAGGAAAAATACATTTTTTACAACACAGCATAATTTCCACAAAGTAATTTTTTTGCCTTTTTTGCTGTTCTCAGAATAAATTAAATTTCACTAAAAATAGTGATTTCAATCGTACTCATCACTTAGCGAGCAAAAAAAACACAATCGCAAAGATTGTTAAAAAAAAAACAACATGCTATTCCTCGGTATGCTGGATCCTGTGGTGGTGAAAGGACCATTAAAGAAGAGTTACCGTTTACCTGTATTGGTCTTTATTATAACACTATTCTCCAAAAAAAAAAAAATATACAAATCACAGATATATAAAATGCACACAGATAACAACATTTTTTAACTTTAACTTACAAAAACTGTAAATGATGTCACTTTAAAATATTCACCGAATCTAAAGATGATTTTTTGGAGGATGCACCACGCCCACAACGTTTTCCTTCAGTGATGTGAAAATGTTCTACTTTTCTCGAGGGGCAAACAAAGACCAATGCCACCTTTGTCACGCGCAAGATTTTCAAAAGAGTTCTGTTACAAGGGGATCCTAACAAAAAATACTCCTGTGGCACAGCAAGTGTGATGAAACACCTAAGGACCCTTCATCCAAACAATCTTGCACGAGAAGAGTGCAAACAGATGAGAAACACTCCTGTTCTGTATCTGTAAAAAAGAATCACAAATAAATGTATATTAATAACTTTCAAATTTATACTATTCCATTACTGTACAAACACATTTTATATAAATACTGACTAAGAAACTATAGCCCTGAACCACAAGTGTGACGATGGTTAAAACACTACATGCATAGTGCATACTACTTTGAAGCAGTTCATGCCCTAAAGCCTACCTCACTAAAACACTACATGCTAACAGTGGTAGGCTTTTCGCACAGGGAATGGATTAGTACTTGGTACTGAATGGGTCACTAGAGGAGTGCAAAGGCAGTGACAGGATGTTTGCTGGACTGTATGGATACTGACTAGGGAATTGAAAGTGTGAAAGACAAGTGTCTAGGTGGTTAGAAGACTGCATACATAGTGGATAGGGGTTTGAAGTAGTCCATGTGCTAAGGCCTGGCTCAGTGCATGAATACTTAGGCACTGACTGAATGATTAGAGTACTGCAAAGATAGTATCTTGGTGAATTTATAAGTGTTTGAGTTTTCGCACAGTGAATGGATTAGTACATGATGCTGAATGGGTCACTAGAGGACTGCAAAGGGAGTTACATGGTGTTTCCTGGAAGTGTATGGATACTGACTAGCGAATTGAAAATGTGAAAGACAAGTGTATAGTATGTTAGAAGACTGCATGCATACTGCATAGACATTTGAAACAATCTATGTGATAATGTATGGTTCACAACATGAGGACTTGGAAACTGACTAAATCATCAGACTACTACTAGGTTAGTGCCTGGGTAAAACTTTAAAATTTTCAGTTCTGGCACAGTGAATAGAATGGTACATGGTACTGCACTTTAGTGTCAAACCCTGACTCATTTTATCAATGCATAAGCAAAGAATAGCTTCTAAAGCTACCAAAACTTGACAACATGACCGATTTTAAAACAGTTATCTGTCATCAAATACACTGTTACCAAATGCTTCTCTCACAATCCTTACCCAAATGTACACATTCTCACAGTGTGATTTTAGACAAGCAACACTATCCCTAGCAGTTTACCAAAACTCATTCACTAGTCTAGAAGAGTTAATGGTACTGCACACAATCTACATATTTAAGTACAGCACATTAGTGTCAAAGCATGACTCATTTAATCAACGCATAAGCAAAGACTGGCTTCTAATCCTACTAAAACTTGACAACATGACAGGTTTTAAAACAGTTATCTGTCAGCAAATACATGATGTTACCAAATGCTTCTCTCACAGTGATCCCGAATACACACTAACTCACAGTGTGATTCTAGACAAGCACCACTATCCCTAGGAGTTTACCAAAACTCATTCACTACAGTGCAAGTGGTAAGGAAACTGCACACAATCTACATATTTGAGGACTGCACTTTTCTGTCAAAGCCTGACTCATTTAATCAAAGCATAAGCCATAACTGTCTTCTAATGCTACTAAAACGTCACAACATGACAGGTTAAAACAGTTATCTGTCAGCAAATACACGATGTTACCAAATGCTTCTCTCACAGTGGTTCCCAAATACACACTAACTCACAGTGTGATTCTAGACAAGCACCACTATCCCTAGGAGTTTACCAAAACTCATTCACTACAGTGCAAGTGGTAAGGGAACTGCACACAATCTACATATTTCAGGACTGCACTTTTGTGTCAAAGCCTGACTCATTTAATCAAAGCATAAGCAAAAACTGCCTTCTAATGCTACTAAAACTTGACAACAAGACAGGTTTTAAAACATTTATCTGTCAGCAAATACACAATGTTACCAAATGCTTCTCTCACAGCGGTTCCCAAATGCACACATACTCACTGTGTGATTCTAGACAAACAACACTATCCCTTGCACTATACCAAAACACATTTCTTCATCTAGAAGAAGTACTACATTTTAGTATAGAAACATAACATAACTCATTTCACAAATTCATAAACAATGACTGGTTTCTAATTCTACCAAAATATAAAAACTGCACAGTTATCTGTCTGCAAACACATGAAAAACACAAATGCTTATCACAGAATGGTTTCTACATGCACACACACTGTCAATAAGATTATAGAGAAAAAAAGTACTCCCTACACTTTACCATGAGAAAAACATGAGTCTGATTAAAATCAAAATAGTCTACATACATCCCCTCACAATTAAATAACTCATCTTTCAAGTTGTTTTGTAGATTAAGAAGTATCAGTCACTCACCATATTTTCTTTTACAGAATCTCTGCACTGTGCACCTCTCAGCAAAAACAAAGAATGGAAAAGTTTCGCTTTCATTTTCCACACATATACATGTAAACATCAAATCACAATCCTTCACACATAAACTCAAAGGCAAACACACATTTCTATTGGTTAAACATTTCAACCCTTTCCAACTGAAATACATTTCAACCCTTCCCCCAATCTGCCTTCTGCCTGTTACCATAGAAACAGGTAATGGAACACTGCACTGAGCACACAGGTCAGAAGTTCAGCACACAATGTTGCTAAACAAGACAGGAAGTGTGCTTCACTTTTCAACATATCAGCTTATCATATATAATGTTCCTTACAATCTGTTTTTGTTAACCAATAAGAATCATACCTTTAAAAAACAGAAATATACACCCTACCTTTCAGTGTACAAAGTAGTCATACAACCAATGATTTCTTGTCTTTTTAAAAAAAAAAATTCCATGGATCCGCGCACCCAACGTGATAGGATGCGTGCACCGTGCGCACATTTCGCCGTTTAAAAAAAAAAAAGGGGGTCCCAGGGGGTCCTTCTGGGACCCCCTAAGCACCTCTAGAGGGTCAGAGTATTTCTACTCTGCCCCCTTTATATGTTTTACACACTTATTCCCCTTGCTTCTTCAGACTCGCTTCTACCGAGGCAGAAAATGGCCGCCAACAGTTCCTGGTTTCGAATGTAGACAGACACTCGACAGCCAATTAGCATTCAGCGCGCGATCGGGAGGGTGCGCGGCCGTTTCCGGGTGGGTGCGCTTACGGTGCGTGTAGGGTCCGCGGATCCTCACCGGCCATAGATATTTATGTACTTTTAACTCTAATTTTCTCAGGAACTACTGAACGGATTCACACCAAAAGGCACGAGTCTGAACTGAGGACTACCTCTTTGCCAAATTTGGTGTTGTTCCGTTCAGCGGTTCGGGCTGTAGCTGCGACAACAGATCCTATGGGAAATTGCATGGGTAAAACGCGTTTTGGGACCCCCCTTTTGTTTCGGCCCCCGCTTGACGAATCACCACGAAACTTTCAGGGTAGGAGCGGAGCGGAGCTGGCCAAAAGTTTGGAAAAGTTCGCGAGGATTTGTCAACCGGCGCCAGACTTATTGGGAATAGAATGTTGCAGATTTCCTGTGGAAAATAGGTCCTAACTATAACTATCTACTGGCGACCGCCAGTAGATAATATATATATATATATATATGTTATAGTTAGGAATTAGCATTTAAAAAACCTTGCAAATTCACTTAAAAAACCATAGGTTTCACACATGTTATAGTTAGGTGGACATTTCACTCGTAAAAAAACAATGAAATTCCACCGTTATAGTTAGTTCAGATAACTATAACTCGCGCGCCCGCAATCCAGTGCTCATGACGTCACATATTTCATCACTCATGACATGGTCAGTGGCATCACTCATGACATCACTGATGACATCATCCTTGTGATAGAATGGCGGTCGCGCTATATTTTGCCACTTGGCACAATGCAGAGTTTTTGCTCGCACATGGCTCACCAACAGTAAGTTTGCAAGCTAGATTTGGCATTCACGAGCGTGATTTTCAGTCACTCGAAGGGCACCCGGCGAGATTTCCCCAAAGCGGGTGCTTGCGGATAGTCACAACTGTTTACAATCAGAAAGCTGTCACTCAAGTAGAAAATGTACACAAGCAGTAGCAAACTCAACTTGAGAAGCAGCACCCTCCGGCACGCCATGTGGCTGCTGGGGCTAAAAATCAGTATGAGCAGCTCGGCTTGCCTAATTCCGCCCGTTTGCGGAACTCTGTTGAATATCGTAGAGTTTTACAGTAACTCCAAGGAATTACGTGGAGTGAAACTCTGCAAGTTCCACCCACTCCTACTCAAAAGGATAGCTGCTGGTAAGAGCTAAGAATTTAAACTTGTAGACAGGGATATTGTGAGGAAGAAGAGTATGTCAGCATCTCTGATTGTCACTTGTAGTGTGCAGTCATCAACCGCAGTGACCTAAGAATGGCGCAAGGAACAGAGGAATACCGTCACCTCAAAGTGTCAAATCAGCCTACCTGCTACCCGGAGGTCACTTATGGAGGTATTATAAAGGAAACAGTCACAACAACCAGCTTATCAGGAATATGTTCTTTAATGAGTCGTTGTACTATTGAATCAATGATGAAGTCCTTTTATACAATGAGAAGCTGTGTAAAATGTTGGCACTTGATCTTCTCTCTTTTTCATTTTTGGAAGAAGGGGGTGTTTGTGGAATTTGTGGAGACACTCTGTCCATAATGGAAGGTTCCCAGCCTGCCCTATTTTTTGACTGTTGCTCTACCAGCGCAGTAACATCAAGTGCTGCAAGTGGATGGCAAAGCTATGAGCAAGACCAGTGTTCATTCCTCCACCTCACAACAGACATGTGGACCAATTGTTAAGCCACAGATTGTATGTGCATCACTGCACACTGGATATCTTTCAAGGAAGTGAACCCAAGGCTAGGAATTAGTCTCACTGCTGATGATGCTTTTCGAGGCATTCAGTGGCATACAACAGTTGTGATGTTCGCCATGGGGAAATCATATACAGCTGCCAAAATCCTGGATGAATTTAATTCCAAAGTAAATGAATGGCTTCAATCAAGTGAACTCCGTATTGGAGTTGTTGCCACTGACAACAACATTAACAGTGACAAATCCATGACTGACAGAGAAAACGTCAGAGTTCTGTGCTTGGCGCATTGCCTAAACCTAATCGTGGAGGACTACCTAAAAACATTTTTGGCAACAACACACTGTCCACTTGTCACATAATTTGCACTCATTTTAGTCATTTGTTCACAGCCCGGAAGCAGTTGAGGATCATTCAGAGTGCTAATAGAGTCCATGTAAAAGCCCTCATATATGAAGTGTCTACACTTCAGAACTCCACTTACTACATGCTGCAATGCATGCTAACAAATACATGATACAAAGAAAAGGGGAGGATGCCAAAGCCATGACGATTGACATGGAACAATGGGGGCTAATGGAGTGCTTGATTGAAATGCTACTGCCTTTTGAGATCATGGCATTGGAAGGCCACAAGGAGGACAGTACCATGAGTCAATTGATCCTGCTGTTGTGCCTGCTGCAGGAACATTTTCAAAAGGTGGAGCAAACATTTAGCAATGTCACTGAAGAAACTTCTTTGGTCAACAGTTTAATAATTCGCTTGAGCACAAATCAAAGGCTGCAAAAAAAGATTGTGCCCTCCAAAGAGTACATCTCTGCCGCGGTACTGGATCCACAGTACAAACAAGTGTTGGCCACTTTCATTCCGTTCTCAACATCTGATGTCTCAATTTGCAAGAATTTGATTGTCAGGAAAGCGGGCGATCGAAAAGTTGAATAATTGCAAATTCAAGCGCGTGGTAGAACTGAAATGCAAACTGTTTTCACCACAAAATGAGAAAGATGGGGTAATATTTGGTGCCTGTCTGTTGATTATCCTACAGGGTCATAAAGGTTATTAAGAGCAGACGTCTCACCTACCAAATGGTGGCATTCTTCGTCATTGGTGTTTTCTCTCACCCAAGTAGATTACCGCCACCTGTATGGGCGCAATCATTTTTGGGATCTCTTATATCTTGAATTCTCTGGACCAGGGGTCTCCAACCTTTTCTGTAGTGAGAGCTACTTCTGCTTAAGGAAAGTCTTCCCGGGCTACTAGCAAATTTTATGCCTGTAAAATAGTGACTACACTATGACCACGCAAAGCAAGATTTTCGGTAGTTACCACCCAAGTATACCAAGTGCGGTTACTAGCAGAAATGCTGGGAAAAAGTTCTTCAATATTAAATGCCTCCCCTTGACTTATGAAGTAACATTCAAATCTTGACATGCCCAGTGGCACAAAGGACATAAGCACAGCAGTACGTCTCCCCAGCTCAGCTTGAATTATCATTCACCAGTTTCTGAAAATGCACATTTTTCTAATACTACTCTCCACTGTGGGCAAAAAAACTCAATTTTCCAGAAGAAACCCCATTTTTGAAAACTAAAACTGCCTTTAAAATATCAGTTTTCAGTTTTTGATAAAATGCACAGTCTCAAAACATCAGCTTGTCATTGTCATCATGTACTCCCATGTACAAATGCCTCATATGGTTTGACAAGAAGAGAGATAACCCAAACTAGTTCCAGGGAACAGGGTTCTTAAAACAATTAAGCAAAAAGGTAAATCCCTGGAAAACACACTCATACACTTGATTGTTCACATAAGTGTACTATGAAATCTTTTTGCAAACCTCACACAACACAAAATATTGCTCACCACTGCCTCGGGCATCCACCTTCCAAACCAGGATACAGATTCAAACTGAAATGCAATGCATACACTGTTGTCAGATAAAAAAGAAGTTTACTGTTTTTAGAAAATATAGTTAAAATTTCAGAAAAATTCCGAAAATGTAAATTATTTTTTAATACATTAAAAATACATTTAATACATTGCAGTGTCATTAAGCATGATTCTAAAACAATTGTAAACACAAAGCCTATTGCAACCCTACTCACTAAAAACATTCAATATTTTCTGTTTAAAAATATATTCGATCCCAGAGCTACATACAATCTATCTGGCACTTTTTAGTAAAGAGGATTTCCCTTTTATCTAAAGGTCCCTTGCTCTTTGGGATTCTTGAGTTACTGAAGCGTCAACGCGTTTAGGCGTTCTATAAGCTTTGAAAGCTTAACCACCTTCCTCAGGACAAATTACGATACCTAGTCACAACTCTTCTTGTAGTACAATTCATATTGTGAGAGACATCTGTCGTATTTCAGCTTTGAGGCTAGGAATAGTCCTATCTTCTATCTTTCCAATACTCTATTCTGCTCCTCAGATTTTTTTCGCTGTAATCTTGTCCCTTTCTTCTTTCTCCTACACAGTGCTGACACTGACACCGTTTATTAATCCTGGTGGTGTCTTCACATAAACCATATATATTAGGGGCCACGTATATGGACTGCTTAAATAAAATCTTGTTTAAAATATAATACGTGAGAGAGATTGTTCTACCCGTGCTGCTCTCTTCCCCTCGTAGATTCGTGATGTATCTATCCAGGTGATGTTTGGCAGTCTTACTTCTGCGCGGTGCTTTTCGTCATCCCCTCGCTCTCGATGTAAAGGCGTATGAGTGTGTTTTCCAGGGATTTACATTTTTGCTCAAATGCCTCATATGGACACACTACTTGTAATTCCCAGGTATTGCAGTCATATGCCAAGGATGCTCACCATTGGTTTAGGAAACAATGGTCCTAGACTTCTTTAACGCTACAATTCAGTTATGAAAAACATTCATTAGTCAAAGGTCATGTGGTACTATTGGAGAAATATTTTGTGCCTTTGTGTCTTTTGAAGATATACTTGTTTGCATTCTAAATAAAATGGTGGTACATTAATGATACAATGCTAATTCTATATGTACCGGATGCCCTTTGACTAATGAATGCTTTTCATAACTGAATTGTAGCTTTAAAGAAGTCTAGGACAGACCATTGTTTCCTATTCCAGTCATTACCCAGGTCCGTGGACAATTGTGGGTTACCCCATTATATCATAATGGATGCTCACCATAGCACCACAGATGCCTGGATTATGCCAGTAATGCCCACCATTATACTAGGGCCACAGTTGTACCAAGGCTGGAAACCAGAAGGATTAGAGATAAGACCACATATCAGTCATGGCCATTAATATGCCAGGAATAGGTGCATATAGGACAGTCATGCTCAGAGTAGGTCAATGATGGCTGCCAGCATACCACAACTAGACCAAAAATACTAAAATAGTCAAGGATGACCATTATTATGCCATTGGCACTATTATGTCAGGAATGGACACAATTGTGCTAAATATAACACTCTTATGATGGAGCTAGCATATATTTGGTGGTTCTTGGCACCAGGCATAGTTTCAGGAAGCAATAGTGTTTATTATGGGCACACACATAAATGTTGATGAATCCCTTAATTTTCTCTGGTCTGGATCATACCCTGTTCTACTCAGGTCTTGAGCTGATCATGCATCTAACTGACACATTTTCACTCTGACTCCTGCAGTCCCGCACTTTGGTGGGTCAGCACTGATTACAGCTCAGGCTCCTGCTGCCATACTTTTTTGATGGTGCGCTGTTCACATACATGTTGTTACTGATAAAGGAGGGACTACAACATGGTCAATCTCCTTGTGGCTTAATTACATTGAGATTGGATACAGACTGTCATGTAGCAGGTACTATAACTGGCACAGTGTGTGTTTGAGTGTTAGTATGAGTTACTGTGATAAGTTTGGCTGGCTGTCACTCTTAGGGTATTGAGATGATCAGTGCTGCCTTCTTTAATAGGCACCTACTCTCTGAAATTGATATTGGGCTTGACTTCACCTCAGAGAGCTACTTTGAAGGTACTGGCGAGCTACCAGTAGCTCCCGAGCCACTCGTTGGAGACCCCTGCTCTGGACAGATGTGGGGGTTCACTTAGCGTGTAGATAATTATGGGTTTGCCCTAGAATTCTTTATTCAATGGGAACCCTTATTGTGGCTAAAATCTGCAATCCATCTACAATGGATTATCTTCATATGGCAGGATTAAATAAAGAGCAAAGGGGCATGCAATAAAAAACACAGCAAGTGTCAACAACAGTGATAATTCAGAAGATGCTCGAAGACTATCTCGATGACCCAACTGAGGTGCACATAGGCCATGGGAAAAGGAATCAGTGGGAAAATGCAGCATGCTGGCAGTAAACTATCTATTATATTTGGTGTACAGAAGTACAGTTTACACCGGCGATTGTAAATAACCTTCAATGGACCAGTGGGCATGGCACCAATAATCATTCAAGGCAGACATAGACTTTTTTTTACTGGAATGGACTGACCCATTAGATGTGACAAAGACAAATCCATTCCTTCGGTTCAATGGTAGTCTTTGGTATCAGTTTGCAAGGGAAGGCTCCATTTCATAAGATGAATAGGAAGATGCTTCCCATGCTAGGCTGCCTAAGAAGATTCAAAGTATTAAACTGCTTATATGTAATGTATGTCGCTTCTTGGGAAAAGAGATTTATAGGTAAATACACACCACACTTGGAACATGTAACTTCTACAAATGAGTACCAAATAGTGCTTTACGTGTTGTCTGGTTAAGCCTTTACAGGTAAACTAAACTTGATGGCCAAAATTTACAAATGTTTTGCGTTGGGTTTGCTTTACCTTTTTAATGCAATACCAACACAAGATCTTTTGGGGGATTTACAAACCAACGCAAATTGATATTTGGGAAACAAGAAAACTCAAAGAGGACTACCCCAGTGGACTGGAAAGAGGTGCCTTGATTAGGATAATTCAGACCGGTGGCTCAAGCGGCACACTCAAATATGTGATTATGGTGTAGATATGTCACGTGATGGGCGCAGTTAGTTTTTTTTAATTGTTTGGGTAATTGTCCAGGTACATGCAGCTAGTTGTCTGGTTGTCTGAGACCTCTGTGAGATTACCTCTTAGTTCATTTTATGCCTATGGTGTGCGCTCTGGCTCATCATGAACCATGTTTACCTTGACACTCCAATATTCTCATTATCAAATGGAATTCCACAGGCCTTCTCCTCTGCAAGGACTCTCCCTGGTGCCCCTGCTCTGAGGTTTAGCCCTGTACCCAAGGCAGACAATGACAAAGGAATGAAGATTCACTGTTCATTTGTATATAGTGTTATTTTGAGAAAAAAAATGTAACTGTGTGGATGCTCCCTATTTTGCATTGTTACAGCCTACATAACAATTAGCTAACTTGGGAGTCTGGGGTTGCTAAAGAGAAAGACTATCTGAATTTAGTCATCTTCCTTCCATGACAGAAGTGAAGTTCTCATGAACTTGATGAATGTTGTGTTTGTCTATCTCTCACATTTCCCTAATTCCCCCTACCTATCCATTCATGAAATACCTGACCATCTTCCTTCAAGTTGTGTGATCTGTTATGCTGATAATCTGGATCATCAACAGATCTCACTCTTTTCGAGGTGGATGTAGTTAAAGCTACACCAACTATTATAGGATGAGGCTACCAAAAATTGTTCATTTGTCCATGCCATCCCTCCTAATCAAGTAAGAAAGGGGCATAATAATGATGCAGAGAGTAAATTACTGCGCCAAGGATATGTAGTGTGCACCCTTTTTACAATCTAGGTCCCCTGGATTCCGCTGAAGTAACCTTCTCCTGAGTCCTGAGACTTGGGAGTTTCATTATGCTTACAATAGTAAATAACACTATATTCCAATTTTATCTTGAGAGTCTCTGTTTTGGATTTTCCACTACACTGTGTATTTTAGATGAACCATGTTTTTCTGTAATGTATTTCCTGTTAGCAGTGGGACACCACCAGCACTAAAGCATATTGGAAAACAAACCCTGCCTTAAGGTTTGGGGCTGAAAGGGGGAGATGGCAAACACACTTTTTCTTCTCAGGTGTGAAAAGAAGCTATAAGAACGGGAAGAAGGCATGGTCATTTTTGGTTCTGTTTTGGCAGACACCGTACAGAAGGTAGGGCAAGAGCAGTAAATACACATATATTACTGATAGGCGGGTGGTCAAACCATTAAAGAGGCGGATAGGGATGGACCCAGTTGGACATTTACTTTGGGATGGACCATGTGCAGGCCTCAGTCTCCGTCGTTTCTATGTAGGTGGAGCTTCCTGTTTAATTAATGGGAATGCTTCATTAACCAGCAATACCTTCTATTAAATTTAAAAAATACACTTGGACAATATAAAAAATGGTTTCACAACACTCTTTAAAACCTATTTTTTACATTGTTTATTTGCAAGCGCTGAAAATAAGAACGCAGTTGGATGATTCCCAGCAACAAAAACAGCCCCCATTTGCAATGAAACCGGCCCCCACCCTGTCAAAAAACAACAATGCCCAGTAGCCCCAGTGTTGCCCTGATTGTGGGCTGGCAGGGACAGAATGTGGAGGTTTGGCTGGGAACTAGTGTACTCAGTTTTTTTTCTACTGATTACTTTCAATGGAAGAGAGGATGACACATAAACATAGGAAGGTGGATACATTAAAAATGACTGGTAGCTGGGCTTGGAAGCAATACCTTTTCTAATGCAGCGGTTGCCATTGAGAAAGATAAGTGACTTACCACTTGTCCCAGCACCCGCTTGTTCCTCCTCCACAGCAGAGTGGTCCTCATCTTCCCCTCTGCAGCCTGGAGGAGTTGTGGATCTGGTTTGATATAAAACACTAGTTATAATATAAGTATCAACCACAGCATATGGACATGGTAAAAAAACGAATGGGAAATTATTACTTTCACTTTAAAAGGTTTATATGACGGGGCGTGGCTAACCGAGCCAAGATGGTGGACGCACTCTAAGAGTGCTCCGGGACCCCTCCACCATCCCCTCACATCCTTAGCCCATACAGAGTCATCGTAACTGGTTCCCCCTTTCCTTACCTGGCTGTGTGATCCGGCGGAGTATCCCGGTGTGCGTCATCCTGCAGCAAGACCCTTGAAGCCGGAGCCGGCCCACCGACTGCCAGGGACAAAATGGCGGCTCCCGCTCCGCGACCCCCCGTTGCCGAGTGCAGCGCCTGGCCTTGTGAGTGGAGGGGTTACTGGACGCTGACTGCCCCTCGGGTCAGCTGTGGCTGTGGGCCCGACCTGTGGGGTGTCCCCGCAGTCCAGCTCCCCCATTGTTGTTGGCGCAGCCATTCCCATGCGGCGGCTGCACTGTCGGCAGTGGTGGGTGGTCCCGGGAGGGGAGGCTGACCTGCGCCGCCTCCCGGGCGCATTGCTGAGACTCTTGTGGACTCAGAGCTGTGCCGCGGTGTGTGGCACCGGGGCGGCGCCTGAAGCTTTCCTCCTTTGAGACACCGCCTGCGGGGTGATAGTGAAAGCGGCCACCATATCGGGCGGCGGGAGCCGTGCGGGCCCGAAGTGTGGGCGGCCTCCTGTCTCCCTCCTGTCTTTCTCCCCCTGCTGGAGTGCATGCGACCTCCAGTGCCTGGCCTGCTGGAAGGAGGTGGTGGGCGCTGCTCTTGTGGCGGACGGCGGTGAGGGTGATGCCTGGAGTCCTCGGGCCTACCCGCGCCTGCTCCTAGTTGTGACCTGCCTGGGGGAGCAGCCGCCGTATCGGGCGTCTGGAGCGGCGGTGGTCGGCGTTGGAGCGTGGAGCGGCTCTGTTGGTGCCTGACGAACTGGGGTGAGTCCCGCACTGCAGCGGCTGGGTCCTGGCGGGGGCGGGGTCCAGGACGGTGGATTTAGGGCTCCCGCGTGCACAAGCGGCCACCATTGGAGGGGGGGCTGGCCCTGTGTGGTTCCCCGCATTGCCTGGCTTGATCTCTCCCGCTCAGAGGGTGCACGGCTGGTCTTCGAGTGGACAAGTCCCTGATCTCGAGCCCGTGGGCAGCGCATAGGGGTGGACATTTTATTCCTACAAGAAACCCAACTGTTGGGTAATCGCTGTCCCTTTCTGGCGCATTACGGATATGACAGAGTGTGGCACTCGGGTTTGCTAGGGGTTCCCGGGAGGTGGCAATCCTACTAAGACGCTCCCTTCCTCTGGTGTCCGTTCACACGATCCTTGACGCTCAGGGCACTTTCGTGGCTGCTAGTGGCACAATCAATGGCAACCCGCTTAACCTGGTGTCCCTTTATTCCCCTCCTCGATGCTAACAAAGACTCTGGCTAAATCAGTTGAGCTCTTGGCATCACTGCCCCCAGGCCCGACATTCCTTGGGGGCGACTTCAATGCGGTCTCGTCACCGGACCTCGACACGACAGGCCCCCCATCCCCAAGTAGAGCCGCGCAGGCCAAGCAGCTGCGGTCATGGTCCGCTTCTCTAGGTCTGTGCGACACCTGGCGACTGTGGCATCCCCACGCTAGACAATTTACACACACCTTGGTGGCACATCATACACAAGCACGCATTGACGCCATCTTCGTTCCGTCGACGGACTGTCTCCTGATTCAGGATGTCTCGCTTCTTCCGCGAGGTATCTCCGACCACGCGCCGGTGCTGATTCGTGCAGGGCCCACTCCTGCCTCTGCCCGACAAACATGGAGGTTGAATGCCTGGTTTCTTCATGACAACGACTTTAGGAAGGCAGTGGGGGTGGAGCTCAAGCAGTACTTTCTCTCCAACGAGGGCTCTGTGTCCTCTCCGGACACCCTGTGCGAGGCAAGTAAGGCCACGATTAGGGGGGTCGCTAGGGGCCGCCTCAAGCTCCAGGCCCAGCTGGAGCAGATTAACTCACGGCAGGCACAGGCCCTGCGCCTCGAACGAGCTGCGACCCGATCCCCGGATGGTTCCGACACGAGGCTTCTGGCCCGGCTTCAGGTGGAGATCAAACAGCTGTCGCTGGATGCGGCTAAACTCCTTTGGCGCTCCTCCGTGGCCAGAGTGTATGGATGGGGCGACAAGAATGGCGTACTCCTTCACCGTCTGGCAACGTATCCGAGAGCGAATCGTATAATCCCTGAGATAGTGACACCGGAGGGGTCACCGTGCTGTGCCCGATTCCATCCGTCTTCCGGAAGTGACACGCTCCGTGCTATTAGCCTGGCGAGCCGCACTGAGGCACACCGGCTGGACACACACACTGACCCGCTGTATGCCCTTGTGGCGCGTAACCTGGTTCAGGGAGGTGTCCGGGCTTCGCGGCTTCGAGGCCTGGGACCACATAGGCATTTCACAGCTGGGGGATGTTTGGGGGGGGGGTCACATGCGCTCCTTTGATGATCTCCAAGCCTGGTACTCGCTGCATCCCTCACAATTCTTTCACTACCTCCAGCTGCAGCATGCCCTCCACTTACACCTAGCGACGGGCACACGACTGCCTGACCATAGCCCACCTGAAGCACAGATTATGTTCGGGGACCTGGGGAAGGGTGGTATCTCCTGTATTTACCGCACACTGATCAATAACACCCCGACTTCCTTGGACAGACTGCGGGCGCAATGGGAGGTCTGGGCAGGCCCCTTGGAGGAAGAGGACTGGCGAGATGCCCTTATGGCCCCTAGAATGGTCACCGCCTCTGTTCGGCTGCGATTAGTGCAACTCTACTATCTACACGCCGCATATCTCACCCCTGTACGTCTTCATTGTGCGGGGCTTAGTCCGTCCTCAGCCTGTACCAGGTGTGGCCATGATCCCGCAGACTTCCTGCACATGGTGTGGACCTGTCCCCTCCTACCGGGGTTTTAGGAGGGCATCAAAGTCGAGCTTTCTGAGGTTCTGGGGTGGGGCTCCCACATGACCCTAAGCACACGATCCTGGGCATCACGGACGAGTTGCATGGGTCACGAAATGACAAACTGTTCTTTAATACGGCCATGGTGGTGGCTAAGAGAGACATTGCTGCCTTGTGGAAGTGTCCTGATCCCCCCACTGCGGGACGTTGGCGGGCGGGGTGAACTGGTGTGCCACACAGGAGAAAGTTATGTACGCAACAAGCGGCTGCCCCAAGAGATACCGTAGAATTTGGGTGAAGTGGTTGCAGGGGGTGGCCTAGTCATGAGGGGCCTGGGTGGTTACATCGTTTCTTTGTCTCATTACTATCTGTATGTTGGGGGCGGGGATTCTGTGACTGTAATTCTTGATTGTTGAATTACAATGTGACATGGCTGGTGCATTCCTTTTGTAAAATGAATAAAAATGTGTTTATCAAGGAAAAAAGGTTTATATGACATTTTACATTCAAGTAGTATACAATTCAATGTTATAAAACATTTTTTTAATAATGGGGGTAATGGCTAGGAAAGTAAATTGCTGGGAAAGGTTCAGAAAACAATGATTAAAGTAGGGCAGAGGGATGGAATGGAGGCATATAAAAGAGAGATGAGGGAAAGGTTTTTGCTACAGTAACTAAAAAGAGGGAAAGAAAGCTGCAGACTGAATGAAGTCAGCTGAGGAAGCAGCGGGAACATGAAAAAAACACAAGAATGTATTTGGGGTAATGGATATTAATATAGATAAGGGGATGTTGCGGAGAGTAAAGAATACAGTAGGCCACGATGCATACTAAAATTGAGAAATGTTACAAGTAAGAAATAAAAAACATGACGTACCAGCACCAGCAGGAATTGGTGGTGTTTAGGCTCTGGGACTGCCACCGCATTATCAGGGTCCTGTGTCTGGCCCATAGTGGTGGTTTTGGCCTCCTTGGTTCTCTTTGGTTGTCCTGAAAGGAGGAAAGATAAAAAAGACACTGGTTAGTAATACTGTCTAAAACATTGTATTTTAAAGGAAAACAAATCTAGTCTCTGACTAACAAGTCTTATTCCTCCCTTCAGCTTCCACCCTAAAAATAGTTCCCTATACATTATTTACTACAAATGATAATACCCCTCTACTTCATTAGTAATCGTTTATTTCGGGCACAGCCCATAAAACACATCAGATTAATACTGCGAAGATATGTTTTAAATACATTAAATAGTTATGCAATATGAAAACATAAGACATCAAGGTACAGTTGCCTCACAATAAAAGCAGTTAAAAATCATTACATCGAGATAAGAAGTAGGAAAGATGGAACGTCATCTTAAAAACAAGTTGTAGATCTGGCAGGGTAACCAATTGTGCATTTTGGTGACTAGTATTCCAACCAATCATAAAATATTCATGTAACCATAATGAGGGGGATGTGCAAAATAGCTATCATGGGGGGCTATACAGAAGGAAAAGGTTAGCAGGATAAATGTGTGCATCATACTCGTCTATTCACTTCATACACTCTTGCTATTTTGTCACTGTAAAAACTATGGGAAAAGTCAATCTCCCATCGTGTACTGAATCCCAGAGGTGGCTAGCGTCACAAGAATCATGGAGGATGATTGGACAAATGCAGTCTGGTTGAAAAAGGTCATTTATTATATATCATGCACATTTATTTACATATGCAAAGTGGTGGTTGTCAGAGTTTCCATAGGAAGAGCATTTTGTGTTTTTCTAATGACCTCATTTATTATATATTATGCACATTTATTTACATATGCAAAGTGGTGGTTGTCAGAGTTTCCATAGGAAGATCATTTTGTGGTTTGCTAATAACCTGGGTGCAGTTTGAAGAATCTGCATAAGCTCATAGACCTCATCTCCTTCTTGGAAAGTTTTAAGGTGATCTGTCAAATGGGGGACAACACATAGGGGCATCCTAAAAAATTGATTTACCATTTTAACTCCCACGGGAAAATTCTGTTGTAGGTACAGAAGAAATGTCTGAATGGAAATGCACCAAATTTAGCAAAGAGTTAGAACTTTACTTCACATGCTTTTTGTGATTTGATGTAATCTCTACAATCGGGGAGAGGATGAACCTTATGGCTAGATCTGTCGATCTCGGAGCTGGGGAACTGGGTTTGAGTCTCAGCAACGATGCTCAACATCCTGCGTTTCTGGGCAAATCACTTAATCTCCCTGTGCCTAACAAAAATGAATGTGTCCTTCTGTAACACAACTGGTGCTCATGTAAAGCGCTTGATACCTGATGTCTCGGGTCTAGTTCGCACTATATAAAAGTCTAAAAAAATTATTTTAGAGAAATTTGCATTTAAAGAGGTCATTGATGGCATCACTGAGTGAGCAGAGAAAGAACTAAGGGAAAAGAAGAATAAACAGAGAAGGGGAAAATTGTTTAAGCTCAACTTCCCTCTAACTACAAAATACTACATACCGGGCCTAAGAGAACCAAATGGCATAACGACTGGTGACTAATCTGCCAAGCTGCTATTTTCCCCCCAATCCTACCCACAGAAGAGAGAAAGAGATGGGGAAATAACTCTCAGGGAAAAGAAATTATTGCAAAAACAGAAGCCACAGCATCTACATCACTGCCATTCTACTTTTTACCAAAAATGTGTGGTTACATCACATCATTATTATGTGCCCTGGTTGGAGCAGATATTAATGGAATGTTCAGTACTGTTGAAGGTAGCATGGGGATTGGGTGGGACTTACACTTTGCTTCTTATCCATGCTCTGCATAACTCCTATGTAGCAGATACCACAGTGTGTCACGATTCCATAGATGTTATTTTGTGCAACCCGAAAATAAGCACAACAAGCACTGCCAAAGTCAAAAGCTATGGCACTGCCAGCCAGACTTTTGTCTTTCGCAGAGCTACTTTTATTTTGTTATGCTTTTTGCAAAACTTTATTGTTGAGGAAACTGCTGGTTCTCCTATCAATCTAAGAAAAAACATTGGCCCAAAGCAAAAATATGTTTTTGATCTCAGAAAGCACACATTGTTATAGTAATTCATAGCACCTAAGGGAAATTCTTGTGGTGATGTGCCCATGTGAAAGGGAGGACTGACATCACTCATTGTGAAGTTAGCCAATGGCTGAAGTAGGGCGACTGACTGCCGGGGCCAGACTGGCCGTAGCGGGCACCGGGCTTTTCCCTGGTAGGCTAGAGGGTTGGGGAACGGTTTGGTGGCTGGATATGTCACTATAGGCCTGTTTTGCAGCAGAGCCGCATTATTGGCCCCCTGTAATAAAAGTGGGAGCGGTGCTTCTTAATAGTGCTCCCCTCTCTGGACCAGTCGAACAGCAATCGGCCAGGGCTGGTTGCTGTTCCCAGTCCAGCCCTGCCAACTGGCCCATGCTGGGGTTGTAGCAGAGGCGCAACTAGAGTCAAATTTAGGGAGGGGGGGCTACGAAAAACTTTCGGGGGGGGGGCTAATTCTGCCAGCATTAGGCAGAGTGGAGATGCAGGGGCTCTAAGAAGGGTGGAAAACAACAAAGTCTCATTAACAAGTAAATGGTCTTTTAAAGACCTGTGAAGTAATCGCTGTGTGTGTGCCCGGGAAGCTGTCTCGGGGAGGGGGGCTGAAGCCCTTTGAGCCCAATGGGCGTTGCGCGCCTGGATTGTAGTCATCAGAAGACAAATGAGAATGACTCAAAAACGGACCTGTGGATTAATATTGCATACTGGAAGCCAATTCAAAGAAGTATATTATACTATTAATTTGAATAAAATCATAAGGTTTTAGCTAACACAGACCTGAAAATTCTGATAAGCCCCAGCAGTAAATATCTTCCTGTCATGGCAGAAGATAAGCAAAATGGAATAAGTATCCTTTTAATATAGTATTGGACAGAACAAACTAAAGTACAATTAATATCTGTTTGTAAACGATTGTTATGTATGTATTAACAGTGCAACTATTTTGTTTTCACCTCACACACCCTCTCTGCTTTTTTGTTCTTAAATCCTTCATTGTTAAATAGACAGGCGGTTCGGAAAGCGCCCTTTCCCTGCCACGGTTGCTTATGTCAAAGCCGTTGCGGCTTGCTCTTTCACGAATGCCTGTACACCGAGTGCTAACGAGATGCTCTCTGTTACTAACCGAGTGTACAGCACTCGCAGCTAATTGCCAGACAGTACAGGGAGTGACTGCGGCCACGCTGCCCTCGGAGATGGGGAATATTTCCGTGACAAAGGACGCAGAGGGCCTGAAAAAGACACAGCATGTTACGAATATCAGTAACAAAAGCAAACACCTCAAAAGGGTTTGTATACAAAAAATTTAGAAAAGGAAACAAAAATCATAAAACCAATACGGATACAATATGCAAATATATATTAGATTTATTGAACCTGTCCGGGCACGAAGAGCGTAGCTGCGTTATGAGCCGTGGTGGAATGGAATGCCGCTGCAAGGCAGTGCGAGGCAACGTGTTCCTTTCTGCGGGCTTTCGGCGTGAGTCACCAGAAGAGGGGCGAGGGCTGGGTCGCCACAGGCCGGCAGCAATGTACAGAGTTTTTACATTACATTCCGCCTTCGAACGCAGGATGCATGTGGTATTGACGTGCGTCTACCTTCCTTCACATTTTCCAACTGCCTTTTGGAGGATATTGAACAGGAAATTGGTGCCAGAGGCCACATATTTATTATTATTTCCTTCCCTCTCAAAACAAGCCAATTTTTTGCTGCGGAGAGAACAACTTCCTGCAGAGGGCACGTTAACGCACTTCTCGGGCCACTGTTTTTGTTTTTTAAATTTAAGGGCCAAGGAAATTAGCTATACCGTGGTTTCCGATAAGGCAAGCACAGTGTTTTTTTTCGTGGTGTAGCCTAGGTGTCATGAGCACTCCGCGCAGCATTTAAATACAGATATAATGTGGGTGCGGCATGCTCCTCAAACAGGGCCTGACAGGCCGTAGCGGGCACTGGGCGTTTCCCCGCTGGGCCGGAAGGGTGAGGGTCGGTTTTGATCCTTGGCGGCCAGTTTTGTTACTGGGGGGGCATTGCTGCGATATCAGCCCCCTGTAACAAAAGCGGCAGCGGTGCTTGACTCTAGCGCTCCTCCCCCTGGAGCCGGGGCCTCTTAGTAACACCCCCTCTTCCCCGGGGCTGGCCGAGCAGAATGGCCAGGGCTGCTTTCTGTTCCCAGTCCAGCCGTGTCCTCACACCTAGACCCTGGTGTCTTTGCACCTGATGCACTAATAATGGCTGTGTCCCTGCGTGCGGGTCTCTAAGTTCCTCATTTTACCTGTCTTTCTGTCTCTCCCTCCTTATCACCATACCTTCAACCCCACCACCTTCTTCCCCCTTTCACAATCTTCTTTCTGTCCCCTTTTCTGTCTCTCACTTCCTCTCATCTGACCGTCTCCGGTCATTATCATCTTTCGCTCTGACCTCCTTAGCGCTGGCCCCATTCTCTTTCTGGGGCCTTGCCACTTTTCCTCATCCTTATCTCATTTCTTTGACCGTCTCATCATTTTACCTTTTCTCCATTCTTGTTCCCATGCTCCTCACCATCTTTCACCTTCTCCTTTTCTTCATCCTTTTCTACTTTCTTCTCTCCCTAAACTTGATGTTCAAACACAGAGCTAGGACCTATGTAGGTTTAGCTGTAAAAAACATCTGAACAGCAACCTATAAAGAAGCAGCAGGCAGGGCTATCAGGATGGACCACCTCTAGGGCTCTGGTGCCCTAGCTACGATGATGCCTCCTTCAGGCTATTCTGGATGGCATGTTGTTGCATCCTGCCCTCCTGTCTGGTTTCAGTGCTATCCAAAGACTGGAGCCTCTACAGTGCTTAATTTGTAGAAATAATATGAATAATAAGTGCAGGGGCACAAGTGTTTGTTAGGAGTTGGTAGCTGGGTTTGCCAAAATCAAGTCTGCATTTTCTTAAGTCCACCTCACCCCTCTTCCTTCCACCACCTTACCTAGCTATTTCTTCTACCACCCTACCTAGCTCTTTCTTCTACCACCCTACCTAGCTCTTTCTTCCACCACCCTACCTAGCTCTTTATCTCGCTCTTGCAGGTTCTTTTTCATACCTTCATCCTCCCTTTGATATTGTTTTTCTATCTTTCTCTTCCCCTTTCTCATTCCTGTTGATAAAAAATAAGTCCCAGTCACCACAAATGATTGGTGGTGCCAACACCTTCCACCATGTGCGCAAATTAAGCCATGGACCCTCAACTCCCAGTATTCTCTCTCTTTGTTCCAGCTGATTGTAGGTTAGTTGAGAGATCAGGTGTACCATCATAGGGTGCAAACTACACATTCCCCTAGATAACATTGAAGAAGTCTTAATTTTCATATAGACAAAGGAAATGAATATAATGCAATTTCTCTTCTTGTTTTATTTATTACCTCTTTATAAAACATTATAGCTCCCATAATTCTTCTCACCTGATCAGGAAGCAGTAGTCATGATACCATTTCCTGTTTTCCTGATGAGTCAGAGTCTACAGTCCATGAAAAAATTAAAAAACTTAACACACAGCAACAGAAAACCAAGAAGCAGCCAATTACTTCTTTCTTTGGTCATCCTCCTCCCAGGATGAAATGTTAAACTAGCATCCCATGCCATTGCCCAACCAGATTATGGTTAGAAGCATGAACCCATTGCTTGGCTGGACGAGATTGGCACTAGAAGTAATCATAAAATGATAGTACCATCAGCCATAGGGAGGGCTAACAAGTATCAGATGTGGGATAATATATTCACCTTCTTCCTTTTTAATAAAAGCAGACCTCTCCTTCAATATTATCTTGGAGCATCTGCAATTTCAATGCAAGGCAGGAGGCTCTATTATGCAGTTGCAAAGCCTTTGCGCAACTGCTAAAGCTGCATGCTCTACATGTTTTGTTATAGAAATCTTTCAATATAGATACCCTTGGCCAATCTTCACTTCCCAAAATACCCTCCCACCGTGCCCTGGCCCAAAAAGCCTTAAAAGCCATTGCACCCTTTGACGAATGCGCCCAAAACAATCCATGTCAATCCCTTCCATGATCATTATACTTTTCACCCACGACTAAGAGTAGTAGAACTCATAGATTTAAAGTTTCTGTGCAAAGCTATAAATAGGTGCAGAACAGAAACTTTCTGTTATATGTATGCACTAATCGAGACTTCTCACCACACGTAACTTATATTGTAGAAAAAAGGCAGGGAACATGATGGAAATAGAGACTTTTTTTGTATGTTTGACATTGTAAAATGAACCTCCACAGATAAAAAGAAAGCATGTTAGAATCATCTAGCACTCAAACAACTGATACCCTTCAAAAAGAAACCAAACGTGACAAAAACACAATTTTTGATGACACATTTTCAAGGATGACCGGTCATTGTCATTCCATGATAGGAAAAGCTGTAGAACAAACTCTACATCCCATTAAGTAGAATGCCTATGCTTAGGTAGATGCATATACCTGATACTCCTCAATAATTTGCAAACCCGCCGGTGCGCCCAACCAGTTTACCTTCATCTTTCTGGTGCCCTGCTATTATGACTGATATGTACACATTAATATTTCTTTCAGCTTTCTGCCCTGCTACTCAGGATGCTAGAAAATTTAGAACACTTGTAACATCAGAGGAAACAGGATCAATTCATGTTCCCACACCACACCAGCTACCCCAGGTCTCCCATGCTGACTTATAGGCCCATGTTGTTTCTTTTGCCGAGGATACCCTGATATAAGCAGAAGCGAATTCCAAAAGACATGGAATGCGAGTGAGTACCCTGACCCGAAAGGCTCCATGCCATCAGGGTGAGCCTGCCCTCCAAAACCCAGCTGTGAAACCACGCCAGAGTGTCCTTCAACAGTGAGGAAAGGTTGGACTAAGAATTGGGCAATTGACTGATATTTCTAGGAGTGAAGGGGAGAAAGTCTGTGCCCTCGCAATGGAGTAACCAATGTGACCCTTGCCAACTGTCTTCGGATCTGGTAAGACAATCTGGGAGGTATGATAAATGGTGGAAATGTATAAAGATTCCCACTGGACAAATCTTGAACAAAAAACATCTGATGCTAGAGCTTTGGGATCTGGTCTCCACCGGTAAAATCTGCCTAACTGAGCTGTCAAGCAGGACGCTGAGAAGTTTATCCTGAACATTTCTGTCTTGTTCAGAATCTGAAATTCTTGGAACTCCAGACACCACTCGCCACTCCCGCATGTGGTCCTTGAAAACCAATCCGATACTGCATTCTTCAGTCCAGGAAGGTATTTTGCCACCAAAGATATTTTCCTCTGTAGGCTAAATTCCCAAAAGGACCTGGCTAGACCCACCAATTGCTTTGACTTTGCTAATCTCAGTGTGTTTATGTACCAGTCCATGTGAAGGGGGATCAAACATCCAAAACCTTCAGGCAATGGAGAGTACTGTTATAAAGAGGACGGAGCCTGCCCATCAGATTGTAAATGAGTGGAGAGAAATCTTATTTTTTACAACATCACACCCAACTCCTTCTTTATCACCTTTATCTTTGCTTCAGAAACCCCGTGGTTTTCCTACTTCTTGAAGGCACCAACTCTGAAGTTTCTACGTTGGTAATGAAACCCAATGACTGAATCAATTCTATGGCCCCAAGATCTTGCTTCATCCACCTTCCTCTCTCCTGGCCCACAAATCTGATATTGTCCAGGTGCACCACCATCTTCAGTTCATTTCCATGTGCTCTTAGGGATGCCAAGAGGCCTCGTAAAACTTGGTGAAACACCAAGGATTGGAGGACAGGCAGAATGAAAGGGACTCTAAACATCTGTCATTGCCACATAAGCTGCTAATACATTCTGGGCTCATGACAAAATGGCGCTGTCAGGTAGGTGTGTTTTAAACCAGACACATCATCCAGCCCCCTACAAGAAGAATATCCCTCAGGCATATGATAGACTCCATTTTGAAATGGTGCAGAACGAATTGGCTGACCTTCCTTAAATTTATTACTAACTGATATTTTTGTTCTTCTTCTCTACTAGAAATGATGTTGCTGGCAAAAGACTTGGGGAGCAAGCAACATGGATCAATAGCTTCCTTTTACAACAACTCCTGTACCTCTGCAGTGACCAGATCCCAACCTTCCTGAAAAAATATATTCACAAAAGCCACCTGGTCTGTTGTGGTGTTTCAAAAAATTCTTTGTGAAATCCTCTTTCCATCTGTTAAACCCATGGGTCTTTTGATAGTAAACCCAAAATTTTTACAAACAATGGGTAACCTGCCTCCCACTATCACACGGAGATCCATACCCTGTGTCCCCCCTTCACTTTCTTAGCCTCTGCTGGTGATGAAGCATCATCCCCTTCATCTTTATTGAAGAATGTGAGTCTTTAGTATCCATATTGCTGGTGGTAGAAAGGTCTATTAAGATCCCCTAGCTCGTGAAATGACCCCCATATCCACTGACCTTGGGAGAGACCCATCCAAAAACTTGGGCCAGCAATGATTGTGCCTTGTCCAGTGAGGCAAAGCTCAGAACATACCACCTTTTTCTGTATTAGATTGATCTCACAACAGAGACCCCGGAGAGCTGGCCCCTGAATCCGAGCCTGCTCACTCCCCAAATTTGGGATCAATATGCAAAACAGTCCATTGTGTCTCTCAAACAACACCCCAGTGTTTGTATTCCCAACATGCAGATTTCCCTTTAGCAGAAATTGTTTTCAGGTCCAATTGACCCCTGTCTTTTTCGCCTCTTCTGCAGCACACAAAATACAGGAAACAGGACTTGCAGTATCCAATAATTCATCTTGGCACAAGAAGCATGCCATGCCCACACCTTCTCTAGAGTTCTGCCCACCTATGCAGAAAAATGTTACCTTTTTAGTATCCAGTACCAGAGTTATGGATTATTTTTTCAGATATTACTGGCCTTGGGTTCTCAACCCTCATTTTAGATCTAACACTTCTGTCCACTGAACTTTATATCTTTGACCCAATATATTCGTCAATAAACAGTGGAGGAGGCGATTCCACTGATTTGAATGCTGAATGAGCTGAGTTTCAAACATGGGAGTTCCCCTCTACCCCCCTCCTCCAAAAAACATTATCAGGCTTATCCCAAGTGTTCATTTTCAGGACATTAGTACCATCATCAACATTTCTGTAATTGATGTATTCATCCAAGTTCTGCAAACTAAAGTCTTGTGTGCGGCCTCTCTCTTGGGCCTCCAATATTAGCCATAATAAGGTTTTGCTACATTGACATCAGGCCATTTTCTTCCTGCACAGTTAACCTGCCACTACATTCTTCTCACTCGTACCCATGAGGGGAATCATATTTGTTCTTAATCCTTCTTTTGCCTCATAATTTCCCTTGTTAGGAATGTACCCTACCGTCCATGGGAATTAAAATGTTTGATGTAGCATTCACCATGGGATTTCCTATATCAGTGGGCAGTATTCTAAGCAATAGAGTTAGAAAGTGAAATGTCTAGAAACTCACAAAGGTTTTTCTTAAAAACCTCTTCTTCCTCTTTAATTGCACTGCGATCAACCATGTTAATTAGAAAACAACAGAGAATAAAACCCTCCTAAAAAATTGTTAGAACATGTTACAACAGATACATTAAAACAAGCACACAGGAAAAGCTTTGTGCCTTTAAATGGCATTTGCATAAATCCAGGAAGCTGCTTGCCTGAATACTTCTTCAGGCAAGGGTCTGTCATTGAACAAATAATGCAATGTATCTGACTAGGAAATAAATATAGTAAAAACTCCTCAGCAACCTAATTATTCACGTGTGACCCTTGAAAACAAGCAACGTTCAACACTAAATAGACAAACTAGCCACAGTGTGCTGAAACAAAGTAACAATTTCACAGCAATCCTTACAAGCAGGCACACATGTGAAAATGACACTAAACAAAGTAACAATTTCACACAGTTTATTGAAAGTAGACACCAGTGTGAAATTCCCAAAATAAATCGAAACTTCAGTTTAAACACCAAAAATAATAAATAAATCTACAGTAAATCGCAATCCAATGTTAGCAAACAGTGTTTTGCATCGCTATTATCTCCATCAGCAAGAAAAGAGGACTTAGTGTATGGACTACTGCTATTTATATGTGGGGATGTTGTTTCTTTGTGTTAATAGCTTCCTGTTCAAGTGAGCAGGATTAAGGGAGTTTTGTTCTGTTAAGAAATGTACAAAATAAAGCAAAGAAGAGAGACTGCATAATAGTGCCTCCTGTCTTATAATAAAATTCCAGTTTCATGTAGGGTGGGTTGCCAATATCTTTGTGTATCTTTGCACTTTGCTCAAAGTGGTTTTATGTATGGTACAGAGATCTTTAAATAGAATTCTTAGCTATACAAGGATCCAGTGTAGCATCTCAATGGCTAGTTTATCTTGTACCTCAGTCTCTTCTGTCTGCCTGATTTAGCATCCTTTGGAGCTTGTTGACGACTTTTGATTGAAGCTCAATGTATATGATTGCACAAAAGGCTAAGGGCTTGTTTACAACTAAGCAAACACAAGGAGACAGTGGACTGAGCGCTGAAACTTTTCAGACACTCACTCCCAGTCACTATTAGATTTGGGTTGATTCAATCATCGTTATTTATCTCACTTAGCCAGCCCAGTTCAGACCCAGCCATATGAAAATCAGTCTTGACCTTGTTCCTCATGGGAAGAGTTCAACCCGAACTGCCAAGTCAGGTCTTCCCTGGACCGGAAACAAGCATCCGGAGACCGATTTTGAGGAAACACCCCTCATCAGCCAGGCAAGCTTGAATCCAGTGGAAAAGTGAGCAAGGGACCCACGTCTGGGCATACCATGCCAACTTAGGGCAAACAAAGTAAACATAAGGAGACGATTGATGGAGTGCTGAAACTTTTCAGACACTCACAGGCAGTCACTATTAGGTCTAGGTCAGGGGTCTCCAACGAGTGGCTCGGGAGCTACTGGTAGCTCGCCAGTACCTTCAAAGTAGCTCTCTGAGGTGAAGTCAAGCCCAATATCAATTTCAGAGAGTAGGTGCCTATGAAAGAAGGCAGCACTGATCATCTCAATACCCTAAGAGTGACAGCCAGCCAAACTTATCACAGTAACTCATACTAACACTCAAACACACACTGTGCCAGTTATAGTACCTGCTACATGACAGTCTGTATCCAATCTCAATGTAATTAAGCCACAAGGAGATTGACCATGTTGTAGTCCCTCCTTTATCAGTAACAACATGTATGTGAACAGCGCACCATCAAAAAAGTATGGCAGCAGGAGCCTGAGCTGTAATCAGTGCTGACCCACCAAAGTGCGGGACTGCAGGAGTCAGAGTGAAAATGTGTCAGTTAGATGCATGATCAGCTCAAGACCTGAGTAGAACAGGGTATGATCCAGACCAGAGAAAATTAAGGGATTCATCAACATTTATGTGTGTGCCCATAATAAACACTATTGCTTCCTGAAACTATGCCTGGTGCCAAGAACCACCAAATATATGCTAGCTCCATCATAAGAGTGTTATATTTAGCACAATTGTGTCCATTCCTGACATAATAGTGCCAATGGCATAATAATGGTCATCCTTGACTATTTTAGTATTTTTGGTCTAGTTGTGGTATGCTGGCAGCCATCATTGACCTACTCTGAGCATGACTGTCCTATATGCACCTATTCCTGGCATATTAATGGCCATGACTGATATGTGGTCTTATCTCTAATCCTTCTGGTTTCCAGCCTTGGTACAACTGTGGCCCTAGTATAATGGTGGGCATTACTGGCATAATCCAGGCATCTGTGGTGCTATGGTGAGCATCCATTATGATATAATGGGGTAACCCACAATTGTCCACGGACCTGGGTAATGACTGGAATAGGAAACAATGGTCTGTCCTAGACTTCTTTAAAGCTACAATTCAGTTATGAAAAGCATTCATTAGTCAAAGGGCATCCGGTACATATAGAATTAGCATTGTATCATTAATGTACCACCATTTTATTTAGAATGCAAACAAGTATATCTTCAAAAGACACAAAGGCACAAAATATTTCTCCAATAGTACCACATGACCTTTGACTAATGAATGTTTTTCATAACTGAATTGTAGCGTTAAAGAAGTCTAGGACCATTGTTTCCTAAACCAATGGTGAGCATCCTTGGCATATGACTGCAATACCTGGGAATTACAAGTAGTGTGTCCATATGAGGCATTTGAGCAAAAATGTAAATCCCTGGAAAACACACTCATACGCCTTTACATCGAGAGCGAGGGGATGACGAAAAGCACCGCGCAGAAGTAAGACTGCCAAACATCACCTGGATAGATACATCACGAATCTACGAGGGGAAGAGAGCAGCACGGGTAGAACAATCTCTCTCACGTATTATATTTTAAACAAGATTTTATTTAAGCAGTCCATATACGTGGCCCCTAATATATATGGTTTATGTGAAGACACCACCAGGATTAATAAACGGTGTCAGTGTCAGCACTGTGTAGGAGAAAGAAGAAAGGGACAAGATTACAGCGAAAAAAATCTGAGGAGCAGAATAGAGTATTGGAAAGATAGAAGATAGGACTATTCCTAGCCTCAAAGCTGAAATACGACAGATGTCTCTCACAATATGAATTGTACTACAAGAAGAGTTGTGACTAGGTATCGTAATTTGTCCTGAGGAAGGTGGTTAAGCTTTCAAAGCTTATAGAACGCCTAAACGCGTTGACGCTTCAGTAACTCAAGAATCCCAAAGAGCAAGGGACCTTTAGATAAAAGGGAAATCCTCTTTACTAAAAAGTGCCAGATAGATTGTATGTAGCTCTGGGATCGAATATATTTTTAAACAGAAAATATTGAATGTTTTTAGTGAGTAGGGTTGCAATAGGCTTTGTGTTTACAATTGTTTTAGAATCATGCTTAATGACACTGCAATGTATTAAATGTATTTTTAATGTATTAAAAAATAATTTACATTTTCGGAATTTTTCTGAAATTTTAACTATATTTTCTAAAAACAGTAAACTTCTTTTTTATCTGACAACAGTGTATGCATTGCATTTCAGTTTGAATCTGTATCCTGGTTTGGAAGGTGGATGCCCGAGGCAGTGGTGAGCAATATTTTGTGTTGTGTGAGGTTTGCAAAAAGATTTCATAGTACACTTATGTGAACAATCAAGTGTATGAGTGTGTTTTCCAGGGATTTACCTTTTTGCTTAATTGTTTTAAGAACCCTGTTCCCTGGAACTAGTTTGGGTTATCTCTCTTCTTGTCAAACCATATGAGGCATTTGTACATGGGAGTACATGATGACAATGACAAGCTGATGTTTTGAGACTGTGCATTTTATCAAAAACTGAAAACTGATATTTTAAAGGCAGTTTTAGTTTTCAAAAATGGGGTTTCTTCTGGAAAATTGAGTTTTTTTGCCCACAGTGGAGAGTAGTATTAGAAAAATGTGCATTTTCAGAAACTGGTGAATGATAATTCAAGCTGAGCTGGGGAGACGTACTGCTGTGCTTATGTCCTTTGTGCCACTGGGCATGTCAAGATTTGAATGTTACTTCATAAGTCAAGGGGAGGCATTTAATATTGAAGAACTTTTTCCCAGCATTTCTGCTAGTAACCGCACTTGGTATACTTGGGTGGTAACTACCGAAAATCTTGCTTTGCGTGGTCATAGTGTAGTCACTATTTTACAGGCATAAAATTTGCTAGTAGCCCGGGAAGACTTTCCTTAAGCAGAAGTAGCTCTCACTACAGAAAAGGTTGGAGACCCCTGGTCTAGGTTGAATCCATCATCATTCTTTAGCTCACTTCACCACCCCAGTTCTGTTGCAACTGGGTGTTAATGCTCGCATTGTTTAGCATTCCGTCCATCATTTGTTCCTTTTCCTTTTGTCATCCTAAGTGGGAGGGGTATGCCCAGACATGGATCCCATGCTCACTGTGCAACTGGAATCAAGCTAGCCTGGCTGATGACGGGTGATGCCCTGAAACCGGTCGAGGATGCTTGTTTCCAGTCCAGGAATGACGTAGCTTGGCAGTTCTAGCTGGACTGTTCCTATGAGGGACATGGTCAAGACTGATTTGCATATGGCTGGGCCCAAACTGGTGGATTCAACCCAGATCTTTGTGACTGGGGTGAATGTTTGCATTGTTCACATTCCATCCATCATGTGTTTCTTGATTACAACTAGCCTGGGGGATTGTGTACGCAATAAAATCTAACACCGCATTGAGCTGAATTTATCACCAATTATGAATTTTTGAGTGGAAAATGGGACATTGAATATGGATTTTGGTGCTTTGTGGAAGCTCGACCTGTCAAGTAGGTAGGATGCTTGCCACAAAAGCCATCACTATACTGTGTGCTGTTGCCACACATATCGGAATTAAGCAGGCCAATCTTCTTAGGGACCTAAGTATGTCATTACTGTAGGGCATTGTTATCATTAGTGTAGCAGGTTCAGTATTACTTTTATTCATGTTATGATTGTCTTTTACTTCCCTCTTCTCATGCAGGAATATGGCTGATGTTATCTGTGCTACACGACGGCTGGGGAATCCCACTCGAAGCTCATTTTTGAGGGATACGACTGTTCTGAGGGTAACCTGAAATGCCATGAATTTTGAATTATAGCTCTTTGAACTCATTTTGCCTGGTGAAAATTGTTAGTTAATCAGGGGTATGGCTAAATGAATGAATGACCAAACTAATAAATGGAAGAATGAAGAAACCTGTAAAGGCCTGCATTAAGATCTGGTTGATTATATAATAGTCTTGGGTATTTTCTCTGTACTCCTAAAATGTACATTACTTGTGAATGGTCTCTAAAAGGTAGTATATGTAACCCTTCTTGTGAATGGTCTCTAAAAGGTAGTATATATAACCCTTCGAAACAGCTAATACACACCTGAGTTCACGCATACTCACAAATTTAGTTTTGTTTACTCGCAATCTTCTCATAATACTGCCCATGTCATGGTCACATCCAAGCACAAAGCACAATACTACAAGTCCATCTTTACCTTTTAATGTATTCCGGTTAGATTGATTAAGTAATACATTTAGTGGTAGAGGAGGGGATTCATGATCTGTTTCAGATGCACCCCCTAAGCAGCCAATAGGATTCATATGTTTCTTGCATGTAATAAACTGACATTGTTGTGGAACAACATATATAGGTCTGTGAACAAATATGCAAATGGAGTCTACCATATTAATTTTAATGATAAGTGAATGTGTTCCAATAAATTATTTTGGCTCATATGGTAAATGATCGATGATAAAAAGCTCACGGTCCTTTGATCTTTAGAGAGTATTGGAACAAAA
Organism: Triturus cristatus; assembly: GCF_964204655.1. Lineage (NCBI taxonomy): Eukaryota > Metazoa > Chordata > Amphibia > Caudata > Salamandridae > Triturus > Triturus cristatus. The sequence goes on from NC_140594.1 coordinate 885,362,201, forward strand.
ATCATATTTCTGGAAAGGTGTATTTTTGATGTAATTGTCCTGTACAATGCTTGAAATCCAGAATAACTTTACCACATATTGTGTGCCCTGGTGGTGAATTGCGAGAATTCTCCACGAATGGTACAGGACACTCCTGATACCAAAGACAAGGGGTAGTTAAAAGCTAAGTGATGTGAAATTCGAGTGAATGAAATCCTTGCAAAGGATCATTTGCCTTGAAAAAGAGGTGCACCCCGAAACAGCTGTTGGCTGCGCCCTGGCTGAAGACTGTTTATCCAAAGAAAGAACAAGAAATTAATAAACCGAGATTATGAAGCAACTGGAGCACATTGTTCAGTTTACATGAACACCAAAACATATTGGACAATTTATGATTAACCTCCTTTCGAAGAATAGTAAGCGTGTTTGTAAACAACATGGCAGTAACACATTACACCACGCATGATCTCATAAATCACACGTATTTGTTTGCCTTTAGTTGCGTCAATTGTAAATAGAAAAAAGAAAAATGCAACAATATATTACGAGTTGGTTAAGTATTTGTACATCACACAGAGTAAACATTGTCTGTTTCACTGTGGCTTTTATTTGATACCTCTACGAAGCAATGTATCTATTTTCTACTTTTGTGAGGAACAAAAACTTTTAAAATATGAGTATACCTTAGAGAGAAAACACATAATTTTTCAGTTGAGTGGGTTATTAAAATTCTGACATAGGTATCCTCTTTTTACCGTCTCCTGTACCCCAGCAGGGAGTTAACTGCCTTCAAGTTGCAAAGGAGCCTCCTGTTTTTTTACATATATCTGCAAAAGAAAGGAGAAAGCAGCTGGAAGTAAGATGACGTGTTTCCTGTGGGCCTCCATCATTTGACTTTCTTTGTGCATAGGGAGAGGATGTCTAGCTTATACTACTTACCTCTACCCCTCTGTATATAAACATTTACTATGTCTATACCACTATGTTGTAGTTTGGGATCCAAAAGGAACACTCTACAGGATACCATCTATTTATATTTGACTTTCATGGGGACCAACTTCTTAGCTATTATAGTGGATATCAGGGTTATTTGAATACCCGCCAGTCATCCAAATTGTCTCCTCTAAGCTAAACTATTCAGCTGTGCATACCCTTCAATCATTGGGGTTTCCTCGCACAGTCAAGTTTCCTGAAAACACACAATCTCATTGAGGTCGATTAATCTTTTAAAACTTTCCAGTTTCGACATTCTGCTATAGCCATTAATATTCCAAGTGAGTATACCCAAGCTGTGCGTTGATCCTACCTCCTAATCAATCTCACTTAACCAGCCATTTTACCCCATTTACCAGAGATGCGAGTGCCTTGTATCTATTTAATGAGATTAGTCCTTCCCTAAATCCACCTATTTCATGGCTTTTTATGGTGAATTGGAGGTCTTCCCTGTCATCATATCCCTGGTATATCAGCCTGACCTGCCTTAGTCCCAAACCTGCATGATTCGTCAAAAAAGGTTTATCATGATTATATCCTTCTGATAATTCCGTCCTTTGGACCAATCTGATTCCTTCCTTGAGTAACTCATGCCCTGCATTTACAAGTGCTGACTTAACCAACCATGAGTACAACAAAACTTTTGTTTCTTCGTTCTCTATTCTATTTTCAGTAAATTCCACTTATCTGTTGGTTCCATATCCTTCCCTCTCCTCATTTGATCCTTGAAAACTCTTTTTTTCCTTTGCCCATCCACCTGGTTACTCTTGCCATCATCGCACTCATTCTTACTCATAGGTTGTGTTCTTGGGTTATTTATTCTACCTTGGGGTTCTCTTTGCTCTCTTTTCTTTCCCCCACGTTCTTATGGTTTCTAGTATCAGTTCCCCATAGCGGGTAGTTCTTTCCCTGATCTTTTAACACAATTTTACTGGGCTCGTATACCCTCTTTCTGTGGCTACATCCTCCTTTTTCTGCTGTTTTATATTTACCCACTTCCTAACACCTCTCCTCAATCTCCTCATCTGGAGCATATATTGCTTGTATTTCATAATTTCTACCCGTTTCTTTATAAGCAGGTTGTGGAATTCCTATAGCCTAACGCCCTGCACATAATGTTTGGGGTAAAGGCCAAAAAGTTTTCATGTGTATGTTGTCCGTGGGCCTACTTGGGACTAGTAGGCCCACCAACCCTACGGCACAAACCCTTTGGGTGCCAATTTACAGTACCACATTATGGAGCAGGGAAGGGCATTTCCTGCAGTTAAGGTAATATTTGTGTCCATGTGTTAATGCTGTTCAAACGTGTATTTATGGTTCATTGATGAAAAACCTTTATTATTAGGAAGAGCGCTGTAAGTAAATGTTGTAAGCTCAGACTGCACCACTGACAGTGGTTCCAGTAGAAAAATGTGTACACATGTTTTCAAGGTTTACAATGCTCCCAGAATGCTCTCTGATTAGATACAAATATTTGCAGAAGCTTTAAAGTAATATTGATGATTCTTTATTTTCAAAATAAAATGTTCACAAAAAAAATGCAAAAACATTTCATTAAACTAATGTAAACTTTTAGGCGCCATTTCTTTGCAGCCTCATTTACTCAAAAGCGTTAATGTATGCTAGTTTTTTCAAAAATATTGATAATGGAAAATCATTGTAACTAGTTTCAATAAGAATATGGGAATGTGTGACTTGTTTTGGCATGGTTTTTGTAAAACCTTATTGGTGTGGGAGATGCCGGGCCCTTTCCATTATAATAAACATTGACAAAAGCAAAAATTGTTTTGGTCTCAAAAAGCACACATTGCCACAGTAGTTCCTGGCAGTGAACAAAACGACTGTGTCGATAGGCTCCTTGTGAACAAACAGAATTAGGGGCCCAATTATTAATTAAAGTCTCAATAGTGCACTCATGTCCTTGCATTAAGTGTAGATGTTGGACCTGGCCCTTTTTGCAGGGTCATCCCTAAACTTTTTGCCTTCCTCCTATATTTTTTCTGACCTGTTGTTGGCTGTTTTATGACTCTGGGCACCTTACCACTGCTGATCAGTGCTAAGGTGCATATGCTCTCCCTATGGTAAAATGTATACATTGATTGGTGTCCATGTTTGGCTTATTTGGTTTACTATCAGCCCCTAGTAAAGTGCACCAGGAGTGCCAGGGCATGTAAATACAAATGCTGCTGGTGGGCTTGCAGCACTGGTTGTGCCACCCACAGAAGCGGCCTAGTAAAATGTGTCTGAGGTCTGCCATTGCAGAACCTGCATGCAGTCTGGGACTGTCGCGCTGACTGCGCAAGTGCACCCACCTGCCAGTCCCTAAACCTTCCCTTAACTACATATTAGTCACCCCTCTGGTAGGCCCAAGGGCAGGGTGCATTGTAGGCATAAGGCAGGACATGCCCTGATGTGTGTGGCATGTCTTAATAGTGAATTACAGCCATTTTCGTTTTTCACTATTGAAGGCTACCTGCTCTCCATAGGCCAGAATGGGCTGCTGGAATTACTACACGCTGTAATCCCAGTGGACTCATAGAGCATGGTAGAAAGTCATGTTTAGTATGACTGAACTCAGAATAATAAAATACTTCTTTTAGTAAAGTTTATTTTAATATCCTGGGTTTGCAAATGCTACTTTTAGAAAGTTAGCCTTTGCAAGCCTAACCATTTCAGTCCTCCTCTGGAGGGGAGGGCTATCTTCTTTGTGTGTAGCTTGAGTGACAGGGCTGGGAAGTTCCAGGAGACAGGCTGGGGCTGCCAGGTGGTGAATAGAAAGATTACACCAGGATGGGTGGGAGGAGTGCACCTTGACTCTGAATAGGGCAGTGCTCTGCCTCCACAATGCTGGCTCCACCCCCTGGGGAGCGTCTGATGTCTATGCCCTGCCTGCTGAAAGAAGAAGCCAGAGTCCCAACAACAAAGTGCTCCTCACTGAAAAGAACTGGACTGGGATAATGCAAAGGCCCCCCTGGCCTGTAAAGACAAAAGAAACTTGGTATTAATGTAGGAGCCCTGCTCCTCATAAATCAGATCCTGATTGAACCACGAAGGAACTCTGCCTGACTAGAAGGACCTGGAAGAAGCTGAAGGAGGAGTAACTTTCCCTGACCTGGGGGATTGGCCTGCAGTTGGTGCCTTGCTGAGAAAGGAGAGGAAAAGACTGAAAAGAGACTTTGCACTTTGTTTTTCAACTATCTCCAAGGGCTTGGAAGAGAGCTTGCCCCCTGAACTGAGTCCCAGGACCATTGGACTCATCTGCCTTCCAAAATTGAGTTGCCTGGACGATTTGTGCTTGTTTCCCGCTGGATTTGGTCCCAGTACGCCTCGTACCCCATCCGCCGCGAAGCCGTGTCTTTGCCGCCCGGCACCATGCGTCTACGCTGATCCAAAAGCGTTAGTACGCGCCGTATCCCTCCCGGCCGCATTGCACCTAACCTTCCCCGCCGATTCGAGACGTACAACACTGGCTGTCGAACCCTGTACGCCGGACCCAAGCTCCATCGTCCCGCAGGTACGGTCCGTACGCTGCTAACGTACTGCACCGTGCCGTACTCAGAGCCGAGAAGCCGCAGTACGCTGATCCTCCCCGTACGCTGTACGGCGCTGAGAAGTGTCGCCGCCTATCCGCACTGAAGGTACGGCCCGAACGCCGAACGCCACGGACTCTGCAAGCTGATCCGGGCCATCCGCACGTATCCCTGAAGGTCCCGTGCCAACGCCGCGTCCCGACGCCGCGACCCGACCTGCATCTGAATACGCTGCCGAACTACGACCCGGACTCATCAACTTGTCCCGCACTGTCCGTCGCGGACCCCACGAACTTAAGGTACTTTGTTCTGTTCGCACCACAGCGTGCGCGTCACGGACCCCGGAGTCCGCACCGATTGTTTGACACGTACTTTCCTTGTTTTTAATGCGGGCGAGTCGTACACCCAGGTACGAACCGTACAAAGCCTGAAAAGAAGCAGAATTGCGTAAAAGAAGCCTATTTTTGCATTTTAAGCCTTTTTGCAAGAACATTGAACTTTAAAATAATACTGTGGTCATTTTATTCGTTATTCTGTTCTTGTGCTAAGCCTTATATAAAGAAACCTATTTTTGATACAACCTTGACTGGTGTCCATTTGTGGTGTGTCATTTTATTACTGTATGGGTTCACAAATGCTTAACCTATGACGCCCTGAGAATAGTCTTGACTGCTTGCGCCACACTGCCTAAAGGGTGAGCAGGGGTTATTTGAAAGGGTGATCCCCTTATCCTGACTTAGAAGTAAGAGTCCCTGCTTGTCACAAGTGCATACCTGTGCCAACCAGAGATTCCCAATTCTAACAGTAGATATATGGCTTTCATGAATCCACAAGACTTTACAGATGTAGGCCAAGAAATAGTACTCCTAGAAAATATTTGTGAACTTCATTTTAGCATGAGCAAATAGCAAGGTGTAGATTTTCTCATGCGAAAATCTTTGTGTTTGGAAGTTCAATTTCCCTCCAACCACTTTTTTCCCAACCTTGGAAGAAGTTTTATGTCTGCCGTTGTCAGGAGTAAATCTACAACCTTTCTCAGTATTGTAAAAGATTAGAGAAGAATTGGTGAAAAATCCTTAAAACATGCAAGTTAGTAGGTTTGCACAGCCTCAAAAGGGTATTCCAACCCTGGAACTGTTGCTTTCCATTATCATCAGTCCCCATATGTAGATCTGTGGAAACGAGGCAACATAAGGGAATTGCTAGTATTCATACCCTACTAAGCAAGGAGCCCTGGCATTATCATAGAGGCTATTTCAGAGCTCTTATATAATGAGATTGCTGCCATAATTTTTCGCCGCATTACATGGCACAAAAGGGACAAGTGGATTTTGTTACAGGACAAGTACATTTATGAAGTAACCTGCCCCATGGACAAGTAGATATTTTATTAAACTCCATACCCCTGTATAAGCATAGGCTATTGAGATACAAATACACTTTGTTTTTCAGTCTGAAAGAGGGTACCATCCTCCTCCCCCTCCATCTGGGGTAGACCTTCCATTGGTTGCTTTTCTTCACCAACCAGCCTAACTATAGAGGGCATATGATTGGGCATTGATTTATTTTGGTTCCCACCACAATAATTTTGCAGAATTTTTTGCAGGATCAGCATTACTTCCAACATTGATGCACTAAGTGTTGCTGTGATCTCGAGATTAGATTTGGACTGTTCTGAAGGTCGTTTTCTATAACGGGGGGCAATCCATTCTTTTGCTTACCTCATGTTGTTCTCCTATAGGATCATTGGGCCCCATACTGCAATGTTTGCTGTCTACATCCCCCCTCCCCCCCCTTTTGGACCTCGGTCCTCGAGGGGGGAGAAGAGCCGGGGTGATGAAGACAATCTTGGATCCAGGATTATTTTGCTTATATTTGATATATCATGATGACTTAGATACGGTGACTCTAAGTCAAAGAATACCAGACTAGTAGATGTTAATTGCTTGAAGTTGATTCATTTTTAAATGTTTGCCCACAAAGTCTTTGATTGACTTCATGACTGATGTTTCCCCTTTTACCTCCCCTCGCCTCACTTACCTGTGGGGTTTTATTAAGAGGCAATTTTCCAGTTTATGCATCTTTTCCATTGGGTTACTTCTCCAAGAAGACTTTAATTTCTTTCTTCTCTTTCCGGTTCTCTTATCTCTCCTCTCCCCCCCCTCTTCAATGTTGTCTGGCTTTACGCTGCTGTTCTGTCTTTTGCGTAATTTTGCTCTCCCTGGTGCCATCTCTTTCTTCCTTTTGGCTCGTAAACACACTTCATAGGGGTCTACCAAATGTCCTCTTCTTACTTATATCCACTGCTTTCACACACGTTTTGTTCCTGGCCACTTCTACTCAATTTATCTTAAAATAGGTTAGACATACTTTCCCTTTTTTTTCAATAATAGGTTCTCTGCCAACACACACTCCTGGTACTTAACACTACTCACCTGTTGAAGCCTGAAGCTGCGCTGTGCTGCCGGTTGCCACCGCCATCTTGTCAATCAGTTTCAATTAGTTCCACGTTTGTAGGTCCAAGTCCTAAACAACTGTAAAATCTGAGTATTTTTCGTTGTTATCTGGGTTTAAATGGTGTTGCAGCAAAATGGCATGCCTTGCCGCGCACCGAGCTCCCCCTGGCTCCCAGTGAGGAGCCGACACAGTTGCACGCTCGAATACCACTGCCTTCTACCGAATTATAGGGAGCACACAGGCTCGGAACAACACACTCCAGAGGGGCTAGTTTCCCTGTCTCCTCCAACAAAGTTGGCGCTCTGAGGCACCAGTGTTTCCGCAGTGTTTCCGCAGCTTTTCTAACCGTAGCGCACGGGAAGAGGATGTATGACGGCAAACAGGTTTGTGCACTCGTCAGTGGCACAGTGCACAGAAGGCGCATCGGCAACAGCAGCAGCATCAGTGTAAGCATCAGCGCGCAGAGGTTCTGTTGTGGCTCAGTGTTTCATGGACAATAAAGGAAGAATAGATTTTAATGTCATGAGAAGGAAGTAACAGCTAATCACAACTACACTGACCTTAGATTCCATAGTACTATTGGTGACAAAAAATTAAATAAAATAAACATTGTTCAGTTTGTTAGATGGCTCAGAGGCAGATTGAAGATCATGTCACATATCATCATATCACATCATAACTTCAAACAACTCCTAACTTGTTAAGTAACCAACCCCAAGCCAATTTGAGCATGTTTGTCACCACAACTACTACAGTAAGCACAATTCCACAGATACACAAGATCAGCCTTTGACCCATGCCCACCAGCCCTTTTTCAGGACCCTCTGAATTAACACTGCCTTTCAGAAATATCAGGAAGGTAAGATCCAGGAACAATTTAAACTTATACAGTTCAAAACAGTCCTCAAGGAGCTTCCTTCGATCCATCTGATCTTTCCACTTACAGATCTATCTTCAACATCCTCTATCTGGCAAAAGTTCAGAAATGCCACTTCAGTCAACTCCGGGTCTACGCAGAATTTCCCACAGTGTAGATTGAGCTAAAGTGGGATCCAAATCTGAACAAATTTCAATATTTAAGACTCCACATATATAATTTGACCAAAACCCCATTATTCTTACAGGCGTACTGATATCCTCATCTTCATATGTATATCAGTTGCGTTTGAAACAGTTAAGCACCACATCCTTCTAATTAGAATAAAATACATTGGGATCCAGGGATCTGCTATTACATGGATTGTCACACCCCCCAGACAGAATACAGTCAGTGCACATTAGAACCTACTGTTTAGAGAAGAATTTGAGAACATATGGCACAAGAATTGACCCTGCCCCCTGCTCTACTTCATTCATAAATAATGCCACTAATCTCAGTAGTTCATGTTTTTAGCATGATGTACCACAGCTAGTCTGATCATGCACAAATCATCTTCATAGTAACCAGGCAAGACATACGTCCTCTGAGGTGGTAATCTTGCCACTGTCATGAGCACATTAAATGAACATCTGACTAGTCCCGACAAAGACAGTTACGAATCTGGAGTAGCCATTGATTCAAACTTCATCCTAGAGTTATACATCAATAAATGATCAAAGTTAGGCCACATCCTACCTTACCCAGTCTGTACCCAAAGGTTACAAGTTGTAATGCCTCTAATTCTCTCATGCATAGATTTTGCCAAGGATTCTTTGGGTATCTCTAAGAAAGACTTTTATGGGACCATAATAATACAACTGTTCTTCTACTACACATGAATTCCAGAGAGTGCATCAGCCACTTACATAAACCTTACACTAGCTACCCATCACCCAACGAGCCAAGTTCATAGCCTTTGGCATCATGCACATAGCTTGTAATGATAAAGGAACAGAATCCCACCAGCCAAGAAGTCCAAATGCCAACCGATGGGCTCACTTAGATCTTGTCTTGCTCACCTAATTACTAAGCAACATTTCAAGGATAAACTAACGTACAGGAGATATGTACGTATGTCGCACTTTTATAGCGCAAACCTAGTTGAGGCATGGGAATGCTGCAGAGAGTCAAATGCAAGTAAATCAGACATATTCCCAAGGTGGAAGGAAAGTGGGAAGGATTTGGATTCAGAGGAGTTAAGGGGAACAATTTACTGCATTAAGATGAAGTGTGTTTTGAAATGATAAAACTTTAGCTAAATTGATGATGGGCTGGGTGGTCCTGATGGCAGATGGTTGTTGTTTCGGATCAAAAATGGTGAAAGCCTGATCCTGTCTGGTGATCTCAAGGCTGCATTTGTGTTGAGAGCCACTGTAGACGGTGAGCTTGTCATCCAGATAGGCAGGAACCCCTATTGTGATGGTTTTAAAGATAATGCAGCTAGTCCTGAATGTAGTATGAGGCTGCCAATGGAGTTAATGGAGCTCCAACAGGGTAAGGTAATGTCAATTTCTTCAGGCCTTTGATGAGGCATGCTCAAGCATGTAAGATTCCTCTCAACGGAATGTGTATGAAATCTGTTTGGCCGTGAAGTAGGATACTGCCACACCCAGATGGAAGAGAATGAGGGCACAGATGGCAATTTTTATGTCAATTTCAAAAGTCTCTAATTAGAGGCCATGCATCCTAATTATAACAGCAGTCCTATGGCACGAAATCCTCAACAAAGTCAAAATTGTATGGTTGGCTGTAATGTTCGCTGAGACGTTGCACCTCCTCTCTTCCACCTCCTACCATTATAAATGCTACAGAATGTGGCTGAGCTTGCTTGTGGCTCCCCCTTTTGCAGCCTTGGGTCTCTAGCAGACTCTTGTGCTCATGGTGTCCTTTGGCTAGTTCAACCCAGATGCCTCTTGTTCCATCATGGCCATTTACCCACTACTTCTGAGAAGCTGAGGACTTTGAGTAGTGGTGCTGGGTGTCAGTGTTTGCGTTGTTTGTGATGGTTTGTCCTTCAAATCCTGTATAATCTGCAATAGAGCTCGCTCCCCTGCCTGCGGTATTTTATAAGGTATTTTATACTGGGGGAATACGAGGCAACACAGCATTGTCTCTGACCTTCATAGAAGCCAGAGGTATCTGCAGTAACTCTACACCCATATCACCTGTAGCCCACAACGTGGGCGGCACATCTTTGAATTCAACAGGGAGGGGCACATTTTTGGAAAAACACTGGTTGGTACTAACCACATTTGATCCTATCGTCATATAGACACCATCCGGGGAACAAAAAATGGCTGCATGCAACTTCTTCAACAAATTTAGTCCCATTAAATTCTCTCCACAGTTTGTTGTCAATAAGAATGGCAAATCTACAGTAAAAGGGCAAATAGTCAAAGCAAGGGGCTTGGAAATGGGGCTCACAACCGGTACGCCTGAAAAACCTACTGAGATGTTATTTTGGCCAGACAGGTCTGCCCCGGGGACCAGTGAACGAGAAACAGAGCTATTAATTGCACCAGTATCTATTTGTTTTAATTGAGCCATGCAAATCCGCCGTGACATAAGGACCACGCTGATCTACAGGTATCTGAACTGTTCCCTCACCCTGTCCCTTGCTGTCCTAGCTGTAAGACATCCCTGTCACCTCATACATATCATGATCATCATGATAATACTGTCTTCCTCGAGGGTCATCAAAATTGTTCTGATCAGAACGACCCTGCAAGGACTCATCTGCTTGGATCTCCTCACAACCATTTCCACCACGACCCCGTCCTCGAGGACCCAGTCCTCTGGGAGCCGCAACTCTCTGCAATAATTCTGTGCACTCACTGCGCCAATGTCCCTCCTTTTTACAATACGCACACTGGTTCGGCCCCCACAGGTGTACTATTCCTACTAGTGCGAGCCAACTGCTGAGTCGAACCGGTGCCACGTCCACTACCGTTCCAACAGCTGCCTGCTGCATCAACACCTTTGTTTTCAATTCCTTATTTTTCTTCTCCACCCTTTCCTTCTACTCATTTTCCCTGTGCTCATAGTACTGTGCCATACTCAATATCACTGAAGGGGAGGAGGTGGTCCATGTGCTCTCCGAAGCCTGCAACCGAGTCGCGACCTCTGGAAGCAGGTTTGTAACAAATCTATTAACAAACAATCTGACACCTCCTTCCATTGACAAATCCTGCCCACTGAAATCCAAAAACACCCCTTCAAACCTGGTGCAAAAAATCAGACACGCTTTCATCTTTCTTCTGACGACATGCTGTTAACTTATCCCAATCGACCCACCTCCGTGGTATTAGGGCAGGCATATAAGTAATAATACGACTCGGCAAAGCTAGTATCTCAGCCCTAGGCTTCTCACCAGGTTTCCTCTCTTCATCCCACGCTCTGATCTCATCCGAAGTGCCACCAAACTTCACAACGTGGTCCTGCGTATGCACCTGTCTCCAAATATCCACCGGTACCAACAACCTGAAAAACATCTCATATCTGCCAACGTCATCACTGTTGATGAGGCAGGCTCTGTCAATTCTTTATAATATGCAGTCAGATTTTTTCTAGAGTCTGGCAACTGACCCTTAAGAGCTAATACCTCACTCCTTTTCCATTAAGTGTAAACCCATTGTTCTTGAAAATGAGCCTCTATTTGCTGCCTGACAACAGCATTCTGCTGATTACACAGCTCCAGCATCTCAGGGTGAAAAATAGGATGTACTTCCCTCATTGGAAACTGGGACACTGTGGTTGGGGTTTTCTGTTGTAACCTACCTCAGTAATCAATCAGTGTGGCAACATTACTAAAAACGTCGTTAGGGGCCATGGCAGCAGCATACACACGATCCCGGATGTCATAAATTATCTGAGGGGCGATACTATTGAAACACTGCTCTCACAACCTAATTAGGGTGGCCGACATATGCTTGAGGGTCAGATGCTGCAAAAATGGCTCATAATCTTTACCCACACTCCAAACATCCTCCACACTGTAAATCGGATTCCAGGCCTACTGTGCGGCCTGGTCAGCTACCATCGTTTTCTCCTCATGCCCCACATCAGATCGAATTAGCACCTGCCCCAGTTGTTCTTGAGCTACTGCCCAACTCTCATCGTCCGGTCCACGTATCGGCGTCCCAATATCTAGCAATGTCGGGGAACAAACATTTGAGGAGGACACAATAGATGAAGGGGCAGGCATTAGCGTTAGCAGTGGCTGTGTTGAAGGGGTGAGTGAAGGAGGAGAGAGAGCAAAAGCAGAGACAATAGGCGTAGCGGCAAGACTTGCAGTTATTGCATCTGCAGCATGTGAGGCTAGAGAAAGAGCAGGAGTTGCCATAGCCGAGGCAGCGGGTCAGGAACAGGAGAACCAGAGGTGGAAACAGGAGGGGCAGGAGGTGGTGGGACAGCAGGGTATATTCTCTGCGGGGCATAAGGAGGAGAAGGTTGAGCGTCTAACAGCTCCTCCACAAATGTATCGCCTTCCTCTCGGGCAACATACGACTTGTCACATTGCAATCTAAACTTTCTAACCGCCCATTCAATTCCTTTTTCTATTTTCTATCTATCATGCGTTACTGCTTTCTGAGTCACTGTCTGCATCTTTCCGCGCCTGGCCTCTTTCTCTGCTCTCAAGCTTCCTTTTGCCATTCCTGAAGAGAATCAAACATCTGTCTACTTCATTTTGCAAACAATTTATCCTGCAGGAAATTTAATTTTTGTTCATCAAAGCTACCTGTTGGTGGCCACTGCAGTTAGGCATTGTCCCTCGTATATTTGTGTCACAATGTACTAAACATAATAGGGCCAATTCTGTGCTTGACGTACATGTTAAAATTCGGTGTGCCTCCGGAGATGCAGGTTATCTCTCCTCCGGTCGAGCATCAGCGGAGCAACAACGGCATAGCAAACACCACAATTTACTCAAACAAGGCATCTTAATATAAGATGCGTTCACCATTCATACCGGACGAATAACTAGCAAGTAAGCCTCTGAAAGTACAAGTCAGTCCTCAGACTGCACCAATAAGACTGGCTCAAGCCCCAGGCATTTTTCTAGAGAAAGCCAAATTTAATAGGTCGCCTGGCAGAGTGCCCACAGACACTCTGGTGCCGATTACGATCCTGTAAAAACCGGGTACGAACCGTCGGACGGAGCATATTCTCCGTCCGACGCGTACCCGGTCGTACAAAATTACAAACATGGAATTACGATTCGCACGGGAACACCATTTCCGTACGAATCGTAAAAAACCCCGACCGAACAAAATAAACATACAAATGCGAACCGGGAAAGCGCCGACCTGACGTCGGGACGCACGCAGCCTGCCATTCACGAACCAGGAATTACGATTCGCACCGACGTCATCCCGCACAGTGAATATTTTCCGGCTGCCAAAAACTGCCGGGAAATCAGGACGACGCGAACAAGGACTACCAGTACGCGACGGACAGACAGGACGACGCGAACAAGGAGGACCAGTACGCGACGGACAGACAGGACGACGCGAACAAGGAGGACCAGTACGCGACAGGACGACGTGAACAAGGAGGACCAGTACGCGACGGACAGACAGGACGACGTGAACAAGGAGGACCAGTACGCGACAGGACGACGCGAACAAGGTGGACCAGTACGCGACGGACAGACATGGACCCGAACCTACGAGTCATCCCGGCCCTCATAGCAGTCGACCTCCTCTACAGGTTCCGACGCAGACGCCGCAGAAGGTCAGAACAACTAAGGGAGGGGGGAATGTGGGGTGGGGTGGGGGTGGCAGGACCAGGGCAGGCCACAAACCCCCCACCAAAGTCACACAGCACACATGCCCTGGACATACCTGACTCCCATGCCCTGGTCACTACGAGGGGGTGGGGGCGTGTCCAGATAAGCCAGCGACCGCCACAACGGAAGTCCGTCACGACGCGAACAGGCAACACAACCAGACAGGTACGTCCCGTACCCACGCCTGAAGAGCGTGGGTACGAGTCGAACCACGCCCACACCCACGTCACTCCAACAATGGCGGGACGGCTCGTACCCACGTGGCAAAGGCCTGGGTACGGCCCGCACAAGCATCACATAGCGTGGGGACGGAAATGTACGGACCCTACCCCCACCCGTATGCATGGTGCGTACCCCCACCCCAACAGTGTAAGTACGACCCGTACCCACACCCGCGTACGTATTGAGCGTACCCCCACCCCAACAGCGTAAGTACGACCCGTACCCACACCCGCGTACGTATGGAGCGTACCCCCACCCCAACAGTGTAAGTACGACCCGTACCCACCCGCGTACGTATGGAGCATACCCCCACCCCAACAGCGTAAGTACGACCCGTACCCACACCCGCGTACGTATGGAGCGTACCCCCACCCCAACAGCGTAAGTACGACTCGTACCCACACCCACGTACGTATGGAGCGTACCCCCACCCCAACAGCGTAAGTACGACCCGTACCCACACCCGCGTACGTATGGAGCGTACCCCCACCCCAACAGTGTAAGTACGACCCGTACCCACACCCGCATACGTATGGAGCGTACCCCCACCCCAACAGCGTAAGTACGACCCGTACCCACACCCGCGCACGTATGGAGCGTACCCCCACCCCAACAGTGTAAGTACGACCCGTACCCACACCCGCGTACGTATGGAGCGTACCCCCACCCCAACAGTGTAAGTACGACCCGTACCCACACCCGCGTACGTATGGAGCGTACCCCCACCCCAACAGTGTAAGTACGACACGTACCCCCACCTCGAATGCATGGAGCGTAGCCCCACCCCAACAGTGTAAGTAAGACACGTACCCTCACCTCGAATGCATGGAGCGTAGCCCCACCACAACAGTGTAAGTACGACACGTACCCCCACCTCGAATGCATGGAGCGTACCCACATCCGTGTATGTCATGAGCGTACATATTGTGAAATTGGAGAGGTGGGTGCAGAGTCCTCCCAGCAGTGCCCAGACACAGGAGGGGTGTGTGCAGAGTCCTCCCAGCAGTGCCCTGAGACAGGAGGGGTGGGGGCCTATCACTCCCAGCAGTACCCAGACACAGGAGGGGTGGGTGCAGATTCCTCCCAGCAGTGCCCAGAGACAGGAGGGGTGTGTGCCTATCACTCCCAGCAGTGCCCAGAGACAGGAGGGTGTGTGCAGGGTCATCCCAGCAGTGCCCTGAGACAGGAGGGGTGGTGGCCTATCACTCCCAGCAGTGCCCTGAGATAGGAGGGGTGTGTGCCTATCACTCCCAGCAGTGCCCAGAGACAGGAGGGGTGTGTGCAGAGTCCTCCCAGCAGTGCCCTGAGACAGGAGGGGTGGGGGCCTATCACTCCCAGCAGTGCCCTGAGACAGGAGGGGTGTGTGCCTATCACTCCCAGCAGTGCCCAGAGACAGGAGGGGTGTGTGCAGAGTCCTACCAGCAGTGCCCTGAGACAGCAGGGGTGGGTGCCTATCACTCCCAGCAGTGCCCTGAGACAGGAGGGGTGTGTGCCTATCACTCCCAGCAGTGCCCAGAGACAGGAGGGGTGTGTGCAGAGTCATCCCAGCAGTGCCCTGAGACAGGAGGGGTGGGTGCCTATCACTCCCAGCAGTGCCCTGAGACAGGAGGGGTGTGTGCCTATCACTCCCAGCAGTGCCCAGAGACAGGAGGGGTGTGTGCAGAGTCATCCCAGCAGTGCCCTGAGACAGGAGGGGTGGGGGCCTATCACTCCCAGCAGTGCCCTGAGACAGGAGGGGTGTGTGCCTATCACTCCCAGCAGTGCCCAGAGACAGGAGGGGTGTGTGCAGAGTCCTCCCAGCAGTGCCCAGAGACAGGAGGGGTGTGTGCAGAGTCCTCCCAGCAGTGCCCTGAGACAGGAGGGGTGGGTGCCTATCACTCCCAGCAGTGCCCATGGAACGCAAAGGGTGGAGTAGTCACAGATACCATGCCCACAAATGTCAGTCAGGTGCACAAAGACCCTGCAGTACATGTACCACATGTGTTCGAGGCTGGGAGTATACGCATGCATAGCGCAGAAAAGAAAACATGTACACATGAAGTCATGTCAATAGGCCACATACACAAGTACAATGACTACCAAGGATGCCACGAATGACGCAGGTGGAGACATCGCTCAGCATGCATGTGCAAAGGTGAAGGACTACGTCACACACCCAGCTAATGGACACACAGCTCTGTGCCTAAGTCAGGGGACACCCTGCAGGGAAGAAGTCAGGGTACACAGAGGAAGGAATACACCTTGGGACAATTGCAACATGCAGCAACTGCATACATGAATGGAGAAAGGTAGCTAACACGGTGTGATGGCACACAGATCCCAGGGTCCCCCCTATGAGCAGCACACTACTACATTTCCCACACACCCAACACATGACCAACACCCACAACCATGTAGCAGCCCCACCAACAGCAAGGCCAGCAATGCAGGAGTGTTCCAAGGGCAAAAATAAATAGCTTTATTCAGCATGATAAAAAAACTAGTATGACGTGAGTCCAATTTCAACAAAGGCCATAGGGCAGTCCAGGAGTCCCAACTGGATGGGGGACACAGTGGGATGCGTGTCCCCTAGCTTGCCTGCACAGTCACAATCCGTCGTCTTCCACAGGGGTCAGGGCATCATGTGGGGGGGAAGAAACAGGCACCGCAGGGACAGGAGGGTGAAGGGTAGGTGTCGTGGGTGCAGGGATGGAGGACTCCACCACAGGGGGTGGGGCAGGGCCAAAGGCGGAGGCCAGGATTTCGCTGCACACCTTAGCAAGGTCCTCCAGGGAATCCCCTGCACCCGAAGGAACCACAGGCCCCAAGGAGGGGGGGGGGGTCAGAGGGATGGGTCGCAGCGCCACTGTGGGAGGGTGTGGACAGGGGGGGGAATCAAGCACCATGACCGGGGACCTCCTCGACCGCTTGCGGGGTGGTGTCACTGTGGGGCTCAGGGACAGAGCGGCCATGAAGGAGTCTTTGGGGGAGATGTGGCCAGGAGAGCTGAGGGGAGGGGATTTGGAGGGAGTGGATTGGGTGGAATGCGGACTCCCACTCTGGCTGCGTGTCACACGTTTGCCCCCCGACCCAGTGGGTGTGCCTACTGCACCCTGTGTGTGCGTGTCAGGAGGTGTGCGGCGGACCTTCCCTGCTGGTGTGGTGCCTGTATCTGTTGTGGTGGTTGCATGCTTACGTCTGGGTGTATGTTGGACAGGCATGGGAGTGGGAAGTGTGGAAGGAGCAGGGGTAGGGGGTGGGACGTAGCGCTGCAGGAGACCCACTGCTGCAGTCAGTGTGGAGTCTATGGACCTCAGCAAGTTGCGTTGGTCAGCCTGCGATGAATGAATGCCCTCCAAGTATGCCTCCATGTTGTTGAGGACCTGGCTGTGGCCATGGAGGACATTAAGGATCGCAGTCTGACCAATCTGCAACTGCCGCTGGATGTCCACAGACTCAGCATTGGCGGCAGCAGTGGAGACAGGGGCAGGGGGTGCGGTGCCTGGCAGGAAGGAGACATGTGGTAACCGGGCACGTTGGGAAGGGACACGAGCACGTGGGAGGCGGCTGATGCCAATGGAGGGGGCGGTGCCAGATGTAGGGCTGCTGTCAGATGGTGGTGCAGCCACCACCCACTCGGAGTGATCATCCTCGGACCCGTCCGCTTCATAGTCTGTTGTGCCAGTCGACAGGTCCCCGGGGTCACTCTCCACCGCCTCTGTCCCACTCGAAGTGCCAGCCCCGATGTCACCGCTGGCACTGGTGCTCGGTCCCTCCGCGCCGTCTGTGTCCATGTCTCCCACCGTGTCCCCCGACGATGCTGTGGGCAGGGTGAAGAGACAGAAAGTAATCATACACCTGTATACATATGTCACATGAGTACAATCTACGTAGGTTACAGTGCATAGCCTGAAACAAAGGATGAGTTACAACTACAAAACAAGGTACATACGTAGGGCCTGCAAGACACAGTTGTGTGACCCACCATGGCATGGAAAAACTAGGGAGAGCATGACACAATAGCAAATGAGATGACATGGCATTCTGACTGAGGAGCAAGGCCCTGGGGACAATACAGCACTGCATCTGCATCACACAGCGTGGCAGGAAATTGGGATGAGCAGGGACCAAATCCAGGAACTAGAGGCACATGCAGCATAGGTAATACTGAGAACATGCCCACCCTGACTGCCACGCTGCACCTTGAGTGTATGTCCAGACAAACATCACACACTGGCCAGTCCGAGCAAGGAGATGACAGGTCTTGACATGTAGGCCATGGCCGCCCCACCCACCCCCTACATGAGACACATCTGTGGAGACACAGGAAGCACTTACATCTCTTAGTCTGGGTGAAATACACATGGGATGCAATAATTCAATATTGCACACAAAATACCCAAGGTGCGGCTGTCCAAAGAATCATGTACAAATGGCCATCATCAGATGATTGCTACGAGACACACAGGCAATGGCCACCGTGAGTATGAACTTGGAAAATCATGTCAGGCTGGACAGTGGACACTTGTAATACATCTCACGTCAATAAACATGGTGCCAGGGGACAATGGCACAGAGCACAAGCGATGCTGTAGACACAGAGATTGTCGACATTCTCGGATTACACACATGATACCTAGGAAAAGATGCCCCTGGGGACAGTAGTGGCCACACAACTCCATGCTCCTGAATGGAAATGACTGCAACACACGCTAACATCCCTGCACTATGCGTAACGCACACTCATGCACATCATGTCACAGGCCACCACATGGGACATGCCTGCTGGAAGGCCTCGCACTCAAGAGATTAACTCCCATGTCTAAAATCAGCATTAGTGCCAACTGACATGGAACCCACAAGTCCAGAACTGGACAGGGCACAGGCAAGGTCACTAAACCTCTTACACACCACCCCCACACATGACGCTGCAGGCATTGTACACTTGGAGAAGGTGTCAGGCTACATTACTTTGTGATGGAGTGACTACACAGAGACCAGGGAACACATTGCAAGGTTGGGAAGGGAGGCAGGTGAGGCCTGCAACACTGTGGGTAACAGGATCGTCACAACACCATAAACCCTGGAAGTGTATCCATGGAACAGTGCACTTACAAATGCTGGTGAAACACAACAAACACACACATGTACCTACCCCCTTCCGGCTGCTGCATGTCCTGTAGACGCCTGTCCAAGTCAGGAAAGACCACCGCCAGCACACGTTTCTGGATGTGGGAGAGACGGCGGCGCCCGCGGTTCTTGTGGCTCTCAGGTGAGTCCCCCAGCAGGACCCGTGCGATCCTCCGCGTCCAGCACCGGATATCCTGCCAGCGTTTCCTCACCTGGGACAGGTGCTGCCTCCGACCATCCGCACTCCTCACGGCGCTGACGGCGTCCAGCCATATCTGCTCCTTGGCAGAGGCGTCTACCTGTGAGGATGAACAAGTGACACTACATCAATACACCTTGCACATGTCACGGGGACACAGATTAGAACACATTTGCAGTCTACAACAAGGCATAGTATGCATCCAACGCATTGCACCTTTGTCATAGGGACATGATCCTCTGGGGGAAGGCCAAAAGCAGTACGTGCCATTGGAAGGACACAGGTGGAATGAGGGCAACTACACAATCAATGATCCTGGCTCACACTGTGCATCACACCCACCCCTCCTGTCTCAGGGCACTGCTGGGAGGACTCTGCACCCACCCCTCCTGTCTCAGGGCACTGCTGGGAGGACTCTGCACACACCCCTCCTG
Source organism: Triturus cristatus (assembly GCF_964204655.1). Classification (NCBI taxonomy): domain Eukaryota; kingdom Metazoa; phylum Chordata; class Amphibia; order Caudata; family Salamandridae; genus Triturus; species Triturus cristatus. The sequence goes on from NC_140594.1 coordinate 885,381,831, forward strand.
TCTCAGGGCACTGCTGGGAGGACTCTGCACCCACCCCTCCTGTCTCAGGGCACTGCTGGGAGGACTCTGCACCCACCCCTCCTGTCTCAGGGCACTGCTGGGAGGACTCTGCACACACCCCTCCTGTCTCAGGGCACTGCTGGGAGGACTCTGCACCCACCCCTCCTGTCTCAGGGCACTGCTGGGAGGACTCTGCACCCACCCCTCCTGTCTCAGGGCACTGCTGGGAGGACTCTGCACACACCCCTCCTGTCTCAGGGCACTGCTGGGAGGACTCTGCACACACCCCTCCTGTCTCAGGGCACTGCTGGGAGGACTGTGCACACACCCCTCCTGTCTCAGGGCACTGCTGGGAGGACTGTGCACACACCCCTCCTGTCTCAGGGCACTGCTGGGAGTGATAGGCCCCCACCCCTCCTGTCTCAGGGCACTGCTGGGAGTGATAGGCCCCCACCCCTCCTGTCTCAGGGCACTGCTGGGAGTGATAGGCCCCCACCCCTCCTGTCTCAGGGCACTGCTGGGAGACATCAGGCATTCCCCCCCCTGGGACCCCCCCTGCAGTACAAAGCATGTGTGTCACACCTGGACACAATGGCAGACGTCACAGTCACTAAAAAGGGACACAGTCTGTGCCAGTGGACACTGAACTCACCTGATAACCTGGTCGCCCATACAGCATGGGGTACCGTGGGAGGATCACATCCACCAAAGCCATGTTCTCCTCTAGGGTGAATGGCTGTGACCTCTCCACAGCCCTTGACATGGTTCCAGGGAATCAGTAGCAGCAGCTGGGTCGTGGAATACAGAGATGTGCAGGCAAGTGCTCCCTCATGGGACCTGGCTGCCTTATATCTGCCTTGCTGGCCCATCTCATGCACAGGAGTACAGAGTGATTGGTCACTCACATTTGCATACTATGTTTCCTCCAATCCCTTCAAACCTAGCAGTCTGTGGGTTCTCTATCGGTTTCATTCTCCAGCATGAAGTCAGCCCCACAAACACATTGCAACAAAGTAGAAGAATTCCAACTGACTACTGCTGTGCACCTTCCAGAACACATTCAAATTTTGAACTTGGTCTCCATGACAACCAGCATGCATGTAGGCCTCAATACTTCTCCCTCATGTGTCCCCTATGTAATTTGGAGCTCCACACACAGGTACGGTGCGTTCCGGGGCCCTAGGGCACCCCAAATGTATTGCAACGGACCGTACACGCGTGCCTACGTTCACTATCACTATGGGTGGCCTCGCGTATGCGTACTCGTAGTGGTACGGGCCGTACACACGCCTGTACGCTCCCTATCACTATAGGTGGCCTCGCGTATGCGTACTCGTAGTGGTACGGGCCGTACACACGCCTGTACGCTCCCTATCACTATGGGTGGCCTCGCGTATGCGTACTCGTAGTGGTACGGGCCGTACACACGCCTGTACGCTCCCTATCACTATGGATGGCCTCGCGTATGCGTACACGTAGTGATAGGGAGCGTACAGGCGTGTGTACGGCCCGTACCACTACGAGTACGCATACGCGAGGCCACCCATAGTGATAGGGAGCGTACAGGCGTGTGTACGGCCCGTACCACTACGAGTACGCATACGCGAGGCCACCCATAGTGATAGGGAGCGTACAGGCGTGTGTACGGCCCGTACCACTACGAGTACGCATACGCGAGGCCACCCATAGTGATAGGGAGCGTACAGGCGTGTGTACAGGCCCGTACCACTATGGGTGTTATTGCGTATGCGTACACGTTGTGGTACGGGCCGTACACATGCCTGTACGCTCGCCATCACGATGGGTACACATACGGCAGCACTCCCATAGTGATATGGGAACGTACACAGGCCCTCTTCGCAGCAGTACAGCGGTTTTCACACATCACAGTGGTGACAGGCGGCACACAGGTAGGGATAGGGCGGACATACTTGTCCATGGATGGACATACTTGTCCATGGATGGACATACTTGTCCATTAATTGACATCAAGGCATCGTCTGTGCATTACTACATGTGTGGGGCACAGGTGTGACGGCCTGTGATGTGGAACATTACTCCTGAGTCGAGAAGGCACCAGATGTATGATGAGATGTGTACAGATGTACTGTGTGATGGTGCAATGTGTGCCAGGCATGCCCTTGACTCCTTTGACATGTGTGCATGTCGTACTGCACACTTGGGGTGAGCGTCACTGGCATGGCACGGACACCAACACACGGAAGTGTCCCCTGATGCCCGGTACAGGGGTTATCACACCTGACTTGTCACTACCCACGGTGCACAATGTGACTATGTCATGTAAGTGTGGGGGCTTCCCATCAGGTTGATGTTGGAGCACCCTCAAAAGCTGCAGCCATTGCAGCAACCAACATGTGTCTGTGTGTAGATTGTCATTGCACACTGTTCCGCACACCATGCCACATGTGGTATCGGATGTGAGGTGCACATGTATGCATGGGACACGGAGTAGCGTGACAAGGACATGTCAGCATCCTCACAAGGAATGTGTGGTGAGTCATGACATGTGCACCTTCATGGCAAGGTGTGTGGGCTGTCCTAGTGTAATGTCATGTGACCTGTGGCTCCAGTGTTCCGCTACCAGTCTCTGCAATCGGCATCCTACTGCTGCTGATGTGTGGGCGTATGTCACTCCTGTCTTGCGTCTGGCTGTTCACTTGCACTGGGACACAGCTATTCCCATGGCGTGGCATGGGGAGGTTCTCAATCTCCGTGTGTAGCTGGGTCTTGGTAGGAGTGTCACCTTGCATCCATACGTGTCCTGGGCATGTAGCACATACCTGACTCCCTATGTAGCATATGTGTATTGACAGATTAACATGTGCTCAGTACACATGATTTGTTGTCGTAGTGCACTCACTCTTCCATGTCACTTCCAAATTACTGCAGAGCGCCGCCTCTTGCCCGACCAATTCTGGACTTGGCTGCCATGCAGGAGAATGACAGCATCCTGCTCTACCGCTTCACCCAACCGTTGATTCTGGAGTTGACAGCGAGACTGGCACCACACCTGCAACCGCTGCACAGGTATCCTACGGCACTGACACCCCAGCTGAAGGTAATGGCTGCCCTACATTTTCTTGCCACGGGTACCTTTCAATATACCATAGCTACTGTTGGTGGCATGTCCCAGAGCATGTTCTGCCGTGTGCTGCATGATTTCTTAGAGGCCATGTTGATTCACCTGGATGACTTCATCAAGTTCCCAACCCCTGAACAGATGACTGCGGTCAAGCGTGGATTCTATGCCCTGGGAGGGATGCCCCATGTCATTGGGTCCATAGATGGGACACATGTAGCTTTGGTACCACCACACGCACGGGAGGTGGCGTACCGCAATCGAAAGCACTACCACTCCATCAATGCCCTTGTGGTGTGTCAGTCCAACATGGTGATTTCACATGTCTGTGCTCGTTTTCTAGGATCAGCACACGATGCCTACATCATGAGGCGTAGCGGGATGGCTGAAATGATGATGCAGCTGCGCAACGAACGGGCATGTGTTGTTGGTGGGTACAGTCTGTCTGTCCTGTATTTTGCATAGCCTACCAGCACGACCGCTTCACCACTTCTAACGATGTCCATGTGCTTCCCATGTAGGGGACGCTGGCTATCCCAACATGCCTTGGCTGCTCACACCTCTCCGCAACCCCATCACGCCGGCCCAGCTCCGCTACAACACCGCCCATGGCCGGACAAGGCGAGTGATAGAGAGGACGTTTGGCCTGCTGAAGAGCCGATTCAGGTGCCTCCACAAGACCGGCGGCGCGCTCCCATATGCCCCGGCGAAGATCTGCAAGATCTTCATGGTCTGCTGCATGCTGCACAACATGGCAGTTGAAAGAGCTGTGCCACTCATCCTGGATCAACGTGACGAGGACCATCCACCCGTGGAGGACGAAGGGCTTGGCAATGGGGCTAGTGATGTGGAGGATGTGGAGCCGCAAGAGGACATCCGGACTCGGCTCATACGCGACTTCTTTGCTTAGTGGTGAGTACCAGTGTCTGAGTGTGCACGCATTGGTCCCCGTGTGGCATGTGTTGTGTGTCTCCACCTGCATGTATGGCACGTGAGTCAGAGGTGTTTGAGGGTGTGTCACTGGAGTGATGGTGGCAGTGATGGTTGTATTTCCCCAGTCATAATTGTTACCTAGCATGTTGTGATCCATACATGTGTCGAGTAAATGCACATGCAAGTGGCTGTGCTTTTTGTGGCTGACTTCTTGTGTGTCTCTCTTCCCCAGGTACTTGCGCATGCCGTCTGCTGCTTGCATTGTTCTGGCACTGCTATTCCTCATGGACATGACATCGTGGGCTGACTCAGCGTTACAGGCACGGACACGTTTGGAAGTCTCCATAGGGTAAGGGATGCATCTGGGGTGTATTGGGTGTGGCAGTTGTTCACGATGTATGCACACTGCCCCTGTCGATGTTTGGTTCCTCTGCAGCCATGTAGCATCACCATGGGACACAACATGCAGCTGTGTACACCTGAATAGATGGTCTTCCTGGTTGACAGTCATCAGTGATGGGATAGGGGATTGTGATGATGGCATCAATGTGTGTGACACTGCCCTCGGACACATACGGTTGGCATTGGCTTGACATGGTGTGGGACTTCCACATCAGCGGATCTATGGTGTATGGCAGGCTCTCCGTGAGCAGCTGTGGGTGTTTAGCTGTTAGCCGACGCTTGTGTGCCAGTTCCATGGCGAACACGCATTTGTGCTGCAGAAGGGGGGTGCCAGTGTTGGACCCACATGTTACAACACATGATGTGTTCATGTGTACTTCAAGTTGCCTCTGCAATCCCGAAAACATGACTAATAAAGGTGTCCCTATGCCTCCAAGGTGCCTCTTCTCAGTCAATGCTGGTGTGCTGCCACGGTGCATCCAGCATGTCTGGCATGGTATTCCCTGATTGTGGCTATGTGTCAATGTGTCGAGTAGCAAGATGCAAGCTGTGTGTGTGGGCTGAGACTGTGTATTGGGCATGATGTCCATGACTGTGTGGGTATTGTGACATGTGCCATCCCCATGCATCCAACGTTGTCCAGGCCCCCATTCTCTGCATCCACCGGACTCAAGCTTGCAGGACATGGTTCTGCCACCTGTCTACACATACCTGGGTGCCCCCCAGGACACTGGACTGGATCCCTGACCTCTGCGCATGACTGTTGCTGTACTCAATGTGTCTGTCAGCACGGTTGTTCGGCCACCCCCTCAGCTGGTTGGGCCCATCACGGGTGTGTATGGTGCTCCATGTCTGTCTTGCCTAATACACTGTGACCCATGTGTCCTGTGCCAGACTCAGGCCCCAGGGTGTGGATGGTTGAAGACAAAAGATGACTCAGGCATGTTTAGACTTTACATGACACATGTTAGGTAATAATGCTACCAGCAGGCATCTACTCTTCATAGTGTGATTTATTATTGGGGGGGAGGGGACAAAGTGAGGGGCTTTCCGGGATTTAGGAATCCAAAGTTCAGTAGGGGAGTTGGTGTCCTTGCCATTTGAAATCCTCAGAGTCCATGCCACAGTCTTTGTCAACATTGGTCAGCCAGTGACCAGCAGGGCCATGTGGCAGAGAATGTCGCTTGATGCTGTGATGCTGTTGCTCCAGTGGTCCAGGTGCCAGGCCAGGTGTCCTGGGAGATGGTGATGTAGCGCCGACCCTCACGGTCCTTTCCGTGGACGACCCGGCCTCCTGCGGGGACCCTCAGCAGCAGGCCGTGACGACGTCTGGGATGCTCCATCGGATGTTTCCTCCTCCTCCTCCTGATCCCTCCCTGTGGGTGGTGATGTTCTCCGCCTTCTGGCACAGGGAGGGTCGGCCATGTTGTCGGCCATCCGACGGAGTGTATCGTGAATCCCCTGGAACGCCGTCACTTGCTCAGCCTGTCTGTCCTCCATCCTCCGTTGGTGTCGCAGTAGACAGGCATGTAGCTCCGCATGTTGCTGGGCCTGCTGGGCCTTGATCCCCTAGAGGACGGACACAACCTGGGCCATGCCCGTGGTGTCCTGCCGGTATGAGTCCAGGATGTTACGGACATGGGAAAATACCGGTTCCCCAGCCAACTGGTCAGGCTCGCACCTCCGCCGTCCTCCACTCCCACCACCCCTGCCCACTTGCACCTGGCCTGCCCTTGTGGGCACATCGGGTCTCCGGGACCCCTGAGGGGTGGCATTGGCGTTGTCGCCTGCCTCCTCCTGGGTGCCCGGGACACCGTGTCCCTCCTGGCCAGCCTGGCTGCATTGTGGTGTTGGGGCAGGGATCCTGGGTGTCTCCTGGGATGTGGCAGGAGTGGGGGTGGTGGTTGGCACAGTTGTACCTGACGCAGGTGCTGCAGGTGGTTGGACACCAGAGTGGCCAGGTCGGTCGGGGTCGTCCACAGAGTGGTGTGAGTGGTCGCTGCCGGTGGGATCGGGCTCCTGCAGATCCGGGTCCTGTGAGTCTTCCCCCCCAGTGTTGGGGGGTGAACCACGACGTTGACCTGTGTGTGAGAGAGACAATGTTAATTTTGGTCCATGCAACATCCATGTTTCATCAGTTTCAAAGTTGGGACATTTCCTCTTGGAATTGGGATCTGTCTTGCAGTCCACTCACAGTGCACTTGTGCATGGGTGTGTCCCTTGGGCACCACTTTGGCCCCTTTAACTATGTGTGGCACGGTCTTACTTGCTGCGTCAAGTGTGACTGCAGTCAGCAGTGGAGTGGGCAGGTGTGGCGAGCCATGCATTGGCGCCTTCCGTGTAGCACTGTACATGTGCACATGGAGTGGATCCACACACTTATATGATCCAGGTAGCTGTCGTTGTGCTCGTGAACAGGTTGTGACATGGCCCTGTGTTTTGCCATGGGGAAGAGGGGGGGTTCTGGGACTGGCCACCCTTGTCTACATGCACGCAGTCTACCTGCTGACGAGCAGACATTCGCACACGCCACACGGCTGATTTGCTCTCCCTGTGTCTCGCTCCCTCTCTGTCCCCCTCTCCCTCCCTCCGTGTGTCAGCCTCCTCCCTCTGTCCGTCTCCCTGTGTCTCCCTCCCTCTGTGTCCCCCTCTCCCTCCATCTGTGTGTCAGCCTCCTCCCTCTGTCCGTCTCCCTGTGTCTCCCTCCCTCTCTGTCCCCCTCTCCCTCCCTCTGTGTGTCACCCTCTGTCACCTCAGCCCAGCTTCCTGGGCACACACTGTTAGCAGATCTTTGAGTGGCCCTAGGCTTGTTGATGTGAGTTTGTTTCTGATCTCCAGGCACCCATTGGGTGTGATGTGTGTCTGTGCGCTGCTGCTGTGGTGGTGTGTGCTGCCACTCTTTCACAATGTTGGCTGTTCATTAGCTGCTGTCATGTGCAAAACAGTGCCTTCACCCCCATGTGTTGATGCAAGGCGTCCGCCATTTGCTGGCAAGTCATTCCTGTGTTGGGACACACTGTTTATCTGGCTGTGACCTAGGCCATATGGGCAGAGGGCATTGTTGTCTGCTTCGGAGTTGCACTATGTGATTTTTGGGGCCCAGCCTCCCGCCATCCGGGTTACCGTGTCATGTGTTGGTGTCTTCTGTGGCCTGTGACTTGACATTGTCCAACAGGGTGCATGGGGCATGGTGGCAGCAGTGGCATGTGCGTGCTCATGGAGTGTGGTTGAGTCATGCGATGGCTTGGGGTGGTTGCGTGTCTGTTACTGATTTTGGTTGTGGATGCCGTTCCCCCCATGTGAGGTGCGTTGTTTGTGTACTCACCCGGGTCTCGGAGTCCTTCTAATCCTTCGACTGCCTCCACCGGCAGTATGGCCATCACCCTCTCCTCCCAGGGCTGGTAGTGTACGGGTCTGCGGGAGGGCCCTCCTCCTGTGGCATTGGCCTGGTTGTGTTCCTCCTGCCTCTTGGCTCGGACCCTCCTCCGCAGATCGTACCACCTGTTCTGGCATTCCTGCCTGGTCCTTCTGGTGTCCGCAACAGCATTCACAGCATCGACGATGGTCTGCCACATGGCTGTTTTTGCTGCAATGCTGGTGTTTCTGACCAATGTTCCAAAGAGCTGTGGCTCGACTCTGAGGATTTCATCAACAAAGACCTCCAACTCTCGGTTACTGAACTTTGGATTCTTGGTAGTGGGCATGGTGAGGGGTGTGGGTGTGGATGGTGAAGGGGGGTGTGTGGATGGTTGTGGGTGTGTGGGTGTGGTTGTGCAGGTGCGTGTGTGTGAATGTGATGAGGGGGTGTTTGTGAAGGTGGTTGTGTGAAGGTGTGCAAGTGTAAGGTGTGGTGAAGCTTGTAGTATGGTTCTGTGGTGTTTGGCAGCAGTGAGTCTGTTGCAAAGGCTCATGGTTTGTGTGTGTGGGCCCTTTTTATTGGTCCATTGGTGGGTGTGGCTGTGTTTGAAGTTTGGGTGGGTGTGTTATAAGGAGTGGTGGTGTTTTGGGCCTCTGTTTGTTTTTGGCAGTTGCAGGTCAGTGAAGGTGTTTTTGTAGTGTTTGTTGGCCATGTTTAGTGGCTTTGTGCCATTCGTATAGTGTATTCTTGTGTTGTTTTGTTTTGTCCTGGTTGTGTACGTGCGTTTTGAGCGTGTGTACGTTGTGTACATGGGCCATTTGGTTGTACGGTGCTGTCCTTGTGTGTGGCTTGGTACGACTCGTACATGCGGTTGTGATGTTGGGGCCTGGGATGCGCTCCGTACTTAGGAGGTTGTGTTGGGGGTGCGACTCGAACGTACTGGGGTGTAGGTACACGGGGGTATGACACGTACAGGGGTGGGGGTACGACTCGAACGTACTGGGGTGTACTTAGACGGTGGTACGACACGTACAGGGGTGGGGGTACGACTCAAACGTACTGGGGTGTACTTAGACGGTGGTACGACACGTACAGGGGTGGGGGTATGACTCGAACGTACTGGGGTGTAGGTACACGGGGGTAGGACACGTACAGGGGTGGGGGTACGACTCGAACGTACTGGGGTGTACTTAGACGGTGGTACGACACGTACAGGGGTGGGGGTACGACTCGAACGTACTGGGGTGTGGGTACACGGTGGTACGACACGTACAGGGGTGGGGGTACGACTCGAACGTACTGGGGTGTGGGTACACGGTGGTACGACACGTACAGGGGTGGGGGTACGACTCGAACGTACTGGGGTGTGGGTACACGGTGGTACGACACGTACAGGGGTGGGGGTACGACTCGAACGTACTGGGGTGTGGGTACACGGTGGTACGACACGTACAGGGGTGGGGGTACGACTCGAACGTACTGGGGTGTGGGTACACGGTGGTACGACACGTACAGGGGTGGGGGTACGACTCGAACGTACTGGGGTGTAGGTACACGGGGGTATGACACGTACAGGGGTGGGGGTACGACTCGAACGTACTGGGGTGTACTTAGACGGTGGTACGACACGTACAGGGGTGGGGGTACGACTCGAACGTACTGGGGTGTACTTAGACGGTGGTACGACACGTACAGGGGTGGGGTTACGACTCGAACGTACTGGGGTGTAGGTACACGGGGGTATGACACGTACAGGGGTGGGGGTACGACTCGAACGTACTGGGGTGTACTTAGACGGTGGTACGACATGTACAGGGGTGGGGGTACGACTCGAACGTACTGGGGTGTACTTAGACGGTGGTACGACACGTACAGGGGTGGGGGTACGACTCGAACGTACTGGGGTGTGGGTACACGGTGGTACGACACGTACAGGGGTGGGGGTACGACTCGAACGTACTGGGGTGTGGGTACACGGCGGTACGACACGTACAGGGGTGGGGGTACGACTCGAACGTACTGGGGTGTGGGTACACGGTGGTACGACACGTACAGGGGTGGGGGTACGACTCGAACGTACTGGGGTGTAGGTACACGGGGGTATGACACGTACAGGGGTGGGGGTACGACTCGAACGTACTGGGGTGTACTTAGACGGTGGTACGACACGTACAGGGGTGGGGGTACGACTCGAACGTACTGGGGTGTACTTAGACGGTGGTACGACACGTACAGGGGTGGGGGTACGACTCGAACGTACTGGGGTGTAGGTACACGGGGGTATGACATGTACAGGGGTGGGGGTATGACTCGAACGTACTGGGGTGTAGGTACATGGGGGTATGACATGTACAGGGGTGGGGGTGCGACTCGCACGTACTGGGGTGTACATACACGGGTGGGGGTTTGACACGTACACGGGTGTACATACAGGGGGGGGGTGTACATTAACGGGGAGTACGACTCGAACGTATGGGTGCTGGGGGGAGTGTTTGGCGCGTATGCGGGCACATATCTCCATGGTTGCAATGGGAGTTCGGTGCGGACGGTGTTTTAACCATACGGTTGTGAGTTCGGACGCACGGGTGGGATCGTGATTCCTCGGTCGGACTTGACTTTTCACGTTTGTACGGTAAATCGTCCAAGGACGTGTCGGACACATTTTCCGACCCGAGGACGTGTGGGGAATGATTCCAAATGCGGTTCGTATGGACTTTTTACCATGCAAATCGTGATTGCCAGTTCGTACGGAACTTGTACGATTCGTACGGTAAAAAGACCGGATACGAGTCGCACGGGGATTTTTTCTACCGGATCGTAATCGGCACCTCTGTATCTAAATGGTCCGCAGACCTATCAAGTTCAAGAAAGCCAAGAAATGGTCTTTAGACCAAACCAAAGATTATTCAAGAATGGCACCAGGTTTACCAAGAATCAAGACAAACTCACCTGGTGCACACAACTCAAGTAATGTTATTTTCCACAGCCGACTCTTCGGACCAAACGGTCAGATCCAGGGGTTTCGCTTTTTCAGTACCCCAGCCGGGATGACCACTGGGCGAGGCAATGCCCGATCAGACAGGCAGAGCAGCTGTGAGAATTAAGCTCTATCGTGTGGGGATCCCTGATCCGCCCATCAGATCTGATACGGCCCCGTCCTCCACACCCAGTTGCGGGCGAGATGGGTCAGCCAGATGGAGTCCCTGTTTGGGCGCCAACCTGAAGGAAGTGACCAGAATCGGGCTACCTGGGTCACTCGCGACCACCTCTTCCAAGAAATGAAGAGTCGAGAAGACAGTAGAGAATACAAACCAAGTAATTTTATTAGTAATTCACTGCAGCCAAGCCCTGTCTGACCAGCCTCATGAGATAGCTGCAGAACACTTTGTAAAACATATTATGCATCTTCCACACACCAAAGTCCCGCCCAGGCTGGAATTTTCCAGCTCGGGCACTGGTAAACAAAGAAGGTACAGAAGGATGAGGTACCACCTGCAGAATGGGTACATTTTATCACAATCTCATGGTCGTCTTGTTCGAGCTCAACGCTCTCTAATGTGGGAGCAGGGCTACGAGAGAGGAAAGGCATGCCTACACAGTGTAAGCTATTCATTAGTACATTAGAATCCAACCTTGAATACGATATGAAGAAGTAACTCAAAGCAGCTTTTGCTGAGGCAAACAGTCTACGAGACAGAAGCTTATTTTGATCACAGTACAAAATTGCGGCTAAGAGACAACATGGTGCCGCAAATGCTAACTTAACTCGCACAATGCTAGAAGGTGGCAGCTAGATTCATTTGCAGTCCAACAGTGCCCTGAATGGCCTTTTTTCCCTCTGACTGTCTAATTAGAATTCAGCATATAGTTTGTAACATGAAGGCGTTTTAGACTACACTTTTGCAGCTGTTCAGATGTTTCAGGTCAGTAAGTTTAAAATAAAATAAAGATTGGAAAGTGACCATCATCCTCAATTGTTTTCGATAAGCAGGCCAGGTACTGAGCTGCACACATGTCAAGAGCTAGGCGTTTATGAAGGGTACGCACAGCTACTCAGAATAATATGGGGTGTTGGAGTTTTCCCAAAATTAGAGATGTGGCTATTGGTCTCATTTGCAAAAAATTTAGAATACCGCCTGGAAAATAATTAGGATAATTTGTGTGCCAAAGCATGCTGAAAGAGCACTATAGCAAACAAAAATTGTTAAACAAATATTCTCAAGTGGCATGGTAAATCACAAAAAGTTCAAAAGACATTAGGAAGGCCATAAAGAAAAATAGATTTCCTTCCACAAATTGTATACAAATTTAGGTGATAAGAATGTGACTAAAATGAAGCTATATGGATGACTAAAAAATAAGCGGAGGACAAAAATTGATCAGGATTGCAAATTTAAAAGATCAGTGGTAGCTGGTGACATTTGAAAGTGGTTGAGTGTATAAGTTGGGTATGACTTTTATGTAGTGGGTGAAGCAAGCAAGCTTAATGGACAAACGTGGAACTTGGGGAGGGGGATCCTTCTCCAGAGAAAAAAATGAAAAAAGATTGGCTACAGCTGCATTTTTAAGCAAATAAAATGTGTGCGAATGCAAGGTTTATAATGCAGTGGGAAAGTACAATCTTGAAATACTAAATACATTAAAAACTGCCCCATATCTTACTGCATTAATATGTTCAACAGTTACTGTAATGTGCAAATTGTACTGTGCAACAACCTTAGGTCCTTTAAAGTGTGTGCTTGACCATTGTCTTGTACTCCATACACATCAATATATATATAAATCATATTGAAATATGTGCAGGCAGGTCTTTAAGTGGGATGAAAACAGTGGGGGCGCTCTAAAAGGGTGCATAAAAAATAAATGTCAATGATTCCCATAGCGTGGTAGCCGGTTTATCTCTGAGATGTTATTTCATCCAGATATATAACACAACAACTGGCATACACCTAAAACCTGCCAGTACTACTGGCTTTGCCAGTGGTTGGTAGCTGTTTAAGATAAATGAGTAGCAACAATCATTTGTTATAAATAATTAACATTGGAAATGTTTTAACTCTGAAATTATGAGACTGTCAATTAAAAGTAATTGAGGCCTGCGGATGGAGCCTTGGTCTTGAGTTATGTGCACTTTATGTTAGACATACATGTTGTTTTTCTCTGCACATCTTGCCCATCTGCAAATCTTCAACCTCATCTCTTTCCTCTTTAGCACCTTTTTTTCACTTTCCCCAAATGCACTTCCTCACATCTCCCTCATTTCACCACAACCAAACAAACACTGCACTCACTCTTAAGCACTTTATTTTCTTTTACTTTTGCCTTGTAAATATTTGACATCGGTGTCCCTCCTTAACACATATTTATATAGAATTTCAATTGCAACTGGAATACATGACTATTGTTCTGTGTGCTCTGCAGGAGAGGCCAACCCACTGACAGGCACTTTGCTTTGCTGGCTTCAGCCTCAGCACCAGAGCTCTCAACAAAGCCCCTCATTAACACTGCAAACACAAGAAGATGGTGGACGAAGCGCTGAAACATTTCAGACACTCACCCCCAGTCACAGATCTGGGTTGAATCCATCATCGTTCTTTAGCTCACTTCGCCCCCCCCAGTTCAGATCCAGCTATATGCAAAAATCAGTCTTGACCCTGTGCCTCATGAGAACAGTCCAGCCTGAACTGCCAATCCAGGTCTTTCTCGGACCAGAAACAAGTATCCTGAGACCGGTTTCAGGGTACCACCCCTCATCAGCCAGGCTAGCTTGAATCCAGTAGCAAAGTGAGCAAGGGACCCACGTCTGGGCATCCCCAGCCAACTTAGGGCAAACAAAGCAAACACAAAGAGATTATTGATGGAGCGCTGAAACTTTTCAGACAGTCACCCCCAGGCACAGATCTGGGTTGAATCCATCATATTTCTTTAGCTCACTTCATCACTCCAGTTCAGACCCAGCTATATGTAAATGAGTTTTGACACTGTGCCTCATGAGAACAGTCAAGCCCAAACTGCCAAGCCAGGTCTTTTCTGGACCGGAAACAAGCATCCTGGGACCAGTTTCGGGGTAACACCCCTCATCAGCCAGTCTGACCATAGTGCTTTCAGTGGTAAAAAAGGTTTTCAGTCTAGTGGGGGTTTCTTAACTCTGATCCATATCTGTAGCCCTAACTTCGCATATGTTATAAAAAGGCTGACAAAATTGTTTTTAGTGAATTAGAGTTGGGGTTTTCTATTTCAGTGATGCTGGTCAGAGGTGGAAAAATGAGACACATTTTGCTAACAGTTTGTGCAATTTTGAATGTACTCTTTTCATCTGCCTCTGTCTGGCCTTGATTAATAAAAGTAGATATATGTAATAGGAATGGGCGAAATTGGTGGAGTTTAATTCTGTGGAATTATAATAAAATTCTATGCAATTACGCCAAGGGGCAGAGTGGGCACCACAATGTGCAGCGCATACCCCTCAGTGCTGTTACATAAGTATGTAAGGGCACCGAGCGGTGTGAAGTGCAATCCAGTGGAGTGCATACCCCTTGGTGCCCTTACATAACTATATAAGGGCACCAAGGAGTCTCCACTCCAGGGGGTATGCAGTGCACTGTAGTCAAGTACATACCCCTCCATGCTCTTATTTAAGTATGTAAGGACACCAAAGGGTATGCAGTGCACTACAATGCATGACATACCCCTCAGTGCCATTACAAACGTATCTAACAGCAGCAAGGAGTATGCAGTTCACTCCAGTGTATACCCCTTGGTGACCTTACATAGTGCATACCCCTCTGTGCCCTTACATACTTATGTAAGAGCGCCGCGGAGTATATGCCCAGCAGTGATACTTTAACAGGGCTGGAATTGGAAGCCATCCCTCTATGTTTAAAGCATCACTGAAGATCAGAGTTTAATTTGCAGTGACTTCTAAAAATTGAGGGACTGCTCTGCCCTGTTTAGGTACCATCAAAGTTCTGATTTAATTCTGCCAGCAGAACGGGCAGAATGTAATAGTAAATCTGTGTTACCTGAGTGATGCAGAATTACAAAATTACCCCAATTCCACCAGCGGAATAAAAAATTCCACCCACCCCTAATTTTTAACACTTTGGTTAATTTTGGTGTAAGTACTTGTTATTGAAAAAAAATAATTGCAGCATTGAACAGTTTCTGTCAGTCTTTGTTAAATTTATGAAACTTGAAGAGATTACATGTATGCTGGCTATGAAGTCAATTAAGAATGTTTAATTAGGGCCATGCAAATCCCATGCTAGCTTTAGGCCAGATGAAATAACGTTCTAAGCAACCATGCTGCTGAATATGTTACCTTGTTTTTCACCTGAGCTCCTTCTACATAGTTCTTGCAAATCAGGACCTATATTGCTCAACGAGAAGGTCTGCTGGAATTACATACATCAGCAGAGTGGTTTGAATGATTGGACTGTGTGCATTATGCATTTTAGTTGAGCTCACTTAAGGCCAGATTAACATTGCTTTAGGTTCTGATGAAGGCTTGAAGAAATCTGATCTTAGTACAGGAATTGAACATATAAAAGCACTTACGAATATTTTATTTTTAGGCTTTTGTCCCTGAGGAATGAAATCAAATGCCTTATTTAATATTTTATTCTGTATTGCTTCAGTTGTATAATGGTGAATGTACGTATATATTTTAATATTGCTTGTATTGTAAAATAATGGTAAAGGTGTTAATTAACTATACAATAACGAATGTTAGAAATGGGGTCTCTAGTTGGCAGAAGTTTGCACCCTGTCCAAGTAGGGACCACAATTCTAGTCAGGGTAAGTCAGGTTTAACTTAAGAGGCAATGTGTAAAGTATTTGTGCAACACTTAAATTACAGTAACTCAATGAAAACACCTCTAAAGACTCCATACCAGTTTAGAAAATTAGAGAATATTTATCTGATTAAAACAAGACACAAATAAGAAAAATCCAATAAGTAGAAGCCCATATATGAATTTTTAAAGATTACATTTGAAACCAGTGCTTAGAAGTCACTACCTGTCCAAAGGTTACTTAAGGTCGTGAAGGACCAATGCAAAGTTCAGGCCGACCGCAATCCAGAGCAGGCCGGGTACGAGGACCCAGACAGGCCCAGCTGAAGAAAACCTTGAATGGAACAAAGTATTGATGTCGAAGACATGGTGCAAGGGTTCCTCCATTGCGTGCAGGATTGTTTTTGTACAGGAAGGGGCACAGTCCTGCACAAAAACAATCCTAAGAGACAAAATGTAGCACACATAGAAATAGGACAAAACAAGAAGAAATAAAGATATTTCTCCTTGTTATGCTTCACCTCGGGAGGTGTAATGATTTGGCACTTCCCCAGGTTTACATGATTTTATAAATCTGGGGCAGCGTCAAAATCTATGGGTGTTGCGTGGGAAAACCCACATCAATGCTCATGGAAGGCCTCCGGGGTGCAGAGTAAGGCGATGCAGCGATTTGCACATGCAGGTTGGCTTTCTGTGGTTTCATAAATCTGATTAACAGCCCTGCATCACACATGTACCACTTTACCTGGTGCAAAAGTGATGTGGGACTCTCATAAATAAGCCCCTCATTGTGTTTCCTTGGATTCTCAAGGACACTTTGATATTCACATTTCTGTGCAGCCCAGTTGTTCATTTAGAGTGGCTCCAGTCAATGAATTATTCTTTAGGTCACAGCTGTGCACTTCCAGGGCATAACATTCAATCCTAAACTCAAAAGGAACCTTGTTTCTTGCATGATATTTTCTTTCATCTTCCCCAAGCCTACACTTTAGTTCTTTTTCATGAGAGTATGATTCCTGATACCAGGCAAGCAGTGGCGTTTCCTCACTTCATGCCCACTCGATTGCCCCTATTACGAGCGGCTCGGTTGATTGTGATTACCACTCATATCACAATTATAAGTTTTGAGCAAAATACCAAAAAGTCAAAATTATGAATATTCATTTGAGAGAAAATGCCTAGTATTTTACCAGGACATGTAGGATGATGATTTTAGTGCAGTAAGCAGCCAAAGCCTGCATGTTAATGCCCAAAAACTGGCAACTAGTCTGATATATACATCACGCCCGATAATGCAAGAGTAATTTGGCCTTCCTTTCCTTTGAAAACGAAAAGCATGTAACATATGCTCTTGTATACAAAAAACTATTCTTTAAGTTCCCATCAACACATTTTGACACTAGGAGAGGAGAGACTCATTGATAAGTAATGTTGTATTGCATTGAATGAGTTTAATTGTGGGGCAAAAACTACTTTTATGGAAAGGAGAAGAGAAAGCAGGAAGCTTCAGGACCTAGGTAAAAGCTAATATTGGGAAATACCCAAACCCACACTTGTGTAATTAAAATTATGCATATCCTCAGGTTAGGCTAGCAGGAGCCACAGTGGTAGAAAATGTTCCTGTGTTCACAAAGTGAAGCTACAAAAAGTTCTGAAATTGCCCCAAATTACACAGAATGTTATAACCCCATGATGTTTTCAAAATTCCTTGGTGGATTGAGGCTGTAATGCGGACTTCTATAACATTCAAAAGCACATTCCTCTAACACTGCTTCTGTCATTTTTTAAGAGTACACACACTTGGATCGGTCAACTGATGACAGCATTTTGAAACAATGACACTTGAGTCCTTCAATTTATTCTAAATCAGTATGTATGACCAAGGGTAGTATTTTTTTCATGTTTTCCAGTAGATGTTAATCGACAAGAGGCAGGCCAATGAAAATAAAGTGGCAAGATGTCAAAATGTGATATGCACTTTCTCTAACACAAGAAACCAAGCGAGTCAAAACAAGAACACAAGCCAATAAAGGTTAATAAGTGCAAGGAAAAATATGCAAAAACAAACTTTTTAGTACCTGATAAGAATCTTGGACTTTTTACGTTTTACCATATGAATTGCAACTCAATGTTCTTTTGGAATTCTGGCTATGGTCAAGGCTGATTATTGTAGAATGTTATTAAGCATCATTCTCTCACCCATTTGGTGTGATATATTTCAATACTGTCTCTTATATCTTCTCCTACTTACGTTTCCAGCAAAAGGTACAAACTACCTTCAGTTTAGTAGTATCCCACCTAGACTACCAATAGTATGTATCAAACCAGGAGCAACCGTGATTAAGAAGATACAGAATATCCAGAATGCAGCTACGAGGCGACTCCTTAACCTCAACATCATGTCACAAATTTCTCCTGTACTTAAGTCCCTGCACTGGCTCCCAGTGGCTAGACCTATCACCTTTAAATCAAAGTGTATAGATCTTCATTCCAATCAATGCACAGCATGTGGCTTCTTTCAGCAAAAACTCTGTATTCACCATCAATCCAGAGAACTCCATTCCAGACTGGCTCCTCTACTCTTTGTCCCTCTATTCACCAAACCCTGTAGCAGAGGACACTCCATTTCAGTTCAAACCTAAAGAAGCTCTCCTGCAGATTCTGTGTCATAGTATCATATACAGGCCTCCTAATGGGGAGTGATTTAGTTTCGGACTGTGGAAGCTGGAATTAAAATAGAGTTGCTACAAAACAATGCCTCCCAGACCATAGATTGTACTTATTTCATGGATAGAGAGCTGCAGGAGTCTCTCTAAGCTTGTTCAACTAATGAACGCTCCTTACTTTGGTTTACTTTTTTTCAGATTCTAAGATTTCTTGTATCTTGCTTCAAATGTGAAACCCAACTGGTTTTGTCAAATAAATAATCTTGTGCCAGGTTCTTAACTAGTCTGATATTTATCTTTTTCATTTTTTTAAAATGTCATCTTGTGATTTTTCACTTATATAGAACAGTAACGTACATGAATTAACATGACTCAAGAGCGGCAAATTACAAACAAAAAATTGTGAGATGATGGTTAAAACAAAAAATGATAGTACATTATACAAATAAAAGAGACCTGACTTCCTATATTGTACACATACAACATATAATTACAAATCCTTTATGCTGTTACATGTATTGTACTCAAGTGTCCGACTGAAATTTGATATTGGGACCTGGTACCTTTGTGTCCTCATACACTTTTTGATATTAGAAGGTCCTGTGGAGCTCAAAGCATAAATAGATAGATTCTTGTTTAACCGTCCTTAATTATGCTTTTGCTTATGGTGCCTTTTGTGCTCCAATTAGTTGGTCATGGTGGCTCTTGGTCTCAATTTGGAATATGCCATTTGGAATGTGCCGACGAGTTTCGACCGTCTGGGTTGGACCTGGGTATGAGTTGGGTTGGAAGGTCTTCTTCAGGGCAGTGTGTGTTCTTGTCGGACATGTATTCTGTTTTTTGGAATCCTTTGAGTTTCCCAGGGTGTGTTCATGGCTTAGCATGGAAGGTAGTCTTCCATAAAGGGCGTGATAGATGAGGCGCCTATTGTTCTTTAGTTATTATTCTTTAAATGAATCGTGGGGTTTCCAATGGCAGCGTCTGTCTTCCTTGCAGTGTCTTCCGATGGCAGACGTCGCCATTCAAAGCTATTCAATTAAAATAATTTGGAGGTATATCCGTGCAATTTCCACAACTGAGCATGTACACAGCATCTCAGCAACAGTCCAGGAATTTGAGCAAGAGGAGGAATGGCTCTGGAGCCCAAGATGACAGGCGCAACTTAGTGAGACTTTGGTGACGGAGAGGACATTCAGAATGAAGTGGCATTAGGATGATTTTTGGCTGCATAAAATAGAGTGAGATAATAAGGCAGTTTGTGGCAGCATTTTCCTTGAAGAAAATGATTCCTTTCCATCCTGCTAACTGACATGTAAGATGTGTTTGTTTCTCACACACATTGCTCCAGTCAACTTTTTATGGCCCACTGAGGAGATTTATCACTTAACAAATACCAAAAACCTGTGGTGGCGGATTTATTGAAGGGTGAGCAAGTTTATTTATTCTACAGAAATGTGAAAAACGTCTGTAGAGAAGCTATGTGATTCTTTTTATGACTGCACTATGCCTGTCATGTTTTGGAAACAGTATTATGGTGACTTGCAAGCTTTTCTGGCTCTAACTCTATCTCCATTGCTGTGAAAAGCGTCTTTAACATAAATTTAATTTTGTTGTATAGCAGGACAGAGATAAAGATGACTTAAAATAATACTGCTCTGCCTTTTAAGTCAATGTTAAGTGCACAAAGCATTCAAAAGCCTTTCTGATACCAATGGAGGTTTTTATTTACAGGAACACACGGAAACAATTATGAAAGGTAAAAAATATTTATGCATGATGCGTATTTTCGATGAGGCCATTTCATGTATGGAGAAAAAATATTCTTGGAGCTCATTTATTTTTCTTCTCAGGTTCCTTTATAAAGCTAAACGCCTGGCACCCTTTTAGCTTATTTATAATTGAAAAAATACTTCTCTTCCTATTTTCAATGACACTCCTGCAATGGTGTGGTTTCACCTCAGTGCCTGGCCTGGCATGCACTCTCTTCAATGTTCAATGTTAATTGTACTGCTAGAGTGTGTGGTTATTGTTCCTTCACCTACCAGGCAATAGTTTTAAGAATATTAATGACCATCTTGTTGGAGTTTTATTTCTGGATTGTAAAGTCATTAATGGTTCTATCTGTAGCTGGATACAACCCCTTCATAACATTGATTGTTTCTCTTCTATTGGCATTGGTTATCAAGTCCAGGCTGAGAGCCCTTACTTTGAATCTTTTTTGCATTTCTAGGAACCTGTTATTACTCGAGGGGTTTGGCACATGCTGTTCTTTCCTGTGACTGTATGGAGATCACGAAGGGAGAGGGCTGGCACTAAACCTTCCTCTTTTTCCTTCAAGTCTCCATCCCTTATCAATACTAAAAAGCATCAGAAGGATCTTGATAACATATCTCTTGTGGCTAGCATGGCAGTGGGAGATGAATTTTCACGAAGGTGCTCTGCTTCTCCCCAAGTTTCAGGAGCAGCTTCAAAAAAGCCTAATACCTCTACCTCTGTTAATATGGCCAAAAAGGATGCAGACTCTCCCTCCAAATAACCTTCCCCCTTGACCTTGGAAGATGTCATAGAAGAGATTAGTGCTCTGGAAGCTTTTGTTGTTGAAACCAATGCAGCTCTTCAAAGAATTGAGAAACAATTGTCTTTTCACAATAACAGAATATCTGCCATTGAACAGAGGGTGAGTGATGTTGAAGATTCCATACCAGATGTTTCCCATATGGTGAAGGAAATTGAACAACTTAAAAAAGCAACAGAGGACTTGGTAAACAGAAACAGAGGACATAATCTTCACCTGTATGGTATTCTAGAGGGATCTGAAGGTTCCAACATGATGTCCTTTTTGTAAAAGGCCATTCCCTCAATTGTTTACCTGGTAGATTGTGGTCCACTCAGCATTCAAAGGGCTCATCACTTGGGCCCTAAAGAGCTCTTCCTCATCTAGCACAAGGTGTAGGAGCATCATCATTCTCTTCTTGCAGTTCAGAGAATTGATGGATATTCTTTCAGCAGCTAAAACAATCAGAGCATTGCACTGGTCAGGGAACAAAGTCTTCCTTTCTCAAAATGTATCCAACAGCACAACACTTAGAAAAAAACAACTTGTTGCATGTTGCCTGCAACTCAAATCTATGAATGATAGATATGGTTTAGTGCCTCTATGCTTTCTCAAGGTCACACACAAAGCTAAGATTTTAAACTTGATGGCC
The DNA here is from genome assembly GCF_964204655.1 of Triturus cristatus. Lineage (NCBI taxonomy): Eukaryota > Metazoa > Chordata > Amphibia > Caudata > Salamandridae > Triturus > Triturus cristatus. The sequence goes on from NC_140594.1 coordinate 885,403,289, forward strand.
CTGGCAAACTCAGAGATTTTATAAAACAGCACAGATCTGAAGATATGGAACTGAGTTCTTCCATAACTTCATGATTTTGTTTTTATTTTAATCTGCTTAAGAAATGTCTACTTGCATCTAACATTTTTCTTATATCCTGTTTTTTAGGCGATCGCATTTCTATTCATAATCTGTGCCTCAATGTTTTGTTTTGGGTTTTTTTCACATCTCAGAATGGATTCTTGTATAGTTCCTTGTACTGTTTCCACCTCCTCTTATTGTTAGTCTCCCGGTTCCTTTTTGAACTATTCTTATATCATTATTGGTAAGATTAGAGACCTTAGGATAAAATTGTAATTATGTTGTTTTTCTATGTTTCTACTGTTTAGTATTGAGCTGTGACGTCCGTTTTACTTGAACTCATTTTTTTTTTCTTTTTAATTTGTCACTCTGGTTGATATATTTTTTCTTTCCTTTTCCATCACGATCTGCAAATCCCCATTTAGGTGTTCCACCACTCTTACATCCTTCTGAGTGTTTCAGTTCATATCCATACTGATTCAACTATGACTAGGGAATTTTCTTTTCCTTTTAGTCATCATTTATGTCTAATAGTCTGTTGGGGATCATTCTCCACTTCTTGTTTTCTTTATTTCCTATTACTCCTGTTTTTCTTTCTTCTTTCTTTTTTTTCTAGGAGTGTTACATAATATGTATTTATTAAGTCAAGTGTTTTTCAATTACATTATTTCTAATGAATCTTAGAATTGTTATGTGAAATGTAAAGGGTTTAAAAAACCCTATTAAGAGGCAAAGTGTCTTGTCGCATTTGACTAGGGTTAAGGCTCAGCAAGTTTTGTTACAAGAAACTCATCTTTCTGATAGTGATGATCTTAAACTTAAAACGCAAAGGGTCAGTGGAGTATTTTCCTCCTCCTCTATCTCTAATAAGTATGGTGTTGATACTTTGTCACAAGAAGTTGCCTATTTCTTTTATTTCACAAGAAAATGATTCTGAGGAATGGTGGATTTTGGTTGAAGTCAAGATAGAGTACAATTTACTTTCAATAATTAATGTATATGGCCCTACTAATCTGGATCAGTTTTTTGGGAAACTTATTTCGCAGAAAATACTCACAAATTCTGGTAATAATTTCCTACTAGGTGGAGATTGTAATCAATGAATGAGCCCCTTTCTTGATAGGCATTCCTCAGCTAAATTTGTTCCTAGCAGAGCTCATAAGACATTTGAAAATACCATTTCACAGAGCTCCCTGTCTAACTACTGGACACTGTTTAACCCAGATCCTCGAGAGTTCTCTTTTCACTTAACCACTCATAGTTCTCAAACTAGAATTGGCTGTTTATTTTTAAGTAAAAACATGGTTCAATATCTAGTTAATTCAGAAATGTGCTAACTTTTGATTTCAAACCATGCCCTGGTTTGGACAGACCTATATATTCTGCAGAGCTGTAATAGGACATCTCAATGAATGTTTAATAATTCCCTTCTTTCAGATACAACTTACATTACCACCCATGTAAATGTTGTCAAGGAATATTTTGCTAATAATAATACAGGGCACACTCCTTTCCACTTTGTCTCGCATTAAATGCATTAATGATGGCTAAAAATAAAAGGTGATTAATCACTTTTCTTGTTTGAAGAGTTCTGTGGGTTCTTTTATGGAGGCTATTGTTTGTATTAGACCTAAAAAGAATTGAGACCTCTCTTCTTGTGCATAAACTACAGACCTATTTCTCACAATAATACTGATTATAAAATATTTGCCATAGCTCTGGCTCTTAGATTAGTTAACTCATACTAGAGTTAACTTGCCTGGAACAGTCTGCTTTTGGTAAAAACAGAAACATAGATGATAATTCTCGTATTTTTTCAAATATTATTAACAAAGCTTCTAAAATGGCCATCCCTATTGCTGCACTTATTCTCAGTGCTGAGAAGGCTTTTGACAGAGTTAACTGTTAGTTTCTTATGAAAGCATTGAAGTGGCATGGTTTTGGTCCCATATTTTCAGAGCTAATTTCACTACTGTATTCTTCTCCTAAGTCATCCATAATTGTAAATGGCTGCCAACCCCTTATCTTCCCCTTAACAGTGGGTCCCAGACAGGAGTGTCCTCTTTATTCTGGCAATAGAACCATCTCTCTTTCAAATAAAGAGATCAGAGAGTTTTTCTGGCTTTCAGATTGAAGATCAATCCGTTACATGTACTGCTTATACAAATGATATTCTTTTGTTTGTTTCAAAACCGGAATTGTCTATACCAACTTTCTTCACAGAACTAAATCTCTATTCTGAAATTTTAGGTTATAAACATAATGTAGATAAATCAGCATAAAAGAGACATTTGTCACAGCAGGTTTATCCTGGAATATGACTAAGATCAAATGCTTGGGAATTCTGGTATCTATTAGGGGCAATCTTAAAACGAATACAAATGAAATAGTTAGTAAAGTCCGTCACCTTACGCAAAAATGGTCTCCTTTATTTTTATCTTGGTGGGGTCATGTTGACACAATCAAGATGGTGATTCTCCAAATTTTAAACTATTTTCTTATCATGATGCGGGTTACTTTTTAAAAGTTTTTATTTGCTATCTTAGATAGCATATTCTCTAAATTCCTTTGGAATAGGAAGAAAGCAGAAAATTCTCTTGATAGATTGAAAAATCTCAAAATGTCTGGGGGTGTTAATTTTCCAGATTCCTCCACGTATCACAAGGCATTGGAATTAAACAAATTCAGTTTCATTTTGTGGATTCAGTCAGCAACATTGGCTAGTTATAGTTCTATCTATAGTGGGCTTTGGTTTTCACTTTTGCTCACAAAAATATTCTTTATATGTCTAATCCTCCCAAGTTGTGGTTGCCATCCACTGCATCACATTCTTTCTCCTTATTGAAACCATTTATAGTTTTAAATGTATCAACTTTTGATCAGTTTGTTAGCCTTCCCAGCTGGTATAATAAATTGATTAAGAAAAATGGTAAAATCATATTGTGGGAAAAGTGGACAGATAGGGGTATTTTCACCATTTCATAAAAATTAAAGGATAACTCTATTGTTTCTTTTACAGAACTATCTTTCAAATAATACGTTTACACAATATAATGAGTTTCAAGGTCTCCTCCAGGTTGCAATTGGGTCACTCACCTCTTCTAGCTTTGTGGCTCCTCATGTGCAGAATAGTCACATTTCTAGGAATTTTCTCTCAAAAGCTGCTGTATTGTTTCCCTTTCAGAACTATCCAGCACAGACAGTTTCTCAAATAATCTGTTTACACAATATAATGAGCTTAAATGTCTCCTCCACATTGTACTTGGGTCACTCACCTCTTGCCTGGCAGCTCCTGATCTGCAGAATAGTCTTATTGCTAGGAATTTGCTCTCAGAACTGCTGTCATACACAAATTGCTGCAACCACCCAATGTGGACAGACCTAAGTTTCCAAATGCAGCTTTGTGGGAATCGTAGTTGCATTGTACTTAGTCGGTTTCTACCTGCCATAAAATCTGGGCCACAGTGCATTCTACAGCTTGCTCCTCTACTTGAGCACAAACGTTCTTTTTTTTCTATAATCGATTATTATGCACTCCCGTTTTTCTTTTGAAAACTAAAGTCATTCAAAAAGATTCTTTTTGGCATTGTTATGCACATGCTGGTTCATACTTGCATATGTTTTGCTGTGCCCTGTAATTTCTGGTGTTGTTTGGCAAAAGGTTGAAGTTATTACCATGGGCATCAATTCATCAAAATGTCAGGGGTAGCAGAACTGACATCACACACCATTTGACCTGTACTTTCACTCACACACACACATGCTTACACATACACATAAATATTCACTCATGCACACACTCTCACACACAACATAAGTTTAAAGTATTTTTTACTTACCTCAGCTGCCAGATAGGGAACATTCCAGCTAATTGTACTCAATTTTTTATTAAACTAATAGTGAATAATATGATAATTTTCAATATTAGTGCAATAAAATAACTGAATGAAACAAGGCAAGTAGAGCCCCAATTGACATCTGTATGAATGAACTGCCTGTATTCTTGGCACTAAATTTGCACCTCTGAGGCCAGGGGTTGCAAAAGCAGTACCACGGGTCACAGAAGGCAAGCCAGGAGTCGCAGCTGCAACTCCTGGCAACGCCTAAATGACGATCATGGTTATTACAATGTTTTCTCACCTTTTTCTTAGATAAACTGATTTTGGGAGGGGTATATTATATTTGGTCTCATAGCATTTTGTTAGGAAACCATGTAGACCTCTTAATAGCAATTACTTTACAGGTCATTAATTCTAACTATGAATCCAAAGAAAATATTTCCATTAACTGTTGATGGAAGTTAGTATGTCACAACAACTGATTGGACAGCTCAAGGGCCTGATTATGAATTTGGCGGTCCTCCTGTGGAGCGCCACACCAGCGCTGCACAGGAGGACCGCTAAAAACGTCCTCACACTGCGTGCCAGATTACGACTATAATCCTTGGCGGGCAGACGTGCTGTGGTGGTCCCATGGGTGTGCCTCTCTAAGGCTCATTGGAGAGTCTTAGAAAGGCACCGCCGTGGGACCGCCGCAGTATGTTCCTGCACTGGAAGGAATGCACAATGCACAGTGCATTTCTTCATTTTCAGGAACTGGGGGTGCAAAAATACAGAGAGGCACAATTTGTGTCCTCCTGCGTGCACCCCCATGCACAGAGGCCCAAGGGGGCACTGTTAGGGCCCCCTTTGTTGCCTCCGCTCCATCCTTTTCATGGTGGTTTTACCTCCATGAAAAGGATGGCGGTGAGGTAACTCATTATATGCTCGGCATGCCGCAGACCGCCACCGCTACTACTGTGGTGCAAGGGACTGCTGTAGTCATACCCAGGCCCTTAATCTTAACTCCATATAGTTAGGATTTAAATGTGACAAACAGTGGTTACCAACTCCCAATTATTTATCTCACTGTGCTATTGTTGATGCTACTATGTTGTCACAAGACTAACCAGCTTATGCAGAAATGATGCAATGTGTAACACGACAATCAGCTTGAGCTGTTGAAATAAGAGAGAGGCTGTAAGCGTCTCCCTCAAAGCCCAGGCCCTGCCCCAGGAGTCGGCACACATTACCTATGGGGAGCAAACTCACTCTGTTCTCCTCGTCCAGCCACTTGGGCCTCCGATGCAAGCTTTGGAACTTGCCAACATCGGGCTTGGGCCGGCATCTCAGCTCCTCCAGGGCTGCTGGTCCGGGACGCTACTGCTACGAAGATCTCAGGCTGCCACAAGGCACATGCACACAGCGTCGCTGAGACTTCCTTGAGCTTTGGGTGCACGATCACCGGGCACTCCACACGATGGTCTCAGGCTGCATGATGAACACACACGTAGTGTCACTGAGACTCACTTTAACTCCGGGTGCACGATAACAACGCAATCCTCACGAAGGTCTCACGCTGCACACAGCATTGTGGATACTCACGTGGATTCCGGGTGCACGATAACAAGACAATCCTCACGAAGGTCTCACACTGCACAAAGCACACGCACACAGAGTTGTGAGACTCACTTGGATTCCGGTGCACACGATAACTGGACAATCCTCACAAAAGGTTCAGCCTGCAAAAAGCACATGCACACAGCGTCGCTGATCCTTGCTTGGACTCCAGGTGCCCACGATCACAGGGCACACTTATGAAGGTCTCAGGCTGCAACAAGCTCACCTCAGGCCCTTGGAGATAAGTTACTTCAGGACACAGCAAACAGCAAATTCCTTTCAAGCAGGGGGACACAGCACACAGCAAAGTCCCTTTAGCCTTTTATTGGTTAGAACAGCAAACTGCAGGCCAGCCCCAGAATACACAGCAAGGGTCAGTTCTACCTTCAGTCTCTTCAGTTGTTTCTTCCTTGGCAAAGGTCCTCTTGAACACAAAGTAGCTCCAGTCTTGTTCACACTTGATCAAGCCATTCTCCAAAGTTCAGGGGCTTCACCTCTCATAGTTATACCCCTCAATGGCTTTGAAGTCTTTGTGCTCAGGGGGCACTGACCCCTGTTCACACCAGTTCTGGGTGCCTCCCTGCCAGTGACACCTTCCTTTGATTAGTGGGAGTCTGGATTCCCAATCACTCAGCGAGCGAGCGATGGGAAAATTGTTTTATAGCAGCAACCCAGACCTCTTCGCCTCTAGGGGCTACTCCTCCCCCTACACTCCAGATGCAGGTCAGCCTGTTGCTGTCTCACCTCCTCCTCTGGGTCAAGACATTCCCCAGATCCTATCGCTTTAAAATCCAGACAGTCAATCCACAACCAGGCAGAGACACACAGAAATGTTAGAGCACAAAAACGCAGCCACTTCTAAAAGAGTCGCTTATAAACACGCAATGCAAAAACCACGTTCATAGAAAGGTGTGTTATTACATTGGGAGTTCAGGCATACTAAACTTCACCTTTCCATCTAAAGCCTTTAGGAAGATAGGCTGGAAAACATATTACACAGCCTTCCCATTCTATCCTATGGGCAAGATGGCCTTTCCACAGTGAAAAACGAAATGGAGATTATTTCACTGTCAGGACATGGCACACACCTTAGAACATGTCCTACCTTTCACATGCACTGCACCCTGCCCAGGGGGTACCCTAGACCTACCATAGGGGTGTCTGATGTGCATAGAAAGGGAAGGGTAAGGTCTGGCAAGTGAGTGCACTTGTCAGAACAACATGGCAGTTTAACAAACTGCGTGCAGGCACTGCAATGGCAGGCCTGAGTTCACTTTTTAAGGCTACTTGTGTGGGTGGCACAATCACTGATATAAAGTAAAGAAAATAAATTAAGAGTATTGAGTGTGCTAAATACTTATTGCTGAAATACCACCTTGTAGGACAGACAAAATTCAAACACAAAATCATTGTGTTAGTCAGTTGTCTGCAAACATGTTATATATTTTAAGTACTGGATGGCATATTTTCCAACTATTGTTTTAACATGCACAAGAGAGCTTGGAACACAAATGATCAAACTGCACCATGTCTGGCTAGAGTAGTTTTTCTCTTCCTACGTATATCCTTACATTTTGGTATTTTTAGTCGGGCATGTATATTGAGGAAAACCAAGCTACAAGTACACTGAAATGAAGAAAAATGTAGGACCCTAGTCCTGATGATGCACTAATACTGTAATGGGTGCAAACATCCATTTGTGCCATAGTTGGTGTTACAAACCTGGCACAGGCTCTTGACCTAGGGCATTTGCCTGCTTAAAATACAAGCACTGGCAAAGCCAATAGGTCTTGGTAAAGCAAGAGCAATTGGCTTTGTCAATGTCAATGTCTTTCAGTCATGTTGTATAGCAGTGTCATGGCGCTTCTTTACCTGACTTTCAGCCATGTTGAACAGCAGTAATGCAAAATGGCTAAAAGACATTGACAAAGCCAATTGCCCTCGCATTGCACTTTATAAAATCAATTTTACCCACACTGCAAAGCATCTGTGCTGCTGTACAGCATGGCTACAAAACACTGCCAGTGCCAATAGCGCTCATTAGCGAGACTTCTTGGCTTGTTTGTTGAGGAATATGGCTTATTTTTCATCATCAGACATTGACCCAGAGTAGAAGCAATAACGGAAAAGGAAAAAAAGGAGAAAGATAGAAAAACAGTGATAAAGGGAGAACATAGAAATGATAAAGAACCTAAGGGCATATGTATGAAAGGAAAAATCAGTCGCAAACGCTGCGAATCGCTAAAAACAGCGTTTGCGACTGATTTTTTGCACTTTCATATGTATGACACACTTCCACACAGAAAACTAAGAAATCGCTAAATTAGCGATTTCTTAGGCTGCGAAACATGTAAACTGCGAATTTCCTTGCGAATACTTAATTTGCGATTTCTTAGCTGAGCGAAAATCGCTAACAAGAAATCGCAAACTAAGAAATCGCAAGCACATGTAAGAAAAAGTCACAAATTGCGAATTTACGAAAATCGCTATTTAAGAAATTGCTATTAACACCAATTGCTTGCAGGTGGTAAACTGGTGCAAGGTACTTAAACCCTCCCACAATGCAACAGACCCACCCACAATGGCAGCAATGTTCGTGATAGCCAGGAGGCTGCGTATTCGGGCCCTTGCTCAGAGGAGAATGAGACAGGAACGTATATTCAGGCTGCGCATCACTCTGTTCCAGCACACTGAAGAGGACATCTATGACAAGTACAGACTGCACCCACAGACCATAATGGACCTGATTGAGGAGCTGAAACCCTACTTGGAGCACCCTACACGCAGGACACAAACAATTCCCACACATGTGCAGGTCCTGTGCTTCCTGCACCTCCTGGCGTCAGGGAGTTTCCAACGGGTAATAGCGGAGGTTGGTGGGGTGTCACAGAGTGCACTTTCGCGTTTCTTCTATGCCTTCCTAGATGCAATGCTACAGAGGCTCTCACATCACATTTACTTCCCCACCACCCAACAGGCATTACAGCAAAAAAACTGGACTTCTACCACATTGCACGTTTCCCCCACGTCATTGGCTGCATCGACGGGACCCATGTGGCCATCACACCCCCAGCAGCAACTGAATATGTCTACAGGAATCGGAAATGCTACCATTCCCTCAACATACAGATTGTGTGCAACGCAAAGTATCTCATCACAGACATCGTACCCAAATACCCCGGCAGTACACATGACTCTTTCATCTTCAGACACAGTGGAATACACAGACGTCTGAGTGCTGGAGAGTTTGGGGAGGGGTACCTGCTAGGTAAATACATGGCAAACATCAATACATCCACTACATCACTTGAGGGGGGGGGGCATTGACTTACCTATTGTGTTTGTCCATGCAGGTGACAGTGCCTATGCAGTGCGCGACTTCATCCTGACCCCATATCTGGATCCTGCAAATGCAAGTGAGAGGAGCTACAACAGGGCACACAGATCTACACGCTGTGTCATTGAGCGTACCTCCTTTGGAATCCTGAAGAGCCGCTTCAGGTGCCTGCATAAAAGCGGAGGCGCACTGCAATACAGCCCTGAGACCTGCTGTAAAATCGTGGCAAGCTGTGCAATGCTACATAACATGGCAATGAGGAAAGGCACCACAATTGATGTGACCGATACAGACACATCAGATGACGAGCGCCCTGCTCCCCCTGCCAAACCAGCATCAGGAGTCGGTGCAGCTGCTAGACGCCAGAGACGGACTGAGATCACACAAAACTACTTCTAGGTGAGTAATGATGAAAAACGACAAAAATAGCCTGATAATGTGTTAAGTGTTTATTCACACTTCACATTGAAGAAATTATAGCTGTCCCCAGCACATGTTGTGCACACAGTGCAGGTAATGCACAAGTAATCGTGCATAGAGCAGTTTAGGGTTAATGCACCCGTGTTGCAGTGAGTGTCACCGCACATGTTCACCTCCTTCGGTGACGTCCAGGCTGTGTGTCCCCCATGGTGTTCCTTTGGCCTGCACCCTGTCTGGCACTGCGGCGTCTTTCCCCTGGCAAGGCGGGAGTGATGCTGCTACGACTTGAGGTGTCCTCACTCTCGGCAGAGGCCATGAGTGCGCTGCCACCAGCATTGGCCATCTGCAGCTGCTCCACAGCAGTGGTCACCTGCGCAAGTCCACGTGCAATATCCTGGCAGCAGTGTGCCATCTCAACCTGCATAGTTACGCTTCTGTGTGTTAGGGTGCTGGTGGTGGTGCAGAGGCGGTTCACGGCCTTGGTGTAATTTTGTAGGCGTGCATTGGCACGTCGGCCAGCCCTGTCATTTGCGGCTTGGTTTTGCCTCAAAGTGTCACACAGCTCATGGATTGCCCCTGCCATGGCCACGAAGCCCTCCCTCATGTTCTTGTGGTCCTTGTGTATGCGGCATAGCTGCCGATTAATTGACCGCAGTGCTTTGCTTTGCAGGCGCTGTTCCTGAGCATGCCCTGTTCCAGGCCTGCGAACACGGATCCCACAGCTTCAGTCGCAGTGCTGCTCCTGGGCCTTGATCTGCATGTGTCCTGCGGTGTACTCCTTGGCCTTTGTGTCTCATGGATGGGCATGTGTGACACACCCTGACTCCCCTCTCTCCTGTCGGTGTCATCCCCTGTGGCAGGTAATTCGTCCTCAAATGGAGGCAGTGGGGGCACATGTGCGCGCTTCCTGCGCTGGATTGGCTGCTGCTCAGTGTCATCACTGGAGTCTGCTGGGTGTGCAGGCTCCTCACCCTCTGCGCTGTCTTATTGGGCCCTGGAAGGTGCTGTGGATGTAAAGGGGACTACATGAGTTTGTGTTATTGTCTGCATGTGGCAATCAATAAAGTTCCAACAGTTTTTCTTGGCTAACCTCGGACACTGTATCATTCACTTATCCCCAACCCACATGTTGCATTTAATTTCCTTTGTCTCATGGACACACTGTCAGACACAGTACTACGAGTCCCATGATGCATTGCTGGGTGTGCTGTAAGACCTGGGATGGAATGACATTTTGGGAGTTGACTATGCGCATTTGGGGAAGTGTGCATGGGATGGGGAGGAGTGCAGATTGATTGTGCATGCATCTTACCTTGACTGCTGGATGCAGGGTCGGAGCTGTCTATGTCAGCCACACCACCGACGCTCTCAGGCAGGAGAGTAGACTCCACGAGCTCCTCATGGGGGGTTGGCTGCTCTGCAGTGGATGGTCCTCCTCCAGTCTGATTAGCGTCCTTCAGTCTGGCTGCCACCCTCTCCTTGGACCTCTGGCGCATGTCGTACCACCGCTTGCGCAGCTCTTCAATGGTACGTGTGGTGACTCCCACTGCATTCACCTTGTTCTGTATTTCAAGCCATATTTTCCTCTTCCTGGCATCTGGGACACGCAGTGCCTTCTTGCCGAAGAGGAGCTCATGGCTGCAGACCATCTCCTCAATGAGGACCTCCTGCTCCTTTTCAGAGAACTTATGCTTTCTCTTCCTTTTCTCAGCATCCTTGCCCTGCTTTTCTGTGGTGGAATCCATTGCTGGTTGCACTCTCCTTGGATGCCTCCTCTCACTCCCCAAGCAGCCTCTGGGTGTGGCTCAGGTGAGCAGGTGCAGGAAATCACTCCAGTTTCCTGGTTGTGATGTCATCAGGCTGCACCTGGATTGCAGATTCCCATTTTTGCGATTTCTTAATTAGCGAATTTCGCAATTAAGAAATTGCAAAACGGGTGTCTGAGAATAATTTGCGATTTTTAAGAAATCGCTATTTATTTGCGATTTATTTTTTACATCCCGCTTAGCGAATCTCAATTTGCAAATCGCTAAATATCGCAAATTAGGATTCGCTAAACAGAATTTTGATACATATGCCCCCTAGAGAGCAAGATAAAGAGGTAGAAAATATGGGTGTGGAAGAGAGAGGCATAAAATGAGATTAAAAGTAGGACTTCTTGGTATTTGGCACCACAGAATACTTCAGCAGGAGCAATGGCCTTCTGAGGAAAAAGAAAGTGGCCCCTCACCTTTTCCTTTTATTTATTTATGTTTGTATTTATGTACTTATTTATTCACATGTTAACCCCTTCTGTGCCACGCCCTTTCCCCCTCCTGTGCCGGGCGTTACATTAGTGGGTGGGGTTCATGACGAGATAGTCTCGTCATGGGCACAGCGCGACCGTGCTCCATGACGAGACTATCTCGTCATGGGCACTGAAGAGGTTAAGCAATATATTCAATAATGTACTCAGATACATTTTTGGTTTATGGCCATCGTCCTTCTTGCCCTTTCCTTTCTCCATCAAAGCAGCATTCTTAGCATTTGGTTTGAAAACCATGTTACAAAGTACAGCCATTTGCTCAGGATTGAAAAGCAGTACAGACTGTTTGTTTCCAGCCTCCTGTCAATGAGGGCTATCTCTGTTAACTGGTCTCAGCCACTGTAACCAGATTCCCAGAAACATTTTATCTTAAAGGTAGAAGAATGAGATGTGAAGCCTCATTTCACCGGTTGCAAGACGGTACAACGCAGGTAAAGACATCGATTGCCTTTACTTCGCATTTTTTACTATGCATGTTTTTACCACGAACATGCTTTTACAACGCATGCCATTACCACACATTGTTTTTATATATAAAAGCAATGGGCAGATTTACAATAACTGGCGCATCCCTGAATATCACCAGGGATGCGCCAGTTATTGTGCGTCACAGCAACGTCAGCATGGATGCGCCGCATTCACAATGCGGCGCACCATGGGGCAAAAATGGACAGATGCGTGACGCATCTGCTGCCGTAAAGGCGACGCATTGCTGGAGTTGTGTCGCAAGTGCGACGCAGCTTCTGCAAGGCTCAGGGGTGCCCTATCTTTAAAATGCTGCGTCAATCCTTACGCCTGCTTCAACAAGGCGCAGGGTTTTGACGCAGCATGTCCTTAAAAGGGGCTGAGTGAAATCTTGTAGATTTCACTCAGCCACTTTTAGGAGGCGTTCCTGCGCCGGAACGCCTACATGTGGCGCAGGGCTTTACAGCGTGACGCATCTCCCAGATGCGTCACGTTGTAAGTACCCCGCACCATGGCGCTGGCTTTGCGCCATCGCTGCGTCACAAAAGTGACACAACGGCAGCGTAAAAGAGGCGCAAGGGGCTTGTAAACCTGCCCCAAAGTGTTCATGAGTGGAGACCCTGCACACCCTCCAACTTACCTTAAATGTGTCGTAGAGGCACGCGTTGTAAAGGCATGCACGTGGTAAAAATATGTGTGCTAAAAAATGCGTGGTGAAGGCACAACGAGGTAAAACCCTTTTTGTAAAGACTGTTTCCCCATTTCACCAAGGCTCAAGATGCTTCTAACATAATTCCTTGACACAGATGCCTAAATATTGTTTTCTGACCTATTGCCTAGGAGTTGCTTTGCACACATTACCAAAGTCCCACATCACACAGAATCCCGCCAGAACATCTTGCAGCAGCTTGTGTCATTAATGAAATGTAGAAAGCAGTGCGTGCATAATTCTTGAAGCCTCAGTGTGTTTTGAACTGCAAAGTTAGTTGGAGCGGTACACTTACAAGCAACGTGCTTTCCTTATTAAAGCGAACCTTTGAAATGATCGCCGACTTTTGTTTACTTTTTTGCATTGTTATGACCTGTGTGAACATTAAAGCTTAAAGAAACTTTACTGTGCTGTTCTCAGTGTGCATACAAAAAATTTGATAAAAGTGCTGGGATGAGGGAGTGAGGCTAAAAACAGACATGTAGGGAAGATTTCTTATAGCGGGTAAGAGCTTGTGTATAGAGTGCACAGAGGTGACAAGTCAGTTTATGGTTTCAGTTATCGGGTCAAGAACCCCCTATATAAAACAGAAAGAACTGTTCACAGATACAACACAAATGAGGGCAGGTGGGGGGGAGTTTATGAAACAGGGAGTGGGTGGTCGGGGTTTAGAACTAATGACTGGGCAGAGGGGAAAACACAAGCACACATATGGAGTGCTGAAACAGAAAAACATAAGTAGCTCCAAAAACGGGAGCAGTGGAAGGACTCGAGTACTTGGTCCATTCTCTAGGGGAGGGCTAAACACAAGAAGAGGGCATGACACTGGCATGTGTTAGCAAACCAGAACAAAGGAAATGGGAGTGACGCTGAAGCAAACCAATGATAAGCTATAGATGGGCTGTAAGCAAAGTGTGTCTAAACAGCATGTCTCGAAAAGACAGCGCTTACGCTGTCTAGCCGGGATCTCAAAAACACAGTGCAGAATGAGTTGACTCACAGAGCACATGCTCTATTTCATACCTAGGAATGTATTAAATATGTGCTATTAACATGTGCAAAGAATAACAGGGAGCAAATTGTGTCCTCATTAAATATCGCAGACTACATAATCAGTATATACTGAGGGGGGATTTGTGCTCATGAGGCCAAGCAATTTGTGGACCCATCATAATCGAGCAAAAGAATAAAATGACTATTCGCTCCTTGGTAGTCCGACATACGATCATTGTCAAAGAGCATTTATTAGACAGGCAGGCAGGCACAAGCACAGTCAATATTCCTGTAATATTAAATAAAAAATGTCTAATCAAAGATCAAAATAATCCATATATATTTATAAAAAACGAGCATAAACTTTATATAAAAAGATATGCGATAAGACCGCACGATATAAATGCAACATATGCGTATTTGTAATATTCCTTCTGGCCGGTTGATAGGCCAGCCAGCACCTGTAAGTTCTGACGATATTAATGAGCACTTTTAAACAGTCTACTGTAATCCTAAAACCATGTTATGCAGATCGTAATGCTAGAATCAGGCACTTTTGCAATGTAAAAATAATGCAATGCGTACGCAACAATCAGGCACTTTGCAATGTAGAAATAATGCAATGCGTAATACAACCACCAGGTACTTCATTTTGCACAAATAAGTCAATGCGTAATACACTAATCAGGTAGTTCGTTATGCAGGAATAATGAAATGCATAATATGCTAATCAGGTAGTTCGTTATGCAGGAACAATGCAATGAGTCATACAACAATCAGGTAGTTCGTTATGCAGAAATAATGGCATACGTTATACACTAATCAGGTAGTTTGTTATGCAGGAATAATGCCATGCGTAATACTCCAATTAGGTACCACATAATGCAGAAATGATGCAATGTGTAATACGACAATCAGGTACTCCGTTATGCAGAAATAGAGTAATCCGTAATACACTCCGGGACCGATCACAGTGCCTTAGGCGCTCCCTCCGCCACTCGTGCTGACTCGCAGGTAGCCTCTGACAACAGTTGCCCCCCACACGGGTATGGTATAACACAAAAAGTGCAGCTCCGCACTCCGGCCCTGGTACTGCCACTCCCTTGGCAATACGAGCCGCGATACGAGCCAAAACAGATGCTCGAGCTGCTGAAATGAGAGAGAGGCTGTGAGCGTCTCCCTCAAAGCCCACGCCCTGCCCCAGGAGTCGACACACGTTACCTGGGGGGCGCAAATTCACTCTCTTCTCCTCGTCCAGGCACTTGGGCCTACGATGCAAGCTTTGGGACTTGTCAACATCGGGCTCGGGCCGGCAGCTCAGCTCCCCATAGGGCTGCTGGTCCCGGACTCTACTGCTACGAAGATCTCAGGCTGCCACAAGGCACACGCACACAGCGTTGCTGAGACTTCCTTGAGCTTCGGGTGCATGATCACCGGCCACTCCACACGACGGTATCAGGCTGCACGATGAACACGCACTGAGTGTCACTGAGACTCACCTTAACTCCGGGTGCACGATAACAAGGCAATCCTCACGAAGGTCTCACGCTGCACAAAGCACACGCACACAGCGTCGTGGACACTCACGTGGATTCCGGGTGCACGATAACAAGGCAATCCTCACGAAGGTCTCACACTGCACAAAGCACACGCACACAGAGTCGTGAGACTCACTTGGATTCCGGTGCACACGATAACTGGACAATCCTCACAAAAGGTTCAGCCTGCAAAAAGCACATGCACACAGCGTCGCTGATCCTTGCTTGGACTCCAGGTGCCCACGATCACAGGGTACACTTATGAAGGTCTCAGGCAGCAACGAGGATGCACACACAGCACCGCTGAGACTCTCATGGAAACATTTGTGTTCCTGTGTTTCCGCAACAGGGAGCCAGCTCATCTCGGGCCCTTGGGGATAAGTTACTTCAGGACACAGCACACAACAAAGTCCTTTCAAGCAGGGGGACACAGCACACAGCAAAGTCCCTTTAGCCTTTTATTGGTTAAAACAGCAAATTGCAGGCCAGCCCCAGAACACACAGCAAGGGTCGGTCCTGCCTTCAGTCTCTTCAGTTATTTCTTCCTTGGCAAAGGTCCTCTTGACCACAAAGTAGCTCTAGTTTTGTTTACACTTGATCGAGCCATTCTCCAAAGTTCTGGGGCTTCACCTCACATAGTTATACCCCTCAATGGCTTTGCAGTCTTTGTGCTCAGGGGGCACTGACCCCTGTTCAAACCAGTTCTGGGTGCCTCAGTGCCAGTGACACCTTCTTCCTTTGATTAGTGGTGGTCTGGTTTCCCAATCACTCAGCGAGCGATGGGAAAATTGTTTTGTAGCAGCAACCCAGGCCTCTTCGCCTCTAGGGGCTACTCCTCCCCCTACACTCCAGATGCAGGTCAGTCTGTTTCTGTCTCACCTCCTCCTCTGGGTCAAGACATTACCCAGATCCTATCGCTTTCAAATCCAGACAGTCAATCCACAACCAAGCAGAGACACACAGAAATATTAGAGCACAAAAACGCAGCCACTTCTAAAAGAGTCGCTTATAAACATGCAGTGCAAAACCACCTTCATAGAAAGATGTGTTATTACATTGGGAGTTCAGGCATACTAATCTTCACCTTTCCATCTTAAGCCTTTAGGAAGATAGGCTGGAAAACATATTACACAGCCTTCCCATTCTATCCTATGGGCAAGATGGCCTTTCCACAGTGAAAAACGAAATGGAGATTATTTCACTGTCAGGACATGGCACACACCTTAGTACATGTCCTACCTTGCACATGCAGTGCACCCTGCCCAGGGGGTACCCTGGACCTACCATAGGGGCGTCTGATGTGCATAGAAAGGGAAGGGTAAGGTCTGGCAAGTGGGTGCACTTGTCAGAACAACATGGCAGTTTAACAAACTGTGTGCAGGCACTGCAATGGCAGGCCTGAGTTCCCTTTTTAAGGCTACTTGTGTGGGTGGCACAATGAGTGCTGCAGGCCCACTAGTAGCATTTGCATTACCAGCCCTGGCACATATAGTGCACTTTACTAGAGACTTTACTAGCAAGGCAAACATACCAATCATGGACAACCAAATACCATTACACTTTATACAGGGAACACTTGCACTTTGACACTGTTTAGCAGTGGCAAAGTGTCCAAAGCATCTAAGTTGGCAACACCATGTCAGAAAAAAGGTGTAAGGGGAAAGCAAAAAGTTTAGGGAACTTTAGCCAAAAAGGGGCACGTCCTACAGTGTTCAAATCTTCTCACAAGTGAATCACTGATATAAAGTAAAGAAAATAAATTAAGAGTACTGAGTGTGCTAAATACTTATTACTGAAATACCACCTTGTAGGACAGACAAAATTCAAACACAAAATCATTGTGTTAGTCAGTTGTCTGCAAACGAGGTATATATTTTAAGTACTGGATGGCATATTTTCCAAACATTGTTTTAACATGCATATGAGAGCTTGGAACACAAATCATCAAACTGCACCATGTCTGGCTAGAGTGGTTCTTCTCCTCCTATGTATATCCTTACATTTTGGTATTTTTAGTCGCACCCGTATATTGAGGAAAACCAAGCTACAAGTACACTGAAATGAAGAAAAATGTAGGACCCTAGTCCTGATGATGCACTAATACTGTAACGGGTGCAAACATCCGTTTGTGCCATAGTTGGTGTTACAAACCTGGCACAGGCTCTTGAGCTAGGGCATTTGCCTGCTTAAAGTACAAGCACTGGCAAAGCCAATAGGTCTTGGTAAAGCAAGAGCAATTGGCTTTGTCAATGTCAATGTCTTTCAGTCATGTTGTATAGCATGTCATGGCGCTTCTTTGCCTGACTTTCAGCCATGTTGAACAGCAGCCATTCAACATGACTAAATGACAAAGCCGATTGCCCTTGGATTGCACTTTATAAAATCAGTTTTACCCACACTGCAAAGCATCTGCGCTGCCGTACAGCATGGCTATAAAACACTGCCAAAGCCAATAGCTCTCATTAGCGAGACTTATTGGCTTGCTTGTTGAGGGATGGGGCTTTATTTTTCATCATCCATTCCATTCCATTTTTAATCTTTATTTCGGCTCAAAGGCCATAAAAGCAGCATAAGTTATCACAATTCACAAATAAAATAGGCGAATTAAATCACAGTTATAAAATGTTGCGTGACATTCAAAGAGATCAGAACTCGATATTGAGCTATAAAAAATTCCTGCGTTTTAGCCACATCGCATTTAAAAACCAGGAAACTGCAAATACTATTGGGGGTTGGGTATCATATTTCAGGACTCTCATTGCATGCTCACACTCTCTGAAACCAAGATTTATACAGATGGGCTTAACCCAACGTTTTCTTTGAATGTGATAGATAGGACAAAAAAAGAAAACGTGTTTTTCGTCCTCCAGACTGGAGCCGCAAGCCGGACAGGCGGTGCTATTATTTAAGGCCCACCTGGAGGTAAACGATCTGAGTGGCAAGCATCCCAATCTCAGTTGGCAGTAGAGCTTCCTAACAACCGGGGGACTGACCAGATCTAGGAATTCCTCTCTCCTATAATTGTCTTTAATTTGTAGGAACTCGGTCGTCAACCTCCCGGACTCAGCACGTTCATGTAAACACATGAGATGGTGGTTTCTGGCCTGTTCGGCCAATTTAGCTTTCGGTAGGGCCGGGCACGAAGTCTCTGGGGAAGTCCATAGTTCAGGTAGACCAATCTTAATGCAGGCATCCTTAACAAAACTCAACCAGGGAATGTTCTTTTGCTTTAATAGGGGCCAAACCCCCATAAATTCCTCCTGATAGGAACCCAGCTCTGCATTAGACCAAAGTCTTTTCCAGTATACTAGTGGGCACAGCATTACCACTTGGTCCATAGGTATCAGGCCGAGGTCTAGCCTGATAGGGATCAACGGGGAGCTAGACGGTAAGCCCAACAAACTCCTCACGAAAGAATTTTCAGTCCTACTTAGACTGTTTGTTCTTGAATGGCCCCACAATTCTGCTCCATAAATGGACGCAGCTCTCACTTGGGACCTATAGATTTCAATCGCTGGTCCCACTGGTTTGGAGACCGAGCCTCTGAATACTTGTGAGATTCCACCAGTAATTTGGGCAAGTTTCAACACAGAGTTGGCAATTTGTCCCCCCATCCAAAGTTTTCTTGCAGGATAATCCCCAGGTAACTGAACGTTGTCACCCGCTCAAGGTATACGCCGTTCAGAACTGGGTTTGGCCGTGTATGCTTGGGGGGGTTGAGGATCATAAATTTAGTTTTAGCTAAATTGATCTCTAAACCCCTTTCAGCGCAGAAATCCTCGAAGCCATCCAAGATGCGCTGGATGCCAGTTGACGTTCGGGACAGCAACAAAGTATCGTCAGCGAACATCAACGCTGGCACCAGGCCCGTGGCGAGTCTTGGCGCATCTGTATCCCTGATACCCTCCAGATGTTTAATGAGCCCATTAATATATAAACAGAATAGCGTGGGTGCCAACACGCATCCTTGTCGGACTCCACGGTTTACAGGGAAGCGGGAGGACAGGTCGCCATGTTTTCCACATCTGACCTGGGCGAAATTTTTCCTGTGGAGTCTGCTCACAATATCCAGAAGATACAAAGGGACATTTAGAGCCTGAGGCACCTTCCACAGTTTTTCTCGTGGTACCAGGTCAAATGCCGACCTCAGATCAACAAAAATGAGGTAGAGGCTGCCACCCTCTAGATACATGGTCTTCCAGTGAATGATCTGAAGTCGAAAGATCTGGTCAACGGTGGAAATACCCTCTCTGAAACCCGCTTGCAAAATGCTTGGGATGTTGTTTTCCGACTCCCAGGACTGTAATTTGTCCAGAATTATACGGCCGAACAGCTTTTGTGTGATGTCAATTAAGCTGATAGTCCTA
The DNA here is from genome assembly GCF_964204655.1 of Triturus cristatus. Lineage (NCBI taxonomy): Eukaryota > Metazoa > Chordata > Amphibia > Caudata > Salamandridae > Triturus > Triturus cristatus. The sequence continues at coordinate 885,422,921 of NC_140594.1, forward strand.
TAATTTGAAGGTTGTAAAGGACAGCCTTTCTTGAATATCGGAACAATTTCTGCACCAAGCCAAGACTCTGTAAGTTCCGCACCCATCAAAATAAAGTTGAATAGAGCACAAAGGTACGGGACCCAGATCTTTGGTTCCGAGCGATAGAGGTCGCCAGGGATTTTGTCCAATCCCGGCGCTTTGTTGGGTATCAGCAGGCGTATGGCCGATTCCACCTCCTTTGGTGTTATTGCCAAAATGGCTTCTACTTGGGAAGCAAGTCTAGTAGGGGAGGTTGATATAGGTAATATATTGTCGTTTGGGTCGGAATAGAGGCCCCCATAATGAACTTCCCATACCGCTACGGATATATTTGGGAATGAGGTGGTACCAGGGTCTTTCCTACCCGTACTAACAATGGTCCAAAAACCCTTAAAGTCTTTGGCCTGCAAGGTTGACCTCAGCTCCTCCCATGTCTCGGCCTCACATGCCTTTCTGGCCCTTTCTAAAGTTTGTTTATGCCTTGCCCTCAAAGTTTTTATTCTGCTTTTGTCCAAGGCTTTGATTGCAAGGAGCAAATCGCTCTTTGATTTCCTGCATTCGGCAGAATACCACAGATGCCTTTTGGGCAGATGAGGCCTCGCATTCCCCGGCGAACAAAACACCTTTGAGAGTTTTTCCACTAACTGTAGGTGAATACCTGTAGGTCCAATCACCTGTTCTGTGTTAATTCGATTTGAACCAACCTCAGACATTTCGAGAAGATGGGGTAGGGCGAGGCGACAGATCTCTGCCATTTTGTTTGAACTTGCAACAATACGGGGCCATCTAACCCTTCGTCCATTGTTGCGCAAGATTAAAGGTTGCGCAAATGTAGGTGATATGGTGTTTTGACTAGTGCTACTGATGCCCCAGCTACCTGGTTTAAATGTGGCAACCAAAGCATTGTGATCGCTGTCAACGCGTTCAATCACATTAAAATCGAGCACCATGTCCCACGATCGTGTTTGAATGAGAATATAATCGAGTATAGAGGTTTGTCCGATTCTATTGAAGGTGGCTCGACCAGGTCTATCTGAGTCAAATCTCCCATTACATGCCCTCAAAGATAATGAGAGAGTAAGAGCCGAGATCTGAAGAACCAAAGGGGTCCAGGCTTTGACCATGGGGAGCATCGGATCGGGGATGTTCCGGTGTTCGTTTTCGGCAGATGGATCATCTAGAACCGACACACTGAGTGGTTCATATTGGCAGTTAAAATCGCCGCCCACAATTACAGAGTATCCGGGATCCAAAGACAGGATAAATTTGTTTAGCTGCTCGATAACCGTGGATTCCCGACCACCCCGGGAAGGTCTAGAGTAAACATTTAGGAGAGCCACATAGTTGTTCTTAGGCAGCTCAAGCAACACACATAGAATGTCATCAAGGTTGGTGTTGAGTTGTCTTGCCGTAGCGCCCAGGTGGAGACCCACCCAGGTAGTGAGGCCTCCGGAAGGTCTGCCTTTACCACCAGTTACTGCTAGTGTGCTAAAAGATGCAAAGCCTGCTCTTTGGAAATGTTCTAAGGCCCATGTCTCTTGCATTAGGCAGATATCAAAATTGTCTATAAAAGAGCCCCAATCTTCGCACATCAATTTGTTCTTGAGACCTGCCACATTCCAAGAGAGCAAGCAAAAACTCGACTTAAAGTTAGTTGTTTTAGGAGACTGGCCAGCAACGGGACTTGTGTTTGGTGGTAAGTTAGTTAACCTACTCGGGGTTTCCTGCCCAATCCCAAGTGACAAGTCTACCAATTCTATCCGCCCCCCCCGAGACTGAATTGGGCTTCAAAGCACTACAGTTTGGACGTCAGTCCACCTGATCGAGGGTACTAAATCTATTAGTGTGCTGGAAAGCTTCTAGCGGAGGTGGGCCGGATCGGTCCAAGATCTGAAATCCATTAGTGAAGCAAGGGGGGGGTAGTCCAACCCTGCCAATTCTCCTTCTGTCTACCCTTCCCCTGTAAGAGGCATCAATACCACGGTTCTGGGGTCCCGGGTAGAAATAGGTGAGTGGAAGGGCTCTGATTGCTGTGTGGGAGCTAGAATTGGGACCCGACTGAAATGTGCAGATATACCTAGCAGTGTTTGGATTCCTGAAGTTTATTACTGCGCAATCGCCCGGGATATCCTTAGGTCTGCTGCCTACCCAATTTATCCTCCTTGCGAATAATAGCTCGCTTGTACACTGGTTCGGGAGGGGTTTGTTACAATTTAGCCAGTGCATGCATTTGTTCTTTAAATCAAAGAAGGACTCCCTTGATCCATGGCTCAGGGAGGGGACACCGGCAAGGACCACCGCGTACGGGGCAGATTCAGGAGGAAGGTTCAAGCAGGGTAAATTCGAGTCAGGGAAGGGCCCTGTCTGGATGCATGGGGTATGATCAGTGCCGCTCGGCTTATTTAGCGGGATGCTAGTAGCAAGATGCAACCCGCTCCTTAAATTCCCTGCGACAGATGGTGGGGGAAGAACACACGGGGCTATATGGGACTCATTAGCCAGAGCTGGGACTTGGCTCAGCGGGATGGGATGTTCTATTGTATCTGCCACTGCATTTGATGAATTAAGAGCGGAATAAGCGGTCTCAGCAGCATTTTATTCAGTTCCCCCTCTATCCTCTGACCCCATGGCCCTAGACAATAGAGACAACATTGATTCCAAATTTAGGAGTCTGTTTTCCAGAGAATCAAGTCTATTGCAGATAGGGCGACAGGTCGCAGTTAATAACTGTTCCATTCTTAGCCAGTAGTCGTTGTTCAGTGCAGAACCTTTCAAGACCTCAGGACCTCCAGCCGGCGAGTCAGCGTTAAGCACGGGCTCGAGAGTACCCGTGTTTTGCCGTTTCTGGGTTTTTGGTCTTTTGTTAGGCAGCACTGTGTCACCCCGCTTGCGTTTCGCCACCTTTCCTGACGGCTTGACAGAAGTAGCATCAGAACGTAGAGGTTGGCCAGATCTAGTTGTTCCTTCATTGGTCGTGGATATACGAGCGTCAGATCCATAGGAGGCGCTTTGTTCGGACACAGACCAAACATTACTGGTTGCCGTTACAGCTACATTTTCATGTTCACTCAGCAGTGGTACGCTAATAGCGGGAGCTGGAGCAGACAAGTTTATAGCTACTGGTGACTTTACAAAGGCGATTCTACCCAATGAGGAACGTTTGTTATGCTCAAGATCGAGAGAGAGTCTTTTCTCAGTGAGTTCAATTTCTTTCTGTAGGACAGACGCAGCTCTCGTGATGAAACTGTCCAGGGTCCCAACTACTCCTGCCCCACTAAGGGACTTACGACCCTTCTTCACACCAGCGGAGGCCATTGAATGGTATATGGGTAGGTCAAATGCACACCTCCGTGCCGGTAATATATCACGTTAGCGTCTAGACACAGCGACTCAAGAGTTGAAGCAACTCACTGGCAACTTTTACTCTTACCCCATAACACGCAGCTCACATGGGGAACCAAGGGGGGTGCCCCGTCCCGGCCTCTGTCGGTCTCTGACGGGCACAGACGGGCCCGCCCTTGTCCCGGGCTTCGCCCGCGCTGCTTTCCGCGCTGCTGAAATGCGTGGGCGGAAGTTTGAGGGAGCGCAGGGGGCGGGGTTACGAGGAAGAGGCAGGCAGCGGGAAGGTGGAGGGCTGCTGGGCCTCGCAGTCCTCAGTCCAGGTATCCTTGTGCAGCAATACCAACTCCGGGCTTACGAGCGGCTCCCGCGAAGCGGGGGCCGCGAGGATTGAAGTAGTGACCAGGGGCGGGGTTACGAGGAAGAGGCAGGCAGCGGGAAGGTGGAGGGCTGCTGGGCCTCGCAGTCCTCAGTCCAGGTATCCTTGTGCAGCAACACCAACTCCGGGCTTACGAGCGGCTCCCGCGAAGCGGGGGCCGCGAGGATTGAAGTAGTGACCAGGGGCGGGGTTACGAGGAAGAGGCAGGCAGCGGGAAGGTGGAGGGCTGCTGGGCCTCGCAGTCCTCAGTCCAGGTATCCTTGTGCAGCAACACCAACTCCGGGCTTACGAGCGGCTCCCGCGAAGCGGGGGCCGCGAGGATTGAAGTAGTGACCAGGGGCGGGGTCACGAGGAAGAGGCAGGCAGCGGGAAGGTGGAGGGCTGCTGGGCCTCGCAGTCCTCAGTCCAGGTATCCTTGTGCAGCAACACCAACTCCGGGCTTACGAGCGGCATCATCATCAGACATTGACCCAGAGTAGAAGCAATAACGGAAAAGGAAAAAAAGGAGAAAGACAGAAAAACAGTGACAAAGGGAGAACATAGAAATGATAAAGAACCTAGAGAGCAAGATAAAAAGGTAGGAAATATGGGTGTGAAAGAGAGAGGCATAAAATGAGATTAAAAGTAGGACTTCTTGGTATTTGGTACCACAGAATACTGCAGCAGGACCAATGGCCTTCAGAGGAAAGGAAGGTGGCCCCTCACCTTTTCCTTTTATTTATTTATGTTTGTATTTATGTACTTATTTATTCACATGTTTAAGCCATATATTCAATAATGTACTCAGATACATTTTTGGTTTGTGGCCATCGTCCTTCTTGCCTTGTCCTTTCTCCATCAAAGCAGCATTCTTAGCATTTGGTTTGAAAACCATGTTAAAAAGTACAGCCATTTGCTCAGCATTTAAAAAGCAGTACAGACTGTTTATTTCCAGCCTCCTGTCAATGAGGGCTATCTCTATAAACTGGCCTCAGCCACTGTAACCAGATTCCCAGAAACATGTTATCTTAGAGGTAGAAGAATGAGATGTGAAGCCTCATTTCACCGGTTGTAAGACGGTACAACGCAGGTAAAGACATTGTTTGCCTTTACTTCGCATTTTTTACTATGCATGTTTTTACCACGAACATGCTTTTACAACGCATGCCATTACCACACATTGTTTTTATATATAAAAACAATGTGTTTATGAGCAGAGACCCCGCACACCCTCCAACTTACCTTAAATGTGTCGTAGAGGCACGCGTTGTAAAGGCATGCACGTGGTAAAAATATGTGTGCAAATAAATGCATGGTAAAGGCACAACGAAGTAAAAACCTTGTTGTGAACACTGGTTCCCCATTTCACCAAGGCTCAAAATGCTTCTAACATAATTCCTTGACACAGATGCCTAAATATTGTTTTCTGACCTATTGCCTAGGAGTTGCTTTGCACACATTACCAAAGTCCCACATCACACAGAATCCCGCCAGAACATCTTGCAGCAGCTTGTGTCATTAATGAAATGTAGAAAGCAGTGCGTGCATAATTCTTGAAGCCTCAGTGTGTTTTGAACTACAAAGTTGGTTGGAGCGGTACACTTACAAGCAACGTGCTTTCCTTATTAAAGCGAACCTTTGAAATGATCGCCGACTTTTGTTTACTTTTTTGCATTGTTATGACCTGTGTGAACATTAAAGCTTAAAGCAACTTTACTGTGCTGTTCTCGCTGTGCATACAAAAATGTGATAAAAGTGCTGGGATAAGGGAGTGAGGCTAAAAACAGACATGTAAGGAAGATTTCTTATGGCGGGTAAGAGCTTGTGTATAGAGTGTACAGAGGTGACAAGTCAGTTTATGGTTTCAGTTATCGGGTCAAGAACCCCCTATATAAAACAGAAAGAATTGTTCACAGATACAACACAAATGAGGGCAGGTGAGGGGGAGTTTATGAAACAGGGAGTGGGTGGTCGGGGTTTAGAACTAATGACTGGGCAGAGGGGAAAACACAAGCACACATATGGAGTGCTGAAACAGAAAAAACATAAGTAGCTCCAAAAACGGGAGCAGTGGAAGGACTCAAGTACTTGGTCCATTCTCTAGGGGAGGGCTAAACACAAGAAGAGGGCATGACACTGGCATGTGTTAGCAAACCAGAACAAAGGAAATGAGAGTGACGCTGAAGCAAACCAATGATAAGCTATAGATGGGCTGTAAGCCAAGTGTGTCTAAACAGCATGTCTCGAAAAGACAGCGCTTATGCTGTCTAGCCGGGACCGAAAAAAAACACAGTGCAGAATGAGTTGACTCACAGAGCACATGCTCTATTTCACACCTAGGAATGTATTAAATATGTGCTATTAGGATGCGCAAAGCATAACAGGGAGCAAATTGTGTGCTCATTAAATATTGCACACTACATAATCAGTATATACTGAGGGGGGATTTGTGCTCATGAAGCCAAGCAATTTGTGGACCCATCATAATCGAGCAAAAGAATAAAATGACTATTCGCTCCTTGATGGTCCTACATACGATCATTGTCAAAGAGCATTTATTAGACAGGCAGGCAGGCACAAGCAGAGTCAATTTTCCTGCAGTATTAAATAAAAAATGTCTAATCAAAGATCTAAATAATCTATATGTGTACACTTCTCTGACATGTTTTTCAAAATAGGGAAGACCTGTCAAAAATTTCAGTTAATTAATTTTGCACCTGTGATTGCCATATTCACTTCCCATATAAACAGTATGTATTTTTTGGTCCGAAGCGGCCAATTGTTTCGCCATTTGCTTGCAGATATTTCCAAAGGTTTAAGTATGGATGAATGTCTCTGACCATCAGCGAAGATATACTGCCTCTGCCATTTCTCTCTTTGTCTAGCAAGTTTCCCAATAGTTTTGGTTTTTGTTAACAGCCTGTGTGTTTACTCAAACTCCAGATCTGATCCGACTCTGAGACACTCTTGGAATGCCCTCAGACTGTGATGACCCTTGATTGGTCCACCCTCTCTTAAAGCATGAGTACAAACCCTCTCAATGCTCTATGAACAGGCCATGACTGGTTGCTGCATTATAGGTTTTGGGGTGGAGAAGCTGCATCATTCAGTGATAGATACAGAGCTCCCCTTCTAACGTAGGTCTTCTGACCTGGAATAAATCGGGGAGGGGGCGGGGGGAGAATGGCGAGCTGTGTGGCTATTTGTTTTTCTTGCAATAATGATTATGAGCACGTGCATCGCTCTTTAGCATTACATTTAGTTGATTTCATAGTCATCTTTATATTTGAATTAAAGGCAGGTGAAAGATGGGGGATGGTTTCTGCTCATGGTGTATTACAATGGCAGACCATCGCTCACTTCTTCTTTCACTGTAGTAACTTGTGTTTCCAGGAACTGTCTTCAGAGAATAGATATAGATTCCCACCACCTCAAGCCCCTGCTGGTTGGACATTGCCAGATGGATGTTAGCAGTTGGGATGAAGGTGAGTTATGCTCTTCTCAGAAGCCCTCTGTGGAGGGACATTCTGTAGCAACCCGACTGGGTGATTGTTTGATCTGGAAAGGATAAACAGATGATCTGGAAAGGATAAACAGAACCAGTTTGGCAGTTGTCGGCAGCCCAGTTATCAGCACATGGAAATATAAGCTGGTGCTTCCCTACATCTTCTTCTAGACAAATCTGTGTGGATCTTGCTGTGGAGCCTTCAGAAAGAGAGGCTGAGTTTTACCTATTCGGCCTTGCTGAGAAAAACCTTGAAGGCCTTCATGTTGCTCAGCCAGCTTGTCATACTCCCACTAATGACTTTGCCATGGAACTTCCTGAACAGCCCAATTACTCCAGTGAATTGAGCACAGTGCCTAGAAGCCTTCTCTTATGAAATATTGGAGGGGAGCTGCTTTAAGAATCAAATACTACAAGTGCAAATGAGCTGAGCGTGCATTAACTTTGATTGTTTCTCTTGTCCTCCATGTTGGCCTGATGTTGAGCTGGACCGATAATTGTTTGATTTATCCCAGTCCCTGCATGTCAATTGCTCTTTTTGGACCAAACTGGGGTACGTCTGCCCTCATTGCCAATGTTACACCCCCACCCCCCTGAATGTGGAGCCTTCTTTTGTAGCGACAAAGCCCCAATTGCAAAATATCTGAATTTTAATGTGCCAACTCCACCTAAATATAAACCAGGTCATTGCCCTATCTTACTAGACACTTTAATTTACTTTCTTATTCATTTGCAGAATTAATTTTGCACTGTTCTCGATTGCCATCCTGTTGTTTTTGCTTTAGCAAGTGTTTGCATTCGGTAGGATCATGATAAATAACATTTGAGACCAGTAAGAAAGTAACCAGATTGTGATGGGAAGTTGCAGTCCTCTGTTTTCAGTATGGTGTTCTGTGACTGGATGGCATATGTGAACGCTACATGTTTGTGAAGAATGTATACATCATCTGTTTACTGTTACTGCATTGGTAGTAGTCAGTGTTTCGCATTTTCATTGGCGCTTCGTTGTTTATGATCCTCTAGTGATCGGAAAATGTATATACAATTTATATCGATGTCACGCGGGCTGGTTTTATCTCCGTATTATTACTGCTTATCACTTGTGTGATTTGATTTGTGCGCTTATTAAATTTCACCTTCATTTCTTCTGTCAATACTTTTATATATTTTGAGAACTTGCGTAGCGTCTTTTTTTTTTTTTTTTAAAACACACAACCTTATCTAGATATTCCCATCTCTATTCTTCCTTCTCTTATTGTGTTGCACTCTTATTAGACTCAATCCTACACCACCTTCTGGGGATAAGCCTCGGCTGCTTTTACCCATTTAACCAGAGTGTCAACTGCGCTTGGTGGTCAAATTTAGACCAGGTAAACAGCTCTGTGGTTACCAGGGAACACTAGCCCTCTCACCTTCAATAGTCCTTGTGGTTGCAAGGATCCAGGAAAAAGCCTAACAGTTGAAATTGACGAGCTGCTATGAGGTGAACTTGATGCAAACTGAAGATAAACCGATTGCCAGTTGATTCTTCAGTGTTAGGCCTGCATTTTTATGGGGACCTCTGCATAAGGAGGAAAATGTCAACTACATTTGAAATGGGCTTTATCGAAAGGGTACAGGCTCATCAAAGTTTTTTTTCACAATCTGCACTAGGGCAGATCATGAGAAAAAGCTTTGTAAATGTCAAAAAATGCACAACATGAATGTGTGCATGTGCAAATAGCACAACGTGCATAAAGACTGCCTTGCTCCCAAATAGACTTACTGACAATATAAAGTTTATGGTAAAGGGCAAAGCCAGGGGTATGCCAGGCCCAGATCTCAATGCCTTTTTTTCCTTATGACAGCCCTGAGTTATAGCAGGGAGTGGAAGGCACAGTGCTGACATCAGTAGGGCCTCTTTTCCCACCCACGTGACTCATTGAGTCAGTATACTTTAAAGCAGCGATAGGATACCCACTGCTGCAATGTGCATTGAGGGGTGGTCACCAAAGGTGATCCTCGCACCCATGCTTGCATCCCATCCCCGCCTGGCGGCAGGTCCTGTTTATAAGTAGAAATATGGCTGTACACTCTATAAGGGCATCTCATTACTTGCAAACATGCAACTGCATTTACATGACTCAAGCCCTTAATTCTGAGCTTTGCCATTAAATATATGGCTCCTTTCAGACCAAAACGTATTCAAAGGTTTATGTCCAAGTCCTTTGCTGAATGAAAACTAAATATTGTTGCCAAGTGTTCAGGTGCGGCTGGCACTGGTAACAACAGTGGGGCGGGAGCGGGGCAGGTCAGTGGGCGGGGAGTGGGCAGATGATGGGGTAGGGAAAGAAAAATAAATAAATAAATAAAACCACTTTCATTGCACTCACCGCATTGCTGAGTCGGTGATGCGGTGAGCGTAAGGTAATTGGTTTTAATACCTTTTTTATTTTACTTTACCTATACTGTTATCTGCCCACTCCCCACTCCAAATCCGCCCCGCCCCAACACCACACTGCTGTTACCTGTGTCGGACACGCCTGGAAGTGTGTGCTTTGTGTGCACTTCCAGGTATTTGGCAGGACAACGGGAAGGGTGACCATCTTTCTTTTGTAAACATAAATCAAACACAAGGCTGTGTGCCTACATTCTACTATGTCTGTATTAAGCACTACTAGTATAAGTATCCATAAACACATAAATGTGCAACAGCACTACAACAACCCTTAGCCACCACCACAACTCTATGACAGATACCACACTACAGTACACTACAGCCGATCAGCTTCACCCTAAAACATGACTACTGTACTGCATACTACAATTCTATAAGTACACAAGTCCACAATTGGGTGCCTACTACTTCAAAACTACATGTCCACAATAAAACACTAACTCTACAACTATACATCTAGGATATTTTTAACTGCTCAACTTTGCAACTACACCAGCACTATAATCTTACAGCTGCAAACTACAACACTGCAGCTCTATAACCACACAACTATTACAGACCTACCCACAGTAAATTTCCAGCTGTGCGATTGTGCAACTGCACTTGTCTACAGCTACAGTACCGTACCTCCACAACAACAGTACAACACCAAACTCACTGTTTGCAGAGCTGCATAACTGCAAATGTCCTCCACAACTATACAATTGCACATGATTAAAAATGTGCACCTTGCCACTCAACAGTGGCACAGTATACACCTGAAGTAACTCTGAGATTGTAGGAGGCCTGCAACACCAGGGGCCCAATTTACAAAGGTAAACTTAGACCGAAAGTTCAAGTTTATGACTTTCGGTATTCACAAAGGTGAGTTACAAGTAGTATCTTTACTTCTGAGCTCGGGCCAGAATCTCCGCCCCGAATGCAGAGGTTCCACGCTGCACCCAGAGTATACACTCAGCACTCGAAGAGTACACTCCGGGTGCGGAGTGGAATCTCCACTCTTGGGGTGGTGATTCTACCCCTGACTTAAAGGTACTACTCGTACCTTACTTTCTTGAATATCGAAAGTCATAAACTTAGACTTTCTGGTTTAAGTTTACCTTTGTGAATCTGGCCCCAGAATTCTACATGTGGATATCTACCAGTCTATCAGTGTACTCCAGGTGCTCAGTGGTTCTCCTGTTACACACACACACACACACACACACACACACACACCAACGTGCCAAACCTATTGCATTTGTCAATGCTTGTTCATAATTGCATATTTTTATCTAGGTGGCAATATTTGCCTGGGGTTGTCTTGCTATTAGTAAGTGGCTTGATGTAGGTAACTGTGTCCCAGTGACTCCATGATTTAGTATCTAGAAGTATTCGACACTCAAACAATTTTTTTAAATAGGTGTTCTGTACAGAATGTGATGGAATAGAAATCCAGGAATGGACATGTCCTAAAATTAATGAGCACAAAACAGTTTGTTACACATTTGGCATCGTTGAAAGAAGACATTATGTTCATTGAGGTTAACTTTTGACTCACTGGTTCGGTCTGAACAATTCCTGCAAGGCAGGTCGAGGGAAACAATCTTATTTAGAACTTTAACCTATTTAAAAACAATAAGTAACAATTATTCTCTGTTCAGTTAGCCCTTGCAACCTTGTTTAATAGTTTTGATCGCAACAGCATTTCAGAAATATTTAATTTGATAGCAAACCCCCCGTCGTTCAATAATAATAGAAACACCTTCTTACTCAAAGCTTTGATTCATGGTATATTGTAAACAGGCCACCCGCTATGCAATATCCACTCCTTCACATAATATTACATAGCTAGCCCATTTTCAGATTTTATTTACACGTTCTCTACTAAATATTCCAAACCACAACAGGATCGTACAGATGAGCCAGCTTGCACATCTGTGATTTTGCTACACAAGCCAACTTACATTTTAATAAAACAGAGTCTACAAAGCCATCCACCCAGGTCTGACTTACTCAACTTTAATTAAAAACGTAGCCGAAACATAGCTGATGTCCAGGTCGCCAGTAAGCAAACTAACATCATTACTGTTAGACCTGGCATCTTTTGGCGTGGTTACCCCTGACTTTTTTGCCTCTACCTCCTGTATTTTTTATGCTATGCTGGATGTCGTTTTTACTGGTATAGATGACGAGAAGCAAGGGTCCCTACTTGGACAGTGGTACATACCCTGCCAACTAGAGACCCCAGATCTAACAAATACCATCTAACTTTCCATCTTGATTTTTTTGGGCCTACCTGTGCGTCTGGAGACAAGGGAAACTTGGGCGTGCTGACACCTTCTCCAGAGCAATGAAGAACGCTGTTGGTACATCCAGTGTGATACTCTGTGGAAGAGAAGTAGGCACAGCAGTGGTGATACTGCCAGTGTCCACCCCAAAATGGCAAATTACCTGAGATACACTATGTTGGCCTATGCCCACTTGGCAGTCCAAGATGCATACCCTCACTGGGCCACAGCCCAGGTTCTCAGTTCCCCTTTAAAGAAGTAAATGTCTAAAATCTTTTCAAATGGCGGGAAATCAATCTCCCTGATGAGTTACAAAGCCCTCCACAGCAAAGAAAACACTAAGACTGACACCTTTCATTGGCATTAACACTCAAAATCTCACCCCTCATCCCTGGAACAAATGAGCGTTTCAAAGGGGCCAAGACTACCCAGTCACCAGCATTGGTCATAAAAATCCTTGACAGAGGAGATTCCATCTCACCCTCTTTTCTGTAGTTTGCTGGAACCAGCAAATTAGGAAACCTACTGCATGGATAGGTGTCTGATCATGGAATTCAAATAGGTGTAGCTTGAAGAAAGGAAATAGAAAAATGCAAAGCAACATGTCTTCCTGACTTGGCATGGACCTGAGTCTGCCACTGTACTCCAGAATGACTTTGAACACGAGTATCTGGCACAGAATCTGATTCGAGTTCTGTGTTAAACATCTATGAACTACAGCTGCAAGTGTAAGAGTATTATGAATATTGGACCTGTTACAAGGAGAATACTTACATCTCTTCAAGCCCTTTGAGTTTAGAACCTTTCAGAACCTCTAGAAAGGGCTTTTCTTGTTGTGATGATGGACCAAACTGAGAGGGTTTGTCTATGAGAAGACTCAATCCCTCATGAATAACTCACTTCTAGATAGTACCTTTGCATCCTGAGTCTGGATTGTGCCAGAGTATGTTGTCAAACTCAAGGGCATATGTACAATGAAACTGTTTGAATGTGGTGTTAAGCAAAGATTGTTAACGCAGTGCTCTGACAGTTTCCAAATGCAGGGATGCACCGTTTTCAAAAGATGGCAGCGCACCCGTGTGTTTCCCCTAGCGCTGGCCCTAAATTGAGCTGCCATAGTTCAAGGGTGCCTGTGTTGCGGGGATTAATTGTTTATGTGCAGGATGGTGTTCTGTCCTGCACATAAACAAACATAAACAATCAGTAATGGAAATGTGTCACTTCTATGTGTGCTGCATAAACAATCAGTAATGGTGATTTGTAACTTCTATTTGTGCTGCTTTATGCAGCAAACAGAGAAGTTGCAACTCGTCATTTTTCAATGATTGTTGATGTGCAGGAAGGGACACCTTCCTGCAAATGAACAATCACTAGTGGTGATTTGTTGTTTCTATATTTTCTGCAGAATGCAGCACACATAGAATCAGCAAAAATTAAGAGAAATTAAACATTTTTCTTCATTTCGCCAGGTTAAGACCAGGTTTTCACTGGTCTTATTTTTGGAGCTGCCTCTTCTTTATGCCACCCTTGTAAATAGGGGGCATAGTCAGAAAGCAATGGGTGTTGCAGTGGAACGCCTACCACAACCCCCATTGCCTGCTTTTTTCAAGCTAAATGCTGCATGAAAGAGGGCCTTATGTACAAGGCGGAGTTAAGCCATGTTAAGTGGCTTAGCGCCGCCTTGTAAAAAAGGCACAGGACTTAACGTCACCAGAACGTCACTAAAAGTGACGTTTTGGTGCCATTTAGTCCTTGTAAATATGCCCCTCAGTGTGGCAACTCACTGACAATATTTTCAGTAACCAGCAGTCTCAAGTAGAATCCCCGAGCTCCTTGACACACCTGAAACTACCAACCAACTGATAGTATTGCCTTTGAAAGTCTCTTGTCAACAAGGCTAGGGTTAGGTTCTTCTCAGGTAAGAAAGGGATGATATTCTTCCTGGCTTTATTTTCATTATTTATGAGCACTGCAGTAAAAACCTCTCACACAATTTAATAAAGTAATTGTTATTATTATTAATTAATCAACAGATCTTCATAAGTGAACATAAAGTTGTATTTTATTTAAAAAGTTTCTGTTGTAACAAATATACTCATTGCAGAAACACAATGAAAACAGCTTTAGAACAAGGAATTATATATAACAAAAACTGTTGATGAATAAATATTTGTAACTAACTGAAAGGGAATAACTTGGAACCCAATTACAAAAATCCTTCTAAATTTAGATGAAAGGGGTACCAAATAGTGCACTTATTAAGGGGTCTTAGTTCAATGTAACAAGGAGGCTATGTACTTTGTAGACAGGAGAATGGCTAAACTGTATCATTCAGCGGTTCTTGGTTGCATTATTCCTCAGTCTTTAATTGTGCAGTTTCTCCATTTCAGATGTTAAAATGCTTGACTCTTTGCAGTTTTGGCAGTTCCTCAGGACTTAGAACAACTGTATTGATTATCCTTGTTATAAAGATGGTACCAATGGATGACCCAAGGTTGTTAAAGCTAAATATGCTGGATACGATTATACTACTTAATATGAACACTATCTGGGGACGGCTCCTCATCTAAGGCGGAGGAGTGTCGCCCCACTGCCCTGTGAGCAGGTGAAAAGGGAAAAATAAAACAGATAATAACGCATTGTTATTATCATTTTATTATTCCGTCCTTGCTCAGCTGGTTAGGAGCGGGTCTGGGCTGTGTCAGAGAAGCAGAAGGATGAATGGTGGCACTCTGTAAGTGCGCATGTCAGCTTGGCCAGCCGTCTTGGAACTGCCAAACAGTCATGCACACATAGCATGTTAACCACCGGGCTGTGTTGCACAGCCTGAGTGGAGAACAAGCCCAGGCTCCCTGTCCCTCTCTGAGCACCAAAGCCTCAGCACTTAGACCAACCACAACTATCAACAGCATTATGATTGGCAAGGAGAGTCTGGAATCCTGGGTGCTTCCTGCTCCTGCCTCTGGAAGCGAACAAAGGGGGCTGAGAGGTGGCAGCACACAGGTAAGTGATGCTTTTTTCTTCATTCCCTCCTCCCACCCCTTCCATGACCCGGCCCTCCACCACCGTTAAGTAGCAGCTACTACTGACACAAAAAATATGGTGGTACACGAATATCGAGGACATAATATTGAGGTAAAAATATTGAAAGGTAAGGGCATATAGGGATGTATAGATCTATTATTCCTAACTCCACATCTATGTGCCTTGAGGATATATGTTCTGAGTATGTGGTATAAAACATTAGACTTACTTACCTGTCAATATTTCTTTTTGATAGTCTGTCCTCAATGTTCTGTTCCACAGATATTGTTGTTTCTATATTCAGTGGTACACCGCTAGATACAAATTAGAAGTTCATAGATTTCCTTGTGGGCATATTCAGATTCTTCCATGCAGCACAGTTGTTCACACGGGAGCAGGGAACAGCATATTTAGATTCAGCAGTTGGTCCTCACTTATGAAATCTTAATTGGCCACTCTGATAGGGAATTGTTTGTTGCCACATCTATCGTGCTGTGTCCCAGTTCAAGTCTTAGAGATGGTCAATCCTTTGCCACATACTTCTTTGGATCATGGAGACCCCTAACAGGACCTATGTTGATCCATTGATAATGACTGATACAGGAAAATTAAAGGGAAATGACGTACAGAAAGGCAAGCATGTGATCTCAAAACCTATTCTTCATCACTTCCTTTAGACTTGATCACTTCTTGAAGACCTTTATGTCAAATGGTGTCTGTCACATAAATCACAGCCAGTTCCTTTTTCACAGAATTGGCTTTGCAATCCCTGATCCATATATATCTCCAGGCCTCCATAGATGTCCCAAATGCAAGACATTTCTCCACAAATCCAGCTGTACTATATATGGTAGTTCACTATCATCAGTCTCGATAGGAAAGATTTTGCTTATGAATGTTGATATATTTCCTTAAAGCCTTGTATTCTGTGCATACAACCTTAAATATTATTATTGTTTTACAATTATAAAGGCCCTTGCGATCTAAATGCTTATTGGTGCTAAACATACACTTATACAGAAACCTATAAAAATATGAAGAAAACTCAAGCATACCTAAGAGGTATCAAAACAAAGAAACACTCTGCACCTAAACAACAGGCCAGCAGAGAAGGGGTGTTTTAGGCCTATGGAATGGCTCATAATTTTCCAGCACTCCTACCTCGTTTGGAAGACAGCACCAGAAATATGAAGATTAGGCAAGCTACAGGAATGACCACCTTCCAAAAAAACTCAATTTTGATGGTCAAAGTAAAAAGACTTCTATGTGAAACACCTATAGACAGTTGTCAAACTAAAGCTGAAAAATATCTGTCCTCCAAGACGTCTATCATGCAGTCCTTTCAAGGGATTGGAGATGAAGGTATTTTTCTTATTTGTCTCAAATTCCTGATATATAAATCCAGAGCAAATTTTTACGAATTAGAATTGACTTTGGCGTGATTTAGAGGATATGAAGTCTTAGGGAAATAAATTGTTTCAGATAATGAGTGCCGCATTTGTGATTTGACATTTGAATACAGTATAACTCATCCCTTTTAGATTGTCTGTTCTGTTTGGAAGACAGGAAAAAATCCTTTGTCCTATCTTTAGGGAATATCGAGCTACAAATCGATTAGCAGCAGTAGTCACTTTATTCACAATTAGATATTTCAATGTTGGAATTGCTCTGGCCAGATATATTAAGCTAGTTCAGAAAAGTTCCTTTATTGCTAAATGTCATAGTTTGTAAAAACGATACTGAATTGTACTTGTATTGGGCATTTTTAAGACAAGGATATACAAGCTATTGTGGTCATTTGAAGCTAGTGATATGCTTCTTAACTCATTGTTTTGTTTGTCCCCTTGGATATTTCACATTGAAAAATTTGTTTTTATACCTCATCGAACATTTATTGTTTTATATTTTGATGAAATTATATCTTGGAAATAAATAAATGAAATATAAATGAAATATGACCACCTTCCAGTGCTTTCCTAAAAGAGTTAGATAGCATTAGACGAATATTCAGAATATAAACAGCAGGCTGGGATAGAAGGGTTTAACATGGTTATAATTTCTGAAATTTTGCACTTGTAAAATGCTTTATGGCAATACATGGAAGTTTGAACTTGCAAGGTTTGTCTGGTCCCTGAGATGTGGTCAAATTTATGAACATTTTGCACCATTCTTACCACAAGGTTCTGAACCCTTAGAAGCATGTTCATAAGATATTTAGGCATACTCAAGTAGAGACCATTACAGCAGTCAACCCTAGTCAGAACACATGCTTCTATAATGTAATTTTACATCTGACTAGGGAGAAAGGGCAGATTTTCTCAAGAGGCTCAGTGTGTTCGGACATGAGGACCCCACTGATGTAACCTAGCCAGACCTGAAGACCTAATCAAAGAGGACAGTGGCTGAACATGGATATGAAATAGAAGTGCATACGAATATGAATGCACAGCATAAAACACTTCTTACTTCCCTGAACTAAAGTAGGAGGACTTAGAAGCTAAGATCTTCCTGAGAGAAATAAGGCAAACTAATCCTAGATGACCTCCTTAACTGTATCAAGTGCAGAAGACAGATAAACAAGATCACTTCTAATGCATTGCCCTTGTCCAGGACTGTCCAAATTAAAGGTAGTCACCAGGATGCTTGTGGTGCTGCAGGAAGCAGATGCCTGCCTGAAAGGGGTCTAGAACATTGACCTCAAAAGAATATAGCCCTTTACATTGCAGCATTTACAACTCATGTGATTAAAACGCGTTGTTACAACGACCGTGTTGTTACATCGCAGTACCATCACAACGCAAGTCGTTACAACGATTTGTTCTAGGGGGCCTGCTGGACTTAGGAATAGTATAATTTCCTATTCCAACTCCAGTGTGTGCAACAGTAGGGAAGGTGTTGGAATAGTAAATTATACTATTCCTTAGTTTAGAGCGCCCCCTAGAGCAAGTCGTTTTAACGACTTGCGTTGTAATGGTACTGCGATGTAACAATGCGGTTGTTGTAATGACCGCTTTGTAATCGCATGCGTTGTAATGCATGCGATGTGATGGCTGTTTCCCACTCAAAATAATTGGGAAGTTACTAAGCCACCAATTTTTCCAACATTTTTCCCAGAGAAGGAATCAGAGTAATAGGGTGGGGGTTGTTCAGAAAAAAGGGGTTGAGGTTAAGTTTCTTAATCAGCAATAAACCTGCTTCCAGTTATCAGGAACCACTTCAGTGGTGATATAAATAAACTTGATATAAATAAACTAGTTACTGCTGCTGATAGGCACTGGCATGTTCATCCAATAGTGCCATCGATCAACAGTAACCCTGAGAACCTTTTTTGGCCAATTGAATCAGGGCCTCAAACTCTAGTGAAATAGGAAAAAGTTACCAAAGCAGGCCTTCCCACATGTCATCTGATGAATAAAGAATCCGATCTTCAGAAACAACATAACTTTCAGTGCTGTTGTATATGTATCTAATCTTTGTGCTGAAAAGAGTGGCTAGCTATGTGAAGAGGAAGTAATGTGAAGAACGATGTGAATAATACCAAAACATCTGGTCACTAGATCTAGTGGAAGGAGCTTGAACCTAAAATGCAAATAATCCATGATACACATCACAATTTCATTAAACAAATCTCTGGGCATATACCTACCTCTGGGTTCCACAACAGGATATCCCACATCACTTTTATCTGCGTACATCAGACACAAAGAATATTCTAGGAAAAATCTCAATTGATATACCCTGTTTTCAAAGCACTACACCAAAAAACATATCTGCTTCCACTATATACCCCACATGGGTTTTTACCTGTGCCTTGATATGACATAATTTTTCTTCAGATGTTCTTCAGCATGGCAGTAAGCATTCAATAACTCTTATGATTGTATTCCTTATCCAGAGTAGTTAAACTTATTGAGGGAGGATTTTGGTAAGGAAGGATGTTCCAGAGAAGATGACCAATCAGTTGAACAGAACATTGAGGGGATGCCTGGGGGTCTAGGAACAGCGAGTAGATGAGCGTTTGCAGGAGAGATGGCATATCAACTGTTGGACTGGCATGGAATGATGGTGTCAGTACTACTACACATGTGAAAATCAGCTGTGTGTTTCTGGATAACAACCAACCAGTCTGACAGTGCAAAGAGGTCAAAGAAAATGAGAATGGTTAAAGGTAGTTGAAGTGGACATTGACAAGACCTGGTTGAGAACCATTTCAGTGGAATTGGAGGGTGAACAGAAGAGGTTTGAATACGAAATGCACTATTTTCTGTAAAAGAAAGGAAACTAGGACATTGGGAAGGGGTGGAAGGCGGAATGAACAGTGGTTGGCTATTCTTGGGATTAAATACACTTTACTAACATTCAGAGTTGATTCTATGAAGAAACAAGTGGTTGAAAAGGGAGGCGACGCAAAGTTGGATGCTTGATTATAATGTATTGTATTGTATTGTACCCAGCGTTTTTATAGCATTTATATAGCATTGCCCAACTCCCCAATTTTCTCATTGCATTTTGGGGCTGAACAAATGAGTACCAACACTGTTACTTATGCAAGGTTGAAAAAGTCTTGATTGATTGGTTGAAGTATGGCCTATTAGTCGCATGTTTCCTGTTGAACATGAGTTTCAGGAAATGTGCTCCAATCATTCGAGGACACAAATGTTTCACTACTTTTTTTAATAAGGTGCATGGCACATAGAGTGCAAGAGATAGGATCATTATTTGCTTAAATAAATATACTATTGCTTTTTGAAAATTATAGGTGATTGTTCATTATTCTAATTTTGTTTGGAGTTGTACATCTGTACAGAGAAAGAGCTCTCACCCATTTGAGTTTCTTTTAAGGAAGGCAGATCAGGAGCAGAGCCATTCTTGATCTGATATTCCTTTGTCAACAGTAGAGCCTGAGTTTGGATAGTAACAAAATAGTTTCTGTTCCATGGATTACTGCATTGACCATGCAGAGAGATTGGATTGAGGTTAATTGTGTGATGCGTGGCCACTATAGGGCTTTGAAAGCAGGAGTATTGTGGCCATGTTGCTTCAGGTTTAGAACATATCCAGCATTAGTATTCCAGTTATGTTGTAGTTTGCTGATTAGGTGCTTTGGGAGCACAATGTAGATCTTATTGACAGAGTTAGGACATGCCAAACTATAGCATAAAACCTATGAGGCGTTCACAGATAAGAGTGGATATAATGTTGACTTTGATTTTGAGGCATTTTTGGTTCATCTGGTTAATCTAAGATTGAAGTGACAGGTCAGACTCTACGATCACACCCAAATTCTTTACTTCCATTAACCTGTTTGTAGTAGGCCAATTCCTAATATGTAACGATAGGGATCGAAGTTGAAAGGGAGAAGGCTTCAAGGGGAGCACAATAGGGCTTCTATGAGATGTACAGGGACCAGTTTTATAGAGTTTGATTCAGGTAATATGAGTAGTATGGGAAGGTAGGCAGTCATGGGGGTGCGAAAGGCGTTCAGACGGGTGCTGTGCATGTTTCTGATAGTTAAGGTCTGTAATGGGTAGTGGAGACATTAGTGTCAAGTTGAATTGACGGAAGAGGTGATGCCTGCGATAGGAGTCAAATTAACATGTGTTTAATTGCATTTAGATGGCTGAGGTGAAAGGGGTGTTGATGATACATGGACTGATGAGGATTGAGGAATGGTCCAAGGAAGAGTGGTTGACAGTGGGAGAAAGCTGGGAGTGAGCTGGAGACTAACAAAAGGATCTGTGGTTTACCATGAGAGTGAGTTGGAAACGTAGGTCTGTTGGATAGTCAATGGGCAAGCAATATTTGCATCAAAAATGTGGATTGTTATCATCTGCAAAGGCACAAGTCAAAATGACTAAGGGTCATGAGAGTGGATGATTGTAGAATCAATTCTAGAAATAAGCTGAGGTCTTTCGAGAAGGTATGTGTGGTGCAGGGTCACAGTAAAGTACCACATTATGGAGCTCGAATAGGGCACTGATTGTAATGACAACTCTCTCTCTCTCTCTCTCTCTCTCTCTCTCTCTCTCTCTCTCTCTCTCTCTCTCTCTCTCGAGAGAGAGAGAGAGAGAGAGAGAGAGAGAGAGAGAGAGAGAGAGAGAGAGCGAGAGAGAGAGAGAGAAAGAGAGAGAGAGAGACAGCATATTACAATGAGAACAATCCGATAACAGAAGTAACACAAATAAATAGAAAAACAGCTTTAAAAGTGTTTCCAATTTAAACAGGTTCTCCAATAATACAATACACATTAAAAAGATACAGATGTAAGATAAAATTCATCAAGAAGTGCAGGAAGAGTATCTCAGTATCGAAATCTGCAATCGAAACAAAAAGATATTAAAGAGATAAAGGGGGCATCTCCAACCTTACTTCTAAGATGCTGTTAGTGTGTATGAATGCAAAAACTCGTGTACATTCGGGACCCAAGCAGGAAATGAGGGTTTGAGCCATCCTGGCTAAATAATTGAGCCGCTCACCTCTGGTGTGCACGCCGAGACTGGTTGGCATGACGCGGCCGCGCGCAGTCCACCGTGTACTGTCCCCAGCTGGCTGCACCTGCTTCATAGTAATGAAAAAAGGCTATCCTCACTCGTAATGTATCGAAATGCATTTTGAATAAACAAAATTCATTACATCATGTTGTATGAAGAGGTTAAAACATTGTATAGAAACCTAAATATGGGTCAGCCAATATTTAGGTGACCACTTGTTGTTCAATTTCTTCATACTCATTTATCCCCCTCGACACTGTATCAAAAACAGGGATCCACTTGCATTCCCATATGTCTAGGATGTTCACAAAACTCCCAACCCTGGGACTGAGATTAACTTTCTCCACAACCCACCATTTAAGACTATCAGCTAGATGGCTGAATGTGGAGAAGTGTTCAACCAAGGGGTTCCCTGGACTTTGCATCTTATTTTACTGCAATGCTTTAGTATGCGAGTTTTAATCTTTTGTGTGGTCTGACCGATGTACATAAAATCGCAAGGACATGTTATGACATATACCACCCCCATAGTGTTACAGTTTGGTATGCTCCCTAAGGGTATGCATGTGATTGTTGTGGGTGAAACACTTGATCTCTTTAGTCATGTGACACGCTTTGCATCTCCAACATTTAAAGTGGCCCTTAACAGGTGGCATCTGCCATAGAGTGGAGGGGCCCCTTGTAATAGACATGGGGAGCTGAGATTTGACCACATGGCCCCTTATACTTCTGCCTTTTTTAAAGGCATGCATTGGTGGATTAGGGACACCCACATCGTCCGCCACCAAGTGGCAATGATGATTAATGATTTTCCTAACCTCATTGCTCTGTGTGCAAATCGTAGTAACACAGATCATTTGTTCCTGTTCCTGATCGGATTTCTGCTTTGGTTCGAGCAAAGATTCCCTGTGGCAGAAACATGCTCATTTACAGGCTCTCTTTAGTAGATTCTTAGGGTACCCTCTCTCTGATAATCTGATAATGAGGTCATCTGACTCCCTGAAAAAACCCTCTTTATTGGTACAATTCCTCCGTAGTCGGAGGAATTGACAAAAAGGTACATTGGCTCCAAGGTTCCTTGGGTGCAGGGGCAGCTCCTCATTGTGGATGGAGGAGCATCGCCCCACTGCTTTCTCGCAATGCGAGAAGCAGAAACATAAAATGGTATTTTAAATACCATTTTATGTTTCTGCTTCTTGCACTGCGAGAAAGCAGAAGGCAGGGTTTGGTTGGGGGTGGGCGAGTCTGCTGGAGTGCAGGGCAGGAGTGGCTTGCCCACTGTTGTGGGCGCTGACTGTTTGGTCGGCCCAGGGGCTGACTAAATCAGTCATCCGCACTCTGTATATTCTCTATGTAGGTTGCATGCATATCGAGAAAATGGCCTCCCCATAGATGCTTTTGGGGTCGGCGTCCCAGCAAAATCACAACGCTGCCATTGCAGCGTTGTGATTAGCTTAGGGGAGGTGAGGGAAGCTGCCTGCAGCTGCTTCCTGTTGCAGAGATGATGACCACAATGGCGAAAGGGCCGGCAAAGGTAAATTAACGTAACTTAAAAAAAATTATTAAACATTCCCCCGTGCGACCCCCTCCCCGCGTGATCCTCACCCACGAGTCATACCGGCCACGACTGCTAGATTGATGACTAGAGTAGCGTAAAAGTATACTCCTTTCACTCTCTTTCCTGAAGAGGGAGGTGAATAGCCTACCCTCCTCCTCTCTTGTTGTGATATCCCAAAAATGTATAACATTGTTGCTGTAATCAACAGAAAATTAGATATCACTCGACCTTTTATTGAGCCAATCATGGAATGCAAGCAGGTCTTGTTTGCTGCCTGACCAGATCATCACTACATCATCAATGTAGCATTTCCAAAGCTCCACTTTGCCCCTGTATGGATTTGGATCACTGAATATATGGCATTCTACGTAGCTGTCCATATACAAAATGACCAGGTCTGGTGTAAATCCTGCTCCCCCTTAGTTTGAACATAGTACTCTCCCTGACCTGAACTGGTCTAGGTCTGTTATCTAATACTGTGTGAATTACATCCAGGGCATCCCTTTACTGAATACTGGTGTAAAGTGATGATATGTCCATAGTCACTAGCAATTGTTCCTTGTTGTCAAAAGCCAAGCTATCTACCAACTTGATGGTTTGCACGGTATCTCTCAAATGTTATGAAGTACTTTCCACCCTTGGTTTAAGAAATACATCAATATACTTACATAC
Source organism: Triturus cristatus (assembly GCF_964204655.1). Taxonomy (NCBI): domain Eukaryota; kingdom Metazoa; phylum Chordata; class Amphibia; order Caudata; family Salamandridae; genus Triturus; species Triturus cristatus. The sequence goes on from NC_140594.1 coordinate 885,446,596, forward strand.
CGGTTCAAGCAGGGAGCCACAACCGGAGATTATGCGTCTCTCTGGTGGATTCACCATGCGTTTCTGAATCTTTGGTAATGTGTATATAGTTGGCATTCTAGGTTGAGTATTGTTAAGGTAACTGTGTTCTTGTGGTGTGAGGAAACCCTCATCTAGACCCACATCCGTGGCTCCCCTGATGAGAGTCAAGATTTCCTTAGTAGGGTCTGATTTAAGTTTCATACAGTTCTCTCCCACCCCCGGCTGTGTCAAAATCTCAGTTTTGTAGTCAATAGTAGTCTGGATCACTATGGCTCCCCCCTTGTTGGCGGGTTTTATGACTATAGCTTTGTTATTTTTCAGAGATTCAAGTGCCATACGTTCTGATTTAGAGATGTTATATTTGACATACTCTTTTTTTGACCGGAGATTAGTAACATCGCTCAATACCACCTGTTTAAATGCCATGATCTTGTGAGACATGAATTGAGATGGTGGTGTAAAGTTGGAAGGTGGTCTGAGAAAAAGTTGACTGTGATGGAAACTTAGCAAAATCATGTTTTAGATGTACCTTCCTGAAGAATTGATGTAATTAAATTTTGAGGTTAAATGTGTAAGGAAGTGTAGTTGGTACAAATAATAGACCCTTACATAAAACCTGTTGTTCCTCTGATGTCAAAGTATAACCTGATAGATTGACCACCGGGTTGTCTCATTAGGGCTTATATAATTAATTGGAATATTTTACCAAAGTGGCTTTTGCAATTGCTTCTCTCTTAAATCGTTAGTTTTTCAACCTGACAGGTTCCGTTTATTCGCTGGGATACCTTTTCGTTCTTTTACCCGTTCAAAATGCATTCCGACACATTACGAGTAAGGAGAGCCTTTTTTTCATTACTATGACGCAGGCACGGCCAGCCAGTGACAGTTCACGGCGGCCTGCGCATGGCTGCATCATGTCAACTACTCTAGGCATGCATGCCAGAGGTGCACAGCTCAATTATTTAGCCCGGAAAGCTCCCATTCTCATTTCCTACTTGGCTCCCGGACGGACAGGAGTTTTTGTGTTCATTCGCGCTAAGGGTATATTAGAAGTAAGGTTGGCGAGGCCCCCTTCCTCTCTTTAATATCTTTTTGTTTCGATCCTAGATTCTGATACTGAGATACTCATCCTGCATTCATTTTTAGAGTCACATGATTATGGGCCCATTGCCCCTTCGGATTCCAGCTGGGATCCCATTCCTTTCTGCAAAGGGAAGAATACGTTTTTTCCCTTGCATGGTCGAACATTAAGGTAGATATTTTTTCCCACTTTTGCCATAGTTTACCCAATTATTTGAGTCCTCCTACACATAGCATTTAGGGTGCATTTTATTTTTTTCACTTAGATATCCCCGGCAAGATGTCTGTGAAGTTACATGTATATGGTATTTTCCTCGCTGAATTTTTAAGAGCTGTTTAGGGAGCCCTATCACTTCAATGGGGGTGTAAGTTTACAATTATGGCTTTTTTAACAACATACACTTTGGTTTAAGTTTCTGAAGGATGGTGGTTTCAATAAGGATGTATTTAATGTTGTAGACCACCTTCATTTGTGTTCTGTGGAAGGATTTAATCCACTCAAATACTACGGCCGATACATTTTATTGGATTGCCCTAGCTATTCAGGCAACAATCATGGTCAGTGTTTTCATCACTTTCTTTTTTTACTAACATTCAATATCCCAGGGAGACAGACTCTAATTGCATTCTTACTATGTTTAGGTTGTCTTTATGTCCTGATGAAGACCCGCATGCGGAGGTAAAAACCTCCCCCATCGCCTATGACGGGTCGAAACATCGACAGTTCTTTTTCTCTGTCTTCATTCATATTGCACATGAGCATGCACTTTCTTGTAGACAACCGCCTATTGTCAATATGCTTTATGGATTATTGTCTATTTAAAAGGATTATATAAACAAAGATTTTGTATTACAAATTCAGTGGGTTTTTGCCTTTTTCTCCGGTTCACCCTTTTAGAGTGTGTTATTCCTCTATTCATAGAAATAACTTTTGATTCCCTGTTTGACTCCTCTGACCCTTTGTTGGCTTCAAATAGGTATGTCAGGACCAATCTTCTTTAGACTGTATTTGTTCCCAGGTCCTCTGAAGCATTCTAGGAGTACAAAGCAAACACAAGGAGATGATGGACGGGGCGCTGAAACTTTTCAGACACTCACCCCCAGTCACAGATTTGTGTTGAATCCATCATCACTCTTTAGCTCATTTCGCCACCTCAGTTCAGACCCAGCTATATGCAAATCAGTCTTGACCCTGTGCCTCATGGGAACATTCCAGCCCAAACTGCCAATCCAGGTCTTTCCTGAACCGGAAACAAGTATACAGGGACCGGTTTCGGGGTAACACCGCTCATCAGCCAGGCTAGCTTGAATCCAGTGGCAAAGTGAGCAAGAGACCCAAGTCGGGGCGTACCCTGCCAACTTAGGGCAAACACAACAAACACAAGGAGATGATGGATGGAGCGCTGAAACCTTTCTGACACTCACCCCAGTCACAGATCTGAGTTGAATCCATCATCATTCTTTAGCTCACTTTGCCACCTCAGTTCAGACCCAGCTATATGCAAATCAGTCTTGACCCTAGGAGTACCCCATTAGTATATAATGGTACCTCATACAGATCAGGCCTCATACTGGGCCTTCTTATCCTCATAAATAGCCCAAAGGGCGATTCACCTTCTGTAGTGGATGGGCATTTTAACTGTGTATTAGAAACCATATTGATAGATCCTTCCCCCTCCCACAAGTCCCAATGGTGTCTAATGCTAAAGCCTTAATGCTTGTTTCCGGTCCAGGTAGGACCTGGCTTTTCAGTTCTGGCTGGACTGTTCCCATGAGTCACAGGGTCAAGACTGATTTGCATATGGCCTGGTCTAAACTAGAGTGGCATGGTGAGCAAAAGAATGATGGATTTAACCCAGATCTCTTGACTGGAGGTGAATGTTTTGATTTGTTCTGCATTTCATCCATCAATTGTGTGTCTTTGTTGCCCAAAGTGAGCCAGGTTTTGCCCAGACGTGGGTCCTGGGCTCACTGTGCCACTGGAATCAAGCTATCCTGGCTGAAGAGGGGTGAAACCCCGAAACTGGTCCTAGGATGCTTGTTTCCGGTCCAGGGAGGACCTGGTTTGGCAGTTCGGGCTGGACTGTTCCCATGAGGCAAAGGGTCAAGACTGATTTGCATATGGCCAGGTCTAAACTGGGGTTGCATGGTGAACAAAAGAATGATGGATTTAACCCAGATCTCTTGACTTGGGGTGAATGTTTTGATTTGTTCTGCATTCTGTCCATCAATTGTGTGTCTTTTGCTTTCTCGCCCTAAGTGTGCCAGGTTTTGTCCAGACGTGGGTTCTGTGCTCACTGTGCCACTGGAATCAAGCTATTCTGGCTGAAGAGGGGTGAAACCCCCAAACCAGTCCTAGGATGCTTGTTTCTGGTCCAGAGAGGACCTGGCTTGGTAGTTCGGGCTGGACTGTTCCCATGAGGCACAGAGTCAAGACTGATTTTCATATGGCTAGGTCTAAACTGGGGTGGCATGGTGTGAATGTTTTCATTTGTACTGCATTCAGTCCATCAATTGTGTGTCTTTTGCTAAAGCCCTGGCATACTTGCTCACACACTAAACCCTCACAGATGTTTGGTCTCTCCCCAATCCCAACTATAGGGTTTACTCTTTTTACTCCCCCCTCATGACCTGCATATGCAACTAGATAGAATACTATCCGCCTCCCAAATAAGTACATCAATCACACAAGCTGATTATTTTGGTCAAACTATCTCTGACGACACCATCAAAATCATGAACAGCATCCATTCTGGCTCTCCGTCAGACCCATGCCCACACCACATCTTCAACAAAGCTAGCGCCACCATCACACCCCATCTCCGCAAGGCCATCAACATCTCCTTCGAGACCGCGACCTTCCCGGAGAGCTGGAAGCATGCCGAGATCAACGCCTTACTCAAGAAACCCAAGGCAGATCCGAGGGACCTCAAGATTCCTTCCGGTCCATCTCCCTGCTCCCGTTCCCAGCAGAGGTCATTGAGAAAACCGTCAACAGACAGCTGACTCGCTATCTCAAGGAGAACAACATCCTAGCCCCGTTCCAGTCCGGGTTCCGCAGCAACCACAGTAGCGAAACTGCCCTCATTGCTGCCACCGATGACATCAGGGCCCTGCTGGACAACGGCGAAACCATGGCCCTAATACTCCTGGACCTGTCAGCTGCCTTCGACATGGTCTGCCACCGCACCCTACGCACACGCCTCCACAATGCAGGGATCCGAGACAAGGCTCTGGAATGGACCACCTCCTGTCTCTCTGGCAGAACCCAGAGCATCCACCTCCCCCCTTTCCGTTACGAAGCCTCTGATATCATCTGCGGCGTACCCCAAGGGTCATCCCTCAGCCTGACATTGTTCAGCATCTACATGGCACCGCTCGCCCACGTCGCCTGACTGCACGACCTCAACATCATCTCTTATGCCGACGACACCCAGCTGATCCTCTCCCTCACCAAGGACCCCCTCACCGCCAAAACCAACCTCCACGAAGGAATGAAAGCTGTCGCCGACTGGGTGAAGAACAGCCGTCTGAAGTGGAACTCTGACCAAATGGAGGTCCTCATCCTCGGCTCCACCCCCTCAGCCTGGGACGACTCCTGGTGGCCGACCGCACTGGGAGCAGCACCGACACCCACCGACCACGCATGCAACATGGGGTTCATCCTCGACTCAACACTCTCCATGTCCAAACAAGTCAACGCCATCTCATCCTCCTGCTTCGACACCCTTCACATGCTCTGCAAGATTTACAGGTGGATCCCCACCGAGACAAGAAAAACGGTCACCAAGGCCCTCGTCAGCAGCAGGCTGGACTATGGAAACGCCCTCTACACTGGAGCCTCGGGCAAACTCCTGAAACGACTATAACGCATACAGAACTCCTCTGCACGCCTGATCCTCGACATCCCTCACCACGGCCACATCACACCCCACCTGAGAGGCCTGCACTGGCTTCCCGTCAACAAGAGGACGACCTCCAAGCTCCTCACCCATGCACACAAGGCACTCCACAATACCGTACCGGCATACGACAACAGACGACTCACCTTCTACACCCCAAACCGCCAGCTCCACTCCGCCGACCTCGCCACCGTCCCCCGCATCCGAAGAACGACCACCAGTGGCAGATCGTTCTCCCACCTCGCTGCCAAGTCCTGGAACACCCTCCCCATCCTCCTACGGAAGACCCAGGACCGTCTACCTTCAGGAGGCTACTCAAGACCTGGCTGTTTGAGCAGTAGCAGCACCCCTCCCCCCCAGCGCCTTGAGACCCTCGCGGGTGAGTAGTGCACTCTACAAATGTTCTGATTGATTGATCTCTGATCATAATCCATTGCGAGTGTCTCTTAGCTGGGAAAGTCCCTCTATACCTGTCCCAACATGGCACATGCAGCTCGAGATGCTGGAAGATGCTGCATTCCACTCCTTGCTGGACTCAGCAATTGTAGAGTTTGTTTAATTGAACCAGGGCACTGCCTCTACTAGAGCAACAGAGTGGGAGGTTTTTAAAGTCTTCATCAGGGGGCAGAGCATGGATGCGAAGGTGGGCATGCGGCACGACCTGGAGGTACAACTTAAGAGTATAGATGACTCAGTAGCATCACTTGAGAAGGAGCAATTGGGGATAAGTACTGTGCATCCCCCCTATTTTTGTCATGCATCCAACATGCAGAGCCTTTGGAATGACTCCGCTGAACTAATCTTAAGGCATATATGGAGCGTATACACTCAGAGGCGGATAAGCCTTGTGCTTTACTGGCCTGGCTGGTGAGACGGGACCAAATCCAACAGCCTATCACATCGATCATAGTGGGCCCGGACTTGCTCCTCATCACGTAATAGGAGAATCACTTGGCCACTCACTACCAGGGCCTGTATGCCTCACCTAATCCCACAGTGGTGTCCTCGGTGGCTCGCTACCGCCATAGTCTCCCCTTGCCGATTGTTACCCCTGAACAGCAGCAGACTCTAAATGCCTCCATTTCTGCAGAAAAGATTAAGGATGCTATCCATTCGTTAGCAACTCATAAAACCTCTGACCTAAATGGACTCCCTTTAGAATTTTACTGTACGTTTACTGACATATTAGCACCACATCTAGAAACACATTACAATGCTGCGTTCGACGAGGGCATGGTTTCTGTCTCCCTACAACATTGGCTTCCATCCCAAAACCAGGCAAGGATGCCGGAGACTTGACGTCATACTGTTCGCTGGCAATCTCAAATACGGGCTATAAAATTTAGATTTGGATCCTGGTGGACAGGGTTGCCCCTCTTTTAACCCATCTGATCCATCCATACCAAAACATATTTGTGCCAGGTGCAGCACATCCTTAAATATCAGCTTCTCTTTTGGGCCATGGAGTTCACCCCTCACGCTTACCCCAGATCTGCATGCCTTGTATTACACCTGGAAAAGGCTATTGATTAGTTGGACTGGTCATACCTCTTTCCCTTCTTTGTCGCTATCACTTCGATGGTCAGCTGGTTCACCTTATCTCCCTACTCGTTGCGCAGTCCGTGGTGCGGGTACACATTAGTCGGTATGTAGCGGATGCATTCCGAATTCAGCAGTATGCACGCCAAGGCCATCCATTATCTCCCCTTCTCTTCACCTTGGAGATGGAACCTGTACCAGGGTAGAGAAGATTGGCATATTCCTCTTGGTGACACAACACATGCTGTTTCCCTCTATGAGGATGACATGCTGTTATACCTGTGTGATGCTGCCATGTCCTGCTGGGACATAACATCAGCCCTGGAGCAGTTTCGCATATTCTTGGGCTTGCATGGAAAATGGCAAAAGTCATCCGTCTTGCCCCTTTGCCAGCAAGTCCAAGCAGTTAGGCTGTCTTTGGACGAAGTCTATAGTGCCCTGGAAGCTCCACACCTTTCGCTACCTAGTAGTACATATCAATCATTCCAAATGGGACTTATTTGACTGAAACATTACACGCACAGTCACTGCCCTTCACCGGCAGATGTCTTTCTGGTGCTCTCTACCCTTGTCGCTAGCAGGTCCAAAATGCAAATGCTCCCCTGCTTACTTTATTTTTGCTAATCTACCCCTTTTACCTATCGCCCAAATTCTTACACCACGTAAAGTCGATGCTTGGCAAGCTATTTTGGCATAGAAGTCTTCCCCAGGTAGCATTAGCAAAGCTCTGGCGTCCTCCTGAGCAGGATGAACTAGGACTTGCCGCTACAGTGGGTGACTTGCTGGCGGGCCAAAAACCAGTTAGATGACACTGCCTCTATGAGCAGGGCATGGCACCTGATGGAAGTGCTCCGATGTTTTTGCCCTGTGGATCCCTCCCCGCGTCTCTTGTTCAGGGAAACGCAAGTAGTTCACCAATGTTACAGAAGAGCTCTGCATATTGCATCTCTAATTCTTTCCTATGGCCTAACTGTGCTGCTGAAAAGCCTGCAGCACCGTGGAACCCGTGACACCTTGCCTCTTTTCGACAGTGGTTCATGCCGGGGGTCAAGGCCATGGGAGATCTTATTGAGGACGGCATGTAACTCTCTTTTGGCTCACTACTGGAAAACTATGGCCTACCCCAGGGACACTCCATGGCATATAATGCACTATTTCTTGGATACTGCCAATGAACCACCAATGCATGGCATGCTTCATACGCTCTATTTCCTGGGCAATGGCAGTCATCTTATCAGATGGATTGCCTTCTTAATAATATCACACATTCGGGCACCTCTTGCTGCATTATGTGTCACATTTGAGACAGAGCTGGGGAGAGCCCTCCACAACGCAGCTCGATAACAGGTTCTTGCCTACCCATCTATGGTAACCATGAATGTAAGTCTAAATCTAATACAATTTTATGTGTTACATAGGACCTATATAACCCCCTGTAAAAAATATGCACCCTCTTTCCAGGAGCCAACTCCTCCCAACCCTGCTGCCACCATGTTGGAGCTGGACTACAACACATGATCTGATCATGCCCAAACCTCAGCCACTTTTGGGACAGGGTTACTAACCAACTCCGGGAAGTCTCTGCGCAGACCGACTTCCATAGACGTGTATCTGCTTTGGGTCTATGTATGCAGCCCAGATCCCACTGGGCCCTCTCTTATTTCCTTGGCTTGGCATTCATACTCATGATTCGAACTGGGACACGCCTTTGGAAGACACCTACTCCTCATAACATTGACACCCGGTGTTGGGGACTCTTTGCATGGGTGGGGGCCGAGAGGGCAAAGATGTTCATGGGCTCTGCAAATTCCCACTGTCAATGAGCTGGGATGTCCTCCTTTAAGCTTTTCTTGCCCTAAACGATGACATTCTCCTTCTGTAGCATTCAACCTGGGGGTTTCACCTCTGGGGCTGCAGCTATTGGCATCACTTTGCAGCCTACTTTGGCCCTCCAGCATTGCCTGCCTCACAGAGGCAAGAGAGGTGGCAAGGCGCTGCTCCTCACCACTATTACTGTATGAGGTCTCTGCAGTTTTTTAGTTCTTCATACCATTATATCTTGCCACAGCGCATTTGATTGTAGTGCAGGTCACTCGATATCGCCTCAAAATAATATATCCTTTCAGTCCCTTCCCCCCATTGTTCAACGACCGCCACTCCCGCTAATACAAGCTACAATGACAAACCATCTGAGTTGCCTGCCGTCCTTCCTGACAGTTTCCTTAGCTGTTCTTGCTTGCTGTTTGGATTTCAACTACTGCTGCATTATCGTAATGTCTCTGGAAACCATATGATGCATGCACTAGTTGCCTTTCTTAAGAGATTTTGTACTGTCTCTACCATTTTTCTGCCACAATGTGAGATCTCTCTGAATGAATGGAGTACTGTAGTTCCTTCTTTGTTTAGAAAATTGAATACAATTTTAAAAACTAGTATCCCGCTCAAGGGCAAAGAAGTTCAGCTTACATGGGGTGTAGTAGGCCTTGTGTAGAAATCTGTAGTCCATGCCTGGTGTTGGACATGGCTCTTCTAAGGGGTATTTCCCTAAAACCTTTAGCTTTTTGTCCTCTTGGTTGTTGCCAACTCTCTTTTCCGGACCTTAGTACTTGGGGCACTTTCCCACTGTACTGCAGGAGGAAACTGCAAGCGGCCTACCTGCACATGTCAGAATGGGGTGCTTACTAGTTTAGGTTACGTATTGTACCTGTCAATGCCCTGTAAAAATTACACCACATACCCAGGGTGGGTGAGACACTGGCTACTGGGGGACACCACACTGATTTTGCCACCCACCTGATTAGCCTCTCAAAAATGTCTCATACTCAGGGTGGCAGGTCTCCCTCCATAGCCACCCCTGACAACTCCTTGCCAGTGGTAAAGGTGGCTTTTTCGTAATTAGCCGAGAAATGCCACTAATAGAAAGTGGGCATTTCTCTGCTCTAAACTCTTAGTCTGCCTCGGTGCTTGGCTCCAGTCCTCATTGAAGGTTGGGGGAACACATCTGGGCATTCCCCAACACAGTTATAAAACACTGGGTGTGAAACTGGAATGACAGACGTCTATCATTTGCAAGCCAGCTGGAGAGATTGGAGAAGAGGTTTTGACACGTGGCCTCTGGAGCCAGATCATGGCCCCACTATAGATAAAGATCTACGGGGCATATTATCAAGCCAGGCGATAAAATTATCGCCGCTTTAGCGGCAGAAAGCTGCCGCTAAAACGGCGATAATGGGCTTGATAATATGCTCTATGGAATTCCAATTGAAGCCCATGTTAGATGTCCTCCACAACTAACATGGACTTCAATTGGAATTCCATAGAGCATATTATCAAGCCCATTATCGCCGTTTTAGCAGCAGTTTTCTGCCGCTAAAGCAGCGATAATTTTATCGCCTGGCTTGATCATATGCCCCCAAATTCCACAACTTCATGGCAGACTGGACTGAAATTTAGAGGAGACACCTTTGGATCAAAGAGAGACCCTTTGGACTACCCCAACTTCGAAGGTACACTCCAGTATAACTACTGATGCCATACTGCAGCACAGGGTGACATACCCTTATGGGGATGTAGGACCAGAGAACCTGGACTACATGGTGCACATTGCTAGTGCAGTCTTGTGCGCAAGGAGGATTACTGCCATTGAAAGGGACCACATACCCTTCCTGAATAGTGGCTGTCCTGGGCCTTCACCTTGCTGCTGTGTGACACCCAGAAGTGTGCTCTCCAAGGACTTGTTGAGCTTGCCCCCTGTTTTTTGGGAGGTCTCATGGACATCAAAGATCTCTTAAGAGGAGCTCACACCATCTACCTGTGACACCTGAAGAGTGGTGCCCTTTTAAGTGCCCACATCGTCTGCTGGTTTCCAACTGGTAGCGCAAAGTGCGCGTGGAACTAAGAACTGTGCATTGAGACCTGATTGTCGACAAGATGGCGGCTGCTTGACCGCTGCGAAGAGTTGCTCCTCTGCCATGCAGTAATCCGGTTACAGAGGGATCCCTCGAAATAAAGTATTAGAAGCTGGAGTGTATACCACAAGCATTTGAGCACGATACTTAATGCCTCCGGATGAGTACAGCATGAAGGATTGGTGATCTTTTAATACGGACAGCGCAAGTGTTCTGTATCGGAGTACAACGATTCAAATGCGGCACATACCTCTGGTGTGGAGGGGCTCTGCTGATCCTCACCGCTGCACGAGGGAACCCGGGTGGACCTGGTGAGCTCAATATGCCTCCGAGGACGAAACAGCCTGTAAAGGACGGCGCCATGGCTGCTACAAAGGCAAACTCCGCGGCTAGGAAGACGGCTGAGCTGAAAGATGGAGTAGCTGCTCCCACGCTCTCCCCGGAGGGGGTGGAGACTGACGGTAGGACGCTCAGCGGCAAAAAGCATCCTCTCGACCCGGCAATAACGCCCAAGCATCAGATGGTGCCTAGGAAGTTCTCTGGTCGGGGAACAATGGCATGCAGGCAAAACTGCCAGTAAGATTGTGGCCGGTGGTGTAGGTATGGAGATACCAACTCAAGGCTCCTCAATTAAGATAAAAACTACCCCTAAAATATCACGGGAGAAAGAAATGTCATATTCTGCTGTCTTTGATGTAACCAACAAAAACATTACTGGCACTCCTAACATTAAGTCTGACATTGGTAATGCACCTGTAAATCCCGACAGACTTCCAGATGGAGATAGATTTTTTCCCTGACTGACAAGTCCGACCACACTAATAGAGCGAAGGGGAGGATACTGAGCCTGAAGCTACGGGGGAGGATAGCAATAGCTCCCCCTCTAAAATAGAAACTCCGAGGAGTGTTCCAAACAGATCTAAGAGGCGAAAAACAAAGGCAGTGGATCAAATTAGGATGATAGTCATACAGGCCAACTACAATGGGACTATTCTGCTACTCAGCTCGGGTTAGAATCTGATGACGTAAATCTCCCCAGAGATCCTAATGCTAGCACTGGTAAGATAGAAAATCCTCCCTCTATGGAATTAATATATTCTACTTTAAAACAGATGCAGGCTGAGGCCCGCCAGGATCATAAGAGAGCACAGTTAGCAAACAAAAAACTCCAGGGGGCGATCCGTAAAGTGACTAAACTCTGTTCATAAATTTCGGATTGAACCACCGCACTAGAGGAGCGTGTGGTGGGATTAGAGACCATGGTTGAGGGCGTGGAGCATCAAATGGAAGCAAATGAAGCCAGAATGGGCAACATCCTCTGGAAGCTAGAGGATATTGAAAATACACAGCGGAGAAACAATCTAAGACTGCTTGGCATAGAGGAACATACTGAAGGCAATGACATACATGGCTTTGTGATCAAACTGTTCAAGGGTGCCTTTCCGGAGCTCTCGCAGTGGGATTGGGAGACCGAGGTGCAGAGGGTACACAGGTTCCCACTGATGCTGAAAAGGAATAGGACAGGCTCAAGTGAAAAACCTAGAGCTATCCTCATCTTCTTTGGAAATTTCCTCTTACGACAGGCAATTTACGAGAAAGCACAACCTGACGCCAGGAGATCAGCTGACGGACACTCTTTCTTTGTACGACCGGATTTCTGTCATTCAACGGTAGAAAGAAGATGGAGGCTTCGTCAGCTGATCAGCTCGTTCCAGAAGCTCGGCTGCGAAGTGTTTCTGATGAACCTGGCTCGTTATGGATTCATAATGCGTTTTTTTCTCTTTCTTTGGTGTTTTAGGTATCTAATGCCCCGGGTCTAAGTCCGCTTGAAAACCTTTCTAATTTTCCTTTTCTCTTTTCTTGAGGTATTCTCTGGGTCGTTTTGTGGGGGTCTTTCGCTGGCATCCTCTATAGTTTTTTTCAGTCAGGGTGGGGGAGCAACAGGGGAGCACAGCGGAATGCAGGAGGCATCGCAAGGGTCTACGGACCTTTTTTGCCTTACTTAGAGGGAGGGGGTGGGTTGGAGAGGGAGTGGGGAGGGATCCAAAAGTATTCTAAGGGAAAGCTGTATCGGTTGTTTTTTAGATTTGTTATGGATTCACCACAGGGCATTAAGATGTACTCAACTACTAATGGGGAAGCTTAGAATTGCCTCAATTAATATTTGTGGACTAAATGATCCTGTAAAAAGACGCAGAATTAATCAAGATATCCGTTTCTTGAGGGCCGATATCATTTGCCTTCAAGAGACACATATCGAGGCTTGTAGAAGTAAGGTCATGGTTTTGGATGGCTATCAACTGATTTCTTGTACTACACAGGATGTAAGGACTAGAGGGGTGGCAATATTTGCCCGGAGGGGCCTGGCAAGTTTCTCACGTTGTACTGCGGATAAAATGGGAAGATGAGTAATTATACAATGCGGGGTAGGCAATTGTATCTTTACACTCTGCTCGATTTATGGTTCAGTGATAGATGATCCAGCACTGTTTGATTGGCTGAATATTGAATTAGTTAAGTGGCCCCTTCCCATCATTATCTGCTGGGATTTTAATATAAACATGAGCTGCTCATATTGCACGGGCTGTCTAGATATATGGGCAAAACAAGATAAGGATGACCCGGGATATACGTACTTCTCCGCTCCTCATAAAATTAATGTCAGACTAGACTATTTTTTCATGTCACAGGAGATGATGCATGGCAGTAAAATAACTAAGTATCCCAGGGTCATGTCAGATCATAATCCTTTGGTTCTTGAAGTTAACATTCAGAAAAAAACACAAGTAGCTCGCTGGACATTCAATAGGGCTTTGCTTAGTGACTATGGCTACATACAGCATATGGAGAGATGGATCCCCAGATTCATCTATGAAAATCTGGGTAGTACCAACATACAAATTGTATGGGACACTCTAAAGGCGGGCGTTAGGGGAGAAACCTCTAAGTATGGTTGGGAGACACAAAAGGTAGAGAGGGATATGCTAAGGACACTGTATGATGTATTAGATAAGGCTGAAGCCTACCTGATAAAGGTACTCTCTGAGGGTGGTGACCCAGAGATTGCTCAAGCAAGGATAACAATTGCCAGGTCCGCAAATACAGAAATCTCACACAAAAAATCAGCCGGTAAATACATGGCCTGGCGGAGCAAGGTTTACGAGAGCAAAGAAAGGGTGGGTCATATGCTTGCAGTCCGGTCCAGAGAAAAAGCGGTCCTACCTCGTATTACAGAAATCATCGACCCTGACGTTGGCTTAGTTAATGACCCTGAAACCATTTTATCGACACTTCAGAAATGTTATCAAAAATTATTTACAGAGGATATCTGGGGGGTAGAGAATGAAATTGAGGAATACCTTAACGATATAACTCTGGAACGGCTCTCCCCCATGGAGAAAGACATACTAGAGGCTCCAATCAAAATGGAGGAAGTGAGAGTGGCAATAGAGTCCTTGCCAAGTGGTAAAGCTGTAGGGACGGATCTTATACCAGGGGAACTATATAAAAAATTCAGGGCTCGACTAATGGCGATTATGCTAGAGATCTTTAGCCGAGTCCAAGCTGGCGAGGCACCTCCTGCAACTTGTAACTCAGCTAATATTGTGGTGTTTTTAAAAAAAAAGTCAAACCAGCAAATGAGCCTGGGTCATATAGACCCATCACGCTGATTAATAGCAACACGAAAATGTATGCAAATTGGTATCGGTGATCAAAAAGCTAGTCTATCCTCATCAGCATGGATTTGTCCCTGGATGGGAGACCATCGACCATATTCGCCGGACTATTGCCTCATTTGATTACACTAAGGTAACGGGAGACCCTATGGCCTTAATACTCTTAGATGCCGAAAAGGCATTCAATAGTGTCTCCTGGCCCTTTTTGTGAGCAACTATGGCAATAAGCGGCTTAGGAAAGGGGCTTATAAAGGCTATTTAAAATATGTATCGTGAAACGATTGCTAGGAAAGCCTTGATGGGTGTCTCTTCTGATGTAATAAGGATCACAAGGGGCACGAGACAAGGGTGTCCTTGCTCCCCTCTACTGTTTGCTATTTACATTGACCCCTTAGTTAGGAGAATTGAGGAGAACCATAGGATTCAAGCTCTTTGCCCCACTGGAGGGGATACCAAAATCCTAGCCTACGAGGACGATCTAGCGATAATCACACCCATCCCTCGAGATGCCCTCTTGGAAATAAATAAGCTGATTAGTCAATTCGGCAAGCTCTCAGGTTATCATCCCAACGAAAGCAAAACTCAAATTGTTATGAATGATAAAACCAATCTAGACGATTCTCGAATAGTCCGGAGTACTAAATATCTAGGGGTAGAGATTAGAGCAAATGTGGAAGAAATCATTGGTACTAATCTGAAACCATTGATGCAGAAGCTAAATACGGATTTTAATAGGATGAATAATCTACATCTTACATTGGTCGGTAGAAGCAATGTAATTAAAATGCTATTCCTCCCAAAAATCCTATATTTTTTTAGAGCTATCCTATTGGAAATAAGTAAATCTTGGTTTTTAAAGCTAAATCAACTAATCTCGTGGTTTTTATGGGCAGGACAGCGACCTCGCAAAGCTTTAATATATATGACTTTATCTAGAGACAGAGGGGGGTGGTCTGTCCCTAACTTTCAAGTTTATTATTGGGCTGCAGCTCTGAAACAGATGGCTGACCTGTTGGGAAGTGACTGTGGGAATTGTAGAGAAGTATCTATTTATGATTTAATTCATGGGGCAGAAGCCAAGGGATGCCTTATGCGTCGTATTGATTTTGCCTATTTTAAGAGAGTTAAATTCAAAGTGTTGTTGGGTGCGTTCAAAGTCTGGACGGCAGTCCGGAAAAAATTGCAGAGTGGCAGAATCTACAGATATTCTCCTCTAGTTAACAATAAGTTATTCCCAGACATATTCCACGATGGTTATTTGAAAATTTGGATTGAGAAAGGGGTATCACACTTGGAGGAGTTAATGGTCGACAAGGAAGTTCTCCCATTTGAAATAATTAAGGAAAAATATGGGATGGGGAATAACCACTTTTTTAAATATCTTCAGTTGAGGGATTTTCTGTTCAAAAAGAAAACTTGCAGCAATCAAATCCCTTTACTAGATCTGGTATGGGGGGCACGACCATCTATGTCCACAATATATAAAATAATTAATAAGAAAATGGGGGATGACTTTGTCAAACATACAAACAGGTGGCAAGTTCTGGTACAAGCGGGGCCAGGAGACTGTGAAGATTCTCTGCAGCTGAGCCAGATTGCATTTATCTTGGCTAGCCTTCAATTGCAATGTTGCATAACATGGTGCAATTTATATATCACTCCAGCACGGATCTACAGTTGGGGTGCGACTTCAGGGACACACTGCTCTCGGTGTGGAATGTTAGCCGCTGATAGCGTTCATATGTTTGCCACCTGTCCAAGGCTTGCTCAACGGATAACTAAAACCAGGCAACGACTCAGCATCATGCTGTGTCATTCTGCTGAGTTAACCCCCCAGGTTATACTATTAGGGATTAGTAACCAGGAAATGGACGAATTAAACCGGAGTCTGGTATTCATAGCGATGGCGGTGTAAAGGCTATGCCTTGCTAGTGCATGGCTCGATCTGGATTCACCTTCATATCATGGTGGGTTTGGGAAACTATTATCAGTATATAGGTGGGAAACTGCGGTATCTAAAAGAAGAGGAAACAGAGCAAGGATAAGAGGTCTCAGAATCTCCGAACCCATAACTAGATGGATTAATTCTGATATGGATCTAATGAATTTTGACCAGTTAAATTAGGAATTTAGCCCTGTGGCAACCTAAATGTAAAATTTATATCTGAAGACTACGCAAAGTATATGTAGTTTAATATACTTATCTTAGTGTCTTTTGGATCCAGAGGGTGGGGGCTGGGGCTGGAGAAGGTTCAGGGTGCAAATGTAAGTGTAAATTTGGATATCGATTATATTTGGTTTCAGTATGATCTGGTATCTGTTTTTGTTGTATGATGTCCAAAGAAAAATTTTAAATAAAAAAAAAGAGACCGGATTGTCTTGCGCGGAGCCCAAAGTCTGGACCCCAGTTAAAGGCATGTGGCCCCCTAATTGTGGGGACTTGGACATGCATAAGGTTCTTGTGGGTGGTGAGTGGATTCACCAGCTTCGGGACCCAAGTGGCCCGCTGGCCTCTTCTTCAATCGTGCTGCATCTCTCTCGTGCAGCACACCAACTGCAAGCTTATTGCTTGCGGTGCCTGATTAACAGATTGTGACCCCCGGAGTTTGGGGCAAAACCATAGTAGTGCCTCATTCTACCCTGTGAAGCATTGCTGAACTTGCACCTGTGTGTGTGTGTGTGAGACCGGAACTGTCTGGTGCAATCAATATCGATGTAGCCAGATGTTGTGCCTCACATCCAGGGAATCATGAAATTTGCAACTCCTCATTGTGTGTTTGACTGGAGCTGTCTGGTGTGGCCAACATCGACATGCACCGGACGTTGTGCCTCATTTCCAGCGAGGTATGGAATTTGCAAGTCTTCGTTGTGTGTGACTGGAACTGTCTGGTGTGACCCGTATAATTGCCCGTCCCACGTTGTGTCCGGATTGCCTGTGTGAGACTTTGATCAACGTCTACCTGATGGGGTGCCTCCCTTCTGAGACGTCCCCCCTGCTTCATTCTCCATTCATCTACTGTTCCCTTACTTGGCCCCCAGTGTGGCAGGCCATCTGCCCTCTCCTCAACCGGCCTTTCCCGACGACACCAAGTTAACAGATAGTATTTGTCGGCTCAGGCCTGGGTGATAAGAGTGACTGACTGGGCTGGAGGAATGCTTCCGAGCATGATCTGAAGCGGGCCAAGTGACCGCGAAACCTCCAACCCTGTGCTTTGCAGAACTGGGCTGGTGCCGGAAGGCCCTTGTTGAATCCTTTGGCATGACCGTCTACTGCCCTTGGCCCGTGTCTGCTCCGCATCTTGTGGGTGAACTTCTCGAGTGGTTGCCAAATCCCTTTTGCCGACTGCCTCCTAATTGATCTGGCTGCCTACCCTTACCTGCTTCCAGGGTCCCTGGCGAAGAGTGACTTCAGCCAAGTGTGGCCTAGTGCTTGGGGGGAGGATGGAATCTATCCAATCAGTGGGTGTAGGCTAGTCAGGGTGAGTTGGAAGACGTAGGGAGGCCTTGGGTCTGCAGTGTGTAACCAATTGACCTGCTGGGTATCAGTGCACCGTATTAGGGTGCTGAGTGCTTATGTGTGCGAGTGCTTCGATACGGACTTGTCTGATACCCATTGCACTGTGTAGTGGTGCAGAGTGAGTGTGTGTGTGGTAGTGACATTTTGGAACTGCCCCTGATTCATGACACTGGATGGCAGTTGTCCTAACACATTGATTTCTTGCCAGAATAGCATTACGTGTGACATTGGTTTTACCCGCGTGGCCACAGCCTGGGGTGTTGCTAAAAAGTGTTTTAATTTGTGGTATGTACATATTTCTGATATCCTTGTGACAGAGGGAGCACCCTATAGTTGTGTGGTAGGAGTTAAAAGAAATGCAGGGGTGGGCCTGGGTTGGACATGGTGTTGCACCTCATAAGGGTGTCGGGGGGTGTAGATTAGGATCTTTCCTCAATGTGCATATTACTGATGTCATTTGAACGCAGCTAGGCCTAGTACTGCTAGTAATAATTCCCAATGTGATTTATGCCCAGAAACACATGATGCTCATGTTGGGTTGATTATTAAGTGTGTTGAATACAAACGTTATTTACATACATCATGTATGAAGTCTTTTTTTTTAAGTTCATTGTATTTATCGTGACTGAGTGCTGTGCCAATGCTTTTCACATTGCCTCAGTGGTAAGCCTGACTGCTCGGTGCCAAGCTAGCCAAAGTGGGGTGCAGGTTATAGATTGTGTGTAATCATCCATTCCTGATGGGAGTGCTAGGTTCTTCCTGGCTGGGGAACTGTCTTAGCCAACTAGAAAGTGCCAGTTCCAACACCTGGTATTTAGTGAGATAGAAACTATCTGCAAACTTCAGAATGACCATTGCTTATACCTTAACAGACACCCAAGACCTTCATGCAACTGTCACCTGTCAGGCAAAAGCCCAGTATTAAGGGTTTGACATTAGCATAAATTTGGACTATCAACTGGTTGGACTCAATAACAGAAATTACCTGTGTAACTGCTAGCTTGATCTATCTATAGCTCCACAGGATGAGTAGGGAGCAACACTATAGTGAATTTTACTTTGAATGTACAAGAAAAGATCCCATGGTGTCATCTCCCCAAGTTCCTTTACTTGAACACAGGCACAAGAAAGCACAAGGTGATTAGCTGCAGGTGGCCTCTCAATCGCGATGACAGAGGAAGTCATAGATTATCCTCAATGTAATATCAGGCAAATATAGGGGCAGATTTACAAGCAAGTGATACATCTGTAGAGATGCTTCACTTTCCCTGCGCGACCCTGGGAAACCCTTATGCCACCATGGATGCGTCATATTTACAATACAGCGCACCATGGCGGAAGGATTGACAGATGCGTCAGAAATTCTGATGCATCTGTTGGGGCAAAAGTCACGCATTGCTGGAGTCATGTCGCAAGCATGACGCAACTCCAACAATGCATTTTGAGGCCTATTCCCATCGCATTGGTTCAATCCTTACGCCTGCTTCAAGCAGATGTATCACATTGTAAATTGGCTGCATTTTTTACGCCACTGCTGCGTCATAAAAGTGACGCAACAGCGGCGCAAAAATGTCACATGGGGCTTGTAAATCTGCCCCATAGTATTTTGGTATCTGAGATAGCTGTAGGACAATCCCAGTCCCAATTTGTGTACAGCAATTAATTCACATGGGCTGTTGGCCCAGGTACTAGACAGAATCATAGTGAGTGCAGTCTGGGTTTACACTTCTTTAAGTGAGCCAGTCGAGGTGTCAGGTGAAACCAGTATCTGTCAAAATGTTCATATGCTACCTAAAAATATGAATCAGGATCCAGGTTTGCAAAACCACCCTTTTTATAGGGTAACATTAGCTGAACCTTGGTGGTCTATTCACCCACTCTAATTTTGTGAAGTTCATCCGTCAGGTTTTACAAAACACTATATTAAGCAGGAGAGGAATCCTAATAAAAATGAAATAAAAAAGATAAAGGGCACCATTTACAAGCCCATTGCGCCGCTTGTGCGTCACCTTCTATTTTGATGCACGGAGCACAGCAGGAAGGCTTGCTGCGCTGCTGTGTGTCAAAATATAGTCAATGAGGCCCAAATGATCTTTGGGAGAACCACTATTTCAATAAGCGCAATGCACCACACCAAACCTACTTGGCCTGCATCGGAACTCTCCAATGCAGGCCAAGTAGGTTTGACTCACGGGTCTCGTGCTTTGATGAATGTGTGACTAAAAGCCGGACCCACTTCCGGAACTCATGAGGTTTTTCTCTGATAATACCAGAGTACAAAACCACTAGAGAAAACTATCCTCTCACATATATCGCACCTTAGCGAGTGCGTCACTTAGCTGGTCACATATATTCTGACGACCACCTTTTTAAATTCACTTTTCACATAAGGTCCTGATGAAAGCTAGATTTATTGTGAGGCCTGGCTGAAACACGTTGACCACACTGGATGTGGGAGTTCATAGTCACCTCCATTCACATCCGCCGCCTTGCTTTTAACATTGCCAAGGGCCCTCCATTAAAATAGCCTTTGTGGATATTGGGACCCTTGGGACAGTTTTTAACCTACACTCTCAACACCATCACCGCACACTCACTGAACAAAACCCGCTCTGCTGCAGTCAGGCGTTGTAGCACATCCTAGGCACACTCGGTGCCCTGGGTGGGGCCCGATGGTGAAGCATGCCACCAACTAGGTTGGTGGGTGAGGGTCTTCATAAAAAACAAATCTTTTTTCCTTACTCTTGAACACACATCCCGAGCTTCTACTCAACAGCTAGTTCTTTTTGATTCTCATATACATACTTGGGAAGAACCTTCCCTGGTCAAAAGTGACCAAACCTGACATAACCTGACATAGGAGGATCCTAGTCGTGATTATCTTACCCTGGTTCTCAGTATCTGTGTTGATCATGGATAGCGCTCTGTAGGAGGCACAGCACTTAAGATCACTTCTGTGGGATTGGGGATGGCATTATGAACATAGTATGAGATGCCAACATTTCATTACCTCTTTGTCCATCTTCCTCCCACAGTCCTTCCCAAGTGAGCAGTTCCGCTGCTTGGCAGAACAGCATTCCCTAGCTAATAAAAAAATTCTTCCAAGATGGCTCCAGTTTATCCAGCTTATCATAAAGGAAGAACTAAAAATCTGCTGTTACCCGTCACCACCTTCTTTTCATTTCTACATGCAGCCTACTCTGTTTGCCTTCTTTAAATGTAATTCCTGACACTACAAAATATGCAGTTTCTTTACCCTTCCAGATATCAGTCTGCATGTATCATTGCCCTGGCCTGTTATCTATCAGATTCACCGTTATACAAATTTAGGGAAAAATGAGTTGCCACATATGTGGTGAGAATGGCCTTAAAGAAGGCACATTAATATGCTTATTTTTCCAAAATGTATGATATGTAAATATAAGATTAGTGTCAGTAATGACTCTGTACCAAACTTTGATTGCTCGATTCCGGAAGCTGGTTGGGTGGAACATTTTGCCTCAATGTTTACCCAATCAGAAAGATCAGCTACAGAAGTTAAAGCCCCTCTGGTTCCACCTTTGGTCTCTATTGTTTTCACGCCAGAGGAGGTAACTAGAGCACGGCACAAAAGTCCAATGGGAAAAGCCTGTGGACATCTATAAGTGCCTTCCTTCCTTATGGTTACCTTTGCTAACCAAGGGACTGAATGCAGCTGCTGATGGATGCATACCGTCTTCCTGGTCTAAATCAATAACTATTCCAATCTTCAAGAAGGGTTCACAAAATGACCCAAAGCTTTATCGCCCAATATCACTGCTTGATTCTTCGGCAAAACCATTAGGAAGGGTTATTTTGAAGAGATTGGATAAGTCAGCTGAAGATTCTAATAGCCTGACCAGGGCACTGTATGGATTTAGGAGAGGTTTGGGGACCGTAGAACAGTGTCTCAACCTGAATCTTTGATGGGGAAGTATACAGGGGCAAAGGAAGGTAGTTTGTATGTGTGTTTTATGGATCTAATGTGCTCTTTCAATTGGTAAATTATACAATGTGTAAGTGCATTGATCTATTGGGGTCACCTAGAGATAAAATCTCTCCTTTAGCTCATATATTTAATAAATCATTGTCTAGAATTAGTTATAGTCCATTGGGGGCATTAACTCATTTGTTTAAGATAAGAAGAGGGATGTAGCAAGGATGTGCACCTGCACCATTTTCTTCTCTCTTCATGTCAGTGGCATAGATGGAAAGTTCAATCACATGGTGCTGATACTCCAAGAGTTGGTCAACGGCCTGTGCCAATACTTTTGTTTGCAGATGATGCGGTCTTACTATCTCAAAACCCTATAGGCTTGCAGAGTCTAATTAACACCTTTACAGAGTACATGGAGGAGTTAGACATAAGGATTAATAAAAAAAATATTCACTATGAGCT
Organism: Triturus cristatus; assembly: GCF_964204655.1. Taxonomy (NCBI): domain Eukaryota; kingdom Metazoa; phylum Chordata; class Amphibia; order Caudata; family Salamandridae; genus Triturus; species Triturus cristatus. The sequence goes on from NC_140594.1 coordinate 885,468,657, forward strand.
GTGGTAAAGGTAGATTAAAGACATCCATTTTATACTAAAGGGGGCAGGATTGCAAGTTCCTAGAGCTTCCGATACCTAGGCCTACACTTTTTGCTCCAATGGCAATCGGAATAATCATGAGGAGCTCAGGGGCAGATGTACAGGGAAATGGTGCAGTGCTGCTGCAAACTTTTCAGTGCTGCACCAGTTCTAAAACGCAAGGATGCGTCGTATTTACAAGAATACGGAGCTCCCCTGTGGTTTTTCTAGTATCGGCGCTAAAAATAGCGGCCTAGCGCCAACGCAGACTTCCTTGCGTCATCGTACAAGCGTGCCGGCGTTGCAGGGATGATTGTTTATGTGCAGAAAGATGTACCTTTCTGCCCATAAACAATCAATAATGGCGATTTTCTATGTCTATGTGTGCTGCATTCCACGGCACACATAGACCTAGCAAATCGCCATTATTTAATGATTGTTTTTGTAGAAGAAGGGACACGTTCGTGCACAAAAACAAACATTAATGGTGCTTTGCTTTTTCTATGTGTGAATGCAGCACATACAGAAATAGAAAAAACGAGGAGAAATAAAAGTATTTCTCCTCGTTGCTCCAATCTAACAACTGCTTTTGAATTGCGTCAGTTTTTGGCGCTGCCTCAGATTTACAGATCCTTGTAAATCTGGGGCAGTGCCAAAACGCAATGGGTGTTGCAGTGCAACGCCCACAGAAACACCCATTGCATGCCAATACGTGGGTGAAAGGGTACCATATTTACAATGCGGCGTTAAGCCACAACAGTGGCTTAACGCCGCTTTGCAAATATGGAGCAGGGCATTGGGTGACCGTAACGTTGGTATAATTGGCGTTCCGGTGGCGCAATCCCCTTGTACACCTGTCCCTCAGATGCACAAATATGCTAAGAAATAACTAAGGGATATTTAGGTTTGCAACCAAACTAAGCACGAAGCTGGTTAAAGAAATGTTGACTATATGGTGCTAAAACATTTACAGCAGTAATGTATGGTGCAGGGATATAAGGTGGGGCCTGTTACAAAGGCAGGAGAATACATTTTTGAGATGACACCTTGCAGTCCCACATTCAGGGCCTCATTTACGAGGCACCTTGCTGCACTTTTGTGCCGCCAGAGCATCAATTTTTTGATGCTTCAGTGGCACAATGTTCCGCAGCATTTTTACAAGGTCAAGCAAAGCCACTTTTTGTGGCTTTTTATGGCCTTGTAAAAATATGCTCCTTTCACGCAGAATTCTGTGGGAAAGGGGCATTCCATGTGTGTTGCTGTGGGTGTTCCCATGCAACACCCATGGAATCGTAAGCATTCCCAGATTTACAAGGAATCTCAAACCTGGGAATGCGTCAGAATCTGACGCCACCCCAGGGGTGGCCTTTGGTAGGCACAACAAGAAAAATTGTTTTAATTTCTCCTCGTTTGTTCCTCTTTTTATGTGTGCTGCATTGTGCAGCACACATAGAAGGAGGAAATTGCCTCAATTGATTGATTTTGTGCAGAAAGGTGTCCCTTCCTGCACAAAATCAATCAGCCCTGAAATGCAGGCACCCTTGCACCATGGCACAAGGGTGCCTGCATTGGTGAATGGCAGCCCATTGTGCACCAGCTCAGGGGAAAAGGATAGGAATGCACCGTATCTCATAGATATAGCGCATTCATTCCCCTTACTTTTGACGCAGGGCAGCGCTGCAAGATTCCGTCCCTGCGCCAAAACCTGGTAAACGAGGCCCTCAATCACTGAAACTGCTAATTATATGGAAAAAGGGGTCCCCCTACTATTGGATACAATAGATGCAAAACCGCTGCTACTGCGGCATTCACTTTGGTCCAAAACTGAGGCGCTGTTTGCCAGAGCAATTCTTAGAAATTGCTTTACGTTGGATTATGCGCTCAAAATCCATTGGATATCACAAATCAGAGAAATCATAGAGGCAGGGCACAAGTCCTAAAAAAAGAAGTGGGGAGACTAACCTAGTTTGGCAGTATACAAGTGACATCATGGTGCGCGACTTCACAGCTCGCGACATCATGGCGCGTGACATCATAGAAAGTGGCATCACAAGCCACGACTTTACAGGAAGTGGCATCACAAGAAGTGACATCAGATCTAAAGTCCTCACATATATGTTTAGCAGGTCTATCATGTGCACGCTTGAGTGCTTTGCGAGGATAATAGCACACTGAGCTATGGAAGATGATATGTGACTTCTACACCTTGCAATCCCCCAGTTTTATGTAAAACACCCTGTACATTCATTTACAAACTTATATAATTTATAGTACATGTAATATGCACGTGGTGATGTAAAGCACTCTAACACCCTGCATTAGAATGAGTAGGGCTGTACAAGAAAATAGTGGTACTTAAATTATTTCAACGCCTCCTCAGGGGAAGTAAGCTCTATATAAATGCAATTTGCTTTGTGTATATGCTGGGAAATACCAACACATCTGACATTCTTAGAGTGCATGCATATCCCCTAAACAGAGACTGAACAAAGTGAAAAGCTGCCTCTCTTAAGTATGTGTGAAGTGCTAACATTTGTTTCCCCTCCGTTTCATTTGCATCTAGTTTTGAGGCTCCTGACTGCTCCCAGCCAAGAGACTCACAAACAGTGGCCTGATGACCCCTCAAATTTGGCCTTTGTTATGGGCCCAGCAGGAGTCTTGAATAAGAAAGCCCCCTCCCCGCCTGCACAATTTTGCAGATCGAAAGCAGACAACAATGTGCAGGCGCTGCTGAAAGTGTCCAGCTGTTTGGAAATTACACCAGGACGAGTTCAGCACAGTTTTCAGTGGGGCCCAAATTCTTGGCAGGGTGGACGGCGTTCACCCTGTGAAAAAAGTGGATGGACGCCGTCCACCCCTGACTCGTGCCCTGCATAGAGGGACCTGATAATTCAGACAGGGCCCTTTGGACGAACCCCTGGAATCATAGTACGGTTCTTAAAAAGGGAACTAAAAGATCACTCCAATGGTTTGAGTGTACACAAAAGACATCTGAGAGACCAAAATAAAACTACCTTGATGAGATACTTTTTAACTTACAAGTACTCAGGGTCACAACCTTGCCTGAGTTTGGTCTCTATTGGCACCATACATATCTCTGAACTTGATTTCGTTTTGGTATAATTCATCATTTGGGTGCTGGGTTTCAAACAACTTGCTATGCCTCTGTGAAAAGAGACCCACTCACTTAGCACTTTCTGCGAATTTTATCTTGTTTATAGGAGACAACTTTTTAAACCACTTGTTATAATAGAGAAGTTGTTTGACTATTGGGAGGAATTTCAGTATCTGATGAATTTAAGCAATGTTATTGTATGTGATGCTGTCACTAGGTTATTCCCCTATGCTATCAGTGAAAGGAAGGGCTTGACACGTTATGAAACGGAATGTTTTAAGTGAAACCAATTTCTGTATTTATATGTGCTGTGATACAGTTTATATGAATTAAGTTTTAAATTATTTTGTTTTGTTGGTATGTTTTTATGATAGATACCTCAATTTATTTTCGATGTAATGCAATTTTAAATTATCCCAGCTTTGTTTTCCTGTTTATATGACATTGTGCTTTTATGGTTTATCATGTCTTTTAAACTGAATAAAGATATATGAGATAAGATTAATATCATTCCCCTACCCGGCTGCCAACAGAAGTAGGTTGAATGAGTTTTACTTTTCTTGTGAATAGCATTGGTTTTATTTTCTGGCAAATTACTTTGGTTTATTTCTCTCTCGTCATGAATGGCATTGATTTCGTTTTCTCCTAATTTGCCTTGGTTTCTTTATCTCGTGAATGTCTTTGTTTCTTTCTCGTCAGTTGCATTGGTTGCCTGCTGTCGTGAATAGCGTTGGTTTCGTTTTCTCCTGAATGGCATTGATTTCCTTCTCTCGTGCACAGCCTTGGTTTCCTTATCTCCTGAATTCCATTGATCCATCCATATATCTCACCCACTGATGCAGCTGATAGTCTGAAACAGCCCGCCCCCCACCGCCTACTGTGTTTATATTTGTTTTCCCAAATGTATTATTTGTATCTTTTTGGACAACATAAATATAAGGTACTGAAACATGCTCGGAAATATACGTTATATCAACAGGGATTGTGTGATACAAAAATAAGGATAATCACCATTTTCTCTAGGTTATTTCAACCTATTTTAAGAACTGTTTCCGATTACATTACTTAAAGAATTTTCCTTAAAATACATTTATTTTTGAGAGCGCAACCCAACTATTGTTTAACTGAATCCACAGATGAAGGAATTGTTTAGCTCTATTTCCTTCACTCTAGTTTTCCTGTGACATAAAACAGTTTGTTTCCTCGTGAATAAAATACGCTGAGACCTTTTGATATTCCCTAGTCTTTTCCAACCAAATTGGGCTCTCTCTTTTCTATTACTGCAAAGATAACTACATAATACTGGAAAACGAGCAAACTGTTTATTTTTATATTTAAACCCTCTTAGATTTGAATCACTCTATACTTTGTGGCCTTAGGGTTTTGGCACTGAAAGAACAGGACGCTAGCAGCTTTCTCAACCTAAGCATTGACAGCCTGTTAGTGCTGCCTCAACCGTGCCCAGCTGAAGGGCTTTACTCGTGCTCCACCCATGACCACTAAGGGAATGACCCTTTATCAGAAGAGGTTCTGTGGGATATGAAGACATCAGAGAGTAGGAGTTTGCTGGCATCAGACGCTGTCTGGCTGTTTGTGCTGCGGCTAGAGAGTACAATTCCATGGAATGCTGCTGCCTGCACGTGATCAGGATACGGTGGGCACTTTTTTACTAAAATCATTGTTAGTGCCTAGGCCCCAGCTCCCACTTACCTTGGACTGGTCGTACAACCACTGTATGGACCTTCCGGACAAGGCCATCTTGCCTGAAGTCCTGCCTCTCTGTGCACTTCCATTTGTTTCCCATACTCTGTGCCCCATAAGAGCCCTCTTTGTTGCTCAATCTTTTTGCGCCCGTTTTTTGCACTCATTTTGCCTTGTGTTACCTCTGTACCCATTTGCCTTTCTCTTTTGTACTTGTTTTTGCCACTGTGCCCATTTTGCCTCTGTCTTTTGGACACGTTTGTGCCTCTGTGCCCATTTTGCCTTTGTCTTATGTGCTAGTTTTTGCCTCTGTCTTTTGACCTCATTTTGTCAGTTTCGGTCTGTCCAGTCTTTGTGCTCCCCCCACCTCCCCCTCTCCTTACCTGCTTTTCTGTGTGCCTTGTACTGCATGCGTACCACGCTGTTTCCCCCCCTGGTCCCACCCTGTGCTCCTCCCATCTTAGGGCCTACCTAATGGTGGCTGCTGTGCATCCATGCAGTGGGCACACTACTGGCGCCCTGAAGGCATTCCATCTGTGCCTGGACTGAACCCAGCGCCATGGACCCTGGACCATCTGACCACTTCTGCTCTGCCGACCTGTTAGAGCTCAACATAGAGTGGCGCCACATCCTCTGCACCCTGCGCCACATCACATAGAAAGTCCTTTTTCATGAGCCCACTGCTGCTTCTCCTGCAGCATCCCCATGCCACCCTCCAAACATCGTAACCTGTATCACCTCCATACTTCTCAACACCAGATCCCTCTGCGAGCATGAGATCTGGGACCTCATCGACACCCACTCCCCACGTATTCTCTACTTCACCGATACCTGGCTCAGCTACTCTTCACTGTCAACGTCGCCATCCTCCCCAGATATAGTGTCCTCTGCCATAACAAGTCCCATAAGCCAGGAGGAGACCTTGCAATCATCCACTAAGATACCATCAGCTGCACCACCTCTCCAGATGAACCATCGCACCCATGGAACATCTGCACTTCCAACTACAGAGCATCCACTCTGCGACCATCACAGGCACCCTCGCCTACCGACCACCAGGCCCCTGCACCTCCCAAAGTAGCCTCCTCACCAATTTCATCACCCCCATCACCATCAAATCTAACAACTTCCTCCTCGCTCAGCTAAATAATTGCTGAATTTCACTGGTTTTGTACGAGTGAAACCTGCGCCTAACTATAACGTCCCTGTTAACTTTGGGTTTTTCAATGAATTTCTAAGGTTATTTTTATTCCATTTCCGAACTATAACATCCCTGTAATCTTTGTTTTTTTTCCAGTTAATATATATATATATATTTATATATCTGTACTGAAAAAGCCGTTCCTCTCGCCACTTGCGATGGCGTGCCCTTAGCGGGGTTGCTGGCCCCTTACAACTTCTCCTCACTCTTCTCCCTTCCGACGCTGTTCACACCAAAGAAAACAGAGAGACAGCCAGGGCTCAAATGGCTTCAGAGTGTTTAATTTACTGAAAAGGCAGCAAAAAATAACGGCCAGCGCATTTCAAAGCCTTCGCTTCTTGTTCATGGGTCATTCACATTTACTTTGTTTCACCATATAAACATGTCTTCCCACGACCATTGAAGTAAGACTACATGTACTCCTATTTTCTATATCATCATATAGCGGCCATCTTATAACATTCTTTTTTGCTACACATATTGCACAGTTTATTACTCTTCACTTTACAAAACCGTGTATCATAGCATCCATATAGCATATAGCATAGCATCTTTTCTTAAATGCTTATTTACATTTATTACGATTTTGGCAACAAAATAATTCATTTTACATATATTTCAAATGCAACTTAATGTCTTACCCCGTGGGTACTTATTCCATCTACAGTATTTTGCTTTTATCATTCATTTCTCCAGAAATCAATTCTGCCCTAGTGGGCCTTCTGCTGCCTCTTTCATAAACCAGATCCATTTAAATCCCAATCTGTGCTTTGTAACTCAACCTTCGCTTATAGGCCCAAATATATATATATATATATATATATATATATATATATATATATATATATATATATATATATATATATTACCTACTGGCGGTCGCCAGTAGGTAGTTATAGTTAGGACCCCTTTTCCATAGGAAATCCGCAACATTCTATTTTGAATAACTTTGGCGCCGGTCGATGAATCCTCGCGAATTTCTCAAAATAGGTGGGGCGCTACGCTCCGCTCCTACCCTGAAAGTCTCGGGGGGATACGTCAAGCGGGGGCTGAGATAAAAGGGGGGTCCCAAAACGCGTTTTTCCCATGCATTTTTCCATAGGACCTTTAGAACGAGCTACAGCCCGAACGGCTGAACAGAATTACTAGAAATTTGGCAGAGAGGTAGTCCCTATGTCAAGGAAGTGCCTTTTGTAGGTTTGGTGTAAATCTGTTCAGTAGATTCTGAGAAAATAGCCTTTAAATCAATATATATATCTGAGCCCGCTTACGGTACGCTTACCGTACGCTTACGGTAAGCTTACGGTACGCGTACGGTGGCGTGCGCGAGCGCGATTCTGATTGGCTGTTAGATCTTAGTAAACATTCGAATCGGCCGAAACCAGGAAGCGGCGGCCGCCATTTTGTGTGTTTCACTCAGAAAAAAAAGAGTGAAAACAAGAAAAGGGGGCAATGAGGAGAATTACAGACCCCCTTACATTTGTGAGGGGGTCAAAGAAGGACTGTAAAGTACAAAGAAAACATTTATTGATTTTAAAAAAAATCACGGGGTACGCGTACGGTAAGCTTACGGTAAGCGTACGGTAGAAAAAAAAATAAAAAAATAAATGAAATTCAGATTTAAGTGTTTAGATATTAGGGGGCTCTAAAAAGAGCCGTTGTGTTTATGAAATGATTTTTTAGTGGTACCTACAAGTAAGTACCGATGCAGAGTCTAAGGTTCAAGAGGAAGACTCTGTTCCCTTCATCATTGAAGTGCACACCATCTCCTCTATAAATGTCTTGCATGTCATAACGCAAGTTGTTGTGGTAAATGGCACCCATACCATAGTCACGGAGGAAAGCAGAAACAGATTTGTTGACGTGCTTTCTTGCTTTGTCATCGCACCGCGTGCCCACCGTGCGTGCACGGCACTAACTGCGTAAAGTGGGCGCGCGGTGCGAGAAGCGCACCGCGTGCTCACTGTGCGCGCACGGTGCGCAAAGCGCACCGTGCGCGCACGGAACGAACTGCGTTAAGTGGGCGCGCACGCCACGAATGGCGTAAAGTAACTTAGCATTTAAAAAATCGTACAAATTCACTGAAAAAACCATAGGTTTCACACACGTTATAGTTAGGAATTAGCATTTAAAAAACCTTGCAAATTCACTGAAAAAACCATAGGTTTCACACATGTTATAGTTAGCGGAAATTTTACTGATAAAAAACCAATGAAATTCCCCCGTTATAGTTAGTGCAGGCAACTATAACTCACGCGACCGCAATCTTCTGCTGATGACATATGTGTCTTTATGAAAAAAAAATATTTGTAATATATGTATAGCTAAAAATGTATGGAAGAAGACATGGGCAAATAAGTGTCTAAATACAGTATTAGCATCAGCAGAGGATTGCGGTCGCGTGAGTTATAGTTGCCTGCACTAACTATAACGGGGGAATTTCATTGGTTTTTTATCAGTAAAATTTCCGCTAACTATAACATGTGTGAAACCTATGGTTTTTTCAGTGAATATATATATATATATATATATATATATATATATATATATATATATATATATATGCTCTTTTGCATTTCTTCATTCTCCCCTCCTATCCACATTACCTACAATATAAAAACAGTGTTAGATCAGCATGACCTTAGTTCTTATCTTATAAAGCAGTAAACTTCTTATTATAGACTCGCATATCCTTTGTTCTCGTGTGCTACTATTAAAACTCCAGCATTTTAACAATTAGTTGTACATCTATGCTAAGTGCACTGCTAATTCTTCACCTCTATTCAGCCCTGTTGGGAACATCCTTTCACACTTTCTATCATTTTGGACTCCCATCTACATAACATTTGTATCCTGTTACCTCCTCTTTCCAAAATCCGAATTCTGTCCAAAACACAGAATTCTAACAGACTTATATCTTTGTTATGTTGTTCCTTAAAGTGTCTGGCTATTCGATATTGTTTATCTTCATTCACAAATGCTCGTAAATGTTCTAAAATCCTTTTTTTGGCTCTATGTATTGTACTTCCAATATAACAAAGTGAACCTGGACATTTTAAGCAGTGCACACAAAAGTCTGGGTTACATGTCAAATGTTCCTTAATAGTAAAAGCTTTTTTCTCTCAGACAATTGTATCTGTTTACAGCTGATACTTTTTTTGCAGGCCGCGTATTCGCCGCAGGTATAGAACCCTTGTATGATGCTCCTATTTTGTTTCTCTTGTACCTGACTACTAAATAACATATCCTTCAGTGATGCACATCTCTTACAGGTTACTTGCGGATATTCACTTACATATTTGGATAGGGTTTCATCTGTTTTTAGGACACGCCAGAATTTATTGAGGCTCTTCTTAACTTCTCAAGCCTGGGTGTTAAACTCAGTAATAAATCTAACTGGTTGTTCCTCCTGTCTTGATTTTTGGTATTAGCAGATCTTCCCTTTTTAGTTCTTTCACTTTATTACATGCCTGATCAATCATTCTTGGGAAATATACTCTTTCATTACACCTAGGTCTCATTTCCATCATTTTATTATTAAATCCCTCATCTGAACTAAAATTTCTCCTTGCTCTGAGTAGTTCTCCATAGGGTATAGTGTCGTGGGGGAATATATATACATATATATATGTACACAAGCTGCCCTGCTTTGATCCCAATTAAATCCACCTCGGGGGGTTGCTGCCGGGCATGATCGACGCAGGACCAGTGACTATGAAACAATTTTGCTTGCGCTGCCCCGCTAGCAAGAACGCCCGCACACCAAGATGTTTCCTCAAAAGTCAAATTAAGGTGACGCGTTTCGACCACCTGGGTCTTTGTCAAAGCCATAAACTTAATGTTGAAAAGTGCCCTATTTGCCATAGAAAGCAAAACAGCAATCCATAAAGATGGTGAAAAACTATAAAATACATTTCATCCATGTATTTTATTTCAGAACACACACTTATTTTTTAATATTGAAACACTCTCATAAAGATAAAATTAATAATGGAAAATTATTAAAGAACAGAACAGCATTGTTCCACAATATTTCGCATTACTGCAATACACTGTTTTTTTATCAACTCCAGTGTGTATACTCTTTTCCCAAGTTCAGTACTGTTAGCATGTCAAACCCGGAAATACGCTCAGTATAAGCGTTTTTTTCAGGCAAGTGCTTGTTATACCTCCTATTTTATTATTATGATCAAGTAACCCAAAATATTCTCAGACTCTATCGGCCACTCGTTAGTAATCTCACATACTGTCTTCCAAAATTCAAAAATTTACGAAATTCTAAACAAAACACCTATAATGTGACAGAACAAATCCTACAGCAAAAATAATAAGAGTAAACAAATCAACACTATGCACTGTACAGTGTCTTTCAAAGGAAAAATTAACTTGTGCGCTACAAAAATTTCTATTCATGTTGTCAGTCTCTATCCGGAGGATCAAAAATGTTAAAACAGATTAACACATTACCATACTTTGAAAGTCACATAACAGTTTACAGAAGACTATAAGAACATGACATCTCAGCCCAAATGAACATGGAGCTCCTCAACCTGATTGAGGCCCCCAGGAAATTTACTGTTGAGATGGATAATGTATTCAGATTCTAATCTTCTCAATATCAGTTCTCTGTCTACCCTCTCGTTCGTGTTGTAATCCTGTTGATACCAAAGAATGAGATCTTGAAACCTCCAGTAGTACTCAGACGATAATCGCATCACAGTGTCTAGCCATTGGGTAGGTGACATCATTGTTCCTAATTGCCCTGAGATGTTCCAGTCTTCTTTTCTTAACCGAAAAAATAGTCCTATCCACATATCGTAGACCACAAATGCAGATCAAAACATACACCACAAAGTCACTATTGCAATTTATAAATTGTCTTATCTTATGTTTTTGACCTGTAGGCAGTGTGACCACTTTCATGTTGGTACTGTGAGTACATGCTTTGCATCTCCCACATTTGTGAAAACCTAAGAGTTCCCTCAATCATGAGCCCATAGTTATATGTCCTGTCTCTTGATAGGTATGTACCATCATGTTCTTGAGTGAGCGACATCTGTGATATGTTATGTGGGGACTAGGGCTGACCAACTTCCGAATCGTTGAGTCATATCTCACTAGGTGCCAATGTCATTTCACAATTTCCTGTACTGCTGAAGATTCCGAATTGAAAGTGGTAATCAGCCTGACCTCTTGTTTCTTCTCTCCCTTCTGTTTGGGTTTCAGGAGATTACTCTTCTCCATTTCTCTCACTTTAAATTTGACTGTTTTAATTACCTTGGCTTTATACCCTCTCATCTTAAATTTTTCTACCATCCTTGCCTCCTCTACCTGATATGCTTCTTGTGTACTACAGTTTCTTTTCACCCTTAGGAGCTCCCTATACGGAATGCTCTATTTAACATGGTATCATTGGTTTCTTAACCATCAAAATCTGTAACTCATCAAAGGTTAAAATACTCCTCTCATACCAACTGGTCAACATCTTGTGAAACAATACAATTGTCTGACCATACTGAGCAGCATTGGATTTCATATAACTGTCAGATAAACCAAGTTGTCTTTTTGCTTCTGCTGTGTATTTCTTTACATCCCACAGCACCACAGTACTCCCTTTGCCCCATGGTTTAATGACAAAAGAGTTAGATTTCTTCAATTACTCCAAAGCTGCTCGCAAGATGTTTCCTCAAAAGTTAAATTAAGGGGGCGCGTTTCGACCCGCTGGGTCTTTGTCAAAGACATAAACAAAATGTTGAAAAGTGCCCTCTTCACCATAGATAGCAAAACATAGCAATCCATAAACAAGGTGGAAAGACTTTAAAATACATTCTATCCATGTATTTTACTACAGAAGACAGATTTTTTTAAATATTGAAAAACTCTCATAAAAATAATTAAAGAACAAAACAGCAGAACAGCATCATTATTCCACAATATTTTGCATTATTGCAAAACACTGTTTTTGGTATTTTATCAACATGATCAACACCAGTGTGTGTGTTCTTTTCCCAGGTTCAGTACTATTAACATGTTAAATCCAGAAAATACCCTTAGTATAAGCCACTTTTTATAAATGTGAAGGGTCAAGGAGCAAGGGGCTGCTGGCCCCGAAATGCGTAGAGTGTTTGTCGAAAGCCTGAATAAATACCGCTTGCAACGATTTGTATCCATGGCATGCTGCTTTGTTAAAAAAAGAGGCAGCGTTGGTCTATATATATTATCTACTGGCGGTCGCCAGTAGATAGTTATAGTTAGGACCGTGTTTCCATAGGAAATCTGAAAATTCTATTTTGAATAACTTTGGCGCCGGTTGACGAATCCTCGCGAAATTTTCAAAACTAATGGGGCGCTCCGCTCAGCTCCTACCCTGAAAGTCTCGGGGTGATTCGTCAAGCAGGGGCTGAGAAAAAAGGGGGTCCCAAAACGCGTTTTCCTTATACATTTTTCCATAGGACCTTTAGACACAGCTACAGCCCGAACGGCTGAACAGAATTACTTGAAATTTGGCAGAGAGGTAGCCCTCAGGTCAGGGATGTGCCTTTGGAAGGTCTCGTGTAAATCTGTTCAGTATTTCCTGAGAAAATAGCATTTAAATCAATATATATATCTATAGGCGCGCTCCGAGCGCGTACCGTAAGCTTACCGTATGCGCACGCCGCCGTGCACGAGCGCGATTCTGATTGGTTGTTAGATCTTAGTAAACATTCGAATCGGTCGAAACCAGGAAATGTCGGCCGCCATTTTGTCTCTCGCAGTCTGAGGGGGTGAAAAACAAAGGTGGAAAACTAGAAAAGGGGGCAGGGTGGACAGTTCCTGACCCCCTAGCCTTTGTCAGGGGGTCCCAGAAGGACCCCCAAGGGCAAAAATTAATTTTACTTTTTTTTTTAAAAATCGCGGAATGCGCGCAGCGTACGCGCACGGCGTAAACGGAAAAATTCCGCGAGAAAAATTCCACGAACTTCACGTAACTATTCCGCGATTCCGCGTACCGTACGCGCACGGCAAAAAATTTTTTACAAAAAGGAAAGCTTAAATTTTTTAAAAAAAAATTGTGAGGTAAGGTTGGCTCTTAAAAGAGCCGTTGGGTTAATACAGGGATAGAGGAAAGAAAGAATGGGAATATTATGAACGTCTACAAACGTGCTGGTCTATCTTATTGTTAATAAGGGAAACACTGGTCTCCCCAAAAACAATAAGACCACAACACATTGTACACCTCATTGAAACCCTCCGAAATCGAGGGTTAATGTCCAGAGGAGCTGAAGAAGGTGATGCTCCCACCTCAGAGGAAGGGCTCAGCTGAGCTGCCGATGATGTACTCGGCTGAGCTTCTGAGGTTGGGCTCCCGTGACTTACTGAAGAGTTTTCTTCAGTATGTCAAGCAAAGGTCCTGGGATGTTTATCCCTAAGGTGTCTCATCATAGAGTGATTTCCAAAGGAATACTTCTTCCTTGGATCTCCTCTAGATAAAACACGCTCGCTAAGTCTGCAAGGGACCAATGGAGCATTGACCTTTTTCTGCCCCTCTGGAAAAGTAAAATACTCCCACACAAAAGAATCCTTTTGTTTCCTCCTTCTCTGTCTGATGATGGTGCTGCTAGGCTCACTCTCAGAAGAGGTATGCTGCTCTGCCATTGTATCTCAATGTCAATTCAGCTCCTTCTCCTAGGGGATCTCAAGCAATAATGAGGGGAATGGATGTGGTGTGGGAAGTTTCTGGAACTGAAAGTAGTTTCAACCAATGAAAAGTGTTCTTTGTGGATCACATGACCTACCGTGCGCGCTCCGTAAGCTTACGGTACGCGCTCGTAAACAAGTACGCATGCGCAAACGTGACGCTTACGGAGCGCGTACGTAAGACGCACTCGTGCATGCGCATTACACGCCCCTGCGTAACCGCGACGTTGCTTCCGCGCAACGCGCATGCGTGTACGCGTACGACACGTACGTATCACGTAAGCGCACCGTACTTATGACGTACGGAGCGTGTAGCGTGAGCTTAACGTACGCCCATCGTATCACGTAAGCGCACCGTACTTATGACGTACGGAACGCATAGCGTCAGCTTACCATACGCGCACGGCAAAAAATGCATACAAAAATACAAGTTTCAAGAGTTGTAGAAGATAATAACTGTGATGTACAACTGTATGTAAACATTAATTTTTAAAAAATTAACCATTCCATAATGCAGGATATAGTACATATATTATTTTATACATAGGTTGGATATTTTTTTTTACCAAAAATCTCAAAAAACAATTTGCATTTAAAAAGCCGTACAAATTCACTGAAAAAACCATAGGTTATACACACGTTATAGTTAGGAATTAGCATTTAAAAAACCTTGCAAATTCACTGAAAAAACCATAGGTTTCACACATGTTATAGTTAGCAGGACATTTCACTCGTGAAAAACCAATGAAATTCCCCCGTTATAGTTAGTGCAGGCAACTATAACTCACGCGACCGCAATCCTCTGCTGATGATGTCAAATATTACATCACTGATGACATATGTGTCTTTCTGAAAAAAAAATATTTGTAATATATGTATAGCTAAAAATTAATGGAAGAAGACATGGGTAAATAAGTGTCTAAATACAGTGATGTAATATTTGACATCATCAGCAGAGGATTGCGGTCGCGTGAGTTATAGGAAATGTCCTGCTAACTATAACATGTGTGAAACCTATGGTTTTTTCAGTGAATATATATATATATATATCTATATATATATATATGTTACCTACTGGCGGTCGCCAGTAGGTAGTTATAGTTAGGACCCCTTTTCCATAGGAAATCCGCAACATTCTATTTTGAATAACTTTGGCGCCGGTCGACGAATCCTCGCGAATTTCTCAAAATAGGTGGGGCGCTACGCTCCGCTCCTACCCTGAAAGTCTCGGGGGGATCCGTCAAGCGGGGGCTGAGATAAAAGGGGGGTCCCAAAACGCGTTTTTCCCATGCCTTTTTCCATAGGATCTTTAGAACGAGCTACAGCCCGAACGGCTGAACAGAATTACTCGAAATTTGGCAGAGAGGTAGTCCCTAGGTCAAGGAAGTGCCTTTTGTAGGTTTGGTGTAAATCTGTTCAGTAGATTCTGAGAAAATAGCCTTTAAATCAATATATATATCTGAGCCCGCTTACGGTACGCTTACCGTACGCTTACCGTAAGCGTACGGTGGCGTGCGCGAGCGCGATTCTGATTGGCTCTTAGATCTTAGTAAACATTCGAATCGGCCGAAACCAGGAAGCGGCGGCCGCCATTTTGTGTATTTCACTCTGAAAAAAAGAGTGAAAACAAGAAAAGGGGGCAAAGAGGAGAGTTACAGACCCCCTTACATTTGTGAGGGGGTCAAAGAAGGACTGTAAAGTACAAAGAAAACATTTATTGATTTTTAAAAAAATCACGGGGTACGCGTACGGTGAGCTTACGGTAAGCGTACGGAAGAAAAAATGGCGTGCGCGAGCGAGATTCTGATTGGCAATAAGATCTTAGTAAACATTCGAATCGGCCGAAACCAGGAAGCGGCGGCCGCCATTTTGTGTATTTCACTCTGAAAAAAAAGAGTGAAAACAAGAAAAGGGGGCAATGAGGAGAGTTACAGACCCCCTAACATTTGTAAGGGGGTCAAAGAAGGACAGAAAAGTACAAAAAAAACATTTATTGATTTTTTAAAAAATCACGGGGTACGCGTACGGTAAGCTTACGGTAAGCGTACGGAAGAAAAAATAAAAATGAATAAATGAAATGAAGAATTAAGAGTTAAGATATTAGGGAGCTCTAAAAAGAGCTGTTGTGTTTATGAAGTCATTTTTTTAGTGGTACCTACAAGTAAGTACCGATGCAGAGTCTAAGGTTCAAAAGGAAGACTCTGTTCCCTTCATCATTGAAGTGCACACCATCTCCTCTATAAATGTCTTGCATGTCATAACGCAAGTTGTTGTGGTAAATGGCACCCATACCATAGTCACGGAGGAAAGCAGAAACAGATTTGTTGACGTGCTTTCTTGCTTTGTCAATCTGTGGACAGAAATGATTGGACCAGTTCCATTTTTGCCTTTGGCATATGTTGGAAAACACAAAGGCAGTTTTAGGGAAAAGTGAAAACAGTTGTGCAAAGGTGTCCTTCATAAGCATTTCCAGACCTACCCCAGTCAAAGTGCCTAGGTCATTGCCACCACAGTGCACTATTATGAGGTCAGGGTGTTGGATTTGCATGAAGGATTTCACCAATGGCATCAATTGGTGCCACTTTAACCCTCTCTGACCAATCCATTTAATGTCTACATTTGGCAAAGCAAGGTCTCTCACCATATCTGTTTTCTCTGCAAACTTTTCACTCCAGAAGACATAGCTGTGCCCTACAATCCACACTGTGAACATCTTCAAAGGAGAACTGGATGCACTCAGGAGGTGTCTTTCAGTAGAATGGCAATATGAAAAGAAAGACAGTTTGGAAATGGAGGCATACATATTTTTTTCAAAACAAAAAGAACTGATTGGCTGTTTCATACCATTCTAGAATAAAAACTAGGCTGTATGTGTAAATTAATAGAAGCATGTTTTGTATTGGTACAAAAAAATGTGTAACCAAAGAACAGTACTATGGATTTGCTGTTAGGTTTGAAAAGTCAAGCACTCTTGCTCTGTGGAATTGAAACATTGTTTGGCGAACTTCTGACCTAACTCAACACAGCAGTGTTCCATGAGCTGTTGCTATGGTAGCAGGCAGAAGTCAAGTTGGGGGAAGGGTACTAGGCAGAAGTCAAGTTGGGGGAAGGGTACTTTTGGAAAAGGGTTGGTTTTCAACCAATAGAAATGTGTGATTACATTTGAAAAAAAGGGGGAAGCACTGAGATTTGAAACTTACATGTATATGTGTGGAAAAATAGAGGGAAAGTTTGCCATTATCTGGTTCTGCTGAGAGGAGAGAGATGAACACAACAGAGATCCTGGCTCTGATAATCTGCTGTTTGAGTGTCACATTTCTTTCACAACTAACTAATTTTAAAGGTGAGTTTAGAGTTTGAGAGGGGATGTATGTGGTAACTTAAGAAATGAATAATAGAAATGGAAATTGTTTTTGTTGTAGTTGCGTTTATCATTTTCTGTTTTGGGAGAAATTTAAATGTGAGGAACATGTAAAATAATATGGAGTATGTTTTCACAATAAATTAAGGTGTACTGGAAAAAAAAAAGAATAGTTTAAGGGTTTGAGGTTGGACTCAGTAATGCAAATACATTCAGCATCACTAAGGCTGGTTGCCCTTGCTGGAGTGTAGGCAGCCACCCAGGTTACACATGGAGGTGGTCTGAAAAAGAAGTTTGGACATGTGCATTTAAGAAAATCAAAAAAAGTGGTTTCATAATGTGTCAGTCTGTAAAAGTGATTTTCACTTGCCCCGAAAAAAAAAGAGCAGTAAGTGTGCTTTCAAATTGGCAAAGAAATTTCGTTTTGGGACTAATGTGAAAACATGACTCTGTGTGCAGAGATTTATTGCGTATTGCTCTGGTGATTTCACAGTTGCATTAGATGGAAAGGGGGAGCGAATTTTTGGGGGAAGAAGCAGACTCTTAGCACACACCCATGTGCTTGCCATGTATAATCATGCACAGTATTTACAAGCGAGTGGGGTTTTCAGGTTTCAGTCTGTAATGCAAATACATTCAGCATCACTAAGGCTGGTTGCCCTTGCTGTAGTGTAGCAGTCTGGACATGGGCTTTTTAAAAAATCTGAAAAGTGGTTTCATAATGTGACAGTTTGTAAAAGTGATTTTCACTTGCCCAAAAAAAAGAGCAGTTAGTGTGCATTCAAATTGGCAAAGAAATTTCGTTTTGTGACTATTGTGAAAAGAAATGTAGTAATATATTTAAATAAAATAAAGGAATTTTTTTTTAGTTTTTTTCAGGTATTGCTGAAGAGCAGTGAACACAATTTAAGATGCCTACAAAATCCAGAGTTCAAAAAACGCTAAAAAAAAAACTATATTTGAAGACAACTGGAGGACCAAAGTTAGTAGAAGATGCTCATGTTGGGAAAAATCTTCTGGTAAGCAGAAAAAACAATTTCTTAAAAATATATTCAAAACAAGGAAAAATGTACAAAATGTCTGTACAGGAAAGAATGTTACGCAACGAAAAGAACAGGAAAAAATTGAGAATTTAGTTAATGGAAATATACCTTCTGCAACTGAAAAGATTTACATAAACAGAAAAACAGCGTTTAAAGAGATACGTAGAAAAATGTTTCAGAGAAGAGTTATGTCCAATTTGATAAAGGATGTGAAGAAATATAAGAAAAAAACAAAGTTTTATAAGAGAAAAAAAGAAATTGAAGCCATTGCAGCAAAGGCATTAGAATTAAAAAGGAAACTATTCATATTAATTTTGAATAGGATGCGTACATTAGACAAAATGGTTAATGTACTGAAATCACATAGCAAAAGGAAAAGAGTAGTGAACAGAACAAACTTTTGTAAAGTGTTTTTAGGAAAGTGGATGCATAGTTCAAGTAGTGAACCTTTTTTTAATGAAGAGAGCTATTTTCAAAGTAATAGTTTGCTGCATGCAGTTGACACCAGAGGTCGTTCATACGAAGTAACAAATGGTTGCATAATGGAGAAGGAGATAATGGTTCCAAGAGATGAGGTACAAGTGATGGCAGATGAGGCAATGGGGAGACGTCCTAAAGCCCCAGTGTACACTTGGAATTGTAGTAGTATTTGCACTGTGCGTCAGGAATCTATTGACAAATTTCGAGAGTTTCTAAGAGAATATAGTAAAAAAAGTGTAAAACAGAAGATTAAGGTGCTTCAAAGTCTGGATCCATGCAGAGTGAGAGAGAATACTGGTTTGCAGGGTCATTCTCTGGCTTGTCTATCTAGAAAAGTGTGCAATAGTGTTTTCCATCATTTTAGGATGCTGGCTGTTCATCATACTGAAATGAGAAAGTTTGTGAGACGGTTGTATTTTGCCAAAAGTCCAGCAATAAAGTTAAATGAATTGAATAGGGCTCTGTTCCGAGGAACGGTATCAGATGTAGAGAAGGTTGTTGATGAAATTCAGTTTTGTTACTTTGGTCCTGAACAAAACAGTGCAGAGAAGGACACAGTAAATGAGGAAGAAGTGGAAGAGAATGTAGAACCCTCTGTAAGTAACACATTTAATGATCACATATCAAAATTTGCAATAGTCTCTAATGAAAGACCAAATTTTACTTGTATTTGTTGCCGCAGAACTCATTATAGAAAACAAACTAGGAATGTTGATCTCTACAGAAAGAGTGAAAATGAAGATAATTATACGTGGAAGGATTTTGCCACATATATATTTCTAGAAAATTGTTTTGAATTGGGTGAAGATCAGCGTATTTGTAAATACTGTTACAACAAGTTAGAGGAAAATAGAATGCCGACCAGAGCTGTACATAATAATTTAGAATTGGATGCTATTCCTGCAGAACTTTCTGAATTAAATACATATGAGTCTATACTCATTCAATGTGTTCATCCGTTCCAGACCATAGTACGTATGGAGCCCAAAACTGGTAAATTACCTCCTTCAGATTTACTGAGAGGTTTAAAAGGTAGAGTGGTGTATTTGCCCTTGGATTTGAAAAAAAATATGGAAACTATTGATGCGGATACTTTGCAAACTGAACCATTAATTATTCTGGTTAATGGTGTACCTACAAAGAATAAGAAGATTTGGCAGGAGCTGGTAGATGTGCGGAAAGTACAAAGAGCAAATTTGTATTTGAAAAAAAATAACAAATGGTATGAATCAATTTATATAGAAGAAGAAGAAGAAGAAGATTTACAAGAAGACACAGAAACACCAACTGGACAAATTGAAAAAGTGGACAAGTCAAAGGAAGAAGAAATTTATGAACATTTTAGCATACATCCTCTTCATTCGAAAGAAGTTATGGGAGACAATATTGATCTCTTTCAGATGAAGAAAGCAAAAGGAACTCCCGTGAGTGTATGGGAGGAGAGCTTGGAAGCTCGATGTTTTCCCCAGCTGTTTCCTAAAGGAAAAGGAGGACGATACGATGAACGTCCAGAACAGATTCCAGCTTCTGAGTATCGGACTACAAAACTATATGCTGAAGATCCCAGATTTCGACAAAGTATTCCTTATTTGTTCCATCTTTTATTTGAAAGCGACTTGTCTGCACTGTCTTATGCAGTAAATCACATTTTAAAAAGTGGAGTACATTTACAAAATGTGTCTGCTAAGGATTTTATGGAGAAAGTGCAGCACCGAGATGATCATTTGGAAACACAACTGATCAATCTGATGGCTTGTCAGCGTGGGACAAATGAATATTGGTACCGACGCCATGGTGAACTAAAATGCATGTTACGGAATTTAGGAACACCAACATGGTTCCTTACCCTAAGCTGTGCCGAGTACGCTTGGGATGATTTACTGGATTTTCTACGAGAGGCCAATTCAAACATTAAAAACATCGAATACAAGACAGCAGGAGAACTGTGCTCATTGGATCCGGTTAATGTTTGCAGATATTTCAATCATAGATTTGAGGCTATGATGTCCTTCATCTGCAATAAAAAAAATCCACCCCTTGGAGAAGTAGTGGATTTCTTTTGGAGAAAAGAGTACCAGGCAAGAGGTGCTCCTCATATTCATATGCTGTTGTGGATCAAGGATGCCCCAAAGTTTGGAACAGATGTTGATGAAGCAGTGTTATCTTACATTGAAGAATATGCAACATGTGCTATACCAAAAAGCACAGAAGAGAACAAGTTAAAGGAGCAAGTTTTACGTTTCCAAAGTCATCGGTGTGGAAAATACTGTCGACGGAAATACAAGAGCAAAGAAAAATACTACACTAAATGTCGATTTGGATTTCCTAGACCTGTTCTTTCAAATGGAAGAGTCAACAGTTTTATGTCAGCTGTGAGACATACTATCACAAGAAAATCACCTAAGAATACCTACAACCTAAAAAGAAAAGAAGAATCAAAAAATATAAATGACTACAACCCAGTCATTTTATCCATGTGGAACGCTAACATGGATATACAGTATGTAGCTGACAATTCCATTGCTGTTGCTCGATATGTAACGTCTTACATTACGAAATCAGAAAAAACAGAATTGAAGGAAATGTGGGAAGAGATTTCTCACGAGAAGACTGTCAGTAAGAAGCTGTACAGTTTCAGTTTAAAGATGTTATCGCATCGAGAAATTGGATCCTACGAATGTTCAGATAGGTTATCTTCTGCAAGTCTCTACTCGAAGTCAAGAAGAATAATTTGGGCAAGTTTAGGCCTTGCAGCAATGAGAAATCGGGTACTGAAATCTGTAGGAGAAATTGAATATTTGGCCGAGAATGACCCAGGAAGTACAGATATTTTGAAAACAAATATGTTGGACACATATTATCCCAAGAGAAGTCATCATCTGGAGAACATGTGTCTCTATGAAGTGCTGCAGAACTACATTTATTCACGGAAAGCCGCAGAAGACATCAACAATGGAAAATATAAAGTCGTTGGTGAAGAAGGATGTTTGGTGAAGCAAACAAAAGGAAGTTTGATAAATCACCGGAAGCTGAGTTGCGACACTACTGACAAGAAGGAATTTTACTACTTGGCTCTTTTACAGTTGTTTAAACCATGGCGTACAGAGGATGAACTACTGGGAGAATTCCAGAGCTATGAAGATTCTTTTAATGCTTGCAAAGACAGCATACAATGCAGTACATTCTCAACTTATCTGCAAATGTTAAATGAAGAAATTGAACAGGAAACTACAATTGCAGCAGAAATAGCTAGAGATAGTTCTCAGGACAGCCAAAGTTCAGGAACACTCAGTCAAGATCCCCTAGGACAACCAATCGTTGAAAATGAAGCATCAATAGCCATGAATGAAGTGGAAACGGCTATGAATCAAGCTCAAGAAGAATTTATAGACGTAGAAAATTTGGAAAGACAACTGAATCAAGAGCAGCAACAAATTTATGAAGAGATCAAAAACAAAATTGATCACGGATTTCTACATGAAAATAAAGAGTGCTCATGCACATAATTTCATCCAATCAGGATGTATGTAAGCGGACAAGCTGGAACTGGAAAAAGTTTCCTAATAAAAGTCATCAGAAGCTACCTAAAGCAAAAAACGGATTCTACTTTGTCTTGTGTGGTTACTGCTCCAACTGGGTTAGCAGCATATAACATAAAAGGAATCACTTTACATCGTTTGCTAATGTTACCAGTGGAGCATGAGAACAAAATACAATTCAACAAGCTAACTGGAGAAGCATCCTTGGAAGTTTCAAGAGTATTGAAGAAGATGCAAGTTCTCATTATTGATGAGGTGAGCATGGTATCAAACTTAATGCTTGCCTTTGTGCATTTAAGAATGCAGCAAATTTTGAAGACAGACTATGACATGTTATTTGGTGGAAAACACGTCATAGTTTTTGGAGATCTTTTGCAACTTACTCCAGTTAAAGGACAACCAGTGTTTAATACTGTCACACATGAAGACACGAAGAAGTCATTGGGAAGCATCGGAAATACAAATATTTGGTCCTTCTTTGAGTACAAGGAACTTACTACTAATATGAGGCAAGCAAACGATGAAGAATATGGAAGTATTCTGAAAGATATCAGGATTGGACTACTCACAGAAGTTGGCAAAAAAACATTACAGAGTCGGCTGCTACATAATTTATTTCCAAAGGAAGAAATAGTTGCAGAGAAGATATACAAGAACATTGCAGAAAACAAAAGTGTCATCTGCTTAATGCCAACTCTACGTGAATGCTCAATATTCAATGAGGAGCTTTTGAAATTGGAAAAGGAAGAGATCAGGAAATTGGAAGCAGTGGACAAAATTGAGGATGGAAGAATTAGTGTCACAGTAACAGGCAAAATGAAAAATAAATTAGACTCACTAGAGAAGAACATCTCCAAAACAGCTGGATTAGAAAAAAATCTATATGTTTGCATGAACTGTAGAGTATTTTTAAGAAGAAATTTGGATGTTGAAAAAGGTTTAGTTAATGGAGCGATGGGAAGAGTTGTGGGTTTTATTAATTATCAGAAAAAAGAAGGAGTTGAATGTTTAAAAATAAAATTTGATCAGATAGAAGAAGTTAAAGATATTTGTCGTTGTACAGTACGTTTTATGCTTGTGAAAGACTTATATGTACGTAGGAAGCAGTTTCCGTTTTCTCTAGCATATGCTGTAACTATTCACAAGTCTCAAGGATTGACTGTAGATTGTGCATTTGTGAACATTGGTTCAACTGTGTTCAAAGAGGGTATGGCTTATGTAGCTTTGTCACGAGTGAAAACATTATCAGGTTTATTCATGATAGACTTTGATGACTCAAAAGTTAGTGCTGATACAAACTGTGTAAAGGAGTATAATAGATTAATAAGAAGCTATGCTCCTCATTTAGGTCAGTATCCTGTGTTGGAGAAACGTGTAGTTTCTCGTAAAAGAAAAAATGAGAATATCTGTAATGAAGATGTAGAGAAGAGGAAAAAAAAGAGGAGTGATGTAATTGCAAGCAAAAAGAAAAAGGAAAATGAAGAACAGGTTGTAGGATGTCATTTTGAAAATAGCTCTGGTGTCAACTGCTACGCAAATGTAGTGCTGAATGTTGCATTTTATCTGGAAAGTTTGCAAGAGCAGATAATAGTAAATCATGGAAAAAGATTCTGTTCAGAGCTGAGTCTCCTTTTTCAAAAGCTGAGTAAAGATAAAACTCAAATAGAAAGTGCTACTGAAATTAGAAAACTTTTAGATGTATGTTCAGGACGAACACAGTTTTCTCAAAATGAACAGCAAGATGCACATGAATTTATGATGTATTTTCTTCAGGTAGTGGAAGAAGAAGGAGTTCCCATTGACATTTTTTTTGGTCTCTCTTATAAATGGGAACATAGTTGTGATAATTGTTATAATATATGTGGCTCTATTGTTGATAATGAAAGATTTATTTATTTGACATTGCCAGAGAGTAAAACAGTCACTTTTGCAAAATTAGTTAAAGATGCTAATCATAGCATGAAATGTGGTGAGTGTAATTCTGCCATGTTTTCAACAATAATTTTAAAGGAATACGGACAGTATGTAATTTTAATGATGCAACGATGTAGAGCTGATGGTTCAAAATTGGATACTTTAATAAAGAAGTTTACAGGACAGCAATTATCAATTTCAGGAAAAACTTTTGTAACTGTTGCAATAATTTTCCATGATGGACCTACTGTTACTTCTGGACATTACACAGTTTATCTTAAATGTGAAAAAGGCTGGACACTGTGTAATGATTCCCAATTGATTTTCAAACAACGTTTGCCTTTTGATTTAGCAAATTCCTATCTAATCTTCCTGAAACCTAAATTTTAGACAGATTTGGCAAGATCTCGACAAAATAATTTTACCATTTTACTGGATTACCATTGCAATTTTGTAGAAAAAAGATTTTTTAAATTATCATTTGGCCTAATGGAAAGATAACCAATTGTAATGTGAACTTTTTTAATTTTTAATGAAACTTTGAAAAACCAATAATTTAGAGATTATCGGTAACATCTGCACAATTTAAATTTTGGAATGTTATTGGACTGCCATTGGAAATTTTTTCAAAAATGATTTAAAAAATTACTATTTGGCCATGCGGAAAAGTAACCAATTCTATTGTGGACTTAATAAATTATTCAAAAAATTTTCGTGAACCAAAATGTTACAGAGAATCGGTGAGATCTGGACAAATTAAACTTTAGAATTTTATTGGATTACCGTTGGAAATTTATTCCCAAAAAAATTTTTAAATTACTATTTGGTCTAAAGGAAATGGAATTAGATGTATTTTGGAGTTATTTGAGATATAATATTGTGATTATACTTCTGAAACAAACATATCAGACGGTATTTTAAAGAAATAAGTATTGGTATTAGATGATATTTTTTTAGAATATTATGCATTTCTATAATGTTAAGTTTAAGTAAAAAGAGAATCAGGGTTTTTTTAATACAATCTTTGTGATTGTTATTTTTTTTTGCCCGCTGTAAAATGATGAATGCAATTGCTTTCACAATTTATAGTGAAATGCAATATATTCTGAAAACAGCAAAAATAAGGCAAAAATATTTTTTTGAAAAAAATGTAAATATGTGTACTATATTATAAATTGTTTTAAAAATATTAATACTTTTTTCTTTTTTTCCAGATAGATATACAAAATTTTCGAAAACTAGAACCATTTTTAAAACTATTTTTTAAAAAAACAAATGAATAAATATTTTTTTGAGTGAGTATGGTAAGTCAATAATAATAATAGTAGTCTCTCAAGGACCTTGTAATGTGATAAATGATTTTTAGTGTTTTTTTTTAAAAAAAAAAAAAAGTACGCGCACCGTACGCGTACGGTAAAAAAAAATAAAAAAAAGTTTTTAAAAACATATGTAAAAAAAAGATGAAAGATAAGGTTGGCTCTTAAAAGAACCGTTGTGTTCATGCAGGGACAGAGGAAAGGAAGCATGGGAAAATTATTCAAAGCGACAAATGTGCTGATCTATTTTGTTGTTCACTAGGGAAACACTGGTCTCCCTATGGCAAATTAGATCTTGACAAAAGGCGCATCGAATATCAACCCTCCGAAATCGAGGGTTCATTTCCAGAGGGCCAGCAAAAGGAGATTCTCCCCCCACAGATGAAGGGCTCACCTGACCTGCAGAAGAAGGAGTCAGCCCTGCAGATGATGGTCCAGGCTGAGCTGCTGTGGATGTACTGGCTTGTCTTTCTGAAGAGTTACCTCCAAAAAGATGACCATGTGTCCTTCTGTGTACATCCTTGAGGTGTCTCTTCATGGTGTGATTCCCAAAGGAATACTTCCTGTCAGGATTACCTCTAGAAAGTACACGCTGACACAGCCTGCAAGTTACTAAGGGTGCATTCACCTTTTGCTGGCCTTCAGGAAAAGTAAAATAATCCCAAACATAAGAGGGCTTTTGTTTCCTCGATCTCTGCCTCAAGACAGTGCTGCTAGTGCTAGCCTCACTCTCAGAAGAGCTCTGCTGTTCTGCCATCGTATCCCAAAGACAAACCAGCTCCTTCTCCCAAGGGATCACAAGCAGAAATGAGGGGAATGGGTGTGGTGTAGGAGAGTTCTAGAACTGAAAGTAGTTTCAACCAATCAAAAGTTGTGTTTCATGATCACATGACCTACCGTACGCTTACGGTACGCTTACGGTACGCTTACGGCAAAAGTGTGCATGCGCGTAAAAAAGACACGCGCTTGCGCGCATGCGCATAACAGTCACTCCCCGGCACTTCCGCGTAACGTGCGCGTGTAGCGTACACGCGTACGCGTCCCACTCGGAGTACGCGCGGCTACGCAAATTGCGTAACTATACGCAAGCAGCGTAGAAAAATTACGGACGTTGCGTAAACCGTACGCTTACCGTGAGCTTACGGTACGCGTACTAAAAAAATTAAAAAAAATAAAAAAAGTACTGCAAATAAATTTTACATGTTTATTTTCAAAAATATATTAAAAAAAACATATTAAAGAATTTTAAAAATGTAATCATAGTCTTTATAAAAGGTAAGAAAATTAAAATAAAAATATGTTAGAAAAAATAGAAGAAAAAAAAAAAATTAGCATTTAAAAAACCTTGCAAATTCACTGAAAAAACCATGGGTTTCACACACGTTATAGTTAGGAATTAGCATTTAAAAAACCTTGCAAATTCACTGAAAAAACCATGGGTTTCACACACGTTATAGTTAGGAATTAGCATTTAAAAAACCTTAGAAATTCACTGAAAAAAGCATAGGTTTCACACATGTTATAGTTAGCTGGACATTTTACTCGTAAAAAACCATTGAAATTGCCCCGTTATAGTTAGTTCAGCTAACTATAACTCGCGCGCCCGCAATGCACTGCTGATGACGTCACATATTACATCACTCATGACATGGTCAGTGACATCACTCATGACATCACTGATGACATCTCAAATGACATCACTGATGACCTCACTGATGACATCATCCTTGTGATAGAGTGGCAGACCTCCTCTCACCCTAATATAACCTTTGATACACACATACAAAAATAGAGACTAAAATTTACAAACGAATTGACATACCAATACCAGTAACAACAACCTCTTCAGTAATTCTAAGATCCACATACACATCCATTCATTCACCAACTGTTCAATACAATCACTCATACATGTACTCACTCATCATATGTACTCATACACCTATACATCCTGTTACACAATGCCACTCATCCATAGAGTTACTCACACACATAGTCACTCATGCTAATAAAGAATCAAACATCCATTTACTTGCATATACAGTTATACACACACCACCACACTTACTTCTACAGAAACTTACACATACTTAGTCTTTTAAACAATCACTTATAGAAACACATACTTATTCATACAGGAACTCTTTCAATCTCTCACTCTCACATATACTCACTTATATACACCAATAGTCACATATACTAGTTTAAAACATATGTAGTTACTCATAAAGACACTATTGAGACAGTCATTCACTCACTAACACACCCATACACACACTCATCCACCCATACAGTCCTGCGCACATGCTGTGTTCAACACATACAAAGAGTGAGTCACTCATTCATGCACCTATGCACTACGTAATACCCCCCACCGAACCATGCAGACACTCAGACTGATACTCAAAAAAACAACTAATAACCTATATAGACACCCATGTAGCTACTCACCAACCCATGCAGCCACTTATACACAAAGTGAAAAAATGATACAGATATTTATATATTTAAACATTACTCACTAAGCCATGTATTCACTATGATACACTTAATCAGTCAGTTACACAATCAATTTTTCAAAAAGAAATCATCCATTTAGACAGTAATATACCCATTTATTCTTCCATCGACCTTGAGATATACATATATAAAACATATTTAATTTTCAGAAAAACACACATTCACTGGATGATGTCATCAGTGAGGTCATCAGTGATGTCATTTGAGATGTCATCAGTGATGTCATGAGTGATGTCACTGACCATGTCATGAGTGATGTAATATGTGACGTCATCAGCAGTGCATTGCGGGCGCGCGAGTTATAGTTAGCTGAACTAACTATAACGGGGCAATTTCAATGGTTTTTTACGAGTAAAATGTCCAGCTAACTATAACATGTGTGAAACCTATGGTTTTTTCAGTGAATATATATATATATATATTCACTAAAAAAACATAGGTTTCAGACACGTTATAGTTAGGAATTAGCATTTAAAAAACCTTTGAAATTCACTGAAAAAACCATAGGTTTCAGGCATGTTATAGTTAGGAATTAGCATTTAAAAAACCTTAGAAATTCACTGAAAAAAACATAGGTTTCAGGGGCGTTATAGTTAGCTGGACATTTGATGATGTCATTGGAGATGTCATCAGTGATGTCATGAGTGATGTCACTGACCATGTCATCAGTGATGTAATATGTGACGTCATCAGCAGTGCACTGAGGGCGCGCGAGTTATAGTTAGCTGAACTAACTATAACGGGGGAATTTCTATGGTTTTGTACGAGTGAAATGTCCAGCTAACTATAACGCCCCTGAAACCTATGGTTTTTTCAGTGAATTTCTAAGGTTTTTTAAATGCTAATTCCAAACTATAATGTGCCTGAAACCTATGGTTTATTCAGTGAATTTCAAAGGTTTTTCTAAATGCTAATTCCTAACTATAACGTGCCTGAAACCTATGGTTTTTTCAGTGAGTTTCAAAGGTTTTTTAAATTACAATTATTAAATGTATTAATTGTTATATTTATTTTTCTGATACTGATTTACTACATTTTTTAAACTATTTGTTTTTAGATATTTTAGTTTTTTAAATTAAATTACATATTTTTAATATAAATTGAAAAAATAATGTTTTAACAAATATTGAAATTCTTTTTTTAGATATTTTTTAGATTTATTAATATAATTTTGTTTATTGTTTTTTTTAAAAAAATATATATTTTTGGAGTCGCGCACCCAAGGCGCACCTTTCTCGATCACTGCGCGGTACCCTAGCCGCCATTTTAGGATTGTTGTGTAGGATCCGCGTAGGATGTGCGATAGGTGTGCATTATCCTACGCGAGTGCTATGCGACTGATACGCGACTTCAAGTGCATACGCGACATATACGTATTACGTTACGTGACGTTCGTGCGCTTCCGCGTGACGTCATATACGTTCTTGACGGGCTAGGTGCGCGAATCCGCAAATTTTTTTTAATGTCTAAAAAGATATATATATGAATTTAATATAAATACTAAGGCAAGACAATATCTGAGTTATTTAAAAAAATAATACTCTTTTACTTTTAATAAACTTATATTACTTTGAAATGCAATTTCGTGAAGTCGCGCTGGGTGCTTGCTACCTGTGCGCAACCTACACGGATCCCATATGACCAGAAAAAAAGAGATTTTATTGGTTCATAACACTTCCTATGGTAACTATTGAAGGACCCCACCCATTTCAATCATTCTTCTTAGACTTTTCTTTGGAGCAACAACTCTACTAAGAAGAACCTCATTTTTGGGTGATTGCACACCTATTTTGGATTTGCATTGGAAAAAAATGGCTTCTGGACCACAAGAATCATCTGATTCAGAACATACTAACACCGAAGAATTTGTACAGGAACCTCCACGCCCTCGGAGGTATTCTTCCATCGTCTGGAAATTTTTTATATTTCCTGAAGGACAGAAAAAAGTGAACGCTACCAAGGTCATTTGCAAAATTTGTAATGCTGTACTGTCATGTGGAGACCCTAATAAGAAATATTCTCGCGGGACCGCAAGTATGTTAAAGCACTTGAAATGCCTACGTCCGGTAAACCGAGCATGTGAGGAGTGCAGAAGACTCCGGGAGAACCCACAAGCAACGCCGGCAGTACCAATCACTTCGGGGATGTCTCCGTCCAACCAACACCGGGAACCCCGTCCCCAATTTGCCAAAGCAAAAATACACTGCACTAAGTGTAATAGATTGCTCTGCTATGGGGAGAAATCTGTTGATTTGGTTTGCCGAGCAATTGTCAATCATCGGTGCTAGAGTTTTTTTTTTCCACCTGAAGTTCTTGGTTTTGTTCGACCAGTTGACTTTTTTTTTCCTTTTAAAAAAAACAAAAAATCAAAACAAGTTCAGAAAATCAAAAAAAAAATATAAAACAACAAAAAAAAGGTCTTCTAAGAACTAACTACTCTAGTTAAAAAAGAGCTAAATTTGTGTGAAAGTTTAGATGAATGTATGTGTAGTGCATAATTGACCGAATGAATGCATTCGCAGTGTATGATGAATGTATAAATGCAGAACTATAAGGAAGTGCTGCAGCATGACACTGTAAGCTCTTTAGCTACAGTGTACTGTGATACTTTCAAAGCATAGGGATGCAACATATGTACATGAATATGTTGCAACTCTGTGCTTCCCTCTGCACTGCTGCACAAACTGTAGCCATGCGGTGACACAGGCAACCTTTCACCATGGTACAAGTATGTCTGTGTCGTGTGGAGATTGTTTTTGTGCAGGAAGGGACACCTTCCTGCTCAAAAACATTCAGTAAAGGCATTTTCCTCTTTCAATGTATGCCGTGGAATGCAGCATACATTGAAAGAGCAAAAAAGAGGCGAAATGAAAATAATTCTCCTTGTTGTGCCTTGCTACACCAATTGGAGGATGCTGCAATATTCACACACATATGCATATTTACAATTTCTGATAAATCTGGAGATGTGTCTTGTTCTATGAGTGTTCTGTGCAAACACACACAGCAACACCTATAGAACGCCCTTTCAATGCAAAGTGGTATGTATGATGACGTCGTATTTAAATGGAGAATAAAAGGTACACAGACTGCCTTTTCCTGTCTTTGTAAATATGTAAGAGTGTCTTGCACTATAACTATGTTACAAAAAGTGACATATTGTTGGCAGAGGATGCTTCTAAATTTGCCCCATAAGTGCGTAAGTATTGACAGACTGTTACAATAAGAACATATTGCTAGTTCATTGTTTGAAAAGTGAGAGTGATAGGAGGTACGCACAGAGTTATGTCTCCAAAGATGCTCAAAGAAGAATGATTGAAATGATTTCGGGTCTTCAATAGGTAAAATGGGAAATTTTATGAACCAATCAAATCTTTTTTTTTCAGGTCACACGATATCCTATGACAGTGAGATTCCAAAACTACATAGGTATAAACTGGGTGTTTTCAAGACTGAACTAATACTTTCTAGCTTCTTGCAGATCTGCTTGCATAGTATATAAAGAAATTAATTTGTACTAGTATTAATGGCTAGGCCAATCCTTAACTATAAGAGTAATAAGTAGAGTAATTTCAGTACTGCAAACAGAGAACAAGAAAAATGTGTAAGTACTTACGTTTTGGCAAACTGATAGGACACGTTTATAGATTAGTGAAGGGAAGGGTTGGGGCCTGATGTGACATGTGCAAACACACCCTGTGACGTGTTTTAAGTTAAGGAATTTTGTCTGTTTTAATCCTGAAAGTCCCTGAGCCCTACTAGCCCACCATGTCTCTCCATTGAATACCATACAGGTGCATTGCAGAGAGGTGTTCTGAAGCCATGTCCTATTTATACCTCTCTGGTACTTTCTGCACTTATCTGGTGGGTTAGTTGGCTCCCAGTGATACTCAGTATTCATATTAACTTTATCCCGAAACTAAAAACGTCCACAGAGCATCTTTCCACACGTATCTACTCTGTCCATCTCCCCTTTCTTCACCTGTGTGCAAACACAGGCCATTGTGCATTTTTTTTTTTTTTTTTTTTTTTGTCCTCATTTTGCCCTTGGAGAGTCGCATAGAAACTCTAGGAGAGAAAAAAAGATACGATACACTGTCACAGATAAACTGGTAGTGCTCTCACATACTAGGATAGCACTCAGTGTTGTTCATAAACTCTCCAGAGTAAACACCGCGAAATGTTAATCCATATAGGGGCAATGTTGCTGCTATTAAGTAGCCATATCTGGGTATATCCATGTATAGGAGGGAGAGCCGACCAAGCAGCGTTAATCATCGGACAATGTGGGGGAAAAAAAAAAAAAAAAAAAAAAACCCCAAGCACATACTTAGGCCCAATTCAGGAGGTGCCAAAAGTCTCGTTTTTCGGGGTTACCCGATCTTACTAGATCTATTTTTGATGTACGTAATACTGATAAGCGCCAGTCCAGCAAGGTGGGAGGCAGTGGATCCTTCCATTTCCTACATATCTCTCTTCTGGCAAGTAGGATACAATAAAACAAAAGCTTTTTAACCGAACCTTGAACTTCCAGTGATGTTCCAAAAATTACGAACAGTGCATTAATTGAAATTTGATGTCCCACAGATGTTGTCAACAGTGTGCTAATAGCATCCCAAAAAGGTAACACCAGTGGGCATTCATAAAACATATGTAGATCCGAGGCTGCTAACAATCCGCATTTAGGGCATGCCACAGTGGATTCATTAGAAAATTTAGATAGCCGCTGTGGAGAATAATAAGCCCTGTGTAAAGTAAAAAGATGGTTCCTACATAACCATGCTGGCTTCACCGTATCCCATAAGATTTTACAAGAGGAATACCAGATGTTCTCAAGGTCTTCCCCTGGGAAAGAGGAACTCCATAATGTCTCAGGTAAGGCAAACTCCCCGTCGACTTCATCTAGTAACAAGTTGTACCAAAACGAAATCTCTTTAGGTGCAGGGGGTCTATCCATCAACAAGGTCACTATACTACTCTCACCACCTATTTCGAACCTACCTCTGACAGAGCTCTGCATACGGGCCCAACTTGCTATCTGTAGATATTTAAATTTAGAGAGACCTAACCCCACTCTAGCTAGTATGTGGTCCCAAGATAGCAAAACTCCATCAAAGAAAAGATCTCCCCAAATTTCCAGACCCGCCTCTCTCAGAGGTACTGCCAAGCTGTCAAGAAGCCACACCGGGGAACCGGGAGAGTTCCATAATGGTGACCTGCCTGAGAAATAACCCACCTTTATTGCACCTCTTATTTTGACCCATGTTCTTATGAAACCTAACAAAATCTTCAACTTAATCTTTTTAAAAAACTTGGGATCCCCAAATTTAAACAAAAAACCATTCTGGTCTACTCCCCCTCCTCTCAATAATGCAGCAAACATGCTTCCTATACCCACATTTGTTGGCATCTTAAGCAGCATCCTGGCATGGGAAAGTTGGAAAGCCCAAGCATATAACTGTAAATCAGGTGCTGCTAATCCCCCCTTTTCTCTGCGGCGTCTAATCTTTTTCCAAGCTATCCGAGGTGTATGCTCGTTCCAGATAAACGAACTAATATAACCTTGCAGTTTTTGTAAAATAGAAGGTTCAAAATACAAT
The DNA here is from genome assembly GCF_964204655.1 of Triturus cristatus. NCBI lineage: Eukaryota > Metazoa > Chordata > Amphibia > Caudata > Salamandridae > Triturus > Triturus cristatus. Next base: position 885,502,142 of record NC_140594.1, read on the forward strand.
GGAATACTGTTGAACAGAAAAGAAATTTTAGGTACCCATCTATTTTTTTTAACTAAAGAAAGCATTTCTTTTTCCGTAAGATGCGTCTCTTGTAATATCAATATTTGAGCATCAAAATCTCGGAGATACTGCATAATCTTCCATTTTCTTGGGCTAGAGCGAAGGCCATTAATGTTCCATGAAAGAACTCTAAGCTTATCCATAGAGACAAGTTCTACCCCCCAACCAGGTATTCACCCCATAGCTACAAAAAGAAAAACCTATGCTAACGATACTAACTTTCTCTTGCAGAATCATGATTCTCCATACCCAAAGAATGTAACAACGGGCAAAAAAAGAGGACTTTTTAAAAATTTTTACTTGCACCCCCCCGTGCCCACCCAGGCCTCCCCCCTCCCCATGGGAAACCCTTACTTTATCTATCTGGAAATTCCAGTAGATAGCACTCCTACTGAGGTCCTGTCCTTTTTTAATCTATCTTTACTATCTTTACTATCTTTACTGTTACATTTACTTTTACAAATACGCCCACAAGATATGAGAGAGGAGAGAAAGAAATGGTAAAAAGAAAAGTAGGAAAAGCAGTGTATTATAGATCCTTCCGTGCCCCCAAAACCCCCTTTTTTTTTTTTTTCTCCTTCTTCCTTCCTTCTCTACTTTAAAAAAAAAAAAAAAAACAACAGTACTCTACATCACTCTACATCACTCTCAACTGCACCTAATTAGAGCCCCCGTTATCCTTATTCTTCTCTCTACTCTTCCCCAGAGAAGCTAGGAGTTCATCAGCCGCCTGCACTGATCGAATGTTGTGCATAGTATTATTATGCATAACCTTCAGGGTGGCTGGAAATGCTAGCTGAGCCACCGCACCAAGACTCCTAAATGCCTCCAACCTCCTCCCGAACTCCCACTGCTTATCCAATGTGGCCCTTGAGAGGTCTGATCTAACCTGGAAGTTAAACCCCTTCCCGCTCAATGACTTCTGCTTTAGGGCCAAACCCAAGATAGATTCCTTCAAAGTATAAGTACGGAAGTTCACTAATATTTTTCTTGGTTTTTCCCTTTGAGGGTTCCTCCTGAAGGGGTCTCTGTGGATGCGCTGGATGTCAACAGATAAATCCTCAACCGACTGATCTAATCTCAAAGAGTCTTTTAGCAACTGAGTGATATATTGCTTAATATCTGACCCCTCGCTACCTTCCGGAATATTAAGAATACGAAGGTTATTGCGGCGTGCATTATTCTCCAAAGACTCCATCCTCTCAGCCAGCATCAGATCTTCCCTTTTGAGCTTATTGATATCCAGTTTGGTTTCATCCAAATGCAAAGACATAACAGTCATGTTATCCTCCAATCTTTCTGTTCTTGTCGCGAGGTCAACTAGTTTACTATCTAGAGATTCGCAGTAGTTCCGAATTTCAGACTGGATAGCTGACGAGGCCTCGAAGCCTTTTTTGATGTCTGCTGATAGGGATGAAAACATCGACTGAAGATAAGAGGCCAAAGATGGATCAACCCCACCAGCTGAGCATGTATCTGGGGCAGAGGTTATATCCCTTTGACCATCCTCTTGTGGTAGGTTGCTACTATGAGAAGACCCTGTTAATGGAAACCCGAAATTGGAAACTGTTGATAAGGGCTTTATAGCCTGATGTTTTGGGGATAACAAGAGGGTCGGAGACTCTATGGAGCATGGATGATCCATTTGGCTTTGTAATAAAGAATCCGATTGACCCGGAGCACTAGGACTCTTAACAGGGGGGATGGAACCTTGGGTAGGAAGGACTGAGAGGCTAGCGATGTTATCCGTAGTCTCAACATCTTCAACTGCATTTGTATCAATACTCTCAACCTGGAGCAACGACGCGTTTGTTTTAGCCGGAGCTGGCCCCGGTACTGACCCCGAAGAAATACCTGTAGCTAAAGAAGACTCAAAATAGCTCTGTGACGCCATCGGGGAAGAGGTACTTTCGAATAGTTGCTGATCGGGAAGGCGCAGAACCTGCGGGATAGCCTTAAAATAAGACCGCAAGGACGGCGTTATCCTAGACTCTATATTCTTGGCTGTATTCTTAACTGCCTTGATGTTTCTGGCAGCCTTAGGGTTTTTTGCTGCTTTATTAGTAAAAGCGCGTTTCGCCTTAACCTCACCCGAAAGATAAGAGGAGACCCTTGTCTTTAAGACAGATCCTTGAGTGGCCTGGGCAGTCTGATATGGCTTCGATAACCCTTCAGAAGATGACAGTATCTGATCTCCCTCAGGTGATTCAACAGTTGACTCAACAGTTATTTTAGTTTCAACAGTATCGTGCACGGGGGGCAGCCCGGAAACAGGGCAGTTGAGAGAAACGTCCAACAAAACAGGCACAGGCGCAGGCCCCCCTGGGTCTCTTATCCTGCCAGAACACCTTTGTAACGGTTCTGCTACCTCAGAGAACTCCGCCTGAGCCTGAGCCTGAGCCTGAGCCCGAGCCCGCTCCCCTCTCCCCCTACCCCTCTTACCGAACTCAGATGAAATGTGGAATTCCTCTCTGCGAGACCCCTGGAGAAGGCTACGAGCCTTCCTTCCTCGACGGAGCTCCAGTGCAGCCAGATGCCACAGTTGCAAGCCGAGAACGGCCTGCCTCGGAACTCGGCAATCAACCAAGCTCCCTGCCCTCTCGTCCGCCGTAGCCGAGCCAAGCCTGGAGGGAGGAGCAAATCCAGCAAACAGAGCGGCAGCAACTCGCGGACTGATGTCTCCAATTACGGCGATGGCGATGTCTCGACACCTCCCGACTCCACACATCTGATATCCAGGTATTATCGCTGAGTGGCGTATCTACAGGTCCGCCACACCGCGTAAGTGACTTCGCATATTCTGCTGTTAGCGCACGAACAGGGAGCTCAGAATGGAGTGCTGCGACAGCTACCTAGCTGCCGCCATGTTTCCCCCCTCGGCCATTGTGCATTTTAATACTTAGTTAAACTTACCTTCACAGTAATAGAAATAAAAAATGCTACACATTTTTTTCAGTTGTTTTTTATAATCTAAATTTCTGAAAATGTCATATTTTAGAATTAGGATCTGTGAAAGAGAAGAACAAATATAGCTATAATACATAACAATACATTTTTTACAACACAGCATAATTTTAACATTTTACAAATTATTTTCTTTGCCTTTTTTGCCGTTCTCAGAATATATTGAAGTTCACTAGAAGCAGTGATTTCAATTATACTCATCACATAACAGCGGGCAAAAAAAAACAAGACTACATCCTCGATAACATACCATATAATACAAATCACACATATATAAAATACTTACTACTAGGAAAATTTCCTAACTTAAATTTATAAAATATACGCTGAGAGAATGTGCAAGAAAGCCCGTCATTCAAAGATACACCTTTCCTTGAGGCCAAATGGTATTATTGAAATCCTTTTTATTTAAATTGTCCAACAGTAATCGTAATAATACATATTAATAAATTCCTCAGAGACCGAATTATGTTCTTAAAACATTGGCTTTAAAAATATTAGGTAGGAATTTGGTAATTCGCTTGGCAAACGTTGTTTAAAAACCAAGTGAGCATCATTACAATATGTCCAGCCTTTATCACATTTTAAATAGGCAGTGTAATGTCCAGATGTTGTGGAAGGACCATCATGGAAAATTATTGCTACTGCTACAAAAGTCCTTCCTTATATTGATGGTTGACTTGCTACAAAATGTTTTATTAAAGTGTCCAATTTTCTTCCATCAGCTGTACAACGTTGCATCATTAAAATTATATATTGTCCATATCTTTGTATAAATAATGTTGATAACATTTCTGAGTTGCATTGTCTACACTCCATGTTCTGATTTGCTGTTTTAACTAGTTTGTTGAAAGACACTGATTTACAGTCTGGTAATGTCAAATATATAAATCTTTCAGTGTCTATGTTAGTACTACATGTAAACATACAATTTTCACAATAATGTTCCCATTTATAACAAAGGCCAAAAAGATTTTCAATGTCTATGCCTTCATTTTCCAATATGGTAAGCATATACATTAGAAATTCCTGAGCATCTTGTTGGATATTCTGCATAAATTGTGTAGAACCAGAACATACATCGAAAAGATTACAAATATCACAAACGCTTAGTATTTTACTTTTTTCAATTATCAATTTGTCATAAACACAATACAACAAGGAACAAAATCTTTTTTCCCGATTCTCCATAATTTGCTGTTGCAAACTTTCAAGAAAAAAAACAACATTGACCACCACATTAGCTTAGAAGTTGACACCTGAACTATTTTCAAACTGATAACCAACAATCTCTTCAACAGTGTCCTTTTTCTTTTTACTTGCAATCACAACATTATCTTGTTTTTTCCCTTCTCTATACCTTCACTACAGATATTCTCATACCTTCTTTTTTGACCTATCACACACTTTTCAAATACAGGATATTGAGGTAAATTGGGAGCATACACTCTTCTTAACGTATTATACTCTTTTACACAGTTTGCATCTGCAGTAACCTTTGTGTCATCAAAATCAATCAAAAACAAACCAGATAAAGTTCTGATTCGGGACAATGCAACGAATGCCATACCCTCTTTAAACACGGTACTTCCAATGTTCACCAAAGCACTGTCTACACTTAAACCTTGAGATGTATGAATAGTCACTGCTTATGCCAGAGAAACTGGAAACTGTATTCTACGGACATATAAATCTTTAACAAGCAAAAAGCGAACTGAACAACAAGCAATTTGTTTCACTTCTTCAATCTGATCAAATTTAATTTTTAAAAATTCAATACCATCTTGATTCTTATATTTAACAAAATCCACAACTTTGCCCATTGCTCCATTAACAAAACCTTTTTCTACATCCAAATTACGCCTTAAAATTACCCGACAGTTTATACATGCATATAGATTCTTTTCTAAACCAGCAGTTTTAGATATTGATTTTTCTAAAGAATCCAATTTTGTTTTCAAGTTTTCTGTCAAAATAATAGTGATTTCTTCATGCTGTATTTTATCAATGGCTTCCATTTTTATTATTTCTTCATTTTCCAGCTTCAAAAGTTGTTCGTTGAATATAGAACACTCACGCAGTGTTGGCATTAAGCAGATTACAGATTTGTTTTCTGCAATTTTCATGTATATTTTCTCAGGAACTATATTTTCATTTGGAAACAAATTGCAAAGTAACCGACTCTGCAAAGCTTGTTTGCCATGTTCTGTCAGTACTCCAATTCTTATATCTTGAAGAATAGTTCCATAATTAACATCATTTGCCTGTCGCATATTTGTAATGAGTTCTTTGTACTCAAAATATGACCAAATGTCAACATTTCCAACACTACCCAGAGACTTTCTGGTATCTTCATGCGCAAGTGTTTTAAATACTGGTTGTCCTTTTACGGGAGTAAGTTGCAGTAGATCTCCAAAAACGATGACTTGTTTTCCTCCAAATAACACGTCATACTCTGTTTAAAGAACTTGCTACATTCTTAAGGGCACAAAAGCAAGCATTAAGTTTGAGACCATGGTTACCTCATCAATAATCAGAAGTTTCATTTTCTACAGCACTCTTGAAACTTCATAATAAGCTTCTCCAGATAGCTTGTGATATTCCAATTTGTTTTCATGCTCCACAGGTAGCATAAGTAAATGATGCAATGTAATTCCTTTAATGTTGTGTGCTGCCAATCCAGTTGGAGCAGTTACAACACAAGACAAATGTGAGTCAGTTGTTTTCTGTACAGAACTGGTGATTACTTTAATTAAGAAACGTTTTCCTGTTCCAGCTTGTCCACTCACATACATTCATATAGGTTGAAATGAGGTGCATGTGCATTCTTTGTTTTCATGAAGAAATCCATGATCAATCTGTTGTCTTACTTGCTGATATATTTCTTTCTGTTCAACATTTAGTTGTTCTTCCAAGTTGGCTAAGTCCATAATATCTTCTTGAGCTTGATGCATTGCTATTTCCACTTCATTCATCGCGATTGCTGCTTCATTTTCAACAATTGGTTGTCCTAGTGGATCTTGACTCAGTGGAGCAGAGCTTTGACTGTCTTGAGAACTGTCTCTAGCAATCTCAGCTGCAATAGTAGCTTCTTGATCAATTTCATCGTTCAACATTTTCACATAATTTGCAAAAACAGTACATTCTATGGTATCTTTACAAGCATTGAAGGAATCTTCATAGCTGTGAAAATCTCCAAGTAATTCCAATTCTGAACGCCACGGTTTGAACAGTTGCAAAAGTGCTAAATAGAAAAATTCCCTTTTATCAGGAGTGTCGCAACTCAGTTTTCTGTGATTAATCAAATTTCTTTTCCTTTGTTTCACCAAACATCCTTCGGAACCAATCACTGCATATTTTCCTTCATTGATGTTTTCTGTAGTATTCCGTTTAAAAGTGTAGTTTTGCAGCACTTCATAGAGACATATGTTCTCAAGATGATGACTTCTATTTGGATAATATGTGTCCAACATATTTGTTTTCACAATATCTGTACTTTCCGGATCTTTTTCTGCTAAATATTCGATTTCTTGTACAGATTTAAGTACTCAAATTCGCGTTGCAGCAAGACCTAGACTCACCCAAATGATTCTTCTTGATTTGGAGTATAGACTTGCAGATGATAACCGATCTGAGCATTCATACGCTCCAATTTCTCGATGGGATAACATCTTCAAACTGAAACTGTATAATTTCTTACTTAGACTCTTCTCGTGAGACATCTCTTCCCACATTTCTTTTAATTCCGTCTTTTCTGATTTTATAATGTAGGATGTTACATAACGAGCAACAGCAATGGAATTGTCCGCAACATACTGAATATCCATGTTAGCATTCCACATGGACAGAATAACCGGATTGTAATCATTTATGTATTTTGACTCTTCGCTTCTTCTTAAATTGTAGGTATTTTTTGGAGACTTTCTTGTGATGGTATGTCGCATATCTGACATAAAACTGTTTACTCTTCCTTTTGATATTACAGGACGTGGAAATCCAAAACGACATTTTGTATAAAACTTTTCCTTAGACTTGTACTTTTCTCAACAGTATTTTCCACAACGATGGCTTTGGAATCGTAAGACTTGTTGTCTTAAGTTGTTTTCTTCTGTGCTTTTGGGTATAGCACATGTAGCACATGTAGCATATTGTTCAATAAAAGACAAAACCGTATCATCTGAATCTGTTCCGAATTTAGGGGCATCCTTGATCCTTATCAGCATATGTATATGAGGAGCACCTCTTGCTTGATACTCCTTTCTCCAAAAGAAATCCACAACTTCTCCAAGAGGAGGATTTTTTTTATTGCAGATAAAAGACATCATAGCTTCAAATCTATGATTGAAATACCTGCATACATTAACTGGATCCAAAGAGCACAACTCTCCAGGTGTATTGTAATCAATATTTTTTATATTCGAATTTGCCTCTCGAAGAAATTCAAATAAATCATCCCAAGCGTATTCAGCACAGCTTAGGGTAAGGAACCATGTAGGAGTTCCTAAGTTCCTTAGCATACATTTAAGTTCTACATGACGACGGTACCAATACTCATTTGTACCACGCTGACATGCCATCAGATTAATCAGCTGAGATTCTAAATGATCATCTCTCTGATTTACTTTATCGATAAATTCCTTTGCAGAAACATTTTGCAGATGTACTCCTTTTTTCAATATGTGATTTACTGCATAGGAAAGTCCAGACAAGTCACTTTCAAACAAAAGATGAAATATATATGAAATACATTGTCGAAATCTTGGATCTTCTGCATACAATCTTGTTTCCGATATTCAGATGCAGGAATCTGCACAGGTCGTTCATCATATCGTCCTCCTTTTCCTGTTGGGAACAACTGCAGAAAACAACGAGCTTCCAAGCTTTCTTCCCATACACTCATGGGACTTCCCTTTGCTTTTTTCATTTGGAATAACTCAATAGTATTCCCCATCACTTCTTTGGAATGAAGTGGATGTACACTGTAATGTTCATAGATTTCTACACATCTGGACATGTCCACTTTTTCAATTTGTCCACTTGATGTTTCAGTATCTTCTGCTTAATCTATTTCTTCTTCTCCTACATACACTATAGTACGCATTGTTTTTTATTAGATACAATGTTGCCTTTTGCACTTTCCTAACATCCACTACCTCTTGTCAGATTTTCTTTTTCTTAGTAGGAACGCCATTAACTAGAATAACTAGTGGTTCATTTTCTACATTCTCTACACCAATAGTTTCAATATTTTTCTTTAAATCTTGAGGTAAATATACAACTCTTCCTTTTAAACCTCTCTGTAAATCTGAAGGAGGCAATTTACCTTTTTTAGGCTCCATACGAACGATAGCCTGAAACGGGTGCACACATTGAATGAGAATAGACTCATAAGTATTTAAATCTATCAGTTCTGGAGGAATAGAAACCAACTCTAGATTATTATGAACAGGTCTAGCGGGCATTTTATTCTCATCTAATTTGTTATAACAATATTTGCAAATATGCTGATCAGAACCCAAATCAAAACAATTCTCTACCAACAAATAAGTTGCAAATTCCTTCCACTTATCATTATTTTCTCTTTCACTTTTTAAATACAGATCAACAGTCCTAGTCTGATTTTTATAGTGAGTTCTCCGGCAACAAATACAAGAATAATTTGGCCTTTCACCTGGAATCACCTTTAACTTTGTAATTTGATCTTCAACATTTTTTGTACTACTATTTTCAACATTCTCTTCAACATTTTCTTCTATTAATGTACCAGTTTCTGCACTCTCTTGTTCAGGACTAAAGTAACAAAACTCAATTTCATCACATACCTTCTTCATATCTGATACTGATCCACGCAAAAGAGCACTGTTCAACTCATTTAACATTAGTGCTGAACTGTTTGCATAATACAATCTTCTGACTAATTTCCGCATTTGAGTATGGTGTACTGCTAACATCCTGAAATGGTGAAAAACACTTTGACATACGTTCCTAGAAAGACAAGCCAGGGAATGACCTTGCAAACCAGTATTTTTTCTCACTCTGCAAGGGTCAAGTCCTTGCAATATCTTAATCTTTTGTTTAACAGATTTTTTACTATATGCTCGTAAGAAATTGCGTAAAATATCAATAGATTCTTGTCGTACACTACAAATACTACTGCAATCCCAAGTGTACACTGGGGCTTTAGGACGTCTGCCTAGAACTTCATCAGCTATCACTTCTTCTGCATTTCTGGGAGCCATTTTCTCTTTCTCAATTGGACAACCATTTCTAACCTCATAAGCTCGACCACTGGCATCAACTTCATGCAACAAATCATTGGTCTGTAAATAACTCTCTTCATTAAAGAAAGGCTCAGAACTTAAACTGTGTTTCCATTCACCCAAAAAAAATCACAAAAATTAGTTCTGTTAATTACTCTTTTACTCTTACTTTTGGCCTTCATTAGATGGATTGATTTATCTAGTGATCGAATTCTGTTTAAAACTAAAATAAATAGTTTCCTTTTTACTGCAAAAGCCTTTTCAACAATGGATTCAATATGCTTCTTCTTTTTATAAAATTGTGCTCTTTTTCTATATTTTTTTCATATCTTTCAGCAAATTAAGAACCACTCTTTTATAAAAAACAATTTTGACATATTTCTTTGTACTGATTTTGCCTTCTTTTACCATACTTCGAATCTTTTGAATGTAAATGATCTTTTTTTCTTTTCCTGTTATTGATTTTCTTTTGTGTATTCGAAACATTGTCATTAGTTTGCATATTCCGCACACTGTTTATAGGCTTTGAAAGTTTTTTATTGAATTCCTTGGTTGTCTTACCAGAAGACTTCTTCTTTTTAGCCACATGATGTTGATTATCCAATACTTGTTGTTGAATTTTCTTTGAATCATTGTCCTTTTTCTGTCCTTTTCTCTTTCTTGATTTTTCAGGCATGATAACTTTATTTTAATGATGATAAACAATATCTGTAAAAACTAAACATAAATAAATGTATTTTAATACATTTATAAATTATACTTTTCAATTATTATACAAACACATTCTATATAAAAAACATTTAACCACTTTATTTTCTTTTCACTAATTGAAATTGTAATTCAAGGTGTATACATAACTGTATAGGTGATTATAGGTCTGCATGTGTAACGGACAAAGGTTCCTACCAGTGTTTGTGTTAAGCTCTGAGACATTTGGATACTGACTGGAGAATTGAAGGTGTGAAATACTAGTGTGTAGGTGGTTAGACGTCTGCATGCACAGTAGATAGGGGTTTGAAACAGTCCATGTGCTAAGGCCTAGCTCACTGCATCAGTACTTGGGTACTGACTGAATGATTAGAGAACTGCAAGGAGAGTGCCTGGGTGAATTTATAAGTGTTTGGCTTTTGGCGCAGTGAATGGATTAGTTTATGGTGCTGAATGGGTCACTAGAGGAGTGCAAGGGTAGTGTCAGGATGTTTGCTGGAAGTGTAGGAATACTGACTGAGGAAATGAAGGTGTGAAATACAAGTGTGAAGGTGGTTAGAGGACTGCATGCACAGTAGATAGGGTTTTGAAGCAGTCCATGTGCTAAGGCCTGGCTCAGCGCATAAGTACTTGGGTACTGACTGAATGATTAGACTACTGCAAGGAGAGTGCCTGGGTGAATTTATAAGTGTTTGGATTTTGGCACAATGAATGGATTGGTACATGGTGCTGAATGGGTCACTAGAGGAGTGCAAGAGGAGTGACAGGGTGTTTGCTGGAAGTATATGGATACTGACTGGGGAATTGAAGGTGTGAAAGACAAGAGTGTAGGTGGTTAGAGGACTGCATGCATAGTGGATAGGGGTTCGTAGCAGTCCATGAGTTAAGGCCTGGGTCACTGCATGACTACTTAGGTACTGACTGAATGATTAGAGTACTGCAAGGAAAGTGCCTGGGTGAATTTATAAGTGGTTGGGTTTTGGCGCAGTGAATGGATTAGTACATGGTGCTGAATGGGTCACTAGAGGAATGCAAGAGGAGTAACAGGGTGTTTGCTGGAAGTGTATGGATACTGACAGGGAATTGAAGGTGTGAAAGACAAGTGTGTAGGTGGTTAGAGGACTGCATGCATAGTGGATATGTGGAAATATGGATTTTTCTGGTCAGTTATGTCCCCTATCTTGGACCCCAACGGTTCTATGTGCATGTTACAAGTACATGTATGTTCCCTCCAGTTCCAGTTATGAAGACGCAAATACATGTGCGTCCACCGTTAACCTGTCCTCTGTTGATCCGCCATGAATGGGCCGGATATTCCATTCCTAAGTACGAAAGGCCACCGCCTTTATATGGTTCACTTATGCCATTTTACAGTCCAGGCAAGTAGGCCCTGATTCTGTCATCAAGCTTTTCTTGCCTTCTGCCTCTGAAAGCTCCAGTCTGAGCCTGCATCTGTGACCATGAACTTTGTCTCATTCCCTGCGCGGCCCACGAAGCCTGACATCAGCCTGCTGCCTGCCAAAAACTGTATTTCACCTTCGAAAATTATCTGCTCCGCTCCCTGCCCAATGCATTCCTGTCTAGTAGCTTAAGTAAACATTCTGCCAGTTACCGAGCAAAAGCCCGGCTTCTCTGTCTTCATGCAAATAACTCATAGCCCTGTTACTATGGAAGATTCCGCCTCCGCATCTAGTGTAGACACTTAGACGCTTGTACACGCACTAATAGTCAGTATAGTCAGTATAGAATAAGATTCCACTCGAAGAGACCTCTCTTTTGGATAACTTAGTTCTTTAAACATAGGATGTTAGATATGATTTGGGATTAGGTTGACTTGACCCTCCAGACTTCTGTCGCCACATGTAGAGCTAAATGTCAAGTCCCCTTCACCCCCTAGTTGCACGTCAATGACACGTCATGCTGCTGCGCGCGCATTTCTGCTGACATTGCGAAATTCTTTCATGTAACCACCCTCTTATGACATCACATCTGATGACGTTCTGTAAACACACCCAGTTACGCCTATCCTTGCCACGTATGAATGTATTATCTCCACTATCAATTGTTACGCCTCTTGTATTAACTTCACTGTAATGCTTATTGTATAAAAGTAATTGATTATCAATAACGTATGTACTTCACTTCCTGAACCTTCGTGGTGATGGAACCTGGAGCAACCGATTATAATCGACTTCTGGAATAAAGCCCATTCCGAACCTCTAATACCACGGATTCTGCCTCTTATTTACTGAGCTATTTCATTATGTTTCTATATCAAATTAAGTCCCGGTAATTAAATTATTTACCACATGAATGGCGCCCGAATAGGGACACTTTCTCATCTCACGCGCCGGCGGTGCGTTGCAGGCCCGGTCTCCTGCCACAGCTGGACGGACAACAACGCGTACCAGCAGGATTTCCTGTATCTCCCTCCGGTCAAGCGGGGGCGACTGAGGCTGCGATCAACACCCAGACGAGGCGGTGAGAAGTGCGAAGTATCCCGACCAGAGCCTAGCTGAGAGAGCAAGATCCGAGGTATACAGAGGCCCACCAGTTTCCGAAGTCCCAAGTCGAGTCCAGTGTCCGAAGTGTTCGAGTCGAGTCCAGTCCGGTTCAAGTTCAGTCGAGTTTCCGAGGCCTTCCGTTCCGAGCTACCCGGTGAGTACCATTACTGGGGAGGCGTTCTGGCGTGCACATAAGTCGTGCCGGTCCAGACGGGTTTGGGTACACAAATCCGGTCTGCACTGTTTCAGCAGTGTATCTATACTGTTTAGCAGTATATCTAGTATATCAAGTATAAAAATTCAGAATAATTCAGTTCAAGTCGAGTATCATGTTTAATGATTAAGTTTTTCTTAGATCATCGTCGTCATCACTGTTGCTCAGTTAAATGTTAAATGTTAAATGTATTGATACGTCCTGCATATTGTGGTATGAATGACTGTTCATTATTGTGTTTTATTGTATTAAGTTTGTTCAAAATCAAGTAGCAGACCAGTTCTCAATATGCCGCTCTTTTCAAAATTAAGACAGATCACAACTAGAAAAGGGGTACTCGAAGAAGCTGTTCCCATTCCTCCTAGGGACACTCCAGGGTACTTCATGTATCATAAACATGGCCTAGACGCCATATTGTTTCTCGATTTATGGGTAGACTACACTAAGGAATTACCAGAAAGTCAGAGGTGGCCCGCAGCTGGGACCTGGGATGCAGAGTGCATCGTGAAAGTAGAGGAAGAATTATGGAAAAGGAAAGCTAGACAATCACAGAAAGACGCCATTGAATTATGGCGTAAAGAATCGTATAGACGTACAGAAAAAGCACGTAGACAGGAAGAGAAGAGTAAAGAGAATTCAAATGAAGTCCGAGAAAATCTATTAATTAAAGAAGGTGCACGAGTGAAATCGGAACAAGTAGACAGACAAAGAAATGCCCTTATGAATGGTATGTATCCCCTTCTGGCTGAAGGATTACCTAAGGCTACTCCAGGGATACCAAAAGACTTGCCAACCCCATTATTTCCGATAAAGGTACATCCTAAGGGGCATCCTAGAACCGCAGAAGATGTTTTTCTTTCCTCATATTTAGATGACGCAGCTCCCGAGTATGCTAATCCCGCCCCACATAGATCGCCTGCCAGGGAGGTTCAGCGCCAAGATCCAGTACCCGTATCCTTACAGCAACAGGTTCTGACACAAGTTCCGGCAAGCACATCTGTTTCTGCATCTGTCCCTACAGCTACTTCTATAGCTGTATCCACACCTATAGTTGCTGTATCACGTTCAACGAATCCTTTCGCACCCGATACCCCAGACGGGGCTACCGGAGGTGCTACCAATATCTTTTCTACGCCACCTAGAATAAATAAACTTACTTTTCAAGAGTCAGCACATCCACGTACCCCCAAACTCATAAATGCCCGCACGCTTAAGGAACTTCTTGTAGATTGTAGATATGACCCTGTGCCCGGCAAAGAGGACGAAATGATCATGGCATCATTACGTATCAGACGAGCCGCGGTGTATTTAGGGAAGTTACCTGGAATGACTATGCATCTAGATAATATATATCATTATGTCCAAACAGGGCGAGACTCTGAATGTATTAACAGAGCTATGGAATACCAGAAAGTGGAGATACAGGGGGAACTGTTACGTTTCCTCATAAATTGCGTAATCAGAAATCAAGACCGACCGGGGGTAGATCCGGAAATAATGCAAACTCTTACCAGATGGAGCCAGAATATATCAGAAGGGAGACATGATAGGCAAAAATGTATAATAGTCATGTGCAGAAAGATCCGTAAAGAAATAGAACGCCTACACGAAGAAAGATTAACGGTAGACCAGTTTGAACAAAACGAGGAGGAAGAAGGATCAGGACCGTCCACAGGACAGTCAGAAACCATAGCCTATGTAGGTAGAGGAAGATCTTGTAATAGTACTAGATATTTCACTGACCCGATACGTCCGATATGTCCAGATAATAACAGGAATTTCCAAACACCTATAATAAATATGAGATCCCCTGAGCATTCATTCCAAGCCGCTGACAAATTATTACGAGAACGAAGGGGTTATCATTTTCTCGATTCTAGGGATGAACAAGAATTAGCCAGGTCAGCCGTTCATTGGATTGACAGTCCCGGAATGTATGGTGATAATACAGTAGCACACACATTTTTGAATCTCACCCCAGATGAACAGCGTTTAGCTGGGATTTATATGATTCAACAACTTCTTATACTATATAAAAGCCAACATTCAGATCCTGGTCCCTTACCTGATATATTGACCGAATTACTCACGAATAGATGGAAAGGTTCAGGTACTAAGTTAATTAAGGAAATACTAGAATCTAGAAAACAGTACATTCTTTTTATATGCCCAGAACATGTCTCACTGCCCACTAAGGAAAGAACCACGTATTACATGGACAGACAGAATCCCTTACGAGAAGTGCACCCAATACAGGGCGAGGACAATCAGTTTAAACGTGTATATGTGTATACGCCCATATCAAAAATAGAATTGTTAGAAATGAAGAAAGTGGTACCCAGTCATGACAAAGACCCAGCGGGTTTCCACCGAGAAATTAAAGACATGTTACTCATGGGAGAGTATACCTATCCCGACATTATGACAATATTAAAGGTATTAATGCCTGCTGGCATTTATGAAAAACTCAAGGAAAAAGAGTGGGAGGTAGGAGACCAAAAGATAGACTGGACAGCATTAGAAAATGAAGAAAAGGCCCGAGGTCCAGGTTCAGGGCTTGGGGACAAAACTAAAGCACTGCCAGGTTTATTAGTACAGGTACTGCCACGTTTATTAACTACGAAAAAGGAAGACTGGGGTGCAATTTCAGCCTGTAAACAAAAGCAAGATGAAGACACTAGTGATTTCTATGCACGATTTGAAAAATGTTTCGGTATAAATAGTGGCATAAAAGCAAGTAGCGAATCATACCCACATCTGTTTGTGACAAAATTAGTTGAAAATTCCTTGCCCCAAGTGAAGAATAGAGTATTAAAATTCGAGAGTACCTGGCAAGGTAACACTCCATCACAAATGTTACAAATGTTACAGTATCATCACAATAGAATTAGAGAGGAACAAGATCATGAACAAAGACGCATGAAAGACACGAAAATGAAGATGCTAGTCTCCCAGACAGTTCCAGCTGAAGGACATAAAAAGGGTACGACACATTCTGGCGATTTAGTAGGACCTGTAAAAGGGACATGCAACTATTGTAAACAACTAGGTCATCATGTACACGATTGTCCAGTCCTGAAGCGTAATATCGCCACGGGTATTACAAAAGAAAGACCACGGCCACTTAGACAGGATCAGAATGAACAAGGAGCTTTGCAGCATGCACAGTGCATGTCAGCTCCACCCCAGACTATACAGTTTGTGCCAGCTGCACCAGCGCTGCCTGTTGCTGCCACACAAACCACGACACGACAAATGTACCAGACCGCACAGTATGACTATCCTGAGTATCAACGATATGCATGAACCAGCCTAGAGAGGGAAGTTGACTTACCCCTTATCGAGGTCCCTGTAGACCAAGAAGGACCTTATGTACATAGTGAATTATTAGGCCAAGACAGAAAATTTTTACTCGATACAGGGGCAAGTCGAACAACCATAAAACGTAGTGAAGTTCCAGGGGCACCCCTCTCAGGCTCACAGAATATTTCCCTTGGTTTTTCAGGAAAACCTATTGTTAATGAAGTATCACAGCCTCTTCCACTTACGATAGGACCTTTGACCCGAACTACAGATTTGTTGCTTACTAAATCATGTCCAGAAAACTTGTTAGGAATAAAGACATTGAAAGCTCTAGGAGCTATAATATGTTGTTCTCCGGAAGGAGTAAGATTGTTTTTACGTGATTTTAAAGGTCATTATGTGTCTAGAGACATGGATCCCCGATTGCAGACTTTACCTACACATCTATGGGCACAAGGCCCTACTGATGTTGGTTGCATGAATATTACACCATATCGAGTTACACTAAAGGCAGGAGTGGTACTACCACGAATGCGACAATACAAGTTACCCCCAGATGCTGTAATGGCTTTACTGCAAATCATTGACGAACTCATTGCCCAAGGAGTGGTTGTAGAAACAGACTCCAATGTATGTAATTCACCGATAATTCCGATTCTTAAACGAACAGATCCAAAGGCCCCGCCAGTATATCGACTGATTATTGATCTGTGCGAATTAAACAAGTGTATTGTGCCACAATTCCCTGTGGTCCCCGATATCTCATCATTACTGACAGCTATTGATTCCGAAGCAACATTCTTTACTGTAATTGATCTCAAAAATGCTTTTTTCAGCGTCCCAATAGATCCGGAAAGCCAATATTTGTTCGGATTTAGTTTAAATGGACGTAGCTTTAAATTCTCACGCGCACCTCAAGGATTTACAGAAAGCCCCAGCATCTATAGCCAAGCACTGAAACGAGAACTCGACAGTATCCACATGCCAGTTAACACTGCTTTGCTTCAATATGTCGATGATCTGCTGATCACCGCCCGAAGCGAACCTGAATGTGAAAAAGCATCACTAACGGTTTTACAATTTTTAGCCGAAAAGGGGCACAAGGTGTCCCCTTCTAAGCTGCAATTCTGTGTCCAGCGAGTTATTTACCTTGGCCACTCGCTGTCCAAGGAGGGAAGGCAGCTTACATCCGACCGCATTCAGTTAATAGCTAACATGCCAATACCCAAGACACAAAAGGAGGTGCGGGCTTTCATAGGCCTCACTTCATATTGTAGACAGTGGATCCCTCAGTATGCATTTCTAGCAAAACCCCTCATTCAGTTGACAACACAGGAGGCAGCCACATCGACTGTTCTCCCTTGGACTCAGGAACATACACACGCTTTTGAAAGCTTAAAGAAAGCTCTATGCCAAGCACCTGTTTTAGCGACACCATGTTACAGTAAACAGTTTACACTCTTTATTACAGAACGCGAAGGTACTGCCTTGTCAGTACTCACACAGGAACAAGCAGGAGCACACAAACCATGTGCTTATTTTTCTAGTACATTAGATCCCGTAGCTCAGGCTCTGCCTGCGTGTCTGAAATCAGTGGCAGCAACAGCTTTAGCAATCAGACAAAGCGATGCCATAGTGTTAGGACATCCATTGACAGTACAAGTACCACACGCCGTAGAGGTTCTTGTGAATAGAACACAAACACAACACTTAACTATTGCGCGACTCACTGGGTATGAACTGACATTGTTTCAGCCACATATAGAAATCAGACGTTGTAACACATTGAATCCTGCCACACTTTTACCTGTAAATGGAACAGACCCATTAGCCCACGATTGTATTGATGTTATTACAATCACGACGAAACCCAGACAAGACTTGACAGATGTCCCATTGTCAGATCCAGACCTGACGTTGTATGTAGATGGTTCATGTATGAGAACAAGTACAGGAGAGTTAGTGGCCGCTTACGCAGTCACCACAGACACTGAAATTATTGAAACCAAGTGTATAAATACCTTGTCCGCTCAAGCAGCAGAGCTCGTCGCTCTGACACAAGCCTGTATTCAAGCCACAAATAAAAAAGTCAACATATACACTGATTCACGTTATGCATTCGGAGTTGTACATGACTTCGGCGTGCTGTGGCGAGAGAGAGGTTATTTAACTTCTCACGGTGCCCACATTCAGCACGGACCCCTCATTCATGCCTTATTAGATGCAATACATTTGCCCACTGCAATATCGATTATGAAATGTAAAGCTCATACGAAAATTACTGATATCGTTTCTCAAGGCAATGATCTAGCTGACAGAACAGCTAAACAGACTGCTCAAACTCAAACATCCGACATGACAAAGACAATAGTCCAGATACCACCACATTGTATGATGGTTAAGGACCCCGCTCTTGATGTAATTGACATACAGACATATGCTACACCAGACGAAATAAAGAAATGGACTGAATTAGGAGGGATCCAAACCGATCAAGGATGGATGATGAAGGAAAAATCTGTGTGGTTCCTTCCTGATTCAATGGTCCAAGTTATAATTAACACTGTACATAGTCCTGCACATCTAGGAGAGAAAGCAATGCTAGACAGCATTCAACATATTTGGTTCAACAAGCATTTACGAGCAGCAGCGAAACAAAAAGTTCGTACCTGCATGATATGTTGCCAGTTCAACCCAGGAAAAAGCGTTCCCGTAGAACAGGGTGGATTTCATCCTCCTGATCATCCTTTTGAAGTCCTCCAGATGGATTATATCCAGATGGAACGATGTAGAGGATTTAAATATGTTCTCGTAGTTGTGTGTACTCTTTCCCGTTGGACGGAGGCATACCCGGTTTCAGATTACACTGCCCCGACTACTGCCAAACAGTTGGTTCGAGAATTCTTCCCACGATACGGTTTACCACGTGTTGTTCACTCAGATAACGGCCAACCGTTCTCATCCGAATTAATGAAACACGTTTCACTTTTGTTAGGCTATCAGTGGAAGTTCCACTGTGTCCGACACCCCGAAGCAGCAGGTCTCGTAGAAAGACATAATCAGACTCTGAAAATAAGATTATCCAAAATATGCAGAGAGAAAGGTGTTGACTGGGTAGTAGCATTACCAGTTGCACTCTTTTACACAAGAATGGTAGCACACTCTCGAACAGGGCTATCCACGTATGAAGTGATCTTCGGGAGACCACCAAATATGTGGGGGACGCCTATACCACGCAAAATAACTGATATTGACTGTAACATGCTGACAGATTACTTGGCTTCCTTGATGTCTGCACTACAATCTTGTCGTTCACAGGTAGCTGCAGCTTTTCCTGACAACACTGAGGTGAAACCCCATGACGTGGTTCCAGGAGACTTAGTCCTCGTGAGGAACTTTGATCGCAAGACTCAGCTGGAACCTAGGTGGAGGTCCCCTCAGCTGGTGTTGCTCACCACAAGAACGGCTGTGAAGATCGAAGGCAGAAAGGGATGGATTCATTCAAGTCATATCAAGAAATTTCATGGACTAAAATCAGATGTGAATACCTCACCTTGTGTGTCTTCACCCATTGACTCAAAACTTCCTTTTGTAGAAAAAAGTGACTCTGAACACTATAAACTAAAGCTTAGGCCCAATCAGTCGAGCAATTTGATTGTTTAAGTCCTCTCCAAGGTGAAGCGGTTGAATTGTCTCTGACATGTATCCCTTGGACCTGAATAGGGAAAACACCCGGAAAATGTTGAAACGACAGGCGTACTGTAAATCACTGCGTAGTCACTGCATAGTGACCTTATTAATCTTGTTTTTCTTAAGTCTTTTAATAATTACTGCAAGTATATTGTTGCACATATATTATCCTATTTCTAGACATGTTTACAATGTTACTGCTGAACATTCTTTTAGTAAATTACCTCCGCTTGAGTTGTCATACAGATTTGTACTGCGCAATAACACGTTTATTAGTATGTTGCATCATTCCCATCAGGTTAGCAATGCTACAAATTGTTGGATATGTGGCCGACTCCCTCCCTATCAGAATTATAAGGGAATTCTACCTCTTTTTCCATACCCGTTCACACACAACGGCTCCTGTGGAGCATGGTTTAGTTTAATTAATTTCCAAGATTCGAACTCTGCGGTTTATCAAGACAATGGGGTATGGGGAAATCTGAACTTAGTTTTACTTAAGGTCTGCCACCCCAACAAGGAGGGACTTCCCAAAGGAACAGGAACTGATCTAGAAAATGAAGTATATGGATTACGTAACTTTACGCTTAATCTCCTGATCTTGAATGTCGAATCCGAAGCTACTTCAATTTTGCCCGCTATGTCAATACTTCCAGTAAAAGGTGAATTATGTATAAGAAAGAATGGTTCCATACACATGGGCCATAGTAAATGCACCACTGTAGTGAAATTTAGTGATCAAGGCAAGTCTACATTTAGAGCTTCCCGCCATTCCTATTTCATATGTGGTCAGACGGCATATGTACGTTTGCCTCTAGATTGGGATGGTACTTGCTACATTGGATTCCTTTTGCCACCTGTTTTTCTAGCTCCTCCCGATTATCACAGAAATATTCATTTAGTATATAATAGAGTAAGGAGAGATCTCCCAATAGTCGACTACACTGAAACAGCATGGGAAAAATACACAGATTTCAATAAAGGTCTCTTTCCCTATATAGGTACCGTCACTAATAGTAAGCTGATACGTAGATTAACTAGAACCCTTGAAGCAGTAGTGAACGAAACTATTTCCGCCTTAGGCAATTTAACAGAAGAGCAGTCTGCTATGCGGATTGTTGTGCTTCAAAATCGTCTTGTCCTTGACGTCATCCTGGCTGATAGGGGCGGAGCTTGTAGGGTCATCGGATCAAGCTGTTGTCATACCAGAAAATTCGCCATCTGTATATAAAGCCATAACTCGTCTTCACAAGATTGTAAGCCAGATACACCAGAATCCAGGCACCTGGACTTGGTCCGGTTGGTTTTGGAGTGTATTATCTACCTTTGGATGGAAGGTCCTATCCTTCCTAGGTATTGGCCTTCTCATACTATTCAGTTGCT
This sequence comes from Triturus cristatus, assembly GCF_964204655.1. Lineage (NCBI taxonomy): Eukaryota > Metazoa > Chordata > Amphibia > Caudata > Salamandridae > Triturus > Triturus cristatus. Next base: position 885,523,228 of record NC_140594.1, read on the forward strand.
GCTTATGCCTGCAATGTGGACCAGCGATTTGTGGTCTGTGTGCCACATCGTGCATCCCACATCAAGATTTTCATTCAAGATCCCGGAAAAAGAAAGAAGAACAAATGATGCTATATGAACAGATCAATGGATTAATGAAGATTGATATCTCTTGACGGGCAAGTAGGGGACAAGGAGGGAATGTGGAAATATGGATTTTTCTGGTCAGTTATGTCCCCTATCTTGGACCCCAACGGTTCTATGTGCATGTTACAAGTACATGTATGTTCCCTCCAGTTCCAGTTATGAAGACGCAAATACATGTGCGTCCACCGTTAACCTGTCCTCTGTTGATCCGCCATGAATGGGCCGGATATTCCATTCCTAAGTACGAAAGGCCACCGCCTTTATATGGTTCACTTATGCCATTTTACAGTCCAGGCAAGTAGGCCCTGATTCTGTCATCAAGCTTTTCTTGCCTTCTGCCTCTGAAAGCTCCAGTCTGAGCCTGCATCTGTGACCATGAACTTTGTCTCATTCCCTGCGCGGCCCACGAAGCCTGACATCAGCCTGCTGCCTGCCAAAAACTGTATTTCACCTTCGAAAATTATCTGCTCCGCTCCCTGCCCAATGCATTCCTGTCTAGTAGCTTAAGTAAACATTCTGCCAGTTACCGAGCAAAAGCCCGGCTTCTCTGTCTTCATGCAAATAACTCATAGCCCTGTTACTATGGAAGATTCCGCCTCCGCATCTAGTGTAGACACTTAGACGCTTGTACACGCACTAATAGTCAGTATAGTCAGTATAGAATAAGATTCCACTCGAAGAGACCTCTCTTTTGGATAACTTAGTTCTTTAAACATAGGATGTTAGATATGATTTGGGATTAGGTTGACTTGACCCTCCAGACTTCTGTCGCCACATGTAGAGCTAAATGTCAAGTCCCCTTCACCCCCTAGTTGCACGTCAATGACACGTCATGCTGCTGCGCGCGCATTTCTGCTGACATTGCGAAATTCTTTCATGTAACCACCCTCTTATGACATCACATCTGATGACGTTCTGTAAACACACCCAGTTACGCCTATCCTTGCCACGTATGAATGTATTATCTCCACTATCAATTGTTACGCCTCTTGTATTAACTTCACTGTAATGCTTATTGTATAAAAGTAATTGATTATCAATAACGTATGTACTTCACTTCCTGAACCTTCGTGGTGATGGAACCTGGAGCAACCGATTATAATCGACTTCTGGAATAAAGCCCATTCCGAACCTCTAATACCACGGATTCTGCCTCTTATTTACTGAGCTATTTCATTATGTTTCTATATCAAATTAAGTCCCGGTAATTAAATTATTTACCACAGATAGGCGTTTGAAGCAGTCCATGTGCTAAGACCTGGGTCACTGAATCATTAAAGTACTGCAAGGAGAGTGCCTGGGTGAATTTATAAGTGTTTGGGTTTTTGTGCAGTGAATGGATTAGTTCATGGTGCTGAAAGGGTCACTATGGGATTGCAAGAGCAGTGACAGGATGTTTGCTGGAGTGTATGGATACTGACTGGGGAATTGTAGGCCTGAAACACAAGTGTGAAGGTGGTTAGAGTTAACTGGTTTGTAATTCTACCAAAACTTGAGAACAGGATAGGTTTTTAAGCAGTTATGTGTCTGCAAACACATGAAATACCCAAATGCTTCTCTCAGAATGATTTCTAAATGCACACAGACTTATAGTGTGATTCTAGACAAGCAACTCTATCCCTTGCATTTTACCAAAACACATTTACTAGTCTACAAGGGGTAAGGTGACTGACACATTCCACATATTTTAGTACAGCATTTTAGTGTAGAAGACTGACTCACTTTGCAAATACATAAGCAATGACTGGTTTCTAATTCTACCAAAACGTGATAACAGGATAGGCTTTTAAGCAGTTATGTGTCTGCAAACACATGAAATACTGTGAGAAGTTGGCCTGGCATATGCTGGTCACTAGTTATAGTGGCCACCTTGCACCAGTCCAATTCGACTCTTATGATAGATAGGTTTAAGACAACCTTTTTAAAGAAAGCTATCCTAGTGGTAGCTGTGGAGAGCAGCCTTCAGGCTAAGTCTCAGAGGAATGTGAAGCAGCTTGTTTTACCTCATAATCTCTTGAATTACCAAATGAAACGACACCACACAGGTGTATATATGAAATATATATGTATTTATTTCTAGACACACTCTACTAATCTCTTTATGAGATTAGAAGCCAGGAACACATTCCAATATCAACGTTTCACAATAAGTTAAGCACAAATATGGCTGGTGCCCTAGGGGCATACCAGACCATATACTATAAAAGAGGTTTAGGAAAGTCGACTTGCAGAATGACAAGGCCTAGGGCCTGTAGAATCGCTGGGGCTTCACGACTGCAGTGATAGCAGGTAAGTAACAGACCCACGGGAGACGCGTCTAGTGTGAGAACACAGACTCGGGTTCCTTATTGATTACAATAGAGCAAGTTGCGGTTAGATTTTTTAAGTTTTAGGGTACTTCGAGGAAGTCTACAAGCAAGCCACTTACAAGGTAAGTAATTCGAGGGCCAACACACACTAGGGCGGATCACTGACATAATATCGACTACAAAAATATAGACTTACAACAATATCGATGCCAAAATATAGAATGCCAAAATATCGAAGTCCTATCTCCAAACAGGAAATTACAAAAATATCGAATCCTAAATATCGTTGTAAATAATATAGTTAGTCAAAATATCGAATTTTTTAAATGTTTTAAAAGTAATGTTAAATTAATGAAATAATACATATAATTAACTGACACATACTTAAAAATACTTAAATAACAGTAAACTTAATGAAAAATTAAAGTAAGTAAAAAAAAAATTAATACATATATCTTAACGTGATATTAATTAAAAATATTCAATATTTTCTGTGTAGGATAGCGGGCGCGTAAAATTTACTATTACCACTCCAGTAAGTGCAATAGTAGGGAAAGCGTTGGATAGCGGGAGGGTAAAAATTACTATTCCCACTCCAGAGAATGCAACAGTAGGGAAAGCGTTGGATAGCGGGAGGGTAAAAATTACTATTCCCACTCCAGAGAGTGCAATAATAGGGAAAACATTGGATAGCGTAGGGGTAAAAATTACTATTCCCACTCCAGAGAGTGCAACAGCAGGGAAAGCATTGGATAGCGGGAGGGTAACATTTACTATTCCCACTCCAGTGAGTGCAACAGTAGGGAAAGCGTTGGATAGCGTAGGGGTAAAAATTACTATTCCCACTCCAGAGAGTGCAACAGTAGGGAAAGCGTTGGATAGCGGGAGGGTAACATTTACTATTCCCACTCCAGTGAGTGCAACAGTAGGGAAAGCGTTGGATAGCGTAGGGGTAAAAATTACTATTCCCACTCCAGAGAGTGCAACAGTAGGGAAAGCGTTGGATAGCGGGAGGGTAAAAATTACTATTCCCACTCCAGAGAGTGCAACAGTAGGGAAAGCGTTGGATAGCGGGAGGGTAACATTTACTATTCCCACTCCAGTGAGTGCAACAGTAGGGAAAGCGTTGGATAGCGTAGGGGTAAAAATTACTATTCCCACTCCAGAGAGTGCAACAGTAGGGAAAGCGTTGGATAGCGGGAGGGTAACATTTACTATTCCCACTCCAGTGAGTGCAACAGTAGGGAAAGTGTTGGATAGCGTGGGGGTAAAAATTACTATTCCCACTCCAGAGAGTGCAACAGTAGGGAAAGCGTTGGATAGGGGGAGGGTCAAATTTACTATTCCCACTCCAGTGACTGCAACAGTAGGGAAAGCGTTGGATAGCGGTAGGGTAAAAATTACTATTCCCACTCCAGAGAGTGCAACAGTAGGGAAAGCGTTGGATAGCGTAGGGGTAAAAATTACTATTCCCACTCCAGAGAGTGCAACAGTAGGGAAAGGGTTGGATAGCGGGAGGGTCAAATTTACTATTCCCACTCCAGTGAGTGCAACACTAGAGAAAGCGTTGGATAGCGGTAGGGTAAAAATTACTATTCCCACTCCAGAGAATGCAACAGTAGGGAAAGTGTTGGATAGCGGGAGGGTAAAAATTACTATTCACACTCCAGAGAGTGCAATAATAGGGAAAGCATTGGATAGCGTAGGGGTAAAAATTACTATTCCCACTCAAGTAAGTGCAATAGTAGAGAAAATATTAAATGTATTTTTATTTTTAAATTAATTAATTATTAATACAAAAACAAGTATTACAATTAATTACCAATCACACAAGAATTGATTATTTATAAATACCAATACATTTTTGTTTAATTAATTAACAATTAATAATTAATTAACAAACAATTGTTTTTCAATAACAAACATTAATAAATGCAAATAATACCAATTAATAATTAATTTATAATATAATAATTAAGGATATACACAAATTATTTAAATAATTATTTTTTTCCAATTATATTACTTCCCACCATATTCCCCTATAAACACAATACCCGCTACACATATTAATTGAATACAATTAACATAATTATCAATTTACCTATTAATACTAATTAATTACCAATTAATACTAATTATTTACCAATTAATAATTAATCAACAACCAATTAATTTGCAATACCAATTAATAATTAACTAATAACAATTAAATTACTTCCCACCCTATTCCCCTATAAACCCACAACCCGCTACAGAAGTAAAATGCAAAATAAATTAAAGATATATTAATTAACAATATACACAAATAAATTAAATAATTATTTATTTACAATTATATTACTTGCCACCATATTCCCCTATAAACACACTGCCCGCTACAAATATTAAATGAATACAATTAACATAATTATCAATTAAACAATTAATACAAAATTACCAATTAATACTAATTATTTACCAATTAATAATTCATCAACGACCAATTAATTTTCAATACCAATTAATAATTAACTAATAACAATTAAATTACTTCCCACCCTATTCCCCTATAAACCCACAACCCGCTACAGAAGTAAAACGCAAAATTAAATCAAAAATAATTAATAATTCCTATAAATTATTATTTAATAATCTATAATTAAATTACTTCCCACCCTATTCCCCTATAAACCCACAACCCGCTACAGAAGTAAAACGCAAAATTAAATTAAAAATAATTAATAATTCCTATAAATTATTATTTAATGTACTATAATTAAATTACTTCCCACCCTACTCCCCTATAAACCCACAACCCGCTACGGAATTAAATTACAAAAAAATAAAAAAACATAAAATTCAATAATTTAAAAATATTCTAACATACATTCCAATATTAATACATACTTTTAACACATATACTAACACTTAAAACACTATAAAAAAATTCGATATTTTTAACAACTATATTATGACTGTCGATATTACTTACTTCTATATTATTGCAATCGATATTTCTTACCTGTTTTTCGATATTCTTCACCACTATATTTTTGCAAGTCGATATTCTGTCCATTCGATATTAAAAACTCGATATTCTGGCTACTCGATATTTTTTTTCGATATTATGTCTAGTTACCACTAGGGCACCGGAGTGCACGAGTTACCTCACCCAGGGAAGCCGGGTGCATAGGTGTCTTTTGGTGTCGGGTCGCGTTGCTGTTTTCTATGGAGACCAAACAAAACTTGCTGCTTGCGGCGACTGAAGAAGTGTCCAGTGGAATCCAAGGCTGGATTCAAGATGTAGAAGACCTGAAAATTGAAGGGACAGTGTTCACAGTCGCTTGCCAGTGACCCGGGGCCAGGAAGATGGATGCCCACGGATGTCCGGTGATTTCAGGTCATCTATGGTGTTTTGACTCTTCGCTCACGAGGTCCAGGAGAGATCGATGATGACCAGCAGCTGGATTCGGAGTGCTCCATAATGTCTGCAGTTGATGGCGGTGTCGGCAACTGGATTGGAGCCAACAAGCCATGGCAAAAGCAAGTCTCGTGTAGAGAGAAGAAAGTCGATGGTGCAGACCAGCAAGGTCTGAGGGTCTTACCCAGCGAGGGTAAGTGAGGGCAGATCTGGAGCAACCAGGGGAGCCCTTTGAGTTGATAGGAAAGTCTTCAGGGGACCCACTAGCCAATGGGCAAGGGATCACAAAGACGCCTCTTGAGGAAATGCTTCACAGGAGCCCACGGTCACTCGGGACATGGTAGGCCTCTGGTTTTCACTGAAAAACCTGCTGGAGGCATGGGCCACAATTGATCCAAAGCACAAGTTCATTGAACATGGTGAATGGGTTGCACTCGACAATAGTGCACGGTTCCCAGGTATTGCAGTCCCTCATCACTCATGGGGTCCAGACGCCACAGCTTCGCTGGGGACTCAAAATGGCTGACGACAGATCAGGAAATCTACTTCTGGGGCTGCAGGGACTTCGAACTTGGGCGGGAGCGGGAAAGTTTGCAACTGTTGTTTCAAGTTTTGGTGCCTGCCAAGCAGGGGAGTCACTCCTTGACTCCAAGGGAGATTCTTCCGTCTTCCAAAGGTAGTGGAACATCGAAGGACCAGGATTCTTCTTGTAACGCATCATCCAGGGATTTCTAACTTGCAATGGCAAGGTGTACCTATCTTATAGTGAAAGAAAGGGAGGGACTAGCTCTATGACCACTCCTCTAGGAGGGTCAGGGGGTGGGTGGTTACACCCACTTCCCTTTATCCAGTTTCGCACCAGAGCAGGGGCTGGTAGCCCCTGGACCGGTTTGAGCTGGCATATGCACAGAGGAGCCTACTGCTCCCCCAGTGCAGGAATTCAAAGCACTCTAAGAGTGCACCCACCCAGCTCCAATTCATGTGTTTGCAAACACATAAGTGCTTAAAAACCTATCCTGTTCTCACGTTTTGGTTAGAATTAGAAACCAGTCATTGCTTATGTATTTGCAAAATGAGTCAGGCTTCTACACTAATGTGCAGTAGTAAAATATGTGGATTGTTTGCAGTGCGCTTACCCCTTCCAGACTAGTAAATGTGTTTTGGTAATATGCAAGGGATAGTGTTTGTTGTCTAGAATTACACTGTGAGTCTATGTGCATTTAGGAACCATTCTGAGAGAAGGATTTGGGTATTTGTAGGAGAGTAGGATCTGCACTTATGTTGTCCCCACTTTTTTTTCTGATGTTAACACTGGTTTCTGGCTATAGTCAGGCTGGGTCCCTGCTAATCAGGGCCCCAGTCTCTGTTCTCTCTAAATGACTTGGAGTGCATATTAGATGCACTAGTGATTGGATACTGTGGTACCTTATGAGCCCCTAGTATATGGTACCTTAGGTACCAAGGGCATAGGTACTTCACAGGCCTACCAGGGGCTGAAGCATGTATTATACCACCCCTGGGAAGCAGACTAAATCTGACACCTCAGGCCTGCTACTGCAGCCTGGGTGAGGTAGTGTTAGCACTCCTCACAGAGGTATAGGCTCCTATATCTCACCATACACACACATATAAACCTATCAGTCACCCCTATGGTAGGCCCTATCAATCCTGAGGGCAGGGTGCTTGGTTTCCATGTGAGGGGTGCCTCTGCCTGAGCAGGGCCCCTCTGCAGCTGGCAGGGTCTATTCCCTGTGGCTGTTTGTGGATGCAGTTAAACCATATACTCTTAAGCGCATTATAACCTCCCGGTTAATGCTAACTTTGGAATGACTGCATCAAAACATGTCGTGTTTGGTGTCAAACATCTTGGAATCATACCCCCACACCAGTAACTGGCATGGGAGTATGATCCCACCCTTCTAGAGGGGATGACATGTTCCTACTGTAGTAACACGGTAGAAATCTGAAAGAGCCCTGGCATCACAAAATGGATACTCCAAAAGTATACTGTGGGTCTAGAGTGCAGAATCAGAGCGTACACTGGTAGAACAGAAAAAGAGAGAGAAAGTCCGAGGTAACCAAGGCAGGTGTGTGGAAACCTCCACTGAGGTTTAAGTTCCCATCACCCACCGGAGGTGGTTCATCATCATTTGGGAACTAAGGACATTCCCCAGAGTTCCAACCACTATAATGGTTGTGATGGTACCCTGGTTGTCCCAGGCATCCGTGCCAATTTGTTACCAACGGTAGGGTGATGATTGCAGTGCGAAAAGTGTAGTGAAACAAAAATGTGATGTTAAAAATGACTACCAAGACACTATGTAATTTATTCTGGCGCTATCCTGGTGCCAACTTAAAAACAATATAGACAGCCTAAACAAATAACTGTCAGATCTTTGGTCTACATCTTTCGGCTTGTGGACAAGGAAGTCCAAGCTCTCGTCAGGACCATGTAAACGCTACTGCAAATGCGTGATAGAAACAAAAAAGTGTAATGGTGTCTCAAGGTTTGCCCGGCCCACGGGGACCACATAATCTGTTTTTTGGAATTTCCCCTTTTAGAGCGGTGCCTCATAGTCCTGAGCGGATGCCAGGTGAGGCGAGGTGCGTACCCACAATGACTCGGGTAAGTGCACAAGTGTCACAAGTTTATATCCTTGAGAATTGATACAAATTGATTTGTGTATATTATAATGAACTACACATAGCATTCGGATCTGTAATGTACACTGTTGTGCAACATGATCAAGCAGAGTGTCCTTATTAGAATACCTTTTTGTTTGATTCTATCCAGAGTTCTACCACCAGACAATGCCTGTAACTGTTCCAATGTGACACACAGGACTCGATCAGGTTGTATTGGGTACCAACCGGTGAATCAATTTATTTGTTACTTTTTTGTTTCTATCACGCATTTGCAGTAGCGTTTACATGGTCCTGACGAGAGCTTGGACTTCCTTGTCCACAAGCCGAAAGATGTAGACCAAAGATCTGACAGTTATTTGTTTAGGCTGTCTATATTGTTTTTAAGTTGGCACCAGGATAGCGCCAGAATAAATTACATAGTGTCTTGGTAGTCATTTTTAACATCACATTTTTGTTTCACTACACTTTTCGCACTGCAATCATCACCCTACCGTTGGTAACAAATTGGCACGCATGCCTGGGACAACCAGGGTACCATCACAACCATTATAGTGGTTGGAACTCTGGGGAATGTCCTTAGTTCCCAAATGATGATGAACCACCTCCGGTGGGTGATGGGAACTTAAACCTCAGTGGAGGTTTCCACACACCTGCCTTGGTTACCTCGGACTTTCTCTCTCTTTTTCTGTTCTACCAGTGTACGCTCTGATTCTGCACTCTAGACCCACAGTATACTTTTGGAGTATCCATTTTGTGATGCCAGGGCTCTTTCAGATTTCTACCGTGTTACTACAGTAGGAACATGTCATCCCCTCTAGAAGGGTGGGATCATACTCCCATGCCAGTTACTGGTGTGGGGGTATGATTCCAAGATGTTTGACACCAAACACGACATGTTTTGATGCATTCATTCCAAAGTTAGCATTAACCGGGAGGTTATAATGCACTTAAGAGTATATGGTTTAACTGCATCCACAAACAGCCACAGGGAATAGACCCTGCCAGCTGCAGAGGGGCCCTGCTCAGGCAGAGGCACCCCCTCACATGGAAACCAAGCACCCTGCCCTCAGGATTGATAGGGCCTACCATAGGGGTGACTGATAGGTTTATATGTGTGTGTATGGTGAGATATAGGAGCCTATACCTCTGTGAGGAGTGCTAACACTACCTCACCCAGGCTGCAGTAGCAGGCCTGAGGTGTCAGATTTAGTCTGCTTCCCAGGGGTGGTATAATACATGCTTCAGTCCCTGGTAGGCCTGTGAAGTACCTATGCCCTTGGTACCTAAGGTACCATATACTAGGGGCTCATAAGGTACCACAGTATCCAATCACTAATGCATCTAATATGCACTCCAAGTCGTTTAGAGTGAACAGAGACTGGGGCCCTGATTAGCAGGGACCCAGCCTGACTATAGCCAGAAACCAGTGTTAACATCAGAAAAAAAAGTGGGGACAACATAAGTGCAGATCCTACTCTCCTACAAATACCCAAATCCTTCTCTCAGAATGGTTCCTAAATGCACATAGACTCACAGTGTAATTCTAGACAACAAACACTATCCCTTGCATATTACCAAAACACATTTACTAGTCTGGAAGGGGTAAGCGCACTGCAAACAATCCACATATTTTACTACTGCACATTAGTGTAGAATCCTGACTCATTTTGCAAATACATAAGCAATGACTGGTTTCTAATTCTACCAAAACGTGAGAACAGGATAGGTTTTTAAGCACTTATGTGTTTGCAAACACATGAACTACCCAAATGCTTCTCTCACAATGGTTCCAAAATGCACACAGACTCACAGTGTGATTCTAGACAAACAACACTATCCCTTGGACTTTACCAAAACACATTCACTACTCTGGAAGGGGTAAGATGACTGCACACAATCTACATGTTTCATCACTGCACTTTAGTGTCAAAGCCTGACTCATTTTGTGAATGCATAAGCAATGAGTGGCTTCTAATGCTACTAAAACTTGACAACATGACAGGTTTTAATGCAGTTATGTGTCTGCAAACACATGAAATACCCAAATCCTTCTCTCAGAATGGTTCCTAAATGCACACAGACTCACAGTGTAATTCTAGACAACAAACACTATCCCTTGCACTTTACCAAAAGACATTTACTAGTCTGGGAGGGAAAAGGGGACTCTACACAATCCACATATATTACTACTGCACATTAGTGTAGAAGCCTGAATCATTTTGCAAATACATAAACAATAACTGGTTTCTAATTCTACCAAAACGTGATAACAGGATAGGTTTTTAAGCAGTTATGTGTCTCAAACACATGAAATACCCAAATGCTTCTCTCACAATGGTTCCCAAATGCATACAGACTCACAGTGTGATTCTAGACAAGCAACACTATCCCTTGCATTTTTCCAAAACACATTTACTACTCTACAAGAGGTAAGGTGACTGCACACATTCCACATATTTTACTACTGCACATTAGTGTATACATAAGCAATGACAGGTTTCTAATTCTACCAAAGCGTGAGAACAGGATAGGTTTTTAAGCAGTTATGTGTCTACAAACACATGAACTCCCCACATTTTTCTGTCACAATGGTTCCCAAATGAACACAGACTCACCATATGATTCTGGACAAGAAAAACTGCTCCCTGCACTTTAGCAGGAGAAACACATTACTCTTATTAAAAACAAAATGCACCACATATATCCCTCACAAATTAATAACTCACCTTTCAAATTGTTTGTAGATTAAGAAGTATGTCAATCACACACCAGATTTTCTTATACAGAATCTCTGTATTGTACTGCTTTCAGGAAAACCAAAGAATGGCAAAGTTTCCCTCTCATTCTGCACACATATACATGTAAATATCAAATCACATTGCTTCCCACATTAATTCAAAAGCAAACACACATTTCTATTGGTTACACATTCACCCCTTTCCAATTGACATAAGTTTGAACCCTACACCCAATGTGCCTTCTGTCTGTTACCATAGTAACAGTTCATGGAACACTCAACTGAGCACACAGGTCACAAGTTCAGCACACAGTGTTGCTAATCAAAACAGCAAGTCTGCTTGACTTTTCAATATATCAGGTTATCCTATGTAATGTTCCTTTCAAACAGTTTTTGTTAACCAATAAGAAACATGCTTTAAAAAAAGAGAAACATGCACCCTAGTTTTCAGTCTAGAATGTTCTCAAACAACCAATCCTTTCTTATTGTTTTCAAAACTGCATCTTATCCACCATTTTAGAAAAATCTTAGTTTTCAAACTGCCATTTCATTTACAGAGACCATCTGAGTGCATCCAGACCTCCTTTCAAGATGCTTAGAGTGTGGATTGTGGGACACAGCTATATTTTCTGGAGCCAACGGTATGCAGAAAATAGAGGCATTGACAAAGACCTAGCTTTGCCAAATGTAGACATTAAATGGATTGGACAGAGAGGGTTAAAGTGGCACCAATTGATGCCATTGGTTAAATCCTTTTTACATCTCCAACACCCTGACCTCATAATTGTGCACTGTGGTGGCAATGACCTAGGCACTTTGACTGCGGTAGGTCTGGAAATGCTTATGAAGGACACCTCTGCAGAATTGATGTCACTTTTCCCCCAAACTGCCTTTGTCTATTCTAACATATGCCAAAGGCAGAAATGGAACTGGTCCAATCAATTTTATCCACAGATTGAGAAAGTTAGGAAACATGTCAATAAATCTGTTTCTGCTTTTCTCCGAGATGATAGGATGGGGTCCATTTATCACAACAATCTGCGTTTCAATATGGATGGCATCTATAGGGGATATGGTGTACATTTTACAGATGAGTCTAACAGAGTCTGCCTCGTGAACTTTAGACTCTGCATCGGTACTTACTTGTAGGTACCAAAATCTGTCCATAAACACAACAGCTCTTTTTAGAGCCACCCAAGATCTAAACACATAAGCTTGATGTATATCTGAAAAATATTTTTTTTGCTTTTGCTTGGAGTCGCGCACCCTACGTGAGAGGAATCGTGCACCCAACGTGTACACACCAGGGGCTGCAAGCGGAATCGTGCACCCAATGCGTGCACACTAGGGGGCCACACTGAGCGCCGTGCTGGATGCACGACTCCTAATTTTACCGTAAAAAAAAAATTAACACATATCACTAATTTCTATTCTCCCCGGGGACCCCATCCCCGGGTCTCATATATAACGTTGGGGACAGTGGGGGGAGCCCCAATGCCCCCACAGTCCCAGCCAGCTCCCCATGTCCTTCGGGAGTCGGCATTGTTTTTCCGCATGGGGAGCTGCTAACATGCAGCTCTCCATGTGGAAAAGCAAAATAGTTTGGATTTTGAAAGAGAGAGCAGGTTTCCCTGCTCTCTCTCAAAATCCAAACCAAGTTTGCTATGACAGGGCGGAAGCCTCAGCTCTCGCCCTGCCATAGCAAAAAGCAGTGTCCCTGGGGTGGGCACACTGGGACACTGCAGGAGCCGGCCCTGGGGGTGGCAGTCCGCAGGGCCCTCGAGGGTTCCAGAAGGGGGGCCACGAGGCCCCCCTCCAGAACATACAAAGCCCCGGGGGTGGAGATCCCTGGGGTCTGGGGGGGGCTTTTAGCCCCCACAACCATTTTTGAGAAAGCCCCAGGGGTAGCGGTCCCTGGGGCTGGGGGGCCTTTGAGCCCCCCCACTCATCTATTTTGCTGGGGGGGTGGCGGTTGAGCCCCCCAAACATTAATGTTGTAGCCCCGGGGTGTGGGGGTCCCCAGGGATGGGGAGCCCCTCTGGCCCCCCATGAAATTTAAAACTTTTGCCCCCAGGATTTGGCCCTATTAAACCCAGCGCTTTGTTTTTTTTTTAACCGCAGGATCCGCACACCCTGCGCGCAATCGCCGTTTTTTAAACAAAAAAACAACATTTACGACCCTGGGGGTCCTTGTGGGACCCCCTAGGCAGGTCTAGAGGGTCAGAGTATTTCTACCCTGCCCCCTTTATGAGTTTTACACACTAGTTCCACTGATTTCTTCAGACTCGCTTCTACCAAGGCACAAAATGGCTGCCAACACTTCCTGGTTTGGAGTGTTGACAGACAGTTGACAGCCAACTAGCATGCAGCTCGTGATCGGGAGGGTGCGCTGAGGGTGCGCGGATCCAGCGCGGCCATAGATATATATGTGATTTTGATTTTCTCAGGAACTACTGAACAGATTTACACCATTTAAGCAAAAAGGCACGATTCTGAACCAAGGTCTACCTGTCTGCCAAATTTGGTGTAAGTCCGTTCAGCAGTTCGGGCTGTTGCTGCGACTAACGGTCCCAATGGAAAATTGCATGGGGAAAACACGTTTTAGGACCCCCCTTTTTTCTAGGCCCCCGCTTGACGAATCACCCCGAGACTTTCAGGATAGGAGCGGACCGGAGCAGGCCACGAGTTTTGAAAATTTCGCGAAGATTCGTCAACCGGCGCCAAAGTTATTCCAAATAGAATGTTGCGGATATCCTATGGATAATAGGTCCTAACTATAACTACCCACTGGCAACCGTCGGTAGGTAATACATATATATACATATATATATATATATATATTCACTGAAAAAACCATAGGTTTCACACACGTTATAGTTAGGAATTAGCATTTAAAAAAACCTTGCAAATTCACTTAAAAAACCATAGGTTTCACACATGTTATAGTTAGCTGTACATTTCACTCGTAAAAAACCAATGAAATTCCACGTTATAGTTAGATCAGGTAACTATAACTTGCGCGCCCACAATAAACTGCTGATGACGTCACATATTACATCACTCATGACATGGTCAGTGACATCACTCTTCACATCAATGATGACATCTGAAATGACACATTGTGGTTTGCGGTCGCGCAAGTTATAGTTACCTGATCTAACTATAACGTGGAATTTCATTGGTTTTTTACGAGTGAAATGTACAGCTAACTATAACATGTGTGAAACCTATGGTTTTTTAAGTGAATTTGCAAGGTTTTTTAAATGCTAATTCCTAACTATAACGTGTGTGAAACCTATGGTTTTTTCAGTGAATTTGTACGGTTTTTTAAATGCTAAGTTATGTATTTATTTTATTTTATTTTTTCTGGTTTTTCACCGTGCGCACACCCGGCGCGCATGGTGCGCTTCACGCACCGTGCGCGCGCTGTGGGCAGTTCATACCGTGCTCGCCTCGCCTTTTTTTACACAGTACCATTTTTTTTTCTCCCTTGCGGGTCCTTTAATTTATTTAATAAATGTGATTGTTATTTCGTTATTAAGTTAAGTTATAGGACCGTGTTTCCATAGGAAATCCGCAACATTCTATTTGGAATAACTGTGGCGCCGGTTGACGAATCCTCGCAAAATTTTCAAAATAGGTGGAGTGCTCCGCTCCGCTCCTACCCTGAAAGTCTCGGGGTGATTTGTCAAGCGGGGGACGAGAAAAAAGGGGGGTCCCAAAACACGTTTTCCCCATGCATTTTTCCATAGGGACCTTTAGTCCAAGGTACAGCCCGAACGGCTGAACAGAATTACTTGAAATTTGGCAGAAAGGTAGTCCTCAGGTCAGGGAAGTGCCTTTTGCAGGTCTGGTGTCAATCTGTTCAGTAGTTCCTGAGAAAATCAAAAGTAAAATCATATATATATGTGGGCGGAGCCTAGCCACACATCTCATCCTGAGATCTGATTGGCTGTCAGCACTTCATCCAAGAAGTGTGGGCAGCCATCTTGGGACCAATATACATGATAGCACCTCATTAAAAAGCATTGCAGTTAATAGAAGGTTTTAAGACTTTAGTTACATTATAAATCATTTGTTGATGGTACCATACTCATTTTAGGAATTGTGGTATGTTCTAAGGTGATTTCACCATGTGAAAAAGCCTTCTGCTGGGATATCATGATTGAGAGAAAAATATTTTCTCATGCTTTTCCCACAGAGGTTTGGAAGGTCATCTATAAGCTAAACTGAGAGCATATTTTCTGTAAATTCACATTATTTCTCAGTCATGTGAGAATGAAGTCTGACATTCTCAGTAAAACATGTACATCCAACAAGGGCAGAGACTGTCAGTTGATTCCTTTGTGTTCTACTGCAGCTTCCCAGAGTGTTCCAAAGAACAACTAGAGCGCTAACAGTCCTACTTATGATAAACGTATGGCACACCTGAAGCCATCTTGCTTGGATTAAAGTGGTAACTCTTAAAACATTTAATTTAAAAAGGAACAAAATGAGGGGGTTCATTTTGCCGTAGAAATTATGATTAGTGCTGCAGAAAGAAAAATTAGGGCACATATTGACTTCTCAAATCCTCTTCTATTTCATTAAACAATTCTGACATGCAGACTGAAACATGCACTTTTAATTCCAGGAGCAGACTTCCATGGTGAACAGTAGTTTTACTACAGTGATCTAATGAGCAACTAGAGTGCTAACATTCAGAATTCATGGCAAATGTGTGATATATCAGAATACCTTCAATCCTGCCAATCAACACGGGCTCTAAATTGTGAGCCCTACTGCCCGTCGTCTACGAAAGGTATCCATGAGGTGTACACTCTCCTACAATCAACACTCCATCTGAATTGTGAGCACTGCTGCCCATAGCGTTAGCTCACACAACAATGACAGCAGGTAAGCAGAGTGGCCTGGGTCCACAGGGCCTCCAATTGAGCACGCTGCGGCGAGAGGGGTGGGGTGCCATTTTTTATGTTGTGATCTTTGTCCTCATTCAGTCACATTTCTGTCTCATTTTAAAGACCTGCTGGACTGTAATGTAGGCCTGAGCCAGTGGGCAGCGCTGCCCTACAGACCCCTCTTCAGCGCGGTGCTTCAGGAGGGATGGGATGCATCAGCCAGACTGCGCACGTGCGAATAAGTTATATTGCCATGTGTTATGATGTGATCTTTGACCTCATTCAGTCACATCTCATTTTAAAGACCTGCTATACCATAAGGTTCTTCAGACTAAATATCCTATCATGCCATATTTCTATATTCTACCCAAAGTGCATAAAGCCCAAAGACCTCCCCCAGGTAGGCCTTTAATCTATGGCCAAGGATCCATTTTGGAACCTTTATCTACTTTTGTAGATTATTTTTTGAGACCTACTGTACGCAAGATGCCAACATATCTTCAAGATACGAAAGATGTACTACGTCTGATACCCACTATTGACTTTGACACTGAGAGAGACTTTTTAGTCTCCTTTGATGTTGAAGCATTATACACCTCTATTCCCCAAGATGAAACGTTGGATATAGTTGCATCTATCCTGTACGAAACTGAACTGAGTTCGATTACCCCAGTTCATTTCATCATGGCACTTGCCAAGCTGGCCATGAAGGATAATTTCTTCAGAATTGAAGACACAACCTATTTGCAAATCTGAGGGACCAGCATGGGCAGTGTTTTTGCGCCAAGTCTGGCCAATTTGTATGTACACTCTTTCGAACAACAACATATTTTAACACAGACTAATCCTTTCTTTTCGTCAATTCGCCTCTGGAAACGTTATATTGATAACGTGCTGGTAGTGTGGCGAGGAGATCGAGGTTCCATACTTCTTTTCCATCAGTGGCTTAATACCAGAAATCAATATTTGAACTTTACAGTTGAAATTGACAAAATGAGATTAGCCTTCCTGGATCTGTCTATTTTTGCCACTCCTACAGGTCTAGAGAGTGAACTTTATCGCAAGCCTATGTCACGCAACTCTCTATTACAATATGACAGCCAACATCCTAAAGCATTGAGGTATAATTTGCCATTTGGGCAATTCCTGCAGGCTCTAAGGAATTGCTCTACTGAAAGTGCTTTCAAAGTGCATGCTGATACCTTAACTGAACAACTGGTATCCAGACACTATCCCCGCAAACTTGTCAAACGATCACTAAAGCAGGCTAGGAATAATAATCGTGAAGCGCTTTTGGATTCGGCCATTGTCAAACCAGTCCTTGATCGCTTGACTTTTGTTAGTACATTTAGCACTATGGCTAACGATATACAAAAGAGCGTCCGTACACACTGGCATATTCTGAACTCTTGTAATGAGAAGATTGTCTCTCCTCTGTTTTCTTTCAAGAGATCAGGGAATATACGAGATCAACTAATTCATACCCGCCCCAAATTTACACCTCAGAAGACAGTTGGGACATTATGGGACCTTCCGGCAGTGACAGGTCATTTTCCATGCGGTGGCTGTTCGATTTGTCCTCAAACTACACATGCAACCTCTTTAGACATAGGTACCAATAGACCATGGGTACAATCCAATTTCACAAATTGCAACAGTGACAATTTGATCTACCTACTAACTTGCCCTTGCCATTGTAAATACGTGGGAATGACAACTCGTAAGGTTAGGATTCGCATGCTAGAACACAAAAGTTCATTTAGATGCAAGAAATCCGTAACAAGACTCATGAGACATTTCATTGATAACAATCACGGATCAGAGGATTTTAAATGGACAGTACTTGAAAAACCTCTAATACCTATGCACATTAGTGACATCTCGAAATATTTCTTTACTAAAGAACAGAAATGGGTATTCAGACTCCAGAGTGATACAAGGGGCCTGAACGATGAGATACCATGGACAAGCCTGTAATTCTATCCATGACATACCCGTCTTTATAATCTCCATTAGCTTTTACCCTGAAGTGCATATGCATACTCTGACTTAGGTTGTCATTTGTATATATATATAAATGAGAGCGACAGAGGTATACCAACCTGTACTAGTAGCACAGTAGATAGATGTGTAGTAGTTAACAACTTAATCATTATTTCATCATGAAGGCGCAGTCAATATTCTTGAATGTGCACGATCTGTACAAGTATTATATACAGTAAGGTTGGTCTTGATTTGATTGGGCACCTTTTTTTGGCTGCACAATTTAGGAGTATTACTGTTTAAGGAGATGACCCTACTGCCCGGCAGCTGGTACCAAAGTCTAGCCATATATCCCTGCACATACCGTGAATTGATGGCTGGAGTTTAGAGTTGGCCTAATTATAATAATTTCTATCTCGTAATGCTTGATCCGGGCATGGCATAGAAGATAGATATTACTCAGACTCACTCACCCGTTTTCTTAAGGTTTAAGCTGTTGGGATATACATCTTTTCAAGGACTGAGGAGAAGTTAATCTCTCTAGATATATACAGTATTGTTAATCTAAGGACCCATTACTGCTTGTTGTGTTGTATAGTTGTAGCGAGTGTCCATCATAGAATTACGACATATCGTTCTATAGGTCTCCTAGAACGGCCACATGCTATGACATTCCTTATGTTTGAGATGAATACTGTTTATTTTGAAGTAAATTGCTAATTTCGATTTGCAGATGGCTTGAACAATAGTGAACTACAAACGCCATCTTGATGACGTCACACTGTAGTTTTAGTGACGTGATCATTAGGAGACGAAACTTCCGCATTAACGTCCAACACGTGTGTACGCGCTTGCAGACTGTATTTATAAGGGGCTCACTTACCGATCCTTCACCTCCATCCCTGACTCAGATGCATGTCCGAGGCAACGACCGACAGGTAGGGACACCGTGGTTCTTTTCCATTGATAGTCGACATAGTGTAGCTTCACAATTTTGAGCCGTCTCCTGTTTTGTTGACTTTCTGTTTGGAGTGAGAGTATGTCAATAGGTTTGTTTAGGCAGTCAATAATGCTAAGAAAGTAAAGAGAGTATACTCTTCATCTGGTTTAACACAAACCTTTGTACAGGTCAGTGGATTGAGACCCCACCTGAATCTCAGAAAAACGATATTAGCACGCAGGGTGTCGGAATGAGAGCTACGTTTTTACCCTTACGTACTATGCAGCGGTAATTAGTCTGTGATGGATTTACTCCCTCATATTCTAGGGACAGTCTGGATTTTTTATCCGGATCAGGTCTAAACATACAGATAGTCCTGGGCATGTTTTTTGTATCACTTTTCAAGCCGAATCAGATAATATTATTTTCTGTGACTTTGGTGAAGTGATTCACACTGAGATGAGTTTTTGCAAAGACTGGCAGCTTACACACTAGATTACTTGGTGCTGTAGCATTGTTCACCAGCACCACAGATGGGATGAAAAGTATCCTGGTTATGCCAATCTGGATTGATCACAACTATCATTGTTCTCCCTTGTAGAGCGGGGCCTCGTATTCCTGAGTAAGGTTCCAGGTGAGGTGAGGTCCAGCCCTCGATCAAGATGGGTGAGCAATAACATAGATTTGACATGTTGATGTAGAACAGCAGTGAACGAGCCAGCTATTTTAATATTGGAGTGCCGCATTTAGACATTATGTTTGTAAGAGATCACAAGAGTAAGAACATTTTGTCATTTATGTTTTTCTCGCAGATGCCTTCTGCATCCTTTGAGGCGGAGGATCAAACTAAGGTTGTATTAACTCCAACCGTTTAATAGTGATATGTGCACATTTATTCATTTTTCTCGTCTTTTTTGATACACTAATGCAGTAGCAAAGATTTGACAACTTAGGTCCTGAAGAAAGCCGTGGGTAAAAATCTCTCCCGTATGGCTGAAACATTTCGACCTTGATAAATAGCAGTTATTTGTTAACACTGCTTATTGCTCTGTTGTTTGGGTTTATTTAGGGTGTGAGGCCTTTTTTCTAATTAAACAGTATTTTTCCTCACAACTCTATTTTAAACATTGCACTCACTTTTCTACGCACTGCACAAACCCTTTAATTGATCATCAATTGAATATATATGATCTTTTTTCTCTTGGCTATCTGTGCTCCTTTGATAATCCGAACGAGAGAGCTTTCCTCAGAAGATAGTCTCTATGATCAAGAGACATATCATTCGCTTGGGTGGATGACCAGATGATAAGATTGATCACATAGACAATTGATGGGTATCTAAGCTCTGCTCAAGGGTCCCTTTTTTTCTCGTTATAATATTCTGTCTTTTGCGTTCTGTCTTTTGTTTCTGTACTCTTGTCCCCTGTAGCCTTGGCACTTATGGATAAATACATTGATTTGTTGTAAGACCCCCAGTTTCTGTTAGTTTTTGATACCATAAGGTAGGCCTGAACCTACGGGCAGCGCTGCCCTACAGACATCTGTTGAGGTCGGTTCTGCGGGAGGGGTGGGGTGCATCACCCTGAGTGCGCTTGTGCGAAAAAGCGATGTTGCCGTGCGTAATGATGTGATCTCTGACCTCATTCAGTCACATCGGTCTAATTTCAAGGACCTGCTGGACCGTACTGCAGGCCTGAGCCAGCGGGCAGCGCTGCCCTACAGACACGTGGCATTGGCTTTTAGGACACTGTAGTGAGCTCCTTACGAAGTGTACATGCACACAGGCTCCCGCCACTGCATTACACGCGAACATTATGCTTCTAGCATGTGCTCTGTTCCTTTGTATGTGAACGTTGGCGTAACATATTATTATGTAACCTTGTGTATTCTCGTGCACTCCAACTCCTCTTTGAACCACGATTCCCTCTAACAGTTGGTAGATCGTACTTCAAAAACGAAGGATGCACTCAACTCCTATTTTCTATCAAGCTTGAAATAAACCTTCATTTCCCTCCAGACATTTCCACCATTAAATTATTTCTCCCTTCTCAGACATTCCATTGATTGCCACAAGAAGGGCGGAGCGGGAGCTGACCCCACAAAAATGCCCTGGCATTCTGACACCTTCAATCGCTGTATCAAGACATCGTCCCTGACTGGAGACCTGGTCTATCGGACAAACATACTCTGGACTAGGAGCTTGCACCAACACGTTGTGGGACACACCAGTGGTGGCAGGTGAGCAGTGAAGCCTCGGTGTGCAAGACCTACAATTAAGCACAGTGCAGGGGAAGGGGTTGGGGTGCAGCACCCTGGGTGCACAGGTGCATGCAAGCGATTTTCCCGTAGCTAATAATGTAGGACTATATTAGCAAACAAAGGCGATAACATTATCACCACTTTAGCGACAGGAAACTGCCGCTAAAGCGACGATAAGGGGTTGATAATATAACCTTTTAAATTCTCATTGAAGCCCAGGTTCACACCAGAACCTGGGCTTCCAAGGGAATTCACAAGGGCATATTATCAACCCCTTATCGCCGCTTTAGAGGCAGTTTCCTGCCGCTAAAGTGGTGATAATGTTATCGCCCTTCCTTTATAATATGGCCATAATCTCTGGCCTCATGTATTTAATTTTAAGGACTTGCTGAACCACACTCTTTCTCGCAGACCCCAGCGTCCTAGACAAACAGGTGACGGAGGGTAAACACTAAGGGCTGGGTCTGTCTCCTCCTCCCTCTCTTCTTTTGACTCTCCCTCCCCTTCTCCCTTCCATCCACCCCCCTCCCTTCCATTCTTACTATGGTCCTTTCATTCGGACTACCTTTCTTTACCTCTTCCACATAGCACACATACTTATGTTTAATTTTTGTCTTGCAGGTTTCCTACGCTGCTTCCACTGGAGTCCAACCCACGTTTTTTTATGATACTGTTCTATTAAAGTTAGGTTTCTCTTTATTTCTGTTTTAATAAAGGTTACTTATTTTTTCATCTAAATAACTGAGTGTAAAGGTCTTCTTTTTCTGACGACATTTGTCTATTGTTTATTGTGAAAATCATCTGTTTATAGGAGATTTTAAGGACAACATTATTTAATATTAGAGTGCACCTACCAAACATAATCTAACTGATTATTAGACAAATGAAGCCTGGGTAATTGTACAACTGCAAGAGTTCCATGAGTGTATCACTTTAAAACACCATAAGTACTGCCCGTGTGATTACAGAACAAATAAGGCACTGCCTGGGACCACTGAGGCTTCAGGGACTGCCGAGGCCCACCCTGCATATTTAAATAAAGACCCGGAGTGTAACGATCCCTGGACTTCAGTTGGCCTTGAACCCCCCAAACAATTAGTAAACAATACCCGGGAAGGTGCCGCTCCACTAGGCTGCAAAACGTCTCTGTGCCCTTCCGCGCCTAATTTACATGTGACATTAAGATCCCCAGTCCTACAGAGACCCCACAATATAATAATTGGATTGGCCATGGAACATTACCCACCCACCAGGGGCCTCATTTAAAAGAATGGGTGAGACCCCGCTTTTTTGTTGTTGTTCTTTTCTCTCCATTTTTACCATCCGCATCCCCTCTATTACAGCGATACAAGGTTTTCCTCCTCTCACTTCAAGTAGTCGAACAAGTATTTGCTATCACAGGGTGGAAGCCATGCACCACCCTCTAATAGCAGACACAAATGTCCAGCGAATGCACACCCTGGGACATTGTATGAACTGCGCCTGAGAGGTCGCCCTCCCTACTACCATGATGCATTTGTTAGTATAAACGCATACTAACACTACTTACACACGTGTTTTACAGCGACCAGAATGTAGTGCAGAAGCGCAAAATCTAAAAATATAAATCATACCAGAAGTCGGATAACATAGTTCAATGAGCCGATGACCCTGGCATGAGTAGAAACAGCTCCATGAACAAAACGGGTCTTTAGCACAACGTAAGCAATTTTGAAATATTGCTGAGTGGTACATTCTTTTTGCCTTCTCCTACTCGTCACCAAATTTATGTAGTGAAGAGGCAGACAGCAGTGAATCCAATAAGTAGATTTATTGCAAGAAAACAAGACACCTGAAACAACCACCAACAGGAGCAGACAGCAAAGCAACCATCTAATCCAGCACCGTGTACAAACTCCGCAAGGTTCCCCTCATTACAGCCCTACATTCTAACATTTCATACTTAGGGCCATATTATCAAGGAACGGCGCTAAAATTATTGCCGCTTTAGCGGCAGAAAACTGCCACTAAAACGGCGGTAATGGGCTTGATAATATGCCGTAGAGAATTCCAATAGAAGTTCATGTTCTCGTGTTAACATAGGCTTCTATTGGAATTCTCTACGGCATAAGTCCATTATCACCGTTTTAGCGGTCATCAGTGATGTCATCAGTGATGTTACTGACCATGTCATGAGTGATGTAATATATGACGTCATCAGCAATGCATTGCGGGGGCGCGAGTTATAGTTAGCTGAACTAACTATAATGGGCGAATTTCTATGGTTTTGTACGAGTGAAATGTCCAACTAATTATAACGCCCCTGAAACCTATGGTTTTTTCAGTGACTTTCTAAGGTTTTAAATGCTAATTTCTAACTATAATGTACCTGAAACCTATGGTTTTTTAAGTGAATTTCAATGCTAGTTTCTTACTATGCCTACAGAGGTAGGACAAGTGAAGAAAGAAGAAAAGACGCACAGAAAGAAGCAAAAGAATTGCAGAAAGAAGCAACAGAATTCCACAAAGATGAAGAGAAGTGCAGGAAGAAGCAAGACATATGCAGAAAGAACCAACAAAGGAGCAGAAAGAGGCCTTGTTGCAAAATCATCCTGTGCCCACAACTTTTTCTGACGGGTACTGATGGTAACTGACTCTGACTAACCAGGCCTAGAGCCAGTGCTATGCTAAAAGACACTTAGGATACAGGGAAAACGTCTACATACACTAGGGAACACTATGCGTTGGGGTACCCCTGTGATTAGCATGACCTCCTCTGTAAGCCCTTAGTACATAATAGGGCAGGGGGATTAAAATTACCTTTAAGTTAGAGGAGCAGAAAAATGCCACTTTAACTAGTAGTCGCGTTTGCAGAGTGGTTGAGAAAGGGTGCTTGGCGTCCAACCAAAGCTCAGGAATTTAGCTGAGTAGGACTTACAGGAGGTACCAG
Organism: Triturus cristatus; assembly: GCF_964204655.1. Classification (NCBI taxonomy): domain Eukaryota; kingdom Metazoa; phylum Chordata; class Amphibia; order Caudata; family Salamandridae; genus Triturus; species Triturus cristatus. The sequence continues at coordinate 885,547,458 of NC_140594.1, forward strand.
GAGGGATTATTGGCCCCCAAACTCCCTCAGGACTAAATTGCACTTCATCCCCCATCCCGTAGTCTGCCACGAGGCACGTTTGCAGAGTGGTAGGGAAAGGGGGCCATGGCCTCCAAAGACGTCTTAGCAAACCCGCTGTGTGGGACTTAATGTTGGTAACAAGAGGGGTAGTTGGCCCCCAAGGACATCCTTGGGGGCCAACTTCCCAAACTATTACCTCCAGTCCGTCCCACACAGCAGCATTGTAAAGTACTCTTACCAGGCCAAGCCCACTTTGTCCACCACTCTAAAAACGCACTCCCTGGCACTCTCTTGGATGGTGATTGAAGTCCCCTTCACTGCTGGGGGTCATTTAGGGGCCAACTGGCCTGCCTTCTACCACCGGTAAGCTCCACGCAGTGGGATTGGTGAGAGGTAGACAAAGGCCATGCCCCCTTTCTCCACCACTCTGCAAACACGCCCCATGGTGCGTTGTAAGTTGGGGGATTAAGTCCCCTTGAATCCTGTGGGTCCCTGGTATCCAACTAGCCCTCCAGGTACCTCCAGTGAGCGCCACAGAGCTGCGTTGCAGAGAGGTGTAAAAAGGGGCATGGCCTGGGCCACCTCTCTGCAACGCAGACCTGTGGAGCTTACTGGAGATACCAGGTGGGCTAGTTGGCCCCCAGGGCCCCTCAGGATTGAAGGGGAATTGATTCCCCAACTTAAAACGTGCCACAGGGCGTGTTTGCACACGTCACCTCAGGCCCAGCCCCTCCTTTCACTACTGTGTAAATACGCCCTGTGGCACGTTTTCAGTTGGGGGATTAAGTCCCCTTGAATCCTGAGGGTCCCTGGGGTCCAACTAGCCCACCAGGTACCTCCAGTAAGCGTCACAGAGCTGCGTCGCAGAGAGGTGTAAAAAGGGACTTTGCCTGGACCACCTCTCTGCAACACAGCGCAGTGGCACTTACTGGAGGTACCTGGTGGGCTAGTTGGCCCCCAGGGACCCTCATGATTGAAGAGGAATTAAATCCCCAACTTAAAATGCGCCACAGGACATGTTTGCACATGTCACCTCAGGCCCGCCCCCTCCCTTTACCACTGTGCAAACGCGCCCCATGGTGCGTTTTAAGTTGGGGGATTAAGTGCCCTTGAATCCTGAGGGTCCCTGGGGTCCAACTTGCCCACCAGGTACCTCCAGTATGCGCCAGGGAGCCAGGTTGCAGAGATGTGTTCTGAGGCCACGCCCCTTTTGACACCTCTCTGCAACGCAGCTCTGTGGCGCTTACTGGAGGTACATGGTGGGCTCGTTGGACCCCAGGGACCCTCAGGATTCAAGGGGACTTAATCCCCCAACTTAAAACGTGCCACAGGCTCCCTGCTCTCGCTTCAATGAAGCAAAGCAGTTTGCAATGACAGGGCAGGAGCCGCATGGCTCCCACCCTGTGATTGCAAACAGCAGTGTCCCGGGGGTGGGCACCCCGTGACACTGCATGAGCCGGCCCTGGGGGGTGGTGGTCCCCAGGGGATCAAGGGCTCCAGGAGGGGGGCCGCATAGCCCCCCTCCCACCTTTTGCTCAACCCCGGGGAGGTGGTGGGCCCCAGGGCTCGTGGAGCCATTACGGACCCCCTAATTTGAATATTAGTGCCCTGGGGAGGTGGCGGTCCCTAGGGTGTGTGGGGGACTCGAGCCCCCCACACAGGTGTATATTTTAAAAAATAGAAGCCCCGGGGGTGGCGGTCCCCGGGGCAGCGGGGGGCCATGTGCCCCGTGATTATAATTAATAAAAGCCCTGGGGGGTGTTGGTCCCCGGGGCTTGGGGGGGCCTTAGAGGCTCCCCACAATTCAAAAATAGGAAGCCCCAGGGGTGGCGGTCCCTGGGGCGGCCCCCCAAAAAATTTATGGAAAGCCCCGGGGCTGCCTGGGCCCCCGCAATTTCAATTTTGCATGCCCCCGGGACTTGGCCCACCCTGGGGCTAAATAATAACGAAGTGCGGGAGCACGCGCTTCGTATTTTTTGTTTGGGCCGAAAGTCGCGCTGGGTGCGCGAATCTTGCTGATTTATTTTTTTAAAAAAAATGTTTTTTGGGCCCTGGGGGTCATTGTGGTACCCCCAGAGCAGGCCTAGGGGGTCGGCTGTTTCTACCCTGCCCCCTTTTCTAGTTTTTAGCGTTTCTTTTTCCCTTTTCTTGTGAATCGGTTCTACCGAGTCACAAGATGGCTGCCAACACTTCCCGGTTTGGAGCGTTGACAGCCAATTAGAATAAAGCTCGTGATTGGGAGGGTGCGCGAATCCACCGTGCCTCTAAATATCGAAAATTTTATTTTTTGATTTTCTCAGCAACTACTGAATGGATTTACACCATTTTAAAAAAAGGTCCCTTTCTGAACCAAGGGTTACCTTTTTGCCAAATTTGGTGTAATTCCGTTCAGCAGTTTCGGCAGTAACCGTGTCTAAAGTTTCCTAAGGGAAATTGATTTTCCGACCTCTATTTTTTGAATCTCTCAGGAACTACTGAACGGATTTACACCATTTTAAAAAAAAAGGTCTCTTTCTGAACCAAGGGCTACCTTTTTGCCAAATTGGGTGTAATTCCATTCAGCAGTTCGGGCTGTAGCCGTGTCTAAAGTTTCCTAAGGGAATTAACATGGAGAAAACATGTTTTGGGACCCCCCTTTTTTCTCTGCCCCCGCTTTCCGAATCACCCAAAACTTTCAAGATAGGAGCTGACCGGAGCGCCCCACTATTTTTGAAAATTTCGCGAAGATTCATCAACCGGCGCAAAGTTATTGGGAAAAGAAAAAATGCTTTTTGAATAGAAACAAGGTCCTAACTATAACTACCTACTGGCGACCGCCAGTAGGTAATGTGTATATATATATATTATCTACTGGCGGTCGCCAGTAGATAGTTATAGTTAGGACCACGTTTCCATAGGAAATCCGCAACATTCTATTTTGAATAACTTTGGCGCCGGTTGACGAATCCTCGCGAATTTTTCAAAATAGGTGGGGCGCTACGCTCCGCTCCTACCCTGAAAGTCTCGGGGGGGATTCGTCAAGCGGGGGCTGAGATAAAAGGGGGGTCCCAAAACGCGTTTTTCCCATGCATTTTTCCATAGGACCTTTAGACACAGCTACAGCCAGAACGGCTGAACAGAATTACTTGAAATTTGGCAGAGAGGTAGTCCTCAGGTCAAGGAAGTGCCTTTTGTAGGTTTGGTGTAAATCTGTTCAGTAGATCCTGAGAAAATAGCCTTTAAATCAATATATATATCTGTGGCAGCTTACGGTGCGCTTACCGTGCGCTTACGGTGCGCTTACCGTACGCGTACGGTGACGTGCGCGAGCGCGATTCTGATTGGCCCTTAGATCTTAGTAAACATTCGAATCGGTCGAAACCAGGAAGCGGCGTCCGCCATTTTCTCTCTCGCACTCTGACAGGGGGTTGAAAAACAAAGTCCAAAAACATGTAAAGGGGCTGTTTAGACAGCTCCCAAGCACCTAGCCATGTTGAGGGAGTCCCCCACGATCCCCCAAGTGAAAAAAGGCAAATTTAATTTTTTCGAAAATTTCGCCGATTACGCTTACGGTAAGAAATATTAAAAAAAAAAAAAATATCCACATTCTCCCCACCCCGTGTGCTAAAGGTGCCCGCAGTGCACCTTTTGTGCATGGCTTATCAGAGCGAAATAAAACATATATTTTACCTGTCACAACGATGCTCATCATATGTCCTCCATGTGCGCACGGTGCGCGAAGCGCATCGTGCGTTCATGGCCCATGTAGCGTAACGTGGGCACGCGGTGCGCAAAGCGCACCGCGTGTTCACTGTGCGCGCACGGTGCGCTTTGCGCTATTTTCCCAATAACTTTGCGCACGGAACAAACTGCGTTAAGTGGGCGCGCACGCCACAAATGGCGTAAAGTAACTTAGCATTTAAAAAAACGTACAAATTCACTGAAAAAACCATAGGTTTCACACATGTTATAGTTAGCTGGACATTTTACTGATAAAAAACCAATGAAATTCCCCCGTTATAGTTACTGTAGGCAACTATAACTCACGCGACCGTAATCCTCTGCTGATGACATATGTGTCTTTATGAAAAAAAAATATTTGTAATATATGTATAGCTAAAATTTAATGGAAGAAGACATGGGCAAATAAGTGTCTAAATACAGTATTAGCATCAGCAGAGGATTGCGGTCGCGTGAGTTATAGTTGCCTACAGTAACTATAACGGGGGAATTTCATTGGTTTTTCATTAGTAAAATGTCCAGCTAACTATAACATGTGTGAAACCTATGGTTTTTTCAGTGAATATATATATATATACATCGACTTCTCTTTTCCTTGAGACAGCCGCCGCTCACCAAATCACCGGGTGCGTCGTCGTAAAGGACCGCCAAGGAAAAAGGTCCGTAATATTGCTTCTTTCTTTCTCTCAATGAAAAAGATTGACGACGCTTTGTTTTGGCCAATTAATTTATTGGAACAGCTTGGAAGGACGCGTTTCGCCTGCCCAGCAGGCTTGTTCACCAATAGTTTTGCTCTTTTAAAATCGGCCATTTTAAACCACAGTGCATTAGAAAATAATCACGTGATGCAACTACAAACATAGTGTATTGAACAACAAACTAGTAGTTCTTTCATTTCGGACATTTCTCAATTCAATTAATTGTATAAACAGGTTAATGCACATACTTTATGCTTGAAAATGATGATTATTACTGCATCAATATAAAGATAAGCAATAAAAAGATATATTATGGAACAAATTGTTATAGTTCATTTTTTTGTTTCAATAAAACTTTATGCGTCTGATTGAATGACACACATTCTATCTCAATAGATAACATGAAGGAAATAACGTTTTCGACCCAAGTGGGTGAACATTATATGGGAACAGGTCAAGGCCTTTGACCCTCATGGGTACTCAGCGACAATAACACAAACAACATTGTTGGTGCGTGAATATAGCCCCTGTGGGCATAGACTCATTGTATGCTAAAGAATAGCAACAGAGTCATTGTTGCTCACCTACACTAGAGATACCATTAAATCTCCTACTTTGGCCCATGTGGGCATAGGTCCTTGACTTACAATGTAATGTCGCAATTCATTTAAAAAAAAGGCTATTTGTGTCCCATTTCATTCTATTTCATTCTATATTTCTTCTTCTTTACAATAAATACTTAATACTCTTTATGCCATTATGTTGTGACGCTATTCCTACCCTGCCCTCAACAATATTCTAGTCAAATCGGCCAATATGGCCCAAAAGGATCTTTCTATCCTGTATAGTAGCCTGTGAGAAAAAAGTGCAAAAATATAAAATATAAAAATAATTTTATATAAACAGTAGTAAAAACCAGAAAAAGAGATTTTCGCATGATGCATTCTCACATTCTAGACAATTTGTCCAAATAATCTATAAATGTATTATCAGATCCCCTTTCATATTCAAGCCCATAGGGGCTTTTGTATTCAGTTCTATAATATAGTGTGATTCTAGTTGCCTAAGTTTTCGTTCCCTATTTCCACCTCTGATGTTGGGAGGCACGCAATCTATCACAAAATAGCTAAGCTCTTGTGCATTTCTAGCATGGTGGAAATCGAAATGTCGTGCCACTGGATATGCCTTGTTGCCATTTCTGATGGCTCTGATGTGTTGTAAAATTCTAACGTGTGCTGGATGAATAGTACTGCCCACGTACTGCAAACCACACGGGCACCGCAGCACGTAGACAGCATACTCAGTCCTGCACGATAACAGGCCTTTGATTTTTTTCTGTCTTTTGGAGAGTCCAGGTTTGTAAAAAAATGTTTTTTTCCCATGGTTACAGGCTTTGCATTTTGTGCATTTTAAAAACCCCTCTTTCCTTTTTAACCATGTGTGCATCTTGATGTTTTGTTGTTGTGGGATCATGTTGCTAACTAACATCTGTCTGAATGATCTAGCTCTCCTGAAGGTAATCGCAGGTCTTTTTTGTACTAGTTTGCCTAGCACTATATCATTCCTAATAAGGTGCCAGTGCTTGTTTAGGATGTTCCTGACTTGACCGTGCTGCCGGTTGAAGGAGGTAATCATTCTGATTTCATTATTCTGTGTTTTATTTCTCTTGATCTTGCTCTGACTATCTTGGAACAGAATTTCTTCCCTTGTCCTCTTTTTAGCTTTTTCAATGGAAGCCTGAATATGCTCCTTTTTGTACCCTCTAGCCTGGAATCGTTGTTGTAGGTTCCCAAGTTCTATTTCTAGGGTTTGCTGGTCACTACAGTTACGAATGGCCCTAAGGCACTCCCCATACGGTATACTTTTGATTAAATTTTGAGGATGGAAACTTGTTGCGTGTAACAGCGTGTTACCCGCTGTAGGTTTCCGAAACATTTTAGTGTGTAATCTCGAATTTTCTATGTACACTGTTAGGTCTAAAAAGTTGACTGTAGTGCTGCTGATGCAACTAGTAAATTGCAAATTTAAAGAGTTAGTTTGTATTCTCTTGATGAAATTATTTGCAGCTTCCTCTGTTCCTCTCCAAATAATAAATAAGTCGTCGATAAAACGACTCCAGTGTAGGATATTCTCTTCCCATATTTCTTGGAATTCGACCCGGATCACCTGCTCCTCCCACCAGCCCATATGCAAATTAGCATAGCTGGGGGCGAAGCAGGTGCCCATCGCGGTGCCACAGATTTGGTGGTATAGAACGTTGTTAAAGAGGAAATAGTTATTTTTCAAACACATGGAAACCATTTGGAGCAACATTTGAGTGTGTGACCAGAGTTTAATTGGTCGTTCACTCAGAAAGTATTTTATGGCTCTTAGGCCATCCTCATGTTTTCTACTAGTGTATAGTGTGGTTACGTCAATAGTGACCAGCAGCATGTCATCCTCCCAGGGTATGTCATATATCTTCTTAAGGAAATCACCCGTGTCTTGAATATAAGAAGGCAAAAGTTTCGTTATTGGACACAAAAAAGAATCTATAAATTTGGAGGTGTTTTCTAGGGCCCCCCCAATTGCTGAAATAATTGGTCGCCCTGGTGGGTTTTCTGCATTTTTGTGGACTTTAGGTATTAAATAAAATACTGGTGTTGTGGGGTTGGACACTTTCAAAAACAACTTTTCATCCCTGGTAATTAAACACTGATTATACCATTCCTCAAGTTGTTCATTAAATATGTCAAAACTTCTTTGCATTATTTCCGGCGATGTTTTGACATAATTTGTGCGGTTATTGAGTTGTTTATGGGCTTCAGCTAGATATTTTGCCTTGTCCCAGAGGACAACATTCCCACCTTTATCAGCATTTCTGATTATACAATTCCCTCTAGATTTAAGTTTTGAAATTAATGCAGAATGTTCTTTTTCTTGCTGTGAGAAATTTTTATGTTGCACACTGGTACATTTTTCTAAATTCTTTAAATCATTTATAACCAACTCATTATACACATCAACTGAGTCCTTGGCAGTCATTGGCATGAATTTCGAATTGGGTCTAAAATTTGTGGATACAGTTCCTTCAATATATAGTTCTTGTTCTTTTGCCAATTGTATCGCTTGGCTATTCGTTAGAGGCCCCATTGAATTTTTGCTCACATCCGCTAACGTCTCATGCAGGTCTATGTTGCTTCTGTATTGATCGTCCATCTTACCCAATTCAAGTATTAAATCCATATCAGATACCGCAAGACTTTTGGTTTGTGTGGATGGATCTGGTATCATGTGAAGATTAATATCTTTTTTCGTTTGACTTTGTGCAAAAATTTTTTTTAGTTTCAAAGATCTTACGAATTTGAAGGTGTCTACCCTAGTAGCCACATAGTTGAACTCGGCTGGGGGGCAATATGATAGTCCCAGCCGTAAAATATTCTCTTCTTTACTTGTTAAACTGACGTCTGTTAAATTGATGATAGAGCTTTCATCAGCCATTGGTTCAGTATTCTCTATTTGTTCCCTTTGGTATTGGGTGTGTTGGCGTTGTTTGGCGCCTTTGCGCCTCTTCTGCCTCTGCCTCTTCCTCTTGGTTTCTTTTCGTATTGAGGTTGGGGTCTGGGTCGAAGATTGAACTTTCTTTCTTGTTCTAAAAAACTGAACTCATCAATAACAGACGGTATAGATTTCAAAGGTTGGTGACTACGACCTTCCTCCAAGTCAGTGTCAATTTCTGAACTCTGAATGCTACTTGCCTCCGAGTGTACCTCTGCTCGTGCTTGCGACAAAGGGTTCATTCTCTGTTTTCTCAGGGTGTCGAATTTTTTGGCAAAGGTATAAATCTGCCCTCTATCATAGTCATTTTTTCTCTGATGAATTTCAGCGCTTTCCTTTCTTTAATTGTTGTTTCTTGCTTCTTTAGGCGCTCAGACATTTCTTTCATAAATTTGGTGATAGGTTCTTGATCTCCTTCTTTAGCCAGCATTTCAAGGATTTGAGCTATTTCTTCCATGATTTTTTTCCGGTCAATGTCCGCATATTTAATCAAGATCGCTAACATGTCCCGTGATGCTTCTTGGTTGTTTGCTGCCCATTCTAATAGCATATTGGGGTTGGGGTCCTCATATGTTGGTACAACCAAAATACGCAGTCCTCGCGGAATTCGTTTCACTTCCAGGTAACGTTGCAGGGATTTCGCTTCCCACCATTTCGAAAGCTCGCTACGCTTAAGCTTTTCTAAGCGTTTCAGTCGCGTAAAGGTATCTGAAACTACTTCAATAGTTTTTAGGTCTCGGCTAGCGAAGGCTGCGCTTGCGCAGTCTCGCTCGCGAGAGATAATGACTTGGAGTAGAGGAGCTTGAACCCGCCCCTCTTCTCCCCTGTTCTCCATTGGCTGGCCTCGTAAATGCTGGCCAGCCACTGGAGAAGAGGTCAGTCACTCCGATCAGGCCCCGTCCTTTTCAGATCGGGGGGCGTGTTTTTTGCGAAAATTCGCAGGGAGGAGACAACAGCAAAACACGCCCCCGAATCCGAAAATGACGATGCGTTTCTCCGAGGCATTTTTGCTCTGCCTCGGAGAAAGGCGGTGGTGTGCTTGTCCTCTCCCCCTGCTCTCGGCTCCTGCCCTTTAAATATTTTATTTCCTGTCAACTTTTCCCCGTATGGATACTTTTTTTTCTTTTTGTGTTTAATTTGCAGGCGGCCCCCATCCCGTTTTGATTTGTAGGAGCCCCTCTCCCCCACTACAGCCCGTTTTCTCAGGCCAGCTGCGTAAACGATAGTTACTGGTTGCTTTTTACATGTTAAAACACAGAACGGGGTTACTTCCTGGCCTTCCGCAACACTGTTATAACAACACCCTCAATTGAAGTAGGAACTCCGGCTGCTTACAACGTGTTGGCTTTTTTCTGTTTCAACGGGAGTACAGTCTTCTTTCTATGTCCATGAGTGTCTGGTTGCAGCTTGCTGTGCTCGGCCACCCGTCGGCTAGGGGGCGCTGCTGCACTGCCGCCATTTTGCCTGTTGTCGTCGCTGCTGCCGCTGCTGCATTTGCTGCTGGTGTGCGCGCGCCTCACTGTCCAGCACTCGGCGTAGAACAGATCCCAAGGTCTGCTGGGCCCGCACTCTTCGATCAAACCGGGAGGCCCATGTCGGGATCACGGAGGAGAAGGAGGTGGGGCAGGGCTAGGGCGCGTCACTCGAGCAACTGCAAAGGCTGGGGCGGAGTGGAGCCTCAACAGTGACATACACCACAACACCCCTATCCCCGCTCTGATTTCGCAGCGGCACCAACTCAAAGAGCAACATGGAGGCCGTCAAAGTATTCAACAACGAGGTGAGCATCCGAGGAGCATTACTGTCCGCATAGATTTATATTCCTGCACAGGGACTGGGAGCCAGTATACAGTGGACTGGGCCTGTTGCCTTGAGTATGAATGAGAGCTCTAGGTGTCTCGTAGCGCCCTCATTTCGAGCCCCTGCCTCGTCTTGCACGGGCGGTTTTCACAATAGCGATCCGATCCGCACCTCTGCAATGCAGACCGCATTATATTCCCCCGATCGGGTCTAACTTCCCCCGTAGCAGCTCCCCCCCTCCTAAAACAAGCATTTACAATGCAATGTACCACCAAATCCCCGTTACTCCAGCAATCTTTCACCTGGGCGGGGGCTAAACACTCCTGTTGAAAGCACCCGACTGTCCAATGATGAACTGCACACTCCCAAAACGAAATTCCTTCATTTGGATGGCCTTGCCCCCTCCCAAACCCCATTAACCCTGTAACCAGACCCCTCGCTACCTCTTCCTTAGCTGCCTAAACTACTGCTCCCCCTGGCGCGCTTTTGCCTCCGTCGAAACCCTAATCAGTATCCTCTATCATGACTCCTGATCCTCCCAGCGCTCCCCATCCCCCGTGTGCTGTCCTACTCGCGTGGCTTCTACTCCTCCACTGGCCACCGCTATTGTATAGGGCCCTAAACTCTGTGTATCTTTAACACCATTTTATTGTGACCAACCCATAAACCGACACACATCTCCTTAGCTACTAATGAAAGAACGCGCTCTTCCCCACTTGGACCTCCTGTCACCTCATCCGCCCCTGGAGCCCGGCATGTCACTAACTTGCTCAAACCACCATTGTGCCAGACCCAGAATAAACACCTCAAGAGCGTCAAACCTGCCCCCTATTGTCCTGTGCAAGCGAAGGCACTCTGAGCCATCCATTACACTTATTGCCCAACTGTACCTGGACCCCACCCACGTTCCTGTGAGAGCCGTCCGCGGCACAAGGTCACACCGCTGGTCTGCTGTGCATACGTTTCCAAAGCAGTGGGGCCCTCTGGGGCCCGGGCATAGGGGTGCCCTTACTCTCCTGACCCACCTGTCCGAGCTCCTTCCGCCACGTTTCATGCTCTCCCACTTTAGAAAGTGACGCTCTGCTCTACACCCCACCCGCTGACCTCACTGATTGAACCCTCCGCAGCACCTCCAATTCCTCACAGATGGCCACATGCTAGTGGGCAGAGCCCAGCAACCACATCTATCCTCTCTGAATGGCACCCCAAATTGCCGCTCTGGCATCTCCCAGCACTCGTGCATACCTGACTGGCATAAACAACCGCCCACCCTTAACACCCCAAAGGCACCCCCCCACCACCCGATTGTGCCCACCCCAAGCGCCCGCAGGCACCGCGGCTGACAATGAACTGCCACTGATACAACTGGCCTCAGAAGGGCGAGAGGCCAGGGCATGAAGACTGTGCCCAAACCAAGGACACCAGCGGCTCCCCGAATCCTCCGAAACATCCCCTCTGCTGTTGTTAGTCAGCTGATAGTGCAGGGAGTGACATATATATACGAACTTGATTTCCCTTCCGCAGTAGCCCTGCTTCGGTATGCCATACCGCACTTGTGGTGTATGCCCCCACCCACTCTTTTACCATTTGCTGTGTTTATGTACTTGGATTGCCCACTCTGCACGCAGTCCTGTTCATCTGATCGTTCCTTTGAACAGTCACAGAGAAAAGACATGTGCTGATCTCCAGCAAAAACGACCCCTCCCTATGTGCCGCACCCTCCGCAAAACTGACAGGGCAGGGAAAGAGACCGCTAAAGTGCAGCCTCAAACCGACAGCAGCAGAGCGAAAGACAGAATGTCCCGGCTTTTTCACAGTGGTGGAGGGCCAGGCCTTTACCATAAATGCTTCCGGTCTCAGCAGTGCAGGGTGCAGTCAATGCCAGTATGTCCAGCAGCCCTCTCAGCGCTGAGACCAGAGACAGTAAGACTCTGTGTAAATCTGATTGGATGATTGAAGGAGATGGGCATGGGCAGTCACGTTAGCTCATGTTGACATATTTGGTACCAACCCTTGAACTTCCTTGTACAAGAAGTAATGCAAAGGGTGAAATCGTCTTGAACTGGGCCCATCTTATCAATCCGCAAGTTTTTCTCCTTCCCTGTGATTCTCAGAAGAGGTTAACAGTTTGTAATATTGTTCATTGAATTCTTATGCACATTTGCTTTGTACAGCTCAGGTTGTAAGTTTACTGTACATAAAAAAAAATTGTCAACCAGAAAGCAAGAGCCTTTTCCCAGAAAAGTTAATTAAACGTGAGCTAAAACAAACATTTCCTTGAATAAGTTGCAGAATTTATCCCGTTGTTTGTTTTATGATATCCTGAAACTCCCTGCTCAAAAATGCACATGTAGAACAATATGCTAGCGGAGGAAATCTGCAGCACTGTTTGATCGCGCACTTTGCGAATAATGTCGCTGTTGCGCTGTAGAAGTGAAGCATTAATCGAAAGTGTGCAATGGAAGCGAAAAGACCCAAGCAATTGGTGCTTAACGTCCCTGGATTTAAAATGTGCCTTCCTTGTAACGAACGGCGCAACAAACCTCCCTCTCTGATTTCAGTAGGTGAATGTAAAGAGTAAATCAGAGAACCAGTGAGGAGTAAGTCGTGCGCCCTCATCCATTGCTTCATCAGACTTCTACATTGGAGATTTTCCATGGATTCCATCACTCCTGCCCTCAGTGCGTAAACCTGTGGCGGTGTGTAGCTAGCACTATTGTGGAAGTGAATTTTGCGTCTGCCCGTGTTGTCTTTTACCTGCTTTCTTCTTTGGTTCTGTTTTGCAGAAGGTGGGCATTGGAGGGTCATCCACTTCAGTCTGCTGATTCAACTATGTATTTGAGAGTGATTAAGCTATTGACATTGTAAATAACAATACCGTTTCTTTAAATGTTTAAAAAATAAAAATTAATAATGCTATGAGCAATGCCAATAGCTCTAACTTTACCAATGCCGAGACCATTGCATTGTAAATGCTTGTTTGACTTGCTGTTGCTTTTGTGGACTCATGAGTATCATCAAAAATGGAGAGTGCTGCTTCCTCTCTTTCTCTTAGTTCCGCCGCTGACATTGTGTGTTACTTACTCAGGCGTAAATGCCTGTGGCCAAAAACCGTCAGTCTCTATATGCTAACTGCTAATATAGAGTATGAATAATCTTCCTGACTTCCCCGATTCCCGAGCTGTGTATGTTGGCGCTCCCTACCTGGGACTCCTGCCTCGTCTCGTGCCAGTCCTCCGACTGAACTGCGATCGTCGCTGGAACTCCAAAGGTAGGTAAACCGCTGCCGGATGCTCGCAATCAGCTTCCTTCACAATCCACAGTACGGGGGGGCGGCGAGCACAACCATCGACTTCTCTTTTCCTTGAGACAGCCGCCGCTCACCAAATCACCGGGTGCGTCGTCGTAAAGGACCGCCAAGGAAAAAGGTCCGTAATATTGCTTCTTTCTTTCTCTCAATGAAAAAGATTGACAACGCTTTGTTTTGGCCAATTAATTTATTGGAACAGCTTGGAAGGACGCGTTTCGCCTGCCCAGCAGGCTTGTTCACCAATAGTTTTACTCTTTTAAAATCGGCCATTTTAAACCACAGTGCATTAGAAAATAATCACGTGATGCAACTACAAACATAGTGTATTGAACAACAGACTAGTAGTTCTTTCATTTCGGACATTTCTCAATTCAATTAATTGTATAAACAGGTTAATGCACATACTTTATGCTTGAAAATGATGATTATTACTGCATCAATATAAAGATAAGCAATAAAAAGATATATTATGTAACAAATTGTTATAGTTCATTTTTTTGTTTCAATAAAACTTTATGCGTCTGATTGAATGACACACATTCAGGTCAAGGCCTTTGACCCTCATGGGTACTCAGCGACAATAACACAAACAACATTGTTGGTGCGTGAATATAGTTTTATTGAAACAAAAAAATGAACTATAACAATTTGTTCCATAATATATCTTTTTATTGCTTATCTTTATATTGATGCAGTAATAGCTGTTCCAATAAATTAATTGGCCAAAACAAAGCGTCGTCAATCTTTTTCATTGAGAGAAAGAAAGAAGCAATATATATATACATATATATATATATATGTATATATATTACCTACTGGCAGTCGACCTATTTTCCATAGGAAATCTGCAACATTCTATTTGGAATAAAGTTGGCGCCGATTGACGAATCTTCGCGAAATTTTCCAAACTTTTGGCCAGCTCCGGTCCGCTCCTATCCTGACAATTTCACGGTGATTCGTCAATCGAGGTCCGAGAAAAAAGGGGGTCCTAAAACGCGTTTACCCCATGCATTTTCCCATAGGACCTGTTGACGCAGCTACAACCTGAACTGCTGAACGGAATTTCACCAAATTTGGCAAAGAGGTAGTCCTCAGTTCAGACTCGTGCCTTTTGCCTAAATGGTGTAAATCCATTCAGTAGTTCCTGAGAAAATTAGAGTTAAAAAGATAGATATATCTGGGCGGAGCCTAACCACACTTCTCATCGTGAAATCTGATTGGCTGTCAGTACTTCATCCAAGAAGTGTTGGCAGCCATCTTGGGACCAATATACATGTTACCACCTCATTAAAAGCATTGCAGTTAATAGAAGGTTTTAAGACTTTAGTTATATTATAAATCATTTGTTGATGGTACCATACTCATTTTAGGAATTGTGGTGTGTTCTAAGGTGATTTTACCATGTGAAAAATCTTTCTGCTGTGATATCATGAATCATGTTTGGGAGAAAACTATTTTCTAATGCTTTTCCCACAGAGGTTTGGAAGGTGATCTATAAGCTAAACTGAGAGCATATTTTCTGTAAATTCACATTATCTTTCTCAGTCATGTGAGAATAAAGTCTGACATTCTCAGTCAAACATGTAAACCCAACAAGGGCACAGACTGTCAGTTGATTCCTTTGTGTTCTACTGCAGCTTCCCAGAGTGTTCTAAAGAACAACTAGAGCGCTAACAGTCCTACTTATGACAAACGTATTGCACACCTGAAGCCATCTTGATTGGTATAAAGTGGTAACTCTTAAAACATTTAATTTAAAAAGGAACAAAATGAGGGGGTTCATTTTGCCGTAGAAATTATGATTAGTGCTGCAGAAAGAAAAATTAGGGCACATATTGACTTCTCAAATCCTCTTCTATTTCATAAAGAAATTCTGACATGCAGACTGAAACATGCACTTTAAATACCAGCAGCAGACTTCCCTGGTGAGCAGTAGCTTTACTACAGTGATCTAATGAGCAACTAGAGTGCTAACATTCAGAATTTATGGCAAATGTGTGACACATCTGAATGCCTTCTTGATTGAACCAAAGTAAAAAACTGAAAGTATTTCCTACTGAGGAGACTGCAGTAAATGAGGAAATTAGGAAACTTCATAACAAATAAATCTCCCAAGATGGCCACCAGAGACAAAAGAGCCCAAATGTAGCCCAAATATCACCCAGATGTAGCCCAAGTATAGCCCAATGACAGAATGTCCCAGAGTGTTCTTAAGAACAACTAGAGCGCTTACTGTCTTACTTATGACAAAAGTATGACACACCTGAAGCCATCTTGATTGGAATAAACTGGTAACACTTACATTTAATTTAAAAAGGAACACAATGAGGGGGTTCATTTTGCCATAGAAATTATGATTAGTGCTGAAGAAAAAAAAATTAGGGCACATTTTGAGTGACTTCTCAAATCCTCTTCTATTTCATTAAAAAATTCTGATATGCAGACTGAATCATGCACTTTTTTAATACCAGCAACAGACTTCCGTGGTGAGCAGTAGCTTTACTACAGTGATCGAATGAGCCACTAGAGTGCTACCATTCAGAATTTATGGCAAATCTGTGACATATCTGAATACCTTCTTGATGGAATCAAAGTAAAAAACTGAAAGCATTTCCTACTGAGGAGACTGCAGTAAATGAGGAAATTAGGAAACTTCGTAACAAATAAATCTCCCAAGATGGCCACCAGAGACAAAAGAGCCCAAATGCAGCACAAATATCACCCTGATGTAGCCCACAAGTAGCCCAATGACAGAAGTGTGCAAAACACTTATTTTTTGTGTTTTTGCAGTTTTATATAGTGCAGAATTGTCAGGTATTGGAGTGCTTTACATGAGCATTGGTTACTTCACACTAGATCAAATTCATTTTGGTTGTAGACATGGGGAGATTAAGTGATTTGACCAGAATCACAGAATGTTGAGCTGAAGCACAAACTCCAACCTGGTTCCCCAGTTGCAAAGTCTGCAGCTCTGGAAGTAACACCACATCCTCTCCCCTAAGTGCAACATTTAATCAAGTGGTCAACTGGATAAAAAACATAAAGATTACAAATAATTTAAAAGTTCTTTGCCGCTATTTGAAAACTCAGAAAATATGTCCTCATTTTAGTTTTTAGAGCACTATCCATAATTTTGATGCAAATAAGACCCTCTCATATATGTAATTTCTAAAGGAAATGCTCTAGGTATTACAGTTTTGATTACATCAAGATGACGTCAGGCGTTCCACACTTTTGAAATAAATATAGAATGTTAGCAATCTAGTAGTTCATTGGGATACTGTTGAGAGGCAGAGGCCAGAGGCACGGACTCTGAAAATTGAAGGCAGGTAGGAGAGTGCAGAGGCAACAATTTGACCACACTGGGCAGGCAGGAAGGGCAGTGGCAGCACAACAGACTATGGATTTTCTATATCTATTGATGGTGTTCTATCACGTGGTGAAAGCATTGTATAAAAAAATGGCGTTTCTTACTCTCTGGTTCTGTGAACAAGGGCAAGTGGTGCCCGAAACCCTTATTCAGGAAACAGCAATAAAAATTTGATTTGCCTGCAGTTTTGGTGGTTCGTCAATCCTTTGTGGTGGAAGAAGCGCTGATAACGCTACAAGCAGACGAAGGATCTTTGGTGATTTCTATATCAATTTGTGGAAGGTGGTTGCTTCCGCGACGAACCCACTCCCTGTAAAGCTGCTGCTGCCCTCAACCAGTGACGGTGTGGTTCCGAGAAGGGAGTATTTGGCGGCAACCCCCTCGGCAGCTGGGAAGGCTCGATATTGCCGGTCGGAACACGGGCAAGGTACCGGTGGAACAATTAGTTCCGAAAAGGCAACAAGCGTATCAGTGATTGCACAGGTGGAGAGGAGTAAAAGGCAGTGAGCGGCGGGCGGATTTGGCTTGTGCCGCAGGATTGCAACAACATTACGGCTGTTTCCTTGAAAATGTCAGAGGAGGTGGTCCGGATAAGAGAGGCTGCTGCCGAAGAAGGATTTAATGATTTGCCCACCAAAACAACGGAACGGGAAGGTATGAAGAGAACAGGCTCTAGCAAAGAAGTGGATGCAAGAAACTTGAAAAATGTATGAAGTCGGAAACCACTAAATGGTGGGAGCGTAAATCCCTTACAAAATTTATTGAAGTGGGTCGCATTCGAAGTGGTTTACGAATCCTTTTAGCCCCGAGCTTTGAGAGCCCAAACCCCAATATGCTTAGAGAATGGGGGGAGAGCAATTTGTCCACATCGATGAAGTTGGTGCATATTTTGGTTAAATATGCTGAAATAGATCGGCAAGCGCTATTAGAAGAAATTACACAAATGAATGAATCCCTGGCGAAATTGGAACCAAGTTATTTCGTTGCTAAGACAAAGCAAGATATTCAAGATAGATTAGCAAAGCAAGAGGAGAAAATTAAAATCCGAAAAACGCATACATTTTTGAGGGACAAATGCGACTATGAGGAAGGTCGCATTTTTACATTTTCCTGCAAATATGAAAATGCAAAAAAAGCTATATTTGAGAATGGACCCCAAGGCGCTAAATCTCCTCAAATGACAGGAGGTATGATGACAGGAAGCTCGACACTGGATAGTGACTCCCTGACCAGCGAGATTTCATCTGATAGTGACAGTACTGTCAACATGGGAATTAGCGACAAAAGAAAATCTTGAATTTATGAGAGGAGGTGATTTTTTAGCATTTGACCGGTGCCAAACCCTGAGGCCGCGGAATCCAAACAACAAACCAGAGCGAGGAAAAACGCACAGAGAAGGGAGCGGCGCAAAAAATGAAAGAGCGCCATTGAAAAAAACATATTGGCGCAAAAGGTGAACAAGAGTGACAATACTATTATCAACCTCTCTACCTTTACATTATCACAAGCGGAAGAACAACTACTTAGCTTGGGACTATCTTTTTGCCCGGTAAGCGATTTTAATTATTCTCAAACCAGGGTGGACGTCTTCTGTTTTATAAGAAAGTTAAAATTAAGGAGGGACTGAAAGAGATGCAGACTATCAATGTGGAAAGTGATGTCAGTGGAAGTGGGCCCACCATTGAGTTAGACACCTCAGATGCAACTATATTGCGAGAATTGCAACATCTGAATAAGGAGGGGATTGAATTAGAAGGAGAATTGTGCTCCACGCAGGTAGGGCTGCGTATTGAGAATATTACCCAATTGGGAGCCGGGATTAGTCCTTTTAAATCAAAATCTAAATTCATACCCATAATGCCCAAGGACGCGATAGACATTCATCATGAGGTAGAAAAGGAACTTATGGCCTAGAAAAGAGAAGGGGTGATATCAATGGAAGAATTTAAATTCATGAATATAGAACATCCAGTGGTAGCTAAACTTTATTTCATCCCTAAAGTCCACAAAAAACTTCACCGGTTCCCGGTAGGCCCATATTATCGGCCATTAACAGTGTAGGCCAAACTGTTACACAATATGTGGATTTTTTGCTTCAAGATTTTGTCAAAAAATTGCCTAGTTATGTGAAGGATACTGGTGACTTTTTAAGAAAGGTACATGGTATTACATGGTAAGATAATTTACTTTTTATTACGTTGGGTATTGAATTCTTGTCCACCAGTATAGAGCATTTCACTGGTCTAAGGGCTATTCAGTATTCTTTAGATTCCAGACCAATTGAGTTTTATCAACATAACAAGATGCTTCTAAGTCTGATCTCATGGTGTCTGCACAATAAGTTTTTTTTTTTTTGGCAATTACATTTATTTACAGAAAAGAGGTGTTGCGATGGGGATTGCTTCTCCCCCAGCTACGCATGTTTGCATGTAGGCTGGTGGGAGGAGCAGGTCCTCAAAGTTATATATGCTGCTGTTTTTAAGGAACATGTCTTGTATTGGTTACGGTACATTGATGACGTTTTTATTGTGTGGCAAGGTAGCGAATCAAGTGCATATAGTGAGAAGACCCTTAAGGCTGCCATAAATACGACCAAGGAGCGATCTAGGGAGTCCTTACTCACAACAGTGCAGATAAACCAGCTAATGATAACTCTGCCCCGAGATTGATTACTGCCTTCATTAAACAAGAGAGAAAGGTACACGCTATTGTCAAACATCACTGGCCAATTGTCCTGACAGATGGTGTGTTGTCTGCTAGATTACCATCTCAACCCACTGTTACTTATAGAAAGGGCATTTTAATGCGCACGCAGATGGGGAAAGTTTGCCCAGAATTGGCAGCTGCTAAAACGTGGCTACAACCAAAGAATGGCTTTACAAAATGCAGCACATGCAGAGCTTGCAGGTTTGGGAAGAACACTACACATTATTCTTCACCGTTCAGCCCAAATGAAATAGCCATTAGGGGCAATTTCTCATGTAGAACGGAGTTTGCGGTATATATCCTGACATGCACCTGCGGACTAAGATATGTGGGAAGTACCAAGCTGCAGGTGCATGTCAGGATATTGCAACACTTAAGTGCCATAGTAAACAACAACTCCACATATCCGGTAGCTCGCCATTTCAAACAAACACACTATAACGACCTTAGTTGTTTGAGTTTTTTTGTGGCAGCTGCCATTCCAAAACTACGACGTGGAGGTGATCGTGAAAAAGCCCTGTGACAGTTGGAATCAAGAATGATTTTAGAGCTTGATACCAAATTTCCATATGGTTTGAATAACACAGAGAATCTGCATAACTTTTTATAGATAGTTTGATTCCACCATGACTAGATAGAAACTATGACCCTAAAGTATCCACTCTATTTTTTCTGTACCTGTTTGTAAATAGACATTTATCTGAGCAGCGGTCTGCAGTATGTGGGTGCAGTCAGGATTGGATTTTTTTTTCAGTTTTGTGTGCACCCTATCATCTGTGGCTCCTATGATGTCATACGGTGTCGCGAGCGGAGTCGTGCCATTATGACATCGTCGTTGATGTGGGAGAGCTAGGAATGAATTTACGCGAAATGCTGGCGCAGGGGATATTCACCTAAGTGTTCAGGCTAGTCCTTTGGGAGCAACTGTTTATGTTGCCACTCCAGAAACCGAAACCAGTGATCCGAGGGCAGAGGCCCTGCAGATGGCACACGAGGTGGGGAGCCCAGTCGTGTGCACCAGCGGGGCAGCGAAGTGACAAGCACCACTACCCACAGAAAAGGTAACAAGGGCACTGAATAACCCAGGATCTTCTCTTTGTATCTGGCAGGAACAACAAGGTTAAACTGCCCTAGTCCCAAAATGTAGAATTAGTGCTACAACGGTCTTCAAGAGGACCTGCGATGGATGCCGCTTCTGCCTTCCGTACACTGGAGGCGGCACATGGGTCACACGGTACGGTCAAACTGTGGTGGGACGCACACTCGTTGACCTCTCATGGCACTGCTCCACACTTCGGGGACAACGCTTTCCATTAGCTGTGTTTTCTGATGACGTGTCGCGCCGGCCCCATCCAACAGCAGAACCCCTTTAGATTCAAACAGACTCTTCCACTCTCTCACCGGAAGTAAAACCAGGCAACGTGGACACTTTCACAATACAACAGCCGGGAATTCCCTTTTTGGTAAAAAACACACATTCCTTCCTCCTAATTTGTCAAATAAACGAGTCACTGAAGAACACGGGCCACCTTCGATCGGGACACAGCCGTTACTTCGTGATACCATTACAATGCATGCATTACAACGCATGCGTTGTACATCGCGAAGTCATTACTACATATTTTTTTAGACCGCATGGTCATTTACCACGCATGCCTTTACAACGAATTTTGTTGTAAAGGTATGTATGGGAAATGACCATTAGTTCTAAAAAAATGTAGACGATCCACGTTGTTGTAAGGAAACAGAGGCTGTTCAGTTTCCTCACAACGATGTGCACCGCCCCTCAGAGATGACATGAAGTAGAAACCACGAGGAGAGAGGAACCACGAGGAGTAAGAGGTAAGGGTGATTGGGCATGGGGTGGTTATTACTTTTCTAGGGTTTAGGGTAGTGCATTGGTGTTTGGGTAGTGTAAGGGGTCGTGCTGAGAGTAGTGTTTTAGGGTTTAGGGTAGTGCGGTGGTGTTTGTGTAGTGTAGGGGGTCATGCTGGGGGTAGTGTTTTAGGGTTAGGGTAGTGGAGTGGTGTTTGTGTAGTGTAGGGGGTCGTACTGGTGGTAGGGTTTTAGGGTTTAAGGTAGTACAGTGATGTTTGTGTAGTATAAGGGGTCGTACATGGGGTAGATTTAGGGTTTAGGGTAGTGCAGTGGTGCTTGTGTAGTGTAGGGAGTCATGCTCGGGTAGTGTTTTAGGGTTTAGGGCAGTGCAGTGGTGTTTGTGTAGTGTAGGGGTAGTGCTTAGGTATTAGGGTAGCACAGTGGTGTTTGGGTAGTGTAGGGGGTTGTGCTGGGGTAGTGCTTTAGGGTTTAGGGTAGTGCAGTGGTGTTGGTGTAGTGTAGGCGGTCGTGCTGGGGGTAGTGTTTTAGGGTTTAGGGTAGTGCAGTGGTGTTTGGGTAGTGTAGGGGGTTGTGCTGAGGGTAGATTTAGGGTTTAGGGTAGTGCAGTGGTGTTTGGGTAGTGTAGGGGGCCATGCTGGGATAGATTTAGCGTTTAGGGTAGTGCAGTGGTGTTTGGGTAGTGTAGGGGGTTGTGCTGGGGGTAGATTTAGGGTTCAGGGTAGTGCAGTGGTGTTTGGGTAATGTAGGGAGTCGTGCTGGGGGAGTGTTTTAGGGTTTAGGGTAGTGCAGTGGTGTTTGGGTAGTGTAGGGGGTCATGCTGGGGTAGTATTTTAGGGTTTAGGGTAGTGCAGTGGTGTTTGGGTAGTGTAGGGGGTCGTGCTGGGGGTAGTGGTTTAGGGTTAGGGGAGTGCAGTGGTGTTTGGGTAGTGTAGGGGGTACTGCTGGGGGTAGTGTTTTAGGGTTTAGGGTAGTGCAGTGGTGTTTGGGTAGTATAGGGGTACTGCTGGGGTTAGTGTTTTAGGGATTAGGGTAGTGCAGTGGTGTTTGTGTAGTGTAGGTGGCCATGCCGGAATAGTGTTATAGGGTTTAGGGTAGTGCAGCGGTGTTTGTATAGTGTAGGGGGTTGTGGTGAGGGTTTAGGGTAGTGCAGTGGTGTTTGAGTAGTGTAGGGGGTCATGCTGGGGTAGTGTTTTAAGGTTTAGGGTAGTGCAGTGGTGTTTGGGTAGTGTAGGGGGTCGTGCTGGGGGTAGTGTTTTAGGGTTTAGGGCAGTGCAGTGGTGTTTGGGTAATGTAGGGAGTAGTGCTGGGGTAGTGTTTTAGGGTTTAGGCCAGTGCAGTGGTGTTCGGGTAGTGTAGGTGGTCGTGCTGGGGGCGGTGTTTTAGGGTTTGGGGCGGTGCAGTGGTGTTCGGGTAGTGTAGGGGGTCGTGCTGGAGGTGGTGTTTTAGGGTTTAGGGCAGTGCAGTGATGTTCGGGTAGTGTAAGGGGTCATGCTGGGGGTGGTGTTTTAGGGTTTAGGGCAGTGCAGTGGTGTTCGGGCAGTGAAGGGGGTCGTGCTGGGGGTGGTGTTTTAGGGTTTAGGGCAGTGGTGTTCGGGCAGTGTAGGGGTTGTGCTGGGGGTGATGTTTTAGTGTTTAGGGCAGTGCAGTGGTGTTTGGGCAGTGTAAGGGTTCATGCTGGGGTGGTGTTTCAGGGTTTAGGGCAGTGCAGTGGTGTTCGGGCAGTGTAGGGGGTTGTGCAGGGGGTGGTATTTCAGGGTTTAGAGCAGTGCTATTTGGGCAGTTTGGGGGGTTTTGCAGGGGATGGTGTTTCAGGGTTTAGGGCAGTGGTGTTCGGGCAGTGTAGGGGGTCTTGCTGGGGGTGGTGTTTCAGGTTTTAGGGCAGTGCAGTGGTGTTTGGGCAGTGTAGGGGGTCGTGCAGGGGGTGGTGTTTCAGGGTTTAGGGCAGTGCAGTGGTGTTCGGGCAGTGTAGGGGGTCATGTTTGGGGTAGTGTTTCAGGGTTTACGGCAGTGGTGTTTGGGCAGGGTAGGGGTCATGCTGGGAGTGGTGTTTTAAGGTTTAGGGCAGTGCAGTGGTGTTCGGACAGTGTAGAGGGTCGTGCTGGGGCTGGTGTTTCAGGGTTTAGGGCAGTGCAATGGTGTTCGGGCAGTGTAGGGGGTCGTGCTGGGGCTGGTGTTTGAGGGTTCAGGGCAGTGCAGTAGTGTTCGGGCAGCGTAGGGGGTCGTGCTGTGGCTGGT
This sequence comes from Triturus cristatus, assembly GCF_964204655.1. Taxonomy (NCBI): domain Eukaryota; kingdom Metazoa; phylum Chordata; class Amphibia; order Caudata; family Salamandridae; genus Triturus; species Triturus cristatus. Next base: position 885,570,694 of record NC_140594.1, read on the forward strand.
GTTTTAGGGTTTTGGGCAAAGCAGTGGTGTTCGGGCAGTGTAGGGGGTCATGCTTGGGGTGGTGTTTCAGTGTTTAGGGCAGTGGTGTTTCGGCAGTGTAGGGGTCATGCTGGGGGTGGTGTTTAAAGGTTTAGGGCATTGCAGTGGTGTTCGGGCAGTATAGGGGGTCGTGCTGGGGCTGGTGTTTCAGGGTTTAGGGCAGTGCAATGGTGTTGGGGCAGTGGAGAGGGTCGTGCTGGGGCTGGTGTTTCAGGGTTTTGGGCAGTGCAGTGGTGATCGGGCAGTGTAGGGGTCGTGCTGGGGCTGGTTGTTCAGGGTTTAGGGCAGTGCAGTGGTGTTTGTCAGTGTAGGGGTTCGTGCTGGGGCTGGTGTTTCAGAGTTTAGGGCAGTGCAGTGGTGTTCGCGAAATGTTGGGGGTAGTGCTTGGGGTGGTGTTTCAAGATTTAGGGCAGTGCAGTGGTGTTCAGGCGATGTAGCGCGTCATGCTGGGGGTGGTGTTTCAGGGTTAGGGCAGTGCAGTGGTGTTCGGGCAGTGTAGAGGATCGTGCTGGGGGGTGTTTCTGGGTTTTGGGCAGTGCAGTGGTGTTCGGGCGATTTAGGGGGTCGTGCTGGGGGTGGTGTTTCAGGGTTTAGGACAGTGCAGTGGTGTTCTGGCAGTGGAGAGGATCATGCTGGGGGTGATGTTTCAGGGTTTAGGTCAGTGCAGTGGTGTTCGGGAAGTGAAGGGGTCGTGCTGGGAGGTGGTTTTTCAGGGTTTAGGGCAGTGCAGTGGTGTTCAGGCACTGTAGGGGGTCGTGTTGGGGGTGGTGTTTCAGGGTTTAGGGCAGTGCAGTGGTGTTCGGGCAGTGTAGGGGGTTGTGCTGGGGGTGGTGTTTCAGGGTTTAGGGCAGTGCAGTCATGTTCGGGAAGTGTAGGGGGTCGTGCTGGGTGGTAGAGCTTCAGGGTTTAGGGCAGTGCAGTGATGTTCGGGCAATGTAGGGGGTCGGGCTGGGAGTGGTATTTCAGGGTTTAGGGCAGTGCAGTGGTGTTCAGGTAGTGTATTGCATCATGCTGGGGTGGTGTTTCAGGGTTTAGGGCAGTGCAGTGGTGTTCGGGGAGTCTAGGGGGTCGTGCTGGGGGTGGTGTGTCAGGGTTTAGGGCAGTGCAGTGGTGTTCGGGCAGTTTAGGGGGTCGTGCTGGGGCTGGTGTTTTAGGGTTTAGGGCAGAGCAGTGGTGTTCGGGAAGTGTAGGGGGACGTGCTGGTCGTGGTGTTTTAGGGTTTAGGGCAGAGCAGTGGTGTTCGGGCATTGTAGGGGGTCGTGCTGGGGGTGGTGTTTCAGGGTTAAGGGCAGTGCAGTGGTGTTCCGGCAGTGTAAGGGGACGTGCAGGGGTGGTGTTTCAGGGTTTAGGGCAGTGCAGTGGTGTTCGGGCAGTGTAGGGGGTCGTGCTTGGGCTGGTGTTTTAGGGTTTAGGGCAGAGGAGTGGTGTTCAGGCAGTGTAGGGGGTCGTGCAGGGGTGGTGTTTCAGGGTTTAGGGCAGTGCAGTGGTGTTCGGGCAGTGTAGGGGGTTGTGGAGGGGGTGGTGTTTCAGGGTTTAGGGCAGTGCAGTGATGTTCGGGCAGTGTAGGGGTCTTGCTGGGGGTGGTGGTTCAGGGTTTAGGGCAGTGGTGTTCGGGCAGTGTCGGGGGTCTTGCTGGGGGTGGTGTTTCAGGGTTTAGGGCAGTGGTGTTCGGGCAGTGTAGGGGGTCTTCCTGGGGGAGGTGTGTCAGGGTTTAGGGCAGTGCAGTGGTGTTCGGGCGGTGTAGGTGGACGTGCTGGGGGTGATGTTTTAGGGTTTAGGGAAGAGCAGTGGCTTTCGGGCAATGTAGGGGGTCATGCTGGGGGTGGTGTTTCAGGGTTTAGGGCAGTGCATTGGTGTTCGGGCAGTGTAGGGGGTCGTGCTGGAGGTGGTGTTTCTGGGTTTAGGGCAGTGCAGTGGTGTTCAGGCAGTGTAGGGGGTCGTGCTGGGGGTGGTGTTTCAGGGTTTAGGGCAGAGCAGTGGTGTTCGGGCAGTGTAGGGGGTCGTGCAGGGGATGGTATTTCAGCATTTAGGGCAGTGCAGTGGTGTTCGGGCAGTGTAGGGGGTCTTGCTGGGGTAGTGTTTCAGGGTTTCGGGCAGTGGTGTTCGGGCAGTGTAGGTGGTCTTGCTGGGGGTGGTGTTTCAGGGTTTAGGGCAGTGCAGTGGCATTCGGGTAGTGTAGGAAGTTGTGCTGGGGCTGGTGTTTCAGGGTTTAGGGCAGTGCAGTGGTGTTCGGGTAGTGAAGGGGGTCGTTTTGGGGCTGGTGTTTCAGGGTTTAGGGCAGAGCAGTGGTGTTTGGTCAGTGTTGGGGGTCGTGCTGGGTGTGGTATTTAAGGGTTTTTGGCAGAGCAGTGGTGTTCGGGCAGTGTAGGGGGACATGCTGGGGGTGGTGTTTTAGGGTTTAGGGCAGAGCAGTGGTGTTTGGGCAGTGTAGGGGGTTGTGCTGTGGGTGGTGTTTTAGGGTTTACGGCAGTGCAGTGGTGTTCGGGCAGTGTAGTGGGTCATGCATGGGGTGGTGTTTCAGGGTTTAGGGCAGTGCAGTGGTGTTCAGGCAGTGTAGGGGGTCATGGAGGGGGTGGTGTTTCAGGGTTTAGGGCAGTGGTGTTCAGGCAGTGTAGGGGGTCTTTCTGGATGTGGTGTTTCAGGGTTTAGGGCAGTGCAGTGGTGTTCGGGCAGTGTAGGGGGTTGTGCTGGGGCTGGTGTTTCAGGGTTTAGGGCAGTGCAGTGGTGTTTGGGCAATGTAGAGAGTTGTTATAGGGGTGATGTTTCAGGGTTTAGGTCAGTGCAGTGGTGTTCGGGAAGTGTAGGGGTTCGTGCTGGGAGGTGGTTTTTCAGGGTTTAGGGCAGTGCAGTGGTGTTCAGGCACTGTAGGGGGTCGTGTTGGGGGTGGTGTTTCAGGGTTTAGGGCAGTGCAGTGGTGTTCAGGAAGTGTAGGGGGTCGTGCTGTGGGGTGGTGTTTCAGGAATTAGGGCAGTGCAGGGGTGTTCGGGCACTGTAGGGGGTCGTGCTGGGGCTTGTGTTTCAGGGTTTAGGTCAGTGCAGTGGTGTTCGGGCAGTGTAGGGGGTTGTGCTGGGGGTGGTGTTTCAGGGTTTAGGGCAGTGCAGTCATGTTCGGGAAGTGTAGGGGGTCGTGCTGGGTGGTAGAGCTTCAGGGTTTAGGGCAGTGCAGTGATGTTCGGGCAATGTAGGGGGTCGGGCTGGGAGTGGTATTTCAGGGTTTAGGGCAGTGCAGTGGTGTTCAGGTAGTGTATTGCATCGTGCTGGGGTGGTGTTTCAGGATTTAGGGCAGTGCAGTGGTGTTCGGGGAGTCTAGGGGGTCGTGCTTGGGGTGGTGTGTCAGGGTTTAGGGCAGTGCAGTGGTGTTCGGGCAGTTTAGGGGGTCGTGCTGGGGGTGGTGTTTCAGGGTTTAGGGCAGTGCAGTGGTGTTCGGGAAGTGTAGCGGGTCGTGCTGGGGCTGGTGTTTTAGGGTTTAGGGCAGAGCAGTGGTGTTCGGGCAGTGTAGGGGGACGTGCTGGTCATGGTGTTTTAGGGTTTAGGGCAGAGCAGTGGTGTTAGGGCAGTGTAGGGGGTCGTGCTGGGGGTGGTGTTTCAGGGTTAAGGGTAGTGCAGTGGTGTTCGGGCAGTGTAAGGGGATGTGCAGGGGTGGTGTTTCAGGGTTTAGGGCAGTGCAGTGGTGTTCGGGCAGTGTATGGGGTCTTGCTAGGGGTGGTGTTTCACGGTGTAGGGCAGTGCAGTAGTGTTCTGCCAGTGTAGGGGGTCGTGCTTGGGCTGGTGTTTCAGGGTTTAGGGCAGAGGAGTGGTGTTCAGGCAGTGTAGGGGGTCGTGCAGGGGTGGTGTTTCAGGGTTTAGGGCAGTGCAGTGGTGTTCGGGCAGTGTAGGGGGTTGTGGAGGGGGTGGTGTTTAAGGGTTTAGGGCAGTGCAGTGATGTTCGGGCAGTGTAGGGGTCTTGCTGGGGGTGGTGGTTCAGGGTTTAGGGCAGTGGTGTTCGGGCAGTGTCGGGGGTCTTGCTGGGGGTGGTGTTTCAGGGTTTAGGGCAGTGGTGTTCGGGCAGTGTAGGGGGTCTTCCTGGGGGAGGTGTGTCAGGGTTTAGGGCAGTGCAGTGGTGTTCGGGCGGTGTAGGTGGACGTGCTGGGGGTGATGTTTTAGGGTTTAGGGAAGAGCAGTGGCTTTCGGGCAATGTAGGGGGTCATGCTGGGGGTGGTGTTTCAGGGTTTAGGGCAGAGCAGTGGTGTTTGGGCAGTGTAGGGGGTTGTGCTGTGGGTGGTGTTTCAGGGTTTACGGCAGTGCAGTGGTGTTCGGGCAGTGTAGTGGGTCATGCATGGGGTGGTGTTTCAGGGTTTAGGGCAGTGCAGTGGTGTTCAGGCAGTGTAGGGGGTCATGGAGGGGGTGGTGATTCAGGGTTTAGGGCAGTGGTGTTCAGGCAGTGTAGGGGGTCTTTCTGGATGTGGTGTTTCAGGGTTTAGGGCAGTGCAGTGGTGTTCGGGCAGTGTAGGGGGTTGTGCTGGGGCTGGTGTTTCAGGGTTTAGGGCAGTGCAGTGGTGTTTGGGCAGTGTAGGGGATAGTGCTGGGGCTAGTGTTTTAGTGTTTTGGGCAGTGCAGTGGTGTTCAGGCTGTGTAGGGGGTCATGGAGGGGGTGGTGTTTCAGGGTTTAGGGCAGTGGTGTTCAGGCAGTGTAGGGGGTCTTTCTGGATGTGGTGTTTCAGGGTTTAGGGCAGTGCAGTGGTGTTCGGGCAGTGTAGGGGGTTGTGCTGGGGCTGGTGTTTCAGGGTTTAGGGCAGTGCAGTGGTGTTTGGGCAGTGTAGGGGATAGTGCTGGGGCTAGTGTTTTAGTGTTTTGGGCAGTGCAGTGGTGTTCAGGCAGTGTAGGGGGTCATGCTGGGGCTGGTGTTTTAGGGTTTTGGGCAGAGCAGTGGTGTTCAGGCAGTGTAGGGGGTCATGCTTGGGGTGGTGTTTCAGGGTTTAGGGCAGTGGTGTTTCGGCAGTGTAGGGGTCGTGCTGGGGGTGGAGTTTTGAGGTTTAGGGCAGTGCAGTGGTGTTCGGGCAGTGCAGGGGGTCGTGCTGGGGCTGGTGTTTCAAGGTTTAGGGCAGTGCAGTGGTGTTGGGACAGTTGAGGGGGTCGTGCTGGGGCTGGTGTTTCAGGGTTTAGGGCACTGCAGTGGTGTTCGGGCAGTATAAGGGGTCATGCTGGGGCTGGTGTTTCAGGGTTTAGGGCAGTGCAGTGGTGTTCGGGCAGTGTAGGCGGTCTTGCTGGGGCTGGTGTTTCAGGGTTTAGGGCAGGGCAGTGGTGTTCGGGCAGTGTAGGGGGTCGTGCTGGGGGTGGTGTTTCAGGGTTTAGGGCAGTGCAGTGGTGTTCGGCAGTGTAGGGGGTCGGGCTGGTGTTTCAGGGATTAGGGCTGTGCAGTGTTGTTTGGGCAGTGTAGGGGGTCATGCTGGGGCTAGTGTTTCAGGGTTTAGGGCAGTGCAGTGGTGTTCAGGCAGTGTAGGGGGTCGTGCTGGGGCTAGTGTTTTAGGGTTTTGGGCAGTGCAGTGGTGTTCAGGCAGTGTAGGAGGTCATGCTGTGGCTGGTGTTTTAAAATTTTGGGCAGAGCAGTGGTGTTCGGGCAGTGTAGGGGGTCATGCTTGGTGTGGTGTTTCAGGGTTTAGGGCAGTGGTGTTCAGGCAGTGTAGGGGGTCTTTCTGGATGTGGTGTTTCAGGGTTTAGGGCAGTGCAGTGGTGTTCGGGCAGTGTAGGGGGTTGTGCTGGGGCTGGTGTTTCAGGGTTTAGGGCAGTGCAGTGGTGTTTGGGCAGTGTAGGGGATAGTGCTGGGGCTAGTGTTTTAGTGTTTTGGGCAGTGCAGTGGTGTTCAGGCAGTGTAGGGGGTCATGCTGGGGCTGGTGTTTTAGGGTTTTGGGCAGAGCAGTGGTGTTCGGGCAGTGTAGGGGGTCATGCTTGGGGTGGTGTTTCAGGGTTTAGGGCAGTGGTGTTTCAGCAGTGTAGGGGTCGTGCTGGGGGTGGTGTTATAAGGTTTAGGGCAGTGCAGTGGTGTTCGGGCAGTGTAGGGGGTCGTGCTGGGGCTGGTGTTTCAAGGTTTAGGGCAGTGCAGTGGTGTTGGGACAGTTGAGGGGGTCGTGCTGGGGCTGGTGTTTCAGGGTTTAGGGCACTGCAGTGGTGTTCGGGCAGTATAAGGGGTCATGCTGGGGCTGGTGTTTCAGGGTTTAGGGCAGTGCAGTGGTGTTCGGGCAGTGTAGGCGGTCTTGCTGGGGCTGGTGTTTCAGGGTTTAGGGCAGGGCAGTGGTGTTCGGGCAGTGTAGGGGGTCGTGCTGGGGGTGGTGTTTCAGGGTTTAGGGCAGTGCAGTGGTGTTCGGCAGTGTAGGGGGTCGGGCTGGTGTTTCAGGGATTAGGGCTGTGCAGTGTTGTTTGGGCAGTGTAGGGGGTCATGCTGGGGCTAGTGTTTCAGGGTTTAGGGCAGTGCAGTGGTGTTCAGGCAGTGTAGGGGGTCATGCTGGGGCTAGTGTTTTAGGGTTTTGGGCAGTGCAGTGGTGTTCAGGCAGTGTAGGAGGTCATGCTGTGGCTGGTGTTTTAAAATTTTGGGCAGAGCAGTGGTGTTCGGGCAGTGTAGGGGGTCATGCTTGGTGTGGTGTTTCAGGGTTTAGGGCAGTGGTGTTTCGGCAGTGTAGGGGTCGTGCTGGGGGTGGTGTTTTAAGGTTTAGGGCAGTGCAGTGGTGTTGGGACAGTGGAGGGGGTCGTGTTGTGGCAGGTGTTTCAAGGTTTAGGGCACTACAGTGGTGTTCGGGCAGTATAAGGGGTCATGCTGGGGCTGTTGTTCCAGAGTTTAGGGCAGTGCAGTAGTGTTCGGGCAGTGTAAGGGGTCTTGCTGGGGCTGGTGTTTCAGGGTTTAGGCAGGGCAGTGGTGTTCGGGCAGTGTAGGGGGTCATGCTGGGGATGGTGTTTCAGGGTTTAGGGCAGTGCAGTGGTGTTTGGGCAGTCTAGGGGGTCGGGCTGGTGTTTCAGGGATTAGGGCAGTGTAGTGGTGTTTGGGCAGTGTAGGGGGTCGTGCTGGGGCTAGTGTTTCAGGGTTTTGGGCAGTGCAGTGGTGTTCAGGCAGTGTAGGGGGTCGTGCTGGGGCTGGTGTTTTAGGGTTTCGGGAAGGGCAGTTGTGTTCGGGCAGTGTAGGGGGTCGTGCTGGAGGTGGTGTTTCAGGGTTTAGGGTGTAGTACAGTGGTGATTGGCAGTGTAGGGGGTCGGGCTGGTGTTTCAGGGATTAGGGCTGTGCAGTGTTGTTCGGGCAGTGTAGGGGGTCGTGCTGGGGCTAGTGTTTCAGGGTTTAGGGCAGTGCAGTGGTGTTCAGGCAGTGTAGGGGGTCGTGCTGGGGCTAGTGTTTTAGCGTTTTGGGCAGTGCAGTGGTGTTCAGGCAGTGTACGGGGTCATGCTGTGGCTGGTGTTTTAGAGTTTTGGGCAGAGCAGTGGTGTTCGGGCAGTGTAGGGGGTCATGCTTGGTGTGGTGTTTCAGGGTTTAGGGCAGTGGTGTTGGGACAGTTGAGGGGGTCGTGCTGGGGCTGGTGTTTCAGGGTTTAGGGCACTGCAGTGGTGTTCGGGCAGTATAATGGGTCATGCTGGGGCTGGTGTTTCAGGGTTTAGGGCAGTGCAGTGGTGTTCGGGCAGTGTAGGGGGTCTTGCTGGGGCTGGTGTTTCAGGGTTTAGGGCAGGGCAGTGGTGTTCGGGCAGTGTAGGGGGTCGTGCTGGGGTGGTGTTTCAGGGTTTAGGGCAGTGCAGTGGTGTATAGCAGTGTAGGGGGTCGGGCTGGTGTTGCAGGGATTAGGGCTGTGCAGTGTTGTTCGGGCAGTGTAGGGGGTTGTGCTGGGGCTAGTGTTTCAGGGTTTAGGGCTGTGCAGTGGTGTTCAGGCAGTGTAGGGGGTCGTGCTGGGGCTAGTGTTTTGGGGTTTTGGGCAGTGCAGTGGTGTTCAGGCAGTGTAGGGGGTCATGCTGTGGCTGGTGTTTTAGAGTTTTGGGCAGAGCAGTGGTGTTCAGGCAGTGTAGGGGGTCATGCTTGGTGTGGTGTTTCAGGGTTTAGGGCAGTGGTGTTTGGGCAGTGTAGGGGTCATGCTGGGGGTGGTGTTTTAGAGTTTTGGGCAGAGCAGTGGTGTTCGGGCAGTGTAGGGGGTCATGCTTGGTGTGGTGTTTCAGGGTTTAGGGCAGTGGTGTTGGGACAGTTGAGGGGGTCGTGCTGGGGCTGGTGTTTCAGGGTTTAGGGCACTGCAGTGGTACTCGGGCAGTATAAGGGGTCATGCTGGGGCTGGTGTTTCAGGGTTTAGGGCAGTGCAGTGGTGTTCGGGCAGTGTAGGGGGTCTTGCTGGGGCTGGTGTTTCAGGGTTTAGGGCAGGGCAGTGGTGTTCGGGCAGAGTAGGGGGTCGTGCTGAGGGTGGTGTTTCAGGGTTTAGGGCAGTGGTGTATAGCAGTGTGGGGGTCGGGCTGGTGTTTCAGGGATTAGGGCTGTGCAGTGTTGTTCGGGCAGTGTAGGGGGTCGTGCTGGGGCTAGTGTTTCAGGGTTTAGGACTGTGCAGTGGTGTTCAGGCAGTGTAGGGGGTCATGCTGTGGCTAGTGTTTTAGGGTTTTGGGCAGAGCAGTGGTGTTCAGGCAGTGTAGGGGGTCATGCTTGGTGTGGTGTTTCAGGGTTTAGGGCAGTGGTGTTTGGGCAGTGTAGGGGTCATGCTGGGGGTGGTGTTTTAAGGTTTAGGGCAGTGCAGTGGTGTTCGGGCAGTGTAGGGGGTCGTGCTGTGTCCGGTGTTTCAAGGTTTAGGGCAGTGCAGTGGTGTTGGGACAGTGGAGGGGGTCGTGTTGTGGCAGGTGTTTCAGGGTTTAGGGCACTACAGTGGTGTTCGGGCAGTATAAGGGGTCATGCTGGGGCTGGTGTTTCAGGGTTTAGGGTAGTGCAGTAGTGTTCGGGCAGTGTAGGGGGTCTTGCTGGGGCTGGTGTTTCAGGGTTTAGGGCAGGGCAGTGGTGTTCGGGCAGTGTAGGGGGTCATGCTGGGGATGGTGTTTCAGGGTTTAGGGCAGTGCAGTGGTGTTCGGCAGTGTAGGGGGTCGTGCTGGGGCTTGTGTTTCAGGGTTTAGGGCAGTGCAGTGGTGTTCGGGCAGTCTAGGGGGTCGGGCTGGTGTTTCAGGGATTAGGGCAGTGCAGTGGTGTTTGGGCAGTGTAGGGGGTCTTGCTGGGGCTAGTGTTTCAGGGTTTTGGGCAGTGCAGTGGTGTTCAGGCAGTGTAGGGGGTCGTGCTGGGGCTGGTGTTTCAGGGTTTAGGGCAGGGCAGTTGTGTTCGGGCAGTGTAGGGGGTCGTGCTGGAGGTGGTGTTTCAGGGTTTAGGGTAGTACAGTGGTGATTGGCAGGGTAGGGGGTCGGGCTGGTGTTTCAGGGATTAGGGCTGTGCAGTGTTGTTCGGGCAGTGTAGGGGGTCGTGCTGGGGCTAGTGTTTCAGGGTTTAGGGCAGTGCAGTGGTGTTCAGGCAGTGTAGGGGGTCGTGCTGGGGCTAGTGTTTTAGCCTTTTGTGCATTGCAGTGGTGTTCAGGCAGTGTAGGGGGTCATGCTGTGGCTGGTGTTTTAGAGTTTTGGGCAGAGCAGTGGTGTTCGGGCAGTGTAGGGGGTCAAGCTTGGTGTGGTGTTTCAGGGTTTAGGGCAGTGGTGTTGGGACAGTTGAGGGGGTCGTGCTGGGGCTGGTGTTTCAGGGTTTAGGGCACTGCAGTGGTGTTCGGGCAGTATAATGGGTCATGCTGGGGCTGGTGTTTCAGGGTTTAGGGCAGTGCAGTGGTGTTCGGGCAGTGTAGGGGGTCTTGCTGGGGCTGGTGTTTCAGGGTTTAGGGCAGGGCAGTGGTGTTCGGGCAGTGTAGGGGGTCGTGCTGGGGTGGTGTTTCAGGGTTTAGGGCAGTGCAGTGGTGTATAGCAGTGTAGGGGGTCGGGCTGGTGTTGCAGGGATTAGGGCTGTGCAGTGGTGTTCAGGCAGTGTAGGGGGTCGTGCTGGGGCTAGTGTTTTGGGGTTTTGGGCAGTGCAGTGGTGTTCAGGCAGTGTAGGGGGTCATGCTGTGGCTGGTGTTTTAGAGTTTTGGGCAGAGCAGTGGTGTTCAGGCAGTGTAGGGGGTCATGCTTGGTGTGGTGTTTCAGGGTTTAGGGCAGTGGTGTTTGGGCAGTGTAGGGGTCATGCTGGGGGTGGTGTTTTAAGGTTTAGGGCAGTGCAGTGGTGTTCGGACAGTGTAGGGGGTCGTGCTGTGGCCGGTGTTTCAAGGTTTAGGGCAGTGCAGTGGTGTTGGGACAGTGGAGGGGGTCGTGCTGTGGCTGGTGTTTCAGGGTTTAGGGCACTACAGTGGTGTTCGGGCAGTATAAGGGGTCATGCTGCGGCTGGTGTTTCAGGGTTTAAGGCAGTGCAGTAGTGTTCGGGCAGTGTAGGGGGTCTTGCTGGGGCTGGTGTTTCAGGGTTTTGGGCAGGGCAGTGGTGTTCGGGCAGTGTAGGGGGTCGTGCTGGGATGGTGTTTCAGGGTTTAGGGCAGTGCAGTGGTGTTCGGCACTGTAGGGGGTCGTGCTGGGGCTTGTGTTTCAGGGTTTAAGGCAGTGCAGTGGTGTTCAGGCAGTCTAGGGGGTCGAGCTGGTGTTTCGGGGATTAGGGCAGTGTAGTGGTGTTTGGGCAGTGTAGGGGGTCGTGCTGGGGCTAGTGTTTTAGGGTTTTGGGCAGTGCAGTGGCGTTCAGGCAGTGTAGGGGGTCATGCTGGGGCTGGTGTTTTAGGGTTTTGGGCTGAGCAGTGGTGTTCTGGCAATGTAGGGGGTCATGCTTGAGGTGGTGTTTCAGGGTTTAGGGCAGTGGTGTTTGGGCCGTGTAGGGGGTCTTGCTTGGGTGATGTTTCAGGGTTTAGGGCAGTGGTGTTTGGGCAGTGTAGGGGGTCTTGCTGGGGTGGTGTTTCAGGGTTTAGGGCTGTGGTGTTCGTGCAGTGTAGGGGGTCGTGGTGGGGTAGTGTTTTAGGGTTTGAGGGCAGTGCAGTTGTGTTTGTGTAGTGAGCAGTGCATGTGCTGTATCGCTAGGCGAGACCTAAAAAGCATTGCACCAAGATGGCTGCCAACACTTCCTGGATTGAAGTGTTGGCAGCCAGTTAGAGCCAAGCCCGTGCTTGTATAGTTAGGTCCCGCCCAGATATATCAAGATTTTTTTCCTTTAATATCTCGAAAACTACTGAACGGATTTACACCATTTAAAATTTATGAACCAAGCACTACCTTTTTACTTATGACCCGTTACGTTCAGCTCCTACCTTGAAAGGTTCAGGGTGATTCGCCAAGCGGGGGCCGAGAAAAAAGGGGGGTCCCAAAACACGTTTTCTCCATGTTATTTTCCCATAGGAGACTTTAGACACGCCTATAGCCCGAACTGCTGAACGGAATGATGCCAAATTTTGCAAAGAGGTAGCCCTTGGTTCAGAAAGAGACCTTTTTTTTAAATGGTGTAAATCCGTTCAGTAGTTCCTGAGAAATTCAAAAAATAGATGTCAAAAAATCAATTTCCCATAGGAAACTTTAGACACGGTTATCGCCAAAACTGCTGAACGGAATTACACCAAATTTGGCAAAAAGCCAGCCCTCGGTTAAGAAAGAGACCTTCTTTTTAAATGGTGTAAATCCGTTCAGTAGTTGTTGAGAAAATGAAACAATACCAGGGGGCGCGTTTGCAGAGTGGTGAAGGGAGAGGGTGTGCCTGATGTGACAAGTGTGCAAACGTGCCCTGTGGCACGTTTTAAGTTGGGGGATTAATTCCTCTTCAATTCTGAGGGTCCCTGGGGGCCAACAACCCCACCAGGTACCTCCAGTAAGCGCCAGTGCGCTGCGTTGCAGAGAGGTGGGCAACGCCACGCCCCTTTTTACACCTCTCTGCAACACAGCTCTGTGGCTCTTACTGGAGGTACCTGGTTGGCTGGTTGGTCCAGAGGGACCGTCAGGATTCAAGGGGACTTAATCTCCCAACTTAAAACGGCAACAGGGCGTGTTTGCACACATATCACCTCAGGCCCCCCTTCCTTCACCACTGCGCAAACGTGCCCGCGTTTTAAGAGGTAGTTTTAATCCCCCTGCCCTATAATGTACTAGTGCCTTACAGAGGAGGTCATGCTAATCACAGGGGTACCCCAATGCATAGTGTTCCCTAGTGTATGTAGGTGTTTTCACTGTATTCTAAGTGTCTTTTAGCATAGAACTGGCTCTAGGCCTGGTTAGTCAGTTACTACCAGTACCCGTCTGAAAACGTTGTGGGCACAGGATGATTTTGGAACAAGGCCTCTTTCTGCTCCTCTGTTGGTTCTTTCTGCACATGTCTTGCTTCCTCCTGCACTTTTCTTCGTCTTTGTGGAATTCTGTTGCTTCTTTCTGCATTTCTTTTGCTTCTTTCTGTGCGTTTTTTCTTCTTTCTTCACATGTCCTACTTCTGTAGGCATAGTTAGAAATTAGCATTTAAAAAACCTTTGAAATTCACTGAAAAAGCCATAGGTTTCAGGCACGTTATAGTTAGAAATTAGCATTTAAAAAACCTTAGAAATTCACTGAAAAAACCATAGGTTTTAGGAAAAGTTATAGTTAGTTGGACATTTCACTCGTACGAAACCCGTGAAATTCCCCCGTTATAGTTAGCTCAGCTAACTATAACTCACGTCCCCGCAATGCACTGCTGAGGATGTCACATATTACATCACTCATGACATCACAAGAGGAAGAGGAAGACGGGGTTCAGTCCGCAGGAAGACCGGATCATCGTCACGGAGGTGACCCAACACCATCAACAACTGTACGGCACCTTCACTGTGGCACTGGCAGGCCATCGTCACCAACGTCAATGCAGTCGGAGTGTCTAGGGGGTCACTGGAGGACATCAAGAGGCGCTGGCATGACCTGAAAAGGCAGACCAAACATAAGCTCGCCGCCAACAGGGAGGCAGCAACTGTGCCTGGAGGTGGGCCCCCTGCGACACTGGAGAAGCTGGATGAGCTGGAGCATATGGTGGCCACAGTCAGCAGTGAGGAGACGGTGGCAGGATTGGGGGGCCTGGACACAGCATGATACAACCTGAAGCAACAGCAACAGGGTGAGTAACGACCAGCGACGGGGGGACAAGGGAGATGGGCACAATGGCACACATGCACAATCAAGTCTAGCACACTGCACACCCACAATGACCGTGGAACATGACCCTGATTGGCTTGTCACACTGCAGTACACATAGAAATTCCAAGTAGGCCCCCACCCACAATGTGCACAGAGGGCCCCCCACCTATCAGCAACATCACTACCGACCCATGCACATGTGCTGAATCCAGCAAAACAGCAGCTCTGTGACCCACACTGACTATGCAAGTAATACTCCATGTCCGATAGCATGGCAGCAGCCAGAAAAATGACATCACTATGATGTGTCATCACTATGTTCCCTCACAAATGGAGCTGTGGCTAGATGTAGGAACAATGTTTGCACATGAAGGCACACCCTGGTAACTGACATCTATGCGCATGTGTATCCCTGAGAGACATGGGCAATTGGTTGACTGTGAAGGTGAGTATTAGCTGTGTCCCATTGCACATCAACAACAATCTCACAACCCTCAACGTAGGCACACGTCCATGTACTGAATAGGGCTGTGTGTAGGACCGACCCAAACGAAAGCAGGCCAGGAGTGGTGTCCTATACCACATGTGACACCAGACGTTCACATTGCATACCTACTCACACACAGCTGTGTGGACACATTCTGTTGTGATATATGACATTGCTCCAAATGGTCAGAGTTTGGACACCATACTCACATTGTTGTAGTCACATAAGTGCACATGACATCCAGCACCAATCCAAAAAACACTGTCTGGCTCACAGAGGTGGAGCTTCCCAAAGGGCCCCCCCCCCCCATTGCACAAGCGTCAGTCAGTTCCTCCCTGTGTAGGGGCGATGCTCATTGTGGCACACGAGTGGACAATCCAAACATCACACCTCACAGTTAGACACCAGTGGAGTAGAATTGACTTTATTGACATGTGCGTGTCAGTGCGGACGAGACAACGGCCACAACTGGCAGGGACATGCTTGAGACACTTACACGAAGCATGGGTACACGTCGAGGTTCAGGAAATGTTGGGGCTAAAATGGGCAACATTCATCATGGATGCCAACGCTCTCAGTCCACCTTGCCTTGCTGGATGATTCATGTTTTGTTTGGCGTATGCCCATTGCCCCGTGTGAGGAGGCATGACTCACTGCCCACGGGATCTGCATGATGCTCTACCTCCGGAGTGCGCCAATTGTCTGCTCTGCTGACGGTGATCAGGTGTGGGGGTCTGACAGGTTCACATGTCGTGCTACATTGCAATGTATGTGCTCTCCCCCAGCAGTGTGTCCGAAATGGTAACTTTGCCAAACGACGCTGTGTTGCACCCGGTAAGGACCTGCATCACCTTGCACAGGTGTGTGTACACAGGCGTTGTACCATGCACATGCATCCAGAGCCCAGATGAAGGCAGACGTTTTCCATGTAGTGGTGGGATATGTGAGCAATCCCCACGATGCAACAAGTTGTTGGGGCATGTGCTGTGGGTGACAATTGGATGTTACTTCATAGTTACTCGTCCATGAATGCCCGTGCAGCTTCATGTGCAATGTGGTCCAATAGTAAGTTGTTGTCGTGTCCAAGGAACACCAGGGTGAGCCAATCCATTAAGTGGTCCGGGCAAGTGTGCTCAGCCCACGCCGTTTCACCAATCCGCATCACAGCCCATTAGGGGAGCGCCTCGATGTGGTCACTGCACACGAGGAATTGTGCAATCTCCCATGCACAACTACCAATACATATGCAGTATGTCAGGGCGTCTCATGCACGGCTGTCTCGGTTACACTCCTGTTCGTGATCCAACAGGGGGCGCAGACACAGGTCATAGTCCAATTCATCAACAGTTGTGTTGGATAGGCAGACATCCATGGGACACTCGAATGTGCATGTTCGGCAGTGAAACCAGGGCTGGACGCAGGTGACGTAGGCAATGCGCAAGCTGAGCCGGTAACTGATCCGTAGCACTGCCATTGGCACTGCGCCCAGTAAATGCAGCATACATGCACGGTACTGTTCCACGTGACGGGGTTGTGCATGTGCCGGTGTGGCCTCCCATTGCATTGGTGCGTCTCGTGGAAGCGGCACTCTTCTGAACTGTGGCAGTTGTGTGGAGGATATGCCACAGCTCTGAGCAATGATTCGAATGTGTGTGCAACATTGGGGAGAGTGGCTTTCTGATTCCGTGTGTGTCAAGGACATCCCATGCATGGGTACCACAGGCAGGGGCTTCTGTGTGTGAGGTGTGGATGAGTCGCATAGTTCATTTGTGGAATGCGTGGTGTGGGAGTCATCCCCATCTGCCATGGCATCTCTCTCAGGGTGTTCAAGGCGCGTTCTGGACCAAGGTCAGAGGTGCAGGTGTCATCCCACCTTCTGCATTGGAACAATGGAGCTTTCATCCCTGATGTTTGTCTGACTACTACTTGCGTTTTAGGGATGTGATGTGGCTTTGGCGCTGAGATTGGGACGCGGCCCTGGGCTCATGGACACACACACACATGTTGGCATGTGCAGCCAGGTGGCCGAGAGGCCTTGCGCTGCTTGTGCAGTCTCACCCCGTCCCTCTCCCTCGCTCTCTCCCACTCTTTCCTTTGGTGGGCGCACCTTCTTCTCTTGGATTTGGTCTTCCAGGCTGTGTGCTACAGATTGTCCGATGAGGAGCCGCTAGGACTCATCCTAAGGGTTGTCTCTGTTTTTTTTTGTATGGTGTTTTGTGTTGGTGATTGCATTGCTGTTTGACTGAGTCTCCATTTTCTGGCCACACAGGTCTGTTGAATTTCCTGCATGTGCGACATCAGGCATAATGTTTGTATTGGGATTCGTGGTGTTGGTGTGCAGTTTCTTTGCCTGGTGTTGGGGGTGGTCCCGGGGGGGGGGGGTGTTGCAGTCCTGGGTGGGGTGTTGTTGGGTGTTGTGGCCCTCTTGGGTGTCCGGGCCGCTTGATGGGTGGCTCCATGGCATCTGTTGCCCTTCCAATGTGGCCCTGGGCTGGTCTCCCTTTTGTGGTGCTGGCTGCCGTCTGACTTAACACCAGGTCAGAGCAGGTGTAGATTTCCTGGTGCTAACGCGCCTTATCGCCGTTTTTGTGTTCTTATCGCCAATCTGGATGGTCGTTGAGAATGTTGTGGATGGTGTTGTCGCAGCTTTTGGCACGGGAACGCCTACTCTGCATCTCATTAGCGATAATTGTGGGGATCCTCTGTGGTGATGTTTTTTGCAGCTGCTATCACGGGTAAACTGGTATTGTGGGCTGTTAGCACCAGCTTGTGAACGGGGAGGTAAATTTATCATGACTTTGGCTGCGATAAAGTGCCATTAATTCAGCGATAGCTCCTTGTGAAAATGGCCCACAGTTTATAGGGACATTGTAGTTAGGCTCAGATTTTGCTGGAAACAAATAGAAATTCAGCAGGTATAGTAACCTGAGCTAACTATAAATATGCCCCCACAACATACTGCTTATGAGCTCACATATTACTTCACTCTTAACATGGTCCGTGACATCAATGATGGCATCTCGAATATTTTTTCCCCCGCGTGTACTGAGGTTCTCTCACAGGGCTCTCTGTGGTCCAGCTATGAGGTACTTTGGAAGTACCACTGGACCCACTGTAAAAACTTCACTTTCATGGTACTGTGGTACAGTGGAAGCTTCTCCAAGGAAATGTTTGGACTTTCATCTAGAAATCAAGTACAATAGAGTTGCATCATGTGTTTTTGGATCATTATGGCAGGCAGCAGCTTACTACATGGTGGTAACAATCATCTTCTAGACCACAAATGGAGAATACCTTACAGGGTTAGTGTGGGCAAAAACATAACTGCTCAACAGATGGTGGTTATTAGAAGGAGCATGCGGTAATTCTGATCTGTTTTATGCAGAGAGAGTATCTGGAGATGGCATTATGGGAAGCTGTGAAGAAGGTATGAGGTAAACCCAAGATAGGCTCTTATTTGGTGGCATGGGAACAGGAGAGGGTGAGGAGTGAGAGAGACTAGTCCCAGATTCATTTGTAAGTACAGTAAGAATGTTAATAGGATCAGAAATATGTTGCAAAAGCGCTGCCAGGTACTGAGAGGGATCAGATCACTGGGCAATGAATAAGTTCACAGCCACACACTAACCAAGACTTCTCTCTGCATGGCAATGAAAATAACAACAATAAAATCAGAGTTAATGGACATAAACAATTTACTAATTCTAACAATGCCACAAATGAGTGATGGACGGAGACTACTGTCTTTTCCTACAAATATACATTATACATGGACATTAACATAAGGCAAAAGTCCATTTAGTACATGTAGTAGTACCAAACAAGTTAAGTGCAATCTATAATTAACTTTTTACAGCATTCAAACATCATTACTAATTTTTAACTAGGTATGAGTTCAACTATCCTTAGATTTTGCCCTCAGACAGCAATACAGGGGTGAAACAACCACTTCAACCAAAGTATATGAAGTCACCACGGACCACTGCCTACTCTTAAAAATATGAAACAGTAACGTTTCATTTTTCTTTTTTTAAATGCATCCCGTTTTCTTTTAAGGAAAACTGACTGCATTTAAAAAAACAGCTTTATTTAAAAAGCAGTCACGGACATGGTGGTCTGCTGACCCCTGCAGGCCACCATCCCGGGAGTGCTACCCATTCCTAATGGGGTCGCAAATTACACCTGCCTCATGAATATTAATGAGGCAGGCAATTTGTGACCCTATTAGGAATCGCAAACAGTGTCTGAGACACTGTTGTACATTCCTATTTGCGAGTCGCAAGTTACGATTTGAAAATTACGCAATTTGTGACTCGCAAATTGGTAGGGTCGTACATCTGGCCCTAAGCTTCCATGAATGAAAACTAGATCAAATCCTAACTTACCTGAAACCACAAATATCCACACAAGCTGAACAATAGCATAACATGCTAGCAAGCGAACTGCGATTTTCTTTGCAACCAAGGTCTACCCTATCTTGAAACAACAGCCAGGGCACTACAGTAAAAAATATCAATGAATAAATTGAACTATAATCTGACTAAAAACATTTAAACAACAAAAATGTACACTTTTTCATAAATAATAATTGATCAACTAATTATCACTCTCAATAAAATTATAAAATATATAGAAACATTTCTGAATGCTAAAAATATTATTAATAATAATATGATTAGTGTTATTATTAATAATAATATTAATAATGATAATAATAAAGAATAATTTCTCCA
This sequence comes from Triturus cristatus, assembly GCF_964204655.1. Classification (NCBI taxonomy): domain Eukaryota; kingdom Metazoa; phylum Chordata; class Amphibia; order Caudata; family Salamandridae; genus Triturus; species Triturus cristatus. Next base: position 885,589,051 of record NC_140594.1, read on the forward strand.
ACTAAAACTAACATACAATAATATAAAGCATGCATAGATCAACAAAAGTACATATTATGATGATAATTTAACACCCAATTACAAGCAATAAACAAATCCCACCGAAAATATAAGTAACATAAAAAATAAAATTACTGACAATATTGTAGGTGAAGTCCTCCGTAGACAATAGGACACTACCAAAAACACATACTACATTCACAATATTCACAAACATAGAGCCTAATAACCCCCAAAATAAAAATAAAAAATATAATCCATCCAATACAACCATATCAAATCCTGGAAAGCCATCCAGAACCCCAAAAATATTAGAAAATCAAAACAAGCTTTTGGAAAAATAAAATAAATGGTTAGTTAAAGAATCCCAACAATTTTGCTTTGATAAAAAATAATTAAAGGCATCCACCCTCCAATAATAGAAGTTTGATTTCAATAAAAACACCTGTAAAAGAAAACACATAAAAAAAATCCTCAAAATAAACATGCCCCACACAAACACTTACATACAAGTCAAAGTACCTAAGAATAGATTAAATTATGACATACTGTAAAGAGCTTGTCTTCTGGGTGATGGTTGACTAATCCCCAGATGCAGTACAAGACGACAGGTTAAACAAATAAGTCTACTAATGTCCCAGACAATAATCCTGAAAAAAGGAGAAAAAATGGTAATCAGAAAAAAACTTTCTAGCTGATCAAGCCAAAACAGCAGGGAACAAAACTGCAGGAGCTGGAGAGAGTGCGGGCAATCCGCAGAGTCCATTGAGTGAGCAGTGATTAAAAAATAATTTAGACGCAACTAGACTTCATAGTGGTTTTCCTTTTTTAGTGCAGAACATGACATCATCCAAGAAGAGATTCGTCCATCTTGGATTGGGATAGGAAAACTGTTACATTTGCAATATATACATGTACTCGTGATGGTCAAAATTAAATATCAACAATCAATAATAAAAGTCTTCATCAATAATTTCTAGGAGCTTAAACACCAACAGTTATTCTATATGCAGCTTTTCACTGAGCGGGCACATGGGGAGACTCACCTTATAATTCTTTGAGTGGTGGTAACCTGACACGTGCCGAAAGAAACTAACATGGGTCTGTGCGAGGACACTGCCATGCACTAGGCCTGGGAGAGGCACCAGATGGCGCGGAGCTGCAGGACGGAGCCACCATGGCACAGACGGCGAGGTGCGACAATGAGGTAAGGAACTAATTCTTCCACATACTTCTTAACAATAAAATACATACAGAATAAAATAGAATTGGGCCTATTGCATGCACCTCAACCAACGACTAAGCTCCAAACAAACTATAATACAAAAAACACACTGGCATACAAATTCTAGCCCTACTAACAAACTGATGCATCCCTGAAGATGTACTTACTAGAGAAAATAGATCAAAACTCAACTTAACTCTACTAGAGAACAGCAATGAGGAACCAGTAACTTTTAGATTCACCAGAATCTAAAAATAACACAAACAGGCTACAAAAAAAGCTTTAAAATTTTCAAAAACTGAAACTGAAAGAAAGAGTATCTTACAATATTATCCAATGTATATAAATACTAATAATGGATATATTTTCTATAAAGTGTAAGAAATAGTTACAAAATTGTACATATATGCAAAAAAGTGTACTATATAAACCTTATATGTCTCTATTTTTAATACCTCAAAAAATTAAAGGACTAATAAAATAAAATTAAAAATGTTAAACGTTTGTATTAGTATGCATGTACATGCATATCAAAAGGTCAACGAAAATGTATATGCAATTAAATATATATTTTCTTTAATTAGTGCAAGCTTAAAATATGTTTGTTAAAATGCAAACTATGTTTTTATGTTTAATTAAAACTGATCAAATAAACTGTGTTTTTTTCTTTTAAAAAATGTAAATGAAATGTTTATTTTTATTGAATTAAATATTAATATTTTATCTAAAAAGTAACAACATATGTTGCAAGTTACATTCATAATTGCTACTAAAAAGGTAACCACATTGGGGAAAGTGTTGGACTGGTAGGGTGAGCCAAAAGGGTGGCGAGCGAGTGGGTGGGAGTTACATTTACTATTCTCACTCCATACTCCAAAAGTTTTGGGCTTTGGGGGTTATATTTACTATTGCCAATCCAAACATAACCACATTGGTGAAAGTGTTAACTTTGAGAAGGTTAAATATACTATTAACACTTCAAACTTAACCACAATAAAGAAGGTGTTGCAGGGCTTGATTTGCCATTCCCACTCCAAAATGAATGACATGGAGAAAAGTGTTGGTAGTTTGGATGATTTTATTACCTATTCCCACTCCAAACTTAAATAGGTTAGGGAAAGTTTTGGACTTTGGGGGTGGGAGTATTTAGAGTTACTTTACTTTAAATTAGTACTGAATTTACATTTCCTGCTCCAGACCTAATTGGAGAAAGTTTTGGACTTTGGTGGGGGCAGGGTTAAATGTACTACTCCTAATCCAAACCTAACCACATTTGATAAAATGCTGGACTTTGAAGGGGGGGTGGTTGATTTACTGTTCCTACTCCAAGCTTAACCACATTGGGGAAAGTGTCAGTCTATGGTGGGGGGAGGCGGTTAGATTTATTCCGAATCCAAACATAACCACATTGGGGGAAGTCTTTCAATTCTGGGAAGGGGTTAGATTTACTATAAGCACTCCACACTCCAAGCGGGGGTGCTTACATTTGCTATCTCCATTCCAAACTTAACAACTTTGAGGAAAGTGGTTGACTTTGGAGTGTTGGATTTACTGTTCCCTTTCCAAATGTAAGCACATTAAGGAAAGCATTGGGTGTTGAGAGTGTTTTGCTTGCAATTCCACCTCCAAACTTAACCACATTGAGGAAATGTGCAGTACTTTGGGAGAGTGTTATTTCTATTCCTGCTCCAAATGTAGCACATTGGGGAAATTCTTGGATTACAAAAATAACATCCGACAAACATATATTTAAAAACAAATAAATAGAAAAACAAATAAAATATACCTACACAAAAATACATTAGCAACATAAATGTGATAATTAAAAAAATTATAAAATCAAAACCACTACAATGAACGAATTTAAAAAAATTCAAAACTGCTATATTAAATAATTCTTATGAAAGAAATCACAAAACGTTGTTATGCATATAAATACATGTTTTTAAAAATATATTTAAAAAACACAAACAATGAAAAATGTAGGAAATAAATTACAATTGAAATTTTTACATTTTTCTTTTACAAAATAATCTATAAAAATCTATATACAAAAATAATTTAAATTCCCAATTTCAATTCAAATTTTAATATCACATAGAAAATGCACTATAAAACATAAAAAATAACTTCCCACCTAATCCCCTTCTAATCCTACAACCTGCTTCTAAATTACATACAATCAAAGCAACATATATAGAAATAAACTAAACAGGTATACTATCAGTGACTTAACTAACAAAGACATCAATAACAAGATTATATGTAACAATATTAAGAAACTCGAAATTAAGTACCCTATGTTAAAGTTCAGCAAGAAAATGACATTCTTCCCTGTGATATAACAACCCACAATATGAACACAATACTACAGCAATACTGTTTACAATATTAAGGTAGAACAGTTAGGGGGCTGGTTGATGACCCAGACCCTCAAGCTGTACTCCATGATTGCCCATGCTATGAACTTTTATGGGATGGGATCAGTGTTGGTCATGTGATGCAGCAGGACAGTGAGGGAAACCATTCCCTAGTGACTTGGTATGTAAATTAACCACTCTGTATTCAGCTGAAGGTCATATTCTTCCTTGATTATATATTATGCAGCTGTTTCTTGGTGTTTGGCTGAGCTGGGCGGGGCATGTAAATATTGAACATGTATGTAAATCTTGCCAGCATTATTTGCTTTATTAAGATATGTAAAATTTCTCACTGTCTCTGTATTTTTCAAAGTCTACACTTACAATTTCTGTCATCCAATGTGTGATGTAGCTATGTTCTACCTTTGAACACCTCAAAAGCTCACCAATTCTCCATCTTTCATAGCATGCTATTGAGGATTGGGGATCCACAGCATTGCACAGGTCTTCACAGTAACAGTCGCGGCCGGCATGGCTTGTGGGTGGAGGAGCGGGGGTCGCGTGAGGAGGCGGGTCATGCTGGGAGGTCTTGCAGGGGGTTTAATTTAATAATAATTTAAAAAAATTAAACTTATCTTTCTGCCACCCGGGTCCTGTGTCTTCTCCGCTCCTGCCCTCCGGCAGGAACAGGAAGCAGAAGCAGGCATCCAGGCTCCCTCCCCATAGCCAATGACAACGCGACAATTAGTGTTCTGATTGGTTGGGACGCCACCCAGCCAGGGGCTTATGGGAGGCCATGTTTTCCATGCAGGCTGCATTGCAGCCTGCATGGAGAAGGGCAGAGTGTGCATGACTGGTTTGGGCGGTCCCAGGGAGCCGACCAAACAGTCTTTGCGCACTCAGGAGTGGGCAGGACACCACTCCTCCCCTGTCCTGCTCGCAGAGCAGCCCCTCCTACCCGCCCACCCGAAACCAACCATAAAATGGTGATAATTGAAAGTTATTACTATTTTATGTTTCTGCTACTCGCAGTGCAAGAAAACAGTGGGGCAACGCTTCTCCGCCCTAATGGAGGAGCCGCCCTTGCACACTAAGGAGAACAAGCAGAACGCATCCTAAATTCTGACAACCTAACCAGCACTGACCACTGTGACAAGGATTCCCCGCCTGCAGCTGGGCAAAAACATGCTTGGTCTGTCCTGTCTTTTCATGTGCGGAGTTTTCTGCCCCAACTGTGGAGTCCCTGAAGTCATAAAGTTACTATTAAATCGTTGCTATGTGAATACCAAAAAAAGAGTGAATTTATTTACACAAAAGTGTATTTTACCTTTGTGATTCTGTCCTGCAATGTTGAATGAATGTTCCCAGTGTCTTCTAATACAGAGGAACTATGTACATTTCCACACATTTATTTGGAATTGTCCTTCCTTAACAGTCTCTTCGTATTTCAAACGAGCAGTTCTTTTGATACACTGTAAAAAACAGCCAGCTAGTACCTTACATGTGTCTTACACCCACTGCAATACTCTAATGCATGACAGTAGAACACAATCCACCCTATAAAAAACCAATGGACACCTAAAAACAAAAGAAAGGAAGCATCAGTTGACGCTGATGAGCTCTGGAATCATCGAAGACATTGCACTTTCAAATACCAATCACCAGTCACACATAAGGGCATATAAAAGACACAAAGCAGACATGGAAATGAATAAGGAAGCACGAAAAACATCATTTCGCTAGGGGTATTGAAAAAACAATAATGGAGGATTGTGCCTAAAAACTGAATCAACTTAACAGGGCTCTTCTTAGAGCCTTCAATTACTCCAAGCAAAAATAAATCTAAAAGGGCTGATATAACACCAAAGAAAGGACATGAGCGGAATGAAAGTTGGCAGGATAGGGCCATATTGGCCCCAAAAGAAGGAGCTTAAATATCTGAAACTTTTCACCCATTGCCTCTGGAATGAAATCACCAGCAAAACAGTGAAGGGAATATATTTAATTGTAAAGGCAGTGAAGCAACTCTCAGATATTCTATAACTAGAGAAAGTGAACAGCTGAGAATCCCCCAGCAGACCAGAAGCAAATGGGGACCCAGGGGGAGCAGGGCACGAGCCGGTCTCCCCCTGGGTATGTTCGCACAATGGAACAGGCCATCAGGTGCAAGCAAGGAGTAATTAGGAAAAGACGAGCGTGCAAGGGAATCTATTTATAGAGGCTGGCTGTGGCGGGAAAACACAATCCACCCTATAACAAACCAATGGGAACGTAAAAACTAAAGAAAGGAAGCATCAGTTGACGCTGATGAGCCCTTGAATCATCGAAGACATTGCACTTTCAAATGCCAATCACCAGTCACACATAAGGGCATATAAAAGACACAAAGCAGACATGGAAATGAATAAGGAAGCACAAAAACACATAATTTCGCTAGGGGTATTGAAAAAACAATAATGGAGGATTGTGCCTAAAAACTGAATCAACTTAACAGGGCTCTTCTTAGAGCCTTCAATTACTCCAAGCAAAAATAAACCTAAAAGGGCTGATATAACACCAAAGAAAGGACAGGAACGGAATGAAAGTTGGCAGGATACGGCCATTTTGGCCCCAAAAGAAGGAGCTTAAATATCTGAAACTTTTCCCCCATTGCCTCTGGAATGAAATCACCAGCAAAACAGTGAAGGGAATATATTTAATGGTAAAGGCAGTGAAGCAACTCTCAGATATTCTATAACTAGAGAAAGTGAACAGCTGAGAACCCCCGCAGCAGACCAGAAGCAAATGGGGACTCCCCCTGGGTATGTTCGCACAATGGAACAGGCCATCAGGTGCAAGCAAGGAGTAATTAGGAAAAGACGGGCGCGCAAGGGAATCTATTTATAGAGCCTGGCTGTGGCGGGAAAACACTCGGGTCGGAGGGCGTCGGGAAGGTAACGATTCTATTTTTGTATTAGGCAGTATTTGTCATCTGCACCATTGTGGGGAAATCTGTTGGGGAATTATGGCATGTCACGAGGCAGTGAGGGAGGCCATTCCTCCCTGCCTGCCTGTGCGGCAGGCAGGGAGGAATTATTTCAGCCCGGGGTTCCTGGGGAGGCTGGGATGGGAGCTCGGCTGGGCCAAAAGGAAGGCTGCGTGCGGTGTATCAGCCGCGGTCGCTGCTTATTTAAAAACATTTCCATTGTCGGTGGGCGTGAGCACAATGCCCAACTGTTACCGGTTCACTCACCGGTTACTGAAAATACACAGGAAGATTCTGCAGTGCCCTCCGCATTATCGCCACTGCTGGGCAGGTTGTGCCCAACCCCTTGGATCACAGCATGCACAGCGCGCTGCAGCGGGCAGGTGGGGGGAACGGTAGTTGGGCGTAACTGGAAGACCAAAGGGAGGTGCCCACGGTAGAGCTTCCTTTGTAACGGTGAAGAGCATCAAGGGGAGGCGGGCTAGGAGTGTTTGTGCTACAAAACCAGGTTTTTCCAGTTAAAGGAGACGGGCCCCTCCTTGGTGGGTTTTGAACTCAGAATTGCTTATGCAAGATAACCTGAATACAGTTACGGTGCAAGGCCAGACATTCTTGCTAAGCGCTGCACCCACAATTTCATATGTATGCCCCCCTCCCAGCTTTGCCCAGTGTTAACATTGCTCATTGTGAAGTGGGAGGTTTGTTATCCGGCAATATGTGCTCTGCTCAGCAGGGTTAGTTTCTGAGGCAGGCCTCCAGTGATGGGGAAGTTCTTTTACAGTCTGAATTTAAGGACTGTGTTAGGCCAGTTAAAGTGCATACATGGTCTCAACAGAAAGCTTACCTGGACGCTTCATTTTTAGAGAGTGGGTCTAATGGGAAGCTGGTTGGGCAACAATTAATTTTCAGGCAGGAATTGGACCAACAATACCAGAGCTTAGAAGGGTTGACGCAGCATAATTTTTAAGTCGGGGGAAGGTCAGTGGGATTGGGTTGAGCGACACATTAAGGCAGGGGCTGACAGTAGGCCCATTATTTTGGTGAGGAAGAGACGTGTGGGCACAATGGAAAAGCTGGGTCCGTGCGACTTGAGGGGGAAGACGCCAGTTTACACCGTGGTGGAGACGGCTGGTGCGAGAGGCTTGCCAACAGAGCACGGAGTGGCTTTTTCACGTTGGCCCGAAGACAAAGGAAGATCTAGAGTGGATTTTCCTTCCATGTCAGAAGCAGATAAGCCTATGTCAAAATTTCAATGGAGATTTTATGATGGTTCGGTGGGTGATGGGGAGATTCCGGCCGGGAGTTGGGATGTTTTTGGGCAACAATGAAGAGCATTTGGATTGTGTAATGGAATGTGATGATCTGGAAAAAGGTGTATTAAAGGATGGGGATTGTGGGGAAGATGGGGGAATTGCTATGCTTAACATGGGGGATCAAAAGGGGTTCGTCGGGGGGGGGGGGGCAAACCAGTGTCTTAGTCTATTGCAGAAATCAAGTGCGGACCGAGCAATTGAGCAGGACACATTAATCGATGGACAGCACCAGGTCGGTTCCCAGGAATTTTGAGGACGTTCGTCACAATTGCCAAATGGTAAGGAGAATGGGGGCAGCATGGGAACAATCAGGAAAACCGCAGAAAGGGACAAGATCTATTGGTGTTGGGGAAGGGAGGTTCTTTGGGTAATGAATTAGACACAAGTACACAAAAGGACTCGCAAGCCGAGGTTGTGCTTAGGAATAAATCAAAAGGGTCTGTGTTAATATTGGTGGTCAGTAGTAAACACAATAAGGAGGTAGCTGATGACCAAACTGATGAGGAGGAGGAAAAAATATTCTTAAGAAATATCCTTACATGGGTCTTGGTAAGCCCTGGGGTTCTAGTTTATCTGAAAAGACAAAAATAGAATTTGGAGACATTGAGTTTGTTGATATCTTTAAACTCTTACATGGAGATATGCAAGACAAGGAAGGCTCTAAAAAAGAGGAATAGGAATTAGCTAAGAGACCTAGGTTTCCCAAGACAATTGAGAATTGGACATCTGCTTTTCTTATTTATGCAAGCATTTATTGTGAAAGACACCTGGGATAGAGCGGTGGATATGTTTAAATACATGGACATAATTAGAAAGGGGCAAATGTAATTTGGTGTTCTTTAAATAGAGGTTTCTGCAACAGACAATTCTGTCGTTATAAGCATGAGTATTCGCAATGTGGGGGGGAAACACCCACTCACCCATTGTTTTGCGGGTCAGAGGTTTAGCGAGCATGGGCGAGGGCAGAGGGAAGAGGCCAACTTAATTGTTTTTCCTCTGGGTGTTGTGCATAAGAAAACTGTGGGGGAATTTCATTCAAAACATCACTTATCCTGGCTGGAGGGCTCGTCTGTCAATGCCTTTAATTCACAAGAAGATTCTAGCGTGTCTTACGCACTAGTGGTCGATACATTGAAGTTGGTCAGATCAGCTGAAAGAGCTGCAAGTTGAGCAAAAAGTGATATACAGTCAGCCTTTCACCTTTTGCCAATCCATCCTTTTGATTTTGAACTTTTAGGCAGGCATTTCCACGGCGCCTTCTATGTAGACAAAGTGCTCCTTATGGGCTGTGCAATATCTTGCGCTCTATTCGAGACCTTTAGCACTTTCTCAAAATGGTGTTTTACCCAGTTTAGTGGTCATATGCTTGTTTGTCAATACTGGGACGACTTTATGTTCATTGGTGTATGGAACACTGATCAATGCCAAAAGGCTTTGCACAAGCTTCAGGTTATGGCTCATGAACTTGGTGTATCTCTGGCTCCTGAAAAAACTGAAGGTCACAACACAAAATTGTCTTCTTGGGAATTGAAATAGACACAAGGGAAATGGTAGCCAGGCTACTAGCGGTGAACGTTCAGGAGATAACGTTGTTCTTGTTGTCTGTGATTAATGAAAAGAAACTGGAGCTTCGAAAGGTGCAGAGATTATTGGGTTATCCGAACTTTGCTTGTAGAGTGGTCAGGGCCGGCAGAACCTTTTTATAGGTGTTTGGGCACATCCTTTTCCAGAGCCTATCTCCCTCATCACAGAGTGTGTATAACCGCGGCTATCAGAGGTGTGGCGCAGCGGACAGGGTGCCTGACTCCGGACCACGGGGTTCACAGTTCAATCACCGGCGGCAGGTTAGCACAGCACCATGTGTCTCTGGGCAATAGCTCGCTTAATCTTCCCGCCGGCCCCCAGCGCCGGGAATCCACTTCAGAGTTAGCTGTGCGCTTTACAAATTCAAGGTTATTATTATTATTATCTGGTTGCAGTTTCTTGCGGCGTTCAATGGAGTGTCTTTGTTTTTGCGGATGAAGATATGTTCTGTCAGTTACAAATATTCTGTGACACATCTGGGGCTTAAGGTTTTGGTATATTCTGGGACAGTTGTTGGTGTTTAGGAAGTTGGCTTTTGCAGTGGTTACAGCAAGGTCACAGCATAGCCTTTTAGAGTTCTTCACGCTACTTGTGGCATTGTTCGTCTGGGAAGAGGAGTTCAAGAACAGATCTGTCCTTTTCATTGTAGACGATTAGGCTGTGGTTGAGTTGATTAACAAACAAAAGTCAAGGGATTTGAAAGTTTTATGGTTTTTTACATACCTTTATGCTGCAATGTCTGCACCTTAACATTGTTCTTAAAGCACGTCACATTCCTGGAATTAATAATACTATAGCGGACGCTCTGTCTTGTTTTCTGTGGGGGGACATTTCGAGTTCTGGCACCTAGGGCAGAACACAACAAGACTCAGATCCCGCAGTGCGTTTTGGGCTGGGGGGAGTGAGGCTAGTCGAATTGATAGAAAACTCAGTTGCAGCATCCACACGAAGAAGTTATCAACAAGCTTGGTAAGAGTTCATAAGTCATGTTATCATTGTTTCACAGGCTGGGAGTAGGGTCTATGAAGAGCATTTTTATTAGGTTTGTGCTGCAGTTGTTAAATAAAGGTCTCTCCCACACTACATTCTCAATTAAATTAGCAGGTATTTCTTTTTCGGACAGTTGTTGTGGGGTAGGGACCTGGTAGGTGGTGTGCTGGGGAAAAAAGTACTTAAAGGTTTAAGTAGGGAACAGAGCGGTACAAAAATGTTGAGAGAACCAGTGACTTTTGAATGGTTAAAGTAAATGTTGTTATAGTTGCCAATTTGCTGTTATGACCAGTTTTAACCCCTTGAGTGCCCATGACGAGATGGTCTCGTCATGGGCCGCGGTTGCGCTGTGCCCATGACGAGACTATCTCGTCATGAGCCCCGCCCGCTAATGAAACGCCCGGCACAGGGCGTGGAAAGGGCGGGGCACTCAAGGGGTTAATGTTTGAAAATTTAGGTTATGCTTTCTGTGGTTGTTTTGGGGCATTCAGAGCATCCGATTCGCTGGGGATAAGGCACACAACAGGTATACGTAGCGATTACGTTTTTCTAGAGCAACACTGATAAAGGATATGGTTGAGGGCATCCAAGATGGATCAATTAGGCAGGTATAAATGGGTTTCATTGAACAAAAATGGGGTGGAGGGCAGTTGCACTGTAATGGAATGTGCTAATTCTCAGAGTTCCAGTTTTTGTAAGCCGGGAATTTTTTTTGCCACTCTAATGGAAACATGATTTAATTGCACAGCTTTTAGAAGTAATGAGGAGGGTGATCAGCAGGTTGAATAAGAATCCTATGCTTTTGGCACACACTCTTTTACAATTGGGGTGGTGTTGGAAGCTGCAGGACTGGGTTGGTCATGGTCGGATATACGTAGGTTTGGGAGTTGGAAGTCAAAGTGTTGTGAAAAATATGTTACAAATGAATTAGTTGTATACTGCTCTTGTATTGTATTTTTCTACCTAGGTTGTGTACAAGGGTTTTTATGTCGGAAAAAGAAAACTGGATAGTGGGACATTCCTTCATAAAAAGGGCAGCTTTATACGCCGAACAACAATTTATGGCACATCTCTTGGACTTCCAAGCGTTAGTCATGTAGTGGTATGGGAGGGAAAAGGGGGAATGCGTTGGGGGGGGTTGTTTCCTTCAGTCTCTAATATGCTTTAGCGGGGGTCGACCTGATGTGTTCATTCATCTAGGTGAAAATGATTTGGTAACTTTATTAGGTTTGTCCTTAATAAAGCAATTGAATTGGCTGTAATAAAGACCAATTGGGGGGTACCGCAGGGTTTTGGACAGAATTTATAACACGTCAACATTGGAGAGGACCACGGAAACATGCAGCAAGGGAGAAAGTGAAAGGTAAACTCAATAGAGCTATGAGAATATTTTGTGGCGCTTTGGAGATTACAGATTATCGTATGGGCATATAACACTTTCAGAGGGGTATCTTTTTCGGGATGATGAAGTTCATTTATCTTAAATGGGGCAAGCATATTCATTACTTGAATTGAGAGACTTGATTGCAAAATATGGAATGAAAATGTATGGTGCTCCAACAGAATTTCATAACGGCTCGCATTACAATTCTCTGAGTGGGGACATGAAAACTCTTCGGTTTTCCTGTGTGGCGGAATTGTTTGGGGGGTGGACAGTCTTGACCGGGTTTATCCATCCCTCAAGAGGGGAGGGGGGAGTACAGGACACGGGAAAAGGGAAGGAAAATGAGGGGGGTTTTCTTTAACATGATTACAGTTCTTTGAGGATGCTTGATCACCATTGGGGGTTTATGTTTTGAAGATATGTTAAGCTGATTTGGGGATTATGATCTAACTGTTTATGCTGTGTTATTTAAAGTTATGCTATGCACCTGTCTTACTAAAGTGCCCTTTTTTGCTAATGAAGAAGTGGTGGGACATGAATTATTGTGCGATGGGGACCCAGGGGGACCAGGGCGCGAGGCGATCTCCCCCTGGGTATGTTTGCACAATGGAAGGTGCCATCAGGTGCAAGCAAGGAGTAATTAGGGAAAGACGGGCGCGCAAGGGAATCTATTTATAGAGGTTGGCTGGGGTGGGAAAACACTCGGGTTGGAGGGCGTCGGGAAGGTAACGATTCTATTTTTGTCCCACCCACCCTCAATATTTTATTACTTTTTGTTTTTCTTTCCGACAAACACTTCATTAACAGGCCTTAGTTTGTGCTGAAACTACAGCTAGAGTTTTTTTTCTGCCACTATAAAACAGGTATATTTTTCCCACAAGCAGATTAGGTAGGTGGAATTTTTGGGGAGGTGGACAGTCTCGAGCGGGCTTATCCATCCCTCAAGAGGGGAGGGGGGATTACAGGACAAGGGGAAAGGGAAGGAAAATGATGGTGGTTTTCTTTAACATGATTACAGTTCTTTGAGGATGCTTGATCACCCTTGGGGTTTTATGTTTTGAAGCTATGTTAAACTGATTTGGGGATTGAATTATGATCCAACTGTTAATGCTGTGTTATGCTATATACCTGTCTTAATAAAGTGGCCTTTTTTGCTAATGAAGAAGTGGTGGGACGTGAATTATTGTGCGAAGTACAGATGAAGACAAAATGGCGACACATTTTCAAAGGAATCGGTGAACAGACATCACTTTTTGTTAAGGTTCTTTTAACATGCGCAGCTATTAGGAGGATCCACTTTGATAATTCGGTTTGATGTAGCCCATAGGTGTGGGACCCATCTGCTGCGATGTGAGTTGATTGCGGCTCAGGACTATAAAGGAGATAGGCTGGCAGGTACACGACTGCACCGCGCGCGGCGGTTATTGTGTGGGTCTCTAATTCCATCACTGTGAGAGGGAATGTGAATCATCTATCCTTTAATCCTCGCTTTTCTGTCATGGGGAATGAGTAATAAACTTTCTCCCACTAGGGTACTTGTCAAAGGTAATTCCATTTCTGACTTCATACCTACAGGTAGTTTAGCGGCATGGAAGCCGAAGGAATACATTAATTCCTCATATTCTCCTCATGAAGCCGTGAAAGGCAAACTGCACTGCCCTCAGACATGCTTTGCATACTGATCAACGTTACTGAAATGCTTGTACATCTGATAACTACAATGGGAACTCTCGGAGAGAATATATATAGCACTTCTAGTATGTTATATTGCTTTCCAAATGGTTTTACCTAATTTGGCTACAAAGAACCCGAATACGAGTTGCATAGGGTAGTGGTACTGAAATTATTAGATCCTAAATCAATTGCACCAAGGACAACTATATTCGGCTCCAGAATGGGGAATAACCATGCAGTCCCAGAATAACTAGATCCTCTTACTCGTGAGGGTTCCCCATTGGGATCAATCCTGATCCCATTTACTACCTGCTGTGAGCACCTTGTAGATGGGAGTGGGGGCCAATACCAGGCTGGGCCCGGGGTGGCAGTGTTTGAATAGGTAGGAACTAGACTTCCATTCTGTTGTCATGCTCCAGGATGGGGTCACTCTGGGCCGGGCTCTGCTTGTACCGTAGGCTGGGCTCTACCTGTCACACGTTCAATTTCACAAGCTAACTTCTCTGGCCAGTAAAAGTGTCACGTGTGTCATTTGTGTTCCAGGTCCAGCTTTTACTGGGAAGTGTACAGGACAATTATTTTACTATCAGCCAGATCAGTGTGGGGTGGGGTCCTGTTTGTTACACTAGTACAGTTATTTGTGCCACCTTCTCTGATGGTCTAAAATCTGGGACTACCCATGCCTTGCCACACATAGTCCTGCAGCAGTGTTCAAAGGCAGAAAGTTATCTTTTCATAATCCGTCTGTGAGCAAGTGCAAAATATCAGAGATGGAGGAAAGTGGCATAAAAAATAGAGACGCGGGCTCACCAAAAGCTAAGTGCATCCAGGGTCTATGAGAGGATAGGTTAATATGAGAAACCCAGCTCATGAGTGAAGTAGGCATATGTGCACAGAAATGAGGTGAAAAACTTAGACCCAAAGTTGTTATTTGACCCCATGTTATATGTGGTACCTTCCCCAGTCATGGCTTTCCAGCCACCATAGGTATGTAAGATATGATTTGTCATTCATTATAATGAGAAAAAACTACATGTCCCAGAATGCAAAGAGCTCTTGACTAAGATCCTAGAACTGGCTAAAGTTGCCACAGATCCCATTAGTCAACTTGAGATCTAGAGAGAATGATGTGTATGTGAGATGTGGTGATGCAGGGAAGGGATAGAGAGGTGAATGTGCAGAAATAAGGGAAAAGGGGCAAGTAAGACGGTCAGTGTTCAAAGGAGCCTTTAAGGGGGGGTAAACGCTGGTTGATTAAATAATTTTGCAAAACAATTAATAGCTCCTGCCTAGTATGCTGTGTAAAAAGGCCCCACCAAATCTTAAACCCCAGGCCATGGAAATGCCTGTGGCAGCCATGTTTGCAGGCAGCCATATTTAAATGGGGTTATGCGGCATATAATTCCACAACGATCTCATGAGTATAGTGAGTAACAAAGACCATCTATTTTGGGTTTGTGCTCTTCAACTGGCATTTGATTGTAGAAGTCACTTGCAGGAAGCCTCAGAGGTGGTTATTCTTCAGCAAAAGTTTGACAAACCCTCTCTTTGTGTTGCTGATTCATAAATACTGGGATCCTTCACATAATCCACCGCATCTCCTATCTTGTAAAGGAGTATTCCAACAAGGAGGGCATATTTTAATAGTACTACTTGCAATCTGACTACATAAATAAATAAATAAAAACTGCTGGGAAATCTTATGACTACCACCCTTACTGTGGTTGTGGTACTTTAGAATTTGGGACCGCGTAGGAGGCAGGGCCCTACCCCTGTCTATTCCGGTATTAGCGAACCGCGAATGGTCAATGCGGTATGTACAAGTGCTTTGCATAACATTTCATTGATAAATGCACTATGTATACGATGTTACACATTGACTTCGTGGGTTCCATCTTGGAGCGGTGGCCATCTTATGGTTGCCCTCACATAGGCTACACATTACGAACAAATACGGGCCTTTAGAACACATGTGCTTTCTATTTGACTTCTGTGTTCTGTGCAGCTTGGCTCCGCTGCCCCAGGTCAGTCCGGTCCCACGAGCTCCCCGTCCTACGGCCACCTGTGATTAGCATCAGGGTTTGACACACCATAAAGCCTTTTTCATCCCACACAAGCCTCCAGCTAATCTCTTTCACACCTGACTCTTCCTGCTTTATGGCTTGTTTTCCAAACAGGAGGTGCCCGTGTTTATTGGGGTCTGTTGATATCTGATGT
The DNA here is from genome assembly GCF_964204655.1 of Triturus cristatus. Taxonomy (NCBI): domain Eukaryota; kingdom Metazoa; phylum Chordata; class Amphibia; order Caudata; family Salamandridae; genus Triturus; species Triturus cristatus. The sequence goes on from NC_140594.1 coordinate 885,604,763, forward strand.
GGGATCTGAGCCTTGCTGGGTAAATAATTGTGGGCTGGCTTAACTGGAATGTGGGATGGTCATCATGACTCTGCCTTTTCGTTTGTAATGAATACATGTGAATGACCATATCGTAAAACAAGGAATGTGTGCCTGAAGCATGATATTTTGTATATAAGGAGAAGGCCGTTTCTGTAAGTTTAAGCAGTCTCCTATTCTATAACTAGAGAAAGTGAACAGCTGAGAATCCCGCAGCAGACCAGAAGCAAATGGGGACCCAGGGGGAGCAGGGCACGAGCCGGTCTCCCCCTGGGTATGTTCGCACAATGGAACAGGCCATCAGGTGCAAGCAAGGAGTAATTAGGAAAAGACGGGCGTGCAAGGGAATCTATTTATAGAGGCTGGCTGTGGCGGGAAAACACAATCCACCCTATAACAAACCAATGGGAACGTAAAAACTAAAGAAAGGAAGCATCAGTTGACGCTGATGAGCCCTTGAATCATCGAAGACATTGCACTTTCAAATGCCAATCACCAGTCACACATAAGGGCATATAAAAGACACAAAGCAGACATGGAAATGAATAAGGAAGCACAAAAACACATAATTTCGCTAGGGGTATTGAAAAAACAATAATGGAGGATTGTGCCTAAAAACTGAATCAACTTAACAGGGCTCTTCTTAGAGCCTTCAATTACTCCAAGCAAAAATAAACCTAAAAGGGCTGATATAACACCAAAGAAAGGACAGGAACGGAATGAAAGTTGGCAGGATACGGCCATTTTGGCCCCAAAAGAAGGAGCTTAAATATCTGAAACTTTTCCCCCATTGCCTCTGGAATGAAATCACCAGCAAAACAGTGAAGGGAATATATTTAATGGTAAAGGCAGTGAAGCAACTCTCAGATATTCTATAACTAGAGAAAGTGAACAGCTGAGAACCCCCGCAGCAGACCAGAAGCAAATGGGGACTCCCCCTGGGTATGTTCGCACAATGGAACAGGCCATCAGGTGCAAGCAAGGAGTAATTAGGAAAAGACGGGCGCGCAAGGGAATCTATTTATAGAGCCTGGCTGTGGCGGGAAAACACTCGGGTCGGAGGGCGTCGGGAAGGTAACGATTCTATTTTTGTATTAGGCAGTATTTGTCATCTGCACCATTGTGGGGAAATCTGTTGGGGAATTATGGCATGTCACGAGGCAGTGAGGGAGGCCATTCCTCCCTGCCTGCCTGTGCGGCAGGCAGGGAGGAATTATTTCAGCCCGGGGTTCCTGGGGAGGCTGGGATGGGAGCTCGGCTGGGCCAAAAGGAAGGCTGCGTGCGGTGTATCAGCCGCGGTCGCTGCTTATTTAAAAACATTTCCATTGTCGGTGGGCGTGAGCACAATGCCCAACTGTTACCGGTTCACTCACCGGTTACTGAAAATACACAGGAAGATTCTGCAGTGCCCTCCGCATTATCGCCACTGCTGGGCAGGTTGTGCCCAACCCCTTGGATCACAGCATGCACAGCGCGCTGCAGCGGGCAGGTGGGGGGAACGGTAGTTGGGCGTAACTGGAAGACCAAAGGGAGGTGCCCACGGTAGAGCTTCCTTTGTAACGGTGAAGAGCATCAAGGGGAGGCGGGCTAGGAGTGTTTGTGCTACAAAACCAGGTTTTTCCAGTTAAAGGAGACGGGCCCCTCCTTGGTGGGTTTTGAACTCAGAATTGCTTATGCAAGATAACCTGAATACAGTTACGGTGCAAGGCCAGACATTCTTGCTAAGCGCTGCACCCACAATTTCATATGTATGCCCCCCTCCCAGCTTTGCCCAGTGTTAACATTGCTCATTGTGAAGTGGGAGGTTTGTTATCCGGCAATATGTGCTCTGCTCAGCAGGGTTAGTTTCTGAGGCAGGCCTCCAGTGATGGGGAAGTTCTTTTACAGTCTGAATTTAAGGACTGTGTTAGGCCAGTTAAAGTGCATACATGGTCTCAACAGAAAGCTTACCTGGACGCTTCATTTTTAGAGAGTGGGTCTAATGGGAAGCTGGTTGGGCAACAATTAATTTTCAGGCAGGAATTGGACCAACAATACCAGAGCTTAGAAGGGTTGACGCAGCATAATTTTTAAGTCGGGGGAAGGTCAGTGGGATTGGGTTGAGCGACACATTAAGGCAGGGGCTGACAGTAGGCCCATTATTTTGGTGAGGAAGAGACGTGTGGGCACAATGGAAAAGCTGGGTCCGTGCGACTTGAGGGGGAAGACGCCAGTTTACACCGTGGTGGAGACGGCTGGTGCGAGAGGCTTGCCAACAGAGCACGGAGTGGCTTTTTCACGTTGGCCCGAAGACAAAGGAAGATCTAGAGTGGATTTTCCTTCCATGTCAGAAGCAGATAAGCCTATGTCAAAATTTCAATGGAGATTTTATGATGGTTCGGTGGGTGATGGGGAGATTCCGGCCGGGAGTTGGGATGTTTTTGGGCAACAATGAAGAGCATTTGGATTGTGTAATGGAATGTGATGATCTGGAAAAAGGTGTATTAAAGGATGGGGATTGTGGGGAAGATGGGGGAATTGCTATGCTTAACATGGGGGATCAAAAGGGGTTCGTCGGGGGGGGGGGGGCAAACCAGTGTCTTAGTCTATTGCAGAAATCAAGTGCGGACCGAGCAATTGAGCAGGACACATTAATCGATGGACAGCACCAGGTCGGTTCCCAGGAATTTTGAGGACGTTCGTCACAATTGCCAAATGGTAAGGAGAATGGGGGCAGCATGGGAACAATCAGGAAAACCGCAGAAAGGGACAAGATCTATTGGTGTTGGGGAAGGGAGGTTCTTTGGGTAATGAATTAGACACAAGTACACAAAAGGACTCGCAAGCCGAGGTTGTGCTTAGGAATAAATCAAAAGGGTCTGTGTTAATATTGGTGGTCAGTAGTAAACACAATAAGGAGGTAGCTGATGACCAAACTGATGAGGAGGAGGAAAAAATATTCTTAAGAAATATCCTTACATGGGTCTTGGTAAGCCCTGGGGTTCTAGTTTATCTGAAAAGACAAAAATAGAATTTGGAGACATTGAGTTTGTTGATATCTTTAAACTCTTACATGGAGATATGCAAGACAAGGAAGGCTCTAAAAAAGAGGAATAGGAATTAGCTAAGAGACCTAGGTTTCCCAAGACAATTGAGAATTGGACATCTGCTTTTCTTATTTATGCAAGCATTTATTGTGAAAGACACCTGGGATAGAGCGGTGGATATGTTTAAATACATGGACATAATTAGAAAGGGGCAAATGTAATTTGGTGTTCTTTAAATAGAGGTTTCTGCAACAGACAATTCTGTCGTTATAAGCATGAGTATTCGCAATGTGGGGGGGAAACACCCACTCACCCATTGTTTTGCGGGTCAGAGGTTTAGCGAGCATGGGCGAGGGCAGAGGGAAGAGGCCAGTCATTTCAATTCACAGTAAAGGGCCCATACGTCATTTAATTTGGAGGTTTTTGTCGAGCTGGTTCCAATTTTAGCCAGATTCAGACGTTTTCCCCTGGTGGTTCAGCAGAAGTTAACCTCAGAAGTAGCGACAGGCAGAGTGACGGGCCCCCCTTTTCGTGCTTTGCCCTATGGACAACTTAATTGTTTTTCCTCTGGGTGTTGTGCATAAGAAAACTGTGGGGGAATTTCATTCAATACATCACTTATCCTGGCTGGAGGGCTCGTCTGTCAATGCCTTTAATTCACAAGAAGATTCTAGCGTGTCTTACGCACTAGTGGTCGATACATTGAAGTTGGTCAGATCAGCTGAAAGAGCTGCAAGTTGAGCAAAAAGTGATATACAGTCAGCCTTTCACCTTTTGCCAATCCATCCTTTTGATTTTGAACTTTTAGGCAGGCATTTCCACGGCGCCTTCTATGTAGACAAAGTGCTCCTTATGGGCTGTGCAATATCTTGCGCTCTATTCGAGACCTTTAGCACTTTCTCAAAATTGTGTTTTACCCAGTTTAGTGGTCATATGCTTGTTTGTCAATACTGGGACGACTTTATGTTCATTGGTGTATGGAACACTGATCAATGCCAAAAGGCTTTGCACAAGCTTCAGGTTATGGCTCATGAACTTGGTGTATCTCTGGCTCCTGAAAAAACTGAAGGTCACAACACAAAATTGTCTTCTTGGGAATTGAAATAGACACAAGGGAAATGGTAGCCAGGCTACTAGCGGTGAACGTTCAGGAGATAACGTTGTTCTTGTTGTCTGTGATTAATGAAAAGAAACTGGAGCTTCGAAAGGTGCAGAGATTATTGGGTTATCCGAACTTTGCTTGTAGAGTGGTCAGGGCCGGCAGAACCTTTTTATAGGTGTTTGGGCACATCCTTTTCCAGAGCCTATCTCCCTCATCACAGAGTGTGTATAACCGCGGCTATCAGAGGTGTGGCGCAGCGGACAGGGTGCCTGACTCCGGACCACGGGGTTCACAGTTCAATCACCGGCGGCAGGTTAGCACAGCACCATGTGTCTCTGGGCAATAGCTCGCTTAATCTTCCCGCCGGCCCCCAGCGCCGGGAATCCACTTCAGAGTTAGCTGTGCGCTTTACAAATTCAAGGTTATTATTATTATTATCTGGTTGCAGTTTCTTGCGGCGTTCAATGGAGTGTCTTTGTTTTTGCGGATGAAGATATGTTCTGTCAGTTACAAATATTCTGTGACACATCTGGGGCTTAAGGTTTTGGTATATTCTGGGACAGTTGTTGGTGTTTAGGAAGTTGGCTTTTGCAGTGGTTACAGCAAGGTCACAGCATAGCCTTTTAGAGTTCTTCACGCTACTTGTGGCATTGTTCGTCTGGGAAGAGGAGTTCAAGAACAGATCTGTCCTTTTCATTGTAGACGATTAGGCTGTGGTTGAGTTGATTAACAAACAAAAGTCAAGGGATTTGAAAGTTTTATGGTTTTTTACATACCTTTATGCTGCAATGTCTGCACCTTAACATTGTTCTTAAAGCACGTCACATTCCTGGAATTAATAATACTATAGCGGACGCTCTGTCTTGTTTTCTGTGGGGGGACATTTCGAGTTCTGGCACCTAGGGCAGAACACAACAAGACTCAGATCCCGCAGTGCGTTTTGGGCTGGGGGGAGTGAGGCTAGTCGAATTGATAGAAAACTCAGTTGCAGCATCCACACGAAGAAGTTATCAACAAGCTTGGTAAGAGTTCATAAGTCATGTTATCATTGTTTCACAGGCTGGGAGTAGGGTCTATGAAGAGCATTTTTATTAGGTTTGTGCTGCAGTTGTTAAATAAAGGTCTCTCCCACACTACATTCTCAATTAAATTAGCAGGTATTTCTTTTTCGGACAGTTGTTGTGGGGTAGGGACCTGGTAGGTGGTGTGCTGGGGAAAAAAGTACTTAAAGGTTTAAGTAGGGAACAGAGCGGTACAAAAATGTTGAGAGAACCAGTGACTTTTGAATGGTTAAAGTAAATGTTGTTATAGTTGCCAATTTGCTGTTATGACCAGTTTTAACCCCTTGAGTGCCCATGACGAGATGGTCTCGTCATGGGCCGCGGTTGCGCTGTGCCCATGACGAGACTATCTCGTCATGAGCCCCGCCCGCTAATGAAACGCCCGGCACAGGGCGTGGAAAGGGCGGGGCACTCAAGGGGTTAATGTTTGAAAATTTAGGTTATGCTTTCTGTGGTTGTTTTGGGGCATTCAGAGCATCCGATTCGCTGGGGATAAGGCACACAACAGGTATACGTAGCGATTACGTTTTTCTAGAGCAACACTGATAAAGGATATGGTTGAGGGCATCCAAGATGGATCAATTAGGCAGGTATAAATGGGTTTCATTGAACAAAAATGGGGTGGAGGGCAGTTGCACTGTAATGGAATGTGCTAATTCTCAGAGTTCCAGTTTTTGTAAGCCGGGAATTTTTTTTGCCACTCTAATGGAAACATGATTTAATTGCACAGCTTTTAGAAGTAATGAGGAGGGTGATCAGCAGGTTGAATAAGAATCCTATGCTTTTGGCACACACTCTTTTACAATTGGGGTGGTGTTGGAAGCTGCAGGACTGGGTTGGTCATGGTCGGATATACGTAGGTTTGGGAGTTGGAAGTCAAAGTGTTGTGAAAAATATGTTACAAATGAATTAGTTGTATACTGCTCTTGTATTGTATTTTTCTACCTAGGTTGTGTACAAGGGTTTTTATGTCGGAAAAATAAAACTGGATAGTGGGACATTCCTTCATAAAAAGGGCAGCTTTATACGCCGAACAACAATTTATGGCACATCTCTTGGACTTCCAAGCGTTAGTCATGTAGTGGTATGGGAGGGAAAAGGGGGAATGCGTTGGGGGGGGTTGTTTCCTTCAGTCTCTAATATGCTTTAGCGGGGGTCGACCTGATGTGTTCATTCATCTAGGTGAAAATGATTTGGTAACTTTATTAGGTTTGTCCTTAATAAAGCAATTGAATTGGCTGTAATAAAGACCAATTGGGGGGTACCGCAGGGTTTTGGACAGAATTTATAACACGTCAACATTGGAGAGGACCACGGAAACATGCAGCAAGGGAGAAAGTGAAAGGTAAACTCAATAGAGCTATGAGAATATTTTGTGGCGCTTTGGAGATTACAGATTATCGTATGGGCATATAACACTTTCAGAGGGGTATCTTTTTCGGGATGATGAAGTTCATTTATCTTAAATGGGGCAAGCATATTCATTACTTGAATTGAGAGACTTGATTGCAAAATATGGAATGAAAATGTATGGTGCTCCAACAGAATTTCATAACGGCTCGCATTACAATTCTCTGAGTGGGGACATGAAAACTCTTCGGTTTTCCTGTGTGGCGGAATTGTTTGGGGGGTGGACAGTCTTGACCGGGTTTATCCATCCCTCAAGAGGGGAGGGGGGAGTACAGGACACGGGAAAAGGGAAGGAAAATGAGGGGGGTTTTCTTTAACATGATTACAGTTCTTTGAGGATGCTTGATCACCATTGGGGGTTTATGTTTTGAAGATATGTTAAGCTGATTTGGGGATTATGATCTAACTGTTTATGCTGTGTTATTTAAAGTTATGCTATGCACCTGTCTTACTAAAGTGCCCTTTTTTGCTAATGAAGAAGTGGTGGGACATGAATTATTGTGCGATGGGGACCCAGGGGGACCAGGGCGCGAGGCGATCTCCCCCTGGGTATGTTTGCACAATGGAAGGTGCCATCAGGTGCAAGCAAGGAGTAATTAGGGAAAGACGGGCGCGCAAGGGAATCTATTTATAGAGGTTGGCTGGGGTGGGAAAACACTCGGGTTGGAGGGCGTCGGGAAGGTAACGATTCTATTTTTGTCCCACCCACCCTCAATATTTTATTACTTTTTGTTTTTCTTTCCGACAAACACTTCATTAACAGGCCTTAGTTTGTGCTGAAACTACAGCTAGAGTTTTTTTTCTGCCACTATAAAACAGGTATATTTTTCCCACAAGCAGATTAGGTAGGTGGAATTTTTGGGGAGGTGGACAGTCTCGAGCGGGCTTATCCATCCCTCAAGAGGGGAGGGGGGATTACAGGACAAGGGGAAAGGGAAGGAAAATGATGGTGGTTTTCTTTAACATGATTACAGTTCTTTGAGGATGCTTGATCACCCTTGGGGTTTTATGTTTTGAAGCTATGTTAAACTGATTTGGGGATTGAATTATGATCCAACTGTTAATGCTGTGTTATGCTATATACCTGTCTTAATAAAGTGGCCTTTTTTGCTAATGAAGAAGTGGTGGGACGTGAATTATTGTGCGAAGTACAGATGAAGACAAAATGGCGACACATTTTCAAAGGAATCGGTGAACAGACATCACTTTTTGTTAAGGTTCTTTTAACATGCGCAGCTATTAGGAGGATCCACTTTGATAATTCGGTTTGATGTAGCCCATAGGTGTGGGACCCATCTGCTGCGATGTGAGCTGATTGCGGCTCAGGACTATAAAGGAGATAGGCTGGCAGGTACACGACTGCACCGCGCGCGGCGGTTATTGTGTGGGTCTCTAATTCCATCACTGTGAGAGGGAATGTGAATCATCTATCCTTTAATCCTCGCTTTTCTGTCATGGGGAATGAGTAATAAACTTTCTCCCACTAGGGTACTTGTCAAAGGTAATTCCATTTCTGACTTCATACCTACAGGTAGTTTAGCGGCATGGAAGCCGAAGGAATACATTAATTCCTCATATTCTCCTCATGAAGCCGTGAAAGGCAAACTGCACTGCCCTCAGACATGCTTTGCATACTGATCAACGTTACTGAAATGCTTGTACATCTGATAACTACAATGGGAACTCTCGGAGAGAATATATATAGCACTTCTAGTATGTTATATTGCTTTCCAAATGGTTTTACCTAATTTGGCTACAAAGAACCCGAATACGAGTTGCATAGGGTAGTGGTACTGAAATTATTAGATCCTAAATCAATTGCACCAAGGACAACTATATTCGGCTCCAGAATGGGGAATAACCATGCAGTCCCAGAATAACTAGATCCTCTTACTCGTGAGGGTTCCCCATTGGGATCAATCCTGATCCCATTTACTACCTGCTGTGAGCACCTTGTAGATGGGAGTGGGGGCCAATACCAGGCTGGGCCCGGGGTGGCAGTGTTTGAATAGGTAGGAACTAGACTTCCATTCTGTTGTCATGCTCCAGGATGGGGTCACTCTGGGCCGGGCTCTGCTTGTACCGTAGGCTGGGCTCTACCTGTCACACGTTCAATTTCACAAGCTAACTTCTCTGGCCAGTAAAAGTGTCACGTGTGTCATTTGTGTTCCAGGTCCAGCTTTTACTGGGAAGTGTACAGGACAATTATTTTACTATCAGCCAGATCAGTGTGGGGTGGGGTCCTGTTTGTTACACTAGTACAGTTATTTGTGCCACCTTCTCTGATGGTCTAAAATCTGGGACTACCCATGCCTTGCCACACATAGTCCTGCAGCAGTGTTCAAAGGCAGAAAGTTATCTTTTCATAATCCGTCTGTGAGCAAGTGCAAAATATCAGAGATGGAGGAAAGTGGCATAAAAAATAGAGACGCGGGCTCACCAAAAGCTAAGTGCATCCAGGGTCTATGAGAGGATAGGTTAATATGAGAAACCCAGCTCATGAGTGAAGTAGGCATATGTGCACAGAAATGAGGTGAAAAACTTAGACCCAAAGTTGTTATTTGACCCCATGTTATATGTGGTACCTTCCCCAGTCATGGCTTTCCAGCCACCATAGGTATGTAAGATATGATTTGTCATTCATTATAATGAGAAAAAACTACATGTCCCAGAATGCAAAGAGCTCTTGACTAAGATCCTAGAACTGGCTAAAGTTGCCACAGATCCCATTAGTCAACTTGAGATCTAGAGAGAATGATGTGTATGTGAGATGTGGTGATGCAGGGAAGGGATAGAGAGGTGAATGTGCAGAAATAAGGGAAAAGGGGCAAGTAAGACGGTCAGTGTTCAAAGGAGCCTTTAAGGGGGGGTAAACGCTGGTTGATTAAATAATTTTGCAAAACAATTAATAGCTCCTGCCTAGTATGCTGTGTAAAAAGGCCCCACCAAATCTTAAACCCCAGGCCATGGAAATGCCTGTGGCAGCCATGTTTGCAGGCAGCCATATTTAAATGGGGTTATGCGGCATATAATTCCACAACGATCTCATGAGTATAGTGAGTAACAAAGACCATCTATTTTGGGTTTGTGCTCTTCAACTGGCATTTGATTGTAGAAGTCACTTGCAGGAAGCCTCAGAGGTGGTTATTCTTCAGCAAAAGTTTGACAAACCCTCTCTTTGTGTTGCTGATTCATAAATACTGGGATCCTTCACATAATCCACCGCATCTCCTATCTTGTAAAGGAGTATTCCAACAAGGAGGGCATATTTTAATAGTACTACTTGCAATCTGACTACATAAATAAATAAATAAAAACTGCTGGGAAATCTTATGACTACCACCCTTACTGTGGTTGTGGTACTTTAGAATTTGGGACCGCGTAGGAGGCAGGGCCCTACCCCTGTCTATTCCGGTATTAGCGAACCGCGAATGGTCAATGCGGTATGTACAAGTGCTTTGCATAACATTTCATTGATAAATGCACTATGTATACGATGTTACACATTGACTTCGTGGGTTCCATCTTGGAGCGGTGGCCATCTTATGGTTGCCCTCACATAGGCTACACATTACGAACAAATACGGGCCTTTAGAACACATGTGCTTTCTATTTGACTTCTGTGTTCTGTGCAGCTTGGCTCCGCTGCCCCAGGTCAGTCCGGTCCCACGAGCTCCCCGTCCTACGGCCACCTGTGATTAGCATCAGGGTTTGACACACCATAAAGCCTTTTTCATCCCACACAAGCCTCCAGCTAATCTCTTTCACACCTGACTCTTCCTGCTTTATGGCTTGTTTTCCAAACAGGAGGTGCCCGTGTTTATTGGGGTCTGTTGATATCTGATGTGGGATCTGAGCCTTGCTGGGTAAATAATTGTGGGCTGGCTTAACTGGAATGTGGGATGGTCATCATGACTCTGCCTTTTCGTTTGTAATGAATACATGTGAATGACCATATCGTAAAACAAGGAATGTGTGCCTGAAGCATGATATTTTGTATATAAGGAGAAGGCCGTTTCTGTAAGTTTAAGCAGTCTCCTGAGAACATACAGTGTGTTGTACTTCTCGGATACCTGTAATTGGTCTGCAGCCAATAAATCGATCTTTGACTTCATCCAGAAGACTCTGTGTTTCTGTAGGTCTGAAACAGGAAGAACCCGAAGTCTTAGGGTGTGTTCCCCTGTACCGCTGGGCTTTAAAAACCCAGTACTTCAGTTGGCGCCCAACTCGGGGCGATTTCAGCGGTACCGGCCCAAGCCAGAGGTTCGTGAGGAGCTTCGTGTGGAAATTCCGGAGGAAGGCCGCCACTTCATCGACCCCTGCATGTCGACGTGGTCCGAAAGTCTTTTCTGCGAGGTTCTCCGCGTCTCGACGGCTACGAAGGACTGCTGCCCTGATTAATCGCCCTGTTTTGGACCCTTGACGATTTGGTAGAGCGAAACAATCGAGAGAGTCTTCTGGTGACGCCATCGATCATCGATATTCAGTTAAGTATAAGTGGAGCGTCTCCCAGTTTGTTTGGTATCCTTCGGGAATTTGGTATCCTTCTGGATCGTTTTGATTTGGAGCTTGCAAGTGCCAAAGCCAGAGGACTCGTGTATTCACGAGACTATCGTATTCGATAATCCTTTGAAGGTTGAAACTAGACTAGTGAGCGAAGATGCCTGGTTCTAGTGTATTTGGAAGATTGTTTTGTTTGGGTTGTAGAAGGGATTCCCAGTTGGAGGATTCGTGTCCGGTTCCTCCAATTGGAACTCCAACTTATGAGCTTTATGTAAAACATAGCGTGGGCCCCATTGCATATAATGAAGAATGGATCCGATACACCAGAAAGGACGGTGTTTTAAAATGGCCCCAAAATGGTAGTTTCGATACAGATATCTTAGATAATTTGGAAGTTAAATTGTTTAAAAAGAAAGCCCGGCCGGCGATGTTTGATTCTTTCCGCCTATGGCGAAAGGAAGCCAAACAGAAGGAAATTAAGCTAGCGAAAAGGAATAAGAGAGAAAAAGGTATGTCAATGATGCAAGCAGCTGTGCAATTTAAAGATAATGAGGAGGAACAAATGAATGAGCAGTTACATAGACAGCGCAAACTAGGGATCGATAAATGTTATCCAGTTTTGTCACCCCTTGTACAAGATGAGACAAAAGAGAAAGAAAAGGATTCCCTAATGTCCCATTTGCTAAGTTCACCACCCCCGTAGGCGAAAAATGCCACAGCACCTCCACAGCTTGTAAATGTGCAGCCTCCAGTAAATATGCCGCAAGTCTTCCCACAGCCGCCAGCTCCTCCTCAGCTGGCTCCTATCCCTACAGTACAGCCCTCTCAAGGGCCGCCAGTTGTGTTACCTGTTGCCCCCGCGCTTCCTGCGACTTTGCCTAGCACATCAGCTGCCTCCCCTTGTGCTCTTTCTTACACTACCCAGGCACCTGTATCTGCATCCGCTTTTCTTCCCTCTGTCTATCCCCCCGCTTTCGCCTCAACTTCTCCTTCAGCACGGCAACGTCTAGCTAATGTAGTTACTAGTTTAATGTCGCCTCTCTTTGGGTCATCTAGTGTGACCCCTGGTTTACAGCGTAAGCAATTGCGCAGTCAGCTGCCTGGTCCTGAAGAGAAGGAGGTGTTAGATCATCTGGCGCGTAGGTGGATTGTTTTCCCTTCACTCTCTGAGGTGGAATCAGTTGTTAATGTTTTTCACCAATGGGATGCCCCAAAACAGAGGTATGTGTTTGACAAAATGTGTGAATGCCTCTGTGAGGAATTGGAGGATCATGGTTCAAACACAACCCCGCAGGAATTGTATCGCGTGCGATTTGATTTTGGAACAGGTATAATTGTGGGTCCCGATGTAGATAAAGCAGTTGCGACTTTACTGTCCTTCAGGAATGGTGATTGTCAGCAATCATTGTTCGAACAGGAATTCCCTGTGGGGAAAAAGGTAAAAGCGCGCCAATATCCGATGCGTGAGGTTCCCCCAGTTTGGAGACCTGCTGATCCAAATGCTGTTCCACCTGTCGTAGCACATTTTCAGCGTGTTTGGGTACATGTCCCATGGAAGCGTTCTGAGGTGTTAGCGCTTAAACAGACCTTGCCTGACCCCCGTAAAAACCCTGCAGGATATTATAAGGAGTTATCACAAACTGCAGAATCGTGTGTCATGAATCTGGCTGATATAGATATGTTGTTTGGGAATGTTGTTCCACAGCCTTTATGGGGATCCATTCGTAACACGGATCATGCTGCAGAACTAGGGGACACATGGGCTAATATTATTGCCGCAGACACTAGACAAGTTGGTGGTGCAAAACCTGAGCCCCTAGTGGCAGACCTCCCTGGTAGGATTATTACCTACATGAAAACTATAATGCCCGCGATGCGCGTGAATTGGGATAAACTATCCGCATGCAAGCAAAAGAAAGATGAGACAGTGTCCGATTTCTTTACAAGGTTTGAAGAAACGTTTATCGACCACAGTGGTCAAGACATGAGTACTGAAGGTGGCCAACGGTTATTTGTGGATAAATTTGTGCAGAATCTACTTCCCGAGTTGTGTAAGAAATTAAAAGATTCAGAGAGTTCTTGGGCTGTTTCCTTTTCAGCGCAAATACTGGCTACTGCACAGTATTATGAAAATAGAGATAAAGACGAGAAGGATAGAACAGATAAGAAAACGAAAGAATTGAAAACGAAGGTCCTTTTACAGCAGGCTTATCCGCCACATGGAGGTCAGAATAATTATAGGCAAACCCAAGGTATCTATCAACAACCCCAACAGTTTCAGAATAACCAGCAAATGAATGGGTATTATCAACCACGTATCCCTGTAGGTCCCAATCAATGTTCATACTGCAGAGAGGAAGGTCATTTCAAGTATAGTTGTCCTAAATTAATGCAGCGTACTAATAATGCGTATGGCGCACGAGGTAGAGGTGGCAGGCAAGCTCCTAGAGGTAGAGGGCATGGAAATGTTCCCCAGAACGCGCGTCCTCTTCCGCCTCAAAATACGATAAATAGCTTTGATCAGCAAGCCAATGCAACTGGTAATACAGCTCAGTACTATAATAATGATTATTATGCAGAAGACGACAATGTGGAAGGTAATGATTACTAGGACAGCCATAGACAGAGAGAGGGAGTTGTTTCTGTACCAGTGTGTCAGAGTGGACCGTATGTTAGGATGACTACAGCGGGTGTAACAGAGCCCTTTCTGCTGGACACTGATGCTGCAAAGAGTTCAATTATGCATTCAAAACTCCCTGGCGCGCCTTTGTCTGGCGAAATGAATGTTTCAGTAGGTTTTTCTGGTGCCCCAGTTAGGAACCCGATTTCTAGTTCTATACCACTTTCTGTTGGACCTTGTGAGTTAAAAGCACCCCTCATCCTAACGACAGGATGTGGTGAAAATCTGTTAGGGTTGGATTTGTTAAAAAGATTGCATGCAACATTATATTGTTCTCCCTCAGGAGTACAACTTACATTAGGTAAGGAAGTGATTTCCCCGATGTATTTGTCTAAGAATGCAATGCCACCTGAATTGTCATCCCTTCCGGATGTCCTTTGGGCTACTGGTCCGAATGATGTGGGTCTCTTGGAAATACCGCCATACGTGGTCACTTTAAAAGCCAATGTCAGATTGCCACGCATTCCCAGTACAAGATCTCCAATGAAGGTCAGAGAGCGTTGTTAGCAATTGTGAGTGATTTGATTAAAAAGGGTGTAATTGAAGAGACAAGAGGCAACGTTTGCAATAGTCCTGTTTTACCTGTCTTAAAACGAACGGACCCTTCGCAGCCACCTGTTTACAGATTTGTGGTTGATCTTAGAGAGGTAAATAAGATTGTTGTGCCACAGTTTCCAGTTGTCCCTGATATAACTGCCTTGTTAACTATGATTCCAGCCTCCGCTGCATGGTTCTCAGTGATCGATCTAAAGAATGCTTTCTTTAGCATCCCAATTGCAGAGGAGAGCAGGGACATTTTTGGCATTAGTTTAGGAGGCCGAAGCTTCCGCTTTAAACGCTCTCCACAGGGCTACTGTGAAAGTCCATCAATATACAGTCAAGCTTTAAAAGCGCAGCTTGATGCACTTGTTTTACCGAGTGGCGCTATCCTTATTCAGTACGTTGACGATTTGCTAATCGCCGCAGATACTGAAAAGATCTGTAAAGAAGCTACATTGTCATTGTTGCGCCATTTGTCTGCCTCACATCATAAAGTGTCTCTCTCCAAATTGCAATATTGTCGACAAGAAGTGACCTACTTAGGTCATCTCTTATCGAAGGAGGGAAGGAAACTGACCCCAGAAAGAATTCAAGCCATTGCACAATTGAGTGTGCCAAGAACACAGAGAGAAGTGTGTGCTTTCTTGGGCATTACTTCATATTGTAGGCACTGGATACCAAACATTTCTTTGCTGGCAAAACCTTTGTTAGCATTAACATGCAAAGACACACCGAATCCTATTCCATGGTCTGAGGAGTGTCAGAAAAGTTTTTTGGAATTGCGTGATGCATTATGTTCAGCTCCTGTGTTGGGTACCCCTGACTACAGCAAGCCTTTTACATTGTATGTTCATGAAAAGGACGGTTGCGCATTATCAGTGTTAACACAGCCTTTTGGCGACAGACCGCGTCCATGCGCGTATTTTTCGTCAACCTTGGACCCGGTAGAAAGGGCATTGCCAAGTTGTCTGAGAGCTACAGCCGCAGCAGCTATGTCTATTCGACAGTCTGCTGGACTAGTAATGGATAATACATTGATTGTAATGGTTCCACATGCTGTGGACACATTGTTAAACAGGACCAAGACACAGCACTTAACTAGTGCGCGATTGTCAGGATATGAATTGACACTGTTGGCAAACCATATACACATAAAGAGATGCAACACGTTGAATCCAGCTACATTGTTGCCGATTCCAGCAGACATAGATGAGATTGAGCAACATGATTGTTTGTTCAGAACAGAGGAAGAGACAAAAGGAAGAATAGATCTTAAAGATACTCCGCTGACTGAGTGTGATGGTACCCTATGGGTGGATGGTTCGTGCTTTAAGCTTCCGACTGGTGATACGCCTGCTGCATATGCTATCACGACTTTGCACACGATTGTTGAAACTGCACGTGTGCCACATAATTCGGCTCAAGCAGCAGAATTAATTGCCCTTACAAGAGCATGCATGTTGTCTGAAGGAATGAAAGTGATCATATATACTGACAGTCAGTACGCCTTTGGCGTGGCGCATAGCTTTGGGCGCCTATGGAAGGAACGTGGGTTCCTGACTTCGCATGGAGCTAAAATTCAGAATGGCAAGTTGGTGAATGCTCTCCTTGAGTCACTGACCCTACCGTTACAAGTTGCGATTATGAAATGCAGTGCGCACAAGAAAGTCACTGATGATGTTGGTCGTGGTAATGCATTTGCTGATGAAATCGCGAAAAAAACAGCAAAAGATGTGAAGACTCGAATGTATGTTGCAGGTCCTGCAAGATGGGTTGGTGATGTTGGAATTTGCGAAGACACGATAGAGAGTGTGAAGTCCCTTCAAGCTGAAGCCACAGAGAAAGAGTTGAGCAAGTGGAGAGAAAGTACGGGTAAATTGGATGAGAATGGTTGTTGGGTTGATTTGTCAGAACATCGGCGATGGTTGCTACCTGATGCATATGTGCTTCCAGTGGTTACTATGGCACATGGAATGGCACATATCAGTATGAAAGGAATCTGTAAGTTGTTGGCTCCAGTATGGCAGAATGCTGGAATTCCCAAGTGTGCAGAGAATGTGGTCAAGAATTGTATGGTATGTTTGAAGTACAACCCTGGTAGGGGAACCCCAACTCCAGCTGGTCATTTTGCGCCTCTATTATATCCATTTGAGGTTTTGCAGCTAGATTTTATCCACCTGGAAAGGTGCAACAACTTGAAATATGTACTGGTTGTTGTTTGCGCTTTTTCAAAATGGATAGAAGCATATCCTCTAAAAGACAACACTGCTTTATCCACAGCCAAAGCCCTTGTGAAGGAATTTTTCCCTAGGTTTGGAATGCCAAGAATGGTGTGGAGTGATAACGGGAGTGAGTTTGTGGGTCAAGTGATGAAGAATGTGTGTGAGGGATTAGGGATAAAGCAAAAGTTTCATGCTGCAAATCACCCCCAATCAGCTGGATTAGTAGAGTGCTACAATGGCACTCTGAAGCTAAAGCTGGCCAAAATCCAGGCGAGCTCCGGTCTTAAATGGCCTGACGCTCTGCCTTTAGCACTCCTATCCACCAGAATGACTGTGCATTCACGAGTGGGACTTAGTCCATGCGAAGTGGTTTTTGGCCGCCCGGCCAATGTATGGGGTGTGCCAAGACCGACAAAATTCAGAGAAATCGAACATCCAGTACTGCTTGACTATTTGTACGAATTGACGGCTAAATTGCGTGTTTTACACCAACAGGTGCATGATACTCTCCCCCAGGCCTCTGAAGCTCCAGGACACCCTATCGACCCTGGCACGTGGGTTCTTGTGAAGAATTTCCAGCGAAAGAGCAACGATGAGCCCCGTTGGATCGTCCCTCACCTCGTACTTCTGTCGACAAGATCAGCGGTTCGAGTAAAAGGGAAAAAGAATTGGATTCACGGTGCCCACTGTAAACGGATCTCTTTGCCTCTACCATATGACCAGTGGGTCCAGGAGGGTATCGCTGATTCTGAAACAGACACTGTACCCCGTTTTGTACCATTTAGTGATGCACGCGTGAGAGGCACAACTTCAGAACAAGAGAGTGACGATATTTTGCAAGAAGCTGTGCCACCGTCAATTCGATTGGACACCACAGAGCCTGAACTCTTGTTTCAAGACCAGACAGTAGCTGGTAGAAACCGCTACAACCTGAGACCAAGGCCTATGGACAAATAAAGATTCCCTTCCTTTACTATTTTTTGATATTATAGCTCTCCCATCTGAAGGACTTTTTGATTTTGATTTTTCGAACCACCATCCGGGTTCAGCCGCAGGGTCGCAGGCCGAAGACGTTAGGTCAACGGTTCTGGTTGGTCTAGGGCGTTCCCTGGACTGACAGGCATACTCCTTAGCAGAAGATACTCACCCGCCGCGAGCAGCACGATTAGAGGATGGAGTTTTTCAAGATGGAGAGACTCGCTGAGGAAATGAACTTTAAAGCGAAAATATGTAAAATAATGAAGAGCAAACGTTTTGAATTATTATGTTTGTTTATACTATGTAGTATGATGGTGTTTACTGTAGGTTACGTATTCTTCTCCTCTCAAGTGCCATTTGCACCCACTGAACAGCCTATACCTCCTCCTACTGTCTCCTTACACTCTTTCCACCCTCTGCCTGAACACGAACAAGCTAGACGATCAGAGTTCATAAACAACTCGTTTATTCAGCTCCTGCACCAGCACCAACTAGTCATGAATACAACCAATTGCTGGGTGTGTGGTTTAATGCCACATACCATTAACAAGGGTATTCCTTATCTAGTGCTGCCGTTTAGCTACAATGGATCGTCATGGGCATTCCAGACCATGTTCCTTTTTGCACTAGATGCCTACTCCCCGCGACAACCGCGTTCCATCAGACCTAGCACAAATAATAAAGCCTTGATGAAAGGAGTCGCCGATATGAGCAGAGATATCGACGCATACTCATCTATTCCCAAGGATGAATTGCGAGCTTATGTAGGGTGGAACGCGACGGGGTATAGTATTAGTCTGGGTGAAAGGCAGCGAAAAATCTCATCCCCAATTTGGGTCGTACCCCACATAGGTCGGTTCTGTTTACAAGGTAATGGTCAGAATCCAAGAGCTCAACTGGGGAGAAGTGACTGTACTGAAACGTAAACTTTTCCATCACAGTTTTCCCCTGCGTTTTTGGCTGCCAAGGGTACATATTTTGTCTGCAATGACCGAGCATATACATGGTTGCCCCCAGATTTCTCGGGCACATGTTATATTGCAAATCTGCTACCGCCGACATTTACTGCTGCCTCTGATTATCACAAGACCAGAGTTGTAAGAGCTGTGATTAGTAAGGAGGATACTGCCGGTCAGGAAGCAGGAGACTTCTTTTTGGGTTTCCTGCCATTTTGGGGACCTATGGTCAATAGTAGGAACCTGAGACAACTGACTCGTGTGGTTGAATCCACTGTTAATGTAACGGCTGGTGCCCTTGGTAATTTGACAGCTGAGCTCCAAGCGGATCGCCTCATGACTTTGCAGAACCGCATGGTTCTAGACGTCATACTTGCAGACCGCGGTGGGGGTATGTAAGGTCATCCAATCTAGTTGTTGCATTTTCATACCAGATAACGCTCCAACAGTTTATCAAGCCATCTCCAAACTGCATAGAATATCTGAATCTATTCACGTGGATAAAGGAGATTGGTCACTGGTGGGGTGGTTCTGGGAACTGATATCTGCCTGGGGTTGGAAAATTCTGATGGTCATTGGAATGATCTTAGCCATTCTTTTCCTGTTCTGTCTGTGTATACAGTGTGCTCCTGCAATGTGTGGCCTCTGTGCTACATTATGTGTAAGGAAACCTGTAACGAGGGACGAGCTAAGTAATAGGATGATGCTACAGCAACATCTCCATGACTTCATGAATATAGACCGGGACTCGGATTAATATGAGCATAGTTATTGCCTATGTAAGGGCAAAAGGAGGGTCTGTGGTACTTTAGAATTTGGGACCGCGCAGGAGGCAGGGCCCTACCCCTGTCTATTCCGGTATTAGCGAACCGCGAATGGTCAATGCGGTATGTACAAGTGCTTTGCATAACATTTCATTGATAAATGCACTATGTATACGATGTTACACATTGACTTCGTGGGTTTCATCTTGGAGCGGTGGCCATCTTATGGTTGCCCTCACATAGGCTACACATTACGAACAAATACGGGCCTTTAGAACACATGTGCTTTCTATTTGACTTCTCTGTGTTCTGTGCAGCTTGGCTCCGCTGCCCCAGGTCAGTCCGGTCCCACGAGCTCCCCGTCCTACGGCCACCTGTGATTAGCATCAGGGTTTGACACACCATAAAGCCTTTTTCATCCCACACAAGCCTCCAGCTAATCTCTTTCACACCTGACTCTTCCTGCTTTATGGCTTGTTTTCCAAACAGGAGGTGCCCGTGTTTATTGGGGTCTGTTGATATCTAATGTGGGATCTGAGCCTTGCTGGGTAAATAATTGTGGGCTGGCTTAACTGGAATGTGGGATGGTCATCATGACTCTGCCTTTTCGTTTGTAATGAATACATGTGAATGACCATATCGTAAAACAAGGAATGTGTGCCTGAAGCATGATATTTTGTATATAAGGAGAAGGCTGTTTCTGTAAGTTTAAGCAGTCTCCTGAGAACATACAGTGTGTTGTACTTCTCAGATACCTGTAATTGGTCTGCAGCCAATAAATCGATCTTTGACTTCACCCAGAAGACTCTGTGTTTCTGTAGGTCTGAAACAGGAAGAACCCGAAGTCTTAGGGTGTGTTCCCCTGCACCGCTGGGCTTTAAAAACCCAGTACTTCATGGTGACCATGGACACTGTCAGCCATTATGGCTGCCAAGTATTCTGCATGTTTGGATTGGTATGCCACTATATCATTGCTGTGCATGCAAAATTGATAAATGAAAATGGCACCCTTCTTCATTCCAGATATGACCCAATGAACTCTGCGTCCAATCTCCATTGACTGTGGATCTTCTCTCATGAATATGTTAATGAACAGAACCTAAGAGGAGAAAACAACTGTTAGACCTGCCATCTATGGCATGTTTTCCCAGGTCTTTTTTGCATCCGACCTCCTGTTTTTCACTGTGTATTGCATTTCATTTTTGCTATTTTTTTAACTCTGGGCACTTTACCACTGTTGATAAGTGCTAAAGTGCACGTGCTCCTTGTGTAAATTGTGCTTATGATTGGTTATCCATGATTGGCATATTTGATGTACTGGTAAGACTCTGGTAATTGTACTGTATGCCCAGGGCCTGTAATTCAAATGCTACTAGTGGGTCTGCAGCACTGATTGTGCCACCCACATGAGTAGCCCTGCAAGCATGTCTCGGGCCTGCCACTGCACTGTCTGTGAGTGCAGTTTTAAACTGGCATTTCGACTTGGGAGTTGCACCCGCTTGCCAGGCCCAAACGTTCCCTTTTACTACATGTAAGGCATACCTAAGGCTGGCTCAAGGTAGCCCTGGTGGCAGGATGCAGTGTGTTTGAAAGGCAGGACATGTACCAGTGTGTTTTAAATATTCTGATAGTGAAATACCACCAATTTCATTTTTCACTATTACAAGGACTATCTCTCCCATATGTTATCATTAGACCTGCCTTTTAACATCTTAAATTGTAACTTCCTATTAGGAAGAGGCAGAGGCGCAACTAGAGCCAAATTTCGGGGGGGGGGGGGCTAAGAAAAAATTTCAGAGGGGGGCTGAATCTTTTAAGCCATAGGCAGAGTGGAGCTGCAGGGGCTCTTAGAAGGGGTGAAACAACAGCAAGGCCTCATTAACATGCAAATGGTCTTTTAAAGACCTGTGAAGTGCTCGGGTGCGGCTGTGTGTGTGCCGGGAAGCTGTCTCATCCCGGGCTGCCACACGCGACGGGGGGGGGCTGAAGCCCTGTGAGTCCAATGGATGTTGCGCGCCTGGGAAGATGTAGAGATTTGGAGTTTGGGGTCTCTGAAATCACAATTTAAAAATACATCTTTTAGTGAAGTTGGTCTTTAAACTGCGTGTTCGAAAATGCCTTTAAGAAAGTGGGCATTTTCTTGCTTTACCATTCTGTGCCTCTGCCTGTATGTGAAATCTGTCTGGTTTATACTGACAGGCTGTTTGTACATTCACTCTAGACAGTCACACAAAGGGAGATGAGGTGTTCCCTGCACATATTGATGCAAAAGACACACAGCTATTGGATGGGATTCAGAGCCAATCAGACATTCTCCCCCAGTCAATAGATCTGGGTTAAATCCATTGTTCTTTTGCTCACCATGCCACCCCAGTTTAGACCCAGCCATATGCAAATCGGTCTTGACCCTATGCCTCATGGGAACAGTCCAGACCGAACTGCCAAGCCAGGTCCTCCCTGGATTGGAAACAAGCATCACCCCTCATAGCCAGGGTAGCATGAATCCAGTGACACAGTGAGCCCGGGACACACGTCTGGGCATACCCGGCGTACTTGGGGCAAGAAAGCAAAAGACACACAGATGATAGATGGAATGGAGAGCAAATCAAACACTCTCCCCCAGTCAATAGATCTGGGTTAAATCCATCGTTCTTTTGCTCACCATGCCACCCTAGTTTAGTCCCAGCCATATCCAAATCAGTTTCGGCCCGGTGCCTCATGGGAATAGTCCAGACCGAACTGCTAAACCAGGTCCTCCCTGGATCAAAAACAAGCATCCTGGTACTGGTTTCGGGTCATCACCCCTCATCAGTCAGGCTAGCTTGAATCCAGTGGCACCGTGAGCCCCGGACCTATGTCTGGGCATACGAGGTGCACTTAGGGCGAGAAAGCAAAAGACACACAGATGATGGACGGAATGCAGAGGAAATCATGTTCCCATGAGACACGGGGTCAAGACTGATTTGCATATTGCTGGGTCTGAACTGGGGTGGCGAAGTGAGCTAAGGAACGATGATGGATTCAACCCAGATCTGTGACAGAGAGTGAGTGTCTGAAAAGTTTCAGTGCTACGTCCATCATATGCTTGTGTTTGCGTTGTTTGCCCTAAGTTGGTAGGGTATGCCCAGACGTGGGTCCCTTACTCAGTTTGCCACTGGATTCAAGCTAGCCTGGCTGATGAGGGGTGTTACCCCGAAACCGGTCCCAGGATGCTTGATTGGCAGTTCATGCTTGACTGTTTCCATGAGGCACAGTGTCATGACTGATTTGCATAAAGTTGGGTCTGAACTGGAGTGGCGAAGTGAGCTAAAGAACGATGATGGATTCAACCCAGATCTGTGACTGGGGGTGAGTGTCTGAAAAGTTTCAGTGCTCCGTCCATCTCCTTGTGTCTGCACATATTGCTGGCCCATCACTTGGCTGATGGGTCTTTCTGAGCTAGAGTGGTGAGAGGAGTTGTCACTGACACCTGAATAGGACTGTGCCTGTCCTCACACAAAGCTGTCCCCACCCCCCTGTAGAGTGTTTGGAGCCAGGTCAGGAAAAGGCAGGGTCTTGTGCACTACAAAGTCTTTCCCTTGAAGTTTCGCTACTCCAAATGCAGAAACTGGTATAAGTACTGGAGCTGTGACAAGATAACTTCGGAACACTCCTGGACTCAGAGGAGATTCTGCCAAGAAGAAGAGCTGGAGAAGCTGTAGGAGGGGAGCTGCAACATTGCTTGTTGCTATGTTAGGCTGTCCTTCTGCTGGCTGCTTCTGTCTTGGACAGTGAAAGGACTGGACTTTGCCTTCTTCATCCTACTTGCCAAGGTTCTCCAAGGGCTTGTGCGTGCTTGCCTTCTATTAAGAAGTCTCAGGGCCATCAAAGACTTCAACTGCAGCCCCTGAACTCATCTGCTGGGAGTTCTGACCTTCCAAGTGATGCCAGTTCCAGTTCTGGGTCCTTGGAGGGGGTTTTGCTGCAAATAAGCCCAAAATACCTCTCATCGCCCAACAGCACCTGTTTTCCCTCCACAGTCTTGCT
Source organism: Triturus cristatus (assembly GCF_964204655.1). Taxonomy (NCBI): domain Eukaryota; kingdom Metazoa; phylum Chordata; class Amphibia; order Caudata; family Salamandridae; genus Triturus; species Triturus cristatus. The sequence goes on from NC_140594.1 coordinate 885,628,049, forward strand.
GTGCACTTGAAAAAACAATGCATCCCCGCAGTGCGGCTGGAGAATTGGCACAGCGCCTGCTGTGCAGCTGAAAAGATCACCACAGCCCGAGTGCTGAGGACTGTGTCTCCGATGTTCGAGGCACCCGCTCTGACTCCGACACAGACCCTGCTGAGCGGCTGAAGAAATCAATGAATCACGTGCTCGCAGCTAAAAAATCAATGCAGCACCTGTTTTGCCGCTGCCTTATTGACCCCAGCGTGTCCAGATTTTCAACACATCACACCTGTGCACCAAGTTCTTCATCAATGTAGCCCAGCAGTAAAGAACCGAGGCTGCGTGTACGGAAACCAACTCATCACCTCCCCTGACAGTAAGGAATCGGCACATCACTTCTCCTGTCTGTAAAGAATCTAAGCATCACCTCCTCTGTGAGGCAGAAAGGAATCAACGCATCACCTCCAGTAAGGAATAGATGCATTACCTCCCCTTTGAGTAAGGAATCAAAGCATCGCTCTGCTTTTTGGTGCTTCATCTTCCATGCGCCTGTTTTCGTCTTTGATTTTGACGCATCCCAGGTACTTCATCATAAAAGTGACGCATCCATAGTTTCCTATTGACTGAACTGTTTTGAATCTTTTTAAAAGTGATATCTTTGCTTGTGTATGTTGGATTTGTATCACTTTGGTCTTGTGTCATTCAGATAAAGATTGGTTATTTTTCTAAACAAGGTGTGGTATCCATTTGTAGTGTTTTCCCTGTGTTACTGTGTGTTTATATACAAATGCTTACACATTGCCTGTGAGATGAGCCTATCTGCTCTTGTCAAGCTACCAAGGGGGTGAGCAGGGGTTATCTTAAGTGTGAAATCCCCTTACCCTGACTAGAATAAGGGTCCCTACTTAGAAAGGGTGAAACTGGAGACCCCCATTTCGAACATTAGTGGTCAGTGATGAGAATAGGACTTATGTTTGTACTTAACATACAGTGATTGATGTGCACTACTGTCAGAGTGCAGACCATTACACAACCACATACTGTTTTTTTTTACTGTCTTGGGTTTGGATTGTTTGTGAGCTTTCTACTACAAGCATGCCTTAGTCTAGAGAATCTTCAGTTGCCCCTGCAGATTTAATTTTTGAGGAGGATAGGTTGTAGTCCTACAATGTGCAGCAACTTAAGAAGATCTGCAGGGACCTCAAGGTCCAGTTCAAAGGCCTCACCGAAAATGAGGAGCTATAAAAGGCGCTGAGGGCTTGGGTAGCTGTCAGGATCCCAGTGGGCACACTGAGGACCCTGTTGGGGGGGGATGAGGAACAAAGCTTGCTTGAGGATGTACTGATGGCCCATGATCTGCCAGGGAGGAAGGTGCAATCTAGGGAAGGAAGCAGTGTCTCATCTAAGGGTCTTTCTTCAGAAGAGCTGGAGGATAGGCAGGAGGCAAGGAGGCATGAGTTGGAGCTGGAAAGGCTCCAAACGGATAGGGAGCTCCAGTTGGAGATAGCCAAGTTCAAAACAGAAGAGAAAAAGATGATTTTGGATCAAGAATTGAACGTGAGGGAGCTGGATTTGAAGTCCAAGTCCAGCACAGATGGTGGCAGCGTTTTATCAGTGCACTCAGAGGGAAAGGTACACATACCCAAGGATGTAATGAAGGATTATATTGGGGGGATGACATTGACAAGTGGTTTAGGGATTATGAGGTAGCTTTAAGGGCACACAGGGACCCTGAGTGAGATTTGGGGGCAGGTCAGTGGAACCGCTTCACTGTGGAGGGGAGGGATGCCTTGTTGGCTTTACTCCCAGAGGATCAGATGAAGTACCCTGAGATAAAGGAAGCCCTGGTCAGGAGGTATGGTCTCACGCCAGAGAGATTTGCAGGGCAAAGTTTAGGGAGAGTACTAAAAGTGGTTCACAAACATGGGTTTAGTATGTGGACTTCTACTATAGAGCACTGGATGGTTGGGTGAAGGGCAGTGGGGTAACTGATTATCAGGGGCTCTACAATTTGATTGCCTAGGGGAGCACTTCGTTGTTTTCCAGAGCTGTGCAAGCACCTAATTGATAGCAAGCTTACTGACTCCAAGCAGCTTGCTAAGGAGGCGGACCGCTGGCACAGCACCAGGGCCAAAAAGAAGTTGTACATGGGAAACTCTATTGGGGTGTGCAGGCTTCCAACAGAAGAGTTGGGGGACAAGGGTAAACAGCAGGAGTTCTCAAAAGGGCCCCAAACTAGTTCCCATGGTAAAGATTCCAGTCCCCCAGGTGATAAGAAACCATGGAGCTATTCAGAAAGCCTGGAGATAGGAGTCCCAGGAAATTGTATGCTTGTGATCAGGAGGGTCACATGAGAGGGGACCTCAAGTGTACCAAGCTGACAAATTGCATGCAGGCTGTGGCCTCCTGGATGGTAGATAACTACCTTTGACTCAATGGTGACAATGCAGAAGTCTTCATTTTTGGTAGCCAACAATCTATATGGTTCCACGCTTGGTTGCCTGAAATGCTTGGCTCATGCTCCTGTCCAGCTCCAACAGCAAAGAATCTTGGTATCATAGTTGACAGCTCTCTTTCTTTTGACCCCCCCAAATAAACAGAATGGTTTCTCCTTGTTTTTGGCATCATCAGAGTCTTGAGGAAGATCTTTCCATATCTTTCCTTTTCCTCCCGAATGCAGGCAGTTGTCGCTCTGGTCCTTTCCAGATTGGATTACTGTAATGCCCTCTATCTGGACATCAATAAGGGATCCAATCACAAACTGCAGCTTGTACAGAATGCAGCGGCCAGGCTTGTGGTGGATCTTCCTAAATTCCACCCTGCTTCGACATGTATTCGCAAGTAGCACTAGCTTCTCCTAGACCAGAGAATTTTGTTCAAGGCCCTTTGCCTCATCCACAAAGCTCTTCATAATTTAGGCTCAGAAGGTATCAAAAGGCTTTTTCAATGGTATGTTCCTACCAAACAATTACGATCTGCCAGTAAAAACTGGCTGGTAGTTCCCAGGTTTAGGAGAGCCAGGTGAGGGGGAAGAGCTTTTTCTGCTGCTGCCTCTAAGCTCTTAAATACTCTTCCGCTATTGATCTCTGGACATGAGTCTCACTCTATTTTCCACAAGGCCCTAAATACTTGGCTATATTCACTACTTGTTAGGTCCCCTTCTGTGCCTCCTGTGACCACTGGCACTATCCGCAGCGCCTTGGCGCCTTTGGGTAAAGTTTGCGCTTTATAACACTAATATTCATTCATTCATTCATTCTTTCATTCACACAGCCCCCAACCGATGGGCAGTCAAGGATGATGGCTAGAGTGGGTTTGGAGAGGAGTTGGTCCCAGGAGGGTGTGGGGACCCAGCTGAGATGACCCTTGTCTCACTAGGGGACAGTGAGATGGTCCGGAGAAACCTAATGCCTGATAACACTAAGAAGTACAGTCAATGGGTGACCATCACTAGTCAGAGGGTAGAAGCTCTCAGAGACACAGGAGCCAGTGTGACTACTGCCAAGTGCCACGTGGTGTCTGAAGAGCAAACAGTCCCTGATGTACTTCACCAAGTTGTGGTAGTAGACAACAGTGAGCGCTTCTGTAAAGTGGCTCAGGTTCCCATTGAATGGTGGTGGGAGGGGGTCTCAGGTTCCTTGTAACTAGCTGTGAGCCCATCCATGCCTGTGGATTGTCTATTTTCAGCATTGTTTCATGGTTGGCCAACCAGATGTGGATATTCTGACACACACCTAATGGTTCCTTAGGGTTTACAGGATCATAAAATAAATACACATTGTTGTTTTAGTTGTTGTTTTATTGCTAGGAATATTCTGTTATAGAGTTTTGATGATGAATAGTATTTTGGTCTGTATAAGGTTGCAGATCAGGATGGCCCAGTCACACATAACATCCACAAAAAGAAGTCGTTTTCCAACAGAAATCGCATTATGCGGCATGGAAATGTGCTATTAAGCTTCTAATTTATTTGCTTAAAGAGTGAACATAATGAATAGTCTCACACACAACCGAACAATGCTTCTCATTGTATTAAATGTACCACACCACATAGAAGAGCACATTGTGTGGACATCAAATAGTGCGCAATGTTACAAAGTAGAACCATTAACGATAACAATATGTGGGTACTTTGCAGACTGTCTCTGGGATCTATCCTTTGTAAAGGAGGGCCTCAAATCATACATTTTAAATAAGTTTCAGAGTGGCAGTTGGTTGGGGATAGTCTTAATTTCTTTGCCTAGCACCAGAAAGCATGTTCAAGAGTTTTCATTTTCTTGGCTTAAAGGTTGTTGGGGAAGTGACGGTTGCTGAAATCACCAGAGCAAAATCTTAAATGTTTTCTCTTTAAAGTTTATAGATAAAAGGCTTTATATGAAGTGGATTTGTTTTTAAATATGATCCGGACTCTGGGGGTGGGGGGGGGGCAATTAAATATTTTAAGTAGAAGAGGTATCCGGTCATATTTTTGCTCCTTCCATCATGCAAGCTAGTGTAGTTTAAAATTACTTTCATGTAGACTGAGTAGACCCTTACCTATGAAGTTGCCGCAACCAGGAGTGGCCGGTATGCTTGAGGAGCGAGAAGGGGCAGGGGGAAAGGAGGGGAAGGGGCACTAAGGGGTGGGCACTAGGGGTCGAAGGGGGATAGAAAACATATCAAATAAAAAAAACTTACCTGCAAGTCCTGTTGCACTCTTCTTCACCTCTTCAGGAGGGCACAGGATCCCAGAGTGCTTTGCCGTCAATCCTGAAGCTGCTCTCGCGCAGGTAGCAGCTTCAGGATTCACCTGAGTGCCCTCAATTCGTGCTCCAGGACAGACTGAGTCTGTGCCTGCTCTGTCCAACCCAGCTGCATTGCTGGGTTAGAGAGAGCTTTTGCTGCGCATGATGGTTTGACCGGCCTGAAATGGCCGGCCAAACCATCCTGCGCAGTGATGGGAGTGCACTACCACTACCACTCCCATCATGCCTGTCACTACCAGACCCCGCCCCCAAGACTCGACAGGAAAGGAAAAATAAAACAAGTGCTGTTTTATTTTTCCTTCCCTGCCATTTTTTGGGGGCGACCCTCCTCCGCCATGGCGGAGGAGCCGCCGCTGGCGGCAAATGATATGGGATAGTGCCATAGATTGTACCGTCATTAAGAATTTGTGTATGTGATAAGAGACTTCTCTTTTCATAGAAAACAAACCTGGGAAATAGCACGTTTTGTTTTAAAGAGTTAGATGTGATTCCACTAATGACTTTTTTGTGGGACCAAGGACGATGTGTTTGGATATGTGGTCTGAAAGTTGGATGGTCTTGGACTTTTTTCCATTCGTTTACGGAGCAATTGTAGTTTGGGGCTGGTCTGATTGTTATGAGATCAGTGGAATCAGTTGGTCTTATTCTGAGGTGGGTGATTTTGCCGCACTCTATGTGCTATACAGGCATTTGTTATTTTCAACAAAATAGGGGTGATCAGGCAAATATTATATCAGAATATAGGAACCGCCCCATTCATAGAACTCACCTCGGATGTGCCATTTCAGTGCACATCACAGGCCAACAGCCCGTGACATCACCCACAGACATATAGCAGGATACCTATGCACTTTAACAAACCAGCTAGGAGCATACTGCATTTAGTAAACCTTTTTCTGGTTTGCCACTGGATAGTTTTCATTGTAGTTTTATGGTTGGTAGTTCATCTTTTACATCACAATAACACTAGACCATTAAGCTTCTTATAAATCGGATTTTCTTGAACTCAAAAACACTTTCCTGGGAACCAGTGCTTAATTTGAGCCGGTGGTTTCTGGTGCTCAGCACTGGCACATAATTGGTTTCGGGCGCTCTGCACCTGCACTTAATTGTCAACCCATGTACTTATGACAGGCTGCCATATGGTGGTGCTGCTCATCTAATTTAGAGATGAACAGAACAAATGGCTGTTTGTGAATACAAGGTACATTCAAAATGACTACTACCTGCCTCCCCAGCCTTTCCTTTAGCTCTGTAGACCTGGAATAATCTGAACTGTCACACTAGCAGGTGAGAGTGATGGTTGTTCTGGCAGCGATGACAAGGGTGGTGGGTGGTGCAAGCTGCAGTGATCTCCTGGTCAGGGCCCTGGCACTTATTAATTTACAAATTACGCACTGCTCTGAACTGAGCATGTTTCTGTGCACCTGCTGTACCCATGGAAGACACGCCCCTGACCACGCTAGGAAGAAGAGAACCTGACATAGCCTTAAAGGAAACCTGACAAAAGATAACTGTAAGGGGAGATGAGAACGCGATACATAAAAAGAGAATTAGTAGAGATTGGCATATGGGGAGTGGCGATATAACACATTTCAATTAGCCTCCTTTCCAAACATTCAGAAAAGCTGTAAATAATGTCCTGTAGTGTTTAATCTACCTTTCTTCATTTTTACATTTTTAGCCTAAAAAATGGATGTCTATTTTCACTGTGCTTCTAACAGATTTTCATTGTTTTTCTCAGAATAATATATATTTGTCTCATCACAAACTTGACAATCTTTCAGAAAATGAAGATAATTCCCTGAAAACCTGACTGCCTGGCGCTCAGGAGCTTCACGCGCCTGCAGGCAGCAGACCTTGAATCGGGCATGAAATGTCAGCACAGGACTCCAGAATGTCAAAGGCCCTTTATGTGGAAGACGCGCTGCAGACGGCAACCCGCAGCGATGCCAGATAAGGGGCAGTCTCGGGACTGGGCCTGACGTTGTTTCATTTCCTCCTCGAAACACCAGATAAGAGAGTGTGGGAGGAGGATGGCTCCCTAGTACCGGCGTCGTTCCTCTCTGAACAAGCATTGGCAAAGCCAATAGATTTATGCGAAATCTATTGGCTTTGTCAATGGTTTTTTGGACATGTTGCACAAGAACGCGGGCTACAGTGCAACATTATTTTAAAGTAATGACGAACAGTGCTATGATGCGGCAAGCGTTGACCGCGCCATTCGCTTTCTTTTTTTTAAGCCATGTTGCAGAGGAGTCTGAGATGCTGTGCAATATGTCTGAACAAGCATTTGTCTCGCAGTTATGAGAGTTTGAGCTATTGGCATTGTAAATGGCAATGCCTTTTATTTGTGTTGTTTTTAAAACAGATAAATAAAACGCATTGTCATTTACAGTGCCAATAGCTTAAACTCTCGCAAATGCGAGACGTATTGCGTTGCAAATGCATACTATGTAAATAAAGAAAAGCATTAGGAGAGAGCATGTCCTGCCATAGCAGGCAGGACAAAGCTATTTGAGAAAATAGTGCTCGAAGGCTGTAATTGAAGCCTATCGAGCAACAACACACATAACAGGAGGTGTCGCCATGGGAGGTTACAAAATGAGACAAGGCGGTACTAAGGAGGTACTACTAAGCATTTTGACCAATGAACATCCACCGTTTACAGTGGACAATGGCACAAGCCAATTAAAAATGTGGCTGGAAAGTGGGCGGGGCTTCAAGTCCCTACCTGAATACAGCATACCTTGCAGCACACTGCCCAGACTCAACCTAAACAAGCATTGGCATAGCCAATAGGTCTCACTTTTAGGACCTTATATATAAGTATTTAGTTATGCAGCACAATATCCTTGCTGCAACAACAACTGTTGCGTGGCTAAACACTTATAAGGTCCCAAAGGCGAGACCTATTGGCTATGCCAATGCTTGTTCCATTATTCTCATTTGAATGATGCGAAGAGCAATTTCTTCTTCTTTCTTTTATTCTGAAGTCCGAATCTCGATTTCACTTGGCATCTTGTAATATTATGATTAATGTACTTGACTTGGAATAACCTTCGGGCTCAAGTTTAACCTAAAGCAATCAATGTAACACAGTCGGAAACATTTTAATCCACAGTATGGATATTATTTATTTCAACCCCATATAAAGATGTGAAAGAAAATGAGCTGCTTCATTCCCTTTATTGAGCAGATTTGTCTGTAATGGGTGGTAGAATTGACTTCAGTTGTATGGGGGAAAATGGCAACAATGTTATGCAGTTTAAGTTATGCATCCCTGCTTAGTACTTGTCACGTCTGTCTTTTGATGTAAATATGTAGCGGCAGTTGCGGTTTGCCTGGAAGAAAACACCATAGGAGTGTCTGGCCTTACCTCATGTAAAGTATGTTTTGTACGATGTTGGCTCTTCATGCGGGTGTGTTGTGAGGATGGGCCTGCCATCCATGTCTGTGAGGGAGAAGGGTTCAAGGATTGTCTCTCCAGGGTGCATCTCAGATTTGGTGTAGGCCGTTGACGCACCTGTAAAGCTGTGCTATCTATGTGGTGAATGCTGTTTCAAGGACCTCACATGTATTGGATACATTCTTCACCTTCCTAGGTGTTCAATACTTGTGTGAGGGATTAAGTGAAATGTATGTAGTCTTGGTGGGCACGCTTCATCCAGGCATGCCTCGCTCACTCGGCTTTCGTGGGCTGTGCTGATTGGACTGTGGTTTCTTGCAAGGCGATGTTTTACAGTATTTGGGATTAGATCACCATGCATGAAAGCCACTGTTATTGCATCTCACCCACAGCCCCAGATAAACCGCAGTGATAACCCGCAGCACTGTAGCTACAACAAAAGAAAATGGGGCCAATTCACGAAGTAGGAAATTTGCACTTCTGAAAGTACGCTTACGTGCGGCTACAGATGTCCTACTGTTTGGAATTTTGCTTACATTCCAAGAAGTATGCCTGCAAAGCTATGGTTGGTGTAAATTTGAAGGCACAGTGCTGTAAATATTATGTGACGTATTCCCCCATATTTGAGCTAGAATTAACGGACAGGGGAATGGAGCTCACTATGCAAATCCACACACTTTTATTTATTTATTTTGCTTCATGCTGAAAACATTGCTACCTCTAGTGAAGGCCTAGCCCTTACACACTCGCTAGCTCTAGAGGTGATGTGTTCCTCTTCGCATCTAGGAAGGGGACTTATTGCAGCCCTTTGCTAGAGTACATCTCTGATCATTTCTATCGTGGGAAAGTTGTGAAGCGCAGCTTGGGAATCTCCCAAAATACATGATTCTGTTGTCGTTATCAAACTTCCAAGGATAACCATGTTTTGTTTAACTGGCTTTCCACTACTTGCGTGGGATTTATTAGGGTATCTCTCTGCACTCTTGGTGAAGAAATGTACAGTAGTGAACCTATTTATTACCTGTATTAATTTCTGGCAGGTTGTGAATTGGCCCCAGAGAATGAAAACTGTCACCAGAATGTATTTAAGACTTGGGTCACTGAAATGACTGAAACAATATGAGATGTATTTCTCATGCCAAAGGGGAACAGGCAAAACTGACGCGGCCGCCCGTGAAAGCGAAACTGATCGCGATCATGTAAAAGAGAAGGGGGGGTTAGGAATAGGGAGGCAGAAGCAAAATCGAGTCGGAAGAGGGTGGGGCGGAAAAGGACGAGAAAGCAGGGGAGGTGGAGAGCGAGGACTCACTGTAAACTCACTGTAAACACACTGAGGGAACCACACATGTGTGTGGCCGCAAAAGTGAAAGTAATTAGGCCAGCGATGCGGAGGATGAGATAAGAAAGGCAGATGGTGGCGTGCACGCGAACGTGCGCGCAAGCTTTATGCCAGGAAAAGCTTGTGGGGTAGCACTTTGAAAAGCCCCTTACTAAAAGTTGAGCAGCAGCGCATGTGCTGCTCTAGGCTTGACCTAAAAAGTGCAAGGGCAGGCAACATGTGGGAGGTGTGCGGGAGGAGGGAGGGAGCAGCAACAATGGGCAGCAGGATGACAGGGGAGGGAAGGTGGGACAAGAGCACAGATGGTGGGAGGAGGGAAGGACAGCAAACACATACATACAGTAGATGAAAAGGTTTTTTTTTCAAAAGGACATGCAGGAGAACACAGCAGCCAGTGGAAGAACACTGGCAGCAGACAGGACACTGTACTTGGTCCATGCTCCACAGCAGGGAAAAACACTGAAACCCCAGGACGTGAGCAGGAGGCGCTGACCAATCAGAAGCAAGGAAATCAGAGTGATATCAAAGCCAACCAATGGTAAGTAATTGTGAATAATGGGTGGGCTCCAGGTCTGTTTTAAGTTTATTTTTGTCTACAAAAAGTTCGCCGACAAAGCATGTGAAGTCTCAGGTGACACCTAAAAAGGAACATGGCAGGTCTTGGGGCCAGGGTGCAATGCAGACTCCTTCAGTCCCTGCGGCACAAGAGTGGGCCCAAGGTGAGCCCAATCTTCAGGGGGACCTAAACTTTCATGAGGGCCCCCATTCAACTCAGGGCCAATGAATATCAGTGAGATATGAGAGAGTCAGGAGCCTCTCATGACATTTGGCAGAGGAAGCATTTTTATTTTGCATGACACCACGCTAGGAGACAGAGGTATATTTCAAATTAAAGTTAAATGAATTAACGAGAAACTAACATGTTAAATATTGAGGCCCAGATTCAAAAATGTTTAGTGTCGGGTTAGCATTACTTTTGTAACGTTAACCTGACACTAAACCTATTTGGGGATTAACAAACCAACGCTAATTGGTATTAACATTGGTTTGTATGGAAAAGTAACGCAAAGTAGCGCAAAACACTGCTTCGCATTACTTTGTGTTAAAGGGGCGTTACATGGGTGGTACATGGGCGTTCCCATGCAACCACCCATGCTTTTTGGCGCTAAACCCTATCTACTAACATTAACAGATATGGTTTAGTGCCAAAAATTAACACCGCTGTAAAGCAGGTGTTAAAAGGAAAAAAATATAATTTCTCCTTTCTTTTCCTACTTTGCATGCGTGCTGCACTGTGCAGCACAGATACAAAGAAGGAAAAGGTTTTAAACTTGTCTAGCCATAATATTTTAAACCGGTAGGATACCACTTCTTGTACAAAACCTATGGTGGACTCAGGCACGCACCCTATCACTATAGTGCTAAGGTGTGTGCCTACGCTCGGCAGCTGGAATCACCACCGGCACTAGGGAGAGGGGAGTAGAGAGCCATATCTCTGTGAATAAGGCGCCATCCTGCTCTCACCCTGTCACGCAGCGCAGCCTCTTTTGGTCCTGCGCTGCGTTGCCTGACACCTTTCAGAATCAGGGCTTTAGTTTGAAATCATTGTGCTAAACTTACACAGTCTGTGAATTGCTTAAGATTCTTTTGCCAGTCTCTATGTTATGTATGTGTCATTTGTATTAGCTTTCTGTCACCTTGCACAAAAACGAACGCTGTAATTTAATTGCCAATATGCTTTACATTTTCCACGCCTTTTAAATGTAATACCAAACGCTCCAACGGCCGTCTGGGTGTGAGCTGACTAGTAATTTACGCCTCTGAAACTGAGTGCATGCCCTTCACAGTGGGCCCAATTATAAGTTGGGCAGGTGGGATACCAGCCCGCTCAAATATAACTGACACGGTGTTTGTGCGACTTAACAAAATCAGTAGTGTTTAGCACTCAAAAGAATGATTTGGACATTAGCACAAAATTATGCATTTTAATTCAGTTTCACTGAATGTAATAATCATTACAAACTAAAACAGTCAGATTAGTAGTGTTTACGCGACATAGTAAAATCAGTAGGGTTTAGGGCTCTAAAGAACAATTTGAAAATCAAAAGTGCATTAACCACCAGAGTTATCTTACCATTATTATTATTATCCCCTGTAATTTTCAAAGCACACACAGATCTCTGCAGCAGATGTCGAAACCCATAAGATATTTCAAAATGCTGCCTCTTAGTGACCAATTAATTAAGCAGAACAAATTTACTATCACATGTGTTGCCAATTTCTTTGTGGCACAATTAAAAACAAAAAAATAACAGGATACGTTGACTGTCAGACTCCACTTGCCATAACTCTGTCCTTGGTGATGTTCCCTCCTTTCCTCTGCCATGCAGTGACCTTCAATTAATGGCTTCCCAGAGTATTTTTTCATTTCCAGCACTACTGCATGTAATAGTCACTACAGGCTGAAACAGTCACATGAGCAGTGTTTATGCGGCATGCCAAAATCAGTAGTATGCAGTGCTCTAATGAATGAGTTAAAAATCAACACAAAATAGTGCGTTTTAATTCACTTTTACCGCATGTAGTAATCAGCGGCGTACAGGAGGGCCACACAACCCCCAAAATAGGGGTAGGGGGTGAGCGTGGCTCCACCGTTCCTTGTTTTGGAGGGGCCCCTCTCACCTCCCAAAGCCATCATTGCATGTCTTGCAGAATGCGCGCAATGGCATAGACTAAGAAATACGTAAACGCTCTGGATAGTCACTCTGCTTTCCCATGCAGGACGCCTGCAGCACAGGGGGCCAGTGCTTAATTTGAGCCGGTGCTTTCCAGTGCTGAGCATCGGCACTTAATTGGTTTCTGGTGCTGGTTACCGGCACCTAATTGAAAACACCACACTTATGGCAGTCTGCCACATGGTGGCGCTGCTCGTGTAATTCAGATATGAGCAGTGTAACAGTTGTTTAGAAAAACAATATACATAAAAACATTGCTAATACCTGCCTCCCCAGGCATTCCTTTAGCTTTGGGGAGCTGGAATAATCTGAACTGTCGCATTTACATGCAAGAGAGATGGTTAGTAGTTTTGGCAGCAATGACGAGGGCGATGGGTGGGGCAAGCTGGAGTGGCCACCTGGTCAGAGACCTGGCACTTAATATTTTACAAATTAGGCACTGGGGGGTCCCGAACCCTTCATGGGGACCCCACTGAGCCCAAGGCCAATGATTATATGCGCGATCTGGGAGACGATGGGCCACTCATCACATTTTGCAGGGGGTGCCGGCATTCTGTGTTATGCCTCTGCATTACACACTAAAATAGTCCCATTAGCGCTTCGATGACGACATGCTTAATTTATTTCACCATCACTTGCACCCCATAGACACAGAAATGATCTGGCTCAGAAATGTGTCCCTGTATGAAAATTTAATCTTCAGACTGTGCTGTTTATGGTGCCACTCCTAAAAAAGGCTGAGTGTAAAGTACAATGTGTGCACACACGCTAAAAAAACAAGACTGTCAAAAGGTGTTGCAGGCCCTAGAGTGGTGTAACACAAAATAATGGACCCCCCTCAGCAGAATGTAATGAGATACTCCTGCGTCTCCCATAATTCACAGATTCATTAGCCTTGGGTTGAACGGGGGACCCTGAAGTGTTGGCGGGCCCCTGAAGGTCCGCCCCCTGCATCACTGGGGATTTAGGGGCCTGTGCTACGCCCCTGTGCTCACGGACACTGTCGATGATATTGCTCTCCATGCCACTGAAAATCAAGCAAGCCTGGCTGAAGACGGCTGAAATGCCAGAAACCGGTCCTAGGATGCTTGTTTCCAGTCCAGGGAGGACCTGGCTTGGCAGTTCGGTCTGGACTGTTCCCATGAGGCACAGGGTCAAGACTGATTTGCATATGGCTGGGTTCAAACTGGAACGGCATGGTGAGCAAAAAAACGATGGATTTAGGCCCAGATCTCTGTACTGGGGTGAATGTATGACATTGTTCTACATTCTGTCCATCAATTGTTGTTTTTGCATTTGTCACCCCGAGTGGAAAGGGTATGCCCAGACGTGGGTCCCTTGCTCTCCATGCCACTGAAAATCAAGCAAGCCTGGCTGAAGACGGCTGAAATGCCATAAACCGGTCCTAGGATGCTTGTTTCCAGTCCAGGGAGGACCTGGCTTGGCAGTTCGGTCTGGACTGTTCCCATGAGGCACAGGGTCAAGACTGATTTGCATATGGCTGGGTTCAAACTGGAACGGCATGGTGAGCAAAAAAACGATGGATTTAGGCCCAGATCTCTGTACTGGGGTGAATGTATGACATTGTTCTACATTCTGTCCATCAATTGTTGTTTTTGCATTTGTCACCCCGAGTGGAAAGGGTATGCCCAGACGTGGGTCCCTTGCTCTCCATGCCACTGAAAATCAAGCAAGCCTGGCTGAAGACGGCTGAAATGCCAGAAACCGGTCCTAGGATGCTTGTTTCCAGTCCAGGGAGGACCTGGCTTGGCAGTTCGGTCTGGACTGTTCCCATGAGGCACAGGGTCAAGACTGATTTGCATATGGCTGGGTTCAAACTGGAACGGCATGGTGAGCAAAAAAACGATGGATTTAGGCCCAGATCTCTGTACTGGGGTGAATGTATGACATTGTTCTACATTCTGTCCATCAATTGTTGTTTTTGCATTTGTCACCCCGAGTGGAAAGGGTATGCCCAGACGTGGGTCCCTTGCTCTCCATGCCACTGAAAATCAAGCAAGCCTGGCTGAAGACGGCTGAAATGCCAGAAACCGGTCCTAGGATGCTTGTTTCCAGTCCAGGGAGGACCTGGCTTGGCAGATTGGTCTGGACTGTTCCCATGAGGCACAGGGTCAAGACTGATTTGCATATGGCTGGGTTCAAACTGGAACGGCATGGTGAGCAAAAAAACGATGGATTTAGGCCCAGATCTCTGTACTGGGGTGAATGTATGACATTGTTCTACATTCTGTCCATCAATTGTTGTTTTTGCATTTGTCACCCCGAGTGGAAAGGGTATGCCCAGACGTGGGTCCCTTGCTCTCCATGCCACTGAAAATCAAGCAAGCCTGGCTGAAGACGGCTGAAATGCCATAAACCGGTCCTAGGATGCTTGTTTCCAGTCCAGGGAGGACCTGGCTTGGCAGTTCGGTCTGGACTGTTCCCATGAGGCACAGGGTCAAGACTGATTTGCATATGGCTGGGTTCAAACTGGAACGGCATGGTGAGCAAAAAAACGATGGATTTAGGCCCAGATCTCTGTACTGGGGTGAATGTATGACATTGTTCTACATTCTGTCCATCAATTGTTGTTTTTGCATTTGTCACCCCGAGTGGAAAGGGTATGCCCAGACGTGGGTCCCTTGCTCTCCATGCCACTGAAAATCAAGCAAGCCTGGCTGAAGACGGCTGAAATGCCAGAAACCGGTCCTAGGATGCTTGTTTCCAGTCCAGGGAGGACCTGGCTTGGCAGTTCGGTCTGGACTGTTCCCATGAGGCACAGGGTCAAGACTGATTTGCATATGGCTGGGTTCAAACTGGAACGGCATGGTGAGCAAAAAAACGATGGATTTAGGCCCAGATCTCTGTACTGGGGTGAATGTATGACATTGTTCTACATTCTGTCCATCAATTGTTGTTTTTGCATTTGTCACCCCGAGTGGAAAGGGTATGCCCAGACGTGGGTCCCTTGCTCTCCATGCCACTGAAAATCAAGCAAACCTGGCTGAAGACGGCTGAAATGCCAGAAACCGGTCCTAGGATGCTTGTTTCCAGTCCAGGGAGGACCTGGCTTGGCAGTTCGGTCTGGACTGTTCCCATGAGGCACAGGGTCAAGACTGATTTGCATATGGCTGGGTTCAAACTGGAACGGCATGGTGAGCAAAAAAACGATGGATTTAGGCCCAGATCTCTGTACTGGGGTGAATGTATGACATTGTTCTACATTCTGTCCATCAATTGTTGTTTTTGCATTTGTCACCCCGAGTGGAAAGGGTATGCCCAGACGTGGGTCCCTTGCTCTCCATGCCACTGAAAATCAAGCAAGCCTGGCTGAAGACGGCTGAAATGCCAGAAACCGGTCCTAGGATGCTTGTTTCCAGTCCAGGGAGGACCTGGCTTGGCAGATTGGTCTGGACTGTTCCCATGAGGCACAGGGTCAAGACTGATTTGCATATGGCTGGGTTCAAACTGGAACGGCATGGTGAGCAAAAAAACGATGGATTTAGTCCCAGATCTCTGTACTGGGGTGAATGTATGACATTGTTCTACATTCTGTCCATCAATTGTTTTTGCATTTGTCACCCCGAGTGGAAAGGGTATGCCCAGACGCAGGTCCCTTGCTCTCCATGCCACTGAAAATCAAGCAAGCCTGGCTGAAGACGGCTGAAATGCGTGAAACCGGTCCTAGGATGCTTGTTTCCAGTCCAGGGAGGACCTGGCTTGGCAGTTCGGTCTGGACTGTTCCCATGAGGCACAGGGTCAAGACTGATTTGCATATGGCTGGGTTCAAACTGGAACGGCATGGTGAGCAAAAAAACGATGGATTTAGGCCCAGATCTCTGTACTGGGGTGAATGTATGACATTGTTTTACATTCTGTCCATCAATTGTTGTTTTTGCATCTATATATTACAAGCATCCTAGGACTGGTTTCGGAGTTTCACCCCTCTTCAGACAGGATAGCTTGATTCCAGTGGCACAGTGAGCCCAGGATACCTTGCCATCAATTCCAAAAGTTAATTCCATCCTTTCTTCCCTGGCATCTGGTTCTTCCTTGTCTTCCAAGAGGCCATGCTGTCAGATCCAGTGGAGAGGTAATTGGAAGGTGAGCTGAAGCATTCCTATGTGGCGACCAATTTTGGTTTCAGGGCTAGCACCTATGCTGCATACGCCTCCCAAGTGCTGCTAAAGGACATTGACAAGTTGTATGATGTCATCCAAGCAGGGGAGGATCCTACGGCTATGCTGGCTCATATGAAGGTCCTGTCACAGTTCCTGTCAGATGCAACCATCAACAATTTATGAGCTTCTGCTTCTTCAACTGGTGCTTCATGGCTGGGCATTGTGCTATGTGGCTTAAACCCTGGAAACTGGAGGCGAGTCAGAAAGAGGTGGCACTAAGTTGCCATTCCTGGGTCCCAAGCTCTTTGGCAGTGAGTTGAATGACGTGGTGCAACGTTCCACTGATGAGAAGATTATCCAGCATTTTAAGCTTAATCCTGTGAAGAAGCCTTTTTAGGTCTCGTGACATAAGCAGCACATGCGCTGCTCTCAGCATTCGAGGGCTTCTTGGAATCAATACAGATTCCAAAGCTCTCGGAGGCAAAGTTGAAGCCCCGCCCATTTTCCTCATTGGCTGGCGTCATCCTGCATGCAAAAGGCAGGCTTACGATTGAAAAGGAGGCTTCTTAGTCCCTCCTTGTTGCCGCCTTGTCTCCTTTTAGCCCCGCCCATCAGGATTTGATCGTTTACTGGCGGTGTGTTACCATCCTCTTTAATTACCGGGTGAGGACTCTTTTGGTCATTCCTAATGTTTAACTTTTAACTGAGCGCGGCGCCACTTCAGAGACACCACACTCGGATTATTTATATATTTCTTAACTTTAGCACTGAGCGTAGCGCCCGCTTCAAGGACACCGCGCTCAGTGTTAAAGTTAAGAAATATATAAAGAAATCGAGCGCGGTGTCCGTGAAGTGGCGCCGCGCTCAGTTTTAAACTTAAGCATTTGCAATGCAATCGGAAAAATTACATTGCAAATGCTTGTTGTTTATTACAGAGCGGTTGTTCATTGCCCCATCTACCGACAAACCGGGTCCATCTAGCTGTTTATTTACTCCTAGTCTGATAATTTTGCCTCACACCAGAACCTGGGCTTCTATGGGAATTCTCCAGGGCATATTATCAAGCCCATTATCGCCGCTTTAGCAGCAGTTTCCTGCCGCTAAAGCGGCGACAATGTTATCGCCGTTCCTTGATAATATGGCCCCAAGTTCTTCGCCTGGCCTTTCTCTCTCTCTCTCTCTCTCCCCTGATCCTGTGCCTTGTTCCCTCCCCCTCGTCTTCTCTTTCTCCACACTCATCCCCTGCTCTGCCTCTGTGCGGCTGTACTCTACTTCACGCTTTCCGCACTCCCTGTCCCCCCTGCACCTGCGATCCTCTGCTCCTCTCTTCTCCCCAGCCCAACCTTTGTTTCTTATGCTGATTTCCCCGATCTTCAAATCTATGCCGCTAAAGAGCTCATCACATCGGCAGTCTCTTATCTCTATGGACAGGGACCGGCTCCCTCTTCACGGCTGACGTGCAGCCACTGTCCCGTTATCTACTGCAATGGGGTGAGGCAGGGGAGGGGTGGGCGGAAAAGACACAGGAGCAGCGTTTAGTGTTGTTTCAGCCTGTCGTTTCTTACTTGGGTACTCTATCTTCACCCAGGGCTTCTTGTGTACCACTGGTGACGCCTCAACCGACATCATTAATAAGCTCACAACATCACTGTACAACTAGTGTAATGTATGCTGCGGAGCGTGTACATGTCCAGAAACCACAAGAAATCATTAACAAGCATGGACATAGCCAATGGGTCTCACCTTTAGGACAGAATGGCTTTGCCAATTGCTTTTGGTGATGCTTCACAGGCTAGGGGGATGCTGTGCAGCATTGTTAACCCCTTCAGCGCTCATGACGGAGCCACTCCGTCATGAGCCACGGGTGCCGTGTGCTCATGACGGAGTGGTTCCGTCATGCTGCGGCCGTTGGCCGCCGCTCCTCCCACGCTGCGCTGATTCCCCGCATGTGTGGGCGATTAGCGCAGTGGGCGGAGTCATGACGGAACCACTCCGTCATGAGCACAGCTCAACCGTGGCTCATGACGAAGTGGCTCCGTCATGAGCACGCTGCGCTGACTCCCCGCATGTGTGGGCGATTAGCGCAGTGGGCGGAGTCATGACGGAACCACTCCGTCATGAGCACAGCTCAACCGTGGCTCATGACGGAGTGGCTCCGTCATGAGCACAGCGCCACCGCGCTGCCCCCAAACCCCCCCCAGCGCTGCAGCGGAATTCCCGCCGCAGCGAAGGGGTTAAAGTAACATTTAGTAGAAAATGTTTTAAAAAGTGCGATTGCGGCCGTCTAATCCCACTGAAATCAGCATGCCTCAGAACGTGTGTGCGCCAGCAGAATGGCATGGGTACCATGGTGTACTGATCTAGGAAGGCAGAAAAAAATATGATTTTTTTTAGACCAGAAACAAAACAAAAAAAAACAAAAAAAGAAAAGGAGAGAATTGCGCGCAGGAAGAAAAAACGGATGGGATGAGAGAAAGCAACACGGAGGGGGGGGGGCACGTGTGGGAGACGGCTACAAAAAAATTGCATTGTAAATGTAAGAGGTCTCACATTTGATTCAGTTAAAGCCATTTGCTTTGCTATGGTATTGTATAGCAAAGCAAATGGCTTTAACTTAATAAAAGACGAGACCTATTGCATTTTTATTGCTTGTTTTCATAAGCAGTCCTTTCAAGCACAGGATGCCAAGCATCCCTTTTGTGGCCGAGCAGAGGTCGGGGCTCCGCCTTAGAAAATAACAGAGGTCGGGGCTTGTTTGACTTTGTTTCCCTAGCAGTGGATGTTGATTGTGACAGATTAGTGGGTTCTATCCATTGTGTTAAAGGGATAAAGAATTCCTTTTCGTCATCATCCTCCTCCACCGATTTTCGGTGCTACTCCGTTATCAGGAAATGTAGAAAAAATGAGCTGCTCTCCTGGAAAGGGTGGAAATGTTGCTTCTGATGAAAGCGGTGGTTGTGGTCCCTCCAGATCAGGAATATATTGGCCTAGGCCAGAAAGGGAATGGTTCATTTCGGCCTCTATTGGACTAAAAAGTCCTGAATAAGTTTGTGCAGTTGGACTCTTTCCAGATGATATCTCTGCAGGGGATCATTCCCCTGCTTTGCCGAAACGATTACTTGATGACACTCGACCTGGAAGATGCCTACTTCCATGTCCCTATTCATCCCTTCAGCAAACAGTTTCTTCAGTTCTCGGTGCAAGGGAAGAACTTCCAGTTCAAGGCTTTGCCATTTGTCCTGTTGACAGTGTCCCGGACTTTCACCAAGGTATTGGATCTGATAGTAGCTGTAGCTTAAAGGGTTATCTATGTTCCCTTATATCGATGACTGGCTAATTTGTGGTTCTACTTTCATGAAGATTAAGGAGGCAGTTTCTGCAACAACATCTTTTCTGCAGTTTCTGGGTTTCAAGATCAACTTCAGAAAGTCTCATCTGATGCCTTCTCAACTGAGACTGTTTAATTGCACACTTTTCGACACTCTTCAGGCCAAGGTGTTTCTTTCTGTGGACAGGTTTTGTGTTCTTCTGTTTACTGTAAAGACATTGATGTCCCTTTCTTCTGATATAGTCCGGTTTTGGCTTTGGGTTCAGGGGTTGCTAGCTGCGACCACAGCAGTGGTGCCTAGGGCTCGGTTTCATTTAAAACTCCTTGTAAATCATTTGTTGGACCATTGGAGCCCGGAATTGGTTCAGTACAGCTTTCCAGTCCCTTCCTTCCCGGGGAATGTGAAGGCCCAAGAACAGAGGCTGAAATCTGCGAACTTGACTAGCAGGGTTCCTTTTTAGTTACCCCCTCCTCTTTTGCTCACAATAGATGCCAGTCAGTAGGGATGGGGTGTGACACTGGGGGAACTGGATGCTCATGGTCCGTTGTCCAGGGAGGACAGTTGCCGTTTGGTATGCAGTCATAATATCGAGTTTTAAATATCGCTATACCAAAATATCGATGTCTAAATCTTGATATGACAGAATATCGACCAGCAAGAATATCGTCAAAAACATTAATGACATGCAGGTAAGAAATATTGTTTTACTGAATATCGAAGTTAGTATTATCGTTAGTAAAAATATCGTTGTTTATACTATCAAACATTTTTTTAGTGTTCTGTATGTTAGTATATGTGTAAAAAGTATAGCTTATTTTTTAATGTATGATTGAATTTTTTAGAAATAATTTAGTTTATGTTAATTAATTTTTGCGTATTTTAGTTCCGTAGCGGGTTGTGGGTTTATAGGGGAATAGGGTGAGAAGAAATTTAATTATAATATATTTATTATAAATCTTTTAGAAGTTATTAATTTAAAAAAAAAACATATCAGTTTTAGTTCCGTAGCGGGTTGTGGGTTTATAGGGGAATAGGGCGGGAAGTAATTTAACTGAACTTAATTAATTAATTTTATTAATGACTATTTTTGTATTTAATAATTTATATTGTTAATTGTGTTAATTAATTTGTTATTGATTAATTATTAATTTGCTATTAATAATTAATTGGGACATATGTTAATTGTGTAATAGTTTTAGGAGCGGGCTGTGGGTTGATAGGGGAGTAGGGTGGGAAGTCATTTAATTATAATTAATTAATATTTGTATTAATTAATATTTATGTAATTAATATTTTATATTGTTGTCCAATGATTATGCCATAAACGTCCAATGATTATGCCATAAACCTCATTCTGGGGGTTACTTGTTTCACGGTACTAAGTTTAGTGCCGTGATTAGATTTTGGCAATTGCCTGTATGGTTATAAATTAGTGATCATTGCTGGTTGAAATATTGTTGCTGAGGGGTGAGCCTTACGTTCCATTACTGCTCCAACCAGTTTTAGTAACTGAGGCAGCGCAATGTCTGTAGACCAGCAAGATTACATATTGAAACTTGTTTGGCAGATGAGGACAAAAAAAAAAAAAAAAAGATTAAAACATTTTTTTTTTAAATATATTTTATATTGTTAATAGTGTTAAAAATGAATTGACTAGGTATTAATAGGATATTAATTATTAATAAATAATTGGTAAATATGTTAATTGTGTATTTTTATAGGAGTGGGTTGTGGGTTGATAGGGGAGTAGGGTGGGAAGTAATTTAATTTTAATTAAATGTTTATTATTTTTTATATAATATTTATTTAAAGTTATTTTATAGTGGTAATTGTGTGAACTAATTTATTTGTGATGTTTTTTAAATTGCTTGTTAATTGTTATTAGTTAATTAATTAATTGTTAATTAATTATGTTAATTGAGTACTATTTAACAATATTGATGGTGTCGTTTATAGGGGAATATGGTGGGAGGTAAATTATTTTTGAAAAATGTATTATTTGGTAATTTATATTAAATATGTTACAGGAGTGAGAATAATAAATTATTCCCCTCCGCTATCCAACACTTTCCCTACTGTTGCATTTGCTCGGGTGGGTATAGTAAATTATTCCCCTACACTATCCAACACTTTCCCTACTGTTACACTTGGTGGAGTAGGAATAGTAAATTATTCCCACATGCTATTCAACACGTTCCCTACTGTTGCACTCGCTGGAGTAGGAATAGTAATTTTTAGTCACCCGCTATCCAATACTTTCCCCTACTGTTGCACTCACTGGAGTGGGAATGGTAATTGTTATGCCCCCCCACTATCCAAAACTTTCCCTACTGTTGCATTCACTGGGGTGGGAATATTAATTTTTACCCATCCCCTATCCAACACTTTCCCTACTGTTGCACTTGCCGGAGTAGGAATAGTAATTTTTACCTAACCGGTATCCAACATTTTCCCTACTGTTGCAATTACTGGAGTGGGAATAGTGATTGTTACCCCTCTGCTATCCAACACTATCCCTACTGCTACATTCGTTGGAGTGTGAATAGTAATTTTTACCCCCCTGCTATCCAACACATTCCCTACAGTTGCACTCACTGGAGTGGGGATAGTAATTTTTATCCACCCGCTATCCAACACTTTCCCTACTGTTGCACTCACTTGAGTGGGAATAGTAATTTTTACCCCCCCCCCCCCCCCCTCCCGCTATCCAACACTTTTCCTCTTTCCCTACTGGTGCACTCGCTGGAGTGGGAATATTAATTTTTATCAGATCAACAAGAAGGGAGAGCTAGGACTTGGAAATGACTGTCTCTGTCCCTGAACTATGTATTAAACGAATTAAGACGCCTTTGTTAAATAGCTATCTGTCACAGTGATGTCTGGCACCTCAAAGGTTTGTTTAGAAAACCCTCACACACCAACCTAGTTGGTGTCATGCTTCATCATCGGGTCCCAGCTGAGTAGCCAAAAGCTACTCAGCTGTGCTGCGACACCTGCTTACAGTGGAGCGGGTTTGAGGTGTCAGTGAGTGTGATGAAGTGAGTGCTAATTAAAATTACCTCTGAGTTTCTTCCTACTAATATTTATTTCAGGCAACTCAGGGTATATTAAAAACATGAGAGTGGATAATGCGTTAAGGCTACTGTTTGTATCTTAATATTATCCTTTGATGGTCAACATGTTTCAGCCTTTATGAAAAATATTAAGGCTTTCTTCAGGACCTCTCAAAAATAAAGTGTAGGGTGAATATGGTGAAAAAAGTGAGTGGTAAAAATAGACCACGTGTTAATGCATCTTTAGTACTCATGCTAAGGAGTACTGTTTATGCTGGGAGGACTAACCATATTATGGGTCCTCAAAAGGCTAGTACCTGTAATGAAAGAGAGACATAACACAAGACAACATATAACATATAGAGGAATCCTGGTTATGCCATAGCCATAAAAATGAAGATATTTATATGTTTTTAAATGCTATTTTCTCAGGAAATACTGAACAGATTGACACCAGACCTGCAAAAGGCACTTCCCTGACCTGAGGACTACCTCTCTGCCAAATTTCAAGTAATTCTGTTCAGCCGTTCGGGCTGTACCTTCGACTAAAGGCGTTTTGGGACCCCCCTTTTTTCTCGGCCCCCCTTGACGAATCACCCCGAGATTTTCAGGGTAGGAGCTGAGCGGAGCGCCCCATTAGTTTTGAAAATTTTGCGAGGATTCGTCAACCGGCGCCAAAATTATTCAAAATATAATTTTCAGATTTCCTATGGAAACACGGTCCTATCTATAACTATATTCACTGAAAAAACCATAGGTTTCAGGGGTGTTATAGTTAGCTGGACTTTTCACTTGTACAAAACCATTGACATTCCCCCGTTATAGTTAGTTCAGCTAACTATAACTCGGGCGCCCGCAATGCACTGCTGATGACGTCACATATTACATCACTCATGACATGGTCAGTGACATCACTCATGACATCACTGATGACATCTCAAATGACATCACTGATGACATCACTGATGACATCATCCAGTGAATGTGTGTTTTTCTGAAAATTAAATATGTTTTATATATGTATATCTCAAGGTCGATGGAAGAATAAATGGGTATATAAGTGTCTAAATGGATGATTTGTTTTTGAAAAATTGATTGTGTAACTGACTGATTAAGTGTATCATAGTGAATACATGGCTTAGTGAGTAATGTTTAAATATGTAAATATCTGTATCAGTCTCTCACTTTGTGTATAAGTGGCTGCATGGGTTGGTGAGTAGCTACATGGGTGTCTATATAGGTTATTAGTTGGTTTTTTGAGTATCAGTCTGAGTGTCTGCATGGTTCGGTGGGGGGTATTACGTAGTGCATAGGTGCATGAATGAGTGACTCACTGTTTGTATGTGTTGAACACAGCATGTGTGCAGGACTGTATGGGTGGATGAGTGTGTGTATGGGTGTGTTAGTGAGTGAATGACTGTCTCAGTAGTGTCTTTATGAGTAACTACATATGTTTTAAACTAGTATATGTGACTATTGGTGTATATATGTGAGTATATGTGAGAGTGAGAGATTGAAAGAGTTCCTGTATGAATAAGTATGTGTTTCTATAAGTGATTGTTTAAAAGACTAAGTATGTGTAAGTTTCCGTAGAAGTAAGTATGGTGGTGTGTGTATAACTGTATATGCAAGTAAATGTATGTTTGATTCTTTATTAGCATGAGTGACTATGTGTGTGAGTAACTCTATGGATGAGTGGCATTGTGTAACAGGATGTATAGGTGTATGAGTACATATGATGAGTGAGTACATGTATGAGTGACTGTATAGGACTGTTGGTGAATGAGTGGATGTGTATGTGGATCTTAGAATTACTGAAGAGGTTGTTGTAACTGGTATTGGTATGTCCATTGTTTTGAAAATTTTAGTCTCTATTTTTGAATGTGTGTATCAAAGGTTATATTAGGGTGAGAGGAGGTCTGCCACTCTATCACAAGGATGATGTCATCAGTGATGTCATCAGTGATGTCATTTGAGATGTCATCAGTGATGTCATGAGTGATGTCACTGACCATGTCATGAGTGATGTAATATGTGACGTCATCAGCAGTGCATTGCGGGCGCCCGAGTTATAGTTAGCTGAACTAACTATAACGGGGGAATTTCAATGGTTTTGTACAAGTGAAAAGTCCAGCTAACTATAACACCCCTGAAACCTATGGTTTTTTCAGTGAATTTCTGAGGTTTTTTAAATGCTAATTCCTAACTATAACGTGCCTGAAACCTATGGTTTTTTCTGTGAATTTCAAAGGTTTTTTAAATGCTAATTTCTAACTATGCCTACAGAGATAGGACATGTGAAGAAAGAAGAAAAAATGCACAGAAAGAAACAAAAGAAGTGCAGAAAGAAGCAACAAAAGTCCTCAAATACGAAGATAAGTGCAGGAAGAAGGATAACGTGCAGAAAGAACAAAAAGAAGAGCAGAAAGAAGCCTTGTTGCAAAATCATCCTGTACCCTCAACTTTTTCAGACGGATACTGGTGGTAACTGAGCCTGACTAACCAGTCCTAGAGCCAGTGCTATGTTAAAAGACACTTAGAATACAGTGAAAACACCTACATACACTAGGGAACATTATGCGTTGGGGTCCCCCTGTGATTAGCATGACCTCCTCTGTAAGCCCCTAGTATATAAGAGGGCATGGGGATTAAAACTACCTCTTAAAACAGGCCACAGGGCGTTTTTGCACACGTTAACTCAGGCCCCGTCCCCTCCCTTCACCACTGTGTAAACACGCCCTGTGTCCATTTTTAGTTGGGAGATTAAGTTCATTTGAATCCTGAGGGTCCCTGGGGTCCAACTAGCCCACTAGGTACCTCCAGTAAGTGCCACAGAGCTGCGTTGCAGAGAGGTGTAAAAAGTGGCACGGCCTGGACCACCTCTCTGCAATGCAGCTCAGTGGCGCTTACTGGAAGCACTTGGTGGGCTAGTTAGCCCCCAGGGGCCCTCAGTATTGAAGGGAAATTATATCCCCAATTTAAAACGTGCCATAGTGCGTGTTTGCACACGTCACCTCAGGCCCCGTCCCCTCCCTTCACCACTGTGTAAACGCGCCCTGTGGCTGTTCTAAGTTGAGAGATTAAGTCCCCTTGAATCCTAAGGGTCCCTAGGGTCAAACTAGACCACTAGGTACCTCCAGTAAGCGCCACAGAGCTGCGTTGCAGAGAGGTGTAAAAAGGGGCTTGGCCTCAGAACACCTGGCTGCAGCGCAGCTCCCTGGCGCATACTGGAGATACCTGTTGGGGGCGCGTTTGCAGAGTGCTGCACGGAGGGGGCATGGCCTCCTGCACGATGCCAGTCTTTTATTTATTTTAGTTTTTTAAGAAGGGGGGCTGTTTGGTTCCCCTTCTTATTCTAATTTATTGGCCCTGATGACCCCATCCCCCAGGGCCAGTCTCCTAATTATATTTTTTTGACCCCAATCCCCAGGGCCGGCCACTGTTTTTTATTATTTTTAAAAAATATATATTTATAGACACACCTAGGACATGCTGGACAAACCGTACGTACCTATCACCATGACGATTTGCGTGATATTCATTAAAAGGCGACTATGCATGCAATGAATCCACGTGGAATGTATTTACACCACTAGTGAAGCTCTGACATGTCTGATGCCCTACCGTGCCTAATCCCGGTAGACACCCTTGTCGTTTATTTATACAAACTTGGGTAGCTATTGACGGGCACATTTAATACACATGCACACCAAGCCATTCAAAGGGGATTCGACAAAAATTCGACCAAAACTATGCAAGAAACCCCCCTCACGGTTAATAAAACACACATCCACTGCCGGATGTGTAATACTTTTTATTTTACTCTCTGGAAAGGGGACGAACATCACTTGAGAGTCACAGCGCGCTCCTGACAGAGCCCAATGCTGTGTTACACCCACCATTGCCTGCCGTGTGCCACACACCTCTGTGTTGTATTCCACTAGCTAGTGCATATGCTATGACACTCTCTAGCCCATGTGCACTGTAACACCACCCCGTGAATATGTCATGCCACACTTGTCTTCGCACGGGTTATATTGCCCCATCTAACGTGCCTTTCTCGATGCCTATGTTATAACGCACAGTGCTATGCCATACGTATTACAATCTGGGATCCATATCTTTGTCACCATGCATATGCAACCTTACACTCCCCAGCACATATTTTATATTACAACTTTAGAGACTAGTTAGGTTACACAACACTGCCCTGTGCATATTACACTCCAAGGCGCATATCGCATAGCACGCGCTAGTGCCTGTGCTATCTCGCGCTCTCCAATGAATCTGTCATTGCGCACAATGTATTGCATATTATATTTCACGCCCGGTTCATCTTATATCACACTTTTTGGTGCATAGTTTATACCATACACTATATCTAGTTTTCATTTTCAATCGTGCTCTCAGGACTATGTTCTATATAACACTGTGTTCACCTACCCTTTTCACGGGCATTACATTTTGCGATAGGGGGTGGAGGGTCAGGGGGTGTTTCTGCCAAGTGAGCCCGGAGTCACAGTCACAAACGTCCTCTTCTTCCTGAATAAAAGTGAGATTATGCTGCATACTTGTTCATATTTTAAGTAGTTCGCACAGACACAATGTTTTAAAAACAATAAAGTTCCTAATACCCGCCTTCTCTGAACAGTTAGCTTGCTGCCCCATCCCCTTCCTCCCTATCCTCTGTTGTGTGAATCCATGGACTAGCCTCCTCCCTCCTGCCATGCATGGTCTGATGTGCTGCCACTGCCCTCAGTATGATGCACCAGTCCACTCCTCCTGCCCTCCATTGCCCAATTCTATGCCCCATCATTGACCTCCTGCTTAAACTCTGTGCTTAGCTTGCTGCCCCTATTCTCCTTCCCCCTGCCCTCCGATGTCTTTGTGCATGCCCCTGCTCCATCCTTTTTGCCCACCATGTCCCATGGACCTGCCACTCCTATCTACTCTGAGTGTTCTGTTGAGCTGCCACTCCCCTCCCACCTGCCTAGCATTGTCAGATGACTGTAACCTGTCCCTGTCACCTCCACCCTGCCTGTCCACATGCCATGCCCCTATCCTCTTCCTCCTGTCCTACATGGTCAATTGTACTGCCACATCCTTCTGCCCTCCCTGGTCTGTTGTGCTGCAGCTGCTCCTCCTGCCTGCCCCGTGTGGTCTGTTGTGAGGTCCCTTCCCCTGAACTTTCTTGTCTGTGCACAGGTCCTGACCCTCCCTTCTATCCTCCATCGTCCTTTGTGCATGCCCCTCCACCCTCCTTCTTGCCCATCATAGCCATTGTGCTGCCACTAACCCTCCCACTTGCCATGCATGGTCTTCTGTGCTGCCATGGCCCCTCCCACCTTCCCTGTGTGGTCAGCTAGCTGCCCCCTGACCCCCTCCCACCTTCCCTCCATGGTCTGTGTGTATGCCATCACAGTCTCACTGTTGCTCTTCATGGTGTGTCTTGCTTCTAGTGCCCATCCTGCCTGACCTCCATGGCTATCTTGCTGCTCCTGCCCTGCCCCCTTGCCCCCAGCCCTACTCCCTCCCTCCTGGCTTGTCTGTTCCATTGTAATGCCCCTGATCCGTCCCTCCTGCCCTTTATGGTCTGTTATGCTGCAGCTTTCTCTCCTGTCTGTCCATTATGGTCAGCTAGCTACCATTGCCTCTTGCCCCTCTGTTCTCTGTTGTCCATGTGCATAGTCCTGTCCCCTCCCTCTTGCTTTCTATGGATTGTTGTGCTGCACTCCCGTGTGGTGTATTGTGCTGCTGCAAACCCTGATGCCTGCCCTGCAGGGTCAGTTTGGTGCACCTCTCCATGTCCCTCCTGTCCTCTGTTATCCAAGTCCATGTCCCTATCCCATTTCCTTCCATGATCCAATGTACCATACTTGCGAACATTTTGAACTTGGTAAGAGGGAGATTTTGAAAAAAAACTGGGGTATTGATTTTCCCCTTTGAGTTACATTGAAAAAGAGGATATTGTAGACAGGAGACAGATCAAATAAAGCCCATTTGAGCTTAAAAACATTGGACGTTTCCTGGCTGAATCGGGTCTGTTGGCATGTATGGTTGTACTACCATTGCCTCTTCCTTCTGCCCACAATGGTCTATTACATTGCCACAGGCTTGAAGGAGGGTAGATTTTGTATCACAGGGGGCCCCTGGCCCGTTCTGTCCACACCTGAAGTATGAGACCCTTGTCCTTGCCCTGCCAGCTGCATTTGTAGGCCGTATTAAATTGACCAGCGGGTCCTGTGTTGCTATATAATTATCCTGAGACATCCTTACCACTCAGCCAGTATAAAACCCCTGTGTAGGCCCTTCTGTTCAATATGTAGGCCTCTTTGTTAAATTGACCATAGCTCTGCAATTTTAGTGTATAGCAGTCTGAAGGCAGGTCTGCGAGGCCTTCTGCTCCAAACCAGTAGCCCCCACCCTACCCGAGTGCTCCGTGCTCGGTATCAAAGTTCAACATCCCCCTGAAGCTGTCGACATACAGTAGGCTGCATCCTGGACTGGTACTTGCTTCCTGGGCAGGTTTCCCGCTTTTAAGGAAGTGGCAACCGCAGAGCGTCAAGTTAGGAGAACTGAGGAGATTTTATACATGAATATATTGAATTCCCGTACAATACCCATTATTTTCTGCTTGCTCTATGGAACTTACGATAAGCGATTGGCCTGAGAGACTGACCTTTTCACCCAGTCCATTGTCAGCATTAAGTGGGTAAATGACGAAATGTCTGGTAAAATCTGCAGACGAAGCTTTTGGGTAGCATACGTAGGTAGATGTAGCGTGCAAAGGAGCCCACAAAATGATATAAAAAGGGAGCACCCACAGATATCGACGGACTACCTCGCCGTCTGTATGTAGGTTAACAGGCAGTGCAGGTTTTCCCCAAGAGCTGGGAGCTCTTGTCTTCCTTTGCTTAAAATGTCTTGCTCTGCTTTGCTTGAAGTATCTTATTCTATTTTACCTATATGAAATGTCATGTTATGTTTAACCATTGTTCTCTTTACTTTTGCATTTAAAAGATTTTGTATTGTAATTGCAGGAATGCTTGCTCTAAGAGTAAACGTGAGTGTTCCTAGGTAACATTTTCCTTGGTGTAACTTGTTTCTCATGATGCATTTATAGATGTGTTTTCTCTCTCTCTCTGTCAGTACATTAATTGAGATACAGAGAATATCATGACAGCTGTATGATTATCTGGATTCTGTATTTTGTACTTTATGTCTCTATTCTGCGGTTTCTTTGAAGTTGCATCTTCTCATTAAACTGCCATTGTATTCTGCCTCCGATTCCATGTCTCATATGTCTGTTTTCTTCATTTTTGGAGCAAGCGTTCCTAGGCACCCCGGCTCAAATTAAGGTGCCCCTTTTGTCCCTGACTCACTCTCCTGCTCAGTTCTGTGGTGGCTCCCGGGGATCTGGGGACCGCCCCTAGCTTCCTTGACCCGTAATAGATCTTGCCTCCAACAGCCTCTCTTGCAAGTCCTGTATTGTTGGTTTGTTGCCCCTGCCCCCCTTTCCACTGCCCTCCATAGTCTGTTGTGCTTCCACGGCCCTTCCTGCCTGCTCAGTGTGGTTAAATTGTTGCCTTTGCACCCTCCTACCTGCCTTCAATTTTCAGAGTCCGTGCCCCTGGCCTCTGCCTCTCAACAGTATCCTAATGAACAACTAGATTGCTAACATTCTATATTTATCACAAAAGTGTGGAACGCCTGACATCATCTTGATGTAATCAAAACTGTAATACCTAGAGCATTTCCTTTAGAAATTGCATATATGAGAGGGTCTTATTGGCATCAAAATTATGGTTAGTGCTCTAAAAGGCTAAAATAAGGACATATTTTCTGAGTTTTCAAATAGCGACAAAGCACTTTTAAATTATTTGTTATCTTTATGTTTTTTTATCCAGTTGACCACTTGATTAAATGTTGCACTTAGGTGAGATGATGTGGTGTTACTTCCAGAACTGCAGACTTTGCAACTGGGGAACCAGGTTGAAGTTTCTGCTTCAGCTCGACATTCTGTGATTCTGGTCAAATCACTTAGTTTCCCCATGTCTACAACCAAAATGAATGTGTTCTTGTGTGATGTAACCAATGCTCATGTAAAGCACTCCAATACCTGACAAGTCTGCACTATATAACACTGCAAAAACACAAAATAATAAGTGTTTTGCACACTTCTGTCATTGGGCTATATTTGGGCTACATCTGGGTGATTTTGGGCTACATTTGGGCTCTTTTGTCTCCGGTGGCCATCTTGGGAGATTTATTTGTTATGAAGTTTCCTAATTTCCTCATGTACTGCAGTCTCCTCAGTAGGAAATGCTTTCAGTTTTTTACTTTGATTCCATCATGAAGGTATTCAGATATGTCACACATTTGCCATAAATTCTGAATGTTAGCACTCTAGTTGCTCATTAGATCATTGTAGTAAAACTACTGCACCATGGAAGTCTGCTCCTGGTATTAAAAGTGCATGTTTCAGTCTGCATGTCAGAATTTTTTTAATGAAATAGAAGAGGATTTGAGAAGTCACTCAAAATGTGCCCTCATTTTCTTTCTTCAGCATTAATCATAATTTCTATGGCAAAATGATCCTCCTCATTGTGTTCCTTTTTAAATTAAATGTTTTAAGTGTTACCAGTTTATTCCAATCAAGATGGCTTCAGGTGTGCCATACTTTTGTCATAATGAAGACAGTAAGCGCTCTAGTTGTTTTTAAGAACATTCTGGGACATTCTGTCATTGGGCTATACTTGGGCTACATCTGGGTGATATTTGGGCTACATTTGGGCTCTTTTGTCTCTGGTGGCCATCTTGGGAGACTTATTTGTTATGAAGTTTCCTAATTTCCTCATTTACTGCAGTCTCCTCAGTAGGAAATACTTTCAGTTTTTTACTTTGATTCCATCAAGAAGGCATTCAGATGTGTCACACATTTGCCATAAATTCAGAATGTTAGCACTCTTTTTGCTCATTAGATCACTGTAGTAAAGCTACTGCTCACCAGGGAAAACTGCTGCTGGTATTGAAAGTGCATGTTTCAGTCTGCATGTCAGAATTTTTTAATGAAATAGAAGAGGATTTGAGAAGTCACTCAAAATGTGCCCTAATTTTTCTTTCTGCAGCACTAATCATACTTTTTATTGAAAAATGAACCCCCTCATTTTGTTCCTTTTTAAATTAAATGTTTTAAGAGTTACCACTTTAATCCAAGCAAGATGGCTTCAGGTGTGCCATACGTTTATCATAAGTAGGACTGTTAGCGCTCTAGTAGTTCTTTGGAACACTCTGGGAAGCTGCAGTAGAACACAAAGGAATCAACTGACAGTCTCTGCCCTTGTTGGATGTACATGTTTTACTGAGAATGTCAGACTTCATTCTCACATGACTGAGAAAGATAATGTGAATTTACAGAAAATAAGCTCTCAGTTTAGCCTATAGATCACCTTCCAAACCTCTGTGGTAAAAGCATGAGAAAATATTTTTCTCTCAATCATGATATCCCAGCAGAAGGCTTTTTCACATGGTGAAATCACCTTAGAACATACCACAATTCCTAAAATGAGTATGGTACCATCAACAAATGATTTATAATGTAACTAAAGTCTTAAAACCTTCTATTAACTGCAATACTTTTTAATGAGGTGCTATCATGTATATTGGTCCCAAGATGGCTGCCAACACTTCTTGGATGAAGTGCTGACAGCCAATCAGATCTCAGGATGAGATGTGTGGTTAGGCTCCGCCCACATATATATATGCTTTTAAATGCTATTTTCTCAGGATCTACTGAACAGATTTACACCAAACCTACAAAAGGCACTTCCTTGACCTAGGGACTACCTCTCTGCCAAATTTCTAGTAATTCTGTTCAGCCGTTCGGGCTGTAGCTCTGTCTAAAGGTCCTATGGAAAAATGCATGGGAAAAACGCGTTTTGGGACCCCCCTTTTATCTCAGCCCCCGCTTGACGAATCCCCCCGAGACTTTCAGGGTAGGAGCGGAGCGTAGCGCCCCACCTATTTTGAGAAATTCGCGAGGATTCATCGACCGGCGCCAAAGTTATTCAAAATAGAATGTTGCGGATTTCCTATGGAAACGTGGTCCTAACTATAACTATCTACTGGCGACCGCCAGTAGATAATATATATGGCATGACATGGCATGTCATGCCGATGCTGACTTTGAATAAATCTCCATGAAGCACGACTAGGTGTCCGTGTGCTTTCTCCTCGCCTGCCTGGAAGTGGATGAATGCGCCTGGTACTCATATATATATATATATATATAGTAGGTAGTTATAGTTAGGACCACGTTTCCATAGGAAATCCGCAACATTCTATTTTGAATACCTTTGGCGCCGGTTGACGAATCCTCGCGAATTTTTCAAAATAGGTGGGGCGCTACGCTCCGCTCCTACCCTGAAAGTCTCGGGGGGATTCGTCAAGCGGGGGCTGAGATAAAAGGGGGGTCCCAAAACGCGTTTTTCCCATGCATTTTTCCATAGGACCTTTAGACACAGCTACAGCCCGAACGGCTGAACAGAATTACTTGAAATTTGGCAGAGAGGTAGTCCTCAGGTCAAGGAAGTGCCTTTTGTAGGTTTGGTGTAAATCTGTTCAGTAGATTCTGAGAAAATAGCCTTTAAATCAATATATATATCTGAGCCAGCGTACGGTGCGCTTACGGTGCGCTTACCGTACGCGTACGGTGGCGTGCGCGAGCGCGATTCTGATTGGCCCTTAGATCTTAGTATACATTCGAATCGGTCGAAACCAGGAAGCGGCGGCCGCCATTTTCTCTCTCGCACTCTGACAGGGGGTTGAAAAACCAAGTGCAAAAACATGTAAAGGGGCTGTTTATACAGCTCCCAAGCACCTAGCCATGTCGAGGGAGTCCCCAACGATCCCCCAAGTGAAAAAAGGCAATTTTAATTTTTTCGAAAATTTCGCCGATTACGCTTACCGTACGCGTACGGTAAGAAATAATAAAAAATAATAATAATATCCACATTCTCCCCACCCCGTGTGAAAAAGGTGCCCGAAGGGCACCTTTTGTGCATGGCTCATTAGAGCTAAACAAAACATATATTTTACCTGTCACAACGATGCTCATCATATGTCCTCCATGTGCGCACGGTGCGCGAAGCGCATCGTGCGTTCATGGCCCATCTAGCGTAACGTGGGCACGCGGTGCGCTTCGCGCGCATAGGTGGCCCTTAGATCTTAGTAAACATTCGAATCGGTCGAAACCAGGAAGCGGCGGCCGCCATTTTCTCTCTCGCACTCTGACAGGGGGTTGAAAAACCAAGTGCAAAAACATGTAAAGGGGCTGTTTACACAGCTCCCAAGCACCTAGCCATGTCGAGGGAGTCCCCAACGATCCCCCAAGTGAAAAAAGGGAATTTTAATTTTTACGAAAATTTCGCCGATTACGCTTACCGTACGCGTACGGTAAGAAATAATAATAAAAAAAAAAAAATCCACATTCTCCCCACCCCGTGTGCAAAAGGTGCCCGAAGGGCACTTTTTGTGCATGGCTTATTAGAGCTAAACAAAACATATATTTTACCTGTCACAACGATGCTCATCATATGTCCTCCATGTGCGCACGGTGCGCGAAGCGCATCATGCGTTCATGGCCCATCTAGCGTAACGTGGGCACGCGGTGCGCGAAGCGCACCGTGCGCGCACGGAACGAACTGCGTTAAGTGGGCGCGCACGCCACAAATGGCGTAAAGTAACTTAGCATTTAAAAAAACGTACAAATTCACTGAAAAAACCATAGGTTTCACACACGTTATAGTTAGGAATTAGCATTTAAAAAACCTTGCATGAATGATGTAATATGTGACATCATCAGCAGTGGATTGCAGGCGCGCGAGATGTAGTTAGTACAACTAACTATATCGGAGGAATTTCAATGGTTTTGTTCGAGTGAAATGTCCAGCTAACTATAACACCCCTAAAACCTATTGTTTTTTCAGTGAATTTCTAAGGTTTTTTAAATGCTAATTCCTAACTATATCAGGCCTGAAACCTATGGTTTTTTCAGTGAATATATATATATTCAGAAAATCCAAAGGTAACGCACTCTCAGAGGTCAGCTCTTTATTCTTTCACAAAATCGCTACGCGTTTCGACACGCAATGTGTCTTGCTCACACGATAAATAAAGCTGTACCGAATGTGCATTTATACAGTAAATGCACATTCAGTACAGCTTTATTTATCGTGTGAGCAAGACACATTGCATGTCGAAACGCGTAGCTTGGAGTGTAATATATGCACAGGGCAGTGTTGTGTAACCTAACTAGTCTCTAAAGTTGTAATATAAAAAATGTGCTGGGGAGTGTAATGTTGCATATGCACTGTGACAAAGATATGGATCCCACATTGCAATATGTATGGCATAGCACTGTGCGTTATAACATAGGCATCGAGGAAGGCACGTTAGATGGAGCAATATAACCCGTGCGAAGGCAAGTGTGGCATGACATATTCACGGGATGATGTTACAGTGCACATGGGCTAGAGAGTGTCATAGCATACGCACTAGCTGGTGGAATACAACACAGCGGTGTGTGGCACTCGGCGGGCACTGGTGGGTGTAACACAGCATTGGGCTTAGCCAGGAGCACGCTGTGACTCTCAAGTGAGGTTTGTCTCCTTTCCAGACAGTACAATAAAAAGTATTACACATCCGGCGGTGGATGTGTGTTTCATTAACCGTGAGGGGGGTTTCTTGCATAGTTTGGTCGAATTTTTGTCGAATCCCCTTTAAATGGCTTAGTGCGCGTGTGTATTAAATGTGCCCGTCAATAGCTACCCATGTTTGTATAAATAAACGACAAGGGTGTCTACTTGGAGAGTACCCACCGGCGGGGGCGCCGGGATTAGGCACGGTAGGGCGTCAGACACGTTAGAGCTTCACTAGCGGTGTAAATACATTCCACATGGATTCATTGTATGCATAGTCGCTTTTTAATGAATATCACACAAATCGTCATGGTGATAGGTACATACAGTTTGTCTAGCATGTCCTAGGTATTTCTATAAATATATTTTCAAAAAAAATAATAAAAAAACAAAGGCCGGCCCCGGGGGATGGGGTCCCCAGGGCCATAAGTGGCCTGAGGAGGAGGGCAACGCAGCCCCCCTCCTAAAGAATAAAATAAAAAAAAGGCCATGACCCGGGGGTTGGGGTCCGATTAAGGCCTTGGGAGGGCCAAATTTATTTTTTTCAACAAAAAAAATTAGGGTGCAGGCCCTGGGGAATGGGGTCCCCAGGGCCAATAAATTAGAAAAAGAAGGGGGGCCACACAGCCCTCCTTCTTAAAAAAAACAATAAATAAAAGACCGGCATCGTGCCGGAGGCCACGCCCCCTCCTTGCAGCACTCTGCAAACGCACCCCTGGCCAGTTGTAAGTTGGGGAATTAATTCCCCTTCAATACTGAGGGTCCCTGAGGGCCAACTAGCCCAACAGGTATCTCCAGTATGCGCCAGGGAGCTGCGTTGCAGACAGGTGTTCAGAGGCCACGCCCCTTTTTACACCTCTAGGCAACGCAGCTCTGTGGCGCTTACTGGAGGCACCTAGTGGGCTAGTTTGACCCTAGGGACCCTTAGGATTCAAGGGGACTTAATCTCTCAACTTAGAACGGCCACAGTGCGCGTTTACATAGTGGTGAAGGGAGGGGACGGGCCTGAGGTGACTTGTGCAAACACGCACTGTGGTGCATTTTGAGTTGGGAAAATAATTCCCCTTCAATCCTGAGGGACCCTGGGGGCCAACTAGCCCACCAGGTGATTCCAGTAAGCGCCACTGCTCTGCGTTGCAGAGAGGTGGTGCAGGCTGTGCCCCTTTTTACACCTCTCTGCAATGGCGCTTACTGGACGTACCTAGCGGGCTATTTTGCCCCTAGGGACCCTCAGGATTCAAGGGGACTTAATCTCCCAACTTAAAAAACAGCCAGTGGGCGTGTTTACACAGTGGGGAAGGGAGGGGACGGGTCCTGAGGTGACGTGTGTAGACACGCCCTATGGCGTGTTTTAAGTTGGGAAATAATTCCCCTTCACTCCTGACTTTATGGAAGAATAAATGGGTATATAAGTGTCTAAATGGATGATTTGTTTTTGAAAAATTGATTGTATAACTGACTGATTAAGTGTATCTTAGTGAATACATGGCTTAGTGAGTAATGTTTAAATATGTAAATATTTGTATCAGTCTCTCACTTTGTGTATATGTGGCTGCATGGGTTGGTGAGTAGCTACATGAGTGTCTATATAGGTTATTAGTTGGTTTTTTGAGTATCAGTATGAGTGTCTGAGTGTCTGTATGGTTCTGTGGGGGGTATTACGTAGTGCATAGGTGAATGAATGAGTGACTCACTGTTTGTATGTGTTGAAGACAGCATGTGTGCAGGACTGTATGGGTGGATGAGTGTGTGCATGGGTGTGTTAGTGAGTGAATGACTATCTCAATAGGGTCTTTAAGAGTAACTACATATGTTTCAAACTAGTATATGTGACTATTGGTGTATATAAGTGAGTATATGTGAGAGTGAGAGATTGAAAGAGTTCCCGTATGAATAAGTATGTGTTTCTAAAAGTGATTGTTTAAAAGACTAAGTATGTGTAAGTTTCTGTAGAAGTAAGTGTGGTGGTGTGTGTATAACTGTAAATGCAAGTAAATGGATGTTTGATTCTTTATTAGCATGAGTGACTATGTGTGTGAGTAACTCTATGGATGTGTGGCATTGTGTAACAGGATGTATAGGTGTATGAGTACATATGATGAGTGAGTACATGTATGAGTGACTGTATAGGACTGTTGGTGAAAGAGTGGATGTGTATGTGGATCTTAGAATTACTGAATAGGTTGTTGTAACTGATATTGGTATGTCCATTGTTTTGAAAATTTTAGTTTCTATTTTTGAATGTGTGTATCAAAGGTTATATTAGGGGGAGAGGAGGTCTACCACTCTATCACAAGGATGATGTCATCAGTGATGTCATTTGAGATGTCATCAGTGATGTCATGAGTGATGTCACTGACCATGTCATGAGTTATGTAATATGTGACGTCATCAGCAGTGCAATGCGGGCGCGCGAGTTATAGTTAGCTGAACTAACTATAACGGGGGAATGTCAATGGTTTTGTACGAGTGAAAAGTCCAGCTAACTATGACGCCCCTGAAACCTATAGTTTTTTTCAGTGAATTTCTAAGGTTTTTTAAATGCTAATTCCTAACTATAACGTGCCTGAAAACTATGGTTTTTTCAGT
The DNA here is from genome assembly GCF_964204655.1 of Triturus cristatus. Classification (NCBI taxonomy): domain Eukaryota; kingdom Metazoa; phylum Chordata; class Amphibia; order Caudata; family Salamandridae; genus Triturus; species Triturus cristatus. The sequence continues at coordinate 885,666,043 of NC_140594.1, forward strand.
GAATATATATATATATATATATATATATATATATATATATATATATATATATATATATATATATATAATTTGTATGATGTTCCTAACAGTTTATAATTAAATTAAATAAGTATTTATTAATATTAAATTAATAATGTACTATCTTTAAATTAATTAATCAACTAGTGTACTGTGGTACTAAACCCTCACCACTGGAGCAGGACAAAGCAGTATTTTTTTTTTAAATATGTATGTTTCATTTTTTTAATGTTACATTTATTATTTAACATTTTTTAATTTTTTAATAATTCAAACTATGTTTTTTATAATTTATATTTAGTATTTAATTAATTATATATTATTTTTAACACATTGAAAAAATGATATTTTATACAACGATATTTTAAACAATGATATTTACGTTTCAATATTTTTGTACTTACCTTTGTAAAGATAGGATGTTGATATTCTGTCCATCGATATCCTAGACTCCATAATCTTGTAGGTCGATATTCGGTCCGTCGATATTCTGTCAGTGATCCTTGCCGTTTGTCGTTTGTTCAATTGGGGAGAATTGGCTGCAGTATAGCAGGTAGCTCGATTCTTTCAGCCCCTCCTTCACGTCCATTGTCTTATGGTTCTCACAGACAATCTGGTGGCCTGCTGCTACCTCAATTAGCAGAGGAAGACAAGACCTCGTCAGTTGAATTGCCTTGTGTTTCAGATATTTGCATGGGTGGAAATCCATCTTTTGTCTTTGACAGCAGTATACATCCAATGGGAGCTCAACTTCCATGCAGACTTTCTGAGCCGCAATATGTCCTCCTTGGTTTCCTTCCATTTGATAAGGTGTCTGGTTGACCAGATTTGCCTCACTTAGGGGTCCCCTTGGCTGGACCTGTTTGCTACCCGCTCCAATAAGATGCTGCCAGTTTTTTGTTCAGATTGGCTCAACCAGGGGGCATGGACCGTGGATGCCTTGTCCTTCCAAGGCCAGTGGGCCTGCTTTATGCATTCCTCCCGATTCCTCTCCTCCCAAGGGTACTTCAGAAGATCAGGAGGAGAATATGTTAGTGGTTCTGATTGCCCCATTTTGGCCTTGTTGCCCTTTTTTTTCAATTATTCAGGAATTATCTAGGAACCAGTTTCTCAGACTCCCAGTGATTTTGTCACCTCTGCAATTCCCTCTTCTGTCACTCAGTCAGCTTTGCAGTCTAAAATCAACTGCATGGTTCTGAGCAGCAATCCTTAGAGTTGCTTGGTTGTTCTCGAAGGGTGGCTGCAGACATCCAGTCTTCTAGGAGGCCCAATACAATTTCTTCCTATTGTGAGAATTAGGGATCCTTTCAAAATGGGTTTCTGTTCATGATTATGGTACTCTTGTTGGGAATCCTTTTTTTATCCTTGATGAGATTCTCAAGAATTTAGCTCTTTCCACCCTGGCTGCTCAGTGTTCCGCTATTAGGCTTTTAGGGGTCCTGCTGTTTGTTGTGTTATTTACAACATACTGAGGGTTTTATCTTTCTCAGTCTTTATGTGTCGCCTTTGGGAATGTTCATTAAGTCAAAAAGATGAAGACTTCTACCTTGAGTCGCTAGATGAGACAAGCTATATGTCAGGATTATGCTTCTCTTGATCTGATTCCTCCCTCTTCGGGCCAGGCAGATCCACTAGCTCGATCTCAGCTTCTTGGCCAGAGGTGGGTGTTGGGTCCATCCAAAAGAGCTATAGGGCTGCTACCTGGTCCTCCTTTGATACCTTTGTGAAGCACTATCATTTGGATATTGATTAAGCCATGCCCAGAAATGTTGGTCATTTGGTTTTGACTGCTGCTGTGCAGTGATGTGTTCTGTTATGAATAAATTTATGTCAGTGCAAATCTTCTTTTGTTTCTGGTTCGGGATTTCCTCACCATGTTTTGACTGAGATGAGGAGGACCGTATTAGGGGGTAATGTCTTCTTTATTTACAAATAATCTTCATTACCCCCATTAGTTCCCCCTCTTCCCAGACATTGCTGCTCCTTCCCTCCATTGGTGTTTGCATTTCTTATTGCTTGTGAACTTACAGGAGGAGGGAGAGGGGGTGGACCATTTGCCCATTCAATTGACATAATAAAAGAATACTACGTGGTATGGGCCTGTCGGGGGAAGGGCCGTCCTCACTGTGTAATGACTGGAACGAGGAGGATCTAATCGAGGTAATGCAGATTACCAGTAATTAAAGAAGACCTAACCTGTCTTCTGTACCCAATCTTAATGTTCGAAGCAGCATCTCTGGAAACAGGAATGGGATAGAGGTAGGGGTGGGCATGGCTAGGGAGATTGGCTGTATGTGTCATGTTGAGTGGCAGCTTTTGGGCTGATTTTGTAATCTGGGCTTCATGGACTCATTTTACGGCTGCCTCTTAAGTGCTCTCAAGTATTAGCAGGACAATGCACTTCAGTGCTTGTCATCTGGATTCAGTGGGCTTCTATGCATTTGTAATAATTGCATTTGTCCTCCATTTTAGGCACTTGGTGCTATCATCCGTAGACGCGTAGTATAGATGCTTAATGATTACATCTCACAAATAAATTGAGAGAAGATGCAAATGGCTCTCCCAGAGCCAGATTAGGGAACCAGAAGCAGCCCTGGCAAAAATGTCAAACCCCACTCCCTTTGTCGCCTCACACAAATTCTCTCTTTCCATCCATCCATTCTATCTCTCTCTCTCTCTCTCCCTCTCTGGCACTTTTCTCTCTCTATTGTCCCCTCCCTTCTCTTTCTGGAGGCCTCACTGTGTCTGCTGTGGTTAACAGCAGGAAGCTGGGGAAAGCGACAGGGGCACCAGCAGCAGCCTTGGGCTTTCTTAACCGACTTCTAAGATTTCCCGCCCACCAAGAAATGCCCGTGGATTGAAAGCCCTGTCCTGCCCTATCTGTCAAACCGAGCAGCATGTATTCCGACTTCCCACCTGTGACACCTGTCGTTCACTCTGTACTGGACAAGTGTTGCTCCATGAGAAAGACTCTTGGTGCTCAACTTTACTCTTCACCCAGCTTAAAGGCTTGGAAATAAAATGCTTGAAAAATCTCTTTCCCGGGGAAAAATAAAAGCCAAATTATTCTAGATAGCCCTGGGGTCCCCGTGAGTTGAAAGAGCTGAAACAAGGGGAGATTCTCTCTCTCTCTTTCTCTCTCTCGCTCTCTCAGTCTCTTGTTCTCTTTTTTTTTCTCTCTCTACCCAAGTGCGTTTGCAGTGATTCTATTGTTTTTAATCCCTTTATATTTTAACGTCTGTCTCCAGTGGGATAGCTTGGGAAGAAAATCGAGTCAAATATAATTAGTTTTAGTTTTCTCGGGAAATATCCGCAACATGAGTATTAATATGAGAGTTCCTAAAGCACAATATGTGAGCGTGTGTGTAATTACATAGGCTTATTTTCAACTGGTTACATTTTTATATTTAACATGCATCTTGTTTATAGTTCTGACACTTTGTAGCTTCACCCTATTCTGGGGACCTGGAGGGGGGTCAGAAGTTCACGAGGCAGACTAGAATACTAGAAGTGCTGAGCAGCCTGTGCTCTCTGGTTTCCTTTTGTTCCACGTGTACCCGGCTCAAATTAATGTCTCTGTGACTTTCTGAGAGTGCCTCTATTCTTGGCGGCTCTGTGTTGGAATGTGATGTACTGAATATTTCGCTAGTGAAGAAGACTGTGTCGCAGACTTGTGGCTCAGAATTAGAACTGCGTGAATACACACCCTGCCCACTGGTTTTCCAAATTATACGGTTTAATCGCTGTTTCAACATCTCTTTGAAAAGTTGCAGAAAAGTGCAAAGCCTGCGACATCAAAAAATATACATATAAAAGGGGTGCAAAAGTGGCCCTTTTCTGTGGCTGGAAATAGCAAACAGCTAGCGGATGAGCGCCGCCCTACTGAGTTCAAAGGAAAAATAAAATGATAATAACACAACGTTAATACCTTTACGTTATTATCATTTTATTTTTTGTACAGAGCCCGAGGCAGGTTAGGGCGGGCTTGACTGTCCTCACAGGGAGGAGGAGTGTTTGCTGCACCATAAGTGCGCATGACGGTTTGGTGGGCCGCCTTGGGCTGGCCAAACTGTCATGTGCACTTAGCATGTTCTCCACCCAGCTGTAGTGCAAGGCCAGGTGGAGAACATGCACAGGCTCCCACTCCCTGTCTCATCACCTAAGCAGGGCGATCAGTCTAATCACAATGCTGCTGTCATGCTGCCGTCTTGATTGGCTAGGGGAGTCTGGGAGCCTGCGTGCTTCCTGGAGAACTCAGTAGAGGACGGAGCAGAGGCGGCCACCGGCAGGTAAGTGAGCTTTTCTTTTCTTTATCTTTTTGTAATTCCCCATCCCCCGCCCCACCACTACATTTCCCTAGCGGCCGCTCCTAGAAAAAGCGAATGCCATGGAGGGGTGGGAGAGCGAAGGGGCACGGAGGGGCAAGAGGACAAACCAGTTGGTCCATTAAGCATTTTGAGAAAGTTCTTGGGGATGCCACATTTAAGCTTGGCACCGGCTTGTGAGTGTGGGTGACTTCTGTCGCCTTTCTAACCAATAGGTTGTAAGTTCCTACAGTGAACCCTATCAAGTTTTTCAGCATTTCCTGTGTGGTCCACAGGAAATAATCCCACAGTGCCCCTCTCTGCCTCAATGCAAGTTGGGGAACCCTTCCCCCTTTTGCAGTGCCTGTGTACCATCCTCAAAGAAGTGGTTACCGAAATGAGCAACTCCTCCTCTGTGGTCACTGTAAACCAGCTCTGTGGGGCAGCCCTTCTCACACTTGAATTGGAGCCTGTTTGACTAGGGGAACAAAGCCCAGCTGTCAGCTAACATTTGCATGTGATGGGGTAGGACATTTGGTGCTAAGTCACCTAAGGTGATGCATTCCTCCTATTGTAGTGTCAGCTAATGACAGAGGGTCACCTAACTCAAGAAACCAATTGGGGCCTAGCAGCTTGCCCTTCATCCCTTTGAAATTGTGGATTGGGTGATGCATGCCAAGATCCAGGCATACATCACCTAGTTATTGGTACTGGGTTAAATTAGTTAGAGACCCTCCACAAGAAAATCAATAAAATTATAGGGGTTCTGAAAAAACACCTAGTGCTACTGAACAAGTGATTCTGTCTAATGAGCAAAAACCCTGTAACTGAGGAGTGTGTGTTTGAGGGAGGGAAGGAACTGGAAGAGATTGTATTCCTAGACATTTGTTGTGAAATTGTGGTTCTATGGTGCATTATGATTCAATCTTCTTAAATACATTGATAAATTGTGTCAGTTTTTTTATTCAAAAGGTAGTTATTTAAAATAGCACAACATAACTCCTGGGTCTTTAGGAGAAGCAGAGCTAAAAAGAAAAGGAATGACCTAGTTCAGATGGAATATTCCTTCTAAAGGATGATTTCCCTCACCCACCCACGATAAGTTGCATCTTTCATCATCTCCAACCTCCTCGCACTGTGATACCTGGTCATGGTGCAGACTATAACCCCCTCACTGAGAGGGAGGAGCTCAGCTGATTTTTTTTAAGAGTTATAATAAATACCCTATAATGAGCTCGGGATGGTGAGGTCAGCAGAGCATAAAATGTGAAGGTGAAACGTAGATATCTTTATTAGCGCATCCCTGGGCCAGGATTAAAAAACAAGACAGTGCAGAAAGAATTAAACCCGCTTACTTGTGTCACCAGGATAGGCCAACATGTTTCTGCCTACAACCCTCCAAAAGGTGTTGCGGCATTGATCAGGACCTGTAGTGATAGTGCTTCTGATTTTATTTATGCTAAAAAACTAGAATATAGTAATGTGAAGCGTATACAAAACCATCCAGTAGTCCCTTTAGAGTCCAAAAGGTAGAGGAAAGGAGATCCACTGGCCGTCACCTGTAAGAAAACGTGTGCAAATCTTTAAACAGAGGTCCTTGAAATGGAATATTCCATCTGCGCTTGGTCATTCCTTTTCTTTTCTTTCTATCTCTGCTTCTACTATAGACGTCTGTTGTGCTTCATAGTAGTATATTGTAAATTGGGGAGTCAATCCCTGCTGGTTTTGAAATCTCCTCTGTCCTTCTTTTTGTGATTTGGTTATTCAAAATAGACCATTAATAAATCACAGTGGCTTTAGGATGTGTGCACACAAAGGTAAAGTAAATGTGCATTGGTTTGTTTTCTCACCCTACTACAAAATATGTCTCCCACCATGTTTCACAACTGAAAAAGTGCCAAATGAGACTAATTTTTAATATTGTTTAACTTTAAAAAAGAGCTGTTTTCACACCCAGTGCCTTTCAGGTGCCTCGTTCCATCATTCTCTGCAGGAAATGATCACAATTTTCAGGGTAGGTAGAGATTACTTGGCCACAGAAGTGAGGACGAGCAGTCCAAGGCATATTAGGAACATAGTGGGGGGTGTAGAGAAGTCCAAGGCATCTCAGGGCGGTGGCTTAGAGAGTAGACACTCAGAACTCAACCAGTCAAACAATAAGAAAAAGAGAAGTACTTTGATAACTCCACAACTCAACTATAAATCTCAGGCATAGGCTTCAGCGTGCAATTAGGATTCTGTAATTCCATAGGTGCCAAAACCAAATCAGGATACCAGTTTCACATGCAGTTGGGTTACTTAGGGTATAGGTATCTCTCAGAGCTTCTTCCAGGTCTGGAGTGCTGCAGCACCTGCCACACCCCTAGCTCCACCCTCCCTAAGCAAGACACTTAGCACCTCAGCCACCTTTAATATCGGATTCAAGAGCAAGCAGCAACCCAAGAATCTTCACGAATCTTCAAGGATCAACCACAGCTCCACATGCTGGAATGTATAGACGTTACCGGTACCAGGCGTTTAGTGAAACACCACAATAACCTAGTGGGGGCACCAGACGTACTGTACATGTCTGCTTCATATTTAGTACAAAAGAGGGGGGGGGAATAGACCACTTGTCCTGTGTACCAGGGTCTTATTTAACGTGGATGGTTGTCGTTAAAAAACCCTCATATACGTACACAAGTCGCAGGCGGTATATGTTGGTTCTCCGCCTTCATGTGTCGTAATAGCATTATCATTGGGTTTTTTTTGTCCAAATGCTCGCCTCCCCATGGAGGAAGACCAACTGGTTCTGCAGTAGTGGTCAGAGAGATAAAAAAGAGGGTGTGCTCGTGCTCAGTGAAAAGGTGATTCTGGAAATAAAAAATCCTGCTGTCAAAACTCTTTTTCTTTATTCTTGAGATATTTGACTTGGGAGATTAAAATCGTGAACGTGCATGTGGAGACCTAGTTATTGGTCTGATGCACTGGTTATTGTCTATAAGAGGTCTGGTCTACATGTTTCAGCCTCGTGCAGAGTCTAGAGGCTTTCGTCAGGACCAAGGGGGATTAGGGGGAGCTATCTTGGGCTCACCTTGTGAATTCTGGGGGCGGTTGTAGTGTACTCACCACCCTTGATGTAAGGAGTCAGATCTTTTAGTACCTGTTCCTTGTTTTGGAATTGTACATCTTGCTTCAGGATATTAGTCAGGTGGTAGAAAACCTGTTGCGGTTCCTCCGGCAGACCCACTTGTTCTGACTCTGACGTTATCCTGGGACGATAGGATAACGTCAGAGTCAGAACAAGTGGGTCTGCCGGAGGAACCGCAACAGGTTTTCTACCACCTGACTAATATCCTGAAGCAAGATGTACAATTCCAAAACAAGGAACAGGTACTAAAAGATCTGACTCCTTACATCAAGGGTGGTGAGTACACTACAACCGCCCCCAGAATTCACAAGGTGAGCCCAAGATAGCTCCCCCTAATCCCCCTTGGTCCTGACGAAAGCCTCTAGACTCTGCACGAGGCTGAAACATGTAGACCAGACCTCTTATAGACAATAACCAGTGCATCAGACCAATAACTAGGTCTCCACATGCACGTTCACGATTTTAATCTCCCAAGTCAAATATCTCAAGAATAAAGAAAAAGAGTTTTGACAGCAGGATTTTTTATTTCCAGAATCACCTTTTCACTGAGCACGAGCACACCCTCTTTTTTATCTCTCTGACCACTACTGCAGAACCAGTTGGTCTTCCTCCATGGGGAGGCGAGCATTTGGACAAAAAAAACCCAATGATAATGCTATTACGACACATGAAGGCGGAGAACCAACATATACCGCCTGCGACTTGTGTACGTATATGAGGGTTTTTTAACGACAACCATCCACGTTAAATAAGACCCTGGTACACAGGACAAGTGGTCTATTCCCCCCCCCTCTTTTGTACTAACCATTGGAAGCTGAATAGACCACCGCTTCTTTTTCCCTCCCCCCCATTGATGATTTGCTTCATATTTACTAATCTTGTTCATGTGCTTACATTTACTTAACTTGTTGTGTTATGATTGGGTTCCACATTCGGGTGTGTTGCTCTTTGGGAAGTTCTCTTCACCTGTCCTTGACTCAGTTGCGGTTGGACATCTTCTGAGGCAGCAGCTGCTGTTTGTGGGCTCTCACTTCTTAATTGGAATAAACTTCTGGTTCTCTAGACCCCCTCTGGTGTGCTGTTCATCTTTACACAGGCACAACAAACAACATCTGGGTAGTCACAGACCCCATATTACACAGAGCCTGACACATGCCTGTTTATATTGTTTAAAAGGGCACAAGACACATCATCCACACAGAGGCTAGGCTGAGATTTCAAACACAATTGATGTAGCGTTTTTATCAAAAAGCAAATTTTGCTAGACCCGATTACTGTCATTATACGGTTAAGAAAAGGTGGCAGTTGCGTCAATTAATTATTCCTTTTCAGGCAAAAGGGGCACAAGTTGTTTTGTTAAATCCTGCTACACTCAAGGTATTATTCAAGGGGCAGACCAGATTTTTCACTTCAGAGGTCCAAGCTAAAGAGTATTTGATGTCAATTTGAACAAACCCTGGTTATTTAGGTTCATGTATTTCTCTGGCTGTGAAGTAATGATGTAGGGAGACTCTACTGTTGCATGGATCAGGAATCTAACTTGAATGCAATGAATGTCTCCTACAAAGATTGCAAATGATTGGTGTTGACTGTACTTTGGCCAGGATTATGCGGAGGGGTCGGGTGGACACAGGGCTGCCTACTCACTTTCCACCACAAGGGCTATTTTTAGCCCTATTGCCTATGTTTTGGGGAGAGGGTGGAGGGAGGGTGAGGGGTCAGGGTGGGACACGGGGGGGAGTGGTGAGTGGGGGAAATGGGTGTGGGCTCGGGCACAGGTAGGGGAGGGGTAGGAAGGGGTGGGGATTAAAAACAAAAAAAGCCATCCATAGCAGAATTATAGCGGTAAATACAAACAATACAGAATTGTGTCAAGAAAAGATATGCAGGGGGCCTGTCAAGATGGTTAGATATTGTTGGCAAAATGGTTGTTATTGGGTTACGTATATCTGTTCATTTAATGTATGTGGATTAAATAGCAATAATGAGAGGTAACGGGTAGCTGCAGATTTGCGCTTGATGAAACCCAATATTCTTTGTATTTAAGAGACGCATATGCCATGGAGTTAGCGTGCCATATTAGAAGAGTTAGGATACATGCTCTTGGCAGCAACTCGGCAATCCACTACCAACAGAGGGGTTGCTATTATGGTACGGGGTGGGATCTGTGGGACAGGAAGAAAAATGGTTGATAATTATGGAAGATGGGCCATTGTTGAGTGTTTTATAGGGGGATCAAGGTGACCATTTGTACATTTTATGGGTCAAACTTTGACAAGGCTTGTATTTTAGAAACGTTAAATGTAGAATTGGCTTTATGGAATACCCCTGTGATATTGTGCAGTGATTTTAATATACATTTGGATGGTCGTGTGTTAGAAGGTAGTAATAGGGGATTTATGGGGCGAAAACCTATGGTCTTCAGAGCACTAAGTCAGTTGTTACAGGACCATGGACTGGTAGACGTGTGGACAACGTTAAACTACCCGGATTCAGGCTACATCTTTCACTCACATCCTCATTGCAAATTAGTGAGGTTATCTTTATGTCTAGGTTAACCATTGTGGGAGCAAAAATGCAGGTATGGCCCAGGCTAACGGCAGATATTGGATGTGCAAAGCCTAGGCCATATGAAGGCCTGTAGGGCATTTACGTTTAATAAGAAGCTCCTGTTGGATAAAGTATTTATTGATCATATATCAACTTGGGCTCGGCAATTTCTCGAGGTTAATAGGGGATCCATCTCCAGTGCTATAGTATGGGATGCGCTTAAAGCTTGAGTACGTGGTGAAGCCATTACTTATGGTTGGGCGAGGCAGAAGCAACAACAGACTCTGATGAGGTAGTTACTGGGTGACTTCAGGAATGCAGAACAGGAGCTGATACAGGTGCTTAGGCGGGTACAAGATGTCGTGGAAATACAAACCAAGATTGCATGTTGTAAAGCAACAATTAATGGGATATGGTGTAAGAAAATCGCACATCAATACAAGGTACATAAATTAGATAGATATGAATATGGGGAAGCTGCAGGACGATGTTTGGCTCAGAGGCTAAGAGTAAAGCAATCTTCACAGAAAATATTAGCCATGTTAGATGCAGCAGGAAACGTGGTAGAAACCATGGAGGGTATGCTGGGGGTATTTTATTACTTTTATAAAGAATTGTACAAACATAGCGAGTGCACCGAGCAAGAGATAGAGAGCTTTTGTCAGCAAATGGACTTAGATAAGTTAAGTTTAGAAGAGCAAAAGGTATTGGATGCTATGATAACCATGGAGGAGTTGGAGGAGGCAATGGGATCACTGGCGAGTGGTAAAGTGGCAGGACCTGATAAGTTGCCACTCGAGCTCTATCGTGTACTGTTTCAAGTATTGAAGACAGATATGATGACTACATTTCAAGAGGCTCAACTTGGGAACTAGCCACCATCATGGGATGAGGCCAATATAGTGATGTTTAAAAAGAAAGATAAGCCCCCTAATCAGCCAGGATCCTACAGACCCATGCCACTGTTAAACGCAGATGGTAAAATGTATGCAAAAATATTGGCTACAATGTTGGCGTGTGTAATTGCGCCCTTGGTATCCATATATCAGCAGGGTTTTATACCAGGTAGGAGTTCGGTAAGTCAGATCAATAGAGTGGTTAGTCATATAGATTACTCTAATGTACATAACAACAGGATGGGGCTGATTTTCTTAGACGTGGAAAAAGTGTTCGACTGCGGTGCATGGTCATTTTTATGGGCTATTATGTGGAAGATAGGGCTTAGGCAAGGCTATATCAGAGCTATACAAATCATGTATAAGGCACCACGAGCTAAGATATGTGTTATGGGTAGGGAATCAGAGCAGGTCCATATCAGAAGGGGGAGAAGATAGGGATGTCCCTGTTCCCCGTTGTTATTCGCTATATATATTAATCCATTTCTGGTAATGCTGGAACAGAGTGAATGTATTAGCTCTTTGAGCTGTGGGCAGTACCAAGTGCGGGTCTTAGCTTATGTTGACGACATTGCTGTGGCATCGTCAGATCCAGCGCAAGCAGTCGTAGAGATAGAAAGACTGGCTGTTACATTTGGTGGAGTATCAGGCTACAAATTAGGTTCTACAAAAACGCAGATTGTATGTACTACAATGGCTTGCCCAGGGGATATTCGGGTAGCTGAAGAAGCTAGCTGTTTGGGTATTAAAATTAGAATGTCCCTGCAAGATTTGATTGAGGTCAATTGGGGAGGAATAGTCTCAGGGATAAAACAGCAGCTTGATTGTTTGGAGTGTGTACACCTTTCGTTAGTGGGGAGGTGTAATGTACTTAAGATGACTATCCTCCCTAAAATTATGTATTATTTTAAGGCAGTACCGTTAGAATTAACTACAATGCAATTGCAGAGAGTACATTCTATATGCGATAGGTTTTTGTGGGGACAAAGGAAAGCTCGTCAGGCGGCTAAATTCATGATGTCACCACACGCCCGAGGGGGATGGGCAGTTCCTAATTTTACATTTTACTACTCTGCATGTATACTTCAAGATATATGGATATTGCTGACAGGGGAAAATGTGGTGTTGGCGGAGGCACCCTCAATATAACAGATGGTGTTGGGGGCAGAAGTTAGGAATTCATTAGTTAAGTTTTTCGAACCAAGCTACTTTAAAAGAACGCAGTTCAAAATCTTGATTGCAGCGTATAAAGTTTGGAAAGTTGTACATAAAATGATAAATATGCCACAGATTAGTTATTATACTCCGTTGAATTCGACCTCTATATTTCTCGCCATATTTTGGGATTTTAAGATGCAGAGTTGGGGGGGCGTGGCTTCGGCGTCTTCGGTGATGGCCGCCGATTTCGGGAGCTCCGCAGTACCGTGACACAGTTCACCCTCTCCAGGATATTTTCGCTCCTTTTCGGAGCGCGGAAAGGACATATATCAACGTCGGAAGTGTATCCTGATGCAGCGCAATATTTTTTCCACCGTTTGGTGAGCTCCTAACAGTTTTTTCTCCTCAAAACGGATGAAATGCACTCACGGCCGCCATTTTGTTTTCATTTTTTGAGGCGTTTTTCACATTTCCTGATATTTTACCTCAGAAGTTGCATATTATCGCTTGAAATGTCTACTTATCCAGAATTTTTTCTACTGCCTCATTGATTTCCAGTGGTAGGATGTGCTTGGGTCTTCGTATTTGATCATTCCAGCTGTGTTATTTATTTACCTCAAGTTATTTTGCTCCGCGTCTGGTTCTGGTCTTGTGGGCTAATACTCCTTTAACCAGATTCCATACCTCTACCAGCTTGCCGTGTGTTCCAATACTCTCTGGGTCTGACTCTTTTGAAGCCGTCATCAGCATTTCTGCGTCTAACACATTTCTACACTATGGCGGCAACTCGGACCAGCCGTAAAGAGGCGCCACAGCCCGCTGGTGCCTCTTTAGAGGACTTCAACCCTTTTACTATATTGCCAGAAACTACAGATGAAGCTCTCAGCGACCCTATGGCCATAAAAAACGCCTCTTCGTCTACGACTCGTTTGGGCTCCAAACAGGGGTCTAAAATTCCATCTTCTGCTCCCCTCACCCCTAGGAAGAGAGGGAAAGCGAATCCTCCATCTCCCACTGGCTCTTCTACACCTCTTTCAATGGAACTTCTTCTTGAGGAGATTCGTGCCCTCAAACCCTATATGGAGGAAACCAACACCCGTTTGCTGAGATTAGAAGATAACTGGTCTCACACTGAACAGCGGGTGGAGGGTCTGGAGAAACGTGTTGATGCTGTTCAGGAGTTTGCTGACAAGGTTCCTCTTATCCATAAAGATGTTGAACGTCTTCAGCAGCAAGTTGAACAATTGGAAAATCGTAATAGGCGTAACAACCTGCGAATTTATGGTTTGGCGGAAGGTCTGGAGGGTTCTAACGCCATATCCTATTTTCAGTCATTCCTTCCGACTCTTCTTGGCCTTCCGGAATCTCCTCCATTAAATATCCAGCGTGCACATCGTTTGGGCCAGAGTCCCCGTTCTTCATCTCCATCAAAAAAACCCAGAGGAGTAATTTTGTACTTTCTGGAATATACGGATTTACTTAAGGTTTTACAAGCAGCCAAACAACGGGGTAAAATTTCCTGGAACGGTTCCAACCTCTTCTTCGCTCAGGATTATGCCAAAATAACTGCTGACCGTCGAAAAAGGTTTTTAGATATGAGACCAGCTCTACGCAGTTTGAATGCACGTTACGGCTTATTCCATCCCTGCCTTTTTAAAGTGACTCTTAACAACAGAACCACCAACTATGAGGATCCAGCTGTCCTGCAACAATTTTTGGACTCTTGTAAAGGAATTTCCATGGATATCTCTAAACCATGATATGTCGTGTAGTGTTTGTTGTGTTTTTACCCGTTAATGTACACTTCGTGTGTATCAGTCATTTTCGTAAGTTTTTGATGTCATTATCACTTATCACATTCATTGTTATTTTATTTTATTTCTTCTTTTCCAGGTTGTGGTTTCCGTGCCCCCCTACATAATATTCTACGTTTCGCCTGGATGGTGTTTCTCTGTGTACTTCGCGTCCTGCGTCCTCCCGTCTGACGTGTGGCCTTCCCCTTATGGCTCCACCTACCCCGTTACTCTTGTTCTTTTGTGGTATGTTTTTCTGTTATTGTACTGTTTTATCAACTGTTAGCTTTAATTTGTTTCTCTGTTCTCTATTTCTTTCTCTTTCCCTCCTTTCTCCTCATTCCTCTGTTCTTCTCTATCTTTGGTTGTCCTTTTATATTTCTTATATGTCTACAATGTTTCTCTTATTCTCACTCTCTTTTTTCTACACTGTTTCCTGATCTTCTCTGTTTCTCACTGCTATTTTTCCACAGTAAGAAGTTGCTTTCTTTTTTTGTTGTGTTTTTTGAACACTTTGGTCTTTATGCACAATATATTCTTTTACGAACCATTTTGAATATGTTTAATTAAGATCTATTATGTCGTTAAACATTATATCTTGGAATGTTAAAGGCTTGGGTTCTCCTATCAAACGCCAACGAGTTTTATCTCATATTGCAAACTTAAAAGGTGATATTGTTCTTCTACAAGAAATTCATATTCCAGACACTGAGGTAACTAAATTGAGACGATGTTGGGTGGGCAATGTTTTCGCATCACCAGGTTCTGGAAAACGCAATGGCGTTGCTATTCTCTGTCATAAACGCTTAGATGTTCAGCTCATAAGTCAAGATAATGATTCAGAGGGTAGATGGGTTGTGGTCTCTTTACTGATTAACAAGATTCCTTTCACCATTTTTAATGTTTATGCCCCCACTTCCCCAGATAAATTGTTTTGGCCTCAAATTCTCTCCCGTTTAATGCAATGTACTGATGATTATTTAATTTTTGGGGGGGATTGCAATATGATTGTGGATCCCTTTATTGACAGGAATTCCAGCTCCAGGTTTGTCCCGTCTTCTATGCATTCTCAATTTATGTCTGCTATTTCTCAAAGAGCTCTTGTAGACTCTTGGAGGCTTTGTTTACCCCACACTACAAGAGTATACTTACCACTCTCCTGCCCACTCCTCCCAATCCCGAATAGATTATCTTTTTATTTCTAAACCTCTTCTTCAACACATTTCTCATTCGGACATAGGTTCTATCCTACTCTCTGATCATGCTCCAGTTTCCTTGAATTTAGATTTACTTCCTCCCACTAAAGGAAATAGACGCTGGAGATTCAATAACTCTCTTCTTTTAGATCCTAAGTTCCCGCCAGCCTTTCTCGAATTCGCTTCTTTATTCTTTAAAGAAAATGAATCCCCTCAATTATCTCCTCAACTTGTATGGGATTCTTTTAAGGCTGCTTCTAGGGATTTTATTATATCCTTTGTTGGTCGAAAAAAACGTGCAGCTTTTCTTTCCTCTCAAGCACTTACTTCCCAAATCAAAAATCTGGAACATCTTTATTACTCATCGAAAAGTCAGTCTACCTTGAAAGAATTAATTAATGCTAAACTCACTTTCAATAAGATTTCTACTGATTCTGCAAATTTATATTTACTCAAGTCTAGTGCTAAATTTTATAGTGCGCAGAACAAATCTGGCAACCTTCTTGCTAAATATCTCAAGATCAAAAAGGAACGTACTAAAATCGATTCTATTGTATCCTCTGCTAATGCTGTGCTTCATAAAGACGAAGACATTCTTTTGGAGTTTTCTAATTTCTATAAATCCCTATACACCCCTGAATCTACTCCTCTTTTATCTGACATTGATCAATATTTAGCTTCCATTCCTCCACCTCCTTCTTTAGATGTTGATTTCTCTGTTTTAGAGTCTGATATCCAGACCAAGGATATTCTTACTGCTATTCAGTCACTTAAAAAGGGAAAGGCGCCAGGTCCTGATGGTTTTACCATAGAATTTTATATCCACTTTTCCAAATTACTTATCCCTAAATTACTCAATTTATTCTTGTTTTTTATATCTTCCCGAAAATCTGAAGGTTCTTTTCAAGAGGCTTTGATTTGCCTTCTTCCAAAAGAGGGTAAAGACCATACATTATGTAAGAACTATAGACCCATCTCTTTAATCAATCTAGATTATAAGATTTTTGCAAAGATCCTTGCACTTCGTTTGGATAATATTTTACCTCATTTAATTGGCAAAGAACAATGTGGCTTCATTAAAGGTCGTCATCTCTCAGACAACACTCGCCTCTTTTTCAATGTCCTTAGTAAATCTCAATCCCATAAGTCTTCGTTAGCAGCTGTAGCTTTGGATGCTGAAAAAGCTTTTGATAGGGTTAATTGGCAGTTTATTTTTTCGACTCTTACTTGGTTTGGTTTTGGCCCTAAATTTTTATCCTATATTTCTTTGCTTTATTCTTTTCCGAGATCGTTTATTTTAGCTAATGGCCTTGTTTCTTCCTCTTTCCCACTTCTCCGTGGTGTCAGACAAGGGTGTCCTCTTTCTCCCCTTTTATTTATTTTGACGTTAGAACCCTTTTTATCTAAAATCCGGATGAACGAAAATATTACTGGCTTCCCTTATAGGGACAAGCACTTAAAGATCTCGGAGTACGCTGATGATATTCTTTTATTCCTTTCTAATCCTCAGACCTCTCTACCGGCTTTTCTTTCAGAAGTTTCTTCTTTTTCTTCTGTTTCAGGTTATAAACTTAATGTGGATAAATGTGAAATTCTTCCATTAAATAAATATTGTTTTCATGCTGATTTTGTATCTTCTTCTTTCCACTGGAACTCTTCCAAAATTAAATATTTAGGTTTATGGTTCACCCCTTCTATTAAGGAAACTATATCGCTCAATCTTAAAAACCTCCAATCGACTTTAATTAGTTCCACAACGAGATGGCATCCCTTGTTTTTATCTTGGTGGGGTAGATTGGATTCTATAAAAATGATGTTGGTCCCTATCATCTTATTTTTCTTATCTAATCTGCCTGTTAACATCCCTAAATCTTGTTACAAACAAATATATACTATTTTATCAAAATTTTTGTGGCAGAATAAAAAGTCTAGGATGTCCTTTTCCAAACTTAAACAGCCTAAAAATTTGGGTGGGGTTAATTTCCCTGATTTTGCATTATACCATACTTCTTTCTTTCTTAAGAATTCTTCTTCCCTACTATCTCAAAATACGACTGATTTGTTATCATTGCCTCTGTGGGTAGATATTGAATCCTCTTTCATTTACCCTTTCTCATTTGATGATTTTTTATCCATATCGAATACTCCTCAGAAATTCTCCTTTCCTATTCTTAAACATATTCGTAAAACTCTTCATCCTCTTATGCTAGATGGTTTCGATGATCGTACCCATTTCTTACAATCACCGATTTGGTATAATACTCGTATTAAGATCAAGAATCGGACCCTTTTTTGGAAGGAAGGGTTCAATCTTGGTCTTAAATGGACTCATCAACTTTTCATAGGTGATACTTGCATTCCTTTCCGTATATTGCAACAACGCTTCTCTCTTCCCTCCTCATTTCTTTCTAAATACAAATTACTGTCCTCAGCTGCCCAAAGTTCCTATGATAAGCTTCCGGCTTCCTCCACACAGATTTTTTCTTCTCCTGTTACGATTTCATTCTTGAAATCGAACCCCTCAGCCTCTCAAATTTACAATAAATTGAGACACACTAATCAAACTCGAGACAAATCTGCAGTTGAAACTAATTGGGAATCCGACTTATGCACTTCCTTTTCCACGTCAGTATGGGATAACATCTGGATTAAGATAAGGAAATCTTCTAGAGCAGCAAATACTACACAAACATTATTTTTTATATACAATAGACTATTGATTACTCCAGCCAAATTACATCAGATTAACCCTAGCTCTCCCTCTACATGTTGGTCATGCCCAGCTCCTGTTGCGGACCTCAAACATATGTTGTTTACTTGCCCAGTCATTCATCAATTTTGGATTAAAGTTTGGCAACAAATTAACAAAATATTTCACACTCATATCCCCTTTTCCTTCTCTCACATTTTTCTAGGTAGTGTTGCAGAAGTTTGGCCCTCATCCACTTCCCTTAATACTCTTATTATTGACTTACTCATTGCTGTTGCCTTTCAACAAATCACTAAGTCGTGGAAAAATGCTTCTAATGTCTCTTTTCAAGCCTGGTGGTATGGCGTTTGTTATAACCATAGGTTAGATCGAGCTTATGTTTACCCGATTACTCTGGCTATTAAACGTGACTTGTTATGGCTCCTGTTACCAGCTTTTTAGATCTATCTGCTCAATCATTGCCATCCCATGTTCCTGCCATAGAAGAAGTTTCCAAGCCTCCTTAAATTAAGTTTAATTCTATTAAGGTAACTTAAATGTTGTTCTATTTTATATATACTCTCAATATATACGTGAATTTGTGGTAGTGAGTTCATTACAATGTACCTGTTATACTTGGTGTATAATACTGTTCTATGGTATTGTTATAGGAATTATATATATTTTTCCTTTTCTCTCCTTCCCCCCCTCCTCTCCCCTCTTTTCTTTTTCTCTCCCCTTAGTATATATAGTTTATTTTCTATTGATATTAATTCTATATGCTAGATTGTATTATTGATGTATCTATTGCTTATTTTCAATAAACTTTCTTTAAACTCAAAAAAAAGATGCAGAGTTGGAGGGTGAAGGGGATTAGGCAATTAGGAGGTTTATTTGAGGGGGGGTATTAGCTGCATTTTCAGATTTAGTTGATAGATATGGACTTTGCCAAAATGAATTCTTCAAGTATTTACAAATTCGGGATTTTTTGTTTAAACATCGCTTGCAGGAGGGAATAATTAAGATTTTGCTACTAGAGACAATCGGACAAATGGCAAGAATAGGTGTATTGTATGAGATATTAATGGAAACTCAGCAGGAATATATGACTGCACAAGATAGTAAATGGTGTGATAGGCTAGGACAGGATGGTGTATACATGCAGCAAATGATTGATATAGCAGGAAGAAGTCTGATGTCTGCTAATCTGAAAGCCCAGCACTTCAAGACGATATTTAATATGTATCATACACCAGTGTGGACGATGAAGTGGGAAGGCTCTAATGATGGGAAGTGTTTTAGATGCAGTATGGAGAAAGCAGACATCGTGCATATATTCTATGATTGTACTTCTCTCTTGAAATTAAAACTACAAATAAACCAGTTCCTATCTGGAATCACAGGGATGCAAATTTATATAACGAGGGATGTAATGCTATTAGGGGTGGGCGAGAGTGTTAGGATTGGTCAACAGGCATCTAAGTTTAGATATATTATTTTCATTGCAGCGGCGGTTGCGCGCTTATGTGTAGCCTCAGTTTGGCTACAGCGAGATGCCCTGTCGTTTGAAATGTGGTGGGCTAAATTCTATAACATTTTTAACTTAGAATACAGCCTTTGTTCTCTTAAATCAATGAGATGGAAAAAATTGGCTACTCAGATATCGGCCCCTATGATTGAGCAGTTGAATTAACGGTATGATTTTGTCACATTCATATGTTGAGCATCTTTGGTTGTTTTTTTTTCTACGTTCATATGGAATGTTATTGCTGTTGTTGTTAAAACAGCCAAGTAACAAAATATGTTTGAAATATGATATGCAATGGATTGAACAATAAAGAATTTTTTAACAAAAAGCAAAATAGTATATTTAAAATACATGTGCAATGTTAACGTGCAAATTTAAAATGGCCCTAAATACATTTTAACTATATGCAAATGTACTAGGTTGCTACATTTATGCGTATCAGGCCATACAAATGTATAAAGCTGCATTGCTTCACAAGTAATTGGACTAGATGTGCCGAAACACTATAAAATGTTTAATTCTTGACCTTTCAGTGATTTTCTTTTTTCTTAATAAGTTACACACAACAGATTTCTACATAACTCTTCAAAATGTTTTTACTCATACAAAGAAATCATTATTGCTTGTTTAAAATTTCTCGTTTACTAGAATTGTGAAGTATAACCACATATAAAATGCAGTACTTGTCTTAGTTCCAAAGGATGATGTTGTGCAAACATTTTCTCTCATTGCTGTAGATGTTTTGATTTTACATAGTTCATTGTTAGGTAAACATACATTTTGCTTTATTAGATGGTTAGAGGTGTAGTCCTGTTTGAACAAGACCAGAATGGAAAAAGGCCTTATGTGTAGTCTAGATTAATACAAGACATTTGCAACTTCGAGATTATTGTCTGTGGACCATTGTATTTGTGTGAGAAGAAGAGGAGTGATTCCTTTCCTAGGAGAGCCCTGAACGCTGATTGGATGAGAGGAGGAGAAGATGCAACCTGGACTGCAACATTCTTTTTGACTGTTTATAATAGTACGTGCTCCTAGAGTAGGTTACCCCTTAGCCACTTGCTAGACCCATGTGCTATTCCAATGGTGTTTATGATTACACTTTTTTGCCCAGACCGTTTTTGCTGTGATGTTGTTGCTACTGGCTGCTGCAGTTACATCGAGACTCTGATGAGATTCTTTAACTTCTCTTTATGGGATGTTCTGCTTTGATTGATTATTGATTTTGAATTTCATTTTAGCTTTATGCTTAATCTCACCAGTGGCGGTTCCTATGCAAAGGTGGAGGAGCGTCGCCCCACTGCTCTAAAGGAACAATAAAATGATAAGAACGTATCGGTATTATCATTTTAGTTTTCCTATTGCAAACAGCAGTTCTCGGGCTGGGCAGGGCTGGCCAGAGCAGGGGAGGAGTGGTTTGCACTCCCTAAGTGCACATGACTGATTGGCCTGCCCTTTTGGGCTGCACAGACAGTCATGCGCACTTTGTATCTTCCCCACCAGGCTGTAATGCACAACCCGGTGAGGAACATGCCCAGCCTCCCATTCCCCATCTGAGCATCGAACCACGGCACTCAGACCAATCACAATGCTGCACTGCAGCATTGTCATTGGCTCAGGGGATCCTGGAGCCCCAGGTGCTTCCTGTTGCCAGGACCGGACACAGTAAGAAGAGGACAGAGGAGAGGCAACAGCTGGACGGCCATAGCAAGGTGTGTTTTATTTTCTTTTTTCGCCTCCGCCCCACCACCCGGGTCCAGTAGCAGCTGCTATTGGAGCTCACTCTTTTATCTCAAACTTCATCTGTTTATGGGTTCTAACTGACACCTTTCACCCATTCTTAGAATAGAGATTCTTTTCTTTATGGAACATGCTTAATGCATTTATTATTCTGTTACTTGAAAATTAAAACTAGTACAAATAAAGGTATGATTCAAATACATATGACTTCCTAAACTTTAAATGATAAAACTTTTAAAACATATCTAAACTCTCATTATTGACCGAAGTTGGAGTAGTAATTGTAATTATAATTTATGTGACGTTGTGCTCCTGATATTCTTGAGTACAACGGACAAGGTCCATCGTAACAATCCTTTGGAAAAGAGAGCGGGATACGCTCTGTGTGAGATGATAAACCGTATTTAACCGATTCCTGCTACAGCACCATCATGGGTCAAACTAGTTAGGTAAAATGCGGAAAGGCTTGAATCTTTCCTAGAGAACAGTTTAGAGGGAAAATGCCAAGCTTACTTAAGTCTAACACTGGTTATTTCAAATATTGCAAGATCCAGGAATATGTTATGTTATGTTATGTTATGTTAAAGGCAGTTATAGATCGCACGGCTGCCCCTGCAACCGGGCTTCCCAGCGCGAATCTCTTGACTCACTTTTGGCAGTCAACCAAAAGGGCACAGGAAGTCTTTATCCTCTATCTTGAGGTTTGTTCTCCATTTTGCTTTTGTTTATGCCACCTTTTGTATGAGGGCTTTCAATCCTGTTACACTTCCTTTCGTTCTAAAATGTTTCGAAACAGAAAAATATTCTGTGCTGCAGGCTTCCAGGGGCCCTGCTACTTTTCATTCTCCTTAACCAGCTCTGAATATTGTGCAACATTTTTTGCCTTCTGGGTCAGCTGCCGTGTACATAATCCCCCTCAGAATAGTGTTTGTTGACTGAAAAGGGATCAGAAAAAGCAGCAGGAGAGCAAGAAGTACAAGCCCGATGTTTTCGGATGAGTTGGCTGGCGTCTGCTCCCCTACATTCACTGAAGGATGCAGTGCCCCGGCGCGTGGAAGGCGGGAGTTTTTTTTTGCATAGGCATAAACATGCGCGCATTGCCGGAAGCGGCTTCGCTAGATGCTGACAGTTGAGCTCCTGCGCTCCTGGGGGCATGTTTGAGGTTAAAGGGAACGCACGTAGCAAGACTTGGCATGAAAAACTCTGGCGGGGTTTCATGAATATGGAAAACATGCTGTTTGCATGCCGAGGCTCTCAGTTATACGCTGCAATTATCTCTGCTCTCCCGAGACTTGAGCATAACAGGCTGTGAAGATCACAGAAAAAAGCTCGGTTCCTTTTTAGGGAGATTGAATCATAACAGACCTAATCGCCTTCGCTGTCAGAAGTAATTAAAAGTCACATCTCTTCGTATTAAATCAGGGGTCTGCAGAAAGTGCATTTGCATGCAGCTCCAGGGAAGCCACTTCTCAATTATTACTAGGGTTAGATTTAATTTATGCATTTTGCCTTTGTATTAGGACTTCACACTCAGCCCCACCTCCCATGACTAATGTGCACATATTTAAACATGCTATTTTGTTGACCAGATAAGTTGACATTTTTGGGATCGAGCAGGTGGAGGAAGTCCTGACAAAGTAAATAGGTTTGACTTTGTAATGGTGCAGGTTCACAGTCTGAAAATATATAGGAACATGTGCACATTTAGAACATGCATATGTGCACATGCTGTGCATGTATACCTGCACACTGACCAACCCCTTGTCTCAAAGTCCAGCGAATGTTCAGGCGCCACTGTAAGCAGAGCCACAAACACACATAACACCGAGCCACAAGAGACACAGGGTAATGCGCATTAGAAGAACACAGGGTGATTTCCAGCAGGAAACACATGATGACGTGCATCGGTGACACAGGGTGGTCCGTGGCAGGGGAGCACTGGGGGATGTGTATGAGGGATCACAATGTATTGTACATCTGGGGTCCACGTCTGATGTGCCACATGTGAGGACTGCTTTATGTTCGTTAGGTGACCATTTGAGGAATTGCCTTTGGACAAGTCTGGTTTGTCTCAGAGGCACTGTTTGATGTGCCTCCTGAGAGCACTGGGTGCTGAGCATCATGAAAATATCTTGAAAACAGTGGGGAGCAGATTTACAAGGACTGGGGCATCCCTGCATATTAGCAGGGATGCGCCAGTAAAGATGCGACAATCAAAACTACCCTTGCGCCACCACGGATGCGTCGCATTTACAATGCGGCGCACCGTGGGGCAAGGATAGACAGATGCGGATCGCATCTTCTGTCGTAAGGGCGGCGCATTGCTGGAGTCGTGTCACAAGCACGACTCGGCTCCAGCAATGCTCAGGGGCGGCCTATACCTAACATGTTGCGTCACTCCTTACGCCTGCTTCAAGCAGGCGTAAGGTTTTGACACAGCGTCGTCGTAAAAGTGACTCAGTGAAACCTTGAAGATTTCACTACGTCACATTTACGAGGCATTCTTGCAGTGGAAGGCCCACCCTGCATACATTATACCTGACGCAGGTATAATGTGGTGCAGGGCTTCACGACGTGACGCATTACCCTAGATGCGTCACATTGTTAATATGTCACAACGTGGCGCATTGTTTACGACGCCGCTGCGGCACAGAAGTGACACAACAGCAATGCAAATGTGTCACTATGGGCTTGTAAATCTGCCCCTGGATGCAGAAATCATGAAGATCTTGCTCTAAATTGATTTCTTTTACTTGCATCATTCCTGGTTTACTCCTGTACTCCAAGAATAATGCAGGCTTACTCCTGGAATTCAGGAGTAAGCCAGAAGTACTACAAAAGTAAGTCACAGCAAAATGTTTGTGAATTTGGCCCCTTGTGTTGTGCATGAGTTGAGCCCCAGGTGTTGAGCACCAGGGCAATCCTCAGTGATCTAAGCTCCAGGGGTACAGATCTGATTGAACTAGGGGGCTATAGGGAATATTTGGGTGATTGACAGCTCATGGGTCCATGCCTGCGTGCACTATGAGGATCAGAGTGATGTGAGGAAGTGGTACAAGATCTACAGAGGATGGCACAGGGCGCTGTACAACAGTGTGCGAATGTCGAAGTGTAGCATGTGGGGAGAAGATGATGCCACAGATGTTTAAAGTCTGGCACCTCTAGTGATGGTCTGACTTGACAGTGCAGCTGTCACCAGACAATGATGTGAGAATCTCCAGGAGAGGGGCTTTGCCCACATCTTGGGAGCCAGGAGCACATGTATGGATTGGGCAGAAAGTGTGTGCTTCCACAGAAAAGTGCTTGGCCTCTACACAGCTGTGATTATTTTGCTTATTTATCCAGCTGCCTGAGCTTGAACTTTCAGAATCACACACATACTATGGTAATGCTATTAAAGTCTCTTTGATAACTAGATAAGTGTATGTTGTTTTTGTTTGGTAGCAGCACAGATGCGAGGCGGTTAATTATTAACCTCCACGGAATTTTAGGTCTGGTTTGATGGTGCAACTGTTACCTGTCTTTTTAACCTAGACCAGTTTTATTCTACAGTTCTTTGCTTCCACACAAATACATATTAATTCCCATGCTATATACTTGTAATGCTTTACATTACCGTACAACATTCCTTTAATGCCAGACCTATTGGCCGTTCCAATGTTTGCTTTCAATTGTAAATCAATTCCGAACTACAAGTACCAGTTTCCAAAAAATGCAATATCAGAATCAAATAAGCAACTAAAGCCTGGCATTTGAGTGCTGTGTCTAGAGCTACAAAAGCTTTTTTCTGGTAGACACCCTATTTTACATGACCTCGTTTATACAGGCCCTCATGTACAAAGATAACACACAGACGAATAAAGAAACATAGCTCACATAAAGGAACGCGTGCATACTTGCATTGCTGCAACCGGCCCTGTGTGATGTGTGGCACCTTTAACTATTCTTTTTCAAGCAACATTTTGCATGCTGGTAATTTTAAACCCATACTTTTAATGGTAGAAGTAAAGTTTAAGTACCAAAACACAAAACTAATTTGCCTAAAAAGCCAGAATCAGTATCTGTGCAAATTACAGACACATGTTTCAAGGTAAACTTTGAGAGCTTTCTTTTGCTCACATCACCCACAAGTTCTACAACATGTGCAAACTATGCTGTTGATGCACCCACACTATGGTATATATTGATGCCATACAATATTTCGGGTTTTGTTCAAATGCATGACTACCTTAGCCAAAAGTGTACATGCTGCCTTTAACTGCTGTGTTGCACATGTACATCAAGAATGTGCTGATTAGTTCAGGGGGCTGTCAGTTTCTTTTCATATCCATAACTTCCCATCTGAGAATTTTAAGTCAATTCATAAGTTTTTTAAATATGTCATATGAGCAGAATAAGATATAACGCACCCTTAATAATTTGTTTCAGTGCATTTCTGAAGTTTTTGATCACTTGCTACATCAAGCCTAACCTCAACCTGGCTATACATAGCCTTTGGTTTGTGCAACAGGAGCCTCCTGAGCATCAGAGTCCTGCTTTACTGCACGCTTTGGGTATGTGTATGAATTTGGCTCTGTGCAGCAGTATCTGGGTGTTGTTTAGCAGGATTTTTCTCTGGCAGAGCAGCTCCAAGTCTTGCAGTGTATGCAACGTTATAAGAATCTATATACAAACTCAGAAGCCCAGTGAAGCTGAAAGGCCATCTTATGTGTGTCACAGCAATATAAAGTTACCTACCCTTCCACATCTTCAAGTTAAGGGATTTCCACCAAGGAGAGCACCATGCAGCAACCACCGGAGGCTCAGATGTACAACAACAAAGAATAATGTCTCCAACACCTTATTATCACTTGTGCAACTGTTCCTTGTTCATCTCTGTTTAGGGCCCTATAAACCTGTACCCACTGACATACACTTCGGCCCTTCAATGCATCTTAGGATATGGGCAACTGCTTTACAAGAGGACTGTTTGCATGTGTGAGGCTTGGCTGCTAGGATTACATGACGACATCATTTATGCTCTAACTTATGTTGGCAAAAAGCCTAAACCTCATGTACAGCACGTGCAGAAATATTACTGATAACAGGAATGACTGAATGAAGAGCTCTCTTAAAGCAGCCACCTACTGACATCAGACGCTAAAGGTATTTCTATGATCTGTGGTCCCCTTATTTTCTCTTTAAGGTGTTTGTTATGGGCATGCAATTCTGAACTTGCTTTTGACCCAAAGAGTGAACCTGCACCCAGTAGGGATCATCAGTTGCCACCTCAAATCCAGAACCTACAGGTAATTTTTAGTTTTTGGTCTGATCATAGAGCTATCCCCACTAGTCTGGTGTGACATTGCAGCCTGTCACACCATGAAGATGATAGTCAATTGTTACATGATAACTCCTTAATGAACTTTCTTTAACCCCCTCCACCATATCCCACATTGGTGTCCAATGAGTATTACTGTTAGCAACAACCTAGCTAGCAGTTACAAGTTATTACCACAAAATAATTAAAGCCTGGGACCAGCCTCATGATCCCCACCAAAGTTCATTTTCTCACCTAATCTCTGATGTCATGATTAGTACGAACAAATCAAACACAAGGAGCAAGAGACCCACGTCTGGACATACCCTGCCAAATTAGGGCGAACAAAGCAAACACACGGAGATGATGAACGGAGCGCTAAAACTTTTCAGACACTCACCCCCAGTCACAGATCTGGGTTGAATCCATCATCATTCTTTAGCTCATTTTGCCACCCCAGTTCAGACACAGCTATGTGCAAATCAGTCTTGACTTTGTGCCACATGGGAACAGTAAGCCCGAACTGCCAAGCCATGTCTTACCTGGACCGGAAACAAGCATCCTGGGGCCGGTTTTGGACTAACAGCTCTCATCAGCCAGGCTAGCTTGAATCCAGTGGCAAAGTGAGCAAGGGACCCACGTCTGGGCATACCCTGCCAACTTAGGGCGAACAAAACAAACACAAGGACATGATGGACAGAGCCCTGAAACTTTTCAGGCACTTACCCCCAGTCATAGATCTGGGTTGAATCCATTATCGTTCTTTAGTTCACTTCGCTACCTCAGTTCAGACACAACTATATGCAAATCAGTCTTGACCCTGTGCCCCATGGGAACAGTCAAGCCCGAACTGCCAAGCCATGTCTTCCCTGGACCGGAAACAAGCATCATGGGACCGGTTTTGGGCTAACAGCCCTCATCAGCCAGGCTAGGTTGAATCCAGTGGCAAAGTGAGCAAAGTGAGCAAGTGAGGACGTCTGGGCATACCCTGCCAACTTAGGGCGAACAAACCAAACACAAGGAGATGATGGACGGAGCGCTGAAACTTTTCAGACACTCACCCAGCCCGAACTGCTAAGCCAGGTATTCCCTGAAATGGAAACAATCATCCTGGGGCCGGTTTCTGAGTAACACCCTTCATCAGCCAGGCCAGCTTGAATCCAGTGGCAGGGTCAAGACTGATTTGCATATGGCTGGGTCTGAACTGAGGTGCCGAAGTGCGCTAAAGAATGATGATGGATTCAACCCAGATCTGTGACTGGGGATGAGTGTCTGAAAAGTGTCAGAGCTCTGTCCATTATCTCCTTGTGTTTTTCATGATTAGTACCCCATCTCTGCTGTTCCTCTGACCACATGACCTTTTTCTAATCCATGGCTCAATATAACACTGCCAGCACTAACTGATTGCTGAGGTCATGAGTCCTCTCTTTTCAACCAATTTGTTTTGGTACATAGGCCCTGATCTATCAAAGGGTTTTACCCGTTCTGTGTCTATGGAGTCAATATCTCTTGTTCTGTAACCACCATTTTATCTCCCATGCAATGCTGTCTGTGATGCCAAAGCCCTATCTTTTTGCATGCCGACAACGCAAAATCTCTATTGCGAGTTGTTGATATTCCTCTTCAAAATCCCATTTGCAATGGGAAACCAAGCAGGTTATTTACAAAGGTTCTGTGCAGGCACTTCTGCAACTCAAAGTGATGCAAAGGATTGTGGCAATTTACTTCCCAATATAAAAGGATGCAGGGGTGTTGTAAAACTCAGAAGCGCTACACCAGCACACGCGTATCCATAGCAAATCTAGGCCAGGTTCCTACAACTGATATCCAAAACTCTGCCTTGATTCAAATTCTTATTTGTTTTAATTTCTCTATGATGTCAAAGTTTATTCATTCAGGGGTTTAAGTGTAAGTAAGTAAACAAGCTTTATTCGATTTCAGTACAAGAAAATCATGAAAGCACATCATAAAAATACATTAAAACATCAGGTCATTTCCCATGGAAATGGAATTATAATGCAGATCATTAGTTCATCACAGTACTATCAACTTCCTACATTTTATCACGCTTTTCAGAAAATATGTTAAAATCCATATTGTATATTAATTGTCTAAGAATTGTAAGGCTAAAAATGCTGGTTGACATCTTCTAAAAGCAAACTTCTTTAAAAGTGGCATTAACCATTTTTTCCTTTGTAGATTATAAAATTTGCAGAAAAAAAGCTACATGTATTGTTGTTTGCTCGGATGTGTTGTCGCAGGGGCATAGTTGCATCACCCTTACCCATTCATTCATATTGGGGAAACTGGTTATACGGTGAAAAATGTCTAATCTGAATCTTGTTAACAACAGTCTGTCATATTGGACACGCACTAAGATAAGATAGGGTTGGATATTAAAAGTTATTCCAATCATCTGGTGGTGCAATACTGTGGGCTTGGCAATTTCTTCTGTTAAACGACATGATTCAAGTAATGATAGACATTTGTATTTCAATTCTTTTCTGGACATTAAACTCATTTTAGTTGGCTCATTATAAAACTCAGGGTATCCTAGATCACACAGGAAGTCCCTGACATATTTTAGCCATTTCATTTTCAACACACCGGTCATTCCCAAAACATCATTTAAAATCTCCCGATTCAAGTGGGTTTCCTCGGACCTCCAAATCCTGTACCAGAGCATAATTGGTTCTGCTTTAATTGTGTCTGTTAAGAATGGAACCCCCAGTTCCGAATGGCAGACATATGATGATACACTGCTCAGGAGGGCCAGTATATATCTTAGGAACTGATTCTCGACCGTTTGCAAAGATTGGATGTTACAGTGTCCCCACACTCCCGCGCCATACAGGCTTTCGATAGACATTTCGCCCTGTAGATTTGTATTAGGGCTTGCGGGGTCCTCTTTCCTAATGTTTTTGAAAAATTAACTAGGGCTGCAGTGATTTTCATAAAAGCGAGTTTTCTCATCTGCACAGCCTGCGTCCATATAGCTTTAATATCAAATAATACACCCAAATAACTAAAACTATTGATAAAATGTATTCTTTGGTTATCGATGAACATGTCTCTGTATTTATTACTCTCTATACCACATCTCATGATGAACGTTTTTGATGTGTTTACCCTTAGACCTAGGTCGCGCATACAGGCAGCGAAACCATCCAATAATCTTTGAAGGCCCAACACATCAGGATGGCATCATCTGCATACATTAATGCCGGTATAGGTTGGCCTTTTATCAAAGGGTAATCTTGTCCCGCTTTCGTCAATGCTTGTTCTAAGCTGTTTGTATACAAATTAAAAAGGAAGTGAGCCAGCACGCACCCTTGCCTGACCCCCTTCTTGATTGGGAAAGGTGTGATGCATTCTCCGTTGAGTCCGTATCGAACTCTGCCCTTGGCATTTTGGTAGAGGTGTTTCCAAAAATATATAATGGTATTGTTCACCCCTAAGTCCCGCAGGGTTACCCACAGCCACTCGTGTATTATGCAGTCAAAGGCTGCGGTCAAGTCAACGAACGCTAAAAATAGCCTTTCTTTTTTTATACAGGAGTATTTACCAATAAGAATGCTCAAGTTAAGGCTTTGTTCAACGGTTCCCAATCCCTTACGAAATCCGAATTGTAAATATGACAATATTTTATTTTCCTTAGCCCAATCTTGTAATCTCTCTAAAACTATCCGCCCCGCTATTTTCGCGGAGGGATCTAACAAGGATATTGGTCGGTAACAAGTGGGATCTTGTCTATTTCCCTTTTTGAAAAAGGGAACTAAAATGGATTACAACCAAGTCTCTATATGCTTAAGAGAGCTACAGACCGTAATTACTTGTGTGAGTATTGGCCCCCATAATTCTAAATTGCTTTTGTATAGATCTAATCGGATCCCATCGGGGCCGGGTGCCTTGCCCCCCTTACTTGCCATAATCGCCCTATTTACCTCATCCAAAGTAATTTAGAGATCGTTTTCTGTTATCGGACATGCTGGTATGCGTTCGTCCCCGTCCTCGTTTGGAGTAACTTCAGCATTTACAGTGCTATTCATACTAAGAAAAATTGTATAGTGCTCCACCCACTGCTTTTCCGTAATTGCTATTTCGATAGTGGGGGTGTCCCCTGGCTCCAGAAAAGGTGCCCTTACGGACCGCCAAAAAATCCACCCCGTACTTGGACTCAGTGATTTCATAAAGGGTCTGCCATAACTCTTCTTTTAACGCCCCTTTATGTTCCTTAATCGCATTATTATATGCCTTCCTCGCCTCTCTTAATGCTGTTGGGTTTTTTGGGATACTATGTGATTTTTTTTTTCAAAGCGGAGTATGCCTTTGTACACTTTGAGTCGAACCATCCTTTAGGCTTTTTCATGTGATTAATCTTTGATACCCATAGGGCCTCGTTGATCGATCTTGTAATGTGTTGGAAGCAGTCAGAACTGTTTTGTGTGACGCAGTTTCGTTTAAAATGGCTTCCATAGCTTAGTTACTTTTTTCCACGATTTTTCGTGTGGCTTCTAGTGGATCAGCCATCAACCATTTCAAAGCATAACCATTTTGTCTACTTATTTCCATATGTTGGGGGGCATGGACAATTTTGTGATTATGCTTTGTTTGGATTGTTGATAGTTTCAGGGAGATACTGGAGGGGTAATGATCACTCAAAATAATGTCATGCGTTTCGAAGTGCCTCGTCTTTGAGGCTAAATTAGCAGAGAGTAAAATGTAGTCTATTATTGTGTAGTAGCATCTTCCATTAAAAGTACTTTTAAAGGGCACTGGGTTAAGGCTTATCTCATTAGCAAAACCTTCCCATAGTGTGAATGTGAAAAATGTGATTCACTTTCCCCTTCTTCGTTCGTGATACAACATACATCTATTCAATTTTTAAAGCACAGAGCAATATTAAAATCCCCCCCAGACAATAAACACGTCCCCTTCACCTTCTCTTTGCACAGTTTTCAAGACTTTTAACAACTTTTCTAAAATTCCCTCTATTTGGTCCGTCTAAGAATTATTATAAAAGTTTACCAATACCACTCTTTGTTTCTTCCCGGTATACAACTCCATTACTTGGTAATAAACCTCCTCATATTTCAATGCATTTTTCTTAATATTTAACATATTAGATATGTAAATAGCTAGACCCCCCTTTGCCCTCCCATGATTTCCTGAAACCGCAAGTGTATGATATGTTCGATATCCTTTCAGATGTGTGGGCTCCTTTAGCCACGTCTCTTGGAGACATATGATGTGAAACCCCGTTATAAAATCAGACCACACCGGGTTACCTATCTTAGTTTGTAATCCTGCTATATTCCAGTAAACCAGTTTAATAAAATTGTCGTTAACACTTTGGGGCCGATTCTGATCCGGGTCGGAAGGGCACCGAACGTGATCCGGCAGGAAAAACTACGAGCCGTACGCTTGTTTTCTGCCTGACTCGTACAGCTGTACGAGCGAGCAAGTACGATGCGAGCTATATGAAATTCACCGACCGAGTCGTTTCCGGGTCCCAACCGATCCGTACGTCTCGGTCATAAGCTAACCATGGCGTGCAATGGATACGATTCACGACCGAGCCAGTACGATGCATGCGTCGGACAGCCTGTGCGAGCCATAGTGTCCGGCTCGCAAAACGTCCAGGTGGTTGCCTTTGGGAGTCTGCGTCGGACCGCCTGTCCCCCACAGCCCTACGACTCGGACACAGGGGGAGACCCAAGGGTCCCCCCAACACAGGCATGTACAGTGCAGATGACACCGACGCGTACCCACTGTAGGGGGCGCCCTTGCGTGAGACATACCCATTCAGTCAATGGGAGCTCATGTACGCGTCGTACGACCAGCTCCTATTGACTTCTATGGGAGTCCGACCGAACCGAATTCGGCAGCATACGGCCGCATTGTTCTCGCTCGGTCGGACTGCAGGACTCCGGCTCGGTCGGAAAAGACTCCGGATCCGGATCCAGATCCGGCTCGGTCAGAGTGCTTTCCTACCCGGATCGGAATCGGCACCAGAGTGTTCCTTTTACAGAGTTTACATCTAACAGGGGTTTAAGTGATTTATGTCATAATTTATATCATAATGAATATTGTATGATTAGTAACATCTTTTTTGTGAAAAGCGTTTTGTGCACTCTCACAAGTTGACTGTTTTCTTGTGGGACTTAATTAGTTGTTCATAAATCTTGCATCACTGCAACAAATCCATTGCTATTCTAATGATGCTCAGAATTCAGGAGTTACTATTACTTTTTTTTAAACAATTGAGAAGCATGATTATTACAATTGCAAATACAGGTATAAAATAAAAGTAAAGAAGATGCCCTCCACTAGACCTATGTAAATTAAAGTAATTATACACGCTTTTTTATTACAGTAAGTCCACCATTACGTGAAAGAGCAACTAAAATTGAGTTTATTTAATTTGCTGCACACTACCGTTTAATGTAGCATTTTTTGCCACTTTTTCTTTTTCACTTGGCTTTTAGATCACAACATACATGTTTCTGATTTTGCCTTCCTTTTCATTTAATTTTTGTGGTGCATGTGGTATTTGTTTCAGCCCACAATTTCATCCTGCTTTTTCAGCACTTCTCTAAAAAGATGTGTGTGTACTTATGCTATTTAAATTAATGATTCCCACATACAGGGACTCGCTTACAACAATTTGATGCAGGGCAGCGCTGCACGTCCCTTTGCTGCGCTACCCTGCGCCAAAAGAAAAGGGTAGGAAAGTGCAGTATTTATGAGATAACGTGCATTGCTATCCTCTTACACTGTGCTGGTGTACAATTGGCTCCCTAGCACCAACACAGGCACCCTTGTTCCATGGCGCAAGGGTGCATGCATTGAAATCAGGCTGTTTTTGTGCAGGAACGGATTCCTTCTTTCACACAAACAACCGCTATGACACCCCCTGGTTTTGACGTATTCCAAGATTTACGCTATGTTGTACATCTGGGAATGTTTTAAAAACAATGGGCGCTGATTGGGAACACCCACTGCAACACCAATGGCATGCCTCCTTGAGGCAGCATGAGGCAACACAGTGACTTGCGCTGCATTGCCTTACACCATATCTATGAGGCCATAAAAAGCCAAGCAGGGTGGCTTTCCGTGGCCTTGTAGATATGGGTCTGCAATGTACACTGCCAGAACGTCAAAAAAAGGGACGTTCCAGTGGTGCACTGGGCTTGTAAATAAGTCCCGTAGCATATATTCTGTGTTACATAAATACGCAAGTTACCCAATAGTTTGATGCAACATTTTCCTGTGCTATTCTCTTCCTTCTATTGACTTACTACTTATCTGAATAAGATATACGAATGTGCTGGAGCGGGTAGTACAAAATTTTGTATACCCCCCTATTCCTGCATGTTTATATTAATCCGAATAATCTATGAATTGTAATATTATTAATCTGTTTGAAGTGATATCTAACCAACTATATTAATGAAAGAATTTCACGTGGGATTTGCATTTGCATGGCTAAACTAATTTGTATACTAATATATGTACGCATACTAATGGTAGAAAATTAGAATATTGCATGATATATGTTGCTTTTGTGATGTAATTGTAAATTGCACCAGATGACATCGTTGGGTGAATATTAACGCTTTGAATGTTGCTATCGTGCTAGATAATTACATACACATAAGGGGATTAGTGAGGGTTTAACACTTTATTAGCCATTTCAATGTTTTAATTACGTTTTGTGTTTGTTTTGCTTAAGTTGACCAATTTGGCCTATGACAAAATGGCCGACCCATGGACACGACGAAACAGCTACCATTCCACGAGGTTTCCGACTAAGATCGCATGCTCCAGGCTCCTGAACAAGTGGCCTCAAGATGACCCATACAGCCTGAACCCTGACAAGGTTGTGACTGGACTACTGCCAAGAGCTTTAACAATGGACAAATTTCATAAACCGGATGGATCATGTCTGACACTGTGACATCATAGACCTTTGGAAACCGAAACGGATGATCTTAACCAACCAATCAGAAGTGCCTAAAACTGACTTTTGCTACATTTTGTCATTAATTTCATTATAAAAGAAGGTAGACTAGGGAGTTAAAAAATTCCTTTTTCTTTTTCCTGACGTTATGCTGACGAAGAGGACGGTGACACTGCTGGACAGCTGTTTATTCTGAACCTTTGACAGACTGAATTGCTGCCTGACTTTGATGAATTAAAGACTTTTCCACGACTTGATTGACTTAGAGGACGACTAATAGCCAGATTAGGTAAATATGATGTTCTGTGGTTTGGTTTATGACCTATTAAATTGCAATTGATTAGATAAACAAAATTATTATTCTAACAACAAAATGTGTCGGGTGATTTATTTGAAGAAATTAGAATAAGATTAAATGTAGATTAAAGAATTGAGTCACCAAATATCCAATTTCAACTAACTGATCTATCGACTAAATGGAGGGAATATCTTGAGGTTCTGAGTTTAATAAAGGTACTTAATGTATGTTCAAGTAAATTAGGTTCTTTAGGTGAAAAGGTATTCCTTTCATGTCAGCGTTTGTAAAATGTATTTCTCCCATGAGAACGGATCAATGAAGTGTGAATGTTGGTGTTATGGGCCCCACCAATGAATGTATTAAGTGAATATGTTAGTATAATATTTGGTCTGTGACGAAGGGAGGATTTAAAATTCCATGCTGCATCAAATGCATGAATCTGGTAACAATGTGAAGGGTTGAAAATCATTGCATTTAACACAAAATATATTTATGTTCAACAGATTCATTCATCTGTAATACATATATTAACCACACAGGTCATAGTGCAAGTGGGTCAATAAGTGTTTATTCACTGACTCTAAGCAGGTGGCAAATGAAAGCAGAGATTGCTATGGGCTGGGAGGACGTCAGGGGCAGCGCAGACTCCTGCAAAATTGTAGCAGTGTTAGATGCTCCTTTCATGGTGTTGCAGGCATCAGGTTGTGGTCAGGCTGTGCTGGTGCGAGCAGCCTATGACCAGACTCGCCTGTGAATTTACCAGGAGTGTTTCTGCCCCTGGTAAAACTGAGTCTGTAACTCTTGCACCGGGTAATCACAGGTGTGAAAACACCAGGCCAGTTGTGCTCCAGCAGTGTATCTCCTCATTAATGCCACTGCCCCCAAAATGTAATTGGACCCTAAGGGGCGATTCTCAGAACTAATCTGAGATAAAATCCTAAACGTACTACTTTTGGTATTCACAGAAGGCATTTAGTAGCAGTAAAGTTAGGACTCCTAACTTTACTACTACTAAACTGAGATAAAAACCTAAACTTACTACTTTTGGTATTCACAGAAGGAATTTAGTAGTAGTAAAGTTAGGACTCCTAACTTTACTACTACTAAATGCCTTTTGTGAATACAGAAAGTCGTAAAGTTAGGATTTTGTCTCAGTTTAGTAGTAGTAAAGTTAGGACTTCTAACTTTACTACTACTACTACTAAATGCCTTCTGTGAATACCAAAAGTAGTAAGTTTAGGATTTTATCTCAGATTAGTTTTGTGAATGGGCCTCTAAGTCTTATCTATGTTTATAATGGATATTCTCTGAAACCATTGGTGGGGTATTAACGGTGGTATAAAACACCACACACCACTTTATATGTTACCACACACTAGTCTATTCCACATCTCTCACTTCATGCTACATCACACAATGCTACACCATCACTCACTTTCACACACACTGTGACACTATACTATACCAGACAACACCCTACCAATAGATTCAAACCCTTCCACACCGCCCGAAGGTGACACCACATCGTTATACACCATACCACATCAAAATATCCACAGTATTTAACGCGCTCTACAAAACTGCACCACGCCACATGGCATAATAGCAAACTATATCTTCTCCATCACACCACACTACACCACAACTGAATATGTTATACAGAACAGCTTCACAAATTATCATACCCCATTACACTGCACCACATCATCATAGAGTGCACCAGAAAATAATGCATTATGTTCTGGAAGATCATATCACACTAAGTCACACCATTCTACATCACACAATACTAAATCACATTATGCA
This sequence comes from Triturus cristatus, assembly GCF_964204655.1. NCBI lineage: Eukaryota > Metazoa > Chordata > Amphibia > Caudata > Salamandridae > Triturus > Triturus cristatus. Next base: position 885,702,411 of record NC_140594.1, read on the forward strand.
TAATTACATCATGTAACACCACATTATTCTGAACAATAAAAATTTCATACAACAGACAATGTAATTTTACTCCCGACCTGTCCCCACATATAGCACACATATCTCTCGCTCTCTCTCTTTCTCCATGTATTCCTCTCTCTTACTCACTCACACACACAAATATGCGCACACATTAGAAAGGAAAGTACTTATCAATATTCCTGTGGTATAGTGAACCATCACCAATAAAATGATGCCCCAATCCTTCCATCGAAATCACAATCACTAACGGTTTAATCATTGTATTTTGATTTCCACAGGATGAATGTGTGTGTTTTTACTTGAGGGGTGTTGGACCCGGCCCTTCTGGCAGGTTCACCCCGGAACTTTTTGCTTTTTATTTGGTGACCTGGTGTGGGGATTTTTGGGTTTCTGCGCACTTTACCGCTGTGTCCCAGGGTAAAGTGCGTGCGTGTTGTGAGGTTGGCCTGCCCTCCCATAGGAATGCATGGGGGAATGTATGTGTCCTGGTAGTTCCTGAAGCGTGGGGTGTGCAGGCCCGAGTTTGGTATGTGCGGACTCGTGTGGTTGAATGCTGCGTGATGATGTGTGCGGCGTGCATGTACCTAGTGTGGAAGTGCCACTTCTAGAAGTGGGCACTTCAGTGTGCAGTATGAAATGTGTGGCTTGTCTGGCGATTGGCTGGTGGAGGTCATGTGACGGACTAGGGAAATCCCCAGAGTCAGGAGGAGTCACCCAGTGGTGAATGGGAGTTAGCATACTGATGGCTGGGGAGGAGTATACCTGGGTCCTGAATAGGACAGGGCTTCCCCCACACAATGCTGGCGCCGGCCCCTGTGGTGCGTCTGATGACCCTAACCCTGCCAGTGAATAGGGAGAGGGGCTGAGCAAAACAAAGTGCTCAGGAACCAGATGTAACTGGTTCGCCCCTTCCCTGCACCTTCAGACAAAGACTTTTACTGTATAAAAAGGGGCTGTGTCCCCTTACATTTGTTGTTCTCTTGCAGGTTCTCTTGCAGGATCAACTTGAGGGGGGGCCTGCTGCTGCTGGGCGCCAGGAGAGACCGCCACTGGGGACTGCCTCCCTGCTGGAGGGCCCTGTGGGCTGGCTCTGGGCCCAGTCTTTGCCCCCCTGCTCTTGAGAGACTTTTGGCTGGACTTGCTATTCCTAAGCGCCTGGGAGCGCTCTTTTGACTTTATAGCACTGGGCGTGCTGTTTGGCTTCATAGCGCTGTGAGCGCTTTAATTCTGGAAGCCGGTGCCCACCCGGCGCTGTTATTGCCATAGCGGGTGCCTACCCCGCTTATTCGCGTGCCTTTGGCCGTAAGGACGACCGCGGGTGCCCACCCCGCATTGTGCGATCGTTGGCGGGTGCCTACCCCGCTTATTGCAGTATTTTATCGAGGGAGCCCACCCCTCATTGCCGCCGGTTCGAAATCACCGCCGCGGCCGGGTAGAAAGGAAGTCAGGCATCCCCTGGGGGGCGTGGCCTGTGACGGAAGCCTCATTCCAAAATCAGGAATCGGACGGGAGCCTACCCCGCGCTCCTGTGCAGCGAAGATCCCGGCGGGAGCCCACCCCGCGCTGGACTGAGAGAAGGGGTGCGGCAGGAGCTGGTGCGAAGGGGGCGCGAGGCACATTGTCGGTGCCTGCCCCTCCGCAGTACGAAGAATCCTCGGAGTCCCCCCTGCGGCCGAGAACAGGGAAAGAGGAGACGACGCGGGAGTCCCCCGAGCAGCCCGGTGAGTGTTTAGAAGGGCTGGGGGACTTCACGCATGTGCTGGGGGTGTGGGGAGCAGTGTCCACGAGCCCCGTGAGGCTCCACCAGTGGGGGCATCTCTGTCGTGCCTGCGCAAGGCACCCGTGGTTGCATACTAGGGCGGCCCCGGAAGGCAGTGGGTCGCCCCAACGTGTTCCCGAGCCCAGGGAGGCTCCAACGTTGCAGGGCATTGTTTGTGCAGAGCCACGAAGGCTCCAGGGGGCATTTTGTATGGACAGAGCCCTAGAGGGGGCCCCAGAGGCACGCCGGTGCCCGAGTTCGTTCCACAGCTGCCCTGCACTTAGTGGGCAGCTGCCACGTTTAGGTGGGGGACATCTCTCGTTTTGGTCTGCGCAGCTGGCGCAGCTTGACCGGACACAGGGCGTCTTAGCCCTGACAAGGCCAGTTGGCCTAGGGACTGCCACAGGTGGTGGCTCATGAGAGTTTCTCGCTAATGCTCCTTACCTGCACCTCTGGATGTTTTATGCATCATGTGTTTCCTTTTATGACACCGCTGAATGTAGTTTCTGCATCATGTGTTTTCTTTCAGAACACCGCTGAATGTTTTATGCGTCATGTGTTTTACCTGCCCGGCACCTCTGAATGAGTTTATGCGTCATGTGGCATGTTCTACACCTCTGAATGTTTTATGCATCATGTGTAATGTGTGTTTTCCCCTACAGGTATTGTGATACTTAGGTGATTGTGTTCCCCTGGTACCGGTGGTACTAGGGAGGTTCTGAGTCCCTGCGTGATAGTCTCCTAAAGTGGTTAGGGTTGCGTAGGTGGTACTTTCTTATTACCAGTAGTTACTGGTTGTGTGCTATATATATGTTATTTTTGTGCTACAGTAATTTTATATTTGGTGCTAAGTGCTAAATATCTAAAAGTGCTAATTCCTGACAGTGGTCCATGAGGCCCTGTCCCCTGTACATATAATCCCTTGTAAATTCTGCCCGTGCCTGTTGGCACATTGTAAAGTGTGTGTTTTTATCTAATGTGTTGTGTATAATACAAAGGCTATTTTTATAGAATACCTTGTGTGGAGTTTCCTTTGTGGTGGGCCTTGGGTGTTGTTGCTGGGTGCGCGCGCAAATGCTTTACACCTTGCCTCAGAGATAAGCCTGACTGCTCGAGCCAAGCTACCAAGGGGGTGAGCAGGGGTTATCTTTGGCGTGTAACTTCCTTGCCCTGACTAGAGTGGTGGTTTCTGCCTGACTTTGGCGCAAGCCTTAGCCAACCAGAAATCGCCAGTTCTAACAAGGGGCCTCTATATTTTTTTCTACTGCAAAGGTATCTGTTTCTAAGGCCATTGGAATGGTGGTTGTTGGGAATTATGTAGCTTCAGTCTAATATGAGGGACAACACCTCATTAAATCATCTAACATCATAAAAATCCCTCCAACACATCACATGGCATCCTACCACCCCATATCACATCATATCAATCCCACCAGCCACCACTACATCAGTGCACCTGTTCCACACAACCTACCACCATACTACACCACTCTACATCTAAAAAGTATGGTTCCACATATCTTGTTACATGTTATGTACATCACAATGGTGTGTTGTTTAGTACACTTCATTATATCACATTGCTCCACATCACATCAGCTAGACCATACCTAGGATCACACAGCACAATACCGTTCCATCAAATACCACATTATACTATATTATACCAAATCATGAAATGTCACAAAATTTGTTTCAGTCTCCCTCAATGTACATTATACCATATTGTACTCTCATTGCAACATCCGTCCCTTAATCAAAACATACCTCATCATTAAACATAAGGCAACACCGGATATTACACCACACTCAGCAAAACACATCTATTACATTTCACCATTCAACTAATCTCTAGACCACTTCAGGCAATATCACACACATCGCAAAGTTCCACACCACATAATACACCAGCATACCATTTCACACTTCACCACACAATACCATAACCTAGAGTACACCACAGTAACACAAAAGACCTCTCAACTCCATAGCAAACAAAACGACACATGGCTACACCATATCACATTACACCACATTAAACCATCTCACAAATATCCCGTATGTTTTCACACAAGATTTTTCTAAATTATTCCACACCATACCTCACCATACCACATCATACCAAACCACTCCATACCAAACACCACTACATTTGACGATGGCACATCAAACATTACAACATATCATACCACATCAAATTAAAGAATAGCACATTACTTTTCAATATTTTTCAACACATCAATTTACACCCCAGCATGTAACACCCAAAACCATGCTGCATCATACCAAATCATACTACACCATCCACAACCACATCATAACATACCACACTGCATGACAGATTATCATATAATATCAACCAACACATCACTCCATACCAATTCATATCACATCGCAAAACACACCTGCATTCGCAATACCTCAATATTCTATCCCATTCAGCACTCCATTGCCCTATACAACATTAAATCCTACCATACACAACTGTACCAAGCAAAACCACTTCATATCATTCAACACCACATCACACAGTACCATTCTACACCTCCCTTGACTACAACATAAAACATGACACCACATCAGACCACATTATGACACAACAACAGGAGCAGAACAGAAAGGCACAGGCTGAGGAGGTAGAAGGAGCATTGATTACTAATAATATTATCACCAAATATTATTTACTTGAGGTTTTGTGATTCTTTGGAAATTGAATTCATTAACTGTTGGTGAATTTCTTTTGTGGGGAAGTGTGAAGAATGGTCTAGGAGATAACAAATTTCCTTGACTGGCTGGCTCTGTTTTGATGCCTAGAGTGCTACAAGTTGAGAGCAACTGATGACCAGCACAAAACCATTTGGTGAGGGTAGGAAGATATGTTACAAAACATAAACATGCACTTGCATAGGGTGACACCACCTGCACCACTGTTATGGATAAAGTAGCCACTTTGGGACTTTTGTGAGGTGTCACCCCCATTGCTAGACAATGATAAACCACAGTCTCATTACCATGCAACATCTGTGTCAGAAACTAGAAGAAACTCATTACCATGGAAAATCTGTGTCAGAAACTAGAAGAAATTGATACTTATACCAAACAGATCCCAAAGATAAATCCAGTTAAACAACTTGTTTTCCTCATTTCCCATTACTTGCAGGGATGGGCACAAAGTCACCCAACAAGCTGAGTTCTGTAGTGATAAGCCCAATTATAGGTTGGCTGTCATGGGAGCAGATAGAACATGTGGATGTAGCATGAACATGTAGCCACATTCAAAGACTCACCAATGGGAGCAAGGATATACACACCAAACTAACAAGATAAAATGCTCAAAGCATTGAAAAGCTTAATTAAACTAGAGACACACACTTCCACACAGGTATGGCCAACACAGAGGCTCACAAAACATGATCCCACAAAGGAGGACCCTAAAGTTTAGGTCAACCCAAAACAGACCTGCCAGCTTATGAGAAAATATTACTGTGTGAGGAGGGGATCGGGTCTTGGAGAGGGTGGGTTTTAATGATGAACACAGCCAGAGGCACTTTTACTCACCATCTCCCAATTTTGTTACAACAACAAAAAACAAAGCTTCTGAGGCAGGGGGGAAGTGTAATACTCCAAAATGAGCATTGTCTGTGCAGAACCTCCAAACAATTAACTGGAAACCTGCTTCCTGCAGGAGTTTCCAGGTAATTGTGTGCACATGGTGTGATATTAGCTGCTCACTGGGTGACCGGCTGAAGGGAGCCGATATTGTGTGTCCCCAAATGGTATTGCATGAGTTTGGAAGGTCTACCACTATGAGGCTTCTACACTCCTTCTCATACTTAGAGGAAGCTGGAAATGATGGTTGGTGCACTCAATAAATTCAATAAAACTGTGGGCTAGCGTGGAAATAACAAGGTGCAACCAGCCGCGGTCCATGCAGGTAACAGCTGTGGGGTGGTGAGGCCGTGTAAGGGGGGATTTCGAGGGACACTGCAGAGGGAGAATTAAATAAAGAATTCATTTTCCCTCTGCATCATCCCTTCAAATCCCCCCTTACATGGCCCCGCCGCCCCACAGCTGTTACCTGCATGGACTGCGGCTGGGTGCAACCCATATTTTACAAGGGAGAAAACATATTGAGGATGACAAAATAACGTATGCTTTAAGAACAGACAATGCAATTAGCCAAGTGGGTGATTTGGGTAGCAGTTTTCTGCCATCAAAGTCCATTGGGCAGATTTACAAGAAACTGTAGAGATGCATCAGTTTCCCTGCGCCTGTGTGAAAAACCCTTGCACCACCATAGATGCGGCGTATTTACAATACGGCGCACTATGGCGCAAGGATTGACAGATGCGTTGGAAATTAAGTCACACATTGCTGGAGTCATGTCACGAGCACGACGCAACTCCAGCAATGCGTGTTGCAGCCTATTCCCAATATACTGCATCACTCCTTATGCCTGCTTCAAGCAGGTGTAAGGTTTTGATGCAGTGGGGTCCTAAAAGTCCAGCAGTGAAATCTTGTAGATTTCACTGCGTCACTTTTACGAGGCTTTCCTGCGTGGGAACGCCCACCCTGCATACATTATACCTGACGCAGGTATAATGTGCCAGAGGGCTTTACAACATGACGCATCTCCCTAGTTACGTCACGTTGTAAATTTGCCACGTTTTTTATGCTGCCGTTGTGTCACTAAAGTGACGCAACTACAGCGCAGAAGTGTCGCATGGGGCTTGTACATATGCCCTCATGTTTCCACGTTTTTCAGTCGTTTTCCTTACGATATACTCACCAATACAAATTATCACACTGTGCTTGTGTGCTGCCCAGAAGTACATTCACTTACAACAATTGCTCAGGATTTCATGACACTACTGTGGGATTGAAAAAAAAAAAAAAAGGTGCATGGAATATATAATGCATACTACTCTTCCAGATGACTTTATATTACTCTTCCAAATGAAATTAAATATATAGTTTATCAAAATGCATCATCATTCTGACACAGATGCAGCCACGTGATGCAACCTTGTGATGTGCTTATGAACTGAATTATCAGATGCATGTGGTCCAGGGACAGACTGTCATGGGTCTGGAGCGGTGCACTGACTTCCTTCAAAACACACGTCATCTGGCTTGCTAAACGTTCCACATAATCTGCAGAACCGATTCACATTAGTTCTCACCACCACACATCTGGCCTGTGCTTAGGCCTTCATTACGAGTGGCCCATTAATTCTGACGGGCTGGGTAACAGGAGAAACACAGGGTAACAGGAACTTTTTTTGGGGGGAGGCATAGGGAATGATGGTAAAGGGTAGGGGGGGGGGGTTCACGTCAAGCATATTGAGGACTTCAACGCTCAGTTACAAGTTGGTCGGGAATACTGTTTTGTTCCAAAACGCCTGTTTTCAGACATAATTAGATTACAAGTACAAAAAAACAGGCCGAAATATGCCTAAAAAATGGGCAGTAATTCTGGGAAACCCTGTGGAAAACTGTGTGATAATACTGATTTCCGCATGTTATTCCCAAATCCATATGTGAAAACTCGAAATGTCCAAGTAATGGCCTAGAACTACTGGCCAGTACAGGTAATAGGATGTGTGGTATTAACGTACCTTATTACTGGACCATTTGTAATCAGACATACCTCTGCCCCTACATGGATGGACATCTCATCCGCATGTCTAGATGTCCCTTCGTGTCGGTGCAGGCAAAGACATGCAGTCTGTACGCCTTATCAAGATGTACCTAACTCAGTTGTTGCACGTAGTACAGTGTCTCCTCTCGGGCCTGCAATGTGGTCCTAACTTGAGAGATTAAAAAATGAACAAGCATTTTCAATGCAATAGGTCTCGCATTTGCGAGAGTTACAGCTATTGGTATTGTAAATGACAATGCCTTTTATTTATGTGTTTTTAAAAGCAAAGGAAATAAATAAATAAGATAGGTTCTGTAGTGAAAAGGCCTGCGCTGTTAATTAAATAAATAAGCACGGCCACTAAAGTGAAAGCAGCCAGTGCTGTGAATTAAATAATTAAAGAAGCAATGACGCTAAAGCGAAAGCGGACCGTGCCATAAATTAAACAATTAAATAAGTGCGGCCGCGATAGTTAAAGCAGGCCGCCCTGTAATTTAAATGAATACATTACTAATAATGTAAAAGTGGGCAGCGTGCTGCGATGTCGTGGGTGGAATAGTAAGTAAGTAATTTTATTGTATAAGTCAATTAAAACCTTTACAAAATCACTCAATGGCGAAAGATCATCAAAATAAAAACTGGAGTTAAATCATTTATAGAGTACAACAATAAAAAGAGCTGTGGTACAGTTGATGTTGACTACACAGCATATTCCGTTCAGCTGGCTTATGCCGTGCTCCGACGGAGTAACAGTTCGTCCGATATGCTTTGAGCGGTCCTTAATTTCCTCTTGCGACAGTCTCGTAAGGACCCTGTGACAAATGTACGTGAGTAGAAGGTGCCTTTGGGTTGCGTATGTTTTAAAATAAACTATTTTATAAAAGGATATTAACATCATAGAGCAACCCCATTGTTAGATTTTATAATAAGGATGCTGCATATCCACATAGTGTCAAATGGCCAATAGTTAACAAGAGCGTATTATGATGTACTAAAGGGAAGGCTTGTTGCATCGTGTGTATCCTGACAAAGAGTGCCAGTTCCGGGAAGTGGTGAGCCAGTGTTTAAAAGCTGGTTATTGTGCACTGGATCTCTTCATTTTTTCCTCTACGATCCCCATGAATTGTATGAACTGGTATGCCAGCTGTACTCCAGCAAGAACTCCTAGCCTCCAAGCAAGCCTGCCGGAAGCTAGAGAAGAAACAGCACAGCTAACAGACCCCGGACAGCCTCACAGCACACAAGGACGCCATCCGCAACCACCACCACCTCATCAAGGCTGCCAAGAGGACCTCCTTCAAAGACCACCTCAACAACAACGCACACGACAGCAAGGAGCTTTTCAACATCGTGAAGGAACTCTCCAACCCCAGCTCCAACACCAACGACATCCCACCGTCACAAGCCCTGTGCGACTCCCTCGCCACTTTCTTCCACCGAAAGATAGCAGACATCCACGACACCTTTAACACCCAGACCGCCCCAACCTACAGCAACACAACACACTCTCCTCACATCATCGACTACGACCCCCTGCTAGCCTGGGCCAGCGTGAGCATCGATGACACCATCAAGACCATGAGCACAATCCACTCCGGCTCTCTGTCAGACCCATTCCCGCACCACATCTTCAACAAAGCAAGCAGCTCCATCACACTCCACCTACGCAACGTCATCAACCTCTCACTCGAGACCGCGACCTACCCAGAAAGCTGGAAACACGCCGAGATCAACGCTCTTCTCAAAAAACCCAAGGCAGACCCAAGAGACCTTAAGAACATCTGGCCCATCTCTCTGCTCCCGTTCCCAGCCAAGGTCATCGAGAAGATCATCAACAAACAGCTAACCCAATATCTCGAAAAAAACAGAATCCTGGACCCCTCAAATTCAGGGTTCCGCAGTAACCACAGCACCGAGACCGCCTTCATTACCGCCACCGACGACATCAGGACCCTGCTGAACAACGGTGAGACCGCAGCACTCACCCTCCTAGACCTCTCCGCCACCTTCGACACCGTCTGCCACATCACACTACGTGCATGACTCCACGCCACAGGGATCCGAGTCAAGGCTCTGGAATGGACCACATCCTTCCTCTCAGGCAGAACCCAGAGCGTCCGCCTCCCCCATTCCTATCCGAAGCCTCTGAGATCATCTGCGCCGTACCCCAGGGCTCCTCCCTCAGCCCGACACTGTTCAACATATACATGGCCCCGCTTGCACACGTCGCCCGACAGCACAACCTCAACATAATCTCCTACGCCGACGACACCCAGCTGATCCTCTCCCTCACCAAGGACCCCATCACTGCCAAAGCCAACCTCTACGAAGGAATGAGGGCCGTCGGCAACTGGATGAGGGTCAGCCGCCTGAAGCTGAACTCGGACAAATCGGAGGTCCTCATCCTCGGCTCCAACACTTCAGCCTGGGACGACTCCTGGTGGCCGACAGCACTAGGGACAGCCCCGACACCAACAGACCATGCACGCATCCTGGGAATCATCCTCGACTCAACGCTCACAATGACCAAGCAAGCGTCAACGCCGTCTCCTCCTCCTGCTTCAACACCCTCCGCATGCTCGCAAAATCTACAAATGGATCCCAACGGACACAAGAAAGACAGTCACCCAAGCCCTCGTCAGCAGCAGACTCGACTACGGAAACGCCTTCTATGCGGGAGCCCCGACCAAACTAATCAAACAACTACAACGCATCCAAAATGCCTCGGCACTACTGATCCTCGACATACCACGCCACAGCCACATCACCCCCCACCTGAGAAACCTGCACTGGCTCCCCATCAACCAAAGGATATCCTTCAAGCTCCTCATGCACTCACACAAGGCACTCCAAAAGACCGGCCCTGCCTACCTCAACAGTCGACTCTCCTTCTACATCCCCACCCGCCATCTACAATCCACCGACCCCGCACTTGCCACCGTTCCGCGCATCCGAAGAACTACCACTGACCGGAGAGCCTTCTCCCACCTCAACGCCAAAACATGGAACACCCTACCGCTGAGCCTACAACAGACCCAAGACCTGCTGACCTTCAGGAGAACACTCAAGACCTGGCTCTTCGATCAGTAGCAGCTTCCCCCCCCCAGCGCCTTGAGACCCTCGCGAGTATGTAGTGGGCTTTACAAATGTTTGATTGATTGATTGATTGGACATCTCCTCCTCCAAGACAAGCCTTCACTGCTTGTCTGCAGGATCTTATCCGCCTGGTGTTAAAGATTGTTTTCAGAAGAAGTTGACGTGCAGGATCCAGTTCTCAAGAGGTGCATCATAGATGCATGATGCTCTCTTCTGCTTTTCCGCAAAGACGCCACTTAGTTATTTCTGAAGATCGCTTCCATGGTGGCAGGTGCAGCAGGACAGGAAGGATACCCATTTGGGACCGAAGATATTTCTCTTTTATTTTCCTGTTGAACCAGTGCCTAAATTATTTTGCGGGAAGGGTCTTGTGTAGCCCTGCACCACGCACCATCCGTGGGCCCTTCCCCATATCGATTCTTTGTGCTCTACTACTGACAGCCTTTTCACTGACTTAAAGCTGTTTTGCACTCCCAAAGTTGCCCAGAGCTCCTTCAGGCCTAGGCGGTTTATAGATGCTGTCAGGCAGTTCCTTGCTATGCAGGCCTTGCTTGTGTTTATCTCTTTCCATAGGTGGAAATTCAAAGAGATTTGTTCGGACCTTCTGATCCTATGCCAACATTTCACGTAGGCGCCATTTCGAGATATTTTTTGAGATTGTGGACCAAACTCCAGCCTGATTTGGGTGGGAGAGACGTAATTTGGGAGGCTGAAGATTATTCTTAATGATCTCGACAGGGTACGGTCCAGAGTGTCCCCATCTCTTCCACTGAGGCACTCGCTCCCGTAGGTGATAGCTGGGATTAGCTTTGCTTGTAAAACCTGTAGTAGTGGGTTGAAGCTTGGTCTGGCGGGTTTAAGAATTAAGAGATTTTAAAGCTACCGCTATTGAGTTGCCTCTCCGTTTTATGGCTTCTTTTTGTAGTTTAAAGGTACCCTTGTCGTCAACTATCACCCCTAGTTACTTGTATTCGGCCCCAACTTCCATGTGTGCACCTGCCAGGTACCAGTGAAACCCGAATATGTTCTTTTTCGGGTTGAAACGCATGACCTTCAACTTCTCTAAGTTGATAGTTAGACCGTTAGATGCTGCGTGACTGATAGTTGTGTTTAGCAGGTGTTGAAGCCAAATTGGAGTTCGGCTGACCAGCATGATGTCATCGGCGTACAGTAGGTTAGAAAGTGACAGCCCCCCTAACCTGGGCGTGTGTGAGGTGCTGATGTTTAATCCCAAAGAAAGGTCTGCCATAAACAAGTTAAAAAGCATAGGGGCCAGCACGCACCCCTGATTCAATCCACTCATTGATGATATTTTCCGTGACAGGAATTTGCCGGTTCCCAGCTTTAGTTGAACCCACGTGTTGGTGTGTAGGAGAATTATCTGCTTTGATAGCGCTGCTGGAATTTTAATCTTCTCTAGTTTGGCCCATAATTTGTTCCCATCAATACTGTCAAATGCGGCGGGATAATCAATTAAACAAAGAAAGAGGGGGAGTTTTGCTGCTTTGACGCCGTCCACCAGTAGTGTTAGGGCAAGTCGATTTGTGATGGTCCCTGTGCCTTTACAGAAGCCTGTCTGGTTAATAGGGATGAGCGATTTTTCATTTGCCCATGCTGTTAATTTATCCAGAAGGAGACTGGCATAGTATGTTGCCTCAACGTCAATTAAGGTTACGAGTCGGTAGCGGGTTGCTTTATTCTTATCTCCCTTCTTATCAATTGGAGATATTATGGAGCCTTTCCAGGAGTCTGGTATAATGCCCCCTCCTCCTATGTGTTTAAACACCGAAAGTAGAATGGCTGCACAGTAGTCCGGGTCAGTTTTTAATAAGATGGGGGGAATCCCGCTGGAGCCCGGTGCACCCTCACGCTTCCTTTGGCTATTCGGTTTTTAATCTGCAAAGTCATAAAGTGAGGGACGCTTTTTGGTGTTCTGCTGGTGTTTCCATAGGGACTCCACTTGTCGGGCTGACCTGACCTCGGTTTTGCTGTAGCGAGACTTTCCTCCTTTGAGTTGAAGTGTTCCAAGAGGTGGCCTGCCCAACTTTCCTCCATTAGGTGAGAGTTGATACCTTGCACGTTGGCATTACCTATGTTGTTTATTGTTCGCCAAAATCTTGCGCTTTGGTCTGTCTTTGCATCGTACAAGAGATTGGCCCACAATGTGTCTTCTGCTTCCCTTTTTGCTTGCCAGATAACTTTTTTCTTTTAGCTGCGCGAGGGCTTTAGGTAGTATTGTTTCATTGCCCCTTTGTCTTAGCCTTCGTAGAGTTTTGTTTGTCTTTGTTGAGGGCCCTCAAATTCGGTATTTTGGAAAGAGGGAGATGATTAAGTTGATTTCCTGACCGTGAGCTTGCAAGCTGGGTTTTTGGTGTTCCCCTACAAAAAGAGGGACCGCCTGATCTTTTAGCATGCTGATCCCCTAATGGGTGGAATAGAGGAAGATCATTAAAGAAAATAGTCCTCACCGACTACGTAAAGCAGACCATGTAAAAAGATTAGTAAAAAATCCAGTCATTCTGGGAAGTTACAAATCAGACAAGTCGGTACCAAGGAGCATGGGCGTAGGAAGTGTGGGGGACGCGGGGGATATATCCCCCCCAGATTCTGGAGTGGGGGGACACGGGGGACAAGGGTGGGGGGGACGAGGGGACAAAGGAATTTCCCCTCTCCCTTCTGTTATCGCAGGGCCATTAGCACGCGAAAGCGCTACCTAATGGCCCTGCACTTGACCTGCCTGGAGTCAGAGGCCACCCGCCCTCTGCCTTTTGTTATGCTGCAGGAAGGCTCAGCAGTTCTGGGAAGGGCAGAGAACGGAGAAAAAATAAACGCTGTCTCTTTTCCTTCATGGCAAGGACCGTGTCCACTACTCCTAATCTGCCTCTGGCGGCTGCCCTCCTCTCTTTATTCCTCCATCTCTTTCTGTCTCTGTCTCGCTCCTGCTTACGTGCTGATTTCAAGAGGCAGCTCTTAAGGTACTCTCTCTTGCCTCTCCTTTTCTTTATTTGTTCCCCTGTGAAATTGATCCAAAAAAGGCTGAACACTTTGGCTGTAAATGTCCTCATTTTCTGAACGTTTTCTATTGAAAAGAAAAACCTCGGAATGGAGAGAAAAAATAGTTAAATACCTAAATAAAGCAATACAGAGTGGACACCAGACAGGCCAGACTGTTATTTACACCCACACACATTAGCGCCACTTTACAGAGTTTGCCAGTGAAAGCGCTACTTTCTTTTAATCTTCTTTCTTTGAACAACATTGTTTTCCCAGGGTGGGTAAGTGCGTCATTCCTAAAGGGACTGCAACACCTGGTTGATGGGTAGAGTGGAAACGTTTAATATGATCGTTTTCAACTTTTTAATTATTTTAGCTTATAAAATGCGGCTCTGTGTTTGGGGATGTGGTCTTTTTTAAACCAAACTGCATACATTTTGAAAGGATATAAGCAATGGACATTGAAAGGGGTCCCTTCCTGGTCCTGTAGCCAAGTCTTGAACTTTTCAGGCAAAATCACTTACTGATTTCTGAATAATGAGTTTAAAACCGTTAACCATGTTTTTTTCTGATTACAGTTCACATGCTTTGCTTATTCTTGCATTCCCTATGAGTGTTTGCTTTTTCCAGGGTGTTATTCATTTTTTTTCAGGCAGCATTTTACTGTTGTCTATTGCATAATTTGAATTTAGTCGCAGCACAATTGAGTTGTGCTGAAGGCAGTGCGAGTTTCTCTCAGTGGGGCAGTATGGTGTTCAGTGTGGGAGAGAATGTGGCACTCTGGCCAGAGCTGCTGAATTTGGAACTGGAGAACCATGTTCAGACCTTCATGACCAGTTCACCATACCACACTCCTGACAGAGCTTATTCCGATGCTACACCTTAGAAGGCCCGATAGACCTTAGAAGCCCAGGTGTCTTAGCACCCGCAGGTGGACCTGTCCACCACAATCCATACTGCAGGTCACTTCCAGTCTTACGGGCAGGCATATGAAGAAGCACATCCTAGATCGACAGTGAATCTGTCACTGAGGTCACAAGACCCTTGAGGCCAGTCCACCTCACCCATTGGTACCTCCATTGGCCTTTTTCCAGCACTAGCAGTGCAACTTGCCAGGGATTGGCAATGTAGGATTTGCATGCACACCAAACTTAGGGGGTGATTATAATGGCAGTGGGACCGCCACGTCACCCCGTCGGTGGCGGTCCCACCACCATTGGTGACTGCATCACTGCCCGCCATATTACAATGGCGGGTGGTTACCTGGCGGTCGGAAAGACCAACCACCACGCACCCGACGGGCTTCTTGAGCCCGCCGGTGTGGTGGAGGGGCTCGTGGTTCCTACAATGCTGGTGGTGCCTACCATGCACCGCAGCAGGGATTACGATGTCCCTTACCCGCCAGCTTATCAATGGCGGTTCACCTGCCATGGAAATGCTGGCGAAAGGGACATTGGGGGCCCGTAGCAGGCCCCTTTACCCCTGGCCCTCAGACATGGGTCCTGGGGGGCATCTATGATGCCCCACAACATATCACTGCACCATGTGGCAGGCACCGATATATTTAACATGTTCCTTTTTTTTTTACTTTGCGGCGGATGATGCAGCCAGCAGCACCTGCTGCAATGTAAAAGATAGGCACTGCGAACACCGTAGTGGCAGTCGCATTGTAATGCCTGTCGTGGGGCCTCCACCTTGAAGGCCAGCGGTCCCATTTCCCGATTCGATGGCGGTGGTACTGAAGTCCGCCTGCCATCGTAGTCAGCCCCTAAGTTTGCATTTTATGAATATGATTCAGCGGGAAATAAATTGATGTTTGCAATTTAATTGCCTTTGGTTGGCCTCTTATCTATGAGATTTCCCTGTTGAATGTGCCTTTACATTATACATTTTTGGTTGTATGAATTGATTGCATACTACACTCTCCTACAGGTATTCATTTGAGTGTCATTAGGAGTGTCTGGGACCAATTGTTTTCTTAGGAATTGTTTTCTTTACTAACCTTTGCAAAGGGCCCTAAACTTCACAGCAACACAAGTCACATTTCTTTTAGTAATTTGGGATCCGTTTGAGCTACAAAATTGTTTTGGAGGAAATCGTTAGATTATGCAGCAGATGATGTATTATGTGGCAAATATGATACAGCCATAGTTAAGTGGAAAACATTTTTCCACTTAATTTTGCCCCAACATTGTAGTTGATCAATTTGTAAGTTCCCTAAACCCAAAAGTCGAGTTTGGGCACAATTTGCATTTTAAAAGCAGCCCTATAACACAGGGCTACTTTTAAACTGACCTCAGGCTTCAGCAGTGCACACATGCAAGCGCAGAAAGGGCTGCTGGCCTCTAAACTGCCATGCCTTATTATATTCTAGGGACTTAAAAGTAGTTCTAATCCCCTTGCCCTATTATGTACTAGGGCCTTATAGGAGAGGTCATGCCAATCATAGGGGTACCCTAACCCATAGTGCACCCTAGTGTATGTAGGTGTTTTCACTGTATTTGTAAGTGTCTCTTTCAGAATAGCACTGGCTGTTTAGGCAGAGGCCAGGGTCAGTCAGTCAGGTACCACCAGTACCAGTCAGCAAAAAGTAGGGGAGTGCCCAGGGCGGCTTTGCAACACTAGAGAAACACAAACTCAGAATGTAAAACATAACACCATGGTTGGGGGGTTCTCTTCAATAATCAGAATTGATTTCTATCCTAATGAACCCATTTTCCAACATTAGGATAGGGAAAGACTGGGGAAAAATCATAACGTTCTAATCTATACATTGAAGTTTTTATGCAGCTCTTTGATGACGGTTAATAGCTCACTGTTCAATGTTAGGATTTTAACTTATAAACTACAAATACCAAAAGAATATCTCAGACAAAAGCAGTAACTCACTGACCTATTGAATTAAAACTTTCACTAGACAAGCCTTCAATCTCTCTCAAAAAAAGAACATTATTCACCAAAGTTATCTTCACATTTTTATTGTTGCCTGAAAATTGCTGGAGACCAGGAATGCAGCAGCAGGTATTTTTCAAACCCTAATGCACTTGCAAACACGACGCCCCCACCCTAAGTCAGCGGCCTTTGTTTGCTTTGTGCATTAAGATGCAAGATTCATATATATGTTTTTTTTAAACATTTGGTCTTATTACTATATGAATGTAAATAACGATAAAGCATACATGCAAACTGTGACTACATGCCTGCTTTTCTCAATATTTCACTTCGAAAGTATGCGATTGTATTTGTTTAACGGGCGGTGATTTGTATAGGGTCACTGGAAAGTGCACAAGGTTGTCCCTGTCCCCCCCAGAATTTTAGTGTCTCCTATGCCCCTGCCAAGGAGGGACTTCTAAGCCTATTCACGAATGAAAAGCAACTATTTCGAAAGGACAGTAACAGGGGCCAATTGAAAAGATAGGCGGGGAAATGGGCGGAGCTTCTATGCCATACCTCAATACAGAAAGCCTCGCAGAGCAGCGCATGTGCTGCCCATGCTCGACCTAAAAATGTAAAAACAGACAGAATGTAATGCACATTATTACAATACACCTCCTGATAAACCAATGCAAGAATTAAGCCGCTTCTGTGGAATTCTGTGTGTGTTTTCCCTCAGTGGTGCATTGAATAATTAATGCAGTCAAACAACGAAACCTTGACGCTGTGACACACTGCAAGTTTGTCAAGGACTTGTACTGTGCGATGCACCGCTCGAGAATGATGTGTCTTTCTTTGTCGTGGGCGGATGTTTGGGCTGCTAAAAAGATCACAGGTCAGTGTGCTGAAATCCCACCACAAAACAGAGAAGCCTTTCTGTGCGGCGGAAGGACATCCTGTGCTCAGTGGAAACATGGCTGAGGCTGATAAAAACAGAAACAGTCCAATTTGCTTTTTTGTGCCAGCATTTCCCACACCCTCATCTTCTCTCATGTGCACTGGATGAAGGGTAGGGCTGGAACCACAGACAAGGAGTGCCCATTAAAGAGGAATTGTGTCTGAATCACTTGTTCACACACAGTGTACAATTTATCTGTTTTGGAAGACTTCCAGGTTATTTGATCTCACTCCCCTCATGGTGCCTAGACTGGAAAGCCCAAAATAGTACCCCCCCCCCACCCCCCACAGGATGCTAAATGTTCGCATTTATTTAATTTAAAATTAGGTAGCTTTGATGAGCCCAGCTGGTAATCATACGCTTTAAGGGAAATACATTCAATAAAATATATGGCTGAGAGGTATTGGTTGAAACCTAAAACCATGCCAGATTCTAAAGTTTACGTGAATATCCATGGTGCTAAAAATATTTCATAATTTGCAAGGATATTGCGCAATGGCCTTAGGCTCCATCAGGTGAGTGTTAAAAACAACTCTGAGATAAATTATTTGCACCGGGTACTCGTCATGCTATAGAGCTTGTACACAATGTGGTATCTCAGGAAACAAAGAAGCACATTTGCAAAACTTCACTGCAGGAAGCCAGGTCATCGTTTTTTTTTTTTTTTTTTGTGCAGATCTTAAATGCACAGTCCGGAGATTCGCGCGATTCTTTTTAACATAATTTCTGAAAATGCTTCAAACAGGATGAAAGCAGCAGTAAAGAAAATATAAAAGGGAATATTTGTCATTTTATTTAGAAGTTCAATTTAAACAACACATTCTTCTCAGTACAAAATATTGGACAACACCATAACGAAATAACAAAGATCGTTGACGAATAAGATTAATAGAAAAATGAAATTCAGATTAATCGGATAGGAAGTAAAGGCTTGGACATTTTAATTGTGCAAAGATATTAAGTATCCACAATTATCCTTGTATTTGACAGAAGAATGTCAACACAAAACCTAACAGGAGAAAGTGTGCTTTGCTCAGAGTGTTGAGTAGCATGAACACTTTCCCAAGTTGTTCAGAGCGAAATTGGACAACTTTGCACAGACTCAACTCTTTGTAATCTGACTGCCTTTCCCTCACTTTGATGGAGGAGCTCCAGAAGGAATTTATGGGCGACTTTGAGACTAAGATGGGTAGACAGCCAACCCTCTGGGCAGCGGAGGCCCACCACTCAGCCACTCATCGCATCTAGCAGTTCCATCTATTTTGGCGGGGAAAATTTCCCCGAAGGTACTCATACCAGCATGTCATGACCAATTTTGGCAACAATGTCATCCTGATCGGCCGCCATTTTATTTGAAAGTTAGAAACAAACCCTAAAAGATTGGATTTGTTTGGGGAAAAAAACAATGACGCTGTATACTGAGAGTTATATCCCATTTGGTGTGATGGGGGAGATCATAGTTTTTCCAGTTCGTGCCCGCTATAGTTTTAATGAAGGAAGACCTGAAGCGTGAAAATGGCGACCCTGTCGCAGATTGGCTGCCACCCTGGAATTTCTGAGGGCAGAGCCAGTTGGGGATACAACATCAGCAGTTCTCCCCCTCTAAACCACAAGCTTGTGGAGTGGAAAAGCCCTTTGGTCGCTGGAAGAATGTAGGCATGAAATGAACTGGGCAGTCTATCTGGAGGATGACTAGCAGTGGACTGAAGCCAGCTAATGGCTGACAGTGCCTCCCACATGGGGACATTCTGAAGAAATGCTTGCCCCGTTTTACAAACTTACCTCTCCAAAAACACGCAATATGTGTAGCACACAAAAATGGAATAGAAGGACTAATGGATGCAAGGGAGGTAATACATGATGGCAGTACCACACTCTCAAATGAATACATCTGCAACATTACATTAAATGCCAAATAAGCCAATACATCACAAACACCTTCCTGCAGGACTTATAAAATCCTAGACACCAGCATTGCCAACTGAAAACCCAAACGCTCTTAAACTCCTGTCATACTAAGGGGAAGGTTATGCACTATGTGTGAAGAGCTTGCCCAACTGGACATGCAACACCATCCACAGCACAGACTCATGCAGTGCCTCAGGGATGGGAGGAGAGCCCGGGGTACATGAAGGTTGATACTCTGGACTGACCT
Source organism: Triturus cristatus (assembly GCF_964204655.1). NCBI lineage: Eukaryota > Metazoa > Chordata > Amphibia > Caudata > Salamandridae > Triturus > Triturus cristatus. The sequence goes on from NC_140594.1 coordinate 885,721,909, forward strand.
CTATGATCATACTGAATGACAATCTCCTCTGAGATTTATACCTAGCAATATAGCATAATCAACATGTTGCAAGATATTGCAGCCCACTTCAGCCCCTGACAAGCATACCACATGGAGTTTCAGTGAATTTGGTTTCCATTCAGAAGTAGACTTAGCTTTTGGCACAAATTGATCGTTTTCCTTGATCAATGATTGATCTTCACTGACCAACATTGGAGATAACGGATTGCCCCAATAAGGAAAAAGACAGATGCCTATTGTTCCACCTTTTCTTCTTGATGAAACTTTCTTCCATGGCAGGAGAAAACAATGTTTATTAAACCCATCTTTTGAGGATAGTCAGGGGGCTAGTGGCCCGGATTTCAGGACTCCTCATCTCACGATGCCAGCAGGATGGTTGTAAGGCCAAGATTGACAATGAATTGCAGCAAGGAATGTGAACTTTAGAAGTTTGGAGGGCTTTTGCTCACTTTCCTAGCAACTCTTTCCACCGATACTGCTATTTTTCTACTGCAGCTGCTGGAGCAAGTTGCAACTGTAATGAAACAGGTAAGACCATTTTGGAATTGAGACTTTTTAAAGCCATGACACTGCTGCTAACTCTACTTTCCCATAGGGCCCTTATGTTATATCTGTACAGATGACTAAGCCAAGATTGCATGGGTGGCCCTGAGTTGGTCAAAGAAGGAATACTGCTTGTTTTGTCAAGCAGTGTGTTCTGAACTGCCGTACTCAGCATATCGCCAAGAGCTTGACCCCTTGAATTGCCCTTGCAACACAAAGATTGCAGCCACCTAATATGTGCTCCCAGAGTTGCCTGGAACACTGGTCATGGATATTGGTGGCAGCATCACGGTGGAAAGATTTCAATCTTGAAATCTTTCTTAGGTGACCATATGAACACCATGATGTTCAGGAAAAGGGTCTGGTTGACAAGATTTATAACCTTCCTGCTCCAAGATGATGGCTTGCCTTAGGATGCTACTAGAGGTTTACAGTCCAAGATGAGGCAGAGTGTTTTTCTGTTATATCAGTTCTTGTTAGTACCACATATAGGGCCTCATGTAGGTAAATAAATTTTACCGGTTCTTAAATACCGAGCCGTACCGAATCGGTAAATTAGAATCGGTAAGTTATATGTAGGTAAAAATTCGGTAACAGTTACCGATTCGGTAACATTCGGTAAATACGAATCGGAATTCACCGATTCGGTAAATACCGAGGTGATAATTACCGAATCGGAAAATACCGAGGTGGTATCTACCGAATCCGAAAATACCGAGGTGGTATCTACCGAATCGGAAAATACCGAATCGGTATGTACGGATTCGGTAAATAACATCACATGACTTGACGAAACAGCTAATCCTGTGCAACGACAGCCCACCCAACCAGGAACTGCCCACACCCAGGCAGGTGTACACAATTAGCCGAAGTGGCCACACCCAGGCAGGTGTACATAATTAGCCGACCCTGGAGAGGCTTGGAGTGCAGAGGAGAGGCAGGGAGCAGTTGCATGTGCGAGCGGGAAACGAACAGCATGTCCAGCCAGAGAACACAGAAAGACGGAGGGGAAAGGAGGAGGAAGCTCAAATTCAGCCCCAAGGAACTCCAGGTGCTGGTGGAGGAGGTGGTGAAGCAGCACCAGAAGCTGTTTGGGAGGCAATCCCTGCAAGTGCCTGAGGCCGAAAAGCGCAACATATGGCTGGCCATCCAGGCGCAGGTCAATGCTGTGGGAGTGACCCACAGGGACATTGAGGTCCTCAAAAAGCGCTGGTATGACCTGAGGATTGTGACCAAGAGGAAGATGGGCGACATCCAGAAGGAGGCCATCCAGACCGGAGGTGGAACCAACAGGGCACCTGCCCTCACCGAACTGGAGGAGCTGGTGGCGGCCACAATCGAGCAAGAGAGCGTCGTGGGTCTTGGGGACGCCGACAGCTCTGCCAGAGCCGCAACACACCAAGGTAAGACGAAAGCACAGCAATGTAGCCTCCCCTACCCCTATCCCACATTCCCCATTGTGAAACGAGAATCACACTGCAGTCCACACGTGTCAGTGCAGACAGGCATTGCATTCCGGGAGATGTAGTCAGGGCAACACTAACCATGACGTAAATGTTACAGGGCAACAAGGCATGTCACGCACTCGAGGCACAAGGAGACAGAGGACAGATTGGAATGTGAAATGATTTATTGTGACGCTTGCAATGCAGCCCTTCGGGGACACTGAGCCAATGTTGTTTTTCTGTCCACAGATGTGACATCATGCAGTACAGGGCATGCTGCAGGGGAGACGGCACACCGGCCACAAAAATCACCTCTAGCCAGCACGAGTTCAGACCAGGGAGCAGGCCCACTTGCAGCCGCACCACCAACACAGCCAGCCTCGCCGCACACAGAGCCAGCATCACCTCACCGAGAGCCAGCATCACCTCACCGAGAGCCAGCATCACCACAACCACAGCCAGCATCGCCACTCATGTTCGAATCACCGGCCACATCTCCGCTTGCAGGTGTGAGAATGAGGAGGCGTCCAGCAGCCAGGCTACGAGCCTTCGACACCTCGTCAGACGACAGCATGGGCCCAGAAGACCGCACCGGGCCCCAGGAAGGGAGCCATCCCACTGTGCCCCACACCTCACAGGCAGCACAGACGGGAGCAAGAGGGCGCCGCAGGTCGCGTGTCCAGAGTCCACCAGCACCCACTGACGGCCATGGTGTCTTCTTGGGGCTCGAGGGCCAAATGTTGAAGCAACAGCGCCTGCAATCAAAGGCAGTTATGTCAGTCCAGAGGCACATGCGGGTGATGAAGACAAGCTTAGTCAACATGGACACAAACATTGGCGGCATGGCTGCGGGCATTCGGGACATGTCCCAGTCAATCCAGCAGTTGTGCAGCAAATTAGATGCTGACATCGAAGCACGGCGCCGGGAACGCCAGAGAAGGGACACTACCAGCAGGGCACTCAACCGTCTGGCAACTGCGACTTCCCTACTTTGCCGGCGCTCTGTGACGATGCAGGAGGGCCTAACACAGTGCTGCAGCGACCTGTCTCGGGGGATGGTGCAGGTGACAAGTGCACTAGGGGTGCTATTGACTAGTCAGGCGTCGACAACTGCTGCAGGGGATGCTGCGGAGAGCATCGACACCAGCAGCAGCATCACACCCCCCGTCCCCGAAGCACGCAGGAGCAGCAGGCGGCTTGGGGTTGGCTCTAGTGAGGATGCACAGGCCGTGCAATCCACCACTGCAGCGCGTATGCGCAAACATTGATGTGGCCCTGCTTAGCCACTTCCCATTGGGTGACGTAACCCTGGACATACTCCTTGTATAGATGGTATATTGCCAGATTGGCCTGTTCATGTGTTCATGGCGTGGTGCCACATTAAACTACGTCATGACTTCTCACAACTCGCTGTGTCCCCTCACTTACTCAGAAATAGTTGCATGTGATCTCTGCCCGTCTCTCTCTCCCATCGATTGCAGTTGGCACTCTAGCTGCGCTGCCCTCTGGCTGGCCTGACTCATCCTCGTTGTCCTCAAAATATGTTAGTTCCACATCTGTACCTTTTTTCGTGGCAAGGTTGTGCAGCATTGCACAAGTGGCAATAATCTTGCAGCAGGTGATGGGTTTGTACTGGCGTGCGCCTCCGCTCTTGTGGAGGCAGCGGAACCTGCTCTTCAGTAGTCCAAACGTGCGCTCCACCACATTGCGTGTTGTTTTGTGGGCCACGTTGTATCGTCTCTCACTCTGGGTTGCTGGGTGTAGGTAGGGAGTGAGGATGAATGAACGGCATGCATATGCACTGTCGCCTGGATGAGTAAAAGGGAACCATCAGTTACATGCCTCTATACACTCTGATTTGCAGGTTTCAAGGGGCGTCACTGTTACTTACCCAGCAGGTATCCCTCTCCGAATTCTCCGGCACTCAGTCGTGTGTAGATCCCACTATTCTGGAAGATGTAAGAGTCGTGGGTGCTCCCAGGAAACTTTGCAACAATATCTGTGATGATGTTCCCTGCATCACAGATCACCTGCACATTGATGGAGTGGGTGGACTTCCTGTTCCTGTAGATGTGCTCTGTATCAGCTGGTGGACAGATTGGGATGTGTGTACCATCAATACAGCCGATGACATGGGGGAACTGTGCCATGTGATAAAAGTCTGTTTTTGTTTTCTGCAGTGCAGCCTGTGTGTTTGGGAAGCTTATGTAGTGGTGCATTCTCTGCATCATGGCATCCAGGAACTTCCTGAAGAAACGGGACAGGCAACTCTGGGATACACCACCCACCGCAGCTATCACCACCTGATAACTGCCGGATGCCAGTAGATGTAGGCTGCAGAGCACCTGCACATGTGGTGGTATGGCGTGCGCCCTTCTTGTTGGCTGGTCCAGGAGTGGGTGCAGGTCCCTTATCAGGTCCATGATGGTTTCGGGGTGTAGCCTGTACCTCTCATGTATCTCTGCATCAGTCAGCTGGAGTAGTGTGATGCGCTGTCTGTAGATTTGTTCCTCCCGTCGCCACACCCTCAGTCCTGCTGCCTGTAGACGTAGGCGCCTTGCAATGACGTACATGGCGGCCATGTTGTCCACGCTGTAGCATTTTGGGATTGCTTATGTGCATTGTTGATGGTTACCACCTGCTTTCAATCCGTGTTAATTACCGACTTTTATTTACCGATTTTCCTGGATTTCTTAATTACCGACTGCTCCTACATGTCATTTTAAATTTTTACCACTTCATATTTACCACTTCATATTTACCGATTCGTTAATTATGTATTCGGTAAATATGAATCGGTATTTTAGGATTCGGTAACTATGAATCGGTATTTACCGCCTCATATTTACCGAAAAGTGGTTTTTGGACTCCTACATCTCACTTGTCTGGATACCGGTCGGTAACGGCATATTTACCGAAAATCGGCCGTTACCGACCGGTATTTCGCTACCTACATGAGGCCCATAAGGAGGTATTTCCAAGAGAAGGGTCACATTGCAGCACATTTCTTTTGTTATTATTGCAATTACAGCCCCCTTTGTTACCGCTTTTGTCACAGATTTGTTCTTATGGTTAGAACATTCTTATGCATTCTTCACCTAGATACCATTGCCTGGATCTTTTCTGCTTTCTGATGTCAGGAGGAATTTGCTTTCTTCAGTACTAATCTGCATCTTCAATCAAGACTTACAAGACTGCCTTTTGTGCATACTAATTTGGGCAGGGTGCAGTGGCGTAGCAAGGGGGAGTCGGGCGGTCAGAGTTTTGTGCATCCCCCTGCTCTTACCTGCCATCTCAGGGCAGCAATTGCCAGCCCCCCCTGCTCTTCGACGCGGCTGCGGGACAGCAAACACAGGGACCGCCAAAGGTCTAGCTACGCCACTGGTAGGGTGGTTCCATGGCTACTGGGAGGAGCCACTCTTTCTTTGGGCAATAAAGAAGGGTACTCAACAGACCTTCTCAGCATCGAGTCCCTAACAGATTACAATTCTTAGGTTTTTCAAAGTTATAGATCATATCCTGGCCCTGTCATAACAGTTACAACAATTGCACCTTGAGCATTTGGCACTAAATAAGGCTTTGGTGTTAATGCTCTACCGATATCCCAATAGTCCCTTAAAGTGCCCTTAATTTTCCTGTGAATCCTATGAAATTAAAAAAAAGTTTTGCATACTCTTAAGACATATTCTGCTTTTTATCTTGCACAGTTTAGTCACAACCAAGAGAAGTTGGATTACATGATTGGATGATTTCATTGGCTGCCTTACTGGATCTATCTGTATTGGTTTGGGCAACTCCTTTCTAATGAATGTAGATGGTTGTTGGCAGTCATTTGACTCTTTATTAACATTTAAGAAGGTGTTTGAATATACTGATTTGTAGTGTTCTGCAGTGGAGGCATTTGTCTGACATTCAACAAAGAGAAATGGATTTTATTGACTTACATGAGTCGTTTTTGTCAAGTGGCAGCTAAAACTACCTTGGTGGAAAGGGGTCTGATGATTTTTCTTCAGCAATTTTTTGAAAGAAGAAATCAGTGATGAATTGGTTCTTTCGCAACAGCCTGCTTCATTTTCTGAACTTATCAACTTAGTGTTGCTAATTGAACTTAGATTACAAGAGACAAAATGACACAAGAAAGCCCTAAGGAATGTTATTCTAATTATTCTAAGCTATCCTCATCTGCTCAATCAGATGATTTAGAGGACCCATTACTCCAAGAAGAGCCTATTCAATTAAAAGCTGTAAGGGGTTTGTTGACTGAAATTGGAAAAATTCACCAGTGTAAGACAGGGCTTCATCTATGTTAAGATGATGCTAAATGGCCTCAGAGAGAAGCTGGCAGAGTTTAATAATCTCCTGATAGGAAGTTAGAGCAAAGTCTGCTTCATTATATTGGATCATCTATGAATCATATTGACAAGCATATTTTATGCTACCAATTGCATTAAGACAGAAGAAATAAACATTGTTAGTATTTCTGCATTGTTGGATGGAGGCACCTGCCGAATATTTATTAATTAGAAGTGGGCTACAAGAAATTATATTTTTAAGAGAGTTAAAACTGGTAACTGTTCACAATTAACTTCTAGACTAATAAAAAACTATTTGTGCAGACAGAGTGTCGTTAAGTCTGTGCTGGGACATAGGTCCTGAATAAATTGGAACTTAAAGTACTGATCATGGTGTGTCATTGAACTTAAGAGTTCAAGTGGAAACCATGCTATTCCATTCGTCCAGACCATTATCAACAGAATTGCAGCGAGAGATCCAGCGACACTCCCATCGTAGAAGTAGCTACAAATGATTGTGACTGCATACAGAAAGTGAGGGTTGGTCGATCACTTGTCATGTGTAATCGTTCTTAGTGTGATTTAGAGCCATGAAATGGGAAACGGACAGGGCGGTTTTCACTTTGTACCTAATTCTGCGTTTGTTCTGGATTATGCGGACCATCTGGGTCCCCTGCCTAATGTATATCAGGTTGCAGGGGCAACGGTTGGCATAGATTACATTAGTAGAGCGAACTTTGCTCAATCGTTTCAACGGGTAGGTGTTGCTCCCGCTTTCAAAGTTTTTAGTGTTTGAAGTTTGTGCACACACTGTGCAATTTTGACACTTGAAATGGCCAATCACAAGGGGTAAGCCCCATGCTGTGGCGATGGGTATACAACCTTTACAACGCAACTTTTACAACACACTACACTTACAACGCATTTTTTACAACGCAACATCCACTACAACGCATTCCATTACAACGCAGGACACTACAACGCATTTTTAAAAACTACCTTTAAAACGCATTCCATTACAACGCATACTACCTTTACAACGCATACCATTACAACGCATAATATTACATTAAAACCCCTACACTATCCAACACTTACCCTACTGTTGCACCCCCTGGAGTTAGAATAGTAATTTTAACCCATATACTATCCAACACTTGCCCTACTGTTGCACCCCCTGGAGTTAGAATAGTAATTTTTACCCCTATACTATCCAACACTTGCCCTACTGTTGCACCCCCTGGAGTTAGAATAGTAATTTTTACCCCTATACTATCCAACACTTGCCCTACTGTTGCACCCCCTGGAGTTAGAATAGTAATTTTTACCCCTATACTATCCAACACTTGCCCTACTGTTGCACCCCCTGGAGTTAGAATAGTAATTTTTACCCCTATACTATCCAACACTTGCCCTACTGTTGCACCCCCTGGAGTTAGAATAGTAATTTTTACCCCTATACTATCCAACACTTGCCCTACTGTTGCACCCCCTGGAGTTAGAATAGTAATTTTTACCCCTATACTATCCAACACTTGCCCTACTGTTGCACCCCCTGGAGTTAGAATAGTAATTTTTACCCATATACTATCCAACACTTACCCTACTGTTGCACCCCCTGGAGTTAGAATAGTAATTTTTACCCCTATACTATCCAACACTTGCCCTACTGTTGCACCCCCTGGAGTTAGAATAGTAATTTTTACCCCTATACTATCCAACACTTGCCCTACTGTTGCACCCCCTGGAGTTAGAATAGTAATTTTTACCCCTATACTATCCAACACTTGCCCTACTGTTGCACCCCCTGGAGTTAGAATAGTAATTTTTACCCCTATACTATCCAACACTTGCCCTACTGTTGCACCCCCTGGAGTTAGAATAGTAATTTTTACCCCTATACTATCCAACACTTACCCTACTGTTGCACCCCCTGGAGTTAGAATAGTAATTTTTACCCCTATACTATCCAACACTTGCCCTACTGTTGCACCCCCTGGAGTTAGAATAGTAATTTTTACCCCTATACTATCCAACACTTGCCCTACTGTTGCACCCCCTGGAGTTAGAAATAGTAATTTTTACCCCTATACTATCCAACACTTGCCCTACTGTTGCACCCCCTGGAGTTAGAATAGTAATTTTTACCCCTATACTATCCAACACTTACCCTACTGTTGCACCCCCTGGAGTAAGAATAGTACTTTTTACCCCTATACTATCCAATACTTACCTTAAATGCAATGTAATATTATGCGTTGTAATGGTATGCGTTGTAAAGGTAGTATGCGTTGTAATGGAATGCGTTGTAAAGGTAGTTTTTAAAAATGCATTGTAGTGTCCTGCGTTGTAATGGAATGCGTTGTAGTGGATGTTGCATTGTAAAAAATGCGTTGTAAAGGTATGCGTTGTAATAGCATGCGTTGTAACGTCATACATCCGTGGCGATGGACTGGTTGATATTGGATTTAGCTGTCCACGTTATGGCATGGGAAAAATGGTCACCTGGGTTACTCCCTCCTTTATAGGAAAAGAGTGGAGGTCCAGAAAAGATGGTCTGGGAGCGGAAAATACTCCAATTCCTCTTAATTATTTTGCTGACCTTATTGCTAGCAGGGAAGAAACTGGACACAAAAGGTATCTGTTTGTTCTGAGTTCTGGTCTTGAGCTTGAGTAGGGTTTCCCCTGGGCAATAACATGCACATTTGACTGAGCGGGACACCAAGCACTTTGTGTAGTCTCTTGAAACCAACTTTTCATTTACGTGCTGCTGCCTCCCTGAAGTAAGCCTTATTCTATTTGCAATTCCTATGGCTATGCAAGAATTGATCCTAAAGTAACCCGTGTGTTAGGACCCTTGGATGATTGCCGGTGTACAATAACAATGTGTTATGTTCTGTAGGTTTTCTAAATAGGGTGTGCCTATTTTACCTTCCTGGACTTGTAATGAGAGGTCCAAGAAGGAGACGTCATTGCTTCTGGTTTCAAAGGTGAATTTGAGATGGATTGGGTAGTATTGAGCCATTTGACAAAAGGTCCCAGGAAGTCTTCCTTGCCATTCCAAATGAGCAGGATGTCATCTATATAACGAGCCCAAAATGTGATCTGGTTATGGGATGGGTTGTTGTGAGAGAGGGTTTTGGTTTTCTCCAGATTGTCGACATACACAATGGCAAAATTAGGGGCAAAGCAAGCGCCCTTCGAAATGTCCTTCTTTTGGAGATAGAAGATATCTTTGTATAGGAAGTAGTTGTAGCAGAGCTATCTGAGGAGTTGCAAAATGAAATCAGTGGGTAGGCATGCAGGTTTAGGTCTAGTGTCCAGTATTTCACGTATGACTTGAATACCTTCTATTTGGGGGATGTTGGTGTATAATTACTCAATATCTAATCCCAACAGGAGGTCTAAAGCTGGGTCGAAGTCTTTGTCTTCGATCTTGTCATGAAGGTCGAAATGCCGTCGACATGTACCAGCAAATTATGAATCTCTAACTATGACATGATTTTGCAAACCTAGTCGGTCTCATTCATTAGTTCATTATCCAAAAATACTTATAATATGCCTTAATTTCCCTCTTGATCCTGTCCATTACTTCCTCTGAATCAACTTCATTCCTAAGGGCATTTATTTTATTGCAAAAGTATTATGACCTTAACATAATTTAGCATATTCCACATCTGTCCACACTATTTACGTAGAAAGCTCAAAGCAGAACAAAATTGGTGTTGCAAACCCACTATGAAGACGAAAGCATATCTTTCTTTGTGTGCAATTTCTGTTTGCAGTTTGTTCTGTTTTGACCTTTTTCTTCAAGATTACTAATAACACAGACATTCTAAACTTTCTTTTCCTCAGATCGTTAGTAAAACTTTGTGACCTTTCTATACTTTTCACTATTTTGATGGTTTCATCAAGTATGGAATTTCCTAATGATGATTTTGTTTGTATTCCTTCATCAATATATAACGGCTAATAAACTGGTCACAGACCAACTGATCAGCAAAAATCTCAAATTGGTTGGCAAACTAGATCAGCATGATTTTTTGCACTATTATATTTCACTATCACGTACATTGTTGGTTAAAAGAATGTGTTAACAGATGCCCTATTTTGTCACTTACAAGTAACCAACCTGTGATTCCCTCTTCATGTGTGATTGGCATTGTGCAATCCTTTTGAAAACAGTCAGAATGGGTTGCAAATTGACAAATCCATGTTAGTTGGAGGAACTTTATCTGAAGACTTTTCTAATTTGACACAATGAGCTATATTTCATCCAGCAAGCTATAGTTGATCCTACTAGAGAAGTTCAGCATGATGTTATGAAGATGGGTCACTATTAAGCTATTTCTAGTCATAGATGAGCCAAGACTACTTTGGATTTTGTTTCATAGCCTCTTTTTGGTAATGTTCAGGAATATATATTTGTCCCGTCATGTTTGCGCCTCGCATAAGTCTCTACATTCTAAGATTTTGGATAATTACAACTATTACTAGGTGCTCCTGAACCTTGGCGTATGAGTTCTACATATCTTAAGATCTTAAGAAAGGTAGTGTTTATAGAAGACACTTTTTATAAGAAGGTCCATTTTTCACCTTTGACCATATTTCTAATATCTGAAGAAATGGGCCAGTGTTTTTTATTTTTATTTTTCGTCTTCATTGTTTTGTCACCTAAATGTGATAATTCCCCTAAGTATGTTTTTGAACCTAAAGTTGCTCTGTGAACATGCTGAATTTACACAATGGGTGATTTTACACGTAAAGGTGGTTTTGCATCTAAATCTACATTTGGCTCCTAGATATGTATTTTTTCACTTAAAAGTGCCTGTACCCTCTTGGTGATTTGGCACATTATGTAAATATGCCCTACATATGAATTTGCTCTTAAATGTATTTTGTATTTATCTTCTCTGACGTTCCTGCTAATACTGCAGCAATGATGATTTATCTCCCAAATGTATTTCTGCTCCTAAATATGATTTGTCTTCCTAAAAATGTTTCCACACTCGTGTTGATGTTGCTCCAAGTGGGAATTTGTATTTAAATGTGATTTTGTACATAAATGTGATTTCTACTTCTAATCCTTTTCTACATTGAAGCTCTTTTTCAAGGTAGGTTGCACTTATTTCAGGCTTCTTTAGGCAAGGTGTGAGCTTGTTTTGGGTTTTCTTTCTAGTGAGGTTGGGATTGTTTTGCATTTACACTTAAGTGTGATTCCACATGCCTGAAAAATTTGCCCCATGAGGATTTTGCACCTATGGTTGTACACCTAAATTTGATTGTTCCTCCTACATGTGTTTTTGCAACTAAAATTGTCACCACACTTCTGTTGCATGAAAAGTAATTTTCCACTGAATGTAATTTTGCACACAAAGTGATTTGTATTTGACACCTAAGGGGCCTATTACGATGTTGGTCTGAAAGACTCTGACCGACAACATTCTTTCAATTCCGACTGCCTAATGACAATGTAGGCGGCCGGAATTGAAACCAGCGTGTCATTCTGGCTGGATTCCAACAGGCTCAAGGAGCCCATCGGCCAGTCTGAGACTGGCCTGGGATTACGATGCTCGGTTTCCCACAGGCTTTCCATGTTGGGTTTTACGACATGGAAAGCCTGTCAGAAAGCGAGTTTGGGGGCCCCTAGCAGGGCCCCCTTCTCTTTGCGGCATACGGTTGGGGGCCAAGGTTGCCCCCGTTGATCCCTGCACCGTCACGGTTCCTGCCACGTGGTGCAGGGATGAATACAATCTCCCATTTCTCTATGGGAGCTTGTGCTACTGCCAGTTTACGGCCGCAGCACCAGCTCCCATAGGGAAAAGGGAGTATGTGACAGGACCATGTGCGATTGTATCGTAATTCTGAAGACGAGACCGCCAAACCAGCGGTTGGTCGATCCTGTTTCCGAGAAGATGTCGGTCGGAGGCAACTCAGACTGACATTATAATCAGTCCCTTAATGTCAGTTTTGCCAATACTAATGTTTCACACTTCTGATGCACGAAGGGTGATTTTCCCCATAATCTGTCATTGTTCCTAAATGTTTTGTGATCTGGAAACTGCTTCCAAACAGCTGCCGATATAGTACCAAGGTAGACTTTGCACCTAAATTTGATTTTGCATATACATGTGATTGTACTGCTAAATGTCATACCACACCATCCTTTTTTGCAGCAATGGTGATTTTGCATTGAAAAGTGATTTTGCGCCCAAATGTAATTTTGAACAAAAATTTGATTTGTCCTACTAAACATTTTCAGCAATCATGCTAATGTTCCAGCAAAACACATTTTTCATGTCAGTGCGTTCTCAACCAAATTTGAGGTTGCACTGATGCACACCTTTAAGACCTATTGTGTGATGTTACTGTTGCATTTTCTCTCTGTGGTGAGTGATACATCATGGATGCATTTGTGTTTGCCCCGTGTGAATCTGCTACTCAATATCAATTTCCTGTATATTTTTGTGATGATATTGTTAGGGCAAAGAAACCTTAAAATAACTTTCTCAGATCAGACTCCTGGATGCATGTAACAACACCTCTCAAATCACATTCCTGCCCGCCTGTCAAGGCCAAAACTAAATCAAATACTACACATGTTAAACCTTTATGACCAACCCCAAAACCTCATTCACTGGAAAATACTATTGTATCACACTGGGCTTCTCTAGAACTGTCATGGTCTAGTCCAATTAAAGCAAAATTAAAGCACAGAAACTGACTCTCTGCAGAAGGACTTGACCACTCAAAGGCATGAGTTATATACGAGGTGCTATGATGCACCTCATACTCATTATAGCTACTTACTACTGACCAGAACAAACATTTGTAATCCATCTGCAATTAACTGCTTGACATCAGACTGAAGCTGGAACCCCTTCATGAAATGATGCAAAGTCTGCAAATAACCTCGTCCATCCTTCTCTCCTTCAAGCCCTCCACTTCTAGGGACTATCCTGCTGACTCCTGCATCCCGTTACGTCTCACCCGACAACAAGCACACCAACCCCAACCCTTCAGAGTATTCCTCTTTAGTTATTTCCTCTAACTCATCTGAATACAAGAGACACCCTTCTCAACCTCATGAGAAAAAGAAATAGGCACAGACGTAAGAGGCACAGAAAGAGGCAGTGTGCACACAGACAAATTACAAATAGTGTGCATGCCTGTGACAGCCTGTGCTAGTACATTAAAGGCAGACATATTGGCTTGCCCACTGCTTTTTTTAATTACATTGGTATTTAGAATTGCCCTGTTGAGCTTCACCGTGTCCACCAGTTCTGTTATGCTCCTGCAACACTGTGTCCTAAACAAACCCTTCTCTCTCCTCTCAGTGCCTTCTTGTGGGCTCCAGTTCATGCTCTTCTGTCTGCTGAACACAAAGTACACTGTAAGGTCAGAATGAGGTCTGGCTTTACAAACAAAGTTACATTTATTGTGAATATCAAATACAAACAATGCGAACTGGCATTCTCTCCTTGCTCTTGGCTCTGGTGCTGTTTGGCTTTGCATACTTGTGGACAGGTTTCTATAGTTGCTGGTGTGTTTTTGTGATTTCTCCTGCAATGCAGTGACTGATGAGCTGCAAAGAGCGCACACTATAATTTACATTATTTTTATATAAATCAAACAATTGCATGCTTTAGCGTTTTCAACATGTTACCAGTAATAATTATGATATTGACATATTATTGTGAAGAAGTTGGTAACAGTGGCGTAACACAGCCCCTGCGGTGCGCAGGGGCCCTGGGCTGCATGGGGCCCCCTCAGCACAGTACTCCGGCCTGAGTGCTCCTGAATAAATCCGGAGCGGGGTCCCCTCCATTCACCTTGCAGGGGGGCCCCCTCAAGTTTTGTTACGATTTGACTCTAGCTAATTTCCCTAAAATTGATGAATGCTGTTGACTAGCACCAAGAGTGAGACCTTCAGCCAAGGTTCTAAGATACAAACATAAACAACGGACAGAGTGGGTTGAGTCAATTAGTCTTGGTGTGGGTGAAATATCATGGTCTATAATTATGAAGGCTGGTTCACATGAAAAGGGCCATCCCCACTGAAAGAGCTTGCTCCCTCTATGTCAGTTTTCCTATATTTAGAGGGTGAAACATTTGCATTGGGGTAAGTGAGCAACATACCATGACCCAGTAAACCACTTTATTGATTGGTTTCAGCTTGTAGAGCACATGAATACCCAGATACCGGGCTTCCTGGCACTGACAGCTGGCATGCAGCTCTGATTAAGGGTGAAAAAAACATATGTGGGTTCCAGTGTTTATGAAAATTATAGGCCTGGGTGGTGAACTCCGTTCCATTCACGGAGTTTGCGGAGGTTTCAACACTCTGCAAAGCATGTGGAGTTCCGAGGAACTCTATGAAGCAGAGCTGAGTTTTTTTCCTCGCTCGCCTAGCCTCCTGTTATCTCCACACTACAGCTTGCCACCTGGTAAGGAGGGCCTAAGAGTCTTGGGAATATGTAGCATATTGGAGGTCTCTAAGGTGCAAAGCATGTGGAGTTCCGAAGAACTCTATGAAGCAGAGCTGAGTTTTTTCCTCGCTTGCCAACATTAAGTTGCTGAGCGCAAACGAGGAAAATCCAATGCTAGACCATCTCCCAGTGAGATTTCTCAACGTAGGCGGTTGAGGACTGTTGCAACCGCTCGCGTTGAGAAACAATCTGTTTGCGTTGAGGAAGCTGCCGCTCCAGTTGAATATCTATTTGAGCGACAGAAAGAGGAATTGCCCTCTTGCGCTGCACATGTTGCCATTAGCACGGATTTTCCAGCACGGGACAAACATCACAGCACTAAAAATTAGCGCGAATGGCTTGACCTAATGCACTCTGTGTGCTTGCAGAACTCCGCGTAGCACAGCCAAGTTTTTTGGTCACTTTCCCCGAACTCCACCCAGGCCTAGAAAATTGGAAAGCGTATAAATGATGCACAGTCAATAAGGACGCAAATACCTGCTATGCACAGTTAGTGCGGAAACCCAGCCTAACACTATGACTCTCATTAAGAATTGGGAAATTTTACCTGGAGTGATACGTTTGGGTAAAATACCCCTCTCCCTAGTATAAGTATGTCTGAGGCCAGAATTATCGGGTCTGAAAACTCTAAACTCAATAATTTTGAACCAGGAGATATTAGGCCTGCGACTAATGTTGCAGGGCCTGGCTGAGGGCAGCAGCATTGTCCAAATCCTTCGTGAAGCAGTCCAGAGTGTGCAAATAATGCTCCTTCTGGACAGGCACAGGTGTGCCCTGGACCCCTGCCTCCTCTCCTCCGCCCTCTCCAGGCACGCACGATCACTTGTTCCATCAACTCAGCGCAGCAGAAAAAAGATCATTTTTTTGGTCAAAATGGTAATAAATTGTCCACTAAATCACCTGGTAACTCCGGGTTTCGAGTAGTTATTCCCAATTTCAGTGTAAAAAGTTTCAATAGTTGAACTTTGGGGTGAAGATTATTACTGATAATTTAAAGTTCTAGCCTCCTGTTATCTCTGCACTACAGCTTGCCACCTGGTATGGAGGGCCTACGAGTCTTGGGAATATGTAGCATATTAGAGGTCTCTAGGTGCAATAGAACGCAGAGTCGCATAACACAAAGAGCTTTGAACCAACACAGTTTCTAGAGGGGTAGTCAGTGGATCCATGAACATCTTTGCAGCTGTGTAATATTGTAAAATAAGATATAAGGAACTGCAGTAGTCCAGTCAAGACAAATTCAGGTCTAGGCTATTGTTTTCTAAAATTCGAAAGTGTGCAAGGGAATAATTGCCCCAAAGACTATGGGCATAAGGAAGCAGGTACAACTGAGCTCAGGAACTATAACTTAGAATGTTTATCTCTATTCATATTGTAGTCTGGGATTAATGTCTGTACCTTTTCGGTGCTCTTTTTTGTATGTTATATATTATCAAAAATTCCAATAAAGCCTTTTGAACACAACTGAGCTCAGGAACAAAGGAAAGTTGTATGTCAAACATGATGCCAAAATTACGAACCAAAATCTCAGGAAGAGGACCCAAATCAATGGGCCAACCATTGACGTTCCAGTAGGGTAGTTCCCAAATACAAACATCTCTTTGGTCACTGAGTTGACATTCTTCTGGGTGCGATGTAGCACATACATTCCCTACATTGAAGTTGAAAAGCGATCTTGTTTCAATTTAAGTGTAGAATAAATGAGTGTAATTGACGTGAGCCTAAAATCCAATGCCTAATGCAGAGATTAGAAGACTATATGGTGGGGCGGAAATACTGAACTATGTATAGCTCAAAGCTCAATCCTTGTGGTACACCACAAGAGATTTCTTTAAGAGAAGTTTGAAAAGGGACCAAGGAGACTGCCTTAGCATGGCCATTAAAAATTGAAGCAAACCATTCAAGGCAAAGCCTTTTCCTGCTGTATCTTAAATACGACCAGCAGATGGCTTGTGACACCATATGGAAAATGTTATAGATGTCCAATAAAACCAAGTTTGTCTTACAGCCTTCTTGCAGCAGCTACATATATCATTAACAATATGGCCAACACAGTCTTGGTTCCAAATAAAGAGCAGAATCCAGATTTATCGAAGACGAAAAATGCTATTGGCCTCAATATAGGATCAGATTTGTGCGTTAACAATACTTTCTGTGATCTTGGCAGGGAGAGCAAGAAACAACTTTGCCATAATGTTGAGATCAGCCAAGTCAATGTTATCATACCACCTCCCCTCCTTTCCACAGTTTGAGATTGGGAGCGTGTCTGTAAACAATTCTGATTAATATAAAACATTCAATATTTTGTGCTTACAGATTTTTTGACTTTCTTTCGAGGACTGCTGATCTCTACATAGATTGATACCACTGTGAAAGGATATCATGATGGACTGAGGTGCAGGGCAACAAATTAGAGAGAGCATGAAAAGAAGGAAGGGAGGGGGCTGAGAGCAGGATGGCTTGATGATTGGCTGGAGACATGCTGTGATGCAAATCAGTTCATCTTCAACTGTATGGTCAATGATGCATTGGTTTGCCCATGCATCCTCTCTTTCAAGATTGGGTCTGATAAGGAGCTCAGACATCATTAAACCTGGCCTAATGTTTGTCCTTCTATGCCTGTCCCAAAAGTTGTTGCTATCCCTCCCAAGACATCTCATAAATTAATTGCTGGCTCATCTCCAAGAGGATCCCTTCTTTAGGTAGCACCTATTTTATAGGGCTATGCATAGGGCCTCCACAACATCCATCAAGCACTGTCCCCATGCCTGTGCCTGGGTCGCCGACACTTGTCCCTAATGAAGAAGACCTTCACAAACAGAACCAATGCTGGTGGGTAGACTCTTTCCTCAAGGTGCCTGAATTTCATTTGGGTCCAACTGCACCTTATATTCCCCCATGCCCAAAGCCACTTCCATGGTGTGATTCACTATGAAGAGCCACCTACTGAGCCTGTACCTACATGACCACAATGTCATTTCCTGCAAGCTCTGCGGTTTACTGTGCGGCTGCTTTCTTGTACTGCAGATCCCAGCCCAGGCCTGGTCCTCAACCTGTGTATGTGAGGGGAAACGTGTACTGCTGTAGCACATGCTGTACCTAGTCTGTGTGTCATTATGTGTATAATTGTGTGTGTGTGTGTGTGTGTGAGAGAGAGAGAGAAAGAGTAAAATTGAAAAAAGATAGAGAGAGTTGCTGCTGCTGTGCTGCTACTCTTCTGTGTGCATAAGGGTTGCTTGCAGTGCTGTTGCACCCGCTGTGCTTGTTCTGTATCTGTGTACCAGTAGACAGGGTGCAGAGGACGCCTGCGCATCCATTACGTTTCTTGTGCCTGCTTTGTTTGAGAGAGAACACTGCATTGCTACTGTGCCACCTGTCCCTTACCTTTTCTCTGTGTTAGAAAACTCACACTGCTGCTTCCCATGCTTGTAGCTCAGGGGCGACTCCTCCATGTGGGCGGAGGAGCGTTGCCCCACTGCTTTCTCGCAGTGCGAGGAGCAGAAACATAAAATGGTTTTATAAATACCATTTTATGTTTATGCTTCTCGCAGTGCGAGAAAGCAGAAGGGTTTGGTTGGGGGTGGGCGGTCCTGCTCTAGGGCAGGGGAGGAGTGGCTTGCTCACTCTGAGGGCACTGATTGTTTGGTCGGCCCCAGGGCCAACCAAACTAGTCATACACACTCTATAAGGAGAAAATGGCCTCCCTATCGACCCCTGTGTGGTCGGAGTCCCAACCAATCACAATGCTGCCATTGCAGCATTGTGATTGGCTTAAGGGAGGGACAGGAGGCTGCCTGCTTCCTGTGTGGAGCAGAGAAGCAGAGAAGACCCGGCACGACACAGGACTGCAAAGGTAAGTTAACTTTTTTTTCATTCAAAATTAAACCAACCACCCCCGCGAGACCCCCCTCCCTGCGCAACCCCCAGCCCCCCACCTGCGAGTCATGCTGGCCGCAACTGTTGTAGTTCTATTGTGTTAGTGAAGCACGGTGAAATGCAAATGCCAGAGGGTTTGTAGTTTTGAATGCTTGTTAACATTGTAACTCTGAAGGTATTCCAGGTCATTTTAGTTAGGTATGGCGGCTAAATATTTAAAAGTGTGTTTTCTGTAACCATTTTCTTTGCACATGTGTTCCTTGAATCTTCGGTGCTCATGACGGAACGGTTCCGTCATGAGCGTCGGTTGAGCTGTGCTCATGACGGAACCGTTCCGTCATGACCACGCCCGCGCAAGAAACGATCAGCGCTGAGCGGGAATCGGCGCCGCATCGAAGAGGTTAAGTTAATACAACAATAGTCTAATAGCATAACTACAACAAAAACAATCGAAAGCGAAAAAATTTTTTTGAAAACTTCTAAAACTCATTCCATACCCTTCAGAAATAAAGTGATTTAAATATTTAAATGCATCAGGGAAAATGCTGAAACGTCTCGGCGAAAACAAGAACATATGGTAACATTGCCGTTTTTTATATCTACTAAAGGAAATAGGTGCTATCGATTAAGGCGTTTTGTGTTTTAGGCGCTAACTTTTTGCCATTTTCCTCTCCATATATATATATATATATATATATATATATATATATATATATATATATATATATATATATATAAATATATGTGTATTTTGTGTTACCTGTTTGTTATTTTCACAAACTAGAGGCTTCCTTGACTATTATACACATAAACTCAGGCCATGCTAATGCAGGAATGATCTTGGGGCATGCAAGCTTCATACACACCGAGGTTATGACTTCTGTTGTTTTTTGTGCGAGTTGCCCCGATGTCAGGCTTTTTGTTTGTATAAAAAACGCATTACCATTGTCTTACAGCTTTCCGTGCTCCAATTGGTTGGTGCTCATGGTTTTGCTTTAAGCAAACCATTTCTATTTATTTTATATGGGTGCCCTGGTACTGCACCACTCAAAGTGGCAGTATGTGCACTCATCGCTCCTGTTTCCTTAGCGACAGTATGAGTGTGTTGCCTGTGATGGTGGCCAAGTCTTCGCATCACCATTCATTTCTCAAGTGCAATTTGAATATCAGTTCTTTGGTATTCTTTTCGATTGTGTTTTTATGTGTCTTTGTATACCGATGGGGCCCGTACACAACTTCAAAGGCTAAGTCATATTTCCTTGCGGACTTCCAATCAAATTGTCTGTCTTATTCCCTTTCCTGCAATTATTAACTCGTTTTCAATTTGACTATTTTGTTTTCAAATACGTGCACTGCATAAAGGACTTTTCAGTCCGAAATGTCGCTGTCATTCCCTGTCAGAGAGCCCCTTGGTGATCTGGCTTGTCTGCTCAGCTCTCGCTTTCCTTATGCGGTCACCAGGAAAAAGAACTTTACGAAGCAATATGGTGACTGGTAAAGATCTTCTTCGCTACAGGAATTTTCTGGACAGAAGGCGTGTGCTTCTGCGGCAAAAGAATGCTTGTTTGTGTCCCTTATTAAATGTATGCTTAATATAGTATGCCTCAGTTGGGTATGGTAATAATCCGAAAAATAAGGACTATAGGTCTATAGGTCTGATTGGTTCATTAGAAAATGTTATGTCAGATGACAGATGTCTGATCTGTCTACTATGGAAAGAAAGGTGAAAGGCAATAGGCTTGACCTATTTATTGTGAACTGCTTAAGTTCCAATTGTCATTTACCAGTGGCTTGTTATTACACAGTGTTAAAGCCAGTGCTTAACTTGTAAAATAAGGAGTGCTGGTGCCCAAAGCTCTGCTTGGAAGATCATGGCTGCTGCACCTGAATGTCAGCGCACCGGATACCAAGGCTGCTTAGTCCTAAATCGACCTCACGCCTCGATATCCCACTGCCAGACATTCCCTGCCCATTTATACCACTCTTGCAGGTTCCTGCTTTCTCCCTTTGTTGGGTGTGTATGCCTTTCTCTGACTTCATCTTTTCGTTTTCTGTGTTTTTGCTCAATTTCTCTTGTAGAGGTCTGAGGGAAAATAAGTGGTGGCCCCCAAAAATGAGTGCCAGTGACTCCCGCCGGCAACCTCCGACGGCCTAAAGCCAATAGGCTGGCGTTCCATTGCATGACATTTTACAGATGACTATGGTAGGCAAGGGTTTTGGTGTGGGATGCGCCTTCTTACAAACCCTAGGAGGAGAAGATTTGCTCTGGGAGACTCCTCGGTAGTCCCTTGTTTGAAGTGTTGTTCACCATGCCACCCGGTAAATGGTAATAATTGATCTTTGATGTTTTTAATGTTTATATATTCTATGTGCTTTTATGATTTATCATGATAAATCGAATAAAGTGATTTGACTGACTGGAAACAAATGTGGGATCACACTGCTTCACCTCCCAGCGGGTTCGCCCCTAAGCATTATGGTGGATGCAGTTCATCAAGCGTGTGTACTTGCACAAAAGTTCTTTTGAGTGTTTCACCAGGTTGGTACAGATCAATGCTGGCCATCTCTAAACACGTGTTTCTGGATTATTATCCGTCATCAGTAGAGATTGGTTTCCTGATTTGACTGACTGACTGAAGTTTTGTATGTTGTGTATTAAATTTGTGTAAGTAATACTTAGCTGTGTGTATGAAAGTACTTTTTAGGTCTGGTCTGGGAGCTGCACATAAGCGCATGGAGATACATCAAGGGGCATTGGTTCAGCCCTCCTGATTGGTCAGTTCGATTGTCATTCACATATACGCGTGCCACAGAGAGGCACACTGTGGGACTTAGGAGAAGGAGATAGGGGAATACTTGTCCTCCATTACTTTTTATTTTTACCATTTATACAACAATGTTCATATTTTTTACCTTTCACTATAAGTTGTTAAGTGTCATTCCTCACTTGTGAGATGAGAAAAATTGTTGTTGTTCTATGAATAAAAAGAAAATATGACTTCAGCATTGCATTTGGTTGTCCGTGATCATTTATTGGTAAAACGCGTTTCAAAATGGTAATGATTTATATATAGTGACTGCTATGTTTAAGGTGGTGTATACTGTGGTGGAATAATTAACATATGCATATACATTGCATGTAACAGGTGACATTCCCTGCACCTAAGTAGACTTCAGCATTATCACACAGGTTACTTTGGTGTACCTGACTATCATTAATACATCTGGAAACACTGTGCTCTGTTCCATCTACTATACCATGCGGGCGCCTTAACATATAGCTCAGTAACATCGGGTGGCTACCTAGGATATTCCCCTCCTTCTAGGTCATGACAGGCCCTTTTTCTAGGCTTTGATTGAAAACCTAATGCATTCTGGGTGTTGTAGTATTTTCTTTTTAATCCATTGTACTAATTAGACTAACAGACAGTGCCCGTGGTGAGCAAGTGTGAGGCCTAGTATTACCCGGATGTGGAATATGGTTATTTGTGCCAGTTAATTGTCATTAAGCGTATGCTTGCATACACCTGCTAATTATAAAGAGGTAATATGGCCAAGGTAATGTAGAATTATATGTCACATTGGTTTAATTGGACCTCAAAACTACATTAAGTTTGTCATTTTCGAGGCATTCACCATTAAAAAATGCACCTGTTACCCACCTGCTTCCAATGGATGGTAGATTGCAAATACATATGGCAATTTTTGCAACTGAAGCAAATTGTGACTACAATTAGCGAATCACTTTGGTAATTGATTTGAAAGATTCAGTAATCTCAGTTGAACATTTACGATTCATTCTTTTTGCCTCTGGGCTCTGGTAAAAAAAGAAACACTTTTTGAGGTCACAAACCAATTTGCAATGATTTGCGATTCATAAACGTTCGTACACCAAGTCCTAATTTCTGCATTATTACGAGGGCTGACAGAACTGCATATTAATTGTACCAGATTTCGGATTATTGTTAATTTATGTTGGGTGGATCACTGGCAGCCTTCAAGCTTCCATATCTGGAGCTCTTCTGGCCACAATGAGCTCTTCAACTCGAGAAACAAAAGAAACATTATGTATGCATATGCTTTTATCAGTCTCAGTGGATTGTGGTATAATAAACTGAATTTGCATTTGTGTTGCGTCAGAAGCCGTATTTGCATGAGAAAAAGATCAATATCAAATAAAGCCCTGTCTGTGATCTACCTGAATTTTCATGAATGCTTTCCATAAATGGAGGACTGGAAAGGCCGAATATTTCCTGATTAATCAGAGATCTTGGGTGGAATTGATGGGTTGTGAAGGGTCCAATTGGGATTTCTTTGCCAGTGGATATGCTCATAACATATTTCAGATGAGCCCTCTAGTGCGCAGCTATTACAATTAGAACCAAGAGGTGGTTTGTTCAACACCAATGGTCAGTGCCAGATTAAACCCTGTGGACGCCCCTAGGCAGTCGAACATTTGGGGGCCCCCTACGCAAATTATCTCCTAATACCCATAGCACCGAATTATTTTTTTTTTTACAAACTGACAGCTGCCAGAAGATGAGCTTTTAAGAGACTAACTGTTATGTGAATCTGATGTTTCTGGTTTATGTACTATAAGTTGTTAACAGGTACATTACATTAATACAGTATTTTCTTTATGGAGTCTTTAATGTAAAGGTTTTGTTTCTTTGATTTGATTCATTTGTTTCCAACTTCTGGAAACAATATTTAAGAAAGCTTGATTGTAATTTTCGTTCAAGATCAAATTAATATTATTTTGGTCTGTTGTTGCGGGTCCCCTAAAAGGAGTGGGGCCCCTTTGGCCGGTGCCTATCTTGACTATTTGGTAATCTGGCACTGCCAATGGTAATCTGGCAGTGACATAAGGGCTGGACACAATGACATGCTTGAATCATTTTTGTCACTATGGTCCATAGCCTTCCCTTGATGTTTAGTGTGACCAGGTGTCCTGTAGGTCACAAAGAACTGAGA
Organism: Triturus cristatus; assembly: GCF_964204655.1. Classification (NCBI taxonomy): domain Eukaryota; kingdom Metazoa; phylum Chordata; class Amphibia; order Caudata; family Salamandridae; genus Triturus; species Triturus cristatus. Next base: position 885,745,549 of record NC_140594.1, read on the forward strand.
GGACTGGAAAGGAGGAGGGCCCATGAATGCATGCACAGACATGTCCACAAAGAGTGGGGTGATCTAGTTCCTCCATATGCACGAGCTGGTCCTATGCATGCACTACGAGTGACGAGATATGTTAAACTACCATGACAAAGGAGGAGGAAATACACACGTTTCCACACAGTGTGTGCAAAACGGAATACTCCATAAGCTTGAGTGCCTCAGTGTGTTGTGCATTACTGAGAAATCACTACTCATAACTTCATCTCTCACCAACTTCCTGCTGGCCAGCACCTTCGTAGGCCATGTACGGTTTACGCCTGTGAGTGCTGCTTGGGTTCCTCTGGCCGGGTCTTGTCACACAGCTCACTCATGCCTCCAGCCATTGAGTTCTTGTTCTTGCCATTACCAGTCATGGCCCTGCCACACTGTCCCTTCTAGCATGGAGTGTGCATCCATGCCTTATACAGATCTGAAGTTGAGACTTGGAACTGAAGTTGCTGTCCAAGGTGCCTAGACTCACAATCCAAACAATTCCAGCAACTGTCCAGCACTCTCGCCACAATAGGTCTGTCAGTATGTTGCGAGAGAGGTCAGGGTGTGGTGGGACAAATCCAGCTGGGGTGTGTAAAGGATCAGTGGTGTTAAAACTGTGGGCTATGGCCGGAACACTCAGCCCATTTGGGCCATGTGAAAGGATGTAGGCGGTTGTGTTGCTGTGATATGTGACTATGTGTTGTGGTTGCGTGTCTCTCCCTGTCTGCAGCTGTGTGTATTTAATATATCTCTGTGTGTGCTGTATGTGCTTGCTAAGGTGTATGACATTTTACTGGACTGACATTTATGTAGTGCACCTCTGCCATCAGAAACCCCTCTAGGGTGTGTTTGCTCTCTGGAAGTGCCTCAGCTCATAATCCCAAATCAGAATCTTAGTCACCCTGCAATGATATGTTTGGTATTATGTTCTGGGCCCCTTTCCAATTGGTTATCACTGTTCTGATTTGTGTGCCTTGGTGTTTACATTTTACGTGGTCTTTAGCTGTCTGAGGACTCTATGTGTATATTCCAGGAACAGCCTGAGCTGACTTACTGTGTGATGTCATGAACGGAATGTTGGATATTTCAAACCTGACAGAAGAGCTCAGTGAGGGTGAGACAGTTGAGAGTTGGAGTTGGATTGAAAACAGGAATTAGCTGCAGATCACTTTCCACTCCAGAGGAATTTATGAAACTTGTTAAAAATCGTTAGTTTTATTTCAATATAAACTACCGGGAACCATTTCCATGTTTGATCAAGGGGAAGGACAAACATGTCTGAAGGCCTGCCTGGATCCAGAATACTGCCCTTGCTTCAGTGTGGTGCTGAGGAGGAGTTCTGCTGATTGCAGGATAAACAGCAGACCCACAAGGTCCTCACATTATACAGCACTGATGAAAGATGTAATCATTTACCCAGGAAGCTGACTAAGGTCAGTCAGTTTGGTACCTTATGAATTAGGGAAACTTCTTCGGTTTCAGTATTAAGGGTGTGATAGTTTGGGAGTGGAAGCCAAAAATATTTCTCGAGGAGTGATGTCTCCACGTAGGCCTATGATTGGAAAGGATGCCTTTCCGGGAAGGCCTCTCTGTAGTCGCTCCTATGCATGGCTGGACTGCAGGGGCAAATTCATCTGGGGTTATCATACTTTTAACATTATACAATTTATTTTTCTGTTTAGGATGTATTGTCCCCTATTGAGGTCATCATATTAACCAGATTGTACCTTTCTAGACTGCTTAAATCTTCCATCACCAGCTTTCTCCAATCTCCTTCTCTGTTCAGGGAGCCTAGTGTCCCTCTCAGACAGAATGTTCAGAAAGGCTACCAGTAGGTAAATGACCGTGGATAGAACTTCTTTGTGTAGGATGAGGATCAAGATAGGTTGGAAAAGCAGAGTCTACATGAATACAAGGGTAGGGGGGTGGGGCTCATTTTTGGATACTTCACCTGGGCTTCCAAGGTAGTAACTGGAGTTGTACAACAATTATCAATTTGTGAAGATGTACAAATGTGTTTCTCAAGATTCATCTCTCTGAAGTTGATTACCTTATTTTCAGCCCTTTGATAAATTCAACCAGTTCCCCAACTAGATCATTTTCAGAAAGCCCCTGCTTGTCTTCACCATTCCCCACCAATGTCCTCATCGATTTCAGTGGTTCTTGTTCAGCTAAAGGATCAAATCTATTTGTACACAGACTAGAGGGTCGATACATGTATCAGATGTCATGGATTTGTTTACGGGATTGGAGGAAGCTACAGGACTCACTGCATCAGGAGGGGACATAGTTGGGGGAGGTATTGCTGTTTCCTTAAACAGATTTAGAGAATACGGCTTTTCTTATCTTTACTAGCATTTTCTTTGGAAGTAGCATGATTAAGTATTATTTCGACTTCAGGGTGTCTATTTGATTTAGCACACTCTCTGCAGCCGATTTATCGTATTTTCTTGGTTTGGGACCCGCAACTGTGTCGACAGCCTTCTGTTTTCCCATTCCTTCCTAACGAACACCAATTATTTTAGTTAATAAGCATGGTAGTGCAGATGGGAAGGAAAATTGGAAAAAACATATTCACAGAGAACAAAGGGGGAGCCTGTACCAGTGACCACATGGCTCTAAGAAACTTAGGGCCATATGTAGGAAGCCAAATACCGGTCGGTAACCGCCGAAATTCGGTAAATATCCCGTTACCGACCGGTATTGAGGCACTTGAGATGTAGGTGGCTGATTTCTGGATTCGTTATTTACAGAATCGGAATTTTAAGAAATCGGTAAAATACCGATTCGGTAAATACCGAATCCACAAATGCTATGTAGGGGGCACTCAAGTGAGTGCATAATTGGTGTCTGGATTCATTATTTACCACCAACTACAAGTTGATGGTAAATGACGAATACCTTTAAAAAAGCATTTTTGTGCAATTTGTGAAGTACCATGTGGCAGACATACATGCCCTTAGGGCATGTATGTGCGCCACATGTGCACACATGCACGAATCAGGGGTGCAACAGGGTGTCAATGTGACACCCTGCCACCCATGATAATGCCTCCCCTATTACCGATTCGGTATTTACCGAATCGGTAATAGTAACTGGCTTCTAATTCATTCCTATGGGCCTCCAGGCCCATAGGAATGAATGGTAAGGGATGCATTATTACCGATTCGGTAAATACCGATTCATAAATACCGATATTTACCGAATCGGTAATGATTACTGATTAATTACTTACATACTATTTACCGATTCATAAATACCGAATCGGTAAAATTCGGTATTTATGAATCGGTAAATGTTATGCTACCTACATATGGCCCTATGTTATTAATTGCATGCTTCGTAGTAGTCAAAGTGTCAGCAACAAAAAGGTCAAGGGGACTTTTTAAAGCAATGTCAGTCAGAGTACCTGTTATTTAGACCAAAAAGTAAAGAAAAACGAAGCCAAGAGGGGTAACCCAGCCCAACTTCCTTCAGGCTTCAACGAGCATGGATGGTCCCAGGCTTTAAGGCTGTATTAGCCCGGTAGCAAAATAAGTTGTCGAAGCCACTGCGGAGCTTCAGCGCTTCGGGCCATCTTCAGCGTTGCCCAAGTCACACCTCAGCTTTACATGCATTTAGACCAGTTTAGAGCTGTGGTTTAGTAATATCATAGAGAGAATATCGAAGGGTCACAGAATCATGACCAGAACATCAAGGGCCAAAATGGAGAAAAGTAAGTTTGTGCAGATTTTCTATTCCTAACTTCATATATCGGTACTATAGCGATATATATATCTTCATAGTTTGTAGATGTAGAGTTAAGAATAGTAAATCCATACCTCCCTCTGTCCACTTACCTTTTCCATATTTTGTTCCTCCATACTCTAGTCATGATATTGTAGCTCTTTGTTAGTCTGGCTTCGATATTCCCACCACGGTCAAGTTCAGAAAATAAGTAGAATTCTTTACCCCTAACTGATATGGGGTAGAGAACTGGTATTTGATTGATTAGGTTTGACAATATCAAGCAAAGAAACAACTCTGGGCCAGATTCACAAACAAAGTGGCAAATCTGCAATCGCAGAAATGTATCAAGGTGCAAATGCAGATTCATGACATTTGGCAATACACAAACATAATGTGCTCTCAAAGCTGTGGCAAGCACAGGATTGAAGGTGTACCAGTAGGAAATTCATGTGAGGTTTCCTCTGGCCTTCTATCCCAGCTGTCCAGAGGTCTCCAAAGCAGACAACTCTGTAGAGGGAGAATTTTTTTCTTTTTCAATTCTTCTCTTGAAAAACATTTTTCCTCATAGAAAAAGCCCTTCTCCTACACAACCAGTAAATATGAGGATTACATGTTTCCCTTTCAACCCTGAGAGAGAAGGTATACATTCCTGACACAGGTTGGTAGGGGATTGGAGAGGAGTTTGTGAATGCCCCCAAATGTCTATGTTTATGGGAGTTCACAAACTTCCCAAGCATGCCAGGCCTTGGAACCCCCACTTCTCAACGCTTGAGTGGAATTTATGGCAGTGGAGATCTCTGCTCTTGTATCTGAGATGCCGGCCCCAGGGTTTACACCTGTCAGGATTCCTTTTGTGGATGGCTGACATGCATAACAGAGGTATACTCAGTTCCGAACTGATCTTTGCTAAAATGGGTGTCTGTCTGTTACTGAAGAAAATAAAGGGTTGTTATTTATTTTTAGTGAGTGTCCAGGAAATCCAAATAAAGTGGTAAAGTAAAGTTACAATCACATTCACAGGGAGTGTGAACAGTATGAAACAAAAGTGGTCAATCAGAATGAATATATTCAACTAGTAGGGAATCAAGAGCATACAACGAGTGGAAGAGAGAACAAAGATGGATAACAGAGGTTTACATCCCAAACTCCTTAATGGGTTTGGGTACCATAAATATACACAAATATTTGCTGAGGGAAACTAATCAAATATCCTGCTGTCTCTGAGCATTGAGGACTGAGTTCCTTGAGGGATTTAGATTCCAATTTGCTCACAAATATTAGTTGCACACAATGTTTAACATATAAATAGGTAAACAAGATAGCCAACATCTTTCAAGAAAATATAATAAAAGTTACAGATCAATAACAAAACAAGTCTTTGTACTTTATGGTCTTACTCCTGTCACATATATAATTGTGGAGTCTGATACCAGTCAACACAAGTTACATCCCTTTTCAAGTCTGAGGAAGTCTTATATATTAAGATCAGTTGGACATGTTGCAGTTTTCAAGATTTCAAGAAACATTCATGACCAGAGACCATTGTGCACAATTGTAAAATGGAAAAAGAGATGTACATTATTTGTAAAATGAATAGTTCTGGATCTGTGAAGATAATTGTAAAAGCCTTGCTAAAGTAAAGGTGGTTGAACTCAGTTCCCATTAGCTTCATCTTATTTCTGCCTTTGGTAAGGGTAGCAAATGAGCATAGTTGCCAGGTACTAGTTCAGGTTTCGTCTAGCTCAATTAAAGTCTCTGTAGGGATCAGTGATGTTCATTTTTCAGTGATTGTAAGGTAGCGAGATGGGTGTGCCTTGTTCAACAAGTTATGAGGCAGGCAGGTAAAGTTCTTGCCACAACTGAGGATGTCCTAAATTTGACCTTTTTTACTCGCTGCATTCACCTTCTTCGTCAGGTGACACGGTTGCAGCATTAGCTGACATTGTAGATATATTTTCTCAGGGTTTTGATCTTTCAAGTTGTATTTCCAAAATTAGTATTTAAGGAGTCTATTGACATAGTGACCAGAGACAAATACTACTAATATTGATATTTCTATGGTAGCCACTTGACGGAATCTATTTACATGAATCACCCCCTACCAATCACAACATGCTTTCATTGAGCTGGGTTATGTGGATGGCTTTTCAGACCCAGATTATGCTGTGATTATTGATTTTTCAACGGTAACCAGATCATGGACTCCACTGACATGAACCACCCCCTGCCAATGACCACGCACTTTCATTGAAGTGGGTTATGTAGATGACTTTTCAGATGATCAGAAGCAGATTTCTGATTTGTGATATATTTTGATTTCCAATAATGGGCACTGGTGGGATCTTGTTGTACCTAGAAGCCTGGCTCTTTGAAGTGCCTTTGTCATTCATACGTGACTGTGTCTGCATGTTAAAAAGAGACAGCACTTCAGTAATGAGCAGATTGCTCACTTCTCATGGGTAGTGTTCTTCAATCTGTGTAAACATCTTTATCAGAACAGTGAAATGCGAATACTCTCCCTGACCTATAGCTCGTCTAGCAATGATAGCACTGATTTTTAAGTATTGCTCTGGTTCTAGGTGTGGTCATAAATATCTCAAAAAGTGGAGTATAAAAGAATTAAGGAAAGCTTTAATAATTGTTTTTAATACATTCATTTTGTGAAAATAAATTGCCAGCTCTGACACAGTAGGCACCCTTTTCTGCATAGGTTTTTTGTGGGAATTGATGGGCTCAGTAGAATTAATATTGCTAGTATCATTAGGCCTATGAGAGTAGTTGTGACTACTAAGCGGTATATAGTAAACGATCTAACACAAATGACATTACAGGAAATGACATCAACTGATCCTTGACAATCCAATCATTCATTTAACCTCTTTTAAGCATAGTTTATCAAAATGTCACTGCTTGGGTATGTCAATATGCAGTGATTGGCAAAAGACATAAACAACTAGCCAATAAAATTGTATAAGCTAAGGATATTTATACTTTTGTAAAGATGAGCAATTTGAAAAATTGCATGAGTTAAACAGCAATAATATATTGGTAGAAGGTGTTCTCCTGGTTACTACAATATGGTGCCTGTGTATGTAGTGGGGCTGGAGAGTTACATTTCATAAAAAAGATTATTTTGTTTGTTAGTGTCCACCATCTGACAAGACACTCCTAATTTGGCAAATGTAGGGCCATTGTAAAGATTATTGCCACATAAGATAAAGTGACATTTTCACTGCTGAGAAATCACTTGCCTGTATTCTTAACATTACCTTGATAGCTAATACCATTTCGTTTGTCATGTTAACCATTTTTCTACCTGTGACACTACTTCTGACACCTTTTGCCTCTCTCATTCTCACACTTAGCATCACTAATTGATTTCTTACACATTGTCAACTCAGTTTCAAGAAGTTTAAATTTCTTGTATCTTCCCTGAAGGTCGCAGGTTCCTTTCTCATGAGAACACCTGTACACCTGGAATGACCTAACAGTTACAGTTTCTGTTACATGTGTTCAATTGGTGCTTGTATGCAAAACTCTATAGAAACTCAATGTGATCGTGCAGGGTTCAGCATTAGATACTCACTGCAGTCAACAGGTCAACCCTTTGTCGCTTTATCCTGAAATGTCATCCTTTCCATATTTTTGCTTAAACATATTCTTACTTCAAGTAGACATGTGAAACGATAATTCTTTGACACATCCACACCATGATCAATGAACCCACATAAGTTGCTGGTAAGGAAAGTATGGCAAGGCCCTGATGATGAGGCTTGTGGTGGCTTCCAAAAACTGCCTTATTGTAGAATTAGTCAGGACAAGACGTATGGTCCACAGCTCAGGAATAAACTATAGGCCATCTTAACATGTTAGATTTGTAGAATTCACAGCGTAGAAACTTACAAATATGCTGGATGCTCATATTCTGTTTGACCACATTAGTTTCTTAGAGTTACAAGTAACAATAAATGAGGCTGTGCCTGCTCTCTGTCACTTTTTCATTTTCTCTGGACAGCGAACAAAACAGTACAACAGCCTTCTATTTCACACAAGGAACATCTATATTAGTGCTCCACTAGCTATGTACCTCAGACCTGCACATATGATCAGGGGAAATAGTGCTTGGCCACCTTGAATGATGGGAATGCTTTTCACCCAGAGGTTCTGAGTGTCATCAAATAGAAAATGAGAGCAAAGTTGAAGTTGTCTATGTCGTTTAGAACCCAAAAGCGAACCCCCCCCTTTATTCTCTGTGTCCGAATGTACTATTTATGTAAACATCCAACACCCTCGTTTCATGCTCATAAAAGTGCTGCTAGGTTAGAGGGTTCAAGGATGAGCTGTACCTAACCCAACCACCCTTGCCACAATGTTCCCCTTCTATCTTACTTTCCCTCCACAAAACAAATCATACTGCACATCCTGCAACTCTCCCTCCATACCCTCTGAGCATTTTCTCCCCACCATTTGCCCATGCCATAAATAGAACCATATCTGGCATCTAATCACACTCCTCGTCCACGCTCAGGGGTACCCTTCCCAAACCTAATACAAAGAAATCCCAAGTCACTCTACGATAATTCCCTCTGTTCACCCTACACCTATACAAAAATCAAACCCTTATCTCCCATCCTGCCGCCCTCCCTCAGTAATCCCTCTGCCACCACATATGAAAACCCCTATCTGGCACATGACACATTCCCCCTATCAGCCTCTGCCCTTCCCCCTCCCCCCCTCCCAAAGCATTGAGGTCACACTTTGAACACTTTTCAGTATAGAATCTTTTTCTTGTCACTGCTGGGCAGAAGAGAAACATTGCTGACAGAGAATGTGGGTGGGGTGGCTCAGGTAGTGTATCGTTCAAGTTTTCTCTCCTCCCTGATTTCAGTGAAGATCCAAGAGAGATTGAAGAAGGCAGGTAATGCCATCAATGTTTCCTGTCTTGCTCAGTCTCTGGAGTCCCAGACAAGGTGAGGGATCACAGAAGAAGCAAGTGATAACCCCTTCTGATGTAGCAACAAGGGGACACAATTTTGGTTTCGCACTGTTGCTATTTAACAGCAGTTAATACCAGATTTTTTATCTGGGTTTTCAGGCCAAATAACTTGCAATGAGAGCGATACATCCCATATAGAGTTATAGATGGCTAAAAGTGAATAACAGGGACCTTTTTCACCAAGGGGTTCTGAGTGACTTCAAATGGACAGTGAGCATGAAGCTCGAGTTCTCTATCATGTCAGGTGAGAAACATATTTTATTCCTTTTTTACCAATCTGTGATCTTATGTTATGCCAGGCCCCCCAAAATATCTGCCCATGCTTTCAACTGTTATTCAGAGATAGAGGAGTAATGGTGAAGCTATACTTAACATGGCCTGTCCTCTCTGTCCAAATATTTTTAAAAAATACCCGGCCTCCTTCCACCCAGACCCCTCACCCACTTTAACCTGCCCCCACCTCCACCACCTCTCCTGAAGCTGTGCTCTCTGCTCACAATTGGAGTAGAGAGCCAGTGATGCACTGGCAAGCTCTCAGAGAGCCCTGTCAGACCAGCCTGGAATTCCTTTATGACTAGCAGCAGTGGGGAGCTATTTTTCATAATGTTGCTACATAATAGCAGTAGATAACCAGATTTAGAATCTGAGATTCTAGCTAGTGGCACACAGTGCCAGAGAGCTCTTTCTGCAGGCAATCAGCTCAAAGAATGGCTGCCCAATCTTTGTCATTATGAATCAAAGCATTCTATTTATTTTGTGAAATCAATTGTAGTTAAAACATATTTACATAGTTAATTCTTAAATTGGTATTAATAATACAGTAATCCGGCTTCAATTTTTTTTTTACCAGTATTGGCATTGTACAGCATAAGAGAGATAAGAAATGTCAACATTTCCTGTGACCATCTGTCAGTCATGAACTACACAGACACAGTCCAATAATATTTACTCAGTCTGATAACCCCAATTATTCTACACAGGTTATCTGTTGAGAAAAATACATCTTTCCTACTGACTCCATGTTTGCGAAATATGGTTGCGACACCTGGGGTATGTAAGAACAGGAACTATCCTTCTTCGCCCGCGGTTAGATATTTGCAAGATTCAATACAGATTCATAGGAAATGTACTTCATGAAGCCAGCACAGCCTTCTTTCTTTCCAGGGAACCTGAAGTAGGTGAACCAGGTTTGAGATTTACATACTAAGCACTCTGCTCGAGGACATGAGGGGATGGGCCAAACATGCCCTGCCAAAAAAACAATGAACTGTTTAAGACAAAGATAGCTTGTGTGCTGCTGTTCCAGTGACGTGGTAAAAACAGAACGACTCTGCTGAGGTCTTGGGTTCCCAGAAAGGGTATTGCCTGCAGTGTTAAGGTTGCGTAGACGGTGTGAGCACTGCCAGTTGTATTCACAGAAAGCTTCTTAATATAGCAGTCACAACCAGTACATATAGTATTGCAACATTATTTTATGTCCTGGAACACCATATGCAAAGAGCGTGGTAGACCTATGGTCGGGCGCCAGATCCCTACTCAGTTAAAAAAAAGTGTCTACCCAATCTTTACTGGTAAGTAGAGCTACTTTGTTGGTAAGCGGGACATGTTCCTAAATTGTTAAGAAGAAAATCAAGCTATTTATGCTATGTACCGGATTAACACAAATCGGAACATGATAAGTGTTGGACTTGGCCCTTTTGGCAGGTTCACCCCGAAACTTTTTTCGTTCTCCTAGCCTTTTTCTGTAACCTGGTGTTGGTCATTTTAGGCCTCTGAGCACTTTAGCACTGGGGTCCAGTGTAAAGTGTGTGCGCTCTCTGTGTATGTGTGGTGAGATGGGCCTGCCCTCCCATAGGTATGCATGGGGGATATGTGTGTCCCTGGTAGTTCCTGGTGTGAAAGGAGGGCAGGGTCGAGTTTGGTATGTGCAAACTTGTGAGAATAAATGCTGCGCAATGGTATGCGCAGATTTATGGTGACTGGTGGAGAAGTGCCACTTCAAGAAATTGGCGTTTCTGTGTACTGTGTGTCTGCCTGTCTGATGTGGAGTGCATGTCTGGCTTGTGATTGACAGGAGCTGAGAGGGCTGGGGTATTTCAGGAGCCAGGGTGAGTCTGCCCGGTGGTAAATGGAGAGATCTGCATGTAGATGGGAGGGAGGAGTTGCACCTAGGACCTGAATAGGGTTGTGCCTTCCCTCCACAATGCTGGCTCCGCCCCCTGTGGTGCGTGTGAGTACCTAGCCCCCACCTGACAAAGGAGAGAGGAGCTGAGCACAACAAAGTGCTCCAAAGTTCCCCCAAACCAGTTGCATCTGATATTTCCCCCAGCCCTGTGCTGTGTCACAGAGGGAAAATGTTGTATAAATATAGGGGCTGTGTCCCCATAAAATTGTTCAGTCTTGGTGTGTTGTTCCTGCTGGGGCGTGCTGCTGCTGGGGCCTGGGGGGGGGGCTGCCATGAGGGCTTTCTTCCCTGGGCCCTGCATTGCCCCTTGATGCCTGAAAGGAATTTTGGGACCTTTTGCTTCATGTCTTGATCCCTAAGGACTTTAATCCTAGCGCCTGGTGAGCGCTTTATTTCTTGTTCTCCAGAGCGCTTTATTCTCCCTAAGGAAGAGCGCTTCCGTTCTCCCCCTACAGCGCCAGGCTGCGATCGTCCTCGAGGGAATCCCGATGTAGGGATTCCCCCGCTGTCGCTGATTTCATAGCGGGTGCCCACCCCGCGTCATGGCCGCATTGGATATATTCCGTTTCATGGATGCGGACGCCCACCCCGTGTTGTCCGCCCTAGCGGGTGCCCAACCCGCTTTATATCGTTTTTAACGAACGGGAGCCTACCCCATATTGTGGAAGAACCGGGAGTCAGGCAACCTTCGTTGTGTCATGGGCGGGGCTTAATACGCGCCCCCGGAAGTGACCAGGCCTCCCGTGAGCCGAGGGAGACCCGGGTGTCGCTGAAGCCATGCGGGATCCCACCCCGCACTGGCAACCCAAGGATGAAATCCCGGTCGGAGCCCACCCCGCCTTCAGGAATGCGGACAGGGCAGGAATCCAGGCGGGGCTCCTGTGATGAGGATGGAGGCCCGCGTGATGCTGTGCCGCCAGAGACCGGTGGAGCCAGGAGTCCCTGAGGCAGCCCGGTGAGTGAGGGCTGGGCGGGACGCATGGCATGGCAGGTATTTTTCTGAGCGGGCCCTCTGTTGCGGGCCGCTCCACGAGGCGACCATGCTTTGTTTTTGAGCGTCAGTGCGCAACAACGCTTGGGGCATATTTACTTTGAAGGGCCACAACTGTTAAAAGGGCAAGAGGAGCCCGTGTTCTTTCCCACGGTTGCCTCCATCATTTCTTGAGCCCGTGCGTGGCTCCAACGTTTTGCAGAGTTGTTTCAAGGGCCATTGAGAGCCCATACCACATTTTTAAACTCTCACAGCTGCCCAGCAAGTAGTGGGCAGCTACACCGTTTAGGTCTTTATTTTGGGGGCATGTCTGAGTTAGGAGTGAGTTGCACTCCTTTGCCCCTGACCTTCACAGCTGCGCAGCACTTAGTGCCAGCTGCTACGTTTATGTCTGCGCAGATTGCGCACCCTTGACTTTCGCTGCTTAGGCAGCGCGCCCTGATTTTCGGGACACAGGGCATTTGAGCCCCCTTTTTAAGATGGCCAGTTGGCCAGGGGGACTGTGAGGGTTGTAGGGCGCCAGGCCCTAATGTGATTGTGGTGCTAGGAAATGTGATTCCTGTAGAATGATTTACGCACCTGTGTTGATACCTCTAAATGTGGTTTATGATTATGAGGTTGGTTCGCATATTATGTTTTATGCTAGTGAGATTTGTTTCCTAATGTAGCTATACTTAGGAGGTCAGGGTCTAATGCGTTTAGACTTGTGAGATGATTGCCTCAGGTATTTATGATGGTGAGGTTGGCGCAGAATGTAATTCACGCCTGATGTGATGCTGTGCATAATGTAGTTTATGTTACAGGCCGATGCTAAGTACAGTGATTACCAGTAGTTACTGGTTGTGTTCTATGTGTATGATAAGTTCTACATTTACTAAGTTCACTTTGTGATGGTACTGACAGTGGTCCAGTTGGCCCTGTCAGGTGTAAATAATCCCTTGTAAATATGACCTAGTGCAAGGTGGAACCATGTATAATATGTGCTTACTATTCTAATGTGTTATGATAATACAAAGGCTATTTTTATATATATCCTTGTGTGGAATTCCTTTTGTGGTGTGCCGGGGATGTTGTTGCTGTGTGCGTGCGCAAATGCTTTACACATGGCCACCGGGATAAGCCTGGCTGCTCGTGCCAAGCTACCAAGGGGGTGAGCAGGGGTTATCTTTGGCGTGTAACTCCCTTGCCCTGACTAGAGTGGTGGTCTCTGCCTGGTTTTGGCGCAAGCCTTAGCCAACCGGAGATCCCATTTCTAACAATAAGCATTCATTAACCTGAGTTAGGGAAGTAAGTATTTTCTAAGAGTTTATGATTGTTAATCATATATACTCACCTACTGCTGAGTGATACTGCTTCTAACATATATTGTGTGAGAGGGTGTGTGTCTGTATGTATCTGTGTGTGTATGGGGTGTGAGTGGCTGCATGGGTGCATAAGTGGATGTGTGAGTAGCTGTGTGGATATGTGAGTTGCTCTGTGAGTGGCTGCATTGGTGAGTGTGAGAAGCTGACCTGGAATATGATGTCCACTAATGTAAGTGGGCACTCTGCAGCAGTCCAGACAACCCTTATAGGGATTTAAGAGGCCTTAGACAACCTTAGAAAGCTCTCTAAGTGGTAGCTGTGGATAACAGCTTTCAGGCTTAGTCCAAAAGGAGTGTAAAGCATCTTGTTTTACCAGAATGCAATGTTATAGTATAGATTAAGTGAAAAAGAATCACGCAAGGTATTTATAAAAATATGTTTTTATTATATAATACACTCTAACATGTTTAGATGTCTTCTACATGGAGATAAACACAATGCACACAATATTTTGCATAGAAATACAGTAAATAGCACAGAATGCATAATGGGCCCCGGTGGGGACCAAACCATATAGTAAGTAAGTGATAGAAGAGCCACGACTCGTTTCAAGACAAGGTCGAGAGGACGGAAAAGCGCTGGGGACCCAAGGAACCACCCAAGGTGAGTGACTAGGAGCCCGACGGTGCGCCTGTGCAGTGTGGGAACACGACCGCGTGCGCTGTACAAATCAACGTGTAAGTCGCAGTTGGAATTTTTCAGATTAAGGACCCTTCCCAGTGGACCCTGAAGAAGGTTGGAGATCCACCCCATCACGTGATCTCCCTCTTCTATGTCCATGGCCTTTGCACAATTTTGTGCTTTGTTTATAAGGAGCGGGGTTAGACGGCTCGGGAAGGCTTATACGTGGACCCAGATACTGCGGTTGGTGAGTAAAAACTTGGGAGTTCTCGTTTTTGGGTTGAGCCTAGCAGCGAGCATGCGCTGCTCTGCTATACTTGGTGTATCTGGGCAGGGTGCTTAGACCACGCCCACCACTTGCCATTTGTCCCTTTGTCTGCTTTTCTAAATTCCTTTCGTCTTATTGGTAAAAGGTTACTCTTTAGCCCTCTTTCAGGTGTGTTTTTCACTTTGTGGCGACTGCCCCAGGTGCATGTCACCTTGCATTCCGATATATTTTTCGCTTGTGTTGTACACTCTTTTTGGCATAGAATTTGCCCAGTGTCGTGAATGCAGCTTCAACATTGCCTTGCTATATTTTTTACGCCTTATTGGTTACAGTTGCTTGCGCAGCACACAGTAGGCACTGGAGGCGTGTGGGGGTGAACAGGGCAGCTTTACCACCGCACACCGGCCGACCTCGGGTGTGCTCCTGTTTTCAATGAAAGCTTTGCCCATCTCCCCTCACACATCGACCCCCTCCCTCTGTTCTGCGGTAATTACTGGTAGCAGCTCCCCTTGCCATGGCCAGCACAGCACATTGGTGGCAGCAGCGATGCTCCTCTTTATTACAGTGGCAATTGCAGTAAGTCCCACTGAGGAGCTGTCTGTACTTTTCCTCGTGTTGTTTCGAGTCACGCTGGGGAAACTTAAGCATTACAGTTAGAGGTAGGAAGGAGGTTGTCTGCACATCAGTGTGCTACACAACATAAAAAAAACACTGTTTTTGCATGGCACGTGCTATAGAGGGGAAGGGGTGGTGAGTGGTTTCCAAGCCAGGTTTAATGGGTTGCCTTCTCTTCAGAGGAAACGTTACTTGTCCAGGTCCACCACCCGCACATGACCCACAGAAGGAACCAGGGGAGCAGTGTTAGATTTATGGCAGCGGAGTGCTTTGGGTCTCCAGAGCCCTTGTGCGAACCACTTTGCAAGCGCTGGTAAATCTCAGGTGCCGATAATAAGCTTTGGGTGCGTTATATTCCTAGCCCCCCCCCCCCGCCATTACACGTGTTTCCCAACTCCACAGATGTGCATCGATATGTGAGCATGAATTCTGCCTCTTATGTAGATTATATTGAATCGATCATACAATGCTTATGTCATAGTTTAATGTGTGGCAGGCTGCACAGTTTTTATACCAGGAAGTTGATATAAAGAAAGGGCTATCTGCTGTCTATCACATGTACTTTCAAACTTAATAACACTTTTGCAAGGTAGCTCTCTCTGTTCCCAAGTTTAGGCTCAAATTAATGGTTCTTCAAAAGCGTTACATGCACCAAGGACATGGCTCCTTCAAGGCGCATGACTTGTGCTTTTTAAAAAGCCTTTGGGTTCTCAAAAAGGTCCTGGTTTAGTTTTCAAGGGTCTCTCTCTGAGAGCAAAACACACTTTAAGGGCGGGTAGAGTGCTTCCCTGGGGGCACATTGTACCCGAAGGGCAAAGCATGCTGTAGTGTGCGCCGTCAGTGCCAGTCTCTGCCACGGTGCCCTCAGCTCTACCAGGGGTGTCTGCACAGCTGCTCCCTACGTGGTTAATTGGATGGGAATGGGAAGCTGACAAGCCCAATCAATCAATCAATTAATCAATCAGGGAATTGTAAGCACGCTACTCACCCGTGAGGGTCTCAAGGCGCTGGTTTTTGTTCTGCACCCTTTACCTGCTCGGTCTGCTTTGCAGGCAGAAAGCTAATCCCTGTGGGTCATCTGGACCGCGGTGTTCGAAATCCAGAACAAGGAAATTGCTGCTGTATTTTCATTTTTGAGCATTTCTGCAATCATACTATTTCTGCTTGCCTTGTGAGTTCTATTTGGATTACAATATTTTACCTGATTGTAGGAAGCAATGAGTTGGGCATCAGCATTTGTAAAGTTATCCCCTCTCACTGCGAACACTACCTCTGAGGGTAGTTTTTCTTAGCTCAAAGCCCTGCTGTGAAGTAGGTGTTCTTAGAGTTTGGGTTCGCGGAAAAGTTGACACATCTGCAGAAGCTGTTTTAAAGGTGCTTCTTGTGTACAGAGTAGGGGCAGGTAAAAACAATTTGGTTACAGTATTATGTTTAAATACAGTGCAGGGACCATATGTTTGAAGTTTTTTCTCACCAAAAAAGTGTTGTAAGCCTGCAAATGTGTCATGGCCCAAGTATTAAGCATTCCCCATCATCTAAACACTGTATTTTAAGTTCTTGCATTCTCTTTCACTTAAATGAAAAATTAATTGAACCTGACATATGAAGTTTAGCTCCACTTGTCAACTGGAGTTTCCACAAGGTAGAATTTAGAACAAGTGAACCCTAGCACACGACGGCAAAGCAGAGGGTGAAAAATCTCAGACTTGCTTTTTCAGCCACAACATTTGCTTTAAAACTGGGAATATAATGCAAGTCTGTTACATAAACTGAGGAAAAAAAGCTTAAACCTTGTCTCCCTTGTTCCCCCGGCAGGCGATTTCTAATCCCAGCTCAACAGTTGTCCACAGTGTTTTTTCTAGCAAACAGTTTATGTTGCACACTGGAAGCGCCTAAAAATTCCTCTACTTCGTCTCAGTTTTGGTACCTTCCCAGTCTTGGGTTAATATATGAAGCTCCCCCCTCTGGTTTTGTACCTCATTCCAGAGCACATACAGCAATACCAACCGCATGATGAACGGGGGGGGGGGGCTGCCAGAACTGCCAACTTTAGAAGTGGGACAAGTGTCCTGACGTCGACGTAACATCTTGTGATTATGGGAAAATCAGTTATTCTTCCCTTTGTACCAGACCATGCGCATGTATCCTGGCGCTCCATGTAGTGCTGTAATGCCATTGGGTGGAAACAAGCAACTGGCACAGTCCTTGTAAGCACACTACAGTTTTTGGTTATGTGCTCAAGCTTGAAGTCAAGGTGTGGCTGTTTTCAGACAAGAGATTCTCTAGAGTACTTATCTTTTAGTCTTACTTTTCTTTATTGGATCAAGGGACGTGTGATCACAGACGTTTTTCTGTCCTTCTTTCTGTATTGGGCTATGCACCTTTTCTGGTTTAACTTTCTCTGAGTCTACTTACAATTTCTTTTCTCTTTTAATTTCATATCATCTGGCACTACAATTGTGGTGTATCCTGAATTTATAGGCCATCAGGCATTTTTGCAGGTCTCGGATATTGCCTTTGTACTCTTCATTCACAGCAAATACCTTGTGTGTTTGGCTTGTTTTCCGCTATCTCTGTTTTTCGATGAATTACCTGATGAACAATATATGTTACAGTAATTCTTATTATTTGGACTGTTCTGATTTTATACTTTTCTGTACTAGCAGTCTTTTCTCTTGTTTGGTGAATTGTAAGCCTAAGAATATCCATGCTCTGTTTAATCTACAGCCTTGAAAAAGTTGTCGTGTGCGACGAAACACGTGTCGGCTGTTGTTTAAATCAAATTGTACAAAAAACATAACAAATCAATAAAGCGAATGGAACCATCGGTCTCTTGTAGTAACTTCACAACTTTTGGATTCTATTTAACAATTATGGATCTGTCAAACTGACGGACTGCTTACTATTCAATTGGTGGTGCTCTGGACATTCAATATATATTCTTTGTATGTTGGGGAATTGTCTCTCATATACTTTACACTATTGGGGTGACATAGTGTTATCTGTTTCATTGAACACACTTTAATGTTTGTATGTTTAACTTATTTCCTGAATACTGTGTATTTGCTAGCATTTATTACAGGCCACTGTCACCTCCATGTTTTTTTAGTTGTAGGAGAGTTGATGAGGACCTTGATTCTGCAGCTGTGAGGACCAGGCAACGCTGAGGCAGACTAGGAGCCAAGCACAAGCTGTCCCAGGTCGGATGTCGAGTGCTGAGGGGTCGGTGTCCGGCGGGAGCACCAACAAGCCTTGGAAAATGCAACCAACGCAGAAGTCGAAGAAGGTGCAATGTTGGGACCAGCAAGGTCCAGGGACTCACAACAAGCAGGGGTCAGGGCAGGCCCTGAGCAATCAGGTGAGCCCAAAAGAAACAAAGGTGACCCTCAAATGGACTCACAGGCTGGAGGCACTGGAGTCGCAAGAGGATCTCAAGCAGCTCACCAAAAGATGCAGGCCTTGATGCAAAATGATGTGGTGTGGCTGAAGATTCTGGTCACTGGAGATGCTTGAAGTTGGGGCTACTTGGAGCCTGAATATCTTCTTCGAAGGAAGCCAACAAGCCTTTGCAACTGCAAGTTGAAGCAGTGCACAGGGGTATGGTTATTGTAGCCCCCACGAGGGATACTGGCCTCAAACTTGGTGAGAGGGCAGGGCAGGCTTTGAGGGCTTGGAAGAACCACCACCTGTGTTGCAGAACCTCTCGGAGCCCAGAGGAGCTCAGGATCAGTAGACCGTTCAACTTTGTTTCGGTGCCTGTGAATGCAGGGAAGTGACTTGTTCACTTCAAGGGAGATTGCTTCAGGTGTCTTTGATGCCCACAGGCCTTGGAAGGTTCCTGTGTGGTGTACAGGCACAGACGATGCAGCAGACTGGAAGGGGGATGAAGTCAAGCCCAAACGAAGTCCAGAGGGCCTCAACGGTAGAAGAAGTGGTGTCTGATTTGAATCTTATCCCACGATGAATCTAGGGACCCACCCACAGGTAAGCACTTAAGTACCCTTAGGAAAGGGTTGGGACCATTCAGGGGACCCTACCAGGAGAGGGTCTGGACAGGAGGGAGGTTACTCCCATGTCCTTTGTCCAGTTTCATGCCAGAGTGGGAGCCAACGGCTACCAGAGAAAGTTTGAACTGGACTATGCATGGGGACACCAAATGTGCACCTCATTCAGACTGAATGGTGCTGGCAAGCATACCCACCCGGCCCCAATCGCACTAAATCCTGTCTGGGAGGTGGGCACACCTCCCTGTGACAGGATGTCTATTGATCTGCCTTCCCCTGTTCAAGATTGGCTCAGCACCAGGACGGCAGAATCGTGTCTCTGGTCGGGAGCAGCCATTTTGTGCTGTCCGGGTCTAGAAGACTGGCACCAAGATCACTGAGAGCCTAATGGAGGGCTCTTCCTGTGCTTGGAATCATACCTCCCATACCGTTTACGGTGTGGGGTATGATTCTAAAATGTTTGATACCAAACATGATGGGGTTCATTGCAGCCATTTTCAAGATGCTCATTGTGTAATTACGCGGTGCCCCTTTATATAGTATATGTCTGCTTCACTTCTGTAGGCTGTAGGGGTGTCCTACTCATGCAGGAGCACCCTCACACTTAGAATCAAGCACCCTGCATGCAGGATTGCAAAGGCCAGCTATAGGGGTGACTTATAGGTTTTAAGTGTATTGACACTAGATATAGGAAACCTATATCTTTAGTAAGTGGTGCTAGCACCTGCTTACACACGCTACAATGGCAGGCCTGTAGTTCCATTTTGAATGGTCTCCCACGGGTGGCATAAAGCATGCTTCAGCCCATCGGCGACCTCTGAGGTACCTACGCCCTGAGTATCTTAGTACCATATACTAGGGACTGACAAGGGTACCCCAGCATCCAATCTGGGATGTACCTAAGTACTGAACATAACAATTTAAGGGAGAAAGCAGATAGACTGGGGTCCTAATTATCAAGATCCCAGTCAGACTAGTCAATAACAGCTTAGCACCATGCAAAAAGTGGGGGGAACCATAAAAGCGGATCCTACTTTCCTACAGTGAGTTAGTGGGTGTGTCAGTGGCTGTATGGGTGAGTGATTGGCAGTGTGAGTGGCTCTATGGTGGGTAGGTGGGTGTGTAGTGACTGTATGGGTGAGGAGTTTGGTTAAGTGAGTTGGTGCGTGAGTGGATGTACTGGAGAGTGAGTGGCTGTGTGAATAGCTACATGGGTCAGTAAGCAGATGTATGAGTGCTTGTATGGATGTGTGAATGGGGATGTAAGTGGTTCTGGCAGGGGCAATGATTGGTGCAAGCTGCAGTGACCTCCTGAAGAGGGCTCTGGAACTTATTTTATTTACAAATTACGCACTGGTCACCTGTGAAGTTGAATGGCCTCAGATTTTTTGACCAAGGAAGACTGAAGCAAAGCCTGTCAATTGATCATATTCCATTGACTACAGCAGAAGAAACAGAAACAAGTGATGAAAGTGATACAGGAGAAAATCAACAAGGTAAGAAGAGAAAAAGTACCTTGTCTAAGGTATTAAGTACCTGAGAGGCCTTTCTATTTGGACAGAGCACTGAATGTTACCATAGATGAACTGTGTGATGTGAGATCTGAACTATTTGAAACTCTTAGACACCATCACAATAAGCATTGCTGGATAAAGGATGTTTGACAAAAACAAACTGTACATTTACCCCAAAAAATCCTGGAAAGTTTAAAAGAAAGGTACATGAAATAAGAGACTAACACTGAAGGATTCTTATTTTTTATTTTACAGAAGATAAACCTGGACCCGAGTCTGCAGTAGAAGAGTAGGGATAGCATTAAGAGAACAACACAGAGTAGGGTTAAGGATTTTCTAAAAGAAGATTACTATGCTTATATCTAAACACTTAAAAGAAGCTATTTATAAAGTCCACATTGAACCTTAGCCTGACAGCATTTAATCTGATTCTAGAGAAAAACGTGTTACCTTAGAAATAAGTGTAAATATATTATGTGTTCAGTTTTCCCAGTAACAGTAATTATGATTGCCAGTGTTAGTAGGATTTTATTTAACACCTGAGAATGATTTTAGATATACAAACACAACAAAAACGCACATATATTTGAATGATGGAGAGCAATTGAGAGCATCATTTGTCACCTACAATAAAGAGGATTATTCAACAAGTTTACTCTAGACTAGTACATGCCTTGGGAGCGAAGGACTGTTATGTCTTTGCTCATTTACCATCAGCATCTGAAGACGTCACATATTACCACATGCTGTTATCTTATGGGATTACATGTAGTATACTGCTTACACTGTAGACGAGAACATTTTTATTCTAATTATGATTTAATACTTTCTAGAGTGCCTTTGATAAAAAGAATTAATTTACATTCACAAAGAAAAGAGAAAAGAAAGGGGCACAGTTTGGTATTATTTTATGCCACACAGACCTACAGATAGTGTTAAGACGTATCAGAACATTTTAACCTGTTTGATTCGTCCACAAGAGAAAGTTTGTATTATGACTTTAGAAGAAAGAAACACTAACATGACACGTAGTAAAGACAAACATAGACATGTTCTGAAAAATCTTTGGATGAAGGAGGAACTTGACTTTAGAAAGAAAATGGAATATCCAAAATGAAGATTAGACAATCAAAACAAAGGGAAAGTTTGCATTTACAAAAGAAGGACACCCAAACGAACCAGAGATGTGGGGACTAGTAGTTGTGAACACACATTTGAATTACATGGAGGGACATTGCAAATCTTACAGGGAGAAGAATCTGCAATTCCAGGAGTTTATTTTGTTTGTGGACAGAACACTTATTGTCTGCTGTAATGCTGACTGGGAGGGTACCTGCTATGTAGGTGTGTTCTTTCCTAAAATGCACCATGTGAATAGTATAGATGCATTTACAATACGACCAGCACACAGATGCACACGTAGTGTAGAAAATAGACTCAATTAGTGGGAGACATAGTTGGAGCATTCATTCCACCTATAGGAGTCATACTAAATGAAAAAAATATTAGGAAATTTTGTCGAAAAACTAGCAACTAATACTTCTGGAACTCTGCTAGTAGTAAACACTGAGCTTATTGCCATATGTTCAATGGTTTTGCAGGCTCTTTTAGCATTAGACATTGTACTCGCAAAAAAAGGATGTGTCTGCAAGGTGCTTAAATTAACCAATTGTTGCTCATACATACCTAATGAGAGTAAGAAGATAAAGGAATTTGCAGAGAACATTTCAGATTTAAAACCTGAATTATAAGGGTTGGAAACACCTACGGCCCGGTTTACAAAGGGCCTCAGTACTTGGCACGGAGGCCCCACAGTCATTGCGGGGGGCCATACTAGAGGTGGGACGTCCGTGTTGCAGTTTCTCAGTGCAGAGGTCTCACCACGAGTGTGGGCCCCGCACTACATCTGCAAGGCATCCGCCACAAGTGCAGAGGCCCTTTGTGAATCAGGCCCCTGGTATCTTAGAAATCTTTTGGGGAAGAAAGTTCCGCAATTGGGAATTGGATTGCAGCAGCAGGGGCAGGTATTTTGAAGGCTATACTTATGCCAGTCTAATAATAGGGTTTTGTTTCTTATGCCTGTTTGTTTTATTCAAGGGCTTTAGATATTACTTACAGAAGAGAAGGGAAAGAGAAATGAATGAATAATTTGAAAAAAACTTTGGGGCAAATTACAAGTCTGGCAGTCTTTGACCACCAGACTTACAGTGGCACCGCAGTACAGTCCTGTATCTGCCCTATTCTGATGCGGTCATTCAGACTGCCACCGCTGTGCCAGCTGCGTCGCCTGCACCAGGGAACCACCCATGAAAAGGCTGGGAGTGGGGAAACAAAGGGGGTCCTACAGGACCCCTATACCCCTGCGGCTATAGGAATGCATTCAAGGGGGCACAACATGTGCCCCCCTGTTTGCATGCACCCCAAGTTCCAACACGGCATCGACTTCACAGTCCATGCCGTGCAAGAACTGCTTTTGTGCTCCCATTGGGATGCCCATTGTCAGAGCAGCGCCTTGGGAACGTCAAAGAAAAAGCCCGGCAGACACGAGTTGAACTCAGAATTTGGCGGGCGGACCATGCACAGCTTTGGCGGTGCTGTGCCGGCTCAAAGCCAGCCCAGCACCGCCAAAGTCTCAATCATGCCCTTAGTCTTAAATCACATAATGAATGACGACTATAGGAAGTCATTGAAGTTTCAAAGTCTTAAAAAAAAGAAGCAATTTAATGGATGATGAGAGTGCCTTTTGAGCAGAGCCCACATGTGAAATCCTGATAGTGTGAAGGTTAAGATAACCATCAGATGGGGGATTGATGAAGTCTATTAATTAACATGAAAATTAGTTCACGTAGTAGTAGAATGTACAATGATAAATATAAAAATGTATGTTAAAATGACACACATTTTAAATGTGCTGATTTCCAATAGTCAGTCATACTTATCCATTTGGCCATACAAAAGCTAAGAAGCAAATTTTCTTTACCCAGAAGCAAACTTAATATTGCTGAAATGTGGATAACGTGTATTAGAAGCTTGACCATAGAGTGACATGTTTACAAATATTCGTCATAACTGCAGGATGTTCCATTTTAACAAATATATTACTTTATAAGCAACATTGTATTCATAAGCGTCACAAACTTCCTATTTCCTCACGTTTCATATAATGTTTAAATAGAATAATTTGTGCATTATAGACAATAATTATTGCTCGTATTAAATAGAATGTATTACCTAACAGTGATTTTGACTTTTATTTAATGGTTCATTGTTCTTGCACTTAAACAAATTTGTGATGCAGAAGGTTAACCTATGGTAAAATGTCTATGGGACCAAGTCTTATGCTTTCAGAATGCAACGACGCAATACTATCTGTAGCTGATCTTGTGATCATTTTTCAAGCCTCATGTACTTTCATGGCAACGGAGGAGCCAAACCTACTTACTGAAGAATGCTGCCATCCTATTGGTCCATGGTGGAAGAAGCCTGATACAATGTTTTTGACATGTATTCTTGGTTCCTAGGTAGACGTGTGCTTTTTCCCTTTTTCCTCTTACTGACCCCTGTTGTGGCTACTGCTGCTACTGTTCCCTTTTTTGCCTCACCTTTGCCATTTTTTCCCCTACAGATTGCTACTGCAACTGTATGCTGATTTATTTGAATTTATCGAGACTGGGCTGAGTCTTGTGAGCTACTCTTTATGGCAAGTTCTGCTGCTCTAATTTGGCTGTGAAGCTTTATGCTCTTCTATTCTCACCCTTTTCCGTTTGAATCTGTATTCTTCATGGGTTCTACATGTCTAAAACTTTGATCTTGATCTCTAGAATAGAGACTCATTCCTTTATGGAACATGTTTAATGCAATATTTGATGCTTTATTACACCCATTCTTTGTGATGCGATTTCTGTACATTTATTAGATTTATGGACTAACTGAAATAAAGACGAAACAAACAGAAGAACCTTTACTTATCTCTTAATCAGAATAAAGGTTTTGAAAACTTATCCCAACTCTCATCATTAACTGAACTTAAACTGTTGATGCTATTTAGATCTGCGAAGTTGAATCTTGCTCCTTGACTCCTAATATAATATTCAAAGAGCCATCCCAGGAAAAAATAAGAACCTAGCATTTAAACTGGGCTTAACCCTGAAAGGGATGGTAAATTGGTAATTGAACCAAATTGTACTCTTTCTGATTGTAAGATTAATTTAGGGCCCGGTCTGCGCTATCAGAGACCACTAGTAATGAGGGTACTTTGAGTAGAACTTTATGCCCCCTTTGTGCAGTTCCTTTTTTTCCAAATTATATTAGTCATCAAATAAATCTCAAGAGGGGGCGAAAATTGTGGCACGCTAAATATGCTAAGGTATGAAATGCTACAGGCAGCCTACATCAACATTTATAGATGTTTGGAATCAATTCATGTATTTTTGAGAGTGAGGACTATTGGACCTCAGAATATGTTGGCCTGATCACCCCTCAATTACATCAGAGTTATGCCATTCATTGTTATCTGGTTTACTCACCCTGAAAAAGATTTGGATATTGTGTCTCCAAATTTTTTTAAGCCAGTGCCAGCTGAGAAACGGCAAAAGTTGTGATACAAGTGAAAACTGACCACATACCTATGTCTTCTATCCTGTAAATGCCTGGAATAAGACTTGACATCTTAATTGTTCCATTAAATGCCTAGGCCTTCATCTTGTCATGTACATTTATTTGTTTTAAAATTAATTCATCAGACTTGGGTATCCAAAGACTTGAGGAATATCTATCAAAGAACTGATGCCAAAATATAGATCTATTGCAAAAACAGCAAGGTGATGGATGGAATGTTTAAATTAATCTCAACCACTGGCAATCACTTTGGGCCCCATTCAAGTCCACCTTTTTCAGACACTCTAGAGAAAGTCATTCCTTATGCAAATAAATACCGACCCAGCTTCTTATGGGAACATTCCATCCCAAACTGTCAGGTGAGGCCCCCTCTAGAAGGGACAACAAATAACCACAGACTAGTTAAATATAGATCTATGTCACCTTCTGTGGATTTGAACCTTGGTCCTCAAATGCTGGGAGTGTCTTAATAACAGGAGCCTTGTTGAAACTGCCTCCATTGAAAACCTACTCTTTCTGATAGAGATGTGTCTCAGAGAGAAGAAGACATATCGAGGAATACCAAAAGTATACGATGGAAAGGATGGATCAGGGATTCAAATGCTCATTGTAAACACAAGGAGATGATAGAGGGAGCGGTGAAACTTTTCAAACACTCACCCCCAATCACAGATCTGGGTTGAATCCATTATCGTTCTTTAGCTCACTTCACCACCCAGTTCAGACCCAGCCATATGCAAATCAGTCTTGACCCTGTGCCTCATGGGAACAGTCCAGCCCGAATTGCCAAGCCAGGTCTTTCCTGGACCCGAAACAAGCATCCTGGGACCTGTATCGGGGTAACACCGCTCATCAGTCGGGCTAGCTTGAATACAGTGGCAAAGTGAGCAAGGGACCCACGTCTGTGCATACCCTGCCAACTTAGGGCGAACAAAACAAACACAAAGAGATGATGGATGGAGCACTGAAACTTTTCAGACACTGACCCCCAGTCACAGATCTGGGTCTGAACTGAGGTGGCGAAGTGAACTAAAGAACGATGATGGATTCAACCCAGATCTGTTACTGTTTGATTTACATGCCAATTCATCCTTCTAAGGTGAAACAATTGAGTACTAATAGAGTACTACTGAAGGGGGGTATTTGAACAAATGTTACATTTACTGACAGAAGAACTGTAATATTGACTGCTATACAAAATCTGTTATTATGAATCCTAACACTACTTTGGGCACAGAGAAGGAAGTCAACCAAAATGTCTGGCAGAGACTTTGTTTTTTGATAACTAATAGCCATACAATGGGCATAGAGAAACACTCCAAAG
Organism: Triturus cristatus; assembly: GCF_964204655.1. Classification (NCBI taxonomy): domain Eukaryota; kingdom Metazoa; phylum Chordata; class Amphibia; order Caudata; family Salamandridae; genus Triturus; species Triturus cristatus. Next base: position 885,771,798 of record NC_140594.1, read on the forward strand.
TGTACCATCTTAAACAGTGTTTCCTGAGGAGTTCCCTGTTTGTGTGGAGCAAATGCATTCTTGCTCCAGAGTTACTAGTCAGGAGACTTTTCATAACACAGCTCTTAAGGGAATTTCAATAGAAAATTATATTTATTGACTATATAGCTCTAGCAGTCTCACACAGAAATATGATCCTAGAAGAGATTGAGGTAGATATCTATTTCCACAAGTCTCTTGAGTGCAGAGGTACAAGACATATGTAAGAAGTTTATGGGGTTGGCTACTGCACTTCTACAAAAGCAGGCCTAGTTTTGTTGAGAACTTCAGAGTCAACTTTCATCAAAAAACCTTCATAAGGTAGTCTCATGTAGGGACTGCAAATATAACTCAATCACTAGTTAGTGTGTATGGCAGTTCTGGCAGGACAATAGACTAAATTGTAGCCCTAAGTAATTATCAGTGGCTCAAATTAATTTAGGCCATCCACCCATCACTTTTTTGTTGTCCTCAGTGCAATGTTCTATGTGTGATGGACATACCCAGATGTGAGTCCCTTGCTCATCACGCCATAGGTTTCAAGCTGCACCCTACTGCCAAGGCCCAAATAGGTAGAGGCTGTTTGGGATTAGTATGTGTTCCTCTCCAGAGTGGACCTGCCTTGACGTTTATGGATGGACAACTGTTCCTATTGCAGCAGGATGAAGGGTGATTTCAATTTGGCTCTTATGTATGTATGCACATATGTAAATGGCATTTCTATAGCATGGACCTAGCCAAAAGGCGGCGGAGCATTGTACATGGCCAAAACAAGAATTAAGCCAGTGAGTAATAGAAGAGTAAGCTGAGTTGTGGACAGTTAATGCATTGTGGTACAACGTTCTTTAAAGAGATGAGCCTTCAACTATTTTCAAGATTTTTCCTGTCTGAGGGAGCATGGTGGGGAAAATATGATCCACTGAATTGAGTCCCAGAGAAGTTACAAATGTCTGAGATGAATTCAAGCAATCCACCCATCACCTTTTGTTGTCCTCAGTGCAAATATAACTCAAGTTATAGTGGAATATGTTGTGCCCTACACAAGTAGAAACAGGTAGCTCTGTAGTATTTCCAAGTCTTCTTTATTGGGTCCATGTCCAGTTAACACATTTCTTAGTCCAGCCAGCTCTGGTCAAGTAGCAGCCCCACCAAGAGCAGCCCTCCCAGCTGCACAGCGAATCTCTAACTCACAACACTCAGGCACCCAGGCATTCCACGCATCACAGTCACACCAACATTCCGTAACCACCTCACACTGAGCAGCTAGGAACAGCTAGGCTGGTTTACATATAAATGCAAAATAGAGGCTACAACATTATCCCTTTCCTTTAAATAAAAACACAAATAACAAAACTTCAAGGGAAGAACTATGCACAATAAAGCAGTAGTGTTCTAAACTCAGGGATGCAACATAAAGCAAGACATCACGAGAAAGTGAACAATAAAAAAAGAAAGGATGGATAAAATACAACATACATAAGTATCAATATCCCCCGTGAAAAAATGATTAAATCTTGGTTGCTGTACCAGTGATCCATGAAAGACGCATGAGTAAGTCCGCTCGTCGCCAAAATAATGTTGTGCCCTACACAAGTAGACACAGGTAGGCCTGTAGTATTTCCAAGTCTTCTTTATTGGTTCCATGTCCAGTTAACACATTTCTTAGTCCAGCCAGCTCTGGTCAAGTACCAGCCCCACCAGGAGCAGCCGCCCTGCTGCTCAGCCCATCTCTAACTGACAACACTCATCCACTCAGGCACCCAGGCATTCCACGCATCACAGTCACACCAACATTCCGTAACCAACTCACACTCTGGCTGAGCAGCTCGGAGCAGCAGGACTGGTTTACATATAAATGCAATATAGAGGATACAACAGAATATAACATAACCCTGCATTTTCAAGCCTTTTGCACCCTTTAGAATCTAACAGTTGGTGACACACATTCCTGCTCTATACTGCTAGGTAAGATTCCTTGCAAAACATGGCTGTGAGAGTCTGGATTATTGATTAGGGGGAAGGGTTCAAATTATGAATCAGGGGTCTTGTTACATTAGTGTACTGTCTTAATGAGGTAACATGGCTTAACCCTTGGTAGCTTAGGCATAACGGGGCAGACTTCTTTACAGAGAAATGCCTCGTAGGTGTATAAGCAGCACCAAAACAATTTTAAGAGCACAAAACAAGCCAATGAAATTCCCAAATCAATTAATTAACGACATGTAAGACTTAATAACAATTACATAGAAATGTTCCGAAATAGATTAAAGGGATCAGAGACATGGATTGTTAAACAAAAATGTGAAAAAACATCTAAGGGACAGTGGGGTTGTATAAGTCCATGTTGGTCCGTGTGTATTACTGAAATACATCACTGGGCCAATCTTGTAGCAAAACTACAAGAACAAAAAACATTTATAATTGAACAGTTCAGTCTCATAGAGACATGGAAAATAAGAACAGAGACAATGGTGCCAATTACGATCCGGTAAAAAATGTCCACGTACGACTCGTATCCGGTCTTTTTACCGTACGAATCGTACAAGTGCCGTACAAACTGGCAATCACGATTCGCATGGTAAAAAGTCCATACGAACCACCTTGGGAATTATTCCCCACACGTCCTCGGGTCGGAAAATGTGTCCGACACGTCCTCGGACGATTTACCGTACAAATGTGAAAAGTGAAGTCCGACCGAGGAATCACGATCCAACCCGTGTGTCCGATCTTACAACCGTATGGTAAAAACACCGTCCGCACCGAACTCCCATTGCAACCATGGAGACATGTGCCCGCATACGCGCCCAACACTCCCCCCAGCACCCATACGTTCGAGTCGTACTCCCCGTGAATGTACACCCCCCCTGTATGTACACCCGTGTACGTGTCGAACCCCCACCCATGTATGTACACCCGTGTACGTACGAGTAGTACCCCCACCCGTGTACGTGTCGTACCACCGTGTATGTACACCCCTGTACGTTCGAGTCGTACCCCCACCCGTGTACGTGTCGTACCACCGTGTATGTACACCCCTATACGTTCGAGTAGTACCCGTGTACGTGTCGTACCACCGTGTATGTACACCCCTGTACGTTCGAGTCGTACCCCCACCCGTGTACGTGTCGTACCACCGTGTATGTACACCCCTGTACATTCGAGTAGTACCCCCACCCGTGTACGAGTCGTACCACCGTGTATGTACACCCCTGTACGTTCGAGTCGTACCCCCACCCGTGTACGTGTCGTACCACCGTGTATGTACACCCCTGTACGTTCGAGTAGTACCCCACCCGTGTACATGTCGTACCACCGTGTATGTACACCCCTGTACGTTCGAGTCGTACCCCCACCCGTGTATGTGTCATACCACCGTGTATGTACACCCCTGTACGTACGAGTCGTACCCCCACCCCTGTACGTGTCGTACCACCGTGTATGTACACCCCTGTACGTTCGAGTCGTACCCCCACCCCTGTACGTGTCGTACCACCGTGTATGTACACCCCTGTACGTACGAGTCGTACCCCCACCCCTGTACGTGTCGTACCACCGTGTATGTACACCCCTGTACGTTCGAGTAGTACCCCCACCCGTGTACGTGTCGTACCACCGTGTATGTACACCCCTGTATGTTCGAGTCGTACCCCCACCCCTGTACGTGTCGTACCACCGTGTATGTACACCCCTGTACGTACGAGTCGTACCCCCACCCCTGTACGTGTCGTACCACCGTGTATGTACACCCCTGTCCGTTCGAGTAGTACCCCACCCGTGTACGTGTCGTACCACCGTGTATGTACACCCCTGTATGTTCGAGTAGTACCCCCACCCGTGTACGTGTCGTACCACCGTGTATGTACACCCCTGTACGTTCGAGTCGTACCCCCACCCCTGTACGTGTCGTACCACCGTGTTTGTACACCCCAGTATGTTCGAGTCCTACCCCCACCACTGTACGTGTCGTACCCCCGTGTACCTACACCCGTGTACGTCCGAGTCGTACCCCCACCCGCGTATGCATGGAGCGTACCCCCACCACAACATCCTAAGGACGGAGCGCACCCCAGGCCCCAACATCACAACCGAATGTACGACTCGTACCAAGCCACACAAGGACAGCACTGTACAACAAAATGGCTCATGTACACACCGTATACACGCCAAAAAACGCACGTACACAACCAGGACAAACCAAAACGACACAAGAATACACCATTCGAATGGCACAAAGCCACAAAACATGTCCAACAACTACCAAAACAACACATTCACTGACCTGCAATAGCCAAAAACAAACAGAGGCCCAAAACACCACCTCTCCTTATAACACACCCACCCAAAGTTCAAACATAGCCACACCCACCAATGGACCAATAAAAAGGGCCCACACACACAAACCATGAGCCTTTGCAACAGACTCACTGCTGCCAGACCCCACAGACAACCTACAGCACCAAAGTAGAAGCTACACCACACCTTACACTTGCACACCTTCACACAACCACCTTCTCAAACACACCCTCATCACATTCACACACACACCTGCACAACCACACCCACACACCCACAACCATCCACACACCCCCCCCCACCATCCACACCCACACCCCTCACCATGCCCACTAACAAGAATCCAAAGTTCAGTAACCGAGAGTTGGAGGTCCTTGTCGATGAAATCCTCAGAGTCGAGCCACAGCTCTTTGGAACCTTGGTCAGACAGACCAGCATGTCAGAAAAAACAGCCATGTGGCAGACCATCGTCGATGCTGTGAATGCTGTTGCGGACACCAGAAGGAACAAGCAGGAATGCCAAGCCAGGTGGTACGATCTGCGGAGGAGGGTCCGAGCCAAGATGCTGGATGAACACAACCAGGCCAACGTCACAGGAGGAGGGCCGTCCCGCAGACCCGTACACTACCATCCCTGGGAGGAGAGGGTGATGGCCATACTGCTGGTGGAGGCAGTCGAAGGATTAGGAGGACTCCGAGACCCGGGTGAGTACACAAACAACGCACCTCACATGGGGGGAACGTCATCCACAACCAAACTCACAAACAGGCACGCAACCACCCCAAGCTATCGCATGACTCAACCACACTCCATGAACACGCACATGCCACTGTCGCCACCATGCCCCATGCACCCAGCTGGACAATGTCAAGTCACAGGCCATAGAAGACACCAACACATGACACGGTAACCCGGATGGCGGGAGGGTGGGCCCCAAAATCCACATAGTGCAACTCAGAAGCAGACAACAATGCCCTCTGCCCATATGGCCTAGGTCACAGCCAGACAAACAGTGTGTCCCCACACAGGAAAGACTCGCCAGCAAATGGCGGACGCCTTGCATCAACACATGGGGGTGAAGGCACTGTTTTGCACATGACAGCAGCTAATGAACAGCCAACATTGTGAAAGAGTGGCAGCACACACCACCACAGCAGCAGCGCAAAGACACACACTACACCCAATGGGTGCCTGGAGATCAGAAACAAACTCACATCAACAAGCCAAGGGCCATTCAAAGATCTGCTAACAGTGTGTGCCCAGGAAGCTGGGCTGAGGTGACAGAGGGTGACACACAGAGGGAGGGAGAGGGGGACAGAGAGGGAGGGAGAGGGGGACAGAGAGGGAGGGAGACACAGGGACACGGACAGAGGGAGGAGGCTGACACACAGAGGGGGGGAGAGGGGGACAGAGAGGGAGGGAGACACAGGGACACGGACAGAGGGAGGAGGCTGACACACGGAGGGAGGGAGAGGGGGACAGAGAGGGAGGGAGAGGGGGACAGAGAGGGAGGGAGAGGGGGACAGAGAGGGAGGGAGAGGGGGACAGAGAGGGAGGGAGACACAGGAAGACGAACAGAGGGAGGAGGCTGACACATAGAGGGAGGGAGAGGGGGACAGAGAGGGAGGGAGAGGGGGACAGAGAGGGAGGGAGAGGGGGACAGAGAGGGAGGGAGACACAGGAAGACGGACAGAGGGAGGAGGCTGACACACAGAGGGAGGGAGAGGGGGACAGAGAGGGAGGGAGACACAGGGAGAGCAATTCAGTCCTTTGGTGTGTGGGAATGTCTGCTCGTCAGCAGGTGGACTGCGTGCATGTAGACAAGGGTGGCCAGTGCCAGCACCCCCCCTCTCCTCCATGGCAAAACACAGGGCCATGTCACAACCTGTGCACGAGGACAACGACAGCTACCTGCATCATTGAAGTGTGTGTAACTACTTCATGTGCCCACGTACAGTGCAACACGGAAGGCGCCAATGCACGGCTCGCCACACCTGCCCACTCCACTGCTGACTGCAGTCACACTTGACGCAGCAAGTACAACTGTGCCACACATAGTTAAAGGCGCCAAACCTGTGCACAAGGGACACACCCATGCACAAGTGCACTGTGAGTGGAATGCCAGACAGATCCAAATTCCCAGAGGAAATGTTCCAACTTTGAAACTGATGAAACATGGATGTTGCATGGACCAAAATTAACATTGTCTCTCTCACACACAGGTCAACCTCGTGGTTCACCCCCCAACACTGGGGGGGAAGACTCACAGGACCCGGCTCTGCGGGAGGCCGATCCCACCGGCAGCGACGACTCTCACCACTCTGTGGACGACCCCGACCAACCTGGCCCCTCTGGTGTCCAACGACCTGCAGCACCTGCGTCAGGTACAACGGTGCCAACCACCACCCCCACTCCTGCCACATCCCAGGAGACACCCAGGATTCCTGCCCCACCACCACAAAGCAGCCAGGCTGGCCAGGAGGGACACGGTGTCCCGGGCACCCAGGAGGAGGCAGGCGACAACGCCAATGCCACCCCTCAGGGGGTCCCGGTGACCCGATGTGCCCACAAGGGCAGGCCAGGTGCAAGTGGGCAGGGGTGGTGGGAGTGGAGGACGGCGGAGGCGCCAGCCTGACCAGTTGGCTGGGGACCCGGTATATTCCCATGTCCGAAACATCCTGGACACATACCGGCAGGACACCACGGGCCTGGCCCAGGTTGTGTCCGTCCTCGAGGGGATCAAGACCCAGCAGGCCCAGCAACATGCGGAGCTACATGCCTGTCTACTGCAACACCAACGGAGGATGGAGGACGGACAGGCTGAGCTCGTGACGGCGTACACGGGAATTCACGATACACTCCGTCGGATGGCCGACAACATGGCCAACCCTCCCTGTGCCAGAAGGCGTAGAACATCACCACCCACAGGGAGGGATCAGGAGGAGGAGGAAACATCCGATGGAGCATCCCAGACGTCGTCACGGCCTGCTTCTGAGGGTCCCCGCAGGAGGGCGGGTCGTCCACGGAAAGGACCGTGAGGGTCGGCGCTACAGCACCATCTCCCAGGACACCTGGCCTGGCACCTGGCCCACTGGAGCAACAGCAGCACAGCATCAAAAGACATTCTCTGCCACATGGCCCTGCTGGTCACTGTCTGACCAATGTTGACAAAGACTGTGGCATGGACTCTGAGGATTTCTAATGGCAAGGACACCAACTCCCCTACTGAACTTTGGATTCCAAACACCCGGAAAGCCCCTCATGTCATACACCCCCCCCCCCCCCCCCCCACTAAAATAAAAAGTCACACCATGATGAGAAGATGCCTGCTGGTTGCATTATTACCTTACATGTGTCTTGTAAAGTCTAACCATGCCTGAGTTCTCTTTTGACTTCAACCATCCACACCCTGGGGCATGAGCATGAGTCTGGCACAGGACACACGGGTCACAGTGTATTAGGAGCACCATATACACCCGTGATGGGCCCAACCAGCTGAGGGGGTGGCCGCACAACCGTGCTGACAGACAAATTGAGTACAGCAACAGTCATGCGCAGAGGTCAGGGATCATGTCCAGTGTCCTGGGGGGCACCCAGGTATGTGTAGACAGGTGGCAGAACCATGTCCTGCAAGCTTGAGTCCGGTGGATGCACATAATGGGGGCCTGGCCAACGTTGGATGCATGGGGATAGCACATGTCACAATACCCACACAGTCATGGACATCATGCACAACACACAGTCACATCCCACACACACAGCTTGCATGTTGCTACTCGACACATAGACACATAGCCACTATCAGGGAAAACCATGCCAGACATGCAGGATGCACCGTGGCAACACACCAGCATTGACTGAGAAGAGGCACCTTGGAGGCCTAGGGACACCTTTATTAGTCATGTTTTCGGGATTGCAGAGGCAACTTGAAGTACACATGAACACTTCATGTGGAGTAACATGTGGGTCCAACACTGGCACCCCCCTTCTGCAGCACAAATGTGTGATAGCCATGGAACTGGCACACAAGCGTCGGCTAACAGCTAAACACCCACAGCTGCTCACGGAGAGCCTGCCATACACCATTGATCATCTTATGTGGAAGTCCCACAGCATGTCAAGCCAATGCAAACCGTATGTGTCCGAGGGCAGTGTTACACACATTGATGCCATCATCACAATCCACTATCCCATCACTGATGACTGTCAACAAGTCTGACCATCTATTCAGGTGTACCCAGCTGCATGTAATGTGCACCATGGTGATGCGACATGTCTGCAGAGGAACCAAACATCGACAGGGGCAGTGTGCATACATCGTGAACAACTGCCACACCCAATACACCCCTGATGCATCCCTTACCCTAAGGAGACTTCCAAACTTGTCCGTGCCTGTAACGCAGAGTCAGCACACGATGACGTGTCCATGAGGAATAGCAGTGCCACAACAATGCAAGCAGCAGACGGCATGCGCAAGTACCTGGGGAAGAGAGACACACAAGTCAGCCACAAAAAGCACAGCCACTTGCATGTGCATTTACTCGACACATGTATGGATGACAACATGCTAGGTCACAATTATGACTGGGGAAATACAACCATCACTGGCACCATCACTCCAGTGACACACCCACACACACCTCTGACTCACGTGCCATACATGCAGGTGGAGACACACATCACAACACATGCCACACGGGGACCAATGCGTGCACACTCAGACACTGGTACTCACCACTAAGCAAAGAAGTCGCGTATGAGCCGAGTCCGGATGTCCTCTTGCGGCTCCACATCCTCCACATCACTAGCCCCATTGCCAAGCCCTTCGTCCTCCACGGGTGGATGGTCCTCGTCATCTTGATCCAGGATGAGTGGCACAGCTTTCTCAACTGCCATGTTGTGCAGCATGCAGCAGACCATGAAGATCTTGCAGACCTTCGCCGGGGCATATGGGAGTGCGCCGCCAGTCTTGTGTAGGCACCTGAATCGGCTCTTCAGCAGGCCAAACGTCCTCTCTATCACTCGCCTTGTCCGGCCATGGGCGGTGTTGTAGCGGAGCTGGGCCGGCGTGATGGGGTTGCGGAGAGGTGTGATCAGCCATGGCATGTTGGGATAGCCAGCGTCCCCTACATGGGAAGCACATTGACATCGTTAGAACAGGAGAAGCGGTCGTGCTGGAAGTCTACGCAAAATACAGGACAGACAGACTGTACCCACCAACAACACATGCTCGTTCGTTGCGCAGCTGCGTCATCATTTCAGGCATCCTGCTACGCCTCACGATGTAGGCATCGTGTGCTGATCCTGGGAAACGAGCACAGACATGTGAAATCACCATGTTGGACAGACACACCACAAGGGCATTGATGGAGTGGTAGTGCTTGCGATTGCGGAACGCTACCTCCTGTGCGTGTGGTGGTACCAAAGCTACATGTGTCCCATCTATGGACCCAATGACATGGGGCATCCCTCCCAGGGCATAGAATCCACGCTTGACCCCAGTCAACATTTCAGGGGTTGGGAAATGGATAAACTCATCCAGGTGAATCAACATGGCCTCTAAGAAATCATGCAGCACACGGCAGAACATGCTCTGGGACATGCCACCAACATGAGCTATGGTATTTTGAAAGGTACCCGTGGCTAGAAAATGTAGGGCTGTCATTACCTTCAGCTTGGGTGTCAGTGCCGTAGGATACCTGTGCAGCGGTTGCAGGTGTGGTGCCAGTCTTGCCGTCAAATCCAGAATCAACCGTTGGGGGAAGCGGTAGCACCGGATACAATCATTCTCCCGCATGGCAGCCAAGTCCGGAATTGCTCGGGGAAGAGGCGGCGCCCTGCAGGAATTTGGAAATGACAAGGAGGAGTGAGTGCACCACAACAACCAATAATTTGTCCTGAGCACATGTTAATCTGTCTATACACATATGCGACATACGGAGTGAGGTATGTGCCACATGCCCTGGACACGTATGGCTGGCAGGTGACACTCCTACCAAGACACAGCGACACACGCAGATTGAGAACCTCCACATGCCATGGCATGGGATTAGCTGTGTCCCAGTGCAAGTGAACAGCCAGAAGCAAGACAGGAGTGACATACACCCACACATCAGCAGAAGTAGGATGTCGATTGCAGAGACTGGTAGCGGAACACTAGAGCCACAGGTCACATGACATTACACTAGGACAGGCCACACACCTTGCCATGAAGGTGCACATGTGATGACTCACCACACATTCATAGAGAGGATGCAGACATGTCCTTGTTACGCTACTCCGTGTCCCATGCATGCATACGCACCTCACATCCGATACCACATGTGGCCTGGTGTGCGTAACAGTGTGCCATGGCCATCTACACACAGACACATGTTGGTTGCTGCAACGGCTGCAGCTTTTGAGGGAGCTCAAACATCTACCTAATGTGAACCCCCCACACATACATGACATAGTCACATCGTGCACCGTGGGTAGTGACATGTCAGGTGTGGTAACCCCTGTACCAGGCCTCAGGGGACACTTCCGTGAGTTGGTGTCCGTGCCATGCCAGTGACGCTCATGCCAAGTGTGCAGTACGACATGCACACATGTCAAAGGAGTCAAGGGCATGCCTGGCACACATTGCACCGTCACACATTACATATGTACACATCTCATCATACATCTGGTGCCTTCTCCACTCAGGAGTATTGTGCCACATCACACCCTTTCACACCTGTGCCCCACACATGTAGTACTGCCCAGACAATGCCTTGATGTCCATCCATGGACAAGTATGTCAGCCCTATCCCTTCCTGTGTGCTGCCTGTCACCACTGTGATGTGTGAAAAACACCGTACTTCTGCTAAGAGGGCCTGTGTACCTTCCCGTATCACTATGGGAGTGCTGCCGTATGTGTACCCATCGTGATGGTGAGCGTACAGGCGTGTGTACGGTCCGTACCACTACGAGTACGCATACGCAAGAACACTCATAGTGGTACGGCCCGTACACACGCCTGTACGCTCACCTGGCACCATGTATATTGACGTGAAATGTAGTACAAGTGTCCACTGTCCAGCCTGACCTGATTTTCCCAGTACATACTCACGGTGGCCATTGCCTGTGTGTCTTGTTACAATCATCTCATGATGCCCATTTGTACATGATTATTTGGACAGGCGCACCTTGGGTATTTTGTGTGCAATATTGAATTTTGCATCCCATGTGTATTTCACCCAGACTAAGAGATGTACGTGCTTCCTGTGTCTCCAAAGAATTGTCTCATGTAGGGGGTGGGTGGTGCGGGCATGGCCGACATGTCAAGACCTGAAATCTCCTTGCTAGGACTGGCCAGTGTGTGATGTTTGCCTGGACATACACTCAAGGTGCAGTGTGCCAGTCAGGGTGGGCATGTTATCAGTATTACCCATGCTGCATGTGCCTCTAGTTCCTGGCTATGGTCCCTGCTCATCCCTATTTCCTGCCACGCTGTGTGGTGCAGATGCAGTGCTGGATTGTCCCCAGGGCCTTGCTCCTCAGTCAAAATTCCATGTCATCTCATTTGGTATTGTCATGCTCTCCATAGTTTTTCGGTGGCATGGTGGGTCAAACAACTGTGTCTTGCATGCCCTACATATGTACCTTGTTTAGTAGTTGTAACTCTTCTTTTGTTTCAGGCTATGCACTGTAACCTAAGTAGATTGGACTCATGTGACATATGTATACAGGTGTATGATTAATTTCTGTCTCTTCACCCTGCCCACAGCATCGTCGGGGGACACGGAGGGAGACATGGACACAGACGGCGCAGAGGGACCGAGCACCAGTGCCAGCGGTGACATCGGGGCTGGCACATCGAGTGGGCGGAGGAGAGTGAACCCGGGGACCTGTCGACTGGCACAACAGAGTATGAAGCTGACGGGTCCGAGGATGATCTCTCCGAGTGGGCGGTGGCTGCACCACCATCTGACAGCAGCCCTACATCTCGCACCGCCCCCTCCATTGGCATCAGCCGCCTCCCACATGCTCGTGTCCCTTCCCAGCGTGCCCAGTCACCACATGTCTCCTTCCTGCCAGACACCGCACCCCCTGCCCCTGTCTCCACTGCTGCCGCCAATGCCGAGTCTGTGGACATCCAGCGGCAGTTGCAGGTTGGTCAGACTGCGATCCTTAATGTCCTCCATGCCCACAGCCAGGTCCTCAACAACATGGAGGCATACTTGGAGGGCATTCATTCATCGCAGGCTGACCAACGCAACTTGCTGAGGTCAATAGACTCGACACTGACTGCAGCAGTGGGTCTCCTGCAGCGCTACGTCCCACCCCCTACCCCTGCCCCTTCCACACTTCCCACTCCCATACCTGTCCCACATACACCCAGACGTCAGCATGCACCCACCACAACAGACACAGGCACCACACCAGCAGGGAAGGTCCGCCGCACACCTCCTGACACGCACACACAGGGTGTAGTAGGCACACCCACTGGGTCGGGGGCAAACGTGTGACACGCAGCCAGAGTGGGAGTCCGCATTCCACACTATCCACTCCCTCCAAATCCCCTCCCCTCAGCTCTCCTGGCCACATCTCCCCAAAGACTCCTTCATGGCCGCTCTGTCCCTGAGCCCCACAGTGACACCACCCCGCAAGCGGTCAAGGAAGTCCACGGTCAGGGTGCTTGAGTCCCCCCCTGTCCACACCCTCCCCCAGTGGCGCTGCGACCCATCCCTCTGACCCCCCCCTCCTTGGGGCCTGTGGTTCCTTCGGGTGCAGGGGAGTCCCTGGAGGACCTTGCCGAGGTGTGCAGTGCGCTCCTAGAATCCACCTTTGGCCCTGCCCCACCCCCTGTGGTGGAGTCCTCCATCCCTGCACCCACGTCGCCTACCCTTCGCCCTCCTGTCCCTGCAGTGCCTGTTCCTTCCCCCCCACATGATGCCCTCACCCCTGTGGAAGACGGCTTGTAACTGTGCAGGCAAGCTAGGGGACACGCATCCCACTGTGTCCCCCATCCAGCTGTGACTCATGGACTGCCCTATGGGCTTTGTAAATATTGAACTTTCTACTAACACACTATTTAAGTTCATGCTGATTAAAGCCATTTTTGTTTCCTTTGAACACTACTGCTTTTCTGATGTTGCTGTTGGTGGGGCTGCAACCTGATTTTGGGTGGTAATCATGTGTTGGGTGTGTGGGAAATATAGTAGTGTGCTGGTCATAGGGGGACCCTGGTATCTGTGTGCCATCACACGGTGTTAGCTAGGTTTCTCTGTCCATGTACGCAGTTGCTGCATGGTGGAATTGTACCAAGGTGTATTCCTTCCTCTGTGTACCCTGACATCTTCCCTGCAGGGTGTTCCCAATATGTGGTGCTGAGCTGTGTCTACACCAGCTGGGTGTGTGACGGACTCCTTCAACTTTGCACATGCATGCTGAGCGATGTCTCCACCTGCATCATTCGTGGCATCCTTGGTAGTCATAGTACTTGTGTGTGTGGACTATTGACATGACTTCATGTGTACATGTTTTCTTTTCTGCGCTATGCATGCGTATACTCCCAGCCTCGCACACATGTGGTACATATACTGCAGGGTCTTTGTGCACCTGACGTACATTTGTGGGCATGGTATCTGTGGCTACTCCACCCTTTGCGTTGCATGGGCACTGCTGGGAGTGTTAGGCACCCACCCCTCCTGTCTCTGGGCACTGCTGGGGGGACTCTGCACACACCCCTCCTGTGTCTGGGCACTGCTGGGAGGACTCTGCACACACCCCTCCTGTCTCTGGGCACTGCTGGGAGGACTCTGCACACACCCCTCCTGTGTCTGGGCACTGCTGGGAGGACTCTGCACCCACCCCTCCTGTCTCTGGGCACTGCTGGGAGGACTCTGCACACACCCCTCCTGTGTCTGGGCACTGCTGGGAGGACTCTGCACACACCCCTCCTGTCTCTGGGAACTGCTGGGAGTGATAGGCACCCACCCCTCCTGTGTCTGGGCACTGCTGGGAGGACTCTGCACCCACCCCTCCTGTCTCTGGGCACTGCTGGGAGGACTCTGCACACATCCCTCCTGTCTCTGGGCACTGCTGGGAGTGATAGGCACCCACCCCTCCTGTCTCTGGGCACTGCTGGGAGGACTCTGCACCCACCCCTCCTGTCTCTGGGCACTGCTGGGAGTGATAGGCACCCACCCCTCCTGTGTCTGGGCACTGCTGGGAGGACTCTGCACCCACCCCTCCTGTCTCTGGGCACTGCTGGGAGGACTCTGCACACACCCCTCCTGTGTCTGGGCACTGCTGGGAGGACTCTGCACCCACCCCTCCTGTCTCTGGGCACTGCTGGGAGGACTCTGCACCCACCCCTCCTGTCTCTGGGCTCTGCTGGGAGGACTCTGCACACACCCCTCCTGACTCTGGGCACTGCTGGGAGGACTCTGCACCCACCCATCCTGTCTCTGGGCACTGCTGGGAGTGATAGGCACCCACCCCTCCTGTGTCTGGGCACTGCTGGGAGGACTCTGCACACACCCCTCCTATTTAACAATATGTATGCTTTATCCATACACGTGTGTGGGTTCGCTCCATGGGGGCACGGGTCATACTTACACTGTTGGGGTGGGGGGTACGCTCAATGCATACGGGTGGGGGGACTTGTCATACTTACACTGTTGGCATGGGGGTATGCTCCTTGCATACGTGGGTGGGGGTACATGTCATACTTACACTGTTGGGGTGGGGGTTACGCTCCATACGTACGCGTGTGAGGGTACGGGTCGTACATACACTGTTGGGGTGGCGGTTCGCTCCATATGAACGCGGGTGAGGGTACGGATCGTACATACACTGTTGGGGTGGGGGTTCGCTCCATACGAACGCGGGTGAGGGTACGGGTCGTACTTACACTGTTGGGGTGGGGGTACGCTCCATACGTCCGCGGGTGAGGGTACGGGTCGTACTTACACTGTTGGGGTGGGGATACGCTCCATAAGTCCGCGGGTGAGGGTACGGGTCGTACTTACACTGTTGGGGTGGGGGTATGCTCCATACGTACGCGGGTGGGGGTACGGGTCGTACTTACACTGTTGGGGTGGGGGGTACGCTCCTTGCATACGTGGGTGGGGGTACGTGTCGTACTTACACTGTTGGGGTGGGGGTTCGCTCCATACGTCCGCGGGTGAGAGTACGGGTCGTACTTACACTGTTGGGGTGGGGGTACGCTCCATACGTACGCGGGTGGGGGTACGGGTCGTACTTACACTGTTGGGGTGGGGGTACGCTCCTTGCATACGCGGGTGGGGGTACGTGTCGTACTTACACTGTTGGGGTGGGGGGTACGCTCCATACGTACGCGTGTGAGGGTACGGGTCGTACATACACTGTTGGGGTGGGGGTTCGCTCCATACGAACGCGGGTGAGGGTACGGGTCGTACTTACACTGTTGGGGTGGGGGTTCGCTCCATACGTCCGCGGGTGAGGGTATGGGTCGTACTTACACTGTTGGGGTGGGGGTACGCTCCATACGTATGCGGGTGGGGGTATGGCTCGTACTTACACTGTTGGGGTGGGGGGTATGCTCCTTGCATACGCGGGTGGGGGTACGTGTCGTACTTACACTGTTGGGGTTGGGGGTAAGCTCCATGCATACGGGGTGGGGTACGATCCGTACATATCCGTCCCCACGCTATGTGATGCTTGTGCGGCCCGTACCCAGGCCTTTGCCATGTGGGTACGAGCCGTCCCGCCATTGTTGTGGTGACGTAGGTGTGGGCGTGGTACAACTCGTACCCACGCTCTTGAGGACGTACCTGTCTGGTTGTGTTGCCGGTTCGCGTCGTCAAGAACTTCCGTTGTGGCGGTCGCTGGCTTAGCTGGACACGCCCCCACCCCCTCGTAGTGACCAGGGCCTGAGGGTCAGGTATGTCCAGGGCATGTGTGCTGTGTGAGTATGGTGCGGGTTTTGTGACCTGCCCCTGGTCCTGCCCCCCCCCTTTCCCCCCTCCCTTTGTTGTTCTGACCTTCTGCGGCGTCTGCGTCGTAACCTGTAGAGGAGGTCGACTGCTATGAGGGCCGGGATGACACGTAGGTTCGGATCCATGTCTGTCCGTCGCGTACGGGTACTCCTTGTTCGCGTCGTCCTGATTTCCCGGCAGTTTTTGGCTGCCGGAAAATATTCACCGTGCGGGATGACGTCGGTGCGAATCGTAATTCCTGGTTCGTGAATGGCAGGCTGCGAGCGTCCCGACGTCAGGTCGGCGCTTTCCCGGATCGCATTTGTATGTTTATTTTCGTGGGTCGGGGTTTTGTACGATTCGTACGGAAATGGTGTGTCCGTGCGAATCGTAATTCCATGTTGGTAGATTTTGACGACCGGGTACGCGTCGGACGGAGAATATGCTCCATCCGACGGTTCGTACCCGGTTTTTACAGGATCGTAATCGGCACCAATGTCTTTTCAGGCTAGTACATTTGAATGTTTCCATTCTTCCTTGTGCTCCTGTGTGGGACACCAGCTACAGCTCCAATAAGGAGATAACCCTGCCTGCTCCTGCTTCCTGCCAAAGCTAAGGGTCCCACTTTCTTCAGAATCTGGAAAACATCCTCCTGAACACTTCTAAAGCTCCAAGACAACTGAAAGACATCTCTAGGGTCTAGGCAGCAATTCAGTAGTGGATACTCATTCACTCCTACCAGGGTTCAAGGAAGGTCCAGTACAGTTCTCATCCAGCTGGCCAGTTGGTTCTTCCACATAGTAAATGGAAGAAGATTCTTCAGCTTTTTGTTTCTGAGGATGTTGAACACAAACCAGGGCCACATGTTGATCTGTCTCCAGTCAGACAAGACCAGCTATCCTCTTCCAGTTCTTCTGGTCTGATCCAAGTTCAGCTTTGGTCTGAGAAACTTGTTTGTGGGAAGTCATTAGATAATACACACATTAACTAGTGAATGATGATACAAGTCTCTTTCTAATCCTAACAGTATTCCCACTGCTCAACTTGTGCTCTCTTTAGAAGTACTTTCTTTCGCCTAAATGCAAATAAACCCCATAAATCCATGTTCTGGCCACTCTTTCACCCATCTTATTTATCACTCTCATCACTCATTCTTTGTGTACCATGGTCCATTCTCTCATTCAGCTGGTGCCATACTCTCCTGTTTCATTATCTTTTGCTATTCATACTGTGCTTCCGTCCTCTGTCTTTCATACACTATGTTATTCATTCCTATGCATTACAGGCCAGGTGCATTGGTTCACTTGTATTCCTATATGAGGGCATAAGCAGTGCATGGCCAGGTGCAAGTTGTAGTTAGATCAGTAAAATGTAACTGTTTAATTGTTTTTTTTTTTTCTTCAGACATTAGGCTTTATCTCATTTCAGCATCTAACTATAACGTCACTACAAACGTTCTAGGGTTTGTTAACGTAAAGTAAGATCTTATTACCATACCTAACTATAGGTTGTGTGATAGAAGCACGAATGGTTTTACCACACATGCCTCTACCACGCAGCCCAACTACGAATGCATCTTAACTATGCATTCCTTTCGCACGCATGCCTTTACCATGAAATTTTGTGGTATATGCATGAATGGTGAAGAGGTATGTATGGCTATGCTCGCCACTACCCCGCCTCCCCCGACCCCCCAAACCTGCCCGCGCTGTCCCTTAAACTACCTCAATCTCTTCCATTGCCCTTAACCCTACCTGCGCCAACACTAAAAACGACCCTGACTACCCATTCCCCTCCCACTGCCCTAAGGCCTAATACCCTACAATACCCCGACCTCCCTGCCATCCCTGAAACAACCCCAACCCTTTCCACTACCCTAAAACCTACCACGACCTAAAAACTAACCCAACTACCCATTCCCCTCCCACTGTCCCAAGGCCTAAAACCATGCACCCTAACTTATATTACCCTGCCCCACCCACCTCCCGCACTGTCCCTTAAACTACTCCAACCCCTTCCACTGCCGTAAAACCTACCCGATCCCCCAGCCCTAAAAACTACCGCAACTACCCATTCCTATCCCACTGCCCTAAGGGCTAAAACCGACACTACCCTGCCCTTGTGCCCTGCCTTAAACTTCTCCAACCCCTTCCACTGCCCTAAAACCTACTCCGACCCCCACCCTAAAAACTAACCTAACTGCATATTCCCCTCCCAGTGCCCTAAGGCCTAAAACCCTGCACCCTAGCTTACACTACCTTGCCCGTGCCTCCTGCACTGTCCCCTAAACTACCCCAACCCCTTCCACTGCCCTAAAAACTACCCCGCAGCCCTAAAAACTACCCCAAATATCCATTCCCCTCCCACTGCCGTAAGGGCTAAAACCCTACACTACCCCACCCCGTGCGGTCTCTTAAACTACCCCAATGTTTTCCACTGCCCTAAAACCTACTCCTACACCCCATCCGACCCCACATCTTCCTGCTTCCTTCTGTCTCCACTGTCTTCCATCCCTGCAGCAGCTAGACTGCACACTGTCTTAAACATGCATATGCGTGGATACTGCATATGCATGGTTAAGGCAAGCATGGTAGAGCTTGCATAGTCAGAACATGCATGGTTTAGACTGTGGTGTTCCGACTGTTTCCCCTAACTCTAACATCATTCTAAATGTTGTTTTTCTTCAGTGAATTTCTGTGGTTTAAATCAAATCCATCCAACTGCACCTCTGTGCCCGGCCTTTGACTGTGGAGAGGTGACCATATGAACCTGCAGCCAACTCCCAGCTAGTGGCCAACACATGCTGTGCACAGATTTTGGCCAGGTGTAGTGGAGGAGGGGTTGTCCACAGGTCCTGGCCTCTAGCCAGGCCCATCGGCCAGCAACACCATGAGCCCCCAACCCCGACAACTCCCAAACCACATTGTGTTTTGCTATATATGTTTGGGGGGTATTACTGCACTCCAGTGATACCCCACAGCACAAGCCTCAACTCCATGATACCACGGTGGAGTGCAAACATCCCCGGTGAAGTTTGCACAGTGTCGCAGTTCTATGAGGGTGAAACTTGTGCTGCGACTTCCATGAGGAGGGTGTGCTGGGTCCCGCAGAAGTATAATTTTTGTTTTAAAATTTTGACCCCTGGGTGGGGTCACACCCACAAGTGCCTGAGGGTCAGAGTAGCCCTACCAAACCCTCTTATGTGTAATAGTGGGTGCAACATATTTATCTGGGATGCGACAAGCCAATCATATTGCTTGGTACCTTGCAACTGGCCGATAGGAGATAAAACTCTTTTGGTCAATCAGAGGTCCCTATTTTCGGAATGTTTGGTACTCTGGGACTCTTGAGGGACTTCCGCTGGACCAACCATCCAGATGTGCCTAACAGTTTAACGCCTTAATGATCCCCCAGAACACCTCTTTAGATGAGAATTTCTCAAAAACTGCTGAATCACAAAAAAACACGCTTTCTGGGTAAAGTTCTAACTTTACGCCAAATTTGGCTTAGCCACTTTTTCTGTATCAGAGGGTAGAGTTTCTTATGGAAATGAACATGGGAAATTAACGTTTTGGTACCTGCAAAGCGGAGCAGCGGTTGAAGAACTTTTTTTTTAAAGATTTTGTGCAGATTTGTAAAATGACCCCAAAGTTATTATAAATATCATTAATTCCATTCACTTTCTACCCTTACTATAACTACACAGTGGCAAACACCAGTTGCACAGTTTCCAGTGAAAAAGCACTTTTTTTTATTTCTGTATAACCTTTCTTCAAATGGACGGAGTTGTGTGAAATTTGTCAATCTACCAACTCAGTCAACTGACGTCCAGCATGCCAAGCTTCATGAAGATCCATTCATGGAGAAAAAATAAAAAAGTAAGTTGAGCTGAACAAAAAAGTGCTTTCCAATTTGAGTTCTAATAGGTCATTTTTGTTATGTGAACAACCCCTGGTGAATGGATTTTCAGCAAATTTGGTATAAAAGTAGAACTTCACTGAGGAAGAGTAGCTACACAGGTTTAGTGTAACTTTGTTCAGTTTTTTTTACATCTAACCTTTTAAAAGACTTTCTAGCTGGTGAGGGAATCCACACTTTTTTTCAGCTGTATTCAAACTCAAGAGTTAGCACTGACTCACAAGTTTTCTGTAGTGGAAAAAAAAATCTACAGCCATCTGGAGGTACCGTGAGAGGTTGTTGATCCCAGGGGCATCTGCTGGGAGCCACCCCAAGGGAGAAATTTGATATTGGAACCCATCTAAAAACAGATTAAACTCATGATTATAGTGATTCACAGGAAAATTCTGATCCACAGACGGTCATTTTAGATGTTGCAAAAAGTCTGAATTTGATGCTCAAGTGGGCGAGTTTCATGAAAAACCCTGTTTTCAACCAAAATCCTAAAAAAACAAAATGTAGGAAAATTATTTTCCTATTTAAAAAAAGTGAAAATACATTTTCCATTAAACAAAATTACATAAATAAATAAATACATAAAAAGGTGCAATGCAGTCTTTCCATTACTGAACAAGTACTTTTTTTTAATCTGCAACAGCCCATAGTAAGGGAATGTGAGAATGAGAAAGATAAATCTGCATTGCAGCTCATGTTATTTTCTGATCATGCTTTTCAGTATTTCTCAAAGATTAGAGACTTTTTTAGTCTTTTGAAGTGAGTTTGTGATGTATTAGTGTTATCATCCGACAGTGTTGACAACTGTCTGAAATGATTAATGTGCAAGAGTGTATTTTTGTTTGACCACAGGTCCTTGTCGGTAGGATTCTGCCAAATTAACAAAAGGCACAAGCCTGTATAGCCTGTGCGTGTGAGAGTGTGTGCTTGTGTATGTGTGTGCATAACCTGTGTATGTGTATAAACTGTGTGTCTGCGTTGTGTGTGTGTGCGTGCATGCGTACGTGCGTGCGTGTGATGAGTCAACATGTTCTTGTTTGTGTGTGTTTCTATGTATGAGAGTGAGTAGGAGATAGAAGATTGGCATTGGTTATCCATCTCTCTCAGCAGTCTCTCTCTCATGTATCTGTCAGGAGACAGAAGGGAGTGAAAAAGTAATAGTCTGAATTAGGCATCTGAGAGAGAAACAGATTGCAGTTGCAGCTCTGACTTGGAACCTGAATACAAGTTTGGAGTATGGGATACTCAATGACAAATCTGATGAATATCCCGTCCGCCAAATTACAATTCCATTATATCCTATCAGGCCTTTAGAGCTGGTACCCTGTTTCCAGCCATGTCAGATTGCGGATTTAAGCTTTCTCGGCAGCAAGGTTCCTCTTTTTGACTCCAAAAAGCGTAGTGAAGCCTTACATATTCCTAGCATGTTCCAATATTTATGTTAATTCTTTCTTGTTATACAGTCTTTGAGCTCTATTAGTTTCACTCAATAGTGAGCAAAATAAGGGCCTATAGAGGTGTTCATTTAAACTTGTCATTATCTCCTCATTAGTGGAATTTAGCAATTTTATAGTGTAGGGAATTGCGCTTCCAGTTTCATCTGGCTCATCTCAAAGTGCCGGAGAAGTTTGAAAACACCATTTAACTTTGATAACTTCTGCCACCGATAGCCCATAATGGGAAATCGATACGCTGAAAAAGGAAAACATATTCCTCCTCAGGAAGGACTGGGCTACACTATGTCGTGTTTCTGGGAAGTGTCACTCCTATAAAAGCAACCGTGGGGGGGGGGCACAAACATTGGCCCGTACAAACTCTCAAAAAATCTTGGCTCCACGGTGTTTGGAAATTGAGGTAGGCCTGCATACTTAATCACTGCGCAGCATACTGAAAAGTAATTTGTTTTAATAGCTTTTACTAAATCTGTTAGTAAATATACTCTATGCTCCAGCCATAGATTTGAAACTTATTGGTGGATAGTCACAAAGTAAATATGTATGTACAAGTTTACTCTTACACTTTTGAGTAACTTTACTACTTTTGCTATTTACTATTTATGAGTGTAAAGTTACTCAAAAATCAAGACCTTCATGTCCCCACCCCCTAAATCCAGGTGGTGGAGCTTACAAGTGTAAATTTCATTACAAGACCGGAGGCTACATTATGCATTATCTTTTAATGCAGTCACAAGCAGCCGCACTTCATCATAAAATAAAACAGTTCTAGAATGGAACAGTCAGATAGTATGAAAGGCATGAGCACCAAACAGACTACCTCTTTTAAATGTGGCTCTCAAGCAGATAAGTTCCTTTACCATTTCTCTCTTTTGTTCATATTAATTGTTATTTGCCAAATGTACTGTTTCATCGATATTAGTTTAACATACTTTATGATTGAGATGTCCTGTTAATAAGTATTGTAATTGCTCTCACCGATCCTTAAAGGGTTTCTCCCCTCCTTCCCATCTCTTTCTTCGCCCCTTGATTTCCAATTTTGGTCATCAAGCCCTCCCGCCCCCCTTCCCCTTACCTGAGTATTCCTCCCTTCAAAACTGCCTCGGGCGGGCCCGCACTCGGACATCTCTGCTATCAACACACGGAGGTTGCGTGCTCTCACCTTCTCCCCTCGCCTTGGCATGCCTAATCACTGACACTCCAATAGCCGAGCATTCCCAATTTACTGCCTTGCTCGCGTTTACTTGCGTCTATGCGCATTTAGCTTATATAAATATATTTTTTTTTAAATGAACGAAGCCTCCGACGCAACCTTCAGAGGAGCGGTCCTTAGCAATGGTGACGTTTCACCCCCCTATTGCCAAGGATCTTTCTTCTAATCTCTCCGGCAGCAGCTGTTCTCGAGCACGTTGACAGTTGCTCTGCGCTAATCAGCTGCTGCCAGAGACTGTCCCTCATACGCTTCAGGCTTTCCATCGCTTCGTGCTTTCATAACACACAAAAAAAAAAAGGAGAGCTTATTATAATTCACCAAATAATAACCCACTGGCCAAATCCCAGCCAGATAATGTCAGATATTGAGTCAGATGATGCTGTAGCTAGCTCCCCTAATTACAATAGTGAATCTTTTAAAAACTTTATTCAAAAAGAAATGAGGTCTTGTATGTTAGACACACTTAAAGAGGTTCTGTCCTCAAAAAGACCCCTCCCCTTTGAGCAGGACAACCTCCCTGAAGACCCCATTACCCATAACGTTACATATATTAACCAGGGGAAAAGAGCTAAGAAATCTAAGAACACTGAGCCTTGTTTAAAGAGCACTATGGGATGTCCTAGCACCTCAACTGATTTGGGAGGTCTTAGCACCTCAAACATTGTGGGAGGTCCTCGCAACTGGAATACTACAGGTGTCCCTAGTGGCACAAACTGCTCAGGTGTCCCTCGCGGCACAACTTACATGGGTGTCCCTAGCGGCACAAATTATCGAAGTGCTCATAACAATGCAGACATTGATTCTGAGGACAAGGACCGGTTCCCCAATTCTTATGATGAATTTGTCCTCGACTTAGACGATGAGGACCTTGACTTTAATAGCCAACCTAATGATGAATCATCGTCCTCTTCTAAGAATGTCATCCTCAACCCTTTGGGCGAGGAAATGTTTTCACCCCTTAACATCTCCCACCCCAGAAGCTCTGAATGGTTCCCCCAAGACCATGTAGCGAAATTCATCAAGAGATGGCTCAGAAACACCCTGGTGCGAGAGACTCGTAGTACCCTTAGGTCCGAGTTTCCTCGACCTGCAATACAAGATAAGGTCTGTCAGACCCCCAACCTTGACCCCGACTTGATTATGTTTTTGTTCAAACTGGGTAGGGACCCCAGGAAAGTTATGGAGAGGTCTCTCAAGGGCTGCCAGGATCGCCTTCTCGACATTCTGGGGCCCCTGACCAGAATTTTAGATATGGCAGAAGAATGTCATATCAATGACACTCCTCTTGACACCGACCTCGTCAGAGGCTGGAGCCAAAGGGCCTTGGTCCTCCTCGGCAATGCTAACGCTAGTCTTAACATCGAGAGAAGGAGAGCCATTCTCACTAAGATTAATCCAAAATTGGGGGCTATGGCCGAGAAAGAACCTTCCCAAAATCCCAAGGGCCTTCTCTTTGGTGAAGATATGATTAAGTCCATTGGCAAATATGTTTCCACCTTCACCACCCTCTACAAAGCCCAAGCTAATATGAGACGTGTTTTTAACTCCAAACTTTTTGGACGAGCTGGAAGAAGGGGCCTTTCTTCCAGCCGGGGCAACCAAAGGCCCTTCGCAAGATTCAGAGGCTCTGGAAGAGGCTTCTTCACTTCCAACCCTCAATTCTATCCACAAAGAGGGAGAGGCTCGCAGAACAGAGGATTCAGATTCCATGGCACACCCATCAACACCAATCTTCAAAGTAAGTACACCTCTTGCTCCTTCTTCTTCCCCTTCAAAGGTAGGGGGCAGACTACAATTATTTTACCACATATGGAAACCCTAACTCAAGACCCCTGGGTTCTGGAGACTGTTCGAGGTTTCAAAATAGACTTTACCGATACCCCTGCACAAATGTATCCCTCGAAGGCACTAACTCTCCCAGAGGATCAACAAAAAATTGTAGAAGAAGAGATTACCTCCATGCTTCAGAAAGGCGCAATCTTAGAGGTTCCCTGGAGTTTAAAGAGATTTGTAAGCACACTTTTTTTGTTCAAAAAAAGGAGAAAGGTTGGAGACCCGTCATAAACCTACGGGAATTGAACTAGTATCTGGTCTACAGGCATTTCAAAATGGAGGGCATTCACCTCCTGCGAGACCTACTTCTAGAAGGAGGATGGTTGGTCAAACTAGACTTAAAAGCCGCCTACTTTACCATTCCAATGGCCAAAGAACACCAACCCTTCTTTCAATTTGCTTGGAACAATTGTCTCTTTCAATTTCAGGCCCTACCTTTCGGGCTTTCCTCTCACACCACTCGCAAGTCCTGGAAGACCTGAAGGTTGCAATGGATCTCATAGAGAGTCTAGGCTTTATTATAAACCGGGAAAAATCAATCCTCACCCCCTCCAGATCCCTGGAGTTCCTCGATTTTACAGGTGACACTTCAAAATGTCTTCTCTTACTTCCCCCAAAGAAGATTGCCAAAATTCTCAAAGAGATCAGGTTTGTTCTAAAACAAGATTCTCTAACTCCAAGGGAGTTAGCCAGACTTTTAGGTCTCCTCTCATCTTCCATTCAAGCCATCTTCCCAGGACCTCTCAACTACCGAGCGCCTCAGAGAATAAAAGGGAAAGCTCTCAGATTCGGCCTTTGGTACGAGGATCTCGTAAACCTAAATCAAGAAGACAGGTCGGAGCTGTAATGGTGGCTGGAGAATTTGGATGCCTGGAATGGCAAAGCAATCTTTGGCACAACTCCGGAGTTCGTTCTGGAATCAGATGCGAGCCTTCATGGTTGGGGTGCTCGCCTCCTCAACCAAAATACTGGTGGTGTTTGGTCTCTTGCGGAGACCTCCCACCACATAAACTATTTAGAACTTAAAGCAGGATTACACGCTCTAATGAGCTTCAGACACTCGCTGGTCTGTTATCCAGAAGATGGACAACATCTCCGCAGTATCCTACATCAACTGCCTAGGCGGGACCAGATCAGCAGACCTCTCCAACTTAGCCAAGAGGCTCTGGATGTTTTGCTTAGAGCACAAGATTGCTCTAAAGACAGAGTATCTCCTGGGAAAGTCAAATATTTCCGCAGATTGCAACTCGAGATTCCTCTTAGACTTCACCGATTGGAAACTCAACGTGAATGTTTTCAACGCTTTAAATTGGTTTTGGGGCCCAGCTGGATGTGGACCTATTTGCGAGCAGACTAACCTTCCAGTTAGGGAAATACTTCAGCTGGATGCCGGGCCTGGGCGCTCTTGCAGTGAACACCTTTCTCCAGTGCTGGTCAGACCTTCGGGTTACGCGTTCCCTCCCTTTGCCATGATTCAAAGAGTTCTGCAGAAAGTGAGACAGGACCAATGTTCCTTAATCCTGATAACCCCCTTTTGGCCGTCTCAGGCCTGGATCCCGACAACCCTAGAGTTAGCATGCAACATTCCTTTCTTAATTCCAGCGGTCAGGGGTCTGGTTACAAACGCAGATGGAGAAGATCACCATCTAATTCTTTCCGGGAATTTGAACCTCCTTGCCTGGAAAGTGTCAGGAAATCCAACGAACTGTCTGTCCTTTCGTCATCAGCTGCAACTCTCCTCTGAGAATCTTGGGCCCCAGGAACACACTATAGTTACAACAACATTTGGAGAAAATGGTTTTGTTGGTGCCTGGAGAGGAACTTGGATTCCGTGGAGGCTCCTGTCGTGGACATAGTTAATTTTCTTGTTGAACAATTCAACAAGGGCCTTTCCTATAGATCTATCAATTGTTATAGGTCAGCGATTTCTGCTAGTCACTCCCTTATCAACGGTAAGACGGTAGGTAAAAACGTTATTGTTTGTAGAGTCTTGAAGAGTATCAGACTGAAGAGACCACCTAGACCTAAATACCAATCCATGTGGGACGTTAAGGCTATTTTAGACCTTTTTTCATCTTGGCCTGATAACTCTTTACTTAATAGGAAATGTCTTTCTATTAAACTTGCAACTCTCTTGTGTCTAATTTCATGCCATAGAGTTTCTGATATCAAATGTCTTGATTATTCTAATAGATCATATGATATGTATGGTGTTAAATTTGAAATTCTTAGAAGAACCAAAACTATGTCAGATTCCATTTTCTATCCTCGCTTTGATCTATGTAAGAAACTCTGTGTTGTGGACTGTATGAAGAAATATGATAATAGAATGAGAGTCCTTCGGCCTCACGCTGCAAATCAACTCCTTATTTCATTTGTTAAAGCGCTCAAACCCATTAGCTCTACCTCCATAGCCAGATGGGTCAAGTCCACTATGAGCCTAACTGGCATTGACTTATCTAAATTCCAAGCCCACTCTCTCAGAGGTGCTATGGCCAGTAAATCCTTCTGGTCTGGTGGTAAGTTGGATGATATCCTCAAAGCAGCGGACTGGTCCAACGCATCCACATTTGCTCGACATTATTGCAAACCTATTGAGCACATGTCTGATGTTGTCCTACACGACTACCAACATGCATAATGTAGCCTCCGGTCTTGTAATGAAATTGCGATTCTCCTATTAACATGACCAGAGAATCTGGATTTCATTAAAGACACGGAGGCTAACATTATCCCACCCGTCCCTCCCTTGGACGGGCTATTCTTATGCTTAGTTTATTATTGAATGCACCATTCTGATTGTGTTTTACTCTACTGCCTGTACTTATTTATTGTACTTCTGTATTGTTCAATTTGATGCTCTGTTATTTCAACTTCTTTAACATGCCCCTCCTTCTTTTCAGACAACACCTCTTAATGGATTCTTCTCGCCATCCTTGCTTCCTCTTCACTTCTCTTCATTATCCCCTCTTGGATTCCTGGATTCTGCATTCTCAAGAATAAGATGAAGCTCACCTTTTTTGGAACTTTTCTTTATTTCTCCACATTTAAAAGAGGCAGTCTGTTTGGTGCTCATGCCTTTCATACTATCTGACTGTTCCATTCTAGAACTGTTTTATTTTATGATGTAGTGCGGCTGCTTGTGACTGCATTAAAAGATAATGCATAATGTTAGCCTCCGTGTCTTTAATGAAATCCAGATTCTCTGGTCATGTTAATAGGAGAATCGCAATTTACTACTTGTACCTTTTCACACGTATGTGGATGTCTCCACCACCAGGCTGGAGGGCTCCCTATGGTAAACTATAGGAAAGCGTTTCAGAGTTTATTAAACTCAAGAAAAAAACATAAAAAATATTAATATTACATAATAATCTAAATTCATTTTAAATATGTATATTGAATGCAATTTTTAATTAAATATTTAATTATTTGGAATATACCTAAATAAATAAGAAAAATATTTTTCTACAGATTTAAATAAAAGATTGCCATCTAAAGTAGAAAATGCATAATTTCTTAACATGCTGTAATATATGTAAAGCTATGTATAGAAATAATTTAAATTAATGTAATTAAAACATGTAAAGTGCATTAATGCATACATTTGTAAAAGTTATGGGCTTGTTGTATTATAAACTATTATTTGAATTTTGGTTAAATATATTGTTTATTATTAAATTACATTAATGTACATTTTATATCAGTTAACATAAGTTAAAACAATGAAACATTAATTCCTACAGACTTTTATTTTAACTCTTTGCCTCCATTGTTTTTGACAGAGTGTGCTATAGGACCAGTGATTGGCCATATGTGGTTATAGACTTGCTCCAACTGTTTTGGTTCCTTTTTTCTGTAGCAATTATAGACGGCAGTTTGAGAAAGAAATAGTCTTAGGGCATGTTTTAGATCTTGGCGGTCTTACTGCCGTCCTTTGGCGGTCCCTAGTACTCTGCTGAATCAACGGTATTTTGGCCGCCATATTTAGATGCATGCAGGTTGCCTCAACGTCCATGTCAACAGAGAGTTTCCTGTCGCAGCACACTGCCGCCAACTCGGTGGACTCCAATGCTGACGAATACTACTCTGTCGCCGTCAGGGTGTCGGATTCCCGATGTCGAGATTTTGATTTTACAGTTGTGCTCGCAGTTTACTACAGGCGGTTCCCAGATGGAGTCTGTCGGGGTATGTGTGCAACAATGCACCATCACTATGGCCATTGGATGGATGCTAGCAGAACACACCTGATGTCCCTTGGCCAAATGGAAACACCTGCATACCACACTATAAAACACTCCATTTCAGACCATAATCCTTTGCCATTCCATCTCCACTACGACTTTTGATACCAGAGTGAATGCTGTCGCAAACAACCTGCTCTTACAGGAGGAAATTAGGAAGAGATAAAACAGCCTGCGGGGGAGGGTCGTTCCCTGGCCTCCAAGCATCACATAGAGGCCAACTGTACGGGTGGTAGTTCTCTCAGGCACCCAATACCATTTATGGCCTGGGAGGAGAAGGTCTTGCAGATTCTACACACTGAAGACTTGACAGGAATACCTGGTGTAGTGGAGTCTGGTAAGTTACACTTTGCAACGTCTCAATAAATCTCAATGTCCTTTTTGTTCTCAACTCAGCTGTTTCCAATGTGTCCTGGACATATTTTCCTAACATACAAACCTCAGTATCAGTTTCGGATAATTTAGATTGTTTGCGTAAATGTATAGTGTTGCTTCTAAGATTACAGGTGTCAATCTCCATTACATGACACATGAAGGTATGGTGCCTGTAAGTGTCAGAACACCAAATAACCCATTACCATATGTGTGTCAAAATGTAAGTGTCAGGACTATTTCCACTGCATATTTTGTATAGATATGTTCCAGTAACCATTTTGCAAGTGTTGGGAAGTTGTCTTTGAAATGACTACAACTACCACGATGCCCTGTCCCTGTTTCTCAATAGAATATTGCTATGTAATGTTGCTCATTCTCTCTTTCATAACAGATGGTGAAGTGTCATGTAGTGATCAATCCATAGTCAATGCACTCATCTGAAAATGGTTTGTGTAGTTTTCTGAATGTTGTGTTCTACTCAAACAATTGTATTGATGTCACAAGGTTCACTATTCAAACTGTGTTGACACAAAAATTGTCAGGGATGAAAATTACTATGCTGAATATAAGTGGTGCTTGCAAAAATTGGCACTGCACCGTTCACATGATGACTGATGCCAAACCCCCATCCAAGCAGTGGAAATGTCTGTTTTGCAATCAGCTAGGCCTTGAATTGTCAATTACACATTTTACATCTCCACTGTGTTGGGCTGAATGTTTGTAAGATCTTAGGTATACTCCCTACTCACTTCATGAACATTTCAGGGCATCTTATTACTTGCTGATTTGAAATAGTACTGTTTGAAAATGACAAAGGTTAGAGTAATATGTGCAATACCCCTGGAATCTATTGTCACAATAATCTCTACCTATTTTGTCTTCTAGGTATCTACATTGTTTGACTCTAAAGATTTGAATATATGTAGGCTGTGGGGTTTTAGGTTTAAACCTATAATAACTGATAAAACCCCACTGAAAGTTAAATAACCCTCACCAGTGAAAACATATAAACACTGAAAAAACACCTGGACAACCACAAACTAAATGCCTTTCACTGAAAGGACAAAGAGAGTGAAAGAGTCATTTTTTTCCCCCTGAGGGGGCCAATACAATGTAACTTTGTTTTACAAGCTAGCAGTAAGAAAGACTGGGCTAACATTATTCTGCTTGAGGTTTGTTTTTTAGGGATGCCACTAAAATATTGTTTCTTCTTCCTTTTGCTTTTTTCTGTTTTGTGGTCTTTTGTCTAAAGATGCATGGTTTAGAAGCATGTTTAGGTCTCTTTTATTTATTTTATAAACTGTAGAGAATCAGGAAATATCACAATCATATTTGATATTTTGGCTGCGTTTGATTCTTTCAACGTAGGTAAAATGGCTGGTTTCATAAGAATCTTTCCTAATATGTGTCATCACATTTACCCACAGAGAATGGGTAAAAACCCTTAATACATCAGCCCACAGTTTATAGTGGGTCAGTATTGATAGTAGGTGAATTGCCAACACCTCAGGCTTTAAACATTCAATGCAAGGTATGGTGACAAGTATATGTATAAATACATCTGGGATACTGGTGAAAACATGACACCAGACTTTTGGAGAACATGGAATGCATTGTCACTTGGAATGGTCTGCAAAAAAAGATTCTTTCCAAGTTCTTCAAAGATTGGAGTGGTATTGTTTGTATTTGCAGTGATTCAGCTACGTATATGAAAAAGTTGTTTGATGACCTGTCAAAGCCGATACCAGAGCTGAAGTGATTTCCTGTAGGAGATCCTTGCCACTTGTTAGATGGTATGCTGAAAGCATCTTTACAATCTTCAGAGTTAATGAGGGATGCTATTGACTTTTTAGTCCATTTTGGTGCACTGTTTGTTTTTGCACAGTAACTAGAATGCAAATATTTATCATTTCGTGCTGTGTGTGGCATCAAAGAAAGAGTCATCCCAACGGTGTCCCTTAGCTGAAGGTTCTCAGTCCAAGGGTCTATGAATACTATATTATCCATGTGGCAACTGTTTACAGAATCTTTGCTGAGTGATGATGCCAAAGGCAAGAAATGTGAGCAACTTTGGTCGCATATTGATAGTGATGTGAAAAAGTACACTCTACCGCATTATTAGATTTTTACAGGAAAACATAACTGCTGTAGTGGACATAGTAAAAAACTAGAGTCTAAAAAAAACCTTGTCTGCCAAGTGTTCAGCATAATTGGTTTAGATGTGAAACATCCCCTTGAGAGTAGGCTGGGCGACACCTTTAGTGACTTTGGCACTGCAACATGTTCCATGTTAGAGTGCTTGCCACTTGGTAAGCAAAGTAATGTTGAAGAGCAATTCAGGAACATTTATTGTACAATGTATGAGAAATGGCTTGCAATGATGCATAGAAATGTCCCTTCACCACCAATGGCATTTGAAGTCAATGAAACCTCACTGTGGTACTCTGTACAAGTTCTAGATCCCTTCAGTAAAGGGGAATTTCCTCCGTAGATTCAAAACTGCTGCTTCATTTATGACCGCTTCAATAACTCAGGGCATACGCGCCCAGCTCAATGCAAATGTTGCAGAACCTGCTCTGAGAATCGCAATCTTCAAGTGCACCGGTATTGGCATGGAAAGGTATGTCAGTGTCCAGAGTTAACAAATTGTGTACTGGCTGTTTTGACATTGCCCATCTCAAGTGCTGATGTTGAGAGGGCGTTTTTACAGAAGTTTATATGGGAAAGAAAGAGCGAGCGCACATGACCAAAGACTCACTGAAGTAGTGTTGTATGGTGTACTACAATAAGTTTCATTTGCAAAAATCTATTTGGACCTCATATACACTATACATACACTGTCTATATACCATGTTCTATCAGTGCAGAAAGCAAGCAATAATAAAAGTGAAATGTTCCATAAACACCGGAAAAACACTTTTTCTGTTGTTTTTAGTGACCTGAAAATGAATACCACTGATAACAACTGTTTTTTTAAGACATTGAAATCACTTGAAAGCACTGAAAAAAAACCACCAGAATTTACCAAAAATAGAAACTGAAAACAGGAAAGCCTAAATATATGATACACACTTTTACTAATAAGAATGTTCTCCATTTCTCAAGAGGTCAAACTGGCCGAGCACATGTGGAGGTTCCAGCCACTGAAGAAACCTCCACTCCAGCCCAGGATAAAGCCTTCATTGAGGACAGCACTCTGGGTGATATAGAGGAGCTTGAGGAGTCTGTTACATCTGGTCAGTCTGGGCAGACAGCTCCAAAGACACTCCCTGAGCCCACCCCAACACCTCCCACCCCAGCTGTAACACCTCAGCAACCTGAAGACTCCACTTTCTGTGTTTCTCCCACTGTGACACCGATCGTGTGCCCCCGATTCCTAGATGATGTTGAGACCACAGCTCCTCCAACTCCAGCTCACACAGGACCCAGTCAGATGGGGCACACAGGGGAAAGGGCAGAGGGGAACAACCTTTACAACGCAACTTTTACAACGCACTACCATTACAACGCATTTTTTACAACGCATAATCCATTACAACGCATGATATTACAACGCATGACACTACAACGCATTTTTAAAAACTACCATTACAACGCATTCCATTACAACGCATACTACCATTACAACGCATACCATTACAACGCATAATATTACACTATACTATCCAACACTTACCCTACTGATGCACCCCCTTGAGTTAGAATAGTAATTTTTACCCCTATACTATCCAACACTTACCCTACTGATGCACCCCCTGGAGTTAGAATAGTAATTTATACCCCTATACTATCCAACACTTTCCCTACTGATGCACCCCCTGGAGTTAGAATAGTAATTTTTACCCCTATACTATCCAACACTTACCCTACTGATGCACCCCCTGGAGTTAGAATAGTAATTTTTACCCCTATACTATCCAACACTTTTCCTACTGTTGCACCCCCTGGAGTTAGAATAGTAATTTTTACCCCTACACTATCCAACACTTACCCTACTGTTGCACCCCCTGGAGTTAGAATAGTAATTTTTACCCCTACACTATCCAACACTTACCCTACTGTTGCACCCCCAGGAGTTAGAATAGTAATTTTTACCCCTATACTATCCAACACTTACCCTACTGATGCACCCCCTGGAGTTGGAATAGTAATTTTTACCCCTATACTATCCAACACTTTCCCTACTGTTGCACCCCCTGGAGTTAGAATAGTAATTTTTACCCCTACACTATCCAACACTTACCCTACTGTTGCACCCCCTGGAGTTAGAATAGTAATTTTTACCCCTACACTATCCAACACTTACCCTACTGTTGCACCCCCTGGAGTTAGAATAGTAATTTTTACCCCTACACTATCCAACACTTACCCTACTGTTGCACCCCCTGGAGTTAGAATAGTAATTTTTACCCCTATACTATCTAATACTTACCTTAAATGTAATTTAATATTATGCGTTGTAATGGTATGCGTTGTAAAGGTAGTATGCGTTGTAATGGTAGTGCGTTGTAAAGGTATTTTTTAAAAATGCGTTGTAGTGTCATGCGTTGTAATGTCATGCGTTGTAATGGATTATGCGTTGTAAAAAATGCGTTGTAAGTGCATGCGTTGTAATAGTGTGCGTTGTAACGTCATACATCCAAGGGCAGAGGGTAGTGAGGTTAGGAGTCGTGATAGGGTGTTTGTGGGACAGCATATGGGTCCACTGGGGTCACTGACACCCATACCACCATTGACCAAGTTTTGGGAGCCTACCATCAGTCCCAAGACATGGAAGGGATGTCCAAGCAGATCACTAGGAGGTGAGGAATGCAATATCTCTGCCACCACTAGCAAGACAACTCAACACTGATGTCCTCCAGTGTGTGCCTACCATTTCCTCTGTTGACTATTTCTGGACACATTTGCCCTTCTGATGCCAGCAAAACTTTGGACACTGGACTTCAAACAATTGTGGCTTTCTAACTATGATTTCATCCACCATGACTGATGTCTTCACATTTGGTTTTGCTTTTTTGTTTACCCTCTTTAATTTAATCATGTTTAGTACAATACATTTATAAGTCAAAAAGTCATAGACTGGTGGTGTATATCTCAGCTCTATCTATGCATTTGTTTTATTCCATCATAACTTGAAAATGACAAAACATCAAAAGATTGTGTCAGCATAGTTAATTCTCAAGTAGGAAATATTTCCCAAACATCATTCCCAAAATATGTCATACCATTCAATCATAAACTATGTTTATCCCACTAACCAATACTTGTCTGTTTGCACCAACATAACAATCCATACATTACACTAACACTCAGTGCCAGTTTGCACATTTCCAGTTCAAGACATTGCCAATATGGAAGAAGGGGAATGTCCAAAACTATAAGATGGCATGGGCAAATTATCATTGATTCATGTCATTAGCTGTAGTCAGATCTTCTGGCTCGACAAAGGTGGAATGTCATAACCAGGTTTTAGTGGTTTGCCACAAGAAGTATGTCCTACAATGATGTGGCACATCAACACCAACATACACTTTACACACAATGAGAATTTTACCAATGTGAATGGAGATTATCATGATTTGGCTCCACTACCACATGTGTTTCGACACCGAATGATGGAACACATATTGCTTTAGTGCCAATCAATGACAGAGATCAATTCCAATGTAATCTTCAAATCTCCCATTTAATCACAGGTCAAGTTGCCTTGGTACAAAATGTGCACATCCAAAGTCTGTGTCTGTTTTTCCATGATAAACCCAGATTTCCTTTGTACTTGGAAACAGCAACATGTACCAGTAAATGTCACAACTCTGAAATGTCCATATGAAGATGACATGGTGAAGGAACCTAAAGCAGATTGTTTTAAAGCATAACCAATCACACGGAACATGCTGGCCACATGACAAAGTCACATTTTAGAGGACTCTGTTTCACAGAACAATCAGGAATAACCAATGTAACTGAACACGGTAATCAATGTGTCCACACTTTGATGTACAAACACATTTGGCCTAGTTTTCCCTGAACTTGCCCTTCCCAAAAAAATTCCACCATATACTCCTCATCACCACATCAATAGTTGGTTTAATGGTAAAAGACATTACATGTAAAGATATACTTACAATCATGAGAAGAAGTTCTCAAGGACATCTAGATGTAAGTCAACTCCTCTTCACCACTATCATCTTCATTTGACATACCAGCATCCTGACCCGGAGCCTCTTCATGGTCTCTATCCTCTGCAATGTAAGGGATGTTCTGTCGCAGAGTGATATTGTGGAGTATGCAGCAGACCACGGTGATTTGGCACACCTTAGTGGGTGAGTAGAGGAGGTCTCCACCAGTTTTGTACAGACAACCAAACCTGGACTTTAGAAGTCCACAAGCCTGCTCCACTGGCTGCTGTGTTCTTCGATGGGCCTCATTAAAGGGGACTTCCCCTGGTGTTGTTGATTCCTCCGTGTCTATTACAACCATGGTCAGTTGGGATAAGCTGACTCTCCTAGACAGAAGACAAAAAAAGGCCCAAAATAATGTAACTCAATTTCAGATTATGCGACTAGAAATAACCCAAGTAATAGAATGAAAGAATATACTGACCAACAAGCCAGGTCCTCTCTGGTCCAAGTTAAAAGATTTACAGAGGTATTGGGCTGTTCCGTAGTACAAAGGAATCATGGACAGGGACAGCAAAACTGGCACAGATGCTTGTGATGTACAAATCCGGCAAGCAGATAACTTGCACATTGCTTGAATGGAAGTTATTTCGATTCCGATAGATGTGTTCTCTGGCTTGTGGTAGCACTAAGGCAATAGGTGTGCCATCAATTGCTCCAACCACATGTGGTAGATTACCAAATCCGTAGAAGTCACACTTCACATTGGCTAAATCCTGCTGCCGTGGAAACTGGATGAAACCATTTACGTGTTTCATCATTAAAGATAGCACTTCTTGTAGCACACCACTGAAAGTTGGTTGGGACATACCACCAGATTGTGCCACAGTGTATTGGAAGGTTCCTGTGACCACAAAATGAAGTATAGAAATGGTATTGACAATTGGTGTGATAGATGTGGGATTTATGTTGTGAGGCTGAAGATCTGGCTCCAGCTGATGACATAAATCCAGTATCGTTTGCCTATTCATCCTGAACTTCCTGATTATATCTCTTTTGTCCATGGTAGCAAAGTCCTGAAATGGGTGGTACACCAGAGGCTGTCGTCTGCTTACTTTCCCATGATTCATATGTCTGCATTGGAAAAACATGTGAACACATCATCCACAGCAACATGTTTGATGAGTAACACAAAAGTCATGTCTTTTGACAAAATGCATGTCATTTAGTAAATATTTAGATGCAACATTTGCTTTTTGTCCTTTAAACATCACAAATTACATTTATGCCCTTGTTATGAATCAAAAAAAAAAAAGGTGCAAATAATCCATTTCAATTGTATTATTTACACAATTCTTTTTTTGTACGTTTTTTCCTCCCAAAATACCGTCAATGAAGGTGTACACAACACCATGCTAATATTGCGTTTCAGCACTGTAACGCACCACACGTAAATGTTATTTTTATAAAAATAACTGTCCATCGAAGTGTGATTATATGAACAAACTAGCCGCCATTTGGAGTGGTGGTGACGCATTTAACAGTCACTAAAACACTAGTTTGAAGTCCTAAAATGACGGGTGCCTGACCTCGCTGATAGGACATTTGGAATCAGACAGCAGTGGTAGAAGTCGACGGAAGAATGTGCGGTAAACTCCAGGATGGACGCAGCCATAGGCCCACGTTGGTGAACCTAATGGTGGAAGGCCAATGGCTGTGCCCCTCTCACCTGAAGATCGCTACGTCTAGTACATGTATGCAGCAGTTGGAAAAAAGCTCACTTGCCTACTAGCACTGCTCCTATCAAGACCTCCTCCCCTTTTGCTGGTGTTTCTGACCTCTGGGAGCAACCATTCCAGGACCAATAGGTGAGAGGGCCCCTACCTTCATTCCAGGGGAGCTAGGGTTGCTGGCAAAGGTGGTCCTTTCCCTGTATGGCTAGCTCTATTGCTCACCAGAGTAACAGGTACATGTCTGGCGTACATATGTGAATCTCTCTAACTGGCTCTTTTCCATTTACAGAGGTAAATGGTAAAAAGTGAGGACAGAACTGATTTTGCCAAGATCTAAATCAGGCCCTAAATCTTTTACGGGTGGTGCATGTTCCTCCCTAAACCCCTCCCTAACTGTTCCTTAACCCCTTCTTGCCCCTCTCAAAATCCCTACCCTTTATTAATAAGTATTCACCATTTTGCAGCTACACCCTCTATCCACCCCACATTTATTACTAAAATGTAGGCATATATTTGCAGAGGTCCCTGCATTTGGGGAGGAGATCTTTACACATAAAATATAAGAGAGGTAGAGGTGCTGATCTCTGCATGCAGATTAGTGAATAGCAGATTGTAGTACATTAGTAATGTTATTACAATACTATTAAACCTATTACAAAAGGCAATTTGTGAATAGCACCCGTGGTTGTATTGTTTTGTATTGTTTTGCAGCATTCATATAGCGCTTCCTACACCACTGTTGGACAGTGAAGTGTTTGCCTACATGAGTAGCACACTACACCATGTAGGGTGTATGGTTGTAAGGATGCTGTATTTGTTTTTTTCCATTGAAGAAAGTGTTTCCATGTCATGTGTGATGACCATCAAGGTGCGGATATCTTATTATGAGACGCAACGCTGAGCAGTAAGTCTAATGATGAAATGTAATTGATAGAAACATAGTTTCATGAACTTCAGTATGTTGCTAGCTTTGAACAGCTCTGCAAGTCCCTTTATGGTATTTCATATGATATAGTCTAGTCATG
Organism: Triturus cristatus; assembly: GCF_964204655.1. Taxonomy (NCBI): domain Eukaryota; kingdom Metazoa; phylum Chordata; class Amphibia; order Caudata; family Salamandridae; genus Triturus; species Triturus cristatus. Next base: position 885,809,947 of record NC_140594.1, read on the forward strand.
TGGGAACTATGCTGGGAGAAATATTGTTTAAAATGCATGCAATACATTGCATGCCATTACCACGCGATCATTACAATGACCGTGTTGTTACATCTCATACCATTACAACACAAATCGTTACAATGACTTGCTGTAGGGGGCAGACGGTATTGGTTATAAAATCCAACACCTTCCTTACTGTTGCACAGACTGGAATTGGAATAGTAAATTATACTATTCCAAAATCCAGCACCCCCTACAGCAAGTCATTGTAACGACTTGCATTGTAATGGTATGCAATGTAACAATGCGGTCGTTGTGATGACCGAGTTGTAATGGCATGCGTAGTTAACGCATGCATTGTAACATGACCTATTCCTATGCTGGGTTATCCAATCTGAGATTTTGTGTATAGTTGTGGTCCTGAGCTGGCATGGTTGGAGGGAGAGAGAAGTGTAGAGATCTGTTTGGATGGACATTTTTATTGTCATCCAATATGTGATTAGCTTTGTGAGATGTAAATAAGCGGTCAGATATTTGGGACCTAGAGTGTATGGACTATATTAAAGTCCTCTAAATTGTCCAGTAATGTGGGAGAGATCTCTTCAGTTATTCCATTCCTGGTGAAATTTGTTTATTTGGCTGTACAGTGCTGGTAGAGGACAAGCCTCATAGCAGATATGTCTTATGTGAATTTAAAAGATATAAGTTACAATTTGTTGCTGACCGCTGCGTTTATTGGTTTTTAGTATTATTGCCAGTCATAACTGTTATATATGGCAGTACATAAGTATATAATGCTTCAGAGAACCATAGGTCAGCCCTTTTTTAGGACACATAGTTTGCAAAATGTAATAACTTTCTCTTTCACTGTAAACTAGGGTTCAACTAAAGTTTCAGGTGTACGGAAATATAAACCTGGGTTTTAAAAATATGTGTTTGACTGGTATAGCAAATATGCCCTACATCATTAGAGTGGAGGCATGGAACTATAAGATACAATGTACATACACCAATGTATGTATCTGAGATGACCACATAATTAAAACAAGTATTATCAATGCCAATAGGCCCGAGTTTTAATGTGCTAACACATGCAGCACAAGCATATTAAAGGCCCAGGACTGGATAGATAGGACTATAATTATAATGTTTGTCTCATTCAACTAAAAGCAAGCATTTGAATGAGGGGGAATGATAACATCAAACAACCAAAGCATAAGATGGGAGATGAATGCTCCATTAGGCCCAGCCAAGAAGTCATAGGGAAGTCTCAAGCCAATGGCTGAATGAGACTGGTCAAAGAAAGCCAGTGTTTGAAATGGGTGAACCCAAAGCTCACTCTAGGGTTGATATTCTCAAGAACGTGTGAAAACTACTGCAAAAGTAGCTTAACGCAACTCTTCACATCGCAGTCTATCGCGGGAAAATAACACTGTGTTAACGTGATATTCACAAAACAGCGGTACTATGCGATACACCCACCACAACTCGACAAATGTACACGTTAAAATCAACGCGATGCCACAAAAATGCGAAACACCAACATGAAAAAAGCAGCGATGACGCAAATCGCGATACAGAAATCAGCGAAAACCAGCCACAGGCCTGCAATCCCCACGCGACATGTGGGAAAATGCACTACAAAAGTTGGGGAAAAAAACACATACAAAAGCCAAACAACAGCGAAGCACAATGGAGGCAGCCAGAGCAAGTGCAGAGGACAACCAGAAACCCACAAGCCCCCCCGGAGGATCAGCCTGGGACCTCGGGGTCAGGGAAGGGCAAGGAGAAGAAGAGTAGGAAGAAAAGGTTCAGTCCGTAGGAAAACAGGAACAGGATCCTGATAACGGAGGTGATAGAACACCATCAACTACTGTTCGCCACCTCCACTGTGTCACTGGCAACTAAAAGTGGAATATGGCAGACCATCGTGGACAAGGTGAATGCAGTCAGAGTGCTGAAGAGGACAATGGAAGAGGTCAAGAGGCGCTGGAATGATGTCAAGCCCAAAACCAAGCACAAACTCGCAAACAACTGGAAGGCAGCAATGCAGACTGGTGGTGGGAGCCCAGGAGGAGCTGGACGAGATGGAGGAAATGGTGTCCACAGTCATCAGTGGGGAGACAGTGGCAGGAGTTGGGGGACCGGACACTGCTCAACATGACCGGACACAACAGCAACAGGGTGAGTACCAAACAGGTATTGGGGGGACGGGGGAGATGAGCACAATGGCACACATGCACAAGTAAGCATAGCACAGCTGCGGACAAACCATGCCCCAGACCCCCAACTCCCACCAAGAGACCAATGCATCCAAGTATGCAACATCTCAGCACTGTATATGCACAGAAGTCTGAGGCGCACCGCATGTAAAGGATAAGTGGCAGCCAAATCAGAGCTGCAGGGGCGACTCCCCCAAAATGCGGCACACACACATCACCTGCAGAGCACATCAACATCGACAACGATGTGGCACAATCCGCAAAACGTCCACCACAGAACAGAGGACACAACTGGTGTCACTTGTGTGCAAAAACTGGCCAATCACATGTGGCATTGCCGGAAAATGTAAGTTGACAATGTACAAGCACAAACACACATCTGTGATGTTGTCGGAATGTCCACTGTCCCGCACCATATAGTCAGCTCCCCACAAACAGTCACAATGTACACTTTCATGCAGTCTGAATGTAAACAAGTACAAAGCGACAACATACATGTGAACACAATGTTAAACTGCATCTCCCCTTCACATTGCAGAGGGCAATTCAACACCTCCTGCAGAGCAGTCTCAGCCTCTCTTCTCTGATGACGAAGAGGACCACAACACCTTTGACTCCGAGGCCCCTCCAACAGCTCGTGGATAGCCTCAGCAGCCCACTTCCTGGAACAGGGCAGCCCAGCTACTACGAGGAGATCCCACCCCCTGCACAGGACACACAGCAGGCAGCACCCACCACCACAACTGCCTCCCAGGACCCCACGACGAACACATGGCCTTCCAACGCCATGTGTTGGGGTGCCAGGAGAAGCTGGCTGAACAGGTGCAGGTGGGGTTCAACCGCATGGCAGACAAACTAGACGCCATACGTGGGTGTCTAAGTCCCATCAGGGACTACTCACAGTCCCTAACGGACACCGACAGTCCGCTCCATGACATCCAATGAACCATGGCTGACATCGCCAGAGTCCTTACTCTGCGTCAAGAACGACTGTCCAGTCAGAGTGGCTCCAGCGAGCTCGTCCGGGAGTTGGGACTCATGCGGAAGCTCATGGAGAACATGGAGCATACGCGGACGGAAAGATTGGCTGCCACGGCTGCACACGAGCGAGAGGTAGCTGGGTCCCTCAATGCCATAAAGACCCTCCTCATGGCATTGCTGCCACAAGGCCTGGCGCTGATGAATGCTGCTGCTACCACTCCATCCACATCCCCAGCCCCTGATGTGTCAGTGCCACACAGTGCTGGAGACAAAACACCACCACCCACATGTGAGGCACCTGAAACAGTAGAGGATGAAGATGCGGATGAATCTGCCCTCGTGGTCAGAAGGAAGCGGTAGCATTCATCTCTGCCATATGGCCTGTTTCTGCTTGGTTCTTCCTTCTGCATCTTCACCTTCCACTGTCCCCTGATTAGGGGTGGGCGACAATTTCCGTTCCGCTCCCGGAAATTGCGACAATTCGACATTTCCACGTTCCGACCGGAACGCGGAAATGCCGAATTGTCGCAATTTCCGGGAGGGAACGGAAATTGTTGCCTGGCCAACCACACCAGGAAGCACTTACAGATATAAATAAAGCAGGGGCCCGAGTGGAAGCTCAAATTCAGTAACGCTTTATCAGCACAAAACATTAGGGAGCTAGGTCGAGGCTGGGCAGGTGTGCTTTTCCCCCAGGTCGTCGTCACTTACCCGATCCGTGATTCCGACTCGAGTGCAATCCCCGCGTAGTCTCCAGGAGGTTCAGTCTCCTCATCTGCTGCTCTGCTCGGTCTCTGGCCCATAAACAGAAGGCATGTGAACTGCATGGAAGCCCCGCCCCACACACCAGCGGTGGGCAACGTCTTCCGCCCTTTCCCCCACTGATGGACAGCTGACTCGAGGGACCCCAGGAACGTCGGCGCCGTGTCAACGTTACAGACACACATGGTCACTGTAACGGCAGCGGCAGGCCGGAAGCACCAATTTCCGCGATCACGGAAATATCGCGTGATCGCGGAAATTGCGGGAATTCTCGCGAGAATTGGCAGAAGTGCCTTCCGCCAATTCCGCCCACCCCTACCCCTGATGCACTCTGCAACACTCACCTTGGACCTTGACATGGACTGCCATATCCTTTTTGGTCACCAATGACACAGCTTTCAGACTGCGGACTGGATTCCTCCTATGATGTACTTATCATTCCCTGAAGGAGTATGGCTGGCCCTCCACAGGCTGTCAATGTGGTGTGGTGTTTGCATGGCCCTGTTCTGCTCCAGCTACGACACTCCATAGAATGTGCATTAAACATTCATTGTCACACCGATGTGTCATGTCTATGATCTTGCAAGTGTGGAGGTATGGATGAATGTAAGGTCAATGATTCCCCCTTACGTCCATGTTGCTCATGTTGTGTGGACTTGGGTCACAGGGTTGACACATTACCGATTATGTTCCGGGTGGTGCCGACACTTGAATGGAGACACACGCATTAGTCCCTTCCTTGTCCAGCCTGGGGGTCAATGTTCACACCCTCACGCTGGACTGGCATGCGCCAGGCCAGCCCACTCAACTTATGCTCACAGAGGGGGACGACAACGCTACATGACCGAGGCCTTCCCTGTATGCAGGGCCGGACTGGGTACCAAAACCGGCCCTGGCAAAGGGCTCGGCCGCCCCCTCCCCTTCCTCGCGGGGGGGGGGGTTGGGGGTACCTCCGAGCTCTTTGCCCGGGACGGTTTTCGGCCGATTTTGTTACAGGGCCAATTTTGCAGCTATGCTGCAAAAACGGCCCTGCAATAAAAACGGCCCCCAGGGGCCCAAAGCCGGCCCCCACCCGTGCGGCACACCGGGAGATTGCCCGGTGCCTGCTACGGCCGGTCCGGCCCTGCCTGTATGGATCTGCTTCTCACAGGTCTAGTTGTCAGCATGCCACAGCCACTCCCTCACGGCTGGTTCACACCCACACCACACCCATTCAGCACCAGCAACACAAGACAAGTGGCCCTGCCAATAAAAAGGGCCTGGCGCAGGTGCTGGACGCCATTTCCACTCTGTCACTGGGTTTCTCCGTGTGGGTATCCTTTCTGCCTGATGGCCTAGGGCCCTACCACAGCGCATTGCCCAGTGCCGGGGGTTACATGATGGCGTCTGCACCACGGGACTCAATCATAAAGGGTCCATGTCTTGCGGTGCACAGACTTGGTGGCACCGGATACACTGCGTCAGGCACAGGCACACCGCCACGGGACAGTGTCTTTCGGTGCACTGAGGTAGGGGCACCTATAAGTGCAGCCTGCAATGATGCGTGGTCCAGGCGGTCCAGAATGGTGGCATTGGTGTGAGCCCTGCTGGACCACAGTGTAGGCCTGAGCCAGCGGGCAGTGGGGGGCTGCATGATGTGGAGGGTGCCATGGTCGTGGGCTCCGGGCTTGGTGCTCCCAGCAGCACGTGGTGGGCCCTCTTGGAGACACGCCGGTGGCGGAAGGTGAGCAGGGAGGCCTGGTTGCGCAGGGGTGGGCAATCACTGCTGGGCGGCGGGAGGGGCTAAGGTTCAGCAGCCTGTGTGCTCAGGGGCAAGCAAGCGCGGATGGCGAGTGCTACTGTATGGACTCTGCCATTCATGTCGCTGGCAACTGTTTCAGATGAGGGACCTTGGGGACTGCAGTGTGTACAGGCACGTGGTTGGAGACACACCGGTGGCTGCAGGTGAGCATTGAGGCCTGGGTCTGCAGTGTCGGAACTTTCTTTCTCTCTCCCTCTCTTTCTCTCCCACTCTTTCTCTCTCCCTCTCTCTCTCTTTCTCTCTCTCTCTCTCTCTCCCTCTCTTTCTCTTCCTCTCTCTCTCTTTCTCTCTCGCTCTCTCTCTTTCTCTCCCTCTCTGTCTCTATTCCTCTCTTTCACTCTCCCTCTCTTTATCTCTCCCTCTCTCTCTCTCTCTCTCTCTCCCTCTCTTTCTCTCCCTCTCTCTTTCTCTCTCTCTCTCTCCCTCTCTTTCTCTTTCTCTCCCTCTCTCTCTCTTTCTCTCTCCCTCTCTTTCTTGCCCTCTCTTTCTCTCTCCCTCTCCCTCTCGTTCCCACCCCCTCTCCCCCTCCCTCTCTCTCTTTCGCTCTCTCTCTCTCTCTGTACTTTGATTTGCGCATGACACACCTTCTTTTCTGTATTTCTGTCTTGCAGGCTGTGACTTACAGAATGCCCAGAGAAGACCCGCCATGCCTCTACAAGATTGTTGTGTTTTTGTTTGATGTGCAATAAAGTTTTTATTTGGATTATATGATTTGGATGTATGATTTCCCTTTTTCTGGCCGCACCTGTATGTTAGGTGTTGTGATTGTGCGACTTCAGGGGATTTGTTTGGTTCATGGTTTTGTGGTGTTGATGTTCATTCTCTTTGTACAAAGGGAGGGGGGTGGGTGGTGGGGTCCGGGACGGTGGTGGTGGTGGGTGTTGTTGCCCTATTGGGGCTCCGGGCTGCATGTTCGGTTGCTCGCGGGCATCTGTTGGTCTTCATGTTTGGTTCTGGGCTGTACTCCCTTGGCTGCTGCCGGTTGTTGTCCGACTTTACACCAGGTCAGAGCAGGTGTTAGCTTCCTACTGCTAACGCGCCTTATTGCCTGTTTTGTTATCTTATCGCCGGTCTGGCTGGTCATTGAGAATGTTGCGGAGTGGTGTTGTCGCGGCTTTTTGCTCTGGAATGCCTACTCTGCATCTCATTAGTGATAGTTGCCGGGGTCATCCGTGGCGATGTTTTTGAGGATGCTATCGTTGGAAAATTGGTGGTACCGGCTGTTTGCACCAGCTTGTGAATGGGGCGGTCTTTTTATCGCCACTTTGGCTGCGCTACAGTGCCAAGAACTCGGCGATAGTTCCTTGAGAATATGCCCCCATGTGTTTGCAAGCGGTATGCCTGATTAAAAGTTGCCTTATTAGAATCCAGACCTACAAAGGGCCCTGGCATACTGAACCCTAGAGAACGGGGTGATGGTGCTGCCACGCCAATTTGCTGCCATGTTTTATGCACCATTCAGGGAAATATGTTAAAGTATGAGCTAACCTCACTCAACTGCACATACTAACAAACATCCACATAGATGCATGAATCTAAGCATGTATGGCTATGAGGGTGAACTGACTTAAAAAACAATACATCCATAATTCATGTAGGGATTCTACACCAATGCAGCCCCCATACACAGAGAAGATATTAATCTGCACCAGAAAGAAACAGGTTCAGGTGCATGAGTATGCAAAATTGACCTCTGGAGAGTGCCTATTGTTTGGTTTGTGCCTGATTAAGAGTCATGAAGCATTTTGCAGTCTTCAATAAACTGGATATGCATCATGATGACACTGTGTTTTCATGCTAATTGTTTATGTTTTCTTTTCCCTTGTGTACTATCTATCTGCCAGATGATCATTAGAAAAATTAAACAGATGAATAATAAAATCTGACCTAACATCTTGATTTTGATTCACAACACTAGATTGTGTTTGTCATGCAAATAACTGGCTTGCATTGAGTCTTGCACCTCATAGTTGACATTGCTAGTAGCCATGTCCACATTGGGAACCCTTGTGAGTCACAAGGGCTCATCAAAGGGGCTTTCCTCTACCCCTGCAACTTGCAAAGGAATGCCCTGTTGCATCCCAAAGCATTGAATCAAGACCAAGTCAAATGGTAACCCTTCTCAAATTCTAAGCTGTCAGTTTGTTAAAACTGAAAATCATGATGCAAATATATATGAAACCAGGATCCCAAGGAACGACCACAGCGAGGCAAGCAAGGGCACAGACTCCAGCTGAAGATATAATGAATACGTTTATTACCTTAGCATGTCAGGATGACGCGTTTCGACTACAAGCCTGTAGTCTTGATCACATAGCGCACTGTGAAAATCGGCATTCTTTACATACTCTTTAAGTGACTCTTCTATGTTTGTGTATGTAGTAAAATCACCTAATCATCAAAATATGTCCTCATTTTAGTTTTTTTGAGCACTAACCATAATTTTGATGCAAATAAGACCCTCTCATATATGTAATTTCTAAAGGAAATGCTCTAGGTATTACAGTTTTGATTACATCAAGATGACGTCAGGCGTTCCACACTTTTGTAATAAATATAGAATGTTAGCAATCTAGTTGTTCATTGGGATACTGTTAAGAGGCAGAGGCCAGGGGCACGGACTCTGAAAATTGAAGGCAGGTAGGAGAGTGCAGAGGCAACAATTTGACCACACTGGGCAGGCAGGAAGGGCAGTGGCAGCACAACAGACTATGGAGGGCAGTGGAAAGGGGGGCAGCGGCAACAAACCAACAATACAGGTCTGGCAAGAGAGGCTGTGGCAATATCATAGACCATTGTGGGCAGAAGGAAGAGGCAGTGGTAGTACAACCATACATGCCATCAGACCTGTTTCAGCCAGGAAACGTCCAATGTTTTTAAGCTCAAATGGGCTTTATTTGATCTGTCTCCTGTTTACAATCTCCTCTTTTTCAATGAAACTCAAAGGGGAAAATCAATACCCCAGTTTTTTTAATCAAAATCTCCCTCTTACCAAGTTCAAAATGTTCGCAAGTATGGTACATTGGATCATGGTAGGCAGGAGGAATTGGGGTAGGGACATGGACTCAGATGACAGAGGACAGGAGGGACATGAAGAGGTGCACCAAACTGACCCTACAGGGCAGGCATCAGGGTTTGCAGCAGAACAATACACCACACAGGGCATGCGGGACGGGAGTGCAGCACAACAATCCATAGAAAGCAATAGGGAGGGGACAGTACCATGCACATGGACAACAGAGAACAGAGGGGAAAGAGGCAATGGTAGCTAGCTGACCATAATGGACAGACAGGAGAGAAAGCTGCAGCATAACAGACCATAAAGGGCAGGAGGGACAGATCAGGGGCATTACAATGGACCAGACAAGACAGGAGGGAGGGAATAGGGGTCTGCACATGGAAACAGAGGGCTGGGGGCAAGGGGGCAGGGCAGGAGCAGCAAGATGACCATGGAGGTCAGGCAGGATGGGCACTAGAAACAAGACACACCATGGAGAGCAACAGTGAGACTATGATGGCATGCACACAGACCATGGAGGGAAGGTGGGAGGGGTCAGGGGCAGCTAGCTGACCACACAGGGAAGGTGGGAGGGGCCATGGCAGCACAGAAGACCATGCATGGCAAGCGGGAGGGTTAGTGGCAGCACAATGGCTATGATGGGCAAGAAGGAGGGTGCAGGGGCATGCACAAAGGACCATGGAGGATAGAAGGGAGGGTCAGGACCTGGGCACAGACAAGAGAGTTCAGGGGAAGGGGCCTCACAACAGACCGCGCGGGGCAGGCAGAAGGAGCATTTGCAGCACAACAGACCAGGGAGGGCAGAAGGGTGTGGCACTAAAATGGACCATGGAGGACAGGAGGAAGGGGATAGGGGCATGGCATGTGGACAGGCAGGGTGGAGGTGGCAGGGACAGGTTACAGTCATCTGACAATGCTAGGCAGGTGGGAGGGGAGTGGCAGCTCAACAGAACACTCAGAGTAGATAGGAGTGGCAGGTCCATGGAACATGGTTGGAAAAGAGGATGGAGCAGGGGCATACACAAAGACATCGGAGAGCAGGGGGAAGGAGAATAGGGGCAGCAAGCTAAGCACAGAGGCTAAGCAGGAGGTCAATGATGGGCCATAGAATTGGGCAATGGAGGGCAGGAGGAGTGGACTGGTACATCATGCTAAATGGAGGGCAGTGGCAGCACATCAGACCATGCATGGCAGGAGGGAGGAGGCTAGTCCATGGATTCAGACAACAGAGGATAGAGAGGAGGTGGATGGGGCAGCAAGCTAACTGTTCAGAGAAGTTGGGTATTAGGAACTTTTTAGTTTTTAAAATGTGTGTCTGTGCGAACTACTTAAAATATGAACAAGTATGCAGCATAATCTCACTTTTATTCAGGAAGAAGAGGACGTTTGTGACTGTGACTCCGGGCTCACTTGGCAGAAAAAACCCCTGACCCTCCACCTCCATCTCAAAATGTAATGCCCGTGAAAAGGGTAGGTGGACAAAGTGTTATATAGAACATAGTCCTGAGAGCACGATTGAAAATGAAAACTAGATATAGTATATGGTATAAACTATGCACCAAAAAGTGGGATATAAGATGAACCGGGCGTGAAATATAATATGCAATACATTGTACGCAATGACAGATTCATTGGAGAGCGCGAGATAGCACAGGCACTAGCGCGTGCTATGCGATATGCGCCTTGGAGTGTAATATGCACAGGGCAGTGTTGTGTAACCTAACTAGTCTCTAAAGTTGTAATATAAAATATGTGCTGGGGAGTGTAACATTGCATATGCACTGTGACAAAGATATGGATCCCAGATTGTAATATGTATGGCATAGCGCTGTGCGTTATAACATATACATCGAGGAAGGCACATTAGATGGGGCAATATAACCCATGCGAAGGCAAGTGTGGCATGACATATTCACTGGGTGGTGTTACAGTGCACATCAAAGTACATAAAACAGACAAAACAGATCGAATCTGCAATCGATAAAAACCATAAAATGATTATTATTATTCTTCATATAGTCCTGCCTCACTCAAAATTCATTATCCACAATAGGACAAAAGTACACTCCTTCAAATAATGCCACAGTTCATACAAAAATGGAAATACAGACCACTAACACATAATTAGGCCTGGGAATAAATAAATAAATAGAATAAATATATAAAATACAGTTAGCCCAGCATTAGTCTTATCCAACATTACATATAAAAAAGCATAAAAATACATTTTTACGTAACAGGATTCAAAGCCCTGTCCACAGGGAGATTCATGGGTAGCCTATTCCTACACCTGATTGCACCTATTATAAAACTTGCTACCCCAAAACAGACCATAGGTGAGGCCAGCATTTGTAAATATACCAACGCCGGCCTAACTTGCTCAAAGTTACATCCTCTATGTCAGCAGCTCCCCGTGTGGAAAAGCAGTGCCGGCTCCCACAGGAGACGGGGAGCCGGCAGGACCATGGGGGAATTGGGGTCCCCCCACGGTCCCCAACAGAAAGGCCAGGTCCCTGGGGCCATAAGTGGCCTAGGAGGGGTCCACACAGCCCCCCTCCCTCAATTAGAAAAAAAAGAGGCACAGCCCCGGGGGATAGGGTCTGTGGCGCTAACAGAGGCCTCAGGAGAGGGGCCTCGCAGCCCCCACCTACATTTAAAAATAAAAAAACATTTATGGCCATGCCCCGGGGGATGGGGTCCCCAGGGACGAAATTGGCCTTGGGAGGCGGGCCACGCGGCCCCCTTCAAGTTTAAATTTTTTTGTTAAAAAAGGGGTCAGAGGATGGGGTCCCCAGGGCCCAAAAAAAGGAAAGAGAAGGGGGGCACACAGCCCCCCTTCTTAAAAATGTTGTTTTTTTTAAAGCCGGCATCGCAGCTAGGCCCCGCCCCCTCCCTGCAGCACTCAGCAAACGCGCCCCCTGGCGCGTTGTAAGTTGGGAAATTAATTCCCCTTGAATACTGAGGGTCCCTGGGGGCCAACTAGCCCACCAGGTACCTCCAGTATGCGCCAGGGAGCTGCGTTGCAGAGAAGGTGTTCAGAGGCCACACCCCTTTTTACACCTCTATGCAACGCAGCTCTGTGGTGCTTACTGGAGGTACCTGGTGGGCTACTAAATCCTTCATCCAGACACTAATACACCCACTCATTCTTCAATACACCTTGACATATATATAAAACATATTTAAACTTTACAGAAACACAGTCCCTGGATGATGTCACCAGTGATGTCATTTGAGATGTCATCAGTGATGTCATCAGTGATGTCACTGACCATGTCATGCATGATGTAATATGTGACATCAACAGCAGTGCATTGTGGGGACGCGAGTTATAGTTAGCTGATCTAACTATAACAGGGGAATTTCTATGGTTTTATACGAGTGAAATGTCCAACTAACTAAAATGCCCCTGAAACCTATGGTTTTTTCAGTGAATTTCTAAGGTTTTTTAAATGCTAATTTCTAACTATAACGTGCCTGAAATCTATGGTTTTTTCAGCGAATTTCACAGGTTTTTTAAATACTAATTTCTAACTATAACATGCTTGAAAACTATGTTTTTTAAGTGAATTTCATAGGTTTTTTAAATGCTAGTTTCTAATTATGCCTACAGAGGTAGGACATGTGAAGAAAGAAGAAAAAACGCACAGAAAGAAGTAAAAGATATGCAAATATAAGCAACAGAAGTCCACAAAGACAAAGAAAGTGCAGGAAGAAGCAAGACATGTGCAGAAAGAACCAACAGAGGAGCAGAAAGAGGCCTTGTTGCAAAATCATCCTGTGCCCACAACTTTTTCTGACGGATACTGGTGGTAACTGACTCTGACTAACCAGGCCTAGAGCCAGTGGTATGCTAAAAGACACTTAGAATTCAGTGAAAACACCAACATACACCAGAGAACAATATGCGTTGGGGTACCCCTGTGATTAGCATGACCTCCTCTGTAGGCCCCTAGTACATAATAGGGCATGGGGATTCAAATTACCTCTAAGTCAGAGGAGCAGAGATATGCTAATTTAACTAGTAGTCGCGTTTGCAGAGTGGTGGAGAAAGGGTGCTGGGCGTCCAACCAACGCTCAGGAATTCCGCTGCATAGGACTTACAGGAGGTACCAGGAGGGATTCTTGGCGCCCAAACTCCCTCAGGACTAAATTGGACTTCATCCCCCATCCCATAGTCTGCCACGAGGCACGTTTGCAGAGTGGTAGAGAAAGGGGGCCATGGCCTCCGAAGACATCTTAGCAAACCCACTGTGTGGGACTTACTGTAGGTAACAAGAGGGGTAGTTGGCCCCCAAGGACATCCTCGGGGGCCAATTTCCCAAGCTATTACCTCCAGTCAGTCCCACACAGCAGCATTGTTAAGTACTCGTACCGGGCCATGCCCACTTTGCCCACCACTCTACAAATGCACTCCCTGGCACGCTCTTGGATGTGGATTGAAGTCCCCTTCACTGCTGGGGGTCCTTTAGGGGCCAACTAGCCTACCTTTTACCTCCAGTAAGCCCCACACAGTGGGATTGGTGAGAGGTAGACAAAGGCCATGCCCCCTTTCTCCACCACTCTGCAAACACATGTTGTAAGTTGGGGGATTAAGTCCCCTTGAATCCTGAGGCTCCCTGGGGTCCAACTTGTCCTCCAGGTACCTCCAGTAAGTGCCACAGAGCTGTGTTGCACAGAGGTCTAAAAAGGGGCGTGGTCTGGGCCACCTCTCTGCAACGCAGACCTATGGCGGTTACTGGAGGTACCTGGTGGGCTAGTTGGCCCCTAGGGCCCCTCAGGATTGAAGGGGAATTAATTCCTCAACTTAAAATTCACCACAGGTTCGTGTTTGCACACGTCACCTCAGGCCCCGCCCCCTCCCTTCACCACTTTGTGAACACGCCCGTGGCACGTTTTCAGTTGGGGGATTAAGTCCCCTTGAATCCTGAGGGTCCCTGGTAGCCCAATAGGTACCTCCAGTAAGCACCACAGAGCTGCGTTGCAGAGAGGTGTAAAAAGAGGCTTTGCCTGGACCACCTCTCTGCAACGCAGGTCTGTGGCACTTACTAGAGGTACCTGGTGGGCTAGTTGGCCCCTAGGGGCCCTCAGGATTGAAGAGGAATTAATTCCCCAACTTAAAACGCGCCACAGGGCGTGTTTGCACACGTCACCTCAGGCCCGCCCCCTCCCTTTACCACTGTGCAAACGCGCCCTGTGGCACGTTTTAAGTTGGGGGATTAAGTTCCCTTGAATCTTCTGGGTTCCTGGGGTCCAACTAGCCCACCAGTAACCTCCAGTATGCACCACTGAGCTGCATTGCAGGGAGGTGTAAAAAGGGGCGTGGCCTGGGTCACCTCTCTGCAACGCAGCGCATTGGCGCTTACTGGAGGTACCTGGTGGGCTAGTTGGCCCCCAGGGACCCTCAGGCTTGAAGAGGAATTTATTCCCCAACTTAAAATGCGCCACAGGGCGTGTTTGCACACGTCACCTCAGACCCCGCCCCCTCCCTTTACCACTGTGCAAACACACCCTATGGCGCGTTTTAAGTTGGGGGATTAAGTCCCCTTGAATCCTGAAGGTCCCTGGGGTCCAACTAGCCCACCAGGTACCTCCAGGAAATGCAACAGAGCTGCGTTGCAGAGAGATGTAAAAAGGGGCATGGCCTGCACCACCACTCTGCAAAGCAGCCCTGTGGCGCTTACTGGGAGGTACCTGGTGGGCTAATTGGCCCCCAGGGACCCCCAGTATTGAAGGGGAATTGATTCCCCAACTTAAAACGCGCTACAGGGCGCGTTTGCAGAGTGTTACTGGAGGGTGTGGGGCCTCCGGCACAATCGCATGTACATTTCTTTTTTTCTTTTTTAAGAAGGGGGGCTGTGTGGCCCCCCTTCCTTTTCTATTTTATGGGCCCTGGGGACCCCATCCCCCAGGGCCTGACCCCTATTTTTAATTTTTTTTTAAATGGAAGGGGGCTGCGTGACCCCCTCCTTAGGCCATTTATGGCCCCGGGGACCCCATTCCCCAGGGCCGGGCTTTGCGTGTTTTTTTAAATGGTTTTTATTTTACTATGAGGAGGGGGGCCTCTTGGCCCCCTCCCTGGCCACTTCTGGCCCCGGGGACCCCATCCCTCAGGGCCTGGCCTCTCGTTGGGGACCGTGGGGGGAGCCCCAATTCCCCCACAGTCCCTGCCGGCTCCCCACGTCCTGCGGGAGCCGGCATTGCTTTTCCACACGGGGAGCTGCTGACATGCAGCTCCCCGTGTGGAAAAGCAATGTGGTTTGGATTTTGGGAGAGAGAGCAGGTTTCCTGCTCTCTCTTCCAAAATCCAAACCGCAGTTTGCTATGACAGGGCGGGAGCTGCGAGGCTCCCGCCCTGCCATAGCAAACAGCAGCGTCCCGGGGGTGGGCACCCCGGGACACTGCAGGAGTCGGCCCTGGGGGGTGGCGGTCCCCAGGGCCATCACTGGCTCCAGGAGGGGGGCCACGCGCCCCCCTCCCAACATTGATAAAGCCACAGGGGGTGGTGGTGCCTGGGGCTTTGGGTTCCGTTACGGACCCCCACATTTAAATATTAGTGCCCCGGTGAGGTGGCGGTGTCCGGGGCGTGTGGGGGGGCAAGCCCCCCACACAGGTGTTTTAATTAAAGAAAAGCCCCGGGAGTGGCAGTCCCCAGGGCAGACCCCCGCTAATTAATTATTAAAAGCCCCGGGGGTGGCGGTCCCTGGGGCTTGGGGGGCCTCCAAGGCCCAGATCTCTGTACTGGGGTGAATGTATGACATTGTTCTGCATTCTGTCCATCAACTGTTGTTTTTGCTTTTGTCACCCGAGTGGGACGGATTTGCCCAGACGTGGGTCCCGTGCTCTCCATGCCACTGCAATCAAGATATCCTGGCTGAAGAGGGGTGAAACCCCGAAACCGGTCCTAGGATGCTTGTTTCCAGTCCAGGGAGGTCCTGGTTTGGCAGTTCGGGCTGGACTATTCCCATGAGGCACAGGGTCAAGACTGATTTGCATATAGCTGGGTTCAAACTGGAATGGCATGGTGAGCAAAAAAATGATGGATTTAGGCCCAGATCTCTGTACTGGGGTGAATGTATGACATTGTTCTGCATTCTGTCCATCAACTGTTGTTTTTGCTTTTGCCACCCAGAGTGGGAAGGGTATGCCTGGACGTGGGTCCTGTGCTCTCCATGCCACTGGAATCAAGCTATCCTGGCTGAAGAGGGGTGAAACCCCGAAACTGGTCCTAGGATGCTTGTTTCCAGTCCAGGGAGCACCTGGCTTGGCAGTTCCGGCTGGACTGTTCCGATGAGGCACAGGGTCAAGACTGATTTGCATATGGCTGGGTTCAAACTGGAATGGCATGGTGAGTAAAAAAAACGTTGGATTTAGGCCCAGATCTCTGTACAGGGGTGAATGTATGACATTGTCTGCATTCTGTCCATCAACTGTTATTTTTGCATTTGTCACCCAGAGTGGGACGGGTATGCCCAGACTCGAATCCCGTGCTCTCCATGCCACTGGAATCAAGCTATCCTGACTGAAGAGGGGTGAAACCCTGAAACCGGTCCTAGGATGCTTGTTTCCAGTCCAGGGAGGACCTGGCTTGGCAGTTCGGGCCGGACTGTTCCCATGAGGCACAGGTTCAAGACTGATTTGCATATGGCTGGGTTCAAACTGGAATGGCATGGTGAGCAAAAAAACGATGGATTTAGGCCCAGATCTCTGTACTGGGGTGAATGTATGACATTGTTCTGCATTCTGTCCATTAACTGTTTTTTTTTGCATCCATCCACTCACCAACACACCGATACACACACTCACCCACCCATACAGCCCTTCACAGATGCACTCTTGAACCCATACACCCAGTGAATCACCCACTCACACATCTATGCAGAGTCACACTCCCCACCCACCCACACAGACACTCAGGCACCCATACAGATACTCAGACAACCAATCAATAACCCATATAGACCCTCATTTAGCTACTCACCAACCTATGGAACCGCTTACACACCAACTGACGAACTAAACTGTGTGAATGTCTGTATCAGTCACTAACCGATGCATTCAGTAAGACACATTTAATCACTCACTGATACAGTCAGTCACGCACCTACTAAATCATCCATTCAGAAACGTATACACCCACTTATTCTTCAAAACACCTCGGCATATATATAATACATATTTAAACTTTATAGAAGCACACATTCACTGGATGATGTCATCAGTAATGTCATTTGAGATGTCATCAGTGATAGCATCAGTGATGTAACTGACCATGTCATGAATGATGTTATATGTGACGTCATCAGCAGTGCCTTGAGGGGGCGCGAGTTATAGTTAGTTCCACTAACTATAACGGGGGAATTTCTATGGTTATGTACGAGTGAACTGTCCAACTAACTATAACGTCCCTGAAACCTATGGTTTTTTCAGTGAATTTCAAAGGTTTTTTAAATGCTAATTTCTAACTATAACGTGCCTGAAACCTATGGTTTTTTGCAGTAAATTTCAATGGTTTTTTAAATGCAAATTTTTAAGTATAATGGTCATTATGCCTATGATTTTTTACTGAATTTCTTCAGTTTTTTAATTGTTAATTTGTAAATTTAATATTTATTGAACAATATTATATGCTTTTCTGTAAATTACATTTTTCTTTTTTTTTTTTTCGAAAGTGTAATATATTCTATAATTATTTTGTTTTATTTTTTATTTTAATATAATTATGTGATGTCCTTTTTTTTAAATTTCCTTTTTTTTCACGCACCCAAAGCGCACCTAACACAGCGGGTGCGCGTATTCCAGCTGCCATATTGGAAAAGTCATGAAGGATCCGCTTAAGGTGTGCAACGGGTGCATGGCTTCGTGTTACGTCATATACGTATAACATCACGTCATGTGCGCGATTGGTATGCGACAGGTGCGCGACACCTGCTCCTGCATATTCGCGTCATGTGCGCATTACGGTACGTGATGCCTGCGTGGTGGCGGCACTTACGTGCTGGGGCACGCTGGGTGCGCGACTCCCGTAAACCTTTTCATATTGTAAAAACTATATGTATGTAACTTTAATGTACATATCAGGGCAAGAGATTATCAAAACTATTCATAAAAATAATATATTTCTACTTGTAATAAACTTATATTATTGTTAAATATATTTTCGCGAAGTCTCGTTGGGTGTGTTCTCCTTGCGCGCTGGATGCGCGACTCCCATGTGACCTTAAAAAAAAATTGATTGGTTCATTACATTTCCCACTGTAACAATTGAAGGACCCCACCCATTTTAATCATTCTTGTTGGAGCTCCTTATGATAAACATCTCTTCTCCTACTAGAACCTCTTTGTTTTTTTGTGGGTGTTGGTTAAAAACTTTAGAGACAATGGCATCTGGACAGCAGCAGCAAGTACAACTTTCTTCAGAGGAAGAAGTCTTGGAGGAGGCACCACCAAAACAGAGACCTGAATCTGTTGTTTGGAAGATTTTTACTTTTCCTCCTGGAGAGAAGAAAGTTAATGCAAGGAAAGTGACATGCAAGCTGTGTGACAGGGTCCTCTCAAGAGGGAGCGACAAAAAGAATTCATGCGGCACAGCTAGCATGCACAAACATCTGCGCACTATCCATCCCCGCAATCTTGCTCGGGAAGAACTAAGACGAGCAGCACAAAATCCGGCACCAGGTGTTCCAAGCACCTCAGGAGCGTCGCCATCTGTACCTCCTTTGGACATTAGGCCTGAATTTGCCTTCCTGGAGCAGCACTGCACTAAGTGCAAGAAGGTCATCTGTTATGGCGAGCAGTCGGTGGATGCTGTTTGTGCTGCCCAGCGAAACCACTGTTGTTATTCATTTTTATTTTTTTGGAATGATAATTAATTCCAAAAGTTAACTGTTTACTTTGTTCCTTTTTTTGTTCAGTTTTTAAAAAAACACCCAAAAAAGAAAAGAAAAAAGAAGGAAAAAAAAGTTCTTCTCAGAACTACCTAATCTGGTTAAAAAAAGAAGAATAATTGCATGGTAATGTCTGAAAGTTTCCTTGAATATATGTGTAGAGCATGATTGACTGAAAGAATGCATTAGTAGTGTATGGTGATTATATGAATGCATCACTAGAGCCTACATGATTGCATTAGTGCATTTGTAACGTATGAGGAGGATATTAAATTGGAGGTCCTTAGGGGACTTCATACATGGTGGACATTTGATTGTAGTACTGCATGTTTTAGTGTTTGACTGATTGTACAAATACATGGATAGTGACTGGATACTTACAGTGCTGCAAGTGGAGAGCAGGGTCAGTTTATAAGTGTTCGTGTTTTGGCACAGTAATCAGATAAGGACATGGTTCTGTCAGGATGATTGAAGGAATGGATGGAGAGTGACAGTGCGATTGTTGGACTGCATGGCTAGTACTTGGGTAATTGCAGAAGTGAATCAGTAGTGTGAAGGGGGTTAGGGGATTGCATAGATTGTGCACCTTTGAATGTAGCACTGCATGTGTTAATGCTTGAGTCACTGTTCAAGTACATAGATAGTGACTGAATACTTAGAGTGCTGCAAGTTCAGAGTAGGTTGAGTCTATAAGTGCTTAGGTATTGGTGGAGTGATAGGATAAGTAGATAGTGGTGGAGGGGTGATTGGAGAAGTGCATGGGACAGACAAGAGGATTCCTAGACTGCATGGGAACTAACTGGGTATTTGCAAGAGTGTATCAATAGTATGTACCTGGTTAGAGGTTGGCATGCATAGTGCACAGAATATTGTAGGTGTACTTGTGTTAGTGGCCAGGCCACTTCATAAGTACATGACTAGTATTTGGAATGATTACAGTGCTGCAAACAGAGTGCATGGTCAATTTATAAGTGCTTAGGTATTGGCGGAGTAATAGGATAAGAAGATAGTGCTGGATGAGTGATTGAGGAAGTGTGTGGGACTTATAGGAGGATTCCTAGGCTGCATGGGTAGTGCCTTAGTATTTACAAGAGTGTTCCAATAGTATGTACCTGGTTAGAGGTCTGCATGCATAGTGCACAGAATATTGTAGGTGTACATCTGTTAGTGGCCAGGCCATTCTATAAGTACATGACTAGTAAGTGGAATGATAAGGACATGGTTCTGTCAGGATGATTGAAGGAATGGATGGAGAGTGACAGTGCGATTGTTGGACTGCATGGCTAGTACTTGGGTAATTGCAGAAGTGAATCAGTAGTGTGGAGGGGGTTAGGGGATTGCATATATTGTGCACCTTTGAATGTAGCACTGCATGTGTTAATGCTTGAGTCACTGTTCAAGTACATAGATAGTGACTAAATACTTAGAGTGCTGCAAGTTCAGAGTAGGTTGAGTCTATAAGTGCTTTGGTATTGACGGAGTGATTGGATAAGTAGATAGTGCTGGATGGGTGATTGGAGAACTGCATGGGACTGACAGGAGGATTCCTAGGTTGCATGGGTACCAACAGGGTATTTACAGGAGTTTACCAATAGTATGTACCTGGTTAGAGATCTGCATGCATTGTGCACAGAATATTGTAGGTGTACTTGTGCTACTGGCTGGACTATTCCATCAGTACATGACTAGTAACTAGAGTGATTACAGTGCTGCAGAGTGCATGGTGAATTTATAAGTGCTTAGGTATTGGCAAAGTGATAGCATAAGTAGATAGTGCTGGAGGGGTGATTGGAGAAGTGCATGGGACTGACAGGAGGATTCTTAGGCTGCATGGGTACTAACTGGGTATTTACAAGAGTGTTCCAATAGTATGTACCTGGTTAGAGGTCTGCATGCACAGTGCACAGAATATTGTAGGTGTGCTTGTGTTACTGGCTAGGCCATTCCATAAATACATAACTAGTAACTAAAATGATTATCGTGCTGCAAACAGAGTGCATGGTGAATTTATAAGTGCTTAGCTATTGGTGGAGTGATAGGATAAGAAGATAGTGCTGAATGGGTGATTAGAGAAGTGCATGGGACTGACAAGGAGATTTCTAGACTGTATGGGACTACCTGGATATTTACAGGAGTGTACCAATAGTATGAACCTTGTTAGAGGCCTACATGCATTGTGCACAGAATATTGTAGGTGTAGCAGTGTTAGTGGCTAGGCCATTCTATAAGTACATGACTAGTAACTAGAATGATTACAATGCTGCAAACAGAGCGCATGGTGAATTTATAAGTACTTAGGTATTGGCAAAGTGATAGCATAAGTAGATAGTGCTGGAGGGGTGATTGGAGAAGTGCATGGGACTAACAGACGGATTCCTAGGCTGCATGGGTACTAACTGGGTATTTAGAAGAGTGTACCAATAGTATGTACCTAGTTAGAGGTCTGCATGCATTCTGTACAGAATATTGTAGGTGTACTTGTATTAGTGGCTAGGCCATTCTATAAGTACATGACTAGTAACTATAATGATTACAGTGCTGCAAACAGAGTGCATGGTGAATTTATAAGTGTTTAGGTATTGACGGAGTGATAGGATAAGTAGATAGTGGTGGATAAGTGATTGGAGAAGTGCATGGGACTGACAGGAGGATTCCTAGGCTGCATGGGTACTAACTGGGTATTTAGAAGAGTGTATCAATAGTATGTACTTGGTTAGAGGTCTGCATGCATTGTGCACAGAATATTGTAGGTGTACTCGTGTTAGTGGTTAGGCCATTCTATAAGTACATGACTAGTAATTGGAATGATTACAGTGCTGCAAACAGAGTGCATGGTGAATTTATAAGTGTTTAGGTATTGACGGAGTGATATGATAAGTAGATAGTGGTGGATAAGTGATTGGAGAAGTGCATGGGACTGACAGGAGGATTCCTAGGTTACATGGGGAGTAACAGGGTATTTACAGGAGTTTATCAATAGTATGTACCTGGTTAGACATCTGCATGCATTGTGCACAGAATATTGTAGGTCTACTTGTGTTGCCGGCTAGACCACTCCATCAGTACATGACTAGTAACTAGAATGATAACAATGCTGCAAACAGAGTGCATTGTAAATTTATAAGTGCTTAGGTATTGGCCGAGTGATATGATAAGTAGATAGTGGTGGTTAAGTGATTGGAAAAGTGCATGGGATAGACAGGAGGATACCTAGACTGCATAGTTAGACTGCTGGTAGTTGACAGCAGGGTGAGTTTATAAATGCTTGTGTTTTGGAACAGTGATTAGATAAGGACATGGTACTGGCTGCATGATTAGAGTATTGCAAGGAGACCACCTGAGGAAATGCATAACTGCTTGGGTATTGACAGCGGTATTGAATTAGTACATTCTACTAGTAGATGACTGAAGAACTGCATTATGAGCAAAAGAGTGATTGGTGGACTGTATGGTTATTACCTGAGATATGTTAGACATTAATGAGCAGTGAGTAGGTGGTTACAGGTTTTTATGGATAGTACACAGGTGAATGTAGTAGTGGATGGAGAGTGTTTGGATTACTTAATCTAACGTTTACAGTAGTAGATATCAAAACATTGTAAAAAAAATTGCAGTTGTTTTTTATATTTTAAAGTGTAAAAACTTTCGAACTTTGGAATTAGGATCAGTAAAAGAGAAGAAAAAAATACAGTTATAATATATTATAGTTTTTAGAACACAACATAATTTTAGCATTATTTAAATTATTTAGTTTGCCTTTTTTGCTGTTCTCAGAATATATTGAATTTCACTATAGATAGTGATTTCAATGTTACTCATCACATAACAGCGGGCAAAAAAAAACAATCAATAAGATTGTTTAAAAAAAAAAAATCTGTGTCAAAAAATATTTTCAACATAGTCAACTATTTCTGCACATTGCATAAAGACACCATCCTCAATAACATAGCATATGATACAAATATCAAATATATAAAATGCTTTGTTCTATGAGATTTTGTCACTAGAATATGAAAGAACAGAAACAATAATTCAATCAACAATTCTTCATAATTTCCATATACTCTAAATGATGTTCTATAAAATATTTGCTGTCAGAATATCCCAGAAAAACTGCTTAATTCATATTAATATCTTTCCTCTAGGCCAAATGATATTCCTGAAATCCTTTATACTGAAATCGTCCAAAGTAATCATATTAATACATATTAACATATTCCCAATAGGCCGAATTATGCTCTTAAAACTTTGGCTTTAAAAATATTAGGAATGAATCTGGTAATTCGTTAGGCAAACGATATCTAAAAACCAAATGAGCATCATTACAATATGTCCATCCTTTATTGCATTTTAAATAGACAGTGTAATGTCCAGATGTTGTAGAAGGACTATCGTGGAAAATAATTGCTACTACTACAAAAGTTCTTCCTGATATTGATAGTTGACTTGCAACAAAAATTTTAATTAAAGTTTCCAATTTTCTTCCATCTGCTCTACAACGTTGTATCATTAAAATTATATATTGTCCAAATTTTTGTATAAATAATGTTGATAACATTTCTGATTTGCATTGGCTACACTCCATGTTTTGATTTGCTGATTGAACTAATTTGTTGAAAGACACTGTTTTACAGTCTGGTATTGTTAAATATATGAATCTTTCAGTATCTATGTTAGTGGTAGAAGTAAATCTACAATTTTCACATTCATGTTCCCATTTATAACGAAGTCCAAACAGATTTTCAATTCCTATTCCTTCATCTTCCAATACTGCAAGCATATACATTAGAAATTCCTGAGCATCTTGTTGCACATTCTGTGCAAATTGCGAAGAACCAGAACATATATCCAAAAGATTTAGAATATCAGAAACACTTTTGATTTTACTTTTATCAGTTCTCAATTTTTCAAAAATAGAATGCAACAAGGAACAAAACCTTTTTTCTTGATTTTCCATAAATTGCTGTTGGAGATTTTCTAGAAAAAATACGACGTTCACCACTACATTAGCATAGCAGTTGATACCTGAACTATTTTCTAGCTGATATCCTACAATCTCTTCAAGAGTGTCCTTTTTAGGTCTCGCCTACGCAGCGCGCATGCGCTGATTAGGCAAAAAGTCCTTTTGCAATCGCTTCGGCTTTTCAGCCAAAACGTGCATGCGTTCCATTGCCTTCAATGGCAACGCGTGCACGTGTGGCGATTGCCTTGCGGGAGCGAGCTTGACACCATATGTTTGTAATTAACTTACATACACATGGTGCCCATGGCTCACTCCCGCAAGGGAAACGCTTTGTGTGCTGTGGCACTCCCCCCACCCCTCCCACCTTTAGTGCGAGGCGCGCGCGTGCTTGTTTTTGTTGGCTACAGTTCTAGACCGCACCCTTGCCTACGGCAGCTGTGTGGGTCCGCTGTGACCCGGAAGTGGAGAGCTCTCGCTCCCTGACATGTAGCAACGAGAAAGTGAGCAGCTGCTCTAACAATTGTCAAGGCTGTGGCGTGCGTGCGGTGTCTGTTCATTTCTCCTTGCTTATATGTTTGTGTTATGCAAAACCTCATCACCCGATGCCATATACTAAGCCCCAACACCCTTGTCTTCGCATACCGGGCGCAGACACTTAATTCTCCAGCCTTCTTGAGACATATGCTATTCCCTTTGGCGCTCGTCCTATATATCTACTTTGTCTATTTTATGCTGTTCACAATGTTTTCTACTGCCTCAAATCATAGCCTACGCACACGCGATCTCAATATTAGAAAGGTACCACAACTCCTTTGGTGTTTATCAACTTAGAGCGCACACCACTACATATAATCAGTGCATTCCTTAATAAATTTGTCTGTAAGGGCACCTACTAAGATCTCGTGAAAAACCTAGAATGTGACTGCTTGGTGCACTGGAGTGTGGACATTGCAGCTTCTAATACGCAGCACGTTAACAAGCAGGAGAATGGTTCTTATTCCTCACAAATGACTGTTGATTGTGTCATAAAGAGGTGTTATTGAAGGGGTCTAAAGGCAGAGGAGTCAATTGTTTATGAAGCATATTTGGACATTCTCTCGATTTGCTTTTAAGTTCAAGGTATTTGTTTCAGGATACAACTTCATTTTCTTGTAGTCGCCTCTATTTTTTGGAACACGTTTTTCACCTTGTTCCAGCGCCAGGTTCTTGTTTATTTTTTATTTAAAACATCTATAATTAAATTACGTAGGGTTACGTTTTCAGATGCAGAGGAGAACTCCCTCTCAGTCAAAACACCCGCTTGATTTGTGCTCTGTGGAAAAATCATGTGACAGTGAAATACGTGGCCCAAATTTGTCATGCATTTTAGTTTTGTTGCCTGGAAATTACCTTAAGGGTCTTGCAGGGAAATGTGCAAAGAAGGGCCAATGAATAACTGGGAAAATCGCAGCGAGGGATACCAAACACTATTCTTATGTTATAGC
The DNA here is from genome assembly GCF_964204655.1 of Triturus cristatus. NCBI lineage: Eukaryota > Metazoa > Chordata > Amphibia > Caudata > Salamandridae > Triturus > Triturus cristatus. Next base: position 885,835,048 of record NC_140594.1, read on the forward strand.
TGCCAAATGTTCAGACTGCTAATGTCTGCTGTTCCTGTTTTTAGAGTGTGCTTATGTTAACATTTTAATGCCCTATGTGAGACGCTTAGAGGGACATTTTATCACAAGTGTAGCTAAGCAGTTAAGACTACGTAATGATATACAGTACTGACATGACACTCTTTTGTACAATGTAACAATCCAAAAAACGGCCTCAAAACATTTGTAACACTCTACAAAGTTGCTTACCTACTTCCTGATTCGAACTTGCTCATTCTGGAATTTATACCAGATAATCTGCATTAATTACTGCACAGCCTAGTTATAGTGACGGGGCTGAAACCACGAAGCCAGATTGCAGTGCCATTGTGACTGGAGGCAAGGCTTCACAGGACGGAACCATGTAGGAGAAAGTAGGCCTGGGGTGGCTCTGCTGATAGTGTCATGATAACCAACTTTTTATCCAACTCGACAGGGCATAGTTCAAGATCCATGCTGTGCGTCCAGGGTAACCAGGAAAAAGCCAGACTGTAGAGCCAGAGAAAAGCTCTGCCGCCAGTGCGATAGTATCCCGATATGTGCAGCCAGGGCGAAAGGTGGGGATTGGGGGGAGGTGGGGATTTGGTGAGGGGCAAATTCTTTTTTTCTGTTTGTTAGAAGGACAGACTGTGCAACCAGTATGGCGACAGGGTTAGGCCAGGCTCTGCTCACTGTGCGATGGGAGAAAGTGCGGCCAGTGTGTCAAAGTTCAAGAGAAATGTAACAATTTTGGCGTAGCCAATAGGTCTTGCCTTTGGGACCTTATACGTGTTTAGTTATCCAGCACAATATCCTTGGTGCAACAACATCAACTGTTGCATGACTAAACACTTATAAGGTACAAGGTTTAGCCATTCAACAGCTGATGTTGTTGCACCAAGGATATTGTGCTGCAAAACTAAATACTTATAAGATCCCAAAAGTGAGACCTATTGGCTATGCCAATGCTTGTTCTTTTTGTTTGAAATCTCAACATTATCTTGATTTTTTTTCTTCTTTTCAACTTCACTACAGATATTCTCATATCTTTGTTTTCGTCCTACTACATGCTTTTCATATACAGGATATTCACCTAAATTGGGAGCATTTAGTCTTCTTAACCGATTATACTCTCTTACACAATTTGCATCTACACTAATCTTTCCCTCATCAAAATCAATCAAATACAATCCAGATAAAGTTCTGACTCGGGACAAAGCAACATATGCCATACCCTCTTTAAATACGGTACTTCCAATGTTTACCAAAGCACTACCTACACTTAAACCTTGAGATTTATGAATAGTCACCGCATATGCCAAAGAAAGAGGAAACTGTTTTCTACGTACATACAAATCTTTAACAAGCAAAAAATGAACAGAACAACAAGCAAAATTCAATTCCATCTCTATTTTGATAATTAACAAAATCAACAGCTTTTCCCATTGCTCCATTTGCTAAACCTTTTTCCACATCTAAATTACGCCGTAAAATTACCCGACAGTTTACACATACACATAAATTCTTTTCTAAACCAGCAGTTTTAGATATAGATTTTTCCAAAGAATCCAATTTTGCTTTTAATGTTTCCGTCAAAATAATAGTAATTCCTTCATGCTCTATTTTATCAATGGCCTCCATTTTTACAATTTCTTCATTTTCGAGCTTTAAAAGTTCTTCATTGAATGTAGAACACTCTCGTAGTGTTGGCACTAGGCAGATTATAGATTTATTTTCTGCAATTCTTTTGTATATTTTTTCTGGAAGTATATTTTCATTTGGAAACAAGTTTGTAAGTAGCCAATTTTGCAAAGCGTCTTTGGCATGTTCTGTCAATACTCCAATTCTTATATCTTGAAGAATGGTCCCATAATCTACATCATTTGCCTGTCGCATATTTTTAATAAGTTCTTTGTATTCAAAATATGACCAAATTTTAACGTTTCCAACACTTCCCAAAGACTTTCTGGTATCTTCATGCACAAGCTTTTTAAATACTGGCTGCCCTTTTACAGGAGTAAGTTGCAGTAGATCACCAAAAACGATCACGTTTTCCTCCAAATAAGACATTGTATTCTGTTTTTAGAATTTGATGCGTTATTAAATGCACATAGGCAAGCATTAAGTTTGAGACCATGCTCCCTCATCAATAATCAGAAGTTTCATTTTCTTTAGCACTCTTGAAACTTCATAACAAGCTTCTCCAGATAGCTTGTGAAATTCCAATTTATTTTCATGCTCTACGGGTAGCTTTGGTAAACGATGTAATGTAATCCCTTTAATGTTGTGTGCTGCCAATCCAGTTGGAGCAGTTACAACACAAGACAAATGTGAGTCAGTTGTTTTCTGTAGATAACTGGTCAAAACTTTAATTAAGAAACTTATTCCTGTACCAACTTGACCACTGTCATACATTCAGATAGGTTGAAATGATGTGCATTCTTTCTTTTCATGAAGAAAACCATGGCCGATCTGTTGTTTCACTTGCTGATATATTTCTTTATGTTCATTATTTAGTTGTTCTTCCAAGTTTCCTAAGTCCATAATATCTTCTTGAGCTTGATGCATTGCTGTTTCCACTTCACTCATAGCGATAGCCGCTTCATTTTCAAGAATTGGTTGTCCTAGTGGATCTTGACTTAGTGGAGCAGAACTTTGACTGTCTTGAGAACTGTCTCTAGCAATCTCAGCTGCACTAGCTTCTTGATCAATTTCTTCATTCAACATTTTCAGATAATTTGCAAAAACTGTGCATTCAATGCTATCTTTACATGCATTGAAAGAATCTTCATAGCACTGAAAATCTCCAAGTAATTCCAGTTCCGTACGCCAAGGCTTGAAGAGTTGCAAAAGTGCTAAATAGTAAAATTCTCTTTTATCAGGAGTATCACAACCCAGTTTCCTATGATTAATCAGATTTCCTTTACTATGTTTCACCAAACATCCTTCTGTACCAATCACAGCATATTTTTCTTCATTTATGTTCTCAGTAGTATTTCTCTTAAAACTGTAATTTTGCAGCACTTCATAGAGACATATGTTTTCAAGATGGGGACTTCTATTTGGATAGTACGTATACAACATGTTTGTTTTAACAATATCTGTGCTTTCCAGGTCATTTAATGCTAAATATTTGATTTCTTGTATAGATTTAAGTACTCGATTTCGCGTTGCAGCAAGACCTAGACTAACACAAATGATTCCTCTTGATTTTGAATATAAACTTGCACAGCACAACCGATCAGAGCATTTGTACGCTCCAATCTCTCGATGGGACAGCATCTTCAAACTAAAGCTGTACAATTTCTTACTAAGACTCTTCTCGTGGGAAATTTCTTCCCACATTTCTTTCAAATCCGTCTTTTCTGATTTTGTTATGTATGATGTTACATACCGAGTAACAGCAATGGAATTATCCGCAACATACTGGATATCCATTTTAGCATTCCACATCAAGAGAATAACTGGATTATAATCATTGATATACGTTGATTCTTCACTTCTTTTCAAATTGTAAGTATTTTTGGGAGATTTTCTAGTGATGGTATGTCTCACTGCTGATATGAAACTGTTTACTCTTCCTTTGGATATTATTGGACGTGGAAATCCAAAATGACATTTGGTATAAAACTTTTCGTTCGACTTGTATTTCCGTCAACAGTATTTGCCACATCGATGAGTTTGAAATCGTAACACTTGTTGCCTTAAGGTTTTTGGTGTAGCACATGTAACATAATCTTCAATAAAAGATAAAACAGTCTCATCCAAATCAGTTTCAAATTTGGGTGCATCCTTGATCCATAAAAGCATATGTATATGAGGAGCACCTCTAGCTTGATACTCCTTTCTCCGAAAGAAATCAATAACTTCTCCAAGAGGAGGATTTTTTTTATTGCAGATAAAAGACATCATAGCTTCAAACCTATGATTGAAATATCTGCATACACTTACAGGATCCAAAGAACACAATTCTCCAGGAGTCTTGAATTCAATGTTTTTAATATTTGAATTTGCTTCTCGAAGAACTTCAAGTAAATCATCCCAAGCGTATTCAGCACAGCTTAGGGTAACAAACCATGTAAGAGTTCCTAAGTTCCTTAGCATGCATTTAAGTTCTCCATGACGACGACACCAATACTCATTACTACCATGCTTACATGCCATTAAATTAATCAGTTGAGATTCTAAATGATCGTCTCTGTGATGTACTTTATCCATAAATTCCTTTGCAGAAACATTTCGAAGATGTACTCCTGTTTCTAATATGTGGTTGACTGCATATGAAAGTCCAGACAAGTCACTCTCAAACAAAAGATGAAATATATATGGGATACATTGTCGAAATCTTGGATCTTCTGCATACAATCTTGTTGTCCGATATTCTGATGCAGGAATCTGTACTGATTGTTCGCCATATCGTCCCCCTTTTCCAGTTGGGAACAGCTGGGGAAAACAACGAGCTTCCAAACTTTTTTTCCAAACACTCATGGGATTCCCCTTCGCTTTCTTCATTTGGAATAATTCAATAGTATTCCCCATCACTTCTTTCGAATGTAAAGGATGTACACAATAATGTTCATAAATGTCCTCACTTTTGGACATGTCCACTTTCTCAATTTGACTACTTGACATTTCACTATCATCTCCTAAAAGTATTTCTTCTTCTTCCACATACACATTTTTGTAATAATCATTGTTTTTCATAAGATACAATGTTGCCTTTTGGACTTTCCTGACATCCACTAATTCCTGCCAGATTTTCTTACTCTTAGTAGGAACACCATTAACTAGAATAATTAGTGGTTCACTTTCTTCTTTCTCTACACCAATAATTTCAATATTTTTCTTTACTTTTAGAGGTAAATATACAACTCTTCCTTTTAATCCTCTCTTTAAATCTGTGGGAGGCAATTTACCTGTTTTAGGCTCCATACGAACAATAGCCTGAAACGGGTGCACAGATTGAATCAGAATAGACTCATACGTGTTTAAATCTATCAGTTCTGGAGGAATAGCTACTAACTCTAGATTATTATGGACAGCTCTAGCAGGAATTTTATTATCCTGTAATTTGTTTTAACTATATTTACAAATACGCTGATCAGTACCCAAATCAAAGCAATCCTCTACCAACAAATAAGTTGCAAATTCCTTCCACTTATCATTATTTTCTTTTTCACTTTTTAAATACAGATCAACTGTCCTAGTCTCATTTTTATATTGAGCTCTTCGACAACAAATACAAATATAATTTGACCTTTCACACAAAATTACCTTAAACTTTGTAATTTCTTCTTCAAACTTCTCTATGCCACTGTTTTCCACATTTTCTTCAACACCTACTTCTATCAATGTCTCACTTTGTCTACTCTCTTCTTCAGGACTAAAGTATCGAAACTCAATTTCATCACTAACTTTTTTTACATCTGATACTGACCCATGCAAAGAGCACTGTTTAAGTCACTAGTCAAGTCAAAGAATCTTTATTCGGTGATTAAAAAACACCATAAAAGCACACTCATATTTACATGTTAAAAAGTCATTAAACATTTCAGGGTTCTTTGTACAGTAAATTAACAAAACATAAATACAACAATATAGCCATATTTAACACTTAAAAGTTAAAGTAAAAACATTTCAGTCTTCTCCTCTAGTAAGCCTTAAACGAAGTGCTACCTTGATAAAGTTCATAATACTACACAGTGTTTGGGGTTCCTCAGCTTTCTGTAAGAATACAAGTGCCTCCCTAGCGTGGACCAAATTAGCATTTTTCAAAATATTTACAAGGTATCTGCGTCTGGGCATTGAGTAAAAGGGGCAGAGTAGAACAAAATGAAGGGAGTCTTGCGGAGACCTGTTGTCGCAGCCGCAGGGCCCCTTCTGTTCTATTGATGTAACAAACCCCGCTGGTGATGCCAACATAAATGGGAGAAGGTTCAATCTGAAACGGCACATCAGGAACCTATCCTGTGCATTGTACATGAGGAACAAGTATGGCTCCATACCTTCCACGCTCTTCACTAGGTGATGGGCCCTCACTGTCTTTTTACACCCTTCAGCCTCATCTCTGCGTAGGTTTTTCCGCTCAAGAAAAATTCTCCCTACATGCAGTTTATTCTGGGCTACAATAGTTACAGGATGAGTAAAGAGGTTCCCAAAACATAGCTCCTCCAGGGTATTCTTCACATAAAGGAGCCAGGGGATGCGCATACACTTGTCCCTTTTTAGGCAGTCCAATAAGATTTCTCTACTAAGTGTCGCATCAGGATTGTACCAGATTTTTAACCAAGCGATAATAGGCCTCAATTTTATCAAATCTTCTATATATGGTCTCCCTAGCTCCCTATGGGCAATCAAACCAGCAGTACTTTGTGGTACCCTCAAGAGTGATTTCAGATATTTATTTTCTTCACGTTGGATACTAGTGGTATTGACAAAGCCCCATACTTCTGCCCCGTAAATTACCTTGGAGCATGATACTGAGCTGTACAGATTTATCACCTGTTCCGGGGACCATCTTCCTAGCCTCCTGCCATAGCTAGCAATTGCCCCGTTAGATGCAATCATTTTACCACAACGTTCCTCCACCAGGGTATCAAACCGCAGGGCACCATCGAATGTTACACCAAGGTATGGAAACGTTTTGACCTCTTCCACAATGTGGCTCCCTATTTTGTGTGTAAATTTAGAGGTGGTTTTTTTCCCCGCCAGGAGCACATAGGATTTACTCAGATTTACAGAAAGGTCCAAGGCACTCATGAACCTAACAAAACCATCAATCAGGATTTGTAGGCTCCTTGGTGTCCGTGCGATCAGTACCGCGTCATCTGCATAAAGCAGAACAGGAATATGACGCGACAGAACCCTTGGGCAATCTGCCTTCAGACCCAACAGAAACTGCTCCAAATTATTAATATAAAGGGAAAACAAAAAGGGAGCAAGAATGCAGCCTTGTCGGACTCCACTCTTACAGGGAAAAGAACTAGTCAGCCCCCCCTCCCTATTAAAGCGGACTTTGGCGGTGGTGTAACTGTGCAGTTCCCTCAATATATTAATTAGACCACTCTCTATCCCCATACTAAGCATCATGCCCCACAATTTTTCCCTATTGACGTGATCGAATGCTGCTGCCAGATCCATGAAACCCATGTAAATGGATTCATCACTAGCCATGGTATACTTGGCAGTCAGCAAATAAAGGTTCAGGCACTGGTCACTAGTGGACCTCCCTGCCCTAAATCCGTATTGAGTGTCCGAGAAGATGTTTTTTTCCTCGGTCCACTCGGACAGTCTATTAAGAATTGCCCTCCCCAAAAGTTTTGCTGACACATCAATCAGGGAGATCGGGCGGTAGCACTTTGGGTCATCCCTGTTGCCCTTTTTGAAAATCGGCACAATTACTGCCGTGGACCAAGACGGGGGCAGGCCACAGATGATAGCAGTATTAATAACCCTTGTCATTAGGGGAGCCCAGAGTTCGATGTTACTCAAAAACAGATCAGGGGGGATTCCATCAGGACCCGGAGCTTTATTTTTGGTCAGGCCCTCAATCCCTGCAATGATCTCCTTAATGGAGAATTCTACCAGTGGAGCCTCAGTTGGAATGGCCGGTAGGTCTACAGTAGAACCAGGCTCATGATTGTACAGGCCCCTATAGTGGTTGACCCACTGCTCTGGGAGAATATTGGCCCCTATATCCGGGGTATCTTTTTCCTGGAAAGTTGGGTTATTAATTATTTTCCAAAAGCCTGCTAGGTCCTTTCTTTCCCCCGCTTCTCGTAAATCTGCCCATGCTTCCGCCTGCAAGGCAAGTTTCCTCCTCTTAATTTCCTTTTTATAAATTTCTCTGCACACCTTAACTTTGTGGGGGACCCTTGGTTTAGTTTTAAGGCAGCTTTTCAGCTCCCTCAAAGCTTTAGAGCAGTCTTTGTCGAACCATCGGGGATTCCCGTGGTTCTTAAATGGGACACTAGTCTTTAGCAAACCATCGACCAGATTAGCGATCTGGTCGAAAGCTTCCATTATCCTCGGTCCGCGGACTTCTGTGTCCAAACAATCATTAATAGCAAGTATGCCTGCGTCCACCAGGCCCTTGTAAAACTTTTCCCCGTCTATTTTAGCCCATTTTAGTCTCCTGCCTTGGTCTGTTGCTCTCTCAGTGAAGGTGCGTTGAACTCTAATACTTAGACCCACCATATACTGCAGCTCCAAAACAAGAGGGTTATGGTCACTAAAGCCACTCCATTCGATCCCTACACTAGTTGTCTTATTAATTAAGGACCTTGAAACCAGAATGTAATCTATGAAGGAAGAGCATCCTCTACCCTTAAATGTGGGGGGGAGTGTGCCATCCTCCTGCATCCCTACCATATTAATGGTGTGTTCAAGGTCATATTTAAACCGTAACATTCTGAAAGCTGAGCCCAACGGCGTATGAGAGAAATGCGGTCCCTTCTCCATAGGGCATCGGGACCAATCTGTGCTTATTTGGACCAGTACCGGGCACAAGTGGCAATTATAATCACCCATAACCACCAACCCATGTGGCTGCCCATTTTTTTGGCCTGTTATGACCTGGCCCAACCTATTATCTAATTCAGTAACAAGAGAGATGTTAGATCCCGCTATCTCGTTGTTATAAAGGTTTACTGCAACAAATCTAAGACCTTTCCCAGTGAACCTGACTGCCTGAATCCTGTGGGAATTCCAATCAAGGCAAGTGTAACTTCCCGGAAGGCTCAGATCTATATAAATAGCTAATCCTCCCATGGCTCTCCCTGATCTTGATTTTTGAGCAGGAACAAAAAAACACTTATACCCTTGCAGGTGGAAATTATTCTCCTGGGCCCAGGTCTCCTGCAGACAAATTACATGGAATTTTCTGATATAGTCAAGCCACTCTTTGTTATTAAATTTCCCAGCCAGGCCAGCTATATTCCATGAGATGATTTTTAGTGCCTTACCCCCCTGGACCCCTCCTCCCTGTGACCCACCAGGTGATTCTCGCACTTGTTTTCCCAATTCCGGTCCCTGTGCGTCACCTATACATGCAATATCTACAACCCTAGGTTCATCCAGCACATAACTCCGGGCGCAACTTGATGACTTTTGTTTTGCCTCGGGGCTGTGCTTCTCCCACTCAGCATTTGGAACCCCTCTACCCCCTATACCCCATATACCATTATCTCTTTGTCAATCTACCCCCTCAAGACCATCCAGGCAGTGGAACCGATTGAATGTATGGAAGGGTAGCTCTGGGCGGCTAAATAATGGCCTGGGATTGAACTCGTGATGAACACCCTTCGACCCACCCTTTCCCAGTTGTCATATGAACGGGTCACGTGTACAGGGGCTGGGGTGGGGGGAAAGAAGAAAGACACATGAAGTGTTTGAATCGTTGTTACCTGTGATCTATTCTTTCCCTGGCATATGTGAGCAACTGTTCCAGCATCCCTGAAGCTCACCAATATGCAATCCCCTATGATGGATTTGCGTGTTCTCCCTATCCAAGGCACCCTTCTGACCATTATGATCTCATTGCTTAAGTGTACGGGTATGGGTCTATTCAAATTTAGCCACTTAATCACCCTACTTTTCAGAGCACAGAAATCCTCGGCTTCACCTGCCTCTAGTGGTGGAACGCCCGCCATGACTACTGTAAAGTCATTCGCCTCTGGTGGTAAATTGGGTCTACGTGGCCTGGGGGGAAGCTTCATTAGTGGAGTCGGTGCAACACTATCTGGCGGCTGTACCGGGGGAACAGCATTTGCAGGGGGTATAGGTCCTATGGGGTTAGGTGGCTTATTTGGGGCAGGGTTATTCCTCTGGGTTTGTGGTGGGGCGGCCGCAGTTGCAACCTGTGAGGGAGCAAGATGCATAACACTTTTTGGAGCTGTTGGGGTGGCAATAGGTTTAGGAGCCCTCTCATGAGAATTGGCCGGATTTTTCATACTGCTTAGTGTAGCCTCAAGAATGGTTAGTCTGATTTCCACTTTTTTGATGCTTTCACTAATTGGTAACAAAAGTGACCTAAGCAGGAATTCCAAATTACCCAGCGGAGCAACAGAGAGGGGGGCATTAACAATGTTGCTAGCCGTCTCTTTAGTCAGGACGGGAGCCACACCATCCTGTGTAGCGGGTTTAGAATGTAAGTCAGCCACCGTTGTCACAGTTGATATGGAGGGTTTGGATGACTTCCCAAAATCAGAATGAGGGATCTTTGGTTTGTTTTTAGCCTGGGCACCCCTCGACTTCCTCCTACGTTTGTTTGGTGGGGGCCCAAAAACCCCTTGTGCTACAGCTATTTTAGGTTTTGCTTTCCTAGACTTTGATGCTGGGGGCGGTTGAGAAATTAAGTCAATCGTCCCCCTACTTGGGCTTGTGCTACTCACTGGGGTTGAGCTCATAAGTACCACTGGGGGCGTTTTTGTAACATCCCTAAACAGGATCGGAACATCTTCATTTAGTGTCAAGTCTTCGCTAGGTGTGGGAGGATAGTCTCCTAGAGGTCTACCTTTCAAATTATCTATAGAGCGTCTCCGCTCAGCTCTGAGCCGGCTTAAAGTGTTCTCCTTGTCCCCATCTCCCCCCGCCCGAGGAAAGTAATTCTCTAAGGTCATATTTTTTGTTCCTGCCTGCCTTATGGGGGTACTTTCCTTTACCGGGGACGGCATAGTATCTTAGAGTGTGATGATAGCTATGGGGCAATTTATCAGCTTGTTGTGCTAGGGACTTGATGGCAAACGGCAGAACCAAGAGGGTAGGCCCAGCCCGGCCTACTCCGGCCACAGACGGCCCCGCCCTTGTCCCGGGCTTCTCCCGGCGCCCTCCCGCGCGCTCCCGCGCAGCGGGATCCCAGTGCAAAAATAAAAGAGAAGGAGGTGGGGCGGGGGGCGTGGCAGTCAGGGAGAGCGACCCAGGTGTTGTGGGTTGACCTCACGCAGGGGCTCCTGGGAGTTGGAGTCCCTGCGGGTCCGCTCGCAGCCCTGTACTTGCCTGCCAAAGCCCAGAGTCCGGTGTCCAAGATCAGAGCCCCTCTATGCTCAAGGCGCCTCTCTCCACACCGCGAAGCGGGACCTGCGGAGCGGGTCCGGCAAGGAGCTGCGGCAGAAGAAAAACACCACAGATGCAGGGAACAGCCCACGGCGAAGTCCAGGCAAACAAGGTATCCCACGTCGATCAGGAAGGGGGCTGCTTTCAAGTGCTAGGGCGGGGGCGTGGCAGTCAGGGAGAGCGACCCAGGTGTTGTGGGTTGACCTCACGCAGGGGCTCCTGGGAGTTGGAGTCCCTGCGGGTCCGCTCGCAGCCCTGTACTTGCCTGCCAAAGCCCAGAGTCCGGTGTCCAAGATCAGAGCCCCTCTATGCTCAAGGCGCATCTCTCCACACCGCGAAGCGGGACCCGCGGAGCGGGTCCGGCAAGGAGCTGCGGCAGAAGAAAAACACCACAGATGCAGGGAACAGCCCACGGCGAAGTCCAGGCAAACAAGGTATCCCACGTCGATCAGGAAGGGGGCTGCTTTCAAGTGCTAGGGCGGGGGCGTGGCAGTCAGGGAGAGCGACCCAGGTGTTGTGGGTTGACCTCACGCAGGGGCTCCTGGGAGTTGGAGTCCCTGCGGGTCCGCTCGCAGCCGTGTACTTGCCTGCCAAAGCCCAGAGTCCGGTGTCCAAGATCAGAGCCCCTCTATGCTCAAGGCGCCTCTCTCCACACCGCGAAGCGGGACCCGCGGAGCGGGTCCGGCAAGGAGCTGCGGCAGAAGAAAAACACCACAGATGCAGGGAACAGCCCACGGCGAAGTCCAGGCAAACAAGGTATCCCTAAGTCATTTAAAAATATTGCTGGACTTTTTTGCGTAATCCAATCTTTTGATTAACTTCCGCATTTGGGAATGATGTACTGCTAGCATTCTAAAATGATGAAAAACACTTTGATATACTTTTCTAGAAAGACAAGCCAGAGAATGACCTTGCAAACCAGTATTTTTTCTCACTCTGCAATGATCTAGTCCTTGCAACATCTTAATCTTTTGTTTAACACTTTTTTTTACTATGCTCTCGTAAGAAATTCCGTAAAATATCAATAGATTCCTGTTGTATACTGCATATACTACTACAATCCCAAGTATACACTGGGGCTTTAGTATGTCTCCCTAGAACTTCATCAGCTATCACTTCTTCTACATTTCTGGGAACCATCTTTTCTTTTTCAATTGGACAACCGTTTTCAACCTCATAAGCACTACCAGAGGTATCAACTGCATGCAATAATGTATTGGTTTGAAAACAGCTTTCTTCATTACAAAAAGGCTCTGAACTTGAACTATGTTTCCATTCACCCCAAAAAAATCCCAAATGTTAGTTCTGTTAATTACTCTCTTATTTTTACTTTTCACCTTCATAAAATGTATTGGCTTATCTAAAGATTGAATTCTGTTTAAAACTAAAATGAATAATTTCCTTTTTTAATTCAAATGCCTTCTCAACAATAGTTTCAATCTGTTTCTTCTTTTTATAAAATGCTGATCTTTTTTTATATTTCTTCACATCTTTCAACAAATTAAAGACCACTTTATTTTAAAACATTCTCTTTCTAATTTCTTGAAACTGATTCTTTCTCCTTTTACCATACATTGAATCTTGAAAATGTAATTTTCCATTAACTTTTCCTTTTTCTTTTTATTCTTCTTTGTTATTGGGGCATTCTTTCTACTTTCCACATTGTGCACACTGTTTTTAGCCTTTGAAAGTTTTTCAATCAATTCTTTTGTTCTCTTACCACAAGACCTTTTCTTTTTCCCCACATGTTGTTGTTCATTTAATTCTTGCTGTGTTTTCTTCAAATAATAGTCCTTTTTTTGTTGTTTCCTCTTTTCTGTTTTTCTAGCCATGGTAAGTTTCTTTTAATGATGATGAACAATATCTGTTAAAAAAATTATATATTATATTATTAAAATAAATCTATAAAATATACTATTGTATTACTAAACAAACATGTCCTACATTGAAACCATTTAAACGCTTTGTTTTGAAATCAAAATCTATTTACTGCAGTACACAGGTACTATTTGGATAATTGTAGGACTGAATAAGTGAATAAGTAGTGTTTACGTGTTTAGAGGAGTGCATCAATACAGGATAGATGATTGTAATACTGTAAGTATTAGTACCTGGGTCATTGCATGAGTACATAGGTACTGACTGGATGATTAGAGTACTGTATCAAAATAGAATGCAGAAATTATAAATGCTTCGGTTTTGCACAGTGATTACATAAGGACATGGTACTGGCTGGATAATTGGAAGACTGCACAGAGAATGTGACAGTGTGATGACTGCACTTCATGGGTACTATTAGGATTTTTGCAGGAGTGAATCAGTAGTCTGCATGGGGTTAGGGGACTGCATAGATTGTGCACATTTGACTGTAGCACTGTGTGTCTTAATGCCTGAGTCATTCTACAAGTGCATGGACAGTGACTGGATAGTTAGAGTGCTGGTAGTTGACAGGAGGGTGAGTTTATAAGTGCTTGTATTTTGGCACAGAGATTAGATAAGGACATGGTTCTGTCAGGATGATAGCAGGAGTGGACTGAGAGTGACAGTGTGATTGGGGCATTGCAAGAGTACTACCTGGGTTATTGCAGGAGTGAATCAGTAGTCTGCAGGGGCTTAGGGGCCTGCATAGATTTGCACATTTGACTATAGCACCGTGTGTCTTAATGACTGAGTCATTCTACAAGTGCATGGACAGTGACTGGATAGTTAGAGTGCTGGCAGTTGACAGCAGGGTGAGTTTATAAGTGTGTGTGTATAGGTACAGAGATTAGATAAGGACATGGTTCTTTCAGAATGATTGCAAGAGTGGTCAGAGAGTGACAGTGTGATTGGGACACTGCATGAGTACTACCTGGGTTATTGCAGGAGTGAATCAGTAGTCTGCAGGGGATTAGGGGTATGCATAGGTTGTGCACATTTGACTGTAGCACTGTGTGTTAATGGCTGAGACATTGTACAAGTGCATGGATAATGACTGGATAGTTACAGTGCTGGTAGTTGACAGCAGGGAGAGTTTATAAGTGCTTGTGTTTTGGCACAGACATTAGATAAGGACATGGTTCTGTCAGGATGAGTGCAAGAGTGCACTGAGAGTGACAGTGTGATTGGGACACTGCATTGCTACTACCTGGGTTATTGCAGGAGTGAATCAGTAGTCTGCAGGGGATTAGGGGCCTGCATAGATTATGTACATTTGACTGTTGCACGGTGTGTCTTAATGCCTGAGTCATTGTACAAGTGCATGGATGGTGACTGGATAGTTACAGTGCTGGTAGTTGACAGCAGGGAGAGTTTATAAGTGCTTGTGTTTTGGCACAGAGATTAGATAAGGACATGGTTCTGTCAGGATGATTGCAAGAGTGGACAGAGAGTGACAGTGTGATTGGAACACTGCAAGAGTACTACCTTGGTTATTGCAAGATTAAATCAGTAGTGTGCAGGGACTTACCGGCCTGCATAGATTGTGCACATTTGACTGTAGCACTACATGTGTTAATGCTTGAGCCACTTTACAAGTATATGGATAGTGACTGGATACTTCCAGTGCTGCAAGTTCAGAGCAGGGTGAGTCTATAAGTGCTTAGGTATTGGCGGACTGATAGCATAAGTAGATAGGGCTGAATGGGTAATTGAAGAAGTGCATGGGACAGACAGGAGGATTCCTAGACTGCATGGGTACTAACTGGGTATTTACAAGAGTGTATCAATAGTGTGTAGATGGTTAGACGTCTGCATGCATAGTGCACAGAATATCATACATGTACTAGTATTACTGGCTAGGGCATTCTATAAGTACATGATTAGTAACTGGAATAATTACAGTGCTGCAAACACAGCGCATGGAGTATATATAAGAACTTAGGTATTAGTGTATGGTGCTCGATGGGTGATTGGAGGAGTGTCTCAGTACTAAGAAGGCAATATCTGCTCTGCAAGGACACTTTGCCTTTCTACAACTAGTTTTAATATTACACCTAGCCAAATACAAAGCTGAAACCATTCCCATTTCTCTGCTATAAGTCTCACCATATCACTGAAAAACATAAATGGGTGTCTCTCTACCACAACACTATTTACATCACATAAATTCACAGAACAAACTCCAAATTGAAACCAAACACCAACAATTTTATTGCATATTTTAACTGTACCTCTTTAGAGACTTATAAAAACTAGTCTCATCACTAATACTTTAACTCTACATATACATTCCAATTTGAAAACAACACCTAAAGTTATGCAGTATACTACTAATTTACATATCCACACATTAAAACAATCTGTCATAATCAGCAATCCCTATTCCAAAACACACATAATACTCTACAAAATGTATATTAAACAGCATTTCAATACATTACAAAGAACTGCAATAAATATTTCTTTATTACAAAATATATCTCAAACTTCAAATTTTATGATTTATTTTTTATGTTTAAAAACAAAGGCGCCACACAAATTGATAACTCACCTTTCAAAGTGCTTTGTAAATTATGAAGTATCAGAATCACACACCAGATTTTCTTATGCACACAATGAATATAGTGCACTGCTCTTAACCAAAAAATTGTAAAGTTTTCCTCTCATTCTCCACACATATACATGTAAATATCAAATCACATTGCTTCCCAGGTTAATTCAAATTCTAAAACACATTTCTATTGGTTACACATATCAACCCTTGCCAACTGACCTCTAACTGAACCAAAATTGCTTCTGGAATTTTCTGAAGTCACGCCTGGACCGTGCACCATAAGCAATGGAACCATAGGAGAGTTCAAAAGTATATTAAAAATAATTTTACCACTTTTTTTAGTAACACATCACTTCTAACCATAGCACTGACTTGGGAAATCTCACTACAATAACATATTACTTTAATATTTATAACAAGTACACATATTAATGCCACACATAACTTCCAACCCTACCCCCATTCTGCTTAATGCCTGTTTCCATAGTAATAGTTCATGGAACACTCAACTGAACTCACAGGTCACAAGTTCAGCACACTATGTTGCAAATACAAACAGCAAGTGTGCTTGACTTTCCAAAATATCAGCTTATCCTATCTAATGTACCTTTCAAACATTTTTTAATACCCAATAAGAAACATGCTTTTTAAACACAGAAACATGCACCCTATTTTTCACTCTATAATGTTCTTAAACAACCAATCATTTATCTTCATTTTTTTAAACTGCATCATATCCACCATTTTAGATACCTCTTACTCTATCAACTGCCTACTTCAGCTACAGACATCTTTTCAGTGCATCCAGACTTCCCTTCAAGATGCTTGGAGTGTGGATTGTGGGACACAGTTATGTTTTCTGGTGCAAAAGGAATGCTGAACACAGAGGTATTGACAAAGATCTAGCTTTGCAAACTGTGGACATTAAATGGAGTGCACAAAGAGGATTAAAGTGGCACCAATTGATGCCTTTGGTTACAAGCTTTTTACATCTCCAACCCCCTGACCTCATAATTGTGTACTGTGGTGGCAATGACCTAGGCACATTGACTGGGGTAGCTCTGGAAATGCTAATGAAGGACACCTTTGCAGAATTTATGTTGCTTTTCCCCAAACTGCCTTTGTCTACTCTAACATGTGCCAAAGACAGAAATGGAAGTGGTCCAATCAATTTTGTCCTGAGATTGAGAAAGCTAGAAAAAATGTCAATAAAGCTGTTTCTGCTTATCTCAGAGACCATAGTATGGGGTCCATATGCAACAACCATCTGCGTTTTAATATGGATGGCATCTACAGGACTGATGGTGTACATTTCACAGATAAAGGAAACAGAGTCCTTCTCAACAACTTAAGACTCTGCATCGGCACTCACATGTAGCTACAAAAATCTCCCAATAAACACAACCGCTCTTTTTAGAGCCACCCAATATCCTAACATATAACCTAGGTTTATAATAAAAAGATTACATATTTTTGCTGGGAGTCGCGCACCCAGCACGAGAAGTCGCGCACCCATCGCGTTCACACCAGGAGGCCGCGCTGGGAACCCCGCACCTCTCGCGTTCACACCAGGGGGCCGCGCTGAGCGCCGTGCTAGGGTCGCGACTCCAAATTGTTTGGGGAAAAAAAATGGCTCCTACCAGTAATTTATATTCGCCCCGGGGACCCCATCCCCCGGGGCCTAGCCACTTTGTTGGGGACAGTGGGGCGAGCCGCAAAGTTCAAGCTGTAGCCGTGTCTAAAGTTTCCTATGGGAAATTGAGGCACTAAGGTGACGGAGTTGTGGTTTTAAATAATAAAAATAAGTAAACTTGGACTTGCTTGCCAGAACATGGCCTGTCTAAAAGCTAACTGTGCAGATTTTTTATTCTAGATTCCATCATTGTCATTGTCACATCACAAAACATAGAGAACATACTTCTTTAGCAGCGGTGTCATGTCAGATAAGTATAATCTTGTTTTCAACATTTATTTAATTAAAGATTTGTAAAACGAAACTGACACCTGAAAGGTGGCCTGGTGCTGATAACAGCTATTTGCTATACTGAACAAATGGGGAAGCAACTTTACAGGGTGTAAAGTCAGGTAATAAAGTCTTTCCATAGGGTCATATGTTCTTCAATAGAATAGAGCCAAGAGGAGGGCGAACATTATTACAAAGACAGAAGACTGGAACAGAAAAGGCTGATTTGTCAAGCGAGGGCCGAGAAAAAAGGGGAGTCCCATAATGCATTTTCTCCATGTTAATTTTCATAGGAACTTTTGACGCGGTTACAGCCCGAACTGCTGAACGGAATTATACCCTAAATTCCTCTTTTGAACAAATTGAGCATATTGGCATCATCAGCGCGCAGAAGGCAATTGGGATGATACAGTTTGGCCTTCTGTTGGAGAATGAGAGGTCTGACCTAGTGGATCACCTTTTAAAAAATACAAAGGGATTCAAACAGAATCCTTTTAGACAGGGGTAACCGATGCAGGGAATCCAAGGCATCCAATGCAGAGGAGCATTGTGGAGCAATGCGGGTCTAGCCGCAGCAGCTTCAGTTCAATAAAAACATTTAAGGAGATAATCGGGGTGCCCAAAATAATGAATTACCACAACGAAGACTTCCTAGAATGGAAGATTGCATGACTATGGGGGTTGGATGTTACTAGAAAGAAAAGGGAGGCTGTTGCAGAGTATCTTCAACAGAAAAGCAGGTAGAGGACCTGATTTGAAAGAGATAAGTCCTCGTCAAAATAGAAGCCAAGATTTCTGTCAAAAGAAAAACCAGTAGGCACAACATACCTCGTGCAAGGGGACTTACCCATGGAACAACATAGAATTTTGGTCTTGTCTCCATTCATTTTTTAAGAGTTCCCGAACAAGACATGTTATAGTATTGAACATACAGGTATGAAAGACCTTGAAAGAAAATGAAATAGATTGGTCGGCTAAAATGATAAACTGGTTAATGTCAGCATAATTCATGAAGTTTATTTCATTCGTTCGTATCAGCTGCACCAAAGGTTTAAGATAGACATTGAATAACGTCAGGCCTCCCCTTGCCCACCCTATGGGCTTAATTTCCCTCTGACCAGATAACTTGGTGTGATGCAGATTGTCAAAAAAGTTGTCATGATCCATTTACTGCGCTAACTTGTATATGCGGGCCATCTGAGGAAATATGCTCCTCCAAACATCATGGGTGCATGGGTCTTTTACAGTAGACTAGGTCGGTGGAATGTACAGAGTATGGGCACTCTGTGATGTGAAGCTTTGCATCAACAATGTGCATACTATACAACACATGCAGGTGGAGTCAAGACAGACTACAAGTACCAGAGCATCACAGGACTCTTACGAGACTTGCAGTGTGGCAACCATCTTCGATTCATGGAGTATTAACTCTTAGGGGCTTGTTTACAAGCCCCATGTGCCGGGGCGCACTGGCAGTGTGCACTGCAGAGCCATATCTATGAGGCCACTTAATGCCACTCTGCATGGCCTCGTAGATATGGTGTGAGGCAATCCATCACAAGTTGCTGTGTTGCCTCTCACTGCAATAGAGAGGTGTGCCATGGGCATTACGATGGGGTTCTAACATAACATTATTAATACCCGAAATGCATTGAGAACATAAACAAGTCCTTGATTCTTTTTGAATTATCCTTATTGGGAAAACACAAATCTCGTGAATTGAACGAAGATTGATATATCTACTCAATAAACATATGAGTTTGAACTTTCCATGAAAACTTTGTTTAATTCATTTTTTGCAACTTGGTTGCCTTTCTCGGCTGTGCTTCAAGTGGGACACTACTCAACCTGATTAGTGCATCATTTAGTTCTAACATAACACCCATTTCATTTGACACATTCCCAGATTTACAACATGCCGCAAACCTGGGAATGTGTCAAAAGCCTACATCTCCCCAGGGGTGGCATAACGGTTGTTTTTGTGAAGGAAGGTGTCCCTTCCTGCACAAAAACAACCTGATTTCAAGATACCCTTTCCCCGTGGTGCAAGGGTGCCTGTGTTGGCACTAGGGAGTCATTCGTGCACCAGCGCAATAAAAAATGGACAGGAAAGTACCATATCTCATAGATACAGAGCATTCATACCCTTTATTTTTGTGGCGTAGGGAAGCGCAGCAGGAAGGCTTGCAGCGCTGCCCTACATCAAAAATAAGTAAATGAAACCCTTAGTTACTGCAGACATTACTGCCAACAGACCCTTGTTGCCAGAGTTGGAACTCAGCGTGCTACACCTGGAAGCATTTAAAGACCAGCGATGTGGAGAGAAATATCCTGAATAGTACTTCAGATCAAGAATTTAGACTTTTGATATTTGCACATTATTACTGGTGTCATCCGTACCTGTCTGACCTCGAATTGAACTCAGTATTTGTTGAGAAGTACGAGATACCTCAACTTGTACAGACTTGTTCATATTTATTCTTTTCAATCAGGTATGTTATTAAGGTATTGGCAGTGGTGTGGAAGTGTATGCTTGTTGTCAAGCGAAAAGGTACAATGCTTATGTGCTTGTGGGCACAGACTTAATTTACATGCTTCCATTAATCTATTATAATGGTTTTCTTGTTTTTCATCTCTAGGATGTCCTAGAATTTCAAATATCTACAGTGAGTCAGAAATACAGAGATTGTCACAAGATATATCATATGTAGATTTGAACTTCAAGGGTGAAATCCTTAAAGAGATATTTCTTATTTTATATTTCTGCAGTGCTAGTAGAGGCCAGCAGTAAGAACGAGCAGAGTACAGCTAGCCAATATCTATGTTTTTCTCTCTCTTGTCAAACTCCCCTTTCCCTGCTTTCACTGCAGAGCAGCAAAGTATTCTTTGCATGGTTGTCAGTGGGCTGGGGAAGGGCAGTTTTTCATCGCTCCTGTTGAATCCAGATTACCAGGTTACTGTAAACTTGGCAATAATTCGGTTGAATTGTTCATCAATGGAATGGACTATTGCCATATGATCTACCTCTAATCAAACTACTATGTGTTGAGTACTTTTCCATTGTTTAAAAATCTTCCTGGGGAGATTTACCTCCATCATATTCACACACTTTATAGAGTTGTGCCATAGTGGATGATAGAATCAATTTTAGCGCAAAACACCTGATGAAGCAGTATGACTCCTGTTTTCTTTCCGAAAGACAAGAAATCTGAATTCTAATATTTTTAGTAGCGCAAAAAAGAATCACATTAAATTAGGAAGAAAGTAAAACCTCTATGTTGTACACTACTTAAGTTGGTTAGTAAATACATTATTCATGTTGTTCATTTCAAAACAGTGTAACCAAAAATATGATGAAAAGAAATGGCATATGGAAAAGTACATTTTTAAATAAAAGTGTGATGCAGTACCATTAGGAACAATTGTGATTGTAGCATAATCACATTTTGGCATTATCTCAAAGGGTGACTCAAGAAGCTGAGGAACTTCGATTTTAGATCACGATCGAATCGGCCCGCCATTTTGTGGCCCGCCGCCATTTTGTGTTGCCATCACTCAGGCAGCACGGCGAACAAAGTCTATTCTGCTTTTTCTGTAGCCTGGTGTCGAAATACGCCTTCGGCCTCTATTTGCAAAGCTGGTGTTAGAACTAGCCGAGTACACTAATCCCTGTCTGGCTTTTCTAATCCACGTCTCAACTATCTGTTGGCTCACACTATTCTTTCCTGACCTTATCTTATCGAATGGCCTTCACTGTCTCCTGCTAGCATTCTCCTGTTTCACGTCTGTCCTCCAACACACACAAACGTATCTCGCCACCTGCAAGTTAGTTATGAATCTGTTAATAAATTAGTTTGAGGGTGGGGTGACAAACATAGTTGGAGGAGAGGTCTCTTCGAGTCATCCGACACATCTGTTTTCAAACCTTTCTCATTGGTTCTGCCTTGTTTTCCAACTTTCCTTATTGGCTCTTTCTTGTATGCTCTAGGAGTGCATTTTATTAATCATTATGTTATTGTATGGTATTTAACCTGATGCGCCACAGAGTGAAGTGGCAGTCTCCTGAGAACCTACTCTGTGTACTTCTAGGATAACTGTACTAGCTGCAGCTAAATAAATCTGATCTTCTAACGCCGACAGAGTGTCCCGTGTCTCTGTGTAGGGAAGCAGGTGAACTCCGGAGACTTTGGGGGTACCCTGCGCCGCCAGGCCCAAAAGGTTCTGGTTCTTCAACTGGCGCCCAATGTGGGGCGCCTTCAGTGGTACCGGTTCTGCTCGAAGGTCGTGAGGAACCCCGCAATAAAATTCCGGAGGGTTCGCGAGCCACACTAAGCGACCCCTGTATGTCGAAAGTGGTCCGAAGGTCTTTTGCAGCGCGGTTACTCCTTCCTGACGGCTACTGACGACCGCTGCCCTGACTGCCGCCCTGCTTTGGCCCTTCCTTTGATGATGTATGGTAAGGCGAGACGATAGACGGGCCTCTGTTGGTGGAAGAAGACGTCCTTAGTTAAGTTTTTTCGTGGGTCGCGCCCACAATTTTTGTTCTTTGATTGATTTCCTTAGGTTCTTAGATTTATCTTTTGCAAAAGATAAAGCCGAGGGTAAGTGCATTTGTGCTGCGTAAACTGAGTTTTACTCCCTTGAAGTTTGTGAACAGTCCGGAGACATCTCGAGATGCCTGGTCTGACTAAGTTTGGAAGAATTTGTTGTTTTGGTTGCAATAGGGACTCCCGACTTGAGGACTCTTGTCCGATTCCTTCGGTTGGAACTCCCACATATGAGCTCTATTCAAAACATGGTATCGGCCCCATTGCCTTTAACAAGACATGGACCCGATACACGAAGAAAGATGGTGTTCTAAAATGGCCAGAAAATGGTAGTTTTGATCCTGATGTGCTAGATAATTTGGAAGCAGTTTTGTTCAAAAGAAAAGCCCGGCCGGCAATGTTTGACTCTTTCCGCCTTTGGTGTAAGGAAGCCAAACAGAAAGAAATTAAACAAGCAAAACGAGATAGGAAAGCACAGGGTATGACAATTATACAGGCTGCCCAACATTTCAAAGATGATGAAATTGATAATGCGACTGAAATTTCAGAAAGACAACATCGTATGGCGATAGATAAATGCTATCCGGTGTTGCCTGTTTCTCCTTCTGATAATAAGAAAGATATAGAAGAAGATCCCCTAATGTCCCATTTATTAAGGTTGCCTCCGCCCTATGCGCAAAATGCCAATGTACCTCAGCTGTTACAGCCTGCTCAGCTGCCAGTGGTACCTCCGCCGGTTCCGGCTCTTCAGCATTTGCCTCCTCCAGTATTACCGCCCTTGCCGGTTTTACCGTTAGTCTCAACTTCTTTGCCCTCATCTCCTGATCTTAGATCTCCTTTGCCTTCTGCTCCTCCTGCAGGTATCCATTCTTCTCCTGTCAATTCCCCTAATACTCTGTCTCCAATTCTTATGTCTAATTCTCCGTCTGTGCGTAAGCGTCTCACAGACTCTGTCACTAGTATTCTATCTCCTTTCTTTGAAGCTTTAAATGTGTCTCCGGCTTTTGTTCGAAGACAATCTCGTAGTCAGTTCCCAGATTTTGAGGATCGAGAAAAGTTAGACTCTCTTGCACGAAGATGGATCAAGAAGGGTCCACAATATAGTGTGCTTGATATTATGCCTACCTTTTTGCAATGGAATGCGCCTACGCAAAGATACGTTTTTAATGTAATGTGTGATACTCTAATTAAAGAATGGGAAGATGTGAGTTCGAGTCCGATCTCACAAGATCTGTTAAATGTTCAGACTGATTTTGAAAAAGGACTTATTGTAGGTTCTAAAGTTGAGGAAGATGTAAGGACGCTTATCTCTTATAAATCCTTATTTTTTTCTCAGATTTTTCTTGATTCCGATCCGTCGGTTAGACTGACGTCGAAAAATTATCCTATGAGAGAGGTTCCTCCAGTATGGAAGGAGGCAGTTGCGGCTGTAGGTGCTAATGCACCTATTCCTGCTCATTTCCAACGTATATGGGTACATGTCCCTTGGAAGAGATCTGAAGTTTTGGCTCTTAAGCAGACTCTACCAGATCCTCGTAAGAACCCTGCAGGTTACTACAAAGAGCGATCACAGACAGTTGATGCTTGTATTATGAACAGATATTGATATGCTAATGGGTAATGTAGTCCCACAGACAATATGGGCTAAAATTCGTAGAGAGGATCACGCACAGGAACTAGGTGCTACTTGGGATGTTATAACTAATACAGATAGAGACCAAGTGGGTGGCGCAAAGCCTGACGCTCTGATTTCGGAACTTCCTGGTAGAATCATTATGTTAATGAAAACTATGATGCCTGCACTGAGAGTTAACTGGGATAAACTAGCAGCATGTAAACAAAAGAAAGATGAAAGTGTCTCTGACTTCTTTACTCGTTTCGAGGAGACATTTATCGACCACAGTGGTCAAGACATGGCTACAGAGGGTGGACAGCGATTATTCGTGGACAAATTTGTATTCAACTTGCTTCCCGAGCTGTCACACAAATTAAAAGATTCAGAAAGTTCATGGGCTGTTTCTTCTTCTGCCCAGATATTGGCTACTGCACAATATTACGAGAACAGAGATAAGGAAGAAAAAGAAAAGCAAGAGAAAAAGACGAAATAATTAAAAACGAAGGTTCTCTTGCAACAAGCCTATCCGCCACGTTATGCTCAGCCTCAAATTCAGCAGCCTCCGCAGTTTCAGAGGTTGTATCAAAAACCTGAGCCATACAATCCGCGACCTTTGTTAGGTCCTAATCAATGTGCCTATTGTAGAGAGGAAGGTCATTTTAAGAATAGTTGTCCGGTTTTATTGCAGCGCAATGGAGCGTTATCTGCTCCACGAGGTCGTGCTGGCCTCCAGTCAGCAAACAGAGGTAGAGGTCGGGGTATGTTGACTCAAGAACAGCGTGCCCTACCTTCTCCCAATTCCGTGAACTACTTTGAGCAGCAAAATGTGAGGTCTACTCAGTATTACAATGAAGACCTGTTGTGTTTATCATAGCGCGCAGCGCGAGCACATTGTGTTTTAAATGTAAACTTGTTGGGGCACGGACCCTTGTTAGACTCTATGGATGTTCTAGAGTCTGGGTCCGTGCCGGGGAGAGTTCTTGGGAGACAGTTATGAACCTGGCTCCTGTGGTTGGTGGACGTGCTTTCTTGTGGGGCTGTTTTTTACATTAAATCTTCAAGTGATACATCTTGGATACAAGTATTATTCACAACAAACTTGGCGACGAGCGAAGTCTCAGCAGCACCACTATTTATAAAATTTAAAAAAAGAAGGGAAAACGAACTCGCGTACGAGGTGAGAAGCTGCTCTGCGATTCAAAGTGGAATCTTCATCACCGGCGAAAGAATACGACCTCGGACCCCTTTTCTGAAAGCGCCTACCTTGCCCAGGTACATTTTGAGTGAATTTTGTACAAATTCATCGTTTTTTCAAACTTACCGAGTGCACGGTATTCCGTTGTTGCTACGGCTTGCTCCTCTTCAATGTGACGTACTACAAGAGTTTGTGCGCACGCTCGACGTCTCTAGGAAGCACCAGCAACGCTCTGCACTCTACTCTCTATGGTTTTCACGCACACAAGCAGCGTGCCGCCATTTTTTTTTTCTCTTCAATTTCATCGGAGCTGGCATATCATCGCCTAGCAACAAGAGATTGGAACCGGGACTTCAGATTCACGGTCGATTTCCTTCAAGGTACTGCTTATTTACAGAGCGGATTCACTTCCTTAATTAACACCATGTTTTGGAGAAGGTGTGAATCATTTTAACTGATTTCTGTTCAATTTCTACTCGTTTTAAAAAATAAAAAATAGAAAATTGTTTAATTATTTTTTTTTAAAGACCTTTAAGTCACTTATTGGTTAATGGTTAGTTAAACATCCTCACAGTTTATCCATCTACAATTCTTTGGAATATTTTTTTCTTAAACAATAATGGCTAACGCCCAAAATTACAATTTAGCTCCGCCCCAGTGCTTTTGGCCAGCTGGAGGTAATCCTTGCATGGAGTGGGCAGAATGGAAAGCCTATTTTATTAATTATATAGAGACTTTAGATGTAAAAGGAAAAATGTCTCCTGCAGAAAAAAAAAGTATTTTTCTACATTCAGTGGGTCCAGAAGGTCTCAAAGCCTACAACCAAATGTCTAGACCTACAGGCGGCACTGATCAAAATGTTTTTACAGCAGCTGTCAACGATTTTGACCGTTATTTTTCACCGAAAGTATGCATTGGCATACTGAGATATAAATTCTTCCAGAGGAAACAGAATTCTGATGAACCTGTGGACAGTTACTTTTCCGCTTTAAGAACTCTTTCTCTGGATTGTCAATTTGGAAATCTACAGGAGGATTTCATAAGGGATCAGGTCGTCATGCATATTAAGGACACTTCTATCCAGGATAGACTATGGGTCAATGGCGATTCAAAATTGGAAGATATTCTTGCAATTGTTAGAAAGGCAGAAATGTCTAGCAGAAGCGCAAAACAAGTGAATGTTAAAGTTGAGGAAAATAACAAAGTAAGCAATACTGTTGCAAAAATTGATAACGCTAAAACCAAACCACTTTACAAAAAAAAAAAACTTGTTAAAGAAAATGTTACAGACTCAAACAAATTTAGATGCCACGGGTGTGATAGTAGCTCGCATTTGGCAAATTTTAATGGATGCCCAGCAATTAAACAGAGATGTTCTGTCTGTGGTGTAGTCGGCCACATTGCTAAAGCTTGTAGAAAAAACAAAAGCAAAAAAGTACGATGCGTGGAAGATGGAGAATCTAGTGACAATGACTTTGACACCAAAGAAGAGTTTGAAAAATCTTACATGTTGAACATCACGGAGGGTCTTCCTATTATCCTGAATATTGACAATAATATGATAAAGAAAAAACCTATCTGTGAAATGACTATTGGTGGGGTACAAC
Organism: Triturus cristatus; assembly: GCF_964204655.1. Classification (NCBI taxonomy): domain Eukaryota; kingdom Metazoa; phylum Chordata; class Amphibia; order Caudata; family Salamandridae; genus Triturus; species Triturus cristatus. The sequence goes on from NC_140594.1 coordinate 885,861,498, forward strand.
TACAAATTTATGCGGACTCAGGGTCTCCCTATTCCATAATTAATGAGAATGTGTGGAAATCCAAGTTTATAGATAAACTTGTTCCTGTGTTGTACCCTGGAGACATTAATCCGCAAGGGTATTCAGGTGAAAGAATCGATATTCTTGGCTTCAGGGTACTAGTATTTAAATTCAAAGATCGTGAATGTACTGCCAAACTATACATATCCAAACATGGGCCTTCTGTCCTAGGGTGGTTTGAGCAAGGGAAACTTGATATCATCCTCAACCCTAATAGCCCAAATCCAGTAATGGTTATTGGAGAATCTGATCAATGTGGTAGTTCAACGCTGAACAAGTATCCCAATGTTTTCAATGATAGCATAGGGGAATTGATTAATTTTAAGTATAAAATTATATTAAAAGACAATGCGTGCCCAAAGATTTATAAAGCCAGGAACATCCCCATCACAGTTAGGGATGAGGTCAAAAAAGAAATTTATAAGTTATTTAAGAGTGATATTATAGAGAGAGTAGAATCCTCTGAATGGATTTCTCCCATTGTGGTGGCCAGACGCTCTAATGGCAATATTAAGTTGTGTATTGACCTGCGCCATGTGAACAACAACATTGTCATTGACCAATTTCCCCTTCCCCGCATCTCTGAAATGTTATCCTTAGTAGCTGGAGCAAAAAAATTTTCATGCATCGATTTATCGTCAGCTTACCACCAAATTGTTTTGGATGTAAATAGCAGGAAGTACACTGCTTTTGTCACGCCGTTTGGTTGTTTCCAATTTAAGAGAATGCCATTCGGTCTTGCCTCAGCTGCGGCAGTTTTTCAGCGGGTAATGTATGATATTTTTGGCGATTGCAAAAATGTTATTTGTTTCCAGGACGATATACTAGTGTTTAGTGACAACAAACCTTCTCACGATCAAGTCCTTGAGGTTGTTCTTAGCAAGATATCTGCGAATGGCCTTACAGTACAACACAGTAAGTGTAAATTTGGAGTAAATTCTGTTACTTATTTGGGGCATACTTTATGTGCCGATGGTGTCAAACCTAAGCCTGATCTTGTAGAAGCCATCCAACTTGCTCCGCCTCCTAAATCTAAAGACGACATCTGATCTTTCCTAGGGTTGACAGAATTTTACTCCAAATATATACGAAATTTCTCTGGCAGAGTGTTTAATATTAGACAGCTTTTGAAGAACAAGTGCAAATTCGTGTGGGATTCTGAGTGTGAGAAAGAGTTTACAGATGTTAAATCTGCCATTAGCAAGGCCACTGCATTGAATAATTTTGATCCTCAACTTCCTTGCATTGTCACGACCGACGCTAGCGCAAAGGGTTTAGGCGCTGTCCTGTCCCAGAAAAGAATGAATGGTAATGAATCCACCATTGCATATGCTTCTAGAGCTTTGACCCCGTCAGAAGAGAAATATTCAACTATTGAAAGAGAAACATTAGCTGTAGTTTGGGCCCCAGAGCACTTTAGAGTGTTTGTCTGGGGGAAAAGAATGTGAAGTTAGATCTGACCATAAACCTCTTGTGCGGTTACTTACTACTGAGGGGTTGATTAAAGCCTCTGCTAGGATTGCACGTATGTCTATGAGGTTACAGGATTTTATATATAAGATGATTTATGTTCCAGGTCGAGATATTGTCACTGCAGATTTTTTATCCAGACTACCTCTACCCTTGAAAAAGTGTATTCACAATACTTGGGATGATTTTCACATTGCTTTAGTCCACGATGAGGGAGTACCACCCATTAAGATTGAGGTTTGGATCATGGAATTTCACAAAGATAAAGTTTTACAGGAGGTCCAAAAGTACTTAATTGAGGGATGGCCAGCTAAGCAGAACCTTTCTCCCGAGTTAAGACATTTTTGGGAGGTGAAAGAGGAATTATCCTGTTCTGATTCTACTATCTGGAGAGGTGATAAGGCGGTTCCTCCTTTAGGATTGAGGGAGATTATTGTTAGACATGGCCATGAAGCCCATAACGGCATCATTAGGACAAAACAGTCTGTCAAGGGTACGTTCTGGTGGCCTGGGTTAGATATTTGTGTCGAACGTATTGTTAGAGATTGCATCCAATGTGCAAACGCTGACAAGTCTTTGAAGACTTTGAAACCTGTTATGCAAGGACACCCTATTACTGATGGCCCCTGGGAATCCATTGCAGTGGACATTATGGGTCCCATTGGTCCTTTAAACAAATACATTGTGGCTACTATTGATTTATTCTCAAAATGGCCTGTGGTAAAAGTAGTCGAGAAAGTTAATACTGATACTGTTTTACTATTCCTAGATGAAGTGTTCACGGCAGAGGGATTACCTATACGTGTGATCACTGATAATGGTGTACAGTTTTTATCCAATAAGGCAAAGGAATATTTCAGTAAAACTGTAGTCAGTCATTGCACTACTTCACTTTACAATCCCAGTGGAAATGGTGTAATAGAAAGGTTTACTAGAGTACTTAAAGCTGCTATTCAAATGGTTGGTGTGAGTGACAGCAGGTGGGAGTGTCAAGTAATGAAGACTATGTGGAAGTACAGGATTACCCCTAATGACATGACTCAATGTACCCCGTTTGAAATCATGAGAGGTAGACTACCTAGAACTAAGGTCAATCCTGCTTGGCTTATTTCATCCACTAAATACCGCATTGATCTTGATAAGGTGACAAGGAGGTTAGAAAAATCCCATATTGTAAATAAGCACAGCTTTAACCTTAAGGAAAGAACAAACCCACAATTAAACATAAAAGTAGGAACGTTAGTGAAAGTTAGAAAACCATGGAAAGCTTCCAAAGGGGATAGTCAATTTATGGGTCCCTTTGAAGTTAGTGAAGTTTTGAAGAATGCTGTTAGACTTTCTAATGGTAAAGTGTGGAATTTGAACAAAATTGCTGTGCTTAAAGGTGACAGGAAATTATATAAGGAGGTTCAATCTTCTCCTACGAGAAGTCAAGTTCTGGAAGACATCTCTGAGGAGATTTCTGGAATTGAGAATTGCAACAATAACAGTGTGGATTGCAACCATGATTTATGTCAAAATAATGTTGATGAAGTTGTGTTACCTTGTATCCCTATCAATTCTGGTGCTTGCCAAGAAGATGCAAACTGTCAAGAGACCAAACGTTTGCGTAAAAGACCTGTATGGTTGTCAGATTTTGTAACTCTTATACAAAAGAGATTGCATCCGTAATTTATTTACCTATTTATTTATTTTATTTTTTGGGGGTTTTTTGTTTTATCGTTTAAGGGAGGAAGATGTGTTGTGTTTATCATAGCGCGCAGCGCGAGCACATTGTGTTTTAAATGTAAACTTATTGGGGCACGGACCCTTGTTAGACTCTATGGATGTTCTAGAGTCTGGGTCCGTGCCGGGGAGAGTTCTTGGGAGACAGTTATGAACCTGGCTCCTGTGGTTGGTGGACGTGCTTTCTTGTGGTGCTGTTTTTTACATTACATCTTCAAGTGATACATCTTGGATACTAGTATTATTCACGACAAGACCATTATGTTGAAGGCGAGAATGAAAGTCTTCATGCTAACTAGGACAGCCATGGACAAAGTAAGGGAGTTGTGCCAATCCCAGTAGATCAAAATGGACCTTATGTTAACGCCACTACAATGGGTGTTTCAGAGCCATTTCTTCTGGATACTGGAGCAATGAGAAGTTCTATCATTCATTCTAAACTCCCTGGGGCACCTTTGTCTGGCTTAACGAATGTTTCCGTAGGATTTTCTGGCGCCCCTGTTCGCAATCCAGTTTCTTGCCCCTTGCCTATTTCAGTTGGTCCCTATGATTTTGAAGCTCCACTTCTGTTAACGAATGGTTGCGGTGAAAATCTGTTGGGTCTAGACCTATTGAAAAGAATGCATGCTACAATATATTGTTCGCCTTCTGGCGTACATCTTACTCTAGGACAGAAATTGGTCTCCCCAATGTATTTGTCCAAAGATCAGTTTCCTCCTGAATTACTTTCTCTTCCAACAGCACTTTGGGCCACGGGTCCGAACGATGTGGGTTGTCTTGAGATTCCGCCTTATGTTGTCACTCTCAAGCCCAATGTTGAATTACCACGCATCCCACAGTATAGAATTTCTGCTGAAGGTGAGAAAGCGCTTTTGGGAATCATTCATGACTTGATTCAGAAGGGTGTGGGTGAAGAAACAAGAGGTAACACATGCAATAGTCCTATTCTTCCTGTTCTTAAACGCACTGATCCTTCTCAGCCTCCTGTGTACCGTTTTGTAATTGATCTGCGAGAAGTAAACAAAATTGTGATTCCACAATTTCCTGTTGTTCCAGATATCACTGCTTTGTTGACAATGATACCTTCCACAGCGACTTGGTTTTCTGTTATCGATCTAAAAAATGCCTTCTTTAGTATTGCCATTGCAGAAGAGAGTAGGGACATTTTTGGTTTCTCTCTTGGAGGCCGAAGCTCCAAGGTTATTGTGAAAGTCCCTCCATTTACAGCCAAGCTTTAAAATGTCATCTTGATACTTTTCATTTGCCGTCTGGTGCTGCTCTTATCCAATATATGGATGACTTATTAGTCGCCGCTGATTCAGAAGATATCTGCAAAGATGTCACTGTTGCATTGTTACGCCACTTGTTTAAACTGAATCACAAGGTATCACCTTCCAAACTACAATATGTTTGTCGAGAGGTTACCTATTTGGGTCATCTCCTATCAAAGGAGGGACAACGATTGACACCAGAACGAATACAGGCGATTGCGCGAATGTCTGTACCATCCACACAAAGGGAAGTACGTGCCTTTCTGGGTATTACTTCTTATTGTAGACAGTGGATCCCTAACTTCTCTCTAATTGCCAAACCTTTGTTGGCACTCACTTTAAAAGATACACCTCAGCCCCTTCCATGGACTGATGAGTGCCAAAAGAGTTTCACTGACTTACGTACCGCTCTCTGTTCTGCTCCTGTACTAGGCACCCCAGATTACACTAAGCCTTTTACGCTCTATGTTCATGAGAGAGAAGGTTGTGCATTGTCAGTTTTAGCACAGCAATTTGGAGACAAACAGCGGCCATGTGCCTATTTTCCGGCTACATTAGATCCTGTAGCTAAAGCATTGCCAAGTTGTCTCAAAGCGACAGCAGCAGCAGCAATTTCTATCCGACAGTCTGCTGGAGTGGTGTTGGATAACACTCTCATTGTCATGGTGCCACATGCAGTGGATACTTTGCTAAACAGAACGAAAACACAGCATCTTACGAGTGCTCGTTTAACTGGTTACGAGCTGACGCTTTTGGCTAGTCACGTACACATCAAACGATGTAATACCTTGAATCCAGCTACTTTGTTGCCCCTTCCAAATGAGGATAGTTGAGAATCAGCATGATTGTTTCTTCCGTACTGAGGAAGAGACAAAAGGAAGAATTGACCTGAGAGACACACCGCTAGAGAATCCGGATGGAACTCTATGGGTAGACGGTTCTTGTTTTAAGATGCCTAATGGAGATACAGCTTCAGCCTATGCTGTAACTACTTTACATACGGTTGTGGAAACTGCACGCATTAGACACAATTCAGCGCAAGCAGCAGAATTGATAGCACTAACAAGAGCTTGTGTATTATCAAAAGGGAAAAGAGTGAACGTATACACTGACAGCCAATATGCTTTTGGCGTAGCGTTCAATTTTGGGCGTCTCTGGAAGGAAAGGGGTTTCCTCACTTCACATGGCACCAAAATACAACATGGTCAGTTAGTGACTGATCTCCTTGAGTCACTTGCCTTACCCACCCAAATTGCGATTGTGAAATGTAGTGCACACAAAAAGATTACGGATGATGTTGGTCGGGGAAATGCGTTTGCAGACGAAATAGCAAAGAAAACAGCAAGAGATTCAACAAGCCGAATGTATGTGGCAGGTCCTGCGAATTGGGTCAGAGAGAGAGGAATGTATGAGAATACAGTGGAAAGCGTAAAAGCGATTCAGAAAGAGGCTTCAGAGAGAGAGATAAGCAAGTGGAATGAAAGTACGGGAATGTTAGATGAGATGGGTTGTTGGGTGGAATTATCAGAACATCAACGTTGGCTGTTACCAGATGCCTATGTTCTCCCAGTGGTTACTATGGCACATGGTCCAGCTCACTTAAGTGCAAAAGGCATTTGTAAACTTCTGGCTCCAGTGTGGCAGAATGAAAATATCCCAAAATGTGCAGACAATGTAGTAAAGCACTGTATTGTTTGTTTAATGTACAACCCGGGAAAGGGAACCCCAACTTCAGCAGGTCACTTTGCTCCTCCAACATATCCATTTGAGGTGTTGCAAATCGATTACATTCATATGGAGCGATGCAACAATCTCAAATATGTTTTGGTGGTAGTATGCGCCTTTTCAAGATGGATAGAAGCATACTCTTTAAAGGACAACACAGCTTTATCCACAGCTAAAATCCTTCTAAAAGAATTCTTCCCCAGGTTTGGTTTGCCGCGCATTGTCTGGAGTGCCAATGGGAGCGAATTTGTTGGCCAAGTCATGCAGAAAGTATGTGCAGGTCTTGGTATCAAGCAAAGTTCCACGCGGCAAATCACCCACAATCAGCGGGTTTAGTAGAATGTTACAATGGAACCTTGAAGTTAAAGTTAGCAAAGGTTCAAGCAAGTACAGGACTCAATTGGCCTGATGTTTTGCCGTTAGCTCTGCTATCCACCAGAACTGCAGTACACTCTCGTTTGGAACTTAGCCCATACGAAGTGGTGTTTGGCCGTCCGGCCAACGTATGGGGAATCCCTCGCCCTAAGAAATACTCAGACTTGCCATATCCAATGTTGATTGACTATCTGCATGACCTTACGACTAAATTGCGTGTTCTCCATCAACAGGTTCAGAGTGCTCTGCCGGAGGCTTCAACAGACCCAGGTCACTCCATCCGACCAGGAGCCTTTTGATCAGTGGGTTCGTAGAGGTGTTGGTGACTGTGAAAGCGAAAAGACTCCATGATTCGTGCCTTTTAGTGATGCACACCTGAATGGGACACTGTCTGAGAAAGAGGACGACGACATTTTACAGGAAGCAATTCCATCACATCGTCGCTTGGATACGACTGAACCACGAACATTGTTCCAAGACCAGAATGTTCCGGGGAAAGAACGATATCATTTGAGACCCAGGCCAAAGAACATTTAAGACTTTTCTCCCTTGTGTAGTATTCTGTCCCGGTTGCAGGGTCACGGTAGGAGTCTAAGTCACGACCTGAGTAGTGACAATAGGTCTGCAGGATCTTCAGTGTCATAGGACGGTAGAGCATCGTGACTTCAGTGATTGAGGAAGATTGCCGTGAGCATCCATTAGTAAGATGGAAACTACACTAGGTAATAAAGAAAGGAAAGAAGAAATGAAGAAAGCATCCTGTGAAATAATGTACAGTTGTTTCAGTATAACTTTATGTGTTATTATATCATTATGTATTGTTTTGGCGTTTATTAGTTGGATAATTTATGCTTTGCAGCCAAATGATGCCTTCCCTTCTTCTTCTCTGCCTTCTTCTACTATCTCTCCACACCTCTTTCATACTCTCCTTCCACATGAACTTGTCAGAAGAACCGAATATTATAACAATTCCTTTATCCAGCTATTACATCAGCACCAATTAGTGGTTAATACAACTGGTTGTTGGGTGTGTAGTCTTATGCCACATACCACAGAGAAAGGAATGCCATATCTAGTCCTTCCTTTTTCTTATGAGGGTTCTGCTTGGGCTTACATCGTCATCTTCTCTAATGCTTATCAGAGCAAATTCAGACGACCTATTAGTTCACATATTAATTATCCGGATTTTAGTCATAGTTCTTTGATTAAGGGTATGGTAGTTATGGCGAAAATCATGGAAAACAGTAAAATCTCCGTTGACGAAAGAAAAACGTACACTAATTAGAACGTCACCCAATATATGTCTAGTCTTAGTAGTAAAGTTGGAAAAGGAAAGTCCTCGCCGATTTGGACTATACCACATCAGGGTAACTTCTGCTTATAGATAAATGATCACTCTTCTGACACTACACAAAGGAATAACTGCTCCTACACGTACGTTTATTCCTCTCAGAACTCGCCTCCTCTAGTGCCGTCTCAAGGCACCTATTTCATCTGCTATAATAGAGCTTATACTTGGTTACCAACGGGTTTCTCTGGTACTTGTTATATAGCCTTTCTTCTTCCCCCTACTTACACCGCTTCCGCAAATTATCACCGCACCCGATACGGCAGAGGGATTATTGATTCAAAGGACACAGCAGGACAAGAAGGAGGAGATTTCCTTAAAGGTTTTCTTCCCTTCTGGGGTCCCATGACTAACAGCAGAAATATAAGGCAATTGGTCCATGTCGTAGAGACTACAATAGACATCACTGTAGGAGCCTTAAGTAACATCACGGCAGAACTACAGGTGGATCGTCTTATGACCTTACAAAATCGAGATGCCTTAGACTTTGTTCTTGCCAATCGTGGTGGAGTATGCAAATTGATTGGGTCAAGTTGCTGTATTTTCATACCTAATGACGCTCCGACAGTATACCAAGCTATCTCCAAGTTGCACATAATCTCTGAGTCTATCAATCAGGACGAAGGAGATTGGTCTTTAACGGAATGGTTTTGGGGACTACTGTCTAAATGGGGTTGGAAAGCATTGACATTTCTTGGTATAATTTTGACCATTATTTTCTCCTGTTGCCTTTGCATGCACCGTGGTCCCGCTAGCTGTGACCTTTGTGCTACAATGTGCATCCCAAAACCCAAACCATAAGTAACAGAAAACATAAGAATGATGTTACAGCAACAGCTCGATGACCTCATGGCTATTGATGTGGACTCAGATTAACATGAGTCTATCTTGCCTGAGTTCTGGCAAAAGGAGGGTCTGAGGAACTTCGATTTTCGATCACGATCGAATCGACCCTCCATTTTGTGGCCCGCCGCCATTTTGTGTTGCCATCACTCAGGCAGCACGGCGAACAAAGTCTATTCTGCTTTTTCTGTAGCCTGGTGTCGAAATACGCCTTCGGCCTCTATTTGCAAAGCTGGTGTTAGAACTAGCCGAGTACACTAATCCCTGTCTGGCTTTTCTAATCCACGTCTCAACTATCTGTTGGCTCACACTATTCTTTCCTGACCTTATCTTATCGACTGGCCTTCACTGTCTCCTGCTAGCATTCTCTCGTTTCACGACTGTCCTCCAACACACACAAACGTATCTCGCCACCTGCAAGTTAGTTATGAATCTGTTAATAAATTAGGTTGAGGGTGGGGTGACAAACATAGTTGGAGGAGAGGTCTCTTCGAGTCATCCGACACTTCTGTTTTCAAACCTTTCTTATTGGTTCTGCCTTGTTTTCCAACTTTCCTTATTGGCTCTTTCTTGTATGCTCTAGGAGTGCATTTTATTAATCATTATGTTATTGTATGGTATTTAACCTGATGCGCCACAGAGTGAAGTGGCAGTCTCCTGAGAACCTACTCTGTGTACTTCTAGGATAACTGTACTAGCTGCAGCTAAATAAATCTGATCTTCTAACGCCGACAGAGTGTCCTGTGTCTCTGTGTAGCGAAGCAGGTGAACTCCGGAGACTTTGGGCGTACCCTGCGCCGCCAGGCCCAAAAGGTTCTGGTTCTTCAAAGCATAGAGGAACAACTACAAAGGGGAGTAAAACCATCTAAGATGCAGGGTGAAGTAAGATACTCTGTGGGAAAGGAAAGGGGGACCAGAAAATAAACAAAAGAGTGGAATGAGAAGGAAAAAAGAAGTGAACAGTGGGGTAAAAGAGGGGATTACTGGGGGGAGGTGCGTCTCACCTTTTCTCTTCCTTCTCTCCAGTCAAACAAGCCCTGGCAAATACAACCAGTCTTGCATTTGGGACCAATGGTTTTAAAAATGATGTACAAGCTATATGTATGTGGTCAGTTGCATTGGCACAAAAGAAAACAAATTGTATGGTTAGCGGGAAACAATGCTGGGGAATTTTGTATCATGGAGAGTGGGAGTTTTGATGCAACTTGAGGTGGAAAAGAAACAGGGTGGGTGGAAGCAGCACAGGTGGAGCGGGTAGGTGAAGCAATATCTGGGGCATGGGGAGGGAAGCAAATGGAGAGAGGAACGTGGAGCAGGGGAAGCAAACAAATGAAAGAAAGCACAACGTAGAGCTGGGGAAGAAGCACAGGGTTAAGAAATCAATGTGTGAGGAGAAGCACACGAGGGTGAGCACATCACGGAGGGTGGTGGGGAGAAGCACATGGACAGAGGTAGACCAACATGAGTGCAGCAGAGGGGAGGAAGTACATGAGGGAGACAGGCGGAAAAAACTTTCACTCTCGTAAAGTGCTTAAACAAAAAGAACAAGCATTGAAAATGCAATAAGCCTCGCCTTTTATTAAGTTAAAGCCATTTGCTTTGCTAATGGTATTATATAGCAAAGCAAATGGCTTTAACTTAATGGTATTATATAGCAAAGCAAATGGCTTAAACTTAATAAAAGGCGAGGCCTATTGCATTTTCAATGTTTGTTCTTGGTGAGAGGGAGGGATGGTTGTAATTTATTGATCCCCTAAGTTAAGGAAAGTTTTGGAGTCAAAAGTAAAGGACAAGTTGACACAAAAACAATTTAAGGACAACATTTACCATGATAAAATACACAGAACGAAAAACAAAAATGTTCTGTTGGTGATTGGGTCCTAGTTAGAAAACCATGAAAGTACAGAAAGGGAATTCTGTATATTATCCACCTAAACAGATCATTAGAGTTTCTGATAGTGCAGTATCACTGAAAGAAAAAGGTTGGGGAAATAAGAGTGCTATTGTGTTACTTAAATCTGGGCAGGAACTATTGTTTGATAACAAAGACACTGAAGAAGATGAACTTAATGTGCACAATTGTGTAAATACGTCTAATACTAAACAGTGTCAAAATGTTGAACATGTATTGGATCAACAAGAGAGAGATCGAACAATAGGTGAAGCTCTTGATGTGAGTGAAAATTGTGATGCGCATGAGCCATGTGATGACGTACAAAATGAAAATGTGATTTCACATGCACAGTACAGAGACGTTAAATAACAAAAGGAAAATAGTGCTACCTGCTAAATTTAACGATTACATTTTGTTCTGAAAGGTTGTTTAAGCAATGTTGTTATTTAAATTTCTGACACAAAATTTGGAAATGCTTCATTGCATTATCATTATTTATTTATTTTGAGCAAGGGTAAGGAGGTGTTGCATGGGGTAAGTATGAGCAGCTGATGGAAATTCGTAGCATCGTACATCACAGTACTATGAAATTCTAGGCATGCATTCGAAGGGGTTATGTGTAGAATGTTGAGGGATTAACGCCCAAGAGGGTGATGTGTTAACATTGTTTTCTGTGGCGTTGGCTTGTGGGCCTTTATTTATACTTTGTGAATAAATGTATATTTTTGACATGATTCCGGTTTCCGAGCTATCATCTCGTCTCAAAAACAAGCACGATAGGGACCGAAGTGTATGAAGTGCTAAAAGCCAAAGATAGGACAAACAAAGGGGCGGTGTAAGGAACAGAAACAGAGGAGGGAGAGGGAAGGGGCGTAGAGAGTGAGGTGGAGTGAATGGGAAGAAAGAGGAAGCGAGTAGAAGACAGGGGGCAGAGTGAAGGGATGGGGTAGCGAAATAGCCCTCGTGTTTATTGCAATATAGCCCAGTTTCACTTGTCACATGCCTGAAAACCTCTGGGGGTGGGGGTGTCCTGGACAGAGTTAAAATTCTTGTTGTTAATTAAGTTTTTTTTTTTGTTATTGTAGATTTATCTAGTGCAAAATTGACCCGAAGGTATCGGAGCGCTTTACACCAACACCAGTTACATTACTCAAGGATACTTTCATTTTTGTTAGGGGGAGGGTAAGTGATTTGCTCAGAATCACAGGAGATGGTCAGGCGCCGAAACTCCAACCTGGTCTCCCTGCTCCAGAGTCAGGAGGTCAGGCCCTTACGCCACAATTAAATTGCAGACCAAAGGGGGAAACAAAACCCCTCTCACTCAGTACCTTCCCCTTTCGGCCTCTAAACCTCCCACATCGACAACTCACATGTAGCAGGTCACACGGCGCGCTCACTTCACAGCACTTCGGGATGAAAATAACTCACCAGTCTGTGTCTGGCATCCAGGGGTTAGGTGGTCCCACCCCTGCCATTCCACAGTGAAGTCAGAAGTGCGGCATGGGGAGGGGTCGGGGCTCAGACGGGGCAGCTTCAGCACACCTTCCAATTACCCCAAACCGAAACGGTTGTAAGAGGTTTCAGGAGGAGGGACAAGGGGAGGAGCCTACAAAAAAGTTTGTCTTTATTAAACAAGAGACTTTCCAAATTATCTTTGAATCATGAGACTTTCCAAATTCTCTTCAAATCAAAATTGTTTATAAATATGTTGTGTTACTTTAACTGATCTGTATAAATCTTCTTACTAACATAAGCATGTTAATATCCATCACTGCTCATTCTGGTTTTCCTGTTGAATACAGCTAACTATCTGAGTTTCTGTCGGTACCTCGCATTACACAGTGCCTTGCTTGCCTTTCTTTGGTATCTATGGACGCGAATTGCTTCCGTAACAGATGCGAATGCTACGAGTCTGCGCTGTAAGCGACTTCCTGACTGGATGCCGGCCGCCATTTTGTTTCCTTCTGACTGCGGCTCCTACGTCTGCAGAGCCTGCAGCCTTGGCTTAGAGGTCTGGGAGCTTTCTACTCTGGTCTCGTTCTCTCGTTTGAGAGACGCGCTCACCTGTCAAAGAGAAGCCATGGAGGACGACGGGCAGCCGAGAACTCTGTGAGTTTTGGAGTTGTAGCGCTTCGGAGAATAGATATACACATATATATTTGTGGTGTGTCAATGTATGGTGCAGCTTTCGGGCAAATGATACCAAAGCGCCTGGTTGATGTAGCCTCACTCAATACGATCATACATTTAGGTAGGGTAGTTACGTTTATGTTTCCCTTTTTGCCTCCCGCTTTTTTTTCTCTTTTAGAGCCGTCCCACTTAGACTGGCTCGCGAGCCATCCCAGTTCGACTGACTCGCATGACTGGTTTCTTATCTTTATGGGGCCATGTGTTTGGCCCCATAAAGATAAGAAAACCTTTTATGCCAGCAGTAAGTCTGGGCAGCCAGTCCAACTGGGACGGCTCTAAAAGAGAAAAGTGTACGTCATTAGACGCTCTTTTTCAATGGCTGGCCACCGTTTAGCATAAACGGTGATGCAAGCCAATGGAAAAGAGGGGCGGGGCTTAAAGCCCACTAGAGAAATCTCCTAAAGTCATTAAATCTCGCCAGCGAGACTGCGCATGTCTGCGCAGTCTTACGCCAGGCGAGACCTAAAAACGTAGTTCCTGGAAATCGAGCAGTGGGAGGACACAAGTAATGCCTTCATCCTCTTGGGGAAGGACAAATGTATTAAGAGGCAGTCAAGTCTACACAGGCTAATGAAAGTCTAGCAAACAAGTGAGAGTGACAATGAATCCAGTCAATTGGAAGCAATAGGCGGTCACATTATGTTGACAACATGTGTTTCAAGCGACAGCGCATGCGCTGTTTAGTAGGTAAGACATAAAAGCGACTTCAAAACACATGAATGGGAGAAAAAAGTAGTTAAGAAAAAGTGAATAGTGAAGACAAGGAATAAAGGGGATGGTGTCATCAATGGCAAAAAAGTGTAACATTTGAAAAGTGAATTTGAGGAAATAATTAGAAAGAATAAAAATTAAGCATTGGCAAAACCAATAGGTCTGAGACTGGCTGTCGACATTTGCTAATTTTTATTGTGAATCTTTCTATATGAAGACACATGAGTAGCCAGGTAGCAGTTTTGAGGGAGCAGTAAGTCCCTCATCTAAGTAAAACAAACATTGTCTTATGCTGTTACTCACAGTCAGGTCATCCAAAGCCTGGAGTGGGGTGAACTTGTGCCCCATGCTGTATGCTGTGTTGGGTGGGAGTAAAATGTATGTGACACTGAAGCCGACGAACAGATGCGGAGTGCTGAGTGACGTGAAAGCCCCTGTAAGTATTTAGAATATGTTTAAAACTAAAATCAATAACGTTTGAAACAAAAATTATTCAACACAAATGAAAATGTCCACAATTTAATTAGTAAAAACACATAGATTCCTTCAACTACTACAAAAACATTCATTTATTTCCAGCTTGAAAGCATGTCTATTATGACTACCCTTGACATCTCTGTTAAGAATAGACATGCATATTACCGGCATTTATTTAAAGCAGTGTACATTCGGAGGAACACATACTCATTACAGAGCAGAACACCTTATCACTCCCTGACGTTTTGACACTTTCATTTCCATATATTACATCCATATGACTTCTAGTAGAAAAAAAATGAACATCGCAGAACGCTAGTTTGCCCTCTTTGTTTAAAATTCATTATGTTTTCTAAGTGTCAGCACGTCAACGTACATCATCGGTTTTTAATTTATATATGCAGAATGTAGGTATTCAAATGGGTAATGTGGCATGCACCTGATTTGTAATGCCCCCGGATCGTCTTTGAGACGATAGTGAATAGCCCCGATGTAAAAATGTATTAAATTAATAATTACATACGGGAGAATCAATTTCCTCGCGTCTTGTTGCATTTCAGCCCCGAACAGATTGGCAAATCTACTTCACATGAATGCTCCACTTGTTTCAAAATTTGAGTTAATCCGTTTTAGGGTGAAAGACGATTTCCCAAAACTTTAGCCATTTAATTTTGGAAAATGTCTAATTAATTATATTTCTCGACGGTAGTAAGCACGCTCATCAGTCAGATATGTTAAGGCGCCCCGTCGGTTGCTGTCAAACAAAGGAGTTCAGAAATTTAAATCGGAATGAAAAACACGAAGATTCCGGGGCAAACAGACCTTGAAATACACAGCGACCAAATTAATGGCCGCGTCTGTCTGACCGCATCTGTGCAAGAGAAGTGGCCATTTTGTGCAAAGCCTAAATGTGTATGTTCGCATCACGGATCATCAAAACCACATTATGCAGATATCCATCTATTACATTGATTAAATCCACAGCCCTCTGTCTCCATAGAATGGCACCCCGACTCATCCTGGGTTTATTAAAAGAAGCCTACATTTGCAGCTTGCAGGAAGCCTGCATCCCCCTTAACAACCCCCCCCCCCCCCCGACAGCTGAACGGGATGAATGACATCACAGTTTGCTTCCAAATTACCCAACTATTTGCCAGAGGCACAAAACAGAATTTTTCTGAACAAATGTCTTCCTGCTGCTGGCATTCCTCAGCAGGCACGTGTTGAGCAATAGGTGAGCATTCTGTGTATTTCAGGACGTTACTGCTACTGAAAACATTAAGATGTCATCAGGGCCAGCTTTAGGGCAGTGCGACTGGTGCGGTCGCACTGGGCGCTGACCTGTGGAGGGGGCGCTAACCTCAGGGGGGCGCTGTGTTTAGCAATAATATCTTATGATTGGAGAGATGAGGCTCACTTTTGCCCTGTGGGAGTGAAAGAATCCGAGGCGGCGGTCATTTGGCGTTGGGGGTGACAAACCTGGTGTTCGCACTGGGTGCCACCAGCGCTAAAGCCGGCCATGGATGTCATGGTGTGGGTCGGGAATATCGAAGACGGAATATCGAAGGGGCACAAGAATATCACAGGACAAAACATCGAAAGGTAATATTGAATTGATTTTCTAGACCCAACTCCACATTTCTGCACCTTGGTGATAAATATATCTTCAAAGTTGGTAGAGTTGAATTTACAAATAGTAATCATACCTTCCTTTGAGCACTTGTATCGTCTCGATACTCTGGTCATGATATTGTTGCCAGGGGTGGCTCCTCCATTTAAGCGGAGAAGCTTCGCCCCACAAGCCCCAGAGCTGAAAAATAAAATGGTATTAAAGTGTGTTTATTCTCATTTTATTTTTCAGCAACCCGTCCCTTGCTACATGTCAGGACGGTGCAGGACCATTGCTGCTGAGTGGCAGCAGCAGGGAGCTGTGCGCTAAAACTTTAAAGTGCCCATCTCTCTTTGGCTGTATATGAAAGAAAACAATGCCTCGGGACTAATAATGTAACATAAATTTCTCCTCCCTTGAGTAATATTCTTTCTCCAACACAACCTTTGTTTCTGTATTTTTTTACCACGTCAACGGCAATTCCAATGAACACAATTTTTAAAGTTTTTTTTTTTACTATTTAATAGTTTAAGTATAAATATATTTATTTTATACCTCACTTCTTCTTCACAATTTTATAGAAATATTTTTTAGATATATATACAAACATATACAATATTTACAATAATTACATATAACAAAACAACTAAACATATACATATCACCAAAGGCCCTATTTTCAACCAGGATGCCTATGGGCTTATTTTGCTACAGCATTCCTATACATCGAATATCACTCATTCAGAGACACTTAGAGATTTTGTTGTTACAACCTCCAGATTATTTAGAGTGCTCTTTCCAAATTAATTCCAAAACACAAAACACAATCAAGCGAGTGTCTTCAAAATAAATGTCGACGCGTTTCAGCCAAATAACTTTTTCGGCCTCATCAGGACTAGGGCATAAGAACGTATAGTTTCATACAGTTCAACCTATAAGAACAAATTAAGTCTCCTTATTAATCATTCATCTTGATACTATATACACTATATACACACAGGAACATGCGGAACAACAATAGAAATACATTATGTTACAATTATGTTACAAACGCTGAAGTGGCGGCCCATAAGAAAAAGGGGGGAAAAAATTAAATCAAGCACCTAATGTGTAATTCAACCATTTTATACGTGATCTACCTTATCACAGAAAGTGAATATAAAGAGATTAAAATAAAGAGGTTCATGATACAATTCTGCTATATTACCCCGAAAAAATAAGTGTAACGCCATATAACGGGAACTATATATTACCTCTTGTCCATCTACAATCTTTTGGGACAAATGGACGTCCTCCCTTTTCTCCTTTTTTAATTTTTATATATCTTGGCGAGGTAAAAACAAAAAAACCATAAAGAATAATTATCTCCATGGTAAATTCCCAGGATAAGTCCAACCCTAGTGGGTGTATATACTTTCTCATGACAGTCTTTCTGTCATTTCACCATTGTACCATAATTAATTCTTTCAAAACGGACAATTGGATTCGTTATTTTTATTTTTATTTTTAGCGGTAAGCACAACTCCAAAACTAACAGTATGGTATGCCTAAAATGTAAGTAACTCAAAGTATAGACATACCTTGCCAATCACTATTAAGCCGCAACGAAAAGACTCGTCACACTTTTCAAATTTCGGTATTTGGGGTGCAATTATAATATCTTTGCGCTTCAACTCTGTCAAAAAATCAGAAGAGGTGATAAATCTAAGCTTTGGTTATAACTATCTATAGTTAAATCTTTCTGTAAGGAATCCGATTTAACCGTCTCCTTACCTCCAACTTATCCACGGGACCAACTTCTAACCTTCTGTCTCTCTACTTCGCATGAATCACGTCCACAATCATGTGATGCGGAAGTGAATTTATACACGGCGATTTGAGCCGTCGACATAATAGAAGGACCACGTTTTAAATGTGAAGAAAGACTAGTAATAATTAAACTCGGGTTACCGAAAAAAACAATTGTATAGGTAGTTCCCGATAAATATAACTATATATAGTACTAGATCTTATAATTAATGGACAAAAAAATGAAGGACAAAAAATTAATAAAAAATAGAATCACTTAATATTTCAGTGTGCTACCGCCATAGTTGGAGGACCTCGTTATTACCTCATGTACTCAATGTCGAGGAAAGCTGGTAGTAATTAAAAACAGGTTATTGGGAAAACAGATCCATAGGCCATTCCAAATAAACTAAAGCTATACTTAATACTACATAGCTCCTCTTTCTTATAATTAATTGACAACAATTCCGAAAAAATAAAATAAAAAATAAAAATAAAATAAAGATAAAGTCACCTTATATCCCAGTGTGTTACCGCCACTCCTTACATTCTAGACATCCATAGTTCATTATTGTAATTCAATACAAACCCATTATTGTAAGAAAAACAGTCTAAAAGACCTATAAACCATTCGAACAGAATACATATTTTGAAAGTTTGCTCAATTATTGCAAAAATGCCTAAATCTCATCTTTATCATTAAGACCTAATGTAGTTGTGTGATATTTTGCTATCAGTCTGGCTTCTAATCTATTGAGTTTCATTTGAAGCTCTGTTTTTTCTCGGTTGCCGACTAAACACAGTACTGACCATTTCAAGTCATTCTCAGAATGATTTTGATTCTGAAAATGATGCACCAAAGGGGCCCCTTGAACTTTACATTTAATCCTTGATTTATGTTGCAATATACGTTTCTTTATAGGTTGTATTGTCTGACCTATGTAATATTTATTACATGGGCACTTTATGCAATAAATTGCATTTTTTGAATTGCAATTGGAAAATGTCTTTTGGTAATGTGTAAGGCCATTAATGTCCAATTGTTTGGAATCTTCCGTTAGATTACATGCCAAACAATTTTGGCAACGAAAATGGCCAACTACAGGTGGCAATTTCAGGAAGTTCCGCAGATCTTTTCTCGGTACTTCTGTCTGTCTTGTAGCTCTCACAAGCTTTGGCTGGCCGTTTTGCAATGGCTAGCCTGACATGCACATTTTGGACTATTGTAACCTAGCTGTCTTAGACAGCTGGTTTAGAGAGAGCACAGGCCTCCAGTGCTATTGAGAGCGTTGAGTGAAGCCGCTTCCTACAATGATGACGCTGCTGTCATGCTGTGAGAGCCACGCCAGGATTGAGTATTGCAGTTTCCTGAGTCTGGAGCTTCGAGAAGACATGCGAGGGAGGAGGACGTCGTGCTGCAAGCCAGGAAGGTAAGTCTATATTTTTTTTTTGCCCACTGCCCTCCACCCTTGGTACATGCCAGCCGCCACGATTGTCATCGTTCTATATTCTGCCTTCAATATTCCCTACCTCAATGAGACATTTGTTCTACTGAGGAAGGGTTCGTGCTTGAAATTGTATCAGAATACGCTTTGTTTTAAACCACGATTATCGCCGGTAAGATTAATAGAGCTTCAAACAGCTGTGTATTACTCAGAAACCTCAATGACATGGCAAGCAAATATAAAACTGAACACTCATACTAAAAGGATCCAGAAAAGGGCTGGTATCATTCTTTGTATTGCTTACTGCTGATTCATTGCAATGGCTTCTTCTTTGTTAATTTGCTGGCTGACGGTGTGATCAGAGCTAAACTGGTCTCCTAGCTTTCTCACTTGGGTGACTGGTGAAGAATGTGATCTTGTGGTGGTCATTTATGTTCATCTTTTAGCTATGGTGTAATTGTGGCTGCTTAGAGTGGATTCATCACAGTAGTTTTGGCAAATCATGATGAGCAGACTGTTCATGGTTGTTTGGAGAGTGTGCGGCAATTGGAATAATAGACCCCTAGTGTTACTTTCTTTCACTCTGGTTCTTATCTCTGGTCCCAGTTTGCTCACTCTTTCTCGCCTTCCCCTACCCTTCCCCACTGTCTCCTCCTTGCTCCTGTCCCACTACACCCTAACTTGCAAATATAGCCACTCCTTCAAGATGTGGTACTAGTGTTTACTCGTATGCTATTGCTGGTTGGGCAGTGGCACCCTTGTCTGATTTTATTACAATAAATGACCTAGCATGAGCTTGTGCCAATGAATAGATAATGTAAATTCCAGAAAAGAGAGGCACAACGTTGGGCTAATGTAGCATTAGCCTTTTTCCCTTGCTTGACTGCACTTTGGCCTGGAGATAAGATCCAAGTGTGTATGCAGCCACAGCCATCTTCCCATCACTTGTGGGGTGGTAACAACCAGCACATGCACTGAGATCCTGAGATTGCTGATTACTAACAGACAAAGAAGAGCTCATGAAGCCAGGACATGAGGAGGATGCAGCATGGACTACTCATGTTATGCTGAGATGCATACTCCAGGAAAGGTAGAAAAACAACAAAAAAAAGTGAAGAGTGAAATGCTTGAATTAGTCTCAGTCACTGGTAATTACTTGGACCTCATTCCAATCCATCTTTTTTTCATAAACGTGGTGAAGAGTGAGGTGGTAGAGTCTGGACCAGTGGGTAAAGTCAGCCTGCCCTTGGGGCAGTCAGTCATCATCCCTGTTAGGATAAGTAAAAAGTGAACAGATTAGCACCTGCAAGAAGGCTTTGCTGATGGAACTTCTCTCGATCAACACACTGCTTGAAGGCATTCAGATAAAGAGGCTCCTGGTCTCAAAATAGAATATACCATTTTCTATAATCACTGTGTTCACAGGCAATGTCGTGCAGCACCCTATCACGCTGTCTAGAAGAAATTGGCTGAATAAGAATACCCTGGCACTTTGGCTCAGAAAACAGCTAATGTTGATTAGGTACTGAACATCAACTACAGTCTAAAACAGTTTGGTAATTCCCTGACACCTTAATCAGTGAGAGAAATGAAACATTGAAAGCTGAACGTGAGCACAGAACAATTTCTGGACTCTGTGTGGGATGCCAGAGAGGGCTCTCAGGTGAAATGCAAGATATGACCAAAGTGTGATGCACCTCTCCAAGAACTCCAGCAGATTTGGAAGACATGGCTATACACATAGAGGTCCTGAATGCAGAAAGTATCATCCAGGATTCTTCAAACTCTTATGCTTCATTATTTATTATAGCTTATGAGACAATAACAGAATTCTCCATGGCTTATCTGGAGCACCCACAATGTTTCATAAGTTTATATTGAATCATGGAGACAATAGTAGGCGACATATTCTACTGCATTGGTCTCCAATGAGTAGTTTGGAGAGCTTCTAGTAACTCACCAACACTGTTCAAATAGCCATTCAAAGTGAAGTTCAGCATAGTACATCATTCACAAGGTTTATACACATCAAAGAAGATAGCACAGGTTATCTCAAGAACTTTAGAGTAGAAGCCAGCCATACAATTGAGAGGGCCTTGTGCTAAGACATAAACATAAACTATGTTGGCCTATGGGGCCAGCAGTGTGATCATATATAAACATGTCTTTGGCACTACTGTATCAGTTACACTATGAGTGTGACTAAGGTGCCAGGAGAGAAGAATATATTATCATAAAGAGAGAGAATGAAGAAACAAGTCCCATTATACTTCTTCTTGACAAACAACTTGACCACAAAAAGGTAAGGTGGACTCGCAATTAGGAATGAAACTTTGTTCCAACCTAATCAGCCATCTAGGCGCCTAAAAATGGCAATTCATCATTATCGGAAGCGGGGGATCTAGATCTAACTAAAAATACGGTAAGGTCATTACATCTATGGAGCATTCCTAGATTCTTCTTCTTTCATGCATACCTAAGCAACCACCCATTAAAGGAATATCCTTGTTGTTTACCTTAAGGTACTTTCAACTAGATCTTGATCCTTGCAATATCTATGAATTTCGTTATTTTAAGAACTTCCGTCTTGAAGAGGTAGTTCCATCTTACCAGGGTGTTTTGACGTAGCCGATGATGAAGCATGCCATATTTTTATGTGGGTGAGTCCACTATATAGTTGTATGGTCCAGAAAAGAAGAATGCTAGCAGCAGCCAGAACTAGAGCCAGAGCTGAGTACCCTTAGTATAGTCCAGTAGGAGCCAGAAAGAAAGTTTATGAGTTTGGTGCATGATCAACCAAGAACTGAGGAGAACATGGGCTGGATATAGAGCTATGATCCACTTTCGAGCCTCACTGGCATGCATCTTAATGTGTGCATGCATGTGTCCACACACATATGTGTGTATGTTTGGCATTATATTACACCCTAATAAACAGTGCAGCTTCTGGAAGGCTGCCTGATGTCAAGGACCACCAAAAATCAACCAACACTGGCACCACACTCCCCAGTGTCACACGCTGCAACTGGATAAAAAGTATCAGAAGACCAGTGGAACAACTCACACCTTCCAGGCATATCACCCGATCCAGGACAGGTGGCTAGGAACTTCTCCCACTGGATCACGAAATGCTCCGACACAATCGCCCCACAAAACCAGCCAAACCAAAGTACCAGTCAAAAGAGTCTGTTGGTTCTCTGTGGACCTGAATTCCTCCAAACACAACTTCAGGCACTAGAAAGTAAGTGGCATAATAGCAAAAGGACAGAAGACCATGCCACCTTCAAAACAGCACTCAACTAGTACCACCGCCTCCTGAGAGAAACAAAGAAGAAAGCTCTAGCAAACCACAGATAAGGCAGAACAAACCACTGCAAGGAGCTCTTCACCAATCGTGAAGAAGTTCTCCAACCCCGCAGCCACCGTAAACAACATCACCCCTCCCAAGAACTGTGTGACATCCTGGCAGACTTCTTCAATGACAAGATCTCAGCCATCTATGAGAACTTCAAACCCCAACCCCTGCCGGCGACAGCATCAGCCTACTCACACCCACAAACACAAACCCTGAACACCTGCTCACCTATTGGAACCCTCTCACAACTCAAGCCACAGTCTCCATCATGAACTCTGTACACTGAGGGGCACCCACTGACCACTGTCCCATCACATTTTCAACCTTGGTAGAAAGACGATTGGTGAGGAGCTCAAGAAAGTCATGAACACCTCCATCACCACGGCTTCCTTTCCTGAGGACTGGAAACACACTGAAGTGAGGTCCCCCCTAAACAAACCATCCGATGATCCAGAAAATATGAAGACTTACAGGCACATCTTCCTGCTTCCCTTTCCTGCAAAGGTTCTCAAAAAGGTAATCAACCAGCAACTCACCAAACACTTGGAACACCACAAGCTCCTTGAGCCCCTCTCAATCAGGATTCAGAGCCAACCACAGCACCAAGAGAGCACTTATTGTAGCCACCACTGACATGAGGACCCTCCTACTGCAGAGAAACAGCAGCCCTCATCCTCCTGGACCCGTCAGCCACCTTCCACACTGTCTCCCATCACATCCTGATCAACAGACTCCACCGAATCAGAATTCAAGGAGATGCCCTCAATGGATCACCTCATACCTCACCGGAAGAACCCAGAGAATCCGCCTCTCACCATTCACCTTGGAATCCAAGGTGACCATTTGCGGCATCTCACAAGGATCGTCCCTCAGCCCCACACTCTTCAATACGTACATGAACACTCTGGCCAACACTCTCAGATCGCATAGACTCAATATCATCTCCTATGCTGATGACACCCAGCTCATCCTGTCGCTGTCACAAGCCCCCTCCACCACCAGAACCAACTTCCACAGATGTATGATGAACGTCACCAGCTGGATGAAGGACAACTGTCTCAAGGTCAACTCGGACAAGTTGGAAGTCCTCATCTTTGGGAACAGCACTTCACCATGGAATGACACAAGGTGGCCTGCTGAACTTGGCCCTTCCCCATCCCACACAAGCATGCTATTTACGCAGAAACAGGTAAACTCAATTTTGTCCTTCTGCTTCCACACCCAACACAAGCTCCATAAGATCTTAAGGTGAGTCCCGATCGACACCAGAAGGACTGTCACTAAAGCCCTCATCACCAGCAGGCTGGACTACGGTAACACTCTTTATGTAGGAATCACTGCACACATCCTGAAGAGACTACAGACAATACAAAACACAGCAGCAAGACTCATCCATGACCTCCCCAGATGGACTCGCAGCAACCTGCACCTCAAGAAGCAACACTGGCTCCCAGTCTGGAAGAGATGCCAGTTCAAGATGATGACCCACGCATACAAAGTCCTGCATGACCAAGCACCAGCATACCTCAATAAATTAATGACCTTCCACCAACCAACCAACCAGATAATTGCGATCCGCCTCCCCTTTCCTTTTCCTCGCAGATAAAACCCCCCGGATCCACAGATCCAACAGCAGAGGACACTCTTTCTCTCACCTAGGGACCAAATCTTGGAACAACTTTCCCCTGCACCTCAGGAACGCCGCTTCACTCCAGACATTCAAGACATGGCTGTTCAAATTAACAGAGCACCATGGAGCAGTTAGCAACTCCAGTGCCTTGAGACCCTCACGGGTGATTTGCTGCGCTTTATAAATTCTGATTGATTGATTGGTATAGTTATGCATATTTGCAGAAATCAATGGCATTTTGTGAGCATGACTGACCTAATTTTGGGCACCCCAAACAAAATTGTAGCCATCCCTAGCATAACAATGGCCGTGACTGACATTTTGTTAGCATCATGGACATTATGATGTTCAGTCTTGACACCAACGTGCCTCTGATATGAAAAACAGCCTATTGCCATTTTTTATGCATTGTTTGCATTATGACGAGCATTTGTGGCATGTGAGCATAAAGTCTGAACATGTGAAACAGATTCTCTCCATGTGATGCATTTGAACATGTGATTGCTTGATGTAAATGACAAGCTGATACCACATATTTACTGAAAATGAAAGTTGGTAGTTTGAAGGCAAAAAAATTTTTTCTTTCAGAAAAAAATTGGGAGTTTGTTTGCTCAAAATGGAAGAGGTATTTGAATGAAAAAGGTTTATTGTTAGAAACGTCTATGCTGATAAAGACAAAATGGTTGCATTTCCAAAACATTTTATAAAACTGACAGATGGAAGGTAATTCAAGCTGAGCTGGGGAGACTTATTACTGTGGCTATGTCCTTTGTGCCAGAGGATCTATGCTGCTTTGGGTGTTATTTCACTAGTCATGTGGAGGCATTGAATGTTGATAATGCTTTTCCTGACATTTCTGCTGGTAATCCTGCCTGAAATGTTTGGGTGGTTACTAGTGTATTGTTAACGGATGTGGTCAATATTGTGTAGTAATGCAATTATTTAGTAGCTCGGGATGATTGTTCTTGAGCATAAGTAGCTCTCCTTATAGAAACATTGGAGAACCCTGATCTACTGGATGCCTTGCTGTTCTTCAATGACATCATTGCACATTGAATATTGTTGGAAGAGCATGAACAGTGACAGTGGTAGATATTGGCCTGTATTGCTCCGCCTTTCAGATAATACAGAATCTCCCATACGGTGGCTAAAACACGGGGAAGCAAAACATAAAACACAACGACACCTAGAAAGGGGTTTTAATTTACAAAATGCAAAGACTCTCTTTTTAGAATAAGGCTTGGTGTTTTATTTATACAATGCTCTCTAACAGAAAAGCTTTCCCAGATGTCAAATGAACCACATTCAAATCTATATAGAGATATATATTTATATGCAAGCAATAATAACACACTTGGTAAATGCAACAGTTAAATGCATAAATAATAATAGGAAATACAAGCAGCGAATAATATGAGATAAAACTCAACCAAATAGACTGGAAGTCCTGCAAGAGATCAGAAAGATATATATATACTCTAAATACATCAAATGATTACTTTGAATGTGCACCTGGACTCACTCACACATCACAAAGAAACCACCTCAAATGACCAAAGCCACTGGCCACACATCACAATGGCAATAAACAAAACTCAACACTTCAACTGGTGCAAACACTGCATCTTAGCCCACTCCTGACCGGAAGATTTAACAGCCGAGGATTAGAGCCTCGGCAACCAGGGTTCCCTGTACGAAAGTAGACGCGTCCATCCCCATTCGGATTTCAAAATCCCGGATTCTAAGTCAACAACCCTCAGCTTTATCATCTCAAAAACACACTAAAAGGTTCGGGTATCTTCCCCTCTGCGCCAAGGAAACTTACTGGAACTGGCCAGCTTCCAGGTAAGCATTCCACAGCAAGAAACAGTTCCCACGTTCCCTCTACATTCTCACATGTTCCAGCCTTTATCTTGACAAAGCTTACAAAAGCTTTCCAGGGAACATTAAACAATCTCTCACAAAACAGACCTTGAACGTGATTAACCCAAACAACTTGCAAGCCTGTCTATGCACACAGAAAAGCTCAAGCAAGGCAGAGTCAGAATTCAGGATGACATGAGGCCATGTCAAAGCCAATAGTAAGAACTTACTAATACTTGCCAATGTACAACACAATGCACATTTGTGCACCACTGCCTATAGCATCACATATTTCATCTCTCAATGTACAACATAGTGCACATTTGTGCACCACTGCTTATAACAATGCACTTCATGACCAAAAAGTACATTTGTGATCAAAGAATGTCCAAACGGCAGTTTGAACAAAGGCGCACTATCCACTCGCCCTATAGGGTGCAATATAGTAATACGATTCAATTTAGAAAATTTCAATTACAGAAGAAGTTGATTGATAAACAGTTAGTTAATGAACTAACATTCATAGACAATAAAGGGAAAACAAAACACTTATTTTCAGTGTGAGAAACAAAGCGCGAAAAGCAAGCTGATTTCAAATGTAAACCATGAGTTGTAATCCAAAATAAAAGAAGGTAATCATCACACAAATGAATTTATAGATACATATCAATGTTCTTCCACCCAGCGATCAAAGATGACTGTAAGACAGAAGTCAAAGCTCTTCTTTATTTTCTTGAGCTGAAAGCGTTAATATTTTCAAAGCTACGTCATGGTTTCCCAATGCATTTCGGTGTGCAACACCTTCGTCAGGGGAATGCTGTAAAAGTATATATGTATGTATACATAAACGTTTGTACAAATATTACAAAACAGAAAAGTAAACACAACTTGTGTCTATACCTGATGTGGTATTAATTCAAACTTTAACATCCAGTATTATTACCAGCCAATAAATTGTCCAAAGAATGAAACAGTCATGAATGGTACTAATAAATGAATAAAGCAATCCATTGAAGAAAAAAGATTCTCACAGTATGAATATACTAACAAAGGTTCATATGCGTGTCACGAAATAAAGAAGTGTTTAGTGAAAGGACACCGAAAATCCCAAGAAAACACGAAAAAGCAAAGGTGGAGTGAACGCCGAAAAAGAGAGTGATCGGATACGTAAACTACAATGGTCTACACCCTCCCTTGAAAAGTGAACTAAAAATTCAGTTAAGGGGAGGACTCACCTCCGACGTCTTTAAGCGCCTGAAAATGACAAACACGGATAAATTAGCCGTGCTACATAGAAAAGGGAGAGTATTACCAGCAGTAACCAGAATGTTAATGAACAAAAAAATCATTAAGAAAAACTGAAGATTCAACTTACTTTACCGCGAAATACTAAACGTCTTAGTCTCAAACCGCTCAACACAAAAATTACTGCTGGTAATACTCTCCCTTTTCTATGTAGCACGGCTAATTTATCCGTGTTTGTCATTTTCAGGCGCTTAAAGACGTCGGAGGTGAGTCCTCCCCTTAACTGAATTTTTAGTTCACTTTTCAAGGGAGGGTGTAGACCATTGTAGTTTACGTATCCGATCACTCTCTTTTTCGGCGTTCACTCCACCTTTGCTTTTTCGTGTTTTCTTGGGATTTTCGATGTCCTTTCACTAAACACTTCTTTATTTCGTGACACGCATATGAACCTTTGTTAGTATATTCACACTGTGAGAATCTTTTTTCTTCAATGGATTGCTTTATTCATTTATGAGTACCGTTCATGACTGTTTCATTCTTTGGACAATTTATTGGCTGGTAATAATACTGGATGTTAAAGTTTGAATTAATACCACATCAGGTATAGACACAAGTTGTGTTTACTTTTCTGTTTTGTAATATTTGTACAAACGTTTATGTATACATACATATATACTTTTACAGCATTCCCTTGACAAAGGTGTTGCACACCGAAATGCATTGGGAAACCATGACGTGGATTTGAAAATATTAACGCTTTCAGCTCAAGATAATAAAGAAGAGCTTTGACTTCTGCCTTACAGTCATCTTTGATCGCTGGGTGAAAGAACATTGATATGTATCTATAAATTCATTTGTGTGATGATTACCTTCTTTTATTTTGGATTACAACTCATGGTTTACATTTGAAATCAACTTGCTTTTCGCGCTTTGTTTCTCACACTGAAAATAAGTGTTTTGTTTTCCCTTTATTGTCTATGAATGTTAGTTCATTAACTAACTGTTTATCAATCAACTTCTTCTGTAATTGAAATTTTCTAAATTGAATCGTATTACTATAGTGCACCCTATAGGGCGAGTGGATAGTGCGCCTTTGTTCAAACTGCCGTTTGGACATTCTCTGATCACATTTGTAGCCTGTTAAGGGGTTGAACAGGTCACACAAAGGCAGCACCCTTGATCACTGAAAGATTAATTAGTTGAATTTTTTCTAGCATCAATTGAAACACTGAAAGGAGTGCAGGTTGTCAAAATTCATACTCTAGTCAAAAAGTACATTTCACACCTCTCTCTCATGCATTTAAATGCAAATCCTACACGTTCTGTTCTTGGCAAGGCTGTTCTACTCTGTGACAGCTCCCACTGTAAGACTGCAAGGTTACAAGAACAAAACCTTCAATAGAAACAAGGCATATGCAGGACATCGCACATTCATGCTAGGATAAAACAACACCAAAGTCAATTAAAATGATGGTAGTCAAAGGTCATCACGTGTCAGACCACAAGAGTGCTTCTAGCACTACATAGGCCATCCGAAGGTGTATGGTATTAAGATGGCTCTGGACAATTGCCATTTCTGCCACACCAGCATCAATAGGCTTGGCACATTGTTTCAGAGGGTAGAAAACAAGTTGCAGAAGTATAGGCTATCTGAACATGGCTTTGCTGGAATTCTGATAAGGTGCTACAGAGTTTCCTAGGGTTCTGCAACTATTTGTGAAAATGACTCTGTGGACTTAACACCTCCAGCAGACCTGTAACTGACCGGCCAAAGGGTTACATGCTCATTAAAGAAGCAGAACACTGCTCCTACAGCACAACTGTACCTCTAGTTGCAAATAATTTTAAGAGCAAACCAACACTTAACTACAAACAGACTTTCTTCATCCTAACAGAGAAGGTTGTACAACGTTACAACGCATGGTTTTACCATGCATGCCTTTACCATGCATATGTTATATCACATACATTTACCACAATAGTGGTCAATTAGCAGGCCAATGGACAGAGCTCTAGGAAGTCACATCCACGATCTTGGCTGGCCTGGCTATCCCCTCATATCACAGGTATCTTAATGAGAGTGAATTCAATGTGAGTCTGAGCCTTGTGTCAAATCTGAAAAGAATTGTGTTTTTGGATATTGAACTGTATGTAACAAATTACATGTTATTGACACACATTTTCAGAATGCCCACAGCAGTAAATCATATATTACATGAGAACTCAGCACATTAGCATATGTAAAAAGAAAAGATCCCATATGGTGAATTTCTTCATGCTAAAAGTAATATCAGTTCAAAGACAAAATGCAAGAAGGAAGAGGTTATTATAGCTGAAAGATTGTTAGAAAGAGGGTATAAATCAGATGCAGTAGAGACTGCCGAGAAAGGAGCTGCTAAAGTATTAAGATTATCACAAAGTTTGTAATCAGGTGTACACTAGCTTATCCTTTCAAAGAACAACAGACTTCAAATGTAGTGAAGATGCTCTGGAAGAAATGTTTACTTTCCTTTTGCCAGCATGACATTTGCGGAGACTGTGATAGAAAATTGATCAAACAAATATCATACAACACAGCAGTAAAGAAAGTCAGAACATCCAGAATTATCTGAAGGTTGATGTGCAACTAGAAGGGTTGAGAAAGGTGGCCTGCTGTAGTCCATTTCAGAAACCAGAGAGAAGCTTACATTTAGCCTACTTATGACCTAGACATTACACCATTGCTTCTCCTCCCCACTACTTGTTTGACAGAAATGGCAGGTTACCTGTGAATCTTTCCTTTGGCCTATGACACAGATTAAGCATGGCATATCTAGCAGAGAGATATGTTCTTATAATTGACCTCCTTTATAATGTGGGAATTCAAAAGTATTAATTTAAAATTATATATTTATGTTGAAGAAAAAGTCAAGGTGATTCTACCCTATTCACCTTTGTATTTCACATTGTAGTTGTTATCTAAACATGCATCCTCAGTTAAAGGTTTTCTTTGTAGTTCATCTCTCCGTTAAATATGCGAACACCTGATTTGCCTTGTCAACACAATATACATTTTGCAAAGTTATATTGCTTTATTTTTATTTTAGAAAAACACAAATCATTCTTGTCATAAATATAAAGGAATCATGTTAGTTTATGCTTAATAACCAACTATGAGAAAAAAGAGTACTCCTATTTACTTTGAGGTCTAAGAGGAGGGGGAAGCAGAAAACCTCTAGTCTGACCTATATCACTTTTAGTATGGCCATATATGGCTCAAAACGAGTACAACCTCAATGACACTGTTATGCGACACAATTGATCACAAAAATCTTTTTATACATTTTATATTTAATTTTTCTTTATGCAAAAACGTTTTGGGGGAATTATTTTTATCATTATACAAATAATTTAAAAGACAAGTTCATCATTGTCAAAACATGTATTTAGACAAAAATTAAATGCAAATAGCAGTTACATGCGAATAGCAGCTACCTAGATAACTATATAATCACAAATAAATTGAATGTGCAATAATCGCATGTCATTTGTTCCCTGAAATCATGAATTAGCATTTGAGTTGTTTCATATATGCACTGTGTATAGATGAGGTAAACCATAATGCAATTGTTAAATCAAAATATAGTACAAGTCAATAAGTAAATAAATACATAACACCGCAAACGCCATCAAACAAATCACTCTCACCATTCAAACCTGCTCATTCGAACCTACACTCATACATAAAAGAGATTCAAACATGAGGGCGATTCAATATCAATCTAGTAAGGACAGATTCTGTAATTGTTGGTGATATAAATCACACCCATCAGATGCCTCTGGTGTGTCTGTCCCCAAAGGACCTCTCCACATATATGTTCCTGGTCAAAGTGCGTTTCGGTGGATCTGCAACTAAACCACCTTCCTCAGGACCAAGATAAGATAAAAAATGAATCTCAAAGGAAGTGGCCGGGGGTTATCTGTGACATAATAATATAAGTCAATAGCAGCACGGGGGAGGGGTAGATCAATTAATTAAACTGTTTGACAAGGGTTGCCCCCACCGTAATCCATGTCAGGTACTCACATACTGACATTCATTATAATCAGATACCCATGGCAGATAGACAGAGAGCTTCATGTCATGCCACCTTGTGTTCATGCAAACAAAACATGTGACCCAAAAGGGGAAAAAGCAAGCATAACGTGAGGATATCTGGAAAGAGAAAAAGCAGCCTTCAGCATGTGACTAAATCACACAACGATCCATTAGTTAAAAAGTGAAAATAAGAAAGTTGCAGCTAGAATGCTAAATAGTATGCAAGGCCATTAAATATATCTACCTTTTACCAGCAACTAATAATGGTCATGTTCAGCATGTGTCAGGAGTTCTTACAACTGATGAAGCAATGCCAACTTGAAGCAGTTTTAGGTTCTCTCATTAACAATCTAAGAAATGGAGGAATGCCATGAATATATTAAGTGTTTGGAAAATGTACTCTTTTAATCTGTTTTCGCAGATGATTGATAAAAGAACATCTTACCCTTATCCAATTTACTTAGAAGGTTGCAGGCAGTACAAAACGCCGCGGCTAGACTGGTCTTGGATGTTCCTAAGTACCAGTCTATCAGAGCAGGCATTCAGGAATTGCACTGGCTACCAGTTGGTCAACGGATCAAATTTAAAGCTCTTTGCACTGCGTATAAGGCATTGCATAGAGAAGGACCACAATTTCCTTTGGACCTTTTTAGCTGGTATTCTCCGAACAGATCGCTTTGTTTAGCTAATGCCTACCTGATGCCCACCCCTAGATTCAAAAGGACTAATTGGTGGACAGGAGTTTCAGTTACAACACTATAAAGGAATGGAATGCCCTTCCACGCTCCCTTAGGAAGACTTCATCCCTGCTTGAGATCAGGAAACTGCTCAAGACATGGGTCTTTAGCAATTAGCTTTTCCTGACACAGCATGGCAGACAGTGAGCTCCTAGACACCTCTGGGTAGGAGTGCACATAATAAATTGCTATAGCATAACGTAACATAACATAACATAACCCTCATAGGAGCCTTCCTTCGGGCTCCGCCAAAGATGCATATTGAGGCATATATTTGAAACCTCTATCTCTCATATATTATTTAGACATCCGATGTCCTTTAAGGTAAAAGAGAAAGACTGTTGTAATATTGTCAAACAACCTTTCCATGTGCCCAAAGGCATGTATGATCTCAAATTAATGACAAGAGAACTGATAACTGCTCCAAGTTGGCATTGCATCATCAGTTGTAAGAACTCCTGACACACGCTGAACATGACCATTAATAGTCGCTGGTAAAAGGTAGATATATTTAATGGACTTGCATGCTATTTAGCATTCTAGCTGCAGCTTTCTTATTTTCACGTTTTAACTAATGGATCGTTGTGTGATTTTGTCACGTGCTGAAGGCTGCTTTTTCTCTTTCCAGATTTCCTCTAGTTATGCTTTCTTTTTCCCCTTTTGGGTCACATGTTTTGTTTTCATGAACACAAGGTGGAATGACATGAAGCTCTCTGTATATCTGTCACGGGTATCTGGTGTATAATGGATGTCAGTATGTGAGTACCTGACGTGGATTACGGTGGAGGCAACCCTTGTCAAACAGCTTCATTAATTGTTCTACCCTCGTGCTGCTATTGAGTTATATTATTATTTCACAGATAACCCCCGGCCACTTCTTTTGAGATTCATTTTTTTACCTTCTCTTGGTCTGGAGGAACGTGCTTTAATTGCAGATCCACCAAAACACGCGTTGACCAGCAACATATATGTGGAGAGGTCTTTTGTGGACAGACACACCAGAGGCATCTGATGGGTGTGATTCATATCACCAACAATTACAGAATCTGTCCTTACTAGATTGATATTGAATCTCCCTAATGTCTGAATCTCTTTTATGTATGAGTCTGGGTTCAAATGAGCAGGTTTGAATGGTGAGAGTGATTTGTGTGATGGTGTTTGTGGGGTAATGTATTTATTTACTTTTTTTTTTTTTAAACATTTTTTTATTGTTTTCATAGCATCAACTCAATACAAGCCCCGCTACCTCCCCCTTCAAAAGGAATACTTTACATACATCATTGCCAGCCAGTAGCCAGGAGAATAGTCATCCCTCGCTTGCGGGTCTCCCCCCCCCACCCTCCCCACCCCATGTCAGTGTGCCCCCCTCTGCCTTCCCCTCTCCTGATGTGCCCCTCCCCTACAATAAATCATGCACAGGTGCTCAACCTCTTCTAGGGAACCAAGGCTTTCCCATATGCCTAGCTACGTTCAAGCTTCCAGTACTCACCACTGCTCCCCTCCTACTAATGTATTTATTTACTTATTGACTTGTACTATATTTTGATTTAACAATTTCATTAGTGATTACCTGGTCTATACACAGTGCATATATGAAACAACTTAAATGCTAATTCATGATTTCAGGGAACAAATGACATGTGATTATTGCACAATCGATGTATTTGTGATTATATAGTTATCTAGGTAACTGCTATTTGCATTTAATTTTTGTCTAACTACATGTTTTGACAATGATGAACTTGTCTTTTAAATGATTTGTATAATGATAAAAATAATCCCCCCAAAAGTTTTTTGCAGAAAGAAAAATTAAAGAAATTTATATAAACAAATTGTTGTGATCAATTGTGTCACATAACAGTGTCATTGGGGTTGTAGTAGTTTTGAGCCATATATGGCCATACTAAAAGTGATATAGGTCAGTCTAGAGGTTTTTCTTGGTACTTTACGCTTAATATCAATGTAAACAAAGAACATAACACTAAGGCCATATTTTCAAGGAAGTGGCGGAGAGAGGCGTTAGCCTTCTTGGCTTAACGCCTCTCTCCGCCACTTCGGAAACGCGAGGCTGCACCCTATTCTGAAGGATACGGTGCAACCTCGCGTTTTCCCCTGCGATGGCGCTAGCTTTCACAACTTAGCGCCAACGCAGGCACCCTTGCACCAGGGTGCAAGGGTGTCTGCAAGCAGGGAGGTTTGTTTATGTGCAGGAAGGTGTCCCTTCCTGCACATAAACAAACCATAAATGCCAGTTTGCAACTTACATGTGTGCTGCTTTATGCAGCATACATATAAGTTACAAAACGGCATTTAAAAAAATGGTTTGTTTATGTACAGGAAGGGACACCTTCCTGTACATAAACAAACCATGGCATTTTCCTTTTTCCATTTGTGCTGCAGCACACATGGAAAAAGCAAAAATGAGGAGAAATAAAGCATTTCTCCTCGTTTCCCACCTTAAGACCAGATTTTTCCTGGTCTTAAGTTTGGCGCTACCTCCTATTTACGCTGCCCTTGTGAATAGGAGGTAGAGTCAAACTCAATGGGTGTTGCAGTGGAAAGCTCTCCGCAACACCCACTGCATGCCCCTTTCAAACTAAAAACAGCGTGAAGGGGGCCCTATTCACAAGGGAATGAATGCCATTTACCTTTTTGTAGAAACCAATTCACAGAAGAGCCTTTTTAAGTTTGATTTTATTGAGGAGAAAAACAAGAAAATAACAGCAATGATATGAATTTAATTAATGCCATATGACAAAAAAGTGAATAAAAGAAAACACAAAAATGCATAGAGATAGAACGACCTAGCTGTAAAACAAAGAAAACTTTCTCATTGAAAAAACAATAACGAGAGAAGGGCAAAGAAAAAGAAAGAAAAACAAGGTAATTGATATAAAGCAATTAAGAACAGCAGGTAAATTGTAAGAGGTATAAAACATTATAAGGTACAATTTAAATTGCATGGATTATATAACATTATAAGCATAACAATAAAACTGGAGATCTCAAAAAACATGGTAATAAAACATTCGTAAATAAAGGACCAACAAATCATGATTGAGAATGAAGGCAAGGGAAGAAAATCTAAGGTGGTTTTCGTGCATCATCCGAAACATTTTTAGAAACAGCATAGGACGAGGCAACTTAGGACAAATATGTTGTTAAAGAAAACCAGAGAAGATCTCTTTTAATTGCTAGAAATTTAGGCGAGACATAATTAGTATCTAACCGATGATGAAAACACACAGCATTCCACCAGGATCTGAAGGTTACTTTATCACCTTGTTTCCAATTTGAAGTTATTAAATGAAATGCAATAGCTAGTAATAGGTCTAATAGTTTAAAACATGGTGGGAATTGAGGCCATTAAGGGGACAAAGTACCTAAAAATATGTTTGTGAAAGAAAAAGGGATCTGAACCTTAAAAAGTGTTTTGATTTGGGACCAGATTAATTACCAAAATTGACATATTGGGGGACACTATCCCAGCATTTGTTTCAAGTCTGCAACAGGACAGGGGCAGGACCAGCAATTCGGGGATGATTGTGCAGAGAAGGACGCAATGGACATTGGGGAGAAAAGTATTCGGTGATAAATGAAAAATAAGGTCTGTGTGGTATTAGCAGCCCGAGAGGTCTTATGTAGTTTGGACCATATTTTATCCCAAGTTGTAATTGGCCAATTTTGTGATAAATCTTTTGCACATGCCAGTTCAACTTTTGATTTTTGCCGTTCAGAAGGAAGTAGCAATGATTTATAAATATTGCATGCTGAAGGGGAATTTTCTAGGATCGAGAATAAGTGCTTGTAATTCGCAGGAAAATCAGAAGTAGGTGGTGAGTTGTGAAGAAATTGGATAAGAGAAGGAAGGAGAAGGTTATATTGCAATCTAGAGGAAGAAGGTAAAGAAAATTTAGATTTGAGGTCAGAGAAAGTAAGGGGTTGGTTATCGGATAGAAGCTGGGATATCCAACGTATACCTCTAGAGTGCCAAATTTTCCAGTAAATAGGATGATTACGAATCCGTAGTGAATTATTATGCCAAATAGATTGCTGATGAAGTGAACTCGCAGAGGGATATGAAGAGGGTAGAAACGGGTTCAAACGTTTACGAGAGTGAGAAATGATTGTGGAACACAAAAAGGCAGTGTTAGTAGTGAAAGATAAGATCTCTTGGAATTCAAAAGGGGCAATAAGGAAATTTTCCATCTTTAACCAGAGAGGGGGATATAAAGGAAGATCCGTAGATAACCACTTAGTGGCTTGCTTAAGGGAAAACGCGGAACGAAAAGTTTTAAAAACGGGAAATTTGAAACCTCCATTAGGCCTGTCCTTCTTTAAAGAAGACAAAGCTATACGCAAAGTTTTACCTTTCCATAAGAATTTGCTAAAAATTGAACCAATTTTCTTAAAATAGTATTGAGGAATGTGAATGGGAATCATAGAAATAATAAATAAAATAAGAGGGGAAAGCATCATTTTGATTGAACCCAATCGACCCCACCAAGATAGGAAAAGGGGGTGCCAACGATCAATAGTATCATTTCGTTTTTTAATAATATAGTCATAGTTGAATTTTAATGTTTCCGATAGTGAAGGTGCAAACCACAGGCCTAGATATTTTTTAATTGGCTGCCAAGAGAAGCAGGTGTTTTTGAAATAGATTATTGAAAGGCAAAATTTTAGCATTTATCAGTCTTTAAATGGCATCCTGAGAGCGCAGAAAAAGAGGATACCTGTTGGAGAAAATGAGCAAGAGAAGCTTCAGGGTTAGAACAATATAGAAGAATATCATCAGCATATACTAACATTTTAGCCTGACAAGGACCAAATTGAAACCCTGTAATACAATCGTCCCATCTGATTTTACTTAAAAAAGGCTCTAATGCAATGGCAAATAATAATGGAGATAAAGGGCATCCCTGTCGTACTCCTCTACTTAAAGGAAAATAATCTGAAGCTTTACCATTAACAAAAATCAAAGCATGAGGACCTGAGTATAATAAGGAAATGAGAGCAATCAGTTTAGGGGGGCAACCTGCCCATTTCAGAGCATGGAACATAAACTCCCAACCAATCCTATCAAATGCTTTTTCAGCATCTTGGGTGATTGCAGCCAAAGGGTGGTCTAAGGAAGAGGCTTTGCTTAAAACGTTAAAGAAAACCCGAGAATTTTCAGAAGCCAGTCGTCTTTTAACGAAACCTGCTTGTTCTGGGCCAATAAGGTCGGGAAGAATAGGGTGAATACGAAGTGACAAAATCTTTGCGAAAATCTTGTAATCTGTATTCACTAAAGAACTAGGGGGCATATCAACAACAACCGGTGATAATTATCGCTGAGCGCACTTAGCGCTCGAATAATTATCGCCGGCTAGCGCCGATTTTTATCGCTGAGATAGTGTGCTATTAGCAACGCTTATCTCAATAGCGATAAAAATCCTGGTGCTAAGTGGCTAACGTGAGAATGTCGCTGGAAACCCAGCTACTTCATTCTCCAGAATCCTATGGGGCTACTTGCTAGTATGACGAGCGGTGTGCGACCCACTTTATTGCTGTATTTAAAGCTCCCTCGAGCTATTGGCTGACGAGTCAGGATCCCGCACCCGCGCGCCGTGAAAGATATTTAACCTTGTATATTTGGCAGTCTACCGGCACCCCACATACAGACCTGCTCCCTGCTGACGAGAGGCAACTACCTCGAAACACGTGTCCAGGGATGGCATTTTACTTTACACTCGTAGCATAGGTGTACTCGCCGCTGCTACTTCATTCTCCAGAATCCTATGGGGCTACTTGCTAGTATGACGAGCGGTGTGCGACCCACTTTATTGTTGTATTTAAAGCTCCCTCGAGCTATTGGCTGACGAGTCAGGATCCCGCACCCGCGCGCCGTGAAAGGTATTTAACCTTGTATATTTGGCAGTCTACCGGCACCCCACATACAGACCTGCTCCCTGCTGACGAGAGGCAACTACCTCGAAACACGTGTCCAGGGATGGCATTTTACTTTACACTCGTAGCATAGGTGTACTCGCCGCTGCTACTTCATTCTCCAGAATCCTATGGGGCTACTTGCTAGTATGACGAGCGGTGTGTGACCCACTTTATTGTTGTATTTAAAGCTCCCTCGAGCTATTGGCTGACGAGTCAGGATCCCGCACCCGCGCACCGTGAAAGGTATTTAACCTTGTATATTTGGCAGTCTACCGGCACCCCACATACAGACCTGCTCCCTGCTGACGAGAGGCAACTACCTCGAAACACGTGTCCAGGGATGGAATTTTACTTTACACTCGTAGCATAGGTGTACTCGCCGCTGATTCTTCATTCTCCAGAATCCTATGGGGCTACTTGCTAGTATGACGAGCGGTGTGCGACCCACTTTATTGTTGTATTTAAAGCTCGCTCGAGCTATTGGCTGACGAGTCAGGATCCCGCACCCACGCGCCGTGAAAGGTATTTAACCTTGTATATTTGGCAGTCTACCGGCACCCCACATACAGACCTGCTCCCTGCTGACGAGAGGCAACTACCTCGAAACATGTGTCCAGGGATGGCATTTTACTTTACACTCGTAGCATAGGTGTACTCGCCGCTGCTACTTCATTCTCCAGAATCCTATGGGGCTACTTGCTAGTATGACGAGCGGTGTGCGACCCACTTTATTGTTGTATTTAAAGCTCCCTCGAGCTATTGGCTGACGAGTCAGGATCCCGCACCCGCGCGCCGTGAAAGGTATTTAACCTTGTATATTTGGCAGTCTACCGGCACCCCACATACAGACCTGCTCCCTGCTGACGAGAGGCAACTACCTCGAAACACGTGTCCAGGGATGGCATTTTACTTTACACTCGTAGCATAGGTGTACTCGCCGCTGCTACTTCATTCTCCAGAATCCTATGGGGCTACTTGCTAGTATGACGAGCGGTGTGCGACCCACTTTATTGTTGTATTTAAAGCTCCCACGAGCTATTGGCTGATGAGTCAGGATCCCGCACCCGCGCGCCGTGAAAGGTATTTAACCTTGTATATTTGGCAGTCTACCGGCACCCCACATACAGACCTGCTCCCTGCTGACGAGAGGCAACTACCTCGAAACACGTGTCCAGGGATGGCATTTTACTTTACACTCGTAGCATAGGTGTACTCGCCGCTGCTACTTCATTCTCCAGAATCCTATGGGGCTACTTGCTAGTATGACGAGCGGTGTGCGACCCACTTTATTGTTGTATTTAAAGCTCCCTCGAGCTATTGGCTGACGAGTCAGGATCCCGCACCCACGCGCCGTGAAAGGTATTTAACCTTGTATATTTGGCAGTCTACCGGCACCCCACATACAGACCTGCTCCCTGCTGACGAGAGGCAACTACCTCGAAACACGTGTCCAGGGATGACATTTTACTTTACACTCGTAGCATAGGTGTACTCGCCGCTGCTACTTCATTCTCCAGAATCCTATGGGGCTACTTGCTAGTATGACGAGCGGTGTGCGACCCACTTTATTGTTGGATAATCTCACGTTAGCTTGTTGATAGGGACAGACAAACTTAGCCATGATATCCTCCTTCCATAGGATATCATGGCTAAGTCAGAAAAATACCAGACGTAAAAAAGCAGCGTTAACCGCGGTTAGCACTGCTTTTTTTGTCTCTAACAGGGTTAGCGATATTCTTGATAATAGGAGAAATGTCGCTTAGCGACATTTCTCCTATTATTTTACTCTGGAACGCCCCCTTTGCATCTCATTAGAGATGCAAGGGGAAGCGTAGAGTAAAAGGGTGCTAACATGCAAATTTGCATGTTAGCACCCTGTTGTTGATAGGGTGCTAGTTTTATCTCTGCTTTTTTGGCTTTTAAAGCCAAAAAAGCAGGTTCTTTTAGAAGGAGACAAATTTGTTTAGAATATCCTTATCTTTGAAAATAGAAATACCAGCAGGACCTTGTAGAGATTCTATTTTTGTTCTTTCTTTCCTCACTTTTAAGTAGTTAGCTAATAGTTTCCCCATTTTATTTTGGCCCACCATAGTAGCGAGCACTACTTTTCAGTAGATAATTGGAAGCTGCATTAGTAGACAATTTGAGAAAAGAAAGTTTGGTGTCAATGAGATTCTTCAGCGAGGATTCACTATACGAATGATAATATGTGTATTCTAATTGTTTAATTTTCTCAAGTAGTTTGGAAGATTGGGCTTCTATGGATTTTTTCTTTTGTGATACAAAATTTATAATAGATCCAAAATGTATAATAAAACCTCTGGCAGCTGCTTTAAAAAAAATCCCATACCATCACAAAAGGGGAATCAGGGGTAGTATTTATAGAGAAAAATTCAGAGGCAAAGGAATTGAATTTTTGAGAAAAATTAGGGTCAAGGAGTAGGGAATTATTAAAACGCCATCTTCCTGAGTGAGGGGTAAAGGGGATAAGATCTATATCAACAAAAACAGGAGCATGGTCAGAGATGAGAATTGAACCAATTTCAGATTGAATGGCATTTTGGACTAGGGATTTGCTTAGGAAAAGGTAATCAATATGGGATTGAGAATGGTGAGCAGCAGAATAAAAACTATATTCTCTATGTTCAGAATGACATAGTCGCCAAATGTCAACTAACGCTTTGCGTCGAACAGTGGAAGCAAACTGTGAATGCATTTTAGATGGAAAATATTTAACTTTAAAATTCCTGTCTAAAATGGGGTCAAGGATTTGATTACAATCACCACCAAATACAATATAATCATCATCATATGTAAGTAGTATGTCAGATATTTTAGTCCAGAAAACTTTATCGACCGAAGTAGGTCATTTAAAAATAACTAAAGGAATCTTTTCAATCAAAAGCTTAACAATAACCCAGTGACCTTCAGCATCAGCGTCCTGGTGAGCACAGAAACATGCAATTTCTTATGACATAGAATCAAGACTCCATTTTTCTTCCCCAACGCTGGAGAATTGAACACGTGACCCACCCAGCATTTCTTCAATTTGGAGGCTTCAATGTCGGAGATATGAGATACTTGAAGCAAAGCAATATCAGTTTTTAATTTTGCTAAGTGGGAAAGTACCTGTTGCCTTTTTATAGGATTGTTTAGTCCTTTAACATTCTAGGTAGTAATCAGGAATGCAATTTAATGAGAAAAGTGTGAGTAAACAGCATGCTTACAGAAATAAGAAGTCGATCTGTTTGAGAAGAGTATAGAGAAAAGATATGAAATAAATGAAGTGATTGTGTTAAAAAGAGAGATCTAGGAAAAAAGGAGTAGAAAAGAAAAAACAAAAGAGAGAAAAAAGGAGTAAAGAAGAATCTTTAGAAGAAAAGATTGATACAAAAGGGAAAAGATGAAGAATGAAAAGACAGTACAAGTCATACAAATGACGACTGGAGGACATACCTACAAATACAAGACGGAAATGGGGAGAGACCACACCAGAAGATGACGTCGACAGCACCGGGGCCCCACCGAACTCCTGAGGTGTCGTAATCAAATATTTCAACATAAAGGGAGACCATACAGGTGACGGATTTGTAAGAAACAGAAAACATGTATAAAAAAGAGGGAGAAAAAAACAGCAGTACAAGAGTCTATACAAGAGAAAAAGAGATAAGAGAAGAATACACGGAACGGAAAAGCATCAAGACATTACGAGAAGAGAAATAAGACAAAACTAGCATATAACCAAGACAAGAGAACATCTACACATGACAGAGAACAAGCAAAAATCATGGGGAGATGAAATGTCCATGACTGAAGCTCCATGTTGATGAAGAAACTCTTGTAGTGCCACTGGATCCTCAAAAGTTGTAGTCTTATCCATGTAAGTGATTTTAAAAATACAAGGATGCAGAAGACCAAGTTTGGCTTTGATAGCTCGTAGTTGAGGACGTATGTCAAGAATTTTTTCCCGCCGATCTGCCGTAACCTTAATCACATCCTGAGAGAAAAAGAGATGATAACCTTCCCAAATAATCAGCTTTTTGGACTTGACAGCAGACAAGACTTGAAGAAGGTCAATATATTGCAGAAATAGCATAATGACACCACAAGGTTTTGTAGAGATTTTTGGACCAAGTCTGTGTGCTCTTTGAATGTTAAGATGAGTAGTAGTAGGTAGGTCCAAGAGCTTAAGCAGGAAAGTCTGAAAAAAGGCAGTTGGATTGGAGCCTTCAATATTTTCAGGAAGACCATAAATTCTAAGATTATTTCTGCGTTTTCAATTTTCCAATTCCTCAGCTTGTTTTTTAAGAATGGAAATTTCAGATTCCAGATGTGAAATGCGAGAACATGAACTTTGAAGAGACTCTGTTCTCTGTTCCACAATAAGAACTCGTGAGTCCAATGAAGATCATTTGTCATTCAAAAGTTGTAGGGGCATATTACCAAGAACACGCGATAAATATCGCAAATCGCGCTTAGTGCATTTTTCATTATCGCCCTCTATCGCTGAATTACATCGCCGTGTTAGTGGCGTATTAGCAACGCTTTGCTAACAGGCGATGTACAATCCAGCGATAGACTGCGATAATCATCGCCAGCGTGTGAAATCCAGCGATGATGTCACAGCGCTAATAAGAAGCATGTTAATAGGGGAGTGTGGAATTAACCAGACAATCCACCTCCCATACAAAACATGCTTAAGTCAAGTTTTTACCAGGCGTAAGAATCTGGCGATAACCGCAGCTTTTTTTTATCGCTTTGCGGTTCCGGGCCACGTTGTTAATATCGCGATGTTGTGTTTGCGACTTTTTACATGTTGTTTTTTGTAGGAACGCCTATTTTGCATCTCCTTAGCGATGTATATCGCTAACATTAGAAGCGTTACAAAAACGGCAGCTAACATGCACTAATGCATGTTAGCGACGCCTTGATGAATGTGCAATAGGAAAATCGCTGATTTTCCGACGATAAGTGCCGGAAATGTGGCGATACAACTGTTGATAATATGGCCTGTAGAGTTTTGTTGGTTTCGTCCATGAAAGGTCTTAAAGCACGAATTTCCTCAAGTATTAAGTCCATGGAAGTTGAAGGGGAATTTACTGGAGAAGAGGATCCTTCTTCGGCCGTTTCATGGAAATTGCAGATAATTTGCTTGAAGAGTGTCTTTTAGGAATGGTGCCTGATGGATGGTCAGGTTTCGAAGGAGACGCGTCATCCATGTCGTAGGAATTGAAGCCCGAGATTGAGCACTTATTAGCTTTAGAAGGAGTAGAAAGCTTAAGGTTCCTCAGTCTTCCCATAAAGTAACGTTGGAGCTTAGTGAGCGAAATACTGAACTAAACTCTTAAAGTGTACTTCCCTAAATTGTCAAGAACACTACAAAAGATGCAGCAATAGGAAAAAGTCAAGGCAATAAAGGAAGCACAAGGATAATAATCGATGACGTGAAAAAAATAATTCAAAAGCACAGAAGGGTCCAATGTAACTAGGTAAAAGTAGAACTCCTCAGAAAAATCGTAGTATGATTCAAAGAGACCAGAAAAAAGTCACACCACTAGGAGCAGTCGAGTGAGAACCAGCCAAATCAAGAGGAAAGGTCACCTCACAAAGGCAAGTCAGTGGGATACAGCATGGCTGCTGTTATAACTGAGGCAAAGGTAATCTTCACATGGTAGAAGAAAAGTGTCAAGAATTCCTGTCATACAAGGGAAACACGCCCTTATGTAAACAGGAGAGCTGTTACATAACTCAAGGGAAACACGCCCTTATGTAAACAGGAGAGCTGTTACATAACTCAAGGGAAACACGCCCTTATGTAAACAGGAGAGCTGTTACATAACTCAAGGGAAACACGCCCTTATGTAAACAGGAGAGCTGTTACATAACTCAAGGGAAACACGCCCTTATGTAAACAGGAGAGCTGTTACATAACTCAAGGAAAACACGCCCTATAAAGGGAGGAACCGGGAGGTACAAGGCTGTCGGATATTGTGTTTACACCGACGTACCTGCTTCGTGAAGAGCAGTGTTCCGGAGTGGTGCTCCAGTAAGGCAAGAACGGAGGTAGGTCGAGTCGTTACTCCCTGGGCCGTGTCTTGCCCCATCGTCACCTGTGAAGGACCCGGAAGCTCTACCGGTCAACCATTGAGCTTCGCTTTTTGACTCGGCTGAGTCCAAGTGCAGTGGCGCTTTTGCTGGTTGGAGTCGTAACTCCCTGCCCGACCAGAGACACAGGGACTGCCAGCTGTAACGCACACCAGGAGGTGTTTGCCGCGTTACAGACTCGGAAGTCCACAGGATCGATCGAGCGGCTGCTCTCGGTTCAGTCTTCTTGCTTGTGATTGGGGTATCGGTGACGCATCACCAGGAGGTGACTCCGCGTCCCGGTGCAGTCTGAGGAAGAGGTTGAGCGGCTGCTCCCTTCAGGTAGAGACCCCGGCTGGGTGTTTCCCTGACTCCTCGATTCTCCCCAACACTCTTCGTGCCCCTCACAGCCTACCGATTGGCATTGTCGGCCATTTCATTTCTGCCCTCTGTTGGCATACGCCGGGATCGGCGTATATGCAGAGGACGGTTAGGACCATCCGTGCTGTGGGCTGGTAACGTACTTAGCCTGGAGGATTCCAGTGACTATAACTTTTGTTTGTTCTTTGTATTTTATTTGCCTTCATTAAAAGAACTAACCCTTCACAAGT
The DNA here is from genome assembly GCF_964204655.1 of Triturus cristatus. Taxonomy (NCBI): domain Eukaryota; kingdom Metazoa; phylum Chordata; class Amphibia; order Caudata; family Salamandridae; genus Triturus; species Triturus cristatus. Next base: position 885,905,966 of record NC_140594.1, read on the forward strand.
GGTTGCGTCCTCATTGTCGTGTCTGTTAAACGATCCTGAGACGTTCAGGGCGTTACAAAAAGGAGCAAAAAGCAGAACAGAGTCACAGTAGATATGACAAAACAGTTTTACATTGGAGCAAATCATTATTAACCCCTTCAGTGCCCGCCCCTTTCCCCGCCCAGTGCCGGCCGTTGCATTAGCGGGCGGGGTCTATGACGAGCTGGACTCGTCATGGGCACAGCGCCACCGCGGCCCATGACGAGTCCAGCTCGTCATGGGCACTGAAGGGGTTAAAAGCATTAGAAGGCTGAAGAATTGAGCATGTCGAACCTCAAGAAATATTTTTGAAATAGTGAGGCGATTCTAAGATGGCAGCCGTTTTCAGTGAAACGAGCCGCGGTGGCAATTAATAGTCAAAAAAATGCACGAAAACGGCTTTTAAGAAGTTGAAGGGTTCACTGCTGCATTGTAGCAGCTGAAACTCACATCCTTGGGGCAAAACGAGGGCAATATACTCACAAGGAAACCTCCAGTGGGAGGCGGTGGCGCGGTGCTCTGCAGCTACGCGGCCATCCTGTTTGGCGTCGTAGCCACGCCCCCTGAATGCCTATTTTATAAGCGTAAATGGAATGGTTGCAGGTCTTACTTTCAGAAACAATTTTGTTGGGATATTTATTTTGGTGCTTTGCTTCAGGGGTGATTATTTCATGTTAATATATTTTGCATTGTCAACTAGTTACTTCGGATGCTTTTTATTCGTTGACTCATCACCACCCTTAAACTCCATCCATTGCTGACCCCTCACAACCCCTAGGCACCATCAATCCCTGCCTCCTAACTCCACTCTCCACACCTAAACTGCACTCATCCCTAAAGTCCAAAGCCCATCACTGAACCATAAAATCATCCATTGTTGAACCCTAAAACCCATTCTATGCCTAAATCCAACCCATCCCATATCCCTTAAAAGACCTCAGCACACCCAACTCCAATTATCTCTGAACCCTAAAAAACCCTCACCGCCCTTAAACACCAGCCATCCATGGCCAAAAAGAACTCCTCATCACCCTAAACTAATCATCCTTGAAATCTATAAACCCATTTCTACACCCACATTCCACCCATCCCTGAAGTCTTAAAACCCCTCAGCACCCTAAACTCCACCGCATCCTGAGCCCTAAAAACTCTTCACCACCATAGCCACTATTCATAATTAAGCCTTAAAATTTCTCATCAGCTTTAAAAACAATCCATGAGCCTTAATACCCCTCAACACCATTACACTCCACCCATCACTGAACCCTAAAAACCTTGTTTTATGCCCGAACGTCAGTTATTCCTGACTGCCTTAAAACCACCCATTCACCCTAAACATTACCCAAAAATCCCACAGTAGTCCTAAAAATGTTCTTTCCTTTAAAATGTTTCCTTTTTGTTTCTAGTGTTTTGTATTGCTTAAAATTGTCTTTCCGTAAAATTTGGTATTCCATGATTTGGTTTCCTCCAATGTGGCTTCTCAGTTTTTGTTATCCATTAATTCACAGATCACTTTGAAACATCTGCTCTGTTTTACCTTTACAGCAACATTTTATAACTCTTTTATGTCTACAACAATGTCTTCTACCAGTGCTCTGTAGAACAATAAAGAGAATGTGTTATTAAGTAAATTGTTGAAAAGAATGTATCCGCGTATTTACTTTCAGGAAAGCTGGTCTACATCTTCAGAAAAGACAGCTTAATTTATGTCTGATTTGTTAAGGATCAACAATGAGAGCTAATGTAAGCCCAATCTTTATCCATCGTAGTTCATGTCCAATAAACTTATTTGAAATTTACAAACGCAGGATTCAAAACCCAGAGAGCATGGGCCCTGGCAGTGGGCTGATAGTGGCCAGGCAGTCTGGGCTGGATTGTTCCTGTTTGAGCACGGCAAAGACTGATGGAAATATTGGGCCTGGTGTATTATGAACTGGTTGTAATATACTGGTCGCAATTTGCTACCAGCATTTTTGTGACCAATTTGGTAATTTGCAAACTGACCTATTTACTAATAGGTCTGTTCACAAATAACAAATTCCTAATGGATCACAATTTGACCCATTTTATAAATATTAATGAGTTAGGTTGCAAATTGCGACCCACAGGGAATTGCAGCCATTACAAGGAGGGTACCCAGCAGAGATCAGCAGACCGCCAGGTCTGTGATTGTTTTTAAATAAAGCTATTTTTTAAATGCAACCCGTTTTCCTTAAAGGAAAGCTGGATGCATTTTTCTTTTAAATGAAAAGTAAAACTACTCTTAAAAAAGGGTCCCTTGGGAAACTCTTCCTATTTGCAAATGGCTTACCACCTTCTTTGAGGAGGTATGAAAATGTTAACATTTTGTGACCAGAATTCCATTGCAAAACATTAATACATACCACTTCAATTCGGTATTTGGAAGGGACGTCCTAAACACGCTATTCTAAATACCGAATAGGTGTCAGCTTGCAAACTCAAATCGCAAATCACAATTGTGATTTATACATAATAAAAGAGAATTGCGATCGCAATTGGCCCTATTCTGTGAATCAGGCTGCTTGCAATCGCAAAAATGCTTCCTACAGCTGGCCCTTAGATATTGCCCTGCTTCAAGAGGCATAGTGGACCAAAAAACTGTTTTTGTTGTCCCTCCTGGGCTGGTATGATACCTCAACGGTCGAAGCACACCCCCGTAGACATGTAAGTCATAGAATCAAACATCATGAGGGCTAACTGAACCTGTGACCCTTCTGCAGTAATGTGTTAACACTATAATGAGGAACATGTGAAAATCTTGAGGTAAAATATTGAGAGAAGAAATATCGACAACACCGTCTATTATTTTCACCTTCAGTTTAAAAACGTGTGCAATTTCTGCCTTCATTTCTAAAGAAACAAGCATTGGCATAGCCAACAGGTCTCGTCTTTGGGACCTTATAAGTGTTTAGCCATACAACAGTTGATGTTGTTGCACCAAGGATATTGTGCTGCATAACTAAATACTTATAAGGTCCCAAAAGTGATACCTATTGGCTATGCCGATGCTTGTTTAATTATTGTCTGGCTCTGCCATGCACACCATCATTATGGTCATTAAAAGCAAATATGTACCCCACATGCTGGGACAAAACTATGAGGGAGGAAGTTTGCTTTTTTGTTGTCCAAAAGCTGACCTTTCTGCAGCAGGGGTGAAGGGTGGTACGTGTGAAACAAAAAACATGCCTGCTGGTTCCCCATGCCACCATAGTAGAATGGTTGGCCTTGTTTTTGCAGCTGGCCTGGTGATTGACTTCAAATATTGGCAGCCTGTTGCAGCTGGGTCAAGGAAGGCAATGCCTCCCCCACCCCAGCAGTTTAGCAGCTGACCCTCCAAACCCTGAAATCTGCTCTACGACGGTCTGATGCACGTATTTATAGTCAACAAACTAGAAAGATAATCATTGGAGGGAGATTTTGCAACTTTTAGCGTTAAAGATGTATTAAAACTATTAGAACATTAGGTGAACTGCTTTGAATTTCAAGAATTGCTGGTGGTGATGACTGTGGAGTGTAAGGTGAAAGGTTAACTTATAAAAAAATAAATAGGTGCCATAGCCCTCATCAAGAGGCCACTTCAGCTTGCACACATTGCCCCGTCAGTGTTGCCAGTGACACTACCAACACAACGACTCACCATCACACTTCTATACATGTGAAAATTCAGACTTTGCCAGGACCCCAAAGCTGTAAGAATGGCTTGGGCAGCAGGTATTAGCCATTTATGCTGCATATTTAATTAATAAACTACTGTCTTGTGCTCATCTTCAAGTTAGCTAAACAGCACCATCATGTGGCAGGCGGTAACAAGTGCCGATGATGATAATTAAGTGCCGGTGCTGTGCACCAGAAACCACTGGCTCAATTTAAACACTGGACATACCACTGCTTAGGTCACCTTCTCTACGGAAGCAGGGCTAGACTGAAAACTAAAACCAGTCCTAGTACAAGAGATCAAATCAGCCACTCTGGTGGCGCTTTGTTTCGTTCATCTCCCGAGTCCTTCCCCAGCTCTCACCGACTACATCACATCCTGCTGCTCCAGCCACAGCAGCACAAGTGGGCACTCGCCCTCGGGCAACGATCTGTTGGGCTCAGTGCAATGCGGTCACCACAGGTTCGGGTCCTCACTGTAAGGGCACAGTCAGCCTCACCCCATGCTCCCAGCATGGCCCAGCAGCGGTCCTGCGTGATTCTGATGAAAAAGAAACCCGCGGAAACCAGCTTGAGAGATCTTTTCTTCTTGAACCGGTTTCCTCAAATCTTTCACTTTGAATGGCATTCACGAGGCTGACAAAACCAACCCTGTGAATATCGTCCTTGGAGAACATTCTTATAAAACGTGTGCTTCCTCGTCTAACCCTGGACTTTTATCTTGATTCCGGGGAGGTTTCCCACCGGCACCCCCTTGCGTTTTTTTTTCTAACCTGCAGATGTTACAGCCTCCTCCTTCTCTCACTTCCCTTACCTGAACTTTCAAAAGTACTAAAAATGGCTCTTCCGACCCCCAAAAATTCTGACACATATGACCCAAAAAAACGATAGGTAAGCGGGGCTGCGTCTACTTACAGTCTCTGTGCGACCATGAACGGCGGCTGTGCACAGCAATGTCTGAAGATCGAATCCCACAGACTCCACCTTATATCTTCTGTGAATTGAAGTTGATACATTGGGTGCTGTTCCAATACCTAATATTAACATCTGAAAGCACTTTGAAATGGTAATACTGCAGTATTAAGCGTTGTCTATGAAAAATTTTTTGATTATCTGCGTGTGATCTTGGACACATCGGTTTATATCCCTGTACGTCGGTCCCCTTTGTGGCAAAAGTTGGGAGCTCTTAAAAACAAACTGAACAACAGTATGAGATACCTTGAAATGTGAATTTGTGCAACCTTGCCAAATCGCAGTTCGGAGGCATGTTTGTACTTCAGGCTATCAAAGGCCACTGCACACACCTTTTATATTTCTCTCTGCCACATTTTGATGCAATCTACAGAGTGTAACAGAAGTGTTCTATATGTGCGTTATGTTGTGTTAATGTCTTGCTTAACCCCTTGCATGCCCGCCCCTTTCCCCGCCCAGTGCCGCGCTTTGTATTAGCGGGCGGAGTTCATGACGAGCTGGACTCGTCATGGGCACAGCGCCACCGCAGCCCATGACGAGTCCAGCTCGTCATGGGCACAGAAGGGGTTAATAAGGTTGTCCCGGCCCGTGTAGGGCAATCGGACAGTGCCAGAAAGGCTGGCCTGACAGGTCGCTGTGTAAGCCGTGTTTCTTGCTCTTTGTGTGGCTGTCTGATGGTCTGCTGGACCGGTGTTTACTGCTGATTTCTACGATATCAAACAAGCATTGCCTGCAGAAAGCACAGGTCTATGCAGTCTGACATACCTTTGCTGAACACCTACACAGGCTCCAGCATGTCTTCATAAGTTCAAACCGCTTCGATTTGCAAATGGGGGGCACTTTTAAGCTATCTGGTTCGCTCATGGTGCCATTTTTATTTCGTAACCCGGGCCCATTTTCTTTCTCAATCTGCCTGCTTGGTAAATTTGTTTTAGTCGCTGATCTCTCTTAAAGCGCTCTGATGGGGCACAGGGCCTGGTTCACGCTAAACAAAACCGCAAATAAACAGAAATGTAAGGATGAGGGTGCTCAGAATCAAGTCAGGGTGCGCCAGGGAGACTCCTTAGGCCTAGAAAGACTGACTGGGTTAGGAAACAGACCCTGAGTTGGCATTTGGCATAGTGTTAACCTGCATGTTTATAAGGCACAAACACAGTAACAGGGTGACACGGACACTGGGACATTGACTGAGCGATGGAGACAATGCGCGCTCACATGCAGTAAGGAATGCAGCTTCATACGCGCAGCAAACGCACACGTAGTAAGGTGAACGGGCGGGGGAGTGAGCACCGCAGTGTGGTGAACGCGCTATTTAGAACAAGATGGTGTTGGGCTGTCCACAGTCCGTACGGACACGCGCATGCTGTCTGCTTTGGACAGATGGCGAGAGCAGTCATCTTTGTCCATGCAGACTCGTGCAAGTAAGCCCACGGAGAGAATTGAGTCCAAAAGGTTCTCTCCATGGCGACGGCGGTGCATGCGCCGCTTTCGCCAGGCGAGACAATCTCTTGCCTAATTACTTCAAAAGAAAATTACAATGTTGTAAAGTGCACCACAAATGCAGAACAGACACGTAGATTGGAGAGACTGACAGCGGAAAATATCAAGACAAAACAAAACACAAAAACAGACTGGGACTCGGGGAAGGGCAGGGACGGTGAGTAAGTGTTTTTTTTCGGGAAACCAATGTGATTGGGCCGTCCCATAAACAGGAAACCTGCATAATATGAATTAGAATATTACTGCTCAAACTACATTAACTATTTTCACCCACATTTTTTCGATTTGATATTTTACACCCAGCACCATTTGTTGAAATTAGGAAAATGTTTTTATTTCAGTGCCGATAAGTAGTCCACTTTGTGATAAGGTCTGTTAAGGAGTCATCATTTGATGACACAGATTGTTTAAATGAGCTTCCTTATTTCAGCAGAAATCATGCACACTTCCAGGCTCAGTAATGTGACCTTTGGCACTGCTCAGTCTAGCGAGCAAATTCCTAACAATTTAAATGGCCTGGGGTGCTAGGGGGATCCCGGCACTCTTAATAGAGCCAGGCACATTGGGTCACATATTCCTAACAGCTTTGTAGAAATGTTAATAATACTGTTTCTATTTGAAATATAGTTAAAAGTGAAAGAAAAAAAGGAAAACATATTGCTGTGCTTCCATGAAGGAGTTATCTTGTTTCTAAGAAAAGGGTTGCAGTTATGTAAATAACTTATCTTCCTAGAAATATGACAGAATACTCCCTCTAGATGTTTAGCCTGAGGCTTTTATTGCTGTTGTAAGGCATCCCTGGAAGGAGGGGCTGGTTAAGGGGGAGGGCAAGTCAGTGTTATGAGTCAGCATGTCACTGTCTAGCCTTGCTCAAGGCTTTGTTGTTGGAATTTCTCAGGCAGCGTATTAACAGCATTTGCTCTAAATATTATCATGGCAGTCACTGGCAACTTCTATCTTGGACAGTGCTTAAACAATGGTTATATAACATAAATAAGCATTGATAAAGCCAATAGGTCTAGCCTTGACTGCCAGCCTTTGGCATTGCCAATGCTTGTTTTGTCATTTTTTTTGCAAACCTTTATTGTTGGAGAATCTGCTCAGCCATGTCAATCTAAAAAAACAAACTGGTTAACAGTAAAAATATTTTTTTTCCTCAAAAAGCGCTAGTTCAACACTTTTGTAGACTAAATACTCTCTCAATGTTTTTCTCATTTTCACTGTATTTCCGAATCCCCAGTTTTGTGATTGTTGCTCACTGTTAAACACACTGACAGTAAGGATAAGATTAGTGCTATATAAACTTTTAGAATTAATAGATCAGTAATGAAATCCTGCTGGAACTCCACAGGAAGCATGGACTGCAGCTGAAGAGAAGGAAAAAAACCCAGCTCTAGCCATATGTGCAAGGAAGGAGATAAAACGGTCAAAACACGTTGCCCTTAGAACTTCATGACAAGGAAGAATGTTTAGCAGATTGTGGAGATTGAAGTATTTGAAAGCGGTGGTGACAGCTAGAGTCTCTGTTGTCGCCTTCCCTACTGTCACATCTCTGATGCCAACCTCTCTGCTGTCGTCATCTGCTGTCATTTATGCACTTAAAGAGATAAGTAAGCGCTGCTACTGCTCCTTTGATAGTGTATAAGCCAGCTTGGACACTGCTTAAGAAGGAGTAAGATTTGAAGTTGACTGATCCGGTTCTTCCATATCTTAAACTTCAGGTTTAATAATTAAATAAACACCTCCATTGTTCATATGGACCTTTGTTCGTCGACAAGAAGTTAAAAAGAGCAATCATCTACATCAAAAATCATATAAATGATAAATCACTCAAGACTGAAGTACAGTCAATAAAAAGAATTGGTATAAATTAAAGGGTTCTATTTATCAATTTCACTTGTTCAATCAGTATTAGTCTTTTAAGCATCAGAAATTGATATAATTCAGTAATCAGTATTTCAATATAAGGAAAAATACAATATTTGTAAGTACACCAGTTAATATTATAATAATACAGCAAGTGTGTTTCATAAACGGACTTCCCTAATCCAAGTTGAATTAGATTGGAATAGAATTAAGGTGTCAGTTCAGAAACTCAACAAATAGTTTTGACGAGGGAAAAAAATGCATGAGCGTAAAGCCTTTGCAAACAATCAAAAGACGGGGCAAAGTTGGAAAGTATTCTTAGCTAGAGATCAATCAATCAATCAATCACTGTACTTATAAAGCGCGCTACTTACCTGTGAGGGTCTCAAGGTGCTGAGGGCGTGGGCGGGGGCTGCTACTGCTCGAAGAGCCAGGTCTTGAGTAGTCTTCTGAAGGTGAGCAGGTCTTGGGTCTGTCACAGGCGGGTGGGGAGGGTGTTCCAAGTTTTGGCGGCGAGGAAGGAGAAGGATCTGTCGCCGGAGGTCGTTCGTTGGATGCGGGGGACGGCGGCGAGGGAGAGGCTGGCAGAGCTCAGCTGGCAGGTGGGGGTGTGGAAGCTGAGTCCGCTGTTGAGGTAGGCTGGTCCAGTGTTGTGGAGTGCTTTGTGAGCGTGGGTGAGCATCTTGAAGGTGATCTTCTTGTCGACGGGGAGCCAGTGCAGGTCTCTTAGGTGGGGGGTGATGTGGCTGCGGCGGGGGACGTTGAGGATCAGTCGGGCGGAGGCGTTTTGGATGCGTTGCAGTCATCGCAGATGTTTGCCCGGGATTCCTGCGTAGAGTGCGTTGCCGTAGTCTAACCTGCTGCTGTTGAGGGGCTGTGTCACCGTTTTTCTTGTCTTGGTGGGGATCCACTTGTAGATCCTGCGGAGCATGCGGAGGGTGTTGTAGCAGGAGGAGGAGACGGCGTTGACCCGTTTCGACATCGAGAGGGAGGAGTCGAGGATGATTCCAAGGTTGCGTGCGTGGTCAGTGGGTGTCGGTGCTGTTCCCAGCGTGGTCGGCCATCAGGAGTCGTCCCAGGCTGAGGGGGTGGATCCGAGGAGGAGGACTTCTGTCTTGTCCGACTTCTACTTCACTCGGCTGCCTCTCATCCATTCGGCGACATCAGCAGACATCTGTTAAAACATGGATTAGGCTCAAAACCAATCTCCCATGAAGATATGGTCTCAAGAAACCCAGTGATGAATCTCCATAAAATGCGAGTGTGAGACGCCCCCCTCTACTCTAGGGGCATGCATCAATATAACAAAGCAAATTTGGAAAATTGTAACAAGTATTATAGTCTTCGATCAGAACATGCAATAGGATTTCAGTAAAACCTCAGGAGTACGTAAACTCAAGCCTTTGCAATGGGCCACAGACACAAGTTATTGAAAAGATACTGGTGTTTGGACAAAATATCGGACACAAAAATACCATGCTGCACAAATATTGTGTGAAGAATATCAGGACTTTACATATATCGTGGTAATACTGTAATAAAGATATCGTTTTTAAAAATTTCCATTTAGTACATTTTGTTGGACAGAATATTGTTTTCTATTATAAAACAGTACGTTATTGCTATAAAATAGTTTAATCTTTGTGTTTATAATTTATGTTCTTGTTTTAGAAGTTTTTTTATTTATTCAAATTCTGAAATGTGTAAGTTTAAAAAAATATATGTTTTTAAATGGAGTACATTATGATCGTACAGAGAGACACAGATACTCGTAAGGATACGACCAAACATCATCATTCACAGATTGGAATACCAAGATTTAAAGCACTGTACAGGGCGTGACTGGGACTAAGCTTTAGAAGACAGATGGGAAAAGGAAAGCTCGCTATAGTGGTGTGTAGTCATGACCAGCAGCAAAACCTAAAAAGAGTGCATGCAGTGGATCCCAAATCTTCCTAAGCCTGGTTCTTTGCTTGTCATTATCAATAACCAGAGTTTCAAGGAGATCTGTATTAAAAGATTCATGCCACTAAAGCATAGGATTAGGAGCTATTGCAAGCAGCCAATGGTGGGCCAAGATGAATCATCTTAATGCAATTGGAAAGACATATATCCTACCCAAATGACTCGGAGTAGGTGGCGAATTACCTAAAACAATTAAATTGGGGTCCCAGGTCAAATTTTGGGACAGAACCTAGCGAGTTTCCCAAAAACTGTCTGCCATCAATAAGTAATAGCAGAACAAGCAGCAACGTTGTAGACACCTGAGATTCATGGTAAATAAACAGTGTGGGGGTGTGATAAAAATCATTCATGAGTTTAAACTGATGGGTTGTAATGCGTGAGAGATTTTAAACACTATGTGCAAACACATTTGTGCGTCTTATGTCATCAGGGTTTACTTCTACACCGAGATGGCAGCTCCACTTTATCAGCAGCATGTTAAAATCATTTATTAGGACAGACTGATGCCCTTCTTCTGCAGTCCATGCTGCAGATGATATATGAAGGTATTTGGAGAGCAGTCAAGATCTTCCGTCTTCCGTCTAAGTATATGTCCAAGCTGAAGATAATGAAAGACTCCAGAGTAGGGAAGAGAGAATCTTTGACTAAGCATTTAATACAAGAGAAGAGTGTCGCCATTATTAAAGTGACCCAGTGTAGGAGGCCGGGAGGCCCCCCACCAGTCCATGAAACTTTCATGAACTTGCAGAGGAAAATCAGGGTTATAGCCTAAATATGAAGATGAATTAAAAAGAGTAATGCTCTATACTCTCGTTTTGAGGAGTGCCAATATGGAATGAAAGACCTGCAGGGTCTTAAACCAGGTCCTTTTGAAATATACATTATTGATAATACTGCAGTGTGGAACAACATTTGGCCCCCCAAGGAAGATATTCGGGTAACATGGAACATAACTCCCATGATTCGCAATCCAAGACCATGACTGGGCTTGTAATATTTATGTTTAATTGCTTTAATGTATTTTTATTAATTATAGAAAATATATTTTTAGTAATAGGGGATAAAAATAAGCAGATTTAAAAAAAAGTATATTGAATTTTTTAGTTTGAAGTTAATTTTTATTATATGCAAATTAATTTTTTTAATGTATTGTATTAAATGTTTAATTTATATTTTATGTGAAATTAGATATATTTTAATACTTTTATAAAAAAATAAAACATTACAAAATGTAAACAAATAAAAAAGTAAATATGTTTATAAAGTGTTATATTTGGATATATTTATCTAGTTAAGTTAAAAATATGTTAGATTTTTATTAAATATTTCCAAAAAGTATTTAAAGTTAAAATTTAATATAGGATGTATACAATCTACTTAGTAAATGTACTCATTTGCAATAATTGTATTTGTACTTTTTTTTTTTATTTTTTTTTTTTTAAAAACCTTTATTTTCAAAAGTCTGGACACGGCTATTCAGCCGACAACCCGGAGGTTCGGCAGCTTCGGTAAAGAGGAACAGAGACGCGTCCACAGTACAGTGAATGAGGAGTGCAAAGATTCCATTTTTAAAATAAACACAAAACACACAACAACCCCCAGCAAGGCAAGAACACTGAATGCCCATGGTGATAGCCCCCCAGGGGAGGCAGGACCCCAATCATCTACCATTTACAGTACCGTGAAAAGAGGAAGAAGGGGGACAGCAGAGGCCAAAGAAGTCCATTAACCATACTGGGCTGGAAAGAAGGTTAGGAGGAAAGCTGTTCCTCGGGGGGATCCAGATCAGGGGCAAGACAAATTCCCCCCCTGTATTGGTTCCACCGCCCCCAGATGGCGTGCCACTTCCGAGGGCGGCCTCTAGCGCAATATACCGTCTTCTCCCTTAGCATACTCCAGTCCATATTTTCTTTCCACGCGGTCAATGTGGGGGGGCCCACCGATCCCCACAATCGCGCTATATCTCTCTTAGCGACCATGTTACCCAGAGTCACCCATTGGGTCTGCGCCGCATTGTGATCAGTGGGCCCCCAGACATTCAGGAGACAACACCGCGCTTCCGGCTGCATAGCAATGCCCGTCACCTCCCCCATCACTGCATGGACTCTCCGCCAGAATTCCGTGATGACACCACATTCCCAAATGATATGCAGGAAAGTACCCACCATACCACATCCCCTCCTGCATAGGCCGTCCTCCGAGAATCCCATGTGAACCAGCCTTGGCCCTGTCACGTACACTCGATGCAGTATTTTAAGCTGCACCAGCCTCAGACGCGACGGGATCGCAACCTCCTTAGGAGAGGAAACAGCAGACTGTCAATCCTCGTCATCCAACTCGAGGTCATCCCTAGACCACTGGTCCCTCAACCCCAGAAGCATATCCGCCCGGACGTTGATCAGTTTCTTATAGATGAGCGAGATCGTGCTCTCGGGCATATGACCATCAAGGACCCGGTCCTCCAAAGGAGAGGACTCAGGCACCTTCTCACCCTCTATGAGGACTGATCGGAGGGCGTGACGCACCTGAATATAGCGGAAAAACTCAGATGGCCCCAGCTCATACTCCTTCTGCAACTCTTCAAAGGACTTCACCCTCCCCTTAATCAGGACATCTCCGACCCTGGAGATGCCGATCAAGTCCCATTTGTCAAAGCCTTTTGTGTGCCAAAGCCTACCCAATCTCTCAGATTCAAACAGCGGGGTAGCGAGGGTGAGCCTATCCTTCCAGCCCAGCGAGTCAGTTGCCATCTTCCACACACGCACCGCCACACCAGTGGGCCCCGTGAGGGACGAGTCCAGGGACCGCGAATACAACGCCCTGTAATAGTTACCACCACGCAGCAACCACCTGCCCATGGCATACCCAGGGCTGAGGGCCGGGCCATAAAACCCATGATTAATCGCACTCAGCTGGGTGGCCCAATAGTACCGTCGGATGTCTGGAAGCGCAATACCCCCGTCGTACCATGGGAGCGTCAACTTTGCAATAGCTATTCGCGGCCGCCCGTCCCACAGCAACGCTCGTTGGAGGCCTTCGACCTCCCGAAAGTAGTTGGCCGGTACCCAATCCAAAGTATTCTGCAGCGCGTAGAGGAACCGGGGAAGAGACATCATTTTGAACAGGGCCGCATGCCCAACGAGGGAGAGCGGCAGCCTCCGCCAGCCCTCCACATCCCGCCTCAGGCGCGCTAGGGGGGGGAGCAGGTTCCTCTCATATCGCACGGCAGAATCCATGGAGATAAAGATCCCCAGATACACGAAGCCCTGCTGAGCAACCTGGATCGAACAAGTTCGAGGGATCGGTGGAACCTCGCCACTAAGAACATATAAATACGATTTACTCCAGTTGATAACGAGACCCGAGTTCCTACCGAAAGATGTGAGTACGTCACAGACCACTATAAGTGATTTCTTGGGTGAGGCAAGATACAACAGGATGTCATCAGCATAGAGCGATATACGGTCCTCGTGCTCAGGCGACCATCTAAGTCCCCGTATATCCGGGTGCCAGCGTATCCACGCAGCCAGCGGCTCAAGGGCGAGGGCGAACAACAATGGCGACAGGGGACAACCTTGCCGAGTACCCCTCCCAAGCTGAAACGGAGTCGACGCCCGGCCATTTACCACCACACTCGCAAGAGGGCCCTCATACAGCAACCTCACCCAGCTCACAAAACCGTGGCCAAAGCCGAACTTGGTCAACACGGCCCACAAATATGCCCATTCCACCGTGTCAAAGGCCATCGTGGCATCGAGGGACGCCACAATAGCTGGTTCACGCAGCGTGCCCGCCCTGGCGATTACACCATGAAGGCGCCGAAGATTTAACGCTGTGTTACGGTGCGGGATGAATCCGGATTGATCCGGATGGACCAAGTCACCGAGTACCCTAATCAACCGGGCCGCCAGGATTTTAGCCAGAATTTTCGGCTCTGCGTTAAGGAGTGAGATAGGCCTATATGAGGCGCACTTATCTCGGGGTTTGCCCTCTTTGTGTATAACCACAATCGTCGCCAGTCGCTGATCCAACGGGAGGGCCCCACTCCCCCGCGCCTCCACGAACATGGCGCGCAGGTGAGGGGCAACCCTATCCGGAAACAGCTTGTACAGGTCGACCGGCAAGCCGTTCGGACCCGAGGCCTTGCCCGAGTTCAACGCGCGGATAGCCCCCGCCACCTCATCGACCGTTATGTCACCATCTAGTTCGTCCCTATCTATATCAGAGAGACAGGGCAATGCAATATCACGCAGGAGGTCACGTGAGTCCTCGGGCGGCCTGACCGACACTGAGGTATAAACCATACGGAAATAGTCCGAGAAACACTGCACAATCCTCTCAGGTTCCACAATCACCTCTCCCCCCTCTCCCGTCAACTCCGGCACTACTCTATTGACCCGTTCTTTTTTGTCCAGCCAAGCCAGGAGTTTCCCGGCCTTGTCACCAACATCATAGAGACGGCCCTGCTGTTCCCTACCGAGGGTCTTAGCGGCATTCGTCGCCAGGTCCTTATATTCGGATTGCTTCAAGCACAGCTCATGCAGTGAGTCCTCTGTAACCTCCTCCTCCAGCGCTCCCTCCAAAGCCGCGATCTCCTCCTCAACCTGCAAAACCTCGCCATCTCTCCGCCGCTTGGCAGCCACTACAAGGGAGAGGGCTTCCCCTCGCAGCACGGTCTTAAATGCTTCCCACAGCGACACTGCCGAGTCCACGGAACCCTGATTGTCCTTGAAAAAATTATCTACTGTCCTTACCAGCGCGCTGCGCATCTTGGGGTCTTGGAAATACCAAGGGTTGATAGGGGCCACCCTTCCCCCTCCCTCTCGACCCAGATCCAGCCTGACCCACACTGGCGAATGGTCAGATATACCACGCGCCATGTGCCTGGCCTCAGACACCAATGAGGCATGCGCAGCCAGAGTGAGTAGGTAATCAATCCTAGAAAGGCTACCATGCGCCCCGGAGTGGAAAGTGTATTGGCTCTGTGTGGGGTGCCGGAGCCTCCAGCAGTCTATCAGGCCAAGCATATCTAGAAAGTCTGGGAGCCACTTCTGAGCCCCCCCCGTGTCTCTGGGCGGGTATCTATCCAGCAGGCCGGAGCCAACAGCGTTGAAATCACCTCCCACTACAAGCATACCCCCCGGGAGATCCAGCAGGGCCCTACCCAGATCTGTGAAAGTGGAGGCCTGCAGGGCCGGCGGGACATAAACCGAAACTAAAACCAAAGTTCTTCCTTCCCACCGCCCCGCCACCGCCACAAACCTCCCCCTATCATCAACAATGGTGGAGTCCACCTCAAATGGTAGCGAGGCTCTGACTAGGATGCCCACACCCCTGGACCCAGAGGAGAATCCCGAATGAGCTATGAATTTATAACCCTTCCTATTCAGGGCATAGCACGTATTACCTATAAGATGCGTCTCCTGCAGCAGGGCGACATCCGGCAATGACCGTTTCAAGAATTGCAAAACAATCCCACGCTTAATGCGATCCCCCAAACCATTCACATTCCAGCTTATAACACTTAAACCCCTACCCCCCATCCCCAAACGTAAAGAGGCCCACCCCACACCCGAAGAGCCCCCATGGAACAGTCCTGGAAATAATCACTATGCCTTGCTGAAACAAACCCCCCAACAACAACCCCAAAATCCCGGAAACCCCCCCCACCCTGCACCCCTGCTGCAGCTTACAAAGCCCCCCCAACTTGCAGTGTGCCTGTCGCCCTAGCAAACCCAAAATCTACAAAAAGTACCCTAAGGGAGGAAAGAGCTCCCCTCGTCCTCCCACCACCTCCGTGTTTACTGCAAGTCATTATCTAAAATCAGTACGAGTCAGTCCGGTTCCGAATACATCAACCTTGTTCATCCCGGCCACTGTCCCCGTCTACGGCAGTGTCCTCTTCCGTGCGTCGTCGAGGCAGAGCGTCCAGCCATTCATCCGCCATGGCAGGCGATTCAAAGAAGAATGTTCGGTCTTCAAACACCACACGTAGTCTGGCAGGGAAGAGCATGGCGTATTTCAGATCCCTCTCCCGAAGCCTCCTCTTCACCCCCAGGAAGCCCTGCCACTGCCTCTGTACCTGCTGGGTGAAGTCAGGATAGAAATTCACCGACGCGTTCTGGAAGGGGACCGGGCCCGTTACCCTCGAGGCCTGCAGGATAGCGTCCCGGTCTCGAAAATGAAAGAGCCGGGCGACGATCGGCCTCGGTGTGGCTCCCACCTTGGGCCGCCCACCAGGCACTCTATGGGCCCGCTCAACTGCGAAGAACTTCCCTAGACCCTTAGGCTGCAGATGATTGAGCACCAAGTCCTCCACGAGCAGGTCCACTGAAATCTCGTCCGAGGACTCCGGGACCCCGATAACGCGCACGTTGTTGCGCCTGGCCCGGCTCTCGAAGTCCTCCAGCCGACGGGCTGCGAGATCATGCTCGGTCCGCAACTTACGGACCTCGGTCTGCAGGTCCGAGACATCATCGGCGAGGCCCGTGGTCTTGATGTCCAGGGATTTGACCCGTTCATTTGTTTTGCCCAAATCCGCGCGGATCAGATTAACATCCACCAAGATGGTATCCACTTTGTGCGCCAGGGCATCAAACTGTCTCCCAATCGAAGTCTGCAGCCCGTCAAGTGCACCCATGACATCCTGCAGTGAGAGCTCCGGGGCCAAGGGCGAAGCAGTCTTCTGTGTATCCGGGGACTGGCTCGGTGCACCCGGTGACCCCTTCTGCTGGGCATAGCGGTCCATGTTATTGGCTTGAGTGTAGGCTCCCCGCCTGGTGGCCTTGGGCTTCGGCCGATCCACCTCTGCTTTGCCCGACATGGTGGGCTCGAGCTAGTCGGGTCAAACAGGACTGCCCTCTCTCAGCGAGAGAGAGCAGGAGTGCTCCGTCTTACAATGGGTCGCCAGTGTAGCATGCAGAGCGTCCAAATGATAATAAAGCAGACGCGAGCACTCCCTGGGCTAGGCATACAAAGGGCGAGAAAGTGAAAGTGAAAGGATAGGGACCTCCGTCCGGCAGTTCACACCTCGCCTGGCCGCTGTTGTTCAATTAGAGGTCGGGCATCCTGCCAACTCGAGCCCCTGGCATCCCTCGGAGATGGGCCTCAATCTTCCGCCATGCATAACTCCGGTTCCCGGTGGGCGATTCGACCTCGGGTGGCATCAATCGCCTCCCTGACAAGTCATCTACACGATGCCATGCATACAAACAGGATTATATACAGGATAGACGACGGAGGGCACGAGGGTCTCGGGAGCTCAAAGCTCACGCGGCCATCTTGGTCAAGCGCTAGGCTCCTCAATATTTGTACTTTTTAAAGTTTATGAATGGTAGAAAATGTTGTTTACAAAATTGAAAAATGTATTAAATAAAATATATATATATTTTTTTATTTGAATGTGTATATAAATGTTAGTAGTTGAAAATAGTGGTTTACGATATTAATATTTTTTAAATGGAAATTCTTACTTAAATATGATAATTTGTACTGTTAATAGTGTATTGAGCACTTTTTAAATATAATATTCTGAGTAAAAAGTTGTATTTAGAATTGGATAAAAAACATTGCAGGTTGTAGTTTTTTAATAGCTTTTTTAAGTTGGTTAAGATTGGAGTGGGAATAGTAAATGTCCCTCCTTTAATGTCCAACACCTTCCCCAAGTTGTTTAACATTGGAGTTGGAATAGTAAATGTCACGCTTTAGTGTCCAACACCTTTTATGAGTTGGTTAAGATGGAAGTGGGAATAGTAATTGTCACCCCTTTAGTGGCCAACACCTTCCCCAATACGGTTCGGATGTAGCGGAAATAGTAAGTGTCACACCTTTATTGTACAACACCTTCCCCAATATGATTAGATTGAAGTAGGAGTAGTAAATGTCACCCCTTTAGTGCAACACCTTCACCAAGTTGGTTTAGATTGGAGTGAGAATTTTAAATGTCACCCCTTTAGTGTCCACCACCTTCCCCAAGTTGGTTTAGATTGGAGTGGGAATAGTAGATTTCACCCCTTTAGGGCCTGATTCTGATGCGGTTAGGAAAGCATTCCCACCTAGGGTCCGATTACGAAGCAGTTAGGAAGTCCTCGTAACGGAATTTGCTCCTTCCAACTCGGATAGGCAACGTGTGTTCCCGACGAGGGCCCAATTTCAATGCGGTTAGGAACATATGCTCCCATTAAAGTCAATGGGAGTCCAACCAAATCATATCTGGTAGCATCCGGATGCATCGTACTCGGTCAGTCGGACTCTCCCGATCTGAGTGGGTCGGAAACCATTTCCAAACCGATTCAGTCGGGAAGCTTTCCAAACTGCATCAGAATTGGGCCCTAAGTTTGACTGGATGACCAGGTCATCGCTCAAATTGAACGGCTCAAAAACTGAGCTGATGATCTTGGGCCACTCAAACTTCGCCCTCTCGCCGAGCAGCTGGCCCAACTGTATGGGCACTCCGCCTGACCCAAAGAAGGAAATTAAGAGCCTGGGGGTCTGGCTGGAGCCTGATCTGTCCTTTAGGACACACGCCAAGAAGATCGCTGGCGTGTGTTATGGACTGCTCCGCTCGGCCCGTAAGGTTCTCCCCCTCTTACCGGAACTCTCCCGGAAGCTGTTAGTCCAAGGTCTAATCATCTCACGCCTGGACTACAGTAATGCACTCTTTCTCGGAGCACCGGAATCAACGTTCAAAATCCTGCAACAAGTGCAGAACGCGGCAGCCAGGCTGCTGCGGAACGTTCCGGCCAGGCAATCAGCCAGGCCCGCTCTAAAGGCACTCCATTGGCTCCCGGTCAAAGAGAGAGTGACCTTCAAAGCCCTCTGTATTGCTCACAAGAGCATTCAGGGGAAAGGACCTGCTATTCTGAAGGACATGATTCGGCCCTATAAGCCCACCAGAGCCTTACGCTCCGATAATAAACACCTCCTTCAGATAAAGAGAATTAGGAGAGCCCGTTCAGGTGGCAGGAGCTTTTCCATCCATACTGCACACGCCTGGAACTCCCTCCCACTCTCACTACGCTCTGAACCAAACCTGCTCAGGTTCAGGAAACATTTGAAAACTTATCTATTTCCAGAATAATTCTAAATCTGTTCTGCTTCACACAGGCAGCTTGCTCTGATTCTCTATAAGCGCTGGGATGCCTCTGGGTAACCGTGCGCGGTACAAAATTCGTTAATAATAATAATAATAATAAGTGTCAACACCTTCCCTATGTTGGTTTAGATTGGAGTGGGAATAGTAAATGCCACCTCTTTAGTGTCCAACACATTCTATGAGTTGCTTGTGATTGGAGTAGGTATGGTAAATGCCACCCCCTTAGTGTGCAACACCTTCCCTGATATGGTTAGACTAGATTGGGAATAGTAAATGTCACCCATTTAGTATTCACCACCTCTCCCAATATGGTTAGACTGGAGTAGGAATAGTAAATGTGACCACTTTACTGTCCAATACCTTCTATGAGTTGGTTAGGATTGGAGTGGGAATCGTAAATGTCACCCCTTTACTGTCCAACACCTTCCTCAATATGGCTAGATTGAAGTGGGAATAGTAAATGTCTCCCCTTTAGTATCCAACACCTTCCCCAATATGGTTAAGCTGGAGTGGGAATAGAAAAATGCCACCCCTTTGCTGTCCAACACCTTCATTGAGTTAGTTTAGATTAGAGTGGGAATAGTAAATGTCTCCTATTTAGTGACCAACACCTTCCCCAATATGGTTAGGCTGGAGGGGGGATAGTAAATGTCACCCCTTTACTGTCCAACACCTTCCCCAATATGGTTAAATTGGAGTGGGAATAGTAAATGTCACCCCTTCAGTGCCCAACACCTTCATCAAGTTGGTTCAGCTTGGAGTGGGAATAGTGAATATCACCCCTTTAGTGTCCAACACCATTTATGAGTTGGTTTAGATTGGAGTGAGAACAGTAAATGTCACCCCTTTAGTGTCTAACACCTGCCCCAAATTGGTGTAGATTGGATTGGGAATAGTAAGTGCCACCCCTTTAGTGTCGAATACCTTCCCCAATATGGTTAGGATGGATGGGAATAGTAAATGTCACTCCTTTAGTATCCAACACCTTCTCCAATATGGTTAGGCTGGAGGGGGAATAGTAAATGTCACCCCTTTACTTTCCAACACCTTCCCCAATATGGTTAAATTGGAGTGGGAATAGTAAATGTCAACCCTTCAGTGCCCAACACCTTCATCAAGTTGGTTTAGCTTGGAGTGGGAATAGTGAATATCACCCCTTTAGTGTCCAACACCATTTATGAGTTGGTTTAGATTGGAGTGAGAACAGTAAATGTCACCCCTTTAGTGTCTAACACCTGCCCCAAATTGGTGTAGATTGGATTGGGAATAGTAAGTGCCACCCCTTTAGTGTCGAACACCTTCCCCAATATGGTTAGAATGGATGGGAATAGTAAATGTCACTCCTTTAGTATCCAACACCTTCTCCAATATGGTTAGGCTGGAGTGGGAATAGTAAATGTCACCCCTTTACTGTCCAACACCTTCTAAGAGTTAGCTTAAATTGGAGTGGGAATAGTAAATGTCTCCCCTTTACTGTCCAACATCTTCTCCAATATGGTTAGGCTGGAGTGTGAATAGAAAATGGCACCCCTTTACTGCCCAACACCTTCCGCAATATGGTTAAATTGGAGTGGGAATAGGGAATGTTACCCCTTTAGTGTCCAAAATCTTTGCCAATATGGTTAGGCTGGAGTAAGAGTAGTCAATGTCACCCCTTTAGCGCAACACCTTCACCACTTTGGTTTAGATTGGAGTGGAAATAGTAAATTTCACATATTTAGTGTTCAACACCTTTTATGAGTTGGTTAACATTGGAGTGGGGATAGTAAATGCCACCCCTTTAGTATCCAACACCTTATATGAGTTTCTTTAGAATTGAGTGGGAATAGTAAATGTCACCCATATGCTGTCTGTTAGACCTGGCATCTTTGGCGTGGTTACCCCTGACTTTTTGCCTCTACCTCCTGTGTTTTTTTGATGCTATGCTGGATTTCGTTTTTGCTGGTTTAGATGCTTTGGGCACTTTGCCACTGCTGATCAGTGTCAAAGTGCAAGTGCTCCCTTGGTAAATTGTTATATTGATTGGTTATCCATGATTGGTATATTTGTTTCACCTGTTAGCCCCTAGTAAAGTGCACTGAGTGTGCCAGGGCTGGTGATTCAAATGCTACTAGTGGGCTGCAGCACTGATTGTGCCACCCACAGGAGTAGCGCCAAAATGATGTCTTAGGCCTGCTTGCAGTGCCTATGTGCAGTCCAGGACTGCCATGTCGACCTGGCCAGTGCACCCACTGACCAGGCCTTATCCTTCCCTTTCTGTACATGTCAGGCATCCCTATGGTGGCCCTAGGTACCCATCGTCCCGAAGCGTGAAGATTCCTGACATTGCGAGGGTCGTCGCAGAACCAGTTTGCGAACCGCACCACTGCCGGTGCGTGAAAGTCTCCAGTCGCTGCGTGCGTCGACGCAGAGTCCCGTTCCGTGGCACATCGAGAGTTGCGGCGCCGGAAGGCAACGCTGCGCCACGCATCGCACCACATCGAAGAGTGTCGCATCGAACCTGTGCGTGAAGCTTCCCCCTAAGAAACCTACGCAACGAAGGCCAAAGTCATCGCATCCTCCCCTTACAGATCGGAGCCGGCGCATCCACCTCTGCTGCGTGAAGCGGGGCTGCTGCAAAGCCTCCCCAGGATCTCATGATTATCGCATCGCCTTTGCAAGCTTCCTTGTTATAGCTTTTGGGAACCTTATCGCAACTACAGGTACTGTTGGGCACGAAAGTGTCACATTTTGTGCGTTGAGAGTCGCATTGTGCAGGACACTGACATTTACATCCTGGAGTACTTTCTGCAAACTCTGAACTATCTTTAAAGTAACCTTTTTGAATTATATGTTGGTTTGTCTGTAGTATTTGGTCTTGTGAAGTTTTTAGTAAAGATACCTTATTTTTCTAAAACTGGTGTGGAGTAAATCTGTGGTGTTTTCACTGTGTTACTGTGAGTGTTGGTACAAATACTTTACACATTGCCTTTGATAGCCTAGACTGCTCAGGCCAAGCTACCTAGAGGGTGAGCAGGGGTTATCTTAACAGTGTATCCCCCTTTCCCTGACTAGAAGCAAGGGTCCCTACTTGGACAGTGGTACCTACCCTGCCAACTAGAGACCCCCAGATCTAACACTGTCCAACACCATACCCAAGTTGGTTTAGATTGGAGTTCTGAATAGTAACTGTCACCCCTTTAGTGTCTAACACCTTCCCCAAGTTGGTTTAGATTGGATAGGGAATAGTAAAGGCCACCCCTTTAAGTCCAACATCTTCTATGCATTGCTTTCGATTGGAGTGGAAATAGTAAATGCCACCCCTTTAGTGTCAAACACCTTTCCCAATATGGTTAGACTGGAGTGGAAATAGTAAATGTAATTTTTTTAATTTCGAAGCCAAATTGACTGTTGGTGTAATATTCTACGCTTAGGGCCCTATTACAAGTCGAGCGGTCCAAGGACCGCCAGACTCATGGTGGCGCGATGGTGGTGGATCCAGCCGCTGCACCGTCAGTCTGACCACCCAATTACAACTTAGGCAGTTGGAATGCTCTGGGTCCACTGGCTCCACCAGGGAACCGCCATTCCCTTGCATTAGAGCAGCGGTCAGAGGCTCCAATATGCTTGGCGGGACTGCCACGGTTCTCGCCAAGCAAATTGCAATTTTCCTCTCTTCCAGGGTTTACATGAAGGTTCTTCCTCCATGTAAACCTTGGAGGAAAGGAAACGATCGGTCCCGCAAAGCATTTTATGGGATCTGACCGCCACTCCAAAGTCAGGAAATGGGGGTTACCTGGGGGAGCAGGCGGTCGCAGGGCAGTCCGACTGCACAAATCGTAATTGGACGATCGGACCGCCGGTGCAGCGGTCGCCACCACAAATCTGGTGGTCTTCAGACTGCCAAACTCGTAATAGGGCCTTAAGTGTAGGTTTTTGTAGGTGTCACCATCTAATCTGATTAAAGTGGTAGTAACAGCCTTGTATGGTTGTGTTGGAGTATATATTTTTTTTAATTGTTTGACTCATAGCTTGTTCAAAGTCTATGGTTAATTTTTGTGGGTAGTAGTTATTTGTTTGTCATATAGCATATATGAAAGAGGTGTTGGTATGTTGATATTCACCATGTATGGTGCATATTTGAATGAATGGTTTAGGACACATTTTAAAGGTTCTGTCCGTCATCCGAATTTGGCATTGGGTAAGTTTCATTAAATTGTTTGTAGTAGAAAAGATAAGGATTCACTTTTCGCTATTTAGATTGTCAAGTAAAAGGAAGGGTTTCTCATTATTTTCAAATGGTTTGGTATTTGAATATCTTGCGATCTTCTAGGAGCAGGTGGGGTTTTGCTGGTGGCTCTTTTAGTGCGTGCAATTAGACGATTTAAAGTAGGGGTAGATTGTATTTAGCCTGGTATCTGTTCAGAGACTTTGGGTAGTATGTTGTTAAGTATTTTGCTTGTGGGATCCTGAGAACTAGTGATTGCCTCTCTTATATTTTGTAAAGTTTTTCCAACTTCAATTTTTGTTAAATTTGATGGGTGGTTATCCTCTTTTGCATTAATAACAACATTTTCTTTTGTAGTTGCCCATCCATAACATGAAATAGAGTAATATTTAGCACATTTCCAGTTTATAGTTTCTATTGGTGCACTTTCTTGGCTATAGGTGTAACCCATGTGACTTAGGGCCCAATTACGATGGCGGTCGGACAGGCGTCTGACTGCCATCGCAGCGGGATTGGGACTAACCGACAAGTATTCGGCGGTCCCACCTGCCAAATTATGATGCGACTGCCCAGTAGGCACTTGGAATCATTGTTTTTCTCCTTTGCAGCTTGTGCTGCTGCCCGAAGAGGGATGCAGCATAAGCCACAATAGAAAAATGGATGTCATGTAATGTGTTCCAAGCCCCATGTGGGGCCTGGCACACGGGGTAAAGATGTTTGGGGGGGCACCACAGGTGCCCCATGGGCTTAATAGCAGAGACTCACGGGAGACGCGGGCCCTGCTAGGGGCCCCCAAACTCCCTTCCTGACAGCCTTTCCATGGCGGTTGGACTGCCATGGAAAGGCTGTTGGAAAGGGACATTGTGATCCCTCCCATGGTGCCTGTGCAGGCACCGCCCCTATTGTAGGGAATACGATCCCCCCGGCGGCCCAACACGCTCCTGAATCAAGTCGGACGCATCGGTCGGTTCTCTCTGACTGATGCGGTCTGGCCGACCGCATCATAATGTGACGGTCGGACCACTCAGTTGGATGTCGCTCGGACCACCACCGATGACCTGTCAGTGACGGTCCGACCACCATCCTAATGAGGTTCTTAATAATTGCTTTTCTTTCAGTGAAGTGATACATTTGGCACCTTCTGTCATAGTATCTATCAGATAGTTTAATATAAAAATATATCATAATCTAACTTTTGCATGTTACTTATTTATATATTTAAAAATGGAGTTACGTTTCTTTTGTTTCTTACTTGTATGTTTTTTGGAGATGTTTTGCCGTGTTTCTTTTAAGTGTGCTTTAAAGTGGAACACGTGTTTGTTTTCTGTTGACAGAGGAAAATAAATAGAATTAGGGGAGAATTAAGGAATAGAAATAAATAGAATTAGGAGAGAGGATGTAGCCTTACGGCTAGAGTGATCAACCTCGAAGCTGGGGAACCAGGTTCGAGTGTTGGTAACAACGCCCAACATCCTGTGATTCTGGGCAAATCACTTAATCTCCCCGTGGATAACAAAACAATTAATGTGTCCTTGTGTTATGAAACTGGTGTTACGTAAAGCGCTTTGATACCCGATTTCTTCTGGTATAGTTTGCGCTATATAAAACTCTAAAAATAAATAAATAATTTAATCAAAATGGTATAGTTATTGCTAGTTTGTTCTGGTTTAGGGCGTTAGGCTTTTTTTTGGTAGCTGTTTGGATAATTTCCTAATTTATTAATTTTGTATACTTACTTTTTACATGCTTTTGCTGCTCAGTTATTGTTGATATTTTCTGGTAATTTGTTGATTTCGAAGTTTTTTTTTAGGTAGTCTATGAAAAATGATAAAAGTTACAGAGTATGCTACTATTTAATTGTTCATTAATATTTTCTTAATTTACTAACAGTTACTTCATAGTTTGAGTGCAAGTATTCCTTAATTGAATATTTAGTTGTAAAAATTAATATTTTCTTGTATAGTTGTTTGTTGTGAGAATCCGTCAGAGTTTCCTCTTCTTCCAGTGTTTGTCGCTTTTGGAGTATTTATTTGCTATAATTACTGTGCCCTTTTATACTGTTTGGTTAATTGTTTGTGCCATTTTTCTGGTTAACGATGTTTATAATGTTATTTTATTGGCTGGTTTTAGTTTAATTTGAATATTTTTATTAGTTGAGTCCTTGTTTGATAAATGCTAATTTATGTTTAATTTATGTAGCATAAATTACAGTTGCTTTAAATAAATGTAAATGTATTTATTTTTTTATCTAACAATATAGTTTTATTTGTGCATCAATGTTTATAGTTAATAATAATGTGTTTGTTGTATTTATTGTATTTTAATCAGGTGTACGATTCTTTTTAACGAATGTTTAATTTTTTAGTTGGTGTAATATATTTTTATTTAATTATAGAAGTTAATAATAAGTGCATGGTTTATTGAAAGTAAATGCTTTTTGCTAAAATCTGTACTTTGGTGTTTATTTTGTGTATTTATTAGTGATGTTGACAATAATTTGGTAGTTGAAATTGTGGTAATCAAGATTTGTGACATGTTATATATTTATTTATAGGTGACGATATTTGTGTTTCTGATATTTTTGTTATCGATGTTTGTAAAAATCGCTTTTAACAATGATATTAGTGTGCTCAATGTTACTGTTTAGTTATGGTTATGTATACAAAGGTGATATTTTTGTACTATATATACATTTTCCGATATTTGTGCTTCTCCATATTTAGTGGATCGATATTATATCAGTGATCCAAAATACTTTGTCAACATTTTGCAGTTCGGGCAGTTCTTCCCATGAATCATCTTTCCTGTTGTCTCCTCTCCTCCTGGAGAGAACCACTCTGTCAGTTGCCTAATACGAAACAAATGCCTATTCACCAACAGAAGGCTTCTGGGAAGTTACAGCATTCTCAGTGAAAAGATAAACATCTCGTGCAAAACAACAGCTCAGCATGGAAAACATGACTTTCAATTCTAGTGGATTATTTGCGGTTAACATGGTATTCACAGTTAAGTTAACAAGTCACATATTTCAAAATTTATCAGTAATTAGGAAAGAACAAATTGTGTATTTTTTTTTAATTCTTCAGTGTGATGGAAACAAAGATTTTAGTGTGATCAGAACAAATTAAGACACTTGACTTGGTGATGCCCAAATATAACCGAAACCGGATTTCCACACATTATCATTTGTGTGCTATATAATGATACCAGTGAACCACTTATAGGAGATGAGGAGAAGATTCTGAATTCTAGGGGAGACTGCATGGAACAGTTTGTTATGGGCACAAAATCCTGGAAAGCACAGGATATGCACACTACACCACAAAAAGACATAGACAAGAAACAGAGCTACCCATGTATTCCCCAGGAGTATGGGTCAGAATTACACATTACAAGGATGTTTTATTCATAGAAAACATTCATGTTCAAACTTCTGAACTCATTAGTCATACTCAGAGTCAATCCTCCTCAATAGATCAGCAGATATCATATTTTCAGACACACATGAATTGCAAAACAAGACTAAGAAGAATTTCTGCATTTAAGGTGCGCTGCATGATGAGAATGAGTAGATGAGAGTTCTTCCCATGAATCATCTTTCCTGTTGTCTCCTCTCCTCCTGGAGAGAACCACTCTGTCAGTTGCCTAATACGAAACAAATGCCTATTCACCAACAGAAGGCTTCTGGGAAGTTACAGCATTCTCAGTGAAAAGATAAACATCTCGTGCAAAACAACAGCTCAGCATGGAAAACATGACTTTCAATTCTAGTGGATTATTTGCGGTTAACATGGCATTCACAGTTAAGTTAACAAGTCACATATTTCAAAATTTATCAGTAATTAGGAAAGAACAAATTGTGTATTTTTTTAAAATTCTTAAGTGTGATGGAAACAAAGGTTTTAGTGTGATCAGAACAAATTAATACACTTGACTTGGTGATGCCCAAATATAACCGAAACCGGATTTCCACACATTATCATTTGTGTGCTATATAATGATACCAGTGAACCACTTATAGGAGATGAGGAGAAGATTCTGAATTCTAGGGGAGACTGCATGGAACTGTTTGTTATGGGCACAAAATCCTGGAAAGCACAGGATATGCACACTACACCACAAAAAGACTTAGACAAGAAACAGAGCTACCCATGTATTCCCCAGGAGTATGGGTCAGAATTACACATTACAAGGATGTTTTATTCATAGAAAACATTCATTGTTCAAACTTCTGAACTCATTAGTCATACTCAGAGTCAATCCTCCTCAATAGATCAGCAGATATCATATTTTCAGACACACATGAATTGCAAAAGAAGACTAAGAAGAATTTCTGCATTTAAGGTGCGCTGCATGATGAGAATGAGTAGATGAGAGGGATCGAGACCAAGGGTTTTCATGTCCTTAACCACATAATGGAGGTAGAGAGACTCAAGGATTATTCTATCCCACTTACACAATACCTATCTGACTTGACAGAAAATGATATAAAAAAGCTTGCCGTGTTGGCTGGAAAGTGATTTGGTAACAAGGTTAACAAAGTGCTAGAGCAGAACAGCTCTATGATAAAGGAAAAAAAGAACTCTCAACAGACTGGTTCCAAAACAGAAGGTAAAGTCCATGGTGGTTCCCAAGGGGCCAACAGAGAACACAGGCAAAAAGGGAATTAGGTTCCAAGTCAGGAACATAAGACGAAAGGACAATAGGAAGATTCTTCTACGCCTTTTACGTTTGTCTAAGTTATATATGTCACAAGGATGGGGCACTTCAAAGATACTTTAAGGTAAAAATATTGTGCTCGGGTACAGCCACTATGGGTGAGGGGACCTGAGAGAGACCTCACCCTAGTAGCAATGGGTATTTGGGAATAGGATCCAGATGCCTTAAGCACATTCACCCAAACCCAATGGGGTTTGTGCAGGAAGCTATTATCAATGGGATGCACATTTTTAGTCTTCATGATACAGGTGCTAACAGGACTATTGTTGAGAGAAATTATGTCAAACCCGAGGAGATTCTCCCTGATGTCAAAGGCATAGGCTTCGTAACCGGTTGTGTTGATGTAGATCACCCAACTGGCTAAGATGAGGTAGAAATCAACGGCAACTTACCGATGGTTGGTTTAAGAGAGAGAGAAAAGCAAGGTGCTAGATGTCTATTGGGCAATGATCTGCTTGTCCCTGGTTTAGTCTGAGAACCACTAGCATACGTGTCTTGGTCAACTGTGTTATCCACATCACAGGCAGCATGTCAGTCTCCAGAAGAGAATGAGGCTATCATGAAGGGTATACGTGGATCAGAGTGGACTTAGAGAAGGTGCAAGACATGATGGCTATAATCCATACTCCAGGTGGAGAGGAGGTTGAGACACTTAAAGAAGACCTGGTGTTGAGTCTTGATCTTTGCCAGAGCTGCTGGGCTTGTCAGTTTCTCGAATGACCTACCTGGGAGGGGTTTTGCCACATACAAGTTGAGTGCCCTTCACTTATGGGACTTCAGAAAGATACCCAAAACCAGGTCAGTGAGGAAGTGGCTGTTGGAGGCAGGACCAGGGCCCCATTAGTGTCAAAGACAGTAGTAGGTTTTATATTTAAACCAGTGCCAAGGACAAAGTTTGTTAATTTGACACAAATCCCCCAACCCTCTGCATCAGACAACAAGTATATCTTGTTTTAGTGGACCATGCCACAAGCTATCTAGAGACATTACCTCTGAAGAGCATGTTTGTGAAGGTTGTAGCTAGGGCACTCCTATAGATCTTTTCTAGGGTGGGATTTCTCAAAATAGTGATTTCTGACCCGGAAAAAAACATTATTGCCTCTTACACTAGGGCGAAGGGGAACAAGCTATTGCACAGCATAACATCTGCTGATCAATTGCTTGTGGGACAGTTTAACAAGATACTTAAGAGCATGATGGGAACTCTGACAGAAAGCCTACGGAGGAAGTGGTATCTTAAGCTTCCATGTCTCTTATTCCATCACAGGGACATTCTTCAGAAGAGATTGGGATTAGATCCCTTTGAACTTCTGTTGGGGCACCTAGTATGTGGCTCACACGCCTTGATCAGAGGAGGGAGGGAAGGAACTTCCAAGATGTGATGGGCTATGTAACTGTCTTTAAGAAGTTGATGGTGAAGTAAGTGGATCAAACAGGGAAAAACCTTCAGGTAGGTCTAGAATGGATGAAAAAGTGTGTGACCAGAAAGTGGTACTGACTGGGAACCAGGAGGTTTTGGTGCTGAAGCCCTTTTTTACTAGATCTTTCAAGGACAAGTGGTGTGGGCCACAAACAAATAGTGAAGAAAGTATCTGAAGTGAACTTCTTGGTGGGCACAGGTACCTCAAGGGAACCAAAGCGGGTGTGCCACAAGAACCGGCTTAAACCTTACCACCTCAGACATTTTGAACTTATACTGGCTATGTCATAGGAGGCTGAGGAATATAATGAACCACTTCCTGACCTGTTTCACAGTGATGAGGAAGATATTTCTACTGTAGAAGGAGTACAATTTGCCCCATAACTGATTCCTAAGCAGAAAACAGAGTGTAGAAAGGTCCTGGGAGGATTTTCCTCTCTCTTTTCACTGACTCCACAGTCTATACCTGTCTGTGTGCATGACTTAAATGCAGGGGATAGCTTACCAGTGAAGAGCAAGGTTTACAATATATCAAACCAAGTCTCAGACTTCGTGAAAGCAGAAATTGCCAAGATTTGGGATTATTTGAGCATTCCTGTGTTCTTGGGGTTGTCCAGGAGTGCCTAAGCAAGGGCAACAATCCACAGTATTGTGCTTTTGTGTAGACTACCGGGCCCCAAATGAGGTAAATAAGGCTGATACACGCCTGATTCCCAGAGCTGATGAACTAGTTGACCAACTGGGTGCAGCTCGCTTCTTACGTTCCCTTTGAAAAACCTAACTAGTTGTTATTGGAAGACCATATTAGCACCTTGTGCCAAGGAGACAACACATTCTCCATGCCATATGATTGTACCCGTTTAGGGTTATGCCTTTTGGGTTCAAGAATGCTCTTGCCATTTTTCAGTACCTAATGACCTATGATCTGTCAGGGCTTGAAGAGTTCTGTCTGGCCTAAATTACCATCTTAAGCAATTTGTAGGAGGATTACCTTAGGCACCTAGAATAGGTGTTGGCCAGGATGGAGCTAGAGAAATCAACCATAAAGGCAAACAAGTACCAGTTGGAGCAGTTCTCTGCAGTCTACCTTGGGCATCAGGTAGGTAAAGGGGACATCTGCTCATTGGATGCTAAGATCCTGTATGCGTTGCAATGGAAGTACCCACCATCCAGAATCAAGTGAAATCCTTTTTGGGACTTACTGAATATTATGGGAAATGTGTTTCCAACTATTGGACCATAGTTGCACCCTTGTCACCCATGACATCTGAAAAGCTCTCTCAGAGAGTGATGTGTGCTGTGGAGTGTCAAGCTGCTTTATAGAACTAGGCATCCATTAAAATTTTTGTGATATTATGAGCTCTAAGGATGTACTGACTTTATTTTTTTCTGTACCAATTATATTTACCAGACAGATAACAAGCGACTCAAGTAGTTGATGGCAATGAAGGGTGAGAATTTCAAGTTGTTAAGACTGCGTATCTCACAAAAGGCCTACATTTCATGGTGGAGCTCAAACCAGAATGAAATAATGATGCAGTAATATTCTGGGTAGTCTGATCTGGGAGGGGCATTGGTAAGAATGGAAATATCAATGCCTTTATGAATGGGAAGGTCCACCTCTCTTGAGAGCCCGATTGCATGTGAAACAAGTATCCTTACTTTTTTGTTGGCCATGGCAGCATGCTAATTTAGTTTGTACACAGCTGTCTAGGCCTGTTCCTGGTGGTGCAAGGTCCGCAACATATTCTGTGACCTGAAAGGCACACCAAGTGTGCCCTCACAGTAGGCATAGGACTGCTGTTCATGCACTAGGTAAGGCACATAAGGCGTTGGTGGCAGTGCATTAAGTTTTTGGGAATCAGTAGTATGACCAGACCACTTTATCTTTGCCAGGGAATGTGGGGTCCACTGAATCCTGCTGGGTAAAGTTCAACTGTTATGTCAACCCTGATCCTTATGCTGACATATGTCAAGTGCATGTATGTGCACATGTATGGTAGTAGGAGGGCTCTGCTTGGTGTGATAGTTCTGGGACTAGTGGGATAGGATACATTAAAGATGGCACCTGGTTCAGGATGGCTCCAGAGGGGGGTGGATTCAACTTTACCAAACAGTGGAAGTGTATTGACTCAATTTCTGTGGCTGGAGGGTAGAGACCCAGACACTGAAGAGAAGGGTGATGGGGACACTCGTTTGATGCAAATGCAAGACACCAGCATCTGTAAGAGCCTCTGATGGTCGATTGTGTCTAACCCTGCTCATAGTTCTAGTAAAATAAGAAAGAAAGTGCTCTTTGGATCTTTACAGTGTCTATTTCAGAGTTGCAGTCTTTAGCTATATCATTTGGATCAGTCTGCATTTTTAGTAGAGGCAATAAGACTCCTTTTTAGGACGTCAGGTAAGGTATCAGAAGTTAATGACAAGCTAAACAGGTAACACCAGAGTTAGAGAACCGCTGATGGTTATATTTGAAAATGTGGAATGTTATGAAGGTAAGAGGGTTTGATGTCTACGTCTCTGATGATGAGTGCCTGAGATGGTTCAGTAATGGGAGTTTCCCAGCCCTGTAGATTTGCAGAGTAACAGAGTTTGGGAAAGAGGTGCATCTGGGTTTATCGAATCCCTGAAAGAGAAGACTTTGATCATGAAAACGCATAGCAGGTTATGTGGTGCTTTGAGTTTAAATAGTGGCATGTGTGTGATGAGCTTAATTTCACCCCTAAGTCTGCAGTGGTAAAAGGAAATGGTGGGCCAAAAACAAAACAAAAGACCTAAATTGTGCATTCCCCAGCAAACAACAATCAAACGGAAAAGAAAATTAATATCCATTTGTATTTTGAAAACCCCAGAAGTTTTTATTGGTAATACTCTCTGGAGCTGGACCCGGAGCTGAATCAAAAAGAACTACATGAGAGACCTAAAGCTATTCATAAAAAGATCTAAAAATAAGTATCCCCTATCTTTTTAAAGGCTATATATATGTATGTGAGTATGTATGTATATATGTGTGTGTAAATCTATGTATGTATGTATGTATGTATGTATGTATGTATGTATGTATGTATGTATGTATGTGTCTATGGCTGTGAGAAGGGTATTGCAAAATCGAAATGCAAGAGTACAAAGTGCTGAAAAGCAGCTCTGAAGTTGTTTTCAGTAAGTATATTGGACAGGCCCTATCTGCAGGGTCACCCCTAAGCTTTTTGCCTTTACCCTCCACTTTTAGCTGAATTTTGTATTGCTGCTTAGGACCCTGAGCACTTTGCGACTGCTAACCAGTGCTAAAGTATTTGTGCTCTCTCCTTAAAACTTGGTAGAATTGGCTTATACCCAATTGGCATATTTAATTCACTTATAATTCCCTATTAAAATGGTACTGCATATACCCAGTGCCTGTAAATTAAATGCTAATAGTGTACCTGCAGCACGGATTGTGTCACACACTTAAGTAGCTCCTGTAAACATGTCTCAGAACGTGCCATTGCAGCCTGTGTGGGCAGTTTTTCAACTACCATTTCTAATTGGCAAAATAAACCTTTTGACAACCCAAACCTTGCTTTTTTAACGCATATAAGTCACCCCTAGGGTAGGCCCTGGACAGTCAAGAGGGCAGGGTGCAGTGCACTTAAAAAGTGGGACATGTGATTTTAAGTTTTATCTGTCTTGGAAGTAAAAGACTCTTAAATTTGTGTTTTTACTACTGCAAGGCATGCCTGTCCCATAAACTTACATTGGGTTTACCGTATTAATTTAATAAGCTGTAATTTCCAAATGGAAGCCGGTAACCACTTCATGTTTGGTGTCTTTGGAATTGTAATGAAAATTCCTAACCTATGGTGAAGTTGGAGTTTAAATTACAATTTTGAAAATGGTACTTTTAGAGAGTTGGCATGTTTCTGCTTTAGCCATTTAGTGCATATAGCCTCTACCTGGGTCACATGACTGGGTGTAGCTGACAGATGAGCTTTGTATATTTTCCCTAGACAGCTACACACAATAGAGAGCTTAGTTGTACCTAGATGGGGCATCACTGCCAGGATGGGAGGGAGGAGCTGGGCACAGCCCCACTTACTCTTAAATAGGGTGTGTCATGACTCCATACAAAGGGCTGCATACCCCTGGTAGTTAGTCTGGACAAGGACAAGGAAGACAGGATCCCTGGGGACTTCAAAGCGAAACATGTAAAAGCTTTTCCCCTCTTCAAATCTATAACTGGGTATACATATTGAACCTCAGACACCAACACTTCTGTAACCTGGGGAACCCCTGGCAGCAAGAAGCACTACTGTGCTCCTGAAAGGACTGCCACTCTACTGGACTGCCACCTTGCTGGACTACTGCCTAGTTGGACTGCTATCTAGCTGTGCTGACCAGCTGTCTGCTGCCCTCTTGCCTGGTTGAGAAAGACTGAATCTGCATCTCTGAACCCAGGACCCCATAGTGACTCGAAAGGCTAGTTAGTTAGCTGACCTCCTGAACAGATGCCTCAGGGCCCTAACAGTCTTCCAACAACCTTGAGCCCAGCCCCTGGACTCTGCCATTTGCCCTCCCAAGTGGTGCCACCCCAATCCTGTATCCTTGGGCGTGGGCCTGAAGGTGCTCTGCCAAGCCCATCTGTGATCCCCATTGGAACTAATGCAAAGTGACGTGAAACACCACAAAGTCTCTCACCACAACTGCCAGCCTCATCAGAATCAGCACAGAATAACAATAAGCCCCACAAAGCCTAGCCACACAGCTGCTCACTTATCGAAACCAATTCAAGGTAACGCAAAGCCCTTCAAAGCTTTGCCACACAGCTCATTGGAAATCACGCAAGGTGACGCCAACCCAGCAAAGCCTCGCCGCACAGCTTACTCAGAACAGATGGCGGTTGATGCGAAGTCTTGCACAGCAATGCTGTGCAGACTGCGCAGCAGGATTTAAGGTACTGTGTTCAGTAGACCAAAGTGGGTCCCTGTAGGTGGCCCACACTCCATCCTGATCAGCCTGAACTTGTGACTTTGTCCCGGTTTGGCGTGGGTAGATAAACACAGTTAGCACAGTGTGCTTTTCTGGCGCTATTTTCACTGAAATCTTTATACCTGATATCTCCATTCTACTGATTGGATTTTTGCCGTTTTGTTCTTGTTTTATGTATTAGAAATTACTTATTTTTCTAAACTGGTGTGGGATCTTTTTGTGGTGTGTTTTCACTGTGTTACTCTTTGAAGTGTTGCACAAATACTTGACACATTGCCTCTGAGTTAAGCCTGACTGATCTATACAAAGCTACCCAAGGGTTGAGCAGAGGTTAATTTAGGGTTTGCTTGTGACTTCACGCTGAGAAGAATTGTTTTTGCTGCTTGACATGGGCTCACATTCCAGTCAACCAACAACTTAATTTATTACAGAGGAACATTGTCATTTTCTTTCATAGAGAAAGCTGGTACCTGGCCATCTTGGCAATATGATTATTAGTGGTGAAGTTGGTGTTCAGGGTAAATTAAAGTGACTTGGCATTGGGTGCAAGTTGGAGTCTGAGCTTGAGTTAGGTGCTGGACATCCAGGTCTGGATGAGGTGCAGGCAGCATATGAGCCATTGAATGTCTGGAGAGGAGGAGATATTTAAGCAGAATTTTATATCTTCAGTGTATTACAATATTTTTGTGCTGTTATCCATGAGTAGAATCCCAAGTTGCTCAATGTAGAGATTGAAAATGACAGGGACAAGAGCTGAAGCTGCGGGACTCCACAGGTGATAGTGATATTCTGAAACCTGGAGATGGCCTGTGAATGCATTGTAGGATACTGGCTGCGATTTGTAGATAGTTGTCTCCATGCTGCAGAGTGGTTTGACACCTGATTTGTAGTTGTGACTGAGATGGGTGGCATTGGTGTGATGTTAGAGTGCTTTTTTGACAACCTTCTGTTGAAAGTTAGTATGTATGTATGTATATATGTATGTATGTATGTATGTATGTATGTATGTATGTATGTATGTATGTATGTATGTATGTATGCATATGGTATTTATTTAGCATGAACCTAACGGAAGGCAAACTTTAAGTCAGCGATTAATAGAAGTGGAAGCTAAGATGTGATGTAGTGTTTTTTAAAGAAGTTCTCTTTCCTAACCCGGAGCTGAGTAAGGGGGGTCCTTAAAGATGAAGCCATTTTGTTCCAGATCTGCATAGATGGCAAAGGCTTGTTATCTTGTTTTTTCTTTTATACCTCTTAGACTGTAGTCTGATGGTGGTCAGGATGTGGTTGTAAAATAACCACCAGAGATGGTGAGCTAGTCTGCAAGAAAAGTGGTGGTGCTGTTTTGATTGCTTTGGAAATGATGCAGTTGGTTTCGAAAATGGTGTGGGGTGGTTGGATGATTGATTGACCAGCTGTTGGCAAGGTCATCAGGTTCAAGCGTGGATTTCTTCAGGGATGGGATTTGTGAGAAAGTGCCATCTTTCTAGCATGGTATGCCCCCACTTTTTGCAGAATTGCTGAATGTCCTTTGACTGAGTGTGCCCTGGGCTTCTGCCAATCAGGTGCCCAGGGCCTATGTTCCTGTCCTAAAAACTGTGCTGAAACCTAAAACCCAAATTGGCAAACCCTGGCCACATGTCATCCCCTGGTAAATGGTACACTAGGTACCCAGGATCTTGTGACCAGGGAAGGCCTCTAAGGGCTGCAGCACTTATTGTGCCACCCTTAGAGGCCCTGTACCCTGACACAAAAACACTGCCCTTGCAGGCTGAGTGTCTGGGTATAGGCCAAAAGAGAGAGTCGACATGGCACACATCCCTGTGTGCCATGCCCACAACATGCACTGCCCTGGCATACATCAGCCACCCCTCTGGCTGGGTGCCCCATGCCAGTGGTGTGGGTACAGGAGCATGAGCTCTGTGCCCCTACAGTACCTAGGTCCATTCCTGGGCCCTGTAAGTGCAGTTCTGCCATTTAAGAGTATATGGTGCTGGGAGATCGTCAAACACGAACTCCACAGCACCATGATGGCTCCACTGAAGACTGAGAAATTTGGTATCAAACTTCTCAGCACATTAAACCCGCACTGATGCCAGTGCAGGATTTAATGTACAATGCACGACACAGGGCATCTTAGAGATGCCCCCTGAACCCAACCTACAATCCACATCTGGTCTGAGGGGCTGCCTAGGTTGCCACACAGCAGACATGTTGCTGGACCCCTAGGTAGAGAGCCATCCGCTCTCCTGGGCCTGCAACAATGCACATCCTGGGCGAGGTGCTAGGTCTCCTCCCCCAGGATGGGCAGGGGAAGCTTCAAAGGCATTCCGCCTTTGTGAGTTTCTCCAGGCCACTTGCTGTCCTGACGACGCCTGCAGCCTCAGAACTAGGGACACCCCCAACCGTGATCAACAGAGGGTAATATTTCCCGACACCAAAAGGCACCCCTGCACCCGGCGTTCTGCGGCCCCCTGTGCCCAACTCCTGGGTACCTACCTATCCTCCAACTACCCAACTTACCTCTCGAAGTGGTGGTCACACCTGAAGAATCTTCGTCCCCGAGCTTGCAGCCTTTGATTGTTCTTGAGCTTCTCCATTGCAATCCATTGAGCGCCCGACGGCTCCAAAGCACCCTGCACCCAGCCACCCGAGTGCCCCTGGCTGTGCAACCTCTACTCCTACCTACTTCCCCATTTGCCCTGAGCAAGTGACCAGGAGCCCAGCTCCCACAGCCGTGTGGCCTGCTAGCCAGCAGCCACCAACCAAGGGCCCCCTGCCTTCCATAGAATAACATTGGGCCTAACTCACTCTGCACCCGGCTGCCCCTGTGCCGCTGAGGGTGTAACAACTGTACTTACCTGACCCTGGGACACCCCTGAGGCTATGCCCAGCACCTTAACTCTGCCAGTCGAGTACTTACCCAAAAGCCGATAACTCACTTTTCTTCCATAGGGTAACATTGGCTGGTTTCACTCGAAAATTCTTCTAAATGTGGACTTTAAAATATTCACCTTAAAATCAACTGAGTAACAAAATCAAAAATATTCACCTGCTATTAGGAGAGATCCCTTTGCTGAATCTTGGTGCCCAGCACTGACCCTGAAAAGTAATTACAAGCATAGTTACCGCTAACTCAATTTTCTCCCATAGGAAACCATCTACTTTTTTTCTGTGAAATTTCTTGTCGATTTTTGCAAACTACAAATATTCTTTAAAAATCGTACCAACTGTGAAAGCGTAATTACTTACCTGTTTTAGATAGATGTCCCAGTACTGAGCCTAGGAGCCCAGCACTGGATTACAAAAGTAACGAGAACATACTTTACCTGCAACTTGAATTTCCTTCCATAGGATAACATTGCCCAGTTTTTGCTGAAAAAGTTTCTAAGTGTCGATTTTGCAAACTTCTATATATTTGTTAAAAATCGCCTGTATAACCTAAACGCATTCTCTCACCTGCTTACAGGTGGTACACTAGTGCTGGATTCAGGATCCAACACTGAGCTAGAAAAAGTAACAACAACCCCACTTACCTGCTAAGTGAACTTCCTTCCATAGGATAACATTGGTGATTTCAGTAGAAAAATTTTTGGTCAACTTTTAAAATACCAAAATATTGCTTAAAAATCACAACAGTAACTAAATTGTATTTACTCACCTGTTTTGAGGAACTGTCCCAGGACTGAATCTAGGATCCAGTCCTGGAGTTAGAAAAGTAATCCTAAAAGAAATGAATTGCATTTAACTTGAAATTCCCATTGAGCTCAATGTATTATTGTGTTTGAAATTGTGTTGCCTATTGCAACAAACTGTAACTATTACAATCACCCATTTTTAAACAAAATTTCTTATAAGTCCAAAAGTAAACACAGACAGGGCCCAATCAACTTCTTGTATCCAACTCGCGCTCCATCACAGTTGGCCATATTTTTCGACTCTGACCCTGTCTCACGTGACTAGATTTGCACGGTCGGTGCTTTGATTTTTTTAGGCACTAGTTTTTATCTTGAACTTTAAAAATTCATAGCTTTGGTTCTACTGACTGGATTTTTGTTGTTTTGGTGTCCAAAAATGTATTGCATTTGGCATTTGTTTTCTAAATTGGTGTGGGATTTTTTAATGTTTTGTTTACACGTTATTACTGTTTGTGTACTGCATAAATACTTTACACATTGCCTCTAAGTTAAGCCTGACTGCTTTTGTGCCAAACTACCAGACTGTTAAGCACAGATTAATTTAGTGACTTTAGTGGTTCACCCTGACAGAGATTGTGGCTTTTGCATGAGCAGGGTTTCCACTCGACTCAACCAACAATTCAATTTCACACAATATGGATGCTGGGAAGAGTGATGTCTCTTTCTGGTGAGATAGTTGCTGAGTAATGAGGCTGACTTGCCTGATTTCTTGTTGTTTGAATGTTTTTGCCAAGAAAAAAGTGATGTCATTCCCTGTAGAGATGAATGGTGGGAAATATATTAAGACAGGACTGCTGAATTTGGCATCAGACATTTTCCTCAAAGGCTGGAAGTGTGTGTGGGGGGGGTTTATTACTGCTAGGCCGGTTTTGCAGCGATGCTACAATATCAGGCCCCGGTAACAAAATCAGCAGGCCCTCATAATCCACTCAGCACTCACTTTTGTTTCGAGCCTCACAGTGCTTGGAAATATATTATGGTTTTAAAATCCTCTGCTGCAGAGTTCCTTGTATATCCAGCAGTTTTCCGCAACAATAAAAGTTTCAAGATATCTCTGGTGATTAATCTAGAACAGTGAACTATGAACTGCCGTCATAGAGCTGCATGCAAACTGCATGGGACAGGTTAGAAATTAATGTTCTTTCCCAGTCTTTCATTATCCTAATGTTGCTAAAAAGGGTTTGTTTGGGTAGAAAAAAACTCTTATTAATAAAGCCAACCCTAACAGGAAACAGCCATTACAAGGCGGCTGTTACCACACATGGCCTTTACCACATGGTTGTGACAACATGACTATCGTTACCACGCATAGCCCTTACCACATGTGACGTTATAACGAATATGCCTTTATCACGCATACCTTTACAACTAATCATGTTGTAATGGTATGAACAGTAAGGGCATATGCGTGATATAGGTGGTAAGAGCATATGCTTGGAAAAGGCAATCAGAGAATACAAAGAGACTGTCTGAAACCAGCCAAGTCTTCCGCTTAAAAAAGAAAAAAAAACCTGCAAATCAGATTTGAACAACTGGAACTGGTACAGCCTCGTTCCCATTAAGGTAAGGAGGTTTGCACATGAAGGCGTGAGGGTGGGGGTTTTTCAGGGTTAGTGCCGCGGCAGCTCTGACTTTAGGGCTCAGGGTTGGGGATGGGATTTTTTGGTGCATGGGGGCCGGGGGATAGTGCCAAGGGTTGGTTTTAGAGCTCAGAACTGGGGCCATTTTGTTTTTAGGGTTGGGGGCCAGGGGTTTGCGCTGTGGTCCCATTATAGGACTCAGGGCTGGGGCCAGGTTTTTTATTTAGGGCTGGGGGCCAGGGGTTTGTGCCGGGGTCCGGTTTTAGGGCTCAGGGCTGGGGCTGGGCTTTTTTAAGGGCTGGGGCCAGAGGTGGTTGTGCTTGGGTCCGGTTTTAGGGCTCAGGGCTGGGGCTGTTTTTTTTTTTAAGACTGGGGTCAGGGGGTGTTGCACCAGGGGCCAGTTGTAGGGCTCAGGGTTGGAATCTAGAGAGGTGGTGTTTAGATGTTGAGGCAGTGGGGGAACATTGAAAGACCCCAACAAAGATTCTTGTATCCTGGTGCACTGTAAGGCCATCATTTACTATGCTTTAAAAGCTAATACAATTGAATATATAATAAAAAATGTGTTGTAGAATGTTCAATTTTTGCCATTTCCCCCCACATTTTCTTGGAGGGAGAACCGCTCCAAACCCCTCTTGTAGTTGTCTAGCTTGCTCACTGCACTCGCTTATGCAACATTGGGACATGGCTGCTTTGGATTCCCAGTCTGGCCTTGATATTGATGTCAATTCATGTAGAGAGGGATGATGGGGAACAAAGTCCACAGGCATCTTCTTTTACAGGTACTTATGGTGGGGAACCAGTTGTATAATTTCTTTTAGACGTAAACATCTGGAAATGCAGCGACATCACTTTATGTAGAGATAGAGGCTGAGAAGCGAAGTCCACTTGTCTCGCATCTTCTTTTAAACATAAATGTCACTGAAGTAGAGATAGATACTGGCAAATAAAGTGATGTATCTCCCGTAGCAATGCTCGGAAATGCAGTAATATCACTCCCTGTAGAGATGGATGCTGGAAAAAGAGATTAACATCTCTGAAATCAATGATGTCACTTCCAGGAAAAGTGAGTGATGGGAAATGCAGTGATATCACTTCCTGTAGAGATGGATGCTAGGAAATGAGGCCTTTCTGTCTGGATTCTTTTGAAGACAGTGATGCCTAGGTGGAAAAAAATTAGCTAGAAACGTAGTAGGTACAATAGCTCAGATACGCATTGGGCAATAGCATTAAATTGCCACTGTTTTTAGAGAGTAGAATTATTCAGTTGGCTGCATAATTTAACCTTTTGTCACACGGTTCACATGTTTTAGCTTTCCCCCAATAGCGAAAAATATGTCATCTGCACCGCAGGCACTACTTGATACTGGAGGTACCTAAAGTAGCCTCTGCTAGAGTGCTAGACTCAAATGAGACTTTGTGGACACCAACAGAGTCTGTGACAAGTCTGTAAACACTACAAGAGCTCCACTCATGCCAGTTCATTTGCGTCTACCTAACCACAGCGATCTCTATTTCTTAACACACTTCCTGTTGTGTTTCACAAAATAAGCATAATGTGGTATTTTGTATGAAAAACAGCTTATCATTCCTTATCCACAGAGTAATTTATAGAAATGTGGGAGAAATCTAAAATACCTTCCAATAATTTTGGCCAAAGATCGGTTCACCTTCAGGTTTTAGGTGCAATATGCCATTAAGTAATTATGGAAGTTTTTAATCTGTGCTAGTTTCAGCTCATCACTAGTCACAAAGAATTGTGCAATCAGCGCTGAACTATTGCGCCCTGTTTTTAGGACTGGGAGTTCAGTGTCTAATTTATTATTTTCGAGATGAAAATTAAATTTCAAAAGAATTGATCAGGCTAATGTGACTCATAAAATCAGAGCAAAAAAACCGTAAACGTATAAAGTAACAGGAAGAACACTTGAACAGGGGGGCAGCTTCTTGTGTGGTGCACAAGGGACACTGCATTGTGGTATCTTGTTATGCATGTCTGTTGGGGTGTGTGTGTGTGTGTGTGTGTGTGTGTGTGTGTGTGTGTGTGTGTGCGCGCGCGTGCGTGTGCGTGCGTGTGTGTGCGTATGTGTGTGTGTGTGTGATCACAATTTGCGAAGAAAAGTTTTACTCTTTCTTAGATTGTATCTTAGTACCCTTTGTACAGTTTGTCCTCAGCTGAAACCATCCTTGATCTATCATATAATATGGAGTCTGTGTATTCTCTAATTAATGCCGGAAATGTCCATTCATCCCTTTGTGTGTACTCTGTCATGCTTAACCAACGATGACGGTTCTTGGTAGAAAATGATTTATTAAACAGGGCAATTTGTTCAAATTTGTAGCGTGCACAAGTTGCATTTCACTTGCGACTAAAATGTTCTCTAAGGCTTGGTGTTCAAGCTGGTGTGTGTTTTTAGACTCTTTTATTGGTATAATTATTTTTTGGGCGAGGAGGTTTCTATGTGATTATGTACTTACCTTGTTGTGCTATCTAGGGTTATTTTTGCTTAGTGTTCTCCTTGGCTGTGATGCCCTATTATTTAGTTTGAAGCTGGTGTTTGTGCGCCCAAGTTGGCATTCAAGTATCTGCCTGAACTGTACTCACCCTGCCTTTTTATCTCTTTACATTGCATTGTTTATGTGATGTGTCAGCCTGGGTAGGGCACCACTGTCTGTTACAGTTCTCACACCGTGTTGTTTCCATATCGTGCCCATGTCTTGCCTGTCCTTGAGCATCTCTTCAACGGTGATGCTGTTTCTTCTTGACTTTATAATGTCTTTATGTGCAGGAATGGACACCTTCCTAAACATAAACAATCCTTAAGGGCATTTTACTCTTTCTATGCGTGTTGCGGAATGCAGCACACATAGAAAAAGCAAAAACGATTAGCAATCAAAACATTTCTCTTTGTTTTGCCATCCTAATGCCTGCTCTTGCACGGCGTTAATTGTTGGCACTGCCTCAGATTTACACCTCCTTGTAAATCTGGGGCAGTGTCAAAAAGCGATGGCTGTTGTGGTGGAACGCCCACAGCAACACCCATTGCACACCCCTTTCACGCAGGCGTTAAGGCTCAAAAAGTGGGTTACCACCACTTTGTAAATATAGAGCAGGACATTGCGCCACTGGAACATCCTTAAAAGTGACGTTCCTGTGGTGCAATGACCTTGTAAATATGCCCCTCTGTTTCTGAGGGTTCCTGTAACAAGCCACATTGAGAGGCAGCTGTTATGATG
Source organism: Triturus cristatus (assembly GCF_964204655.1). NCBI lineage: Eukaryota > Metazoa > Chordata > Amphibia > Caudata > Salamandridae > Triturus > Triturus cristatus. The sequence goes on from NC_140594.1 coordinate 885,948,882, forward strand.
TGTAAACAAGCCACATTGAGAGGCAGCTGTTATGGGGTGTGTTGTTCTGACCGTGATAGCCGAAAGGCATCTACCAGCGATAGAAAAAGGTGTTGGAATCACTGAGTGAATACTTATTATATTCCAGAATAAACCAGGAGATTGAAATGTAAACATCAATTTAGTCTCATTGGAGTATGCTTGTGATGTCACTTTGTAATATGGAGGCAATGAATTTGATTTTAGCAGAATGTTGAATTCCATTACGGGTAGCTGAGTGCTTCCGGGAAACAGGATGTCAGTTTTGGCAATGTGGTGTTATGTTTAGTTTTCAGTGTTGCCTTTCTCCTGTCTGGTGTACTTGAGATGCAAAATATGCCTCCTCCCGAGCTGTTTCTATTGGTTACTGTGGAACATAACACCAGCTCGTCCAGAGTGGAGGAAACTACTTTAACTATGTGGAGGAGGATGGCACTTATATTTCAGAGCAGGATGTTCTTTCAATGAATGATCCCTGGACCAAAGCCGACGTACTCTTGGCCTGAATGGACTCTCAATGCATATTATGATTGCTAATGCAGATTACTGAGAGAGTTTTTCAACTTCTTTCTTTCCTGCAGTATCCAACTCAGATCTTCCCTTCTCATGAAAGGGATCACTTATTCAACTGATTAATAAAGATGAAGCCCCTAAACATTAATATCCGACAGCAATTCCAGGTTCTGAATCCAAAACCTTTGCCAAACATGTATCTACTAAGGGACTTTCAAGCCGAGGTTGACCCGGTAGAGAATCCATCCAGAACACAATCTTTTAGGGAGAAGCATGGAAGTTTTGATAGTTTAATAGTACTGACTTCTGTCATTCAGAAATATTAATATACCAGGGCATCTTCCAAGGGAGATTTGCATGTTCTCTAGACCATTTGGTGACTTTTGACATTGCTGACTACTACAGATTCTGGGCAAACTTGATTCCCGGGGTCTGAACCCCTGTTTTGAATCTAATAATAAGGCAACATACCAATATTTCGATCCAAGTTAAAACAAAGCCTCACACCCATCTTTAAAAAAAATGAAAAAAACCTTGTGCATCATAAAGGAAGGTTGTATTTTAGCCCCTCATATTTTTTGTTTTCAAACCTTCGACATAAGCATAAAGAGGTCTGCTGCTTCCCACCAAGTTTGAGAGAACACAATTTTGAAATTCAAATATGTGTTGATGACGCTTTGTTGATAGGTCAGAATCACATTGTCCTACAGAGAACCTTGAATAAACTGAAAGACCTTTATATAAATAACTAAAAACTATAATTGTGGACAATGCCATGAATACATCACCCTGCATCCCTCAGACCATGAATTGTTGTATCAAGGCCACCAATAATCCTGAAGTTAAAGGTATCACTAGTTCAGAATGTGTCCATCGCGCATGCTTGAGCAATGAAGTTTGAAAGTTTGAAAAGGGACTGTAAAACTCTAGCTTCAAAAATCCAGCGTGCAATATTTCATCTACTAACCTCCGTACCTTGCCACATGTATGGCTGGAATTAGCTCTGGTGGGACTCTTATATTTAGCTGAAATAGCCTATTAATCTACATGGTCAAATTGCAGTCTTGTTATGGTAGTTCCATTAGAATCCGGGTTTGGAATGAAGTAACATATATGTGCCAGCACACTTTGATGATGTTTGTAGACACTTCCAACACTGTCTTTCAAACTATGAACTGAACAGTTAAGGAGAAAATAGCGGCTTTCACTCACAGGGCCCAATTCACAGAACTAACTTAAGACAAAATCCTAAACTTACTACCATTTTGTTATTCACAGAAGGCACTTACTCATTTTGGTATTCACAGAAAGCACTTACTCATTTCGGTATTCACATAAGTTAGGAGTCCTAACTTTAGGACTCCTAAATGCCTTCTGTGAATACCGAAAGTCTTAAAGTTAGGATTTTTCTCAGTTTAGGAGTAGTAAAGTTAGGACTCCTAACTTTAGGACTCCTAAATGCCTTCTGTCAATACCGAAAGTCTTAAAATTAGGATTTTTCTCAGTTTAGGAGTAGTAAAGTTAGAACTACTAACTTTAGGACTCCTAAATGCCTTCTGTGAATACTCAAAGTCTTAAAGTTAGGATTTTTCTCAGTTTAGGAGTAGTAAAGTTAGGACTCCTAACTTTAGGACTCCTAAATGCATTCTGTGAATACCGAAAGTCTTAAAATTAGGATTTTTCTCAGTTTAGGAGTCCTAAATGCCTTCTGTGAATACCGAAAGTCTTAAAGTTAGGATTTTTCTCAGTTTAGGAGTAGTAAAGTTAGGACTACTAACTTTAGGACTCCTAAATGCCTTCTGTGAATACCGAAAGTCTTAAAGTTAGGATTTTTCTCAGTTTAGGAGTAGTACAGTTAGGACTCCTCACTTTAGGACTCCTAAACTGAGAAAAATCCTAACTTTAAGACTTTCTGTATTCACAGAAGGCATTTAGGACTCCTAAAGTTAGGACTCCTAACTTCTGTGAATACCGAAATGGTAGTAAGTTTAGGATTTTGTCTTAAATTAGTTCTGTGAATCGGGCCCACAGATTTTTTCAAAAAGTTGTATCAAGAAATGTCTACAATAAATCCAGGGAGGAAGACACGGGACCTCATTTATATTTTGGTGGAAACGGAAATCCTCCAATTTCTGGTGAAACTCTGAATACAGAGGAGAGTCCTTCAGCTGAATTTCCTCCACAATAATAGGCCTGATTTAGAGGGAGCCAGATGAAGTAAAGACAGTCAGATTGGCGGAAGACTTTATGTCCATCACCGTCTCTTGATTCCACCTGCCAGATTTAGAGCTCACTGCTGGCCCTACGGTGAACTCAATGGGTTTGTATGAATCACTGTCACAGCGCTTCATGAAATGTTATTTTAAAGTTTAGTGTGCGTCTGTGGTTGGTGATGGACGCTTACACCAAACTTCTAAACATTTTTACTTTAACAAAAACAAGCTTTCAAAGCAGGAGCTTGTTTATGGAAAATAAAAACTATTGTCCACAACACCATGGGAGTTTTCTCCCAATGGTGTGAGGGTCAATTTTTTATTTTTATTTTACCTCATCATCAGGTTTTACCTGGTGGTGATGGACATCCGTAAAAAGCCATCGGACCACCCACTTTAAATTGGGCGGATGGTTGGATGGCTTATCTCCAATGGCCCATAATCCCTCATGTCATTGGAAGAAGGTTCACACCAACAGAGTCAATGTTACTCTGTCAGCTTAATCCTGACGGTGCACCTGGGTTGGCAGATTGAGAATTTGGCAGACAAGGTACTGCTTCGCTATCCCGACAGTACCCTGTCTGCCAAACTCTAAATTGGGCCCAATATCCCTTGCTAAAGTAAGTTCATCTGGTTGATTGTACTCCATATTTAGGATTTCATCCAGAAAGTAGATTACTTTCAGTTCCCTCTAAACCCAAACCACGCCCTTAGAGTTTTTAAGCACGGAAAGGACATCTACCAATATTTACTGAGTACTTATTTAGCTACAGATCTGCAGAGAAACTTGGAAACCGACATTTAAAGGGAACTCATTATGTACATATGCAGATGTCATTTCTTTGCAGCTTCCAAATTCAGGATCCTTTTGGACAGGGCGAGAATGTAAGTCCTGTCAGTGTATATTTAACTATGTAAATGGTAATCTCCCCCTCCCCTCCCAATGTGTACATGTCTTGGGTTATTAGCTCAGTGTAAAATGTATCTGCAACTCAGGTAAGATGCAGACCATCTCTCTAGCACTGTAATTTTGTTTTAGTGGAAAGACCAATCTATCATGGTCTACAATTGTTAAGTTCCAGAATTGCATACATTGAAAACTTGAAAATAAGTATCTTTCTTGCTACTTTACCTTATTTCATCTCCTCTGCTTTGATATGTGCCCCGTCCATTTGTAACTAATGCTATTTTTAGATTCTATTGTGACACTCATATTCCACATTCTGGTGGATATTTACAAGGAACTGGCGGAGGGAGGCGTTAGCCGTCATGGCTTAACGCCTCACTCTGCCACTTCTGAAAAGCAAGGCTGCACCATATTTGCAATGATATGGTGCAGCCTTGCTTTTCCCCTAGCGATGGCGCTACACTTAGCAGTGTAGCGCCAACGCAGGCACCCTTGTCTGCGTGCAGAGGAGGGTTATTTATGTGGAGGAAGGTGTCCCTTCCCGCACATAAACAATCCTGAAATGCCATTTTGTCACTTTCATGTGTACTGCTTAATGCAGCACACATGAAAGTCACAAAATGGCATTGTTTAAGATTGTTTATGTACAGAAAGGGACACCTTCCTGTACATAAACAATCCATGGCAGTTTTCTTTTTCCATGTGTGCTGCACAAGGCAGAACACATGGAAAAAGCAAAAACGAGGAGAAATAATGCATTTCTCCTCATTTGGCCAACTTAGGAACAGGTTTTCCTTGGTCTTAATTTTGGCACTACCTTCTATGTACGCTGCCCTTGTACATAGGGGGGAGAGTCAAAATCAATGGGTGCTACGGTGGAACGTCCACCGCAACATCCACTGTCTACCCCTTTCACGCTAATCATAGCATTAAAGAGGTCTTAGTTACAAGCCGCGTTGTAAATAAGGTGAAGCCCTATTGCCACCACAACGTCGATAAAAAGTGACGTTGTGGTAGCAGTATGGGCTTGTACATATGCCCCACAGTTTGTTATTGTCTGTTTTACTTAGTGTTTTTTTTATCGTAAACTTGTATTAATTTTTAGTAACTGAACAAATTAAAATGCATACTTACTGCATAAACGCGATAAAGTCACTGTTATTGAATCCCTGACACCTGGAGACGAAAAAGAAAGAAGAGTTTGAGGTCTGGTCAGACTTATCTGTCTTTGAAAGTGACAGGCTAGGTATATATCTACTGTTCATCGCCATTGAAACACAGATATCTGAATTGTATTCTATTGTTGACTGTGTGATCCTTTGTAATGTTTCTACATTCTTAGATTGCCATTTTAATGGGAGCTCAATCCTTTTCCCTTTATCCACTGTGATAACATCCAGGAGAGGAATCTGTGTTTGACTAATTTTGTTTATGTCATTGAATGTCTTATTGCTAGGTACATTGTAAATGTCTGTCTTGTCAGCTACAGTGCCCACATTGCAAAGAACACTAGAGGTGTCATTGGAGGAAATCCTGGCACCAGCAATTCATCCCTCCACCATCTGTTGATCTGGTAGCCTCATCATCCCTGGAATTATGTGGCAAGGGATGCCCAAATTGTGTGGCAAGGTAGACGAAATTATGCATCAAGAAAAAGGAAATGAGGGCCTCTGTGAAGGCAGTCTTTGAGTCATAATCAGGAAGAAGAGGGTGGGTAACACAATAGGGCCTATAGCTGTAGGAGGTGAAAGTGTCCCTCGACTGCGGCTGCTGTTTCAGAGAGGCACTTAAAGCATGAGTTGTAGAAGGTTGAGCAGGGTGTGCAGCTGGAGGATCCGTCGGTATGAAGCATCTTGATTTATGTAGGGGGTTGCCGCAAGCTCTAGAGCCAGAGAGATACATTGTTCTATAACAGGAGGCGCCTCATTGCCCACCTCCTTGTTGGTGGTGCCCAACTCCCCCACCCACTCAGTGAGCTGGTCAGCATCAATCTTGAGTATTCTCATGATTGAGCAAGTTTGTCTCCAGAATTGTGCACTCTCCCTGCTTGTTGTAGGTTCCTGGTAGTCAATAGTTCTTATGCCCACTTTGCAATTAACAATCTTATTATTCACCTCAGGTCGTGCTGTGATGGTTGTTGGCATGCTCTGTCTGCTAAAAAGTCATGAAAACAAAGCAAACGAGCATTGGCATAGCCAATAGGTCGCGCCTTTGGGACCTTATAAGTATTTAGCCATGCAACAGTTGCATAACTAAATACTTATAAGGTCCCAAAAGCGAGACCTATTGACTATGCCAAGCGGCTGTGCGGCCGCGAAAATGAAAGTAATCGCGGTCAAGCGCGGCGCGTGCGCCCGCGCACATGCACTGTAGCCCTAGGCTTGCCTGGTAGCACTTTTTGGAGCCCTCTTAAAAAGTCTCGCCAGACCAGCGCATGCGCTGGGTCAGGCGAGACCTAAAAATGAAGAGTGTGTATGCCTACTACACAATGTAAGTACAAATAATTTTCGTAGATATAACATCAATAAATTAAAACTGATATTGTGAATACTGTGGCTACCTTTTGCTGTGGTAATTGGTAAGGTAAATCAAAAATTTGTCACAGTATAAACTTACTTCAACTGATTTTTTTAATTAGTCAGCAGAGATTCCAAAAACCTTTTTAAAGCATGCCTACAAAGCAGGACAACGTTAGTACTGGGTTGTTCCAAACATTCCGGCTTCAATGCAACCTACCAAACAAATGATGTAGTGGCACAAGTGCCACTTTAGTTTTTTTTAAATCTATTTAAAAAGACCTTCACAGAGGGCCATATGTAGGAAAGTTTGGTTTTGCGATTCTCAAATAGCGATTTTTTGGGAATCGCTATTTGAGATTAGCAAAACGCTATGTTATGTAGGATTTGCAAATAATTTTGCGAATCCTACATAGTCCTTAATTGCGAATTGCAAATTGCGATTCGCAGTTAAGGAATACCTCCCCATTCATTCCTATGGGCCTAGAGGCCCATAGGAATGAATGGGAAGACATTCTCAATTTGCGATTCTCAATTAGAGAATCGCAAATTGAGAATGCAATTTCAAGGGTGTCAGGGTGTCAAAATGACACCCTGTTGCGTCCCTGAAATGTGCATGTGTGCACATGTGGCACACATACATGCCCTGAGGGCATGTATGTGTGTCACATGGCACTTTGAAAAATGCAAAAAAGTGCATTTTTCAGAGAAATCACAAATTACCACCAACTTGAAGTTGGTGGTAATTTGCGATTCCTTAAGCCCAAATTGCACTTTTTCTGTGCCTCTTACATTGCATTTAAGGAATCGCAAAATTTGCGATTCCTTAAATGCAATCGCAAAATGAGGAATCGCAAATTTAGCGATTCCTTATTTTGCGAGGCAGTTTTACCTTACTACATCCCACTTAGCTAAATTGCGCTCGCAATTTTGTTTGATACATATGGCCCAAAATGTTGCAAATGGATACTGACATTTTAAAACATAAGCCTATTTACGATGACATGTTCATGTTACACAATGTCACATATAACATAGGTCAATATTCAAAGTGTGGTAAATGATGTTTTTTTTTTTTTTTTTTAGCAGAGTTTTATATAGCGCGAACTTGACCCGAATCCAATCAGGTATCAGAGCGCTTTACATAGCACCAGTTACGTTACATGAGGACATACATTCATTTTTTTTTTTTTGTTGTTAGGCACGGGGAGATTAAGTGATTTGCCCAGAATCACAGGAGGTTTTGCGTCGTTACCGAGACTCAAACTCAGTTCCCCCAGGTCCGAGGTCGAGCGCCCTAACCGTTAGGCCAACTCCTGTCCCCATATGAGTATATAAACCCAATATGTTGCGTTCACAATAGCTTTCTAATATGCCAACAAAATATTTTTATTTAAGCCTAAATGAGATTAGGTTGAGCATTTTCTTGGTCTTGTTATGGACCAGCAACACAATTCTTCCCATCTTTTGCACCATCCCTTTCTCTTGTTGATGTTTTGAGACCCACTGCAGTGCCATGCATAGTTGTGTCTCTGGAACCACAGTGCTGAGGGTAATTTTGGAGGATCTCCTTGCAAACGATATTCAGTTCTTAAACTGTAAAGTTGGGGGATCTCTCTTCCTTTTTCTCAACCATTGTGGATGTTTAGAATGTCCAAGGAGCAGCAGGATGAAGTAGGGGGGTTGTGTGGTGAGAGGATGGCTCAGAATGACCAGAATGGCTTTGTTTTTCCTATTGTTTGCTAGTATTCTTTGCTGCGTTCATTGTTTTCTATGGGAGTGTGTTACAGTACCAGTGGTTGATCATATGTGGTGGTTGACTTTCCCTGAGGCTCGTTCTTATAAGAGTTCTAGTAGAATTCGAAGTGTATTTTCTGGATAACAATTGTCTTACTCTTTTTGGATGTTTTTTGTGTAAGCATTGTCCTATTAAAACCCCTCCTTAAAAGTCCTCCAATATCTCTCATTTAGGAGTAATTATTCTATATATTCCAACCACTCCCCTTTGTCTCTCATACATTTACTTCTAAAATGTAGAGGCGGAGATTTCTGGCCAGGGATTTGTGAACTGCATTATGAAGTAAGTAAATACTACTCAGGGACTACTGCTTTACATACTCGAAAATGCATTTTGTGAATTGGGCCCTCAAGGTTTTGAGGTCAATACATTTCAGACATGTAAAAGTACATACAAAAAGCACTATAGCGGTATTACTTTATGTACTTGAAAATGTATTGTTCCATTTGGGCCATCCTATAGTATTGACTATGAACATTCTCATTTTATTTAACTAGTTGAAAGATCATTCTCTAAATCCAAACTAAGCAACAGTTTAATTTTGCTCCGACACCCCAACTGTATCCAAATATATTATCTCTTTGAGAAATGTCCTTATCTTTTTCGGTAATCAGAAAAATCCGTAGATATTGCATATATATCTAAATTGTTTCCATTTTATTCTATCCTTGTACAGATCAGAAATATGCTAGTTATACTGATGCAGGAACAACAGTCACAATATGCTAATTTCTGATTTAGGTCACACATCTACTGTCTTCTGTCTATTGGTGTAATTGTTTGTTAAGAACAAAATTATACATTTGTTCTTTATGCTGCATGCACGCACATAATTCCAGTCCATAGAACACATTTTTATCGCTTTTTTAGTTCTCACCTGAGAGACTGCAACTTAATTGTCAATCTTGTTTGATGGTTCCTGATTTGCTAGCGCTGGCCAATTTCACATTCTCTTTGTTTGTTTGTTAGAAGCATGGACCAAGTCATGATTGCTTGTTTTTGTCCTTCGGCTGTACCTGCTGGGATTGAGGTACTTTTTTTCCTTTCATTTTCACCCTCATCTTTGTTGTTGCTTGTTCCCACCCAGTCAGTATGTGTGCCACTACCCTCCCACCACCACCCTACCACCATCACTCTACCAGCACCAGCACCACACCACCCTACTACCACCACACACCACCCTACCACCACCATCCTTCAACCACCATCACCCTACCACCACAATACCATCACCATCCAACCGCCAACATCACACCACCATTCACCACAACCTTATCACCACCCTACCACCCACCCACCACCACCACATACATCCACTGACCACCCCCACCCTATCCACTACCACCACCCAAATGACAATCACTCTACCAGCAATACCACTGCCCTACCATGACTAAGACCCTTACCCTAACACCAACACACCACAGCCAACCTACCACAACCAGGTTACCACCACCCTACCACCAACCACCACCACCACCCTAACCACCATCTTAACCACCACACTAACCATCAGCCCAACTCTAACCACCACCATAAACCCTAACGACCACAACCAAACTAACCACCACCACCCTAACTTAACCACCACCCTAACCACCAATGCCGTAACCACAATCACACTAACATCCCCCTAATTACCACCACAACCTTAATATCACCACTTTCCCACCACCACCCTACCACCACTCTACCACCATCATCCTACCACCATTACTCACTACCAACTCTCTCCTACTACCCTATCAACCACCCTAATCTCGACTACCACCCTAAACCCCCATCGCCACCCAAAACATCACCCTAAACTACCCCCACCACCTTACCATAACCACCACGCTAATCACCACCCTGATCATGCCCACTACCTTTACCGCCACACAAATCACCACCACCTAACCACCACATTCACCACACTACTATCACCACAACCAGCACCACACTAATCACCCCCTACAACCACTCCACTGTAAACACCACCACCACCCAAACTGCCATCCTAACCAACACCTAACACCTCCACCACAACCACCACCTTAACTACCACCTCTTCCACCACCACCCTACCACTACCACCACCAACCTAACCATCACCACCACCCTAACCAGCACTATCCTAACACCTACTATTCTAACCACCACCATCTTAACCATCTTACCAATACCATCCTACCACCACCAACACCTTACCATTACCCTTGCCACCAACACCTTAACCAGCAACACCCTGCTACCACCACCTTGACATCCACCACCACCATAACCACCATAACCACCATGATCACCACAATCATCATGCCCCTAGCCACCAACACTACCACTCTAATCCTCACCATCACCCTAACTACCACCACCACCTTCACCACCACACTCAATCATCACAATCCTAACCACCACTACCCCACTCTAACCACCACCCTAAACACCTATAATTCCACATCCTACCACCCTACCACCACCACTCTAACCATCACCACCACCATCCTGACCACACACACCCTAACCACCACCACCTCCATTTCCACCATCCTCAACACCGTACCATCATCCCCAACCCAACCAGCACCACCCTATCTACCACTACTCTAACCACCCTAACCAGACTATCACCACTCTACCTCCACCACCCTGCCACCACCAGCCTGTCACCACCACACCCTATCATCACCCTAACCAACAACACCATACCACCATAGGATACACCATTACTACCCTAAAAACTGCCACCACCGCAGCCACAACCACCACCACCCAATCCACCACTTTCTTACCTTAACCACCACCCTACTCTAATGAACACTACACTACCCTACTCACCGCCCCCACCCTAACCGCCACCCTACCTTAACCACCACCTGAACCACCATCAACTTAACCACCACCACCCTCACTACCCTACCATGACCACCCTACCACCATAACTAATCATCACAATATCTACCATCACTACAACTACCACCACCTTAGCCTAAACTCCACTGCCTTACCCTACCCACTACCACCACCCTACTAACAGCACCACTTTACCCTAACCACTGCCACCATATCTTATCCCCATCACCCTAGCCACCACCACCCAAACCACCACCTGACCCTTATCAGCACCACCCTAACCACAACCACTCTACCCACCACCCTACCTATCACCACCCTATCCAGCCCATACCCACCACCAGCACCGTAACCACTATGCCCACCCTAACCATCACCACCACCACCCTAACCACCACCACCCTACCCACAACACTATCCTAACCACCACCACCCTAACCAACATCAACACCCTAACCATCACATTCACCACCATCTCTAACATCACCCTACCAGCATCACCGATACTCTACTACCCCTCCTCACCACCATCACTAAGCTAACCACTCTGACTACACAACCACCCTAATTACCACCACCACCACCCTCACCACCACCTTCACCACCAGCATCCTCACCACCCTCACAATCCCTAACCTCACCACCCACACCACTTCAGTTCTAACTACCACTACCTACACACTACTAATACCCTACCATCACAACCCTAGATCAACCCTACCACCATAACTCTCAGCAATCCCTCATCACCACCACCCTCACTGCCCACACCCTCACTGTCCTCATCTGCACCAACCTCTCCCTAACCACCACTGCATCGCTTTCTTGCCTCTGTACTTCCCTCTCTTTTCACATTGCCATTTCTCTCGCCTGTGTGATTCTGTTTCACTATGCTCCACGTTGTTCTCTCCTGGACTATCTGTATACTTCTCCCGTTATCCTCCATGTCACTTCTGACACCATCCCCCATGACCCTTCCACCCCCCACCAACACCTTCTGTTTTGCTTCAAACCCCATTCTCCTGGTTGCTTCCCCACAACCACTGTTTTGAAAGAAACACTTGCCTTTTTTTAAATTCAGAAATTCAACTTGAATCAGGAAGTAAAAAGAAAAAAAAACCACACATTTTGCAGGTGCATGAATGGGGGTGCACACACCTATAAAATGATATGGCCACTGCAGCTGCGTCATAGCATCTTTTTGTGGTTTCCTCTGTATCCATGCTGCACAGCATCTCTAAAAACCATTGGCAAAGCCAATAGTTCCTAAAGGCAAGCTCTATTGGCTTTTCCAATGCTCGTCTTTTCATTCTTTCTTTCTCCGACTTGTCAGACATGGAGGACTTTCTTTGATGTGATTCATTAAAAAACAGGGAACCTACGTTTTTCTGCCAGTTTCTAGCTCCATGAAGTGTATTTTATTCCATTAGCTCCTATTCTTTTTACTATGCTTACACATAAAAGCAATTAAACGTGATAGCTTCTGTTAGTAATGCTTTCAAACTAATGTTAGCATATCTAGCAGTTTTCATTTAGGGATTTTGAGTACAGTGTGACATGCAACATTCTTTGTGCTTCAATACATTCTTGCGCCAAACTTAGGAAAGGCTCAATTTACAAAGCTATTTTTGGGTCTAGAGTTATGTTTGCAGCTTCAAACAGCTCCATTTATGCCTGTGTGGAATTCAAATAAGGATTCCTTACAGGTGTAAATGGTATTACTACTGTGAATTTTTCCACCACAAGTGAAAAGAAATCTGCCGTTGTAAACCCCATGCAAAAGGTGAGGAATGTGCAGACCAAGGCAGGTTTTATTTTATTTGCTTATTCATTTATATATTTATAAAGTTTTATATAGTGGGAACTTGACCCAAATAGGGTATCAGAGAGCTTTACCATTCGTTAAGAAGTAGAAAAGATGACAACCAAGCAACACAATTTCTGTCAATAACTGTTGCAAATCGGGAGGAGGTTAGCGAGTTAAACACCCGGACGTCGACGGTGAGTGGGACACCCAGTTTGGGACACTGTGTCAGCGAATTATCCATATACTGAGTCTGAGAGTTCTAGGATAGAGTTTTGTTCGTCAAAAATAGTTTGACTTATTTTTTTGAATGATGTGGTTGATGGGTTCAGTCTGATTTCATGTGGTAGGGTGTTCCAAATTCTAGGGACGAGTCCAGAAAAGACTTGGTTCTAGGTTTTCTTTTTTTTTTATTTCTGAGCTTTTAACTGTAAGGTGCTGGTGCTCCTAGAGGATCTGCAGCCACCAGACAGCTCCAGTTTGTCAGCTATGTACTTTATTGCGTAGAAGTGTAGCGCTTTATGTGTCAAGCAAGCAATTTTCTGCTGCATCCTTGCCTCATAAGGGAGCCAGTTTAGCGTCTTCAGATCGGGAGTGATGTGGTTGTTTCTCTTGGATCCAGTGATGAGCCTTGCAGCACAGTTAAGTGACCCCTTTGTACAGCCAGCTTGGGTCTCGGCAGACCACCTAAGGTAGCACTCCCATTGTCAACCTGGCGATCACTTGAGCTTGCACAGCTGTTTTGAGGTCGTCGAAGAGAAGGAAGGGTCTTCTTTTTCTTAGTATGTTGATTTAAAGGTTGGCTCCTTTGGTGGCTGTGCTGATGTTTTCCTGCATGTTGAGATTCTTGTTGAGTGTTATTCCCAGTGATCTTTTTGAATCTATAACGTGTGGAACGCAGTTGAAGGCTGTTAGATGTTTCATCCAATCTTTGATGTCGAGGGATGGTTTTGGTGGGGCAATTAAGAGGAATTTGGTTTTGAGCAAGTTGAGTTGGAGGTGGTTTCTGGTCAGCCAGTTTAGTGTTTTTTGTAAAGTTGTTTTTAGTAGACAAATATCTTCCGGGGAGGAGATTTTTAGGAACAGTTGGGTGTCATCAGCATACATGTGGTATTTGACGTTGTGTCTGAAATGTTTGTAAATGCCCACAAACTTGGGAGTTTGTGGCCATTCACAAACTCCGATTTCCCCCTTTCCTAACCAAGAAATTATCAATGTTTTATTACAGCAAGGGGTTGGAGAAATTCCCCTCCCCTTCCAGGGAGGGAATAAGAAACTGAGGGATATTGAGGAATGGGTTTGTCCATGGGAAAAAATTTCCCCTGTGAATGTTTTTTTTTAAGTGAGCAGTCCCACATCACACTGTGTTACCCCGGAGCATAGATGCACACTTCAATTCTGGATTGTGGTAAATAGAAGCCCAGTACGTGCCCAAAGTATTTTTAGATGTGCTGCTGGAAATGTTTGTAAATGTAGGTAATTTGCACCTGTTCATAGGTCCACTGCCACTAAAGATTTACTACTTTCTGTTGACTGAAGAGTCCATCACCCCTGAGAAAAATCCTCAAAGGGGCTAGAGGAATGCTGATGGCAAACAAACCTAGTGATAAGCATCCCAGAGTCTTCAGAAGTGTGAGATCAGTTTATTGTTATTTTTTACATGTTTTAATCTATTTTTTTTTCAGAGGCGATGCTATCAAAAGTGCAGCAGGGGGAGTGGCACTAAGACCCAAAGCTGAGGCGCCCAAGCCACCCCCATTATGGCTGTATTTTACAGCCCAGTTATAGAAAGCAAGGATGGCATTTTCCTTCTTGCATTAGGGCCCTGAGACAGAGACGTTTTAAGGAATGGGCCAAGTTAGCTTCAGCCCAGGGCCCCACCTTTCAGAGGGCCCCTCACTTAAACTTTGGAAAGTGCCAGACTGTCTAGATTTTTAAAATATCCTGGGCTTCATCTACAAGAAAATGGCGCAGCGCTGCACCCAAAGCCATTTAGCTGCGCAAGCTGCATCATTTTCAAAGCACAGGCACGAGTTGTCTTAACAACAATAATAAAACGCATCCCTGTGCATTCCCCTGCGCTGGCGCACAATTGGCTGCCATGCGTCAGCGCAGGCAATCTTGCACCATTTTGCAAGGGTGCCTGCGCTGCGTGGATGATTGTTGTGCAGAAAGGGACCCTTTCCTACACAAAAACAATAAATAATGGCGTTTCCTTTAACTATGCAGTCTGCAGCACGCATAAAAAGAGGAAAAAGCAGAGAGAAATACAAGTATTTCTCCTCGTTACGCCATTCCTACGCCTCCCCTGGAGAGGTGTAGGATTCTGATGCATTTCCAGTTTTACAAAATGTGGAAATCTGGGAATGCGTCGAGTTCCATGGATGTTGCATGGGAACACCCACAGCAACTACCCATGGAACGCCCCTTTCACGCAGAGTAATGCATGAATGGGGCCCATATTTACAAGGCAATGAAAAGTCACTCAGGGTGACTTTACATGGCCTCGTAAATATGGGCAAGCCCATTGTGCCGCCGGTGCGTCAAAAAAAGTAACACACCGGCGGCGCAATGGGCTTGTAAATAAGCCCCCCTGTTTGTTTACTTACTTTTATTTTTAAGACAGCGCAGGTTGTCTGGCCAGCAGCCCCTGACTGAGAGCGGGGGATAACGTGTTTTTGATCTGTATATATTCTGTAAGTGCTCTAACCTTTACAAGTGCTCATCACTGTATGTGCAAATGGTGGTTACAGACTAGCTACAATACATAGTGGACAATCAAGAGTATATAGCCCGGCCCAACAGACCATAAAACAGGCCCACAAAGAGCCATAAAAAACGGCCCACACACTAGCGAGCCTGTCAGACCATCCCGATCTTCCTACAGCACAGTTCGACCCTGTTTTCATCGTGAGCACTTAAAAGGCTTCTTGACCTCAACAAGGCGCTCAGCCACCTGTGCACATCATCTTTTTCGACCTGATAATAAAGTTGCATCAAAACGCCTGTATTCGCGGAGCTGCAGGGCCGCAGCTGTGCGATGGACTCCGATGATTCACCGTCGGGCCGCCATTAGTGAGACCAGGGCTGCCTGACCTCATACATGCGACCGGTTACTCATCATTCATTCTGGAAAATAGCCCCGTATCCCTGCCACAGGCCCACCGATATGAATTTATGGGCGTCTACAGCTGTACTAGGGGGTGTTATTACCTCGATTCTCATGTAAAGATCTGTCTTGGTAATAATCTAAGCAAACGGAGAGATATGTATTCCCGTCACGTTTAAGGAAGCCCAAAAAATAATATGAAAAATTCGTGTATGAAAACTAACGCGTAGTAGCCTGCAAAGTTTTTTTTCTGCGTTTTAATTCCGTGTTATTTTAAGAGTTCCAATATTAATAAAGTTTGCAAAGGTTCCTGGTTGACATGAGTTTTGGCTGTGTAAAATTCTTCTACGCATTCAGAGATATTTCTCTGTAATTTGCCATGCTCTTTTCAAAAAACTGAAAGTAGAATTAAATGAGAAAATGCAGTTTTTCAGGACACCCGCTAATGCTGCCAAATGTATTAAGAAACACTTCGGCAAAAGGAAACTGGCTGAACAGGGGCGACTCTGGTCTGGAGACATCCATGTGCTCCGATGGAATTCGTGGTTTGTGCTCTGTGTGGACATGACTGATGGTTACACGTAATCCTTCTTTGCATCCGTATCTGAATCCTAAAACCAGAAAAGAGCTTTAAAAGGTTTGTAGATTACACCTGGATATCCCAAAATATATGGAATAGTCAATGATTCCTTATGTTTTTAGGTCTCGCCTGACCCAGCGCATGCGCTGGTCTGGCGAGACTTATTGAGAGGGCTCCAAAAAGTGCTACCAGGCCAGCCTAGAGCTACAGAGCATGTGCGCGATTACTTTCACTTTCACTGCCGCTTTGATGTTTGATCGCGATCACTTTCGCATAGCCAATAGGTCTCGCTTTTGGGACCTTATAAGTATTTAGTTATGCAACTGTTGCATGGCTAAACACGTATAAGGTCCCAAAGACGAGACCTATTGGCTATGCCAATGCTTTTTTAACTGTTTGCAGTTTCAGAAGTGCCCTGCTGAAAGGCAGAATATTTGAACCGTTTAAAACACCCAAGCAAACATACTGGTCAAGTTTGTTATGGCATGAGTGAGAACATTTTACACTGAATTAAATAAACAGACAGCACGAATGACACACTACAAGGTATATATTTCTCTTGCCATGGGCAGCTAAAAAAACTAAAGATGTCAAAAGGAGTGTTCATATCAACACAGACAAACAAAATGTTACAAATCACCTTCAAAATTGCTTAAGAGAGAAAGAATCAATATATATGTTACACCATTCAGATTTATTACTGTGGGCAAATTTAAGACTAACATTCAAGCTGACAGTGTAGCTGATTTGGTCAATTTAAGTACATTGACTCCATCTGATTGATATCTCACCTCTAAGAGTGCATCCATTACAGTAATCACACGACTCATTTAAATACATTAATGCAAGATCGTTAATACACATGTTGCAGCATTTGCTTTGTGTGAAGCTGCTCTCACTTCAGTTCGGCCTTAGATGCATGCATGTATGTATGTGGTAGTTCCATCTAGCCAAGAGGCAGCGATAGGTGTGCAGGGCCAAAGGCAAGCATAAAGTCGAGTGATAGGGCAGATAGCTCAACTATGGAAGGTTAACATACTGCGACTTAGGGCTCGGTTCCGGTGTCCATCCGAAATCGGTTTGGAACTGGTACCGAACGACCTCCTGTCGTCGGTTCCAGCCCAGGAAGTAGGATGCGACCTGTTTGGTCACATGCCTATTCTTTACAATAGGAGCATGCATTCTGAAAGTAAGGCATGCTCTCATTGCAAAGAGCAGAGGTGCAGTTCATCCCTGCACCCCGTGGCAGGCACCTCAAGGTGCCTGCCACTGGGTGCAGGGAGCAACAGAGCCATAGGCCGCCATTCGGCAGCCTAGCACCCATGGGGGCTGTGCTGGGGGCACAAAAGACAGATTCCCAATGCCTTTCTGTGTCGGAAAGACCGGCACAGAAAGGCAGTGGGAAGCTGCCATCGTAATCCCTCGGCGGGAAAGAGACGGTTGAGGGATTACTGAGGGCTTTCCGAATGGCGAACCAGCTCTCCGAGCCCATCGGAGGCCATTCGGAAAAACCATTCGGATTCCCATCTGACCAAACCCTTCGAAAAGGGTCAGTCAGAAAGGAATCTGAATGGGCAATTCTGATGCGGTTGGTACAGCTCAAACCGACGGTCGGATCCAATCTCAACCGCATCGGAATCGGGCCCTTAATGTTTTTTGAATCACTAAGAGAATATCGACGACAAGAATATCGACGACAAAAATATCGGACTCGAAATATCGATGTCCAGAATATCGAAGTCCTATCTACATAAAGGTAAGTACAAAAATATCGGAAAAAAAATATCTTTAACAAAAATATAGTTGTTAAAAATATAATTTTTTAATGTTTAAAAAATAATGTAAAATAAAGTAAATAATACATATAATTAAAAGAAACATAGTTAAAATTATTTTAAAATGTTTAAAATTATAACTAATACATTTTGGTGCCGATCACGATCAGGTAAAAAATATCCCCGTGCGACTCGTATCCGGTCTTTTTACCGTACGAATCGTACAAGTGCCGTACGAACTGGCAATCACGATTCGCATGGTAAAAAGTCCATACGAACCGCATTGGGAATCATTCCCCACACGTCCTCGGGTCGGAAAATGTGTCCGACACGTCCTCGTACGATTCACCGTACAAACGTGAAAGGTGAAGTCCGACCGCGGAATCACGATCCATCCCGTGCGTCCGAGGTGACAACCGGATGGAAAAATCACCGTCCGCACCGAACTCCCATAGCAACCATGGAGACGTGCCCGCATACGCGCCGACCCCCCCCCCAGCCCCCGTAGGTACGTGCCGACCCCCCCCCAGACCCCGTAGGTACGCGCCGAACCCCCCTGTATGTACACCCGTGTACGTGTCGAACCCCCCGTGTACGTTCGAGTCGAACCCCCCCATGTACGTTCAAGTCGTACCCCCACCCGTGTATGTACGGTGCGTACCCCCCCGTGTACGTTCGAGTCGAACCCCCCCCCCGTGTACGTTCGAGTCGAACCCCCCGTGTACATTCGCGTCGTACCCCCACCCATGTATGTACGGTGCGTACCCCCCGTGTACGTTCGAGTCGAACCCCCCGTGTACGTTCGAGTCGAACCCCCCCGTGTACGTTCGAGTCGTACCCCCACCCGTGTATGTACGGTGCGTACCCCCAGCGCGTAGACTCGAACGTACACGGGGGGGTACGACTCGAACGTACACGGGGGGTACGACTCGAACGTACACGGGGGTTCGACTCGAACATACACGGGGGGTACGACTCGAACGTACACGGGGGGTACGCACCGTACATACACGGGTGGAGGTACGACTCGAACGTACACGGGGGGGTTCGACTCGAACGTACACGGGGGGGTTCGACTCAAACGTACACGGGGGGTTCGACACGTACACGGGTGTACATACAGGGGGGTTCGGCGCGTACCTACGGGGTCTGGGGGGGGTCGGCGCGTACCTACGGGGGCTGGGGGGGGGGTCGGCGCGTACCTATGGGGGCTGGGGGGGGTCGGCGCGTACCTACGGGGGCTGGGGGGGGTCGGCGCGTACCTACGGGGGCTGGGGGGGGTCGGCGCGTACCTACGGGGGCTGGGGGGGGTTGGCGCGTACCTACGGGGGCTGGGGGGGGGGTCGGCGCGTACCTACGGGGGCTGGGGGGGGTCGGCGCGTACCTACGGGGGCTGGGGGGGGGTACGGTGCGTACCGGGCCACCTACTCTGGTCGATTCGCGCCGTACTTCGCTTTTGTGGCACTTTTTGGGTGCCGTGAAAATATTGCCGTCCGGACTGCTGTCGGTTCGAATCGTAATTCCTGGGTCGTGAAACGCTGCCTGAAAGCGTCCCGACGTCACGTCGCAGCATTCCCGGATCACATTCGTATGTATATTTTCGTCGGTCGGTGTTTTTTACGATTCGTACAGGAATGGTGTTTCCGTGCGAATCGTAATTCCATGTTTGTAAAGTTTTACGACCGGGTACGAGTCGGACGGGGAAAACGCTCCGACCGACGGTTCGTACCCGGTTTTTACCGGATCGTAATCGGCACCATAATGTAAAAATAAATTAAACATATATGTATAAAATATAAAATACATACTTACTTAATAACACATAAATAATTATTTTGATAACTTATAAATTGTTAAAAAAACATATTAAAAATTATAAATACATATATATCTACAAATACACCAAAAATATAAGTAAAAATATAAAATATATATATATATATCAAATTAAAAAATATATAATATGTTTAATCTATTTAAAATACATTACACACTATATTAACTAAAACAGTAGAGAAAATATTAGATAGCAGAGGATATACAATTACTATTCCTACTCCAGAGAGTGCAACAGTAGTGAAAGTGTTGGATAGCATAGAGATAAAAATTACTATTCCCACTCCAGTGAGTGCAACAGTATGGAAAGTGTTGGTTAGCGTAGGGGTAAAAAGTACTATTCCCACTCCAGAGAGTGCAACAGTAGGAAAAGTGTTGGATAGCGAAGGGGTAGAAATTACTATTCCCACTCCAGAGAGTGCAACAGTAGGGAAAGTGTTGGATAGCGTAGGGGTAAAAATTACTATTTCCACTCCAGAGAGTGCAACAGTAGGGAAAGTGTTTGATAGCGTAGGGGTAAAAATTACTATTCCCACTCCAGAGGGTGCAACAGTAGGGAAAGTGTTGGATAGCGTAGGGGTAAAAATTACTATTCCCACTCCAGAGAGTGCAACAGTAGGGAAAGTGTTGGATAGCGTAGGGGTAAAAATTACTATTCCCACTCCAAAGAGTGCAACAGTAGGGAAAGTGTTGGATAGTGAAGGGGTTACATTTATTATTCCCACTCCAGAGAGTGCAACAGCAGGGAAAGTGTTGGATAGCAGAGGGTTAAAATTAACATGCTTATCAATTAAATATTTTTTTTGAATTAAAAAAACAATTAATAAATAATTAATAATAAATTATTTATAAATAATAACAAAACATATTAATAATTACTTCATTAGAATTAAATTAATTCCCACTCTATTCCCCTATAAACCCACAACGTGCTCCTAAAAAACCCACAATTAATATAATTGTCAATTAATCAATTAATACAAATTAATTAACAATCAATATTTTATTAACAATAATTTAATTATCAATATCAATAAATACAAATTAATAATTACTTCATTAAAATTAAATTACTTCCCACCCTATTCCCCTATAAACCCCAAACCTACTCCTAAAAAATAACACAATTAATATAATTATTAATTAATCAATTAATAATTTTTTTTTACAAATTAATAATTAATTAACAATACATTAATTAAAAATACCTATAAATAGAAATTAATAATCACTTTATTAAAATTAAATTACTTCCCACCCTGTTCCCCTCCCTATAAACCCACAACTGACTCCTAAACAAAAATTAACAGAATTAATCTAATTATCAATTAACCATTTAATAAAAAATAATTACCAATTAATAATTAATTAACAATAAATTAATTATCAAAACCAATAAATAAAAATTAATAATTACTTTATTATAATTAAATTACTTCCCACCCTATTCCCCAATAAACCCACAACCCCTTAAAAAAACTATTAATCGATTTACAAATTAATTACTAAGAATTAACAACCAATTATTTACTAATTAATAATTAATTCTTTAACACAATTAACAATAGAAAATATTAAATACATAAATACTATTCAATAAAATATATGAATTAATTAATTATAATTAAATTACTTCCCACCCTATTCTCCTATAAACCCACAACCCGCTACGGAACTAAAACACAAAATTTACTTAAAAATCATTAATAACTTCTAAAAAATAAATACAATACTTGAACAAAAACATAGAATACATACATTTAAAATACATACAAAAATAAATAACACTAATATAAACATCGATATTATTAACAACGATATTTTTACAAACGATATTACTGTCTTCGATATCAACAACTCGATATTTCTTACCTTACTGTCGATATTCTGGCCCACGATATTCTTCCTTTCGATATTTTTGTACCTCGATAATAAAAACTCGATATTACTGTAGGTAAAAAAAAAACCTCGATAATATGTCTGTTTACCGTGTTCTTCATAATGGGTGCATCTGCAACTCTTACCTAAATTGGACCAGCATTTGCATGGTTCTGGTGGAAATGGGGATGTTGTTCCAGATCCTGGGTGCATAGATAGAAAAAAGGCTGCTGTCTTGTTTTTTCTTTTTTAAACTTTTTAGCAGTGGCAGCTCCTCCGCTAAGGCTGAGGCGCGTCACCCCACTGCCTTCAATCAGGGTAAGAAAGGATAAAACAAAACGATAATAACGTAATACGACTATCATTAAATTGTTTCCTCCTGCTGCAGCATCTTGCGTGAGCAGGAGAGGAGGGTACAACCCTCCAAGATGCACAATGACTGTTTGGTCTGCCCTCTCGGGCCGGCCAAACCAGTCATGCACACTTTCCCTGTTCTCCATTCAGGCTCCATTACAGCCTGCGTGGAGAACATGCCCACCCCTACAGCCCCTGCCTGAGCACTGTGTCACGGCACTCAGACCAATCACAATGCTGCATTGCAGCATTGTGACTGGTCAGGAGAGGAAGACTGGATGCCTGCATCCTGTTCCTGGCGACAAGAGCAGCAACAGAGACGCGTGGGACCCGGTGGGAAGGTGACTTTAAAAAAAATATTTGATCTCTCTGCCCCCCTGAAGTTATATTTCAATAGTGGTTCGTACTACTGACTTGGTGCCGCAGCAGATTGGTGATGTGTTGCATGCTACACTGTAAGGTGTAATTCATCGAAAAGTTATTTATAGTTGTTCTGGTGTTGAACGTGATGATCAAAGTGGTGCTATTATATTGCCATTTCTTGCTTCACTTGACTTGTAATGATGGCCCAAACGGTGCAGTTTAGTGTCAGTTTGGTGGGCAGGGCACTTCTCACATTTGTGGTAGGGTACCCTATCCTCCAGACTTTAAATGAGACCCATTATTTCCTGAAGCAGGCTCCTATGTTAGCCACTGTTTATATGAGCATTAATATTTGGGAAAATCCTACATATATGCAGAATTTACATTTAAACCATTGTCTGTTAATTTTTCATGCTGACCATCACCATCAAGGTCTAGATGAACAGGATACCAGTACTAAAAGTGTCCTTGAAAATGTGTGTGATTACACTATAGATTCCATATTTCATCCCAAAAAACCAAATAGTTTATAATATAATACATACAAATTACCTTCCTCTTCCATCTTCCTCATCACAGTCACCCAGGATCATGACTGCGATGACTCTGAGTAATGAAGATTACCGGTAAGTAACCGAGTCATTACCTTCCTCCTCCGTCTTCCTCGTCACAGACATGTTCCGGGGTGACTGTGACGAGGGAGATTATGACTCGGAATAACGAAGATGACCGATAAGTAACAGAGCCATTCCTAATTATGAAGGTCCTGATTCACCAAAGTAAACCTACACTTTAGTGTACATTTATGATTCTTTGCAAAACACGAAGCAATTTTACAAGTAGTATCTTTATGACTGTCCATTTTTTTTAATGTGCGGAGTCTCCTTCATGAGTTTGGGGACCCTCAGTCGTAAACATACTTCTCATAAAATTCCTTTGTGAATTTCAAAAATTCATAAAGGTCCACAAAAGTGTCGTAATTTCTGTGAATCAGGCCAGAAATGTCTCCAATGCTCCAAAAGAATGCTACACAAATGAAGGTAAGATTGCAGGTAGCCCAATAATGGTCACTCTACAGTTAATGTTATGAGACCTCTCTGATAGGAAGCACATTCATAGATATAGATTTATAATAAATGCTTCACACAAGAAAAGTGTTGGAGAGGTATCTAAGAGCAACCCTGGAAAATGCAATCATATCAGCGTGCTATTATACTGAGTGAGTATATCGAGTGAGTCTGACCATCTGCAGGAGGATTTGGGGACAAATTGTATAATTATAGGTGTCTACAAGAAAATTGTGTGGTTCCCTTAGAGCTCTTTGCCAGACCGTGTGGCAGATGATCCCTCAATCAACCCATAAAACAGTCCTCTATCCTCATCCCATCAGGGCATTTTCTTAACTAGTAGGATGGCGGGCGGTGGCACCACCGCAGTGCTGGCGGGCGGAAAAATGCATTTTACCGCCCGCGAGCAGCGGACCCCATGCCCGCCATATTAGTATTAGGCCTGGGCTAAAATTCCGTTCCGCTCGCGGAAATTGCGATAATTTGACATTTTCGCGTTCCGCGGAGAGCGCGAAAATGTCAAAATTTCCGCTATCCGCATTTTACCGGAAATTTTTTGCTTGCTCGCGCTGTGAAATAATACATTCTCGCGTTTGCGCGATCGCCTTACCAAGTTTTCCCGATCCGGTCGCATTCTCCACGAGATGTTGGATTGTTCGTAGCCATTTGCGGTGTCGCGCGACAGTTTGCGCCCGCAGTAACGTCATTCGTCGCGCGATCACGTCTTTCTTCTCGCGATCATGCACCGCAAGACAAGTGAAAACAAGATGGGCGCGCCCGCGAGCAACCGCATGGGTAAGTTGGCGAGCCGCGACCACGCAGAAAATACCGCGAACGGGCGGGAAAAAAACTTCTGCATCTTCGCGATATTTCCGCGTGTTTGCGGAGATTGTTAAAATTTTCGCGATAATTTGCGAAAGTGAATTTCGCAAATTCCGCCCACCCCTAATTAGTATGGCCAAACATAGCCCATTTCCCGTCTGCCGCGGTGCGACGCAAACCGCCATCAAAGTGCGCCCACCACCGCGGAGGTGTGAGCCAATGGAGACTCACCGCCGTGCGAAATTACGTCCGCCCTGCTCCACAAATTAGGATGCCCCAAACAACCAGTCACACCGCAGCGGAGAAACCAACAAACCAGAGACGGCAGAAGCTCGACAGCGGAGCGTGAAACCAGAGTCCCGGTCCACACCACCCGGAGACAACCACAATGAACCCAGCCCTACACGTTTTTCCGGTGCTGTACCTGATACATCACCAGCAACTCATGGACCGCAGGGGACAGGGTCCAAATCCACATCAGACACCCTGGTGGGGACAGGAACACATCCACAAGTGCACCCACACATGACCCACCTGCCACCAAGTCACCCCTCCGCATCCAGGACACACATTTTACGCGATCATGCAGCAATGTCCCGGTCACGTCACCACAGCGGTGAAGACAAGGGAATACATGCGCACAATGCAGAAGGCAGGGCCAGCGCCAAGCATGGGCATGGCACAAACAGCACAGGGCCATGCCTCCACCCTCCACACACTAGCACACCCCCTGAAGGCACATGTCATGTGCCCCTCCTGTGCACCCCCATGCACAACAACAAGCCAGGTGAATCCACACCCTGCACCACACAACAAACAACCAGGGAGACAGCCACAGCAGGAGTGGCTGCAGAGGAACACACAACACAGTAGCACAGTGCCAGGGAAACACACACACTACAACACCACCACACTCATTGCAATAACAATTAGTACAAGCACCAAATAAACACACACACATACAAGGAACAACGATCCTACTGGACACACAGCCTGCCAAGTCACACATACAAACCCTATACTGACACACAGACACATACACACACCACATGCCAACAGCAATGGAGCACAACAAATAGGAATGCCAAAGAGGGGTGCACACAAGTGGAAGGCCATGGAGACAAACAACAAGCATGTGTACATCACATGCAAGACAAGGAACACAGAACAACACCCTCAGCCCATCAAAGCACACATGGCTGGTACAGCTAGTGAAGTCAAACCACAGACAGCTCAATGCAACAACACAGGAAGACAGCAAGGTAAACCATGTATAGGCACAAGGATGAAAGGAAGGCCCTGAAGTCAAACTGTGAACAGCCACACATGTATACAACTACTTCACAGGAGTACTCCAGCAGCACAACACACAGGTCCCATTGACACACTCCATGACTGCCAAACACTAGTAGGAATTCACACACATACCCCCCTCACACCAGTAGCACACAACACCAGTGTCAAACACACTGAAGGCTGGCAATACTTTCCAGTCAATACACAGACAAACAATCACACACCCTGGGCGTAGCCACAAACATCACACACACACAGGGATGCCAGAACAAATGTCTGCACATAAACAACAGACAAACACATAACCCAACAGAAACACACACAGAAGCACAACAATAACAGACCTCCCCTGTGCAGCTAAACAGATGCACAGGCAAAACAATCACAAAGCAAACACAGCAGGACATCAGGGGATGCACACCAGGCAATGACAAGGCAACATACACACACAGCACTGCATACACAACAAGCAGTGTGTGCACACCAAGCATACCAGCCCCACACAGACATGAGTGACATAACATTAACCCACACAACACCAATCAGCACAGCACAAAGACAACAGCACACCCAGGAAGTGAAGCAGTCCCACAGCCAACACATATACATCCAACACAACACCAACAGATGCACAAGTCTGGGACAGAAAGGTGGAAACAACTTGACCAGAGGACTGGGCAGCACACACAGTTGAACTGCATATTAGCAACCATGACTGCCAAACAGCACAAAAACATGACATATAACCCATTGGGCAAATGCCCTGAGAGACACATTGCTCCTGGCCAAAGAACTGCACCACAAAGCACAGTGTCACAAATGAAGTGATGGGGAGGCACAAACACATGTAAACCAAGGGGACAGCTGACATCAAAGTAAAGTGTACTGCATGTCAGTAGGGGACATGGCAGGAGTGTACCATACACAAATAGAGGTAGTACAGACTCACAATGGGTAGGCATCTGAAGCACAGATAGGGGATGGTATGACACCACACACAACATGCCATACTGGAGGCAAAAAGGCACCATGTGACAGCAATACATGAGAAAACACAACCACAATGGCAGTGAGGAGCAGCAGGTCTGCACAGTCGCCACAAACAGTAACAAGACACATGGATGATCACAAAACACAACACTGACTTGCCAGTCACACACTCTGCATACTCACAAGTGAGAAAAACAAGTAGGAGTCAGCCAGAACTGCAGGGACACACCAACACACTGCACAGTGCACAACATACACCTCACACATGTGCATACAACCACATTGACAGGGCTGAACAATCAAAACAACAGGCAAACAACTCCTGAGTGGCACATGTGTGTAGTTGACAATGAAGGGGCACGCACACATCAACACTCCCGACAAAGTCACCCCCTTCACACTGCACACTTCTTGACCACCCAAGAGCACACATTGAAAGTAAGCCATGGGACTAGGATGACTGGCCATCACAAGATGACCACACACATACACCACTGGGCACACATAAAGGAAGAATACACATACATGATGACCCTGGCCAGCCTGCCTGCAATACTGTGGATAGAATCCCACTCTGTGCCAGCAGTGCCCCCCAACCTGACATGTGTACAATATAGCCAACATGAACAAATAAAGAAACTGACAACTGCTTTCCATTTAAAATTGACATCATTGCCCCCACAAGTATCAGGGCCAGGAAGAACTGAAGTCCCTGTCACCCCTGTAAAAAATAGAGTAAGTGAGCCAAGACATTGGCTGTGTTGAAGTGGCACACAGACCATGTGGCACATTAAACCATATACACACAGCAAAATAACTTTATTCAGTAAGGACACTGACAAAACAGACAACAGGAGCAACTGTCTTTATTCACATATTGCACAGATAGGCACCATGTGTAGAGAAGAGCAAGGCACAAAATGCACAGTATGTCCATGAGAAGCTGCACAGGCAAGGGCAAATAGCAAGGCCAGTGGCTACTTCAGGGCGCAGAGTTTGTCTAGGAGAAGCTGCACAGGGAAAGGGAACACAGCAAAGAGCAACACGGCCAGTGGCAAAAACGAAGTGCAGAGTATGTCCATGAGAAGCTGCACAGGCAAGGGGCACACAGCAGTGAATGACAAGGCCAGTTGGCAGGGCAACGTGCAGAGTATGTCCATGAGAAGCTGCACAGGGAATACTTGAACACAGCAAAGAGCAACAAGGCCAGGCGCAAAAAAGAAGTGCAGAGTATGTCCAGGAGAGGCTGCACAGGGAATGTGTGCGACTGTACCTTTCCATGGTCAGCAACACAGTCAGGGGGTAACAATGTGCAGTACAGGCCCACCTGTGTGAGAGACAGGTGTGTGAGGGTGAATATCACTCAGACTTGGCTGGCAGGCGGACTGGGAGCTGGCTGTGTCTCGGGGACTGTCGGGGCACTTGACCGGGGAGAGAGCGGCCCAGCTGAGGTAGAGCTATCAGTGGCTTGGCAAGCCGGAGGGCTGCTTGGACCAGGTGGTGTAGTGGCACGTGGAGGTGTAGTCATGCAAACAGGAGACACTGTGTGGCTGAGAGATTGTGGAATGGTGCCTTTCCACTTCTTGGGGATTCTAAATGGCTTGCCTGACTGGATCAATGGGAAGTGGTGTGGACACAACAGGCACACTCACCACCAAAGCTGCATCAGGTGCCGACGCTGGCACTCCCACTGAGGATGTGCTGGATCCGACGGAACGCTTTGCCTGGCTTCGCCTTTGCCCCTCCATCCCCTGTTTACTAGGTGTTACCCCTTTAGTGCCCTCCTTCCCCTGCTTCACTGGGCTTGGAATGGGAGTCAAGGTGGTGGGTGAATCTATCTTGGAGCCCTTCCTAGGTGTACCCTTGGCATGCACCACCTTCTCGGTGGGCACAGAAACTGTATGCTTCTCTTTGTGAGATGCTTTAGGGACAGGAGAGCCCTTGGATGGGGATGCCTCTGAGGCATGTGAGCCTAAGGTCTGCTTCTTAGCATTTTTGCCCTGGTGTCGCCTGATGGGCTTTTGTCCTTGCGCTCTGGGGTGGCTTTGGTCTTCTTTGGGGATGGTGTCTGTGCCTGTGACCGCTTGGGTTGTTGCTGCTGTGTGCTTTGTGTGCTGTATCGTGACTTTAAGGTATGTGGACCGTGGTCACTATCATTAGACATGGCCAATGCCAGGGCGGTGGACAAAGGGACCGAGCTGGAAAGTGAGTATGTGCCTGTTGAAGGGCTGGTGTCACTGTGGAGGACAAAACCTGGACAGTCCGGTGCAGCCCACCCACCTCTGAATGTATGCCCCCCATGAAAGCAACCACCTGTGCCAATTTGTTGTCGTGGTCAATGAAGGCATTGAGGAGTGCTGTCTGGCCTACACACAGCTGGCGCAAAAGGTCCACAGACTCAGCACTGATGGCAGCAGGGGGGACAGGTGTAGGGGCAGCAGTGCCTGTGGGGGGAAGGACACTCTTCCCCTCTTTCTGAGGTGAACACGGGCAGCACCAGAGGAAGTGGCTGGGAGGGTTGGCACTGGTCGCTGTGTGGTGGAAGATGATGCAGAGTCCCTTTTCCATGTGCCCGCCAACATGGATGCATCCCCGCTGGCATCAGATGATGTGGTACTTTGCGTCTCAGGCTGGGATTCCTCCAGCATACTCCTGTCCCCCTCTGAGGCGCTGGTGACATCTGTGTCACTGGGCTCCTGTGCAGCTGTTGTGCTTGTTTCACCCCTACTGGTGTCCGTCTCCTTTCCCTCCATGACCACAGGAGATGCTGCATGAGAGAGAGAGAGATGTAGGGTCAATTCAGTGGAAGCAACAGAATAAACATATGCAAGCAATGCTAACAAAAGATGACTAAATCTACATGTTGCACACCACCCTGTAAAATCACATTGTGCTAACTCACTATATTGACTCAAACAGTGCGTGGAAACTTGTGGCAGTGGGTGCGCCATCAGTTTGAGACACCCAGAGCCCTCACCTTGGCCGCAATGGCCCTCCACACGGCCTTACGCTGGTGTACCCTGAGCTGCAGGCATGGGAGACAAGAGGGGGAAATGATCAGTGACACAGTGTTATGTACCAACATCTCTCAGTACAGCAGCAAGATAACAGAGACAAGAATACATCTCACATGGTACATCTGCATGGGAAAAGCTGATGTAAATACATGCAGGTGTGAGGGGGAACACAGTCCCTGCACAGCTCACACACATGCAGGATGCCAGCACTGAAACCCCTGTGTAGCCAGCCCACATCTCCAGTCCATTTTTAGGTTGAGCAACACATACATCACATATCAACCTGTGTTTGGGGGTAGACTCACTGTGTTAAAGACCGTGCAGCCCTCAATGTCCCTGCCCTGTGAATAGATAACTGTGTTAATCAATTCATGATCTCACAAATCCAAAATCCTCATCACAAGGCAGGTCGTGTGCAAACTACAGTGCTGAGATGGCTTATAACTGGAGTGCAATGAGAAAAGACTGATGTAATACTCTGTAAGTGAAGTGATGTGTCCTTGTCTTATTGGGCGGGGACTGTGCAGGCCAGCTGGGCTCACACTGAGATGGACAACAGGGGCACACACAGCCATTCAGCCAAGCAATCACTGTCCTGACTCCTGCATGAACAACTTTCTGCGTCACTGTATGGCTGACAACACAACACAATTCACTCAAACATACATGTGCAGGCAGGGTAACCTGTGGCATTGGGTACACACCTTCCCCCTGGAGACAGCAAGTTAGGCAGTGCATGACACAACCACACACTCTCAGACACATACTGCATCAGTCCAACTACATGTGTGCCACCCTGCCCCCCCCCACTGTTGAGGACTTACCATGACATTTGGGGCACCATAAAGCCTTGGGTACTGTGTGAGCACCTCGTCCACCAGGACCTCCAGCTCCTCGCTTGTGAAGGGACTGGCACGGATCTTCTCTGTCCTTGCCATCACTGTGGACATGAGACAACAGCGGCGGAATTGGGTGGTGAGGGGTCTCAGGCCGAAGTCCCTGGAGGCAGCAGCAGGTGAGGGGTCTCTGGCAGCAGTCCCTGGAGGCAGCAGCAGCAGGTGAGGGGTCTCTGGCAGCAGTCCCTGGAGGCAGCAGCAGGTGAGGGGTCTCTGGCAACAGGCTCTGGGAGCAGTGGAAATGTGAGGCTCCCTCCCACACATATATAGCCCCCTGGGGTCATTTCAATGGTGCCAAGCTGCAGCAATTGGTGGTCCAGGTCTGCCTTTTTCAAATGCATCCAATGACCGACTCCGCTGTGGCGAAGCACGCCTAGCCTGACTTTCAAAATTGCATCATGCTGCAGCAAGCAAGGTTCCCATTGCTGTAAGGGCATGCTCCATGGCGGTGACACACCGCAGGGGCCCGGCGGTAGCTACCGCGATGGTGCATCTTTCAATTGCATCCAATGACCGGCTCCGTGGTGGTGGAGCACGCCTACCGCGATTTTCAAAATTGCATCATACCACCGCAATCAAGGTTCCTATTGGGCGTAAGGGCATGCTCCATGGCATTGATACACTGCTGGGGCCAGGCGGTAGCTACCGCAATTTGGGTGCTATACATTCACATGTGGCTCCGCGATTTGGGTGGCGGAGCATACCAACCGCCATTTGGGCATGTCTCCATGGCTATCACTATTGCACTTGTGTAAATGGGGAGTGCTGGTGACAGGCGGTAGCTACCGCAATTTGGGTAGCGGGTAGGGGTGGGCGGAATTTGCGAAAACGACTTTCGCAAATTATCGCGAAAATGTTAAAAATCTCCGCAAACAAGCGGAAATATCGCGAAGATGCGGAAGTTTTTTTCCCGCCCGTTCGCGATATTTTTTGCATGGTTGCGGGTCGCTAACTTACCCCTGTGGTTGCTCGCGGGCGCGGCCATCTTGTGATCGCGCTACGCATGACGTCACTGCGGACGCGAACTGTCACGAGACAGCGCAAATGGCTAAAACAATACAACATCTCATGGAGAACGCGACCGGATCGGGAAAACTTGTCGGCGAACGCGGGGATTCAGGTAAGGCGATCGCGCGCGCGCGAGAATGTATTATTTTACAGCGCGAGCAAGAACCAAATTATCGCAAAGCTGCGGAATGCGGAAATTTTGACATTTCCGCGCTCTCCGCGGAACGCGGAAATGCCAAATTATCGCAAATTCCGCGAACGGAACGGAAATTTTGCCCAGGCCTAGTAGCGGGGCATGCCAACCGCCATTTGGGCATGTCTCCATAGCTATCACTACCGCACTTGTGTATATGGGGAGTGCTGGTGACACACCGCTGGGGACAGGCGGAAGCTACCGTGATTTGGGTGGCAGGGCATGCCAACCTCCATTTGGGCATGTCTCCATGGCTATCACTACCGCACTTGTGTATATGGGGAGTGCTGGTGATACACCTCTGGGAACAGGCGGAAGCTACCATGATTTGGGTGGCGGGGCATGCCCACCGCCATTTGGGCATGTCTCCATGCCTATCACTACCGCACTTGTGCAAATGGGGAGTGCTGGTGACACTGCTGGGGACTGGCGGTAGCTACCGCGATTTGGGTGGCGGGGCATACCAACCGCCATTTGGGCATGTCTCCATGGCTATCACTACCGCACTTGTGTATATGAGGAGTGCTGGTAACACACCGCTGGGAACAGGCGGAAGCTACCGCGGTTTGGGTGCCATACTATCACAATGGCCATCTGGCAAACATCAACAGCGCACAGTGCCCACATGGTCAATGGCACATCATTGTGCACACAATACCAATGTTCCATTTACTCCACTGGTGACTACACATGCCATGTTTGTGTATGTGATTTCGTAGATTGGCATGTACTCCCTCACATGTCACTTATGATATTGATGGTCGTGTACACAGGACAGTGTTTTTATGACTCCACAATGTGTAAACATTTCAATGTGTTGAGGTGCAGTGACAATCACAGCAATGTTCGTCTCAATGAATGATGTTCTTTTTTGCATGTCCTCTGATGTCTGATCATGCACACAATCGTCATTTCTACTCAGACTGTTGTCATTGTGTTGTGGATGTGTGCCAGGTTCAAATGACGCATGAAGGTGTGCCAGGTACAGCAGCTAGGTATGAGAAAGTGGGGTTGATTTGTTACACATATGCTGGATGCTATACTCCCAGGCGTGCCCATGGTAAATGTGGCCATATCCCTATGTGTATTCACATAGACCGAGGTGGTGTTTGAAGTACTTGTTTTGTGTAAGTTGACAGGTGTGCCATTTGTGTAGCTGAAGGTGTCCCTACATGTAAGCTGGTCTGACAGTCATTGTTGGCATTGTGTCATCCAGAACGTGAGATGCTGTGCCCATCTCATGATGTATTGCATTGACATGTGTCTACTTTTATCTCAACTAGGAGGAGACCAAACCTGCTTCGTCACTTGACAGTGCTGGAGGACATGGAGGATGTGGCAATCATCCGGAAATGCCCGTCTGGATAGAGCAACCCTAAAAACCCTTTGTGATATGTTGGAGCCCCACCTGCAGCCTCGCATAACATATCCAACAGCTTTCACCCCAACATACAAGGGCATGGTGGCCCTGCATTTTTTTGCCACTGGATCATTCCAGCATAAGGTGGCCAGCACAGGTGGAATGTCACAACCTATGTTCAGCATGGTGCTGCGTGATGTTCTGTCCGCCATGATGATCTACAAGGACAGATATATCCATTTCCCCAAGGGGCCTGAATTGGCAGCTGTGGAGGGAGATTTCTATCCCCTCGGACACATCCCCCATGTTGTTGGTGCCATTGATTGCACCCATGTTGGGCTTGTGCCACCACAGGAATCGTAAACATTACCACTCCATAAATGTGCAAGTGGTGTGCCTGGCAGATATGATCATCTCACATATGTGTGCCGAATTCCCAGGCTCTAACAAACAAATGATGGATGGAATGCTGACAATGCATACATTCTCCCCCAGTCAAGAGATCTGGGTTAAATCCATCGTTCTTTTGCCCACTACACCACCCCAGTTTAGACATGGCCATATGCAAATCAGTCTTGACCCTGTGCCTCATGGGAACAGTCCAGCCCAAACTGCCAAGCCATGTCTTCCCTGGACCGGAATCAAGCATCCTAGGACCGGTTTCTGGCTATCAGCCGTCATCAGCCAGGATAGCGTGACTCCAGTGACGTAGTGAGCCCGGGTCCCACGTCTGGGAATACCCATCCCACTTAGGGCGAAAAGCGTTACAACAAACAAATGATGGACGGAATGCTGACAATGCATACATTCTCCCCCAGTCAAGAGATCTGGGTTAAATCCAATTCCCAGGCTCAGCCCATGACTCCTACATCCTGCGGACTCCTACACCCTGCGGAACAGCATTGTACCCCAGCTGATGGCTAATCTGCTTCCCGAGCGGATTGTGGGTGAGTATGCCTAGTCGTATGGCATGCTGGGTGTGTGGCCTGCTGCCCTCTGCCTCAGCGACATTGCAATGTTTATTTGTGTTTGTCATACCTAGGTGACTCTGCATGTCCCAACCGTCCCTGGTTGCTGAGCCCACTGCGGAATCCCAGGACCCCGGCTGAAGTCCGCTACAATGATGCACATGGGAGGACACGTTGTGTGGTGGAGCGTACTTTTGGTCTGCTTAAGTCACGTTTCCGCTGCCTGGACAAGACCGGAGGTGCACTGGTGTACGCGCCAGGGAAGGTTTGTCAGATTATAGTGGCATGCTGCATGCTCCACAGCCTAGCCATTCGCAAGAAGATTCCCCTGCCCCTGGATGATGATGAGGACCCAAGGCCCCCACCTGCATACCAACTTGTGTCCAGTGATGAGGACGGTGGAGAGGAGGAAGGTGTTGACCTGCGTCAACAGCTCATCACCCGCTGCTTCACTTGAAGGTGGGTGACAATGTACAACGTACCCATTGTCTGATGATGTTGCTGTTGTTGTGAAGGGGTATGTGAGATTTGTGACAGCCGCCGATTGTAGACTCAGTGGTGGCTGGCAATGTTTCTGGGTCAGGTCATTTAGGAACATCTACAGGATGTGTATGTTGACACTTGTTGCCCATTGTGATGTGTGCATGTTGGATTATCTTGATGGTAGGTGTCGTGTGATGTCTGTGATGCCACACCCAGAACAGTGAATGTTGTTCTGTTGTGTTTTCCTAGGTGCCTTCAACTTCTCCTTGCCTACATACAGTCCATACTCCTGGTACATTGTGACCATGTTGAAGACTGTACATCCTGGAATAAAGACGGAGCAGACACAACAACATGTGTGTAAGGATTTTTTATTTACAATGGTGACATGTGAGGGGGGGTGAACATTTACATTGAGGTGATTAGTGGAACAGTAAATTGACATTAATGGTAAATGAGATAATCGAGCAGTCAGACCCAGTCCAACATACAGATGCCATTCACAAGGCAGTGTGGGGACAGACAGTCCAAAACGTCAATGCAGTGGTGAAGAGGGTTGCCATCATGGCTGGCCCCGTGACTGGCGTTTGGCAGGTGTTTTGCCTCCAGATACTCCCAGGGTTTTCTTAGGGCACCCCCTTCGACACTTGGCGGGGGGGCCCTCCTGCAGGGCCAGTGGGGTCTGAGGACTCACCCCTCTCTGTGGCCGCAGGGAAGGATGGTAGACTGTCATCCTGCAGCCCACCAGAGGAAGGTGGAGGTGTTGGCTGTGGCACAGGCCTGTCCCTCAGTACCGCCACTTGCTGGCCCAAGAGGTCCACAATTTGTCCCATGCGGGTGTCGATGGACCTCATCAGCAGGATGAGCTCGCGTAACAGTTCGTCCAACTGGCCCATTCGTCCCTGGGCCCGTTCATATGCCCCAAGGACTCTGGTGATGTGGTTCAGGGATTGGGTCCCAGCCTCGTGTTGTCTGTGGGTGACCCTGCCCCTACCACCTTCCCTGCTGCCACAGACCTGTTTCCCCACCACTGTAGGCACCCGCATCCTCACCCTGCCCTCCTCAATCAGTGGGGTGGGGTGGTCACCCTCTGGGACAGGGGGAGTGTTGCAGGCAGCACTGGTGGTGGTGATGTTGGTGGTGGTGGTAGTGATGGTGGTGGTGAAGGACGCACAGGTCATGTCAGCAGGGATCTGCAGAGACATTTGTATTGCAGCAGATGTGGTGGGGGGACGATGGTGTCCTGGGACCTGTTGCGCCCTGGCACACCAGATGGGCAGGCTTCGAGCTCATCGTCCAGAGAATCCCGGGAGTCAACATCCGAGAGTCCATGTACCGTGGTGGGGGAGACTGGCTCTGCAGGTTGCTGGTGTTGTCCTCTGCAGTCAGTTCTTGGTCACCTGTGGGTCAGATGGGAAATTTTCACTGTAGTGCACCCCGCAAGCTTTGTGTAAGCTGTATGTCATTCACTGTTTGTACACTACACAGTTGACTTATCATCACATTGTTTTCTATGTGCACTACTGTGCCTCCTGACATGATGCTGTGGTACATGCATTACTTGTCCATGGTGTGAGGTGTCAATACATACCATGCGCCACGTGCATAATTTGTGATTACAGGGACCTGTTGACATCTAGGGACTAGCACAACATATTATTTAATTGAGGACTCTTTGTTCATTTGTCTGACCTGGCAGACGTCACATCTGGCCACGGACTGGCCATTGTCATCTCCTGCATACTTTTGTCCTGTCATGTGCATATCTTGATTTGTACCAACAAACATGCTTTCTTTTTTTCCGAATGGTCCTTGTTGCTCTGGCCCCATGGCACTGCACATGTCAATAGGTGCTGTGCATGATTGTGCAAAGACTTTCTTCTACATGTGCATTGGTGTGTCACACTTTGGTTGCTGTGACAGTTTCCTTTGCTTACCTGTGTGCACACTGTGCGTTGCAATAGGGTCGGTGTGCATATTTGTGCAATGAGAGGGCTGGTGTTGTCATATGGCACCATTTATTTTGTGACTAATGGGTGGGTGCACGTACTGGCTACTTACCTGTTATGTGCTCACATTTGGCTTTGTTATGTGACACCTCTGTGTGTGCGTGGTGGAGGCTTACATCCTGCTCAGTGGTGTCACAAGACAGAATAATATGTCTACCTACCTGTTAGTTTGTTAGAGATGATCCATTAGATGCATGCCACATGCATCTGGGTGGAATGCAGAGCTCTATCTTGCTGTACTGGGGGTCAAGGGTGCATGGTGGGAGTAGTGGTACAGGCCTCCCACCCACAAACACCCTCCCAGGGAAGATGGCTACCTACCTGTAAGTTTGTTAGGTGTACTGCAATGGCTTGCAACTGCTTCTGGGTGGGGAGTGCTCCATCCTGCTCAGGTGTGGGACAGGGGGCATGGTAGGAGTTGTAGTGCTGGCCTCCCACCCACAAACACCCTCCCAGGGAAGATGGCTACCTACCTGTAGGTTTGTTAGGTGTACTGCAAAGGCTTCCAACTGCTTCTGGGTGGGGGAGTGCTCCATCCTGCTCAGGTGTGGGACAGGGGGCATGGTGGGATTAGTGGTACAGGCCTCCCACACACAAACACTCTCCCAGGGAAGACGGCTACCTACCTGTTAGGTGAAGGTGAACAATGCAATGGATGCCACATGCTTCTGGGTGCGAGTGAGCACTCCATCCTGCTCAGGTGTGGGACAGGGGGCATGGTGGGAGTAGTGGTACAGGCCTCCCACCCACAAACACCCTCCCAGGGAAAATGGCTACCTAACTGTTTGTTTGTTGAGGGTAATTTAATGGCTGACACATGCTTCTGGGTGTGGTGAGGGGCTCCATCTTGCTAGGCTGTGGGACAGGGGGCATGGTGGGAGTAGTAGTGCAGGCCTCCCACCCATAAACACCCTCCCTGTGAAGATGGCTACCTACCTGTACGTTTGTTTGGTGTACTGCAATGGCTTCCAACTGCTTCTGGGTGGGGGAGTGCTCCATCCTGCTGAGGTGTGGGACAGGGGTCATGGTGGGAGTAGTGGTACAGACCTCCCACCCACAAACACCCTCACTGTGAAGATGGCTACCTATCTGTAAGTTTGGTTGAGGTACTGTAATGGCTTGCAACTGCTTCTGGGTGGGGGAGTGCTCCATCCTGCTCAGGTGTGGGACAGGGGGCATGGTGGGAGTTGTAGTGATGGTCTCCCACCCACAAATACCCTCCCAGGGAAGATAGCTACCTACCTGTAAGTTTGTTAGGTGTACTGCAATGGCTTGCAACTGCTTCTGGGTGGGGGAGTTCTCCATCCTGCTGATGCAGTGGGACAAGGGGGCCTGGTGGGAGCTGTAGTGCTGTCTGCCTGTACACATGCCCCCATGGTAATGTTCCTAGCTACGTTTGGGGTGTATGGGAGTGAGTGGATGTTGGATCTGTGAGACATGTTTTTGTGGAATTTGTCCTAGGTGGTGTAGCTTTGTAGTTGTGCAAGACAGTACATAGCAGTGTGGCGGTAGTCATTTGTTTGTACTTACCAGCCTCCACTTCCCAGGTACTCCTGTGAGACTCTCTGGATGCAGTATGGCAAGCACTTTCTCTTCCCATGGTGTGTATGGTTTGGGTGGAATGGGAGGTCCACCACCAGTCCTCTGAGCCAGCTCACGGTTCTTGCTCCTCTTCTGTTTGACAACCGTCTTCAGGTCATGCCACGGCTTCATGATTTCATTTTTTGAGCGCGGGGTGGTCCCTACTGCATTGACCTTCTCGACTATCCTTGCCCACATTTGTGTTCTTGTGGCTAATGGTGTCTGTTGGAACCAGCTACCATACAGTTGTGGTTCCACTCTGACAATCTCATCTACCATGACCGTCAACTCACTCTCTGTGAATTTGGGCATCTTATGTGTTGCCATGTTGGGTGGTGTACAAAGTGGTTGTGGGTGCAGGAGTGTGAGTGGTGGGTGTGGTTGTTATGTGTATGGTGTGTGATGTGCAGGGGGGTTGGTAGTGCAGGTGTGGAAGTGGTGGTGGTGCTGTGTGTGGTGTAGCTAGTGATGTGTTCTTTGCCTCTAAAGGGGCTGGTTTTATACTCAGCTATGTGGGTGTGTCCAAATGGGGGAGTGCTGTCAGGTGTGTTGTGTGTGTTGTCCTGGGAATTGTATTTTTCTTTTTGCCATGTGGTTGTGTCATTGGGGTGTGTTTTGTGTTTTTGGGGGGCAATGCTAGTTTGCTGTGTGCACTTTTTGGCCTTATTGTGGCTTTTTTCATTCGTCCGCCATATTTTTCACGGATCGTCCGCAGCGGTGCTATGCTGCAGCTCATCTGCCGGCGCTCCCATTCAACCCTGTTTGCGACCGCGGCGGTCGGAAACAAACAGAACATACCGCGGGACCATCGGGGATATCCTAATTTCCAGTGTGGTGTTTCTGCTCTGCTTGCGGCGGGTTGGTGTTTTTCCGCCGTGAATCCGACTGCCGCGGATGGATTTTGGCCATCTCAGCCCGCTACAGGCGGTTTTTCTTGGCCCCGTTCCGCCACGGTCGGTGTTTTTGGGTGGTTGATCCTAATTTCCCCGCCGGTTTTTCCATGGTGCTGGCGGGCAGTTGTTTTCCGCTTCCATGGCGGTCGGGGTGGTTTTCCGACCGGCATCCTTACAGACCTCTTAGTGTCAGCCTCACCTAGAGGCTGATGCTAAGCATCGGCTTCTGATTCTATAGGAAACTGAGGTGGCAACTGTCCTTGGATTGTGGGACCTGGATTATTTTACAAGAGAGGCAGTGAGATAGGTTTCTCATGAAGATTTCCAATCCCTTCTTGGACGCTTTACCACAATACCTAGAGATTTATGCTTCCTCTGCTACATATCTTATTTAGGAATAGGTCTATAATCAGAAAGGAGATTTATACTAAATACTATTAAGAGTTAATGCATGCCAGCAGTCACTGGCAACAGTCATATGGTTTTCATTTCCTGAGAAAATTACACCATTTGTTTGAGAAATAGAAAATTTGCCACAGTTTAATAATCCAAATTTGCTCCAACTTCCACCTCGCTTTTTGTAAGGCAAATATCACTGTTAGTGGCATATGGCAATGATTCTTAAAATTTGCAGTAAATGTTTCAATCGAAGTGCATACAGTATCAGCTCAAAGTTCAGGAATAGTGATGATTCAAAATTGTGCGTGGCATAAAGGAGACATACAAATTACACATAAGATTTTGTGGCATTGATTTTTTTCTGAAATGCTCTTAATCTGCTGATACTTTTATAGTGCCTTCACCCAGCACCTCTGTTTTCTCTAGCCTTGCCACTATACCCTCCTTTGGAATTTGGAGTTCCCTACCTCATGCCCGGACAACTCCACTTGTGAGCAACAGCCTTCAAGAAATCCCTAAACTCATTCATAGGAAGAAGGGGTCTCAATGTTTTATTTTCCTTACTTGCATGAAATAGTGAGGACCTTTTTAGAGAGTGAGTGAATGGAATTGCAGTAAACTACATAGCCTAGCATGGCCCTTGTGGGTCATCAGTCCAGACAGACACATGCTAATTAGGGGTATGGAAAGTTGTGAAGTTCTTGCACTTGTGAGTTCACTAAAATTGGAAACGTCACATAGTGCAAACTTCTGGAGTACTAAAAAATAGAGAGTAATCATCTTCTTGAGGTAGTTGAAAACTATTACTTATGTCAAATGGGACTGTGAGAGACTGCTTCTGATAATGGGGAACTGGTAGCAGTCTGCGGCCACGCATATCTACTGCTCTGAGGTCTGCACCTGTGCACTTTTTCCCAGCCAGTCTGCCCTGTGCTATAACCCCACTACCACTGATATTTTGCTGCCAAGCTTAGGTGCCCTTCACGGCCCGCCTACCCACAACATGAACTGCTCCACCTGATGCACACTGCTCCCTCTCCTGCTGTCACCCTCCTCAGTACCTCTTTCTGGTGATCGCATTACAGAGCAGTCTAATCACATCTGATCCCATATGTTTTGTAGGCAGGACAAACAGGAGCAGGCAAGGGTTTTTAAGAGATGTGGGATTTGGTTTACCCCTTCTCCTCTATGGATTTGGTGGAGTGGGGAACCTTCCCTGCATTTGTTAAGGGTAAAGTTTCCAGACTTCTCCCAACTACAATGGTGTAGTAAAATCTTTCTTCACTCCTAATGCTAGTATGTATTGTTATGTTATATATAGTATATTTATAAGTGTGCATACAGATACGCCTCTTGAAGAAATAGTAAAATTCCCCGTAATTCGTTTTGGAATATCTCCGTGCGGCCAATAAGTACTTCAAGTTTGGACTTCGTGCTATGTCCAGAAAATTTCGTTTTCCCTCTAATATCCGCAGTAAACGGGCGTGCGGCACGTGTATGGAAAAGGCAATATTGTACTATTGATATTAGAGGGGAAACAACATTTTCTGGACATAGCACGAAGTCCATACTTGAAGTACTTATTGGCCGCACGGAGATTTTCCAAAACGAATTATGATGAATTTTACTATTTCTTCATTACTTGGGAAACTTAATACTATTTTGGACATTTTGGTTGGACGATTACAATGGAATGATAAGATATACAGTGTGTTACCTGTACTGTGATTAAGAATTGGCCTGGAGCCTTACTTATCATTAACAAGAGACACTGCACGTTGATGAGCCCTGAAGAAGTCCCAAGGGGATGAAACGCGTTGGCAAAGCAATTGTATGGTGATTTTAATAAAAAGAGGATAATTGATTTATAATAAAGGACGAATTAAGAAACTACAATCAAGACTTACGTCATTGATAGATACATGTGCTGTGGGAAGCCGAATGAATGTGTCACCTTGTTATGCTTTCATTGCAATAAGTTGTACTATGCTAGTTACAGAATAGAATTAAATTTCTCGAGTGCAGGGTCAGTTTGTAGTTTGTCAATGGTGATTTTGACCACTAAATTGGGATGCATGTGGCATGTGGGTCACATCCCAGACACGCTGCACCGAGGTTTTACATTAATACAATAGGCAGACTTTGTTGGTTACGTTTGGTGCTGGTCATTTTAAAAGCTCTGACCCTGATCGTTGCTTAATGTAGGAGCAGGTTTTGTAGCTTGTTTTTCTCTGTTCTTAATGGGGGTATTGTGTGGTGGATTGTGTTGATCTCTGGGCCCTGCGCTGCTGGCATCCCCATATTTGTTTATTTTGGGGTGTTTTTACCCTTATTGAGGGGCTCTGTTTGCAATGGGTCACTGTGGCCTAGCGTTTAAGGTCCTAGGGCCACATGTTTCAAGTTTGGAAACAGCAATGACCTAATTACGATTTTCTGAGAATTGCAATAAGGTAATTGCTATTTCCAATGTATGAAACTCCACGAGTTTCATATAGCGATTCCTAGTGGGTTGCAAATCGACCTACTTCATTAATATTAATGAGGTAGATCGCAATTTGTGACCCCCAAGGAATCACTAAATTCACAGGGATGGTGGCCTGCTGAGGTCACCATGTCTGTGATTGCTTTTAAGTAAAGCAATCTCCTTTTTTAAATGCAGCCTGTTTTCCTTAAAGGAAAATGGGTTGTGTTAAAAGAAAAAATGAAACTTTTTGTTTTGAATTTTTAAGAGCAGGCAGTGGTCCATGGAACCAATGCCTGCTCTTAAAAATCTTTAATAAAACCATTCCCAAAGGGAATGGTTTTATTAAAGTTTGCGAATGGGCTACCACCAACTTGAAGTTGGTGGTAAATTGCGAATGTTTTGCAACCGCATTCACGGTCACAAACTTTTCATGCATACCGTTACGATTCGGTATTTGGAAGGGACACCCTAAACATGTCCATTTCAAATACCGAATCGCAAACCCATTTTGCGATTAGATAACAGGTTACCGAATTGCAGAATAGGGTTTGATATATGTAAATAGCCTTTTTTGCATTCGCAAATGGGCTGATACTGCGAATTGGTTGATCTGTGTGGCCCTTAGCCTCTTGCCCTGGAGGTTATGTGTTTATTTCTTGCTATTTTGATGTTGACGAGTGCTCAGTTACGAGCATGTGCAATGGTATATTAATCGTTAAAGGTTGGAAAATATATATTTTTTAAGGGTTATGTGTCCTATCTTCATTATCTATCTCGAGGCTGGAGTTCCTGTCCCCCACTTGTGGCCTCGTAACCCTTAGAATTCCGGTGTGGGGTTGATGTCCCTTATGTCAGGGATGGGATGCTAGGCTTGGGTTGATCTGCAATGGCGTGCGCCCTTAAAACTGAGTCTGGAGGGTCTGTTGTTGTGGCCAAGCCCTTGGCTGTTTTTATGCCATGGATCCTTCGGCCTCAGTTCCAGATGGCTCCCTCAA
This sequence comes from Triturus cristatus, assembly GCF_964204655.1. Classification (NCBI taxonomy): domain Eukaryota; kingdom Metazoa; phylum Chordata; class Amphibia; order Caudata; family Salamandridae; genus Triturus; species Triturus cristatus. The sequence goes on from NC_140594.1 coordinate 885,991,819, forward strand.
CTTCTTCTGGGTACAGGGAAGTGATGTGGAATATTCTGTACCATATGCATCTGGTCTTAGGGTGTGCATCCTTGACAGTGACAGTGGACGGAGTTGCCTTTTCTCGTTGGGGGAGTGGAAGGATGCTGATGCAGTTCAGGTTCCTAGGCTGCTACAGATGTTGTCCCTGTTGGGCCGGAGGTCTTTGCCTCTCTCTGTGCACCTGGGCTCTGTTCGGGCCTACCATTGATCTGGATGTCGGCCATGGGGTGGCTGACTGGGTTGCTTGCAGTTATATTAGCACAAAATCAAAAATACATAAAGCTCAAAACTGAACACTACAATATGGAAGAAAATGCACAAATGGATATACATAAATACATATAACACACCAACTAAGAATTAAGACACATTACATCTTATACAGTACACATAAAATTCTTTGAGTATATACAAGTTAAAATCTGAACAGTGACTCAATTCGTTGAGCGCTAATTATTACAATTCATCTGTTTCATAATTCATCAAAGGTTATAAACACTCTCCTGAGAGTGTTTATAACCTTTGATGAATTATGAAACAGATGAGACGTTTGAGCTTTATGTATTTTAGATTTTTAATTTATTATAGATGTGTTGTGAGTTCCTTCCTTGGATCATAATATTTGTAATATTTACACCCCCTATGGGATAAAAAGTGTACCTGATTTATCTACTAATTAGAAAAAAAATACAAGTATTCTGTTCTACATTGCCTGTATTGTTCTACTGTATGAAAATCAATTGGTTGCCAAGGGTCTCTCTGCTCCTGTGCCTGTTTGTTGTGATTGTTCTGAGTGGGGATCTTCCAGAGTTGGTCCAGTTGGCTTCTCCGGGGTATGTAATAGTTGCGACCTTTTGTTCTGAGGGACCATGTCCCCTGGCTTGGGTAGTGGAAGGATTGTCTTGTTCTTGGCCTCTGGTTCTGGTGTCTGTCCTTTGCCACTTCAGTTGGTCATGTTTCTGGTGAGGGTCCCTCTCCTGGAGTGGTTGGGGATCAGTCAGGAATGGGATCTGTCTGGGGTTTCTTCTCCGCTTTTCTTTCCGGCTCTTCCTTTAGGATCACTGGGAAAGTTGTATTGAGGTTGCACAGAGTGTCTTAGCTTGTCTAGGTGCCCTTGAGCAGTTGGCGTTGACTTGGCAGACCTTGTGGACATCTATTCTGCATTCTTATGCCAGCCTTTGGACAGCTTATCTAGGTGTTTGGTGATGCTGGTGATTCCTACTGTGGCCAGTCTGCTTCTGGTTGTGCGGTGTGTATGGGATGGTGCAACCATGTGTCTGTCTATCATTACTTTGAGAGTTCCATCGGTGGCAATTTAGGTGTTTCATTGGTCTTGTCAAATTTTAAAAAGGGCTGTTGTCCTTGTGCGTTCTTTCCCTAAAATTGGAATTTGCGGTTGGAGTTAGAAGCTTTGCTTGGTCCTCCATTTGTGCCCCTTGTGCGACTTGTTTTGGTACTTTTGAAGTTTTGGACTTGTTCTTGGTGACAATTGTTTTCGCCTGGCGCTTAGAGATGATGGGGGCATTGTTCTGTGTTTTTCCTTTCTGGAAAGGCTTCAGGGCAGGATTGTTTTGGTTCCAATCCCCTAATGTGGACCTCAGGGCAGTTCTGCCTCTCCTGTCAGTCGGTTGGTGATACTGCTGGCATTCTGTCAGGAGTCATCCTTGGCATGTGATTTGCATTGTTTGGATGCCTAAAAATCTTTCCTAAGGTACCTGGATGGGGTGTTGTCATCCTGTATAGGGGTACGCATTATGTGTGGAAGGTGGTCCCGCAAGGAGGGGGACATCATCTACAGCTTCTTTATATGTGTGGATACGTTTGTGGTCTTGTTGTCTTATAAGGGGATGGGTGTGGTTTCTCCCCTTGGTGTTTGGGGCCTTCCGTCGGCTAGATGGTTACTACCGTGGCTATCTTGCAGGGGCCCTCAGTGGTGGAGACTGTAGGACTGCGATTGGTCCACTCCTCCCTCGTTTAGGTATCTCTATTAGATTCCTGAGTTGGATACTCTGGGTGATGTTGGGTCACACAGTTTTGTCCTCTTTGTGGGAGTAGATGTTTTTCTGTGTAGGATCCAGGCCATAGGCACTCACAAACGTTCTTTCAGGCTCAAAATTACAGAGTGGTTTGTGGCCGAGGGCTTCACCAGTGGGAGAGGGGTCAGTGGGGGGGCAAGTTCGTTTGGAGTGGGGCTAGACTAAAAAAAAATCACCACCTTTTCAAAACATTACTAGACAATGTATTTTACCACCACCCAGTCAGTATCTCTCCCATACTTTTTGGCATATATGTTAATAGTTTGATTTAAATGTGTCTTTCCGCTGAAAATGCACTTGGTTTAAAATGTCTTTTTCAAACCTGTGCCTTACTCTGCTTCCACATACCCCACTGCTCTTCCACCTGCCCCTATACACCCCTCTGTATCTGCTTGAAAGGGTTGTGACCCCGTACATTCCCTTATATATCTTGTATCCAACCTTTCCTTTTCCTAGCCCTACCCTTTGGGTTACTGCCCGCTTCTTCTTTGCTTCCTCTGTAATGCTTATTTTCATTTTTTTGTGGCCATTACACTTTTTCTTTTGTTTCAAACATATTTTATGTTCTGTAATATGGATTTCAGAAAACATAGTTTTGGGGAGTAATCTACTGGCTATCTCCACAAGCATGAATATATGTTGTTTAATCTGGATTGCTAACATTTCTTTTTTCCTTACTGAATGTGCTTGCTATAGATTTTTCCATACCAAAAATCCAACCCTATTTTTAGCTTTACTCCAGTGAAGCAGTGAAACCAAGCAGACCTTACTGTAAATGCATCCTGGGATTGAAGGAAGGGACAAAATGTTCTTATGCCCTTCACTAAATGTGTGTGTTCTATTAAAATTTTAGGTGAACATAATGTTTGGGTTTTGCGCTATAAGAACAGAAAAGTGGCACAATTAGGGCATAGTTAAAAATAAATATACAGAGGTGGCATAGAGGGGGTGGGCATGTACAGACCCAGGGAGGAAGGGAGAGAAAGGAGAAATATGCAGAGGGTGGGCAGCAGGAGAGGAGAGATAAATATACAAACAGGAGAAAAAAACAGACCTGTGGAGGACAAGAGATAGAAAATGACTCGTGGAGGAGAAGAGAGAGAGAAAACATCTGTGGAGGAAGAGAGAGAGAGAGAGAGAGAGAGAGAAAGGAGAGAGAGGGGCGAGAGAAGCATGGCAGATACCCAGAGAGAGGGGGGAACAATGTGAGACAGGCAGGTGAGAAAGAGGAAAAGAGATGATGCAAGTCTTGAGCCTGAGAGAATGCACAGGGTGAAAGAATGTGAGAAAGTCAGATACACATGGAGAACATAAGTAAGAGACAAATGGAGAAACAGAAATTGATGAGAGACCCTTACATCAGATCCCGAAGTCCTGTGCTCACCTCTCAAGGTGCAGTCGGTACCACAGAGTGGGCCCACACTCTGTCGGCAAGGAGCCCCCCTGCTGGAGTCAGAGTGCAGCCGAGAGCAGGCTGCAGACAGCGGTGGAAGAGAACTAAGGTGCGGTGGAGAAGGTCACCAAGCTGGGGATGGAGATCAATCTACGGGCGAAGATTTGCTGGGGGCCGATGGAGATCAAGGTGTGGGTGGCGATAGAGCTGCGGGCGAAGATCAATCTGCGAGCGGATGGAGATCAACTGGAGCGGAGATCAAGCCTCGGTGTGGAGAGGATGTCGTGGGCAACAAGAAAGCAGGAAGCTTTTCAGAAGGCCCCGTAAAAGTCAGCTGTGAAAGCAAAACAGCTCAAGTTTAAAGGGGCTTTGCTTCCCGCCATGTGTGATGTCACAGAGGCGGGCAGTAAACACAGAAGAGGGCCGCAGGAGCATACGTAGTGAATACATATTAAATCTGCACAGGCTCCGCCGGCCCTCTTCATTGTTTACTGACACTTTTGAAAAAACATGGGCACATTTCCTGCAAGGTCAGCAGGCCACAAATGAACACCTGCCGGGCCGCTGGTGGCCCGGGAACTATACTATGAGTACCATGGCTCTAGGCAGACTATTTTTGTTGGGTGTTTCTGACTTAGTTGTTTGTTTTCTATTTTACTTGTGATTTCCTCATTGGTTAAGAAGGAAGGCAAGGGAGGGACAGGAGGTAAGTTGACCATTATTTACTGGTAATGGCATTACTCCCAGTCCCACTCCCTCACCTTCCTTCTCAGTCCCTCCTGTCCTCCCAGTACAGAGCAACAGAGTGTCTGGGTTGGCTTGTTTTCATACAGGATGAGGAGGGGGCAAGGGGTGTTTCGTTTAGAAGAGGGAGGAGTCTATTGTAGGGAAGGGAGCCTCATTGGTTAAGAAGTAAGACAAGGGACTAAGACTAGACATAATGCTATTACCAGTAAGTAATGGATGCATTTACAAACAGTAAGTTTTTCATTGAAATGGCCACTAAATATGCACTGTGATATAGTTTGATTGATAAAACGATATAGCACACAAATGATAACGTGTGGAAATTGGGGTTTATGAATATTTATCATCACCAAGTAAAGTGTCTTGAATTGTGTTCATCCTTTTAAAATCCAGCACACTCCAGCACACTCTAGAATTACTGAAAAATGTACTTCATTTTTGCTTTCCTAACTGTTGAACGCATACATTCTATTTACAGTTATGTACATTTTGTTGTGTGTTTAAAATAAATATCCTACAGCCTTTCCTTTCACACTCCCAGCACTACAGCAAGATTGCAGCATAATTCACTTTAAAACCTCCTCTCAATTTACAGTCAGAAAAAGCATAGTAAACACCAATTTCTATGTTAAAAGAATAAGCAGCAATTTGTCAGTAGACACAGAGTGATGTTTGACCACTGTCTTTAAAGCACTAACAAATGTGACAAGATAAACAAACAATCCAAAGACATCTTTATTTATAGCTTGGACTTTCCAGACTCATCAAATATCATCTTGAGACCCATCAATGGGTCGCAATCCACAGTTTGGAAAACACTTCCCTAGGTACTTGCCTCATGCTACTGTCCAACACATTTTGTCTCCTGGCAATCTACCTACAGGTCATCCCAATATTGCATGATCACTCTGCTGCCTCCAGTGCCTTTTCATCATCTGTTTCTCATACTCAGGCCTACCAACCTTGATTTTTGTATTCTGTTCAAGGAGGAGGTGGGACCCAGTGAGGGAGCAGGGAACCAAGCTATTTAATGTATATTCACTTGTGGAGGGTCTATCGAGAGAGGCTGTGGTTCTGTAACAGCGCTTTTCAAGTCTCACAAACAAGGTACCCCCAACAAAAACAAATACTTCTGAAACTGCAGGCAATATCCTGGGGAAGTTACAGAATCCCAAGTGGACATCGGCTACGTGGACTCTCCTCATCTGAGCTGGAAATCAACGCTCACTATGGGTTACCAGCTCATTTTGTCTCCCACAATGTGATATTGGCTCCTCACCAGGTGACTGAGTGAAAGGAGACGATATCGTGTGACACATGGGGGAACTGTGTGACTTGACAGGTCTGTGTTCTTGTTATGCGTACTTCTGCCTTCAGGCATCTGCATCTTGTCCTCGTCAGGCAGTCGTGCTTCTGAAAGGACGTAACTCCCCATCTGCTTCTTATCCCCAACAAGCCACCCTCCTCCTCCAGGCATATAGCTTGCAATCTGCTTTCTGTCCTCATTTGTTTATATTTTAACAACCTCCTCCTTTCCATTGTGTACCCCAGCTCTTGTCCATCTTCTCCCTTTAAAAAACTTTGCACTGGAGGTACCTCATTCCAAACTTCTGGATGATAATATGTTCTCGACCAGAAGTACTCGCCTGCCATGTTTTTTTCTACCTCTCCCCAGGGACTCTTCCTCCAAGATTTTTTGAGATGTTTGGAAACCTGCCTTCCTGTCAACAAGGAAAATAATAAGAGGACTAATCCACTTTGGTACTAGGACAAAGAATACCATCCCTTAAAGGGCTTTAACCGGTGAAGTGTGATCGATGGTATTGAATGCGGCTGAGAGATCTAAAAGTAATAATGCACTAACACCACTGCTCTTCACCAACCTACATGAATATCAGTTGTCACAACACAAGGCATTACATCAGGGAACTTTACCACAATGTTTTTACCACACATGCTTTACAATGCACTGTAATGTACCTTCAATATGACGAGCCACTACAACGCAAGTCTTTACATCGTGTTTTTATTTTATTACACATATTAAATATATTTTGGGAATAATACAATATGTTTATAAGAAATAAATATTAAAAATACGAAAAACCTACACACCTATACACAGTATACATGAATAGTCCCTTACAAATATGGTGCCCACCTAGTTACAAAGATTGAGGTAAAACATGCCTTGTAGTGAACAAACAATAAAAATATGTTTTAGCTATATATTTACAGGTTAAAAAAATCAATCTGAAATCCATTTTAAAAATTAAAATGGCTGGATCTGAGAAAACATATATAAGAGACCTGCTACAATTGTCTTGTTACTTGGCAGGCAACCTTTGAGAAAACAGCAGGAGTGACTGAAAAGAAAGACCTAAGGAGCAGGCAGTGCCATCAATCAAAATGATCTGGTAAGCACAAGTTTGAATAAAAGAACACACTGCAAACTTTAGAAGATGTGTGAATTGATAGTGTGGTGCTGGAGACACTATATGAAATTAATTGAAAATTACCTGTACTAAAGTGTGTCAATTATAGAAAGAAACTGCACTGTGCAGACTAATAATCAGCGGTTCGTGAAGACAATAATCTCCACAATAGATAGCAGTTCCACATACTGAGGTAAAAAGAGATATCAGAAATCTAACAATGTAAAGGAACAGAACTGGTTTTGTATAGTTTGAATTAATAAATAAGACACCTTATTTACCTAAAAGAAGTTTAAAAAAGGCAAATTACAAAGCAAACTTTTACAAGAGCAATAAAAATTGAGAGCAAGGAAGAATATTTTTAATTCAAAAGTAACCTGCTTTACGAATTATTTTGAATATTGTGACAGGTTTAATAAGAAATTCTGGAAAACGAGTTTAGAGTAGATTGAAAAAATAATGATCCACTGAACAAATAGAATATATCATTAAATACCACAGTAAGATAATTTTATTCACTCATTATACGTCTCCAAGCGGCTAACTTTGCTATGGTGAGCAAGGGCTTCCAAGGCCAGCTTTCTGCCCCGACAGTAGTCAATAGGGATGTACGCCAGGGCTGCATCCTGGCTCCCACACTCTTCTCCCTCCTTGTGAATGGTGTAGTACAGTACCTTGCAGAGGTTCCAGCGGATGCCCCAGCCATAGGGGGAGAAAAAGTGGCAACTCTATTATTCGCTGATGATACTCTTTTGGTATCAAAAACACCAAGTGGGCTCCAACTCCTCCTGAATCGTTTTAACTCCTTTGGCGACTCACGAGGTTTGGATATTAACACCCTAAAGACGAAGCTCCTTCTCTTCAACCCCCATAAGTTGTTTAGGGGTAAACTAACAATAGGAAGGGCCCCCCTGAAGAGGGTGAATGTTTTTGACTACTTGGGAATTTCCATCTCTGAAGGTATGTCATGGAAACGCCACGCAGAAAAGCAGACGCTCAAGCACAGCCAAATCATTGGGGCCTTGCTTAAGGAGCATAGTACCGCTTTTTCTAAACCAGTGGCAGCCCAAATGCAGATTTATGAGGCTAACGATGTGGGCGCGGTGCCATATGGAGCATCATTTTTGGGATTTGAAAGGATGAATGCTCTACTGAACTCGGGGAACAAGTTTCTGAGGTCTCTTGCTTCCCTACCTCAGAGCACACCACTCCATCCATTAATACTTGACTTGAATAGACCATCCATTGGGGAATAGCCCATGGTACGACCCCTACTATTCTGGCTACATTTTAGGACCACCCCGGAGTTGGCCTCGTATGCTGCCGCTCTTGATGAGGTGGTCGCTCTCAACCTTTCCAGCAAGATTGGCTGGATTCGCAATGCCTAACCTTGGATTTTATGAATTTTAAAATCACAGGGTTTTATGAGCAATATTTTTAAATCATCACCATTCCCCTCGACAGGAAACTCTATATGCAATTCCGCTGTGGATCACTCCCTCTAAACTTATATACTAGCACCTGGAGGCAGACATCCACTTCCTCGCAGCATTGCCCCAGGTGCACATCTGCTATAGAGACAACTGCCTAATTTTTTTTCATTTGTCCCAGGTACTTTTGCTCAAGACGTAAATGGCTGAAATCAATCTGTAAACAGCTGGGTAAACGCCATCATGTTGAGGCGCTTCGCAACTTAAGATCAGATCCTAGCCCGACAATTGTTTGTGCTGTTGCCAAGTTCCTGGGCTACATGTGGACATTAAGAAGGCTTCTGTTGAAAGTGTGCAACTTCTGCAGAGATTATTAACTTTTTATCCACCGTTCCATAACATTTTAAACTAGCCTCGTGTTATTGGTTTGGGTCTACTGGCCAGCCTTTTATTGGCTCGGAGAATGTAAAAAACATAGAAAACTGCCAGCATAGTGGGCCTTGTCACCCGAGTGGTTTAGGCAAAGGCTTTTGTTGTCATGGTTCCTACTCCATACCTGTGTTCACCTAAACCAGAATGGACTATTAGTTTGTGTTCCTATGGATACTTTTAGCTCTGTTTTTTAACCTTCTGTGTTGTTTTTTAACTTCCAATTGGCTACCAACGTTTTAATGCTCATTGTACTTTACCTCATGTTGTGTACCACTCCTTTTGGTTACAATGTACAGGTCTGGTTTTAATATTCTCTGTATACTGTATTTTGCTCTTTCACTTTTATGGTCTCCGACCGAAATAAAGTTGAATAATTATGATTATGATAACAAGGTAAGCATAAAACAGACTAGGATATGGACCTATATTTGTAAAAAGTGAACTAACAACTAATAACGGTACATGTAACTAGTTACATAAAAAACTCAATTTCTATGTTTCAAAGGTGCATACCTATTTAACCTACTTGATTTCCAGGAGCAAGGAAAAAGAAATATAATAAATCTTTTTTACCCAAAATGATTTTGCAACTATTTGTTTCCCAAAAGATTTCATTAAAAATCATGAAAAACAATGCCTCAAAAATCTTTACAAGCAAAAGTTGAATATTTGTACTTATGAGTGAAAAAGAAGGCAAGCATTAGTACTACACAGTAAAAACACAACACACAAATAACTGCACAGATCTATGGGCCTGATTATGATGGCGGGTGGATGAGCGTCCGACTGCCATCCTGTCAGGAATGGGACCCACCGACTAGCTGTCGGCGGTGCCAGCTTCGGGATTGCAATGCGACCGCCTTCAAGGCGGTCGCAATCTGTATATTTTGTGTTGCAGCATGTCCTGTGGGCTGCAGCACACGCTGTAGTCCAAAATAAACACATTGCACATATCCCTGCATTATGTGTCAGGTACCATGCAGTGCCGGCCACATGGTGCAGGGATATGTAGGGGGCACCTTAGGTTCCCACCAGGGCCCATATCAGAGGGCCAAAGGGTAAGGGGGGCCCGCTATGGGCCCCAAGTCACTTTCTGCCTGCCTTTTCAGGTCGGTTTAACCGTCATGAAACAGCCGGCGGAAAGACACATTATAGTCCCTATGCTTTGCCTAAGTAGGCACCACCATACTATTGTAGGGATTACAGTCCCTCCGATGCAAAGACTGGCTCCTTGAACCCACTGGATGCTTGGCGGTTGCCCGCCCGCCATCATAATCAGGCGGGCAGTCATGCAGGGTCCGATGGCTGTGGGACCGTCACCGACGGCCTGACGATGGCGGTCCCACTGCCATCGTAATGAGGCCCTAAATTATATTTTTGTTTCTATGTGTTTCTACATATTTTAGCTAAAAATGAGAAAAAAGCACACTGGCAGTGTGGGCTAGGAAAGGCGCACTGGTGTGTTATAGGTTCCAATTTCAGTTCATGCCAAAGCTCTACTTTTTGTGACACCACTGCCCCGAAGCCACCACAACACAAGGTCCAAACGAACACAATGCAGCAAAAGATGCGTTCAATTTCAATCAGTCAATGTCCTTCTGGCTGGGAAACCAGAATGATGAAGATGAAACTGGAAACAGCACGCCACCTTTGTGACAGAAATTCCCTCTTATGAAGAATGATTTATTAAAGAAGGGATCGAATGCCGAAGACTATTGAAAAAGAGGATTGGACAACCCTGAAAAATTCCCATGTGGGGCGAAATGCATTGGCTGGGCTGTATGGATTAATTCTGTCAAATTGCATGATTCATGAATAAAATTGGATGCCAAGATATATACAAGACACCTGAATTTCTATTTTGAATGGGATCATGACTACTGGATGAAGTGTGGTACGTTCACCGTGATCAGGATTATTGGATGAAGTGTTGGAGAAGAACTTAATCCTTGGGATTATGGGAAGGACATTGACTGATTGAAATTGAAAGCTCCTTTAGCTGCAATGTTTTCAATATTTTATATAAAGTTTAACAAAATGAACACGCCTCAAGCAAATTACATTCCTTCACAAAGGGAAAAACCAGCTTCTGAAACATGAAGGGCACTTTTATTGTAGAGCGGGGTATACTGGACCCAGGGCTCATTGGAAGTATGTGAACTGTTTATTCAGATACTGCAGAGGCAGAACAGTTAGTCTGAAGAACTATATTGAAAGAACATCAGAGCAAAACCACTCTGTCTCTGCGATAGAAATAGTGGTTTGAAAAAATGTTCAACAAATAAAAACACAACAGGCATGACTAATGGGCCTTCTGGTGCACTAGTAAGAGAAGTATGCAGAAACATCCCAATGCATGTTGCTGGAGAAATGTCTGACATTCCACATTCAAAAAGAATAATAAGCAGAAAAATACATCTTTCTTAGCCCAAAAATGTTAATGTCGTAGATATATCTGAACATCTAACACTTTTATCAGGAACCATTTATTCTTTATGATAACCACAAACGTTTTAAAAAATCAACTTTTTGGGAACTTTCTCCCTCTGCCTTCAGTGAGCCTCCCTCAATCAACACATCTTTCCAGAAGCTCGCAAGTGAGACCTGACCCTCAAATTTGTGAAGAAATCAACACTAAACCCTTATGACTCCGCCAACTACCGGCCCCTCACCCACCAACATTTTATTGGCAAGATCATTGAAAAAGTAGTCCTTGTTTAACTCCAAGATCACATCAGTGCTAACCATCTCCTGCACGACTGTCAGTCTGCCTTCAGATCATGCTGCAGCAAAGAAACCACATTGTTATACATAGTAGACAATACCCTCTTGACCACAGATGAAGATGACCTATGTCACCTGATATTGTTGGTCCTCTCAGATGACTTCGACACAGCCGACCTTCACACCCTCATAAGCAAATAGGACCATTGAATGAGATTCACCTGCAATGCCCTTAATTGGTTTTCTTCCTACCCTTTCAACTGACACCAGTTTGTTCACATAGGCACATTACGGTCACAAAAGATCCATATTAGCTGTGGAGTCCCAGGTCTGCTTACTGTCTCCTGTCATCTTCACCCTTTACATGGAACCGCTTGTTGGTCAATTCACAGATAACAACATCAAGTTCACTATTATGCCAATGATACACAACCCTACTTAAAAGTCCCCAGTGCTTCAGACATCTAAAGCCTTAATTACTGCTCGCACATCTCACAGATCTGAATGTTCAAACCCTATGTTACGCTCAACCCAGCAAAGAAATAATTCCTGTTATTTGTAAGCACAATAAACAAAATACAGTGCAAACATTACTAGATGATATAAACAATGGCAGCTTCAAATCCTAGCTTTCACTGAATGCCAAGTTACTTGGATTCACCCTGGACACCAACCTCACCCTTGAGGTACAGATTGCTAAAAAAAACAAAAGATGGACTGGTGCTGGCTCTCTCCTTTAAAGAAAGTCATTCCAATTCTTCCAGGAAGCAACTTCAGAACTGCTGCTCAAGTCCTAGTTCTCTTGAATCTGGGTGGTGGTAATGCCCTTCTCCATGGCTCCCAGACTTCCTCTTGGCACCACTTAGCTGCAGCCTATCTCATCCAGAGTCTGAAAAAATATGATCACTTCACCCCTATATTGATGGAACTCCATTGGCTCCCTTTGCCAGCCTGCACCATCTACAAAACAAGGTGCATTGCTTAAAAAGCCATCACAACCAACACCCCTGCTAATCTTGCAGAGAATCTCACCATTTCTAGTTTTTCTTTGCACACTTGCAGCCAGGACACCATTAGACTGCAGTCTAAGAAGAATAAAAAAGGAAAAGCAAGACACAAGACCTTTTCCTGCTATGAACACAGGATCTGGGACAGCATCCTGTTAACCATCAGGCCCAACCAATACTGCTCTAATTTAAAAGAGAATTAAAGACTCACCTTTATAAAGAAGACTACATCCCAATGCATTAACAGTCCAAAACCCAGCTTCCTCTCCTCTTACTTGTTGAATTTGACCATTAACAGAGCTCCACCTCCTTTTGGCTTGGAAAACCACATACCGGCAAACATACAATTCTCCATAACACAGCCATCTCAGAAAATTTTGAAATGTGAATGTTAAATGGGTGATTCAAAACAACACCCCACCCATTTGCCCAAATGTACACTATTGATTCTAAACTTAACAATACTCCCATGTCACTACCATATGCGTTACTACCACATAAGCAGTATTTTACCTATACTGAAATCTGAACGACTATGCAGGACAAACAGTACCAAAAGACCTGAGAAAATAATAATTGACTTCTAAATTCCGATGATTGCGGTTTTAAAAAAAATGTATTAAAAAAAACAGAAATTCAAGGACATGCTTTATACTCTTCCCACACAATTTGGTAAAAAATTAAAAAAACATCCTGAGAAAAAGACTACAGGACTGATAGTAAGCTACAGTTTCAAACAAGAAAAGTAGCTAGCTTTTGTTCCACCACAACATGTAGGTGATTTCTAAAGAAGCAATTATATAATCAGAACAGTAGACACAAAATAAAGGAAAACTGGCACCTTTATCAAATTATTTTGAAGAAGGATGGATTGGACATCTAAACTGGTAAGGCTGCGAAAGAGTTCCATGTTTCCAAATTGACTGGTGTGCACTGCTACCTGACTCGCTTTGAGCGAAGGGCAAAAACTAACAAAGCAATAGAGGGTTGGCATGGGTCTTTTTCAAGCCCTATTGGTAAATCACACCCCACTTTCTACGAGTTCCTAGAAAATTTGAAAAACTATCTCAATTCCAGGAAATGTGCACGCCCAATCTTTTATAGGTATTCTACAGCCTAGAGTTACAAAAACACTAACGAAATGAGTGAACAACACATTTCTGAATTCAGCAATTTGGCATGTTTGGAAATACAGACTACTTGGAAAACATAGCATACAGACTACAATATTAACTTTTGCAACATATCCTTATACCATAAATATAACCTCAATTTCCTGTTTTGGCAAAAAATACAATTTAATTAGCTTATTTAAAACAATCCTGATTAGTTAGGTATTTACAAGAACCGACTCCCTTTAAACAATGAATAATACACAGCGAATTATTAGACGGCATTGAAAAAAACAAATCTATATATTCGTACTTGGAGCAGTCTTCTTTCTTTGAATGATGTTGATATTTTAAAAGCCTTCCATCATCTTGCCCTAGTGTCCAATGATAGATCAAACATCCAGCATTGAAATCATCAAAAACTTTTAAAATATGATCATCAATATCATCTACCATACACTAAGATACTCTTAAACATCCCAAAAATCGTAAACCCTTGCAAATAAACATCCCATATCAGGCAGTCCAGGATTTTGTGGATTCAAATTTTGAAGCTAAAAAAAAAGAAAACATTGCAGCCTGAAACCTCTCAATTTACAGTATTTATGCGGAAGGTAGAAAATGTGCCTGTCACAAAAATACTGTGCTATCAGCACTGCTGAAGACTGTGCTATGCCACAATGTGTAACCTTGCAGAATCTGAAGCAGGCCAGCTTCTCGATTTGGAATATATTTGGTGCCACAAAGTGCAGATTGCAATATGAAACCTCTGCTCTGTCTGTCATCAGACAAGCTGCTTTCTCTGTAGTGGGCAGTGCGACAGGGGTTGTGGGGGAGCAACAGGAGTGCAGATGAAGGGCAGAAGAGTCTTGGGGTGAGGGACAGATGAGTCATGGGAGGAGGGGGCAGCAGGAGAGGAGTCATGGGGCACCAAAGGGCTGGGGTCAGGTAGGGTTGCAGATGAGAGAGTATATGGCATAATAGCCAGAATGAAGGACTTTGAAACTGATGAATAATGCCTGAATCCCCAGCATCCACTCAACATCCTGTTATTCTAGACAAATCACTTAATGTACCTAAATAAATAAAAAAGAAACAAATATAACGCTCTAATGCACTTGGGCAAAATTTTCGTGAGATAAAAAAATACAAAACAAAGGGCCTGAGTTAGATCTTGCCGGATGGGTTACTCTATCACAATGGTGACGGATATGCCATCCGCCAAAATATAAATCCCATTATATACTAAGTCAGGACCAAAAAATACATGGGAGAGAGGTTAGAGGTGAACAGGAGATGGAGGGCAGTGGGGGGAAGGAACCAAGGGAGGGAGAGGAGTAACCAATTGCAGTAGAAGATTGCAGCAGAAGTGACATTCAAGGGCCCTCCAGAGTCTGCAGGGGGCACACGAACGTGTGATTTGGGCCTCAGTCATGCACAAGCGGGGGCTCTGTACATTTACAAGGCAGGAAATTGAAAATGTCAACCCCTCTGCTGCCTGCTAGTCAGTGGCAGTGCAAATCCAGTAAAAAGAAAGGCAGACTCCAATTTTGCAGGCAGTTTTGTTAAAATAGCAGTCTAGGGGGTCTGCCACATACAATGGGAAAAAAAGACTTGCAAGGCAATTGAAGCATTTTCTTTTTTATTTAAAAAAAAAAAATCCCGCTTCGGGATTTTCATTTTTTTTTTTTTTTAAAAAAAACAGTTTGATGCAAGGCTCCATCATGTTAATGGAGCCCTGCACCAAACTGAGACAAGCATTGAAAGGAACCGCTGTGACTGCAGTTCCTTCTAATACTTTAGATATGACCATCAGCTTGACTGTCATTTCTAAATTAGTCAGTTGTTATCTCTATCAGAACAATGGAACAATTTGCTCCGTCACCCTGCCGGAGAAACAGACTTTTCACCTACCATAAAAGTTTGACCTAAATCAAGATTGGCCGTCAAGAACCTCCCTGCACTTCAAACCAAAGCATCAAATATCCACAATTTTCTTTTTCTTAAAAACCCAGTCGATAAAGACCATTTTCATAACTGAGTTTAGACACAGTAGACTATTGTGTATAGCTTCTACAGGAAGCTTATATGAAAGATGATTCACAGTAGAGCAGGTTTAATATAGAAGGTGTTTCGTTTGATTCAGCTCGCTTAGTCGACAAGGAATCCATGATAACTCCCATATTTCTTACATCGGTTGAAGTCCCAGGTGGCACTCTTAATTCCTGGCACATTATGGCCATAGGCTGATAGTTCATTCAGTCTCTGCATGTGAGGATCTCTGTTTCATATGAGTTACATTTACAGTGACTTATCGGCATACATTTTTCAATGTTTCACTAACAGTGGTCTAGTCCTGATGTGCATAGGTTATTTGAGTTTTACACCTGTAAGATGATTTGAGTGTATTGGCTTAGATGCAACATGTTGGGTTAAAGAACTTGATCAGATCCAGTAGTGTGCTGAGGTAGGCATTGAAGAGTAGTAACTGAGATGTAGATTTAAAACCAGTATTCAACTCGATCTCCAGGGCAAAGCAATGGGAAGTGTTGTGGCTGATGACGGCCCCAGATAATCTCCTGACAATTCAAATAAGACTGCACACATCCAATTTTGCCAGAGTAAGATATGGAAATAATGGAGAGCTGACAGACCCATTTAAAATAGAGATGAGAGGACGGCAGGGTTGTGACCTTATTTACTTTGTACATTAATGACTTAGGGACCGATTACAATGTCAGTCGGAAAACCTCAGACCGCTAGTCGGAGGCTTTCTGACCGCGATCGGAGGTATTTCCGATCGACTCGGTCAGTTGTAGTCTGACTGACAAATTACGTAGTTGGCGATCAGGATGTAAACCGGCTGGTCATTCCGACTCGGTTTTGACCGGCTCTTGGAGCCTTCCTGTCAGCTAGAACTGCACTGTAATCCCCTTTGGACGGCGTTTCCGATGTTGGGGTTTCTTAGAGCCTTTCTGTGCTGGCCTTTCCGACACAGAAAGGCTGTCTGAAAGCGACTTTGGGGAGCCCTAGTAGGGCCCCCTTACCTCCGTGGTCTCCGGTCGGTGGTCAAGGGTGTCCCTAGGTATCCCCTTGTAAAACCCTGCACTGTGTGACAGGCACTATGGGGTGCCCACCACAGGGGGCAGGGTTTTACAACCCCCCCCCCCCGATTTCTCCATAGGAGCCTGTATTACAGCTGGTTTATGGCTTCAACACAAGCTTCAATTGAGAACAGTGGGAATCCGACCGAACAGTGTTCAGTTGCATCGTAATCAGGCGGTCGGAACCGCTGACCTCAGGTAAGTCGGTCCCGAGTCTGACACGATGTCAGTCGGAGGCAACTCCGACCAACTTTGTAATAAACCCCTTAGGAAAGTGCTTAGATTTCCCTGATAATGATGCTCTGAATTTGAGAACTTATTAAATTCCAACCCTTTTTTTGCAGACAACACTCTTCAAATATCAAAAACCCTGCATGGCCTGGGGGCTATTCTTGATCATTTCTTTAACTTTTTGTAATGCCAGTGGGCTTGAATTAAATATTAATAAGACTAAGTTCATGGTTTTTAATCCTTATAAGGCTGCAAGAACGGATATTTTGTTTCAGGGCATACCCCTTAAACAGGTCTATGACCGTGTCTACCTGGGCGTCAGCTTGTCAAACAAAGCAACAGATCCCTACAAATTAGTGGGAACTCTTTAAAATTACAACAGGAGTCAGGAGCCATGACTAAGCAGCTGAATAAAAGTCAGGTGAGAAAATTAGCTCCTGTGCTAGAAATATATACAGTGAAAGCAAAAGGCTGTGCCTTATATGGGTTGGAGCTATGGGTTCACAGGAGGGTGAACAAAGTAGTAAGAGCTGAAAACAGGTTCATCAGGGAGATACTCAACCTTCCATCGAGAGCGCCACGACTTCTTCAGATTTTGTATGCAGGAATCTATCCAATCAATTTCACTTTGATGCTCTCACCAGTATCATATTGACACAGGCTTTGGTCTAATGATGAGCTGGAGACATATAGGCTAGGTTTAAGGGAATTTATAAGCTATAATGGCCACCTGAGAATTCTCTGGTGAGCCTCCATGAAAATATTCTCTACAAAATTAGTCTAGCCTCCTTTTGGGAATCCCCTGATGAAGCAAGCTTAATCTCACAAGCACTACTTAAAGAGCTGCTTATGGTATATCTATGGGAAGATTAATTCATGAAAGTTATGTTGGGTAGTCTAACTGAAACGTACGTTTTTAACATTTTAAAGGAAGTCCTCCATATATGAAATGTGTCTTGACATTATTCCTGCTTACTTAGCCAAACAGCTTTATCTTAAACTTTGGTATGGTATCCTACCTCTAATCAGCTTCTGCGTTAAGTGGGGTGAGAAGAGCTGTAGCAACAGCAGGTGCCCAGTGTGTACAACTGAGGCCTAAACCCTGCATCACTTTGCGTGTTTTTTGTACAGCTTATACGCACCCACGTGGGAAATAGTTAAAACCAGTCTGTAAGCTTTTGGGCTTCAGGCAAAATGTTAATGCATTAAGAGTGCTGCCTTCTGACACAAGTGAAGTGGTTGTTATTGCTGTTGCTAAATTCCTCCATGCAGCCTGGCTTATTTATAAGGGTTACTCTGACTGATAAGAGTGTCTTACCTTTAATTTTGATCCTGCTGGTTTAATTAGTATTATTAACAATTGTAATAGTTTTGAATATTTAAGTGCTATTTAGCTGATTTATCTCTAGCTAAAAGAAGATAAGTTTAGAGACCTTATAATGTCCGTTTTCCTTGCTTTGGTTTATTTGCACAGGCACTTTGGAAGCGAATGTGATGAGTTATTCCACATATGCACTTCATTGCCTGTCAGCTTAGGCATTCTTTCAAATGTGTGCCACCTTTTTATTGTAATGTTAATATGTCAATCAAGTTTACAGTTGGATAAAATGTACTGTACTCTTTTTATTATTGGTTCATGAATCTAATATCCGAAATAAACAGATTTGATTTGAGTAACTTAGATGTTATCCTTTTCTCTTTCCATCACTTACTGCAATCTGAACAATTGATGGCTGCTTATATATACAACTGCAAAACTCAGCTGAATTAAAATAAATTGCATATCTGACCATCTTCCTTACACATGAACATTAAGACACATTGTGGGGTAATTAGTGACTAGTGCAAACTGCTTCAGATCACATAGGGCCTCATTACAATGGCCGAGGGACCGCCACCGACAGGCTGTCGGTGGCGGTCCCCCCGCCATCTCAATGCGGTTTTCCCTCTGCCATATTATGATGGCGTGGGAAGTGTGGCGTCAGACCAACTGCAAATCCCTGCATTGCAGCAGTGCCTGCCAGGCACCGCCGTAGGGATTATGATATCCCTTTCCCCCGGGGTTCTGTGGCGGTTAACCCACTGCAAAACGGCTGGTGGAAACGGATTTGGGGGTCCGCAGCGGTCCCCCTTTTTTGTATTGCAGCGGGGGCTGCTGACTGCATTCCTGCCACAATACAAAATATAGGTAATGCGACCGCCGTGGTGGCGGTTGAATCATAATTCCGATTGTGGGTAGGCCGGCTTGTGGGCAGCCGGTCCCAAATCCGATATGATGGCTTACGGACTGAAGTCCATCCGCCATCATAATGAGGCCCATAGCTCTAACTGCTACCCCCACAGATATAGTGTTTCATTTTATAGGACCCTCTTCTATAGTTTACCTAATTTAACCAGCTCTGCCAATTTACCTGTCAATTTGTAAACAAAAGCAACTGCATTATCTTTTATGTAAAATAAACAGGTAACACGTAAATTACATTATCACAAAGAGCAACTGCTGTTATCTGTTCTCCGGGATGTTCTACAGATTTCCAGAATCAGTTTATTTACCGAGGGATCCTACACAAATGGTTTGTCCTGGTACATAACTGCTCTGGGTGTTAGAATATCCAAAGATATTGGAGAAGACGCCTCACTCACTAATGGTGACATGCTTCATAATTGGCGTCTTTCCACACCCAGGTAAGATTGTACTACCTGGGCGGACTCAACCTAAGGTGTTATGGGAGTTCTTATATAAAGTTTTTACTGGTTATGCAGGGAACCAGATGGGTGATATATTTAAAAATACCTACAGGTATACCAAACGCTATACTTTATTCCTAGGGTACCTGGGGTATAAGATAAAATCCATGCAATCGTTGGGGTTCTTTTGAATTCAATTGATTCAAATATACCCTCTTTCAAATGCCAACATGTTTCGGCCCTCAACGTGAGCCCTTCCGGGTCTGGGGCCTTCTTCAGGGCTAGATTATCTACTCTTTGGTATCCCTGCCTTTCGTTTGGCAATTTATTAATGCAAAAAGAAGAATGAGGCCTATTGCACTCACCTATTTTCCTTATTGGTCCAGTAGTTTTTCTGGAAAAAAGGAGACAAAATTTATGGACAAGAACGTTTGTGTGATAGGGTCTCGCATTAGCAAGATATACATGTCCTTGTGTCACCATGGTTTCTACCTCACACTTAGTCAAACTGTTAATGGTGATTAGTGTCTACAGGTAATTAGTGCCTATAGGTTGTTCGTCCACCCATGCTACCACCTTCAAAATTATTCCTATCCCCTTGTGATCGATATGTTTCTGTTGAAGTGATATGTTTTTTTAAAACAGAGGTTTTTCTGAGGTTGCATAATAAGAGGTGTGTTATTTTCCAAGTGACATACTCGGTGTTACCCTCAACAGTGACCCTTGTAGATGCATAATATGGTCTAAATGTTAAATCCTTATAGGTGGTACATAATACCCCTATCGTTGTTTATTCTCACCTACTGGAAGGTGCCACTATGCACCATACGGATCTTGTGAACTAGGGTGCCGTCTTGTAGTCACACACCGAAAATGGAAAACGTACATCTCTCTCACATAGTGATTCTGTATAATATTATTTTCATATACATATGATCATTACTCAATAAAATTACGGTTAAGTTTACCCCTGTATTTATCTCATTGGATTTCATGTATTTTATCGCCTACCGTTCTATTTTTTCACAGGGCTAATGTCTGAAATCCAAACTTAATCATGTTTGTGTCGTTTCCTCAATGGGATTTCTGTAGTACATGTGTCTAATGTAGACGTTTCCTACAATACTGTTTTTATCAGTTGCAATGTTCTATAATTACTATAGACGCTGCATGTCTAGGCAACGTTAAATAATGTCATGCCCACACCGGACAAATCCCGGCGAGCCGCATTTTAGATTTAATGACGCCGGTACGCGTTTAAAAAGAAGAAAACTTTCCGCATTGCCACACCTTATTCGTTCGTTATCAAGTGCATAGTGCCCAGCCATTGTTTTGCGGGGTGTATAGTGTCCCAGTTTACATTTATTTTTTGAAATTTTTTATATATATATACGCCTCTGCCATACCACGGGTCCAGGCTCTTATATATGTATGTGCTGCCACACCTTGTGTAATGGTACTAGTTTCCCGTATAGATCTTAAAGTTGTGCTTTTCATCCATACATCGGTGCATTTGTCACAGACAAGAGAATCATCCGACTGCATACACCACTTTCACACCCACGACTTACTTTGTCAAAGATCGGTCACCGCAGTACTAACTAAGGTTCACCGCCCGCCGCCGTGTAACATCGGTTGCAGGGCGGTGTCTTAAGTACTTTCTTAGTCTTTGTTACCGACATTGGTGAATGCTGTTGGTGACAACAGAATCCCTCGCCGGCGCTTCAATACCGCTAGTGCCTCTGGGACTTGTGGTTTATTTGAAGTTCAATTGTCGTTTTTTCTTTTATTTTAATTAAAGAATTTTTATTGTACATGTTTATATTCACAATATTTTCAAAATGTTTACTTCTAATAAATGGGCATTGTGGTGATAATCAATCACCTTCCACCCTTGCAAATTCTGACATATTATGGACGCTTTAACTGGTGTTGTATATTGTTATGTGAACAATAAAGTTGTTGTTTAAATATTCAGGATAGTCGGCTGTATTGTTATTATTATGAGTTGTCAGGTTGGTTAGACAATCATGTCGCTTCTCATCAAACTCTAGTGTTTGCATCATGATCGATTGTGTCTTTTATTGTCTGCTAATGTATGCATTAATGCGGACATTCACGGTGGATTGGGACATCTTTTTGAAACCTATGTGGCTTCGTGATGATAAATACTCATCACACACGAATCTTATTCCTTCTGTGTGTGTGTGGTTGTTGGCCGTAATAAGAGACTCAATTATATTCTGAACGATGAAACTTATTTGGAAAAGTGAATATGGAGTCGCATATTGTCTGTCCTTCAGTTTATTTTAAGGATCAGTATCCATGCCCGTGTCCTGCTTGTTTCTCCGTTAGTTATATTACATTAACATTGACCATGGAATTTCCTAGTTCAACCCATGTGCAACGCTTGAAACCCGTAAATCCATCTTTGTTCTAATTTTAGCAGTTGTTTTTCGCTGCATGTATTCGGTAGTTTTTCGATTACTGACCATGTGAAGTCATTCTCAGTGTTTCCTGCTGTCTGGAAGTGACGCATCATCTTTGTAACTGTTTTTCCACATCGGAAGGTACTGCGATGTTCGTTTATTCGTACCTTGACTTTTCGTGTGGTCATGCCAATATACTTTAATTGATATTTACAAATCATGATGTGCGCCACGTTCTGACTGTTGCAGTTTGAAAACTTTCTCTGCTCCCACAGAGTTTTTAGTCCTAGATCAAAGTTTTTACTGGCTTTAGTTAGACAACATATATTGCAGCTTCCACATGGGAAATGTCCCACTACCTCAGGGAGGTTCCAGAGTGTGTTAGTTTTTTCTCTTGTTCCTGTTTTTTTCTTTGGGCGGGTGTGTACTATCGAATCCCGAAGGGAATTTCCTCACCTGAAAGCAAACAGCGTTTTTTCCATTCTAAGGGTTCCAGAATTTAGGGTTTTCCAATGTCGTAGTATAATTCCTTTCAACTTATTCGATTCTGTACCATATATGGTCACGCATACAAGTCTCTTATTTTCTGGTTTTTGATGTGTCTCAAGTAATGATTCTCTAGGGTTGTTCTTAGCCCTCTTGTATGCTTGTTTTACAAGTTTTTTGGGGTAGGATTTTGATTGTAGTTTTTGTGAAACCAGAGATTTTATGTACCAAGACAAACCATTTGTGTAGGATTCCTCAGTAAAAAAACTGATTCTGGAATACTGTAGAACATCCCGGAGAACAGATAACAGTAGTTGCTCTTTGTGATAATATAGTACCTGGGAGATTGAAACTGAGCTGCTTCTCTCACTCTCTCTTGTGAAAAAAGAACACGTATATTACGCCTGAGCCAATCTAGCTAATGAAATCACCAAACATCAATACAAGTTCAACTTCAACACACTTATATCCAGAATATGAAATAAGATTCCTAATTCCCTGTCAGAAGTGACACTGCATTCAATAAAATATAGACCTACAGTGAAAGGGACAGAATTTCACGTCTAAAAGTAACACTCCAGTCTACAGAGCACTCAATTCTAAACATACACTGATTTGCAAATAGTGCATAATGATGGGTATTTTTGAAGGTACGATCACTGCTTTATTTAACTTATAAAGCCTAGATTCAGTTATCACAAGTGTTGGAACTTAAAGGCATTGGTTCACATAGAAACATCTAGGGACCAAAACTAGCACCTCTGCTTTTGCTCACGATTTACTGCTGAGAAGACTAACATACATGCATGAATAAATAAATAAAAGATCATCTCCAGGAACTAGGAGACCCTGCAATAATTAGCTTCCGCCTGATTTTCATTTCCAAAACGTTTTATGATCGTAATTTATTTTCTAACTTTTTTCAAATTTGTTCATCTCACAAATCCAACAGAAAACAATTTGTACAGATGGAGTCCTCTGCGCCACCATTAATTCCTGTTAGGGACGGACTAGCTGTAGCGGGCACCAGGCGTTTCCCCAGTGGGCCGCCAGGGTCGGGCTGGTTTTGGACCCCTGGGTGGCCGTTTTTGTTACCTGGGCCGGTTTTGCAGCATAGCTGCAATATCGGCCCCCTGTAACAGCTACAGCGTTTTCCATGCCCCCAACCCCCTTCCCCCTGCCAGACCGACTTGATTGCCAGGGCCGATTTGTGTTCCCAGTCCAGCCCTGATTCCTGGCCAATGTGGAGTCAATGGGGATCTATTTTCACTCTCACTCCCATGATGTACCAATTGCAGGTGGAGCCTCTGGGAATGCTGCTTAGCTGATAAGACACTTCTTTACAAATATGCTCACCTCACACGTCGGCTAACAGCACGCTTAAACTCACATCCTGAATGAACATCAGTGAAATCTGAATGTCTGCAGTGCATTTAAAGCTCAGCCCATAAAAACTGTACCCCATAAATGGATGAACCACCAAGCCCATCTTTCAGGAATGACTCAACAATATTATATTAAATAGTTCCTCCCCTCGCTTTACATCCACTGCTACATTCTGTTTTTCACCTTTTCTGTACCTCAAGGACCTTATCAGAAACATGCATAAACAGCATAGGTCCATCTTATATTACCCTAAAAAATGAGCCCTTCTTCTGTCCATGTTCTTGTCTTCTCACACATTGAGGTAGGTAACACACCAGTGGCAGATTTCCCGGAACCATTCTTGATACCAAACAGAGCAGTTCTACACACAGAGGCTTGTCTAATCACCAACCCAAAAAGGCTGGCATGTGCCATTTCATAAGGGTTTTGCATCATACAGAGGCAAATACAGTACTTCCAGGCAGTCTTCCCGTTGTCTACATTACAGGAGTAGAGTACCCACATCAAAAGAGAAACTAGACCACAGGGAGTATAAAGGTCCTATTGGGTTCACTAAGGTCTGTACAATTTTCTAGTCTGTGAGGTCTTCCCCCAATTCATCATCTCTTCTGACATTTCTGACAAATATCTATTTTCCTATGGACCACTTCTCTACCTCCGTAAGCCAGAACCACAACCGTACATTTTGCGAAAGACTTTAAATGGATATCCTGCTTTAAACGAGTGTGAGTGTTAGTATTGTAGCCCGCTTCATCCGCTATTTTTTCTTGGGGAATGCAAAAAATGATCAGAAGGCATGATGTCAGTTTTTTGTGTGAATTTTAGCCCGTGCAGTCAGTGATCCTACTTGCCACATAGTCCAGAATTAATCAACATCAGGAGGATGAAGGACATCGGCCACTGGTGATCCACTCTTAGGATTGCTGTTATGTGGTGCAAGATGGAGCCTATGATACAAGTAATAAAATTGTGTGAATTTAAATATTCTACTAAGCAACACTTAAGCTGTGAGGCATGGGTCTTGGACAATTCCTTCTCAGTCAGTTTAGACCCATAGCCTACTTCCCATTTACTTCCACTTACTAGGGCTGTTTTAGTCACATCATTCCTGATGACCATATATAGATTTTTTTAATCAGTTTTGTCAACGTGGCAATATCAATCAAACTTGCAGGAAGACTGTGACTGTCAGAAGATTTCAGGGACATTGAAGAAAGTTGTCATATGTTCTTAGCTATCTTGAGTAGAATGCTATACTCTAAGATGTGTGTTTGTAAGACACCAAATCTGAGCTGCGCCTCCTGGTAAGAAATAAGAGACATAGTTATGAGAGTGTTTCGCCATGCTTGCATCATGCAAAGTGGTACGCGCGTTTCCCAAACCTCTAAGGCAGATATATGAAGCCACGCAAAGCCATTCTGCGTGGCTTTGAATGGCTTAACAAATCTGGAGAAAGGCAACACAGCGCAAATCGCTTCGTTGCCTTAATCTGTGCAAGGGAGGCATTCAATGGGCATTGCCGTGGGTGTTTCCATGCAGCTCCCATGGTTTTTAACGCATTCCCAGATTCACAAGGACTTCTAAACCTGGGAATGCACCAAAAAGATAGAGGCATAACGAGGAGAAATATCTTCATTGCTTCTCTATTTTTTCTTCTTTCTATGTGTACTGCATTCTGCAGCACACATAGAAGGAGCGAAATGCCTTCAGGATTGTTTTTGCGCAGGAAGTGACTCCTGCACAAAAACAATCCTGCTTACAACACAGGCACTCTTGCACCATAGTGCAAGGGTGCCTGTGTTGGAACTAGGCTGCCAAACCGGCGCCAGCGCAGGTGGAAATGACAGCAATGCACCGTATTGGATAAATACAGATCATTCCTGCCCTTTCCCTGTGATGCAGGGCAGCGCATCAAGGTGACTTGCTGTGCTGCCCTGCACCACCAATTTCCTTAATATGGCCCTGAATGTGTACCTCACATGCAGCACACATGACCTGTTGTTTATCTGGATTTAAGCAGCAACAGCTAGTGTTGATAACATGAACAGAGAACTTGTGACTGTGGTGTGCCCCTATCAGACCTCACACGTTGGTTGGCTGGCCATTAGAAACCATTCCAATCAGCCTGTTCCCCTCTCCAGTAGGCATGACTGCCCTGTCTGGTACATGCTGCACTATATTTATTTGTCAGACCCAAGCAGCAGAGGGCTGCCAAAGTCTCTCAGGACACTGGAGGCGGTGTCAGTTACTCCCACTCATTGCTCCCTGTGTGCTGATTCTACAGGTGGACATAGCTTGGCTCTCAGGGCACGATTCTTTAGGGCTGGAGGTGCCAGTCTGCTGTGGGCCAAGTTAGACCCCTACCTCCCACCCCACACCTCATCCATTTAAAGGCATCTGCTCGATTCTGTTTGCACAGCTAAGCGACTCGTTGCACAAACCACCAGCTTCATTTACACTATCATACAACAGAGTCACCCACTTGAGAAAGTGCTTCAGCGATTGCAAGGTTGCTCTTTCTGCATAGAACCTTCAGCCCCAGGATTCAAAGATCCATTTTACTGGAGCTCACAAGGACAACAGTTGGGTTCCAGAGGAGCCAAGATAAAGATGGCTTTAATGTATGATGTCCGATCAGCCTCCCGATAGGCAATATTTTAGAAAATGTCACATGGTCTATAAATAAAATTAAAAAATTAAAAATAAAATAAAAAGACCAGATTCAAAAACATTCCTTTTATGGTAAAGCCACCGAGGCAATATACATTAATCTTAGTCCAACTATATGCAGGGCCACTGAAATTGATTGGTTTCACAGTTATTGTAATTTCTATGTGATCATAGATTTTCCACACTAGCCACAGAATTCACTAGCTATTGCACATTATGTGTTTCTGGCTTAAATGGCTCGAAGGTGACTGAAACTGCTGCACATGATTGCAGAATAGCTTCGAAGTTTGCAAAAGTTAATTTTAGGTCATTTGGTCATTTTTTTTTACATCTTCAAACATTAACCCCTTGCGTGCGCACGACGTCTCCCGGCCATCGCACATTACGGTGGGCATGTGCGCACGACGGCCGGGAGACGTCGTGTTCCCGAACGCCGTTTATTTCTCCCGCACAGTGGGAGAAATAAACCCGCACGCAAGGGGTTAAAGAAGTGAGAATTTCGCCCAGGTAGTGATAACATTCTAAATTGATATATTGGGGGAAGTGTTTTTTTCTGAAGCAGAAACAAAATCACAGTGGAAATAAAAAAACATAGGGGCGTATTTAGATCCGGACCTTCTGATTAGGATGTGACCGAACACTGTCCAATCGCATTCTGACATCTCCTGGACGTAGAACATGCTCCCATACGGATATGGGAGCTGGTGTTAATTCCTGCACCCCGTGGCAGGCACCTCAAGGTACAACACTCGGCCCCCAACCGGAGACCGCACAGGCAAGGAGGCCCTGCTAGGGACCCCCATACTCACTCTCTGACAGGATTTCCATGTCAGAAAGCCCAACATGGAAAGCCTGCCTGAGACCAAGCATCATAATCTCAAGGGCAGAAAGGCTGCCTTTTGGGATTATTGGCGACCACCAACTGGCTGACAGGCTCCATGAGCCAGTCTAAGGCCAGCCAGAATGACCGTCTGGTTTAATGTCCGACCGCCAGCATGTAATGCAGTGATCGGATATTAAACCGAGATGTGGCCCGGAAAGGCTCCTACCGATGGTCAGAGTCTTTCCGGACTGCAGCGCAACGTAATGGACCCCTTACCGTGTAATTAAAATATTTTATTTTTTCTCTTTATGAACATTCATGTTTGCATGACTATTTCTTGACAGTAGCAGTTATTTCAAGTGCCCAATTGCAATTTAGAAGGATGGCAACCATTTTACTTGTCTTTTTAAGGTCTGATGTCTAGAATTGTAAAGTTCGTTCTATTATGGTCTCCAGAGCATATTCTTGTTGGAACGAGATTAAATCTGAAACTGAACATAGTTTTTTAAATATAACTTGGATGCGGAGACAGAACGAAGCATGCTTCTTTGTCTGGCCTTAGCCAAGTCCTTTTGATTTTTCTAAAACCATATGTATAATATACTTACTTACAGTGAGCCCTCTTAGTCTATTGGTCTTTTATATTGTCAATCACATTTTCGCTCCTTTCACTACAGCATACAGTATGGAGAAAAGTATCAGCCCACTTCAGCCATAGGCTGCCTTTTCTGTGAGTGGCTGTATTCTGCCTTTTCACAAGGAGCACATTCACACACAAAGAAGTTCCCTTCGGTATACGAGGGACCTCTATGACAAATTGCGCTTTTTAAGGCAAACATTTTTTTGCTTTTAGCCTGTTTTTTTAAAAGATTGATGAGACCCCAGAAATGTCCCCAGTAATAAAGCTTTGCAAAAACAATGAAACAAGTAAGTATTGGCAATGACAAAAAGCTGGGGGTTAATATCAGACATTTTAGCTTTCCCAACTGAAGTGTATTCATTTAGACGCGTTTTCTGCAGAGTAACAAAATGTCAATGTTTTACATGAACTATTTTACTGTGGAAAGTATAAGGACACAATTAAAAAATGGTATAATGTGCTTCCACAAGGAAAAAATCATTAGAAGTTAGTAAATATTTTGAATGGGTTCTGACAAATGTGTATAGTTTTTTTTCTTCAAACCCCCTCCTATTTTCCATAGCATTTAGGTCCTATTAGCAATAAATGGAACAAATAAATTTCCTCTAATACGCTAAAATGACTCAAAATCTTGGCATACTTTCCATATAATTTAGATAAATCAGACATGTAATTTGGTTCGCCATCCTTAGATAATTAAGTGTCCCTGACAATTCTGTAAACATGATCTCTTTAAGTATGCACTAATTTCTTTCAAGGCTGCTGACCTATGTATTAAAATATTTATAAAAAATATTGAATAAGTTTGTCAAACTACACCTTTATAATTCTCAAGGAGGGCTGAGATTTTACCAACTTCCAAAATGCCTTCCTTGGAGCTTAAACTCCAATTGAAAGAGACCTGGCAGCTCCCATACACCTAAAGCCCTTTGTGTTTCCAAAATCTAGAGCTCCTTAATCAATCTCCCAGATCCTCATTGATACTGCTGAGGCCCTTTCACACATTGCTATCAAACTAAGGGCCTCATTACGATGCATCCCAAATCACGATGCGACTTCCTTCATAGCAGTCGGAAAGTGGATTTTTCCTATTGCGACTTGTGCTGCGGTATGCAGCACAAGCCACAATAGGAAAAATAGACTTTTTAAACATCCATGCACGGTGTGGCAGGCACCATGCGATGCCTGCCACACGATGCATGGGCCCAAAGTTGGGAGCCACGGGAAACAGGTGCCCTGCTAGGGGCCCTAAAAGACCCTGTCCGCCAGCCTTTTCACGGTGGAAGAACCGACATGAAAAGGCTGTAGGAAAGGTGTATCATAATCCCCACGGCGGTGCCTGAGCAGGCACCGTCTCCATTTTGGGGATTACGATCTGCCCAATGGGCTCCTTGAGCCTGTCGGAGACTGAGCTGATTCCCCCCCAAGGCATCGGTAGAACCGCCTGTCTCATAATATGGCGGTCGGACTGATGCCTCAGATGTCGGGCGGACAGACACCGACGAGCTTACAGATGGCCTTCTGCCCAAAATCCTAATAAGGCCCTAGGTGCTTGATTCAAAATCTTTATTCGGTTATAATGATCAATAACCATAAAAGCACAATAAAAACAAGTTAAAACAGTAAATTCCTGGGCAGCACAATACATGTTTACATATCACATTATCATGGATTTACGGCATCTAAAAACATTTTTAAGAAACGCAATAACAGATGCAATAACAAAATCATTTTCTAAAAATTGCAATGCTAAAAAAGCTGGTTGACAACATTTCAAACCAAAATTCTTTAAAACAGGTACAATCCATCTCTTTCTTAATACATCATAATATTTACAGAAAAACATGATATGGATGGTTGATTGTGGTGAGACATCATCGCACAGACACTTGCATAAATCTCTAGACCAATCGTTCATCACTGGAAAACTTAGGGATCTAAATAAAATATTAAATCTAAAACGAGTCAGCAAAAGACGATCAAAGTCTTGGTCTATTAAGAATAAATACGGCTGAGTAGTTGGAGTCAGCAAAGTTAAATAATGGGCTTGAACCGTGGATTTTCTCATCTCAGTAACGGCTCTAATTTCAGCCAGAAAGCCCATACAACAAGCCTTAAGATCTTTCCTAGATATACTACACATCAAAGAAGGCTTAGTGTAATCTTCCAAATGGCCTGTTTTGTAAGGAACGTTTTCACATACTCCAACCACCTAATAAGTTTAGCACCATCTGACTTCAAAGCGTCTATCAAAATATAACGGTTAAAACCAGTTTCGTCTGACAACCAAATTCTATGCCAAAGAAGGACAGGTTGGATCTTAATAATGTCTTCTAAATATGGAACACCTAGTTCCATGTGGCAAATATAATTTGAGCTACTTTGGGGTAGGGCCAAGAGGAACTTGAGAAACATATTTTTCGCGATCTGCAGAACGTTTGTGTCTGCATAGCCCCATACGCCCGCTCCATAAGTAGCAATAGACACACATTTGGCCTTATAAATATGTAAGAGTTCAACCGGGGGGCGCTTTCCTAGTTTGCGGCTGAAGTTTGATAGGGCCATTAATGCCCTAACAAACAACAAGCGCCTAATTTAACCGCCTCTGACCATGTCCCTGTCCTATCGAATAAGATCCCTAGGTATGAGAATGTTTTAGTAGTCTCTATTGGGCTACCATCAATATATAAGGTTTTAACCCTCTTATTTGTCCCAACCCCACAATTCATAGTATACGTTTTTGAGCAATTTATTGTAAGTCCAAATTGGACATAAAACTGGTAAATGAGTTAACAACCCTTTGGAGTCCAAGAGGTGTACGGGCCATTAAAACTGCATCATCTGCATACAAGAGTGCAGGGATGTGTCGCTTGTCCGCCTTCGGTAGATCCCTGCACTCTTTGTTTAAAATAGATTCTAAGTTATTTATATACAGTGTAAAGAGAAATGGGGCAAGGACACAGCCTTGCCACACTCCGCTCCCGATTCCAAAATGACTCGTATATTCTCCATCTCTCCCATATCTAACCTTTGCCGCAGAATAAAGCTCCCTTAAAAATGTGATTATTAAAAAATCCACGCCTAATCCTTCTAAAATCAACCACAACTTGTCATGGATGACGCAGTCGAAGGCTGCCGTTAAGTCCACAAAGGTCATAAATAGTCTGCCCTTTTTTGCCCTTGTATACTTGTCCATTAAAATATGCAAGTTTAAGCCCTGTTCAACTGTGCCCAAACCTTTGCGGAACCCATATTGTGTTTTTTCAGTGAATTTCAAAGGTTTTTTAAACGCTAATTCCTAACTATATCAGGCCTGAATCCTATGGTTTTTTCAGTGAATTTCAAAGGTTTTTTAATTGCTAATTCCTAACTATATCGGGCCTGAAACCTATGGTTTTTTCAGTGAATTTCAAAGGTTTTGTAAATTACAATTTTTAAAGTATTAATTGTTTTACTGATTTTTTGATACTGATTTACTACAGTTTTTTAAACTATATATTTATAGATATTTAGTTTTTTTAATTCCATTATAATTCCATTAAACATTACAATACAAAATATACTTTCTCAGAATGAATTACTTTAGTTTAAATACTTTGGAAATAGGCAATAGAACTTTAAGTACAGTAGTTACAGTTGTTGCAATGGGCAACACAATTTCAAACACACTGCAACATTGAGCTCAATGAGAATTTCTAGTTAAATGCAATTAGTTACTTTATGGATTACTTTTCTAACCACAGGACTGGATCCTAGATTCAGTCCTTGGACATCTCCTGTAAACAGTTGAGCAAAAGCGTTTTGGTTACAGTAGTGATTTTTAAGGAATATTAATGTATTTTAAAAGTTGACACTTAGAAACCTTGCTGAAAATCACACAATGGATTCCTACGGGAGGAAATACAAGTTACTGGTAAGTACGCTTAGAATTGCTTTCCAGGGTCAGTGCTGGGCTAAAAGATGCAGCCCTGGGTTCTCTCCTGATAACAGGTGAGTAAATCGGAATTCGTAGTTCGGCTGATTTTAGAGGAATATTTGTACAATGGTGAAGGAAGGGGGTGGGGCCTGAGGTGACGTGTGCACGTTTTAAATTGGGGAATTAATTCCTCTTTAATCCTGCGGTCCCCTGGGGCCCAACTAGCCCACCAGGTACCTCTAGTATGCGCCAGGGAGCTGCGTTGCAGAGAGGTGTTCAGAGGCCACGCCTCTTTTTACACCTCTCTGCAACGCAGCTCCGTGGCGCTTACTGGAGGTACATGGTGGGCTAGTTGGCCCCTAGGGGACCTCTGGATTGAAGAGGAATTAATTCCCCAACTTAAAACGTGCTACAGGGCGTGTTTGCACACATATCACCTCAGGCCCCACCCCCTACCTTCACCACTGTGCAAATGCGCCTCGTGGGGTGTTTTAAGTTGGGGGATTAAGTCCCCTTGAATCCTGAGGTCCCCTGGCGGCCAACTAGCCCACCAGGTACCTCCAGTAAACGCCACGGAGCTGCGTTGCAGAAAGGTGTAAAAAGGGGCGTGGCTTCATTACACCTCTCTGCAACGCAGCCCCCTGGCGCATACTGGAGGTTCCTGGTGGGCTAGTTGGCCCCCAGGGATCCCCAGGATTCAAGGGGAATTAGATCCCCCTCTGCAAACGCGCCAGGGGGCGCGTTTGCAGAGTGGTGCAAGGAGGGGGCGTGGCCTCCGGGCCCAATCCCGTCTTTTTTTTGTTTTTCTTATTTTAGAAGGGGGGCTGTGTAGTCCCCCTTCTTTTTCTAATTTATTGGCCCTGGGGACCCCATCCCCTAGGGCCTGCCCCCAATTTTTTTTTATAAAGATCGTGGCCCCCCCTCCCGAGGCCATAATTTGCCCCGGGGACCTTTTTTTTCATTTTTGTATTTTGGAGGGGCGCCTTGCCCCCCTCCTGTGGCCCCTTTTGGCCCCGGGGACCCCATCCCCAGGGCCGTTTTAAAAAAAAGTTATTTTTAAAAATTATTTTTAATTTTTAAGGAGGGGGGCCGCAATCCCCCCATGGTCCCAGCCGGCTCCCCACCTCCTGTGAGAGCCGGCATTGCTTTTCCACATGGGGAGCAGCTAACATGCTGCTCCCCATGTGGAAAAGCAATCTACTTTGCTTCATTGAAGCGAGAGCAGGTTTCCCTGCTCTCGCTTCAACGAAGCAAAGCAGTTTGCAATGGCAGGGTGGGAGCGGTGAGGCTCCTGCCCTGTCATTGCAAACTACAGTGTCCCAGGGGTGGGCACCCCGGGACACTAAAGGAGCCAGCCCTGGGGGGTGGCGGTCCCCAGGGCCATCATTGGCTCCAGGGGGGCCGCGTGCCCCCCTCCCACTTAATTTAAAGCCCCGGGGGTGGTGGTCCCCAGGGCTTGGGGGTCCGTACCGTGACATCAATTGCACAAAGGTGTCCTTAATAAGCATTTCCAGACCTACCCCAGTTAAAGTGCCTAGGTCATTTCCACCACAGTGCACAATAATAAGGTTAGGCTGTGGAAGATGTAGAAAGGTTTTCACCAAAGGCATTAATTGGTGACACTTTAACCCTCTCTGACCAATCCATTTAATGTCTATATTTGGCAAAGCAAGAGCTTTCACAATACCTCTTTTTTCTGCAAACGTTTCACTCCAGAAGACATAGCTGTGACCTATAATCCACACTGTGAACATCTTTCAAGGAGATCTGGATGCACTCAGAAGGTGTCTTTCAGTAGAATGGCAATATGAAAAGAAAGATAGTTGTAAAATGGAGGCTTACATCCTTTTTTCAAAATAAAAAGAAATCATTGGCTGTTTCAGACCATACAACACTAAAAACTAGGTTGTATATTTAAATTTTTAAAAACATGTTTTGTATTGGTTCAGAAAAATGTGTTTCCCTAAAACATTAGTTTGGATTTGCTGTTAGGTTTGTAAGTCTTGCTCTTTGGATTTGAAACATTGTGTGCTGAACTTTTGACCTCTCTGCTCACACCAGTGTTCCATGACCTATTGCTATGGTAGCAGGTAGAAGTCATGTTGGGGGAAGGGATCATTTGGAAAAGGGTTGAAATTTGCAACCAATAGAAATGTGTGTTTCCATTTGAAAAAATGTGGGAAGCACTGTGATTTGAAATTAACATGTATATGTGTGAAAAAAGAGAGGGAAACATTGCCATTTACTGGTTCTGCTGAGAGGTGTACAGTTCAGAGATTCTGGCTCTGATAATCTGCTGTGTGAGTGGCACATTTCTTTCTCAACTAACTACTTTTAATGGTGAGTTATGAATTTGAGAGGGGATGTATGTGGTGTAGTTGGATATAAATAATAGAAATGTGAATATTCTTATAAAGTTGTGTTTTACATTTTATTTTAAGTAAGATATTTAACTGCCTTGAACATGTCAGATATTATGGAGTATGTCTTCACCATAAGTTAAGGTGTACTGGTATCAACCAAAAAAACTGTTTTGTGCCTAGACTCACACCATGAGTCTGTCTTTACACAGGAATTTTTCACAGAGATTTAATTTGTGTTGCTGTTGCTCTGTTTGACTTGCACTAGCAGGAAAGGGGCAGCTTGTTTTGAAGAACTGTGATGGTTAGCATTCAGCAGAAATCACTTTCTCACAAATGAGAGGCAAATGCAAACACATTTGAAAATAGCATGGTACATTTTCCTACCACTTTAAAAGTTGTGTTTTACATTTTATGTTAAGGAAGATATTTAACTGCCTTGAACATGTCAGATAATATGGAGTATGTCTTCACCATAAGTTAAGGTGTACTGGTATCAACCAAAAAAACTGTTTTGTGCCTAGACTCACACCATGAGTCTGTCTGTACACAGGAATTTTTCACAGAGATTTAATTTGTGTTGCTGTTGCTCTGTTTGACTTGCACTAGCAGGAAAGGGGCAGCTTGTTTTCAAGAACTGTGATGGTTAGCATTCAGCAGAAATCACTTTCTCACAAATGAGAGGCAAATGCAAACACATTTGAAAATAGCATGGTACATTTTCCTACCACTTTAAAAGTTGTGTTTTACATTTTATGTAAAGGAAGATATTTAACTGCCTTGAACATGTCAGATATTATGGAGTATGTCTTCACCATAAGTTAAGGTGTACTGGTATCACCCAGGAATACTGTTTTGTGCCTAGAATCACACCATGAGTCTGTCTTTACACAGGAAGTTTTCACAGAGATTTAATTCGTGTTGCTCTCGCTCTATTAGACTTGCACTCGCAGAAAAGGGGCAGCTTGTTTTCAAGAACTGTGATGGTTAGCATTCAGCAGAAATCACTTTCTCACAAATGAGAGACAAATGCTAACACATTTGAAAATAGCATGGTACATTTTCCTACCACTTTAAAAGTTGTGTTTTACATTTTATGTTAAGGAAGATATTTAACTGCATTGAACATGTCAGATAATATGGAGTATGTCTTCACCATAACTTAAGGTGTACTGGTATCAACCTAAAAAACTGTTTTGTGCCTAGACTCACACCATGAGTCTGCCTTTACACAGGAATTTTTCACAGAGATTTAATTTGTGTTGCTGTTGCTCTGTTTGACTTGCACTAGCAGGAAAGGGGCAGCTTGTTTTCAAGAACTGTGATGGTTAGCATTCAGCAGAAATCACTTTCTCACAAATGAGAGGCAAATGCAAACACATTCGAAAATAGCATGGTACATTTTCCTACCACTTTAAAAGTTGTGTTTTACATTTTATGTAATGGAAGATATTTAACTGCCTTGAACATGTCAGATAATATGGAGTATGTCTTCACCATAAGTTAAGGTGTACTGGTATCACCCAGGAATACTGTTTTATACCTAGAATCACAACATGAGTCTGTCTGTACACAGGAATTCTTCTCAGAGATTTAATTTGTGTTGCTCTTGCTCTGTTAAACTTGCACTCGCAGGAAAGGGGCAGCTTGTTTTCAAGAACTGTGATGGTTAGCATTCAGCAGAAATCACTTTGTCACAAATGAGAGGCAAATGCTAACACATTTGAAATTAGCATGGTACATTTTCCTTCCACTCCCGCAATGGGTGAGGTAGATCCAATTAACCTTTACCACACATGTACTCTTACATACATCTCTGCAGTCTTCATGCAGTTCTACAAGCGTCCATGCAGATTTGTGTTGCACCTGACAATACATGGTCTCCAGAAGCACGCCCTTAGCACACAGACAGGTGCTTCTCCTGCACTCTCATGCTTACTATTCAGCTCTGTGTGGTATTTTAGATAGCAGTGTGTAATGCTAACACATTCAACGTCACCAAGGCTCATTTCCATTGCTCTACTTTAATCACTCACCCTGTAACACATGCTGATGGTCTCAAGTAGCTGTTAGGACGGGTACTCTTCTCTGCCTCTTTAAAATATAAGGAAAATGTGTCAGGCTGCCATAGAAATTATGACTTACTCTTCCACAGTAGTAAATGTGCTTTGAAATTGCCAAACTAAAATCGTTTTTTGCCTAGAATCACACCATGAGTCTGTGTGCACTCAGGAATTGTTGTCAGAGATTTAATTCGTGTTGCTCTTATTCTGTAAGACTTGGAGTTGTAGGAAAGGGACAGGTCATGTGATAGGATTTGAAAAGCTCTGAAAAAAAATGGTAATGTATTAAAATTACATAAAGGTATTTTTTTTTTAGTTTCTTTCAGGTATTGCTGAACAACAGTGAAATGAATTAAAGATGCCTATAAAGTCAAGAAAGAGAAAAGAACAGCAACAACATCTATATTTGAAGAAAACTGGACCAAAAAAAATAGTTGAAGAACCTCATGTTGGAAAAAAGAAAAAGACTTCTGGTAAGCAGACTAAGGATTTTTTTTAAAATATCTTCAAACAAAGAATAAATGTTACGAAAATATGCACTGCAAATAGTGTTTCAAGTACAAAACAACAACAGAGTCGACAGAAAATACGAAAAGCCAATGTTGAATCAGAAGTAAGAAAGAGTGACTTAACACGAAAAATAGATTTTAAAAACATTCGTAGAAAAATGTTTCAGAGAAGAGTGATGTTAAATTTGCTAAAGGATGTGAAAAAATATAAGAAGAAATCCAAATTTTATTTAAAAAAAATATATATTGAAAAAATTGTTTCTAAGGCTTTGGAAATAAAACTAAACTATTTATTTTAATTTTGAACAGGATGCGTAGATTAGAAAAATTAGTAAAAGCAATGAAGTCACAAAGCAAAAGGAAAAGAGTAGTGAAAAAATAACTTTTGTAAAGTGTTCTTAGGAGAATGGAAGCATAGTTCAAGTACTGAGCCATTTTTTAATGAAGAGAGTTATCTTCAAAGTAATAGTTTGTTGCATGCAGTTGACACCAATGGTCGAGCTTATGAAGTTAAAGATGGTTGTGTAATGGAAAAGGAGAAAATGGTTCCAAGAAATGAGGAAGAAGTGTTAGCTGATGAGGTTATGGGGAGACGTCCTAAAGCCCCAGTGTACACTTGGAATTGTAGTAGTATTTGCACTGTGCGACAGGAATCTATTGATAAATTACGTGACTTCCTAAGAGAATATAGTAAAAAGAGTGTTAAACCGAAGATTAAGGTGCTTCAAAGACTAGACCCATGCAGAGTGAGAGAGAATACTGGTTTGCAAGGACATTCTCTTGCTTGTCTATCTAGGAAAGTTTGCCAAAGTGTTTTTCACCATTTTAGGATGCTGACTGTTCATCATACTGAAATGAGAAAGTTTGTGAGAACATTGTATTTTGCTAAAAGTCCAGCACTAAAGTTAAATGAGTTGAATAGTGCTCTGTTCCGTGGCTCTGTATCAGATGTAGTGAAGGTTACTGATGATATTCAGTTTTGTTACTTTGGTCCAGAGCAAGAAAGTGCAGGAAATGACACAGTTATTGAGGAAAATGTAGAAGAGAATGTAGAACCCACTGTTAGTAAAACATTTGAAGATCAAATGACAAAATTTACTATCATCTCTAATGAAAGACCAAATATTACTTGTATTTGTTGTCGGAGAAGCCATTATAAAAATCAAACAAGGTATGTTGATCTCTATAAAAAAAGTGAAAAAGAAAATAATACTAAGTGGATGGATTTTGCTACATATTTATTTCTGGAAAATTGTTTTGATTTGGGTGCATATCACCGTATTTGTAAATACTGTTATAACAAGTTAGAAGAAAATAAAATGCCAGCAAGAGCTGTACATAATAACTTAGAATTGGTTGAAATTCCTGCAGAACTTAGTGATTTAAATACATATGAGTCTATACTCATTCAATGTGTCCATCCTTTTCAGACTATAGTTCGTATGAAGCCCAAAACAGGTAAATTACCTCCTTCGGATTTACAAAGAGGTTTAAAAGGAAGAGTTGTCTATTTGCCATTGGATTTGAAAACAAATATGGAAACAATTGATGCAGATAGATTAGAAACTGAACCATTAGTTATTCTGGTTAATGGAGTACCAACAAAGAATAAGAAAATTTGGCAGGAGCTGGTAGATGTATGAAAAGTACAAAGAGCAAATTTATATTTGAAAAGAAATAATAAATGGTATGAAACAATTTATATGGATGAAGATGAAGAAGTTTTACTAGCAGACTCAGGAATACCAGCTGGGCAAATTGAAAAAGTGGATAAGTCAAAAGAAGAAGAAATGTATGAACATTTCAGCATACATCCTCTTCATTCTAAAGAAGTTATGGGAAACACTATTGATCTGTTTCAGATGAAAAAAGCACAAGGAAGTCCCGTGAGTGTATGGGAGGAGAGCTTGGAAGCTCGTTGTTTTCCCCAGCTGTTTCCTACAGGAAAAGGTGGACGATATGATGAACGTCCAGTACAGATTCCTGCTTCTGAGTATCGGACTACAAGATTATATGCACAAGATCCAAGATTTCGTCAAAGTATTCCTTATTTGTTCCATCTTTTATTTGAAAGTGACTTGTCTGCACTATCTTATGCAGTAAATCACATTTTAAAATCTGGAGTACATCTACATAATGTGTCTGCCAAGGATTTTATGAACAAAGTGCAACAGCGAGATGATCATTTGGAATCTCAATTGATAAATTTGATGGCTTGTCAGCGAGGAACTAATGAATATTGGTACCGACGCCATGGAGAATTGAAATGTATGTTACGGAATTTAGGAACTCCTACATGGTTCCTTACCCTAAGCTGTGCTGAGTACGCTTGGGATGATTTACTGGACTTTCTTCGAGAGGCAAATTCAAATATAGAAAACATCCAATACAAGACAGCAGGAGAATTGTGCTCATTGAATCCGGTTAATGTTTGCAGATATTTCAATCATAGATTTGAGGCTATGATGTCCTTCATCTGCAATAAAAAAAATCCACCTCTTGGAGAAGTTGTGGATTTCTTTTGGAGAAAAGAGTACCGAGCAAGAGGTGCTCCTCATATTCATATGCTGTTGTGGATCAAGGATGCCCCAAAATTTGGAACAGATTCTGATGATGCAGTTTTATCATTCATTGAAGAATATGCAACATGTGCTATACCTAAAAGCACAGAAGAAAAAAACTTAAAAGAGCAAGTTTTACGTTTCCAAAGACATCGGTGTGGAAAATACTGTCGACAAAAGTACAAGAGTAAAGATAAATTCTACACAAAATGTCGATTTGGATTTCCACGACCTGTTCTTTCAAAAGGAAGAGTAAACAGTTTCATGTCAGCTGTGCGACTATTACAAGAAAATCGCCTAAGAATACCTACAACCTAAGAAGAAAAGAAGAGTCAAAATATATAAATGACTACAACCCAGTCATTTTATCCATGTGGAATGCTAACATGGATATACAGTATGTTGCTGACAATTCTATTGCTGTTGCTCGGTATGTCACATCTTACATCACTAAATCTGAGAAAACGGAATTGAAAGAAATGTGGGAAGAGATTTCTCACGAGAAGACTATCAGTAAAAAGCTATACAGTTTCAGTTTAA
Organism: Triturus cristatus; assembly: GCF_964204655.1. Lineage (NCBI taxonomy): Eukaryota > Metazoa > Chordata > Amphibia > Caudata > Salamandridae > Triturus > Triturus cristatus. The sequence continues at coordinate 886,031,562 of NC_140594.1, forward strand.
AGATGTTATCGCATCGAGAAATTGGATCCTACGAATGTTCAGATAGATTATCATCTGCAAGTCTGTACTACAAATCCAGAAGAATAATTTGGGTAAGTTTAGGCTTGCAGGAATGAGAAATCGGGTACTGAAATCTGTTCGAGAAATTGAATATTTAGCAGAGAACGAACCTGAAAGTACAGACATTTTAAGAACAAACATGTTGGACACATATTACCCACAAAGAAGTCATCATCTTGAGAACATGTGTCTATATGAAGTGCTGCAGAACTACATTTATAAACGGAATACCACAGAAGACATCAACAATGGAAAATATAAAGTCACTGGTGAGGAAGGATGTTTGGTAAAACAAACAAAAGGAAGTTTGATTAATCACCGGAAGCTGAGTTGTGACACTACTGACAAAAAGGAATTTTACTACTTGGCACTTTTACAGCTGTTTAAACCATGGCGTTCAGAGGACGAACTACTTGGAGATTTTCAGAGCTATGAAGACTCCTTTAATGCTTGCAAAGATAGCATAGAATGCAGTACTTTCTCAACTTATGTTCAAATGTTAAATGAAGAAATTGAACAAGAAGCAACAATTGCAGCTGAAGTAGCTAGAGACAGTTCTCAAGACAGTCAAAGTTCTGGGACGTTCAGTCAAGATCCTCTAGGACAACCAATCGTAGAAAATGAAGCTGCAATAGCCATGACTGAAGTCGAAACAGCTATGAATCAAGCTCAGGAAGATTTAATAAACAACAACTGAATGATGAACAACAACAAATTTATGAGGAAGTCAGAAAAAAATTGATCACGGATTACTACATGAAAATAAAGAGTGCTCATGCACATCATTTGAACCAATCAGAATGTATGTGAGTGGACAAGCCGGAACTGGAAAAAGTTTCTTGATTAAAGTAATAGGAAGCTACCTACAGCAAAAAACAGATTCAACTTTGTCTTGTGTTGTTACTGCTCCAACTGGGTTAGCAGCATATAACATAAAAGGAATTACCCTCCATCGTTTGCTAATGTTACCAGTAGAGCACGAGAACAAAATACAATACCACAAGCTAACAGGAGAAGCATGTTTTGAAGTTGCAAGAGTATTGAAAAAAATGAAAGTTCTCATCATTGATGAGGTAAGCATGGTATCAAACTTAATGCTTGCCTTTGTGCATTTAAGAATGCAGCAAATTCTAAAGACAAACTATGACGTGCTATTTGGAGGAAAACATGTTATAGTTTTTGGAGATCTTCTGCAGCTTACTCCAGTTAAAGGACAACCAGTTTTTCAAACCCTTACACATGAAGACACGAAAAAGTCATTAGGAAGTATAGGTAATGTGAATATTTGGACATACTTTGAGTACAAAGAACTCATTACCAATATGCGGCAAGCCAATGATGAGGATTATGCAAGTATTCTCAAAGATATCAGAATTGGACTACTCACAGAACATGGCAGAAAAGCTTTACAGAGTCGATTGCTATGTAATGTGTTTCCAACAGAACAAAAAGTTCCAGAGAAAATATACAAGAAAATTGCTGGAAAAAATACTGTAATCTGCTTAATGCCAACACTACATGGATGCTCTATATTCAATCAAGAACTTTTGAAATTGGAAAATGAAGAGATTGTCAAACTGGAAGCTGTGGATAAAATACAACATGAAGGAATAACGATGATATTGACAAACAAATTGACAAGTAAATTGGATTCTCTAGAGAAAAACATCTCGAAAACAGCCGGTTTAGAAAAGAATCTTTATGTATGTATGAACTGTCGAGTAATTTTAAGACGTAATTTGGATGTAGCGAAAGGTTTAGTGAACGGAGCTATGGGTAAAGTTGTGGGTTTTGTTAATTACCAGAAAAAAGTTGGAATTGAATTTTTAAAAATAAAATTTGATCTGATTGAAGAGGTTAAAGACATTTGTCGTTGTTCAGTTCGTTTCTTGCTTGTGAAAGACTTATATGTACGTAGGAAGCAGTTTCCGTTTTCTCTAGCATATGCAGTAACTATTCACAAATCTCAAGGATTAACTGTAGATAGTGCATTTGTAAACATTGGATCTACTGTGTTTAAAGAAGGTATGGCATATGTTGCTTTGTCACGCGTGAAAAAAATATCTGGTTTATTCATGATAGACTATGATGACTCAAAAGTATGTGCTGATGCAAACTGTGTAAAGGAGTATAATAGATTAAGAAGAAGCTATGCTCCTCATTTAGGTCAGTATCCTCTGTTTGAAAAACGTGTTGTTTGTCGGAAAAGGAGATTTGAGAATATCTGTAATGAGGATGTACAGAAGAGAAAACAAAAAGAGAGTGATGTGACTGCAAGCAAAAAGAAAAAGGACAGTGTTGAAGAGGTTGTTGGTTGTCATTTTGAAAATAGCTCTGGTGTCAACTGCTACGCAAATGCAGTGCTCCATGTTGTATTTTATCTTGAAATTTTGCAAGAGCAGATAATAGTAAATCATGAAAAAAGATTCTGTTCTCTGCTGAGTCTCCTTTATGAGAAGCTGAGTAATGATAAAACTAAAATAGAAAGTGCTTCTGATGTTAGAAATCTTTTAGATGTATGTTCAGGATGTACACAGTTTACTCAAAATGTCCAGCAAGATGCACAGGAATTCTTGATGTATATGCTTATGGTACTGGAAGATGAAGGGGTAGAAATAGAAAATATGTTTGGTCTCTCTTATAAATGGGAACATAGTTGTGAAAACTGTTTGAACACATGCAGCTCTAATGTTGATTCTGAAAGGTTCATATATTTAACATTACCAGAGAGTAAATCAGTGACTTTTAGTAAATTAGTTAAAGATGCCAATCACAACATGGAATGTTCTCAATGTAAATCAGACATGTTTTCAACGTTATTTTTAAATAAATATGGACAGTATCTAATTTTAATGATGCAACGTTGTAGAGCTGATGGTACAAAATTGGACACTTTAATAGAGAAGTTTACAGGACATCAATTATGAATATCTGGAAAGACTTTTGTTGCAGTTGCAATAATTTTTCATGATGGACCTTCTATAACTTCTGGTCATTACACAGTTTATCTTAAATGTGAAAAAGGATGGACACTGTGTAATGATTCTCAATTGAATTTCAAGCAACGTTTGCCTTATGATTTACCAAATTATTACTTAATTTTTCTAAAACCAAAATTTTAGATACAAATTGCACCATCTGAACAAACCATTATTGTGATTTTATTGGATTACCATTGGATATTTCATCAAAAAAGAATTAAAAAATTACCATTTGGCCTCATGGAAAGGTAAACATTTCTCTTGTGGACTTCTTTGACAGATATCATTTTGGTGTATGTGCTTAAGCAACAAGATTTACAGACGATATTTATTGCAAAAAGTTATTGTTCTTACATGATACTTTTATTAAATATGTTACATTTCTATAAAGGTATGTTTTACTGAGAAGAGATTCTGGGCTATTTTTAAACAATCTTTCAGATTGTTAATTTTTTTGCCCGCTGTTAAGTGATGAATGCAATTGGTTTCACAATTTGCAGTAAAATTCAATATATTCTGAAAACAGCAAAAAAAGGGCAAAAAATTACTTTGTTAAATATGAAAATATGTTTGCTGTATTCTAAAATGTATTATTAAATATTAATACTTTTTTTCTTTTTTTTCAGATCGAGAAAGAAAATTTAGGAAAATTAATCCTTTTTTCTAGCATTTAAAAAAAACATTTATTTATAATTAATTTATTTTATGGGTCAGTTAAGTTTGAAATATCTGCATTTCTCACCCCTTTACTTTCATGCTCCCTTTTTTTTCACTTTTCCTCACTCTGCTTTTCTCATTCCCCTTGTGGTCCCTCAAGGACCATGAAGGGTGAAAAAAACATTTTATTTTTTAAAAAAACACATTGGGTGCGCGCACCGTGCGCGCACGGTGGGAAAAAAAATTAAAAAAATTATTGAAAAAAATAAAAAAAATGTAAGAGGTAAGGTGGCTCTAAAAAGAGCCGTTGTGTTAATACAGGGACAGAGGAAAGAAAGAATGGCAATATTATAAGGTGCCGCACTTGTGCTGCTGTATCTTATTATCTATAAGGGGAATACTGGACTCCCCAAAAGCAATAAGAGCGTAGCAAGTATTGCACCTTATATGTACACTCTGAAACCGAGGGTAAATGTCCAGAGGAGCAAAAGAGGGTGACGCTCCCACCGCAGAGGAAGTGCTCGGCTGAGCTGTCGATTATGTACTCGGCTGAGCTTCTGCGGATGTGCTCGGCTGAGCTGCTGGAGGGGTTGCTCTAGTAGCTCGAGCAAAAGTCGCAGGATGTACATCCCTAATGTGCCTGAACATAGTGAAGATACTAAAAGAGTACTTCTTCTTAGGATCTCCTCTAGATAAGACACGCCCACAAAGTTTGCAGGTGACTAATGGAGCATTGACTTTCTTCTGCCCCTCTGGAAATGTAAAATATTGCCAGACAAAAGAATCTTTCTGTTTGCTCCGTCTCTGTCTGATAAGGCTCTCCTGCTCACTCCCAGAAGATGATTGCTGCTCTGCCATTGTATCCCAAAAACAGTTCAGCTCCTTCTCCCAGGGAATCAGAAGAAATAATGAGGGGAATGGGTGTGGTGTAGGTGCACGCACGGTACAAGTACGCATGCGCGTACGTAAGACGCGTGCATGCGCATACGGTGCACGCGCGTACGCCGCACGCGCGCATGCGCATTAGGGGCATGCGCATAAGGCGTACGCGCGTACGACGCACGCACGCTTGTGCGTACGGAGTCCGTGCGTACGCATCGAAGACGAAGTACGCATGCGTACGTAAATCATGTACGCATACGCACACGGAGCACGGAGCTATGGAAACAACGTGCGTGCACAGTACTTGTACAGTACCGTGCGCGCACCGTAAGCTTACGGTGCGCGCACGGTAAAAATCCCTTTAAAAAAAAAAGAAAAACAATGTTTAGAGGTTTGTAGAAGATATTAAGTATGCTGTTCAATTATATCTAAACATATTTTTAAAAAGGAGACCCATCCCATATAGAGAGTAGTAGTAGAGAGTAGTAGAGAGTGAGTAGTTGTGAGTAGTAACGAGTGAGTAGTAGAAAGTCAGTAGTTTAATTTAAAAGGAACACAATGAGGGGGTTCATTTTGCCATAGAAATTATATTTAGTGCTGAAAAAAGATAAATTAGGGCACATTTTGATTGACTTCTCAAATCCTCTTCTATTTCATTAAAACATTCTGACATGCAGACTGAAACATTCACTTTCAATACCAGCTGCAGACTTCCCTGGTGTGCAGTAGCTTTACTACAGTGATCTAATAAGCAAATAGAGTGCTAACATTCCGAATTTATGGCAAATGTGTAACACATCTGAATGCCTTCTTGATGGAATCAAAGTAAAAAACTGAAAGTATTTTCTACTCAGAAGACTGTAGTAAATGAGGAAATTAGTAAACTTCATAACAAATAAGTCTCCCAAGATGGCCACCAGAGACAAAAGAGCCCAAATGTAGCACAAATATCACCCAGATGTAGCCCAAGTATAGCCCAATGACAAAATGTCCCAGAGTGTTCTAAATAACAACTAGAGCGCTAACAGTCTTACTTATGACAAAAGTATGGCACACCTGAAGCCATCTTGATTGGAACAAAGTGGTAACACATAAAACATTTAATTTGCAAAAGAACAAAATGAGGGGGTTCATTTTGCCGTAGAGATTATGATTAATGCTGCATAAAGAAAAATTAGGGCACATTTTGACTTCTCAAATCCTCTTCTATTTCATTAAAAAATTCTGACATGCAGACTGAAACATGCACTTTGAATACCAGCAGCAGACTTCCCTGGTGAGCAGTAGCTTTACTACAGTGATCTAATGAGCAACTAGAGTGCTACCATTCAGAATTTTTGGCAAATATGTGACACATCTGAATGCCTGCTTGATGGAACCAAGTAAACAAGCATTGAAAATGCAATTGGTCTCGCCCTCGTTTCAGTTAAAGCAATTCTGTTTTTAATTAGGTGGCTTTTTAGCCTGGCTTGTATTAATGTTTTTCAAACTTTCATGTACATAACATGCATATATATGCATAATTGTATATGTACATGTATGCATGCATTTATATTTGTATTTTTATAGATATGCAGATTATATATATGTTTACATATGTATGTATATATATATATACACATACATATATATAAAGGCATATGCATATATATGCATATATATGTGCATATGTGTGCATGTAGAGAGAGGTAGAGAGAGGTAGAGGTGTAGAGGTAGAGGTAGAGAGGTAGAGAGTTGGAGAGGGAGAGAGGTAGAGAGTAGTAGAGAGAGAGGTAGAGTGAGGTAGAGAGGTAGAGAGTGGAGAGTGAGTAATAGAGTGTAGAGAGTGAGTAGTAGAGAGAGTAGCAGAGAGTGAGTAGTAGAGAGTACTAGAGTGAGTAGTAGAGAGTGAGTAATAGAGAGTAATATAGAGTGAGTAGTAGAGTGAGTAGTAGAGAGTAGCAGAGAGTAGCAGAGAGTGAGCGGTAGTGAGTAGTAGACAGTGAGTAGATGAGAGTGAGTGGTAGAAAATAGTAGAGAGTGAGTAGTAGAGAGTAAGTAGCAGAGAGAGAGTAGTAGAGAGTGAGTAGAAGAGTGAGTAGTAGAGAGAGAGTAGTAGAGAGTGAGTAGTAGAGAGTAGTAGAGAAGGAGAAGTAGAGAGTGAGTAGTAGAGTGAGTAGTAGAGTGAGTAGTAGAGAGGGAGTCATTTAGAATAGTAGTAGAGAGAGCAGTAGAGGGTGAGTAGTAGAGAGTGAGTAGTAGAGAGTGAGTAGTAGAGAGTGAGTAGTAGAGAGAGTAGTAGAGAGTGAGTAGTAGAGAGTAGTAGAGAGTGAGTAGTAGAGAGTGAGTAGTAGAGAGAGAGTAGTAGAGAGTAGTAGAGTAGCAGAGAGTGAATAATAGAGAGTAGTAGAGAGTGAGTAGTAGAGTGAGTATTAGAGAGTAGTAGAGTGAGTACTAGAGAGTAGTAGAGAGCGAGTAGTAGAGAGTGTGTAGTAGATAGTGAGCAGCAGAGAGAAGTAGAAAGTGAGTAGTAGAGAGTGAGAAGTAGAGAGAGTAGTAGAGAGTAGTAGAGTAGTAGAGAGTGAGTAATAGAGCGATTAGTAGAGAGTAGTTGAGAGTGAGTAGTAGAGAGTGAGTAGTGGAGAGTGAGAAGTAGAGAGTAGTAGAGAGCGAGTAGTAGAGAGCGAGTAGTAGAGAGTGAGTAGTAGAGAGTGAGTAGTAGAGAGTAGTAGAGAGATAGTAGTAGAGTGTGAGTAGTAGAGTAGTAGAGAGTGAGTGGTAAAGAGTAATAGAGAGTAGTAGAGTGAGTAGTAGAGAGAGTAGTAGAGAGTAGTAGAGTAGTAGAGAGTGAGTAGTAGAGAGTAGTAGAGAGTGAGTAGTAGAGAGTGACTAGTAGAGAGTGAGTAGTAGAGAGAGTAGTAGAGAGTGGTAGAGTAGTAGAGAGTGAGTAGTAGAGAGTAGTAGAGAGTGAGTAGTAGAAAGTAGTAGAGAGCGAGTAGTAGAGAGTGAGTAGTAGAGAGTAAGTAGTAGAGAGTAGTAGAGTGAGTAGTAGAGAGTGAGTAGTAAATAGTAGTAGAGTGAGTAGTAGAGAGTGAGTAGTAGCGAGAGAGTCATAGAGAGTAGTAGAGAGTGAGTAGTAGAGCGTGAGTAGTAGAGAGTGAGTAGTAGAGAGTGAATAGTAGAGAGTGAGTAGTAGAGAGTAGTAGAGGGAGTAGTAGAAAGTGAGTAGTAGAGAGAGAGTAGTAGAGAGTGGTAGAGAGTGAGTAGTAGAATAGTAGAGAGTGAGTGGTAGAGAGTAGTAAAGAGTAGTAGAGAGTAGTAGAGTGTGAGTAGTAGAGAGTAATAGAAGAGAGTAGTAGTGAGTAGTAGAGAGTAGTAGAGAGTGAGTAGTAGAGAGTAGTAGCGAGTGAGTAGTAGTGAGTGAGTAGTAGAGAGTGAGTAGTAGAGAGAGGTAGTAAAGAATAGTAGAGAGTGAGTAGTAGAGAGTGAATAGTAGAGAGTAGTAGAGAGTGAGTAGTAGAGAGTAGTTGAGAGTGATTAGTATAGAGTAGTAGAGTAATAGAGAGTGAGTAGTAGAGAGTGAGTAGTAGAGTAGTAGAGAGTAGTCAGTCAGTGTCAGTCAGTGTCAGTCAGTCAGTGTCAGTGTCAGTCAGTCAGTGTCAGTCAATCAGTCAGTGTCAGTCATTCAGTGTCAGTGTCAGTCAGTGTCAGTCAGTCAGTCAGTCAGTGTCTGTCAGTCAGTGTCAGTCAGTCAGTGTCAGTCAATCAGTGTCAGTCAGTGTCAGTCACTCAGTGTCAGTCACTCAGTATCAGTCAGTGTCAGTCAGTCAGTGTCTCTGGCTCTAGAGCAGCTCTGCTGACCTAGTTCTTAGGCTACAGAGCAGGTTTGCTGATCTGGTTCTCTGGCTCTACAACAGCTCTGCTGACCTGGTTCTCTGGCTCTAAAGCAGCTCTGCTGACCCAGTTCTTTGGCTCTAAAGCAGCTCTGCTGACATCGTTCTCTGGCTCTAGAGCAGCTCTGCTGACCTGGTTCTCTCCCTATGGAGCAGCTCTGCTGACCTGGTTCTCTCCCTCCAAAGCACCTCTACTGACCTGGTTCTCTGGTTCTAGAGCAGCTCTGCTGACCTGGTTCTTAGGCTCTAGAGCAGCTCTGCTGACCTGGTTCTCTGGCTCTAAAGCAGCTCTGCTGACCTGGTTCTATGGCTCTAAATCAGCTCTGCTGACTTGGTTCTCTGGCTCTAGAGCAGCTCTGCTGACCTGGTTCTCTGGCTCTAAAGCAGATCTGCTGACCTGGTTCTCTGGTTCTAAAGCAGCTCTGCTGGACTAGTTCTCTGGCTCTAAAGCAGCTCTCCTGACCTGGTTCTCTCCCTCTAATGCAGCTCTGCTGACCTGGTTTCTCTGGCTGTACAGCAGCTCTGCTGACCTGGTTCTCTGTCTCTAGAGCAGCTCTGCTGACCTAGTTCTTAGGCTCTAGAGCAGCTCTGCTGACCTGGTTCTCTGGCTCTACAACAGCTCTGCTGACCTGGTTCTCTGGCTCTAAAGCAGCTCTGCTGACCCGGTTCTATGCCTCTACAGCAGTTCTGCTGACCTGATTCTCTGGCTCTAGAGCTGCTCTGCTGACCTGGTCCCTTGACTCTAAAGCAGACCTGCTGACCTGGTTCTCTCCCACTAAAGCAGCTCTGCTGACCTGGTTCTCTCGCTTTAAAGCAGCTCTACTGACCTTGTTTCTCTGGCTCTACAGCAGCTCTGCTGTCCTGGTTCTCGGTCTCTAGAGCAGCTGTGCTGACCTGGGTCTCTGGCTCTAAAGCAGCTCTGCTGACCTGGTTCTCTGGCTCTAGTGCAGCTCTGCTGACCTGGTTCTCTGGCTCTAAAACAGCTCTGCTGACCTGGTTCTCTCCCTCTAATTCAGCTCTGCTGACCTGGTTCTCCGGCTCTAGAGCAGCTCTGCTGACCTGGTTCTATTGCTCTAAAGCAGCTCTGCTTCCTGGTTCTCTGGCTCTAGAGCAGCTCTGCTGACCTGGTTCTCTGGCTCTAAAGCAGCTCTGCTGTCCTGGTTCTCTGGCTCTAGTGCAGCTCTGCTGACCTGGTTCTCTGGCTCTAGTGCAGCTCTGCTGACCTGGTTCTCTCCCTCTAAATCAGCTCTGCTGACCTGGTTCTCTGGCTCTAGAGCAGCTCTGCTGACCTGGTTCTATTGCTCTAAAGCAGCTCTGCTTCCTGGTTCTCTGGCTCTAGAGCAGCTCTGCTGACCTGGTTCTCTGGCTCTAAAGCAGCTCTGCTGTCCTGGTTCTCTCCCTCTAAAGAGCTCTGCTGAGCTGGTTCTCTGGCTCTAAAGCAGCTCTGCTGACCTGGTTCTCTGGCTCTAGAGCAGCTCTGCTGACCTGGTTCTCTGGCTCTAAAGCAGTTCTGCTGACTTGGGTCTCTCCCTCTAAAGTAGCTCTGCTGACCTGGTTTCTCTGGCTCTACAGCAGCTCTGCTGACCTGGTTCTCGGCCTCTAGAGCAGCTCTGCTGACCTGGGTATCAAATGCACTTATACACATATATAGACATTGACACATCAGCAGTCATCTTAGTCGGTTATGCAGTCATCCTACTCACTCATGAAAAAAATTAATCACACTTAAATGTACTCACTTACACAATCATCCAACAAAACTTCATTTATTTAAACACATAGTAACTCATAGTTAATATGTTAAAAAATCACCATTACAATTATACACTCATTCATATAGTTACTCTCACAATCACTGACTCTTACACATTCTTATTTATATACACCAACTCTCACATACAGTGCCTTTTATTTTTTTACTTTGTTGAAGATGTACAACTAAAACATATAGTCGCTCACCAACACAAAAATAAATACACTCAGTCACCCAAACAACTGTTTCCACATGCACTCTTAAACCTATGCACCTAGTCAATCAACCATTCCCACATCTATGCATAGAGTTACACACACCCCATCCAACCACACACAAACTCAGTGTCCCATACAAATACTCACCCAACTAATCAATAACTAATATACACACTCATGTAGTTAGTGACCAACTGATGCAGCATGTTATACAACAACAGAGACAGTGATGCACACATTCACATAGTTTAGTTACTAATCCATGTATTAAGTGAGACACTTTTAATTACTCACTTAAACAGACAGTCAGACAGCTACTAAATCCTCCATCCAGACAGTTATATATCCACTCAATCTTCAATACAGATTGGTATATATATAATACATATTTACATTTCAAACTAAACTACATTCACTGGATGATGTCATCAGTGATGTCATCAGTGATGTCATTTGAGAGGTCATCAGTGATGTCATCAGTGATGTCACTAACCATGTCATGAATGATGCAATATGTGACATCATCAGCAGTGCATTGCGGGCACGCGAGTTATAGTTAGCAGAACTAACTACAACAGAGGAATTTCTATGGTTTTGTACGAGTGAAATGGCCAGCTAACTATACCACCCCTGAAACCTGTTTTTTTCTGTGAATATATATATATATATATATCATTTCCAAAGTCCAAGAAGTATGCAAAAGAATGCATAGAGCAGGAACAGACCACTCCGTGACAAGCAAATAAAGTGCTTCATTCCTCAAAGAAACAGCAGCATGACGCGTTTCGACCAGGAAACCCGGTCTTGATCACATGACATGGACAAAGACCATAGAGTTTATATACAGTGCAGTTGGCCGCCAAAACACCTTCCACTAAAAATTGGAAATGGAGAAAATACTAACGTTAATAACTAAAGCCTGCAATGCTAATCCGGGAATCATAATCAAGGCAATCTCATATTACATAACAAGGTAAAGTGTTGTTAAAAATATATTACTACTATAAAAAGAGTCAGCGTATAAATGTATAAATATATAAATATATCACGCTAATTTTAACACATTTTAAAGTAAGTGGAAAAATATATGATAATTAAAAAAAAGATATGAGGGCAAGTGGTCATAGACTGCCGATAGAAAAAAATCACGGAATTAGCAAAGTAGACCTGAAAATAAATGAAGGTCAAACATATTTCAGCCAACAAAACAAGGCACTGTAAATAAATAACATATACAAATACAATAAGAAATCGAATATTAAATCATAATTGATTACAAAAAGGACATCTATAAGCAAACTAGTGCTAGAATATCAAACTAGTGCAAAAATATCAAGGGCAGGACAATGTGCAAACAATCCTGTGGAATAAATTCCAGAGATTTGGCAAAAAGTTTCATAAGTACAGAAATCTAGAACACAACAGCAAGGTCTTGTCATTTATAATGAAAGCCAATTTCTTATAATCCGAATAGACAAGACACAATAACTGAAAAACACAACAACAAAATTCAACCAATAACAATCAATCTTGTCATAAGGATGGATTAAGCAATTTGATACCATGATTTTAAATATATTAACCACTGGCTAAACAATCACCCAATCCCCAACACCCCATCTCTACCGAGAATAAAACTGGTAAAACCAAAGAGTAAAACCAGCTAAAAAACGATAAAGAAAAAGGCATAAAAAGACCAGGATAAAAGTTCAAACCAGTAGAAAAAAGAGATCTAAAATCAAATAAATATAGATATAAAAGAATGGCAGCAGCAATCTGAAAAGTATTTCATTCATAAAGGGGTTCTACAAATTGAAAACAACAAATGAGAAAAGAACAATGCAATAGACACTATAAAAAAATTGTGAAGGTCTTCCCCAGTATTCAATCCATTTGGAATCTTAGTGTCCAGAAGTAAAATATAATGACTTTCCAACTGTCTAAGTCTTCTCTCTCGGTCTCCTCCTTTTTTATATATATATATACAAATATGTTATAATGTCCGCAAATTGTCAAACCATCAAATTCTGACAGACTAAGCCAATTGTAAACATTCCACAAATTAATCAATCTTTCAAAATCAATTTTAGTAGTCATACTGGAATACATTTCTGGACTCCTAACAACCCACTCTGTTTTCTTGGTGCTCTCCTTCACAATACTAATTACAAACTGATTTTCTGAGGAAAAGGAAGTATGAAAAAAAGAGGGAGAAAAAAGGAAAGAAAAAAGAAAGAAAAGAAACAAATATAGTTTATATCGAAAATAGTAATATCCACAGAAACCTATTTCCTTAGAAGGTTCCAAGAGGTTTTGGTTATGGCTTATTACATAGAAAACTCATAATTCTTTTTTCAAAAACAGACTCATACTCATCACAGTCCAGAATTTAAATGGAAATATCCATTGTCAATAGGTCAAACAGGTTATGACTAACCAACTATCTGTTGTACAAGAATAACTCCTCAAACTTATTCAGTTCTAATGACTGTTTGGTGCCTACCTGGATGATGTAAAATGACTCGAGATGTCTGATTTTTTCTTCTCTGTTCCCCCACAATTGGAAGGTTCCGCCCTGGCAATATTGAAAAACAATAATTGACCTGGATCATTCCAGTGTCTCTCATTAAAATGCAGAACTACAGGATATGTCACATCATTGTGAGGAATGGCCCTGAGATGTTCCAAGAACCTTTTCCTTATGGGAAAAAATGTGCTCCCAATATACTTCATGCCACATGGGCATTCCAACACATAAATACAGAATCTGAATGCACATGACATGTGTTTTCTGATGTGAAGTGTCCTGTCAAAACTTGTTTTGTAGCCATCTACATTTTTGCTGCAGCTGAAGGTAATGCAGAGGCCACATATAAAATATCTGTGCTTCTTCTGTGGCCAACCATCATCCTGTTTTGTCTCAAAGTTGCTGTTGATTAGAATGTCCTTCACTGATCTAGCTCTTTTGTAAGTGGTATTTATGTGTTGATACACTTTCTCCCCAATAAGTATCTGTCATGATCAGACCCCAATGCTCAGTGAAGAGTTTCTCAATGGGTTTGGAATTGCAATTATTGATGGGGATGAATCTAATCTCCAGGAATTGGTAGTTTCATTTTGGTTGTTATAAATTAAAGGCTGACTGTTTGTGGATGCTACCTTTGTGATTGCTTCTTTGGTTAAGTTGTGTGCATATCCTCTCTCCACAGCTTCCTCAAGATGATATAATTCTGGATTTGCAAAGTTTTGTTTAGCTTTGAGTAGCTCTACATATGGTATGCTGTTCTTAAGTCTTGGTGGATGAAAACTGCCTGCATGGAGGAGACTGTTACCAATCGTCTCTTTTCATAACAGGCTAGTCTTTAACATATCCCCCACCACCGCCACATGTAGATCTGTATAATGGAACCACTACTTATGCTGCTGGTAAAAAATAGGTTAAATTGAGGGTTATCCAGGGACACTCCAGTCCACATGCTTCTCCCACCAGCCCTCAAATCAATTTGTGTAGCTGGGGCAAAGCAGGTGCCCACTGCTGTTTCTGACACCTGTTTTTACTTAACATCATCAAACAGAAAAATATTGTGATTCAATGAAAATGTGATAATTTCTATCAGCATATTTAAATGTGCAGAAAATCTCAATGGTCTTTTCTTCACAAAATATCTATATGCATGTATATCTTCCTGTTGCTGAATTCACTTGTACAGTGAATGCACATCAAGTGTTAAGAGTAGATAGGTTGATTCCCAGTGATCGTTAGCTATCTTTTTCAAGAAATCTGTACTGTCCTGGCAGTATGATCTTAGAGCCAACACATACTGTAACAGGAAGTGATTTGTGTAGATCAAGGTGGTTTACGACAGACTACACTTCAAGGACACTCGGGCCCTGCCCAGGGAGTTGGTCTGGTCCCTACAAACTTTGGGCAGCATGTAAAAATAGGAAACTATAGGCTTGCTACATTTCAAATACCCAAATTCATCCAACTTAATGAAGTCCCTGTTCAACCATCCCAGAAGTAAATCATAGTGCGTCATCATTGATTTCCTATATTCTTGGACATCTACCATTTTATAGCATCCTGTTTGTTAGAGCTGTTACAATGCCTTCCCCCTGTACTGGTTGAGATCCCAAAGTACCCGATTTCCTCCCTTGTTGCAGGGCTTAATGATAATGTTGTGGTCATTTGTCAGTGTGCAAATCATCTCCTGTTGTTTTTCAGACAAATTGTGTTGTCATGTCTGGAACCATCCCCTGCACCTCCTCAATTTTTGTAGATCCTTGATGACTACTTCATGGTAAAGGACAATCCTGTGCACACATACAATTATACAGTCATTGGTCGATACAGGTCAAGCAATACAACAAAGAAAACGTTCATAAAGGATTAGAAATTTCCCTTTAATGACCATAACCAGCCGACACGTGTTTCATCGTGGGGAGTGTGAACCACGAATCTTCAGGGCTGAAGCTAATGCCGAACTAACAGTGGATGCCCACTACCGGTGATAATTCCAACCCGGTAGGGTCAATGAAGGGTCAGTCGGACTGCACAGAAAAATATTGTCTCTCGCCAGTCGCGTGAAAATCCAAGGTGTATAGGAATTAAGTCTTAATGGGAGAGAATCCCGTTATTAGCAGTTTCTCAACGTGTTCGTCAAGGCAAATGAGTAAATTCCATAATAGTGGAAACGAAGCGTCCGATCGGCCTGGCGGCAGCAATATCGTGTCTAGGTGACCTAGACACGATATTGCTGCCGCCAGGCCGATCGGACGCTTCGTTTCCACTATTATGGAATTTACTCATTTGCCTTGACGAACACGTTGAGAAACTGCTAATAACGGGATTCTCTCCCATTAAGACTTAATTCCTATACACCTTGGATTTTCACGCGACTGGCGAGAGACAATATTTTTCTGTGCAGTCCGACTGACCCTTCATTGACCCTACCGGGTTGGAATTATCACCGGTAGTGGGCATCCACTGTTAGTTCGGCATTAGCTTCAGCCCTGAAGATTCGTGGTTCACACTCCCCACGATGAAACACGTGTCGGCTGGTTATGGTCATTAAAGGGAAATTTCTAATCCTTTATGAACGTTTTCTTTGTTGTATTGCTTGACCTGTATCGACCAATGACTGTATAATTGTATGTGTGCACAGGATTGTCCTTTGCTCAGTTTGAGGTCAAAATTGTTTGGCCTTTACATTTTGAGGGGTTTAGGGGTTTCCCCTCCCTGCTTTGCACCATACGGATACTATAACTTAAGATACTTACGTTTACCAGCAGAGCGCCATTACTTCCTAACATCTGAATACCCTGTTCTTTGAATTTTGCGACTACTTCATGGTATATGTGTATATATTATCCTGAGTGAGTGTGAGATTGGTCCATGATTTCCCCCTAAAGCCACTATTGCTGCTGGCATCTTTGCCATATCAGAGTCCCACCAGAGTTTCTCTCTCAGTTTTTTACACTCACTGGTGGCTAATGTTTCTCGTGTTACAAAGGCTCCAGTATCTCCTATACATAAATCTGTGCACACCACCCATCCATCTGATGCATGGGTTTGGACTTTTTGGGTGATAACATCTGTGTCTTCATTCATTTCAGTTTGCAAATGAATAAAAAGAGATCAATTGGGGTGCAGCCATAATTAAAATCATTAAAAGAGGAGAAAGAAAGCCCCAATTCCAATAGTGTCTGTTCAGTTTCAGTCAAAATATGTTTGGGAAAATTTGTAATGGTCAAATGGTTCTTATCAGTTTCTATCATTTTGGGACTGTGGTGTTGTTCACCTGTTGCTTTCCACATGATGCATTTTATTTGTTTCCACCCCTGCCTTCCCTCCTCGTCCTTCTCCTTTTCCTCTTCTGCCTTTGCCCCTTGGTTTCTCTGCCACATTTCTGTTTTTGTCTGCCCTGATACAGGAAGGGGTATTTGTTTAAAAGGGTAGCTGATGGGCCTTGTGTTCCATCAGGAGGTCTCTCCGAAAGAGTCCTTCTGATGAGTCTTCTGATGAATCTGAGGTCCCATCAGAACCTGTTTCTGTGAGTAATGTTTGCTAATTTCTTTTGACTTCAACTACTTTCATGGAATGCCTCGCCGCGCCAAATTTCCTATTGAAAGTCAGTATTCTTCCCTGTTCATAATCAGTTTTGTGTCTTAAAAACATTTTCCATTTCCACTCCTTAATCTCTGTTTCTAACTTAGCGTTTAGATTTTTCTTAAAGGTATAAATGGTTTCTTTGATGTCAGTAGAGGCTCCATTAATCTCCGCTCACAGATTCTCCATCTGATTTCACAATGAAGAAAGGTCAGATTTGTGGTATTTTACCAGCAATTTAAGTATAGCTAGAACAGTTTCTTCCATTTCTATGGTAATCCACAGTTTTGATGTTCATAGGTCGGGACCATCAAGATTCCTCACCCCGTGGTATCCATTTCACTTCACTGTATCATTCTAATGATCATATTTCCCACTGTATACTAACTTGTCATTTGGCTAGTTTCTCTGATGTGCTCAGTTTACCTGTGAGATTTCCCAGTGCGTCTGTTTCATGTTCACCCAAGTTGGAAATATTTGTAAGCGTGACATCAAATACCTTCTTCAACGCCGCCCCCCATACACTTCACAGTTCATCCATATGGATGTGATTCCTTCGGGTCATGGATTTCACTGACTGCATAGACAGATTATCCCTTATGAGTTTAGGAAAGTGGAGTCTTTTGTGGTGTGGCGATTAGTCCTCACTATGTAATTCTATCACAATACCCCAAAGGTGGTCCTTGGATTCACAATAATAAATCCTTAGCTCAGACTAGGGAGAGCAGCAAAGAGCAGTCAGGTTTTACTAGAGGAACATGTGTAAAGCATTTCAGAGTACCAATATGGAAGATAAGTAATTGACACAGCTTAATAGAAATCCAACACCAATTTATAATAATGAATTCAATTGTATCTTAATTTAGACACCAAAACAAATGAGATTGCATACATATAACCGGAGTTATGGATTTGACAAAGAAGCATAAATCATAGCAATTCAGTACTGCAGAACTTTAGCATTACGCTCAAGGGGAAAAAGTAGTAGTGACAATCAGTCACTTGCAGGGTGAGTTGCATGGAACGCAGTGGGGTAAAGATCATAAGGGACCCTGGACCAAGCCACACCAGTTACCTGGTCCGTAGTGTCCGAATGCAGATTTGCCCTGGTTTTCCTTGGTGCTGAACTGGAGTCAAGGGGAAGTTCATTTTACCGCTTACACAGTGCTGCAGGAAACTAGATGCAAAAGCACAACAATGGCATCGCAGTTGAAGGTTGTATGGTGTGCCTTGTTGTTGCAGTGTCGAGTGTGGGGGGTCGGTTGCCAGACTGGTGACCAACAAGCCTATATAAAGGGAACAGCCTCTTATCTGACCTTTCTTAATTTTCAATAATTTTCATTGCTAACCGATGCTCCAGAGATTGGATGCTACTTATTGTTGAAACGGTACGAGAAATGATTTTGATTCTCAATCAGGAAATCGTAGATTTAGAAGATAAATTGAAGGCAAGTACAGCTTTAGATGATGCTAAAGCAAAGCTGCTTAATATAAACCAAGAGATACAGGAATTTGAGGAATACCTCATAAAGAAAAAAACAGACAAACTAAGAAAAGATATAAGGTGGTTCTCACAAGAAAAGATATACCCATATCTGGCTAGCAATTTCTATCAGGAAGGACCATCAGAACAAGATCAACACTTTTCACGACCATCGAGACGAGGCAAAATAGTAACCTTTTCAGATACCAACTCATCTGACTCAGACTTAGAAGGACAAGGAATAGGAGACGGACCTAGCTATAATGAAAGGAATCAGAGAGGACACTTTGCTAACCAATATCAAAGAGCCCAGTCGAATTCCCCTTTTTTATCTAGGGGCAGAGGGAGAGCCAGAATGAGATACTCAAGACCAGACAGGAATTTTTATCAGCCGACAGAGCCTCAACATCCACAGCCTTATATGCGCACGAGGAACCAGCAGTATTGGAAGGCATAAACATACCAGCCAATAATGACGATCAGATACCTATTTTCAATCTTTCTGAACACAACCTGTCCTCAGATGAGATCAAACTTCTCAGTAGAGGACTTTCGTTTGTTCCAAGTGCTCATCTGAATCGGTTTCGACTTAACCATGATATGTTCTCTTTTTTCCGCAAAATAAGACTGGCAAAATATTTCTCTTCAACAACAATGAATGAACAAGACATTAACTATTCAGGCAGTAAACTCCCATCTACCTTTACACCGACCTTAGATATGGTGGGTCCTGAAGTCAATATTTTTGAAAAGACTGTCATCAAAGAACTTCAGAGAGTAACTAGGTTCATCCCTAAACCACACTCCAATTTAACTGACACTGAAAGGGAAGCTCTAAAGACCTTACAGAACAACCCAAAAATCACAATCAAACCATGTGACAAAGCAGGTGGCATTGTGGTAATGGATACGGTCAAATATACCAACAAAATCAATTCTATGCTACAAACACCAGAACATTACCAACATACTAACATGAGAGCTCTGGAACAGTTGAAAATTTTGATAGACACCACAACAACTAAAGCTTTCGTTGATGGTTGTATATGTCAGAAAGAATTGGACTTTCTCAATAGAACCAATACAATAACACCAGCATTATATGAAGTCCCAAAAATTCATAAAGATATCTTGGATCCGCTACTCAGACCAATAGTATCATCCATAAACTCATGTACAGAACCTTTGTCAAAGTATGTTGATGCTTTTCTGTGTCCTCTTACCACCCAATACACCTCATACATTAAAGACACAGGCCATATGATAGCCACACTGGAACACAAACCTTTCAATCACAATACACAATTACTTGTTACCCTTGACATAGAGTCCTTATACACCAACATTCCCCAGGACCTGGCAATTGAGGCAGTGGCAGCCCTCTTGGCCAGGACCCCTGGGGAGAGACCTGACAGATTCATTCTTGACTGCCTAAAGATTGTACTGCAACACAACTATTTTGAATTTAAGCAGGATGTATACCATCAGATCAAGGGCACCAGTATGGGAGCATCTTGTGCTCCAAGTGTGGCCAACATCTTTATGGGGGAGTTTGAGCGTAAACATATATTCAATGAGCTGGCCCCTTTCTATGAAAACGTAGCCCAATGGCATCGTTTCATAGACGACATATTCTTTATTTGGACAGGCTCTGAGTCTGATCTATTGGATTTTATATCTTGGCTCATCCTGAATGATAACAATCTTAAGTTTACTGGCAAATACTCAGCGGACAAAGTGGAATTCTTGGACATATGGATCATGGCAACACAAGGGAATTTGGAAGTTAGTCTGTTCAGAAAGCCTACAGCTAAAAATACCATCTTAGAACATAGCAGCTACCATCCATTATGTCAAAAAGACTCCATCCCTTTTGGAGAATTCTTAAGAATTCGGAGAAACTGCACAAACATCGCAGATTTCATGACACATGCCAAAGAACTCCAGGAACGTCTCTTGTTAAGAGGCTATCCAAGGAGACTGATACGTCAATCACTCAAACGGGCCAAATATTATAATAGAGATGCTCTGATTAATAATGGCCCAAAGGAAACTACAGATAAACTTGTATGTGTGGTGGACCATTCCAGTATTAATTATAAAATCAAACAAATACTGGATAAAAACTGGAAATCTTAAACACAAATGAAGATATACACCCCATACAAAAACCAATAGTAGCATTCAGAAGAAACCCCAATCTAAAAGACAAACTAGTGCACAGTAGCTTTCAACCACAAAATAAGATTAGGCAAACTACTGTGGATGGCAGACCACTACCCTTAGGCAACTACAGATGTGGCAACTGCCATGCATGTGACCATGCCATAGTTTCACAAACATGGACATATGGGGAAAAATCAGGAAAACTACAACAAATGGCAAACTGTAGGAGTTCCAATGTAATCTATTTGATTTTATGTCCCTGTGGCTTAGGCTACATAGGGGAAACCTCGAGAGAATTTCGGACGAGATTCTCAGAACACAAATCAGCTATAAGAACTGGTAAACAACAAGCACCATTGGTCAGCCACTATCAAGACCAACAACATAGGGAAACAGAAATAAAATGGCTTATCCTAGAAAAAGTTAAAGCAATACCAGGGAAAGACCCAATAAAAACTAGGAAACAACGGGAAACATTTTGGATTTTCCATTAAGACACCGTACATAAAGGCCTAAATGAGGAAATCATTCGGCTAGTTACAGGATGACTTATACAGGTTATCTTTAGGTCCCGCATGTGACGTTCCTGAACTTGGCCTTTATCTATAAAGCTATGCCTTTCTCTCCTCCCTTTTTTTTTTTTTTTTGATATCTACTTAAAAAAAAGATGGCCAATGATTTAACCAATATATTAAACCTGACATTGCACTAATGGGATAGGTGTTTCGGACTAAGTGGCAACCCTATATTAAAACCAGATGCCTAAGACACCATCTAACACTACGATAACGCACTTGATATATATTCACTATAAACAAGAATATCCATGACTGACCTCTTGTACTATACTTGCACGAGGTCTGACCATGTCCAATATGCTGCGTAAACCGATCACATCGTACTTGCCTAATTGTAATTCACAATTATGAAACTTGTTATCATTAGTAGACAATTTGGATGTGTTACCGTCCTAAGATGGCGATCATAGCGGTATATCACTGTATACTGTCCATATACCTATGCATATGTCGGAACAGAACCTTTGTTGATACATATAAAGAAATGCACATGAGTGAGTATACTCATATGAACCTAAAAGCTTATATCATGTTTTTCGCTATCACAATAGTGGTAAAATATACAGATACATGTTACCTAATTTAATATACGTGAATACGCAGGCATTACTAATCTCTCACCGACCCGCTCTGGATATCTCCTATGAAATGGTAAACAAAAGAAAATAACTATCTACAAATTACACACATGGCATCTTTGCATGTACCAAATAGACATCTTAGCCGTCTTTTGAACCATTTAAAGATGGCGTCCATTGTAGTAATTCTCTTTCTTTTGCGGCGTTTTGTGCCGCGTATATTCTTTTGTCGTCCCGTCAGCCTGACGCATAGACACGTGACTTTACCTCACAGAATAAATGACGTCGGTGCCATGACCTTTGAGCCTTCCCGACCGGACGAGAACACATTTGGCAGCAGCTTTTTGAATATTACGAGGTAAGGAAAACGGCAACGCTAGAAACTTAACGTAGAATAACCACGCTCTAAGTAGATCTCCATTTCTGTTCCCCTTATAGAATATAAATTTTCCCTTGTCACTCGGAACAACATAGGAATATTTGCAGCGTTAGAAACTTAACGGAGAATAACTACGCTCTAGGTAGATCTCCATGTCTGTTCCCCTTAAAGAATATAAATCTTTCCTTGTCACTCGGAACAACATAGGAATATTTGCCCATATATAATGACTGTAATGGTCTCCTATCTCTCGACTTTACATCAAAGCCTTCTTGCTCAGTAGCCATCTTAAGTAAAAACCACCCCTAATACCTATAATAATAGTGTGTGTGTATCGCTATGCCTGAACTTGTGAGCAGTAGCGTAAAAACCAAACCTATACAAAATAGATGGTTTCTCATTCCTCGGTACGCGTAGCCTCTCCAATATCACCTTGGCTCACTTTTAGAAGAAGTACTGATAAATAGACGTAATAAATACGCTGTCTGCACTTATAATCGCTGTACGAAAATCTTCCTCACACACTTAGATGCATAATAGAAATATTCTCTAACATCGTGAATCTTTTTATACCAGTACTATGCCATCTGCGACAATATATGAAAATCCAATACACTGGTTGTATTAGTAAAAGGTGTACCTCAACTCTGAGCTCTTTCCGATAATCCAATCAATCGTTATCCATGCACTATATTGTTTGGATATATATGTATAGCCGCTATTCATAAATGATGAGGGCTTTTATTTCCTTATTATAGAATGAAAATTTGAGCATTGAAAGCCTCCCTACTGAGACTTCCTATGGAAGAAAAATAGAAGTCTTTCTCACATTCTCTCTATGGAACTATGCTTTTCACCCATCTAGGTAAGACCCCAGATGGAATCTAAAACAAACAGTGCTCAGAGATTATTGCACCGTTTTGTCCTCTTATAACAACACTGTTCAAAACTGTTTGTTTCAGATGGAATCAAGATAGCCTTCTAGAAAGTGTGGCCTTTTTCTGTTTCATCTCTTGAAAAAAAGATACAAGAAAACGAGAATTCTTATATGTCCAACAGATCAGGACATATAATTCCCTCTATAGGCCAACTCAAGAGAGGGTAAGATTTTGTCCTTCTCCTCTAGTAAAGCCAGTCATAAAACATTCAGTTCATACACTGAGTACTAATCTATATCTTTACTTTCAACAACAGAGCCAAAAGCAAATAGTGTCTGTCCATATGACGCAGGTGGGAAAACGGATCAGTCCCTTCTGAACCTGAGAGTATCCATCGCTACATCATACATGTAGGCAAACTCTCATTCTAATACTTTTTTTCTTTTTCTCTTTTTTGATGCTATACGCGTCACAACTATCAGAATCTATGGATGACCTTCACTGAGCACAATATTGAAAGATTGGCTTACCACGTGGCACTCTTTTCTGTAGAGCACATTCGGGTTATCTAAATCTTGGGTACTATCCCTTCTGTTTTTCTGAACTACCTTTACTAGAAATGAAAAAATGACGCTATCTATTTACAATCATAAAACAATTCTCTTTCTTTTAATGGCTGTAGCAGCTCTAACTTAGTATGAGCAATAACATTAAGTTAAAATGATTTTGTCAATATTCCCCAACCTTTTCTCATATGTATACTTTTCATTGTTACATTTAGAGAGAAACCCTGCTTATCGCCGCTCAGACGATAAAGACTTCCTTAAAAATGTATTTGTCCTGAAGAAGGAGACGTGAAATCTGTATATAGTCTCCGAAACGTGCGTAGACCGACCAGTGACCACATATCTGGGAGACCCATAGAAGAACTATATGCTAACGCTCTGACCAAAACCTTTCACGACTTTTCTAAGAATCCCAGCAAACTTTTGGATTACAATTGAAGCAGGATCTCAAACCAGATGTGGTTCTTATTTTAAAAAGAAATTTTCTTTATCTTTTTTGTGGTATGATTGATAGTATGCAAGAGTAGAGTGACAGGTGAGAATGATAGTGTGATGGTATCTCCCATGGGGTTTCTCTCCAATGTATTTCTAAATTGTTTTTCCATTTTCAAGAGTTGAACAGAAAATCCTTTTTGTGTTTTTTTTAAAATGTACATATTGGTGTAATCAAATCTCATGTGAAAACATCTTTATGGAAATGTCTACACTGTATGCAAATTATATGCTAAAAGAAATTACAAACATGATTTGTTATATAAAAAATTAAAAATATAAAGAAAAATAAAAAAACTTAAAGAACAAGCTGTTTCTGTAATGTTGGTTTGGGGAATTCTAAATGTATAAATAACTATTATTGAAAATTAAGAAAGGCCAGATAAGAGGCTGTTCCCTTTATATATTTTCTCTCCCCTCCTCTTGGACCTAAAAGAAACTAGGGGAACCCTTCCGTATACACACAGACCAGCAAGCCTATGACAGCATTAAGCACAGTGAAAGGTGGTTTCAACATCCGGTGGTTACGGAGAACACAGTAGCTGCCTGTAACTTCGTGGAAGACATATCTACAGTTTCCACAATGCACTAGACCATGGGTACTCATACAAAAAATTCTGGGGCCACAAAGTACAGTCTGAGATGTGGTCGAAGGCCACATCAATGCGGGAAAATTCCCAGGGAGACAGAGAGGGATGGAAGATTATCGCGACAGTAAAAAAAAACACCTTTTCAAAACTGGAAAATTAGAGATTTACAAGAAAACCAGGGGTATATAATTTCCCCGCTGGCTTATGTTGAAACCAAGGCAATTTTAGGCTGGAGACACATAATATAAAGCCTTTTTTGGCTTAAAAAATCTTGATTATCCTGTCTGAATCGGGTCTATTGGCATGTATGATTTTGCATCAGCCAATCTTATACTGTGTGTAGATGACACATTTTTAAAATTTTACAACAATCAGTATTCAAGTCAGTGACACACCAGTTACATACATAGACATTTAAAGTCTACTGTGAAGCTCTGCAAAGTTTCCAAGGTTCATGAGTGATGTGCCACCCCAGTCCAGTTCTTTTCTTTGAATTCTGGGATTTGAAGCCTTTAGTATTCCATTAAAATGCAGGTCTACATGTCCAAGAATTTCATGCATGAAAACATTTTCTGGCTGCAAAGAGAGAGATTTCGAAATACAAATTGGGGGAATGTATTCCCCCAATTGACTTTCATAAAGCAGAGGTAATTTAAGGATAAAGATGTCTTGTGCTTGAAAAATTGGGAGTGCCCCACCTAATTTGGATCTATTGGCGTGTATGGAATAAGCCCTGTTCATAAAATAATCTGAACTGACTATAGAAAAAAACCCAGAACCAGAAAAGAAAGTTGCTTGGTTAGCAGAAATGACTAAAAAAAATGAAACTCAGATAGCTTTTTTTCTCTGCTGCTCTTTCCTAGGTTTGTCTGCAGGCCGCAAAGAGAGGTATGTCTGGTTGCCAGTGGCCGCAGGCCATACTTTGAGTACAACTGCACTAGACCATCTGAATTCGGGGATCCCTTGGAGGGCCCGATGGCCAACTATTCTTCAGATCCAGTGTGTTGTTTTTCCTCTAGTGTGCAGGGGACTAGTGTCACTAGTCCAGGGTAGTCTAAGGGTGCTTCAGGCACTTGCAGGGACCCCTCTGTCTGGGGGAACTAAGCTTTGGCCAAAGATGAGTCTTGTTCAAACAGTTTCAAGTTTGTTGCCTCAGGGACAGAGTATCACTCTTTTGGTTTGTGATAGTAAAGTCCTTGATGTTGTCGACACAGGTCTCTTCTTTGTCCTCTTTGATGCAGGATTTTTCAGAACTCAGGTACTGGGTTCAGGGGTGTCCCTTAAATCCTAGATGTAGGGAAGTTACTGATGTGGGAGCAAGTAGCCAATGGGCTGCTAGTCCCTACAGCTAGTCTGCCCCTGAGTTGACCACATCTGAGGGGATTGAACACCTTTTCTACCAAGAATTCTCTGTTCTTCCACTTCTAAAAATGGCAGAAATCGTATTTTAGTGTACAGACCGGATTCCCCACCTTGGAGGTGCGGCTAGCCTTCTGGGGGTTTACACCTCCTTAACTGGCTAACACTCCGCCTGTCCAGGTACAAATATGCCTGGGGCAGAGTGAGGGCATATCCGAGGTGGTGTAGCCTTTGAAGTTCCCCGCTCTAGTGTGCCACTTCATTAGCCAACTTGGAAGGAGAGAGGTGTGACCTTCTTCCTGCCCAAGGCTTTGTTCCTGACTCCTGAGAGTGATCACCTGCCTGGTAGAAGGTCATAATCCTCTCTTGATGGCAGCAAGTGTGGAATATGCAGGCTTGCCAGCCAAAACACAGAGAAGCTGCGACAACTAGGTGGGTAACTTCTAAGGTAGACACCTGGGTGCATGCCACATCGCCCACAACACTAGATTCATGGCAGGGGTGAGAAGGCACGTTGTTTGATACCAAATCCGACCTATTTAGGCAGTACCATAATGGAACTAGCGACCTTTACATTATATTACATTTAACTATAATAATATTTTAAAAATATTACTTAGTCTAAAGGTCTTAAAAAACTATATTCTTAACTTATTTTGGATGATAGACCCCTACATTCTTTTTTTGACACAATGGTCCTGATTCACAAAAGTAAATTTACACTTTTAGTAAGTGTACACTCTAAGTGAAATTCACAAACTTGGGGGCATATTATTAAGACAGGCGATAAAATTATTGCCGCTTTAAAGGCAGAAAACTGCCGCTAAAGCCCATGCTAGATGTGAAGGACATCTAACCTGAGCTTCAATTGGAATTCCATAGAGCATATTATCAAGCCCATTATTGCTGTTTTAGCGGTAATTTTCTGCCGCTAAAACGGCGATCATTTTATCGCCTGTCTTGATAATATGCCCCTATGTGTGGTGTTTTACCACTCTGTATGTCCTATCTTTTTATGTCTGGAAATATCTGTATACCTACATGTGCGGAGACTCTGCATTTGGTTTGGAGATCACCGCACATAAAAAGATAAGACATGCACTGTGGTAAAATTCCCCAAGAAGGGGCATATTTATGAAATAGTAGCTACTTGCTTAGCTGCACTGTGTTAATGTGAAAGGGCAAGAATGCACTGTATTAAGGCAAATGGCATATTTTTTACTTTCCCCCCTGTGCTGGCGCACAATGGGCAGCCCAGCGCCAACACAGGCACCCTTACACCATGGCTGAAGAGTTCCTGCATTGCATGCAGGATTGTTTTTGTGCAGGAAGTGACAAAACCAATCCTGAGAGGCATATTCCTCTATCAATGTGTGCTGCAGAATGCAGCACAGATAGAAAGAGGAAGTTACGAGAAGAAATAAGGAAGGCGTATGTTTTTGGCTCAATCCCAGGTTTACAATGTCTTGTAAATCTGGAAATGCATCAAAAACCATGGGAGTTGTATGGGAACACTCATGCAATGCCCATGGTAAGCCTTTGCAGGGCAGAGTAACGCAACACAGTGATTTGTGCTGCGTTAACATTACTCCAGATTTCTGAGGCCACGTAAAGTGGATTTGCATGGCTTCAAAAATCTGCCTGAAAGTTTGCGTCGCTCTAGCACCACGGAACAGTGACGCAAACCAGGTCATAAATATGGCCCTCAGTTTGTGAATTTCATTTAAAGTGAAAACTTACACAAGGTGTAAGTTTACCTTTGTGAATCAGGCCCCACATTTATGTCATTCCTAGTATAAGACGATATTAACGTAAACAATATTTTTAACACCATGTTTGTCATACAACCAAAACTTCTGTGAGCCTGGAATCTTCTAAATAAACATTCATTTGCCTAGCTGCATGAGAATACAATAAAAAGTATTTTTGTTTTTCATGCTCCATTAGTACACATTCTGCTGTTGATGGGTAGAAATTGTATTCAGAGCATCTTTTTGGTCCAATAGATTGTTTTTTCATTTTTATTTCTTTATTTAAGAATAGTTTACAGCACTCCTGCACTAAAGGATGTTCAGGTACCTCACTGATAGCTTACATTATGATCACATTATATCTAAACGAGCCAGTGCTGTGAACATGAGAAATACAATGCATGCATGAATTTTGCAAGGAACACATAAATAAAATCATGGGTTACAGTAACATGTTGGTCGATCAATATTAAGCGGCGGGGGGGAGGGGTATAACATTTAGAAGTGGCACAAGAGGTATTGTTTCAAGAATTGAGAGGGAATTTACCCCATATCATAAATGAAAGAAAGATAGTCTGTGTATGTCAAACGGTCCAATCTCTATTTCCGACTATGGATTTCCAGATTTGATTGCTGCACCTGCCACAGTTCTTTATTCATGGCAAATAATTGCAAAAAGCACTTTGCTGATTTATAGGGGGGAGGGAGATGTGTTACTTCAGTCACTGACCTTCATGACTTATTCATCAGTATCAGAATGTCTGATCCCATAGGAACAGAACATCCTGTTGACATGCTGCCAACCATGTCACCTGTTCCTCATCCATCATTCATGTGAGCAGTGACTGAACATTCCACGTGGATACACCGTCCAAGGCCTGAGGCTGTTCAGTATCATGAGGATCTCAGTCTACTCTGAGGCTGTGCACTTAAGCCTGGGTACCTTGAGATAAGGATATTACAGGGAGCACTGGCAGCCGCTCAAAAGCAGATTCTATTTCCAACCTGTTACTGTACTCCAGAAGCAAGGAATCACAAAATGATCTCCGGTTGTGGTCTGCATTTATTAGGAACATTTGAAACCTTCTGTATAGGGTTATGGCTTTTAGGAAAATTACTACATGGTGGAACGAAAACGCTGAAAAATCATTTTAACAAATGTAATTGATACCTGTCTATCTACATAAGTCATTCTCTTCAAAGATAGCTGATCAAGGTCCATATGAGACAAACTTGAAGATAGTTTGGTGGCTAAGGCCCTTATTGCTAAAGTTCTGCCTAGGTGTTCACATAATATACCAGGACACAAACAAGAGTGTCACCTTACTTACCATTTCTAAGGTTTCTGAGTGCATTGCAAAATTGTGTTGCTTTGCACGATGGCCTGCACAATGGGAAACGAGGGTCTAGAAGGCTTATGGTCATGAAGAAAGTCATTCTTCAAAGTTAGAAATTATTCTCCTCATTGCAGAGATGTGTCTATTGGCCCTGACCGAACAAACACTGTAAAAATAGATGACGACACCCTAACGTTTCAACAATTTTGGGTAATTTTCTGGAGTTATATGATGAACATTTTTCATTTAATTGTTCTTTTCTCATCTCTATGTGATGAGGAATGATATGCCGTTTTTTTGTCTCTTCCTTATACAGCATGTTGCTTTCACCTGGAAAATTAAGGCCCAAGGGTCTGATCTACAGTGCAGAAAATGGTATTTCTCCATCAGGGTGACAGAGTTAAATATTTATAGATGTCCACTAGCCCTGCAGACAGCTCTTGTCTTTGGCAGGAATCGTAAGTTAAGGGGGTTCCTGACATGGGTTAAATGTTTGACAGAAGGCTCTGTAAAAAATGATGCCTGTCCATCAAACTTCTTACCAGTTTTTGATTTTTTAAACAAAATCCCAAAGTACAATTATTATTTTTTTTTAAATGCAACAATTAATGACCCCCACAACACAGGAGTTGAGGAAGGAAGGAAGGAAGGAAGGAAGGAAGGAAGGAAGGAAGGAAGGAAGGAAGGAAGGAAGGAAGGAAGGAAGGAAGGAAGGAAGGAAGGAAGGAAGGAAGGAAGGAAGGAAGGAAGGAAGGAAGGAAGGAAGGAAGGAAGGAATGAATTTGTAAAGCACTGGAATCGCCCGCTAAGGGGTATCTCTGCACTAAGGGAGCAGAAATACCAGGCCAGGAAAATCAGTAACAGAAGAGTTCTGTCTTCAGAAGGTTCCTGAAAAGGAAGAGATCAGAACACTTTCATAGGTGTAGAGGCAATAGATTCCAATATCATGGAGCAAGGTAGGCAAAAGCTTTGCCCCCGCACAAGATTTCCTACAATGGTGGGTAACAAGATGAGCTTTCTCCCATGAGCATAGAAGTCTGCTCGGCTGATAACAGATAAGTTTTTTAGCTAAATAGCTAGGACCCCTGCCATTAAGTGCTTTGTGTACAAAACAGCAGATCTTAAACTTGATTCTTTGGAGTATGGGTAGCCACTGAAGGCGTCGTAACAGAGGGAGAGTGTCAGTTCTGGGTGGCATATTCAGAAGCAAAACAGGCTGCAGTATTCTGAACCACCTGAAGTTTATTCAGTAAAGATTCATTTGCGGCCGCTAATAGCGCATTGCAATACTCTAAGCGACTAATCACCATGGACCTGAACCAGAGCCTTTCATAAAGATAGAGGAAGGGGATGGAAACTCTACGTAAAAGACTCAACATATGAAAAAAGCACCAGACGTAGCCATCTCCTGATCTCTCATAGTGAGAGAGTGGTGCATACAGACACCCAAGCGGCATATTATCAAGGTCCAGCGATAATATCGCAAAGCGCGCTTAGCGCTTACATATTTATCGCCGGCTATCTCTGGAATTTATTGCTTGGTTAGCGCGTTATCAACAACGTGCATCGCCGAGGCGATTAAAAGACCGGAGATAGTGGGGATATCGCCATTTGCGATGGTGGAAAAGGGTGATATCCTAGATGATAGGGCCTGTGGTCTTAGCCACACAATCCACCCCCCATGTTAGGTATGCCTTAGTCAGGAATTTAACAGACGTTAAATTCCTGCGTTAAGGCATACTTAACGTGATTATAAATATTGCTAGCCCTCCTTGTCAATATGACGAAGCTGGGTTAGCGATATTTTCCCAAGGGAGTCTTGTCAGGCATGCCTCCTTTGCATCTCATTAGTGATGCGATGGGAGGCGTGCTGACAAGGGGCGCAATTGCCAGTAAACTGTCGCTTACAGCTGTTAGCGACGGCTTGCTGATAGGGCGGTAAAAATATCGCCGTGTTAGCGCCAAATAGTGCCACTAAAGCGTCGATATTGCTCTTGATGATATGCCCCCAAGTCTTTGGCAACCAATTTAGGGACAGGGGCTCTACCTAGCTCTGGTGGCGACCATTCTGAAGACCACAGTATTTGAGCGTTACCAAATAGTATAATCTCCATTCTATCGGCATTTAGCTGGAGAACGTTTTCAGTCATCCAGCCAGAAATCACTCGCATACCTGCAGCAAAGAATGATTTAGTAGAGGCCGTGCTGTTGTCAAATGATAAAAGCAGTTGAGTGTCATTCGCGTAAGAAAAGGGAGTAAACCCGAAGGCTCTAATAATCTTAGCAAGAGGGGCCACATACACTTTGAGCAGGGTAGGGCTAATACAAGAGCTCTTCATGAGCTACATGGTGCGGGAACGGAAAGGATCCAGGTTAATGGTTTGTGTGCGCTGATTTTAAAAAGTAGAGAACCATTTTAGAGCAAGTCCACAGATCCTAATCTCCTTCAGTCTTTGGAGTAGCTTATGGTGTGACACCGTATCAAAAGCTGGGGACAAATCAAACATCACCAGTAATACAGCCTTATTGTTGTCAAGGGAACGTTTGATGTAGTCCGTAACAACTATAAGAGTTGATTCAGTGCTATGCTTTGGTATAAAACCAGACTGCGATTAACTAGGCAGCCTTGTGATTCTATGTATTCCATAAGCTTTATATTAATATATCCTTCCAGAAGTTTACTTATCAGTGGAAGAAGTGAAATTGGACGATAATTAGCTGAGTCCGAAGCAGGTACATTCGTCTTCTTACCTATCAGAAGCACTTGTGCCACCTTCCATTCACATGGAAGTTGCCCTTCATTCAAAAATATATTAAATATCGCACAGTTGGAGGGGTCTAGTTGCGTAACTAATAAAGCAAAGATTTTAGCTGGCATAATATCAAGGGGGAACCAGATTTAACGTTTTTTAGCATCTCCTCCACTACATGTACCGGCAGAGGGGGAAAACTCTCTAAACGAGCACCATTCGCTATGAAGGATGTAGGGTGTAGAATACTAGCATCCAAAGTGTCAGTATCTCTGGAAACTTTGTCATATATTTTATTAATCTTTTCTTCAAAATAGTTGGCGATATCTTCACATAATGTTTTGGAGGGAGAGATATAATTAATATAGGCGGTTGGGTTGGTGAAAGATTTAAGGACTTTATACAATTCTTTGGTAGAGTTACCTGCCTGACTTATTCTGGAGGTGATGTAAGATTTCCGTGCTTTTTTAATATTCCTATAATAGAGTGCTGAAGCATTTTTATAGGTTTCCTACTCCTTCAGATTGTGCGATTGTCTCCAATATTTCTCCAATTTTTTACAATTTGCCTTCTCCCCGCGCATCTTCGGAGAATACCAGGCCGCGTGCTGTCGCTGGGTATTAGAATACTGTTCTTTTAGAGGCTCAAGGGTGTCCGTGGCTAATTTTAAGGCCCCATAAAATTCATTTAAACTTATATTAATATCTCCAAGTTCTACAATTGTAGGGGGCATAGATTCTTTCATGAAAGTATCTTGAGTAATTTTGTGCCATTGCCTCCTAAAATTACTGGTGGATTTAGTGGGGCAAAGGTGGCCTGAGTGCCGGTAATGTGAAAATTAATCAAAGAATGATCAGATCAAAGAACAGGGCAAGGAGGTGCAGAATATGTACGAGGGGAATTTGTCAAGATAAGGTCCAAAGTATGCTAAGCAGAATGGGCAGGTCCCACATTGATCTTTTCCAATCGTAAGAGGCCAAACTGACAGTATTGCGTGCAAACGGACCCTCAAGAGTTGAGAGGTTGTGAGTTCTTTGGCTGAGTAACACGTCTTGAAGGAATAGCTCGGAGGTGAGATGCAGGGGTCCTGGCGACGGATGGGTGCCAGCGCCGCTTCCATGGCGCGCCACTGAAACAGGGGAAGACCCGTGGTGGAACAAAGAGTGGGCAAGAGGGACGCCGGGACGAAAGCAGGTAGCAAAATGAGTGGATACACAGAAGGTGAGCCAAAGAT
The DNA here is from genome assembly GCF_964204655.1 of Triturus cristatus. Lineage (NCBI taxonomy): Eukaryota > Metazoa > Chordata > Amphibia > Caudata > Salamandridae > Triturus > Triturus cristatus. The sequence continues at coordinate 886,064,235 of NC_140594.1, forward strand.
ACTGGTACTAAGAGAAAAATAAAAAGGCTGAAACAACCGTTTTTAAAATGCAGAGTAAAATAAAGTCACATTAGGTAGCTGAGATTAATGAAGAAAATGCTACTTGCCTGTGTGTCCGCTGCGCGTCAGCAAAAGTCATGCTGATTAAATAATTAAGGCCCAGAAAACAACTAGTACGTCAACTCCTGCAATCGCGCAGAACCCGGAAGGAGGAGTTAGCTTACGCTGACTCGCTCGCTCTATCCACGCAAATGGGGGAAGGCCCACGGTGGAACGGAGAGCAGGCAGGAGGGAAGCTGTGAAGAAAGCGTGTATCAAAATGAGTGGATATATAGAACATGAGCAAAAGATACTAATACTAAGAGAAAAATAAAAAGGTGAAAATAAACGTTTTTAAAATGCAGGGTAAACTATAGTTATATTAGGTAGCAGAGATTAATTAAGAAAATGCTACTGGCCTGTGTGTCCGCTTACTGCAGAAATGTAACAACTTGTATTCTGGGTTTTGTTAAAATAACTTTCTAAATAAATACACATAAAAAAATGGCACTCCTTAAACCATACATGAAGATGTGTAGAGCATAATATGCCATTTATTTCCATTGTGGAGGGAGTGGAAGGCCATTATGACCCATTGAAGGAGTTGCCTCTCATGAGCCATGACTCTTCTCCGCTATCAACAGTGGTAATAAATTTCATATTACACCAAACACATCTGCACATTCACTATGCATATACACACTCACACACACATACAACCACGCACACACACGCACACACAGTGCCACTGGGTAGTTGTAGTTAGGTTTCCATAGAACATGTCTTTTTTATTTTGCTAATAACTGTAACGCCGCTTGATGAATCCTCACAAAACTTTCCAAAAAAATGTATCTTTTTTTACCTAGTTCATTTATGGAAAGTTTCTGTCAAGCGAAGGCCAAGGAAAAGGGGGTCCAAAACACAAAATGCCAAAGCATTTTCCATTCACTTTTCGGACTTGATATCACAATACCATGTCGTGAGTGATGTAATATGTGAGGTCATAAGCAATGCATTGCTCTGGCGTAAGTTATAGTTAGCTCAGGTAACTATAACGCTGAATTTTTATGGTTTTGTGCCAGTGAATTCTGAGCCTAACTATTACGTTCCTGTAAACTTTGTTTTTTTCCAGTGAATTTCTAGGGTTTTTAAAATTCTATTTCCTAACTATAACGTCCCTTCAACCTTTGTTTTTTTTCCAGTTAATTTCTGCATTGTGTAATGTTATTTCCTAACTATTACACCTCTGTAACCTTTGGATTTTTCAGTGAATTGCTAAGGTTTTCAAATTGTATTTCAGAACATTAACCTGTAACCTTTCAGAATGGGTGTGTGAGTGGCTGTATAGGTCAGTGAGTGGGTATGTGAGTGGTTGTATTGGTCTGTGTGTGGGTATGTATGTGTGTGTATGTGTCTGTGAGTGGGTGTGTGAGTAGTTTTGTGGGTGTGTGAGTAGGTGTATGATTGGCTGTATGGGTCTGTGAGTTGTGTGAGAGTGGCTGTTTGGGTTTGTGAGTGGATGTGTGAATGTCTGTTTGGGCCTGTGAGTGGCTGTAATGGGTCTGTGAGTAAGTTTGTGAGTAGCTGTATGGGTTGGTGACTGGGTGTGTGAGTGGCTGTATGGGTCTGTGAGTGGGTGTGTGAGTGTTTGCATGGGTGGGTGTGTGAGTAGTTTTGAGAGTATGTGAGTGGGTGTGTGAGTGGTTTTGTGGTCATTGGGTGGGTATGTGAGTGGTTGCATCGGTCTTTGAGTGGGTGTCTGAGTAGCTGTATGGGTGTGTGAGTGGGTTTGCGATTGGCTGTATGGATCTATGAGTGGGTGTGTGAGTGGCTGCATGGGTCCATGAGTGGATGTGAATGGCTGTAAGCGACTGTAAGTGGGTGTGTGACTAGCTGTATGGGTAGGCAAGTGGGTGTATGAGTGGCAGTAAGGGTCTGTTTATGGGCTTTTCAAATTTTGGTATTTTTTACACACAAATTAACTTGAACTGGAGGTTCAAGCTCCTGCTTCATGACTCAACTTTGATACCACGCATAAGTAGAAAATATGCTTTGTTTATCACTGCTGTGGCACAATTGTGGTGAATAACAGCCTTCTGATCACCGGTTTAGCTATCATTGGTGCAGCAGGTGTAGCAGCACTGGGGCCCAATGATCTCATGGGTCCACTGTACTCCTAGAGTTGCTGTATTTTACTATCTGGCATGAGGGCAGGTAGCCCATTGTCCTTGCTCAGATTAGGGACCCTAACACTCTTTCTTCGCCACTGCTCCTGAAATGCCTGGGTAGAATAGCAGATGGGTACTGGACCATTTATAATAAATAGTGCATAGATGTGCTAAACCTACTTTTACCTGAAAAATTAAGGCAAAGGGTGTAGGATTCTTGGCTGTGAAACACTCCTGCCTAGGCTTGGCACAGAGCCTTGCGCTCCACATTGGAAGCAAAGGAAGCAATTCAAGTTCTGTGGTAAACTGTCTTGTAGGCAATTAGATAAACACAATATATATCTGATTCCTTGAGGCACCCATCAATCTACACCATGAGATCCGCACCGACACATGACAGCAAAATGAAATGAGGGGGAGGCTTGAATGAAGAATGCCAAGAAAGAGAAAGAGAAAAGGGAACGGTGAAGTGCTTCTTCTTGCAGTCCAGCTTGAATTGCACTTGGCAGTGCTGAGGTGTCACTGATGACGGCACTTTGAACATGTGCATGTTCCCAAGGGTCGGCAATCATAGAAATTACTTGTCCTTGGGTAGAAAAAAAAGAAAGTGTGGCTTCTTTTAACTACTAAGCCAAACTGTGATTACGCTTTGCATTTGCTCTGTCGCTGACACTCGCATAACGTTGAGCTCCAGCAATGCTTAACTGTATAATTATAGTGCCTAGGGATGTTCTTGTGCATATTTGGGCACAATCAGGAAGAGGAATTGCACTGTACTTGTAAACATAGGTGGTGTATGACAGTATTTTCCCACTGTAAATCTTAAGTGGCATGGCTGGGTGTTTTTGTAGTGCAGCGTTCAGTAACTGTGTGGCTTCTTGGCACTTGTGTACAATGACAATTGGGCTCAAGTAGCATAAGCATGAAGATTTAATTTTATGCTGCAAGCGCTTCCGGGTCTCTAGAATGTATTCACATACAACATTTGACAAGCCGTGGTTATCGTTGCTTGTCATTTTCAAAGTGCCCTCTCAGCAGTTAACTGAAAACTAGCAGTTTCCTGCATCACGCATTCCCATACCATGATAAGCATTGGTCATTTTTATAGACGCTCTTGCTTAAAATCATGATCAAGCTGTTTGTGAGATTGTAATTGTATTTATACAGTACTTACTAACCCTGATAAGGCGTCGAAGCGCTTTATGCCGGGCAGCACGCTGCTCCGAAACCCAAGGTTAGTGGTTAGTCCAGTTTAACTGGTTACTTTTAGTCACTGGGATTAGTATTTTGTGCTCAAGCATTCCCGAATACTGCTGGAACTAAACACAAAGTCAAACCCTACTCTCGAAACCCTTATGTCTCTTCTATTCTAAACCTACAATATACCCCACATACCATATTTCTCTTTCAGGGCTAGAAAGAGCTTTCGGTCAGGAAAAGCTCAAAGAGACACTGGATGACTTTCACTCGATACCAGTAAACAGAATCTTGTCTGGCCAGTATTTTTTATGGTGCATGAACCAACCCCAAGATTCAACCAAAGAGTAATCAATAGAGGAAGCAATGTCATTTCAAAGTGGTTCAAAAATGTAATGCTTTTTTTAAGGCTATTAAACCAAAAAAATGACAGGTGAAAGCGCCAACTGTCTAATTCCACAAAGGAGCCTTTCTTGCCCCCCAAAACGGCGAGATGGATCGTTAATAATGAACAAAGCAACTCACAATGGGTGATATTTACAACTGAAGTGGCGGAGTTAGACGTTAGTCGTCATTGCTCACGCCTCACTGCTCCACTACAGAAACGCTAGGCTGCACCATATTTAGAGAATATGGTGCAGCCTTGCGTTTCCCCCTGCGCTGGCGCTACACTTAGCAGTGTAGCACCAACGCAGGCACCCTTGCACCATTCTGCATGCAGGGGAAAGATTGTTTATGTACAGGAAGGTCCGCCTTCCTGTACATAAAAAATCTTTAAATGCCATTTTGTCACTTCTATGTGTGCTGCTTAATGCAGCACACATGGAAGTCACAAAATTTCATTTTTTTAAAAGATTGTTTCTGTGCAGAAAGGGGGACCTTCCTGTACATGAAGAATCCAAGGTTTTTTGCTTTTTTCATGTGTGCTGCACAAGGCAGCACCCATGGAAAAAACAAAAACGAACAAAAAAAGCATTTCTCCTTGTTTCGCCAATTTAAGACCAGGTATTACCTGGTCCTAATTTTGGCGCTGGCCCCTATTTACGCTGCCCTTGTGAATGGGCAGCGTCAAAATCAATGGGTGTAGCGGTGGAACGCCCACCGCAACACCCACTGCCCACCCTTTCACGCTAAGCATAGCACAAAAGGGTGCCTTATTTATAAATAGGCTGTCCGGAATTCGGTTAAAACCGACTCTCCCCGACACTACCCTACCGGGTGAAAATCATCTGACTCGGTTTAAACCGAGTTTCGCAGATTTTTCGCATTCGTTGCACTGCTTCATTTGTTGCACTGCTTGGCCACTTGAGGGCGCCAAAGCAGTACAAAACATATTGAGACGGGCTATGGTTGGTCGCAGAACAGAGGTCAGGCTACGGGCGACACGGTCTCGAACATGTCTGTTATTTTGTCCTTTTTATCGACTGCGCCAATTCCTATTAACACGCTGCTGTTGTGTTCCTCCACCCATGCAATGTTTTCTGTTCCTGTGGAAACGTTTGCTGATCTAGTCAAAAACAGGGGCCATTGGAAGAGGGGAAACACATTTTGACACGCAAGGAAAATCCATTTCTGAGCCTCTGTGAGAATGAGTCTGAAGAGGAGGAGGAGCCTGAGAAGATTCCAGACATTCAGAGCGATGACTTGGCCATGCGCAAAACTCAAGGCAGCGCTTCGCAGCCTCGGGAGCCTCCGAGCTTTGTCACCGCCTCGATAACCAAGGCAGACTTAGAGACCTGGGAGAGGCTAAAAGTGTCAGCGGAAACGAGGTTGGTTGAGCTGCATTTCTAGACTTCAGTAGATGTGAACGGACACTTTATAGACAGCTATGCACAGAAACATTGAGTTTGAAAAGTAGCACAGATCTATAAACCTCTTAGAAAGAAAGGCACCCGCTTGTACTCGCGTGCTTTGTCTTGTCACCCTTTAGTTTTATTTTGATAAAGACATCACAGGGCCATATAGCACCCTATTGAAGACCACATAAACCCTTCTTCTATAGGTAGTGTGAATAAGAGTAGCTCCTCTGCCCTCTATCACACGGCTAACTACCGCAGCCACTTTGTAAGTCAGCGTGGTTTATACATTCATGCACCTATGTATGTACACATACAGGTCCATGCCTTCCTCCTCACACTCAGTCACTTTCCTCTTTGTCACTATCCTCCCTCCTCTGACCACCTCTCTTCTTTCATCTGTTCACAGCATCTGTATAGGAGCATATACTTGTGCTTGATTCTCCACTGCAGTTATTATAGTGATTTTGAGGATATTACAAGCCCTTTGTTCACGAGCTGCTCAACCTGTTGCCAGGAAGAGTGAATATGCGAGGTGTATTATTCTGCCCTGGAGTCTTAAGTGTAATTTAAAATTGTTTTAGAAACTGGGTCTTGCCACTCTAGAAACATATTTAAGAGCATTGCATTGTGCTTTCAGTGTGGGTGGCTGGAAGAGTATTAAATGACCACATTGCACCCAGAACCATGACCTGGAAAGATGTATTTGCTGAAGTGGAGGTTGCAATGCTGCCCCAACAACCAAGGCAATGAATGAATGAGTGTCTTTTATATAGCGCGCAGATACTGCGAGTGTCGCGGCGCTCGGCTTGAAAGTACAGGTGAAGAGGGGCAGAGTCCCCAAAGGTGTCCCAGAGTCCTCAAAGCCTAAAAAGATGTCTCTTCAGAGCCTTATGAAGGGAATTCCTCGGGAATGAAAGATAGCAGCGACAGAGCGCAATGAACACGGGGAGAAGGGAACGATGCACAGCAGACGCATCTATTGCATGTGTGCTAAAGAATTCTTCGTGTTACACAGATCGGCCTTTTCTTCCAATGTTGCCATGGATACGGGCAGGCGCGCAACACCCATTGGACTCACAGGGCTTCAGCCCCCCCCCCCCGTCGTGTGTGGCCGCCCGGGATGAGACACCTTCCCGGGCAAAAAAGCAGCCGCACCCGAGCACTTCACAGGTCTTTAAAAGACCATTTGCATGTTAATGAGGCCTCGCTGTTGTTTCACCCCTTCTAAGAGCCCCTGCAGCTCCACTCTGCCTATTGCTTAAAGTTCAGCCCCCCCCCGAAATTTTTGCTCAGCCCCCCCCCCCCCCCGAAATTTGGCTCTAGTTGCGCCTCTGATATCTTGTATATCACGTGGTTCATCGAGTAGTTTAATCTGACACACGTGTCTCTTCGGTGGCGTGTCAGTCGTAGTGTTGTTTAAGGCGCTATATTTAGCAACTCGTAAAACGGCGCTGATGTGCGTCCTGCTAATTCGGATCTGAACTCTCCCGGCTAAACTAATGTCTTCATCCTGCACCATTTGTTCAATAACGGTGAACCACCTGTCACTGCAGCAAACAATCAAACCACCCGTTGATTAACATTTTATGATTGCTGCAGCTGCCTAAATAGTATGAAACATATGCACATCTCTCTCGGTTAGTCTGTTTTCACTTTCCAGCTCTCAGATTAATGACTGAAAAATAGTGTGAAACTGTTTTACAACCAAATTTGTGAAACCGAAAGGGCAGCTGACACTGTTTATAAATTCTTTATGGAAATCTGAGCACAGTTGGAACTAACACAGAATAATGTATAGCTATGCCTGTTGTGTTTATTGCCAATAGAGTGGCCGACTAGGAGATTAAATACCGACCACATCTGGTGTACGAGTGTTAGTTTCTTTTATTAACTATAAATCCCATATCTAGCTTTTATTTAACCCCTCCCACATGTCACAGTCAAGCCACGCAGAGGATACGTCCAGAGGTGGATCACTTCTGAGTAGCCTAATAATACCCCCCCGAAATTTTTGCTCAGCCCCCCCCCGAAATTTTTGCTCAGCCCCCCCCCCCCTGGCTGAAACAGCTTCCCGGATACACACCCAGCTGCCCCCAGTACTTCGCAGGTCTTTTAAAGACCATTCGCTTGTTAATGGGGCTCTGTTGTTTTTTCACCCCTTCTAGAGCCCCTGCATCGCCACTCAGACTATTGCTGGAAGAATTAGCACGTCACACAATACCAAGTCCTGTCAGCTGAGACCCCCTAGGAATCGGGTTTTTGTTTGCAGGAATGGGGTGGGGTGGGGCGGGAGACGCCTTGAAATCGGTAGTCTCCCGCCTGAATCGGGAGGGTTGACATGTGCAATACTCATCCCAGAAGACGGCCCAGAGAGTACATCAGTTACCATTAGGTTGCTGTGTGGTGGCGCCGATAGGCCACGTAATGGTGCCATTAAGAACGGCCCTAATGCGTTGCTGGCATTCACTTGCTAACCTCGTGACATCCGGGGTTAGCCCTTTTATTCACGGTTCTACGTGACTATGCACGACCAAACCATTCCGTGGGTTGGGAGGGGGTTGATAAGTACATACAAACGATGGGGTTATGACCTAGCCATTATATGCTGTTCAACAAACTATGTATTCAGCAATTACTTTATTGCTGTCTTCAACACTGAAGCTCCGGAGTTAACTGTATCATGAGAAAACAATAGCAATCGAAAATGTGAAAAAAAGTGTTAGGAGTAGCCCAAGATGCAGCTCTACATATTTCCTCTCAGGACAGACCCCCTGTCTTTGCCCAAGAGTCAGCCATGGCACGAGTTGATTTGGCTAAAAAGAATTATTGAAACCTGAGTTATTGCTTGCTTAACGCATCTGCTAAAATATTTTAGGAACTTACTGACTAAGGACGAATGCCCATTAAGTAATTTGATGGAACCCTGCACAAACGAATTGCTGCCCACTAAGCTGCCAAAGGAGAAAGGGATAACCTCATGGATAAACCGTCTCTTAAAAAATCCAGAATTTTAAAGGGATCACCAGAGATAGGATCTACATATGATTTCTCATACCAGGAAGAAAAATTGGCCCTATGTTTTGCATAGCATTTAAGAGACGAGGGTTTCTTAGCCAAATGGATATCACATGCCACTTTCTTTGAACACTGTTGCAACCTGGACCTCTCAATTTCCAGGCTACCAACCCCAGTTGGTAGAACTACTCATGAGTCAACTACAGAAAACGAAGCGCCGAGGATGAAGAGACAATGGCAGATGGGGAAGAATTGCCAACTGTATCAGAATGAGTTAATGTGAATGATACAATAAGAACCTCATGCCAACTTCGTAATAGTGGAAGGTATGGAAGATGCTTAAGTAATGGTATACAAAGCACAAAAGGGGCATGAACCATTCTGAGAAAACTACAAAATGATTCTCTCGTTTTGGGACAGTCGTTCTTGGGCATGAGAGTCTAGGAGTGATTACTGATGTTTAGTGCACTGCTCTGTCAAGCAGTTTCTAAGTACCAAGATCACATTTGAAGTTGACAGTAAGGGAATCAAACATTTAGAAGCAGAACAGGGAAAACATGGTCATCAGACTTCTATGGCTGAAGGAAGTCGGTGCATAAATATATGAATAATTGCAAATATTCTCAATTTTCTGTGAGAAATGGTGATAAACAAAGATGAAAAACCATTCTAATTATTTTACCCTCATTCAAATTGATGATAAAAGTATAGGAAACTGGACCCACTATCTTTATTTTAAGCATTCTTAAATATTTAGAAAATAATACAACTAAAGGAAGTCTCTTTGGCTGAAATTTGTGAGTCCTGATATCATGGCCATGTGGGCTGGCAGTAGAGACATTTAAGTGGCATTTAGCCAAGATAGTATACGTGTAGTGCTGCTTGGAAGAGGGATCAGAAAACATTCTCTCTTCAAGTGGTTCACTTTGCAGTGATAGTGAGACATCCAAGACTGAATCATGCCTAACTTAAATAGGAATGTGTGTGACATTTGTATAATTTACTTGCAAAATTTCAGGAAAATTATGCTTACGTACATACAAAACCAGCATTTAGCGCCAAATTTGACTTGTAAAAATGTATTTTAACGTCATATACACTGTACATAGACTGTCTATATTCCATGCACTAATTAAGAAAGCAAACAATAATAAAAGCAAAGCGTCCCATAAACACCGGTAAAACACCGTTTCAGTTGTTTTTTATAGCGCGAAAATTAGTAACCACTGAAAAGCACTGTTTTTTTGAGGTATTGAAATCACTGGAAAACACTGAAAAAACACCACCAGAATTTACCAAAAATAGAAACTGAAAACAGGAAAGCCTATTTACAAGGCAGTGTTAAGCTACTGAAAGTGATGTTGTGATGGTGATAGGGGGTTGTACATATGCCCCAATGTTTCCAACTTAAGACTGTGCAGAAGTGTAGTCAAAAGCCTAAATTTGGAGCAAGTTAAAAGCCCATCACTCAGTACCTGCCCACGAAAAGCGATTTTTTCAAGTGTTTTAATGCTGCAAATTGGAACAAGAGACGTTATGGAGTACTTTAATTGGGTGGTCTTGTATAATATTGAGGTGGTATGCCTTTCTGCTATATATAGTCGCTGTCAAGAAAATCCCTGTAATCTTGGTTTTGAGAATGCTTGACAGAATGCGCGTCTCACTGCTAATCTGCAGCTTCTTGACTTTAGACTGTGCAGAATACTCGAGAGCCTTTTAGAGTTAAAAATTTAAATCATTTATGCACTACCTTCCACCAGCTTTCATACCATCGTGCTTTTACTCAAACTTATTTGTCCCATTCACCTTTGTTGTGCTTTCATTTTGCTTTCCAAAATGTTTGCCAAAGCAACAGAATAAGTACTGCCTAAACGCTTTTAAAAATTAAAAAGCAACCCGGAGCATAGTCAAACAAATTTGGGCAATTACAACTGAGCGTGGTTAACTTTACTAGTTGACTCCACTGAGTTATTTACTCCACCTGTCCATGATGTAAGGGCCTGACAACGCAGCACCCTTTCAGCTAACATTGCATTAGATTTTTGCTTTGCTTCATAACAGGAGGACCCAGTCTTTGCATGTTGGGTACCAATAAATCAGACACAGGGAAAAAAAAACTGGGGGGCAGATTTACAAGCCCCTGGCGACACTTTTGTGCAGCCGTTGCGTCACTTTTTGTGATGCAGCGACAGCGTAAACAATGCGCCACGTTGTGGCCATTTACAACGTGACGCATCTAGGGAGATGAGTCACCTTGTAAAGCCCTGCACCACATTATATCTGCGTCAGGTATAATGTATGCAGGGTGGGCGTTCCCACGCAGGAAAGCCCCGTAGAAGTGACGCAGTGAAATCTACAAGATTTCACTGCGTCACTTCTAGGATGCCACTGCGTCAAAACCCTACGCCTGCTTGGAGCAGGCATAAGGAGTGACGCAGTGTATTGGGACTAGGCCTGCCCATGCATTTCTGCAGTTGCATCGTGCTTGCAACACGACTCCAGCATTCTGTGACTTTTGCGCCAACAGATGCATCAGAATTTCTAACGCATCTGTCAATCCTTGCGCCATGGTGCGCCTCATTGTAAATTAGGCGCATCCATGGGGGTGCAAGGGTTTCACATGAAGGCGCAGGGACGCATATGTACAGATCTCCCTAAATGCATCACATTGTAAATTGCCCGCACTGTTTACGCCGCCTCTGCATTACAAAAGTGACGCAATGGCAGCGCAAAAGTGTCGCAAGGGGCTCGTAAATCTGCCCCTAGAAGTCTAGCAGGGACCCCCATCATTGCTTCCAAGCCCAGCTAAGCAAAACGCTAATGCAAGAATTGAAATTCTTACCTCTTCATGGGAGTCTCGCTCATCAAATTAGAAAACAACAGAACCCTGACACCTCGGTGCTGATGGCCAGTTTATTCACTACATCACCTTCCTTTCTCTGTATCTCTCTATTTTGTGGCACAGTGTTGAGGATCCATCCTCACGTTGTTTCTGCCCTCTCAGTCTTTGGGCCTTATTATGACTTTGGTGGTGTGGGAGCGGTCCGCCTCGCTGCCGCCAAGCTATCATACTGCCAAAACAGACTGCCCGCCAGGTGACGGGTATTTAAGTCACTTGCGGGTATTTCTTTGTTGTTCCCACAATAGTGCCTTTGAAAATGGCATGGCAATGGGAACGTCAAAGCATGTTCCTGCACGGACCGAAATGGACAATGTTGTGCATTTCATTCTGTGCATGAACATGTGGGTGCATGCAGACACGGGGCACACCATGTGCCCTCCTGCATGCACCCCATGGCGCAGAGGCACAAGGGGCCCTGTAGTATGCTGTGGCTGCCACAAAATAAGGCAAAACTAAGAGGATAATGAAATATGACATATCATTAACATTAAATTGCCCACAAATTCCACTGTAAAGGTCTTAGTAGATGTCTGAATAGTAGATGCCTTTGGGCCTGAAACTTTTAGCACAACAAGATTTTCTAAATGCCACAGAGACTAGGTTTTCAGGTTGCAAAGCTGTGTAGTTGTTGACAGAGACCCAAGCTCTACCAACTGACGTGTACTTGGTGGCTCAGACAGTGCTGAGTCTAAAACAGGAGAAGGCAGGCACCATCCATTTTGTACTCTCGCTAAAATAGTCATTAAAATAATGTTGAGTCACCTAATTTGTCTCCAGCTCAAAAGACCCATCTGTGAGTTTATGCTTCTGGGAGAGACCAATATATATCACTTCCAGTTCTGTCCATCCTCTTTTGCTAGTAGGACAAACATAAACACCGATAGCTTTCCTGACCTATACATATATATGACCTACTGGCGGTCACCAGTAGGTAGTTATAGTTAGGACCTTGTTTATATTCAAAAAGCGTTTTCTCTTTTGCCAATATCTTTGGCGCCGATTGACTGACGAATCTTTGCAAAATTTTCAAAAGTAATGGGGCGCTCAGGTCAGCTCCTGTCTTGAAAGTTTCGGGGTGATTTGTCAAGCGGGGACTGAGAAAAAAGGGGGGGGTCCCAAAACGCGTTTTCTCCATGTTAATTTCCCTAGGAAACTTCAGACAAGGCTACAGCCCGAACTGCTGAACGGAATTACATCAAATTTGGCAAGAAGGTAGCTCTGGTTCAGAAAGCGACCTTTCTGTAAAAATGGTGTAAATCCGTTCAATAGATCCTGAGAAATGTATATATTAAAAAAATTAGTATCTGGTGACTGCAGTGGATCCACTAACACTCCAGAGGACAAGCTTGACTCTGATTGTCTTCCAACACTTCAAACCAGGAAGTGTTGGCAGCCATCTTGTGACTCGGATGAACCGAGTCACAAGAAAAAAAGGTAAAAAAACAAGAAAAGGGGTCAAGGTAGGAACACCCTGACCCCCTAGGCCTGCTCAGGGGGACACACAAGGAACCAGAGGGCCGAAAAAGCCTTTTTTAAAATTTTCGGCGGGATTCACGTAGTGTTCGAGAATTCTGACGAACATTAAATAGCCGGGTGGGTCAGGTCCTGGGGGCAATGCTAAATTATGATGCGGGGGCACACCACCTCCTAATAATATGCAGGAGGCCCCCGCAGCCCCAGGGACCCCCACCTCCCTGGGGCTTTAATTAATTGTGGGTGGGTGGCCTTGCAGTCCCTTAACAGCCTGGGGACCGCCACCTCCTCGGGGATTTTTAAAAATTAATATGGTGTGGGGGGCTCCTGCCCCCCCACACTGCCCCGAGGACCATTACCTCCCCGGGGCTTTTTTAAAAATTAATATGGTGAGGGGGCTCCTGCCCTCCCCCCACACTGCCCCAGGGACTACCACCTCCCGGGGCATTTTATAATTAATCTACGGGGGTCCGTAGTGGGCCCCGGGACCACCACCTCCCCAGGGCTTTAAGTTGATGGGAGGGGGCTGCACAGACCCCCGCAGCCCCGGGGACCACCACCTCCCCGGGGCTTTAATTAATTGTGGGTGGGTGGCCTTGCAGCCCCTTCACAGCACGGGGACCGCCACCTCCACCTCCCCGGGGCTTTTTTAAAATTAATATGGCATGGGGGCTCCTGCCCCCCACACTGCCCCAAGGACCATAAACTCCCCGGGGATTTTTTTAAAATTAATATGGTGTGGGGGGGCTACTGCCCTCCCCCACACTGCCCCGGGGACTACCACCTCCTGGGACATTTTTTTATTAATATACAGGGGTCCGTAGCGGGCCCCGGGGACCACCACCTCCACAGGGCTATAAACTTGATGGGAGGGGGACTGCTTGGCCCCCTTCCAGGAGCCTTAGAGGGTCCTGGGGACCGCCACCCCCACGCCCCCAGAGCCGGCTCCAGCAATGTGCCAGGGTGCCAATCCCGGCACATTGCAGTTTGCTACTGCAGGACCCTGTCATAGCTAACATCTGCTTCACTTCATGGAAGCGAGAGCAAAAAAACTGCTCTCGCTTTCATGAAGCAAAGCAGAATTGCTTTTGGGCAAAGCAGCTCCCTTTGCCCCCACGGACCCTCAGGAGGCAAGGGGACATCATCCCCATCCAAGAGCGCGCCAGGGAGCACGTTTGCAGAGTTGTAGGCAAAGGGTGCGTGGCCTGTTATGAGAACTTAGCAATCCTGCTGTGTGGGACATACTGGAGGTAATAGGAAGGGTAATTGACCCCCAAGGATTTCCTTGGGGGCCAACTACCCCTCCTTTTACCTCCAGTGACTCTCACACAGTGTGATTGCTCAGAGGTCTTCGGAAGCCACGCCCCCTTTCTCCCACACTCTGCAAACCCACCTCCTGGCACAATACTGGTTGGGGGATGAGGTCCACTTTACTCCTGAGGGACTTTAGGGGCCAAGAAGCCCTGCTTCTACCTCCTGTAAGTCCTACACAGTGGAATCCCTGAGCACTGGTCGGAGGCCGAGCCCCCTTTCTATACCACTCTGCAAACGCGACTCCTAGATAAAGAAGCATTTGCAATGTAATAGGTCTCACATTTGCAAGAGTTAGAGCTATTGGCATTGTAAATGTAAAAGTTTTTTACTAATGTTTTTTGGAGTTGAGTGGAGTGGATGTACGTTGTGTGTAGCGAAATTATGTGGTATGTTGTGCAGTGAAATTATGTGGATTGATAGCATATGGTATTAAGTGTATAAGAATTATATAGAGGGGGATTATATGTTATGGAGAGTAATTATGTGGTATGGTAGTATGTGTTGTGGAGTGGTAACCTCAAGTTTAGTCTTCCTCGTTTCCATAGAAGCTAAACTATAATCTCAATGAGACAAAAAAAGAAGGAACCACTGAGGAGCACTTCTGGACCTAGCCAGAGGTATGAGCAGGGCCACTGGAATTATGTGTTTGTTTGGCTGCACTTACTTTTGCACAATTAAACATTTTCCGCATTTGCCACATAATCCATGATATGCTGTATAATCTGCAGATTTGAACAAAAAACCTTGTTTCTAGCTCAAACGGCTCAAACGTTACCAAAAATGCAGCGACAAGTGTAACAGTGTGGTGGAAGGCCCTTTGCAAACCTAGAATGGTCACCTATTACTTATTACTAAATGGGGGTGTTAAATTGGTCATAATGGTGTGCAAATCACTCTTGTTTCTTTCTGTACCTCTCTTGCCTCGTTCTGAATTTCTCTTGTTTCTTTCTGCACCTTTCTTCCTTTTTCTGCACTTATCTTGCATCTTTCTGTACATCTCTTCCGTTTTCTGCACCTCTCTTGCCTCTTTCTGCACCTCACTTGCTGCATTCTGCAAACCTCTTGCCTGTTTCTGCATACTTCTTACCTCTTTCTGCACCTCTCTTGTCTCTTTCTGCACCCCTGTTCCCTCTTTCTGATCCTCTCCTGCCTGTTTCTGTACCCCTCTTGCCTCTTTCTTCACTTCTCTTGCCTCTTTCTGCACCTCTGTTGCTTCTTTCTATACTTCTCTTGCCTCTTTCTGCACACCTATTGCCTCTTTCTGCACCTCTTGCTTCTTTCTGCGCTCTTTCTGCACCTCTTTTGCTTCTTTCTGTACTTCTCTTGCTTCTTTCTGCACCTCTCTTGCTTCTTTCTGTATCCCTCTTGCTTCTTTTTGTACCCTTCTTCCCGCTTTGTGTACCTCTCCTGCCTCTTTCTGTACCTTTTTCTTCTTTCTACACTTCTCTTGCCTCTTTCTGCATCTCTGTTCCTTTTTTCTGCACTTCTTTTGTATCTTTCGGCACCTCTCTTGCGTCTTTCTGCACCACTCATGCCTTTTACTGCCCCTCTTATCTCTTTCTGCACACCTCTTGCATCTTTCTGCAGCTCTGTTGCTTCTGTCTTCACTTTTCTTGCTTCTTTCTGCACCTCTCTGGCTCCTTTCCCTCTTTCTGCACCACTCTTCCCTCTTTCTGTACCCCTCCTGCCTCTTTCTGTACCTCTGATCCTTCTTTCTGTACTTCTTTTGTTTCTTTCTGTACCTCTCTTGCTTCTTTCTGCACTCCTCTTGCCTCTTTCCCATCCCTCTGTCTCCTTTCTGCATCACTGTTGCTTCCTTCCGCACTTCTCTTAGCTCTTTCTCTACCCCTCTTCCCTCTTTCTGCACATCTGTTGCTTCTTTCTGTACTTCTCTTGCTTCTTTCTGCACGTCTCTTGCTACTTTTACACCCATCATGCCTCTTTCTGCATCCCTCTTCCCACTTTCTGTACTCCTCTTGCCTCTTTGTGCATCTCTGCTTCTTTCTGCATCCCTCACGCCTCTTT
The DNA here is from genome assembly GCF_964204655.1 of Triturus cristatus. Taxonomy (NCBI): domain Eukaryota; kingdom Metazoa; phylum Chordata; class Amphibia; order Caudata; family Salamandridae; genus Triturus; species Triturus cristatus. The sequence goes on from NC_140594.1 coordinate 886,080,167, forward strand.
CTGCACTCTTCTTCCCTCTTTCTGCACTCCTCTTGCCTCTTTCTCCACCTCTGTTCCTTCTTTCTGTACTTCTTTTGTTTCATTCCGAACCTCTTTTGCTTCTTTCTGTACCCCTCTTGCCTCTTTCTCCACCCCTCGTTCCCCTTTTTGCATCTTTGTTGCTTCTTTCTGCACTTCTCTTGCCTCGGCTAATAGTACAGCCCTCTTTATCCCTCACCTTTTCCATAATGACATCTTTCATTATCCCTTTTGGCCCCCCAGTTTTCTTAGCAAGAAAACTGTGTATCTGCAGCTATTTAAAGAAGTCCTTCAGTCAACCCCATGGCTGTCTTGGTTCTCAGTAATCACTTGAATCCGACAGTACTAAACTAATCCCCGATCATCTTCAACCCTAAGTCCCCACAGTGTTTCATTTTACTGTCATGAAAAACTAACGGGAGCGATGGGTTCATGAAAAGCGGGATATAATAGTTAATTCTTCCTATCTCTGTCTTTCTCTTTAACATCCCCCACACCCGAGATGCCAACAGGAGGGTCTTAAACCTTACTCTCTTATAGTAACTGAGTTCACTAAACTTCAAGGGTACGTTTTTAGCATCTATACCTGCCAATAGCTCATAAATATCGGGCACCCTACCCCGATTGCAAGGGTCCAAAGGATTTTCCCCGACTAAGAAGCACATGTATTGGAGGGCCGCTGCCAAGTGGTACAGATTAAAGTCGGGATGGCCCATCCGGCTCTTTCCCTAGAGAGGGTCATATATTTCAGGGCCCGCCTGGTATTCCCATATGCCCATATGAATCTGTTGACCATGCCCTCCAACTTCTTGAACCAAGATTTCTCAAATACCAGGGGAATTGATCTAAACAGAAAAAGGACTTTGGGAAGATAAACCATTTTGACAATATTACAGCGCCCGACTATTGACAGATGCAGGTTATTCATCTTGTCAAAGTCTTGCAGCCCTTTCTGTATAACGGGGGCTAAATTCAGTTCTACAATTTGGTCTATATTAGATGTTATATTTATCCCTAAATAGGTTGCCAATGGCATTACCCCGGGGTCGACGAGGTTCAGGTGCCTATTGATAATGATTTGGGTTTTATGTTGGTGAAGCAGATGCCCTGAGATCTTCCCAGATGCCATTGTTTCTTTTGTAATTTCTACTAACGCCACCTCTGGGAGCGAAGTTACAACAGCTATATCATCTGCATAGCCCAAAATCTAAGTTTCAAGCCCTTGAAAGCATATGGGCTTAATACTTGGATTCACATCAATTTTACGTATAAGTGGATCGATGTAGCATGCAAACAGCAGCCGAGAGCAGTGTCAACCCTGTCTAGTCCCTCTTTTAATCTTAAATTCCTCCCTTTGCCCTCCCGTAATTATTAGGCTGGCTATAGGTGCTGCATACATCACACGCAGAGACTCAATGAAACCCTTTCCCGCCCGAGCCATTCACAGAAAGTCCCAGAAGACCCTATTGAATTTGTTTTCTGCATCTAAAGGTATGAGTGCCATGGGGTCGCTTGCAACTGAGGCAGCGTCAAAGAGTGTAATGACCCTTCTAATGTGAGCTGTACTCCCCCTGCCAGGAATAAAACCGTGCTGTCTGGGAGAAATAACTTGCCCAATAAGTAAAAATGTATTTCAAATCATAGTGTTGATTGTCATTTAATTGAGTTTGTTAAGTGCAGTGTCATTGAGTATAGTAAGAACAGTGTCATACACTTTACAGTCATGGAGTCTAATGTTGAGGAGTGGAATACATTGGAGTGGAGCAGAGTGGAGTGGCATTGTGTAAAGTGGAGTAAAGAGTTATGCAGTGGAGTGGTGTGGTGTGTTGTTTTGTATAGTGGAGTGGAGTACTGTAGGGTGTTTTGTTGTGTTGTACAGTGGAGTGGCATGTCGTACAGTACAGTAAAATGTCATACACTGGAGTAGCATTGACTGTAGTGTTGTGTAGTCGAGTGTCCTGGAGTGCAGTGTTGTTGAGTGGCATAGAATCGAAAAGAGAGTTGTAGAATGGCATAGAGTGGAGTATTGTGTTGTACAGTGCAGTGTAGGGACACACAGTGTAGTACACTGGTATAGAGTGTAATAGATTGTTGTAGAGTGCAATTTTATAGAGTATAGTAAAGTGTTTTAGAGTGGGGCAGGGTACTTTGGAAAGTAGTACAGTGGCATACAGTGGGCTAACCTTTCAGATAGTGCAGTCGAGTGGAGTGGCGTAGCGTAGAGTGGGACTATATTGTCACATAGTGGGGTGGCATCTTGTATAGTAGAGTACCGTGAGTGTAGTACACTGCAGTGGGGTGAAGTTTCATAGAGTGGAGTGGTATGTCGTGTTTTAGAGTGTGTGAATCTGTCATAGAGTGGAGTATAGTGTAGTGTCACACAGTGGAGTACAGTGTTGTACAGTGGAGTGAGGTAGGTTAGACTAGAATGTGGTACAGTGTACTACAGTGGAGTGGTGGATAGTATTGTCAAGTGTAGGTCCACAGAGTGCTGTTGAGTGGAGAGGCATACAGTGGAGTGGTATAGAGTGGAACAGTGTAGAGTGGAGTGGCTTAGAGTGGAGCGGTCTCCAATTGAATATCATACAGTGGAGTGCCGTAGAGTGGCATATACGAGAGTGGGGTAGTGTACAGTGGAATTGGGTATAGTGGAGTGTCATCGACTGTACTGGCATACAGTGGAGTGGAGGAGAGTAGAATAGTATACAGTGGAGTGGGGTAGAGCAGAGTAGCATGCACTGGAATGCCATGAGTGGAGTCGACTGTAGTGGCATACAGTGGAGCGGCATAGATTTGAGTGGCATACAGCGCACTGCTATAGAGTAGAATAGCATACAGTGGCGTAGCGTACAGTTGAGTGGCGTACATTGTATTGGCATACATTGGAGTGGCATATGACAGAATAGGGTAGAGTTTAATAGCATAGCGTGGAGCAGTGTAGAGTGGAGTTGCATACAGTGGAATAGTGAAGTGTAGATTTGCGTAGAGTGGAGTAGCGTACAGTGTAGTGTCATAAATTGGAGTGACTTATAGTGGATTAACATACAGAAAAGAGTGGCCTACAGTGGAATAGCATAAAATGTAGTTGCGTACAGTGGAGTGGTGTAGAGTGGAGGGGCATAGAGTAGAGTGTCATAGAGTTGAGTGTGGTAGAGTGGAGTGGTGTACAGTGGAATAGTGCACACTGGAGTGGCATACAGAGAGGTTGCTTAGAGTGGAGTGGCATATAGTGGCATACAGTACACTACCATACACTGAAATAGCAAACAGTAGAGTAGCATACATTTCGAGTGGTGTACATTGGAGTGTCATACACTAGAGCAGGGGGCGTCACACTAGGGGGGCCTCAGGTGATCCCAGGGGGGCACCAGGCTCTGGCCAAAAGAAGCATTATGCTCTGTAATGGGCCATCACTAACTTCTTTTGTCATTTAAATCCTAGCTGGGAGTATGTGTCAAACGAAAATGGTCTCCAAATATTCTTAAAACCCCCCAGTCACACACTGTGGATATTTTTAATAGATACAATTTAAAAGAATAAATGTGAAAAATTCTGAGGGGGGCCGACGATTTTATTTTCCGCGGGGGAGGGGCAGGGCATTAAAAGGTTTGAAGACCACTGCACTAGAGTGACATAAATTGGATAGAGTACTCATAGAGTGAAGTGGCTGAAGTGGGGTATAGTGGAGTAGAGTACAGGGGAATAGCATGGCATATAGTCAAGCGGGGTAAAGTGAAGTGGCTTACTGTTGAATGGTGTCGAGTTCAGTGGCATGGAGTGTAGTTGTGTGCAGTGGAATACTGCATAGTGGAGTGGGGTACAGGGGAGTGGGGTGCAGTGGAGTGGCATAGAGTTGATAGGCGTAGATTGAAGTGGGGTACAGTGGAATAGTGCAGTGTTGTAGAGTGGAGTGGCATAGAGTGGAGTGGCGTACAGTAGAACAGCATACAGTGGAGTTGGTAAGAGTGGAGTGGTGTAGAATGTAGTGTGGTAGAGTGGAACAGCATACAGTGGAACGAGGTACAGTCTAGTGGCATACAGTAAAATAGCATAGAGTGTAGTGGTGTAGAGTGGAATAGCATATAGTGGAGTGGCATTTACTGCAGTGCCATACAGTGGAAGAGTGTAGAGTGGAGTAGCATTGAGTGAAATAGATTACTGTGGAGTAGTGTAGAGTTGAATGGCATACAGTGGAGTGGTGTCCACTGTAGTGGCATACAACAGAGTGGCATAGATTGGAATATGGTACAGTTGAGTTGCATACAGTGGAGTGAGGTATATTATAGTGGTATAGAGTGGAATAGCTTAAAGTGGAGTATTGTAGAGTGGAGTGGTGTAAAGTGAAATAACATATAGTGGAATGACGTAGAGTGGAGTGGTGTAGAGTGGAATAGGGTACAAGGGAGTGGCTGGCTTAGATTAGGGTAGTGTAGAGTAGAATAGTGTGTAGCGGAGTTGGCAAGAGTGGAGTGGTGTCGAATAGTGTGGTAGAGTGTAATATCATACAGCGGAGTATCGTAGACTGCAGTGGCATATAGCGGAGCAGCGTACAGTGGAATGGGGTACAGTGTAGTTGCATACAGTAAAATAGCATAGAGTGGAATAGCATATAGCGGAGTGACATTTACTGAAGGGCCATACAGTGGAACAGTGTACAGTGGAGCAGCATCCAGTGAAATTGAGTACAGTTGAGTAGTGTAGAGTGGAGTGGAATTCAGTCGAGTGGTGTCCACTGTAGTGACATGCACCATGGTGGCATAGATTGGAATATGATACAGTGGAGTGGCAGACAGTGAAGTGAGGTATATTATAATGGTATAGAGTTGAATAGCTTGAAGTGGAATATTTTGGAGTGGAGTGGTGTATAGTGGAATAGCATATAGTGGAATGGCCTAGACTGGAGTGGCATAGAGTGGAGTGGTAAAGAGTGGAATAGGGTACAGTGGAGTGGCTTACAGTGGAGTGGTGTAGAGTGAAATAGTGTATAGTGGAGTGGCATATGGTGGAGTTGCATACAGTGGAATAGCATGGACTGGAGTAGCGTACAATGGAGTAGTGTACAGCGGAATGGCGTAAACTGGAGTGCCATAGAGTGGAGTGGTGTAGAGTAGAGTGCTATAGAGTGGAGTAGGGTAGAGTGGAGTGGGGTAGAGTAGAGTGGCATAGAGTGGACTGGCATACAAAGGAAAAGCATATAGTACAGTGGGGTACGGTAGAGTGGTGTAGAGTGGAGTGGCTTAAAGTGGGATAGCGTAAATGTGGTTTCGTACAATAGAATTGCATACAGTATAGCATTGTAGAGGAGAATGGCGCACAGCGTAGTGGCGTAGAATAGAGTGTTGTACAGTAGAGCAGCATACAGTGGAATAGTGTACAGTGTAGTGGTGTGCAGTCCAGTGACGTACAGTGGGGTGTGGTAGAATGGACTGGTAGATAGTAGAACAGTGTAGAGCGGAATCAATTAGAGGGGAGTGGCATAGAGTGGAGTGGTGAAGAGTGTAGTGTTGTAGAGTGGACTGGGGTACAGTGAAGTAAGGTACAATGTAGTAGCATACGGAGGAATTTCAGAAGGCACAGTGGCATAGAGCTATGTGGCATACACTGGAGTAGTGTACAGTGGAGTGGTATAGAGTGGAATCACGTAGAGTTTACTGGCGTACAGTGGAGAGTAACAGAGTGGAGTGGCATGTAGTGGAGTAGTGTAGAGTAGAGTGGAGTGTAGTGCAGTGGAATAGTGTAGGTTGTAGTAGCATAGAGTGGAGAGATGCAGAATGGAATACTGTACAGTGCAATAGAATACAGTGGATTGTCATAGAGTGGAATGGCATTTAGTGGAGCGCCGTACATTGGAGTAGAGTACAGTGAAATAGCATACAGTGCAGTACTGTTCTGTGAAGTGGCATACAGTGGAGTGGCATAGAGTACAGGCAATTGCATAGACTGTAGTGTTGTAGAGTGGAGTTGGGTACAGTGGAATAGCATACAGTGGACTAATATAGAGTGAATGGGAATAAGTGGAGTGGCATGAACTGAAGTGTGATAGAATGGAGTGCCTAAAGTGTAATAGTGTACAATGGAGTGGAATAGAGTAGAGAGTCATAGAGTGGACTGGAGTAGAGTGGAGTGGCGTATAGTGGATTAGCATAGCGTGGAGCTGCTTATAGTGGAGTGACATGGAATGGAGTGGCATAGAGTATAATAGCCTAGAGTGTAGTGGCATAAAGTGGAATTACATAAATAACGTGTTATCTCTATGTACCATGGTACTGCTGCAAAAATCTGAAAAATAACGTAAAGGTTTGCAAAACTACCACAACTACAGATATCACTAAGTCAAATTGCCTTATAACTTAAAAAATACTTATCCTACTTACCTGTAGTCCCCAGAAGTATCATCTACGCACCATAATGTTTAATCCTGCCAAGTTTCATTCATGTCTGACCAGCAGTTTTCACCCTTGCCTGAGCACAAAGGGGCTTATTTACAAGCCCCTTGCAGTGCCGGTGCGTCACTTTTTCCCATAATAAAAGTGACGTGCCAGCGGCGCAAGGGACTTGTAAATAAGCCACAAAGTCTATTGGAAATGCATTGATGCTCAAACATGTTTTGGAACCCCTCTTTATTCTTTGCATCGCCTTGACGAATCTTCATGAAACTGTGTATACTACACCAATGTAAAAAGAATAGGTGTGCAAAGTTTCGTGGAGATTCCTCAAACGGACGCAAAGTTATTAACGGTGAATAATCAGTGGAATTCCTATATCTGGTGTCCCCAAATATAACTACAGAGTGGCTACCGATTTTACCATTACATATCCTTTTAATGCTAAAATCCGTTACATTTCATATAGATTTTACTGTCTAGTTTCTGGATAGTACGCATCATACCAGTAATATCATATAGTAGTATATAGAAAAGACATTTTAACAACATTTTGCCAATTGAGCAGTATCTTTACCGATTTGTTCAACATATTGTATACCTAGACTGCTGGTATTTTAACCATAGTTGATGTAAACCCACTTGGGTGCTAGATTACATTTTTGATTGGTAAAAAGATAAAGTGGTATCATCAATATTTATAGGACATATGTATTTACCTCATGGTCATGATAGCAAACCCACAGGTGTAGCAATATGGTCTGAAACTGAACAGTTAAAAAGATGCATTTTGGGAACACAGCTGAAGTAGGAACATTCATAACATCAGCAGGAGTTATATATAGCATTGTCTAGCATAATAATCCAACATAGATTCGAATAGTGTGTTATGAGTTTTATTTAATGCTCTATATACACCTTCATTGCACTTTTTGCACTTCATATGATGTCATGACCAGATAGCGACATTATATTTTAGCTTGGGGCAAACACAATTAAGGAATGAATGTAATACTAACATGTATATTGATTTTTTATATTGTGGTACAAATGTCATTAATTGAAAAACAATTCCTGGATTTATTAATTGTCAGATATCATTGTTAGTAACAAGATGCCTATGAAAAGCAATAGCAAAATATAGTGTCACCGTAATAATTTGCCCATTTCAAAATAGTGCCACTGAATGTATGTATTATGCCATGACTTTTTAAGTCTTTTTTCACTTGTAGTGCATGATTATGTTTGACAAAGGCTGACGCCGAAACGCGTAATTGAATAAACTTGCTGAAGATTCAATCCTGGAGAACCGTCTTTTATCCTGGAGGGGTGGAGGTCAGATTTTCTACAGACTTTTTTAGGAAGCGCAACTGGAAAAACTCCTGAAGAGAATTACACCAAATTTGGAAGGATGTTGGTACGGAAAGCGTGCGTAATTTGGTGTAAATATGTTCAGCCATTTTAAAGAAATTAGGGGTCAAAAATATTTATATATCTGGATAGTTGGGTTTGAGGGACTCTCATAAGAGTACCTCAAACATAATTTAAAAAAATAGAGCATTCTGATTGGCACAGGCAGTTCTTTTTACCTTAGGCCAATTCACTCCCATGGAAGACATGCTCCCACAGGAGCGAGCACCAGCAACAGGAAGGAAAATGTTACTGCCAGCAATTACAGGACTTGGGGACTTAGACCCCTGTCCTGAAATGTAAAAAAACAAAAGAAAACAAAGGCACTGGGCCACCCATGTACAAATAACACAGGCCATGGGGAATGGGCTCCCAGGGCCACAATAGGCTCGGGGAAGGGGGTAGCCTTCCCTCCTCTCCTTTAAGCTCACTGCGACCCCAAGGATGGGGCCCCTGAGATCTATCAAGGCGCTGGGAAACTAGACAGCCTGGCCCCTCCCCTTTTCAAAGGAATTTTGCCCCATGGAATGGGGTCCCTGAGACCCATGAAGGCTCACGGAGCCACATGCACCTTCCCCTTAACATATATATTTTGGTTCGGGAGGATGGGGTCCAATGAGCCACTGTTGGCTCATGGAGGGGGGCCTATGTGTCTCTTCTCTTAATTAAAAAAAGACCCCAGGGGATGGAGAGTCTCAGGATACTAGTGGCTTGGGGAGGGGGGCCACCCTCTCCTTCCCCTGAAATTAGTGTATAGCCCTGTGGAAAGGGATCCCTGGGCCCATTTGCTCCCTCCTCCCCCAATTTAAATGTTTTGGCCATGGGTGATGGGGTCTCCAGGGCCTTTACAGTCTCAGGAGGTGGTCCATAAGCCCCCTCCACTGAAAATATATTTTTTTGCCCCAGAGATGGGGTCCCTCGGGCCAATAGTGGCTTGGTGAGGGGGTTGCGCGATCCCCTCTGCTGACAGGGAGCTGACTGACAATGGTTGCACAGATGCAGTGCCCGGCCACAGGCCAACCCCATGCTGCATACGACTGAAGACCGTGGGAGTCATGGTGTTGCTTGCCTGCAAGTGGCCACAGGGCTGGCAAGGGTTGGCTTTACACATGGCAATAAAATATTGTCCTAGCAATTTACTGAAAGAACTAAAGATTAAAGTAACGTTATAGTTAGGTGAAATTTCTGTGACATAGTAACATTTTGTACAAAATAACCCTGAAATTGACCAGTTATAGATATAGTATCTGAAGCAACTGTGATTCGTGCCCTTAGGTAATGATAACTTGCACACTTATCGTGGAACGCTAATTACCCCACATATTACATAACTCATAACAGCTTCTATGACATTATTGATGAGTAGACTGATCATGGCAAGGGCGCAAGTTATAGTTACTTTAGGGCATAACTGACCATATCATGAGTGATTTGATATGTGAAGTCATAAACAGTGCATTGCAGGGGAGTACGTTACAGATAGCTCAAGTAACTATAACTTCTGACTTTCTATGGTTTTGTATGAGTGGAATCTGAACCTATCTATAATGTCCCTGCAACCTTTGCTTTTTGCAGTAAATGTATAATGTTTTTTAAATTCTATTTCCTAACTATAACGTCCCTGTAACCTTTGCCCCCTTTTCTTTATTTTTAACATTTTTGGGGGGACTTGGCTGTGTCCCAGCCCCAAAATGGCTGGTAATACTTCCCAGTTGAAGTATTGGCAGCTAATCAGATTTTAGCACTAGAGCTGTTAGATTCATGGAGGGTCCAAGCCTCTAGATATACAAATGTGTTTTTCCTTTATTAGCTTCAAAACTACTGAACGGATTTACACCAGATAACAAAAAGGACTCTTTCTGAACCAATAGCTAGCTTTTTTGTGAAATTTAATTTAATTCCGTCCAGCAGTTTGGGCTGTAGTCGTGTCTAAAATCCTGATGGGAAATTGCATGGGGAAAGAGCGAATTTGGAACACCCTTTTTCTCAACCCCAACTTGACGATTCACCCTGAAACTTGCAATACAGCAGCTGAAGTGAGTGTTGTACTTTTTAAAAAGGGGAACAGGGACAATCCACAATGTTATCGACCAATTTCACTGATCGATGTGTCAGCTAAGATACTGGGCCGGGTAATCCTCAATCGCCTCATTGAGTGGACTGAGGAGAACAATATTATTTCAAACATACAGTATGGTTTTAGAATAGGGAGATCTACGAGTGACCAATGCTTGAATTTGTACATGCTGGTAGCGAAATATACCAAAGCCAGTAATTAAGCCATTTACTTGGGGTTTATGGACTTGGCAGCCGTCTTTGACCACGTGAATAGGGATAAACTTTGGGCTATGATGACTCGTTTGGGGATAGACCTGGGATTGATTAACATTTTGAGGGAGTTACAAAGGGACACCACTGCGATGGTACGCTATAACATGGACGGGGGGCTGACTGAATCTTTTCCATGTACTAGCGGAGTGAGGCAAGGTTGTATTCTTGCCCCCTTTTTATTCTCACTCTACATCAACAATTTGGAGCAGTCCTTGATTAAGTTAAAAACTGATTGCCCAAGCGTAGGATCGCGTCCCATCCCGGTACTTTTATACGCGGATGACGCGGTCCTACTCGCACGTACCCCAAAGAGTCTTCAGATTTTAATAGATGGATTTGTAAAGTTTATGGAAATTTTAAACCTGTCGGTCAATTTGGGTAGATCATATGTGATGTTGGCAGGCAATAAACCTTGTACCAGCTTTTCTTACAAGATAGGAAGCCACACACTAGAAAAGGTTCAGTCTTTTTTGTATTTGGGCTTATTATTTGATGGCTCCTTAAAAGTCCCTGGTGGAGGAACGTTGCTGTAAATGGATATCCTCCAATGGCGCTATTGCAGGCTATGGGCGGAGAGTTGGCCGATGGTCCCCCGAACAAACAATGAATCTTTATGGTTCCATTTGTTGTTCCAAGGCCACCTATGGTGCTGAAGTATGGGGCTTTGTGAACATTCAGCAACTACAGCGGGAGGAAAATAAATCTTTTCGGTCACTCTTGAAAATACCGCAGAGCATCCCAGCCGTTATAGCCCATAGAGAACTAGGGAGGCCATATTTAGACATGGCTAAAAATCTGGTCAAATCCTGAGGCGACTTTGAGCAGACAAATTTTAAGTGACTGCATGGGAAGGGATAAAAGCATGAGTATACCATGGCTCAAATATGTAATGTCTAGCTTGGAAAGCCTTGGTCATAAGGACCTTTTTACAAATCCTACAATGATTGTATCTCAAGATAAGTTGTCTATTAAGAGATCTTTTTTGGCCCAGAGAACTACACACAGAGCAGAGGTTGAAGGGACCAAATGTACTGTGAGTGCCTATAGCTTTGTAAAAAATACCGAGGGAATGGAGCCGTACCTTTATCTCATGCATAACGCACAGGATAGATTTCTAATGTCCCGTTTTAGGCTCAATCTTTTACCTTATTTACTGGCTGATCCACCAGGTTTTATACTCCCAATTGAGAAGAAGGGTGCCTGCGACAACAGGTCTCCGCAGGACACCCTTCATTTTGTACTCCTATGCCGTTTTTATTCAATGCCTAGGCGCAGATTTTTGGTGGGAATTTTAAAGCAAGCAAAATTAACACATGCTAAAGAGGCTCTAATTTTTTTGCAAAAAGTGGTTGGTGCCTTGACATTATGTTGTATTATGAACTTTATTAAAATTGCGGAGCGATTGAGGGCAACTAGAGGGCAAGCCCGATTGTCATCATCACAAGGAATTGTTTTTTTACTAGCCTCTTTCTTAACTTTGTATGTAATCTCAGGGTTCTGATAATGTTTTATTTGTATTTTAACTGCTTGTATATATGTGCTTTTATTGTGTTTTTTAATCATCGAATAAAGTATGACTGAACTGAACTGAACTGAGTGTTGTACTAATTTTGAAAATTTTGGGAAGCTTTTTTAAACGGTGCCAAAGTTATCAGCAAAACAAAAAAAGCTTTTCCGATAGAGACTAGACCCCAACTATAACTACCTACCGGCGAAAAAAGACTGCCTGTAATTCAATTCTACATTGCAATAGTGGTCATCCCTGCTCACTGAAATGGAGTATACTTTGAGTCAGCTATAGAGAGGCTGCAGAATGTGGTCCACTGATGCCCTGTTTGAAACTGAAGCCAATTCCATGAGTATGAGATTTTCTGAAAGAGGATATCCAGAACAAGTTCTTGGGGAGGCAAAATGTATAGTCCTGGTCAAGAGCAGGGAAGAACGGCTGTTCATAAACACACAGATCGAATCTAAAACCACACCAGGAGATCAATCCAAGAAAGACAATGTGATAAGATTTTTTATGGGTTATAACATGGAACATAGATCTATTTGCTCCCTGATCAATGTAGCTGGCACGTATTACAGCATGATGACCATTTGAAAGATATTGTAGGCCAACATACCAATATTACATATTGTAAAGCACCATTGTTTGGCGATATCTTAACTATGTTTCATCAAGAACCTGAATTGCTTACAAGTAGGAATCAGGGTTTAAGAAATTCACAACATGCAAGGCCTTTAAGTTTGGAGCCAACACTACCAGCCAACCATACCAGCTAGGAGACATTTGTAGATAGAACTTGTATGATCAGTGAGAAGAACACATATGAGACTGAATTTGTTGTCTATGTCCTAGAATGTGGGTGTAAAATGAGATATGTGGCAGCACAGTCAATAAGGTCAAGATCAGGATTCTACAGCATATTAGGGCCATAAAACACCAGGATAGGACATACCTCATGGCCAAGCATTTTTGGGAGGTGCACCAGGGAAGTTTGCCTACTCTGCAATATTATGGTATAAAGCATATCAAGGTCCATCCCCACAGAGGTAACAGGGAATTAGAGCTGCTGCAATGAAAATTTTAAATGAGTTTTCTCCTGGGCACCGAAAGTCAGTGGGGGCATAATTTTGATGCAGAGCTGCATTTCCATTTATGAAAAATATAAAATTGTGACTATCTGGCCTGTTTGGCCAGTGGTGTTGGTGCCCATATGTTGGTGAATAGTACATTGATATTCTATCCTGTGCTGTGTTGGGGCCTGAATATCGCACCATAGCGTGAATAGAGTACATATATATGAATTTGAGATTGGTCACGTGATGCACTGTATAGCACTGGCACTTTATTGTATGTTATAAGGGACTTATATATTTTTGTCGCAGCATCCCTTTAATACCTTCTCAGTACAGCATGTCGATTGGCTCTGATTAAACACACTGATAACCAGTGATTGGAACTATTTGTGGGCATATGTACCATGAAAAGAGTATGGACTAAAAATGTTGTGCAAGGATACATTTAGATTGATGATGCTTTTGGATGAATGTCGCTGGATTTGCCATTTGAGGCAAATGTTTTTTAGCCCAGGTTCAAATGAAACTTTATGTACAACTGCATGGAAATGAGCATTGGCACTTTAATTTGGTTTGCGTGATAATATATTGTAGCAGGGGGATTGGCATATATTTGAATCCTCTAGGAGGACTCGAGCAAGGAGATACATGGTATTGACGAACCCATGTAAAAAAATGTATTGAGGGTATGCACTGGCACTCCACAGAGTAATGATATTTGTAGATAGGTTTGTGCAAAATCTATCGATGTTACCACCTGAAGATGTTTTTAGCATAGTCATTAGCACATAACTCATTAATGGTGTTTTCAGGTGAGTCTATACATTATTTATTACAGGTATTTAGTGAAGATATTTTAAATAAGCACTTCATATGAGCATTTAGCCTCTCGATTGAGCATGTGCAATATTCAATGGAGGTACAAAAATGGTGAGATGTAGCAAGATGATTCATTTAATGAAAAATGTTCCATATAAATTAAAATGTACCTTGCGTAAATTGAAAATTAATTCATTTGGTGCTGTTCCTTTAGTTTTGTTAGGCTTGAAATGATCAAGATATGTATATATATATATATATATTACTAACTGGCTGTCGCCAGTAGGTAGTTATAGTTAGGACCTATTTTCCATAGGAAATCTGCAACATTCTATTTGGAATAACGTTGGCGTCAATTGACGAATCTACGCGAAAGTTTCCAAACTTTTGGCCAGCTCCGGTCCGCTCCTATCCTGAAAATTTCACGGTGATTCGTCAAGCGGGGGCCGAGAAAAAAGGAGGGTCCCAGAACATGTTTTCCCCATGCATTTTCCCATAGGACCTGTTGACGCAGCTACAGCCCGAACTGCTGAACGGAATTACACCAAATTTGGCAAAGAGGTAGTCCTCAGTTCAGACTCGTGCCTTTTGCTTAAATGATGTAAATCCGTTCAGTAGTTCCTGAGAAAATTAGAGTTAAAAAGATAGATATATCTGGGCGGAGCCTAACCACACATCTCATCGTGAGATCTGACTGGCTGTCAGTACTTCATCCAAGAAGTGTTGGCAGCCATCTTGGGACCAATATACATGATAGCACCTCATTAAAAAGCATTGCAGTTAATAGAAGGTTTTAAGACTTTAGTTACATTATAAATCATTTGTTGATGGTACCATACTCATTTTAGGAATTGTGGTGAGGCCTAGGGTGATTTTACCATGTGAAAAAGCCTTCTGCTGCGATATCATGAATCATGTTCGAGAGAAACTATTTTCTCATGCTTTTCCCACAGAGGTTTGGAAGGTGATCTATAAGCTAAACTGAGAGCATATTTTCTGGAAATTCACATTATCTTTCTCAGTCATGTGAGAATAAAGTCTGACATTCTCAGTAAAACATGTACATCCAACAAGGGCAGAGACTGTCAGTTGATTCCTTTGTGTTCTACTGCAGCTTCCCAGAGTGTTCTACAGAACAACTAGAGCGCTAACAGTCCTACTTATGACAAACGTATTGCACACCTGAAGCCATCTTGATTGGAATAAAGGGGTAACTCTTAAAACATTTAATTTAAAAAGGAACAAAATGAGGGGGTTCATTTTGCCATAGAAAGTATGATTAGTGCTGCAGAAAGAAAAATTAGGGCACATTTTGAGTGACTTCTCAAATCCTCTTCTATTTCATTAAAAAACTTCTGACATGCAGACTGAAACATGCACTTTCAATCCCAGCAGCAGACTTCCCTGGTGAGCAGTAGCTTTACTACAGGGATCTAATAAGCAACTAGAGTGCTAACATTCTGAATTTATGGCAAATGTGTGACACATCTGAATGCCTTCTTGATGGAATCAAAGTAAAAAACTGAAAGTATTTCCTACTGAGGAGACTGTAGTAAATGAGGAAATTAGGAAACTTCATAACAAATAAGTCTCCCAAAATGGCCACCAGAGACAAAAGAGCCCAAATGTAGCCCAAATATCACCCAGATGTAGCCCAAGTATAGCCCAATGACACAATGTCCCAGAGTGTTCTAACGAACAACTAGAGCGCTAACAGTCTTACTTATGACAAAAGTATGGCACACCTGAAGCCATCTTGATTGGAATAAAGTGGTAACACTTAAAACATTCTGGGGCATATGCATCAACATTAGCATTTGCGATTCCTTATTAGCGAAAAATAAGGAATCGCTAATAAGGAATAGCAAAAGGCTATGCATGTAGGAATCGCTATTCAAATAGCGATTCCTTAACATTCCTTATTACCGAATCGGTAATACCGAATCGGTAATAAGGAATACCTACCCATTCATTCCTATGGGCTTGGAGGCCCATAGGAATGAATGTAAAGCCATTCTGTATTAGCGATTCGGTATTACCGAATCGCTAATAGCTGGAGCACTTTCAAGGGTGCCAGGGTGTCAAAAGGACACCCTGTTGCACCCCTGAAAATGATATGTGCACATATGTTGCACACACACATGCTCTAAGGGCATGTGTGTGCGCAACATGACACTTTGAAAAATGCACAAAAGTGCATTTTTCAAAGTTTTTGCAAATTACCATGCAGTTCATCTTCATGGTAATTTGCTCCCCTTATTAGCGAAATCGCTAATTTTTTAACTTTAATGCATTGCATTTAAGGAATCTCACTTTGGGATTCCTTAAATGCAAGAGCTATTTAAGGAATCGGTATTTAAGGAATCCCTATTTAAAGAATCGCTATTTAAGGATTCCTTAAATACCGATTTCTGCTTTTGGGTTGATGCATTGGGATTGGGTATTTTTTACTTAATACCGGGAGCTAATAAGGAATCGGTATTTTACCGACTGGATTTTGGCTTGATGCATAAGGGTGTCAATTTACAAAGGAACAAAATGAGGGGGTTCATTTTACCATAGATATTTTGATTAGTGCTGCAGAAAGAAAAATTAGGGCACATTTTGACTACTCAAATTCTGTTCTATTTCCTAAAAAAATTCTGACATGCAGACTGAAACATGCACTTTGAATACCAGCAGCAGACTTCCCTGGTGAGCAGTAGCTTTACGACAGTGATCAACTAGAGTGCTAACATTCAGAATTTATGGCAAATGTGTGACACATCTGAATGCCTTCTTGATGAAACCAAAGTAAAAAACTGAAAGTATTTCCTACTGAGGAGACTGCAGTAAATGTGGAAATTAGGAAACTTCATAACAAATAAATCTCGCTAGATGGCCACCAGAGACAAAAGAGCCCAAATGTAGCCCAAATATCACCCAGATGTAGCCCAAGTATAGCCCAATGACAGAATGTCCCAGAGTGTTCTTATGAACAACTAGAGCGCTTACTGTCTTATTTATGACAAAAATATGGCACACCTGAAGCCATCTTGATTGGAATAAACTGGTAACACTTAAAACATTTAATTTAAAAAGGAACACAATGAGGGGGTTCATTTTGCCATAGAAATTATGATTAGTGCTGATAAAAAATTCTGATATGCAGACTGAAACATGCACTTTTAATACCAGCAGCAGACTTCCGTGGTGAGCAGTAGCTTTACTACAGTGATCTAATGAGCAACTAGAGTGCTAACAATCAGAATTTATGGCAAATGTGTGACATATCTGAATACCTTCTTGATGGAATCAAAGTAAAAAACTGAAAGCATTTCCTACTGAGGAGACTGCAGTAAATGAGGAAATTAGGAAACTTCATAACAAATAAATCTCCCAAGATGGCCACCAGAGACAAAAGAGCCCAAATGCAGCACAAATATCACCCAGATGTAGCCCACATGTAGCCCAATGACAGAAGTGTGCAAAACACTTATTTTTTGTGTATTTGCAGTTTTATATAGTGCAGACTTGTCAGGTATTGGAGTGCTTTACATGAGCATTGGTTACATCACACAAGATCAAATTCATTTTGGTTGGAGACATGGGGAGATTAAGTGATTTGACCAGAATCACAGAATGTTGAGCTGAAGCAGAAACTCCAACCTGGTTCCCCAGTTGCAAAGTCTGCACTCTGGAACACCACATCCTCTCCCCTAGGTGCACCATTTAATCAAGTGGTCAACTGGATAAAAAAGCATAAAGATTACAAATAATTTAAAAGTTCTTTGTCGCTATTTGAAAACTCAGAAAATATGTCCTCATTTTAGTTTTTTAGAGCACTAACCATCATTTTGATGCAAATAAGACCTTCTCATACATGTAATTTCTAAAGGAAATGCTCTAGGTATTACAGTTTTGATTACATCAAGATGACGTCAGGCGTTACACACTTTTGTAATAAATATAGAATGTTAGCAATCTAGTTGTTCATTGGGATACTGTTGAGAGGCAGAGGCCAGGGGCACGGACTCTGAAAATTGAAGGCAGGTAGGAGAGTGCAGAGGCAACAATTTGACCACACTGGGCAGGCAGGAAGGGCAGTGGCAGCACAACAGACTATGGAGGGCAGTGGAAAGGGGGACAGGGGCAACAAACCAACAATACAGGACTGGCAAGAGAGGCTGTGGCAATATAATAGACAATTGTGAGCAGAAGGAAGAGGCAGTGGTAGTACAACCATACATGCCAACAGACCCATTTCAGCCAGGAAACGTCCAATGTTTTTAAGCTCAAATGGGCTTTATTTGATCTTTCTCCTTTTTACAATCTCCTCTTTTTCAATGTAACTCAATGGGGAAAATCAATACCCCAGTTTTTTTTCAAAATCTCCCTCTTACCAAGTTCAAAATGTTCGCAAGTATGATACATTGGATCATAGTAGGCAGGAGGAATTGGCGTAGGGACATGGACTCGGATAACAGAGGACAGGAGGGACATGGAGAGGTTCACCAAACTGACCCTACAGGGCAGGCATCAGGGTTTGCAGCAGCACAATACACCACACAGGGCATGCGGGACGGGAGTGCAGCACAACAATCCATAGAAAGCAATAGGGAGGGGACAGGACCATGCACATGGACAACAGAGAACAGAGGGGAAAGAGGCAATGGTAGCTAGCTGACCATAATGGACAGACAGGAGAGAAAGCTGCAGCATAACAGACCATAAAGGGCAGGAGGGACGGGTCAGGGGCATTACAATGGAACAGAAAAGCCAGGAGGGAGGGAATAGTGGTCTGCACATGGAAACAGAGGGCTGGGGGCAAGGGGGCAGGGCAGGAGCAGCAAGATGACCATGGAGGTCAGGCAGGATGAGCACTAGAAATAAGACACACCATGGAGAGCAACAATGAGACTATGATGGCATACACACAGGCCATGGAGGGAAGGTGGGAGGGGGTCAGGGGCGCTAGCTGACCACACAGGGAAGGTGGGAGGGGCCATGGCAGCACAGAAGACCATGCATGGCAAGCGGGAGGGTTAGTGGCAGCACAATGGCTATGATGGGCAAGAAGGAGGGTGCAGGGGCATGCACAAAGGACCATGGAGGATAGAAGGGAGGGTCAGGACCTGGGCACTGACAAGAGAGTTCAGGGGAAGGGGCCTCACAACAGACCGCGCGGGGCAGGCAGGAGGAGCAGTTGCAGCACAACAGACCAGGGAGGGCAGAAGGGTGTGGCAGTAAAATGGACCATGGAGGACAGGAGGAAGGGGATAAGGGCATGGCATGTGGACAGGCAGGGTGGAGGTGGCAGGGACAGGTTACAGTCATCTGACAATGCTAGGCAGGTGGGAGGGGAGAGGCAGCTCAACAGAACACTCAGAGTAGATAGGAGTGGCAGGTCCATGGAACATGGTGGGCAAAAAGGATGGAGCAGGGGCATGCACAAAGACATCGAAGGGCAGGGGGAAGGAGAATAGGGGCAGCAAGCTAAGCACAGAGGCTAAGCAGGAGGTCAGTGATGGGCCATAGAATTAGGAAATGGAGGGCAGGAGGAGTGGACTGGTACATCATGCTAAATAGAGGGCAGTGGCCGCACATCAGACCATGCATGGCAGGAGGGAGGAGGCTAGTCCATGGATTCAGACAACAGAGGATAGGGAGGAGGTGGATGGGGCAGCAAGCTAACTGTTCAGAGAAGGTGGGTATTAGGAACTTTATTGTTTTTAAAATGTGTGTCTGTGCGAACTACTTAAAATATGAACAAGTATGCAGCATAATCTCACTTTTATTCAGGAAGAAGAGGACGTTTGTGACTGTGACTCCGGGCTCACTTGGCAGAAACACCCCTGACCCTCCACCCCCCATCGCAAAATGGAATGCCAGTGAAAAAGGGTAGATGGACGCAGTGTTATATAGAACATAGTCCTGAGAGCACAATTGAAAATGAAAACTAGATATAGTATATGGTATAAACTATGCACCAAAAAGTGTGATATAAGATGAACCGGGCGTGAAATATAATATGCAATACATTGTGTTCAATGACAGATTCATTGGAGAGCGCGAGATAGCACAGGCACTAGCGTGTGCTATGCGATATGTGTCTTGAAGTGTAATATGCACAGGGCAGTGTTGTGTAACCTAACTAGTCTTTAAAGTTGTAATATAAAATATGTGCTGGGGAGTGTAACGTTGCATATGCACTGTGACAAAGATATGGATCCCAGATTGTAATATGTATGACATAGCGCTGTGCGTTATAACATAGGCATCGAGGAAGGCACGTTAGATGTGGCAATATAACCAGTGCGAAGGCAAGTGTGGCATGACATGTTCACGGGGTGGTGTTAGAGAGTGTCATAGCATACGCACTAGCTGGTGGAATACAACACAGAGGTGTTTGGCACTTGGCGGGCAATGGTGGGTGTAACACTGCATTGGGCTCAGCCAGGAGCACGCTGTGACTCTCAAGTGAGGTTTGTCTCCTTTCCAGAGAGTAAAATAAAAAGTATTACACTTCCGGCGGTGGATGTGTGTTTTATTAACCGTGAGGGGGGTTTCTTGCATAGTTTGGTCGAATTTTTGTCGAATCCCCTTTGAATGGCTTGGTGTGCGTGTGTATTAAATGTGCCCGTCAATAGCTACCCATGTTTGTATAAATAAACGACAAGGGTGTCTACTTGGAGAGTACCCACCGGCAGGTGTGCTGCATTAGGCACGGTAGGGCGTCAGACACGTCAGAGCTTCACTAGCGGTGTAAATACATTCCACGTGGATTAATTGTATGTATGGTTGCCTTTTAATGAATATCACGCAAATCGTCATGGTGATAGGTACATACGGTTTGTCCAGCATGGCCTAGGTGTTTCTATAAATATATTTAAAAAAAATAATAATAAAAAACAAAGGCCGGCCCCGGGGGATGGGGTCCCCGGGGCTATAATCGGCCTGAGGAGGGGGGCAATGCAGCCCCCCTCCTAAGGAATAAAAAAAAAAGGCCATGACCCGGGGGTTGGGGTCCCCGGGGCCGATTAAGGCCTTGGGAGGGCCAAATTAATATTTTTCAACAAAACAAATGAGGGTGCAGACCCTGGTGGATGGGGTCCCCAGGGCCAATAAATTAGAAAAAGAAGGGGGGCCACACAGCCCTCCTTCTTAAAAAATAAAATAAATAAAAGACCAGCATCTCACCGGAGGCCACGCCCCCCCTTGCAGCACTCTGCAAACGCGGCCAATTGCAAGTAAACGGGTGTTTGATTCTATATTAGCATGAGTGACTATGTGTGTGAGTAACTCTATGGATGAGTGGCGTTGTGTAACAGGATGTATAGGTGTATGAGTACATATGATGAGTGAGTACATGTATGAGTGACTGTATAGGACTGTTGGTGAATGAGTGGATGTGTATGTGGATCTTAGAATTACTGAATAGGTTGTTGTAACTGGTATTGGTATGTCCATTGTTTTGAAAATTTTAGTTTCTATTTTTGAATGTGTGTATCAAAGGTTATATTAGGGGAGAGGAGGTCTGCCACTCTATCACAAGGATGATGTCATCAGTGATGTCATTTGAGATGTCATCAGTGATGTCATGAGTGATGTCACTGACCATGTCATGAGTGATGTAATATGTGACGTCATCAGCAGTGCATTGCGGGCGCGCGAGTTATAGTTAGCTGAACTAACTATAACGGGGGAATTTCAATGGTTTTGTACGAGTGAAAAGTCCAGCTAACTATAACGCCCCTGAAACCAATGGTTTTTTCAGTGGATTTCTAAGGTTTTTTAAATGCTAATTCCTAACTATAACGTGCCTGAAACCTATGTTTTTTTCAATGAATATATATATACATATATATGTAATTCCAACATGGCTGCTGTTTGTAGACATGATTGTGATGGTATGTAGACAAGCTTTGCTATTGACAGGACTCGCGTAATGAACACGTGATATTTTTTAAACACTTTGGTGTGGGACACGGGGTTGCCCGGTTGAATGCGTAAGCCGAAATACGTTGAGGTCCGGCGTTGCTGCATTTAAAAGAAAATAAAATCAATTTGAGCATTCTGGATAGCGTTGTGCTGTCCTTGTGGGATACAGGGTGAGAGTGCAGCTGAGTCGTCTGAAAACGAAGGCGAAGGCTTTGAGTTGTAATATATATATTTTATTATTCTTTTTTACCAAGAGCCTGAGCGTTCAAGAATGCACTCCCAGTCACGGCTAACCCTTACGGGATTAATTTCAGTAGAAAGCCGATAACAGATTCTCAGGTAATTTCTGCTTGAACCCGACGCGTTTCGATATATATCCTGTGGCCCGCCATTTCCGGGATAAACATAATGCCGATAAACAACACCTAAGGTATTATGTAATTGATTCTGTACCAGCAAGTAGGAGAGGAGGGGATCTTGAATGTAAATTAAGGAAACTAGAAACTAAATACATACTAGAACTAGATTCCAAACACCCTGGTGGCCTAAATATTACGGAGGACTTACACACCTGTCTACACTGATGTGTATGTGCACAGAATTTATCGAGTTATCAGTAGTGTTCACAAATTATGCAAAGTCCTTTCGGTTTCATTCTTGTCTGCATCTGTAGATGTTCCCTGCATTTTATATATGATCCAATATGACATATACTTCTTTACATGTACCTTTTTAGCAAACATGAATATGTATAAGCCACGCATGTTTTAATGCCTATATATATTTTTATTAGGATTAATAATTTTATATGTATCTTTTTTACACATTTTATTGTATATCTATTTATTTATGATACTATGATATGTGGATTTACACACATGCGTACATTTTTAAGTATGTAAACATTTAGGTATTTAACCATCTATTTAACAATCTATTTAATCATCTAGCTATTCATTTTTTCTATTTATTGAGGTTTTTATGTATTTATTGGATCTTAGCACTTTAACAATTCCTTGATGGACTCCTAGCTCATATACAAATTGCTCAGGGCACATACGGGTATTTAGACCGTCATTGCAAGAACCAACCAGTTTGGTACAGTGCGGTGATTTAGGGCTCTAGATCCTGCTGCACTATACATGTACCAACATTAAAGGGTTACCCATATCCAACATGGGATGTCGAATTGCTATTCAGCACAATATTTATTTATATATGAAAATTATTCATTCACTTTACAGAATACAAAAGGATAGCCGGTTACTGAGGGGAATGTCAGCTATATATTGACCAAGAATTTAATAGAAAAGTAATACAAACAACTCAGGGAGGTCTATCTGACACCCTAAATAAATGTCGCAAATAAGGATTTTGTGAATATTGTAAATAATCTCAATAGCAAGTACACAGTAACATAGGAAAATCTGTTTTTATATATATTCAGGTTTTATAGATTTATATATTTTTGTATGTATTTATTCTATGTATTTATACAATGATTGATCTTACTGTGTATATACGACGACATGTTGTAGTATTTCTTCTATGTCAAACAGGCTGCAATGACACCTGAAAATCATTTCCTGTTTACCACTTTAAATACCACTCGTACCGTCAGCAATGTGTCATGTGATCAAGACCCGAGTGGGGGTCGAAACGCGTTATGGCGGACAGGCTGGGCAAACAATAAAGCACTTTTGATTGGCACTAATCGTTTGGGTCCGCTCCTCGTCTCTGTGTTCGAGCGAAGCACTGGCAGTGGCGTTTTGCATTCATATGAAAATGTAATAGCACTTTATTCTGCCATTTTTGCACATAAACTTTTGCACAAGCACTTTATCTGCTATAGACGAAGACATAACACTTTAGAATTGGAAATTACATTCCTTATGCTTCACTAGTTTCAACAAAGATACATCAATTTGTACATTTAAGCAGTAACGTCTGGTTCCTTTATTTCATGCATTGCAAATAACGTGATGTTTTGGTGATTACACGATGAAAATCTCTTTGAGATGTGTTTTCTAAAAATATTAACTTTTAAAAAGATATTTGCATTTTAATTGTTATTTACTGGACATTTACACATGTATATCTTCTAATTTTGTATTGCATATAATACCAGTGTACGATGGAGGCAATACCTGCAATGTGAACACAGCAATGTCTTCTATGTCTATTGATACGTTTGCACATGTGTTATTAATTATATGAACACTTATCACTTTAAAAACACGGCGATGACGCGTATCCAATGTCATGCGATCAAGGCCTGTGGTGGGCTGAAACGCGTTGTGGTGATACCAGCACCCTAAACAATAAACGATTGAAGAAGGCACATTACCGTGGTCCGTTCCGTTTTTTCCGATGGGAATGAGTGGCTGAATCCAGGAATATATATATATATATATCCACTCCACTTTTCCCAAGTGCTTCCTTGCACAAACAGGAACACGGACACTTCGATAAGCTGATGCCAGAATTATTATTTCTTTTTATGCTTGTTCACCAAATTCCAAACAGGAAATTCACAGCACACTCAACGAATTCACATGCTTCAATTTATTACGGCAAACGCATTTCGGCATTACGCCTTTTTCAATGCCTATTGTGCAAATCATTGATGTTGTCCCCATTTTTAAACATCTCTGTTTGTATCCCATTGGACAGGAATAATGTGGTAAGTGATAATGGAGTAAAATAATACTACTTTCCTTTGATTTCTGTATCCGTCATGTCAGCATTGTGAACTAATAGTCTCTAAGTGAGTGTGGCTTCACGCTTGTAGAAGTACATTCTCATAATGACTGTCACTCAATAGAAACAAGCATGCAGACCTCTTAATATAACAAGCTTAATCCCACTCACCACATGGGGGCTAAACTGAAAACAGTTACTTGCCCTGTGTACTTTTTGTGACGGCCCGGCAGCGCATTTTGCTGCCCCATATTTACAAGGACAAGAAAAGTCACCCTGCATGGCTTTTCCTGTCCTTGTAAATACGGCCCCTTTACACACAGCACTTTGTATGAAAGTCGCAGTCCATGGGTGTTGCTGTTGGTGTTCCCACGCAACACCCATGGAACCTGACACATTTCCAGATTTACAAGAAATCGCAAACCTGGAAAGGTGTCTGAATGCTACGCCTCCCCAGGGGAGGCGCAGGGAGGTGCAACGAGGAGAAATGTATTAATTTCTCCGCGTTTTTATCTCTGTCTATGCATGCTGGATTCTGCAACAACACATAGGAAGAGGAAATCACCTCTTGTGAGTGTTTATGTGCCAGAAGGTGTCCCTTCCAGCACATAAACAATCATTAAAAAAATTATGTTTTGCAACTTCTATGTGTGATAATGCAGCACACTTAGAAATTTCAAAACACCATTTCAGATTGTTTATGTGCAGGAAGGGACACCTTCCCTGTTCTCCATGTGAGGTGCCTGCTAGAAGCAAAGTCTTCTGGAAAGCAAACATTGAAGTCTATGTTTATTAGATGAGCTTGTAGATTATTTGTCCTTTTAAATGTTAGTGGAGGTTCAGTTTATAAATGTTTTTTCTGTTTCTGTCTCTAAGGATTCTCTTGCTATTCCATTCTGTTCCCTTCCATATCCACATCTTCTCAGGACCGAAGCCTTAGTTTCTATACCTCTCCTTTCACTCAGTCAGTGCCCATATCTTTCTTCCACTCTATGTGGCCATCCCAAACCGTTCTCTCTCACATGCTTCATGTGTCTCCAGCTTTAGCTGGCCTTTGTCCTCTAACACAACCAACCCCCCTTCTCCTGACCTGTGGGTCTCCCCTCCCCCTAGCTTTTTGTTCTACTAACTTCAGCTCTTCACTTCACTTTTAGCTAGCCCCTCTTTCTTTCCCTCATACTCCACAGACCCTTTGCCTTTCTCCTCTCTAGCCATGCTACTCTCCTTCCCCACACTTTTCAATCTCACACCCACTTCCCTTGGGCTTCCTCATCATCACACAAGTGCCCCTATTCCTCTTGGCTATGAGCTTCTTTTGGTTACCATGACTCACCATCTTCTCCCAGTGCCCATATCTGCCACTCCTCCCTCCCTGCCTGAACCTTTCACCATTCTCAAACACCTCAGACTCCTCACTTTCATCTCCACCATCCACTTGAGCCTGTCTTCTTCTGAAATGGTGAGATACCTTGCTATGGTTAGACTCCAAAGCCAGGCCTAAGAGATTGACCCAGAGGCTAAGAGGAGGGCAACAGAGGTGTAGCCACTAGACACTTTCCCCAGTCGCGGCTGCTACCTAGAAGCAGCAGTGGGGCGAGTGGGAGGGAAGGGGCAGGGGGGAATCGGTTTTAAAAAATCACATACCTCCCAGCCAGCTAGCTGGCTGGCCACCGCCTTTTCTGTGTCGTCCTTCTGTCTTCATGGGCGAAACAGGAAGCACCAGGGCTCCTACGCTCCCTGTAGCCAATCACAATGCTGCAATGCAGCATTGTGATTGGTCTGAGTGCCGTGCCACGGCGCTCAGCCAAGGGGCTGGAGGGTGGGCATGTTCTCCACACAGGCTGTAATGCGTCATTTTATTTTTTTCTTTGTTTTGCTGCTTCAAGGCAGTGGGGCGACGCACCTCCGCCTTAGCGGAGGAGCCGCCACTGGGTTTCCCTGCTGATGTCCACCATCTTCACTGAATGCTGAGAAAGCACGGCTAATTGTCCTTGCATGTCAAATCTATTAGCTAGGTGATCAGGAGGTGTGGGTGAGTGGGTGTGTATTTTTATTTTTGGGAGATTTATATAGCGCGAACTCGACCCGAAAGTATTCGAGCGCTTTACATGAGCACCGGTTATGTTACACAAGGACACATTAATTGTTTGGGTAGGCATGGGGAGATTAAGTGATTTGCCCAGAATCACAGGATGTGGAGTCGACCCTGAGGCTCGAACGTTGGTTTCCCAGCTCCAAAGTCGGCAGTCTAGCCGTGAGGCACATCCTCTCCCTGAATGTGCGTGTGTGTGGGGGGCGCGCATACATTTGTGTCTTTACATGTGTGCCTGTGTATGTGAATATGTGTTTGTATGTGGGTCTGCATACACAAGAGTGTGTGTGTGTGCACGTGCGTGCGTTTATGTCATCATATGTGTGCATGTGTATGTGAATAGGCCTGCATGCACAAGTATGTGTGTGTGTGTGTGCCTGTGTGTTTGTTCATCCTGATTGCGCTCCTTTTAAGTTTGTTTTAAGTCTGTTTATCAAATTTGCGTGCTGCCAGGGTTGCACTTGTTCGTTTCAAGTGCGACTCAAATGAACACCAGTGGCCATTCGCATTTAGTCAAGGCGACTGTAGAGGGACACTTCTTTTGGCGGCTGAAGCTAAAACAATATGTAAAATTCATCCAAATGTATTGCCAAACTTTTGTAATTCTTATGCAAATCAATTGTATTCACAATCTTTTTCCCCATGCACAGGCTCCACAATTTCATATCACATTCCGTGAATCGTTCTGTACATACCTCTATTTACGAACCCCAATGCATTTATATTAACCAAATACTTCATCTGAACGTACTTTTAACATACTTTTCCAGTCCTTCGAGGTCAGAAATCTCAGGGGCATATCTACAAGGCGGCGATGAAAAATTATCGCCGCTTTTGCGGCCGTTTTCGGCCAAAAAGCGGCGATAATTTCATCGCCTTATCAGCAAAGACACGCTATTGCGTGTTTTTCTGATTTAGCGCCCCTTACAACAACGCCCAGCTTTGCATCTCTAATGAGATGCAAAGTGGGTGTTCCGTGCCAAAATAACTGGAGAAGCGACATTTCTCCAATTATCAAGCTGCATGCAAACAAGCAGAGTGATAAGAAAAGTAGCGCTAACCACAGTTATTGCTACTTTCCTTACGCCTGCTTGTAATCTGATTTAGCCATGTAATCCAATGGGAGGTGGATTACATGGCTAAAACCACCCTGCCCTATCAGCAAGGTATCGCTGGTCGCAGTGAGATTATCGCTGGATTTCCAGCGATAATCACACTGTTTTCCAGCTAACGCATGGATTCCTATCGCTTGGGAGATAAGCGTTGCTGATAGCACGCAATCTCCGCGATAGAATCCAGCGTTATCCTGCGATAATTATCCTTGCGCTAAAAGCGCTGAGCGATAATTATCGCAGACCCTTAATGATATTCCCCCAGGAAAGCAAACAGGCAATGATAAAGGGAGCTTTGGCAGGGCGGACACGTAATTCCTCTTAGCAAAGCAAAGAAAGCTCTTGAACTGGCACTGATGAGAATCTTAAAATGAACTTAGACAGAAGGTAGTGACTTTGAAAATGCAGTCTGGCCTGCAATGCAGCCGAGTCAAGGTCCGTTAGAGATGCCCTGACTACTTCTCAATATTTAATTTAATACCTTGTTTGAATGTAGCGCTTTCTGATAAGTTAGCTGTCTAAGCGCTATTAGCCCACGTAATGGCACTGAATTTACTGCCTTAGAAGGATGAATTAGCCCTGACGGGGTTCAAACTCAAAAGAGTCACAGTGGCAGCTAATGTTGCTCCAAATTTGCAGTGGCGGCTGGCAACATTGATTAATGGTAAGGCAGTCGCCATAATTGCTGCCAGGCGCCGGGCACTCCAAACAGATTCCTCTCTCCCCACGCCGATCCTGAGGGTGACGAGGAGCAGGAAGGAAAGGGAAGGACTTCTCTTGAGCACCACGAATCCGAAATGCGAAATGCGAAAAAGGGAGGGGATGTGGTCCGTCGGCTAGACTGCCGACTTTGGTGTTGGAAACCAGGGTTCGAGCCTCGGGGTCGCGTCCACATCCTGTGATTCTGGGCAAATCACATGGGGGCATATCAGCAACGAGGCGATAGAAAATTATCGCCGCTTTTGCGGCCGTTTTCGGCCAAAAAGCGGTGATAATTTTATCGCCTAATTAGCAAGGTCACGCTAACGCGTGGAACCTTCCTTTAGCGCACGAAATCTTAACGCTCAGCTTTGCATCTCTAATGAGATGCAAAGTGGGCGTTCCTGACCTAACATGACAGGAGAAATGTCGCTAAGCGACATTTCTCCTATCATCAAGCCCTACGCTATGAAGCATAGCGGCAGGAAAAGTAGCGATAACCCCTGTTATCGCTACTTTCCTTACACCTGCTTCAGGACTGACTTAGCCATGATATCCTATGGAGGGTGGATATCATGGCTAAGTTTGTGAGGCCCTATCAACAAGCTAATGCCACATTTCGTGAGATTATCGCTGTGTTTCCAGCGATAATCTCACGTTAGGCAGTTAGCGCTAGGATTTTTATCGCTTTTGAGATAAGCGTTGCTAATAGCACGCTATCTCAGCGATAAAAATCCACGCTAGCCGGTGATAATTATCCTAGCGCTAATTATCGCCGGTTGTTGTTGATATGCCCCTTAATCTCCCCGTGCCTGAATGTGTAATGTAAATACGGTGCTCGTGTAAAGGCTCCAATACCTTCGGGTGGAGTTCGCGCTATATAAATATGCAACAACAACAAAATCCGACCAATCCTGTAGCTAGTTGGAGCAGGCCAACCCAGCGCTAAATTTGAGGCTGGGGCCTGTGCCTGCAATCTCACGGCTGTTTTACAGCGCTGGGATTGCTGGCTTTGAAGTCCGCATGTCAGATTGCCCGTCCGTAGGCAGCCTGCCAATCCGACATGCATACTTGAGCAACTACAACGTCATTCTGCCATCTGCAGGAATCTGCCCGCCCCTTCTCTCCACTGGCTACGGCCGCCGGCACAAGGAATAATACAATGGTAATTACCATTTCATCATTCCATGTTTACCGCTGTGCTCGCAGCAAGTGGTGAAAACGCTCTTCTGCCCACAAAAAGAACCCCCCCTGCAAATTTGGCAAATCTGCGTATGGACCATTATGAACATTCGCACATTTGTATTGAGTGCAGTCCTTCTACGCCACACCCCACAGTTAACATTTTGATACAGATGCATTGACAATGTATTTATGCACTCAGAAGCCTTTACAGTTTTTTTCTCGACTGGTTAAGCCATGGTTGCCCTGACATACGAGTCATCATCCATTGCAAAAAAGAAGCCTTCTGGACCTCTGTGTCAATGTACTGTCAATCAACTATACACTACACTCTAGAAAAACACCTATTTATAGAAACACCGCTCATATATTCCAGTCACCACCATGCAGCCTCGGCTGCGACCTATTGTTTGAACAGTTTCGAGGTTACGACGTAATTTCAGCTATAACAAGCATTTGCAATGCAATAGGTCTCGCATTTATAAGAGTTTGAGCTATTGGCATTGAAAAATTACAATGCCTTTTATTTATGCTTTGGTTTTAAAACAAATAAAAGGCATTGTCATTTACAATGTCAGTAGCATAAACTCGCATAAAAGCAGTGTGTGGAGTGCAGCAGTGTGCGGCGTGCAGCAGTGTGTGGCGTGCAGCAGTGTGCGGCGTGCAGCAGTGTGTGGCGTGCAGCAGTGTGAGGTGTGCTGCAGTGTGCGGCGTGCAGCAGTGTGTGGCGTGCAGCAGTGTATGGCGTGCAGCAGTGTGCGGCGTGCAGCAGTGTGTGGCATGCAGCAGTGTTTCGTGTAGCAGTGTGAGGCATGCAGCACTGTGTGGCGTGCAGCGGCGTGCAGCAGTGTGCAGCGTGCAGCAGTGTGCGGCATGCAGCAGTGTGCTGCGTGCAGCAGTGTCGTGCAGCATGCAGCAGTGAGTAATGCAGCAGTGTGCAGCAGTGTGTGGCGTGCAGCAGTGTGTGGCGTGCAGCAGTGTGTGCCGTGCAGCAGTGTTTCGTGTAGCATTGTGCGGCGTGCAGCAGTGTGTGGCATGCAGCAGTTTGTGGCGTGCAGCAGTGTGTGGCGTGCAGCAGTGTGTGGCGTGCAGCAGTGTGTGGCGTGCAGCAGTGTGCGGCGTGCAGCAGTGTGCTGCGTGCAGCAGTGTGCGGCGTGCAGCAGTGTGTGGCGTGCAGCAGTGTGTGGCGTGCAGCAGTGAGCGGTGTGCAGCAGTGAGCGGCGTGCAGCAGTGTGCGGCATGCAGCAGTGTGAAGCGTGCAGCAGTGTGAGGCGTGCAGCAGTGTGTGGCGTGCAGCAGTGTGTGGCGTGCAGCAGTGTGTGGTACTGCAAATATGTTCTTGCTAGTCTGGGAAGCAGTTATCCGATGGGCATCTGACTACTAAACAGAATAAATATGCAACACAAACACGAATGTTAAATGACAATTTACAAACGGAAGCACGGTGCAGACAAATTATGTATAATGCAGACTGGCTAGTCATGTCTTCCTTCCCCTACATGTCATATGGTCCCCAAAAGCAGGTCGTGGTTGGAATTAGCAATTATTTATCAGTCAGGCTGTGTGCACCTCTGAGCTCCGTGCCTGCTTAGCTGGCCTGGCTGCTGCAGCTCTGCCGCTCCCTGTGTGCCCATGGGCTGTCCCTGCCTCGTGGCAATACACGGCAGGCAGAAATCAGAGGACCGCAAAAGTAAAAGCGGCCCGCGTGCAAATCATTCGGCTAATTGATTAAAAATAAGCACACCGAGACAGGAGGGCACACACACGGCTCTCTGTCCCCGGAAGTCCCCCTCGTATGGTGCTGCCTCACTGCTGTTGCAGCGGGGAGGAGGGACAGTAACGTCGGCGTGAAAGCAGCGTGATTTTAATAGAGGCCCAATCAGAGAGCCGACTGGAGCGTGTAAACAGTGTGACTGATAAGAAATGTAGTCACGTGCAGAGACGCCGTAGACTTGGTGTCCCAAGAGCATGTCCAAACCAGGCGGGAGTTTATCAGCAGGCTGCAGCAGCTTCATAAACACTGGACAAATAAAATATCTTGCGGGTACAGTGTGATTAAAGACAAGATGTCAGTCAATTGTCAGAAAGACGAGTGTAAATAAAACATTTATGGTTTTGCAGGGGAGGAGCGGAGCGGATGGAGCTTTGTGGGTACACGGGTGGGAAGGCAGGCGCTGTGGGTTTAACCCCTTCGGCGCTCATGACGGAACGGTTCCGTCATGAGCGTCGGTTGAGCTGTGCTCATGACGGAACCGTTCCGTCATGACCACGCCCGCGCAAGCAGCGCTCAGCACAGCGGGGGAATCCGCCCCGCATGGAAGGGGTTAAAGTGAAGTTGATGGGCATTGCTGAAGCGTGCTGCTGGTGTTGTGTTGCCAGGGGGCCATGGGCGGCGGTTATGACAGAGTTTGCCTTGTGGCCTTGTTTGCGCCATGAAGGAATAAAGCAGCTGTAGCGTGTCTGCTCCTGGCATGGGGGAGTTGTGTGTGTGGGGGGGGGGTTCTGTGCCAGGGCAGCTGCTTTAAGAGGTGTGGGCTTGGTTTCGCTGGAGACGCATGGGGAGTATCGTAGCATGCCTGGAGTGCGGTTGCCATGGTAGGACGTGGCTGGTGTTGAGTTAATGGCCATTTGCGAAGCGTGAAAGGGCATGTTGCAGGAAGGCCACGGGTCACATGATGTTTTCGCTCCACCAGCTGTGGATAAGTCCATTGTGTTCGAGCTGCAATAAAAACCAGAACAAGCGGCGCGAAACTGAAAGTGATCGCAATCGCGATAAAACATCAAAGCGGCCGAGCGGCCGCGAAAGTGAAAGACTAAGAGTGCTTTCAGGCTGCCAAATGGTGCGCGCGCCCGGCACACATGCACAGTAGTTGGCGGCCTGAAAGCACTCGTTTGCACTTCCAAAAGTGCTTACTATAAGTCTCGCCAGAGCAGCGCTAAAGCGCTGTCTCAGGCGAGACCTAAAAAGGATTATTTTCAGGAGTCAACCCTCTTAATTTCATAGATTACTTGATGGTCTATCTGAAGCATCTATGACACATGAGTGGGCTTCTTTTTGCCCACAGGAGATCTCTTAACTTCTCTCAGGTACCAAAATCCACAGACAGACACTCTTTTGTGACCTTATTTAACCCTATCAGTAATAGCATTAAAAAATCATTCACAAACACTGGGTAATCCTCATCTCTCTGGATTTGGCTCTACAGAGGACACTGTTAGCCTTCTATAAAGGAAAGAACATTAAGGACTATGGGTCTGAATCACAAAGGTAACCTACACTTTTGAGTAATATACAGTTTTGAGTAGGTATAATACTTTTTGGCTATTCATAAAAACCATCGGCCAATTTACTCTGAAAGTGTAACTTACATGTGTCTCCCAAACTGAAGGGTCTGAGGGTTATTCACAAACTACGGTGGCTATTCACAAAAGTAACTTACACTTTTGAGTAATTTACACTTTTGAGTAGGTTTTACCACTTTTTGGCTATTCACAAAAACCATCGGCCAATTTACTCTGAAAGTGTAACTTACATGTGTCTCCCAAACTGAAGGGTCTGAGGGTTATTCACAAACTACGGTGGCTATTCACAAAAGTAACTTACACTTTTGAGTAATTTACACTTTTGAGTAGGTTTACCACTTTTTGGCTATTCACAAAAAACATGGGTCAAATTACTCTGAAAGTGTAACTTACATGTGTCTCCCAAACTGAAGGGTCTGAGGGTTATTCACAAACTACGGTGGCTATTCACAAAAGTAACTTACACTTTTGAGTAATTTACACTTTTGAGTAGGTTTACCACTTTTTGGCTATTCACAAAAAACATGGGTCAAGTTACTCTGAAAGTGTAACTTACATGTGTCTCCCAAACGGAAGGGTCTGAGGGTTATTCACAAACTACGGTGGCTATTCTCAAAGATAACTTACAATTTTGAGTAATTTACACGTTATTTACTCTTACACTTTTCAATAAATGTACAACTTTTAGCAAGTTACAACATTTTAGCATAAAGTTATTCAAAAGTGCTAGAGTAAATTGCAGGTGTAAATTACTCCAAAGTGTAATTTATGGCTGAGGGTTTCTGCAATGTTTGCCTTCTTCCCTTTCAGAATATTCGGTTATCTGTACTCTTACTCCCTCATATTTGTATTCCTCAGTAAATTACCTGCAATACGTATTGGAGATTAATCTGAAAACCCTGTCCTTACAATATGTTGTTGGTCACAACAGTCTGTATCACGTGCTCACCCCTTTCTCTTGTTTTTCCGAGACTGCTTGGCCTCCGTCCAGGTCTTTGTGTCTTTGACTGCCTTTGGCTAAGTTACTCACTAGTGAGGCAACCTTATCATCTTTGACCAACGCTGCTCAGATTTGTGTTCACTAAGGGGCATATTATCAAGGACGGCGTTAAAATTATTGCCGGTTTAGCGGCAGAAAACGGCCGCTAAAGCGGCGATAATGGGCTTGATAATATACCCTGGAGAATTCCAATAGAAGCCCATGTTCACACCAGAACACAGCTTCTATTGGAATTCTCACGGGCATATTATCAAGTCCATTATCGCCGCTTTAGCGGCAGTTTTCTGCCGCTAAACTGGCGATAATTTTTAACGCCGTCCTTGATAATAAGCCCCTAAGTTTTCACATTTTTGCAATTTATTTTAGAATTTCCCCTACCCAGCCTGACTCTTTACTCAAACCCACTTGATTGCTGTATCTTCAAACGTGATTAAATGCAAGCAGTCATCACAACTGGAGTGACCCAAGCCCTAACAGCCCCCAGCACACAGGTTTCCGACTTACGGATCCCTTTTTCTGTTACATAGGGTTGCTACATCCTCAAAGTCTTAAGACTCTGTCCAGATGATGACCCTGTGCGAGTTACACCTTGGAATCATAATGCTGACATTGTTATAATCTCTGACTGTTTTACTTTCCTCTGACTAAGAGAACATTAGGAACACATTACTGCTGCTCATCGAAAACCCCCTACAATTTTCTGACAGCCATTTTTTTTTTATGTGCTACACTTTTACTCTTTACCACTTTTTGCACATTTTATTCACATAGGCACTGCAACACTTCACCTTTTACTATTGTAGCACCTTTTGGTAATTGACCCTAATGGAATATAATGTAAAATCTTACTGTGACCTAAAATGTTTTTGTTCTTTGTGCTATGCAAACAAATGATGGAGAGAATGCTGAATAAATCATACATACACCCCCAATCAAGAGATCTGGGTTAAACCCATCGTTCTTTTGCTCACCATGCCACCCCAGTTTAGACCCAGCCATATGCAAATCAGTCTTGACCCTGTGCCTCATGGGAACAGTCCAGACCGAACTGCCAAGCCAGGTCCTCCCTGGACCGGAAACAAGCATCCTGGGACTGGTTTCTGGGTATTACCCTTCATCAGCCAGGCTAGCTTAATTCCAGTGGCACAGTGAGCAAGGGACCCAAGTCTGGGCATACCCATCCCACATAGGGTGAAAAGTGCTATGCAAACAAATGATGGACAGAATGCTGAATAAATCAAACATTCACTCCCAGTCAAGAGATCTGGGTTAAATTCATTGTTCTTTTGCTCACCATGCCACCCCAGTTTAGACCCAGCCATATGCGAATCAGTCTTATTTATTTATTTTAGGCAATTTGTAGAGCGCACAAACATTCTGTTACAGTTTATATTCCAGCTGAATACGAACCTATTTTGATTCTTTTTGGGTAATATTAATTTAAATTCCTAATTTTTATTCATATGAACCTGAAGGAACCATTGTTTTGTTTAATATTGGCTATTTTCTTGGTCATATTTTAGGCAGGTTCAAGCCAGTTAAAGACATGGGAGGGACAGAGAAAAATGTGTTTACTTACTAGGTTTATCCCTGACCAAGTTTTTTATTTGTCCTGCTACTGGTCCAGGATGCCACCCTGGTGGGCATGGAACAGAAGCTCTGGGCAGAGAGTACCGGCAACTTTCCTGGCACACAGCAAGTGGGTAGAGCACGTTCCGTATCCAAAGGCTTCAGCACCAGGCAGCCAGATTGTACTTTAAACATTTATAATTGAAACCACATCAATGTCACTCCTAAAGCAATCCACAGGCTCCAAGCAGATGCTAGGATCAAATTGAAGGTTAACTGCACCATTCATAAAACCTATAAATAAATGGATAACAGGTCTGTTGGCCCCCTGCTTTTGAAATCACACATGGCCGCTTAGAAAGTGACTTTCTCATCTTGTTATACCCTTCAGATTCAGTGAAAACTCTCGGCTAGATAAACCACCCCAGAAACAGGTTAAAATATCAGGTACCTTTTCCTAGGATGCTGCAGAGCTGTCAAGTTTCCCATGTCATGGAATGAGTTCCTCGTCCTGTCCAGGTTTTTGCTTTGCATTCTGAGAACTGTGGTCTGGATTTTATAATGGGCAAAATAGGTCTACATGATCAGGAATGCTAAGCAAAAACCTGGACTGTGTGAGCTACACACGCTTGGACCAGGTAAATTTGAGACCTCTCTTAACATTGTTGAAGAATTAGAACTTAAATACTACCTTTCAGGACTCTTGAAGTAGCATCAGTATGGAAAGGCAGATTTTGTCTTTCTCCAGATAGAATCCTTCCATGCACAGAAGCTTGCCCCAGTCCCAAAGGGTGAGGTAGACCCAGCTGGCAAGGGATGCAGGTACTCCTCAAGTTGTGTTTTGCAGCGTCACTACAGGCAGGTTCCGCTGCCTGTGACAGATAGTATTTTATCCAAATCCACATATTTGGGCAACAGTTTCTGTACTTTCAAAAGCACTGGTGTAGTCGGATGGACATGGTCTGTGGTGGAGATGTTGGTATAAAGAGAGTGCCTGCCACCAGGACACCTAACATGCTTCACAACAACATATGTTGTTTAGTTTGCAAAGGACTCCTTCAGCAGACAGGTCAGACCAGGTCAGTCTGATGAGCTCAGCAGTGAGAAGAACAACAAGCATTTCTGAAAACTTTGCTAATGGAAAAGAGCAAGCTTTTGAAGCCTTTTTCCCAGTCCTCGTGACTTTTACTTTAATCAACCATCAGATGGTGGCTTGTTCTGTGCATTACTGAGCTGAGAATGTACGTGCACAGGGCACGAGACTGGAAGCCACATGAACCAAGACAACAGAGAACATCTGTTATCTGGCAGCTACATTTTTTTGTCAGTGTTGCTCAAAAGTCTTATGAAGAATGATGACTGCAAACATGAAATGGATATTTTAAGTTTTTGATTTGGTGAAGGAGTGTCTCTCGGTTTCCTGATGTCGGTCGATCTCGAGGCTCACTGGATCAAAGCATCCACTCTATAAATCTCTGTTTTAAGTTCAGGGTCACGGGTTCAAATCCAAAAGGGTTCACAGATCCTTTCATCTTACTAAGGTTGATAACATAAGTAGCACTGGGTTCATTAAATCATCAGTTTTCTGTTACATCTGCAAAAAGACCTCCTCAGGGGTGAATGTGCGATCTATGGGGCATATTATCAAGGACCGGCGTTAAAATTATCGCCGCTTTATCACCAGAACGACACCAGAACATGGGCTTCTATTGGAATTCTCAAGGGCATATTATCAAGCCCATTATCGCCGCTTTAGCAGCAGTTTTCTGCTGATAAAGCAGCGATAATTTTAACGCTGGACCTTGATAATATGCCCCTATATATTCATGAGTATGGGAAGCCGTATTGCACAAGTACTCCTGTAAGCACTCTTTCTTGCCTTTGTGAATTGTCCCTGAAATGTCCAACTCATTATGAGCAAAAGCCCATTCTATTTGTACTAATTCTTTTTTTTTTTAATTTCAAATCCTTTTTATTGATAAAGAAATAGAAAAATGACAAAGAGATACACTAAATGACATGTGCATTCCCCGAACAAACAGACCCATAGTACCTGAGAACTGGCAAGTCTATAGATGAGTCACACCCATCACGGACATATATGGAGTCATATTCCTCAAACACATAGTAATAAAATCCGTAAGTCAGGACAATAATTCGGACCCTCACGTCCGAGTAACATGGACGAATTTATAACAAATTAAATTAAATTAAATTAAACTAAGATATGTCATGAAACCACGCTCAGCACACCAAGCTCCGATTGCGCTATGTTGAGTGAGCACCATAACTGCCAATGCCTTATTTCATGTGTGTTACCTTTCCGAGTCCGCCACGCCCCTTACTCTATAGCTTCATCAGCCATAATTCCGCCTCTTCCATTCAGGGTGGGTCAAATGAGAACGAAGATCTATCTAGGGATTTCCATAACCTCCTATGGGGAGCGCGCCACGGAGAGGAGTGCAGAGCTGGATTTTCAGCCCCTCTTAGAAACGAGAGCCATTCCTGCCAAACCCTGAATGAGACCTCAGAGGCGCTTTTCCATTTACATAGTACTACCTTACAGGCTAGAGTAAGCAAGATATCTAACAACTGACGATCATTGTCATTCTGAAGCTCCTGATCCAACACCCCCAATAGAACATAGACAAGCTCTCTTTTAGAATTGACCTTGAAAATATGATCTATGCAATCAAACACTTTTCCCCAGAATGGTCCCAGCGCAGAGCAACAAAAGAGCATAAGAGCTAAGTCTCCCACCGCTGAATCACAGTTCCAACATAGGGGGCTATCCCTCAGATGGAGTTTATGGAGTTTTTCTGGCATCCAGTATGTCCTATTAATGAGCATGTATTTGGTTTGGGCTAGAATCGGGGAGATCTTATTCGTTAGGGCAGCAGCATGTATCCAATCCCAGTCAAATACTAAACCGGTAGAGTTGGGTTCAGATTCCCACTTGGATTCATTTTTCTTGTGTGCCTTCCACGGGGCAGGGAGAAGCAACTTATACATTTTGGAAACAAAATGACCCGACTTCATAAGTCGTGGGACATGGGTCTTAAGCCAAGGGTCATTCGTGTTGAGGGAGCGAGTAGACAGAATGACTTTGAGTTTCAAAAAGTCATAGAAATCCATTGGTGACAGATTGTGGCTGGCCTGGAGCGAGGTTAACTCCTTTCTTAGACCAACTCCTCCACTGCAGAGGTTTCCCTTCCATCTTAAGTGATGGATTATACCATAAGGATACCATAGTAGACTTTCTCCACAGCAATCCTACTTTTTGAGTTTGATCAAGCCTCAGAAGTGCTCTTCTAGTGTTTAGTAAGATGTATTTGGAGTGGGGGAGATGGGATAGATCCATCGAGAGTAATGCTATAAGAGGGGCATTACCAATCAGAGATTTTTCAACCCCAATCCACAGCGGAGTGTAATCTGCGTCCTCAGTCAACCACTGTGCCCCTTGTTTACAGAGAAAGGCCGTCTGATAGTTCCTGAAGCTAGGGAGACCCAAGCCGCCTTTTCCTTTTGATAGCTGTAGCTTCTTCATAGATATCCTGGGTTTCTTCCCCTGCCACAAGAACCCACCAAATAGCCCATCCACCTTCGTCAAGAAGGCCTCCGAAAATGTCATCGGTAACATACTCGCCAGGTAGTTTACCAATGGGGTCACCATCACCTTTAAAGTTTCCGCCCTGCCCCACCATGAAAGGAATTTCGGGGACCATCCCTCTAGTAATTTAGATATTTTCTTCAGAGTCAAGCTTTCTTTAACCCCCAATGTTGTGATTAAATCTTTATCAAATTCCAGCCCCAAATATTTATAGCAGCCTGGCTGCCACGTCAAGCCAGAGTCCCCCATAACCTCTCTATTACCCAAATTATTCAACGATTTAACCTCTGTTTTATCTTTATTCAACTTGTATCCCGACACCCTGGAGAAGTCGTCAATGGTAGAAATGAGGGCCGATATAGCTTCCTCCGCCCTTTCTGATACAATTAAGACATCATCCGCATATGCGGTCAACTTTAGTATACAATCTTCAAATGGGATTCCAGCAATACCATCGTTAGCTCTCAAGTGATAGAGAAATGGCTCAATGGCCAGTAAAAACAGTGAGGGTGAGAGAGGACATCCCTGTCTGGTACCTTGGTGCAATTGAAACGCGGAGGAAAATGAGCCGCCAGCTCTAACTCTAGCAGAGGGGCAAGAATATAGAGACATCACTATCTTTGTAAAAAATTGACCCAGGTTGAACTTATTTAGGTCTGCATTCAAATAGTTCCAGTCGACTCTGTCGAATGCCTTTTCGGCGTCAAGTGTGATTGCAACAGTAGGGATAGATAACAGTTTTGCTTTTTCGAGTACATGCGCTAGTATCCTGGTATTATCACTGGACAGTCTATGTTTTAAAAAACCGCCTGTGAGGCATGTATCAGTCTGGGCAGGACCTTTTGAAGTCGGTTAGCCAGAATCATGGCTAGGAGCTTACAATCAAGATTAATGAGTGAGATAGGCCTATAATTCTTTGGTAACGTTGGATCTTTCCCTTCTTTTGGAAGCACCGCAATGATGGCTTCAGATAGCGTACCTTTCACCTCCCCTATAGTACTGATTTCTTGGAATAGGTGCAAGAGTGTTTGTGATATAAGTGAGGAAAAGCCCTTATAGAATCTAGCAGTGAACCCGTCCGGTCCGGGTGCCTTACCGCATTTTAACGACCTAATGACCATCTCGACTTCCTGAAGCGTGATGGGACCGTTAAGGTCATCACGATCCGTAGTGGAGAGGGAGGGAAGATTGCACTCATCCAAATAACCCTCAATTTTAGAGTCGACTACCTCTGTATTTTTGGCATAAAGTTGCTCATAGAATTGTTTGAATACCTCCACTATCTTGACCGGGTCCGAGTGTGTTGTTCCCCCCTGATCCTTGATGGAATTTATCATATTTTTCTGTATTTTGAATTTGAGGTATGCAGCGAGGCTCTTCCCTGCCTTATTTGATTCACATAGTTTGAATTGTTTCCTCCTAGTTAACCAAATCCCCGCTCTTTCACTTACTATTTTGTTATATTCATACTTCTTATTGGCTAGTTTATTCAGTGTTTCCTCCTTCCTATCAAACAAGTGTTTCTTCTCTAGAGCGGCAATTTCTCCCTCTAAAGTCTCGAGAGCTTTATTGTGGTTCTTGTTTATGGCAGATTTTATTTTAATAACGACCCCTCTTATCGTACTCTTTAGCGCCTCCCAACGAATCAAGTCAGTAGTGTCTCCCATACTGTTATGTTCTAAGTACTCTCTAATCGCGGTCTCGATCGCTACCCTATGCTGTTCTTTTTCGAGGACCTCCTCATTAAACCTCCAGATTGATTGTTGAGTGGAAGATTTGACGTTGGAGATGGATAGGGAGATACATGTGTGATCGGATAAAACCCTTGGTTCTATGGGTGTTCCTTCTATTCTGGGAATGCCATTCTTTGTAATGAATAAATAATCAATCCTGGAGAATGAATCATGTGGAGGAGAGTAAAAGGTATAATCCCTCCCGTCAGGGTTCTGCAACCTCCATGTGTCTACTAAATGGAACCGAGTACATAGGTTAGTTGAAGGCCCTATGAGATCTATTGCTTCGAAAGGAGCATCTGGAATCCCTATCCAATACTGGATCAAATGGTAGGTTAAAGTCCCCTGCCAGAATGTGTATGGCTGAATCAGGGATAGTCTCGAGTTGCTTGGCCAGATCGGACCAAAAAGTCAGGTCACATGTATTAGGAGCATATACATTCGTAACATAGAATTCAGTATCATCTTTAGTCAGCTTGGTCGTAACCCACCGCCCTTTGGAGTCAGAAGCGGAGGAGAGCAAATCTACGTTAGATTTTTTTGCAATCAATGTCAGGACCCCATTTTTCTTCCCTATCGCCTCTGACCCTGCGACCTCAACAAAGAATTTATTCCTGAGAGTATGAAACTGTGCAGCTTCAAGTTTAGATTCCTGCAACAGGACAATATCGCCTTTTTGCCTACGTAAATAATCCAGGACCTTCTGGCGCTTAACTGGCTGATTGAGACCCTTGACGTTGAGAGAGAGTATTTTCAAGTTATTTACTCTTGTTACGCCTATAGGAGTGTCAATTGTGGATAATGACATAGCCATTCAATAGCTAACATAGTGAATTGTTAATAGACTACCCTTAAATGCATTTATATGGACCTCCCTCATTCTCTCCAAAAACACCCCAACTCTCACAACAATGGCATGAAGGTAAAGCAGTGTCTGGCCTGAACCTGGTCTAGTGAGACAACCACAGGTCGAGAGGTGTCAGCATAGGCAACGCAACAGAGCATACCATCAGGGTCGTGACAGTACAATCGGCATAGGCATTGGCAGTAGAATGATGTTGGACCTGGTATGCATTGGAACATGACATAAACACTATCAGGGTCGTGACAGTACAATCGGCATAGGCATTGGCAGTAGAATGATGTTGGACCTGGTATGCATTGGAACAAGACATAAACACTATCAGGGTCGTGGCAGTACAGTCGGCATAGGCATTGGCAGTAAAATGATGTTGGACCTGGTATGCATTGGAACATGACATAAACAACGACATAAAAGAAAATTAACACAGAGAGCAAACATTTACCCCACCCTATCTCCCTTTCCCATCCTCCCTCCTCCCCCTCTCCCTCCCAACCACCCTCCCCCACCTCCCCACCCCGAGATAAGCTAGTAGACATGGTGACACGGAAAAAATAGTGTCCCTCCCATGGCCTCAATTCGTATCCATGTTGACAATTCGGGAATTAACCCAACATATAAACAGCACATAACTTGTGCGCCCATTAAGCAATAGTACCTGTTTAAGTAACAACTAACTGATACAAACAGAGCTGCAGTTGGACCACCCCTTAGTGGGGTTCTCTATAGTAACTACCCATCCTCACTTAACTTAACTTAACTTAACAAGAAAGCACAGCCGAGTAGGCCTCCCATCTATCCCAAAGGACTCAATGCAATACGATGCAAGATCCCCTTATAAGCAGGCATTAGGTGCACCTCCCCACTTCTTGACTGGTTGGGGACCACTAGTGCATACCAATTAACGATTAGTGATTAGTAACGATTCGTGACTAGTAATTAGCACTCGAACAAGGCACAAACTACCTAAGAGCACATAGGATAAAACTTGCGTATCCCCCTACTCCATGAACAGAGCCCAACAGTGCATCAGTACAGCAATACATCAGGACCCAACATTGTATGACCACAAATGACACAACGACATAATAATCTGCTACGGAAACGAGGGATCCTATTTAGAGGAGGAAGTAGAGGCCACCGATGATGTATCCATATGTAGCTCCTCGCCTCCTTCCAGACACTGCCTGAGCTTTAGCGGCTCTGTGAAGACCTGCGGAGAACCCTTGATAAAGACATGGAACTTTGCCGGACCCACAAAACCAAATTGGTGGCCCAGCGACTTCAACTTTGGACGTAAAGCAAGAAAGGCTTTCCTCGTATCGACAGTTTCTTTACTGTAGTCCTGTGATATGTACACCTTACTGGATTTCCATAGTACGTGGTTATTTTTGCGCACAAATGATAGTATTTGATCCACATGTTGGTAACGCAATGGTTTACAAACAATAGGTTGCGCGCCTTTTTGGCCCGGCATGACCCTGCCCGGAACCCTATGAGCTCTATCAAATTCCAGTGGGTGATGAAAGTTAAGGTTGGTTGCCTGTGAGAACCATGCCTCCAGAAATGGGACACAGGACCCGTATGTCTCTTCTGACCCCTCCGGTATTCCAAAGATACGTAGGTTTCCTCTCCGATTTCTGTCCTCCAATTCCGACAGCTTCCTTGACATCTGTTCTGTGGAAATATGTAGGTGTTTCAGGGAGCTACAGGTTTTGGTCTCTGAATCCTCTAGGCGACTGATTCTTGATTCTGACTTGATTAGTGTCTCGGATGTCCTTACGGATAGCTACAATTTCTTCTTTTGTGGACTTCGCAATCTCCCTCACCTCTTCTAGTTTATTTAGTATTATGTCCATCGTGTCGGTCACATCCTTTTTACCTTTGATAGGTGAGATCGGATTAAGGGGTTCAGCTTTAGGTCTTTTTAGGTTCTTTGTTTCTTTGTCTCCCATCTTGTGATCACTCGTAGAAGCTGCTTAACTCAATTACCAAGCCCGAAGTTATTCACCTCGGCAAGGATCCTTCTATCTGGTCTCTCCCTGATAGCGGTGTGGTTAGGGACTCAGAACTGTAGAGTATACATCAGTGCCCTACCTGTGGCCAGCATGTCGTGCAGGGGGAGCGGTGTCGTCGATCTCCTATCACAACGCAGTCATCATGCTAAGACCTTCTTGCTCCACCATTCTCTGTGATTTACCCATCCGCTCATCAAATCCGAGCCACTCACGCCCTCTCCTCAGTTTTCCTGCGATCCATGTACTGCTCAGATCCCCTGCACTGCAAACGCTGACATTATGCGTCTAATCCTCATCTCACTGCAATACAATTACTATTTCATCTCATTTCAGCATAACCCTGCACAGTGCCATTCCTCATTGACAGCCTCTCACAGATCGACATTAGCTGCACAGCCGGCACATATGCACATTAGGGAGCCTCCTGCATTATCAGCAATACATTGTGCAGTACTTCTTGCCTTCAATAGTACTCATTATGCCCTCCATGCACACTCCATGTGCTGAATAAGTGAATGCCCAATGTCCAACTGCCGATTTCAGTGTCTCTAGAGGAGCCTGCTAACCGCCATCACTGCCGCCATTTTGTGGAGGAGCAACCCCACGTACCAATCTAGCTCTTACTCGTGATATTATGCACCATTTGCAGCATTACTCGTAAAGTACTTCACCCGTCATGCGCTTCATTGGCAATCCCGCGCTGACCTCCTTCCTTAATATAGCCTTCCTCGCACTCCAACGAACACACAGGAACCTCGGAAACCCTTTGCAGCCGCCATTTTGTTCTTCCATACATCGGTGATTACCGGCAAAGACCAGTACGTCAAGGGTGATAAATATGTGCCACAGAGTGTTTTACCCTCCATATGCTCCAGTGGTGATCCCGCGCTGACCTCCTTTCTCATTTAAGTCCGGCTCGCGCTCCGACGAACA
Source organism: Triturus cristatus (assembly GCF_964204655.1). Taxonomy (NCBI): domain Eukaryota; kingdom Metazoa; phylum Chordata; class Amphibia; order Caudata; family Salamandridae; genus Triturus; species Triturus cristatus. Next base: position 886,124,444 of record NC_140594.1, read on the forward strand.
TGCCGGGACCTCATAGATTCCCATCGCCGCCATTTTGCATATCGGCGATACCCAGCATGTCGGGGATGCACCACCTTATCTAGTCCCTCACGCAGTCCCACTCACTCTTTGGTGTGGCGTCGGTGTAGTCCCTCTGATCCTCCAAGAAGGCAGCGGCAGCGCCAGCATCCGCCCGGGAACCAGCGGGGTCCTACGGCTGCATGTCTCACTCGGGAGCGGTCTCCAGGGCACTTGTCTAAAACTCGCCGTCAGAGCTGCCTAGGCGTCTCAAAATCGTCCCAGAGGCAGGCATTAACCTCCGATCACCAAATCTTGCATTTTCGTCAGTCACGGCTTGATTTTGACTCCCCAAATTGCTCCGTGCTTCACTGCCACGGGAGGAGCAATGCGCTAAGCCGCCATCTTCTCCGGCGTCCCAACCACGCCCCCCTATTTATACTAATTCTAAATGACTAATCCAAGACTATTCCTATTTTATTCTCAGTTTATATATTTAGGGGTCAATTCACAAAGGCTTGTAGGAGTACATAAAAGAGCTCTACAGGAGTACTTCGCTACATACTTTTTTACGTACTCCAAAATGCCTTTGTGAATAGGCACCATGGACTTTATTGTCAAATCAGCGGTGGAAAATGTTTAAGGTTTAAGTCACCGCTTAAACATATTGAGGCCTATTCACACAGATTCGGCCAGAAGTATCTATGGCTTACTTTTGTAGCACTCTTGAAATCCAGGAGTAAGCCAGGAGGACTCCAGGCTTACTCCTGAATTCGAGGATTAAACCAGGAGAACTGCAAGAGAATGTCGCGCCTACTCAAACATAAGCCTTTTGGGTCACTGTCTTTCAGTGATCTCCATGATTTTTGTTCCTTTAAATATGGAGAGACGCTCTTAAGGAATTATTAATTTATATCATAGGCAATGTGATCCCATACATGAAGAAACCCTATCTATGACTAAAAAGAGTAACAGCAAGCAATAAATGACTTATTTTACCCATAGAACCAACCCACAGTCAGCAGGGTCACTGGCTAAAATGGCAAAAACGACCAACACTGCGGTGAGTCCAACAACATAACATTTGGCTCACATCTTACTCACACCAGCAAGGTTATTGTTCATTGCAACCCACAGTCAGCAGGGTTACTGGCTAGAATGACAAAAACGACCAAAACTGCGGTGAGTCCAACAACATACATTTGGCTCACATCTTACTCACACCAGCAAGGTTATTGTTCATTACGGCTACCTTTTATAGCGGCGTTTTAACCATTCTGGGGCAGTGTGTAAAGTTGTACTTCTGTTCTTCTATTACATACTTGAGTGTTCCTTTATGAATATGGCCAAAACATCTAAAATGAGGACAAATAGGTAAATCTAGGGTATTTTCATATACAGGTACTGCATACTATTGCTTTTATATCTAAAAACACGCGTGCACATCTCCCTTGCATTGAAAGCTTTCCACTGGTTACAGGTTGCAAGATATTCATTCAAACTATTTTGTATCTCTCACAAGGCAATGCACAATAAAGGTGCTGAACTCCTCTGGATGAAAATCAACAAATACTCCCAACCTAGGAATTTACATTCCAGACAGCCTCAACCATTAATCATCTCACTTTGCAAACAGAAAACAGTTGGGGCCTCTATTTTCCACAAAGGATGCCAAATTATGCAATTCCATCCAAGCAAAAGTAAGACACCTATGTCTTAGAGAAATGGTTAAGAGATAACTATTACCAACCTGATCCTCCTGGATTCCCTGATGTACCATCTTCTACAAAACAGGGCACACAACAAGAGTAAAGTTAACTCTCTCCATAGACAGAAGCTCTGGCCAACTAGTCAAGATCTTATGCAAGACTTCTTTCAATCCTGTCTGCCAACAGATCTCCATCTCACCCAGTCCCTATATAATTACATATACATTAATAGTACTATCACACTCAAGAACACTCTGCTTTTATTTCTACTTTCTCCTATTCAAGATTGTATAAAATACAACCTTTCTTCCATTATATTACACAATCCCTGCACAAAACAAATGGACTTTGATTTATGACCATCAAACGTCTACAATCCTCTGCATGCCCTGCTCTCTTTGTTTACCTGCTATGCCAAAACTCAGTGGCTACCGTCATATGCAAAGGGTGGTGGGGCGGGTGGAGGAAACGCGGTAGGGGTCACGCAGTGGGACGAGGAGGGGTTAGAAATACTTTATTTATTTTAAAAAACATACCTTAAGCCACCGGCCGCATCCAGCGTCACATCGTGTCACGCCGCTTCTACTCTTCCTGCCTGGTCCTAGCAGCCACAGGGACAGACTCTCATCCAATTCCCGTGCTGCAGAGCAGCGAGGGGATTGGCCAGAGTGGGCTAGAAAGATGCTACGCCCAGGCCAGGGAGTCTGTGGGGTTTCTCCAGCACAGCTGCTTAATGTAGCTGGGCTGGAGAAAACTTAAGTTCGCATGTGTGTTTTGGTCCGCCTGAGATGGCCAGCCAAACACACATGAGCACTTAGGGAGTGGAGTGCACGTAGCAGTCCTCCTCCCCCTCCCATGCCTCACCCTGCCCCTCCCTACAGCGCTGGCTCGGAGCCAGCAAATGCAAAATAAAACAATGCAAGAACATTGTTTTATTTTTCATTTACTGGCTCTGAGCCAGGCAGTGGGGTGACGCTCCTCCATCATTGCGGAGGAGCCGCAGCTGGCCAAACAGCAGGAAATTTCTCGACTCCAACACAGAAGCTGCATGCTTGCTGGCTTACCTTTCTACATGTATTCGTGTGAATTGACCCACGTCCCAAAACCTCTAGTTTTTCGCAAACTGGTAATCACTTGCCTGAAATCTTTCAATCTTCTAACTTTCCTCTACCCTATCTATTCACCCCGCCAATCATTTGCACACACTATCACACCCACAAATTCCCTGCTAACATTGACATCTAGCTCCAAAGTGGGAGCTTTCTCTACAACGATGGGGCAGATTTACTGCACTGTGTTGCCTCAAAGGGTGAGAGAAGAACAGCACCATAACTATCAAGATATAGCACTGTTTTCCTCTGCCTCCGCGCTGCACACTTTAGGCTGCCATGCGCCAATGTAAACACTCTTGCACTGTTGTGCCTTCTGTCAAGCATAGATTTTGTACATGAAGGGGACCCTTATAGCACAAAAACTATGCCTTAACAATTTTACCACTTTGTATGTGCAGTACACATGCAAAGTTGGAAAAATACGGAGAGATTTAAAACTTGTTCCAATGTTGTGCGTGCCTCAATTAGGTATATTTTTTTGCACAAATCCGTTTACAAATGTTATTAGATAGGGATTTATGGCCAAGCCTATGGTACACTCCTTTGATGCAAAATAGTGCAACAAAGCACATAGCTCTACTTTGCATTATATGTGGCAACATTCCAATGAAAATCATGATTTTGCAAGTAAATCCCACCACACCACTTTGTGTCCCTTTTGTGATGCACACTCAGCGCAATCTTGGGCCTATCTATTCAGTCCACCAATCATTCACATGAACTAAGATAGCCACAACCCCCTCTGGCTATGACACTTAACTCCCTCTGACGCCACGCAAACACGCTGGGGTAATACATTTAAGGGTTTCTTTTGAGAACACACGACAAAGCTCACTTAACAGAAACCACTAAATTAACCACTCACCCTGGGTTCTGGAATAGTGTGCTACCCATCATTTACTGCTTTAACACCTTGTCTGTGGTAGTAAGCACTATCTAAATGCAATTAGAATACAATACAATACACATAGAATGGATGTGTCCTCCTTGAACTTTTACTGAGAGGGAGTTTAATTGTCAGGGGCGTTTAAAAGTACGTAAAATAGTTTTTTCTGTATGCTTTCTGAATCTGCACCTCTGGAAAGAAAGTTGATGCAGGTTCTGGCCTTGTTCCAGACTCCACAGCTACTATGTTGATGTTGAAATATCATAATACCTCAAGTTCTTAAATAATTCAGGCTAATATGAGGTCTTCTGGAGCTAGCTGGAGGAATGAACTGGACCACCCATGACTCAAATCTGGTTCAATAAAGAAAACGTTCAAATCTTTGCTCTCGAGTGCTGGCCCTTATGACCGTTAGAAGGCAGCAGCTTAGCCATTTCTAAAGAAAGAGGATTTAGATGGGAATATTTGGCCGTCATCTAATTGATGACCATTTTTCAAAAAAGCTTGAGAAAGCGCCCTTCTTTCAGCTGGGTCAATTCCCTGATGGGTCTTCACAAAGACATATTGGAATACATAAAGTAGGCTCCAATAATACTCTTTGATGTACTTTTATATGCCTAGGTTAATTGCCCCCAAGCCATCTAAAATAGAAATATTAAGGGACTGGTCATATAAAGTTAGCACAAACAGAAAGAACTGAGCCCTATTCGGACTTAAATTAATACGTAGCTGGGGCTGATTCGCGAAGGCATGTAAGAGTAGGTAAAGAGTAATCCTGTAGTAATACTCCTTGTACAAATGCTTTTGTGAATTGGTCCCATTGTCTTCAGAGCTAGTCAAAGGATAGAGTCTATCCTAGCTCGTGTCCATGGACAACCTATATGTAATACATGGCAGTTGGTGGGATGGCAGATCGTCTCCATGTGTTATAGTTTTTTTAAATATTATAGCTCAACAGGGAAGATAGGCCCATTTACGGCAGTGTAGGTTGTTTGTATGTTTCTTTTAATGTCCCGCTTACTTAACACAAAAGCGGGCCTGACTATCAGTGATCTCTTAAAGGATTACCAGTGACCTCTTAAATCCTCTGTTATCTCTTTCCATAGAATGCCAACACAAGGGTAGGTAATGTGGTGTCATGAGTGGACCCGTAGGTCGCCTTCCCCTGAGAAATTAGGAATTTTCTGTGGAACTAAAAATTCTACATCCAGTCCCTCAAGTAGTTACTCATTTTCCCCTGGTTTTCCTTATACAAATGTTGCAGTCTTTGAGCCTGTGAAATCTCTGGGATGAATGCATAGGGTTTCCGGTAAGTCAAGGGACCTACTGATTCTGGTGCATTCTGCAACACGGGTTACTGGCTGCATCAAAATCAATTTGGCACTCGTAATAAGGTACTCAGTATATACTGAGTCAGGACCATGACATCTTTTGATGTCTCTTGAGAACAGGAATCAGAGCTGCAGTAATCCACGCACTACTTAAACAATGTGCTCACAAGAGCAGGAAGTGCCAGACCGATGAGAAGCTCCAATGCTCTTCTTCTCGTTCCCCCATTATTAAAAAAGAAATCTACCCAGACTCGCTCCTTCTCAGGAAATGCGCCTAGCATCTGGAACGCCCTACCGAGGGACCTTCGTTGCAACCCTTCCTACCCTGGCTTCAAAAGAGACCTGAAATGCCATCTAAATACTGGAGCTCATGAATCTTTCTGAACCTGATCTCTTTTGGGCTCCTTTGTTTCAGGTCATCTCTCTATTGATCTGCTGGCCTTACTTTTCCCTGTGTTCTCCTTATTGTTTACACTCGCCTTGCTCTCCATGGTCCTTCAGTTATTTTTGTTCTAACCACATTTCTGTAAATGTCTATACAGTGTTCTGTGAACGCTGGCTCTAGCCTAGCCAGCACTTTATGTCCTCTAATTTTGTTAATTGTTTTGACCTCATTTCTGTAGCTCCATCCCTCATGCCCCTACAAATGTTTCTTTGTATATTTCATTGTGTATTCCTCTTTCACACTCCCCTTATTTTTAACTGTATATAACCTTTGATTCTAAGGTTTTTGCCTTGCTCCGGATTCGGTGTTTGATGTCTCACGTCACTTTTTAGGTCTTGCTCCTAGCAATGCAGTGCGCAGTACTGCTTGCGCAGCGAGAGTCCTTTTGTCCGGGGTTCCGAAACGGACCCTGGAATTGTACACGCTCGTGCATGTGTTTTTAGTGTTGGCTTCCGTGATTGGGCTTTGAGTGCATGTTTATTTTAAACAGAGCACGCAATAAGTCAATGGCGGGCGCATTGCTCCCTCCATGGCCTATTGGTGTCTGTTACGCACACCAAAGCCCATGTTGTTTCAATTATCGTGCCCAGACACGGGCGCGATAATTGAAAACATATGGCTCGTTGTGGCGCGCGCGTGCACCACTAGTGGGCGTGTTTTTTTTACAATAGCGATCGCTTTTAGCGATCGCTTTCAGTGCCGCTTGTTGTATATGAGACTAGACACGTTTAGATTTGTTTTAAAAGGGGAGGGGGTGCCCCAGTACTGTTCTTAAGTTTTCTAAGTGCACCTTGGTACCCCTGCCCTCGGATATCCTTCTATTTATGTATTTATTGTATTTATTATGTGTTACAAAGCGCTAACATGCCCATTACGGTATCAGAGTGCTGTACGGTGGAAGAGCTGGTGAGGGTTGCAGTGCAGTAAAAACCCTGTTACTCTAAAGTATTACATGTACAACACTCTTTTTGACACGAACACACGTTGCGTCTGTCTGTGACACGTGTGTGTTGTGGGTCCCCAGCAAACACATACGGTGCGTACTTACTGTGTACTTCCCTCACACATGCATGTTACCAAGACACTCTGGGCTCCCAGCGCCCCTATGGTGATAAATCTGTTTTATTCTCTCTGAAACAGCCCTTGCAAACACTTAGAAAACCCGAGCCTCCGTTTGTACATGAAACACACAGTACTTGGTTTTATGCCGTGCACCCGAGCTTAATGTGTCCATGAAGAAGGCGTGAATGTTCCAAAGGGCCACGCATGTTTTTATAAGTACATGCCTAGTATCCTAATAATTAAAGTTTGTAAGTAGAGTATTTCACTCCGAGATATAATCTGCAAATGCAGTGAAAACACGGTGCATGCTTCTGCGTACACCCTGGTCCTCTATTTATGATATATGCACGACGGATCTGTGCACTGTCGCCACTTCACATATACTGCTCGCGCTTTTGCACACGCCAGGCCCTCTGCTGCACGTGGTATCAGTGCACGACGACTCCACAGATACAATGTGTGTTCACCCTAGGTTGGCTTCTTCAGACACACTGCACACTTGTGCACACACCAGGCCCTCTGCCGGACGTGGTATCGGTGCACGACGAGTTCACAGATACGTGTGTTGCACACTCGTCGCACCCTCACTTCTTCAGACACACTGCACAGGCTTGTGCAGGCGCCAGGCCTCTGCTGCACGTGGTATCGGTGCACGACGATTTCACAGATACGTGTGATTACACTTGGCGCACCCTCATCTCTTTTTTTTTTTTTTAAATGCAGATTTATATAGTGCGAACTCGACCCAAAGGTATTGGAGCGTTTTACATGAGCCCCGGTTACGTTACACAAGGACACATTCAGGTACGGGGAGATTAAGTGATTTGCCCAGAATCACAGGATGTGGACGCGACCCCGAGGCTCGAACCTTGGTTTCCAGCACCAAAGTCGGCAGTCTAGCCGTCAGACACACTGCACACTTGTGCACACCCCAGGCCCCCTGCTGCATGTGGTATCGGTGCACGACGGGTTCACAGATACGTGTGATCACACTCGGCGCACCCTCACTTCTCCAGACACACTGCACACGCTTGTGCGCACGCCACATCCTCTATACCTGATATCGGTGCAACTACCTCGAAACACGTGTCCAGGGATGGCTAAATGCAACACATACTTTTTTCTTTTTACACATCGTGGCATAGGCATACCCGCCGTCGCCACTACATTCACCACAGTCCTTTGGGGCAACTTGCTGGTGTGACGAGCAGTGTGCGACCAACTTGTGTTCAAATTATTACGCCTCCCGTGAGCTATCGGGCTGACGAGCCCTGGTTCTGCACCTGCGCGCCATGAGAGGTATTTGACCTGTTTTAATTACATTTTGGCAGTCCACTCGGCACCCCTTTACATTGTCCTGCTCCCTGCTGACGAGAGGCAACTACCTCGAAACACGTGTCCAGGGATGGCTAAATGCAACACATACTTTTTTCTTTTTACACATCGTGGCATAGGCATACCCGCCGTCGCCACTACATTCACCACAGTCCTTTGGGGCAACTTGCTGGTGTGATGAGCAGTGTGCGACCAACTTGTGTTCAAATTATTAAGGCTCCCGTGAGCTATCGGGCTGACGAGCCCTGGTTCTGCACCTGCGCGCCATGAGAGGTATTTGACCTGTTTTAATTACATTTTGGCAGTCCACTCGGCACCCCTTTACATTGTCCTGCTCCCTGCTGACGAGAGGCAACTACCTCGAAACACGTGTCCAGGGATGGCTAAATGCAACACATACTTTTTTCTTTTTACACATCGTGGCATAGGCATACCCGCCGTCGCCACTACATTCACCACAGTCCTTTGGGGCAACTTGCTGGTGTGACGAGCAGTGTGCGACCAACTTGTGTTCAAATTATTACGGCTCCCGTGAGCTATCGGGCTGACGAGCCCTGGTTCTGCACCTGCGCGCCATGAGAGGTATTTGACCTGTTTTACTTACATTTTGGCAGTCCACTCGGCACCCCTTTACATTGTCCTGCTCCCTGCTGACGAGAGGCAACTACCTCGAAACACGTGTCCAGGGATGGCTAAATGCAACACATATTTTTTTCTTTTTACACATCGTGGCATAGGCATACCCGCCGTCGCCACTACATTCACCACAGTCCTTTGGGGCAACTTGCTGGTGTGACGAGCAGTGTGCGACCAACTTGTGTTCAAATTATTACGGCTCCCGTGAGCTATCGGGCTGGCGAGCCCTGGCTCTGCACCTGCGCGCCATGAGAGGTATTTGACCTGTTTTAATTACATTTTGGCAGTCCACTCGGCACCCCTTTACATTGTCCTGCTCCCTGCTGACGAGAGGCAACTACCTCGAAACACGTGTCCAGGGATGGCTAAATGCAACACATACTTTTTTCTTTTTACACATCGTGGGATAGGCATACCCGCCGTCGCCACTACATTCACCACAGTCCTTTGGGGCAACTTGCTGGTGTGACGAGCAGTGTGCGACCAACTTGTGTTCAAATTATTACGGCTCCCGTGAGCTATCGGGCTGACGAGCCCTGGTTCTGCACCTGCGCGCCATGAGAGGTATTTGACCTGTTTTAATTACATTTTGGCAGTCCACTCGGCACCCCTTTACATTGTCCTGCTCCCTGCTGACGAGAGGCAACTACCTCGAAACACGTGTCCAGGGATGGCTAAATGCAACACATACTTTTTTCTTTTTACACATCGTGGCATAGGCATACCCGCCGTCGCCACTACATTCACCACAGTCCTTTGGGGCAACTTGCTGGTGTGACGAGCAGTGTGCGACCAACTTTTGTTCAAATTATTACGGCTCCCGTGAGCTATTGGGCTGACGAGCCCTGGTTCTGCACCTGCGCGCCATGAGAGGTATTTGACCTGTTTTAATTACATTTTGGCAGTCCACTCGGCACCCCTTTACATTGTCCTGCTCCCTGCTGACGAGAGGCAACTACCTCGAAACACGTGTCCAGGGATGGCTAAATGCAACACATACTTTTTTCTTTTTACACATCGTGGCATAGGCATACCCGCCGTCGCCACTACATTCACCACAGTCCTTTGGGGCAACTTGCTGGTGTGACGAGCAGTGTGCGACCAACTTGTGTTCTGATATCGGTGCAGGACTGCTCTCAGCACCTCGAGGCCTCACCCATATTATAAAGGTACACGTCTAGCTCATCAGCAGTTCACATTTCTTTGTTAAGTTTCTTTCTTCGCCTTCACGGACGTGCGGTGTGGGCCTGAGCGGCTCAAACACGACTCCTGGTTCTGCCAAGAGTTTATCTCCGGCACCGCTCGGATGAGTGCAGAGAAAGAAAATAGAAGACTTATGCTGATCTTTCTCCATAAAAACTGCAGCAGTAACAAGCGTGAGAATAGCAGAGTGATAATGACGATAATAATTACAATGACATAATAATAATGAGAGTGACGACAGTCTTTATGTTAATAACAGTGATATAGATAATAACAATAATAGCGACTTCCGCTATAATAGAGTTACGTGGATAATAATAATTATAATTATCATGACAGCGACAAGCGAATGACGCACAACACTGGTACAAGTAAGAGTGCACGGACAGCAATAACTATAAAGCCCGGCCATTAATGAGCTCGTCACTAGTGCTTGTATCCTTGTGACAATGAACACTGCAGCACAGACCACAGAGCTCAGGCGCCTGAAGGTATCCCTTGTGAGTCCCAGTCCCGGCGCCTCCTCACCGCACGTGTGCTCTGCACCTCGAATACCCGCAGACCGCCGACTGGGGCCCGTGAGGGGCTCCTGCTCGGGGGCTGTGGAGTCCGGGCGTCCATTCGCACCCTTTCGCGCTTGTGTAATTCACTTCGCAGGGCCCAACGTGTGTGCACAAGTGAGTGGCGAGAGGTGTGTCTGGTCCAAGGACGGGTTTAAAGCCAAGCTTCCGAGGAATGTGGGCAACAACCACCCGTGGCACTACTGTGGGAGGGAGGCTCCTATACTTGCAGCCCAACATTGGGGTGCGGGATAGGGAATGGCTATTGTAGCGGGTCCTAGCAGCCCGTCCTTGGGGTTCGGGATAGGAAACGGTGATTGTACCGAGCCCTAGCAGCCCGTCCTTGGGGTTCAGCATAGGGAACAGCTTTCATAGCGGGCCCTAGCAGCCCGCTCTTGGGGTTCGGGATAGGGTATATTTGCTAGAGTTTGAGCTATTGGCATTGTAGATTAAAATGCTTTTTATTCATGTGTGGGTTTTGAAAACAAATAAATAAATGGTATTGTCATTACAATGCCAAAAGCTGAGACTCTGGCAAATGCGAGACCTATTGCATTGCAAATGCTTGTTGTATTTTGTTTGTATCCATTGTTCCTTTGATATTTGCCTTGCACTTGCTTCTGTAAAGTGCTCTGATACCTCTGGGTCTAGCCAGCGCTATATAAAACCTTTAAATTAATTAAATAAAATACAAACCTAGCTTTAATATTACAGAAGGATTTGAAGAAGGCTAGCACAAACATTGTGTTTCTGGACTCTTTGGTGTAGGTATAGCAGAGTCTTTCTAACAGGTCTTGTGTGGGGGCTAAGGAAAGCTTTTGTCGGCTTTCTTCTAACAGTTGTTGAATGTTGGCAACTTTCATTTTTTAATGAGTAAACGGCCTGATTTAGAGTTTGGTGCTAATGAATAGGGCTCTCTTTTCTGGAGGAAGTGCTAAATCTGGTGGAGAATCTATCACTGAAATTTCACAAACCCTATGGATGGCAAGGATCAATAAATTCCACCAGTGGATTCTCCTCTTTATTTTGCACTTTTTTCAGAAATCCGAGGAGTTTCATTGGCACAGGGAATGGACAGGAATAAACGAGACAAAGTATAAGTAAAAATAATGGTAAAATCTAGGTAAGAAAAGAATAAGCAGAGGCTAAAACCAACTCCCTCGTAGTCTCCTAAATATAATTGAAATGTGTAACAACTGGATTTTGAGCTCCTCTTTAAAGGCTGAAAGACATGAGGCAGTACCAAGATCTAGAGGAAGAGAGGGGCATATGTACATGGGGTTATCACCTCCTTAGAGGCACTTTTCCAATGGTTTTGCGGCGAGATTTTTATCACCGTATGCACAAGCTGTCGCTAACCTCTGTTAGCGGCAGTTTTCCAGCGAAAACGTCCATTCTAAAGATCGCCACTTCGGTTAGCGATAATGACATGCAAGGGAGGAGTTCCCATGCAAATTCGGCCGCTAACCCCACTTCGCGATATTTACAAGGGGATTCTTGAATTTGGAGGACCAAAAAATCTGCCGCTAACTGCAGTTAGAGGCCGTTTTTTAGGACCAGAAAAAAGCTGGTCTTAAAATGGGGATAACACTTGGGGCCTTTCTTCAGCAGGTTTTGGTGCTGGATAGCGCTGAAAGTAATGTTGCTGCGCTGCCCTGAGACAAAATTACAGGTCAGGAATACGCACCATCAACAAGATAGTGCGCATTCCTGGGCCTCAGTCATGAAAAGTGTTGCAGCGCTGCGACAACACAGCGTTGCAACACTTTTCACTACGCCCTCCTTGCGACACCACGGATGCACTGTATTCACTGGACAGCGCTCCATGATGCAAGTAATGACAGATATGTCTGGAATCCTGACGTATCTGTCTGTGATAAAGTCACGCATTGCTGCAGTTGTGTCACAAGCATGACTCAACTCCAGCAGTACATGGGGCCAGCTATACCTGTGGCACTGCGTCACACTTACGCCTGCCATCAGGCATGCATAAGGTACTGACGCAGTGCCATCCTACAATTGTTGCAGTGAAATCTGAGGGATTTCACTGTGCCACTCCTATGAGGCTTTGTCGCGTGGGAATGCACACCCTGGGTACATCATATCTGATGCAGGTATGATGTGGCACGGGGCTTCAAAAGGTCACGCATATGCATACATGCATCACTTTGCAGATACGGCGCAATGTGGTGCTAGTTTTGCCTGGTCCATTCTTGAGGGGTGCCAGGATGTCGGCATAGTTGGGGATCCATCGGTGGCGGTTGCGCGCTGCGATGTCATCGTCATGGGCATGGTGAAGATGAGATGTATTCAATGATGGTTGGTCCAGGAGAGTCCGGTGGTGTGGCTGTAGTTGAAGTTCCCGCTGGCGGAGGAGACATGCTTGACCGTGTGTCCTGCTATGTGGCCTGCTGCAGTAACTAGCTGCTTGAGTCTGATGTTGGGGAGCTTCTGGTCTGGTCAATGTGGTTGTCCAGGTGGAACTTGAGTTAGCCGAGTAGGGTGTCGTCGGTGGATGGGAGAGCCTGTTGTGCAATGAGGTCCACAATGGCATCGGAGAAAGGGTGTCCATGGCCCGGGGGACCTGCAGATGAGGGTGCTGCAGAGGATGGGGTCGGAGTTGGTCCTGATCTGGAAGTTGAGGTGTTCCATGGTCACCATTGGGTCATTAGAGTGCGTGGTCAGTTGGACACTGCTTGTGTAGGTGATGGCAATGCCTCCTCCTGGATAGTCGGGGTGGTCTTTGCGGGTCATTTAGTAGCCGTCAGTGATGGCAATGGCGATGTCCGGTCCGGAGCAGATGTTGGTCCTGGCAGGCGATGTGGCGTCCAGGGTTGATGGCAAGGAGGTGGCTGGTGCCATAGTGGTGGAGTGTCTGAGAGGAAGGGCCCTTTGTACTGAGCTCTGTCCAGGGGCAGACGGACACAGAGGGGCTTGCCTATGTCTTGCCTTGGACACAGGAGATGTCCATTACAATGCAGGCATTACATCATTATGCCTTTACAACGCACCTCCAACAACGCAGGTGCCTTTATATCGCATTCCATTACAATGCATTGTGAGGTCAGCAATGGGGTATTTTTAAGTTTTAGGGTGGGTATGGCTTCAGGTGTCGTAGATGAAATTTGGGGTGTCTAATGGGTACAATTTGAAAACTGGAGTGTGCATTTGGGTCAAATATTATTTTTAGGGTGTGTTTTGGGGGCTCAAAGATGAATTTTAGGGTTCAGGGTTTGCTTTAAGGTGCAAGGGTTAGTTTTAGGGATGCACTCACTGAAGTGGGAATAGTAATGTTTACATCCCCGCAATCCAACACCTTCCCTACTGTTGCAATATGCCTAGTATTAGTATGCATTGTAATTAAATGTGATGTAATGGTATGCATTGTAACTCCATATATACCTTTGGCACAGCAGTGATACCCCCGCTGCGCATGGCCGCACATCGGCCACCATTGATAAGTGCTGTGGGAGGGACTGGACAGTTGGGAGGTGGGAAACGCCAGAAAGAACACTGGATGGGGCATGGACCTGGGGGGGTGTGTGTGAGCGGGTGTTGTGAATATTTAAATGAGAAAAATCTTACCTCAAGGCCGGGTCCCGGGTCTTCGTTGCTCCTCCTCTCCTGAGTCTGCTTCCAGGAACAGGAAGTAGGCAGCCAGGCGCCCTCCCCACGACCCAATCACAACGCTGCAATGCGACATTGGGAATGTCCATTGGCGCCGGGACAAGGCGTTCAGCCAGGGGCTGGAGGGGTGGGCATATTCTCCATGCAGGCTGTAATGCAGCCTTCATTGTGAACAGGACAGTGCGCATGACTGCTTCGGGCAGCCTGAGCGGGCCGACCAAACAGTCATTGAGCACTTGAGTGGGCATGCCACTCCGCCCCTGCCCTGCTCCATGAGTGGAGCAGCCCTACCCACCCTCCCACCCGCAAAGGAAACATGGCACAATTACATCATCATGTGATGATTGTTCCTCTTCTTGCACTGTTTGAAAGCAGAAGGGTAAAGCTCTTCTGCCATAACGGATGAGCCGCCACTGGGGGTGCATCAGCTACACATGCTTGGCCTGGGCGACTCGACCCCCGGGCCCCCTCCTCTACGTGTCCCACCTTCTCCTTACCTGGACATTAACACCGTGGCACAATCCGCTGCACTCTCTCCAAATCTGTAACTCAGCCAGCAGGAGCCTCAGCCATGTGCGATTTCACAAGCCTGGGTTAAGCAGTCACCGCCAAGTCCGCTGGTGAACCTCCCGATGCAGTTGATGCAGCAGGGCCCCCTTAGGCGTGCAGTTGCAGCACTTCCACCACACAAGTTCAACGTAGCTCAGGAGCCTCACCCTCCACAGCGTCCAGCCAGAGCAACATCATCCGGCCTGTGATGCAGAGAGGCGCCGCCCACCGTTGGTAATCCCCTACGTGCACTTCGGTATAGTGGTGGATCATAGTATGTGATGCAGACCTCCCTAGGTTGGTTCAAAGGAGCGCTTCTACCATTCACAGCTCCAAGGGGCGCAAGGCGTCTTCTCACGCAGGCCAGCAACGTGTCTCCATGTGACCGGCCAGACTTCACCACCAGGTACGGGCGAATGCCGCGCCTCAATGTCTACCGCCACGGCTCATCGACTCCACAGCTCCTCCGCATCCCACTCCAGGCTCCAGGTGCAGGTCCAGTGAGGCATCCAGGCTCCGGATGCAGGCCAAGCGAGGCATCCAAGATCCAGTCACAGGTCCAGCCAGGCATCCAGGTTCCAGGCACAGGTCCAGCGAGGCATCCAGGCTCCAGGCGCAGGTCCAGCGAGGCATTCAGGCTCCAGACACAGGCCCAGCAAGGCATCCAGGATCCAGGCGCAGGTCCAGCGAGGCATCCAGGCTCCAAGTGCAGGCCCAGCGAGGCATCCAGGATCCAGGCACAGGTCCTGCGAGGCATCCAAGCTCTCATCCTGGATGTTGGGTGGCTTTATGGGGTTGTTGATGTGTGCTGCACTTGGCCCTGGCTGCTCCATTCTGCATTTCATTGTTTTCTTTGCCTATTTTCTATTGGAGGTCGACTGATAGGCTATTGTTTCCAATAGAGGCAAACAAACTCACGTTGGACTGACTATCATGCGTTTTTTTGCAGCTAATGGGCTTTTCGTTGGTTTTCGCCCACTAACGCCGGAATTCCTATCACCATCACGCTAATGTTAGCTACCTCAGTTTTTCATTTTAACTGATAGCAAGAAGACATGCGTATGACTTTTTGAGTGATGCAGGCACTAGTTTATTGTCCTTGAACTTCAATTGGGATCCACCAAAGTGATGTTGGAAGCCTGGGTGAGGTGGTCAAATTTCTAACAAATCGAAAGTAAACAAGCAGGAGCTTTTAACACCACTCTAAGGAGGGCTAGTGGTACAGTGAGAAGGCATGGGAGGAGAGAATCCCGATGGTCTAGTCTAGAAAGTGCCAGTGCCCTTCCCACTGACTTTAAATCCTGGTCAGGAATGCCCAGAGAAGTCTTGTGTAAGTCTAAAACTAATAAAGACACACAGAAGTGAGATTCCAAGTGTAACTCTGTCTTCATCAGCTGTGAGGAGCCAAGTACCAAGCCGGACTTGTTCAAAAGTCAGAAGTGGTTTTATAGATTACAATATATATTGTGCACATGACACACTGCTGATGAGAGCCAGTTGCTCGGCAAAATAGTAGGGGTTTTGCAATCAGTTTTCCAATTATTAATCAGAATAGAACCTTTCTCTATACATGGGCATTGATTTATGAAATCAGCACATGAACCATAGCAACAGGTTATCATGTACACTTGTGACATTATCATTTCTCAATAACGGTTACAGCACTGTTACATACAGTTCACATTCACTTAGAGGCAAACAGGCAGACCTGTGCACATTCTGCAGGCTCTCTTATTGAGTGTCACAAAATGGACCCTGAATCTAAATTGTCTGATTGATAGTGTGCACTTTAGACAATTGCAGAGATGTGTTTTCTAGGTAAAATCTGTTCTCTAGGAGGATACCAAGGGATTTAGTGTTGTCGACCATCTATTACGTCATATTACTGCACCATTCCGAGTTGTGCATCTCAGAATGAGGGATTACATAATCGCACCACATGTTTTACCCCATTCTCACCTGCAAAACTCAGAATGTGTGACATTTCCCCCGTTCATAATCCGTGTGGTGAAACAGTGCGGTATTATCACTCCTCCTATAATCCTGATTAAGACACAACCTACTGGTTACACTGGGGTTGGGGTTACCAAGAGAAATGAAAGTTAGGT
The DNA here is from genome assembly GCF_964204655.1 of Triturus cristatus. Lineage (NCBI taxonomy): Eukaryota > Metazoa > Chordata > Amphibia > Caudata > Salamandridae > Triturus > Triturus cristatus. The sequence goes on from NC_140594.1 coordinate 886,141,004, forward strand.
CTTTTGTCATTTTACATTCGGTCTAGTAAGAGATAAGTAAATCCTTGAAGCTTCCCAGAATATTATAGCAAACTACATTTTGGGAAATAGCTACTTTTTTAACAATATCAAACTTTTGCAGAGAGTGGATATACATGTTATGTTATGTTATAACAATTTATATAGCGCACTAATACCCGTGGGTGTCTAGGCGCTTCCGGTCATCCAATACTGTGTCAGGGCAAACTAGTTTCTGAAAAGCCATGTCTTGAGTAGCTTCCTACACTCAAGCAGTACTAGGATTGTGTAGTTTACTTCTATGCAATGTAGTAAAACATTGCAATTCTTTTTCATAATTACTTGTGATAGCCATGCAGGTACATATAATATGAAGATATAAAGAATGCATATGATACATCATCTATATTTTAAAGGTTACTTGCACAATTTTTTTAATAGAATACATTCCTTAATATTTCAGTGCTTCATTACTACAATGATGGTTCATCTGGAGCAGCGCTCAATTTAAATTACAGTAACATTTGGCAGTACAGTTCCTGTGCACAGTTAATGTGTAAAAGTAAAAGAATGTGTAACCTTGAAAACTCCTGGGAGAACAAAACGTTTTAATTAAGATAAAATTATTCATGAAGATAAAGAAGGAAACTTATGGCCTCATTTAGAGTTTGGTGGAGAGTGTACTCAATCGCAACAGTCACAGAGTTCGCTGTCCGCCAAACTGAAGGTCCGCCCATCTGACATACAGCTAGGCAGACCTTAGGATGTCAGTGATGAAAACTAAACTACTCCGTCTCCATTGCTGACATATTCCTCTGAGGGCCTGACGGAGGTTTGAAGATTCCATCATCCACCTGATTTAGAGACGGTGGTCGAATACCCAATTTTCACTCCCCTTAACAGCTAGGTAAAACCTGGTGGTAAGTGGCAGTGAAAGCTGAAAAATGACCCCAGCACCATGGAACACAACTCAGTGATGTCATCAGTGATGTCATTTAAGATGTCATCAGTGATGTTATCAGTGATGTCACTGACCATGTCCTGAATGATGCAATATGTGACATCATCAGAAGTGCATTGCGGGCGCGCGAATTATAGTTAGCAGAACTAACTATAACAGAGGAATTTCTATGGTTTTGTATGAGTGAAATGGCCAGCTAACTATAACACCCCTGAAACCTATGGTTTTTTTCTGTGAATTTCTAAGGTTTTTTAAATGCTAATTTCTAACTATAACGTCTCTGAAACCTATGGTTTTTTCAGTGAATTTCAAAGCTTTTTTAAATGCTAATTTCTAACTATAACGTCTCTGAAACCTATGTTTTTTTTAGTGAATTTCAAAGGTTTTTTAAGTGCTAATTTTTTTCTGAAAATTTAAAAACAATTCAAACTGAAATATTGATTACTTTTTTGCTTTCATTTTTTATTTTAATATCTTTATATTATTTTCTTTTTAAAAATTTCGGAGTCGCGCACTTAAAGCGTACACATTATGGTGTGTGCGCGGATTCTAGCCGCCATTTTAGAAAAGTGGTAAAGGATCCGCGTACGGTGTGCAACGGCTGCGTGTTTTTCAGTTACATCATATACATTTAATATTACGTGATGTGCGCGATTGGTATGCGACCAGTCCTTGACTCCTGCTTCCACGCAAGCGAGACACATGCGCATTACAGTACGAAATGCTTGCGCGGTGGTGGGTCCCGCGTGACATCATATACATGCAGGGGCACGCTGGGTGCACGACTCCGGCAAAAAATAAAATTATGTTCCAAAATGATATGTATGTGTCTTTAATATACATATTAGGGAAAGAGATTATCTAAGATATTCATAAAAATAATATATTTGTACTTATAATAAACTTATATTATTTTTAAATATATTTTTGCGAAGCTGCTGTAGAGCCAGAGAAACCAAGTCAGCAGAGCTGCTTTAGAGCCAGAGAACCAGGTCAGCAGAGCTGCTCTAGAGCCAGAGAACCAGGTCAGAGAGCTGCTGTAAAGCCAGAGAAACCAGGTCAGTAGAGCTGCTTTAGAGGCAGAGAACCAGGTCAGCAGGGCTGCTCTAGAGGGAGAGAACCAGGTCAGAAGAACTGCTCTAGAGCCAGAGAACCATGTCAGCAGAACTGCTTTAGAGCCATAGAACCGGGTCAGCAGAGCTGCTTTAGAGCCAGAGAACCAGGTCAGCAGACCTGTTGTAGATGCAGAGAACCAGACCAGCAGAGCTGCTCTGTAGCCTAAGAACTAGGTCATCAGAGCTGCTCTAGAGCCAGAGAACCAGGTCAGCAGAGCTGCTTTAGAGCAAGAGAACCAGGTCAGCAGAGCTCCTCTACCTGACCCTGACTGACTGACACTGACTGACTGACACTGACTGATTGACACTGACTGACACTGATTGACTGACACTGACTGACGCTGACACTGACTGACACTGATTGACTGACACTGACTGACACTGATTGACTGACACTGACTGACTGACACTGACTGACACTGATTGACTGACACTGACTGACACTGATTGACTGACACTGACTGACTGACACTGGCTGACTGACACTGACACTGACTGGCGGACACTGACTGACACTGACTGACTGACACTGACTGACTACTCTCTACTACTCTACTACTCACTCTCTACTACTCTCTACTACTCAATCTCTACTACTCTCTACTACTCACTCTCTACTACTCACTCTCTACTACTCTCTACTACTCACTCTCTCTTCTACTCACTCTCTACTACTCTCTACTACTCACTCTCTACTGCTCTCTACTAGTCACTCTCTACTACTCACTCTCTACTACTCACTCGTTACTACTCTCTACTACTCACTTTTTACTACTGACTACTACTCACTCTACTACTCTCTACTACTCTCTACCACTCACTCTCTCCTACTCTACTACTCACTCTCTACTACTCTCTACTACTCCCTCTCTACTACTCACTCTCTACTACTCACTCTACTACTCTCTACTACTCACTCTCTACTACTCTCTCTCTACTACTCACTCTCTACTATTCACTCTCTACTACTCACTCTCTACTACTCACTCTCTATTACTCGCTCTCTACTACTCTCTACTACTCACTCTCCACTACTCACTCTCTGCTACTCGCTCTCTACTACTCTCTACTACTCACTTTCTACTACTCAGTCTCTATTACTCTACTACTCTCTACCACTCTCTCTACTACTCACTCTCTACTATTCACCCTCTACTACTCTACTACTCTCTACTTCTCTCTACCACTCACTCTCTACTACTCTCTCTCTACTACTCACTCTCTACTACTCACTCTACTACTCTCTACTACTCACTCTCTACTACTCTCTCACTATACTACTCACTCTCTACTACTCTCTACTACTGACTCTCTACTACTGACTCTCTACTACTCACTCTGTACTACTCTCTCTCTCTACTCTCTACTACTCACTCTCCACTACTCACTCTCTACTACTTGCTCTCAATTACTCTCTACAACTCACTCTCTACTACTCTACTACTCTCTACTACTCTCTCTACTTCTCACTCTCTACTACTCTCTCTACTACTCACTCTCTATTACTCTCTACTACTCACTCTCTACTACTCACTCAACTACTCTCTACTCCTCACTCTCTGCTACTCTCTACTACTGTCTACTACTCACTCTCTGCTCTCTATTACTCACTCTCTACTCTCAACCTCTCTCTACCTCCCTCTCTACTACTGTCTACCTCTCTACCTCTCTACCTCTCTACCTCTACCTCTCTATCTCTACCTCTCTACCGCTACACCTCTACCTCTACCTCTACACCTCTACCTCTCTACCTCTCTCTACCTCTCTCTACACGCACACATATGCACATAAATATATGCATTTATATGCATATGCATTTATATATGTATGTGTATATATACATACATAAACATATATATAATCTGCATATCTATATAAATACAAATATAAATGCATGCATACATATACATATATGCATACATATTCATGTTATGTACATGAAAGTTTGAAAAACACTAATGCAAGCATAACTAAAAAGCCACCTAATTACAAACAGAATTGCTTTAACTTAAACGAGGGCGAGACCTATTGCATTTTCAATGCTTGTTTACTTTGGTTCCATCAAGAAGGCATTCAGATGTGTCACATATTTGCCATAAATTCTGAATACTTAGCACTCTATTTGCTCATTAGATCACTGTAGTAAAGCTACTGCTCACCAGGCTGCTGGTATTCAATGTGCATGTTTCAGTCTGAATTTGTTTAACGAAATAGAAGAGAATTTGAGAAGTCAAAATGTGCCCTAATTTTTCTTTCTGCAGCACTAATCATAATTTCTCTGGCAAAATGAACCCCTTCATTTTGTTCCTTTGCAAATTAAATGTTTTAAGTGTTACCACTTTATTCCAATCAAGATGGCTTCAGGTGTGCAACACTTTTGTCATAAGTAAGACTGTTAGCGCTCTAGTTGTTCTTTAGAACACTCTGGGACATTCTGTCACTGGGCTATAGTTGGGCTACATCTGGGTGATTTTTGTGCTACATTTGGGCTCTTTTGTCTCTTGTGGCCATCTTGGGAGACTTATTTGTTATGAAGTTTCCTAATTTCCTCATTTACTAAAGTCTCCTCAGTAAGAAATACTTTCAGTTTTTTACTCTGATTCCATCAAGAAGGCATTCAGATGTGTCACACATTTTCCATGAATTCAGAATGTTAGCACTCTAGTTAGATCACTGTAGTAAAGCTACTGCTAACCAGGGAAGTCTGCTGCTGGTATTGAAAGTGCACGTTTCAGTCTGCATGTCAGAATCTTTTAATGAAATAGAAGAGCATTTGAGAAGTCCCTCAAAATGTGCCCTAATTTTTCTTTCTGCAGCACTAATCATACTTTCTATGACAAAATGAACCCCCTCATTTTGTTCCTTTTTAAATTAAATGTTTTAAGAGTTACCACTTTATTCCAATCAAGATGGCTTCAGATGTGCCGTACGTTTGTCATAAGTAGGACTGTTAGCGCTCTAGTTGTTCTTTAGAACACTCTGGGAAGCTGCAGTAGAACACAAAGGAATCAACTGACAGTCTCTGCCCTTGTTGGATGTACATGTTTTACTGAGAATGTCAGACTTCATTTTCACATGACTGAGAAAGATAACGTGAATTTACAGAAAATATGCTCTGAGTTTAGTTTATAGATCACCTTCCAAACCTCTGTGGGAAAAGCTTGAGAAAATTGTTTTCTCTCAAACATGATTCATGATATCCCAGCAGAAGGCTTTTTCACATGGTAAAATCACGTTAGAACACACCACAATTCCAAAAATTAGTATGGTACCATCAACAAATGATTTATAATGTAACTAAAGTCTTAAAACTATCTATTAACTGCAATGCCTTTTAATGAGGTGCTATCATGTATATTAGTCCCAACATGGCTGCCAACACTTCTTGGATGAAGTGCTGACAGGCAATCAGATCTCACGATGAGATGTGTGGTTGGGCTCCACCCAGATATATATGTGTTTTTACTTTTGATTTTCTATGGAACTACTGAACGGATTAGTAGAAAGTGAGTAGTAGAGAGTAGTAGAGAGCGAGTAGTAGAGAGTGAGTAGTGGAGAGTGAGAAGTAGAAAGTAGTAGAGAGTGAGTAGTAGAGAGCGAGTAGTAGAGAGTGAGTTGTAGAGAGTGAATAGTAGAGAGTGAGTAGTAGAGAGAGAGTAGTAGAGAGTGAGTAGTAGAGAGTAGTAAAGTGAGTAGTAGAGAGGGGTAGTAGAGAGTATTAGAGAGTGAGTAGTAGAGTAGTAGAGAGTGAGTGGTAGAGAGTAGTAGAGAGTAGTAGAGTGAGTAGTTGTGAGTAGTAACGAGTGAGTAGTAGAGAGTAGTAGAGAGCAGTAGAGAGTGAGTAGTAGAGAGTGAGTAGTAGTGAGTGAGTAGTAGAGAGTGAATAGTAGACAGTAGTAGAGAGTGAGTAGTAGAGAGTAGTAGAGAGTGAGTAGTACAGAGTGAGTAGTAGAGAGTGAGTAGTAGAGAGTAGTAGAGAGTGAGTAGTAGAGTGAGTAGTAGAGAGTAGTAGAGAGTGAGTAGTAGAGATTGAGTAGTAGAGAGTGAGTAGTAGAGAGTGAGGAGTGGAGTGAGTAGTAGAGAGTGAGTAGTAGAGAGTGAGTAGTAGAGAGAGAATAGTAGAGAGTAGTAGAGTAGTAGAGAGTGAGTAGTAGAGAGTGAGTAGTAGAGAGTAGTTGAGTAGTAGAGAGTGAGTAGTAGAGAGTAGTAGAGAGTCAGTAGTAGAGTGAGTAGTAGAGAGTAGTAGAGAGTGAGTACTAGAGTGAGTAGTAGAGAGCAAGTAGCAGTGAGTGTGTAGTAGAGAGTGAGAAGTAGAGAGTAGTAGAGAGTGAGTAGTAGAGAGTGAGGAGCAGAGATAGAGTAGTAGAGAGTGAATAGTAGGGAGTGAGTAGTAGAGAGTAGTTGAGTAGTAGAGAGTAGTAGAGAGTGAGTAGTAGAGTGAGTAGTAGAGAGTAGCAGAGAGAGAGTAGTAGAGAGTGAGTAGTAGAGAGTAGTAGAGAGTGAGTAGTGGAGAGTGAGAAGTAGAGAGTGAGTAGTGGAGTGTGTAGTAGAGTGAGTAGTAGAGAGTAGTTGAGAGAGAGTAGTAGAGAGTGAGTACTAGGGAGCAGTAGAGAGTGAGTAGTAGAGAGTAGTAGAGTGAGTAGTAGAGAGAGAGTAGTAGGGAGTAGTAGAGTAGTAGAGAGTGCGTAGTAGAGAGTAGTGGAGTAGTAGAGAGTGAGTAGTAGAAAGTAGTAGAGAGTGAGTAGTAGAGTGAGTAGAAGGGAGTAGTAGAGAGTGAGTAGTAGAGTGAGTAGTAGAGAGTAGTAGAGAGCAAGTAGTAGAAAGTGAGTAGAAGAGAGTAGTAGAGAGTGAGTAGTAGAGAGAGTAGTAGAGAGTAGTAGAGTAGTAGAGAGTGAGTGGTAGAGTGAGTAGGAGTAGTAGAGAGTAGAAGAGAGCGAGTAGTAGAGAGTGAGTAGTGGAGAGTGAGTAGTAGAGAGTAGTAGAGCACGAGTAGTAGAGAGTGAGTACTAGAGAGTGAGTAGTAGAGAGTAGTATATAGTGAGTAGTAGAGAATAGTAGAGTGAGTAGTAGAGAGAGAGTAGTGGAGAGTAGTAGAGAGTGAGTAGTAGAGTAGTAGAGAGTGAGTGGTAGAGAGTAGTAGAGAGTGAGTAATAGAGTAGTAGAGAGTGAGTGGTAGAGAGTAGTAGAGTAGTAGAGAGTGAGTAGTGTAGAGTGAATAGTAGAGAGTGAGTAGTAGAGAGTAGTAGAGAGTGAGTAGTAGAGAGTTAGTAGTAGAGAGTAGTAGAGAGGGAGTAGTAGAGAGAGAGTAGTAGAGAGATTAGTAAGAGTGAGTAGTAGAGTAGTAGAGAGTGAGCGGTAGAGAGTAGTAGAGAATAGTAGAGTGAGTAGTAGAGAGTAGTAGAGAGTGAGTAGTAGAGAGTGAGTAGTAGAGGGTAGTAGTAGAGTAGCAGAGTAGTAGAGAGTAGTAGAGAGTGAGTAGTAGAGAGTGAGTAGTAGAGAGTAGTAGCGAGTGAGTAGTAGAGAGTGAGTAGTTTAATTTAAAAGGAACACAATGAGGGGGTTCATTTTGCCATAGAAATTATGATTAGTGCTAAAAAAGAAAAATTAGGGCACATTTTGAGTGACTTCTCAAATCCTCTTCCATTTCAATAAAAAATTCTCACATGCAGACTGAAACATGCACTTTCAATACCAGCAGCAGACTTCCCTGGTGCGCAGTAGCTTTACTACAATGATCTAATAAGCAACTAGAGTGCTAACGTTCTGAATTTATGGCAAATGTGTGACATATCTGAATGCCTTCTCGATAGAATCAAAGTAAAAAACTGAAAGTATGTCCTACTGAGAAGACTGTAGTAAATGGGGATATTAGGAAACTTCATAACAAATAAGTCTACCAAGATGGCCACCAGAGACAAAAGAGCCCAAATGTAGCACAAATATCACCCAGATGTAGCCCAAGTATAGCCCAATGACAGGATGTCCCAGAGTGTTCTAAAGAACAACTAGAGCGCTAACAGTCTTACTTATGACAAAAGTATGGCACACCTGTAGCCATCTTGATTGGAATAAAGTGGTAACACTTACAACATTTAATTTGCAAAGGAACAAAATGAGGGGGTTCATTTTGCCATAGAAATTATGATTAGTGCTGCAGAAAGAAAAGTTAGGGCACATTTTGACTTCTCAAATCCTCTTCTATTTCATTAAAAAATTCTGACATGCAGACTGAAACATGCACTTTGAATAACAGCAGCAGACTTCCCTGGTGAGCAGTAGCTTTACTACAGTGATCTAATGAGCAACTAGAGTGCTAACATTCAGAATTTATGGCAAATGTGTGACACATCTGAATGCCTTCTTGATGGAACCAAAGTAAACAAGCATGAGTAGTAACAAGTGAGTAGTAGAGAGTAGTAGAGAGTAGTAGAGAGTGAGTAGTAGAGAGTGAGTAGTAGAGAGTAGTAGCGAGTGAGTAGTAGAGAGTGAATAGTAGACAGTAGTAGAGAGTGAGTAGTAGAGAGTAGTAGAGAGTGAGTAGTACAGAGTGAGTAGTAGAGAGTGAGTAGTAGAGAGTAGTAGAGAGTAGTAGAGAGTGAGTAGTAGAGAGTAGTAGAGAGTGAGTAGTAGAGATTGAGTAGTAGAGAGTGAGTAGTAGAGAGTGAGGAGTAGAGTGAGTAGTCGAGAGTGAGTAGTAGAGAGTGAGTAGTAGAGAGAGAATAGTAGAGAGTAGTAGAGTAGTAGAGAGTGAGTAGTAGAGAGTGAGTAGTAGAGAGTAGTTGAGTAGTAGAGAGTGAGTAGTAGAGAGTAGTAGAGAGTCAGTAGTAGAGTGAGTAGTAGAGAGTAGTAGAGAGTGAGTACTAGAGTGAGTAGTAGAGAGCAAGTAGCAGTGAGTGTGTAGTAGAGAGTGAGAAGTAGAGAGTAGTAGAGAGTGAGTAGTAGAGAGTGAGGAGCAGAGATAGAGTAGTAGAGAGTGAATAGTAGAGAGTGAGTAGTAGAGAGTAGTTGAGTAGTAGAGAGTAGTAGAGAGTGAGTAGTAGAGTGAGTAGTAGAGAGTAGCAGAGAGAGAGTAGTAGAGAGTGAGTAGTAGAGAGTAGTAGAGAGTGAGTAGTGGAGAGTGAGAAGTAGAGAGTGAGTAGTGGAGTGTGTAGTAGAGTGAGTAGTAGAGAGTAGTTGAGAGAGAGTAGTAGAGAGTGAGTAGTAGGGAGCAGTAGAGAGTGAGTAGTAGAGAGTAGTAGAGTGAGTAGTAGAGAGAGAGTAGTAGGGAGTAGTAGAGTAGTAGAGAGTGTGTAGTAGAGAGTAGTGGAGTAGTAGAGAGTGAGTAGTAGAAAGTAGTAGAGAGTGAGTAGTAGAGTGAGTAGAAGGGAGTAGTAGAGAGTGAGTAGTAGAGTGAGTAGTAGAGAGTAGTAGAGAGCAAGTAGTAGAAAGTGAGTAGAAGAGAGTAGTAGAGAGTGAGTAGTAGAGAGAGTAGTAGAGAGTAGTAGAGTAGTAGAGAGTGAGTGGTAGAGTGAGTAGGAGTAGTAGAGAGTAGAAGAGAGCGAGTAGTAGAGAGTGAGTAGTGGAGAGTGAGTAGTAGAGAGTAGTAGAGCACGAGTAGTAGAGAGTGAGTACTAGAGAGTGAGTAGTAGAGAGTAGTATATAGTGAGTAGTAGAGAATAGTAGAGTGAGTAGTAGAGAGAGAGTAGTGGAGAGTAGTAGAGAGTGAGTAGTAGAGTAGTAGAGAGTGAGTGGTAGAGAGTAGTAGAGAGTGAGTAATAGAGTAGTAGAGAGTGAGTGGTAGAGAGTAGTAGAGTAGTAGAGAGTGAGTAGTGTAGAGTGAATAGTAGAGAGTGAGTAGTAGAGAGTAGTAGAGAGTGAGTAGTAGAGAGTTAGTAGTAGAGAGTAGTAGAGAGGGAGTAGTAGAGAGAGAGTAGTAGAGAGAGTAGTAAGAGTGAGTAGTAGAGTAGTAGAGAGTGAGCGGTAGAGAGTAGTAGAGAATAGTAGAGTGAGTAGTAGAGAGTAGTAGAGAGTGAGTAGTAGAGAGTGAGTAGTAGAGGGTAGTAGTAGAGTAGCAGAGTAGTAGAGAGTAGTAGAGAGTGAGTAGTAGAGAGTGAGTAGTAGAGAGTAGTAGCGAGTGAGTAGTAGAGAGTGAGTAGTTTAATTTAAAAGGAACACAATGAGGGGGTTCATTTTGCCATAGAAATTATGATTAGTGCTAAAAAAGAAAAATTAGGGCACATTTTGAGTGACTTCTCAAATCCTCTTCCATTTCAATAAAAAATTCTCACATGCAGACTGAAACATGCACTTTCAATACCAGCAGCAGACTTCCCTGGTGCGCAGTAGCTTTACTACAATGATCTAATAAGCAACTAGAGTGCTAACGTTCTGAATTTATGGCAAATGTGTGACATATCTGAATGCCTTCTCGATAGAATCAAAGTAAAAAACTGAAAGTATTTCCTACTGAGAAGACTGTAGTAAATGGGGATATTAGTAAACTTCATAACAAATAAGTCTACCAAGATGGCCACCAGAGACAAAAGAGCCCAAATGTAGCACAAATATCACCCAGATGTAGCCCAAGTATAGCCCAATGACAGGATGTCCCAGAGTGTTCTAAAGAACAACTAGAGCGCTAACAGTCTTACTTATGACAAAAGTATGGCACACCTGTAGCCATCTTGATTGGAATAAAGTGGTAACACTTAAAACATTTAATTTGCAAAGGAACAAAATGAGGGGGTTCATTTTGCCATAGAAATTATGATTAGTGCTGCAGAAAGAAAAGTTAGGGCACATTTTGACTTCTCAAATCCTCTTCTATTTCATTAAAAAATTCTGACATGCAGACTGAAACATGCACTTTGAATAACAGCAGCAGACTTCCCTGGTGAGCAGTAGCTTTACTACAGTGATCTAATGAGCAACTAGAGTGCTAACATTCAGAATTTATGGCAAATGTGTGACACATCTGAATGCCTTCTTGATGGAACCAAAGTAAACAAGCATTGAAAATGCAATAGGTCTCGCCCTCGTTTAAGCTAAAACAATTATGCTTGTAATTAGGTGGCTTTTTAGCTTTGCTTGTATTAGTGTTTTTCAAACGTTCATGTACATAACATGCATATGTATGCATATATCCTTGTTCCGAAGTTTGCCGTCTGAATACCGCACTCAATTCGAGCGGGTGCCCGGTCCAGCGGTGGCGTGCCGCTAACATACAATGCTCCGCTGTCAAAAAACAGAAGGACCAGCACTCGCGTTAGCTTCAATCCCAGTTAGGATTTATTCGTGCAAAAATCAAAACAACAGACGCGTTTCAGCCGTAGCTTTCGTCAGTCAGACACTGACGAAAGCTACGGCTGAAACGCGTCTGTTATTTAGATTTTTGAATGAATAAATCCTAACTGGGATTAAAGCTAACGAGAGTGCTGGTCCTTCTGTTTTTTGACAGCGGAGCAATGTATGCGTATATGTATATCTATATGTATGCATGCATTTATATTTGTATTAATATAGATATGCAGATTATATATATGTTTATATATGTATGTATATATATAACGACCGTGAACAAGGTATTTTGCAAATACCGATACGAGTTGGTTGGGACCTGTGTGACTTTTTGATGAATTGCAAATGATTTAAGAATAAATTAATCTACACGAGCTGGAGTGCGACCCTATTTTTCTCTCAGAAGAAAATTGTGGCGCGTATATATATACACATACATATATATAAATGCATATGCATATACATGCATATATATAATGTGCATATGTGTGCGTGTAGAGAGAAGTAGAGAGAGGTAGAGAGGTCGAGGTGTAGAGGTAGATGTGTAGAGGTAGAGAGGTAGAGGTAGAGAGGTAGAGGTGTAGAGAGGTAGAGGTGTAGAGAGGTGAAGAGTAGTAGAGAGAGAGGTAGAGAGAGGTAGAGAGGTAGAGAGTAGAGAGTGAATAGTAGAGAGTAGTAGAGAGTAGTAGTGAGTAGTACAGAGAGTAGCAGAGAGTGAGAGTAGAGAGTAGTAGAGTGAGTAGTAGAGAGTGAGTAGTAGAGAGTAGTAGAGAATGAGTAGTAGAGAGTGAGTAGTAGAGAGAGAGTAGTAGAGAGTAGTAGAGAGTGAGTAGTAGGGAGTAGTAGAGAGTGAGTAGTAGAGTGAGTAGTAGAGAGTAGTAGAGAGCGAGTAGTAGAGAGCAAGTAGTAGAGTGTAGTAAAGAGTGAGTAGTAGAGAGTAGTAGAGTGAGTAGTAGATAGTATAGTAGTAGATAGTGAGAAGTAGAGAGAGTAGTAGAGAGTAGTAGAGTAGTAGAGAGTGAGTAGTAGAGTGAGTAGTAGAGAGTAGTTGAGAGCAAGTAGTAGAGAGTGAGTAGTGGAGAGTGAGTAGTAGAGAGTAGTAGAGAGTGAGAAGTACAGAGTGAGTAGTAGAGATTAGTAGAGAGAGAGTAGTAGAGAGTGAGTAGTAGAGAGTGAGTAGTAGAGAGTAGTAGAGTGAGTAGTAGAGAGTGACTAGAAGAGAGAGAGTAGTAGAGAGTGAGTAGTAGAGTAGTAGAGAATGAGTGGTAGAGAGAAGTAGAGAGTAGTAGAGAGCGAGTAGTAGAGAGCAAGTAGTAGAGTGTAGTAAAGAGTGAGTAGTAGAGAGTAGTAGAGTGAGTAGTAGATAGAGTAGTAGAGAGTGAGAAGTAGAGAGAGTAGTAGAGAGTAGTAGAGTAGTAGGGAGTGAGTAGTAGAGTGAGTAGTAGAGAGTAGTTGAGAGCAAGTAGTAGAGAGTGAGTAGTGGAGAGTGAGTAGTAGAGAGTAGTAGAGAGTGAGAAGTACAGAGTGAGTAGTAGAGATTAGTAGAGAGAGAGTAGTAGAGAGTGAGTAGTAGAGAGTGAGTAGTAGAGAGTAGTAGAGTGAGTAGTAGAGAGTGACTAGAAGAGAGAGAGTAGTAGAGAGTGAGTAGTAGAGTAGTAGAGAATGAGTGGTAGAGAGAAGTAGAGAGTAGTAGAGTGAGTTGTAGAGAGTAGTAGAGAGTGAGTAGTAGAGAGAGTAGTAGAGAGTAGTAGAGTAGTAGAGAGTGAGTAGTAGAGAGTGAGTAGTAGAGAGAGTAGTAGAGAGTAGTAGAGTAATAGAGAGTGAGTACTAGAGAGTGAGTAGTAGAGAGTAGTAGAGAGCCAGTAGTTGAGATTGAGTAGTGGAGAGTGAGTAGTAGAGAGTGAGTAGTAGAGAGTGGGTAGTAGAGAGTGAGTAGTAGAGAGTAGTAGCGAGTGAGTAGTAGAGAGTGAGTAGTAGAGAGAAAGTAGTAGTGAGTAATAGAGAGTGAGTAGTAGAGAGTGAATAGTAGAGTGTAGTAGAGAGTGAGTAGTAGAGAGTAGTAGAGAGTGAGTAGTAGAGAGTAGTAGAGAGTGAGTAGTAGGTAAGGAGTAGTAGAGAATGAGTAGTAGAGAGTGAGTAGTAGAGAGAGAGTAGTAGAGAGTAGTAGAGAGTGAGTAGTAGAGAGTGAATCGTAGAGAGTAGTAGAGAGTGAGGAGAGTGAGTAGTAGAGAGAAGTAGAGAGTGAGTAGTAGAGAGTAAGTAGTAGAGAGTAGTAGAGAGTAGTAGAGAGTGAGTAGTAGAGAGTAGTAGAGAGTGACTAGTAGGTAGTGAGTAGTAGAGAGTAGTAGAGAGTGAGTAGTAGAGAGAGAGTAGTAGAGAGTGAGTAGTAGAGTAGTAGAGAGTAGTCAGTCAGTGACAGTCTGTGTCAGTCAGTGTCAGTCAGTCAGTCAGTGTCAGTCAATCAGTGTCAGTCAGTGTCAGTCAGTCAGTGTCAGTGTCAGTCAGTCAGTATCAATCAGTCAGTCAGTGTCTGTCAATCAGTGTCAGTCAGTGTCAGTGAATAAGTTTCAGTCAGTGTCAGTCCGTCAGTGTCAGTCAATCAGTGTCAGTCAGTGTCAGTCATTCAGTGTCAGTCTGTCAGTGTCAGTCAATCAGTGTCAGTCAGTCAGTGTCAGTCAATCGAAAGCAGCTCTGCTGACCTGGTTCTCTCCCTCTAAAGCAGCTCTGCTGACCTGGTTCTCTGGCTCTAAAGTAGCTCTGCTGACCTGGTTCTCTGGCTCTAGAGCAGCTCTGCTGACCTGGTTCTTAGGCTCTAGAGCAGCTCTGCTGACCTGGGTCTTTGGCTCTAAAGCAGCTCTGCTGGCCTGGTTCTATGGCTCTAAAGCAGCTCTGCTGACCTGGTTCTCTGGCTCTAGAGGAGCTCTGCTGACCTGGTTCTCTGGCTCTAAAGCAGCTCTGCTGACCTGGTTCTCTCCCTCTAAATCAGCTCTGCTGACCTTGTTCTCTGCCTCTAGAGCAGCTCTGTTGACCTGGTTCTATGGCTCTAAAGCAGCTCTGCTGACCTGGTTCTCTGGCTCTAGAGCAGCTCTGCTGACCTGGTTCTCTGGCTCTAAAGCGGCTCGGCTGACCTGGTTCTCTCTCTCTAAAGCAGCTCTGCTGACCTCGTTTCTCTGGCTCTAGAGCAGCTCTGCTGACCTGGTTCTCTCCCTCTAAAGCAGCTCTGCTGACCTGGTTCTCTGCCTCTAGAGCCGCTCTGCTGACCTGGTTCTCTGGCTCTAAAGCAGCTCTGCTGACCTGGTTCTCTGGCTCTAAAGCAGCTCTGCTAACTTGGTTCTCTGGCTCCAGAGCAGCTCTGCTGATCTGGTTCTCTGGCTCTAAAGCAGCTCTGCTGACCTGGTTCTCTCCCTCTAAAGAGCTCTGCTGACCTGGTTCTCTGGCTCTAAAGCAGTTCTTCTAACCTGGTTCTCTGCCTCTATCGCAGCTCTGCTGACCTGGTTCTATGGCCCTAAAGCAGGTCTGCTGACCTGGTTCTCTGGCTCTAGAGCAGCTCTGCTGACCTGGTTCTCTGCCTCTAAAGCAGTTCTGCTGACCTGGTTCTCTCCCTCTAAAGCAGCTCTGCTGACCTGGTTCTCGGCCTCTAGAGCAGCTCTGCTGACCTGGGTCTCTTGCTCTAGAGCAGCTCTGCTGACCTGGGTCTCTGGTTCTAGAGCAGCTCTACTGACCTGCTTCTTAGGCTCTATAGCAGCTCTGCTGACCTGGTTTTCTGGCTCTACAACGGCTCTGCTGACCTGGTTTCTCTGGCTCTACAGCAGCTCTGCTGACCTGGGACTCTGGTTCTAGAGCAGCTCTCCTGACCTGCTTCTTACGCTCTAGAGCAGCTCTGCTGACCTGGTTCTCTGGCTCTAAAGAGCTCTGCTGACCTGGTTCTCTGGCTCTCAAGTAGTTCTGTTGACCTGGTTCTCTGGGTCTAGAGCAGCTCTGCTGACCTGGTTCTCTGGCTCTAAAGCAGTTCTGCTGACCTGGTTCTCTCCCTCTAAAGCAGCTCTGCTGACCTGGTTTCTCTGGCTCTACAGCAGCTCTGCTGACCTGGTTCTCGGCCTCTAGAGCAGCTCTGCTGACCTGCTTCTCGGCCTCTAGAGCAGCTCTGCTGACCTGCTTCTTAGGCTCTAGAGCAGCTCTACTGACCTGGTTCTCTGGCTCTACAACGGCTCTGCTGATCTGGTTTCTCTGGCTCTACAGCAGCTCTGCTGACCTGGGTCTCTGGTTCTAGAGCAGCTCTGCTGACCTGCTTCTTAGGCTCTAGAGCAGCTCTGCTGACCTGGTTCTCTGGCTCTACAACAGCTCTGCTGACCTGGTTTCTCTGGCTCTACAGCAGCTCTGCTGACCTGGTTCTCTGCGCTCACGATGCACGCACTCGACTTCCTGAAAATATATTTAAAAATAATATAAGTTTACTATAAGTACAAATATATTATTTTTATGAATATCTTAGATAATCTCTTGCCCTAATATGTATATTAAAGACACATACATATCATTTTGGAATATATTTTTTTGCGGGAGTCGCGCACCCTTTGCACCCCAGCATGTATATGACGGCACGCGGAACCCGCCACCACGCAAGCATCTCATACCGTAATGCGCATGTGTTGGAAATGCACGGAAGCATGAGTAGCGGACTGGTCGCATACCAATCGCGCACATCACGTAATATTAAATGTATATGATGTAACTGAAAAACACGCAGCCGTTGCACACCGTACGCGGATCCTTCACAACTTTTCTAAAATGGCGGCTAGAATCCGCGCACCCACTGTGATGTGTACGCTTTGAAAGCGCAACTCCGAAAAAAACTTGGAAAAATAAAATTTTAAAAAGAAAATAATATAAATATATTAAAATAAAAAATGAAAACAAAAAAATGAATCAATATTTAAAAATCTTTTTTTGCAATTTTCAGAAAAATATATAATGTTATTTAATGAAGAAAATATTTATAAATAAACAGTTAAAAAACTGTAGAAAATCAGTACAAAAAAATAGGTATAACTACTATCACATTTAAAAAATAGCATTTAAAAAACCTTTGAAATTCACTGAAAAAAACCATAGGTTTTAGAGACATTCTAGTTAGAAATTAGCATTTAAAAAAGCTTTGAAATTCACTGAAAAAACCATAGGTTTCAGAGACGTTATAGTTAGAAATTAGTATTTAAAAAACCTTAGAAATTCACAGAAAAAAACATAGGTTTCAGGGGTGTTATAGTTAGCTGCCCATTTCACTCGTACAAAACCATAGAAATTCCTCCGTTATAGTTAGTTCTGCTAACTATAACTCGCGCGCCCGCAATGCACTGCTGATGATGTCACATATTGCATCATTCATGACATGGTCAGTGACATCACTGATGACATCACTGATGACATCTCAAATGACATCACTGATGAAATCATCCACGTGACAATCTGATACACCTCATCTTACACTAGTATAACCTTTCATCACTCACTGTAAAATACAGAGTACCATATTTGAAACCATTGACACACCAATACCAGTTACTACATACCCACTCACTGATTCCTAAGTCTACACACACAACTCCCCATTCAACAACAGAATCATTTATACATGCAGTCACTAATTAATAGAAAACTATCAAATGCTCGTATACACATTTTTATACATTGACACATCAGCACTCATCTTAGTCGGTTGTGCAGTCATCCAACTCACTCATGAAATAAATTAATCACACTTACATTTACTCATTTACACAATTATCCAACAACACTTCATTTATTTAAACACATATTAACTCATAGTTAATATGTTAAAAAATCACAATTATACACTCATTCATATAGTTACTCTCACAATCACTGACTCTTAAACATACTTATTTATATACACCAACTCTCACATACAATGCCTTTTATTTGTTACTTTGTTGAAGATGTACAAGTAAAACATATATTCGCTCACAACACACAAATAAATACACTCAGTCACCCAAACAACTGTTTCCACATGCACTCTTAAACCTATACACCTAGTCAATCAACCATTCACACATCTATGCATAGAGTTACACACACCCCATCCAACCACACACAAACTCAGTGTCCCATACAAATACTCACCAAACTAATCAATAACTAATATACACACTCATGTAGTTAGTGACCAACTGATGCAGCATGTTATACAACAACAGAGACAGTGATGCACACATTCACATAGTTTAGTTACTAATCCATGTATTAAGTGAGACACTTTTAATTACTCACTTAAACAGACAGTCAGACAGCTACTAAATCCTCCATCCAGACAGTTATATATCCACTCAATCTTCAATACAGATTGGTATATATATAATACATATTTAAATTTCAAACTAAACCACATTCACTGGATGATGTCATCAGTGATGTCATCAGTGATGTCATTTGAGATGTCATCAGTGATGTCACTGACCATGTCATGAATGATGCAATATGTGACATCATTAGCAGTGCATTGCGGGCGCGCGAGTTATAGTTAGCAGAACTAACTATAACGGAGGAATTTCTATGGTTTTGTACGAGTGAAATGGCCAGCTAACTATAACACCCCTGAAGCCTATGGTTTTTTCTGTGAATTTCTAAGGTTTTTTAAATGCTAATTACTAACTATAACGTCTCTGAAACCTATGGAGTATTCAGTGAATATATTTATATATATATATATTCAAGTCCTAGATATATTTAAGGCTTGGCTTATGCACAAGGCCATGAACAATTTAGGCTATGTATATAAATACACAGTATTGATACACTACACTCTCTTCACCTCTTTCTCTGTGTTTTCACCATGGACTCAAAGCGCTATTCACCTTTTTCCTGTTCATAACATATTTTATGTAAATAATAATTTGGTAATACGCTTCCTTCTTTATTCATGTGAATTATTCTAGCTACATTAAAATATTTTTTTTCTCCCCCCAGTGATCAATGCTAGACATTATTTTACTCCTATAGATTCATTGTGCGCTGCCAAATGCTATTGGAATTTAAAGTAAGCTCAAAGTGAACTAGTGTTCTTAGAGATAAGTATACCCTCAGGTCCCCCCTGGCATATGTGTTGCACTTGTATGTTGTAACATTATTACCAAATGAAATGACCATATATATGTGATCAGTTAATTTATAGTATACCCCAGGGCATTCTTATAGGTGAAAAATGGACAATACATGTTAACAACAGATGCACATACATATTTCATTCACAATATTAGTCTTATTAGTCAATGCACATATTTTCGTATATCTGCAGCAGTTTAGCACCAGTTGCAAATTACATAGCAGATGCATGTTTTTAGTTTAGGAAAAAAAGCTATTTACATTCTCGTGACAGCATATTGTACTTTTAATGGATGAAAGGGTGTTTTCAATCACTCTGAAAACAGTTGTTAGAAGCTGTCTTTATTTATCCTTTCTAAGTATCATCCTCCATGTTAGTGAGGTATATTCGAAGCAAGACTCAGATAGCACAAGGATGTGATGCTGGGTGAAGATTATGTCTCAATGGTGTCATTAAAGAATACTGTGGCTGGTAGCCATTTTGTATTCTTAGTGACGTGTTCCCTGAGGCCAACCCATCACCACTTGGTGTTTCACGGATAGTATCAGTATCACAGTTAGATGATTGGTGTGTTCTGGTAAGTAAACACTAGGAGATGATGGACAGAGTGCTGAAACTTTTTAGACACTCACCCCCAGTCACAGATCTGGGTTGAATCCATCATTGTTCTTTAGCTCACTTTGCCTCCCCAGTTCTGACACAGCTATATGCAAATCAGTCCTGACCTTGTGCCTCATGGGAACAGTCCAGCCCGAACTGCCAAGCCATATCTTCCCTGGACCGGAAACAAGCATCCTGGGACCGGTTTTGGGCTAACAGCCCTCATCAGCCAGGCTAGCTTGAATCCAGTGGCAAAGTGAGCAAGGGACCCACGTCTGGGCACACCCTGCCAACTTATGGCGCACAAAGCAAACACAAGGAGATGATGGACAGAGTGCTGAAACTTTTCAGACACTCACCCCCAGTCACAGATTTGGGTTGAAGCCATCATCGTTCTTTAGCTCACTTTGCCACCCCAGTTCAGACACATCTATATGCAAATCAGTCTTGACCCTGTGCCTCATGGGAACAGTCCAGCCCGAACTGCCAAGCCATGTCTTCCCTGGACTGGAAACAAGCATCCTGCAGCCGGTTTCGGCCTAACAACCCTCATCAGCCAGGCTAGCTTGAATCCAGTGGCAAAGTGAGCAAGGGACCCACGTCTGGGCATACCCTGCCAACTTAGGGTGCACAAAGCAAACACAAGGAGATCATGGATGTAGTACAGAAACTTTTCAGACACTCACCCCCAGTCACAGATCTGGGTTGAATCCATCATCGTTCTTTAGCTCACTTTGTCACCCCAGTTCAGACACAGCTATATGCAAATCTGTCTTGACCCTGTGCCTCATGGGAACAGTCCAGCCCGAATTGCGAAGCCATGTTTTGTCTGGACCGTAAACAAGCATCCTGGTACCGGCTTTGGGCTAACAGCCCTCATCAGCCAGGCTAGCTTGAATACAGTGGCAAAGTGAGCAAGAGACCCACGTCAGGGCATACCTTGCCAACTTATGGCACACAAAGCAAACACATGGAGATGATGGATGGAGTGCTGAAACTTTTCAGACACTCACCCTCAGTCACAGATCTGGGTTGAATCCATCATCGTACTTTAGCTCACTTTGCCACCCCAGTTCAGACACAGCTATATGCAAATCAGTTTTGACCCTGTGCCTCATGGGAACAGTCCAGCTTAAACTGCCAAGCCACGTCTTCCCTGGACCGGAAACAAGCATCCTGGGACTGGTTTCGGTTCTGGTAAGCCGCACACACAGCCCAATAGCAGCAGGATAGTCTATTATGTCAGCGCAGCTGTGATCGGAATGCAAGACTGTGCCAAAGTCTGCACCATTTATCTTTTGAACATCTATATCCAAAAGCATATCAGAAAAAAGGGCGCTCATGCTTGCCTATTTTGTATGCAGTTCTGCATACCCGGCATATCTCTTCCTGTACTTTCATTTGCATTTTCACATTGTACTGTGGAATGCTTTTACGATCCCTCTGTTCAAAAATAGTTAATGCCTTCAGATGACATGGGCTATTCTTATGACAAAATATTGCAGCTTGTCTTTAGTAGGGCCATATGGTATTACCAAGCAATCTACACATTCCATGGAAAAATACACATCTTGACTTGTTTCTGTTTTAAGATTTACCTTCCTGCACACTGTACATCTAAGCTTGCCATTGGAAAATAAGAGCCATAGATACTCTTTACGTTTAATTATGAATTATTCCCAAGACCAGCAGGCTGGGTGATCAATTTGATCCACACTGTCCACCATGAAGGAATATGTGACTGTCTTTGGTGCCACAGCCATCTAACAAAACTTCATCTTCAGAACCAACTCTTTTCCTTTTCTTTGGCACCCTGCCACTTTCTCTTGTTTGCCTTGCGACACCCTGATTTGCGTTTGCCATTGGGCCTTCTGATCCGGAGCCTGGGGACTTATGTGTTTCCCCAGATGAGGCTGGAGCCTTTTTTTCCTGCAGCCACAGAAGCATCTACATAAACAATTGTGTAAATACATGCATTTTAAAATATGCACTATACCAAAACTCCCAATTTATTTTAACTGCTGGCTGTGGATACAAATGGGGATTTTCAGCAACACAATTCAAGAAAAAATCCATTTAATTTTTTAATACCACGGTTTACACTATATTGAATATTAGCCATTTGATGATGCCAATTTAGGTGTAAATTAAAATGTGGGAACCATACACTTAAGGCATTTACTTGAAAAACATTATTTGTAAATGCATTTGCGCAATGGAATCAAAGGGGGATGAAATGCTACATTGTTTGTATCCACGAGCAGGTTCCAATAAATGTGAGTGAATACAGTGGATGGTCTCAGAACCTGGCACAGACACTTTTTACCTCTTTAAAACTTGACGTCGAATTGAAGAACGGCGAATAGTGCAAAGCTCTGGATTGGACTACCTGCAACTTATATGGCAGGCTGAAGGGTCTGCGGTCTATGCAGTGACACTGCTTTGCCTCCGATCTAGCAGTAAATCTGATCCCTCTCTGGCCTTGCAGTGCTGTGGTTTGATGATGACCTGTCTTTCTATTTTGGGAAAAGAAACCCGCTCATCTGGTTTATGGTGAGTGTCTTGAAACCAAGGAGGGGGGCTCTTCAAATCCAATGGGACAGAACACCCATAAAACTCAATAGCTAAAAACAAATTTTCCCTTTGGAAATCCCTACACACTGTTTACCCACATTCAGAAACTCTACCAAATTATCAACTCTCATACCGGAACACAATTAATGCTCCACTTGGGATGTATAGGCACTTATACACGTGTTTAATAAATCTTACCAAAAAGAATTACAATAAAAATATATATCACCATATAAAACAGTACATAAAAATGGTAAAAACACATTAGATTACAATAAGTACAAATTCATGATGAGACAAAGTCCCTGGAAAAGAAAACTAAGAAAGACAGGGAAATTTGTCTTATGATTGTTAATTTGAAACAATAATAGACAGCAACTCGCAGGGGAATGGCTTCCCTGTCTTTATGTGACCACTGACTTTCATCAAATTTAACAGAAGCACTCAGCGTCGACGCGTTTTGGTGAAGCAATAATAATTAGGCCACCTTCATCAGGACTCAAATGTTTCTTGCATCCTTTCCTTATTCACATAGCATAGTGGTATAGTATTTACACACCGGTGCACAGGCACTCGGGACGATGTAGCTCCAATATAATTTGGAAAAGGCAAACCAAATATTTCGATGATTATTATGATGAAAGTCAGCGGTCACATAAAGACAGGAAAGACATTCCCCTGCGAGTTGCTGTCTATTATTGTTTCAAATGAACAACCATAAAACAAATTTCACTGCCTTTCTTAGTTTTCCTTTCCAGGGATTCTGTCTCATCATGAATGTGTACTTATTGTAATCTAATGTGTTTTCAAAATTTTTATGAACTGTTTTAGATGGTGATATATTTTTATTGTAGTTCTTTAAGGCAAGATTTATAAAACATGTGTATAAGTGCCCCAGAGTGGAGCATTAATTGTGATCCTGTATGAGAGTTGAAAATTTGGTTTAATTTGGTACAGTCGCTGAATGTGGGTAAACAGTGTGTAGGGATTTCCAAAGGGAAAATTTGTTTTCAACTATTACGGTGAGTGTCTACAATAGCACAATCTGAGAAATCTTTCAATTAAAGAAGGGAATATTAAATAATAGTCAAGATGAATTCACTAAACAATAATGATCATTCTGCACTGGTATCTACAGAAAGTGGAACTGCACAATACAATTATTCTGTGGCTAAGCTGAGGTACAAAAAAACTACTAGACATCAGTAAATCCTGGTTTAAAGACCACTGTTCTAACAATTGAGCTATGCGTCCCATTCCTGCACCTTCTGATAAAGTAGGTACTACCTGACTGTTCGAGTAAACCCCTAGATATTTTACTGCAGTACACATCTTACAGCAGCTGGTAAAGCAGACATGGATCGTAATAAGTTAATAAACTCTGGCATAAAGCATTTTAGTTAGCACAGGTGATGCTTGTGAGAAGGTGCGTTGGTATATGCTGTCCACTAGTTAAAGTGGGCACCTTGTACCAGGCCACACGACCCTTATGATGTATGAGGTCAAAGATACCCATATTGAAAGCTATCCTAGTGGTAGCTATGGAGAGCAGCCTTCAGGCTTAATCTTGAAGGAATGTAAAGTAGCTTGTTTTACCAGAATATCACCTCCTAAATGATTAAATGAAAGGAGAACCACACAGTGTTTATATAAAAATATGTATTTATTAATATAACACCCTCTACTAGTCTCTATACGAGGCTAGGGCAAAAAGCACACAATACTGAATCAATAGAACATTCGTAAATAGCAAAATACACAGCGGGCTCCAGGGGGAGATCGGACCATAAACTAAAACAAGCATTTGCAATGCAATAGGTCTCGCATTTGTGAGGGTTTGAATTATTGTCATTGTAAATGACAATGCCTTTTGTTTATGTGTTGGTTTTTAAAAGATAAATAAAAGACATTGTCATTTACAGTACCAATAGCTTAAACTCCCGCAAATGTAAGACCTATTGCATTGCAAATGCATTTTTGTAAAAGCGCCTCATGCCGCGCTTTCACTTTAATGACAGCCACTCCCCTTTCTTTAGACAACCTGCGTTTAAAGAAAGGTGCGCGGCCGCCATTAAAGTGAAAGCGCGGTGTGGAGTGCTTTAAAAAAAAAAAAAGCATTTGTTTGTTAGGTTGACAAACAAATGTTTTTTTTTTTTGTAAAAGCGCACTATGCCGCGCTTTCACAAATAATAATTAAAGTTAAAGTGCGGTGTTGCGGAGCTTTAAAAAAAAAATGATATGGCGTGGGATGCATTAAGTAAGGCACACGCTGGTAAAAGAAAGGCACACGCTGGCTAAAAATAAGATAAAAGCAGTTGGGAGCATGTCCTACCTGCCGAAAGTAATTAAAGAAAATAGTGCTCCGAGGCTGTAATTAAAGCCTACTGAGTAACTACGCATGTAAGAGGGCCAGTCTTTATGGGAGGTTACAAGATGAGGCAAGGTGGTTAAACTACGAAGCCTATTGACCAATGAAAAGCCATAAGTTTACAAAGGGTTGTGACAGGAGCCAATTAAAACAAGTGTGTACATTATTTGGACCCCTCTTCATTCTATTAGATGTTACGTGTATAGGAAAATTATTTTTAAAAACCACATAAATATTTGGGAATTACCAAGTGTATCATTTCATAATTTCTGTTGACCTCGGGTAGTCTAGCAGCGACCATAACGAAACATTTCAAAGCGAAGACGCAATGTCCATATGCGCTGCTGTGTAATTTCAAAACCAGAGTGAAATAGCCACGTTAGTGACAGCATATTAAACAATTGTTTCTATATTAGAAGGTTATACGTCGAAAGAAACATGGGCTGACTTCCTAGGAGAGCTTTGAAGTTTGCATACAATATTGAGGAATTGACACGTAAAATGGAGTGATGGAGTGGTAACTCTCTTTTAAAGTTTGAGGTCTTTACCTACGGGTTTTAAACATCTCATGACACTGCTATAATGCACAAAAGAGACTAGCGGTACAGGCTTCAAATGCGTACCGGGTAACCTAAACGTGGGAGAATTGCAAACCGTTCCTTCGGTATGACCACACGTGTTGTCGTTCACGCAGTGTTTGTTACCTGGTTGCTTGCAGTGTTGCAGCTTTTACTTCGGAGTACAGTGTAAACACAGACTGTGCATCTGCGCCTTCTTTAACATAAACAGAAAAGAGCAATGTGGCGGCCAAGTTGAAATCATTGACTCGGCAAAGTGAACATAAGGTCCAAGGCGACCGAAAGCCCGCTTTTTGGGGGGTTAAGTCTGTTCTTGGAGATCTTGGGTTTTAAGCGTTTTCTAAGAAAATATCCACTCATCTTCCGAGATTAGAGCCTGCCGTTTATGCGCTCACGAAACTCCACTTTTAAAAGATGCGATTCGTAGTGTAACCTCATAGTTTCAATGAGAGCCGTTGAAAATATCGCACACACCTCAGAAAATACCCAATTCAAGTCCTTATAAAATGTTGACATTTCCGTATAACAACCTGAATTGGAGAGCCGTGAACTCTAGAGCACAACGTGTTTCGGTGTTTTTCATTTGAATTATTGATTCGCATTGGATGTTTGTATTCCACCGCCACGACATGCAATAGTCTGCAAACCTGCAGTCACATACACGCTTGAACTGTGTTTGTGGGCATCTAAGTCAGAAAAGAGAGCTCACAGGATAGCTCATGGTAGGCATTACTGAGACAACATTTTCACTGTTCTGCATCCCAGAAAGGCTCCCACATTGTGGCTGAAAAAGCATTAACATGCACAAGCTTTCGCCACGCGGCCGCGGCCACGAAAGTGAAAGTGATCGCGATTGCGATCGCGTGCTGCGGAGGAAAGACACATGGCGCTGCGCGCGTGCACGTTCACGTGCACTGAAGCTTTAGGCCACGGCAGCACTTTGAAAAGCCCGTATACAAAATGTCTCGGCCAGACCAGCGCATGTGCTGGATCAGGCGAGACCTAAAAATGGTATAACAACAATCACCCTTATGCATCAAGCCAAAATCCAGTCGGTAAAATACCGATTCCTTATTAGCTCCCGGTATTAAGTAAAAAATACCCAATCCCAATGCATCAACCCAAAAGCAGAAATCGGTATTTAAGGAATCCTTAAATAGCGATTCTTTAAATAGGGATTCCTTAAATACCGATTCCTTAAATAGCTCTTGCATTTAAGGAATCCCAAAGTGAGATTCCTTAAATGCAATGCATCAAAGTTAAAAAATTAGCGATTTCGCTAATAAGGGGAGCAAATTACCATGAAGATGAACTGCATGGTAATTTGCAAAAACTTTGAAAAATGCACTTTTGTGCATTTTTCAAAGTGTCATGTTGCGCACACACATGCCCTTAGAGCATGTGTGTGTGCAACATATGTGCACATATCATTTTCAGGGGTGCAACAGGGTGTCCTTTTGACACCCTGGCACCCTTGAAAGTGCTCCAGCTATTAGCGATTCGGTAATACCGAATCGCTAATACAGAATGGCTTTACATTCATTCCTATGGGCCTCCAAGCCCATAGGAATGAATGGGTAGGTATTCCTTATTACCGATTCGGTATTACCGATTCGGTAATAAGGAATGTTAAGGAATCGCTATTTGAATAGCGATTCCTACATGCATAGCCTTTTGCTATTCCTTATTAGCGATTCCTTATTTTTCGCTAATAAGGAATCGCAAATGCTAATGTTGATGCATATGCCCCAATGACTTAACTAGACACAGTGCCTAGAGCACGTAGAATCGCTGGGACCCGAAGGAACCACCCAGAGGAGTGACACAGGGAGCCCACGGAGGACGGGTGCATTAATTGTGATCCTGTATGAGAGTTGAAAATTTGGTTTAATTTGGTACAGTCGCTGAATGTGGGTAAACAGTGTGTAGGGATTTCCAAAGGGAAAATTTGTTTTCAACTATTACGGTGAGTGTCTACAATAGCACAATCTGAGAAATCTTTCAATTAAAGAAGGGAATATTAAATAAAAGTCAAGATGAAAGCACTAAACAATAATGATCATTCTGCACTGGTATCTACAGAAAGTGGAACTGCACAATATAATTATTCTGTGACTAAGCTGAGGTACAAAAAAACTACTAGACATCAGTAAATCCTGGTTTAAAGACCTACTTCTCTCACCAGGCCTTCTGGAATACTGGTCCAAAGATTAACCATTGTCTACTCGCTCCTTACCAACCCAGCAAACAACTCCGCTCTGCTAAAGCATTTCTAGCCGAAGCTCCTAGGATTAGGAGATCAAGAGCAGGAGGTAGATCCTTTTCCCATAACGCGGCCAAACTTTGGAACTCTCTCCCTGTATACCTCAGATCTGATTCTAATTTGCTTTCTTTCCGGAAAAAGCTTAAAACATTCCTCTTCGCTAAATAATCACTCCCGAAGCTATCGCGCTACGAGGCACTATCTTCTTCTATTTTAGCACTTGGACGCCCTTGGGCAGCAGTCGCGCTTAATAAAATTTCTTTTCATTTCATTTCATTTCAGTGAGGAAACATGGATGCGTGCTTTGAACAACTATAGAGGAAAGTTGCGGTTGGAAATGTACAAGTTAAGGACACTTCTAAGAGGACTTCAAACAAACCCTTTGCAACTTAGGAGGTTCTAAGGCCAGCCCACCAGTGAGTACCGAAGTACCCGTGTTACCTATCCTAGAGGAGCCGGGTGCATAGGGGTCAAGTGGTGTCTGAAACCTTCGTCGTTTTCAATGGAGAGCTGCAAAGAAGTCCTGCTGCCAGGAGGGTGAAGAATGTCCGGTGGAATCCAAGCCTGGATTTGAGGTGAGAAGAACCTGAAAGCAAAGGGGACAGAGTCTGGGTCACTTCAGGTGACCAGGGGCTCAGTAGTGGAATGCCCACCGATCTCAAGTGCTTCAGGAATGAAGAAGGGTTGCTTGACTCTGCAGCCACGGGGAAAAAGGGAGATGTCGAGGATAACCAGAGTCCAGAGGTGAGTTGTCCCACAAAGGATGTCAAGAGCTGAGGGGTCGGTGTCCGGCTGGAGCCCCAACAAGCCTTGGCAAATGCACCCCATGCGGTCAAAGGAAACAGGTTCCAGTGAGGACCAGCAAGGTCCAGGGGACTCTCCAAGCAATGGAGAGTCAGGGCACACCTGGAGCAACCAGGTAAGCCCATGAATTTACAAGGTGACCCTTGCTAGGACCCACAGGCCCACGGACCAGGGATCGCGAGGAGACCTCAAGCAAGTTTGCAAAGTACCAGCCCACAGGACACTCGAGGTGTGGAGGCCATAAATCTTTGGGTTCAAATACTGCTTGGGGTCAGGTCTACATGGAATTCAAAGCACAGGCTCAGGAATCGTCACTAAGCATATGCAACTACAAATGTACGCTGTGCACAGGGGTTCGGGTTGGACGGTCCTGTCCTTTCCCCCTGTGCTGGCACCATTTTGGCAGCCTAGCGTCAACACAGGCAGCCTTGCACCATGGTGCAATGGTGGCTCTGTTGCATGCAGGATTGTTTCTGTGCCGGAAGTAGCACCTTCCTGCACAAAAACAATCCTTAGAGGCTTTTTCCTCTTTCTTTGTGTGCTGCAGAATGCAGAAAATATAGAAAGTGGAAAAAACAAAGAGAACTAAAGATATTTCTCCTCATTATGCCTCCCTGGGGAGTCATAAGATTTTGATGCATTCCCAGGTTTACAAGTCCATGTAAATCTGGGAATGCTTCAAAAGCCATGGGAGTTGTGTGGGAACACCCACCGCAACGTCTCCCTTGTGCAGAGTAAGGCAACGCAATGATTTGCACTCTGTTGCATTACTTCATATTTATGAAGCCATTCAAAGCCATGCAAAGTGGTTTTGTGTGGCTTCATAAATATGACTTGGAGCTTTGCATCCTACATGTACGACGTTGCGTGTTGCAAGCTGGAAGCAAGGCCCTCTAAATATGCCCCTTAGTTTGGTGGGGGTGCAAATTCTGCTTTGCCAATCGCTGGTGAGTTGTACTACTACTGCTGGAACAAGGCCATTGGAGGCACGAATGGGTGAGGCAGACTGACATCAAGGGTCATGTGACCTCAGCGACAGAGTCACTGTTGCTCTAGGGTGTGCTGCTTCGTAGGCCTGCCCGCAAGACTGGAGGTGAACTTCAGTATGGATTGCAGTGGACATGGCTTCAAGGTTAACCCACACTGGCCACGGGTAAGGTCCAACTGCTGGTGCTAGGAGACCAGGGCTTCTAAGGTCTAGCGGGCCTTCTAAGGTCTATCAGGGAATGTGCTCCCTCAGGAGAGTGGTCTGGTGGACTGTCATGAAGGCTGAACCTGGTCCATCAGTTCCAAATTCTGTAGCTCTGGCCATAGTGCCACTTCCTCTCCCCGTACACTTCCACTGAGAGAAACTTGCATTGCCTTCAGCTACAACCAACTTGTGCCCCATTATAATCACCTGGATGTGACTCAATTGAAATTGTGCACCGCCTTAAAAAAAGTAACAATATCCTGGAAAAAGCAAACACTCATAGGTAATGCAAGATTATTTACAGAATGCAAAATATAAACAGGAACAACATGGTTACCTTAACGCTTTTACTCTCATTGTTCAGAAATCAATGAGTGTTTTTGCCTCAAACATTGAAGACATGATTACAGGGATCCTCTGGTACACAGACGTGCCTTTGTTGCTCTCGTGGACAGTAAGGAAGGAAATAAGCAGGGGTAAGAAGAGAAAGGGACTCTTCAGTAGAATCTGATCTGACTCACAGAAACCCACAAGGGCTCCCCCACATTCTCCACAGTTGCTCAAACATCGGCGTTATGTATTCAAGTGTCCAGAAAAGGATACCTTTTAAACTCTCCAACTTGGCTAACTCATCTTCCCACAACAAACTTGAGAGAGCTCTTGAGAATAAAAGACAGAATTATATTTTCATTCAGGGAATTAAAGGATACAGCCAACTTTCATTTTTTAGTGACATAATATTATGTCAGAGATGCTGTAGAGCGTCACTAAAAAATCATTAGCAAACCTAAGAGGTAAAAAAGGCGAGACCTATTGGCTTTGCCAATGCTTCTTTAGAAATCTCATTTGCTAAAGGGGGCACTTTGAGTTTGGTGGCAGACAGGGTCAAACCAGGAACCCAAAGCAGCCCTGGCAAATTTTGTCAGAGCAGCCCCCGTACTTTGTGTCGCAAGCGAACGCAGCAAGCGAGCCTGACCAATACAAAGGGTACATGGAGGGAGAAAAGTTTGGAAAAAATGACATAAATGGTCCATTCTAAAACGCATTTATTATATATTCAATTGTTTTAGCTTTTAGAGCACAGTAAATCATGACCTTACAGTGCACCAGGATAGCACAATCTTGTTGGGGCCCTTCAATGATTCCCTCATTCTCACCCTCCAACAGTGCCCCTCATCTCTCTATAGCCCCTCACACATATTTCGTTTGTTGTATAGCACCTCTCATACCAGTGTAGTGAGTTGAAGCACTTTACATCATGCACACATACAGAGCCAATTAATCATATGTGTGCAAATCATTGTTTATAAAATGTTATACAAGACAAAGGGGACTACAAGGTGTACAATTCACATGTCACCCATATTGGTAGCCATGTTTTAAGAGTGTTTAGTCTGGAAAAGCACAGATTCAGGATTTAAAACGTAAGACAGTGGTTGGATTTGCTAAGAAGAATGTATTTCTACCCAAACAAACCCATTTTAACAGTATTAGGATAATGGAAGACTGGGGGGGAAACATAACTTTCAAACCTGCACCATGCAGTTAGCATGCAGCTCTTAGATGGCAGGTCATAGCTCACTGTGCTACATTTATTAGGATTGCAAGTTAATGATTGCAAGTAACTAAAGGATCTTTGTGACAAAAGCTTTAACCCACTGAGCTATGCACATTAAATACAGATCTGTATGGTACACGTTCTTTGCAGTAGGCATATTAACCCTCTGCACTACATTAGATGAGTTAAAACTCTTCCACTAGACAAAACCCTGATCTCTCTCTAGCAGGAAGATAAATCCCCAGATATATCAATCTTGACACTTTTATTATTACAGGGAAACTGCAGGATTTGCAAGGACAGTGATTGTGATTTTGTTACTGGGGCAGATATTGCAGCATTGCTCCAAAACCGGCCTCCCAGTTACAAAACTAGCCTCCCACACAAAACCCGGTAGGGCCAGTCCAGCCTTGGTGCCAGGGTCATTTGTTTTCACAATCCGACCCTGGATGGGGTCCAAAAGGGGCTCTGGTGCTCTGGGGTCACAGAACTGGACAACTCGGGCTGCTTATATGTTATATCCTTAAAAAAGGTACAGAGTATGTTTTAAAAAGTCTGCATCCCTGAACACAGACAGAGCAGTGGTACGCATTTTATAAACTAAAATAAGGTACACAGCTGATAAGACATTAAACGTTTTGCACAGTTATTTTTTTTTAAAAGCACCAAGGTTTCTTTAATTTTCCCAACTTACTTGATGTTTGTTTGTTAAAGAGCACCGAATTCAGCTCCTGGCAGGCCAGGCTGCTTTTGTAGGCCACAGTGCTGAGAAAAAAGCAGGGCTGTAAAGGAGGGGCTGGGGACCTCTCGGCAGGCACGATGAACGAATTTCAGGAGAGGCTGGTGGGGCTGGGTCGGCACTAGGTACAAAGACCAGTGGAGGGCCTCTTCTACTGCAGCCTCCTTTCCTCCTATTTTCCAGGTCTAGCTGGGTGGAGACTAGAGTGGATTGGCACAGTCAGCCACGAATTCCACACTAAAGCCCTCTTCTTCTTCTTTACGTGGAGGCGTTGTCAGTCAAGGGCGAGGCTACTAATGCATCCTGAAAAAACAGTTGTATTGGTCATAGTAGGGGCAGACAGATAGCATTGTCACTAAATGAGGTGTAAATCATTGCAGCAGCAGGGCTATCATAGGTGGCCATTTTGACGTGCTTACCCAAGATGGACGGCGCCTACAGTGTGGTTGGGCAGGCCACTGCCCCCAAATACAGAGGAGAAGGAGGAGGAGGTTGGTGTGACTGCAGAGGCCTTCCTCAATGTGCACCGCACAGGGTTGGATGATCACGTAACCATTTTTAAGTAAAGACCATTCCTCCCATCACAGGACGCATTTATAAAATAAAGAAGTAGGGGAATGGACTGTATTACATTTCAAAAGTAGGGGCACGCTATGCCCTGCCGGTCCCATCCCCTTCGATCACTGGATGAAGCCAGGTTAAAGATTCCATTGTATTCACTGTGCTTCATATATATATCTCTACCACGATTCCCACTTTAACAATAAACCCTACTTACTGTCAAATGAGAGAATTTATCTTCCATGGTCTATGTCCTTGAGGAGGTGAATTTTTTTATCCCATCTAGTTAATGAAACATGACTATGTCCTCCCAAGCCCTACTGAAAAGAAAAACAAGAGCTAAAACTGATTTTTTTAACCTCATAATATTAAGTAACGCTTAAGCACAGACCCCGGAACAGAAAATAAGCCCGGGCAGCAAAATAAAAGAGGCCCCCAATAGGGAATGAGATAGCTAAACGCCTGACCCTTGCACGCAAATTGGGGCAATTTTGAAGAGTAAGTGTTTTGCAAGGTATGGAAGAATGCATGTATTTGAGCTTGCTACAAGCAATGTTTGTTTTATTATCAGACAAAGTACCAGTAAAAACCGTCAAAAAAGATAATAAAACAGTCACTCACACAGCCAAACAAACTGCCCACTCACGGCCCTGTCAGACCAGCCCCTCGGGCACTGCCTTACTGCCCTATAGGCCAGTCTGACCCTGTAACCCTCTTGCCTGTCTCACTGCCCTTTCTGCATGTACAACTCCCTCTAGTCACAACTAACAAACCTCTCTTTCTTTTACCAGGTTACACAGTTCTCGCCTGTTCTTTTCACAGTAAAGCTTGCACCAAAGCGCTAACAGACCAAATATATAGTGAACATGTGCTATAGAAAAACCATGCTACCTACACTAGAAAGCAGAGATGTTTTATTTTCACAAGGGACAAGTGATTCGGTTTTCTCTTTAGTCTTGCCGCATAGAGGCAAAACATTTCCACTGTCTCTATTTTAGCTTGAACCATGTATCTGAAAACTTTTTATGACCTTTCAGTGCTATCCAGTACAGAAGAGTTATAAATTATATGATATTGTCTCATAAGAACTATTTCTTATGAAAGGAGCACCTCCTATTTTAAGTAACTGATTTTACTGCCTATGCACAGTCATTGAGAACGACTCTGATTAGGCTCAATGTATTATTTTTCAGGTTTAATTTTGTGAATGACACATGAAGCATTAATGTGCCAGACACTATTGGAGATGTACAAAATCATGGTTTGGGTATACGCTATATGGAATTGCTGACTTTCTGACTGGTTGAGCCAGAGTGTTATGTAAGAATTATGGTTCAGGAACTTTGGCCCCCCTTACAATGGTGGTCAGTCGAGCATCCAACCGCCATCATTGTGAGATGGAGACCGCCAGTCATGTAGTCTGCGGCTCCATGTGCCATTTTATGATCCAACTGCCGTGCAGGCGGTCAGAAACATGCCTTTTCCAATTGCGGCTTGTACTGCAGCCCGGGAAAAGGCCGCAGCTCAAGCTGCAATTGGAAAAGGCATGTTTTGAAACATCCATGCACTATGTGTCAGGTACCATGTGGTGCCTGGCACATGGTGCATGGATGTTTGGGGAGGCACCACATGTGCCCCCCCGGCCACATTCCAGTGACTCACAGGGGTCCCAAAGTCCATTTCCATCTGCCTTTACATGGAGGCGGGCCCGCCATGTAAAGGCTGAGTGAAAGGGACATCCTAATCCCTACGGCGGTACCTCCGCAGGCACCGCCCCCATTGTAGGGATTAGGTTCAGACCGCCGCCTTGATGTGCTCCTAGAGCCTGTTGGAGGTGGCAGTCTTTCCCCCTGCCCAACTTGCTCCGACCACTGGAATTGTCATCCAGTGGTTGAGCACTGGATGTCGGGTGGGCCGCCACCGATGGCCTGTGTGTGGCGTTCCTCCCGACATCGGAATGAGGCCCTTAGTTTAGCCTCTGTACTGTATACTTCCAATGGCATCTGATGTATTTATCGATTCGCTGTTAGAAAGAAATCCAACCTTCACAGAAATCATTAAAGTAATGTACTGCATTGCAGGGGCAACATTCAGCAAGTCTGTTATTTTCCGTATATCCCATTACCACGATTTATAACTTCCCATCTGATTTGAAGACTTCCTACCTGTTTTGAAACGAAAAGGCTCAGCTGGGTCATCCACCTCAGAGGAGCGGACCGCTTGGCGCTACAGTACTCTCCCTGGAAAGCGTTATCAAGGGGACTGTGGGAAGTCTTGGATAAGGCCCTGAACCCGTACGAACCACCATAAGAAACCGACCAGAAGACTCTTGTTTGTAACGCACAAGGGCGTACCCACATCGCTAGGTGGGGAATAAAACGCAACTGACATGTCGGATATTAAGGGCTTCCCCTTTTAAGTCAGGATGGTATACCTCTCTACTTGTCTGTCCTATCCTCTTCCTCCTCCTATTTCTAACTTTCCTATCCTTTTCCTCCTTATACTTACTTATCTATCAAAATATAGCCAGCAAAGGGTGATCCGCACAAAATGTACTGTATTATTTTGTGTTTACGCCAACGGTGGTTTAACCCATATAACAGCCTTGTGTTTCTTGTATATACCTTATATAAATAAGATTGAGGGGAAGAGGGGAAATCAAAATGGAAATGCTGCTCCAAGCAGGTGTTTTAGTTCTGAAAGTGGGACATAGAAAAATCAGAAAACACTTCGAAGGTGCAACAAAGTACAGGTCGAATTTTCAACATCTGACTGAAGATTGTTCGATTGCTGTATAAAACAGGGGGTTATAAATATGGTATCTACAATAAATAGCTTCCTGCTCTGGCAAACAAATCATTTGAACCCACAGGATGAAAGCCTCAAAAGACCCTAACCCTGTTTTCACACAATGACACGAATGAGAAGCTTATCCAGTCAAAATATTGTTTTTTGCATTCTTCTGCTTTTAGTCCTGCAATAATATTGTGGAAAATAGTTACTACATGTTTGGGAAAACTAGAACTCGATAAACTTTTCAAACCTGACGAGACAACTTGAGCCCTCTCTGCCATCACCCTGTACTCATCTAATGCACATCAACCTTTGCCCCACATAGTACATAATGCGCCCAAATTTCAAATCAGTATTTTTTGTGTGCTGCAGATGAATATGTGCCCCAGCAATACATATATCCTTCCACCACTGACCTGCCTATCACTCAGTGCTCTTCTAATGCGCAAACATCAAGTGCTAATCTCATGCACAGAACTAAGACCCATATGTACGAGACTCCGCTTTTGCATTTCCTAAATAGCCAATCCTAAGAAATCGCTATTTAGAAAATGCTAATTGGACTGTGCGAAATTTGGGATTTCCTAACAGCGATTCCTATGGAGTTGCAGTTACTATTAGGAAATCGCAAATTTGGTAATGCAAAACCATTCGTAACCTTGGGTCTAAGGCCCATAGGTATGAATGGTTGTGATTCCTATTAGGAAATCGCAAATTTGGAAATGCAAAAGCATTTGTACCCATGGGCCTTAGGCTCCCTTAAATGTGATGACCAAGAAAGTGGTGGTCTTGTAAAGCGCCCCAATGCTCTCAGGGCGAGTGCGTGCTCTATGGCAGTGCAGAATACTTAATTCGGGTGCATTTTTAGGTCTCGCCTGACCCAGCGCATGCGCTGGTCTGGCAAGACTTTTTGAGAGGGCTCCAAATAGTGCTACAGGCCAGCCTAGAGCTACAGTGCATGTGCGTGGGTGCGCGCGCCGTGCTTGACCGCGATTACTTTCACTTTCGCGATCACTTTTGGGCCGCACGGCCGCTTGGCATAGCCAATAGGTCTCGCTTTTGGGACCTTATAAGTATTTAGTTATGCAACTGTTGCATGGCTAAACACTTATAAGGTCCCAAAGGCGAGACCTATTGTCTATGCCAATGCTTGTTTACATTTGCACCTGGTTACCATCGGGCTGGATAACAGCTTTTCCTAAATTCCCATTTCGCATTTAGGAAATGCTATGCACATGGGGTTAGGAAATCGCAAATAGGAAATCCTTTTTTGTGAATTCCTATTTAGGGAATCGCGAATAGCAATTTTCACTGGGTAGAAAATGCGATTTGTGGCTGTGTTTCTGCCTTTTGCACAGAAGGAAAGCTATTTAGCATTTCTAATGGCCCAAAATAGCGATTCGGTCCATTAAGAAATGCTAAATAGCTTTGTACATATGGGCCCAAGTCCTCCCTAAGGCAAATCATACTGAACTCCTGTGCGGCACATCACCCGGTACTCCATGGAAGCTCAGTGGACGTGTATCATCCAGCTATATTATGCTATGTTGTTGTGTTATGTTATGAGTATTTGTATAGTGCATTTCTACCATAGAGTTGGGGTGCTCACTACAGTTTTGAGCTACTCAAGAAAATAGTTGGTCTTTAGACATTATGTTTGGTTGTGATTGGGATTGTTTATTAATGAATTATACTATGTGGTTGCCACTTAGGATACAAGCGATGAATGTATTGTCCTTCCTTGAGATGCATTACCTAATGCTCCGCTGAGGTGTCCCAATGGTCAGTGGTGTAGCAATGGGGGCAGTTGCCCTGGGCTGTGTGACTTTTGGGGGTGGCGGTCAACCCGCTCTTCATGCAGCCACCGCTGGCAGAAACCGCCAGCACCCCCACCCCACTCTTCGTGCAGCTGCCGCGGGTGGCAACGGAGAAACCGCCCGTGCCCCCCACCCCGTTCTTTCAAGTAGCCATGGGCGGCAAAAGCAGTGACAGCCACGGGCGGCACAAGGGCTAGCTGCGCCACTGCCCATAGTACACACCACTGGTGCAGTTCGGGTTCCTCAATTTCCCCCTATTACCACGGACAGAGTGATTTCGCAGTCACACACACACATACACATCATACGCTGGTGGGGCCCATTACACCAACATTCATTCTATCAATCTATCCACACCTACCCACAGAAGGGGGAGAAACATCGATTCCGAACCACACTGCTTCCTTGATGGGAATTTTATCACTCTCCCTATTCTATCAAACCTTCGCTTCACTTCCCATCAAGAAATATATAGGTCAAGGAATCATTTAGTTGGGATTAGCTTAATGACTCCTTAATTCTCTGAAATTAATCAATAATACATTTCAATGAAAGAACAACCCGACACATGAATTCAATTTATATTTCTTTTATCTAAATCAAATGCAGGTTAAATCCTAGTTAATAAATTTCATCTTTTGTCATATTTACCTATTCTGGCTATTTGTCGTTTTCTAAGTCAGAATCTGGTCCTCAGTCATATCGTCAAAGTTCTGTTCTATCATAAAGAGTCACCGTCCTCTCCATCAGCATAACATCAGGATACTGGCAATGACGAAGTGCGTTCTCAACGACCCTCTCTAGTCTACTATTATTTATACTAAAAATTACATTCTATATGTTACAATCGTCATTTTCAGAGCTTCTCATTGGACAATCGAAATACATTCTAATACATCAGGAAACATTCAATGTCGTTCCCACATATTAAAAGTTCCAAAACGAATGTATGGGAACATTAGTAAGCCATAGTTCAGGTTGCAACAATTTCTGTTGAAGGGTTGGCCTTTCGCCCAGAGCAGCCTTGATGGGCACAGCGATGACAGTTCACCGGCAGGTCGCAGCTGCTGAAGCTTGCGCAGGCGCATTTCTCCTTTCCCTTCATTGATATTACTTTGTAAATTCTGATTAAGTCGGTGGCCATTTTATAGCAGGCCCAAATGGTCAACTTAAGTAAAGAAACACAAAAACGTCATTAATACATTTAAATGGTTAAACAGTGTTATTTCCCTTGCTAATACCCATATGTGTGTGCATTTATCTAGTATATGCAACGTTCAAAGCCATTAGTACTCGATTATTTAAGCATAATTCATGATAACATCACTTAAGCAACGTTTATCCTATTAATTTGCATACGAACTTAGTTTACATGTTAATTTTAGCCATGCAAAGCAATCCCACGTGTATTCTCTCGGTTAATAAGGTTGATTAGTTTTCCATACAACCCATTTTTAATTATTATGATTAATCATTAGTCGTTTTAATACAAACATACATAAAATGGATTGGGTATATAAAAGGAAAACATTTTACCCGCTCCATCACCACCACATGCTCCTCTGTTGAAAATGACTGGAAAACCCCTTGAAAAACATCATTTTGTGACCCCTGCTGCTTATCATCCTGTACCCTTGCTGTCTAAGCTTTTGGTGTAAATGTTCATTTGCATGTACTGCTGCCTATATGTTTGTTACTCTGAATGCTGTGTCTGTATGTGTGCTGGATGTCTGTTGAACTTTGCATAAAAATAGCTAGCGGTCATAAGTTGCTCTTTAACTATGTATGCATCATTTATGCGTGCACTGGCACCTGTATTTTGTGTTCCTCTACGCCTTTGCACTATGCAAAAGTCAACGCTATTGATGTTGCCAGCACTTGTTTGCATGCCATCTCTTTCCTTGATTTCAATATTACACTGCAAGGCATGTCTCTGCACACTTCCTGGTTTCCAACACCACCCTCAGCAGACAGCCAGCTCTCTTGAGCTGTAACATCTGTGCCTCGATTCGAAAGGTACTACATTTCGCACCTGCAAAATGTTTTTGGTAATTCTGAGCTCATTATCTTGCATTACACTGTGATTTTAGCAAGCCTCATTAAATGAAACCTCTCCAATGAATGTGTAAGCTAACTAGTTCTCAGTGTACAATTTAGCACGTCAGATTGTCTTTGGCAAGGTCACAGCAGCTGAGTGGTTTTCATGATTTTTGTAAAAGTACTCAGAGTAATGTTTATCCTGTGCCCCCATCCCGCCCTCGAAAGAACGCACATACAGGCACCATCTATTATTTCATCTCCTTTGTATACTTAGGCTACTATATTTTCTGAAACCATTGTTGCATTTCGTATTCCGTCTTGTCCTGTTTTTGAATATGGTTCTTTGTTTTCTACTTAGATCTAGACCACTGCCCCCTGAGAATCTTATTAGGAGTGGCCTCTTGAATCCGGTGGGCCAGTAATGGTAGTTAAGGGCCCTTCAGAATTACGAGTTTTTCTCTTTCACCCAGAGTTGTCAGCTGCTAATACCGGCTGAAATTTCCATGTAAAGGTCTGGCCTAAAATGAGGGATATCTGGGGGGATTAGACATTAAGTTACTGACTCCTCTGCTAATTCCTCGTTTCTCAGACACTCAGACACCAACTCATAATGGTCTGGATTTCCCCCACAGTTAGACCTGTCATCCTTCGGGTGCTCTACGCCTAAACTTTTTGCCTGCTTACCTCCTCTTTTTGCTGGTTCTTTTTGTTGGCCTTAGGACTCTGAGCACTTTACCACTGCTGATCAGAGCTAAAGTGCATGTGCTGCCCCCCTAAACATTGTAACATTGTGCATATACAATTGGCATATTTAGTTTACCTATAAGTCCCTTGTAAAGTAGTATACCACGTACCCAAGCCTGTAAATTAAATGCTACTAGTGGACCTGCCATTAAGCATAATGGGGCAACCCTGTGTCCCTCAGAACCTGGGTATAGTTGATAGGTACTACAATGTGTTCTGTTGGGTCATTCACCACACACACAGTGCACTTTACTGGGGATTTAGTAGTAAATCAAATAAGCCATGGAAACACCAATAAATAAACACAATTTACTGGAGGAGCACTTGCATGTTAACACTGAACAGCAGTGAGAAAGTGCACAGAGGCACTAAACCAGCAAAACAAAGTCCAACGTACCATTAAAAACAGACGGCCAGAAACAAAAAGACAGGATAAACACGCCAAAAGATGCCAGGTCTAACAATGTACTTTTACGTTTTGCATGTCCTGGTAATGACAAACACCCAAATTAGTTTTACTATGCTTTGAGGCCTACTCTTCTCGTAGGTTAACCTTAGGAATTTGTTAATACTTATTTAAGCTTTAATTCCTAATTAGAAAGGAGTGGCGTTGTCATGTTTTTTTAATCTTTGGAATGGCAATGATAAATACTCTTTACAGGTAAAGTTGAATTTAATGGACAAGTTACTTACCTTAGGTAATGCCTTATCTGGTAGAGACAAGATCTAGCCACATATTCCTTATCTTAGAATCCTCCCCAGGGGCCAGATTGGATCCAGAAGAAATTTTCAGCAGTATCTCTGCACGTCGGTAGAGGGAGGCAAGCGACTCCACAGTGATGTCATCTCCTGAATGTGACATCATCAGAGTCCATAAAAGCCATCCCCCAATGCGCTGACGTAAATTTCTTTGTGACCATTTCCGCTCCAACAACGCAGAGCCCCATAGAGAAACAGTATCAGGAAATAGTGTGTCAAAAGGGGAAACATCTTGTATCAACGAGTACTGATTGAAAGAACTGCAGTAGAATGCAAAAAGGGGATCTAGGAGACCACACATCCCTCAGTTTGCAGAGTGGAGAGGATGGGTGGGTCGATCAAATCAAATCAGGTGTTTGTTAAGCGCGACTACTCACCCGTAAGGGTCTCAAGGCGCTGGGGGTGTGGGGGAGGTTCGCAGGTTCCAGTCCCTCAAGGAGGGGGTCTGTCGAAGAGCCAGGTTTTGAGGTTTCTTGCGAAGATGGGGAGCGATGCTATCTGTCTGAGGTGGAGCGGAAGGTCGTTCCAAGCTCTGGCCGCGAGGAAGGAGAATGAGCGGCCTCCCGATCTGGTCTTTCTGGTGCGGGGGACCACTGCGTAGGAGAGGTGGGCTGATCGTAGGGTCCTTTGGGGTGCGTGGAATTTGAGTCGGCTGTTCAGGTATGCTGGTCCGGTGTCATGGAGGGCCTTGTGAGCGTGTGTTAGCATCTTGAAGGTGACTCTAGCTTTGATGGAGAGCCAGTGGGGTGTTCGCAGGCGCTGGGAGATGTGGCAGTGTCTTAGCAGGTTGAGGACCAGTCTTGCGGCGGCGTTTTGGATGTTCTGTAGCTTGCGGGTGAGGTTTTTGTTTATTCCGGCATAGAGTGCATTGCCGTAGTCGAGCCTGCTGGTGACCAGGGCGTGAGTGACGGTCTTTCTGTGTTTGAGGGCGATTCATTTGAAGGTCTTACGTAGGAGGCAGAGGGTGTGGAAGCAGGAGGACGAGACGGAGTTGATCTGCTGGTCCATTTTGAGCTCTGAGTCCAGGATGAATCCCAGGTTGCGTGCGTGGTCCGTGGGGGTAGGCGGGCTTCCGAGGGTGGGGGGCCACCAGGTGTCATTCCAGGCATCTGGGTTTGGGCCCATGATGAGTACTTCCGTTTTTTTGGTGTTTAGTTGTAGGCAGCTGTTTTTCATCCATTTGGCGATGGCTTCCATGCCTTCTCAAAAGTTGTGTCTAGCGGTGTTGGGTTCGTTGGATAGGGAGAGGGTGAGTTGGGTGTCGTCTGCGTATGACACAATGTTGAGTCCATAGGTTCTGACGATGGGGGCGAGCAGAGCCATGTAGATGTTGAAGAGCGTAGGGCTGAGGGAGGACCCCTGGGGGACACTGCAGGTGGTAGGTGTAGGGTCTGAGAGGAAAGGGGGGAGTCTGACCCACTGCGTTCTGCCGGAGAGGAAGGCGCGGATCCAGTCGAGGGCCTTGTCTTGGATCCCTGCGTCATGGAGTCTGCGTATTAGGGTGCGATGAGAGACTGTGTCGAACGCCGCTGAGAGGTCGAGGAGGATGAGGGCTGCTGTTTCTCCTTTGTCCAGTAAGGTACAGATGTCGTCTGTTGCGGCGAGGAGGGCGGTTTCCGTACTGTGGTTTTTTCTGAAGCCGGATTGGGAGGAGTCGAGGATGTTGTGCTCTTCGATGAATGTGGTGAGTTGGCTGTTGATGGCTTTCTCGATGACTTTCGCTGGGAACGGGAGCAGGGAGATGGGTCTGTAGTTTTTGAGGTCGGTGAGGTCCGCCGAGGGTTTCTTCAGGAGGGGGTTGATCTCAGCATGTTTACAGTCGTCAGGGAATGAGGCGGTTGCCAGGGAGCGGTTGATGGTGTGGCAGAGCATGGGTGCAGTGGTGTCGGCAGCTCTGTTGAAAATGTGGGGGGGGCAGGGGTCCGTGGGGGCCCCGGAGTGGATTGACTTCATCATCTTTAGTGTGTCTTCTGTCGTGAGGGCTGTACAATTGTCGATCGCTGGCTTCAGGGTGTCGGGGGTGGTTGGTGAGGGTTCAGTGTGTTGGTTGTCTTCGTCGAAGTTGTCATAGATGCTCTTGATTTTGTGGTGGAAAAAGGTGCTGAGTTTGTCGCAGAGGTCTTGTGAGGGAGGGATGTCGATGGTCGATAAGGAATCTGTGGCTAGATCCTGTCTCTACCTGATACATATCTACAAAATAACCTCTCAAGAGATAGGTATAGAAGAAGAAGGTAAAGAAGAAGAACACTACCACCAAGGGAAACAAAGTGCTGGTGGAAACTAAGGGAGAAACAGGCAAGAACCCTGACCAACGCTTCATGGAAACTAGAGGAATAATAGGATATGCCCCAAGAAAAAGTAATGAATT
Source organism: Triturus cristatus (assembly GCF_964204655.1). Taxonomy (NCBI): domain Eukaryota; kingdom Metazoa; phylum Chordata; class Amphibia; order Caudata; family Salamandridae; genus Triturus; species Triturus cristatus. Next base: position 886,183,234 of record NC_140594.1, read on the forward strand.
ACCCCCAACCAATGAAGTGTGTTAAATGGAACCTCTCCCATAGAAAAAGCGACACCACAATGGGTGGAGTGGAGGGAGGAAGATACAGGAAAGATAGGGAAACCCAGCCTTTTGTGAGCGAAGGATACCAGAAAATGATCCAAACAATTAAGGGGACTGGTGTCACAGGTGAAGAGAACTGACAGACAGTAGATACAACAGCTACCCCACGGTGCAATGGCAGATGTGTACAACCCTCCTTGCAGGAGGCAACAGCAGCAGCCGTACCCCAAGTAGGCAGGTAGAACACTGAAAGTGTAAAAACACATACAAGAACACCAGATTGCTGAACATAAACAGCATCAGGAGCATGATAAAGTAGAAAACAGCCTACACAAGAGAGCAGTGCTCAGGTGCAATTCGAAATAATACGCCAAAAAGATAACAACACCACAAGGGCATTAGGGAGGTGGAGTCGTGGAACCCAGACCTGAGAAAATAGGAACACAATATGAGTAGGAGAAAATCCATGTTTCGCACATAGTAAAACAGAACAAAGAGAAGGTCCACACCAAAGAGGGTCGAAGACCAGAATGAAAGTAAGCCAGGCCAAGAGTGTGCCTGCCTGTGGTACCAGTGTCACCCATATGGAGGGGCAGAAAAGAAAAATGAAGTTGACGTCCTCATAAGGGATACTAAGAGCATAGATAGCTCACAAAATGCCTCTAAGTCATTCAAAATAAGGTCCCTGAAAACGGGGAACAAGGACTTGTGCATCCGCACAACATAAACAGAATACCCGCCACAGAGCAAGTATTCAGGTTGCAAAAATCAAGCGGCAAAAAGAAGCTGTAAGAACAGACTCCCACAAGACCACAAAGCAAGAAATGTTTCAGATGTCTTGAAACAAAACCTGCCACTGCCCGGCAACCCTAGTACAACAACAGAGTTAAGGCTCCGTACCACCAAGACTATCTCTGAACCGACATAAAGCTGAGTCGGCATGTGCACCAAAAAGGGAGACGCCATCAAAAGGCATGTCAATTAAAGTAGCTTGTACAGCCTCCGAAATCCTGGAAGTATACGCAACCATGCACACCGACGTAGAGATATGGAAGAGGCCATAGCATGACCAACAGAATCAGTGGTATCCATACTACAACGGATGCTAAGAGTGGCAGCTTATTGCCCATCTCATACCAAGGGAACAAGAGCATTCCAGGATTGTTCCGGGAGTGAGGGCAAGAGGCATTCTACTGACTACTGCAAGGCATGGGAGACTCAACTTTAGATTAGTCGGAATGTAGAACGGCACTTAAGGGGTCTGTTGAAAATTCTACCGGAGGAAGTTGTATATCCAGTGTGACCAAAAATCGATTGAGCATGTCCGCCACAGCCGAACTTGCCCCTGTAGTCAAACAAGGAGGAGACAGGTGGCTGGAGAAGATTCCAAAGCACTGGCATCACCAAGTCAAGTAACCAGTTAGACTGCATAGGTCTTGGAACCATGTCTGAAATGGCAGTGGGACACACCACGCCATCTTTAATACTTCTACAACCATGGTCCTCAGAAGGAAAAACCAGAGGAAGGGAGCCTGAGGTGGTCGGCTCCATCGACGACGCATCCAACACTATCCGTAGCCGGTTGATGCCTCGATGTCAGAAGAAGCATCGATCAGCGTTGCCAGCACCACTATGGGAGATGGCATACAAGAGCCCAACACCGACATTGGAATTGGCAGACCAGCCACAGGAGCTGAAGGTGGGGGACTCGACAGGCTGTGCACCAGCATCGCTAAAGTGTCAGACACAGGAGGCCTACCTGAAGCCAGGGAAGAACCTGCCGGCGGGTCCCTAGGCATGACCTCATGCACTTTCAGAGGGCCCGAGGGCACTTCAGAGGGAGGTGACGACCCAAGAATATAATGAAGAGATTGAGAATATTGTCTCATTCGGGTCAAAGATGTCCCGGTCCGGGGATAGGAGGGGACGCACAGGGCGGATTCATGCCCCAACACTTCAACAGATGAGCGTGGATCATCAGTAGGCGAAGAAGGGGGGAGGTGCCCCAACTTCAAGTGCTGCCGCTGAGACTTACCTCCAGATATCACCCGCGGGAATGGCTCCTAGCGTGTAGAGTGCATAAGGGACCTAGGATATCAGACTTTGATGCCTATGACACCGTGCCGCAATTAGATTCTTGTGATGTTCCCTGCGTGCTTTCGGCTGGAGCCGGAGACAGGAGTCGCACTCTTTGGAGTCATGGTGTTCACCCAGGCACCACATGCAAGCTGAGTGAGGGTCCGTGGTAGACATTTGACGTCCACAGGACTCACGAGCACTCTTTGGAGTCATGGTGTTCACCCAGGCACCACATGCAAGCTGAGTGAGGGTCCGTGGTAGATATTTGACGTCCACAGGACTCACGAGGCTTGAACTCCAAAGACATTGAAGAAGGGTAGAAATAAGGTCATACTGCTCGGTCAACGAAAAATGCAATGGGGATTCGCGTTGCTAGTATGGATAAGAAGAAACTGACATCAGTGCGTCGGGGAAGGGCTAATAGGGAGTCTGTTACTTCACATTCGGGAGTTGATGTCACTCAAGGCCCTCTACTGACGAGCTGAGATATTGCTGATAGCATTTCCAGATCCAGTCTGGCACCTGGGGACGCTTCTAAGATAAGGAATCTGTAGCTAGATGTTTCTATCAAATAGTACTATTTCAGAAATGCTACTTTTAGAAAGTGATACGGAAACAAATGATGGATGGAATGCTGAATAAGTCAAACATTGACCCCCAGTAAGGAGATCTGGGTACAATCCATTCTGTCCATCATCCATTCTTTTTGCATAAGTCACCCTAGGTGGAAAGGGTATGCCCAGACATGGTTCACATGCTCGCTATGTCATCAGATTCGACTTAACCTGATTGCTGAGGGGTGATACCCCGAAACCAGCCCCAAAGTGCTTGTTTCTGGTACAGGAAGGACCCAGCCTAGAATTTCGGACTGGACTGTTCCCATGGAGAGCAAGTTCAAGACTGATTTCCATATGGCTGGGTGCAAACTGGAATGGCATGGCGAGCAAAGAAATGATGGATTTAGCCCAGATCTGTGACTGGAGGTGAATGTTTGATTTGTTCAGCATTCTGTACATAATCAGTTCTTGTTGCATTTGTCGCCCCAAGTGGGAAGGTGATGCCCAGATGTGGGTCCCGTGCTCGCTATGCCACCATACTCAAGCTAACCTGGCTGATGAGGGATGATACCCGTAAACCGGTCCCAGGATGCTTGTTTCTGGTCCAGGGAGGACCTGACATGGTAGTTCAGGCCAGGCCGTTCCCATGGGGAACGGGGTCAAGGCTGATTTGAATATAGCTGGGTGCAAACTGAAATGGCATGGTGAGCAAATAAACTATGGTTTTAACGCAGAACTGTGACTGGGTGAATGTTTGATTTGTTAATTATTCAGTCCATCATCTGTTCTTTTCGCATTTGTCACCCTAAGTGGGAAGGGTATGCGCAGATGTGGTTTCTGTGATCGCTATGCCACCAGATTCAAGCTAACTAGGCTGATGAGGGGTAAGCAATCCCAGGACACTTGTTTCTGGTCCAGGGTGGGCCTGCCTGGCAATTTGGGCTGGACTGTTCCCATGGGGAGCAGGGTCAACACTGACTTGCATATGGCTGGGCGCAACCTGGAATGTCATTGCAAGCAAAAAACAATGATCTGTGACTGGGGTGAATGTTTTTTTGTTCAGCATTCCAACCATCATCCGTTCTCTTTGCATTTTTCGCCCTAAGTGGGAAGAGTATGCCCAGACGTGGGTCCCGTGCTCGATGTGCCACCAGATTTAAGCTAATCTGGCTGATGAGGGTTGATACCCTGAAACCAGTCCCAGGGTTCTTGTTTTTGGTCTAGGGAGGACCTGGCCTGGCAGTTTGGGCTGGACTGTTCCAATGAGAGGCATTTTCAAGACTGATTTGAATATGGCTGGTTGCAAACTGGAATGGAATGGTGATCAAACAATGGATTTAACCCAGATCTGTGACAGGGGGTGAATGTTTGATTTGTTCAGCATTCTGTCCAACATCTGTTCTTTTTGCATTTGTCGCCCTAAGTGGGAAGGGTATGTCTAGATGTGGATATCCATGCTCACCATGCCACCATATTCAAGCTAACCTGCCTGATGAGGGATGATACCCCAAAACCAGTTCTAGGATACTTGTTTCTGTTCCAGGGAGGACCTGGCCTGGCAGTTTCGGGTGGACTGTTCCCATGGGGAGCAGGGTCAAGACTAAGGGTGGGCGGAATTTGCGTAGTCACGATACGCAAAGCTCCGAGAAACAGTAAAAAATCTCCGCGAGCACGCAGAGTTCCGCGAACACGCGTAATTGCTTGTTCCGCACGTTCGCGATGCGTTTATCCTGTTCACGAACGTTGTTTGCGTGCTCGGCGGGAAATATCTCGCGAACACGCATTTTGAAAGCGTGAACAAGCAAATAATTCCGCGAGGCCGCGGATCGCGGCATTTTTGTCAATTCCGCGTTCTCAGCGGAACGCGAAATTACCCAAATTCCGCGAGCGGAACGGAATTTACCGCCCGGGCCTAGTCAAGACTGATTTGAATATGGCTGGGTGAAACCTGGAATGAGATGGCGAGCAAAAAATCTATGAATTTAACCCAGATCTGTGATGGAGGTGACAGTTTGATTTTTTCAGCATTCCATCCATCTTCTCTTCTTTTTACACTTTTAGGAAGTGGGCATTTCTCTGCTCTTACTGCTCTGTGTGTTTGCAGCCTGTCTCCAAAACACATCTGAGTGGGTGATAGCTTCACTTTGTGCATTTCCTCTAGACAGCAACAAACACAGGAGGGTTAGGTGTGTCTGAGCACTCATCTGCATTCTGATGGCTCTTCCTGGACAGGAAGGGAGGGAGGGGCTGACACTTGCACCTCAAAAGGTAGTGTCCAGTCCCCACACAAAGGGCTAATTACCTCCTACTGAGGTTTGAGTCAGGGCTGGGAGGAAAGGGCCTCTATTCACTCCAAAGACCCTTCTTTGAGTCACCTCCACTTCAAAGGCACAACTGGGTATAAGTACTGGGTTTCTAACCCCACCAAAGTAGTAAACCACTGGACCTATGAAGAACTCTGCCAGGAAGAAGGACTGCCACTCTGCTGGACTGCTGCTCTGGATGAACTGATTTTCTGCTCTGCAGTGCTGCCTGTTGCCTGTTGTTTGCTACACTCTGCCCTGCTAAGAAAAGGACTGGGCCCATCTCACTTGAACCGAGAGTGACTCCTAGGGCTTGCTGGCTTGCCCCCTGTTCTGAAGTCTCAGAGCCATCGAAGACTTCCTACAACCCTTCAATAGCACGTGGACTCTGCCATCTGTGTGTCCTACATTGCCAAGTGGTGCCAACCCAGTCGTGGTCTCTTGGAAGGGACTTTTTCTGTGCTGACCTAGCAGAATCCACGCATCGCAATCTTTGTGCCCGTTCAAAACTGACACATTGCCTTCTAAGCCGACACGGTTGCTGCTTGACGACACCACTTCAAAAGACTGCATGGCTGGAAGATGACGCAATGCATGCATCACAAAGGAGTTCATCAACGAAGTCTCACTGGCTGCATGTATCAGAACTGATGCATGGCCTCCCCTGCTCTTCGCGTTGTGTCTTCGACGTTGACGCTTCCTTCATCCAAGGTACTTTTTCAACGGAACTTGGGTGGCTCCTGTAGCTGGCCCGCACTCCATTGCTGTCAGCCTGAACTTTAGATTCACCCCTGTCTAGCCTGACCAAATATCCCAGGTTGGCACTTTAGGACTCTAAGCACTATATTTTCATTTATATACTTTGAAATTCATAACTCCGGCTCTACTTATTGAATTTTTGTTGTTTTTCGTCTTGTTTTACTCAGACAAATATGATCTATTTTTCTAACCCTGTGTAGAGTATTTTGGTGGTGTTTTCATTGTGTGTGTGTGTGTGTGTGTTTTGCACAAATGCTTTACACATTGCCTCATTAGATAAGCCTGGCAGCTCTGTGTCAAGCTACCAGAGGGTGAGTACAGGCGGTGTTTAATTGTGTATCTAGCTTACCCTGACTAGAGTGGTGGTCCAAACTTGGACAGGGTGCATACCTCTTTCAACTAGAGACCTCATTTCTAACACCAACCCACTCAATCAGTGGTACCACTGATCTTGATAACACTGGGGGTAGGGTAAATCAGGCACATTTCTGGGTCATTTGTATGGAGGGTCTCAAAATGAGGCCTAAATCTAGGCATAAATACATTATGGTTTTGTGGTTGTGACTTGCTACAAACAAATGTAATTTGTGTGCAGAAAAAGGGGTTGTTCCACACAGCTTTTGTCCCCATCCACTACCCATGTACCCTTCATTAATTCATGCACTCACTAATTAATCTAGTAATACACTCATTCACCATTGAAACTTCCATTCATCACTTACTACTTCATCAATGCACTCAATCATTCATTCATTCAGGAATTTATCTATCCAGTCCTCAAATCATGCATACTCTCGAGCATCTACACAGTAACACATGAAATCAGTAAGATTTTCACTGGAAACTCGGACATATTGGCTTTGCCAGTACGTGTTTCTTCAAACTCTTCAATCAATGCCATGCTGAAGGGTGTGCTCCCTCAATCACTAAGTTGCATATGTGTCTCATGGGCTGTTTGCAACAATTCCAACGGGTTGTGTCTTGTACAGACCCACACATTGCCAAAATTGCAGCTGGAATGATAAGTAAAAGAGGATGAAAGAAATGGGGATCTTGCATGGATGTCTGCAGGGATTAAAAGAGAGCTACTCAAAGAGCACACTGTTCACTTGGATTTGAATAAATGTGAATATAGAGAGACAATGCCCATAAGCTTCATGATAATTCATAACACCAAACAGACAAGCATAAAAAGCTGATATCTGGGCACCAACATACATTGAAATCTATGGACTTCATGTAAAGGTTGGCTGGTGTCCCGTTAGGTCAGTCAAGTCCTAGGTACGGCAACACCTAGCAGACTCCAACTCCTGGAATGCATTATCTTGCCAAGTAAAAGCTCCGCAATGGAAACAGTGGACCTGACTAAGAATTTGGCGAGTGTGGGATATCGTCCTAAAATAGGTAGATGATCCCTTAGCCGTTCTTCTAGTGTTTGACTATGTGTACCCGGGGTCTCCAACCTTTTCTATAATGAACTACTTCTTCTCAATGAAAATCATCCTGATCTACTAACAAAGTTTATCAGTGCACTATATTGACCATATCCATTGACAATACACTAGTAACCACCCAAAGTTTTCAGGAGGGGTTGGCATCAGAAATGACTGGAAAAACATTATCAACGTGAAATTCCCCAACATGAATAATGAAATAACACCCAAAGCAGCATGCGCCCTCTGGCGCAAAGGACATAACCACAGCAGTAAGCCTCCCCCTCTCAGCCTGAATTGCCATACAGCCATCGGCTTTAAATATGTTCTGAAAATGCAGCTATTGTGTCTTTATCAGCTTATAGTCTGGAAATAAACATGTTTAATTTAAATATCTCTTCCATTTTGGGTACATAAACTCAAATGTTCCTTTTTTTCTGAACGCAACGTAATTTATATCTTCAAAATACCTGTTACATTATTAGTAAACATGCGGTCCACAATTATCAGCTTGTCATTTTCATAAAGTACTGGCATGTTCAGAAGTTCGGTATGCCATGAATGCCCACCATAATGCCAAGGATGCCAATAATATGTCAACAATGCTCTCCTTATATCGGTGGCACCACGGTGCCAAGGCAGGACACTATGACGTCCAGGATGCTCACAAAATGACAGTCATGGCCATTATTATGCCAGGGGAGGTCACTATAATGTCAGGGAGGACCACAATTGGGTTATGTATGTTCACAAAATGCCAGTGATTTCTGCAGGTATGACCAATGTCAAGAATGGCAAATACTATGCCAGGGCCAACTCTATACCATACAAGAACCAGGTATGATGGGAAGCAAGATATACTTTTGGGGGTCTTTGATATCAGGGAAAGCTACCCGGTATCAACACTGTTTATCAGAGAGAAACATAATGCTAAATGCACAAGCAGACAAACACATATGCGCACACATACATTCACACACAAAGATATCTGCAAGTGAGAGTCAGAAGTGGATCTCAATTCTGAATCCAACCCGACTCTCCTCAGCTTCTGCTTGATCACCCACCCAACTCATACACTTCCTCTCTGGCTCCTTCCGACCCAGACTATCTGTCAATCTGATCTGGCTCCAGCTCCCTGGCTACTGCTAGCACTCTTTTTTTTCTGGCTCCTTGTGGACACATATGGTCACGTTGCTGGCCCAGTGGTTCAACAGAGTTTGTGTATCAGCATGAGGCCCTTCCATTGGTTTGGCTGGCTGCCACTCTAAGGGTCATGTGATGAGTAGCAAGGTCTTTTTTAAAGTGCATAAATCACCTGAATGATATAGTGGGCTGAGCCCCACTTTGGTGAGCTGGTGTACTACCAGTAGGTGCAGAGCTACTTGTTAGAGACCCATGGACTAGATTAATTGAATAGAGAATGTAGGGACGTGTTATTAAATATGCCTGGGGTTTACCCAATGTTCATTTTGTTTTATATTATGACTCCTGAGAATAGCATAATAATTACTATCATACTGGTACACAAGATTTATTTTACAAAAAACATAACTGTATGTTGTAAAAGCAATGCTACTTCCTTGATTCAACCAGTAGGGGTGGCTCTTCCGCTAAGGCAGAGGAGCGCCGCCCCAGTGAGCAGGTCAAAAAGGAAAAAATAAAATGATAATAGCTCACTGTTATTCTTATTTTATTTTTCCGTCCTTGCTCAGCTGGGTAGGGGAGTGCTACTCTGCTCACAGAGCAGGGCAGGAGAGGAGTGGTTTGCCCGGCCATCTCGGGCCGGCTAAACCGTCATGTGCACTTTGCATGTTTTCTATCCACGCTGCATTACAACCTGGGTGGAGAGCATGCCCAGGCTCCCACTGCCTGTCTGAGAGCCGAACAACCGCGCTCAGACCAATCACAACGCTGCAGCGTTGTGATTGGCTATGGGGAGCCCAGGAGCTTCCTGCACTCTGTGATGGGACAGCACCGGCTCCGACATAGCCATGCCCAGCCGCCTGCTCAAAGTATGACCTGCCCTCACCACTCGGCAGGAGAAATTCAAAAACCTGAGCAGCTTCTGCACCTCTTGCAGCTCGATTCTCCTCTCACCGATTAAGCGTGGCAGGAAACTCTGAATCTCTAGCACCTTTGCCTGCGGCAGCCTTGCCACCAAGTGCATACTGTTCCACTCAATGACCAAAAATGTCAAGACCATGCTAGGACTCTCCATTTTTTTCGGGGCCAAAAGCACCCCAAAAACCGGAGCCAGTGACTCAAATTGCCGCAGCGCCCTAACGCTGTTCCCAGAGGCCTTCTTGCAGGCAAACAAAAAGTCATCCAAGTAGTGAGAGACTTCTCTATGGTCGCTTGACTTAGTGAAACCCACTGCAAGAAAGTACTAAAAGTCTCAAACAATGCACAGAAAATGGCACAAACCTTGTTTACATAAATGGCACCACCAAATTGCATGCCGAGCAATGACAAATCAGCTGGGTGTATAGTCAAAAATCAAAAAGCAGATTGGATGTCACACTTCGCTGGTTCGCTCCCTGCCCACACAGTCTTACAAAGCAAATGACATCGTCCACTGATGCATACACCACTCTAGTGTCATCCGTTGCAATTAAATTATTGACCGAAACTCCCTTCGGCCAAGGCAAGTGATGAATCATCCTGAACTCCCCACCCCTTTCTTAGGTACAGCCCCCAGAGGGAAGATGATCAGATTTGGAAGGGGCCAGTTGCAGAACAGGCCCACCATCCTCCCCTCTGCCACCTCCTTGTCCAATTTTTCTGCCACCACCTTAGGAGGTTCCTTGGCTGACTATAAATTATCTGCCCAACTGCAATCCCTCTGACCCTAATACCCTACCCTAAAACCCTCTGTGAAACCACATTCCAGCCACAAAACTGCTTCCATGTCCGGGTATTGGGAGAACCATGGTATCTTGACCTCCACCTTAATAGGAGTAGAGGTCCTTCAGTCAAGGCTGCTCCTGTGGCCCCTAGCCAGCCATCTGTGGGGCTGGCCAAAGTGAAACACTGTGTGTTGGCTGTCTTCCCCCACACTTGGAACATCCGGGCTTGAATTTGCAGGGAAGGAGGGAGCAGAATCCCTTATTAAAGTTTCAACACACCCCAACAATGGGTCTAGCTGGCTTTGGCGTATAACTCGCCCCTTGTGGAGTGGGACAGGGCTGAAATTGCAGATAAATGATGGGCAGGCCACTCGCAGTATGCGTAGCAGCTGTGGATTGAGTAGAAGACATCCACTGAATCCACAGTCCCGAGTCCATCTCTCCCCAGGGCTTATCTGGATTAAGACTCACCCTTGCCCTGAACTCCTCATCGTTGCTAAGCTACGCATTACCCCAAAATGCATCTTGGCCGTCCTGATGATGTCCATATATTTGAACAAAGCAATAGCCCTGTCAGCATGCCCCTCACAGTAAATGCTGGCATAAATAAAAAATGCTGGTCCAATGTTGATCAGTACGACAGGTTTCCTCATCAACTCTCACTCTTCCTCTTTAGATACCTCTTTTGCTTTTGTATCCCTATGTAAAAGGTTAAAAACATCGACATACTAATATTTCCATATCCTGTTCTTAGTCTTTTCCAAAAGGTATGACCCCAGAGACATCGCTAGACCCATGTAAGGCAACCTGTTCTTGTATTAGTCTTCTTCGCTTTTGTCCTCCTCCCAACCCCTTCCGTCTTTTCCGTATCATCTGTCTGAACCCCTTTCCGTCCAGCACCGTGTTGTTGCCTGCCTGCTTTGGCATCACTGTCCCTTTCGAATCCCCTTTTCTTGTACCCTATGACACCATCCGTGACTACCACTTGTGAGTCTGGCCCCCTGCACATGACTTTCCCGCTTACCAGGGCCCCCACCAGGTTCCCTTACCTGACAGATGGCCACTAGTGTCCCACTTCTCTCTGGGACGTTTGCTGCTCCTCCGTGCTGTGTCGTCCTTGGTGTTCCCTTTGTCCGCACAAACACCAACTGTGGCCCTTTTGACCTTGCCTCTGACATCCCCACATCCTTGTCAACACGCAGCTCACCTTCTTTCCACTCATCGCTGCCCTAGTCGTAGGCTGCCATGGACATCCCCACTTCTTCAGACCAACGTCCAGGGGCCGTCATGTGCACCATTGGCATCCCCACCTGCCTGACAGGTTCACACACTGGCATTTCTGCTCCACCCCCCACCACACTGCAGTAACCTGGGGGTCTTTTGCACCATTGGGCTCTCAAGCCATACCAACTCCTTAAAAGCTTCTGACTTGTTCCTGAGACTCTGTTACCCAGAGCCACTGCCCCTTGACCTTGTGCAGCTGTCCCTGTCCCTACACATGCGCTCCCAATGCTCATCAGTCTCTTGTATGAGCTGCCGCTGTTCCCTAAAGTCCTCCGCCTGCCATTTGCTGACATAGGCAAGCCCGGGCTCATTCTGCCCCCAAATGAGCCCTCCCCACTGCCTGTACATGACTTGCACATATTCCCCACCTATTTTCCCACTGGCCGGAGGCTGACACCTGAGCTGGCTTATGTTTTTTTTATGGCTGGGCCACCTGACCCATGCAATCTAGACAAACTCCCTCATGACCTATATTTCTTTCACAAATCTGAAATTAAATTCAGCATGGGCTAACCAACTATATCATGACAGCAACAAAATTAAAAAGAGTAGCTATTTAATTTTTGCATTATTACCACCTGACTCAGCCACCATTGCAGCGCTACCCCCATGGACAGCCTTGGCCATGAGGGACAGGCCTGGCTGTGAGGGACAGGCCTGGCCGTGAGGGACAGGCCTGGCCGTGAGGGACAGGCCTGGCCTTGAGGTCCAGGGGCCCTTTCGTCCCTGAGGGATCATAACTGATCTTGGAGCACTCCCACTCCTTGCACGTGTGCGCTGCCTCCACTGGGGCTGGCCCTACCCTCATATCCCCTTGCCGGCTACTCTTGCTGTATTGTAAGCCTCGCAGGGAGGCTCTGGCAGCTCTACCCCATCTTATGCACCGAGGTGGAACACAGCGCACTCCACCCGCGGCCCCCCTCACTCCTTACCATCCTCCCACGACAGCAGACATGCAACTACTGCTGCTGCAACCCCACCCGACGCTGTGCGCATCGGGTGCCTTATTTCCATCCAGGCCTGATCAAGAACGCCAGGCCTAAGGAGCTCTGATCGACCCATCGCACCCAGAGTGTAAAGGGCAGCCCATACTGCCTCGTTGTCTATCGCAGCCATGACGTAGCACCTGGCAGTGAAAAACTTACCTAAAATTCATCCTTTTTCTTCTCTAACCCTCCCAACGGTGCAAGGTGTCAGGAAGAGGCTGGACAGGCCCTTTCAGACACCTTTTATCCTACCTCTAAGCTACTCACCCCTTTCTTTATCCCTGACCTGTCTTTCCTGTTATGCATGAAGCACCCTGGTGGAAGACTAGTCTGCGACTGTCACTTCCCCCGGGGGCCAACATTCTAGGCCCCTGGTGGGGAACCATCTGTATATACAATAACCACTTCACAGATCATAGTTACTATGTAGGTGTCTCTAACTCCGAGCACACCTTATCTTATCTCGTAGTGAGCGGTGAGAGACACTTGCCAGTTCTTCTTTTCTCAGGAGTGGGTATGCTACGTATTATTCCTCTGGAGCTTAGATCTACCCAGACGTGCCTCACCCAAGATGTCGGGTTCCCAACAAGTCATTTCCCTAAATGAGGTTTGTGCATGTTTAAATTATTTTTTATTTACTGCTCCAAGACTGGCATCCACCATCTTGGAATAGTAAATAAAATCAACCACATGACAACCGCATAATGACAAATGCCGGCGCATGCATGGTGATACCTGGGCATATGTCATCAAGCTGGGATGCCATGGCATTATGATGTACATGCCTGCATGCGTGCGAGTAAATCATTGTGCTTTCTTTTTTGCCTTCGCCACACAGCTTTGGCAAAAGGCATTAGCAAAGCCAGTAGGTTTGAACTGGTAGGCAAAAGGTGAGACATATTTGCTTTGCCAATGCTTGCTCAGGTTTCATGGCAACTAGAATTCTGTTTTTCAGGCATGCAAAAATATTGCCTGTTCTTTGTGACCCCCTAGTGTTTCAAGACCTGTGCCCTTGATGTATAAAATAAAGTTTGTTCTAACTTTTTCAAAATACTTTAACGGATTCTACGCCCTACTGTAACATATTTGATACATGATTCTAAGAATTCCAGTTTCTTTACATCTAGAACTACCCTTCAGCCCAGGTCCCTGTTTTTAGAGAGCCCTCATGACATACAGGGAGGCAGGGTTTTAGGTTTTCTAATACAGGATTCGTTACCAGCCTTTCAGAAATCAATGTAATTAACACAGATACTCTGTGTAATAGTTGTTTTTTGTGTATTTCCCTTATTACCCTTATTGCCTCGTTGTCTGAGTCCTCTATGTTGGTAAACACTTCCTCTTACGTCATTCTGTGCCCCTTACGCGCTGTGAGATTACAGTACTACTTCTAGCTTTGTGAAAAGTCACAGGTTCTGGTTTTCAAAATCTTGTCACCCTATCCAGAAACCTAGTGGCAGTGTCTAACCAGAAAGACACACCCTATTGAAAGCTCTAAAATCCCACAGAGGGCTTCACTCTGAGTTCTGCTTGAATTCAGATTATTGTGCAAAAGGAAAGAGCAAATTTATGTGGCGAAAATAACACACATTGGATAACTTTTACCCAGTTCACACTTCACCGGGATAAATGGTGAAATATTAATGCGGTAATTTGCTCATAGAGGCAGAACATGAGGTTATCAGTGACAAACTCTGATTCTTCACTTTATTTCTCATTCTAAGCAGGGAAATTCTGTAAACAGCAGTTAGAAAACAGCTCACCATGGGGATTGCTATTTACCACACCAAAGACAGCAGAAATCACAAGCCACTGACCTTGGAGAGCCCAACAGCATCATTTCACTCACACCATAGTGGTTGTGAATACCTCTCTGGCTACCAAGCAACTTGTACCTTAGTACACGTTTTAAAAGTAAATTTTCTTTTTTCTAATTGAATATTTCAGGACAGTTCAGATGAGTAGCTCTTGGCCCTGCTCGCAGGTTAAGCCCAAACCTTAACTGGTGCAGGTAAGCTTCATGAAGTAGGGTAGGCGGGGGGAGGGCGGGGGGTTGTAGTCAACAGAAGACGATCTAGGATTCATATGTTCAATTTTACCTATTTATTCGTCTGCCGACTTGCCCTCTTCCCGCCCCGCCCTACCGCCCTTCCCTGTGCGAGCCGCCACTGCCAGACACATTAGTCCTCTGCAAATAAACCTACTCACTAGAAGGTTGCTGTGTCCAATGGAGACACTGGGTGTTTAGCAGTGGGCATTGCACGGGAAAATAGCAACCAAATAAATCATCATGATGCATCTGAAAGATGGCCTGTGGCAGATGCTTTTCAAGCACACATATTACGCACTGTTCCTGCTATGCCAAGAGCAGAAACACGGATCCAAAATGCCATGTCCAATTGAAATAATTCCAATCACGTCAAACATGCCACAGCTGAAAGTCTGCCTCTCTGAGAACACTGCCTAGATGAGATAGTGCCCTCAAAAAGAATATGTCAAGAGGAAATTCACATCCTTTGGCGAAAGAATGCTTGCTTGTTTTGCCGCCAAAATAATACCAAAGAGAATTCGTATGTCCATTATAATGACTTAATATACCACCAGATGCAATGTACCCTGTTGAATCGCTGATCCCATTTCTGCATGAATTCATGTGCGACAGAGAAAATTGGATGAGAGCAACATAAGAAAATGCCTATCTGAATTTACCTGGACAGGTGTGAGTACTCAATATGGAGTAAGGAATATCAGTACCCCTTAATGTTGCAGCCATAAGAATCAAGGACAAAAATATTGACAGCTAAGTTCGAATGGGCTTTGTCAAATGGAGAAGCCGCACTCACGTAGGCTCCTTCTGCAATCCATGTTTATTAAACTTGTATTTTACAGGCAAGGTACCACGATGCATTTCGACATGTTTGTCTTTATCAAGTGGTAACAAACATGGATTGCAGAAGGAGCCCCCGAGAGTGCAGCGTCTCCATTTGAGAAATCAATTTTCCAGGGGTTTGTGGTCTTTTACCACCAATGCTACACTGGCAGTCAGTGCGCTCCGCTTTTAGACACTTTGCTTTGTGATGTATAAATATATCCGGGGCTTTTTCTGGCAACTGTGGCAGTTTTCTCAAGGGATTGAGCAGCCTCGGACCGCTTCGAGATTGGGCCAAGCCAGTGGCCACTGCCAGAAGCAGTCCGTGACTTCACGGGGGAATGCAATCATTGCATTAGCATTCCATGGCCCAGCTGACTCTCGCGATTGGGGCCGGACGTTGGGAACTTAAAGAAATTCAGGACACCCCCCTACCCAGGCCCACCATCGACAACAAAGCCCCCCCCCTTTGCCCAGAATAACAGCGCCCAATCAAAGGAACGTTGGTCCCCTCTGGCGGTATTCACCCGGCTATGTGGCATGCTGGGAGCTGTAGTCCATGACTCTAGACTGCAGCAGAGACTTCAACAAATTAAGTGGGGAAAGCTGAACTCCCCCCAATGGGAGAGCCACAGGAGTTACAAAGGGGGTGTGGGTGCTATCCTGGTGTTAACAGCGGCATCTGAGGAAGGCTATTCATGCCGAAATGCATTATGCCGAGAGGTGTTCAGTAAATGGATTTCCCGCTCCCCGCTGTGTCCTCTGGTTGCTTTTACTGAGTGATCATGGTGTGATGTTTCACACACCTGCCAGGAGCGTGTTTAGAGGACCCGTCCTGAAGTGTCCGGGCTTTTTCTGGCAACTGTGGCAGTTTTCTCAAGGGATTGAGCAGCCTCGGACCGCCTCGAGACCGGGCCAAGCCAGTGGGCACTGCCAGGAGCAGTCCGTGACTTCACAGGGAAATGCAATCATTGCATTAGCATTCCATGGCCCGGCTGACTCTCGCGATTGGGGCCGGACTTTGGGAACTTAAAGAAATTCAGGACACCCCCCTACCCAGGCTCACCATCGACAACAAACTCCCCCTTTGCCCGGAATAACAGCGCCCAATCAAGGGAACATTGGTCCCCACAGGCAGTACTCACCCGGCTATGTGGCATGCTGGGAGCTGTAGTCCATGACTCTAGACTGCAGCAGATTTCAACAAATTAACTGGGGACAGCTGAACTCCCACCAATGGGAGAGCCTCAGGAGTTACAAAGGTGGTGTGGGTGTTATCCTGGTGTTAACAGCGGCATCTGAGGAAGGCTATTCATGCCGAAATGCATTATGCCGAGAGGTGTTCACTAAATGGATTTCCCGCTCCCCGCTGTGTCCTCTGGTTGCTTTTACTGAGTGATCATGGTGTGATGTTTCACGCGCCTGCCAGGAGCGCGTTTAGAGGACCCGTCCTGAAGTGTCCGGGGCTTTTTCTGGCAACTGTGGCAGTTTTCTCAAGGTATTGAGCAGCCTCGGACCGCCTCTAGATTGGGCCAAGCCAGTGGCCACTGCCAGGAGCAGTCCGTGACTTCACGGGGGAATGCAATCATTGCATTAGCATTCCATGGCCCGGCTGACTCTCGTGAATGATGCCGGATGTTGGGGACTTAAAGACATTCAGGACACCCCCCCTACCCAGGCTCACCATCGACAACAAAGCCCCCCCTTTGCCTGGAATAACAGCGCCCAATCAAGGGAACGTTAGTCCACACTGGCAGTACTCACCCAGCCATGTGGCATGCTGGGAGCTGTAGGCCATGACTCTAGACTGCAGCAGAGACTTTAACAAATTAAGTGGGGACAGCTGAACTCCAACCAATGGGAGAGCCGCAGGAGTTACAAAGATGGTGTGGGTGTTATCCTGGTGTTAACAGCAGCATCTGAGGAAGGCTATTCATGCCGAAATGCATTATGCCAAGAGGTGTTCACTAAACAAATTTCTCGCTCCCTGCTGTGTCCTCTGGTTGCTTTTACTGAGTGATGGTGGTGTGATGTTTCACGCGCCTGCCAGGAGCGCGTTTAGAGGACCCGTCCTGAAGTGTCCGGGGCTTTTTCTGGCAACTGTGGCTGTTTTCTCAAGGGATTGAGCAGCCTCGGACCGCCTCGAGACCGGGCCAAGCCAGTGGCCACTGCCAGGAGCAGTCCGTGACTTCACAGGGAAATGCAATCATTGCATTAGCATTCCATGGCCCGGCTGACTCTCGCGATTGGGGCCGGACGTTGGGAACTTAAAGAAATTCAGGACACCCCCCTACCCAGGCTCACCATCGACAACAAAGTCCCCCTTTGCACGGAATAACAGCGCCCAATCAAGGGAACATTGGTTCTCACAGGCAGTACTCACCCAGCCATGTGGCATGCTGGGAGCTGTAGTCCATGACTCTAGACTGCAGCAGAGACTTCAACAAATTAACTGGGGACAGCTGAACTCCTACCAATGGGAGAGCCTCAGGAGTTACAAAGGTGGTGTGGGTGTTATCCTGGTGTTAACAGCGGCATCTGTGGAAGGCTATTCATGCTGAAATGCATTATGCCAAGAGGTGTTCAGTAAACGAATTTCTCGCTCCCTACTGTGTCCTCTGGTTGCTTTTACTGAGTGATTGTGGTGTGAGATATATCTATATATATATTCACTGAAAAAACCATAGGCTTCAGAGACGTTATAGTTAGAAATTAGCATTTTAAAAAAGCTTTGAAATTCACTGAAAAAACCATAGGTTTCAGAGACGTTATAGTTAGAAATTAGCATTTAAAAAACCTTAGAAATTCACAGAAAAAACCATAGGTTTCAGGGGTGTTATAGTTAGCTGGACATTTCACTCCAAAACCATAGAAATTCCTCCGTTATAGTTAGTTCTGCTAACTATAACTCGTGCGCCCGCAATGCACTGCTGATGATGTCACATATTACATCATTCATGACATGGTCAGTGACCTCACTGATGACATCACTGATGACATCTCAAATGACATCACTGACGACATCATCCAGTTAATGTGGTTTAGTTTGAAATTTAAATATGTATCATATATATACCATCTGTATTGAAGATTCAGTGGCTATATAACTGGATGGAGGATTTAGTAGCTGTCTGACTGTATGTTTAAGTGAGGAATTAAAAGTGTCTCATTTAATACATGGATTAGTAACTAAACTATGTGAATGTGTGCATCACTGTCTCTGTTGTTGTATAACATGCTGCATCAGTTGGTCACTAACTACATGAGTGTGTGTATTAGTTATTGATTAGTTGGGTGAGTATTTGTATGGGACACAGAGTTTGTGTGTGGTTGGAAGGGGTGTGTGTAACTCTATGCATAGATGTGTGAATGGTTGATTGACTAGGTGTATAGGTTTAAGAGTGCATGTGGAAACTGTTGTTTGGGTGACTGAGTGTATTTTTTTGTGTGTTGGTGCGTGAATATATGTTTTTGTTGTACATCTTCAACAAAGTAAAAAAATAAAAGGCATTGTATGTGAGAGTTGGTGTATATAAATAAGTATATATAAGAGTCAGTGATTGTGAGAGTAACTATATGAATGAGTGTATAATTGTAATGGTGATTTATTAACATATTAACTATGAGTTGCTATGTGTTTGAATAAATGAGGTGTTGTGTGTATAATTGTGTAAGTGAGTAAATGTAAGTGTGATTAATTTTTTTCATGAGTGAGTAGGATGACTGCATAACCGACTAAGATGACTGCTGATGTGTCAATGTCTATATATGTGTATAAGTGCATTTGATAGTGTTCTATTAATTAGTGACTGCATGTATAAGTGATTCTGTTGTTGAATGGGTAGTTGTGTGTTTAGACTTAGGAATCAGTGAGTGGGTACGTAGTAACTGGTATTGGTGTGTCAATGGTTTCAAATATGGTACTCTGTATTTTACAGTGAGTGATGAAAGGTTATACTAGTGTATGATGAGGTGTATCAGATTGTCAAGTGGATGATGTCATCAGTGATGTCATTTGAGATGTCATCAGTGATGTCATCAGTGATGTCACTGACCATGTCATGAATGATGTAATATGTGACATCATCAGCAGTGCATTGCGGGTGCGCGAGTTATAGTTAGCAGAACTAAGTATAACGGAGGAAATTCTGAAACCTATGGTTTTTTCATTGAATTTCAAAGGTTTTTTAAATGCAAATTTTTAAGTGTAATAGTAGTTATACCTATTTTTTTGTACTGATTTTCTACAGTTTTTTAACTGTTTATTTATAAATATTTAATTCATTAAATAACATTATATATTTTTCTGAAAATTGCAAAAAAAAGAAAAAATAAATAAAACTGAAATATTGTTGAATTTTTTTGTTTACATTTTTTTATTTTAATATATTTATTTTATTTTCCTTTAGAATTTTTTTTCTCCAAATTTTTTTCGGAGTCGCGCACCCAAAGCGTACACATCACGGTGGGTGCGCAGATTCTAGCCGCCATTTTAGAAAACGTCGTGAAGGATCCACGTATGGTGTGCGACGGCTGCGTGTTTTTCAGTTACATCATATACATTTAATATTACGTGATGTGCGCGATTGGTATGCGACCAGTCCGCGACTCCTGCTCCCGTGCATTCACGACACATGCGCATTACGGTACGTGACGCTTGCGCGGTGGCGGGTCCCGCGTGACGTCATATACGTGCTGGGGCACGCTGGGTGCGCGACTCCCGCAAAAAATGTTTATGTTCTAAAATGATATGTATGTGTGTTTAATATACATATTAGGGCAAGAACCTATCTAAGATATTCATAAAAATAATATATTTGTACTTATAATAAACTTATATTATTTTTAAATATATTTTCGTGAAGTCGCGTCGGGTGCTTGCTTCGTGAGCGCAGAGTACGCGGATCCCATGTGACCTAAAAAAAAAAGACTTCATTGGTTTATAACATTTCCCACTGTAACTATTGAAGGACCCCACCCATTTTAATCATTCTTGTTGGAGCATCTTTAGAGAGACATCTCTTTTCCTACAAGAACCCTTTTTGCTTGTTTTTTTTTGTGGTGTTTTAAAAAAAATATCAAACAAAATGGCATCTGGACAGCAGCAGCAGCAGCAGGAGGAAGTATCTTCTGAAGAAGAATTCTTGCAGGAGGCACCACGTCCACAGAGGCCGGACTCTGTTGTGTGGAAAATCTTCACTTTTCCACCTGGAGAGAAGAAAGTAAATGCGAGAAAGGTGACGTGCAAAATTTGTGACCGAGTCCTGTCGAGTGGCAGTGAAAAAAAATACTCTTGTGGCAATGCTTCTATGCACAAGCATCTCTGGACCACACATCCTCTCAATCTTGCTCGGGAGGAAATGAGGCGAGCTGCTTTGAACCCCTCACCTGCTGTGGCAAGTACATCTGGAGCGTCCTAAGGAACACCTGCAACCAGAATTTGCCTTTCTCGAGCAACACTGCGTGAAGTGTAAAAAACTTATATGCTTCGGTGAGCAGTCGGTGGATGCAGTTTGTGCTGCACAATGCAACCATTGTTGTTAATTTTTTTGTTTTTTTGTTTTTGGAATGATAAGTAATTCCAAATGTTTCCTGTTTTATTCGTTCTTTTTTTTGTTCCTTTTAAAAAAAAAACAAAATAATATACAAAATTGTTCAAAAAAATGAAAACAATATACAAAAAAGAAGTTCTTATCAGAACTACCTTATCTGGTTAAAGAAAGAACTATAATTGCAAGGTAATGTGTGAAAGTTTGGTTGAATATATGTATACAGAATGATTGACTGAAAGAATGCATTAGTGGTGTATGGTGAATTTATAGGTGAAGATTTATGAGGAAGTACTGCAGCGTGACACTGCAAGCTCTTTAGCTGCACTGCACTATGGCACTTCCGAAGCACAGGGATGTGACATATGTACATGAATATGTTGCAACTCTGTGCTTCCCTCTGCACTGCTGCACAAACTGCAGCCATGCGGTGACACAGGCACCCTTGAACCATGGTGCAAGGATATCTGTGTCGTGTGGAGATTGTTTTTGTGCAGGAAGGGACACCTTCCTGCACAAAAACAATCAGTAAAGGCATTTTCCTCTTTGAATGTATGCTGTGGAATGCAGCATGCATTGAAAGAGGAAAAAATGAGGAGAAATGAAAACAATTCTCCTCGTTGCGCCTTGCTACACCAACTCTAGGATGGCGCAGCATTCACACACATCTCCAGATTTACGATTTCTTTTAAATCTGGAGATGTGTCTTGTTTTATGGGTGTTGCGTGGGAACACCCATAGCAACACCTATGGGACGCCCCTTCAACGCAAAGTTCTGTGTAAGAAGGGGTCGTATTTACAAGGAGAGGAAAAACCACGCAGGGTGGCTTTTCCTCTCCTTGTAAATATGAAGGAGTGCCTGGCGCCATCACTACGTTACAAAAAGTGACGTACTGGTGGCGCAGGGTGCTTGTAAATCTGCCCCATAAGTGCTTAGGTATTGGCAGACTGATACAATAAGAATATAGTGCTGGATGGGTGATTGAAGAATTGCATGAGACTAACAGGAGGTATCCTACGCTGCATGGATACTACTTCAGTATTTAATGGAGTGGACCAATAGTATGTATCTGCTTAGAGATTTGTAGGGATTATGCACAGAATATTTTATGTGTACTTGTGTTGGTGCCTAGGTCATTTTATACGAATACCACATGTAACTGGAATGATGACAGTGCTGCAAACAGAGTGAACACTTAATTTATAAGTGCTTACGTATTGGTGGAGTGATAGGATAGGTAGATAGTGGTAGATAAGTGATTAAAGAAGTGCATGAGACAGACTGGACAATTCCTACACTGCATGAGTACTAACTGGGTATTTAGAAGAGTGTATCAATAGTATGTAGCTAGTTAGAGGTCTGCTTGGATAGTGCACAAAATATTATAGATGTACTTGTGTTAGTAGCTAGGTCATTCCATAAGTTCATGACTAGTAAATAGAATTATTACAGTATTACGATCAGAGTGTATAGTGAATTTATAAGTGCTTAGGTATTGGTAGAGTAATAGGATAAATAGATAGTGCTGGATGGGTGATTGGAGAAATGCATGGGACAGACAGGAGGATTCTTACACTGTATAGGTACTAACTGGGTATTTAGAAAAGTGTATCAATAGTTTGTAGCTGGTTAGAGGTGTGCATGCATAGTGTACAAAATATTGTACCTGCACTTGTGTTTTTGACTATGCCATTCCTTAAGTATACGACTAATAACTGGAGTAATTTCAGTGTTGCAAAGAAAGTGCGTTCTGAATTTATAAGTGCTTAGGTATTGGTGGAATGATAGGATACGTAGATAGTGCTGGATGGGTGAATGGAGAAGTGCATGGGACAGACAGATGGATTCCTAGACAGCATAAGTACTAACTGGGTATTTAGAAGAGCGTATCAATAGTATGTAGCTGGTTAGAGGTCTGCATGTATAGTGTACAAAATATTGTACCTGCACTTGTGTTAGTGGCTAGGCCATTCCTTAAGTATATGACTAATAACTGGAGTAATTTCAATGCTGCAAAGAGAGTACATGCTAAATTTATTAGTGCTTAGGTATTGGAAGAGTGATAGGATACGTAGATAGTGCTGGATGGTTGAATGGAGAAGTGCATGGGACAGACAGAAGGATTCATAGACTGCATAAGTACTAACTGAGTATTTAAAATAATGTATCAAAGCTATATAGCTGATTAGAGGTCTGCATGCATAGTGCACAGAATATTGTAGCTGTACTAGTATTGGTGTGTCTATGGTTTCGAGAACGGTAGTCTGTATTTTAGGGTGTGAGGAGGTGCATCAGATAATCACGTAGATGATGTCATCAATGATGTCATTTGAGATGTCATCAGTGATGTCATCAGTGATGTCACTGACCATGTCATGAGTGATGTAATATGTGACGTCATCAGCAGTGCATTACTTTAATCCAAAAACATGGCGGCCATATTGGCCTGGTCACGATGTGAAAATTCAGGAATTGATACAATAAAGAAAAGAAAACAAGTGTTAATATGCACACAATGTCATTTCAGCATATCTTGCCCCGTGACCGCCATACCAGTATGTTCGTCATCGTGACTTATTCATAATAAACATACTTAGAATTGCAAACACCAACATAAACAATGGACTACACATTACTTTAAAATGAAAGGCTATCAGCCATATTAATCTGGGCACGTTGCGTATTATAATGGTTCTTACACGAAAGAAAAGGAAAAAAAGGGGTGTTAATATACACACACCATCCCTAAATAAAGTTCGAGCGATTATAGTTCCATTCCATTCACAGCTCATTTGAGATGTCATGAGTGATGTAACTGACCATGTCATGAAAGATGTAATGTCTGAGGTCATTAGCAGTACATTGCGGGGGCGCAAGTTATAGTTATCTCAGGTAACTATAACTGCTTAATTTCACTGGTTGTTTATGAGTGAAATCTGAGTCTAACTATACCGCCCCTGTAATCTTTGTTTTTTCTGCAAATTTCTAGTTTTTTTCTTTACTTTAAGTAAGATGCATATCATAATGGATGGTGGGGGGTTGGGCATTGTGCTGCCCCCACCCAAGCTTGCTGCTCCTGCCTTCCCTCCTCCTAGCCATCCATTGTCCAAGTCCATGTCCCTGCTCCCTTATTACAGCCCTGTGTGGCCGTTGTTCTGCCACTGGCCTTCCCGCCTTCTCTGAACAGTTAGCTTGCTGCCCCATCCACCTCCTCCCTATCCTCTGTTGTCTGAATCCATGGACTAGCCTCCTCCCTCCTGCCATGCATGGTCTGATGTGCTGCCCCTGCCCTCCATTTAGCATGATGTAACAGTCCACTCCTCCTGCCCTCCAATGCCCAATTCTATGCCCCATCATTGACCTCCTGCTTAGCCTCTGTGCTTAGCTTGCTGCCCCTATTCTCCTTCCTCCTGCCCTCCGATGTCTTTGTGCATGCCCCTGCTCCATCCTTTTTGCCCACCATGTTCCAGGGAATTGCCTCTTCTATCTACTCTGAGTGTTCTGTTGAGCTGCCACTCCCCTCCCACCTGCCTAGCATTGTCAGATGACTGTAACCTGTCCCTGCCACCTCCACCCTGCCTGTCCACATTCCATGCACCTATCCCCTTCCTCCTGTCCTCCATGGTCCATTTTACTGCCACACCCTTCTGCCCTCCCTGGTCTGTTGTGCTGCAACTGCTCCTCCTGCCTGCCCCACGTGGTCTGTTGTGAGGGCCCCTTCCCCTGAACTCTCTTGTCTGTGCCCTCCCTTCTATCCTCCATGGTCCTTTGTGCATGCCCCTGCACCCTCCTCCTTGCCCATCATACCCATTGTGCTGTCACTAACATTCCCGCTTGCCATGCATGGCCTTCTGTGCTGCCACGGCCCCTCCCACCTTCCCTCTGTGGTCAGCTAGCTGCCCCTGACCCCCTCCCACTTTCCCTCCATGGTCTGTGTGTATGCCATCATAGTCTCACTGTTGCTCTCCATGGTGTGTCTTGCTTCTAGTGCCCATCCTGCCCATCCTGCCTGAACTCCATGGTCAATTTGCTGCTCCTGCCCCCTTGCCCCCAGCCCTCTGTTTCCATGTGCAGACCCCTATTCCCTCCCTCCTAGCTTGTCTGTTCCATTGTAATGCCCCTGATCCGCCCCTCCTGCCCTTTATTCTGCAGCTTTCTCTCCTGTCTGTCCATTATGGTCAGCTAGCTACCATTGCCTCTTTCCCCTCTGTTCTCTGTTGTCCATGTGCATGGTCCTGTCCCCTCCCTATTGCTTTCTATGGATTGTTGTGCTGCACTCCCGTCCCGCATGCCCTGTGTGGTGTATTGTGCTGCTGCAAACCATGATGCCTGCCCTGTAGGGTCAGTTTGGTGCACCTCTCCATGTCCCTCCTGTCCTCTGTTATCCGAGTCCATGTCCCTATCCCAATTCCTCCTGCCTTCCATGATCCAATGTACCATACTTGTGAATATTTTTAACTTGGTCAGAGGGAGATTTTGAAAACAAACTGGGGTATTGATTTTCCCCTTTGAGTTACCTTGAAAAAGAGGAGATTGTACACAGGAGACAGATCAAATAAAGCCCATTTGAGATTAAAAACATTGGACGTTTCCTGGCTGAATCAGGTCTGTTGGCATGTATGGTTGTACTACCACGCCTCTTCGTTCTGCCCACAATGGTCTATTATATTGCCACAGCCTCTCTTGCCAGTCCTGTATTGTTGGTTTGTTGCCCCTGCCCCCCTTTCCACTGCCCTCCATAGTCTATTGTGCTGCCACTGCCCTTCCTGCCTGCCCAGTGTGGTCAAATTGTTGCCTCATTGTGTTCCGTTTTAAATTAAATGTTTTAAGTGTTACCAGTTTATTCCAATCAAGATGGCTTCAGGTGTGCCATACTTTTGTCATAAGTAAGACAGTAAGCACTCTAGTTGCTCTTAAGAACACTTTGGAACATTCTGTCATTGGGCTATACTTGGGCTACATCTGGATGATATTTGTGCTACATTTGGGCTCTTTTGTCTCTGGTGGCCATCTTGGGAGACAAATTTGTTATGAAGTTTTCTAATTTCCTCATTTACTGCAATCTCATGAGTAGGAAATACTTTCAGTGTTTTACTTTGGTTCCATCAAGAAGGCATTCAGATGTGTCACACATTTGCCATAAATTCTGAATGTTAGCGCTCTAGTTGCTCATTAGATCACTGTAGTAAAGCTACTGCTCACCAGGGAAGTCTGCTGCTGGTATTCAAAGTGCATGTTTCAGTCTGCATGTCAGAATGTTTTTAATGAAATAGAAGAGGATTTGAGAAGTCACTCAAAATGTGCCCTAATTTTTCTTTCTGCAGCACTAATCATAAATTCTATGGCAAAATGAACCCCCTCATTTTGTTCCTTTGCAAATTAAATGTTTTAAGTGTTACCACTTTATTCCAATCAAGATGGCTTCAGGTGTGCATTACGTTTGTCATAAGTAGGACTGTTAGCGCTCTAGTTGTTCTTTAGAACACTCTGGGAAGCTGCAGCAGAACACAAAGGAATCAACTGACAGTCTCTGCCCTTGTTGGATGCACATGTTTTCCTGAGAATGTCAGACTTCATTCTCACATGACTGAGAAAGATAATGTGAATTTACAGAAAATATGCTCTCAGTTTACCTTCCAAACCTCTGTGGGAAAAGCATGAGAAAATAGTTTTCTCTCAAACATGATTCACGATATCCCAGCAGAAGGCTTTTTCACATGGCAAAATCACCTTAGAACACACCACTATTCCTAAAATGAGTATGGTACCATCAACAAGTGATTTATAATGTAACTAAAGTCTTCAAACCTTCTATTAACTGCAATGCTTTACAATGAGGTACTATGATGTATATTGGTCCCAAGATGGCTGCCAACACTTCTTGGATGAAGTGCTGACAGCCAATCAGATCTCACGATGAGATGTGTGGTTAGGCTCCGCCCAGATATATATGTGATTTTACTTTTGATTTTCTCAGGAACTACTGAACGGATTTACACCATTTAAGCAAAAAGCATGACTCTGAACCAATAGCTACCTTTTTGCCAAATTTGGTGTAATTCCGTTCAGCAGTTCGGGCTGTAGCTGCGACTAAAGGTTCCTATGGAAAAATGCATGGGGAAAACAGGTTTTGGGACCCCCCCTTTTTCTCATCCCCCGCTTGACGAATCCCCCCGAGACTTTCAGGATAGGAGCGGACCGGAGCTGGCCAAAAGTTTTCAAAATTTCACGAAGATTTGTCAACCGGCACCAAAGTTATCGGGAATAGAATGTTGCGGATTTCCTATGGAAAATAGGTCCTAACTATAACTACCTACTGGCAACCACCAGTAGGTATTATATATATATATATATATATATATATATATATATATATATATATATATATATATATATATATATATATATATATATATATATATATATATATATATATATATATATATATATATATATAGATATATATATAAATATATATATATATATATATATTATCTACTGGCGGTCGCCAGTAGATAGTTATAGTTAGGACCGTGTTTCCATAGGAAATCTCAAAATTCTATTTTGAATAACTTTGGCGCCGGTTGAATCCTCGCGAAATTCTCAAAACTAATGGGGTGCTCCGCTCAGCTCCTACCCTGAAAGTCTCGGGGGGATTCGTCAAGCGGGGGCTGAGAAAAAAGGGGGGTCCCAAAACGCGTTTTCCCCATGCATTTTCCCATAGGACCTTTAGTCGAAGGTACATCCCGAACGGCTGAACAGAATTACTTGAAATTTGGCAAAGAGGTAGTCCTCAGGTCAGGGATGTGCCTTTTGCATATATGGAGTCAATCTGTTCAGTAGTTCCTGAGAAAATTGCAGTTAAAGTACATAAATATCTATAGCCGCGCACCGTGCGCGCACAGTGCGCGCACCCTAACGTGCGCGAGCGTAATTCTGATTGGTTGTTACATGTCAGTCAACGTTCGAATCGGTCGAAATCAGGAAGTGTCGGCCGCCATTTTGTTTGTTTTGAGTGCGAGAGTGAAAAAGGAAGGTGGCGAACGTGAAAAGGGGGCAGGGTAGAGAGTTCCTGACCCCCTAGCCTTTGTCAGCCTTTTAAATCGCGGGGTGCGCGCACCGTGCGCGCACCGTGCACACACAGTGAAAAACCATAAAAATAAAAAAATTAAAATGTAATACGTCGTTTATTGTAAAATAAATATATAAAAAATATAATAAGAAATACATAACTTAGCATTTAAAAAACCGTACAAATTCACTGAAAAAACCATAGGTTTCACACACGTTATAGTTAGGAATTAGCATTTAAAAAACCTTGCAAATTCACTTAAAAGACCATAGGTTTCACGCATGTTATAGTTAGGTGGACATTTCACTCGTAAAAAACCAATGAAATTCCCCCGTTATAGTTAGTTCAGATAACTATAACTCGCGCGACCGCCACTCTATCACAAGGATGATGTCATCAGTGATGTCATGAGTGATGCCACTGACCATGTCATGAGTGATGTAATATGTGACGTCATGAGCAGTGGATTGCGGGCGCGTGAGTTATAGTTATCTGAAATAACTATAACGGGGGGATTTCATTGGTTTTTTACGAGTGAAATGTCCACCTAACTATAACATGTGTGAAACCTATGGTTTTTTAAGTGAATATATATATATATATCATACAAAGTTCGCCCAAAAGTGAAGATGCACACAGAAGCAGTTAGATCCTGCCGTCTCCAGCAGTTCCTTTATTCAGCAAAAACTGGCAAGAGTCACTGGATACATTGTAGCCCTACGTGTTTCGGATTTCTCCTTGTTCACGGCCTGTCCACGTTTATCGGCAGTTGACTGGCAAAGCACATGACTTAATGTTCATAATTTCCTCCAATGGGTGATTAACTGTTGCCTCTTGGGACTTGTACTCTATGCCCTTTATTTGAACCCTTAATGAGTCTGTCTCAAAACATGCCATTCGGTAATAGTCTCAGCTATAATGAGCCCGCAGGTAAGTTGCCAGTATCTATTTATCGCTAAACTGCTACTCTGACTTAGCGATTTCAGTGTATCTGAATCTGCAGTCCCCTTCCATGATGCGGAGGTGCCATTTTCCCGGGACAGGTCGGTATACATCATCCAAAGTTTGCCCAAAAGTGAAGATGCACACAGAAGCAGTTAGATCCTGCAGTCTCCAGCAGCTTCCTTTATTCAGCAAAAACCGGCATGAGTCACTGGATACATTGTAGCCCTACGTGTTTTGGATTTCTCCTTGTTCATGGGCTGTCCGCGGTTATTGGCAATTGGCGGGCAAAGCACATGACTTAATGTTCATAATTTTATCCAATGGGTGATAAACAGTTGCCTCTTGGGACTCGTAGTCCATGCCCTTTATTTCAACCCTTAATGAGTCTGCTTCTTGCTGTTAGACGAAGTTGGGCTCTGGTGTGTTTTGTGAGGAGTTACAAGCAGTAGGATCTCCATTCCTGCCTTAAGAGCCCACCCTGCAGGGTCGGAGCCCCCGGTAAATGGAACTTTGTAGTATTATTTAATGGAGGGGGATGACCCGCTTACAATGTTGCCAGCCATATCTGGATTTCCTTGGCTATTTGGTATTTCATTGAAGAAAGGGAGAGGAGAAGGGTGTCTTCCTTTCTCCTGCAACTTCGCTGCTGAAGCGCACATTTTGGGAACACTGCAGCATTGGCTTAGGCACTTGGCAACTATATTGAAAAGCACTTGGCAGCAGAAATGTAAATGCACCGTCAGGTTGGCGAAAGGATTAGTGATGCTGGGTGAAAGAATGCTATCGAGCAGACAGGCACGAATACAGTACACACTTGTGCATACCTACCTTGTGCATGCTGGGACCCGCAGTTCAGTAGCTGCGGGACCAAGTCCACTTGGAAATAACTAAGACACACCTACCTATGATTAAGGCGGAGTAACGCTGAAACGCATCAGGACTATTTAATGTGTCACATGCAGCAGTGCTCGAGACGAATAAAGTCGGCTTCTTGCTGTTAGACGAAGTTGGGCTCTGGTGTGTTTTGTGAGGAGTTACCAGCGGTAGGATCTCCATTCCTGCCTTAAGAGCTTGCCCTGCAGGGTCGGAGCCCCCGGTAAATGGAACTTTGTGGTATTATTTAATGGAGGGGGATGACTCGCTTACAACGTTGCCAGCCATATCTGGATTTCCTTGGCTATTTGGTATTTCGTTGAAGAAAGGGAGAGGAGAAGGGTGTCTTCCTTTCTCCTGCAACTTCGCTGCTGAAGCGCACATTTTGGGAACACTGCAGCATTGGCTTAGGCACTTGGCAACTATATTGAAAAGCACTTGGCAGCAGAAATGTAAATGCACCGTCAGGTTAGCAAAAGGATTAGTGATGCTGGGTGAAAGAATGCTATCGAGCAGAAAGGCACGAATACAGTACACACTTGTGCATACCTACCTTGTGCATGCTGGGACCCGCAGTTCAGTAGCTGCGGGACCAAGTCCACTTGGAAATAATTAAGACACACCTACCTATGATTAAGGCGGAGTAACGCTGAAACGCATCAGGACTATTTAATGTGTCACATGCTGCAGTGCTCGAGACGAATAAAGTCGGCTTCTTGCTGTTAGACGAAGTTGGGCTCTGGTGTGTTTTGTGAGGAGTTACCAGCGGTAGGATCTCCATTCCTGCCTTAAGAGCTTGCCCTGCAGGGTCGGAGCCCCCGGTAAATGGAACTTTGTGGTATTATTTAATGGAGGGGGATGACTCGCTTACAACGTTGCCAGCCATATCTGGATTTCCTTGGCTATTTGGTATTTCGTTGAAGAAAGGGAGAGGAGAAGGGTGTCTTCCTTTCTCCTGCAACTTCACTGCTGAAACGCACATTTTGGGAACACTGCAGCATTGGCTTAAGCACTTGGCAACAATATTGAAAAGCACTTGGCAGCAGAAATGTAAATGCACCGTCAGGTTGGTGAAAGGATTAGTGATGCTGGGTGAAAGAACGCTATCGAGCAGAAAGGAAGGAATCCAGTACACACTTGCGGATACCTACCTGGTGCATGCTGGGACCCGCAGTTCAGTAGCTGCGGGGCCAAGTCCACTTGGAAATAATTAAGACACACCTACCTATGATGAAGGCGGAGTAGCGCTGAAACGCATCAGGGCTATTTAATGTGTCACATGCTGCAGTGCTCGAGACAAATAAAGTCGGCTTCTTGCTGTTAGACGAAGTTGGGCTCTGGTGTGTTTTGTGAGGAGTTACAAGCGGTAGGATCTCCGTTCTTGCCTTAAGAGCCCTCCCTGCAGGGTCGGAGCCCCCGGTAAATGGACCTTTGTGGTATTATTTAATGGAGGGAGATGACCCGCTTACAACGTTGCCAGCCATATCTGGTTTTCCTTGGCTATTTGGTATTCCGTTGAAGAAAGGGAGAGGAGAAGGGTGTCTTCCTTTCTCCTGCAACTTCGCTGCTGAAGCTCACATTTTGGGAACACTACAGCATTGGCACTTGGCAACAATATTGAAAAGCACTTGGTAGCAGAAATGTAAATGCACCGTCGGGTGGGCAAAAGGATTAGTGATAATGGGTGAAAGAACACTATCGAGCAGAAAGGCACGAATCCAGTACACACTTGCGGATACCTACCTGGTGCATGCTGGGACCTGCAGTTCAGTAGCTGCGGGACTAAGTTCACTTGGAAATGATTAAGACACACCTACCTATGATTAATGCGGTGTAACGCTGAAATGCATCAGGACTATCTAATGTGTCACATACTGCAGTGCTCGAGATGAATAAAGTCGGCTTCTTGCTGTTAGACGAAGTTGGGCTCTGATGTGTTTTGTGAGGAGTTACACGCGGTAGGATGTCCATTCCTGCCTTAAGAGCCCTCCCTACAGGGTCAGAGCCCCCGGTAAATGGAACTTTGTGGTATTATTTAATGGAGGGGGATGACCCGCTTACAACGTTGCCAGCGGTATCTGGATTTCATTGGCTATTTGGTATTTCGTTGAGGAAAGGGAGATGAGAAGGGTGTCTTCCTTTCTCCTGCAACTACGCTGCTGAAGCGCACATTTTAGGAACACTGCAGCATTGGCTTAAGCACTTGACAACAATATTGAAAAGCACTTAGCAGCAGAAATGTAAATGCACCGTAAGGTTGGCGAAAGGATTAGTGATGCTGGGTGAAAGAACGCTATCGAGCAGAAAGGCACAAATCCAGTACACACTTGCGGATACCTGCCTGGTGCATGCTGGGACCCGTAGTTCAGTAGCTGCGGGACCAAGTCCACTTGGAAATAATTAAGACACACCTACCTATGATTAAGGCGGAGCAACGCTGAAACGCATCAGGACTATTTAATGTGTCACATGCTGCAGTGCTCGAGACGAATAAAGTCGACTTCTTGCTGTTAGACGAAGTTGGGCTCTGGTGTGTTTTGTGAGGAGTTACAAGTGGCAGGATCTCCATTCCTGCCTTAAGAGCCCGCCCTGCAAGGTCGGAGCCTCCGGTAAAAGGAACTTTGTGGTATTATTTAATGGAGGGAGATGACCCGCTTACAACGTTGCTAGCCATATCTGGATTTCCTTGGCTATTTGGTATTTCGTTGAAGAAAGGGAGAGGAGAAGGGGGTCTTCCTTTCTCCTGCATCTTCGCTGCTGAAGCGCACATTTTGGGAACACTGCAGCATTGGCTTAAGCACTTGGCAACAATATTGAAAAGCACTTGGCAGCAGTAATGTAAATGCACCGTCAGGTTGGCGAAAGGATTAGCGATGCTGGGTGAAAGAACGCTACCAAGCAGAAAGGCACGAATCCAGTACACACTTGCGGATACTTACCTGGTGCATGCTGGGACCCGCAGTTCAGTAGCTGCGGGACCATGTCCACTTGGAAATAATTAAGACACACCTACCTATGGTTGAGGCAGAGTAACGCTGAAACGCGTCAGGACTATCTAATGTGTCCCATGCTGCAGTGCTCGAGACGAATAAAGTCGGCTTCTTGCTGATTGAAGAAATTGGGCTCTGGTGTGTTTTGTGAGGAGTTACAAGCGGTAGGATCTCCATTCCTGCCCTGCAGGGTCGGAGCCCCCGGTAAATGGAACTTTGTGGTAATATATGTATATATATATATATATATATATATATATATATATATATATTCACTGAAAAAACCATAGGTTTCACACACGTTATAGTTAGGAAATAGCATTTAAAAAACCTTGCTAATTCACTGAAAAAACCATAGGTTTCACACACGTTATAGTTAGGAAATAGCATTTAAAAAACCTTGCTAATTCACTGAAAAAACCATAGGTTTCACACATGTTATAGTTAGCTGGACATTTTACTGATAAAAAACCAATGAAATTCCCCCGTTATAGTTACTGTAGGCAACTATAACTCACACGACCGTAATCCTCTGCTGATGACATATGTGTCTTTATGAAAAAAAAATATTTGTAATATATGTATAGCTAAAATTTAATGGAAGAAGACATGGGCAAATAAGTGTCTAAATACAGTATTAGCATCAGCAGAGGATTACGGTCGCGTGAGTTATAGTTGCCTACAGTAACTATAACGGGGGAATTTCATTGGTTTTTTATCAGTAAAATGTCCAGCTAACTATAACATGTGTGAAACCTATGGTTTTTTCAGTGAATTAGCAAGGTTTTTTAAATGCTATTTCCTAACTATAACGTGTGTGAAACCTATGGTTTTTTCAGTGAATTTGTACGGTTTTTTAAATGCTAAGTTACTTTACGCCATTTGTGGCGTGCGCGCCCACTTAACGCAGTTCGTTCCGTGCACGGTTTTTATCAACTTTAATAAGCCCTTCGGCCACCAAAAGCACAGGGGGTGAGGTCAATGTGGATAGTGTTTTTTTTATTTCGATTTTATAATTTCATGTTGCCAAAATTAAGTTTTTTTTCTCTATTAATAAGCCCTGCACATTTGGTGGCCTGCGGCCACCAAAAGCACAGGGGGTGGGGTAAGTGTGGATAGTGTTTTTTTTATTTTTATTTTTTTACCGTAAGCGTACGGTAAGCGTACGGTAAGCGTACGGTAAGCGTACGGTAAGCGTACCCCGCGAAATTGCCGAAAAAAAAATAAAACCGTTTTTGCTCTTGGGGGATGTTTGGGGACTCCCTCAACATGACTATGTGGGAGGGAGTTGTCAGAACAGCCCCGTAACATGTTTTTGGCCATCATGTTTGATAAACAACACTCAGTGCGAGAGACAAAATGGCGGACGCCGCTTCCTGGTTTCGGCCGATTCGAATGTTTACTAAGATCTAAGAGCCAATCAGAATCGCGCTCGCGCACGCCACCGTACGCTTACGGTAAGCGTACGGTAAGCGTACGGTAAGCGTACCGTAAGCGGGCTCAGATATATATATTGATTTAAAGGCTATTTTCTCAGAATCTACTGAACAGATTTACACCAAACCTACAAAAGGCACTTCCTTGACCTAGGGACTACCTCTCTGCCAAATTTCTAGTAATTCTGTTCAGCCGTTCGGGCTGTAGCTCGTTATGCAGTGAGATACATTTAATGACTCACTTATAGAGTTAGTTACACACCACAGAAAATCATCCATTTACACACTTGTCCACCCGCTCATTCTTCAACAGGTCTTTCCCTGTATATATTAAACATATTAAAATTGTTAAGAAATACATACTCAATGGATGATGTCATCAGTGATGTTATCAGTGATGTCATTTGAGATGTCATGAGTGATGTCATGAGTGATGTCACTGATCATGTCATGAGTGATGTAATAAGTGACGTCATCAGCAGTGGATTGCGGGCGCGCGAGTTATAGTTAGCTGAACTAACTATAACGGGGGAATTTCATTGGTTTTTTACGAGTGAAATGTCCAGCTAACTATAACATGTGTGAAACCTATGGTTTTTTCAGTGAATTTGCAAGGTTTATTAAATGCTAATTCCTAACTATAACGTGTGTGAAACCTATGGTTTTTTCAGTGAATTTGCAAGGTTTTTTAAATGCTAATTCCTAACTATAACGTGTGTGAAACCTATGGTTTTTTCAGTGAATTTGCAAGGTATATTAAATGCTAATTACTAACTATAACGTGTGTGAAACCTATGGTTTTTTCAGTGAATTTGCAAGGTTTTTGAAATGCTAATTCCTAACTATAACGTGTGTGAAACCTATAGTTTTTTTAGTGAATTTCAAATGTTTTTGAAATGCTAATTCCTAACTATAACGTGTGTGAAACCTATGGTTTTTTAAGTGAATTTGCAAGGTTTTTTAAATGCTAATTTATGAATGTATTATTATATTTTTTAAATATTTATTTTACAATAAGCTACCTATATATATAGTTATAGATTAACTTTATCCTGTAATATGGAATGGCTCAGTTTTTTTTTGTTTTTTTTATTTGGATAGAGTTGAACAGCATAGTTAATATCTTCTATAAACTTATAAACACTTTAAAAAATATATATATATTTTTTTAAGGGTTTTTGTCCGTGCGTGCTCCGTGTGCGCATGCGTATGTGCTCCACGTGCGCATGCGTACGTAGTGCGTGCTCCATACGCGCATGCACGTGTTCTCCATACGCGCATGTGCGCTTGCGCGCGTGCTCTGTCCGCGCATGCGTACGTGCTCCGTGCGCCTACGCGCATGCACGCGTGCTCCGTGCGTGCACGGTGCGCGCATGGCAAGTCATGTGATTTAGAAACAACACTTTTCATTGGTTTATAGTAGTTTCAGGTCATGTGATTAAGAAACAACACTTTTCATTGCTTTATAGTAGTTTCAGTTCCGGAAACTTCCAACACCACACCCACTCCCCTCATTATTCCTTCTGATTCCCTGGGAGAAGGAGCGGAGCAGCTTTTCCAGTACTCCAGTACTTGAGAATGGCAGAGCAGCAGTCATCTTCTGGAAGTGAGCAGGAGACCCTTGTGAGAAAGAGACAGAGGAAACAGAAAGACTCTTTTATATGGCAATTTTTTACATTTCCAGACGGGCAGAAGAAGGTGAATGCTCCAAAAGTCACCTGCACTCTTTGTGATCGTGTCTTATCAAGAGGAGATCCTAAAAAGAAATACTCTTTTAGTATCTTCACTATGATCAGGCACGTAGAGATGTACATCCTGTGGCTTATGCTCGAGCTGCTAGAGAAAACCCTCCAGCAGCACAGCCGAGCACATCCGCAGCAGCTCAGCCGAGCACATCATCGGCAGCTCAGCCGAGCACTTCATCTGCGGCGGCAGCTTCACCTGCTTCGGTTCCTCTGGATATACACCCTCTGTTTAAGAGGGTGCATATACGGTGCAATGCGTGTAATGCTCTACTCTCTTATGGGGACACCAGCATTCGCCTAATAGAGAGCAAGATACAGCAGCACACGTGCGGCACCCTATAATTTTTGCCATGTTTTTTGTTCCTCTGTCCCTCAATTAACACAACGGCTCTTTTTAGAGCCACCTAACATCTAAACACTCAAATTTGATTTTTAATTCTATTTTTTTTATGATTCCGCCGTGCGCGCACCGTACGCGCACCCCGCGATTTAAAAAAAAAAAAAAAATGTTTTTTTCCCCCTTCATGGTCCTTCAGGGACCCCCTGACAAAAGCTAGGGGGTCAGGAACTCTGTACCCTGCCCCCTTTTCACGTTCTCCACCTTTCTTTTTCACTGTCACACACAAAATGGCGGACAACACTTCCTGATTTCGACCGATTCGAATGTTGACTGACATGTAACCACCAATCAGAATTACGCTCGCGCACGGCACCGTGCGCGCACGGTGCGCGGCTATAGATATTTATGTGCTTTTAACTGCAATTTTCTCAGGAACTACTGAACAGATTGACACCATATATGCAAAAGGCACATCCCTGACCTGAGGACTACCTCTTTGCCAAATTTCAAGTAATTCTGTTCAGCCGTTCGGGCTGTACCTTCGACTAAAGGTCCTATGGGAAAATGCATGGGGAAAATGCGTTTTGGGAACCCCCTTTTTTCTCGGCCCCCGCTTGACGAATCACCCCGAGACTTTCAGGGTAGGAGCTGAGCGGAGCGCCCCATTAGTTTTGAAAATTTCACGAGGATTCGTCAACCGGCGCCAAAGTTATTCAAAATAGAATTTTGAGATTTCCTATGGAAACTCGGTCCTAACTATAACTATCTACTGGCGACCGCCAATAGATAAGATATATATATATATATATATATATATATATATATACTCACTGAAGAGCAATTCAGCAGTTATAGTTAGCTAAGCTAACTATAATTTGTGCGCCGCAATGCACTGCTTATGACCTCCCATATTACACTGCTCATGACATGGTCAGTGACATCACTGATGAAATCTCAAATGACATCACTGATAACATCACCCAGTAACTGTGAGTGTTTTGAAAAAGTACCAAGATGTATTGGTGAATCAGTGGGTGTATGAGTGCCTGTATGGATGATTCAGTGGGTGCGTGACTGACTGTATAAGTGAGTGATTAGGTGTCTCAGTGAATGTATGGGTGAGTGACTAGGTTCTGTGAATGTCTATCAGTCTTTCAGTTGGTGTCTAAGTGGCTGTATGGATTGGTGAGTGGGTACGTGAGTGGCTGTATGGGTGATTGATTGGTTGTCTGAGTACCTGGATGGCTGTATGAGTGTCTATGTGAGTGGGTGAGGTGTGTGTCTGCCTGCATGGATGAGTGAGTGGATGTATGGGTTAGCGAGTGCATCTATGATGGGCTATATGGGTGACTAAGTGTGTTTATGGCTGTGTTAGTGAGTGAGTGAGTGAATCGGTTAATGGTATATGGGTGAGCAACTGCATATGTGAAAGGCAGTATAGATAAGTGTTGGCATATATGAGTGTATGTGTGTGAGTGTGAGTGGCTGTATGGGTGATTGTGGCTTGTGTCAGTGACTATAGTTGAGTGAGTCTGTGAAAGTATCTGTATGAATAAGTGAGCGGGTGTGTGTATAACAGTAGAGATGAGTTACTGGCTGTGTGATTGACTGTGAGTGAGTAGGTGTGTGAGTAGCTCAATGGGTGACTGACAGTGTGTGAGTGAATGTATGGGTGTACGAGTGGATATATCAGTGGCTGTTTTAGTGACTGAGTTGGTGTAGGAGTGGCTGTATGGATGACTGAGTGGATGGGTGTGTAGACCTATGAATCAGTGAGTGGGTGTGTAAATACTGGTATGGGTGCGTCAATGAAAGGTTATATTGGGGTGTGAGTGGGTGTGTCAGAGATTTTGTGAAGGATTGTAGAAAGCTGGCTCTGTATATACCATATCAAAGTAAGGTATAGTGCACACAGAGTCCAGGGAGTCCCCAGAGGTACCTCAGAGGCTATATTTGACAAACACTAACAGCTCTCTTGTGGTAGTGTGGACGGGCAGTTAGGCTTAGTGGGAGGGTGTGTTAAGCATTTATTGTATTCACTCATTCAAGGCTGATGGCACACTCAGAGACAGAATCCAGACCAATTAGATAAGTATACAAAGATATACTTTGGTTTTATTTTGTAGAACCACGCAGGACTTGGCACAGGCAAGTAAGAAATACTATCAAATGCAAGACCGTACACAGTAATGCAGTTGTGGATTGTATTGGAATCATTTACAGGTTTGTATTACTTTTAAAACAGTTCAAAATACAGGAAGATTACTTTTGATTACTCTTGGATTACTTTTCAGTCCCTTTGAGTATTTGAGCTGATAGGCCAAGAAATCATTTGCTAGGATTAGTTACTTACAGTTAAGTATGACAATTCTTAAGTTAAAGCAAAGTTACTTACTTTTCATACAAAACAGTAAGTCAAACAGAAATGTTTTAGGAACAAAACTCGTAACGTTGGTTCCTATGGAAAAAGAAGGTTATTGGTTTGCAGAGAAGTAGACGACCTGCAATAATAGTTTTTGGGGGTTAGAACGAAGGTTCCCCAATGTTCAGGTAGGCACTCAAATTGCACCACCAGCAGCACCAGCGCGGCCGGGTGCAGAGTGCTGGATGTCAATGTTAGCCAATGGGGCTAGGGGGCACCTCGGATGGGGGCTGCTTACGGGCAGGCCACTCAGTCTCAGGAGCCAGCAGTGCAGGGGTGGCTGGATGGAGGTTGCCTTGGAGGAGTCGGCAGCCCAATGCAATCCTAGGGAGGTTGCTGGTTTTGGCTGTAGGCTCAGTCCAGGAAGTCTTCCAGGAGGAACCAACAACTGAACAGGTAAGCTGGAGGGCTCAGGGATAGTAGGTGCACCTCAGGTCCTCTACTCCAGGGTGCATGGTGGCCGGATGCAGGGGTGCCTTTTGAGGTCGGATTTCACCTTACCTTGCCACTCGCGGTTGAGGCGTCTACATGCAGAAGCTGCAGGCGATGTCGGGAAGTCTTAGAGGTATCAAGTCATGGTGGACTCTGAAGTTGGTTCCAGGCGTCGGGTTTCTTTGTCCTCAGCAGGCTCATAGCTTTTCCCTGTGGTTTCTTAACAGAGCTGCTGTTCGCAGGAGATTCAGTTTTTGTTGAAGGCAGTTAGTCCTCCCAGAGATTCTGGAGGTCTCTGTCTGCAGGACAAGTCGACTTTTGGCGCAGGATCTCGGGGAACTGCAGGCGGGTCAGTAGGGCTGGGGCCAAGTCAGTTCTTCCATCCTCCTTCTTTGTAGGTTGCAGGAATCTAGGGATGCAAGGTTCAGGGTTCCCCTAAATACCCACATTAGGTGCTTCTCTGGGGTGTGCAGTTCGGGACCAATGGGTCCCTTCCTTGGGGTGAGTACACCCCCTATTATGCCCCCCTCCAGCAGGAGGGGGGCATGAGCCTCTCTCTAATAGGCTGGTACCCCTCATCTTCAAGATAGAGGACACTGAGATGTGTGCTTCACCTCGCGTCCCCCACCTGAGGGGTGAGGTTAGCAAAGGTGGGCACACCTCTCCTCCTAATTTGATTTTCCATCCGATTCTCCCACCTAAAGTGGGGTGCAGAACTGGTGGGAGCCAATTGCTGTGGAAAGCAAAAGGCAGGGACAGCCTACAAAGGTGGCAGGCCTTTGAAACTTCCCCTTTGTGGATCCAGCCCATCCTGGGGGAGGAGGCATGACACCTCTGCCCAGGATGGGCTTTGTTCCTGGATCCGGAGATTGGAGGCCCTCTAACCACGGGTCCAGAAACCTGTCTCATGGCAGCAAATGGCAGGCAGTCATTTAGGAACCACACCAGGGCTAGCCGTTTTTCAAGGGGCATCTCTAAGATGCCCTCTGTGTGAATTTTACATTGAATCCCACACTGGCATCAGTGTGAGTTTAACGTGCGGAGAGGTTTGCTACCAAACTTCCCAGTTTTCAGTGAAGCCATTATGGAGCTGTGGAGTTTGTAATGACAAACTCCCAGACCATATACTCTTTATGGCCTTACAGCATTTACAATGTCAAAGAATGGACCTAGACACTGTAGGGGTACATTGCGCATGTAACTGTACCCTCACCTGGAACCTAATGCACCCTGGAAGAGGGGCAGCTTACCTAGGCCACAGGCAGTGGTTTGCAGGCATGGCACACATGGATGTGTGCATGTCAACTCTTCACTTTTCTCTGCACCAAAACACGCAGTCTGCAAAGGCAGGGTGTGGATGTTAAATTGCAGGGCCCCTAAGGGTGGCACAATAAGTGCTGTAGCCCTTAGAGGTCTTCCTTTCTCACATTGCCCTTGGTACCCACTGTACCTTTTACAAGGGGCTTACCTGTGGCCAGAAATGTGCCAATGGTGGGTACAAAGGCACAGTTTTGGGAAGGAGCACAGGCCCTGGGAACCCGATTGGCAGGGACCCAGGGCACATCAAGTCCAAGTGCATCAGAAACCTGGCAAAAAAGTGTGGGGGTGTAACTGCAACAGAAACTCACTTTCCTACACAGATGTCATTTCAGATGTCATCGGTGATGTCACTGACCAGGTCATCATTGATGTATTATGTGAGGTCATAAGCAGTGCTTTGCGGGGGCGCAAGTTATAGTTACCTCAGCTAACTAGAACTGCTGAATGACTCTGGTTTTGTTCGAGTGAAACCTCAGCCTAACTATAACTTCTCTATAACCTTTGGTTTTTTCAGTGATTTTCCAAGGTGTATTTTATTCCATTTCCGAATTATAAAGTCCCTGTAACCTTTGTTTTTTTCCAGTAAACTTCTAAGGTTTTTTAATGCTTATTATTAACTATAACGCCCCTGTAACCTTTGTTTTTTTCTGTGAATTTCTATGTTTTTTCACTAATAGTAGCGTTTGCAGAGTGGTGGAGAAAGGGGGCTCGGCCACCGACCAGCTCTCAGGAATCCCACAGTGAAGGACTTACAGAAGGTACCAAGTAGGCTTCTTGGCCCCCAAGGTCCCTCACATAAGTAAAGTGAACTTCAGCCCCCAACCAGTAGGGCACCACGTGCCACGTTTGCAGAATGGTGGAGAAAGGGGATGTGGCCTTCGAAGGCCTCTTAGCAATCCCACTGTGTGGGACTTATTGGAGAGAACAGGAGAGGTAGCTGGCCCGCAAGGATGTCCTTGGGGCCAACTACCCCTCCTATTACCTCCAGTAAGTCCCACACAGCAGGATTGCTGAGACCCGATAGGAGTCCACACACCTTTCTCCACCACTCTGCAAACGTGCCTGCTAGTGCACTACTAGTAGGGGGATGAAGTACCCTTGGCTATCGAGGATCCTAGGGGGGTAACTACCCCTCCTGTTACTACCAGCAAGTCCCACACAGTGTGTTTGCTGAAAGGTTTTTGGTGTCCGCGACCCCTTTCTCCACCATTCTGCAAACGCGCCTCCTGGTGCACTACTTGTTGGGGGATGAAGTCCCCTTGGCTATTGATGGGTCCTAGGGGGCCAACTACCCCTCCTGTTACTAATAGCAGCACGACAGGAAACGTGTTTGCAGAGTGGTGGTGAAAGGGGACAGGGACCCCAGAAA
The DNA here is from genome assembly GCF_964204655.1 of Triturus cristatus. NCBI lineage: Eukaryota > Metazoa > Chordata > Amphibia > Caudata > Salamandridae > Triturus > Triturus cristatus. The sequence continues at coordinate 886,224,886 of NC_140594.1, forward strand.
AGTTAACGGCTTTTTTCCCCTACTTTTTAGGAAGGGGGCAGCCTGGATCCGCTTCCCTGGGCCATTTTTGGCCCAGAGGACCCCATCCACCGGGGCCTGCCCCTTTTGAGTTTTTTGGGGAAGAACAGGAGGGGGGCACACAGCCCCTCTTCCGGGAAGATTTCAGCCCCAGGTACCCCATACCCCAGCCTTTTATTTTTCTTTTATATATAATTGTTAAAGAGGGGGCCACGCGGCCCACGTGACCCCATCCCCCGGGGTTTGCCCCCTTTTTAATACATTTTTTAAGAGAAAAGGGAGGGGGCCGCACAGCCACCTTACCAGGCCGATACCGCCCCAGGGACCCCACTCCCAGGGCCAGGCCTTTATTTTATTTTTTTTAATGTGTAGGGGGCCTGCGCAGCACCCCTACCTGGGCCAACTTTGGCCCTGGGGCCCCATCCCCTGAAGCCTGGCCTCTATGTTGGGGACCGCAGGGAGCCTCAAGGCTCCACGGGCCCAGCCAGCTCCCGCTGTCTGCAGGAGCCGGCATTGCTTTGGGATCCATGGAGCTGCTAAACATGCATCTCCCTGGAGCCAAAAGCAATGTCTGCTTCCCTACTTGCTTCACAGCGAGCAGCAAAACGGACAGGCTCTGCTTTCAGCAAGCCAGAGCCTTTTTGCTCTTGCTTGATGAAAGCAGAGCAGGTTTGCTATGGCATGGCGGGAGCGGTGCTACCGCCATGCCATAGCAAACTGGGATGTCCCGTGGTTGGGCACCCTGGGATATTGCTGGGGCCGGCCCTGGCGGTGTGGAGGTCCCCAGGGACATGTAGGGCTCCACGTGGGGGATGCACAGCCCCACTCCTTTGTAAAGTAAGATCCAGGGAGGTGGTGGTTCCCAGGGCCGGGGGTCTGCAACAGAACCCCTTCATTACTGGATTTGTGCTCCGGGGCGGTGTCGGTCCCTAGGACGGCATGGGGGGGCTGGAACTCTCACGCATTTATTTGAGCCCCGGGAAGGTAGCGGTCCCCAGTGCTGCAGGGGAGGCCGTAACCCCACGCATTGTTTAAAAACAAAATATTTAAAATATGTGGCCCGGGGAGGTGACAATTTCCCGGGACAGCGGGGGAACCGTGACACTGCCCCGCATATAATTAATTTACTGCCCCAGGGAGGTGGCAGTCCCCGGGGCTGCGGAAGAGGCCATAGGGCCACCCTCGCAGCTGGCAGTTCCTGGGGCAGCAGGTAAGCTGCGAGGCTCCCCCGAATATATTATTAAGACTGCCCTAGTAAGTTGGTGGTCCCTGGGGCTTTGAATAGCCCTATAAGGGGGCCCTGTTAACCCCCTCCTACATTTGCACAATGACCCTGGTCTGGCCCACTGAGGGATTATTCGAAATAAAGGGCAGAAGTGGCTTTTTTTCCTGCAGATTTGCCTATCCACCTGCAAGTCTGTATCAAAAGGTTTCTTTAAAATGCTGAGGGTCCCCCCACCGTATCTGGGGGGGGGGGGGGGAGCTAGGGTATTCCTATCCTGCTCCCTGTTATCTTTAACTTTTTTCTGGGAATCAGCTTTAAGTGGAGTCCCAAGATGGCTGCCAACACTTCCTGGTTGAAGTGTTGGCCGCCTATTAAATTTGAGTAGGATCCACGAGTCCACTGCAAGGACTCATATCCCCAGATATCTATATTGTTTGAAGTTACATATCTCAAAAACAACTGAACGGATTTACGCCAAATCACAAAAAGCTTGCTTTCTGGGCCAACGTCTAGCTTTCTGTCATATTTGGTGTAATTCCGTTTAGCAGTTCAGGCTGTAGTCATGTTTAAAAATGAAAACTCCTCATAAACTTAAAATGGGGAAAATGAGTTTGGGAACACCCTTTTTCCTGGCCCCCGCTTGAGGGATCACCCTGAAACTTTCAAAATAGCAGCTGAACCAAAGAAGGGACGTTTTGTGAAGATTTCATGAAGATTCGTCAAGCGGCTCCGAAGTTATTGACAAAACAAAAAAATATTTTCTTATGGAAACTTTGGTCCTAACTATAACTACCCACTGGCAAGTAGGAGATATATATATAAATATATATATATATATATATATATATATATTATTTTTTTTTCTTTCAAAGGAGGTAGATGTGGAGTTAAGAATAGTAATAATATATCTCCCTATATTCACTTACTTTTTGATGTTTTTGCCTTCAATACTTTGACTGGGGTATTAAGGTATAAGTATATTCCCTTCTCGATATTCCAGACTAGTCCCTGGATTTAAACACCTCCCTTGATTCACTGTGCTGAAGACAATTCCCATTTAAATCCGAATGCCCTGATCTCAGTCCTTGCTAGAACTTTCACTATACTGCAATTTAGTTTTTCCTACATGTTGCATTTTGTTCACCCGTTTATGAAATAATATTATCTTTGGAATAATTTAAAAAAGCGATCAGCCTCTGGCTAAGAAGCTCACAACGATGCTTGGTTGTCCAATAGTTCCATCTGAGTCCTTTGTTACCTTAAACCCATTATAAAATGGAGAGCTTGACAGTAAGACCCTTCCTGGTGTGATGAACTTAATAAAGAGATATACGGTGTGTGGTTCTCTTGCAGGCACTTGGAAGTCAATTGAGCCATTGCTTCGACAAGCAGGATGAATCCGGTAGCAAATTTGGAAAATCACCCTGGATATTGCAAGAAAGGAAACTCCTCCGCATTAACATGTAACCATCCCAAACAGTACAAAGAACACATCTCAAGATGTGCATGTCTGCCTTTTATGCTTAACTTCCAGCATCATCCATAGATTTAGTAAGTATGACTCATGTTGATGTAAACCACAAGCCCACAATAGCTAAGTATGCAAGGACCATCTTCATTATCTATGGTGGTGGGTTCAGAAGGAAGAAGATGGCCGCCATTGCAGGAACTGGTAGGAGGTACGTGATTCTTTGGAGTTCAAGAACCGCTGAAAATAAACCGTGAAACATGTTCCCGTGACATCAGTAAAAGTTGGTCACATTGCTAACCAGATGAAAAGTTTAAACAAGTATCCACTTGCAGGTAATGCCAGTAGGGTCTAGCTGTAATACACTAAGACTAGCAAAAACAAGCAATGCAAAAAGGTTCACTCCTCCTTGCCTGTTTGGCTCCACCTGAAGAGTGCCATATTTAATGATGATGTCACAACTGGCCTTTTGAGTGACTTTGTTAAATGTAAGTGACATTTTGGAGAAACGTTTTAACATGCAGAAAAACTTATGATGGGATAAAAAAATATCAAAGTTGGTTCGGGGGAAATACTTTGTTATCAGCTGTATGTACATTTGTTACATTAGTCACATAAAATGGACAGAGTGTGGGCAATATTGTAATATTGATCAGGATAAAAAGATAAACACAGGAACAGCTAAGGTTTTACTCCCAAAGAGTGTCATAACCACTCCTTGACCACCTGTTCCAAATGTACCTAATTTCGCTGCTTTTCTGCTGAAACTTGAGGGACAGGTAGGTTTGCGTTCTTGGCCTTCTCTATATACCGTTTATTTGTTCTATGGGCATCGACACTATCAAAATAATTCCTTGCAAATTAAACATATTGTCCTAAATAGGCAGGCCTGGCATGGATTGAGCTCTCAAGAGCAGAGAAGAAAAGCTGCAAACCTGGAGACAGACTCCTAATGCTAATCACAAAGCAGATAGTAAAGCTGTTCACTACTACTGTAAACTGATTGTAAATGGTTAAGAAACTTCAAATAATCAATGGCTTAAGATAGCTGACCCAAAGGAACCAATGGTGTTGACCCAGAGTCACCAATGGCTGAATGGGGCTGATGCAAAGCCCCTTTTCTTCAAGCTGATGACAAAAGGAGCGAGTTGTCACCACACCCAACCATAGCGAGATTTCAAAAAGGAAGCTATAATGTGGGCATTCATTTGTCAATGGAGTGCATAATGTTATGACACAATATACAAATTATTTCTCTTTGTCATATTTTAGAAATAGACACCGATACCAGGAAATTGTGTCTAACCAGTCAGGCTTAATTCTATTGTATGCAAAATTATGTTTACAAAAGTTAAAATTACTGTCAACTCGCCGTTCGGGAGGCCGATATCTCTTTTGCATTCTTCTCTGGGTGGCCAATCCTTTAATTGCAGAGTCGATCATTCAGATGAGACCTAAGACAATGTGTTTTCGTGATTATTCGGGTGTGTCCAACTTATCCTATGAGTTCTGTTTCATCATTTTTAGATTTCCAAACTGGAGGTGAAACAGAGGTCAAACCATTCCTTTCCTTGTATTTACAAATGGGAACAAAGACTGATGCACAAGGGTTGTATCCCCGCTTGACAGGGAAACTTTGTTATCAGCTGTATGTACATTTGTTACATTAGTCACATAAAATGGACAGAGTGTGGGTAAAGAAATACATTGTCTGAAGGCTCCATTGAACATCAGTCAAGTACAGTGTTAACACTGACACCAAAAATGGCGGCTGCATTTTGAGAATACAAACACAAAAGCCAAAATGATTTGTAAATTGAGATCTTGAACAAAGGTCTAGGCTTCACACTGAAATGTGTTGGCACACTGCTACTTGGGCATTGTGAGCATTGCCCGATACTGTTCAGTGGTACTGCTTGAAAGCTTTTTTATTAAGAAAATCTCCTGATTTACCTATGTCAAGCAGCAGAATCTAACAGTGACAAAGCCAATAGTTCTAACATCTGCCATTGAGGCGCAGACTAAATGACTTTCAAATGTATTTTTCCAAGATGGCCACCCAAGTAGGACTGTCGAGAGAGCAATGATATAAGTAAAGAGAGAGATTGAGCAACGGTAGGAAGAGCAAAGTGAGGGAGGGAGCTAAAATAGTCCCCTGTGAATTGAAATGGACACAACTTATCCAATCAAACCAAAGTGAGGTGGAATAGCGCCTCAGATAGGACAACTCCAAGAATAGGATAGAAAGCCATTTAGTCAAGAGAATGGTACTGCGATATAAAAAAAAGCTATTAAATCATTACTAGAGGATGAACTCAAACCTTGCAGTCTATATTGGGCACAATAGCTATGTTGCTAAGAGACAGCTTTACCTTTCTGAAGGCAAAATCTAAAATGTATAGATCTATTAAATTATTTTTTTGCCAATTCTTTTTTTTTCTTTTTCTGACGAAAAGGTAGTGTATGTTGAAATGTTGATATTTGAAATGCTGCTCATTGACATGTTTTTTTGATGGAATTGATGAACAGTAGCCAACCCCATCATCTCGAACCCAGCCAAACGGTGCACGTCAACAGATAAACTTACACCAAAGCTTTTTCTTAAAACATGAATATTTACTAACATAAATAAAAACACTGTTTTATTAACAAAAGGCACACATTAAACGTTAAAACAATGGAAATATATTTACAATATGCACATATTAGAAAAGTGCACCATTGGTCATTGTTAAACTATCATATTGTACTAGCAACAATTTATGAGTTAGATGAACCGTCGCAGGTATCGAACGCCGATTCCACATTCACGAAGCCGTTTTCAACCAAGAATTCAGCCAAATCAACCATTTTTCAAATGGAAACAGTGTTACCAACTTCTTCATATTGAATGACAAAGTAGGGAAAAGTCTGGTCGTCATTGAATATAACGAAAATCTGAGGCTCAAAGAAATTGTCCACACAGGAGTCATAGAGGTCGCTGGTTGTGATACCTGGATTAAGCGGGGGAGGCCTCCGCATCGTATGATTCCCAAGTGTGTACCTTCCAGTCAGTACTTTAGCCAGAAACATGTAATGGATGCCCTTAGAGGAGCGCTTTGAAAAGTTGTGAGAGTAACTCGCTTTTCTAGCAAAGTAACTGCCTTGTCCTAACATGGTGGCGTGTTTGCCACACACTCGAGGATCAAAGTTGTGCTTGCAGATGCTGTCTACTGCGTCCTGGGATGTCCCGTGGAACAAATGCCTTTCGTTCTGCATCTTAACCATTCCCGTCATTTTCCTAGACATGTATTCTTTTTTCCTAAGAAAGGGAAGAAAGGAAAATAATTCGTTCAGACATACAAACGTTTCCACTTACTTTAAAAGTGAACGGAAAAATACGGGGATTCTAGAAACAATTGTTAATTCAAATCCATATATCTTAACAATGTTTTTTTTAATTTCTAAATGTGGAACTTATAATGGACTCCCATATTTTAAAAAGTCGAAATATTATGGTCTGTTGTCTTTTGATAAGTTGAAGTTCTAGACAAAGGAATCTAACCAGAATCAGAGCCTCACAAGGTATCACAAGATAGTCTCTTTAAATATGCCTTGTGAGCATGGGTCTAAAAGCAGTCTTAAGATGTTTTTGTGGCCAGCACTATGGTATTCACTGTTATTTTTCCCTTGCACTGGAGTAATTCATATCTTAAAGCAAGAGTATTAGTTTTCTTACTTCCAATTCCAAAATTCAAATCATAGCATTACATTTATTTTTACTGGCAAGGCAGAAATAAATACTATTTATACACGCATGTACACACACATCTAGTTGTTTGTTTTAGTATGTCATATGTACAACGGAGATGGAACTTTGTTCTAATATATCTTTAGTATTGTTCTTGAATTGTTTTGAAGTTACACTACTGTACCTTTTCTGTATCTATCATTAGGATGTATTTTAGCAAAAAGGGCCTTAGTCAGGCGAGGCTTATTTAAGGGTCGTTTGACATGAATAAACAACGTTTTTAAAAAAGCTTCATTGGTATGACATTTTAAAGTAACTTTATATTGTCTCTCGAAAGTAAATATTGCAAGATATGGTGAAGCTGCATATCTTCTACAGAATAAGAGCACAGTTTTAATTTGAAAATGACATCTAACCCCTTGGGGGTGCTTGTTTCGATGGACTGTTAGACATTGTTTACACAAAACCACCCTAAACAGTTATGAATTATTCCTGAAATTGTTCAAATGTTTTTTGTTTTTTTTAAACCCCCCTTAATGCAAACCTTTATTGGTAGTGGGTATCACAAGTCAAAATAAACTGCCCACTCTTGCCAACTGGTTCTTGTTTATTGTGCAGGCTCGCCAACAGTGTGCACGCCTTGTCTACCCATCCTCTGGGATAGCAATATAAAGGTCAACTCAGAATGCACCGTTAACCTCTGCTTTATAGATCCTGTTGCAGTTGAACAGTGTGGGTGAAAGAAGACTTGGGTCTATGGAATTTAATATTTTCCCAGATACCAGAATGTGACTAATTATCCAGAGGTGAGACACAACCATGTTAAAACGGCTCACTGCAACCTTTCCCATATTTCTACCAAAAGGAAGACCTGTTTTAAAAGGGCCATCTAGGATAAATGAAACAAAACTGTTCTCTTTAAAAAATGGGTATTACAGAATCCTCCTTTGTTTGATGATGTTTGCTTGGGTTTTAAGACCATTTTTTTCTATCTAAAAATAGTACTGTCAATACAGGCTGTGGTTAAAAACACTCTTGAAGGCCACAAACGCTATTACTCCATGGGTAGAGTGTTCCCCTTTAACTGTTTACCTAGTAAGGTTGCAATCGCTCACCTCTTATACTTCTCCCAGAGGAAGAGGTTTTGCACTCGCAGAATCTTCAGAATGCGGTACTTGGTCTCTGGTATGGTCTTGTGGAACAGATTGTAAACCGTCCTAAAGCTCTTATCTTCCTTGGGAACAGGCACTTGAAGGAAATCCAGGTGGGGGTCCACCATAGGGACCCAGGTTTCAGGGTAAACATTTGGTGTTGCGCTGGCAGTGGGTGCTATGGTTTGCAGAGTTGCGGCTTCCACAGTGGGTGAGGCGAGGGGTGGGAGTGCACCAAGGGTCCTATGTTGGGAAAGAGCAAAAAAAAACAAGAGATTTTAAACATGTATCCATAACCATAGGCCAGTGCATCACAGTTCATTGAATCAGATATCTGCTATGTCCTAAAGCAAACAATGAGATTAGCAAATGTGACCTTAATTTATTTTCAATGTACATTTTTAGGCCTTGCTTTGTAAATGTATGCAAGAAAACCAAAGACAAAAATACTGTGCCAAAGAACTATCATATCCAATATTGACTACCAGAATATTGTGAATGAATATATATATATATATATATATATATATATATATATATATATATATATATATATAGTTTTCTCAAAATATGGGTAAGACGTTTTGCGTACAACATTTAAAACTCGATATTGTGGTATATTTTCCATACTTGCAGCTACCTTTTCCAGGCAAACAAGCATTACAGCAACGAGTTCCGCCATTTAGGAGGCAACTGTATGTTAATTCCCACAAATCCCCACCGTCTGGTGCAAACACAGGAGACTGTTACTAAGAATAGCATCGAGGAAGCAAAACATTTGGGAGCAGAGACAATTATGCTGCGCCTTTTTTCCACTTCTCCTCCTTTTCTGCTGCGCCTGGTGGAAAATGTTTCACCGTGCGCACATGGTTTCCGGGGATTATCTGTATATTGTGCATGGGGGGTGGGGGCCTAGATGCGCATCACGGGGGGCCGGCATCCATTTTTAGAACGTACGTATCAGTACGAACAAATACCTACGTTATTCCAAGCCTGCCTCAACAATTCCGTGCCACACATTGCATATATAATGTGACAATAAAACACACCGTGAATCAACCGAGACTCTGGGGAGGCGGCAGGTGGGCAGTGAAACTGCACGCGCTGAGGCACTCGAAGCCTTGTGGGTTTTTTTTCTTTTCTCAACCTGCGCCATTATGTTTTCAGTCACGCTCAACCCATTCCGCGCCCGCTCGCTCCAGGAGCATTTCAACAGTGTGCTGGGTCAGACTAACACGTTCTGAACCTGTGGGCGCCGCGCTACTTCCCCGAAAAGGAAAGAGAAATAACTGCAGCTGTGCGCAGGAAATTGTTTTGCTGAAGTGTACTCGGCGAAATTATCAAAGGTCATTTGAAGATTGGGCACAGAGATTGAGCTTCATAAATATAAATTTAAAAAAGCTGAAGAGAGAAAAATCAAGCAGGCAACCGAAGCCGGCAGGGCCTTCCTGACGACAGTGCCAGAAATATCCCTGTTCAGCAAGGCGGACTGGAAACCAAACTCAGCCCGAACAAAAATGTTCAGGCAAGCCCCACACTGCACGAGGCCTGTGCTAGAATGGGGCCATGATGGTCATGGCAGCCGGTCCTGCCCTGAAAGCCATCCTCTAGTCTGCCTCCCACCGGGACATGGAAGAGTGGTAAAATGGCCACTCTGGACCGGGACATGGAAGAGTGGTAAAATGGCCACTCTGGACCATGACATGGAAGAGTGGTAAAATGGCCACTCTGGACCGGGACATGGAAGAGTGGTAAAATGGCCACTCTGGACCGGGACATGGAAGAGTGGTAAAATGGCCACTCTGGACCGGGACATGGAAGAGTGGTAAAATGGCCACTCTGGACAATGACATGGAAGAGTGGTAAAATGGCCACTCTGGCCCGGGACATGGAAGAGTGGTAAAATGGCCAGTGGTAAAATGGCCACTCTGGACCGGGGCATGGAAGAGTGGTAAAATGGCCACTCTGGACTGGGACATGGAAGAGTGGTAAAATGGCCACTCTGGACCGAGACATGGAAGAGTGGTAAAATGGCCACTCAGGACCAGGAAATGGAAGAGTGGCAAAATGGGCACTCTGGTCCGGGACATTGAAGAGTGGTAAAATGGCCACTCTGGACGGGGACATGAAATACTGGTAAAATGTCCACTCTGGATGGGGACATGGAATGGTGGTAAAATGGCCACTCTGGCCCGGGACATGGAAGAGTGGTAAAATGGCCAGTGGTAAAATGGCCACTCTGGACCGGGGCATGGAAGAGTGGTAAAATGGCCACTCTGGACTGGGACATGGAAGAGTGGTAAAATGGTCACTCTGGACCGGGACATGGAAGAGTGGTAAAATGGCCACTCTGGACTGGGACATGGAAGAGTGGTAAAATGGCCACTCTGGACCGGGACATTGAAGAGTGGTAAAATGGCCACTCTGGACGGGGACATGAAATACTGGTAAAATGTCCACTCTGGATGGGGACATGGAATGGTGGTAAAATAGCCACTCTGGACGGGGACATGGAAAGGTGGTAAAATGGCCACTCAGGACCAGGAAATGGAAGAGTGGCAAAATGGGCACTCTGGTCCGGGACATCGAAGAGTGGTAAAATGGACACTCTGGACGGGGACATGAAATAGTGGTAAAATGGCCACTCTGGATGTGCTCTTAAGGCAGGAGTATTTTCAAGTGGGCCGCCTAAAGGGTGCCTGCACAAGGCCCCCCCTTCCTCGAACCCTCGCACCCACATCCCCACACTTATGATCAGTGTCCTATTTGGGATTAGGGTAGGGTCGCAACATTATCCAAAGGAGAAGCAGATAAGGGGTCGGGTGAAGGAACTCTAAGGATTTTTAGCAGGAATCAGGCAGGGAAAAGTCGAAGTGGGTTATTTAGGGTTTTGTGGAGTTGTAGCCCTGTTCTGAGTCAGCACCATGGTTGACACACCACATTTAGAGGTCAGGGAGCCTCCATGTTTCCAGTGATGGAACCTCAGTTGGCTCCAGAGAGGGAACCCTTCGTTTGAGGATCCATTCAAACTATGAACTCCCCCAGACACCTAGAGGGGACTCAGTTTGCCGTGTGTGCTACGGAATATTGACAATAACTGAATCACTGACTTCATCGTCTTAGGCGTTCTCGCACACACTGTTGATAAAGTGATCAGTGATGTAATCCTTTCTTTGCTCCTGTTGGTGGTCTGGCTGCCACATAGCCAATGGCTTTTATGGTTCCTAAGTTAGTTGTGGGCAAGTTAGTCAGCAAAGCACAATACAAACCCACCTATGACTGCGCTAAACGCTGAACCACAATATTAGGACAAAGGCGGCAATCTCCAACTGCCATGCATTCGTTTCCCCAGTGGGTAGAAAAAAATAAGCTTCCGCTCACCCTCAAGGCAAGATCACTTGTCAGTGAATTCCAGAGAAGGCAACTGCATCCATGCAGTGCTACTATACTCATGCAAGTCGGCTGCCTTGGATATAGCTGAAGTGCTGCTACACTTGTGTAAGAGTGCTGTGTCTGATACAGCTGAAGTGCTGCTACACTCGAGTAAGTGTGCTCTGTCTGATACAGCTGCAGTGATGCTACACTCGTGCAAGTGTGCTGCTTTGGATACAGCTGAAGTGCTGCTACACTCGTGTAAGTGTGCTGTGCCTGATACAGCTGAAGTGCTGCTACACTCATGTAAGTGTGCTGTGTCTGATACAGCGACAGAGCTGCTACACTCGTGCAAGTGTGCTGCTTTGGATACAGCTGAAGTGCTGCTACACTCGTGTAAGTGTGCTGTGCCTGATACAGCTGAAGTGCTGCTACACTCATGTAAGTGTGCTGTGTCTGATACAGCGACAGTTCTGCTACACTCATGTAAGGGTGCTGTGTCTGATACAGCGACAGTGCTGCTACAGTCGTGAAAGTGTGCTGCTTTGGATACAGCTGAAGTGCTGCTACACTCATGTAAGTGTCCTGTGTCTGATACAGCTGCAGTGATGCTACACTCGTGCAAGTGTGCTGCTTTGGATACAGCGGCAGTGCTGCTACACTCGTGCAAGTGTGCTGCTTTGGATACAGCTGAAGTGCTGCTACACTCATGTAAGTGTCCTGTGTCTGATACAGCTGCAGTGATGCTACACTCGTGCAAGTGTGCTGCTTTGGATACAGCGGCAGTGCTGCTACACTCGTGCAAGTGTGCTGCTTTGGATACAGCGGCAGTGCTGCTACATTCGTGCAACTGTACTGCTTTGGATACAGCTGAAGTGCTGCTACACTCGTGTAAGTGTGCTGTGTCTGATACAGCTCCAGTGATGCTGCACTTGTACAATTTTGCTGCTTTGGATACATCGGCAGTGCTACTGCACTCATGCAAGTGTGCAGCGTTGGATAAAGCAGCAGCAGTGCAACACTCGTGCAAGAGTGCTGCTTCGGATATAGCAGCAGTGCTGCTATACTCACGAAAGTGTGCTTCTTTGGACACAGTGGCAGTGCAGCTGCACCCTGGTAACTGTGCTGCTTTGGATACAGCTGTAATGCGGCTACACTTGTGCAAGTGTGCAGCGTTGGATAAAGCAGCAGCGGTGCAACACTCGTGCAAGAGTGCTGCTTCGGATATAGCAGCAGTGCTGCTATACTCACGAAAGTGTGCTTCTTTGGACACAGTGGCAGTGCAGCTGCACCCTGGTAACTGTGCTGCTTTGGATACAGCTGTAATGCGGCTACACTTGTGCAAGTGTGCAGCGTTGGATAAAGCAGCAGCGGTGCAACACTCGTGCAAGAGTGCTGCTTCGGATATAGCAGCAGTGCTGCTATACTCACGAAAGTGTGCTTCTTTGGACACAGTGGCAGTGCAGCTGCACCCTGGTAACTGTGCTGCTTTGGATACAGCTGTAATGCGGCTACACTTGTGCAAGTGTGCAGCATTGGATAAAGCAGCAGTGGTGCTACACTCGTGCAAGAGTGCTGCTTCGGATACAGCAGCAGTGCTGCTATACTCACGAAAGTGTGCTTCTTTGGACATAGTGGCAGTGCAGCTGCACCCTGGTAACTGTGCTGCTTTGGATACAGCTGCTGAGTAAATACACTTGTGCAAGGGAGCTGCTTTGAGTACAGCTGCAATGCGGCTTAACTCATGAAATTGTGCTGATTTGGACACAGCTGCGGTGTGGCTACACTCATCCAAGTGTGCTGCTTTGGAAACAGCTGTAGTGCTGCTACACTCATGCATGTGTGTTGCACTGGATGCAGCTGCGGATGTCGCGCAAACCATGAATCAACCATTGAGGGAGTAAGTTAGGGCCTCTGGAACTGTGCGGGAGGGGTAGACCAAATTCTGTAACAGGGTTGTATTGGCAAAGGTTTCACCTCATTAGTATCAGCTTAAAACTTAGACATCAATAAGCAGCTGCAAGGTGCGCCCAGTCAACCTTTGTTAAGGGCTTGTCACTGTTCGGCAAAAGGTTACTCCGTTTTTAGTCATTTTTAGCCCATATGTGATAAAAACTGTTTTTTGTAAAAAAATTAAAAAAAATCCGCAGGTTGTGCAGCAGCTAATGGATTATGTGTTATGGTATTTCATTTTTTTAACATTTACGTCCGTATTTATCCATATTTTTTGGGGCCATCTTATTGGTATTTATTCATGTTTTAAGAATAAACGGAGATGGAAAATTGTTTATTTCCGCATTTAACTGCTGGACATGCACACAAACATGGAGGCCTGTCACGTTTTAGCAAGTTCAGTAGCCACGCATATCAAAAGACTACACTTACAAGTATATATTAGTTTTCTGCTTTAAATATATGTTAATATACGCCTGTATTTAAGGAAATCTCATACTGGTGTTTAACTCTCCATGCTGTCTATCTGCTCAGCTGTGGCCTCGAATTCATGAAAGACAGCATGGAGAATGTCAGACAAGACGCACCATTTTCAGTATTTTTCTGCTGTTAAAAATAAATACAGACAAGAAACATATTGTTCTCTATCTGTATTTATCTGTAAAAAACATTAAAAACGGAAAACCGTAAACCCTAATTATGTGGCACGAATAAAGACAATGAAATTGATGCATGATCGTATTATTTCAGTGGCCTCGATTTTACCATTTTAAAAATATGGCTACGGCTAAGCATCAAAAAACTACAGCTTTCAAGTATTTTATCCCATTATATAATAATTTAATCCAGCATGAATTATTCACTCTAGTGTACTTCACACTGATGACAGTTTCAGGACATAATTAAACAGCATGAGGCATTAATCAGATTACACATTCCAGTTGGTCTGAGTAAGCCACAGCAGGGCTCTTGGGAAGCCCGGCATCGCTGGTGGGGCGGGGTAGGGAGGGTTGGAGGAGAGGTTGAGGGTGGGCGGAGTGGAAGGCAGTTCGGCAATGGTCTGGGTCATATCGTACAGTCGGCATCGCTGCAGGTAGGGGCTCCAGTGAGGGTGCACCACCAGTTACACTGGAGGGGAGTGTTCTGGCCAGGTGCAGGCTGGGCATCATTACAGTCGCGGGAACTGGTCAGGACTCCCATTGACTGGTCCTGATATGAGTCCACATGGATGATCATAATGACTTAATTGTAGATCAGGGCAGAACAGAATCATTTAAAACAAATTATCAATAAACCCACTGCTAAAGACTGCTGCTGGCTGCAACCGTGCGGGTTGCATGAGCCGCTCCGATTAGGGATTAGGACTATAAATGAACATGGTGGATTGGTGGCCGCCAGACTGTGCCGGCACTGGACTGGTCACATTGCTCTTTTTTCAGGGCTAGGGCATGTGCTGTGGAACATATGAAGAGTTACCAACAAGTTTGCTAATACTGCATCTAATTTTAACCTTAAAACAACTTAAGAGGGCACATTTTGAGAAGCAACAAAATGCATCGAAGACCTTTCTTTTCGCCGACTAAATCAGTCAATTTTATTTACTTCAAAGATACCTTATCATCCTTCCATATTGCGAAAATCAAAGAAGGTCTTAGCAATGTACATAGAGCTGTTTATATATTTTTTTGTAAAGTCTGATTGTAATGAATGAATGGTTTGTGGTACCAGTGTGTTTGGAGTGAAGAACTGTTGTGTGTCACGAATGTTTTGAATGACTGAATAGTGTGTTAAAAGATTGTCTTAAATATATCTCATTGTGGTGAGGTGTAACCTTCTTTGATTTTCGCAATATGGAAGGATGATAAAGTATCTTTGAAGTAAATAAAATTGACTGATTTAGTCGACGAAAAGAAAGGTCTTCGATGCATTTTGTTGCTTCTCAAAATGTGCCCTCTTAAATTGTTTTGAGGTTAAAATTAGATGCAGTATTAGCAAACTTGTTGTTAACTCTTATTACAGGCTCAGCTTTACTGCCTTTGGCCTACCTCCATTTTTGGTTTGGGTGGAACATATGAAGGGCATCCATCTCCTAAATCGAGGCAGAGAAATTAAGACTAAAAAACGATGCACGTACAGAGTGAATATATTAGGTGGTTTGGCCAGTGATCATTACTCCTGTACGTTGAAAATGCGTGACCCGGCAGGCGCACTGTGTTCATTCCCTGAAAACCATATTCAGTGGCTCATGGACTATGCAATGAGGATGTAGTCACAGCAGTAATGCCATAGACAGCTGGATGACTCTGTGAGGTATATGGTGGCGACCGAGCCATGCAGTGTGTGCAGGCCACGAGCTGTCCACGAGCCTTGCAGTCTTCAAGTGTTAGCAACTTGTGAATCATTTACAAATCACATTCGAGTGCCATGCAGCAAAATATGAAAAACAAGCAATTATTTCTCCGTCAAGAAGTTGAAAAGAACGTATTTAGATGGACCACTTAAATGTCGAATCCTTTGACTTCCTGACGTTGCCATTGTGAGTACACACACCTGGGCATTTGTCTGATTTCTGAGGTAACACAAACATCGCTTCCAGCACGCACAAAAAACGCACAAAAACAATCAGTGACATGACCATTGACAAATCTACCTACTCTTGGCGTACGCCATTCACAGTTCTTTATAGAAATAAGGAGGGCATTTATTTTTTCACGCTACAGAGCGTCATATTTACTGAGATCGGCCTGCTGCTACGATCGTCTCCCGGGCAGGCGCTCCAATGCGGCTCTCCTCTGCCCGGCACAGACCCGCGCCATGGGTGCAGAGAGGAGCCTTGTGCCTTCCGGAAGCACATCCCCTTTCAGCATGAATTGCAGTGCCTACTGGAAGTGTGCTGTGCACTTCAGCATTCATGCAAAGCATAGTGTTGGGGGCTTCTTTTTTTTAAATGCCCACATTTCCCCTTGTTCATAATTGCTTTAAGGCTGGGCTTTTTTCTGAAACAAGACCTGGACTGGTTATCTTAGTAGATCGTCACGATTAGAACTTGTAATCGAGCGTGGTGGAAATTCGCTGAAAACCGCGTGGACGTGCCTCCGCGCAGGCCTCCCAGTGCAAGCCTGAAAAGGCACTAGCTGGTAGGAAACGCCATTCCTGAATATGACCGCCATGAAGCAACTCTCGGTTTAACAAAAACACAAGTGAAAGTGGGTTTCCGCGGTGATCGTTTCCCAGGCCCCGCTTCCACATCGCCCAATGTGAAGTAACACTCGCGGACAATCCGCGCTCGGGCCGGGGAGCCCCCAGTGAACTCGCTTTTGATTGGCCCAGCAGGCTGGCCTGCCAGTCACACTAATGACTTCCACCCTTCCTCCTAGGGGGACAATGTGTTCCTAACTACTGGACTCCAACAATAACGCTTCCAGCTGTGCCATGAGATCACAGAAATGGCATTTTTATTGGTTCTAATCAAAAAGGGCTCAAAAGCTGCACTCCGCTCACGCGGCCTTTGATGCGTCAGCGCGCCCCGCGTCGCGGCGAAACGTGGAGGGGCTGCGTACAGACTGTTCACGGGAACGAAGGAAGTGTTTTTGAACTTTCCCTTCATGGATAATTGAAAACTCCTGGGCGGCACGAAACACATCAGGAGAAACTCACAGAGCCCACCAGCCCGATCAAACGGGAATGAAAGTCTGAAACGTGGGTAGTGCTTAATTTGTAAAATAATAACTGCCGGTACCCAAGGTTTTGCTCGCATCCTACATTTCTAAAGTCGGTGGGTTAGATAGTTTTGATTGCATCTAATGTCTCTTTCCTCCACCGGCAGACACTCCGTGCCCTTAATTCACTCTTGCAGGTTCTTTTACATCCATGTATTCTATCTTTGTGTTTGCTTTTCCGTCTTTTTCTTCTTCCTTTCCCCCTCGTGTGTTTTCCGTCTCAAAGTCTGATGAGGTAAAATAAGTCCTGGTGGGACCCACCTGCAGCTACCGGCTCAAATCAAGCGCTGAAACCATCATTCATTTACGCTTTGGCAGCCACACGGGATTAGGTCGCTGGTTTACTTTTCATTTACAATCGGTGTCTCTTTGTTGCAGCCCGTTTCAAAGTTTAATAATTCAAGCGATGTTACGCTCTGCTGGTTTTAGAACATGATCTTCCATGTTCAACAGACGTGCATGGGGAAGGGGGGGATTCATGGGTTTGAGGGTATATTCCATCATGAAGATATTGCTGCATTGATGTCATTTCGCATGAGAAGCCTGGACAAAATGTCAGCCTGTCCAGGCAAATAGAAATCTTTCTTACGCTAGCACCCTCCTGAATCCCTTCTCCTCCCCCCCCCCCCACACACACACTACAGAGCTGAGCTGCAGGGCGACAAAGATGAGGAAGACGCAGTCCTTCTTATGCCAGGCTTCGAGGTTTTAGAACCTTCTAGTGAATGAACTACGTCCACGGTGACTGGAATTATGCAATTTTGCAGCCATTATATTTCTCTCATAAATATGGATTTGCTACATAATCTTCTGCATAATCTGCAGATTGTGCAGAAAAAAGAAACTTACTGAAAGTGCAGCAACACATGCCAAGCAGTGCAACACTCTTTGCTTGGGTTGACCGGTCAGCTTTTGATTTCTTGTTGCTGTAGTTGGGTGTTAAACTGGTACTAATGAGGTGAAATCTTTTTTCCCAGGTAGTGTTAAAGTGTAAGAATGGCAATATAGTGAAGTAATAGGATCACAAATGTGTGCTGCACTATGCCACGTAATGTGGTCAACCCTGCAGAATAATGTGGTCCAACCTTGCCACATAATTCCCAGACTAAAACTCAATCTTAACTTGCTATCCTCCTGGAAAGACCTAAAAAACGGCATCTGTTTAGTATTTTCCTCATTTCCCCGCCCAGTTCTGAGCACCTCCATCAAGATGGCTTCTTGTTACATCAGTCAACTTTTATGTGAAGAGCTCAGTTGCCCTTGTGGCCAGGCCTGTAGTTTACAACATCCGTAAATAAGTAAGAAAAGGCTGCCCAAGCAAAAATGCACCTCAAAGGGATTAAGAGGAACCATCTTTTGGAGCAGTAATAATCCCCAAAAGCTCATCAGTTTGTGATTAAGGCAGAGCTGATCAATCTCACAGCTGTGCAAAAGCACTCCGCATTAACTTGCATGCAAACCTCTATCTGCTAAGACATAGCCTTCACACAAATGGACAGACTGCTGGAGGAAAGGTTTACAGGAGGGGAACAAAGATGGCCCACCAAGCCTCTATGTATACCTTCCCAGGGAGGACTTTCACAAAGAAACCTCTGTCTTATGTTTAACGCTTCCCTGTAGCCACTAAGCAAGTTATTTCAAGTTTCTATGCCCTGAGGTAGAAAAATGGCTGCCACTTGTTGCCACTGGCCTCCACAAACACTTTTCTTGGGAAATCCAAGTGGCTTGCTTGTAAGACGCGAAGCAGCGGGACAGAGACGTGCATCTTCTAATACTAGGCAGAGACTGCCTTGGAAGGATGATTGCAGGTCACCATCTTTCAAGGTGAAGGTCTGTCCTCCAATGGAGCGCATAGAGGAAAAGCGGATTAATGTTTTTATATACGTAAGCACTCAAAATAAAGTATGACCATATTTTGGTTACTTCTTGACCATGTGGCTATTACACTGGCGCTTTGTAACTCAAACCATTTCCAACAAGCATATGAACTAGTTCAAAATCACAACAGCCAGTTTTCTGCAAACGATTCTCATAGACAATGCACAAGCCAACAATCAAGCATCTATTAGTTACATCATCGCGCAGGTGAGTACTTACTGTAGATGGGGTGTCAGCATTACAGAAGAGCGGAAGAGTGGCCGCCTCTTAATCTCTCTCCGGAAGCACGCGTTCTGCTGGAAGCCGTCCTTGATGTTCAGGATGTACTGGTTGTGCCACGTCACAAAGCGGACCTCGTTCAACCCCCGGCAATTGGCCTCCTCGATCAGTCTCACAACAGGCTATTTTGGATACAACAAATGTCGAGATTAAATCATGACGTAGAAAGGAAATGTTTCGTAAACAACATAAAGGCCCTAGTACAAGCACTGCTAAAATAAACTAGCCCTTTGAGCTGTTTATCACATGAAGGCATTGACTTGGTTTATTAATGGTGCGGTCGGTAGTGATTTGACAATGGTGTTGTTGGTTGAATGCTGGGGGACTAAGAGAATTGAAGCTATAATGCCAGCAGGTTGCCTACATCTGTGGTTTTCACATGGAGTCTGTCTAGAAATGCAGTAAAATGCCACAAAATACTGGAAGGACGCGCAAGCTACTATCAATGTTTTTTTCTCTCTGAATTTTGTAAAAAGCAAAAATGAAACTAACCATGCGTTCCTCATATTTGTGTATTGTGTCTATTTTGTACTAGTGAAGTACATGCACTCGATTGGGCCACTTCAAAGATTTGCAAGGAAAACCATCAATAATTTAACCAACTGCAGTTAGATATCTTGTGGAGGTATCTTGAGCAACGGTTGCGGATCAATATGTGCTTCTCATCGTTTTGTCAAATGCAAGTTTTGTCAACTGCAGTATCGGTTGGTTTTGTAGTCAATGATTTCTGTTGCTTTTTGGGCGTAATTTCAAGAAAACGTTCCACAATACTATCCAATCAGCTGTCTGGTTTTTGACACATCATTTCGACCCATAGGATATGTATACTGTGTCATGTTGGTTACGTCCCCAAAGGAACAATTAATAAGAGTCCAACTGGTGCGACGTTATCCAGTCAAATATCCTGTGGACTGCACAGTTGGGCAGGAGACATATGGTGTGGACTAGTAATAGCTATTGTTGCGATTCTTACACAACCGCCTCCGGCATATGGTAGTTGTGCCAGGAATTCAGCAACATGGCAAACATCTATCTAGGGCAGAGGTTGCTGCACCCCTACAGCCTCCTAGGACCGTAGAGAGAGCTTAGTAGTAGGGGTGGTGTACTGCATATCCTATTGGGAAACTGGGGGTAATTGTGGTGGTAATGTATGGATTCCAGGTTTCAAAACAAAACAGGAACATTGTCAGACAGGAGTGGCCTAGTGGCTCCTATCGGCTGCCACTATCTAAATATTCGATTTTCTTAATTTGAATGGATTGGTAAATTCTTGCGGTCCTAATACCTCCAAGAATAGATGTGAGACTGTCTTCCACAGAAAGGCGGTCCATGTTTTTGGATATAGTTTAAAAGACAAAATTAGACATTTTGAGTTCTGTATTTTTTAAACACTGATGGTAAAAGCATGTTTCTACATAGACAAAATTTGGACATTATTTAATAATAGATTTTGTCGCGAGTGTATTTGCACATGTATCACTGTGTTACTGTATGTAGAAATATGCTTAATTCAGGTTCTAGGAAAGTGCCTACATTTTGCTGGAGCAGAATTCTTGTTTCTTTGACTAGTGTAGAGTAGACGTGTAGACGAGTTTGTGGCACACACATATTCATGGCGGAGACAGCAGAACTGAGAAAACTTACGTTTTTAGCTGTAATTCCACAACTGTGGATTGTTTAGTCTCATAGCAAGCAAACTATGTATGGAAATATTGTTGCTGGAGAAGACTGGCTTACCTCTGAATATTCTCTCCAGCCAAAGTGGTCCCTACAGAAGTACTTCCATACAGTGTGGTAAGGGGTGCTGGCACTGGAAGGGGTTGCCAGCCGCCGGATTTGGTCGAACTCATCAGAATTGTAGATGGTCATGAAATTCAAGTCTGCTGAAAGGTCGTGTCCCCTGAAACGAAAGAAAAACAAGATTATATCTCTGTTAATGCAGTGCTACTTGAAAAGCTAAGGTGAGAAATGGACAACAGTGACTCCCCTTTTCTTACTAGCATCATTTCATGGAAGAAAGACTGATTTTCAGACCCTCTTGGGTGAGTAGTGCGCTATATAAACCCCTGATTGATTGATTGATTGATTGATTGAAGTAAATCCCCTATCCTCTCATAATCTGGTCCTTTATCAGGAAACAGAGAACCGCTTTTTGTCCCTATATTAATTCCCGATTTTCCACCCACAACTGCTGGTAAGAAGCAGTAGGATTGCATTTCAGCTCTTTGATAGGCTGATCCGATAGCAGACTGCCTCCAGGGCGCCATCATGTCAGACCTGACACTTCCTGGTACCCACCATGGTAAACTGGTACTTGTAGTTCCATCAGTGACAGTGGAGCGAATGAAAACTTCAAGTCCCATAATGCTTTAGTAAGTTTAGTGAAATCCAAGATTTAGAAGGTTGTGGACACAAACTAGGGTAGTATCATAAGAAACAACTAATGGCTCTCCACCAGAACCACCACTGGAAGGTGCTGGATGATGGCAACGTTGGGCTTCTGGGAAGGGGGGAGGGGTGATTTTGGGGCGGTTCACAGGGGAACTCAGGTTCATATATGGGAACCTTTTCCTGCAAAGGAAGTGTCACAGAGGTGGGAAAAAGCAGTGATCGAAGGGTCACAAGTTTTCATCCACACTTTCCAACCTACTGAAGGCAGTAGGTAAATGAAGTTCCGTGAGTAACAGGTAATATCTCTTATTTACAGCACTTACAAACAGCAGAAGTGTGGTATGAAGTGCTATATAAAAATAATGCATTATTATAGCTCCAGTAACACACAAACAAGGAGTTAAGGGCATGGCTGTTGGAATAAATAAGAAATGGGTGTTGAAAAAGATCTTGGCAAGACAAGGAATTAGGAGGTGCCTACGGTGGGTGATAGGGGGTCCTTTTGTGATAATATACAGAAGAAGTGCAAGAAAATAGCACTCCGTCCTATACCACACGTATCTAAAGGAAAAGTGAAGAAAACATGTCACTGTTTTTCAAGATCAATATTTTTACAGCACATTTTTTATCACAAACCGACATAAAAACTGTAAGCATGTACACTAGAAGAAAAATGCCAGAATATTCAATAAATGCAGGTACTTGAATTTTTCAGTTAAGATTGTGGCAGTTTTTCTCTTTTACGTATGAGGACTACACATCACAAATCACTATTTTAGCTGATGTGGGTGTCATGACAACAGAAAGTGCAGCAATAAGATGGTACAAAACAAACAAAGGTATATACAATACACGTACGAGGGCCTCTTGCACCCAAATTACAAGTTTATTGTTACCCAACACAATTAAACTCTTTTTTATCGACCGTAGAAACATGAAATGCTGAGCATACACCCCTCTGACTAGAAGCTGTGACCATGAGGTCAGGCACAGATCTTTGGAGTGGATACATTAATCCACTGATGCTCAAGAACCGGACGTGACAGATTGTGAAGGGATACGTCCTGTGCAGGATCCTTGAAAACCCAGTTCTCTACTCATTCTCCGCCACAAAAACATTGAGTTCAACTTTTGGGAAACTGAAGAATGCCTTTGCTGCCCTTGGGTGTCCATAGTCTGATCCAGGAAGGACAGATTCATGCCAGATTTTCAGGATTTCAATATAATAACTACATCCAAAGAACCAGGCTTATTTACTTAGACGATGCTTATCCTCAAAATCTGGCATGGACCTAGGCCACCCTCAGGACCTGCAATGATGTTACCAACAGGGGATCAACTTCAAAGAAAACTTCTATTCCAAGCCCAAAGAGAAACTGGAACAAGGGGTGGGATAGAAAACTGTCAAAGGAATTGAGAAATTAAAATGCAAATAAAACAAAGAGAGAAAAATAATATACAAAAAAAAGACCGGATTGAAGATTCCTTGATGATGATCCAATTCTAACTTGCAGTTCCTGAACAATGTGGCCCTTTCAGCTATTGGCTTTCTTTGACCAGGCTTTTTTAGCCAATCGCTTGAGACTCTGTCCATCGCATCTCAGATCAGCCCAGAGGAGTATTCGTCTCTCACTTAAGGTAATGGCTGGTTAGATGCCGCCTTCCACCCCCACTCAAGTGCTTGGTTTGAACTGCATGAGGGATCACTTTCCAACTCGAGCCCTCTCTGCTGTCACTCTCCCTCTTGCTGGCTGCTTGCGTTAGCACAATAAAGTCAGAGCTATAGGCTTTGCCAGTGCTCGTTTGTTTTGTGTTTATTCCCTGATCGCCCCATTCAGTAACGCAATGCCAGGTGTAGTAGGACATTTTGTCCCAGGTTCGAGGCGCTGTTGACTTGGATTATCCATGAGAGACACTCTGAAGCCGGCACAATGTTCCCATCACTCTGCTCAATACTTGTAATCAAGCTGCCCAGCAGATGCAAAAATCAACAATTCCTTCTGATGATGAGGATATTGTGGGGGAAGGGGTGTCGGGGATCAAGACGTGGCCTCATCATTAAACACCTGCCGCTCATCTGCTCGAGAGGTGGTTTATAGCATGACGAATCTGCATATGCAGAAAGGAAAAAAACTGGCAGAATATGAAAGGAAAACTGATTTTATCGTTATGAGCTTTATGGCTCAATTTCTTTTCACAGTTTTTGCCTGAACATTTCCTGCTGTCAAATTAGCACGGTCATGTGCAGTCTTTCACTTTAGCACTTTCAAACAATTTGGAGGAAAGATGAAAAGATTGAATGAGCGTGCACAAAGAGGCGAAATAAAGAATGCAATCACAGTTCCCATTTTTTCAAATACACAAAGTTCCCGGACGCATTTTCAAGCAGGGTGTCAGATATATAAGAAGAGATGCATTGAATAACTAAATGTCAATTCATCAAAGACAGGTGCTTTGTTGGCAGCTTTAAGGCACATGAATCGACTGTTTGTCCATTCTACCCTCGAAGCATCCTTTGAGGGGTTTTTCCCCCACATTCAATGCATAGATAAAGAGACAGATTAGGTATGCCTACAACTTAAAGGAGCACTAGCAAAGCCAATATATCTCGCGTATCGGTTTTTCCAACGCACATCTTGTGGATTTAGGCAAATAGGTAAAAGAATATGTATTGCTGTTGCTCAACAGCATTGGCAAAAGAAAAAAGTGCAATTAGGAGTACACACGTTATCGAGGAAGCGCACCTTAGTTAGGTATCACCATGCTACAGCTTAGCATCATGAAATATTTGCATGCATTCATCACCACGCATGCACGGGCATGCGTCTCGACACAGATGCCGTTTTATTTGCTTGATATTTATTTACCATTCCAAGATGGCGGATGTTGGAGCTGTAAATAAAATTATATAGAATGTGCATGAAAGTGTGTTTTATTTAAAAGGAGTGACCCAGCAGTCAATTGCAGCTGTCAGACCTTTGAGAAAAGGAAGGAAATATAAAACTGAATCTATCAGAAGGATAAGGGAAGGACGGTGGAGCGTGCAGGGGTTGAAAGGTAAGTAAATGCTGCAGAGTGGTGAAAGAAATGGTGAACAGGATGGGGGTGCACTGGAAGAGATGGGGGTTAAATAAAAAACAAATCAAAGAAGCTGAGAGGGGAAATAGGGAGAAGCAACAGACGAACTTTCAACATGGATAGTGTAGGGGGTATGGGGATGGGAAGGGGAGGGAGAAGGATGAAATCAGAACAAAAGGGCAGAAAGTTAGACAACACCTTTACGTACATGGAGTGCTAAAGGTCAAAGACAAAAGGAGCCTCCTGAATTTGACTTGTGACATGATTCAAGTCATCCAGTCAAAAAGATCGCAATAAAGCTATGCACGCTGTACACAATCAGTCACCAACACCAAAGACTACAAGCTGTCTCCAGGCAAGACCTAAAAAGGTATCTTCAGCAGAAGGTTACTCCACTGGTTGATTCAAATCCGTAATAAAATATCGGTCTCTGGCAAAATCTGGTTTGTGCTCTTTTATCAGCATCCTTTTATGTACAGCCAAGGGCAAAATCGAGGTGATCTGAGTGTAGTAAAGGGCCTCTTTTCACCATTATTACCAAACTGTTCCCTGTTCCATAAGGCTCATTCTTGGTGGAACCCCAAAAATCACACTTTCCCCAACTCCCCTTCCGCCTCCTCATTGAACACATCACCTTACTCGACAAATGTTTAAACTGTTTTCAGCACTCCAATGGATTGGCCAAAACAAGGTCAATAGCTCGAAGCAGAGTGCAAGAAACATTGCTTGTCTGCCCCCAACTATGTAGGCCAGGTATGAAAAAGATAAGCAACAAGACCCTGTTCTTCTCGAAGCAGGGAGTGGTGAATTCTGGGGTCTCGGGGTGTCGTTCTCACCTCTGTTGTTGTGGCCTTATATGTGCAAGAAGAGATAGCCTTGCAGTGGGGAATTGAGTTTATGTGGCTTGGTGCACTCCAACTGCACTACAACCTGTGACTGGCTGTAATTGCAAATTATGGAAGGTCAACGATCATGTACCCTCCTCTGACCCAGTGGCTTATGTAATCATCCAAAATCAACAATGCATCAGTATGTCCAATTATTGAATACATACGTTCATTACACTAAACATGACAGGCCTTTACAAGAAGCCCTGTTTTCTTGTTTAAACACAGAGAAGGTTGGCTTTGCAGGGTGAATCTTTTCTGGATTCACATGCTGTGCATTGTTGCACTATATAGTGGTTGGGCCTGGAATACTTCTATACTTTGTACAGTGGCAGGTAAGTATCAATCTAGTTCACAATCTGATTTTGTACCTAGGTATTAATGGTGCCCTGGTACTTACACCATAATCTTTTACTAAAGTCGTCAAAGATTTTTCCCTATTGGCCGCATGGATCTTTGTTGGTTGATCTGAAGCGCTGTAAAGGGAGAAGACCTCAGCGATATGTTTCTGGCTTCTGAAGCCAATGTGACTCCACAAAAAGGACCAAGAATCACCAAATATGATTAAAAGGGATTTTATTGCAGGATACTAATCAATCCAGTATATAAACAGAATAAAAAATAAGTTCCAAAAGTACAACTAAGCAGCAGGTAAGCTGAAACATCTTAGTAGATTGAGACGTTATAAAATGAGATACAGAATAGCGACAGCCACAATAACATTGAAACAAATTAAAGTAAAATGGTGTTCCGTAAAGTAACTTCTGGTCTCTCTTCTGAACATAGATCGACTACAGGACCATCTATCATGCATTTCTATGTGGGGAGATCAGAAGCTGTCAGCATAATGTAGACTTCTGTAGTAGATTTCGAAAAGGAAATACATGTGTAGCCTAAAGCGTCACACTTGCAGGAAAAGGTAAGCAGCGAGCTCTGCCTTTCTCCAAGTCTAGAAGGAGTCTGCCCCCCTAACTGTGGGAACACCTCTTAAAATAACAAGAGTTTCAGAAACATTATCTCCTCCACACCACCAGGAACGAACCAAATTGTTACTTGAGAGGAGCATCCGCGCCCTCCCTTAAGTTTTCCACTGAACAGAAACTGGGACTGTAAACCGTAACCTTGAACACCCCACCCTCCTAGAACATAATGAACAGGCGGCCTTTTTGAGTTCTCAACGTTCAGGGCCAAGTTCCTCACTTCTAGCCTCACTTTCAACAGTCTGATACAAACAATACTCGTTTCTCCAACTAAAGAGAAGCATGATAATGCACCTGCCATAAGAAAGAAAGAAGATACTGATAAGGCTAAACCCTTTTCAATTGAGGCCCATAGGCTGGCTAAGCTAACTTAGCAGTCAACATGAACTTTAAATATATTAAAATACATAGACAAGTATAACTTTAAGACTAAGTGCCAAACGTGAATAAGAGATGATTACATGTTTCAACTGAACATTAGTGCACTCGTATATAAACCTCTAATCCGTACAATGATTCCATTTCATTAATACATTTAAATGCTTCACACAGGCTAAGGAAGTTAAGGCACACAGTGAATGCAATGTCAGATAGGAGTATATAATGGCAAAATTGTGACAAATCAAGGGTGGAACCTAAATTCTGCTGCTCTAGTATCATTATAGGCTACTGCGCAGAAAAGACGTAACGATACATCACCAATATATTCATTATGTACAGTGCATCATTCATTATACACAAAATTCAGATTTTTTTCAGTGCGGTGGAAAGAAAACTTATGTACATTAGCACTTGGCCCCAGGGTACAGCCGCTCAGAATATCAGCACGCCAGGAACAGAGGATATATTATATATATATATATGTTTGTGAACTTATTTCTGGTTAGTGTGTTTTCCTTTCCTAGCAGCTACAGCCTGACGGTGTGCGTTTCCGGTTTGGAGAGGAGCAGTAAAAGCAGAAATGTGAATCCTTTATTTCAGAGTAAAAGTGCTGGCGCTCCCGGCAGCTGTGTTCTGAAGTCCCGGTAATCCCTCAACGATGGCATGAGAGAAACAGCGGGATAAATGTGCTCAGAGGGCACAAAGTCAATCATGACATGATGTAACGTGTCTGAAACGCGCCATCTGCAAAAGGGCAGTGCTGTGCAAAATCTCAATTGCAGGCAGTGACCTGGAACAGGAAGGCCTCCTCTCACGCGATGGACTTTGGCTAATGGCGGTTTCCGTACCTGAGGCTCTATGGGACACAGCATACCTTACGGTGCGAAGTATTATTATGTCCACCACTCAAATTAACTCATATTTCCCTATACTACTCTACCACAAATGCGTTTGGGTTCCGGAGTAGCGTGCTACTCGCCGAAAAGTGCTTTGACGCCTCATCAGAGGTAGTAAGTGCAATATAATTACAATTATTAGTTGGTGAATGTGCCTATATGTGGGTCTCCGACATTTATTCCACTTCAAACCTGCTCGGCCTTGAGTTTCCTTCCCTTGGTGCACGCACTCGCTCCATAACCATGACAAAATGTCCGCCGTACACAGAAATCTCTGCTTTGATTGCAGGGGCTTTGAGTGGGCCCTTTAAATCTCGAGCGCGTGAGGCGTGAGAGTTAAAGGGGGGATTTGCATGAGAGACTCGGAAGGGACACGCGCTCCTTTCATGTGGTGCGCCGTGACCAGAGATTTCACAATTAATTCCGCCCTTGCTATGGCACGACTCCGGCTAACGAATCAATGACAATGCAACGGCTGCGGGGATAATTTGCGAGAACGTACACTTAACTTTGGGGCTGTACGTGTTGGAGGATGGGCTGAACGAAAATGCACGAACTGACTGAACCATGTATTGTAAAAAACATAAAATAAAGAGAATAACGTGCATTGTAAATGATAAATGCTATTACCCACTGTAATGATTACGAATAGATTTAATTCGGGATGAAAGCTTAGTTGACGTTTGCCAGGATTTGAACTCATGACCTACAAACAGGAACTGTGGTGGTTTTCAGTGCTCCAGACAAATGGGAGATTTGCCAGCTGGAGTGCTCTCAGTATTCTGGGAGAAAAAAACAATTTTCTGGCTTTTTTTCAGTAATTTCATAAAACCGCGCCCAAGGCAGAAAGTCTTTGTGCACCCATGCGTGACTCTGTGAGACATCTATCTTGTCAGCCATAGGACTGCATCTCCTGTGTAAACATAAGGGGAGGGTGCCCGGATTTTTTTTTAAATGAAAACATTTAAAAAACCGTAAAAATTCACTGAAAAAACCATAGGTTTCACACACGTTATAGTTAGGAATTAGCATTTAAAAAACCTTGCACGATATGGAGACATTGTCCCAGGACAAAATTAGGATGATTTTGAGCACACACTCCTTGCGTCTTTTAACTTCCCAGTGAAACTGCCCACAAGGGTGTCACAGTGCCAACTCAGTGTCCTGCCGTAGCGCATGGTCACCCAAGATATAGATGTGCTTTACAGTTAAACAATAGTGTGACACAAGTTCTTACACAGAATTGATAATTTGCTGAAGTAATATTTATAAGAAAATCTATTTTAACAGGTCCTTGGAGATGGAGAGAAGAACGAAAGGGGAGAGAGGAAAAGAGAGTGGTAAGGAGAGAGGACAACTTGCAAAGGGAGTAGTAGACCCATCGAAGGGAGGGGGTGGAATTGGAAGCCTATGGTGGGAGAAGAAGAGGGAAGTGGAAAGTGACAAGTGCAGGGGCAGAGTAGGGTGACGATAACAATTTATCTTGAACTCTGTTAGGTTACTAGCTTGGTTTAAGTTTTAGTTCAGTTTAGGTTTTTTTAAAGTTAAGTCTAGTCTTTATTAGATTACTAGTTCTTTAAAGAGAGTTGCATCCAGCAATTACTTGATGACTTAGCATTTCACATGCCTCAAGTGAGTAGTGACTGTTGATAACGCGACTTCAAAGGGAAGGACTCAGGAACATGTTACATATTAACACTACGGATAGAATGGGCCCCTTATTACGCCTCAGTTCACCCACATTTTGTCCTCGGCTATTACAGAGGGAAGTCCCCTCGTTGTGCTGCCTATAAGGGTGAGCGATCAGTAGACCTGGTTTAATGGTCACTTAACCTACATTTGTCTCTTCCAGCACGCCCCTCTGTGCCACCTCTTGAGACCGTCTTAAGGATGGATTTAGGGAACACGCCCTGCTAACCACCTCCTTAATCAGTGGTATCATTGCACTGAACCCACAGCAGTAGTAGGGAGCACACCAGGAACTGCTTTAGAGCTGGTGGCGCCCGGTGCGACAATGTTTGTTGGCGCCCCCAATGACCACCTCCACCACGGATTCCCTCAGCATCACACCTTAACAGTGTCCAAGTCTCCATAACCACTCTCTCTCTTCTATGCATATATAGCACACTCTCTCAGATACATATATATTGCCACTCATACCAGTGTAGGGTGTCGGAGCACTTTGCATTACACACACAATCAATCATACGTGTGTAACTCAGCGTATAGGAAATGTTACATAAGGCAGAGGACTACAAGGTGTAGGAGCCACATGTCATCCATACTGGTAGGCAGTATAGTTTATTATTGCTTGGTCTAGAGAAGCACAAACTCAGAATTAAAAAGGAATACCATAGTTGGGGGTTCTGTTTAATAATGAGAATAGATGTCTGCCTAAATTAATCCTTTTTGTGACACTACTCTGCTCAAATCTATACTTTGCAGGGTGCATGCAGTTCTTTGATAAAAGTTAATAGTGGAGTACAATTACAAAGTGCATAGAATGTAAATAGGTCAGTGGGTTACTGCTTTTAAAAGAGACATCATTTTGTTTCTTGCAATTTATAAATTCAAATCCTATAGTAGGATTTTAACCTATAAATTGCAAGTAACAAAATGATGTCCCTTTTAAAAGGACTAACCCACTGACCTACATACATTCTATGCAGTTTGTAATCTGCTCAGTACTTGTTTTCTGCAACAGGAACATTAACCCTCTGCACTACTTTATAGTGGGTCAAAACCCCAATTAAACCAAACTCAGATCTCTCTTCAGGAAGAACATTAATCCCAGGATTTATGCTGACATATTTTTGTTGCCGGGAAGTTGCTGGAGGAAACCAACGCAGCAGCAGTAGGTGCATTAAAATAACAATAAACTTGCAAACAACAATAAACTTGCAAACACGGCGCCCCCTGGAAGCCAGCACCCGGTGCTGTGGCACCGGTCGCACCGCCCTAGAGCCGGCCCTGGAGCACACTATCGACTCTATCACCCCATTTCCCAAATTACACTGCCCTAAGGGACATATGATCTCTTATCTAGCTCATAGATAGGACCACCTGAGTTGTAAGATTTCCAGACAAAGGATTTTCAGTATAACTATGAATTTACCACACTTGCCACATAATCCACAAACTGCTGGGGAATTTGGGCATTTAAAAAACAAATACATGCTTGCAACGCAAATGGGTTGCGTTGCAAAGTTACTTAACAAATCACCACTTGTGGGGCTGCACAATTGCATCCCCTTTGCAAATTACAACTGGTCTTCGGAGTTGCTTTTTGCTGGTCTGACTTTAAACTGCCACTACTGAGGTAAAACTTTTGTCCAGACAATATTAATGTGGTAGAACGGCAAAACATCATAATGCTGCCACAAAACTGCATAAAACCACACAGCACTCTGCAGTACTGCACAGGAATATTTGAATAGCCCTTCTTTTCGTGACCTTGAGGCTGCAGCATGGTAATAATGTACGGTTGTCTCTTGAATACAGAGCGGAACGCTGACGTTCTTATAAATACCATTCACGAACATTTTCTGTTACTTCTAGGAGCTAACAAAAAAGCAGGCCAGGATGAACATTGTGTGCTAGGCGCCGGCCGATAACGCGCGAGCGGAACTCGGCTGCGTGTAGATCCCAGGCCACGTGAGGGAATTTGCCGTCGGCAAGGCTAAGCCTTCTCGATAGGTCTGTGACCCGGTTTCAACTCTCCGCGTGGCGCTGAAGCACATGACCTCTCGCGCACACCATCACGTTTGGTTGTGACAAGTAAAGTGTTAAGGAAAGGCCAGCCACAAGCTCAAATAAATAAAATAAAACGTGTCTGCTACTCAGTCAACGCCAAACACAAACATGTCCTGCATCCGACCTCTGGCGTTTTAATTCTGCAATCAAAGCCCAAACAGACCTTGGCAAAGGTCGAGCCTTTGCAAGCCAGTTTTTTTTATGTATTATTTTTGAAAACTCATGTAATGCGCTTTAAACAGGTGGAATTAATAAAAAAAATTTTTTAACTGCTGCCGTCTAAAGATGGAATGCGTTTGTTTGCAAAATAAAGTAGGTAAAAATACATATCGCAAAAATAAATAAATAAGAAATGCGAACAGAAATTAAAGGAGAGCTAGGCCTACCAGCAGTGGCACTGAAGTGAGCAACTATCTAGGGGCGTAGGTGTGCATGTGCAAGAGCAATATGCCGTCACGCGCAGTGAAGAGTCCCAATAGCTTTTGTGGGCTGACCCTTGGCTGCATGGTGTAGGCTTTGGTGGGCAGAAGCAAAATGTGACCGACACTTCAACATACCAGTGGACGGTGAGGACACACACACACATATTGTTAAGATTTTTTGGCAAAACTTGAAAGTTGCAAGAACCTAAAACTATCTTTAGGCCAGACCTAAAAATAGCAACAGCAGTGACACAAGCGATCGCATGAACAATCCCCTTCTTCCTTGGTATAAGGAACAGCAGTTTGTGAGGGTGTAATGGGAACCAATAGCCCTTAATAGATGATGGTGGATCCATTCTCATGTTCTCCAGCACAATCTCCTGGTATTAAAAAAAAGTTATAGATATGGACGAGATGGAAAAGCGTAATTTTCAGGCCCTTCCTGCATTCCATGTTGTTGGTCTCTGCCCATTTATTGGTGCAGTATGAAATGAGGTCCCCGACACAGAAAATCCAGCGAGGGTTCCATAATATAGCATCCTGGCTGGTAGGTTCGTTGTTAAACTACTGCACTATATTAAGTAGGGGAACACCCTGTCGGGTGGGTGTCCCCTCCGCGGCCCCTCCTCACTCACACATCCCCAACTCCATAGGAGCTGAAGGGCCTTAGTCGCGCCCAGAATATCTGCAGTGAAGCCCTATTCTGGCAACTTCCAAAAACAAAGAAAATTGATGGCGTTTAATCTTTTTAGCTTCTCAGTATGTATTTGAAGCAGAATCTTATTTTGTGACTGGATGATTTCATAATACGGTTTCTAAATGATGAAGAAAACCTGCCCGTCACAGGATTCTCAACATTTAAAAAAAAATAAGTCCCTAAACACGAACCCTCCTATATATTTGTAGCTTACGAACTTTATCATCCGCCTCTCCCACACGCTGGAAACCTAACAACCAATTAAATCTGACATTATGCGGCGTGTTTAATCAATGCAAAGTGCACAAACTCCCACGCCGATTCCGAGGCATGTTCCACACCATTATTATCTGTCTGTTCCCGAGAAAGCGGAGGCCGCATGCGGAATGCAAGAATAGCACTGCATTCAGGAATAGACTACGCGGAAGCACTAAAAACAGAAACGGCAACTGCTGAAAAACATTTCACCAGAAACCTGTACTTTAAGCTAATGCATCACTTCCGGGGTAGTAACTAGGCTAGAGCAACATTTCTATTACGTCGGCATAATGTCACATAATTTCAGTAATTTTATGTCACCCCTTGTTACATGAAATTCCCAAAATGATGCTATTACGCCATGTCACGCAATAATGCGCCATCTGTGGCAACAATTTAGTCTGAGCATACCGGAACAACGTGTACAACCAGAAAGCGAGAAACTACTGTTTGCGGCACTTGTGTTTTTGTGTTATTTTTTAGTATGAAATGAGTCCTAAATGGACGTGAGGACACACTGCACGATAAAATACATTGCAAAATGCCAGTTTTTCCATGACTTTTAATTACACACGATTTTTCTATAGTTTTTCATAATTTTTCAAATTCAAATTATGCAAATTTCTCACACACCCCCTGTTGTAGCAGCAAGTCTAGCAGATGCCCCTTGGTTTCTCTCACCCACTGTTTGCTTTAACGCGTACTCTTCACCTTTGTTCAGATGGAATAATGGATGGAAATAATCGGTAGCGGTCCATGGAGGGAGTTCCGTGGGGCGGGGGAAGGGCAGGGTGGGGAAATGTAAACACCGGAATATGGATGAACGGAGGTAAGTACACATTTAAATAAATTAAACGAATTTCGTTGCGCGCGCTACATCGCATTTTGCGATGCAGCGCGCGCAAAGGAATTCGTTTTATTTATTTAAATGTGTACTTACCTCCGTTCATCCATATTCCGGTGTTTACATTTCCCCACCCAGCCCTCCCCCGCTCCGCCTCACCGCCCCACGGAACTCCCTCCAGGGGCCGCGCGCTACATCGCATTTTGCGATGCAGCGCGCGTAAAGGAATTCGTTTTATTTATTTAAATGTGTACTTACCTCCGTTCATCCATATTCCGGTGTTTACATTTCCCCACCCGGCCCTCCCCCGCCCGCCTCACCGCCCCACGGAACTCCCTCCAGGGACCGCTACTGGAAATAATGTTATGCGTCACAGTGAGCTAAGCCAGGGGAGTCCCATGTTGGTCCACTTGGGGTTGCCCCTCACCATACAATCGCTATTACACCTGATTACGTTATACATCAGTTGTATATACATTTATCTCATTATGATAACCTGATAATAATTCTTGGTTCTGACCTGGACCAACATTGCACACTCCAAGTCCACGCATATTTACAGTTACCGACCTAGCTGAGAGGCAAGATTTATTTGTTTTCTGCTAGCAGTTTCTACAGTTCCACCACCGCCCCCCCTCTTCCGCATCTTGTCCCTCTCTGGGTCAGCATAGTGAGCAAAAGACTCCCGTCTAGTGACAAAAGGCTGCCTTAATGAGAAGTCTGCACAATCCAACAGAGATGCATCACTTATCTCCATTGATGTCCACATGAAACCTAACCGAGACACCAATGCAAATCTACTCTTACACCCTCCTCCTTTGCGTGAACCACACACTTGAGCTTACCAGCCTCTTTCACCCACCAGGTTACCATTCACCAATTCTCGGCTCGTGAGACCTGCACAAAATAAAATCCTAACAGTCCTATGCCCACTTACTGCTGCAAGTGCAACAAACGTACCCTACCAGTCAATGCGCACTTCCAGCTGAAGAAATATTTCTTAACAGATTTATCCTCAATTCCTGCAGCATATGTAAAAATAAAAGTGCCCAGCCAGCTCTGTTTTCACTTTCTGCTGCCCGTACAAGAATATACCCTACCAGTCATACTCTCACATCATTTTTATATCTACTAGTCACCCACCATTTGGGGAGATCTAAAATAGTTGCATCATTAAATGGCTGTGGTCAAGTCCTCCCGCCTCAGGACACCAAAGACATCTGGCTTCAATGCAGACTACATCCTGGACCTAAAATGGTTTCCGCATGGTGCCTTTGCTTCGACTTGGTCTCCTATAGCACCCCAAAGAGAAGCCATGTAGGTAGCAACTTAGAAATATCAATGCATCTCCAAGCAGCACATATAGACAAGGATAATGAAATGATGGAGTTACTAGGTTATCACACAAAGAGAATCGTGGGGTATCGGTCTGAAATGTAGATAGGACTACAGAGCCAGAAGATCTTCTAAACAACAAGGTCAAAAAGAAATGATGCCAAGGTCAAATATTCTAACTTTCGAGAGGTCTCTTCTAAAAAGTGATCTAGTCAGAGTGAGGAATCAGGCAAATGGAATAACTGTGACCAACTAGTTTGTGTAAGTGTGTAGGGTCAACCCATGAGGGAAGGCAGCTGAATGCTAGGGTGATCCAGTGGCCCAGGGAGGTAGGGTGCTCCCCATACTTGACACGAGATCACAGTTTCTCTCAAACAAATGATTCAACGTGGATGCAAGAAGATTATCTCGACGGCAGGTATGTGGAGAAGCAGAACCACGAAGAGAAGAGGAAAATGGTAGCACTGCATCACTTTGCTCACGGGGCCAGTGAGTGCGTGCTGAGTCACCCCTTTTTAAGAGAAAACTAGAAGCTGAAATGATCGAACCAGAGGAACTGGAAGACTTCAGCACGTGGTTACTGACTCAAAGTAAAATATGTGCTCCCTTGTCCTATTCTAGGAAACACCAACAATGCTTGTCCCTATGCGAATAAAGCCAGTTTCGAAAGCACTACTGGAACATCATTTTGGGATTGATGTTCGTGCTACCTTCTTAAGTTGACTAAATTGCCATCAGATATACAAAAAAATTTCACACACCTCAAACAGTTTGTGCCCAATCTGCGCAAATCTATTTTGTGTGTGTGCGTGCGCGGGGGTCCCTATTGTTCCTACACAACATAAATTTGGCCCCATGCCCAATGGCGAAGTGTCAACATTTAAATTGTCCAAAGCAGCACAGCCTTCTCCAGAACCGGCCTTAACGAATGCTCTTATATCCTATCTAAAGCCCACTCCATAACCTGCTCTCCACCCAGCTGGAAGGAGGGCCCCACCGCCACCCTCCTCCCCACCCCACTGTCGCGAGACTTTGAATTAATCCATGACCACATGGCTGACATCTCTGGCCCCCACATTGCCTAGGACACAGGCACGGAGGTGGACGCCTCGCCCTCACCCCTATGTGTCATGAGGTAATGCAGTCTGCACAAAGCCCATTGTACTTTGGGAAGCTTGTCAGCGGCTTCTCAGAATGCAATTAAGCCGGTGAAGGGTTAATTCTGTGCCTACGCAATGACACCGCGTTAATGGGAGGAAGGCAAGTGCCAGAGTAATGATAAACTTGAACTACCTAAAAACTGGACTTGCACCATACACTTGCTTCTTTTTTGTCCGTAGTAGAACAAGCACTGGCAAAGCCAACAAGTTTGTCCATGGAAAGCCAGCTTTTTTCACAACCTATACAAAATGAAGTACATTTTTATATAGAAAGTCAACATGCACCTGTTTAAAGATGGCATGCAAACATCCTGCAAAACAAATAAGTACAAAAATATCCCACCATAAAACTACATTTTAAAATACATCAGATCAGAAATGAAAGCGGACATTGAACCACCAGCCTTGGCAATAAAGTGGTCTACTTTTAAACGTACATGCACGGTGAGGGAAGTCAATGACTTAATTTCCCCCACGTTGCAATGCATGGTGGGCGGAAGCAAAACGTGAATGACACTTGAACATACCAATGGATGCAGAGGGCTGACTGAAAGCCTGCATGCATGTGTACACAACTTAAACATGCTTTTTATATCAACTTCATAAGGATGAAAGGCAGAATGTATCACGCAGGATTCAAAACTATGACCTGCAGCTTACCAACACTGATCGAAGCAGTAAGTCCTGTGCCGCTGTGCTAATTTAAAAAACCCAAAGAAAACTAATTTCAACTTTTGTCCCATCCCTTCTCTCTACTATGAACCCCTAAACATCCTTCTCAAACTTTCTCTTCCTTTTTTTTTTTTTTTTTTTAGCAGTGTCACCCAACTAACAGGCACACACGACCACTACTTACAAAAACAACTTACACCTTCCCCTTTCAACTCCATTCCATTATTTTATCCCTACTCTAAACTCTACTAAAAACAGGTATTAGGGGCGCAAACCCAACACAACTGAGGCACAAAGGAAAGAAAGTATGAATCTACTACAAATCGCTTCAACGCCTCGTCAATGGTACCAAGCACTATATAAATACAATTTACAATAACAACTTTATGCAGTAGCATGCAGTTTCCAAAAGGTAACTGTCATGCCTTTCACTGTGATGAGGGGCAACGTTGATCGATAAGGTGATAAAACCGCAAAGGGTACCCGCTGCCCCCTGTGCTGCTGTTCTGCTGAGAGGGACCCGCTGCTTCTGTTTTTCCTGAGCAATGACTTGGCGCCCGCATCCTGACAATGGAAAGCTGGCATTGGTCCAAACTGCAGGAAGGATGCTGCTGTCAGCACAACCCTGAGCCGAGCACCTTCAGCCATGATCAGTGACGCACAGTCAAGTCGCTGCCTGCCTGTGCTTCGGGGCTACATCGTGGGAGCGTCCCAACACCAGCAAGGCCGGAAGAGCTGGAAGCCTATTCACAATTACAGGAGTAAGTCAGGGGTAGCACTGACTTACTTGTGGAATTCGGGAGTTAGTAGAGTGCTATTGATCATAATGTAATCCTTAAGGCTTGGCCCTTGGGCTTTCCTCTAAATATCTTTCGTGTATTACTGAGCTTTGCTGGTTTACGGCATGGTCACAAGTCAGGGACACTGGAATTATGTGATTGTGCATCTGCGTTTTCCGCATAGTTATGGATTTGCTGCGTTTGCCACTCAATCCATGATCTGCTGTATTTTCTACAGATTTTAACCAACTAAAATTGTTTTAAGCTCAATCGGTTAAAAAGTTACTAAAAACATGGAAACGCATGCTCCCGAGCAGTGGAAGGCCCTTCACAAAGGTTGACTTGCCATCTTTTAGTAGTTTATTGCTGTATTTTGTTGTAATACTGGTACATTACCCAAACAGTGTTACCAAATGTAAATACAAAATAATGAAGACATACTATTGCAAGTTGTGCGGCATTATGCCTCATAATTTGCCACATCATTTATTTAACCCTGCTGCATATTTTGGTCCTCCCCTGATGCATAATTCCAGTGGCTCTGGTCATAATATGCTGTTTTACTTAAAGTGAAGATGTAACAAACTCACCGTCTAACCTAGGTCGATCTCTGTTCCTTGGACATCCTGACAGGCACCTATGGATTTTGGTAACTATGACCATGCATAAACAGCGCATGGATAAAAACGTGGCTGTCACCAGGCAAACACATCAATTATATGGGTTAGCACCTAGCATAC
The DNA here is from genome assembly GCF_964204655.1 of Triturus cristatus. Taxonomy (NCBI): domain Eukaryota; kingdom Metazoa; phylum Chordata; class Amphibia; order Caudata; family Salamandridae; genus Triturus; species Triturus cristatus. The sequence goes on from NC_140594.1 coordinate 886,262,952, forward strand.
TTATACGCAAGACCGCAGAAGATGAAAAACTGCCTTGTGAATGGAATGTCCTGGTGTGGGTACAGAAGCCATGATCTTTCTTTGACGCTCTGCCTACCCATGCATTTTGCACTGGCCGTCAGTGAACCCATGTATTTTCTTTAACAATAATTAGTCTTAAATCATACAGTGATCTATGCAAAGGACTCACAATTCCTTATTCTACAATTTACTCCTTATAACCTTGGAAGGGCTTTGGGATCCACTAATGAAAGGCACAGAATGGCACCAAAGTGTGCCAGAAACAACAAAAGCCGGGCTTTCTCAGCTCTAGAAATTGAGGCCTGGAATACATACCCATCGACTTACCTGCATGTTTAATGTTCAATGATATTAACCCTCCTAAAACGCATCATACTTCTGTAAACTTCGATAAAGTTACCCTATTTGCAAATCTGCATCACCCTCCCAATTAATTGAATCGCTGACCGTCTTGAACCTCTGGATTCACCCTCAATCGAGAGCCATCAGGTCGACAAGCGGGAGAATACAGGGAAATTAAGAATGTTGATATCTTATCCCATTTACATGATCTCAATTCCAAGAGAGTGTGGTAGTAACCAGTTGTGACTGGTCATCTGGGAATGTTTGACAGAGTACTGTATAGTGTGGATTAACCTCTCAGCACAGAATGAATTTACATAAACATACTACCTCTCGTGCACACTTTACGTAATGACCCTGTATCCATCACAGCACTCATAAAAACAGATGTCCTGCTTTTCACTTTTCTTGAAAAGAGCCACAAAATGGGGCCAGCAACCCTGTGAGTCTTTGAACACCCTTCAGTGCTGACGAACAGATGCTTTTCAAAGGGATCACCTTTTCCCCAGCTCGTGCAGGCTTTACAAGTCACGTGCTGGAGCGGTTACTGAGCAATGAGCAATATCTGCTTCGCGTTTGTGAGATGATAAGACAAAAGCGAGCTATAAAGCGCAGATGTGGCTTTGATGTAATCAGCCACAGGTGCCTTGCAGGTGTTGTTTTCATATGCACCGCATAGCCGAGAACACCCAGCTCACTTCCTCCTCCCACCGTTGCGTGTCGGTCAAACCGGTCACATACTGTCCCGCAGGCTGTCAACCCACACCAAATCTTCAACCGATGTCACAGGGCCTCTTGTTCAAAAACTGAGAGGAAGGGTTGTGGGCAAGCATTGGTGGAAGGAATAAAGATCTAGGGCCAGGGTATTGCCCCCATCATACACTGACTGCTATCAGTCCTGGCCTAACCCGCAGTGCTGATGTGCACTCACCTCTAAGCTGCAGAATGCTTGCACTTGCATCCCTTGGGCTGCACTTGTTCGCAATGTCCTAACCAATCTTTTCGGCTGGTGCATGTGCGGCACCTAAGTCCTGGTCCGAAGAAGTAACAGTCCACCAGCTTCTTCATATGCAACCAGGGCCAGAATGGGAACAAAAATCAGCACTGGCAACATGGTTGAAACAAGCCCTGCAAGGCAGGAGGCCTCAACTGCAATGGGGCCGTGGGTGCATGGCGGAGTCAAGGCAGCCTACCCTTCTCTAAAAGCAGCCCCTTATCCAGCATCGTCCTGGAAAAATTCCAGATTGGCAGAACAGGGATTCTTCAACTTCACACTGTGAGATCACATTGGACACTATTATGAAACCAACTCCTCCATATTTGGGTGAGCCCATTACAGTAGGGTTATCCAACCTAGATCCTGGACGTGCAGAACCATGTTTGGGGATATCCAGTTAAGATAAATTTACAAGCAACTGATCCAAATACAATGAAAAGGATCCAAATGCAAAGAAACTAATTTAAATAGTCAGTGATTTTTCTGAAAATGAGGCTTGGATCCGCACACCTTGGACCTATATTGTAAACCCTGTATTACCTTGGATCCATATTGTAAACCCTGCATTACCGTACGGTGGTCTCAGATCAATGGGGTTTAAGAACCACCAACTAGAAGATTCTAACCAGTATCCCTTAAGACAGTATCACTGAATCCTTATGCCAATCCTGCATGGTAACATTCAGGAAGACATATTGTCTCACCTTATCACCTCTCCTTTGGAAAAGCGAGCCCTGGAATGAAGACTTATAAACACTCCGTGCAGAGTATTATATTTGTATAACTGGTCTCTGAGATTTTTCATGAAGCAAAATGGAGCTGTTTTTGGCTCAAGAGCATCAGGTGTTTTGTTGCGTGATATACGCACCTCTGCTTTAATGAGGAGCTGAGGGACCGGCATGTTACCTACAGTCAGTCGAGGTACCAGCTGCCATCTCAGTCCTAGACTGCAGTAGGCATGACTCAAGGGCAGATCTTCCACGACCTGCATTCTCCTTGGGTGTGAAACCATTTGCATGAAGACATCCTCAGAGATTGTTCCTCTTTGCATGCAACATCCGGGCTCTGTATACCAAGAATGCAGAAGGACCTAATTCCTTTGGTTCAACCTGGTGAGGTGTTGTTCCCCTAGCGTGAGGACTTTGCGGCCGGCGAGGATTCAATGAGAACCAGGCAACACGCCAACCACAGAAAAGCACAAGCACACTGCTGTGTTATTTACCTGGAAAACGGGTGCTTCTACATTCCAATATAGACAACATTGTAATTAACCTGGGTAGTCCCTTTGTGTTCATGGTGACACCGATGTTCGTTTATTTTGTGTACGATTATGCTGTGTATTGCATTTTTTGTCATTCACCTGCGCTGAGCTACTCAACTTAAGATACTTTTAACTAATTTTAGTATGATGGTAATTTTAATATTTTAACTAATTTTAGTATGATGTCAACTATAGTTTAGCAGAATTTGGCGAATTATGAGTAAGGCTTCCACTTTACCATTTTTATAGATTTTTACAGATAAATACAGACAGAAAGCAATATGTTTCTTATTTATATTTATTTTTAAAGGCGGAAAAAATCTGGAAAAATGTGCTTCTTGTGAATTGCTTCTCAATGCTGTTCTTAGTGAATTCCAGGACAGCAGCTGGGCAGACAGACAGCATAGGGAGTTAAAAAACAGGTTGAGATTTCGCTAAATACAGGCATATGTTAACAGATATCTGTAGTATAAAGCTGGTATCTACCTGTGGGTGTAGTGTTTTGCTATATTTGGCTGCTTAATTTGCTATCAAGGGGCAGGCATCAAAGTATGAGCCCATGTTTTTCAGTTAAATAAAGGTGAAAATCTACCATTTTATGACTCCATTTATTCTCAAAACACAAAAAATATATATACAAAAATAGCCATAAAGATGGCAAAAAATTAAATATGGCTAAATACAGATGGAAATGTTAGAAAAAAAAAATACCATAAAACCGGGAGCCTTAATTATAAGATATTATAAGTACACATTTTGTAAATAGATGAGCTGGTATTTTCCCATAAGTCCACGGGAATCCTGAATGACTAAAATAGAAGCGTATCACCACAGTTCTTCTAATGTGATATAAAAAAAACAAAAAGTGCACCTGAAAACATGTGGGTTCGTGCCTGCTCTGATGACAGCACATTTTTTTGTAACAGCACGCAGGGCCTTTGTCTGTGCCTGAAGCAACCAATGAGTGGGCGCCGCAGCACATACCAGGACTGCATGATTGTTTACGCAATATAAGGCTGGGGGAACCTGTAATCAACAGTGTTACTTACTAAAGGCCTCTACTTCTCTTCCAGACCTTGTTTATCAGAACCCCAATCCATACTGAAAGACGTAGCGCTAGTTCACTTTATTCATCCAACTGGACTAATGCACCAGATTGCAATGGTCTGTAAAAGGAAAGCAATGTCTGTAAAAGGAAAGCAATGATCTGTAAAAGGAAAGCACAGGTCCTGGAAATGTGTCTCTGATACCTGCGAGTTCTCAGGTCACAGGAAACGTGAAGGGGCGATGTATCGCGTTCACGGACATGTTGTAATCTGGGACTCACTCCATATTTCATACATAGTGACACTTCTCAACGATTTTGTCATAATATAGGACCAACCAATGAACAGCTAGATCTCAAAAGGGTGCGTCATGCAAATGGCAATTAAACATTTGCAGCGCTGGATTAATGAGCGTGATTTCCAAATAATATTCACAGGAATGCATGGTCTTAACAAAACAGATTAATATTATACTTTTATACGGTTTTGCATTATTTATATAGTGCTTCATTTAGTGTTTGCATGCGCATGACTTTGTTACGATTTTTTGTATGTTATTGCATTTGATGCGCGTGGCCGGAGGTCTCCTTGGGCACGTGGACAACATCCCGCTAACATGTATACAAAGCGCTCCCGTTCTAGAACACCAGGCAACAACCGCCAAAGTCAATGATTACTGTGGAGGGCAAGAGAATCTGCAACTGCAGTTACAGGAAGGACAATGAATCTACGCCGGATCCAAAGCTGAATGTAGGCCTCTCTTTGTTCTTAGGAGACAAAAAGTTTGATAACAGCCAGCAGGCCCGGTGTTCTACTGTAAACCACGGAAAGGAGATCGTTCCTCTATGACCAAGCACATATAAAGCTACCCTGGTACCTTAGGACCTTTTGGCAGCGTCACTGTTTTTACTTAGTCCTGGTCCCATTTTGAATAAAACTGTTCTGGGGCCGGTGCCTATTTTAAGTCACCTTGCACACACAACAATTCACCATTTTTTAGCCCACATGCACCCACCACATACGGCGCCCTCAGATCTGAAGAACTCTGCTAAAGAAGCCACCAGTCAGTCAATATTACTTTTATTTGATTTCGTTAAAAATCATAAAAGATTGGATAAAGCCCATAATACATGATACCTAAAAATAAAAGTCTGTGAAGTACAAAAGCATAAGAACTTTATACAGTCCTATGGTTCAATCTTGAACAATGGTTAAAACAAAATTGTTAAAATTGTAATCAGTACAATTTGTAATAAATACTACATATATAGTGTCAATGCAGATAAAAAATGACCAGGCAGTCATCACATAGCCATACGATTTGCTCATTTTTTGTGTCCAATTCTTTGGCTGCCCTTTTCCAAAAGGTGATGGCTCGACATGACAGTTGAATTGACAGGCCACCAAGGCATTGTATGACTGCGGCTCTGCATGTCCTCAATTGGTTTTTCCTAAAGATCTCACGGAGGACTGTTTTTCGAAATTCTAATAACGAGGGGCAAATGCATAGAAGGTGTAGTAGCGACTCTTCTTGTTCGCACAGGCGCCATTCTTTTGTGGGCCATGTAAACTTCCATTTCGGGGTCAGATCCTTCGTAGGGAATGAACCCAGCCGCACTAGCGTCAAGTAGTGCTTTTTGTGATGAGAGAAGTGCTCAGACAGGTACGTTGGGGTTTCAGAAACTGGTAGAAACCACCAGGCCCGTCACACATTGCAGCGCCGGTCTGACGAGGAGCACCCTATGATGAAGCCTGACACCCTAACAGGTGTGTGAGGGCATTATGATCTGAAATTCAGATCTCAAAGCGACAAAATTCCTAGCCAGATAGCAACCTTGAGTGCATCTGTTACATAGAGGAACAATCTCCTTTCCGTGGTTCACACGAGTACTTGGAGGAGCACAGGAGTAGGACCTCTCAAAATAACTAGCTCTTCCGTCCCCCTTCTGATTCAAAGCCTGTGTTCTACTGGATAGGCACGTTTCTGTGACGAGATCACGACCCATAAGTGCATTTAAAATATTCCACATCTGCTGACCTCTTTTATTTAAATTTAATTTCTAACGCAACTCAATCTGTGTCTGTTTGGTCTAGTGTAAATTACCCATACCCATTTAAAAATACTATTCCGCTTTCTTCTTCTTTTATTTCATTTATAAAAAATACACTCAAAAACCTCTAAAAAACTTTATTTTGGAAAAAAATACTGTTAGTTTGTTGTTTTTACTTTAAACACCCATTGGCACACAATGCACCGATTACATACTGTTCTCCTATGAAAACCTGAGCATTGTCGTCAGAGCAATAAACGGGTACCACCTGCCGCTGGCATGCTGCGGCTTTAATCGCTGGAGACCTTTGCACCTGCCTCGCCCAAGCACAAATGCACCTGCTTATCTGCTGTCTTGGCAGAGAGCTCACCTCAGGACACCGACCTTCCCTGGCACACAGCCTTTCCTCCAGTCACACACTCCGGATTGTGTCATTGTCTTTAGGGGTATTTGCGACAGCGAGTTTGGTTGCGAGCCCCCGTGTCGATGAAGGGTTCATCAGCAGCACAGCGTGTTTTTGTGTGCAACAATGGTGCAATGGAGTGAGTAAGGCGCGACCCGTGTTCTTAGAAACCTTCTAGAGGGAGAAGCTGTGAAGACCTGGCACTCGGCATAAAGGGGAGCAACCAGGACTCACTGTTTTAGTGTATGAAAAAGGCCACTTTATTGAAACCTACGTCATTTACCCCTCCTTTAATCATGCCCCTCTCCCTTGTGTGTGGCGCCGCGGCCAGGGCAAGTGACTCCGGAATCTGAGGATCACGGTTCGATCCCCAGCACTGGCGGCAGATTAGCCCAGCACCATGTGACTCTGGGCAATAGCTTGCTTAATCTTCCCGACGGCCCCCAGCGCCTAGAGACCCTTACGGGCGATTGTTCGCGCTTTACAAATGTGGATATTATTATTATTACATTTTTAACATGCACTTTGAGACGCCTGTCCTGTTATTAAACTTTGACCTTTATTCTCTTTCACTTTAACCTACGTCTATTAACCTCTATCTACTATCCTAAACCTTAACTTTTAACTTCTTACTTCCTCCATATGTTACTTTATTGCCACCCACCATTGCTGATTCACCTATTTTTACAGCAATCTCTTAATCTAGCCACAAGGCAACTGAAACCGCCAACCGCCTTGCACCTGCTTAAAGTGACAACGTATATATAAGCTAGCTCCCCTCGTGGGTATGTGTTCAACAAAACCACCTATAGACCATATTATCAGAGGTAAGCCCTTCCTATTTGGTGGGTGGGAGGGCAAAGAAATCTCCAATCGTGCGCTCTGGCCATTGTGTCACTCTGCTCAAAATGGTGGCCAGTGTGAGCAAAATGGCTGGCTAAATAGCCACCAGCAAGCCCCATCCCACAAAGCCCCAAAACAGCCCAAAGACAGCCTGGGCTGTCCCAAATACCAAAAAACTGTGGTGGCACCTCTCCCTAGGTCTGCTCCTCCCCAAAACCCAATGGCTGTCAAGCAGCTTCACAACAGGTGCGATCCAAACACTCCAGGATTTTTACCCGACCACACTTTGCATGCTGGGAAATCTAGTTTGGTTTACCCCATTATAGAGATAAAGCCATAAGGCTGAGGACCAGCTTATGCTAGGGCTAGCTCTACTAGAGGGCGGAATAAAGAACAGCAGATGAACCCAGAAATGATTCACTTTGCAAAAATAAATAAATACAATTACCTATTTATAGCAATTGTTTTGCAGCTGGATGTTTCCCTGGGATCACATGGGCCACCCTGCCATTTTGGTGAATTGATGTCTTAGCAATCTAAATGCACAAGCGAGTCCCCTGAAATGTTTAAATAGGCCTGGGGGTGAGGTGAGGGGCTGGGGGAAACAGGAGAGAATATGTAGCTACCCCCTGATCTGAAATGGGGGTTACTGGTCGGCATGCACGCAGTTATTTTAAATTAACACGCTAGCAGGTTAGTCTGTCGGGAGAGGTAGTGCCGACTTATTCTTTCTGAATAAATGGGAAATATTAATTTCATTTGATGGAAAATCTGAGTGCTGAATGAAATGCCAAAACCTAATCATATATATTTTATTTTAACATGCTTCTGGATCAAGCGCAAATTACTTTTTTTGAAAAGTAATTCTCTTTGCTAGCTGTAATTTAACAACTGCGGATTCTATCAGTGAACGGAGGACGTATATTAAACAGCACTTCTACCAAATGAAATTATCAATGGTTGATGGAAGAGATAAAAGGATTAAGCTGGAGCAAGAAGTACAGAAAGTTCTGCTAGAAAGGCCACGAATGCTTTCTGGAACGCATGCCCTACCACTACCACTGAAACGCATGTCCAGAACATACACATCCTTTGTGTTACTCATCTGGCGACCGGCATAAGGGCCAGTATTACCATATGTGGCATCCACCGAATAGAGGCAGATGCTGGTGGATGAAGGCAGTGACAGAGAGAGAGAACCCAGCAGAAGTGTGGTACAGTGGACCACTGCCAGAGAGAGCATGTAGTGGTCATTAACAGAGAAAGAGACTGGTGCTAGAGTGCAGTGGCATCAACAAAAACTGATAATCACGCAAAAAAATTGATGAGGGGCCCATCAACTCCCAGATCGCAGAGAAATGTATTGGTCTTGGGCTCAATAGGGACCCTCTGAACGGTTGGGCCCACCTACGCTGCAGGTGGCATGCTCGGGAAAGCAGTAATTTTCTCAAGTGTTTACCAATTTTTTAGTCTTTGTCATTGCATGCATTCTGCAAGGCATGCAATAACATGGCTTTGGGAGAAGGGACCCCTCCAAAACAAGGAGTCCGCCCCCCCACACACACATTGTTGGGGCTGCGAAGCCATAGTTACGCCCCTTCTAGAGTGATACAAGTGCTCACTGACACTCAGAGACCCCTAGTGGAAGCGTGTGGTACTTGTTGTTCCTGAGAGTGAAGCACAATTCTTCTTTTGGTGCTGCGGTTAACGACACAATGAAACACCTATAGGAATGTGGTGCAGGAGGTCACAGAGACCTGTGGGAGTGTGGCATAGGTCGTCAGAAACAGAGGGAAGGTGGAAGGGAGACACCGATACAGGTGGTCATTGAGACAGAGAGACCTGAGGGAGTGCACTATAGACGTTCATTGAAAGACAGAGATAAACCAATGGAAATGTAGTGTAGGTGGCCACTGACAGAGGGGGAAGAGACCTGTGGGAGCGTGCTATAGATGGTCATTGGACGAGAGGGAGGCACAAATAAACCTATGACGTTGTGGTACAGACAATGAGATCTGTGGGAGTGTGGTACAGGTGGTCATTCAGAGAGCGAGGCAGAGATACGGAGACCAGTGGAGTGTGGGAGAGAGGTAGTCACTGACCGAGAGCAATCAGCGGAAGAGTGGCATAGGCTGTGATTGACACAGAGGGACCAGCGGGGCTGTGCAATGTGTGCTCACTGACTGCGCGGCCTGTGGGAGTGTGCTAAGGGTGGGCACTGACAGAGGGACCAGGGGTAGTTTTGTTCAGGAGGTCAATGACAGAATGAAGCTGGGAGAGTGTGGTGCCCGTGGTAGGTGCTGCGTTCAAGGACAAGACAGTGCGTTTTTTATAGTCGATAACACGTGAGTTTCATGGACTTGCAAGCATGAACTATCAACAACTGACCACAGTATAGAGTATTTTCGTTCTTCGTCTGGGTTGCTTGCTTTTTTAATTTTCAAAACGGCTAGCTTAGGGATTGTTTGACTGCTTTCCTGTTCCCCTTGGTCACACCCCATGAGTCATGCCATAGTACACGGTGCTGTTTCACCAAAATGCCAAAAGTAGCAGAAGAGATGGATAGCATGTACCATTTGTCCAAAGATGACTTCACAGGGTTGATCCTTTGTACCAACCTTAACCCCTTAAAATTCCCCTATTTCCTCAGACAAACTGGTGAAAGGGCAAAGAGGGGAGTCTAGTGGAAGTATGGAAGTGGAAAACACAATCTGTGGTCCACTTACATTTGATATCTTCCCAGTGGGAGAACCGGAGTGACCATATTGCCTTGTAATTACGCCGTTATGTTGCACCGCTTTTTGTACAACTCAGAGTGTGCCTTTGGCAGAGTCTCTACGCACTGTTTTTTCGGTGTCAGAGAGCGTAATATATAGGATAATATACAGCCATGGATACATTGTAAGGATATTGCAAGTCACCAAGGAGCTCAGGCCAAATGCATTATTGAACTCGCAGAACTTTTAGTTTGATTTGGAATTGGTGAGCCATGGTTTCTGCACTTTCCGTGAAGGCCCATCTAACATTTTGTTAGTGCTGCCTGTCAGCTGGTCGCAGCAGGCAGCAACCTCCCATGAAGTATGGCCCAAGAGGAAGCAGAAAATGTAGTTTGCCCTGTGAGGAGCAAAAGAATCATGTGCAATGACCATCCACGGACAACAGGACTGCCCTCTCTTCTGAGCGAGTCACACTGAGACAGGCAGCAGCAGAAGGTGGTACATGCACAAACTGTTGTCAGAGCTCTGAAGATGTGTCGGGCTCCCTCGTTCCATGGGTGAGGTCATGGTGAAGGGGGGGGCAAGCAAAAGTAGTGGCAAGGGAGTAAGAGAAGCAGGACTGACGTCACTGCTTGCTTATGATATCTTATTACAACCGAATTGTGACATTTTTCTTATTGCTGGAGCATTCAGAGATCATATAGCACTTGCAATAAGAAAATACCATGTGACAGTTTATAAAAATATTAATATCTCCCACTTATAAGAAGGACTTTTTTTTTTAATTATGGTTATTAATCAAGGGCGACCCCCAGGTCTATGCGTTGTATGGAACAGGGGCTACTATCTCGCTTTTTATTAGCACTGAATGTACTGAATTGTGGCAGGATAGGACACTGAAACAAACTTAGCAGGACTCGAACTTGTGATCTAAAGTTCACCACCAGTTGAAATGAAAACAATTTAGGAACGTTGAGAATACTAATACAGACCAAAAAAGCATACACAATATTCAATACATACACCAATAGGTACAAAAATATGTATTTTTTATTCTTATTTTATACAATAATCATATTTCAATGTAATTAAAGAACAGAAACAGAAAAATTCACCACCGACTTCAGCAGAGAGCGTTTAACTGAGATAGCCCGCTGACATCTCGTTAGAGTGATGTTGCCCGCTCGAAGGTGCGCTTATGGAGGGGACTAAAGGACAGATTACACTAAAAAAACAATCGTTCTAATTGTCACAAAAGGCAGGAAAATGTAAAATTCGTCGACCCGAAAAATGATGTTGCCTAAAATATGATGTAATGTCGTTTTCATTGGGTAGGTACTAATCTGACAATATGTGCCATGAAACAAGTAAAAACGGCCACTTCTGAGGTGGGGGCGTTATTATTCATCACGGCCTGCACTTTGCTTGCCCAACACAACCTTCACGCACGAGCCGATGTGCTTTGCTCAGCAGCGAAGGCGCGTGCAAGGTCCCGTGGCGCGCGGTGAATGTACACAGAAGCAGTGACTCAGGTGTGAGGCACAGGATGTGAAACCGGACGCCCCTCTGCATGCGTAGACAGAAAAAGAGTTTCACAAACCGTAGGTCTTGGGAGCCCAGTACTTATATAGTGAAAAAAAGTATTCGATAATTCAACATGTTCCATCCCACAGAGGCCTGGCAATCAGAAAACACCGGCAGAGCAACCTGGTTGTGCCCCTGAGGCGAAACAAGGTTTGGTTGTCGACACTCGGGGTACAGCAGTCCAGTGGGCCCCTTCCCCACTGTTAATGTGGTTAGTGCAGGCGGACAAAGCCCACAACACAGGACGAGGCTCTCTGCCTGCCCGACACACATGACAACAGAGCAGGGGCTGACAGAGTGAGAAACTCTCCCATATAGCTGCATAAATTGGGCTATCCAGACACCGGAAAGGCACTTCCGCCCAAACAGAGTGGTTGCTATGCCAACACCTGCAGAACTTAGCAAATCTACAAAAAACTACAAAGGCGAATAACTCAGCTTGTTACATTCAGACGGCCGCTCTAATTTATTTTGAGGTCACTCATTTCTCTATTGTGTAGGATAGGTGCTGCAGCATAATTTTACCAATATGTTATCAGCTTCGTAATCCCATTTTATTTGGATTTCTCATCTGTTACCTGACATAACACACACACACGTATGTCAATAATATTCCAAACGTCTTTTATTTATGTATGTATTATGTATGTATTAGGATTGTAAAATGGCGCATCACGTTTCGCCTCGAGTCCACTTCAGAGTGTTAATTATCCAATAAACATCCAATAAACATCAATGCAGGAAAGAACATGAAATAGAACGAGTTCCCAGTCTGAAGTCCACTTAGAGGAATGGTTCATTAAAGAAGTATTTTCTAATGTTTAATAGTAAACAGATAAACCAGGCTACTTAAAAGTATAGTTTAAGATCTGGAGTTGAAATTAAAGACAGCATATGACTGACTACAATGCTAACTTGTTTTACAATAGTGCTTCACACCACCCTTTTGCGATTTCTAAGCACTGTAAACATCAAGTGCTAATATTACCCATTCAATGCCGGGGATAACCCCCAAGATGGTTCACGAGGGAGTACGACCATGGGGAGCAGCATAGTGATTCAAAACGCGTTCAGTGCCATGGCTGGGGGTCAGTATGTCCCCCACAGGGAGTGAGACCATGGGGAGCAGCATACTGATTAAAAACGCGTTCAGTGCCATGGCTGGGGGTCAGTATGTCCCCCACAGGGAGTGAGACCATGGGGAGCAGCATACTGATTAAAAACGCGTTCAGTGCCATGGCTGGGGGTCAGTATGTCCCCCACAGGGAGTGAGACCCCGGGGAGCAGCATACGGATTAAAAACGCGTTCAGTGCCATGGCTGGGGGTCAGTATGTCACCCACAGGGAGGGAGACCCCGGGGAGCAGCATACGGATTAAAAACGCGTTCAGTGCCATGGCTGGGGGTCAGTATGTCCCCCACAGGGAGTGAGACCCTGGGGAGCAGCATACTGATTAAAAACGTGTTCAGTGCCATGGCTGGGGGTCAGTATGTCCCCCACAGGGAGTGAGACCCTGGGGAGCAGCATACTGATTAAAAACGCGTTCAGTGCCATGGCTGTGGGTCAGTATGTCACCCACAGGGAGTGAGACCCCGGGGAGCAGCATACGGATTAAAAACGCGTTCAGTGCCATGGCGGGGGGTCAGTATGTCCCCCACAGGGAGTGAGACCCTGGGGAGCAGCATACTGATTAAAAACGTGTTTAGTGCCATGGCTGGGGGTCAGTATGTCCCCCACAGGGAGTGAGACCCTGGGGAGCAGCATACTGATTAAAAACGTGTTCAGCGCCATGGCTGGGGGTCAGTATGTCCCCCACAGGGAGTGAGACCATGGGGAGCAGCATACTGATTAAAAACGCGTTCAGTGCCATGGCTGGGGGTCAGTATGTCCCCCACAGGGAGTGAGACCCCGGGGAGCAGCATACTGATTAAAAACGTGTTCAGTGCCATGGATGGGGGTCAGTATGTCACCCACAGGGAGTGAGACCCCGGGGAGCAGCATACTGATTAAAAACGTGTTCAGTGCCATGGATGGGGGTCAGTATGTCACCCACAGGGAGTGAGACCCCGGGGAGCAGCATACGGATTAAAAACGCGTTCAGTGCCATGGCTGGGGGTCAGTATGTCCCCCACAGGGAGTGAGACCCTGGGGAGCAGCATACCGATTAAAAACGCGTTCAGTGCCATGGCTGGGGGGTCAGTATGTCCCCCACAGGGAGTGAGACCATGGGGAGCAGCAGGGTAAATAAAAATACATCTAACTCCATGTCTGATCCCTACCACTGTCCCCACCAGGGCCTTTTCTACCATTAGGCAAGACTAGGCGGACGCCTAGGGCGGCAAAAGGGGAGGGCGGCAAAAAACAGGAGTTTGGGAATATCTAATGCATTAATTCTTCTAGCCTGGATGACAGGAGGAGAGAGTGATGGTAGTAAAAGGGAGGGGGCGGCATTTTTCAATTCTCGCCTAGGGAGGCAAAACACCTAGAAATGGACCTGAACCCCAGTGAGGGGAACTGTTGGAGCAGAAAGTTGAAGTACACACCCAGCCACTGTAAGAGGAGGCCACCTGAGCGAAACTCTTCACTGACTCCACCAAGGCCACCTGCCTGCCGGCCCCCGAGGGCATGGTACTTGAAGGTTTTTAATGCGGTTTGGAGAACAGAGGCCATTGTCCCTAGATCTGAAGCCTCGCCGGAAGTCTCCTTCAAAGAGAGGCGAATGGAATCACCCGCACTGCAAAGGTGACATCCCCCTAGCAACCGGGCTGTGGAACAGCACCCGGAGGCAGGCGTCTGAATAGCTGAGGCTAGGGAACACGCTATCCGAGTCCTCGGATGACACCCTGCCTTGCCTCAGACATACACCCTGGCAACCGTAGCTATACACATCAGCAAAATAACCAGGGCTTCACGTAAAGAGGGCATTTACAAGGATTCTTAGCAGTACAGCCCAGGCACCTCCTTCAATCGACAACAATCATCAGCCCTTATTGACTGGACCAGTGCTCTGGGTGTATTTAGCGCACATCAAAGCGCAGGGATGTAATCTTCGTACACCTTGGGCAAACAAGCCTGCAGAGTCGCCTCTGCCTTTGATATACTCAGCTAACCTGGCTGTGAACGAGTCCTGCAGAATCTGTAGAAGTAAACAGCTCTGAGGAAGACCATAAGCCACGGGAGCGCGTCAGAGTAGGTTACCCCCATGTGACATGATATCTTGCAATGCGCGCTACATCCCACGCGATACGTCGTACGACAATCGCATCCGCTACATTGGCTACCACTCCATCGTCAAAGAAAGTAGATGTGGAGTTAAGAAGAGGAAATATATACTTACCGTGACAATGTAGTGGATGTAATAATTTTTTTAGGCCTCGATATAGCGATATGCAACCGGGCTGTGGCATACCATGCTTCCATGAGTATTAAGAAAGCATATCCCACAGTAGCAGCTGCTACCCCGTCAGGACCTTTGGTACTTCTGGCACTGCCCTTGTCAAGCCTGGTCTCAGGGGTCAAGAAGGCAGCAGGAGCAGCTAACTTCCTCCACTGCTTGCCCTTCCCATATCCCTGCAACTCGATACACGAGACAGCGAGAGGCCAATGGCGGGACATGGGTTTAACATGTGATGTCACTCCCACTCCACCACCATTTTGTTCAATTGACATCCATGAATGCTTCAAAGTTGGAGAAAGATAACAGAAGCACACTGGAAGAGGACACATGTCCAGTGTTTCTGAATGACCACGGGGACAGGGTGTTGAACCCCGGCCGCGTGCCCCTGTGCTCAACGAGAACTAGAGTCAAACTACGGTGAGGTCCTATCAGTCACAAAATTCACAGAACGCCCTCGACTTTTTTCTTCTTAAAAACAAACACATGCCACTGACCAAGTCAACGGTGATGGAGTGAATAATGTATTGCCTGGCTGGCGGTGGCATAATGAGTTGCTGGGGTGCCAGGCCCTATTGTCTTACTAGTCAATAACTTCAAATGGTAGCCCAAGAATCTGTCACGCATGAAAGCAGATGCCAATTAAATTGTTGTACACCAGGTGACACAAACCACCATGAATACTGTGGCATTTGGGATATGATGACATCTTTTCAAAATGGGTGTATCAAACCGGAGGGCATTACTAATGTGTGCAATGGATATTACTTAAACATCAGCTGTGGAGTCTACAATATTAAAAAGTTTTCATGTAATTAAAGTTTTCATGTTTTGTGATGAAAGTAAAGCTACAAAGTATCTGAGAGAGGGTTCCAGTGTGGACACATCCCTTGGACTGGAATCTTAAGCCGTTGGTTTATTGCCTGTTCCTTCCTAAATAAAGTCAGGCACTCAGACCAACGGAAGCCCCAGAGGGACAATCCACTGAGAAAATCACGCACATAGCACCACAGAGACACCCTAAATGATTATATGAAGATTCACGTAGATGGATGTCTCTTTATGGCCAAGAGGAAAGGCCAGAGGTACCCAAATCTTTTTTTTTTCTTCTTCTTTTATTGAAAACTTTGCAGCGATGGGGGCACGAGAGAAAATAAAAACAAACAAACATTAATCTGTCTGGTAAACTATAATGATGATAAGTAGAACCATACAAAGGAACAAAAAAAGTGCAGAGAAACAGTTAAACTGAGCAGCCACCACCAGTGTAATAAAGTCCCTTATCTATAGGAGGCTAGAGAACTGATAACGCCAGCATCTGGCAAAGTTCAGTCTCTGACACAAACATTAGGCAGTGTATCCAAGTGAGAATTCCTGGTGTATCTAACTGATTTTAGTGTGTAATGCTTGTGACTCTGGGATGTTGCCAAAGATGCTGCATTAGGGCCCCTGAGGGGGCTTAGCAGAGGCACAATGAACCTAACTGGATGTTGATGGCGATTTCCTTCTTGCATTACTCCATACAGATTTGTTTTTATAGTTTTCAGGATAAAGGACAGTGCTGGACTGGGCATTCCTACAGTCTGGCCCTGCCAGATAGGCCAGCTAAGAGGGAAAGTGTGCGGGATGCTTTTTTGGGGTCCCATTACAAGTCACTGAACCCCCAAAAAATTGCCCCACACACTGGTCCTTCAAGTTGAGCCACCTGGCTGCGCCAGACTGTCAGACTACTGGAAAGGCCGGTCCAACAAGGACCATAAGTCTTGATATTCCAATATCATCACAGATGTGTACTGTACGATTCTAGAGGCGCAAGGTGACTATATTGCAAACGTAATAATGTATCGAGATAATATCACATTCAGAACATCAAAGGAACCACCCCATTGCAGGGTAAGTCTGGGTATTAGTGAATATATACTTTCCTTGCAATGTAGTCACTGGGTCCATGTAGTGGATGCCGCGTTATTGTGGGCCTGTATCACCAACCTTGATATAGCCAAAGACAACTGGAGTAACAGACACGCAATCCACCCCGGGACCACGGTCTAGCAGGAAAGAACCAGATCCTTTACCAAGGACATAAACATCATATATCTTGCTGGGCACTTTGCTTGGCCCAAGGGTAGAGAAACTGGTGCATTCTCAAATATTCTAACTGAGGAAATATTTTTCACATAACAACAATCTGATCTTCAGCCTGACATGCTGGGGGTGCAAATGCTGATGAGAAGTAGTGCTGATTTTATATGAATTAAACAAAGCAAAAAAAGCAATACGATGCTCGCTGGGTATTCAAGCATCACACCCAGAGCCTTCATTCTCCATTTTGTGCTCATGAAGTTTACTCGAGACGTCAAACTCATTTTAAAACCACTTGGCAAGTCCAAATTGCACCAAAGGCTCACTGACACACTCTCCGGGGTTTGGTTAGCATTTTATCAAAGCTCAAAAACAAATAAAATAATTATTTGGTAACTGCTGAGTAGGGCAGTTGTAATTTTTGCTTATTGAAGTCAGAATATGTGCTAGTACAGTAAGTGCTCACACGACTGCAGAAAACTGAAAAATCAGCATTACCGTTGCCAGACGTTTAATATACTGCTTTACCAGCTCCGAACAAACACATGCAAAAGCCCTAATACCATAATATGCTATTACTAGACACCAAGGTTTATGGGGTTAAAGCAAAGAACTGTTCTTGCGAAGAATCAGGATGAGGTTTGAGAGCGCTCTGAGCAAACATTCTAAAGGAATGTGCATTTACAGCAAATAAGCTGCCTGTTCTAATAACTTCAATTTAGTACATGCTTGGCATAGACAGAACCATAAATCAAAAATATACTACACAATAAAAAATTCTGCACCATCTGCATTTCACAGATACTCACAGCTGTATTTTGGGTATGACTAACTCCACATGCACTAGGCCCAACAAGCAATTATGCCAAATGGAAGTGGAAGTAACACATTGTCTTTGCAAACTTGGAGAGTCCCCCAATTTTAGGTCACTGTCTGTTGCAAGACATTGTGGACTTACTGAGAACATACAGGGGCTTGGAGCCAGTCTATTGCTTTACATTGGTTTGCTTTCCTGTCACTCTCATTTGGCTGCTTTTTATTCATCATGACCCAGCATATCACTCTTGTGTTTGTCCCTCCCATAGAGCATAGCCTCTTTACCATCTCTTTTGACTGTCTGGCTTCTATGATTCGACTGCCTGCTTTTCAAGCACTACTTTTTTTAGTTAAGCACTCCATGGGAGTGCATGTGTTTTCCAGCTGTCTCTCTCTAGTACTTCACTCCCCGCACCGTGTTGCTCTCTGTTGCCATCTTTCTTCCAACCACCCTTCATGTTGTACTAGCCATTGTGTACTTTCCCCTTCGCTTTCTCATCCTACTGCTTCCTCCCCACACTCCACGTTGCTCTCTTGCTCATTGCTTCTCCTCCTTTCACCCCCCTGTGTTGCTTCTTGTGTAGCTTAATTATTGACTGCACCCCCGCTCACCCTCCCCGGGCGCTGGCTCTCCACAACACTTCAACCTGAGCTCATCTCACAGGGTACCGAGTCCACACAAAACTTCAACATGAGCTTATTTACACTTCCCACTTGGCCTAAATCCGCAGCCTGTTTTCCAGTCCAGGGAGGAATTGGTCACTTCGGGCTAAACTGTTGCCATGGGGATCAGGGTTGTGACTGATTTGCAAATGGCTAGATCCAAACTGGGGTGGCATGGTGGGTAAAAGAACAATGGATTTAATCCAGATCTCTTGACTGCGGGTGAGTGCTTGAAAAGTTTCAGAACTCCGTCGATCATCTTGTTGTTTTTGCTATGTTCGGCTTAAGTGCGCTGGGTATTCCCAGACGTGGGTCCCTTGCTCGCTGTGCCACTGGATTCAAGCTAGCCTCGCTGAGGAGGTGCGATACCCCGAAATCGGTACCAGGATGCTGGTTTCTGATCCAGGGAGGACCTGTTCTGAAAGTTTGGGCTTGACTGTTCATGGGGAGCAGGGTCAAGACTGATTTGCATATGGCTGGGTCCAGCCGGGGGTGGCACGGTGAGCAAAAGAACAATGGCTTTAACCCAGATTTCTAGAGAGGGAGGTGAGTGTTTGAAAAAGTTTCAGCACCCCGTTCATAATATTGTTGTGTTTGCTATGTTCGCCCTAAGTGGACAAGTGCATGCCCAGACATGCGTCCCTTGCTTGCTGTGCCACTGGATTCAAGCTTGCCTGACTGATTAGGGGTGATATCTTGAAACCGGTCCAGGATGCTTGCTTCCGGTCCATGGAGGAGCTAGCCTGGCAGTTGGGGCTGGACTGTTCCCATGAAGAATAGGTTCAAGACTGATTTGCATATGACTGGGTCTTCACTGGGGTTGAGTGTTTAAAAAGCTTCAGCACTCCGTCCACCATCTTGTTATGTTTGCTGCGCTGCTTCCAAATGCCAATTCAGGGGCACCTACAAGAATAAATACACCAGAGACTGCTGAAACCAGCAGCTTCCCAAAGACCCCGTTCACTTCCTGGGATTTAGAGACCAAAAACCAATTAGTGGTATTTGATATGTAAATAGCAACGCAAAAATGTACAAACGGGAACAAACGGGTTTTTATTCATTATGGCGAAGCTCTACAAATCGAAAAGTCACTTCAAACATTTGTACGGCTCCCACTTTTCCCTCAATGAGCCAAGGGATTTGTTTTACTCTCTAATCTCCAGCTGTGTATATTCAAGGCACACCAATGGTTACCAAGCGCCTTCCCTCATCTAGCGCTGTTAGAGTTATCGCAGGCCTTCTGTCATTGGCGCAGTGCAGAGTGTTTGTTTAATTCCAGCGTTCAAACAAACGAAACAAAAGCTGTCCCCGCGGCACGCAGATCCCATGAACAGCTTCTATATCCCAGGAGAAAGCGCCAATCAATGTCATGATTAAATAGTCCGATCTAGGCCCGGTGACGCAAAGCGGTTCATTGAGCAAAAGTTTTTTCCCCCAATAAAAACTGGCGGACACATTTTGCCGAAATCCAGTATATGATTGCTACCCCTGGCTTACGCCTGAATTCTAGGAGTGAGCCATGAGTACTCTTGACTTACTCCTGTAATTCAGGAGTTCTAGAAGAGTGAGCCATAGCAAAACCTTTGTGAACCCGGCCCAAAGCACTTTGCGTTCGGCATTGGCGTAGCCGCTGAGTCATGGGCGCTACTACAAGGAAGGAAATGGACCCTGGCTGTTGTTTTAAATGTGAAATACATCAATAAACAAGGTTCAGTAGGGCCCTCTTGGTCCAGGAGGTACTGTACCTACTGCACCAATGACCTTGCAGTGACAGCCCACAACTAGGAATGGTCGAACCAACAAAGGGGGTGCGAAGTAGAGAAAAAGTCACTTAGATTTAAAGAAAAAAATGGGCAAACTCGCAAAGTTCAAGCACTTTCCCAAGATTAAAAAAAAAAAAAAAAAAGTTTTGCGAAGCACTCAGCAATATTAGGTACTGTGAAGGGAGAAAACATAGAGAATTCACTAACGGAAGTAGTTTTTTTTTTTTACTAGAAAATTGTTCACCAAAAAGTTTTTTGTTTGTGGGAATGTTCATCCATCCACAACGTATTGCAAAGGTAACACATTTTCAAAGATCACAAAAGTGCTTAGTTTGTAAGAACTGGAAAACTGTTGATGGTATAATTAAAAGTCAACTCATCCTGGTTTTTAACATGCACTATGAATTTGTCACCCTCGGAAATTTATTTTTATAATTTCTTTTATTTACATCTCTAGAACATCTGTGCTTCTGTATCCAGCTGTTTTTGATTAAACGACTGCAGTTAAAAACTGCATAAACTTTTTTTTTTTTTTTTTAAATCCAGGAGTGGCCCAAAACCAGAAAACAGCATCCGGTGGAAGCTTTGCAGCTGGGGGTTACCGCTCCGCCTGCCAAATCCCCCAAGATGCCTTCCTGTTCCGATGGACGCTTAACAAGCGACCCCGTCATCGCCTCTTCCGGGATTCCTTCCTGGCGGGTGGAAACAAACCGCTTGTGTGCATTCTGACACGTACAGTCCTTCCAGCAGCAAGGCCGTGCAGAGAAACAGCCCAGAGGGCCGACCTGCCTGTAAAATCCGACCCCAGCTCTCCAATTAGACCGCTGGCCTGAAAGCATGGCCTCTGCCCCGCGCGCTGCTCCACTCGCATCCGCACAATGCCTACATTATGGCCACACAGTGCAACAATGAGTCACCCTTCTGTGTAAATTGTGTTCACAACAAGAGGCATAAACAGCTCCCACCTGCTGGCGTGGCTGGCCTCCCCAGATCACGCACAGGGCCGAACAGACGCTTGCTTGTGCGCATTTTGCCTAGATAGACCCGTAAAGCTAGTCCGACCACAAGAGATTAACAGCTTCGGCCAAAAATATGCGGTAACCATGCGAACCACGGGCTGCTCCGGCCTGTTTGCGCGCCTCTCAGCAAGGCCCAACATGCCGCTATCTGGATGATCCTGTTGCCTGGAAACACAACATCGCTGTGGAACACAGGGGAGGCCAAGCCGAAGTGACCATGAGTAAACCACATAAAAAGCGCGCTGGCCTACGTCAAAGAGCCCAAAAAACAAACATTTGCTTGTCAAGAATTCAACAACAAAGCAGCCTGCCCGCCAGCAGAGCACGCTTCTGTGAATGGAAGTCTGAATATAGTATGAAACTGCCCATTGATGGAGTCCTTGGCAGTACTCGGTGAGTTCACGCTACAGGTTGACATTTGCTGCGAGCCGCAGTTCGTGAGGGGGAATCCCAACAGGGCCATGCCAACCTATCATCCTTCCGAGGTCAGGAAATTTAGTACTAGTAATTTAGGCAATCGTGACAGCTGGTATTTGACGCGCTTATAAAAGGCAGAATCAGGCACTATTATTTTAAAAATGTTATGATTTCAGGAGGCTGGGATGAACACTTTCAGCATTTTTCAGGAGAATAAAACACTAAAGTGGTGTACCACAAGCACTAAAAATGACATTTTACAACCATTTCTCCAATCCGCACTCTTTTTAGCAAACACTGCCCCACGTAATGCACATATTTTGCAGCAATATTGTTTGGAGTTTCCACATCCTGAACTTTGACCCGACAAAGTGGTAGGTGCATGTGGATTAGGAACGTGATTGTCACAGTCACCCACCCCAACTGTGTTAACTTATACCTCCAAATCAGCACTGTATTAATACACGACACATTTCTGCTTATAGCTGTAAACACTGACCTCCCAATCATTACAGCAAGCTGGCAAGGGCTATAACTTATTTTAAAGGGTTTCTTCTACCCGAGCCAAAGCTGAGGGCCTATAACCGGGAGATGGTATTTAACAGCCGGTATAGCCTGCAGTAGGCTTCTCTATGATCTGATGCTATTAGAATGTTCCTCACCTGGATATGGATCTTCTAAATTAAAGAGGGAGAAACAAAGACATGAGCCTCACACTGACAACAGAGGTTTATACCAGCCATTATTGCCCCCCTTCCACTTCACTGTCCTCCATGGAGGTCTCACCATTCTAGTGCCGTAATCAGGTGTTCTGTGACACGCCAGGGCAGATGATGGAGAAGCTGCTTATTTACAGTGACACCGTATGTGCTCACACCTGATTGGCTACCTGTGAAAAAGAGGATCCGATTCAAGGCACTGGTCTTGGCACATAAAGCCCTACATGGAAAGGGCGCCACTTACCCTAGGAGGAGGCTATCACACTATGCCCCTCCTAGGACATTACGGTCATCTTCTAGTCATCTATTCACCATTCCCAGGGTCCGCCGGGCTAGAACCGGTGGTAGATCTTTCTCTTATCTTGGTGCCCAAGCCTGGAATCAACTCCCGCTGGCACTTCGGAACTGTCCATTTTCAGGAAGCAACTAAAAACTTGGCTATTCAGCAAATTAAGTAATTCCGTTCAGTTAGGTGTGCAGACTTCCTGTCAGCGCTGGGGCACTCTCTGGAGTATCCGTGCACTCTACAAGTGCCGTTTTCATTCATTCATGGACACACATCCCTGAGACGCAACCAAACCCTGACAATTGGCCTCTATGATAGTGTCCAACATGCTACGACTGCCGTCTGAATATATAGCTCTGTGAGCAACACAGGGCAGCTGGAACCACAGGAATAAGGAAAGGAGGGAGTCAGGAAGTGATTCCTGCTGAATGCAAATGGATGAATAAAAGATGAAAGTGTATTTTTTGTTTTCAGCCTCGAATGCCCTGAGTAAGGGATTAACCAGTAAAATTTACCATGCTTCATTTTTGACTCTTTCAAAATGCCTAACTACCCCCTTGAAGCCGCGGCCTAAGGTTAAGATATTCGAGGTACGGAGAGTTTGTAATTGCCGCTGATACAGACGTCTATTACAGGCGAAGTTAAACCTGTGATTGATCATCCCTTCATGGTCTCTAAAATAAATGGAACCAAACTACCTCTGGTTCAGGAAACTTCTGAAATCTTCAAGAAGTAATTTGCCGGAATTCGTTCCTCGGTGTATTGCGATTGTGGAATACAGTTAGACACTGCACTTCATCCTGCTGGTCTCTGCCAACCTGCGTTCTACTTTATATTGTTTTTCCATGCTTTCATATGTGCACAAATTTGCTATAAAATTATAACAAAAACACAACCTGTTTTTTATAAACCACGAAATACATCATAACATTAGCCACTGTTGGTAGTATTTGGGTCTCCTATGTCAGCAACAGTTGAATGGTAGATTGTCTTCCTCTGTAAACCTCTAAGAATGAGGACACATATAACAACCATTGGCAAAGCCAATAGGTCTTACTTATGTGAGAACTATTGGCTTTGACAATGTCTTTTGGCCATGTGGTAGAGCAGCTGCCAACTTTTTTTTCTTATGGTGGATGAGGACAACTCAGGACCAGGGAGAGAAGATGGGAAGAAATAAGCAACAAAGACAACAGGATGGTGGGAGGAAATAAGCAACAAGGACAACAGAAGGGTTGGAGGGAACAAGCAAAATGGGAAATGGGAGGGAAAAAGCAACCCGGACAAAGGGACAGTGGGTGGGAAAAAACAACACAGACTACAGAAGGGAACAAGCTACAAGGACGCAGGACGGGGGAACAAGCAACAATAATAACGATAGGGAACAAAGGAAGAAAAAGAATAGTACCTCGATCGCAGCACGATTAGTGGAAGAACACTAAACAAAATGAAGCAATCAGTACTTGATCCATGCAAGAGAGAAACAAAAGTAGAGGAAGTGAATCTGGCATGCCCTGGCCAATTAGGAGGCAGCAACTTTGAGTGACAATGAAGCCAATGAATGGTAAGCAATGAGCATACTTCAAGCCCCTTTTAGTAAACAAAATGTCTTGCACACAACACAACAGCGCATGCTCTGTTTCAGGTAAGATCTGAAAAGGGAACCTACATGCATATGTCAAATTAAATAGAAAACTATAAAATAATGGATGCCAAATGACTACCACCAGTTCAAAATCAGAGCACAACATGCACAGCTAGTGAAATAACCACAGAAATCATGGCAGGTCACATTTTACTGCAAGCTTTAGTGCCACTTGACTTGCGATCCTCCGAAAAACAATGTTTCAAAAATAAAGAATGTGCTTTAACATTACTTGCTATTTTTTGTTAAAGGACTGTATAATGTATGTGCTATTTTAAGATACCAATGTCTGCTGACTTTGAGAGGGCAGAGCCCATATGTCTTTGAGAGCATTACGTTTACTTCTGGTGACTAAACAGTCCTTAATGGTAGACTGCATAGGGGAGAGCAGAATTTGGCACTAACAATTCCTGACTGAATCGACTGTACTGGTGCCTGTGCATTAACATTAGAACTCTCAAAAAGTCAACCCTGGCCCGACTGGCCAGTGCAACAATTCATTACACATTTTATATCAGTCCAAATGCCTTGTTAACATCAGTGAAACTCTGCAGTGGCTCCCCTGCAACATGTAATCCCAAAATCAGAGCAAACTTGAGGACATACAGGTACAATCTATGCAATCTGTCCCAGCTGATACAAATTGTCAGCAATGAGCAAAGGAAAGTCTTCCTCTTAAAGGGGTGGGGCACCGTTCCCAACATGAGATTTCTAGGTGGAGATTTTCTGTGTGATATTCTGATTTTTGTAGTCTTATTTTGCTTCAATTGAACAAAATAGACAAACATACCTGAAATCATTGATTATTAGATGAAAGGCTCAGGGCTGGAGACAGGTTCCGGAATGTGATGTCCACCCAAAGACCACTACAGCAGGATATACATGCACCCATCTGAGAGCTGCATCGACAGATGCCAATGCACACACACCATGCACCAAGGTCCGCTCTGTACTGGAATAAGCAGGGTCACATCGGCCCTACACCAAAAGCACTCCACTGGCTCCCAGTGGTGCCTAGTATTAAAATCAAATATTCTAATCACCATGCTCGTCATACTCAGAGGTTCTGGCCCAGGATATGTGCAGAATTAGATAGTAAAGTATACCTTAAGAAGGAACCCCCAATCAAGCTTCATGCTAACCTCTTGCAAGCCAACACTCAAAAGGATATAACTCAGGGTAGGCTGCAAAGTAGGGTCATAACCCTTGTAGTACAAATTTCTAAGCTCCTCTCGCAAAAAGGGTAAATCCAAGTATGCATTCTTTGGGAAACTATTGAAAATACAATTTCCTAAAGACGCAACGAGGAACTCCGGAGGCCGCTTGTTGAAAGAAACTTGGCCCACTTAATAATTGAGTCCACCTTATATCTCCACTACCCGCAACAGCAATATTTGTCTCCGATAACCTGCTGTGTGTCATGGCCAGACAAGCCTGAGACTATACTATCCACTTAAGCATATAGGGCATGATTTATAGTTTGCGGAAAGGGTATTCGGTCAGAAAGGTGGCGGAATACCCTGCCCGCTAAACCCCCTACCCGCCCTGTCTTCCAATGGTATTGCTCCCCTGCTTCCCTGTTGGGAAACTCACTCTGATGGGCCGACAGAGTAGGGCCCTTCGGAGTAAGGCCATGAGACCGTCCACCCTGTTTTGAGTGGATTGTTGTGTTTTTTCTTCCCTGCCCGTCACTGCCAAGAAGTGCATCTGGCAGAACCGTTGAGAAAGAGAAAAAAAAAAGAACCTTAACACCCTGGGAAAACTCCAAGAGTGTGGGCATCATTCGTTTTTTGTTTTTCAAAAACAAACTCCCGCTTTGAGAGACAAGCAGAGCCGACAATGACCTATAAATATGATGGCAGTAGTCCATCAGGGTAGTGGACGTAACGTCCTCTAAAGCCCTGACGGTCGGCGGGCCACCTGCCAATCTTCAAGTCAGGCCATTAGAGTTCCAAATGTATTAATGATCAGTCCTTGTTTCCTATCTTTGCATCCACAGCTCTTGGATAGGAGGGAAAGGTTGCATTGTGCTCAATATAAAACACTCAAATAAATTAATAATAGTCTGTGAAAGGGCTTAGGCCTCTCATAACCACCCGGAGTGTGCTCTGCACATGCTAGTTAAACAAAAAAAAGGAGCACATACAGATGAACTTTACAGCAGATTCATCCACGGTGTCTTTAACACCGGCCATAAGCCGAGCATGCCAGAATCATTCATAGTGATGCTAAATATAATGTAGGGAAAAATAAGAGGATTGTTCTGCCTGGATCAAGCACGTTCTGTTCTATTTGAAAAATGTATCTGTGTAGGCAATGGGAGAGTCTGTGATTGAGTGGCGAGTGCTGAGAGGGGATGCTGTACAGGCTGTTCATCACGTAGACAGGACGGAGAGGGTACTTACTGATATTTCAGCTTGATCCTGTCGCTGTCTGGGTTGCAGTAGAGTCGCTCCAGGTGCTCATGTGAGTCGTCGTTCACGCTCTGCCAGGCGCCGGTGGATCTACTTTTGACCTGCCAGTGGTAGGGGAGCACGGTGTGGTGCCTTGGGCAGTCCCTCCCATGGAAACAAGTCCCCTCAAGGAAAGCCACACAGATTTCTATGCCATCCTCCTGATGGATGTGATACTGCAGTTGGTTCAGAAGCTCAAAAAGAAGCAGAAGGGAAGCCTCCTCTGTTTGGCCTTGGAATAGTCCAGTGTTTGTGTTAGTACTGTGGGTTAAACTGCATGGTCCCAGGCAGCTGCCATCTTGGAACAGTCCCGCTGTGCAACTGGCTGTAGTCTTGTCTGGGCAGAATGAACTGGCAGCATTCGTTGGGCTCATTGGCAAGTGGGCATCTTGAAAAGGAGCATTGGTAGCACTAGCAGCAGTCGCATCAGGCGTTTCGGCCTGAAACACTTGGTCAGAAGACTCAATGAGGCCACACTGGTTATTTGAGGAGTCCTGTTCCTGCAACACAGACGATAGGGGGTCTACCAGGGACCCGAGGCCTGGAGGCCCAGAGATCACTGCACTAGTTTGTGGGCAAGGGGATCCCTTTTTCCCAACTGGTTCACATAAATTGTTAGGACTTGTGCCCTGGCTCCTGGGCACAAACACCCCATCAAGTGAACCGGCTCCTAACAAGCTTTTAAAGAATGGTTCTAAAGCCCGAAGGGTCTCCTTGTCCAGCCGTGCTTGGGCTTGCTTCTTTTTAAAGCAGGGCTTCACGGGTGGGATCTTCTCGACCAATCTCCGCTGCTGGGGGAATGCGCCATCCGCAACCTGGGTGCACTTCATCACTGCACAGGGAGTTGTGCTGATGCAGGTGGCTGCTGACTCCGATGCCATCAGGTGCAAGCTTTCCGCCATGACGCTACAAATCCACAGCTGCGTAGAATGAACCTGTGGGGGAGCAAAATCAAAGAATTAAACTTTCAAACATATGCAGACAAATGCAAACAACACGCCCATATAAGGTGATTCACCTCTAGTAGACCTCAACAGGCATACAAGTTGTTAAACAAAGCAAATTTAGGCTACTAACTTCCAACTTTTTACTAAAGTGTACGTTCTTCAGCACCGCCACGTGCACACAGTTGGTGGCCAGTGGATCCCCAAGCACTTCTACAAGATCTCACAAGCACAGCGGTATATCAGGCAACGACGAGTGCTATTTCATGCCAACAAGCTTATATATAAAATTGTTCACTTTTGTGACGTTTCTCCATCTGAAAGGTGTGATGAACAGTTGGCTGGGAAAAGAGGGATACGGAAGCCATGCATGTCCTCAATGCATCTATCCCCATGAGACAGGCTTCAGTTATTGAACATGTCACCCCAAAGGGTCTCACACAACACGTTAGCACCCTCTTTCTTCATTGTTTCAGCTGCAATATTTTTGCATGAGTGTCTGACACTAACAGAAGAACCCCGTGCACTGCCCCTGTGAAGACCAGAATGCCTACTTATTTTGTTTTCTTTATTTCATTTGTTTTGGTCTAGTTTTTAGGGAATTGACAGGGGTTGTTTCAGTGAGTTTAGCAAGGGTAGAGGCCATGACAGGGGATCCCACGGAGCGGGATGTTGTCTATCGAAAGGTGGATAACAGTAGTTCCAATAAGTCAACACTGCAAGAATTGTAAGAGTTGTTTGTGTTACAGTACAAAATAAAGGGTTAAACAAGGAATGCACAGCAAACTGACCGCGGTAGACATCAGTTATCTTTCAAACCAGAAAGTCTATGATCCATGAACGTTTTATAAAAATTAAAATATACTGAAAGAAAGAGACGCAGGCGTGATGTTGTCGGGTGAATACTAAAAACAAAGCAGCAGGCGTGTGACCTTCCACTGACGGCCTCGGGATACACGGGACGGCGCAGCGCTTTGAAGTCACATAAAAAGCCGAGCTCTTGATTTCTGCTGAAAGGGTTAGAATTTAAGGCCCGACAATGTACAAAAAACACTGCAGACGTCTTTGAAAGCACTAAGCTTCTCGCACTACAAAGATGGCCTTCGAGGCGCTCAAAGGGAGCGCATGAGCTACAGAAAGAAGTGCGCCGGACCTTGAAGTGCACATTCATCTTAGAAGGAAAGCCCCCAAGTGTCAATTAAAGGTAGGGGTGAAGTTCAGAGTGCTTTGAAGTTTGTGCTAGGACTGGTGGGAGCTAGATGGGTGCTGACGGTGGGTACACAAAGAACTGCCAGAAATGTATGGTGGTCGCCCGGTGCCCCTTTCACACTCGCAGCGAGGAGGCCTACAAAGTGCAGGGCTTTGATGTGCTACTAGCAGTGAAGCCCTTTCACACACAGACTCCGCGAAGATGATGGGGTCACTCAGAGTGCAGGAAGCCAGGCACAGCTTTGAAGCCACATATTTCTTGCACTAAAGAGGAGGAGCCGTGGGCGTGGCCCAGAGAGGAATGTAGTGGGCTTTCCTCTCTCATAATTAACGCACCACACTTTACGGCGTTCACGCTCCGAGGGGGCTGAAATGCGCAGGAAAATATGCACGAAGCGCTGGAGGTCACATACCTCCTGCACCAGGAGGCGGAGGCATTTTCCGACGCTCCTTAAAGAGGCAGACATTGCACAGAAAAACCGTGAGGGCACTCAAAATGTCTGAGTGCGTATATTTATCAGTGGTGGGGGAGGGAGAGGGAAAAATGCACAAAGATATGTAAAAGTCTTGCTTTAGTCACACACACTAATCTCTCCCTTTTACTGCCCCACCTAGTGCGTCACGGGACTTTCAAAGGAACCATGCTGTCCATCAACCACTGCAAAACCAAAGGGGATGATGGGCGGAGTGTTGAACATTGCAAGCACTCACCCCCAGTCAACAGATCTGGGTTTAATCCATCATCATTCTTTAGCTCAATCCTGCCACCCCAGTTCAGACATGGCCATATGCAAATCAGTTTGACCCTGTGCCTCATGGGAACAGTCCAGCCCGAACTGCCAAGCCATGCCTTCCCTGGACCGGAAACAAGCTTCCTAGGACCGGTTTCTGGCATTTCAGCCGTCTTCAGCCAGGCTTGCTTGAATCCAGTGGCAAAGTGAGCAAGGGACTCACGTCTGAGCATACCCTGCCAACTTATGGCGAACAAAGCGGTACAACAGGGGGTGGTGATGGACGGAGCATCAGAACCAATCAAACACTCACCCCCAGTCAACTGATCTGAGTTTAATCCATCTTCATTCTTTAGCTCACTCCGCCACCCCTGTTCAGACATGGCCATATGCAAATCAGTCTGAGCCTGTGCCTCATGGGAACAATCCAGCCCGAACTGCCAAGCCATGTCTTCCCTGGACCAGAACCACTGCCACTGCCTGGCTATATGTCCATCAATGCGCGCCAACAGGCCTGTGACGCAACAAGCATTTGGCCTTTTTAGTTTTCACAGAGTTGACTCAGGCAGGGCTCGAGTCAACCATTGAGCAAGACGACACTTCAGCCCACAAGCTTATCACTTATGGCCAGATTAGAGGCTAGAACGCCAGGAGAAGTGGTATCCGTAAATTACCACGTCTCCTTCAACAATGGCGAATAATGTTATATTGGATAACCACAGGCTAGAATGCTGGGTTCAACTCTAACATAGCCGATTTAATCTTTCGGTGATCCATTTTTCTCAATTAGTGATGAAAGAAGGCCTGCATTTTTGAAGAGAGGATCCCTCCTTTTTCTCAACATTAAAGAACTGCTTCTACTTGGGAAACTCTGGGGTTCCACCGGCTGAAGATGCATATTCAGCTGGACAAGAACTGGCATGATGTTTGCCACAGGTCCTTGTCACAGCTCAAATTCTTCATCAATACACTTGGCAGGATCCTGTGACTAATCCCTTTGCAAGTCTTCCACTTATATTTTCTCAGTAGCCGGGAAAACCAACAAAAATTTGGTTGAGAGATTGGGCAAATAAATCTCACAACTTTGCGCTACTTGGGAACTAGTCCCTTAATTTGCAACTTTATTCTCATCTCTTATGATATCTTTGGATACAGGATTGAGGATTCAGTTCTGTCACACTGTTAAAGTTAAAAAATTAAAGGAACGACAATTTTGCTGGCACGGTGGTTTGATCCCAGTCTGCCTAGATTTCAATCTGTAGTATGAGCCAATGAAAAATGCTTGTGGGCGACAATAATCTGGCCACACTAACCGTCTATGAATTGCTACGCACTACATACAGGTCTCGATTAAGGCAAACAATGAATAAGATGCGGAAAACTTAAAACTACTGGAACACAAACAAAAGAAGAGCTTTCAAGTTATTTTTGGGACTAACAGTTTTCAAGGCTGCATCCAAGTATATTACCAAGGCACAACAGCTCCATGACCAAACACTGCTTTTCATTCTTCAGAAAGTTGCTTTTATTTGCTGTAATATGAAATGCAGCTGATCCCAGATCCTACTCTTAGACTGGACCCACTGCCGAAATGTATGGTCAAGGTGAAATCTGGCTCACACTTGCACCCATATTCTGGTCAATCTACTAAAAAACGTGCCTGCTACTGGCCTGCCATTTCTTCTGGAGGTTTTCAACCTCAATTTACAGGAAGTGTGTCTGATCAGAGAAGCGGTCACTTGGCACTTAAAAAGCTAACCACAGACCCTGAAAATCTGTCCAGTTGCTTGTCCATTCCTTGGCGAGATTAGAGTGAGGCTGGTGAATTGTTTCACTATCCTAATCAGGTTGGATTCCAACCACACTAAGGGATTTGCATGGTGGAGCTCGAACCACACTTAACTCAGGCTTACAAAGGACAATATAGTCCCAGCACTGTTTTTTACTCAATTAAGTGCCTTTGAAATTGTTGAGTATCCTGTCCTGCTCAAGGTGACTGAAAGAGACAAGATAAATAGTCTCAGACCTGTCTTTGATACAATTGTATTTGTCGGGTTAATCACATTCAGCCACGATCGGCCATTTTTTCCCCTAATCTAGCCGCATTCCATGTGGTGCACCACAAGTTCACTAAGTGTCATCCATCTTCTTTCATATTTCCATCTAGGATGTCATGGTCAGTAAATTGCATTTTTGTGTTGCACTGATGACACGTATGTAATGAACTGATTGACAGCATGACTTCAAGGTGGGTTTGTGTTAATTCTTTTGGGGGCCTGTGACTTGATGGGCAGTCACTGGCTGACTCTCAACTCGGTTAAATCAAACGTGATGGAGTTTGAGGGCAGCAATAACTTGTGATCATATCAGAACGGAGGGAGGAACTGAGGGTTTGCTCCATTTGCTCTTATGCAGCCCAGACCCTGGAGACTGAAATAGCTTTGTCTCTGGCGCATGTTTTCACCAGAAACCATATCCTTATGAATATTACGTCTTCTTCAGCTAAGAAGGTAAAACTTCAGCAGTTACAAGTGTGATACACTAGTGTACTCATTATGCAAGGCCATGACCATATATCTCCTGAACAAATTTCAACTTGTTCAGAATTCTTTAACTGGGCCAGATATGGATGTAAGGAATTCCAAACTAATTTCCATCACCTGTTGAGCTCCGCACAGGTACCTGAAGCTTTTGTAGAGTGTTAGCTATTGCCCTGAAGATTGATATTGGACCTGCAACAGCATTTCTAAACACAAAATTGCAGTTCTGTCACAATACTGGTGTACTTCTTTCTGCTCATCAGAAGCTACTTGTGAGTTCAGGGCCAGGAACAAAATGAGAGACAGCCTTCCCTTTTTCAATGATGGTACTCTCATCCCAGAACTTCCTTCTGCAGAATATTTATGAAGGAGCAACAGCCACTAACTTTTAGAAAGACAATACAATCGTACCCGTGCCCTAAACAGTCATCTGCACATTGGTGTTTTCAGTTACTATAGTGCAAAGAAAACGCCGGGCTGCCAAGGGAGACTTGTGTGTCCACCATCAACCACAGAGCTTGTGTGCCTCTGCAGGCTCCTCGTCACAAAAGTGAAGTGAAGACAATAACACTTTTAAAGTCGAGCCTCACCGAATATTTCCATGCGCAAGGATGTGGTGGTTCCTGATCGGTCAGCAGCAACTGACGAGGTTGAAATTCCACAGATGGAACACAAAACACACACAAAGGGCAATGATAACATAATACAGGTATGTGACCGTGAGAGCCACGTGAGAGACTTTCCCAGAAATATCATTATGTGCTTAATCAGAACAAGACATGAAGGTGCGGATAGAAGGGAACTGATGCTAGCGCACCTCGGTGGCACTTATAAGTGGCGTTGGGCCTTACTTCCGGAGCTACCTCAGTGCGGAGCCACACAATGCATCCTCCCAGTGCTCCAGAGTACTGCTTTTGAGTTTTCTGGATCCAGTCTGATGCCTGGGCGAATATTGACATGGTGGGGAATCTGCAGTTAGCTAGAGTATCCACCAGAAAGAGCGCCACCGAAGACAAGCAACTTGGTCATTATGCCATGGTCATTGTTAGAAAAAAAATAGCAATGAACAAACCTGATCTGCCATTGTTCAGTGGGTGACCAGGTTTTTGCTGGCAGAAAGATGACTTTTTGGTCAAGGTGAATTTCTAACATGCCCACAGACAGTTGGGCATTGAGATCCTGAATCCAAATGCTTTGGTTTTCTCCAAGAGCACTGATTAAATAATGTGAGGCGTGACATGAACTGGATTTGGCCAGAATATCCTTTACACAGAGCGACAAAACGGATGTATGAATAGCATTAGCTCGGGCCACACACCGGCACTTCTTTTCCACAACCCTGGGTTTTGGTCATTGGTCACTTTCCAGACTTTCTTACTCACTCACAGAAATGCAAAGCTCTCTCATTATGGTTTGCATACATTTTCAAATCTTTTGCAAGGCTTAGAGCACACAACACAGGTATTTAAACGTGGCTTCCCATTTGTTTGCATAAGTCACATCCTCAGGCAAAATGGCAGCTCATCGACATTATTTCTGTGTATACAGGGTGGTCTGAATGCAAATGTCTACCTTTTCAGTTATCCTGCATTTGTAAGAATACTAGTTCTCACGTAAAATCCCTTCCTTTTGTGACAGATTCAAATGATCTCTAACAAACGTTGTCACGCACCCTGCTACAAACACCAGTCCCATCTCCTACACACACCCTGCCTCATATGAAATCCTCCTTCTCACTGTTACACAACCTGTCTGACACATAATCGTCTCTCACAGCAGGTCATAAGAATCCTTCTGTCTCGCTCAGTCCAAGACACTGTCCCCTATCTAAGCCCTAGAACATCCCGGCTTATTAAATACAAACAGGTCCGGTCTGTTCCGCAGGGCTTGCGCTGACGTCTCTTGTGACATCAGTGATCTTCCTACAGGCATTTGCCCTGCCTCAGGTTAGTACACACAGCACATTAGCCACACCGGGCACATTTTTTTGCCATCTCACAAACACGCTATCGCATCAGTGGATCTAGCAGTGAGAAAGGCATTATGAAAGGAGAACGGCTTAAGGGGACAGAGTGAAAACATTTTCATATGGCATACCAGGGGTAGAGACGGGTAGCACGTTCACAACGTCCTCTGCAGTGTGCATCAGGAATGTATCAATGTTTTTTTTCTTTCAATACCAGGGGGAACCTATTTTTTGTGCCATTATGTTGTAAATCTCCATTAAAGGTTCACAACTCTTTGAACTATCAATAGAAGCAGCTGCAGGTTGGGAAGGGGGGCTCTATCTACCCATTACAATCTCACATATAGTTTCCTTTGCTCTAAACAATCTCACAACCACACCATGATCTACAACAAAAAATACATAATTTACTAGAGACACTGAGTCACATTACATGTGTGAGTACACAAGGCAACTAAGGTTCTACCCAAGTTATTGTCTATCTGGAGACTCTGCCATTTGCCTTCTACACTGATGAAGAACACATTTAGCTGTGAGAAGTAGTGTTGTCCCTTTCCAAACACACCATCGCAACTTTACCAATGCAAAAACGCACAACCTTTTTTTTTGTTAAAAACACAGTCATGCTATCCAATAGAGACACACAATTATGCAATGTGTTACAGACACAAGATTCTGCTACATGTTATCATCACACAATCACAAACTGCTTTACAGACACACCAGTGAGATGCCTTTTAAACACACACACACACAATTATACTGTGGCATGCTGACGCACATATACTTTAAAGGCACAGCATCACACCATAGCTTCCAAAGCAGAGACTAAAAGTCAGATCTTTACACATGCTAGCCACTTCCCCAGTATTAAACAGGCACAACGATACGGGCTCATTTACAGACAGCAGTTCCGTGCCAGCACATATATCCTTACGGACGTGACGCCAATATACACCCACTTACCTCCACTATCACTCATCAGGCGCAAGTCTCGCCCCACGGGGCACGACACAGCCTCACAAACGGCCAGCTCGAAGCTCTCATTTCCTCTAAAGTACTCGAGGGCGGACAGTAGACACGCTCACTTCCGGGATGAACTCTTGGCCCGCAGCCGTCCCATCTCCAGAGATCCCCTGTGCGGTCACGCTCTGGTGTGCTCGCGCTCTGTGCGCTCCCCAGCTGTCGTGAGAGGTTCACGTGCCACGCTTTTGTTTCCCAGCACGCAGCCGCCTCCGGAGCACGCAGAAGCCCGAGGTCACGCACCCGCGACACCCAGCCCTGCTCTGCACAGTATCACTCTGTCTCCCGAACACACCCATCCTTTCATGCTCACATGCACGCTTCTCTTTCTCAACACACACACACGCACGCACGAAAAGAGCCACAAGGCCACCTCGCTCTCCACCACTGCAGCGCTCCGCGCGCTGGCACGCGAGGAGTTTCACAGACCCGGGTCACGCAAAACCCCGCTCTCGGCCCAGATGTGCACGTGACTCAGGGCAGTTGTCAGGGGCGCACTCGTTACTTCTGGGGCTTGAAGTTTTGCGTCTGCAGTTAGACGTGCAGAACTAACAAGAAAGGTCTGGTTGGCAGCCCTGTCAGATTTTCAGAGAGCCAGGGAGTTGTAATAACTATGGTATATCTCGTCCAGCGCTTCAACGCCTTGTCAGGGGAATTTAGCGCTACATAAATGCAATTACTAAAACTGCCCTGTTTGGGATTTGTCAGTACGTGATATACCGAGTAAATCATTTCAGATTATTGCAATGTGTAGTTTAAAATATGCCTTCCACGTGACATTACATTCTTACACACCCCATGCCCTTCAAGATGTTTCAGGTGCTGTGGTGCCCTTCCTACCAGTACCTGCAACGCTCTGGCTGCACTCAGACCAGGGGTGGGGGCGGTCAGGGATGGGAGCTGTCTCTGTGGGGACCATGCCATCTCTTACCACCCTGATCTCTCACGTAGGTGAAATCCGACTCTCAACAAACACGGCCATCCACCCCTGGCGTGCGAGGGGCCGTCAGCACTCAGGGAATACGACACCCTCTAGGGACAGGAATGACAATGCGAGTGAATCACTAATGCCCCCCATTTGTGGCAGCCCCTAGGGGGAGGGGGCAGTTTACTCTCCGAAACATCTACGTATGATTAGATAATTCATTTTAACAATGTGATATCATCTCCACAATGAGCACACACAACTTATTCTGTACATCTAGATGCCAATAAACATATGTCATCCCCTTATTTTCCAGAGTTCAAGACACACTTAAGTAAATTACAAAGATATGGTCCATACATGCAAACACAGAGAAAACATCAATTTTGCGGTGCGCCCCAATATTTAGTGTGCTTCGCCGCGCAGTGTTAGGTTGTTTGTCTACGAGATGAGAAGTGAACAAAAGAACCAGAACTCACATTTTCTCTTCTAGTCTACACTTAGGTGTGTTCGCTTCGGCAGCACATATACTAACATTGGAGCTGGGACTTAGGTAATATGAATAAATTATAAAGATCGACTTCGTCCAAGGGAGACACACCGTCCAGGTTTCTAAACTGTACAACTTAGAAACTGAAGACTCGGTTAAAGTTGGCACCCCGTTAACCATGTGTGATCCTGAGCAAAACTCTATTGTGAAAATCCACAAAGCTTTTCTGCAAGAGTGGAGCGTGTCTTGGGGAAACTTAGGGTTTACACTCAAGTCAGGAGTACAGACATTTTCGGCAAGGACGCCTCGATCATAAGTGTAGCAGCGCATGCGCAACTAATACGAATAGTAATCTTTTTTTATATAGCGCTCCGTTGACCACTTCTTAGTTTTCTATACGCTTTACATAGCTGATATTCCTATTACACTGTTTTTGCGCTACTCAATTTTTAAGGGTGCTCGAGCACCTAGCCTAGGACGGAATTTGGGATGCAAAGGGTTAACATGTACAGGCGGTTGACGCCGCTAGACACGCACTGGGCTGTAAAGACTCGCAGACTCCAGCCATGGCTCTTTCATTTGGACGTGAATGGAGTGTACAGGAAACATGTGGATTCGCTCATCGCTGGGTTAAAATACAGATGTGCCGAGTCTAGATTGGGGGTGAGGCCCCACAGGAAATGACTGTAATGTTTTTTTTAAAAAAAGTTCTGTCCTAAAATACATTTGTCTACGGTGAATGTGAGGGAAAGATGGGATAATACGAATGTTTAATATATATATATATATATATCAAAAACACAGCCAACACAATAACAATCAGAGCGGTCTGAAACACTGGAGCAAAGGCAGCATCGCACATTACCTGACTACGGGCTCGCTGGGGGCAGAGGGGAAGGCATGCCCCTAGCGCTTAGTAACCCCCAGTATATTTCTCTGGCAAAGCGCCTCCTTCTCCGAGCTGGAGGTGGTGGGGGGCCCTCAGGCCAGACCTCCCCTGAACGGGATATGCAGTGGAGCGGCTCGCCCTGGCCAGCCGCTCTCTTCCCGGGATTTGCGCCGGGAGGTGCTTCGATCCGTCAAGCGCTTCCTTCCCAGGTGTGGGCGCAGGCTGCCCCGGCTCTCTGTGGTATAACTGGTCTCTCCTTGGGTTAGAACTGTAAGGGTGGCATGTGGACAAACGCGTACAAGCTGGAGGTGCCCCTCTCGTGTGGAGCGACCCCCTCTCAGGAGTGTGTGCAGCAGGTTGGATGAGGTCTCTGCCAGTACACTTCTCCTGAGTGGTGTGCAGCAGATCGGAATGGCTTTTGTGCAAGATCGTCGTGCACTAGACTTGTGTGCAGCAGCAGGCTGGGAAGGTTATTTGTGCACTAGCGTCTTGTGCACGGGGAGTGTGCACCAGCAGGCAGGGAAGGTTCTCTGTGCACCAGCTTCTTGTGCACCAGCAGGTCCGGACGGCTCTTTGTGCACCGGCTTCTTGTGCACAGCCGGCCGGGAGAGCTCTCTGCGCACTGGGTTGTGAGCACCAGCGGGCAGGACAGACCCAGGACTCAGTGTGTGACGTGAGGCAGCTGCCTGCTGGGCCAGCTCTCGTCAGTCGCCTCCCTCTGCGAGCCGTGTGCGTCTGCAGGGATGCACTCAGGAAGGTGTCTCGTCTCTCCACGACCTGCTGGTGTGTTCGTGACAAACCACCCATCCTTCCCTCCCTCCCCCACCTCCTCCTCCGCAGCGCACAGTGCCGAGAGAGGGGGCGGGGGCTCCGCTCCCACGTTGCACTGGGTGTTTTAAATGTGGCTTCCAGTAACCACTGCGAGGGCAGCTGCACGACTCGGGGCGGAGCTGGAAACACCTCACGGTACCAGGAAGTGATGCTCCGGCCTGTTAAATGTGGATCGGGAGGGAAGGGCAGTCTGGCTGACATATTTTCCCTCTGCTGTGCCTGCGATAATTCTATGGCCAGTGCGCAGAGCCTCTGCTGCTCCCTAGTGGACGAAGACTGGAAGCAGGGTTGCGTGCTACATAGGGGCCACAGACACACATATATATCACTGTGATTTTAAACAGGGTGGCAGGTATCATCAGTTCAGCAGGTGCAGCTGTACCAGAGCCCAGGAGTCTGAGAGACCATCAGCTGAAGTGGGGTTGTTTTCACTACCAAACCTTGGGGAGACAAGATTCCTTCCTTGCATAAGGGTCCATTGCGTCTTTGCTACTTTTAATTTACATTTTTACAATTTTATATAGTGCAAACTTGACACACAAGTATTGAAGCGCTTTACAATGAGAACCAATTATATTGCACAAGGGCACATTCAGATTTTTAGGTCGAGCCTGGGCAGCACATGCGCTGCGGCATGCTGTGTTGGAGTATGGAATAGAAGCCCCGCCCACTCTCCACCTATATTGGTCATTGGCTTGTCTCATTGCCCTTCGTAAATGCTGGCTTCTGATTCGTTAATTGGCTTGTTAATCCCATCTTTGTACCACCTTGTCACCTCCCATAAGAACTGTCCCTTTTACTTCAGTTGTTACACAGTATGCCTTTTTAGTCTGTAAGCACTATTTTCTTTAATGAATTTCTCCTACTGCAGGCACGACATGCTTTCCTGCAACATTCAGCGCTCCATGCGTGCTTTCACATTCCGAGCAGCCAGGGACCATGGCGCCCGCTTCTTCGAGTAGGTTTTGCATTTATAAGAGTTTGAGCTGTTGCCATCGTAAATGAAAATGCCTTTTATTTATGTGTTAATTAGCAAAACAGATTAATGAAAGGCTTAAACTCTCGCAAATGTGAGACCTTCTGCATTGCAAATACTTGTTTTTTAGGCACCGGTTGATTTATCCAGACTCACAGGATGTTGACCCAACACCCTGCAGACTCAAACCTGCTTCCCCAGTTCCAAAACCGGCA
Organism: Triturus cristatus; assembly: GCF_964204655.1. Classification (NCBI taxonomy): domain Eukaryota; kingdom Metazoa; phylum Chordata; class Amphibia; order Caudata; family Salamandridae; genus Triturus; species Triturus cristatus. Next base: position 886,302,213 of record NC_140594.1, read on the forward strand.
GCTGGCCACAGCCTCTTTCCTTGATTATAAAATCATTTTCATTCAAGATGTGACTGAATTTACTCATGTAATTATACCATAAAGTTCTTACATTATGTTTGCATAGTTTTTCTCCATGCAGCCTGTTTTGGGCATTCCATTGCAGGACTACTCTGTACCTGACTAAGCGCATTAGCACTCACATACATGCAGGTTTCGATCATTATTATTCTTGTGAAGGTCAAGAGTAAATCTATATGCAGAGCAGGGCAGCTGTGCAGGAACGATTTTCAGAGTGGGGGTGCTGTCATCAATTTTACAAAAAGAACAGTTGATGTACAGAATACTGAACAATGTCAAACATTCAACCCAATACAGAGATCTGGGCATACATCCATAGGTTTGTTTTTGCTCCCTGTGCCATTCCAGTTTAAACTCAGCCATATGCCAATCAGTCTTGACCCTGATCCCCATTGGAAGAGTCCAGCTCGAACAGCGAGGCCAGGTCCTCCCTGGCCCGGAAACAAGCATCCTGGGAAAGGTTCTTGGGTATCATCCCTCATCAGCCAAGCCAGCTTGCCTCCAGTGGCATGGAGAGCACAGGACCCACGTCTAGGCATACCCGTCCCCCTTGGGGTGACAAATACAAAAAGAACAATTAATAGACAGAATGCTGAATAATGTCAAACATTCACCCCAGTACAGAGATCTGGGCCTAAATTCATCGTTTTTTTTTGTTTCCCATGTCATTCCACTTTAAATCCAGCCATACGCAAATCAGTCTTGACCCTGCTCCCCATGGGAACAGTTCAGCCTGAACTGCCAGGCGAGGTCCTCCCTGGACCGGAAACAAGCATCCTGTGACCGGTTTTGGGGTATCACTCCTCATCAGCCAGGCTAGTTTGACTCCAGTATCATGGCGAGCAGAGGACCCACGTCTGGGCATATACGGCCCACTCGCGGTGACAATGCAAAAAGAAAATTGATGCAAAATGCTGAACAATGTCAAACATTCACACCAGAACAGCGAGCTGGGCCGAAATCCATCATTTTGTTTGCTCCCCATGCATTCCATCTATCATCTGTGTGTCTTTTGCTTTCTCACCTTAAGTGCGCCGGGTATGCCCAGACGTGGGCCTATGCCTCACTGTGCCACTCAATTCCAGCTAGTCTGGCTGAGGAGGGCTGATACCCCGAAAACGGTCCCAAGATGCTTGTTTCTGCTCCATAGAGGACCTGGTTCGGCAGTTTGGGCTGGACTGTTTCCATGAGGAGCAGGGTCAAGACTGATTTGCATACCATTGGGTCTAAACTAGGGTGAGCAAAAGAACAATGGATTTAATCCAGACCTTTTGACTGGAGGTGAATGTTTGATTTGTTCCACATTCCGTCCATCATCTGTGTGTCTTTTGCCATCAATTTTACATCACTGAAGTCATAGAGATGTGAAAAATCCAACCAGTAGCGGCGGGTGTTGGGGATGAGTGTTGGGGCGGGCGGGGTGTGGGCATAGGGGTCGCGCGGGGAGAGAGGGGCAAAATAAAAAAAATAATAACAAAAAAACGTGCAGCCTGCCATGTCATGCTCATCTGCTCCTCTTCTCCAGGCGGCACAGGCTCCCAGAATGCCCTGCGGCCAATCCTAACTCTACTCTCATACATGAGAGCAGCTTCAGGATTGGCCTGAGCACCCTTGCTATGTGCTCCAGGACAAACTGAGCCTGTGCCTGCTCTCTCCAACCTAGCTGCATTGCTGGGTTGGAGAGAGTTTTCACTGCGCATGATGGTTTGGCCTGCCTGAGACAGCTGGCCAAACCATCATGCGCAGTGAAGGGAGTGCACATACCACTCCCCTCAGTGCCTGGCACTCCCAGGCCCTGCCCCTAAGACACGGCACGAAAAAGGGAAAAAAAGTGTTTAATATTGTTTTATTTTTCCTTTCCTGCCATTATTTGGAGGGGGGGTGACGCTCCTCCGCCATAGCGGAGGAGCCGCCGCTGAATGCCAGCATCACACAAAGAGCAACTGTAGTAAATGAACCACACTTATTCGGAAAGAGGGTGGTAAAGGTGTATTATGTAGTTTGCAATACATTTTGGAGCACACTGTTGCAAATATATTACTGAGGCATGGGATGGTAGCATACTGTCATTTACAGAATGGCTATTCTCCATTGAAATGGCCACTAAATTTGCAAAGGTATATCGTTTTACTGATAACACTATATAGCGCACAAACAATAGTGTGTGGCTATTGGGTTTCAGCAAATGTGTCCTTTGTGCATCACCAAGTGTCTTGATTTGCTTTGATACAATTAAAATCTTTGTTTCCATAATACTTCAGAATTACAATAAAAAAGTGCTTCTTGTGTGCTTTCCTAGCTGCTGATATATTTTGAAATATTTGTACAGTTAATTTATAGGTATTTAATTTTTGTTTTGTGTTTGAAAAAAATGACATCCTGCTGCCTTTCCTTTCACAGCAGCAAGACTGTCACATAGTTCATTTTACAAAAACCCTCTCACTTTTCAGTCAGAGAAAGTAAAGTAACCACCAATTACCCTGTTTTGAAAATAAGCGGGAATCTGTCAGAAGACATAGCCTGACATTTGACCTATGCCTCTGAACCCACTGCAAGCGTTACAAGATTAAAACACAATTTACAAGCATCTTTATTGCTTATTTACCTTCCGAACTTGGCATTGTTATTTTGGGGGTTCTGTAGCACTCCCACACCCTAGTTCCAATGCCTATAGAGCAGGGGTAAGAAGGGAATAGTGACTGGCTGCGTCATAGCGCTGTTTTTTTACTGCGGGACGGGCAGACAGGAGACAACACAGAGGGAGGGAGGGAATGTGACGGGGGCAATACAGATAGCCTAGGTTGTATGTGTATTTGTTAAGCACGACACTCATCCCGAGGGATAGCACGGCGCTAGGTAAGCTATGACCTGAAGTGAGGATGGTATGATACTGGGGACATCTGCGAAAAGAGAAACCTAGGCAATAGTCTGCGGAATGTCAGCAATTACATCCTAGGAAACAGATGTGTTTTCAGCTTTTTTTCTGAATTTCATATAGTCGTCAGTAAGGCGAAGGTCCAAAGGAAGTTCGTTCCAGTGAGCGGCCACCAGATGACAGAAACAGTGGCCCCTGCTCTAGCTTTCTAGGAAAAAGTGCTGTTACATTGCCAGCGCAGTGTCACATTGCTTGTTTAGGTCTCGCCTGACCCAGCGCATGCGCTGGTCTGGCGAGACTTATTGAGAGGGCTCCAAAAAGTGCTACCAGGCCAGCCTAGAGCTACAGTGCATGTGCGCGGGCGCGCGCGCTGCGTTTTACCGCGATTACTTTCACTTTCGCGGCCACACGGTCGCTTTGCATAGCCAATAGGTCTCGCTTTTGTGACTTATAAGTATTTAGTTATGCAACTGTTGCATGGCTAAACACTTATAAGGTCCCAAAGGCGAGACCTATTGGCTATGCCAATGCTTGTTTTTATTGTCACGTGGTGGGAGGCATGAGGTGACATGGAAGGAGGGGGAAGGGAGGTGGCGCGGAATGAAGAAGTTATTGGAGAATCTTTTAATTTTAGAAAATTTTAAGTGTTGGCGCTTCGTAAATCTTTATACTCACCATCTTGTGTTGAGCTCAACTCGATCATCTTGAGCTAGGGTGTGTGCACTTAACATTTTAAAAGAGAGTTTGCATGTATTCATTTTTAACATCTCTAACTTATAAGTAGGGCTCCCGGTTTTATGGTATTTATATTTTTGTCATTTCCGCCTGTATTTATCCATATTTATTTTTTGCTCATTTTACCTGTATTCATCCATATTTATTTTAGGTTTTGTGTGAAAAAGTTAAGCTGAAATATGTATATTTCTGCATTTATTTAACCAGTTAATGTCCACTCGTGCCTCAACGCCTGACAGGTTTCAATGATATATACACAGTCAGATAATAAAATATGCACTTGTAAGAAAATCGTACACTTTAGTATCAAGGTTGTGCTAAACTACTGCTGTTTAAGGCTCGTTACTAAATCCCTATTTTGTTTTGATCCCCTCGCTTGTCAATCCGCACAGCTATTGGCCTGGAAATAAACTGCAATGAGATGGAACAGAACAACACATACATGAAACAAAACTACCCAGAACTGTAAGAGAACCAACATGATCTGAAAACGACCAAAAGAAGTGACCCATAAAATTACCATAGCAGAATCGTCATCATAGATCTGAAACAGAACTGGAACACAACGGACACATAATTAACAATGGCAAAAGCAGAATCAAAATCAGAGTGGAACCGAACCGAACCAACACAATCTGGAAAACAACTTAGAACTGGGACACAACCACCAAAAGTAAGAGTTGGAAGTGCACACAAAAAGCAGAGAGCTACCTTTTACATTTAGTATTGCAGGATCATATAGTGTGTAAGCCAGGCCAATCAGGCATCCGAGTATATTATATGCAAATGATAACACGTGGCAAGCAATACATAAATACAAGCAAAATAAGTCAAGAGCAGGCATTTTAAAGGCAAAAACAACCTATCAGAGTAAAACATACTAAAAAAGTTTCCAGAAGCACTGCAACACAAAAACTTAAAAGGTTTCATTCGTTAGCCGCGGTTTTGTATTTAAAAATGATGTCTTACAGTAGTGAATTGTCAGGTCTTGATTCTGTATATCTAATATTAAAGCAACAGTTGTACAGTCACACTTGTTTCACAGCAAACCAATTCATGCACTGGCATAATATACACAACATCTTTAAAATCAAATAGTATATTATACAATCCTTTTATTTTATTAATGTGTAATGTAAAACACACAGTAAACATCAACCTCATAACAAAAAGTACTAAATATTCAAAGACCATGATGCACATATAGCATCACAGTATACTTACATAGATATACAGATAGAAAATAAGATACAATTACATTCACAATTGCAAACAGAGTCTTAGATTGGTTGCTGGTTGTTTTTATGGATAGTTCGACTTTTAAAAAAAAAAAACTCAGCAAAGGACCCTCGTTTCTGTCTTAAGTCTTAAAGCTCAGCTTTATTTGAAGGGCCTGTCATCTGTTTTATGGGATCAAAGAGTTTTTTTTAAGATGGCTTGTTGAAGAGTTCATCTGTATTCTGTTATAGGAGAATTTAACTATGAACGTGTGCCTTTTGTAAGTTTTGTTCTCCCACCTGAAGTTTCAAGATAAGAATTAGACTGCCACAGTCACCATGTCAATGACTTCTCTCTAAGAGCTTTTCTCCCTTCATTTTGTTCTTTGAAGTACCACTAGGCTGATTGTTTAGATATTGTTATTTAAAGGTGTGAGGCAGTGCTTAATTTGTGAAAGAAAGCGGACCAGGGCCCAAAGCTCTGTGTAGAAGCTTGCCACCGCCATTAGTAAACGTTGGTTTGCCGAATACCAAGGCTGCACAGTCTTAAACCCACCTCAGGGTCCTTAATCCACTACCAGACATCATGCCCCTTTACCTCCTCTTGTTGGTTCCTGCTTTCTACCTTTGTGACGATTTTTCCAGCTTTCTCTGACTCTCAGATCTCTCTCTCTCTCTCTCTCTCTCTCTCTCTCTCTCTCTCTCTCTCTCTCTCTCTCTCTCTCTCTCGCTCTCCCTTTCTCTCTGTCAGTGGCGTAGCTAGGCCTTTTGCCGCCCCTGGTGACCCCTGCATTTGCTGCCAGCGGTAGGCGAATATAAGAGTAGGGGGTGCTGGCGATTATCCTGTGACGGCTGCAGGTATGTAACGCCCTGAACGTCTCAGGATCGTTTAACAGACACGACAATGAGGACGCAACCACTTGTGAAGGGTTAGTTCTTTTAATGAAGGCAAATAAAATACAAAGAACAAACAAAAGTTATAGTCACTGGAATCCTCCAGGCTAAGTACGTTACCAGCCCACAGCACGGATGGTCCTAACCGTCCTCTGCATATACGCCGATCCCGGCGTATGCCAACAGAGGGCAGAAATGAAATGGCCGACAATGCCAATCGGTAGGCTGTGAGGGGCACGAAGAGTGTTGGGGAGAATCGAGGAGTCAGGGAAACACCCAGCCGGGGTCTCTACCTGAAGGGAGCAGCCGCTCAACCTCTTCCTCAGACTGCACCGGGACGCGGAGTCACCTCCTGGTGATGCGTCACCGATACCCCAATCACAAGCAAGAAGACTGAACCGAGAGCAGCCGCTCGATCGATCCTGTGGACTTCCGAGTCTGTAACGCGGCAAACACCTCCTGGTGTGCGTTACAGCTGGCAGTCCCTGTGTCTCTGGTCGGGCTGGGAGTTACGACTCCAACCAGCAAAAGCGCCACTGCGCTTGGACTCAGCCGAGTCAAAAAGCGAAGCTCAATGGTTGACCGGTAGAGCTTCCGGGTCCTTCACAGGTGACGATGGGGCAAGACACGGCCCAGGGAGTAACGACTCGACCTACCTCCGTTCTTGCCTTACTGGAGCACCACTCCGGAACACTGCTCTTCACGAAGCAGGTACGTCGGTGTAAACACAATATCCGACAGCCTTGTACCTCCCGGTTCCTCCCTTTATAGGGCGTGTTTTCCTTGAGTTATGTAACAGCTCTCCTGTTTACATAAGGGCGTGTTTCCCTTGAGTTATGTAACAGCTCTCCTGTTTACATAAGGGCGTGTTTCCCTTGAGTTATGTAACAGCTCTCCTGTTTACATAAGGGCGTGTTTCCCTTGAGTTATGTAACAGCTCTCCTGTTTACATAAGGGCGTGTTTCCCTTGTATGACAGGAATTCTTGACAGTACATCCTCCCTCTCAGCGGCTCCCCACGGGTCCAGTGCTGGCAGGAAAACGCCGATGGAACAAGGAGACCAAGCGCGGAGCATGAACCCCTTCAGCCGGTTCCCATGACTGCTCCTCCGGGCCATAGCCTTTCCACGCAACCAGGTACCACAGCTTCCCCCTGCGCCATTTGGACGCCCGTATGCCCGACACTTCATACTCCACCTCCGACTCCACGCATACCGGCCTAGGTGTCCCAGACGGCTTGGAGGGTGCTGGTTTGAGCAATGATACATGAAAGACAGGGTGTATCCGCAATGACTGGGGCAAGCACACCTTCACGTTCACGGGACCCATACACTTGGTAATTCGATAGGGGCCCATGTACTTGGGATGGAACACACTGTTCTTTCGAAACCTCATGTTTCTTGTGGATATCCAGACGTAGTCTCCAGTGCGGTACAGTGGCCCGGGCCTTCTCTTCCTATCTGCCGCAGCCTTGTATCTTCTCTTGGCCTCTATTAGGACAGCCCTTGAGCGCATCAACGTGTCTTTTATGTGTGCCACCCTGTCCGCTGTGGCGGGAATCCTGTCCTCTCTGAACGGATGTAGAAATGGCAAGAACCTGGGATGTTGGCCATAGTTGCTATAGAACGGAGATGACTGTGTGGAGCTGTGAGTGGCGTTGTTATAGGCTATCTCTGCAACCCATAGCAAGTCGACCCATTCTTCCCTGCCCTGGTCCACAAAACATCGCAGATACTGTTTGAGCGTTTGGTTCAGGCGCTCGGTTTGGCCGTCCGTTTGAGGGTGGTAGCTGGTGGACAGGGCGGTCTTAACATGCAGCGCAGTGCACCAAGTCTTCCAGAATTGCGCAGTAAACTGCGACCCCCGGTCCGACACGATCACCCCAGGTAATCCATGCAGTCGTACCACATTCTTTAGGAGTAGTGACGCCAATTCCCCGGCCGTAGGGACTCTCTTGCAGGGGATGAAGTGCCCCATTTTCGTCAAGTAATCCACCACCACCAGTATTGCCGTCATCCCCTGGTCTACCGGTAGGCCCACCACGAAGTCCAGTGATATGCTATCCCATGGTCTATCCGGGGTCGGAAGTGGATGTAAGAGCCCTTGGGTTCGGCCATGGTCGGCCTTCATGGTAGCACACGTAGGACACTCCTGTCCCCACCTCCTGACATCCACTCTCATGGTTGGCCACCAGAAATGCCGTCCCATGCTAGCCACCGTTTTTTCAAAGCCCAAATGACCTGCGCATGGAGAGTCATGGCACCAGATGAATGCTTGTTTCCTTAGCCTAGGCGTGGGTATCAATAGGCACCTGCCCTTCAGGGGTATCCCGTCCTTCAGCTGCCATTCTCTGTGACTGAGGAGCCACCTCCGCCATGCGAATGACCTGATCCCTCTCTTTATTCCCCTCAGGAAAGTATCCGGTTGGATAACCCCCAATACCATCCTCGGGGAAATGATGGAACGCTCGGTTGCAGGCAATGGTTCCTTAACTGCAGATTGACGGGACAGGGCGTCCGCCTTCCGGTTTTCCGTCCCCGGCCGATATGTGATGCGGAAGTTGAACCCCGCAAAGAAGATCATCCACCGCAGCTGCCTGGGAGAAAGGTGTCTAGTGGCCGTCATGAACTGTAGGTTCCGATGGTCCGTGTACACCGATACCACATGTCTTGCCCCCATCAACCAATGCCTCCATTCGGTGAAGGCGTCCTTGATTGCGAGAAGCTCCTTCTCCGCAATATGGTAGTTGCGTTCGGCGTCGTTGAGTTTGCGGGACATGTACGCAACGGGATGAAGCACCCCTGTGTCGTGGTTGCGTTGGGACAAGATAGCCCCCAGCGCCACATCCGACGCGTCCGCTTCCACCACGTAGGGGAGATCCGGATCGGGGTGAGCCAACACCGGCGCCTTACCAAAGGCGCTTTTCAGGGCCTCAAAGGCTTTGTTCGCTTCAGGGGACCAGACAAACTCCTTGGACTTCCTCAGTAGCTGTGTGATTGGGGCCACCACTCCTGAAAATCCATCTATAAACCGCCTGTAAAAGTTGGCGAAGCCAATGAAACTTTGGACGTCCTTCACGCTTTGGGGCACCGGCCATTCTTTCACCGCCTTGATCTTTCATTCTGCCATCTCCTGTCCCTCTGGACTCAGCATCACTCCGAGGAATTCCACGGATGTGACGTGGAAGTCACACTTGCTGAGTTTACAAAACAGCATGTTTTCCCTCAGCTTTTGGAGCACAGCTTTGACGTGGTGTACGTGCTCCTCCACACTGGACGAATAGATGAGGATGTCGTCGATATATACGACCACGTAGATATCCAACTCCTCTCTGAATACCTCATTCAAAAAGTACTGAAAGGCTGCCGGGGCGTTGCACAGACCGAACGGCATGACGAGGTACTCAAAAAGGCCGAACCTGGTCTTAAAGGCGGTCTTCCACTCGTCTCCGTCCCTCATGCGCACCAGATGGTATGCCCCTTTCAAATCCAACTTGGTGTAGATACGAGCTTTCTTGACCTGTTCCAGAAGTACACTGATGAGAGGCAAGGGGTACCGATTTTTTATGGTTATCGCATTCAATGCCCTAAAGTCCACACAGGCTCTCAGCTCCCCATTAGCCTTCGGGATGAAGAAGAGTGGCGAGGCGGCCGGAGACTTGGACGGGCGGATGAATCCTAGCTTGAGGAGTTTATCCAGGTACCCCCGGAGATGCACGTTTTCAGGCTCCGTCAGGGCATACAGCCTGCCGCTGGGAACGCTGGCCCCTGGCACCAGGTCGATCTGGCAGTCAAACTGTCTATGTGGTGGTAGCACTTCCGCCTTCACCTCATCAAATACATCCTCAAAACTGTGATAAGCCTGGGGGAGAGCCACATCTTTTTCTGCCGCTGTAGCCACCGTCTGACTCCCGCTCTCATCTGCGTCAAGGGATTCCGTTCTTATTCCACAATGCAGGATGCAATACGGTGACGTCATTTCGATGCGATGTGTTGGCCAATCCACAAAGGGGTTGTGTTTCTGTAGCCACGGCAATCCCAATATGACGCCATATTGGGGCGCTCGGATGATGTTAAAATCGATTTGTTCCAAATGGTTCCTCCCATATCTCATCGGAAGGACCCCCGTGTGCTGTCCGATGGGCCCCGTCACCAATCGCCTTCCGTCTACCGCATAGACGTCTTCGGGTACTGCTTTGGGAAGAAGCACTAGCCCTAGCCTGCATGCCTCGTTGTGGTCCATAAACATGCCAGTGGCCCCTGAATCCACCATGGCCACAACGGGTATCCACTGGTCATGCACTCCCACGTGCACCGTGATAAACAGGTGTCGTTGTCCCTTAGTGACCGAGTTGGAAAGTGAAGGGATGGATGAGTGACTCCGAGATGCCCCTTCTCTGGTCTTGGAGTCCTCTAGTTTTCCGCCGGTATGTCCACCACGGCTGTTACCGACCGGTTGGCCCGATAACGTGACGTCTTCGGTTTGGCAGGGCATTCACGTACGTAGTGGCCTTTTTTGCCACAATATAGGCACAATCCTTGTTTACGGCGTGACTCTTTCTCCGTGGCTGTGAGGCTCGCTCGTATTGCGCTGATGTCCATGGGTTCTCCCTTGGATGCGGTGGAAGTTTCAGGACTTCCCACCGTCACATAGGATGGAAGGGATTTTCCTTTTCTCCCATGATCCCCCTTTCTTTCACTTAGCCTATGTTCCAGCCGTAATACCAGGTTGATAAGGCCCTCACATGTCTTGGGTTGAGGGTCAATATGAGCCACGGCGTCCTTGAGCTCATCGCACAGCCCTTGATGGAAGAGCGCCGTCTGTTTAGCAACAGGCCACTTGGTTTCCGCAACCAGCCTTCGGAACGCGTTGAGATACTGCACCAGGTCGTTGGATCCCTGTCTCAACTCAAGCATTTCACGGTCCGCCGTGTACGAGTCAGCCCTTCTGTCGAATACCTTCAGGAATTCCTCGCGAAAAGCACCCCAATCACATAAGAGGGGGTCGTCCCTGCTCACCAGAGGTACGGCCCATTGTGCCGCGTTTCCAGCCAAATAGGATATAAGGAAAGCCACACGAGCCTGACTCGTGGGGAACGCCTTTGGTTTGCACGATAAATGTAGCGCCACTTGTGTGAGGAATACCTGCACTGTGTTAGGATCCCCACTGTACCTCTCTGGGGTTGCCAAGGGGATGGCTACCGGCATTTCCACTACTACCGCAGGGGTCTGGTTCGTGAGGGAGGTGCTGGGCGTGAGCGGGTCCAATTGGATAGCATCCAGTCTGGCTTTTACATCGGCTGTTTCTTGCCTAGAGGCAGCCACTTCAACTTGCATGGCCGCTAAAGCAGCCAGCACATCATCAAGTGTTGCCATGTCTGTTATCGACCGGGAGACAGTTAGTGTTATTAAGGTCGGATATTTTGTAACGCCCTGAACGTCTCAGGATCGTTTAACAGACACGACAATGAGGGCGCAACCACTTGTGAAGGGTTAGTTCTTTTAATGAAGGCAAATAAAATACAAAGAACAAACAAAAGTTATAGTCACTGGAATCCTCCAGGCTAAGTACGTTACCAGCCCACAGCACGGATGGTCCTAACCGTCCTCTGCATATACGCCGATCTCGGCGTATGCCAACAGAGGGCAGAAATGAAATGGCCGACAATGCCAATCGGTAGGCTGTGAGGGGCACGAAGAGTGTTGGGGAGAATCGAGGAGTCAGGGAAACACCCAGCCGGGGTCTCTACCTGAAGGGAGCAGCCGCTCAACCTCTTCCTCAGACTGCACCGGGACGCGGAGTCACCTCCTGGTGATGCGTCACCGATACCCCAATCACAAGCAAGAAGACTGAACCGAGAGCAGCCGCTCGATCGATCCTGTGGACTTCCGAGTCTGTAACGCGGCAAACACCTCCTGGTGTGCGTTACAGCTGGCAGTCCCTGTGTCTCTGGTCGGGCTGGGAGTTACGACTCCAACCAGCAAAAGCGCCACTGCGCTTGGACTCAGCCGAGTCAAAAAGCAAAGCTCAATGGTTGACCGGTAGAGCTTCCGGGTCCTTCACAGGTGACGATGGGGCAAGACACGGCCCAGGGAGTAACGACTCGACCTACCTCCGTTCTTGCCTTACTGGAGCACCACTCCGGAACACTGCTCTTCACGAAGCAGGTACGTCGGTGTAAACACAATATCCGACAGCCTTGTACCTCCCGGTTCCTCCCTTTATAGGGCGTGTTTTCCTTGAGTTATGTAACAGCTCTCCTGTTTACATAAGGGCGTGTTTCCCTTGAGTTATGTAACAGCTCTCCTGTTTACATAAGGGCGTGTTTCCCTTGAGTTATGTAACAGCTCTCCTGTTTACATAAGGGCGTGTTTCCCTTGAGTTATGTAACAGCTCTCCTGTTTACATAAGGGCGTGTTTCCCTTGTATGACAGGAATTCTTGACAAGGTAAGAGTACGGGAGAGAGGCCGCTGTCCCAAAACCTGTGCCACCTTTGGTGGACCGCCTCCCGCTTGCTACCCCACTGCTCTCTCTCTCTCTCCCTCTCTCTTTTGTTTTTAATCTGTATTTATTGGCATTTGCTAGAATGAGGTCTAATGTAGCTCCTTTCATATGTGTAGCAGGTGGTCACTGCTCAACTGGGTCATTAGTTAAAAAGAAGGTGGTAAGATTTGACACCGCATTGTCAACAAATGAGATTAGAGCAGACTCACAATGAATGCAAACCAAATGCAAATCATGCAGCTTGGGGACAAAAAAGGTTATTCAATTGATCCCTAAATGTTGTACGTCTTGAGTCTGTGGTCTTCCATAAATATCTGAGAATGATAATGAAATTAGTAATAAACAACATTTCTGAAATCATGTACAGCACACCTTGACTCAAAGCAGATTATCGCTTATAGGCTTACTCTGATTTAAAATTTACTACGGTGGCCATTTTTAAAAGCTTACTCCTCAAAAATTGAATCAATTTTGTATTGTGGCATGCCCATGTTACTAATAGGAGAATCTTCTGATTTTATAATATTTGAAGGGTAGGTGATTAGTTAACTTTATGCTTACCATGATGTGTGCACTTAATATTTTAAAAGAAAGGCTGCAGGTATTCATTTTGTACTATCTCTAATATATGAGGGGAAAGCTACTAAAGTGAAACATTGTCTACGTACTAGTTTGAGCACTTATGCCCGCAAAAGGAGAAGTGAAGTTGCAACCTTATTTAAAGGCTAAAACATGCATAATACTTAAATAAACAAGCATTTGCACTGCAATCGATCTCGCCTTTGGGAACTTATATGTATTTAGCTATGCAGCACATTAGCCTGGGTGCTGAAACATCTACTGTTCTTTAACATGGAGGGAAAGTAAGCACCAAAATGCGTGACACGCCAGGTATGGGAACACATGGAAAGAAATATTGCCTTTCAGCAGGAAATGGTATAGTTCAAAGCTCGGTTTTTAATATAAAATCAGGGCCTTCGGTGGTCTTATCACTGAAAATACAAGATTTAAAAAAAATATTATTGTGTACAGGTGCTCGTGGAAGACAATTTCTCTGGACTGCAATCTAGATAATATTACAGTGATTCTGGTATTTTACTGACCTCTGCTGGTCGTTTTCTGTCAAGAAGGTTAAATAAAGGCAGTTGCCAGAAACATTTAAAAAAGAAAGTCCCTCAGCAGAAAGCACTTCTGGTATTTTACTGACCTCAAATGGTTCTATCAAGACAGTTAAATACAAGCAGTTGAACAGAAAAAAAGTCCCTAAGCGGAAGCAAATGTGAAAGAAAAAATCCTCTTGGACATACGCATAAATCTACCTATAATTAAATATTCACTCATTCAAGTTCACACCAAATATACATTATTATATCCTGCATGCAAATACACCCATCTAAATAAAGACACAAATCTGAACCCAAAGAGGCAACCACATAGTACACAAAGATAAAAAAAACTCAAATATATAGCACAATCAGAATTTATTTTAAGAGATAATATTAAAATAGCTATGCAAAAGGACAATAATAAAATACATAGATGTACACAGAGAAAGGGTTTAAAAAAATTGAGAGACAAAGACATGTATGTGAAACACTTAAATTCATCAAAAAAGGTTATTTCCAACAAGAATCAAATACATAAACACCATCAGTCTATTCATTCATGTTTATATTAGACATGAGGCTGTTCCTGGATATAACCCAATACGGAAGTTGGCGTCGCCGCGTTTCAGTGGTAGAAAATTATTGCAGTAGCACCTTCATCAGGACATAAGGAATACTTGTCTCTTTCGTTACAAATTCAAATTTAATACACTGCTGATCGTGTAGGGAGGCGGGATGCTGATAACATCACCAGTCCTTTCACAAATAATGTAAAAGTTGCACATAGTCTGTTTAGATCCAACTGTGTTTACACCATATCGGTGACTTTAGGCCTTAGGTGGTTCGATAAATGCATATAATGCTGCAAGTTAAACGTCCGGGGTAGTTCAAAACGGATTTACATTAATGATATCCGTTATAATGTTCCCATAGAAAGGCCACAGGTTTCGCACCTTAAAATACAGTGAAAACAGATAACCGCGTGTCGGTGAATCGTCTTCCCGGCGTCTCGTGTTTGGAGTTAAAATCAAAGCGGAAGCAGACAAGTCCTAGGGATGATCTCCAGAGCCCACAAAGTACATACACATATAAATATATATACTAAAGTATATACAAGAGGTCTCGAATGCTCGACCTAAAAATGATCACCTAGTAACCATTTAACTATGAACAAAAATGTTCTTAGACATCAAATTAAGGAAAAATCATTTCATGCTGACAGGCAGTCTATAGAATTAAAAAGTACAGAAGCTCACTTGTATATGATTAAGCTGCATTTTAAAATAGTTTATTATTTGGACACCATTTTAAATTCTATACAGTGCTGTAATTTCCTTTATTTTGTTATTGTTACGATTGCCTGTGTACAATAATATTTATTGTAAGTGTAACAATGATATTAATTTCTGCCTGTGTTATCACAACCCGCTTCACTATTTTACCTATATGAAGATACAATATACCCTGGCTTTCAGGATGAGGAGAAATTATATTTACCTAGTGAGCTGGTTTGCAGATGGTTAGTTCTATATTTGATTAGTTTACAACTGGATCAAGTTGTGGTAGCAGCTGATTTATTTCTTGATGGTATTTTACACATATGTTTTTCAATGTTTCAATTTCAATTATATATTTGCTTTTTCTATTGATTGAAACCTTAGTTTTATCTTGTCTGATTTTAGTGTATGTTTCCATGGAAAAACAAAGTCTGATAAGTTATTAGAACTGAGATCAGAAATAATGGAAATAAATATACTAGGGCTGGAAAATATCCAGAACAGATTGTGAAAAGAAGCACCTCAAAGTTAGAAAAGAGTCAACAAAGAATTGAAAACAGAGGCAGCACATAGAAGAGAACCAGTAAAAATGTAAAATAAACCACATTGATCTGGAACAGAACCGACATACATTGGAAAAAACTCCTCAGAGTTGAAACAGAAAAAAACCTAAATTTGATCAAAATCAACATAAAGCTATAAAAGAACTAGGAAATAACAAACGACTGAAATAAAACAAGCAAAGTGCTGGAACAGAACTAACCAAGAGCTGGCGCAGAGCCATAATATTACTAGAAAGAATTGCAAACCTGGAACAGAATAATTACAATACTGGATGAAAATCAGCACACTACACGTAGATGTAACAGAACCAGCATATTATTGGGACAGCTATAACAAAGGTATGAACAGTACTAGCACAGAGCCAAACCAGCACAGGACTGGTTTACAACTAAGCCTGGGCAAAGCACTACGCAACGCTCACGTAGTTTGCGAAGTTCGCGCTACTTCGCACTACGCGAACTGCACGTAGCACAGTGCGAACACGCGTAGCGTAGTGTTGCGTAGTGCTGCGGTCTTTTTTTGCTTGCTCGCGGTCCTCAACGTCAAGTTGGCGACCGCGAGCAAGCAAAATGACATCCCGGCGAGACTTTTTCCTTGTTCGCGATCAGCAACATCAAGTTGGCGATCGCGAGCATGGAAAATAAACCTCCCGGCGAGATTCCCAACGCGAGGAGGTCAGGTTTCTCATTGCGAGTGGTCGCGCATGCTCGCGACCGCTCGCGATGAGAAACTACCAGTTCGCGTTGAGAAAGCTGCCGCTCGAGTAAAAATCTACTCGAGCAGCAGAAAACTACAGCTCGCACTGTGCAAGATGCCATTTTCAATGATTGCACAGTGCCGGTTGCTTGTCCGCACTGTGCAATCATTGAAAACGACATCTGGCACAGTGCGAACAAGGCACTACGCAGTTCGCGAAGTGCTACGCGTAGCTCGCGTAGTGCGAACTGCACTTTGTGTAGCTTCGCAAAGTGCTACTTCGCGAACTACGCCCAGGGTTATTTACAACTAGCAGTCAAAGGAAACAGAACCAGAACAGAGCAGGAAGAGAATGTGGACAGAGCAGCAGCAGAACGAAAGGAAACAAAGAAACAGGAGTCATAAAGCACTGTAAGAAAATCACCCATGAACTGGGAGAGAGTTAGCTCAGAACTGGAAAAGAGGCAATCATGAATCTAGAGCTGGATAGAAAATTATGGCAATATAGTTAGCACAGAACTGAATGCTCAACACAATAGTGCCAGAATAAACTAAGAAAGAGCTGAAAAACAACTACAAAAGATGCAGCACCAATCCTACTTGAAAATAGACAACACACAGAGGTAGAAAAGAGCCAGTACAAGCCTAGAAGAGAGGCAGAAAATATGAAACAGAAACAGAAGAGGGATTGGACAAAAAACAGTAAAGAAATTGACAGAATCCACACAGAGCTGGAACAGAACTCGCAAAAACTGGAGCAGACCAAACAGAACCGAAACGGAATCAAAATTCAGTCGAAAAAAAGTGGCACATAACCACCACAAAACCGGAATAGAACTAGCATTCAACAATAACATAGCCTTTACAGAGCTGCAGCACAACTATAATAACAATGAAATAGAACCAACACAAAGCCAGACGGAACCAGAAATTGATTGGAAAAGAACCAACAGCTAACCGGAGGAGTATCTGAAGAACGCTGGAACAGAATCTGTAATGGGCATAAAACAAATTAACAATTGGGGAACAATTACGATGGCGGTCAGATCGCAACCTATGGCTCGTCGGTTGAAGCTCGACCGCCATCTGCTGTGGTCCGACCGCCGCATTACAATGCGTGCGGTTAGAGGCAGCAGGCAGAGAGACCGTCCGACACTTTCCGACGGGATCAAGGAGCCCATCGGTGCACTGGAACACACCTTAATCCCCTTATGAGGGCGGAGCCAGGCTCAGGTCTGCCTTCGAGATTATGATGGCAGTTTCCTACAGCCTTTCCATGTCAGCCTTTCCAACATGAAAAGGCTGTCGGAAAGTGACTTTGGGGGTCCCTAGCAGGGCTGCCTTCCCCCCTGGCCCTCCTCAATGGGGCCTGGGGGCACCTATGGTACAGCCGTAAACATCCATGCACCACGTGGCAGGCACCACATGGTTCCTGCCACAAAGTGCAGGGATGTTTGAAAACATAATTTTTTTAATGGAAGCTTGTGTTGCGGGCCTTTTCCGCCCGCCGCATAAACTATAATTGAAAAATTGATGTTTCCGACCTCTCTATAGGCGGTCGCATCCATATGCTGGGGTCAGAACCGCCGATCTAACGTCGGGCGGTTCCCAATCCGCACGTCTGCCCGATGTCGTAATTAGGCCCGATTTGGAACAGGGTCAGTACATGGAACATCCTCAGCACAGAGCTTGACCACAGCCAACACAGAACTGGAATGGAGTCTGCATAGGATTGGGTAAGAACTAGATTTAACCTAGAACACTGCAGATGGTAAACTGGAAAAGAGGGAGAAATTAGCTAGATTGATTCAGCATAGAACCCAGACTAAGCTCAATTTTAACTAGTCTACAACACTTCTTTCTCTCACTTTCCCATCTAAAAACGTAACACCTGAAAGCATCTAACGCTAAATTGCTTCTATGCTCTTATCTTTGCCATTTCTCCATAACTCTATGATATGGTCATTAGTGGCCATGGTGCTCTGAGTTTCTCAACTTTTAAAGATGGCTGACTTGACTCTACTAAGCAATAGGACCTTACCTAAGAGTGTGTGCACCTTTGCTGTGAATATATTAATAGTGTCTCAACTTCTGCTTACTATCATGCGATAAGGCCCCCACAAGAATCCTTATAACGGACATGTTTTATGCGCATTCCGAGCATGTTTCATTACATGTAGGTTCTTATTTAGAGGTTGCTTTATCCTGACAGGCAGATAAGGAACTCTGCCATTAATGTGCCAAACCCTCTCTTCATTTAATTAGAGTTGAGGAAACCATCATGTTTCTGCCTGCTGGGACCTCACTGACTCTTCTAGTGGAAATCATAGCCCGACAGCCACACGGACATTGGGCCCTCTGTCTAGGTACCACAGAAAGGTATGCCATAGTGTAGGCAGATGTTCTGACATACTTTTTTCCTGTTCGGACCTTCCAGGGATAGCCAAGTGTCTGGGGGTGTACAGAACATAAAACTGTAGATGAAATAGCTTGCCATAATGGGGGGTTTCGTACTTCTGGGTTCCAAGTGACATAAAACAACTCGAGTTTCAGTACCTTGCTGAAAAGTAACCCCATTGAAATCCACCAATGTATAGTTTTACACAGTGATTTAAATGGGCCTGTACTGTCCGGTACTGAGTACCAGCCCTTTTTTATTTTGAGAGGGAGAGTACCTGCACTTCTCAGAAGGAAGCAGGTACTCTGGTACCTGCACTTCTATGTTTCCATTTCAAGCACTAGTTTTATATATTGCAGGCATATACCAGATTCACTTCACAGAAAGCAATTACACCACCTACAATAATTTATGACCGGCAACTAATGATGCCATAATAGCAACATAGTTAGTTCCCTCCTGACTTCTCAGCAACCCAAACCGAGAACACAGGGAGCTTGCCGCTTGTTCTCTGGGACCAACACAGGTATGTAGGTTGGGCGGGTGAGACGCGAAGAGGGGGTGCTTTGTGCACGTTTCTCCGGTAGTGTACAGGAAGAAACTGGCAGTCACAGTCATGAATACGAGAATGGCACAGGCACTAGGTAGACACGGATGCAGGTCACTCACTCAATAATTAACATCCCTCCCACTTACTAACTAAAACCTCTCCCTTGTCCAGTAGCTCAAGTCATACACTCATTCACCCAACTACCTCCTCACCCACCTACTGACTCATCAAGTTGCTCATTTACTCTCCTCACCACTACTCACTAAACTCATTAATTCAAGCACTATTACAATCACTCATTCAACCACTTTCTACTCACACTTCCTCTCAGCCCACTCAAACACCTACTCACTCTTTCAACTCAACGCATTCATCTACCCCCTCACTTTCTCACTCACTCCATGTTTTCTGTTTGTTTTTATTAATTTTAAAGTCCATCATGCTTACAGGCTCAAGTGAAACAACAACAAATAACTACCCAATATAAAACAGTGCATATAATTCTAATGACTAAAAGTTGTCCAAATAAAACAATTATTAAACCGCCTACTAGTTTGCCCCCAGAAAGATATGCAACAACAGACTCCCATTCAGTCACCCACTAAATTGCATGGTCACTTGTGCACTCACCCAAGTATCCATTCTCTCACTGACTCATTTATCCAACACCACGATGAAACATATGAAATTGTATTTTTGTGATTACTACTTTGCTCCATTGGGGATGAACAATCAAGAGAAACAACAAAATGCACCCAGAAAGAAAACACAACATACACCCCACCATCAATACCAACTCTCCCCCACACACAACAGGAAAGTGCAAAACATGGAAATTAAATTAGCACATATCAACTGTGCACCATTGTGTTTGCAAACAGTTATCATAAAACAGTCTCACGTGCACATACACACAACACACTCACACTAAATATAAAAATACACAACCCATCATTAATACAAATCTCTTCACACACACAACATGACAGTGCCACAAATGGAATTTTAACTGTCACATGCAAAGTTTGAACCATCCTTTATGTTCTCAAACACTTATCAGAAAATAAAACGCAGATAAACTGACAAGTACACACAAAATACATACAACACACACCTTACCATCAATTTTAATGCACTCACACCTACAAGTCTACAGTGGAACATATGCAATTTTGATGTTCACATTACAACGTTGCACCATGCACCATTGTTTGTGTTATGGAGTACACACACAAGCTACATATAAAACATACTCCAAGTCAGTGTCTTGTTTTAACAAACAATTGGCACAGAAGGCACATGAAAGACACACACACACATGCACAACAACACAGAAAACACACACACAACAAAAATTGGTGAGGCCTAGGACTACAGGATGGCAGAACATGAATACTCACATCAGTTTTCAGCGAAAGCTGTTTCTATTTTCAACAACAGACACACTCCTATTAAGGGAAATCCTCTCAAATCTATAACACCACATCTATTTACATGTTCACAAACTTTGGATTAACTGTGCACACAAAAGCAAATAACACACAATCTAAGCTATTTACTAATATAGATGTTCACAAACAATGAAAACATGCAATATATGACATTGTAAAACAATAACATATTTCATTGATTTCTAAACAAATCTTTTGTTTCTCAAGGCACTTTTGACCCTAGGGGATCAGGTAGGAGCTGTACTAGAAGAGGGATATGGAAAATGTCTCTTTCATTCTGGGTCACCTGTCCAGGGCCGTAAGAGATGAGGGTTGAAGCTAATATTTTCCCACTCATAGTCATGTTTAGGATCTAAGCAGAGTGTAGCTCGACAGAAGTTACAGACGTCAGACACAGTGAAATTAAAGTTTTCTGCACAGCTGTTTAGGGCACAAAAAAGATTACCACTCAGGTACACCATCTGGGTAGGTGCACTCATGGGGGCTGCACCAGGAGCAGACAATCTAGCACCAGCCTCTTCATATACTCTATTTTGTTGGAGATAAAAACCAACAAGCCACTTCCAAGTGTTTGTACATTTCGAAACCAAGGGCTAGATGTACAAACAGTAGTAATAGTGATGACCAAATATCGTTTTTTTTCCAATTGTTTGGTAATCGCCATTACTAATGTACAAAGGTGTGTTCTAGTTCCTATTGCCTAAATATCATGTCGTAGTGGGTCACAAATAGACCTAACTCATGAATATTAATGAGGTAAGAAGCAATGTGCGACCCTCTAGGATTTGCTGCCATTACTGGAATGGTGGACTGCTGGGGTCAGCAGACCATCATGTATGTGACAGTTGTTTTAATAAAGCCAACTTTTTTTTCTTATTTCCAAATGCAAAGAAAAACGGGATGAGTTTAAAAATAAAAATGAAACATTTCATTTTTAAGAGTATGCAGTGGTCTGAGAGGCCATTGCCTGCTCTTAAAAAATATATTTTAAACACCCTTAAAGGGGAAGGGGTCCCTTTGGGACCCCTTACCATCTGCCAATGGGTTACCACCATCTCTGAGTTGGTGGCTAAGTGTGAATGTTTTGTAACCACATTTTGGTCGCAAAACATTCCATCCAGTTTCCCTATTTTGAAGGGGGGCCCTGAACACGCCCCTTCCAAATATTGATTACTTTTGTGTTCGCAAACCCACACTGCGATTCAGTAACAAGTTACTGAATTGCAATGGTGTTTGTAAATGACAAAAAGCAATTTTGTGGTCGCAAATGGCCCGATTCTGCGAATAGTGCCGGTGACGACAACAAAAATGCTTTGCACATCTATCCCCAAGTGCGTAAATGCTGATGTAAACTGCATTTAATACACTCTCAATGCTGTAATTGTATACATTTCTGTAGAGTTGTGAAGTCTTAATGGTATTTAGCCAAAATGGCATGATTAAAAAATCATCACATGTGATGCAACCAACACAATCCATTAAATGACGGTCAACATTTGTGCATGGTGGTAAATGCAACCCTAGCCATGAGTCATGGGGTCCTCTTCATCCAACAGTGGTGACACCAGGTCCAGCACCTCAGTCCACAGCTACCATATCATTGGGTCCATTTTGGTCAGACGCTACCGCTGTGACTCGCAGGTGGGGGGCAGGGGGGTAGGTTTAATTTAAAAATATATATAAGTTAAGTTAACTTACCTTTGCCAGCCCGTCCCGCGTGGTCGGTCTGCGTCATCCTCTCTACAACAGGAAGCAGCTGCAGGCATCCTCCACCCCTCCCCTCCCCTAAGCCAATCACAACACTGGAATGGCAGCGTTGTGATTGACTGGGATGCCGACCCCACCAGCTTCTATTGGGAGGCCACTTTCTCTATCTAGGCTGCATGGTTTGGTCGGCCCTGGAGCCGACCAAACATTCAGCGCCCACAAAAGTGGGCAAGCCACTCCTTCCCTGTACTCGAGCAGGACCGCCCACCCGCCCCCAACCAAACCCTGCCTTCTGCATTTTCGTAGTGCGAGAAGCACAAACATAAAATGTTTCTGCCTCTGGCATTGCGAGAAAGCAGAGGGGCGACGCTCCTTTGCCCGCATGGCGGAGCCGCTGCTGGATTTGGTACCCACTCCCAGTTCTAAGAGCCTCTTGTCCAGTGACTTTGTCACAGTACAAGGCACAAGGAAATCGGTACAAAGCCTTTGCTATGTACTCATGCCTGCTCATTGGAATTACCAGCAAGCAATGATAACTACAGGAAAGTTCAGAATTCTAAATTACACTATCCTAACCTGCTGTTAAAGTGACAACATTTTAAATTGTCTACATATGTAGCTTCTAAGGCAACACATTTCGTAAAAAGTACACATTAAAGAGATTCAATAACTTAAGGTTGAAGAACACTTTTACTTCACTGAAGATATTTTTGAAATGGAATGCAATAAAACGTGTTCAAATATTTTTGGGCTGAAATTAAAAATGTACTGAATTAAATATTTAAGGGGAGGAATCTTTCTTGAACAGGTATGTAAAAAATACTTTATTTTAAGTAAAAGAACACTTTAGTTCTTCCCCACGCAGATTTGCTAAATATATTTCACCCCACCTTCTGACCGACGTTTCACTTCCTAAGTCACATAGCTCAATGGCAAGGACGTGCTAGGAAACAATCCTGTTTCACCTTCATACTTGTCACTAATTGTGGCTTGGGTTCAGCTTCCTAAGCACTGTGGAAATGTAATTCTAATGTTCCAAACTCACTGTCACTGAGTGCATTCTTGGGAAAGAAAGGGTGACAGTGCTCCCAGAATGTTGGCACTGCTTGGCGAAGGGCTTTCCATCTTTGGAGGATACACTTCCGAATACAAACTACATTTCCCATGAGTGCGCAGAACTCTCGAATCATTTGGAAATGTCAACCACCATTTTGCAGATTCAAGTTTAAGTTTTCTTCTGGTTCAGAGCCTCCTTGCTAAGCAATCAAGATACATTGTTGCTGCTGCAAGGACCCTGCTACTAGAACTTATGAAAACGTTTAGATTGCTTTGTTCTCTTTTCAAAGTGTGTTTTGAAACTGAAGCTGAATACAGATAATTATTCAAAAGGATATAAGTTGTGTTTTGGAAACAAACCTAAAAGATTGAAGTACTGATTGTGAGTTTATGTTGAAGAAATATAGAACCAGGTTTTGTTGCACATTTATGGATCTTATATTACATGAGGGGGTGGAACGGATATACTTCACCTTTAAAGTTGGTTGAAATATTCATGATGCATATGTTGTATTTAAAGGTAGTAGTGGTGGTGTGAAGGAAATGGATAATGGGAATCAGTGAGAACAATACAGTTCTGTTTCCTTCTGATTCAGAACTCCATTGATAGAATTGCTCCTGCAGTCAGGACCTTGCTACCAGAACTTGAGAAAACCTTATGGGTTGCTCTGTTCTCTTTTCAAAGTGTCCCTGGGAACTGAAGCTGAATAGAGATAAGTATTCTTAGGGATATAAATTGTGTTGTGGAACCCAACAATAGATTTAAGTACTGATGCAGAGTTTAAGTTGCATGAATATAGAAGTACATTTTGGTTGCTCATTTTTATTACACACTAAGATGGAAACTATACACTTCACCTTTAGAGACTATTGAAATATTCACCGTGCATATGTTGTATTTAAGATATTGGTGGTGTTAAGGGAAGTGTTTAATTGGAATCAGCAAGAACTATATAGTTCTGATGACTATTTTATATTTACAGTTTTACGAAAGTACAACATTGAATGTATATAAGAACCTCAGAGAGTGTACTTAAAAAACAGAAGGTAGTTGTCTTATTCATCAAAGAGAGTGAGATTATGTTAAAGACTGACCCAATGTTAATTACAAAATATTGTTTAGATTCCTTTTTCAGGAATGTGAGCGCTCCGCTAAAACATGTAAGAGTATGAGACATAGAGATAACTTGAAGATCTATAATTTCTATATCAAGTAATAGAGGACTCACGAAATCAATATTAATCTAAAGATTAAATCTGGGTGGTGAACTCCGCTCCTATCGCGGAGTTTGCAGAGTTTTACGCACTCCAAACCACTCACTTGTGTTCGTCATCTTCAAGTTGGCGAGCTCAAGCGTGGAAAATTAACCTCCCTGCGACATTTCTCAATGCAGGTGGTCAGATTTCTCATTACGACTGTCCGTTCGCATTGAGAAAGCTGCAGCTCGAGTAAAAATCTATTCGAGTGGCAGAAAGGAAGCAGCGCCCGCTTGTGCTGTGCATGGTGCCATTCGTGATGATTGCACATTGTGGACAAGCACATGGCACTGAAAATCATTTAATTAATGTAAATGTAAAATGTAAATTTGATACTTGTATAGCGCACTACTCACCCGCAAGGGTCTCAAGGCGCTTGTACGAATACCGCTGTGGACCCCATCCTGGCTTTCCCTGTGAGGCGTCCACTCCTGGGCACCCCCAAGGTGGAGGCCAGGCATCCTTAGCGTTGTGGGGGCCGTTGTGGAGATTAAGCAAGCTATTGCCCAGAGTTGCAGAGTGGGACTCCATGATTGGAATAGGCACCGAGGCGAGAATTATCAGGTCCGTGGAATTTTTGAGCCCAAGACCCGCCGAGGCGGGGAATTGAACCCTGGTCCCGGGCTAGATCTCTGCATCAGGGTCTGCCGCTCTAATCATTGAGCCACACTTCACAATTAACACAATTCGCCTCACGCGGAGCTCCGCGTAGCACGGCAGAGTTTTTTTTGCACTTCGCGGACGCGGAACTCCGCAAACTCTGCCCAGGTTTACTAAAGATTCATCTTGTCTTCAGGCATCCTCTACGACTTGTAGACGTCAGCGCCTAGACTAGTGATAAGTCAGAGTGTCAATATACAGTGTCTTTGTTTTCTCTTTTATCCCATTCCGATTTCCCTGAGCCTACTTCTAGCCAACATATTGCTGTTGTGTACGGTTGGCTGTGGATACAGGGATACAGGGAAGAGCAGTAAGATCCATCGCTCCCTTTGGATCTGGACTTCAAGGTTAATGTATTTGACGTTATTTGCCAATACAACAACTTATATTTTCTAACCTTTTTTTTTCTCTCATTACTGATCACAAGGCATCAGTCACACCTTCTTGTGAAAGCTGGCTTTCATTTAGATTTTAGTCTAACATTGGTTGATGGCTAATGCTGGTTAAGTTCTACAGTACATGCAAGCAGAAGAGAGTAACATTGCAAAATCTGCACCTTTGGTATTTGGTCCACAGAACAACATAGTACCCAGCCAAGTAGTGATAATTGATTGTTCTGAGCCACCACAATGTTGGGTGTGGCAGTTTTTTGAACCTTTGAATGGTGCTGTTCATAATCATGTAAAAGGATTAATCTAATGTTAATATTGAAAAATATGAAGTTGATGTATGCCATGATATATGTATGTACAACAACAAACTCACATCACTGTTGTAAAATCCACCCAATATGACCTCCCCATCAACCCCAACTCAAAAATATGTGGTCAGGCAGACCCTGCGACCTAAGCCTGAAGCAAACGATTGACAGATCACAGGTGGGGTGACATGTAACCCTTAGACTAACGCGCGAACAAGAAAACCCATATCAATCCCACAGATACGTAGCGACAACACGATGGACTTAGGAGATTGGCCCCAATAAAACACGTTTGGCTGGAGGAGCACGCGTTCCTAAAACACCATTAAGTCAGATACCACACTAAGTTAGGAGTACTCAGCCAATCAGAACCCTGCATGCACATTACACGCAGTGATTATGCGCTCCCCATGTCAGACATCTGGACACATACCCACAGATTGGCAAACTCAGACAATACCGGCCTCATCCCAGTTTGTGCCATGATTCCCCAAAGTTCGACCCCCCCATCCATCGTATGCAACCCACCAAGCCCCAATAATGTGGGGAGCCTGCACTCCATCCCGTCCGGTGGAGCGCTCTCAGGTAACTGGGAGGTTTGTAGCAATACTGAATAGTTATAACACCAGTGGGGAGACGAAAAGAGGTTGCAGCCCTCCGGGGACCGACATTGAGGGGTGAGCCACAGGGTACACTTCCCCAGTGTGTGCTCAGGCAGCAGAAGAAATGCCAGAAAGTGAGCTGGAGCACAAGTCCCTACCAAGGAGAACTGCGCCCAGCACAGAGCGAAGGAGGCAGCCTAGGTGGGAGTTAGAATAGAGGGGCCTGTTGAGAATAGAGAGAGAAAGAACTCTCGCCTGGGAAGGACAGATGGAGAGCAGAGCAACGCACCCTTCCCCAGAGAAAAGCTGAGATAGGCCCTGGGTTCCACATGAAGAGGAGCCCAAAATAAAATCAGAAGGGAGGCCCCTACCGGGAGCGAAAATGCCACCAGGTCATCAAAGTGAGGGAGGGGCTGACCAAGAAATAAGAGATCTGGGTAGCGTTGCCCAAATTCAATTAAGATATATAAGAAACAACATGGCACCTCTGCATGAGCGTGAGGAGAGCAGCGACGAGGACATCTGCCAGCCCCCCTGAACATGCTGGTCAAACAAGCGGACCCCTAGAGAGATGGTATCTAGAGAAGAAGGTGAGGTCTTCGTGCAGCCATTTTGCCACCTGCTTGCCCCTGGACCGAAAGGGAGGACCCTGGCAGGTGGCGGTATTCTTCGAACCAGAAAACATGGCCATCGCGGAGGACTGCCTCCGGCACGCAGGATAGAACTTCCTTTACATGCAGTAATGCCTGAGAAGATGGGAGTACTATATTGGAGAAAATTCAGTGGAGCTGCTCCAAGCCAAAATATGCCTGTTGTTACAGAAAGACACATTAGGAACCATCTTTGTGCCATGGGCGCAGATGGACAAACAAGGGCTCGGAACCAAACTGCCCCCATTGATGGACGGGTTAGGAAAATGAATCTCCTGTTTTGAGAAAAACACAGTGGGACTAAACCTAGCAATATGCAATATCAAGAGTCTGCTGAGCAGCCTCTTCGGAGAGCAGACCCACATGGTGTTTTCCTGATCCTGCATCCCAGCAGTCATGCTGAGCAACACCAAGCATGACAGCCGCATTCAATCCATTCACACATCAGATCTGGATGGCCCAGAAGAAAATGTTCCTTAAACAACATCCTTAAAAAGGGACTGCCCACCGAAATAGAGTGGACTGGACATCTGTAGTAGGATTAGACACCAAATCTTGGCAGGAAATACAGGCCCACAAATTGCATTACTACAGGAAGGAACAGGAAAAAGACTGGTAAAAACAGGAGCAAGACCAAAGAGACACCTCTAGCTGGTACAACCTAAGTTAAAATAGACCACCCTTGAGGGGGCCGCGTTGGTCCCAAGCATGCAAATAGCACCAGTTTTGAAGGGAGCTCTGCCGCCGAACCCCAAATGGTTTCCACTGAGTGCTAATGGCAGAGGTCAGGGGGGATGGCAGCCACCAGACCTCAGACAGCGCTACTACTGTCACCGAAAGGAAGGCGTACCAAGAGCAAAGAACAATTGGCCTGGGCCAGTCCTCGCAAAATTCCCATCCACAAAACCAAGCCCAGCTCAACTCGAACATGTCACACAATCAGCCACAAATAATTCAGTCAGCAAACACACCACCACAACAAGCACTGGGTGGTTGGCCAAACACATGGTAGCAGAAGCAGGCAGGGAACCACAGCCATGACAGGGAGGGGTGACTGTCTGGGGAGGTACTGCCCTCATGCAATCACCCAATCCAAATACGCAGTACATCTAAACCCCCAATACGACACTTTCACTTCATACACACTTCAGACAACTCACCACAACAATAAAGACTAGTGTCACAGCATTAGTAGTAAACTCAATCCTTCACTTGCATTCAGGAAGAACTCAGGGCTGTCATTTGTTCTGTAAACCAGAAAACCTATGCTAAGATCCGCTATTTGGGTGACTGCAGGGTGCCTAGGCCCCACTCTGCTGCTGGTCCCCCAGGGCGGAGTTGACTAGCCACACACCCAAGGAAAGCCCCATCTAATGAGGGGGAGAGGCGACCCCTAACAGTGTATTAAAACAGGAAGCCAGGTCCCTTCCTCTAAGTCCAAATGGGACAGGTTCCTATTACGAGATCCCATTCTCCACCATCTTTTGGCCTCCAAAACGAGGCAATGCTCCAGTGCCAGAAGCCATGTTTTGCATGTACTTGGGATGACTGTAGTCCACATACGAACAGCAACAATTTGGCATCAAACTTAGCAGGGAAATACACCAGGGCAATCCGTCGTCCCAATCAGTTTCCCGCAGCACGGCAAATCTCTGCCACACACTTGACTCCTGTCTTAAGCAAGATATTTGGTCTCCTTCTCTCCCCAAATGCTGCCAAACATCCAAAGTCTGCTCATCGGGTCATGTCCCTCCAAAACAGCAGGAGTAATGTGTCACCGGGTAGGTAGTCCCTGATTCCCACCGAGGGCGGCAGACTCCTAGCATTCTGCATCTGAGAGAGAAAAGGATGACAGAAGGGAAAGGGGTTTATGTTTATGACCATCACAGCCTCCACACAAGGTACACGGATACGCTCACCAAAGCACCAAACTTGTCGAATCAAATAACACAGGTCCTCATGAACATCATCCAATGAAGCAATAGGCCCAATCCCAGTCATTGGCACATCCGAATCACACGGGGCCACAGAGCAGCTTCTCAACCCCCACCGGTAGGCCACAATGAAAACAACACTACATGAGACCTTAGCAAGGTGCCCAAAAGCAAAGCTTCCAGAAAAAGTGCGTAGTCAAAACACCTAACTCCATTACAGAAACCCTCATTACACGCCATGTAAAGGAACTAGTAAGTAGACAAAAAAACTCTGCTGTGCTATGTGGAGTTCTGCAAGTGGCGTAGTGCGTTTGGTCGCACCATTCATGCTGATTTTTGGCGCTGGGTGTTTGTCCCACGCTGGAAAATCAGCACAAATGGCACTATGAGAGCGCAAGAGAGTGCTGCTTCTTTCGGCCGCTCGAGTTTTGAGTAGCAGCTTCCTCAACGCAAACGTAAGGTTTCTCATCGCGAATGGCAGCGGCCATTTGTGACCGCCCGCTTTAAGATAAATTTGAAGTAAGATTTTCCTTGCTCGCGCTCGCCAACTTAAAGTTGGCGAGCACGAGCGAGGAAAAAACTACTCTCCGCTCTGCGGAGGGGAGTTTTTTGAAACTCCGCACGCTGCATGGAGTTGGAAAAATTTAGCGAGCAGAGCAGAATTTCATGCCCAGTCCTAGCAGGGACCAGAGTGTCATACAGGTGTCCTCAGGACACTTTGCAATTACTCACAACCCCCAAACTGAGACATGCCCTCTTCCTTTCACAGCACATGCATGTGTAGGTCAAAAGGTACCATTCTGTACTAATAAAACTACACACATACACACACAAACACAGACACATTAGGGAAAATAGGGTATTAGAGGACCGACAACGCCCATACAAACGATAGGAAAAAGAGTCATCCGTGCACCCACGAAGACCTCTGTCATGGCAAGGGGGAGGGCCAAATGACCCACAAAATAAAACTCATGCGACCCATGACCAAAAACGTCCGATTCCTAAAATGCTGCCCAAACTTGGCCCCCCATCCAGTACCTCGCCAAAGATTGTGCAAAATGGATGCACAGAAATGTCCCAAAAGGACAGGTACAGGAATTTCTGAGACCGAATAATGGTGAATGTTGTTCTTAAAGCTAACCGACAGCCCACAGCTCTTATCCAACAGGTCTGCAATTGAGCCGTAAGTGGACCACTTTTACTGGGGCCCGTCACCTCTTCAGTAGCAACCTCCAAAGTCCTAACAGGGCCCAAGAGTTCAACCCAACAAACACCATGGGCTATTTTATATGGACATTTAAAATAAAAAAGACTATTTACACTGTGCCAAGCGAATTCACCCCTGGATGCCAGAAATCTGCAGATGACCCATCCAGACACCTTCCCAAGACCTGAAATGCTCCAAATGTTATGTATTATTGCATTTTTGTACACCATCTGCTTAGCATGGGTGTAGCCGCATCCACCCGAAGCAAGAAATCTGCCTAATAATATGGAGCCTACCTCAACATTTCTACAGCACTTGTGTAGGAACCTCAACCACCTCACTTACACTTACACTGAACCAAACACTAGTATTTTACACGCACTACACAGCGCACTCTTGCACAACTAATGGTACCACCACATGACTGCCGCGGGCGGCGAGATGTCAGCTACGTCGTGCTATGTCTGCTCACTGATAACGCACGCTGTGGGCAAAGACAGACCCTATTTATCCTAAGAAATAGCCCTTGAAAAAGAAAATGTCTCACCCACCTGTACCTCGGTAGGATTAGGGACAAGATACAACCTAGTAGAGTAGAAACCCATAAAGTAATAGTAAATGCCAACCGGTATGAGACCAATCCCACCGCACTGTGCCTTCTCTCTGAGTCTAGCGATATTCAAACTGAGCTAGACAGGATGCACAGGCAGGTCACCTTCGGGAAACACTCTGCTAGCCCTGAGCTTTTCAGAAAAGAGATTCTTGGAAGTAGCTAAACCACTGCACCAGTGCACAAATACGTCCACTCCAGCCTCTGCCTGTGGTCCCAAGGTGGCCCTTAGCATGTCTGGGGCAGTCTTCTTTAATAACAAATGGACCCCGGCCATGGAGTTCCAGTGCAAGGCCATCCACCCTATGATACAAGGGGAAATGAGTCTAGAAGGGAAGGGTTGAATGCCAGCATAGATACCCTATGTCAGGAAATATGGGACACAGAGATAGATAGGTACACATGACTAGAAGGGAAGGGGCAACCTCTAATTGTACAGAAACTTACGCTCAGCTCATCCCCGGATGGTAGGGCCTCTGCACGCTCGTAACCATACACACCCCGGCCCTGGTCATCCCTGGAGAAGCCCTGTCCAAGTTGTTCAAACATCCATTACAGAAGAAAGCAACTCTATTGCAAAAGGCTAAAAAAAAGAACAACTGATTATTGTGGCCGGGCTCAGTACAAGGATATTACAGAAGAATTGAGATTGTTTTCTTACACTCAAGTAAATGTGGGAGGGTCCTTACCTTTCTTCACCTTGTAAACAAAAGCGAACACCCGCTGGTTGCAAATAACCAGGTGGGAATAACTGAAGATGTTCAACAATACTGAACTTGGCCTAAATGCTATAAAGGACGAAATAAGAGCCGCCTGCCTCGTGGTGATGCAACAACGGTATGTGTTGGACTTAATGACTGCGATGGAGGGTGGGTTGTGTGCCAAGATCGGTGCGTCCTGATGTGCTTTTATCCATGGAAATGACATGGATAATGGGACACTGACTCTTGCCATCCAAGCATTGCATCGCCTACAATCTAACATGAGGAATGAGGGGAATGCCCCTAAGCATGATTGGTTTATTGATTTGTTTTCCTGGTTCCCCCAGTGGGTGACCAGACTATGTACGTCATTGATTTTGATTATCATTTTTGGGCTGTTTTTGTGTAGTTTTATACATATGATGGTTTCCTGCTGTAAAACGCAGTCCTCAAATTAGGTAGAATGCAAGTAACTAGGGAGATAGTAACAGACAGAGGATACAATTTAAATCACTCTGCATTGTCTTCAAGGCACTGCATGGGATGGGACTGATACCGCTGCAGTCTAAGTTCAACTGGTATAACCCCACCCGTAGCCTTCGGTCCTCCTCGAATAATCTGGTGAATATACCCAAGATTAAGAACGTTAAATCAGGCGGAATAGCTTTTAGCTATACGGCAGCACGCCTTTGGAATAGTCTGCCAGTTGAGCTAAGACAGATGCAGGATTTGCTGAAGTTCAGGGGAAAAATTAAAACTTGGCTTTTCCCTAGAGTACAGGCTTAGCCTAGCAACCTGCTAGCCCGGAAGCATGGTGATAGAGTATATGTACTACAGCGCCAGGATGCCCGTAGGGTTACAGTGCGCTATATAAGTCTGAAATACAATACAATACAATACAAGACACAACAGAAACACACCAAACCTCAAATAATGTCACTGTCATGAAATGTGGGACAATTGATGTAGTTTTAAATTCAAATAGAGGGGGAATGTTCATATATATATATATTTCTTTTTTATTAAATGTTTTTATTGATTAATAACATAATCATAATAAGCACAACACTGTTTGACATATACAGATTCCAGAGCTGGACATTTAGTAAAGAAAATTGATACGTTACATACAATCTGCACTTTCTGTACGTTTACGCATTTCCAATTCAACCACTGGGGACACCACAGGATCACCTCGAAAATCGAAATGTATTCCACTTTGACCATTTCTGGTCCCATTTTTTGGGGCACCCCCTTGCTACATAGACTTCTGTTTCCGCCAGCATGCATCTGTCAAGCTCATTCACCCACTTGTGGACGCGTGGTGTGAATGCTCCCCCTCACCCTCTCGCTATCTCCTGTTTGACTAGTATGTAGCCTAGCGTCGTGAACTGTTTTTCCACTTCCGTAAGGTCAGTTGCCTCCCAAATATTCAATAATCCCAGGTGTGGCATTAAGTCAATTTCCTTTTTTAGGGCCTTGTGCATTTGTTCCGATGCCTCCTCCCACAGGACACGTATCTTTGGGCAGTTCCACAGAGCGTGGTAAAATGTGGCCTATTGGCCACATCCCCTTAGGCAGAGATCGTCAACTCTGGAACCTATTTTCTCTAGGGTCTGTCCCGTCATATATGATCGGTGTAGTATCCTAAGTTGGATCAACCTAAATTTTAGTTTTATAGCTGCCTCTCGAGGGGACATCAGGGCCTCCTGACAATCCTCATCGCTAATCATTCCCACATCATCTTGCCACCTCTTCCTGAGTCTCGGAAAAGTATCTGGGAAGTTGTTGCATAATTTCTTATATGTGAGAGATATTGCTTTCGAATTCAAGGGCCCATCTAATAGCCGATCCTCTAGTGGTGAAGGTTCTGGTATGTCCGTAAAGGACGAGAAAGCCTTCATAAGAGCATGTCGAATTTGCAGATATCTATATGTTTCTCCCCGAGCCAGGTGATATTGTTGCTGGAGTTCCTCAAATGTGAGTATGGCCCCTTTTTTAACCAGATCTTTAACAACTGAGATACCTATAAGGTCCCACTTATAAAACCCGGGTTGGTAGCACAGCATACCAATTTTCTGCGTATACCAAAGAGGATCTACCTTTGTGAGGATGCCAGCCCATGCCAGGCGAGAGTGTACTGTACACCAAATCTCTAATGTGTGTAGGGTGGGCCCAAAGAATCACCCCTTGTTTTTCTTATCACTACCGTACAGGCCCCCCAAGTAGCCGGATCGGTCAGTTTGGTGTTGGTCTAGAGCATATGCAGGGTGCCTGGGAGGGCGGTACATCCAATGATTAACTGTCACTAACTGTGATGCCCAATAGTAAAGTTGCAGGTCGGGAAGTGCGACGCCCCCATCATACCAGCTATTGGTCAGTTTCTTAAGCGTGGGGGGTTTTTCCATCCCACAGTAACGTACGGACCTCTCCTTCCACCGCTTTGAAATATGAATCAGGGACTTTGTACGGGCAATTGTGAAGGATATACAAAAACCGAGCAAGTGCCAGCATCTTGAAAAGTGCAGCCCGTCCAAGCAGCGAGAGCGGAAGGGACCGCCAGTGGTTCACATCTGCTCGCAGTCTAGCTAACAGAGGGGCTAAGTTGGAGTTATAGAACAGATTTGGATCCGACGTGATATAAACCCATCCTCCGCCACCTCTATGGAGCAGTTTGCCGGGAGCCTAGGAACCTGTCCCTGCAACATGAACAATACGGACTTATGCCAGTGAATCGCATATCCTGAGTGTTTGCAGAAGTTTGTGAAAATGTCAAGCACCACCAATATAGATTTATATGGGGAAGCCAGGTATAGCAATATATCATCCGCATATAGGGATATGCGATCTTCCACGCCTTCCGCCCACCTCAGCCCTCGTACCATAACAACTCGGCGTATCCATGCCGCAAGGGGTTCCAACAAAAGGGAGAATAGCAACGGGGACAGAGGGCATCCCTGTCTAGTACCACGTTTCAATTGAAATGTCCTGGATGTGTAACCATGTCCCAAAAGATCTGTGTATAGTAACCTAACCCAGGCTATAAACTTGGGACAA
Organism: Triturus cristatus; assembly: GCF_964204655.1. Lineage (NCBI taxonomy): Eukaryota > Metazoa > Chordata > Amphibia > Caudata > Salamandridae > Triturus > Triturus cristatus. The sequence goes on from NC_140594.1 coordinate 886,336,684, forward strand.
AGTCCCACCCATTCTAGGACTTCAAACATGTATGGCCATTCTATGGAATCAAAGGCCACAGAGGCATCAAGAGACAACAGCGCGGCATCCTCCTCTATGTACCCCCTACGGGCCATTACGTTATGTAGGCGTCTTAAATCGAGGGCTGTATTTCTTCCAGGCATAAACCCAGACTGATCTGGGTGGACTAATGTTGTGATAACCTCCACCAACGTGTTGGCTAGGACTTTTGCTAATACCTTTGCCTCTACGTTAATCAGTGAAATTGGTCTATAAGAGCCACATTTATTCGACGGTTTGCCTGACTTGTGAATCACCACTATAGTGGCCAACCTTTGCTCCACTGGTAGCCGGCCCACCTCCAGGCTCTCCTCGTACATGGCTTTCAAGTGTGGTATCGTGTGGGAAGCAGTGGCTTTTAGGAATTTAACCGGAATGCATTTGAGCCCCATCGCCTTTCCTGCTTTAATCTGTCCTATAGCTTTGCCGATTTCCTCATTGGAGAGATCTTCTTCTAGGATCTCCCTTTCTGCCTCTGAGAGGGCCGGAACGTCACTGTCTCGGAGAAGCAAGCGGGATTCCTCAGCCGTGTAATGAGTAGCGGGGGAATATACCTTTTCTAGGTGAGCAGCGAATTCCTCTGCCATTTCCCGCGGATGCGTCACATTGTCCCCTCCTGAGGTTGTCAACGTCTGTACCCATCTTGAATCCTGTTGTCGCCTTTCTAGCCAGGCCAGTGTCCTGCCCGCTCTATCTCCCATTTCGTATATTCTATGCTGGGTGTGGCGGTACTTCGCCAACATGTGTTCCCTGGTTTTTATCCGATACTCATCCTGCCTCAGCTGAAGCGTATGAGCGGTGGCAGGCGAAGGATTCAGTGCATGTTCATCTTCAAGGTCCTGAAGGTCCATTTCCGCCTCCACTAGAAGCTTGCGTTTCTTAGCAATGTACCCCATCTTTAAAGACAAAGGGCCCGATTCACAGAACTAACTTAAGACAAAATCCTAAACTTACTACCATTTTGGTATTCACAGAAAAAGGTGAAGAGTTTGTCCGTGGGCCGGAGCATCCGGCCCACATCCACCAACCCCAATGCCTTTGTAAACTCAGCCATCAATGTAGTGGATTTCACCTTTGACCTCGGTGGATAGCGGTCGACTGTATCATCTAGCGTCATATTATAGTCGCCACCAATAATCAATGTGCCCTCCTGTAATCCCGTCAGCTTCCCACCTAAGTCTTCCAAGGCTATTTTACCCAGAGCCAGCGGTAGATAAACCGAAATTATGTTGAGGTCCCTGCCATCCCATTGGGCCTCCACTCCCGCAAACCTCCCCGCTGAGTCCGCCATACCCTGCGAACCATGAGTGGTGCGGACTTCTTTACCAGAATTTCCGTCCCCCTCGATCCGGAAGTGTAATCAGCATGGATCAAGAGTCTATACCCCCATCTAGTGAGGGCCTTAGTCTTCTGCCCCACCAGGTGTGTTTCTTGTAGCAGTACTACGTCAGGAGAATGACGCTTCAGATACTGTTGCACTATCCCTCTCTTAATTTTATCCCCCATCCCGTTGACATTCCAAGTCAGTACAGAAAGTGTCCGATCTCTATTTATTTTTATTTATTTATTTATAAAGCGCAACACTCATCCCAGGGGACATCACGGCGCTAAAACATGACTGAGTGTAGGCGGGGAAAGATTCCAGTTAGCAGTTTAGTAACCAGCAAATAAGTGAGTTTTTAATTTTTTTCTGAACATTAGGTATTCTTCAGTCAGACGTAGTTCTGGAGGGAGTTTATTCCAAATGACCGCTGCTAATTTTGAGACCGATCGATCGCCCATCCTAGCTTTGGTCGTACGCTTGACTGATGCCAGTGCCTGATGGCGGGATCTCAGATTACACAGAGGTGCGTGAGATTTTAATTTTCCATGTAGGATTTGAGGGCCAGTGTGGTATAGCGTTCTATGTGCAAAACACATGAGCTTAAAGTTGGCTCTTTGACGTACAGGTAGCCAGTGTAGTTCTTTCATATAGAGGGAGGCAGAACTATATCTACTCTTATTGCATATAAGTTTAGCAGCGGCATTTTGGACTACCTGTAATCTAGTGAAGAGATAATCGGCCATGCCCATGTACAATGCATTACCATAGTCCAGATTACTCACAAGAAGTGCCTGTGTCACGGTTTTCCTACAGTTTAAAGGAATCCATGGGAAATGTCTTCTAAGAAGTTTTAATATGGCAAAACTTTTTCCACATAGTGATCGTACTTGGTTCTGCATAGACAGAGCATTATCAAAGATAAATCCCAAATTCTTGGCAGCCTGCCTAGGTTCAGGAGCAGTTCCCAGAGCCTGGGGCCACCAACTATTGTCCCAAATTGTCTGAGCTCTTCCGAAAAGTAAAATCTCTGATTTTCCGGCATTGAGTTTTAAGCAATGTCCAGACATCCAATTTGCTATTTCAGTAAGACAATTGATAAGATTGTCCTTAGTATCTACTTTTGTCAGCCTGTCAGACAAAACGATTATCAATTGTGTATCGTCAGCATAGGAGCATATATCAAAGCCCCATTTCCTGCTGATATCTGCCAAAGAACAGACATATATATTGAAAAGAGTAGGGCTCAGAGTAGCTCCCTGTGGCACTCCATAGTCAATGCTCTTAGCAGTGGAGGAATAAGGTCCCATTAGAATTATCTGGGTTCGGTTTTTAAGAAAAGACACGAACAATGCTAAAGCGGTTGACCATAGTCCTTTTTCGTGCAGAATTCGCAATAGTTTGTCATGGGATACGGTATCAAAAGCCGCTGTAAGATCCAAAAGGATCAGTGCCACTGCTTTACCCTGATCGACTAGAGACCTGATGTTATCTGACACAGCTAGTAAAGTAGCCTCAGTGCTGTTGTTAGCCCTAAATCCGGTTTGTGAAGAGTCAAGTAAGTTATTGGATTCGATAAAAGCCGTAACTTGTTTATTAACCAATTTCTCTAGGACCTTCGATAAATACGGTAGTTCCGATATTGGTCTATAATTGGCTGGATCATAGATTTTGAGACCTGGCTTTTTTAAAAGGGGAAAAACAACAGTTTTTTTTCCAGATATCTGGAAAGGAAGCAAGCTCTAATGATTGATTAAGAGCTTTAGTAACTTGGGGACATAGTACTGAGACTAGACGTGAAAAGATGAAATGTGGCATGTGTCCAACGGGGAACCTGCCTTAACTTCTGTCATGGCTTTAGCCACTTGTTCTTCAGAAAATGATGACATCCTATCTAGGTGGTTGTGAGCTGCGGATGAGGAGCTAAGTTTTCCCAAACCTTGGAGTCTTCATTATTTAAAGGAATAATAGTTGTGTAAGTTTTATGTTGTCTATCCCCCCCCATCCCAAGTCACTACAGGAACAAAAATTAAACGGATCAGTACGGACAACGAGAAAATTGTAAACATCCTGTCCAGTATTAATCATCCCAGCTGCACAATTAAACAGTAAACCTTCAAACCCCCCCGTCCCCCCCTCCCTGCCCCCCTGCCCGTGGATTTAGAACTACCCACTCCCAAACTCGGCAGAGTGCCTCTCTCCCCCCCTGAAATGCTGAAAATGCACGGGGTGTCCCAGACCTCCTTCCTGCATGTACACATTACAATTAACTTGTAAATTAGCCATCCACTTATGTATAGTGTCTACTCCTGATCAGATCATAACAATAAGACCCATCAGTCTGCTTCAGTGCAATAGGTCCCCACTTTTAAGTAAGTCTCGTTATGTTGGGGATTTCCATCCCCCCTCATTCCCCCTACTTGCGCTTTCAGTTGGGCATGAGTTCTCTCTTCCAGGAGCCCCCCCCGATCGATCAGTCCTGTTCTCTCATCTGACTATCTTCCTCTGCTGCGCCACTGTTTCCCGCCTCCTTACGGGGACCTCTGTGCTGACCAGGTCTGTTCGATCTGCCTCGTCTTTGGCTGCCCACCGTGTTCCAGCCCTCCATCCATTCCCATACTGCCTCTGGAGAGTCAAAGAGCCACGACTTGCCGTCCGACTCCACTCTCAGCCGTGCAGGAAAGAGCATTGCATATTTTACTTCCCGATCTCGTAGTTCCCTCTTCACCGCCTGAAAGCTGCGACGCTGGGCCTGGACCTTGGCCGTGAAATCAGGAAAGAAAGCCACCTCGTAGTTGTCCAACTTTAGGGGGGGATTGGAGTGTGCAGTCTGCAGTATAGCGTCTCTATCCCGGTAGTTGAACACCCTAGCAATCAGGGGCCTCGAAGGTGCTCCTGGTTTTGGTCTGCCACCTGGTACCCTGTGCGCTCTTTCAATAGAAAAGTAGGTTGACAGAGTCTTAGGTTTAGATGCTTTTTAATGAGATCTTCCACATATAGGTCTGCTGCCGGCCCTTCCGTTTTCTCCGGAATCCCTAAAATACGAATGTTATTTCAACTGGCCTGGCCTTCGTAATCATCGACCTGCTGTGACATCCTCTCCTGCTTCTTCTGCATTTCGAGCATTTGAGACTGGAGCTCCGACGTATCCGTCTGTAGGGCGGTAGTGACTATCTTGAGCTCCTTGACCTTCTCGTCCATCTTCCGGAGATCGGCCCTGATTAGGGAGACTTCTACTGTAACCGAGTCTACAGAGGCCCTTACTCCATTTATTGCCGCCATGACATCATGCAAAGTTGGCTCCGGGCCCTGCTTGACGGCGGCCTCCCCACCATCTTTGTCCGATTGCGGCGAATCCCCACTTTCACCCGTCTTGGACCATGCAAATTTAGACAGCTGCTTCTGGGCATTGGCCTTAGGACCTCTCCCTCCCGTCGCCATGGCTGCGTATCAGCAGGTTGTCTGCTAGGTGAGGTTCTAGGGCAGCCCCGCACAGAATGTTGCAGCACGTTGGTAGGAGTGGAACCGCCGCTCCTTTATCTCTGTCCTCAGGCTCTGATTGTGCAGGCCAGACTTGACTCCTCCACCTGCAGCAATGTCCATAAATTTGGCGTATGCAGCTGCCCCACCTCCCCACGTGAGGCGTCTCTGTCCTCTCTCCGTGGTGTTCAAGTGCAATAGTCTCTTGGGAGGCTAAAACTCTCGACCACTCTCCCTATAAAATCCGGGCACTCGAGCGCCTTTGTGGCTCTAACCCCAGCTCCCGCAGCACCGATCCGACCGCAGTTAGAACTTGAGGATCAGTAATCAAGGCGCTGCTCCACCATTTGGGACCTGCAAAACACACTGCTCCGCCACCGTACCTCCAGAGAAATTAGCTGTTCTCCCCAGCACCAACACATTTAAATGATATGAAGCCGTCAGGGCTGGCCGCCGTCAATCTAGAGCGCCCCTTACAGCCTCTACCTGCCACAGCGTGAAAGGTTCCTGCGCTCAGTGCGGGCTCCACTGCCGCTGGGCGATGCCCTTATCGGCCATCATGCCAGGTCTCTACCATTAGGTCTCCACCATGTTTTTGTTCACATTCTACCATCTATTCACAGCCCCACCTTTGTGAACTTGCCCAGGCGCCGGCCTCCGTTCCTCTACTCGACACCGCCTTGTCCGCCGGGCCGCGGGTACGGCAAGGCTGCCGAAGTGCACTCCTCCAGTGAGCTGAAGCCTGTATCGAATCCCCGGGCCTCAGCACTCCATAAGGATCTCTGGGTTCTCTTCTCCACTGTAGGCACCCATGAACAGTCGCGATCGGCGCTTCCGCCACAGCGCCCGCTTATGTGCTCTGTTGAAGGAGGAGCGTCAGCCAGGCCTCTCCAGGCTCCTCCCTCCGCGGGTCTGCCTAACCGGCCGCGGGAGTCTGAAATATGTAAGCCGCCCAGTCGTGTCTGCCTCCGCACTTGACTCACTTCCAGTGTATCTGTGTGGGGCCTCCGCACTGTTATCTCCCGGTCCCGGAGTCCGCAACAATGCTTCCCCATACCTAGGCCCCAAAGCCTGGGCCTCTGGTAGACTCGCCCCCCGCCAGAGCACCGTACCGCTATCCTTGATGTCGGCGGCTCCCTTCTGTGTCGCTGCCTCGGGCACTCCTCACCCACTCCTTGCGTTAGGGCAGCCCTCAATTGGCCGTGAAGCCCCCCTGGCCCGATCTCAGCCGCACCCCCGGTCCCCGCTCACTCCGATCCACTCCAGGGAGCCGCCATTGGAGTTCAGGAACGACCAGCAGAAGGGACGATATCGAGCAGCAATACCGCCGCCGGAGGCTCAGAATTTTCCCTGGGGGGCCAGGAGTGAAATGTGTCCGGTACCGTTCATTTTCTTGTCGCGGATGGCAGAGGATGGGACAGGATAGATGTCGGGAAGGTAGGAGCTCGATTAGGCAGCGGCCATTCTCAACGGCAGCTAGCCGGGGAATGTTAATATTGAAAAATAAAATGTAGATGTACTCCATGATATATGTATGAATAACAATGAACTCGCATCACTGTTGTTGAATCCACCTGATGTGACCTCCCCATCAACTTTAAGTCAAAAATACGTGGTCAGGCAGGCCATGCAAGTTAGGCCTAAGGCAACTGATTGACAGATCACAGGTAGAGTGACACGTAACCCTCAGACAAATGTGCAAACAGGAAAACCCAGATCAATCCCACAAATAAGCAGTGACACCACAATGGTCTTAGGAGATTGGCCCTAATAAACACTTTTCGCCGGAGGGGCGCACGTTCCCAAAACCCCGTAAAGTCAGATGTCACACTAAGCTAAGAACATTCAGCCAATCAGAGCCCCGCATGCACACTATACACAGTGATTACAGGCTCCTCATGTCGGACATCTGGACACATACCCATTGGCCCCACATTGTGTCCATGCAAGATCAAGACCCACCTGCACTTCTTATCAAATTACCAGATTTATGGCCCTGTGACTAGGCCCAGATTATTGTTCTAATAGAATTTACAAATTGCTTTATGACACTTTGTAAAATGTATAAAATAATGGCCAAAACCAATGTACTTTGAGACAGTCTTCAGATCCCAACAGAGTCGCCTGTTTTCCCGGTGGGTGCATTTAATTAAACTGATTATTCCTGTTTTGTGAAACACCTCTTGTCTATTATTTTTTCAAGGATAATTCATATTCGAGCAACACTGTTAATAATGTGGTGATGTCCTTAATAATGATAAACATCATCATTGTCACAATCTATGTAAAATGACATAAAAAATCTGCAAAAATTCCACTACATGTCTGTCATTTGAATAGCAGCATGTGCTAGATGGGAACCACTATGTTGCGCTTTTGCCGTAAGTGGGATGATTCTACTTCACAAACATCATTAGTACCAATCCTCAGAGGCAGATACTCGAACTGTGCTTGTACAAAATAAGCACAACACATATAGGTACACTTCATTGCGATCTGTGAGGAAACAGCACTTGCATAATTCATCACCTCTTTGTGCCCCCCCCCCCCCCCCCTTTGACTACCGAAATTTTCATTTTAACTGTGCCACATTGGCAAGTGCAGATTTACAGGTTGACACCTCAGCCCTGCTAACATCTGACTGGAACTTCTAGAGTTGGGACTGTATGGTTTCAAAAGAATCACTTTGCCCACTAGTGACATTAAATTTGATTTAGCCATTAAATCAGATTTAATGGCTAAATCAAATTTAATGTCACTAGTGGGCAAAGTGCAAGTTTAAAAGATGTCACTTTAGTTGCCCAAGGTATCCAGTGCCCATTTATGGTTATACCCTCCTGTGTAGACATGTGGACAACTCCCAGAGAAGGATACCATAGGAGCCTTCATGGTGGAGAGGTGTTACCTCTCCATGGCAGGAAGCCATAAGGATGTTATCCCAAAAGGTGAGTTTCATAGGAGAATCTGCCTTTGAAAGGAAAATAGGAAACACTAGGGGGGGGGGGGCTACTCTATTGTTTACACAAACGGGCTGGCACTAGCGATAGAAAAGGAAAACTCATCATCAAACTGTTATTCCAGGTGTGTGTAGCCACCATGGTAGTCACACCACTGGGTTGGGCTAGGGGGCATTGCATGCCGAGAGAGGGGTTCTGTCATCTTGAGAGTGGGCATGACAGGGACTTCTGGAAAAACTAGATGCCTCACTTCACAGGAAGTTGTCATTAGGGCAGAGGGACCTTTTCTGAGAGCATTTTCTGGCCATAAAGAGGGCACCCCCTGGCACAGAGAACTCAGATCTTGTTGGACTGGAGAAGAGGACTGAAGAAAGACTGCCCTGCTGCACCAAAGACCCGGTTGCACCTATGAAGACTGCATTGGCTAAGCTTGGTGGCTAGAAAAGGAGAAGGGTACTGTACCTGCTGTGTCCTGCTTGTGGAGAAGTCGACTCCTGAGAGCAACTGAAGCAAGAGACTCAAGGGTCAGTTGGCTGACCTCTTGTTCACAGCACAGGGCCACAAAAGCTGAATAAGCCTGCTGGGGTGAGTTGGTAGCCCAGATCTTGGCATTGCCGTTCCACGCTGTCATGCAGCACCAAATACCAAGACCCAATGCTCAAAGTTGCCCCAACATCTGTTGGACCCAGGAGAGTCATTGGAGTGCAAACTGGTCACTCAGAAGGCAAGTTTTTGCCCAAGGAAGGCTTCCAGTGTAACAGCGATAGCAGGCGAATGTGTGCCCAGGGGTAAATGGACTTCTGACAGGCTGAGAGGACTTTGAGGGACGTCAACCTCTTGTCCAGGACTACCTCACCAAGCCTGTGGATCGAGGTTTAGCCCTAGGAAGCCCCTGTCGACTATATCACATGCACAGCATCCTTGAGCATTTTCAGCATCCTCTATCCCTTAAATAAGGATGACTTTCACAGGTCTCCATGGTAAGAGGATACAAAGCCTGGAACTGACTGAAGCCGGGACCACATCCCTGGGGCAGAATTTAAAATTTAAAGGGAAGAGGCATGTGGCCTCTCTCCCCAAGCTGGTTACCAGCTCCAGGGACCCATCTCTTAGGGTCCGATGTGTGTCCCAGGGAACCCAACCCCAGGGACAGTGCTGTTTCCTGCCCAGTAGAGTGCGGGCATTCCCGTCACCCACCGGCACCCTGTATAGGTGCTGGCTGGGGAGCTATCCAGTCTCGGATCCAACCGCACATCGTGCATTGCCACCTTGCCGTGAGTTAGCTCAATCATTATCCTAATCGCCATCAGATCATCGTCAAAATTGTTAAGATCTGTCCATTGTGCGGCTCTCTAGCTCGATCTGAGCATCCATGAGCTTCGTGTGAGTCCACACGGTTCTCCGAAGCACTTTATAATTCAGACTTGTAACTTAACTGTCCTGATGATGATCCTACTGTTGTTTTAAAAGGATTTAAACGTCGTCGACTAATGTAATCAGTATGCACATTAATCCATTGTGTTAAAAGAAGTGCATTAACTGTTTTTTCTAAGCTTGTTACAATTATTCTTAAATTCCACAAGCTACTTCTGTCTTGATTGAAATGTTTTTGTCTAAATGTACTTGTCATGTGTTTGTGTAGGATGCAGGACTATGTCCCACTATATTGATGTGCTCCTATTTGTGTTTTTGACTTTATTGATTCATTAAATTGAATGCCCGGCTGGACATTCTCAATATAGCACTGATTCTAGTCTATATTTATCCTGTCTACTCTGCCTTGTTTAAGGACCACTGTTTCAATATAAAACTGATACCCAAGGTCCTTATCTACCTTGTGGGTTCCCTTGTTCTTTTGAAAATATGGGGCGCTAAAGGGAGCAGCGGAAACCATGGGTGCCCTTCCTGGCCCTCAATACTGGCACATGTTATGGGTGCCTCGGGTGAACATCAGGGCACTCACTGAAAAAAAATGGCAGCTCATGCCGGCACCCAGTATAGGTGCTGTCCGTGGAGACGGCAGTGGCCACAGGAGCCTTGGGCTTCCCCAGGGCCCCAAGTTGTAAAACAACATTTTCAAAAGTGTTATTGCCCCGGGTGGGTAGGGGGAATCCCTTAAATCATCAAATTTGTCTATGGAAATGATATATTAATGATAGTTTTATGGTATGAAAGGGTCTCGTTGAAGAACTAATATATTTTCGTGACTGGCTTGACTCCAGAAGTATAGACGTCCAGTTTTCCATGACTCATAGTGACACAGAAATAAACTTCTTGGATTTGACAATCAAACATGAGGACGGACGGATATATAGTATCCTCTAAACAAAAGAAACCAACCACAACATAATTCGATATGATTCTTGCTTCCATCAGAGAGATCTGAAGGATAATCTACCCTATAAAGCAAACACAAGGAGATGATGGAAGGAGCGCTGAAACTTTTTAGACACTCGCCTCAGTCACAAATCTGAATTGAATCCATCAGCTCACTTCACCAACCAAGTTCAGACCCAGCTATATGTCAATCAGTCTTGCCCCTGTGCCTCATGGGAACAGTCCAGCCCGAACTGCCAAGCCAGGTCTTCCCTGGTCTGGAAACAAGCATCCTGAGACCGGTTTCGGGGTAACACCTGTCATCAGCCTGGCTAGTTTGAATCCAGTGACAAGGTGAGCAAGGGGCCCACATCTGGGCATACGCTGCCAATTTAGGGCGAACAAAGCAAACACAAAGAGATGATGGACTGAGCGCTGAAACTTTTTAGACACTCACTCCCTTAGTCACAGATCTGGGTTGAACCCATCATCGTTCTTTAGCTCAGGGTATGCCCAGACGTGGCTGGGCAGTTCGGGCTGGACTGGTCTCATGAGGTGCAGGGTCAAGACTGATTTGCATATAGCTGGGTCTGAACTGGGGTGGCGAAGTGAGTTAAAGAACGATGATGGATTCAACCCAGATCTGTGACTGGGGGTGAGTGTCTGAAAAGTTTCAAAACACCGTCCATCATCTCCTTGTGTTTGCTTAATTCACCCTATAGCCAGTTTCTGTGGATCAGAAGGAACTGCTAAAGAAATGAGGACTATCTTAGAAATGCTGATATCCTTATTGAGTAATTAGAAAAAAGAAGGTTTCCTAAGAAACTTTGACAGAACACCAAAATGTGTTGTGCCTGGTACATGCCAAGGGACAGCCTACTGGAACCTAAAACTAAGATGAAAATTAACCGTATTGTTTGTGTCACTACCTGTCAAGCCCAATACCTGAATCTAGATTCTTCCACAGGAGCCGAACGGCTGAAGTTCCTCGATGATTTTTACCCAACTCCCCAATGCCGCTAAACCAGAATCTCTCTGATATCAGAAGCAGGGGGGAAAGGGGAATGGGACGGAAAGAGAGACTGCCACACCGGTGTCTTCGTTGGATGCTACCCAGGTAGGGACCTTCTGCACCTGCAACATTTAGCACAAAATTATTACAGCTCTGAACGCCTAACGTACCCTCTAATGCTTGCAATTCTACACTTCTAGTACAGTATGGTTACCTCGTCTTGTGTGGAACCTTGCCTCTCTCTGGTAATATGTGCTTTCCAAAGTAATACTCTTTAATATCAAAAATGTCTTAAAATGGTAACTAATGCAGTATAATTAAAGTGTCATTTTCACTTTCATTCAGCAGGAGACAAAGTTCCAGAGATGGCACTGCAGAGTTGGTGATGTCGGTAAGTATAATATATATATATATATTCCTGCTTACTTGTTGAGTTAAGTGCTGGTAAAACCCCAACTGCAAGAGATGAGGAGTACTCCGGAGATTTTAAGTAAAAGGTCGTCTTTAAGAATCACAGCTACTGCTAATGAATTGCATCTTCTCATAAGCAAATGTCTCTAGTGAGTTTCCAAAAAGAATTGTCTTTAATTTTGACTGAAAAAATGACAAGCTCCCAAAAAGAAGTAGGAACACTGGAACGATAATTCTGGGACAACTGATAGTCTCAAGTGACTGACTATCGAATGCCCACTGAAGGTTTTATCTGACTAAACTATAATGCACTAACGAGTGCTGCCTCACATAAAAGGATACGTTCTCTGGAAACTGGTGCATTGAGGGAAGCGGAAACTCTCTCTCAGGAATTATAGAAAAAAATACCTCACCAAGGCGACACTGTATGATGCGAGCGTTAGAACCTCGCAGAAAATGTAGTCAGGAGATTCAAATGAGTCTGGAATCAAACAGGAAAAAACGGCGCGTTCTGAGGAGAAAAAGAACGCATAGCAGCCGGCGAAGGTAATCAGTTGAAGTGCGCCGGTAATCAGGTGAGCGCGCTCGATACAGCTGAGCTGTCAAAACAAGGGTGCAACACTAGAGCGCTAACCCAATAACCAGGGCCGCCATGTTGGAACAGTGTGAGGTGCTTGATGTTCTCTAACTATAAATTTGCAATTAGCCTCGCCACTAACTGAGACCAATTAATGGGGGAGTGCAACAGGGAATAACCTTGCTTAAGTTTGAATGTTGGACCCAATCGCTTAGGTTCTAAACAACCTTGACTTATCCTGACACTACCTTTCATGGAAGTAGAAATGCTATGAAAAATGATGTTAAAAAATTTGTATATCATCTCCGGGCTAGCATAGTTTCATGGACCAGCACGTTTTGCCCTCAAGCATAATAACTATATCAAAGACAGTCTAGTTTGATCAAATACAGCATGAAAGTAAAAAACCAATGACTTAAGAGCGCTTCTGAATCTCCCACATGTGAAAGGACCCCTTAGATGTGAAAACTGTTCTACGTGTGGCAATACCATTTAAGGCGATGACTTCAGATATAATAATGAAATAATCAAACACATGAAATTCATGAATTGCAATACAAAGAATTCTGCATACTGCATAATATGCTCTTGTGGCAAAGCATATATAGAGAAAAACAATCTGGAAATAAAAAAACGGATTGTACAGCATAAATCCAGAATCTGATAGAAAACTATGAAGTGTCTGAAATTTGCAACATCTTTGGATAAAACCTTCTGCAGTATGCCCACGTTCCTAGAAAATGTTGAGCCCCACATTTGAAAAATACAGGGGCCAGGCAATGAATTAACATCAAACGATGAATGAACTTAAGGCCCCACAGCTCTTGAAGTTATGGATTTAAAAATCCTTCAAATGATGTGCAATCCATGATCCAGGAGAGTTTATCATGTAGGTTTTTAAAGCACTCTGAGCTGGAGTTGCATGCTTCTCTGCTGGAACCCTTGTGGTGGGCTCTATGGCTGCACTTTGTGACCTGGAAAATGCTAAACATTACTCAAATACTTTTTTAATGTATTTTTAATAAATATTGAAAATGTGCTGTGTCAATTACTATTCTATAACATTGTAATGTGAGAATGTATAAATTACACGTTTAATTATAGTGAGTGGTGCCTTTTTCACAAAACCAATAGTTCCGCTTTATATATGTCTATGTGCTGATCCTGTGATACAGCCAGTAGGCTCCCTGCTTTTTATATTTTTATGTTTTGATCCTTTGACAAAGCCAGTAGGATTTCCTTACATAACATGACACACTAATATTTTGTTAAGTGACATAGTCAGTTGTGGCCTGGACCTGCTCCCAAGACTCTGGTGCCCACGACCGTAGGCTGGTCCAGCGGGGCTTGGGCACATGCAGGGTGTTGGGCACACACAGGGGGTTGGGTGAACACAGGCCCTGCACCCAACCCAACACCGCAAGCGATGATGAACATCTTACTTTATGTTAAAAAAAACAATAGAAATTTTCTGAAAGAATCAAAGATTAAAGTGATGTTATACTTAGGAATTGTAATACTATCTTACGAGTCATTAAAGAAAACCTTAGAAAACCACTGAAAAAAACAAAGGTTAAAGGGATGTTACAGTTTGGTGAAAATGTCAGTTAAAATTTAATATTTTAAACAAAATGACTGAAATCCACCAGTTATAGTTATCTCAAGTAACTTTAACTTCTGCCCTAAAGCAACTATAACTCATGCCCTTGCCATGCACTACTAATTGCCTCTTATTTCATATCTACTATATCGCTGATGACATGTTCTAGAACACCATTGATAACATTACTGCAACATCTGAAATGACACCTGTTAGATTTGGGGGTCTCTAGTTGGCAGAGGTAGATACCTTTGACCAAATAGGGGCCCTGGCGTCTAGTCAGGGTAAGGGGGTACACTCCCAAACTAACCCCTGCTCACCCCCTTGGTAGCTTGGCATGAGCAGACAGGCTTATCTAAGAGGCAGTGTGTAAAGCATTTGTGAACACATACAGTAATACATTGACAACACTACAGATAGATACCACACAGGTTGTATTATAAAAAACAAGTATCTTTATATAGGCTTAACACAAGACCACAAATGACAAACATCCACAATACTGTACTTTAGAATGGTATAAATAGCTTAGTTCGCTTTAGATGGTAAATGCGATACTTAGCGTTCAATGTACCTTTGGATGCGTAACGCGATACAAACAAAAGAGTTGCAGGGAAGGTGATGCGTCGGTTCCTTACACGCAAGAACGGTGATGCGTCGGTTCCTTGCTTTGGGGGAGGTGATGCATCGGTTCCCTGGAACCGGAGAGGACGTGATGCGTCAGTTCTTCACCGTGTATGGAGGTGATGCGTCAGTTTCTTTCTGCACTTCTGTGGCGATGCAACTAGCAAAGCCGCAATGCAATGACAACCCGGTGCAATGAACAAAAATGGCGTCTTCTTGATGTTGCGATAACGAAGGGGTGATGTATGCATGCCCGACGGCCGTGCCGCGACTCGGTGAATCTTCTTGAGCCACGACAGGCCCTGCGACACGCTTCTCTGGTAATGCGACGGTGTCTGCTGCGACGGCGACACTCTTCTCCAGTGATGCGGGGCGCTTCTGCGATGCGATGGTGGCAGCGGTGGCACGCTTCCTCAGCGATGCGACGACAGCTGCTGTGGCAGTGACATGCCTCTCCAGTGATGCGACAGCATCTGCTGCAACGGCGACACTCTTCTCCGGTGATGCGAGGCGCTTCAGCGATGCGATGGCGACCACGGCAACGGCGGCACGCTTCCTCAGCGATGTGACAACTGTTGCGGAAGCGACATGCGTCTTCGTCTTGAGTCGTGCTTCCAGCTCCCAGCGAGACGCAGTCTCTCAGAAGGCCCAGCTCAACAGCAGGCACTTCAGATTCCCAGCAAGGGAATTCAGGGGAGCTGGTTGGTGAAGTCTTGTATCCCTGAGACTTCTGGCAGGAGGCCAGCTCTAGTTCAAGCCCTTGGAGATCTTCTTACAAGTTGATGAAAGTAGCACAAAGTCCTTTCTTCTTTCTTTGGCAATCAGGTAACCACTGCAGGCCAATCCTCAAACAGCACACAGCATAGGGATAGCCTCCTCCTGCCATCTCTCTCTCCTCAGCAAAGGTAGTTCTTGTTTCCCAGAAGTGATCTAAAGTCTTGGGGTCTGGGCCCCAGTATTTATACTCATATTCTCTTTGTTCTCTGAAGGCAGAGAGGCCTTTGCCTAGTCCAAACCAGTTCTGGTCAGTCTTGGAGCACTTTGTTTACAGGACTCCTTCTTTCCTTTGACAGCGTGGGCCAGGGACATCAGACGCACCACAGGAGGTGGAGCCAGCATTGTGGAAGGCAGGCACAGCCCCATTCAGGTCCCAGGTGCAACACCTCCCACCACTCTACATGCAGATCTCTCTATTCAGCCTTGTGCTGACTCACCATGTCTCCTGGAATCCCCCAGCCCCTGTCACTCACAAACTAGACATGGAATATACAACCTAGCAGAGGCAGGCTTGGACAGTTAGGCAAGAAAATACCTACATTCTAAAAGTGGTATTTTCTAACACAGAATGTTAAAACCAACTTCACTAAAAGATGTATTTTATCATTCTGAGTTCAGGCATACTAACCTCGAATTTCTACAATGTTCCCTGGGTCAGTTAGGGTTATAAGGTGTTATAATCAAACTGCCCATTCTGGCCTATGGGGAACAGGTAGCCTTCCAATAGTGAAAAACGAAAATGGCTGTAATTCACTATTAAGACATGCCACACTCATCAGGGCTTGTCCTACCTTTTACTTACAATGCACCCTGCCCTTGGGCCTATCTTAGGGGTGTCTGATATGAAGATAATGGAAGGTTTATGGACTGGCAAGTGGGTGCACTTGGCCATTCATCGTGGCAGTACCAGACTGCACATAGGCCCTGCAATGGCAGGCCTGAGACACACTTTACAGGCTGCTTTGGTGGGTGGCACAACCAGTGCTGCAAGCCCACCAGCAGCATTTGGTTTACAAGTCCTGGGCACATACAGTGCACTGTACTAGGGTCTGACAAGTAAACCAAATAAGCCAATCATGGAATCACTAATCCAAAGATCAATTTACAATAGGGAGCACTTGTACTGTGGTACTGATTAGCAGTGGCACAGTGCCCAAAGCATCTAAAACCAGCAAAAACAAATGAGGCAACAGCAAAAAATGGAAGGGAGACCCACGCCAATGATGCCAGGTCTAACAACACCATTGGTGACAACACTCTGCATGGTGGGGACGTGAGTTATAGTTAATTGAATTATCTATAACTGCTGCTTTAACTCGTTAACCGCGGTGTAAAATACGCCGCAGTGCGGGTCTTTTTCGTGTGCGGGAGCGTCCGCGTCGACCAACAGACGTGCGCAGCACTACGGAGGTAGTGCTTGCAACGGCCATTGGCCGACAAACGCAGCGAACGGGTTAAAGGGATTTTGCTTGTTTAAAACAGTATGTTTTGACTGCCATTTTCACCTAACCATAACGTCCCTCTAAACTGTTTTTTTGAGTGAATACACATATTAGGAGAGGGTGGAATTTTGATTATGCCAGGGTAATCGGAGTAATTTTGTTGATTCCGCTTACTATTTGATGCTGAATTACTGATAATAACATGATTACCCCAGCTTGCATAATTAAGAGTAACTTTAGTGAGAAAAAAATCCTACAGCGAAAGAACATTTAGCCAGTTTGAGAGGATGTTCATACTTCCTCCTCGTGTTCTGTTGAACTTAGCACGATTTTTTAGCGTAAAATGCATCTTCACATCCATTTTGGAAATAATAACACTAAATACAGAATTACGCCTCTCACGTAATTCTGTGTAAGCATTTGGCTTACTTGGCCCGCTCAATCGGTTTAAGACAACTACTTAGAATAGAAACAGCTCTATTGTCTCTCAGTGATGATTTACAGTGGATGCTAGGTTCAAGAAACTGAGTTAATATTTGGGCTGGATGGTAGTACACCAGAAGTAATAATGTCCCTAACCCCTGAAGTCCAGGCAAAAGACTGAACAATTCATTACTGAACTCAAACCCTGGTAGCTATGGCACAAAGTAGACAGGCTTAACTTAGTGAAAATGTGTAAAGCGTTTAGAAGTACCAAAACAGTTAAAAAGTCAATGACACAACACAATACAAATCCCACTCCAATTTATCATAAATAGAGGAATATTTACTTAACAAAATGAGAAGAATCCAATAAGGGAAACCAGTGATATGAATGATAAAAGTATAGTGTCAATAGAATGACTAGTTAGCATGTGACAGGGACCTAGGAGTGATTTCAAGCCAACCCCGATGAGGCGTGGGTCGCATACACCATGCAGGCTGATCCTGGTTGAAGATTTCACTTTATGACTTATTCTCTGCAATGGAACTCAAAATCCTCCAGCGGGGCAAGGTTGCGGACTGTTTCTGAGGAAGTCCTCTTGAAGCTGGAGAGCCTTTGGACGAGGTCCTACTGAAGCAATTGGTTTTAGCAGGAAAAACTCCAAACAGGAATCGTTTGAATTTCATACCCAGAAAAGTCCTGTGTTAGCCTGATACTTTTCTTGCCTTCACCAGGTCAGGATTTCTTTATCGGACATAGATTCTTTGTTCAGCTCAAAATCCTGTGTGGGCGCATAGGAGGTTGACCCACTGACCCTTCGGGTCCACCTCTTTGCCCTGTTTACAAATAGGAGCAGGTCAAGCCCTTCAGGTCTCCTTACCCATCTCAAACCACAGGTAAAGTCTGCCGTCTGTTCGTAAACTGGTCCAGAAAGTGTTCTGAGGAGTGTGGGTCAGGTACTAGCTTTGTAGGTTTCACTAGCCAGTGGGCAGGGGTAATTCTTGAACACTCCCTCACCAATAGAGAAAAAGTTCCAGGGGCAACCGTACTCACCTTTGAAGCACATGCTGTTTGTTTTACTGTAAACTGGCCCATAATTTCTAAGGGGAAACCACGAAGGCACAGGCCTTCTGCCCTTAGAAGGGGCTTGAGTGTCAGTGTTTAGGGAGATGAGCAGACCCCTCCTGCTAAGCTACACCAAACTGGCTGTGGGACCGGCACCCTATCCCATTGGGCTAGTGGCCAATTATCTTGCAGAAGGCCTAAAGATCTAAGGCTTCCCCTTGTAATAAACTATGAATAGGCAGGCTTCACTTCTGTCCCTTCAAAGTTAATGAAGTTCCTAAAACATCCCTGGCTGCTCTTCGTGAGCTGATATGGCTCACCTGCTTCACACCAAGTCCATCCCTGTCACCAGGTCTAAGCTATTGTTTTGCCCTGGGAGCTGTTTTCACATTTCATTAAGGTGAAGCCTGACAAGGTAGCTGCTGTCAGACTAATACCATTTTACGTCAAGCAGGTTCACACAGAGAAACTGTTACTTTTTCAAAGTCACTTTTTCTAAATATGTAGTAATCCTACTTTGACACTGAATTGGATTTTTAATAAACATTAAAAATAATGGTTGAACTATTTTTCTAGCTTACCCCAAAACTGAGATAACAGAATTAACATTTTAATCTGCACTCTAGTTTTTCTCGTAGGACACCTAGAGCATTGATCAGTGAAAATAGCTTTTGGAGGCTTGTCACTGCAGGGGCAAGGTAATATTAAGTTTCTATATGTCACCCTTAAATACCATGCACCCTACCTTGTGGGCTACAAGGACTACATTTAGGTGACTTATTAATGTTTAAAAGAAATATTTTTCTGCTGTAAAAAGGGTTATTTTGTGAGGACAGGCTACAGGCTTGAACTACAGCAGTCAGGCTACAATGGTTGGTTTGAAGAGAAATGTTTTCCTTTGTCACACTAGTGTAGGGAACAATAAGTGCTGCAGTCCCCAGGTGATATTTAATTTTCCATGCCATGGGTGTATTTCTGCACCATATACTATGCTCTTATGGGAAGGTAAAACATTTCAATTGGGAGTAAGGCAATTTTTTCAGATTTTGTGGGGTCAGAGCACATGCACTGGGTCTGATTAGCACTGTCCCAATGCTCAAAATACCAGCAGCATCAGTCCAAAGAAACTGGAGTGATCACAACAAAAAGGACACTTTTTCACTCCTTGTGAAGAGGCAGAAGGTATTTGTTTCACTAAAGCTCTCTGCAAACTTCATACGATTTTTCATGATATTCTTTTTTCGATTACATGAGACTGGCATCAGAGACAATGCAATAGCCTGAATTAAATCCTATCTGGAAGATATCTGTCAGTGAGTGAAAATATCCTCCTGTCAGTCTACATTGCCATTCAAGGCAGTGAAGTAAGGAGTATCACAGAGACCATCATTGAGCCCCGAATTATTTAACATTTATGTCGCTCAGCTAGCCTCTTTAATTGATCCTATGGCTTCACCTTTGTCTGATTGAGGATTCTCATGTTTTCTCTACGGAAAAGCTCAAAAATGGCATCGTAGCTGTAGCTTCTTGGATGTCTGACAATGCTTTAATGCTAAATTCGGAATAAGTGGAAATTTTGATTCTGGGTATCCTCTCCATGATATGTAGAAGCCAAGGACTAACGGCGGACTCCAAGTGCCGCACCTCTTTGCTATGTTCCCATAGAGTATAATTAACGATAAAGTTGTAGTTGGTGTGCACAAACTGCTCCTACATCCGCCGTTAAAGGATGCAAACTGCCAAGCAGATAAACAAAGTTTGAAAGAAAATGGAGCGGTGTACTACCAGATTATTCAGTTAAGATCACACCAAGTGGTCAATGTTCTTTCAATAGAAATAGTCTTTTTTGTGATCATCCAACAAAAATATATGAAGACAGTCTCAGCCAGACTTCGTCAGGGTATACGCGAAGATAAGAATTAACTCCACAATGGGGCAATAGTCTGTGTTAAAGACAAACAGTCTCTCAAGAGCAACCAATATTGATCACGTAGCATTTCTTTATCATTTGGCGGGTCTAAGGCAAATGCAGGTGCCTCCTTGATAAGGGCACATTAATAGATTCTGGAGCCGTCAGAGGTCCGTGCTCCCTTCTTGAACCGCCACCGGATGTTTGGTCAGGATATGGTTGAGAAATTGGTATCTGGAAGAACTTGGCAACTCCCTCTGCCAAAGTTTGGAAGATAAAAACCTCAAAATAATATTTGATGCCTCCCTTTCTTTTAAATCACACATCAACATAATGCCATACTTTTGTTTTGAAATACTTGAATTTTTCTGTTAAAATGTTTTCACTTCTATCGTTAGTATCAGTCAAAACAGTTGTCTAAACTGTTATCCTTTCTAGATTGAATTATTGTAATGCCATGTTGAATTATTGTAATGCCATGGTGAATTATTGTAATGCCATGGTTTTGGGAATGTCCAAATATGTATTTGCCACATTCCAACTCCTACAAAATCGATCTGCACAGATGCTGTGCCCCACCAACAAGCATTGGCAAAGCACTATGGCATGCCTACCTGGCTAATTTATGCACAAGGGTTACTTCTGCATTTCCCAGTTCAAACCCCGGCTTTGGGTCCTCTCCTTCCTTGCTTTAGGGCCCATGACACAACAGCTACGCCACTGGAAGAACAGATTTAAAAATTGCACATTTTGCACTAGATTCTTGTACCTTTCGTTTGGTGCAAATGTTGGTGCAAAAGTGCACTGCATCAGTAGTGTCTGTGTGTCGGCTCCGGGTTTTGTTTCGCGAACCATTGACCCTTAGAAATAAATTCGATGAAGATTTGACTTTCCAGTAATAAGCTGAAATGTTTCTGCCGCTCACCGCTACTGCAGTTTTTTTCTTGAAGAACGTTGTGGTGCAACATCCTGAAACTACACTCAAGCGTGTTATCAGCAAAGGAAAACAGCGCAGAGAAAAACATCGAGGTTTCCGGCGTTTTATCGTAAAGTTCCCCCAGGTGAAAGTAGAAACCGGCAGCTTCTGAACTGTTAAAAACTGTTTAACCGACTGAGAACCAAACGCTGTTCAAATCAAAAAAGTTCAAACCGCCCGCTGCCTTCCTCCTTTCTCATCTCTCTATTTTTCCCTTTTTGTCCTTCTTCTCTCTCGCTGTCTCTCCTAAAGCACCTGCTCTGCTAGCTGTAATCAACCTGGAGTAGCTGTAGAAAACAGCAGATGTGCGCGTGGCGACCTTCTGCCTACAAAACCAGCCTCCACTGGCTCCAGCCCACTAGGGAAATGCCAATGCCCGCTGGACTAAATGGGCAGTCTGGTGCTACTTACCTAGGGTGACCAACTGGCATGGGTGCAAATTCAGGACGGAAAGAGTAAAAATTCAGGACAAAGGGTCAAAATTCCGGACAAAAATTCAGGACAGAAGGTCAAAATTCAGGGAAAAACTTCTGGACAAAAGGCAAGCTTTACAGACAGAGGAAGTTGCACAATAGTATAAAAGTGTGTAAATAGACAACCACTTAAGTACAAGTCAAAAAAAGATTATATTAAGTTGAGGCAATCGTGCACTTCCTGGTTTTTTGGTATGTGTGCAGTTTTGAGCAACTGTGCAGGTCTTTTTGGGGTATTTCATATGATAATAATCTATTTATATGGTTACTGCACTGGGTTGCCCAGTCTGATATTTTGTTTACAACTTCTGGTCCTACGCAGGCATGTTTGGTGAGAGAAGCCGTTAGGAAGATCTACTCGGATGGACTTTGTTACCAGCATCTCATATCTGCCTGCCATTGTGAGACGTAAAGCGGCATGCATAGGTGAACTAAAGGGAGGATTGCTGTGATGAACCCACTATAGGGAACGCATTATGGGTGTTTCAGCAAGGGGAACTTAAAATATGGAATCGGACTTTGCTTATGGGGGCTTTGCAGAGAGTTGTACTAGCTAACGGAAGTCACAAAAGTGCTTTTCCCTGCAGCTTTCTTAAAAAAGGCACTGTCGATACACTATCACATAATTTATTTTTGACGCTTTGCCCATTGCTTCAAACACAATATACATCTGAAGCACAGCTCATGGCACTATGAGGCTCTCCCTAAAACCTTACACCTAAAACAAAACATGCAAACATTTACAATTACGAGTGTAACATTCAGATAGCAGTTGGATGTCACTCAAAATGTCATATGCATGATGTATAGATCCCACACGTAAGCACACAGCAAATCCAGAATAGGAACACATTGGAAAGGGAGTAGCCAGAAAATGTAAATACCTCCCACTTTGAAATAAAGCTCTTATGGCACCAAGAAAGCAAAGTAAGTCATCACAACCCTCCCCAGAAGAGCTCTCTTGTCCAAGGATCTAGACATTCATCCTTCCATCAAACCCTTGATATCCACCATTTCAAATGTACATTCTGTCATCTTTTAACCCCTTCGCTGCTAGGCCTTTTCCCCTCCTGTGCTAAGCCTTTTTTGGGCTGTTTTGGGTAGTGCGCTCTTAGGCCCCTGTAACTCTTTGACCACATTAGGTATCCACGCCAAGTTTGCGTCCTTTTCTTCCAACATCATGGGGATTCTAAAGGTACCTAGGGTTTGTGGATTCTCCTAGAGGGTTCCCAGAAATTAGTCAAAATACAGCAAAATTTAGTTTTTTTGTGAAAAATGGGAAAAACTGGCTGCAAATGAAAGCGTCTGGGTTTTCCTCTGCAAATGGTATCAAAAAAGGGTTTGTGGGGCTGAAATCACCATTTCTCCAGCTTTTAGGGAATGACAGATTTTTGTCAGAAATTCAACATTTTTTACACAGTTTTGGCATTTTTCTGTGACATACCCATTTTTTGCTATTGTTTGTGCTTCCATCCTCCTTCCAGTTAATGGTAGAAATGAGTACAAAAGCAATAATGGATCCTGGAAAGCTATACATTTTTGAAAAGTAGACAAAATTCTGAATTCAGTAAGGGGTCATTTGTGTAGATCCATCAAGGTTTCTTTATAGAAACTAACAGTTAAATATAGGAAAAATTTTAAACTAGTTGAAAAAAGCAGCCTTTTGTGTCAACGTTTTCACCTGTAACTTCTTCTAATTATGACATCTCTTTGAAAGCAATGTACCGTTACATCCGCTGGACCTTCCTGGTTGTGGGGATATATAGGACTTGTAGGTTCACCAAGAGCCCAACGAACCCAGAGTAAAAAACTGAGCAGCATTTTGTAATGGTTTTTTATTATGTTCCGGGTATATAGCAATTATTGTGGGAAAATGTATACATGGAAAAATCGGTATGAAAGACACCTATGTATTTCTGAAATGGGAACAAATTACAGAGTTTAGAAACAGTGCATATTTGTACATTTTCGAAATTGGGAATACTCATACATGAGAATTATTGGTCATTTTTCAAAATGACTTTTTTTTACACAATGTCTTTCATTTGGAAGGGTGAAATGCATCAAAAATCAATAGGTAATAACAGTTGCTTTACAAATCTGAACTACCCTAAGTCTCCCGATAAAAATGGTACCTCACTTGTGTGGGTAGGCATAGTGCTCATGACAGGAAGTGGCTCAAAACCTAACGTGAACACACCACATTTTCACAAGGAAAATGTACACATTTTTTGCGAAGAGTCTAGCTGTAGTTTTTGAATCCTAGCTCTGCCGGCACCTAGGGAAACCTAGCAAACCTATACATTTTTGAAAAGTAGACACCCAGGGGAATCCAGGATGGGGTGACTTGACTGCCTCCCACCATGATCTGTTACCCAGAATCTCTTGCAAACCTAAAAATTGACAAAATAAACACTTTTTCCCCACATTTCTGTGGTGGAAAGTTCTGGAATCTGCGTGGATCCACAAATTTCCACCCACCCCGCGTTCCCCAAAGTCCTACGAGAAAAATGGTACCTCACTTGTGCGGGTCGGCCTAGTGCCCGCGACAGGAAACGGCGTAAAACGCAAAGTGGTCACACCTCAATTTTGCAGTGAAAAATGACCCTTTTTTGGCAAAGTGCCTAGCTGTAGTTTTTTAACCCTAGCCCTGCCAGCACCTAGGGAAACCTAGAAAAACTATACATTTTTGAAAAGTAGACACCCAGGGGAATCCAGGATGGGGTGACTTGACTGCCTCCCACCATGGTCTGTTACCCAGAATCCCTTGCAAACGTAAAAAACTTGACAAACAAAACACATTTTCCCCACATTTCTGTGATGGAAAGTTCTGGAATCTGCGTGGATCCACAAATTTCCACCCACCCCGCGTTCCCCAAAGTCCTACAAGAAAAATGGTACCTCACTTGTGCGGGTCGGCCTAGTGCCCGTGACAGGAAACGGCGTAAAACGCAAAGTGGTCACACCTCAATTTTGCAGTGAAAAATGACCCTTTTTTGGCAAAGTGCCTAGCTGTAGTTTTTTTAACCCTAGCCCTGCCAGCACCTAGGGAAACCTAGCAAACCTATACATTTTTGAAAAGTAGACACCCAGGGGAATCCAGGATGGGGTGACTTGACTGCCTCCCACCATGATCTGTTACCCAGAATCCCTTGCAAACCTAAAGATTGACAAAATAAACACTTTTCCCCCACATTTCTGTGGTGGAAAGTTCTGGAATCTGCGTGGATCCATAAATTTCCCCCCACCCCGTGTTGCCCAAAGTCTTACGAGAAAAATGGTACCTCACTTGTGCAGGTTGTCCTACTGCCCGCGACAACAAATTGCACAAAATGCAATGTGGTCACACCTCAATTTCGTAGTGAAAAATGACCCTTTTTTGGCAAAGTGCCTAGCTGTAGTTTTTGAACCCTAGCTCTGCCGGCACCTAGTGAAACCTAGCAAACCTATACATTTTTGAAAGCTAGACACCCAGGGGAATCCAGGATGGGGTGACTTGACTGCCTCCCACCATGATCTGTTACCCAGAATCCCTTGCAAACCTAAAAAATTGACCAAAAAAACACATTTCCCCACATTTCTGTGGTGGAAAGTTCTGGAATCTGCGTGGATCCACAAATTTCCACCCACCCCGCGTTCCCCAAAGTCCTACGAGAAAAATGGTACCTCACTTGTGCGGGTCGCCCTAGTGCCCGCGACAGGAAACGGCGCAAAACGCAACGTGGTCACACCTCAATTTTGCAGTGAAAAATGACCCTTTTTTGGCAAAGTGACTAGCTGTAGCTTTTGAACCCTAGCTCTGCCGGCACTTATGGAAACCTAGCAAACCTATATATTTTTGAAAACTAGACACCCAGGGGAATCCAGGATGCGGTGACTTGAGTGCCTCCCACCGGGGTCTGTTACCCAGAATCCCTTGCAAACCTAAAAAATTGACAAAAAAACACA
The DNA here is from genome assembly GCF_964204655.1 of Triturus cristatus. Lineage (NCBI taxonomy): Eukaryota > Metazoa > Chordata > Amphibia > Caudata > Salamandridae > Triturus > Triturus cristatus. The sequence continues at coordinate 886,362,056 of NC_140594.1, forward strand.
TTTTCCCCACATTTCTGTGATGGAAAGTTCTGGAATCTGCGTGGATCCACAAATTTCCACCCACCCCGCGTTCCCCAAAGTCCTACGAGAAAAATGGTACCTCACTTGTATGGGTCGGCCTGGTGCCCGCGAGAGAAAACGGCGCAAAACGCAACATGGTCACACCTCAATTTTGCAGTGAAAAATGACCCTTTTATGGCAAAGTGACTAGCTGTAGTTTTTTAACCCTAGCCCTGCCAGCACCTAGGGAAACCTAGCAAGCCTATATATTTATGAAAACTAGACACCCAGGGGAATCCAGGATGGGGTTACTTGAGTGCCTCCCACCATGGTCTGTTACCCAGAATCCCTTGCAAACCTAAACAATTGACAAAAAAAACCACATTTTCCCCACATTTCTGTGATGGAACGTTCTGGAATCTGCGTGGATCCACAAATTTCCACCCCCGCGTTCCCCAAAGTCCTACGAGAAAAATGGTACCTCACTTGTGCGGGTCGGCCTAGTGCCCGCGACAGGAAACGGCGCAAAACGCAAAGTGGTCACACCTCAATTTTGCAGTGAAAAATGACCCTTTTTTGGCAAAGTGCCTAGCTGTAGTTTTTGAACCCTAGCTCTGCCGGCACCTAGGGAAACCTAGCAAACCTATATATTTTTGAAAACTAGACACCCAGGGGAATCCAGGATGGGGTGACTTGAGTGCCTCCCACCCTGGTCTGTTACCCAGAATCCCTTGCAAACCTAAACAATTGACAAAAAAACACATTTTCCCCACATTTCTGTGATGGAAAGTTCTGGAATCTGCGTGGATCTACGAGTTTCCACCCACCCCGCGTTCCCCAAAGTCCTACGAGAAAAATGGTACCTCACTTGTGTGGGTCGGCCTAGTGCCCGCGACAGAAAACAGCGCAAAACGCAACGTGGTCAAACCTCAATTTTGCTGTGAAAAATGACCCTTTTTTGTCAAAGTGCCTAGCTGTCGTTTTTGAACCCTAGCCCTGCCGGCACCTAGGGAAACCTAGCAAACCTATATATTTTTGAAAACTAGACTCCCAGGGGAATCCAGGATGGGGTGACTTGAGTGCCTCCCACCAGGGTCTGTTACCCAGAATCCCTTGCAAACCTAAAAAATTGACAACAAAAACACATTTTCCCCACATTTCTGTGATGGAAAGTTCTGGAATCTGCTTGGATCCACAAATTTCCACCCACCCCGCGTCCCCCAGAGTCCTACGAGAAAAATGGTACCTCACTTGTGCGGGTCGGCCTAGTTCCCGCGACAGAAAACGGCGCAAAACGCAACGTGGTCACACCTCAATTTTGCAGTGAAAAATGACCCTTTTTTGGCAAAGTGCCTAGCTGTAGTTTTTGAACCCTAGCTCTGCCGGCACCTAGGGAAACCAAGCAAACTTATATATGTTTGAAAACTAGACACCCAGGGGAATCCAGGATGGGGTGACTTGAGTGCCTCCCACCATGGTCTGTTACCCAGAATCCCTTGCAAACGTAAAAAATTGACAAAAAAAACAAATTTTTCCCACATTTCTGTGATGGAAAGTTCTGGAATCTGCGTGGATCCACAAATTTCCACCCACCCCGCATTCCCCAAAGTCTTACAAGAAAAATGGTACCTCACTTGTTCGGGTCGGCCTAGTGCCCGTGACAGGAAACGGCGCAAAACGCAAAGTGGTCACACCTCAATTTTGCAGTGAAAAATGACCCTTTTTTGTCAAAATGCCTAGCTGTAGTTTTTTAACCCTAGCTCTGCCGGCACCTAGGGAAACCTAGCAAACCTATATATTTTTGAAAACTAGACACCTAGGGGAACCTAGGATGGGGTGACTTGAGTGCCTCCCACCAAGGTCTGTTACCCAGAATCCCTTGCAAACGTAAAAAATTGACAAAAAAACCCATTTTTCCCACATTTCTGTGATGGAAATTTCTGGAATCTGCATGGATCCACAAATTTCCACCCACCCGTGTCCCCCAAAGTCCTACGAGAAAAATGGAACCTCACTTGTGCGGGTCGGCCTAGTGCCCGTGACAGACAACGGTGCAAAACGCAACGTGGTCACACCTCAATTTTGCAGCGAAAAATGACCCTTTTTTGGCAAAGTTACTAGCTGTAGTTTTTGAACCCTAGTTCTGCCAGCACATAGGAAAACCTACCAAACCCATGCATTTCTGAAAACTAGACACCCGGGGGCTTCCAGAGAGGTATGGCTTGCGTGGATCCCCCAACGTTTCCTTACCCACTATCCCCGGCAAACCTCAATTTTAGCTGAAAAAATCACTTTTTTCACACATTTTGGTGTGGGAAAGTTGTGGCATCACCGGGCTCACACAAATTTACCACCACCCAGCGTTCCCCCAGGTCTCCCGGTAAAAATGGTGCCTCACTTGTGTGGGAGGTCCAAGTACCCGCGGCAGGCAAGGGCCCAAAACGTAGTGAGGCGACATCAAAATGGCCTGTCGCAAAACCACCTGGTTTTGCAAGGGGGGTCACTTGGGTTTTTGGCCCGGTGCTCAGTGGCCTTTTAGGGAAACCTACCAAACCCATAAATTTCTGAAATTTAGACAACCTGCGGCTTCCAGGGAGGTATGGCTTGCGTGGATCCCCCAACGTTTCCTTACCCTGAATCCCCTGCAAACCTCACTTTTAGCTGAAAAAATCACTTTTTTCACATATTTTGGTGTGGGAAAGTTGTGGTATCACTGGGCTCACACAAATTTACCACCACCCAGCGTTCCCTCAGGTCTCCCGGTAAAAATGGTGCCTCACTTGTGTGGGAGGCCCAAGTACCCGCGGCAGGCAAGGGCCCAAAACGTAGTGAGGCGACATCAAAATGGCCTATCGCAAAACCACCTGGTTTTGCAAGGGGGGGTCACTTGGGTTTTTGGCCCGGTGCTCGGCGACCATCTAGGGAAACCTACCAAACCCATACATTTCTGGAAACTAGACACCCGGCGGCTTCCAGGGAGGTATGGCTTGCGTGGATCCTCCAACGTTTCCTTACCCAGAATCCCCTGCAAACCTCACTTTTAGCTGAAAAAATCACTTTTTTCACACATTTTGGTGTGGGAAAGTTGTGGCATCACCGGGCCCGGTGATGCCATAACTTTCCCACACCAAAATGTGTGAAAAAAAGTGATTTTTTCAGCTAAAATTGAGGTTTGCAGGGGATTCTGGGTAAGGAAACGTTGGGGGATCCACACAAGCCATACCTCCCTGGAAGCCACCGGGTGTCTAGTTTTCAGAAATGTATGGGTTTGGTAGGTTTCCCTAGATGGCCGCCGAGCACCGGGCCAAAAACCCAAGTGACCCCCTTGCAAAACCAGGTGGATTTGCGATAGGCCATTTTGATGTCGCCTCACTATGTTTTGGGCCCTTGCCTGTCGCGGGTACTTGGGCCTCCCACACAAGTGAGGCACCATTTGTACCGGGAGACCTGGGGGAACGCTGGGTGGTGGTAAATTTGTGCACACTGCCAGCCAAGCTCCAGTCCACACACACCACCAGCCAAGCACCAGTCCATGCACACCACCAATCCACGCACACCGCCAGCCAAGTACCAGTCCATGCACACCGCCAGCCAAGCACCATTCCACCCACACCGCCAACCAAGTGCCAGTCCACACACACCAACAGCCAAGCGCCAGCCTACACACACCGCCATCACATTTAGGATTTTTTTAGACGAAAATAAAAACACAAACAAATCGCAAACAGATACAAATCTACAAACACAAAATCAGAAACTAAATACATTGCACTAACGCCAACCTTGAAACAGAATCAAATTTTCCAAAGAATACAGACCAGGCAGTTCACTTTACCACTCATAAATGCTCCCAAAAATTCTTTTGCGTGTGGTACGCTCTAAAACAAGCAGGGACACACAGCCCAGGTTTAGAAGGACAGTCGGGGCAGTACATACGAATCTCCTTCCGCGTACCTCTTCGCCAACAGACTCTACATCTCCTACTGGGAAAATCTTTTGAGCGTGTGGGAGGAATGTGATCAGGAAAGTGGCGATCTCTCAATCTAGCAATATCCTCCACCACTCTAACTCTAGGAACACTTGCCTGTTCCACTACAACAAGGCTGCCTATTACAGACTTCTGAAACTTAGCAAAAGTCATCTTTGACTCAGGGCAAGAATCCTGGAACACAACAAAAGCATTAAAGGTTGCCAAGTGGAAAAGATGGACAGCCAACTTCTTGTACCAAATGTAAACCTTACGAAGAGCAGCGTAAGGTTCCAACCTTTGCTCTACACTGTCAACACCACCCATGTGTCTATTATAGTCTAAAATGCACACAGGTTTGCGCGCTTCAGCAACCTGACCCCAAACAGTCAGAGGTGCAGTGCTTTCGTCATGGATGGTAGTCAGCATGTAGACATCTCTCCTGTCTGAAAACTTCACAGCAAGAAGCTCCTCGCAACGCAACACACTGCACTGTCCCCGCACAAGCTTTTGACAAACAAGTTCTTTTGGGAAACCTTTACGGTTAGAGCGGATTGTGCCACAAGCAACAGTGTCCACTTTGGCCAATTCCCTGAACAACCGCACACCAGTGTAGAAGTTATCTACATATAAATGGTGGCCTTTGTTAAAAAAATCCTCTACCAAGATCCCAAACAATTTTCTCAGTCACTCCAAAAGTGGACGGACAACCAGGGGGGTTAATCCTGGATTCCTTACCGGTGTACACCCTGAAATTAGAGACATATCCAGTCCTACTGTCACACAGCATATACAGCTTAATTCCATAGCGTGCCCTCTTACTAGGAATGTATTGCCTAAAAACCAAGCTGCCCTTGAACAACACCAAAGACTCATCCACTGCAATTTCTTTCCCAGGAGCATAGATCTCAGAAAATCAATCAACAAAGTGATCAAGGACAGGCCTAATCTTAAAAAGACGGTCACACTCAGGGTGATCTCGTGGCAACGCTAAACCATTATCAACAAAATGCATCATCCGAAGCAGAAGCAAATACCTGTCACGACTCATGACTGCCAGAAAAATAGCAGTTGCCATCAAGGGACTAGTAGACCAATATGAAGACATTGATGGCTTCCTTAGCAAGCCCATCAAAAAAGTTAAACCCAAGAACTTCTTCATCTCTTCAAGATTTGTGGGAGTCCACCGGGTAGCTCTAGAGTGTGGCTTAAGACTGGCACTGTTGCCCCTCAAAAACTGTTCGGCATACAAATTAGTCGGCTCAACAATCTCTGCCAAAAACACATCGTCCATAAACAACTGAATAAAAATTATCGGCAAAAAGTTTTCAGTATTCACTCTACACCCTGGAACACCAGTAAAGTCTGGCAATGCCGGCTGCACCATGCCAGGGGCGACCCAGAGGTCATCACTTTCAAAGGGAAGCCTTGCAGCCTGTGACGCGGTGGAGAAGCAAGGAGCAGGAGAGCACTATTTCTGGGATACTTCGTTTATTAAAGAGTCATAAACGGGTAAGCGGAACAAATCTCTTCTTTCGAATTTAAGCTCAAAGTCAAAGTCTCGGGCAAGTCTCTCTCTGGGTTCCTTCCGAGGAGGGATCTACGTCAGGCTTCCTTCTTCCGTCTGGTCGCACCAAAAGGGAAAGAGACGTCTTGGAGACTTGGCAGTCCGCCGGTGATTTCCCAAAAAGAAAAGAGAACAAGAAAACTATAGAAAGGCCGTCGTTTAGCGGCGCATTGTTCTTGGGAAGGGGGGGTGAGGGAGCACCAAATTCCTAAGCCCTGCACCGAGTGTGGGTGAAAAGGGTTGGGGTAGGGGTAGTGACGTGCTCGGGGATCCTAGATTACGGAGTACTAGGGCTCTCCCGTTTGGCTCCCCGCCTCACCCCTTGGCTCCCGCCCCGTACTGATGTTTTCCAGAGAGCCCCTAGGGTCCCCCGTACCTTGTCAAGCCATGCCCCTCCAGGGACATGGCTCGCGTGCTGGCGGTACCGGATGAGGTCCGGCTCCCTTCTTTCGGCTGGTCCCTCGGTCCCCAGCGAAATCGTCCGGTCGTCGTCGCGGTCCTGCTGAACCTCTGGGTCAGTCCCCTCGTCCCAGGCGCGCGGCGGTATCCACCAGGTCTGGATGGCTTCGTTTGCGGCTCTTCTTTCCGTCGCTCCCCGCGTTGCTCCGCTCTCTCCTTCTTCTTCCGGGTTTTGTAGATCCGCCTCTGTGTCACGTGATCGGGTCAGCTGGTGTGCTTCTTCCTGACGTCGTACCCTTGGGTTAAAGGGGAAGAGATCTGACGAGTCCGTTCCCGGCTGTAAAAGGAGACAAGGAGAGAGGTAAGCGGGAAATGGATCTTCCTGCGGTCCGTCTGGGGACGGTCCGTCACACATCCCTTCCCCAGCATGTTCCCGATCGGGGAACAGAGGGACACGGGAGAGAAAGTCTGCGTTCCCGTTGTCCACCCCCTTCCGATGCCTGACCTCGAAGGAGAAGGGTTGCAGGGAAAGGAACCAGCGCAGGATGCGAGGATTCTGCCCCTTGTTGCGGCTCATCCACAGTAAGGGGGCATGGTCCGTATAAAGTATGAAGTGGGAGCCTTCCAAGTAGTAGCGCAGTTTATCAATAGCCCATTTCAGAGCCAGGCATTCTTTCTCGATGACAGGGTATCGCTGTTCCCTCGGGAATAACTTGCGGCTGAGAAATATGACAGGATGCTCCACGTTGTTGGCGGACAGTTGGGACAAGACAGCCCCTAACCCATGCTCTGAAGCATCAGTGTGTAGGATGAACGGTTTGGTGAAGTCTGGTGAGTGGAGCACCGGGCTGGAGGTTATGGCTTGTTTCAGGAGGTGAAAGGCGTTCAGGACAGCTGGAGAGGGGTGGTTGAGTGCGGAGGGTGGTGTCCCTTTCTGGAGGAGGTTTGTGAGGGGAGATGCAATCTCTGAATACTGGGGTATAAACCTCCTGTAATAACCAAGGAGACCTAAAAACGCCCTCACTTCTTTCCGTGTCTGGGGAAAGGGTGTCTCAGTGATGGCCCTGACCTTTTCCTCCTGTGGTTCTATAAGGCCTTCTCCCAACAGATATCCCAAATACCTGACCTTCTGGAACCCTACAGTCGATTTTTTTGCGTTGACATGCAACCCCGCGTGGTCTAAGGCCTGTAGGACGCTTTCTAGGTGTAGGAGATGTTCCTCCCAGGAGGGACTGAAAACGACAATGTCGTCTAGGTATGCTGAGCAGTAGTGTTGATGACCTGCTAGGACCCTATTCATAAGCCGCTGGAAGGTGGCAGGTGCCCCATGCAGACCGAAGGGTAAGACGGTGAACTCGTAGAGGCCCAAGGGTGTAGAAAAGGCCGTTTTCTCCCGATCCTCCGGTCTGAGGGGGACCTGCCAATATCCTTTGGTTAGGTCGATGGTGGTGATGTACTGTGCGGTTCCAAGCCTCTCTATCAGTTCGTCTATGCGTGGAAGGGGGTAGGCGTCACATTTTGAGATCGCATTGACCGCCCGGAAGTCCATGCAAAACCTGACCGAGCCGTCTGGTTTAGGGACCAACACAATCGGGGAGGACCAGTCGCTTTGTGAGGGTTGGATGACCTTCAACTCTAGCATGTTCTCTACCTCCTTCCGTATGGCTTCCCGTCTTGCTGCAGGTATGCGATATGGTTTGAGTCGTACTCGTTTCCCGGGGACAGTGTCTATATGGTGCTCAGCAAGACTAGTTTTCCCAGGACGATCAGAAAAGAGGTGTGAATATTTGTATAGGACCCGGTGTAGGGAGGATTCCTGTTCTGTCAAGAGGTCAGGGTTCACCACTAGGTGACATAGGGTGGAGGCATCGCCCGTAAGGGGTTCGATAGAATGGATCTCCTTGGGGAGAGGTCCTAGCCACTTCTTCAGGAGATTAATGTGGTACAATTGGGTACGACGGGGCGTGATTTGTATTCGGTAGGTGGTAAGCCCAACCTTCTCCAGAATCTTAAACGGGCCTTGCCATTCGGACCGTACCTTAGATAGGGAAGAAGGCAACAGGACCAGGACCCAATCCCCTTTCTCAAGGATCCTCCATTTTTTCCCTTTATCATAGACGGTTTGTTGTTTTCGCTGAGCCTTTTCAAGGTTGGAGTCAGCAAATTCCCGGAGTTTTCCTAGCTTGGAGCGCAGCCTCCGGGTATAGTCAAGAAAGGACCGGGTCTCCTCTTCCGTCTCGTGCTCCCAGCTTTCCTTGGTTATCTCCAAGAGACTGCGAGGTTCTCTCCCATATAAGAGTTGGAATGGGGAACACCCTAGGCTGTCTTGGGGTTGGCTCCGGATGGCATACAGGGCCAGGGGAAGAAGGAGGTCCCATTCTCTGCCCTCTACTGTCAAGAGTTTTGTTAAGGTCAATTTTAGCGTGGCATTGTAGCGCTCGCACAACCCGTCTGTTTGGGGGTGATAGACTGACGTCTTTAAGTGGGCGATGTCTAAGGTCTTGCAGATTTGTTTCATTAGCCGAGACACAAAAGGCGTTCCTTGGTCCGTTAATATTTCCCTGGGGATCCCTACCCGAGAAAACAACTCTATCAGCTTTGTGCTGATATTCTGGGTAGTAGGGGTCCGTAGGGGAAAAGCCTCGGGGTATCTAGTAGCGTAGTCGACCACTACTAAGGCGTACAAACAACCGTTCTTGGTGCGTGGCAGAGGTCCTATGAGATCCATCGCTACCCTCTCAAAGGGTCGGCCTATGATTGGTAGTGGTTGTAAGGGGACACCCGGGGGCCTGTAAGGGTTTTTCCTTTGACATACCTCGCATTCGCGACAAAATTTTGTAACCTGAGTAAATATGCCTGGCCAATAAAAATGTTGCAAGACCATCTGTGTGGTTTTCTGTGCTCCCCTATGTCCGGCTAGTAGGTGAGTGTGAGCGTAAAACAGTACTTGCTCTCGGAAGCTTTGGGGAACTAGTAGCTGAAGCATCCCCCCCTTTTCTCCCTGCCTCTACAAGAGGTCCTTTTCTATGATGAACCTGGGGTACACGACAGGGGGGTTGGTTTTTATGTCTTTGGCCTGGATCCAAGCATTCTGAAGGGTGGGATCATTCAGCTGACAGAACCGAAAACTACCATCCTGAAGCCATGGCCTCTGGGTTAGCAATGATGAGGGAACCGGACTCCGAAGACTAGGGTCTTGTACATGGCACCTTAAGAGAGAAAGAAAGTCCGGGTTGTCTTGGCCTACTATCATCTCCTCAGGGAGGGAAGGGACTATACCCAGTTTAACGTTCAACACCCTTCCGCTGGGTAGTCTGACGGGAACTGTAGAGAGGGGATAGACCTTGACATCTCCGTGTACACACCTGATGGGGACAGTTTCCATATGAGAGGGATCTAACGGAGGCAAGATGGAGGTGCGAATGACAGACTGGCGGCAGCCTGAGTCTAACAGCGCTTTTATAGGGATTTTGTTCACAGTCACACTTACATAAAAGGCTGGACCCAGTTCATCTGTGTACAGGATGGGACGGGGTAGATAGCTCACATCCATTGGCTCATCTGTTACCTTCCTCCGTGGGCAAAGCCGGGCGATGTGGCCCCACTCCCCACAATCGAAACACTGTGGACCCTTTGATGAGACAGGTTCGGTACGGTACTGTCGAGGTCTGGGTGGGGGTTCGGGTCCGAGTCGAGGTGTTTTTTTTTCAGGTTTTGGGTGAGGAGTAGGGGCACGAGAGGACTTCTCGACTTCCCAGGGGTAGGAGCGGGGCTGCGCCCGGTAATAGGACGTGGCCATATTAACTGCTTCTTCTGGGGACAATCCTGAATGTTGTTTTAGCCACCTTTGTATGGGATAAGGAAGGGCTTCAAAGAACTGTTCTAAATAGATCTGCTCCATGATCTCCTCTTTACTATGTAGGTCCGGTCTAAGCCATTTGTCCGCAGCTGACCTTAGTTTGAAGTAGAAAGTCTTGGGATTATCGGCTCCGGACCAACGCTCCTTCCTAAAGCGGACCCGATACGCTTCAGGGTCTAAGCCCAAGTGGTCCAACACGACCCGTTTTATCTCAAGATACGGGGCGTTACCATGAGGGTTGGCCACTTGATAGGCGGCTTGGGCCTCTCCCGTAAGTAACGGGGCCAAAAAGAAGGGCCACTTGACTTCGGGCCACCCTGACGCGCGTGCGGCCCTCTCGAAATTCAACAAGAAGGAATCAGGATCCTCCCCAGGCTGATACTTCTGTAAGGACACGTGTGGCCCAGTGCCTGCCTTGTTTTGCAATTGCACAACCAACTCTTGACGGTCATCAGCCACCTTCTGAAGCCGCTCCACTTGTCCTGCCATACTGTCCTTGAACATGGCCCTATCAGCTTGGGCGGACGTCATCTGTTTTTCAACGGCCCACTCAAGCTTCTCCTGGCCGCGGATCAATTGTTGGATTAGGTTCTCCATGATGGGGCGTTATGCGATCCCACTTCTGACACCACGTGTGACGCGGTGGAGAAGCAAGGAGCAGGAGAGCACTATTTCTGGGATACTTCGTTTATTAAAGAGTCATAAACGGGTAAGCGGAACAAATCTCTTCTTTCGAATTTAAGCTCAAAGTCAAAGTCTCGGGCAAGTCTCTCTCCGGGTTCCTTCCGAGGAGGGATCTACGTCAGGCTTCCTTCTTCAGTCTGGTCGCACCAAAAGGGAAAGAGACGTCTTGGAGACTTGGCAGTCCGCCGGTGATTTCCCAAAAAGAAAAGAGAACAAGAAAACTATATAAAGGCAGTCGTTTAGCGGCGCATTGTTCTTGGGAAGGGGGGGTGAGGGAGCACCAAATTCCTAAGCCCTGCACCGAGTGTGGGTGAAAAGGGTTGGGGTAGGGGTAGTGACGTGCTCGGGGATCCTAGATTACGGAGTACTAGGGCTCTCCCGTTTGGCTCCCCGCCTCACCCCTTGGCTCCCGCCCCGTACTGGTGTTTTCCAGAGAGTCCCTAGGGTCCCCCGTACCTTGTCAAGCCATGCCCCTCCAGGGACATGGCTCGCGTGCTGGCGGTACCGGATGAGGTCCGGCTCCCTTCTTTCGGCTGGTCCCTCGGTCCCCAGCGAAATCGTCCGGTCGTCGTCGCGGTCCTGCTGAACCTCTGGGTCAGTCCCCTCGTCCCAGGCGCGCGGCGGTATCCACCAGGTCTGGATGGCTTCGTTTGCGGCTCTTCTTTCCGTCGCTCCCCGCGTTGCTCCGCTCTCTCCTTCTTCTTCCGGGTTTTGTAGATCCGCCTCTGTGTCACGTGATCGGGTCAGCTGGTGTGCTTCTTCCTGACGTCGTACCCTTGGGTTAAAGGGGAAGAGATCTGACGAGTCCGTTCCCGGCTGTAAAAGGAGACAAGGAGAGAGGTAAGCGGGAAATGGATCTTCCTGCGGTCCGTCTGGGGACGGTCCGTCACACAGCCCCAGCCTGCAGCCCAGATGCCTCTTGCCGCACTACACCAACGGGAAGCCTTGCAGCCGCAGGCTGCAGCCCAGAAACCTCTTGCCGCACTACACCAACGGGAAGCCTTGCAGCCCCAGGCTGCAGCCCAGATGCCTCTTGCCGCACTATCGGCACATCAGTCTCCTCCTTTAACACAGACACTTCATCCGCACTAAGAGTATCTTCATCATCCGATGACTCCATATGGAGAGAAAACTCACTGCCAGAATCGTCCCCTGCCTCCTCTGCCTCAGATGCAGAGTCAGTCTCTGAACCATGGTCAGAGGAAGACTCAAAAAGCAAACCAACAACCTGCTGAGCAGTAATCCTGCGGCTAGCCATTATACTTACTAAGATAGTAGACTGCACAAACAAGTCAACAACAACCAACAATGTGCAAACCAAGTAAGTAAAGAAATGTGTACCTTTATCACAAAGATCAATGTACAAAAACTATAGAATTCAATTACAAGAGACAGCTACACTCACCAGAACCTACTCTGCAGTGACACAGCAAAAACCAACGATATCCAACTAGAAAGAAGAAAAAAAAACAAATTACTCACAAGACAACAAAATACACATCGAGCACAAATGCAAACAGTTTTTGACACTCAAAAACCAAACATACTGCTATTATTACACCATTTGCAAAAAAAAATTCATGCAGAGAAATCAAACACATTTACATTGTACAAAAAAAAGTCTCTTACCAAACTACACAAACAGCAGAACCACCAGTAACGAAACCGCAAACTGGAAAGAGCAAAAGCCTTCACCTAGAACAAAAACATTTTTAAAAAGCATTACAATTGTAATTCACAAAAAATATAACAATAAACACATTTTAACATGCTATGTTACCCAAATGGTCAATCGGGTTGCGTGCTAGGTGGGGCAGAAAACAGCAGGAAAGAAAAAAACAGGCTACTCTGTCCCGGGGCGGGGGGGGGGGGGCAAATACATATTATAAAAAATTGCCCCCCGGAAGCGACCCTTGCCCAAGGGGTCACTTCCATTTTTATTTAAACTAATTCCCTGGTGTCTAGTGGGCTTTTCTGCCCACCCCCCCGGGACCATAAACGGCTACACAAAAGACCGATCTGCCCCTAGGGGGGGCAGAAAAGTCTTAATAAAGATTTGGGACCCCAGGAAGCGACCCTTGCCCAAGGGGTCGCTTCCTTTATGCAAAAAAATAACATCCCTGGTGTCTAGTGGGCTTTTCTGCCCCCCCCCTGGGACCAGAAACGGCTACACAAAAAACCGATCTGCCCCCAGGGGGGGGGGGGGGGGCAGAAAAGTCTTAATAAATATTTGGGCCCCCAGGAAGCGACCCTTGCCCAATGGGTCGCTTCCTTTACTCAAAAAATAACATCCCTGGTGTCTAGTGGGCTTTTCTGCCCACCCTGGGAGCAGAAACGGCTACACAAACGACCGATCTGCCCCCAGTGGGGGCAGAAAAGTCTTAATATTAATGTGGGCCCCCAGGAAGCGACCCTTGCCCAAGGGGTCGCTTCCTTTACTCAAAAAATATCATCCATGGTGTTTAGTGGGCTTTTCTGCCCCCCCCCCCCGGGAGCAGAAACGGCTACAAAAACAACCGATCTGCCCCCGGGGGGGCGGGGGCAGAAAAGTCTTAATATCATTATGGGGCCCCAGGAAGCGACCCTTGCCCAAGGGGTCCCTTCCTTAACGCAACAAAGACATCCCTGGTGTCTAGTGGGCTTTTCTGCCCCCCTGGGAGCGGAAACGGCAACAAGAATGACCGATCTGCCCCCAGGGGGGGCAGAAAAGTCTTAATATTAATATGGGCCCCCAGGAAGCGACTGTTCCCATGAGGCACAGGGTCAGACTGATTTGCATATGGCCATGTCTGAACTGGGGTGGCAGAGTGGGCTAAAGAATGGTCATGGATTAAACCCAGATCACTTGACTGGGGGTGAGTGCTTGCAATGTTCAACACTCCGTCCATCATTTCCTTTGGTTTTGCTTTGTTCGCCATATGTTGGCAGGGTATGCTCAGACGTGAGTCCCTTGCTCACTTTGCCACTGGATTCAAGCAAGCCTGGCTGAAGACGGCTGAAATGCCAGAAACCGGTCCTAGGAAGCTTGTTTCCGGTCCAGGGAAGACATGGCTTGGCAGTTCGGGCTGGACTGTTCCCATGAGGCACAGGGTCAGACTGATTTGCATATGGCCATGTCTGAACTGGGGTGGCAGAGTGGGCTAAAGAATGGTGATGGATTAAACCTAGATCACTTGACTGGGGGTGAGTGCTTGCAATGTTCAACACTCCGTCCATCATTTCCTTTGGTTTTGCTTTGTTCGCCATAAGTTGGCAGGGTATGCTCAGACGTGAGTCCCTTGCTCACTTTGCCACTTGAGTCAAGCAAGCCTGGCTGAAGACGGCTGAAATGCCATAAACCAGTGCTAGGAAGCTTGTTTCCGGTCCAGGGAAGACATGGCTTGGCAGTTCGGGCTGGACTGTTCCCATGAGGCACAGGGTCAGACTGATTTGCATATGGCCATGTCTGAACTGGGGTGGCAGAGTGGGCTAAAGAATGGTGATGGATTAAACCCAGATCACTTGACTGGGGGTGAGTGCTTGCAATGTTCAACACTCCGTCCATCATTTCCTTTGGTTTTGCTTTGTTCGCCATAAGTTGGCAGGGTATGCTCAGACGTGAGTCCCTTGCTCACTTTGCCACTGGAGTCAAGCAAGCCTGGCTGAAGACGTCTGAAATGCCAGAAACCAGTGCTAGGAAGCTTGTTTCCGGTCCAGGGAAGACATGGCTTGGCAGTTCGGGCTGGACTGTTCCCATGAGGCACAGGGTCAGACTGATTTGCATATGGCCATGTCTGAACTGGGGTGGCAGAGTGGGCTAAAGAATGGTGATGGATTAAACCCAGATCACTTGACTGGGGGTGAGTGCTTGCAATGTTCAACACTCTGTCCATCATTTCCTTTGGTTTTGCTTTGTTCGCCATAAGTTGGCAGGGTATGCTCAGACGTGAGTCCCTTGCTCACTTTGCCACTGGATTCAAGCAAGCCTGGCTGAAGACGGCTGAAATGCCAGAAACCGGTCCTAGGAGGCTTGTTTCCGGTCCAGGGAAGACATGGCTTGGCAGTTCGGGCTGGACTGTTCCCATGAGGCACAGGGTCAGACTGATTTGCATATGGCCATGTCTGAACTGGGGTGGCAGAGTGGGCTAAAGAATGGTGATGGATTAAACCCAGATCACTTGACTGGGGGTGAGTGCTTGCAATGTTCAACACTCCGTCCATCATTTCCTTTGGTTTTGCTTTGTTCGCCATAAGTTGGCAGGGTATGCTCAGACGTGAGTCCCTTGCTCACTTTGCCACTGGATTCAAGCAAGCCTGGCTGAAGACGGCTGAAATGCCAGAAACCGGTCCTAGGAAGCTTGTTTCTGGTCCAGGGAAGACATGGCTTGGCAGTTCGGGCTGGACTGTTCCCATGAGGCACAGGGTCAGACTGATTTGCATATGGCCATGCCTGAACTGGGGTGGCAGAGTGGGCTAAAGAATGGTGATGGATTAAACCCAGATCACTTGACTGGGGGTGAGTGCTTGCAATGTTTAACACTCCGTCCATCATTTCCTTTGATTTTGCTTTGTTCGCCATAAGTTGGCAGGGTATGCTCAGACGTGAGTCCCTTGCTCACTTTGCCACTGGATTCAAGCAAGCCTGGCTGAAGATGGCTGAAATGCCAGAAACCGGTCCTAGGAAGCTTGTTTCCGGTCCAGGGAAGACATGGCTTGGCAGTTCGGGCTGGACTGTTCCCATGAGGCACAGGGTCAGACTGATTTGCATATGGGCATGTCTGAACTGGGGTGGCAGAGTGGGCTAAAGAATGGTGATGGATTAAACCCAGATCACTTGACTGGGGGTGAGTGCTTGCAATGTTCAACACTCCGTCCATCATTTCCTTTGGTTTTGCTTTGTTCGCCATAAGTTGGCAGGGTATGCTCAGACGTGAGTCCCTTGCTCACTTTGCCACTTGAGTCAAGCAAGCCTGGCTGAAGACGTCTGAAATGCCAGAAACCAGTGCTAGGAAGCTTGTTTCCGGTCCAGGGAAGACATGGCTTGGCAGTTCGGGCTGGACTGTTCTCATGAGGCACAGGGTCAGACTGATTTGCATATGGCCATGTCTGAACTGGGGTGGCAGAGTGGGCTAAAGAATGGTGATGGATTAAACCCAGATCACTTGACTGGGGGTGAGTGCTTGCAATGTTCAACACTCTGTCCATCATTTCCTTTGGTTTTGCTTTGTTCGCCATAAGTTGGCAGGGTATGCTCAGACGTGAGTCCCTTGCTCACTTTGCCACTGGATTCAAGCAAGCCTGGCTGAAGACGGCTGAAATGCCAGAAACCGGTCCTAGGAGGCTTGTTTCCGGTCCAGGGAAGACATGGCTTGGCAGTTCGGGCTGGACTGTTCCCATGAGGCAGAGGGTCAGACTGATTTGCATATGGCCATGTCTGAACTGGGGTGGCAGAGTGGGCTAAAGAATGGTGATGGATTAAACCCAGATCACTTGACTGGGGGTGAGTGCTTGCAATGTTCAACACTCCGTCCATCATTTCCTTTGGTTTTGCTTTGTTCGCCATAAGTTGGCAGGGTATGCTCAGACGTGAGTCCCTTGCTCACTTTGCCACTGGATTCAAGCAAGCCTGGCTGAAGACGGCTGAAATGCCAGAAACCGGTCCTAGGAAGCGTGTTTCTGGTCCAGGGAAGACATGGCTTGGCAGTTCGGGCTGGACTGTTCCCATGAGGCACAGGGTCAGACTGATTTGCATATGGCCATGCCTGAACTGGGGTGGCAGAGTGGGCTAAAGAATGGTGATGGATTAAACCCAGATCACTTGACTGGGGGTGAGTGCTTGCAATGTTTAACACTCCGTCCATCATTTCCTTTGGTTTTGCTTTGTTCGCCATAAGTTGGCAGGGTATGCTCAGACGTGAGTCCCTTGCTCACTTTGCCACTGGATTCAAGCAAGCCTGGCTGAAGATGGCTGAAATGCCAGAAACCGGTCCTAGGAAGCTTGTTTCCGGTCCAGGGAAGACATGGCTTGGCAGTTCGGGCTGGACTGTTCCCATGAGGCACAGGGTCAGACTGATTTGCATATGGCCATGTCTGAACTGGGGTGGCAGAGTGGGCTAAAGAATGGTGATGGATTAAACCCAGATCACTTGACTGGGGGTGAGTGCTTGCAATGTTCAACACTCCGTCCATCATTTCCTTTGGTTTTGCTTTGTTCGCCATAAGTTGGCAGGGTATGCTCAGACGTGAGTCCCTTGCTCACTTTGCCACAGGATTCAAGCAAGCCTGGCTGAAGACGGCCGAAATGCCAGAAACCGGTCCTAGGAATCTTGTTTCCGGTCCATGGAAGACATGGCTTGGCAGTTCGGGCTGGACTGTTCCCATGAGGCACAGGGTCAGACTGATTTGCATATGGCCATGTCTGAACTGGGGTGGCAGAGTGGGCTAAAGAATGGTGATGGATTAAACCCAGATCACTTGACTGGGGGTGAGTGCTTGCAATGTTCAACACTCCGTCCATCATTTCGTTTGGTTTTGCTTTGTTCGCCATAAGTTGGCAGGGTATGCTCAGACGTGAGTCCCTTGCTCACTTTGCCACTGGATTCAAGCAAGCCTGGCTGAAGACGGCTGAAATGCCAGAAACTGGTCCTAGGAAGCTTGTTTCCGGTCCAGGGAAGACATGGCTTGGCAGTTCGGGCTGGGCTGTTCCCATGAGGCACAGGGTAAGACTGATTTGCATATGGCCATGTCTGAACTGGAGTGGCAGAGTGGGCTAAAGAATGGTGATGGATTAAACCCAGATCACTTGACTGGGGGTGAGTGCTTGCAATGTTCAACACTCCCTCCATCATTTCCTTTGGTTTTGCTTTGTTCGCCATAAGTTGGCAGGGTATGCTCAGACGTGAGTCCCTTGCTCACTTTGCCACTGGATTCAAGCAAGCCTGGCTGAAGATGGCTGAAATGCCAGAAACCGGTCCTAGGAAGCTTGTTTCCGGTCCAGGGAAGACATGGCTTGGCAGTTCGGGCTGGACTGTTCCCATGAGGCACAGGGTCAGACTGATTTGCATATGGCCATGTCTGAACTGGGGTGGCAGAGTGGGCTAAAGAATGGTGATGGATTAAACCCAGATCACTTGACTGGGGGTGAGTGCTTGCAATGTTCAACACTCCGTCCATCATTTCCTTTGGTTTTGCTTTGTTCACCATAAGTTGGCAGGGTATGCTCAGACGTGAGTCCCTTGCTCACTTTGCCACTGGATTCAAGCAAGCCTGGCTGAAGACGGCTGAAATGCCAGAAACCGGTCCTAGGAAGCTTGTTTCCGGTCCAGGGAAGACATGGCTTGGCAGTTCGGGCTGGACTGTTCCCATGAGGCACAGGGTCAGACTGATTTGCATATGGCCATGTCTGAACTGGGGTGGCAGAGTGGGCTAAAGAATGGTGATGGATTAAACCCAGATCACTTGACTGGGGGTGAGTGCTTGCAATGTTCAACACTCCGTCCATCATTTCCTTTGGTTTTGCCTTGCCCAAGGGGTCGCTTCCTTAACACAACAAAGACATCCCTGGTGTCTAGTGGGGCATCCCTGCTCCACGATCGCGACGCTGTGCGCGATCGTGAAGCAGGAATGCCCAGCATTGAGACATCAGGGGAGAGGAAATACTCTTTCCTCTCCCCCGATGCCTCAAGGCATCCCAATTTCCCCCCCCCCGACCCCACCAGAGGCAAACACGTACCTCGTTGCTTGGACGCGCTGGAAGAAATGAATTCCAGCGCGTCCAATGCTTCCTGATGACGTCGACACGCGCTTTGCGTGCTGACGTCATGGGGAAGCGTGGGGGGGGCTCAGGGGTGGCAGCGGAAACTCTTCCACTGCCATCCCCCTCTGTGGGGGCAGGATCGATGCCCCAGGGGGGGAGCGCCAGCGCTTGCCCCAGGGGCTGTGCTCATGACGGAGCGGTTCCGTCATAAGCACAGCCCAACCGATGCTCATGACGGAACCGCTCCGTCATGAGCATCGAAGGGGTTAATTCTTTCATCCATCATTCAGTCTTTATTCTGTCCTTCCGTCTGTGTGTCCATCCATATCAAACCTTTTCAACCATTTGCAAACCTATTCATCATCTATCCTTCCATCCATCATTTCACTCATCCGTCCCTCCATCCACCCTTTCACTCATCCATCCATCATCCATCCACCCTTTCAACGAATCCATCCTTTCACTCATCCATACACTCTTCCACCCATCCACCCATTCACTCATCCATCCAGCCATTTACCCTTTCACCCATCCAGCCATCCTTTCACTTTCTCATCCATCCACACAGTCACTTATCCATCCACTTATTCAACCTTTCACTCATCCATCCTTTCTCCAAGCTCTTCACCCTCCCTTTCACTCATGTGTGCATTCTTTCACTCATCCATCTTTACATTCTGCTTTTCACTCATCCATGCACCCATTCGCCCATCCATTCTCCCAATCATTCACCAATGCATTTACTCATCCATCCATCCATTTTCCCATTCTCTCCCCATTCCCATTTTTACCAATTCCTTCACTTACTCACCCACCTTTTCACATTAATTATGATCTGAGCCTTTGTCTGCAGAGTTGAAGACAGAAGAGGCCCATCAAGAACTTCACCCCTGCGGTAGTTCCCAAAGCAAGCGGTGCGGTGGGATGGGAGTGGATGAGTTCACTATGCCCCTGCACATAGTCAATCTGAAAACTTGGAAGTCATGAGTCATGCATGATGCACAGTACCAGGACGTGAGGCGATTGTGACATGGGGTTGTTTCCAGTGCTTTAAGTGGGTTGAAAAAACTGGGGTCTCTCCAAGGGGCGTGTCTGATGTAATTAAGAGCGTGGCTTAAAACACCCAAGCTAAAAATATGTGCTGAGCATAAGGTGCCGCCCGACTGGTATTTTGCTGTTTCTATCATTGCATCCACTAATAATAGACCTACAACAAGCCATGACTATAGGCTTGGTCAATGGGTGTTAGTTGCATAAAAGAAATAAAAAAGCAGCAACTATGGCTTTGTTGTGTAGAATATTAAAAATGCTTCAGCTCTGAAATGATGAGACTGTGTAAGAACTACAACCTCTTCTTTAACTTCTTTCTCCAGCTTCTTTTCATGAACTGGCACATAGCAGCATGGGCGTTTTTGTACATTTGTTTTGTACATTTCTTCTATCTGACAGAATGTCCTTCCCAAGACCGAGGCAGGAGGAGGCCCACCACATGCTGTAAGAGCCCAGACTGGCCCATTGTCATTCCGTATGGGGCAATCAGCCGCAGACAGAAGGACAATGGGCGGCGTGGGATCTTCATGGACAACGGATGTGAGGTCCAAATTACGGATGGTCCGTGAAATTTACGGATGATTAGTCACCCTATTCTGAATACCCTTTGACCTCACTGGGTGGAAAGCCCATCACCCATTTGCTTGTAGCCTCCAGACTGACTATAATTACCACCCCCAACCACACCTTCAATACAAAATGGTGGTCCAGGGTCTGATCTATACATGCAATGATAAAGCTTACAGCATTTGTCAGGGATAAGGTCCTGAATTTTGAAACAACATTGCCCCCTATTCTCACCTACATCAAATAACAAGATTTACAGATAGGATCAAAAATTGGGGTACATTAAAGGTCATATGGAGTGAAATTATTTAGATGCATCCATTCTCACCAGTTGGTATAGACAAGAAAACAATCAATAATACTATGTCAATATGAAACCTCCATGTCAACACATCAATGCAAAATGATCGGATCAAAGAATGAAAAGAGGGGACGCTTTTCTGAAGAGGAAGCCCTGCTGCTGTTCTTTGCTCTATGCCTACTGGGGGCCTGCCTTTACCATCAACTGTTCGCCGGACCCGCTTCGCGGGTCCCGCTTCACCAGCATTCCCTTGGGGAGAACTGCGCTGTGTCCGTGAGGCTTGTGGTGCTCTGGGGAACTGGGTAGGGCTGCAAGCGTTTCAGCAGGGACTCCGTGTCCCAGGAGTCCCTGCCTGGCCGATTGAAAACACCTGGCCCGCTCTCCCTCTCAGCCCCGCCCCTGCACACGGTGTGTGAAAAGGATTCTGCCTGCCTTTCCTCACTGGGACGCTTTGCTGAAGAGGAAGCCCTGCTGCTGTTCTTTGCTCTCTGCCTACTGGGGACCTGCCTTTACCATCAACTGTTCGCCGGACCCGCTTCGCGGGTCCCGCTTCACCAGCATTACCTTGGGGAGAACTGCGCTGTGTCCGTGAGGCTTGTGGTGCTCTGGGGAACTGGGTAGGGCTGCGAGCGTTTCAGCAGGGACTCCGTGTCCCAGGAGTCCCTGTCTGGCCGATTGAAAACACCTGGCCCGCTCTCCCTCTCAGCCCCGCCCCCTGCACACGGTGTGTGAAAAGGATTCTGCCTGCCTTTCCTCACTGGGACGCTTTGCTGAAGAGGAAGCCCTGCTGCTGTTCTTTGCTCTCTGCCTACTGGGGACCTGCCTTTACCATCAACTGTTCGCCGGACCCGCTTCGCGGGTCCCGCTTCACCAGCATTACCTTGGGGAGAACTGCGCTGTGTCCGTGAGGCTTGTGGTGCTCTGGGGAACTGGGTAGGGCTGCGAACGTTTCAGCAGGGACTCCGTGTCCCAGGAGTCCCTGCCTGGCCGATTGAAAACACCTGGCCCGCTCTCCCTCTCAGCCCCGCCCCCTGCGCGTCACTCTAACTATATTTTTGCCATCCCTCCCTGCTGCGCGGGAGCGCGCGGGGGAGCGCCCGGGGCTAAGCCCGGGCAAAGGGCGGGTCGTTTGAGGCCGTTCGAGGACGGTGGAGGCCGGGACCGGGCCACCCCCTCTTCATTTGTCCTGTCTTGCTGGACTTCCCTGGGGTTCACACACCTGCCCCTCTATATATTCATCGGCAAGCCATTTATCCCACTGATACAATGGTGCTAACAAGAGGCAGGAAAAAAAAGGCCGCGGGAGGGGTGGGTAACCTCCTAGGACCAATGGACGATTTTATCATTAAGGCAAACTCTTTTATTGATCAGAGTATCAGCCTTATGGAGGGTAGGGTGTCTTTAGACCTTGCACGCGCCAAGAGATCTTCCTTGGGTACTCTAGCGAGTGTAAGATCCCCTGAGCTAGTTAATGCTCCTGAATCTAGGTCACTGAATGAAGGTAGGCGTAGCTTACCAAGCATGGTGGATTTATCTGCATCTCCGCTATCAGACCTACAGACCAGCACAGATCTGGAAAAATCCCCCGACCTCCTCCCTCAATCCCCACAACTATCCTCGCAAGTTACACCAGATGAAACAAGAAGAGATAGAGGGAGGAGGGAGGGTGCTGTGAGGAAAAGGAAGATAGACATAAACCAGCCTTCCCTAGTTCCCAATACACCAGTTTTTAATAAATCAGTTTCTAGGCCTAGTTCAACTGAGAGCTTACACTCGAGAAAGGTACAAGTAGTTCACTCTGCGATATTACACCGCTCAGCACACGATAGTTCCGACCCCATCTTTGTGGCCTCATTGACTGATGTCCCTAGTGGTGGAGACCCACTCCGGTCTGATAACTTACAGATGTCATTAAACAGTATAGCGGATCTATTGAAATCACTACTCACCCCAATAGAACTTAGGTTAACGAAAATAGAAAATAAATTGACCAATCTTTTAAATCTGCATAAGACTAAGCAGGTATTAGGGACACAAATTCCACGAGCAAAAAACCAGATTCAGAATCCAGCCAAATCAGCACCCCCACAAAATCGTATTTCTACTCCTACTGCCCCATTACAAAAATTAATTCCATCTACTAACTCAAAAATTAATAGTCCAGTAAAACCCGCCCCTAAAAACACCGCCACCTCAACAGTGGCAAGTACCTTGCCCCAAAAAACAATGGTACAAAATGCTCAAGTCTCAACAAATTCGGCCTGCCCGTTGACAGCTTCAAAAACGGCACCCTCAGTTTCTGACACAGGTGGTATGAGGGTAGATCAACTGCCCAGACTTCCTGTTGACTTGCCTCCGGAAGCCTACCCCCTTGTGGCAGTAATGACAGGTGTCCCTGAACTCTTGGATTATAATTCAGAACCCACATGGTCCCTAAAGAATAAAGTGCAATTCTGGCTCAACACCAATTGCCCTGTCCCACCGACAAGGTCCTACAGGATCCTTATGGTACGTAGAACCACCTGGGTGGGCCAAGGCCGGAAATCACTGCCAGGCGACTGCATCGTGGTAACCTTTGATGATCCTAGAGCAGTCGACCATATCTGTGCATGGGAAAAATCATGTGAAAGTGGAAGAATAAGCATCAAATGGCTTTCCTTCTTTTACCCACCAAGGTTGTCAAACATCCAAGAGCCATCTTGGCAACCGATGGGTCCCCGCTATTTCGACCATGACAGCCACAGGCAGACAATGGGTCCCTGCCATCCCCAATATGAAAATTCTTGGAAAACGGTGGGGCATCGACACCTGGGTAGAGACTGGGACAGTTGGGGTGGGACACATACGATGAGGGAGGTAAACCATGAGCGCACTCGCTGGGTTCCTTGGTCCGGTATTCCCACACATAACCGATTCAGCGGTCTAGAAATGGTCGATTGACCACTAACATTGATTGACCCCATTAACCCAAAGCCTATTATGGACAATGTCAATACACCGGATTTAAACAACCCAGTTATATTTGGCGAAACAGAGGGGACTGGGGTAACAAGGACACAGGCGCTTGACGGTGCTAGCACAACCAATAGGGAATGTAGGCTTTCTTCCTCCATTGTGACTCCTCAGCTATTAACGACACAACATTTACCCAGCGACATTAGCTTTAGTATAAGCTCCAGTGTAGCAACCACGGAAGTTAGGCCGAGTTTTTCATCTTACAGCCTGATTACGTGGAACGTGGCAGGTTTGAGTAAAAAGGTCCACCAGCAAGCATGGCTGGATGTTATTAATAAACATACCATAGCCTGTTTGCAGGAAACCTGGACGACCGAGGAAATCCACATTATAGGATTCCAAACCTTTCATTCGCCCGCACTTATTAGTAAGCAGGGCAGGAATAAAGGAGGCCTTTGTACTTATGTGGCTACAACTGCGGAACTCAGGGTCAACAAGTGTCTTAACGCAGAGTTTTATCAGGTCCTGATCTTTAAAGGGCCCCGCTCTGTCAATGTAATTTTAATTAATTTTTATAATAACGTACCATCTATCCATACAGAGCACGTTCTTCACAACCTTCTAAATAGCATAATATCTTTAATAGACAATCTTGTAGGTGAGAAGGTGTTAATCTGGGTAGGTGACTTTAATTGCACTGTCTGCCCCCTTTCTGCAACTGGTTTGTGCGGCCAAGCAGATTATGGGGAAGACTGCCCTACCCATTTCACCCACTCAAAATTAGGCAACTCCCTAAATAACATGATGTTCTATTTGAATTTATCCTTTGTAAATGAACTGTGCAGCCCGATCGTCCCGTTTCAACCAACTTTCAATGGGCGAGGATGTAACTCCACCATAGATTTTACCTTAATGTCCCCGGCCCATGCTGGCTGCATAACCCTCTGGGAGACTGGAAAGGATCTCTTCGGAGATCATTACCCCATATCATTCTCTGTAAAAACAATGGGAGAACGTAGTCAACCCAAGAAGAACCCTAATTATGCCCCCAAGGTTAATCTCGGTGCTGTAAATGGGTATGTTGTCAAATGGGATAAAGTTGAGCCAGCTGGCTTCCTAAAGAGCTTGGTTTCGACGTCTCTTGAGGATATTCATGTATGTTTAACAGCTGACATGGAGCCTGATAAAGTCGTGGCTGCCTTTACTAATATCCAACGGACAGTAAAAGATCTTTTATTTAGAGAACATAGGCAAACAGCTAAGCGCCCACAGGGTTGGTTTGATAATAAATGCACCAAAGCTTTGACTTCTCTCAAAAAGGCCCTACAGACTAAACCAAAAAACCAAGACCTAATCCGTCAAGCTAGAGGAGCTTACAAATTGACCATTAAAACGAGAAAAGCCACCCTTAAGCGGGAGGCGTGGGCGGCCTTACGTGAGGCCTCGCTACAACGCGATAGTACATTATTTTGGAAAGTGGTAAATGCCCCTTACCTGCAAAGCAGAGCGGAAGATATCTTAGACGTGGCTATCCCAGGGGACACCTGGGTGAACCATTTTAAGCAGTTATATAATAGTTCAACTGTAGGGCACTGTCCTCCTTCGCTAACTCTCAGTTTGATGGACCCCGGCGGACCAGGCGAGCGAAATGCTTTTCCGTTGAATATTACTTTCAGCCTCCAAGAGGTCATTAAAGCTATTAAGGACAGTCCACCCGGCAAGGCTCCGGGTCCCGACGGTGTCCCAATCGACGTCTATAAGGCAGAGATGGATTTATGGGCACCCTTACTTACCAATGTTTTAAACAAGTCTAACCAACAGGGATTTGTGGCATCTTGGCCTGACGCTACTGTCGTGCCAATATTCAAGAAGGGTGACAGAAACGACCCAAATTGTTATAGGCCAATCTCTCTTCTGGATGCACTGATGAAGGTGGCCGGTAGGATTATCCTAAACCGGATCCAGAGTTGGGAGACTGAAAATCAGGCCATCTCTAATTTACAATACGGTTTTAGGACGGGAAAGGGAACGGTTGAGCAGTGCTTGAACCTGGCCTTAATTATTGCAAAGTACACTCAAGCGAAGAGCGAAAAGTTATATATTTCCTTCATTGACCTAAGCTCAGCGTTTGATTGTGTGAATCATGAATTCCTCTGGAACACACTCTCTTCTTTGGGCCTTGATGCCCAAATCATCACGTTTATTCATGAACTTTACAGGGACGCAGGGGCAAGGGTCAGATTTGGACGTCTGGGGGAATGCTCAGATAAATTCCCTATCTCGCGGGGGGTCAGACAGGGGTGCATATTGGCTCCCCTGTTGTTTACCATTTACATTAACTCTATTGGAGAACACCTAAGTAATTTTCAATATGACTACCCCGCCATAAAGGGTACCTCAGTGCCCCTATTACTTTATGCTGACGACGCAGCAATTATGTCGCGTACTAGGATAGGTCTACAGCGGGCGGTGGTTCAATTTACCTCCTTTATGAGGGATAGGGAATTAAAGGTGAACACTTCTAAATCTTACAACATGGTCTGTGGCAGGGGCCTTAGAAGTGCACCTTGTTCTATTTATCTGGACGCCCAAAAAATTGAAACCACTGAGAAATTCTGTTATTTAGGTGTGACTTTTGATAGGAGGGGGAGCTGGAAGCCGGCAATAGCAACAAGGAAATTAGCCTTTTTACGTTCTGCGGGAGCCCTGAACAATTTTTCTGCAAAAATTGGGGGGAAGCCCGCTATGGAACTAATACAAATCTATAAGGCCAAAGTTGTCTCCTCAGCCACCTATGGGGCAGGGCTCTGGGGGATAGAAAATGTGCAGACGCTACAAAGCTGTGAGAATCAGTTTATCTGCCACTTACTAGGAGTCTCTAAATTTTCATCAACTTACATGACCCATATAGAAGTAGGCCTTCCCTACATTAGTGACATTGTTAACATCTCCCCTCTTTTACTGTGGCATAAGGTCTGGGTGACAGAGGAGACATCCTTAAATAGGGAAGTAATTACTGACTGTCTCACAATGAACGGAATGGCCAATATTAGGTGGCTCTCCTACGTGAAAAATCTTTGTGTAAAGATAGGACACCCAGAATTCTTTGATAACCCGCCCAGCTTGGATGGGCTATCGAGAGACGCCTTGAAAAAGTTGGCTCTTGACCACCGGGTAATGGAAAGATGGGACAAGGAGAAAATGAAACCTACTGTACTCCGGTTTCAGGAAATTACTCAGTGCGAGGGTCTCCAATATTATCTTAGCTCAGAATTAAGCCCATATGCACGCACATTGCTGACTCGCCTCAGATTAGGCATGTTTTTTCACTTAGTTACTTTTCCCCTCTGTAATGACTGGTCCACTGAAATTCCTTTGTGCCCATGTGATGATATCTCCAGACAATCGGACATACATTGTGTCTTTTTTTGTGTATTTTACAAAGTCCCGCGTAGAGCTCTTCTGTTACCCGTTCTGAGGGCATGGGGGATTCGTACCTGTAAATTAGCATACATGAAATTACTGCTATTAGAAGATGATTCCCTTATTCATGCAGTTTCAAGTTTCTTAATATTAGTAATTAAATTTAGAAAATCTATGCAATCCTCATGTTCTTAATCTGTTCCCGAATTATTATGATCTGAATCTCTTTTTAATGATATTTTATCTTGAATGTATGATCAAATAAGCTTATGTTGTTGACCCTGTTTTATCTTTAAAAATGTTTGTATTATGTGCTTTTATGATTTTATCCTAAATCGAATAAAGCTTGTTTTGATTTGATTTGATTTGAAAAGAGGCTCAGAAGAAGAAGACGTGTTCCCTGTGTCCAGGTAGCAGTAAACTTCTTCTAGCACCTTCAGGGTCTCTGGTGAACTGCTGAAGCTTTAATATAAGACATAACTGGTGATTGGGCAATGACAATCCCTCCCTCCAATCCCCCACGATAACTCTCTGAGAGATTTGTAATCAGGCCCAATGTGCTCAATGCACTTCCCCCCTAAAAAACGAAGAGTTGTAAAGGGGTGGAGGTCTTCTTGTTTGGATTGGGGTCTCACAGCGAATCTTGAAAGATTGATGAACTACCTTAACCCTGTAAACCAGTGCTACTTTGGACCAAGTATCTGCAACAGGAACACTATTATTGATTATTAAATAAATTGTTTAACCTCCTGCTGATGCCACCTCCATCTTGTTCTGGGTCTTGCTTTGTCACAGCACTGAAAGAGAAGATACACAGGCCGATCAGCAAAACTGAGGTGTGCTGCGGAGCCATTTTATGGCTGCAGGTGGTGGCATTTGCCGCCCCTAGTAAAGCCTGTGCACGGGTTAGAATGGGAAGATTTACTATTCTTTCACGCAAAGCAGCAAAGGAACCTGCTGCGTTGGGTTGCATGAAAGGTAGAGAGCAGAAATGAGCCACAGCTACTACGAGATGGCACACTTCTGCTCTCTCCCAGCCTTGGCGCACTTGAGGCAGCCTAGCACCAACACAGGCACCCTTGCGCCACAAGGGTGCCTACGTTACGGGCAGAATTGTTTTTGTGCAGTAGGCATACCTGCCACAGCCAGGCTATAAATGATAGGCCTGAGGTAATTTCACTGTCACTTAGTGGGTGGCACAATGGCTGCTGCAGTCCACTAGTGATACAGCTAGTTTTCAT
The DNA here is from genome assembly GCF_964204655.1 of Triturus cristatus. Lineage (NCBI taxonomy): Eukaryota > Metazoa > Chordata > Amphibia > Caudata > Salamandridae > Triturus > Triturus cristatus. Next base: position 886,389,804 of record NC_140594.1, read on the forward strand.
CAAGATTAGGCATTGCTTTAATTTTTGTGCTTCAGACAGACTGCATTTAAAATGACACAGATTTTGGTGCAAAGTGGAAAACACATGGCACATGAGATTATGAAATGAGGCCTAATCAAATGCTTTTTAAAAGGTGCACTTTGGCGCATTCAAAATGAAAGACATGAAATGAGGCCTGGTCAATGCTTTCAGTCTGAAATGCTTGTGCTGAATTAACATGTGTTTTTGCAGTGTAGAGAAAACTCGTGATTTTAGTGGCCTCTTTAGCTGTGAAAATAACTATTGAATGTGTTCTCTCTTCCCAGCTAATTTTCCTTGTAATCTACACTCTCTATTCCTTTCTTAAGAGACTTTGGCTTTGTTGCATATTTAGACAAATATATTCAGTTCATAACATAGTGTGAGAAGTTGGCCTGGCATATGCTGGTCACTAGTTATAGTGGCCACCTTGCACCAGTCCAATTCGACTCTTATGGTAGTAGGTTTAAGACAACCTTTTAAAGAAAGCTATCCTAGTGGTAGCTGTGGAGAGCAGCCTTCAGGCTAAGTCTTTAGAGGAATGTAAAGCAGCTTGTTTCACCTTATAATCTCTTGAATTACTAAATGAAAGGACACCACACAGGTATATATATAAAATATATATGTATTTATTACTAACAACTCTCTGCTAATCTCTTTATGAGATTAGAAGTCAGGAACATATGCACAAATCAACATTTCACAATAAGTTAAGCACAAATATGGCTGGGGCCCTAGGGGCATACCAGACCATATACTAAAAAAGAGACTTAGAGATAACGACTTGCAAGGGGACAAGGCCTAGGGCCTTCAGAAGTGCTGGGGCCTCACTAATCCACCTAAGGCAGGTAAGTAAAGGACCCACGGGAGACGCATGCAGTGTGAGAACACAGCCATGGATCCCAATTGACTGCAATGGAGCAAGTCGCGATTGGAAATTTAGAGTTTTAGGATACTTCGGGAGAGTCTACAAGCAAGTCACTTACAGGGTAAGTAGTTCTAGAGCCAACACCCACAGGAGCACCGTAGTGCTGGAGTTACCTCACCCAGGGAAACCGGGTGCATAGGTGTCTTTTGGTGTCGGGTCGCGGCGTCGTTTTCAATGGGAGCCAAAGAAGACTTGCTGCTTGTGAAGACAGGAGAAGTGTCCAGTGGAATCCAAGGGTGGATTCAGAAGAAGGAAGACCTGAAAGCAGAGGGGACAGTGTTCAAAGTCACTTGGCAGTGACCCGGGGCAAGGAAGATGGATGCCCACAGTTGTCGGGTGATTTCAGGTGATCCACGGGTGTCTTGACTCTTCAGCCACGAGGTCCAGGAAATGTCGACGACAACTAGGAGCTGGATTCAAGATGTCCCATGAAGTTTGCAGCTTACTGCAGTGTCAGCGACCAGATTGGAGCCAACAAGCCTTGGCAACAGCAAGTCTTGTGAAAAGTGTAAAAAAGTCAGCGGTGCAGACCAGCAAGGTCTGAGGGACTCACACAGCAAGGGTAAGTCAGGGCAGGCCTGGAGCAACTAGGGGAGTGCTTTGGAATTGTAGGAAAGTTTTCTGGGGACCCACAAGCCAACCAGCAAGGGATCACGAAGACGCCTCTGGAGGATTCAGTCAACAGGGGCCCACGGTCACTTGGGATGGGGTAGGCCTATGATCTTTGGTAGAAATTCTGCTGGAGGCTTGGACCATACGTGGTCCAAAGCACAAGTTCGTAGAACGTCGTGAAGGGGTTGCACTCAAAAATAGTGCACGGTACCCAGGGATTGCGGTTCCTCATCATTCTTGGGGTCCACTTGCCTCAGCGTCACTGGGGACTCATGATGGCCTTGGAGAAGTCAGGAAATCCTCTTCCTGGGATGCAGGGACTTCGAACACTGGCGGGAGCGGGAACGTTTGCGACCGTTGATTGCAAGATTGGGTGCCTGCCAAGCAGGGGAGTCACTCCTTGACTCCAAGGGAGATTCTTCAGTCTTCCAGAGGTAGTGGAACGTCAAAAGTCCAGGATTCTTCTTCAGAGCATCGTCCAGGGATATCTAGTTTGCAATGGCAAGGGTTCCCTAACTTATACTGCAGGGAAGGGAGGGTCTAGCACTATGACCCCACCTATGGGAGGGTCAGGGGAGTGGGTGGCTACACCCACTTCCCTTTGTCCAGTTTCGCACCAGAGCAGGGGCAGGTAGCCCCTGAGCCGGTTTGAACTGGTGTATGCACAGAGGAGCCTACTGCTCCCCTAGTGCAGGACTTCAAAGCACTCTAGGAGTGCACCCACCCAGCCCCAATACACTAAACCCTGTCTGGGAGGTGACCACGCCTCCCTGTGACAGGATGCCTATTGTTGGGCCTACTCCACTGTGAATTTCGGTCATCAGCAGGAGGACAGCCCAGTGTCTGTGACTGGTGGCATCCATTTTGTGATGCCAGGGCTCTTCAGGATTCTACCGTGTTTCCACAGTAGGTACATGTCTATCGCTCTAGAAGGGTGGGATCATACTCCCACACCAGTTACTGGTGTGGGGGTATGATTCCAAAGCGTTTGACACCAAACACGACATGTTTTAATGCAGCCATCCCAGAGTTAGCATTTACCGCGAGGTTATAATGCACTTAAGAGTATATGGTTTGACCGCATTCACAAACAGCCCCAGAGAATAGATTCTGAGAGCTGCAGAGGGGCCTTGCTCAGGCAGAGGCACCCCCTCACATGGAAGCCAAGCACCCTGCCCTCAGGATTGATAGGGCCTGCCTTAGGAGTGACTGATAGGTTTAAATGTGTGTGCAGGGAGAGATATAGTGAACCTATATCTCAGTGAGGAGTGCTAACACTACCTCACCCAGGCTGCAGTAGCAGGCCTGTGGTGTCAGATTTAGTCTGCTTCCCAGGGGTGGCATAATACACGCTTCAGCCCCTGGTAGGCCTGTGAAGTACCTATGCCCTTGGTACCTAAGGTACCATATACTAGGGGCACATAAGGTACCACAGTATCCAATCACTAGTGCACCTAATATGCACTCCATATTGTTTAGACAGAACAGAGAGGCTGGGGCCCTGATTAGCAGGGTCCCAGCCAGACTATAGCCAGAAACCAGTGTAAACATCAGAAAAAAAGTGGGGGCACATACCTACACATATCTTATAATGTGTGTTAATTAACCATACACCAAACACTACAAGCGGGGCTAAAGCATTTTTCATGAAAAGCTATCTAAAACATTAGAGCATGTTGCTATGAGTATGTATTAACTGTGTGCGCTTTGAAATTTGCACTAGTGCATGTTTTATGCTATGTTGCACATTTTTGCATGTTGTGCACAAATAATAGAAAAGCTGCTTTAAACTAATAGCTTTTGCTAGGAAAAATAATACAAGGTATTAGTATGGGGGTGGTAAACAGAATGGGTTCTATTTTGAAAATTAATACTGTTTTGTGTTTGTTTTATTTTTGGGCCTAAAATAAAATGGCTGCCTGTGTATCCAGCAAGCTTGTGAATATTATTGAATGAAAGAGCATGCTCAGAAAACAGCTACATACTGCCAAGTGCCTCAAGTGAAGACCTAGTTCAAGGCCACTGCAAACTCTAAATTCTTGCTATCATGCCAATGTACCAGTATATGTGGAATGTGCTTATCCTGCGTGCGATGTCACAGGATGCAGGAAGCTGGACTGAATGAAACATTTTTCCTAGTAAATGTTGCTGAAATATATGATTATATTTATCATTAACGCTTCTTTTGTTAAAACCAGTATGGTTTGGAATTTGCTATGAGAACAGGATGGTGAGACCCTCATGTCATCTATGGTAGCCAATCAATGCCAGCTTTACTGAAAACTGCAACAATTATTAGTGTAGTCAGCCAAGAATTAAAGTATAAATAATGACCTCTTAGGGGGCGTGTTGGCTTTTAGCCTTCTCTTTAAGCCTTGGGCCTTAGTCTGAGAGGGAGGAGAGGACAAGAGACAGACGAGATCAGACATCACATGGGTTAGGTACGAGAAACGTCACGGGTGCAGCCTGGGAGGAGATTGCTGCAGCCTGGGAGGAGATTGTGTCCGATGAGAGGAGGGGGTTCTTGCTCATATTTTTTAGAGAAGTCCTTGCACGTCATATTTTTGGCAAGGCAGATCATATTCCTCTGATGGTCTGTGAAGGAGGGGCTGTCTTACTCCTTGTGTAGCACAGAGACACAGAGGGTCAGACCAGGGCAGAGAGTGGAGCTGGATAGAACAGGTTCATGCTTTGACTAATTAATTAGTTTTTGAAAAGATGTATTTGTCTTATGCATTTATTTCTCTTTAAGGGAGATTTTTGCCATTTATTAATTATTGATTAGCCGTGCAAGACTCACTCTTTTCTTAGAAACTCTTTAAGAGTTTTGACTGACATTTTGCGCCACATTTTTCTTGTCTACATGTGATGCTCATATGCAGACTGTAATATGTTCTGCATTAATGCTATTTTTCCTAATTTCCAAATTCTGTAACCTGATTGATATTTGACTAATGAATAAAGGGTAAGAAAATAAAACCCTTTAAAATACGCAACAACTCTCTTTATTGGCTTAAATATTAAATGCATTTTTGATTTTTCATGTTTATGTAAAGTCTCCTGAAGGTGATATACAGTGGGAAGGGTCCAGTACCTTTACAGCGGTGAATTGGAGGCAATGAGGTTTTGCATTCAGAAATTACCGTGAAATTACTGCTGCATCATTAGTGACATTTACCTTACATGCCCTGGGTGCACTCTGTACTATATAACGGGGACTTATAGGTAAGCTAAATATGACAATCAGGGAAATCCTATTTTCATCATGTTGAAAGTAGGAGCACAGGCACTTTACCACCGGTTAGCAGTGGTAAAGTGAATAGAGTTCTACAGTCAGTCAAGACAGAAAGATCAAAAATCTGGGTGTACATCACACATTTCATTTGCAATCATGTACAATTTGTTTACAATTTTTGTGCAGTGTTCACATAGTCAAGTTACCTCTTCAGAGCACTTTAAAAAACCTAACATTATCTCTAGCATCAAAGAGCCCTTAGAAATACAGTTTGGTTGAAAAAAATAGAAAAAAACCTAACAATTAAAAAATAATAAAAATGTACTTAAAGAAAACCTATCTTTAAAAGCCAAAAAAGAGGACCCCATAGCAAATCTTGTTTAAGAAATATATAGCTTAATTTAGGGGATGGAATACTTAGTCACAAACTTGATGCAAACGCACTATATCCTTTGGCACTTGGAATACGGCAAACAGGATGTCTGTCACATTTGTGATCAAGTACCCCTTCCCACAAACTCAAAATCAAACCCATAGTTATTAAATTTAAGTAAAAAAAAAGGTGTAAGGCTACCAAGGTAGACTGAGGTTGGGTGAATAAAAGGATAAGAGGAGGAATGAAGGTTGTGAAGCGAGGCCTGTATAACAAATTCGAAAATAGGAGGCGCATTAGAGAAGGAGGAAGATACATTTTCCAAAAAGGGTGAAGCGCAGGGGTTGTGTGATCACACTAAATCAAACATGGGAAGGAAGGAAGTGATGGAAGGGAGAAGTAATTTGAGTAATAAGAAAAAGCAGTGAAAAGAGGGAATGGGTGTTGTAGAGGTCCCCTCCCAGAAAAGTAATAAATTTAAAAAAAAAAGAAAATGTTAGTCAGTTAATGGATGTGTGATGGAAAGCAGTGGTGAAGGGGAAATGATCTATGCGATCCTTACAAAACAGCGAAGAGAAAGAAACAATGTTAAAGATTAATGGCAATTTCACCTTTATAAAAAAGCAACAATTCTTTATTCGATGAAATTTCATCATAAAAGAGCAATATAACAGCACAATACAATATATAAAATACCAAACATAAAAATAGAAGCGACATTTTACCAATACCCTACTAAGGATAAACACAAGTCGCATATCAGACATGATAGAAATCCTAACCAAGAAATTTTAACTAATAGGTGGGCAAGAGTAAGTTTTACAACACCTCATACGGGATCGCCAAGCACTGCCCAGAAATTTCGCAACTCCACAGACCATAGCAATAGAGGAAGTATCAGTGCTGAGTATCCGCAGGGCCGTTTTATGACATCTAAGGCCCAAACCCCTGCATAGCGGCTTTAGCCAAATCCTCCTGGCAACCCTATAGGCTGGGCAAGCAAAGAAGAGATGTGCCACGGACTCTGTAGGGGCTGCACAGCCCGGACATGAATTATCTTTGCCATCATGCTTTTTCCAGCCCAAAGTGAAATCGTTTACTGGGAGGATCCCAAACCTAACCTTCAAGTAAAGTGCTCTATCCAAGGGCAACTCGATATAGTCCAAGAGTGGTTCGAAACTCCTAATCCATTTGAAGGACAAGAAACGCTCAGTAAGAGGACCCCCAGAACTACTGGAGAGGATCTCTTGCTGGACTAGATCCCAATATAGCTGTTTAATCACCAGCTTGGGTGGAGGTGATTGGCTTTCCCAGGAGTCGCTCAAACCCAAGAGAACTACCAACCGCTTCAGGCTGCTCAGCCATTTAATCCTATTGTTGGAATTAAGCTGGATTAATTCGTCTAGGGCGGCGGCATAAACCTGAAGCTCCCTTGTCCTTCGCAAGCGAACCCAAAAAAGTAACGGGTGCAAGCGCACTAAATCCTTGAGAGGGCGCCTGCCCATATCTGCCCGGAGAGGAATTAACGGGGTAGAGACTGGGAGGGCTACCGCATCTCTCAAAAACTTATTTTCAGCTCTGTCCAGCTCTATTGTATTTTCAAACCCCCATAGTTCTGAGCCATATAGGGCGGATGGGAGAACTTGGCCCTCATAAATAGTTAGGAGCGGTGATAAGGGCTTACTCTTGGATTTCCGGTGTTCTCTCGTAACTGCCCCAGAAGCTCTTTTGTAATTTAACATCATTTTAGCCAGGTGGTCCTTCCAGCTCATACGATTATTAACCCTAATACCCAGATAGTCATAGGAGTCTACCAGCTCCAAGGGCTCTCCATTAAGTAAAAAATTGTTTCTAAATCTGGGTGATGGAGCTAAGGCCATGAGCTTAGTTTTTAGAGTGTTGATGGTGAGACTTCTATCAGTACAAAATGTGCTAAAACAATTCAACAGCTTTTGTAGGCCAGACGGGGATTTAGAGATCAAGATGGTATCATCCGCGAAGAGGAGTGTGGGGATTTTTTCACCTGCCAGGGATGGAGCATCAGCTGGTTCACCTCTCAGATAATCCACCACTCCATTCACAAAGAGAGAGAACAGCGTTGGAGCCATAACACATCCCTGGCGTACACCCCTCTTCACGGGTATCTTCTCAGTTAATTGACCTTGAGTACCCCACCGGATTCTAGCATAGTTCCCCTCATGGAGATGCACAATTAAACTCAAAAGGGGTCCGGGGAACCCCATATTCTCCAAAACTTCCCACAGCCTCTCACGAGGGACCAGGTCGAAGGCCATCCTGAGATCTATGAAAGCCAGGTATAAGCTACCTTTGTTAATGGTAACCGACTTCCAATAGATCGCAAAGAAGCGAAAGACCTGGTCCATTGTACCCACCTTTTGGCGGAACCCCGCTTGCAAATGGGACAGAACATGCATCTCTTCCATCCAGGTGCCAACCCTCGATATAATTACCCTGCCAACCACCTTCTGTAACACATCAATCAAACTGATTGGTCTATAGTTGGCAGGGTCGTCTCTGGCCCCCTTTTTAAAGACCGTGATTACCTCCGCTCCCTTCCAAGAGTCTGGTACGGGGTATCCGTGAGAAATGAGGTTCATTATGTTTGCAATGAGTTTGGCCCATAGTTCTGGGTCCTCCATAAGGAGGTCTCCAGGGATCCCATCTGGCCCGGCTGCTTTCTTTGGGGTGAGATGTCTGATGGCTAGCACCACTTCAGAGGGCAAAAAGGGTTCCCTAACCGGGAGCATGGGAGGGACGCTAAGGACATGATCAAGAGGAGAGAGGGACATTTCTGACCCTCCATACAAGGTGGAAAAATGGGATTGCCATTGCTGGCCTGTTATATGACTATCTAAGGGTCGAGAACTAGTCAACCTAGCTTTGTTAATCAGATCCCAAAACAGCGATGAATTCTTTCTTTTAGAAGCTGTCTTGAGGTCTTGCCAGCGTTGTTCTTCCCACTCTCGTTTTGCTTGCTCCAAAGCCCTTGCATAATCTTTCCTGGCTACACTAACCAGAGATTGATTCTTTTTACGCAGGGCGATTCTGATCTCATTTCTTTTATCCTTACAATGGGCCGAGTACCAAGGGTTACTTGTTATAGCTGTGTTGTTTACCCTACCACCTCTCTTGCCCTTATTATTTCCAATTAAGAAAAATTCCCCTACTTTCACTGTTAAGTTATTGTACGCCTGAGCGAAAAGCGTGCCCTGAACGGACGCTAGATCCTGATCAAGCCCCACCAATTCCGTACTCAGGTCTTCAACATGCGCCCTAATCTTTACCAAGTTGTGAACCTGTGATTTAACCTTCTCCCATTTCAGTCTTCGGTTTCCCTGAAATGGTGTCACCTCCTTAGTGGACCTCAGGTGTGATAACCTCTGGATGTTATTCCGCTGCCCCCATCTTATCGTCATGCATAAAGGATTGTGATCACTGTCCTGTGAAGGAGTCACCACCATATCTACTAGATCACTCCACAGTGTCACATCTAATAAGATGTAATCAATTCTTGACGGGCTACTTAACCTATTGAAGGTCATTGCACCGTCAGAGTCAGAGAAAGTCCTACCATTGAGAGCTCTAAGGTTATATTCCACAGTTAGGGAATTAATCTGTATAACCTTGGATGACCATTTTTTGATTGGGGCCAAGGACAAGGTGGGAATTAACCATCTAGAGTCCACCTCCTCAATACCCAGGGGATCATCACCTTCCAGTGGTTCAAAAGTACAATTAAGATCCCCTCCCACTATAATTTTAGAGGAGGGGGGGCAGATAGCTAATGCCTGATCTAAAATAGATATAGTACTTGAATTTAAATCCCCTGTGTTCCATCTTGCGTAAACATTAAATAGATCTATCCTGCTGTTTACCCCCTCAAATGAAATATGTTGGATGTCGCAACACCCGGAGTCATAGGTAGTTACTTTCCAATTCAGGGCATTCTTGATCCATACGTGTAGGCCCCCGGCTGGCCTACCCCTTCCGCTGCTCTGAGCTGGTATGAAAAAAGTGGAGTATCCTGATTTGTGTAATGGGGCTATACTCCATGTTTCTTGGAATAAACATACATCGAATTGATCGATGAAGAGATTCCACTCAGGTAGGTCCAACTTTCTTTGCAGACCCGCCACATTCCATGAAACTAGATTTAAGATTTTATTATCTATTAAATGCAATTCGGAGGGGGCCCCCGCGTGCATATCCGAATCTGCCATGATTTGGGCACCTATGGGATCTGATTGGAGTGGGGGATCTGACAACCTGGGGTCTACAGCGCTATGGTCCAGAGGTACGGAAAGGTAGGGGGGTACAATCCCGCCAATAGCAGATCCGATTATAGTGGGTTGTCCTGTGATTACAGGAACAGCTCCGGGAACTTCCAAACGCATCTCACGAGTATCATCCCTAGGACTAAATGAACCTATACGCCCCCCTCGATCCTGGGGGGACTTTAGCCATCAATCGCAGTCTGCCAGGCTAGAGAGGGCCTCGAACCGATTCATTGTCTCTAAAGGAGTGGAAGGCTTCACATTGCCACATCCTCTGTTGTGATTCCTAATAGACCTAGGAGGAATAAAGTTCCAACTTAAAGGGTCAGCAGCATAGGTGGTGTGTGAGGAGCGTGACAAGTGGCTGGGTATAAATGTACCTGGTGGAATGGGAAACCGTGAAGCTTGCTTAGTTATGCGGGAGGGGGGGAACACCGTTGATCTGGGGTAAAAGTAGGTTAGCGCACGTGGGATAATGCCGTTGTTACCTATTTCAGAGGGCCAGTCCAGGATATGCTTAACTACACGTGGGTCTCTAAAATGTACTACCACGATGTCTCCCTCGATGTTTTTACTTTTACCACCCAGCCATGGGAGGCGTCTGACGTGTAAAATCTCACCGTTAATGTTCTCCTCAATGGGTCTATAACTACTAAGCCAAAACATGATTTTATTTTTTAGCTCGGTATACCCTTCTCTTTTGTTATCCATTAAAGGTGGGACCCCCGTCAAAACAACCACCAAGGGCACAGCTTCGGGGGGCAGGTCGACTTGTGGCATGTGGTATGTTACAGGCTTATCAGTACTGGAATTTTCCCTATTGTCCAGCAAAGTGGTTGTGTGAAGATTTATTCCCCCCCCCCTCTATATCATCCTGAGTGGGCGCTCTCTGGGTGCCCCCAGTCGTAGGTGGGAGGGACACATACTGAGGCGCAGCTAGCTGATTAGACGGCTCAACTATAGCCTGGGAAACATGGGGATGGCAGTTAGGTGCCACGGCTGTGAGATCTAAGCCACTAGCAACAACCGCCTTCCCCTGTCCTATTGCCAGATCGATTTTCTTACTTATTGCGACTTCTAAGTCCGCAAGCCTTTTCTCGACTCTTAGTAAGCCTTCAATAAGCGGTGAAATGAGGGACTTAATCACCTGGCCCCAAACATCCTGGCAGGCAACCGAAGGGGAAGGTGATAACGATGGGTCAACAGAGAAGGAACCCGACGTTATAGGGGGCACTTCGGGTTCGTGGATGGCTGGTGACACTTGAAGAGGTAATTTGGGTGTAATAGTTGCTTCAACTGCCATCCCTTTAGTTAGATTTAAGGCCTTCAATGCATGTTTCCCGAATTCAGAATGGTTATACTTAGATTTAACTGGGACTCCCCCTTTCTTGCATCTTCTCTTGGTCGGGGGGGGGGCCATGGATCTTAGCTGCTTTAGACGGCTTGGTAAACTTCTTATCCTGTTTACCAGGTACTGGCGTAAATGTATTTATAACTAAGGGAAGACCAGAAAGTCCAGTAGCATTGTTCTCTTGAGTAGTCTGCTCTTTAGAGGCAGGTAGGGTAGGAGCATGGTCCCTTAACGGGCAAAAATCACTCGGCAATACAAGAGGGTCTGCTATGGCACCACTGCAATCGTCTACCCGGAAGGGGACCTTCAAATTAGAATTATCAGGAGTCCTAAACTTTATGCTTTCTATTGAGCGACGACGCTCAGTCCTACGTTTGGCCAAGTTATTGTCCTTTTCCTCCTCATGTAGCACCTTTTTAAAATATGTATCCAATGGGCCAGCTGCTGTGGCTCCCGTCAACTCCACTACGACATTAATAGGGGTGTTAGACATAGTAGATATTAAACGTTAGGAGCACTCGTATGCAGGCGCTACAGGTACTAATGGGTCAAATAACCGGGCCCAGCCCGGCCTCGCTCGGCCTCTGAGGGCCTAAGAGGGCCCACCCTTTGCCCAGGCTTAGCCCCAGGCTGCGACCCGCGCGCGTCCCGCTTGCGCGTGGATAGGAGATGCGACTATAAGGTAGAGGGGGAGGGGCCGGGAAGAGGAGGCAGCTGCTAACACCGCCAAGCAGTCTGGTCCTCGCAGTCCCGGGCTGGGAAACACAAAGATAAAATCACCCCCACTCAGCACGGCGTCCACAGCGTCCACGTCGATGTCCTTGCGTGAGCCTCAATGTCCAGCTCCAAGCCCAGGTGAGAATGAATCAGTGGCAAGCCTACGAGCAGCACCCGCGAAGCGGGGGCCGCGAGGCGTTAAGTGCCTGCGGGGGGAGGGGCCGGGAAGAGGAGGCAGCTGCTAACACCGCCAAGCAGTCTGGTCCTCGCAGTCCCGGGCTGGGAAACACAAAGATAAAATCACCCCCACTCAGCACGGCGTCCACAGCGTCCACGTCGATGTCCTTGCGTGAGCCTCAATGTCCAGCTCCAAGCCCAGGTGAGAATGAATCAGTGGCAAGCCTACGAGCGGCTCCCGCGAAGCGGGGGCCGCGAGGCGTTAAGTGCCTGCGGGGGGAGGGGCCGGGAAGAGGAGGCAGCTGCTAACACCGCCAAGCAGTCTGGTCCTCGCAGTCCCGGGCTGGGAAACACAAAGATAAAATCACCCCCACTCAGCACGGCGTCCACAGCGTCCACGTCGATGTCCTTGCGTGAGCCTCAATGTCCAGCTCCAAGCCCAGGTGAGAATGAATCAGTGGCAAGCCTACGAGCGGCACCCCTATAAAAAAGCGTGTACAGGGCAATTTTGAAAAAGCCATTCCATAAATTGGTTTCTATCAGTTGGTACGTGCCATTCCTCTTGACAATTGTGATTAAACCGTTTAAGTGAAATGGTTTCTCAGAATTACTATTCCATGAATTTGTTTTTCTATAAAGTCTCAAATCACCACTCTATGTTCAGCTACTTTCCAGGAATGAGCTACTCCCTACCCCCCAGACTGTAAACCATCCCTTATTAGCCACCCTTTCTGAGCACAAAAAAAGATTTGTGATGATTTGTCTGCTCAAAACACAAAGCATGCCACACCCAACCCGCAGGAATAGTTACTCCTTAATCCATTCACATTCACATCCGCACTGCACTGTCCACATCCACCAGCCGAACATAAAAACAGCACATCTAATTAATTTACAGCTAGCTATTTAATTAGGCTCCCAGCTCTCCCCTACTGCCTACACTGACTTACAATTTAATTCACTTAATACCCACTTTTCAATTTTTTCTGGGATATTCCCCTGTCCACACTCCTTAATCTGTTACCAATTGCTTTGCTATTGGAAAGTCAATTAGTTTCTCTTCCTTTCTGTATTAAAATGTAAAGTGCTCAGATACAGGCCCCAATGCAATGCCCACATGGCAGACAATCTGCTGCAGCACACATAGTGGTAATTTGCAAAATTTGAGGGCATACCCATTCATGCTCATCCTGAAGGGGTGGGGGGATGTAAAAAAACGCCTGTTCATTCACAGAAATGTGCAACTTGTGGGCGTTAACCAGCTAGATGGGCAACTGCCGAGTTAAGCCACCTTTCTTACTTCTTGTAGGAGGTTTTCCACAAAGAAGAGTGCACACAATGGCAGATGGTTTAGAGAAGTAAACACAACATGCAGGGACAAACATTAGTTCTTCCTCTTCCTGTGATCGACAAGCACAGTATTTCCCCTTGCAGACGTTTTGTGCTTTTGAGCGTATCCGGACTATATTGATTGACTGTTTTAGTTAAAAAATGCATCAACTAGCCATGGTTATATATAACTACGGAGGTAATTTACTAAGAGACATTACAGCTTATTATACGGCAGTGCTTGTGAAGCAATGACGTCATCTTTCAGCATCAATATGTTTTAGGGACATAGGTTTGTATGGTCGAGCCCGTGAGCGTGTGCGCTAGCGCATGCATCTCGCTTGTGAGACACGTTTGTATACAGTAGAGGGCTTGGAGCCCACCCATGCTTACCATTTGCCTGCTTTTGGGTCACTCTTCTCTGCGGGCTTTTACAATTGTGCAACCAAAACGTCACTTCAGCCGCTTTCTGTGGAGCAGGGACCCAGCCCAGATTGATTCAATGTAATCAGTGTCCGTTTGTTACTCCTGATGAGCAGTGGCATAGATAAGGAAGGGGGGGGGTGCAGATCGCCCCAGGCGGGATGAGTATTTAGGGTGGCTACCGCCCCCCCTCACCCCACTCTTACCTGCGGCTGTCGCGGCCGCATGAATCGCCTGCACCCCCCCCCTCCCCCCCCCCATAAATCACATGAATCGCCGTCACGGCCTGAAGAATCGGCAGCCCCCTCCCCCTGCTCTTACCTGCGGCCGCATAAATCGCCAGACCCCCCCCCCCCCCCGCTCTTTGATCAGGCCGACATGGGCTGCAAACACAGGGGACCTATCTACGCCACTGCCGATGCAATTTGTGCACTATTTTTTTTGGGGGGGGGCACCTGAAATATCACTTCTGATGCTTGCTTTTATCTTTCAGTTGTTGTTGGGACATTCCATTACAGTGCCCTTTCCAACCTGTTTTGCTTGCCCTCGAATCCGCCCCTACCGTTTTGCTTTCCCGTTGCTAGTTTCATCCCCACGCCGTTCTTCCTTGCTGCTTCACCTACCCTCCTGCCCACCGAGTCATTGCTTGTTTTATTCCTGTTTTTTCCTCACAAAATACACAAACATTTTGATTTTTTATGAGCTGGTTCGACTAAATTACAAAACTGTTTTATGTTAACTAATGTGTGGTTTTATAGTCTCTAAAGCTATTTGTAAACATTTCCATTTTTACATTTTACTCGTGAATTCTTTCCGCGGTTCCATGTTCATTGCATCATCCCACCAGGGACGTAGCACAGGCCGCCGCATCCCCTGCGGTGCGGATGCCCCCGAGCTGCAGGGGGCCCCCTCAGCACAGTAGTACTTAAGCCTGGGCGCTCCGTATTAAATCCGGAGCGGGTCCCTCCATGTACATTGCAGGGGGGGCCTTAAACTCTCCTTACACCACTGCATCCCACGCTCCCTACCCTTTCCTTCCTTCCCACATTTGCTCTCAATCTCCTGGAGCTTTTATGTCCTTCTCCCACAACTTCCTGCTCCTTTCCTTCCCTCGCTTGATATCAGCCCGTGCTGTGCATTACGCCCCTTTCCCTCCAGAAGTATACTAAATTCATGTATTTTGTTTATTTTTCACGTGGAAATGTGCATATTGCCATGTGCTTCTGTTAACACCTGAAATGTTTGAGGACGTGTGCTATCACATGCTCCTGTTTTATGTGTATTACTGTTTACTTCCACAAACCAACGGATGCCCATGTATTACTGTGAAAGGTTAGCTTGACACTAAAAACTCATCTTTTTTTATACTAGCTGAGAGACACATACCATTTTCTCAACTTTGCTTAGTATTTCTGATGTTCCTGTGGTCTACCATACAAGTTCTCAGTTGATTCCCACCACTCTATGATTGTTTTACTATGAAAGTGTCTTTGTTATTATGATTTATTAAAATTGTATTTTGTTCGTGAAGTCGGATTTAGGCATTTAAAACAATAATCACTTTTACTTATATAGTTGCAAATTACTTTCCATCTTGTGTCTTTCTGACGACGCTGAACAGCATTACCTAATATCTAAAAGCATTTGCACAGCCAATAGGGCTGCACAGGCAAAGCCAACCTATTGGCTTTGCCAATGCTTGTTATGTTTGCTATTGCCAAAGTGAGAAAATAGTGCGTTCTGAATTTCACAAGTGGGTGCCTTGGTTTTGTGGTCCAGTATTTCACACCTACCTTGACCCTTGCAGTTACTGTTACCCAGGACCTGGGTGATTCCTGGGTGTAGAAATTTCGGGGATCACACAGTGTACCCTGACGGTGCCTTCATAATCAGTAATTTCTGGATTAATCAGCAATATTGCATCAATTCAGCAATCAAAGTGTCTGGGTGAAACAATCATGCTCTTCAAAAGATTGCCTAGGAACCCTAGCAAATTAGAGTGTTTTGAAAATGTGTCAAAAATATAAAGGTCTGTATACATTCTGCGATTCACTGTGCTTTGCCCCAGAACTTGTTTAAGTGGTTTTGCATAGAAGTGAAAGACATGATATATGATGAGAGAGATATAAACATAGTAAATTACATATTTGCAGGGCTCATATTCCCTAGAGAGATGTAAAGTTGGGGGAATGAGACCCTCTCCCTGGAGCTTGATTGGAGAATGCCATTCACACCTGCCCCTCCTATATTTTCCCTAACACTCCCAGAATACTCCTGGAAGGATGTTGGGATTTAAAGTAGTCGAATCCAAGATGGCATTCATACTGTAGTTTTTCTCATAGGAATTCCCAAACCATCTGGACTGCCTCATTTTTTGGGAGGTAATTTTTTGTTTTAGAGTATAAAAGGAGCTCATTCCTCTTTCTCCTTGTGTCACAACACGTCTTCACTCCTGTTGGTGTGTTTCCTTGCTCCTGCTGGCATCTTTCCTTGTGCAAACTGGTGTTTTTCCTCGCTCCAGCTTTCTCCAGTGTTCTATCTCCTTGTTCTGTGGTTCCAGTTGAGTCCTTGAAGTCTTCCACAGCCTTCTGTGTTTTTTCTTCTTCCTGCCTAGTCATTGTAGAGCCACACTACAATTTCGGAGGTTTTTTGCCTGCTAGCTATTTCCTCTTTTTAGGCACCTTCTGAGAGGAGCTATCTGCTTCGGCATTCTCAAGGTTCATCATGACTACTGGAAGGGGTCGATCTTGTCTCTGTCAGACCAAGACCGTCAAGAACTGGGCTCCAAGATCCTCCCATCATCCAAGGTTTACGGTACGAAGTTCTCCTTTTGAGAAACTTGACATTGAGATTGAAACTATATGGGAACAGAGAGTAAAAGGTGAGAGGTAATGAGTCAACTAGAGGCTGAACCAACATCAGCTGTGAATTCAGGGCTGTTTTGAACGATGACAGGGACGACAAGTCCCACAGGCTGGTAATCAGAGAATTCCACTGAAAAGGTCCACACCAGCCTAAGAATTAAAATGTGGATGAAGGATGATGAGTTTATGGGATGGCAAGAAGATTGGCTTATCACAGATTTAGAGTAGGCATGCGTTTAGCCTTTTTCCAAATGTGTGAAGTTGCATGGAACATCTAACAGTATCAATGAAGAGACTGAAGGACTCTCTGAGTTAGATTAGTTGAGTAGTAATGGCCTATCTTGGTTGGCAGCATCCTATTTCTCTTTACTACTCACTTCCCTTAGCCAGTAACTGGTGCTAACATCATGGAGGTCAGTGATATACGGGTAAATGGGTCCCATTTTACCTTTTCCGCTCTGTACTGTACAACATAAGACACAGTCTCATTTTCTCAACAATGTGGCTGAGGCTAAGTTGACCATAATACTTTAGAATCTGTGTGTGGAATTGTCCACACCAGTCATTTACGGTGTAAAACATTGCTTGTTTTGTTTTGTTTTTTAAAACTCTAAAGCAACTTAATTAAACAGCTCCCAAATTCTGCCTGACCTGTCATAGACATCTCTCTGTTATTTAAACTCTATATGATGTCAAGTGCTACACATAAAAAATGCTTGGGGCCCGCTTCACAAAGGTAAACTTAGACATTTGGTCTGAACCTAGACCAAGCGTCTAAGTTTACAACTTTGGGAATTCACAAAGGGTATTTACGAATACTATCTTTATGTCCGCACTCGGGGTGGAGATCCGGCCCGAGTGTGGACATAAAGATAGTGCACACCATGAAACAAGGAAACAAAGCTTGACACTAAACAAACTTTATTTCTAACTGCGGGGACTATTTGTAGCAAATAAATAAAAATGTAAACTCTACTATTCCTCTACTCTGACTTTATTTTTTTCCTGTCAGGAGTTTCTGTTGTATGTCCAGCTTCATACTCATCCATACTTATTTGTCAATTGTTCCCGACAATATTCTCCTCAGGTAAAAAGCAAAAATGAGACAACTCTGTTACTTTCAAATATTTGAGTCCTGGCAGATCACCTTAATGAAAAATGTCCTAGTTGTTGTAAAGGAAGGTTTTACATCTATTAAGGACATGGAGGCTAGGATTATGCTTTAACACTAGGCATTACCAACAATAGTTTGGCAATAAAAACTAACGATCCCATGAAATCCTAGGAATCCAATCAGTCCACAAAAAGTCCATCATCTGTTTTGATGCTGCCTCTTTCTTCACACGAAACACGCAATCGTCCTTTATTAAAGCGCCCGGTTTGGATCCGTCAGCCGCTAGGAAATAGAGAGGCCCATGAGTAAATTCAATCTCTACAGAAAAGCTCACCAGCCGCAAGTAAAACTATCAACACTGAACTTGAACAACACATAAATCATAATGACATGTAGACTTTCTGGTATCAGAGAGGGAAAGGACTGCCAAGATTTTCTAGCCGGGTGGCATAATCCTCACCTCGAAGTCCTTAATAGAATTGAAACTTTCTGTTACAACAGCCAGGAAATGTTTCATTCTATGTCGGGGCTGGAGGCAAGGATTATGCTAGTTTAAAGCTTGCTGAGAACCAAATGGGCCACACCAGCTTAAAGTAGAATATCTTAAATGTACCACACCGGTTTAAAGTAGAATCTCTTTAATGTGGAAACTTAGGACCAGCCTGTTGCATTCATAATGCCTCCAAATGAGCGCCAAGGGTATATGCTTTCGAGGCAATTGCCCCTCTTGCTGACTGCGCTCCAAAGATGCCAATATTTATGGCTGCCTCTGGCATGACCCAGCGGACACAAGTGGCAATCGTGGGTGAAGAGACCCCTGAATATGTTTTCCGCAGAGCAATGAGAAGTTGCATCTCATCTGGAGGGTGTAGTTCTTCTGTCATCTCTTCATAGGCCTTCAGTCATTGTACCACATAGAGGTTGGGAGGATTGGCAAACACTGGGTACGAGATCACCCTAGTATTGGACTTTATTCATCTGCTGACTGTAAATGAAAACCCTTCAGGTGAAAATACTCTACCTTTAATATCGAGGGCTCGCACATCCAAGACCCTCCTGCAGTGCACCAAACACAATAGCATGGCCAGTTTGACTGAAATCTCCTTGCAAGATAGAAATCTATTGGGCTGCCATGATAGGAAAAGAATAAGAACCTGGTTCCCACCCCAAATAGCTGAATAGTGATGCTCCGGCAGGAGTGAGAGTCGGACACTCCACAGCAACTGGCACACCAAAGGATGTTCTCCCACTGGGGATCCATTAATTGTGGCATGACCCGCTGAGATAGCGGAGTGAAAGGAATGAATGGTATGGTAAGCCAAACTGTCAGAAGCCAGTTCCACCAAATAATTGAGCACCTGGGCTACATCTGCGCCCATGGGATCCAAACCCCGTTGCAGATACCAACACATCCATCAGGTCCAGGTTGATATACAATGTTTATTTGTGCTGTCTTCCCAAGCCTTGGACAAGACGACCCTAGCCTGTCGCAAAAGTCCCAGGATTTTCCAACATGACCTGTAATCCGCCACACCATGAAGTGCCAGGAGCCCCCCAGCACCATGCGGATCCTGGTCCAGATTCAGGAGAAGTGAGTGAAAGACAGGGAGATGGATTGGAGAATCCCTAGGAAATTCTATCGGAACTGGACACAAACTGGGGACCTCCAAAGGCATCACCAGTGCCTCCTCCATGAGTTGTCTGCGCATTTGACCCGAGAACCCCGTGACCATTAAGAATGGGGGAAAGGCATAACACCTCTCTTGCATCTAGTCCTGCAAGAATGCATCTGTTGCCGTCGCCAGGGGATCTGGCCTCCAGCTGAAGAAAGGGACCACTTGATGGTCCTGGCGTGAGGCAAACAGGTCCACAGAGCATGGACCACACCTGTCTGAGATCATTGTAAAAACCTCAGGGTCCAACTTCCAAAGGCTTGAATTGTGGAGATGATGAGAGTGCCAGAAACCATTCGCCCAGGCTTTGGACTTGGTCCCTCCCAGATGGTAGATATAACATACTGCTGACACATTATCCATCTTGAGGAGGGCACAGGATTCAATTGTCTGTCTGGTCCAACAACGGATCTCACAGAGCCGGCGAGGAGCTCCAAACAATTGATGGGTAGCCTCTGCTCTTATTGGGACCAGCTTCCTCCTGTGGAGAGTTCCCCACAACATGCGCCCCAGCCTAGACTGCCAGTGTCTGATTCAACAACCAGATCTGGGCTGAAGTCGAAAGTCTCTCTACCATTACAGCATTCCATGTGGGAAAGCCACAATCAGATTTCCTGCCTTGCTTCATCAGATAAGGGAACTGACTGGGAATATGTTAGTTTGTTTCACAAGTAATGAGCTGTGAAGCATTTCAACACCCTGTAATGCAAGGGGCCCACAAAATTGCCTGTATGGAGGATGACAGAAGGCCTACCATGCAAGCAATTTGCCGGAGTGAAGTGTGTTGTTGGGAGAGAGATCTCCGCAACTCGTGTTGAATCTTTGCCACCTTCCAGGATGGCAAACTCAGGGTGGTAGCTCTGGTATCTATCATGAACCCGAGGAAGATTGTGGACTGAGCAGGGGTAAAAACAGACATTTTCTTGTAGATTATGAACCCCAATTCATCCAGGAGGTGCATGGCTGTCTGCAATTGAATGGATAGGTTACAGGGGCACTGACTCAGACACGCATGTTGTCTAAGTTGATGATAACATGCATTCCTTCCAGTTTGAGGATCTTCATGAAACACCACAGGGCAGAGGACAGCCCAAATGGGAGAGTGGAGAATTTGAACAACTAATGGCACCATACGAACTGAAGGACCTTCTGGTGAGGGGCAAAATGTTGGTTAGTCAGATAAGCGTATTTTAGTTCCAGACACACCATCCAATCGCACAGCTGTAAGACATCCCGGAGGAGATGAATCCCCTCCATCTTGAAGTGGCAAAACACCAACCACTCGTTGAACTCTCTGAAGTTGATTTCGGTTCATTGACTTTCATCTTGATTGTCAACCATGAAGAGGTTACAGACGAAACCATTAGGGAGAGGTTCAGACAAGTAAATGGCCTCTTTTTGTAGTAGGGCATCTACTTCTGCATCTATGAGGCTGATATCCTGATGAGAAAAATGTATGGGACGAGGCGATAACTACTGATGTTGGGACCCATCAAATTACATCTGAAACCCCATGACTGTCTGCAAGACCCATGCATCTGACTTGAGGGATGCCCAATTGTGGGGAAAACTCACCAGTCAGCCCCCTACTTTTAGAAGGAAAGAAGGGAGAACACTAACCGTTAACAGAGAAGTGGGAGGCTTGACCTCTGAATCCGCCCCTTCCCCGGAACCGCTGGCCTCTGATGGGTAAGAAGTTTGAGAAGCGGGATCGGTCCTGCCATTTGCCATGCTTGGAGCCTTGTCCCATGGAGGGGATTTGAGAGGAGAAAAGACCGGCAGAGTGGGCCCGACCACAATGACCCGTTAGACAACCCTAGTGTTGAAAATTCTTTTAATGGAGGCCTGGTTGTCTAGAGATGACAATGTACCCAGCTTTAGGTCCACCTTGATTAATAGAGAGTGGCGTTGACCGGTGGCCAGCACACAGTTGCCATTCCCTAGAAATATAACCGCTCGCTGCACCCATCCGGAGAGACATCAGGGGAAATAAGGGACCCTGACAACTTGGCCACTCCTGCCATGTCCAGAATCTTGGTCATGGGGTGCACTACATCAAGCAGCTTGTCTTGATAGAAACGCCAGGACAAACCGATTCCTTTCTTAGTGTCCTAAATGAATTTTGCTAGAAATCTGGCCATCCCGCAGTCAATATCTGGTGTGATGGCAACCTTTCCCTCTAAGGAGGGGTGGGGACAATCTGTCTGGAGGCAGCTGTACGCCTCCTTTGCCAATGGCTTGAGCAAACGACCCACAACATATTTCGCCACCTTATCTCCTGGGGCCCATTCCAATGACCATGGGTGAATATCATTGAGGTCCAACATGTCCATCACTGGTTCGGAGGAGGGATGCTCTGGAGGAGTGACAGGTGCTGATGGCAGATACCAAGGCCTGGAGGGGCCCACCCCGTCATCCGAATCCCCTTGGGTTTCATCACCCTTCCGTCAAGTCTGGGGACAGAGGGGGCTCCGACAACCCAACCATGGACTCCACAGGTCTGACTAAGGGCTTAGCCTGAGCAAGGAATGCCCTCTTTAGGTGCCCAAAGGCATCTTCATCCATCCCAATGCCTCTTTTTCTCTTCGGGCAAAGAGACCCCTGGTCTTGGGGTTCTTGAGGCCGCAATCTGCTGGACCATAGCCTCTGCCACTGCCCTGTAAAAAGGGGCATCCATAGCCTCTTAAAAATCATCGTGCCAAGGGAGGAAGGACAATGCCTCCTCTTCAACATAGGTACTCTCAGATGTCTGCATGATTGTAATCTGATATTTATAATGCAGCAGCACAGCGCTGACCCCTGTGATACTGGGAGAGCCCAGTGGAATTTTGAAGAGATTGAGTCTCAGTATTAGAGGCTCTCACCTGTATGCACTGGAAGTTACTGCCCTTAATTCAATAGTGGAGTGCCCACAATTAGTGGAAAGTAGCCTGGGACCGTGTTCCCACCAGTGCCTATATCACACTCCGAATTATTAACTGGCCCCTTCTGGGCGTCACCAGCCATACCAACTCGTGAGGGCTTCAAGCCAAACACTGCTAATGCAGTGAATAAGGACCCCAGATCGGGGGTCTGTTTCCAGGCAATGCAAAGTTTACACAATAAAAGCACAACTGTAGAGAATCACAACGCCCAACCACAATCAGGTAAAAGTGAGGAAGAAACACCTACCTGTGGCTGCTGAGCAGCAAAGAAAGAGGCATCATCAAAACAGATGGTGGACTTTGTATGGACTGCCTGTACCTGATTTGTTACTAACACTGTTGGATTCCTAAGGTTTCATGAGAATTTTAGTTGTTATTGTCAAGCTGTTGTTGATAATGGCTGCAGTTCATTATTTGTATAAAACAGCGAATAAAGATAAAGCATGATCCTCGCCTCCGACCCTGACAAAGAATTACAATTTACTTTATGGTCTGTCTCTTATCCTAAAGCCATTTTACTGAAGAAATTGTTTTGGTTCACTGAAATTCATCTGCGATCTCTGGGCCCGCTCTCAGGAAACGCCTAAGAGAAGTCCCAGGTAACTTCTAAAATGTGTTACTACAGGATGGCCTGTACAAAGGCTCCCACCAGGGATACCTGCATCAAAGTGTGGCTTCTGCCCTGATCCTACATTTCCCAACTTCTACCTCCAACTGGCCATCTTTGACATCAGTTCTACTCTAATAAAGACATTGAAGGTGCTCCAGTTCTGGCTGGTACTGTAATCTTGTGCACAATAGTACACAATAGTACCTCTGTCATGCAGACACATAAATGCAGTTACTTGTCAGTAAATAAACTAAAAAACAAAGGGCTGGGTCAATGAACAGAGGAACGGAGCAAAGGGCTACTGCTGTACATGCTCCCTATGGAGTTGCTGTAACAGAGGCTGGAGGGCCCCAAAGAGAGGGGAGGACAGCCTTGGTGGGGCTACTTATTCTCTATACATTTACATGCATAACTGCATAATTCTGTTGTAAGGCTTACATGATTTCTCAACATCATTGATAAAGAGCCTGATGCCCCCAGCCGTGAATTCTGTAACATGCAGGCTTTAATCTGGACCAACAATTACGCTTGTAGTCCTTTCAAAATGGTGGCACTAGACCCACACTTTATTATACTCTTCCCCAGGTTCCCAGGAATGGAATCAGGCCAGGGGCGTAACACAGGCCCCCGCAGCCCCCGCGGTGTGGGGGGACCCCAAGCTCCAGGGGGCCCCCTCAGCATAGCACTCTTGCCGGTGAGCTCTTGATTGAGCCCGGAGGGGACCCCTTTACTTTCCTTGCAGGGAGGCCCCCTCAATTTTCGTTACGCCAGTGAATCAGGCATCGTCGCACTGTGCTGTCAGAGTGTTGGCAGTGGGCAGTATGTTGCTGGGGCAATTTTGGCTCATCAGCTGCCTCCTGGGGCTCTGCATGAGCTACAGTGTGCTCTGAACCCGGTGCCTGCGGACCAGAAGCAGTATAAGGTGCAGCAGAACTCCTGCAGCTACACTTTCCTGCCCGAGCCCTGCCCGGTGACCTCCTCGGCTGCAGCTTACAGGGATAGCAATGCTGTGCAGAGGGACTCCCCAGCGGAGGACGAGGACTCCTTGTAGTGGTTGCTCAAGATAGGCGGGGAGGGTCGGCTCACGGCTCAGGGCGTGGATGTGGGCCTCAGCTGCCATCCCAGTGACATGCATCGGTCCGGGACAGTTCTTCAAATGGACAAAAGCTGCTTATTTAAATTAATTTTTTTACATGGGGTTGGTGTTTACAAACTACTCTCACTTTGCAGTCAGAGAAAGACAAGTAAAGTGATTGCCTGACGGTTTTGCTAGAGTGTGGTGGGGAGGCTATGGAGGGTTGTTTCCTTGTGGTACACCACAGGATGTGGGCACCTACGCATGAGCTGTGAGTATTTGGGGGTTGGGAGGGCAGTGATAAGGCACTTTTTTGTTGTTGTGAGGTGCGATGGAGACAGATTTTGGTAGGATCACAACAAAGAGGAACGGGCAGGAGACCTGATTTGGGGTGACTTCTTTTTTATGTACATCTCAATGCAGTGCTGTGGACACAGCCTTTGGGTGGAGTGTTGCCCATCACATCAGGGCAGTCTCTATCTTGGAGCACCCTCAACAGAGGTATAAAGAGGTGTGAACTATCTGCTCCTAGCTGTGAACAGCCACGAAAACAGTAATCAGGATAGAGACAAAAGGGTGGTTTTACTTAACCCCTTCGGTGCTCATGACGGAACGGTTCCGTCATGAGCCACGGTTGAGCTGTGCTCATGACGGAACCGTTCCGTCATGACCACGCCCGCGCAAGATTCCGTCAGCACAGCGGCGGAATCTGCGCAGCATGGAAGGGGTTAAAACGCCCTTTTCACTCTGAACAACAGACTTCAGCCCCCTTCAGCTCCACCACTACCATGTGGCAATGCTGCAGGAAGGACCTGATCAAATTTCTATTGGAGCTTTGTTGCCTTTGTCATGGCTTCACTTTCTATGTATCCTGCATCCTGATACACTTCCACTGTCTGGGAAAACAACTTCACCCCCAGCTTGTGCAAAGGAAAAGGCCTTGGGCGTCCATAATGGAAACACAGGCCTTCAGCACTCTGCTTCGCTTCTACGTACAATTCTCACATAAAGAAACATGCACAACACACACCTGGATGAGATTAGGTGACAAAACACGGTATAAATCCGATTGCGTATTGGCAAGACACCCTGAGACAGTGCAAAATAGAAAACTATTTTTTGAGTGAGTGAGAAAATTTGATTTGATTTGATTTGGCAATTTATAAAGCTCAAGCAAATGTCCGAAGTCGTCAGGGCGCTAATGCGGTTAGTCTACTGAGCAAGGAAAAAAGTGCATACTCCTTGATCTAAAGTAGCTTTACAAAGGCAAATAGCCAGATCTTCAAGGCCTTACAAAAAGGAAGGTGGGTTCCCAGGCAAGAGATGGAGTAAGGAAGAGTGTTCCGGAGCTTGGATGCAGCCACAGCAAATGCTCTCCCTCCCCATCTGGCCCTCTGGAACCTGGGAACAATCATCAGATTTTTTCTTGTAGAGTGCTATTGCCTAAGTGGTATATATCATTGAAACTGGTTCTTAATTCCCTCAGGGCCTGTATTGTGAGGTGCCATATGGACAATGCATAAGGGTTTGAAAGAGATTTGTTTAGTGGCCGGAAGCCAATGCAATTACCGGATCGCAGCGAAGACTGACTGAAATTTAGAAAGATCAAAAATTAAATCTTGCCACCACATTCTGGACAAAATGCAACTTGACTATGGCTGTCTTATTAATGTCCAGGTAGAGCGTATTGCAGTGATCCATCCTGGATGTAATCAGTGCCACAGCTGGTTGTTTGCATGTGATGGAGTGAGGTTTGTAAAAATACACCCTCATGAAATTAAGTACCTCCATAATAATGTATTAATTGCATGGACTAACCTTCCCTGAATACACACACACATATGGGACAAACACATTTTTCCTAATATAATAAACCATGATGGCATGAGCACGTATTAACTGTTTACGCTGTGAAAAATCGTACTAGCGCATGTTTATGCTATGTTGTACATTGCACATTTTGCACGTATAACAGAAAAGCTGGTTTAAAATAATAGCTTTTGTTAGGTAATAACTAATACAGGGTAACATAAAGGGCTTTATTTCATGAACTCATATTCTTTTGCGTTTATTTGCTTTAGTACAAGATTGGGCCTGCATGAAAATGGCCTCTTGTCCGAGCCCGCATGTGGTTGTCTTGATCTGTACGAATTACGCATGCGCTGAGAGCTCTGCCTGCGTACGAACTGCCGAGTGCACCAGCTGATGTAATCCATGTGAAGGCCATGTTGACCTGTGTCCTATTGTCTATTTGCCAAGATGCAACAGCGGCTGTGGGAACTGCCATCGCTAAGTGCAATTTGAATGTGAAGCGGATGTCATAATACGAGAATGTTGCAAAATATATAACAATCAATATTAGTAGTATATGATTGCATTTATCCTTAATACTTCCTTTGTTAAAACCGATATGGGATGGATTTGTGATGAGAACCTGATGAGGAGATCCTAACATGACCCGTGTCAACCAATCACAGGCCGAGTTTCTACTGACACTGCAACATTGTAAGATAGTGAGCTAGGAATTAGGGTATAATTTATATCCCAATTTGGGGTGTGGTGAGTCGAGAACCGGAGCATCAGAACGAGAGCATTGAGAGAGAGTGACATCAAGACATAGAAATCGAGCGAGAGCACTTTAGGTACGAGAACATTGCGAGAGTGCTTGGGTGGAGACTGCATCCGTGGAGAACTAGATCAAAGGTAGATAGCTTGGGAGATTATTTTCTTGTTTGCCGGTTCTTTACAAGACTTAACTGCATCTGTCCTGTTAACTTTGTCCTCTGAGCCTAACTCTGGGGACCTTTGCCACAACCTCGGCCAAGGAAGTGGTTTTCCTGATTCTTTGGTGGGTATCACCCTCCTTAAATGCTTTAATTCTGCAAAATATTTCTGCAAAGTATTTTTGCTGTACTTTCTTTCCCTTATCCCGATGCACGCTTTGATGTCAAGGCAAATGATTCATTTTTTATTACATTGCTTGATAAACTGTTCTCTTATGAGTGGTCTTGTGTGTGCACTAATAATCTGAATTATGAGCATGTAATTTTAACAAGATAAAATTATTAATAGGATAAATGACTCTGTGGTTAGTTAATTAAAGTGTTAAACTGTTTAGTTAATCATAGTCACCCTCAACACGTCAACTAATGGTCCATCGACCAGAAGAAGATAATTGAAATTGAGAATAGTTAGGAATAGTTAAATGTGTCATTAATGTGAAGTATAGAACTGTACAAATACAAAAACTGACAAAATAAACCCCCCTAATCCAGCATTTGTCTTCAGGCATTATTTATGGGTAATGTGTGATGGGCCCCGTTGTTTGGTAAGTGATTTATGTGTGACATGTTTCCTGGTCCCTGGGTCATGAATTTTGGGGTTGCGCTGGATCACAGGCACATGGATCACATGGAACACGGAAGCGGCAGCCAAAATGGCTGCTTGGAGCAGAAGCTCCGTGCAGACCCCACACGCCATAGCCTAGAACTGCATCAAATGGCGTCCAACCCCCAGCGAAAAATTAAGAATGAGTTTAGCGCCACGGAGAGTGTTACGCTAAATGTAGGCTTTTTTGTCTTTTAAACGGCTTTTAACATTGCTAATAGGATTTATATTGAAGGGCTACGGAAACTACTTCTAATTTTAATTTGTGTGGTGTCTTGTTTGTCTATTGCGCATTTGCACACAATTAAAAAGAGGCTTACTTGCACGCATCTGTTTTCCCTGACACTTCGCGCTGCCCCTCTGCCCGGTACTTTAGTTCTGGGTTCGGCGGATTGCCAGTCCGGTACAGAGACGTGGCTCCTCCCCCCCACCGCACTTCTGCTTCCTGGGGGCTATCTTCAAAAGCATGATAGTTCTCCGGCCGCGCTGCCACGGAGAGCGTTACGCTAAATGTAGGCTTTTTTGTCTTTTAAATGGCTTTTAACATTACTAATAGGATTTATATTGAAGGGCTACGGAAACTACTTCTAATTTTAATTTGTGTGGTGTCTTGTTTGTCTATTGCGCATTTGCACACAATTAAAAAGAGGCTTACTTGCACGCATCTGTTTTCCCTGACACTTCGCGCTGCCCCTCTGCCCGGTACTTTAGTTCTGGGTTCAGCGGATTGCCAGTCCGGTACAGAGACGTGGCTCCTTCAAGAACATGATAGGTATCCGGCTGCGCAGCGGGCGCGCCGGCGGCGCGCCAAAGGCAAGCCCGTCTGCGCCCGTCCGCGCCGGCTCGGTGCCGGTCGTAGATCTTGTTGATAGTCCGCTAAGACCAAGGTATGTATACTCCCGGTCTGAGCTGTGTGCTATGGGGAAGCAGGTGGTAAGGTGCCTCCAGCCTCGGCCGGTTGACTCTGAAGGCTCTCTTAGATGCACGTACTGTGGCTTTTCACCCGTAGCTCTGGGCAAATCTAGCAACTCCACGCCCCGTTCCTCGGTGCGGGTCTGTTTGTTGAACTGTCGTTCGCTAGTTAAACACTTCACTGATGTTTATTGTCTCCTGGAGGACAGGTCACCTGACGTTCTGTTCCTTACTGAGACTTGGCTCTAGGAGGATACAGTGACGAAGCGGGTACTTGCTCTCCCGGTAGGCTACGCGATGCATGCACTTAACAGACCCAGGAGAGGAGGTGGCATTGCAGTTATTTTTAAATCTAAGTTCTCCTGCACTTTTATTGAACAGACTGTCGCCGACTGTGAGTGCGCTTCTTTTAAATGAGCTTTTAACTGTAATTATACGATGTCTGGATTATTGATTTATCGCCCCCCAGGTCCTTCTACAGAGTTCTGCGCTACTCTACCTGATGTACTTAGCACCTTAGCAGTTAATGCCCCTAATTTCTCTATTATAGACGACCTTAATTTACATCTAGAAAATGTTCTTGACCCAACTATAGCATTGTTCCTGGCAGACCTTATGGCCTGTCAGCTTGTGCAACGGGTTCTCGGCCCCACCCATGTGGCTAGACACCTACTTGATCCCATTTTCACAAACATTTTATCGTCTGAGGTTCTTGTCCCAGACCCTATAGACTGGTCAGACCATTTACTAGTCACTATGGTGATTTACGATATCCGGCCTATATGTACACCAGTAAATACCTCCTCTAGCAAGCGTCCTTGGCATCAATTGAGCTGGTAGCACTTTCAAGATCATCTTGTAGCAACCTCGCCGGTCCTTCCGGCTGATCCGTATGAGGCTTACTCCATCTTTTCGGATTGGATCCTGCAAGCTCTGAACGCTCTTATACCCGCTAGGCCCACGAGGAATCGGGTGAAGAAGCCCAATCCTTGGTATAATGCTAAGCTGGCTGGCCTGCGCAAGCAGGGTAAGAGGTTGGAGAGAGCCTGGCGTCGGGATAATGACCCAGCCTCTAAGGCACTGTATCGCGCAGCTATAAAGTGCTATCATAGGGCCCTTCATGCAGAGCGTGCGGCCTTTTTTTCCGAACAGATTCGGGCCAGCCCTAACCCAGCTAAGACCATCTTCTCAATAGTGACAGGGCTCAAGACTCAGAAGAATGATGTAGGCGCAGGGATCTCTTCCAACTTACAGTGTGAAGATTTGGCTAATTTTTTCATTGAGAAAGTTAAGGCTATCTATCATAACTTTCCTACGGTCCCTCTAGGCCTCTCTGAGCCCTCTAGCAACTCCAATCACGGGTCTTTTGAATTTTTTCCTTCTATCACCCGAGAAGTGCTTCTGACACTCTGCGATAAGATCAAATCAGGATCTCCGGCTGATCCCTTGAAGCCTGATCAATTTAAAAGAATACTACCTTCTATCATTTATCCTCTAGAAGAAGTAATCAACGGATCTTTGCGTGAGGCAGTTGTGCCTATGGCCTGGAAACAGGCCAAGGTCCTCCCTTTACTCAAAAAACCCTCTTTAGGCCCTCGGAAGCCCGACAGCTTCCGTCCCATCTCTTTGCTTCCCTGGGCTGCTAAAATCACAGAGGCATACATTACCTCTCTCCTCACAGATTTTTTTACAGCTCATCAGAGGTTTGATGTGTCCCAAAATGGCTTCCGACCCGGCCACAGTACGGAGTCTGCTCTTCTGGCCGTCACTGAACATCTCTGGGCAGCTCTGGATGCAGGGCAGATGTCGGCACTGATCTTGCTGGATCTCAGTGCCGCGTTCAATACTGTATCTCATGCAATCCTGTTGAAGCGCCTCTCTGAGGCCGGGATCTCTGGGACAGCTCTTGGTTGGCTGGCCTCCTTCTTGGCTGATAGGACCTTTCAGGTAGTCGCCCCCCCTTTTGCCTCTGGCATCTTCCCTATTGGTCAGGGGGTCCCACAGGGCTCGTCCCTGAGCCCCCTGCTCTTCAATCTTTACGTACAACCTCTGGCGGAGGTGGCAAGGAGTAGGGGGTTGACCATGGTTTCCTACGCCGACGACACGCAGTTGGTGGTGGCCCTCTCGAGCGACCACGAGGAGGACGCCAGAAAATTTCAGGGAGACCTCTCTGCCGTTGCCGAGTGGATGACTGCCAACTGTTTACAGCTAAACTCTAACAAGTCGGAGGTGTTGTTGGTGGGGGGGAACCATGAGTACTGGAGCGACCGGTGGTGGCCTGCTAGTTTGGGTGTGGCACCTACCCCTAAGCCGGTAGTAAAGAACTTGGGGGTTTGGATGGACAGCACACTCAACTATGCGGTTCAGACGAAGAAGGTGGCTGGCACTTGTTTTGGCTTTCTTCGTGGTCTGAAGCCCATCCTGGCCTTTTTTGATGCTTCTACCAGGCAGACCGTCGTCCAGGACTTGATTTTGTCGAGGCTTGTCTACGCCTGCTCGCTGTATTTAGGAGTTAATAAGTCTGAGATACAGCGGCTTCAGAGAGTCCAGAATGCGGCTGTCAGATCCATCTTGGGCTTACGTAGACCCTGCTCAGTGACTAGTGCCATTCGACGGCTTCATTGGCTGCCGGTGGCCAGGCGTATTGAGTTCAAGGTACTTTGCTTTGCCTTTAAAATTCTGAAGCTGGCCTCCCCTTGCATTTTATCTGATCTTCTTTCACCGTATATCCCTAGGCGACCTCTTCGCTCTATGGGACAATGTCTAGTCACGGTTCCTCGGGTCAGGAAAGTTCGCGCCGGTGGATGCTCCTTCCGGCAGAGAGCGGCCCTGTTGTGGAACTCTCTGCCGGTTCACATTCGGGAGCTCACCAACTTCCTCCAGTTTAGGAAAGCTATTAAGACCTTTTTGTTCCCCTCCCTGTAGGCCCTCTTTATTTCTTTTCCTTGTTTCGCTCTGCCGTTGCTTAGCACCGGGACGCCTCTTAGCCGAGGCAGCTGTTGCGCTTTATAAATCCGGCTAACATAACATAACATCGGAAAGTACACAGGAGCAGTGGAGCTGAGAAACGTTCATTGAACTAAGCCGGTAACCACAATACCAGCTGCTACGCGATCCAGGAGCCGGATGATAAAATGGCGGCCGCCGACTGCGAGCCCGTCCCGGACCGGGCTGAGACTGGAAGCATCCGCGGCACTCTGAACGTACGCTGAAAGAGCATCGTGAGGCGGAGAGCGCGGGGCCGTCCGAGCCTGCAGCAGATCCTGCCTGCCGAGCCGCTCACCACCGGTGAGCCCGGGGTGCGCGCGCGCCTCCGTGCCGGCCTCTACTCTTCTGTGGTGCTGTACGACGAGCGCAGCGCGCACTCCGAGGCCCTGCGCGAGGACAGCACCGTCAGCCTGGTTCTGCGTGCCCTGCGCGGGGAGCACGGTGAGGGCACAGACGTCCACCTGATGCGAGGTGGGTTCGAGAGGTTCCATTCTGAGTATCCAGAGTTCTGCGCAAAAATGAAAACCCCCAGCGGCATTCCTTCTCAGGATATCCCCGAGCCCGTGGAGATTGGGTGCAGTTCCTGTGGCACACCTCTTCATGATCAGGTCGGCCCGGTTGAAATCCTTCCCTTTTTGTACCTTGGCAGCGCCCATCATGCTGCTCGAAGGGATATGCTCGACGCTTTGGGGATTACAGCTTTGTTGAATGTCTTTTCGGACTGTCCAAATCACTTTGAAGGACACTTTCAGTACAAAAGCATTCCAGTGGAGGACAACCACAAGTCTGACATCAGCTCTTGGTTCATGGAAGCTATAGAGTATATTGGTTAGTTTTTGTTCATAAAAAGTTGTAGCTCCCTGCATTTATGGTTGGTTGGAGAGAAGGGTGGGAGATCATCGACCAGACCTTGATCTTAGCCCTCAACCGTCCTGGATCATGGACACCCTTCAGGACATTTACCCTGTGAACTTTCCCTCGACTGCTGAGACCTTGCTACCTGACCAATGCCCGGTGGAGCTACCCCGATGGCTATAGGGGAGATGGACTGTGGATTCCCTCCTAGGCCGTCACCTACCCAGCCGGACATTGGGCAGACCTTCCTTCGTCTCTCTACTGCCGTTATCTTCCCCCTTCCCCCTACACCCTTCCCTCTTACCCCTATCCGATCTGGATCCTGCACACCCTTCAGAACATTTACCCTGTGAACTTTTCCCTTGACTGCTGAGACCTTGCTACCTGACCGTTGCCCGGTGGAGCTACCCTGATAGCTATAGGGGAGACGGGCTGTGAATTCCCTCCTCGGCCGTCACCTACCCAGCCGGACATTGGGCAGACCCTCCTTCGTCTCTCCTGCCGTTATCTCCCTCCTTCCACCTACACCCTTCCCCCTTACCCCTATCCGCCCTATTTATCCTTCCTCCATACTATTTAAATGTGTTTTGTATAACCGATGTAACCTGTAACTGTTTTTAACTGTGTAATAATGTGATTCCTAATGTAAAGTGCTCTGATACCCATGGGTCTAGCCAGCGCTTCTAGTAACTTCTAGTAACTGAGGTAATGTGTAACTGTTGTAATTTTGTAACTTCTGTGGAACCTTATGTAAAGCGCTCTGATACCTCTGGGTCTAGCCAGCGCTATATAAAACTCTCAAAATAAATAAATAAAAATAAGGAGAGAAAGGGCACACCTTCCTAATGGTCTTAATCACCCAGAACCAGGATGATAACGTCTTGTTAAGCACTATGCATAATGTTGTTTCTTTCTACAGCTTACATTTTCTGATTGCTTCCTGACTGAGAAAGCCTTCTCCCGCCATATTCCTAAAATCCTGCATGAAAAGATGACCATGATGTACTTCCCCTAGATTCCTCTCCTTTCTTTCTTCACAGTGAGTCTCTTCTTACCTTCCACCCTCTAGATACCTTCTATTTCGGAGTACAGACTCCTTACGCTCTCATGCGTGCTTGCCTCAATCCTTCTTATTGTGATTTTGAAATTGACTGACACCTCATTTCATAGATCATAACTTCTCCTCTTTAAAACCCTATCAATGTAATCTAAATTTAACCAGTAACCCTGGGTTCCGGAGTAACGTGCTACTCGCCATAGAGTGACTCAACGCCTCATCAGGGGTATAAATTCAATTTCAATTTTGTAGATAATACTGCCCACACTAATTATCAGTGAACCACTAAGTAGTATATCAGAATTCCATCCTGCTAAACAGTCACTCACAGTTACCAACACCTGGTGTATTCCCCTCCACCACCTGCTATTGTACTCAATTGATAAAAAATACTACTTAGCATCCTGCCGTACTCCCACATCACTCCATTTCCCCTCCAGAATATTTCAATGAAAATACCTGGTGCTCTGTCTTCCATCCCACCACCCTACCCTTCCTGACACAAATATTTGATATAAATCAATGAGAGAGAGTGGAAATGGGGGGGGGGTTAGTTCACTTCCCCTAAACAGTACAGTAAATATCAATAGGAACTAGTATACACTTGGTAGGAAGATGTTCATGTGAGGAAAAACCTTTTGTTTTTATGAAAACCCTCACCCACCAACCTAGTTGGTGGCATGCTTCATCATCGAGTCCCACCCAAGGTGCCAAGTGCACCCCGGGTGTGCTTCAACGCCTGATTTACAGCAGAGCTGGTTTCGTATGTGATGAGTGCAAAGTGGTGCTATTGTGGTGAAATTTAAAACCTGTCTGTCGGGTCCCTCTGAACTCAGGTGAGTATTTTGATTGTGGACCCTTTGGCAGTATTAAAAACAAGGTCAATATAGGTAGAGATTAAATTATGTCTTTCAGATCCAAAAAAGGCCAGGTCTACATGTTTCAGTCAGTCTGCTCCGTTTGCTAGCTTTCCTCAGGACCTATGTGTATGTCGTTTAAAGTGCAGTAGTGTAAAAAAGGGCCAGGTGGAATTTAGGTGGCCACTGGTGTGACCGCACTCGCTAAGGTGCGGAGACGTAGGAGGCTATGTCCTCCTAAAGTTGCTCAGAGCCAGTGAAAAAAAGAGACAGACAATACAGACAAAATATGAACATGTAATACTTTATGTATCTGGTAATCGCACACCTGTATAGTGACCTGGTGCGCGTCGTGCCCGGTCGCTATGTGGGGTAATACAGAAATATTATGATACCTGGTATCCCTCCCATTCCACCACTCTACCTTTCCTAAAACAAATATTATATTACCTGGTGCCATGCCTCCCATTCCATCCCACCACCCTACCCTTCCTGACACATATATTATAATATCTGATATCCCTCCCATCCCACCGCCCTACCCTTCCTGATACAAATATTATAGTACCTGAAATCCCTTCCCTCTCACCATCCTACCCTTCCTGACAAAAATATTAAAATACCTGATATCTCTCCCATCCCACCACCCTACCCTTCCTGACACAAATATCATAATACCTGGTGCCCTGCCTCCCATCCCATCCCACCACCCTACCCTTCTTTACACAAATATTAAAATACCTGATATCTCTCCCATCCCACCACCCTACCCTTCCTGACACAAATATCATAATACCTGGAGCCCTGCCTCCCATCCCATTCCATTCCATCCCACCACCCTACCCTTCTTTACACAAATAATATAATACCTGATATCCCTCCCATCCCACCACCCTACCCTCACTGACACAAATATTATAAAACCTGAGATCCCTCCCATCCCACCACCCTACCCTTCCTGACACAAATATTATATTACCTGGTGCCCTGCCTCCCATCCCACCACCCTACCCTTATTTACACAAATATTATAACACCTGATATCCCTCCCATTCCACCTCCCTACCCTTCCTGACACAAATATTATAATACCTGGTATCCCTCCCATCCCACCAACCGACCCTTCCTGATACAAATATTATAATACCTGAAATCCCTTCCCTCCCACCACCCTACCATTCCTGACA
Source organism: Triturus cristatus (assembly GCF_964204655.1). NCBI lineage: Eukaryota > Metazoa > Chordata > Amphibia > Caudata > Salamandridae > Triturus > Triturus cristatus. Next base: position 886,424,765 of record NC_140594.1, read on the forward strand.
AAAATATTAAAATACATGATATCTCTCCCATCCCACCACCCTACCCTTCCTGACACAAATATCATAATACCTGGTGCCCTGCCTCCCATCCCATCCCACCACCCTACCCTTCTTTACACAAATATTATAATACCTGATATCCCTCCCATCCCACCACCCTACCCTCACTGACACAAATATTATAATACCTGATATCCCTCCCATCCCACCACCCTACCCTTCCTGACACAAATATTATATTACCTGGTGCCCTGCCTCCCATCCCATCCCACCACCATTCCCTTCTTTACACAAATATTATAATACCTGATATCCCTCCCATCCCACTACCCTCCCTGACACAAATATTATAATACCTGATATCCCCCCATATCACCACAATACCCTTCCTGACACAAATATAATACCCTGTATCCCGCCCATCCCACCACCCTACCCTTCCTGACACAAATATTATAATAGCTGGTATCCCACCCATCCCACCGCCCTATCCTTCCTCACATAAATATTATAATACCCGGTATCTCTACCATCCCACCGCCCTACCCTTCCTGACACAAATCTTATAATACCTGATATTCCTCCTATCCCACCGCCCTACCCTTCCTGACACAAATATTGTAATACCTGGTATCTCTACTATCCCACCCCACTACCCTTCCTGACACAAATATTATAATACATGGTATCCTGCCACTCACCACCACCACCCTCTGTGCCTTTATTTCCTCACCCCATCAGAAGTGAAGTTCTAGCGGCGCACTAGAGACCCGCGCAAGGAAGGTGAACATATGGGAAGGATTAAAAGAGCAGTGAAAAACAACTTTATTTTTTACTGTTGTTTCATCATAAGATTCAGAAATCAGTGTTCACACTAACTGCTCTCATAGACAGCTACACTTAACATGTATAATTTCAACCTCATGCTGAATCTGAGAAGCACATTGAGGTTTCTTCTGGATTGACATGGGAACAGGGTTTTCAAGGGAAAGTGGGTAGTTCTAGACAAAAGAGTGTACTGTAGACAGAGGAAAAAAGATGATCTCTGTTTTAACAGAGTTCAACTGTAGCTATTCAAGTGCCATCCGAAGTTGGAGCGTTCAGAGGCTCTAGTGGAAAGAGAGAATGTAACAAGGGTCTTCGTCTTATAAGTGGGGTGAAAAATCAAAAGAGTAGATGATGTCTCTGGACGATTTAGTTCACAGGGAGGAGAGGAGAGAGACAGGGATTCGAGGGACATCTACAGGTAGGAGGTTAGGCGGGAATCCAAGGCTTTCCACGAGATAAAGAAGTGACAATTTGGGAGACAGACGCAAACTTGTTCAGGATTGGTCCAATGCTTCCTATAGCAGGAAGAGTCAACATCATAGAGGAAAGGTCAACGGCATTAAATTTTGCAGATAAGTCTATAAAAATAAAGATAGGTGATGAAAAAGAACAGGTCGCATTCCAAGTTACAGTATAGTCAATACGATTAGGTGAAGATACGATTCGAATGCGTAAACGCAAAACATAACAGAACAGCCAGGAAGCAATACTTTCTATTACAGTGTCAAATATCAACCTTTGATAAGGCCTAATTCTCAATTTCATTGTAACAGTGAAGCACATGTGACATTTTCATACAGGGCCCCGCTGGCGGGCCGGACTCAAACATCTGGTCAACATCGTCTGCCAACACGTCAGCCTGGCACCCCACTCACACCTATGCAGTCTCAGCTAGCAAAATCCTTAAGTGTCAGCCGGGATTGGGGAGGGGGCATTGTCATCTTGCAGTGTCTTCAGCCAGTCTATAAAGGGACTCCATATGTTTTTAGGTCGTGAGGCAATTGGCATTAATTTCCAAAAGGTGGTCAGTTGAGTATGGCTGAAAGTGACTTCTTGTATCCAAGCCTTGCTCATGGGGGCACGTCTATTGCCCCAGTGTATAGATATTCTTCGTTTGGCGAGCAAGAGCAGCATGGCATGTAATATGCGATATTCTGCCTTGGTGTCTTTGACATATCCTAATAGACCAACGAGCGGTCGAGGCTCGCTTGAGGTCCCCAGCATCTCATGGATTTTGCTAAATATGTCTGCCCTGAAGGCTGCTATAGGTGGGCAGTACCAGGACATGTGCAGAAAGGTAGCGGGGGCATAGCTACACCTCCAGCAATTCTCATCAGGTCTGATCCCTGTACGGTACAATTCGGAGGGAGTCCTATAGAACCTGTGCAGGTACTTAAAATGTATCAGCCTCAGTTTGTAGTTTGGTGAGAGCATTTGGAGTTGGCTAAAGCAAAAAGCCCAGACATTGTCCGTTATTTGGCCATCTAAGTCCAAATTCCAACTGTGCTTAGCCCTAGGCGCAGTTACTGGTGCTGTGGGTTGCAAGGAATTATATAATCATTTGATAAGTCTACAGAAAGATGGGTTTGTAATCATTTGCTCGAGTGCAGGTAGTGAAGTGGGGGGGCTCGGAAAGGTGGTGTGGAGTTGTCTACATGTCATTCATATCTTGTAATATAGAAACAGCTCGGAGAAGCTCCTTGTACCCTCCGCTGTAGGACCCGGTGGGTCACGGAAGGAGTCAGAAGGATAGAGGTCCTCAAAAGTCTCAAAATCCATGGATTTTGCCATAGAGACCTTCCCGCCGTCTGCCAGTGCCGGGATCATCGGATTCCGCGCGAGTGGGATAGAAGGGGCGTATAATATCAGCACGCGAGCTCTAGTACTTAGTCCATCCCAGGCCCACCAAAGAGTCTTGACAGTGTCTAAGCCGTCCCGCGTAGTGCGGTATGGCTGGCAGACAGCTACCCGGAGGGGAATCGGGGCAGCCACGTCTGTCACCACAGCTACATGGGACTGAAATGGGGTAGGATGTAACCAATAATGTAAAAATTGAACTTGCGTGCATAGCGCATAGAGCGGTATGTCCAGGGCTCCCATTCCTCCCTGTGTGAGGGGGAGTGTGAGCAGCTCCAAGGAGACGCACGCATGATTCTCGCCCCAGACCATCGAGATCAGGAGGTGATGAAGTTTGTAACATGAGTGAAGGCTGTTTCTGAGGAATGATGAAGTGAATTGAGAAAATTGTGAGTAGGGACTGCCAGAAATTGGGACATTATTTGAGGGGTGACCCCTACCAACTTAATATACACAATCTAATTAGCTCACAACACAGTTCTTAGAGAATGCCTGCCCAAATCCTGGAATCTGTGGTATAAGCAGCAGACAATCTCTAGAGAAGTTCATGTTAAGTTCAAGTGGTATAGTCAAGAAAACAACATAATAATATTCACCAAACTTATTTAGAAACATGGACAAAACATTAATGAGCAAGGATACACCAAGGTCTTTGAAATTGGATAAAGGGAACCAGAGAAATGAATTTTTAACATTTTAACCCCCAAACACACATGGAAAAAGCAAAGCTTCATTCAAAAACAATAGTTTATGTTTGACTGGTATCTAGGGACCATTTAATGCTGAACGTGATGGAGCAAAGGTTAGATACATCATGTGCGTCATCCTGGACAAAGTCTTCACCATTGGGCTTAGCCTTTGAAATGGATGACAAAATTCTTAATTTGGGCAAAATCCAAGGCCAAGGTAGATGAGGGTCCTTCGAAGTCAGAAAACTCACCATTGCACTCCTGCCGAAGCTACTGGTTTTGACACAAAAAATTTAGAGTCGGCCAAAGTTGTATTTTGCAGTCACCAAGTTTGCTTCGTCACATGGATGTATGTGCTACCTTGCCCCAGTTCAATCTTTTACCTTCAGATTTAGTCGTGTTTTTGGCTTTCATAATAATTTAGTGGGGCAGGGCTGTTGCTTGATAGCGCACCATCTGCTAGATGTTTTTACCACAAGGACATGTTGATCCTGTCTTCAATGCAGCAAAAAGCGCAAAGTGGGGCAAACCTACTTTTTTCTTTCCCACCGTGGGTCAAACCGCCCTGGGCAAGCTTCTACACCTTCTCCCTGTCCTTGAAGGTGCTAAAGAATGATCGAGAAACACTATTCTCCATCTGCTGGGAAAGTTGTTTCAGTCAGGTCTACAGACACTAGGTCCTTGGGGCAGGCTTTCTAGCACTAGATTTCTCATCAGCCAGTTTATTTGCAGGGTTCAATCCTCTCTGGTCACCTGGGGCATCTTGAAATCTGGGGTCCTTCTGCTTTTTGTGCTCCCGGTGCAGGCAAACAGGGGGCCAACCACTTGGACAGCAGTTCCAGTCCCTGGGTCCCAGCAGGAGTAAGGAGTCCTGAATCTGCTTCTTCCAACGGGAATAAAGAATCAGGAGAGATCTTTCTTCCAGTGAGGCCTTCTTCTTCAATTGTAATCTTCCCAGGGCCAGGAATGTTCTGGGGAGTTGGTGGTGAGAGGTCACTCTTTTTCGGTGTACTAATCAGTGATTGGAGAATTTTCCCTACCCAATCGTGGCTAATTGCTGCCCTATGCCCATTTCCTTTTGGAGCGCTTCCTCTTTGCCTTACTGTAAAGAAATCCTATTAGACCTAAAATCCAGATTAACCATTCTCCCCTCTGGAAGAGCTCCAGGCAAGCCCTGATCCACTTCCCTATTTAGATGAGGTCACCTTTCGTTGCTGGAGTAGAAGCTTATGTTCTAGCAGGGCTATGGAAATAAGAGGCAGCAGATTCTGGCAGTCGTATTTTGGATCAGCAACTCAAAGGAAGTGTTAAGGCTGTGCTTAACTCCGCTAGCTGCCATACACTCCTCCTAGATGGCTAAACCCTGCTAGGTTTCCAGCTGTTTAAAACACTTCTACCTTCCTACGCCCACAGGGCAGGCTATTGTTCACCAGTAGACATGAGCACCGCAGAGCCCTTTAACTGCAGCACTACACAAGCACTATGGTACTCTGTGGCACCATGGCCGTGGCATGAATAACAATTTGGGGCGACATACGCCCCAACCAAAGGCACAGCGATCAAGTCCTTGAATCCTTCATTTGTGTTTAGGTCAATTAATCATTTTTTAAGACGTGTAATCATCTGCTTGCTCATTTTTCTCTTTTAACTCCCGTTTGATCCACAAGCGCAGTGTCATGCCAATTTTCCAAATTTCTAATGCCATTGATGTGCCCATCCGGACCTCTTTGCCATAACACGCACTGACGCATTAAATTCATCCAACGACAGCTTTGATTAAAATACCCAATGCATTTCGGGCTGCTCGAGCCCTTCGTCAGGGGTCACTACAAGTAACAATAAAGTCACATATTAATTGCACAATCATTTTTTGAAACATATTAGTTGCAAAAACATTTTTTGAAACTCTCATATTGATAAAACTAAATACCCATCGCTGAACCCCTAGCTGATCACTGCCTGCTTACTGTTCTAACTATCCATACACTGAACCCTACGGTCCCCAACCTTCGTTGCACAGCCTCTGGCACCATACAAATTAATCTTTTCCGTTCTAAATTTAAGAAACACAGCTTTCTTCTACCTTTGACTCCCCTTGAAATACTTCTTTTTTAACACTCAACCCTCTTCCTAATTCTTTCATACTCATTACCTCCCCAGCTTTTAACCTCTTGAGTGCCCATGACGAGATGGACTCGTCATGGGCCGCGGTTGCGCTGTGCCCATGACGAGACTATCTCGTCATGAACCCCGCCCGCTAATGAAAGGGCCGGCACAGGGCGGGGAAAGGGCGGGGCACTCAAGGGGTTAAACATTCACAGCTAGTGCTGCTCTGGTGTTCTCTCTCTTTCTGCTCTGTCACGCTCCTTGCACCTAAATATACGCATCCTTTAAAACATCTAATCTTGGCCCTGTGGTGCGCACCTTCACCCTACGCATTGTTGTGAACATAACGTATTACCATGGCCGTGGCAACCATATATTTTTGTTGCTGACCATGTAAATACAAACACAGCAGCCCACATATTACATTTAACCTCCATGCCACTGGTGCATTTGCAACAACATTTACTATGACTTTACAGGAAAATTAGCTAACCAATTCGGTGAAACCGATTTTACCAATACTATTTTTCATCCAGAGCACACACCCTAGGGCACTGAATAGCAGTCTCACAGTGCAGATAATGTTAATACCAGCAAAAATAAAGTAGGGTCTAGAAATGGCAAAACATCCAGGCATATAGATCACCTTAGAGAAGAAAGGAATTCGTGCGACCCTGTGACAGTGAGGGGAAGGATGACCACAGGCATGGTAAGACAATAATGAATTTGAAACCGCGTTGACAGTAACCAGATAGAAGGGACTGACTGAAAGAGAGGTTAGGCTGGACATGCACTGGAGGGAAGATCAAGTACCTTGAAATAAAATACTTATTTTGTGGGGTATATTATATTTTAGGGTCTTTATGCATAAACTGTGCCAGTGGTTGCTGGTGGTGGTACTCATTTTTGGATATCGAGACTTATTTTTAAACATCAGACTTTGTACAAGATCCAGGCAGAAAAGGGAGAAAGAATGGGAAGGAGAAAGATAGGAAAGCAGTGCCAGAGTGAGCAAACACAGATTAAAACGATTCAACAAGAGAGCAGTAAGGGCCTTCATCTCTGGAGAAGGTGGGGCGGTGGCGTGCACATGCAAAACATTTTTTTTTTTAAACTTACCTGATACAACGTCTTCCCTCCAGACTACTTCTTTACTGGAACTGGAAGTTGGAACTCCCTTGCCCAATCCTGGCACTGCTCACAAGCAGCATGTGACCAGCCCCAGGATTGGTGGGATTGGCCTCACTTGGCGCACCACATCGCTCTGGAGGCCTGCACTTACTCTAAATCCAGCTGTCTTAAGAAAGCTGGGTTGAGGGGTTTAAAGTGCACGTGTGGCTGGTCAAAAAGACATGCACACTTTAAACAGTGCATTAGCCAGCCCACTCTCCTCCCTTCTGCTGTCACTCAGCAGCGGGTTCGCCCCCGTCCTGAGGCTCGGCTCAGGATGGGGGATGAAAAATAAAATGGAAATAAGTAAAATTACAATTTTAGTTTTCATCTCTGGGGCTTTGTGGGGCAATTTTAAGTATGGCGATGCTCCTCCACTCCAATGGAGGAACCGCTCCTGCAAGAGAGCGATAAAGACACACAAAATGTCGGGTGATGGCGGAAGGAGACATGAGGGGTAAGAGGGCTGTAAGTGGGCCGGGTCTTGTCAGTGTTCAGCACCGACAGTCCTAAAAAGCAGGTGCCGAAACGGGTCTCAATCAGGCTCTCCATTTTTGCTCTCACCCTCGGGGTGAAAAAAAAGCTTAACTCTGCAGCACCACCCTTCACTGCAATTGAGATAGCTTTAAAGAGATTCGTTGTAGTTCTTTTACAATCTCATCATTTCCGAAGGTAAATCTGTTCAATATTATATGCAACAAAGCCATAGTTGTGACTTATGTATCTTATGCAACTAACAGTCACTGACAAAGCCAATAGCCCAAGCTTGTAGTAGGTGTAATGTTACTTGCTGTATGATATATCTGGATATAATCACAGTAGCAGCAAAATGCCAGTCAGGCGGCCAGGCGCGCAACACCCATTGGACTCACAGGGCTTCAGACCCCCCCACCCCCCCCCCCACCCCCCCCGTCGTGTGTGGCAGCCCGGGATGAGACAGCTTCCCGGCGCGCACACAGCCGCACCCGAGCACTTCACAGGTCTTTAAAAGACCATTTGCATGTTAATGAGGCCTCGCTGTTGTTTCACCCCTTCTAAGAGCCCCTACAGCTCCACTCTGCCTATGGCTTAAAAGATTCAGCCCCCCCCGAAATTTTTTCTTAGCCCCCCCCCGAAATTTGGCTCTAGTTGCGCCTCTGCAGGCGGCACACTATGCTAAGCAAAGATTTTAGCTCATAAGTTTTAAGCCTCGCCTTTAACTGCATCGGCCACACCGCTTTGCGAGACCCCCCAGTTTTTTCATCCCACCTAAAGCCCTGAGGGGGAATCAAGACTGCACAACCTTGATATTCCACAATCCATTGGGGTCCTGGGAAAAAGTTTGGGCCCTATTAGTACTTACCCTTTTTTTAAACAAATAAACCACTGGTATAACACCACCTCTCTGTCAGCCCGAAGCGCACCTAGACATTTTTATGAATTCACTCAAACATTGACCAAACTCAAGATGGGGCAGGTGTAAATGTTGCCAGTGCCGCGCTTGCATGTGCGCATGCGCTGCTCCTTACGTGGAAGACGCACTGTCCCTTCAGTTGCATTGGAAGGACTTGCAGACGCCTCTGTTTCCACACTAGTCACGCGTATGCTTTCTTTACGGGCCCCTCAATGAAGCCAGACTTACATCATCACATCAGCTGACCGCCTCAGGGTGAGTACCTGCTGCCAGGACAGGAAACAATGCTCGACCCGTGCTCTGCCTGTACAGCCCTGAGACTGGTGTGTTTTTGCGTAACGTCTGATTAGATCTCGACGGAAACTATGCTTGGGTCACTCTGTTCCCGATAGAGAACAGAAGTATATGTGGTCATGACATCATAAATCACACAATGGCGGCATTGTAACATGCCCTGTACAGCTTGTTTCGATTTCACGGGCATTGCCTCAGTTAAGTAAGTCAACCACAGAACGCAGACTCTCTAATGGAAGCCGTATTACACAAACTTTTACAAAATAGACCATACCTTTGTACTTTTCAACATTCGATGCCTGGATACTACCCGTGGTACCTTACTCACAGTTCAAAGTTACATTCGACGTTTTAAGTGGGCCATCGGGTGAATGATGTCACCATACATCTCACACCCGGCTGACATTACCAAACCAGGCAACATTCTAGAATGCCAATTATTGGTGATTCCTAAAGGTGCATTACTGGTAGAAGAAATCAAATTTTTCTTTACACTGAATGGATCCTTTACGTGTGGAATCTTTTAACCACTGAATCCTTTTAATCTACATTAGCGCCGTTGACCTTTGCTATTAAAAATTTGAGCCAGTTTAATGAGAATGTACATCCCAGTTTGACCCACTGTGACTCGTTTGTTTGAAGAAAATATTTTATTAAAACTTAAAAATACAAACTACATAGGAATAAAAATAATGTCTCTTGTAAAACACATAAATATGGTGCAGCGAGTATTTGTCATTAGATAGGTAAACAAGCATTTACAATGCAATGGTCTCGGCATTGTTAAAGTTAGAGCTGTTGGCATTGCTCATGACATTCTTGTTTTTGTTTTTAAAACATTTAAAGAAACGGCATTGTTATTTACAATGTTAATAGCTTAATCACTCTCCAATGCGAGACCTATTGCATGTGCACTCACACACAGAGCCACACACACACAGCCACCCAAACACAGAGCCACCCACACACACAGAGCAACCCACACACAAATAGAGCCACCCACAGAGCCACCTACACACAGTTACCCACACACAGACAGAGCCACCACGCATAGAGCCAGACACACAGCCACACACACAGAGCCACATACACAGAGCCACACTCAGAGCCACACATACACACACAGTGGCTTCCACAAACCTTCCAGCCCCTGTGACGAGATTAGCAATAAATCATCATTTAACAGTGTTTAAGGCACGAGAAACCTAAAAAGGGTGCCAGGTAGTCGAAGCTCCCCCCACAGCCGAGCATCACAGCGAAGACCTGGTCTCTTGGTAACACCCACTAGGAGATATATGTCCCTTCCACTCTGGAACCATCACGCCCCACACCCCCTTTCCCGTCACACGTTCAAGGGTACCCCCTCGCCCGCCTGGCAACCGCATCCCATGCCCACCCCTTCCGTGCCCAGCTCATACATTCACAAAGCTTCCCCAGCTAGAGCCCTCCTACTACCCCTCCTTCCCTCCTCTCATTTTCACCTTCAAAAGATGGCGGGCAGGGAAGAAAAAAATGTCCCTCCCGTGAGATAGTAAGGAGAAAAGCAAGACAGAGAGTATTCCAGCAAGCAGAGAAAAGACTTTGTACACACCATGCGTCAGTAGCACATCACTGGCTCAAAATCTACCAACACCATTATAGCCATGCGCACAGAAGACACACTGTTTGTAGATAGTGGACAATCCTAAACTCTCCACCCAACAATGAAAACATACTAGTCTGGGACAACCCACAGTTTGTCAATACTGAGCAGAGGACTCCAGTTCAATGCGAAAATATACCTCTGGAACAGCACAACTCCGGGCCATAAACACACAAAGCAAAAAACAGAGATGTTAAAGCGTGGAGATCAGCGAATTGCATATTCGACAGCAACACATACTGTGACAGTCACAGGTCATGCAAATCACTCATTACATCCACGTGTCCTTTGCGTGTATTTTACCACTGTTCCATTTTGCAAATGAAGGACAGGGCGGTGATTCAAAGTGAAGAGGAGCGACGGAGCGACGGAGATCCCGAAAGGAAAAGAAAGGGATTCTTGTAGGGAAGCTCGAAGGGTCAGTGATCGTGGCTGGTCAGTAATCCAGGGGAGGGGAAAGGGGGCCTGCGGATGAGGTAGGGTCTTCTAAATATGCGGGCGGTGGGGGGACATCGGCGCTTAAATGGTGGTACAGAGGCAACTGCCAGGGAATAGCTTCTAAAACGAAGAGAGATACACAGTATGAAGGAGTATACCAATTATTTATTCCAATAGAGAGGGGCCTCGTGATTGCCAAGGGGGAGCGGTATGGGAGTAAGAATTGCCAAGGGTGATTGCTACATATAGCGCAGTAATCAAGACACTTCTCCTTGTAAAGTTTCAACCCTCACTTTAATTAAAAAAAAAAAAAAACATCTGTTACAAAATGAGAGCTACTTTCTTAGATCATGAAACTAAGTGCTGACCATGAGCGGTGAATCCAAGGGGGTGCCGACTTCCAGTAGGCAGCAGAGTTCAGTGAGTCCGATCCAGGTGTTGACCATGAAAGGGGGAGGGTAGAACCAATCACTGGGAGCAATGATTTTGGCGGGGCGGAAAGTGATTCTTGGTTGAAGGGAAAGAGATTCCTGGAGGTACAGCGACTCCCGTGGGTTGGTGTTCAGTATCCTGCAAGGCCCCTCCCACTAGCCTCCATCAGTAAATTTGCTGAGACAGCAGCTCCGGGTCTCCGTCGGGCAGTCGCCCCGCCTACCCCGCTCTCTGGTTTCGCTGGAGCCCATTGTTTACAAACTGTCCTCACACGCACTAGGCTGGGATTTGCGCGAGAGTCAAGTCCTAGTTTGTTTCCAGTAACCGGCCGCGCTAAACGTACAGGGAGGAGGGAAATGGGGACACCAAAAGGATGCCGAATGGGGCTACGGGAGGCGACGTTAAACGCTGAAAGGACGAACGTGAATCACAGCTGTCGCTCTGCGGAAAAGTCGCTTGGAAGGGGCAATTCTTTGAGTGGAATCGGCAATAAAAACAAATCGAGGTTACATAAAAGGGACCTGCAGAAAGTGTAAAATAACCCGGGCACTACCTCCTAATCTGATTTTCTAGGCTCAAACGTTACGATTTCCGTTTGCCCATGTACAAAAGAGCAGTTAGTGTCCACATAAGCGGTCTCGACATTTCGCTAGTACAGCAAGGTGGGTGAGACATTTTTACGAACATAACATGGGTCCCTGCAGCTCTTGCGACGCAGGGTGTCCCCGACCATTCTGGGGGCCCTGAATCCTTCAACCCAATGCAAACAAGGCAGAGCAAAAGGCAAGCACACCACTGCCTTTCTCCGAGGCAGAGCAGAAATGCCTCGGAGAAACGCAGTGGCGTTTTCGGATTCGGGGGCGTGTTTTGCTTTTATCTCCTCTTGCCATTGGCTGGAGGAGATAATTAGACTTCTTGAAAAAAACACGCCCCCCGATCCGAAAAGGACGGGGCCTAATCGGAATGACGGACCTCTTCTCCAATGGCTGGCCAGCATTCAAGAGGCCAGCCAATGGAGAACAGGGGAGAAGAGGGGCGGGTTCAAGCCCCTCTTCTCCAAGTCATTAAATCTCGGATCGAGACTGCGCAAGCGCAGCCTTCGAGCCGAGACCTAAAAACGTGGGACACATTTGCAAATCAGTGCAGTTTTGAACTTTTGACCTTGTAAAGAGACACTTTAAAGGTGTTTTGTAAAGTATGGGAAACTACATGCATTTATACTTGCTCCAGGCAATCTTTGGACTAATGTGAAGGTATGAACAGACTCAAATCAAAAGAGTATTCCATCTGGAACTAGACTGGTTCCTTCAAGAAAGCAAAAATGTGGGGGACACCAAGGATGCTTACGCTGGGTTTTTTACTAACCTACTTTGGTGGGTAGGAAGGGAAAGAGACCCTTTTCTTAATATAGCCCTCACTCACTCTAATAGTGAGATGCTACATCATCGGGCTCACACCAACTCCTAAAAGTCGGGGTGGGCACAACCATATTTCAGGGAGCACTTATGAAGACTTTGTGTATGGGGGCGTAACTTTAAAGATAAAAAAACTCACCCACTCCTAAAGTATCCTTAATTAGTGGAGTGGGAGGGAATGTTTAACAAGCATTGGCATAGCCAATAGGTCTCGTCTTCGGGGCATTATAAGTGTTTAGCCATGCAACAGTTGATGTTGCACCAAGGATATTGTGCTGCAGAATTAAATACTTAAAAGGTCCCAAAGGCGAGACCTATTGGCTATGCCAAGGCTTGTTTACAATACAGCGATGTATCTCCACAGGGTCATTATAAATATTTTTTAAATAGTGTACTTATTATTTGCAGCTTCAAGAGCCCCAAAGGTTTGGGCAGTGATAGGCTCCTTTGTCAGGCCCGGCAGACACGGGGGCAGAGAAAGACATTTTGAATTGGGGACAGGGAGGGAGGTGGAAGAGGCAAGACAGAGAGAAGACAGATGGAAAGAGGAGCAGGGAAGCATAAAGAAAGGATGAGATAGAGAAATGGTAAAAGAAAGGTGGAGATGGGTAGAAAAGGAACGACAGGCAGAGATAAAATACAGGAAAGAAGAGGGAGAAATCAGGTGGAAGTAAAAAAGGGAGAAGTAGAGAAAAAAGAGGCTGAGGCAATGAGAGGGTGCGGAAGCCATCATGAGCACAAACACACAGGAAGCAGTCACTCTATGGTAGTGTGCAGCGTGATCGCTATGCAGATAAACATGTAGTGTGAGCCACCACAACTGACTCTGGACAATTACAAAAAAAAGTCTTCTGATGATCTGTGCAAGGAACGTGTTTTGCGCATGTGCAGTGCAGAGCAGCGCTACAATACAGCGATGTATCTCCGCAGGGTTATTATAAATATATTAAATAGTGTACATATTATTTGCAGCTTTAAGAGGCCCAAAGGTTTGGACGATGATAGACTCCTTTGTCAGGCACAGCAGACATGGGGGCAGAGAAAGACATTTTGAATTGGGGACAGGGAGGGAGGTGGAAGAGGCAAGATAGAGAGAAGACAGAGGGAAAGAGGAGCAGGAAGCATAAAGAAAGGATGAGATAGAGAAATGGTAAAAGAAAGGTGGAGATGGGTAGAAAAGGCACGACAGGCAGAGAGAAAATACAGGAAAGAAGAGGGAGCAACCAGGTGGAAGTAAAAAAGAGAGAAGGAGAGAAGAAAGAGGATGAGGCTTGGAGAGAGGTGAGGGCAACGGGCCGAGGCAGAGTGGGAGACAGAAAGTTGAGAACAGATTCAGTAGAATGGGAGGGGGAGAAATGGAGAGAGAGCGCGAGACAAAGAGAGAGAGAGCGAATGAGAAGGGAAGATTTGTTACGGAGGCAAAGAGAGAGAGTGAACGAGAGAGGGATGGGGTTACCAGGGCGCTAATGACGCGTGTGTCCTGGAAGCAGGTAGAACGCTGGGGTTCAGGGCTTCAAACCTCCAATGAGAGGGTGCGGGAGCCATCATCAGCACATACACACAGGAATCAGTCACTCTATGGTAGTGTGCAGCATGATCGCTATGCAGATAAACATGTAGTGTGAGCCACCACAACTGACTTTGGACAATTACAAAAAAAGTCTTGTGATGATCTGTGCAAGGAACGTGTTTTGCGCATGTGCAGTGCAGAACAGGGCTACGCACAAGCCTAACGTGTGAGTTTATAAAACTTCAAAAAATTGTTTAATTCATTTTCTGTCTCTATATTGTTTTAGTTATATCACTTGCCTCTGCTAAATGCCATGTTGAAGCGTGATGAAAAGAAGGGCCCGTGTTTGAAGTAGATAAGACACATTAAATTGAGTGTTCATTCAGGCTCCCTTTAGTTGCAGCAGAGCAAACATCTCCAGTGAACAAGCATTGGCCGCGCGGCCGTGAAAGTAACGCGGCCGCGCGGCCGTGAAAGCGAAAGTGATGGCAGGGACGCCCTCTGTGGTGGGGGAGGGGCAGAATGAGGCGCTTGGGAGAGCAAGGCTTGATGAGCCATGAAAGCCACATGGCGGCTGCGCGCATGCACGCGCTCGTGAACGCAAGCTTGAGGCTAGGAAAAGATTGTGGTAGCACTTTGAAAAGCCACTAACTAAATGTCTCGCAGACCAGCGCATGCGCTGGTTCAGCGAGACCTAAAAACAACAATGTAGGGCTTGAGGATGTAATGGTCCTATGACCCTAACTAGAACACCAACATGTTACAGCCCTTCCTACTGGCCTAACAAAGGTCCTGGTCTTTGGTCAGGGTGGGATGCAATGAAGTCACTTCCCCCAAGGACGTGAATGAAAAGGTGGGCATGCGACTTGCATGTGTGGTTTTAAAAAACAAAAAGTGATTTGGAACATGTCTAATACTTGCTGCTGTTCCTAAGAGGAATTACCCCACATTGATAGGGCTTCTGCTCCCAAAGAGGGCATGAGAGGGATGCCTTATAGTCACACACTTGTCAAAGGTCAGTCCCTGTCTGCGACCTACTATGCACTCTGCTCTCCTGCTTGTCCTGGTTCAAAACTGCATCCCACTCTAACGTCCTCGGGGGAAGTGACTTCATTGCATCCCACCCTGACGAAAGCCCAGGACCTTTGTGAGGCCAATAGGAAGGGCTGAAACAAGTTGGTGCTCTAGTTAGGGTCATAGGAACATTACATCCTCTAGCCCTACATTGTTGTTTTTAAACCTTCACTCCCACTCCACCAATAAAGAATACTTTAGGAGTGGGTGAGGAAAGAAGCGTAGCAGGGCAGCCCACCACCCGGAGAAGAGGGGCTGAGTGGATATACGGCAGCAGTTGCTCCTGAGCAAAGGAAGAACAAAGTGCACTAGAGGGAGAGGAACTGTATATAGGACTGAAGATCACACCTGTGCAGTGACCCAGTCATGTACCGTGGCTAGAAGGGGCCCACGTCCAGAATCGGCCAAGCCAAAATGAGTGACTAAGTGGGGAACAGCTGGGTGGCATGAGGACTAATGGAGAAGACTTGGGTGACTTATTCCAGCGTGGGGGCTGGGTTCCCCCATAGCCTTAGCCTGCGACAATGGGGAAACCGTGGGGGAAGCAAGACGGAAATACCCCAGATCATGAGGAAGATCAACTCGATCAGGCTCGGGGTAGCCCTGAACCTCAGCAGCGACTGGATCCCATCCAACATAACCTGTCCCAAATACTTGAAGCCATCTTAGATCCTGAAAGCCAAGCTCCACCACGACATAAGCACGGTATCCATGGGTCTTGGCCTCCTCTGAGCAGAACACCAAAAACTAAACGAGGGGGTGAAGGCGGTCGAATCTGGACTTGAGTAACTAGTGCCTGAACACAAGGCCCTCTCCCGGCAAGTAGCGGAGCTAACAGACAAGGTCCGGACCTTGGAATGGTGGGCAGAAGATGAAGAGGGTCGCAGCCACCACAACAATATATGAATTCTTGGTTTGCCAGTTGGGATCGAAAAGGGTGACATGGTGGCATAACTAGAGCCGTGGCTTAGAGATGCAGTGGCCCCAGTAGCGCTGATACAGTTCTTCACATTAGAGTGAGCGCACCGAGTACCAGCTTGCCCAGCAGCGCCGGGCCGCCACCGCCAATACCAGTGGTGGCCAGGCTGTTGCATTATAGAGATAGAGACATCATTCTGCAGAAAGCCTGCACAGATGGCCCCTACATAGTTAATAACACTAAAGTCTCCATGTTCCCGGACTATACGTTGGAGGTTCAACGGAAAAGGGCCTCATACTTCGAAGTCAAGAAGGCACTCAGAAAGGAGGGAGTCCAGTACACACTCATGTTTCCGGCCAAGCTCCGCATTGTAGTGGATGGTAAGACCCACTTTTGCAAGAGCCCCCAAGTGGCCTGGGACTGGATTGAAGCCTATCGCAGGGAGAAACCGGGCTAAGCACCGAAACCCCGATGGACGACAAGGGATCGGAGACCTGGGAAATGCTCCCTGAGATGTTCAGAACGAAGAGGAGCGAAGAAGCCAAACTCCTTGCAGACCGAGCTGGAAATAGCCACAGCACTGCAGGCAGTGGTGGAGATCGCCCGTAAAGGGGACTCCCCATAGGATCAGGGTTCAAGATCCACAAAGGAAACTGGGGGCTCACAATCGGATTCATCCAGCAAAGGTAGCCTAGAGCTCCCGGTGGTGACTACACACACGGCAGATGACATTTTATAGCAGGGAATGGCCAACCTTAGCTGTTATGGGACTGGGCCGGTGCCGGAGGCCTTGCAATAGTACTCACAGTGACTTGTTTTATTACAGTTCACGACAGACTCGATAAGCCAGCACAGCCGCGACCCCCCTAGAGGCCTTTACTGTGTTTGGTTTGGGCCTTCATTGCTTTGTATTTCCGTAAAAGTGGAGTTTGGGCAGATGGCCATTGCCAAAATGCCCTGGGGCCGGGTGGTTGTTCTAAGTTTGGGATCGTTACAGTAAATCATTCATGTCTCTCATGCATGCAGGGGTGTCCCATTAACGAATCCTGCTGTGTAAGGGAAGCTGGGGGTTGCTGGGGGGGGTGGGGAGTTGGAACGTACTGAAAAGCAATGGCGCAACAAGATGTGAAACTACTTACATGGAACATCAGGGGAATGGGTTCCATGTCTAAACGCTATAAGATTTACAACTTTTTGAAATGATGGGGAGTGCAAATTGCGCTATTGCAGGAGACTCATCTGACCCAGGGGGAGGTAGAGAGATTGAGAAGGCGATGGAGGGGACACATTTTTGCCACTGAATACTCTGCGTTTGCCCGGGGGCTGTTAATATGGATACGGCCTGGGGTTCCCTTTGAAACAATACCCACCTTAACAGATACAGAGGGAAGGTATGTGCAAGTGGTGGGGTGACTACAAGGTCAGGAGATAACATTATGTTGTTGCTACGCCCCCAACCATGACCAACTGACATACTTGACCTCCCTTTCTGCGCAGTGGGTCAGATGGTGGTGGGGGAGATTTTAATTGTGTGCCGGATGTACAACTGGACCGCTCTCATCCCCCCCTGGCGGGAGCACAAGCACTTAAGACAGCGGCAGAGCTGCAGGAGTGGATGGCATACTGGCACTTACTGAGTTAATTACAAGTTGAGAGCTTGTATTGAGCTGCGCACAATTCACCTGGTGTATCTACAACTCTGATTCAACAAATTCCTCAAGATATATCATTTTATTCATGAAATGAAAATAAATTTACTGTTCCGCTGGTACATATATTCAATTGCATTAACGCAAAACAATAATACAAAATGAAGGTTTTACATGCTAAATGAATTGGAATACATCATTCATTTATATGACATAGATGCATGTTTTGAGTAATTTATCTGACAATCACGGAAATACATTCATAAATAGTCACGCCCAATGCATTTCGGAACCGGACGGTTCCTTCCTCAGGGGCAATTCTGAAATAAGAATAAAAATAAACAATGCTCTGTCAATGTTTATGTGTTTGGAGGCTCAAACCATTATTTGAAAGTAGTGTTTTACTACTTACTTGAAAGCTAGAAGTATTAATGTTCATACCTGTATTGTCAGAGATCAATTTTCCAGTATGGTGGGCACTAAAGAAAACCATATGTCAATAATATGTATAACATCCGGTTATCGTTACTATAACTCACAGATCATTGAGCTCTTAATGAAGTGCGGTGGCGAAGCTTACCTCTCTACGATGTGTGATATTTGCTGTCTAAACGATAAGACACAAGAGTTTTGTAACATAAGTATACTGCTGAAGAAAATACCGATAATCTATCGTGATCACGGTCAAAAAAACGACCATTAACACATATGGGCGACATTCTTACCTCTAAGTTGTCTTACTCGTGTGATCTGAAAGGCGGGGGTTGCTGGGGGGGTGGGGAGTTGGAACGTACTGAAAAGCAATGGCGCAACAAGATGTGAAACTACTTACATGGAACATCAGGGGAATGGGTTCCATGTCTAAACACTATAACATTTACAACTATTTGAAATGACGGGGAGTGCAAATTGCGCTATTGCAGGAGACTCATCTGACCCAGGGGGAGGTAGAGAGATTGAGAAGGCGATGGAGGGGACACATTTTTGCCACTGAATACTCTGCGTTTGCCCGGGGGCTGTTAATATGGATACGGCCTGGGGTTCCCTTTGAAACAATACCCACCTTAACAGATACAGAGGGAAGGTATGTGGTAGTGGTGGGGTGACTACTAGGTCAGGAGATAACATTATGTTGTTGCTACACCCCCAACCATGACCAACTGACATACTTGACCTCCCTTTCTGCGCAGTGGGTCAGATGGTGGTGGGGGAGATTTTAATTGTGTGCTGGATGTACAACTGGACCGCTCTCATCCCCCCCTGATGGGAGCACAAGCACTTAAGACAGCGGCAGGGCTGCAGGAGTGGATGGCATACTGGTACTTACCACACAGTGGGGACAGTGAATACTCTTATTACTCGCACCTACAACACCTCCACACGAGAATAGACACAATTTGGTGCTCACAGAACATTGGCCCTCTCACCCATTCTACTGAATACCTGGGCCGAACATATTCGTACCACAGCCCTTTGATACTGACCTACCGCCCCGACGGCGTAAACCCCTAATACCCGCATGGAGGCTTAGCCCCATGACACTGGATGAAGTGCCTTTTGCAGAATCATTACGCTCCGCTGTAGATGCATATTTCGCTGAAAATGCGGCTACCGCCTCTCTATGGTGCTAGTAGAATTAGATGCTTTTAACCTAGTGGTAAGGGTGCACTGCATGGGGCAAACCACTGGGATACAGAGGGAACTTCATAAAGAGCTCACAGAGATTGAAGGAGAATTGCAAATCTTGGATAATATGCAGGGGCCGGGGACCCGAGTGCGTGAGCAATTACTGACTAAGCGGAAACAATACGATGAGGCACTGGAGGGGCTCCAATCATATGACCATAGAACATACATGGACAGAGTACAGAGTGAGGAGGGGAAAGCTGGGCGGTTATTGGCATGGATCATTAGGCCTGAATCACGGGGCTCTCCGATCCCCGGATCAAAATTGTGGAGGATAGGACTGAGTATGACCCAGATAAGATAAATGAAGCCTTTCAGACATATTATGAACACTTGTACACAGCACCGCGGGGAGCCTCATAGGAGGAGGGGATTACTGCCTTTTTGGCCCCCTTGACCCTGAAGGTGGTCGAGGAAGAACCGTGGAGGACCTGGGGGGAATGATCACAATTCAGGAGTTCAGGGGAGCCATAGCTCTGCTGGCTAGAGGTAAAACACCTGGTCCTGACGACCTGCTTGCAGAGTTTTATACGAAATATGGGTCCACTTTGGCCCCTCGCTTGGTAACCATGTACAATGAAGCCCTTTGATTGGGACACTTGCCACACTCCACGCGTTCTGCAATGGTGATACCACTCCCCAAGACCTTTATATATGCTCAACACAGATTTTAAGTTACTTAGTAAAATACTAACGCTTAGACTGATTCCCCACATGAAAAATGTGATTCCCCCTGACCAAAACTGGTCTGTCCACTCCCGTGACGCATCATATAATCTACGTTCGCTATATTTGATTCTATACCATTCAGAAGCGAAGAATCTACCACGAGCCGCGCTTCTCTCAGTAGACCTGGAGAAAGCGTTTGACACAGTAAGCTGGGACTACTTAATAGGGGTTATGCGGAAAATGGGACTGGGGATGGGCTGGCAGAAGTGGGTCCAACTACTATACACCTCCCCAACGGCGAGGGTCAGGACGGGTGTCACCATTTCCCCAGAGTACGCAATATCATGCGGGACTCGACAGGGCTGCTCTTCTGTTGTTTGCGCTGGCGGTATAGCCGCTGGTAGAACATTTTCGTAAAGGAGGAGAGGGGCTGGGGATACAGCTGAATGTATATAATTTCCCTATATGCTGATGATCTGTTGATCTACCTGAGCAATGCTATTTAAGGGACGGGCTCCGCTTTTAAGCTATTGGAGAGATTCAACCAATTGTCCGTCCTACAGGTTAATCATCGTAAGACGCATCTGTTCCCAGTGGCTGGACCATTCACTAGACCTGGGGACCTCCCTGATGAATATAACTGGACACCAACATCCTTTTGATATCTGGGCATTCAGATCTTTCACTCCTTAAAAAATATGAGAGAGGGTAATCTGGGAAGGGCAGTCCGCTCACTGCATTCTAGTGTGGCCTTTTGGAGCTCTCTCCGGTTACCATTGAGGGCTAGAATCTCGCTGACCAAGATGGTCATGCTGCCCCGATTATTATACTTCCTCGGCAACCTACCGGTGATGATGCCTGCGGGCTGGTTTAGGCCATTGGACGCGCTAGTGCAGGATCTTATCTGGGCAGACAGGAGATGCAGAGTAGCGTTGCGAACTTTGCTGCTTCCCATGAGAGAGGGAGGACTGGGGGTACCACATTTTGAATTTTACCAACTAGCTGTGCAGCTACAGTGGATGGTGCAATGGTTAGAAGGGGTGAATCAGGAGGGAATGTACCTGGTGGAGCCAGGACAACACCCATGATTATTACTGGCTAAATTGCTAAACTCGGCCACGAAAGTGCCCTACACATCGACTTTACAAACTATGGCCTTACAGTTCTGGAGAAGGTGTGGGTCCGAAATTCACACCAGCGATGCCACTGGTAGGGCTATCCTATGGAGAACCTCAGGCGATCCTGGGAGCAGAGCAATTGATGGCTTGGACCGAAGCAGGGTATAGACATGACCGGTGATTGTTTTCAAGACCAATGCTTGCTCCCCTTCCCTGAACTGGTGGAGGGTTGTGGACTCCCTGCTGGCCAGTTTCTCTTGTATGAAACGCTGGTGAGGATGTTTGAGCAGCTATGGGGTGCAGTAAGAGAGGAACCGGCCACGCATGTGGTTCTCCACTCTTTGAATACACTGGGCACAGCCAGGCATCAAATAAAATGGTTCTGCACGTTGCTCCTAGAAGCATCCCTGCCCCCGATGTTAGAACTACGGCAGAAATGGGAGAGATCCCTTAATAAGATACTCACCGATGCAGAATGGCACCGCGTTTTAGAATCACCCAATAAGGTCTCCCACAATAACCACCTGAAATACCTACAGTTTAATTATGTCCATATGACATATATGACCCCCAAACCGCATACAGGCTGCATTTGGAGGAGAGCCAAGAGAATGCCCAAGATGTAAGCAATTAGACGCAGACTTCTTCCATATGAAATGGAGCTGCGCGATTGTACGAAAGTTCTGTGAAGCAGTGATGACTAAAATCAACGGCACATTGGGTCGTACGTTAGCCCACTCAGTGGAGGTTTGACTCCTAGGGCTATATCCCAGACCGCCTAAATGCAAGGTGGGAAGCCGATTTATTGATTTGTCCTTGGCCCTGGCAAAGAGGCGAATCGCAATATCATGAAAATCAGTTATGGGGACGCAGTTTGGGGTTTGGACCAAAGAGGTACCTCGATGGGCAGCAGCAGAGGGCAGGGCTTTGCACAGAGAAGAACTGAAGGACCTGCGCAGGCGCCCAATTGTAGAAGCATGGAGGGAAGTCTTACTCAATTGGGAACACCCGAGTTGCTCCAATAGTGAAGAGGAAGAGAGGATGGCGGGAAGACTACTTGAGAAGGGACGCCCTGGCCCCTAGCCTGAAACCGGACTGGCTCTGGCTGACTGGCCTGCTTGTATTGTACCCCTCCCTTCTAGGGGTCTCCCCTCTCCCTCTTCCCCCTTCCAATAATGTCATGGGTGGTTGACCGGGCGTGGGGACATATCTGACATTACCACCTGTCGGAGGACCCCACCCTGCTGAGACCACACTGGGACACCACCCCTACATTGAGAGAAGCAGCAATAGGGGCACCTGCATGCACTGACAGACAGTGTTTTACTCGTTAAAGTTTAATTGTTTACTAGGTAATGGCACATATGACATGATAATCTGCGGGAATAGTAAAGGATGTTACATTACAATCTGGTGCTTGACAGGCCCCAGGGACTGACAAATAATGCGTTTAAGGCACAACTGAGTCAGATGAAGGAGAAGACATTGCTTGCATGCAGATCACATTGGAATACATAGTTACACATAGGAAGCATTTGTTTGGATTTTTTTCCTTCTTTTTCAATCCCTAATTTGGATATCTCTCCTGATTACAAATGTATGGTATAAAATGTTGCCTAACATAGGCTCATTGCCCGAATGGGCAGAAATTACGCAAAATGTGCCCGATAGCTAATACATTTTGAATTACTTCATGTGAATATAAAGATTGTATGATTAAAAATGCCAATAAAAATCATTTAAAAAAAAGGTTCAAGAGAGATTGGGGACGGTAAGAGGAGCACAAGAGGGGGGTCCTTTCCTGACTTCGGCGGGAGAACAAGAATGGCCTCCTGTAAGGATGGGGCAGGGCACATGTGACCAAGGATTCTCTGCACAACGGCAATAGATGGGGAGCCAGTATGTGCTTAAAAGACTTGTAGAAGGCCCCTGTAAAGGCCAACCGTTCTATGAGCCATCAAAAGTATCAATCGCCTGTACAATTTCATCAATGGTAACAGGCTCAGCAAGAAATTGGTGTTGGCCATTCGTCAGCCAGACCATCGCCACCTCCTCAAGTTAGGAGGATATTTCAAAAGAAAGATCAGGCACTTGAGGTAGTACTGATGGAGTTCTGCCACCACACCATCGCAACCAGACACCTGTCATCCAGATTCTGAGGGCAGCTCCGAGATGTAATTCTGTGAGTGATTGGGTCTCAAAAGGTGGGCAAGAGTGCAACAAAGGCGCTCTCCCTCCCGTACCAGCGAGCCCTGGTATTCCTCCCCATGTGGGCGACCTCCCTGTCAGCCAGGTTGCAGAACTCTGTTAACAAGGCTGAACATCGATGTAAGCAGGAATACCCGCCCGTGGTGGCCTTTTCGTCAATGTCATGTAAAGTGGAGCTCAATGCCATGCAGCCATGAGCGAATGTCACATAAAATTCCCGTGTGTTTGGAGATACACACTCCTCGCTTAAAGGCCCCAAAGTCTTCCCAAAGTGTGGCCAGCGTCCCCAACAATTCCACATTTAGCTCAAAATATTCAGATATAGCAGTGAGCACCTCTCCGTGGAACACCAGGTGCGGAAGGGACTCACTAGAGAGTCTCCAAGTACGTTCTGCGCTGCAGCCATATTGGAACTGCAGGCAGAGAAGAACCTGGTCCGACAGTGTGCATGCTAAGACTGTAACTTTCCTCAACCAGCGGTCCATGTTGTCCAAGAATAGCCAATTGTCCAGTCTGGTCAAGACAGAGTGGGACGCAGAATAAAAAGTAAATCCTGAAGCATAGGTGTAGCTGGAGCGCCAGGCTTCATGAACCACATAGGCATAACACGATGTGCCACAGGGCATCTCACGCCCGGGGATTTACCAGAAGGGCATGTACTAGTAGAGTCTGTTTGGGCACGCATCGGCATGGTTAGGTCCCTGCCCAATATCACGCAGTCCACATCCGAGCGGTCCATATGCAACAAGAGATTTTCATCAACAACACCCGTTTATCTGCAAGGATACCCTAAAGTAGTTTGTACGGACCATCAGGATCTAAGTGGCTGGAGTGAAGGGTGAAATGGACACTTTTATGAATGAGAACGCAAGTCCCTTGGTAATATGAACTATAGCAGGAGTAATATCGATGCACACCTCAAGGCATAGAATATGGACAGTCGGCTGAGGGAGGCAAATGCATCTCCTACAAAAAGGCGATTTTAACGCCATGCCTGTTCAAGTACGACAGTACCTGTTTCCCCTTCCTAGGATTGTTGATTCCACAAATGTTCCAGGTAATGAGAGTAAGGTTCACTGACCTGTTACCTTGGGTACATGGTGTGGCAATTGCAAAGGAAAAGTGTGTGAGTGTGCGTAGAAAAGATGCCCAGCTTCCGAAGAGAGTTCCTGACATTACTGAATTTTCAGTGGGCCTTGTGGACCATAGGAGTGAAGTCAGAGTGAAGCCAGATGTTGGTACCTTGATAGAGGAGAGGACCCTTCTCACGGGCCAGACGGAGAGCAATGTCCCTTTTCCTTAAGTTGAGGAGGAGTGTGATGAGAAAACGAGGTTGGGTGCCCCATGGTGTGGCAATTGCAAAGGAAAAGTGCGTGAGTGTGCGTAGAAAAGATGCATAGCTTCCGAAGAGAGTTCTCGACATCACTGAATTTTCAGTGGGCCTCGTGGACCATGTGAGTGAAGTCAGAGTGAAGTGAGATGTTGGCACCTTGATAGAGGAGAGGACCCTTCTCACAATGTCCCTTTCCTTAAGTTGAGGAGGAGTGTGATGAGAAAAGGAGGTTGGGTGCCCTCGGGGGGGGGGGGGGGTGCTATCGGTGAGCACTCTCTACCGTGAAGTTGTGAGAAATACTGGAGCAGTAAACCTATATTATTTCTCTGGAACCTTGCCTCAAGGTGTTCATTCTTGACCTCCACCTGCTTCAGAATACATTTCATTTTGATGAGCCTCTTCTGCACCGTAGTGCTGTGGTCCTCCAACCCTGTTATTCACTCCTCAGTGCCATCTATCCTTGCCCCATGTCAATCCAGTCTCTCCCCCAGCCTGTCTATACGACCAGCAAGGGTGTTGAAGTGTGTGTTCATTGCCCGGTAGCCCCCCTTGAGCTCTGACATAATGACAGTCATATCATTGATGCTATGTTGTCTGCTTCGCGGTCTGCAGCCTCCTCTGTGTCAGATTGAGAGGTGGTATCTCTGGCAGGTTTTGTTTTCCCAATGGTCAGCCTACATTGTTTGGGGTCTGTGTGGCCCATTCCTAGAGGATGAGGGGCTCCAACCAGCAAAAGCAGCCTCGCAGCAGCGAAGCCTGCGGGCGATGTAGATGGGGGGGGGGCCCTCAAACAAGACCTGGGCTGGATGCTCACAGTGATGGAGGAGCCCAGCCGCAGTATTGTCGAATAAACCAGGAGCACCTAAAGTCCCCGCAGGGCCAGCCCCATGTTCAGGGCGCCACCAAAATTAGATCCAGGAGGGTCCCAACTATCTGCACTTAGAGGGGGGGGACAGCCGAAGCAAACTTTCCACGGGGCCTTCGCAGCAGAGCCAAAACGGGGGTCTCCAGGAGCAGCCAGACCAAGGCCCAGAAGTCAGTTGTGTAGCAGATTCGAGCAAATCAGCCAGGTGACAGGCCAAAGCCAGCAGGACCCAGGAGAGAGGGCACAGCAAGCGGGTGGGCGGAGGTCCTGCTGGAGCAGAGTTTTCTGTTGAAAATTTATCCTGTTTTAAGCTCCAGTTTTGTCTATATGTTATGATTTAAATAACTAATTTGAAAACACACTAATAAATAGTTTGCTTTGTTGAAAGTCTGAACTAACCAACATTACTAATGAGAGGAAACGATTACACGTGGGTCGCATATATGTTGCTTAATAATAATGTGCGGTTTTACTAAATAAGTGTTGTAAAAGTGCTATTTGTTTCATGTTTATGCTTTTAAAATAACGTGTACTAATGCTTTATTGCGTTGCAGAAGGCCAGATAATTACATACACATATGGGTATTAGTGGGGATTAACACTGTTTAATCATTATGCTGTGGTAACGTTGTTTTGTGTTTCTTTTAATTAAGATGGTCCGTTTTGGCCTAAAACAAGATGGCTGCCTTTTACAGCCTGCACTCGAGTGATTGAATTTTGATGAGAGGCCTTGCTGAACATGGTCGAGAGTCACCTGACCACAGCCTTTGCTTGGTTAGAAAGCTTTCCGTGAGGACAGCAGTTCTGGGAACGTTTCCAGCTGCCCTTGGACAAGGATAAAGTCACAATGAACAATTGCGGTGGCTCTGCTAAGATATCAAGGAAGAACATTTACGAAAGATACATTTGCAAACTCGAGTTTCCTTCTTCCGTCTTTTTATTTTTGTGATTTTTCCTGAGCGGAGGTTTCCTAAAATGTAACTGAATGACATCCTTTCCTGTCCGCTCTGCTCAGCGGTTCAACGGATATCTAACATTTGTTTGTAATTTTTGTTCGAAACTTTTTCTATAAAAATGTTAGACTAGAGAGGGTCCGTGGTTCTTCTTATTCATGACTGTTCTTCGTGTCCATTGCGTTCAGTGCGTTCTTTGCAGTTCATCGCATTTTGGACTTCTTCCTGAACCTATGCTGAGGACGGCATCTCGAGAGACTTTACTGAGAGACCTGTCCTGACCCTTTTAGCTAGAATAGGTAACTATGAGAATAATGATTTCGCTAATAATTGACTTTCATTTTGAACTAATTTAGATAAATAAGCATTTGTTTGAATTACGGTGTTGGGTGTTCATTTCTTGTCATTTATTGAGTTTCAAATGTATTTCCTATGTTTTAAAATCATGACTCAGGACAATGATTTTCTGGTCGCATTGACCTCATTGTAGATGCAGATTGGTTCTCCTATATTCAGTGTGGATAGAGTAATAGTATGAATTTTAGTGTGATGGGCCCTAGCGTATGATGTGTGTATGTGCGTGTGACTGTAGGTTTACTCTGTCCGTGGAAGCAGGGAGAATTTATATGCGCCGATCTGCAGCAGTTTCCTGGTAGCAGTATGATGGTTTGATTATTGTCTTGATCAGATTAGATTGCTTGTACATTGGCTTTTGATTCATTGATTATTGATTGATGTTGGTATATGTACTAATACTATATGTTGATGTCCGTAGTAGGGCAGAGGGAAGTGTGTGCTGCTCTCGGGAAAAACGGGATTGTTGGAATTACCTGTATGTATGCAGGAAAAACGTGTGACAATTGAAGTTGCGCGTCACATTGTCTGGGTTCGGAATGAGTGACATCGTTGTGTGTTACTATTAGAGATATATTTTCGGTATAAAAGGAGTGCGTATAGTAGTGAAGGTTATCTGTGAAACTTTGGTCATAAGTCCCAGGGATCCGTAAGGTTTGCCGTTAAAGCTTATCGCGGGAGAAGTAATAGGTATTCTCTGAGCTTGTCTGAAGGACTGGGCAGAGGTAAGCGCTGCTTGGTTAACGTGTGTTATAATTCTGTAGTGGGACAGACTGTTCGCTGTTCTCGGGAAAGGCAGGATTCTGTGTGCATGTGCTATATTTTCTGGTGTGAAAGTGCGTGAATGTATGAGCATTTAATTGATTGTAAGACTCTATGGAGCAGTCCTAGAGGAAACAGTTAATGGATGCATGTTAGAAGGGCAGAGTAGAGGGATGTGCTACTGTGTCAACGAGAGTAATAATTCCGTAGTGGAGCAGAGGTAAGCGCTGTTCTAGAGAGAAGCGGGATTCTTGTGAAAAAGATTTCTTTTACTATTCTGTGGTTAGCGAAACAGACAATGGAGATGTTTATATGTTGTAACTAATAGATTTTGTGGAATTTGAAACGAAGTCTACTGAGAAGGCTTTGTAAAGGAGGGGTAGACGAGTGACAGGAGACAGAGCAGAAGCGACTGCAGCGACTGCTGACGTCATACAGATCGCGCTCTGATTGGGTAGTGAATCAGAACAGTGCTCGCGCTAGGATTGGTGCGTTAGTGTGAGTCGCGCAGGGATTGGAAGGAGTACAGAGTGACGTAGACGCTCCAGGATTGGTGCTTTGGTGTGAGTCGTGCTGTTATTGGACAAAAGATCGTAACTGTACGGAAGGGATTAGAGAATATTGGTAAACATTACAATGTATTACCAACCGGAGGAAAAGAAGAAGAAATCATTGTTCGGCAAAATAAAGAAATGGTTTGACAAGGATAAGAACATAATAACCAGAGAGGGTGAATTGCTACCTCCGACGAGAACTCCTGCATCCTTCATGGTTGCGAAGTATGGGTATCATACCTGTATTTGGTTAGATAACTGGGCTAAGTATACTAAGGAAGATGGTGTCTTAGCGTTCCCGGAACATGGTTTATTTAATTTGGCCGTGTTGAGAAATTTACGGGAAAAAATGATGTGTCTAGAGCCTAGACCAAGGCCGACACAGTTCGAGGCATTGGTGGAATGGGAAGATGAGGTGCATGAGCGAGAAAAGCAGAGGAGTGGAAACAATTATAGGTACTTTTTTGGGAGGAAATATGATCGTGAAACTCATCATGATCGAATGAGGAGATGGCGGGATGCTAGTATGTCAGAGGGATTATATCCTATGAGGACAGTTGAAGAAGCGGAAGGGAGGAAAGGTGCAGCGAAGGTGCCTGACGCGGAAGTGAGAAAGTATGGAGCTAATGATTATGAGGATGACATGATTGACAAGAGACCACCTCCGTATAGACCAGAACCAGAAGAGAGCACGCCAGTTGCTACTCCAATAAGAGATACTTTGCGAATTATTAAAACTGAAATTGTGACACCTGATCTGAAAAGTGATAGCTCTTTCCAACTCTAGAAATAGACCAGGCAGGACCATTTGTAGATGGGAAAATAAATGGGGAGAGTGTTACTTTTTTGGTAGACACAGGAGCGACGAGATCAACTGTCAGGTCAGCCGATATTAGAAATCTTCCTCTCTCGGACGAGGCAATCCAAGTGGTTGGTGTAGCCAATACACAGATTAAGACTCGTCTTACTGAACCAGTAAGGGTGAGTATAGGGAAATTTTCAGACATGCACAGATTTGTTGTCTGTGACACTAGTCTAGTGAACTTGTTAGGTAGGGACCTATTGTGCAAGATGAATTGTACAATTTTTTGTACTCCGGATGGAATAGCTTTTGAGACACCAGATGAGGATGTTTTGTACCGGATGACTCTAGATAATAGAGAGAATGAGATTGTTGGTACATATGCTGTGTTTAATCCAGATGATTTGCCTCAGGAGTTGAGACACACAGTGAAAACAGCAGTTTGGGATTTTACTGGAGAAGATGTGGGATTGATGAATAATGTAGATCCAGTGAAGATTTCAGTGAAAGAGGGAATTGTTTATCCTAATATTCCTCAGTACAGATTGACACCAGAAATAATTGAGGGAATTACTCCTATAATTGACAAGATGATTCAACAGGGTGTTTTGAGAGAAATACTGAGTAGCCCGTGTAATTCACCGATAATGGGGCTGAAGAAACCTAATGGGAAGTTCAGGATTGTACAGGATTTGAGAAAAGTGAACAAAATTGTGGTGGCATGTTGTCCCATTGTGCCAAATCCTTCAGTGATTTTGTATCAGATTCCTCATGATGCTGAGTGGTACACGGTGATTGATTTGTGTCATGCTTTCTTTTCAATTCCATTGCATCATGACAGCCAGCCGATTTTTGCATTCCGGTTTGGCCAGCGTATTTTAGCATGGTGTCGTATCCCACAGGGGTATTCAGAGAGTTCTTCGATATTCAATCAGTTATTGAAAAAATCATTGGAGAGTTTGATCATGCCTGAAAGTTCAGTACTAGTGCAGTATATCGATGACTTACTTGTGGCATCGAAGACACGTGAAGCTTGTGAAGTAGATACCATAGCTATACTGAATCATCTAGCAGATGGAGGATTAAAGGTATCTCCAGCCAAATTGCAGTTTTGCAAGAAAGAGGTGCATTATCTTGGACACAATATTGAAAAAGGTTTGAGAAAGGTGACCGATGACAGGATCAAAATTATCAGAGGAATGAGCGCCCCAATGACCCAGAGAGAAGTGAGGATGTTTCTGGGGATGGTGGGTTATTGTCGTCAGTGGATAAGTAATTTCTCGCTGATAGCAAAGCCACTGATTAAGTTGACAAAAAGTGAAGTGAGAGACCCATTGGAATTGGATGGAGAACAAATGGCAGCATTTGAAGAGTTGAAGAGCAGAATGTGTGAAGCCCCTGCTTTGGGAATGCCAGACTATGAGAAAGAGTTTGAGTTGTACTGCAGTGAGAGAAATGGGTGTGCACTTTCAGTGTTAATTCAGAAGCATGGACAACTAAGAAGGCCGATTGCGTACTTCTCATCGACACTTGATCCCGTAGCTGTGGGATTGCCAGGTTGTCTGAAAGCAGTAGCTGCTACATGCAGAAGCTTGGAACAGAGTGAGGGTATAATAATGGGATATCCTGTAAGGGTATTCGTACCTCATGATGTGGCAATTCTTTTGACAAGAAGCAGGACTCAGTACATGTCACATAGTCGGCTGACTAAATATGAGAAAATCATTCTGGGAGCATCAAATATGACTCTTGAGAGATGTGTGAATGTGAATCCAGCGACACTTCTACCAGATGCTGAAAATGTGAATGTGGGAGATGATGTTTATCATGATCATCATATCCAAGCGCCTTAACTCCGTTTCTTCTTATTCCCTCCCTCTCCTTAAGGTGGATAACCTACTTATCAGTGTGCAGACTGATACCGGCACTTTCACCCTTCTGCTTCTATACCGGCCTCCCCATCCCATGCCATCTTTTCCCACCATCCTGGGTGAACAGTTGTCTAACCTTCTAACGCTGCACTCTAGTTTCGCCCTTCTTGGCGATTTAAACTACTGGTTTAACGACACCAACGCTGGTCCCCATGCCACTGAGCTTTTCGAGACTCTTAATAGTCTGAACCTCACGCAACAGATCACTTATCCTACCCATAATAAGGGTCATATTTTGAACCAGATTTGGACTTGTAACCTGGTATCATCTCCACCTGACGTCTCCCCCTGTGTCTGGTCTGATCACTATCTAGTCGACACTACCATTACTATCACTGGTCAGATTCCTCCTCCTCTGATGGCTGGCGGTTTCTCACGGAAATGGAGCACTTATGACTCTCAGGGCTTCCTTACGGCCCTTGCCGATACCCGTCCAGCCTTCCTCCCCTCAAATGATATAGACAGCATCGAACATGATCTTGGCTCTTGGCTAGAATCGGCCAGCAACCTCTTCGCTCCCCTGGTCAAATTTCCTAGCACTAGGCACCGCAGCTCCCATCGATGGTTCTCTGGTGATCTCAAGCTCCTGAAATTAAAAACACGTCAATCAGAACGCACCTGGAGACGCGACTATTCCGACCCAGCTCGACAGTCCTATCTAGCTGCGCGTAAAGAATACAAAACCGCCATCAGCCTAGCCAAAATGGAACACTTTTCCCACAGGATCTCATCAGCAGCCGATAAATCTAAGGAGGTGTTCAGAGTTATGGATGAACTCACCACCGATGACAGAACCCTCCCAGCCCAGACCCCTACTCAAGAGGCCTGTGACACCCTCAATTCTTTTTTTCTAGATAAAATCTCGAAAATCAAAAAATCTATCCCTTCTTCTCCCCAGTCCCCTCCACTGGTTCCCTGCACTAACTATTCCTCGACTTTTTCTTTCTTCCCAGCCCTAGATTCCACTTCATTAGCGGAACTGGCAATTCGGGTAAAATCTGGTTCCCCGAATGATTGCTGCCCGCCATCTGTCCTACGGAGCATATGCCTGAACCTGCCTGACTGCATCCTACCTTTAATCAACGGGGCACTTAACGGCGGCATCGTTCCGACCTCTTTCAAGGAGGCCATTCTAGTGCCTCTTCTTAAAAAACCCGCCGCCGATCCCACGGAGCCCTCGAATTACCGCCCCATCTCCCTCCTTCCGTACGTCTCAAAATTGATGGAGGCCCATGTCACCCGGTGTTTATCAAACTTTATTGAATCATCCAACCGCCTCGAGCCCAACCAAGCCGGCTTCAGACCTGCCCATTCTACTGAGCATGTCATCCTGGCAGTCCTGGACACGCTCAGGAACAACGCGGACGCCGGGCTCCCCCAAGCCCTTGTCCTCCTGGATCTATCAGCCGCGTTCGACACGGTGGACCATAACATCCTTCTCCACCGCGTCGGGCAGGCAGGCATCCAGGGGACCGCTCTCAGTTGGGTTAAGTCCTTCCTGACTGGAAGAACACAGGCGGTCCGCTTGGGGCCCTTTACTGCTACCAAAACCCCCACGTCCTGTGGAGTCCCTCAGGGCTCCTCTTTATCGCCGCTATTATTTAACCTATACCTCCGGCCCCTGATTCAATCTCTTCAAAAATGGGACATCGTCGTCTATAACTATGCTGACGACTTACAGATCATTCTTCCGCTTAATTCACCTCATGCCATCAAAACCTTTCATGCAGTCATGATTCACATTCAAGGTTGGATGAACCAGAATCAATTGAAACTCAACCCCGGGAAAACTGAGCTCCTCCTCCCGGGACTCAGCCACGCTCACTGGGGCCCGCAGTTTTGGCCTCCGGAGCTAGGCTCCCCCCCAATCCCGGTGAAAGCTGTAAAGAGTCTGGGAGTGATTATTGACTCTGAACTTTCACTCAGAGCACAGGTGGGCTCGGTAATATCCTCCTGCATGTACCAACTGCGGAAGATCCGTAAAGTCCGCCACCTTCTTCCCTCTCTTGCACTCACCCAAGTTGTTGATACAGATCAGGGTATCAAAAATATGCCCACTACCACAGATAGAGTAATCTCACAGTTACACGCACATACATTCATCATACGCTAGGGCCCATTTCACTAACATACACTCAAATACTCTATCAGCAATAAACCTGTGGGAAGAAAACTCCTAAACCACCCTGCATCTATATCTAGGCGATAGGACCTGATTATAGTGGTTGTCACCAAACATAATATAAACAATCTATAAACAATATCAAAAAGTATTCAATAAATGACAAGGAAGGAAATTCAACACCATGTTTAAAAGTTATATTGCTTTATCTAAAATTAGTCAAAGTAAATCAGAATAAATCATTTCTCATAGTTACCTATTCTAACTAAGTGTCAGAACGGGTCAGGACCAGTCTCTTGGCAAAGTCTCCCACCCAGGACAGTCCTCAGCATCAGTCCTCAGCAACGCAAGTTCACGCAGCGAAGGTAAAATGGCAAGTGGCAAAAGGGCAGCGAAAACCCTCCCTAAGCTAACAGTTTTTATAACAGAAAATACAATAGAAACACACATTAAGTTTGCAGAATACACTGAATCACTGAGCAGAGCGAGAAGGAAAAGATGCAACATTGCAACATTTATGAATCTACGCTCAGGAAAAATACACACAGCGAAGACTACGGAACAGGAACCAAGAAAATAAAACATGTATCACATTTTATCCGGCTTCTCCTCGGCCATCGAGCCACAGTTCAGAGTTTCCCTCTAAGGCTCCTTTGTCTTCCAAGGACGCCAAGGACACTTTCACTTTTCTTGGAGAACACCCAAAACTGCTGCTGTCCTCATGGAAAGTTTTATAGAAGGACTACGGTCAGTTGTCTTTAACCAAATTCCAGCAGGGGTCTCTCTTGCCACATCACAGATTTCGCCTGCACCACAGCTCAGCCAGGCTTCAAATCATTCTCAGTCATTTCACAAAGGCCTCCATAGGCCACAATAGACCATCTTTAATTAAAGAGACAAAATAAAGATTACTACATCATAATGATTAGACAGTGTTAACCCCACTAATACCCTTATGTGTATGCATTTATCTAGCTTTGAGACATAAAAAGCATTAATTCAGACAGCGTTTTGTGCTCAAGATAAATAGCACACAGCAACATTTAAACATGAAAACTTGCACGTTATTGTGAATACATAAACAGCACACGCATGCTAACCCTCGTGTAACCTTCTCTTGTGTTAGGACAAACAGGTTGATTAATAGAACGCACTTGCACAAGACAAATAATTAGTTGTTAATTATTAATAAATTAAAAAAACGCATAGACATGCCAGAGCTTCAAAAGCCCCAGAATTTTCTAACAGAAAACTCTGCTCCAGCAATCCCCCCTTTGGTGATTTTATCACCAAATAAACCCCCAAAAAAAAATTGTGAAAATTTAGTCCCATTTTAGGAGAAATCAGAAATGTCTTTTCCCCTTACACAACATTAAACACCAGTCACTCTTTCATCATCCCTTTTTGTCTCTAAATAAACACTCTCCCTTAATTCTTCTAGTTCAATTTCTTGAGGTTCTCTCTTCAACCTCTTGTTTTTCTTTTCTTTATTCAATTTCTTCCTCCCTCCCCTGTTTTTACAACACACACACACACTAATCTTAGTATCAGTAAAGCAACGATTATACACGACAAAGGTCAGGCAACTTGTAATAAACCTTGTTCCCACACACATAGTACACTCCTGGAAAAATTGTATCTTCTCCACCTCTGAAACCCCAACCAGTCGCAACGAAGTATGTATCATGGCACTCACTAGTCCCCACAAAATATGTATCATATTGGGATTTCCTTCTGGTAATGCATAGTTTACCCTTCTGCGGTGCATCTAGAGCTAAAGTTGGACTAGCCCCATCTTTCAACTCTTTTCCCATCTCAATGTCCCAAATTGTCTCACTCACTTCATATTTTCCCGCTTTCTCATGCATGTTCACTCTCCTTTCCTCTACCATATCCAGGAAAGCTTTCTCTTCTTCTTTCAAACTGCAAGTTAAATTATTCTTAAAAATGTAATCTAATGTTAGTCCTTTTTCTTCAATAAAAATCTCACCAAAAGTGTTAGCTTCTTTAGCTGGATTCAGTTCTTTGTTCATTGGCAAATGCCCAAAAATACTATCTCTGTTAGACATCTTATAATCTATTTTCCCTAACAAATAAAAAACACTACTTAAAATACTACAAGAAATACCATATGTAGCTGGTAAATGGTGATAAGTAACACCCTCTGAAACGGATGCAGGTAACTGCATGCAGACATAGCAATCCCTCACTTCCATTGTCTTCACATATTCATATAACAGTCTAGAAAAAACATTACTAGAAAAATTGTTAATTGACCTATCTTTGTGTATGTAACTATTTCTAATTGGAACTTCTTTTTGTGAATTCTTCTCTATATTAGTCATATTTTCTGTGTCCATCCCAAATTCAACCTTAAAAGTAACTAATAAAACTAAAACACCCCATAGAAGCATTAATATTCCAGTACAACAGCAGCACATCTTGCACCACCTTTTAAAGAAGGCACATCTATTTTGATTATTCTCTATGTTAGCCATTCTGCTTTAACTTCTACTACTCCACTACTGAAATTAGAACTCTTCAAATCTCCAACGTTTATTCCAAACTCTTCAGCTTCTTCAAAGATCTTTCTGTTCACTCAGTCCAAGTGAATCCTTCTTTTACTCAGTTTGGATACTCATCATTTTTCACTCCAATTTCTTCAACATCAAATTGTATCAGATCTCCAACATTCAAATCCTCAGTATCTGACTCTTCTCCAATGTCAGTCAAGAGTACTTTCACCATTTCACCAGTATCTTCCTCAACCACTTCTCTCAAGACCACTTCCGGATTATCTTGAGTCACTGTTTCTTCTTTTCCTTCTTCAGACAGTGTCACATAAGACCATTCCGGTGATCTGTACTTTTGGTTGGGTCTTTTAACTCTTTTTATTTCTACTGGTTCCTTTGTTCTCTTTGATTCTTCTTCTTCAGTCTTTGAAGTTTGACTGGATACCTCATTCACTTATTCAGCTCCCGATGTATTTGCTCTTATTATCCTGTATCTCAGTCTTTTCACTCTGTTGTTAGGCCAACGATCTCCTTTCACAACCTTTTTCGGCTTTTCCTTAACATTCCTTTCTCCAATCGAAGTTCTCTTTCTCAGAACTCGACCTTCTGTTTGTTCATTCTCATCATCCGATTCTGTTCCAATTGCCCTTTGCTTTCGTTTCTTAGCAGTTTTCTTTTCTTTCACAGATTCTTTCACCACTATTTGAGACTTCCCTACTTCTGTCCCTCCTCGGGTCTCCGACACGCAATCTTCTTGCTGTCTATTTGTCCCTTTACCTAGCTCCTCATCAATGTTCCCTACACCTCCTCGGGGGTCTTCCGCAATCTGTCCCTCTCTATCTTTTTCTGACCCTGTTTCTTCAAGAATAATCTCAAGTGGTTCTTCAATTTCCTCCTCTTCCGATTCAGGAGTAGTCTCAATGTGTTTTCTCTTTTCTTTTCTTTTTCCTCCACTGCTACTCGAAACTTCAGGCTCTTTCACAGAATCAGAATCTGATCTTCTTTCTGATACTCGCAGTGAATCTCTTGAAGCTCTCTCTGCTTCTTTTCTCACTGATTCTGTATCTTCAGGATCTTCACCATCACTGGAATCTGACTCTTCATAATACTCTTCACCAGTTCCCTCTCTCGGACTTGGAATTCTCAGAGTATGACTTGCATGTACCCAGTGTCTCACTCCAGCACACTTTACTGCAGTCGTTGTAGTCAGAATAACTTGTCTCGGCCTTCCCCACCTTGGAATCAAGCAATTTCTTCTTCTGTGCACTTTAATCCTCACCCAGTCTCCTGGACTTAGATCATGGGCTTGCTTCTTCTCAAGTGTGGTAGCTTCTTCTCCAACCTGGTGAAACACAGAATGAACTGCGTCAGCCAGGCCTTTACAGTAATCCAAAATCATGTCATCAGTTATTGTCATCAATTTATTCACAGGCACGAATGCATGGCGCATTGCACGTCCCATAATGATTTCATGCGGACTCAATCCTGTAGTTCTGTCTGGAGTAGATCTCATAGTCATCAAGACTAGAGGCAGAACATCTGGCCATTTCATGCCAGTGGCTAAGCACATTTTTCCAATTCTGTTTTTGATTGTGCCATTAATCTGCTCAACCACACCAGAAGCCTCTGGTCGGTATGCACAATGTAGCTTCTGCTGTATTTTTAATGCTTCACAAATCAAACTAATGAGTTCATTTTGAAAGTGTCTACCTCTGTCAGATTCAACTGTAACTGGAAACCCAAACCTAGGAATCAACTCCCTCAACAGTAATTTTGCCACTGTTAATCCATCATTCCTCCTCGTCGGGTAAGCTTCCACCCACCTTGAAAATAAACAGACTACCACTAGGACATACCTCAGTCTATTCACCTGGGGCATTTCAATGAAATCAATTTGCATTCTTGTGAAAGGACCTCCTTCTCTGCCAATTGTCCCTAAACTCACCACTGTCTTTTTTCCAGTGTTAAATTGCTGACAAATCAAACATCTTTGACAGATGCTTTCCGCAATTGTCCTAAACTTTGCATTGTACCAGGTCTGTTTAAAGGACCTAATCATCGCGTCCCTCCCCAGATGTCCCTGACCATGATACATCCTTGCCATTGACGACAAAATTGAGTTTGGCATCACTGGTCTGCCATCTCTGTAGACCCAAACATGGTCTGTTTCTCTTGGAGCACATCCTGCCTTAACCCAATCTTGTTTCTCTTCTTCTCCTGCCTCATCTTGTAACTGTTTCACTTCATCCCACGTTTCTAGGACATTAGTAAACATCACAGAAGGGAAAGACATTTCTTTCTTTTCTCTTTCCCTATTAATTGATTGATTTAATTTCGCGCAATACTGTGCCACATCGTTAGCATACCTGTTGCCAACAGTGATAAAATCTTCTCCTGTAACATGTGCTGCACATTTTACAACTGCTAACTCCTTAGGCAGCTGTATCGCCTCAAGCAATTTCCCAATCAGCTCAGCATTCTTTATCGGAGTTCCACTCGATGTCAAGAAACCTCTTTGTAGCCACAGTTGGCCAAAATCATGCACCACTCCAAATCCATACTGACTATCAGTCAACACAGTTGTTCTCAAATCTTTCCCAATCTCACAAGCTCTTGTCAATGCCACTAATTCAGCAACTTGCGCAGATTTTACTCCTTTCAATGGTGATGCTTCCATAACTTCTGAAACTTTGCACACTGCATATGCTGCACATAGCACACCATTATCATTTCTCAGGCATGATCCATCCACAAACAACACATGATCATTCTCAGGCAAGGGAACATCCTTGATATCTGGTCTTGGTTTCGTACAGTACTCAAGCACATCCAAACAATCATGATCATCTTCCATCTTTATACCCATATTTTCAATATCCGGCAAAAGTGTCGCTGGATTCACATTCAGTTTCTCTTTTTCTCTCACTGGAAATGCTAAGTAAGTTGTTCTATCTTCAGATTCCTTTCTTTTCTTATACCACCTATCCTTCCACTTTTCTACATCACCCCATCTTCGCAATAGTGCTATCATTTTCTTAATCTGTCTTGTTCTACCAGTAGCATTCAAACTCTCTATGTCCTTCTCTGTGAAATCCATCCTGTACGTTTTCTGTAAAGCCTTTACTCTATCAATGTCAACTCCTTGCTCATTTGCTATCGCTTTCAGTCTATCATGTGTATTTTTCGCTCTCCATGTTATGCTTTTGCACATGAACAATAATTCACCATCATGATGACTTTTCAGGATTTCTGTCGGAACTGTTCCTGTCACAAGCTCTTCTAATTCTATACGTAACTTAACCACATCAATAACTTGTGAATCTTTATCCTTTTTCTGAAGAACCTTCAAGTCGTCTACTGTTATTTCAGCAGTTCTTCTCACTGGTACCACTTTTTCCTGCGGTTCTAAAATCGGCATCCCTGAACAACTAGGTTCACTAACATCCAATAGTTCACTACATGTGTCATGTCTGGTGTGTCTCAAGTCACTACATGTGTCATGTCTTGTTTGTCTCAGGTCACTTCTCCCTGTCCTTTTATCTGAATCTCCTGAAGGACCAGCTGAATTATTTGCAATATATGGAACTACCAGCCCATTTTCACCTGCTCTCTGTCCGTCAAGCATAGGAATTACCGGACCTATAGTAACAGGCACTGTAACAGCTTCCATATTCATCGTTAACTCTCTAATTTTCTCAGTCAGTTCTGTTGTTGTCTTTGCTAATTGTCTGGCATTTCTGGCATTTTCCTCTCTGAAAGAACTATTATTTCTTGATTCAGGTGTCATTTTTTCTTTCTCAACTGTATCTCTTATCGGAGAAACAACTGGTGTACTTTCTTCCGATTCTGATCTATACGGAGGTGGTCTCTTGTACATCATATCATTCAAGACCTCATCTTCATACTCTCCATATCTTCTCCTATCTGTCTCAGAAACCCTTTCTTCTGAAGGAGCCGAAGCTTCAACTGTTCTCATAGGATATAATCCATCTGACATGGTAGCATCTCGCCATCTTTTCATTCGATCCTGATGTGTCTCACGATCATGTCTCCTCCCAAACATATACCTGTAGTACCCTCCAGACCTTTGCTTTTCTCGGTCATGAACTTCCTCTTCCCATTCCACTAAAGCCTCAAACTGTGTAGGTCTCGGCTTCGGATCTAAGCATAACATCTTTTCCCGTAAATTTCTCAACACGGCCAGATTAAATGAACCATGTTCTGGGAATGCTAAAACACCATCTTCTTTAGTATACCTGACCCAATTCTGCAACCATATACAGGTATGTAATCCATATTTCGCAACCATGAAGGATGCAGGTGTTTTCGCTGGAGGTAGCAACTCACCCTCTCTTGTCTTAACCTCTTTATCCTTGCTAAACCACTTCTTAACCTTTCCAAAGAAGGTTTTCTTCTTTTTCTCTTCTTGGTGATACATTTTAACGCTTACCAAACTCTCTACTCTTTCCGTATGAAGCGTCTACGTCACTAAACAGTTCTTCCAATCCCTGCGCGACTCACACTAACGCACCAATCTTAGCGCGAACCCTATTCTGAGTTACTATCCAATCAGTGCGCGAACCTTCTGACGTCAGCAGCCGCTGCAGTCTCTGTCTCCTGTCTCTGTCACTCGTCTACCCCTCCTTTACTAAGACTCTCAGTAGACTTCGTGTGCCAAAATTTCTACAAATCTATTAGTTACAACATAAAAACATCTCCATTGTCTGCTTCGCTAACCACAGAATAGTAAAAGAGTGTCTATTTCTCAAGAGTCAACAACTTTACATACATCTCATAACTGTTTCCTCTAGGACGTATCCAAAAGAGTCTTACAATCAATAAATGTATATGCATTCACGCACATTCATACGAGAAAAATATAGTACATGCACACAGAATCCTGTTTCTTGAGAACAGCGCACAATCTGCCTCTGTACAGAATTATAACTCACAACAACTAAGCAGCTTACCTCTCCTCAGTTCCTCAAACAAGCTCAGAGAATACCTATTATTCCTCCCGCGATAAGCTTTAACGGCAATCCTTACGGATCCCTGGGACTTAAGACCAGAGTTTCACAGATAACCTTTACTATGATTCACACTCCTTATATACTAGAAATGTCTAATAGTAACATACAACAATGTCACCGATTCCGAACCCAGACAATGTGAACGCGCAACTTCTATTGTTACACGTAATTCCTTACAATCCCGTCTTTCCCGAGAGCAGCATATACACCTTCCTCTGCCCTACTACGGAACTGCTTCCAGCTTCCAAGTTCCAGAAGCACTACATATAACTCAACATTACGACTCCAACATTTAGTATTAGTACATATACCAAAAACATCAAAATAGATCAATAATCAATAAGCTAATTTACAAGCAATCTTATCTTATCAGATCAAGACAACCATCTAAACCATCCTCTGCTACCAGAGAAATTGATACAGATCAGGGTATCAAAAATATGCCCACTACCACAGATAGAGTAATCTCACAGTTACACGCACATACATTCATCATACGCTAGGGCCCATTTCACTAACATACACTCAAATACTCTATCAGCAATAAACCTGTGGGAAGAAAACTCCTAAACCACCCTGCATCTATATCTAGGCGATAGGACCTGATTATAGTGGTTGTCACCAAACATAATATAAACAATCTATAAACAATATCAAAAAGTATTCAATAAATGACAAGGAAGGAAATTCAACACCATGTTTAAAAGTTATATTGCTTTATCTAAAATTAGTCAAAGTAAATCAGAATAAATCATTTCTCATAGTTACCTATTCTAACTAAGTGTCAGAACGGGTCAGGACCAGTCTCTTGGCAAAGTCTCCCACCCAGGACAGTCCTCAGCATCAGTCCTCAGCAACGCAAGTTCACGCAGCGAAGGTAAAATGGCAAGTGGCAAAAGGGCAGCGAAAACCCTCCCTAAGCTAACAGTTTTTATAACAGAAAATACAATAGAAACACACATTAAGTTTGCAGAATACACTGAATCACTGAGCAGAGCGAGAAGGAAAAGATGCAACATTGCAACATTTATGAATCTCCGCTCAGGAAAAATACACACAGCGAAGACTACGGAACAGGAACCAAGAAAATAAAACATGTATCACATTTTATCCGGCTTCTCCTCGGCCATCGAGCCACAGTTCAGAGTTTCCCTCTAAGGCTCCTTTGTCTTCCAAGGACGCCAAGGACACTTTCACTTTTCTTGGAGAACACCCAAAACTGCTGCTGTCCTCATGGAAAGTTTTATAGAAGGACTACGGTCAGTTGTCTTTAACCGAATTCCAGCAGGGGTCTCTCTTGCCACATCACAGATTTCGCCTGCACCACAGCTCAGCCAGGCTTCAAATCATTCTCAGTCATTTCACAAAGGCCTCCATAGGCCACAATAGACCATCTTTAATTAAAGAGACAAAATAAAGATTACTACATCATAATGATTAGACAGTGTTAACCCCACTAATACCCTTATGTGTATGCATTTATCTAGCTTTGAGACATAAAAAGCATTAATTCAGACAGCGTTTTGTGCTCAAAATAAATAGCACACAGCAACATTTAAACATGAAAACTTGCACGTTATTGTGAATACATAAACAGCACACGCATGCTAACCCTCGTGTAACCTTCTCTTGTGTTAGGACAAACAGGTTGATTAATAGAACGCACTTGCACAAGACAAATAATTAGTTGTTAATTATTAATAAATTAAAAAAACGCATAGACATGCCAGAGCTTCAAAAGCCCCAGAATTTTCTAACAGAAAACTCTGCTCCAGCAATCCCCCCTTTGGTGATTTTATCACCAAATAAACCCCAAAAAAAAAATTGTGAAAATTTAGTCCCATTTTAGGAGAAATCAGAAATGTCTTTTCCCCTTACACAACATTAAACACCAGTCACTCTTTCATCATCCCTTTTTGTCTCTAAATAAACACTCTCCCTTAAGTCTTCTAGTTCAATTTCTTGAGGTTCTCTCTTCAACCTCTTGTTTTTCTTTTCTTTATTCAAACTCTGCTCCAGCATTGTCATCTCACTTGTGCTCTCCCGTTTGGACTTCTCTAACTCCATCTATCATGGCCTTCCTTCATCTCTGACACATCGTCTCCAAGTTGTCCAGAACCAAGCGGCCCGTTTAATTTCTAACACCTCTAGATGGCAGTCAGCCAAACCTCTACTCCATAGTCTTCACTGGCCCCCGATCGACCAAAGGGCAGCTTTCAAGGTGGCTTGCCTCACATTCAAAACCCTTCATTGCCCTGGTCCCGCGTTTGTAAAATCTCTTATTTGTCCCTACCATCCTCAGCGTGATCTCCGTTCTGCCCACAGCCATCTGCTAGCCATCCCCAAATCAGAACCAAGAAATTTGGTGGTCGCCGGTTTTCCCATCTTGCCCCTGGACTTTGGAATCCCCTCCCACTCCCCATTAAATCCTCCTCTTCTCTTATGAACTTCAGGAAACTTCTTAAGACTCATCTTTTCCCTCTTCTCAGTTAGAATCCCGTTTTTTTCTTGTCTCCCCCTCATTCACTCTGTCTGTCAGCGCCAGGAAGCCTCGGCGATAGTGCGCTTTACAAATCTCACCTAAGATAAGATAAGATAAGGTAAGATTGTTTGGATGTGCTTGATTACTGCACAAAACCAAGACCAGACATAAGAGATTTACCATTGCCTGAGAGTGATCATGTGTTGTTTGTGGATGGATCATGTCTGAGAACTGATGATGGTGTGCTGAGTGCAGCATATGCAGTGTGCAAGGTTTCAGAAGTTATGGAAGCTTCGCCTTTGAAAGGAGTGAGATCTGCTCAAGTGGCTGAATTGGTGGCATTGACGAAAGCTTGCAAAATTGGGAAAAATTTGAGAGTGACTGTGATGACTGATAGTCAGTACGGATTTGGAGTCGTTCATGATTTTGGCCAGCTTTGGCTACAGAGAGGTTTCTTGACATCGAGTGGGACTCCAATAAAGAATGCTGAGGTGATTGGAAAATTGCTTGAGGCGATACAGCTGCCTAAAGAATTAGCAGTTGTGAAGTGTGCTGCTCATGGACAAGGA
Source organism: Triturus cristatus (assembly GCF_964204655.1). Classification (NCBI taxonomy): domain Eukaryota; kingdom Metazoa; phylum Chordata; class Amphibia; order Caudata; family Salamandridae; genus Triturus; species Triturus cristatus. The sequence continues at coordinate 886,468,132 of NC_140594.1, forward strand.
GATGATTTTGTTACTCTTGGTAATAGATTTGCCAATGACATAGCACAGTATTGTGCGAAAACCAATCAATCGATTAATAAGGCACGAGAGAGGGAAATGTCTTTTTGTTCTGTGATGTTTACTAATGTCCTAGAGACGTGGGATGAAGTGAAACAGTTGCAGGATGAGGCAGGGGATGAGGAAATGAGAGATTGGATCAAGGCAGGTTGTGCCCCAAGAGAGACAGATCATGTTTGGATCTATAGAGATGGTAGACCAGTCATGCCAAATAGCATGTTGTCGACAATGGCAAGAATGTATCATGGCCAGGGACATCTGGGAAGGGACGCGATGATTAGGTCATTCAAGCAGACCTGGTACAATGCAAAGTTCAGGTTGATTGCAGAAAGCATCTGTCAGAGATGTTTGATTTGTCAGCAGTTCAATACTGGGAAAAAGACGGTGGTGAGTCTAGGAACAATAGGCAGAGAAGGAGGTCCTTTTACCAGAATGCAAATAGATTTCATTGAAATGCCCCAAGTGAACAAATTGAGGTATGTTCTAGTGGTAGTCTGTTTGTTTTCAAGATGGGTGGAGGCATATCCAACTAGGAGAAATGATGGAATAACGGTTGCAAAATTACTGTTGAGAGAGTTGATTCCTAGGTACGGGTTCCCAGTGACAATTGAGTCAGACAGAGGTGGACACTTCTACAATGAGCTCATGGGTTTAATTTGTGAAGCATTGAGCATACAGCAGAAGCTACATTGTGCATACAGACCAGAGGCTTCTAGAGTCGTAGAGCAGATGAACGGCACAATAAAAAACCGAATTGGTAAGATGTGTTTAGCCACTGGAATGAAATGGCCTGATGTCTTGCCTCTAGTGCTGATGACCATTAGGTCTACTCCAGATAGAACCATTTTTATTTATTTATTTATTTATGGTTTTCTAGAGCGCGTAGTCACCCAGAGGGTATCCCAGCGCTAAACCTCTTAACTCACCAGGGAAGACAGTCAGGAGGGGGAGTGGCTCAGGGGAAGAGTAGGGTTTTGAGAGATTTTCTGAACCGCAGGAGATTTTGTTCTGCTCTTAGGTTCAGGGGAAGTGCGTTCCATATTTTTCCCGTGTTAACCGAAAAACGGCGGCCACCTATACGGGCCTTCTTCACCTTGGGGATTGTGATGAAGTTTCCGTGTTCGGAGCGAAGCGCTCTCGTGGGTCTGTAGGGTGTGATCCAGTTATTTAGGATTGGGGGGCCAGTGTTGTGAAGTACCTTGTGGGCCAGACAGAGGGCCTTGAAAGTTATCCTTTCCCTGATAGGGAGCCAGTGCAGCAACCTCAATGCAGGCTTGGCAGATGTTCTGGCCGGGGTGTTCGCTAGGAGTCGAGCTGCGGCATTTTGTGCTCTCTGCAGAGTTTGGAGAGTGGATTCGGGGGATCCCAGGTAAATGGCGTTGCTGTAGTCCAGCCTGGATAGAATTAGGCCTTGGATCAGCAAGAGACGCGACTGGAAAGGCAGAAGGGGGACCACCTTCCTGCAGGATCTAAGTAGTCCGTAGCATATGCCGGCCGTCTTTCTTGCCTGTGTCCTAAGGGAGAGGTCTGACTCTAGCCATACTCCTAGACTCTTGACCTCCGTCTTGGGGGTGGGGGGTTCACCCATACAAGCGGGCCAGATGTTAGGGGGGAGGTACGTGGTGTTATGCCCTAGGAGCAGGATCTCTGTTTTGGAGCCATTTAATTTCAGGGAGGAGTTACTCATCCACTGATGTACGTTGGAGAGGCAGTCGTGGAGGTTGGAGGGCTCTAGTTTGGGGTGGGAAAGCGTCACCACCAGCTGTGTATCATCGGCGTAGCTGATGATAGTGACTCCAAAGGGTGAAACCAGTTCCTCCAGTGGGGCCATGTACACGTTGAACAACGTGGGGCTCAGGGATGAGCCCTGTGGCACACCGCACTGGAGGGGGATGGAGGGGGAGCGGCTTTCGCCTTCCCATACTTGGAAGGAGCGTCGGGAGAGGAAAGACGAGAGCCATTTCAACGCCCTGTCTTTTATCCCGATATTGTCGAGACGTTGGGTTAAGAGCTGGTGACTGACCGTGTCAAAGGCCGCACTTAGGTCTAGGAGGACCACTGCCACTGATCCTCCTGTATCGATGATTTCCCTGGTCTTTTCAACTGCCGCGAGGAGAGCAGTGTCCGTACCCTGCCCTGGTCTAAAGCCTGTCTGTGAGTCATTGAGGAGTCGGTTTGACTCCAGGAAGTGTGACAGTTTTTTGTTCGTAAGTTTTTCGGCGACCTTCCCTATCCAGGGGAGGAGCGAGATGGGTCTATAGTTGGATAGATCTGCCGGGTCTAGAGATGGTTTTTTGAGAAGTCCTTTTACGACTGCCTCCTTCCAGTTTGAAGGGACCTCACCCTGTGCCAACGAGATGTTAATGAGGGCTGTCAATTGGGGGACTATGGTCTGAGTGATGTTTTTGACTAACCGTATGGGGACTAGGTCGCTAGGGGCTCCGCTCTTGATTGATGTGAGGGTAGCCGTCACTTCCTCTTCTGTCACAGGGCCGAACGACGCTAGATTAGGTTTGTCGGGTGGGGGTGGCGGTTCCTTAGCTCTCTCCAAGGAGTCAGGGTTAGCGGCCGGAAGGGAGGTAAGTATTTTTTTGATTTTTTCGTCAAAGAAGGTGGCCAACTTGGCACATTTTTCCTCCGCTGCTTTGGGGTCCATGGGTTTCTGCGGTGGGTCAGGGACATGGAGGAGCTCTTTGAGAATGGAGAAGGTCTCCTTGGCTGAGCAGGCGGAGCTTTTTATTTTTTCCTCATAGAAGGCCCTTTTTGCGTCGTGTAGGGCACGTTTATACGCTTTCATGGAGGATTGATAAGCACTTTTCTCTGCTGTTGATTTGTTTTTCCTCCAAGTGCGTTCTGCCTTTTTGCATTCCTTCTTAAGGGCGTTGAGGGCAGGTGAGTACCAGGGAGCGGGGTTGATTCTTTTAACATGTTTTAAAATACTGGTAAGTGGGATGAGGCTGTCCAGGGGATGGGCTAACCAATCGTTGAATTCTTTGTCCGCGGTGTTCGGGTCCGCGGATAGCGGGCCGACGGTTTCATGTAATTTAGCTTCCCATTCCTCTGGTACTAGCTTGTGCCACCGTCTAGTTCGTATCCTTGTTTTCTGTTTGATTGCTGGTGTCGTTTTGAGTGACCAGTGCAAAGGGATCAGCATATGGTCTGTCCAAGGTAGGGGGGTGGGATCCTGGGCATTTAGGTTCTTGATGTTGGTGAAGATTGGGTCCAGGTGGTGTCCTTTCTCATGGGTGGCCTTAGGATTTCGCAGATGGAGGTCGGCTGTAGTGAGGTCAGCAAGTAAGTTGGCTGCGGCATTGTCCGCGGCGTCAAGAAAGTGCAAGTTGAGGTCCCCTAGGAGGAGGAAGTTCGAGACTGAAATAGTCTTGAGTGAAATGTGATCCATCAGCGTACTGGTGAATTCTCCTAGAGGGCCTGGCGGACGGTACACTAGCAGTCCCGAAAGGGAGATTGATGGTGAGATCTGGATGGTGAAATTGCAGTTTTCGCAATCTTTGACAGTTCCAGATTCAATTCTACATTTAAGATGGTCTTTGTGGAGTATGGCTAGGCCGCCACCTCTACCGATTGGTCTATTCAGGCAGCAAATTTGGTAGCCGGGGGGTGTTACATTGACCAGGTCGGAGTCACTGTGCGAGGTCAGCCAAGTTTCAGTCAGAAACAAGATGTCTAGCATCAGGTCCTGGACGAGGATGTTGGTTTCGTGGGCGTGTTTTACTAGGGATCTGCAGTTCAGGAGGCCGAGCCGAAGTCCTTGATGGCGTTCCGTTTCCTCAGGTTTGTTACATAGGATACATCCTGCAAAGGGGCGTCTTCTTTGAGGATGTATCTGCACTGGGGGTGTTTTTTCGGGTTCCATGCAAGCAGTGTATCTTGGGTGTACGAGATACGTTCCTGCAAGTTGGGCGTAGTGTCTAGGCCTAAGGCCGTCTGGGCCCGGACGGGCCCAGTCGGGCTTGCCTTTGGCGCGCCTTCGGCGCGCTGACGGTGCGCCCGCTGCGCCCGTCCGCTGCGCGTCCGGTGATTGCACATCCTTATAGGATGAGAAAGGGGGCGGGTGGGCGTGGCCTAGGGTAGGCGTGGCCTCGAATCCTCGCCGTCGATGGCGGCAAAATGGATTGTTTGGGATTAGTTCGTTGCAGCGAAGGGGTCGCTGTGTAGGCGTTTCTCAAAACCCACTATGGAGGTGCCTGATGGGTGAGTGCGCTTTTAAAATGCCAAGTATTTAGCGGTAAGTGACACAAGACACAAATACAGTTTTAAAAATTCAGCGGTCTCCCGGCTTCCGCCTCAGGAGTTTGCGAGGTTCTAAATTGTGTATGCTGTCAGCAGCGTTTTTATACTATGAAGGGCGGGTGGGCGTGGCCTAGGGTAGGCGTGGCCTCGAATCCTCGCCGTCGATGGCGGCAAAATGGATTGTTTGGGATTAGTTCGTTGCAGCGAAGGGGTCGCTGTGTAGGCGTTTCTCAAAACCCACTATGGAGGTGCCTGATGGGTGAGTGCGCTTTTAAAATGCCAAGTATTTAGCGGTAAGTGACACAAGACACAAATACAGTTTTAAAAATTCAGCGGTCTCCCGGCTTCCGCCTCAGGAGTTTGCGAGGTTCTAAATTGTGTATGCTGTCAGCAGCGTTTTTATACTATGAAGGGCGGGTGGGCGTGGCCTAGGGTAGGCGTGGCCTCGAATCCTCGCCGTCGATGGCGGCAAAATGGATTGTTTGGGATTAGTTCGTTGCAGCGAAGGGGTCGCTGTGTAGGCGTTTCTCAAAACCCACTATGGAGGTGCCTGATGGGTGAGTGCGCTTTTAAAATGCCAAGTATTTAGCGGTAAGTGACACAAGACACAAATACAGTTTTAAAAATTCAGCGGTCTCCCGGCTTCCGCCTCAGGAGTTTGCGAGGTTTGAGGTTTGAGTCCGCACGAAATCTTAATGGGACGTGCGATGAGACATGCTTTTGTGCCTGTCAACAAGTTGATGACAATAACTGATGACATGATTTTGGATTACTGTAAAGGTCTGGCTGACGCAGTTCATTCTGTGTTTCACCAGGTTGGAGGAGACGCTACTACACTTGAGAAGAAGCAAGCCCATGATCTGAGTCTATGGGACTGGGTGAGGAATAAGGTACACAGAAGAAGAAATTGCTTGGTTCCAAGGTGGGGAAGGCCAAGACAAGTTATTCTGACTACGACAACTGCAGTGAAGTGTGCCGGTGTGAAAAACTGGGTGCATGCGAGTCATACTCTGAGAGTTCCAAATCCAAAAGAGGGAACTGGTAAAGAGTATTTTGAAGAGTCAGATTCGAGTGATGATGAAGAGACTGAGCCAGTGAGAAGAAGAAAAAATCCTGAAAGAGCTGAAGGAGAAAGAGAGTCAGGTGATTCTTTCTTTCCAAGAGAAGCTTCAGGGGAAACCTTGAGAGTTACAGGGGAAAGGTCAGATTCTGTAAGAGTGCCTGAAGTTCCAACAAGCAGTGGAGAAAACAGAAAGGAAAAGAGCAATTCCACAGAGACTACTCCTGAATCAGATGAGGAGGTTGAAAATCCACTTGAGATTACACCTGAAGAAGCAGGGTCAGAAGAAGATAGAGAGGGACAGATTGCGGAAGACCCCGAGGAGGTGTAGGGAACATTCCTGATGAGCTAGGTGAAGGGACAAGTAGACAGCAAGAAGATTGCGTGTCGGAGACCCGAGGAGGGAAAGAAATAGGGAAGTCTCAATCAGTGGTGGTAAAAACTGTGGAGCAAAAGAAAACTGCTGAAGAACAAGAGGCAAATGAGACAGAATCAGATGAGAGTGATAATGAGAAATCGGAGGGTCGAGTTCTGAGAAAGAGAACTTGGATTGGAGAAAGAAATAATAAAGAAGTGAGACCAAAGAGGGTTGTAAGAGGAGATCTTTGGCCTAACAGGATAAAGAGGCTGAGATATAGACTGACAAGAGTAAATTCATCAAAAGCTGAACAGGTGAATGAGGTGTCGAGTCAGAATCAAGCAAAAAGTGAAAAACAAAAGGTCTCAAAAGAACCGGAGGAGATCCAAGAGAATAAGGAAACCTAACCAGAAATATAGGTCACCGGAATGGACGTATGTGGCACTGTCTGAAGGTGAAGAGACAGAAGGTCAAGGAAATCCAGAGGGGACCGTACGAGAAGTGGTTGAGGAGAAAACTGTTGGAATCCTGAAAGTAATCTTGACTGACATTGGAGAAGAGTCAGATGCACAGGATGTTGTTGATGATCTGATACAATTTGATGTTGCTGAAGAAGAAGTGAAAAGTGACGAAAATCCAAATTGAGTGAACTGGAAGAGTCACTTGGAGAAGTGAAAAGAGAAAATCTGAAATTAGCTGTTTGGAATAATCTAGTGTTCTAAATCTCAGTAGTGGAGTAGAAGAGGCTAAGTCAAAAGACACTGCCAAAGTAGTAAAATGGCTAACACAGAGATTAATAAAAGTAGATGTGCCTTTTTGAAAAGATGGTGTAGAATGTGCTGCTGCTGTACTGGATTATTAATACTACTATGGGGTGTATTAGCTTTATTAGTTACTTTTAGAGTTACAATAGATACTTTTGGAATACATACCGAGAATGTGACTAATGTAGAGAAAAGTTCACAAAAAGTAGTTCCAACTAGAATTAGTAACATTTACATACATAAGGATAGGTCAATTAATGATTTTTCTAGCAATGTTTTTTCAAAGTTGTTGTACGAATACGTAAAGACAATGGAAGTTAGGGATTGCTACGTCTGTATGCAATTACCTGCATCCGTTTCAGAAGGTGTTACTTATCACCATTTACCAGCTACGTATGGAATTTCCTGTAGTGTGTTGAGTAGTGTTTTTTATTTGTTAGAGAAAATAGATTATGAGATGTCTAACAAAGATAATATTTTTGGGCAATTGCCTATGAACCAAAAGCTGAATCCAGCTAAAGAAGCTAACATTTTTGGTGAGATTTTTATTGAGAAAGAAGAATTAACATTAGATTACATTTTTAGAAACAATTTAACTTGCAGTTTGAAAGAAGAGGAGAAAGCATTCCTAAACATGGTAGAGGAAAGGAGAATGAGCATGCATGAGAAGGCAGGGAAATATAAAGTGAGTGAGATTATTTGGGACATTGAAATGGGAAAGGAGTTGAAGAATGGAGCTAGTCCAACTTTAGCTTTAGATGCACCACAGAAGGGTAAATTATGCATTACCAGAAAGAAGTCTCAATATGATACATATTTTGTTGGGACTAGTGAGTGTCATGATACATACTTCATTGCAACAGGATGGGGTTTTAAAGGTGGAGAAGATCCAGTTTTCCCAGGAGTGTATTATGTTTGTGGGAACAAGGCTTATTACAAGTTGCCTGACCATTGGTATGGCACATGTTATGTGGGCCTGGTCTTTCCAAAGATTTTTCATATAGATAGGATAGAAGATGTAGAACACATTAATTTACTAACACGTTTTAAGAGAGAAACTTGGTCAGAGATAGTGGGTGATATTTTTGGTGCTTTAATTCCAGCAGTGGGAATTTCTTTAAATGCATATGGGATTCGGAAACTGTCAACAGTGGTGGATCGCTTATCGACAAGTACCGCTGGAGGGTTTCTTTTGGTAAATACGGAGATGATTGCCGTACGTGCCATGTCTATGCAGAATCGACTTGCCCTTGATATTCTATTGGCCAAGGAGGGTGGAGTCTGCGGAATGCTGAAAGTTCAACATTGTTGCACTTACATTCCTGACGAAAGTAAAGACCTAAAGGTCTATATCAAAAATATTACTGATTTGCATGAAGAATTAGTACCCCTGGAAGCTGAAAGTGTCTGGACTAAAATAGCTAATAAGATAGTTGCTGTTAAGAGTTTTATTGCTAAGATAGGTAGTACCTTTATTGGTAAAATATTATTTCCTTTGACATGTGTAATTTTTGCTTTACTGATTCTAAGATTGGGGTGTTTGTGTTGTAAAAACAGGGGAGGGAAAAAGAAAATAATTAGAGGAAAAACTGACAAGAAACAAAAGAGATCAAGGAGAGATCAGCAGGAAATAGAATTAGAAGAATTGAGGGAGAGTGTTTACTTGGAGACAAAGAGGGATGATGTGAGGGAGTCTGGTGTTTAATGTTGTGTTGGAAAAGACATTTCTGATTTCTCCTAAAAATTGGGACTACATTTTTTTTTTTTTGGGTTGGTTTTTGTGGTGATAAGATATCACCAAAGGGGGGATTGCTGAAACAGAGTTTTCTGTTGAAAATTTATCGTGTTTTAAGCTCCAGTTTTGTCTATATGTTATGATTTAAATAACTAATTTGAAAACACACTAATAAATAGTTTGCTTTGTTGAAAGTCTGAACTAACCAACATTACTAATGAGAGGAAACGATTACACGTGGGTCGCATATATGTTGCTTAATAATAATGTGCGGTTTTACTAAATAAGTATTGTAAAAGTGCTATTTGTTTCATGTTTATGCTTTTAAAATAACGTGTACTAATGCTTTATTGCGTTGCAGAAGGCCAGATAACTACATACACATATGGGTATTAGTGGGGATTAACACTGTTTAATCATTATGCTGTGGTAACGTTGTTTTGTGTTTCTTTTAATTAAGATGGTCCGTTTTGGCCTAAAACAAGATGGCTGCCTTTTACAGCCTGCACTCGAGTGATTGAATTTTGATGAGAGGCCTTGCTGAACATGGTCGAGAGTCACCTGACCACAGCCTTTGCCTGGTTAGAAAGCTTTCCGTGAGGACAGCAGTTCTGGGAACGTTTCCAGCTGCCCTTGGACAAGGATAAAGTCACAATGAACAATTGCGGTGGCTCTGCTAAGATATCAAGGAAGAACATTTACGAAAGATACATTTGCAAACTCGAGTTTCCTTCTTCCGTCTTTTTATTTTTGTGATTTTTCCTGAGCGGAGGTTTCCTAAAATGTAACTGAATGACATCCTTTCCTGTCCGCTCTGCTCAGCGGTTCAACGGATATCTAACATTTGTTTGTAACTTTTGTTCGAAACTTTTTCTATAAAAATGTTAGACTAGAGAGGGTCCGTGGTTCTTCTTATTCATTGCTGTTCTTCGTGTCCATTGCGTTCAGTGCGTTCTTTGCAGTTCATCGCATTTTGGACTTCTTCCTGAACCTATGCTGAGGACGGCATCTCGAGAGACTTTACTGAGAGACCTGTCCTGACCCTTTTAGCTAGAATAGGTAACTATGAGAATAAGGATTTCGCTAATAATTGACTTTCATTTTGAACTAATTTAGATAAATAAGCATTTGTTTGAATTACGGTGTTGGGTGTTCATTTCTTGTCATTTATTGAGTTTCAAATGTATTTCCTATGTTTTAAAATCATGACTCAGGACAATGATTTTCTGGTCGCATTGACCTCATTGTAGATGCAGATTGGTTCTCCTATATTCAGTGTGGATAGAGTAATAGTATGAATTTTAGTGTGATGGGCCCTAGCGTATGATGTGTGTATGTGCGTGTGACTGTAGGTTTACTCTGTCCGTGGAAGCAGGGAGAATTTATATGCGCCGATCTGCAGCAGTCCCAGCCGTGAGGGGAAAGCGGGAAGAAACTGTGCAATCTAGAGGACTCCTAAGGCCGCCAGGGGACCCACCACCTCAGGCACAGCAGGCGCCTGGCATCAGGAGCTCATCTGGGGCAGGGCTGCCACCGCAGCCGTCAAGCACCATGTCAGCAAGGTCCCCGCTGCCCCCGAAATCCAGGTGGCCTACATCGTGGCAAGTCCCGGTCTGGAGCAATCCGCAGGGGTGCGGCACCGGTCCCTCCAGGAGGGCAAGGAGAACGCCCAGCAGAGAAGTAGGCCACTGTGGGCAGATCCACAGCCCTGAGACCAGCAGGCACACAGGGGCCAGCACCCACAGCGGACCCTGGCCTCTTTAATCGGTTATCAGGGATACAAGCGGGTCCGGAGGAGAGGGCGTGGTCCCAACGAGTCCGGGTGGACTCAGGCTCACCTGCAGGCCCTGTCGTGGTGGGGCCTCCGAGGCAGTGCTGGGCTGAGCCGCCGCCCGGCAATCAGGAACAGCTATCAGGGCCAAGTGTCACAGCCTCTCAGCAGCCCCTGTCCTCCGGTATCGCCGCAGAGTGCTTTATTCACAGCATGAGTCGATGATGACTGTGATTAAAGGTGAAATAGGCCCGATGCCACCGGAGCCTCACAAGATTGCGGCCTTCTTGGTCGCGGTCACAGCAACGCCCCCTCTAGTGTAGTGAAAAGTTAAATGTCTTTGTTACTTCACCTGGATTGCTGATGATCCTTTAATTCAAGCATTTGTGTTGGTTCCTCTCCTCCTGCAGGTTGCTCCACTGAAAACACAGCAGGTAAAGTTTAGGTGCCACTGAAAGTGTTCTGCTGTTGGCAAATTGCACTGGGTGAAATTTAGCACTTTGCACTGAAACCGGCCCTGGTCTAAGATTGTGCTCCATAATAGCTGCCTGACCCAGGATCCAAATGAACCCCTCATTTCCAGGGCTGACAGTGAGAATATTTTTCTTACATTGTGGATCGATCCGACCGCTGAAAAGTCCGTTGCCACGAGTCACTTGACTTGTAGAAATTGGATGGCTCCCTTATTAGTGTCTTTGATGATTCTTCAGTTTGTCTTGTTTCTCCATACTCATTTGCAGAAATGTAAAATTATTGTGTAGTGAATTATATGTTGCAATAATACTCCTGTACCACTGCTTTGGGACACTTTGAGACACTGTAAGTAAACAGAAGCAGAACATTAAGGCGATTCAGACAATCATAATGAGCAAGTGCGTATCATGAATATCAGACTGTCTGTTCTCAGAAGTGATACAATCCACAGCTCTAACTCTGGTCTTTCTACCTGTCACCATGGAACCTGGTCTTGGGTTTTCAGGGCGAGCCAGTCTTGGGTTGCTTGTGTTCTGGTTCAGAGAAGACCTGGCTTGGCAGTTTGTGCTGGACTGTTCCTATTGGAACAGGGTCAAGACTGATATGTATATGGCAGAGTCCAAGCTGAGGTGGCATGTTGGGAAAAGAATGATGAGTTGGAATGCTACCTCAAGCGATTGCCAGTGGTTAGACTTATTGCAATCACTCCTCCCATCACCTGTTGTGTGTTTGATGTACCACTCTAAGTGGCCACTGGGATGCCCGTACCTGTGTCCCTTGCTCACTGTGTCACTGGAACCAAGCTAAACCGGACCGAAGATCCCAAATCCTGGCGAAACCAGTCTTGGGTTGCTTGTGTTCTGGTTCTGAGAGAACCTGGCTTGACAGTTCATACTAGACGGTTCTTATTGAAGCAGGGTCAAGACTGATTTGCATATAGCTGGATCTAATGTGAGGTGGCATTGAGGGCAAATGAATGATGGGTTGCAATGCTACCCCACGCGATTGCCTGTGGTAGGCTTATTGCAAACATTCCTCCCATCACCTTTGATGTGTTAGATGTTCTCAGACGTGATACAACCCACTGCTCTAACTATAGCCTTTGTACCTGCCAGAACTCATAATAATCATCCCAGTGATCAATCCTTAGAAAGCTAAATGTGTAATCATTATCTTAATTTGTAAGAGTACTTAGGAAACACTGAAGCAATTTTAGGAATTTTTGCACCATGTACGCTCCCGGTAGCACTTTGGTCTGCAGTAAAGGGTGGGGTTAATAGAGTTAACCCCTTGTCTGCCCATGATGAGCTGGACTCGTCATGGAGCACAGTCGCGCTGTGCCCATGACGAGTCCAGCTCGTCATGAGGCATACCCTGGGGAATCCCTCTGGTGCGGGCACCAGAGGGATTCCCTTTCATGCAAAATAGCCTCGGGAGCTGGGGAAGAGCTTCCCCAGCTCCCGAGGCCCCCCCCCCCTTTCACTGTAATGACGATCGGCGCGCACGTCGCGCCGACTTCATTACAGTGAAAGTGAAACTGAAATGAGCTCATTTCAGTTTCACTTTCTACGTGCTTAGGGGGCTATCTCAGCCCCCTCAGCACGTAGAAAGACGGGAGAGGTATCGTTGGAAAGGGGAGAATCTCCCCTTTCCAACGGTACCCCTCCACAGGAGGGCGATCCCCAAGCAGGGATCCACCCACTAGACACCAGGGAGGGGGGAGCGGCCCCTTGGGCAAGGGCCTTTGCTCCCCCCAAATATTTTGGGCATTATTTAGTCTTTTTGCCCCCCTTGGGGGGAAGATGGGGGCAGTAGCCCCCAATCCGCCCCCCCGGGGGGGGCAAAAAGCCCACTAGACACCAGGGAATTTTATAAAAAATACCAATAGGGGTGGGGGCTGCCCAAAACGGGCAGGCCCATGCCCCCACCCCACCCCCCAATAATCACAGTCTTTCTGCCCCCCCGGGGGCACATGGGGAATTGGCCCCTAATCTGCCCCTTCGGGAGGGCAGAAAGCCCACTATACACCAGGGATTTTTTTTAGCGCAATTGTTTTTAGGGTGTGGGCTGCCCGAAACGGGCACACCAATGCCCCCACCCACCCGCCACCATTACAGCCTTTCTGCCCCCCCTCGGGGGCAGATGGGGCATTGGCCCCCAATCTGCCCCCCCCGGGGGGCAAAAAGACCACTAGACACCAGGGAATTTACAAAAAAAATAAAAATAGGGGTGGGGGCTGCCCAAAACGGGCAGGCCCATGCCCCCACCCCACCCCCCAATTATTACAGTCTTTCTGCCCCCCCGGGGGGCAGATGGGGCATTGGCCCCTAATCTGCCCCGTCGGAGGGGGCAGAAAGCCCACTAAACACCAGGGATTTGTTTTAGCGCAATTGTTTTTAGGGTGTGGGCTGCCCGAAACGGGCACGCCAATGCCCCCACCCTCCCCCCCACAAAAATGACAGTCTTTCTGCCCCCCAGGAGGCAGATGGGAGCTGTAGCCCCCAATCTGACCCCCCCTGAGGGCGCAGAATGCCCACTAGAAACCACTGATTTTTTTGTTTTATTAGTGTAGGGGTAGGGGCTCCCCAAAATGGGCATGACAATATCCCACCCCACCCCCAGAGAAATTCCAGTCTTTCTGCCCCCCCGGGAGGGCAGATGGTGGCAGTGGCCCCTGATCTGCCCCCTGGAGGGGCAGAAAGCCCACTAGGCGCCAGCGAGTACGCAGGCTTTTTTTATGCATGGGGGTGGGGGCTGCCCAAAATGGTCATACCAATGCCCCCACCCCCACAAAAAATAGCCACAGTCTTTCTGCCCCTTTAGGGGCATATCAGGATGAAACCCCCTTCCCCGATACCCCTCAGGGCGGCACAAAGCCCACTGGGCTCTGATTTTTTTTTTAGCAATGTGCATACCTGTGGGTTTTGGGCCCTAGCGCAGTTGGCACGTAGGCAAACCTAGCAAACCTGTACATTCTTTAAAACTAGACACCGAGGGGAATCCTGGATGGGGTGATTTCACTGGCTCTCACCAGGTTCTGTTACCCAGAATCCATTGCAAACCTAAAAATGTGTCCAAAATAACACATTTTCCTCACATTTCTGTGGTGGAAAGTTCTGAAATCTGCGTGGGTCCACAAAATTCCACCCACCCTGCGTTCCCCAAAGTCTTCAGAGAAAAATGGTACCTCACTTGCGTGGGTAGGCCTAGTGCCCGCGTCAGGCAAGGGCCCAAATCCTATTGAGGAGACATCAAAATTACCTATCACAAAACAACCTGGTTTTGCAAAGGGGGTCCTATGAGTTTTTGGCCCCGGGATTGGAGGCCACCTAGGGAAACCTACCAAACCCACACATTTCTGAAAACTAGACACCGGGGGGATTCCAGGGAGGTATGGCTTGCGTGGATCCCCCAACGTTTCCTTACCCAGAATGCCCTGCAAACCTCAAATTTAGCTGAAAAAATCACACATTTTTGTGTGGGAAAGTTGTGGCATCACCGGGCTGACACAAATTTCCTACCACCCAGCGTTCCCCAGGGTCTCCCGATAAAAACGGTGCCTCACTCCTGTGGGAGGCCCAAGTACCCGCGACAGGCAAGGGCCCACAACGTATTGAGGCAACATGAAAATTGCCTACCTCAAAACGACCTGGTTTTGTAAGGGGGGGTCACCTGGGTTTTTTGCCCGGTGCTCGGCGGCCACCTAGGGGAACCTACCAAACCCACACATTTCTGAAAACTAGACACCTGGGGGATTCCAGGGAGGTATGGCTTGCGTGGATCCCCCAACGTTTCCTTACCCAGAATGCTCACCTTTTTCACACATTTTTGTGTGGGAAAGTTGTGGCATCACCGGTCTGACACAAATTTCCTACCACCCAGCGTTCCCCCAGGTCTCCCGATAAAAACGGTGCCTCACTCGTGTGGGAGGCCAAGTACCCGTGACAGGCAAGGGCCCAAAACGTATTGAGGCGACATGAAAATTGCCTACCTCAAAACGACCTGGTTTTGCAAGGGGGGTCGCCTGGGTTTTTGGCCCGGTGCTCGGTGGCCACCTAGGGGAACCTACCAAACCCACACATTTCTGAAAACTAGACACCTGGGGGATTCCAGGGAGGTATGGCTTGCGTGGATCTCCCAACGTTTCCTTACCCAGAATGCCCTGCAAACCTCAAATTTAGCTGAAAAATCACCTTTTTCACGCATTTTTGTGTGGGATAGTTGTGGCATCACCGGGCTGACACAAATTTCCTACCACCCAGCGTTCCCCCGGGTCTCCCAACAAAAACGGTGCCTCACTCGTGTGGGAGGCCCAAGTACCCGCGACAGGCAAGGGCCCAAAACGTATTGAGGCGACATGGGTTTTTGGCCCAGTGCTCGGCGGCCACATAGTGTGGCACCGTTTTTATCGGGAGACCTGGGGGAACGCTGGGTGGTAGGAAATTTGTGTCAGCCCGGTGATGCCACAACTTTCCCACACAAAAATGTGTGAAAAGGGTGATTTTTTCAGCTAAATTTGAGGTTTGCAGGGCATTCTGGGTAAGGAAACATTGGGGGATCCACGCAAGCCATACCTCTCTGGAATCCCCCGGGTGTTTAGTTTTCAGAAATGTGTGGGTTTCGTAGGTTTCCCTAGGTGCGAAATTGGGGTGTGTCCACGTTACGTTTTGCGCCGTTTCCTGTCGCGGGCACTAGGCCGACCCACACAAGTGAGGTGCCATTTTTCTCGGAAGACTTTGGGGAATGCGGGGTGGGTGGAAATTTGTGGATCCACGCAGATTCCAGAACTTTCCACCAGAGGAATGTGGGGAAAATGTGGTTTTTTTGGCTATTGTTTAGGTTTGCAAGGGATTCTGGGTAACAGAACCTGGTGGGAGGCAGTCAAGTCACCCCATCCAGGATTCCCCTGGGTGTCTAGTTCTCAAAAATGTATAGGTTTGCTAGGTTTCCCTAGGTGCCGGCAGAGCTATGGTTCAAAAACTACAGCTAGGCACTTTGCCTAAAAAGGGTCATTTTTCGCTACAAAATTGAGGTGTGTCCACGTTACGTTTTGCGCCGTTTCCTGTCGCGGGCACTAGGCTGACCCACACAAGTGAGGTACCATTTATCTCGGAAGACTTTGGGGAACGCGGGGTGGGTGGAAATTTGTGGATCCACGCAGATTCCAGAACTTTCCACCAGAGAAATGTGGGGAAAATGCGTTTTTTGGGCAATTATTTAGGTTTGCAAGGGATTCTGGGTAACAGAACCTGGTGGGAGGCAGTCAAGTCACCCCATCCTGGATTCCCCTGGGTGTCTAGTTTTCAAAGATGTATAGGTTTGCTAGGTTTCGCTAGGTGCCGGCCGAGCTATGGTTCACAAACTACAGCTAGGCACTTTGCCAAAAAAGGTTCAGTTTTTCACCGCGAAATTGAGGTGTGTCCACAATGCGTTTTGCGCCGTTTCCTGTCGCGGGCACTAGGCCGACCCACACAAGTGAGGTACCATTTTTATCGGAAGACTTTGGGGAACACGGGATGGGTGGAAATTTGTGGATCCGCGCAGATTCCAGAACTTTCCACCACAGAAATGTGGGGAAAATGTGGTTTTTTTGGCAATTGTTTAGGTTTGCAAGGGATTCTGGGTAGCAGAACCTGGTGGGGGGCAGTCAAGTCACCCCATCCTGGATTCCCCTGGGTGTCTAGTTTTCAAAAATGTATAGGTTTGCTAGGTTTCCCTAGGTGCCTGCAGAGCTATGGTTCAAAAACTACAGCTAGGCACTTTGCTAAAAAAGGGTAATTTTGCATTGTGAAAATGTGGTGTGTTCACGTTGGGTTTTGAGCCATTTCCTGTCGTGGGCACTATGCCTACCCCTACAAGTGAGGTACCATTTTTATCAGGAGACTTAGTGTAATTCAGATTTGTAAAGGAACTGTTATTACCTATTGACTTTCGATGCATTTCTGCCTTCCAAATGAAAGACATTGTGTAAAAATGAAGTCATTCTAAAAAATGACTGATAATTCTCATGCTAGTATGAGTATTCCCAATTTCAGAAATGTGCAAATATCTACTGTTTCTAAACTCTATATTTTTTTCCCATTTCAGAAATACATAGGTGTCTTTCATACCGATTTTTCCATGTACACATTTTTACAGAATAATTACTATATACCCGGTACATAATAAAAAACCATTGCAAGTTGCTGCTCAGTTTTTGGCTCTGGGTTCGTCGGGTTCTAGGTGAACCTACAAGTCCTATATATCCCAACAACCAGAAATGTCTTGCGGATGTAACGGTATATTGCTTTCAAAGAGCTGTCAAAATTAGAAGAAGTTACAGGTGAAAATGTTGACACAAAAGGCACTTTTTTTCAACAAATTTTCAATTTATCCTATATTTAACTGTTAGTTTCTATAAAGAAACCTTGATGGATCTACACAAATGACCCCTTGCTGAATTCAGAATTTTGTCTACTTCTCCAAAATTTATAGTTTTCCAGGATCCATTAGTGCTTTTGTACCCATTTCTACCATTAACTGGAAGGAGGTCGAAAGCACAAAAAATAGCAAAAATAGGCTATGTCCCAGAAAAATGCCAAAACTGTGTAAAAAATGTTGGGTTTCTGACAAAAGTCTGGTATCCCCTAAAAGCTGGGAAAATGGTGATTTCAGCCCCACAAACCCTTTTTTGATAACCCTTGCAGGGAAAAACCCAGATGCTTTCATTTGTAGCCCGTTTTTCCCATTTTCCACCCCAAAAACTAAATTTTTCTGTATTTTGGCTCATTTCTGTGACCCCTCCAGGGGAATCCACAAACCCTGAGTACCCTCAGAATCGCCATGATGTTGGAAGAAAAGGACGCAAATTTGGCGTGGATACCTTATGTGGTCAAAAAGTTACAGGGGCCTCAGCGCGCACTACCCCAAATAGCCAAAAAAGGGCGTGGCACAGGAGGGGGAAAAGGCCTGGCAGCGAAGGGGTTAAATTGAGAAACAATTGAGCAACTTAATTGCCAGGATGGACTTCCTTAACAGAGGTGTAAATATGCACAACAATGATTGCCTTAGATGCACCTTTGGTAAAGCACTTGCTGCACAGACCTGGCCGTTTGTGGGTCAGTCAAACCTACATCTCACACCATGAGATGAAGCTCCGTCACGTGTAATCCAGGGTTCAACGCCCCTGCTTGCAGGGCTGAGCTCATGCTATACCATATCTACAGCTGGAAGACCGCAAAACATTAAAACAGAACTCAGTAAACCCAAGAATAAGTGTGGCCGTTTGTGGAACAGCCAGAAAAAATCCATGATGTGACTCCACCCCGCTGTGCTCAGGTTCATCTGCAAAGTGTTCCAGCAATGAGGCTAGATAGCAGTCACAGATTAAAACAAAATACGGAGAAACAAAGTGACAGGTTCTGTAACATTGTTGCAGAAAACCAAGGAATATATCAGTGGATGCAGTATACAGCCATTGGTACTCCAGTAAGGTAAATGTCCAACGTCACAAGTCATGCGAAGCAGTCCCGACAATGATGAGTGCTGGAAAGAATGGGGATTGCACCCGGTCTTGGGAGCTATTTTTGGGTCAGACCTTGGATTCGGTGGACTCAGGGAAATATGTTGAATCTGTCCTTGTGTCATTTTCAGACACCAGGTCACAATTCAGCAACGCTTGCACATTGTCTGCATTCCTTTTGAAACAGCAGCAAACTGCAGGTATGAGGGGGATTTCTTATTTTCATTTCCAGCTGGGTACAAGCAAAGGCCTGATTTAAAGGGCCATCAATTCTTCTTTTGTTCAAGTATCATAATGGCTGGGAGCCATCTGGAGCCTAACACTCAGATGCCAATGCAATGGAAGGAAACAAAGGAATATATCTCATCACTTCACAAGTACTTTATGGTGCATATCAGTTGGAGGCAGGTGTTGACGTTTCTCAAACCCCTATGTTAGAGACGTGCATAAACTGCAAGAACATATGATTTATCTGTGTGTACGAGTAATTACACTAATAATGATTTAAATGGCACAGACTAATTTAGTTTTTATTTAGTTCTGTTATTGTACTACCCATCCCAGTGTAGGCTGGCAGAGCAGTTTACATCACACACAGACACAATAAATTGGCCAAATGTGTAAGTCAATGAGAAGAAAATGTAACAATAGAGGGTTATAAGGTGCAGGAGTGACATATCTTCCATACTTGTATATATAAATGTTAAAAGTGAACAGCTGGGAAAAACACAAAGTGAGGATATAAAACGGGATACAATTAAAAACCATGTACGAAGCACGAGGTTGTCCAAAGAATTACCGCAGGGTGTGGGGCAAGGGGTTGGGTGCCATGGAGTAGTCAAAGCTGTGTATACAATCATTACACTTATTTGTTCAGTTGGGGTTGGGCATTGCAATGTGATCATGTACTTGGTTGTGAATTGCCATCCTCATTGTCTTCTGATGATTTGCTGGTGTTGTTTATTGTTAAAAACAATAAAAATTTGCTTATAAAAAAAACGGAATACAGTAACTGGGATTGTCTGTTCTGACAAGACTTTATTTATTCCAAGAGGAGTCCTTCTTGGCGATCTCAGAATAACAACAGATTCAGAAAAAACGAGGATCCATACACTGCATGCAACTTCTTTATGCTGGTAAATAGACCACTGTGCTATATTAGAAGAATTGTAACTTATGAACTGGAATTACCAAATAGTCTCAGCGTCAAAAACAGTAGCCCACTTATCTATCCACATAAAATATAAATCTGTGATCTGCAAGTTACATGACACATTTTTCAGCAGGCACCATCACACTTTATAGGTAAAAACTGTGATTGGACAAAACCTAGAGCACTCCCCGAACTGTATTTTGCGCCACAGTTATTTTACTGCTATTATAATCCCCTCAAAATTGTTAGGCACATAAAGATTTCTGCGGCAGGTGTCTTAACCCTGGAAGATATTTCAAAATGCAGCCTATTTGTGACCAATTAAGTAAGCTAGAACAGATTTTCTGCTCAATTTCTCATTGTTGCCAATTTGTTTGCAGAAGACGTTAAAAAAATGTATAAGTTAACTGTCAGACTTGCCTTTTGAAGCTCTGCTCCTCGTAACTAATGCACATGATTGCTGGAGATCGACTTCATAATTAGTAATGCGAGTGGGTACAGAGTGGCAATTTGTTTTAAAAAGAGGTATATTTTGCAGTCAAGATATTGCAATACTAAACATGTGAATCAAATAATTATCTCTCCTTGTTTCTCTTTTTTTCTCTCTATCTCTCAATTTCGCTCTCTCTCCTTCTCATTCTCTCTCTCAGCAGTCTGAGCTATGGTTACTATATGATGCAATATCATGGAGCCATAGCTTTTCCACTTATAAACCAGTTGGTTCTACTGAACTGTCCCATGATTGTTAGGTCCAGAGTGCACCGCGAATGAATGCCTAGGACTGGAACTGAGGTGTCCTTGGAACATGGACTTATATTGTTAACCTGGTCTGAAGAACAAGTTCTCTCAAAGAACTAAGCTTCCACTAATAAAATGCTTCTTTTACAGCGAGCTTCCATCTGACACCTCCAGTACCAAATGGTAATATATTTGAACATCTCAGCCAGGGCCACTGGAATTATGCGACAGGGGAGGACCAAATTATGCCACAGGGTTTACTCAATTATATGTCAATAAAGGCAAATCAGGTACCGCATTGTGGGACATTTTGTAATTGTATTACCTCATGACTTTTGTCACTTTTAGGTCAAAGTCTACCAGAAAGTGCAGCTCTCTGGTTGCGTAAAGACTTATTGTAGGCATTCTTAAAGCTTCCATGGGAATGCATTTTGCTCATTGCTTACCATTGGCCTTGAGTTTTGTAACTTACATTTTCTGACTTTCTATTTGCTGGCTTTATTTGTTTTAGGCAGTTCAGCATGTCTTTGTGCATCCCTTAGAACAAAGCTTGTTCGCCATCATAGCTTGTATTCTTCCACAAGTCCTCCTTTCTTTAAACAGGCCTTTACATTTTGTTCTTCTCGTGTCACATTCGCTGTGCATGCACAGATAGAAGCCAAATGTCAGGCTTTGTCTTTCAAGGGAGCTTGGTGTTTACTTATTTTTCTCTGACTTCAAAGTGAGAGGATTTGTGTAACAATCTTGTTGGTACTGGGAAAAAACGTTTTTTTATAACATGCAAAAACATTTGAATATTTGTAAATGAACTGTGCAAATATTTAAGAATATATCAGAATTAGGAAAGCAGAAATGAAGCACATGTTTTTGTAATTCGTAAGTGTGGTGGAAACAAATATTTTAATACGATCAGACCAAATTAATACGCTAGGTAACCCTGGTCTTAAGAACAAGCTCTCTCAAACAACTAAGGTTGCACTAATAAGAAGCTTCTTTTACAGCCTGCTTCCATCTAACACCTCCAGTACCAAATGGAAATATATTTGAACATCTCAGGCAGGGCCACTGGAGTTATGCTAAAGGGGGGAACAAATTATGCCACAGGATTTACTCAATTATACGTCAAAAATGGAAGATTAGGTACCACAATGTGGCACATTTTGTAATTGTATTACCTAATGACTGCCATTTTAGGTAGAAGTCTACCAGACAGTGCAAATATTTAAACGTTTTTAGAATATTTTAGAATTAGGAAAGCACAAATGAAGCACATTGTTTTGTAATTCGGAAGTGTGGTGGAAACAAATATTTTAATACGATCAAAACAAATCAATACAATAGGTGATGCCATTTCCACACAATATTGTTTGTGCGCTGTATAGTTTTATCTGTTAAACTGTGTGTTTGTGCAAATCTAAGGGTAATTTCCATTGAAAATGTAATCTCTGTTAAGGTTGTATGCTACCATGCCATGTATACTCCACACCACACCACTCTACTCTAAAACACTCCACTCTACAACACTATATTCCCCTTCACTCTAAGCCGCTACACTCTAAGTCACTCCACTATATGACTCTCTACTCCATGACACAACACTCTACTCTACCACACGACACTTCTCCACACTGCACTCCACTTTACACCACTCTATGCCACTTCACTTTAAGCCACTCCGCGACACTCCATGCCACTCCACTCTACACACTCCATGCCACTTGACTCCACTTATGCCACTCCATTCTATTACACTTTACTCTACTATACTCAAAGCAAATCTACTCCACCCTACACTACTCACTCCACTCTACACCACTCCTCTCTGCTCCACCTGTGACACTTTGCTCACTCTACATCCCTCCAATCTATGACACTCTACTTTATTCCACTCTATGCCACTCCACTCTATGCCACTCTACTCCACTGTACGACACACTACTCGACTCTACTCAACTCTACTGCACTCTATGCCATTATACGCCACTCCCTTGTTCCCTACTTCACTCTAGGCCCCTCTATTCCACTCCACTCTGCTCTATGACTCTACACTCTACGCCACTCCACTTTATGACTCTACTCCTCTCCAGGCCACTCCACTCTACAACTCTACTCCATGACACTATACTCTGTGCCACTCTATGGCACTCCACTCTAAGACACTTTAGTCCACTCTACGCCCTTCCACTCTACGTCTCTCTATTCTACTCCAAGACACTCCATGATACTCTACAACACTCCATTATTCTGTAGGACACTTTACTCCACTCTTCAGCACTCTACTCACTCCTCGGCACTCCACTCTATAACACTCCACTCCACCCCACACCACTCTTCTCTATACCACTTTTAGCCTGCTGAACAGCAGCCACACTGGTGTACAACGTGGATAAAATACATTGGTAAAACCAATAGCTCTTGCATAGGCGAGACCTATTGGCTTTGCCAATGCTTATTATACATGTTACACATGTTAACACTATCTGGGCAATGGCTTAACTTCATTAGTACCAGCGTGAGACCCAAATACGGCAATAATCAACAGAAAGACGACCAGTCAACCTTTGCAAAGGGCCTTCCAATGCCCAACAACAGTTGTAGCTGCGTTTTTGAGAACGTTTGATCCACTTCTGCCAGAAACTTTATTTGTTAAAAGCTACAGATTATGCAGCAGATTGTGGTTTATGTAGCAAATGCAACCAATCCATAATTATGCGTAGAATGCTGCAGCTGCAAAATTGTATAATTCCTGTGACCCTGATCTCAGGTAAAAAACATTTAATAAACACCAATCACCTCAAAACGAGGCTCTTCCCGTCACCTATGCTCTCACAGAAATATGATCATTTGACCTTGAGCTGCAAAGACCTGGATTGTTCCTATGCCGAATACCATCATCATCAAAAACTTTATTTCGGTTATTTGCTAACCATAAAAGACACATAAAATATACAATACATTATCACAAAAGCACCAACCATTTCATCAGATGCAAGTGCAAGAAGACCAATCCAGGGTTGTGCTGTTGTTGTGGAAGTCGATTAATAATCTGCCTCCAATTTATTTGTCAGAAATGATTTCATTGCATGTCCCAATCGGGTCCTTGTTGTCATTTGTTTATCCTAAACTCAAACCAGCATTAGACTACCAAAGCGAAACTCGTGAGATGCCCCTGAAAACTGTTGTGGCTCATGTTTGAAATAGGCTGCCAAATCATTTAAGTTTAATTTTATTTTGTTATTATTATGCATGATTAATAAAAACTGCTGCATGCACGTATCATTGATAAATTAATTTACATGATACAAAGCCAGATAAAAAAGAATTAAAAACCATCATAAAATGCAACATAAAAAATACACATTGGGGCTTTTACAGCCATCAGGTTTAAAGTGTCTGTGCTTCAAGAGGTAAACTAACAGGAGCCTTGTCAAGTTAAGCAGCAATAGAAAAAAAGTAAAATAAAATTCATTTTAGGGACATTTTGTCTTCTCATGTTTATTTTTTTTTTTAAGTATTTGTGTTTATGGGATACTCGATTTCCTTTGCTAGTAATGATTACTACCCATTTTCATAGTCTCTCATATGCTGTTTTAATGCTCCCTGTTTTATGGTATTTATTTTTCTGCCATTTCCGTCTGTATTTATCCATATTTATTTTTTGGGCGTTTTATCTGTATTTATCCACATTTATTTTTCCTACAAATTAAAGAGGACGCTGCAGCTAGTTTTTTTCCACACTTATGTAAATTGACAATGCACACATGCACTCGTTTGTTATTGGCCAACAAAATACATTCATCTGAAAACTTTGCCATTCGCAGAATGTCCCAAATACGCCTAAAAGTGCTTTCAAAAGCCATTTGTTTCAGAGCCTTGCAGTTTCTGCATCGGCACAGAGTTCCACATCCTCTCCCACACTGAACACCATACTGCCCCACTGAGGGAAACTCACACTGCCTTCAGCTACAACCCAATTGTGCCCCACTATAAACACCTGGAAGCAACTCAATTCAAATTATGCACTAGACAAGAGTAATATGTTGCCTGTCTGTGCCCAGCACTGCTTTCTAAACTGCATGCTATCATTTTTGAATTGGGAAAAACTAATATCATTGCAAGGCCCACAGTGCAGAAATTGGAGCAGAAGGGGAGGGGAGCAGGCCGAGTTCACGCGGTGACGGCTCTGCACTTCCTTTCAGAGCTGGGGGGGATGGGGGTGCACCGAAAACGTAAGCAAGAAACCTCACCCCTTGGACAGAGGGAAGCTAGCCGGTCACGAAAGGCAGTCAATGAGAGGTGCGAACGGAGCTGATTTTCATGTCTCCCCGATTTAAGTCAAGTGGAATTGTTAAAAGCGTGATTGATGCTGTATCACACCAGAAGGGCGACGGGAGGGGGGATCTAGCACCAGGCCCGACTGGAGCAAGTCCCAATTCATTGTTCACATTAGTACATTCTTGAATATACAGCGAATGGAAAGGCCCGTTATCATTAAAATATAATCCTGCTGTGATTTAAAATAAGTCACGCTATTGAGCATCATAGTTTAGGACTGAGCCTTTTCTAACATTGAAATCTATATTATTTCACTACTCTCCCCTTATATACATTGTATTGAAGGCATTGACAAAAATACAGTTAGTGGGCGTTTGTTAGTGCTTTATTTATTTGGACTGCACAAAAGTTGTTATGGTAACATGCACATGATGTGCCTTAGTTCATGTTGATCATTTTACAAACAGCCCGCTCCCCGATGCACTCAGCAATTTTCTGAAGGCTTTCGGCCTTTGGGGGCTTCGGCGGCTCTGATCTCTGACTCTGCTCCGCTCCACACTGACTCTTCCCACACAGGAACTGGATGCGACATCATTTTCTTTCTTAAAAACACCAAGTACTTCACTGGTCTTTAAAAGACCATTCACTTCTTAACGAGGCCTTGTTGTTTCTTAAATGGCTTTTTCTCACCCCATAAATACTGATAACAGCAGAGGCGATACTTACTCTGTGAGCAATCACCATACCTGTTTTGCAACAGGGCAGTGCCGCAAAATGTGGTAGTATTTTCCCGTTTTTACTTATAAATACAGACAAAGGAAAACTTGTTTTCCGTCTGTATTTATATGTAAAAATCCGTTTAAACGGAAAACCGGGAGCCCTACTTATGTATCAGCTTGTGACTTTGTAATTTATTTAGATGATATTTTTCGTGCTTCCGAATATTGCATTTCTATATGGCTGGTATGTTTGTCTTTTATACAGGTTTTCCAGCTGACATCAGCAAACTACATTTTAGGTCTTACCAAGCTGTCTGTTTGTTAAAGACGTATTGTCAGCTTACAGTGGGCTTCAAACCCACCCATTTTTAGGTCTCGCCTGACCCAGCGCATGTGCTGATCTGGCGAGACTTATTGAGAGGGCTCCAAAAAGTGCTACTAGGCCAGTCTAGAGCTTCAGTGCATGTGCGCGGGTGCCCGTGCCGCATTTACCGCGATTACTTTCACTTTCGCGGCAACACGTCCGCTTGGCATAGCCAATAGGTCTCGCTTTTGGGACCTTATAAGTGTTTAGTTATGCAACTGTTGCATGGCTAAACACTTATACGGTCCCAAAGGCGAGACCTATTGGCTATGCCAATGCTTGTTTACCATTGGTGACTTTATTGGCACTCTCATTTACTTGCTTGCTTCTTATTTGTTAGTTTGTTTGGGTGTTACCCCCCCTCCCCTCATATATTTGTCCTTGAGCTATGCCATATTACTTGTGTTTTTCCACTGATCTCTTTCAAACACTGCTTTCTCTTTTAGGTTAAGCACTCCACCAGAGTGCATGTGTTTTCCAACTATCTCCCTCGACTGTGTGTTTCTCCCTCTCCCACCTCTGTGATTCGCTCACCATTATGTGCTTCTCCCTATTCCGTTGCTTTCTCATCTGATTGCCCCTCTGCAGCCCCCCCCCCCTCCCCAGGGCACAAGTCCTAAAAAAAGAAGTGGGGGGACGCTCCAAGTTAGGTGGTGTCACCGGAAGTGACCTCACGGCAGGAAGTGACGTCACGAGATGTAGTCCCCACTAATTAACAAAGGTTAGAAGGTAATGGGGGCAGGTTCAAAGGGCAAAGGAGAATGTTTACGTTGGAATTAGTCACCGTATTGACACTCAAAGGAGCGGGGAAATTAAAGATGCTCTTGTTCGGTGCGTATTTATTGCCCACAGTAAATTTGCCAGTCTCCGTCTGAAATGCATAAACACATACTGACCTTTTCTAATATACGGCCACGAGCGCCCGTCTGTCACACTGAACGGCTCCATCAACGTGAAACAACTTAAAGAGCTCTGTTTGCCCTCTCTCGACAATAGAAGGTGGGGTTTGGTGAGTGCTGAGCGCGCGCGCAGGCTCGGGTACCGGCTCCATCTTTTGGGCAGGGGGGACGGCGTCCACCCGGTAAAAACCCGGTAAAATAAGTGGGGGGACACCGTCCACCCGCGTGGTACCCCGACTCGAGCCCTGCCCCTCCCCCTCCCCTTCCACGTTGCTCTCTTTCCACGTTGGCCGCTCCCCTCCACCCTCCGTGTTGCTTTGGAAACTCGGGTTTTCGAGGCAGTGAGTTAATTGTGGCTGTTGCAGAAGTCAAAGCATTAGACCTGTAAAAGCTGCTGCTTTTCTAGGCGACAGATTAGTGTATCTCATGCAATTGCAAATGGAATATTCCATGTGATTCTTTACAGATACCACATTTATTCTAGCATCAGTCAAATGTCATTGCTTATCTCAAAAGACATCACAAACTGATTTTTTTTGGCAAAAACAAGGCCAGGACCTTCATCGTAATTAATGTAGTAGAATGTGCTGAAATTGCACGTTTTTTTTTTACATATGCAAGGTCTTTGTGCGATCAACTACAATTTGTTGACTAATCCCACAAACCTGGTTGAATGAATCGGGCTTATTTTACTGCCCACATACAAAAATGTCTACTACTTATAATGCACCTTTCCAAAACAGATTAAGAAATAAGCTCCATGTTTTCAACACTGCATCTTCTATTCAGTGTTTAAATCCTAATGCTTCGTCTCTCGTTTGAGCAGCCTTTGATGGTTAGAATTAAGCTGTGTAACACTAGAAATCCAGACCTTCAGTGAAAGCCACACAATATGGGGTCCGTGATGGAAATATTCTCTTTCCTACCACATGCAAATACTCTCTTCTGCAGTTAAGAAATTAGTTCATGAGATAATCTTTCTAGGCTAGGAGCAGCTGTAGACACATTGACTTTTACGTGTTAAAATGCACGCGTGACATGTGGCAGGCACTACTGGTGAGAATGTAAACATGCCCTAAGGATTAGTGAGTAGTTAAACAAATCTAAACAAGCAAATGGGATAGCTTGGTAATTCATAACACAATGTAATCAACTTCTGTATATTGCTTGCAGTAATATTTGTTATTTCTGACATACTGTGTGCATTATTGACATAATAATTATGATTACTCTCCTAATGTTGGCAATTCTTGGCATTTATTAACATTGTAACTACTACTGTTTCATCGTCAACCTGTAAGCTCTCGTTAAATGCATGCACTCACATAATTATTCATCAATGTATTCACGCATGTATCCATCCATCCATCCATTCATTCCTTCACCTATTAATTATCCATACAGTCAATTACTCGCTTGTTCGTCCATCCATAAATTCACGCCTGTGAGAAGTTGGCCTGGCATATGCTGGCCACTAGTTATAGTGGCCACCTTGCACCAGTCCAATTCGACTCTTAAGGTGATAGGTTAAAATACAACCTTTAAAGAAAGCTATCCTAGTGGTGACTGTGGAGAGCAGCCTTCAGGCTAACTCTTGAAGGAGTGTTAAGCCTATTGTTTTACCATAGATAACCTCTTGAATAACCAAATGAAAGAGTAGTCCACACAGGTATATATATAAAATATATGTATGTATTCTAGGAATAACCCCAATAGTCTCTTTATGAGGCTGGAGGTGAAGATACAATTCAAACAAGCATTGATAGTTACAATAAATAGCACTGGAATCACAGGGCCCCAGGGGGGGACCAAACCATATATCAAAAAAGTGGTATAAGAACCATGACAATTCTACAGACAATGCCTAGGGCATTTAGGGTCGCTGGCCCTTTGTGAAACCACCCAAGGTAGTGAGGAAGGGGACCCACGGGAGACGCGTGCAGTGGCTAAATCTACTGTCGGGATCTCTATTAAAGCCTACAGAGAATTTCGCGGTTGAATTTTACAAGTTTAAAAACACTTCTAGCAGGAGTTCAAGTTCAATACTTTAGAGTTAAGCTTTTGAAGGGCCCACACCCACGAGAGTACCAAGGTACCACTGTTACCTGCCCCAGGGAAGCCGGGTGCATAGGTCGTTTTCGATGTCAGGTCACGGGCTGATTTTCAATGGCAAAACGTGAAGAACTGCTGCTAGCCAAAAGCGTCGTCGTTGTCGTGAAGAATGAAAATGTAGATCTTGTAGAGAAGGACAGAGTCTGGGTCACAGCACAGTGACCAGGGGGCTCAAGGGAAGGAGCCCGTCAATGTCGGGTGCTTCCAGGTAGAAGAGGTGTAGCTTGGATCGTCAGCCACGGTGTCCAGGAGGCGTCAAGGAAGGCCAGCTTCTGGAGGGCGACTGTCCCATGAAGGATGAGGGTCGCTGCGGTGTTAGTGTCCGGATCGGATCCACTAAGCCTTGGCAACCACAACCCACGCAAGAAACACAACGCAGCTACTGGTGCAGACCCATGAGGTCTGAGCGTGGTCTACAGCAAGGAGACTGAAGAGCAGGCCTGGAGCAACCAGGGGAACTCTTGGAATCGAAGATTGACCTCTGCTAAGGCCCACAAGTCGAGAGACAAGGGACCGCGGGAGGCAGCAATTTGGTGTGTGTAAAGATGCGCCCACGGTTCGCCGGAGCGGGCTAGGGCCTCAATCTTTGACACAAATGATGATGAGAGGATTGGCTCAAAAATGGGCCAAAGCACAACTTCCCCACTCGTCGGGGTCGGGTGCTGTGCAAGATGTGGCCGGTGTCCTGGGGTATTGGGGATCTCGGCACCCACGGGGTCCACGGTACTGAGCTTTGCTGTGCACACTCACTGGCCTCTGGGATGCTTGGAAACCCACCTCAAGGTAGGAAAGAGTCGTCGATGTCCGAAGGAGCAGTGAGGTTCCAACCGGGTTACTTGCAGTGTTTCAGGTGCCTGCCAAGCAGGGGCGTAACTCCTTTACCCCAAGGGAGATTTCTTCAGGTAGCTGTGCGGCAGCAAGTCGAAGGTCAAGACTGTGAATTTCAAGAATAATCTGAGGCTCTGGGGACCCAGTATTCACCTTTATCCAAAGATTAGGGGAGTATCCAGATCAGAGCCCACCAATGAGAGGTCAGGCGGGAAAGGGTGGCTACACCCTCTCCCCTTTGTGTGTTTCCCACCAGGGCAGGGGACAGGTTGCCCCTGAACCAGTTCCAGGCAGTGTATGCAGAATCTAGGCACTGGAGAAGCCTACGTGCAACTCTAAAAGGTATCCTATGGTGCACCCACCCAGTTCCAAATCACATAGTCTGTCTGGGGAGGTGGGAACACCTCCCTGCAACAGGATCCCTATTGTCCAGGTGCCGTGGCTGGAGTTCTGCCCAGCAACAGGCAGCCAAAGTCGTGTGGGTGGCGGGTAGCATCGATTTTGTACTACGCGTGCACTTTTAAATTGGTGTCTAAATTCTGCCGCTTTTCCCATATCGCCCCTCTAGCAGGGGGGAATCATGCCCTCAGTCCCATGGCTGGATTGGGGGTATGATTCCTACATGTTTGACACCAAACACTATATGGTTCTGTGTGGCCATTCTCAAGTTATCACGCTATCGCGATATACTTATAATGTGGTTAAGAGTATATGGTATGGCTACACTACAAACAACCCAGCAATGATTTTACGAAGGTTGCAGAGGGGCCCTACTCAGGTAGGGATCCCCCCTCACACATATCTCAGCACCCTGCCTTGTAGGATTAGCAAGGCCTGCTCTAGGGGTGACCTATGAGGATATATGTGTTGTATTAAGTGGGATACAGGATACCTATATCCCTGTAAGGAGTGCAAGCACCACCTTACCCAGACTACAGTAGTGGTCTGGTGGTGTAATTTGGTATGGTTGTCCCAGGGGTGGCACAATAAGTGCTGCAGCCCCTGGTAGGCCTCTGAGGGACCCATGCCCTGGGTACCTAGGGTACCATCAACAAGGGCTGATAGGGTGTCCTCAGTATCCAATTGGAAGGTACCTAGGGTACTCACGTCAGTTTAGAGAAGAAGCAGATAGGCTGGGGTCCTGGATGGCAGGGCCACAGCCTGGTTAGTGTCATAAAACAGTCAAATCATCAGCAAAAAGTTGGGGGCAACTATGCAGTCGATGCCACTCTCCTACATAACCCCCCCCCCCCAAACGCAGGGACATTAAACTAACCTTGACCAGTTGAGTCTTCATGTTCTAAGTGGAAATATCTGGAGAGGCCATCTGCATTGGCATGGTTGCTCCCAGGTCTATGTTCCACCGTATAGTCCATCCCCTGGAGGGAAATGGACCACCTGAGTAGTTTGGGGTTTTCACCCTTCATCTGTTTTAGCCATAGGAGGGGCTTATGGTCGGTTTGAACAAGGAAGTGAGTGCCAAACAAGTATGGCCTCAGCTTGTTCAAGGCCCAGACCACAGCAAAGGCCTCCCTCCCTATAGCTGACCAACGTTTCTCTCTGGGGGTCAACCTTCTGCTAATAAAAGCTACTGGTTGATCCTGGCCCTCTTCATTCAGTTGTGATAATACAGAACCTACCCCCACCTCAAAAGCATCAGTTTGAACTATGAATTATTTGGAGTAGTTGGGGCTTTGGAGCACTGGAGCAGAGCACATTGCCTGTTTTAGGTCATCAAAAACTTTCTGACAGCTGACAGTCCACTGAACTTTCTTGGGCATCTTCTTAGAGGTTAAGTCATTTAAGGGGGTCACAATGGATCCATATCCCTTGACAAATCTCCTGTAATAACGAGTCAGGCCTAAGAAAGCTCGGACCTGAGTCTGGGTGGTTGGAGCAAACCAGTCCATGATGGTCTGGATTTTGCTCTGTAGTGGTTGAACCTGGCCTCCACCTACAAGGTGGCTCAGGTACACAACCTGACTCTGCCCTATCTGGCACTTAGTAGCCTTGATAGTGAGTCCTGCCTTTTGCAGGGCTTCCAAAACTTTCCTCAGGTGGATCAGGTGATCTTCCCAGGTGGTGCTGAAGACAGCAATATCATCTAGATATGCTGCACTAAAGTCATCCAGGCCTGAGAGGACTTGGTTCACCAACCTTTGAAAAGTGGCAGGTGCATTCTTCAAACCAAAGGGCATCACAATAAATTGATAATGTCCACCAGGGGTAGAAAATGCAGTTTTGGCTTTTGCAGATTCGGCTAACCTTATCTGCCAGTAGCCTGCTGTCAGATCAAATGTGCTCAGATATTTGGCTGAGGCCAATTTATCTATGAGCTCATCTGCTCTTGGAATGGAATGTGCATCAGTCCTAGTGACTGCATTGAGTCCTCTGTAGTCGACACAGAGCCTTATCTCTCTCTTACCGTCTTGGGTGTGAGGTTTTGGCACAATGACTACTGGGCTAGCCCAAGGGCTATCTGAGGGCTCAATGACTCCCAATTCCAGCATCTTTTGGACTTCTGTCCTTATGCAGTCCCTGACATGTTTAGGTTGCCTGTAGATCTTAGTCTTCACAGGCAGACTGTCCCCAGTGTCCACTTCATGAGTGCACCAGGTGGTCTGACTTGGAGTCAGTGAAAACATATGCCTGAATGACTGTAGAACTTGTCTGCAGTCAGACTGTTGCTGAGCAGTGAGGCTGCCTGCCAAGGCTACACCATCCACTGACCCATCATCAGGGTTGTGAGAGAGCAGGTCTGGGAGAGGGTCACTCTCCTCCACCTGTCCCTCATCCGTTGCCATGAGCAAGCCCATGTCAGCCCTGTCCACATATGGCTTCAGTCTGTTTACATGAAGTACCTCAAGTAGGTGACCTCTCCCTTCTTTTCCAAAATGGTATGGGGTCCACTCCATTTGTCCTGGAGGGCTGCTGGAGCCACTGGCTCCAACACCCATACCTTCTGTCCTGGCTGGTACACCACCAGTACAGCCTTTTGGTCATGCCAGGCCATTTGCAGTTCCTGGCTTGCCTCAAGGTTTTTAGTTGCCTTCTTCATATACTCAGCCATCCGGGAGCGGAGACCAAGTGCATAGTCCACAATATCCTGTTTAGGGGGTTTGAGAGGTAACTCCCGTCCCTCCTTCACTAGACAGAGTGGCCCTCTAACAGGGTGACCAAAGAAAAGTTCAAAAGGGCTATAACCAACCCCCTTCTGTGGCACCTCCCTGTATGCCAAGAGAAGGCAGGGCAGAAGAACATCCCATTTTCGCCTAAGCTTTTCTGGGAGCCCTTTGATCATACCCTTGAGGGTCTTGTTGAATCTCTCAACAAGCCCATTGCATTGAGGATGATAAGGGGTGGGAGACCTGTAGTTGACACCACACTCCTTCCACATTGCTTTGAGGTAGCTACTCATAAAGTTTCTACCTCGGTCAGATAAGACCTCCTTAGGGAAACCCACCCTGAAAAGATTCCCAGGAGGGCCCTTGCCACCACAGGTGCTGTGATGGTCCTAAGGGGAATAGCTTCTGGGTATCTGGTGGCATGATCCACTACCACCAGAATAAACCTGTGCCCAGATGCTGTTGGTGGGTCAAGGGGACCAACTATGTCAATCCCTACCCATTCAAAGGGAACCCCCACCACATGTAGTGGTATCAGGGGGGCCTTTGTGAATTTACCTGCCTTGCCACTGGCCTGGCAGGTAATGCAAGGGCTACAGAAACTCTTACAGTCCTCACTCATTTGAGGCCAATGAAAGTGAGGGACAATTCTGTCCCAAGTCTTGTTTTGGCCTAGGTGTCCTGCCAAGGGAATATCATGAGCCAGTGTGAGTAGGAAACCCCTGAACTTCTGAGGTATGACCAACCTCCTGGCTGCACCAGGCTTGGGGTCTCGACCCTCAGAGTACAGGAGTCCTTCATCTCAATATACCTTATGGGTTCCACTGGCATTCCCGGCAGCTTCAGCAGCAGCCTGCTGTCTGAGGGGTTCAAGAGTGGGACAGCTCTGCTGCTCCAGGCTCAAGTCTGCCCTAGAAGGTCCCCCTGTCCCCAAGAACTCAACCTGATCAGGTTCAAGCTCATCTGGGACAGTTCCTTCTTCAGGTGTCAGATCCTCTTCTGCTAAAAGAGTCTCTTCAGACTGATCCTAGGGGGAAGGCACTGCCTTACCCCTGCTACTCCTCCTCTTGGAAGGTCATTTGTCCATTTTCCCAGGATCCAAGTCCTGTTCAGATTGTGTCATCTTTGCTTTTGACCATGTCAGGGCAAACACTTCTGCTGGGATACCCAGCATCGCTGCATGGGTACTTAGCTCCACCTCAGCCCATGCTGAGGTCTCCAAATCATTCCCTAGCAAACATTCTACTGGTAGGTCTGCACTCACCACAACCTTTTTTAGGCCAGTTACCCCTCCCCAAGAGAAGTTAACAACTGCCAGAGCATGGTTAGTACTGACATTGCTTGCATTGGTCACCTGGTACGTTTCTCCATGTATGATGTGGCTAGGGTCCACAAGGTCCTTAGTCACCATGGTGACACTGGCCCCAGTGTCCATGTAAGCTAGAGACTCCCTTCCATTTATTCTAGGCTGTTGCTTGTATTTGCCCAGACCACTGGGACTCACAAATAGGGACAGGTCCCCATCACAAACTAATACCGCCTGAGTAGGAGTTCTGACTAGGCCAGAGTCCTCTCCAGATCCCAGGGTCAACCCTACTATGCCCTTGTTCTGTGTACCACCACCTATAGCTGAACTAGGGGGAACAGATGCCTTAGGGGCAGGTGTAGTGGTACTTGTGGAGTCGTTGGCCTTGTTACAATCTGAAGTCCAATGGGTTTTCAGTTTACAGACTTTACACCATGGCTTCCTTGGTTGTTTAACTTTAGTAGCTTGAGAATTATCAGAAGCAGATTTTTGGAGACCTGTTGAAGACTGCTGGTCTTTTCCCTTTTCCCCACCGTTCTCAGAGTTTTTGGCATCTTCCTTTTTAGTTGCACCCCCCAAGGGCTGGACCTTTTGCTTGATCCTGGTTCTGACCCATTTGTCTGCCTTCTTTGCCAATTCTTGGGTAGAGGTCAGATCTGAGTCCACCAAGTGCTGATGTAAGAGCTGATTCTGACAATTGTTAAGGATCTGCTCCCTCATAATGAGATTGTACAATCCTTGGTAATCATTTACTTTGCTGCCAGTTAACCAACCTTCCCGTGCCTTGGTAGCACAATCTACAAAGTCTACCCAATCTTGATTCTGTGCTTTCTGGGTATCTCTGAACTTTAATCTATATTGATCAGTGGTTAGGCCAAACCCATCTATCAAAGCATCTCTCAAGATATAATAATCATCTGCATCCTCTTCTCTGACAGAGAGGAGCTTGTCTTTTCCTTTGTCTGCAAAGGAGAGCCATAAGATTGCTGCCCACTGCTCTACTGGGACCCTCTGAACTTTACAGGACCTCTCAAGTGCAGTGATCCACTTGTGGATGTCATCCCCTGACTGATAGGGGGGCACAACCTTATGCAGGTTCCTATTGTCAGGAGCTTTCTCTCTAACTCTAGGGGTATTATTACTGCCACCAGGGGTCTCTAGACCCCTTTTTCTTGAAGCTTTCTGAAGCTCCAGGGACTCCCTGTCTAATGATAACTGTTCCCTCCTGAGCTGAAGTTTAGCCTACTCAAACTGGATCAGTCTGCATTTCCTTTCCTTGGAGGATTCTCTTCTCTGAGAAGAGGCAGAGGTCCTTTTGGATCTCTCAGAATGGTTAGACCCCTCTGAGGGGGATCTGTTCCTTCTGTTTGGATCCACCACTCTCCCATTAGGGGTGGAGGGAGTGCCTCTTGGGCCATCACCTCCATGTTGTGAATGGTCTGATTCATCCAGGTCAAGTTCAACTTCCTCTTCCTGGTCCTCATCAGAGTCCACCACTTGGGTGTCCTCTTCAGCAGGATGCCCACCCAACCTGTCTACCCCTTCAGACACTAGAGTCTGCTTGAAGTCTGCTATGAGCAGGATTTCCCTGAGACGTTGAGTGTTGGCACCCTTGTTTGTCTTCAGTTGCCTAGCAGTGCACATCTCCCTAAGCTCTGCAAAAGAGAGGTGGTCATACTTATCGACTGGGACCCTTGAGGGTCCTTCCAGGGCCTTATGGGCTCCTGAACCTGAAGACATTTCTAGTGTAGTGGTACTGGTGTATCTACCTACACTAGGTGTGGCCTACTGAACCCTTTCTTGAGTTGTAGTCAAGGTGTGCTAAGCCCTCTACACACAACTCCTAAGTTCAGTAGAACTTATTGTATTCTAAGCTTAAATTTATATGTACCTTTAGTACTAAGTGGCTTTCACTTTAGAATTTCAATTTGTTATCTGGTAAAACAATGGCAAGCTTGAATCCCACCGCTGCACACCAATGTGAGAAGTTGGCCTGGCCTATGCTGGCCACTAGTTATAGTGGCCACCTTGCACCAGTCCAATTCGACTCTTAAGGTGATAGGTTAAAAGACAACCTTTAAAGAAAGCTATCCTAGTGGTAGCTGTGGAGAGCAGCCTTCAGGCTAAGTCTTGAAGGAGTGTTAAGCTTATTGTTTTACCATAGATAACCTCTTGAATAACCAAATGAAAGAGTAGTCCACACAGGTATAAATATAAAATATATGTATTTATTCTAGGAATAACCCCACTAGTCTCTTTATGAGGCTAGAGGTGAAGATACAATTCAAACAAGCATTGATAGTTACAATAAATAGCACTGGAATCACAGTGCCCCAGGGGGGACCAAACCATATATCAAGAAAGTGGTATAAGAACCACGACAATTCTACAGACAATGCCTAGGGCATTTAGGGTCGCTGGCCCCTTGTGAAACCACCCAAGGTAGTGTGGAAGGGGACCCACGGGAGACGCGTGCAGTGGCTAATGCTACTGTCGGGATCTCTATTAAAGCCTATGGAGAATGTTGCGGTTGAATTTTACAAGTCTAAAAACACTTCTAGCAGGAATTCAAGTTCAATACTTTAGAGTTAAGCTTTTGAAGGGCCCACACCCACGAGAGTACCGAGGTACCACTGTTACCTGCCCCAGGGAAGCCGGGTGAATAGGTCGTTTTCGATGTCGGGTCGCAGGCTGATTTTCAATGGCAAAACGTGAAGAACTGCTGCTAGCCAAAAGCGTCGCCGTTGTCGTGAAGAATGAAAATGTATATCTTGTAGAGAAGGACCTGAAAGCAGAGGGGACAGAGTCTGGGTCACGGCACAGGGACCAGGGGGCTCAAGGCAAGGAGCCCTTCAATGTCTGGTGCTTCCAGGTAGAAGAGATGTAGCTTGGATCATCAGCCACGGGGTCCAGGAGGTGTCAAAGAAGGCCAGCTTCTGGAGGGCGACTGTCCCACGAAGGATAAGGGTCGCTGCGGTGTTAGTGTCTGGATTGGATCCACTAAGCCTTGGCAACCGCAACCCACGCAAGAAACACAAAGCAGCTACTGGTGCAGACCCACGAGGTCTGAGCAAGGTCTTCAGCAAGGAGACTGAAGAGCAGGCCTGGAGCAAACAGGGGAACTCTTGGAATCGAAGATGGACCTCCGCTGGGGCCCACAAGTCGACAGACAAGGGATTGCGGGAGGCAGCAATTTGGCGTGCGTAAAGATGTGCCCACAGGTCGCCGGAGCGGTCTAGGGCGTCGATCTTTGGCACAGATGATGCTGAGAGGTTGGCTCAAAATTGGGCCAAAGCACAATTTTCCCACTCGTCGGGGTCGGGTGCTGTGCAAGAGGTGGCCGGTGTCCTGGGTTATTGGGGATCTCGGCACCCACGGGGTCCACGGTGCTGAGCTCTGCTGTGCACACTCACTTGCCTCTGGGATGCTTGGAAACCCACCTCAAGGTAGGAAAGAGTCATCAATGTCCGAAGGAGCAGCGAGGTTCCAACTGGGTCACTTGCAGTGTTTCAGGTGCCTGCCAAGCAGGGGCGTAACTCCTTTACCCCAAGGGAGATTTCTTCAGGTAGCTGTGCGGCAGCAAGTCGAAGGTCAAGACTGTGAATTTCAAGAATAATCTGAGGCTCTGGGGACCCAGTATTCACCTTTATCCAAAGATTAGGGGAGTATCCAGATCAGAGCCCACCAATGAGAGGTCAGGCGGGAAAGGGTGGCTACACCCTCTCCCCTTTGTGTGTTTCCCACCAGGGCAGGGGACAGGATGCCCCTGAACCAGTTCCAGGCAGTGTATGCAGAATCTAGGCACTGGAGAAGCCTACGTGTAACTCTAAAAGGTATCCTATGGTGCACCCACCCAGTTCCAAATCACATAGTCTGTCTGGGTCGGTGGGAACACCTCCCTGCAACAGGATCCCTATTGTCCAGCTGCCGTGGCTGGAGTTCTGCCCAGCAACATGCAGCCAGAGTCATGTAGGTGGCGGGTAGCATCCATTTTGTACTACGCGTGCACTTTTAAATTGGTGTCTAAATTCTGCCGCTTTTCCCACATCGCCCCTCTAGAAGGGGGGAATCATGCCCTCAGTCCCATGGCTGGATTGGGGGTATGATTCCTACATGTTTGACACCAAACACGATATGGTTCTGTGTAGCCATTCTCAAGTTATCACGCTATCGCGATATACTTATAATGCGGTTAAGAGTATATGGTATGGCTACACTACAAACAACCCAGCAATGATTTTACGAAGGTTGCAGAGGGGCCCTACTCAGGTAGGGGTCCCCCTCACACATATCTCAGCACCCTGCCTTGTAGGATTAGCAAGGCCTGCTCTAGGGGTGACCTATGAGGATATATGTGTTGTATTAAGTGGGATACAGGATACCTATATCCCTGTAAGGAGTGCAAGCACCACCTTACCCAGACTACAGTAGTGGTCTGGTGGTGTCATTTGGTATGGCTGTCCCAGGGGTGGCACAATAAGTGCTGCAGCCCCTGGTAGGCCTCTGAGGGACCCATGCCCTGGGTACCTAGGGTACCATCTACAAGAGCTGATAGGGTGTCCTCAGTATCCAATTGGAAGGTACCTAGGGTACTCACATCAGTTTAGAGAAGAAGAAGATAGGCTGGGGTCCTGGGTGGCAGGGCCACAGCCTGGCTAGTGTCATAACACAGTCAAAACATCAGCAAAAAGTTGGGGGCAACTATGCAGTCGATGCCACTCTCCTACAACGCCATTGACTCATTCTCACATTAACCCACACTCAGCCATCCAAACGCACATATTTGCCAGGCATTGGAAAGTCACTTTCATTCATGTTAGTCAAAACATATTGGCTTTGCCAGTGCTTGTTTTTTGTTGTTGCTATTTCACAACGAGCATTTTTGTTTTTTGTTGCCAGGGAGATTTTAGTATGAAATATTGGCAAAGCTAACGTCAGCTAAATATATCCAAATAATAAATAAATATATTAATAATAAAATAAATTTAAAAAATACTATAGTGGCAAAGCTAAGGCCAGCTAACGCTTTTCAAAGGCCAAACCTTTTGACTCCTGCAATGCCTGTTTGGTAAATTGGTAGCCAGATTTACTTTTTTTGGAAAGCTTCATTTTCTCAATTCTCCAAAAAAGGACAATGGGAAGATGTACGGAGCTGTGATCTTTAAGTCAGGTCCACCAGTCATTGATTTTCATGTATTTCTTATGCTTTGCCATTTCTTGGGCACGATGTCAATAAAACCATTGCATTTTGAGGATAGTTACATTTTTCCATTTGGCCTACCATTACATTTTGTTGATGGGACATTAAGTAGTGATTTTATTAAACTGCAGATGCAACATGGACCAGATCTGTTTTTTTTAAGTATTTGCGTTGCTGACATGACTGCATTTTAATTGATGATTTATGGCTTTTTTGTGAAGTGCATATTGTTGTGGTGTCTTATCTTTCATAAAGACAGTATGCTATTCTCTAATCACGAATCACCCTAGAATGTTCATTTATTTACCTTTTCTATCCTGATATGTTAGAGTTAGGACTTGTTGTTCACATAGTAAGGATGTGTGCGCAAATAGGCTCTCTTTAAGATGAAACAAACATACTGCGTATTTCTCGTAAGTGTGCAAGGGCGTAGCGATCAATAGTGCAGCAGGCGCAATGACACTAAGGCCCGCTGGTTTGAAGGGTCCACTACACGCCAATTATGCAATTAAGGGTGTTTTTTTCAACACTACTGAAACTAGGGAAAGAGGGCCTGTTACCTTGTTTCCATTAAA
This sequence comes from Triturus cristatus, assembly GCF_964204655.1. Classification (NCBI taxonomy): domain Eukaryota; kingdom Metazoa; phylum Chordata; class Amphibia; order Caudata; family Salamandridae; genus Triturus; species Triturus cristatus. The sequence continues at coordinate 886,507,397 of NC_140594.1, forward strand.
GACCTTGACTCCCTAGCTATGCCACTGAACGTATCGATTATGCAATATTTGCTGTGTATGCTCTTTAAATTGTCAATTTACAATACAAATTTCTTCTACGTACTCCATTACACAACACTCTTTAGTGTTTAGTTTAACAAGTTCATTCAATTGGCAATGCAGAAGAAAGATACAGTATAGTGTATTAGATATGTAATGTAAAGTACATAAAGTTACAATAAATACCAATAGATGGTATCACTCTTTTTTTGATGATACTAAAGAGGTCTGACCAAGAAAGGGAAATCCCAACTTCAAAATTGTTGTCGGTCAACAAGTTGCTTCATCATTGGTTTTCTATTTTTAGGTCTCGTCTAAGATGTCTAAGATAGCACATTTCCTGTTGATTGTGAGACATTTTGTTTACTAAAGGGGTGTTGGAGACTGCCTATTGCTTACCATACTTTTGCTTTGTTCTCACTCTTATTTGGTCTACTTCCTCTTCTTTCGTTTCTCTCTTCCATGGAGCATGGACCAAGTATTGATTGCTTTTCATTTTGATTAGGTACTATTTTCTTTAATCTTCCTGTGTGTTTATGTTGCTTTTTCCACCCTCTGGTTGTCTGTGTTGCTTGTTTGCTCCCACCCCCCGATTGTTCGTGTATCTTCTTCCCTACCCCCTCCCTTAGTCTGTGTTGCTGTACAACATGGCAAAAAGACATTGTCAAAGCCAATAGTGTTTGCATAGGTGAGGCCTATTGGTTTTGCCAATGCTTGTTAGAACAGCTAGGGGTAACACAGACAGTGCTGTCCAACAATGACCAAATACTTTCCCTAATACAGAGCCAGAGTTATTGGCTTAGCCAACTTTTCAAACTATTACCATACACTTCCCCTAACACAAAGCTAAACCATTGGCTTAGCAACTTTACCAAAGCTTTTTCAATTACATGCATGGGTGTGATGACACTTGGGAGCAGGCGTAGTGCTAAACGTAATGTATTGTAATTGAAATTATATGGTGCATACTACCACTGACGTGGCGTTGAGGCGCTCAGCCTCACCCAGAGAAGGAAGAGTTATAGAAAATAATAATTACTGCTATATACGCAATCGTTTCAGTCTTGGTTCGTTGAAGAGACGTGAAAACGCGTGGCTATCACTTAAAGTTTCATATTTCCGTGGAAAAATCATTAACTAGATAGCGGCAAAGCATCTGCAGTTCATCAAATGTACTCTACCCAGACCCGTTGAAGGTTACTTCAGCATTTAATTTGTTTCTCTCCCTCTCCCCAGGCACATAGATAAATATTTCAGGCTGTCGACGTCACCAGTGCAGAATACTTGGCAGATAATTCTCATTTTCAGAGTGACATGTTTTTTTTTCCTTCTTCACACCGTGAAATGGACAAAGAAGTGCGTTCGGGCTGAGACTTGCTTTGTGTCATTTTTCAGTCACATAGTTGTCCGGTAATTACAAACACCTGCTGAGTGGCACTCAAACGCGTCACCACTGAAGGCATGTCTATTAACCTACGTTTTCATAAGTAAAGCGCGCAGTGGATTTTAGTGCCTCAATACATAAGAAAAATGCCGATAATTCCTTCGCTCAATGGTATGTTACAAAATGTCAACCCTATTGTGTTCTGAGGTGTTATCGGGGTTTAACCTTTTGCGGCACTCAAGCTTTGGCTTTGAGAAGTGTCGAGCATTGAAGTGTGGGCGGGTTGCATTCTATGGTGTGACCAATAGGGCTCCTCCCATTTCGAGCCGATGTGAACCAAGGTGCGTCAACGACGTCGCGCCCACCAATCACCTTCCTTGGAATGGATGCTGGGAGATATAGCGGAAGATAAGATAAGACCACCTGTTCTTGGCCAGGGCAAGGCGTTTCCTGGTGTTGAAGTGATGACAAATTTGTCAAGCAGCTCCGGAAGGTCACCAAAAGCGAGTTTGCTCAGTAAGGCGCCATGGTTGGGAAGACAGAGTGCTTCAGGCAGCCAACCTGCCTTTAGTCAGAAGAAAAGCTGTGGCAAGAGTGCACTTTCTCGCAAAAAGACAAACAGGATTTTTTTTGCAGAGCAATAGGTGAAGAGAGGTGATGCAGCATTTACTCGATAGTATCATCAAGATAATCTGATATTAATTATGTTATATGTAGATACATTTTACAAATCCCTTGTGGGCTCGCCATTAGTTGGAAATTTTAGCACCACCCTTTCCCATTAGCATCACAGCAAGTGGCATCACTGGAAGCAACAAAATTTCATTGTGGAAGGCATCTGTCCTCAACTCAACTATTCATGGAGATCACTTGAGGTGTGCAAATTTTTTTTTTTAACTTGTTTAGAAAGGCTTGGCCGGCGCTTCCGGCTCCCCACTCCTGCTGACACGTGCTCAACTACAAAAACGCAGAATGCATGCTCCTGCCTATGAGATATCAATGGGCAGAAGTGATTGCCTTTCCATAAGGTTTAATTAATGATATACGTTCTGGTGCCCAACGTGTTTCTCCGAAACCAGAACCCGGCGCTGACAAATGTTGGGATTGAAAAAATACCAAGGCTGTACCGTCTTGTTTTCACCTCATCCCTCTTCCTACAATCACCATACAATAACTGTCCTTTTATTTTACTACTATATGTTCTTTTTGATCTTTGCTTTCTCTCGTCACTGTTTTTCCGTCTTTCACTTCTTCCTTTTTTCATTTTGCGTTTCGCCGGTCCCCAAAAATGGGTGTTGGTGGGCCTCACCTGCAACTACCAGTTAAAAATTAAGCACTGCCTATCCAGTAAAGGGAAAGCCTGGCCCATCTATGAACTGTTACTTTAGCAAATACAATGCTGTGCAGAGCACAAAGCAAACAACCATTTTATGAGCTGTTTCTAATTGAGCACAACTCTATGCATGGATAGTTGCATTGTGAGTAACAGAGATGGAGCAGTATCTTAATCTGTTGAAAGCGTGCACTGGTGCAGGAGAGACTTGAGCAGCCATGTTTTAAACAAAATAATAGGATCTATGTAATATGGGGGAAGTGTTAAGTTGTGGTTAATGTTTTTTTTAAATATTTTTATTTGCATTTTTAACCAACATAAGCACATCTGACAAGTCACAGATAGTAAACTGAACGTTCATGCGCCTCCCCCTCCCTCCATCTCCCCCCCAGAATAACAGAATCATAGATCTTAATCCCAACAACCTCATCAACCACGCATAATACAGAAGTCCGCAGTGTTCTACTTTCCCCCCGCAGCACTCCAGGCGGTTCTGTCCTGTCGCCCGCCTCCCAGCAACGTGAGACATGTCTTCAGTCCTCAGGACTCCTAGTGCGTCAGTCTGGTCCCAAACCCCCGTCAAGGCCATGATATCTTCTCTATTTACACCATACTCGACGGAATTACCTCGGGCACCCTCTAGCTTTATAGGTGACCCTTTCGTCCGCCATATACATATCCATCCCTCTACTCCATTCCTTGGCCCGGGGCATCGCAGGAGCTCCCCATGCTCGTGCCACATCTCGTTTCGCCACCACAAAAGCGAGCATCACGAAATCAGATGTGGGCGACAAATCTACCTCAGTGGCTATCCCTAGCAAGACAAATTTTGGATCCAGGGGTAGTGTTGTCTCTAGTATCTTGCTCAATTCCCCCACTATGTGTGCCCAGTAAGCATGCACTACAGGGCAGTCCCAGAGAATATGATAGAAGGTCCCCTGCGGGTGCCCACCCCGAAGGCAGCAGGAATCACTGGATCGACCCATGCGGTGCAATCTAGCCCTGTCATAATACACCCTATGGAAGATCTTGAATTGTATGAGTCTCAGTCGGGATTTAATCGCAACTTCTCTGTGGTGCATCGAGGCTGCCTCCCAGTCTGTTGTGTCCATCTTGCCAAGGTCCTGTTCCCAAGCTGTCCTCAGTTTCCCCAGTCTGTCCGGTGTATTGTTATTCAGAGTCTTGTACGTCAATGATATCAGCTTAGCGGATACTCGCTCCTGCAGCAGACGGCCTTCCAGCGGGGCATATGCTGGCAGTGTGTAGCTGAGCGCCGTCTCAGCTTGCCACGCATGATGCAGCTGTGCGTATTTGAGGAATTGAGTGGGGCGTAGTCCATACTCTACCACCAGGGACCCATAGGGCTTAAGTTTCCCCTGCTTTACCAAGTCACCTAACGTGGAGATCCCAATATCGTCCCATCCGCCAAAGCCCGTTAATTTGTGGAGCTCCTGTAACCACGAGCAGGACCATATCGGGGTTTGTTTGGTTGGTTTATGCCACCATCCCGTCATTTTCGTCGCTCTGTCCCAAGTCTCTACAGTTATCTGCGTCGCAGGGAGTAGTCGTCTCCTACCTGCCCCCCCGTACAAGTAATGAAGACTCGTGCGGCGTGACATGGTGTCCCTTTCAAGCCTGTAGGTCGGGTGGTCCGCAGGTGCATGTAGCCAATCATTTATCGGCGCCTGGTGTTCTGCCCAATAATAGGCTTCCACATCTGGCAAGGAAATGCCCCCATTGTATTGGTTCCTCTGGAGCGTATCTAGGGCTATCCTAGGTTGTTTCCCTATCCACATTAGAGAACGTAGTTCCGCATTTATTTCTTTAAACGTCTGTCTGGGGAGGGGGAAGTACTCATTCTGTAGGGCATACAAGAAGCGGGACAGCGTGATCATCTTGAACATTGCCGCCAGGCCTAAGATCGTGAGGGGGAGGTCCTTCCATCTAAGGGCATCATCCGCAAAATTCCTGATCACTCGTTGGATATTCCTATCGTAAGAGACCTGGCGGTCCGTTGTCAGATTGATCCCCAGATATGTGAATCCCGCCCACGTAACCTGGAGGGCCGCAGGCAGGGGGGCCACTCCCCTTCTCCGCTTGGGCTGTAGAGGACCGATTTATGCCAATTGATCGTATATCCCGAGACGGAACCATACCTAGCTAGGAGCTCAAACAGCGCGGGGATCGTACTGGCCGGTTGAGTGACATAGAGGAGAATATCATCCGCATATAGCGAATTTTTTTCTTCTCAAGTGTCAGTCTGTGATATGCGGAATCCCCGTATCTCGTTCGTTTGTCGGACCACACAGGCCACCACTTCAATAGTGTGGGCGAAGAGTAGTGGGGAGAGGGGGCATCCCTGCCGGGTCCCCCGTCTGACAGGGAAATCCTCGGACAGGATCCCATTGACTTTCACCCTAGCCCTGGGGTCAGCATAAAGCAGTCAGACCCATTTCCGGAATTTGGGCCTATACCGAATTTGACTAACGCCGCCTCCAAAAAGGGCCTATGGACAGCGTCAAACGCTTTTTCAGCGTCTAGAGAAAGGAACATATGCGATTCCTCCCGTCCTTTCACCTCCATGAGCCAATTATGCGTTCGTCTTAAATTTTGCCTAGTCGCCCTATCCGGTAGAAAGCCAGTTTGATCCTGGTGGACCAGGTCTGAGATCACTCAACGTAGACGCAGGGCCAAGACCGTCGCTAGGATCTTAACCTCCACATTTAGGAGGGAGATTGGTCTATAAGACGCGCAGTCCTCAGGAGGCCTGCCCTGCTTGTAGATTGGTATGATCGTGGCCCTCCGCAGGTCCGTTGGAAGGAGACCCTCCTGGGCCGCGTCTTGGAACAGCGTTAGAAGGTGGGGCGTCAGCAGGTCCACCCCTTTTTTTAAAAATTCCGCCGGGAGTCCATTCAGGCCTGGGGACTTCCCCAGCCGGAGCCTAGCTATTGCTTCTCGGAGTTCGGCAGTCGAGATGTCAATTTCAAGGGCGTCCTTGTTCTCGTCCGTTAAGACTGGGGTCCGGACAGTAGATAGGTATGCCAAAATATCACCTGACCTTCCTAATACTCTGGCTTCATAGAAGTCCCGATAGTAGGAGGCAAACGTCTGGGCGATCTGAACATCACCAGTCTGCATCTGTCCTTGGCCATCCACCACCCCTTCAACCCATCTAATATCCTGTGCTTTACGGCTTAGCCAGGCCAATAATTTGCCGGATTTGTCCCCAACGTCATATAGCCTATGCAAGGACGCAAGCGCTTGTGTTTTGGCTTCATCTGTCGCTAGTGCCCTATAGTGTTGTTGGAGATCCGTCAGACACCGAAGCACCCGCGGCTCCCCCCGATACATACTGCCGTTCCAAGTCCAATTTTTGGGTTTCCAGGGAGCTAAGCTCTGCCTGGGCTTTCCGTTTTTCCCATGATATTCTATTTTGAGCCCTATCGCGGAGTATGGTCTTGTAAGCCTCCCAAACTGTCACACCGGACTGCCCACGTTCTCTGCGAAGTAGACTTTCGTAACCGCCCTCAGGCCTTGCATTATCTCATTATTTTGCAGGTCCCATGCCAACAGTTTCCAACCCCCTCCACCAGCCCGGGGTCTCCCACCCAGCCTAATCAGGAGTGGCAAGTGGTCCGAGAGGCCCCTTGCCAAGTACTCCACCTCATCGTCAGCCCCAAGTGCATGTCTAGGGAGGAAGATATAGTCTAGTCTGGAGTGTACCCTATGTGCCCCGGAATAGTAGGAATAGCTTCTGGTAGCCGGGTGTAGCCGCCTCCATGCATCCACCAGGCCTAGTGTAATCATGACCTTGGCCAGAGGCGTAGTCCTGGAACCGCCTTCACGGTGTCCCGAGCGGTCCATAGAGATGGACATAACATCATTAAAGTCTCCTCCTACGATGTGTAATGTGCCCGGTGTGTCTAGCAGGATATCAGCCAATCCCATTAAGGTCCTGGCTTGGAGTTTTGGGGGAGCATATATCGAAGCTATGGTGATCCTCCGCCGCCCCCATGTTCCTGACACCCCCACATACATCCCTTGTGGGTCCGTCCAGGTCCGGGTCACTGTGAAGGGCGGGGACTTTTTAGTCAAAATCGCAACCCCCCGGGAGCCAGCCGTATACCCCGCATGCGCCAGTACCTTATAGGCACCCCGCGCCAGGAACCCGCACTTTGTTCCTCGGAGGCGTGTCTCCTGGAGGAGGACTATATCTGGGTGCAGTCGTTTAATATATGCCGTCACGAGCCCTCTCTTTATTTTATCCCCTAGGCCATTTACGTTCCACGTGAGAACCTTGCAGGGGCTGTTCACTGCTCTATCGTCGGGGGTGCCGGGCTTCGTCACGGGGGCCATGGGGTGGCATACGTCCGAGTCGTCCCTGGTGAGGGGCGAACGGAGTGCGCGCCGATTCGTGCAGACCCTACATCATTGTGCCAAACACATGGTAAACAAAACATAACCCAAAACACTCCCAACCCGAAAATCAACACATTCCCCTTTCCCCCTCTCCCCCCCACCTCCCTCCTCCCAATGACTCATCCCTGGCAAAATGTTGAGGAATGGGCTTTAGGGCAAGCGGGGGTCTGTCGCCCTCCCGTTCCCAACTCACGCCACAAGCTTAAACTCCTGTGGCTGCCCCAACACCATCAATACAAAAAACTAAAGATTAAAGAACGAAAGATGTTAGCAGAAAAGAGAGCAAGAGATAGAATACGGAAAGAATCGAAATCAACAGTGAAAGAACAAAGAGAAGAGGGCGTGTCCATCATGCCTGCTCCAGCATATTGGATCGAACCACGGTCTACCCCACAGGGCCCCTTTCAGGAGTCGGAGTCTGCGGGTTCACTCTGGGATGCCCCTGGTTCAGTCAATGTTGCCTGCTCCATCGCCAGTATCTCAGCCGCCAAGGGGTGTATCGAAGGACTTATCGTCTCTTCCCCTTCAGAGGCAGAATGGTCGATTTCAGACCCATCGCCTGTCTCAGTGACATCGCCCCTCCGCAGTTGGCCGAGAGACCGAAGTGCCTGTGCCGTCACCGACAGCCGCGAGTCAAGGGACCCACCCGTGCGCCATCTGTGTCATCCTGCACTCTTCTGTGCATACGGGGTGGCCTCCAGAGGGGGGCCCCTTCGTGCTTGACGGGACCGAAGGGGGCGCCGCGACCCCCTGGGTCGGTCACCGGCGCCACCTGAGGACACCCCGCCGTCCGTCTGCTTCGGAATGCGCCCCGGTAGAGGGCGTTCCTCCGGCCAGTGCCATGCCTCCTCAGGCGTCTGAAAGAAGTGTGATTCGCCCAGGTAGAATACCTTCAGTTTCGCAGGGAAGAGAAGCATGTATTGTCTCTTACGTTCTCGCAGTTTAGCTTTCACTGAATCAAAGGTGCGCCTTTGTTTCTGCACTTCCCTGCTGTAGTCCGGAAAGATCATTATGAGGGTATTCTCGTGTCGTATCTCTCCCAGTTTGCGGGCTTCCCTAAGTATCATATCTCTATCCAGAAAGTTCAGGAAGCGCACTATTACAGGCCGCGGCTGTGCCCCCATGGGCGGTCGGGCCAGGAGCGCCCGATGGGCTCGTTCTATGACGAAACAGGAGGAGAACTTGTCCACCAAAGTGAAGTGGGAATAGTACATTTAACCCCTCCTGGGTCCAAGCTTTCCCTACTGTTGCACTGACTGGTTTCAGAATGTGAATTTAACCCTTCCTGAGTCCAACGCTTTCCCTACAATTGCACACACTGGAGTGGGAATAGTACATTTTACCCTTCCTGAGTCCAACACTTTCCCTACTTTTGCACACACTGGAGTGAGAATAGTAAATTTTAGCCCTCTTGATTCTAACGCTTTCCTTCTTGTTGCACAAAATGAAGTGGGAAAGGTAAATGTAACCCCTCCTCAGTCCAACAATTTCCCTACTGTTGCACAGAGTGGAGTGGGAATAGTAAAGTTGAATTCTCCTGAGCCCAACGCTTACCCTACTGTTGAACCTACTGCAGAGGGAATAGTATATTTAACCCCTCCTGTTTTGAACGCTTTCCCTACTGTTGCACACACTGGAGTGGGAATAGCACATTTTACCCTTCCTGAGTCCAACAATTTTCCTACTGTTGCACACACTGGAGTGGGAATGGTAAACTTATCCCCTTCTGAGTCCAGTGCTTTATATACCGTTGCATTGAATGGAGTGGGAATAGTAAATGTTAGACCTCTGGTGTCTAACGGTTTCCCTACTGTTGCACATACTGGAGTAGGAATAGTCCATTTTACCTCTTCAGTGTCCAATGCTTTCCCTACTGTTGCACATACTGTAGTGGGAATAGTATATTTATTATTATTAGAGTTTATTAGTTTAGCATTATTTAAATGTTTATTATTATCATGTGTTTTTGTATTTAATTTAATATATTTATATATATAAATTAGTTTAACATACTTTTAGTAAAATATATTTTTATCTATTGTTTACTTTTTATGTAAAATGAAATTGGAAATATTTAATTTTTTTTTGCAGTTTATTAGTTACATTTATTATTTATTTGTTTATATATCAGAACACCTAAGTCCCCCTCCGTAAAGAAACACAAGGACACATCTGAGATGCTTGAAACATTCAAGTGGCAATGCTGCCTCACCAACGCATGTCGAAGCTCATGGCCCCTGGATCACGACCGTGTTAGTTAATATTTCTTTTAAATAGTTGTATATTATATATAGGGGTATATAAATATATAGGCACATTCATATCTATGTGTGTGCATTTGTTTAATTAAGTATCTATTTATATATATCTTTAAATATTACTTAAACATATTTAATTGATATTATATTAGTTAAATGTAAAATACTTAATATTTACTATTTTTAACTATATACATATATAAAAAACGTTATCTTTCTATATAATCTTTCGATATTAGTGTAAAACGATATTTTCTTTTGATAATTTTGTACTTACCATTATATGTATAGAAAAATGATCTTTTTTAATAGATATTTTTGACATGATATTTCTGGATAGCCATATTTTTGGATTCGTTATTGTGTCATAGAACCCAGAGCTCAGCACTTATTGAATTCTATTGCAGTGTATGTCGCTGAACTGGACCATGTACGATCAAGAATAAGTCACAGTTTGGTTTTTCCAATCAACTGGATCACAGCTGACCATGCCATCTGCTGCTTCATCTGATACAGAGACTGCATGCAAAACCAATCTGATTTGTTGGACAAATTCAAAACTTTGCACAACGTTTCCTGTTTTGTGGATCAAACTGAAGATAGCGGCACAATTGCTTACAGCAGAGAATTTTGCCGCTCTTTGAATTCCAATCCTCAATACATTATTGCTGGCAGTTCAAGTATGATAGCTTTCTCAATAACAATGCCATATGAGGCAGACATCTTGTAAAGTTAGGTATTGTTCAGCTGCTATGCGCTTCCCACTGTCATATAATACCCATGAAGGGCTACATCTTTATTGTCAGTGACAAATGGATCGATTTGACTAATTGGTGAGGCTTCGGAAGCTTGAAGCCGCTCTGACTTCGTCCTGAGGGTTCACGTGAAGGCATTCCCAGAATATTTGGCACAGTGCCGTTTGGTTACTATACTGTTATCACTCCCACCTGACACAGAGCCAGATGCTCACTCGAAAGAATTAGTCACAAAACAAGGTCTGGGAATGACATATCTGGAAGGTCAGTTATACTTGAAGCAACTCAGGAGAGGCTACTGCGGGCTCTTAGAGACATGTCACTGCTATCTTATGTTATAAAAGGAAAAAAACATGAGTGCACAAAGAAAACGTGTCATGGACTCTAGAAATCGAATTTCAGAATAACAATAATAACAAAAAGATAATATAATAACATTTATAGAACAAGTGATTATGAAGGCAGTTACATTGTCCCAGAAGAACGAAATATACATGCTATAAGTGAAATCGAAGACAAAAATTTATCACAGATATAGATCTATGTAGTATTATCTATAAATAAAAGTAATTAACTATGCATATGTAGGGGATTTAAATAACTCTCCTTAAGTTCATATAGTATAAAGAAATAATGAAAAGTTGGAGATGGGGTCAAGTATTACATCGATGAATATGTAAAGAATAACATACTGTGAATCCTAATAAAGTAAATCAAGTTATCTGTAACATATTACATTATCTTGGTAATGTCTAAGGTGGCTTCCAGTTGTCATTTGTTAAATAAAACAGCAGGGATAATTTATTTAATGCAATCCATCAATGGTTTCCATACTCCTTTCCTTTTCAAGGCTAACTGTAAAGGTCTAACACTGTACATGTCCAGCCTATAACTTATACATATTGAATTCCACCAGTCCATATAAGAGACCTTGTCTGCAAATTTCCAAATCAAAGTAATTATGTGAATAGCTTTGGCAAATAACATATCTATAAACTTAACATGTAAATTAAGCGGTACTATTAGAAGTGCTGTAGCTGTTAATCAAATTAAACAACTAATACACGATTGAGTAGCTCACTAGTCATACTCTGCATAAGCAATAAACAACTGGTTAATATTAAAAATTACATGTGACAGGCTCAAGATAGCAAGAACAAGTTATTTTTCAAAATAAGATTTGTAAAATGTGATACATTACAGGTAAGAGTAACATAACATTTGTTTACAAATTTGGGCATTGTCAAATGGATTAGTTGGCACAGGGTTAAGACTGATTTGCATATGGCTGGATTCAAACTGGAATGACATGGTGAGCAAAAGAACGATGGATTTAGGCCCAGATCTCTGTACTGGGGTGAATGTATGACATTGTTCTGCATTCTGTCCATCAATTGTTGTTTTTGCATTGGCCTCTGAAAACTGTTCATGCTTTTGTCTCTTTCCAATGCATCAGCAGCTTTGAAACTTTTAAGATGTCTCGTCCAAGAAAATGCAAACCCATAAATCTTTGATTACTATTTGGTCTTTTGGTGTGATGCAGGGGGGTGTGCTCTAACTTCCTAATATTGCATTTTTTCATTCTAGGAGGGACAACTGATTGTTTCCCACCCACCTTTTGACACAAAACAAACACCAGCTGCAGGGCTGACTCAACCCATCCTCTCCAAACCTCTGAGGTGCTCTTCGCTGTCACACTGTTCAATGTTAAAACAATCAATTCATAGACAATAAATCATCAACAATACTACTCACAGACGTAAATATGGGGAACACAGTTTAGAACAGGCATGGGCTTACTGGGTTTATAATAAGGAAAAAGTAAAATATGTAGTTGACAAACACACCATGGCTCACCAGGTTATATTTATATATGAAGTCAGTCAGTAATAAGAAATGACAAGGGCAAAGCCACTTGCGGAGCACATATGCTAGTGCTTCCGCCACCGTCCATGTATGGGCTAGCAATTTCAAGTATGTATATTGCTGTTGGCTAAAATACTAGTGTTGACTTAAGTTGTCACACAAGGCTAAGGGCAACTACAGTAGTTTTGATGGACTCTTTTGTGGACATGTACCTATGAATGAGCCACGGATGACCAGTATTTCAAGCAATTTAAAATACAAGCAGAAACCCTTGGCCTAAATCATTATCACTCCAAGCTGCAACTAAAATTAAGTAGAATTTCCACGAGGGTAAACAAGTGTCATTATTTGAAAACGACTCCACCCCCTTCCACACGTGAAACACTGTTAGTATGCAATACTGTTCTATGCAGTACTTTTCAGTCATGGGGACAGTGTTTTTTTTCCACCCCCATGCAGCTTAGCTCGGTTCACTTCCATGTCCATTGTAACAAATATTGAAAAAAGAGTTGCTCATAGCTGACAAATGGCCCCATGTCATGTAAGACAGCCTTTGTGGCCTTTTAGACAGCACTTTGTTTTTGTATGCCAGCATATTGTATAGAAAAATGTTGTCCTACAAAATACTGTGGCCAGAATATAGACTACCACAATATTGTGAAGGTAAATATGGATGGGTAAGGGTATATTTACTATTCTTAACTCCACATCTACATATCTTGAAACTACACATAAATATATATATTTAGAGAGGGAAAAAGAGGAAGGGTTTACAGGTCCAAAGAACAAACTATGTCTTTTCACCATTAAGGCACAGTCAGCTGTTCTGCAGCCAACGGTGGATGTGAAAAAGACAATGGGATAATTTGGTAGGTTGTCACGATTATCTTCAAGGCTTAGGTAAAGCTGCCTGTCTTCCTCATACACTTGGTATGCTCTTCCCGGTGCTTTTGAGAGGAACAGTTGACTTGATGACTACGGTTGAGCAGTTAACACCTGCTGAGGAAGACAATTTATGAACGAGAACATGTTGGTTGATGATGTCAAATGCAGCAGAGAGATCAAGAAGTGCCAGTGCACAGGGATGGCCATGGTCACCACCAGTAAGGCACTCTTCCCTAATGTGGTAGTTGCTGTGTTCCCCTGTGGCTTTAATCCAAACTGAAATACTCTGATGAGGCCATCAGACTCCAGATAGAAGGAGAGCTAGCTATAGATGTATGTTTGATGTTCTTTGGCAGCACAGGGAAGGCCCGAAATGGAAAGAATGTCCTGATCTGCTGTAGGTTTATGTAGGATGGGTATAATGACTTAAGGACCTGGTGGATTTCCCCACTGGCTAAGTAGTTATGTACAAGGTTGGTCATAATCAGTAAGAGTGCACGGAGGATCATATTGATAACTTTGCCATTGACGTGGCTGAAAGGACAATATTTTCCTAACTTTGGATGTTTCGGAGGCTGGCGTAAACCCCTGTCAATCACTACAGAGGGAGGAAGAGTGAGGTTTGTGTACTGAGGTTTATTCAATGGAAGAAGGAGGTTCATGTGCTGAGGATCGCTCGATTGAGTCAACAATTTTTCCCCTAAAGAGTATGTTTTATTGGTAAATAATAACCAGAGGGTATCACAGAGATCGGGAGAGGGGGCAAACAAATTGTTGGGGACACTGACTGATACCAACTCTTTGAAGATGCAGAAAGGTGCCTCAATGGAGTTAGAAGACACAGTGATGCAAGACTGGTTATTTCTTTTTATGCCTTTGCACATGCATATTTGTAACCTCTGCCAGGTATGTATGATAAGAAGGAAGTTTGGTTTCGATCCACCGTCTTTCTAAAATTCTGCCTTTCCTTTCACTTATTTGCTGCACGCTGCTTGTGTACCAATTATTTGATTTTGCAAGGCAATGCTTCCTGACGTTTGAGGGAACTATGGAGTGGAGGACCTTGGCAACATTTTAGATTAGATGTTTGAGATTGTTGAGCAAAATGTGTGGGATATATTTTAGCATTTCAATGTAGGCTTCAGGTGGTAGTTTATGCAAGTTGCACCAGGAGAAAGAGGGGCCAATGTTTTAACTGGTATTTGGACCACTGCCTGGCAGGATACCAACAGCAAATCTGATTAGCAAATGGTTTGACCCCGATATTTGATCAGTACCAAGAAATTGGAGTTCTGGGAATAAGAGAAGGGGGTAACAGCTGTGGGCTCCATCATGTGTTGGCTCATTGACTAGTTGTAGGAATCCCAGGGCATCCATGTCATTGATTTCATTCTCACAGAGGATGTTTGAAGGATCACCCGCCCAGATATTCATATCAACCTAGATGATAACTCGGTTTGAGAGTATTAGAGGTTGTTGGGCAAAGTTTAATTGGTCTGATTGCAAGATGGGTAGGCATTTCTTGGTTTGGTGCTAGAAAAGGACTTCAAGCCACATGTATGTGGAATTAAAATTAGTAAATGTAAATATTGACTACTTTTATCTCCACATAAATGTACCTAGAAAAATAAATTATATATATATATATATATATATATATATATATATATCCAATCATAAAGTGCCCTGAGGCGGGAAGACGATCACAATGGCATTTATTGTAGGAAAAAACCAGCTTGACAGTAAAGCATAAAATATATCCTCTTACGCGTTTCAGAGCGCTTCGGCTCCTTCGTCAGAGAGAGTGGCAGTGAAAACAGCAGTAGCAGCTCCCAGGTACTTAAATGCATGCACAATTCTCATTACTCACAGGTGAGTTTCACTCCCGGCATGCTGGTACCTGTAGTCTTTATGATAACGAGCCCCGTGTTCCCCAAGTGGGTGCTGTGTCAGTGTCACCAATAAAAATAAATTCAACCCCAGTGGGCATCCGGACTGTCGTAGATGGTTAAATCAGTCCTTTGAACCATTGTACCCCTCGAAGACATAGAAGATTTCAAAGTCGGGGCCCCACACTCTCTTGCGGTGTCATCTTTCCCTGCGGCCGGGCTGCCGCACATAAATCCAATCATAAAGTGCCCTGAGGCGGGAAGACGATCACAATGGCATTTATTGTAGGAAAAAACCAGCTTGACAGTCCAGCATAAAATATATCCTCTTACGCGTTTCAGAGCGCTTCAGAGCGCTTCGGCTCCTTCGTCAGAGAGAGTGGCAGTGAAAACAGCAGTAGCAGCTCCCAGGTACTTAAATGCATGCACAATTCTCATTACTCACAGGTGAGTTTCACTCCCGGCATGCTGGTACCTGTAGTCTTTATGATAACGAGCCCCGTGTTCCCCAAGTGGGTGCTGTGTCAGTGTCACCAATAAAAATAAATTCAACCCCAGTGGGCATCCGGACTGTCGTAGATGGTTAAATCAGTCCTTTGAACCATTGTACCCCTCGCAGACATAGAAGATTTCAAAGTCGGGGCCCCACACTCTCTTGCGGTGTCATCTTTCCCTGCGGCCGGGCTGCCGCACATAAATCCAATCATAAAGTGCCCTGAGGCGGGAAGACGATCACAATGGCATTTATTGTAGGAAAAAACCAGCTTGACAGTCCAGCATAAAATATATCCTCTTACGCGTTTCAGAGCGCTTCGGCTCCTTCGTCAGAGAGAGTGGCAGTGAAAACAGCAGTAGCAGCTCCCAGGTACTTAAATGCATGCACAATTCTCATTACTCACAGGTGAGTTTCACTCCCGGCATGCTGGTACCTGTAGTCTTTATGATAATGAGCCCCGTGTTCCCCAAGTGGGTGCTGTGTCAGTGTCACCAATAAAAATAAATTCAACCCCAGTGGGCATCCGGACTGTCGTAGATGGTTAAATCAGTCCTTTGAACCATTGTACCCCTCGCAGACATAGAAGATTTCAAAGTCGGGGCCCCACACTCTCTTGCGGTGTCATCTTTCCCTGCAGCCGGGCTGCCGCACATAAATCCAATCATAAAGTGCCCTGAGGCGGGAAGACGATCACAATGGCATTTATTGTAGGAAAAAACCAGCTTGACAGTCCAGCATAAAATATATCCTCTTACGCGTTTCAGAGCGCTTCGGCTCCTTCGTCAGAGAGAGTGGCAGTGAAAACAGCAGTAGCAGCTCCCAGGTACTTAAATGCATGCACAATTCTCATTACTCACAGGTGAGTTTCACTCCCGGCATGCTGGTACCTGTAGTCTTTATGATAACGAGCCCCGTGTTCCCCAAGTGGGTGCTGTGGCAGTGTCACCAATAAAAATAAATTCAACCCCAGTGGGCATCCGGACTGTCGTAGATGGTTAAATCAGTCCTTTGAACCATTGTACCCCTCGAAGACATAGAAGATTTCAAAGTCGGGGCCCCACACTCTCTTGCGGTGTCATCTTTCCCTGCGGCCGGGCTGCTGCACATATCCAATCATAAAGTGCCCTGAGGCGGGAAGACGATCACAATGGCATTTATTATTATTATTGGTGACACTGACACAGCACCCACTTGGGGAACACGGGGCTCGTTATCATAAAGACTACATGTACCAGCATGCCGGGAGTGAAACTCACCTGTGAGTAATGAGAATTGTGCATGCATTTAAGTTATCTGTACTAACTATAACGGGGGAATTTCATTGGTTTTTTACGAGTGAAATATCCACCTAACTATAACATGTGTGAAACCTATGGTTTTTTAAGTGAATTTGCAAGGTTTTTTAAATGCTAATTCCTAACTATAACGTGTGTGAAACCTATGGTTTTTTCAGTGAATTTGTACGGTTTTTTAAATGCTAAGTTATGTATGTATTATTATTTTTTTTATATATTTATTTTACAATAAACTAAGTTTATTTTTTTTTGGTTTTTCACTGTGCGCGCACGGTGCGCGCACCCCCGCGATGTAAGTTTTTTTTTTTAATTTGTTCTGCCTTCGGGGTCCTTCAGGGACCCCCTGACAAAGGCTAGGGGGTCAGGAACTCTCTACCCTGCCCCCTTTTCACGTTCGCCACTTTCCTTTTTCACTCTTGCACTGAAAACAAACAAAATGGCGGCTGACACTTCCTGATTTCGACTGATTCGAACGTTGACTAACATGTAACCACCAATCAGAATTACGCTCGCGCACGTTAGGGTGCTCGCACGGTGCTCGCACGGTGCGCGGCTATAGATATGTATATGCTTTTAAATGCTATTTTCTCAGGAACTACTGAACAGATTGACACCAGACCTGCAAAAGGCACTTCCCTGACCTGAGGGCTACCTCTCTGCCAAATTTCAAGTAATTCTGTTCAGCCGTTCGGGCTGTACCTTCGACTAAAGGTCCTATGGAAAAATGCATGGGGAAAACGCGTTTTGGGACCCCCCTTTTTTCTCGGCCCCCGCTTGATGAATCACCCCGAGATTTTCAGGGTAGGAGCTGAGTGGAGCGCCCCATTAGTTTTGAAAATTTCGCGAGGATTCGTCAACCGGCGCCAAAGTTATTCAAAATAGAATTTTCAGATTTCCTATGGAAACACAGTCCTAACTATAACTATCTACTGGCGACCGCCAGTAGATAATATATACATAAATATATATTTGTCAACACCAGGTGCTCACTTACTCAGTAAGAAGTAGGCAGGACACATGCTCCGGGGTAAAACGATTTATTTGAGCAAACGAAGCGTGCAAAAAAGTTCATGAAGCGCTGGGGCAGACGCGTTTCTAGCCGGGGCTCGGCTTTCATCAGTGCCAGAATCACAGGTATGATTGTTTCACCTGAAGTTCTTAAAGCCTAAAGAGACCACTCCCAATGTTCCAGTCTCTTGGCTCCTCCTACTATGACCAGGTTTGTACCTCCTCTCACAGCGTTTCAAGTAGGCTGCATGCTGGTTCATGTAGTCGCTCGTGGAAACTTGATCAAGTGATCTAGAAAATCCAAGAACACACAGTGGTGTCTCCAATTTATGGCGAGATTCCACATGTTTTCGCCACAGCTTTGAAAGAACAGAAATTTTGTCCGATTCTTGCCATACGTTTCCCCTTCTCAGGCTGTACAGAAAAGCCCCGAGATTTTCAGGGTAGGAGCTGAGTGGAGCGCCCCATTAGTTTTGAAAATTTCGCGAGGATTCGTCAACCGGCGCCAAAGTTATTCAAAATAGAATTTTCAGATTTCCTATGGAAACACAGTCCTAACTATAACTATCTACTGGCGACCGCCAGTAGATAATATATACATAAATATATATTTGTATGTATGTGTGTGTATACATATATATATATCCCCATGCTAATATATTATGTTCAGTTAAAAAACCCTGAACATGTACTTGTAGCACCTTATAATTCCTAGGCTAGATCATGTAACTTTTCCAACTGGTGCTATGTCACTTCCTGTGTTATTAAATAAGATAGTGCTTGGTGAAAACACTTTCTACCACAATATTCTGAAGGTTTTTGGAGATGTTAATGTGTGCCATGAATCTTTCTTCATATTTGTTACATGGCATTTTGTTGTGTTTGTGATGTGTTCTGTTGTTTTTTTTCTGCGGTGTTTTTTGTGCTTTATTTTGCATATGATATTCTTGTCTTGAACCGTGGTCGTTGTGTTCCATTATGTTTTGAATGTTTTGCCGTGTTGTGCTCTGTTGTGCTTTATATTGGTTTGTGTATTTTATTGTGTTCTGCTTCTTGTATTAGATATGTCAACAGATGCTGCTACACTTTTAGACAAAAATACCACGTCTTTAAAATTATTATGTTAACCAACCATTTATCACTGACTAACGCTGCTCCAGCTCTTCGGGAATTCAAGACAATAGTCAGCCAAAAACAGTTGTGACTGTGTCTTAACTTACTACTCACAGCGCTCACTTTATGTTATTCTGCCCCAGTGCTTAATTTGTAAAAAGTTGAGTGCTGGGGCCCTTCCCAGAAGACCACTGCAGACTTTACCAACCACACCTTGCCAGCGCAACCAATGACAGTAACAACATAACACCTAACCATTGCACTCTACAAGTGTGACAATTTAGACTATTTCAGGCCACACAAAGCTATGATAATGTCATGAGAGTCTGGTAGTAATCATTTTCAATATATATTGATTTAATAAACATGATTGTTGTGCTCATCTCGTAATTAAAAAGACAGCACCACCATGTGGTGGACTGTTACTAGAGCCAGTGCTGACAATTAACTGCCAGTGCTGAGCACCTGAAACCACCGTCACAAATTAACCACTACTCTGCCCCCTTTCTTATTGTCTCACTTTTGCAGATTCTTTTCATCTATGCTTTCTCCCCATGGCATGCATGGTTTCCTATCTTTTGTCCTTCCTTCTTTCTCCCTTTTCTGCTTCCCTCGCTCTCTCTATGGGTCTGTCAAAGTATGTCAATGAAAACGTTGCCCCAGTCCCCAAAAATAAGTGCCTGTACTCACTACCTACGACGATCGTACATAGGCATAGGGCAAGTTATTGGCAAACAAGCCTGAATTTGGTAATGGTAGGGAGAAGAAGAAGTGATCATAGCCATACGTTGGCATAGCTCCAAATTAGTGCCTTGGAAAATAAGGAGCATTTACAAACAAGGAGCATTGTGAATTCTGGTACCTCGAATTCCAGATATCTCATCAGAAGTGAGAAAATAGGAACAAGTGTTGGAGCACGTGAAATCAAATGACCTTAATTAGAGTTTGAGGGATGCCAGACATCCTTCAAAAAACAGCGGATGACACATCTGCTCTATTTAGAGTGCCTAAAGGCTAAACATATTAAGTAAGTTGGGTGGAAAATCCACCATATTTTGTTGAATGCCTTGCATCAACCAACTTCGAAATAAGAGTAAAGTGCTGTAAACTAAAATGCTATGCCTGTAAGTGCCGTGGATCTTATAAAGCAAGGAAATGGGCATAGCTGCTGTTGTATTGGGTAGTAATCTATATCTGTAATTAGACTGTAATGGGGTCCAGTCCACTGCACCTGCTGCCCAAATGATAGTCATTTTTCTGGCTGAGAACGTTTTTGATAGGATATATTCTGCATAAAGAACTACTGCATAATAAAACAAAACATCCTTGCATCCTATGACTATCTCTTGCTAAATAAGTTGTAATATCTGTCTTTTGTGGAATCAGATCTCTTCCAAATGCTGATCAATGTGCCCTGGCACCGCCAGACCCAATGGCTACAACCCAAATCACAGCCGGCACACTGCAGCTGGTGTAGTCGGTATGTGGAGATCTAGAGCCGACTTGAGGAATGTGACTGTTAGTTCTGAGACAGCCACCAAGAACACTGGGAAAATGACTAGGCCTGCAACTCCGACTCATGCTGTTGTGCATCAGGGAGAAGAAAATTAGCAGTGGTACCTGCAGGGAACAACAGAGACCAGAACTTAAGGGTGTCCCAGACCTAGGCAGCACTGTAAAGAGGACTCGGCATTGATATACAGATGTGACCTGAACCCCATTCATGACAGCAATGTCATAATTATCTTGTAATATCTGTGAGAACTTTGTAGTGGGGTTCCTCCAGATGGCTGACATAAAGACGGCCAATGCATTGCTCATTGGTAGGTGGATAAAGCACACCACTAGACCTGAGGCTATGCTCTTGACAGCATAAGATCCAGCAAGAAGTTCCTAAAGCATTGATATGTAAGTATCTCTCGAGAGAGTACTATTTGCCACCAGAGGCTACAAAGTCATAGTAAGCACCCGAAACCTCCAGGCTGGCATACACCTTCATGATAATATCTGGTGAAGATCGAAAGATTGCCCTGCTGTTACTGGCTTGTCTGTCCGACAACAACCAAATAAATTCTTCTACCCTGGTCGAGGGCAAGTGAACTGAGTAGGAAAGGTCATGTCAATAATAAGAGCCCTTGATTTTGATGCAAAGTGATAAAATTGAGTGACCCTGTAAACAATTACTGAATAGAAGAGGAGAGTAGCCACAAAAATTGTATTGATCAAAAAGACACCAAAGTGATTAAAATCAGATAAGTGGAACCAAAGATATGTTTTTTTAAAGTTTTGAGGTAAAAAGGACCCAGAAAATAAAAAGTGCCAAATAAAAGTATCAGCAGCTGCCCAGGACCTAGGCATGATTTCAGGCTGACCAAGTTGGACAGGGGTCCCAATGTGCAACATTTTAAGTTTGGGACTAGCACCATTTTTTGGAGCTAGAAGTCCTCCAGTAGGCAAGGTCAGAAGCTAAAGCTGCTGAGGGACTCTCGAAGTCCTGTACGTGATTGTAGATGTACGGCTGAAACCCCTGCTTTTGGCATTAAAACCTTGGTATAGGACAAAGTGGGAATTTATAGCTGCCAATGTTGTTTAACTGCTGGAATAGGTTTGCTGACTAGCCTTAGTCCAAGGTTTTACTATCAGAATTAGTCACTTTTTTGTTCTCAAATTACACCATCAGGCAATGCCGGAAGGTATAGCCGGTATATTTCCATGACACCTGACACCATTAAGTGCATCCTCACTTTGGAAGTTTCAGCACTTTGTCTCAGTAAAACAGAGATGGAAAAAATATTTTGCCCCACTTTTTCAAAGTACTGGAAACTGTCCTCCTGGTTAATCCTCTTGCCCAAAGTTCTTAGGGACTGTCTCTAGACACCAGGTCTCTCTCATCCCTGGTTCATGCTTGGTTCAGTCCTCACAGTAGTCAGATGGACATCCTTGGAGTCAGGAATCATGTGCTTTTTTGAGTTTGGAAAGCAGCTCCAATCTCAGGAAGCACACCAGAATTAGGATTTCCTGGGCCTTTTTCTTCCAGCAGTTAGGCAAAGTCTTCTTCAAGAAGTTTTTTTTCCCAGCCCCAGAAGTTTCCAGAGAAGGTGGTTTTGAGGTCCAGGTCTTATCCTGTGCACTAACCAATGACTGGAGGACTCCTTATACCCAATCCTGACTCCCCACCTAATTTTTAGAGTTTCCTCTCTTGGTTTACTGCCTACCTACCCAAGTACCTCTTCCAAGATGGCCCCCAACGTCTTCCACCTGGAGGAGATCTAGCTCTTCTCATACCCACTCCTGCATGGAAAGAAAGTGTCCTTCCCTCTGTCAAGGCTAGAACTGGTTTACCATTCTGCTGGGGATGGAGCCTGAAAGTCTAGGGCATCTCTGGAAGGAATGGTGTCAGTATCTGACATGCCAGTTTGGCATCTTCCCATCAAAGGAAGACCTATTCTCCTTTGTTCTGAAACTCCTGCCTGCAAGAGATGAGCCTAGTGCGTGGAGATCTGGGTATTCACTGGTGAAAAGGCGATGGAGTACTGTTATTCTCTTTCCTTTGAGACTGGGTAAACTGGCCTCTGGCGGCTGGGAGTTTGAGACTAATACCTTGGTAAAGTCAAGGAGCAGACTTCCAGGGTGTGGTAGGCAGTGGTGCTACTTATGAAGTCCACCTTCCAAGGGATGGTGCCTGGCTCATTAATCTGCAGTAGCAGTTCAGCCACTGCTGTTCCGGCCCTTACCTCTGTTATTTTGTTCCCTTATGTGGATGTATGTTTTAAATTGACCCCACCATGTGTAAAAGCAATATATTTATATGCCATACAAACAAGCGAACTGGCATCCCTTTCCATGTTTTATGTTTAAAGCAGACTCCATCATTTGTAAAGGCAACACATGAAGTTGCCCTACAAACAAGCAAGCTGGCATTCCAATGTTAATTGTTATTTGCATTTTCAATATAGCTGTATTCTGAGTGTCAAGTGCGGGGAGTGCCACGTTTATTTTGCTTATGGACATTTCACCACCTGCACTGCAGCAGCTAATTAAACAGCGCTGCAGTTGGAGATGGTAAAATGCACGTGGGCAGGGGTATGAGGAGGCACCCCATAAAAAACCCACAAAGATAGCAATCACTGTGGGACAAACACCGACATCGAGAGTGTGTCTGTATTTGTCTTGCAGAGAAATGTCTGCAAATCCAAGTGTACTAGCAAATTCACACAATGGACTTCTGCACAAGCACCAGGTCAAACGAATGTATTCTTGATTTTCCAGATACTGCAAAGGTGAATTGTCAGCTGCTCATGAGCAAACACAACACAGTTTGTGAAGCTCTCACCCTCCCTTAGCCAGGAGCAGTAAAAGAGGGTCTGCTGAAGGGGGGCGTGGCCAAGACGGCTACGATGGTGGTCATGCCTTGCTGAGGCTCCACGCTTAGGCAGGCATCTCGCCCGCTTCATCACGTCGAACCTGGCTGGTAAATCGATATCTGGGAATCGAATCATGAGGAGCACCGGTTGGTGATCTTTGCGGCTGATTGTAGAGTGGATCTTGAAGAAAACCGAACTTTGTCCGATCCGGCACCCAGAATCAAGATGGCGTCTGCCCACCTCTGACCCCAACTCCTGATCGGCCAGACCCGCACCCAGCAATGGACTTCTGTGATTCGGCCCACGGCGCGGAAGACAAGGTGCAGAGGACCGAGGGGGCGATAGTCTAGGCATAAACATCGCAGGAGGCCGCCGCGAGTGCGAGGGAAGTACCGGGGTTTGGACTGGCGATCGGAAGCTGCCTCCACCTCCCTCCACAGCGGCATCGTCCAGAAGAAGATCTGGCCCCTACATGCCTGCTGTACGTACCACGGACAATTGTTATAGCATCCTTAACCTGAGGGCAGGGAGCGCACATCACATTCCCCCCCTTTGCACCCCCGGTCCCGACATCAGTTTGGACGCCATTCAACGCCGGGACTGCCTGGACTCAAAATGGTGCCCGAGAGACTTCGCGGATGAAACTGACGGGGAGAGGAGATACACAGCGGAGAACGGGAGGTAGGATGTAGACCCCTTGAGCCGCCCGCTACTTACCGTGTGACTCCCCCTATGCTGGCTTGGGCTTGTCAGATGCACTAAAGGAGGTAATTGCCTGACCTTGAGATGGCTGCCTGACTGCCCGGACTGAACCCATCCCGATGCAGCCTCCCTCTCCCTATTGATATATTTGATGTGCATTTGAGGCCTCCCAGCACCTGCCATATAGACTGTGTTCTTGAGGCGCAATCCAATGCACGCAACTTGAGTAACCATGGGGAGGTGGGTTGCGGACTACCCTAGACCGGAGTTGACTACTGAGGGGAAGGCCACACACTGTTTCCTGATCTGGGAACCCACATAAATAACGGACAGTGCACAACACCGGAACCTCAGGTGGCAGCCTAGGCACCCGCATGGAGCCCGTATTCGGGCTATCACCTCCCCCTCTCCACACCCGGCACATACCCGGGATCCCCTGGACAGTGGCAGCACAGCTTAAGCCCTCTGGGTGACTCCCGACATCAGCTGCTTGAGAAGGGGGGCTGGTGGTGGACTGAAGCGCTGCTTATTACACGCCTTATCCCCGTAAAGATACTGAGACACGAGGAGGCGATCCAAAGCCCGGCTCTCCTCGGGCACGGTGCATCTCCATCCGTCTATCCAGCGCATCTACACTTACTGCACCCGGCACGCAACAAGCCCCTCCACACAGCATAATGGGGAAGCCATAGATCACACAGAACACGACGGTACCAGAAACCGCGCAGGAGATCCTACGAATACTCGCACCTAATCTAAGAAAACAGCGACCCCATTGGACCATTCCATTTCGGACAAGCTCGACCAAGTACTGGCAGCTATTTAACTCTCGAGGGTGTCCATGGAGGAACGACTCGACACCCTGACGAAGGACATTAGCCTCCTCCGGGACGACCATCGCAAATTGGCCGACAAAGTAGCGGACGGAGAGAAAGCCCTGGCTGAAGTGCAGCCCACCGTATATACACAACAAAAAACCCTCCAAACCATCCTGGGCCGCCTAACCACCATGGAGGAGCGCGTGGACGACTTAACAGGGCGCTTGAGGTGCTGTAACATCCGTGTGCTAGGACTCCCAGAGGGAATTGAGGGTACAAACCCGGTGGAGTACATTGAAGCGTGGGTGAAATCTTTCACTCCAAACGCGGACCGCACGGCCCTCTTATCCGTTGAACATGCCCATCGAGTCCCAGCCCGCAGACCTCTACCAGGAGCCCCACCCTGACCGATGCTAGCAAAATTCCTGCACTTTCGAAATCGAGACGCGGAACTCAGGGCCGCCAGACAATCAGGCACCATTCGTGTCGAAAACAAGCAGGTCATGATCTTCCCAGATTACGCACGGGCGGTGCAAAGGCAAAGATCATCATTCCTAGAGGTGAAACGAAGGCTACAGGTGGACAATATACAATACTCCCTGCTGGTTCCGGCCCGACTCAAAGTCATCCACAAGGACTCCACCATCTTCTTTGCAAACACTGAGGCGGATCAGCACTGCGTGCAGCGCTCCAGGGAAGAGACCTCAAAAGATCTTAGATCAGGGGCACCGCGGATCAGGAGGCGCAGATTGAAGTAGCGACGCAGCGAGAGAAACATTGCAACATCACCCCACACTCTGGAATCTCCGGATCTGGAGCAAATCATGCAGGAGCGACGAAGGGCTCTGCAAGCCGTCACAGAACTGCATGCCTCCCCGCCTGCAGAAGACATACACTGGGCCCCACACCTCTTCTCTTTGGATGGAGACGGAGACAGCGAAGGGATACCTCCTAGAGAGGACTCAATCACTCCACTCCTGGTCACCCCCGAGACTGCCGACGACATAATTTGATTGAGCCACTAGTAGCATATAGGAACAAGGCTGCCCTACCAGAAGTCCCTTGCTGCCCTACACAGTCGAAGCTTACTCACCCTACACACGCAGCATTTCCCCGATGGTCCTTAGACCAGACAACGTACACTGATCCTACAAAAGCCCGTTCGGGGACTCACCTCGCAGGCATGCACTACCACCCCCATGTAACGTTTTTGCACTCTCTCCGTCTATGAGAGTAAGTTTGGAAGTATCGCTCCCAGCCATAGGTCCTCGGTATTGGGACTGTTCCCCTTTGCCAGTTATTTGTTCACCTTCCCCATGCACCAAGACCGCCCACTACCTCCAACATGAAGGGCGGGAGCGCCCACCTACAGCTCCACATTATTTATCAGGTAGCGTTTACTTGCAATTGAAGGGAGGCCCACACCCCCTGAGACTCATCTCCACAACAGCGCAACCTATCATCCACCATGACTCAAACAGATTTTACTTTTCTAACTCTAAACGCAAGGGGGATACACACGGCTAGGAAACGCGATGCGATTTATGCCTATGTTAAACGCCAGCAGGCGCAGGTCATTTTACTGCAAGAGACTCACCTCACATGAGGGGAATTCGGCAGACTTCAGAAGAAATGGTGGGGCATATTCTGTGCCACGACATACTCTGCATACGCGCGTGGAGCCCTGATCTGGATTCGGCCAGGAGTCCCCTTTCGAGAAACCAGCAGGAAGATAGATCCAGAGGGACAATACGCACTACTGTAGGGGTTACAGGACGGTCAGCCCATCTTCATAGGTAGCATATATGCCCCCAACACAGACCAGGCACCATTTTGGGGGACCCTGATGAGCAACCTGGTGCATTTTACATCCTCCCCGTGGATATTAGGGGGGATTACAACTGCTCCCTAGATCTCACACTGGACAGATCTCACCCCCGCCAAACATTCCCATGCCCACACACACACAGCCAGACTTCGAGCTTGGGCCACCCATTGTTCATTATCGGACGCATGCCAGCACACACATCCGACCACTAAAATCTACTCATTCCATTCTATCTCTCACAACTTATGAGTCCGATTAGACCGCTTCATGTGCACACAGACAATCTTCCCACTCATTCGACACTCTGACTACTTGGGCCGGGTCATATCGGACCACGATGCGCATGTCGTGACTCTCCGGTGGCGTCCACCCATACCCCCGATCTCCACATGGCGACTCTGCAGGGACTGCCTCACTGACCCAGTGTTCCAACATGAGCAATCAGAAATCATCCAACACTATTTTTCTGAAAACACGAGCACCACACAAGCTAGAACACTCGAGTGGGATGCCTTCAAAGTGGTCTTACGGGGAGCATGCATCCGGCAAATCACAGGGGTAAGGCAAACACTAGAGAGAGCGGTACAAACCACAGAACAACAAGTGGCACGTCTGTCTAAGGCAGCGGACCAATGTGAGATCTCCCAGCGCAAATAGCTGAAGCCAAAATCAAATTCGAAGAGGCTTGTGCAGGCCTACGGCGATATAATTTTCGCGAGTACGCCACCAGAGCCCACAATAAAGGGAACCATGCCGGCACCCTACTGGCCTGGCTTATTAGACAGGACATTCAAACGCAACCGATTACCGACATTAGAAATACCGCTGGTGAGGTGTTATACACACAGGCGGACATAATATCAGCCTTCCACGACTACTACACCACACTATATAGGGAACCGATCCAGAACAGGGGGGAACATATCCGTATCATACTGGCCACGGACACCATAACCCAGATAACAGATGAAGAATGGGCGTCTTTGGACGACTCACTCACGGCGACAGAGATCAAACACGCCATTCACCACCTGGCCAAAAACAAGGCCCCAGTTCACGACGGTTTCCCCATAGAACTATATGCCACGTTCTCTCGACACTTAGTTCCACAGCTAGACGCAGTCTTTCAAGAAGTGTTGGAGGTAGGGCTACTCCCCTAGTCTATGCGGGAATCTATATTGGTGACGTTTCCCAAGCCAGATCGAGACCCTCTACTCCGAACCTCATACCGCCCCATCACTCTCCTGACCGCGGATTGCAAAATACTTGGGAGGATCCGAGCAGACAGGATTACAGAGGTACTCCCAGACTAATACACTCCGACCAGTGCGGATTCGTCCCTGGGAAAAGTACCTCCCAAAATATACGCTGGCTGTTCCAGATCCAAGACAGTGTGTGGGGCAGGTTCCCACATGCAGCGTGCCTCGTGCTGGATCTCGAGAAAGCTTTCGATACCCTAGCATGGCAGTATTTTTTTGAAGTGTTGCAGCGGGTGGGCTTGGGTCCCCAGTTCATAGCGTACACTCTGCTATTGTATACCGGACTCACCACACAGGTCGGAATAGGCCTGCACATTTCACCCCCATCTCGATCATGCGCGGAACATGCCAGGGATGCCCCCTGTCCCCTGTCATATTTGCCATTGCCATGGAACCGCTGGTGATACGACTGCGAGAGATGGGCGAGAGATGGGCGAGTACTGGGGTATACTGCTGGGAGGCCGTACACATAGCGTATCCATCTTCGCGGATGATCTCCTCATCTATGTCAGGGACATCACGGCAGACTTCACTACTCTCTGGACCACGCTTGCAGACTTCGAGAAAGCCGCAGGATTGAAGGTGAACTGGGACAAATCCTCCATCTACCCCCTACACCCGAATACACCTCACAGAGAAATTGGGTTAGGAGACGCCACACTAACATGGACGGGGATGCCCCACGATACTTCGGTGTCAGACTCTATCACACAGCTCAGGACCTCCTGGAGGGCAACAACTACCGAGCCCTTCGAGGACTAAAAATCCAAATCAACTGGCGGACTCTGCCTCCAGCCCCAATAGGAATTGTAGCACTATCAAAAATGATCATGGTGCCCCGGCTCCTTTACTATTTTGCCAACGTCCCGGTCATCCCACCGCGCTCCTTTTTTCAAGAGCTAAACTCATTACTAATCTCCTGGGGGAAGAGCCGGCACAGAGTGGCCCTTTCAACCCTACAATTGCCACGAGATGGGGGAGGGCTGGGCGCCCTGTCCTTCCAAACTTATTTTCTCGCAGCGCAGCTGCAGAGGTTGTCGCGCTGGACAGCGCATCGCAACCTCTGGGAAACGGACACCCAAACGGGACAAGTAGCACTCAAAGAGTTAACCCGGATGCTCCTCCCAAGGACCAAACCCAGCCCTGTGCATTCTCTGTTGGTTAAAGTGGCCAGATCCTGCATCCTACTAATTTGCCACCTGTTCAGGGCGACACCCATGTATTCCCCATTACTGCCGCTAGTAGGCTCCCCCAAGGGACAAGGGTACTACACCACAGGAGAACTACAAATCTGGACAGAGCATATGCTCACCGAGATCGAAGCCCTGTTCACTGACGGCCAGCTGACATCGTTCGCAGGATTGACCAAAGAGAGCGGGCTCCCGGTAGGCCAATTCCTGCTACACCGACAGCTGGTGGTGGACAGCAGAAGGACTTGGGACCTCACGGACAGAGAACCCAAGACACACCCGGTACTACACACACTCTTACACATGGGGACAGGTGGGCATCTTATCACGTGGATCTATAAATCCATTATGGAACTCACCCGCACACCACTGACGCGACTGCGACTGCGACTCCACTGGGAGGAGGGGTTTGACCGAGCCCTCCATGACAAAGAGTGGCTCACAGCCCTAGAACACCACAAAAAAGTGTCCCGCAACCAAAGATTCAAAAATATCCAGTTTAACGTTCTACACCATGCTTACCTCACTCCGGCATGGCTTAAGCGTTTCTTTCCAGCGGCACAATTCGACTGCCCCCGCTGCCACACTCCTGACGCCCCATTTATGCACAAGCTACAAGCTTTCTGGGAAACAGTGCACACTACATTACAAGAAGTCACGGGCCTGACAGAACTTCACACATGAGAGGCGTGCACCCTCGGCATTTTCAAGTGACATATACGGAAAAAAAGGTAGAGAGCAAATTTGCAACATTAGCCATTCTCCTCGCTAAACGTAGCATAGCTATGCACTGGCGCTCACCGGGGGCCCCCCAATAACCGCATGTTGGGGGGCGGTCAAGAAATGGGGCGCAGCCGAAGAAGATATACTCAGACAGGAAGAAGCACTCGGTGCACGACGAAACCCCAAATCAATGGACTGGGCGATGATCCTCCATAACGTCATACAAACACAGGCTATCCACGGGGAGACCCCACAAGCCACCCAAAAGGAACCAGGACCTAACGCACATCGACCCTCACAAACCCCCTCTGCACTAGCTCACCCCTCCAGCCACCCCCAGTAGACCATGATTCCACCAGCAATGACGGGAACCATTGCCCGTAGATAACGGACCAAAGAGGAGCAACGCCCCTACCCCCCTCCTTCCTCCCCCCACCCCCCCACATCTTCCCGAGTTATATATTCCCAGTTCGGTTATGAACATGAATTACCCCCTCTGCACTACCACATACAGACAATAAAGGTCTAGCAATTGTCATAAGGGAATGGGTGGCATAGTAGCCCTCTCAATATCACCTACAGGCATGTTTCCAGCATACCATGCATAAGCAGAGCGCCCCCCCCCCCCCATCAATAGACCCGCAGCTATCCCCTGTTGAAATGTTGATACCAGATGTAATACACTGTAATATGTACATGATTGTTGTATAACATGTATGATAACTAAAAAATCCAATAAAAAGTTTTCCCCCCAAAAAAAGAGGGTCTGCTGAAGCACATACTCCATTGCCGTAAAGATAGTAAAGCTGTCTATGGACAGTGAAGGACAAAACTGATACAATTATGAAACCTGCAATAAAGCACAGCAGACTCTATAGATTTAAGGCATTTCCTATTATGGTTGAAAGTTTTATTACCCATAGCCTGACAATGGGGACAAATCTTCTAGGTAAGAACCCCAGAGCAGGAGGGAGGAAGTGCTGAATAGTGTCCTTTCCATGAATATACAACTTGTGTTTGCAAACTGATGGGTAAGAGCTTTGACACTGCCCCCACAGCTCCTCATGCTCACAACAAACCTGATCTGTGTGCTACACAGAATCATGAGGTGCTGGCTTTCTGTCCAGTGAGACATCTGCGATGGGCAAACCTGTCCTTTGTCAGGTTGATGGATTCAACTTTTGAGCATATCCATGTGCGGAATTCAGACAAAGTCTAACATGAGACCAGGATTAATTGCTTGTTTTGTTCCCTCAGTTCCATTACCTTTTGATTGTCTTTGACTTGAATACAAATTACATTTTAGATTGCTGTCTTTCTTGCTCTTTTCTTCTACTAACTCCTGTTTCCAGAATTGCTATCAACATGGATTCCAGAATTTCTATCAAAATGGATTTCGCCAACCATTGTACAGGCTTCTTATAACTCTGGCTAAGGTTCACAGAAGCCCACTACTTTGAAATTGACAAGCTCAGCTTCTCATACTGTCAGAGTGCATCGCGTTCACTAATCTCCGTGAATGGTACAAAATATCTCTGTGTTCTATCCATGCATAGTGTATGCTCCCCTGCCTGAGATCGCCAGTTTTTCAGAACTCTCTGATTAGTGTTCTGCAGTCTGAGAGAAATGAATCTGAAGAGACTGTGACATGCTGTCTTTTCTCTCTCTGGCTTCCTTTCCCCTTTCCCTCTACTCCATAGTTCTGCTCCTAGTATCTAATCTCATAGTAGGAGAACCATGTTCTGGGGACCAGAGCGGATTGACTCTGCCATACAATATATACAAATCGTGACACTGACCCCTTCTAGATCACAGTCCTTGCTGCCAACATAAGTGATGAGCAAGTCTGTCTTGAATGCAGGGCTGCCCCGGGCCCACGCGGGGGGCCCTCCTAAGAGGGCGGCCCACATTACTGCCACAGGATGGCACACGACGAGTTAGCCTCCCAGTGTTTGGGACCCTCGTGGGTCCCCCATGCCCACATCACTTCTGGGCAGGAGGGGGTGGGGGAGAGAGGTACATATGCCTCTCCCGCCCACTGGTCGCCCTCTTTTCCCGCTGCCCTCATGACTTTTGGCGTGCCTGTCGTGGCGGGTCTGGAACCGCTGCAGCAGTTTGCGGTGAGTTTGGCCCCAGCTCCCCGCTAACCCTGTGCGGGAAATGATGACCTTCCCCCCGACCGAGCGCGGCCTGGTCACGGAGCTGGTCGCAACCCTGATGGTTTCCCGTACGGGGGGGCGGCCTCCTCCGGACCTGGGTTGTTTGGCTATGCCTTTGCGCAGGAGGCATGCAGGGTTGGCCACATGAGTGTGGGGACCCTGCCTGAGGCATGAGGGGGTCGAGCGCCTACCCCGACATGGGCCGGTGAGGGTTCGAGGGTGCTCACGGGTGCTTCGGGCGCATTAGGGGCAGAGTTATCGTGAGCCTCCTTTGTATTTATATTAATACCTGTTAGGGGGTGTTACTCTCCCTATCTCGGTACAGAGCGCTGATGGGGTTTTGTCCTGACTCAGACCGCTCCATAAGGTACAAAGGTAGTCGGTATCTCAGCTGCCGAGTGTCAGCTTTAGGGGGCTGGCGGGTGCGGGTATCACCTCTGCTTTTTTTGGGTGTCAGGTCTCCCGGTGGAGAATTTCCGTGGGCCTCGTTTGGTTTGGGTGAGTTGGGGCTTTCAGGCCTGTTGCCCCTGTGGTGTGCACGGCAGGGTGGACTGGGCATGTGCTTGGATGCGCACGCTGCTCATGCAGTTGTTTTCCGGGCCCTTGTACACGGTGTCTGTCCTTTGGTCCCAGGACAGAGTTGGCATACGATCGGCACGCTGGGTGTCCTTCGGTGGTTGGGGCGTCCACCTACTTCATTTGGGACCAGTCTAGATGGGGTCCGGAGGTTTGGGTGTCCAGCCCGATGTGGTGATTGTCGCGGGTGATGCCTTGCTCAACTGTTGTGTTGTCCGCGGACAGGTTCGTTGGGTTCTTCACTGCGCCATTTACACTACACACGGAGTTTGTTTCGTATCGGGTCAAGGGGGGCTGCTGTGCCTGTTCGCCGTGCGTAAGTCAATGGTGTTACTCTTGGAGAATGCGCGCGTCTCCGCCGCAGCTGCACGAACCCCCTGGTTTGTCCTTTTTCGGACAGCATGGGTTATCTGGGTCTTTCTTTGCTTGGAGGCTTCCGGCTCTCTTGGTTTGCTTGTTTTGAGGTGGTTTTGTTTTCTGCGCATGGGTGTAATAGTGTGGTGCTTGGTGCTTATGCATGTGGGTTCCCGCCATATCCCCGCTTTAAGTCTAGGCACGTTCGGGGGGCATTTTGAGATTCGCATGGTGGTGGCTCTGAAGTGTAGGTGGCTGCCCCCCCTTTAAATGCACCTTTTCTGATCTTGTTCAGCGTGTAGCTGCCCCAGGACTTAAGTGACCGTGCTGTTGGATTTTGTGCGCGTGGTGGATGCGCGTCAGGTGGTGGCGTGGGGGTAGCATCCGAGTTTCGAGCTGGGAGGGTGGGTTCGAGCCTCCCGTCTGCTCGGTGTCCTGTGTTTCAGGTCAGGGGCGGGTGAGGTGGACTCGCTCCTAGGTGCAGCCGTGAGAGCTGAAAGGCGATTTATTTTGTTTCTGGCAGCATCGGAGGCAGTGAAGATGGGTAGATGGCCTAGTAGGTGCCAGGCACGTCGCCGTGCTTTAAGCATTTCGCTGCATCCATTGTGAT
The DNA here is from genome assembly GCF_964204655.1 of Triturus cristatus. NCBI lineage: Eukaryota > Metazoa > Chordata > Amphibia > Caudata > Salamandridae > Triturus > Triturus cristatus. The sequence goes on from NC_140594.1 coordinate 886,540,720, forward strand.
GCTCATGGTGGAGACCACAGCGGGAGTGTCTGCATGCAACCTATTTGGCCCTCCCTGGAGTGGTTACTTCGAGTGTTTAGCGCTTTAGTTGAAGGGCAAGTGAGCCTGGAGGGCTTAGGCCCAGCTACAGTGTGTAGGTCATTGTCGACACACATTTGGATAAGGGACGCAGTAGAATATACTGGTAATCGTCTGAATTCTCTGCTGAATCCTAAATAAACCCCAATAAACTCCTTGCATGGCCCAGCTGGTATTGGCCTCTGTATGGACCGAGTAGAACATTATCTTGCGTGACTCGCGTCCACATCCCTAGGGAGCCCTGGGAGTGGTCACGATTGGCAGCAGGAGAGGCCGCCCCGCCGTGTGGAGCCTCCACCATGCTGTGGGGGAATGGGCCAGGCGGAATTGGTCACGGGCGGCATGGTGCCCCGTCGTCATGGCCACCTCTCATGTGATGTCTTGTAGGGGTAATATTGTGGCGCTTGGGGGAAGGGTCGAACATAAGCATTATTATGTCTTGGGCGCCGATTTTTTTTTTTGCTAGCGCCTAGTTTGTGCCCTATATTCCAGTAGTTATGTTCCATGTTCACCTTTATCTTTCAACGGATGTGCTCGTTCACAGTAAAGGTGGCCGCCTCGCACCGGAGGTGCATTTATTGTGAATAGAACGCAGCGCTTGGCGGCAACCCAAGCAAACGTATTTGGCTTCTTGGTTGATAGTTTAATAGGAATGCTGCGTTTTTACGGCTACATCTGTGTGCGGGGGGATCGATCGGTGCGTCTGTTCTTCCTAAACTGCAACCCGGCAGCAATAAGGGCCCTTCCGTTTCTGGTGCTTTGCACCAGTGGTACGATCTTTTGGGTTTTGTTGCTCGAACTGGTGCAATTTCTGATTTATATTTTCGTCGTCTCCTTGACTTGATTATGCTCACAAAAAAAACACAAAAAAGTGTCACTCATCGTTGGGTAACTATCACTCATTACACTGTATCACGAAAATGTCACACATAGCAATCTAAACCTTTGGCAGTATTGTTCAATGGGTTTTGAGCCCAGTCCTCTGCCGTCCATATTCGAACCAGATCCTCTATGGGTACATTGGAACACGTCAGTTACATCATGCAGCGAGTCTGGTGATTAGGGTCTCGGCTGCATGCATGCGGTTATCCCATAGCGTCTAATCTTCACCTACTGGTCAGACAGCTGTGTAATTGTCCATTCAGCAGCAGTCTGTTGGGAATGTCTGAGAATCTTTCAGACATGGTGAGGGAGGACAGGATCGGGAACTGATCCCCTGGACATGGTTTGAGCCATTATCGCATCAACGTTTTCTTATTTACGGGTATTTTTAATCCTTGGGTACTGTCGCTACACGTGTCTCTGCTTTACAGCTCTATTTAATAAAGCACATATATCATGTGGTGTGCAGTTGATAGGCTGGATACATTAGTGTTATAAGGAGAGGTTTTGTCTGATGTCCCCTTCCCTTCATAAGAGCTTGGCTGTGTGTTTGACATACCGTCCAATTACCGTGAATAAAGTTATTTTCCTATTTTCCTGGACGCTTTTTGGTCACCAGCATGGTAGCGTCATATCAAAATACATCCATGAATCTGCTTGGTTTCTTGTCCCTTACATGTCTGCGAGAGGCGCACCGTGGCAACATGACTCAAGTCAGGTTGAGGACTGGTGCCAGCAGGCATGGTGGTGGCGTTCTGTGACAGTACGGTAACTGGGTGAGAGGTGTATGCAGTCTCCGCTGTGGGGTGCCTAGTTTGCTACTATGGGTGTGCGGTTTGAATATTATATTTACACTGCTTCTGGGATAAGCCCTAAGGCTCTGACTAGCTACCTAGGAGGTGAGTAGGAGTTAGGTGTAAGGTGTACTCTCTTCTCCTGACTAGTGGGGGTTCGGCCAGGCTCAGGTGCAGACCTTAGCCAACCAAAAACTCCACTTATAACATTGGTAGAGAATGCCTAGGAGTTGTTTGCAGTCCATTTGCAACCACCCCACAGAGTGAATGTTTTAGGCCACATGGCTTGTGAAGGGCTCTTGTGGTGGAGCCTGGTTCTAGAGCTAACGTCGGGCTAGTGTGTCTTGTGCTCTCATCGCACAGTTACTTCCCAGTCATGAGCTGATTTTATCAGGGTGAGCTGGCTGGGGGTCTGGGAGTGCCGATGCATCAGAAGCACTGAGCAGCTTTCAGCCAAGGGGGTATGGTTGATATCTGATGCAAGGAGCATCTGTTAGTTTAGAGCTGTACTCCATTGTACTGCCTTCGGTGCTTGGAGGTCTGTTGCTGCCGCCGTTTCAATGAAAGTCATTGGCTAGCGGGTTTCTCTGAGTGGAGTATTTGCAGGCTTTATTAACAGTATCAGCTACCAGTTCAAACGTGCATCTTTTACTAATCTATACAATGCAGAGCACAAGAACCAATTCCCAGGCTCCTGCAGTAGGTGCGTATAAAGGTCATAGCAACCTGGCAAGGGAACGGTGCCACGTGTGGTTGGTAGCTTGTGTCGTTTGGTTTGGGCATGAGCACGGCCTGTCCTTTCACCGATGGTCGCGAAGTTGGTGGCCTGTGCTCCCAGCAGTACTGTTTACTGAATTTGGGGTGACCATAATGGCAATTTTAAGTTGTTTGTGGTAGGTCACCTTGTTTGGGGTTAGAGGTCCGTTTGACTAAGGGCCGGCCAGTGTGTCTTTCTGCACTCAGGTCGGTGAGCAATAAATTTGGGTGTTATGGTGTCTGTAGTAAGTTCTGGGCAGAGAGACTCAGGCCAGTCCCCACCCTTTTGTCGACCAGGACAGCCCGCACAAACTCCTTCAGCTGGGATCTTTTCAGGGATGGGTCATAGGGTTAAAAACGTGTCCGCAGGGACACAGCAACCCCCTAGTCACCCTGGCACTGGTATTCTAGCTTCCTGCAAGTTGAATTTAGGGTTTTGATACAGAATGTATTATTAGGAGGGGCCCAGTGCGGGCACGCCATGGTCTATTATTCGGTGACTGGAATTTTGGCCATGTCAGGGTGGGCTAGTGCATAACAGCTACATGTAACATGTAAGTCTCTGTGGCGGGGTGAATAAGGGATGCTTGGTCTGCACGCAGGGGCAGGCGATTTCTTTGTGGGCTTAGCTCTGCAGGCTACCTTGCGCCCTGGTTTTAACAGACTAGGATACGCAGTTAAATGTGTGGCAGGCATGCGCCTAGAGATGGGTCTTCCGAGACATCTATACCTGGTTTAGTTCCTGGCCATGGAGTGGCGGCGTGACACTCTGGCGTGGGAGGTGGTCAGCCGGTCGGCAGGCCTTCTAGATGTAGGTTTCTAGCTCGGGCATGTCCAAGTAAGGGAAAGAAAAACAAAGGGGGGAGTAGAGAGGTTCCACTCAACGAGTGGTGGAGGTGGATACTTCCTCCCAATGAAGCGTACTTAAACAAAGGGATCCACCCGCATGTATAGTAGATCAAGAGACTCCCGTTCATACCATGTGTGTCCCACGGTCGTGGAGAATACACATCAGTTGTTAAAATACCCCTCACACACCAAAAGGGCCCTTGGTGTCATGCTTCATCATAGGGGTCTTCCCGCCCCTCTACGGGACGGGCGTGCTACGACCAACGTATACGTGGGAGCACTGTTCTTGGTGAGACTACTATGTGTAGTGCAAGGGTGTGCAAGGAAGGGTCAGGAGTGAGTGGAGAGTGATTTTAAAAAAATACCTGGCTCACTGGACTAGGAAAAAAATTTTTATTCTGCCATCTAAGCTGGTATTAGTAAAAAGGTGGGGGTGGAGGGTGTATGCCTCAATGAGCTTGACCTCCTGGTGTCGACATGTTTCGAAGCTTCCCCAAGCTTCTTCGTCAGGACCTAAGAAGATCCCTTCCAACGACGCACTGTGATGTGGTGAAAAATAGTGGGTGAAAAAATCAAATAGGAGGTAAATAGCCTCCAAGAGTTGGTAACGCCCCAATGGGTCTTACATACTCCTTGTAACCTAAATGGAGAGAATGGTATGAAATGAGAGATACACAAGACATTATTGTTATAAGGATAGACGTTCATTCCGTCGTGTTTAAAACAGTGATCTGAAAAGGAAGTGAGCGATGATCGTCTTCTAACGCTATCACGTGATCTGTGATAAAAATATGGTGTGACATACTACATTAAAAACATACAATAACAAAACAACAGAAAACACACACTCTACTCAGAAAGGAAACGAGGTTCCTGTAGGGCGAAAATGTCATTGTGGTTGTTTGCATGCCCAACAAAGCAAAGAGAAAAACATACTTGCTGCAAAGAGAACAATTTCCTCATGAGCTCATTTACCGAGTGGTTGGAGTGCCAAATAGGCTACCTAAATAGCGGGAGAGAGGAGACTGTAATCCAATCGTCATTTTTTGAAGGTAAATCTTCCACCTGCCGGCTATGCCGTACTTACGCCTCCTAGGATCAGTGTCCCGCTCAAATAACCACCCCGGTCGGCTCCGTCGATAAATTTAGACTGGAGATATTGTAGTTTAAATACCCCCACCAATCAGGGAATAAGTGCCACTCCGCCCCGTTTGACGGACCAATAGAAGGCAACCTGCTCACAAAGTAAGTGGAAACCCGCAGGCGCTGCTACACGGGACCCGGAACCGGAAGTTAGAAGCGGCCGGGTCACCGTGGTGAGACCGCAAAGGACCCCTAGAGGGAGAGAGGTGTCTATGTCGGATGCCTGATGGAGCGCTGACGAAACCCATTAATGAAGGGTGAAAGATGTTCCAAACTGCGTGGAATGGACAGTCAACATCACCTGATTTTGAGGTTTAAATGTAAAAAAACAAATAAATAAACTGGGAAGGGGTATGCATATATCGAGAAAGTATCCCTAGGTGTCCATATAGGTTGCCTGAATAACATCGGGATGAAAAGAATAAAATAAATAAAGGCATGTAACAGGTAGGAGAAATGCCCCCAACCTGCGTATTAGAGACACCCAGCTGGTACATAGCTAAACCAAGAGGTACATATATGCATGAGGTATGCAAAGCCCACATAAATAAGGAGGCTACAGCAGGGGGGCCTCAGCTGTGGTCAGGAGGGGTAATTGACAAGGGCATGAAAAAAAGACAAAGAAATTACACAATGGTCCTAGAGTGGTACTACACTGGTTCAGGACAGATACGGGGGACCGAAAAGAAGGGAGAAAAAACGTGAAAGGATTATTTTCGTCAGGTGGAGAACCGGTAGCTGAACAGTATTCAGTCAGGTATGATGATAGTTATACTCGGAACTGATTCCATGGTATATCCTCATTTAATCCATGGATGTGTGTTTTGAGACGGAACACCCATCGTTGTTCCTTCTCTAGGAGGCTGTGTTCGTTACTCAATTGTTCTATCACTGTCCACTGTAAATCGTCTATACAATGACTTTTGGAAATATAGTGATTAGACATCTTGGTAGTGCTCCTACCGCATCTGACATTACTGCGATGTTCGCCAATACGTACCTTAATTGGTCTGGATGTCATCCCCACATACTCAAGGCCGCACGGACAAGTGATAAGATATACAACATTTTTACTATTACAATTCGTGAAGCTTCTCTGGTCCCACTCATCGCCATTCCGGAACGTAATGTGTGTACTTTTTCTCGTCAGGTGACAGGTGCTGCAGTTCCCACAGGGATGATGCCCTTGTACTGGGGGTAGTAGACCAACAGGTCTTGGTCGAGATATGTTCTTTGGTCTTGTGTGAACAAGCATGTCTCTTAGGTTGCGTCCCCGCTTGTGAGCGAACATAGGTTTCGTTATGTTCAAGCCGCAGGAATTGAGTAGACGCCAGTGTTTATTCACTATCTTAGTGATCTGGTTAGAATGTGTATTGTAAGTTGTTACACATATCGGTCTCTCATCGATCTGGTTTTCCACTTTGTCTTCCAAAAGAGCCTCTCTGTTATTATTCCTTGCTCTTTTCAAGGCTTTGTCAACGATTTTCTCAGGATAATTGCGTTTTATCAGTTTGGTACGCAGTTCATATGCTTGTTGTTTGAAGTCACTAAGTTCAGTACAGTTTCTTCGGAGACGGAGGAACTGACCGTACGGTAAGTTTTCCCTCAGGTGACGGGGGTGGAAACTGTCAAACAAAAGTAAACAGTTCTTAGCTGTTGCCTTAAAGTGTGTGGTGGTTTTGAGTTTCCCCTGTTCAGGGTAGATATTCAGGTCCAAAAACACCAGGTTTTCCGCCGATACACTATGTGTAAATTTCAGAAATGCATTCTGTTGATTCAGCCATAGCATGAATGCCTCTGTTGATTCGACGTCACCTTCCCATACGACCAAGACATCGTCAATATACCTTTTCCATACTTTGATGTGAGCGAGGTATGGGTTCATCGTGTGTAGAATCCTGTTAGTTTCCAGATGGTGTACATACAGCCCTGCTAGACTTGGAGCAAAGGTACTCCCCATGCTGGTACCGTGGCGTTGTTCATATATATCTTCAGCATACATAAAGAAATTACGGGTGAGAGCCAGTGAAACACATTCCATCACCAGACTACGAGGTGTCTGGTACTCCCAGGGAGTAGAGAATAAAACCTCCTCAATGATTAGCAGTGTTTCTTCGTGTGGGAGACTGGTATATAGGCTCTCCACGTCTAATCCCATAAGCAGATTTTTGGTGGGGTCAAAGTCGATGTCCTGCAGAATTTGCAGGACGTTCTTGGTATCACGCAGGTAGGTGCTGGTACTTTGAACCAATGGTCGAAGGAACGCATCCGCGAACCTTGATAGAGGTTCCAAAATGGAATTCACACCAGAGACGATGGGTCTACCAGGTGGTGAGACCAAGTTCTTATGGATTTTAGGTATGGTGTAGAAGTAGGGGATCCTGGGATTGGTATTAACCAGAAATTCAGCCTCCTTCTTGGAGATCCAGTCGTTTGCTAAGGCCTCCTCTACCATTGTGACAATCCTGACCCTGATTGACTCAGTAGGATCTACCTGAAGGATTCCATAGATTCTACGGTCATCCAGCAGTTTTCTACATTCAATGTCATAGTTGACAGTGGTTTGTAAAACAATGGCTCCCCCTTTATCTGCAGGTTTGATGGTAATGTCCTGGTTTGTTGATAATTCATGTATAGCCACCTTTTCCTCCCTTGATGTATTGTGAAAGGTGTTACCAAATCCTGTCGTGATGTCTTGGATTTCACCCATCACCGCTTTCTCTTATGCTTATGGGATTAGACGTGGAGAGCCTATATACCAGTCTCCCACACGACGAAACACTGCTAATCATTGAGGAGGTTTTATTCTCTACTGCCTGGGAGTACCAGACACCTCGTAGTCTGGTGATGGAATGTGTTTCACTGGCTCTCACCCGTAATTTCTTTATGTATGCTGAAGATATATATGAACAACGCCACGGTACCAGCATGGGGAGTACCTTTGCTCCAAGTCTAGCAGGGCTGTATGTACACCATCTGGAAACTAACAGGATTCTACACACGATGAACCCATACCTCGCTCACATCAAAGTATGGAAAAGGTATATTGACGATGTCTTGGTCGTATGGGAAGGTGACGTCGAATCAACAGAGGCATTCATGCTATGGCTGAATCAACAGAATGCATTTCTGAAATTTACACATAGTGTATCGGCGGAAAACCTGGTGTTTTTGGACCTGAATATCTACCCTGAACAGGGGAAACTCAAAACCACCACACACTTTAAGGCAACAGCTAAGAACTGTTTACTTTTGTTTGACAGTTTCCACCCCCGTCACCTGAGGGAAAACTTACCGTACGGTCAGTTCCTCCGTCTCCGAAGAAACTGTACTGAACTTAGTGACTTCAAACAACAAGCATATGAACTGCGTACCAAACTGATAAAACGCAATTATCCTGAGAAAATCGTTGACAAAGCCTTGAAAAGAGCAAGGAATAATAACAGAGAGGCTCTTTTGGAAGACAAAGTGGAAAACCAGATCGATGAGAGACCGATATGTGTAACAACTTACAATACACATTCTAACCAGATCACTAAGATAGTGAATAAACACTGGCGTCTACTCAATTCCTGCGGCTTGAACATAACGAAACCTATGTTCGCTCACAAGCGGGGACGCAACCTAAGAGACATGCTTGTTCACACAAGACCAAAGAACATATCTCGACCAAGACCTGTTGGTCTACTACCCCCAGTACAAGGGCATCATCCCTGTGGGAACTGCAGCACCTGTCACCTGACGAGAAAAAGTACACACATTACGTTCCGGAATGGCGATGAGTGGGACCAGAGAAGCTTCACGAATTGTAATAGTAAAAATGTTGTATATCTTATCACTTGTCCGTGCGGCCTTGAGTATGTGGGGATGACATCCAGACCAATTAAGGTACGTATTGGCGAACATCGCAGTAATGTCAGATGCGGTAGGAGCACTACCAAGATGTCTAATCACTATATTTCCAAAAGTCATTGTATAGACGATTTACAGTGGACAGTGATAGAACAATTGAGTAACGAACACAGCCTCCTAGAGAAGGAACAACGATGGGTGTTCCGTCTCAAAACACACATCCATGGATTAAATGAGGATATACCATGGAATCAGTTCCGAGTATAACTATCATCATACCTGACTGAATACTGTTCAGCTACCGGTTCTCCACCTGACGAAAATAATCCTTTCACGTTTTTTCTCCCTTCTTTTCGGTCCCCCGTATCTGTCCTGAACCAATGTAGTACCACTCTAGGACCATTGTGTAATTTCTTTGTCTTTTTTTCATGCCCTTGTCAATTACCCCTCCTGACCACAGCTGAGGCCCCCCTGCTGTAGCCTCCTTATTTATGTGGGCTTTGCATACCTCATGCATATATGTACCTCTTGGTTTAGCTATGTACCAGCTGGGTGTCTCTAATACGCAGGTTGGGGGCATTTCTCCTACCTGTTACATGCCTTTATTTATTTTATTCTTTTCATCCCGATGTTATTCAGGCAACCTATATGGACACCTAGGGATACTTTCTCGATATATGCATACCCCTTCCCAGTTTATTTATTTGTTTTTTTACATTTAAACCTCAAAATCAGGTGATGTTGACTGTCCATTCCACGCAGTTTGGAACATCTTTCACCCTTCATTAATGGGTTTCGTCAGCGCTCCATCAGGCATCCGACATAGACACCTCTCTCCCTCTAGGGGTCCTTTGCGGTCTCACCACGGTGACCCGGCCGCTTCTAACTTCCGGTTCCGGGTCCCGTGTAGCAGCGCCTGCGGGTTTCCACTTACTTTGTGAGCAGGTTGCCTTCTATTGGTCCGTCAAACGGGGCGGAGTGGCACTTATTCCCTGATTGGTGGGGGTATTTAAACTACAATATCTCCAGTCTAAATTTATCGACGGAGCCGACCGGGGTGGTTATTTGAGCGGGACACTGATCCTAGGAGGCGTAAGTACGGCATAGCCGGCAGGTGGAAGATTTACCTTCAAAAAATGACGATTGGATTACAGTCTCCTCTCTCCCAGTATTTAGGTAGCCTATTTGGCACTCCAACCACTCGGTAAATGAGCTCATGAGGAAATTGTTCTCTTTGCAGCAAGTATGTTTTTCTCTTTGCTTTGTTGGGCATGCAAACAACCACAATGACATTTTCGACCTACAGGAACCTTGTTTCCTTTCTGAGTAGAGTGTGTGTTTTCTGTTGTTTTGTTATTGTATGTTTTTAATGTAGTATGTCACACCATATTTTTATCACAGATCACGTGATAGCGTTAGAAGACGATCATCGCTCACTTCCTTTTCAGATCACTGTTTTAAACACGACGGAATGAACGTCTATCCTTATAACAATAATGTCTTGTGTATCTCTCATTTCATACCATTCTCTCCATTTAGGTTACAAGGAGTATGTAAGACCCATTGGGGCGTTACCAACTCTTGGAGGCTATTTACCTCCTATTTGATTTTTTCACCCACTATTTTTCACCACATCACAGTGCGTCGTTGGAAGGGATCTTCTTAGGTCCTGACGAAGAAGCTTGGGGAAGCTTCGAAACATGTCGACACCAGGAGGTCAAGCTCATTGAGGCATACACCCTCCACCCCCACCTTTTTACTAATACCAGCTTAGATGGCAGAATAAAAAAAATTTTCCTAGTCCAGTGAGCCAGGTATTTTTTTAAAATCACTCTCCACTCACTCCTGACCCTTCCTTGCACACCCTTGCACTACACATAGTAGTCTCACCAAGAACAGTGCTCCCACGTATACGTTGGTCGTAGCACGCCCCGTCCCGTAGAGGGGCGGGAAGACCCCTATGATGAAGCATGACACCAAGGGCCCTTTTGGTGTGTGAGGGGTATTTTAACAACTGATGTGTATTCTCCACGACCGTGGGACACACATGGTATGAACGGGAGTCTCTTGATCTACTATACATGCGGGTGGATCCCTTTGTTTAAGTATGTCCAAGTAAGGGTCAGGTGCCAGAAGTCGGCCCTGGGCTACAATTTCAGGCCGGTGGAGCAGCAGAAATTTTAGGGGCTTGGGTTCGACCTCTTGTTTAGAAAGGGTAGGCGGCACCCACCAGTGCCCTGTTTGGCCGCTGTGGTTTGCCCTTAGAGTGAGAAGTGGTTTAGGGCCATGGAAGTGATCTTGAGGGCCCGTACCCAAGCCAGTGCAACATGTGTTAGGTTCAGAGACAGAGATGGCCACTGATTATCAGAAAGTGGCAGGGCTACTCGGAACCAAGGTAAAGGGACACAGAGTTCTGGCAGGACTCCTTGTCTGGGTTATGCAGGTGGATCTGCTATCAGCTTGGGCTTTACATGTTTCCAGGCATTGTCAGTGCACACCCATAAGTTTTCCAGCTAGGGGACGCACTACACATTTCCAGGTAATAGGAGCAGTTAGTACCGGTGCATCTAAGCTCAAGAATGATGGGGTTTTAACTCTGTATTTGACTTGCTGCACTTCTAAGACAGGGGTTTGAGGTCAATAAAGGGTGTTAGCAACCTAGCATTCCTTTATTTTGCCAGGATCAAAGGTCTGTCTGTGTGGCCTGGGATTGACGCGATGGACGAAATTCTAGAATTGGAGGCATTGGTTTTACACCACTGACTGGTTGAGGGGCCCAGGCATGCGCTAGAACTGCTTGCTGGAGAAGCTGCGGCACTCCACTGAGATAATTTGGTTGGGGGTCCCAAGCAAGCGCTGGTACAGCTGGCTGTAGAAGCTGCGGCACAGACTGGGGGTGGTGTCTCCCCTCCCAAAAGTTAAGTCAGACACCGGGGAGGCATGATTCTACTTTCCGGGATAGGAGGGCACTGCGGCCAGTAATAAAATACTCTGGGCGTAAGTTAGGCAACCTATGGTAGGCATGGGTGTTACGATGGGCAGAGATAACCCCACTTGGAGTGTGGCGAGGGGCTCGGTCAGAGGTTGCCGGGGATTCCTCACGCAGCAGAGTTTACAGTGCCAGGCGCAGATTCGATGAATAGGGGGGTTTGGTCCATCAGGCATTGGCATGCTGCATGCTAAGTCCACTGGGAGTTTGAAAGAGGATGGGGCGCACTTCCCAGAGTGGGCATAGACTTATTTTGCTGGACTTGGGAGAGGCCCTGGAATCAGCAAGAAGGAGGTGAAGAGGCGTACCTTGGTGGGGGCCCCTGGCTGTGACGGTGGCCACACCCAGAGCTGTGGCGGAGTTACAGGGCGATCCAGAGGCTGTAAGGTACAGAAGGGTACCCTCTGCATGAGCACAGTAAGGGTGCTAAAGCCAAATATCCCCAGGGAGGTCCTCGTGTTGGACCCTGGAGGAGCGACGGCGCCCCGTTAGACCAACGGGCGGTTGTGGACCTGAGCAACAGGGGGTTGCCTCAATGCTCCGCCCCTCTTAGGGGGGGCGTAAGTAAGGGGGTGGACTGGTGGTCCACCGGTGGGAGGGGCTATCCGCTCCCCCAAATCTAAAAAACACCGGTTGGCTAGGGCCACGGTGAATAACCCACCATGTTGGCATATTTGTTATGCAAATAAACCTGCAGCAATTTTCTCCACTAAGAATGTGTCTTGTCTGATTATTTCTCTAAGATATTGCTGCGGGAGGGATGGGGTTGGGTTGCCGATATTGGCACTATGCAGGGCTGCCTCGGGCCCATGCAGGGGGCCCTCCTAAGAGGCCGGCCCCCCCTTAGTGCCACAGGATGGCACACGACGAGTTAGCCTCCCAGTGTTTGGGACCCTCGTGGGTCCCCCATGCCCACGTTACTTCCAGGCAGGAGGGGGTGGGGGGAGAGGTACATATACCTCTCCCGCCCACTGGTCGCCCTCTTTTCCCACTTCCCTGACGCTGTTTCCCTCCCTACCGCTTACCCGGCATTCAGGCAGGTGGTGGGGGGTGAGTTTGTCTAACTTATTATTTTGAGTTGCAGGCGGAGTTACAAGGTGAGCCAGAGGCTGTAAGGTACAGAAGGGTACCCTCTGCACGAGCACAGTAAGGGTGCTAAAGCCAAATATCCCCAGGGAGGTCCTCGCGTTGGACCCTGAAGGAGCGACGGTGCCCCGTTAGTCCTACGGGCGGTTGTGGACCTGAGCAACCGGGGGTTGGCTCAACGCTCCGCACCTCTTAGGGGGGGCATGAGTAAGGGGGTAGACTGGTGGTCCACCGGTGGGAGGGGCTATCCCCTCCCCCAAATCTAACAAACACCGGTTGGCTAGGGCCACGATGAATTTTGGCTCATCAGGTGGGCAGGCGGGGAGGGGCTGCCTGCCCTGGGATCGCCCGTAAAATAACCCACCATGTTGGAATATTTGTTATGCAAATAAACCTGCAACAATTTTCTCCACTAAGAATGTGTCTTGTCTGATTATTTCTCTAAGATATTGCTGTGGGAGGGATGGATAGTGTTGCCGATATTGGCACTATGTGTATTCAGTCTCTGGAGCTAGGCTGAGACAAATAGTTTTTAAACAAGTTCATTCACAAACAGAACAAAGTACACTTTACTAAACTCACTTTTCCATTACAGGTGTTGCACCTACCCTGCACCACCTCAAAGGCAAGCCAGGTCGGCAAGGTAGCAGGGTGATCACGGTGAGGCGTGGCAGTGGCAGGAGGAGGGCGGGGCCCTAGAGGCTAGAGCTGCGGCAGCACAGAATCTCGTGGAGGTGGGCGGCGTTAGGCCGAGACGGTTTGCAAGTCGGGGAGAGCTGCCTCTACCTCCCTCCCCCATTGTCTGCATCACTGCATTACTGCATTCCCCACCCTCCCAGCCATCATCATTCTCCTCCACGCCTCCAGTGCCTCCAGTGTAGCAGGGGGCGGGATTAAGACGGTAGCAGATTCAGAGAGCCACGAGGAGCTACAAGCTGCCCTGGAGCCTGAGCCTGCTCGTGGATTAAGCCCTTGTCCAGCACTATACACTGCTACACCAAATGGTCACGTTCTCTTAGTCCACAAGGTCTATGTAAGCTCCGCAAAGGGGGTCACAGAAGCAATAAAGCCACAAAGACCCCGACACTAGATCCGCAAACTTGCTGGGGCTTAAGTCGCAGGTCATAAGTCACAGCGAGACCCAAGAGCCCATCTGATGAACAGGGGAACCCAACATGAGAGAGCATTGCAGTAGGATGGGGTCCCAGTAACACTGAAGCACAGTGTAGAACCTGGTAGAAACCTTACTAATGGGCCTCACAAGTCTATTCCATCAGACGGACCTGGGAGGACCAATTATTCCTGCAGCAAACAAGGTCGCAGTGACGGCTCGCTCAGACGGCTAGCTCACCAAATTGCCCGTTCCCAGAGAGATGAGACCCAAAAAGAAGGACACTGACCGCCCAAACACGGCTCCAGGCGAAAAGGTTAGCCCACAATCGCTTACAAAAAGGACCACAAGGAGCTCAACCCTGCCTCAGAGCTGCAATAAAGTGCTCTAGGCCGCCCAGTAAAGGTTATCAGAGATGCACTTTCTCAAAAAAAGTGGTTATCCCAGCACGACTCAGGGCTGCCAAAGGGATTGTCCTCAGGACGAAGCAGCCCCCGTCTCTGACACCTCTATCTCACAGCTAACTAGCTATACCAGTGTGAGTCAAGAGTCCCTCCAGAGCTCCCAAATCCCCAAAAGGAGATCACTCTCACGCTCAGCAGGCCCTGCAAGCTGGAGAGAGCAGGAAGTTGAGACTTCACATGCTATACCTGAGGGTGGGCCAGAATGCCCAGTGCCCAGAGGCGGCCTGTGAACAGTGAGGTAGGCCTACCCTGCTCACTGAGGGTAGCGCTGCCATAAACTGCAAAGGACTCAAACTCCTGGGCAACGTGGAGCACCGGCGGGAGATCGGGAGCGACTGAAGAGTGAAGCCCAGACGCAAATAAATCACCATCGCAGGGATATACCGCGCTACGCAACAGGGGGCAGCAAACTGTTGCAGCATAATTGGGGCACGGCCTTATCAGGGCTGGATCCCAGAAAGCAGGGAAGAACGCAATATCCACCTGCCCCACCAGTGAGACCCGCCCCCCCAGGAGAAAGCCTATAGGAGAAGAGCCTGATGGCCCACAGTAACCTTAGAGAATAGGGGTAATCCAGCAGAGCAGCAGCACGCAAGAACAAAATGAAGAGAGCAAAGTCTAGGCTTGGGGGAGTGGGCCGGAGAGGAGAAAAATTCTGAATGAGGACCCCCTTGCAGAGTCCGAATAAGGGAGACCGGAACATTGAATATAGCATGAGGGAGTGAAGTGCTTGAACAACTAAGGAAGGAGGGAGGACTCCCTGCAGGATATTAGCACAGACACCGACCCAGCCGGCATACTTGCAGAGGACCGGAAGATCACTGGAGTTCGAGCACAGTGACCTGGACTGGAAGCAGGGTTGGCCCAAGGTACTGTACCAGACAGCATATTCCCCTCGTAAGGGGCAGCAACCATGAGGGATGCGAGTGAGTCGGGCCCCCCGGTATGAGGGGACCATTGGAGATCATAGGGGAGGACCCCCTAAGGAGCAAATCATACCTAGACCGCGAAAAGAGGAGAAGAGCACACAGCTTTGATGCAGCCTGCTGGGCAGACTCTAGGTGGGCAATGAGGAAAGTTACAAGAAAGTGCGGCAATGATGGATCACCAACGGAGAGCACGCCAGACTGATGTGAGGCCTTCCCCTCCCAGATGGAGCACCCACAAGCCCCAACGCTACAAGAC
Organism: Triturus cristatus; assembly: GCF_964204655.1. Lineage (NCBI taxonomy): Eukaryota > Metazoa > Chordata > Amphibia > Caudata > Salamandridae > Triturus > Triturus cristatus. The sequence continues at coordinate 886,555,909 of NC_140594.1, forward strand.
ATCTTGCAAGTGATAACAGCCTCCAGCCAGCGCCTGGAGGCAAAGATAGACTCAATAGGTACAGTCTTGGGCATTCTGCGTGACGATCACAAGCGGTTAGCAGAGCGTGTCACAGTGAATGAACGACAACTATTGGAAACTTCCCTGGACATTTCAGCAATAAAAAACAGCTGGCTATATTAGAAACTAAGGTGCACACCCTGGAGCATTGAGCGGAAGATTCTGAAAACAGAACCAGAAGGAACAACATTAGGATAGTGGGACTCCCTGAAAAAAAGGAAGACTCCAACATGGTGGATTACCTTGAGCACTGGATACGCACGGAGGTGGCACCTGAAGGACTGTCGGCATTTTACGTGTTTGAAAGAGCCCACAGAGTACCAGCTAGACTGCCCTCACCTGGAGTCCCCCCCCAATCGGTGGTGGCGAGGCTTCTCCACTACTAAGACAGGAGCCATATCCTGGCGCAAACTCGACGAAAAGGAGACCTTCAGGTGAACAATGTAGTAGTGAGAATCTTCCTGGATTTCTCCAGGGAAGTGCAGAAGCCGAGAGGAGAATTCCAAACTGTGAAACAAAAACTCTGCCGGTTTGACTATAAATATACTATGCTTTATCCTGCTAGACTGTGGGTGTCCACATCCAAGGGAACAGGGTTCTTCCATACCCAGCAAGAGGCCTGGGACTGGTTGGTGCACTGCCGTGGCGAAGCCCTGCCTTGAGAGATGAGGAGGCAATGGAAGCTCAATGGCAGGCCACGCGGTAGAATGATCAGCAGAGACGTGCTCATGCCCACGCAGGAAAAGGTGCAAATAGAGAGACAGAATGCGATGAAAGTGGTGGCGTTAATAAGTGGAAAGGAGATGGAACTGCTTCCCCCGGAGAGTAGCAACACACTAATTGAGTCAGACTCAGAGCAAGGATCAAGTATATCTGAGACACTGAGCACTGGACTTATGCAGGTAACACCGCAAACAGCTAACAACATCATCTGAGAATCCATGGGGAACGGTGAAAGACAGGGCAGGTTGGAGGATGCTCAGAGTGGCTGTCCTGGAGTAGAGATGCTGGGACCGCTGAGGGGGCAGACCTGATGAGACTCCCTGTTTCCTCTGAGCTGGATGGTGGCCCCCAGAGCTGAAGGAGCAACGAACCATCCCCTCCTGACTAACTGAGCAGTGAGGGAGCTGCTGATAGACCTGAACTAATAGTTTGGATGGGTGGTGAACACCTACTTATCCTGGGAATGGGAGTTGGGGATCTAGTTTGCTGTTACACATGTTTAGGGACATTGAGTTGCACCACTTCGTATATTTGATACAGAGTAACAGGTAGTCTCCAACACACCGAATAGGGGTGCCTGGGGAGGAGAGTTGGAGGCACCTCTTAGAGAAACGGGCGATGGCAGATACACAGACATATAAATGCATGACATGAAACATCTGGGGGATGCATACCATGGCAAAGAGATATAAAGTACTATCCTACCTCAGAAGAAGAGGAGTACAAATACCTCTTCTGCAAGAAACGCACCTCACCCAGAAAGAGGGAATAGTGCTGCAGAGGTGATGGAGAGGCCAGGTCTCCTTCACCACGCACTCCGCCTACGCCCGGGGGACCCTGATATGGATACAAGCAGAGGTCCCATTTCAGGTGATAGAATCCTTAGTGGACCCAGAGGGCCGATATGTGGTAGTAAGAGGCTGCTTAGAAGGACGCAAATTAAATATAATAAGTATATATGCCCTTGACCCTGAACAACCTGCATTCTTCATGCGCTTGTCCCACCACATGGCTCCATACTTGACTAGCCCTATGCTGCTGGAGGGCGATTTTAATAGGGTAGCTGAAGCGGGCCTCAACAGATCCCAACCCCAGCTGTGAGATCTATTGAAAGCGCGTGCTGCACGAGCATTTGGGGACTGGCAACGCCACTAGGGACTACCAGACTCCTGGAGAAGGTTCCATCCCCACGACCGAGACTATTCTCATTTCTCAGCCATGCATGACCTCCATGTTAGACACTTTTTTATGCACTACTGATGTACAGCGCTCTTTGTGACTGACCGAGTACCTGTCCCGAACAATACGGACCACGTTCCGGTCATGGTCGGCCTACAATGGGCACACCCTTAAATCTTCAATTCCCACTTAGAGACTCTGCCCTGATGCATTAGAGACGGGATTTGGGAGAAGATCGCTCAATACTTTCCTGAAAATGCAGGGACAGCCTCCTCTCCAATGGCAAAGTGGGACGCTTTGAAGGTGGTCCTGCGGGGCCACTGCATTGCAGAGAATACCAGAATTAGGCGTGCACTCCTTTCGGAAGTTGAGGGTGCGGAAAAGGCCCTTAGAGAGCTAGTGAAGACACACCCAGAAAACTCAGAGTTACAACCAGAGGTACAAGAAGCTTGGTAGGAAGTAGCGTGACAGACAGAAAGACTCTGGTGTTTCGACGACAAGCAGTACCTAGACCGAACGCACGTAGAGAGGGACAAATCTGGGTCCCTATTGGCGCGGTTAGCTTATCCCGCCAATAAGGGTTCCCCTGTAGTATAATTGGACAATACCGATGGCACTAGACATTTTTCCCAAGAGAAGATCAATGATATCTTCTCACAATACTATGCCGGACTGTACCGAAGCCCAGACGATTTTGATAGGACCGCAGCCCGGAAATACTTGGTGGGGATACAGTTGCATAGCCTAGACCCGGATGAGACGACCATACAAGAAATACGGGCATCCATTAAGCATATGCCGCCCAATAAGACCCCTAGCACCGACGGACTGCTGGCGGAGTTTTATGCGACATATGCAGGAGAACTAGCGCCTAGGCTTGTCTCACTGTACAGTGCAGCCCGTAAGGCAGGGACTCTGCCAGAGATCTCCAGAGAGGCTTCTATTGTTCCGTTTTTGAAGCCCGGAAAGCTGGCACATGACTGCACCGCCTACAGGCCTCTTTCCATTTTGAGCATGGATTACAAAATATTAAGGAAGATCTTGGCGACCCGACTGTTGCCCATATGGCAAAGCTGATCCATCCGGATCAGGCCTGGTTTATTCCGGGGCGAAATACAGCGATTAACATACGGAAGCTCAGAGCCACTATGGATGTAAAGGACTATGACAGAACCACAGCGGCGGTGTTTGCAGTGGACATCGAGAAAGCCTTTGGCAGCCTGGAGTGGTCCTTCCTCTATGTGGTGCTGGATGCGATGAGACTGGGAGTTGGCTTCTCAACATGGGTATGATTGTCATACACCAACCCAATGGCAAGGGTGGGCACAGGTAGGGTAATTTCCAGGAGTCAGGCTGTGGGGTGGGGAACACGTCATGGGTGCCTCCTATCCCCGCTATTGTTTGCCATGGCTCTGGTGCCACTGGCTTGGCAGGTGAGACGAGGGCAGGATTACAGTGGTCTGCTGATGAGCGAGATACCACAACATATAGCCTTGTACGTGGTTGATCTCCTGATATTCCTCCCTGACACAGAGGGGGATCTCAAAAGAGATCAGACTATGCTGGAGACATTTGGCAGCCTCTCAGAACTGAAGGTTAATTGGCAGAAATCGAGATTGCTTTCTGTGATGCCGAATAGGCCCCCGCCAATGACGCTGGGCAACCTACAGTGGGAACCCAGCTGCCTGGCCTACCTAGGAGTGAAGATCTATCAAGGGGCTGCGGATCTGTTGGAGGGCAATGTGGGCAGAGCGATAAGCTCTCTCCACTCTTCGGTGGACGTTTGAAAGTCCCTGCCGCTGTCGGTAGCTGTTAGAGTAGCCCTTCTGAAGATGGTGGTCCTGCCTCGTTTACTGTATTTCTTTGGAGCCCTCCCAGTCTTGATCCCACAAGCAGTGTTTAGAGATCTGGACTTTTTGAACATGTTTTTCTTATGGGGAATGGGCCGCAGGCGAGTGGTATTAGCCTCGATGCAGCGTTCTACAACAAGTGGCGGGCTGGCGGCTCCGGACCATGAAACTTTCTACCTGGCAGTGCAAATTAACTGGTTGATCCAATGGCTGGCAGTGGGACGGAACCCCGATAGGACACAATACCCATTTGCGCTGACAGCGGCAGTACAAGCAAAAATACTGTTAGGGGTACAGAGGCAGACCGCGCAAGACACACTTGAGACTAAGGTGATAACTAAATGTTGGGCTAGATATCTTCAGTGAGTTAATAGTAGAACCCCCTACTCTCCTGACCTACCCGTTACCTTGCTCCGACACCTCCTGCATAGTGGGAACTGGGCGGGCCTTGATGCCTGGGAGGAAGCAGGAGTGGGACGGTGGGAGAGCTCTTCTGCTACTCTGAGTTGCTCCCCTTCGAAGACTTTCGAGTGGAGTACGATTTACCACAAGGTCACTTCCTACTGCACAGAGCCCTTACTATGGGAAAAAGAAAGCACTGGGGGACGGGACCCATGGAGCCTCGGGCCCTGGACCGCTGCTGATATGTCACTCTGTCAGCTGGACGCATAAAAACGGCCTTCTGCCCATGCAGGGCAATACCCCGCGACATCCAGAAGCCGCTGGAGTGGTTGCAGTGGGAGGAGGACTTGGGAAACCAGATCCCGGAGGCAGACTGGGAGACTATAGTAGAGCGGAAGCGGAAGGTTTCCCGAAACATGCGATTTAAACTAATTAACTACTATGTTCTGCACACAGCATACCTCACTGCGGCAAGCATCAGAAGATATTTCCAAGCGGAAGAAGCTGCCTGCCCCAGATGTGGGGATAGGGATGCGCACATGATGCACATGTTTTGGGGCTGCCCCAAGCTGAGCCCATTCTGGGAGGAGGTGCTACATATAGTAGGAGCTATGACAGAAAAAGAGATTCCACACACCCCGGGCCACTGTTTATTGAGTTGGTTCCCACATACGGCCAAGACAAAAATGACAGAGAAATTCCAAGGCCTGGTATTTGTACTGGCAAAATCAAACAAACACGGGATGTACCCCTATATAATTATTAGGGACGGGGTATACTAATAAATTAAAAAAACAAGAGGTCCCTATGTAATAATAAGAAGAGAGTATATCTCTGTGTACGCGGAGGAATTAGATGCTGAAAAATCTAATAATAATCTTATGTGCCTTCAACCACCTAGACCTTATGGAGCTAAAACTATATTAGAGCTAGCAGAACATATTTATCACAGTAACACAGTCCAGCATATGTTTGCACAAAGAGAACTCATTCAATTTGATCATAAGTATATTAGAAAACAATTTTATTCCAACAGACAAAATATTGCATAATCAGTTATGAATCAATGGTAGTCTTCCTCCCTATATGGGTTACAATCTAAGCGTATCTAAAAGCATATAAAGAAGTTCTTAAAAACAGTGGAAAAGTCGACGCGGCGTTTCGGTGTTTATTCAATATTTTCACCTTCAGGACAATAAAACTTTCAATCTAGACACAAAAGAAATATATCAAACTTAATTTAGGCGAACTGGCAGATACTGTGTGCTATTACTGGCATAATTCACAACAATACTAACATGGTCAGGTTATTCCTATACGGCACAAGCATTAAAAAAGCATCAATTCAGTCATTAAACTCATTATTACTGTGTTATTTATATAAGGTCTAATACCTCTGTCATTTTTTTAATCGTGACACAGGAAAGTAATATGAGGACATCAAAGATAGATAACAATCCTCAACACAATGTTCATTGGTTCAAATTCATTAATTTTTGTTAAAAATTATTATTATTAAAACAATTATTATTAAAACAATTTTACAATTTGTACTGGCAAAACAGGAGATCACTAGGAACTGGAAATCGATAGGAGGGCAGAGAGTGGGAACCTGGAAGATAAAGTTTGAAAAATGGGCAAGCGCAGAAGGGAGGATCCTTTTACTGGAGGCAAGGTGGGGCATAGGCACACTGGACAAAGCAAGGGAATGGGGACGACTGTTGGACGAGCTAGCAGCATTTGACAGTGAAGAGGAGCGATCACCCCCCATAAGATCTCCATCACCTGGCAAGTGGAGAGAGAGGAGGCCCAGACTCGACAAGGCATGGGTGAGATTAGTATCTGAACACAACCCCTGACATAAAAGATCCAACGATACAGAATAATGACGGACTTCATGACTCATTCATCTACCGGTAGAACCTTAACTAGAAGCGGCTGCAACTCAAGGGGGGAGGGAGGGTGGGAGAGGGTGTTGAAATTCTGTTTAGTAGTTATTAGAGGAATGAACGGAATATCTGAATATTACACATGCAATATGTTGAAAGCGATGTATATGATGAGCCATTTTAAAATCAATCAAATCTGGTTAAAAAAAAAAGGAACATCTTTGGCCCCCTATTGAGCGGACTCTCCGTTTTCCTAAAGCATACCTGCAGACTCGTGGCTACAGAAATCCAATCAAAGCACCAGAGACTCAAGTCTTATTGATTAGTGTCCTGAATCCAAATTCTCAACTGCTCCGCCTCCTCCTAATCAATTACCACATCAACCCAGCACATACTTTCATGAAAGATTCCCTGGATGTTCTGAGACGCACTCCAGATCATCTCTTAATCAAATAGAAATACCATCAGGCAAATATAGTGGGAGATTTTAATCTGAGAGACCTAGATAAAATGAACACCACTCCCCGGTGCTGGGGCCGGGCAGAAACACTTTTCAATATCCTTAAAAATCACAAGCTATGCTCAACTCATACACTATAGAAAGCATGCGCCACATCCTGGCACCCAAAACCAACTTTTCGGAATGTCTCGACAAACGATTATATCCTAGTCAGCAAATCCATCCCAGCTAGACCGACAGAGTTCGAAGTCGAGGACAGGGCCGAAAGTGATCACAGGCTCCTGAGAGCTGGGTTCCAGCTTGAAGTACCAACAGCAACCATCTTTCAGCCATTAGGAGAAACGAGAGGAGAAGAAAAGCATAAGGTCCTCCAAAGGATAAAATGGTCTACAAACATCGGACAGAAGATGCAAACATGGTTGGAGTTGAAGCAGGAAGAGACCCCATCAACCCATGCATCATCAACAAAGGATTGTGAGAATATTGTAGGGGATCTACAACAAAAGCCGGGAAACGTTCAACACCTACGACTGTGTATCAAGCTGCTGCAGATTCCAGGAAGCAAACGCCGTTCAAAGGGCACACTCACATGCAAATGTGCCTTCCGTAAGGCCTTGGAAGTGAAGAAAAGAGGGGGCATACTTAAGGAGGACCTTTCCATTACAGATTTGAGGTTAGGTCATAGGAAGAAAGTTTGGGAACAGAAAAGGGATCACACAGATGAGGAATGGTCAAAGTGTTCTCCCTCCTGAAGGGGAATAACCTCTCCGGGCTGTGGAGACACATAAATCAGTTGAGCAATCGAGGGGCTCCAAGAGAAAATGGAGTGGCGGAGCATGAGTTGTCAAATCATGGAACACAACTATATTCAAATGTTCCCTCTGACAAAGACCTCACAGAAGTGATGAATCAGGGAGTGTGGCAGAGCGGGTAAACTAATGTAACACAACATGACTTGAGCGCCCGCCTTGATAAAGGTCCTTCAGAATCTATCAGCTGGGAAGAGGGTTTCTGCAGGTCACCAGGTACAACAATAACTGCTGATGTGGTCATTAGGACCTTCAGGAAAATGAGGACCGATGGAGCACCACGGCCAAATGGGTTACCAGCGCCAGTATTTAAAACAGTATTTAAAACAGCACCAGATTTCTCGGCAGCAACCCTAACCTCTCTTTTTAATAACATCTTCTCAACATCAAGGACACCTGACTCCTGGAGGGGTTCTATACTTGTCCCTATTTACAAAAACGGTGACCAGTCGGAGCCAATAAACTACAGGCCTATTGCCCTGCTTGATCTCAAATCAAAGGCTTATGCACGACTTCTCCTGAAGGATCTGGACTCTTGGGTACAAGAAAAAGGGATCATTCCCTTCTATCAATCAGGATTTAGGTCACAGTCTTCGCCCCTGGATAACATCATAGAGCTTGCTCACCTATCAACACAGGCAGTGAAGAAGAAGAGCCTTCCATTGTTCTGCTGCTTCATTGATTATAGCACCGTCCTCGATAAAGTAGATCGCTGAAGGTTATGGTAAAAATTAGACAGCTGGGGAATTCCAACCAAATTACTAAATGCAATAATATCGCTTTATGAAGATACCTGGGTGCAGGTCAAAACAAGCACTAACACAATGACCTAAAAAATCTGTACAAATAATGGGCTCAAACAGGGCTGCATGCTGGCACCCCTCCTGTTCGATCTGTATACCGCAGACCTGGGGCTGCTTTGCAAGGCGCCACCTTAATAGCGCCAAGGCTAGGTAGTGCGAGGCTGCCGGTTCTGCAATATTCAGACGACACAGTAATAATGGACCACACTAGAGTGGGCCTCCAAAGAGCCGTGCATGCGCTGGATCACTTTAACAAGGCCAACTACTTGACGGTTAACTAAGGGACGACCAAGGCAATTGTATTCAGGAGATATCAACTTAAAAGGCAAGCCAAATGGTCCCTGGGTGATCTGCAAACTGGTACAGTAACATCTTACAATTACCTTAGAGTCTCAGAAAGGGCCTACGTAAATATCATCGAAAACATCTGAACTCTAAGGCTATCACCATCATCCAGCTGCTAAAACAACTGAACCAACATTTGCTAAGCCCATCAGCTGAGCCGATACTGACCATTTTAAAAGCAGAACTGCGACCAGCCATAAGCTACGGACATCTGGCTTTTCCTGGATCGCCAGATGAGTTCTTAAATACAACTCAAGCTAAAGCATACAAATCAGTGCTGCTTATCCCGCGTTCAGCCAGGAAAACAAGACTGAGACTGAAGCTTGGCCTCGGAAGGCCGGACCTGATATGCTAGGGGGATCTGATAAAGCTATACCTCAGGATCTTGAGAACAACAGTGGATTCAATCAGATACCAGCTGAGACCCATCTTCGAGGAGGTAGGGACAGTCTGGCATGCCAGCCTTGGCTATGCTACCAACACACTGAGGATTGAGGCAGCAAGCTTCCGACTATCGGAAATTCTATTCTCCACCTGAAAGGATTCAGTAAACAAGCAGATCTTGGAAACTTCTTTTGCTCAAGACACCAAAGTCCTTCGTTCAAGCACTACTCTTGAGCTACTGAACAAATCATATATTCTGGGAAAAGCTCAACACTATTTAATGAGGCTTCACAAGTCCGCAGGAAAATTCTCATTATGAGACTTATTACGTTATGCATTACTGACTTTAACCCAGCATGGGCACGCCAGTAGGAGAACACTGAGAGCAGGCTATGTTCCTTCCACAAGGAATCTTGGCTGCACCTCCTGTGCTGCTGCCCTAAGCTGAATAATGAACGTCGGCGCCTTCTTCACCCAATATTTATTGCTAACAGGGCAAAGACCTGTATTGAGGCCTCGACCTTATGCTTCACAAAAGAAAAGACAATCTGGCACATGCATCAACGTAGGCTTTTGCGATTCCTTAATTGCGATTATTAAGGAATCGCAATTAAGGAATTGCAAAAGCCTATGCATGTAGGAATCGCTATAAAAATATCGATTCCTACACATTCCTTAATTGCAACTCGCAAATTGCGAGTCGCAATTAAGGAATGCCGTTCCATTCATTCCTATGGGCCTCCAGGCCCATAGGAATGAATTGGAGATTGCATGAGCAATTTGCGAGTACCAGTAGGTAGTCGCAAATTGCTCATGCAATTTCAAGGGTGCAAGGGTGTCAAAATGACACCCTTTTGCACCCCTAAAATTGATCTGTGCACATATGTTGCACACACACATGCCCTAAGGGCATGTGTGTGCGAAACATGAAACTTTGAAAAATGCACAAAAGTGCATTTTTCAAAGTTTTTGTAAATTACCATGAGGTTCAACTTCATGGTAATTTGCTCCCCCTATTAGCGAAATCGCTAATTTTTTTACTTTAATGCATTGCATTTAAGGAATCTCAATTTGGGACTCCTTAAATGCAATCGCAATTTAAGTAAATCGCATTTTAGAGATTCCTTAAATTGCGATTTTTGCATTTGGGATGATGCATCCTAAATGCAAAAATACCGGTCGCAAAGGGGCAGATTCTGAGAATCTGCCCGTTTGCGACCGGTTTTGTCCTTTGATGCATGTGCCTGAATGAAACTAGCAAGACTAGGGAAATTCACATATCTGATCAGGATCGCCTTAAACAAGGCATCAGAAGATATTACCGTGCCTGTGACAGATACACCACATCTTATAATACGCGGAAGGAGGCAGGTTGGACCCCGACAGGTCCCCCCTCCTTACTTAAAGGCTAACTCGCAAACCAGAACTCTTTAAAGTCCTAGCCCTCTTCATAAGTTCCAGTATTTATTCACTTTATTCAAATATTGAATCTGAGAATTTGCACAAATGTGCCAAACATTGATGGACGTTTATGAAGTCAAGGACATTAAAGGGAAGGGGAGGGTGGAGGGAGTGGGCTGGGGCTGCTTTTTAACAATGCTCTTGCTTTTTGCTGTAATGATTTTAATTAATCAAACAGTTAATACATTCATTACAGTTGTCAAACATTTACTCTCACCATTGAATTATATTATTTAAACTAAGTGAAAAATAGTGTTTAATCATTTTGCTAGTATTCCCTCAAGTGGAGATTTCAAATAAGGCTTTTTTCTCATCTACGTCTGTTCCTGGGAAATGTGGCTTGCCCTACACAGTGAAAGCATCTCTTTGGTAACTGTCCACTGTGTAGGCATACTATTCGCAGTGTGTTAATGTTAACCATTTTTGTGAATTGAAAGTCAGTTTTGGCAAGCCTCAACACTCTCCTGTGACAAGCACATGCTAAGCTCTCTCTGAAACTAAAACTCTAGGGGGTACATGCATCAACATTGTAAATTGAAAATACCTAATTACGAATTCCTGAGAATCGCAATTAGGTAATTGCAATTTACAACGCGTGTAACTCAAAGAGTTTCAGATTGCGATTCCTAGGGAGTCTCAAATCCCTCTGGGACCCCTGCCCCTTTGCGAATGGGTTACCACGTACTCGAAGTAGTTGGTAAAATGCCAATGTTTTGCGACCGCATTCAGGGTCACAAAACATTCATGCATACTGTTAGGATTCAGTATTTGGAAGGGACGCCCTTAACACACCCCTTCCAAATACCGAATCGCAAAACCCAATTTGCGATTTGGTAACCGGTTACCAGGGGCCATATGTAGGAAGCTGTTTTGCGATCGCAAACACTGCGAATCGCAAAATTCAGGGTGTATGCGATCGCAAAACAGACCGTTCCTATGTAGGAAAGGTTTACGCTGTGCAAAAAAGGGAATCGCTAACTTAGCGATTACCATTTTTGCGTAACAATGATTCTGCTAATTATTTTGCGAAATTGCCCTCTGCGTCACATCATCTGCGAAATTCGCTACTAGCGTTCTCGGCAAATGCGAATTCACAAATTTAGATGTAGGAAAAAGTTGCAATTTTGCACTTCACAATTACCACCAACTCTGAGCAGGTGGTAACCAGGTGCAACCTATTTAAACAGGTCCACAATGCCACTGGGACTTCCCACCATGACTGGCCTGTATGCGATAGCCAGGAGGCTGCAAATCAGATATGCCACACAGAGAAGGAGACGCCAGGAAAGGATCTACAGAGCACCACGCATCACCCTCTTCCAACTGACCGAGGAGGAGATCCATGTGAACTACAGGCTGCACCCAGACAGCATCCTGGATTTAATAGAGGAGCTGACACCCATACTTGAACACCCCACACGCAGGGCACACTCCATTCCCACCCATGTCCAGGTCCTGTTCTCACTGCACCTCCTGGCATCAGGGAGTTTTCAGGGGGTGATCGCCACAGCAGGAAGGGTCTCTCAAAGTGCACTTTTGCGGTTCTTCCACGCTTTCCTTGATGCAATGGTACAGAGGCTGCACCACCACACACAATTTCCAAGCACACAAGAGGCACTAGATCAGACCAAGCAGGAATTCTACCAATTGCCCAATTGCCCCACGTCATTGGCTGCATAGATGGGACCCATGTCTCAATCTCACCCCCATCACAGAATGAGTATGTGTTTAGGAACAGAAAGTCATATCATTCCCTGAACATCCAGGTAGTGTGCAACGCCGAACATATAATCACTGATATTGTGGCAAAATACCCAGGAAGCACACACGACTCATTCATGTTTCGCCACTGTGCATTAAATCGCAGACACACAAATGGCGAATTCGGAGAGGGCTACCTGCTAGGTAAATGCATGGCTTACAAACACACAACCAGTAAAGGTTTGTAGTGGCAGGACAGTATTGAACATAAATCTACTTATACCCTGCAGGTGACAGTGCGTATGCTGTACGTGACTACATCCTCACACCGTACCTGAATCCAGCCACTGCAGGTGAGAGGAGGTACAACAGCGCACACAGAGCCACACGCTGCGCCATTGAGAGGACCTTAAGAATCCTAAAGAAAATTTTCCGATGCCTCCATAAGAGTGGAGGCGCGCTACAGTACAGCCCTGAGACATATTGCAAAATTGTGGTTGCCTGTGCAATGCTAAACAACATCTCTACCTAGAAAGGCACCCCAGTGGATCTGACAGACTCAGACACATCAGATGAGGAGGGTCCAGCTCCACGTCGCAGACCAGCAGGTGGGGCCGGGGCGGCTGCCGGGCGCATGAGACGAGATGAGATCACACAGAACTACTTCTAAGTGAGTAATGAGGACACAATGCCACTGAATGGTGCTTAACAGTGATGTTTATTTCCTTCGGTGCAGGAATACATCTGTCACGCAGCGTGACTTTATTGTTAGTGCTTGCACATGTTTGTGCCACAGTGCAAGTATTTCCATCAGCCAATAAGTCCATATGGAATGTGTTGCTTCACACATAGCCATTAGTCCCTGGTGTACCTTCACCTCCTACGTGCACGCCCTATTGCCCCTTGCTCTGTCTGCCCACTGCCCTCCCTGGAGTCATCATCCACTCTCCCCTGGCGCACACTCCGGCGTCTGTCCGGTGGAATTGGGGGAGTGATGCTGCTCCGGCTGGACTGTTCGTCCGTATCCATTGTGCTAAGTGGGCCTATGCCACCTGTGGCAGCTGCGCACATCTGGTCCACCGCATGTTACCTGCACCAGGACCCTGCCAATGTCCTGGCAGCAGTGGGCCATCTCATGCTGCATACTGACACATCTTCAGGTCAGCAGGGATCTGGCGGTTGACTGCTCTTGTGTACAAGTCCAGCCGGGTGTGATGGCGATGTCTCTCCCTGCGCCGGGCTGCCCTGTCTCTCCTTATCTCCCTGCAGAATCCTTCCAAAGCACCAGTCACGGCCATTACACCAGCCCACAACTCAGTCATGTTAAGATTGTGTGCAGCCACTTGGCGCTGTATTGATCGTATTCCCTTGACTTGCAGGCGCTGTTGTTTCAGCATGCTGTCCTCAAGGCCCGAGAACACCGTGTCTTCTTCGACAGGTGCAGTGCTGGCGGACGGCCATGCCCTGCGACTCAACCCTCTCCCTTCTCTGGATTCTTCAGGGGACTGTGTTGTCTGCTGTCCTGCACGCTGCCTGTGCACTGGTTGTGCCTCTCCTGCTGTGTCTGTTGCCTGTGCCTCCAGCAGTGGCAGTGGTGGCACTATGTTGCGCCGTGTGCATGGTGCAGGGTTTGCTGGTCTTGCTTCGCCCTGCTCCTCCTGCCCTGCCTTGTCCTCAATTTCTGGTGTTTGCTCCCCTTCTGCCACGGTTTCCTGTGTTGTTGGTGTGCTGTGAATTTAAATGCACACATTAATTCTGTGTCCTGTCTCTCATTTGTAATGCATTACAGTTTACAAATTAAAATTCACATGAGTACTATCTGTCTGTTTCCCTCATTTCCTGAAGGACTCATCCCTATTCCACCTAGCTTTATCTCACTGGCCCAGGTATCAGTGCATGTGACTACATCTCCCATAATGCATTTCTGGGTGTGCTGGTAGACATGTACTGGAGTTGCACTCAGGTTGGCTTTCGGGGGGTGTGAGTGGGTTGGGTGTGTATCAGGGGGTTTCGGCATGCAACTTACTTTGTCTGGTGTCTGGATGATCGGAGCTGTCCAGATCAGCCACGCCACTCAGACTCTCAGGCTGAAGGGTGTCCTCCACCGGCTACTCCAGGGGCGTTCGGTCTGTTGCTGTGGACGGCCCACCACCGGTCTTTTTGGCCTCGGCCAATCTTGTAGCCACCCTCTCCTTTGACCTTTGCCGCATGTCGTACCACCTTTTTCTGAGGTCTTCGACTGAGCGGTGTGTCACACCGATGGCATTTACTTGTGAAAAGCCTTTTTTGTATTCACTAACGGTTACAAATACAAAAATGCTTCATGCATGTGCCCCTAGATCTTTGAAACAAAGTCACTCATTCCCAAATGAAAGTAAATCATGTAAGATTCAGACAAACTGCCTTCTAAACAGCATAATAAATAACCAAATACAAACCCTCGGGTACACTTAGAATGTCATGGGCTCTATCAGAACCTATTTTAGGATCATATACTGCTGGCAAGAAGCAGAAGAGTCACAAATGCCACAGTACCAAAACTCTGACACACATCTACAAAGGTTGTTGGAAGAGTACAAGACCCTTTCCACTGAGCCCTCGAGACTCCACACCATGGACACCACAACAGCTGACAAATCTAAGGTGGAAGGGGGCATATTCTAATCCCAACCCTTATAGAGCACTCTGCAGGGAAGCCTATGGTATAATTAACACACTTGTCAAGGTGAAGAACTTAAAATCAGGCTCACCCCAACAAAATACCACTGAAAATCGTTCCCTACAGTCACCTTTAACCACACTTATGTGGTCCAGAGGAATCTTGTTTGACCAATTTGGGACTATACATCAGGCAGTCACACAGACATCGGCTGACATGAGTGGGATCTTGTGGGACACCTTCTTATGGCAGCTGGCTAAACTAGAGAGGAGAGATGATGCAATTATAAGCTTTTGCAAGTGTGCATTATTTCCGAATTTTGACAGAATTCAGGGAGTCACCCACGATGCTGGCCTTGCTCGATTCGTGGAGTGGGGCCAAGTGAGGTTTTATACTAACCATTCCAGTCAAAGGAGCGGGCTCTTAAAGATCCTCTTGAACATAAGATTAGAGTGTATTTTTCTTTTATTGGAAGAGTCTTCCAAGAGAATGCTGCTACGAGGAAAAGCTTGTTGAAGCTAAGGACCGCCAATTTTAGAAGAGAAGGGCCACCAATTTACACAGGACGTAGCAGGGGCAGCTCCTCCATTAGGGCGAAGGAACGTCGCCCCACTGCTTTCTCGCAGTGCGAGAAGCAGAAACATAAAATGGTATTTTAAATATTTGAAATACCATTTTATGTTTCTGCTTCTCGCACTGCAAGAGAGCAGAACAGTATGCCTGGTTGGGGGAGGGCGGGTGGGGGAGGAGTGGTTGCCCACTCTGAGTGCCCTGACTGTTTGGTCAGTCCTCTGGGGCCGACCAAACCAGTCATCCACACTCTGGATTTTCTCTATGTAGGCTGCATGCAGCCTACATAGAGAAAATGGCCTCCCTACAGGCGCCCGCCTGGGCTCAGTCCGCACCAATCACAACACTGCCATTGCAGCGTTGTGATTGGCTTAGGGTAGGGAGGCTACCTTCTTCCTGTTCTAGCAGCGGGACCCAGCCAAGAGCGTAGGCGACGCGGGACCCGGTACGCTAAGTTTTTTTTAATGTATTTTTAAATTCCCCCCTGCACGACCTCCCCACTTGCGAGCTGTGACTGGGACTTAGGACCTGAGTTATACTTTGGTGGATAGGATACTCCGTCACACATGTGAAGGATATCCTGTCCGCTGTATTACAATTCAATTATATCCTATGTCCTTTTTAATATGGTGGACGGGCTATCTATCAAATTTGCCATGAAGTATCCATCCATCAAAGTCTAAATCAGTCACTATGCTTTTGAAAGAATGCAAGCTGGCTTGATGCCAAGGGTATGAGAATGAAAAACGAATGAATGGAATGCACCAAGAGGAGTTACAAGTCGTTCAGATTAATTGGAGCCTTTACACCTAACATTTGCGGTGTATGCCTAAAGAAGTCAGCATTATATTAAAAGGTAATGCTGTTGATATTCCTTATAGAACTCCCATATAAATAAGATAATATAGTCACAGTCTAAGTTTGTTAAGTTTCAGTTCTCTCGTTGATATGTTAATTGACACTCTCTGGTGAGACACACTTCATTCACTTTTATGGAGATGGCCTCAAGGTTTTTATTTTCCGATATCAGGACAGCATTTGTTTTGGTCTGGCTGCATTTTAGCAGGTTACAATGTCCAGATGTAAACATTATTCAAGCAGCGCAGCACAGCACACATCCTAATTTGCTGTGTTGCATTGAGCAAGGGGAAAAACACAACACAGAGCTATATCTACTAAGATTGGCCTGCTGTTGACATCTTCTGTACTGGTGCACCAATCAGGTAGCCTTATGCAACACACAGTCTGGCATCATGGTGCAGAGGTGAGCATGAGCTGTGTAGCTCAGAATTTGAATGTAATGAAAGTATACCCTTGCAGCAGTACAGATTCCTTTGTGTAGAACAACCCAGAAGGTTCCCATGTATTGGATGTGTGCTGTGCCAGCAGCGGCCTGTGCAGGGCCGGACTGGCCGTCGCGGACACCAGGAGTTTCCCCTGTGGGCCGCCAGAGTGGGGGGTTGTTTTGGGGCTCTGGTGGGCCATTTTCGTTACCGGGTACCGGCAATATCGGTCCCCAGTACCAAAATCGGCCGAAAATGGCCCTAGTAAACAGCTCGGCCGCACGCTCCTTTCCCCCATGGGCCCGGTCAAGTAGTTTGCCAGGGCTGGTTTCGGTTCCCAGTCCGGCCCTGGGCCCATGCAAGTAAGAGCAGTGGGGCGTTGGGCCGGGCGCGGGGGAATTACGACAGACAACGTCGAGGGAAAATTAATTATTTCTTTCATTTTCTCTCGTGTTCGTCTGTCGGATCCCCCCCAATCCGGCCCCACTGCCCCACCACTCTTACCTGCACGGGCCGCTGCTGTGCTGTGCACAGCAGCACACATGCAATGCATCATAAAAAACACAAATTTCCCCTTGTTTGTACCAGCATCAAGTGGCAGTAGTTTTTGATGTATTAGATTAGGATTTGCATCAAAACCAATTGCTGATCGGACCCAGTAACGCAAAGTGACGCAAATCTTCTTTGCTGCTGTGAAAATGTGACCTTTCCAGTGCAAAACACCTTCTGCACTAAATAGTCGACAGCATGCACTAAACAGTCGACAGCATGCACTAAATAATCGACAGCATGCACCATTTGCATGCCATTGCGTCACTCTGTGCTGGTGCACTGTGTTCACTGTATTTAACTGCACTACATGCTCTCACTCACTTAAGAAGTCAATGCACTGTCACAAAATGACTACGCACCTGGGGGCATACTTACAAGGGCTTTATCTCTAAAACTATCGCCCTATTAACAAGAGGGTGCTAACATGCATTAGCGCATGTTAGCACCCTTTTACCCAACGCCTCCCTTTGCATCTCTAATCTCTAATGAGATGCAAAGTGGGAGTCACTGGGCATGACAACCTTGTAAATATCGCTGATGTTCACATCGCGATATTTACAAGGCTGCCCAAGCATTTTAGCAGACGTTAGTTTTTGGAGAAAACCGCTGTTTTCTCCAAAAACTAACGTCTGCTAAAATGCAGACTTACCTATCCCTAACATTGGGGTGGATTATGCTGATACGACCCTGTGGGTCATATCAGCAAGGTTATTGCCGGCGATGTTCCCTGCAAAACGGCGATAACCTCGCTATCTCTGGAATTTTTATCGCCCTGGAGAAACGCGTTGTTAAGAACGCGCTACCAGGGCGATAAATTCCAGAGATAGCCTACGATAACAAAATTATCGCTAAGCACGGCCAGCGATAATTATCGCTTCCCGTTGATAATATGCCCCCACAGGTTTTCGGCCTCCTCTCGAAATTCCATTTAAACCAGTTGCAAAAGGTATTGGTGTTTTTTATGTGAATTCAGCTGTTGACTTTTTTTAATTATGTTTTTTGGATATCTAGTAAATTGGTAGAAGATTACAGACGAGTCCAGTTGTAAGCATTCTTTGCACCTGTACCCATCTGTAGCTTGTGGACTTTCCACCAGGGATCATGTTCAACTGAGAACGCCCCATATATTCCTGCACATTTAGCAGAATGTGTATTTAGTGTAACACACACTCATATAACTTGTTTCTAATTTGCAGGAAATGTAATCTATTCTGAACGAGAGGAACCATATCAAGGAAATAACATAAACTTGCCATAAAAAAAAACCTGGAATAGCAGGCCGCTCCCAGAGTTACTTGAGGCAATTTGTGTCACACCCAGATAGATATATGTTTAAAAATGCGGGCCTGGCGAGGCACACAGTGTGTATAACGAATGATATGAACTTAGAATGACCTTCGGAATAAACTGAAGTCTCAGCCTGTTCTAACACGGCATGCGCCAACTAGACAGCTTCAAAAAGTTTTTTTTATGGGAGTGGAAAAGGAATGTTAATGATAAAGGCACAGAGCCACTCACAGTTAAAACCCTGCGTTAATACATTTGCAATACTTGGAGATATTTCTAGATGTTGTATAATTCCTTGCTAAATGAGAACACCTGACTCGTTAGGGTTCCCTGTCTTTCCTAAAGACACCTTCACATATTGAAATGTTTTGAGGCAGACATGGCGGCATCCAGGGTTTTTTAAAGGTCTCGTTAGTGGTACCTCACTCTTCCAGGCGGTACATGTGCACCAGGTTAACAGCGTTACTGACGAGTGCGATATTTAACGGGTTTGCCATTACTTGAGTAATGTTTGCGTTTGTAGACTGGGCCTCATATGTGAGCATGCGTGGCATCTTTTTGAGCAGTTCTTCCCTTTTTACATTGGAACTTTTTTCTGGTACAATGTGAAATGGAACGATTTCAGGCAATCAGTAATGACTCGAAACCTGGGAACCCCGATTTGTGCACACAAGGATGTTTGAACCTAATCATGATATGGGAACTAGTGGTAATGAGGTACAATGAAGAAAGAACATGATCTGCACGTTTTCTCTGATTCATTTTCCTTTGACTGTGCATTCACAGAGCTTGTTTAAGGGAAAGATGGTTCATTGGGCTAGTAAAGACCAGAGTTTTGGTCAATCAGGATTATCAGGGAAGCTTTTCCAGAGAGTGAAGAAGGTGGGCGCTTTTGTTGCTCTGAGATTATATTGAGAGCGGAAGCTAATCGGTGATTCTAGACAACACATACGCTGTCTGTTGTCAGACGTATGGCTTGCTCACAGTGGGCTTAGAGCCCTAGGTCTGACCAACTGGATAGCACAATCACTGTATGTTATGAGACGTATTGCTAGCTTACACTGGGCTATGAGTCCGCCCATTACTTACCATTGGTTGGCTTAATTGTCACTTTAATTTGCTTGCTTGTTATTATTAGCATGTATGTGCTTTCCTTCCTCTTCTTATGTTTGTCCCTCACCTGGAGCATGGACACATCAACTGTGTCCTTCCACAGCTTCCAATTCCTGAGCTACTTTTTTGGTTTTTTGTTTAAACAATCTACCAGTGTGGGTGTGTTTTCCAGCTGTCTTCCTCATGTACTCCTCCTCCTCTGCTGTACTTACTCATGCTGCTCTTTTGCTGCCCATGTGCTTCTCTTGGGCCTTCCTCTGTGATGTTCTAGTGTGCTTATCCCCACCGTGTTGCTTGTCACCTTTGAGCTTCCCCACAGATGACTCTGCTTTGGCAAACTCACACCGGCATATGTCTGCAATTAGAAATGGTAAAGGGCTGATAGAAACCGGGTTTCTTTTGGACTGGGGTGTGAGCCCTGGTGAAAAAGTAATCACAATCTCAGTCAGGGTAAGGCATCAGTAAACCCCAAATTAACCTGTGTGCACCCTCTGGTAGCCTGGCACAGAGCAGTCAGGCTTAACTTGAAGGCAATGCGTAAAGTATTTTTGTAACACTTCAAACAATAAAACAGTGAAAACACCGTACAAGAGCCACACCAAGTTAGAAAAATAGAGCAGAATTTAATGAAAAAAAAGACCAACACAACAAAAATCCAATCAGTAGAACTGGAGTTACCAATTTTTAAACAATAAACTTCAATATAGTTCCGAAAAGCATAAGGCACTTATCCAGGATGTCTGGTCGCACTCAACCGGGTCACATCCAAAAGTTCAAGCTGTCCATGATGTAGTGCGGGTCAGATACAGTCCCAGATTAGTCTCACTGACAGGTGTGGCTCCTCCGCAATGGTGGAGGAGCGCACCCCCCTCCCGGCTCAGAGACAGCAAGTGCAAATAAAACAATATTTTGCTATTTTATTTTTCACTTTCTGTCTCTGAGCCAGCGTTTGCCGGGAGGGGCAGGGCTGTGGCATGGGAGGGAGGAGGAGGAGTGCTATGTGCACTTCTAAGTGCACATGTGTGTTTGGCCAGCCGTCTCAGGTCGGCCAAACACACATGCGCACTTAGGTTTCTCCAGCCTGGCTTCATTGAACAGCCAGGCTGGAGAAACCTCATAGACTCCCTGACATGAGGAGACTTCTTCTCAGCCCGCTCAGGCCAATCCCCGTGCTGCTCTCATAGAAAAGCAGTCTGTGAGGCTGCCCCAGTGCCTGCTGGGACAAGGAAGTTCACTGAGATGCAATGCTGGTGCAGCCGGCAGGTTAAGGTACGTTTGTTTTTCTTTTTTAATTATTACCCTGTTCGTTCCCCCTCCCACGCCCCCCTGATCCCCTTCCACCCGCCCCACCACCTCTTAATTGTATCAGCCAACTCTGCTCGCTGAAGGTTTACCTTCTCAAGTTTTGTGCCGAGAGTTCAGTTTATGTACAAGCAGGTTGCCACGAGAAAGTCGGGTTTTGCTGGTGGAAGTCGGCGTGGCATGAAGAGCATGCTTTGTGTCAAGGAGGCCAGGCTGGAGCCTCATGGGGGTAATCCACACCAATGGACAATACTTGCTATGCCAAGAGATGAACTTGCGGTGGCTCGCAATGTTTTCCTGTGTGAGCGGCGTAGTTCCGAAGCTAATGAGCCTGTTCACAAAGAAGCCAAAAGCTTGATTTTAAGAGCTTAAACAACACTTCCATTGGCTCAGGACCTAAGAGGCACCTTTTGGAAGTCAGGAACGTGTTGAAGACTGGTCCAGGAGCTGTGGGGGGGGCCTTTTATGTCCCTGAGGCTTAGATCAGGAGGCCATTAGACTAGCCATTTGAGTCACTCTGGGGTCCTGGGTTAAATATGGTTTCCAGGTCCAGTTGTTCTTCCCCATGCAAGAGGGCGACAGGCAGCAGTTCAGAACAACAAGGCAGCAGCTCCTTCAGAGTAGCAGCCCAGCAGAGAGGCAGTCCTTTCAGCAACACAGCAGTCCTTCTTCCTGGCAGAGTTTCCACTGGTCCAGAAGTGTACTGAAGTGGTGTTGTCTAAGGTCCTTCTTTTATCCACAGTTGTGCCTTTGAAGTGGAAAGAAGCTTGTAGAGGCATGCCTTTGAAGTGCACAGAGGCCTGCCAGCACTGGATCAAGACTAACTACAGGGTGTATTCCGTTCTTTGTGTGGGAACAGGACACATCCTATTCAGGTGCAAGTGAGGCTGTGACCAGGTCCTCCCTCCTATCCTGCCAGGATGGCCCATCAAGTCACACCTAAACTCCCATCGTGTGTGGCTGTCTACAAAGAATGCACATAGCCCAACTTTTAACTACACCTAGTCATGTGACCAAAGACAGGCTGCAGGCACCAAATGGCTAAGGCAAGAAAATGCCAACTTTCTAAAAGTGGCATTTTCAGAATTGTAATTTAAAATATGACTTCATCATAAGTTAAGATTTTAAATTCGGATTCCAAAGACACCAAACATGAGCAAGTCATATCTTCCCATTTAGAAATTACACTTATAAAATGCAATAAAGTAATCCCAATGTTTTCCTATGGGAGATATAGGCCTTGCAGTATTGAAAAATACAATGTGAGAGTTTTTCGCTACCAGGACATGAGAACCTTTAAAGGACATGTTCAACTTTTAAAACACAAGGCCCCTGCCCTTTGGGCTGTCTAGGGCGTACCCAAGGGGTGACTTATTTGTATTAAACAGGAAGTTTTGAGCCTGGCAAAGGGTTTATCTTGCCAGGTTGACAATGCAGCTTAAACTGCACACACAGGCTCTGCATTGGTAGGACTGAGACATGTTTACAGAGCTTCTTAAGTGGGTGACACAGTCAGTGCTGCAGGCCAACTAGTATCATTTAATGTACAGGCTCTGGGCACAGGTAGTGAACTGTACTAGGGTCTTATACGTAAATTAAGTATGCAATTGGGTTCAAGGCAATTCTACAATGTTTTAAGGAGAGAGCACATGCACTTTAGCACTGGCTAACAGAGTTCAAAGGCATCAGAGTCCTAAAGCCAACAAAAACGAATTCAGCAAAACGGGGAGCAGGAAGGCAAAAAGTTTGGGGGTGACCCTGCAGGAAGGGCCATTTCTAACAGGGGCTAAATAACTGACTGATGTGCACACTACAAAAACAGTGTAGAAAATATGTCATAGACTGATTCGCTTGCCGCAAGATGTTCTGTGAATGGTTTGACTTCCCGAGCCAGCTATTATTTGCCACTAACTATTCAATTGTACTTGATAGGCTGGCTTTGGTGACCAACAAATTAGTAAATAATGCCAAAACAGAACTTTTATTTATTTCCTCTAGGAGTGGGGTTAACTTGCGCAATTCTGTGAAGTGCAATCACATGGAATAACCTAAATAATCAGTGAGATTACGTGTAATTATGCAAGACTGTAAATCGGCATTCAACACCATTTTCATAGCACAAAAATGCCCCCCACATCCTGTTTTTTGTGCATAGAAATAACACTAAATGCAACAGAACATTCATAGTGAGTGTGAGCAGCTGCTCGCGCTTGCTAAATGTGCACTGGGGGTAAGAATCCCTTTGAGAATCCTTCCACTCACGTTGAGGAAGCTGCCGCTCGAGTAAAACATCTACTCCAACAGCCATCTCAAGCTGCGCGTGGTGCTGTTTGCGCTGTAAATTTTACAGCACAGGACGAACACCCGGTGCTAAAAATGTTCATGAGCAGTGCAACGTATCACACAACGCCACTTGCGGAACTCAGCGTCACCTCGCAGAGTTCCATATGGGTTCAGATTAGCCCAGAATTGGAACGTGCCCTTGTAGTTGCAGGCCAGGGTCCATGTTCTATCGCGCCAAGCAGGGAAGCCCATTAAGGTATTAATTAGTCTACCCTTGCTTTAGGCTGAAGGGGGTTGTGTTGGACCTGACCCTTTTTGCAGAGTAATCCCAAACATTTTGTCTTCCTCCTGTATTTTTTTTACCTGTTTTTGTTGGCTTTATGACTCGGGGCACTTTACCACTGCTGGTCAGTGCCAAAGTGCTTGTGCTCTCTCCTGTAAACTTGATATGATTGGTCTACACCTGGTTGGCATATTTAATTTAATTTAACTGTAAGTCCCTTGTACAGTGGTATCCCATATACACAGGGCCTGTAAATTAAATGCTACTTATAGGCCTGCAGCACTGCTTGGGCCACTCACAGATGTAGACTTTCATACCTGTCTCAGGCCTCTACCACTACAGGGCCTGCATTTGCCGTTTACTGCCACATTGACTTGACTTTTAATGTGTTTTCCAATTCTGAAACTACACTTTTACTACATATAGGTCACCCCTAAGGTAGGCTCTAGGTAGCCCTATGGACAGGGTGCTGTGTAGGTAAATGGTAGGACATGTGCCTTTGTTGTGTGGCATGTTCTGGTGGTGACAAACAGCCTGTTTGGTTTCTCACTGCTGTGAGGCTGCTCCTCTCATAGGTTGCCATGTTTGGTATGTATGAAATAGTGGAGATAAATCCTGCTTATTGTTGAAAGTGGATTTTTATTACTATTTTAGAAATGCTACTTTTAGATTCTGGCATTTCTGTGTGCTCATGACTCTTTGTGCTTTGCAGCCTGACTTCAATCAAAGTCTGGTTTAGACTGACAACAGGGGCATGTTTTGTTCAGTCACTCTAGACAGTCACACAGGGAGCTGAGGTGTGCCCCACATATCTTGATAGGTCTTCCTGGGCTAAAGTGTTGAGAGGAGTTGACACCTGCACCTAAATAGGGCTGTGCCTGCCTTTCACAATGCTGTCTCTGCCCCCCTGTAGTGTGTCTGGAGCCAGGGCTGGGGATTAAATTGGGGTGTTGTGCACTTCTAAAGTTTGTATTGAAGTTACCTCCACATCAAAGATATAATGAGTATAAGTAAAAAGGCTCTGACCCCATGTGATTAGACACTGCGTGGACTTGTAACCAGATGCTGCTAGCTCTACAGACTGCACATTGCCAGGAGAAATGGTTCTGCTGCCAGGAGGAACCGCCATGAGATTTTGCTTTGTTGTGCTATCTTGCTCTCACTTCTTCTTCAAGAGAGAAAATAAGAGTGAGATGTAGAAAAAACAAAACATTCCTTCACTTACACAGATTTGAAGTAGCATTTTTCCTTTTTGTGTAACATTCCCTTCAGGGGTGGAGGGGTTTTGTCTAGTTTGTCTCCAGTAGGGCTCGCTATTGAGTCAATTAGTTACACTGGTAGGGGAAATTTCCAGCTCATGTGTGGGAGATGTGCATGGTAGTGGCCAGTTAAAAGCTATGCAAACACACAAGGACATGAGAGGTGGCATCAGAAGTCTGCTCAGACAGTGACAGGATCACAGTCCCTTTCCTTTCCCCTGTTCCCTCTGCATGGCCCACCGGATCCAGTCCCTCTCCATGATGGTAAAGTGGGGATGGAATCATAACCGCTCCCCCTCTATGACCCTGGTTCCCCTTCCTCTTGTCCTATGCTCACAAGGTTAAAATGTGTTATGGTTGCGGAAAGGTGTGTTGGAAAAAATATTGTTTTCAGTTCTCTACTGAATAGTCTTTTTACATATTTTTGGGTCATATAAACGAGAGCTTTCTTTGCCTCTGAATCCTTTTTTAGGTTTTGCCTGTACAGCACTTGCAAAATCTCTTGAATTGAAAAAAATATCTTAAAAGGGACCTAGACCCCTCCCATTACTTATCTTTTCTTACCATTGGCTGGCTCCCACATCACTCTGGTTTCCTTCCTTCCTATTGGTCAGCTCCTCCTCTTCGCTTCTGTCTTTCTCCTGGGCTTTGAGTCTTGTCCTGCCTGGAGCCTAGTACAACTACTGCTTCTGCTTGCCTGTGTCCTTGCACTGCAGGCTCCTGCAGGGACTTTTTTTGCTCTCTTTGTGCCATTGCCTACAATATACTTTCAGGGACAGTTGAGCATTTTCCACATTGGATACACCTTGGCCATGAGTTCAGATCAGCCGTTGGGTCAAAGTGCCCCCAACCCAGGTACTGTCCCAGTGGTCTGGGCTGGGAATCTCTAATCTTTCAGTACTTCGTTCCTCTGCATTCTCCTCAGTTCATTCAGTATTACATATTCTTATAACAAACAGTCGTAACACTCACAAGTTTCTAAGTGCATAACACAACATGCTTGTGAGAAGTTGGCCGGGTATATGCTGCCCACTAATTAAAGTGGGCATCCTGTACCAGTCCAAACAACCCTTATGGTGATTTAAGAGGTCAAAGATAACCTTAGAAAGCTATCCAAGTGGTAACTGTGGAGAGCGGCCTTCAGGATTAGTCTAAAAGGAATGTTAAGCAGCTTGTTTTACCAGAATGCAACCTTATAGTATTGGGTGAATGAAAGGAGAACCACACAGTAGTTATAAAAATATATATTTATTAATATAACACTCTCTAGTATAATAAAGTATCTTCTACATAAAGTTAACCACAAAGTACACAAGACTGTAGCACAGAAACAATAGTAAATAGCACTAATACAAAGTGGGCTCCAGGGAGAGACCAAACCATATTCTAAAATAGTGGTATAAGAACCACGACTCGAGTCAAAACAATGTCTAGAGGATGTAGAATCACTAGAACCCCAAGGAACAACCCAAGGTGAGTAAGTAGGGACCCCACGGAGGACGGGTGCAGTGTGGGAACACGACTGTGTGCTCCGTACAATTCTATAGGAGAGTCGCTGTTGAAGTTTTAGAGTTTAAGGACCTTTCCCAGTGGTTTCGAAGAAACCCCGTAGAAGTTAGGAGGTTGGAGAGCCACCTCACCCATGGAAATCGAAGTACCAGAGTTACCTATCCCAGGGAAGCCGGGTGCATAGGTCTGAAGTGGCGTCGGAAACCGCAGTCAAACCCAATGGAGGACTTCGAAGAAGAGCCGCTGCTAGAAGGAAGAAAGTGTCCGTTAGAATCCAAAGGTGGATTCTTGTTGAAGAATACCTGAAAGCAGAGAGGACAGAGTCTGGGTCACTCAAGAGTGACCAGGGGCTCGGTAGACGAATGCCCACCGATGTCGGGTGCTTCAGTTGCATTGAGGAGGTTCTTGGCTCTGCAGCCACCGGGACCAGGAGACATCGAGAATGACCAGGAGCCGGATACGAGCTGTCCCACAAAGGATGTCGAGAACTGAGGGGGTCAATGTCCAGCTGGAGCACCAACAAGCCTTGGCAACGGCACCCCACGCAGAAGGTCAAAGAAGGTTACGGTTCAGACCAGCAATGTCCAGGGGTCTAACCAAACACAGGAGAGTCAGAGCAGGCCAGGAGCAACCAGGAAAGCCCAAGAAATTCAAAGTTGACCCTCAAGTGGACCCACTGGCCGAAGGCACAGGAGTCGCAAGAGGGCCTCAAGCAATGTCACAAAGCAGCAGCCCACGGAGCACCCATAACAAGGAGGCCAGATTTCTTTGTAGGAAATGGTGCCAGAGGTTAGGGCTACTTGGAGCCCAATGCACTTGCTAGGGGAATGCCAACAAGCATATGCACTCACAAATGATTGCGGTGCACAGGGCTATGGATATTGTAGCCCCCACGAGGGATTCTGGCCTTAAACTTGGTAAGAGGGCAGCTTGGACCTCAAGAGATGTAGAAACTTACCTCCTGTGTTGCTGGAGCCTTCGTAGTCCGTAGGAGCTCAGGATCAGCAGACTGGTCAGTTGTGATGTGGTGCCTGCGGTTGCAGGGGTTTGACTCCTTCACTCCAAGGGAGATATCTTTAGTTGTTCTTGATGCTCCACAGGTTATGCACAGAGCCAGTATGGTGCACGGGCACAGACGATGCTTTATACTGAGAGGGAGATGAAGTTGGGCCCAAACGAAGTCCAGAGTGTCCAGACGGTCGAAGTTCAGTGGCTTGTGGTTCATAATCTAGTCCACGTCGAATCCTGGGTCCTTCTGCCAGGTAAGCTCTTTTGTACCCACGGGAGAGGGTTGGACAGATTCAGGGGACTCTCCCAGGGGTGAGTCTAGACAGAGGGGAGGTTACTCCCATGTCCTTTGTCCAGATTCGTGCCAGAGCAGGAGCCAACGGCACCCAGGAATTGTTTGAACTGGAGTATACACAGGGACACCAAATGTGCCCCTCATGCAGACTTTTGGTCGCCGGCAAACGCACCCACCCAGGCCTAATACACTAAATCCTGTCTGGGAGGTGGTCACACCTCCCTGTGACAGGATGCCTATTGTTCTGTCTTTTCCTGCTCGAGCTTGGCTCAGCAGCAGGAGGGCAGAAATATGTCTCTGGTCGACAGCAACCATTTTGGACTGCCGGGACTAGAAGGCTGGTACCGGGAACACCAGTGTGGGTATGATTCCACAATGTTTGACACCAAACATGATAGGGTTACTTTTAGCCGTTTTAGAGTTGGGCATAATACCACTCTATATGTCGCAAATGGCTGAAGCACTGACAAACTGAGAGAATGGAATCCGTAGGCTGCAGGAGTGTCCTGCTCATGCAGTGGCACGCTCTAATTTAGAACCAAGCACCCTGCCTTCAGGATTGTTAAGGCCTGCTATAGGGGTGACTTACAGGTTTTAAGTACAGTGACCCTTAGATATAGGAAACCTATATCTTAAGTAAGTGGTGCATGCACGAACTTACACAGACTGTAATAGCAGGCCTGTAGGTTCCATTTTGCATGGCCTCTCATGCGTGGCATAATACATGCTTCAGCCCATGGGAGGCCTCTGGGGTACCTATGCCCTGGGTTCATGGGTACGATATACTAGGGACTGTCAAGGGTACCCCAGTATTCAATCTGGAGTGTACCAAAATACATAACTTTACAGTTTAGGGAGAAAGCAGATAGACTGGGGTCCTGATTAGCAGGATCCCAGTCCGACTAGTCAAAGACAGTATCACATTTAGCAACAAGCATTTGCAATGCAATAGGTCTCGCATTTACATGAGTTTTAGCTATTGGCATTGAAAATGACAATGCCTTTTTATTTATGTTTTGGTTTTTAAAACATAAATAAAAGGCGTTGTCATTTACAATGCCAATAGCCTAAACTCGCGTACATGCGAGACCTATTGCATTGCAAATGCTTGTTTTATGAGTAAGGCTCCCTGTTTTCCGTTTTTACTGATTTTTACAGATAAATACAGACAGAAAACCATTTATTTTCTTGTCTGTATTTATTTTTAAATGCGGATAAAAACGGAAATTGGGTGCTTTTTGAATGATTCTAAATACACTTTGCCAAGACCACCAGCCCAATAACTGTGTGGATTGATAGGTAAGGGGTTAAAAGAGAAAGAGATTTTAGTAAAAAGGCTTAAACAGCAGTGCCTATGCGCAAGGGTGATACTGAAAAGTGCATATTTTCATCTAAGTGCATTGATTTATCTTCTGAAAGGTGTTCATATCACTGAAACCTGGCAGGCATTCAAGCATGACTGCATATTTATTGGTTGAATAAATGTGGAAATATACCAGTTTCAGCGTTACTTTTTTTAAAAATGTGTAATAAATATGGATAAATACAGATAAAGTTGACAAAAAATAAATATGGATAAATACAGACGGAAATGACCAAAAAATAAATACCATAAAACCGGAAGCCCTATTTATGAGGTATGGGAAGAGTAAGTGGTTTGCCCAGAATCACAGGATGTTGAGCGTCCCTGCCGAGACTTGAACCTGGTTCCGCATCTTTGAGGTTGACCACCCTAGCCGTTAGGCCACATCCTCTCCGCAATAATTGTTTATTATATAATTAATTAAAGAGGGTGTCACCCTCGGGGTAGACAGGCACGTGGATATGCAATTTACTTTAACTGGTGTCTGTCACAAAAAAACTCACATTTTCACTTATGATGTTGAGGTAGGTGAGACAAGACAAAGAACCAAGCCAAAAATTTGCAGATGAGCGTTACTGTATGCAGGGTAAGGTGGGGTGAGAGGGTAAGCGGCAAAGTCTGGCAAGTTAAGTAGGTAAACATTGAGAAAGGTACAGTCGATAGCGGAGCTCGGTCTCTAGCTCCTCGGACCTCAGTCTCAATGGCATTTATTTTAAGACAATCTACACACATTGGTGAGCAGCAATGCCGGCCAGTCTTTTCCTACCAGAGTTCAAAAACAGATCTTGGTTCTATCTGCTGTAATCAGAAAGAAGGACCCATTGATTACTGTATGTCCATTAGGGATCTGTTAAAAAGCTCGACAGAGAACGGAAATAATTGATACATGGTAGAGGAAATACAGGTTTGCTCCAAAAATCTCATAAAAGGGCGGCTTACTTCCAAATTTCAACTAAACTACATGTCCATCTACACTGCACCAACTACAGTCAGGGCACACGCCTATGGCCCACCGATTTTACAGCCATGTCAGACGCCAGTGAATTCCTAGATCAGCATCTAAGGGGCATATGTATCAACATCTCCATTTGCGATTCTCAAATAGCGATTTTTTGAGAATCGCTATTTGAGAATTGCAAAACGGGATGTATTTAAAAATTCGCACAAATTTTGCGAATTCTTAAAATTCCTTAATTGCGATTAGCAAATTGCAAAATCGCAATTAAGGAATACCTTCCCATTCATTCCTATGGGCCAGGAGGCCCATAGCAATGAATGGGAAGTCCTTCTCAATTTGCAATTCGCTATTTGCTAATCGCAAATTAAGAATATTTGCAAAGGTGCAAGGGTGTCATGATGACACCCTGATGCACCCCTGAAATCAACATGTGTGCACATATGGCGCACATACATGCCCTAAGGGCATGTATGTGCGCCACATGGCACTTTAAAATATGCAAAAAAGGGCATTTTTCAAAGAAATCGCAATTTACCACCAACTTGAAGTTGGTGGTAATTTGCGATTTCTTAAGGAGAAATCGCACAACTTGGGTGCGTGTTACATTGCATTTAAGAAATCGCAATTTGCGATTTCTTAAATGCTTACGCAAACTTAAGAAATTGCAAATTTAGCGATTCCTTAAGATTGCGAGGCTGAAATGCCTCATACATCTCATTTTGCGATTTTGTATTCGCAAACGCTGTTTTTTTGCGATTCGCAGCGTTTGCGAATACAAAATCGTTTGATACATATGCCCCTAAGTGAGCTCTGCTGTAATGCGAGAAGGCCTAGGCAAAGTCCGGGGAAAGGGTTTATTTTTAAACCTTGCCTAAACCAAAACCTCAAGTTAATGAATAAAGCACATTTCCGTGTGACTGAGAGCCTGTACATGACGGCGCAGTGCTATACTCCTGAGCACAGAAAGCCCTCTTTTGCCCTTTACTTTTCCACATGATTTGATAAGAGAAACATTATTTACTTTAACTGCATTTCTTAGAAACGCGCCAGAAGTTGTTTACAACTAATGTTAACGGGTCAGATTGTTTTGCAAGGCAGAAAGCAACAAAGACCACTTTGTGCCAAGGTCCATGTCCCGGGTACATGTTTTTAACACCTGGTGGAAAGCGGGGGCTGTAGTTTCGAGCTCAAAAATGTTAACCTG
This sequence comes from Triturus cristatus, assembly GCF_964204655.1. Taxonomy (NCBI): domain Eukaryota; kingdom Metazoa; phylum Chordata; class Amphibia; order Caudata; family Salamandridae; genus Triturus; species Triturus cristatus. Next base: position 886,586,903 of record NC_140594.1, read on the forward strand.
CTTAATGTCCAATACTGGGTTATTCGAATGTGAAATAAACCGTTCGAAACTGGTTTGTGGAAACATTAGGTTTACTTTTTGTCAACGTTGACACAAAAACATTAGTACACTGCTAGTAAGTTAATAACCCAAAGCAGAATAATTCAAAGAAATTATTAGTTTTGTTTTTTAATTTGGTTTTGTGGTCTAAATCTACTCAAATTGTAAGGGCAAGACAAGCATTTTTTTCTACTGTTCACGCGCCAGACAATTCATTATTTGCGGAGGTCGAACCATGATGTAAAAAAACAAGAGAACAAGCATCGCGGCACCGGCGCTTTACTTTGAACATTAAAAGTAAAGCGCGGGTGCCGCGAATATAGCAAAAGTAAAGAAATAGATGTTTTTTTCTATTTCTTTACTTTTGCGTAAGTGAAAGTCATCACCGTTTTAATGACCTGTGAAAGACTGCTGCCGGCCGGCTGCGTGCGTGCACACTCGTGTGAACGCAAGCGCTAGGCCAGCCAGCAGCACTTTGAAAACTCATCTACAAAATGTCTCTCCGAGCAGCGCATGCGCGCTGACTCAGCGAGACCTAAAGAGTGGGGGTAACCATAAGAAGCAGATCCTACTTTCCTACAATGCTGCGCTACATTTTTTCCAAATTTGGGTATTGCTCATTGCAGCGCCCGCCGCTCAGGAGTACACAGTAGCAGCCCGTGCAGGTAAGCGTGCGGGGGCGAGGGGCGAGGGGGGAGACAAACGACAGGATAGCAAATGTAAAATAAATAAACCACTTACTTTGTGCTATCCGCATCACTGAGTCATGATTGAGCAAGCACAATGTAAGTAGTCTTATTTATTTATTTATTTATTTTACGTTTCCTATCCCGCCACACCGCTCTTATCTGCAAGGGCCACTACTGGAAGTACACTATTCTATTCAGCAGCATGCAGGTAACACACGTCTGCGGCTGGTGTTGTAGTAACCCACAAATGTCTCTAATCGAAACTAAAATCTGTGACCTGAAGGAAACACCCAGATCATGAAAGTAGGCCCATTGCACACGTCAGCAGTAGTTTCATAAATCCAATGAACTGCTTTTCAGAAAACAAAATCTATATGACCTGTAAGTTAGAACATACATCTCATTCAGCCGGTACAACAATTCATTAAGCCTCCGTTCAAGTTGGACTTATGCCCTCAGGAGGTGCATTAGCCTACTGAACTGTCCTATAAGAACTGAAATTGGCGACTTGCATGTCATGAACAGATCCAAGCGCAATGACCACGTAAGCTGGGTTTACAAGACAGGGGTCACTGTTTCCTTACAAAGCAAACACAAGGCGATGATGGACGGAGCTGTACTGTTGCCATTGGACGCAGGATCAAGACTGATTTGCAAATTGCTAGGTTCAGACTTGGAATGGCACGGGGAGCAAAATAATTATGGATTTAGGCCCAGATCTCTGTACTGGGGTGAATGTAGGACACTGTTTTGCATTCTGTTCATCAATTGTTGTTTTTACTGTTTCCATACAGCATAGTTTCTGCTGCAGGTGCGGTAACTGTCCAAGCTGCATTATCGATGTGTAGAGGCGTACCTGTTGCACATAAACCCCGCCCTCTGCCCAGGCAGCACACCATGTGCTTGTTCACACTGTACACAGAGGCACTGTCCCGAATGCTAGAAACAAACACTTTAGCCACTCCCACCTCATCCAGGGTTCGCTTCCACCACTGCCCCACACTAATATAGGGCTCCCGAGACATCAAAGGGGAGATCAGCAGGGGCAGGGGCACTAACCGTTCCGGGAAATAGGCATTATGTGTCACATACGAATATTTACCGCTGACACCATTGGCCCATTTCAATACTTGCTCATGGACATCTCCTGTATCTAAACACCATCTGCTCATGAAATTATCTGCCCCTGGCCATCACCTGTCTGTAGTCTGCCACTGGTATTATCTGCCCTGCACCTTTGCCCAGGACCAGTGCTCATCATTTGTATTGTAACTATATGTGCCCTTACCAGTGATGCCTACCAACTCACAAGACCCTGTCCGAACCCCTATGTGCCCCTAGACCTCTCTTTCACCCCCACCCTCCCCTAGATCTCGGTTATTTTTAAAGCCCACCCGATAACAGTTATTCTTTTAAAACACACTCCACGCTCTCCTCCTGCTCTCCATAACCCCGCCCACTTTCCTTTGTTTCTAAACCCGCCCCCTTTTCTGTTGTTTCTAACACGCACCCTGTTTCTCAGACCTCTCTCTCCCGCTCTCTATTGTGTTTCCCACCCTCCTCTTTCGTGTCCCAAATCCCCTGCTCTATTTGTTTTGCATGTTGAACTACAGTGTGGGCTACTGTGCACCATGGCTTAAAGTAAAAATAAAAAGGCTCTTTGACTGGGTCAATACTGGCCGCTTCATAGTGCATTTTGTTTTCTTTAAGCCATGGTGCACAGCACCTTGTGCTGCTGTGGAACATGTAACAGACATTGGCAAAACCAATAGATTTTGCATAGGCGAGACCTATTGGCTTTGCCAATGCTTGCTTTATAAATTGTTGCATAGGAGTATATTAAGTTGTGAAGAATGACTCTTGCAAACTTTTCAAAATTCTAGCGAACATTACAACATTTGTGAATTAAGGGTGATACCCCTAATTCACAAAGTTTTGTGCATGTTAAAATCATGACTTTTGTGCGCCTTTCAAGTTGTTGTAAGTACAAAAATGCCAATATCTATCCTGTTTCAAAATCGCAAGTAAAACAGTGTTTAACTTAATTTTCGAGAAAACAGCATTTCTGTTTTCAGCACCAACAAGCACTCGCACTTGATGAAATACTGCAAGTTTGCGCAGTGGTGGCTGGCACGGATCGGTGGTGGCATGTGGTGTGGGGGCGGGGAAAAGGGGTAAATAAAAAATAACATTAAACACACCTTCTTGCCGCGTCCTCCCTCACCACATCCTCTATGGAACAGGAACCCACCAGGCTGAAGCTCCCTTGAGCCAATCACAATGCTGCAATGCAGCGTTGTGATTGGTCTGAGCGCCGTGGTTCGGCAATCATACGGGGGCAGGGACCTTGGTCATTTTCTCCATTAAGGCTGTAATGCAGCCTGGGTAGAGAACATGCTAAGTGCGAATGAATGTTTGGCTAGCCGGAGAGGGCCGGCCAAACATTCATGCGCACTTAGGGAGGGAAAACCACTCCTCCAATCCCCTGCTCTGTCAGCAGAGCAGCCCTGCCATGCACCACCTGGCAAAGCTGCCGCGCCCGTTAACAGGAGAAAATTAAATGACAATAACTTTTAGTTATTATCATTGTATCTTTCCTTACACTGCTGAAAAGCAGTGGGGCAACACTCCTCCACCTTAGCGGAGGAGCCGCCACTGAGTTTGCCTGGAAAAACAACATGTGTGCCTAGTAACAAAAGGGACAAACTCTGGGAGCATGGTTATTCAGGCCTGTAACAGGACTGCGCGAAACTACACTCAAGCAATCCAAAAACTACACACTGCTACTGTTGCATGCCTCATTAAAGAAGCAAGAAATAAAGGGAAAATAACTTGCAAGGTTTCCTACACACTACATTACCTTTTCCAAGTGAGAGATTAGGCTTGGGTTGGAGCCATAATTAATAGCCAGCCACAAATAAGAAGTCAGTCTTTTAACTAGACTTGAAGCTGCAGGCTTAGCACACAGCAGCTGTGAATAAACCAAGTCTGGCACCTTTCCATCACTCATAAATTCCTTGGCAAGAACCCCCAAAGCATTCGGTCTGCAGTCAAATTCCTCGAAAATAAATCTCCAGCCAGACCCTTCCTAGGTTGGTCCTGGCAAATATTACAGCTGTCACGAAGAACCTCGCATTTTTCAACACACTCCCTGTGTACTGATTTCTATTTGAATTTACACATTGACCTTTAACCTTTGCTTTGTCAGTGACTCTCATATGAGGTTAAACTAGCATTACTACCTTACCCTGGTTTATGTTGGGATTCTTTATATCCTTTCCCTGCTGATGTCAGTAAAGTTTATTTTTCTTTCACATTTTCCGTAGCATTTGACTTTTAGCACTCACTGAAAGTGCCCATCTCTCTTCATAGCATCTGGTTGCTTGCATCCTCTTTACACTCTGTGGTGTGTTTACATTTTCTCTTTAACCTAAGCCAGTGATTGCCACCTCTGTCAGTTCAATCAATCAATCAGGGATTTGTAGAGCGCACTACTCACCGGTGAGGGTCTCAAGGCGTGGGGGGAGGGAGTGTCTCGGGCAGCTCCAGTCATTCAAAAAGCCAGGTCTTGAGGCTCTTCCTGAATGCTTGCAATGTGGGGCTTCGTCTGATGCTGAGGGGGAGTTCGTTCCAGGTCTTGGCCGCGACGTAGGAGAAGGATCTACCTCCCGTTTTGACTCTGTGGATGTGTGGGATTTCTGCCAAGGCTAGTTCAGCAGAGCTGAGGTTTCCCTTGGGGATGTAGAAGGAGATTCTTTCGTGGAGGTATTGGGGTCAGGTGTTGTGGAGGGCTTTGTAGGCGTGTGTGAGCAGCTTGAAGGTCACTCTTTACTTGACGGGAAGCCAGTGGAGGTCTCGTAGGTGCTGAGAGAAGCATTTGGTAACATCGTGTAATTGCTGACAGATAACTGTTTTAAAACCTGTCATGTTGTCAAGTTTTAGTAGCATTAGAAGCCAGTCTTTGCTTATGAATTGATTAAATGAGTTAGGCTTTGACACGAAAGTGCAGTCCTGAAATATGTACATTGTGTGCAGTTCCCTCACCACTTCCACAGTAGTGAATGAGTTTTGGTAAATTTCTATGGATAGTGGTTGTTGTCTAGAATCACACAGTGAGTCTGTGTGCATTTGGGAACCACTGTGAGAGAAGCATTTGGTAACATCATGTATTTGGTGACAGATAACTGTTTTAAAACCTGTCATGTTGTTAAGTTTTAGTAGCATTAGAAGCCAGTGTTTGCTTATGCATTGATAAAATGAGTCATGCTTTGACACTAAAGTGCAGTACTTAAATATGTAGATTGTGTGTAGTCTCCTTATCCTTTGCACAGCAGTGAATGAGTTTTGGTAAGCTGCTAGGGATAGTGTTGTTTGTCTAGAATCACACTGTGAGTCTGTGTGCATTTGGGAACCACTATGAGAGAAGCGTTTGGTAACATCATGTATTTGCTGACAGATAACTGTTTTAAAACATGTAATGTTGTCAAGTTTTAGTAGCATTAGAAGACAGTTATGGCTTATGCTTTGATTAAATGAGTCAAGCATTGACACTAAAGTGCAGTCCTGAAATTTGTAGATTTGTATTTGTATTTGTATTTGAATTTGTAGGGTGCACAGCTACCCACAAGGGGTCTCCCGGCGCCGATAGAGTTAGTGATTACCCATCGCAGTTGTTAATGAGAGAAAAGCCAGGTTTTAAGGTCTTTGCAGAATTTCAGTAGAGATGGTTCAAGTTTCAGCGTAGCCGGGAGAGAGTTCCACAGTCTAGGGGCAACGCAAGAAAAAGAGCAACCGCCCATTCTCGTCAGTTTGAAGCGGGGAATCAAAACGTTGCTCTGAGCTGATGATCTGAGGGTGCGGGATGGAAAGTATGGTTGAACCAGGGCCTTAAGATAACCTGGAGCCGACCCTAGCTTGATTTTATGCAGAAAACAAAGGGCCTTGAATTTAACACGGTTTGTAATACGGAGCCAATGAAGGTCTCTAAGAAAAGGAGAAATTGAAGATCTCCACGGGACCTTACAGAGGAGGCGCGCGGCTGAATTCTATACAAGCTGAAGTCTCCTCTGAAGCTCCTGTGTAGCACCTAGGTAGAGCACGTTGCCGTAGTCCAGGCGAGAGGTGACTAAAGCCTGGACCACCTGGCGTCTTGTCCATACCGGGAGCATCCACAAAATTTTGCGGAGCCATCCCAGGATGGAAAAACAAGTGGCTGCAACCTTTGCCACGTGATGTCGCATGGAGAGCGATTCATCCATGACAAAGCCAAGATTGCGAACCTGGGTCACTGGAAGGGGTAGTGGGCCCATTTCTGCCGGCCAATGTGCAGGGCCCCAGAGGTGCTTTTACTTGCCCAGAATAAGCACCTCTGTCTTATCTCCGTTCAGTTTCAGGAGGTTCGCCTGCATCCACTCTGCCACTCGGCTAAGTCCAAGTTTAAGAGCGGATGGAGTATTAGCTGCGGCCGATGAAAGGGAGAAGAGGATCTGAGTGTCATCGGCGAATGAGTAGAAGGAAAGACCGGAGTCTTCCATGATGGTAGCTAGGGGTCTCACGTAGATATTAAAGAGCATAGGGCTCAGTGAAGACCCCTGCGGAACACCATACGCCGATGAGCGAACAGAAGAAGAAGAACCGGAAGAGACAACCTGAAAGGTGCGATGATCTAGAAAAGAGGCCAGCCAAGCAAGGGCAGGGCCAGTCACTCCAGCCGTTCTCAAGGCTCTCAGAAGAATAGAGTGTGAGACCGTATCGAATGCGGCGCTTAAATCTAAAAGAATAAGCGCCGCTGTCTCGCCATGATCGAGACGGGTGCGTAGGTTCTCAGGGACCCCCAAAAGGGTTGTTTCAGTAGAGAAGTGGGAGCGGAAACCCGATTGGGACGGATGTAGAAAACCTATGGTCTCCACATGAGATGTAAGATGTAAGTTGATATGTCTCTCCAGGATTTTTGAGAACATAGGCAATAGAGAGATGGGCCGAAAGTTGGCAAGCGTCTTGGGGTCTGCACCGGGTTTTTTCAAGAGTGGCACTACCAGAGCTCGTTTCCATGCATCCGGGACTGTAGATTCTCGCAATGAGGAATTGAGGAGCTCTTGGATGATTAGTAGCGCATCAGGGGAAAGTTGTCGAAGGATGTTCATGGGAATTGGGTCTAGAGGGGAGCCTGAGTTGACCTTAGTTAAACAGGCAAGCAGCGAGTTGGAATCTAACAGGGGCCATTCAGAAATCAGTGTCTCCTGGGGTAGCGGGCTCAGTAGGGCCCAAGTGGAGGGGTCAGGAGGGGGTAAAGGGGAGGCTCGGGACAGGGCTATATGAATAGTTTCGACTTTGGAAATGAAAAAGTCAGCAATTTCATTGCATTCCACTTCCCCTAGCACAGGTGGAATGGGACCAGTCTTTGAGCCAGCTAACTTCTTAACCATGGAGAAGAGGGCTTTCGGCCGATTGATGGCCTTTTCGATAGACTGTGAGGCAAACAGAGCTTTTGCCTTTCGGCAGGCTTGATGGTAATGCCTGAGTGGTGCACGATAGATTAATTTATCATTCGGGGCATAGGTTTTTTTGTCAAGACCTCTCCATGTGTTTGCATTTGGATTTAGATGCTTTCAGGTCATCCGTGAACCAAGGGGCGGGGGCGAGATGCGGAGTTGGTGGCCTGAGACGCACTGGCAAATGGTGATTGATGTTAGAAGTTAGCCAGTGGGATACTTCTTGAGCCAAAGCGGTGCACCCAAGATTGATGTTGGGGCAACTGGCCATAAGAGAGGTGTTAAAGGCCGAGATATTCAGCTTAGACCAGGCTCTGTGGCTATTCCTAGTACCAGGAAGAGACATACACTTTGTGAGATCAGCAGGCAGAGTGAAATGAATAGCATAATGATCGGACCAATCAAGGGGGAGGGCAGGGGAAGTACAATCAAGCAGAATGTTGGAGATGACAGGGTCAAGTAAGTGACCTGCCTGATGGGTAGGGCCTTGGTTGCGAAGTATTAAGTTAATGGCCTCGCAATCTGATAGAAATGTTCTACTTAGTCCGTTCTGCGGGTCCTCTAAATGGAGATTTAAGTCTCCCAGGATGGTGAAATTAGCTGCCTTCATAGCATGGGGGGCTACGCAGTCAGCAAATGAGGTTAGCCACTGTGTAGGTTTGTCAGGGGGGCGGTAGATTAGTAGGCCTGATAGCGTCAGTCGAGGGGAAACTGCTATCTTGAAAAGTGCGGCTTCACAGTTTGGGAGGGGAACAGCATCCAAAGAGCAGGAGTGGATGTCTTTAAAAATGATCGCTATCCCCCCACCTTTCCCGGTGGCTCTGTTTAGCCTGACTATTACATAACCAGGTGGCAAGGCACAAGCTACGTCAGGGCCGGAGCTAGCATGGAGCCAGGTTTCCGTTAGGAACAGGGCATCTGGCTGGGTGGAAGACAATAGATCGAAGATGTGGTCTCTATTTTTAGGCAAAGATCAACAGTTAATACTCCAGAACTTGTAGGGAGGGATTAATGGCACTAAAGGTGCAGTGTTACCGGAAAAGGCAAAGTTACAGAGCGGGCATTTTGATGATGTTTTGAGCGAACAGTCAAGAGGTGTGCAAGAAGGAGGAGTATTGTTAAGGCTATGAAGCTCCTCAGAGGAGTAGGCGACCAAGCTGCCAAATGAAAGCCCCAAATGGGCAGAGTGTCGGACAGCCGGGCGCCTCAGGGCGCGGATGGGCGCAGACGGGCTTGCCTTTGGCACGCCTTTGGCGCGCCCGCTGCGCGGTCGAGAGGTAGCGTTTGTTATATAGGAGTAGGAGAGGGAGGGACTCATCCCAGCACAGGTGCGTTGAGACACTCAACCCCCAGCGGCGGCAAGCCCTGCCTCCAACGCGTCAGATTCGTATCGTCTGCGCGAGGAGCGGGCAATGGATGCGGCGGTGCAGGGTGAGTGCAAAGCTTGTGATTTAAAAACACAGAGTGCTAGTAAATAAAGCACACAAAATAAAGCATACAAGTTTAAAACCTTCTTAACAATCTGACCTCCGGCATTCCGCCTCAGAGGAGTCGCAATCACTGAATCTAAGGCGAGTGGGGGGGTGGGGGAATAAGTAGGTAAATGGGCGGGACTCGTCCCAGCACAGGTGCGTTGAGACACTCAACCCCCAGCGACGGCAAGCCCTGCCTCCAACGCGTCAGATTCGAATCGTCTGCGCGAGGAGCAGGCAATGGATGCGGCGGTGCAGGGCGAGTGCAAAGCTTGTGATTTAAAAACACAGAGTGCTAGTAAATAAAGCACACAAAATAAAGCATACAAGTTTAAAACCTTCTTAACAATCTGACCTCTGGCTTCCGCCTCAGAGGAGTCGCAATCACTGCAGTTCCCTTACCAATTTCACTGTAGTGAATGAGTTTTGGTAAACTCCTAGGGATGGGGGTGCTTGTCTAGAATCACACTGTTAGTGTGTGTGCAGTTGGGAACCACTGTGAGAGAAGGATTGGGAAACATCGTGTATTTTCTGACAGATAACTCTTTTAAAACCGGTCATGTTGTCAAGTTTTAGTAGCATTAGAAGCTAGTCTTTGCTTATGCATTGATAAAATGAGTCAGGGTTTGACACTAAGGTGTGCCAGAACGGAAAATTTAAAAGTTTTACCTAGGCACTGTCCTAGAAGTAGTCTCATGATTTAGTCAGTTTCTAAGTACTTATGTTGTGAACCATACATTACCAAATAGACTGCTTCAAATGTCTATGCAGTATGCATGTAATCTTCTAACATACTATACACTTGTTTTTCACACCTTCAATTCCCTAGACAGTATCCATACACTTCCAGGAAACACCTTGTCACTCCCTTTGCAGTCCTGTGGTGACCCATTCAGCACCATGTACTAATCCATTCACTGTGCCAAAACCCAAACACTTATAAATTCACCAAGACTCTCTCTTTGCAGTACTCTAATCATTCAGTCAGTGCCTAAGTATTCGTGCACTGAGCCAGGCCTTAGCACATGGACTTCTTCAAACCCCTATCCACTATGCATGCAGTCTTCTAACCACCTAGACCCTTGTCTTTCACACTTTCAATTCCCTAGTCAGTATCCATACAGTCCAGCAAACATCCTGTCACTCCCTTTGCACTCTTCTAGTGACCCATTCAGTACCAAGTACTAATCCATTCCCTGCGCCAAAAGCCTACCACTTATAAATTCACCCAGGCACTCTCCTTGCTGTACTCTAATCATTCAGTCAGTACCCAAGTACTCATGCAGTGAGCCAGGCCTTATCACATAGACTGCTTCAAACACCTATTCACTATGCATGTAGTCCTCTAACCACCTACACAGTTGTTTTTCACACCTTCAATTCCCTAGTCAGTATCCATACACTTCCAGGAAACACCCTGTCACTCCCTTTGTAGTCCTCTAGTGACCCATTCAGCACCATGTACTAATCCATTCACTGTGCCAAAACTCAAACACTTACAAATTCACCAAGACACTCTTTTTGCAGTACTCTAATCATTCAGTCAGTGCGTAAGTATTCATGCACTGAGCCAGGCCTTAGCACATGGACTGCTTCAAACCCCTATCCACTATGCATGCAGTCTTCTAACCACCTAGACACTTGTCTTTCACACCTTCAATTCCCTAGTCAGTATCCATACACTTCCAGGAAACACCCTGTCACTCCCTTTGTAGTCCTCTAGTGACCCATTGAGTACCAAGTACTAATCCATTCCCTGCGCCAAAAGCCTACCACTTATAAATTCACCCAGGCACTCTCCTCGCTGTACTCTAATCATTCAGTCAGTACCCAAGTACTCATGCAGTGAGCAAGGCCTTAGCACATGGACTGCTTTAAATGCCTATCCAGTATGCATGCAGTCCTCTAATCACCTACACAGTTGTCTTTCACACCTTCAATTCCCCAGTTAGTATTCATACACTTCTAGCAAACACCCTGTTACTCACCCAGTGTGTCTCCTTATAGTACTGTAATCATTCAGTCAGTTAGCATGTAGTCTTTTAGTGAGGTAGGGTTTAGGGCATGAACTGCTTCAAAGTAGTATGCACTATGCATGTAGTGTTTTAACCATCGTCACACTTGTGGTTCAGGGCTATAGTTTCTTAGTCAGTTTTTACATAAAATGTGTTTGTACAGTAATGGAATAGTATACATTTGAAAGTTATTAATATACTTTTATTTGTGATTCTTTTTTGCAGATACTGTTTTTACAGTGTACATCCACTTCATTCCAAAGAGGTGTTGGGGAATACGATTGAGTTGTTTCAAATGAAAAAAGCAACAGGAAGTCCCATGAGTGTATGGGAAGAGAGCTTGGAAGCTCGTTGTTTCCCGCAGTTGTTTCCAACAAGAAAAGGTGGACGATATGATGAACGTCCTGTGCAGATTCCTGCATCTGAATATCGGACAACAAGATTATATGCAGAAGATCCAAGATTTCGTCAATGTATCCCTTATATGTTTCATCTTCTGTTTGAGGATTATTTGAAGAAACATCAACCACAAGTATTGAATGTACAAGAGAATGTGGCTAAAAGGAAAAAATCTTCTGGTAAGATCACGAAGCAATTTATTAAAAATGTTTGTAGGAGCAAACAGAATGTAGATAATGCTGGAATTACTGAGAATTTTTCAAGTAAGAAAAAAATTCAAAATAAGAGGAAAAGTAAAAAAGCAAATGGTCAGTCAAAGGAGATAAAGTATGGTAAAAGAAGGCAAAATCAGTATAAGGAATTACGCAATAAAATATTTTACAAGAGAATAGTACATAATTTGCTGAAAGATGTGAAGAAATATAAAAAGAGAGCTCTATTTTATAAAAAGAAGAAGCATATTGAAAACATTGTGGAAAAGGCTTTTGAAGTAAAAAGGAAACTGTTTATTTTAGTGTTAAACATAATTCGATCACTAGATAAACCAATATATGTAATGAAGGCCAAAAGTAGGAGGAAAAGAGTTATTAATAAAAAAATAATTTGTGATTTTTTTTTGGGAGAATGGAAACACAGTTCTAGTTCAGAGCCTTTTTTTAATGAAGAGAGTTATTCACTGAGCGAAAAATTATTGTATGCAGTTGACAACAGTGGTAGAGGTTATGAGGTTAGTGACGGTTGTCCAATTTAGAAAGAGAAAATGGTTGAAAGAAATGCAGAAGAAGTGATAGCTGATGAAGTTTTAGGGAGACGTGCTAAAAACCCTGTGTACACTTGGGATTGCAGTAGTGTTTGCAGTGTACGACAGGAATCTATTGAAAAATTATGTAGTTTGTTACGAGCCAATACTAAAAAAAGTGTGAAACAAAAGATTAAGCTGTTGCAAGGACTAGACCCTTGCAGAGTGAGAAAACAAACTGGTTTGCAAGGTCATTCTCTGGCTTGTCTTTCTAGGAAAGTTTGTCAAAGTGTTTTTCACCATTTCAGAATGCTGGCAGTACATCATACTCAAATGCGGAAGTTAGTGAGAAGGTTGTATTATGCAAAAAGTCCAGCACTAAAGTTAAGTGAGTTGAACAGTGCTCTTTTGCGTGGGTCAGTATCAGATGTGAAGCAGGTCTGTGATGATATTGAGTTTTGTTACTTTGGGCCTCAGCAAGAGGGTGAAGAAACTGACACATTAGTAGAACAAAATGTTGAAGACAATGTACAACCCGTAATTACAGAAATATTTGAGGATGAAATCACAAAGTTTAAGGTAATTTCAGGTGAAAGACCAAATGTTTCTTGTATTTGTTGTCGGCGAAGTCACTATAAAAATCAGACTAGGGGTGTCAATCTGTATTTAAAAAGTGAAATAGAAGATAATGATAAGTGGATGGAATTTGCAACTTATTTGCTGGTAGAGGATTGTTTTGATTTGGGATGTGAGCAGCGTATTTGCAAATATTGTTATAACAAATTAGATGAGAATAAAATGTCTGCTAGAGCTGTTCATAATAATCTAGAGTTGGTTGCTATTCCTCCAGAGCTGATAGATTTAAATACGTATGAGTCTATTCTCATACAATGTGTTCACCCGTTTTAGGCTATTGTTCGTATGGAGCCCAAAACAAGTAAATTACCTCCATCAGAGTTGCAAAGAGGATTGAAAGGAAGAGTTGTGTATTTACCATTAGATTTAAGGAAATATATTGAAACTATTGGTGTAGACCATGCAGAAAATGAGCCACTAGGCATTCTAGTTAATGGTGTTCCTACTAAGAATATGAAAATCTGGCAAGAGTTAGTGGATGTTAGAAAAGTGCAAAAGGCGTCATTGTATCTGTTAAAAAATAATGAGTACTATAGAAATGTGTTTGTTGGAGAAGAAGAAATAGATTTAGCAGAAGATACTGAAACTTTAAGTGGACAAATTGAAAAAGTGGACATGTTCAGATGTGAATAGATCTATGAACATTACAGTGTACATCCACTTCATTCCAAAGAGGTGATGGGGAATATGATTGAGTTGTTTCAAATGAAAAAAACAACAGGAAGTCCCATGAGTGTATGGGAAGAGAGCTTGGAAGCTCGTTGTTTCCCGCAGTTGTTTCCAACAGGAAAAGGTGGACGATATGATGAACGTCCTGTGCAGATTCCTGCATCTGAATATCGGACAAGATTATATGCAGAAGATCCAAGATTTCGTCAATGTATCCCTTATATGTTTCATCTTCTGTTTGAAAGTGACTTGTCTGGACTTTCATATGCAGTAAATCACATTTTAAAAACTGGAATGCATCTTCAAAATGTAACTGCAAAGGATTTTATGGATAAAGTGCATCAGAGAGATGATCATTTAGAATCTCAGTTGATTAATCTGATGGCATGTCAGCGTGGGACTAATGAATATTGGTACCGTCGACATGGAGAACTGAAATGTATGCTACGGAACTTGGGAACTCCTACATGGTTCGTTACACTAAGCTGTGCTGAGCATGCTTGGGATGATTTACTTGAATTTCTTCGAGAGGCAAATTCCAATATAAAAAGTATTGAATACAAGACACCTGGAGAATTGTGCTCTTTGGATCCTGTCAATGTATGCAGATATTTCAATCATAGATTTGAATCCTCCTCTTGGAGAAGTTGTGGATTTCTTTTGGAGAAAGGAGTATCAAGCAAGAGGTGCTCCTCACATACATATGTTATTATGGGTCAAGGACGCCCCCAAATTTGGAACAGATTCAGATGAAACTGTTTTGTCTTTCATTGAAGATTATGCTACATGTGCTCTTCCAAATAGCAGAGACGACAAAAACTTAAAACAACAAGTCTTATGATTTCAAAGCCACAGGTGTGGAAAATACTGTTGACGAAAGTACAAGTCAAAGGATAAGTTCTATACCAAATGTCGTTTTGGATTTCCATGTCCTGTATTATCCAAAGGAAGAGTGAACAGTTTTATGTCAGCTATACGACATACCATCACAAGAAAGTCTCCGAAAAACACCTACAACTTAAGAAGAAGCGAAGAATCAAAATACATAAATGACTACAATCCAGTTATTTTATCCATGTGGAACGCTAACATGGATATTCAGTATGTTGCGGACAATTCCGATGCTGTTGCTCGATATGTAACGTCTTACATTACTAAATCAGAAAAGACTGAATTGAAAGAAATGTGGGAAGAGATTTCTCACGAGAGGACTCTAAGTAAGAAATTATACAGTTTCAGTTTGAAGATGTTATCGCATCGTGAAATTGGAGCATATGAATGTTCAGATCGGTTATCATCTGCAAGTCTATATTCCAAAAGTAGAAGAATCATTTGGGTGAGTCTAGGTCTTGCAGGAATGTGAAATCGGGTACTGAGATCTGTTCAAGAAATTGAATATTTAGCAGAAAATGAACCAGAAAGTACAGATATTTTGAAAATGAATATGTTGGACAAATACTATCCAAATAGAAGTCATCATCTTGAGAACATGTGTCTCTATGAAGTGCTGCAAAACTACACTTTTAAACAGAATACTACAGAGAACATCAACGATGGAAAATATGGAGTGATTGGTTCCGAAGGATGTCTGGTGAAACAAAGGAAAGGAAATTTAATTAATCACAGAAAACTGAGTTGCGACACTGCTGACAAAAGGGAATTTTACTATTTAGCCCTTTTGTAAATGTTCAAACCATGGCGTTCAGAACTGGAATTACTTGGAGATTTTCCCAGCTATGTAGATTCATTTAATGCTTGTAAAGATAGCATACAATGCAGTGCTTTCGCAAATTATGTCAAAAAGTTGAATGATGAAATTGATCAAGAAGCTTAAATTTCAGCTGAGATTGCTAGAGACAGTTCTCAAGACAGTCAAAGTTCTGCTGCACTGAGTCAAGATCCACTAGGACAACCAATTGTTGAAAATGAAGCAGCGATTGCAATGAATGAGGTGGAAACAGCAATGTATCAAGCACAAGAAGATGAAATACAGTTAGGAAACTTGGAAGAGCAACTAAATGTTGAATAGAAACAAATATATCAGCAAGTGAAAGAGCAGATTGACCATGGATTACTTCATGAAAAGAGAGGGTGCTCATGTACATAATTTCAACCTATCCGAATGTATGTGAGTGGTCAAGCTGGAACAGGAAAAAATTTCCTAATTAAAGTAATTACAAGTTATCTGTAAAAAACAACTGAGTCGCATTTGTCTTGTGTTGTCACTGCTCCAACTGGGTTGGCAGCACATAACATTAAAGGAATTACTTTACATTGTTTACTAATGCTACCAGTAGAGCATGAGAACAAATTGGAATACCACAAGCTATCTGGAGAAGCTTGTTGTGAAGTTTCAAGAGTCCTGAAGAAAATGAAACTTCTCATTATTGATGAGGTGAGCATGGTTTCAAACTTGATGCTTGCCTTTGTGCATTTAAGATTGCAGCAAATTCTTAAAACAGAGTATGACGTGTTATTTGGAGGAAAACACGTCATAGTTTTTGGAGATCTACTGCAACTGACTCCGGTAAAAGGACAACCGGTATTTAAAACACTTGCCCGTGAAGATACCAGAAAGTCTCTTGGCAGTGTTGGTGATGTGAACATTTGGAGTAATTTTGAATACAAAGAACTGACAACAAATATGCGACAGGGAAATGATGCTGAATATGGAAGTATTCTTCAAGATATAAGAATTGGAATTCTTTCAAAACAAGGGAAAGAAGCTTTGGAGAGTCGATTACTTTGCAATGTCTTTCCAAATGAAAATGCAGTTCCTGCAAAAGTGTACGTGGAAATTGCTAAAAATAAGTCAGTGATTTGCTTAATGCCAACACTGCGTGAGTGTTCAATATTCAACGAAGAATTATTAAAACTGGAAAATGAAGAAATTGTAAAAATGGAAACCATCGATAAAATACTGCATGAAGGAATCACTATTATTATGACGGGAAAGTTGAGATCAAAACTGGATTGTTTAGAAAAAAAAATATCTAAAACTGCTGGTTTAGAAAAGACAGTGTATGCGTGTGTAAACTGTCGGGTAATTTTAAGGTGTAATTTGGATGTAGAGAAAGGTTTAGTTAATGGTGCAATGGGCAAAGTGGTGGATTTTGTGAATTATCAGACAAAAGAAGGAATTGAATTTTTAAAAATTACATTTGATCAGATTGATGAAGTTAAAGAAATTGGTCGTTGTTCAGTTCTTTTTTTGCTTGTTAAAGATTTATATGTCCGAAGGAAACAATTTCCATTTTCTCTGGCATATGCAGTGACTATTCATAAATCTCAAGGATTAAGTGTAGACAGTGCATTGGTGAACATTGGATCTACCGTATTTAAAGAGGGTATGGCATATGCTGCTTTGTCGCAAGTCAGAACATTATCTGTTTTTTTTTTTTGTTTTTTTTGAAAAACCTTTATTGACATTTCAACCAATAACAAGTATGGGCCTACAACCCCCGGGGCCGGCCGCTAAGCAGTCAGAGTAACAGAAATCAATATTTATCACAGGCAGCACCTCGGAGAGCAGAATCTCCATGCTGGTATACTCTCGGCCACTAAACAGCCCAAGTAGGAGACCATGATACAAAAGGTTTTCATTTTATAATAAGGGAGAATGGAAGGATCAGGTGCCAAACAGTTTCCCGGCAGCAAGAAATGGCAGGCAGAATAATAAACGTCCACAATAAACAGCAATTTATCTAGTCAATGGCGCTGAAACAAGAAGTTCAGGATGTGGAGGAATATCACGGCCATTTGCACCTGCAGTCCCCTGCCCTAAAACCCAGAAAACACCACGGAAATTGTGGCACACATGAAAACGCAGCGATTAACGACGAAGGAGTTCTACCCTGCTGATCCCAGAAACGAAAGACAAAGAAGAATAATAGAAGAAAAAGGAGGCCATGGAAAAAAAAGGGTTAAAGACTAAAGGATCCCCTCCCCCAACCCCCCACCCTGCACCTCTGCAGATGAGTACGGCCCCCCCCCCCCAGCAGCGTGCCTGTCGCCCCGGAACCAGACCCGAAATATAGAAGAAACAGAGAAAGAGGAGTAGGAAAAGAAACCCCACCAGACGGGGGGGTAGA
The DNA here is from genome assembly GCF_964204655.1 of Triturus cristatus. Classification (NCBI taxonomy): domain Eukaryota; kingdom Metazoa; phylum Chordata; class Amphibia; order Caudata; family Salamandridae; genus Triturus; species Triturus cristatus. Next base: position 886,604,143 of record NC_140594.1, read on the forward strand.
GAGAATATTAATAAACTGGAGGAGGGCCTTCAAAACACGCCCCCGGCTTCTCCCTCCCGCACAATTTGTTTTCCCCTAAAGCAAACATTAAGCAACACAGAATCGACCAAGTCAAAGAAGAATGGGGAGCATTATGCACCTATTACACTAACAGTTATGCCGTGAGAGCACGCAACCCCTGAGCCCGCCCGCCTATTAGATGACCACCTCTGAGGGATCAGCCTTATCCCTGGCCACTCTTTGCGAATCTACCCATGCATACCCATCGACCCAGTGCCATGTCCAATGCTACAAAGAAGAGGAGCGTCCAAAAGAGAACAGGAAGCGACACACACAAGTAGGGTGGAAGTCTCTGATCACCAACACAGTCAGCAGTATGGAGAGTCGTCTTTCCCAGTGCTGCCCCAGGATCTGCACCGCACACAAGGTCCAAGAAGGCGAAATCAGCCAGAGCAGGCGACCGTTGCTTGAATGTTGCCTGGGTTGCCGGAGGCCGCGCACGGGACAAGGCCACCACCCCCCACTCAGGTCCAAGACCTCCGGAACAGACCAGACCCACAGCCAGCCGATCACACGTTAAGATACTGTCCGGAGTTTCCAGCTGGTCACTATCCACAGGGGCGGCCACGACACTGTCCTCCTGTGTGCGGTGTAGGAAGTCCCCGTGTACCTGGGGACAGGCAGGCAGCAACTGTTCCAACGCTGATGTCACCCCATCAAGCTTACTCCCCAATACCCAGGCGCCGTGAACCAAGGTGAAATGAAGGGCACCGAGAGCCTCGAGAAGATCACCATACCCCAGCACAGCTCTCGGCGCTCGCTCCGCTACGCTCCTCATAGTCGCACACTTCCAATCGTGCTGCGACCCAGTGTACAGGATAGTAGACTTCGTCCTGTCAAGATGGCCGCCAAGTAGGTCCAACCCAGATTGGGACCAGGACTCAGGGACAAGCGCCTCAGGTTCCATGTCACTGGAATCAGGGTTTCGGGGGCAGGCAAAAAATATATCCGGCGTGTGGTCACGGACAACAGTCATCCCCTCCACGGACCTGCGCCCGCGAAAATCCGGGGGCAGTCCGCAAAAATCAGGGCGAGTTACGGGCGGCGGCCGGGCGGCTCACCGGCGAAGGCTGAGACAATCACCGGGGAATCTTGGATTAGCCACCTCGGGCATGCACTCGTTCCGCTACGCTTAGTGGTAGGAACGACCACGGCGAAATGTAGGCCGATATTCGCACCGCTCCGGTTAGGCCGACTCCACCCAGTCATCAAAGGCCGCTGTTGTTGAACTGCCGCCCGGCCATGTTGTCCACTCGAGGTCCCGGTTCCAGGGTTGCACAGGCCGCAAACTTCAACTGGACATTTCTCCGGCGATACCGCCGCCAGAAACTTCGGAGTCACACGATCGGTTGCCGCTCTCATTCACCAACACGGGCATATAGCGCAGGCTAAGGATCTCATGCAGGATATCTGTGCGGGATGCGGAGGTTCACAGAGCCGGGAGACTACGCTGCCGTCCCGGTCGCCATCTTGGCTCCTGCTATCTGGTTTGTTTTTGATTGATTTTGATGAGACAAAGGTTACTGCAGATGCAAACTGTGTAAAAGAGTATAATAGGTTAAGAAGGGTGTATGCTCCAAATTTAGGTCAATATCCTGTATTTGAAAAGCGTGTGGTTGGTCGAAAAAGAAGGTTAGAGAATATCTGTTCTGAAGGTGTCAAGAAAAGAAAAGAACAAGATAATGTTGTGATTGTAGGTAAAAAGAAATTGGACACTGTTGGAGAGATTGTTGGTTATCAGTTTGAAAATAGTTCTGGTGTCAACTGCTATGCTAATGCTAATGTAGTGGTCAATGTTGTTTTTTATCTTGAAGGTTTGTAAGAGCAAATTATGGAGAATCGTCAAAAAAGATTTTGTTCTCTGTTGCATTCTGTTTATAAAAAATTGACAACAGATAGAAGTAAAATACAATCTGTTTCAGATGTTCGTAGTCTTTTGGATGTGTGTTCTGGTTCTGGTTCTACACAATTTACACAAAATATCCAACAAGATGCTCAGGAATTTTTAATGTATATGCTTACCATTTTTGAAAATGAAGGTGTAGAAATAGAAAATATTTTTGGCCTTTCTTACAAATGGGAACATTATTGTGAAAATTGCATGTATACACCAAGGTAGACACTGAGAGATTTCTGTATTTAACATTACCAGTCTGTAAATCAGTGTCTTTCAATAAATTAGTTAAAGGTGCAATTCAAAACATAGAGTGTAGCCAATGTAAATCAGAAATGTTATCCACATTATTCTTAACAAAATATGGAAAATACATAATTTCAATGATGCAACGTTGTACAGCTGACGGAAGAAAATTGGATACTTTAATAAAGCAATTTGTAGCAGCACAACTATCAATATCAGGAAGGACTTTTGTAGCAATTGCAATAATATTCCACGATGGTCCTTCCACCACATCTGGACATTACACTGCCTATCTAAAATGTGACAAAGGCTGGACACTTTGTAATGATGCCCAGTTGGTTTTCAAACAACGTTTGCCTAGTGAATTACCAAATTCCTACCTAATATTTTTAAAGCCAAAGTTTTAGGAAGATAATTCACTCTCTGAGTATTTTATTATTATAATTTAATAGGACTACCATTGGACAATTTACATAAAGAAGAAGTGCAAAAATTCCATTTGGCCTCAAGGAAAGGTATATTTTTGAAATATGGATTTTTTGGTGGTCATTCATTCGGTGATTATTTTAATGCGGCAACATTTACAGTTTTTATAAGTTAAAGTTATAAAATGTTGTAATCGGTAGGCATTTCATATATGTGTGATTTGTATTTTCTGGTATTTTACTGAGAATAGTATGTTGTTTTTTTTACAATCTTTCTGTTAAGTGATGAGTACGATTGAAATCACTATTTCTAGTGAAATTCAATATATTCTGAGAACAGCAAAAAAGGCAAACAAATTACTTTGTGGAAATTATGCTGTGTTATAAAAAATTTATTATTACATGTTATAATTTTTTTTTTCTTTTCTTTCACAGATCCACATTTTTAAACAAGCAATTTATATGAATTTAGATTGCAATGAAAATATGAAAAAAATGTATACCCATTTGTATTCCTATTATTGTGAAGGTAGGTTTAACTAAGTCTCAATATGCAGAATGACGAGGTCTGCAAGAAGCTACAAAGTTGAAACACGTTTCTAAAAACACTCTGTTTATACCTATGTAGTTTTGAAATCTGACCATAATCAGATATCATGTGACCTGCAAAAAAAAGAGATTTGATGGGTTCATAATATTTCCCATTGTACCTATTGAAGGACCGCAATCATTTCAATCATTCTTCTTTGAGCATCTTTGCAGACAAAACTCTGTGCTTGCCTTCTATCATTCGCAAGGAATTTTAAAACCGGAAATATGTCACTTTTTGTAACATAGTTATTGCGCAAGACGGTCTTTTATATTTACAAAGAGAGGAAAAGGCACTCTGTGTACTTTTTCTACTCCATGTAAATACAACCTCATAATGCACAACACTTTGTGTTGAAAGAGTGTTTTATAAGTGTTGCTGTGCATGATTGCACTAAATACTCATAGAACAAGACACATGTCTAGATTTATCAGAAATCATAAATCTCGATATGTATGTGAATGCTGCACCATTCTAAAATTGGTGTAGGAAAGTACAATAAGGAAAATTATTTTTATTTCTCCACATTTGTATATCTTCAATGCATGCTAAAATGTTCAGCATACATTGAAGGAGAAAAATGCATTTTCTCATTGTTTTTGTGCAGGAAGGTGTGTCTTCCTGCAGAAAAACAAACAGCTTATGACACAGATATTCTTGCACTATGGTGCAAGGGTGCCTAATGTCACCACATGGCTGCAGTTTAAGCAGCCGTGCAGAGAGAAGCATAGATTTGCAACATATTTATGTACATATGTTGCATCCCTGTGCTTCGGAAGTACTACAGCACACTGTAGTTAAAGAGGTTACTGTGTGATGCTGCAGCACTTCCTCATAGTTCTGCACTTATACATTCACCATACTCTACTAATGCATTCATTCACTCAATTACGTACTACACATACATTCATCTAAACTTTCACACAGTACAAAGATATTTAGCTCTTTTTTTAAACCAGGAAAGTTAGTTCTTACAAGAACTTTTTTTTTTTCTTTCTTCTTTTATATATTTTTTTGGTTTTTCTAACAATTTTGTGATTTTTTTGGTTTTTCTGGAAAAAAAAAACAAAACAGGAGGAACCAAACAATGAACTTTAGGGAACAAAAAAAAAACTAAAAAAAAAACTAGCAAATGTGACTTTCTTGCCGGCGGCAGATCAGATCGATCGACTGCTCACCGTAGCACAAAGTCGCATTGCACTTAGTGCAGAGCACTTTTACATATTGAAATTGAGGACGGAAATCCAAGTTTTGGGCTGATGGATGCACTCTTGAAGTGCTCGGCTGCGATGAGGTCGAAGGCGCAGGAGCAGGAGTGTTTCTCATCCGTCGGCACTCTTGTTGTGCAAGATTGTTCGGATGAAGGGTCCTCAGGTGCTTCATCATACTTGCCGTGCCGCATGAGTATTTTTTGTTAGGATCCCCTCGCGACAGCACACATTTGCAAATCTTGCACGTGACCAAGGTGGCATTGGACTTATTCTGCCACTCGGGAAAAGTAAAAAATTTCCACACCACTGAAGAAAAACGTTCTTTGGGTGGTGCCTCCACCAAAAATTCATCCTCAGAAGTATGAGGAGATGCAGGTGATGCCTGCTGCCCTGAAGCCATTTTTAGGTGAAAAAAGTTAGAGCTAAGTGTAAACTTAGTCTAAAAAATCTTCTTCTCTGCAAAGAGATGCTCCTCCAAAGAAGGTCAAAGAAGAATGATTGAATTGGGTGGGGTCTTTCAATAGTTAGCAGAAGAAGTGTAATGAACCAATCAAATCTCTTTTTTTGCAGGTCACATGGGATCTGCGCACCCTGCGATTACGCAGCACGCACCCAGCGCGCATCCGCGAAATTGAATTAAAAAAATTATAGGCTTAGATGTAAAAATATATTAGTTTTAAAACTACTTTAGAGTTTGTCTTCAATTAATATTCACATGAAATACATATATATATAGTTTTTAAAATCTTAAGTATTTCGCGGGATCCGCGCACCTACCGCGTCATAGACGCAGATGACGCATCGCGGAAGCGCGTAAACGTCGCGTTACATACATCGAACGTGTCGCGTATAGGCTGGGAGTCGCATACCGGTCGCATTGCAATCGCGCACTAAATACGTACCCGATGAATACCATGCGTGGATGCTATCGCGTACGGATCGGGAGCGGTGCGCTTAGGGTGCGCGGTTCCAAAAACATGGAAAAAAATATATTAAATAAAGTTTTGAACATATAGTTAAAAAAATATTTTAAAAAAATTAAAAAATATGTTTGAAAAACCCATTAAATTCAAATAATATTTTTTAATTTTTAAAAGAATTAGTTGAAAAAATAAGTTTAAAAAATGGTGATAAAAAGTATTTTAAAAAAAATAATGAAATTGACACACTGAATTTGAAAAATATAGAAATCCAATCAAAATCATTAAACATGATATCTTCAGAGATAAGTTAAAGATAGGAATTAGCATTTAAAAAACCTTTGAAATTCACTGAAAAAACTATAGGTTTCATGCACGTTATAGTTAGGAATTGGTATTTAAAAAACATTTGAAATTCACTGAAAAAACCAAAGGTTTCAGCGGCGTTATAGTTAGGAATTGGCATTTAAAAAACCTTAGAAATTCACTGAAAAAAACCATAGGTTTCAGGGGCGTTATACTTAGCTGGACATTTCCCTCGTACAAAACCCTAGAAATTCCCCCATTATAGTTAGCTCAGCTAACTATAACTCGCGCCCCCGCAATGCACTGCTGATGACGTCACATATTACATCACTCATGACATGGTCAGTGACATCACTGATGAAATCACTGATGACATCACTGATGACATCTCAAATGACATCACTGATGACGTCATCCATGTGATAAATTAGAGCATCTTCTCACACCCTAATATAACCTTTGATACACCGACTCAAAATTTCAGACCGCCATTTTGAAAACCATAGATACTCCAATACCAATAACTACATACCCACTCATTGACTCTTAGGTCTACATACATCTCCACTCACTCACCTGTACAGTCACTCATACTTACAGTCACTCCGTACAGGACTATCATATGCATTTATACACCTATATAGACACTCACACACCTCCAATCATCCATTGAGGTACTGACACACCTAGTCAGTCATGCAAATAAATAATCACAGTCCAATTTACTCACCTATACAGTTAAACACACTCAAGTTCACTTACTCATAAAAATACTAACAAATTCTGACGCTCTTATACAATTACTGATACAAGCACACACTCATCCATACAGCCACTCCCGCAATCACACACTCTCACATATAGATAGTTATATACTCTTACACACATATACACAGCGTTTCACATATGTAGTTACTGACACATGTACAACTGAGATATACATTCAATCACTAACACAGCCTTACATACAGTCACCCACCCATACAGTCCATCACAGTTGCACTCTTAAAACCATGCACCCATAGCATCACCCACTCACACATCTATGCACAGAGTCACACATACCCTACCCACACAAACACTCAGGCACCCATACAGATACTCAGACAACCAATCAATAACCCATATAGACACTCATATTGCTATTCACAAAACCATGCAGCCACTTATACACCAACACACAGACACATACAGACATTCACACAGTTTAGTCACTAGTCTGCAGTAAGATACATTTAATGACTCACTTATAGAGTCAGTTACGCACCTAGAAAATCATCCATTCACACACTTATACACCCACTCATTCTTCCACAGGCCTTTCACTATAAATATATAAAACATATTTAAACTTTACAGAAACACACAGTCACTGGATGACGTCATCAGTGATGTCATCAGTGATGTCATTTGAGATGTCATCAGTGATGTCATCAGTGATGTCACTGACCATGTCATGAGTGATGTAATATGTGACGTCATCAGCAGTGCATTGCGGGGGCACAAGTTATAGTTAGCTGAACTAACTATAACAGTGGAATTTCTAGGGTTTTGTACGAGGGAAATGTCCAGCTAACTATAACGCCCCTGAAACCTATGGTTTTTTCAGTGAATTTCTAAGGTTTTTTAAATACCAATTCCTAACTATAACGCCCCTGAAACCTTTGGTTTTTTCAGTGAATATATATATATATATTATCTACTGGCGGTCGCCAGTAGATAGTTATAGTTAGGACCTATTTTCCATAGGAAATCCGCAACATTCTATTCCCAATAAGTCTGGCGCCGGTTGATGAATCCTCGCGAAAATTTCCAAACTTTTGGCCAGCTCCGCTCCAGTCCTACCCTGAAAGTTTCGTGGTAATTCGTCAAGCGGGGGCCGAGAAAAATGGGGGGGCCCAAAACATGTTTTTCCCATGCAATTTCCCATAGGATCTGTTGTCGCAGCTACAGCCCGAACCGCTGAACGGAATGACACCAAATTTGGCAAAGAGGTAGTCCTCAGTTCAGACTCGTGCCTTTTGCATAAATGGTGTGAATCCGTTCAGTAGTTCCTGAGAAAATTAGAGTTAAAAGTACATATATATCTATGGCCGGGGAGGATCCGTGCACCCTACCCGCACTGTAAGCGCACCCTTCTCAAACCGAGCGCGCACCCTCCCGATCGCGCACTGAATGCTAATTGGCTATCGAGTGTCTGTCTACATTCGAAACCAGGAACTGTTGGCGGCCATTTTCTGCCTCGGTAGAAGCGAGTCTGAAGAAGCAAGGGGAATAAGTGTGTAAAACATGTAAAGGGGGCAGAGTGGAAATACTCTGACCCTGTAGAGGTGCTTAGGGGGTCCCAGAAGGACTCCAGAAGGACCCTTTTAAAAAAACGGCAAAATGCGCGCATGGTGCGCGCATCCTACCGCGTTTGGTGCACGGATCCTCTCGCGTTGGGTGCGCGGATCCAAGGAAAAAAAAAATTGAAAAAAGACAAGAAATCATTGGTTGTATGACAACTTTCTACACTGAAAGGTAGGGTGCATATTTCTGTTTTTTAAAGGCATGATTCTTATTGGTTAACAAAAACTGATTGTAAGGAACATTATATATGATAAGCTGATATGTTGAAAAGTCAAGCACACTTGCTGTCTTGTTTAGCAACATTGTGTGCTGAACTTGTGACCTGTGTGCTCAGTGCAGTGTTCCATGACCTGTTTCTATGGTAACAGGCAGAAGGCAGATTGGGGGAAGGGTTGAAAGGTATTTCATTTGGAAAGGGTTCAAATGTTTAACCAATAGAAATGTGTGTTTGCTTTTGAATTTATGTGTGAAGGATTGTGATTTGATGTTTACATGTATATGTGTGGAAAATGAAAGGCAATCTTTTCCATTCATTGTTTTTGCTGAGAGGTGCACAGTGCAGAGATTCTGTAAAAGAAAATCTGGTGTGTGACTGATATACTTCTTAATCTACAAAACAACTTGAAAGGTGAGTTATTTAATTGGGAGGGGATGTATGTAGACTATTTTGATTTTAATCAGACTAAAGTATTTCTCCTGCTAAAGTGTAGGGAGTACTTTTTTTCTCTACAATCTTATTGACAGTGTGTGTGCATGTAGAAACCATTCTGTGATAAGCATTTGTGTTTTTCATGTGTTTGCAGACAGATAACTGTGCTGTTTTTATATTTTGGTAGAATTAGAAACCAGTCATTGTTTATGAATTTGTAAAATTAGTTATGTTTCTATACTAAAATGTAGTACTCCTTCTAGATGAAGAAATGTGTTTTGGTATAGTGCTAGGCATAGTGTTGCTTGTCTAGAATCACACTGTGAGTCTGTGTGCATTTGGGAACCACTGTGAGAGAAGCATTTGATAACATTGTGTATTTGCTGACAGATAATTGTTTTAAAACCTGTCATGTTGTCACGTTTTAGTAGCATTAGAAGCCAGTTTTTGCTTATGCTTTGATTAAATGAGTCAGGCTTTGACACAAAAGTGCAGTCCTGAAATATATAGATTCTGTGCAGTTCCCTTATCACTTCCACAGTAGTGAATGATTTTTGGTAAACTCCTAGGTATAGTGGTTGTTGTCTAGAATCACACTGTGAGTCTGTGTGCATTTGGGAACCACTGTGAGAGAAACATTTGGTAACATCGTGTATTTTCTGGCAGATAACTCTTTTAAAACCTGTCATGTTGTCACGTTTTAGTAGCATCAGAAGCCAGTCTTTGCTTATGCGTTGATTAAATGAGTCATGCTTTGACACTAATGTGCTGTACTTAAATATGTAGATTGTGTGCAGTACACTTACCTCTTCTAGACTAGTAAATGAGTTTTGGTAAACTTCTAGGATACTGTTGCTTTTCTAAAATCACGCTGTGAGTCTGTGTGCATTTGGGTAAGGATTGTGATAGAAGCATTTGGTAACATCGTGTATTTGCTGACAGATAACTGTTTTAAAACCGGTCATGTTGTCAAGTTTTAGTAGCTTTAGAAGCCAGTCTTTGCTTATGCATTAATAAAATGAGTCATGCTTTGACACTAATCTGCTGTACTTAAATATGTAGATTGTGTGCAGTACCCTCATCTCTTCTAGACTAGTGAATGTGTTTTGGTAAACTCCTAGGATAGTGTTGCTTGTCTAAAATCACACTGTGAGTCTGTGTACATTTGGGTAAGGATTGTGATAGAAGCATTTGGTAACATCGTGTATTTGCTGACAGATAACTGTTTTAAAATCGATCAAGTTGTCAAGTTTTAGTAGCTTTAGAAGCTATTCTTTGCTTATGCATTGATAAAATGAGTCAGGGTTTGACACTAAAGTGCAGTACCATGTACTATTCTCTTCACTGTGCCAGAACTGAAAATTTAAAAGTTTTACCCAGGCACTGTCCTAGCAGTAGTCTGATGATTTAGTCAGTTTCCAAGTACTCATGTTGCAAACCATACATTACCACATAGACTGCTTCAAATGTTTATGCAGTATGCATGCAGTCTTCTAACATACTATACACTTGTCTTTCACATTTTCAATTCCCTAGTCAGTATCCATACAGTCCAGTAAACATCCTGTCACTCCCTTTGCACTCCTCTAGTGACCCACTCAGTACCAAGTACTAATCCATTCACTGTGTCAAAAGCCAACCACTTATAAATTCACCCAGGCACTCTCTTTGCTGTACTCTAATCATTCCGTCAGTTCCCAAGTACTCATGCAGTGAGCCAGGCCTTAGCACATAGACTGCTTCAAATGCCTATTCACTATGCATGCAGGCCTCTAACCACCTACACAGTTGTCTTTCACACCATCAATTCCCCAGTCAGTATTCATACACTTCTAGCAAACATTCTGTCTCTCACCCAGTGTGTCTCCTTATAGTACTGCAATCATTCAGTCAGTTAGCATGTAGTCTTTTAGTGAGGTAGGCTTTAGGGCATGAACAGCTTCAAAGTAGTATGCACTATGCATGTAGTGTTTTAACCATCGTCACACTTGTGGTTCAGGGCTATAGTTTCTTAGTCAGTTTTTATATAAAATGTGTTTGTACAGTAATGGAATAGTATAAATTTGAAAGTTATTAATATCGATTTATTTGTGATTCTTTATTACAGATACAGAACAGGAGTGTTTCTCATCCATTTGCACTCTTCTCGTGCAAGATTGTTTGGATGAAGGGTCCTTCGGTGTTTCATCATACTTGCCGTGCCGTACGAGTATTTCTTGTTAGGATCCCCTTGCAACAGAACTCTTCTGCAAATCTTGCACGTGACCAAGGTGGCATTGATCTTTGTTTGCCCCTCGGGAAAAGTAAAAAATTTCCACACCACTGAAGAAAAACGTTGTGGGCGTGGTGCGTCCTCCAAAAATGTATCCTTAGATTCGGTGAATATTTTAAAGCGACAACATTTACAGTTTTTGTAAGTTAAACTTATAAAATGTTGTTAGCTGTAAGCATTTTATATATCTGTGATTTGTATCTTGTGGTATTTTGCTGAGAATCGCATGTTGTTTTTTTTTTAACAATCTTTTTGATTGTTTTTTTTTTGCCTGCTGTTAAGTGATGAGTATGATTGAAATCACTATTTTTAGTGAAATTCAATATATTCTGAGAACAGCAAAAAAGGCAAACAAATTACTTTGTGGAAATGATGCTGTGTTGTAAAAAATGTAATATTACATGTTATAATTTTTTTTCCCTTTCTTTCACAGATCCAAATTTAAAAATAAGCAATTTATATGAATTTAGATTGCAATGAAAATCTGAAAAAAATTTATACCAGTTTTTTATTGCTATTACTGTGAAGGTAAGTTTAACTAAGTCTCAATATGCAGAATGAGGAGGTCTGCAAGTAGCTACAAAGTTTAAACACGTTTCTAAAAACACTCTGTTTATACCTATGTAGTTTTGAAATCTGACCATAATCAGATATCATGTGACCTGCAAAAAAAGAGATTTAAGGGGTTCATAATATTTCCCATTGTAGCTATTGAAGGACCGCAATTATTTCAATCATTCTTCTTTGAACATCTTTGCAGACAAAACTCTGTGCTTACCTTCTATCATTCGCAAGGAATTTTTAAACTGGAAATATGTCACTTTTTGTAACATAGCTATTGTGCAAGACACTCTTTCATATTTACAAAGAGTGGAAAAGGCACTCTGTGCACTTTTTATACTCCATGTAAATACAACCTCATTATGCACACCAGTTTGCGTTGAAAGGGTGTTCTATAAGTGTTGTTGTGCATAATTGCACTGAATACTCATAGAACAAGACACATGTCTAGATTTGTCATAAATCATAAATCTCAGTATGTGTGTGAATGCTGCACCATTCTAAAATTGCTGTAGGAAAGCAGAACAAGGAGAATTGTTTTCATTTCTCCACATTTTTATATCTACAATGCTCAGCATACATTGAAGGTGAAAAATGCCTTTACTGATTGTTTTTGTGCAGGAAGGTGTGTCTTCCTGCACAAAAACAAACAGCTCATGACACAGATATCCTTGCACTATGGTGCAAGGGTGCCCGTGTCACCACATGGCTGCTGTTTAAGCAGTCGTGCAGAGAGAAGCATAGATTTGCAACATATTTATGTACATATGTTGCATTCCTGTGCTTCGGAAGTACTACAGCACACTGTAGTTAAAGAGGTTACTGTGTGATGCTGCAGCACTTCCTCATAGTTCTGCACTTATACATTCACCATACGCTACTAATGCATTAATTCACTCAATTACGTACTACACATACATTCATCTAAACTTTCACACACTAACAAAGAAATTTAGCTCTTTTTTTAAACCAGGAAAGTTAGTTCTTACAAGAACTTTTTTTTTTTCTTCTTTCTGCTTTTATATTTTTTGGGGGGGTTTTCAGAACAATTTGAAAAAAAAAAATAGGTTTTTCTGCAAAAAACCAAAACAAAAAACAAAACAGGAGGAACCAAACAATGAACTTCAGGGAACAATGAAGAAAAAAACAAATAACAAATGTGACTTTCTTGCCGGCGGCAGATCAGATCGATCGACTGCTCACCGTAACACAAAGTCGCATTGCACTTAGTGCAGAGCACTTTTAAATATTGAAATTGAGGACGGATGTCCAAGTTTTTGGCTGATGGATGCACTCTTGAAGTGCTCGGCTGCGATGAGGTGGAAGGCGCAGGAGCAGGAGTGTTTCTCATCCGTTTGCACTCTTCTCGTGCAAGATTGTTCGGATGAAGGGTCCTTAGGTGCTTCATCATACTCGCCGTGCCGCACGAGTATTTATTGTTAGGATCCCCTCGCGACAGCACTCTTTTGCAAATCTTGCACGTGACCAAGGTGGCATTGGTCTTTGTTTGCCCCTCAGGAAAAGTAAAACATTTCCACACCACTGAAGAAAAATGTGGTGTGCGTGGTGTCTCCTCCAAAAATTCATCCTCAGATGTATGAGGAGATGCAGGTGATGCCTGCTGCCCTGAAGCCATTTTTGGTAGAAAAAAGTTAGAGCTAAGTGTAAACTTAGTCTAAAAAAATCTTCTCTGCAAAGAGATGCTCCTCCAAAGACGGTCAAAGAAGAATGATTGAATTGGGTGAGGTCTTTCAATAGTTAGAACAGGAAGTGTAATGAACCAATCAAATCTCTTTTTTTGAAGGTCACATGGGATCCGCGCACCGTGCGCATACGCAGCACGCACACAGCGCGCATCCGCGAAATTGAATTAAAAAGAAATATAGGATTAGATGTACAAATATAGGGGCAGATTTATGAGGCCCGTTGCGCCATCGGAACGTCACTTTTTGTGACGTTCCGTGGCGCAGAAGCCTGCGTGATATTTATCAGGCAGCACTGAGCCACTTTTTTTGGCTTAATGCTGCCTCATAAATATCAGTCTCTTTAACGCAGTGTTCTGCGTTAAAGGGGCATGCAATGGGTGTTGCTGGGGGCGTTCCCAGCAACATCCATGGCCTTTTGACACTGCCCCAGATTTTCGAGAAATCGTAAATCTGAGGCAGCGCCAAAAGCTTCCGCCTCCCCAGGGGAGGCGTAAGGGAGGCGCAACGGGGAGAAATATCTTTATTCCTCCTCGTTTTTCCTTTTTCTATGTGTGCTGCATTCTGCAGCACCCATACAAAGAGGAAAAACCTCTTGTGATTATTTTTGTACAGAAAGGTTTCCCTTCCTGTACAAAAATATTCATCTCCGCAACGCAGGCACCCTTGCACCATGGTGCAGAGGTGCCTGCGTTGGCGCAGGCAGCCCATTGTGCGCCGGCGCAGGGGAAAAGGACAGGAATGCGCCGCATTTTATAGATACGGCGCATCCCTACCCTTTTCTTTTGCCGTAGGGAAGCGCAGCAGGAAGGCCTGCTGCGCTTCCCTACGGCAAAACCTCATAAATCTGCCCCATATTACTTTTAAGACTAGTTCAGAGTTTATCTTCAATTAATAGTCACATGAAATACATATATATGTTTTTTTAAATGTTAAATATTTCGCGGGATCCTCGCACCTACCGCGTCATAGACGCAGATGACGCATCACGGAAGCGCGTAAACGTCGCGTTACGTACATCGAATGTGTCGCGTATAGGCTGGGAGTCGCGTACCGGTCGCATTGCGATCGCGCACTAAACACGTACCCAACGCATACCATGCGCCGATGCTAACACGTCGGGATCGAGAACGGTGCGCATAGGGTGCACGCATCCAAAAACATGGGAAAAAAATATATAAAATAAAGTTTTGAACATATAGTTAAAAAAATATTTTGAAAAATATAATAAATATGTTTGAAAAACCCATTTAATTCAAATAATATTTTTTAATTTTTAAAGAATTAATTGAAAAAATAAGTTTAAAAAATGGTGATAAAAAAGTATTTAAAAAAAAAACATAATTAATGAAATTGACACACTGAATTTGAAAAATATAGAAATTCAATCAAAATCATTACACATGATATCTGTAGAGATAAGTTATAGTTAGGAATTGGCATTTAAAAAACCTTTGAAATTCACTGAAAAAACCAAAAGTTTCAGGGGCGTTATAGTTAGCTGGACATTTCCCTCGTACAAAACCCTAGAAAGTCCCCTGTTATAGTTAGTTCAGCTAACTATAACTAGCGCCCCCGCAATGCACTGCTGATGACGTCACTGATGACATCTTAAATGACATCACTCATGACATCACTGATGACGCCATCCTGTGAATGTGTGTTTTTCTGAAAAGTTTAAATGTGTTTTATATATTTATAGTGAAAGGCCTATGGAAGAATGAGTGGGTGTATAAGTGTGTGAATGGGTGATTTTCTAGGTGCGTAACTGAGTCTATAAGTGAGTCATTAAATGTATCCTACTGCAGACTAGTGACTAAACTGTGTGAATGTATGTATGTGTCTGTGTGTTGGTGTATAAGTGGCTGCATGGTTTTGTGAATAGCTATATGAGTGTCTATATGGGTTATTGATTGGTTGTCTGAGTATCTGTATGGGTGCCTGAGTGTTTGTGTGGGTAGGGTGTGTGTGACTCTTTGCATAGATGTGTGAGTGGGTGATTCTATGGGTGCATGGTTTTAACAGTGCAACTGTGATGGACTGTATGGTTGGGTGAGTGTATATATGGGTGTGTTAGTGATTGAATGTATATCTCAGTTGTACATGTGTCAGTAACTACATATGTGAAACGCAGTGTATATGTGTGTAAGAGTATATAACTATCTATATGTGAGAGTGTGTGATTGCGGGAGTGGCTGTATAGATGAGTGTGTGATTGTATCAGTAATTGTATAAGAGTGTCAGAATTTGTTAGTATTTTTATGAGTAAGTGAACTTGAGTGTGTTTAACTGTATAGGTGAGTAAATTGGACTGTGTTTAATTATTTGCACAACTGACTAGGTGTGTCAGTACCTCAATGGATGATTGGCGGTGTCTGAGTGTCTATATAGGTGTATAAATGCATATGAAAGTCTTGTACGGAGTGACTGTAAGTATGAGTGACTGTACAGGTGAGTGAGTGGAGGTGTATGTAGACCTAAGAGTCAATGAGTGGGTATGTAGTTATTGGTATTGGAGTATCTATGGTTTTCAAAATGGCCGTCTGAAATTTTGAGTCGGTGTATCAAAGGTTATATTAGGGTGTGAGAAGATGCATTAATTTATCACATGGATGACGTCATCAGTTATGTCATCAGTGATGTCATCAGTGATGTCACTGACCATGTCATGAGTGATGTAATATGTGACGTCATGAGCAGTGCATTGCGGGGGCGCGAGTTATAGTTACCTGAACTAACTATAACAGGGGAATTTCTAGGGTTTTGTACGAGGGAAATGTCCAGCTAACTATAACGCCCCTGAAACCTATGTTTTTTTTAGTGAATTTCTAAGGTTTTTTAAATGCCAATTCCTAACTATAACTCCCCTAAAACCTTTGGTTTTTTCAGTGAATATATATTTTCACTGAAAAAAACATAGGTTTTAGGGAAAGTTGTAGTTAGTTGGACATTTCACTCATACGAAACCCGTTATAGTTAGTTCAGCTAACTATAACTCGCGCCCCCGCAATGCACTGCTGATGACGCCACATATTACATCACTCATGACATGGTCAGTGACATCACTGATGACATCACTGATGACATCTCAAATGACATAACTGTTGACATCATCCATGTGATAATTTCATGCATCTTCTCACACCCTAATATAACTTTAGATACACCCACTCTAAATTACAGACTGCCATTCTCAAAACCATAGACACTCCAACACCAATGACTACATACCCACTCACTGATTCTTAGGTCTAGACACATCCACTCACTCACCCGTACAGCCACTCATACTTATGGTCACTCAGTACAGGACTATCATATGCACTCATACACCTATATAGACACTCACACACCACCACTCATCCATAGAGGTACTCGCACACCTAGTCAGTCATGTAAATATTTAATCACACTCCCATTTACTCACCTATACAGTTATACACACACCAGCTCAATTACTCATACAAATACTAGCACATTCTTACGTTCTTATACAATCAATGATACAAGCACACATTCATCCATACAGCCACTCACAATCACACACTCTCACTTATAGCCACCTATGTACTCCAAAACACATATATACTGCTTTTCACATATGTAGTTACTCACACATGTACCACTGAGATATACATTCACTCACTAAAACACCCATACACACACTCACGCACCCATACAGTCCATCACAGATGCACTATTGAAACCATGTACCCAATGAATCACCCACTGACATATCTATGCACATCTATGCACATGAGTCACACACACCCCACCCACACAAACACTCAGGCACCCATACAGATACTCAAACAATCAATAACCCATTTAGACACTCATGTAGCTATTCACAAACCCATGCAGTCGCTTACACACCAACACACAGTCGGACACGAGACATTCACACAGTTTAGTCACTAACCCATATAGAGTCAGTCACGCACCTACTAAATCATCTATTCAGACACTTATACACCCACTCATTCTTCAATACGCCTTTCCCTATATATATTAAACATATTTAAACTTTACAGAAACACACAGTCACTGGATGATGTCATCAGTGATATCATCAGTGATGTTATTTGAGATGTCATCAGTGATGTCATCAGTGATGTCACTGACCATGTCATGAGTCATGTAATATGTGACGTCATCAGCAGTGCATTGCGAGGTGCAAGTTATAGTTAGCTGAACTAACTATAACGGGGAATGAAATGTCCAACTAACTATAACCTTCCCTAAAACCTATGGTTTTTCAGTGAATTTCTAAGGTTTTTTAAATGCTAATTTCTAACTATAACGTGCCTGAAACCTATGATTTTTTGAGTGAATTTCAAAGATTTTTTAAATGCTAATCTTTAACTATAACGTGCCTGAAACCTATGGTTCATTTCAGTGAATTTCAAAGGTTTTTCAAATGCTAGTTTCTAACTATGCCTACAGAGGTAGGACGTGTGAAGAAAGAAGAAAAAACGCACAGAAAGAAGCAAAAGAAATGCAGAAAGAAGCAACAGAAGTCCCCAAAGACGAAGAAAAGTGCAGGAAGAAGCAAGACATGTTCAGAAAGAACCAACAGAGGAGCAGAAAGAGGCCTTGTTCCAAAATCATCCAGTGCCCACAACTTTTTCAGACGGGTTCTGGTAGTAACTGACTCTGACTAACCAGGCCGAGAGCCAGTGCTATGCTAAAAGACACTTAGAATACAGTAAAACACCTGCATACACTAGGGAGCACTATGCATTGGTGTACCCCTGTGATTAGCATGACCTCCACACCAGGGGGCGCGTTTGCACAGTGGGGAAGGGAGGGGGCGGGGCCTGAGGTGACATGTGTGCAAACACACCCTGTGGCACGTTTTAAGTTGGGGAATTAATTTCTCTTCAATCCTGAGGGTCCCTGGGGCCAACTAGCCCACCAGGTACCTCAAGTAAGTGCCACTGTGCTGTGTTGCAGAGAGGTGGCCCAGACAACACCCCTTTTTACACCACTCTGTAACGCAGCTCTTTGGCGCTTACTGGAGGTACGTGGTGGGCTAGTTGGACCCCAGGGACCCTCAGGATTGAAGAGGAATTAATTCCCCAACTTAAAACATGCCACACGGCGTGTTTGCACACATGTCACCTCAGGCCCCGCCCCCTCCCTTCACCACTGTGCAAACGCTCCCTGTGGCGCATTTTAAGTTGGGGGATTAAGTCCCCTTGAATCCTGAGGGTCCCTGGGGTCCAACTAGCCCACCAGGTACCTCCAGTAAGCGCCACAGAGCTGCGTTGCAGAGAGGTGTAAAAAGGGGCGTGGCCTCTGAACACCTCCCTGCAACACAGTTCCCTGGCGCATACTGGAGGTTCCTGGTGGGCTATTTGGCCCCCAGGGACCCCCAGTATTCAAGGGGAATTACTACCCCATCTTACAACGCGCCAGGGGGCGCGTTTGCAGAGTGCTGCAGGGAGGGGGTGGGGCCTCCGGCGCAATGCCGGTCTTTTATTCTAATTCATTTTTTTAAGAAGGGAGGCTGTGTGGCCCCCCTTCCTTTCCTATTTTATTGTCCCTGTTGAACCCATCCCCCAGGGCCTGACCCCTATTTTTTTTTATTTAAAAAAAATTGGAAGGGGGCCGCATGGCCCCCCTCCCGAGGCCATATTCTGCCCCGGGAACCCCATCCCCCGGGGCAAGGCCAGGTTTTTTTTGTTAATTAAATTATTGGAGGGCCATTTATGGCCCCAGGGACCCCATCCCCCGGGCCGGCCTTTCTGTGTTTTCTTTTTTACAATTTCTTTTTATAATGGGGGAGGGGGGCCGTGTGGCCCCCCTCCCGGGCCACTTATGGCCCAGGGGACCCCCTCCCCCGGAGCCTGGCCTCTCGTTGGGGACCGTGGGGGGGTCCCCAATTCCTCCACAGTCCCGCCGGCTCCCCGTCTCCAGCGGGAGCCGGCATTGCTTTTACACACGGGGAGCTGCTAAGATGCAGCTCCCCGTGTGGAAAAGCAATATGGTTTGGATTTTGAAAGCGAGAGCAGGTTTCCTGCTCTCGCTTTCAAAACCCAAAACAGAGTTTGCAATGACAGGGAGGGAGCCGCGAGGCTCCCACCCTGTCATTGCAGACAGCAGTTTCCCGGGGTGGGCACTCCAGGACACTGCAGGAGCCGGCCCTGGGGGGTGGTGGTCCCCAGGGCCATCACTGGCTCCTGGAGGGGGGCCGCGTGGCCCCCCTCCCTACATTAGCAAAACCCCGGGGAGGTGGTGGTCTCAGGGGCGTGTGGGGGGCTCGAGTTCACCCACCCAGGTAGTTTTTTTTTTTTAAAGCCCCGGGGTGTGGCGGTCCCTGGGGCTGCGGGGGGGCCATGGGCCCCCCGCAAATATGTAAAGAAAGCCCAGGGGTGGCGGTCCCCGGGGCCCCTTTGGGCCCCCATTACAATATAAACATTGCCCCCAGGACTTGGCCCATCCGGGGACTAAATACTAACGAAGCGCGGGAGCCTGCGCTTCGTTTTTTTATTTTCGCGGCTGGATTCGTGCACCCAGCGCAAATTTGGCCGATTTAAAAAAAAAAAATGTAATGCTTTTTTGGGCCCTGGGGGTCCCTGTGGGACCCCCTGAGCAGGCCTAGGAGGTCAGGGTGTTTTTACCCTGCCCCCTTTTCTTGTTTTGCGCCTTTTTGTTTTTCTCTTTTCTTGTGCCTCGGTTCTACCGAGGCACAAGATGGCTGCCAACACTTCCTGGTTTGAAGTGTTGACCGCCAATTAGAATACAGCTTGTGATCGACAGGGTGCGCGGATCCACCACGGCCATAGATATTGAAATTTTTATTTTTTGATTTTCTCAGCAACTAATGAACGGATTTACACAATTTAAAAAAAAGGTCTCTTTCTTAACCAAGGGCTACCTTTCTGCCAAATTTGGTGTAATTCCGTTCAGCAGTTTTGGCTATAACTGTGTCTAAAGTTTCCTATGGAAATTGATTTTTTGACCTCTATTTTTTGAATTTCTCAGGAACTACTGAACGGATTTACACCATTTTTAAAAAAAAGGTCTCTTTCTGAACCAAGGGCTACCTTTTTTGCAATATTTGGCGTAATTCCGTTCAGCAGTTCGGGCTGTAGGCGTGTCCAAAGTTTCCTATGGGAAATAACATGGAGAAAATGCGTTTTGGGACCCCCTTTTTTCTCGGCCCCCGCTTGGCAAATCACCCCGAAACTTTCAAAGTAGGAGCTGACCGTAACGGGCCATAAGTTTTGAAACTTCCGTGAAGAGTCATCAACCGGCGCCAAAGTTATTGCGAAAACAAAAAATGCTTTTTGAATAGAAACGAGGTCCTAACTATAACTACCTACTGGCGACCGTCAGTAGGTAATATATATATATATATATATATATATTTATATATATGTAGAAAAAAGGACAAGTTAATGAATTTGCATCATTATTATTCCATAAAACATTAATTATCAATTAATAAATTTTTGTCTTTCAATTATCAAATAACTTCCTACCCTGCACCCCTAAAAACCTAGCATCCTCCACCTCAAATATGACTAAACAAATAATTATTCCATAACTTACATATTTAAAATAAATTAAAGAATTGATTAACAAATAATAATTGATTGTTAATTCATTATTCATTAATTTACTTCCCACCCTAGGCCCCTACAAACCTTGCAGCCTGCAAATAACATATAACGAAAATAAATCAGTATTACATAAATTACATAATAATAAATATAAAACATTTAAATAAATAAAATGTATTACATTAGTCTTAACTAATTATTACCTGATTAACCTCCCACTCAATCTCCCTACACAACCAGCAATCCGCTACAATACTATAAACTACTATAAAAATTAATGAACATTTTTAAATCATTCAAAATTACAATTTATATTTTAAAGACAATTAATAACTTTTTTCGATATAAACAATAGTAACACATACAAAAATATATATCAGCTAAAACACAAAAAATAATTAATATTTGTAACCCCTATATTGGTGCAAACGTTATTAAAAACATCGCTATTATCTACAACGATATTATTTTCTTCAAAAGAAATATTCTTATCAATGATATTTGTGCATCACAATATTTGTGTAAAAATATGTGACGTCTGAAATTTCTGTTTCCCCATATTTTTAAATCGATATTTTGTGCAAACACCATATCAACAGTGTATTGATGGTAGAAGATCCCTGAGTTGCCCAGACGTGGGTCCCTTGCTCACTTTGCCACTGGATTCAAGCTAGCCTGGCTGAAGAGGGCTGTTAGCCCGAAACCGGTCCCAGGATGCTTGTTTCCGGTCCATGGAAGACATGGCTTGGCAGTTCAGGCTGGATTGTTCCCATGGGGCACAGGGTCAAGACTGATTTGCATATAGCTGTGTCTGAACTGGGGTGGCAAAGTGAGCTAAAGAATGATGATGGATTCAACCCAGATCTGTGACTGGGGGTGAGTGTTTGAAAGGTTTCAGCATTCCGTCCATCATCTCCTTGTGTTTGCTTTGTTCGCCCTAAGTTGGCAGTGTATGCCCAGACGTGGGTCCCTTGCTCACTTTGCCACTGGATTCAAGCTAGCCTGGCTGAAGAGGGCTGTTAGCCCGAAACCGGTCCCAGGATGCTTGTTTCCGGTCCAGGGAAGACATGGCTTGGCAGTTCGGGCTGGTCTGTTCCCATGAGGCACAGGGTCAAGACTGATTTGCATATAGCTGTGTCTGAACTGGGGTGGCAAAGTGAGCTAAAGAATGATGAAGGATTCAACCCAGATCTGTGACTGAGTGTTTGAAACGTTTCAGCACTCCGTCCATCATCTCCTTGTGTTTTCTTGAGAATAATGCCAATGGATTCTAGGTAAAGGCTAAAGAGAAGAAGCGTTGAAAATGGGCTCTTGTTTTATTCCTAGTGAAATCTGGACAGAACTAAAAAGAGTGTCACCACTTTTAATCTGCTAAAATTGACTGGCATGATATGAAGAAATCCAGATAATGACATCAATGCCAATTCACTCTTGTACATTGCAGCGGGAAATAAAGTTGTTAGTTTCGTAAGGGGAAAACCTTACCAGTTTAATAGTCACACCATTGTTAGGTGTCAACACAAATCTCAGTGAAACTCGTTAACCCCTAGTAGCTATGGCACAATCTGTAGACACTCCCCAGAGAAATCTAGCAATTTTAAAGTCTTGAAACAATATCATAAAATTGTCAAACAAATTTAGTAACAAGACGAAAAAATAAAATGCAAAAACACACCAAAGCAATTAAAATTAGGAACGAAAACCAGAAAATCAAATTGTTTAAGTTTTATGGTGAAACTGTCTAGAAAAATAAAAGCGCCATCAAATAGTTTGAAGTTGACAGGGATCTAGGCTCTATTTCAGGTCATCCACAATGGAGTGGAGGTTGGAAACATCAAGTGGTTCATCCTAGTCAAACTTTTTACTACTGACTTAGGGCCTAATTACAAGTTTAGCAGAAAAGCTCCCTTGTCGCTTTTTCAGCAGTCTTCCAACCCGCTGCCTTGGCAGTCTCACCGCCTGATTATGATCCTGGTGGGAACTCGGCTACAAGACCACCACTACCGCCGAGACTCCTGCTACAGCGTCACCACAGGAAAGCCAGATGCGGGGCTTGGAGGCAGTCCCATCAGGGTTCCCGCTGTCTAAATTATGATCTGCCCTTCCTTGGAGCTTTTCCTGGTGGGGACACCGCCATGCGCAAGTCGGCAGAAAGGCACAAAAAAGCGGTGAAAACTTACCGTTATTCAGGGTCCCACCCCGAAATCTGTGTCGGGCGCCATTGTTCAAGTTCCTCCTGTGTTGCTGCCACCAGATCACGATGCTCTGCAACCCTGCTAGGCTTCACTGTCACTTCTTCTATTTAGTGCATTGTAACAGTTCATTATATTTAACATGTAACACAACATACAGTACCTATGACTTCCATATACATTGCAATACATAACAACAAATATATGTGTTTCATATATGCAGATGTTGTAATTACCTATCTCTTTAGCAGAGAAACGTCAATTCGTCTGGACACCTCCACCAAGAGACCGCCAGCCCATTGGGAAAATTGTAATATGGCAGACAGGAAACCGCCAAGCCTGCAATCTTCTTGGGACCACTGTGGTACCGGTACAATGGTGTGACCGCCAAACACGTAATCAGGTCCTTAATCTTTTCTCTTCTGGTCACAGTGTTCCAAAGGGGCAAGTCTGAAGCCTGAAGCCTTGAAGTGACATATGTTGCCTTTTAGCTCGAGCTGAATCTGTTCCTTTTGGCACCAAAAGCTATGAGTGGGATAAAGCTGGATCTTGTAACCACCAAGGGCGCATAGGCACTGTCACAGATTTGCTGCCTTGCACTGGTCCATCGATTTAACGTCAGACTAAGTGACTTTTTTGGTTCTCAAAATGCTCCGCTGGGGCAAGGCTGGAAGCTGGTTCTAGGCTGGGCTCTAACAGGCCATATACCTTCTCTGTGAGATCACACTGAACCTGTTTTAGAGTGGTAAAAGGCTCACAGTGTAACAAACCTGACTTTCCTGATATTCCTGCCCAAAATGGGTGCGCCCTCCCTGGGCAAGCCTCTTCATCATAACCCAGCACTCGAGGTGGAACAAATGTCTGGTTCCCACTGTTCTCCAGCTGCTGGCAAAGTTCTTCCTAATCTCTACTGCAGCTCACGGCCTTCTCAGCGCCATCTCTTTCTCCAGCACGTGGCCTCTGCAAAGCCTACCCTTAGTTGCTAGCTGAGCCCTTTTGGAGTCAGGGGCTCACCTCCTTGTAATGTAAATGGAACAGGTAAACATGAGGTCAGCCACTTGGACACTTGAAGAGCAGTTCCACGCTCTTGATGTCAGCAGCAGTCCTTCAAACTTCTTTCTTGAAACTGTTTTTTTTCTTTAGGTGTAGTCTTTCCAATTCCAGGAATTTTCTGAGGCGATAGAAGTGAGGAGCCAGTCTTATCCTTTACACGAGCCAATGCATGGTGAATTTTCCAGCCCAAACCAGCTACTTTGTTACTCCAGGGCCACCTTCTTTTGAAGCACTCCCTCCTTGCCTTACTGTAAATATTTTCAGAAGTCCTAAATCCAATATGGCTCGCTGCTTCTTCCATCAGAAGGATTTCTGCCTCCCTAAACCATTCTCCTAATTAGATGAGTTCTCCTCCTTCTTCCACTGCCAATAATAGTTTTTCTCCCTGCTTAGGCTGGGACCAGAGGGTCTAAGAGAGCTCTGAAAGGTAACTTAGATGTGCATAAATAAAATTAGAAATTAAAGCACAAGAGACAGTAGAACGGTGGTTATTTGCAAGCTACTTTATTTCAATTATTTGTTTTTAGTTATAATATAAAAACAACACAAAAGAAGAAGTACCACAAAGAGATATATGTTTGTGGAGAGGTGTGGCTCACTGGTTAGAGGCGGCAGACCCGTAAGCAGAGGACGGCCCGGGACCAGGGTTCGATTCCCGACGCGGCAGGGTCGTGGACCAGGGTCAGCGAGCTCGATAATTCTCGCCTCGGTGCCTACTCCAGTCAGGGGCAACTCTGGGCATTAGCTTGCCTCATCTTCACAACGGCCCCCCCCAGACCGCTGGGGATGCTTGGTCGCACCTTAGAGATACCCATTAGGGACCATCTCTCAGGGTGAGCCAGGACGGGTTCCCCAGCGGTCGAAGCGCGGAGATACTCCTCCGGGAGTCGATTCTAGCGCTATATAAACCCACAATTAAATTAAATGCATACACATATGTCCCCAAAAGAATAGGTACGGTTAAGCTTCTTAAAAAAAGCTTGCATAAAATTGCCAAAACTATAAGATTGGATTGAATTATACATGTCCATGTTGAATTCATTAAGCATAGTGGAATCTGTTGGTGTGATGTCATAGAGACATCAAAGCAAATAAATTACATTTATATGCAAATTTACTTTTTAAGTTCATAGGGGCTAAGAAGAAGGCACTCAGAGGAACTAACGACTTCTTTGAGGGATGCAAATTTTTCTATGCCATTGACACAGTTCTGAGGATGACCCCTGAAAACAGAACCTACAGGGGCCAAAACATCAACTGCTCTACAGATTGGAATGAATTTATGGCATCCTTTTAAAAGGTATTGTAGAAGACATCCCTTGACTCATCCCCACCTTCAACTTTTCACAAATTTCTGATAGCCACTGTTGTATTTTTCCTTAGATAAGAAATCTTGCTAAGAATTTTGTCATCATCTATCTTTGAAATGCATCCCTTATTCCAAGATCTGTGTCAAGAGACTTACGGTATACGTGCAGTGCAACTGATACTACCAGCTTTTGAAGGGTATGCTTTGAGAGATCTAGTCAACTATGAGGTCTCAGTTGTCCTCATCAGCATGGATGGAACTCATTCTCTGAGGGTGAGGATCCAAGTTACTCCTATGAACATTCCACATATCACTCAATCTGGTGATTGGTTGCCTTCAAACGGAACGCTGAATCTATACTAGAAATTGGAGAAATAAGATCTGCTTCTTGTGCAAGGACTTGAATGGTACCTGTTTGACAGAGCAGCAAAGTGGGTGGTTCCTGAGCAAAAATAGAAATGTGAGACCTTTTTGCATTCTCATGAAGGTGTTTGTCCAATGCAGAACTCAGTGGATGGTAAGTCAATATTACTGTGTTCGGCTAGGGAATACAGTTGAGGGAGATGCCAAGTGATTTTCAGAGGTCTAGAACAGTTAGAAAAATCACTCTTGGGATAATGAGAAATGCGTCACCCAAGCTATGCAGGAAACTACAGCTGCAAGCGGAAGTGCAGCTGTCTTGCATTGCTTGAATCTGATTCACATAAACGTTCTGAGTAACCAAGTAGATGAGTCATAAGAATCCCTAGAGAGGATTAAAATCTAGATGAGGAGGATATAGTTGAAACACAAGTAGCAAGAAGTTTAATGAGAGAAGGAAAAGAAGTTAGAAAAGGGGCATCAACAGTAGAGTGGGGTTGTCGGAGAAGGTGGTTATGGATATTGGGAATGATGTTTGAGAAAAACATGGAAGCGAAAGTTCTGGGCTGAACATTTGAGCAGAATTGTTGATAGACAATTGTGGAGAGAGATGGGTGGTTGACATGGAAAAGGAGAGACAAATGAGAGAAATCTTGCATAAGAGAAGTGGAAGAGAAATGTGGAGTATTGCTGAGAGAGAAAGAGGAGTTGGGAGTAGAAGAGTGCATAGAAAGCAAAAGAGATCAAAGAGTTTAAAATTATCATCTGTAGACTGAATCATGATCTTACCATTTTTAAAGATGGCAATCAATACATCTTATTTGCTTGCATTTCAGCATGTGGCGCTTTTGCTATAGCACTAATTGTCAGTTCCTTGTGTTTCGGGGCACTTCTGTTCACAGGCAACACAGGCATGTTCCTTATGGTGCCACTTCTGGGGAGTACCGCGGGGCTATCACTCATCTATCAACTGAGCAAGGCTACAGCCACATAGGTTCCAGATAAAGAAAGAAGAGGGCAACATTTTCACCGAAAGTGCCAAACTATCCTGAGATGGCCCAGTGGGGTAATGTAAATTGAGGTAACCCCCTTGCAAAGTACATGGATTCCGGCCTCCCTCCCCCCCACACTCTGGACCCATTCAGGAGCCCTCAGAACAGGGGCCTGCTACCTGTGCACAGTGCCGGAGCGTGCCTCGGGAGCCCAGCCCCACTTCACCGCTGGGGGTGCGGGGGCTATTTTAACGCCACTGAGATAGCCATATTGTGTCTCGGCGTCTGTGCCATCCTGTCCCATTGGTAAGAACTCCCTTGTGGAGGGTGTCTCCATGGCCCACTGTTACTATAGGTCTCTGGTCCAGTGTGGAATTATTTACGTCTCTGTTCTCAGTATTCGTGCTTCAAAGACCCAGTATTGGTGTTTGAGTCTCTGTCCCAGTCTAATTGTAATATGTTCCAGTCAATCTTAACTGTAGTTTTAACTGGGGCTCTTCCAGTGGAGTGACAGTTCACTCTATAAGACAGAAACTATGTCACAAAAAGAGTTTTGTACTTCTCTTTTTTCCCTTCTAGCCTGTCAATCATCGGCATAAACAAGTCTGGCCATTCTTTGAACAGAGAGTAAAATATAGCTCCATAGTCTTTTGAAAAGAATCAAGGGGCAGATTTACAAGAAACGGACGCATCTCTGCGTTATAGCAGAGATGCTTCAGTTTCCTTGCGCCATGCAAAAAAACACTTGCGCCACCATGGATGCGTCACATTTATAATGACGCGCACCATGGCACGAAGTTTGACAGATGCGTCCTGCATCTGTTGGCGCAAAGGTCACGCTTTGCCTGAGTTGTGTCACAAGCACTATGCAACTCCTGCAATGCTCAGGATGGCCTATACCTATTGGTCTGCGTCACTCCTTACGCCTGTTTCAAGCAGGTGTAAGGTGGCAGTGGCGTCGAAGAAGTGGCACCGTGAAATCTTGTAGATTTAACTGCGTCACTTTTACAAGACTTTCCTACATCAGAACGCCCACCCTGCATACATAATACCTGACGCAGGTGTAATGTGGCCCAGGGCTTTACAACGTGATGCCTCTCCCTAGATGCGTCATGTTGTAAATGTGTCGCAATATGGCGCATTGTTTATGCTGCCTCTGCATCACAAAAGTGATGCAACGGCAGGGCAAAAGTGTTGCAAGGGGCTTGTAAATCTGCTCCCAAGTGTTCTTCGAGGAGGGCTATTCCAGCCGATTTCCTCAAACCTTTATCTCAATTTATTTCTGACACTAAGCTCTGTGTACCCAGAAGTGCCCACGACAAGGAAAATAGGTGAATGAACGCGAGACACTAACAAATTCTGAATGTGAACACCTGTGGTCCAAGGATTAGCTGAGCAGACAATCTTGCAACATGTGCAAAGCATGCCCCAGTTCCCACGTGCGCTCTGAAGAGAGAGCAGTCCAACCAGGAAGGCGCTGTGTATTACGAATGGGAGATGTGTGACTGAGGCACAGTGCATTGTGGGACTTCGCATCACTTTTCCTAGGGTAAAAAAAAAAGTCTGTTGGAGGGATCTGAAAAAAATGACACAAAAACATCTCGCCCAAGAATGTCAAAAGGTAAACGTACAGAAAGACATTTTAATTCAAATGTCTGTTGTCTCATTAAACAATAGTCCCTCACTTTGTCTCTGATAACCCCTCAACAGATGTACTCTTCTACATTGTAGATAATTGAGAGGGGGTTTCTTCTATAGAAAGCAGATACAAAATTGAATGTAGACGTTCCCAAATTTTGGTGAGTAAAGGCGCTGCGCAAGAACACATATTTTTGATTTGCTGAAGATCACACACTGTGGTCAAGTGTGGAAGCAGAATTTGAGGCCCATTTCTCTTTGTTATGAAAGTTGCACCTTAACCGCTAGACCTCACTTCCTCCAATTAGTTATTTAATTATTTTTATTTATCTGACTACTTGTATAGGGTACACATGAGAGGGCATTAGAGTGCTTTATACAGACTACTTGAGTTTTTAAAAAAAAGGTGATGTGTGTAAGATGTGAATTAATGTCAGCCAAAGGTAACTACATGGGGCTGCATTCTAGTCCTTTGTTTCTGTGGCCACTAGGCCTCGCTAGACAGAGAGCAGACGTAAGCGAATCAGTCTGGTGCTGCTTCAATAGAAGAAGTCCAGTCCAGAGTGCAGGACCAGATCTCCTCCAGATAGGTACACAAGCAACCCCACACGAGTTTGAGATACTAAAGGCCTGATTATGAGTTATGCGGTGCAGGAGCAGGACCACCAGGCCGCCGCCATGCTCCTGCACTGCCAAACCTGTGAGCGCACAGTCTGGCAGATTATGACTTTTTTTGTCACCGGTGGACGGTTCTTTGGCGGTCCCGTGGAGGTGCCTATGAAATAGGGACCGCAATGAGAACGTCAAAGGCACTCCCTGCACGGCATGGGCTGGTGCAGTCCATGCCGTGCAGTTACTGGGGGTGCATTCACACAGTGGGGCACAGTATGTGCCTTTCTTGCATGCACCCAATGGCCCTGAGGCGACGGGGGACCCTGTAGGGCCCCCTTTGTTTCTTCTCCGCCACGGTTTTCATGGAGGAGGAACCGCCATGAAAACTGTGGCAGAGAGTAAGACTGCTGCAGTCCCGCCAAGCATATTGTGGCCTCAGGACCGGCACGCCACTGCCAGGGATCTCTGATCCCTGGAGGTTGCAGCAGTACATTTGCAGTCCGACCACCCTAGTTGTAATGGGGCGGTCCGACCGCCGGTGCGGCCGTGGCCTGACCGCCACCACCATGCCACAGTGAATCTGGTGGTCTGTGGGCCTCCAAACTCAAACAGGCCCTTAGTGTCTGTTTACGGTGGAATTGCTGCATATTGGGCAAAAAACAACGGTCTGGGATGCCACCCAGGCAATTGCCAGTTGCTGAGATTAATTCAAGCGTTCCTTACATAACTTTATTGTTTGTTTCAGCAGATGCCCTAAGTGTGATGGGTATGACCAGAGAATGATCCTGTGCTCACTGTGCTCTATACCTCAATGACAAAGCCAAAGTAGGCTGAAGCCAGGCGCGCAACGCCCATTGGGCTCAAATGGCTTCAGCCACTCCCCCGTCATGTGTGGCAGCCCGGGCTGAGACAGCTTCCCGTGCACACACACAGCCGCACCCGAGTACTTCACAGGTCTTTAAAAGACCATTAGCTTGTTAATGAGGCATGTTGTACTTTCACGGAAGAATTAGCCCCCCCCCCAACATTTTCTCTGAGCCAATCCCCCCCACCCCCGAAATTTGGTTCTATTTGCACTTCTGGCTGAAACCATTCTGGACTTGCTCACTTAGGCCTGGAAAAGACCAGTCATGATGGTGTGGGTAGGACTGTTCCTACTGGAGTTGGAGCTGGAGCAGGACCAAGACTGATTAGCATATAGCAGGTCTCTGTCTAGGGTAGCATAGAGGGTGAAAAAGACGCCTGGGATACAGACGAGAGCGAACGCCAGTGGCTGTGATTAGTTAAGGTATTCTATCCATCACTTTGTGGTGTGTTGTAGAGTATCCCCTGTTCACTGTGCCACAGAAATCAAGCCATACCTCACTGACAAGGTCTATGTAGGCCGAAGCCAGTCTGGGTTTATTGTGGTCCTTTCTGGAGTGGACTTGACTTGGCAATTTGGGATACTCTGTTCTGATTGGAGCAGGTCTAAGGCTGATTTGCATATGACTGATCTGCTTGTGGTGGTATACTGGGAGAAATAATCGTCTGGAACATGGCCGCGAACAGTTACCAGTGGTTGAGATCTTTCACGCATTCCTTCCATCAGTTTGCTGTTTGTAAATATACTACTTACTACATTTACACATTTAGAATGGCACAAAGCGAGTAAACGTAGAGGGCATTTCAAAGGCAGAGGCTGAATTGTGTTGCATGACAGAGAAAACAAGTTTCATTTCCCGTTTTGTAGAACATTTTGCAGGTAGTTAACTGGATGAGGTGAGAGCTGTAGCTAATAATACCAGTCGGAAGCCGGTTTTGGTGCAGAGAGAAAGCAAGAGAAAACCAGTGTGGGATTTATGTTGCACGTCAATCATTTTGTTTCTTCGCTCCCCCTCGAGAAAGGTCAGCCCACGTCACTCAAACAGCTCTGACGTCTGCATTCCAGACACAGTAGACGTTTTTAACAAAAAAATGCCATTAAACCAGTCCTCTTCGTTCCTTTGATTGTCTCTGCTGTTCGCACACGGTTGTTTTCTTGACATGGGGTGGTACCGATAATATTTACCTTGAGGTAACTCTATTGGCGCCAAAATTTGGCGCAAGTGTGTGAGACGGGGTGGCCACGGAGTGCGTGGAGATGGGGTTGGCGGGCGTGGAGGTGTGAGTGTGGCTTAACACTTCAATTATGCAGTCCAGCAAATGTATCTGATAGGAGGGAAGAGCAGGACTTCCCCACGTCTCCTCATTTTCTGAGGTTCTCTGATCTCATTGACAAACCCCTGCCGCTCGCCGCTTGGGGGGCTCCTTAAAGAGACAGGCACACCTTACGCCAGGCTTTTTTTTTTGTTCTTTGCCCTTAAGTGGCGAGTTTCACGGCTTCGGTGTGTGGTCCTATCGAGGCTGGGCGTGCAGCAAGCATGCTCTAAGAATACAAGAGTCTGAACTTTTTATTGGTGTCAAAATCTCTTTACTCTGCCCAGCAAGGGGCTATTGATTACTTTAAAGACCACCAGATACTTTACAACAAAGAGAAGCACACCCTTTAATCGGTATTTGGTAGCAAACGTTATGGCATTTTTTAGGTCTCGCCTGACCCAGCGCATGCGCTGGTCTGGCGAGACTTATTGAGAGGGCTCCAAAAAATGCTACCAGGCCAGCCTAGAGCTACAGTGCATGTGCGCGGGCGCGCGCGCTTTTACCGCAATTACTTTCACTTTCGCGGCCGCATTGCCGCTTTGATGTTTGATCGCGATTGCGATCACTTTCACTTTCACGGCCACACGGCCGCTTGACATAGCCAATAGGTCTCGCTTTTGGGACCTTATAAGTGTTTAGTTATGCAACTGTTGCATGGCTAAACACTTATAAGGTCCCAAAGGCGAGACCTATTGGCTATGCCAATGCTTGTTTTTTTTGCTCTAGCATGAACCATGCCATGGCTGTATGCCAGGGGGTGTGTCATGCCGGGGTTACGCCGGTGTTATGGTCCAGTGTGTGAACTGATGCGTTTCATTTCAGTGTGTAAAGTAAATACATTTCACGCGATTTTCCTCTGAGATATAGCCTTATTTTAGGCAACACTGCTCAGAAACGGGAAGAGACAAGCATTGTTCACTGTTTCCGAGTCGGACTGGACTGTATACAAATCGACCCCTAACTTGAAGAAATATTGGTCTAACAGAAATGACTTTACGCACATAACAGACACTCGGCTCTGTGCTGCGCCAACAAGGGCCCAATCATGATACGGCCACAGTGGGCATTAGCAGTACTTAATTTGAGCCGGTGATTGCCGGTGGGTGGTGCAACAACACTTATTTTCGGGGACCACCACTTATTTTGCCTCATCAGACATTTCCATGAGTAAGGGAAGAAAAAACACACAAACAGGAAAGAAAGAGAAAGACACACAATCCTTCAACGGAGAAAGCAGAAAGCTGAAAGAGTGAGATAACTGGACAGGCATTGTCTAGCAGTGGATTAAAAAGAGATGAGGTGGAGTCAGGATTAGGTACACTTGGTATTTGGCGCACTGATGGCTGTCTGAGCAGCGCTTAGGGCACCGCCACGTATTATTTTACAAATAAGGCACTGGGCTTTAGACACACAATGGTAGCAATCTAAATACAATAACATGCATTGATAAATGGTTTACAATAGGTGCATAATATTTACAACGCTAAGAAAAGATTAACGTAATTCAGAATTTTGGCTGCCTTATGGTAAACTAGAAAGAGAGACCTTAGAGCATGGGTACTCACATACTTTCTCTCGGGGGCCAAGTTTACAGTGTGGTTTGTGGCCGAGGGCCGCATCGGTGGGGGCGGGGTCAGAGGGGGAGGGGCGGGGCTAAAGCAAAAAAAAATTGTGACCATGAGGTTGAACACAGGTCCCTGCAGCAGACGCCTTCGTCCACTGAGCCACCAGACCCGGCATACACACATCTCTCTCTCTCCATCTCCCCCTCCCTTCCCTCTCCGCCCTCCCTCCCCTCCCTCTCCCTCCCCCTCACTCCCCCTCTCCCTCCCCCTCCCTCCCTCTCCATCTCTCCCCCTCCCTCCCTCCCCCGTGTCTCTCTCCCCCTGTCTCTCTCTCCCTCTCTTCCCCTGTCTCTCTCCCTGTCTCCCTCCCTGTCTCCCTCCCTCCGTCTCCCTCCTCCCTCTGTCTCCCTCCTCCCTCTGTCTCTCCCTCTGTCGCCCTCCCTATGTCTCCCCCTCTGTCTCCCCCTCTGTCTTCCCCTCTGTCTCCCTCCTTCTGTCTCCCTCCCTCTGTCTCACTCCCTCCATCTCCCTCCCTCTTCCTCCATCAGACCTCCCTTCCTCCCTCTCCCTCCTTCCGTCTCCATCATCTCCCTCCCTCCCTCTGTCTCCCTCCATCTCCCTCCCTCTGTCTCCCTCCCTCTCCCTCTGTCTCCCTCCCGCTCCCTCTGTCTCCCTCCCTCTCCCTCCGTCTCCATCCCTCTCCCTCCGCCTCCCTCCCTCCGTCTCCCTCCCTCTGTCACCCTCCGTTTCCCTCCCTGTCTCCCTCCCTCTCCCTCTGTCTCTCCCCCTCCGTCTCCCTCCCTCTTCCTCTGTCTCCCTCCCTCCCTTTCCCTCTGTCTCCCTCCCTCTCCCTCCCTCCCTCAGTCTCCCTCCCTCAGTCTCCCTCCCTCCCTCCGTCTCCCTCCCTCCCCCGTCTCCCTCCCTCCCTCCGTCTCCCTCCCTCCCTCTGTCTCCCTCCCTCCGTCTCCTTCCCTCTATCTCTCCCTGTCTCTCTCCCTCCCTCTGTCTCCTTCCTCCTCCCTCTGTCTCTCTCCCTCTGCCTTCCTCCGTCTCCCTCCTCTCCCTCTGTCTCCCTCCATCTCCCGCCATCTCTCTCCGTCTCTGTCTCTCTCCGTCTCTCTCCCTCCCTCCGTCTTCCTCCCTCTGCCTCCTTCCATCTCCCTCCCTCTGCCTCCCTCCGTCTCCCTCCCTCCCTCAGTCTCTCTCTCTGTCTCCCTCCCTCTATCTCTCCCTCCCTCTGTCTCTCTCCCTCTCTCTCCTTCTGTCTCTCTCCCTCTGTCACCCTCCATCTCCCTCTCTGCCTCCCTCTCGCTGTCTCCTTTCCTCTCCCTCCTTCTGCCTCCCTCCCTCTCCCACTGTCTCCCTCCCTCTGTCTTCCCCAGACTGCGCCTCTCTGTCTCCCTCTCCCTGTCACCCTCTGTCAACCTCTGTTTCCCTCCCTCTCCCTCTGTCTCCCTCTCCCTCCCTCCGTCACCCTCTGTCATCTCACCCCGTGTGTGTGTCAGTGTGTGTGTCAGTCTTCAGCCCCGGCTGAGTCAGCTTCCCAGAGCGCACACACAGCCGCACCCCGGTACTTCACAGGTCTTTAAAAGACCATTTACATGCTAATAAGCTTTGTTGCATTTCACCTCTTAGGCCCCTGCATCTCCACTTTGACAATCACTGGAATCCCCCCGGCCTCCACAGAGCAGAGTCTCAGAGTCCGGGCTGCTGCACCCGGCAGTGTTTGCTAACACAATTTTTTTTTTAAACACGTAAGATGTCTGTAAGGTCCGCGGGCCGCCAAGGAAGGCTTGCCAGGCCGCTGGCATAG
The DNA here is from genome assembly GCF_964204655.1 of Triturus cristatus. NCBI lineage: Eukaryota > Metazoa > Chordata > Amphibia > Caudata > Salamandridae > Triturus > Triturus cristatus. The sequence goes on from NC_140594.1 coordinate 886,638,614, forward strand.
GTTCTCGCAAACATTTTTCCAGCGGCTAAAAAGCGTGGTCTGTGATGTGCTTGAGGACCTCATTGATGCCATCTGGGTGGCGGTCAGGCAACATGGGTTGGGGGAGATTGGCGGTAAGGTAGGTGTAGGCGAAGAGAAGGATATACATGTAGTGGCTGGATTGAACAACGTAAAACCAGAAAACCTGGGATTAATCCCGGCTTCCCCACTTTTTCAAATTGTGTGATCCTAGGCAATGGTTTAATTTCACATTCTCTCCTTTTTCTTCATTATCACATATAAGAGGATCTCGAAATACATTATTTCAGGGTGTGCGCTGTATAAAATCTGCACCTGTGTTTGATATAATAAACTGTAATGTTCCTGTATAATAGGAACCCAGCCCAACCAAAAAGTGCACATAACTTGCCTCTTTAGTTCACTATTAGCGTTGTTATCAGAGTAAGGGGAAGAAGTACTGTTTCTAAATTCATGTCTGAAAACTATCACTTTTAAATTAATACTGCTCAATCCACTGTTATAATTAATTATACTAAGGTGAAAAGGTTCTGCATGTTAATTAAATACGCTTTTTGAATTTGAGACTCATAATTTTACACTTTTTCTGCAAGATGTCCTTAAAAGTGAATGTGTTTCTAAAGTTAAGCATAGGACTCCCAAGTTATTTTGTTTCTTGAACACCAACTAACCTTGAAATAAATAATTTCCTGTAAATTTAATGTATTTTTTATTGTTAGTGCTCAGTGGAATAAACAGGAGACCAGTGCTCCTGTTGATCAGGGGGCCTCATGTAAAGGTCTTGGGGCCACATGGGGCCGCATGTGGCCCCCTGGCCACTCTTTGAGTATCCATGCCTTAGAGCAATACATGTACAATAATCAGAAGTAGCTGCACTTTACGATATGTCCAAAGATATCAGACTTGCTCCCTTTACATCTGTGGTCAAAAACAGAGCAAAAGATGAATTATCCCCCATTCAAAGGCACAGAATTCAGAATGACAGTTCAAATCCCGAGCACACACTTAATTCAATCATATTCAAAATTTCTGATCAACTTATGTGGAATTCTTTTTCTTTCATTCTTTATTTTCTTTCTTTCATGCCCAGCCAACACGTGTTTCGTCGTGTAGTGTGTTCCCCACGACTTCTTCAGGGCTGTCTTCCTCTTAAATGTCACATTGCACACCTTATACTTCCGTCCCGGCAATGCTGCATGTGTATCCCTTTCACGTATTATTCTCTATATTCCAAATTTGTTTGTTCCAATATCCTTCATCATTTTCAGGAAGGATATTGGAATTAACAAATTCGGAATATAGAGAATAATATGTGAATTAAGTGTGTGCTCGGGATTCAAACTGTCTACATGTGAAGAGATCATTTAGGTGTCAGTTAAGGAGTTGGGTAATTCCTCCTTCCTTTGGATCACTACTGAACAGATATTGGTCAAGGCAATTATACTCGTGAATAGAGAAGGATAATCAAGAGACCTGGTAAACCATCACCTGTTTGTACGTAAACTAACAGAATTCAGAATGATGAGGTCATATTGCACCTGCTAAATACTTCACGTTGTACTATCGGTGTTTCTCGCATGCTACATTGCACCAGCAGAAGAAATCAGGCCCTTACTCCTGGAACACATGTTCACTAATTAATACCACTTTGAAATCTCACTTGAATACACCACACTATGAGACGAGTCACAAAAGTCCTTATGATTATGGGAAGTAGCACTACAGGAGTATTCTTTTAGGTACTCTTACATGCCTATGTGAATCTGCACTGAAAAGTTCAATTCCCTATTAGTAAAAGTACAATGAGGGCACAGTGCTTTGTATTTGTACTGAGTATTAATATTCCACTTTTTTCCCCCACTTTATTCAAATTGTTGGGGCCAATTCACAAAAGCATGTAAGAGTACAAAAACGAGTACTCCTTATGTACTTCTATGACTCTGCCCAGAGGCGCAACTAGAGCCAAATTTCGGGGGGGGCTAAGAAAAAATTTCGTGGGGGGGGGGGGCTGAATCTTTAAGCAATAGGCAGAGTGGAGCTGATTTCGGGGGGGGGGCTGAATCTTTAAGCAATAGGCAGAGTGGAGCTGCAGGGGCTCTTAGAAGGGGTGAAACAACAGCAAGGCCTCATTAACATGCAAATGGTCTTTTAAAGACCTGTGAAGTGCTCGGGTGCGGCTGTGTGTGTGCCCGGGAAGCTTACTCATCCCGGGCTGCCACACACGACGGGGGGGGGGGGGGCTGAAGCCCTTTGAGTCCAATGGGTGTTGCGCGCCTGACTCTGCCTCACCTTTTTAGTCTTTCTCATCTTCAATGGTGTTCTCATTCGTGGTTTATTATTATAATTATTTTTTATCTATTGTGTGCTTTATGTTTGTGAAAGACCAAATAAAGGATTCTTTGACGGACTGACTGACTCATTCGTGGTCATACTTATGAAACTGCTTACCTGTAAAGCCCCGTTACCAGCTTGATTTCGAATAAAATGGATGCAGGGGTCCAAGGTTTCTCTTATTAGTTTGGTGCAGGTACTGTTGAATGCTGTGGCTGCTGAGTACTCAAGCTGGACACTCTTTATTTATTTTCATTTCTCTTTCATATATCTCCATGGACTTCCTTTTGTTTATCCAACTCTTGCAGTTTCTTCCCTGTTTTTTCACTTTGTCACAGTTTTCCTTTCTTTACCTCACCCTTTCCCATTTCTATCTTTCTCTCTCATTCTTTTTGTCAAAGTCTGATGATGAATCATAAACCCAGTTCTCTAAAATGAATTCCACTGACCACTACCTGCAACTATTTCTTTTTGATAAACAAACACATTTTTACTGTTATTGTACAGATACAACACATCTCATGAAATTGGCATAAAAAATCTTGAGTGTGGTGAAGACCATTAGGATCACAATGGCAAAAGCAGGCATCATCGCTGACATAGGCCTAACATTGTTCTCAAAATGCCTCCTCAAAGCAGGTCCACTCCCACCGCCCCAAACCACTTGCCCTAAATTTTAGAGTGCTTAGCTGGGCATCCCCGTGCCTCTTTGATTGGTTTTCTACTGCTAGGCACACCAGTCCAGCCCATGTCTCCACTGCGCTAATGTTGGGGGGTCTAGAGGCCCTGCAGCGAGCCGCTATATCTCGTTTGGCCACCAGTACTGTCATCCCCAACATTGCCTGATCTGCGTGGGTCTTCATGCACACCCATCAGGACTTATAGCGGGGAGAGGTCTATTTCAAGGCTCAGGACATAAGAGAGCTTGGATATCAACCTTTCCCAGTAACACGCAATTGCAGGACAAGACCACTTCATATGGTAAAAATCAACAGGAATGTGGGAGCAGCGAAAGCACACAGAGCTGGGTAACAACCGCACCTTGAGAACCCTGTTTGGGGAGAGGTATGTATTGTGCAGATAGTTTGTTTGCACTAGGCACAGATGTGCCGAAATGGTGAGTGTCATTAAGGTATCCCACCAGTCGGAGTCATCCAGCGGGCCCAGCTGCCCTTCCGAGCGTGTTTTGAGTGCCTTCAAGGTGTCTGGGACATTTATGATAAGTGTGCAGTAGATTTTGGATACACCGTTCCCCTACCCAGCGACCCCATCATGATCTTCACCTCCATCGGTTTGAACTCCGGGAAAGGAGTGTCTGCAGAAATATGTACTCGCAATGCATGTCCTAATTGTAGATACATGTGAAGTTGTGTTGTGTTCCAGACATGGAGTACATCTGTTGAAGCTCCTGAAAGGAGTACATGTAAGAGCCCCTCTAGACATCTCCCAATAACATAACGCTGATGGTGTCCTACCTGCCAAATCCCCCCAAGGAAGCCACCTCCGTAAGTGTGTGTCATGCCATAAGGGGGTTTGCTTTGTCAATTTGGACCACCACCCAGTGTGTCTCTGGGCCGCCTTCCAGCCAGGAAAGATCAGTTGAGTTACCTCGGGTATTAAGATGGGAATTGTGGCGCCACACAGCATTGCCATGATGTGAGGGAACCCAGTGTGTGAAGTTCTAATTTAAAGGCCGGGTCTAACCAACCACTGGTGAGCAAATCGTTGACAGCCTGGAGTTGGGACACTAGATGATTTAAATAGAGGTTGGATATACCTAAGTCACCATCATAAGGGGCACACTGACAGGTCCAGAAACGAAATCTCAAGTTGTGCCAAATAAAGGCTCTGGCCACAGAGTCCATCGCCCGAAACCAGTGACGGGGGATCGTGTGGGGAAAGTTCTGAAGGAGATAAAGAAAAAGCGGCAAAACTATCATTTTGTACAATGCTATCCTTCCCATGACATTCAACAGGAGCACCTGCTACTTTTTTAGGTCAGCCTTAACTCTACGAGTATGGGGCGTTATATTAAGGGACCGCGTTAGGGCAAGTTCCAAGCCAACCCGGACTCCTAAGTAACGGAAATTCAGGCGGAGTATAGGGATGGTCTATTGCCAGTCTGCACAGTACGGTGAGGAACTCAATGGAACCCGCACTGATTTAGTGCGGTTGACCTTCAATCCCAATGCTTCACTAAAAAGATGCACCTGCAACCATTTGTACTAATTAAACGCAAACTCGTCTGTCTGTTGAGGCAATGAAAATAACAATAAAATAATATAAAATATCAGTGACTGAAATTGATAGGAGAAGGTGAGTTTTATCAAGTAAACAGATTGCAAGATATTTTTTTGAAAAAATTGAATACAAGCTCTCACCCACCAGGTTAGACTCCCTGTATCATAGTACCCAGATCTTCTTACTTCACATTCTTCATATCTGCACTAATGAGTTTGCCATATTAGGTTATAGTGGGTGGAAAAGTTCTCCAGTGGGTGAATTAGAGAGTCAGACTGAGTATTACCCCTTCAAAATCTCACTGGACAAGTGCCCACTGCAAGAGCACCATAGAGCATGGGGTGGGAGAGAAGCACACCGGCAAGAGAGAGGAACATGGAGCAGTTGGGGAAGAGAATCACACAAGGGAGACAGCTAGAAAACCCATGCACACTCATGGAGTACTTAACCAAAGACAAAGGAATCCCTGAAAGTGAATAGTGAAAGGATAGAAGACAGCTAATCAGAAAGATGATAAAGAGGCTGGTGCAGCTTTCCAGGTGCAGTTGTAGGAATGTATGTGAATTATAAAAAGCAATAAAAGTATGCTCAGTTTATATATATTTTTGGTCAATAGGATCCAATGTTTTTGTTATATTTTTGTTTGTGCCCTCCTTCCCCCTTTCTAGCTTAGACTCAGCAATTATTGATTGCAGGATTGTAGGGTGTTTGCCATTTAAAAAAAATGATGATTGAACAGCTGCATGCCACCACTCTCTTAAAAAGTTGTTTGTTTAACCCCTGATTAGAAGAAATAATCTGCAATAATAAAACATCGATTGAAGCCACCAAAACTGCCCTAGTTTCCAAAAGAGACATCCATACCTCCAGTGTTGCAATTTGCTAATTCAATGCATTCACCGTGGCATCCAAAGGCCATGCACATGATCTTCATAGTACTAAAGATTGTCTGGAACTGCAGGTCTCTTATTTAAATTGTCATCAGGGTCGGTCTGGGGAAAAAAATAGGCCCAGGCTCCAAATTAAAAGTGGCCCAATTAGCAAATTAGACAGTTAAAATACTGTTCCACATTTGCAAATCAGAGCTGTTCTAAACTTGTAAAGACAAACTGTATACGTGTTTTGGAAGGTAAAGAGGATTGCATGAATGTGTGCATTCTGCAGCAATGTCTGTGGTAATACCAGAGAAAGCAACAGTAAAACTGGTACAGCAGATCATAGAACAGGCCCACAAACAGCCAAAAAAAGCAACCCATACACTGACCTTTTAAACCATTGCCCTGCAGGCCAGTCTGACCCTGATTGTCATCACAATGTAGCTCAGGTTCAACAATCATATTTGAACAAAGAATTGTTTCAGACTTATCAATTGTGCCTGAGGGTCAACTAGAACACAGTAAATCAAAAAACTAATTTCATCGAAACTTAAATACTTCAGATAAAGTATCTGACGTCAAGATGTATTTCCTTGGCTACAATTAAAGATAATAAATCTGAACTAGCAATGCTTTCCAAGAAAACCTCTACTTCCACTGTACATCCCAACCCTCGGCCTGCTCCCAAAACAGGCGTAACTAAAATGCTAGGTGTAAGAAATTGGTTTACTGGTTGGGGGGGGGGGGGGGGGAACCTCTACTCAAGCGACAGCCTAAATCCTTGACAGGGTGTAGTCACAAGCAAACCCCAAATGAACCTGTGGCTACCAGCTTGGCACAGAGCAGTCAGACTTAATTTAGAGGCAACGTGTAAAGTACCTATGGAGCACTACAAACAGTAATAAAGTGAAAACATAACACAAGAAAAATCTCATACCGATTTAAACAAATACAATACATTTCAATAAATACACGAAGACCAAAATTACAAAAATCCAATTAGTAGATATGGAGACATGCAAGTTGAAAGATTTCAGTGAAAATAGTGACAAAAAACACAAAGCGCCAACTGTGGTTATCTAGTTGTGCTAGACTATGACAAAATCACAAGTTCTGGCCTACTGCGATGGAGCGCATCCTGGCTACAGGTACCCACTCAGGCCCACTGACAGAACAGTGGGGGCATCACTTGGGAGGGCAGGACTCACAGATGGCAGAGTCCAGTTGCTGGGGTCAAGGTGGCTGGAAGCTTGCTCTGTTCCCGAGGCTTCTGATCAGGAGGCCAGCCACCTAGCCCTTGGAGTCCTTCTGGGGTCCTGGGTTTAGAGATGCAGGTCTAGTACCTCTCACCCAGGCAAGAGGGCAGCAGGTCAGCACAGTAAGCAGCAGTCCAGCAGAGTGGCAGTCCTCTCAGCAGACTTGCTCCCTGGCGCAGTCTTCCATCGGTCCAGACGTGTACTGAAGAGTTGGGTCTAAGGGACCTATATTTATACCTGGTGCTCCCTTTGAAGTAGAAGAAGCTTTTAGTGGTTTCCACCCCTCTGAGGTGCTGGGCACCCCTTCCTCCCTGTCCTAGCCCCAGATTGTCCAGGGTCACAAAAGACTAGTGATAAACCCTTTGTGAGAGTGCTCAGGCAGGGCCTTTGTGATATGCAAGCAAGTGTGGTAGGCACCAGCTCCTTTCCCTCGTTAACTCAGAGTGGTCCATCCTACCAACACCTATCTTCCCTTTATCTCACTGTCTGGCAGCAATCACAAGGAGCAACTGACAGCTACACTTAGTCATGTGACCCAGGAACAGACTGCATGCACCAAATAGTTAGACCAAGAAAATGTCAAATTTCTAAAAGTGGCATTTTCAGAATTGTCACTACGAATCTGACTTTACAATTAAAGGGGCTTTTAATTACAATTATTTAGGCACCATGCACAACCTTTCTACATGCTCCCAATTGAAAGTTACAGCTTATTAAATGTGATAAGGTAACTCCAATTTTATCGCATGGGAGAAGCCAGCCTTTACCAAGGGTGAAAAACAAACATAAGAGTTTTTCACAATCAGGACATGTAGAGCTCAAAGGTACAGGTCCTACTTTTTAAATACACTGCACCCTGCCCTCTGGGCTGTTCAGGGTCTACTCTAGGGATGACGTATATGTAACAAAAAGGAAGGGTTGGACATGGCAAAAGGTTTATTTTGCAAGGTCGACCTGGCAGTTTAAAAACTGCACACACAGCTGCAATGGCAGGCCTGATACATGTTTAAAGGGCTACTTAAGTGGGTGGAACAATCAGCACTGCAGTGCCAGCAAAAGCATTTAATTTACAGTCCCTGGGTACATCGGGTACCATTTTACTAGGGACATACAAGTAAATTAAAGGTGCCAATCGGGATAAGCAAGTCCACCATATTTAAAATTGAGAGTACCAGCACTTTAGCACCGGTTAGCAGTGGTACAGTGTGCAAAGTCCTAAACCCAGCAAAATCAAAGTCAGCAACACAGGAGAGTACAAGGCAAAATGTTAGGGGAAAACCACGCCAAGGATGCCAAGTCTAGCACTAGGGAACAATATTGACAGCTGTGTTGCATAGGAACATTTGTACTGAACTTCATAGCCCTATGTGGAATGCCAAATCACCTTCCTCTATGGGTAGTAAGCTATGTGGTTGTAAAGTTGTCATTGAGAGTGTGGCTATGTGGAAGCATTTTGGTGTTGGCATGAGTGATCAGAGAGATGTTATTTTGTCTTGCAACATGGTGCTTAGTCCTGTGTTAGATGAAGGCTGTGTGAGACAGATTTATTGTTGCAGTAGGCTGGTGGCTAGGAGTCAGGTCTGCAGGTCCCTAATTGTTTGTGGTTTCATTCTTTCAGTACTTTTCTGTTCTGGTCACAGTAGCGTGTATACACTTAGAACTCTTATGTTGGTTGGAAATGGGTTGGGGTGGCGAGGGACGTATGGAGATATTCACCCGGATTGCTTGGCTAATCACCCTTCTCATGATTATTATTAAAAGTTGAGAAATTATTAGATTGAATGGGACCTGCAGGGATGGGCTATGTTGGAGTCCTTCAGTTTACCAGCCATGTATAAACAATCTCTTTATTAACAGATACCCTCCCGTATGATCAGGGGTGCTTAATACACTCAACAGATATAAACACTATGTCTAAAAAGAAGACGTTTGCTTGGAATGGATATGATCACGTCATGTTGAGGTGGATAATAAATCTTACAGGAACAAGAATGGTTGGGATTGCTATGTCTGAATTATTTGTTTGGGGAATATTTCCAAGCAACTAGCAGTTTTGACTCCTCTATGGGATACTTTTGCTGTAGGTAACCAGGTGAAACCTTGGACCGTATTTATATTGTTGGTTCATGTCCTAACGGCTATGTTAGTCTTCTCAGTTAGTGGGCTGTTAATCCTTAAGGGTATTCTATTATGGTGCTCATAGGCCCAGAAAGAGTAGTAGCTTTCCTTGCTCTTATTCCCGTAGTCTGGGAGATCATATTTGGAACAGTCACGTTTTTACTTACATTTGAATTTTAAGTGTCCCTTCGTATTCCATATTCTGGCTGGCTGTGAGGTCTAGAGTCTACCCACCTGGACTGAGAAAGCAGATCTTCTAATAGACTTCTTTTTGTGTGGTGTTGTGACGATATTTGGGGCAACTTTTGAGCATAGTATCCAGTTGTGGTATTGTCTACAGCTCAGTTGCAGGTACAGTGGGTCTTTTCCTTGGGTTGCTCTGTGAACATTAGAGAGGACTCTCTGGGCAGTTAGTAAATGACTTGGAAGACTGCCTTCATGTGCTCTATTGGGTGTGGGAGGAGTGGCAGCCCTACAGTAGTGTTCTGAATCAGTTGTAGTTATCTTATTAATGAGAAAGCAGGGGCCCCCAAGGTAACGACTATACGCATAGTTGATCCAAGAATTAACAAGCGTCAGAATGGTTTGTAAGATCTCATGGTGTCCTAGGTAGGGAAGGATGCACCTCAGCATTCACATCATGAGGAATGTGTTTCTTGTGATTTCATTGACATGGGTTATCAACAATAGGTTTGAATCCATTATCACTGTGACTTCCCTTGATGTCACTGATTGGGTTTCAATGTCCGTGGGCCAAATATCTGTATTAGATCAGTGCCTCATTGTCCAGAGGTCAAGAGCTCAGTGGTGACGCTGTTAAGTTTGAGGCGGTTAGCCATGATTTTGATTTGATTTGATTTGTTATTTATAAAGCCCGGTGAATCACCCCCGGGGGGGTATCTCAGCGCTCGGATACGGCAGTGGAGGAGAAGAGGTACTCAGGCTAAGAACAAGACGGGTTTGAGAGCTTTCCTAAATTTCCAGTAATCGGGGCATTGTTTTAGGGCCAGCGGAAGCTGGTTCCAAATGCGGGGGGCCTGATAGGAAAAGCATTTCCCTCCTGTGCGTGCTTTCTTAATCTTAGGGATTTGAAGGAGTAACTGGGAGCTAGATCGGAGGGATCGGATGGGGGTGTAGAGGTGAAGTTTCTCCGCTAGATAGGGAGGGCTTTTTCTCCAGATTGCTTTGTGGGCGAGGCTGCAGATCTTAAATTTTATGCGAAGACGTATGGGCAGCCAGTGTAGTTGATGGAGGAGGGGGTGAGAAGCAGATCTGTTTGGGGCATTTAAGATCAAACGTGCAGCTGTGTTCTGTATTACCTGCAGGCGGTCCAATGAAGACTTGTTGGCTGCTATTAGAAGAGCATTGCAATAATCTAATTTACTCATAACTAAGTGTCTGAGTGAGGGTCTTTCTGATGGAATCAGGGAGATAGGGAAGTGCTTTCATCAGGAGACTTAGGATGTGGAAGCATGAGCCTACAGTGTGTGACACGTATTTTTTCAAGGTAAGGGCCTGTTCGAGAAGCACCCGAGGTTTTGTACTGATGTAGCCAGGGTGGGGGGGAGCCCAGTTCTGGGGGCCACCACTGCGGGGACCACAGAAGGGGGGCGTCACCGAAGAGCATGACTTCCGTCTTTCCAGTATTCAGCTGGAGGAAGTTATCTTCCATCCAACGGGAGATCGCCAGCATGCCGGAGGAGAAAGTGTGTTCAGCTGTCTGGGAGGTTTTATTGAAGGAAAAGGTAAGTTGAGTATCATCTGCGTAAGATAGTGGGACGAATCCAAGGTGACGCAATAAGGAAGCCAGGGGGAAGATGTAGATGTTGAACATGGTCGGGCTTAGGCACGAACCCTGTGGGACTCCTTTAGTCAGATTTTGAGGCTTAGACCGGAAAGGCCCAAGATTGATGGTCTGGGAGCGATTAGTAAGGAAGCTGTTTATCCATTTCAGGGCCGTTCCCCAGATTCCTGTCTCTTTGATTCTTGTATGCAGAATCTGATGGTCGACCGTATCGAACGCTGCTGAGAGGTCCAATAGCACGAGGAGGGTGGGTTGGTTTTGGTCTAAGGTGAGTCTGATGTTGTCGGTGACAGCTATGAGGGCAGACTCAGTGCTATAATTTGGGCGGAAGCCAGATAGAGTCGGGTCAAGGTAGCCTATAGCTTCGATGTGGTCGGAGAGATGTTTATTCAGATGTTTTTCAATTGTTTTACTTAGGTAAGGCAGGAGGGAGATGGGGCGAAGGTTGGACAGGTTGTCTGAGGGTAAGTTGGTGTTTTTTCTGATGGAGATGACTTGGGCTGCTTTCCAATCGACAGGTAGGAGACCTTCCTCCAGAGATTGGTTTAGAATGGAGCAGACTGAGTGAGAAAGTTGTTTTGCTAAGGATGCCATGATCTTGGCTGGAATTATGTCTAGGGGAGAGCCGGAGGTGATTGTGGCCATTATGGACTCGGTGTCTTCTTGTGTGAGTGATGGGAATTTTAGGAGAGTGGAGGGGTTGGGTGGGAAGTGGGGGGGATGTCCGGGTTGATATCTGTAGAGGGGGAGTTCTTAGAGGAGATAGTTTTGTGATAGATGGTGTCAATATTTTTTTATGAAGTGGTCGCTAATTTTATCGCAGAGTGTTTGAGAGGGGGCTTCTGTAGTTACACAAGCTGTGGGGTGTGTGAAGGTTTTCAGAAGTTGGTACATACCTTTGGGAGTGTTTTTAGCTGTGCTGAATTGAAGGGCTATGTAGGACTTGCGTGTGCGCCTAATATTTTTATGGTAGATGGACAAGGCGGTTCTGTATTTTTCATTATGAGCTTCGAGATTGGTGCGACGCCATTTCCTTTCAAGATTTTTGCAGCTGGTTTTTTCTATATGGGGTTCCGGGGAGAACCATGCTGCCCTGGGAGATGTGGGTTTGGGAGATCTCTGTTTTAAAGGGGCGATTTTATTTATGGCTGCCAAGGCAGATTGATTGAGGAGTGTTAGGTTGTCTTCTAGTTGATTGTGGGGAGAGATTAATGGTGCGGTGAAAGTGGCGGTAAAGGTGTCAGAGTTGATCTTATGCCAATGTCTGTAGCAGGGACGATTTTGAGTGGCAGATCGTTGGGTCGGGATAAGTTCTTGTATCTGGAAATCGATGATGGCATGATCAGACCAGGTGATTGTCTTAGGGGCATTACAAGTGAGGAGGGGGGAGTTGGAGAAGATGATGTCCAGTGTGTGGCCCGCTGAGTGGGTGGGGCCATGGTTAATTTTATTGAGATTAAGGGTGAAAAGGTCATTGAGGAAAGATGCGGTATCAGTGTTGGTTGTTATTTCGCTATGGATGTTGAAATCACCCATTAGCACAAATTTGTTGGAGGAGATCACATGGGGGGCAAGTAATTCTAGTAGCAAGAGAGAGAAATTGGCTAGGGGGCCCGGGGGCCGGTAGACCAGGGCTCCCTCCCAGTTTATATGAGGGGAGAGGTCAAGTTTGAAAATCAGGATTTCGATCGAATTGTTGGAGTGTTGTTCCAGTATGGATACCTTTGCTTGATCATTGTGAATAATTGCAATTCCACCACCGGTCCTGGGTTGTCAATCGAGCCTGAGGATTTTATATCCTTCTGGTAAGGCAATGGTGATTGCAGGAGTGCTCGAGGGTTTCAACCATGTCTCGGTGATAAAGCCAATGTCCGGTGAATCATTGTCCAGGAGATCCCAAAGTTCTACAGCGTGTTTGGGGAGGGATCTGACATTTCCTAAAAAGCCTTTCCAGTGGCACCGAGTAGGGGGAGTAGTCCCATGGAGTTTGGGGGAAGGAGCCCACCTAGTGTTCTCTGGGTGGTGTGAGGAGGGCGGGGAGGGGGATAGAGGGGTGTTGCAGTGATCTGTGGTGCAGAGTGTGCTTTGAAATTTACAATGGGGGCAGGAGAAGAAGCCTTCCAGGGAAGGCGGCATAGTTGACCCTTTGCTGTGGCAGTGGAGGGGGGGGAGAAGGGAGTTTCTGCTAATCAATATCAGCTCATTGCTAGAATAGATAGGTTTGGCGTGGGCGTCATGGTCTAGGGTGAATTGCGCAGGGGTTCTGGCGGCAGGCGGCTGTCGGGCGCGGACGGGCGCAGACGGGCTTGCCATTGGCGCGCCATCGGCGCACCCGCTGCGTGCATCCGCTGCGAGCTCCGTTGCCCATGAGTTTTGTAGTGAGCAGTGGGAAAGAAGCTGGTGCGCATCAACCATAAGACAGTAGCACAGAGGAAATCATTAAGTCTTGACAAGTTTTGTTACCTGAAACTGTCCATTTTTAGGTCTCACCTACCAGCGTGCATGCGCTGTTGTTGGCGAGTGGTATTGTATGTAGTAAAGGGCTTGGAGCCCCGTCCTCACTTACCATTTGCAGGCTTGATTGCCAGTTGTAGGAAGCTGGCTCTGTATATACTATACCAAAATGAGGTATAGTGTGCACAGAGTCCACTGGCACCCAAAGGTAGGCAGAGGTAAAAGTAGATAGCACCTTACTCTCTATTTGTGGTAGTGTGGGCGAGCATTAAGGCTTTATCAGAGGGGAGTGTGAAGCATGTGTTGTACACTCAAAGACTGAACTCAGACCAATTTGATTTGTATAAAAATGTATATTTTTTTAATATTATTTACGTACAGCTGAAAAACAATGCCTCCTGGAAAAATTTCAACCCTGAGACCAAACTCGAAGTCCTGAACATCATTTTCAAACTCAAGCCAACCTCCCACACCAATGAACCCCTCCCCTCCAACCTTGTCCATGATCTTAAGCACATCATTGCCCCGTACTGGACTACCATCATCAACACCTCCTTTACCACTGGTTGTGTCCCCTACTCTTTACAATTAGGACAAATCACTCCCATTCTGAAAAACCCCTCGGCCAACCCAAATGAACTTAACAATCTCCGCCCTATCTCCAACCTTCTATCCAAAGTCCTTGAAAAATGCGCGCTCCGACAATTGGACAATCACATCTGCAATTTTAACCTCCTTAACTCCTTACAATCTGGCTTCAGGAAAGGATGCAGCACGGAATCTGCCATGCTCAATATTGTTGATGACCTCCATCGGTCACTCGACAATGGTGAGTCCTACCTACTTATTCTCCTTGACCTCTCTGCTGCATTTGATACAGTCAACCATTCTCCCTTATGTAACTCATTTAAAGCTAGATTCTGCTTTAATGGCCTTATCCTCAAATGGTTCTCTTCTTATCTCCAACTCAGAACTCAGCAAATCAAAATCCTTGACTGCCTCTCGAAACCTACGCCAGTCTTCCTAGGCGTCCCTCAGGGCTCCATTCTCTCCCCCTCTCTCTTTAACCTCTTCATGGAACCCCTTACCCTTATTGTGAAACAAGCAGGACTCTCCTACCACCTCTATGCCGATGACACACAACTTTACTACAAGATTAGATCCCACTCGGATGTTCTCCATCTTAACAATTCCTTGAAGAAGATCCAATTCTGTTTTTTCTCTAACCACCTTAAACTTAATCCCAAAAAAACAGAAATCATTCTCTTCTCTGCCAACAGAACCCAGCTCCCCATCCAAAGCTGGCTCTCTGACCTAAATGCTCTTAACTGCACGATCTCCTTATCAAACTTAGCAAAATCACTTGGTTTCACTATTGACAACAAACTTACCCTAAATGACCACATAAAAAACTCGGCGAAAGGAGCTCTCTTCACGCTCCGACATCTTAAAAAAATCTAACCATTCATTCCAGCTGATGACTTCAAAGGGGTGGTACAATCACTTGTTCTCTCCAAAATTGACTACGGCAACGCTATCCTCTCCGGTACCCCTAAAGTACATCTTGCCCCCCTCAGAGCTGTGCCCAACCTAGCTGCTAGGCTAATCATGGACTGCAAACATTTTGACCACATCTTCCTGGTGAAGGAAGAGCCTCTTACAAGACTGCATGCCTTACACACAAAGCTCTTCACCAACACCGATGCTAGGGCAGTGGGTTGTAGGCATGGCACACAGAGATGTGTGCCATGTCGACTCTTCACTTTGTTCTGCTCCAAAACACGCAGCCTGCAAAGGCAGTGTGTGTGTGTGTGTGTGTGTGTGTGTAAAGGTACAGAGCCTCTAAGGGTGGCACAATAAGTGCTGCAGCCCTTAGAAGCCTTCCCTGGCCACAGTTCCCTTGGTACCTGTGGTACCATTTACAAGGGACTGACCTGTGGCCAAAAAGTGTCAATTGGGTTTTGTTTTCAATGCAGTTTAGGGAAAGAACATAGGCCCTGGGTACCTGTTTGGCAGGAACCCAGGGCACACTCAGTCAAAGCACATCAGCAGTTTAGCAAAACGTAGGGGCAACCGTGCAAAAAGAGGGCACTATCTTACACCAGTCTTTGTAGCTGCCTCCTAATTGGCCACCATACGTATAACATCACTTCCTTTTACTTTTCTGGAGCATGGACAAAGTACTAATTAATTCAGTTTAGTTTATGTCCTTCCGCTACTGGCGCTGTGCTTCTGAGAATTTTTTGTAAAACATTTTTTTTTTATTTTGGATCGGCATTTGTTTTGCTTCAGCATTGTATTGGTATTTTTAATGTTTCCACATTTTTCCGCTACTTTATTTTGGCAACATTTATTTTTCACTTTTCGGATCAGTATGTTTTTCACATTGGCATTGCATCAGCATTTTTAATGTTTCCCTATTTTACTTTGTTGTACCTCACTTTCTTAAAATTCCTCTGATTATTAAAGAAGTTCATGTGACTTCATTTACAGCAGCAGTCAACTAACACTGCTTACGGATCAGCATACCTAGCACTTCAGCATGTTTAAAATGTATATATTTAACATTCTTTTAAGGTACATTCTTGCACCAGCACGGATTTGTAAAGCAGCCCGTGTAACCACATGCGTTTGTTTTTCTAGCTGTATTCATATCAAGATTTTTTTTTTAACGCCATTTTGTTCTACGTGACTTTCTTTAGATGGGAGGAATTTCAAAGCAGTATCCACCTGATATTATTTGGGGGTCGCCAATTTTTTCATATCTGTATTTAAAATGTTCAAACAATTTCCATTGTTCTAAGATACTTTATTTAAATAACATGGATTATTAAACAGTCCATGTGTTAAAATTACTTTCGGATAGGCATTTTTAGCATATCAGCATTTTTATAATTTATACATTTAACATTTTTAAGTTACTTTGTTGCACTAGCATAGATTAGTAAAACAGTCCATGCGACTGTGTGTGTTTGTTTTTCTAGCTTTCTGTGTATCGGCATTTTGCCGGATAGCCATTTTGTTTTACGTGAGTTTCTTTAAATGGCACAAATTATTCCAGAGGTTATACAATGTAATCCATTGAAAGCCTTTAAAGCAGCATTCAGATGACAGCACCACTACTACGTACGCAAAATATTTTCTTATCTAACAAGGGTCTCGGTAAGTGGCTACTAGGTGATATATTACAAAAGAAATAAAAGGATGCACAACTGTAAATAAACAATTAGCATGATAAACAAATAGATTTTAATAAACACTTGCTTTTATAAATTATGCATTAATTGAATAAAAAAATTGATATTTTGTATGCACAATACACAATTATTACTTGTATATAATTGAATAAAAGCATTTCTGCAAAAAAACACAGGTGAAACAAATAGATTTACTCCAAATAATAAAAATAATATTACAACACATACACACATTCCACTACATTACAATACTATCACATATTAAAGGTGAGACCGATTTGCTTTGCCAATGCTTGTTAGAATAACTTGTGTATCGGTGGTTTAATTGTAGCAAGTAGGATTGAAGGTTTCGCTCAGATTTGCTAAAAGGGTTTGGTAGAGGTTGAAATAAAGAAGGGAAATGATCAATGATTAATCTATAGGGCTATGGGGGCAGAGGGAAACAGTTGCTTTGTCCCAAGACTTTGTATCACTCCAAGGTAACAGGTAAACCATTTCAGAGTGTTGACACAAATTCCAAGACTTTGCAGTCTATGTAATAATGTTTTGTGTTTTACTATGTCAAAAAAACGCAAATAAGTTCAGAAGCAGGAAGGCTGCTACACTGTTTTGTCTGCTGTAAGATATAGGTCATCCCAGGTGGATATTAAGGCTACAGTGGTGTCTCTTTGCGGCTTTGTAAGCCTTGTAATTTCTACACAGGAGGATTTTATCTCTCTCATGTTGTGATTTTCTTAATTTGAACTGTAAAGTGCAGATATTCGTTTTCCTTTTCTTGATCTTGTTACTTCAAGTCGTATTTTTCTAGGTTGATGTTTTTAATAGAATCGGGTTCTCCAGGCATCAGAGTGCCAATTGTAAAAAGTGGACTCTTCCAGAGGTCTTTTGTTGGAGAGGGTTCTTGCAAGATGGAATACAGTGTTGGGAGGTCACGTTTATTCCATTGTCTGTCCTTGTTGCTGTTCTGGGTTGTTTTTGATGTGTTATTTGTCAATTTGATAGGTTGAATGTAAAGGTGATGACCTAGTGGTCATTACATTTTTCTGGAAGATTGCTGGTTATTGTGGTGAATCATAGTGTGGTGAATCCTGATAGTTTTAGACTGGGGTTCCACCCCATTGGAGAGATGGCAAGACAATGGAGTAACCATCTAGAAGTGTGCTGACCAGTGTAAAACAGTTCAACGCCTTGTCAGGCATAACTCGCGTAATTCTCTCTGGCGTAATTACCGCAACAGTACTTGTAATTGTGTGAGAAGCATGATCAAGCATTTAATGCTATTTTCTTGGTATAAAATGCATCCTCTTTTCCAAAATTGGCCTGAGGATGCATTTTGTACTAAGAAAATAGCACTAAATGCTACAGGACATGTACAGCAGGAGCCAGCACGACTCACTTTCTCTCAGTTTGTTGTTCCTGAGCTCCTGCGGTAGTATTTTTGTCCCAAATTGCTCCTACTTACTCAAGCTGGTGTAACCCCATAATTTGGTCCCTTCATATCACAAAAGTAATGCGTGATTACTGAAAATACTCCAATTACTCCAGCATAATAAACATTTCGACAAGGCCTAGACAGGGCTACAGAGCGCAATATAAATGCATTTACAATACAATACAACAGAATCATGCTCTGCGCGCATTTGCTCTCACCTTTGTGATTTTTAATAACTTTTGTGTGTTATTTGTTTGTTTACCTGTTTTTAGATAGCGCCCTTTACCTGCACCTTAATTGGCCCCCGCACTGCCGTTTTGGCGGATTTGGCTCTGGGGTGGGTGTTCGTTTTGGCAGCCATTTTGGAGTGGGGTGTGTGGATAGAGGTGTCTCTACCCTCCAGCGCTTCAGTGCGCAGGAGCAGCCTGGGAACACCTACTTAAAGCTCCTCCCCTAGCGCAGCGGGATCGCGCAGCGGGCGTGTCCTCGCGTGGCCAGAGTCGTGCCAGAGTCGTGCCAGAGTCGTGCCAGAGTCGTGCCAGAGTCGTGCCAGAGTCCTGCCCGTCTGCGCCCATCCGCGCTAAGGACGCGCTGGACGTCGCGGTACTCTGTGTAAGGACTATCATACCATCCTGGGTCCACCATGCTGACGTACTCGCGGGATTGCCTGTTTGCCATCGGTCAGGTAAGCCGCTGTTGCACCCTTTTACCGGTTCACCCATTGCGTGGCCCATATCATTGCCCTTGTAATGGGTGGGCTCTCGATTCTCCGCATCCTCTCCCAAGGTCTATTTCCTCGGAGACCCGCCGTATTACAGACACTCGCACTACTCTGAAGATTTTGAATTTAAACGTCAGGTCTGCGCTGAAACATTATCAGCATATCTATGACCTCATTAAGGAGGAAGCTCCAGACGTATTTGCCATGACGGAAACATGGCTACAGGACGCTGATACCGCTATTACTAATCTAGCCTGCCCACCCGGCTATTCTATGTACACTCTGAATAGGCTGTCTAGGGGTGGAGGTATCGCGTTAGTGGTAAAATCCATCTACCCTTGCGTCTGGGGTGCCCTAAACATCTCCGGGTGTGAAAGTGCCATGTTCAAGGTCTCTGTCAGCCCTGAGTTTACCCTGTCCGGGATGGTCGTCTATCGCCCACCAGGCAGTGATGTGGCGTTTAGAAATGCTTTCCCTGACACTGTTGGCCCTTTGGTCGCCGACTGTGCCAACTTCTCTATCATGGGTGACCTAAACCTACATTTCGACACCCTCTCTGGCCTGACAGTGCGTTCCATCTCTTCTGACCTGGAGGCCTTTCAACTTCCCCAGATGGTTTCCCAGCCTACCCATCTGGGGGGGCATATTTTGGATCCCCTGTTTACCAATCTGTTGGGGATTCAAATTACCTCTGTCTCTCCGGTGGAATGGACAGACCACTTCTTGGTGTCCATCCTCTGCCCGGTCTCGGCCACTCCTTCCATCTCCTCGGCTAGAAGGGTTCAGAAGAGGGCTTGGAAAAAGCTTCGGCTAGAGGACTTTCATCGTCTTCTATTAGAGGAGCCGCTGGGCCCTTTGACGGATGTGGAAAGGGGGTATGACCTCTTCTGTTCATGGATAACTAGGGCCTTGGACTCTCTGATACCCATCGTCTCAACTAAAATCAATTCCAGAGAGTCGAGTCCCTGGTACGATGGCACTCTCCGGGCCCTAAAGGGTGCCTGTAGACGAGCAGAGAGGGCTTGGAGGAAAACCTATGGGGCTGATCTAAAAGCTGCATACGCCAAGTCCGTTAAGCTCTACCATCGAGCTATCTGCCGAGCCCGTGCGGCTTTTTATGCCATCGAATTCCGGAACAGTCCGAATCCGTCAAAAGCTATCTTTAAGGCCGTAAAAGATCTTACAGTGAAGCGGACTACCTCTACGACCGTGAGCTCCCTTTCCCATTGTGAATCCCTTGCATCTTACTTCTTGGGGAAGGTCCAAGCTATATATAGGACATTCCCTAGCATGGGGTTCACTGAGGAAAGTATAAATGGGGTCCATCATCAGACTACACTGCTTGTTTTCCCCCCCCTTACCTTGGATGGTTTTGACAAACTTGCGTTGCAAGTCAAATCTGGGTCCCCATCCGATCCAGTAAGGCCTGCTCTCTTCAGAGATCAAGCTTTTATGGGGCGTACAGCCGTATGCTCCCTTGTCAACCTCTCCTTGGAAACGGGAACTGTTCCATCTAAGTGGAAACAAGCTGTGGTGTCCCCGATCATCAAAAAGCCCACCCTGGACCCTTCCAAGCCTGAGAGCTATCGCCCCATCTCGTTGTTACCCTGGCCAGCCAAGATCACGGAGGCCCACGTCAACTTGGCCCTGTCTGAACATCTGACTCGGACCAATGCCCTCGACCCCACACAAAACGGATTCCGTGCTGGGCACAGTACGGAAACTGCGCTACTTGTGATGGTGGAACATCTCCGGGCAAGGCTGGATGCTGGTCAAACGGCGGCGCTTATTTTGTTAGATCTTAGCGCCGCCTTTGATACGGTAGACCACAGCATCCTCCTGCGTCGGCTCGAGGAGACTGGCATTGGCGGTCTGGTGTTGCAATGGTTCCGCTCCTTTTTAGATGACCGCTCCTTCTGTGTTGCCATCCCTCCCTTCAAGTCCAACTACCAACCACTGGCCATGGGGGTTCCGCAAGGGTCCTCGCTGAGTCCCACGTTGTTTAATCTTTACGTGAGACCGCTGGCGGATGTCGCTAGGCAGTGGGGCCTTACTTTGGTCTCATATGCTGACGACACTCAGCTGGCGGTTACTCTCAGTGGGGATGCGGAGATTGAGGCCCCCAGGTTTCAGTCCGGACTGAAGGCGGTGGCTAGTTGGCTGACAGGCAACTGCCTTCAGCTAAACGCCACTAAAACAGAGGTGATGGTCGTCGGGAAGGGAGTGGAGCTGTGGGGTGACCACTGGTGGCCCTCAGAGTTGGGACCTACTCCGATCCCGGTATCGGAAGTGAAAAATCTGGGGGTATGGCTGGATGCGGGCCTCTCCTTTGTAGGCCATACTAAAAGAACCGCGGCCTGTTGTTTTGGTCTCCTGAGGGGCTTGAGACCTGTTCTCAAGTTCTTTGACGCCCCGACCAGGCAGCTGGTGATACAGGCTACTATCATCTCCCGCCTGGATTACGCCAGCTCTCTCCTGGCCGGGGCTAACCAGGCTGAACTAACCCGCTTACAACGGGTTCAGAATGCTGCGGCGAGGGCGATTGTTGGCTTGCCCAGATTCTGCTCAGTTACAGGTGTCCTTCGCTCCCTACACTGGCTTCCGGTTAGGAAGCGCATCCTCTTCAAGGTATTGTGCCTTGCTTTTAAAATCTTGCGAGGTACAGGCCCGGAAATCCTGTCGAGTTGTCTGTCTTTCTATGTCCCTGCCCGTAGCCTTCGCTCTCAGGGTCTGGCCCTTGCGGTGGTTCCCAGATTTAGGCTTAGCCGCATGGGAGGCAGCTCGTTTAGGGTAATGGCTGCGTCAGCATGGAACTCCTTGCCTGTTGAAATCCGCGTGCTGGAGGACCTTCTGACCTTTCGGAGGGCTATAAAAACCTTCTTGTTTTAGCTGTCTCTTAGTATCTGTTTTTAGCCTGTGGTTGTGTTACGTGCTACCTTGTCTCTGCGCCAGGACGCTCCTTGGCTGGAGTATCTGTGCGCACAATAAATAGTCGTAACATAACATAACATAACTTGTGTGCACAATGATGCTTGCTGTGAACCAATTACACATTTTCTTCTTAGACTGTCAATTATATCTACCTGCCAAGAAACCACCAGTTCCTCTCCAGGTTTAGAGAGTGATGAAGCATTATGTTGTGTTATTTAACCCAACGCTCTTGTTTTCATTTTCGCTGTTGCAAAGTATCTCAGTTCAGCATGGATGATCCACACTATTTTAATAATTCTGTGGCATTTACAATGATAATCTGTTGCCAATTTTAAGTCTTTGCAGCAATAACTAATCCACTTTATTCATAATGTGTAATTCCCCCACACGTCCTCGGGTCAGAAAAAGTGTCCGACACGTCCCTGGACGATTTTACGTACGAATCGGAAAAATGAAGTCCGAGCGCGCAAGTACAATCCATCCCGTACGTCCGATTGTACAACCGTATGGAAAAAACACCGCATGGAGCGAACCTCAATAGCAACCATGGAGACATGTGCCCGCATACGCGCTGTCCCCCCCAGCCCCCCGTATGTACGTGCCGTGCCCCCAGCCCCCCCGCGGATGGACGCGCCGTACCCCCAGCCCCCCTCCGTGTATGTCCGGTGTGGACCCCCACCCCCCGAATGTATGGAGCGTACCCCCACCCCCGTATGTACGGTGCGGAGTGTACCCCCACCCCGTATGTACGGTGCGGACCCCCACCCCACCCCCCCGAATGTACAGAGCGTACCCCCACCCCCGTATGTACAGTGCAGACCCCCACCCCACCCCCCGAATGTATGGAGCGTTCCCCACCCCCGTATGTATGGCGCGGACCGCCACCCCACCCCCCGAATGTACGGAGCGTACCCCCACCCCATATGTACGGTGCGGACCCCCACCCCACCCCCCGAATGTACGGAGCATACCCCCACCCCTGTATGTATGGAGCGGACCCCCACCCCCCGAATGTACGGAGCGTACCCCCACCCCCGTATGTACGGTGCGGACCCCCACCCCACCCCCCGAATGTACGGAGTGTACCCCCACCCCCGTATGTACGGTGCGGACCCCCACCCCCCGAATGTACGGAGTGTACCCCCACCCCGTATGTATGGGGCAGACCCCCACCCCAGCCCCCGAATGTACGGAGCGTACCCCCACCCCCGTATGTACGGCGCGGACCCCCACCCCACCCCCGAATGTACAGAGCGTACCCCTACCCCCGTATGTACGGTGCAGACCCCCACCCCACCCCCCGAATGTACGGAGCATACCCCCACCCCCGTATGTACGGCGCAGACCCCCACCCCACTCCCCGCATGTACGGAGTGTACCCCCACCCCCGTATGTACGGCGCGGACCCCCACCCCACCCCCGAATGTACAGAGCGTACACCCACCCCCGTATGTACGGCGCGGACCCCCACCCCACCCCCCGAATGTACGGAGCGTACCCCCACCCCCGTATGTACGGTGCGGACCCCCACCCCACCCCCCGAATGTACGGAGCATACCCCCACCCCCGTATGTACGGCACGGACCCCCACCCCACCCCCCGAATGTACGGAGCGTACCCCCACCCCCGTATGTATGATGCGGACCCCCACCGCACCCCCCGAATGTACGGAGCGTACCCCCACCCCCATATGTACGGTGCGGATGGGGGTCCGCACCGTACATACGGGGGTGGGGGTACGCTCCGTACATTCGGGGGTGGGGGTCCGCGCCATACATACGGGGTGGGGGTATGCTCCGTACATTCGGGGGTGGGGTGGGGGTCCGCACCCTACATACGGGGGTGGGGGTACGCTCCGTACATTCGGGGGGGGGGGGGGGGTCCTCGCCGTACATACGGGGGTGGGGGTACGCTCCGTACATTCGGGGGGTGGGGTGGGGGGTCCGCGCCGTACATACGGGGGTGGGGGTACGCTCCGTACATTAGGGGGTGGGGGTCCGCGCCATACATACGGGGGTGGGGGTATGCTCCGTACATTCGGGGGGTGGGGTGGGGGTCCGCGCCGTACATACAGGGGTGGGGGTATGCTCCGTACATTCGGGGGTGGGGTGGGGGTCCGCACCGTACATACGGGGGTGGGGGTACGCTCTGTACATTCGGGGGTGGGGTGGGGGTCCGCACCGTACATTCGGGGGTGGGGGTCCGCACCGGACATACACGGAGGGGGGCTGGGGGTACGGCGCGTCCATCCGCAGGGGGGCTGGGGGATGGCACGTACATACGGCGGGCTGGGGGGGACGGAGCTTACATACGGGGGGCTGGGGGGCGTACGGCGCGTACCGGGCCCCCAATTCCGCTCGCATCGCGGCGTACTTCGCTTTTCTGGCACTTTTTGGGTGCCATAAAAATATTGCCCTCTGGACTGCTGTCGGTTCGAATCGTACTTCCTGGTTCGTGAAACGCAGCCTGAATGCGTCCCGACGTCACGTCGGCGCTTTCCCGGATCACATTTGTATGTATATTTTCGTCGGTCGGTGTTTTTTACGATTCGTACGGAAATGGTGTTTCCGTGCGAATCGTACTTTCATGTTTGTAATGTTTTTTTCCTGGGTACGAGTCGGACGGAGAAAACGCTCCGACCGACGGTTCGTACCCGGTTTTTCCAGGATCGGAATCGGCACCTTAATGTAAAATAAAATTGTAAAATCATTTAAAACACCTATTATTAACATAGCACTAATAAAAAATAACATACAAGACATTACCTCATTAGATTAAATGTTTATTAACTCATTAATTAATTACATAAAATATATTTATTTCGTTTATAAATAATATTCATAATGAATAATCAAAAAAATTCCCACCCACAGTAACTTTTTTGGGGGATTTATTATGTATTACATTTTGTGACAAGTTATGTGTCGAATTCTGTAAATAAATCTGAACTTTTCTACACGATTTTAAAAGTTGAATTTAATTTAAATTTTTAAATGAAGTAAACATTACAGTTTAAAATGATACATTCATGATGTATTTAACAATTAGATATCTGTTTTAATGTTTAATCTCCTTTAAGAGTCGAAATATTTTATTTAAGTAATATTTTTTACTATGTGTGTTCATTTTAAGCTCCAACCTCCATTATTTTCTATGGAAATGTGTTGCAGTAGCTGTGAGTGGCCGTATGTGGTGCAAGGCGTAGTCCAAGACTGGGCTGGAGTACCTTTAGGGCTGTAGTCATTTTAGAAGTGTAGTTTCTTAAGAACAATAGGACTACTCTTTTGTGGGTGGGTATTTGTTGTAGCCTGTCCCTCAATAAACCTCTCCTTATTGTTCCCTAAAACCCTCCCATTTTGTAGTTCTTACCATTTTCCAGCCACTCACACTGTAGGAGACCTATGCATAGAATCGATAGGATAGGTGGAATCGGAGGTCTCCGCTTGTAGAATTTTGTAAAGCATTTTGTTGTATACGAGGCAGTACCATCATATTACCACTTCACGTACTACAAAATGCAAGTTGTCAATCGGGCTCTTAAACTTTAATATCATTGTCCAATTCAAAGGTGGAACTCCCCAATTGATTTACAGGATCTTGTATCACTTTGCAGCCTCCCCTTTGTTAGAAATGGGATTCCTGGGTGGCTGAGGTATGCACCCAGGCCAGGCAGAAACCACCACTCTAGTCAGGTTAGGATAGATAAGGCAATGTTGCCATGTTTAGCGTATACGCAAAATGTCAGGGGAAACCCCAGCAAGGATGCCAGGTCTAACATTTTCTATCTTAGCCTGAAGGGATTGCACCTTCCCCCTGCACATTAGGTGTCCTAAGTACACCACAGACCCCAGTCCTATTTGGCACATACTTGCCTTGATAGTCAGACCTGCCTGTTGCAGAGCCTGAAGCACTTCCTGGAGGTGAAAAAGGTGGTCCTTCCAGGTGCTACTGAAGACAGCTGTCTCATCCAGATAAGCAGCAGAGAAGGCCTCCATACCAGCGTGGCTTGGGGCACCAGCCTCTGAAACGTGAGGTGCATTCTTTAATTCATAGATCCTCTGAAGTGGAGAAGGCTGACTTCTCCTTGGCACCTTCTGTTAGGGTGATCTGCCAGAATCCTGGTGTACGATAAAAGGTACTTCAGTACTGGGCAGCCCCTAACCTGTCAATGAGCTCATCCACCCTCTATAATCCACACAGAACCTCAGTTCAGGTGTGGTGCCATCTGGGACAGCTTTTTGTACCTGAACCATAGGAATAGACCAGGGGCTACTGGAGGATTCTATCATCCCCAACTTCACCAATTTGGACACTTCACCCCTAATTCTGGACCTCACCGAGTCTGACAACCTGTAAGATTTATTCTTATCTGGGAGGTTGTCTTCTGTGTCCACATCATGGGTACACAGATAGGTAGCCCTAGGGATGAGGGAGAACAGGGAAAAGTATTGCCCCAACACGTTTTGGCAGTCTCCCCGTCATTCAGGAGTGGGGTAAAAGATTGCTCCTTCCACAAACCCATCTTTCTCTTTGGAGTCCAAGAGGTCAGGGAGAGATTCACTCTCCTATTTCTCTTCTCCATCAGTTACCAACAGCATGGTGAGCTCAGACCTGTCAAATTGTGGTTTGAGGTGATTTACAATCAGTACCCTGTGGGGTTGCCTAGGGGTCTTGAGGTCCACCAGGTATGTGGCCTCACCCTTTCTTCCATGTCACCTCATATGGCCCCTTCTAGCAGGGCCCTTGGCTCTGCTGGCTCCATCACTAACACTTTCTGACCAAGTTGAAACTCCACAGTGATATAATTGTTGTGTCATACCACTCCTTCATGACTTCCTGACTGGCTTCAAGATTACTGGACGTTTGCTCCTTAACTTGAATCTCACTTCTAAAGGCCAGCATGCGGCTTACTACATCCTGGGAAACCTTGCTGGGAGCTTGCTCCCACCCTTCTTTCACCAGACTCAAAGGTCCTCTGACTGGGTGCCCACACAACAGTTCAAAGGGGCTGAAATCCACTCTTCTCTGTGGCACCACTCAGTGAGCAAACAAAAGACATGGTAAGAATATATCCCACCTTTTTCTTAGGGCCACTGGCAGGCCTCTGATCATGCCTTTCATGGTCTTCTTGAAATTATCAACAAGCCCATTGGTTTGTGGATGGTAAGGGGTGGATAATGTGTATGTTATCCCACACTCCTTCCACATTGACTGCATGAAATGAGACATGAAGTTTGTACCCCAGTCAGACACAACTTACTTGGGGAAACCCACTCAGGTAAAAACCCCATCAGGGCCTTTGCCACTGCGGGTGCAGTAGTAGTCCTCAGAGGGATTGCCTCTGGGCAACTAGTGGCATGATCCATCAGAACCAAGACAAACCTGTTGCCTGATGCAGTCTGCGGATTCATAGGCCCTACAATGCCAATGCCCACCATCTCAAATGGGGTGCTAATGACAGGCAAAGGATTTAGGAGGGATTTAAGCCTCTGCTCTGTCTGGCTGATCACATAAGTCCTTCAGAATGCATTTGAGGAATTCTTGATCCTAGGCCAATAGAAGTGGGGGACAAGCCTACCAAAAGTCTTATCTTGGCCTAGTTGTCCTGCAGGGGAATTTTGTGAGCCAGCTCTAGTAGGAAGGACCTGTAGCATTGGGGAACCGCCAGGGCACTTGATGTCCCATGCCCAGGAGCCTTAGGCTTACTGTACAGGTGGTTGTCTTCCCAGTAAATGTGGTGACTACCAGATGCATCACCTGCTGCTTGGGCTTCAGACTGTTGCCTCATGCCCACAAGGGTTGGGCACTCCCTTTGTGCCAAACAGAACTCCTCCTTGGTGGGTCCTCCTTCCACATGCCATCCAGCAAGCTCAGGCAGGTCAACAGGAGAAGCTTCTCCTCAGTGGACATTGGAGCGGTCACCACAGGTGCCCTACCCATCTCACTAGAGGTACATTCAGGGACTGGTTTATCATGCCCTCTGCCTTTTCCCTTCTTAGCAGTTGGCTGGGCCATTATTCCAGACTCCAGCCCTTCTTGATTACATTATTCCATTCCTGAGCAGCCATGGACCTTATTGTGGCACAGATCCACTCAGGTAACCCCAACATCTTCACATGAGCTGTAAGCATTACTTCCTTCCAGATCATTACCTAACCAACAGTCCACAGGAAGGGTAGAGCTCACTGCAACTTGCAGAAGACCTGAAACTCCCCCACTCAAATAGAACAAGGACCACAGGATAGTGACCCTCTCTGTTGTCAGCCACCACAACCTGGTGGAATGCATTCGGAATGACCTGCTCTGGGAAAACCAGTTGACCCCGCAACACAGCAGTTACTGCATGCTGCTCTGTTGAAACACTGCTTTGCTTGTTTGCACATTATAGTTTTGAATCTCTTAGATGCTTTTAAAAATGAAATGAACTTTTTAAAATGCGATGGTATTTTATTATCTGATCGCTGAATGCTTAAAATTTTATAATCTGTGTTCAATTGGAAGTGAGGAGGGGGAATTGAACCCTGAATTTGGGAGGTTTTTGAACCGACAGCGCCACTTTTTGTAGTCGGTGCGGTTTAGTTGTTTGTATACTGGGGACGTTAAAGCGGGTCGCTGCGCGAGCGCACCAGACCACATAACACAGCAGTTACTGCATGCTACTCTGTTAAAACGCGGTATGCTTGTTTGCATATTGTAGTTTCAAATCTCTTAGATGCTTTGAAAAATGGAATGAACTTTTTAAAATTTGATGGTATTTTATTATCTGATCGCTGAATGCTTTAAATTTCATAATCTGTGTTCAATTGGAAGTGAGGGGAGAAGAGGGGGAAGCGAACCCTGAATTTGAAAGGTTTTTGAACTGACACCGCCACTTTTTCTAGTCGGTGCGGTCTAGTTGTTTGTACACTGGGGATGTTAAAGCGGAACGCTGCGCGAGCGCCCCAGACACCGTAACACAGCAGTTACTGCATGCTGCTCTGTTGAAACACGGCTTTGCTTGTTTGCACATTATAGTTTTAAATCTCTTAAAGGCTTTTAAAATTGGAATGAACTTTTTTAAATTTTATGGTATTTTATTACCTGATCGTTGAATGCTTTAAATGTTATAATCTGTGTTCAATTGGAAGTGAGGGGAGAGGAGGGGGAATCGAAGTGAGGAGGGGGAATTGAACCCTGAATTTGGGAGGTTTTGGAACCGATACCGCCATTTTTTCTTGTCGGTGCAGTCTAGTTGATTGTACACTGGGGACGTTTCAGCAGGACGCTGCACGAGATCGGTGCTGGCGCCTCGTAGCGCACCTAAGGCAAGCCTGTCTGCGGCCGTCAGCGTCCCAGAGGCGGCCGACGCAGGAAATGCAGTCAGTTCACCAAGAGAGGAGTTAGGCCACTTCAAATATGGCAGAGACAAGCTCCTTTTAACATTGGTAGGTGTGTGAGCTACAGCCCCCACCTCCCTGTTCAGTTGGTTGCAAACGGTCTTGCATGTAAGTTCTGTAACTGGGTGGCCTCTCCCAATCTCGGAGAACGTAATGAGAACCATAATATTGGCAGCCACATCAACCTGCGGCGCGGAGAAAGCAAACATTTGAAGGCTTTCCTTCTCAACTCCCGTTCAGAAAAAAAACAGCTACATGACCTGCTAATAGACTCAACCCCCGACATGGTGTTTTTAACCGAAACATGGCTAACAGAAGCTTCTAATCCAACTATCGCTAATGCCATCCCTCTGGGTATCAGATCCTGAGGAACCCTTATTTTTAGGAGCTCCCACAGTTGTTCTCCATTGCCGACAGGGGAGATAGAGGGTGCTGAGAGTTTAGGCTTTTTACTCACTGTTTCCGCCCATCAGTTCATTGCGGGGGTAGTAATTCACTGCCCGCCAGGGCCGACTGGAAAGTTTCTGGAGTCTATCAGCCACGCTATCTCCCCTATCGCTGCCAAATACAGTCACTGCTTAGTTCTCGGTGATTTTAATATTCACATGGATGACCCCATGGAACCTGAGTCTAGGGGGTTATGCGAGTCTTTTGACATACTCAATATGACCCCATATGTCCACCTCCCCACCCATGAAAAGGGGCACACGTTGGGCCAGGTTCTAAGTTCTAACCAGATTGAAATGGATGCGCTCCTCCCCATAGCTTGGTCAGACCATTGTCTGCTAAGCTTTAAAGTTTGCAGGGAGTTGGGCAGCCCTCATACACATGGTTCACCCCATGAGTTTCAGGCTTTTTCATCTGATTACCCCAGAGGCTGTGCAGAGTGCACTTATCCTTCACCCTATCCCCCATAGCGGGAACTTGGAAAGGGATGCACTCTCATTAGAGAATTGGCTTCAAGTCCGTTCCTTAGAACTGGCCCCTCCCACTTTGCAGGCAGCTAAAACCAATATGGCCTCGGCCCCCTGGTTCACAGAGGCCCTTAGGAAAAGCAAAAGTGCATGCAAACGCCTGGAAAGAGTGTGGCGAATTAATTATAAACCCATGGATAAAGCTGTTTATAAACAGGCCTTGAAAGATCACTATAGAAAAGTTCGGGATAGAAAGAAATTCTTTCTTACCACAAAAATCGAGCAGGCTGGGAATAAAAGCAGAGAACTCTTCAATGTTGTAAAAGATTTCTCATCCCCAAGGGCCATTAGCATCCCTTTGTCCCCAGTAGTGATTGGACTAATCAGATGGCCTGCTTCTTCCATTACAAGATTAAAATCATTCAAGATTCTTTTGAAGCACAATCACCAGTATTAGAAGTAGAAATGTGCCTGCCCTTCACTGTTAGCCGTAATTCTGGTCCTTCCTTCATGCAGTTCCCCCATCACATTGGATAAATCCCTTGCACAAATGAAGGCCCTTAAATCCGGATCACCCACTGATCCCTGTCCTGCCAAAGTACTGGCGTCCATCACAGAGGTGATTAATCTGGCGGTTAATCTAGTCCACCTGCGGGTGGGGCAAATGCCTAAAAATTGAAAAATTCTTCCACTCTTAAAGAAACCCACGGCTGACCCTTCGGTCACCAGTAACTATAGGCCTATATCTTTACTGCCCTTCTTCTCCAAAGTTTTTTAGAGAAATGTCAACTCAGTTATCACTGAGTATGTGGAGGCTAACCATCTTCTGCATCCAAGCCAGTCAGGATTTAGAGCCAATTTCAGCACCCGAAACAGCCCTATTAGAAGTAGCTGAAACTACTAAAACCACACTTGACAAAGGAGGCAACGCGGTGTTGGTGCTGTTAGACCTTTCTGCGGCCTTCGATACCGTGCCCCATATTGGACTATTAAGAAGGCTTCAAGAGGGTGGTATTGGAGGCAAGGTACTTAAATGGTTCGACTCCTTCTTAAATGACCACCAGCAAACCATTTTGTCCCCGCCTTTCTCGGCTCCCATCCCCCCCATGAATGTCGGGGTCCCACAGGGCTCAATTCTCAGCCCAACATTATTTAACTTGTATATGGCTCCGCTTGCGCTCCTCACCGAGAAATACGGTGCAAAAAAAGTGTCATATGCTGATGAAACACAATTGCTGTTTACCTGTGAGAAGGGCGCTGAGTTCAATGGCAATGGGATTAACACCTGTCTGTCAAAGGTGTTCTCTTGGCTTAGGCAAAATCAATTGAACTGCAACTCTGAGAAGTCAGAGATTATGTTCTTCGGCTCCCATCCTTGTGCAATATGGCACAACTGATGGCCGCAAGACATGTCCCCCCCTGCTACATCTCTTAACATCGTGAAAAATCTAGGGGTCAAATTCGATGCCTCTCTTTCAATGAAGGATCAGATTCAATAAGTGGCCGAGACCTGTTTTGGATTGCTGCGAATGCTTAGGAATTTTCTCCCCCTGCTTCAAGTTTCTCACAGGAAGACGGTAGTCCAGGCCTTGGTGGTATCAAGACTGGACTACGTAAACCCCCTGTACTTAGGCCTTCCTGATTATTTAGTGGACCACCTACAGGTGATTCAGAATGTGGCAGCCAGAGCCATTGTCGTGGCAAGGCCGAGAACACGGACGACCCCGCTTCTGTCTTCCTTACACTGGCTCCCGGTTTGGAAGAGGATTCATTTGGGAAAAGATTCCAGCACTATACTCCACGCCGAACCTTCACCCTTATCCATCAAGCCAAAATCCAGTCGCTAAAATACCGATTCGGTAATAGCTCCCGGTATTGTGTGAAAAATACCCAATCCCAATGCATCAACCCAAAACCCGAGCAAATAACGAATCGCTAAATAATTAACCTCGAACATACCGAATCGCTAATACCCAAAATGCTAATTTACCGAATCGCTAAATACCGAATTCGCAATTACCGAAATCACTATTAGCTCCCGGAAATTGCCAATAGCAAATAACGATTCGCACCCCAATGCAACAAAACTCGCTAATAACGAAAATCCCAAAAATCGCTATTTTGCCAGAGCTAAATAAGGGGAATCAAAACCTGGAGGTAAAGTCACAAAAAAAAAAAAAAAAAAAAAGACAAAAAAATTCCTACATGTGCAAATGATTGAGGCGATCACTAAACCCTTAAATTTGGCCCAGGAGACCCTGTTGGCTCCCACAAAATGGCTGCCCTCTACGTGCTTGCAAGGAGGATGCGGATCAATGCAGCAGGACAGCGCAGGAGAAGGGTCCAGGAGCGAGTGTTCAGACTGCGCATAACCCTGCTCGGCCAGAATGAGGACGAGGTGTACCAGAAATATCGCCTCAATCGCGCTATGATCATGCGCCTGATTGCAGACCTGGAACCATTACTGCAGCACCAGACCCACCGGACAAATGCAATCCCTGCGCACGTTCAGGTACTATGCAGCCTGCACCTACTGGCCTCAGGGAGTTTCCAGGGGGTAATTGCGGTTGCCGGAGGTGTTTCGCAAAGCGCACTGTCACGCTTCTTCCAAAAATTCCTAGATGCCATGCTGACAATGCTCCACAGACACATCAGCTTCCCCACAACCCCACAGCAGTTGGACCGCACCAAACAGGCATTCTACCAGGTGGCACAATTTCCACATGTGATTGGATGCATCGACTGCACGCATATCCCCATATGCCCTCCGTCAGCAAATGAGTACCTTTTCAGGAACCGCAAGTCATACCACTCGATCAACGTGCAGGTTGTGTGCGATGCCAACAACATCATAACGGACCTAGTGGCACAATTCCCAGGGAGCACACACGACTCATACATCTTCCGCAACAGTGGAATGCACAGGCGACTACTCAATGGCGAATTTGGAGAGTGTTAGATCTGGGGGTCTCTAGTTGGCAGAGGTATCCACCTTAGACCAAATAGGGACCCTTGCTTCTAGTCAGGGTACAGGGACACACACGGTAGATAACCCCTGCTCACCCTCTAGGTAGCTTGGCTCGAGCAGACAGGCTTATCCCCAAGGCAATGTGTAAGGTATTTGCACGTAGACACCGCAATGACCCCTTCTCCGCACACCACAAACTTAGACCACACAGGTGAGTTATATCAAAAATAATATATCTTTATCTAGTTTCCGCAGTTAAAATCAAGCATCACAGGTTTACACAATAGTCGCTTTCTTAGTTGGTCGGGACCGTCAGACGATAGTCTCTAGTTTCTTGAGTGATTCGATACTCACTGAGAATGAATCAGTTTGTAGGCTCTCGATGTTTTAGGCAGCTACGTTGCTCCGGCGGTGTCACTGCGCTCGTTATACAAGCGCTCCTCGGGCTGTTCGGTGCAAGGATTCCACAACTCCCTCGACGAGCCCCCCAGTGACGACGTCGACGTCACCGGAGTCAGCCACTCACAGCGCGGCTTCGTAGAGCAGGGAAATACGACTCTCGATCTGCTTCAGGCCTCCGGGTCGCGGCAAGGCACGTGCCGATGAGCACGTCGATCTTCTTGATGCGGCAACCGGTGTCGGGCCCGGCTCGGTGTGGTACTCTCTAGCAAGACAGAGAGCAGCCAGCCCACCTCGCAGGCAGATGTTGAGAAGCTTGGTAGAACAGTCCACGGTCCCTGCGGCACACAGCAGCGCAGGTGGGACACAGCAGAGTCTTGAGTTCTTGGCAACCTTTCTATCCCTGGGTTGCGAAACAGGAGGCCAGCTCTTCTCAGGCCCTTGGAGATTCAGTTGAAGACACAGCACACAGCAAAGTCTTGTTTGGTCAAGTGGATAGGGTCAGCACACAGCAGGACCCCTTCTTCTCCTTAGCTTCAGTGGTACGCCAGAACAGGTCAGCCTTTAGAGCACACAGCACGGCAATCTTCCGTTAGTTCTTCAGCGGTCCGTCTTTCAGCAGAGGTTCCTCTCGATGGTCGAATCTAAAAATCTGTTGTCAGGGGTCTTGTACTTATACCCCTAGAAGTCTTTGAAGTCTTCGTGCAAGTGGGTCCTGAGCCCGGTCTGATCCAGTTCTGGGTGTTGCTGGAGCACTTTGTTTTCCTGGCTCCTACATTCTTTTCAGAGCGAGGGGCAAGGTCGTCAGCCGCCCAGCAGGAGGTGGAGCCAGCAGAGTGGCAGGCAGGCACAGCCCTATTCAATCCCAGGTGCTATCTCCTCCCTCCACTCTCCTTGCGATTGTCGCCATTCAGCAGAGGGCTGACTCAGCCAACCTCCCGGGGGATCCCCAGCCCCTGTCACTCTCAAACCAGACAGTCAATCCACAAGCACGCCCAGGCACACAGAAGGGTCAGACAAGAGAACAGCTACTCTCTAAAAAGTACTGTTCTCCAACTCAGGATTTAAAAACAATCTCCCCTAAAAGATGTGTTATTAAATGCTGAGCTCAGGGATATCAAACACTCATGTCTTATCTTGTTCGTATGAGAAGATAGGCGGATAGCCATTGGCACCCGCCTCCCTCATGTTAGCCTATGGAACAAGATAGCCTTGCAGTAGTGAACACACAAAATGGCCGGTGTTTACTACCAGAACATGTTACCTGCACTAGTACATGCTCTACCTTCTACATACACTGCACCCTGCCCAGGGGGGTACCTTGGGCCTTCCATAGGGATGACTGACGTGTATGAAAAGGGAAGGGTTAGGCCCGGCCAGTGTGGACACTGGCCAGGGGGACATGGCAGTCCGGGGACTGCAGGCAGGCCTGCGGCGGCAGGCCTGAGACACTGTTTTAGGGCTACACAGGTGGGTGGCGCAATCAGCGCTGCAGACCCACTAGTAGCATCCGTCATCACCAGCCCTGGCACACACAGTGCACTTTACTAGGGACTTCATGGTGATACAGATATGCCAATCAGGTATATCCAATCGATACGATATTTTACACAGGGAGCACTTACACTCTGGCACTGATTAGCAGTGGCAGAGTGTCCAAAGCATCTAAACCAGCAAAACGAAATCCAGCACAGCATCAAAAATCCATGTAGCAGAGGCAAAAGATAGGGGAAAAACCCACGCCAAGGATGTCAGGTCTAACAGAGAGGGACTCCTGTTAGGTAAGTAGAACTACGCTTCCCCACACCAACACCACACATGTATGTACATCACCAATGCTAAGTCTATGCTTCTATCTTCTAGGTGACAGTGCTTACGCCCTGCGGGAATACATACTAACCCTATACCTAAATCCAGCAACCCCGCAGGAACATCGCTACAATGC
This sequence comes from Triturus cristatus, assembly GCF_964204655.1. Taxonomy (NCBI): domain Eukaryota; kingdom Metazoa; phylum Chordata; class Amphibia; order Caudata; family Salamandridae; genus Triturus; species Triturus cristatus. The sequence goes on from NC_140594.1 coordinate 886,673,594, forward strand.
TGCACACATCAGCACGAGGAATGTGATAGAGCGGACTTTTGGGATTCTCAAGAGCCGCTTCCGTATCTTCCACAAGACTGGCGGCGCAATGCTATACCAACCAGACACATGCTGTCGAATAATTGCTGTATGTGCAATGCTGCACAACATTGCCACCAGAAGGGGGATACCCATGGAGGTGGACAGGGATGACGACCCCCAGGCTGACCAACCACCCGCCCAACGACGACCGGCACACATCCCAAACACAGCAGAGGGCCATAGGAGGCGGACAGACATAACGCAAAATCATTTTTGACCCTGGGTAAAATGAGACATTACAAGTTGGTGTTGGGTGCAACTGTTTAATGCACAGTAGCACTGAGGATTGTGCAACAGAACTAGCATTGTGAATCATGCTCCGATTGCATAAATGTAAATAAAAGGTTCCTTAAAGTCAGGCCTGTGCAAACAGAATAATTGGATGGCCATGGTTGCTCCACCATGGACCTGCAGCATGTCCAAATTTCTAGTGGCGCTTGCCACGTACACCAAGCCTCCGCTCAGGTGCATCCAAACCCTCACCACGGCCTGTCCCCGTGGAGGCACGCGAACTTCGGCGCCTGGTGCTGGCCTCTGCCAGTGACACGCTGCTGACACTGGAGGCAGCCTCACTGGTGTCATCCCCTGCCAATGCTGCAGCACTGCATGTGCTGCTCTGAAGTTGTTCCACAGCAGTGGTGATGTGTCCCAGTGACTTGGCAACATCACCGCAGAAGTGCCCAAGGTCCACCTGCAGGGAGACTGTGCGGCGTGCCAACACAGCGGTGCAGTTGCTGTGCCGTTGTATGGCCTTGGTAGCGGCGGCAGAACGCAACATTAGCTGCCGGTTACTCCTCCTCTGGGACTCATGGCCCTCCCTGATGGCACGGGTGAGCTCACGTACCTCCTCCCTGAGCTGAGCATTGCCATCAGCAACCGCAGTGGTCTGGTCCCTGACCGCCGTGCCCATGTCCCTGACCGCGGAGCCCATGTCGGTGACTGCTGCAGTCATGGCGCGCATCTCCCTCGCTAGGCGCACGATGTTGCAGCTGATGCTAGCCACATGTCTTCCCTGCAGGTTCTGTGTGCGCAGCATCCTCTCCTCAATTGCAGAGGTTGTTGGGACATCCTGGTCAGCTGAGGAGACGGAACTGCGACGGGCCCTGTGACGCCGTGCGTGTCTTGAGCCTCCATGTGGTGCAGCAGGTGGTGTGGATGTGCGTTGCGTGGGTGCCAATTGCGGGGGGGGGTTGCCATCTCCTGCAAGGGCGCAACTTGGTGCCTGTGCCTCTGCGGTATTGTGGCTGTATTGGCTGCAGGCTGGCTTGCTGGTGCCGTTGCTTGTGGCGCAGGTGGTGGTGCCTTGGCTTGTGGCGCAGGTGCCTTGGCTTGTGGCACTGGTGCTGGTGCCGATGATTGTGGCGCTGGTGGAGGTGGTGCTGGTGGGGTGGCAGGTGTTGGCGGTGCGTGCGCATCCTGCACAGTCTCCTGGTCTGACTCCACGGGTGTCTCAGATATGATCAGCTGGTCGCTGTCGTCAGAGTCCCCAGGTGATGCATCTGTGTGTGAAACAGTGCATGATTAGTGGGATGATTACACCTACATAGTGTTGTACCCATCAATGTCCCTCTGTGGTCCAACAAATGAACAGTCTACAGCCATGTAAAAAATATGTGTTGTGTGAGGATTTACGCCTGTACCTGCACTCTGGGCTGACTTGACTACAACTCCCAAGATGCAGTAGTGTCATGTGTGGAACTGTCTGTGCCAGAGCTGCAGACACAGTGAGATTGGGCTGGGGGCATGGGTATGGATTTACGCTATGCTGGGTGTGGCACAGGCATGCATCTTACCTTGGGCACTTGTGGCTGCGCCGGACGTGTCCATCTGGATCACCCCCACGACGGCTTCCCGCTCTATCGTCCCTTCCACAAGGTCCTCCAGGGCTGTGTTGGATGGTGCAGTGCTTGTTCCGCCTCCAGTCCTTCTTGCCTACCGGAGCCTCTCAGCAATCCTCTCTTTTGCGCGCTTCCGGAGGTCATACCACCGTTTTTTAAGGTCGTCGATGCTGCGGCTAGTGACGCCAACCGCATTGACCCTCTCACGGATGCGCTGCCAGATGCGCCGCTTCTCGGTCTCAGGCACCTTGAGGGACAGCTTGCCAAAGAGGCGGTCGTGTTTGCTGGACACTCCCTCGATGAGGTACTCCAGCTCCCTGTCTGAAAACTTCTTCTTGCGCTTGCGTGCCGATTCAGCGCTGGATGGCACTTCCTGCGACATGATGGATGTGTGCTGTGAATGGCAGAATCTGTGTGGCCTCACTCTGCACAGCCTGTCCTTCTTTCCAGCTCCTGTCTGCTCCTCTGTCGAGGCTATGTGGGTGGGGCAGCAGTATTTCCTGGTTGGTGATGTCATCAGCCTGTTCCCGGAGCGACGCGGCAATTTGCGATTTCGCTATTACCGATTCGGTAATTGCTAATTCGGTATTACCGAACTCGCTATTAGCCAAATCGGTATTACCGAACTCGCTATTTGCTAGTGGGGCCGTTTGCGTGCCCCGCTATTAAGGAATCGGTAAATTTAGCGATTTTTAAGGAATCGCTAAATTTAACCGAATCTGTTGATGCATGCCAATTACCGATTCCTTAATGGCGATTCCTTATTTTTCGCTATTAAGGAATCGGTATTAGTTTGGTTGATGCATATGCCCCTTGGTCTTTTCAACAGTAGTTCCTGTGCTGGTGTACTTTGTTCTGTGTTTCCGGGTCTTTCATAGCGCCGGGACACTACCTGGAGTAGCCGTGCGCTCTATAAATACCTGCTAACATAACATAACACTCCTTACCATAATCATAATGGCTCTTGTATGCCTCGGAGCCTCCACGCCATACCCACCATACCCATTGCTGGTGACCCTTTGCCTCTACTTAGTAGTATTTGAGGGCACATGGATCTTAGGAACCTTATCACTGTCACCCAGGGACACTGGGGGAATCCCTGTAAACTCCTGCCCATTAACTGAGACAAACTCTTCCCCCAGAACTATGCTAGCCACCCCTGTTAAGCTTTCCTCCAGTGGGAAATGGTGCTCTTTTTGTACACTTGATGGGCTTGGGTTGCTGACCTTTGTCATGGTAAGATTTCTTCGGGTGGCCAGATCAGGAATATGAACCACACCCTTCCCCCTGTAAGTTGTGTTGGGGCCTTTAGAGAACTCACTCAATGTATCTCCCTCTCTCTTTTGGGAGTCCCCCTATATGTCTTTCTGGTTACTCTGGTGCTGACCCAGAGGTCTGCCTCCACAGCTTCCTGGAGTCAGTAAGCTTGTGATCAACCAGGTGTTGGCAGAGCTCTGTAAAACAAGTATCAAGAATGTGCTGCTTCAAAAACAAGTTGTACAACCCTTCAAAATCATTAACTGTTCTGCCCCTCACCCAGGCCTTCAGTGCCTTACCAGCATATTCCAAGAAATCCACATATGTTTGAGTACAGAGTTTGTAACCGGCCCTGAACCGTTGCCTGTACTTCTCAGATGTCAACCCAAACTTATTAACTAAAATGGTCTTAATGGCAGTGTAGGTAGTCTGGTCACCCACATCTAGTGTAAGGAATGTGTCCCTCCCCACCGTGGGCGTGCAACACAAATGACTACCCCCACATAGGCTGCCAACCAATTATCTATGTCACCAGCCACTACACAGTTTTGCACAATAGTTCTGGGGATATGGAACCTGGACTCGTGTGCAGACATTGCGGGTATGCTGCCACCAATATTGCTGTTGCTGGACCTCACTCGGAGGGCTTTAATATCCAGCTCTCTGAGGCTTAGCTCATAGGCCATCTTCTTGTCCTCCATGGCTAACTTCTTCTTCTCTAGAGCTTGCTCCTTCTCAAGCTTAGCAAGGGCAAGGGTCTGCTCCTTGTCCTTCTTCATCTTGGCAAGCTCCATCTTTAGTTTTCTCTCCTCCCTCCTCTGGGGACAGTCTCTTTGAAAACACACTGCTGTCTGCTCTAGAGTGGACTTCCAATCCTTGAAGGAAATTGCCCCCCATAGGTCGCATGACAAGACCCTCCTCAGACAAAGATCCCTCCTCCTCATCCATTCCTTTTCCTGAGTTGGCTGCTGCCCATGCTTTTAAGTCTTTTTGAAGCTCTGCCTACTTGGCACTTCCCTAATGGAACACCTCTCTCTCCTGGCAGAGCCTCTTGAGCTGGGCCACTGTATTTGCCTCCAGATTGGCCAGCTCAAATTTCATAGTCCCAGGTAGGACCACAGACATTGCAGAGAAAATTGAACTTGGTCATACGGACTTTGGGAAAATCAAACGATGTCAGAATAGGGAGAATTGAAAAAGGCTTGAATTGGTCTTAATATAGAGTTGTAGTGAACAATGAGTTACTATATGGTATTGCACAAACACAAGTCCTACCCTTACCACTGATCATCAATATTAGAAATAGGATTCCTGGGTGGCTGAGTTATGCACCCGGGCCAGGCAGGAACCACCACTCTAGTCAGGCTAAGCTAGATACACACTAAAAGAAAACCTGTGCTCACCCTCTGGTAGCTTGGCCCAAAGCAATCAGGCTTAGCTAAAGAGGCAATGTGTAAAATATTTGTGCAACACACACAGAGAGTAACACAATGAATAGACCACAACAAGACTCCACTTAGGTTTAGAAGAATAGAGAATATTCATCTGAGCAAAATGAGGCCAAAATGACAAAATCCAATCAGTAGAGGTCGAGATATGAATTTTAAAAGATTAAATGCAAAAATAGTGTTTAGAAGTCACTAGTGATCAAAAGGTTACTTGAGGACATGAGGGACCAGTGCAAATCCAAAGTTCAGGCCGACCATGATGGAGGGCAGGTCATCAGCAGGACCCACGCCGGGCCCTCTGAGAAAGTACCTTGGATGGAGCAAAGCATAGATGCCGAGGTCATGATGTGTGAATCTGTTCCACGCGGTCGAGTTGCTATATTGTTGTGGGGCTTTGCTGAAGTGAAGGCAATGCGCTGTCATCAAGCTGCGCCGAACATCCTCGTCGAGCCACACAGGCTGTAGAACCGCTGTCGTCAAACAGCCCGTTGGCGCAAAGGTGATGATGTGTTGATTTTGTAGCAAAACAGCTGCAGAATTCACTTCTGAGGCTCAGAACTTGAAATGGGCACCTCAGGCAAGGGTAGGACTCACAGAAGGCAATGTGAAGCAGCACTAGCAGAATAGAAGGAAGTGTTTTGTTTCCCTGAGACTTCAGATAACAAGAGGCAAGCCAGCAAGCCATTTGTTATCACTTGGTGAGAAGGCAGAGTCCAACTCTCCTTCAGCAGAGTCAGGAAGTAGCAGGGCAACAAGCAAGAAAGCAGTCCAGTTGAGTCCTTTAAACAGCACAACAGTCCTTCTGACAGAGGTTCAGTTCAAGATCCAGAAGTGTCTGATTTTAGGGGGTCAGAAACCCAGTACTTATACCCAAAAGTACCTTCGATGTAGGGGGTGAATTCAAAGCAGCTCTGTGAATTGCAAAAGGATCCCTTTCAACCTAGCCCTGTCTGCCAGGCTATCCGTGGGGGCAGCAGCGGCCCGTGCAGGTAAGAGCGGTGGGGCCGGGTGGAGGGTAGGGGATTTCGACAGATGATGGCCGCGGCCACAGCGGAAAGGCTGGACAGGTTGTTCTTGATCCTGAAGGCACCAGTAGCTGCGGAGAGAGGTGAACGGACCCCCCCCCCCCAGCGCGAGGCAAAATGGTGGCTTCTACCGCGCTGGCCTGCCATGAGGAGTGATGCATCCAGGTGGGCTCTGGTGGCAGGGAGAGACTGGCCCATCCTTTCCCTGTGAAGTGCTGTGGTGCCTGGTATATGTTTGGTGTGGAGAGGGGGCCCCTGTTCACTCGAGGCTGAGGCCGATGGCTGCCTGATCCTAACAGGGCTGCCAGTGGTGATTTCTTTCCCTGAGATGAACTTTTCTTTGCGCAGCCCTACAGGGACGATACCTGTCCTCAAGATGGAGTCGCGATTCCCTTCGGACCATGGTTTTTCACTCCCCCTGCACCAATCTGTCACTCTCTGAGTGCACCTGATCATTGCCCGGACAGCGGAGTCTGAGCATTGTGTCCGTCGCACGGTGGAGTTGCTCAGCTCAGCTATTGATAGGAGATAGGCCTTGGTTCATCCAATTACCCGTCACCTACCCAGCCGGACTTTGGGCTCAGTTTCTCCCCATCTCCCTGTCTCTCCCTTATCCCCTGCTTCGATTTTCTGTAATTCTGCTCTCTTCTTTAAACTGTGTCTTTTTTTACCGTGGAGACTGAATACCCTTGACCACTGCCCGGTGGAGCTGTCCCATTCAGCTATAGCGGAGTCTGGCTCACCCCCTTGGCCATCACCTACCCAGCCGGACTTCGGACATTGCTTTACATGGTTCTTCATGGCTCCTCTATCTCTTCTCTTCAACTACTCGACTGCTATGTTCACACTGAGTACCTTCCCCCTTCAGACCCCCCTGGCCCTATCCACCTGCCTCTATCCTAACTATCTGTCCCCTCTATCCTCCACCTTTCCTATAACGTGAGTCTTGGTTAAGTTACGCTCTAATATCTTATATTATTGTGTTAAGATCATGTCTTTCTTTCCCTAGCATTTATTTTTAATTGTAACCCTAATTGATGTAACAATGTAAAAATGTTTTGATGCTATGTCCTCATGTAAAGCGCTTCGGGTCCAGCCAGCGCTAGTCAGCACTATCTATACCTGTTCAAATACAATGACCAGGGAAAATTAAATAAATAATTAATTTTCCCTCATCATCTGTCAAAATCCCCCCCACCAGACCCCACCGCTCTCACCTGCACGGGCCGTGACTGTGTGGGTGGTAAATCAGTGCTTTTGTGTGGACAGGACACTACCTATTGAAGTGTAAGACTCAGCCCCTTCAATTCCTCCCTGCCTAGGAAGACCATCAGAATGCAGATAAATGCAGATGAGTGCTCAGAATGCAGATGAGCTTCACCTGCCTGTGTTAGTGGCTGTCTAAAGGGAATGCACAAAGTGTAGCTGTGACCCACCCTAGATGTGTATTGGAGACAGGCTTCCAGACACATAGAACAGTAAGACAGAGCAATATCAGGAATGTTAAAATCGAACTTCACTGGTAAGGAGGATTTATCATTTCCATTCCAAACATATGAAACATGAAAAAGGTACTCCTCTCTGATCAGGAATTACAGCTTAAAAACGTATTAAGGAATTCCCAATGCTGGCCTATGACGGGGAGAGGCCTCACAGAAGTGAAAAACGAAATAGGCTATTGGTCACTATGACGACATGCCAAATATACAAGTACATGTCCTACATTTTAGTGACATGGCACCCTGCCCTTACGGTTACTTAGAGCTTATATGTAATAAAAGGGGAGTTTAACGCTTGGCAAGTAGTTTTAAATGTCAAGTCAAAGTGGCAGTAAACTGCACACACAGGCACTGCAGTGGCAGGCCTGAGAAAAGTTTGAAAGGCTACTTATGTGAGTGGCACAATTAGTGCTGCAGGACCACTAGTAGCATTTGAAGTTTAGGCCCTGGCCATATGGTATACCTCTTTACAAGGGACTTACCAGTGCCTGAAACATGTCAATCAGTTATACACAAATGTCATCATGTTTAGAGGAGAAGCACATGCACTTTAGCAATCGTTAGCTGTGGTAAATTGCTCAGAGTCCTAAGGCCAACAAAAGGAATCAGAAAAACGTGAAGGTAAAAGATAAAAAGTCTACTCGCAGAGCAATCAATCAATCAGGAGTTATAAAGGGCACCAAATCACCTGTGAGGGTCTCAAGGCACTGGAGTTGCTAGATGCTTCACTCATTCGAACAACCATGTATTAAGTCATTTTCTGAATTCCCAGACCGATGTGGCGTTCTTGAGGTGCAGGGGAAGGTTGTTCCAGGCTTTGGCTGCCGGGCTAGAGAAAGAGCGCTCTCCGTCTCCGCTGTTCGATCGGTGGACCCAGGGGGTGCCTGTGAGGGAGAGGGAGGTGGATCGCATGTGTCTGGGTTGGTTGGTGGAAGGTCATTTGTTTGTTTACAGGGCTTTGAATGAGTGACTCAGCATATTGAACTGGCATCTCTTTTGGACCAGGAGCCAGTGTAGCTTTTTGAGATGCGGGGTTATGTGAGCCCATCTGGGGAGGTGAAGGATGAGTCTTGACACTGCATTGTGTATTGTCTGTAGTCTCTTCAGGAGGCGTGCAGTGATTCCTATGTAAAGAGTGTTACCGTGGTCCAGCCTGCTAGTGACGAGGGCTTAAGTGACGGCCCTACTGGTGTCAATTGGGAGCCACCTGAAGATCTTACGGAGCATACGTAGGGTGTGGAGGCAGGAGGAAGAGACTGTGTTTACCTGTTTCTGCATATATAACTTGCTAACCACCCTAAGGATGCCAGGTCTAACACCCTTTAATGTGCAGCAGTCTGTTGCTACTCAGCTAAAGATGTGCTATATAAAAATAATAATTTATAACAAGTTCCAGTTCTTCTAAATCATCTTGAATGGTACAGACCCAGCAGATTTTAAGGAAGAAGGAATGGTGAAAAAAGTGGGCGCTCAACTGACTCAATACAAAAATACCCCCACTGGAAAAACATAGCACCACTATACAGTGTTTATTTTGAGCAGGGGTTGCTGATGGGGCCCACAAAGTATAATGATTTTTAGAGGACTCTGGGCTCACATCAGAGGCCAGGTTTGCCCTGAACCAGAACACAAGCAACTCAGGGCTGATTTCGCTGGGACCTTTTCCCATGGGAGGCATGGTGTATACTTTAGTGTGTCGCCCTAAGTGGGATGGGTATGCCGAGACGTGGGTCCCGTGAACACTGTCAATGAAATCATGTAATACCTGTATGATGAGCCCTAACTAGGGCAAAACCTGTCCTGGGCTGCTTGTGTTCCAGTTCAGGGAAGATCAGGCTTGGCAGTTTGGGCACGACTGTTCCCATTGGAGAAAGGTGAAGCCTGATTTGCATATGACTTGGTCCAAACTGATGGGGCATGGTGTGCAAAATAACGATGGACTCTTATGCAGCCCATTATAATTACTGTTGGCTGAGATTAACTCAAGCATTCCATCCACCACTTTTTTGTATATTTTAGTGTGCTACCCTAAGTGGAACGGGTATGCCCAGACAACGGTCCCATGCACACTGTGTCACTGGAGCCAAGCTAAACCTGGCTAATAAACCCAAACTAGGGCGAAACCGGTCCTGTGTTCCGGTTCAAGGAGAACCTGACTTGCCAGTTCGGGCAGGACTGTTCTCATTGGAGCCAGGTGAAGACTGATTTGCATATAAACAGGCCCAAACTGAGGTGCCATGGTGTGGAAAATGATGATGGACTGGAATGTGACCCAGAGTAATTTTCCAGTTGCTGAGATTTATTCAAGCTTTACATCCATTTTATTTTGTATACTTTGGTGAATAAAATAAGGCAGGAGAATCCCCTTTTGTGTTTACAAGTCGGTCTCTGGCTCATTACCAAAGCAGAGCAGTGACTGGTCTCTGAACAAAAACATCTCTCCACTTCCCCCAACTGACCTGAATCACTTGCAGCTTAACTCTGTCAGGCTGATGACAGGTTGTTTGTTGGAGGGTTGCTACTGTGTGGTGAGGCAGGAGGTGAGGGGGAGGTGGGAAGGCCAGGAAATGGTTGTTGGGGTGTTAAAAAAAGCATCTGCAACAAGGTAAAACTTATTGAAGAACTTTAAACTGAATTACTGGAGCTAAGTGAGAGCCACTCTGGAGTTTACGTGACTTTAATGCAGACAGCTCCTTGCACCCCTCCGAATATTGGCGACCTGGTCGTGGTCCCAGCTCCTCCATGCCAGAAGCCGGGCTTGCCTCTTCTAGAACACGAGTCTCTGTTCACATCAGTACTACATGTCTAAAGTCAGGCTGTTTTTCCTACATCCATTCCTTGTAATCATCACAGTAGTCCACAGACATCCAGTAACGTTTCTGCAGATCAAAGACAGAATCAAACCCTGGCATGTCGACCACTCATGCATTGCCACCACAAGGAGCAATGGAAAACTAAAGGGATGGATTGGGAATCTAAAACAGGCCTGGAAAACATGTTAGTATCAGCTCCAAATTGCAGTGAGAGGTGACTGTAGTGAACAAACTCCACCCTCTCCAGGGCCACTCCTGGGTCGGTGTGGGACTGGGGTTGGGGGCCATGGCAGGAGGAGTCTTTTCTTACACAAGACAATTTTATTGATAATGGAGCCAATAAATAATTAATTAAATGTTAAGTATATTGGTTCCAGATAAATACATTTTATAGGCAGTCCTTACAGAAAAACTTCCTCAAACCACCATAGCAAGACAAATTCCACTTTGCACCGACAAGTAAAGCACCACAGTCAGGCCTGCTTCCACAATGTTCTTATACATAAAGAATCAATACCGGGTCAGTTTCTACAGTCTATAGTATGTAAAGCACCATAGTCTGACTATTATTTCCCATTATATAAAACACTCAATCCAAGCCAACTTCTGCAATTCCTCAATTTGTAATGTGCCATATTTAGCCCAATAACTTGCAATTCCAAAGCATGAGATGGCCTCAGTCACAAATAGGCTGAGACAAATGAGTTATTACCTTCACCAGATAACCTGTGAGCTTGTGCACGAATTAACAACTGGTCTTTTAATATCTTTTGTATCCATCCCACATTAAGAACTAGGGTCATCAAAAGTTGTGACATGCCTAGGCCATTAGGAAGTTCCTTGACCCGGGCAAGCCACGAGATACTGAGATCCATATTGCATGCTAAGCAATCTTTGACAATACATTGGTTCAGAGCTGCTTCCTCATTCCACCATATGGAAATTAACAAAAAAATATAAGCTTAGTTTTAGTATAATCCTCTATATAACTGAGTCAGAGCGCCTCGTGACATATGTAATGAAGGGAAGTTGGCGTGATAGACAGAATCTTTCTGCAGAAACGATTCTCTTCCACCTGAACAGCTGCCCTATTTGGAATGCCCCAAATCTCAGCCCCGCATGTTGCGATTGGGACACATTGAGTTTTATAGATTTGCAAAAGCGGCAAGAGAGCTCCCTCCTGGTAAATGCGGGATGTTAAAAAGAGACCCAACTGACCGGGAAAATGTTAACCTTCGATACGCTATCAACAACCAGATGAATCTAACCTGATCCCCAAGTAGGGAAAGCTGTTGGTTCTTTCCAAGCACTTATCACCCACTACCACTGAAGAGACATTAATGCCACATGCCATGATCTACGATTTCACAAAACTGACAAAGTTCTAGGTTGGCAATGAACTGAGTAAATGCAATCACTAATAAGCTCAATGCTCAGGCGTACGGCCAACAAGACCGCATCATCTGCGTAGAGAAAGTCGGCACTGGAGCTCCAACATGCCTAGAAATATCTAAGCAGGCTTCACTTAGGAGAGGGCTTAACTTGTCAATATATAGTATAATTAACAGGGGTGCTAACACACATCCTCTGCCGTACACCTCGTGAGATGTTGAATTCTCTGGTTAGTTCGCCGTTTACCCCATACCTGATTTTGGAGCTCATGTTCTCATGGAGAGCCGCTAAAAATATATATGAGTGCTTCATCCAACCCCATATCTAAGAGAGAGTTCCACAGCTTAGACCAATGACCACAGTCAAAGGCTGTGGACAAGTCCATAAATGTGAGGTATTGAGGGTAGCGTTTGGTGATGGTGTACTTACCGATAATTAGATTTAGATTTAGAGATTGCTCTACAGATTAATTTACAAAAACAAATTACATAATTGCTCTGTTTATAGAAAAGGGAATTGCTATGAAGACTTACTCAATTTTACAAGCGGTTCTCGTTAAATGGAGAGTAAGTAAGTAAAAGGTCTTAAAGTGGGGGGTCAGAATATTAGAGGCACTGGCATAAATTTCCCACCAGGCATCATCACGTCCTGTTGAATGTTCCTGCCACCTATGAATTTTGACAACATTAAATGCAGACTCCTCTGGTATTCTGATCTCTGTAGGGGAACTGAGCTCATTGGACATTGAATCGTTTAGCTGCTTGGTCCATATTTTAGCAATGACTGAGCCAGATGGCCTCACTTTGCCTGATGAGACCCACTGATCTATTTAGATATTAGTATACAAGTACCATCTTGGGACTATTTCTCTGCTCTTTACAAGAGAAAATATGAGGCAATGCACATATGTTTGTGTGTATTTAGTACTGTGCCTTCACTTTCACAGAGCACTGCGCCTTACCTTTGTGAATCTTGTGTCACCTATAGATAAATGGGATTGACATAACCATAATATTTGTTATTGTAACTCACTTTGGCTCCATATGTACAGCACTACACTGCCTTTTGCCTAGGTGTGCGCTATAGACAGGACATAAAATAACATACATGCACAAATACATACATACATACATACAGACATACATAAAGACGCGGGTGGACCAGAATTGCCCCTCAGTACCTGTATTTATCCATCTGAGGGAAGAGCACATCCCATGTTTGAGGAAGGCAGTAGAAGGTGTGTTCAGATTGCTGCTGGACGCACCGGCAGTGGGTGGAGGGGTGGGCAGGGTGCGGCAGACGGGGAAGCCGACAGACAATGGAATAGGTATTATTTATTTATTTAACTATACCTATTCCGTCGTCTGCGGCTTCCCCCACTCCCAGCCACCCTGCCCCGCCCCACCGCATTTACCTGTGCCCGCTGCCACGGGACAGAATAAAACAGAAGACGCCCCATTCCTTTCTCTGCCTGGTCATTGTGTAACCTGTCGCCGACACCAAGAACCACACTCTTATGTCTATTAATTTGTGGTGATTTTCTTTTTTGCCCCTCATGCAAAAAGACCTTTAAGGATCATGTGATAATATCAGTCACTGTAAGTGGGGTGCATCAAATACGTATCTGACCTACACTCGCTTGACACCCATTAGAAAATTTCAAAAGTGGTAAATCTATCAGCCAGTTAAACAAATGTAGGGAAGCATGTTCAAGTGCTTCCATTTAATGATCAGAACAGTTTTAACTTGACACTAAGACAGACAGGATCTAAATACGCATTGCCTGGTTTCAGTGTTTCAAGTTCACTAGTTCATGAAATGCGACCACTCGGAGTTTATATCACGGCCAAGGAGCCAACAGATTGGATTGCAAATGATATCAGCAAGAAGTAGTTCAGTGTGCTAATAGAATCACACAGTGTAACAGAGTATGGTGTTAATAGCACAGCTGAGCAAGCCTCTCCAGAAATTTACGAGTCTAGACTGGTTAGTAACTTAATCTGTGATCTCGAGTTCTCCAGATCCACATTTCATAAACCAAAGCACTCTGAAAGCCTTCCAGAAATCAAAAGTCAACTGTCATCTGTTGGCGATGAAATACAACAAAGCGACACCCATCTCGCCACGCGGTTCTGTTAAGACCCGAGGAAGCCATGCCATTTTAATGATTGGGTTATCCTAATCTCATGATAAAGTAGCTCGTCCAACGAGATACCGCTTAGAGCAAGAGTGATGGGAGCAGAGGGCGGGACTAAGGAGGGAGCGCAGCCATTTTACAGAGGCGCGGCTGTCACAGCTGTGACGGATTGACGCCACAGACATTTGAAGCGTTTAGGTTTCCTGAAGTTAAATTAATTTCCCTCCATTAATGTTTGCATGGTAATGTCACCCCACAAGCATCAGTATACTAATGCTACCTAAATAACTACTATTTTTTGCCTATGTATAAATCTCTTCAGAATTGACGGCTGTTTTAAGCAGAATGTGGCATGGAAACATTATAATGTCATGATACCTATCCCAAAAGTGTTGGGCTGCCAAGACCTGGGGGTTAACTTAAACATGTCTGTTAACACAGACGTGACTGTACATGCCATCTGCGTCCTGTAAATCAGCATAATGTGGTCCATTTTTAGCCTCCTGTTGACAGAAGTAATACTGATGTTGACAGTTACCATTGAGAAAACCTTAACCATGACTAATATATACTAAAGTACACTTGGCTGACCTGCAGTCGTGAAAATAATACACAAAATAACCTGAAAACATGATACTCAAAATAGCCAATTTAATTGATTTGTACATACATAGCGAGCTAAGGTGAACTTATTTGACATACACATACACATATACGCACACGTGCATATTCCTTTAACTATCAAAAACAGACCAAGTGCAGACACAGGCACACTCAAAGCATGTGTATATGGAGTGCGGCAAAACTGTAGGAGTGAATCACAGGATAGCCCCTTCTCATAAATATAGATTCACAGACAAAGATATTCTTGCTTTACACTCACAAACATGAACCCTGAAACGAAATAAATAGCAGTCTCTCTCTCACACACGCACACACACAACCACACACACACAGACACACAATATTTGTTTCACAAATGTACAGATTGTCTACATTCTGTGAGTACAACCATACACCTAATATCCCAGATAATATAACGCCGCACACAAATGAATACATGAATGTGTGTGCATCTGTGTGTCTGGATGAGGAGGAGTAAAGTATGTGTGCATAAAATTCAGAGACTAGCCAATTCCTCGTAGAGTAACAAGCATAGTGCTAACGTTTTCCTACTTTTATCTTTAATAACAGTGTTATCCTTTCATTTACCTAATGGTGAACTAGTACTGTTTGGAACCTCCGGTTCTCATGCAAGCCCAGATGTCTTTGGTACCAGCACCTAATTTCAATCGGTGGTTGCCGGTGGGGGCCACTGACACCCATTTTTGGGGACAGGCACCTTTTTTTGGAGCAAGAGAGGAGAAAACAAACAAAGCAGAAAGATGGAGGAGGAGAAAGGCGGAAATAACGTCATAAAGGGAGAAAGCAGGAGCCTGTAAGAGAAAGATAAAGGGGCAGAGCATGTCTCGTAGTGGATTAAAGAGGCATGAGGTGGATTGAAGACTACCATGATGACCAGTTGACATTCAATTGCACCGGCCGAGGTATTTTAAGCACACCTTTATTTTTCAATTTTTTATAGCACGAACTTGACTCAAAGGTATTGGAGTGCTTTAAATGGGCACCAGTTACATTACACAAGGATGCTTTAATTTATTTTTTAAGGCTCAGGGGACATTAAGGGGTATATTTACGAGGATGTGGCACAACACAGTGCAGCAAGTCATCTTGCTGCGCCACAGGGAAAGGGTAGAAATACAGCACATTCCTGTCCTTTCCGATGCACTGCCGCACAATGGGCTGAGGATGTGGCCTAACAGCCAGAGCTGCCAACCTTGAAGATGGGGAAACCGGTTCGAGCCTCTGCGTTAACTCAACAACCTGTGATTCTGGGCATATTCTGGGCATATCACTTAATCTCCCCGTGCCTACCAAAATGAATGTGTCCTTTTGTAACGTAACTGGTGCTCATGTAAAGTGCTCCAATACATTTGGGTCGAGTTCTCACTATATAACACCAAAACAAAATGGGCTGCCTAGTGCCAACACAGGCACCCTTGCACCATGGTGCAAGGGTGCCTGCGCTGCATGCAGGATTGTTTTTGTGCAAGAAGGGGCAGCTTCCTGCACAACAACAATCCAGGGAGGCATATTCCTCTACCTATGTGTGCTGCAGCAGTACACATAGAAAGAGGAAGAAACGAGGAGAAAAGAGATATTTCTCCTCGTTATGCCTTCCATGGGGAAGGGGTAACGTTATGGCACATTCCCAGATTTACCAGTTCTGGTAAATCTGGGAATGCATCAAAAACCATGGGAGTTGTGTGGAAACACCCATGCAGTGCCCATGGAATGCCTTGCCAGGGAAGAGTAACGCAACGGAGCAATTTATGCTGCGTTGCGCTATTCCAGATTTATGAAGCCACTCAGGGCCATGCGAAGCGGCTTGCGTGGCTTCATAAATCTTGCTTAAGGTTTGAGTTGCGCATGTGCCTAGTTGCGTGGTGCAAACGTGACACAAACCTCCTCATAAATATACCCCAAAGTGGTTTGCTGAATCACAGGATGTTGAGCAGACACCAAGACATGAACCTGGTTCCCCACTTCCACAGTCAGCAGCTCTGGCCTTAGTCCCCCACCCTGTCCCTCTGTGAGCACCGGCACTCTTTATTTTACAAATTAAGCACTGGATATGTCTACACTCTGAAAAACCTATGCATATTTCTGATGCTTCCAAATTGAGAAAATACAAGTCAATTTATGCTCGTTTGTGTTCTGGGATTTAGGTTTGTCTATCCTGTTCTCAAGAACCATGAAAAGAGATTCTAGTTTCTCTTCATAGATGGACCTTGCAAAAATATATCTAAGTGTGGTTGCTGTAGCGGTCTAGTTTATCCCAGTGCACCCCCTTCCCGGAAAAACCACCACACTTTGTATCACTCTCTGGCCAGGCTTGGCCAGAGAGCATAAATAAAGGGGCCAGGGTCGCTCGTGACCTTCCGGCTGATACTACCAGTAATGTGCGTTGTGTCCGTCTGTTAGCAGCACTGCGGCGCGTGCCAACATAGCGCCATATCATTTGGGGCCTACCTGCGCCCCATGACACTGGCGACGAGGGTGGGATCCCAACGTCCTCACAAAACCAAGAACTGCCCACGACCGAAGCCGGTCTGCCAGGAGGAAGGAAGCCCCAGTGCTATACAGCATGACTGGCGCGTCTGCACACGACGGACAACTCCTGCCGAATGTGAAGATCTGAAGCGCCCCGTGGTTATCCGCATCATCTGACCTGCCGGTGAGTGCTCGCAAGCGAAGACCCCAGCGCCCGCTTGCGCGTTCAGTGTACGACGCGTTGAATGCTCCCGGATCAAAGCCCGGTCGAGCACGCGTCATTGAAAACAGTGCGCGCATGCGCATCAGCACTCTACCGTCTCCCGGCTCAACAAATGCAAGAGAATGAGCGCATCATCAGTGCCCTGCTAGTTTAGCAAAGCTGCCACTGCGGGACCCACACTGTAAGTGGGGCAGAGTAAACAAACAACCACGAGCAAAGGCAAGTCCCAGAACACAAAAAGGGACAGTGGGCATTATATATATATATATATATAGACATTGGGCAGAGTACACCATCAATCATTGATAAATGCAAGTCCCAGAACAAGGGAAGGGACCATAACCATTGGCAGAGGCACATAGCAAAGCTGGAAAGTGGCACAAAACAATGGCAGCAGCGGACAACATCACACAGAGACTACACCAGATTAAAGCCACACCTGAAAAGACCGCAAGATAGCCATTGACCATGGTTGACCAGGCAGCAGCGGCAGCACAACAGCAGTAGCCCCTGCAGCAACACCTTCTCACCTGCATTCCCAAGTCAGCGCACTTCCCCCGTTTAGCGAATTGATTGACCCTGCAACGGCGTCACCCAGGTGGAATGTGTGGATCGTCCGTCTCAACAACTATTTTATAGCCACCAGGGAAACAGATGGAGCTGTAAAAAGGTCACTTCTGTTGCACTTCGCAGGGGACGAAATATACAAGTTGTTTGCACATCTACCAAACACAGGACCACAGACGGACTACGATGCAGCGGTCAGAGCCTTAAATGCCCATTTTGATCTCAACTTACCCCTGATTATGAATGCTTCAAACTCCGACAAGCTCGTCAGAGTGAGGGGGAGTCCATGGACACATTTCACGCACGTCTCCGCGAATTAGCAAATACATGTGCCGAGGATGACCAGGTAAAGGAAGTACGGCGCAAATCATCCAAGGATGCCGCAACAAGACTCTGCGGACCCTCATTCTTCGACAGCCTCGCATCTCTCTTGAAGACATACTGATCCTAGCACGATCGCATGAGCTATCAGATGTTCGGGCGTCCGCCATGGAAGCTGCACTCAACCGAACAACCGAACAGGCGGTGACCGACAATACAGAATGAGTAGACGCCATTTACGCGACGTCTCGCAGTGGGCGAGGAAGATGGCCTAATAGAAATTCACGACAACCACAGTGCGGATACTGTGGGAAGGAGGAACACCCCCAAGACAACTGCCCGGCGAGAGGCAAAACCTGCACAGAGTGTGGCATTCCCAACCATTTTGCGAGCGTGTGTCGAGGAGGAACGCGGAACAGAGGAATCCCAGGGCGGAAGCCACCATCCAGAACAGTGAGGCACACTGGAAGAACCTGCCACTTCGAAGACACCAATGATGACAGAACACCGTCTGCAATATCTGGAAGACTCATCCTCAGATGACGAAGAGGAATGCCACCTCATCTCCTACGTAAACGACCTCAAGCGAAGACGTCGTCCACAACCAATGTGTGCCATCGAGATAGCCGGATCACCTGTAATGGCCCTCATCGATACAGGGGCATCAGTGAACATCATGGGGTGTCAACACTACAAGAAACTAAATCCAAGGCCGGTGCTCATGCCATCCAAAGTCAAAATCCTCACATATGGAAGCCAGACACCGCTTCCCTACAAGTCAAATCAGAAGACCATGAAGTTACTACGACCTTCCACGTAGTTGACAGGGAGGCAGACATATTAGTCAGGAGTCACACTGCTGAAGACCTGAGTCTGGTCACATTTGCGAATGCAGTGAAGTCACTTCAAACACAGGACATCCTAGAGCTGTTCCCACAGCTATTTGAGGGCCTAGGGAGTATGAAGAGGCCACCAAGAAAACTACACATCGAAACCGCTGTGAAGCCTGTCGCCTTACGGCATCAAAGAATACAGTTTCATCTAAGACACTAGTGAAACAAGAACTTTTGAAGCTTGAGCAGCAGGGAGTAATAGAAAAAGTGACGGGTCCAACCCCATGGGTGTCTCCCATGGTCATCGCCGAAAAGCCCAGGCAACCGCGGAAGATCAGGATCTGCATTGATATGAGAATGCCTAATCAAGCAATCAGGAGAGAGAGGCACCTGATGCCTACAGTCGACGACATCCTGGCCGACCTCAACGGGTCGCAGCGGTTTTCAAAATTAGACTTAAACGCTGGCTACCACCAGCTAAAACTAGCTAAAGAGAGCAGGTATATTACCACGTTTTCAACACATCTAGGCCTCCGACGCAACAAGAGATTAAACTTCGGGATATCTTCAGCAGAAATAGTCCAGAATGCTGTAAAAGAAATTCTGTCAGGGCTTCAGGGAGTCATTAACGTCAGTGATGAAATCTTAATACATTCGGCAACAATTGAGGACCATCACCGTCGACTCAGAGCCACCCTAAAGCGTCTGGCAGAGCATGGAGTGACTCTCCACAAATAGAAATGCCAATTCTTCAAGAAAACCATTGAATTTTTCGGATATGTGTTTAGTCAAGACGGGGTGAAGGTGGACGCCAGGAAGTTGCAGGCGATTCAACTCGCCCCTGCTCCCACTACTGCATCAGAAGTCAGGAGCTTTTTGGGCATGGCAACGTACTGCGGGAGATTTATTCCGAACCTTGCCACGATTGCAGAACCGCTACGAATCTGACTAAAAAAGAGTCTGTCTGGCGATGGACTCAGGTGGAAGAGGAAGCATTCCAAAAGGTGAAATCGGCATTGGTGGAGAGCACAACCATGGCATATTTCAACACGACCAACGGAACTAATAGTGGACGCCAGTCCGGTGGGGCTGGGAGCCTTGCTAACTTAAGAGACTGAGCCAGGCATCTGGGTTCCGCTGGCATTTGCGAGCAAAGCACTGACTGCAACCGAAACTCGCTATTCTCAAATCGAACGAGAGGCACTTGCCATTAAGTGGGCCTGTAATCACTTTCACTTGTATGTCAGCGGTCATCCATTCAGAGTAGTAAAAGACCATCAACCACTACTCCCGCTCTTCAAAGGGACTGCACCTTATCCCCCACCCAGAATCGAGCAGTGGGCGATACAACTTCAGCATTATCAACTTGAACTTGTGTACAGACCAGGTGCCAAGAACCCGGCTGACTTCCTGTCGCGTCATCCAGCACATCCCGCAGAAGTGAACTCTGATCAAGAGCTGAGGACGGAGGAATTCGTCAACATGATTTCCCAATGGTCACATGCCCACAAGCACTCTCAATTGGCGAGATCAAGACCCACATGGACACTGACATGGTACTCAAAAGGGTGACAGACGCCATACAGAAAGGCTCCTGGGAAGGTTTTCTCCAGGACATCCATGGATGGAACGATCTCGACAGGTCCCGGTTGGGAAAAGTATGGAGAATCCGAGATGAATTCAGCATCGCTGAGTGTGGCGTTCTGCTGAGGGGATCACGTATCGTCATCTCTCAAAGTCTTCAAGAGCGCGCAACTGTATTAGCGCACAAAGGTCATCAAGGCACAGGAAGGATGAAATCCCGGATGAGAGAAAAACTGTGGTTTCCTTGACTAGAGGAAGCAGTAGACGCTATAGTGCGAAATTGCAGAGCCTGCCAACTCACCGGGAACACAGAAGTGCCAGCTCCAGTAATAACTGAAGACCCCGCTCCGTCACCCTGGTCATGGGTGAGCCTTGACTTCGGGAGCTTTCCGGACGGGAGGGTCACAGCCGTCTTAGTTGACAGCTACACAAAATATCATTTCGTTGAAGTCCTACCATCTACCGCGTTTATCCACCTACAGCCGGTGTTGGAGAAAATATTTGCATTATTTGGTCTACCTCATGTGATCAAGACAGATAACGATCCCCCGTTCCAAGGCAACAAATTCAAAGACTTTCTCACCCGGTTAGGAATAAAACATCACGCATCACACCACAGTGGCCACAAGCCAATGGAGAAGTGGAACGCTTTATGCGGACAGTGAATAAGATTCTACGAATAGCAATCACTGAACAAACAGATCCAGAAGTCGAGTTACAGAAATTCTTAAGAGAATACCGCAGCACACCCCACTGCACAACACAGAGATCCCCATGGTCCCTGATGCTGGCAGGACCTCAACGGGACAACCTTCCCATGGCTGACAACTGGGAGCCAGAGCCATATGACCCCGCAAGCACCCAAGCCAGAAGATTAGTGAACAACGAAAAATCGAGTCACCGAAGACGAGCACGGCCTCAAACACTGATACCAGGATGTGCTATCTTAATAAGAAATCGCAGGAGCTGAGGAAAGTTTCGCACTCCGTACGAGACAGGGCTGTGGACCGTGAGGGCAGTCCGAGGGACAGCCGTGACTGCCAAGCGAAACGGAGAGGTAGTAACTAGAAATATTTTGTGGTTTAAGAGGGTACCGGTGGCAACCGTCAAGGGAGAAAACTCCGAACAAACATCAAGTGAAGACACCGTACATAGTAAGGTAGAACCCATTCTCACTGATGATGCATCTCGGAGTCAAGTACCATCGACGTCCACTGCTGAACAGAACCCTCAAGTCGCGGCCGGCGGAGGAGAAATGGCCAGCCCCACAAGGAGCCCGAGTGGTCACCAACATCAATATAACCTCAGGCCTAACCCTCGACCAAACCAAAGACTGGCTGACTTTGCATGATGAACTGTTCAAACACAGCTGATAAAAAGAACTGATTTGGGATGGGATGTAGCGGTCTAGTTTATCCCAGTGCACCTCCTTCCCGGAAACACCACCACACTTTGTATCACTCTCTGGCCAGGCATGGCCAGAGAGCATAAATAAAGGGGCCGGGGTCGCTCGTGACCTTCCGGCTGATACCACCAGTAATGTGCGTTGTGTCCGTCTGTTAGCAGCACTGCGGCGCGCGCCAACATAGCGCTATATCATCTGGGGCCTACCTGCGCCCCATGGCAGTTGCAATGTAGGTTGTCTAAGAAAAACATATAATTTGCCAGATGTAAACTAAATGGCGAAGGAGGTAAACGTGTTTGAACCACATGAGAAAAGCACCTTGAAAATAACTTTTGCTCCTAAGTGCGCGAGAGACAGGCAGGAAATGGATTAATGTATTGGTGATTTCTTTTAAAGAGTAAGAAAATAATGTTCCTAATCAAGGTGGAGCTTTCTTGCTGCAAGTAGATTTCTGGTGGCAAAAGACCTTTTATTGCAGTCTCATTGTTGGTTCAAATAATCTATAAATAGAACTTTTTTAATGTAATCCTCTGCTTTAAATCATATTTAATGGCAAGACAAAGCTAAACCGTGCAAACACCGCTGAAACCTTTTAGGAGAAATTGATGTTTAAATTGTGTAAACGTGTCTCGATGGATACCTCCCATTATAACAGATCTACTTCCTGCATGGTGGTTTCGGATTACACACTATAGATGCGGTGATTTTATACAAACTACCTCAGATATGTCCAAATCCACAAGGCAAAATAGGCGCAGAGGAGCGAAGCGTCAGAAAACACAGCGATGTGTCAGTTTCTGAGTCCACGGGGAGGCGATTCGTCCGTTCTGCTGCACGCAAGAGTAGTGTTGCATCGAATCCGGACTGTAGCGGGAAGTGATGCATCCAAATCTAAGATAGTTCTGGTCTCCAGGTGATGTGTCAGAAAAACTTGGCGCACAGGTGCGATGCGTGGAAATCTGTCAATGAAACAGGCGCTGCATATTTTTTTTCAGCCGCAGTTCCATAACATAACATAACGTGTATTTGTAAAGCGCACGTTCACCACTACGGGTATCTTGGCGCTGAACT
Source organism: Triturus cristatus (assembly GCF_964204655.1). Lineage (NCBI taxonomy): Eukaryota > Metazoa > Chordata > Amphibia > Caudata > Salamandridae > Triturus > Triturus cristatus. The sequence goes on from NC_140594.1 coordinate 886,696,202, forward strand.
CATTTTATCGACCCCAGATGGATGAAAGGCTGAGTGGACCCGCCGGGATTTGAACCTGTGACCATGAGGTCGAACAGAGGTCCCTGCAGTAGATGCATTAGTCCACTGAGCCACCAGACCCGGCCATGATGTGTTGATCTTGTCATCCACACAGCAGGGCCTGCATCGAAGTCAGTGTGGGGGTCTTGGACTTTGGAGACACAGTGCGCTGAACTCAGGTGGCGGCGGTTTCTTTGGCTGCTGACAGTCGCTCTGTCATTTTCTTCACCGCATGGCGGTACTGCGTTGGATAAACAGGCGCTGGAAGGGAGATGCACCAATTTTGATGGTTTCAAGCAGGTCTTTGCAGCAGGAACAACCTCCAAGGACCCAGAACTGGATTTGGCACCACAAGGCAGGTCAGAACTCCCAGCAACGGAGTTCAATGATGCTGCAGGTGAAGTCTTTGATGGCCCTGAGAATTCCAACAGTCACAAGCACATACAAGCCCTTGGAAAAACTTCACAAGCAGAATGCAAAGCAAAGTCCAGTCCTTTTCCTCTCCAAAGCAGAAGCAGCAACTGCAGGCCAACCCAGCAAAGCAACACGCAGCAGAGAGGCAGTACTCCTCCTCACAGCTGTTCAGCTCTTCTCCTTGGCAGAGGTTCCTCTTGACCCAGAAGTGTTCTAAAAGTCTGAAGTTACTTATCCCCCTTTTGGCCTTTGAAGTAGGCATTCTTTAAAGGATTGCCTTTGTAGTGCACAAGTTCTTGTGCTGCCTGGTCTTGGCTCCAGACACACTCCGGGGGCTGGGGGTGGGGGGGTGGGAACGGAGGTATGGAGTGGAGACAGCATTATGAAAGGCCACCGACAGCCCTATTCAGGTGCAGGTGACAGCTCCTTCCACCACTCTAGTTCAGGAAGGCCCATCAGCCTGGTGATGGGCCATCAGGATATGCAGGGCACACCTCAACTTCCTTTGTGTGACTGTCTAGTGTGAATGCACAAACAGGCCCCGTCAGTCTAAACCAGACGTTGATTCCACAGGCAGGTACAGGCACAGTATGCTTGAACAAGTACATTTCCACTTTCTAAAAGTGGAATTTTCAAACACACAATTTAAAAAGCACCTTTACTAAAAGAAGTGTTTTGAAATTCTGAGCTCAGAGAGCCCAAATTCCAAATCTCTAGCTGTTCCCAATTGAAAGATACACTTGTAAAATGTTACAACGCAGCTCCAATGATAGCCTACGGGAGAGCTAGTCCTTGCAATAGTGAAAAACAAAATAGGCAGTATTTTACTATCAGGACATGTAAAACATACTAGTACATGTCCTTCCTTTCACATACACTGCAACCTTCCCATGGGGGTACCTTGGGCCTACTGTAGTGGTGCCTTACATGTAGTAAAAGGGAAGGTTAGGGTCTAGCAAATGGGGGCACTTACCAGGTCGACATGGCAGTTTACAACTGCACTCACAGACATTGCAATGGCAAGCCTGAGACAAGTGTACAGGGCTACTCATGTGAATGGCACAATGCATGCTGAAGGCCCACTAGTAGCATTTGATTTACATGCTCAGGGCACACACAGTGCACTTTACTATTGACTTACCAGTAAATCAAACATGCCAATCATGGAGAAACAATCAGAATTACATTTTACACAGGGAGCACTTGTATTTTAGCACTGATCAGCAGCATTTGCATTTGCAATGCAATAGGTCTCGCAATTGCGAGATTTTGAGCTATTGGCTTTGTAAATGACAATACCTTTTATTTATGTGTTTAAAAAACCTGCAATAATAAAAGGCATTGCTATTTATAATACAAATAGGTTAAAGTTTCTAAAATGCAAGACCTATTGCATTGCAAATGCTTGTTTAGGATTATAAATGTGATGGGTGGTTTGCCCTGTGGGAGGGGCTGATCGGTGTAAAAAAAGATTATATATATATATATATATACATATATATTCACAGAAAAAACCATAGGTTTCAGGGGTGTTATAGTTAGCTGCCCATTTCACTCGTACAAAACCATAGAAATTCCTCCGTTATAGTTAGTTCTGCTAACTATAACTCGTGTGCCCGCAATGCACTGCTGATGATGTCACATATTGCATCATTCATGACATGGTCAGTGACGTCTGACTGTCTTTTTAAGTGAGTAATTAAAAGTGTCTCCCTTAATACATGGATTAGTAACTAAACTATGTGAATGTGTGCAGCACTGTCTCTGTTGTTGTATAACATGCTGCCTCAGTTGGTCACTAACTACATGAGTGTGTATATTAGTTATTGATTAGTTGGGTGAGTATTTGTATGGGACACTGAGTTTGTGTGTGGTTGGATGGGGTGTGTGTAACTCTATGCATAGTTGTGTGAATGGTTGATTGACTAGGTGTATGGGTTTAACAGTGCACGTGGAAACAGTTGTTTGGGTGACTGAGTGTATTTATTTGTGTGTTGGTGAGCGCATATATGTTTTAGTTGTACATCTTCAACAAAGTAAAAAAATAAAAGGCATTGTATGTGAGAGTTGGTGTATATAAATAAGTTTGTGTAAGAGTCAGTGATTGTGAGAGTAAATATATGAATGAGTGTATAATTGTAATGGTGCTTTTTTAACATATTAACAATGAGTTACTATGTGTTTGAATAAATGAGGTGTCGTTGGATAATTGTGTAAGGGGCATATGTATCAACCGAATTTTTAATCGCAAACGCTGCGATTCGCAAAAACAGCATTTGCGATTAAAAATTCGCAAGCCGGGATGTATGAGGCAAATTCTCATCGCAAATTTAAGGAATCGCTAATTTAGCGATTTCTTAAATTTGCGTAAGCATTTAAGAAATCGCAAATTGCGATTTCTTAAATGATATGTAACACGCACCAAAGCATTGCGAATTATCCTTAAGAAATCGCAAATTACCACCTACTTCTAGGTGGTGGTAATTTGCGATTTCTGTTAAAAAAGCACTTTTTGGAATTTTACAAAGTGCCACATGGCGCACATACATGCCCTTAGGGCATGTATGTGCGCCATATGCACACACATGCTCATTTCAGGGGTGCATCAGGGTGTCATCATGACACCCTTGCACCTTTGAAATTATTCTCAAATTGCGATTAGCAAATTGCGAATCGCAATTTGAGAATTACTTCCCATTCATTCCTATGGGTCTCCTGGCCCATAGAAATGAATGGGAAGGTATTCCTTAATTGCGATTTCGCAATTTTGTAATCGCAATTAAGGAATTTTAAGAAATCGCCAAAGATTTGCGATTTTTTAAATACATCCCGTTTGGCAATTCTCAAATAGCGATTCTTTAAAAATCGCTATTTGAGAATCGCAAATGGAGATGTTGATACATATGCCCCTAAGTGAGTAAATTTAAGTGCAATACATTTTTTTCATCAGTGAGTAGGATGACTGCATAACCGACTAAGATGACTGCTGATGTGTCAATGTCTATATATGTGTATAAGTGCATTTGATAGTGTTCTATTAATTAATGACTGCATGTATAGATGATTCTGTTGTTGAATGGGTAGTTGTGTGTGTAGACTTAGGAATCAGTGAGTGGGTATGTAGTAACTGGTATTGGTGTGTCAATGGATTCAAATATGGTACTCTGTATTTTACAGTGAGTGATGAAAGGGTATACTAGTGTATGATGTGGTGTATCGGATTGTCAAGTGGATGATGTCATCAGTGATGTCATTTGAGATGTCATCAGTGATGTCACTGACCATGTCATGAATGATGCAATATGTGACATCATCAGCAGTGCATTGCGGGCGCGTGAGTTATAGTTAGCAGAACTAACTATAACGGAGGAATTTCTATGGTTTTGTACGAGTGAAATGGGCAGCTAACTATAACACCCCTGAAACCTACGTTTTTTTCTCGGAATTTCTAAGGTTTTTTAAATGCTAATTTCTAACTATAACGTCTCTGAAACCTATGTTTTTTTTCAGTGAATTTCAAAGGTTTTTTAAATGCTAACTTTTAAGTGTGATAGTAGTTATATCTATTTTTTTGTACTGATTTTCTACAGTTTTTTAACTGTTTATTTATAAATATTTTATTCATTAAATAACATATATTTTTCCGAAAATTGCAAAAAAACATTTTTTTATTAAAACTGAAATATTGATTAATTTTCTTGTTTTCATTTTTTATTTTAATATATTTATATCATTTTCTTTAAAAAAAAATCCAATTTTTTTCGCAGTCGCGCACTCAAAGTGTACACATCATGGTGGGTGCACGCATTCTAGCCGCCATTTTAGAAAAGTCATGAAGGATCCGCGTATGGTGTACGATGGCTGCGTGTTTTTCAGTTACATCATATACATTTAATATCACGTGATATGCGCGATTGGTATGCGACCAGTCTGCGACTCCTGCTCCCGCGCATTTGCGACACATGCGCATTACGGTACGAGATGTTTGCGCGCTTGTGGGTCCCGCGTGACATCATATACGTGCTGGGGTGCACTGGGTGCGCGACACCCGCAAAAAAAATTTATGTTCCAAAATGATATGTATGTGTCTTTAATATACATATTAAGGCAAGAGATATTCATCAAAATAATATATTTGTACTTATAAGAAACTTATATTATTTTTAAATATATTTTCGCAAAGTCGGGTGCGTGCGTCGTGAGTGCAGAAAACCAGGTCAGCAGAGCTGCTGTAGAGCCAGAGAACCAGGTCAGCAGAGCTGCTCTAGAGCCTAAGAACTAGGTCAGCAGAGCTGCTCTAGTCAGAGAACCAGGTCAGCAGAGCTGCTGTAGAGCCAGAGAAACCAGGTCAGCAGAGCTGCTTTAGAGGGAGAGAACCAGGTCAGCAGAGCTGCTTTAGAGCCAGAGAACCAGGCCAGCAGAGCTGCTTTAGAGCCAGAGAACCAGGTTAGCAGAGCTGCTTTAGAGCCAGAGAACCAGGTCACGCAGAGCTACTCTAGAGCCAGAGAACCAAATCAGCAGAGCTGCTTTAGAGCCTAAGAACCAGGTCAACAGAGCTGCTCTAGAGCCAGAGAACCAGGTCAGCAGAGCTGCTGCAGAGCCAGAGAAACCAGGCCAGTAGAGCTGCTTTAGAGGGAGAAAGCCAGGCCAGCAGAGCTTCTATAGAGCCAGAGAACCATGTCAGCAGAACTGCTTCAGAGCCATAGGACTGGGTCAACGGAGCTGGTTTAGAGCCAGAGAACCATGTCTGCAGAGCTGTTGTAGAGCCAGAGAACTAGATCAGCAGAGCTGCTCAGTAGCATAAGAACTAGGTCAGCAGAGCTGCTCCAGAGCCAGAGAACCAGGTCAGCAGACCTGCTGTAGAGCCAGAGAAACCAGGTCAGCAGAACTGCTTCAGAGCCATAGGACTGGGTCAACGGAGCTGGTTTAGAGCCAGAGAACCAGGTCAGCAGAGCTGCTCTAGCTGACACTGACTGACTGACACTGACTGACTGACACTGACTGACTGACACTGATTGACACTGACTGACACTGATTGACTGACACTGACTGACTGACACTGACTGACTGACACTGATTGACTGACACTGACTGACACTGACTGACTGACACTGACTGACACTGACTGACTGACACTGACAGACTGACTGACACTGACTGACTGACATTGACTGACATTGACTGACACTGACTGACTACTCTTTACTACTCTACTACTGACTCTCTACTACTCTCTACTACTCTCTCTCTACTGCTCACTCTCTACTACTCACTCTCTACTACTCTCTACTACTCACTCTCTACTACTCTACTACTCTCTACTACTCACTCTCAACTACTCACTCTCTACTACTCTACTACTCACTCTCTACTACTCACTCGCTGCTACTCTCTACTGCTCACTCTCTACTACTCACTCTCTACTACTCACGCTCTACTACTCTCTACTACTCACTCTCTACTACTCTCTACTATTCACTCTCTACTACTCTCTACTATTCACTCTCTACTACTCACTCTCTACTACTCACTCTACTACTTTCTACTACTCTCTACCACTCACTCTCTACTACTCTACTACTCACTCTCTACCACTCTCTACTACTTACTCGCTACTACTCTCTACTACTCACTCTCTACTACACTCTCTACTACTCTCTCTCTCTACTACTCTCTACTACTACTCTCTACTATTCACTCTCTACTACTCACTCTCTACTACTCTCTACTACTCACTCTACTACTCTCTGCTGCTCTCTAGCACTCACTCTCTACTACTCTACTACTCTCTCTCTACTACTCACTCTCTACTACTCTCTCTCTACTTCTCTCTACTACTCTCTACTACTCACTCTCTACTACTCACTCTACTACTCTCTACTACTCACTCTCTACTACTCTCTCTCTACTACTCACTCTCTACTATTCACTCTCTACTACTCACTCTCTACTACTCGCTCTCTACTACTCACTCTCCACTACTCACTCTCTACTACTTGCTCTCTACTACTCTCTACTACTCACTCTCTACTACTCACTCTCTACTACTCTCTACTACTCTCTCTGCTACTCACTCTCTACTCCTCACTCTCTACTACTCTACTACCCTCTACTACTCACTCTCTACTATTCTCTACTACTCACTCTACTACTCTCTCCTACTCTCTACCACTCACTCTCTACTACTCTACTACTCACTCTCTACTACTCTCTCTCTACTACTCACTCTCTACTACTCACTCTACTACTCTATACTACTCACTCTGTACTACTCTCTACTACTCACTCTGTACTACTCACTCTGTACTACTCACTCTCTACTACTCTCTACTGCTCACTCTCCACTACTGATTCTTTACTACTCGCTCTCAACTACTCTCTACTACTCACTCTACTACTCACTCTCTACTACTCTCTCTATTTCTCACTCTCTACTACTCTCTCTACTACTCACTCTCTACTACACACTCTCTACTACTTGCTCTCTGCTACTCGCTCTCTACTATTCCCTAGTATTCACTCTAATACTCACTCTCTACTACTCCACTACTCTCTACTACTCACTCTCTACTACTCATGCTCTACTACTCTACTACTCTCTCTCTACTACTCACTCTCTACTACTCACTCTCTACTACTCTCTACTACTCACTCTCTACTACTCTCTACTACTCACTCTCTACTACTCTCTCTACCACTCTCTACTACTCACTCTCTACTACTCTCTACTACTCACTCTCTACTACTCCCTCTCTACTACTCTCTACTACTCACTCTGCTACTCACTCTCTACTACTCTCTACTACTCACTCTCTACTACTCACTCTCTACTACTCTCTACTACTCACTCTCTACTACTCTCTACTACTTTCTACTACTCACTCTACTACTCACTCTCTACTACTCACTCTCTAATACTCACTCTCTACTACTCACTCTCTACTACTCACTACTACTCACTCTCTGATACTTTCTCTACTACTCTCTACTACTCTCTACTACTCACTCTCTACTACTCATGCTCTACTACTCTACTACTCTCTACTACTCTCTCTCTACTACTCACTCTCTACTACTCACTCTCTACTACTCACTCTCTACTACTCTCTACTACTCACTCTCTACTACTCTCTCTACCACTCTCTACTACTCACTCTCTACTACTCTCTACTACTCATTCTCTACTACTCCCTCTCTACTACTCTCTACTACTCACTCTGCTACTCACTCTCTACTACTCTCTACTACTCACTCTCTACTACTCACTCTCTACTACTCTCTACTACTCACTCTCTACTACTCTCTACTACCTACTCTCTAATACTGACTCTCTACTACTCACTCTCTACTACTCACTCTACTACTCTCTACTACTCACTCTCTGATACTTTCTCTACTACTCTCTACTACTCTCTACTACTCACTCTCTACTCTCTATTACTCGCTCTCTACTCTCTACCTCTCTCTCTACTACTCTCTACCTCTCTACCTCTACCTCTCTACCTCTACACCTCTACTTATACACCTCTACCTCTCTACCTCTCTGTACATGCACACATATGCACATATATATATGCATATATATGCATATGCATTTATATATATGTATGTGTATATATATATATGTATACATATATAAACATATAATCTGCATATCTATATAAATATAAATTCATGCAAACATATACATATACATATATGCATACATATGCATGGTATGTATATGAAATTTTGAAAAACACTAATAAAAGCAAAGCTAAAAAGCCACCTAATTTCAAACAGAATTGCTTTAACTTAAACGAGGGCGAGACCTATTGCATTTTCAATGCTTGTTTACTTTGGTTCCATCAAGAAGGCATTCAGATGTGACACATTTGCCATAAATTCTGAATGGTAGCACTCTAGTTCCTCATTAGATCACTGTAGCTGCTGAGCTACTGCTCACCAGGGAAGTCTGCTGCTGGTATTCAAAGTGCATATTTCAGTCTGCATGTCAGAACTTTTTAATGAAATAGAAGAGGATTTGAGAAGTCAAAATGTGCCCTAAGTTTTCTTTCTGCAGCACTAATCATAATTTCTATGGCAAAATGAACCCCCTCATTTTGTTCCTTTGCAAATTAAATGTTTTAAATGTTACCACTTTATTCCAATCAAGATGGCTTCAGGTGTGCCATACCTTTGTCATAAGTAAGACTGTTAGTGCTCTAGTTGTTCTTTAAAACACTCTGGGATTTCTGTCATTGGGCTATACTTGGGCTACATCTCGGTGATATTTGTGCTACATTTGGACTCTTTTGTCTCTGGTGGCCATCTTTGGAACCTTGTTATGAAGATTCCTAATTTCCTCATTTACTGCAGTCTCCTCAGTAGGTATACTGTCAGTTTTTTACTTTGATTCAATGAAGAAGGCATTTAGATATGTCACTCATTTGCCATAAATTCAGAATGTTAGCACTCTAGTTGCTCATTAGATCACTGTAGTAAAGCTACTGCTCACCAGGGAAGTCTGCTGCTGGTATTGAAAGTGCATGTTTCAGTCTGCATGTCAGAATTATTTAATGAAATAGAAGAGGATTTGAGAAGTCACTCAAAATGTGCCCTAATTTGTCTTTCTGCAGCACTAATCATACATTCTATGGCAAAATGAACCGTCTCATTTTGTTCCTTTTTAAATTAAATGTTTTAAATGTTACCACTTTATTCCAATCAAGATGGCTTCAGGTGTGCCATACCTTTGTCATAAGTAAGACTGTTTGGCTCTAGTTGTTCTTTGGAACACTCTGGGAAGCTGCAGTAGAACACAAAGGAATCAACTGACAGTCTCTGCCCTTGTTGGATGTACATGTTTTACTGAGAATGTCAGACTTCATTCTCACATGACTGAGAAAGATAATGTGAATTTACAGAAAATATGCTCTCAGTTTAGCTTATAGATCACCTTCCAAACCTCTGTGGGAAAAGCATGTGAAAATAGTTTTCTCTCAAACATGATTCATGATATCCCAGCAGAAGGCTTTTTCACATGGTAAAATCACCTTAGAACATACCACGATTCCTAAAATGAGTATGGTACCATCAACAAATGATTTATAATGTAACTAAAGTCTTAAAACCTTCTATTAACTGCAATGCTTTTTAATGAGGTGCTATCATGTAATTGGTCCCAAGATGGCTGCCAACACTTCTTGGATGGAGTGCTGACAGCCAATCAGATCTTACAATGAGATGTGTGGTTAGGCTCCGCCCAGATATATATATGATTTTACTTTTGATTTTCTCAGGAATTACTGAAAGGATTTACACCATATATGCAAAAGGCACATGCCTGACCTGAGGACTACTTCTTTCCAAATTTCAAGTAATTCTGTTCAGCCGTTCGGGCTGTACCTTCGACTAAAGGTCCTATGGGAAAATGCATGGGGAAAACGTGTTTTGGGACCCCCCTTTTTTCTCAGCCCCCGCTTGACGAATCACCCCGAGACTTTCAGGGTAGGAGCTGAGTGGAGCGCCCCATTAGTTTTAAAAATTTCACGAACATAAGTCAACCGGTGCGAAAGGTATTCAAAATAGAATTTTCAGATTTCCTATGGGAACTAGGTCCTAACTATAACTATCTACTGGCGACCGCCAGTAGATAATATATATATATATATATATATATATATATATATATATACAGGGTACATCGACGATGTATTTTGTATTTGGAAGGGCTCAGAAATGCAGGCAGAGGAATTTGTGGAATCTTTAAACAATAATGACTTAAATCTAAAATTCACTAGTACAATCCATGATAAGAGAATTGAATTTTTAGATGTTGAATTGAGAGTAGAGGACAACAAATTAGAGAGTAGACTATTCAGAAAGAAAACCTCTGGTAATAGTCTGTTGCACGCAGAGAGCTGCCACCCTAAAAATTTGATAAATAGTATCCCGTACGGTGAACTATTGAGAGCCAGGAGAAATTGTAGTGTTGACAATGACTTCATGGAAGAAAAGAAAATTATGATATCTCGTTTTAGAGAAAGAGGATACTCTAACAAGACAATAAACCAAGCATGCAACAAAATCCAATTGATAAACAGGATAGATTTATTGCAAAATAAAAATAAAAATGATGGCCAAGAACTACCCTTACGATTCATAACTACATATAACAACCAACATTGGGAAGTTAAACGTTGCCTTAAAAAATTTTGGAATGTGCTGGGCACTGAGGTAACTTTTAAAAAATACATAGGAGACAATCCTAAAATTACTTTTAGGAAATGTACTTCACTAGGCGACAGGTTATGTAGTAGTTCAATACAAACAACGTCCAAGGGCCGTGAGATAAAGGGATTTTTCACCTGTAGATCATGTAAGGCGTGTAAATATAGTACTAATATCAAAGAAATCGAGTTATCTAAAAATCAGAAACCGTTTAGTATTAATCAACATCTAACCTGTAAATCTGATTACTGTGTTTATGCGCTCATGTGTCCATGCCCACTTATTTACATTGGGAGTACCATTCACCAAGTCAAAAAACGGATTTTAGAACACAGAAGAGCGATCATCAATGAGGAGAAACAGTATCCGATAGCACGCCATTTCAAGGAGAGACATAATAAAAATGTAAATCTGCTGAAATATTGTGCTTTAGAGAGAATTCCAATCTCAGAGAGAGGAGGAAACAGAATTAAAGAACTAAGAAGGTTAGAATCTAAACTGATTATTAGATATGAGACCATGCATCCAACGGGACTGAACAAAGACGAGGAACTGTCTGTCCATCTAGGATAAAATGTAAATTTGTATACACAAATGGTAACCCTGCTAAATGAACCGTGTAAACCCTGAACAAGTTTGTATTTTAATATCTGTAAGTGATTCTGATAAGAATTGTTTTTTATGTTGTAGGAGACGGAGACACCATCATCATACGATGAGGATCAAAGCAAAAAAGCAAATGATATCTAAGGTTTATAGACCCACTAGGGCATGATTGTAGTAGATATTCTGCTAAAAGGAGTTTTGGTCATATAACGTGTATGTTAAAGATTGAAACGCTGTAACATTGAACGTCGGCCCACTGGGGCGTTTAATATTGATTATGTTTCGAGATGAAATATACCAGTGCAGGGACACTGAGTAACAGCCCACTGGGGCATGATATTCACTAATAATGTTAAAATTATGTGTAAACCTGTGAAACATATCCATGAAAATAAAATTATGTTTAATTGTTTGAACATTATACATTTAAGATTATGTTATTATGCAACGTTCAAGAGTGAAACAGCGTTATGTATACTTTATGAGTTATAAGTACCACTCCAAAATGGCTGCCATGTTGCAACAATCCGGATGTGGTGTTGTAGTCCTACATTTATGTTATGTCATGTGATGTGAAACACTTTATTTATACTTTGAACAAATGTTTATTGACCCGTGACAAAGGAGCGGCTGCTCCGAAACGCGTCGGGCGTTTTGCCATGTAACGAATACATTTCTTTTTTGAACCACGCATATGGATCTGGGCTCGGTTTCTGTGAGAAAATCAAATCGCATGAATTGGAGTGATATATATATATATATATATATATAGATGTGATCAAGGGGACTAGATGCCCGAAACGCGTCGTGAGGAACGATAGGCGATGTTATGAGAAAATAAATCACCTGTGATTGACGAGCTTTCGTGTGGGACGTTGCATTTCTTGTTCGCCGTTTGGAGGTACAGGAAGGTGTGTGATATATATATATATATATATATATATATATATATATATTTACACAGATGTGCTAGACTTAGTTCATCTATCTATCTATCTATCTATCTATCTATCTATCTATCTATCTATCTATCTATCTATCTATCTATCTATCTATCTATCTATCTATCTATCTAATTGTCTTTCTATCTATGGAACGTTCTTTAAAATTAGTTTTGACTAACCGCACAAGTCAGGCAGCCGTATGGATGTGAAATCATTTCATATATCTGTATGTGAACTCCCACAAGCTCAAACGCCTGAGCTAAAAACATAGTCACCCTATAGCCAGACCCCAACATAGCAAGTCACCAGCCATTAAACAAACATGGCCTGTACTGCCTGGGTGAAAGGCATGGCCCTCAGTTGCACTGAGTCATGCTCGCTGGCCCGAGACATAGCAAGCCAAACGCAATTATATTGTGCCATTTACAGAATCTTAGGATACATGGTCACGGTAACCCATGTCAGGCGCCATTCAGCATCTGGTTGCTGTTGCTCTGTTTTCCCCCTGGACAGCCAATTGTGGAATGCCTGGAAAAGATAAGCTTTGGAGGCATTGGGGATTTAAAAAAATTATTGTAATGAATGTATTTCCAGGGAAACTTAGGCAACCTGCCCAAGATCACATTACATACAGTAGATGTCGGGACTTAAACAGTGTTACCCGGTTTCAGAGCAGGCTGTTATACCACTTCTGCCCTGGATCTGAATGAGGTGCTCTGTGCCACATCAACCGTCGGCAATTATATAGCTTATGGCATAAATAATCATTGGAATGCACTGTTACACGTTGTATGAATCTGTGTAGTAATTGCACTGGTAAATCTAAACGTGCTCTTTATCATCAATGAAATCATTGTACATTCCTTATAGCACGGGAAACGTGTTTTAATTGACATAGGTAGCACCGGTAGTCTCTTGGCAAAATTGTAGTTTTCCCTGTAAGCCAATTCAACGCTGGTTTAGGAGGAGCGGCAGGCCCTTTAAATCCACCCGTACCCTCGCAGGAGTGCACGCCGGGCTGGGGAAGAAAGGGGGCGGTTCTGGAGGGTGAGGGAGCGCAGCCGGGGATCAGGAATGTCTTGCACAGTGATCTGCTTCCAGTTAAGAGCCGCCTGGTGGGGGCTGGGCTGCTGGCGCCCTGGGATAGGTAGGCGAGAAATGCAGAGACGTTGAACTAGGGGTGCCAAATCCGTCTACGACTGCGGGACTCAGGGTTTCCAGTCCTCGGAATTTAGATAACAAATCGATGCTTTCAGGGAATTTTAGGCATAATTTGTTTCCGTTTACTCAAAAGCAGTAACCTACACGATAACCTTCTTTCTGTTCACTGTGGGTTGAGAAAAGTGAGTGTGAAAATATGTATACAAACACCCTTCTCACACAGGTCACACGCTTAAACCAGCGTGCACAGAAAGGCAATGAAATGAGCACCATTAATTTGGTTAGTAACTATGTTAAGCGCCCAAATACTTTTTAATTTGCATTATGCGCTATACATGGGCAATGTCATAAGGTAAAGCGCACTGCTGAGGCTGCTGCAATCGCAAAGGCAGACGCTTGTGTATATTTGCATTGCGCTTTCACTTTAAGTGCATGATGCAAAAGTAAACACGCGGCTGCCTTTAACAAAGACAAGTGAAAGAAAATAGTGCTCACCCACCAGATAAAGCTCACCGTGTAATCTCTGCGAGTACACGATCGAGTCTGGATGGGCCGTCCCAAAAGGAGACAGGGCGGTAACAAAAAAGCCTCACTCTCAACCGGAGGTAAGCGTTTAACGTAAATGATGTTGCCAGCCAATAAGATTGATGGGCGGGGCTTCAAGTCCGCTTCCGGAATCATCTCGATCACAATAAGCCTTGCAGAGCGAGGAGCCCAGCGCTAGGTCTGCAAGACCTAAAAATGTAGAAGGTAGAGGCACAAATACTGGGGCAACCACAACAAGGATGCCAGGTCTAACAACTTTATTTCTGTCTTTCTCTTCCTTCTCAATTTTCCTAGTGTTTTTCTCTCTCTTGCTCTGGATCAAGTCTGTTGAGGAATAAAAAGTGCTGATTCCAAAAAATGAGAGCCAGAGAATTTTCAGACGTGAATTTAGTTTATAGGAACTGGACTAGAGGGTGTGCCAGTAAGACAGCAACTGTAACAGGTATCAGTTAAATTGTTTCAAAACTGAGGGCCGAATTCACAAAGGGCTTCCGCAGTTGTGGTAGAGGGCCCGCAGTCGCTTGGTTTCTCCGCACTCAGGGCGGAATCTCAGCAATGAGAATTCTCATTGTGGAGATTATGTCCCGCGTGCGGAAACTCCCCAACTGTGGGGTCTCCGCCTCGAGTACGGAGGTCCTTTGTGAATCAAGCCTTGAGTAAGTACAATGCACAATGGGGATTTTGTGCAATGGGACTATGGGATGAGTTTTCCAATAACTCTACACAAAGTACCAATATCATTAGACACATGAGGAAATAAGTTTCACTGCACTTCATTGGTGGAAGGAATATTTAAGACAACAGTCGGCAAAACCACCCACAATTTCTTACAACTCACAAGTAACCATTATTTAAGCAGAGTTAATGGATTAAGCTTTATGAAATGGATTTAGTGGGCATTCACAGAAAACTTGCTTTCCAGTGGAAAGAAGAAAGACTTTGTTATACAATGCTCTAGGGACAGAAGGAAACCAGCAGTTTGAGCTTGTCATTCTTGTGCTCAAGCTAAAAGAGGAAGACTGATGCTGAACTGAAAACATTACTGGAGGGTTATTTTGATGAATTACTGTGTTTTACTGGAGACATGTAAATGTTGCCACACTAGAAACAAATACAACCAGTACATTTCCGTGTAACAACATTGAAAATGTTAGTAGCAACTTCTGCATTCACAGACACTTATGGGTTTACATGGGAACAAAGACAGCCCAGAAAATGTGACTTTGCTTCAAAACTCTTCTTTGAAATAACAAATTTAGTTCTCAAAAGTATTAAGAATAATAATCACAAAGAAGGGTTAACTGTTCTCCAGATGATGCACAAAAATAGTGAGAATTCATAACCAATGTTTAATGGCTAGAGGATTGCACATCAGTACCACAAGTACAGAGTTAGTCACATGACAAATGCTATGGGTGTGGAATGAATAGAAACATAGCTTCATGGAAGGGCTGCCTAGTACGACCTAAGGAATTCTAGTATTGTGAGAAATATAAAAACTTTCCTTGTATTGTACTGCATATTTATATAGTGCTTACTAACTGTGAGAGGTGTTGAGGTATGTTGCATATGGGTAGCACACTCCTCTGTGGAGGCCAGTGTCAGTTTGTAGTGTAAGTTGTAAGTATTGCTGTTAGTATTATATTATGCAACATTGTTAGAATTGGTAGACCGATTACTTGCATGCAATTTCTAGTCTAAACAAGCATTGGCAATGCCAATAAGTGCAGCTTTAAAGGAACGTTGTGTGGTAATGGGAAGTATTACAAGTATATAGCGAAGCAAAGACATCTAGAATAATATTTGTGTAGGTTAAAAGGTCAAGTTACAGTTGCACTTTTAGGTCAGACTTAAAACTCCATGCAGATTAATGACTGCCCCCCTCCCATATGAGCTGCTGCCAAAAAAAAACACCATAAATTAGCCAGTGATTGAACATACTTTGAAAGCATTGCATTGCAATTTGTGTGCCCCTGAAAGTTCAAGCTCATGCAGCTGGATAAACAAACAAAATGGTCACTGCTGTGTGGCAGGCAAGCACTTTTTTTGTGGGAACACACAACTTTTTCCAAATTAAAACATGTACATATGACTCCCAACATGTGGGCAGAGCCAAAGCCCCTCTCTTGGTGATTCTCACATAATTGTTGGGTGACAGTTGCATTGACTAGCCAGACCAGTTAGTTGTTAATTGTTTTTATTGATGAAGATGCTTTTATTATGTCACTTCTTTTCTAACATAATACTATCCCATAGTAGGCTACCCCAGCCAGGTATTTATTTTTTATTTTAATTTAAAGGTTTTATATAGCGCTAGCTAGACCCAGAGGTATCAGAGCACTTTACAGAATCAAGAGCAAGGCAAATATCAATGGAACAAAGGATACATACAAAATAACAATAAGGGAGGTGAGAAATCAACACTGTATCCGGGGCAAGGCAAAAATCTTAGGATCAATGGTTACATACAGTTAAAAAAGGGAAGTGTAACAGAGGAACAACACATTTTATATACAAAGAAACATTTGTAGGGACATGAGGGATGGAGTTACTGAATTGAGGTCAAAACAATTAACAATATTAGGGGACATAAAGTGCTGGCTAGGCTAGAGCCAGCATTAACAGAGCACTGTACAGAAAATTACAGAAATGTGGTTAGAACAAAAATAAATGAGGGACAATGGAGAGCAAGGCAAGTGGAAACAATAAGGTGAACACAAGGAAAAGAAAGGCCAGCAGGTATGACCCAGCATCCTAGACCACTAGGAATACACAATTCCAAGGTCCACAAATATGGAGCTGCCCCACAGTAAGACATCTGTGGCACAATTTGCATATTTTACCAAAACAGGTTTTTTTCGGGCTTGAACAGATCAAAAGTTATTTAAAACACAGCAATGCAGCACAAAGCAATTAACAAAATGAACTGATCGTCTTTCAGTTGTCAATCCGTGTATTCGATTATTTAAAAAGTGAAATTTTCTCCAAAATAGAGTTAAGTTCCCAAATCGATTGACGTGCGGATTGGTGGGAGCTTTTTGTCTGCAACACAAAATCATATACATACATACATACATATTGGCATTAAAAGAGGGTAAAAAAATGATTGTCATGAAAACCATTATTTATCTTTACATCACACACCCAGTTCTCCAAAGAGCAGTTATTTGTACCCATTGGCATTCATACATTGTTAGCCTCCCTGGGTTGCAATGCAACACTGGTCATTCAAGTGGTAATTTACTCCTTTGAATAAAACACATTACATTTCAGGTAGTTACAATTTTAGACACAGTGACGTTAAATGATTTGCCTAGAGTTACCAACATTTTCAGCCAGTGGAAAGAGGTTCTTCTATAGATACAACAGAATGAACAAAGATTAAACTTGAAACTGAAGACAAGTTTTAAAATAGCGAACTGCAGAATGAAACAGGGCCAACTTCTATTACAAGAAGTGTGTAATCATAGACTTGTATCCTGCTGAGGGCAACACTGCATATGTTTTACACAGTTTTAATCTGTAAAATGGCTAGAGTAAGGAGAATAGAATAGTGTGTGATTTCAAGCAAAAGAAACCAGTAATTGATAGTGGATAACACTTCATAAAAACCTGCTGAATTTCTACACTTTTCTAGCTTAAAAAAACATGGCTTTGGAATCCCTTTTGTAAAACTGTTTGTTAAAATATCAAAACAACAATTGCCACGGAATATACCACATCATTTCTTTCTATTGTTACAGAATTTAGTCAACCTCAATGCATACATTGGTCCTCCACTGCTGCATAATTAATAGGTCTCAAAATATGAATTGCATTTACCTGTGGAGGAGGGTGTGGATAACAAGATGCACGTGGCATTGTTGGTTTAGCCTATCTGGTAATATCCAGTCCAATTTTACCACACACTCACTAGCATCTTTGACAATGATTTTAAATCTAATCTTGCCAAAAAGTGAGCAGGGGCATAAGTTAAAAAAGTGATTAAAAACATACCTCTTGCTATCACACTATCCCACCCAAATAGGGAGGCTGGGATTAAAAATCATACCTCCTGGGTCCATAGTTTTCAGCTAGCCCACAAGACCAAACCTAGGGTGGTAGCAGTGACATTCCTCCTTAGGGGCTCCAGGGCATGCCCTCCTAGTTTTCTGGCCACTTTTTGTTATGCCAAGAATAGATAATAGTCTATTAGTCACTCTTGGTATAATAAAAAAACTGCAGACTTTCTTCAGGCCCAGAAACAGCCTGAGGAAGCTAGTGGCACTAGTCTGATGGCTGACACAGGTACATGAAGTCAGCTGTGCCAGACATCAGAGAGACTGCCCAGGGCTGGTGAAATCCCAGCCCTGCCCTCAGGGCCCTGACACGCCTCTGTGCCTCATCCATCTGTGATGTACTAAGTTAAGGTAGACATGAACACTGCAGGCATAAGCCCTGCAGTGCCTGGGGCTACACACCAATCACCTCGCCCATTTCAAAATTGTCACAGAATATGGAAAGGGCGGTGTTAAAAGCAGAGACTGCAACTCAGTACCTGCGCCTGCACAGGTGCGAGGTTTCAGATTCATGTTCCAGTGCTGGAAGCAAAAAGGAGCTGTTTGGATGATCCAAGGATAAATGGAACTGCAGGAGGCAAGTGGAATCTGTGCAGGCAGAAAGGTAAGTAAAACAAGTTTTTAAATGCTGTGTGTGTATGGGCGAGAGCCTGTGTCTGTGTGAGAGAACCTGTGTATATGTGAACATGTGTGTTTGTCTATGTGTTTTTGCGAGTGAAAGTGACAGAGAGCCAGTGAAATGAGTCAGAGTGAGTGAGGCTGAGTGAATTTAGTCAGATTGAGTGAGTCAGAATTACTGAAAATGATTGAAACCTAGTGAGACTAAGTGAGAGGACAGAGTGAGATTGATTGAGTGAGAATGGGTGAGAATGAGGGGGATTAAGTGAGAATGAATGAGATTGAGTGAGACTGACTGAGACTGAATAAGGCTGAGTGAGTGATTGAAACTGAGTAAGTCAGTGAAACTGTGTCAGACCGAGTAAGTCAGAGTGAGACAGAGTATGAATGAGTGCGACAGAGTCAGTCCGAATGAGAATAAATGAGACTGAATCAGAATGAGATTGAGCGAGTCAAAATTAGTGAGAATACATGGGACTGAGTGAGAATGGATGAGAATGAGTGACTCGGAGTGACACTAAGTAAATTGGAATGACTGAGACCGAATGAGAAAAACTGAGATTGAGGAAGAGAGAGAGACTGAGTGAGTCTGAGTGAGTCAGAGTGTGAAGGAATGAATCACAAAGAGTGAGAATGAGTTGGGATAAGTGAGTCTCAATGAGAAAGGCTGAGTGAGACTCAATGAGAATGAGTGACATTGTATGAGTCTGATAGCGTTAGAAAATGTACATAAAAATGAATTAACGAAAATGATAATTTGACTAAGGTATAACTTGAAAACGCACTGTAAAATGGTACATAGTTGAAATGTGCAAAATGCACTAGGCAGTGATTTTCACTGGTAGGCCATATTAGATTTACCTTTAACAAATAAAAGCCTTTACAGATTGTTGAACCATGCTCAAATGTATTTGATAGCTTGACCTTAACTTGACTTGCTTAGATATGTGATAGCGCCAGAATGTTCTGAGTTTACAAAATGTATTCCTCTCTTAAGCTACATGTTCTTGATGTACCACACTTGAACTTCCTACCTATCACATGTTCTTATAATGCTGAATAGAGAATCACACATTTTAACAATAATGTGTACTTGCAAGAAATACAAAAGCCATTACTGAACTAGAAATCTGTAAGCAAATGTTTCTGTCTTTAGTGTGGTTCATTGTTACTCAGTGAAACATTGAATAAATGATAGAATAGGCACTGCAAAAGACTTCCCTGGGAACCAAGGATAGACGTTCCCAGTTATACAAATGTTTAGTGATGTCTGTTACATATTTGATAGTAGATGTGAACTCCATGGGGGATATTCTCAAGAACGTGCGATAATCATCGGCAACCTAAGCTAACGCAATTTTACAAAATGCCATCTATCGCGAGAAACTAACGCCGTGTTAACGGCGTATTCTCAACACGCCGGCTACAGGTGATAGTTCCCCAATAACGCGACAAATGTCCACGTTAAAATTACCGGGACGCCGATAAAAAAAGGAAACCCGAATGTGAAAGAAGTTGCAATGGACCCAACAGCGATAAAAATATCAGCGATAAGCAGCGCCAGGCTTGCTACTCCCATGTCAGGTGGGAAAATTCACCATAAAAGCTGCCATAAAAAAAAATCAAAGAACTGAGAAGCAGCCAACGCGTTGCATTCATATGAAATAAACTTCTTCAGGGCATTGAGTGATGTATGATAGTGGGGGAGATGGTCCTTAGTTTCCCAGAGTTTCTCATGTGCAAAGCACGAACTAGGTCCAGTATGTTCAATACGTAGGAAAGAAGAATCTGAAGTGCACAAACGAATGTGACTGTATGGACCTCCTTGATAAGGCCAGCACTTAGTGAGTCTGAAAAGCAGAATGCTGCCATAGCATCCTTTCGAAGATCCAATTGCGTTGGCTGGTATCTTTTGCTGTTGGATGTTTATGAAAATAAAGGATTTACTGATACAATACAACAAGACCAAAGGACTTATTGAGATCCAACTATTGCTTCGGAGTAGTGCACCACTCCAATTTGGGTCTGTTCTTCCTCTGCCTAGCAGCTGGCACCCAACGACGGCAGGTGTTGGAGTTGTATGTGCACACTGGTTTGGACATACTGTCCACACAAATTACGAAGGGAACACAGCAGGGAAGTGCGGTTACCGTGTCCGCTGTTGTCCGCAATTGTTTTCAGCAAGAACTGAGAAGCACCATGGAGGAAGCTGGGGCAACTACAGCGGCCAACCAGAACCCCACAAACCCCCCGGAGGACCAGCCAGGGACCTCGGGGAAGGAGAAGGGCAAGGGAAATAAGAAGAGGAACCCGCGATTCAGTCCGCAGGAAAACAAGAACCTGATTATGAAGGTGATAGAACACCACCAACAACTGTTCATCACCTCCACTGTGTCACTGGCAACTTTAAAAATGCAATATGGCAGTCCATCTTGGCCAAGTTGAATGCAGTCGGAGTGGATTGCCAAGAAGCGCTGGAATGATGTGAAGCGCAAAACCAAGCTGAAATGCACTAACAACCGGAAAGCAGCAATGCAGATTGGAGGTGGGAGTCCAGCGCCACAGCAGGAGCCAGATGAGATGGAGGAAATGGTGTCCACAGTCATCAGTGGGGAGACGGTGACAGGAGTTGGGGGACCAGACACTGCTTAACATGACCTGACCCAACAGCAACAGGGTGAGTAATGACCAGGGACTGGGGGGACGGGGGGAGATGGGCACAATGGCACACATGCACAATTAAGTATAGCACAGTGCACACACACAATGACTCTGGATCATGTCCCTGATCTCTGTGGCATACTGCAGCACACATAGAAACAGCAAGTAGGCCCCCATCGACACTGTGCCCAGAGGGTGCACTCCGCACACATCACTAATCTCACAACAAACCCATGCACATGTGCTGAACCCAGCAAAGCTGCGGGTCCATGGGCCACACTGACAATGCAAGTGACAATGCAAGTGACACTGCATGACGATTAGCATGGCCCCAGTCCAATTATCATGACATGGTGCACGCCACGACACTGAGGTGACTGAGTGTGGACCACATCCGTAAAGGAGCAGGTCACACTCTGACACATCCACGTGCACAAACAACCCCTGACATCATCCCCCTAACGTCTATGTTGCCCATGTTGTGGGACATTAGTCACAGGGTGCATCTCTGCATCAGGGTGTTTCATATTTGACCCCAAATGACACCCTGTTCTCTTTTTTTGGACACCAATGACAGCCTTCATGTCAGGTTTTTGTACACATGTGATACCCTGATGAGTGGGATTACGTACTACATTTGACAGCCTGAAATGGCATTTCGAATACGTGACACCCTAAACAGCCTCTCTGTGCCTAGGTGACATATCCACCATCTTTTTGCCATTCGTGAGACTGTTAGCACTTAATGTTGCACTTATACTTGTCAGAGTGATGTGTTAATGCAGAGGACTGACATGCACACAGGGAATGTGTGTTCCAATGAATTTATTTACACATGCTGTTCATGTGGTCATTTTGTACTGTTCCATGACTGCTAAGGACAGTCACAATGTGACGTGCTCATGTGAAGAAATTGTTAATGATTGTGTTCCTTCATGCTATTCATGCTGCAGCTGCAGTGGGGTGTGGTCCACCTGCCTCATCTTCCTCATCATCGTCCGGTGCATCTGGCACCTGGATCCATGAGGCATTGGTGCGTACACATATGTTGTGCAATACACAACATGCAATGATCATCTTGCACACAATTTCTGGGTTGTACTGTAGTCTTCCACCTGTGATGTCCAGGCACCTAAAACGTGACTTTAACACGCCAAATGTGCACTCAACAATGCCCCTGGTGCGTTTGTGGGCCACATTGTACTGCCTCTGGGCCGGGGTGTTCGGGGCTCGGAGGGGTGTCATCATCCACGGGCAGAATGCATATCCTTGATCACCTGTAAGAGGTAAGTGAGATTAGTGTAAATTGGTGGTTCTGCATGCTGTGTTGGCAGACTCACAAGTTGTGGGGCGTGTGATATGTGCGCTTTGGTATTCATGTTTGCCATGTATTGCTTCTGGCAAATGTGCGGGATCAATGCGTATTACGTGGCCTCACAGCTGCTCCTCCCTCCCCGAGCCTATTTACTTGTGTGCACTGCATGGTTGCATCACTTGCACTCCTATGGCACACCATAGTCATGCCTGTCTGCGCATGTCCGCAAGTCTGACAACAACACTGTGATGTGGGGCGTTTAAGGTGGGCGGCCACGTGTGTGTAGGCCTGTGGTCAGGATATGGCAGACACAGTGACACATGCAGTATTATTTTGGTGGCCATCCCAGAAGTGAACCACACCCAGAGCCCCGGGCTATTTATTCACACTCCTACGCTGGACTGCGTATGCCGGCCCAGCCCACTATGCTTTCGCTTACGGGGGGGGGGGCGACATAGCAACATGTCCAAGGTCTTCCCCACTGCCTAAGGTAACAAGTTGCGTCCACTGTCCACAACACTACAAACATCAGCAGTATATGTTCACATGGACATGTCTGTGCTCTGCATACTCAAGACTGTCCAGCACATCACCACCATACTTGGCATTGTGTATATTCTTATACATGGGTCACTTGCCTCCTTCGCACATTCTTGGTTCCCACCTCTCCCGACATTCTGCAATTGTGTGGCAGAGGGGCTATGCCTTTGTGGATGATTTGTCTACATGTCTGGCCCCTGTTACCACAGTTACTTGTGTTGTCGTGTCTGGTGGGTGGGCATGTTGTTTGGCATGTTGTATGTGAATTTGTTACGTGTGCATTCCCACAGTTGTGAGTTGTTGATTGTGGAGTTGAGGTGTGTGGTGTGTTCCGTTGGTACTTACCAACGAGCAGTGCATTTCCATAGGTGCCATCCTGGAAGCGCTGGTTGATGATGGACTTTCCGAAGATGTAGGAATCATGCACATTGCCTGGGAAGTTGGCAACGACATTGGTGAACAGTTCCCGGTGGTCCACTATTGCCTGCACATTGATGGAATGCGTGTGCTTTCTGTTGCGGTAATTGTGTGCCGTGTCGGCAGGGGGCACAAGTAGGATATGTGAGCAGTCAATTGCCCCCAACAGGTGCGGGAAGTCAGCTATGGCGTAGAAGCCTTGCGTGGTCTCCAGCTGTTCCTGCGCAAGGTGGGGGAAGTGAAGGTGCTGGGGTATCAAGCTGATGATGGCATCCAAGACAGGTGTGAGGGACTTTGATAGGACTGGCTGTGAGACTCCTCCGACTCTGGCAGTTGTTGGTTGGAAGGTACCAGAGGCCAACAGGTGCAGCACAGCCAGCAGCTTTGTCTGCGGAGGGATGTTGGTTGTCCGCTGTGTTGGTACCATTAGCCCGTGGGCAATGTGGGTCAGGATGCAGAGGATGGTTGTCCTTTTGAGCCTGTAGTGAGTAATGACATCCTCTGGCGTTAAGTCTCTGAGGCTGGTGCATTTGCGGAAGGTCTACTGTCTTGTTCTGCGCTGCCTTGTGGTAGTCCGGGGGGATGGAGGTGGTCCTGGGGGTGGTGGCAGTGGGTGTTGTGGCCCTCTTGGGTCTCTGAGCTGCATGATTAGTAGCTCCATGGCATCTGTTGGTCTTCAGATGTGACTCTGGGCTGGGCTCCCTTTATACTGCAGGTTTTCGTCCTACTTAAGACCAGCAAAAAGCAGGTCTTAAGTCCCTGCTCCTAACGTGCCTTATCGCCTGTTTTTGGGCTGCATCCCCGATCTGGCTGGTCATTGAGAATATCACGAAGTGGTTTTGGGACGGGAATGCCTACTCTGCATATGATAGTGTTAGTTGTCGCTGTCAGCCATGGCAATGTTTTTAGCAGCAGCCATCGCAGGTAATCTGGCGATATCGGCTGCTAGCACAGGCTTGTGAATAGGGCGATAAATCTATCGCCATTTTTGTGCCGGAAAAGTGCCGCTAAATTGGCGATGTGTCCTTGAGAATATGCCCCCATGTGTTTTCCGTGCGAAAGGAAAAATGAGGCAGTTCACCATCGAAAGATGTTTTCCCATTAGACCGGAGTGACCTGATCCGCAACATCATTATTCGCATGTTTTCTTGTGATTTATATGTGTGCATTTCTAGTTAGTGAGCAGCTAAACCTCATCCTCAATCTCACCCTCACTTTCCCTCACACCCAGAGCTATTTAATGCAAGCTACTGCTAACGGCGATTGCTGTTGCCTGCCACTTTGGAGGTGACGCTTCTTTATACTTTCCTACCCTGACGGGTGTAGCTACTGCTGCATCTGTCTTCCCTATTTTCCTGTTGAGGCTTATTTTTGTACAATTTGCTACTGCAACTGTATGCTGATGCTTCTTGAAGATTGAGACTCGGCTGAGTTTCACAAACTTCTCTTTATGGGGAGTTCGACTACTTAAATGGACTTCAAATTTGATGCTCCTTTGATCTCGCTCTCTTCCTGAACTCTCTATGGGTTACATTATCTTTGATACCAGTCAGCTAGACTAGGGACTAATTCCTTTATGGAACATTCTTGTTAATTTGAATTATTGATGATTCTAACCATATTTTTCTTGATAGTTTCTGTAAACAGATTTATCTAACCTAATAATTGAATAAAAATAATAAAAATAATTTACTAAGCTCTTAACCCCTTCAGCGCGGCGCGGATTTCCGCGCCGCGCTGAAGATTCCGTGCGCGGGCGGGGCCATGACGGAGCGGTTCCGTCATGCGCACATCGCAACCGACGCACGTGACGGAACCGCTCCGTCACAAGCGTCGAACAGGTTAATGATAATAAAGGTTTAAAAAACGATTTAGAACTCTCATTAACTGAACTTAAACTGTCAATTTTGCTGATGGTTTATTTGATTTGACTTAGATTCCATAAAAAAACGGTGTCAAAGATCTGTGGCCTAGAAGAAGAAGATTTACAGCAGAGTTGGAGCACATACTTGTACGTTTCAGGTTGAACTGGTACTGGAAAGTAAAATTTTGAATCGTTCTGCGCTATCAAATCTGAGGGTCAGTCAGTCAACAATAGCTTTATTCGGTTAATAATTAAAACCATCAAAGCATACAGACAATTTCATTTGCAAAAAGTTACATATAAAGATAATTAACAAAGAAAATTCAGACAATGCAAAGTACACAAATCTACATAAGCATATGTTTACACAAATAATTGGCGAAAGTGTTAAAAGATATAAAACAGGCCAAAATTTAAGAAACTATTACATGATTTCGAAAGAAAGAAGATAAAAAAGGCCTGGTCTCGGACTCTCACACGTTATAAAAAGACTAAAGCTAAAATATATTAAACTACATTCGATTTCTACTTCTAATAGCCCCCGAAAGATAACTGGCAACTCCAAAACAGACAAAGGGAGAGCCCAGCATTTGCAGAAATACCAAGGCGGGCCTTACTTGGTCAAAGTGACAGTTCTTAAAAATTGGACAAATAAATTTCTTACGTAACAAAGTGTAGAATTTGCAGAAAAAAATCATATGCAGCGTATTTTGTATGGAGGAGTTGTCACATGGACAGGGGCCCAAAGTGCCCTCTTTAAAAAAGCCCTTCGGGTGTGCTAGGAGCCAGGGTAACATGTCATGTTTAAACCTGATCAATAAAAACAAATGAAAAGGATTATTAATATAAGTCAGGTATGGCTGCATCTCATAGCCCATACTTAACATGACAAATCTCCTAACAGACGATTTACACACTTCCTCGCCTTCTCTCTGCAACTTTGCCCTGCACATGAACTGAAACTTTAAGTCTTTTATTTTCGATTTGGACAGCTCACAAGGTCTCTCAAATAATTCTGGGCAGCCAAGAGTCTCCATCTTAGATTTAATATATCGTAGCCAGGGAATGCACATGGCTTTGTCAAGTGCCAGACAATCTTGTATAATGAGCTGGTTTAGGGTTGGTGGGTGCTGCGCCCAAACCCTTAGCCAACCCATTAAAGGGGCAACGGCAATCTGGTCCACTAAATATTCAGCCCCCAGATCTTCATGAATATTAAAAATTGAAGTAGAAACAGGCAATGACAAAAGTTTCCGGAAAAAGGCATTCTCAATTGGT
Organism: Triturus cristatus; assembly: GCF_964204655.1. Taxonomy (NCBI): domain Eukaryota; kingdom Metazoa; phylum Chordata; class Amphibia; order Caudata; family Salamandridae; genus Triturus; species Triturus cristatus. The sequence continues at coordinate 886,722,875 of NC_140594.1, forward strand.
TGAATCTCCACTGCGGATGCATAGCCCCAGACCTCACTACCGTACAGGGCCATAGGCACGCACTTAGCGTTGTATATTTTCAAAATCGCGGGCAAGGGCTTGCATCCCAGCCGTTTTGCAAAACCCAACAACGCTCCAGTTGCCCTGGCGAGGATATTCTGTTTCAGCGCGCGTTGCGCGACCCATGAACCTCGGTCATCAAAAGTGACCCCTAAATATGGAAAGGTCTGGACTTTTGTTAGCACCTGCTTATTGCAGAAGAATTTTACCTTTTTTGCAGCTCCATCTCCTATTGTCATAGAATGAGATTTCTTAAAATTTATTACTAAGTCCAGAGAGACCATAAAATCGTTAAAACCATTTAAAAGGGCTTGAAGGCCTCTAGCAGTTCTCGCCAATAAGACCGTGTCATCCGCATACAGCAACGCGGGAATCAACTTATTACCTACTCTTGGGATGTCTTTACAAGATGAAGACAAAACGTCCCCCAAGTTATTTATATAGAGTGAGAAGAGCAGGGGGGCAAGAATGCACCCCTGTCTCACCCCACGCTTCACCTGCCAGGCATCAGTTAGATTCCCGTCCTTATTATAACGGACCGCCGCAGTAGTATCTTCATGTATAAGTGCCAAAAAGGAGATCAGCACGGGGTCAAGACCCATAGTTGCCAGGGAAGCCCATAATTTTTGGCGATTAACCAAATCAAAAGCAGTCGATAGGTCCATGAATGCTAAATGTAAGACCCCCTGCTTCGCAATCGTGTACTTCCCAATGATAAGATGCAAGTTAAGGCATTGGCCTACCGTGCTCATTCCCCTTCTGAAACCGTACTGTAGGTCCGAAATAATGGAGTAATCCTCCAGCCAAGATGTTAACCGTGCTAGGACAACTTTACCCATTATTTTTGTTGCGGAGTCAAGAAGAGAAATAGGCCGATAACATGCCGGATCCTCTCTTGCACCTTTTTTAAATATTGGTACTATCACGGCCTTACCCCAAGAACGGGGAACACCCTCCTTTGCTGCCGCATTAAAAACTGAAGTTAGAATTTTCGCCCAGTACTTAGAATCTGCCTTGTACAAATCCGCCGGGACACCATCGGGGCCGGGTGCTTTGCCCTTTGCCATTGATTCAATGGCGTCCTGAACTTCAGTCTGAGTAAAATTAATTGTCGATGACAGATTTGTATCCCCAAAATTTACAGGATTCTGGTCAGGAATCTCGGAATAAAGCCCACTAAAATGAGACACCCATTTATCTGGGGCAATGAGACAATCATTAATAGTATTTTCCAATTCATTAAAAAGTGGGCTGTTAATTACTTTCCAAAATTGGGAACTACTTTTTAAGACACTAGCGTCTGACAGTTCTTCCCACGCCAAATTTTTCAAGCAAGATTTCCTTGCCTTTAGGGCTTTCTTGAAGGATCTTCTTGCCTCCACAATCCTACTGGTATCTTTCGCGCCGTCTTTTAAGGCCAGCAAGAGAGTAGAGTGCGCGCTACTACATGCCTGATCAAACCAGTTTTTATGCTTCTTAGGTCTTGGTTTCCCAACGAGAGTTAACTTATCCATAACCTGGCTGGTTATTCGCTCAAAGGCACCAAGGATATCCCCTGATTTAGATTCAGTCGCTAGGCAAATATTAAAATCCTCCAAATTACTATGATACAATTTCTCAAGAAAATCACTAGGGGTAATAACCTCCCATCTCAAACGAGTTCCCTGTTTAGTGGGGACTATGTTAGAATTAGAAATTGTAGACATATGAATAGGCCTAAGGACATTCTTAATGTTTAATTCCAACGATAGTGGGTTGTGGTCACTAAGAACATTAGCCGTGACACAAAAAGGTCCTATCAGTCCCTTCATAGTGCAGGAAATTAATATATGATCAATAATACTGTTGTTACCCTGACCAGTAAATGTGGGCACAGGAGATACTAAATTCTGCAATGGCATAAATAAGTTGAAAGCAGATACGATACTATCTAAAAACATCCCACCTTTTGAAAAATCAAAAAGGGCTTCCACCTGCGGACAATAAGCCTGCTCAAAATTTTCAAAACAATTGGATTGTCTTAAATGAATATTAAAATCGCCAAACAGTAACAAATAATAAGGGGTAACATTATTTGCATCGAAATCCTCTAGAAAGGTAAATAAAGCCTTTAAATGCTCCAATTCATCCGTCCTCGTAAATGAATTATAAAAGTTCACAACTAACATTGATGGGAGGTTGACACCTACAACCTTAACCGCCAATATATTGGGTGAACTAGTCTTAACAAGTTCTGTGCTATACAATAGCTTAAGACTAAATAATAACAAGAGGCCACCACTGGGTCTCCCCGAGGAAGAAGGGACAGCGTATTTAATAAAAGACTGGAACCCATCCAGGTAAAAGGGATCTCTGGCCTCCCACGTCTCTTGTAATGCAATTATATGGTAGGAGGCGAGAAATGTCTTCCAAACTGTATCCTCTCTTTTTGTTCTCAACCCCGCTATATTCCATGACAGAGCAATAACCCTATTTACTAATACATTGGCCACACTATTACCCATAGCCAAGGGATGGGGGGAGGAGTCCGTAGCCTCCTCCCTAGCTAGAGCCCTTACAGGCGGATAATTAGGTGTGCCAACGGAAGCGTTAACCTTGTTATCTGGGGTGAACTTAATTTTTAGCCGATTAATACCCTTATCCCGATCAGTGAATCGGGTAACGGAACTAACACCCGAACCGTAAGGACCAGTGTTGTCATTTGCAGGCATCACACTTCCCTCGTTTTCCATACACACTCCACTGACTTCAATGTCCCAAGACTGGCTGTGCGCTACATGAAGTCAGTCATTTGTGTCCAGAGAACTAAGGACCTCATATCTGTTACTCAAGGCCAGTGGTCTAAACGCAGGGACAGGTTGGGCGTTATAGCCAGTATTCCCTCCCCGTCTCTGAAAGTGAGGTGGATAGAAAAACCCCAATGGGAGGATATTCACATAATCATCGTGTAATCTAGACGTTCCTGCCTGCCTAAAGATGTTAGCTACCAATTCCGGAGAGCTAAAACTCACGACTACACAGTCGCCCTTAAGTGTCTTATTTAGCTTCCCCACCCAGGGAACCCTTCTTACCATTTTAAAACACTTAAAAAGGTGGCTCCCCAAAACTGTCTTTTCAGCTAAAAAATGTAGGGCTTTGTTCCTTAAAGAAGACCAATTTTCTTCCTTCCCATCAGTAGATGGAGGGACATTTGCCAGAATGACAGTATACGGACAAGCCTCTGGTGGCAAATGCAAAGGATATTCTTTGATTACCTGTGTGGGGGGCAAGCTTACTCTCCTTGGGACATCCCGAGAGCTCAAGTTAGCACCTCCAGGTGGTTCAGCAGGTGGTGCAACAGCCACTGCAGCTTGGTTAGTAACACCTACAGTGGAGAATATCATGGAATCAGCTAGGTCGGATACTCTGGAAATAACTCCTGCTAGGGTGGGTTTCTCCAATGAATTACGAGTGTTTAAGATTGTTTCCTGACCAGCTATATGGCGCTCAATCGAAGTAAGTCTATTCTCAATGTTGTCAAGTCTATTCAAAACCGGAGTCAAAGAGACCTTCAATTGCTCATCCATACGCCTTAAAAAATCAAGCAAATTAAAACCAACAGAAACATCAGGAATCTGAGCAACATTCGCGCCTGCCCCAATCGTCTTGTTCCCCTGTGCCAAAGGGGCCAATATGGAATCCTGTGGAGCTAACTCAGTAGCAGACTTTACAGTCCTAGATTGTTTTACTTTTTGACGCGTTCCAATTGGGCCCTTGGTCGCTTTTCTTTTACCAATTTTTAAGTTAGTAGTGGCAGACATTGATGCTCGAGATTGACCAGAACGAGTAGTTCGAGGTGAGAGATGAAGATCGTCAATACCATCTGCTACAGAAGGAACAACAATGTCACTCACTTCTAGTGCAGTCTCTACAATAGATGGACAACTAGGCAAGCTCACCTCAGTGTCATTAATAGGGGCATTCAATTGCGATCCGTGGTTAGCCGATAGTCCTGGTTCCAGGGAAAGCCTCCTCTCAACACTTGCAATTTCTCTGGCAACCACAGTTTCTGCTTTCTTCAAAAAGGCGTCCAAAGTCCCCGCGCCCCCTTGGCCACAGCTTTGTTAATATTTTTAGCCATAGAAGCAGACTAGCCGGACCAAGGAACAGAAACAACTTTTTAAGCAGTAGAACACACAGATACTGCTGAAGATGTCGTCACAATCCTTATAAGCTACACGAACATAGCAGTGCTCCCAATTACCTTCAGAGTAGCAACCCCAGTTGGTAACGATCTCCACGAAGGGTCCGTTCGTTGGTAATTTCGGGCCCAGACTTAGGGGGGTGGCCCAGCCCGGCCTCCTTTGGCCCCTGACGGCCACAGACGGCCCGCCCTCTGCCCGGGCTCAGCCCGGCGTCGCCCGCGCGCGTCCCGCGACGCGGAGGGAGCCGCCGGTTTTCTAGCGCCTCAGGGCGCGCTGTCGCCGGAAGAGGCGTGCCAAGGAGCAAGGGCTCATGGGGGATGTAGTCCCCTCGCGCTACTCGGTCGCGGTAGCGGTACGTCGGTGTCTCTGCGCTGGGTCAGGGAAAAACCCAGCAAACTCCCCCGCTTCTCCTGCTGTGCTAGGACAGGGCTTTCGGCAAGTCTGGCGTCTCAGGAGCCTCCCCCGCTCCACCGAGGGAGCCGCCGGTTTTCTAGCGCCTCAGGGCGCGCTGTCGCCGGAAGAGGCGTGCATAGGAGCAAGGGCTCATGGGGGATGTAGTCCCCTCGCGCTACTCGGTCGCGGTAGCGGTACGTCGGTGTCTCTGCGCTGGGTCAGGGAAAAACCCAGCAAACTCCCCCGCTTCTCCTGCTGTGCTAGGACAGGGCTTTCGGCAAGTCTGGCGTCTCAGGAGCCTCCCCCGCTCCACCGAGGGAGCCGCCGGTTTTCTAGCGCCTCAGGGCGCGCTGTCGCCGGAAGAGGCGTGCCAAGGAGCAAGGGCTCATGGGGGATGTAGTCCCCTCGCGCTACTCGGTCGCGGTAGCGGTACGTCGGTGTCTCTGCGCTGGGTCAGGGAAAAACCCAGCAAACTCCCCCGCTTCTCCTGCTGTGCTAGGACAGGACTTTCGGCAAGTCTGGCGTCTCAGGAGCCTCCCCCGCTCCACCGAGGGAGCCGCCGGTTTTCTAGCGCCTCAGGGCGCGCTGTCGCCGGAAGAGGCGTGCCAAGGAGCAAGGGCTCATGGGGGATGTAGTCCCCTCGCGCTACTCGGTCGCGGTAGCGGTACGTCGGTGTCTCTGCGCTGGGTCAGGGAAAAACCCAGCAAACTCCCCCGCTTCTCCTGCTGTGCTAGGACAGGGCTTTCGGCAAGTCTGGCGTCTCAGGAGCCTCAGGGAGTCAGTAAGATCAAGTGAGACTGAGTGAGTAAGAGTGAGTAAGAGTGAGTATGTGGAAAAGTGGAATATTATCTGGTATGGCTGAGTAGTGTTACCATGTAACATCACAATATCCCAAAGATGGTCCTTGGATTCACACTAATAAATCATTAGCTCAGTCCTGATAGAGTGTCAAAGAGCAGTCAGGTTTTACCAGAGGAACATGTGTTAAGCATTTCAAAGTACTAACATGGATGATAAATAATTGATACAACTCAAGAAAAATCCGACCCCAATTTATAAAAATAGAGTGTATTTTTATCTTAATTGAGACACCAAAATGAGTGTAATAGCATACATATAACCAGAATTATAGATTTTTTATACAAAATTAAATCAGTGCAGTAAAAAGCATAGACAAAATAACATTGCGATCAAAGCAAAATTCACTAGCAATCGGTCACTTGCAGGTTGAGTTTCTTGGAACCCTTATAGGGGTATGGTCATGTGGGCCCAAGGACCAGGCCACAACAATCAGATCAATTATACCTAGCCCATGAGTCAAGGTGCAGAGTTGGTCTGGATACCCTTGGTGCTGAAAGGGGGCCACATGTGGTGCTGTTTTTACCGCTTACACAGTGCTGCAAGAAACAAAATGCAAAAACAGAACAGGTACACAGCTGCTGATATCAGGTGATGATTGCACAGTGTTCTCTGTAGATGCACCATCGAGTGTCGGGGTTAGTTATCAGATTGGTGACTAACCAGACTTGGCAGCAGTAAACACAATCAAAAGCTTTAGGAACTTCACTGGGTCCAGGGGAATTACATAGCAGCCTGAAACTTTGGTACAGGTGAGACTACAATTCCCACAAAGCACTAGACCACCTGGGCTTGGGCGATCCCTCGGAGGCCAGCGATTCTTTAGATCCGGTGAGTGTTTTCACTTGCAGTTTTTCAGGGGACTAGTGCCACTAGTCCAGGGGAGACTGAGGGTGCTTCTGGCATACACAAGGGTCCCTTTCTTTGGGAGTGTTGAGTTTTAACCAAGGACGAGGGTCATTCACTCAGTTCCAAGTCTATTGCCTCAGGGTCAAAGTATCCCTCTTTTGCTTTGTGCTGGTGGGTGAAGTCCTGTTGTTGGCAACATGGGTCTTCTCTTGGTCCTTCTTTGAAGTAAGTTATCAGATCTGAGCTTCTAGTGTCAGGGGGGGTTCCTTAAATCCTAGATTTAGGGAAGTTAGGGATGTGGGAGCTAGTAGCCAATTGGCAGCTCGTCCGCCCCTGAGATGACAACATCTGGTGGGGTTGGTCACCTTTATACCCAGAACCCACTATTTCTGCTCTCCTGTAGATGACAGAGCTCAATTTTAGGTGTACAGACCAGCTTGCCCACCCTAGGGATGTGGCCAACCCTCCTGGGTGTCTGGGGAAAAGGGAGGGCTATTTCCTCCTCAGGGGGACAGCCCAGAGGCATATCAGAGGCAGTGTAGCCTTTGAAGCTCACCTCTCTGATGTACCAATTCACTAGTCATCTAGGGAGGAAGGAGGTGCGACCTCCTTCCTGCCCAGCCTTTGTTTCTGACTCCTGGGAGTGATCACCCTGCCTGGCGGGAGGTCAGAATCCTGTCTTAGCTGTAACAGGTGCGGGAAAGCATGGGCTGGTCAGCCACAGCACAGTAAAATTGGGGGGTAACCTCAAAGGTGCCATCTGGGTCCATGCCATGTCACCCAGGGCACGAGAATTACATTGGGGTGAGAAGGCACTTTGTTTGATACCAAACATGACTTATTTTAGTGGTACCATAATAGAGCTTCCAATCTCGAGAGTGCCAGGTTGGCAGCCCATGTTATCCTATAGACGGCTAATACATATAGAATATTTCTAATAGGGACCACTACTATAGGGACATGTAGGCTTGCACCCTGCCTCCCGGGCTGATGAGGCCTACTTTAGGGGTGCCTTACAGGCATTAAATGCTGTGTAGGTGACTGTGCCACACATGGTGAAGGCATGGCCAGGTTTGAGCAGCTTTCACTGCTCCTGTAGTCTGTAATGGCACGCTTGCTGTCAGTGGGTTGCCTGGGTCTCCCAGGGTGGCACAAAGCTGTGCTGCAGCCCTGGGGACACCTTTACCAAAATGCCCTTGGTACACCTGGTACAATATACTAAGGATTTATAAGGAGGTAAAGCTTTTGGCAATTTGGGATTACAAACGCGAACATAACAGTTTTAGGAGAGAGCACAGGAACTGGGGTTTGGGCAGCAGACTCCAGTACATTATCAGAGTCATGACCATCAGCATTTGGAGCAAAACGTGGGGGTTACCATACAATAAGGAGCACTTTCCCACAGATTAACGTGTGAGTGAGTTTGAGTGAATGAGACTAGGTGAGAATGAGTGAGAGCAAGACTGAGTGGAAACAAGTGTGAAAGAACCCTCCCAAACCAACCGAGGAAAAGTCAGGCTCGCTATCTGGAATTCGAAGCAAGGATTACGCCCCACCACTTTTAAAAGTCACCAGTTGCCACTAAGTGGCAGCGATTCTAATGGCAAGATCAAGAGACTACCCTTCCCAAGGAAATGTCACTTTGTTGTTGACCCGTCCTGCTTTACAATACAGTGTTTAATTCCAGCAGATTTAGATAAAGTGGTAAAGCCAAGATTAGATATTAAGTAGCCTAGGTCAATGGCTAAAAAGTACCAGCTGGGCAACATCTTGTTCTGTTGTCTGCCCACCCCAGTGACTTGCCCAGCTTAATAAAGGTCCTGTCTTGTGCTTTCCATTGGTGTTGCAATGCTTGCTTAAGAATGTTTAATTCCATTTGGGCCACAGAGGTGTTCATTTGTTGTCCCTCTAGTGTAGCAACAGCGAGCAATCAAGGCTTACTGCAGGAGGTGGTATCAGGATTAGAACTCAAAAACAGTATGAATAGAAATCACATGCGATAAGCTCAACATTTATCCGAGTTGTATCTTTTAAGATTAATAGATTTATCATAGGATCTATTAAATGAAACTCCAAAGATGAGCTATGCAGCTGACAGTCTCCCTCGCTTCCCAACAAACGTCTTATGTCTCTGCTTGATTAAAGTGTCTCCATATGCACAAATGGTCCTGCAAAGTGAAACTGGAATATCAGCCACCCTGAGAACATCCCCTATGCTCTCTTTTTTGCAATTTGGATTTCTAAAATATTCATATTCAAAATATTCATTGAAGAATTGACTGCAGCACCTCCACGGACTCGGATACCACCCTCATGGAACACCTTCACTTCAAAATATGAAAGGACTACAATGCCAGCCTTAAGTAAACCCATGCCTACCATCTCCCAGGCCCCTCAAGTGAAATACTGCACCCCATAGCAGACACCATTGCTCCCCTTTCCATCAGATCAACCAACTACATCCTCCTTGGAGACCTCAATTTCCACCTGGAAGACACCACAGGCCCTAACTTCATGGCCCTCCTCGACAGCCTCACCCACCTCAGACTCACCCAGCTTGTTCAATGATCAACCCATACAGCAGGCCACACCCTTGACCCTATTTTCTCCTCTAACAACAGGCTCACCAACACCCATATGAACCCGCTCACGTGGTCCGACCACTACATCATACATTCCGAGACACTCGCCCAACAAGGCACCCCACCAGAAAAACCCAAAGCACCATTTAGATCCTGGGGTAAAATATCTGAAGAAAACTGGACCAAAACCCGACAGGAACACTCACCAAACTACACCAGGAACTTCGATGTTGACACCAAGTGCTTCAATAAATGGCTTGATGACTTACCAACCGTGTAGTTCCCACCGGAAACAGGACATACAAAAACAACAAACGACCCAGCGGACACAAAAAACGAACTCAGGGAGTTCAAGCGTCAATGCAAACAACTTAAGAGAAAATGGAAACGCAACAAAAATACCACCGCAAGATCCATGCACAAAGCCGTCCCTCAACCTCCACCATCCCAACAACTAGTTGCAAAGAAAAAGGCTCAAACTCTCAGACTCGATCTTCAAGTCTGAGTTAGGGCCTTTTTCTTTGCAACAACGGCAAACAACTCTTCACCATCGTCAAGGAGTTCCCCAACCCTGCAGCTGCCACCAACGACATCAGCCCATTTCAAGCACTCTGCAACAACCTCTCAAACTTCTTTGAACAGAAGATTGCACTGATCTACAACATATTTCAATCAATCAATCAAAGGCATTTGTATAGCGCACTGCTCACCCGGAGGGTCTCAAGGCGCTGGGGGGGGGGGGGGGGGGGGGAACGCTACTGCTCGAACAGCCAGGTCTTGAGTTGCCTCCTGAAGGCGAGATGGTCCTGCGTTGTCCGGAGGTGGATGGGGAGGGAGTTCCATGTCTTGGCTGCCAGGTAGGAGAAGGATCCTCCTCCGGCGGTGGCTCTGCGGATGCGGGGGACGGTGGCGAGAGCGAGGCTGGCGGAGCGGAGCTGGCGGGTGGGCTTGTGGAAGGTCAGGCGGCTGTTGAGGAACTTGGGGCCCAGGTCGTGGAGGGCCTTGTGTGCGTGGGTGAGGAGTCGGAACGTGATTCTTTTGTTGACGGGGAGCCAGTGCAGGTTTCTCAGGTGTCCGGAGATGTGGCTGTGTCGGGGGATGTCGAGGATGAGTCGTGCTGAGGCGTTCTGGATCCGTTGGAGTTTCTTCTGGAGATTGGTGGCGGTGCCGGCGTTCCCGTAGTCCAGCCGACTGGTGACGAGGGCCTGGGTGACCGTCTTCCTGGTCTCGGTGGGGATCCACCGGAAGATCTTTCGAAGCATGAGCAGGGTGTTGAAGCATGAAGACGAGACAGCGTTGACTTGTCTGGTCATCGAGTCCAGGATGAAGCCTAGGTTGCGTGCGTGGTCCGTTGGCTTGGGATGGCTCCCAGGGCGGGGGGCCACCAGGAGTCATCCCAGGCGGAGGGTGATGATCCCAGGATGAGGACCTCCGTCTTGTCTGAGTTCAGTTTCAGGCGGCTGTTCTTCATCCATTCGGCGACGTCTTTCATCCCTTCGTGTAGGCTGGGACTGGCGGCGTCCGGGTCGCTGGTGAGGGAGAGGATCAGCTGGGTGTCGTCGGCGTAGGTGATGATCTTGAGGTTGTGTTGACGTGCGATGGATGCGAGGGGGCTCATGTAGACGTTGAAGAGGGTGGGGCTGAGCGATGACCCTTGGGGAACGCCGCAGATGACTTCGGTGGCCGCTGACCGGAACGGGGGGAGGCGGACTCTCTGGGTTCTTCCGGCGAGGAATTAGGTGATCCACTCCAGGGCCTTCTCCTGGATGCCGGTGTTGTTCAGGCGCTGAACCAGGGTGCGGTGGCAGACAGTGTCGAACGCTGCGGAGAGGTCCAGGAGGATGAGGGCCGCAGTTTCCCCGTTGTCCATTAGGGATCTGATGTCGTCTGTGGCTGCGAAGAGGGCGGTCTCCGTGCTGTGGTTGGCTCGGAAGCCGGATTGCCAGTGGTCGAGGGATCCGTTGGTCTCGAGGAAGGCGGCTAGCTGTCTGTTGACGGTCTTCTCGATGACTTTGGCAGGAAACGGGAGGAGCGAGATGGGGCGGTAGTTCTTGAGGTCGGAGGGGTCTGCAGTTGGTTTCTTCAGCAGGGCACTGAGCTCGGCGTGTTTCCAGCACTCCGGGAAGGTGGCGGTGTTGAAGGAGGCGTTGATGATGTCGCGGAGGTGGGGTGCGATGATGTGGTCGGCCGTGTTGAAGATGTGGTGTGGGCAGGGGTCCGTAGGAGATCCGGAGTGGATGGTGTTCATTGTGCGTGTTGTGTCTTCGGTGCTGACTGGGGTCCAGGTGCGGAGGGTGGCGGTGGGGGTCATCGGTTCGGTGGTGGGGTTCGTGGTTGGTGGGCCGAAGCTGTTGTGAATGTTGGCGATCTTGTCGTGGAAGAAGGCTACGAGGGAGTCGCAGAGGTCTTGCGAGGGAGTGATGTCATTGTTTCCGGCGTCGGGGTTGGAGAGCTCTTTGACGATGCTGAAGAGTTCCTTGCTGTTGTGGGTGTTGTTGTCCAGTCGTTCCTTGAAGGCTGTCTTCTTTGTGGTGCGGATCAGTTGGTGGTGTTTGCGGGTGGCATGTTTGAGGGCCGTCATGTTGTCTGTGGTCTGGTTGGTGCGCCAGGTGTTCTCCAGGGAGCGGCAGTTCTTCTTGGAGGTAACGAGCTCGTCGGTGAACCAGGAGGCTTTCTTGCTGCCGCGTCTGCTGGGGGGGGGTTCTTCTTCAGTGGTGCGAGGGCGTCTGCGCAGTTGGTGATCCACTGTGTGAGGTTGTTGGCGGCTTTGTTGGGGTCCGTTGAGCTGGTGGGGGGGTTCTGGCTGAGGAAGGTGGTGAGCTGGTCGCCGGTGATCTTGTTCCAGCTCCTGCGGGGGGCTTGTTGAGGGTGGTGGTGGGTCGTCGTTTTACTGAAGCTGAAGTGGACGCAGCTGTGGTCAGTCCACTGGAGATTGGTGGAGTGGCTGAAGGTGACGTATTTGCTGGATGAGAAGACTGGGTCAAGCGTGTGGCCGGCGTAGTGGGTGGGGGTGGTTACCAGTTGCTTGAGTCCGAGGTTGGCCAGGTTGTCCAGCAGAGCAGTGGTGTTGCGGTCCTTGTTGTCCTCCAGGTGGAAGTTGAGGTCCCCCAGGAGGATGTAGTCGGTGGAATTGATGGCGTGCGGGCTGACGAAGTCTGTGATGTCTTCGCTGAACTGTGTGCGTGGTCCCGGTGGTCTGTAGACGAGGGTGCCTCTGAGCGTGGTCTTGGGGTCGGTGTCTATCTGGAAGTGGGGGTGTTCGGCGGAGGTGAAGGTGTCATCGGAGTTGGTCGTGATGCGGATGGTGTTCTTGTGGATGATGGCGATGCCTCCTCCTGTCTGGTTGACGCGGTCCTTCCTGGTGATTTTGTAGCCTTCTGGGACGGGCGCTGAGGAGGCGTTCATCCAGGTTTCCGTCAGGAAGGCGATGTCTGGTGCTGTCGAGTCGAGGAGGTTCCAGAGTTCGACGGCATGCCTGTGAACGGAGCGGGTGTTGAGCAGGATGCACATCAGGTGTTTGTTGCTGGGGCTCGGTTTAGCAGGTGCGGTGTTGGGTCGGAGGCCGGTGAGGCGGCAGGTCAGGCAGGTGAAGGGTCCGTGGGTGCGTCTCGGGGTGGCTCGGTAGCAGGCGGTGTTTCGGCCGGCGTTGAGTGCGTGGAGGGTTTTGGCATCATAGATGTGCAGGGTGTGCTGGCGAGGGCGAGGACCAGGGGGTCTGGCGCTGGGCGCGGTCCAGGCGCGGACGGGCACAGATGGGCTTACCTTTGGCGCACCTTCGGCGCTCACTCGGCGCTCCCGCTGTGCGTGTCCACTGCGCGGTCTCTCTGGGGGCGTCATAAGTAAGGAGCCGGGAGGGAGGAGCAGCTGGGTGGCGGGAGCGGGGCGGCGAATGGAATCACAGGGGGGCGGGGCCGCAGGGAGGCAGCGGCGGGAAATTCCAAGAAGCAGCGGGAAATTCCCAGGAGCAGCGGGAAATTCCCAGGAGCAGCGACCTACAGCATACCAATACAAACTCCCCCAAACAGTCGTTCACCTCTTTTAGCATCTAACAGCAGCTAAGCAACTGCAAGTCCCTCTGGAACGAAGAATCCACAACCCTGATTAATACCATCCACTCAGGAGCTGGATCTGATCCTTGCCCCCACTTTACATACAGACTTGGAAGAACCATTGTCTCCCCCAAACTCACCGCTATCATCAACACCTCCTTAACCACTGCCAACTTCTCATCTTGCTGGGAAAATGAAGAAGTCATTGCCCTATTGAAGAAACCAACAGAGGACCCCAGCACCCTCAGCAACCACAGACCCGTCTTGCTCCCTCCTTTTCAAGCTAAAGCCATCAATATGCAACTCACAGACCACCTAGAACTGCATCAACTCCTATACAGCTCTCAATTAGGCTTTTGCACCAACCACTGCACAGAGACAGCCCTCATTGTGGCTACCGATGACATCAGAAGCATCCTTGTCCGAGGAGAAACGTCTGCACTCATCCTCCTTAACCTCTCCACAACTTTCGATAAGGTCTCCCACAAGTCATTCATCAGAAATCTTCAGCACTCGGATATCTGTGGACTGACTCTGAGGATATTGTCCTTCCTCATGGACAGAACTCATTGAGTTAGACTTCCCCCATTCACCTCAGAACCTAAGAAACTCATCTACTAAGTCCTTCCAGGATCGTCGCTCAGCCCAACACTCTTCAACATTTACATGATGCTCGTTGCAGACATCATCAGAGTCCACTGCATCAGCATAGTATCCTATGGCAAAAACACACAGCTCATCCTCTCCCTTACCAACTCAAACAGCACCGTCAAAGTAAACTTTTCCAACTGCATGAACAACTTTGCTGCTTGGATGAGAAACAAATGCCTCGAGCCGACACCAAACCACCCAGAATGTCATCGCCAGACTCATCCTGAACATACAGCGAAATAACCACATCTCTCCACTTCTCAGTAATCTCCACTGACCACCAGTCTAGGAAAGATGTAAGATCTCGACTCCAAAGAAGAAAGTGGCTAGCCCCCTGTGCAGGAATGCAGACACAGGCTGCTATTTGGAGGCAAATAGAATCCTCTCCACTGACCAATGGTTTTTTAAATCTAGATATTTATTCTGTCTAGATTTGGCATACCAAATGTATTCAAGTAGCATAGGAAAGAGTAGAGCCTTTATAAATCCCTGAAAAGAGAGTGGTTTGCTAGAGGGAGTTAATCATATTATGTCCTTGCACTATATTGCAATTTTGCACAGCTTCGTATGGAGCAAATATCCCCTTTTCTGGTCCTATTTTAACTTTAACAAAAAAAAACTAAAGTATCTTATCAAGCACTTGCCCTTTTTGTAGACCAACATTGTATTTTTACACTAAAATATGGAGTCCTTCTGCTTTTAATTGCATATTGATTTGCAAATGCAGATGTGTTTCTTGACAATTTGTGTTTTATTATTGGACAATTTCTTTTTGATCTCTGATGACACTTTGTATGCCTTTGCAAGAATACTTTTATGTGTCTTTTGTATATGTTGTACCTTTATGATCTTGGAGATCGAAATAAAGTTATTATGAATGAACCAAAGGATGTAAGTTCAAGCTACTTACCCACGACTACAAAGCTCTCCCCCAGTGGTGGCTGCCACCGAGTAGCATGGATGGGACGCGTGTGTGAGGGGAGGGAACGATAAATAAATTAAATAATTACTTACCTTGCTGCTGGACCGTCACTTTGCATTGTCCGCTTCTGATCCTGCTTGAAGCAGGATGCACACCCAGGGCCCCCTAAGCCAATCACAACACCACAATGCGGCGTTGTGATTGGTCTGAGCGCCGTGGTTCACGCTCAGACAGGCAGCGGGAGCCTGTGCATGTTCCTCACCATTCAGTGTATTACAGCATGGTGGGAACATGGAAAGTGCGCATGACTGTTTGGCCGGCCCAAGACAGCCAACCAAACATTCATGCGCACTTAAGTGCCCACCACTCCCCACTTTTCAGGCTGTGATGACAGTCAAGCCCCGCCTCGCAAGCCTGTCCGACAACGGAAAAATAAAATGATCATAACATAGTGTTATTATCATTTTATTTTTCCTTTTTTCACTGCGCAAAATGCAGTGGTGCAGCACTCCTCCACCTTAGTGGAGGAGCCTTCGCTGTTCTCCACAACACCAGTCCAGCTTACCTCAACAACCGCCTACCTTCTAACAACCCACCAGACACCTTCGGTCTGCATCCAGGAAAGAGCACACCTCCCTAGCATCAATAGGATTAGAAGCGGAGGACACTCCTTGATACCTTACAGCCAAGACCTGGAACGATTGTCCTAAACACCTCTTAAGCTCACTCTCCCTCATGGACTTCCGTAGGAACCTCAAGACATGGCTCTTCCAGAAGAAACAGGCATGATCACCCTCCCCCCCACCCCCTTCAGAACTGCCCTACTCAGCGCCTGGATATCCTCACTGCTGAGTAGCCGTGCTCTACAAATTCACATAACATACCAAGACCTAGGCCCATATTTATCAATATTTAATGCAGTGCAACACAGCAAAACAACATTCTGCACTGCGCCAAATGGAGAGACCAGGAATGTGCCATATTTACTAACATATGGAACATTCCTGCTCTCTATCTGCACAGGCGCACTGTGTGCTTCCTAGCGCCAGCGTAGGCACACTTGCGTCATGGTGTAATGGTGCCTGCATTGCAGGCAGGGTTGTTTTTGTGCAGTTACAGGCACCTTTGTGCACAAAAACAATCCTTACAGGTGTTTCCCTCTTTCTAAGTGTGCTACAGAATGCAGAACACTTTGAGTAAAAAACAGGAAGAAACAAAGATATTTTTTCCATTCCACCTCTGTCGGAAAGGCGTTCAATTTTGAGGGCTAAATAGTCTTGGTAAATTTGAGAATGCACCCACATCTGTGGGAACATCCACTCTCCACCTATGTAAACATTTCGGGCCCAGAGTAACGCATGACAGCGACTTGCGCTGCCTTGCGGTACTCCAGCCTTACCAAGCCACGCAGGGCCATGCGTAGCTTGGTAAATCTGACTTAAGGATTGTGTTGCCTTTGCGTCACGTTACTATCATTTGATAAATCTGGCCCTAAGTATTATTACCATGCCCTCCCCGGGTGACCCCCCGCTCCCCCACCCAGGGGTTTTGGGGGTCTGGCAGGGTGGGGAAGGCAACCTTACATAACACACACACTCTTCTTGACCCATGGTTGGTCAGTACATATGGCCTGCAGTTGTATTTCCAATATGGCGTAACAAGTGAATTCGGGTATATCATATGTATTTATTGACCCTTAAAATCAAACACACATGCACACGTGTAAAAATGTTTCTGTAAAAAAACGTTCACGGTGCGGTCACAAAAATACCTCTTTATTTGTATCCCGAGTTCAATATTTCGCACAGAAAACTTTCTTCCGCCTTTTGCATCTGTTTCTCAAATGACCACATGGCGCTCTACAGCAACATAATAAATGAACACATGTTTGTATTTATTGAGAGACATGCGTGATTAAAAGAACGTGTTCAAAATAGGCTGCTCATAGTCTCAAAATCTCTTGCATTAGGCCTGTAAAAAAGATGCAATCCGTTGCCTGATAAAATAAACGTTATATGTGGAAATACCTCCCTCTAGTGGCTATATAAATATTAACTTAAGGTTTCCAAGCTTTTTGTTTTCCTTAACTCTTTCTTGGGTTACAATAACACAGGAGGTTCTACTTTTGTCTAATCTCCTCTAATTTCATGGAAAAAATCTATCATTATACCGGTCTTTAAAAACGGTAACAGGCAAGACCCATCCTGTTACAGACCGATTTCATTGATTGATTCATCGGTGAAAATATTGGGCAGGGTCATTTTAACAAAACTGAATGATTGGTTAATTGAGAAAGGGGTCCTATCAAACGTTCAGTACGGTTTTAGACCTAAAAGGAGTACAATTGATCAAGGCCTTAACTTGCATTTACTGGTTGAAAAATATACGAGGGCCAAGGAGGGGTCCATGTACCTGGGGTTCATGGACCTCTCGTCAGCCTTTGACCTCGTAAATCGTTCCAAGCTTTGGAAAATCCTGCTTGACATTGGATTGGACAGGGCCCTTGTTAGTCTTTTAGCAGACCTCCATTCCAATCTAATAGCTGCGGTTAGAGTTACTTCGGATGGGCGTTGCACAAGTCACTTTAAGTCAGAAAGGGGTGTTAGGCAGGGGTGCATTTTGGCACCCCTCCTTTTTACTGTTTACATAAATGCACTGGAGACTTCCCTAAAAGCAGCAACCCTTGACGTTCCACGTATAGGAGAACTTGGAATCCCAGTTCTCCTATACGCAGACGACGCTGTTTTGCTTTCACGTACTGGTGTCGGTCTTCAACGTCTATTGGATGCTTTTGAGGACTTTATGGGTTCTTTGGACCTAAAGATGAATGTCAAAAAGTCTCAAATCATGATAATGGGCAAGGGCAAAAAAAACAAGTCCATAAAAACATTTACCTGTGAGAAACAAGAGCTTTGCAGAGTAGCCACCTTTCCTTAACTAGGGATAACTTTTGATGAGAGAGGAACTTGGGGTCTCCAGATAAAAAATCGAAATATTGCCCTTGCTAGATCCTCTTCTGCTCTCCAGAGTTTTATAAAAAAAACTGTGAGCTAGGCCAATATTTACTCTGCTTAAAATCTATAAAGCTAAATGTTTGGCCGTTGCTACATATGGAAGCGCTATTTGGGGTAATTGTTCCACGGAAAGTATACAGATTACTGAGAATAAATTTTTAAGATCTGTTCTTTCTGTACCCCAGTCGACTTCAACATATATTGTTCATTCTGAACTTGGCATAGGATATATCTCAGACTTGATTAAAGTGGCCCCTGTTCTGGCCTGGCTCAGGATCTGGCTGAATCAAGAAATTCCCCTTAACCATATTATTCTAAAAGACTGTTTGCAGCTAGACAGGGTAAGCAAAATACCGTGGCTAGCTTATATTAAAAACTGTCTTTTTAAGTTAGGGAGACCAGATCTTTTTCTATCCCCGGCCTCAATAACTGTGAAAGACATTGCTCTGATTAAAGGCATGATGGGAGAATTGCTAAGTCTGAACAGGGAAGAAGTAGAACTTGAGAAACCAACGGTGAGGACTAGCATTATTTTGAGCACTCATGTCGGTCCTGAACCATACTTAACCATTGTAAACCTCCCTTATCATCGTTTCCTTTTAATTTGTTTTCGGTTGAATTTGATTCATTTATCTCTTGGTCATTTTCCGACCTGGTGTACCCCCGAAAACGCTTTGCCGTGTAAGTGTCACAACTTTTCGATCCAGAACACACTGCACTTTTTGATGTTCTGTGATCACTTCACGGCTTTAAGAAGGAAATATTTGATTCCGATCCTTAAAGAGGCGGGGTTTATACAGGTTAAGCCAGCTCTCTTGTTTCTCCAGCTATTACAGACCCCCAGGATCATATTTCATGTAGCTAATTTTCTTGTGGGGGCTATTAGGGTCAAGAAAAGGATGTTGTCCAATAATCTTACGAACATGGTCTTATAAATGGATGAATTTTATATTGCCCATCTGTAATGGTTACTCCATGAATTTAATCTATACTGATCTTTTATGCAAGTGATGTGAATAGTCTGTTTTATTTTAACTGACCTCTTTTTAATACATTTTAAATGATTGAGTTTTATAGAAAGTATATATTTTTGTATTCTTCTTGTGCAAATAGAAAAAGTATGTAAATATATTACGATTTTATTTTGTATTAATTGCAAATTGATGATTGTGTGTAATTATATTGTTCCTCTGTCTTTTTATGATATTGATTTATCGAAATAAAGTATTATGACTGACTGACTGACTGTGTAAAAATGTTTCTGTAAAAAAACGTTCACGGTGCGGTCACAAAAATACCTCTTTATTTGCATCCCGAGTTCAATATTTCGCACAGAAAACTTTCTTCCGCCTTTTGCATCTGTTTCTCAAATGACCACATGGCGCTCTACAGCAACATAATAAATGAACACGTGTTTGTATTTATTGAGAGACATGCGTGATTAAAAGAACGTGTTCAAAATAGGCTGCTCGTAGTCTCAAAATCTCTTGCATTAGGCCTGTAAAAAAGATGCAATCCGTTGCCTGATAAAATAAACGTTATATGTGGAAATACCTCCCTCTAGTGGCTATATAAATATTAACTTAAGGTTTCCAAGCTTTTTGTTTTCCTTAACTCTTTCTTGTGTTACAATAACACAGGAGGTTCTACTTTTGTCTAATCTCCTCTAATTTCCACGATATCCTGGTATAGAAGGACTATTAGAGGGGAGGCAACCCACGATTGCCAACGCTCTCCGCGATTTAAGGGTGACCCCTTTGGGTCTTCCGTGGACTCCTTTATTTTCATATTCTATTGTGGTGTATCCTCCTCCCCCCTGCTTTGGACAGATTTATGGGTCTATGGAAGCCTTCCCAGCCCTGGTACCTTTTGTTTTTAACCTGTGAATCCAGAGCTATCAATGTACATGGTTATTCCTGACTGGACAGTAGTAAAAGCAGAAGCCCTGGCTTTGTGGCGGTCCAAAGGCAATTCCCTCTTTCTATGCAGTGGAATTAATGGGTAGAAATAAAGTTACTGCTGCTCGTTACGTCTCTCTGTGGTAGGAGCACCATTTTGGCACAATGACAGGTTTATTTCCTTTAGTAAATCTGGGAATGCATCAAATTTCATGGGAGGATGCACGGGAACGCCCATATTCCTCCCATGGAAAAACTACCACAAAAAAATGTTATGCAAGGCAGTGCAAGCTGTGGCACTGTGTTACATTTCTTTACAAAATCATGCTGGGCTGCAAAAATACCTTTGCGTGGCTATGTAAATGCCATTTAAGGATGTGTGTTGCATTGCGACATGCAAGAACAACACAAATCCTTAGTCAACATGATCGGAATATGTAGGAGTATGGTAAGGGACAGTGCTTGGTTTATAAAATAATATGTCTGGAGGTCGACAGTCCTGTGGCCGGCACCACGAATATTGGGGGTGCTGAATACCAAGGCTGCTTCGTCTCGATTCTACTTCATGCCTCTTGTACTCACCACCAGACATTCCCTGCCCGTTATTTCACTCTGATTGGTTCTTTCTCACCTCTGCTTTCTTGACATATCATTATTGTTCCGTCTTTCCCTTCCCCTTTCATTCTGTGATTTGTTGTTTTCTCTCTTTTACTCTGGGTGAAAGTCTAATGACAAAAGATGAGGGCCAGTCCCCAAAAATAAATGCCGGTGGCTGCCACCGGCAACTACTGGCGATGCAGCGCGCACAACGAAATTCGTTTTATTTTTTTTTTCCGTAACTTACCTGAAATCGGCCGTTTGCCGCATTTTGCAACCCCCCACCCTGCCCCTCCTCTGCACCACGTCACCGCCCCGGTAAAATGCCCTACACGGGCCGTCACTGGCTGTAGGTAGAGAAAAGAGAAAGGACAACCCCATGGCCTTCAAAGAATTAGATATATAGCTCATCCATGGTATAGCGCATCCTTTATCCAGGCCGAGACAGTCCAAAATAATATCCCTGCATAGCTTGGCATGAGGATTCACTGAGATACTGATCCATATAAACAGGGGTGCAAAGTGGACTATGTCCTCAATGTACTGCTGATAACACTCTGAATGGACGATATAGCTCCAGGCTGTTGGACGGAGTTATAAAACCCTACGACAGAGATGGTTTTGTTCAGACTGAAGTGAAGAGGCATTATGGTAGCCCCAAACCCCTGCCCCATACACTGCACCAGGAATAAATTGAGCATTGTACACTTTTAACAAAGGGAGAAATATTACCTTTGAGTGAGGGGCTGTAAAAATTAAAAACAGCTCCCACTGATCTGCTGAGCTCAAGCGGCATGAAGTTGACTGTGAGTGACAGGTGCCCGCAGAGTTAGATGTAATTCCCAAGTAACTAAACTCTTTAACACCAACCAAAGACTGTCCATTCGAATAAGCCTGCTTAAGGTACATTTACCAGGCCCACAAGCCATAATTTGTGACTTGTCGTAATTTTTGGTCGGATCTAGATTACTCATGAAGAGCATGAAATGGTCCACCAGCTCATGTAAAGCCTATTTTTAGTGCGCACCAGTAGGACTGCATCGTCCGTGTGTAGCAACGCGGGTACCTGGACGCGCATAACAGAGGCAGACTCATTCATTGTGGGTGAGAGGAGCACCTGGGAAAAGGCTCCCGATTTCACTTGCTGAATGCTACTTTGCTAACGCTTATTTTAAACTGAATTGCACTTTGTCTATGTATTTTGTACTGCCGCCGATTAATAAACGCTGAGACTTTTAATTACACTGCCGATTTGCCTACCTGCACGGAGTCCCCGGTCCACCACTGATTTTTCGGATTGTGTGGAGGGACGCGTACGTGCTAGAGGAAGTATTTCCATTCCCGGCCTTGATCCAATCAGCTGCTTCCAGCTGATCACGCTCCTCCTTAAATATAGGATGCATCGCGCTCCACGCTGTGGACGCGCATAACAGAGGCAGACTCTTTCATTGTGGGTGAGAGGAGCGCCTGGGAAAGGGCTCACGATTTCACTTGCTGAATGCTACTTTGCTAACGCTTATTTTAAACTGAATTGCACTTTGTCTATGTATTTTGTACTGCCGCCGATTAATAAACGCTGAGACTTTTAATTACACTGCCGATTTGCCTACCTGCACGGAGTCCCCGGTCCACCACCGTTTTTTCGGATTGTGTGGAGG
The DNA here is from genome assembly GCF_964204655.1 of Triturus cristatus. Classification (NCBI taxonomy): domain Eukaryota; kingdom Metazoa; phylum Chordata; class Amphibia; order Caudata; family Salamandridae; genus Triturus; species Triturus cristatus. The sequence continues at coordinate 886,744,590 of NC_140594.1, forward strand.
GATGCGTACGTGCTAGAGAAAGTATTTCCGTTCCGGGCCTTGATCCAATCAGCTGCTTCCAGCTGATCACGCTTCTCCTTAAATATAGAATGCATCGCGCTCTGCGCAGCGGACGTGCGCAGCGCGCGCACCGGCGGCGTGCAAAAGGCTAGCTGGAAGATTCCTCCCCGGATGTGCTCTTTCTCACCGAAACGTGGCTTTCGGATGAGATAATTGCGGAACCTGTCATGGCACTTCCCGAAGGTTATAGCATCCTTACTCCCAATAGGATGACCAGAGGTGGGGGCATTGCAGTGATTTTTAAATCAGATTACCCTTGTATATTGACCAGGCACACGATTCCCGGTAGCGAATGTGCTCTTTTTAAGATTACCTTCAGCTCCAACTATACCATGTCAGGGCTCCTGATTTACAGGCCCCCTGGGCCAGCCACTGCTTTTAAGATCGCACTGGTAGAGGCGGTGAGTGCGCTTGCAATTAACACGGCCAATTTCACATTCACCGGGGATCTGAACACTCACTTAGAGAAATATGATGACCCTGAAGTGAAATTTTATAGCAGATATGGCAGCCTGCCAATTACTACAACTGGTATTAGGCCCCACTCATGCAGCTGGCCATTTGCTGGACCCAGTTTTTACTAATATAGTGTCACTTACAGCCCTTGCCCCCAAGCCCATGGGATGGTCTGACCATTATCTGGTCCCTATGTCCCTTCAGGAGATATCTCCTGCATTGAATCTCGACCAGAATCCCTCGCTTAAACACCCTTGGCATAAGCTTAATTGGGATTCTTTCCAGACCCAACTATATACAACATGTCCTAGCCTGCCCAACGATCCTGATGAGGCGTATGGGGCCCTTACAGATTGGACTAGTCGGCCACTAGATGACCTTATTCCAGAGAAATGGTCCCTGAATCGCAAAACGCGATCTAAGCCATGGTACACTGGCGAGCTGGACGATCTGCATAAAGACCGTAAAAGGCAGGAACGCATCTGGAGAAGGGACTTTAACACCAAGGCGAAAATTAAATATCGCTTGGCAGTCAGAAGCTATCATAAGGCCATTCAACTGACGCGGGCTACGTTCTATGCCAACTTAATTCGCAAAAGCGATAACCCGGCAAAGAGCATTTTTACGATTCTTTCCAGTTTTAAACCACAGCAAACCAACGCACGGCAGAAAATACAGTCTAGTGAGCAATGCGAGGACCTTGCATCCTTTTTTATTAGGAAGGTAGAGAATATCTATAGGTCCTTTCCTGCCATAGCCATCACTCCTTTAGGGGTAGGGTGTGACCATCCTTTCAATACCTTGGAGTCCCTCGCCCCCATTTCCACAGACCAATTACAAATGCTCTGTAGGAAAATTAAATCTGGCTCTCCGGAAGATCACCTGAAACCGGAACAATTCAGAAGAGTGTTGCCTGCGATCCTGCCCTCTTTGAAACAGGTAATCAACATGTCACTCTCTACTGCGATTGTGCCCAAAGCATGGAAGCATGCCAACGTGCTACCTCTACTAAAAAAAACCTTGCTCGATCCGGCTAACCCTGAGAATTATCGCCCCATCTCACTACTCCTGTGGATGGCTAAGATTATGGAGGCACATGTTAACTCACTCCTCTCAGACTTTTTGACCGAGAATAACGTACTGGACCCCTCCCAGAATGGCTTTCGACCTGGTCACAGCACAGAGTCTGCTCTCTTGGCTGTGACAGAGCATCTTTGGTTTGTGCTAGACGCTGGCCAGACGTCGGTGCTGATCCTATTGGACCTTAGCGCCGCGTTTGACATGGTGTCTCATTCCATCTTGTTACAAAGTTTAGAGGAGGCAGGGATTGTCGGCTCGCCCTGAAGTGGTTCTCTTCGTTTCTTAGTGAGAGGTCTTTTAGGGTCGCTGTCCCCCCTTTCTCCTCAGGCATCCACTCCATCAAACAAGGTGTCCCACAGGGTTCCTCCCTCAGTCCCCTGTTATTCAATCTCTATGTCCAATCGCTGGCCGAGGTGGCGAGAAACAGAGGACTGACCATGGTCTCCTACGCTGACGACACTCAGCTGGTGGTAGCTCTTTCTAGCGACACCAAAAGGGACGTCCTGAAATTTCGAGGCGACCTGGCAGTGGTCGCTGAATGGATGACAACCAACTGCCTCCAGCTGAACGCCAGTAAATCTGAGGTGTTGTTGGTGGGAAAGGACCATGGACTTTGGAGTGAGCTTTGGTGGCCAGAACATTTGAGGAGTGCTCCCCCCCCTAAACAAGCTGTCAAAAATCTGGGGGTCTGGTTATATTCTTCGCTCAGCTATCAAGTTCAAACGAAAAAGGTAGCAGGAACGTGTTTCGGGCTCTTGCGGGGGCTTAGACCCCTATTGGGGTTCTTTGACCCTCCAACGCGCCAAGTTATTATCCAGGCTGCCATAATGTCCAGACTGTATTATGCTTGCTCCCTGTATTTGGGGGCAAATAAGACCGAGATTGCGTGGCTATAACGGGTCCAGAACACACCTGCCAGACTGCTGATTGGCTTGCGCAGGTCCTGTTCAGTGGCATTTACAATTCGTCGGCTACATTGGTTGCCGGTGGCCAGGAGGATAGAATTTAAGGCCCTTTGTATTACCTTTAAAGCCCTAAAGCTCAACACTCCGGGTATTCTGGCTAACCTGGTCACCCCCTATGTTCCCACATGACAGCTTCGGTCACTTGGACAGCACTTGGTGAGGATCCCCAGGTTCCAGGAGGCAGTTCCTTTCGTAGTAGGGCAGCCTCCCTTTGGAACTCATTGCCCACTCACATTCGAAAATATACAAATTTTTTGATGATTAGGAAGGCCTTAAAAACACACCTCTTTCCTAGCATGTAGTTTCTGTCTTCCTTTTTGTATGCGTTAGTTGCTTTGCTGACAGCGCCGGGACGCCCCTTTGCTGGGGCAGCTGTTGCGCTATATAAATGACAGTAACATAACATAAGATAACTCCGGTAACTCTAGGGGTATCAGTGAGGCTGTATGTCAGGTAGGGTCAGAGATCATTTATTTGGATAATAAAAAGTAGAGGAGCCAATACTCAGGCAACTTGTCACCTTTTGGACTAATACGCACATTAGCTTTCAAATCAGCATGAAGGTAATACAAAAGGTTAGCATGGGCAGCCTCATTCCCAAGTCCCAGCAGCATTAACCACAGTTTTGACCTATTCACTGAGTCGAAGGCCGTGGACCGGTCCAAGTGCAAGGGGCAGTGCTTGGCCATAGTGTATTTATTTACATTTAAGCTTAAATTTAAGCCCAGCTCAGTAGTTCCTGGTCCCCGGAGGAAACCATACAGGAAGGGCAAGTGAATGTTATGCTCTTCAGCCCACTCAACAAGACAACTGTAAATCGCTCTTCCAATTATTTTAACTGTACTGTCTATGAGTGAGATTGATCTATAGCATTTGGGGGCCATACGAACCCCTTTTTTAAAAAAAATGGGCTTGATGGTCAATAGGGACCAAGATTGGGGGATAAGAGTGTTCAGTGCACTATTAAAAATTTTGATGATAAACAAACCCCATAACTCTATGTTACATTTTAGGAGGTCGATCGGAATCCCATATGGCCAGGGCAATTTCCCACCTGTGCACCGACGAATTGCCAACTCCATCTCAGACAACAATAGGTTAAGTGGCAGAGAATTAAATAACTTTGTTCGTAGGGAGACATCTAAATCTACATTCTTTCGAAGTAGTAAATGGGGGTAAATAGAGTAACCAAATCTGCCCTCAAAATGTTACAATGGAGCAGGGAGCTAGCGCATGCGTTTCTTGTCCTGGTGCTCTTTACTTTATTCTAAAAAATACTGCTTAATACAGTATTAAATAAGGTACTGTTTTGTTTTCTGGTATGAGCAACTAACGATTGGCCCAGGCAGGCAGAATCTGTGGCTTTCCTGCTGTGTGCGTCGCTCCCAGAAAATGGTAGCACTGTGCTGCTCGCAGGCTGAGCAGCGGGTGCACTGCAGGATGGCAGCTATAAAGCCTGACTTAATTATACGTCTCCGGCATGCCCTGGGATGGGCACACACTTTACAAGAGCCAGCGCTGGAGTTCCTGTCCTCAGCTGCTGTGATTGAAACTCCTTCAAATGGTGCAGTGTGACTAGTGTCCTGAAAGACATGTCATGCTACAGCTCGACTCTAGGGACAGTCCAACCACGCACCCCACACCCATCCAACACAGGCTTCACAGGCCAGGTGACCTTGTTAATAAAAGGGCATGGCTGCATGTGATCAGAACCAGTTCTACAAACATACCACTGGTGCCTGTGTCACTTATTGCTTAGCATGTGGGCCTAGGGCCCACAACGCTACAACCAGGATGACACAGTCACACTGGAACCAGAGATGGTGACTACCGAGCACCAGAAAACAGCCTGCTGACGTCAGAGGATCACCGACCAAGGCCTCCAGGCAGGTGTCTCATATCAGCACAAATTAGTCTGCATCCCAGCAGCCTCAAGCGCAACAGCAATTTGAATATACTTTGCTGGAGGCCTGTCCTAGTAGCCACCTCTGGCTCTCGTTGGCATAGAAAAAAGCTCACGTCTACAGGGACTTTCACTTTCAGTTGCAGGGTCGCCATTCACTGGGGTATTTCTGATGTAAATAAACCTGCATGCAAACTATTTCTGCCACTATTTTGTTGGCCTTTCAAATTAAGGCAACCACATTTAAAATAATGGAGAACACACTTCTGATGTAGCACTGGGCCAACCCTCTTACCATTGATAATCCGATGGAACTTGTCTTTGCCTACTGAGAGGTAAAGAGAGTTAGCCAAACGTCAATCAATGTAATTAACAATGCAAAGCATTCGGCTACACAATAAGGTCCAGGAATCAGTGGCTATAGTTAAGAAGATTTATCACAAATTTGCAATCAGGCTAAGGTAAATACATCTTAGTATCATGCTGTAAAGATACAGAATAACAACAGGAAAACCAAACCTCCCAATGAAGTTTAGGCGTACCAGAATAAGGCAGACAAGAAATTCAGTCAAAGCCATACAAAAGGCCAATAACAGAATCTGGTGTCCAGAGAAGAGTTTCTGGTTCCCTCTTCTATACATGAGGGAACTCTAAAATCATTAAAGTTAGGTCCAAACTAAGGAGGGTGGTTTTGAACCCAGCAGGATCTCAAAATTCAGGAATACGCAGAAAAATAGGAAAATGCAGGAAAGCCGGAACGTTATAGGAAGGTGTTTGCATTTCAGAAGCTCTGTCAAGTCTTCTTGGGTCAGGGAAATTAGTGTTAGCCCAAGCTACAATCTACAAGAGTCAAAGGGGAAGCATAGAGGTCTAAACCTTTCAATGTCCAAAGGAAAGTGAATTATCCTCAAACAGTGTGAACTCCATTTATGTGCACTAGAATCTCCCAAGTAACACCCCTCTGTTCGCATCGCAGAGGCTCCATTGTCCTATCTATTCTGACATTGCAAAAAATTGAAATTTACTCCTAGACCACACATTGGAACAGTATTGTCCTTTGTCACCTAAGAGCCTTTGCAATATTAACAAGCATTGGTAAAAGCATTAGGTTTCGCTTATATGATTAATAACAAGCTGTTTTTTGTTGTAAGTTGTAGCTTGCTGAGTAGTTGTGCAATAAAAGTTACAGAAAGTTTGTTAAAGCGTTATGACTCATTTATGTAGAAAAAGGCAATGTATTGTGTTGTTACTAGCGGTATAGTGCGGGTAAGTAATAGCACAATTTTGAAAAATAAAATGAAAGAGGGAAATAATAGAATTAATTGATGCAATAGTAGCATGAGGTGTTTAGAGGAGTTCTGAAAACATTTGGTCATGGTGCCATTGCACCTGCTGCACTATTCAAACATGCCTCTAATGCCTGCAAGATAACTGCAATTGGTGTGACTGGACATGCTACAACACTGATATCATGACCCCATTGCCTGCAAGGTAACTGCACTTGTGACTGCTTATTTATTAGTTAAATATAGCAATATTTGGTGCTTAGAGGAGTTCTGCGTTTAGTGAGGTGCCTAGAGCCTTTAGCCCTGGTGTCACTGCCCCTTTTAACGGCAATATAACTGCAATTGTGTCTGCCTGTATATTAGTAAAATATAGCAATATTAGGTGTTTAGAGGAGTCCTGACAACTTTTGGGCCCAGTGCCACTGCACCTGCTGCATCCTTTAAATCATGTTTTTTGCAAGGTAACTGCACTTGTGACTGCCTGTTTAGTAGTAAAATATAGCAACATTAGGTGTTTAGTGGGGTACCTAGAGCGTTGGTCTTGGTGCTACTGCACGTGCTGCACCTTTCAAATCATGACCCTATTACCTGCTAGATAAATGCACTTGTGACTGTCCTGTTTAGTGGTAAAAATTAGCAATAATCTGGGTTTACTGGAGTCCCTAGAACTTTAGGCCCCAAGGCCACTGCAACTGCTGCACCATTGAAATCAAGCCCCTTTTTAACTGCAAGGTAACTGCAACTGTGACTGCCTGTTTAGTAGTCAAATTTAGCAATATTGTGTTTAGAGAAGTTCTGACAACTTTTGAGCCCAGTGCTACTGTAATTGCTTCACCATTTAAATCATGACCATGTTCTCTGCAAGGTAACTGCACTTTTGCGTGCCTGTTTAGGAATAAAATATAGTAATATTAGGTGTTTAGTGGTGTGCCTGGAGCTTTTGCTCACGGTGCAACTGAACCTCTTGCACTATTGAAATCATGACTCTAATGCTTGCTAGGTAACTGCAATTATGACTGCCTGTTTAGTAGTAAAATATAGCAATATTAGGTGTTTAGAGGAGTTCTGACAACCTTTTGGCCCGGTGCTACTGCACCTGCTGTACCATTCAAATCAAGCCCCTTTCAATTGCAAGGTAAATGTAACTGCAACTGCCTGTTTAATAGTGAAATTTAGCAATATTATGTGTTTAGAGGAGTTCTGACAACTTTTTTGGCCTGGTGCCACTGCACCTGCTGTGCCATTCATATCATGATAGTGCCTAAAAGATAACTGCGCTTGTGACTGCTTGTTTATCAGTAAAATATGGCAATATTTGGTGTTTAGTGGAGTTATGACAACTTTTGACCCAGTTTCCACTACAACTGCTTGACCATATAAATCAAGCCCCTTTCTACTGCAAGGTAACTGGAAGTGTGACTGCCTGTGTAGTCGTAAAATATAACAATATTTGGTGTTTAGAGGAGTTCTGACAACTTTTTGGACCGGTGCCACTGCACCTGCTGCACCATTCAAATCATGACTCTAGTGCCTGAAAGATAACTGTGCTTGTGACTGCCTGTTTAGTAGTAATATATAGCAATATTTGGTGTTTAGAGGAGTTCTGACAACTTTTTGGACCGGTGCCACTGCACCTGCGACACCATTCAAATCATGACCCTAGTGCCTGAAAGATAACTGTGCTTGTGACTGCCTGTTTAGTAGTAAAATATACCAATATTGGTGTTTAGTGGCGTTAGGACAACTGTTGACCCCGGTGTCACTACACCTGCTGCACACGTTAAATCAAGCCCTTTTCCACTGCAAGGTAACTGGAATTGTGACTGCCTGTTTTGTAGCAAAATATAGCAATATTAGGTGTTCAGAAGAGTTCTGACAACTTTTTGGCTTGGTGCCACTGCACCTGCTGCACTTTTCAAATCATGACCATAGTGCCTGAAAGATAACTACACTTGTGACTGCCTGTTTAGTAGTAAAATATTACGATATTTGGTGTTTAGAGGGGTTCCTAGAGCTTTGGGCCCTGGTGTCACTGCACCTGCTGCACCACTAAAACCATTACCCTAGTGCCTTCAAGGTAACTGCATTTGTGACTGTTTATTTATTATTTAATATTGCAATATATGGTGTTTAGAAGAGTTCTGCATTTAGTGGGTTCACTAGAGCTTTTAGCCCTGGTGCCACTGCACCTGCTACACCATACAAATCAACCCCCTTTTAACTGCAAGATAACTGCAACTGTGTCTGCCTGTACAATAGTACAGTATAGCAATATTAGGTGTTTAGAGGATTTCTGACAACTTTTGGGCCTGGTGCCACTGCACCTGCTGCACCATTGAAATCATGACCCTGTTGTCTGCATGGTAACTGCACTTGTGACTGCCTGTTTAGTAGTAAAATAGAGCAATATTAGGTGTTAAGTGGGTTGCCTAGAGCTTTTGGTCCTGGTGCTACTGCACCTGCTGCATCTTTCAAATCATGCCCATTTTACGTGCTAGATAATTGCACTTGTGATGGTCTTGTTCAGTAGTAAAATTTTGAAATAATCTGGGTTTAGTGGGGTCCCTAGACCTTTAGACTCCTGAGCCACGCCACTGCACCTGCTGCACCATTCAAATCAAGTCCCTTTTCACTGCAAGGTAACTGCAACTGTAATTGCCTGTTTAGTAGTCAAATAAACCAATATTATGTGTTTAGAGAAGTTCTGACAACTTTTGGGCCCGGTGCTACTGCACCTGCTGTGAAATTCAAATCATGACCCTGTTGTCTGCAAGTTAATTGCACTTGCGGCTGCCTGTTTAGCAGTGAAATATAGCAATATTTGGTGTTTAGTGGAGTTATTACAACTTTTGGCCTTGGTGCCACTGAATCTGCTGCACCATTAAAATCAAGCCCCTTTCCCAGTGGCTCACAAACTTTTTTGACCCACTGCTCCCTTAACATATTGGCCGTTGTAAACGGCTCCCCGTTATGTTACTTTTTTCGGCAGGTTGGGGGATGTAAGCCTGGTCTCTGGAGTACTTCAATTTTCTCCCTGAAAATAACTAGGATGAAGCCGATGAAGGTATTATAATCATACAGCCTCCCTTTTGCCTGCAGGCCCCACAGTGCCAGCAGTGTGCACATTCACAGATTTTGGGGCTTCTAGAAAATCATCACTGTGAGGGTGATTAACATACAAAGGGAGAGGTGTCAGAATCAAAGTACACCTTTTAGTAGATGCTAATGGAGACCGCTTTGATTTCAGATACAAAGGAGAGATTTGTCATTGAACATTTTGCACAAATTGCAGACTTCTGTCACTGGCTGAGGGGGGATGTGGCCAGGGACTCAGGCCAGAAGACAGATCTGTAGGTCAGAGAAACCAAACACAGCAGCAGGACTTGTGGTTTCTCACCACTCAGGCATAGCCACTTTTCTCTACCCTAACGATAAACCTGGATTGGACAGTGTCAAACTTTCAGCGAGTGGCCAGGATTCTCATGAACCTTAAGATGTGGCTGGGAGTCAGCAGCATCCAAATGAAATAATAAACCAGAGGAGTTTAGGACCACGGTGTGAGGAGTCACACAGGAGTTAAGCACCACTGGTGATAGCGTGGAGTCTGTAGAAGCACCACAGACAGGTGGCCGTGGATCGAGAGTAGACAGTCATCGCCACAGTTGTGTGGAAATAGTTGCAGTGGTTTAGGAAGAGGTGTGGGTGTGTGAAGATAGTATTGAGGAGTGGCAGGGGGTAGAGCAGAACTCTGGGGCACTCCACACTGCAGGCTAGTGAATGAGGATATGAATGAAGGAAAGATAGATGCCAACTAAGCAATCACCACAAAATACTGTCAGTGTGTTCTCAGTTAGCCCTAGCAGGGCCAGGCGGTGACATAGCATAGGGGTGAGATGCGGTCAAAGAGGTCAACCAATCCATGAGAACCACGGTAAGAATACTGTACTGGTCATTCTACAGATGCAGATCACACATAATTCAAATTATGCCGAAATAGAGCTCTTGTTGTGTCTGAAGGCAACCTGAGGAGCATCCAGCTAACATACAGAGTGCACAAATGATTGCAACTGTGACGTCATCACCTCCTCTAACAGTTTTGTCAGATAACGATCATTTGAAATTGGCCTAAAATGTAAATGTATCTTTGAAGTCAAAGAAGGGAGCTGCACTCTGTATAGATTCACATCACAGTAGGGTTGCACACAGCGATTCACAGAAGCTTATAACGGGGTGCGGAAGTTTCTAGGCACGTCATGCTCCTTTTTGGATGTAACAGTTCCCCCTCTCTCCTCTCATGTCCCTTTAAAATCCCCAATACTCGTTTCTAGGCAAGACAAGAGGTAAACGTAAAGCAACAAGTATGCAAACGAAAGCTGAGCCCCTGCAACGCTTCATTTTAACACAAGACTCATAAAGTCATTACATGAGGTAAGAGCGATATTAAAAAAAGAGGAGTCTCTTGATTTCAAAGCCCGGCCGGTAGCCTGACTCCTTCCTCGCTCTGCTTCGGTGTCCTTCACTAGCCCCAAATAACATCGATGGTAAAAAGAAGTGAATGCACCTGCGGAATCTGTTGTGTCATATAACATCTTTTGCAAAGTAGTGACATCCTTAGGACTGGAATATTTTGATTTTTTTCAGCAATTGTAACAATTAGTAAGTTAAAAATAGGGACAGCTGAGAATGGACACAAAATAACTTTATCACTGAAAAGTGTAACCTCCAAACAAACATTTAAATAAAGAGCAAACACAGCCAGAAAATCGATAATGGCAGTATTTCTGTTTTTTAAAACAATTATGGACACCGGTAAATGTCACAATATAGTATTTAGTAAATAATTAGATGTATCAAGAATTAACTAGATATATCAAAAGGGGGTCTTAGGGAAATATATTTAAAGACCACAAGGTTTCTAATCCCTTAATTTCCAATATACTGTAACAACAAAAAGGAAACCCAGGGTCAAAGCAAAAAGATAAAGCAAGTGGAGCACTTTCTCATTGATAATAAATCCCATCAGCCACCAAGGTAGCGACCAACATCATTTGGGATTCGATAGCCCTTACTGAGCCCTCCAACAAATCAGGGCTACAGATTATGTGGGCAACAGAGACCTCCCTATCCATCTAAGATGTGGTATCTGCCAAAGTTCTTTATAATGTAGCTATGTTATATATTGGTGGTGGTGATGGAAGCAGTGCAAATGAAAAGTGAAAAGTGAAAATGTTAAAATCATCTACCGGGACAGATAAAGTGCTTTAATAGTTTCTGTCCGATTGACAAAATGAAAACCAGTGTAGAAGCAGTTTTGAAAAAATAACTGCTCAAGTCCAACAAGGGAGGGTCTACATGTTTCAGCCTAAAGATTAAGTGACAATCAGGCTTTCGTCAGGACCTTAAAGAACGTATGCTACTGCTGTGTATTTGAGTGTGATCCAAAAAGTAAAACACACCAGTGAAGTAAATTAAACGACCTACTTTAAGAGGGGATTTTTCAAACACTCTCCGTAAATTTCTCAGGAGTATTCGCCCAAGTCCTAAAAAAGAAAGACACTCAATACCAATAGTTGTATTCAAAGACCTGCTTTATCGTTACTGTCCCTGTAAGGTTAATACTCGTAAAACTGTAAAAACTATTAAATGTTCAACATCAAACGTATTTTTGAATTTATGAAAGAAGCGGAAAAAATGAAAAAAATGCTTACCCATCTAAGTACGGGAGCTATCCTCACCTCACCTGGCATCCGCTCAGAGAAATGAGGCCCCGCTCTATATATAGACAAATGGGTATGAAACAATTCTCAAAATTAGAACCCTATGTCTTTATGTTAAAAACATAACACACATTTTCATATCTAGACGTCATACTCAGGTAACTGTCTATATAGTTGTCCTACTGTTCAACAAAAACCTTATTGTGATGTTCAAGATATTAAGTTGAAACGTTTCTTTAAAATCAAGAGCTATAAACACATCGCTCGGCTCAATTTGTCTCTCTCTACAGTCATCTACTGTGTAGAGATGTCTTGAGTGTTTGTCTTCTTTTGCAAAAAGAGCATACATATATTATACGAATTTGCTAGATCAAAATCGTATGAGCTGCCTTTGGAGAGGATCTTTTTTATGTATTTGTCCCCTTTCATCTACCGGTGAATCTGTAGAGGACAACTGATTGTTTGCAGCATACTGATAGTCTGAGGCTTAAAAATGACCGCTCCATTTAAGAGAGTTGGTGTCTCAAAGCGGCACTTCTTCTTGTGTACATAGCGGTGATAAAGAAAACTGGCAACCAAAACCTTTTCACTAAACGAGTAACTGTGACCAAAATCGGTTAACATCTAGCCCAATCTGGTTACGAGTCTTAAAGGTTTCTCTGGCGCTAACCATTTCAAGCGTATTAATATTTAGTCGTCAACAGTTAACTAACCTGTCCGTCGGTACCCCGGTCTTGTGCAGAGCAGGATGGGAAGGTGCCGACGCGCGCGTATCTAGTGTTTAAATACAAAGGGTCTCATACGCGCTGTTTCTACAACATTATCAACGCGCGCCAAGGCAACATGGGAGTTGTAGTATCACCTCGGGTGTTATCGGTGTACACTTACAACAAAGAATACCTATAGACACGTGTTGTCTATAGGACTAATAGTTTGTTTATCTTATTACTGCTCATGTTTCTAGATACCGCGCTTCATTTAGATAAATTTAGGGACGCTTACTTGAGGCCAACTAACAATATCTGATACTGTATGCTGAGCCTGTTCGAGACCCGACTTAACAAAACGCACTTCCTCTCTAAAGTCTCTAAAATCCCACACAGTGACATACAGAGCAGTCACTGTGTATTACGCGTTAGTCCCAATTGTCCGCAATTGCAACACCTGCAGTTGTCGAAGAGGCTAGTGCTAACAAAAGTTGCACTACTCTTCTTTTTTATGCTTTTTCAAAATTCTACCCTGTTCCTATAGAGTTGAATAATAGACGACCTCAGATGGCCAAGTGGAGAAGGTTCTCCATACATGTAGGGTCATAAATCTACTTCCTTTTCTTAACTCAAAACATTCACTTTGACGCAAACGAGTCTGCAAGCCTGCATGTCTGCATCGGTGCTCAAAGTCAAATTGTGTAATATTTACCATATGTAAATGTCATGCTCAAATCGCTACTGCTTCTAAATTCTATGTCAAAAGAAAGTGCATAAGATAGTGAAATATACATCTGTCAGAGATCTAAGTGTGTAAAAAGACCTCAATGTGTAGAAAGATCTATGTATTCTATGTCTGAACAAAAATACTGTGTTATTCACACTTATTCATTGAACTTGCACCATTGTGAACAATGATCTCGCAGTGACCTAGAGTGCTGACCACGGTATATCATCATTCAATCCCAATGTGTCAGTCTTAAGTCTGTAAATCCATTTTTGTTCTCTCCTGAATAAGAACCGCGTGATGTCGCTTATATGTGTGGGGATATGTGGTTGTTCTAATACTATCCACTTCAAATCTTCAGCCTTGTGTTTGTGTGCAAGAAAATGATTAGTTAGTCTAGTTGCCTGTTTTTTACACCGAATGGTGCTTTTGTGTTCGTTTATGCGCAACTTTATTTTGCGCGTGGTCATTCCAACGTATCGGAGTGAGCATGGACATGTAATGATGTAAATTACTCTTTCTGAATTACAGTTTGTATGTTTTATAAGGACCCATGGTCTTTCTGTCCCTATATCTACCTGTTTGGTATGTTGGGTCTGTGCACATGCTGACCAAGATCCGCAGGGAAAATAACCCTACGTTGAAATGACCACGCGCAAAATAAAGTTGCGCATAAACGAACACAAAATCACCATTCGGTGTAAAAAACAGGCAACTAGACTAACTAATCAGCGACATCACGTGGTTCTTATTCAGGAGAGAACAAAAATGGATTTACAGATTTAAGAGTGACACATTGGGATTGAACGATGATATACCGTGAACAGCACTCTAGGTCACTGCGAGATCATTGTTCACAATGGTGCAAGTTCAATGAATAAGTGTGAATAACACAGTATTTTTGTGCAGACATAGAATACATAGATCTTTCTACACATTGAGGTCTTTTTACACACTTAGATCTCTGACAGACGTATATGTCACTATCTTATGCACTTTCTTTTGACATAGTATTTAGAAGCAGTAGCGATTTGACCATGACATTTACATATTGTAAATATTACACAATTTGACTTTGAGCACCGATGCAGACATGCAGGCTTGCAGACTCGTTTGAGTCGAAGTGAAAGTTTTGAGTTAAGAAAAGGAAGTAGATTTATGACCCTACATATATGGAGAACCTTCTCCACTTGGCCATCTGAGGTCGTCTATTATTCAACTCTATAGGAACAGGGTAGAATTTTGAAAAAGCATAAAAAAGAAGAGTAGTGCAACTTTTGTTAGCACTAGCCTCTTCGACAACTGCAGGTGTTGCAATTGCGGACAATTGGGACTAACGCGTAAATCACAGTGACTGCTCCGTAGTGCCCAGGCACGCCTTTGGGATTTTAGAGAATTTAGAGAGGAAGTGCGTTTTGTTGAGTCGGGTCTCGAACAGGCTCAGCATACAGTAGCAGATATTATTAGTTGGCCTCAAGTAAGCGTCCCTAACTTTATCTAAATGAGGCGCGGTATCTAGAAACATGAGCAGTAATAAGATAAACAAACTATTAGTCCTTATTAGACAACACGTGTCTATAGGTATTCTTTGTTGTAAGTGTACACCGATAACACCCGAGGTGATACTACAACTCCCATGTTGCCTTGGCGTGCGTTGATGACGCTGTAGAAACAGCACGTATGAGACCCTTTGTATTTAAACACTAGATACGCGCGCGTCGGCACCTTCCCATCCTGCTCTGCACAAGACCGGGGTACCGACGGACAGGTTAGTCAACTGTTGACGACTAAATATTAATACGCTTGAAATGGTTAGCGCCAGAGAAACTTTTAAGACTCTTAACCAGATTGGGCTAGATGTTAACCGATTTTGGTCACAATTACTCGTTTAGTGAAAAGGGTTTGGTTGCCAGTTTTCTTTATCACCGCTATGTACACAAGAAGTAGTGCCGGTCTTTGGTATTTGAGGCACCAACTCTCTTAAATGGAGCGGTCATTTTTAAGCCTCAGACTATCAGTATGCTGCAAACAATCAGTTGTCCTCTACAGATTCCCCGGTAGATAAAAGGGGACAAATACATTAAAAAGATCCTCTCCAAAAGCAGCTCATACGATTTTGATCTAGCAAATTTGTATAATATATGTATGCTCTTTTTGCAAAAGAAGACAAACACTCAAGACATCTCTACACAGTAGATGAATGCAGAGAGAGACAAATTGAGCCGAGCGATGTGTTTATAGTTCTTGATTTTAAAGACACGCTTCAACTTAATATCTTGAACATCACAATAAGGTTTTTGTTGAACAGTAGGACAACTATATAGACAGTTACCTGAGTATGACGTCTAGATATGAAAATGTGTGTTATGTTTTTAACATAAAGACATAGGGATTCTAATTTTGAGAATTGTTTCATACCCATTTGTCTATATGTAGAGTGGGGCCTCATTTTTCTGAGCGGATGCTAGGTGAGATGAGGAGAGCTCCCGTACTTAGACTGGTAAGCATTTTTTTCATTTTTTCCGCTTTTTTCGTAAATTCAAAAATACGTTTGATGTTGAACATTTAATAGTTTTTACAGTTGTAAGAGTATTCACCTTACAGAGACAGTAATGATAAGGCAGGTCTTTGAATACAACTATTGGTATTGAGTGTCTTTCTATTTTTAGGACTTGGGCGAATACTCCTGAGAAATTTACGGAGAGTGTTTGAAAAATCCCCTCTTAAAGTAGGTCGTTTAATTTACTTCACTGGTGTGTTTTACTTTTTGGATCACACTCAAATACACAGCAGTAGCATAAGTTATTTAAGGTCCTGACGAAAGCCTGATTGTCACTTAATCTTTACACTGGTTCTACACTGGTTTTAATTTTGTCACTCGGACAGAAACTACTAAAGCACTTTATCAGTCCCGGTAGATGATTTTAACATTTTCACTTTTAACTTTCCATTTGCACTGCTTCCAACACCACCACCAATATATAAGATAGCTACATTATAAAGAACTTTGGCAGATACCACATCTTAGATGGATAGAGAGGTCTCTGTTGCCCACATAATCTGTTGCCCTGATTTGTTGGAGGGCTCAGTAAGGGCTATCGAATCCCAAATGATGTTGGTCGCTACCTTGGTGGCTGATGGGATTTATTATCAGTGAGAAAGTGCTCCACTTGCTTTATCTTTTTGCTTTGACCCTGGGTTTCCTTTTTGTTGTTACACAATATAGTATTGTCACAGTGTTGGCCCCACTTCGCACACGTCTTTTGCACAAGGCTATCTGAGGTCGTCACGAGCACAGTGGCGCCGTGCCCCCCCCCGCACCGTGGGGGAATTACCCCCGCAGGGAAGGGGTTAAAGTACCTCTGGCTGGAGGGCTTGGGACACATTCACTGTTAGGTCATTGTGCCACGGTACAATTAAGTTTCATTTATTTTCACTTCAAAGACTGTCAGGAAGCTAGGGCTGTTTGGATGAGTGTGAAAAATGTCATACAGCAGATAGGGAGGCTGGTCCCTACCTTTAGGGTTAGTTACAGTGGTGAACTTAAGAGAAAACTGAATAAAACAAGGCGTGAAGAATCAGAGAAGATGTGACCCTCAGGAGATGATAGTGCAGTCACCAGCACCCCTGTGTGGTTGTTGGGAGAATGGGCTGCTATGGTAAAACATGATCTAAACATAATGCAATTATATCATTTGTGTGCATCTGTTTGCGGCGCCCCTGGCTAGTTCTGATGGTGCATAGGGGTGCCGCGGCACACACATTGGGAACCGCTGCCCTTTCCATTGCAAGATAACTGAAATTGGGACTTCCTGTTTAGTAGTACAATATATCAATATTAGGTGTTTAGAAGAGTTCTGAAAACTTTTGGCCCAGTGTCACTGCACCTGGTGAACCACTCAAATAATGACCCTAGTGTTTAAAAGATAACTGCACTTCTTGACTACCTGTTTAGTAGTAAAATATGGCAATATTTGGTGTTTAGTGGAGTTCTGACAACTTTTGGCCTCGGTGCCACTGCACCTGGTGCACCCTTTAAATCAAGCCACTTTTCACTGCAAGGTAACGGGGATTGTGATGGCATGTTTAGTAGTAAAATATAGCAATATTAGGTGTTTAGAGGAGTTCTGACAACTTTTTGGACCGGTACCACTGCACCAGTTGCACCATTCTAAGCAATGACCCTGTTGTCGGCAAGGTAATTGCACTTGTGACTGCCTGTTCAGTAGTAAAATATAACATAGCTCTTGTATATTAAC
Organism: Triturus cristatus; assembly: GCF_964204655.1. Taxonomy (NCBI): domain Eukaryota; kingdom Metazoa; phylum Chordata; class Amphibia; order Caudata; family Salamandridae; genus Triturus; species Triturus cristatus. The sequence continues at coordinate 886,761,750 of NC_140594.1, forward strand.
GCACAATGTTTATTCCAACATTTAGAAATTGATCATAATGACCAAATAGATCAAGTTAAAAAAATCAATCTGATGATGCCTACTAAGTGCAAATAAAGGTACTGAGACATGAATAGGAAATGCCACAAATGTTCTCAGGCTAAAGCATCTTTTTTACACAACTAAATAATAAAAAGCAAGCATTCCAGCATACTGTTAGAAGCTGTCTGCCTTATCCGTGGGAAGAAATCTTAACTTGAAGGTGAATTTGGCATCAACAGTATGAACAGCTTTAGTAGAAGTATCGTCAATGTGTGCTGTCACGGTAGCGCTGTGCAAGCGAAACCTAATAAATAGACATTTTCATTTGACACTCTGGCTCTGCATGGTCCTTGTCAAGGTCCCTTTTTCAGGCCCTCTTTCTATCACTAGTACAATGTTGCATCTATTCTGAAACTAACAAATCATGTGATTTGTACCTGTAAGGAAAAGATGTGCAAGCAGAAATGGAAAACAGTATTTTATGCAGGATGAAATACAGGCCTTGTTGTGCAACCTTAAAATATTAATATTCATATTAATGAAATAGTGCACATTTTATATAAGTGTGCACATTAAACACAAATGACTACAACTGTCAGTGCATTAATTTCATGTTAAAGTCCATAAAAGTAAAATAACTTTGAGTATACTTGTATAAATGTGACTAATAACGACATTATAAATGCAAAGGTGCACATATTATATAAATCATTTTTGTTTCTAAACTAAATAAATGTAATATCGTGAGGGTGGTTTTCCATCACGTCTCGAAAGAGTATATGATTTAAGAAAGTTAGGACGCACAGCATATATGAATTCTCTAATTCTACAGTGCATGCACGTTAATAGTGATGTCAAGTGCAACACTTTACATTAATCTCGTTAGGCCGCACAGAAAACATGTGCTAAGTGCATGTTTATATTGCGAATTTATGGCATGTAAGAATGGAGCCAAAATTACGCTACTCCACTTCGAAAAGGAAAGACAAATGTAAGCAAATTTATGAGTGGGAATTTAGATTTTTCACAGCCTGGTGGGCAGAAAATCTGGATTTTTATTAAAGTCAAGGAGGCTAAGATTATGCAAATCTCCTTTATTGTGCAGCTCACAGCAGCAACAATTGACGAGATCTAACACTTCAAAAAAACATTCCAACAGTGTATATAGTCCCTCCACGCGTAGTCTTCTCCCTTCTTTGTGCGGCAAACAAGATAACTTTAACTTTATTTTTTCAAAACTTTAATGCAATCATCCGTTAGTTCTTTGAAAATTCTACTCTGAAAGACAAAAAACATCCACTTTAGTCATTTACCCAAGGTGGGTGTTTAGTGGAGGGATATTCTTAGCCTCTTTTGTAATGGTGAGTCTGTGAACTCTATCTTGTACCCCTTGACTGCATCCAGGACTCATGGATCTTGGCTCGCCAAGTTCTAGTTCCCACAAAATTGGGCTACAATTCCTCCCACCTTTATAGGGGTATCTGAAGGGTCTTTCATAAGTGTTATTTGCAGAAAATACTCTCTGTCTTTGTTCGCCCCTAAAGCTTCTGCCAATAAATCTCTGCTTTTGAGGGTAGAAGAATGAGTGGCCCGTGAATCCTGCCTTGGAGGATCATGTTCCCCGTCCCATGTAGGGTCTTGATGAGCCCTGGCACGGCCCTGCCAAAAACCTTATCGTGGAAGACTCTCTTTATGTCCTTTTGTGATTTCTGTATAGAATGAAACACTCCCACGCACTTAGCCATTTCCTTAATAAATTCCCCAAAGAGAAGGCCTTGGGAGGCTGCTCCCCCTTCCTTGTTGGCCAGTTTCACTAGCTTGGAGCCGATCTTCAATAGAACACTCTTCCTTCTCTCACTGGAGAGTGCAGTGTTGGCATTACCAAGTAGGCAAATGGCTCTGTGTGCTACACTGGCGCAGCTCTCTGGGGTCAATGGGGGTATCCTCAAGGTAGGCTCTCTAAGCTAATTCAAAAATCTTTATTAGAGGGCCTGTAGTATCCAAGAGTCGATCTTGGCAAGATTTCAGGCCATTGTCAAGACCTTTCCTCGGGTCTCTCCTTGTCTTGGCGGTGAAGGCCACTACTTAGTGTCTAGGTCTGGGGTTGAGGCCACTTTGTTTGGGAGGGATGGAGAGGGTACTCGGATCCCAAGGACCTCACCTCCTTGGGGATTTCTTTACGGAGCCAGAAGGAGAGGTATTCACCCACATGTTGGGAAGGGACCCACTCGGGGGATAGAGGGTGTTTGATGAGGAGCAGGTCCAACATGCACTCTTCAAAGGGGTCTACAATCCCCCTTTTTGACCCCGAGGCCTTAGATGCCTCATCAGAAATACCCATGTTCCTTATCTCTCCCTCTTCCTCAGAGTCAAACTGCGGCGGAGTAGGAGAGATTGATCTCATCCTCCAAACCATCGTCACTATCGATGGGGATAGGTAGCACCCAGGGCCGGACTGGCCATAGCGGGCACCGGTCGTTTCCCCGGTAGGCTGCTAGGGTGAGGCCGGTTTTGGGCCCCTGGAGGTCCGTTTTTGTTACCGGGGGTCGGCAATATCACCCCACTGTAACACAATCGGCCGAAACCGGCCCTCGCAAACTGCTCGGCTGCACTCCCCCTCGCTCAGGGGGGGCCGGCTGAGCAGTTTGCCAGGGCCGTTTTTTTTCCCAGTCCGGCCCTGGTAGCACCTGGCTTTTTTCTTGGCCATCTGTTGTGCCCAAGGCACTGTCTCTGTCATCCCGACAGCGTGAAGTCTGTGGGTTAGAGGTCTTGGCTTTTTTAGCACCCTTAGGAAGGCTATCGGCTGTGCGTCTCTTCCTTTGGCTTTTATCAGACTCTGTGGCCTCCTCGGGCGTCCAGTAACTGGCCAACCTTTTTTAGATAGGACCTCTAATTTCTTGTTAATGGTGTCATCAATTGCGCCTATTACCCTATCTAGGGCCTTATTAATGAGGCCCTCCAACCTATCCTCCATGGAACTAGTTGAGGGTTCACTGGACATAGCGATTAATATAGAATCTAAAACAGGGGACTTGTGATTGAGGGCAGCTGTCCTAGTAGTTAATCAGGTTCCAACTGTCAAAATCACAATTTAAGTTACTCAGATAACAAAATGGCTGCTCTAATTGCTGTAGTGCATTGTCCAGTTTTATGAAAGGGCTGTCGGGAGCTACTAAGGGCTTTTTCTTAGATTCTGGCTTATTGTTAGGTGGTCCGTGTGATCTCTTGCCCTTCTTTTTTTTATGCAACTTTTTCACCAAAACCGTTATCCACTGTCATCGGGGGTTTAACCGGCGCTGATAGAAGAGGGTGACTCACTGCGTTGCCAGAGAAGGGTTAGTCACCACTAGCGAGTCCTCTGTGAGCCGGTCTCTTGATCCGGCTCACGGATGTGCTCTTTCATTTCCCGTTGTCATGGCAAACCGCATGGTCTTTCTTGAGCTCCTGCTCAGGCCATGGGGTTGCCATGGGAGTGGGACGACGACGGTCAGGAAGGGTCGCTTAGGACGGGCTCAGTCTTTTAAAGGTGCCGATCCCATGTAACGAGTGCTTCCCTCGGCCTAAAGGAGCCGAAAAAAGCTGAGAAATTAGTCGGGTGGAGGCAAAGAGCTTCCGCCCGACTCCAACGTGGGGAACAAGTTGAATTTAAATAATTTAACTAAGGAGAAGGTTCAGGAATACGGAGTGGAGACCGGAAGTCTCCGCTTTGATTATATGGTGATAAACATTGACAAAGGGGAACGGAGGCGGGAAGCTTCTGGTCAGGAATCTCGAGGGATTATTAAGATAGAGAGAGAGCCCCCCCCCTATAAGAGAAAAAATAGGAACGAACAATATAGGTAATATAAAATAGACAGTATACAGTTACGGGGGGGTTTAACCACTTAATCAATCAATCACGCTCAACCAGGCATACATCAAAGATACAAAGTTGGAGTGTACCTATTTTGTGAGCAGCAACAACAAAGAAGGGAGAAGAATACGCGTGGAAGGACTATATACACTGTTGGAATGTTTTTTTTAAAGTTCTAGATCTCTTCAATGGTTGCTGCTGTGAGCTGCGCAATAGAGGAGATTTGCATAATGTTAGCCTCCGTGTCATGCCATAAAATCTACATTATAAAGCCTCATAATTTAATACAATCACTGCAGGTGTCTGTGTTTATGTATCCAGAGAGAAACAATTGAATCCTGGTTGGCACAGTGGCTGATACTGATTTGTGTATTTGTAGTCCCTGAGTAGAGATAGATAGATAGACAGACAGACAGAGAGAGCGAGAGAGAGAGAGTGTGTGTGTGTGTGTGTGTGTGTGTGTGTGTATGCGTGCGTGCATGTGCGTGTGTGTGTTCGTGCGTATGTGGTTGATTGAGTCCTGTTTGGTGCAGTGGTGAATAGTGGCGTACATTTATAGTTCTAGGAGGTCTCAGCGTACACCCAAAAGCAATATAAATATTCATGTCCTTTTTAAAAAAATAGGAACAGTAGGTTAGTGTCTTCCTATTTCGGGGTTTTACAGAAGTTTTATGATTTTTCTAGATCCTCTCATTGCTCAAAAGGGTCTACATATCAGAAATTATTCTTTTCATGAACTTCGTTGCTTGGTCTAACTTGCTAGGAAGTGTCACTCTAAGTGTCACACATATGGCCATTTGATGTCACTCATAAGTAAATTGAAACCATGGAGATGCCACACATAAGCAATCTAAAAACTTGGCACCTATGAAATGGGGAAGAGAAAGAGTGTACAGGGCTAAGGTGCACCCTTACATAACACGCCCCCTTTTTTACCCCATGACTCGTAAGTGCAAAATTCCTTAAGTTATACTTCCAAACAATAAAAATTGCATTATTCCGGTTCATTAACACCATTTATACATGCATTTGTAATAGGGCTCGTGTAACTATAATAACAAGTTAACTCGGTGATACCACGTTTATTTATTAAACGTTAAAACCAGACACACAAGCACACACAAACGCCTGTGTAAGGAGGTGTCTGTATAGAAAAAGTCCATGGTGCGTTTGCATACACACGCATCCGAGTTCTATATCCCGAAATAGTCTGTAGAGAGCACGTCTGTATGTTTTGCTGAAATCAGGTAATGGCGCGCTTTGAAATCTTTGTATCGATTGATGTAAATATATGCCCTATTGAAACGAGCGCGTGACGGTTGTCACGTAAATATTCAAAATCTCGCTTTAGACAAGCAAAGAACGACAATTCAACGGCCCACAAATCAACTTCAAATGTGGAAATATCGCCATCTACTGGCAAGTAGGCATATATTTTTTACATTTTGTTTAAATAAAATAATTAACCACAGAGTTACAATACCAGCAACTTGACGCTTTTGCCCAATCCCTCACATAGTTTCAAGACGGTGTGCGGCTTTGCCTATTGTGTCCTGCAGGCCACTGGATAATTCCAGTGACATTTTAAGGAGATTTGTGCGCCCCAGGTAATATATATTTTGGGGCTCCCAGTTTAAAACAACTTTAAATGTATTATTCCTTTTCGGTTCATTCACGGCCTTATAATGCCAAACAATACTGAATTACATATTAAACCTTCAGAAACAGGTACTTGCAAAACAAGCATTGGCATAGCCAATAGGTCTCGCTTTTGGGACATTTTAAGTGTTTAGCCATGCAACAGTTGATGTTGCACTGAGGATATTGTGCTGCAGAATTAAAAACTTATAAGGTCCCAAAGGCGAGACCTATTGGTTATTATTGGTTATGCCAATGATTGTTTTTCTTCTCACTGGAATGCTGGTGTGTACAGGACTCACAATAAACGTCTTTGTTCCTGTCATTTATTAAATCCAAAGCACGCTCCTACTTTGGGGAGAATGAAGACGACACAAGAAAGAGAAGCCGCGCTGATCCCTAGAGAAGAAGGGTAAAATGAGGAGAAGGTGCACTGGGCTTTGTAGAACAGAAGGATGAAATGAGGAGAAGGTGCACTGGGCTTTGTAGAGCAGAAGGATGAAATGAGGAGACGGATTACTTTCTTCACGAGAGGGGCGGAGGAGTCTTGAAGAAACAAAGCAGAGTCCACTTGTCCCCTCTGCTTTCAAAAGAGCAAGGCCCCTCCTTCACCCCTCTCGTGAAGAAATGAACCCATCTCCTCATTTCACGCATTTCACCCTTCTGCTCTCCAGGGAACGCGCGGCTTCTCTTCGTGAATCTTCTTCTTTCCCCAAAGCAGGAGCGTATTTGTGATCTAGGAGGTATGAGGAGAGTAGAGACAAAGGGGCTGGGGCTGTCTGTACCGGGGTGGACATATTAATAGCCTATGACAAGAGTAGAAAACATGTATGTAAAGCATCTACAACACAGAAAATGCATGTGGTATTTAATCACCCAACATTTATTTATACTTCTAGCCTTTACAGTTTCTTTAATTTTAGGACATTCTGTCCTGGATAAGAGTTTTTTAAATTCTAGTATTGATTCTCACCCCAACACAAAGTGCGCGCGATCATTCACCCCCTGGATCTACACATGATTCGAGTATAATCACCTGATAATGTTAGTGCAAGGCTGCAACTTTTGTGCCCAATAAATAAATTGTTATGGGCTGCTTCAGGACCCTCACAATTAACACTTTTAGGAGTGAGGATCATGGCGGAATCCCACTACCTAAGATGCAGGTGAGGAGCTGGGAGCAGCTCTCCATTTCAAACTCACCAGCCTAGCATCAGCGCCGTTCGGGCTTAAAATAGGTTGAAATACAGGATTGGTATGGGCTGAGCCTTCGGGTACAGAATCACTCTCTCGCCTCTCTACAGGGTGGTGTTACAACACGGAAGTGGAGCAGCGGCGGTCTGTAGGCAGAGAAGTGAAGAGTCTGCTGATGACAAATGACGACAACAAAGACGGGTGGCTCTCGGCGTCCAACTGCGCTACAGACCCTGTTTTCGAATTCAAGTTCTCTCTAATTCGTGAATTTCGAGTGACGTGTGAAATAAAAATAAGCATTTGCATGGTAATCGGTCCGATTGCATTGCAAATGCTTAAGTTTAAAACTGAGCACGGTGCCGCTTCACAAACACCGTGCTCGGTTTCTTTATATATTTCTTTACTTCAACACTGAGCGCGGTGTACTTGAAGCGGGCGCTGCGTTCAGTGCTAAAGTTAAGAAATATATAAATAAACCAAGGCGGTGTCCATGAAGCGGCGCCGTGCTGTTTCAAAGTAAAAAAAAACAAAGAAAAAAAAACAAAGACTCGCAGAGCGTTTCCCTTGCGGGAGCGAGCCAAGGGCGCCATGTGTTTGCAAGGTAATTACAAACATATGGTGTCAAAGCTCGCTCCCGCAAGGGAATCGCCAAACGTGCACGCGTTGCCATTAAAAGCAATGCAACGCATGCACGTTTTTAGGGCGAAAAGTGAATCAATTCTAAAAGGTCTTTTTCCTATGCAGCGCATGCGCGCTTCGTAGGCAAAACCTTTAAAGAGGCAAGCACAGGCGTTGTTCAAGCTACCACTGTTTGAATTTGTATCTAGATTTTTTTTACTTGCATCAACATTTTATGTGCAATTCAGTGTCCATCCAGCTTGTGCTGGAACAATTTACTTAAGATGACTTGTTAGACAGTGGTGGCTCCTCTGCTAAGGTGGACAAGCATCGCCCCACTGCTCTGCCAGCAGTGTAAAAAGGAAAACTAAAACGATAATAACTAACGTTATTATTGTTTTAGTTTCCCTTCCTGTGGTGGGTAGGCCGGTCTGGCCAGTACAGGGGGGAGGAGTGTAAAGCACACGCTAAAGTGGGCATGACGGTTTACCTGGCCCAAGAGGGATGGCCAAACCGCCATGCGCACTTTGCATCTTCCCCACCAGGCTGCACCACACAGCCTGGTGAGGAACACGCAAAGCCCCCAAGCCTCTGTTGCGGCGCGGAGGGGACGGAGCAGAGGCGGCAGCACCTGGCGGCACCCAGGTAAGTTAGTTTAATTTTATTTTTGTATTCCCCCCTCCGCTCTACCCTCCCCAGCCCCCACTACCCGCGCTTAGTACCCACCGCTACTGTTGTTAGATGTTTAGTGGACTAGTCCATACCATTAAATTAAGATGCATGCACATAGTGCTTGAAATTGTAGCTTACGTGGCCGGATAGTTGTAATCACAAATGTAAGCCTCTTCACTACTGGCGTTCTTGCAGCAACAGTGATAATCACAGCGCTGCTCTGAGGCTTTCCATTTCACTCGTAAACATCTGTAACTATTCTCCTAATTTGCCTTCCCCTGCCTTGTACCTCTTCACCTCCTTATGTGTGTGCACTTCTCTGGGTAGACAGTCACCAGTGACCCTGCTGATTAAGAGAAATGGGATTGCAGCATTCAGGAGGTGGGCGGAGACAGAGAAACAGAGAAACTTCAAGACAACGTTAAAATGAGAGACTGAGAAAGCTATGTGAGGTAGGGAGAGAAGTAAAGTAAATCGAGAAAAGTGAGGTAAGGGGAAGTAAAGCTAAAGAGAGGTAGAAAGAGGACAGTCTTAGAGTGTGGTAGAGGGAAATAAACAGGGAGAAAGGCAATCTAGAAGACACAGAGGAGCACAGAACTCCAAGGGGTGAAATAGAGAGAAATGTAATATAGAAAGAGAGATGATTTAGAGAGTGGTAAACTGGTAAAGGCAGTGAGAGGTGAAGCTAGACAAAGAAACGAGGGTAAACAAGACATGTGAGGTAGAGAAAGAGCAAAATGAGAAAAGATAGAAAACGGGGCAGGTCAAGAAAGTAATGTAGAAGAGAGAAAGGTAGAAAGAAGTTGAAGAGTACAGAGAGAAATGTGGTGTACAGTGAAAGGAGGAGGTTGAGAGACATAAATGAAATAGAGAATGGAAGGTTGGGTTAGCACAGAGGGAGAGAGTTGTGAGGGGAGGTGATGGTGAAGCAGAGAGATCTATAAAGAATGGTTGAGAGACCGTTGAGGTAAAGGGGTGAATGTAAATGGAGAAGGAGGTCAAGAAATAGTTTTTTGTATGTGAGAGACAGAGAGAGAGAAAGAGTAGTTGATAATAGAGTAACAGGGGAGAAAAGAAACATACAGGTAGTTGGAAAAAAGTAAGACATTTAGAGAGGTGAAGTAAGGAGAACAGAGGAACAATGAGAGAAAGAGGCGGTGGAGAGGTGAGCTGGTAAACTAATGGCGAGGTGCATTGCGAGGCTAGTTAGTGACAGAGAGCAGTGGGATAGAAAAGAGGTGAGGGCATGAGGAAGATTGGGCTAGAGAGAGAAATTATATACTGTGAGGTGAGAAGCAGGGGTAAGGTAGAGAAAGGGTTGAGAGAGAGAGTCAGAGAGAGGAGGTAAGGTAGAGAAAGGGCAGAGAGAGAGAGGCAGAGAGAGGAGGTAACGTAGTGAAACGGCTGAGAGATAAGCGCATTAAAGATAGAATGGAGGTAGTGTGAGAAGTGAAGTAGATGGATGAGAGATAAAAGGAGGCCAGATGGAAAAACAGCAGTGAGGTACAGAAATAAGAATGAGGTAGAGAAAGTTGAGGTTGAAACAGGGGGGAACAAGAGTGATAGATCTAGATGTATGCACAGAGAGTGATATGGAGAGCAGCAAGGTCAGAAGAGAGAGTTACAGGTAAATCAAGTCTAGCGAGGCATACTGGGTACATTGAAAGAGAGGTGAGATGGAGAGAAAGGAGATAGAAAGAGAGGATTGATGTACATGGAGAAGTAGAGAAATGGGTTAATGTAGAAGAGGTTAAATGAAGTAAGGAGAGAGAACTCACAAAGAAACATTATTTTTCAATTTAATTGCCAAAAACTGCCTGAGAGTGTGAGGGTTAAGACCGGTCAGGCCCGGCATGCGCATTAAGGGGCAGATTTATAATTTTTTAGCGCAACGCAGACAAGCAGCAATGTCTGACACTACTGGAGAAGGATACAGACACCCCAGTACCACTACAGTCCCAAGTCACAGCAGGGTATGCTCATCTGAACAAGAGCTCGCAGGATGGGCTTTAGACTTAGGGAATGTCCTGGCTTTAGGAGCACACATAAGCCACGAGGCTTCACCTGGAGCTGTGCATTTGACAGAGGAGGACAGGCTACTTGTCCTGAATTGTCCTCTGGAGTTAGGTGGTCCCGTGACCTCATGGAATTGTTCGAGAGCAGAGGAGGGTCACCACACCCTGCACTCAGGCGGTCTGCTGACCTTACTCTAATCTTTAGGAAAGGAAAATAGAGCTGTGTGTACTGTTCATACCTCATTTGGTTTAAAGAAGATACCTTTCCTAGAGAATTACTTGTTCTGCTGACAGTCACTGCTCTGTGAGAGGAAGGTATATGAGCACCCTATACCAGGTGTTTGTGAAATGATGTTACTGAGACACCTGGATGGAATCAAGCACAATCCTTTATAGAAAGTTACAGCCACCAACATTACATGAGGATGGCCATCTCACAATGGATGAGTAACAACTTTTTACAACTGAATGCCAGTAAGACGGAAAGTATGCTTTTCGGAGAAGCTCCGCTTTTATGGGCACCAAGCTGGTGGCCTAAAGAGTTGGGAACTGTTCCTGCCCCAAAAAGGACAGCAAAAAATCTAGGGGTGCATCTCGACCAGACTCTAACAATGAAAGAACATGTTACCCACACGGTTGGTGCATGCTTTCATGTGTTGGGCCTTCTGAGAAGAGCTTTCCCCTACCTCCCGGACTCCTTATGAAAGACTCTTATACAAGCCCTGGTACTGAGTAAACTAGATTATTGCAACGCTCTACTGATCGCAGCCAACAAGTCTGCCTTAAATCGCCTTCTAGTGGTACAAAACACCAAAGCGCGCTTAGTTGCAAACGCACCCTACAGGTCAGCCTCGCTCCCTCTTCTAAGACAACTACACTGGTTACCTGTACGGAAATGGGTGAAGTTTAAGATCTGCTGCCTGACACACAAGGCAATATGGGGAAACAGTCCCTCCTACTTGGCGGAGAGGCTGCACCAATATATCCCCCCAGGGGAGCTGCGATCTCGGTCGAAATCCCTGCTCAAAATCCCTAGGATTAAAAAAACATGAACAGGAGGAAAAGCCTATTCATACCAGGCACCTGTAAACCGGGACTTCGAAAATTGAGATGCTGTGAAGCTAGATGTATTGCTTGATGGAACGTATCATGGCTCCACGAGGGTATTGAAACTTGGTATTTGATGCTCAGGGATACTAATACAAACTATAAAGGAAAACATAATAAGAACGGGATAATAACTTGAAGTACATTGGATTCCTGACAACTTTTTGAGCGGAAACAATATTTTGGAATAATTACTACACAGCAGTGTGTGAGCTACGATACAAGTGCGCCTTGAGGAAGCCCCAGGCGGGGCGAAACACGCGTCGGGGGTATGCATTCCATAAAGAAATAAAAGAATTTTTGAATGATCTACAGCTACGTGGCTATTGATTGACGTGGAACTTTCTCATAACATGATGATATGGTTGTTGAAAGTGTTTAAAACATATGGGCTTAGAGCAGCAGGGGCGATTGTATGATGTGGGTGATAAGGCTGGCAAACTGATTGCGTGGTTGGATAAGAGGGAGAGAGCGAGCCGTGTGGTGCCTTTGATTGAGAGTGTTGATGGTGCGTGTGTCACTGAGCCGGAAGCCATTGTCTCCTGCTTCGCGGATTATTTCCGCGAAGTCTACTCCCCGGTTTCTCCCTGCTCGGAGGCAGACTCCCATGCCCTGCTTCGGGACATCGCACTGCCCTCCCTAACGGTGGAGGACAGGGATTCGCTGGACGCCCCTCCCACCTCGGACGAAATTGCCTTGGCTATTCGCTCGGTTGCATCCGGCAAGGCCATGGGCCCCAATGGTATTCCCATCGAGCTCTACAAGCTACGCCCGGATGTGTTGGCACCCCACCTGCGCGCGATGTTCCTGGCGGCCCACTCGCGGGGTTCCCTCCCGCCGGACCAGCGTCTAGCCACAATTGTGGTGATCCACAAGGAGGGGAGGCCCCGTGAACGGGTCACATCCTATAGGCCGATTTCGCTTTTGAACGCGGAGCCCAAAATCCTTGCCAAGGTGTTGGCCAACAGGTTGGTTGGCGTGGTGGGCGATTTGGTCCACCAAGACCAATCTGGCTTTATACCGCACCGCAACACGGCGCTCAACCTGCGGCGCTTGCACGGGGTGCTCGCGCGTGTCCCATTTGTGCGGGAGCCGGCCATCTTGGCGTCCTTGGACGCCACCATGGCGTTTGATACGCTTGAATGGCCATACATCTGGGCGATGCTGGCAAAATTCGGGTTTGGCCCGGGTTTCATTAGCTGGGTCAAATTGCTATATTCGGGCCCATTGGCGCAGGTGGTAGTGAATGGGCGAGTCTCGGCCCCATTCGCGCTGGGGAGGGGTACGCGACAGGGCTGCCCCCTGTCGCCTCTCCTGTTTGCCCTGGCCCTGGAGCCCCTGGCGGAGTGGCTGCGGTGGCACCCTTCTATCCGTGGTCTCCGCTGGACCCCCGAGCATGAGGACCGTGTGTCCCTCTATGCTGACGATATCCTTCTGTATCTCGCCTCCCCGCGTAAATCACTGATCGTCCTGGTTGATGTTTTGCGTTCATTCGGTCGCAACTCAGGCCTGGTCATCAACTGGGCGAAATCCTGTGTATATGTGCTTTCCGGGGAGGCTCCGGCCCTACCACGGGACTGTCCGATCCAGATTGCCTCCCAAGGTTTTCGGTACCTGGGTATCTATATCACTCTTGACCCGGAGGCCCGCTACGAGCGGAATTTGTTACCCCCCCTTCGGCGTTTGAGGGAGGACGTGGTGCGCTGGCGGCGCCTGCCGCTCTCGCCGCTCGGCCGAGCGGCCTTGTTTAAAATGATGTCCCTGCCACGCTTCCTCTACGCCCTCCAGAATACTATGGACTTGGTCCCGGCACGCTATTTCCGTGAGGTGGAGGGCCTCCAGCGGCGCCTGTTCTGGGACGGGAGGCCGCGCATTGCTCTGGCTAAATTGACGCTCCCGTGGTACGATGGGGGGGTCGCCCTCCCTGACATTAAACGGTATTACTGGGCCTCCCAACTAGCTGCAATTAATCATGGCCTTTACGGGCCCGCCTTGAACCCGGCATTCGAGATGGATAAGATGCTCCTGCCCGGTGGCGATTACAATCGAGCGCTCTACGCTGGCGCGCCCGACTCCCGTTTGACGGGACCGACGCGTGTCATGGTGCGTGTCTGGCACGCGGCTAATGCAGCTATGGGGTGGAAGGACCGTTTGACCCGGGCGTCACCGCTGTATGCGTCTGAGAGGTTGGGCTCCCTGTGGACGTCGAAGGGCTTCGAGAAGTGGGACACGATCGGAATCAGCACGGTGGGAGATCTCTGGACGAGGGGGGGATTCAAAACTTTTGAGACGCTGCAGGCGGAGTTCCAGCTGCAGGGCAGTGAGTACTTTCGGTACCTACAGGTCCGCCATGCGCTGGGCTCCGTCTTCCCGGATGTCGCATCCATTCCGGAGTCTTCCCCCCTGGAGGACAGAGTCCTAGATGGCCATGTCCCGGACAGCACGATCTCCCTCATATACAAAAAACTGATCAACGATAGATCGTGCCTGCTGACTAGTCTCCGCGAGGCTTGGGTTGCCGACGGGCTGGAGCTGGACGATGAGGATTGGATTTCCGCGGTGGCCTCTCCGAAAGAGGTGGCCATCCCGGCTCGCCTTCGTTTCGTCCAGCTCAAGATCCTTCACCGGGTTTACGTGACGGGGCCAAGGCTTCTGCGTATGGGTTTTGCTGGTGACGGAATGTGTAAGCGTGGCTGTGGTGCGTTGGCGACTTTCATGCATATACTGTGGGAGTGCCCGAGGGTGGAGCGATTCTGGCGTGGTGTGCATGAGGTCCTGCGTGTGGTGACGCGTGTTGCGCTGCTGCCTGAAGCGAGGAGATGCTTGCTGAATGTATGGGAACCGAATGACTATTCGGTCCCGCAGACGCGGTGGGTGACTCTGGGATACATGATAGCCAAGCGCGACATTGCTCAATTGTGGGGATCCCAGAGGCCCCCTGCGGTGTTGGCCTGGAAAGAGCATATGGATTGGTGTATGTTTCGTGAAAAGGTGGTGTATGTTGCGAGAGGTAAGCCTGGGGCGTGGGTGAAAATCTGGGGCCCCTGGAACGCCTACCGCGGGGGTATTTGTGAGCCACCACTGCTACAGGCGGCCTCGCCTGCTCCGTCTCCCTAGACGGCCCCCCTCCCTCAGCCGCGGGCGCGCGGTCCCCCAGTCCCTGATCTATTCCCATTCCCCTCTCCAGAGTTCTGCTGCTGGTTTGGATCCCCCACTTATGGAGCACGTGCTGTTATTTTGGATCGCGGGTTGCCTTGCGGGTGTGGTTTTTTGGTGTTGTTTTGTTTCAAGAAAAGGGAACCGTACTGTGGGCTTGGAGCTGTGTGGCCTGCACCATTGATTACTCCTGTTTCACTGCTCTACACTGCCTAGAGACTTTTACTGAATGTGTGCAATATGTTTTTTGTCATTCTAGCGGCCGGCCGGATGGTTGTAGGCCCATACCTGTAACTTTTACGAACTGCAATAAACGGTTTCAAAAAAAAAAAAAAAAAACATATGGGCTTAGAGTTACTTTTATATGGTGTGCTCTTGTGTCTTTGTTGCTAGCATTGATCTGGGACACAACTTGTGTATCCAGGATTTAACACTCTAGGTGGATGAGTGTTTGACACTGAGGTTGCACCCAATATTGGAGATAAAGTTTTACTGTTGGGCAACTACATAATGGAGACATTTTGATGTGCAGATCGTCTATAGCAAATCCACCGTATTGTATGAACATCTTTAATATGGAAGCAGCTCCCTTTGGCCTTAAGACAATGCCCTGATCACCTGAAATTCAGAAAGGCCCTGAAAACCGCCCTTTTTAGTATAGCATACCGTCACAACTTCTTCTGCAATCCCGCAAGCACCGAGATACCCCTCTGGGGGTGATTCATGCGCTATATAAGCTAATAAACATAAACATCAGCTTCATTTCCCCAGTCTCTCTATGCCATCACTAAATTGCCTACCTTTCAAAAATTAACACCTTCTTCATTCCAGACTCCCTGACAAAGTGCAATCCTCTTTCTATAGTTTTATTTGACCACACACAGCCAAACCCTTTATAGTTCTCTCTTGTTCATCCTAGTACAACTGAAGTGAAGAGCCAATGAAAGAGGTTGCTGCTGTAGCTACAAGGCCAGCCCAGATTACATAAGCAATGGCTTTGGGAGGATGGTCACTATTTAGAACGTATTTTGCTTGTACAGCATTTTCTCATTTTAACTGTGAAGGGACTATTTTTATTCATCATTTGCATTGCAATGTTTTTTTATTTTGATTTTCTCATTATGCACTAAAACTTTAGAGCACGTAAGTGGGTCTGTGTAGAAGGCTGCTGCTTCTATTACAGGCAAGCAACACTGCAGCATATACAGTAGCACCATGGTTCCCTACTCCAGTTAGGGCTCCAATATACTACATAGTCACACTTTTGAGGGGGGGCTATTTCTTGCTTTTATTGTGGGCCTTGGTACCACTTTGGGGGAGGATAAGGAGCACAAACTGTACAGTAATCCTCTAAAGTACAATGGAAGTACACAATTGCCTTCAGTACACACTAGCAGCACACTACCAACTTTAAAGTAACCTTCTCTTTCTGCCGTGACACATCGTTGAAGCAGTGGCCAAAGCAGGACTTTGGAACAGGGGCCGAATCTAAAAACCCCACCGGACGCCACAAGTAGCTACTCCTCGCGTTTCCCGCTTTGCGGGAAACGCTCGCACCGGGACCAGCGAGTAGTCATTTCAAACTTGACTACATCTCCCATAAGGCAGTGGGGCACCTTGAACATCGCCGACAACGCCCAGAGCAGACCAGGTGCTTTAAATCTGCACCGGAGGAACAACCTTTGGGAAACCTTCTCTTTCTGCCGTGACACATCGTGGAAGCAGTGGCCAAAGCAGGACTTTGGAACAGGGGCCGAATCTAAAAACCCCACCGGACGCCACAAGTAGCTACTCCTCGCGTTTCCCGCTTCGCGGGAAACGCTCGCACCGGGACCAGCGAGTAGTCATTTCAAACTTGACTACATCTCCCATAAGGCAGTGGGGCGCCTTGAACATCGCCGACAACACCCAGAGCAGACCAGGTGCTTTAAATCTGCACCGGAGGACCAACCTTTGGGAAACCTTCTCTTTCTGCCGTGACACATCGTGGAAGCAGTGGCCAAAGCAGGACTTTGGAACAGGGGCCAAATCTAAAAACCCCACCGGACGCCACAAGTAGCTACTCCTCGCGTTTCCCGCTTTGCGGGAAACGCTCGCACCGGGACCAGCGAGTAGTCATTTCAAACTTGATTACATCTCCCATAAGGCAGTGGGGCACCTTGAACATCGCCGACAACGCTCAGAGCAGACCAGGTGCTTTAAATCTGCACCGGAGGAACAACCTTTGGGAAACCTTCTCTTTCTGCCGTGACACATCGTGGAAGCAGTGGCCAAAGCAGGACTTTGGAACAGGGGCCGAATCTAAAAACCCCACCGGCCGCCACAAGTAGCTACAC
This sequence comes from Triturus cristatus, assembly GCF_964204655.1. Classification (NCBI taxonomy): domain Eukaryota; kingdom Metazoa; phylum Chordata; class Amphibia; order Caudata; family Salamandridae; genus Triturus; species Triturus cristatus. Next base: position 886,778,360 of record NC_140594.1, read on the forward strand.
CTCGCGTTTCCCGCTTTGCGGGAAACGCTCGCACCGGGACCAGCGAGTAGTCATTTCAAACTTGACTACATCTCCCATAAGGCAGTGGGGCACCTTGAACATCGCCGACAACGCCCAGAGCAGACTAGGTGCTTTAAATCTGCACCGGAAACGCGTACCGCGGGACATGCGCGGGACACGCTGGGCTAAGCCCGGGAAAAGGGCGGGCCCTCTTAGGCCCTCAGAGGCCTGAAGAGACAGGACTGGGCCAGGGACTCTGGTTGTTCCATCATATGATCATCGGACATTGTAAGCAAGCTTATTTTAATATTTTGTACTTAATATAGGACTATTTTACATTAGTGCCTATATTTAGTTGTGGAAAGAATTGTTTAGAGGATATTAGATATTGGTGTACCACCATTATTCTTCTAAAAGGGATTCCATTGCTACTACTGTTATTGGCATAGCTATTAGTTCAAAAGATCTAAAACCCTCTTTTGCATTTCGTGTATTTGTTATTTAGATCTTATTGATATGACTTCACGCGAAACAAGAAGTAGTAAAGCTGTGGCAGGTAGCTCAAAACTAACAAGAACATTAGACGATTTTATAGTACGCATCAACACATTAATAGACCAGGGTATTGTCCTCATGGACAGAAGGGTTTCTCAAGACCTCGCTTTAGCTAAAAGGTCCTCCATGGGTCACATTGCTACTGCTCGAACCCCAGTCCAAACCCCTGATAACACTTTAAGCAATTCTAACATCTTACATATAAATGCGGTGGTCCATAGCACTACCGGTGCACATTCTGATTTTCAAGACTGCAGTGTTCTTGACTCGCAGGGTTTGGTAACCACAGGAAGCACCTTGTTAGCCCCACAGCTAGATATCCAGGCAGATAGCAACAATATCTTAATAAGAGGGAAAAGGGAGGGAGCTATCCCCCAAAAAAGAAAAAGTAAGCGGATCTACAAAAATTATCCCTCTATTAAAACCACCAAAGTTGTAAAGATAGGGAAGTGTAATGAAAATGATATAGTCAATGTAAGAGCGGCAAGGGAAAGTCAGGGCCATGAATTTGAGAAAGAAGGGGCTGGCCCCAAAATACTACCGCTGAATATTATAGATGACATTCTTATAGACAATTCCCTAGCTGACATTCTATCAGATAGCCCAACAGCTGATAGTACAGGTATAAGTATAGGGAATGAAGATCTACTTATACCTTCCTTGACAAAAATATTTAAGACCCTACTCACTCCTACAGAAGTAAGATTAGATGGGATAGTAAAACAACTTATAGAATTGAAGAAAGAGATAAAAAATGATTACACTAGCCAGTCAAAAAAGGTAATTCAGGTACCAGCCCCTATTAGTAAAGTGCAGACATTAAAAACACCTGATAACGAAATGGAAAAAGGCAGAAATTCAGCATCTAAGGTCCCCACATCTAACTTTACCAATACTGATGTAGGTAAAACCAGTGCAAAGTCTCCTCTGGCGCATGGAACAGTAGTAAAAAAAACGGCTCTTTACAGTATACCTACACATAATGATGATAAAACGCACACAGAAAAGCGTAGGAATATTAATCTACCCCCAGAAGCATGTGATTACGTAGTCATCCTAACTGGGGTTCCGGAACTAGGCCCATCAACAATAGAACCGTATGGGGCGCTCAAAAACAAAGTGTCACATTGGCTAAATACTAATCACCCATTACCACCAACAACAAGAAGTAACATCTTAATGGTAGAGAGGGCCCCCTGAGTAGGTTACAATAGAAAAAGAACACAAGGGTCATATTATCTGAGGACCCTCGGTCAGTGGGACATATTTGCTCGGGGGTGCCTAGAAAAAACGGTTCATCGATTGTGGCAAGACCCCTGGCTTATTTTTATACGCCAATGGAACAGCATGATAATAGATGGAGCTGGACCAGGGACACAAATCAAGTTAGGGGTGGAAATGGGCGGGAGTTGTATAGGGACTCAAATTCTAATAGTTGGAAAGTGGGGGGGGGGATAACGGCTGGACTGTAATACAACGTAGGGCCGGGAGGCCTCAATACGGTAGTATGCAGCACCGTGGAGAATGGATGGGCCCGCAGTTTGTTCAACCCTTCATCCCCTGTTACAATAGGTTCAGTGGATTGGAGGCCGTTGATTGACTCACAGTACATGGGGAGGAACATAAATTTATTTTCTGCCCATCCGTCTCACCGGTCATTCCTGTCACGTCTGTTACCAGTCCACCCAGGTCATCTGATCAACATGATAGCTCGCCTCGATTGCCCGGTATACAGGGGGAAAATACCATATTTATAAAAAAACTTCAGGAAGTTCCAGGGCCAATACTAGGAGTTGACCGAATAGACCAACTAGAGCTGAGTGAACAGAACCATACCAGGCCAGGAGCATCTAGGAGGCCAAGTAAAACCTCACCAGCCGTTAGCAGCAGCTTAAATCATGGCCCCTCTTTAACGAAGGTTGTTTCATGGAATGTTGCAGGAGTGGGCTCAAAAATAAGTGACCCTGATTGGAACCATTATATAAATTCTTTTGATATCTGTGTTCTACAAGAAACATGGGCTACGAAATCCATGCACAGAGTTGGGTATAGAACTTATCAGTTGGATGCAGTTCCATCAGTAAGAGGCCGTCCTTCAGGAGGGTTGATAATATGGGTTAGTGTGTCTATTAATATAGCCATCCAGCAACTAAGAATTGACTCATTAGATATACTTGGACTGGAAATGGTTACCGTTGATAAACGGGTGATCCATCTTTTTAACGTATATAATAGACCGTGCCCATCTTATAAGGAGTCACTATGTATTGACAAACTAGAGTCAATACTGGATACTCTGGACCCGGAAACAAGCATGATTATATGTGGGGACATGAATTGCAATTTTGAGCCCATTGTAGGAATGAACAATTTGTATGAGGATGAAGATAATGCTAATGGTATACCATCCTTATCTAGTAATGGGGTGGTTGCTGGTACTACCCTAGCTTTTCAAATCACGAGGGTATTGGCAAGCCATGGACTGAGGGCATGCAATGGGCGTTTACCATCTGATAGCCCCAAGGCACCTACTTTTTTGAGACGCAATTGTCAAAGTATAATTGACTATGTTATTGTTTCCTCGGACCTGTGGCCATATACAAAAGACCTGACGGTCAAAGTAAGATCGGACAGTGATCATCGTCCCCTTGAAATTAGTTTTGTAAAGAGCTTAATAATGGAGTTGGAAGCTAAAGAGGGAGGATACCAAGCAGCCCCAGATAATGTTATATTAAGCAACAATCGACGGTCTGTTAAATGGGCATATATCCTAGAACAAGAGGAGTTAGTGGCAAATATTTATAGCTGCCTTACATATATATGCCAACATATTCGATACCTATAATCCCTTTAAAAGTGAACCTGGTCAATTTCTTAAATTACACAAAGCGTTCTTTAATGAACTATTAGAACTCATGACTAAAAGACCAAAAAAAGGGACGGGTGTTGTGAATTTACAGCCTGTAGGTAAATTATGGTTTAATAAAGAATGCCGAATAGTAAAATCTGTTTTGATTGAATCGGTTAAAACCAAAAACCCACTGGCAGTTAAGGAAAGTAGGAAATTATACAATAAGGTGCTGGCCAACGCAAAGTCTTTATGGGACGAGGAATTATGGTCCTGTATGCTGATGGCATCTAAAACGAAGGACCAAAAGTTATTTTGGGAAACAGTGGCCAAGGATAACAAAAGGGAGAAGGGCTCAAGAGAGGTTTTTCTTGATGAGGCAACTTGGATTGACCATTTCATGAATTTGTATGCCGCTCAAGGGGCCGAAGGTGCAGTGCAGGAAGAGTATGCTTTGTCGCTTGTAGATGCCGAACCCACACAAATAGTTTTTGACTTACAGGAAACAGAATTAGCCATTAATTCAGTCAAATACGGGAAGGCTCCAGGGCTTGACAAAGTACCAGGCGACCTATTCAAGCATGAATTGGACATCTGGGTACCATACCTTAATCATTTGTGTAATACTGTTGCGGCTGGGGAAGCAATTCCGGACACATGGAATGGAGCGGAAATTATTACTATTTTTAAATGGGCGATAGAAGCAATCCTGCTAACTACCGCCCTATAAGCCTTTTAGATACAACACAAAAAATCTATGCTAGGCACATATTAAATCGCATTAATACATGGTTGGAAGATGAATCAATTTTAACAAAATACCAAGCCGGGTTACGAGCAAAAACAGGAACCATTGACCAAGTCCTAAGGCTTTGTTGTTTGTATTGGAAATATGTCACCCTTCGCAAAGGCCACCTGTATGTAGCATTTGTTGATTTACGGGCGGCATTTGACCTTATCCCCCGAGAACTTTTGTGGGAATCATTGAAAACCCAGGGACTTCCAGTAGATTTATTAAAATTGGTCATGGGGCTACATACGGACAACTATGCCAAGGTTAGGTGGGGTCCAACTGGGGAACTAACAAAAGCTATTCCGATAAAGAGGGGAGTACGCCAGGGGTGTGTACTGGCCCCGACTTTATTCTCCCTGTTTGTTAATGACATTCCGTCTTATATGGAGAGCAGTGATAATGATTCACCAAGACTGGGGGGCGAACGGGTCTCGTCCCTCCTTTTTGCAGACGATACCATCCTCATTTCCCAAACACCACGGGGCCTTCAAAATCTACTGGAAAGGTTTCAGTCCTATTGTATTTCGAAAGGTTTAGAAATTAATACTAAAAAACGAAATATATGGCCCTGAGCCCGCATAAAAATTTCTGGAAAAATTTAATGTTAAATGGACAGAAGCTTGATTATGTGCAGAATTTTATTTATTTAGGTGTATCTATAGATTCATCCTTAGCATGGAGATCACAGCTAGAAAGGACTAAGATAGTCTTTAAACAAAACTGTCTCCCAATCCTTAAAAGACCTAATAAATGCTTGAACAAGGCAGTAACCCCTGCCCTAGAGATCTTCAAGTACAAGGTACAATTAGCGGTACTATATGGGGCAGAATTATGGGGACCTGCATGTAGAAGTACATTTGAAAGCCTTGAGAACAAGTTCCTTAGGGGGTTGTTAAAACTATCTACTACTACCCCATTGACACCCCTCCTTCTGGATCTAAACATGAAACGAACAGATCAACACGCAATATTAAGACCATTATTGCTGTGGGTCAGACTGTGGACGACTCCAGAATTACTTGACTACAAGAAAGGCTTGAAAGAAGTTATGGATCTCGATAGCTGTAATAAAGTTTATTGGTTCAAGCACGTTAGAACTTGGCTGGGCATGATTGGATTAGCCCATTTTTGGAATGATCCTGAGGCTATGAACTCGTGCTCTAGGAAAATTGTTAAACTATCATTTTGGTCATACGTGAGCTACGAGTCAGTGTACATAAAAACCCATGGTCCATTGACTGATAATTTTTTATTGTTTAAAGCACTTTTTGAACCTTTTTTAGATGAGATCCATCCGCCGTTATCAAAAACTCTGTACCTAAAATTTAGATATGGTACACTTAGAACCAAGGCGCTTGAAAAAAGCTGGGCGAAGTTAAGTAGTGATCTTTGTACTTCATGTACTCATGATACAAAGGAAGATGATTTACATATACTTCTCTTTTGCTCCAGCTATGCAACACCAAGGAAAAAGTGGATAGTGCCGCTTTGTCTTAAAATTGGTTCGAGATCCTATAAGGAGGCTGGCAGAATTCTAAAGACTGACACCAGCCAGGTGATAGTTTTTGGAGTCAGTAGATTTCTTCTTGCTGTTAACTTCATTAGAATAAAGTTGGGCCTACATTTTTAATATAAATGCACAACTATTGTTCATCAAAAATCTCAAAATGATTAGGATGATCATGTACTCAAATCGCATGTCTAATTATCCAACCTGGAGGATTATTCAAAAGTTTTAAATTTATTTATTTTTTAAATTTGATATAACCTTTTAAAACTATGTCCTAGCGGTTAGTGATTTAATTATTATTTTTAATAGTTCTTAAATTGTATTTATTATTAATTGTATTATTAATTGTTGTATAATTTTCGCCCAGGTAAATTGTGCTTGTTAAAGAATCTTGTAATTAGATATTGTGTACTCGGACGCAATGAATACACATAGAAATAGGTTAGCTTAATTGATCCTGTTATCCTTTTTGTGTTAGGTAATGTCAAATTGTAAGAGAAATGAATGTTTTTATTGTATCTTTTATGATGCGAATGCGTCGAAATAAAGATTTAAATGAAATGAAAATGACATATGTAGCAACACACAGTATCTCCTTTAAAGCCCACATGTGCCCACAGTCCCTGCATTATATGCATAGTGCACACAACCATAAAACATGCACCCACCATGCAGCAGACTACTACATTCCATAAAGATTTGGAGCATAATATTCCTTATTATATATCACTGCAACCCACATTTATAATACTAATCCCTTCCATGTGCACATGCTGCAACTTCTTCCTCACAAGTAGACCACCATGCTCATGCCTGCAATATATCCATGCAGCACACTACCTCCTTCACCATAAGCATCTAGCACACAGCCCCCTTCTGAACACATGCCCTTTTTATATAAACAAACAAAACATAGCCAAGTATCATACACTCTAACATACATGAAAGCAGTTCCTTTTACTGTGCAAATGTATTGCAATGTTCCATTCTTACACAAATGCAGTACATATTCTTTCCACACATACAGTACACTGTGGCCTAGGATAGACACACCTACACTTCCCCCTTACGAAGCAAGCTGCCATGTCCACCTGTGAAAGCACACTGTGCACTGCAATGTAAACGTTCACATAATACCACCTTCTGTGCATGTATATCAGAGAGTTCCCTACTATACTATACTTTCTATATACACATTTATCACATTTATCACAGCCCCATTCCATGTACGCATGCAGCTCATCACCACCTATATACATTTAATGCAGCTTGTAGCTTCTGTAACATCACAAATGCAGCACACTTCTTTTCATATACATATGAAGCACACAGCTCTAATCACCACACATATGCGCACACTACCTCATTTTATATACATCTTCAGACCACTATCTCCTATTTACACAGGAAAGGCACGGTCTCATATATAGGTACGTGGCACCACTCTGTCAATTGCACAAATGAAGCACAGTATCCCATCCCAGTTGTACACCTGCATAACACTACTCTATTACACACTGAGGCAGCAGTGTTGGAATGGTTTGTGTTCAACTATTACAGACATTATTGCAAAAAAAAAAGCCATCAGTACATACACATGTGTGCTGAACACTGTGGACATTTTGAAATTATACTTTAAAAATAAACAATTCCAAGATGACCACTTGTGCGTTGACTACAAGCACATGCAAGTACGTCCATGTTGGAATGCCTTGGCCATGCATTATGCCAATTCAAATAAGCACTGGCAAGTCAGTTAGTTCTGTGTCTCCATATTAACTGCACAACCTATCTACAGTTTAATGTTAATATATTCAATTTTTACTATATTTAACTGTGTTTATATTAAAAATGATATTTTTGTTTTCAGTATTAGTGAATAACTTTTTGTTGTTGTTGATATTTTTGTTATTTACATTTTAAGTAGAGGATAACAATATTTCCGTGCTCAATATTTCTGACAAGATATTTATGATCCACGATATTTGTGCTTTCGATATTTTGTCAGTGAATCAAATGGAAAAACATGGCTGCGGTACAATTTCAATAATTGTTCTGTTTAGCTTATTTCTCCTGTTTCTTCATTCTCAACAGTTTTTTATTTCTTGTGGCATGTCTGTTTTCAGCCTCATGTGAAATGGGACATAAAGTAATTTTTATTTCTTTTGCTTTTTATCACTCGTTATATGTATGGTTTTGAACTACACCATAAGCTTTCTGTTTGTAACTCGTTTCTCACATTCACATTCAATGATCTGGTTGACTCTACTATGATATTCCATTAACTTTGTCTGCGATTGGTTGTAAATGTTCTCAGTGCACTATTTCTGCATTTCTGATGTTCTTGCTCTCAGGTTATCGCCTGCCAATGCTTACCTATGGTGAAAGTAATTCATGAGCCCTAACATATTACTTTGAGCTGAATCATTCCTATATTCTGGACTTATATATTGAAGGTTTCTCATCTTGCATAAAATGTAGTCACCTAGATTGATAGCCTCATAAGAACATAGAATTGGATTTAACTATGCTACTCACTAGTTGCTGTGAAATGTTCCTAACATCACTACATCATTCTTTCTGTCTTCAGTGCGACAGTCTTTGTACCTTCCATCCTTCGCATGCCTTCTATTTCTGAGTCTCATGCCTATCTGCCATTCTCTTATTGTAATTCTGCAAAAATCTGACACTTCATTTCATAGACCACAAACTCTTCTGCTTTAAAATGCTATACCTGCAACTTGAAAATGCTATACCTGCAACCTAACATTACGTAATCTCAGGGAGCCAATCTATCTCACCGACCATTCACCGGAAACCACATAGCCCCCACTAATGATCGCAGCTAACTGATACTAATATAATCTATCACAAAGTATGCATGCATTTTTTTCTTGAAAGCACATGACTAATCGCAATAACCAACATTTAACCACTGGATCAACCATCAACCTTGGGTTGTGGAGTAGCGTGCTATTCACCGTAAAGGCTTTCAACGCCGCATCAGGAGTAGTAAAAGCTGTAGAAATACAATTACAGTTATAATCATTTCAAGGCATTGGTGTGTTTTTGCTCGCTCAGTCTTTTTTCCATTTCTATCAGACGTCCTAGTTCCTTCTTTGACAAGTCTGTTAATTAACCCCTCGTATTTTTGTATATTTTTCAGTATTTTTCACTGGAGCAATATTAAAATCTATCAATTTTTCCTCTACTTTTTTGCGCTTTGACACAGCTCACATGAGCATTTGCACACATCCGGAGCATTTCATAGAGTACGTAGATGTCAAGATGGCACCCACGCACACACTTCAGGCCTAGCGTCTGCTGGACACTGCAAGGGCTGAACCACAGTGTAAATATTTACAGTACTCACATTTTCACTTTCCCCAAGAAGCGTTTTTACTCTGTTACCCCGTTGCCTACTTTCTTATATTCCTTTTAAATAGTATCCTCTACTCTTCAGACCCTCCACCTTCACTAGGAGGTAAATGCATGTTGGTGTGTTGAATGATTCCTCTTTACTGCAACCACTATTCACCAGTTGTCCTTAATGAGTATTGCATATGTTTTTTCACATGTACTTGGTCACTTTTTCTATGAATTCCAAATAAATTATTTCACTCTTTGTTGCCCAGATTTAGCATTACTACATTTACTGTTTTATACTGGTCTGTTTTGTTGATGAGTGCCCAAAGTGAGTCTACCAACATGTAAACGATCCAAATTAATGAATTTATTTTCTGTGTACTTGGGCTAAGAATCTTTGATATTATCTTTTTGTAGAGTATCCTGTGTTCACACATTTATTATCCCGATTCTGGTGTTGATCCATAACTTATAAGATGGCCACTTTCACTAACAGATACCTACACTCTGCCTCACTTTCACTCGCACACATTCCCAGAATTCTCAATAGCAAAACTGGAGGCTGCTCATTCTTCTACATTGCACCCAAGACTTGGAACGACCTCCCTCAACACATCAGAGCCTCCTTCTCACTTCTTGAGACCACATACCTACATACCTGCACATGCGTCTGGAGACCCTCTCGAGTGGTTAGTGTGCTATAAAAATCAATATAACATGACATAATAGATGATCGAAACATCATTGACGAGTAAGGCACCATAAACAGTCTTTAATAATTATTTTCTTAAGGATTACAAAACTAGAGAGTGAAAAGAGAGCCTGCTCACCTTCCCTCATAAAGATACTCAACAAAGAAAAAGTGAGCACGCAGCCATACTTTGTTTGTCTCTCTGCTTGAGATGTCCTTCACACGTCCATGTGGAAAAAACACTTTTAGGCTTTCTTAAAAGATCCCTTAGCCACTAACTTAGTTGGTGGCATTCTTCATTATTGGGGTCCCAACTCAAGATACCTAGTGCATCAAGGGTGTGCTACATCACCTGATTCCAGCAGAGTGTTTTTTTGGGGTGTTTCTCAAGTTAAGAAAAAGTTAATTACATTTGCCTCTAGGTTGCCAGCAAAGATTAAAAGCGGTGGTGGATGTGCTTTGAGAAGGCAATGAACTCTCACATCCTCAGTTTCGTTTGACATGTTTCAGTCATAATGTTTAAAAAACCAAAGGGTCAGTATGGCTTTCTTCAGGATCAGTATTGTGTGCGCTCTAAGGCATGTAACAGTATCACAGGTCGTAACTCACGGCTGCCTGTGTTTACTTAACTTGTGTCTCTTGTATTAAATATAAGAAATGAGAAATACATAATTTGCTATACAGTACTTTAAACATTCAAGGGAGCATGGGCTCCCAGCTCGCTTATGCCCTGCATAAAGTTCCAAATAAGATGGAACCTCCGTGCCCCTGAAAGAATTTGCATTGGACTGCTAATTGTGCTCTGCATCGAAAATCATGCAGATAAATACAGGATGCAGACAAGGCCCTGCATGGTGTAGCTGTACGTGTTGTGTGTAGAGCATTGTGAATTTGCACGCACTGCAATGCTGATGGGAGGGTGATATATGAAAAACATGCTTCGCGGTGGGTAATAAGGTTCATAGTGATTGGCTTAAAAGTGATAATGCACACAAAGTATTGTGAAGAGAATGACATAAACACCAAGCACTTTTCAAGAATCAAAATCACATACTTGTTGCTCAGTATTTCTTCACAAAATGGAGGCTCCGAGGGGGCGAGCCCTGCAGTCACACACTGTTAGGGATCGCATGTAATGTAACAAGATCCTTCCTCGCTGGGTTATTTTTAGAAAAAGATGCTGATGTTTAGCCTCCCAGCCCACACTTACTTCATCAAGGTTGATCGTCCATTTGAGTTACCTACTTTCTGACCTCTGGAGCTCCGTACTCTGCTTTGCACCCAGCTGCGCCTTACTAAATACTGTTTAGGTATGCATCACATGCATGTGGGTGTGTCCAAGTCACTACCCCGGCGTCATCATGGAAACCCTAGTCGCGCGTATGTGCTGCAGAGCGTAATTGTGGCTAGCAAAAAGCACAATGAAAAATGGCAAACGTGGTAATTAAAAGTACATTTTAAAGAAGGGAACTGAGGCTAAAGGAAGGTTGTGTGTACATTTAGCCATTCGTTGTGTGTAAATTTAGCCATTCGTTACAATGTAGATCTAGGGGGTCTGTGTTATCCCCCATTTTTATGATTAGAGGGTAGAAATAGAGCTATAGTAAGGTATTCAGTGTGGCAGTTGAGTCAAGACTTAGGTGGACAGGGCTCATAGTTGTATACTTTTCCATGGGATGATATCCTTTAGTCTGTTTTCTGTGTAGAAAGCCAGTATTTCCATTGTTGTTCCTTTTCAGACAACTGTCTTTCTGTTTGACTGTTGTTACTCTACAGCTGTTATATGAAGACCCATGTCATATCATTGGTGATGTGGCCTTCTCTGAGGAAATGGTCCATCATTTTGGTTGTGTTCCTCTTGCAACAGATATTACTGAGGCGTTCGCAGATCCGTGTCTTTATTTTTCTTGTTGTCATGCCAACATAGTTGAGACCGCATGAGCAGGTTAAGTACACTACATTGGCGGAAATGCAGTTTGTATGCTTCCTGATTGTTTTTGTGGAGGTTGTCAAATGGCAGAAGCAGCAGTTCCCACACGCATTGTGTCCTGTGATATTGGGAAACCCCCAGTTATCCTGTACAGGGGCTCTGATTTCAGGGCTTTTTTGAGGCGGGTGGATACTAAGCACTCCTTGAGGCTCCTTGCCCTCTTAAAAGAAAAAAAGGGGGTTTCCCATCTTAGTTTGCCTGTTTGGAGTATGCCCCAGTGTTTATTAATAATTTGTTTACACTGTTGAAAATAGTTTTATAGGTGGTGACCCATGTAAGAGGGACGATGTTATTGTCACTTGTGTGACTTTCCAAACGAGCTTCTCTATTTTAGTTCTGTGTCTGTTTTCGCGGTTTTTATCACCCTTTCGGGGCAGCAGCAGTCCCGCAACTTCTCTGTCAAAGCCTTAGCTTGGCGATTGTAATCCGATGTTTTGTTGCAGTTTCTTCTTAACCGGAGGAATTGACCATAGGGTAAGTTTTCCCTCCAAGGTCGGGTGTAAGCTGTCAAACCTTAGTAGCGTGATTTTATCTGTAGGCTTCTGATAAGTTTTGGTGTAAAGTTCTTCAAAAATGGTAACATGCAGAAACATGAAGGATTCTCTGTTCGTGGTGTGGGTGAATTTCAGATTGTTATCACAGTTATTAACCCAAGTTAGGAAGGGGGCAATAGAGGTTTCAACTCCTTCCCAAATGATGAGTATATGTTCTACGTCCCATCTCCATAGAACAATGTTCTGCTTATACAGATTGTCGGTGTGCAGGATATGTTTGGTTATACATACACAATCCAGCCACGCTTGGGGTAAATGTGCTTCCCATGGAAGTCCTACATTTCTGTAAGGTACAATGTGCCCTCACATTCAAAGTAGTTCCTTGTAAGTGCCAGGCGTCCACATTCAAGGATGAGTGCTTTGGGTGTTTTGTATTGCCATTCCTCTTGTTCCAGAGCTTCCCAGATGACTATAAGTGTATCCTCCTGTGGGAGGCTTGTGAAAGACTCTCCACATCGAGGCTTAGTGACGTGTTCTTTTCTGGGTCACACTTGATGTCCTTCAGTAGACATAACAAGTCTTTTGTGTGCTTCAGGTACGTAGAAGCTCTCTTTACCAATGGTCTCACATAAAAATCACAAAAGTGGGATAGAGGCTCCAGTATAGAGTCTATCCCTGACACTAATGGGCACCCCGGGGAGTTCTGTTTTTTTGGAGTGTGTAGAAGTATGGTGCTTTTGGGCTTCTTGTAAAAAGAAATGATGCCTCTTTTTTACAGATCGATCTGTTTGCATCAACTGTCTCAATGAGGTTCTTTATTTCAGATCCATTTTGTCAGGTCTTAAGAGAGAATTCTGGAAAAAAAATTCTATTTCGCAGGAGACTGAGATATTCGGTATTGTAGTCCTGTTTGTTCTGAATTACAACTGTGCCCCCTTTATCTGCAGGTTTTAAGATAATCTTCTTTCCCATTGTCAAGTACTTTAGTGCCATGGTTTCTTCCTTACCTATATTGTGGAAGACATCCCTATCTCCTTCTTGTAGTGTCTTTATATAATTAAACATTGCCTGTTTGAATATTTATACCTTAATAGGGATCGTGGAAGGATGGGCACAGAATGTAGATTTTTACCTTCAAATCTGTATCACCCCTGTCCGTGCTGCCAGAGACATCAGTTTTTCCAAAAACAGCCTTTGGCTTGAGGTTCCTAAAGATGTCTGCCAGTTTGCAATGCAGTCAGAACTTATCAAGGTGGGCTATAGGTACAAACCCCAGTCCTTTATTTAGGACTTTTCATTGCATTTCTTCAGTGTTAGACAGATTCATTAGTATATCAGGCCCCTGCTTGTTAATAATTTTCTTAAATATGCATCTACTTCTCTTGCACTCAACACTTTGTTTCTCTGTACAAACACTATAAGTTATATTTGTAAAAATGATGACGCAATTTATTGACATATACTGTTCTATCATTCATTGTTCACTAATTGATTATATGGTTTATTAAGTGAGACATGACAATATGTACAAAAAAAATATTTTATTGATACTGTGCTGGAACATTGTTGTTGTGTACTATTTCTAAAATAAGGTGTGCTTTTCAACTTTAGAAAGTTCAGAGCCCTGCACAGTTTCTCAATAACCACAGACTGCCACTATTACCTTAGAAATACTGTACCCTTCCTTCTCTTACCGCCCTTCCTGATGCACACCAACATTCGCAGAATATGCACTAAATGTTGAGCCCAAAGGGTGCCCTCAAAATTTAGTGGGCAAGCCCACGTGCACAAACAAGTATGATAACTACAGGCAATTTGATAGGCTGCTCTCCTGTGGGAAAATGGTACATCTAGCATTGCTACTGGGCCTTAGCAAGGCAGCATTGGGATCAGAGTCAAATAGACTGCAGCAATCTTTGAGGAAAATAAAACACATTATTCTGGGAAAGTAAGTCACAATGCTAGAAGCTGGTAAGAGACTCAACCGCGCCAAGTACTGTCTGGGCCCTGCCTGAACCCCATCCAATAACATACAGATCAGCTGTCTACCTTGGCATTTTCCTGTTCAACTGCAACAGGTAGCCCACTGACCTTATTCATTGGGCCCCTCCCAATCAGCAGCAACTCACATGCAACCCGAAGTTTGATCATTCATGTGACATGGCATTCTACTCAGTCCTTCCTATCACATACTTACAATGCATGTTTTGGGCTCTACATGCATCTTGAGGCCTACTTTATGTACACACCAGTTCTTCAATTAACCTGCTGCCAAAAGCTAATGATGTGGGTCTCTAAGAACAATACGTCACTATTCAGAGCAGAGCATAGCTGCCTTGTTATGCATGGCTTCCATAGGAAGCGTCTATTGTTTACATCAGATTTTAAATCTGGTAACTCAGTGCTATGACGTAACAACAGTCGATTTAAAAAAACTTGTTACCCAATGTTGCTAAATCATAAAGACCTTCCATGCCGGGCTGACAGGGCTGCTTGTCTCCTTTGAGTGAAAGCAGAAAGCACAGCTGCAAGAAGGGGGGGGGGAGGGCAGGGAAGGTGTTGGGGCTTGGTTAAGAAAGGCAGATACCTTATTATTTCACATTAGGGTCTTGCAGAAGAGGCCATATTACATATGACTCTCACATTTCTCCTCTGCCCATGAGCAGCTCTCATTGCCACTCAGAGCCCTTATTGAAAAACACCCCCATATTTCACTGTACCCATCTATTCTTTATATATTCAGCTGATATCCTCAGAGGTAGGGCTTATCAGTTGTAGGTCAGATCAGGGCTCCACTGCCCACCAACTCTAAGTAGCTGTCATCCTTCAACAAGCTCACCACGCCAGCATTCCAAACTTCATCACATCACATTCCTTTTCTGACCTAGTTTTCTATTGCATTGCACACACACAGCAAGCAAACACTCACAAGCCAAGAGACTACAACAGTTCCACATGCATGTGCTGTTGTTGTTCTCATCCCTTACAGTAGTATCATTATCTTTGGTACTGGCGTGCACTCTCCCCATTCATCCAGTTCCATGGTAGAGAACGCAATACAAACTGCAGGAGGCATTAATCTTTTGGGTCCATTCCTCACAACTAGAAATGTTGATCTTTCCTGAGGAGGGTTCGGTAGAAGTTTCTCTTTGCTCATCAGCATCTTAAATTCTTCAAACCCTGCTGGAAAAATCAATTACAAAGTGGGGTTGCTTTGTGTTTACTTTTTAGTATCCATTGCTCCTTTAAGGTTAACGGTTTATTTGAACGCAGCACTCTACTCCCTGCAACTCAACACCTTCTTTTCCCTTTTAGATTTTTTTAATAGCCTGGGCAATACTTTACTAATTATTCTGTACTGGTGTTATACGATCTGAAAGTGAAGCTTCCTCTTAATATTAATTCAGTGTTTTACAATTAGGACATTCACCCTTAATCTAACAGCTAGTTGAAAATAACGTTACACGTCTGATTTTATTTTGTAAATTGAACATGAGAAAGAAAATGCTC
Source organism: Triturus cristatus (assembly GCF_964204655.1). Lineage (NCBI taxonomy): Eukaryota > Metazoa > Chordata > Amphibia > Caudata > Salamandridae > Triturus > Triturus cristatus. The sequence continues at coordinate 886,794,117 of NC_140594.1, forward strand.
TCCCATGTGGTGGTACAAACCACTGCTCTGCCTTTGACTGTGAGAAATCCAACACTGATTTCTAGAAGACAGGAACATCCTTTTAGAGGCAGGTGCAGTTTGTGACAGTGCTCCTCTGCTGAGTGAACCTGGCTTTTGAGATCCACCTCGCTTCCACCCAAGAGGCACCTGTTGGGACCGAAATGTCCCCTGCATGTGTACCGGAGTGTTCACCTGCTTCTACTTGGTATCTTGGTTTTTGACTATGACACTAGCCTCACTCTAATCTACTGTGTGTGCAGAGGGCAAGGCATGTCTCTTGAAATGAAATAGACCCTGCACCTGGTGGCCCATACCATAGATGCCCTTGTTGCACAGACAGGGGACTACTGTCCCTTTCCTGACCTTTTCACACAAGATGGAGATGAGGCTGTTTTCCCAGAGAATGGCCGTGTATTGCTGACATTTCTCAGTCATTGGAACTGTGTTGCTGACAATGCTGACAGGAGATCCTGTAGAAGAGCCTCTTGACTCTGGTGGCAGGGTAGGTGTTCAAGATATAGATGAGGGGATCAGTATCTCCTCCAAAGTAGTCACAGTTCTTTGTGACAAGAAGTAAAGTAGAACCAATTCTTGACACACATTAATGTTTTCCAGTTAGTGTGGTCTGACTATATGAATTACCAGAGCCTGGATCAATAAGAGAACTGGGGTCGACAATAGGACAATTAGTCACCCACAATGAACAGGAACCAAACAGTTTCAGATCAGGGTGACAATGTATGATCTGTGATAAATCAGTAAACGTATATCAAATAACATTGTTTAACACATTTAGGAAGACATTGGAAAGTGCCCCAAAGTTCTTTGACGAAAATTAAAAATCCTAGTTACTAACAGACTTGGAAACATGCAATACAAAGACCCAAAGATCACAAGCAAGTCTATTGAAAACATCTTTGTAATGGTAATGTTGTTGGTCCAAGTCAACTCAACTCAACAGCTGAAGCTAGTCCAGTGGCTCTGGAGAAAGCTTTTGCTTTTTGGTCATTTTCAGTAGTCAGTGCCCAAAGAATGTATGTGCAACATTCTACTCTGAACTCTTCAGACAACCAGATAATGGATTATATTTTCGTGGTCAAGACCCAGCTTTTAATACTCGGTGAAAAGCCTGTGGCAAGGAGGACGTGGACTGGGAGGTTGCACTCATACATCCCAAGCACTGTCATACTGTTAACAGCAGAAGAAGACTTGCATAGGCACTCAAAGGGTGATGGGTAATTGACTCAGGTATCTTTGCCCTGCAAGATATACCCACCCAAGAGACAGCAACATGTACAAGATCCACAAGCAGCAACATTAAATGAACATGTGCAGAGGAACAAAGGCAACCATTGGGGGTACTGCAATCATTGTGACCTCTGGAGGGCACAGCTCACACAGCGCATGAACTCCCCCACATGTAGCTCATGCACACAGGACCACAGCACACACAGGAGGAAGTGAAGATGCCCAGTTATAGGGGACTAACTTGAATTTCCTTCGAGAAAATAAACACAGTTTCAAGTGTACTGTTAAAAGGATCTGTGTTATCGGATATTATGTAGCCATCACCAACTACCAGCCTCACCACACCATGCTGCAGGGGCTGTGACCACCCTCCACTATAGGAGGGAGTACACTCTATGTGCACTTTCACCCAATACAGCGTAAACCTGGTTTGGTTCAGCAAACTAACATGGCATATCTCCAGTGGTTTAGAAGACACAGAGATGACCGGGAAACATGTCAAACCAAAACAATCAAATAAGCACAGGATGATATAGATGTCCTTGTTTGCTCTTACACAGAACTGATTGACTTGCAGTTACTCTGAGTCAGAGATTCCCTGGTATTCAACTGTGAAAAACATCAAACATCCATCAGCACTCCCATGTGACACCCCTACTTCATTCTTTTATCAGAACTGGAGCACAAAGGTTCAACATGCCTTGAGTAGATGTTTTGATCTGCTGCTGCCCATGCCCTTCTGCTCAGTGAAAGATCTACTGGTCCACTGGCTTATAGGCCATAGAGGCTCTTGATCTAATTGAACACATTTGATGAAGTCATCCAGATCACCTGGGTAGGCAACCTGTAATGATACAGATCACTCCTCGCATTATGGAAGTTTCAAACATTTTGGCCTCTGTTTCTGAACATTTGCTCCACCCAATTGAAGAGGTGGTGGACTGTGCACACAGAGCCAAACCTACATTCTTCTGAGTTTGGACTCAATTTCTGGTCTTGCACAAGAGTCGTAAGAGGAACAAATTGAGTTGAGTGCTTGAGGGTGGGGTCCTTATGGTGAATCTCCATGAATGTAGACAGGTGAATCCTGTCCACTTTTCTTGCCTCCATGACCCCCTGCTTCAATTCTGAAGCCATAACGAATTATAGCATTTTTAAAGATTGAGTTCCTGCAACTTTCAACACCACACTACCTAAAAACTAAGTTGCATCATCACCTTCCATCTAAGATAGTAGCATTGTGCTGCAAATCGTTTGGAGTGATGTTGAGAGACCTTCATACTCAGAGGAATTAAGAATGGTATACAGAGTCGAACTTCAATTGTATGAAAAATATTTGTAAGAAAGCATGTGCTTCATACAATCAGACAAGCACTGAACATTCATCTAATGGGGATACGTATGTGCAACTTCTAACCACTAGGATAAAGGCCTGACTCTATACTTGACATTTTGTTTTTAAATACAGATGTAGTATAAGCTATGGTACTAATTTATTAAACACAATCTTGGGAGCAGGAAGCAATGCCTATTTAAACAAGCACTGGCAAAGTCATTAGGTATTTTTTTTTTAAAGGCTAATTTGCATACTCTTATACAACTGCAATTTGCACCCTTTTGATGCAGGCTGCAAGCTGTTAATAGAGGTCTCATTAGTGGGAAACACATGCTTGCAGTACCTAAAGTCATTACTCGAAGTCTCTTATAAACAATACATGTTATCAGCACACTTAAAAGTCAGTAACAGAGTGAAATCAGTGTACCGCCAACACAACAAACAGACATACATTATGACTAGGGCTCCCGGTTTTATGGTATTTATTTTTTTAACACTTCTGTCTGTATTTATCCATATTTATTTTTGGGCCATCTTATTGGTATTTATCCATATTTATTTTGTGTTTTGTAAACAGATGAGGTGATAACCCGTATATTTCTGAATTTAACGATAAACGTGGACTCATATTTTGATGCTTGTCAGGTTTTAGCACAATACACAGTGAAAAAGAATAAAATAATAAACCTGCATTAGAAAAATAGTGTAATAACACATATACATGTTGAGATATGCAGTAATTTAAGTGCATCTCATTGAGCTTTGTAGCTCCCCATGCTGCCATTATGTACAGCTACTGGCCTGTAGGTCATTCAACTCAGCAAGGTGAATCACTCAAAAGAAGCTAAATTATCTGTATTTTTCAGCTTTTAAAAATAAATACAAACAGAAGAGACAGTGTTTGTCTGTATTTATCTGTAAAAATCAGTAAAAACGGAAAACAGGGAGCCCTAATTATGACCTGTATAATTAACATGTATCCGAATATCAATAGATTGTCATTATTGATCACGGCCTATTTAATTGTGAACTATAGAATTCTAAAGAGAGATAGGAAAATCTAGTTAGTATAAAACATAACAAAAGAGTGATTTTTTTTAATGATAACATGACAGCAGAGGTGGTGTGCAGGAGACAGTTAGCATCAGGGGGTTGTGGACAGCAGGAGGCGGTGATTACAAGCGTGCTGGGGTGGTGGACAGCAGGAGGCGCTCCTGGCTTTAACCAAGTTATCAGAATAGAAGCAGATATTTCAGACCTTTCGGTGCATGGCTACACCAATGGACTTTTGCTTGGAAGGTCGGCTTTAAACCGAATGCTCAGAATAATCTTTGCATCTCTGATGCATAGTTCTCTGGTGCTCATACTGACAACTAGCTTCACATAATAGCAATAGACAAAAGAAATGCAATATAAAAAAAAAAAATCTTAAAAATAGCAGCATGGCATGCCTGTCGTTGAATTCAGTGGTATATACTACAAGAGACAAATAGAAAGACAACACCTCTGGATGTCTTCCCAGGTCATCGTTACTGAATGCACAAAACCAGAGTTGGGGAATCTCATACTGAAGTATACTAATGACTTACTACTCCTCCCCTATACAATTATAGACAGGCGGGTATGATATTCTTTTTATGACTGTGCTGCCACAGATTGTAAGAGGTGCATTGCATTGATACCATTACAAAAAAACAATCCTAGGTCTAGACATGCAGTAGTACCGTGGACATCATGTAACCTAGTCTTACTTTACGGTGTAGCTATATTTGTATCAAAAAGCCCTGCAATATGTATCATTTATTCTCCAATAAGGAATTCACTATATGAAATGAAATATACAAACTAGAAAACGTCAGGAGGTAGGTGGATAATCCAAACTGTCGAAATATTTTCACAGGATTGCTGTTTTACACATAAAGCAGAAAGTTAAAAGGTAATTTTTAATCTTATGTTTCAATTAACATTATAATACTTTGTGAGGCAGAAATCCAAAAACTGCAATGTATTGGTATCTGTTTATATAAACATTACTTCAACGAAAACAAACATTTTTTAAATGCTGGTTGATGTTAAAGTTTTAATTGAAATGTATTAAGGGGACAATTTTTAGGACGTTCAAAGCTGAAATGTGGATTTTTTGGTGAAAAAAGTAAAGTAAAATTTGACCCTTTGGAGCAGTACAATACGCCACTGTTTACTATGTTGAACTTGCAGCATCAAATTGGTTTTAAAACAACAGAAATATAAGCCCATCAAACTAAAAAATAACTGATATACTTATCTATAAACTCGAAAATAAGCCAAAAGTTGACAATGGACAATACATTTCCAGTTCTATATTATCCTTCTCTTTATAGCACATTACACTTATAATTTTTTTTCCCTATAAAATACCTTTAAATATCGATAACAGGCTTTTATTTATCAGAAGGAACTACAAACTGGGGACTAAAAGCCTGAATTGGCCGACAACTTTTTTCCATTTTGATGCCTCGGAAATAGGTAGGTTTAGATCTCACTTGTGGCAATGATCAAGGAAAATTGCATGTGACAAACATCCATGCTTTTCACTTTAGTTAAGTGGCGTAACGATTTCCAAAACAAGCTTGGGTGAGGCTGCAGAATTTCCAATGCAACATATAAGGAAATGTGGAAAGCGAGTTTATGCTTTTTTTCACAACCTCATCAAAAAGTCAAGTTTGACCTTAACCACGAGAGAAGATCTGTCCACACACTGATCCCGCTAACGTTAAAGTCACCATCTTCAGCCTTCATTGTTATTAGCATACCTTCTGCTGCTACTTTTGTGTCAGCAGAGCCTTTGAGCAGCCAGCTGTAATGATGCTGTAAAGCTTCCCAGGACACTTCAGGAGAACTGCTGGTCCACTGTCCAGAAGCAATACTATACTCCAAACCTCTACCCCAGCTGGACAGTAACTCCAGGTAGGCATCTCTAAATTTCGGATATCTGGATGACAATCCCGTAAGAAGTTTACAATCCAGACTGCTACAAAAACAAGAAAATAAGTTCGGATCGTCCATCAACCATTGCATGAGCAGTGGATCAGTCACAGAACCATTACTGGAGGCCAACATTAGGCCCACCAACTTGAAGACACGAGGCCTGGGAATAAGGGCGAGAAACTCATTCACTAACTCAAGTTTTTCCTTTTCTGACACGCTGGAATACTTAGTCTGGTCTTCCAAGTGTTTTGACAAAACAGATGCTTGCGTTTTTGCTTCAGGGTCCGTTGTCAGAGAGCAAGCATAGAAACTAGGGCTAGTTGCTTCAGCAGACGTCCCAAGGGGTGCACATTGTTGACCAAGAAACTGCAGGTCAGTTTTCCTGCCAAAAAAGAGAGAGGGGTTTGAATCCCACCCTAGACAAGTTGTGGACCCTGTGCTGCCAAGAGAACAAGTTGACGTTTCGGGTTTCATGCTAGGCGGGTTATTTCTCCCACAAAAGTCACCCGGGGTGATAGAAAGTAACATAATTGCGGCGTTTTTCTGGCGCAATGCATTGAGTAGAGTGTCTGCTAGGATGTCGCCGTCACCCTTGGGCCGCAGCCTCTGCAGGAGGTGCTGGCATACTGCCGGTGGGAGCGCAGGGTTCTGCAGGAGGATACCCCACAGAAGTTCTGCGCAACACTCCAGGTCGGAGAAGCAGAGAGGACGGCCCCCTAAGCCCGTGGCCTTCTGCTGCTGGGTGATGTCCTGCAGCCGCTGCTCCAGGGCCGCCCTGACCGTGCCATTGGCGTGGAAGCGGTGGTACAGGTGCTGGAAGTAGTGGGCCCATTGAAAGGCCCTCTGTACTGTCAGGTTGTCCCACGATTTTACGTGTTCGCTCCGGGACACGGTCAGCATCTCGGCGAAATGCTCCAAGTGCTGCAGGATGGCCTCCATGGTTCATCGCCTCTCTCTCCCTTCTACGTTAAAGGCGAAGGATGAAAAGGCCATAGTTTGTCACCAAGTTAAAGCTATCTTTCTTTCACCCACCCGAAACTATATCTCCCATGATAAGCACGTGCTTGCAGAGCATGTAACGCGTAATATCAGTTTAAAGTATTTGTCCCGGGAGCATTCCTTGACTTGCACTGAAGTTCTCTCCCAATCCCAAAACACTACGCAGAAAATGAGTTTGCACGCTACATTTCGTTTCTCGTATGTTTTGTTCCCTACACACGTGTTGTCTACGTCACCGCTTCGAAAAGATGCACAGAAGTCTGTTTTGGGGTTTTGTGTTAGTAATTCTAATAAAAGATAATGTTCAATATAAAAAAAGCAAGTACTACTGTCCTCGAAGTCAATGGATATGATTTAGAATTGTACATAAACTTAAATGTGTATGATCTTTTTTTTTTTTTTAAATAAACCAATGCAACATATTTTCCAATAATCATAAAAACTATTATAAGTGCATTATATCTCAGTAACTATGTAAAAATTGCGAACTATCTGTTCGTTAGAAAGGAAACTGTCACTTTACAAAATGGCTACTCCGTTTGCATTTTGCTAAGAACGCCCTAAAAATGACAATTAAGGTGTCCTTTTTCGTTGTCTACAACTTAAGACGTGTACTCCAACTTGAGCTGGGGGTGAGCGGCGTCCCAGCTGTTTGATGCTGTGGCTTGCGTTTCCGCTTCCTGCTCCAGTGCTGACGTTGCCTAGTTGAGTTGCCTACCTCTGACGGGAGCCTGAGCAGGTCACTCTTTCTCTCTTTGCAGCTCTCCTCGGCTTGTTCCTATCGTGATGGCTCCCAAAGGCGGCAGCAAACAGCAGTCCGAGGAGGATCTGCTCCTGCAGGACTTCAGCCGCAACCTGTCCGCGAAGTCCTCAGCGCTTTTCTTCGGCAATGCCTTCATCGTATCTGCAATTCCCATATGTAAGTGACTGAGCTTTCAAGCTGCGACTGTCCTGTGGTATGTCGAGCACTTGTTACCTTGCAATGTTTTATTAGTGTAGTATCTTTCATGAAAATAGCCCACTTCTCTAGAGCTGCTTTGCAAATGCTCCCCCTCTTTGCACAGGACATGGAGATGAGTTTGTATACGAGGGTTGGGGAATTGAGTATCGGATTGTAAGGACAAGGCAGGTTAGAATTAACGAGTACATGCTACAGTACGCAGTGTACGGCCCCTCTGTACGCGTGTATACCATTTTCACAAGTGTCTGCGTGTCCTATCTATGCTCCATCAACGTATATGATAGACTCCCTTAGATCATTTCATTTTGCATGTGAATTTTTTTCTTCCTACTATCCACAGTGGCAGCTGGTGTATTTTATACGTGTTCAGGCGGAAAGCTGAGACCCGAGTTGAACTCCATGATTTAGCGTAGTGAGTGAGTTTGAACTGAAGGAACGGTGATGGCGAAAGATGTGTTCATCATATGACAACCTCTTGAAAAAACATAAGGTTAATGGTGTGTTTTACGGCACATTTTTTCAAGAAAACACATTAGAAATATTACAAGCAGTACCCCAGGCATAATATAAAATTGGTTTGTTTGCAAAATGCCTTATAACTAACTATGCCAAGTTCACCGACATCCAAATACACGTACAATGTGTTTCTTTCCGTTAGTGCGTATCGTCCTCTTTACTTCATCAATTATTCAAGGCAAATATAGTTGGTATCCGCGTGGGCACCACACAAATACTATAACAAGCATTGGCATAGCCAATAGGTCTCGCCTTTGGGACGTTATAAGTGTTTAGCCATACAGCACATTATCCTGGGTGCTGTGCCGCCAGGGATAGCCAGCCAGAGATGATAAAAGACTGCCTTCCGTGCAAACCAATCAGGTGTGCTTCAGAAAAGCGAAATGTTTTTTACAGTTCAGTGTGGCTCCCTTGATTGAAAACATGGCCCGTGGTATGTTTATTTACTGCAACAAGTTAAAGAAAGGTCAGCATAACAATCATCGCACACACACGCGTGGTTCTGTGCGTAGCCAAACAAATAACTATAAAGAGACGTATAATCTGTACCTAGTGTCCTAAGAAGATGGAGCTATTGCGCATATGTAACCCTACATGACGACATAAAACTCAAAAGACCAGCGCTGTTTATGCAATCGAGAGGATATAAAGGTATGGCAGGCTGTTATGACATCTCGTTGAGTCCACAGTTGGTATCTCTGCACTCCAGAGCAGGAGGCCATCCACCCTGGCGGGGCGTGCAGCAGCTAGGCGCTAGCCATGAAGACTATCTAGGCACCTAATGTCACAGCCAATGAACAACTGAGGAGAAACGTCTCATCCAGTCCCATACCACAATGCAGTCTTTAGCGCCCATGGCCTGTAAACAAAGAACAAGTTAGCAGTTTCAGAGGATGTGGCGTAACATACAGAACTGACAGATTTGAGACTGAAGAACCGGGTTTGAATCTCGGCGTCTGCTCTCCCCATGACTACAAACAAAATGCAGATTGGAACAAATAAAAAAGAAAACAATGCTGAATCAAAACCAAATAAGGAATGCTCGGTAGTGCTGGCGCTGCTTCTCCTACGGCTCGGGCTGCACTGCTTGCTATGCCTGGGCATTGGGCAGTGATAACTGGGTGGGTTTGGCATTGGCGTATATTTATTGTTTAAAAAAAAAAAATGTGAATGCCATGTGTGTTGGGAAACTGACACAGGAGATGTGATTTTTCAAAGATGAAACTCATCATGGGGAGAAGTCAGTACTAAACTCATGGCTTATTTTACCACCATCTAAGATTGGAGCTTTAAAGTCAGTGAAGAAAACGGGATGAATGTCAAATATGTGCCTTTTAGTGAGGTGCCAAGTATAAAGTCTGAGGATTATGAAAATGTATTCAACCTCAGAAGCGGCGAGAGAGCTGTGTGTTCCCGCCGGAGCCTCGGGGGGGGGGGGGGGGGGGTACCGAGAAGATATGCATGACCTCTTACCCCGCACCAAGCAGGACAACTCAAAGAACCTCTTTCCCCACTCTCACCCGCTCCTTCTAACCTACTACCGGCTCCTTGGCCGATGAGCGGGCTAACCACGATACTGGCTGAAGCGAGCCAAGTGACCCAATTGGGGGCAAGAGGAAACCATCCCAAGGAGAAGAATGAGATGTGGGAATCCACCGCACATTCCCAGCGTGCCCTGAGAGCTACAGGCACCAAAAAAACACAGGCAAGGAGAAGGTTAGCGAACAAGAGGGCTATGTGTGTTTGGAAAAACTAATCCCGTCAGCGTAGTGGTTGAAAACATCAGCTATGCGCTTTAAACTCTGAAAGACACCAAACACATGAGCCGAGGCAATCCAAAACAAGCGTGCGCTTTGCTGTGGCTGCAGCTTGCATAGTTGACAAGCCTTGCGCTAAAAGTGGGGGGGAGGGAGTGTGGCCTAGAGCACACAGTGTTTCCCTTGCGGGAGCGAGCCAGGGGCAGCATGTGTTTGTAAGTTCATTACAAACATATGGTGTCAGGCTCGCTCCCGCAAGGGAATAGCCAAACGTGCACACGTTGCCATTGAAGGCAATGCTACGCGTGCACGTTTTTGGGCCACAAACTGTATCGATGGCTAAAGGTCTTTTTTAAGCAGCACATGTGCGCTGCTAGGCAAGACTTAAAAATGAGAGGGCTAACAATCCATGTATAGCATAGCATTTATCCTTTCCACTGCTGGTAGTAAACCCACAGGAAGCACTGTATATCCTTGATGGCATTAGTGTGTATAAAGGCAATTTCATATAGTGTCCCAAAGGGGATAAAAGTATTCTACGTTCCATGCTGATAAATCATATGGCTACTAAAGAAGTACAACAACAGCGCTATACCACCCTACTTTGACTGTCATTTTTCCATTACCCTTCTATCCCCCCCCAACAAAAATATAATGTACTCTATATTCAGACTACCCTACTTTAGTCACGCCAACAAAGATAGCAGTTTCTCTCATGTCTGCGGTTTTTCTTTATACTCGAAGCAATAAAGTAAAAAGAAACTACAATCATTGAGAAATATCAAAGGCTCAGGGCGGTATTAAGTGAACAAACACACCAAACTGTTCTTTTTTTACCATTGTTGGTCATGACTCCTGAGGAAAATTTATATAAAAATATCATCACCTCACAGGAGATCAAGTTTTTAAAATTCAGATTTTTCTTTTTTCCTTAAAGCAAAGCTTGACAAGAAGAGGGCATGCTTTTTATCCTAATTTTTTAATAATTATTATAAATGTAATTATCAATGAATTGTATTCACGTTACCTAATAATTCATAGAAACCAAAAACAATCCTTGAAACATGCACAAATAACAAGCTGCATACTGTACAGTGTAACAACAAGCCCTTTCCTATCCAAACTCCCTAACTGAATGATGATGGTGTAAGCGGTGCTAATTAGCAACATTGCCATGACAGTTACCCTCCTGTTTCAGTGCTGAACCTCCATATTTTTGGTCCTCCTGTCCATGATGTATGGTATGGCCTTGACCTGGGTCTCTCTCAGCCTGGGAATGAATGGCAGACACAGCCAAAGACCAAGTTGGTTGGCACCTAGTGACCTCTGGGCAAAGAGGTGGGTTATAGTGCTACTGGCAGTCAACGTCTGTCTGGTTGTCTACAGTGGCATGGGCCAACCTCCACTGTGACCAGTTGTCTTTATGTGGTTGTCTAGCCTGGCATGTAGGTCTTGTGTGCCCTTAAGTCTGATAGGTGAGGCAGGCCCTGCACTGGGTAACTGGGGTGGGTTCCCAATGTTGTAGTCAGATATCATCACAGTTTCTTACTGTTTTGGGCATGTGGGTTATGGAGAGCAGTCAAAGGAGGAAAGGCACTGAGCTTGGCGGACGGGCAAAAACAGTTGCCCCGGTCTGATGGCGCAGCACAATGCAGCCAGTACTGGAGTGACTCAGTCACTCAAGTGCTGATGTTCATCGAGTGACACTGTGAGAGGCCAGTGAGCAGTGCCAGATATCGCTGCCAACCAGTCAGCAGGTCAGGGTGGAGGCCTTGGGCTAATAGAAGGAAGAGGCCAGGCTGCAGAAGTTGAGGGATATAGTGCTAAAGGTGAATGAAACCAGCGCAAGAGAGTCCAGGGAAAGTGAATTCCTTTAGTACTCCATCTGCTGAAATCTAGGAGTATACGACTGGCTCACCATCGGCACCTAAGTCCACTACAAAGCGCTGTGCCTCTTCCCAAAAACGCATCCATGGGCATTTACTAACAATAACTTTTCAACGATAATACAGCATTACACCCCTTGACAGTCGCCTTGCGGAGGAAGTTCAGTATATGATGGTTGATGGTTAAGACCGTAAATGTCGACTCTCCGGCCCTAATAAAGAGGGTCGATAGACAGGAAAGGGAGAATCCTAAAGTTTAATGCTCAGTCAAGATCACTAATGGAACTTGCACAACAGGGCCTTCTAGTTCTCAATATTTGTAGATGTATTCAAACAATGGTATCATTAGAGAAAGCAAACATAATTAAGGGAATTAGCATAAACCAGGATCTTAAAAAATGCAACAGTGGAATATTCCATTAAGAAATTGGGTAAGCACAGCACATTTGGTAATCGGTCAAATAAGGGGACCTAAGTACAGAATGGTTGACGAGCCTCTAATCCTCTGTAAGCATCAGGCAGAATGTCAGGAAAACCTAAAAAACAATCTGATGTAAACCAAATAAAATTGACTAAAATGTGGCTTTTCCCATAAAAGCACGTCTTATTATAATGTTCAAGGGAATAAAAGCCCACCATTTCATAGCATGATATATAAAAGCAGCATTGAAACGTTACTTGCGCTTGATTTATTGGGAACTGCATTCTGATGGATGTATCACGGTTATGCAACACTAATACAATTATTAGCTCTTAATGCATTTCATTGAACATAAGTAGCTCTCAGTACAGAACCTCTGGTATAGTGAGTTAGGTTATGACTGAGGTGCTTTGAATCTCTTTCACAATTAAGATTTGTAGCTTGTAAAAGGGTCCTGTCCTAAGTGCACATTCTGCATGTTTGGTCTCACTAGGATGTTGTAGCTGTGAACCATGAGTGGTTAAAGAGTATATTGCTAAGTTTATAACTTTGCATGGGTGCAATAAGCTGTCCTGAAAAAACTACTAGAAGGCCATTGCAGTTGTCAATTTTGCTAATGCACTTCTTGTGGTGAGGTGTGGATGTAACTTTTTAGTTTTGAATATCTGAAACCTGGCTCCTATGGCCATGATAAATGACTCCAGTTGTGATGTAGTGAAATAGCATTCCAGGGTTTGTGGTTGAGGAGGTGGGTGATAATGAGTCTGATGTTAATAGAATAAGACAGTCATTGGTCCCTTTACCTCGCCGGTGTCAACCCGCACCAGAGACTGTAGTCGGTTTACTTTTTTGGTGCTGGCCCTCATCTACATTGTTGACCCTTTTCCTTTCCAGTACTGACTCCCCCACCACTCCGTCCACCACCCACTGTGTCGTGGTCCCTTTACAATTCCCATTGCTGACCCCGACCTATGTCAATGGTACCTTTTCCTAACCTCACCTGTGTCTACTCTGCTGCATTAGTCCCCCCTTTTGCTCACCTATGCCTACTCCCTTTTATCGGTAATCCTTTCCCCACATCTGTACATACTTCCCTGCATCATTAATCCCTTTGCCTCTCCTGTACAAACTTCCCTGCATCAGTAATCCCTTTGGCTCTCCTGTACCTACTCCCCTGCATCAGTAATCCCTTTGGCTCTCCTGTACCTACTCCCCTGCATCAGTAATCCCTTTGCTTCTCCTGTACCTACTCCCCTGCATCAGCAGTCCCATTTTCCTCTCCTGTTCCTTCTCCCTTGCATTGGTAGTCCCTTTTCCTTCTCCTGTGCCTACTCCCACTCCCCTGCTTCAGCATTCCTTTTTCCTCACCTGTGCCTACTCCCCTGTATCAGCATTCCCTTTTCCTCACCTGTGCCTACTCCCCTGTATCAGCATTCCCTTTTCCTCACCTGTGCCTACTCCCCTGTATCAGCATTCCCTTTTCCTCACCTGTGCCTACTCCCCTGTATCAGCATTCCCTTTTCCTCACCAGTACCTACTCCCCCTGGAACAGCGGTCCCCTTTCCTCACCTGTGCCTGCTCTCCTCTAAATCGACGGGCCCCTTTCCTCGCCTGTACCTGTGCCTGCTCCCACCTGCAACGGTGGGCCCCTTTCCTTGCCTGTTCCTCCCCTGCATCGGCTGGCCCCTTTCCTCGCCTGTGCCGGCTCCCTTTCTGCATCGGCGGGCCCCTTGACTCGCCTGTGCCGGCTCCCTTTCTGCATCGGCGGGCCCCTTGACGCGCCTGTGCCGGCTCCCTTTCTGCATCGGCGGGCCCCTTGACGCGCCTGTGCCGGCTCCCTTTCTGCATCGGCGGGCCCCTTGACGCGCCTGTGCCGGCTCCCTTTCTGCATCGGCGGGCCCCTTGACGCGCCTGTGCCGGCTCCCTTTCTGCATCGGCGGGCCCCTTGACGCGCCTGTGCCGGCTCCCTTTCTGCATCGGCGGGCCCCTTGACGCGCCTGTGCCGGCTCCCTTTCTGCATCGGCGGGCCCCTTGACGCGCCTGTGCCGGCTCCCTTTCTGCATCGGCGGGCCCCTTGACGCGCCTGTGCCGGCTCCCTTTCTGCATCGGCGGGCCCCTTGACGCGCCTGTGCCGGCTCCCTTTCTGCATCGGCGGGCCCCTTGACGCGCCTGTGCCGGCTCCCTTTCTGCATCGGCGGGCCCCTTGACGCGCCTGTGCCGGCTCCCTTTCTGCATCGGCGGGCCCCTTGACGCGCCTGTGCCGGCTCCCTTTCTGCATCGGCGGGCCCCTTGACGCGCCTGTGCCGGCTCCCTTTCTGCATCGGCGGGCCCCTTGACGCGCCTGTGCCGGCTCCCTTTCTGCATCGGCGGGCCCCTTGACGCGCCTGTGCCGGCTCCCTTTCTGCATCGGCGGGCCCCTTGACTCGCCTGTGCCGGCTCCCTTTCTGCATCGGCGGGCCCCTTGACTCGCCTGTGCCGGCTCCCTTTCTGCATCGGCGGGCCCCTTGACTCGCCTGTGCCGGCTCCCTTTCTGCATCGGCGGGCCCCTTGACTCGCCTGTGCCGGCTCCCTTTCTGCATCGGCGGGCCCCTTGACTCGCCTGTGCCGGCTCCCTTTCTGCATCGGCGGGCCCCTTGACTCGCCTGTGCCGGCTCCCTTTCTGCATCGGCGGGCCCCTTGACTCGCCTGTGCCGGCTCCCTTTCTGCATCGGCGGGCCCCTTGACTCGCCTGTGCCGGCTCCCTTTCTGCATCGGCGGGCCCCTTGACTCGCCTGTGCCGGCTCCCTTTCTGCATCGGCGGGCCCCTTGACTCGCCTGTGCCGGCTCCCTTTCTGCATCGGCGGGCCCCTTGACTCGCCTGTGCCGGCTCCCTTTCTGCATCGGCGGGCCCCTTGACTCGCCTGTGCCGGCTCCCTTTCTGCATCGGCGGGCCCCTTGACTCGCCTGTGCCGGCTCCCTTTCTGCATCGGCGGGCCCCTTGACTCGCCTGTGCCGGCTCCCTTTCTGCATCGGCGGGCCCCTTGACTCGCCTGTGCCGGCTCCCTTTCTGCATCGGCGGGCCCCTTGACTCGCCTGTGCCGGCTCCCTTTCTGCATCGGCGGGCCCCTTGACTCGCCTGTGCCGGCTCCCTTTCTGCATCGGCGGGCCCCTTGACTCGCCTGTGCCGGCTCCCTTTCTGCATCGGCGGGCCCCTTGACCCGCCTGTGCCGGCTCCCTTTCTGCATCGGCGGGCCCCTTGACCCGCCTGTGCCGGCTCCCTTTCTGCATCGGCGGGCCCCTTGACCCGCCTGTGCCTGCTTCCTTTCTGCCTCGGCGGGACCCTTGACTCGCTTGTGCCTGCTCCCCCCCAGCATCAGCGGTCCCTTTGACTCGCCTGTGCGTGCTCCCCCCTGCATCGGCAGGCTCCTTTTCCTCACCTGTGCCTGTTCTCCCCTGCATCAGCGGGCCCCCTTACCTCGCCTGTGCCTGTTCTCCCCTGCATCGGCGGGCCCCCTTACCTCGCCTGTGCCTGCTTTCCCCCCCTCTTGCATCGGCCTAATATCTAATCCTTTGTGTCAGAGCTGTGTGTTCCCGCCGGAGCCTCGGGGGGGGGGGGGGGTGGTACCGAGAAGATATGCATGACCTCTTACCCCGCACCAAGCAGGACAACTCAAAGAACCTCTTTCCCCACTCTCACCCGCTCCTTCTTACCTACTACCGGCTCCTTGGCCGATGAGCGGGCTAACCACGATACTGGCTGAAGCGAGCCAAGTGACCCAATTGGGGGCAAGAGGAAACCATCCCAAGGAGAAGAATGAGATGTGGGAATCCACCGCACATTCCCAGCGTGCCCCGAGAGCAGCAGGCACCAAAAAAACACAGGCAAGGAGAAGGTTAGCGAACAAGAGGGCAATGTGTGTTTGGAAAAACTAATCCCGTCAGCGTAGTGGTTGAAAACATCAGCTATGCGCTTTAGACTCTGAAAGACACCAAACACATGAGCCGAGGCAATCCAAAACCAGCGTGCGCTTTGCTGTGGCTGCAGCTTGCATAGTTGACCAGCCTTGCGCTAAAAGTGGGAGGGGTGGGGGGGAGGGAGTGTGGCCTAGAGCACACAGTGTTTCCCTTGCGGGAGCGAGCCAGGGGCAGCATGTGTTTGTAAGTTAATTACAAACATATGGTGTCAGGCTCGCTCCCGCAAGGGAATAGCCAAACGTGCACACGTTGCCATTGAAGGCAATGCTACGCGTGCACGTTTTTGGGCCACAAACTGTATCGATGGCTAAAGGTCTTTTTCAAGCAGCACATGTGCGCTGCTAGGCAAGACTTAAAAATGAGAGGGCTAACAATCCATGTATAGCATAGCATTTATCCTTTCCACTGCTGGTAGTAAACCCACAGGAAGCACTGTATATCCTTGATGGCATTAGTGTGTATAAAGGCAATTTCATATAGTGTCCCAAAGGGGATAAAAGTATTCTACGTTCCATGCTGATAAATCATATGGCTACTAAAGAAGTACAACAACAGCGCTATACCACCCTACTTTGACTCTGTCATTTTTCCATTACCCTTCTATCCCCCCCAACAAAAATATAATGTACTCTATATTCAGACTACCCTACTTTAGTCACGCCAACAAAGATAGCAGTTTCTCTCATGTCTGCGGTTTTTCTTTATACTCGAAGCAATAAAGTAAAAAGAAACTACAATCATTGAGAAATAACAAAGGCTCAGGGCGGTATTAAGTGAATAAACACACCAAACTGTTCTTTTTTTACCATTGTTGGTCAGGACTCCTGAGGAAAATTTATATAAAAATATCATCACCTCACAGGAGATCAAGTTTTTAAAATTCAGATTTTTCTTTTTTCCTTAAAAAGCAAAGCTTGACAAGAAGAGGGCATGCTTTTTATCCTAATTTTTTAATAATTATTATAAATGTAAGTATCAATGAATTGTATTCACGTTACCTAATAATTCATAGAAACCAAAAACAATCCTTGAAACATGCACAAATAACAAGCTGCATACTGTACAGTGTAACAACAAGCCCTTTCCTATCCAAACTCCCTAACTGAATGATGATGGTGTAAGCGGTGCTAATTAGCAACATTGCCATGACAGTTACCCTCCTGTTTCAGTGCTGAACCTCCATATTTTTGGTCCTCCTGTCCATGATGTATGGTATGGCCTTGACCTGGGTCTCTCTCAGCCTGGGAATGAATGGCAGACACAGCCAAAGACCATGTTGGTTGGCACCTAGTGACCTCTGGGCAAAGAGGTGGGTTATAGTGCTACTGGCAGTCAACGTCTGTCTGGTTGTCTACAGTGGCATGGGCCAACCTCCACTGTGACCAGTTGTCTTTATGTGGTTGTCTAGCCTGGCATGTAGGTCTTGTGTGCCCTTTAGTCTGATAGGTGAGGTAGGCCCTGCACTGGGTAACTGGGGTGGGTTCCCAATGTTGTAGTCAGATATCATCACAGTTTCTTACTGTTTTGGGCATGTGGGTTGTGGAGAGCAGTCAAAGGAGGAAAGGCACTGAGCTTGGCGGACGGGCAAAAACAGTTGCCCCGGTCTGATGGCGCAGCACAATGCAGCCAGTACTGGAGTGACTCAGTCACTCAAGTGCTGATGCTCATCGAGTGACACTGTGAGAGGCCAGTGAGCAGTGCCAGATATCGCTGCCAACCAGTCAGCAGGTCAGGGTGGAGGCCTTGGGCTAATAGAAGGAAGAGGCCAGGCTGCAGAAGTTGAGGGATATAGTGCTAAAGGTGAATGAAACCAGCGCAAGAGAGTCCAGGGAAAGTGAATTCCTTTAGTACTCCATCTGCTGAAATCTAGGAGTATACGACTGGCTCACCATCGGCACCTAAGTCCACTACAAAGCGCTGTGCCTCTTCCCAAAAACGCATCCATGGGCATTTACTAACAATAACTTTTCAACGATAATACAGCATTACACCCCTTGACAGTCGCCTTGCGGAGGAAGTTCAGTATATGATGGTTGATGGTTAAGACCGTAAATGTCGACTCTCCGGCCCTAATAAAGAGGGTCGATAGACAGGAAAGGGAGAATCCTAAAGTTTAATGCTCAGTCAAGATCACTAATGGAACTTGCACAACAGGGCCTTCTAGTTCTCAATATTTGTAGATGTATTCAAACAATGGTATCATTAGAGAAAGCAAACATAATTAAGGGAATTAGCATAAACCAGGATCTTAAAAAATGCAACAGTGGAATATTCCATTAAGAAATTGGGTAAGCACAGCACATTTGGTAATCGGTCAAATAAGGGGACCTAAGTACAGAATGGTTGACGAGCCTCTAATCCTCTGTAAGCATCAGGCAGAATGTCAGGAAAACCTAAAAAACAATCTGATGTAAACCAAATAAAATTGACTAAAATGTGGCTTTTCCCATAAAAGCACGTCTTATTATAATGTTCAAGGGAATAAAAGCCCACCATTTCATAGCATGATATATAAAAGCAGCATTGAAACGTTACTTGCTCTTGATTTATTGGGAACTGCATTCTGATGGATGTATCACGGTTATGCAACACTAATACAATTATTAGCTCTTAATGCATTTCATTGAACATAAGTAGCTCTCAGTACAGAACCTCTGGTATAGTGAGTTAGGTTATGACTGAGGTGCTTTGAATCTCTTTCACAACTAAGATTTGTAGCTTGTAAAAGGGTCCTGTCCTAAGTGCACATTCTGCATGTTTGGTCTCACTAGGATGTTGTAGCTGTGAACCATGAGTGGTTAAAGAGTATATTGCTAAGTTTATAACTTTGCATGGGTGCAATAAGCTGTCCTGAAAAAACTACTAGAAGGCCATTGCAGTTGTCAATTTTGCTAATGCACTTCTTGTGGAGAGGTGAGGTGTGGATATAACTTTTTAGTTTTGAATATCTGAAACCTGGCTCCTATGGCCATGATAAATGACTCCAGTTGTGATGTAGTGAAATAGCATTCCAGGGTTTGTGGTTGAGGAGGTGGGTGATAATGAGTCTGATGTTAATAGAATAAGACAGTCATTGGTCCCTTTACCTCGCCGGTGTCAACCCGCACCAGAGACTGTAGTCCGTTTACTTTTTTGGTGCTGGCCCTCATCTACATTGTTGACCCTTTTCCTTTCCAGTACTGACTCCCCCACCACTCCGTCCACCACCCACTGTGTCGTGGTCCCTTTACAATTCCCATTGCTGACCCCGACCTATGTCAATGGTACCTTTTCCTAACCTCACCTGTGTCTACTCTGCTGCATTAGTCCCCCCTTTTGCTCACCTATGCCTACTCCCTTTTATCGGTAATCCTTTCCCCACATCTGTACATACTTCCCTGCATCATTAATCCCTTTGCCTCTCCTGTACAAACTTCCCTGCATCAGTAATCCCTTTGGCTCTCCTGTACCTACTCCCCTGCATCAGTAATCCCTTTGGCTCTCCTGTACCTACTCCCCTGCATCAGTAATCCCTTTGCTTCTCCTGTACCTACTCCCCCTGCATCAGCAGTCCCATTTTCCTCTCCTGTTCCTTCTCCCTTGCATTGGTAGTCCCTTTTCCTTCTCCTGTGCCTACTCCCACTCCCCTGCTTCAGCATTCCCTTTTCCTCACCTGTGCTTACTCCCCTGTATCAGCATTCCCTTTTCCTCACCTGTGCCTACTCCCCTGTATCAGCATTCCCTTTTCCTCACCAGTACCTACTCCCCCTGGAACAGTGGTCCCCTTTCCTCACCTGTGCCTGCTCTCCTCTAAATCGACGGGCCCCTTTCCTCGCCTGTGCCTGCTCCCACCTGCATCGGCTGGCCCCTTTCCTCGCCTGTGCCTGCTCCCTTTCTGCATCGGCGGGCCCCTTTCCTCGCCTGTGCCTGCTCCCTTTCTGCATCGGCGGGCCCCTTGACTCGCCTGTGCCGGCTCCCTTTCTGCATCGGCGGGCCCCTTGACTCGCCTGTGCCGGCTCCCTTTCTGCATCGGCGGGCCCCTTGACTCGCCTGTGCCGGCTCCCTTTCTGCATCGGCGGGCCCCTTGACCCGCCTGTGCCTGCTCCCCCCAGCATCAGCGGTCCCTTTGACTCGCCTGTGCGTGCTCCCCCCTGCATCGGCAGGCTCCTTTTCCTCACCTGTGCCTGCTCTCCCCTGCATCGGCGGGCCCCCTTACCTCGCCTGTGCCTGCTCTCCCCTGCATCGGCGGGCCCCCTTGCCTTGCCGGTGCCTGCTTTCCCCCCCCCCCCCCTCTTGCATCGGCCTAATATCTAATCCTTTGTGTCAGTTAGAGGTCCCTTTTCCTCGCCCGTGCAGCCCTCACCTGTGCCCGTGGTCCCTTTGCTCCCCTGTCCTAACCCCCCACCTGTGTCTGGGCATCATTGGGTCCCATTTCCTGCCTCCCACTTACCACCTTTGGTCACTTAAGGACCGTGGCTTTCGCTTCAGAATTAATGAGTAAAACAACATTAACAGATCGTAGCGGTGAACTCAACAAGGTCTCCTGGTGCTGTCTGACAATGAATTTAATTGTTACATTTACTTGCCTTCACCTCCTTAAAAAAATTGGAGCATGCAAGATGCATCTTAATATCTAAATTATTAAGAAAAAGTTAATGTTTAATTCCCTTAATTAAACCTTCTCTTTTCTTTTAGGGTTGTACTGGAGGATCTGGCACATGGATCTTGTGCAGTCTGCTGTTCTTTACGGTGTCATGACCCTCGTCAGCACCTACCTCGTTGCGTTTGCATACAAAAATGTAAAATTTGTTCTCAAGCACAAGTAAGCATTTAGTTTGTAAATCTAAATGTGTATTTATCTGCAATGAATTAATTGAACTAATTTGAGTGCATGCGAGTGTTTCCTAGCCTCTGATCACAGATCCAGCATGTACTGTCATTCTGTTGCTTTGTAGAATTTTTCCCCAATTTGTTTCCTAGTGTGAGAATGGAAACTTGTCAGTTACATAACTGAGAGCCCAAGGAGGACCATAACAGTCCTCATATTGTCAGAAATAGGCTGTCAAATATCAAACAAAGCTAGCATTTGCACTGGAATGGGCCTTGCATTTGTTAAAGTTTGAGTTGTTGGTGTTGAAAATAAGTGTTTTTTACTTTTGTTTTTTTGTTTGCCGTGGAGTTATTATATTTGCATAGCACTATTGCCAATGGTATGAAAGAGCAAAAGTAAAAAACATTGTCATTTTCAACGGCAACAGCTCTAATCCTGACAAATGTGACACCTATTGCATTGGAAATGCAATCGGTCTCGCATTTGTTGGAGTTATTGACATCATAAATGCCAATGTTTTTTTACCTTACAAATACTGACGGGGTGAGAGCCTGTATGTAACTGTGCACTGTTCAATGTTTTTTACCTTGCCATGTTGCTGGGTGCAGTACCATATGTGGCAAAAAAGGGTCCCCTGGGACCGCTTTTGGTCACATATGGTACTGCACCCTGTAGAAGATATGGTAAATCCAACCTACACATAATGCATTGCATGAAGACAGTTCCACAAGTACATTCAAATAGATATGTCCATATATACAATTAGTAGCTTTGAAATGTGGTAAAAGAATTACTATATTAGTTCCAGATTGGGTTATCTGTGTGGAGCTGATGAAGCGACATTTATAGAAGGTCTCATATAAATGTGAGATGTGCTAGTGAGTAAAATAACCACTGCCAGCTTTGCTTACGACCTAGCGTGTGTCTTGCCAGAAGCCCTTTAAGAAAATAGTGCTCTGAGGCTGTAATTAAAACTTAGTGAATAATAACACATGTAACAGGGGTTACCCTCATGGGAGGTTACAAGAAGAGACACGGCTGTACAAAGGAGGGACTACTAAGCCTATTGACCAATGAAAAGCCACCATTTACAAAGGACAGGGACAGGAGCCAATTAAAAAGACTGGTGGAAAGTGGGCGGAGCTTTATGCCCATATCCTGAATACAAAAACAGTTGATGGATAGAATGCAGAACAATGTCATACATTCACCCCAGTACAGAGATCTGGGCCTAAATCCATCGTTATCACCATGCTGTTCCAGTTTGAACCCAGCCATATGCAAATCAGTCTTTACCCTGTGCCTCATGGGAACAGTCCAGCCTGAACTGCCAAGCCAGGTCCTCCCTGGACTGGAAACCAGCATCCTAGGACCGGTTTCGGGGTTTCACCCCTCTTCAGCCAGGATAGCTTGATTCCAGTGGCATTGAGAGCACGGGACCCACGTCTGGGCATACACTTCCCACTCGGGGTGACAAATGCAAAAAAACAGTTGATGGACAGAATGCAGAACAATGTCATACATTCACCCCGGTACAGAGATCTGGTCAGACGCGAGTCCTGGGCTCACTGTGCCACTGGAATCAAGCTATCCTGGCTGAAGAAGGGTGAAACCCCGAAACTGGTCCCAGGATGCTTGTTTCCGGTCCAGGGAGGACCTGGCTTGGCAGTTTGGGCTGGACTGTTCCCATGAGGCACAGGGTCAAGACTGATTTGCATATGGCCAGGTCTAAACTGGGGTGGCATGGTGAGCAAAAGAATGATGGATTTAACCCTGATCTCTTGACTGGGGGTGAATGTTTTGATTTGTTCTGTATTCCGTCCCATCAATTGTGTGTCTTTCATATCCTGAATACAGCATGTCTCGAAGAGACAGCGCAAGGGCTGCCTAGGCGAGACCTAAAATGGTGCCATAGCGGCTAGGCTCGACACTGCCCTCAATGCTTGCCGGGCTTCCTCTTCAGATGAGGTACGACTAAAAGTAGCTATGGGTGAAACTTTTTGTTTTGGTGCTAAAGATATTGGAGTGAACTGAGCTTCAGTTATGACGTTGAGCAGCCTACCTCATTTTTTTTCTCTCTCTATAAGCAGAGTATTGACATCTCAAAGTGTAATAGACACTTTCCCACCAAATTGGAGACTTTCTCTTAGTTGATGCCAGTTGGATTGATCCTATTATGTCATGCTTTCACTGACTGGATATGATTTATTCCACTCTAATCCTGCCATGCCAGAGAGTAAGCCTCTTTAGTCCGGTTGATTAAACACAAATTGTACAGTTGACCAGTGTGGCTGGAGTGAATTTGGAAGAGAAATCCTAACCAGCTGGTCTGTTAAAATAGGTTGGTTGACCCAAACTTATGTCTGCTGCCACAATTTCTGAAAAAGCTCCATGGTTCACAGCTGAATATAATCCAGCTGAGCCAACCACTGGGGGCAGAGGGGGCAGGTCCCTAACCAAAGAAGGGAATTGTGCAACCGCAAGCCGGACACCTCTGCCTTTCACATGGATTTTTGATTAATCTCAGAATATGGTCCCCATTATGTGCATATGACAGCATCATAGATCCGCAATAAAATATAATACAAAAAACAGAAGGGTAATGACATATTTCACTATTTATAGTGTTTAATCAAAGGCACAGTCATGGGTCGTGATTCCTAAAATAGAGGGAATACAGGCGAAAACCATGCCAAATAAAAAGTGGCTTTTCTGGTGGTTACTGTAACGGCAAGAAGGGTCAGTAAATTCCACAAGAATAGAGTGCTAGATAATGCATCCATGCTTCCTTTTGAAGGGAATGTCAGATTTTGATTTTGTTAATCCTGGTTCCTTCAGCCTGAGGGGAATCTGTGGTCATTGGGCTCCAGTTGTGACAGTTTGACTCATTTGCCACTTGTACTGGGCATACAGTACTTTTGAACCCTCAAACTGGATTAGCATATACTCCATTTAACTCTTCATTTTCTCAGTATAGTGAGACAGAACAGTCTAAGACTAATCCACCAAAGTGGGGAGATTTAGATGCTCAGAACACAACCAGCACACACTTGTCACTCAGTAAGGCTTCCTTTTCCATCATTGTTCTACTTTGTAAAAAGAAAAGTACTTTAATGCACTTAAAACTAAATAGTGTCCATAAACCAATGACACAAAATCGGAGCTCTCTGGCTTCTTTGTTGCCTCTCTAGCTTAATGGCTCCCCCAAACAATTTCCTAGCTCCTAGAAGCTAACGTATATTTTTCAGTCACTTTGGACCCTATGGGAAATGTTCTGTCTGTGTTGGTTTTAGATTTAACCTTTGAGATTCGTAAGGATAAAAAACAGACTCCCACATCGATAACCATTTATATCAATGATGCTTGAGTTCATACAGCATGCTCGCAAGCACAGACCCTCACTGTCAAATGCTGAATATGCAATCAGTCTCAGGCGTGAAACACTTTAAGTGACCATCAGTCATTTTGCAAAACTGAAAACGTGAAATGCATCTGTTTTTAGGTCTCGCCTGACCCAGCGCATGCGCTGGTCTGGCGAGACTTATTGAGAGGGCTCCAAAAAGTGCTACCAGGCCAGCTTGGAGCTACAGTGCATGCGCACGGGCGCGCGCACCGTGCTTTACCGTGATTACTTTGATGTTTGATCGCGATCCCTTACACTTTCGCTGCCGCACGGCTGCTTTGCATAGCCAATAGGTCTCGCTTTTAGGACCTTATACGTATTTAGTTATGCAACTGTTGCATAGCTAAACACTTATAAGGTCCCAAAGGCGAGACCTATTGGCTATGCCAATGCTTGTTGTACTTTGGTGTTGGTTGCGGTCCCTTGCACAGGAGAGTTTTGCAGGACTATCGGATCACGTGTCCCGTATCCCTTCCCGGATTCAAACAATATCCTGGTACACTACTCCCAAAAGATCATACTGCCCACCCAAGGCTGGCAAGTCTGTCTGTCAATCAATCAATACATTTATAGAGCGCGCTACTCACCCGTGAGGGTCTCAAGGCGCTGAAGGGAGGGGGGGGTGCTGCTGCTGCTCGAATAGCCAGGTCTTGAGGTGTTTCCTGAAGGTGAGATGGTCCTGGGTCAGTCGTCAGTGTGCGGGGAGGGAGTTCCATGTCTTGGCTGCCAGGTAGGAGAACGATCTTCCTCAGGTGGTGGTTCTGCGAATCTGTGGGACGGCGGTGAGGGCGAGGCTGGCGGAGCGGAGCTGGCGGGTGGGAGTGTAGAATGAGAGTTGGTTGTTGAGGTATTCGGGGCCCATGTCGTGGAGCGCTTTGTGTGCGTGGGTGAGGAGCCTGAACGTGATCCTCCTGCTGACGGGGAGCCAGTGCAGGTTTCTCAGGTGGGCGGATATGTGGCTGTGGCGAGGGATGTCGAGGATGAGTCGTGCGGAGGCGTTCTGTATGCGTTGAAGTCGTTTCTGAAGTTTGGCTGTGGTTCCTGCGTATAGGGCGTTCCCGTAGTCTAGTCGGCTGGTGACGAGGGCCTGGGTGACCGTCTTTCTGGTTTCGGTGGGGATCCACCGGCAGATTTTTCGGAGCAGGGAAGGTCTTGTCTGTTCGAATTTCATTTCCCACTGTAGTGTGCAAGGGTCATATGAGCCCACTGGTCTACTCTGATGGGAAAATAAAGGTGGTTCTGAATCCCTGCACATCACACATGTTGTTATTTAGTAGGCCCTTGATTTTGAAAATGCTGGCTGCAGTTGGAATTTCTCTGTGCCCATAGTTCCAGGAGCACAGACCCGACAGCCTTCTCTTGCCAAGATAAAGCTGGAAACGGGCACTGATATATCCAGAACCTCTTGACCAATTTGCACATGGCCAACTGTTCTGTAGTTGGGATGCTCCAACCAGCTACCTGGTCATCTGAAAGGATCTTGAAGTATGCAGGAGGCCACTCGGAGTGCATATAGGTTTCTCTGCATCACTAAAGGTTCATGGAGAAAAACACTGCATTAGCCTGAGAGAAGACTTCTGTGTTTCCTCCTCTCATTCCTTATGTAGTTCAGTGTCCTCACCTTTGCATGTGGGACACATCATTATATGCAGGCCTCCGAAGACACAATCGGCTTCCACCTAGCTGGCCAGTGTGATGAAGACCTCACAATTTCAGCACTTCCCGTTGGCTCAGTTTTTAATAGCTTTTCCATTTCTCATTACTTTCTGGGAGATTTTGTATCCAATTCGTCCATTGTGTTTCCCCTAAAAAGGCTACTCGTGCTACTTCAAGTAAAGATCTATTCAGTTTGTCTCCTTTTCTTAATTTTTTTTTATAGCGTTTTTTTTAAATTGTAATCTGGAGTTGTTGGTGATTAACAAGAATGTCTCAAATGCTTACAGACACTGTCCAGAAAGCAGCATACGGCAGGGTACCATGCACAGTGCTTTCTCTCTAAAGACTTGCAAATCTAATCACACTTGAACATCAAATTGTTGTTTTAACCTTTTCGTTATTCCTTCCAGTCTGGTAGAGCTCCACTTCACACTGTAGATTTTAAAAGGGAACTTACTTAGTATCTTGACGAGCAAAGAAATGCCAAAATGAAGCAACACTTAGTTAACCATGACAACATTTATACAGGCTGGTAACCACTAAATAGCATGAGAACAAGTGGATTGAATTGTATCTGAAGGCCTTAAGTCCCCTTCTGGGTAGGAATAGGATCCATTTGAACATAGGAAAGTCTCTCTAGCTTCTCTCCTGAAACATTCTATTTCATTAGATTGTCAGGGCAGCCACGTGGAAAATGGTGTGAACCTAGGGCTTCTTCTTAGGCTGGTTTCAGCACAGTGCTTCAAGTAGGTCATGTGTTTTTAGGATCTTTTCTAAATTAGTAGTATTTTGCTTTTCTCTTCCTTTTCTGTGCTTCTTTTTCACCATTCTGTGCCATACTTGCATTTGATATTCAGATCTATTTTTAAAGATAATTCTTGAAGGAAAGGTGCCCGTGTATAAAATGTTTCCTTATTAGTGATAGTTTAAATAAATGCAGTCAGAACGAAATCACGGTTATCATAGGCTGCTGTTCATTGTGGTCTTTGGAGCAGCCTGTGTTTGTTAAAGCGTTAATGTGAGATAATGCTGTGAGTCTGCTCTGATTCTTTGTATTTTTATTTTAGGCCAAGTTTAATCCGAATTAGGTTGAAAAAAAGATAATTATATTATTTAACAAACATTTTTTGAGAAAAGGTGCTCTGGTTATTGCGCACATTATATTATGAATTTAGACATAGCCATGGAGGAGAAGTAGAATTACAAGTATTTATTACTTTGCATTTGTTAAAGGGATGTTTAAAAAAAAAAAAAAGCAAGGGTGTTTATTTAGTCACTGTGCATCCTAATAGATGTTGTTTTTTTTTTTTTTTTTTTTTCTTTCCTCAAGGAGAATAATTACATTTTCCTGATCAGTCCTGTGTAAAAAAAAAAAAATCATCCCAAGTTTCTGCCACAAATACACCTATTTAGATTTTAGGCTTCATGTTCAGGCTTCCCTTGGTTTAACTTTGCTTAGTATTAAGAAACCGTCTACAATGCTCAGGAATTTATCAAAACATGCATCTCACTGGTCTGAAATATTACTACCTTTCTCAGTACACCTATCTATGTGGAAGAATATATCATGTTCTTGTTTCCTGATTTGAAAACACATTAGTCTGATGAGAGCTTTTGTTGTAGCCTGTCCCAGACAAATGAAGCTGAGGCAAGTGTTAAATAAAACACTCTCGCAGCCTACTCTAAGTTAGAGCATGTTTGTTAATGAAAAGCAAACTAGTTAGTACTCGTGAAACAAACCAAAATAGCTTTGTCCTCACAAACCTGCAAAGCATATAATGCTAATATGTCTAGAGATCACATTACTCGTATACATTTTCTTCACATAGGCTACGAAGTCGCTGATTAAGAAATAAACTGCAGATATCAGAAGCTAAGGCAGGTGTTCCTGGTTTCACGAGAAAAGAGCCAAAAGAATGTTAAATACGAGATACCGAGCAGAGGTCCTCTGCTGAGCTAACGGGATTCTAATTTTCTTGCTTGCAAACATCAACGTGGAAACGAGGCTTTTGCTCTTGCAGTCAAGAATGGGTGCACATCTTGGTATTGTATAGGGGTACATTATCAATGCAGTTTTATACAATAATGCCTCGTATAAAACTGGTTACCTAATAGGCGTAAAACAAGGTGTACGTCTACAAAAGCAGGGTTTCTTGATTCTTCAAAAAAGTGTTTGTGTGTGTGTGTGTGTGTGTATATATAAAATGTGTTTACCTATGTATATGTGTGTGGAGATATATATAAAATCTGAAATAATATTTCAAACAAAATATTGAATCTGCTTCCGATATAAGTAGAAAAATGCCACATTTGTAAACCTTTGCATAATAGGTTAGGTGAATAAAATAATGAAGGAAATTATTTCTTATCTTTCTACCATAGAATTCCTTTAGTAAGTATATCCTCTGCTTTATTTTAGAAGTGTTACACCAATGCAAATTTTAAAATGTTTCTACCTAGTTTATTGAGTTCCTAGTGTAATTTGTAACGTTAGTTTTATCATGCCGTTCCTAGAATGCTGTTGCTTTCATATTTACAAAAAAGGAAATCAAAATGGTGTAGCCATACGTTTGGAAGGATTCAAATAATCATATCAATGTAAATTTGCAGGAAGTCTGTGACAAATATTCTTCTCACTGTGTTTCTAACCAGTATACTTCCTTTGTTTCACATTTTCTGCCTGCTGCAAAAAAATGTAGAGTTGCTCAAAAAAGAGAAGATGCAGTTTCTAAAGAAGTGACCCGCAAGCTTTCTGAAGCAGATAACCGAAAGATGTCACGAAAAGAAAAGGATGAAAGGTAATCTGTACTTTGGCTCCTCCGTATATATCTATATTTTTTAAATTCTTCAAGGATGACCAAGCAGTACTGTAACCTCTGGTCCAAGGACTTGTCCACAACACAAACATTTTTTCAGTAAAATCCAATAATATCAGTTTTTAGATCTGGCTTGGTTGTACAGCTGTTTGCTTGACGTATTGTTACCAGTTCTTTAAAGTACACATAGAGAGGGCTTCAGCTCCACATCGAGGAATATTAATCTTTCGCCTCTTGCGATTGGCTGTTTTGCATCTTTCTGAACTCTAGGAAGTGCTTGCATTGGAATGACTATTTTACTCCTGAAAAGTAAACTGTCATCATGCTGTTTGGCACATTCCCTTCTTTATCTCTTATATCCATTCAATACAGAAACGATCTTTTTTTTTTTTTGGGTGCTTTCCCACCGTTATTAGCAACGCCATTTGGACAGACTTGAAAGTAATAAGCAGCACTTTTGCATGTAATACATGAAAACAACATGTGTAAATACTTGTGTTCTTGTGTACTGGCATATTCAAGCCAGACATATTGGCTTTGCCTCAGTTGGTTGTAGATTCTGCTCCATGGTGACCAAGGTCCTTACCAGATCATACTCAACAAAACAAGACCTGATATATTCGGGCAATTAATTCAATTTATTTTTCTTTTAATGAGTGGAAATAGGAGTTTACTTTCTCCTTACACAACAATCCTATATATAGATTGATGTACCTTTTTGCGATATACATCTGTTATAGTACAGGGTATATTTTTTTATGACCCGGTGACTGGTGACTCAGAGTTTGGTTTGTTTTAAATGAGAAAAATTAAAAAGAAGTAAAACTGAGAGGGCTAATATGAGTAGGGACAACATATACAATATATATAGGATTGTTGTGTAAAGAGAAAGTAAAATCCCATTTCCACTCATTAAATGGAATCAATTGCCCGAATATAAACGACTGCAATGTTATCCTATGGAGCTAGGTTTCTACAATGGGTAAAATGAAATGGGCAATTTATCCATTACTAGAGCATATAAAGCATATTTTATCAAGGCCCTGTTTATGGTTACAGAAGGGGGGGCAGGGGTGCTAGTGGAAAGCTTTGTGCCGCTTTTGTTGCAGGGGGCCTATATTGCAGCTATACTGCAAAACCAACCCCCGGTTACACAAACTGTCCCCCAGAGGTCTAAAACCAGCACCCAACCTGATGGCCCACCAGGGAAACGCCAGGTGCCCACTACGGCCAGTCCGGTCCTGGTAGTGGGCATAGGCACACCGTAATACAAGTTCCACTGAATATACTTGCAAGGTTTAGTGTGAAGTTGCAAGACCTTGCCACTCATCTTGGAGTCACAGACTTGGATGAATTTGCAATCACAATCTGCATGTGCCCACATTGTGCAGACAGTTGTCTTTGTACACAGGGCCTGATGTAGAGTTCGGGGGGTTCTGGAAATTCTCCAGTTCCTGGAGTAAACTCTAAAGGTGCAGGAGAATCCACTGGCTTGTTTCCTCCTCCATAATATTAGTATGGCGGAGTTAATTTATCTGTTTCATTTTACTCTTTATTTAGAGATGCCTTCAGAAATTTGAGGATTTTTGGTAACCAGCAAACTCTGAAACCGGCACTAAAACATCCATGCCACCAAGATGACACTATATTGGAGAATGTTGAACTATACAAAACGACCTAGCCATACATAATTAAATGGGGCCCTCTCTACATGCTACCATCAAGGACATTCAATGAGTCGTTGATCAGTTTGACAAATATGATGCATATTCCATTGCTAGAAGGTTGATCTTTGGTAGCTGGCTGTATGTTACATTGCCGAGTTTTAAATATTGTGCTATCAAAATATCTTAAAGAGGTTTATGATCAAAATATTGTGAAGGTAGGTTTATTCTCTTAACTCCACATGTATGTTTCTTGATGATATATATACACACACACACACGTAAATGTTTTCAAGGTAAATATGTGTGGAGTAAAGGATAATAGACATATACTTACCCAAGTATACTTAGTTTTATTTCCCGGTATTTTGGTAGCATAATATTTAAAACTCAGTATTCTGGTACCATACCATTGTGGTTCACACCAGAGGGATTTGTGAGGGTACCGGGTGTTAACTAGCCGTCCTTTGAATTGACTGTGTGCTTGATTCAGACGTCCCTAATCTTTGATCGCCTTTCCAATGGTCCTCATCTCGCAGTTGTCTCTAGAGTGCACCTTAAAGGGGGACATATATAGTTTTGTTTCCAAAAATAAGATGTATCAAATTGTGACTGTTGCATCTGACATCACATCTGTCTGTTTTATTCCATTTAAAGCCCTCCACTTTTGAAAAACAAAGTGAGTTCAGAGGACTGGAATTGCAGATTCTTGTATAGCAGCAAAAGTGGGACGTGAAATGTGGCATATTCTTTCACCTTGCTTCAGCAGGAACACCCAGCCCATTACGTTTCCCAACTGCTTCTTACTTTTGTTAGATTGCCCTATTGTGACTAGAGCCCTATAGGAGCTAGGAAGTGTCTTATCACAATTCTGTGTATCCAAAAACGAGTTAACGACATCATTTTTTCTTGCTTTCATTTCAAGAACTGCACAATGTGTTTTAAGTGAAATATAAGTAAGCATGAGCTGAGAGATAGAAAGGGAAAAAAAGGGAGAAAAAAACAGCACTGGAACTTGCAGCACATTGAGCTCTTCCTTGGCTGCCAATGATAACTTATGGGGAACTCCAGTCAAAAACACAAGACGTGATGGAAAGAATGTCCATGGAAAGCATTAAAGCAGTCTACACCAGGTGTGTTCACCTTAGGTCCGGAGTTGTTGGCTCCATGTCGTATGTTCAGCATGCCTAGGTAAAATAAAATGTCCGTACGGCGACGCTCATTGGAACTAGTTTACAGTTGGGATTATCATGAAATACTTGCATGGATTGAGATTTCTTCATATTCGTTGGACACCCCATCATCTAAAGTGCACATTTAACAGTGATTAAAAATGGAAGCCACACGATAATCAAGCTTTTCACATAAAGTACATGGGATTCAAGGACTTATCAACTTAAATATAATTAAGTGTGCTGTAGATGGGAATTTCTTTTATAAGCTGTGCTGCGCTTTATGGATTTAAAAAAATGTATTTGGCAACTACTAGACATGTTGGTGCGCCCAAGAATTCTCTGCCTAAAGACATTCTTCATGTAAATCCCTATGGGCAACCAATAACCATGTTTGTGTCTATATTCCTCTTTATGGCATTCTGCTTTTTAATGCATACTTTTTGTATGTTTTTAAAAAATATGTAGAATTCTGTGGAAGAAGAATGAAGTTGCTGACTACGAGGCTACAACCTTTTCCATTTTCTACAACAACACACTTTTCCTGGTTCTTGTCATCATTGCATCGTTTTTCCTTCTGAGGAACTTCAACCCAACTGTGTATCCTTTTTCTCAGTTCCATTGTAAACCGTTGTCATTTGCTGTTTTTTAAGATCTGTAGTTCTCTGTATTCTACCCAGAGTTTAAAACAGTTTTTAAGTTAACTGTCATTGAGGAACAGTGAATCCTTTACAATTGTTCTGTCTTAATTACCATTACTATAACTACCAATATACTACTTGGTGGCATACAAGGCTGCTATCAGGAAGCAAGACCAAGAGGATGGGAGACAGTTTGTCACCGGCAGTGCCTTATATGCACAGGGTTTACTGCCTACAAATTAGCTGCATTTCTGTTAAATGCCATTTATATATTGCAAATTCGTCATATGAAGTTGGTGGTTTATTGGGAAACAGTGGACAAAATGGACTTATATTTAGCAGAGTTCCTCAAAGAAGATATCTCCCTGGCAAACACACCACATCACAACCACCTGACAATTTGAACAAATATAGCTTGGGGCTTCTCTGAAGGGCCAGGTAGAAATCGGCTGCCTCGCTGGCAAAATAAATTCTATTGCTTTGAACATTACCTTCCGCCTTGTGAGAAATATGTACCATTGCTTTGTACATGGTTACTTTTGATTTTCCAAAAAAAGGTGTAGGTGGAATAAGGAAACTTTTTTTGTAATTGCTTCTTGATAATTTGTGTGAACTGTTGATGTGGGGGACCCCTCTAGTCATGGGTGTCACTGGTTTGTACTTATTGGCATTTAAAAGTATTAATGTCTTCACTTGCAAATTGTCTTTGCTCAGAGTTATTTTTACCTTAACGTTCTTTTGCAGAAACTACATTCTATCTATCAGTGCTTCATCAGGACTAATCGCTCTACTCTCCACGGGATCTAAATAGACGGAAGCAATGCAGAAAAACGTGTTTTTGTGGGAAGTGTACAAATTAAATGTCCTGTTGTAAACTTGACAAAGGTTTTCATCAAAGGGGTTTTTATATCAACTGAGTCGTTCAATAAACGTCAAGATTTTTTGTTATTATTGGATTCACTGTTGATTGTACACAATAAGCTTCTTAAATAGTGGATAAATTAGTTTTGTGGTACATATTGAGTCCAAAGAATGTGGTGTGCTTCATTTAGTGATTCTTTTCAAAGTACTTTTTTCAAAAGTCAAGGTTTACCTTTGTTGCCATTTTTATATGGCCACTTCCTGACCCTAAATCATTGTATATCTCTGAGTTTATGAACTTTGCAGGCTGTCATTGATATTTTAGAATGGGATTGTTTTATAGACTTATGTGATTTTTTTTGGCTCTATGTTCAGCACGTGACTCATCTGACTAAAGACAAAAAGGCCAGAGTAGATCGCTCGGGGTCCACCAGTTCAAGTGATCTAGATAGTGGTTAATGTTCGAAAGAATATTGCTCTTGCAAATCTGCAGGCTTTGTGAGTGCACTCAAAGGAACATGGAAAAGTTGGTGGTTTTCAACAGCTTTCGCAATAAAAATAATTGAGGTATAGACCCATTCTCAAAGGGGAAGCTGTCTTTAATATAGAAGAGCCAGGATTACCGCATATACTTGCTAATGGCCATTTTATGCTGTGATGAATCAGTACATATGTCACATCACAAAAATACTATCTGATCATGTCATTTTTCTGTGCAAACAAGAGACAGTTTTTTGATTTAATCTTTGATACATCAGGCATTGATCCCATGTTTTTACTTTCTGATCTTTTCTTTCATTCACCAGAGTGTCTTTTTAGGGGTGAAGAAAATACAGTTTAGGGTAATATCCTTGATGTAATAATGCTTGTGAGTATACTTTGTGTATACAGTGTATTATCTTTGTCTTCCATGGGTCCACATTCACAAGAGATGCAAGTTGTTGTGCGCTTCTGCCAAAATATTCGAAATGATGACAGAGAAAATACTGGTCTCTGTAGCATGCTGCCCATTCTGAACATTCTCTGATTCTGAAGCAAAGAACTTGACTGTGAAAGAGACACAAGACAAGGGGTATATGTTCTTCAATTTATGCAGCTTCATCCATCAGGTTGGTTGTATAAGAGCTCTCAGAGCTTGCAAAAACAAAAAATAACAACCCATCCTTCGAGCCCAAAGTGGGCTTTTTCATAAAGAGAACACAACCAAACAATAGAGCATTTGAAGCCATATTATTACCTTTGATCATAAGGCACACCAAAAAGCACAATTATTCTGCAAAAATCAACTTCGTCCCTGAGTTGAAAAAAATATAGCCACCAAAACTACACCGATGAATAAAAATGTATGAATTTTCAACTGTGAAGATGTTTTGCCAAAAGACACCCATTTTCATCATAGAAATTGATTCTGTAGGAAGTTAAGCTCGCTGGCTCTGGGAAGGCTTCCTAAATTCAGAATGTGAAGGTTTTGCTGAGTTGGAACTTCTGAGATAGTCCAGGAACTTCATAGCCTCAAATTGTGTCATGTTATATATGCTGGTTTTGGTGGTGGGGAGGGGCTTCTAGGACCTTATGTGAAAGCTGCCAAGAGTTATATTTTGAATAATAAAAGATGGCACACAGCGATATTGCTGAGCGAGAATCAGTGCAGATGTTCGGTCAGATCTTGGGTAGTGTTTACTTCCAAAGGACGAACCAGTTATGGTCGCAGAATCTGTCTAAATGAACTATTTTATTGTAAAGTTAATTTGTTTCTGTTGTTAGCCAAGCATAGCAATCTTTCCAAGTGGATTGAAGATGTTCTACCGGGATCATTTTATTTAGTTTCCCAGCTACATGGGTTAAGGCAGCAGGCACTCTAGCAGGATGCAGAGCACGCAAAGAAGGAAAAAATCTCAATGTTTGATAGGTTTTAAATACCCTGCTGGACACCCAATTCATTGCCAGTACAAAAAAAGTAAGCCAATACATTTGTAAGGAGCTACAGACAGGATTGTCCAGCAAGACTCCTTGGGCTACAGTCTTAGTGTGAGAAACCAGGGCTTTCTTTTTCCAGTGTCCCAACACTTTTTACATGTTGACTACTAGATTCTACTTTCTTGACTGATTGTGCCCTGCTAACCAGACCCAGGGCCTGTGCTCTATGTAAAAAGTACATGGTAATTAGGTGTAAGTACAATTGGTACTGACAACCTACCTGTAAGTCCCAAGTATATGGTAGGGCATGTAGGTTTAGAGGCCCAGCAGATTTAATACACCTAAGTGTGCACTGCTCTGGTGCCTGCTGTCATCTTAAAAGTCAGCCCTTTGTAGGCGGCTTTTAAAGAAAAATTAGAAAGCCAAATCGACTTTGGAATTTGAGGTACTTTCAAAGTCATAAACTACTTTATATTTACATATGTCATCCCAAGGTCTCACCTAGGTGCCCCAGGGCATGTATGTGCGCCATATGTGCACACATGCTGATATCAGGGGTGCATCAGGGTGTCATCATGACACCCTTGCACCTTTGAAAATATTCTCAATTTGCGATTAGCAAATAGCGATTCGCAAATTGAGAAGGACTTCCCATTCATTGCTATGGGCCTCCTGGCCCATAGGAATGAATGGGAAGGTATTCCTTAATTGCGAATTTGCTAATCGCAATTAAGGAATTTTAAGAAATCGCAAAATTAGTGCTTTTTTTTTTTTTTTTTTTTTTTTTAAATCCCGTTTTGCAATTCTCAAATAGCGATTTTTTTTGAGAATCGCTATTTGAGAATCGCAAATGGAGATGTTGATACATATGCCCCTAGATGGTGTTAATTTTTTAAATCTTCAAATCGCAGGTTCCCTACATTGAATATTTCTCATTTTGGTGTCATTTCAATCATAAAAAGACTTTCTAATTTTATAAATTGGTGTTAGATTTTTATTGTGTGTGGTGTCTTGCTTATTTAAAGTATTGGTGTTTTTAAATGCATTACGAACCTGTCTCCTAAATTAAGCCTGCCTGCTCGCAGCTAGCTACCAAAGGTTGAGCAAGGGAATAATTTATTGAGACCGTGAATGGTCCTTATATTGTGATTGTGGCCTTATTATTAGTGGTAGGTACCTACCTACCTACTAATAAATAACCTTCCAATACCTAGGTAGACTTTTCTCCACACAAAGAAACTGCAAATTTTCGAGTCTTTCTGTTGTGTAGGATTTGTCTGAATCTGCTTTGGGCACATGCTTCATATACCACTTACCTGAATTGCTTGATGTGTTTCTGTCTCATGCCCAGGAGCAGTCATACCATGCAAAGGCCTATCGATCTCTATGGTGTTGTAATGAAAAAGGAAACATCTCCAATTTATTCTGTGTTTCAAACCAGCTAATGAAATCTTCACTCGGGTAGGTACTGTAACTCCATTTTATCAGCAATGTTCCTCCCTATACCCATGGTTAAGAGGGCATAGCTACATGGCGGGGGGGTGGCTAACCGCCGATCATGGCGGACGTGAGCTGAACAGGCTCCGGAGCCTGAGCTAAATTATCCTGAGCCATCGACGGTCTGACACCCCAGTGCACTCCGCCAGGTGTGCTGGGGCTCTATAAATTGAGGGCACAGTTGATTTGTGTGCCGGGATTGCGCCTATTCCGGGTGTTTTGCTGGCGGTGAGGTTGCGGTCTACACGACGAAAGCAGGCAGGGGAGGCGCAGCCCGATGGCACAGGCACCTAGCAACAGAGGCCGGAAGATGGTGGGCGGCTACCAAAGAATGAGAGAGCATCCACATTGGCGATGTGGCTGGCCCGGCGACGGAGACCTGCCGTAAAGTAAAGTGGTGGGGAGATCGCAGAGCCCGGCCGCCGACCTGCTGAAAACGGCTCCTGGGTGTGCTCGGAGCTGCGATGCCGGAGGACGCGAAATCACAGGAGGGTGCCCGCCCTAGATTGTGGAGCCCGACTGGGCCCCCATCGCGGGTCAGTGTTGCCCTGATATTCAGGGGTGGGGGGCCTGAGCAGTGTCTTCCCCCTCCTATTACTGCGGGATGCTGGCAGCATAGTGGAGGCAGATGCCATCTGTGGAGTCTTCCCTTCAACCAATTGCATCGACGCCCAAACCGGACAGCTGCAGGGGGCAGAGACTTACGCGGGCGCCCATATCCATTCCGGCGCCTCTGCAGCGTGGTGGTGTGGGTTGCTTTGATTACCGAGGGAGGTGCCGGGAGCGCGGGGCAGCCTTGGGAGACAAGCGCGAAGTTGGGCCTCTTCCTGTTGCTGCGGCTGGGGAGACCTCATCAATCACATTGAGCAGTGCTGCAGGGGGAAGGCCTACTGCACTGGGGCGGGGGACATCATAACGCTGACATTCTCCTCACCCCCCCCCCTCCTACACTGCCATATATATCAGCAGGGGGCCTGCAAGATATTCAGAGACTGGAGGAGCGGAACTAAGAGTCAGTGCTGGTGGCTACTGTCTGGTGGGCCCATCCCTTCCTGTGGGGAGCTGTAATCCTCTACCGTGCAACTACCAAGTGAGACATGAAATATTCGCTCTGGAGGGAGCCGGTCACGGTAGCTACGGGGTTCCATGTTATGTTATTTATGCTTATAGAGTGCTCAATTACCCTAGGGTGTCCTGGCGCTGAGCACTGATTACCTGAGGAGCATAGGCCTAAAAATGGGAAAAGAACCATGTCTTCAAGCCTTTCTGGATTTCAAAATATCTTTATTGAAAAGTTTTATGAAACAAAAACATAGAAACAGTACAGGAGTTGGACTCAGTTCGCGGGCCCCCAATACCCATGACTGTGTTTCACCGGATCAGCGGATATTTGTCCACATTAGACGATCAACATACCAAAGATGCCCACCCAAGGCTCCAACTCCCGGAGAGGGGGAGGAAAGGAAAAGAAGGAGAGAGATCGGAGAGAGGGTGAGTGAAGAGACGAAGAAGAGGGGAAGAGAAGAACAGGAGAGAAGTCCGGCGCCTCTAGCTACACAATAAAATACCGTGATGCAACAACAAGTAACCATCTTAATAGTAACCTTGGTGTGATGACAATTTGCGACTTTTCTTCTAGAAAATAAAGTCATGGCGGCTTATGGGAAGCAAAGTAGTTATCCAGGGTAGACCAAATGTTCCTCGTGGGTGATTTCCAGGGTGACTGTTGTAGGACAATATTATCTGCTCCCCTGAGATGAATGACCCAGTTCATCCAGCACTTATACGAGACCTTGCTAGTGTCCTTCCAGTTGGTGAGTATCATTTTAACTGCAGAAATCAACAGTAGATCAAGGAGATCACGATCCCCCTCTGAATGCAAATCCTCCTGTAAAAAAGCAGTTACTACGGATGACAAGGACCTAGGAAGAAGACAGTTAAATAATGTATACAAAAACAGATAAACTTTATCCCAGAAGGGTTTCACAATAGGGCAGTGTAGAATAAGGTGAGCCAAATCCCCTTTGTCTTGCTTACAATTCCAGCACATATCATCATCCCGGATCCCCACGGAAAATAGCCTGGCTGGTGTCCAAAAGGCCTTGTGTAATAGCCAAAATTTTGTTTGGGAGAGGACTGGGGAAATCTTATTACGTGTGACTGATCTCCATATCTGGGGCCAGGCAGCGTCAGATAACTGAGTATTGGACAGATCGTTCCAGTAGCTTACCACCTTAGAATGGATATTGGATGATTTGGGGCGCAGGAGCCGGTAGATTTGGGAGACATGGTGACCAAGCCTATTAATTTTTGCTACAAAGTTGGGAAGCGAAGGGGAGCTGGGAGACATTCTGGATTTCGCAATGGCAGCCCTTACTTTCAGGAAATTATAAAATTCGATATCAGCCAAGTGGAAGCGGGTTTGGAGCTCCCTGAACGTCAGAGGATATGTGCCCTCCATCAATTGGTGTGGAAAAAAGATACCTCCTCTGCACCAAGAATCAAGGAGTAAAGGTTCGCCATTATAAAGGAACTTGGAGTTAAGCCAGAGTGACTCCATATCGGATCCCCTCATACTAACCTCCAAGGACCTGTCCACTTTTAAGAGAGCCAGTTTAGTGTTCCTAAAGATGGATCTGGAGTGGGTGGCAGTAAGGCGGTTGGCCGTGAGAACCGACAGAGGACGTATGTTCTGTAAGAGAGCCCTTTCTACCTCTAGCCACACCGGCGTATAGTGAGCAGGAGGAGAGACCCAGAGCAAACCCTGTCTCGCCAGGAAAGCATATTGGTATAAACGAAAGTCTGCAAGGTTCACACCGCCCATAGACTTGTCAAGCCTCAGTTTACGGATGCCGATCCTGGCTTTTTTACCACGCCATAAAAAGGACGTTAGCAGAGTATCTAGTTTATGGTGAAAGGAGTCGGTAAGTAGCAGTGGCAACATACTGATGAGATAATTGACTAAAGGAGTAACCATCATCTTAATAGTCTCAATTCTTCCCCACCGTGTGATAAATTTAGGGGACCAGGTTTCCAGGAGTGTTTTAATTTTCTGCAAGAGTACCTTCTCATTCTGATACAGGGTTTCCAAGACGTTATTACCAAATTCAATCCCCAGGTATTTGATGAAACTCGGTTGCCAAGCTAACCCAGAGTTCCCCAGTATGTTGCTAGTACAAAAAATGTTCAGTGGTTTAACCTCCGATTTATCTCTGTTAAGTTTGTAACCAGAGTGCAGAGAATACTCTGCAATCGTCTCCATTAGAGCAGTAATGGAGGAGTCTGGACGCTCTGTAACAATCAAGATGTCGTCCGCGTACGCAGCCAGTTTAACCCGGATGCCATTGATATCCACACCCGCAATATCCCTATTTAGTTTGATAGCCTGAAGAAGGGGTTCTAACGCTAGAAGGAAAAGTGATGGAGACAGAGGGCATCCCTGTCTGGTACCCTGATATAGGGGAAAGGGTTCCGACAGAGCCCCATTGACAGCTATACGCCCAGTCGGTTTTAGGTAGAGTGACATAATCATTTTAATAAAGTCGTTACCCAGCTTAAAAGAGTGCAGACAGCGCTCCAAGAATGGCCAGGAGACTCTATCGAAGGCCTTCTCGGCATCTAATGTGATGGCAATCGAGGGCTCAGTTTTGGTTGCAGCGTTTTCTAGTACGTGGCATAACAGTCGTGTGTTATCATTAGATAAACGGTTACGGAGGAACCCCACCTGGGAGTTACTTATCAATTTGTGGAGGACCGAATTGAGTCTGACTGCGAGAATTTTGGCATAGATTTTGCAGTCAGCATTTATAAGCGATATTGGCCTATAGTTTTTTGGAAGAACCGGGTCCTTCCCCCTCCTTGGGGATAACTACAATGTTTGCTTCAGTCATGGAGTCGGGTGTATGTCCAGAATCGGCCATATGATTAAAAACCTGCAACATCACAGGACCTAGCTGGGTTAAGAAAGACTTATAAAAGGATGCCGTGAAGCCATCCGCCCCTGGGGCTTTATTTTCCTTCAAAGACCTGACCGTCTTATCCAGTTCCGCACTACTGATTTTCAT
Organism: Triturus cristatus; assembly: GCF_964204655.1. Classification (NCBI taxonomy): domain Eukaryota; kingdom Metazoa; phylum Chordata; class Amphibia; order Caudata; family Salamandridae; genus Triturus; species Triturus cristatus. The sequence goes on from NC_140594.1 coordinate 886,834,684, forward strand.
TGCTAGCATGGCAGAGTCATCGTCTGAAAGGCATGGGAGATTAAGATCACGGAGAAAGGCAGAGCACTTTTCAATGTCGAAAATCTGGTTATTTGAGTATAGGTCCTGATAGAATTGTTTGAAAGTGTCAAGAATGGCCTTGTGAGATGTGTGGGTCCGGTTATTAGCGTCCTTGATGGAAGAGATTACGTGTTGATTTTGTCTATGCTTGAGGTATGAAGCCAAGAGTTTCCCCGCCCTGTTGGCCTCGCAGAGATTCAGTGCTTTAAATTTATTAATCCACACCCCCGCCCGTTCACTCAGTATCTTATTGTACTCATACTTCTTCTGTGTCAAAGTCAAAAGTAGATTGGAGTCATTCAAGGAGGCAATATGTGCGGACTCCAAGTCTCTAATTTCCCGTTCCAATTGAAGGAGTCCCTGGTTCAATCGTTTATTTATTTTAGTTTTTATCGCTATGATTGTACCCCGTATAGTGGCCTTAAGAGCGTCCCAGTGTGTGTTTATATTAGTGTCAGATACCTTATTGTGTTCCAGATATTCTGAGATGGCCTCCGTAATCCTTTTTTTATCTTCAGGGTCCGATAGGACATCATTGTTAAACCGCCACCGTTTGGGAGTTTGTTCTCTGTGGCTACCTGTCAGGGTCAGAGAGATGCATGAGTGGTCGGAAATCAATCGTGGAGCAATATTAGAGGACTCAATAAGGCTGGTGTATGCACCGGAGATAAGGATATAGTCGATCCTAGAAGAGTTGTGGGGGGGCGAATAGAAAGTATAATCCCTTGAATCTGGGTGTTGGAGTCTCCAGGGATCTTTAAGGTTAAATTTTGAGCAAATAGAGGTGAGCTCAGCATGCGCGCTTGTGGGGTGATATTGGCAAGTGGACTGTCTGTCAATTATCGGGTCCAGGGGAAGATTGAAATCGCCTGCCATTATTATCAAATCTTCTCGAGGGAGACCATCTAGCTTGTCGGAGACGCCTGACCAAAAGGTGGGATCATCTGTGTTGGGCCCGTAAATATTGATCACGTGGAATACGTCTTCGCCCCTTCTCAAGTGAGTAAGCAGGAAACGGCCCTCATCATCGTGTTGGGAGGATTCTAGCGTGATGTTAGCAGATCTCGAGATTAAGGTTAAAACCCCTCGCTTCTTCTTAATTGCCGATGAGCATGCCAATTGCGAAATCCAGCTGCCCTTTACCAGATTATTGTCTACATCGGAGAGCTTAGTCTCCTGTAGGAGAACTATATCACTTTTGGTTTTGGCTAAGTACTCCAGAACCTTACGTCTCTTCACCGGGTGGTTAAGGCCCTTGACATTCAGGGAAGCTATCTTCAGATCATTCAGAAGGATCCCCTGCTTGTTACTGGTCATGAGTAATGTGTCTACATGGTGAATTCAACAAGTATGGATCGTAACATAAGAACAAATGTGAAAGTACTAATGACACCGGCGCAGGCCCAATGTAGACACCAATATAAGCACACAACCATGACTGTATTTCACATCTGGAGAACGGACATCCCCAACCCGAGCAAAGCATACGGTACATAGGCCACTTGTCATAACTATAGAGTAGGAGGCGCCAGGCAGAAAGAGGAGACAGGCGGAAGGAGAAAAGGGAAGAGAGAAGAAAACAACAGAAAAGTAGAAGGAGAGCAATTGAGGAAGCAACTGTGGAGACCAACAAAATGGTCGTATAAACATGGGCGCTCTCAACCCCATTTCCCCCCACACCCACCCACCCCACCCCACCCCACCCTCAAAACCTAGCATGTGAGAGGTGCGACGACAGAAGCGTCCACCCGCCCCCCAGGGGAAACAACATGTCAAAATATATACATAAACATAAACATACCTTCCCAGTATCCCACTTTCAATGAGTCGTTGGTAAGAATGCAGCTCAAGTACAAATAACTATTGACATATCAGCATGGCAAATCACACAAAGAAAGATCCATACCACCCATAGGACACAAATACCAAAAGAGCCAATATATCCCTTCGGACCGTCTAGATCAGGCAATAGGAACAGAGGAGACAGTGCATGCGTCACGCCGGGCCCGGTGAGGATTTCCTCTTGCTGGCCATAAGTTGCGACGAGTCCATGTCCTGAGTAGGAGGGCCTTCCAAGTAGGAGGCCAGAGCACCAGGGTCAGTGAAAAAGAGGTGTCTCCCCCCCTCGGTGATCTTGAACCTAGCTGGGCCTACAAAGGAGAACAGAATGCCTCTGGATTTTAGTTTGTCTCTCAAGCTTAGGAACCCCCTACGAGTGTCTACAGTAGGTTTCGAAAAGTCCTGGGTGAAGATGATTTTGTTACCCTTCCAGCTTAGGTTGTGATTTTTCCTGGCATGGGCAAGTAAAGCTTCTACGTGGCGAAAACGGAGAGGCTTACAAATGATTGGGCGGACACCCTGCCTAGAGGAAGATTTGAATGCAGGGATTCTGTGTGCTCTGTCCAATTCAAAGGGCTGGTCGAACGATATGCCAGTGAACTTAGGAATCCAGTCTTCCAGAAAGGCTAAACAGGAGCCCAGAGGATCCTCTGAACCCTCCGGAATCCCAAGAATTCGAATAGTGCCCCTACGATTGCGATCCTCCAACTCGGCCGTCTGTCTCAGGAGCATGGAAGATGTGTTCGAGAAGGCTTTCATCTCCTTACTTGATTTGGAAACAATGTCCTCGACATCACTGATTCTCTGTTCAGCAGCGGAAAGTCTGTTATTTACTGCGTTCATGTCTGCTCTGATGGCTGTTATCTCCAGTTGTATAGTGTCAGTAGTTTGTTTGGTCGACTTGGCTAAGTCATGGACGTCGGCCAGCTTTTTCAGAATTAGTTCCAAGGTGCTATTAATATCTGGTTTCATTTTGACAGGAGAGTCTGACTGAGAAGGTTCACCTTTGTTTCTCTTATGCACCAGTTTAGATTCGCGGTCAGCCATTCTGGAGGCCGTGGCAACAAGTGGAGGAGAAACTGTATAGCTGGCTTGTGAACCCGGTCTGCAATATAGCAATATTGACAGTGTTGGCTATTTTGACAAAGGTGACTGTCGACTTCCGACAGCGTCGAGCACTGGAGAATAGAAAGGCTGATTTTGAGGAACCTGCAGACCAAATGACCACAACTCTGCAGACGGTCAACCAGAGACAGGAGTGTTGGAGAGTAAGCTACCAAAAGGCCGTATGACGAAGCCTCTGAGGCAGCAGGAGCCTTAATGAGGTGGCCAACTACCCTTAGCAACAGGGTCAAAGTCGCACCCAGTCCGGTGACCCAATCCTACCCTCCGATGTAGTGTGATTGAGTCTCCCCCAGCGCGCATTGGACACGGGACCCAGCGCTGCAAAGGCCGACTCACAGATCCTGCATTCCCCCAGTCTCCAGCCCAAGAGCGTTTCCCAGCTCATGAATCCAGGAGTGGGAGCAGTTGGAGTCTACTTCCGTTGTTGTGCACTGCTGTCTGAAAGCTAAACTGGACAGACAGACATCGATCGTGGTCTGGGGTAGACTGGCACCGGGGTCACACTGGCAATTCTGTGAGCAACCCACTCTATGGCAGGTTTTGTCAGGAGGTGGTAAAATCCATGCTAGGACTGCCTGTGATTATTGGGATCGCTCCGTCTCGTCGTCACATCCGCCGCCATTTTAAGGTCAGGCATGTCGACTAGAGACGATCCGCCGTAGAGACAAAGGCGTCTATAAAATCGTGCCAGCAAGGCACCAGCAGTGAGAGCACACAGCCATACAGTCAAAGAAACAAGCAGGGTACTTGCGGCAGGCCCCGAGACTATGATCGAGGAGATTTCACTCGGTTCAGCGGGGAGGCGCCATCTTGTCTGCTTCCTCTCGGATTTCACCGCGAGGCAGGATGATCCACAACTCGCCAATGCAGGGACCGCGGCTGGCGTCAAAGGGCTCCTCTTGTGCCCGGCATCATGCGCGGCGGGATAAGCTCAACCTGAGCCACAAACAATCCCCACAGGATACGGGAAGGGCAGCATCTTCCCCCGGACCAACGGAGCGTCGGAATCAGGCGGCCATCCCGACTGCCGTCCAAGCCACGCCCCCCGTCTTCAAGCCTTTCTGAAAGGAGATGAGATCTGGAGCATTTCTCAGTCAGAAAGGCAATTCATTCCAAACTTTAAAGGCACAATAAGCAAAGCTTCTGCCTCCCCAGTTTGTTTTCTTAAAAGAGGGTGTTTTCACTTGTTTGGAGCCTGTTGACCTTAATGTTCTGTTTGGGAGATACCATGAAAACTTGGATTTAAGGAACTCAGGACCTGTTCCATTCACAGCTTTAAAAACAATACAAAGCGCCTTGAAGCGAGATCTCAGAGGGTCTGGAAGCCAATGCAATTTCTTGAGTTCTCCCTTAACTGAGACGAACCTGGGTGTCCTGGTCAGCCATCTGGCCGCCGCATTCTGGGACACTTGCAACCTGTTCAGATGTTGTTTTTGAACATTAAGATATAAACTGTTGCAGTAGTCGAGATGCAACATTATAAGTGCTGTCACCACAGTCCTCAGACTCCCTTCAGACAGGAAGGACCTAATTTTCTTGATTATTCTGAGAAGCATGCAGATGTCACCATGCTCGCATGGTCCCCCATGGTGAGTTTATTATCTACCACAAAACCTAGATTCTTGGCTTTTCTAGATGGTGTGGGACACAGGCCCAGATCCTCAGGCCACCACTCTGGTGTCCACACTTGTGGACTGTTGCCAAATCTCAAAACCTCAGTCTTAGCCGAGTTCAGCTTTAGACAGTTGGCAGACATCCACGTTGAAATGGATCCCATACAGTCATGGAAGCGAACGCCTGCTTCCTTTTCTGCTCCCTCCATCACCGACAACACAATTTGTGTGTCGTCAGCGTAGGAGGTGAGCTGGAACCCAAAGGACCTGATGATGCCAGCCAGGGGTGACACATAGATGTTAAAAAGTGTGGGGCTAAGAGCTGAGCCCTGTGGCACCCCGCATGGCAAAGAAAAGGGTTCAGAGATGTTACCATCTAGGTCTACCGATTGTGACCTATCTGTCAGAAATAATTTTAACAGTTTCCAGGCCGAACCACTTATCCCTATTTCAGATAACTGGTAAAGTAGTACCATATGGTGAACCGTATCAAAGGCCGCGGATAGGTCTAATAGGATCAACATTGCATTCCCTCCCCTATCCACGACCTCTCTATTTTCCTCGGTCGATTTTAATAACGCCAACTCAGTGCTACGGAAAGCTCTGAACCCATATTGTGAAGGATCCAAAGAATTGTTGAGGAGAATGAAATCACTTAGTTGACCGTTCATTGCTTTTTCCAACAATTTGGCTGGCAAGGGAAGTATAGAGATTGGTCGATAGTTGTTAGGGTCCTTGGGATCCAGTAACTGTTTCTTCAATAGTGGAAGAACGGAGGCCTTTTTCCATAATTTTGGAAAAATTCCAGATGTGAATACACAATTAAGCAGGGGAGTACGTGCAGTACAGATAATATCAGGGATCTGCTTAATAATCCACGCTGGACAAGGATCACTAGATTTGATGCAGTTCAGCAATTTCATGGTATCTAACCTCTCCAAAGGGGCAAAATGATCCAATGTCATGTCTGAAGGACAGGGGCTTTCCAATTTTTTTTCTATTCAAATCTGTCTGATTTTCATTAATCAATCCCATCAGAGATGAGAATATTGTCTCAATTTCTGACTTAATAAATTCAGCAATATTATTGCAGAAATCAGGATCATCATGATTCTTGGGCATATTGGGACTGGACAATTTAATAACAGTTTAAAAAAGTTCTTTAGAGTTGGACTCGGCCTTAGATATTTGTGAGGAAAAATACTCTTTCTTAACTGCCACAAGTGATTGCTTGTAGTTGGAGATGGCGGTTTTGAACTCTGTTTTGTCAGACTCTGCATAGTTTTTACGCCATTTCCTTTCAGCGTGTTTACAAATCAATTTCTTCGCCTTAAGCTCTCCTGAGTACCAAGGAGCAGTGGAGAGGTTCGTTTAGGGGTCCATTTTTTAGGGGGAACTAATTGTTCACATGCCTTGGCAAGCCACCTGTTATAAAGAGTTGTTGCCTCTTCAATGTCCAGCAGAGGCGTATACATTGAGTTTGTGAGAGTGGATTCCAAACTTTTGGCATCCAATTTGCCCCAGGCTCTAGTGATAATCTCTTTGGTCTGTCTGGGGCCAGAGAAATGAGCAGGGGAACTGTTTAGTTCAAACTTAATTGCAGAGTGATCTGACCATGTAATTGGAAGAACAGAAATATCAACTAAATCAATATTATTAGAATATATACCATCTAGAGTATGACCTTTCACGTGTGTGGGAGGAATCACCAATTGTTTAAGACCTCCTATAGCCATAATTTATTCTAGTCTAGCTGTGTCAGGATCACTAAGTTTTTCCAAATGGAAGTTAAAATCTCCCAACATCGTGAAGGACTGTAAACACAGCCCTTCTTCTAACAACAAACTCAAAGAATCTAAAAAAAAAACACATTTCGAGCCGGGTGGGCGATAAATTAAAATGCCTTTTAAAAGGTTTATATAGTGCTGAATATATATTAAAAGTTAGAGCTTCACACACCTGATTAGAAACTGGAACAAAATTTGGGGTGAGTGACTTGTGATAAATCATTGCAAGCCCCCCCCCCCCCCCCCCCCTCCTTTTTTTCTGTGTCCGGTCCGCTGTATAACCGTGAAAGCCAGGCGGTGTAGCCTTAACCAAGTCCGGGCCAGAGGAGCTATCTGACCATGTCTCCGTGATGAATGCCAGTTTTACATTATTATCCTCCAGTAAGAGGGTACATTCCATAGAGTGTTTCACCAAGGATCTGGCATTAAATAGAATACATTTCAAAGGAGCTCCGCTACCAAAGCCCATCTTATTGCCCAATGTAGTTCTCCGGCTGTTAATTGGTAAATTTAACACTACCGGGAGAGGCAGCTGACAGCTGGTACACAAAGAGCCCTTGATGCTATCATCGCAGTTGTCCAGAAATAATCTGGGGCATTGAGGAAACTTATCACCCTGATTAATCAGGTGTAATTCCCTACTTGTATAATGCAGTCTGTTAGTAGAAAGACATCCAGGGGGACGGGTCCTGCGTCCGGCCTGAGGGCGGACTGGTGCAGACGGGCTTGCCTTAGGCGCGCCAGCGTGTCGGCGTGCCAATTAAGTAAATCCACGCAGGGGGAAGACTAGACCGCTAACCCAAGCGGAAGTGGTGCCCCTAACTGAGTCCAGGATCGGTGCTCTTAAAGTAAAGTGCAAAGTGCAGATCAAATGCCTCCTAGATGCCCCCCAATCACAATTCCCATCTTTGCAGCGGCCCGGATTTCTTCACTTCACCTGTCTGCGATACCCGCGGGATTGGGTGGCTGACCAACAACGCCACACATTACATTTTTTAAGTTGTTGAGCGGCCTGTCCTTACCTGCTCCTGATACTTGGCTCCCCTCAATCATGAGGGGGGGGGGGCGGCTAGTGCACGGCCTGCATTAGGGCCTGGGGTCATTTTTCCTGGTGGTGGCGACCGCCACTAACTCCCAGGGCACGGAGGATGGAGGCCCCACCATGAGTGTGCGATCAACTAGTACAATTCTGCCCACAAATGTCGCAGAGCCCCAGGATAAGCTGGATTTAATCCTTGCAGTGGTCCGTGAGTCCAGGAAAGCTATCGGCTTACTACCGGCTTTACACTGCTAAAGGCAGATAATGCCAAGCTGGCTACTAAGGTGAAGGATCATACCTCTGTACTGTATGATTTAGTGCCACAGCAGAAAGAGAACACAAAGCAACTTCAGACTCTTCAAAAGCAAGTCACTGGATTGATGGACAGGGTTGAAGACGCAGAGGGCAGAGCACGACGCAATAACATTCGCGTTGTTGGTCTTCCGGAACGCAGTGAAGGGACGGAGGCGACAACCTACATGGAACAATGGTTCCGCACACACGTGGCCCCTGAGGGCGTCTGACTTCTTTTGTATTGAAAGGGCACACCGTATCCCCACAGGGAAACCGAGAATGGGTGCTCCGCCGCAACCACTGATATTGAAAATCCTCAACTACAGAGACCGGGACATGCTACTCCAAAAAGCACGGGAAAAACCACCGCTCCAATTTGAGAATTGCCAGGTCTCATTGTATCCGGACTATACGTTTATGGTGCAGCGTCGATGATCCTCATTCCAGGCAGCAAAGCGGAAGCTGTGAACCATAAACCTCAAATACGCGCTGCTTTTTCCTGCATGTCCAAAGACCATGTATGATCAAAAGACTTATTTCTTTGAGAGTCCGGAGGACGTAGAGGAGTGGCTGGAGGTCATGGACCCCACACAGCTTTCTGGTCCGTCTCAGTCTCATCCGAAACTGGCACGAAGCCAGGAGAATGAGTGGCCGATGCTCACGAGTGGCTGGACCCATGAGTGAGGCACTATTTCCGGGACCCACAAAGAAGCAGGTACAGAAAGGCCGAGAGAGCCCTAGTGACTGCACAGACGTTTAGAGACAATTCCTCCTGCCGAGACTCCAAAACGTCTGATCACAGCACGGTGCAATCAGACTCCGATGCTAGCCTGGCACTCTTCCCTACAGTGACTCCACAAACAGAGGATGACCTGATGGGGTCGTAAAATTTGTAAATTCGCTACAATGATAGTGATTCGCCGTGGATGAGGACTTTACTGGCACATCTCCTACTGAACTCATGTATCCTGCTCTGGTTCTTTCCATGCATATATGTCAATTGTATTGTTACAGGTTATTTGCTCGGGCTCAGAGGAGCTCCTAGTGACTGATAAGACCTTGCACATGATGGCTATGGCTACTGATCCCCACTTTGCGATTGCTACAGTTTATTATGTATTCAAAACAAAGACACCAGAGTACACCTGATGACTGTTACTTTTATGCTGCATGTATTCAGCACTGCCACCATAAATTCTCTGGTCACGTTCCAAGATAATTATCAAAAAAAAGTCCCCAATTTCATGAACGTAGCAGTAGATATCCAACATCCATCTTTATTCCTTTAAATATGCACAACAGCCGACGCACGTTTTGCCCGCCTGGGCTTCCTCAAGGCTCGCTTTTTGAGAGTAGTTGTCCTTACGACGTCAATGAGTCTGGTATGCGACAGAAAAATTGGAAGCACACGCTTGTGTGACTCGTTAAGAGACGGAAGATGGAACTTAACATGGTTCCATGGAGGATACTGAACGATACAGTTTGAACTTAATCATTGATGTTAAAGGGCGGTCTATCTCGCAGAGACAAATAAATAGGAAATCGTTTTTATTCGCGCACCTGATTTCCAAGTGAACCAGCCAGGATCCAATAGTCTATTCTAGTATGGAGATTGTGGGGCGCTGAGTTGTGTGTGAAGCCACCCGCCAACCCGGAGCGTGAGAGCCATACAGCTATCAAGTTCAATTCTGTCAAAGCATCCAAAATTGCCTCTGCCGTGTGGGAGCGGTGCCTTGTCGGGCCCCCTGATCGGTCCAGGTCCGGGTTGAGGGTACAGTTAAAATCCCCCCCCACACACACAACTGTGGGGCGTCAGGTATGCGTCGCGCTAGAGTTAACAAATCATGAAAAAACAGGACAGTCATGGTTAGGGCCGTATACATTAACTATGATGCATTCCAAACCCCTTCCCCTGCACCTATACACCACATAACGGCCGTTGGCATCTGTGTGTAACTTCTCAAGCTTAAGGTGGGCCTTAGGTTTTAGTGAGGACACCCTGTGCATGCGATGTGAAGCCTGCGGCATGGAATGTGCCGTGGATCTTGCCTCGGGTTTGTGTGATGTGCGCCGCCGGGAAATGTGTTTCCTGTCAGAGGGTGATATCTATACTGTGTCTAGTAAGGTATGACATGACCTTCTTAATTTTGCGTTGATCATTGAGGCCCCTAACGTTCCAGGACAAGAACCTCAACCTAGTCTCCATTGCCTATGGTGATGTAGTGCTATTCGAGCAAATAAACAATGCCTGAAGGGCCTCTGACGGATAGCGAGACATGTAAGGCTGTGTCATGTATATCACTGTATGTGTGTCTCATAAAATAATGCCAAAAAATAGGAAAAAGGTAAAGCAAAAAAACAAACCATAAACCAGGACAATCCCCTCCCTCCCCCTCCCACGCCTTTACACCCCAATTGTGGCACGGTCAAGACCACTCCTCTCCTCCCCCCCGCCCGAAGTATGGCAACCAGCCATGTAGTGTATAACATGCAGCGGCGAATGTTACCTAAGCACTACATGCAACCATCGGCAGCCAACCACATAATATTAAGCAAAATTTAGGCAATCAATAATTAGAAAAATGAACTGGATAAGGCAAAGATAACGAGTACAGTGCAATAAACCGTTACCATTGGGATGTGGAATGTCTACCGGCAAGAATCATTAAACCACTAACATAGGAGAAGCTGCACCAAACAGGCGTTGAGATCACAGTTGTGAGAAGTTGGCCTGGTATATGCTGTTCACTAGTTCTAGTGACCACCTTGTACCATGCCAAGCAACCCTTATGGTGTGGTTGTAAGTCAACCTTTTTGGACTAGCTGCCCTAGTGGTAGCGTAGGCTAAGCAGTCTTTGAGGCTAAACTCGTGAAGCGTGTTAAGCAAGCTGTTTTACCAATAGTAACCCCCTTTTATACCAATGAAAGGACACCACACAGATATATATTCAAAATATATATGTATTTATTTCTCAAAGTAACCCCTAGTCTCTTTATGAGCACAGGAGCACAAATCGTCAAACAAGATTATCACAGAATACACAGAAGTTGCACTTTATATGGATAGGCCCTGGTGGCCACTCGAACCATATACTAAAATAGTGGTATAAGTACCACGAACAGAAAAGGGAAAAGGCCTAGGGCCTCTAGAATCGCTGGGCCTACAAGGAGCTAACGTCAGTTAGTGACCAGGAGGTCCACGGGTGGCGTGTGCAGAGCAAATAGTCACACGCGTGCTCCCATAGGTTTCAATGGGTGCGTAAAAAGTACAAAGTTACTGCAAAAGGAATCTTCCGGATGACCTAGGAACTTAAGATTTGGAACACAGGCACTAGAGATGTAATACTACACTTGGGCACAGGAGTGCCAGCTTTACCTCACCCACCGGAAGCGGGTGCATAGGCCTCGAAGTGCGTCGGGTTTCTTCTATCGGTTCCGTGGGGCCTGTAGACAAAAGTGCTGCAGGCGGTCGGTCGGGAAGAGATGCAGTGGACCCAAGAGTGGATCGGAGATGTTGAAGACCTGTAAGCAGAGGGGACAGTGTTCACAGTCACTAGCCAGTGACCAGCGTGGCACCAGGTGGGTACCAGGCGATGTCGGGTGCAAACAGGAAGGAAGGTGTAGCTTGACTCTGCAGCCACGTGGTCCCTGAAGGTCGACGACGTCCAGGAGTTGAGTCACGAGCTGTCCCACGCCAGCTCTCGCTGTCGGCGGTGTCGGCGACTTGATCGAAGCAAACAAGCCTTGGCAAAAGCAATTGTTGTGGGCAAGGAGTTTAAGCTGATGGTTCTGACCAGCAAGGTCAGAGGAACTGCTCCTTTGGAGGGGAGCAAGGGCCAGTCTGGAGCAACCAGACCAGCGGTGTTTGTCGTAGATTTCGTCGCCAAGATGGCCACATGCCAGCGGGCCAGCAACCGGTTAGGCGCGTCGAGTGGCAAAATGCAGAAGGGCCCCACGCAGATCGTGGAGATGCTGGAGGGCTCACCTTTGGTGCAGATGCTGCTCGAGGGTTGGGCTTCTCAGGACCCAAAGCACAACTTGGAGGGAGCCTCGGTTGTTGCACTGGTCAGCTTGTCGTAGTCGTTTCAAGATGGCTGGCTCCACGTGTCTCGGTGCCTCCACGGGTCTCCTCTTTGCAGGGACTGTGGATCGGGCGGTGAGAGGTCTGGAGGTCCAGGTCTTGTCAGTCTCTGGGCTCGGGCTCCGGCGGGAGGCGGCGGCAAAGCAGACGTTGATTCGCTGGATGGTGCTTGCGTTAGCAAGGTGGTCACTCCCTGACCACAGGGGAGATTGGCTTCAGTCCTCTGTGCAGCAGAGCGTCGAAGTTCCCGTCTTCTTCTTAGTTTTAAGTTGATTCCAGGATGTCTGAAGTCTTAGGACACAGCTCCTACCTTTAAGCGGATTCTAGGGGCCGGACTACCTGCTAGGTCCCTCCCTATGGGTGGGACCAGGAAGGGGGGTGGTTACACCCCCAATCCTTTGTCCAGCTCGCCCCAGGCCCGGGACTGGTGTGCCCCAGGACCGGTTTGAACTGGCATATGCACCGAGGCTCCTTGTGAGCCACAGGCATGTCTGGTTTCTTTCAAGCCCTACCTGACCAATACACAAAATCCTGTCTGGGGTGGTGCATGCACCTCCCCTGGCAGGAAACCCTTTGTCCACACCTCCCAAGCTGGAAGGACTCCCAGCAGCAGGAGGGCAGACTTGTGTCTGTGGTGGCAGCATCCATTTTGTGGAGCTGAGGCTATGTCTGATTTTACCCGGGTTTCAGGTACTGTACATGTCGTGTCCCTCTAGAAGGGTGGAATGCTAACCCCGTCACCAGAATTGGCGAGGGGTTAGTATTCCAATTCGTATGACACCTTACTCGACATGTTTTGATAAAGCCAAACCAAAGATAGCATTTAACCGCGAGGTTCATAATGCACTTAAGAGTATATGGTATGACGATATCTGGAAACAGTAGAAGGAAGCTGTTCCAACCACTGCAGACAGGCTCAGCTCATGCCAGAGCACCATCTCACATGGAACCAAGCACTCTGCCTTCAGGATTGTTAAGGCCTGCCATAGGAGTGACTTATAGGTTACCAGGTGTCCCATTTAAGGTTAGGTATAGGTATACTACACCTAAGTAAGAGGTGATTACACCAACTTACCCCAGCTGAGTGATCAGCCAGTTGTGTCAAATTGTTAGGCCAAGCCTGGGGTGGCATAATACATGCTGCAGCCCTTGGCAGGCCTTGGGTACACCAATGCCCTGGGTACCTAGTGTACACTGGTACAGGGGCTGACAGGGTGATCCACTTCCAATTGGTTATGCACCTAGGGTGCATAGTTTTAATTTCGTAGAGAGAACAGCAGGCTGGGGGTCTGATTGGCAGGCCCACAGCCTCAATATGTCAAAAACCAGTGAAGCAAAGAGCAAAAATTTGGGGTGACCATAGGATAGCAGACCCTACTCTCCTACACAACCCCCCCCCAAACGCTGGGACATTAAACTAGCCTTGACCAGTCTCGTCTTCATGTCCTAAGTGGAAGTACCTGGAGAGACCATCTGCATTCCCATGGTCAGTACCTGGCCGGTGCTCCACTGTAAAGTCCATCCCCTGTAGGGAAATGGACCACCTAAGCAGTTTGGGGTTTTCACCCTTCATCTGATTTAGCCACAAGAGGGGCTTATGGTCGGTCTGAATCTTGAAGTGAGTGCCAAACAAGTATGGCCTCAGCTTCTTCAGGGCCCACACCACAGCAAAGGCCTCCCTCTCAATAGCTGACCAATTCTTCTCTCTGGGGGTCAACCTTCTGCTAATAAAAGCAATGGGTTGGTCTTGACCATCTACATTAAGTTGTGACAGCACAGCTCCCACACCCAACTCAGAAGCATCTGTTTGGACAATAAACTCTTTGGAGTAGTCAGGACTTTTCAGGATAGGTGCAGAGCACATGGCCTCCTTCAGGTCATCAAATGCCTTTTGACAGCTTACTGTCCACTGAACCTTTTTGGGCATCTTCTTGGATGTCAGATCATTAAGAGGAGTCACAATGGACCCATAGTTCTTAACAAACTTCCTGTAGTACCCAGTCAAGCCCAAGAAAGCTCGAACTTGAGTCTGGGTGGTTGGAGGGGACCAGTCCTTGATGGATTGTATCTTACTCTCCAGTGGTTGAACTTGGCCTCCACCTACAAGGTGGCCCAAATATACAACCTTACTCTGCCCTATCTGGCACTTTGTAGCCTTGATAGTGAGGCCTGCCCTTTGCAGAGCCTCAAGAGCCTTCTTCAGGTGGATCAGGTGATCCTCCCAGGTGGAGCTAAAGACAGCAATGTCATCAAGATATGCTGCGCAAAAGTCATCCAACCCAGTAAGGACTTGGTTCACCAGCCTTTGGAAGGTGGCAGGTGCATTCTTCAGACCAAAGGGCATCACCACAAACTGGTAGTGCCCACCTGGGGTTGAGAATGCTGTTTTGGCCTTAGACTCCTCAGCTAATCTGATTTGCCAATAGCCAGCTGTTAAGTCAAATGTGCTCAAAAACTTTGCAGAAGCTAGTTTGTCTATGAGCTCATCTGCCCTTGGAATAGGGTGTGCATCTGTCCTGGTGACAGCATTGAGTCCTCTGTAATCCACACAGAACCTCATCTCTCTCTTGCCATCTTTGGTGTGAGGTTTGGGGACCAGAACCACTGGGCTAGCCCAGGGGCTCTCTGAGGGTTCAATGACACCTAATTCCAGCATTTTATGTACCTCAGCCTTTATACAGTCCCTGACGTGGTCAGGTTGTCTGTAAAGTTTGTTCTTTACAGGCAGACTGTCACCAGTGTCCACCACATGGGTACACCAGTCAGTTTGACTAGGTATCAAGGAAAACATATGTGAAAATGATTGTAGAACCTGTCTACATTCAGTCTGCTGATGGGCAGTGAGGTTGCCTCCAAGGGTCACTCCTTCAACTGAGCCATCTTCAGGGTTCTGAGACAACAGGTCTGGGAGAGGGTCACTCTCTTCCTCCTGTCCCTCATCTGTAGCCATGAGCAAGCCCATGTCTGCCCTGTCAACATATGCTTTAAGCCTGTTAACATGGAGTACCCTGTGGGGACTCCTGGGAGTTCCTAGGTCGACCAAGTAGGTGACCTCTCCCTTCTTTTCCAGGATTGTATGGGGTCCAGACCATTTGTCTTGGAGTGCTGCTGGGGCCACTGGCTCCAACACCCATACCTTCTGTCCTGGCTGAAACTCAACCAAGACAGCCTTTTGGTCATGCCAAGCTTTCTGTAAGGCCTGGCTTGCCTCAAGGTTTTTGGATGCCTTCTCCATATACTCAGCCATCCTGGAGCGGAGACCAAGTACATAGTCCACTATGTCTAGCTTAGGCTTTTTGAGAGGTAACTCCCAGCCTTCCTTCACCAAACACAGTGGGCCTCTCACAGGGTGCCCAAACAACAATTCAAAGGGGCTGTAGCCAACTCCTTTTTGTGGGACCTCTCTGTAAGCAAACAGAAGGCAGGGTAGAAGGATGTCCCATCTTCGCCTGAGCTTTTCAGGTAATCCTTTGATCATACCCTTTAGGGTCTTGTTGAATCTCTCAACAAGCCCATTGCATTGTGGGTGATAAGGGGTGGTGAACTTGTAGTTGACACCACATTCCTTCCACATAGCTGTTAAGTATCCTGACATAAAGATGGTACCTCTGTCAGATACTACCTCCTTAGGAAACCCCTCTCTGGAGAATACTCCCAGCAGGGCCCTGGCCACAACAGGAGCTGTAGTGGTCCTAAGGGGAATTGCCTCTGGATACCTGGTGGCATGATCCACTACCACCAGTATAAATCTGTGCCCAGATGCAGTGGGAGGATCCATGGGACCCACTATGTCTATTCCCACTCTTTCAAAGGGAACCCCCACCACAGGTAGTGGTATCAGGGGGGCCTTTGTTGTGCCACCTGATTTGCCACTGGCTTGGCAGGTAACACAGGAGCGACAAAACTCCTTTGTATCTTCATTCATATGAGGCCAGTGAAAGTGAGGGACAAGTCTGTCCCAGGTCTTGTTCTGGCCTAGGTGTCCTGCTAAAGGAATATCATGGGCCAAGGTAAGAAGGAAGCCCCTAAATTGCAGAGGTATAACCAACCTCCTGGTTGCACCAGGCTTGGGGTCTCTAGCCTCTGAATAAAGGAGCCCTTCATCCCAATACACTTTATGGGTACCTTGAGCATTCCCAGCAGCCTCAGCAGCAGCCAGCTGTCTGAGGGGTTCAAGAGAGGGACAGGATAACTGAGCCTGCCTCAAGTCAGCCCTTGAAGGTCCCCCTGTCCCCAGAAACTCAACCTGGTCAGGTTCAAGCTCTTCAGGGACAGTTCCTTCAGGGTCCTCTAGATCAGCTTCCTGGGAAGGCTGATCATCACTCTGAGGCAGGGGGGAAGGCACAGCCTTGACCCTCCTGTTCTTCTTCTTGGTAGGTGCTTGGTCCATTGTTCCAGGATCCAAGACCTGTGGTTCAGTGAGGCACTTTTTGGCCTGTGACCTGGTCACAGCAAGGACATGTGATGATATACCTAACATCTCTGCATGAGTCCTGTACTCCACTTCTGACCATAGAGAACTCTCTAGGTCATTGCCCAACAAACATTCTACTGGGAGGTCTGCACTAACCACAACCCTTTTGAGGCCAGTTACCCCTCCCCATGAGAAGTTAACAACTGCCACACTATGTGAAGTAGTGGCATTGCTGGCATTGGTCACCAGGTAGTTCTCACCTGGTATGTACTGTCCAGGGTCCACAAAGCCTGGTGTCACCATAGTGACACTGGCACATGTGTCCCTGTAGGCTTGAGCCACTTTGTCATTAATTAAAGGAGTCTGTCTGTACTTGCCCAGGTTACTGGGGCTCACAGTCAGGGACAAATCAATGTCCCCATCACAGATCAAGACTGCCTGTGTCAGGGTTCTGTCTAAGTCAGAATCTCCTTCAGTTCCCATAGTGATTCCCACTACACCCTTTGTCTGGGGACCAACACTGCTAACAGTAGTACTGGGAGCAGGTGCCTTAGGGGCAACAGTGTTGGGGGCTCCACCCTTTTTGCAATCACTAGTCCAGTGAGTTGTATTTTTGCAATGATTGCACCAGGGTTTCTTTTGACCTTCTTTCTTCTTTTTGGACTGTTGTTGGGACCCACCCTCCTTAGCAGTAGTTTGGGGCCCTGTTGAAGACTTCTGGTCTTTAGATTTCTGATCTCCACCCTTTTGGTCTGTTTTCTTCTGATCACCCCCTTGGCCCTGGTTCTGGTTCTTTTGCTTAACCCTGGTTCTGACCCATTTGTCTGCCTTCTTTCCCAATTCTTGGGGAGAGGTCAGATCAGAGTCAACCAAGTGTTGATGCAGTTGCTGGTTTTGACAGTTATTTAAAATCTGTTCTCTCATCATCAAATTATACAATCCTGTAAAATCAGATACCTTACTTCCCAGCAACCAACCCTCCAAAGCCTTAGTGGCACATTCAATGTATTCAGACCAGTCCTGAGTCTGTGTCTTTTGGGTGTCTCTGAACATTAACCTGTACTGCTCAGTGGTTAAGCCTAACCCATCAACTAGAACACTCTTCAGGACTCTGTAGTTTCTGACATCCTCTTCTCTAACAGTGAGGAGTCTGTCTCTGCCTCTTCCCTCAAAGGAGAGCCAGAGGATTGCTGCCCACTGGTCTTCAGGAACCTGCTGTACTTTGCAGGCTCTCTCAAGAGCAGTTATCCACTTGTGGATGTCATCCCCACTTTTGTAGGGGGGCACAACCTTAGACAGGTTTCTATTATCGAAAACCCTATCTTTGTCCTTAGGGACAATGCTGCCACCAGTGGGTATAGACCCACTCTCTTTATGCTGTCTAGCCTTGCTCAGTTTCTCTTCCATCAGGGCTACTTCTAGCTCCTGCTTCCTGATCCTCAGCTGGGCTTCTTGCATCTTGGCCTCATGTTCCCTCCTCTGAGGGGTGGTCATCCTTCTCCTGGAGTGACCTTGAGAGCCTCTAGAGCCATGGGAAGCATTGGAGTCACCTGAGCGATTCCTTTGCCTTCCCAGCCCTGTGTTAAGTCCACTGGGGAGATCCAGTGGGGTGAACCCACTGTCAGTCCCCAATAGACTTGGTTTAGCTGGGCCAAGTATAACACTTGGCACTGGGCTAGTTCTCCCTTCATCCTCACCACTGTCTGTATCCCCCTCACTTTCCTCCTCTGTAGTATGGTTTTCATCTAAGGGATGGCTATTGGAAAGGGGTACCTCAGTGGCATCTTCAGAAGGGGGGCCTCCTGTTCCTGTCCCTAAGGGGGCTAACTGGGAAGCTCTCTTGAGCTCTCTTTGATTCTCATCATCTTGCAAGAGTGCTCTGAGCACAGCAGAGGTAGGGTTCTTGGGCTGTTTAAGGCCTCTAAGAGTTGCCAACTGCCTGAGCTCATTCTGATTAAGGGTAGCAAAGATGGATGGTGCCCTCGGGGGGTCACTCTCAACAGAGATGGGTACAGTGGACCCCTCTGCCCCAGCCATTGCTCTTAAGTGTGGGTGGATGTGTTGCAATCTACCTACACTTGGGTTTACCTACTAAACCTATCTAGTAGTTGTAGTCAGGGTGTGCTACTCCCTTTGCTCTACAACAACTAAGTTCAGTAGAACTTAAGTATATCTAATCTTGTTTTATATGTACCTACAGGTACCTATGTGATCTTTCAATTGGTAACCAAGAGATTACAATGGTAAAACACAGCAAGCTCAAATCCAACCGCTGCTCACCAATGTGAGAAGTTGGCCTGGTATATGCTGTTCACTAGTTCTAGTGACCACCTTGTACCATGCCAAGCAACCCTTATGGTGTGGTTGTAAGTCAACCTTTTTGGACTAGCTGCCCTAGTGGTAGCGTAGGCTAAGCAGTCTTTGAGGCTAAACTCGTGAAGCGTGTTAAGCAAGCTGTTTTACCAATAGTAACCCCCTTTTATACCAATGAAAGGACACCACACAGATATATATTCAAAATATATATGTATTTATTTCTCAAAGTAACCCCTAGTCTCTTTATGAGCACAGGAGCACAAATCGTCAAACAAGATTATCACAGAATACACAGAAGTTGCACTTTATATGGATAGGCCCTGGTGGCCACTCGAACCATATACTAAAATAGTGGTATAAGTACCACGAACAGAAAAGGGAAAAGGCCTAGGGCCTCTAGAATCGCTGGGCCTACAAGGAGCTAACGTCAGTTAGTGACCAGGAGGTCCACGGGTGGCGTGTGCAGTGCAAATAGTCACACGCGTGCTCCCATAGGTTTCAATGGGTGCGTAAAAAGTACAAAGTTACTGCAAAAGGAATCTTCCGGATGACCTAGGAACTTAAGATTTGGAACACAGGCACTAGAGATGTAATACTACACTTGGGCACAGGAGTGCCAGCTTTACCTCACCCACCGGAAGCGGGTGCATAGGCCTCGAAGTGCGTCGGGTTTCTTCTATCGGTTCCGTGGGGCCTGTAGACAAAAGTGCTGCAGGCGGTCGGTCGGGAAGAGATGCAGTGGACCCAAGAGTGGATCGGAGATGTTGAAGACCTGTAAGCAGAGGGGACAGTGTTCACAGTCACTAGCCAGTGACCAGCGTGGCACCAGGTGGGTACCAGGCGATGTCGGGTGCAAACAGGAAGGAAGGTGTAGCTTGACTCTGCAGCCACGTGGTCCCTGAAGGTCGACGACGTCCAGGAGTTGAGTCACGAGCTGTCCCACGCCGGCTCTCGCTGTCGGCGGTGTCGGCGACTTGATCGAAGCAAACAAGCCTTGGCAAAAGCAATTGTTGTGGGCAAGGAGTTTAAGCTGATGGTTCTGACCAGCAAGGTCAGAGGAACTGCTCCTTTGGAGGGGAGCAAGGGCCAGTCTGGAGCAACCAGACCAGCGGTGTTTGTCGTAGATTTCGTCGCCAAGATGGCCACTAGCCAGCGGGCCAGCAACCGGTTAGGCGCGTCGAGTGGCAAAATGCAGAAGGGCCCCACGCAGATCGTGGAGATGCTGGAGGGCTCACCTTTGGTGCAGATGCTGCTCGAGGGTTGGGCTTCTCAGGACCCAAAGCACAACTTGGAGGGAGCCTCGGTTGTTGCACTGGTCAGCTTGTTGTAGTCGTTTCAAGATGGCTGGCTCCACGTGTCTCGGTGCCTCCACGGGTCTCCTCTTTGCAGGGACTGTGGATCGGGCGGTGAGAGGTCTGGAGGTCCAGGTCTTGTCAGTCTCTGGGCTCGGGCTCCGGCGGGAGGCGGCGGCAAAGCAGACGTTGATTCGCTGGATGGTGCTTGCGTTAGCAAGGTGGTCACTCCCTGACCACAGGGGAGATTGGCTTCAGTCCTCTGTGCAGCAGAGCGTCGAAGTTCCCGTCTTCTTCTTAGTTTTAAGTTGATTCCAGGATGTCTGAAGTCTTAGGACACAGCTCCTACCTTTAAGCGGATTCTAGGGGCCGGACTACCTGCTAGGTCCCTCCCTATGGGTGGGACCAGGAAGGGGGGTGGTTACACCCCCAATCCTTTGTCCAGCTCGCCCCAGGCCCGGGACTGGTGTGCCCCAGGACCGGTTTGAACTGGCATATGCACCGAGGCTCCTTGTGAGCCACAGGCATGTCTGGTTTCTTTCAAGCCCTACCTGACCAATACACAAAATCCTGTCTGGGGTGGTGCATGCACCTCCCCTGGCAGGAAACCCTTTGTCCACACCTCCCAAGCTGGAAGGACTCCCAGCAGCAGGAGGGCAGACTTGTGTCTGTGGTGGCAGCATCCATTTTGTGGAGCTGAGGCTATGTCTGATTTTACCCGGGTTTCAGGTACTGTACATGTCGTGTCCCTCTAGAAGGGTGGAATGCTAACCCCGTCGCCAGAATTGGCGAGGGGTTAGTATTCCAATTCGTATGACACCTTACTCGACATGTTTTGATAAAGCCAAACCAAAGATAGCATTTAACCGCGAGGTTCATAATGCACTTAAGAGTATATGGTATGACGATATCTGGAAACAGTAGAAGGAAGCTGTTCCGACCACTGCAGACAGGCTCAGCTCATGCCAGAGCACCATCTCACATGGAACCAAGCACTCTGCCTTCAGGATTGTTAAGGCCTGCCATAGGAGTGACTTATAGGTTACCAGGTGTCCCATTTAAGGTTAGGTATAGGTATACTACACCTAAGTAAGAGGTGATTACACCAACTTACCCCAGCTGAGTGATCAGCCAGTTGTGTCAAATTGTTAGGCCAAGCCTGGGGTGGCATAATACATGCTGCAGCCCTTGGCAGGCCTTGGGTACACCAATGCCCTGGGTACCTAGTGTACACTGGTACAGGGGCTGACAGGGTGATCCACTTCCAATTGGTTATGCACCTAGGGTGCATAGTTTTAATTTCGTAGAGAGAACAGCAGGCTGGGGGTCTGATTGGCAGGCCCACAGCCTCAATATGTCAAAAACCAGTGAAGCAAAGAGCAAAAATTTGGGGTGACCATAGGATAGCAGACCCTACTCTCCTACAACAGTTATCACACTCGAGTTCACACATGTAACAGAAACTTGCATAGTGTGCAATGGGTGGCTCCATTAGGTAAACAGACCCGGAGCTCTCCTGTACAAAGGAAGGGGCTAACTAACCGTCCCCAAAGTGGCGCCAGTCCAAAAGTTACTGGCAGTGTGTGTCTATGTGACAAATCTATGCTGAGTGGAAGCGTCACTTATCTGGATTTATTTGACATTGTTGTGCTCCCTCCATCGACGCTGCTGTTTGCTCCCGTGCCACTTCCTGCTTTGACTTCTTGAGTATATCTTTCATAGCCTTCTGTAGAGCCTTTGGGTCAGTGAAGATGCTTGAAGAGCCCTCCAGATTCACTCTCAACTTGGCCGGGTAGAGCATCGAGTAGGTGACATTGTGATCTCGGAGTTGCCACTTGAGAGGATTGAAGAGCCGGCGTGCCTCCTGAACTCTGGCGGTAAAGTCTGTATAGAGAGAGATCGAGGAGCCTTCATACCAGAGCTCCCCTAATTCTCTGGCCTGATCATGATAGTTCAGAAGCTTGGCTATCACTGGGTGCGGCTGCGCACCTGGAGGGGGATGCGAACCTAGCGATCAGTGCTGTGCGCTCTTTCGATCACGAAGAGATCCGAGAATGTGTCACGGCCCAGTAAGGAGATGAGCAGCTTTTCAGTGAATTGTTCCGCGTTGCCCAACGGGGTAGACTCCGGCAAGCCAGTTATACGAATGTTACTGTGGCGTGATCGGGCTTCCAAATCCTCTGCTTTGTCTTGGAGTATGGTGATGGTTTTTGCCATTTGTTTCTGCACTTGGTCTGTCTCGGTCTGCGCCTCCTCGACCTCTGTAATCCGGCGCTCGGCCATGTCCGTGCGCTCCACCTGCTTGTCAAGGCGCTCAGACATCCTGTCCATTCGATACACTAGGGAGTCTATTTTCCCATCCATAGCCAATAGACTTTTCTGTATGGTAGCAAACATTTGTTGGTACTTGCTCGGATCCTCTTCGGGGTGGTCTGCACCAGAATCAGCAGAGCGTGCCCTCTCCTTGGATCTAGTGCTCTTGGAGTCAAATGGGAGTCGGGTTTGAGTCTTATCTACCCTGCCCATGATGGAACTCTTGTGCGGGAATGACGGGGGCCCTCCACCCAGAGCGTTGATGGCAAGCAGGGCGTCTAAACACTGTATGTGCCACCCACTCGACATTGACCTGGGACAGGAGCATGCCAAATGGTGACCGTGGATCAAACGGGTAGTGGGCCCTCGGAGGGGTTCACAAGGACGGTCCGCACCACAGTCTCCCGCTGTCCGGAATCAATGGAGGCGCAAAGCGCAGGGCGCCCTCCACAACCTGTTTACTCTCCGCCTCCCGGGGAGAGATGTCCCAACTCAAGAGGATTGAAGGCAGCAGGGACCCCCGCTAACAATTGGGCTCCCCGGGGGCCCACACCACACCAGGCCAGGTGCAGCGGGGTTGTTAGGAGCGGGCTCAGTCAAGGGTGATGCAGCTTGGGGGAGACGTGGTGGACTCCAACCCCCACCCGTCAACAATGGCATGCACACGTGGACATGAGTTTAACCTCCTTGTAATGCAAAATATTTCAAAAGCAGACGGATCCACTCACGCAGAGGCTGATGAGCCCTGTAGGCTGTCGAAAGAGAGGCCAGCCCGGAGTTCCATTCATCCCTAGGGAGCGCGCCTACCTCTTGCGGCGATATTCGCAGCTGAGACAGTCTGTGCCACTAGTGGGGCACCAGATGTCACCGCAGGGTACAGTCAGGGCAATCAGATCGGCGCCCGCAAAGCAGGGGGCCCAGCACCACCTCCCAGAGACTCGCACAGCATCCGCAGGGCTCCCCCAGTACAGGACACTGCGCAGACCTCCGGATCGCCAAGCCCCACACCGGGAGCGACTGACCCCCCCCCCCGCCGCAGTCCGGGCCAGGCGTCCACGGCGTACAGCTTCACTAAGGAATCCCCAGAGCACTCTGAGCAAGGTATCAGGCACGCGTGCCACCACTCATCCCCGGCGGCCTGCGATCCGCCCTCTCGCCGCGGCCCAAGTTAGGCGCTGCCATCGATGGCGTTACAGCTTCATTCCTTGCCGGAGAGGCCTCGATTGGTACCTGGTATCTAGCGGCACGTCATGTTCATATTTGTGGATCGTATATTACCAGGATATTGAAAGTGTGGCGCCGATGGCTCGCGGAGCTCTACCTCTACGTGGCCATCTTGCTCTGCGGCAAGCTCCGCCCCCTCCTTCAGGA
The DNA here is from genome assembly GCF_964204655.1 of Triturus cristatus. Lineage (NCBI taxonomy): Eukaryota > Metazoa > Chordata > Amphibia > Caudata > Salamandridae > Triturus > Triturus cristatus. The sequence continues at coordinate 886,858,228 of NC_140594.1, forward strand.
AGCACACTTGACGGAGGCCGAAGCTACTAAAATGCGGAAAAAATGGAGGAGGCAAATCATTTCTACAAACTACTCTGGGTTTTCCTGAGGGGTGACGATTTGGGTGCGAATGGGAGTCCCATTTGTCATATTGGATAAACGTATAGACACACAGGCCAGATCTATTTTCTTGTATGGCACACTGGACGGAATGCCGGGTGTCCTGGGAAGTGTTTACGCTCCAAATTTTGATCAGCATAAAAATTTCACAGGTCTGAACGGGATACTAGCTGGGTGGGAGGCCTACCCATGGATAGTAGGGGGTGATTGTAATGCAGTCATGGACACCACCCTAGATCGTTTGCACCCCCCCCCCCCCCCTCTCCCTGAAAGGCGCCATGGCCAATAAACAAGCAGAAGCCTTATGTGTAGGCTTTCCTGTTTTCAGTTTCTATTTTTGGTAAATTCTGGTGGGGTTTTTTCAGTGTTTTCATGTGATTTCAATACCTTAAAAAAACAGTCTTTATCAGTGGTTACACATTTGCGCACCATTAAAAACTACAGAAACAGTGTTTTTCCGATGTTAATGGAACGTTTTGCTTTTATTATTGCTTGCATTCAGCACTGATAGCGCATGGTATATAGACAATATTAGAATAGTGTATATGAGGTCCAAATAGATTTTTATAATACTTCTTCAGTGAGTCTTTGGTCATGTACGTTCACTCTTTCCTTCCCATGTAAACTTCTGTGAAAAGGCCCTCTCAACATTGGCACTGGAGATGGGCAACACCATAACAGCCAGTATTCAATTTGGTAACTCTGGATACTGACATGCCAATACTGGTTCACTTGAAGATTGCGATTCTCAGGGCAGGTTCTGCAACATTTACGCAAATCTGGGCGCTTATGCCCTCAGAGTTATTGAAGCGGTCAAAAAAGAAGCAGCACTTTTGAAACGACGGAGGAAATTCCCCTTTACGGAAGGGATCTAGAACAGAGTACCACAGTGAGGTTTCATTGACTTCAAATGCCATTGGTGGTGAAGGGACATTTCTATACATCATTGTAAGCCATTTCTCATACATTGTAAAATAAAAGTTCCTGAATTGCTCTTCATCCTTGCTTTGCTTACCAAGCCGCAAGCACTCTAGCATGGAACATGTTGTGCCAGTCACTAAAGGTGTCGCCCAGCCAACTCTCAAGGAGATATTTCACATCTACACCAAATATGCTGAACACTTGTCAGCCAAGGGTGTTTTGAGACTCTTGTTTTTTTATTATGTCCACTTCAGCAGTTATGTTTTCCTGTAAAAATCTAAGAATGTAGTAGAGTGTACTTTTTTCAAATCACTATCAATATGTGACCAAAGACCCATACATTTCTCGTCTTTGGCATCATCACTCAGCAAATATTCTGTAAATGGTTGTCACATGGATAATATAGCATTCATAGCCCTTTGGACTGAGAACCATCAGCTAAGGGACACAGTTGAGATGACTCTTTCTTTGATGCCACACAAAGCACAAAATTATAAATATTTGTGTTTTAGTTCCTGTGCATTGGAAAACAAAATGGACTAAAAAGTCAATAGCATTCCTCATTAACTTTGAAGATTGTAAAGATGCTTTCAGCATACCATCTTACAACTGGCAAGGATTTCTTACAGGGAAGCACTTCAGCTCAGGTATTAATTTTGACAGGTCATCAGACAACTTTTTCATATACGTAGATGAATAACTGCAAATACAAACAATATCACTCTAATCTTTGTTGAACTTGGAAAGAACCTTTTTTGCAGAACATTCCAAGTGACACTGCGTTCCATGATTTCCAAAAGTCTGGTGTCATGTTTTAACCTCTATCCCAGATGCTTGGTGATATCACTCTTTTCACATATACTTGTCACTCTACCTTGCATTGAATTTTTTAAAGCCTGAGGTGTTGGCAATTCGCCTACTATCAATACTGACACACTAGAAACTGGGGGCTGAAGTATTAAGGGTTTTTACCCATTTTCTGTGGGCAAGTGTGATGACACATATTAGGAAAGATTCTTATGAAACCAGCCATTTTACCTATTAGTGAAAGAATCGAACGCAGCCAAAATATCAAATATGATTTTGATATTTCCTGATTCTATATAGTTTATAAAATAATTAAATACAACCTAAAACATGCATCTAAACCCTGCATCTTTAGACTAAAGACCACAAAACTGAAAAAAACAAAAGGAAGAAGAAACAATATTATAGGGGCATCCCTAAACAACAAAACTCAAGCAGAATAATGCTAGCCCAGACTTTCTTACTGCTAGCATGTGCAACAAAGTTACATTGTATTGGCCCCTTTAGGAAGAAAAAAAAAAGGACTCTTTTACTCTCTTTTTCCTTTCTTTGAATGGCATTTAATTTGTGATTGTGCAGGTGTTTTTTCAGTGTTTATATGTTTTCACTGGTGAGGGCTATTTCTCTTTCAGTGAGGTTTTATCAGTTTTTATAGGTTTAAACCTAAAACCGGACAGCCTACTTATGTGCTTGGTTAGAGGGCTGGTCTCTGAGTGACATATGGAGGATTCGGAACGCATCACATAGGGAGTATTCCTGCTTTTCCCCGGTGCATCAACTGCATACCAGAATAGGTAGAATCCTGTGCTCCAATTCTATAGCAAATCAAATTATAGACACTACTTACCTGGCAAAAACATTCTCTGATCATAACCCTCTGGAGACTGTCTTCACGTGGGGTAGAGTACCCACCCCTGTCCCTACATGGAGGTTATGGTCTCAATTACTAGAAGATACGGTGTTTCGAACCACACTCTCAACAGCACTCCAGAATTACTTTGCTGAAAACATAAAAAAACACTGCCTCCAATATTCTGGTTGAATGGGACGCATGGAAGGCGGTTATACGGGGAACAGCAATAAGCACCACAGCGGGGGCCCAGGCAAGAGGTACATAAGAACCTAAAAGACACAGAGGACAAAATGACAAAATTAGAGCAAGAGGCAGTGCATGACCCCACAAAGCAGATACCATTACAGGAAGCGTGCATTCAACATGCGGAGCTGCTTGAAACCCTTAGACTAATCGATTATAGTGCGACTGATCGATTATAGTTCATGCACCCAAATGAGACACTCCGAGGCACATGAATCTGGTACATTACTAGCAAAATTAATTCGAAATGACCCACTGACCCCTGTCATTGGGCACATTAATCTCCCTGAGGGTGGCATTTCGCACACACAATACGCCATTAACGAAGCGTTTAGGGCATACTATTCAGGACTTTACTGTGCGCCGCCGGTACTAGAAGGACCATATATTGATGAGTTCCTGGCAGATTTACCATACCCACAGGCCCCGGAGGGTATGCAGGATGATTTGAAAGGACCCATCATGAGGGCAGAAATCAAGGTAGCTATAGGTGGGCTAGGGCGTAATAAAACACCAGGATTGGACGGACTCCCAATAGAATTCTTTGCTACTTTTTTCAGAGATCTTAATCCCACAATTAGAGGAGATATACAATGAGTCCCTTGTACTGGGACATCTTCCCTGTACCACCATTCAAACGCTGGTAATATCATTACCCAAACCAGGCAGGGCTTTATCGGATATGTCGGGTTATCGACCTCTGTCATTATTATCCACAGAATACAACATTCTCAGTAAGATCTTGGCAAATAGGATACAGCCCTATTTTAATAAACTGATCCACATTTATCAATGTGGATTTATTCCACCCAGGAACACCTCACTGAATATCCGTAGATTACATCAGATTATGTCAATGGATTTTACATGTCACCACAATGCCGGCTGCATATCATTAGATATGAGGCAGGCATTTGATACACTATTGTGGGAATATATGTCCAAAGCCATTGCACGATTCAGTCTACCCCCTGAATATCTTAAATGGATTAAACTATTATACGCTGTAACAACGGCAAGAGTCTGATCTGGGAAATTAATCTCTAGTGAATATGACATACAGAGAGGCACACGGAAAGGATGCCTCTTGTCTCCCATATTATTTGTTCTGGCGTTAGAACCACTGGCACTCCGACTCCGATTGGAAGCTACGCAATGCAGTCTCTCTATAGGCACTGCGACGCACTTAGTGTCGGCGTATGCCGATGACCTAATACTATACGCGTCGGAAATACTGGAGGGCCTGGGCCCAGTCCCTCGTATTTTTGCCGTCTTTGAAATAATTTCAGGTCTAGCCATTAATGAATCTAAATACAACGCTTTCTATTTCCACAATCGCGTGCACCCGGACAATATCCAATTTGGGAGATTCACACTACCGATGGCCCCACACACCTTTAAATTGATATATACCGCTCACAGGCGCACATGTTGGAGGGTAACCTCAACAAGGCGATACGGAGTATCAGATCCCAGGTGGCTTTCTGGGTTACACTTCCCTTATCAGTTATTGGGCGCGTAGCTTATCCAAAATGGTGGTGCTCCCTCGCCGATTATATTATTTTACGAACCTACCTTTGGTGGTACCAGCGACCATTTTTACCACACTAGACACCATTTTACTAGATCTTATTTGGGGTGCTGGTCGTCACAGAATCAGTCTTAAACTTCAGTTGGACACGTGGGGAGCGGCCTAAGAGTGCCTGACTGCCAATTACAATGGTTATCCTACTGGACGGCGGGACGTAACTTGCAGGAAATAGATTACACTGCTAGACATATAGAGCAGGGAGCGCTCCATTCTTTGCCACACAGCAAACCGCCACCGACACTACCACCTCTGCTGCCTACTGCATTACAATGCTGGAAGAAGGCCCTGAAATACACCTCCACCAGTGGGCTTTATGCAGATAATATTCCGATAGTGGGTATACCACTGGCGAGTGGCAGATTAACGCAACAGGCACTCGGGCCCTGGTTGGATGTGGGGGTGGAGTCTGTCGAGGTGTACTTCAATGGGGGACACTTATGGGCCATGACGCATTTACAAGAGAAACGGGGGCACCTAACACGATGTACATGACACATGCTGCCCTTTTACATTATATCAAACAGCACTGGGCTTCACGGTGGGGAGAACCCCAAGTGAATGGATTAATTAGGTCTCTATATTAAATGGGACACAGCAGTCCCCTTATTAAGTGGTTGTACACTAGCACCTGCACACATGCTAGAGTCCCTTTAGACATGCTTGGAACACAATGGGCGTCGGATATAGGGCGAGAGTTCACAGACAAGGAATGGGAAAATATGTTGGAATACCCACGGAAAATACCTCGTAATGCCAAGTTTGTTTATTCAATGTATGGTTTTATATAGAGCTTACTTGACCCCGGGTAAATTACAAAGAATATACCCGGCTACCGCCCATCACTGTCCCCAATGCAAATTACCAGCAGCAGACCTGCTACATATGCTATGGGCATGCCCGAGCCTTGGGGAATTTTGGGCAGGGGTGGTGAGCTTGTTAGAGAAAGCTACTCATCTCTCAATAGGTGGGGCACCATTGGAATGTTTACTAGGTATCCGTAAGCGCAGAAAGACCCACAAGGTTCAGTTACGCTTTCTGGACTTGGCGCTCATATTGGCAAAGAGGTCTATTACTATGCATTGGAAATCGATCAAGGCCCCCACGGTGGGCATATGGCATAGTGAGCTGACCAGGTGGGCGGTGGCTAAAAGCCAGGCACTGCGTCGAGAGGAGGCCCGTGGCCTGCAGAAAACCCCAATTTCTTTGGAATGGGACACAATAGTGGAAACCCACAAAAGTGCCAATCTTGATGATGTCCCTGACACCCCACATACACAACCATAGACAAAAGTATGGAGTTCCCAGGCAGCCCTGGGTGGATAGGTCAAAACGTAATGGTATGATAAGTTAATACGTTTTACTGAAATACGGGGTGAGAGGGATAAGCAACTAGGATTTATATAAAACAGTCAGAGCCTGGGGAGGGTGGTGGGGGGGATTTAAGGGTTATAGTTGAACAGTTTCGTACATACGCAGGCTTTATGACCTAGCTGACGGAAGTCAAGATATGGGGAAAATTAGATATCTCTTTTTGTTTGTAATGTGTGTTATCACATTCTCCAGCCATGAATACTGATGAACATACTACTTCTTGCATGGAGACCCTACACGGGGACTTGTATACTTTAATGTGTCATGAAAGTATGGTATGTATATTATATGGACAATAGAAGAAGAAAAAACAAAAACCCAATAAAGTTTGTTTAAAAAAATAAGAGGGCATAGCTACATCAGTTAGGACAAAGACTAAACAGAGGGAGGTAAAATAGTAGACAAATAAAAGTGAATTGGTTATTTACAGCAGATTTTGTGGCTGGACAGAGGGTTTTTACAAAGACTAGCCTGGAGTCTCATAGGGCTATGGTGATTAATTATTTCATGTTAGGCCACAGTTGCCTCATAGCTCGAGTCAGGAATCCTACAACCAGAAATACATCATCCAATCCTCCTGCATCTATACTTAACATTTCACAGCATGCACACACAGTTAATGCATGCATAGGTGTACCAGGTTTCTACATCATCCCCTTTTCCGAGACGCATGAAAAACACATTCATGTCAAGGCACTGCATAATTACAACATTCATGTACTGAGAGGGCAAATGGCAGTGAAGCAAAATCACTATAATCATCGCCTTTTCTTAAAAGAGGACAAACATCGATCAAATGTAAGAATATCTTCATATATGACATGTCAAAATATTACCATTCCTCTCTTCACAACAAGATAACACATCAAAACGAGGGCGCCATACTCCTGTAGATATTGCTGCCAATGTTGCCCGACACGGCACCAAGCGTGGCAGTCTGCCAAGCCTGCATGTCAATTAAAGTACCTGAATCTGCAGCCAAATTAATTCACTTTCGAACACAATGAAGACTGGCTCCAGAGTGCACACGCAACTCCACAAAACACTACTCCACTCTACAACGCTGTATGCCACTCCACTCTACCACACTTATCTCCACTCTGACACCCTACTCCCATCTATGCATTTTAGTCGAAAATGTGTTAATGGCAGTGCGCTACCATATTCTCAACTCCATGCTACACCACTCCATGCAACTCTACTCCACACCACTTTATTAGACTCCGCGCTATGCTACTTTACTCTGTGACACTTAATTCAACTCCATGGCTCTCCACTCTGCTCTACGGCACTTCACTCTACTCTGACACTTTACCTCACTCTACATTACGCTATGCTATACCACTCACCTCATTCCACTCCCTACTGCTCCCTACTCGTTGACACTCTACTGCACTCTACTCCAGGCCACTTTATTCCACTCCAATCTGTGAAACTTTTCTCCAGTCTACAGCACTCCACTCTACTGTGGCACTTTACTCCGCTCTACAGCACGCCACTCTACTCTGCGCCATGCCACTTTAACCCACTCTCCTCCATGCCACTTTACTCCACACCACCCTGTGCAACTCCACTCTGTGACACTTCACTCCACTTTATGCAACTACACTCTACTCTGGCACTTTACTCCAATCTACGGCACTCTATTTTACGATATGCTACACTACTCTGCGCATTCTACTTCACCACACCGCCCTGTGACACTTTATGAAATGCAATTCTGCTCTACAGCACTCCACTTTACGCTATGCTGTGCGACTCCACTCCCCCGCTTTCTACTGCACTACACTCTGCTCCACACCACTTTTCTTCACACTAAGCCTCTCCGCACTACGCCACTCCATTCCATGCTATGCCACTCTACGGCACTTAACTCTGACACTTTACTCCACTCTATGCTTCGCTACTCTTCTCCCATCGACTCCTGTCTTGAGAGGGTTTGCTGGGAAAAGATTACTTTAAACTACAGTTCATTTCTGCTTGTATCCCAGCAGTAAAGATTGAGAAGCATCCCCAGACACCTCCACCAACTGGAGTGTTGGTCTTCACAAGCATCACAATCTAGGTCACCTTCTCCGGAAAGGCAAAGAAGAGATTCAGGTGTCAACAAAGAACACTTGTGATTGAAACTATTGGGGTCTTCAGAAAAAAACGCACAAAATGATGCTGGTCATTAGCATGTTTCCAGTTCTCCTGATACACAGCCATTTTCATATTGGTCTAACTCCAACACAAAATCTGAGATTCTTCTGTTGCATCAATATTGGAAATATATTGGCGGAGCCATGTTACTAGGGATTATGTAATGTATTCACAAATAATGGGGTTTCAAATTCCTGAATGATTTGTTACTCTGAGATTTAATTGTGACATTTCCATCAGTCACCACAGATGAGCCTTGAAATCATCAAGTAATGGATGTTAATTTGAGAGAATGTAAAGATCCTGTTAAAATTAATCTTCTCAAGTTTATAGCTGGATTGTATTGCTTAGAGGAGCTGGAAACAAAATTTCCAAATTCTGTTGTTATCGACTCGTTGGTTGGGAATCTGTTGGTATGAAACTCTTTCAAACACACAAAAGGTGATGGGAGGATACTTGCAATAAGTTTACCCCCCCTAGTAATTGCTTGTGGTAGCATTCCAACCCATTATTATTTTGCCCATCATTCTATCTCCGATTAGACCCAGCCATATGCAAATCAGTCTTGACCAAGGTCCGATAGGAATATTCTAGTCAGAACTTCCAAACCAGGTCCTCTCAACTGGAACACAAGCAACCCAAGACCGGATTTGCCCTAATTGGGGCTCTTCAGTTGGGTGTAACTTGGTGCAGGAAGCTGGCTTTCTATATAGTGGACACAAACAAGGTACACTGTTCAGAGAATCCAGGCGACCCTTACTGATTTACAGGGATTAAAATAATAATGCCAAATGCTCTCTTTTGTGGTAGTGTGGGCTACCAGTTTAGGCTTATCAGAGGATAGTGTTAAGCACTTATTGCACACAAAATCAGTAAGTGACCAATTCAAAAAAATCTGCCCCCAATTTATATAAATAACACAGATTTCTATGACTTTAGACACCAAGCTCATTGTAATCAAGTAAGTACTTTTTGAGATAGTGATTTTTCAAGACTTAGAAAATGCACTCTATTGCATCTTTAGAGTGGTAATGTTATCCTATTGGGGAAAAAACATATACTGCTTTCGGTCACCTAACAACAACTTACAGGGCTGTTCTTCTGGACTGAAAGGAGGCATGGGTTAAGGTCCAAGACAGCGCCAACAGGTCTTCTGAGGCGACTGGGTGCAGGGGAGCCCTTTCAGTGTCTGGTGCCCTGTCCAACCAATGGAAGATGGTCCTGTTAAAAATAGGCTGCAAGCGAAACTGGAGGGCGTCCAGTTGAACCCACAGGGCACGGGTTCAGGTCTTGAGGGTCTTCGGGCACACAGGGACACCGTCTGTCCACTTGAACTCGGGTTGCGGGGCTCTTCTGCAGTGGGGCTTTGTCCAGCGGGGTTGCGCTGTTGAAGATTCTTTCAGTTCTCAGTCCCTGGAGTTAGAGGCTGTAGGCGGTGACTGGGGGCCCAGTCTAGTTAAACCTATAGGTGGGCTCAGCTCCTGAGAGTCTCGGGACCCCGTTAGCACCATTACCTCACTCTGACCCGGGCTGTGGAGTGCAAGTGCTTTGAGGCGTCTGGTCGCGGTCAGTCAGTCAGAGACTCACTATGGGTCTTGAGGGCGTGGTGAAGAGGGAAAACGGGGCAGTGGTGCCACTCTGTGCTGGCCTGGTGGAGCCTGATGTCCATCAATGGTAAGTCATGCTTTGTGCTGTTGGAGACCAGACTGAACCCACAACAGGCCTTGGATGCTGCAACTGCTCTGGTACTCAGGGTATTGGTACTGGGCTCCTTGAGGTCCCGGCGTCTCCAAACTTGACAAGGGGATGCATGAGACCTCCTGGAGCATGAAGACCTTTTGCTTGTTGCGCAGCTCCATCGGTGAGCCCAATAGCTAGCAACACAGTGTACCGGCAGATGCTTTATGGTGCCTGCAGACACAGGAGAGCTGCTTCTTTACTCCAAGGGAGATCTTTCATGGTTATTGAGGTGCTGGGTGGTCCTCCAAGGGTTTGGGGAGGATATTCAGCTCTTGGTGAAGTCGGTCCCAGTGATAATCAATCAGTGCAAGCAGCCTGGCAGGGTTTTGCACCAATCTTAGTTGCAGGTCATCAGTTATTTCTCTCTTCGGTCCTTCTGCTTCCTTTCTCTGTTCCCTTTAGTCGAATCTGCTTTACTGGTCTCAGGGGGCCGCCTAAATACTAGGGGAGTAGCCAATGGACTACTTTCTCTTGGGGTGACTACACCCCTCATGATGACCACTCCTGTAGGGAGTGAGCATCACCCTGTTACAGAATTTCCTGATTTCACCACAAGCAAGATGGTAAAATCCTAATTTTGGGGTTAACTTCAGGTAGTCCACAATAGGGGTGTGACTAGCCTGGATGTGCAATATGCCTCCTCGCAAAGCTAATTTTCTGCCCACAGTGGTGCCAAATTGGCCTCTGGGTAGGGGGTGGCATCTCCCAGGTCTGGGGGAAGCTAGGCTTGCATATCAAAGGTGGGATGCTCTTTGAAGCTCCCTACCTTGACATGCTATTTACTATCCATGCTGTTGGAAGAGGTGTAAACACCTCCAGCAGTGTGGTAGACATTTTTATGACCTCTGAGAGCGGGGCTCTCACCCTGGGGGGAAGGGGGGGGGGGTAGAAACTCATCTGTGCTGTAGGACCAGTCAGCCAGTACACTATAAGTCTAGTATGGTTCGGGGGTATCTCTAAGGTATCTTTTGGGTGCATGTATTAATAAATCGATCACTGGAATCAGTGTGGGTTTATTAATGTGAGGTGTTTCATACCAAACACCATAGGTTTCAGTGCACACTACATACCTTAAGATGGCTTCCCTGCTCACTAGCAATATCCAGCAGTGGAACAAGACAATGCATAGGCATAGCTGCTCCTGCACATATGTCCTCACATGCACCCTGCCTTAGGGCTCCAATACCTGCTGTAGGGGTGACATACGTGTAGCCCATGTCTTTTTGTCATGTTTTTAAACATGGTTTGTCCCATGTCATGCAGTCTGCAATGGCAGTCTGTGTTTAATTTGTGTGTGTTTGTCCCTCGGCATTAGATATGCTGCAGCCCTTGGGGATTCTCTCTAGTACCAATGCCCTAGGTACCTGGGGGTACCGTTTATTGGGACTTACAGTTGTGCTGAAGTACTTAGCCAATTTTTAATATTCAGACATCCCTTTGTTTTAATAAAGGAGCACTGGCACTGAGGTCTGGTTAGCAGTCCTCGGTGCACTGTCCGAGTCAAAACTCAGCATCTAGCATCTAAAAAGTGGGCAAAACTGGGGGAAAACAATTGCAACAAACACAGAGTCTCTTACACCTGGTCCCATTGGCACAGTGAGCAAGCAAATCACATCTGGGCATACCCTAGGCCACTTAAGGAATTAAATTAAATGCACAAAAATGGTGGGAGAATGCTTGCAAAAAGTCTAACCTCAGGGTAGCTTTCCAACTCCTTGTTGTTTTGTCCACCACACCGCTTCAAATGAGATCCAGCCATATGCAAATCAGTCTTGACCCTGCTCCAACAAGAGCAGTCCAGCCGAACCTCTATGGTAGATGTCCTCTAGAGGATTATACATACACAATTTGGCCCATCACTAAGTAAGGTATATTGTTGAACTTATAGTAGTGACAGCATCAGAGTAGGCAGAGAGAGCAATAATGTCAGCTCACAGGAACTTATTAAAAGACTAGCACACAGATGTTTCACAACAATGAGCAGGACCTCAATTTCCATTTCAAGAGCTTGGCGCCATATGTTTTAGAGAGAATTCATCTCTTTAAACGTAAGAAAAGCTCAAGGTGTCCCTGCTGCCAGAAGCAAGTATTCAGTGCACATGCATGACCCAGTTCAGCTTCCAGCAGGTAGGCTATGTTTTGCTGAACTTGTGTTGCTAGGCGTTTGTTGCTAGGACCCCCTTCGCTTGTCCAGGGTAGGAATTGAGAGGGATGCAAGGTCTCCTATGGCCACTGGTCAGGGCTTGAGTACTTTGCAAGGGGGGTTGTAAATTTGGTGTGTGTTCCTTATATATGTTGTGTGTAACACTGCTAGATTCCCAGTCATGTGGGCAGCACTCCATGTGCGAAATGGCCAGGTTTCTCTCCAGATGTCCTTGAGGTCTCAGTAGGGATCCTGCTACAGTCTATTCCATAGTACGAGGTTAATAAGTTAACCCTAGATAGTTGATTTCAAAACCTTTTATTTCTGTTATCTTAATTGCTTTCACTCTAGGTGTTTTTCTTACTTGTGCAGAAGTGTGAGAAAATAGACATAATGGACTAAACTGAAAAATTAATTTGTCCAGTGTAAATTCTTTAGAAGGCGGTTTGTGTCGAAGTCTTGCATCCATTAATGCACTTTCTAAAGCTACTGTTCTTCCTCAGGGCCCAGTCACTCAGTCCCAGAAATGCATTCCAAAAATGTTTTTCTGGAAAGAAAAAACCCTAGAGGTTTGTGAAAATGGTATTTGGAAAATGTCATCCTTATTGCTGCTACCAATAGGCGATCAGTGTCAGGTCTGAGCTCATCTCTTGAGAGACCAAAAGGTAACTTACTTATTCAAACCATTCTAGAGAAGTGCAAATGGAAGAGATTGGAAGCAGAGAATGAGCAATTGGATATTTCCCAGAGAGAATCACAGCATACCAACGATCTTTGGCAAGGCATGACACAGGGGCATCAAAGCGATCCCTTGAGAGTTTCCTGAAAGAAGGAAATAAGAGACACTCCCATTCCCTAAAATACCACCGTCCTTGTAACCTTTGTTTTGTTCCAGTGAATTTCTAAGGTTTTTTTTAAATTCTATTTTCTAACTATGACGTACAAGTAACCTTTGTTTTTTCCAGTGAATTTCCAAGGGTGTTCTCAAAATGTTTCCATAACTGTACCTGTAATGTTTCACAATGGATGTGTAAGCACCTCTGTGAGTCTGTTATTGGGTATATAAGTGTTGTGTTGGTCACTGAGTGGAAGTGTGTCAAAGGCTATCTAAGCTGGTGTATAGAGTGGGTCTGTGAGTGACTGTGTGAATGCCTCTGTGGGGTTGTCACTGGTTGTGTCAGAGCCTGTGTGTGTCTGTAAGTGCCAGTGTGAGTGCTGCTTTGGATCTTTGGGTGGGTATGTTAGTATATGGGTGTGTACAACTGGGTGTTTAAGTGGTGCTATTGTTCTTATGTATTTCCATACTTTGTGTATTTAAAAGACAGAATCATGTTCTCTGCTCATACAAGATATCAATAAAAAATTCATTAGTCACACTCATTGAAGTTCAGTTTTTACTCCAATATATCGTTGGTGCCTGACTCTGAGTGAGTGATAGAGTGGGTGCATAAATGTCTAAGTGGCTCTGTGAGTGGGGCATGAGCCTCTGGGTGGGTAAGAGAGTGGGTGCATGAGTGTCTGAGTGGGTCTGTGAATGGGTGCACAAGTTTCTGAGTTACTCTGTGAGTAAGTGTCTGACTAGGCCTTTGAGTGGGTGTGTTAGTGTCTGAGTGGGTCTTTGAGTGGGTACATGAGCCCCTGAGTGGGTTAGAGTGGGTGTATAAGTACCTGTGTGAGTCTGTTAATAGGTGCATGAGCATTAGACTGAGTAAGTGGGTGCATGAGTGTCTAAGTGGGTCTGTAAGTGGGTGTACAAACCTCTGAGTGGGTGAGTGAGTGGGTACATGAGTGTGAGTAGGTCTGTGAGAGGGTACATGAGCCTCTGAGTGGGTGAGAGGGGGTGCATAAGTGACTGAGTCTGTGAGTAGGTGCATGACCATATGACTGGGTGAATGAGTGGATGCATGACTGCCTGAGTATGTGAGTAAGTGCATGAGTCTCTGGGTCTGTGAGGGTGCATGAGTCTCTGAGCTGGTCTGTGAGTGGGTGCAGAAGCCTCTGATTGGGTGCATATGTGTCTGAGTGGGACTGTGAGTGGGTGCATGAGATTATAAGTGAGTCTGTAAGTTGGTGCATGGGTCTATGAGTGGGTCTGTGAGTGCGTAAATGAGTCTGAGTGGGTGCATGAGTTTCTGAGTGAGTGGGTGCATGGGTCTGTAAGTGGGTGTGGGTGTCCAAGTGAGACTAAATGTTGGTGTATAAACAAATTCATTTATTTTTTCACGGATAGTCCCGAATTCAACGCAACATAATTTTGTGAATTTGTCACAACATTACACGGGATTGTTGATGCTCGCTGCAGAATATCAAGAGTGGAAAACTAAACATTTCTTTCAACATATTATATTAATAAGGGGTTCCTCAAATACCCTTATATTCCTCTCATGGGGTCAGGGCACATCCAGCCTGACCCCTTATGCCACTTTCTGCCATTTGGTTTCAGCCCCAGGGACTGTTCAGATGAGGTAAAATGGCAGCCGCAACACTCTGCTCAGGTTGCGTCCAGCCAGTCATGGCATTCCTGTTGACGCGTGCATTCACAATTAATAACAAACTCTACCGAACGGATTTACACTGGATAACTGAAAGCGTGATCTGTGAACCAAATTTACCTTCCTCATATATTTGCTGTAATTCCATCCAGCAGTTCTGGCTGTAGTCCTATTCAAAGCACCTATATAAATTAACATAATAAACACACTTTTTCTTTTTACCCCCCCTTTTCCCCGGCCCTCGCTTGATGGAACCTCCCATATATTTTTATATATATATAGATATATATATGTATATATATATTCACTGAAAAAAAACATAGGTTTCAGGGATGTTATAGTTAGAAATTAGCATTTAAAAAACCTTAGAAATTCACTGAAAAAACCACAGGTTTCAGTGACGTTATAGTTAGTTGGACATTTCACTGGTACAAAACCAGAGAAATTCAACCGTTATAGTTAGTTGAGCTAACTATAACTCCCACCCCCACAATGCACTGCTGATGACGCCACATATTACATCATTCATGACATGGTCAGTGACATCACTTATGACATCATCCAGTGACTGTGTGTTTCTTTAAAGTTTAAATATGTTATATATATTCACTGAAAAAAACCATAGGTTTCTGGCCTGATATAGTTAGGAATTAGCATTTACAAAACCTTTGAAATTCACTGAAAAAACCATAGGTTTCAGGCCTGATATAGTTAGGAATTAGCATTTAAAAAACATTAGAAATTCACTGAAAAAACAATAGGTTTTAGGGGTGTTATAGTTAGCTGGACATTTCACTCGAACAAAACCATTGAAATTCCTCCGATATAGTTAGTTGTACTAACTACATCTCGTGTGCCCGCAATCCACTGCTGATGATGTCACATATTACATCATTCATGACATGGTCAGTGACATCACTGATGACATCTCAAATGACATCACTGATGACATCATCCAGTGAATGTGGTTTGGTTCGTTATTTAAATATATATAGCAATTTGCATTGAAGAATGTGTGGATATATAAATATAAATATCTGGATGGAGGATTTAGTAGCAGTGTGATAGACTGTTTACTTGACTAATTTATAGTGTCTCACTAAATATATTGGATAGTGACTAAACTGTGTGAATATCTGTATCACTTTGTCAGTTGTTGTGTAAACTGCTGCACTAGTTGGATACTAGCTACGTGAAAGTCTATATTATTTATTGATTAGTTAACTGAGTATTTGTATGGGAGAGTGACTGTGTGTGTGGTTCGGTGGGGGGGGGTGTGACTGCCCAAAGATGTGTGAATAGTTGATTCAGTAGGTATATGAAGTTAAAACTACATGTTATAACAGTTGTTTGGGTGAGTGAATATCTTTATGGGTGTGGTGATGAGCAAATATATGTCTCAATGGTACATGTCCAACAAACTAGAAAAATAAAAGCCAGTGTATGTGTCAGTGGTTGTATATAAATAGGTATACATAAGACTCAGTGATTGTATAAGGGACTGTATGGATAACTGTATAGTTGAAATAGTGATTTCATAACACACTAAGTATGAGCTATTATCTATATGAATAGATGAAGTGGTGTTTTTATAAGTGTATAGCTAAGTAAAAGTAAGTATGATCCATTGTTTGCATAAGTGAGTAGGATGACTTCATAAGTGATTAGGATGTGGTGTGTAATGTCGATATAGGTGTATAAGTATATTTGATAGTGTTCTATTGATCATTGACAGCATATATGAGTGAATCTATAGGTAAGTGATTAGATGTGTGTATAGATATAGGAATCACTGAGTGGGTGTTTAGAAACTTGTATTGGTGTGTCAATGGTTTTAAATCTGGCACTCTCTATTTTACAGTGAGTGATGTAAGGCTATACTAGTGTATGATGAGTTGTATCTGATTGTCACATGGATGATGTCATCAGTGATGTCATTTGAGATGTCACTGACCATGTCATGAATGATGTAATATGTGACATCATCAGCAGTGGATTGCGGACGCACGAGATGTAGTTAGTACAACTAACTGTATCGGAGGAATTTCAATGGTTTTGGTCGAGTGAAATGTCCAGCTAACTATAACACCCCTAAAACCTATTGTTTTTTCAGTGAATTTCTAAGGTTTTTTTAAATGCTAATTCCTAACTATATCAGGCCTGAAACCTATAGTTTTTTCAGACAATTTCAAAGGTTTTTAAATGCTAATTCCTAACTATATCAGGCCTGAAACCTATGGTTTTTTCAGTGAATTTCAAAGGTTTTTTAAATGCTAATTCTTAACTATATCAGGCCTCAAAACTATGTTTTTTCAGTGAATTTAAAAAGTTTTGTAAATAACAATTTTTAATGTATTAATTGTTATACTGATTTGTTTGATACTGATTTACTACATATTTTAGACTGTTTATTTTTAGATATTTTATTTTTTTAATTACATTATACATTGCAATACAAAATATACTTTCTCAGAATGAATTACTTTAGTTTAAATACTTTGCAAATAGGCAATAGACTTTTAAGTACAGTAGTTACAGTTGTTGCAATGGGCAACACAATTTCAAACACAAAGCAACATTGAGCTCAATGTGAATTTCTAGTCAAATACAATTAGTTACTTTATGGATTACTTTTCTAACCACAGGACTGGATCCTAGAGTCAGTCCTTGGACATCTCCTGTAAACAGTTGAGTAAAAGCGTTGTGGTTACAGTAGTGATTTTTAAGGATTATTATTGTATTTTAAAAGTTGACACTTCGAAAAAATTTCACATAGAATCACCAATGTTATCCTATGGCAGAAAATTCACTTAGCAGGTAAGTAGTGTTATCGTTACTTTTTCTTACTCAGTGGTGGATCCTGGATCCAGCACAGGTGAATCTCCTGTAAATAGTTGAAAGAATGTGTTTAAGTCATACAGACAATTTTTTAGGAATATTTTTAGTTTGTGAAAATGGACACTTAGAAACTTTTCTGCTGAAAACCACACAATGGATTCCTATGGAAAGAAATACAAGTTACTGGTAAGTACGCTTAGAATTAATTTTCAGGGTCAGTGCTGGTCTAAAAGATGCAGCACTGGGTTCTCTCCTGATAACAGGTGAGTAAATCGGAATTCGTAGTTCGGCTGATTTTAGAGGAATATTTGTAAGTTTATAAAATGGACACTTAGAAACTTTTCTGGTGAAAACCACACAATGGATTCCTATGGAAGGAAATACAAGTTACTGGTAAGTACGCTTAGAATTACTTTTCAGGGTCAGTGCTGGGCTAAAAGATGCAGCACTCAGTTCTCTCCTGATAACAGGTGAGTAAATCGGAATTCGTAGTTCGGCTGAATTTAGAGGAATATTTGTACAATGGTGAAGGAAGGGGGCGGGGCCTGAGGTGACGTGTGCAAACACGCCCTGTGGCGCGTTTTAAAGTTGGGGAATTAATTCCTCTTCAATCCTGCCGTCCCCTGGGGGCCAACTAGCCCACCAGGTACCTCCAGTATGCGCCAGGGAGCTGCTTTGCAGAGAGGTGTTCAGAGGCCACGCCCCTTTTTACAACACTCTGCAACACAGCTCCGTGGCGCTTACTGGAGGTACCTGGTGGGCTAGTTGGCCCCTAGGGGACCTCTGGATTGAAGAGGAATGAATTCCCTAACTTAAAACGCACCACAGGGTGTGTTTGCACAGTATCACCTCAGGCCCCGCCCCCTAGCTTCACCAGTGTGCAAACGCGCCCCGTGGTGCATTTTAAGTTGGGGGATTAAGTCCCCTTGAATCCTGAGGTCCCTTGGCAGCCAACTAGGCCACCAGGTACCTCCAGTAAGCGCCACGGAGCTGCGTTGCAGAGAGGTGTAAAAAGGGGCATGGCCTCATTACACCTTTCTGCAGCGCAACCCCCTGGTGCATATTGGAAGTTCCTGGTGGGCTAGTTGCCCCCCAGGGACCCCCAGTATTCAAGGGCAATTAGTTCCCCCTCTGCAAACGCGCCAGGGGGCACGTTTGCAGAGTGGTGTAAGGAGGGGGTGTGGCCTCCGGCCCGATCCTGTCTTTTTTTTCTTTTTTTTAGAAAGGGGACTGTGTAGCCCCCCCCTTCTTTTTCTATTTTTTTTGGCCCTGGGGACATCATCCCCCAGGGCCTGCCCCCAATTTTTATTTATAAAAAAAAGAAAATTGAGAAGGGGGGCGTGGCCCCCCTCCCGAGGCCATAATTTGCCACGGGGACCTCATCCCCCAGGGCATGGCCATTTTGTTAAAAAAAATGTTATTTTTATGGAGGGGGCTGCGTAGCCCCCCTCCTCTGGCCACTTTAAGGCCCCGGGGAACCCATCCCCTGGGGCCGGCCATTTAAAAAAAAAAAAAATCTAAAATGTTTTTAGTTGGTGGAGGGGGGCCGCGTGGCCCCCCTCCCAGGCCACTTATGGCCCTGGAGACCCCATCCCCCAGGGACTGGCCTCTCGTTGGGGACCGTGGGGGGGGTCCCCAATCCCCCCACGGTCCCAGCCGGCTCCCTGCTTCCTGCAGGAGCCGGCATTGCTTTTCCACATGGGGAGCAGCTAACATGCTGCTCCCCATGTGGAAAAGCAATCAGCTTTGCTTCATTGAAGCGAGAGCAGGTTTCCCTGCTCTCGTTTCAATGAAGCAAAGCAGTTTGCAATGGCAGGGTGGGAGCCACGAGGCTCCTGCCTTGCCATTGCAAACAACAGTGTCCCGGGGGTGGGCACCCCGGGTCACTGCAGGAGCTGGCCCTGGGGGGTGGCGGTCCCCAGGGCCTATACAAGGCTCCAGGAGGTGGGCCGCATGGCCCCCCTCCCACATTTACAAGTTGCCCCAGGGGTGGCGGTCCCCAGGGCTGGGGGGGCCTGAGAGCCCCCCCCACCCCAAATTATTTCAAGCCCCAGGGGGTGGCAGTCCCCGGGGCTGGGGGGGCTGAGAGCCCCCCCACCCATGTTCAAGAAGCCCCGGGGTGGCGGTCCCCGGGGCTGCAGGGGGGCTGTAAGCCCCCCACATATACAATGTTCGAGCCCCGGGGGGTGGCGGTCCCCGGGGCAGTGTGGGGGGGATTGGAACCCCCACACTTTTTTTTTCTTCTTTTTTTTAGAAGGGGGGATGTGTAGCCCCCATTCTTTTTCTTTTTTTTTTGGCCCTGGGGACCCCAGGGCCTGCCCCCAATTTTTATTTATAAAAAAAAAATCGGGAAGGGGGGCGTGGCCCTCCTCCCGAGGCCATAATTTGCCCCGGGGAACCCATACCCCGGGGCATGGCCCTTTTGTTAAAACAATTTTATTTTTATGGAGGGGGGCTGCGTAGCCCCCCTCCTCTGGCCACTTTAAGGCCCTGGGGAGCCCATCCCCCGAGGCAGGCAATTTAAAAAAAAATATTATTTTATTTTTTTAATGGTGGAGGAGGGCCGCGTGGCCCCACTCCCAGGCCACTTATGACCCCGGAGACCCCATCCCCCAAGGCCTGGCCTCTTGTGGGGGGGTCCCCAATCCCCCCACGGTCCTAGCCGGCTCCCTGCGTCCTCCGGGAGCCGGCATTGCTTTTCCACATGGGGAGCAGCTAACATGCTGCCCCCCATGTGGAAAAGCAATCAGCTTTGCTTCATTGAAGCGAGAGCAGGTTTCCCTGCTCTTGCTTCAATGAAGCAAAGCAGTTTGCAATGGCAGGGTGGGAGCCGTGAGGCTCCTGCCCTGCCATTGCAAACAACAGTGTCCCGGAGCTGGCCCTGGGGGGTGGCGGTCCCCAGGGCCTATGCAAGGCTCCAGGAGGGGGGCCGCGTGGCCCCCCTCCCACATATACATGTTGCCCCAGGGGTGGCGGTCCCCAGGGCTGGGGGGGGCCTGAGAGCCCCCCCACCCCAAAATATTTCAAGCCCCAGGGGGTGGCGGTCCACGGGGCTGGGGGGGCTGAGAGCCCCCCACCCATGTTCAAGAAGCTCCAGGGGTGGCGGTCTCCGGGGCTGCGGGGGGGGCTGTGAGCCCCCCGCATATACAATGTTCGAGCCCCGGGGGTGGCGGTCCCCGGGGCAGTGTGCGGGGGATTGGGACCCCCCCACACTTTTTTTTTATTCTGCCCCCGGGATTTGCCCCCCCCGGGGGTAAATTAGCATATTCAGCACGGGAGTCCGCGCTGAATTTTTTTTTCTATCGGGAGGATCCGCGCATCCAGCACGCATCCTCCCGTTTCAAAAAACAAAAAAAATACAATTTTTATTTATAAAAAAAAAATCGGGAAGGGGGGTGTGGCCCTCCTCCCGAGGCCATAATTTGCCCCGGGGACCCCATCCCCCGGGGCATGGCCCTTTTGTTAAAAAAAATATATTTTTATGGAGGGGACTGCGTAGCCCCCCTCCTCTGGCCACTTTAAGGCCCTGGGGAGCCCATCCCCCGAGGCCGGCCATTTAAAAAAAAATTATATTTTTATTTTTTTAATGGTGGAGGGGGGCCATGTGGACCCCTTCCAGGCCACTTATGGCCCCGGAGACCCCATCCCCCAAGGCCTGGCCTCTCGTGGGGGGGTCCCCAATCCCCCCCATGGTCCCAGCCGGCTCCCTGCGTCCTGCGGGAGCCGGCATTGCTTTTCCACATGGGGAGCAGCTAACATGCTGCCCCCATGTGGAAAAGCAATCAGCTTTGCTTCATTGAAGCGAGAGCAGGTTTCCCTACTCTCGCTTCAATGAAGCAAAGCAGTTTGCAATGGCAGGGTGGGAGCCGTGAGGCTCCTGCCCTGCCATTGCAAACAACAGTGTCCCGGGGGTGGGCACCCCGGGACACTGCAGGAGCTGGCCCTGGGGGGTGGCGGTCCCCAGGGCCTATACAAGGCTCCAGGAGGGGGGCCGCGTGGCCCCCCTCCCACATGTACAAGTTGCCCCAGGGGTGGTGGTCCCCGGGGCTGGGGGGGGCCTGAGAGCCCCCCTACCCCAAATTATTTCAAGCCCCAGGGGGTGGCGGTCCACGGGGCTGGGGGGCTGAGAGCCCCCCACCCATTTTCAAGAAGCCCCAGGGGTGGCGGTCCCCGGGGCTGCGGGGGGGGCTGTGAGCCCCCCGCATATACAATGTTCGAGCCCCGGGGGGTGGCGGTCCCCGGGGCAGTGTGGGGGGGATTGGGACCCCCCACACTTTTTTTTTATTCTGCCCCTGGGATTTGGCCCCCCCGGGGGCAAATTAGCATATTCTGCGCGGGAGCCTGCGCTGAATTTTTTTTCTATCGGGAGGATCCGCGCATCCAGCACGCATCCTCCCGTTTCAAAAAAAAAAATAATTATAATTTTTTGGGCCTTGGGGGTCCTTGTGGGACCCCCTGTGCAGACCTAGGGGGTCAGGGTGTTTCTACCCTGCCCCCTTGTCGTGTTTTGCGCCTTTTTTTGTGGTTTTCTTGTGCCTCTGTTCTACCGAGGAACAAGATGGCTGCCAACACTTCCTGATTCAGAGTGTTGGCAGCCAATTAGCATACAGCTCGTGCTCGGATCCTCCGAGGCCATAGATATATATGTACTTTTAACTCTAATTTTCTCAGGAACTACTGAACGGATTTACACCATTTAAGCAAAAGGCATGAGTCTGAACTGAGGACTACCTCATTGCCAAATTTGGTGTAATTCTGTTCAGCAGTTCGGGCTGTAGCTGCGGCTAAAGGTCCTATGGGAAAATGCATGGGGAAAACGCGTTTTGAGACCCCCCTTTTTTTCTCGGCCCCCGCTTGACAAATTACCGTGAAAGAGCGGACCGGAGCTGGCCAAAAGTTTGGAAAATTTCACGAAGATTCGTCAATCGGCGCCAACGTTATTACAAAAAGAATTGTGCGGATTTCCTATGGAAAATAGGTCCTAACTATATCTACCTACTGGCGACCGCCAGTAGGTAATTCCAAAGTGTATTGAAGAATGAGTGGGTGTATATGTGTCTGAATAGATGATTTAGTAGGTGTGTGACTGACAGTATAAGTGAGTGATTAAACGTGTCTTAATGAGTGCATGGGTTAGTGACTAAACTGTGTGAATGTCTGTATCAGTCTGTCAGTTAGTATGTAAGTGGCTGCATGGGTTGGTGAGTAGCTACATGAGTGTCTCTATGCATTATTGATTGGTTGTCTGAATATCTGTATGGGTGCCTGAGTGAGTGGGTGGGTGGGTGGGTGGTGTGTGGCTGTGCATAGATGTGTAAATGGGTGATTCACTGGGTGTATGGGTTCAAGAGTGCATCTGTGGAGGGGTGTGTGGGTGAGTGTGTGTATGGGTGCGTTGGTAAGTGAATGGATGTCTCAGTGGTACATGTGTGAGTGACTACATATGTGAAAGGCAGTATATGTGAGTGTTTTGTAGTATATAAATGACTATATGTGAGAGTGAGTGATTGTGAGAGTGGCTGTATGGATGAGTGTATGCTTGTATGAGTGATTGTATAAGAGAGTAAGTATGTGTTCATATCTGTATGAATACGTGAGGTGGTGTGTGTATAACTGTATAGGTGAGTAAATGGAAGTGTGATGGATTCTTTGCATGACTGACTAGGTGTGTGAGTAACTCGATGAGTAGCGGTATGTGAGTCTTCATAGGTGTATGAGTGATTATGATAGTGCTGTATTGATGAGTGACTGCATATATGAGTGACTGTATGGGTGAATGAGTGGATGTGTGTGTAGATCTAGGAATCAGTGAGTGGGTATGTAGTAACTGGTATTGGTGTGTCTATGGTTTCGAAAATGGTAGTCTGTATTTTAATGTGGGTGTATTAAACGTTATATTAGGGTTTGAGGAGGTGCATCAGATTATCATGTGGATGATGTCATCAGTGATGTCATTTAAGATGTCATCAGTGATGTCACTGACCATGTCATGAATGATGTAATATGTGACGTCATCAGCAGTGCATTGCCGGGGCGCGAGTTATAGTTAGCTCAACTAACTATAACGGCCGAATTTCTCTTGTTTTGTACGAGTGAAATGTCCAACTAACTATAACATCCCTGAAACCTGTGACTTTCTAAGGTTTTCTAAATGCTAATTTCTAACTATAACACCCCTGAAACCTATGGTTTTTCAGTGAATTATAAAGGTTTTTTAAATGCTAATTTCAAACTATTCCTACAGAGGTAGGACATGTGCAGAACGAGGAAGAAAAGCGCAGAAAGAAGCAAGAGAAATGCAGAAAGAGGCAACAGAAGTCCAGAAAGATGAAGAAAGGTGCAGAGAGAAGCAAGTGATATGCAGAAAGAACCAACAGATGTGTAGAAAGAGGCCTTGTTGCAAAGTCATCCCGTGCTCCCAATTTTTTGCTGACTGGTACTGGTGGTAAGTGACTTTGACTAACCAGGCCCAGAGCCAGTGCTATCCTGAAAGACACTTAGAATACAGTGAGAACACCTACATACACTGGGGCACACTATGGGTTGGGGGTACCCCTGTTATTGGCATGACCTCCCCTGTAAGACCTAGTACATAATAGGGCAGGGGGATTAAAACTACCTCTAAGTCAGAGATGCAGAAAGAGGAAAGAGAAGTGCAGAAAGAAGCAACAGAGGTGCCGAAAGAGGCAAGAGAGGTGCAGAAAGAAGCAAGAGAATTGCTGAAAGAAACAACTGAGGTGTAGAACGAAGCAAGAGAAGTGCAAAAAGAGGCAAGTAAGGTGCAGAAAGAAGCAAGAGCAGTGCAGAAAGAACCAACAGAGGTGCAAAAAGAGGCAAGTGGGTGCAGAAAGAGGCACGAAGGGCACAGAAAGCAAGATAAGTGCAGAAAGAGGCAACAGAGGTACAGAAAGAGGCAAGAGGGGTGCAGAAAAAGGCAAGAGGGATGCAGACATTTTGAACAGAGGTGTAGAAAGAAGCAAGAAAACTGCAGAAAGAGACAAGTGAGATGCAGAAACAGGCAAGAAAGGTACAGAAAGAGGGAAAACGAGTGCAGAAAGGGACAACAAGTGGGCAGAAAGAAGCAAGAGAAGTGTAGAAAGAAACAAGAGAGGTGCAGAAGGTGGCAAGAGAACTGCAGAAAGAGGCAAGAGAGTTGCAGAAACAGGCAAAATGGATGCAGAAAGAGGGAACAGGTGGGCAGACTGAGGCAAGAGAGGTGCAGAAAGAGGAAGATGGGTGTAGAAAAAGGCAAGACGGATGCAGAAATTTGGAACAGAGGTGCAGGAAAAACCCAGAGCAGTGCAGAAAGAACCAACAGAGGTGCAGAAAGAGGCAATAGGGGTACAGAAATAGGCAAGTGAAGTGCAGAACGAAGCAAAAGAGGTGCAGAAAGAACCAATAGAGGTGGAAAAATAGGCAAGAGGGGTGCAGAAAGGGGTAGGAGAGGTGCGCAAAGAGGCAAGAGAGGTACAGAAAGAAGCAGGAGGGGTGCAGAAAGAACTGAAGAAAGAAGCAACAGAGGTGCTGAAAGAGGCACGAAGGGTGCATAAAGAGACAAGACAGGTGAAGAAAGAAGGAACAGAGGTACAGAAAGAGGCAAGAGTGGTGCGGAAAGAAGGAAGAGAGGTGTGGAAAGGGAAAGAGAGTTGCACAGAGGGAAGATGGGTGCAGAAACAGGCTAAAGGGGTGCAGAAAGAAGCAAGTGAGGTGCAGAAAGAGGCAAGCGAGGTGCAGAAAGAGGTAAGAGAGTTACAGAAAGAGGCAAGTGAAGTGCCGAAGGAGGCAAGAAAACTGCAGAAAGAGGCAATAGAGGTGCAGAAAGAGGCAAGTGAGGTGCAGAAAGAAGCAAGATAAGTGCAGAAAGAAGCAACAGAAGTGCAGAAAGGGGGAAGAGGGGTGGGGAGAGAGGCAAGAGGAGTGCAGAAAGAAGCAAGACAGGTGCAGAAAGAAACAAAAGAAATGCAGAAAGAAGGAACAGAGGTATAGAAAGAGGCAAAATGGGTGCAGAAAGACGTAAGAGGTGTACAGAAAAAGGCAAGAGAGGTGCAGAAAGAGGGAAGAAGTGTGCAGAAAGAGGCAAGAGGGGTACAGAAAGAAGCAAATGAGGTGTAGAAAGAGGCAACAGACGTGCAGCAAGAGGGAAGAGATGTGCAGAAAGTAGAAGAGATTTGCAGAGAGGCAAGAAAAGTGCAGAAAAAGAAAGACGTGCAGAAAGAAGCAACAAAATTGCAGAAAGAGGCAAGAGGCGCGGAAGGAAGCATTAGTATCAGTTCAACATCCACATTTAGCAATAAGTAACAGGTGACCATTCTAGGTTTGCAAAGGGCCTTCCATCACTCTGTAACACTTGTTGCTGCATTTTTGGTAACGTTTGAGCCTTTTTATGTTCAAATCTGCAGGTTAGGGAGCTGATGATGAATTATGTGGCTAATGCAGAACATGTAAAATTGTGCGAAGGTCGGTGCAGCCAAACTGTCACATAATTCCAGTGGCCCTGCTCATACCTCTGACTAGGTCAACAAGTGCTCCTCAGTGATTCCTTATTTTTTGTCTCACTGAGTTCATACTTGAGCTTTTGTGGAAACGACGAAGACTAAACCTGAGGTTACCACTCAACAACACAGACTACCATACCACATAATTAATCTCCAGAACACATAATCCCCCTCCACATAATTATATACACTAAATACCACATACTTTCTATCCACATAATTTCACTGCACAACATACCACATAATTCCACTACACACAACGTACATCCACTCCACACCCAAAAACATTAGTAAAAAACGTTTGCATTTACAACACCAATAGCTCTAATTCTCTCAAATGCGAAACCTATTACACTGCAAACACTTCTTTAACTAGTAGTCGCATGTGCAGAGTGGTGGAGAAAGGGTACTGGGTCTCCGACCAGTGCTCAGGAATTGTGCTGCATAGGACTTACAGGAGGTACCAGGAGGGCTTCTTGGCCCCCAAAGTCCCTCAACTGTAAATTGGACTTCATCCTCCATCCCGTGGTCTGCCAGGAGGCGCGTTTGCAGAGTGGTGGAGAAAGGGGGGCATGGCCTCCGAAGACGTCTTAGCAATCCCACTGTGTGGGACTTACTGGAGGTAACAAGAGGGGTAGTTGGCCCCCAAGGACATCCTTGGGGGCCAACTACCCTCCTATTACCTCCAGTAACTCCCACACAGCAGGATTGCTAAGTTCTCATAGCAGGCCATGCCGCCTTTGCCCACCACTCTGCAAACGCGCTCCCTGGCACGCTCTTGGATGGGGACTGAAGTCCCCTTCACTGCTGGGGGTCCTTTAGGGGCCAACTAGCCTACCTCTTACCTCCAGTAAGCCCCACACAAAGGGATTGCTGAGAGGTGGACAAAGGTCATGCCCCCTTTCCCCACCACTCTGCAAATGCACCTTGTGGCATGCTCTTGGTTGGGGGATGAAGTCCCCTTGCCTCCTGAGGGTCCCAGAGGGCCAACTAGCCCACCAGGTACCTCCAGTACGCGCCACTCAGCTGGATTGCAGAGAGGTGGTCTGAGGCCACACACCCATTTTACACCACTCTGCAAACGCGGCTCCTGGCACACTGCTGCTCAGGGGATGAAGTCCACTTGTGTCCTGAGGTCCTAAGGACACAAGAGGACCTCATCTCCCCACCAGCAGTGCACCAAGAGGCACGTTTGCAGAGTGGTGTAAAAAAAGGGCTTGGCCTCAGACCACCTCTCTGCAATCCTGCTGTGTGGCGCTTACTGGAGGTACCTGGTGGGCTAGTTGGCCCCCAGGGACCCTCAGTATTCAAGGGGACTTAATTCCCAAACTTGAAACGCGCCAGTGAATGCGTTTGCAGAGTGGTGCAGGGAGGGGGCGGGGCCTCCGGCAAGATGTCGGCTTTTTTTTCTATATATTTTTAGAAAGGGGGCTGTGAGGCCCCCCCTTCTTTATTTTTCAGTTCCAGGGGACCCCATTCCCCAGGGTCTGACCCTTTTTAAATATATATATATATATATATATATTTTTTTTTAAATGGGAAGGGGTCCGCACGGCCTCCCTTCCAAGGCCAATTTCGGGCCTGGGGACCCCATCCCCTGGGGCATGCCTCTTTTTTTATTTTTTATGTTACAGGAGGGGGACCCCCTGCCCCTGGGCCTTGGCCTTGTTATTTATTATTTTTTTTTTAATTATGGGAGGGGGCTGCGTGGCCCCTCTTCCCTTGGCCACTACTAGCCCCAGGGACCACATCTCCCGGGGCCCGGCATTATTTAAAAAAAAAAATGTTTTGAAAAAGGGGAGGGGGGCCTCGTGGCCCCCCTTCTAGGCCACTTGTGGCCCCGGGGACCCCATCCCCCAGGTCCTGGCCAGCTTTTTAATTTTTTTTAATTAGGCTGTGTGGCCCCCCTTCCTTTGGCCAGTTCTGGCCCCGGGGACCCCATCCTCCGGGGCCTGGCCTCATGTTGGGGATCGTGGGGGGAGCCCAAATGCCCTCACGGTCCCTGCCGGCTCCCCGCCTCCTGCAGGAGCCAGCATTACTTTTGGGCAAGGGGAGCTGCTGACATGCAGGTTCCCTTGCCCAAAAGCAATCTGCTTTGCTTTTTGGAAGCAAGAGCAGGTTTCCTGCTCTCACTTCCAAAAAGCAAAGCAGTGTTTGCTATGGCAGGGCGGGCCCTACCATAGCAAACGGCAATGCCCCGGAGTGGGCACCCTGGGACATTGCAGGTGGTGGTCCCCAGGGATATCAAGGGCTCCAGGAGGGGGGCAGTGTGACCCCCTCCCTTCAATTGCATAGCCCTGGGGAGGTGGTGGTCCCGGGAGCCCGTAACGGATCCCCGTATTTAAATGAAGTTTGCCCCAGGGAGGTTGTGATCTCCGGGGCAGTATGGGGAGGGGCAGGAGCCCCCACACACTTTTTAAAATGTTATTTAAGCCCTGGGGATGTGGCGGACCCGGGGACCAGACCGGACCAAGAGCTATCTCTTTGCCAAATTTGGTGTAATTCCGTTCAGCAGTTTAGGCTGGAGCCGTGTCTAAAGTTTCCTATGGAAATTAACATGGAGAAAACACGTTTTGAGACCCCCTTTTTTCTCTGCCCCCCCTGACGAATCACTCAGAAACTTTCAAGACAGGAGCTGACCTGAGTGAACAATTAGTTTTGAAAATTTCGTGAAGATTCGTCAAACGGCGCCAAAGTTATTGGAAAATCAAAAAATGCTTTTCCTATGGAAACAAGGTTCTAACTACCAAGCAACCGCCAGTAGGAAATACACACATACATGCATAGATAGATATGTATATTCAAGTAATGTTATTGTTAGGTGAATATGTCAGTAACAACATTAATGTTTTGAACTAAAAAAACTGAAATTCACCAATCATAGTTATCAGGCCTAACTATAACTTGTGCCCGAGGGGGCGTAGCTTAGCCGACTGCAAGATAGCCGCACCTTGAGTGGGCTCTGCCGGACAAGCCGTTTAATCTGCCATGATCCTGCGGACCCTGGGTGAGCTGACCCTCTGCTTCACACCATCTCGACTCCCTGCCTCCGGGGGCGACGATTGATCCCCCAGCTGACTCCCGCCACCGCTGCCGCACCGAGATCTGCCGCTAATTCAAGTCCCGGGCGCGGCTGCCGGGCCTACCTGGCGGTGTGTGGCTGGTGGCTGCGCCGGGCTTCGGCAGAGCTGGGAGACTGCTGACGCCAGCCTGCCGGGATAGGGACATCCTGCTTATGACGACCCGCTGCCCTGCTGCTTCTTCTCTCTGGTGGGTCGCGCTTCTGCTGGGGCATTATGGTTTAGGCCTCGTTGCGGCTTTCCTCGCTCCCGTGCACTGAGGGGCCTACCTCCACCGTCCTACATGCCAGGCTCTCTGCATCAGCTCTCACTCACCATTTGGACCTGCCAACCTGCTTTGGGGCCCTGCTTGCCTGCTGCTGTATGTGGCGGTGCCCACCGGGCCTCCCAGACCTTCTACCCATCAGAGGCCATGCCTGCAGTTCTGGGGCCCGGAGCTGCGCTGGCCTCCTGGGGCCCTACTCACACCGGCCTGTGACTGGGGATCACCTCTACCTCTCTCGGCCCAGATCCTCCACCCGGCGTGCTGCAAGTGCCTGCTGCTGTCTCTCCATCTACAACCCCGTTTACAGGATCTGGCACCTCGCTGCCTTTTCCCCAGACCTGTACGATCACCCTGGAACCTGGTCAGATGCTGCTCCCCCTTGCCGGCCCAGGTCATCGTCCAATGCCTCTCCTGCTTTGGCCTTCCCCATGGGCCCTGTGACTGCCACATCATCTGGTGTGCCATCCTCAGCCATATCTCCTCTTGTTGGTTCCTGTCTCTTCCTACGCCGCACCTTCACTTCCAGCTCCTCGGCGGTGCAGGTGGCGTGCTTGTGTGGGAGACGGTGGCCTGACCATGAGAAAGGCAGACCCCAAGCAGCCAAAGCTGGCCTTTGACCAACACTGGCGAACACGACAGGATGGGGCGGCCCTGGATACTGGCGAACCTGCCACTCAGCCTGAAGTCGGTCCGACCCGAGAGGACAAACTTAAAGCCATCATGCTGGATGTGAAGGCCACAGTCACTGGCATCGCCACCCAGCTCGATCAATTATCCGCCCGTCTGGACACTGTCAAAGCCCGGGTGGACTCGAACGATGCACAGCTGACCCACGTGGAGGCGAGGGTGTCCGATGTGGAAGACGCCGCAACTCGAGATCACCATAAACTTCTCCAAATGGACAAGGTTCTAGAGCTTCTCAAAAACAAGAACGAGGATTTGGAGGCGTGCTCCCGCAGGAGTAACCTCCACATCATGGGCGTGCCCGAATCCTCCAACATCTCCAAAATGGAGGACTTTGTTGAGCAGCTTATCCGGGACCTATTTGACGAGGTTCTTTTCCCTGTCTTCATCGTGGAGCGTGACCATCGCTCTCTGGGTCCTCGGCCCGCTCCTGGCCTGCCTGCTCATCCAATCATCGCCAAATTATTAAACGTTCGGGACTGGGATGCCGTTCTACGTGCAACCAGGGAGAAGGGTGACATTCGCCATCAGGGGAACTCTCTAGTCTTACACCCTGATTATACTATGGCGGTGCAGGTGGCCAAACGACTGCTTCAGAAACATGACATCTCCTACTCCCTGGCGTACCCGGCCAAGCTGCGAGTTAGGCAGGGCTCACAAGTGCATGTCTTCATGGAGCTGAAGGGGGCACTGGCCTACGCGAAAAAGCTGGACAAACCTCCGCGATCTACACCTTCCAGTTCCCAGACAGCTGCTGACGGCAATCTGAGTGACAATGACTGATTAAAGCCTTTTCTCCTAGATGCCTGTTGTTTGTGTTTAATGTCAAGACGTTGTCTGTTCTGGCTGCAGCACCATCTGCTCATGCAGCCGTTCCTGTCCCCACCCTCATCTGACACTCTCCTGTTCCCCGGCATGTGGGCCCGGTGGTTTACCCTTGTCGAAGGGGCACCCACTGCTCCTAATACACCAGCCCTACACACCCTTCTTCCTTCACGCAGTAAATATTGGCTCCCGCTCTGGGCTACCTGTTAGTTTGCTTGCTTCCCTATGATGCGCCCCTGGTGTGTGAGGTGCCCTGTTTCCCTCCTAAGTCTACACTCACTGTCTGCGACAACCCGCGGCTTGGCCACCCTGTCCTGGCGGCAGGGCTGTTTGCTGAGCAGAGCCATGCCTCCACGGGATAATTCCCCTCCTTCCTTGACTTTGATCTTCCCATTCCTAGTTGGGTTTTCCCTAGGTGGGTGGGGATGGTTTCTCAACCTGATAGGGGGGTTGGTGTGGGGGGGGTTCATTGGGTATGTTGCCTCCACTCCGAGGCCTGTTGTTTGTCCTGTTTTATGACTTTTTCTGTAACGTGTTAATCGCTACATTGGCTTCTGCACTGCATATCCCTTCCCAATCATGTCTGGCTCCCATTTCGCATCTGTCCTCATCCGCCACTCACTTTCATGGCATAGCGATATGACGGACACCACACTCTGGACATGGAACGTCCGCGGTCTTAATGACCATCGGAAGGCCCGTCAAGTACATGCCCACCTTACCCGGCATAAGGTTGACATCTGTTTTCTCCAGGAAACCCACCTACTACCCGCTACATCCTCCAGGCTTCTCTCTAGACATTGGGGCGAAATTCACTCCTCCTTCTACTCCTGCTACTCTCGCGGGGTATCCATCCTAATT
Source organism: Triturus cristatus (assembly GCF_964204655.1). Classification (NCBI taxonomy): domain Eukaryota; kingdom Metazoa; phylum Chordata; class Amphibia; order Caudata; family Salamandridae; genus Triturus; species Triturus cristatus. The sequence continues at coordinate 886,889,678 of NC_140594.1, forward strand.
CACAGAGGGCTTCCCTGGCACACATCCCATGTTATTGCGGACCCTCGGGCGCTTTGTCATTCTGCGTGACACTCTCCTCGCCCAACCCCTGATCATTGCAGCAATATATGGCCCCAACTCAGATGCCCCAGAATTCTTTGCGCAAGTGTGGTGACACATCTCTTCTCTGGGCCCTGCCGCGCTGCTTTGGGGGGGGCGATTTCAACATTACACTTTCAGCCACAATGATAGCTCTGGGCCCCACGCTCTGCATCTACGCGCTACCTCTCTCCTGCATTCCATAATGACTGACAACTCCCTGCTTGATGCATGGCAGCACACCCACCTGGAAGTGCGCAAACGCACATGGCACGTACCCTTTCTGACCACGCTCTGGTACGCCTAAGCTTGCTTCCCCCACACTCCCCACGGTGCATGTTTGCCTGGCGGCTGCCCCCAATGAGCTCCAGGATTCGGTGCTCTGCGACGAGATCCAAACCGCAATCGCGAATTATTTTGATCTTAACGCCGGCTCCGTCGACTCCCCTTCCACACTTTGGGAAGGTTTCAAGGTGGTGATTCGGGGCGAATGTATCTCTAAGCAGGCTGCTGTCCTGCGCTCTATTCGTGGTGCTCTTGAACGATTGGAGGGAGAAATCAAGGCTCTTGACTCTATGCATTCTCTTAGCCCTAATCTCGACATCCTTGCGTGGCACAGGGGTAAACTTTCTGATTTTAGTGATGAGGCCAATAGGGAACTCTCCTTTCTGGGTAGGGAGGTGAGGGCGCGTCGCTTTGGTGAAGGGGATCGCCTGGGCAAGACTTTAGCCAATCACCTACAACGGCCTCATGCCGCCTCCTATATCACAGCGCTCCAGGATGGGGGCCCGGAAAGAACAACTTTTCCTGATGAGGTGGTAGCTGGATTCACCACCTTCTACTCTCAACTCTACACCGCTGGGGTTGTTCCCTCGGGCGACATCCTTGACCAATACTTCGACACTCTTGAGCACCGGGAGTACCTTGACGAACACTTTTCGAAGGAGGACATCCTGGCAGCCATTAATATTCTGCCTGGCGATAAGGCTCCGGGCTCCAACGGTTTACCTGCGTCCTTTTACAAAGCCTTTGCGCCCTTTCTCGCTCCGCACCTTGCCGCAATGTATAACGACTTCTTTGAGTGCGGCCACTTCCCTCGTTCGCTCCGCAAGGCCCTGTTAATGCTTCTCTTAAAACCGGACAAGTCCCCCAAGCTCCTTGACTCTTACCGCCCACTGTCTCTCAACAACACCGATAATAAGATTTTCGCCAAGTTGCTGGCCTCCCACCTTCTTCCTCTCATGCCCCAGATAGCTCGCCAAGACCAGTCCAGTTTCATCCCTGGTCGTGCCACGTCGCATAATCTCCGGACTATATTTGCCGTTCTTCATCAAATCAACCCAGCACTTCCGGCCATGGCTGCCCTCTTAGACGCTACCAAAGCCTTTGACACTCTTGAGTGGCCTTTCCTCTTTTACCTTCTCCCTCGCTTAGGCTTTAGCCCGGTATTTCTGCGCAAAGTGCACCTTCTTTATTCTCTCACCACAGCTTGCCATCGGATCAACGGTCAGATCACGGAGCCCATCTCCGTTGCTAGGGGCACGAGGCAGGGGTGCCCACTGTCACTCATGCTCTTCCAGTAGCTAAGGAGCCCCTTTCCGCTAGGCTCCGGCAACATCCTATCCCAGAGGGGTCTTGGCTTTGCGTCTCGAGCCTTGGTGGTCTCCATGTACTCGGACGACATCACACTCTATGTCCGCAACCCTCAAGAAAATCTTGGCCCCATGGTCCATGAGGTGGTGTGCTTCTGGGGTTTGTCTGGCATCCAGGTTAACTGGGGTAAGTCTATTCTCTTTCCCCTGACGGATGCCACTGTCCCCTTCACTCCGGATTATCCGTTTGTGTGGGCATCTGGGCACACTAGATATCTGGGCATTTGGCTCAGCAGGAACATGCACGAACTCTGGAGGGCAAATTTCGGCCGGGCGGTTGACTGGCTGGAAACTAAGATTCCCCTCTGGCGGTGCTTGCCCCTGTCTCTGGTGGGGTACATAGCCATCGTCAGGATGGTGGTGCTCCCAAAGTTTCTATACCTGTTCCTGAATATCCCCATCCCGGCTCATTTTTTTCGTAAACTTCCACCCTCATTATCTCTCTTGTCTGGGCTGGGCGTCAGCTTAGAATTGCATATGATACTCTCACACTCCCCTCATTGTGTGGTGGGCTGGGCGCCCCGGATTTCAAATGATACGCCCTTGGCTGCATCTGATGCCTTTCCAGCCTCACGTGGCAGTGGAAGCTGATCTTGCGGCCCCCTCGCCGATCCAGACTGCTATCTTTGGCCCCGCAAAACCCCCACGCGGAGAGATCGACACGGTGGAGACCCTGCGCTGTGCCTGGGACAGCCCCCGGATATACTCTAGCTCCAGCATGCTCTCCACCAATGCCATGCCCCTCGCACACAGTCCGGTATTCTCTCCACTGCAAATGGCCGGGATGGTTAAACGCGCGACGCGCCTGGGGCTATCCACGTTATCAGACCTCTAATCAGCCGGCGGCTTCTTTTCTCTTCCAGCCAAGTCCGGCCCCATGGACACTCTGCTATATTACCAACTTAGGGCGTCCTGCAGGGAGATGCACCCCACGATTCCTCAGCCCCCTCCTTTGATGGCTGCCCTTAACTTTGCATACACATCCGCCTCCCCTCGCAAACTGGTCTCCAGACTTTATGCCCTCATGCTGGCGGCATCCCAGATTTCTGCTGACCATGCCTGTGCTGCTTGGAGCGAGGACCTAGGCACCAATCTCTCTCAGGAGGTCTGGCTGTATTGTTGCAAGCAGACCAAACGGCTGTCCCCTAACTACCGCCTGCACCTCATACATTTTAAATATCTGCATAGACTGTACCGCTCACCTGCCCAGCTGCACAGAAAGGGCCTCGCGATAGATGTCTCCGATGCTCCGCCCCTGCTGCTGACTATTCTCATCTCGCCTGGCTGTGCTCAAAGGTCTCTGAATATTGGCGCGATGTGTGCACCGCCATCACTGAGATCACCTCCACGCCTGTCACGCCAGACCCACTGATCTGTCTCTTAGGCTTTGTGAAACATTGTCCTGATGCCTCCCGCTGGCTCACCGCTATGCTGCTCGTTCTCGCACGGCGCAGGGTCGCCAAGCATTGGGGTCGGAGACCCGCACCTAGGGTCAGCGCTTGGCTTGAGGATGCTGCGCGTTGTCAGACGCTTCTGTCCGAATTCTGGTATTTGATGCCGGCAACTTGCCGACCGCTTGACATCTGGGGTCCCCTTGTTTCATACCTCCTGTGCCAGAGCGCCCCGCCCTCCGCGGCCTCTCCAGCACCCCCTGCCGGCTCATTGCCTGCGGCAGCCGCCGGTGATGGCTTGTGGAGTTTTGCTTCTCCATCTATGCACTCTGCTGGTTCTCTGTGGCCTCTCCTGCCAGCGCTTGGTCTCTCCTGGGCGCTCCTCCATGCCCTTCTTGTTCCATCTTCCTGTCACTCCCCCCCCGTGTACTGTTGTGGGCTGCTAATGCACAATTGTACCTGTGATGCAAGTAACAGATGTGGTTTTTCCTCATAGTATGCAGAATCCCCGCCTGCATACCTTGTAACTTGATGTGCAAGTTTCTCAATAAAGGTTTTTGGGGGGGAAAAAAAACCATTAGTTTGAATGAAGAGAGATATGCCACTCATCCACTGGGGGAGACCCTAGCGAATCAGTATCCATAAAACGACCATGCAATTAGGGAAGGCCCAACGCTCATTCCGTCACCTAGAATGATATATACCTGGTATACAGAATGACACAAACTGCTGCACCACATCTCCATATGATACCAAGTGATGTATTAAAATCTTCTAAATTAATTGCTCCCTAATTTTGTCTGCTTTCATGTTTATGTTATGTAATAGTTGGGTTTTTTTCATGCTTAAAGGCAAATTGTAAATACAGTTCGTTGTAAAGAAGACAATAGGGATGTATAACTTTATCAGATGTACCTTGTTGCGTGCTTCATAAAGTACGTTGAGAAATTGCATTGTTGTACTACGAGGATTGCCAATGTATGTTGTAATATACAAACGAAATAAATTGTATAAGCTCAAGCTGTAACATAATGACAAGGTAACTCCGCAATAAAAATTATAATAAAAAAAAACTATGACTTGTGCCCCTGCCATGCACTGCTTATGACCTCATACACTACATCACTTTTGACATGTTCTATGACATTTATGACATCACTGATACAGTGCTTAATTTGTAAAATAATAAGTGCCAGGGCTCTCATCAGAAGGTCACTGCAGCTTTCACCACCCATTGCTCCTACCAACGCTTACAATCACAGTACCAACACAAGTACTAACCATCACACACCTAGCAGTGTGACAGTTCAGACTAATCTAGGCCTCCAAAACAAGAATGGCTTGTGCCACAAGTATTAGTCATTTTTAATATATATTCAATTAATGAACACATGATGTTGTGCTGATCACTAAATCACGGCAGTTTGCTACATGGAGGCGCTGTTTGTCTCTGCACAGATCTCAAAGGACATATTTGATGACATCACCGATAACATCATCCTATGAGTGTGTTAGGTTGTTTTATTGTTTATATAGTGATGGATAACTACTATATAACTTCCCTACCTAATTTTGTACCGCCTCTGTCCAACTAAGTAAGAAAGTATACGTTTTTATGAAACATGTGCTTCTAATGTATCATAGGTGTGCAGAGGTACTGAACATGTTCTAGATCTTTGAATTGAAGAGTAATTCTGTGTGCAGATAACGGTTGACAACTTGTGTCCGGTATGTTCCACACACCTTTTTTGGTTCTGCTGAAAATGTTTCCGACAGGGCAAAAAGTTTGAGTTGTTGATACTAAGATTGTAAGCAGCCTTGAATTATTAGACAGAATTGTCTCGGTATGGCAATTTCTACATAACCTAGAAGATTTTGTGCACCAGGTATTAACCTATATACATTTGTTTCTTTTGCGTCAGATGATGGGCTATCTGTAAAGGTTTCACCACAGTATGACGGCTGCAGGTAGTATATTCTTTAGCAACTTCAGAACTTGGTTATTTTGAGCGAATTGTGTCTTTTTTGACAGGTGTTGCACTGTTCTTAGTAGACACTTTTTAATACTCTGTGGTGTATTTCTCATAGACTTTTACTGTCTGCAAACAGCGTGGTACAGAGTAAACTCTCTCCATAGAGTAAACACTGATTACAGTACCTAAATTGTTAATGCAGCCAGTCTGGAGCCAGGGCAGGGGAGGCGTGAAACTTCAAGCATTTCAAATATACACTCCTACTTTAAAGAAGGCATCCGGTATAAAAATAGCACACTCAGACCCACTCTTCAGGCTCACCTTCTGGATCTGCAGAAGGACTCTCAGAAGACTGCTTTGCTGCACCTGAAAGGACTGCTTTGCTGCCGGAAGCCTGCCTTGAATCCTCAGATGCCTGCTCTGTTGTTTTAGCCCTGTTCCACTTCTTGAACCGAGGACTACCAAAGTGACTCCAAGGGCTAGTTGGTCGACCTTCGAAGCAGAGCCTCAGGGACAAAAAAAGGCTCTAGACATCTTGACCCACACCTGGGCCCAGCCTTAGTGAGTTATAACTCCCTAAGTGCTGCCCAGCCACTCCTTACCCTTGGTGGTGGTGTTAAAGGTGCCCAGATAGCCAAATTCCAAAACTTGAGACTTAGAAAATTTGGGGCTAAAAACTGCTTTCAGAAATGGGAGGAAACCGGGACCAACTTGCTCATCTATACATCCAAGCTGCATCGTGGGCCTAACTTTGCTGCAACTCGCTATTTCTTGTCTGCTGCAGCAAATCCTGTTGTGCGGTCCTTTGCCAAAGGGGTATCTGGCCTTGTGGAACTCCCGTCAGCTACAGCCGAAAGCTTCAACCCACTGGAGATTTCCAACTTTCAAAAAAGAGACTAAGCTCAAACTTTGAAATCTTCACTGAGACTTCTTCCAGCAGCTCCCCGACTATGACACCTCCTTCTCAGACGCCTCCTTCTCAGACACCTCCTTCTCAGACGCCTCTTGTAGCATTGCCCTGCTAAACTTCTACCTTCTGAGAGAAGTTTTCTTCAAATCTCTTCTAAGTCTGAAGGTAATGCCGGCCAAGCTCAATCTGCTTTTTATATCTGACTCATGCTCCATCGCGATCGCCCATATTTTTCTAGTTTGACCGGATCTTGTGCGACTAGATGCCTGCGGTTGGTGCTTTGATCATTTAAAGGTGGTAGTTTTTAACCTTAAACTTTCAGAATTCATGAAATCATTTCTACTGATTGGATTTTTGTTGTTTGTGTGTCAAATACTTTATTAAAATGTACTCTCTTTTTTCTAAATTGGTCTGGAAATTTTCTTGGGTTGTGTTTCACTTTATTGCTGTTTGTGTGCTGCATCAATCAATCAGTAGTAGATTTGTAGAATGCTACTTGTCACCCGTGAGGGTATCCAGGTGCTACTTTACACATTGCCTCCAAGTTAAGCCAGACTGCTTTTTTGTCAAGCTACCAGACGGTTAAGCACAGGTTAATTTAGTGACTTTTGTGGTTCACCCTGACAGGGGTTGTAGCTGTTGCTTGAGCAGGGTTCACATCCCCACTCAACCAAACACCCACTTTCTCATATATTGTTTCACTTCCAAGGCACTTTGGTATAAAAGAAGTGGGAGCACAAACATTAGATGTGCACTTTCATGAATGCCCATTACGTGTTCTCAAAGTTAACACCTATGCAAAAATAAACTGGGCCTTCCTTGATTTCCATTAGGGCATAGCCCAAGGTAAATGAGGAAGGTCCCACTTTGCACTGCCCAGCAGATAGCACAGATACTGCCCTTCATCCTAAAGGCTGCCTTTTCAACAGGGGACAGAGTGAGTTCCTGGAATGATGCATGGGGTGGCACTTACAGACTGCATAACTCGTATGAGGATTCTGCTTCTTCTCACCAAGGGATTGACCCTCCAAAGACACTGAAAAATGAGAGAGCGTTGCTCGGTCAGTGTCTATGCAGTGGACCCTTGCTCTATAGGAGCTGGGGGAGACCTTGAAAACAGCATTAGGGCAAGTGCAGTATTTGACTTCCACCACATATGTGGAGGCCTCCAAGACACCCTTCAAGGGTCATTGCACCCATGTACTGAAACATGGAGCAGCAGATGTACAGCTTTTGTGTCTGTTTTGCAGGCATTAATTTAAAGCAAGTGCTACCAATAACACTTTTTGGGATGCAGAGCCCTTGTTCTGCACTGAGACAACGAATGAGGACATGAGCTCCAGTTACCAATCAGTGTTGATTTACCATAATTGTGAATTCAATGGTGGCAAAAAATGTGATATGTATCTAAAACCATTACAGAACAAGAAATAACACGCTTGGGCCACTTGAACTCTATTTAGCTTTCTTTATTAAAAGATCAATTCATTTTTTAAAAATACTTGCAATTTTACCATGAATACATTCCAACTTCTGTAATAACAGTCTCTCTGATAGAAGGTGTCCATTCATTAACCTATAACCTGAGGACTGCAGAAAGAGCTCCAGCCCATCACTTAGCATTGCAGCTCATAATTAATACAGGCCCATGTAGGTCAAAAACTGTTTTTGCAAGCATGGAAAGTTGATGCAGAAAATTATAGTTAATGCACAAACTAATGACGTAAAGGAAGAGACTGTCATACATGCAGGTGAAATGACATATTATGAAGGAACAAAACATGCTTTTAAGTACACATTTCAAACAAAGTACGCTAATATCATACATGTTATAAGATATGTTTTCAGTTTTACAAAAATGAACGTTATAAAATAAACTGTCCCAGCTCTTTCCATAACCTACTCTCTGCTGTAATACTTTGCCTGGAGTGGTTAATACGTCGGTTTCTGCCCTGGGCTTGATAATATTTCATCCCTGGGTCAGAAAGCAGACGCGTGCAGGTAAAATAGTGTCGCTGGTGGATTGATACACTTTAGTGGGGCTCCTCTCCAACTGAATCAGGAGTTTCCCAGAGTTCCTTTTTATGTTTTGCATAATTTATGAGTCACTTTAAGCTTTTCAACAGTTTGGTTCTTCATGGGGTATACCATATATAAATGTGTTCATCTATAAATCCTAGTGTATTCAGCAGGGCACCTAAAAGGGAATTATATCTCTCAATCCATTTTTCTCTGATTCTTCATCACTGTTCAGATTGACACTAAGGGGCATATCAGCAAGGCGAGGCGATAGAATTATCGCCGCTTTTGCGGCCGTTTTCAGCCGAAAAGCGGCGATAATTTTATTGCCTAATTAGCAAGCTCACGCTAACGCGTGAAAACTTGCATTAGCGTAGGCATTCCTAACGCCCAGTTTTGCATCTCTAATGAGATGCAAAGTGGGCGTTCCTGACTTGACATGACAGGAGAAATGTCGCTAAGCGACATTTCTCCTATCATCAAGCCCCACGCTATGAAGCATAGCGGCAAGAAAAGTAGCGATAACCCCTGTTATCGCTACTTTCCTTACGCCTGCTTCAGGACTGACTTAGCCATGATATCCTATGGAAGGTGGATATCATGGCTAAATGTGTGGGGCCCTCTCTACAAGGTAACGCCACATTGCGTTAGATTATCGCTGGATTTAGATTATCGCTGGATCCAGCGATAATCTCACGTTAGGCAGTTAGCGTGAGGATTTTTATTGCTTTTGAGATAAGCGTTGCTAATAGCACGCTATCTCAGCGATAAGAATCCACGATAGCCGGCGATAATTATCCTAGCGCTAAGTGCGCTTAGCGATAATTATCGCCGGTTGTTGCTGATATGCCCCTAAGGAAGTTTGAGGACCGCGGGATCCAGTGTGCAAGGAAGGCCCAAGTAGTGTCCTATATGCAGAAGGTGTCTGTTGAATGTGAAAATGCATCTAGAAATATCTTTCGGATGATGAAAGAGGTAGGAAGTTATATAGAATTTTGTCTGAATGGCAGATGAGTCAATATACATCTACAACGAATCAAACACAGTTGAATAGGCCAGCTGGGTTTAAAAATGGTAGCAGGGCTTTCAAATGTCTTGTGCTTCTAAAGGATTCTGATCCTGACAAGGTGTAAGGGCATAATGTTAAAGAATCTGGAGTGCTCAGTTAATAAGTGGGCAAAACACTTTGGGGCATATTTACAAGTGGGTATTGCCACCACAACGCCACTTTTAATGACACTGTTATGGCGATAGGGACTTTGCCATATTTACAAGGCAGCGTTCTTAACACTGCCTTGTAAATAAGGCCCCCTTCCACGCTGTACTTAGCGTGAAAGGGGAGGGCAATGGGTGTTACGGTGGGCGTTCCACCACAACACCCATTGATTTTGACGCTGCCCCCTATATACAAGGGTGGTGTAAATAGGAGACAGCACCAAAATTAATACCAGGGAAAACCTGGTCTTAAATAGGTGAAACAAGGAGAAATGCTTTATTTTTCCTGTTTCCATGTGTGCTGCGTTGTGCAGCACACATAGAAACAGAAAATGACCTTTGATTAGAACATGCTGCAGGCGCTGTCATGGTAGTGGTCTGCTGTTAAGGCTCTCATATGAGCCTAACAGCCCACCGCCATAACACCGCCGCAGCACTTCCCACCCGCCATGGATTGCTCTCGTTATACGGCGCGTGTACACTACAGGAGTACAGAAGGACCGCCAAATTGTTAATAAGGCCTATACACGTTTTTGCTTATTTGTAAGTCATTCTGAAAAAGTAACTGCCTTTTTCAATGAAGTGACTTGATAAGCTGAGCACTAGCCATATTACCTGTATTAGTTGTATTCTTATTGTTTTTATTTTTTGTGGACAGCTGCATTTCTATGTTTAATGTACAACACTCTTATGCCCTAGGGCAACTGATGTATCGAATAAAATGAATAACTAGTCTTAAGATACTGATAATACCTAAACCATATATATAGCATACTTTACATCACAATGTTGATACAGATATGAAAGTGATCTCTTCTGGCCACCAAGTTATAAGTGTGAAACCACAAAAAACGTTTGTTTGTTCGTTTGTTTCCCACTGTGCATTGTACTTAAAATAATAAAATGTATGTTTCTAAAGCATGGTATAGGTTTGCTCTTAATTAAAGATGATTGGCCTTCATTGAATTTTTTTAAATGTTAGAGTCAATATGTTAGCTGAGATACTATTCTGACACTATAAGAGCATCTTGGTAACCTCCCCACCTAGATATTAATCGAGAATTGCCCCCTGTCCCCAAATGATTAGTATAAATTCCCCCCCAATTGGATATAGTCAGAAATATTTAAATTAAGCGTGGCATTGACAGGTTTATGCTGTATTACAGTCAAATACATGGCATACGCCATAATGTGCTTCCATTACATTGTTAAAAGCATACCTAACGACTGTATACACACCTCAAGTGTATCTTGCTTACATCCACGCCACCTGGCTTCCTACACGGTTCTAAGTATGTCGCATAGATGGCTTCTGCAGCCTGTGCTAATGGGTAAGTGAAATAAATAGGAATTGCTTTGAAAGTGAAACTACTTGTTGACCAAAATAAGGCATTGACTCGGTGTCGTACACCACAGAGAGTACCTGTTTACATTTGCATGTTTGTTCCTGGAAGTTAAGGGAACTACTTTGACTGTGGATGTGCTCCTAGTGAAAGGGGAAAAAATGCTGTCACTTATTGTGAAATTAGCCAAGGTTTGAAGCAGGCTGATGCTGTGCCCTAAGGTGTATGCTGTAGTGGGCTGAAGTAAAATGTGAATAATACAATAACAGACCATTTGAAGAAGAGGGCTGGCTGAAAGCCCCAATACATAAGTACATTATTCATATAATATTTAGGAAAATCAAAAGGTCTTGGCTAACACCTCACCTAAAACATGTTGTTGCCTACAACAGGCATCACTAAGATAGTTGTGAGGGTACTTTGTTGTTCCCAACAACAGGCAACACAATGATAGTTGTGAGGGTACGTAAGATTGGACTTAAATATTTGACCTCAACTGGTAGCATTAACATGTCAATGCCAGCTCTAAAATTGTAGCCCTGAGCCACAGGCAACATTGTGTAAATAGGAGAAGGCTAATTACAATCTGTTACCGTGCTGCATTATGCAAGCAAACAGGGTTTTACCACCCTTTCCTAAAATATAACCCTTACTGGCAGGAATCAATCCAACTATCCCATCTGATTCTTGTTCCTGCTGTAAACACTAATTGAAAACAGAATGAAAACAAAGAACAATAGCTAATGCCAGCATCTAACCCTTCAGCTTTAGAGACACAGTGCTAATGTGTATCAGAACTGAGTGCCAACCTTTTGTGGCTGGCACTATTCTTTTTTAAAATATTGGTCACTCTAAATTCTTTTTGCCATTGAATGTATATAGTGCTCCATAACCCTTACAGATCACCAGCATAGACCCATAGGGGCAGATTTATGAGGCCCGTTGCGCCATCGGAACGTCACTTTTTGTGACGTTCCGTGGCGCAGAAGCCTGCGTGATATTTATCAGGCAGCACTGAGCCACTTTTTTTGGCTTAATGCTGCCTCATAAATATCAGTCCCTTTAACACAGTGTTCTGCGTTAAAGGGGCGTGCAATGGGTGTTGCTGGGGGCGTTCCCAGCAACACCCATGGCCTTTTGACACTGCCCCAGATTTACGAGAAATCGTAAATCTGAGGCAGCGCCAAAAGCTTCCGCCTCCCCAGGGGAGGCGTAAGGGAGGCACAACGAGGAGAAATATCTTTATTTCTCCTCGTTTTTCCTTTTTCTATGTGTGCTGCATTCTGCAGCACCCATACAAAGAGGAAAAACCTCTTGTGATTATTTTTGTACAGAAATGGTGCAGAGGTGCCTGCGTTGGCGCAGGCAGCCCATTGTGCGCCGGCGCAGGGGTAAAGGACAGGAATGCGCTGCATTTTATAGATACGGCGCATCCCTGCCCTTTTCTTTTGCCGTAGGGAAGCGCAGCAGGAAGGCCTGCTGCGCTTCCCTACGGCAAAACCTCATAAATCTGCCCCATAGTTTATTCACAGTACTCAAGTACATGTAAGATGCATTTGTATAGCTAAAGTAAGTCAAAAACATGAATCTGCTTTAACTACGACAGGACACCATGTCCAAAACAAGTTTTCATTGAGATGGGCAGATGTTTCATATTCACAGGAGCAGCCATGTTTGACATTAGTAAAAAGATCTGTCATCCTTGTTTGATCCATTCCCTATTATATTTATGCATAGGCCTATGAGCCCTGAAGGAACCTGAATCCTTGGATCCCATGCAACTAAAGTGCATTACTTGTGTATGTAGCTTTAAAACTATGATCTGCCTCTACGATGGCTTGCATTCCAGATTCATCACCTTAAAAGGGTGCTATCGTGCCTAGAAAGCATGCAAAATCTTTAGGGGGCAATACAACGTAAAACAGTAGTCAAGGTATGTTAGAAGGTAATACTGTCAATGTTTCAAATACCCTGACATGGTAGGACAAGAGTCATTTACCAACTTACACCAGCTGTCTAGTCCAAATTCTATTGAAAATATGTTTTGTTAATAAAATCTCATATGCTACATATTTTTTGTCTGTTTTGAACTCTATCCTAATGTGTTGGATCATCATTCTAGTCTTAAAGTAGAGGATTCAATGTTGTACTTTTTTAATATGGCCGTCTATTATCTCTTACTGATCACCGACCATCTCTTTGTTACGAATCAGTTTGAGATGTCCAGATGTTTCGAAGCATAAGGTGCATAAAAAGTAACAAAGACATAGGACAATGCCAGAAAATGCAAATAAATTGCTTTGTTGCAGTTCATTTTGCGAATGTGCTTTTGAATTTGCCGCTGAAACTATTTCTCCGTTGATCCGGCGACAGTCCAGACTGAGCCACAGTGCTGAATAAATGTACACACCAATCACTGGTGCACATCCCGTACTATTTACAGCAGGGCACTCTTGTAATCATGCAGTCCCAATCCTCCATGCTCCACATTAGGATCTGTAGTCCCTTTTGCTGTGCGGCTTATTCCCAAGTATGCTGTCAACCTCACTCACAATATGAGATGTCATCTTTGGAAGAACCTAGAACATAAAAATTGTGTTCAGTATCACAACACAATGTCTCTTTAAATTACTTTGATTTAAAGATGTGATAATTTGTTGGACTTATAAAAGTACCTACCGAGCTCTTTAACTTCAGTTAGATGCTAGAATAAATGAAGGGGGCCTTTCTAAAATTGTGTGTTTTTTTTTAGCTGAATCTTACAAATGCAGCACAACAAATAAGGGTGATACCACATGGCTGGAATTAAGGAGCATATCAGCAACAACCGGCGATAATTATCGCTAAGCGCACTTAGAGCTAGGATAATTATCCCCGGCTATCACTGGTTGATATTGCCGAGATAGCGTGCTATCAGCAACGCTTATCTCGATTGCAATAAATAAACCAGCGATAGTTGAAAAAAGGTGCGATTATCGCTGGAAATCCAGCGATAAACGCACAGGGACAGGGGTTACCTTGTTGATAGGGCTGGGTGGACTCAGCCCTATAATCCACCACCCATTGGCTAACATTGTTTAGTCAAAGGAAAAGCAGGCGTAAAGAAACCTGCGATGAGCGCGGTTAGCGCTCCTTTTATCATCGCTGCAAAGGTTAGCGTGCAGGTTGATAATAGGAGTAATGTCGCTTAGTGACATTTTCCTAGAAATATCTCTGTGTTACGCCCACTTTGCATCTCATTAGTGATGCAAAGCTGGGTGTTGTTGTAACGGGCGCTAAGTCAGCAAAACACGCGATAGCGTGTTTTTGCTGATAAGGCGATGAAATTATCGCCGCTTTTCGCCCGAAAACAGACACAAAAGCGGCGATAATTTCATAGTGCTGCCTTGATGACATGGCCCTAAGTTACTGGTAGATGTTAACTCCAGATTTCTACATTTTGTTAAGTGCCTGGAGAATAATCTGTGATTCCAATGCTATCACATGGTTTGTTGCATGATAAAATTACTAGTTTCTACCATCCTTATATTGGGGTAAACCATTAATAATATTTCAGTGGTTTTGTGTGACAATATTCCATTATTTTAAATCTAGGAAGAGGAAAAATGTGCGACAATCAAGATACCTCATATTTTTGCTCTGTACGCACACTTCCGCTACACTCTAAACAAGGTTTTGGGTAAAGCATTTTGAAATTCCACAATTGTAACCAGGGTGCACTGGCCTGTCACAAAATCATATGTCAGTATACATTATGGGGCATATTTACAAGAATGTGACGCAGCGCGGCACCGCACGCCATTTGACTGCGCCTCGCAGCGCCACTTTCAAAGCACAGGGATGTGTCATATTTACAACTATATGTTGCATTCCTGTGTTTTCTTCTGCCCTGGCGCACAGTTGGATGTCCTGTGCCAATGCAGGCACCCTTATGCCATGGTGCAGGGGTATCTGTGATTTAGGGGAGATTGTTTTTGTGCAGGAAGGGACACCTACATGCACAAAAACAATCATGTGAGGTATTTTCCTCTTTCTATGCGTGCTGCAGAATGCAACACGCTTAGAAAGAAGAAAAAATGAGGAGAAATATAAGTATTTCTCCTTGTTGTGCCTCCTTACGCCTCCCCTGGGGAGGTGTAGGATTCTGGCGCATTCCCAGGTTTATGAAATGTTGTAAATCTGGTAATGCTGCAGAATCCTTTGGTGTTGCGTGGGAACACCCACAGCAACACCTATGGCACGCCCCTTTCACGCAAAGTGCTGCGTGAAAAGGGGCCGTAGTTACAAGGCCCACAATAAGACATGCAGGGTGGCTTTACGTGGCCTTGTAAATATCGAGTACCACACTGCGCTGCCAGTGCGTCAGTGAAAGTGATGCAGCAGTGGCGCAAGGGGCTTGAAAATATGCCCCTATGTTTTTCATGTATTGCTACTGTCTGTCCTGGTACTTAATTGTGATGTAGTTAGTAGCTCAATTTCTGAGCTATATTTCCCTTGCAATATATATAGCTATTAACACAAGGGACTAGCATACAATTTTCAAATATAATTAATTGTCAATTAAAATAGTCTTCAATCATTATGATGTCAAAAATATAATATTAGTAGAACTAACATTATTATTCTTCAATTTTCCCATCATACAGCTAGAAGTATATGTGTATTGAAAGAAAATATGTGTTAGCTCAGTCATTTCTTTTTACATGATTTGCTCAGGTTTCCACTATATTTTGCACCTGTCGACCACTTCTCTAGGGCCTAGAGGCCCAGGATGCTGTCTCTAATAAATTTATTGGTAAATATTCTGTATTTATGCTCATTATTGTATGATAATACTCACTATATGTATTCTGAGTTTTTATTGTGTGCTTTTGGTTCATATATTCATATAGAATGTAGTGTTTTAAGATTAGATTAGTGCAATTGCAGGTGTGATATTTAGAGAATTCCCATGCATTTTTTCTCACACTACATCAGTGTCAAAAAGATGTTTCTCACAAAACCCCTGGAAGTGACTAAAATAATGTACTTCATCATGCTTGAGGAGACAGAGAGGATCATTTTCAACATCCAAGTAGCTTGTTATTCTACATCAGTGTTGCTGACTAATAGCAAACTGAATTCTGGAGTCTCATAGACACAACTTGACCTTGTAGGCTTTCAGACTCTCCCTATTGCAGTAATCAGCTATGTGACAAATGTATTGGGCCCTCACTATGACAGGCTATCAGTGCTAATGAGTACTAGCCTGGGTTTAGTATAAGGGGATTCATATAATTTAATATGCTTCCTGTTTTTATATTTTTTTCATACATAGTTGACCTACTTCTTATAATACATGTTGCAATATTATTGCCTATGTTTTTCACTAGAATCTTTTGAGATAAAGCTTTGCATTTGTGGGAAAGGGGGAGGGAAACCAGACTCAAATATATTTGTCTCTGGCAGGTAACTCTATATTGCTAACATGAATTCCCACTGGGTAAGTTCAGTAGAGATTCGTGGGACACCACAAGTGTTTACCCTGCTTTGAATAGCAGCTTTGTACCTCTGTACTACCTGAGGGAAATTACCTGAGTATTGCTTGTCTAAGAAGGTTCTAGAATAATGCGTCACCTGAAAGTCGGTGGATGGACTGATTAAGAGCACCTCTTACTGCAAGCTCTTAATTAGGGCTCCCGGTTATATGGTATTTTTTTTTCAACATTTCTGTCTGTATTTATCCATATTTATTTTTTGCAAATGTGTAAATAAAGCTGCAATGGGTATTTTTCCAGATTTATTTAACTGAAAAATGTATACTCGCATTTCAATGTCCTAATGGTTTCAGCCGTATACAGCTCAACAGCGTTATCTGAAAACACTTGCATTGTAGGATAGCATAAATAACTGTAGCTCTGACCATAAATAGGCTTAATTAGGAAATCTATTGTCTTGTTTCATCTCCCCTTCCTCTCAATCTGTACACCTACTGACCTGGCACTCAAGATTGACAGTGGAAAACAGCATCCAAAGAAGGCTTATTTTCCGTATTTTTCTATTTTTAACAATAAATACAGACAGGAAAATAAATAGTTTTCTGTCTGTATTTATCTGTAAAAATCAGTAAAAACAGAAAACTGGGAGCCCTGCTATTAATCAGTTCACCAACCAAATTTCAAGAGTAAGATTGGCATACCATTCCATTAACTCCCTCCTAACCTTTACTTGTTCAATTAATGATAATCAAAATGTTCTCAACATGTCTTTGAAATACTTGCCTGTATGGCACCCATATTTTCTATAAGTTGCTCAGGGTTAGAACATCCCAGGAGAACTGAGCTCACCCCCTCGTTCCGCAGGCACCAAGCTAAGAAAAAAACACACAAAAAATTGTTGCGTTTCATTTTGACTAAACACATTTTCGAATGTACTGTAATTCGAGTTATTAAAAAGCGATGAAATTAAATAAATTGAAAAATCATAGACAGCAAAACTAAATAAAACACCATCAGCCTTTAATAGAATAGTGGAAGATCTTGCTACTTGAGAGCAGCTCTCATTCCTGCTTCTGTAATTTCAGTGATTTGTGTGTTTTTAAAACATTTTACAGGCATTTCTTTATGAGACAAAAAGGATAATGTACAAGTGTTGGTGCAAGAAGCAATGTTTTTGCTAAATAGAAAATACAGGGTCTGATTTATACTTTGGTAGTGAGGGTTCTCCATTGAAACAGCGAAGGACTACCCACACCGCCATAGCGAAATTCTGTCCGCCTCTTTTTGAGTCGGGCTCAGCGCTTTAAATGGGGTGGTACTGTTCGGTACGGAGTACCGGCACTTTTTTATTTGGAGAGGGAGAGTACCGGCACTTTCTAAGACAGATGTAAAACTTTTAATTAGAGAGTACCGGCACTTCTCAGAAACAAGCAGGTACTCTGGGACAGAGTAACTGCACTTCTATTTTCCCATTCCAAACACTCGTCGGGCTGAACTTCAAGATCTAGGTGGTGGAGACTACTCTGTCTCCACCACCTACGTACACCTCTGATGGCCGCAATAAGGACCATTGGAGGTTTGGTTATGTGTTCGCCCACACTATTTAGAGGGAGAGAACACATGGCCATTTTTCACTGTCCGTCACTGATAGGTAAATCCTGGCATTAACGGCAGAGAAAATTGCAAAATGACCCCCACACCTAGGGAGAAATCTCCCATGGCGCGGCAGTGATTTAAAAAATTTGGAAATTTGACGTCCGGCTCCATCAATCTTTTAATGAATTTAAAGGAACTGTTGTGACAGTGGTTCCTGTAACAGCAAGGGATGTCGGCAGGTCCGGCAAACATCACTAAATATGGCAGGCGGGTACTCCCTCTGTGCGAAGGATTACCTTACTCAATCACCGTGACGGAGTAAATTCCTGTCCACAAACTATAAATCAGTCCCACAATCTTCGTATTCATTATCTAATGTGGCATACTTCTTCTTACTTTATAACACAACTGCTAAGCAGGAAGAGCCACATATGGGAAGAGGGAGAACAAAAGATGAAGAAGAAGAAAATATAAATAAAATGCATATAACTCTATATTCATGCAGTTGTGGAAAACAAAATCTCATAATCCTCTCATTTCAACCTTTAATATTTAATCTTTTCTAGGTGTATAAGCAAAGTATATTTAAAATTCATTCATCATCTGTAGGTACAGAACCTCCAAAATAATCCATGCCTACTGAGCAGGAGTAAGATTGGACGAATCAGCAACAAAATGAATCATTGAATCCAAGAGGAGTGAAAGACATTTTGGAACTGAGCATTAAATCGTCCTAATCCAGTTTGCTGACGTACTTCTGGTATAAACAGAGCTTTAAAAAAATAATCATTGGAAATCTTGCCAACTTTATAAATAGAAGGTATAGAGTATGTGAAATAGCAAATTTTATTTTCATGAAGTTTTGCAAACTTGTCGATAATTTAACACAAGGGCTTAAGTCATGTTTAAAAGTCAAGTGAAATACCCGCTTGAGACTGGTTCGCGAAGAAAATGTTGCATAGCTGAAATTTCACTGTACCAAGAAGACATTTTCTGCTGGAAACAGTGGCATGCAGACCGAAATTACATGCAATTTCATGCCGACGAATTCTTGTTTAATTTCATGTAATTCGTATAATGCAAAATACACAAATTTCACCAGATCTTTTGGGTCAGTACTTTATCCTAGAATGCAACTACATTCCTGCAATCACAGAGCACACTTCCATATTACATTATTTTACAATTACTGAGGACATGATCTTTGCAAATATACAGTAACATTTAACACTTTTGTAAGATGTTTTCTGAAAGCTCCATATTTTAGTGACTGGAGTTCTCCACTAAATTTATGATGTTAGCTCTTGCTATTCAATCAGTTTATTTTTGTATATATGTTGAAGTGAAAATGCTTAGTGAGAGGGTCCTTATGGTTTGGTTAAAATTTAGTCTATTTAGACTTGAAACTATCCCGGAGATCGCCTGAGTCTCTTCTGTTTGCCTCCCGACCCCAAGTATTCCAGTATTTCCACAACCTAAGACACTAAGACCTCTCCGGTGAAAAACCACCAAAGGCATTCCCCACTGCCTTTCCTTTTTCACTGAAGCGCCAATCGCAAGCTGTAGCTGCATGTTGGAGAAGAGAGGCAGCCCAGAGTACACTTCCTGCTTCTCCTTCTTCCAGGACAACTAACTACTAGCCCAGTGTCCCAATCACCATTTCACCACATCTCCCTCATGCAAGAGCTGATAAATATCTGGCTGATGGGCTGCATTACAGGGGTTATGTAAGCAAACTAAGCATATGTAGAATGGAGGTTGACACATTTCCAGAAAAAATGTTAAGATTGACTGTTGACTGACAGCTGGGTAGCATGAAACAGTCCTTCACAGGAGTGGCAACCAATCTATGTATTTCAAATCTCTCACAGATGAGAACCCAAGCCATGCTACTATTCTTTGGAAACTATTGGAAAACCAAATGTCCATTTTCAGATTCGCTAATATTCTCCTCAGTGTTTTCGCTCATTGTTGCATCTGGGGACCAGGCCACCAGAGGCAATGAAGTGCTACTGTGGACTCACGCCCACGAAAAACAAGACATTGAATCCAGCCAGCTTCAGGGTTTCTGCATGGTAAACTGGAGAGATGATCCACATAATGTGTGGAGCGCCGGAAGAAGGAAATGGCTGGTGAAGTTTGGAGCAGAGAGGACGTCAAAAATGGGTTGTTGTCAAGCCAGCTAATACTGGAAACCACCATTCACCAGGATCACTGGGCGTGACTTAAAATGATTGTGCTCCCAGTGTTTGTTTCCTGAAGTTCCCAATCCAAGATGGTAGTAACTTCTTGTCCTGTGATATTTCCTGCCTAGTAATTTTTTTAATGATTGTTTATGTGCAGGAACGCAAACAATCATTCGGGGCGATTTGCTGTTTCTATATGTGCCTCACAATGCAGCACACATAGAAACAGCAAAAATGAGGAGAAATTAAACATTTCTCCTTGTTTCGTCACGTTAAGACCAGGTTTCTTTAATCAAACTTTTGGCACTGCCCCATATTAACACCACCCTTGTAAATAGGGGGCAGCGTCAAAATCAATGGGCGTTGTGGTGGAACGCCTACCGCAATACCCATTGCCCGCCGCTTTCACGCTAAGTGTAGCGTGAAAGGGGGCGTTATTTACAAGGCGGCGTTAAGCCACATTAAGTGGCTTAACGCTGCCTTGTAAATAAGGCAATGGACTTCATGCCACCAGAAAGGCCTGATGGAGTTAAGTCCTTGTACATATGCCCCGCAGTGTCTGGTGGTGGAGGAAGGTAGCATGAGGTGGAATCAAGATTACACATCTTTGGTGTTCGGCACCCGTGCTATTAGATAGGGCTACAGCGGGCTTCTGAGCAAAACTTTGGGGCCCGGCACTTTTACAAATCAGGCATTGTCCGCATGCCCACTTTAAGCGATGTTGCCCCTTTCATGTTTACGGTCCTTGATTAGGAAATAGACTCAGTTTAATTTCTATTTCAGTGTACGAAAGGCTTCTGTTTAGAAATGTTAGGCTCAATATCTATGCTGTGACAGTTGTTGCAGTTTCTGTACGTTTATACATTGCCTTAGTTATGAAGCAACGTATGAAAGGCTTGAATATTCACTTTGAAACAGTGCATGTGTTGATTTTGTATGGTGGACAGTTAACCCCTTTTGGTCTTGCGTCGGCCAATGGAGTTTTTTTTTTATTTCCTCCGGGGGAGATTGTCTACCCCCGACCCCCTCCCGCCCATCTGTGACGTCAGCGTGCCGCGAGGCACTCTGACGTCATTGATTTCCCCACCGGTGCCGAGGACAGCCACAGGTAAGGCCAAGCTCGACTCCGATGGGAAAATCAGGCCGAAAACGGCCTCCCCAGCTTTCAGGGAGGCCTCGTTTGAAAGGGGAGAGTCTCCCCTTCCAAATGAGGCCTTCCTGAAAGGGTTTCCTGGCCGCGGATTGCAGCTGCGATCCACGGATAGGAAACCCCACTAGACACCAGGGATGTCTCTTTGGGGGGTTGGCCCTCGTGGTGATGGGTCGCCCCCCCCCCGGGGGCATATTTTATTTATTTTAAAATGTTGGCTTTCCTTGGGGGGCGCGATCGCCCCCCAAATTGCAATAAATAAAATAAAAAAATCCCCCCCAAAAATGGCACCAAAATTGGCAGGGGTTCGATCCTCCTGCTCAGTGGCCGACCCCCTGTGGGGGTAATATTTTTTTTCTAGCCATGTGCTTTCCGTGGGGGCCACAATCGGCCCCTAGGGAAGCCATGGCTATGGAAAAAAAAAATAGAGAAAGAGAGATATCCACATTTAAAAATTGAAATGACAATTGGAATCTCTGAGGTCAAAGATGTGTTAGGGACACCTTGAATGAAGGCAGTTGTAGATCATGTGAGGGCGCTCATAGGGATTAATGCAGGAAATTGGGAATAAGAAAGTTTCCGAATGTAGAAAAGTCAGGCCAAAGCACTGCACACCTGGTTGGGCACAATGGTCAGCACGCATTGTGTTTACACCATGATTTTACCTGCACACAGGTTAACACAATCGCCGTCTACTCTAGTCTTAGTGCACCTTCTCTTTATCTGGCGTTCCTACTTTTCAAATAGCCGCAGGTTAATAATCACTTTTCTTTTATGAGTTTGGATGCAGGGTTTATGTGAATGAATGTGTATGGCATCCTTATCAAATCAGTGCACTACACATTTTCCCAGTCGTGAATAATGGTCCTTCCAACTAGTTGATACTTAATTTATTTCCGAAGATGCGGTGTTTTCAATGCATGTCCCTTTCTCGTTCAGTCATTTTATTTTTAGGGGATACCCAATACAGTTGTATCCGAGGAGAAGCACAGGCACTGAATCTTTAATGCACAGTAACCCATGCATACATTCTAACACACTGAACTCAGGCAGAACATTGATGGTCTTTAATGCCTAAAATGACTTAATTTTACATTTTTACCTTAAAAAAACTTTTTTTTTAAATCAAAATTTTCATCCTTCCTACTTCCAAATGTTGGCATGTATGGTACAGGGACTTAGAAGCGAATGTTATTGTGGGCTGTGCAGGGGGTCCAGACAATGGAAGGCAAAGTGATTTATTCCTGTTTTAAATGTGCTAGTCCTTGATTCTGATGATAGAAGTATATGCCAAAGCTTGGGTCCCTGTATGGTTGCAACCTGGATGGATGTTATTGGCATGCCTATATTTTTAAGACCAAACTGGTAAAACTATGGGAAAAACAGTGATATAGGACAGTGTTTCCCAAACTGTGGGTTGTGAGCTGATTTATGGTGGGTCGTGAAAGTCCACCCAATAAACACATTTAAATTCTGTTCATCTTGTCAAACTTTTAGAGCTTCAATGACAGAGGTCAGATGCCAGGCTATGCTTTTTGACAAGTTGCTGACAATGCTGAACGTGCTCATTCCTGTGTTTGTTCTTGTGGTCACCACTTCTTTTCCTGTACTACCGTACTTCTGCCCCAGTCGTGCCAGCCACTTCAAACACTGCAACCCTGGGGGGCCCACTACCAGGGCCGGACTGGGAACCAAAACCGGATCTGGCAAACTGCTGAGCCGGCCCCCCTGGGGGTCAGGGGTTGCAGACGATTTTGTTAAAGGGGGCTGATATTGCCGACCCCCGGTAACAAAAACTGCCCCCAGGGGCCGAAAACCAGCCCCCACCCTGGCGGCCCACTGGGGAAATGCTCAGTGCCTGCCACAGCCAGTCCGGCCCTGCCCACTACACCGCTACTGGAGGATTACAGAAGCTCCAGGGAGGTTTTGGTGAAGCGGTGCAGTGCGGATGTTTGCAGGTGCGGGTGGGGGCAATGTGTGACGGCATGCCATTTGTGGATTTTGGCTTTCCGACCGGCTGTAGGCTCAGACACAGTGCGACACATGGAGGCAGAGAAAGCACGGCCCTGAGCTCGCGTGTAGCAATGGCCCTGTTTTCCAGGGAATACATTTAGGAGCCGAGGAAAAAGGATAAAGGACAAAGTGACACTTGTCGATCCCTGGGTGGAAAAATATCCCCGCAAAAGCCTGCACATGTGCATTAGGCACTTGTGGACCAATAGTGCATGGAGGCTTTAGGTCAATGCAGATTTTGAACTAGGGTTAGCAGCACCCTACCAGCGGAGCATATACAGTGTGAAGATCAATATTAGGCATAGGGACAAGGTGCCTCCTCAGCATTTAGGGGATATGTAATGGGCCTCTGAAATAGGTACTCCTTGTAGTCCTTGTGCACTTTCTGACCTATGATCAAAGTGATCCTCTACAAGAGTCATCAAAATTACAAAAGAGAAATATGCGGTCCGGGTGAGTCAGGGCTTTGTAGCCCCCAGTGTGGAAGAAGTAGAAGCTGCTAGTTCTACCTAGATTTGCTAGAGAATGTCAGTGCTTAATTTCTCCTGTAGCCCACGTGTTTGAAAAGTGTATAAGAGTGCCAACAAAATTAGACTTTTTAACAGTAGAGGCTACTATGGACCCGGGTGGTGGAGTGAGGAACAAAAAAAGAAAGCCTAAACAAAACAAAAAACACTTACTTGAAAGGGCCGCCACCTCCGAGCTTCGTCCTCCGTCTCTCCACATCTTCCTGCACTCCGGCCAGCAGCAGGAAGCACCTGCCCTCCCATCCTCCCCATAGCCAATCACAATGTTGCAATGCAGCGTTGTGATTCGTCTGAGTACCGTCGATCGGCGCTCAGACGGGGACTGGGAGGGTTTGCATGTGTAATACAGCCTGGTGGGGGACATGCAAAGTGCGCAGGACTGCTTGGGGTGGCCCGAGGGGCCCGGCCAAGCAGTCGTCTGCACCTCAGGAGTGAAAATGGCTCCTATGCCTACTTGCGAGCCCCGCCCTGCCCGAGAGCCACTGACATAATATAGGAAAAATAAAATGATAATAACAATGGTATTATCATTTTATTTTTCCTTTTTTTCAGTGGGGTGATGCTCCTCTGCCCACCACTGCTTTTTAAAAGCCCCCGCTGGGGCCTTGCTCTCTACAATATCTGACACAGAGGGCCTCCCAACATCAATCTCCCCGACTGCAAGGCCAAATAGTATAACTCACAAGATAAACCAGGACAATGGGGGTCAAGTGACTGTTGAGGGCACTGAGGCCATAGTTGAAAATGAAGTCAGCAAGGAATCAGCTTGGGTCCCGTAACAAGCATGGAGTCGCTCACCTTCAGATCACTATCTCCCCCTACTTCCCCCTATTATTGTTAACAAATGGAGCTCCGCTGTCAATCGATGTCAAGACTGTGGCAGTAGCTGGCTTGGACAACACGAAAAATTGTACAGGACAAAAGATCATTGCACAAGAGGCATAGCTGCAATTAAGCCATGAGTCACAGGAAATACAGAACTCAAGCCCAAATTCCACGTTGGACTTCCTCCAGCCCGATCAAAAGCGAATTGATCAAGATTGGGTGGTCATACCGACACAAGGCTCAACCGAAACGAGAGGAGAGCTGCACGACGAAATCACGGCCAGGTCCCAAGGAAATTCACAAACAAGCTCTGAGCATGATCTAGAATGGCCTAGTGGTAATCAATACTCGCTCAGCAACCCAAATGGTATATAGCCTCTATCTGGGGTTCTGCGGAATCCAGGATGAACCCAGAGCCAGCAGGAAAGTGCGAATCATAAGTAAAATGGCCTCTAATGAATATGTATGAAACTTATCAACATAAGGGATGTGACTCACCAACTGGATCAAGGGACATATGGTTGCTGCTCATCAGAACCTCCCAGTTGACAATAGACTCTCTGTCCTATTAGTCCTACAAAATGGCCTTGCAATTGGATCTGTTAAACATGCTAGCAGTGTTTGACTCGGGTACTGATCCCAAGTTGGCGGAACTAAGGGGCATATTATCAAGCACAGCGTTAAAATTATCGCCGCTTTAGCGGCAGAAAACTGCAGCTAAAGCGGCGATAATGGGCTTGATAATATGCCGCAGAGAATTCCCATAGAAGCCCATGTTGACACCAGAACATGGGCTTCTATGGGAATTCTCAAGGGCATATTATCAAGCCCATTATCGCCGCGTTAGCTTAAGCGGCGATACTTTTAACACCGTTTCTTGATAATATGCCCCTAAATAAGTTAATAACCCAGGTTCATAACTATGCAGCGGCACCACAGACAGAATGCTCTTGTGCACCAGTGATCGATAAGCTTGACGCCCTGCCATCTGCCCTGGGCACCGTAATAGAAAATCTAAAAGTAAACCTAGCATCCTCATGTTCTACAGGGAACACAAGGTTACAAGGGCAAAATGGCTGGCATCACAATGGTGAAACAAGGCCCCTGGGAAATAACAAAACCTGCTCTCCTGTACAGCCAAACAATAGCCTCATGTGGCAAACATAAACAGGGACAGCCGCTGGGGGAAAATCTCAAATATACAGGCTAATCCCATAGTAAAAGAGCCAAGTGGGAGCCCAAATGTAAATATGAAATTAGTGCCTTCTGAAAATATTGCAATTCTTGAAGAGTACGGCTAGACTGACCATCTGATGGCCCAAACTCAGTCATAGAATATAACAACAAACAAACAGAGGAAGAAACTGTGTAAAGCTAGAAATAAAACAAAAACAGTTTAGTACTGGTAGCCGACTCAAGGACAAATCAACCTGAAATGCACAATAATCGCACAACGGTGCGAGACGAGGGCACAATTTACTCAGCCCCCTCTGTTAGCATGACACCCGGAGGGGAAGGAAGAATTTCCCCATATTAGACAAAAAAAATCACAGAACGTCACTCTGAATTATACTATCCCTGTCGCTACGGTTTCTGGTCCTGCTGCTAGCAGACAGCTGCCCTTAAAAGACATTCAGTCAACAGCTCGTGCAGCCCCCGTGGAGACAATATTAGCAACTGTTTCAGTTCCTGTGAAAACAGTTGCAAATGAGTAATCTTATATGATTGCGTCTCTTCAACCAGTGGACAAGTAAACTTGAGAGTGGGCAGCACAAATGCCCTAGAAGAAGCATCATCATTGCTTACTCCTTTAACATCAGAGATATACTCGATAGGAAAAAGGGATGTATGATGCTACATCGCAAACGTTAAGATCGCAAACCTATACATCGGCGTCTTTACATCGCATGCGCATTCACAACGCACGCGTTCACCACGCAAACCATTACTTCGCTTACCTTATCCAAATGCATGCAAACACATTCACAACACACAGAAACACCCCGCATGCTTTAAAATCGCGATTTGTTTCCCGAATACCCCCTACATAACACACACTACCCTAAAGCCTAAAAAAGTACCCTACACTTCCCTAAACCCTAAGCTCTAAGCCCTAAACCTTAAGACAGTATGCCTAACACACTGCCCTACATACCACACACTACCTTAAAGCCTAAAAAAGTAACCTACACTTCCATAAACCCTAAGCCCTAAACCCTAATACACTACGCCTAACACACTGCCCTACAGTACGACCACCAGACACTGCCCTAAACCCTAAACACTACACTGTAAGCACAATCTCCAGACAGTGCCCTAAACCCTAAACACTACACTCTAAGCATAATCCCCCTTACCTCTTTCTCCTCGCGTTGTTCCGGCGCTCCTCCGCCTCTGTCCCGGTGCTCATCCGTGCCGCCCGCCTCGCGTCCATTACACCACATACGATATAAAAGCATATGCGTTTTAAATGCGCATGCGATGTAATGGTACGCGGGGTAGTGGTCCATGTCGTAACGTTGCTTGCGTTGTAACGCTTGCGACGTAAACGCTTGCGACATAAACGCATGCGACGTAATGCATGCATTATAATGGATGTTCCCCAGGAAAAAGGTTTACAGCCGGAGACCAGGATACAGGCCCAGACATGCTCAGTAAGCCTAACCCAGAAAGGCATTCGCACGCTCAAATGGGTGTGGACCCGGCCCTAACATCTCAACACAAGGCAGCCATAATACCCATACAAGTAGTTGCCTGCACATAGGTCAAGAAGAATGATGAACCTCGAGAGCATGATCCAAATGCTAAGGGTCTAGTAGCATACAGGAACATGTGTGCTTCCCAAGGGCACAGGCCTGACCCTGCAACATACAGCATGCACACGGTCCTTACTCCAGAATATCAGTCTAGGGGTAGGCATGATATTTTAAACCTTGGCAACATCCTAAAGCTGCTACCCACCATGCCAACTCTCGAAAATCTGACCTCTGCAGACATTGAATCGTTTGAATACCTAGACCCAATGGGACACACCTTGCGGGAGGCAATCTTGGTAACCTGGGCCTCGAGTTCGGCGGCAAGGAATGTCCTCCTGGGAAGAGAATGCTTGTGGCCCTGGGGAATTATGGTTTCCACTCACATACCCTTAGCTTAGCCTTTCCCTCTTTTCCATCAGAACGAATCCACTATGTTGTAATACACCAAAGGCACAAATCAAGTGTATTCCATCCTCAGAAACCCCATTGGTAAATCATGTAAGGGATTCTCCATTCTCAGAAGCAATGTGTGTCCCTTACCCGAAATTGTCAAAAGCACAGACCTAGATTTACACTGGCTCTCCGCCACCCTGCATGAAGGTAAAAAGTATTGAAATCCCAAACCTCAAAGTCCCGGGATGGATCAATCACTTGATGTAATGAAACTTTACCCTGGAATGTAAATGGCCTTCGAAGCAAAAATAGCAATAACGACTTGGTACATTACTTGGAGAACTTTCAAATGATACTACTGCAAGAAACTTGGTTGACAGAGCCACTTCAACTTGAGGGATTTGTAGGTCAGTTTTTACCAAGGTGCAAAACTGGGAGGTTTGGTCGCTAGAAAGGAGGTCTGGTGACTTACATGCTCGCCTTACTCAAGATAGAAAGTGAATTAGTGGAGTCGGGCGGCGAAAATATATTATTGGGAAAGCTGTGGAAGTGGCATTCGAAAGTAGACAGACCTCTCCTGTTAATTAATCTATACAGTCATCCGGGCTCTTAAATACCTTCTATAACCAACTGTACACAGACATCATAGTAAGAGTTGATTCTCTTGTAAAAGACATTGAATCTCTCGGTCTGAGAATATTAAACAGCAGGTACCAAGCAGATACTCCCCCGGCCTTGAACTATCACTCATCTGCCACACACTCAACAATTAACTTCACATTGGCCACTCTTTCCTTACTTCAACTAATAAAATCATTCTACATCTATGGAAGGGCTGAAAGCGGCCATCGGTCACGCGTCACAGTGCTCAATGTCAACTGTCTCGTACACCAGCAAGCATGTTACCTGCTGAGGAAATTGGTAACTGTAAACTACAAGAAGCTCATATGGACAAGAGGAAAAATAGGTGCAATTGGAACGGCTGCAGCAGATCTCATCGAGTCTTCTTACAACAAAGATCTAACGCTAATCTTTAAGTGCGAACTTTTCACTAAAAACATAATAAGTAAACACTAACCTAAGAATCGCCCAACCTTACATAGACTTGCAACTGGCTCACAAGGTCCAAGGAAGACCACAATGTTCCCTTCATGCCAAAGTGTAAAGAGGAAACTTACAAATAAAGTGATGAGAATGCTGCAGCAGCACCCCAGCAATCCACAGCTTCAAACAAAGTTGAGATGCAGAAAAAAGCTCTACAGAGATGATATGGGAGGAAAGTGTCGAGACAGACCATCTGGGCAAAGACCTTTGTAGGAATTGAAATTCAAGGGACATTTGGAGACTGGTGAACAGTCTAAACAGTGCCCCAAATAATGTAAACCACTTAAACATCATCTAATCCAGATAGATGCAGTTTTTAATTATGCATTCCAACCAAACCACCACTGGCTACTCAGTCGTGGAGGCTGAACCCGGAAGAAGCAGGTTCAAACGATCCCATAACATGCCTCAGAAAAAGCATGATCGCCAACACTGTATTAGCAAGTAAAAAGATAAAAGAAGCCTTTCGCAAAGGCAAGAAAGTGCTCTGCTTTTCTCAAGACCAAATAAGTAAAATAATTGAGGAAGGTAGATGAGATGGAGCCCCTGATCCAAATGGCATTCCACAGACATTGTATAAAACCAATCCCGCCTCTTGGGCAACAAAACTGACCGAAGGTTTTAACTGTTCTGTGCAGCTCGAAAATATTCCCTAATCCTGAAAGGGTTCTATTATCAAGCCAATCTTTAAAGGGGGGGGGGGATCGGCAACAACCTGAAAATGATCGCCTCATCGCCCTCCTAGATAATGAGGCAGAGTGCTTTGCAGGTCTACTCTTAACAGGGATCACTGACAGAATATCGAGGAAAAAATATCGAGTGACAGAATATCGACTTCCTATCTACAAACAGGTAAGTACAAAAATATCGAATCCTAAATATCGTTGTCAATAATATAGTTTGCTAAAATAGCGACTTTTTTAAATGTCTTAAAAGTAATATAAAATTAATTAAATAATGAATATAAGTAAAACATACTTAAAAATCATTAAAAAACGTACAAATTAAAAAATAATAAATGTAATGTAAAAAATAAAATTAACTTGCATTTTTATATTTTATTATATATTAACTTAATAATATTAAAAAATAATTAATATTTTTAATTATATAATGTAAAAAACATCATTTAAAATATAATTACATATACATAAATAAACCTATAATATAAATATAAAAATACATTATATATAATAATTTAAATCATTACAAATAGTATTTTACACTACATTAAATATAACAATGCTGAAAACGTTGTATAGCGTAGGGGATAAACTAACTATTTCCACTCCGAGTGGCACAGTAGGGAAAGTGTTGGATAGCAGGTGGATAAAAATTACTATTCCCACTCTATTGAGTGCACCAGTAGGGAAAGTGTTGGATAGCGGGTGGGTAAAAATTACTATTCCCACTCCAGCGAATGCAACAGTAGGGAAAGTGTTGGATAGCGGGTGGGTATAATTTAATATTCCCACTCCACCAAGTGTATCAGTAGGGAAAGTGTTGGATAGCGGAGGGGAATAATTTAGTATACCCACTCCTGCAATAAAATTAACATTAATTAACAAGTAATTATTTTTTCAAAATTAATTTACCCCCCACCATTTCCCCCTATAAACGTCACCTACATTTTTAAAAATATTAACAAATTAACATAATTATTTAACAATTAATTACTTAACTAATTACAATTAACAATAAAATTAATAACCATCAAATCTAAATTAATTCACAAAATTAACACTATAAAATAACTTTTAATAAATATATTTAAAAAAATAATAATTACATTAAAACTAAAGTACTTCCTACCCTACTCCCCTATCAACCCTCAACCCACTCCCCAAAAAAGTACACAATGAACATATTTCCAAATCAATTATTAGTAAAAAATATCTAATTAATTACCTAAAGAATTAACACAATTAACATAATTACCAATTAATTAATTGTTATTAATCACTGTATAATTAATTAGTAATAAATGAATTAACTTAATTAACAATATAAAATATTACATACTAAATTATTAATAAATAAAATGATTAATTCATTAATTTCAATTAAATTACTTCCCACCCTATTCCCCTATAAACTCACAACCCGCTACAGAATTAAATTACACAAAAACTAATTAACATATAATTAATGAATTCTAAATAATTCTAAAAAAATATATTATAATTAAATTACTTCCCACCCTCTTCCCCTATAAACCCACAACCCGCTACGGAATTAAATTATGCAAAAATGAATTAACATAAAATTCATTACTTTAAAAAAATTCAAACATACATTACAAAAATAATACATACTTTTAACACATATACTAACACTTAAGACACTAAAAATAAAATCGATATTTTTAAATATATTATGACTGTCGATATTACTAACTTCGATATTATTAAAAACGATATTTCTTACCTGCATTTCGAAATTTTGCACCACTATATTTTTGTAAGTTGGTATTTTGGCAAATCGATATTTAAAATTTGATATTTTGGCAACTCGATATTTAAAATTCGATAATTAGACTGTTCACCTATTAACAGAGCTACTCCACTGGGCAGCAGAAAAAAAGATTATACCTCCAAAGTAAACGTATTTTACACAAGGAGCAGGTACAACTACACACATTTTGGCACTTTCGATTAGAATTGACAAAATGAAACTAATCAATCAAACAAGCTACCACATGCTTTGTGGATTTTAAGTCCACATTCAACTCTGTTCAGCGAAATGTCCTTTGGTATAAACTGACACTTTAAAGTATATCCCAGTGTCTCCTAAAAGCTATACAGATGCTTTATACTGAAACCTGGACAAGAGTGAGAATTGTTAACTGCACTTTTCTATCTAGGAAAATATACACTAAGGGGGCGATTCCAATCCTGGTCGGAAAGCACTCTGACCGAGTCGGATTCGGAGTGTTTTCCGACCGAGCCGGACCCCTACAGTCTGACCAAGCGAGTACGATGCGCACGTATGCTGTCGGACTCGGTTCGGTCAGACTCACATAGAAGTCAATGGGAGCCAGTTGTACGACGCGTACATGCGCTCCCATTGACTGAATGGGTACGTCTCGAACAAGTGCGCCCCCTTCAGTGGGTATGCGTCGGGGCCATCTGCGCCATACATGCCTGTGTGGGGGAGTCCCATGTGTCTCCCCCTGTGTGCGAGTCGTGCGGCTGCGGGTGTCGGGGGGTCCGACGCGGACCCCCGAAGTCCAACTCCGGAAGCTTTTGCGAGCCGGACACTCTGGCTCGCACAGGCTGTCCAACGCATGCATCGTACTGGCTCGGTTGTGAATCGCATCCATTGCACGCCGTGGTTAGCTTACGACCGAGACGTATGGAGCGGTTCGGACCCGGAAACAACTTGGTCGGTGAATTTCATGTAGCTCGCATCGTACTGGCTCGCTCGTACAGCTGTATGAGTCGTGCGGAAAACATGCGTACGGCTCGGAGTTTTTCCGGCCGGATCGCGTTCGGTGGCCTTCCGACCCGGATCAGTATCAGCCCCCAAGGGGCATATTACGATGGCGGTAGGAAAGCCTCCGACCTTCCGTCAGAGGATGTATGATGTTACAATGCATGCTTTTACAACGCATGCTGTTACAACGAATTTTTTACAACGCAAATGCTGTGACAACGCAAGTCTTTACAACGCAAGTCTTTACATCGACTTGCAGTAGATGGCGTGCTAACATTAAAAAAGGGTAATTTACTATTCTA
Organism: Triturus cristatus; assembly: GCF_964204655.1. Classification (NCBI taxonomy): domain Eukaryota; kingdom Metazoa; phylum Chordata; class Amphibia; order Caudata; family Salamandridae; genus Triturus; species Triturus cristatus. Next base: position 886,922,023 of record NC_140594.1, read on the forward strand.
ACTCCAGTCCACGTTGCAGTAGGGAAGGTGTTTGGATAGTAAACTACACTATTTTTAATGTTAGCACGCCATCTAGTGCAAGTCGATGTAAAGACTTGTGTTGTAATGGCATGCGTTGTCACAGCATTTGCGTTGTAACAGTTTCGTTGTAATGGCAGTGCGTTGTAAAAGTTGCGTTGTAATGGTTGTTCACCTCAGTCAGAGGCTTTCCGACCGCCTTCGTCGGTTTCAATTCCGACCGACTTATAAAAATGCAGCCGGTCGGAACTGAAGCTGGCCGGTCATTGCGACTGGCTTCTGACTGGCTCAAGGAGCCCGTCGGCCAGTCAGAACTGGCTCATAATCCCAAAGGGCGGGCCTTTCTGCCCTTGGGATTATGATGCATGGTTTCTGGTATGGTTTCCATACGGCCTGTCTGATATGGAAACCATGTCGGAAAGTGTGTTTGGGGGTCCCTAACAGGGCCCCCTTGGGTGCTGAGGGGGCACCTATGGTGCCCCCATTGATCCCTGCACCCTGGGTGCAGAGATGAACAGCATTTCCCAATTCCCATTGGGAGCATGCATTATAGCCCGTTTACGGTCGTAATGCATGCTCCCATAGCAAAATGTATGAATGCAACCGAACAGTGTTCAGTCACATCCTAATTAGGTGGTCAGGACCGACGACCGAGTGTCGGTTGGTCCCAGGACCAAGTCGGTGTCAATATCGGCCCCTAAGCAAGGCGTAAAACAAGGCTGCATGTGGCACCATACTTATTCAACCCGTTTTGGGGTGATTTGTCACCAGATCTTGATGAGGTAAATCTCCACGCCCCAAAGCTAGCTTGTCTTCACATCTCTAATCTTCTGTATGCGGATTGCATGATTCTTCTCAGCCAAACGAAAGTCGGCCTACAGCACCTCAGTGATAAGTTATCCAGTTACTCAATAAACAACCACAGGACAATAAACCAAAAGAAAACCAAAGTCATGGTCATGAGTAACAGAATACAGGAAAAAACAAAGTTGTTCCTACAATGCCATCAGCTGGTGAAAGGCTACAAATATTTTGGCATCCGATTTGATGATAAAGGCTCCTTCCAGCAATATAGGCAGGAGCTTCTACGGAAGGGCAGTGCCTTAATTCTTGCTTTCTGGACTTTACAGACATCCATGGATGGCCCTAGCTTTGCACCTTTTCTAAAGGAAATAGCAGCAAAATTAGTCCGAAGCCTGTCCTATGGAAGTGAGGCTCTTAACGGCAAGGATGCTGTGGCACTGAAATCAATCAACATAAAAACGTATAGATTCCTCATTCGTCTTCCTCCTAATGCCTCTCCCGCTCAGATCAGACTTGAGTTTGGTCTGGTGAACCAACTAATTTCATGCAAGTGGGCATACATTACAACATGGAAGAGGATACAGACCTCATTAGACAACCAATTTAATAATGCTCTCTAGTGTGAAATCCCAAAAAGCGAAAAATTCCCATGCACATCAGTACCTAGACACTGCCATCGACGACTTGGGAATATGAACATTATGATATTCAAGCCATTATTGCCTGTTTTTACCCAATGGGCCCTATTTTGAATAGTCGCTTTACAAAATTTTAAAAACCGGCTACACTAAAAGTTAAGGACCACAAACACTGTTAATCTTCCTCTTAATGCGCTATTATAAATATTTTTCCTTTAAGTTGTTATGCTCCCATTATAAGTTATGATACCTGCTGTCTGCATTCAGCAGTTGGAAAAGCAAAAATTACGTTTTTTTTTTGTAACTCTAAAGTGTGCTGGAAATAGATTTTAATAGGATCAAAACAAATAAAGCAATTTTAATTGGTGTGCACAAATGATAAATATTCCTAGAAACCCCATTTCTACACATTATCATTTGAGTGCTGTATGCTGTATAGTTTTATCAGTAAAACTGTGTCTGTGCGAAGTAAGTCGTCTTTTCAGTTGAAAATGTGCTGTGATTAGTCAGCTACCACACAAAACTTTAGTTACATTAAAAAATTACCCCTGTTTGGTATTTATTCCCTTCTGACGCATAAACCTAATATAGGAATCAGTAAAAAGAGATTTGAGGGTTTCCTAGATCATTGCTGTGTGATTAATAGAAAGAGTAGAGGGATAATTGAGATGTTACAAAAGAATCCTGAACATTTTACACAATTTATTTTTCACCTTCCTGCTCTTACCTGTTCCAGAATATTAAAAAGTAAATATTATTTTCTAAGAAAGATGCCAACACTAGCCCCATCTAATTCAACCCTCCCTTAAATTATGATTGTGGAAGGTCGGTGACCTGCAAGCCAAACTGTGAAGCTAATACTATGCATGTGTTGCACTTCTGGTAATATGTATTGCAGTGTCTACATGTTACCAGAAATTACCCAGCTCCAAGTGTGAGTGAGGAGCTCTTGCAGTCCAGGTTTTTTTCACTGCATGCTGGCATGTGTAGTACGGTTTTATACATTATAAAACCAGGACTATAAGTCCAAGAATTGAAAGAAAATGGCATTCCTGAACTGACAGAGATACTCATGATGGAAATAAACAACCTGAGAATTCTGTTTCACAGGCACTTATCTGAGTTTTTTGCTAATATCCCATTTTAGGGTGCTGTAGATATGATGTTATTCTTGCTGCTTTAAATTTTTCTCTCTTTAAGTCATAGTTCTATATTTAAGAAATTACCAACTATGAACTATGAATATGGGTCCCCATGCATCAAACTAAAAAACGGTTGCAAGCGGGCAGATTCTCAGAATCTGCCCCTTTGCGACCGGTATTTTTGCATTCGGGATGCATCATCCCAAATGCAAAAATGTCTATCGAAGTAATCACTAAATTTGTGATTTCTCAATTTGCGATTGCATTTAAGGAATCGCAAATTGCGATTCCTTAAATGCAATGCTATAAGCAATTTGAAATAGCGATTTCGCTATTAGGGGTCGCAAATTACCTAAAAATAAAACTGGTCGGTAATTTGCGAAAACTTTGAAAAATGCAATAAAGTCCATTTTTCGAAGTTACATGTTACACACACACATGCCCTTGGGGGTGTGTGCGCGCAACATGGGTGCATATTACAATTTCAGGGGAGCAACAGGGTGTCGTTTTGGCACCCTTGCACCCGTGAAATTGCATGCGCAATAAGCGAGTGCCTAATGGGTACTCGCCAATTGCGCATGCAATTCCCATTCATTCCTGTTGGCCCATAGGAATGAATGGGAAGCCATTCCTTAATTGCGGCTCGCATTTTGCGAGTCAAAATTAAGGAATGTGTAGGAATTGATATTTTTTAAACAATTCCTACATGCATTGGCTTTTGCGATTCCATCATTGCGTACCCTTAATAATCGAAATTAAGGAATCGCAAAAGCCTACCTTGATGCATGTGCCCCATAGTCCATATCTATTAGGCCATGGGCTTAATTACATAGACAACTTCACTAATAAATGTTTCTTATTTATGCTTCTTTGGCCTCGCCCCTTCAGAGGCCCCTTTTGTCTCTGTTTATCTCGTTTCTGTAGGACAGATTCTCTTTTTTGAGCGTTTCCTAAAGTGGTTGGTAGAGATTCACTTATTCTAAATTTCACCAATATTTCCTGCACATGTTTTTGTAGCTACCTTTGTGCACTGTTATCCTTAGGTCTCTTATCAATTGGTTGAAAGGTTGATTTTACCAGTGTAGAAAAGATTAAAAACCTTAATTAATAAACTGGCTATTTCCGTGGGATGGTTTTATTTATCAGTCTGTTTTAGGGGGATATTTACAACAAACTGTTGGAAAGCGATGTTACGCCAAAATTGGTTAACGCCGCACTCCGACATTTTTTAAGGCAAGGAAGCGCATTATTTACATAATACGGTGCACCCTCGTGTTTCCCCTAATGCTAATAAAGCTGCCTAGCGCCAGCGCTGGCACCCTTGATCCATATTACACGGGTGCTGCGCTGCAGGGGTGTTTGTTTGTGTGTAGGAAAGGACACCAGGTGATTTGATCTTTCCATGTGTAATGCAGAATGCAGCACACATGGAAAGAGCAAAATACTTGGAGAAATGAATAATTTAATCACTCTCCTTGTATCGCCATCCTAAGACCAGGCATTACCTGGCTTTAGTTTTTGGTGCTGCCCCAGCCTTGTAAATATAGGGTAGCGTCAAAAAGCAATGGGTGTTGTGGCGTAACACCCACTACAACACCAATTCCACGCCCCTTTCATGCTAAGTGGAGAGTGAAAAGGAGCCTTATTTACAAGGCAGCGTTAAACCACGTTAAGCGGCTTAACGCTGCTTTGTAAATAAGGAGAAGGGAATATATCCACTAGAATGTCGCTAAAAGTGACGTTCTGGTGGCTATATCCCCATGTAAATATTCCTCTTAGTGTCTGACCACATTGTTGTATTTAAAAAGTGCACTGTAGGATTAGAGTCAATCTTGCTGAATAATGTACTGTTTGTAAACAGTGAGACATTCATAAAGTTCATCCACCTTACCTGTCCAATGCCTAGAACGCCATCAATCAACCCTCACCAAAAATAATGACTATTAAGAATTTCAAATGCACTTTCCCCCATTTTGAATTGGGACTTCATAGTTAAACATGGGCAGCTCAGCTGGCTTTGCGAATACAAGATGGCTTTGAGCATCAGTCCCAAGATGTCCTACAGTTAGGATATCATACTCAATACTGATTAACTAATATAGGCTGGGATTTATAATGTGCTAATGTAAAACTAATATTCACTACAATAATCAGGCCCAGAGCAGGTAGGAATACTTTTTTGTAAGGTAGTGTACCGGAATAATGAGCATCTGAAATTTCTCAGGTGTTCTACGTGTTAGCAGTACACTTTAGTCTTGAAATTGAAAGGAGAATGCACACTCATCACTTGTATAATAATATTTCAGAGTCAGATTATTAACCAGTGCCCTATTAATAATGCTCATAACTTTCCTTCTACCACCTATCCAAAGGTAATAAATCATTCTCTTTGATAAAATGCACATGCATTTAATGACAGGGCCTATTAAAAAGTGCCATTAGGCGAAAGCCAGAAGGTCTTTGAAAAATGGCGTTCCTGCTCGGCAGCAGATTATTTCACTGCTGTTCTACTTAGTCAGCTAATATTCAGAATTTATATGCTTGACAGACTACTCCTTTGTGTAACAAGGAAAATAATCCAATTACAGAGTAAAGCATTGCCTTTAACTCCTTCAGTGCCCATGACGAGATGGTCTCGTCATGGAGCGCGGTTGCGCTGTGCCCATGACGAGACTATCTCGTCATGAACCCCGCCCGCTAATGAAAGGCCCGGCACAGGGCGGGGAAAGGGCGGGGCACTGAAGGGGTTAATAGTTGGCATAGGTTCAGATGTTGACTTCGGTATTTTATGGCTTTTTTTGTATTATATGGCGCAAGCTAGACCCGAGGAATGGGGCATCAGAGCGCTTTACATAAGCACCAGTTTCAATACAGATTAACACCTTCATTTTTGTTTTGTTAGGCACGGCAAGATTAAGTGAATGGCCCAGAATCACAGGATGTGGAGCGCCGTTGCCGAGACTAGAACCCGGTTCCCCAGCTTCGAGGTCAACCGCTCTAGCCGTAAGACTACGTCCTCTCCCCTAATGAACTATACATAGTGCTTACTTTGAAAAACAATAAGTGGTAGGGCCAAAATATTTTGCAGGAACCTGCCGCATGTGCTACCAAATTAAGGAGTTGCCGAATACCAAGGCTGGCCGGTTTTGTTTCCAGCGCATGCCTCTTTCTTGTATCACACTACACTCTGTCTCCATCTCACTCTTGCTGGCTCTTTCTCCTCCCTTCATTCTTCATTTCTTTAGTTTTTTCCTATCTTTCTTTTTCGCCTTCTTTCTCCCTTTTCTGACTTTTTCTCTCTTGGTCTTGCCCAAAGTCCTGTAAAATATGTCCTGGTCTACAAAAATGAGTGCTGGTGCCCTCCACCGACACAAATTACCCATCAGTTATATAATTAGTATTATTTATTGTCTGCTAAAAGTCCTTAAGTGCAGCTTTACTATGTTGTTGCAATGGACCACAAGATAATGCAGGGTTTGGCTTGGAGCAGTTGGTGTATGGTTTGGTTGGTAGACACCATCATTTCTGAATCAATCATGCACCCCAAAGGGTGTTTTCACAACTAACACTAACAGAGATAAGAAGTAGAAAACAGCAAAAGAGATGCTGTGAAAACAACCATGTCTCAAGACGTTTTCTAAATGTCAGATGCTGGTTGTAGAAGGAAACTGATTGGAAGGCTGGTCCGAAGTTCATTGTACACTGGCCGGTGGGTGCTCGTTTTCTTTTCTGGCCTCCACACATTGGAATTTGCTCCCTCTGGAGTTATGCTGCATTGATGACACTACTATACAAGGCATTCATTTCAATAGAGCTAGCAACCCTTTCAGCACCAGGATACCCTTCTCTGGGATAGGCTGCGCTATAAGAAGTTCCAGAATTGAGTAGCTGAGAGTCTCTATATGTTTTCCATGGGCTGTCGTAACTGAGTAAAAGTTAACATCAAGGACCAGATGTATATAGCGTGTTTGTGATTTCCTAATAGCAAATTTTAGAGAGGCGATATTAGGTAATTGCAAACTGCGATGTACAACAGCGTGTTTGACACTGTTAGCGATTCACATTGGGTTGCAAATAGACTTGCTTCATATATATTCATATGGCAGGTAGCAATTTGCGACCTATTGTGAATGGCTATAAGCACAGGGATGGTGGCCTGCTGGGGTCAGCAGATCACCATGTCTATGATTGCTTTGTAAATTAAGCATTTCTTGTGTACTGCAGCCCGTTTTCCTTAAAGGAAAATGGGATGCATTTAAAGAATAAAAATGAAAAGCTACCTTTTAATTTCTTTAGAGTAGGCAGTGGTCCGTGGAACAACTGCCTGCTCTTGAGCATTTTTAGTGCCCACTTTCCTGAAGGGGAAGGGATCCCTAGTGGATCCCCTCCTGTTTGCGAATGGGTTACCACCAACTTAAAGTTGGTGGTAACTGCAAATGTTTTGCGACCGCATTCCCGGTCGCAAAACATTCCTACATACCAGTGCGACTTGCTATTAGAAAGGGACACTCTTAACACCCCCTTCCAAATAGTGACTCGCAAACCCTATTTTCCGAGTCGGTAATAGGTTACCAATCTGCACGAAGGGATGAAAGATGTAGCCGAGTGGATGACGACCAGCCGCCTGAAACTGAACTCAGACAAGACGGAGGTCCTCATCCTGGGCCCCTCGCCCTCCGCCTGGGACGACTCCTGGTGGCCCCCCGCCCTGGGCACCGCACCCAAACCGACGGACCACGCACGCAACCTGGGCTTCATCCTGGACTCCTCCCTCTCCATGACCAGGCAAGTCAATGCCGTCTCCTCGGCATGCTTCAACATCCTACGCATGCTACGGAAGATCTTCTGGTGGATCCCCACCGAGACCAGGAAGACCGTCACCCAGGCCCCCGTACCACCGCCAAGCTCCAGAAGAGACTCCAGTGGATCCAGAACGCCTCAGCCAGACTCATCCTCGACATCCCACGAAACAGCCACATCTCCGGACACCTGAGAGACCTGCATTGGCTCCCCGTCAACAAAAGAATCACCTTCCGTCTCCTCACCCACGCACACAAAGCCCTCCACGACCAAGGCCCGATCTACCTCAACAACCGAATCAACTTCTACGCTCCCAAACGCCACCTCCGATCAGCCAGCCACGCCCTCGCCGCCGTCCCCCGCATCCCCCGCATCCGAAGAGCGACAACAGGAGGAAGGTCCTTCTCCTACCTGGCCGCCAAGACCTGGAACTCCCTCCCGACCGACCTACGCCTGACCCAGGACCACCTCTCCTTCAGGAAGAAGCTGAAGACCTGGCTGTTCGAGCAGTAACGGCACCCCCCCCCCCCCCCCCCCAAGCGCCTTGAGACCCTACGGGTGAGTAGTGCGCTCTACAAATGCTTTGATTGATTGATTGATTGAATTGTTATTGCGGTGACCTTGTCAAGAATGGAACCTGCTGCCGGCAGATCTCACCGGTAAATGCTAAATTCGCTGAACTATTGTACAAGCGTCTAACGTAAGAAGACACTAGACTGCGTGATATCCTTTCACATACCGAGGATGGCTCCGTTTATCACTGGAGCAAAAATATGTATCTCATTTCCATTGGTAAAGCAATGTCCGGCAGGCGCAGAATCGTATTACCATTATATTTCTATTTAACATAGTAATTTCTCACAGTTTCCTCTGCAAATACTTTGGCAATATATCCTAAGTAGGAATCTCAGCCTTTGGAAATTCTGATGATGTCTTTCTTACATGTAACATGGTCACTTATTGTCTTTATATGTCAAGTTACATTGACACACGAGTACAGATGGGACAATTTATAAAACGTTCTGTGTGGTACCACTCTTGATTAGAGATGATTTGATTTTATCAATGTAAATCATGTATAGCTTTTTCTATCTCACAATTTTAATGAATGAATTATTTATATGTACTTTTATGGTTGTCTCAAAAAGCAATCGAATAAAGTCTCTTTTGATTTGATTTGATTAGAGATGTGTGTAGTGTGCCACAGGCTTTTGTTGTAGCCTTTGATAAAGTGGCGCAGTGGAACCCTCTCAGTTATTTGCTGGACAGGAATACGTGCAATTGGCGATGGAACATGAACTATATTCAGTTTTTTCTTATAAATTTGTATCAATTTTCGTTTAGAAAAAAAGAAAAGAGCAACATACAACTTTTAAATAACAAGCACTCAACATGAGCTATATTGACAACACTGTTTGGCCAAAGCTGCTGAAATCAGTGGATTGTTTTCCAATGTAATGATAACAGTGAGGCAGAAACACGCGTGTAGCCTTATGTCTGGGGCACATGATCAATGTTTAGCAGCTCTGCCACATAGGACAGCCACATGTACACTTTATAAAGGCTCTCCCACAGAGAGAGGTCTTTGATTGTGTCCAATATTATGCCAGGGAACACGACATGGACAATCCATTTTGGCCTCTCGCAATGGGGAATAATGTTTATAATTGCAATTGGCTTCCCCCAGAGATTAGATCCACATCTGTTTATTTGTTTTCATGGTTGTACCATAGACTTGAAGCACATCTACAATGTGTTTTTAGTTGCCTCCCATCATCACTTTGCAAGGCTCTCAGAGCGGAGAGAGTACATCCACCATAGAACTTGTAAGGGCAGGAGACTGGGTGGAATCAACTTTGAACAAAGACAATTAGGGTTTTTTGTGGCACAGCAAATGGAATGGAATCATTTCCCCCATCAAATCTCCCCCATGGGTAATGTCGGTGTTAGAAGATTTATATCGGAATAATATATAATACATAGGCCGTGGCATGGAGCACATTTACATTGAATGATTTTACAATAGAAACATACTGGCCCATTTATGGAGTGTGATCGAATTCCATTACATGGTACAGAAAATATGCATCACAGCAAGCATGCAAATAAAATGAAACGTTTCGTAACTTTTCCCAAATTTGTATATTGTTTTGATATATTTAAAAAAAAAATCTTATTTTTGGGGTGCTTCATTATTTAAAATGAACCCTGTCCCTTTTTACAAACACATAACTATTTATTAAAAGTTTACACTTTGATCAGCTTCGGTTCTTTTACAAGTGATGACAGGGTGCTATCAGATGGTTCGTTTCTGCATGTGCATCAACTCTCTCCACTTGCACTGAACAGATAGTACCTGGCTGCTGCAGAACCTTATCTAAACCTCTGCTCTCATACATTTGGCGAGTCAAGCTGGAACTAAGAAGGGTTTAGAGAACTGGCATGGATGGGTTGTCAAATGACCATCAGTCCCTCCTAGCAACTCCCCCCCAAGTCCTTGAGAAAAAAACAGGAAGTTGTTGATCTAAATATAAAAGCCTTTGTCAGCACACTAAGGGGCAAATTATGCGTCAGCACCACAGGGAAAAGCATTGTATTTATCCAGTACGGTGAATTCCTGTCCTTTCCCCCTGCGCTGGTGCCGTTCAGGCAGCCTAGTGCCAATGCAGGCACCTTTGCACCATTTTACAAGGAGGCCTGTGTTGTAGGCAGGATTGCTTTTGTGCAGGAAGGGGCACCTTCCGGCTTAAAAATAATCCATAGAGGTGTTTTGCTATTTCTATGTGTGCTGCAGAATGCAGACCGCATAGAAAGAGGAAAAAACAAAGAGAAATAGAGAAATGTATCCTGGTTACACCTCCCCTGGGAGGCGTAAGATTGTGACACATTTGCAGATTTACAAGTCCTTGTAAATCTGGGAATGTGTCAAAAACTATAAAACCAAGCTGTGTGGGAACACCCACACAACTCCCATGGAACGTCTCCCTGACGCAGAGTAATGCAAAGCAGTGATTTGCGCTGCGGTGCCATACGCCAGATTTATGAAAACACTCAGAGCCATAAATCTGACTTAGATGCTTGTGTCATGCAGGCACGCCCATGCGTGTTGCAAAGCTAACACAAGCCTTTCATAAATGTGCCCATGAATTCTCAACTGCCTGAGAGATGGGGACATTCTGAAGTGCTCCTGAATCTACATCAAGCTTTTGGATTGATGAATGACATTGCCAAAATTTTGTCACTCCAATCAACTCACTAGATTTCAAAATCGTGCAGGAATCATGTCTATGTATTTATACCATATGAATGACTAGAGAGGTTTGTGACAGCAGTTGAAGCATGATGAAGATCTAAGCAATCAAAATAGTTCAAAGGTCCCAACATTTCATCACAAAAATCCTTGATATTCCTCACAAATTTCCTGGTGAGTGGTTTGCCCTCAATTTGTGCTCTCCCCAAACTGAAATGGAGCAGGTTCAGTGAAAAATTCATGTTCATTCATGGGCGTTATATACCTGGAGAGGCAGGAAGATGAGGGAGCTGGGGCTGAACATTTGGGCCCCCCTTAAGGGGTGGAGGGATTCCCGTTTATAAAAAGGTGTGGCTGATTTTTGCCTTTTTATCCCGCATTCTGATTTTATCATGTATTAATGGACAGTATTAATTAACTGCTTTTTTAACTATGACAAAACTACATCCTACTTTATATCTTGATTGATTGAATTTACATTTTATAAATCTGTTTACATTGGGTTTTAACGGAATTGCAGTATAAAATGTAATGTATTTATTGTTGCTGTACCAGGTATTTAATACAATTTTAATTACAAAAAAAAAAAAGAAAGAAAAAAAAAGAAAATTCATGTTTGTCTCTCATCCTTAGCACTGGTCAACAATTTGTAACTTACCTACAGCTAGTTGAGGCAACGTGCATCCAAGTCTTTCAGCGATAGATGAAAGATCTTTCAGCTTCGACTGTTGTTGTCTTCCTTCTTCACTTACAATTTTGTCCTTCAGCCACTGGTAGCACTAGAAATCAGGAATGTACATTTGTTAGAAAGTCTGTATTGTATTTTAAGGAGGGTAATACATTGACTACTGTTTCGTTCACAATATTGGTAAAATATGTATATTTGTGGTGGAAATTTGGTAAGGATGGCCTCGTCTTTCAAACGTTTAAGCTGAGCTCTTCTATTTACTTTTTTATTTAGGTCAGATGCCAGAATATGGGGCACACAAATATTGTGCTTCTAAAAATCAGCCAGAATATCGACTACCTAAATACTGTGAAGGGCAAGTGTATATAAGCCTATGTAGATTTACTGTTCTAAACTGCACCTCTGTGTATCATGCAGTTAAATATATTGTCAAGGTGCTTATTCTTGGGGTTACAAATACTAAATCTATCCTAATCTATTCACAATATTTTTGTAATAGATATTCTAGCTGCAATATTCTTTTGTAGCACAGTATTTAAAACTTGCCATTCCGGTAGTATACCTCATAAGTAATGCACTTTTCTTTCTTGTTAAGGTAAAAATGTCTAAACATTTTTCAACACAACTATTGAAAGTATGAACTTATTGCTATTAACTATTGGGCTATTTGGGTTCAGTCAAGGATAGACCATTATGAAAAATCGCCACATTAAATCTGTAATGTCCTCTAATGAATATCTGAGGACAGGGAGATTATGATTGTGCGAACTTGTAATAGTTTTTTTTATTTAATTGTGAAACCCCTTATATCTTATTGCGCCAAACTTATCCCGGCACCTGGTTTCACCGAGTGTGGTGAAAGGCCTGGAGAGCTGTGCTTGCGCGCCTAACAAAAATTGTCCTTCCTTATTAAAGAGTCACATAAGAAACAGAAGTGCATCGGGGTGGTCTGAATTTAGTTGTTGTCATGGGAGTGAAACCTAATAACGGGAAGAGTGTCATAGAGTCTATATGTCATGAGAAGAGAGTGGATGGGATATGGTGAAACTTTAAATGAGGGGGAAGTATGTGGCTGTGGATGGAGAAAAGGTTGTCTGACACTATTTCCCACGCAAAAAATTGGATACCATCACTTGGTATTTTTCAATGTGGATTACCTTAATTTGGGACTAATAGGGTTATGTACAATCACTCAGGATTACATTTTTTTTAAAAGTCCTAAACTTTTTTAATCATCTTTTTTAAAATGTAGATTTGGTTTAGTACCCAAAGCATCACGGTGTTAAGCTGTCAAGATAAAAGATCTTTAAATCTCAGGGACTAGCAAACTAAATGGGATTTACCCTATTACACCTTTCATGATTAGCTGTTTAACACAAGACTAGGGATAGACTGCTGCAGAGAATTGAGGAACAAGCAGAAAGACCACCCTGCCTCCAGAACTGGACCTCATGAAGTGTGAGATAAAAAAGAATGAGAACTGGAGTAAAGAGAATGAACTGGAGCATTAAATAGTGGGCATCAATCACATGATCAAGTTTGCACAGACAGAAAAGCAACCTGACTATCTTATTCTGAACAAGTTCTGAACAAGTTGGTGCCTCTTAAACGAGATCAGTGGTACGCACAGATGCGTTTTAATCGATATATGTAGTAAGAAGAGTGTGTTTGAGGTACTGGAAGGGAATGGCTGGATGATGTGTTTTCTAAAGAAACTATGCCTTCTTCAGTGGTGGGTTCATAACAATAAACGTTCCTTAAAGTGGACAGCTCCTCATTCATTTCTGGCACGGTTAGCCTCATGCAGTGCATTTGGGAGTTTCGAGTGCAGAGAAAGAACTGTGTTGTATTCCTTAAAGAAACTTGCTTCTCTTCGCACAGTATAGGGTGCATGCTCCTTTCATAAGCCACTGATGGGGCAGTGCTTGGGATACAAGATTTGCATTTGAGGAAGAAATTGATTTTAGCATCAGTGAATTGCTGCTCATATACAGCAGTGCAGAATATTTTGAGACCTGGATAAGTCCGAACAAATTTGCTTAGATCCCAAAAACTGATTCTCAAATATTTCACAGTTCAGCTGAATTAATGGTGTAATTTCAGGACTTTCCCAGAAGAAGCGTAGCACAAAAAGTTGGAAACTATGCAAGACCACGCACTGTCCAGGCCTAAATATCTCTAGGTTTGGATCCAGTGAAAGACTGTAAATTTGTTAGGCACGTACAGTACATAGAATGATTTTAGATGTTTATATATTAATAATAGCAAAGTTCCATATTCATTTAGAAATGCCTTATGCATGTATCAACAATTGACATCTACCTTCAAAGAAGCTCTGGCACTTTCCGGAACACCGTTTGCATATTTCCCTGAGATGATCCCACAAGCAAGAGGTGACCAGGTCATTGCTCCAACCCCTGGGAAGCAAGAGACAAATGTCAATTCAACATTTCAAAAATGTACGTTTGCTGAGCTGATGCTACGCTTTGCATGAAGGACACATCATTGTATCCTGCTATTAACAGGTGGACACTTGGGGGGAGATTTACTAAGATTTTACGCTGGGTTTGCATCACAAAAGAGACGCAAATCGGCTCATAATCATTTTTTTCTGATTTACTTTCCAGCTCAAAACTTGTTTAGCGCTGGAAATAACGTGAAAGTAACGCAATGCAGTGCTTAACACTGCTATGCATTACTTAGTGCCAAGGGGGCGTACAATGGGTGGAGCATGGGCATTCCCATACAACCACCTAAGGTTACTGATGCTAAAGCCAATTTAGTAAATAAAGTAAACAGGGTTTAGCATCAGAAAACTTTTGAAGTAGGCACAAGAAAGGAGAAATTCTTTCATTTCTCCTTCCTTTTCTGACTTTGTACGTGTGCTGCACTTTACAGCTCACATACAAAGTGGGCAAGGTTTAAAGTCAGTCTATGCATAGCATTTTGTTCTGGAAGGGTACCGTTCCAGAACAAAACCGATTCTAGACTCACGGAGACACCCTTCCACCATGGCACAAAGGGGTCTCCGTGGCACACGGCAGCTGATTTCAGCACTGGTGCTAGGGAAATTGGAGGAGAGTGCCACATTTCTGTAAATATGGTGCTCTCCTCCTCTCTCTTTTTCACACAGTACAGCATTTACGGCTGCTGCACTGCGCTGTGTGATTAAATGGTAAATCTGCCTCTTGTTGTATTAATTTATCATTAACTTTTTCTAACTTCCCATACAACGAATTTTGATGGTCACATTGTCGTTGCAAGAGATTTGAGGCATCATTAGATAATCTTTGCACTGATGTAAAAACACCCACAACTCAATTTGCACTGTTATTCTGCTTGTTTGATAAGGAATGGCGTAAACAGATTTTGCTCAAGTGCCCAAATAAATCAAGATCACAATTATCCGTTACGTCGATTTGCAGCCATTAGACACATGACGATCACAATTTACTGCTAAATCTCCATACACAGCCAACACTTCTTGTCAGTTACGACTATCTCGAGGCAAGGATGTTAAGAGTTGTGAACAGGCATGACCACGTGTCCATGTACATTGCAGAACACCATAAGACAATAATGAGTTCACAGTAGCCGCGGTCCATGCAGTTAACAGCGGTGGGGCCACGTGACGGGGTATTCCGAGGGACGATGCATTGGGAACCACTGTTACCTGCACCGACCACGGCTGGTTCACCGAGTGTTGAATTATACACGATGCTTGATGATGGATTGAAGCGTAGTCACTAGATACCCTCTAACACCACATTTTTTCTAGATTATTAAACTGATTCCTAAATAACATTGAAGGTTCTCGGGGACCATGTGTCAGAGACACACCGATGTAGTCATACATTGGTCAGCATCTCGGACTCATTATACTCTTATGAGATTCTTCATTTTACAGCTTTGATTAATCAATCCCTTCAATGGTAGAGTACCTTTTGGGAAAAGTATACAAAAACTTCATGGATTGAATGCTTGAAATAATCTCAGTCACTTGTAGTTACTCTGAGCCACATCTTAGTCCATTGATATTTTGCACACCATGCCACCTCAGCTTGGAACCAGCCATATGCAAATCGGTCTTGACCCTGCTCCAATAGGAATGGTCCAGCCCGAACTGCTCGGCTAGGTCCTCCCTGAATCGGAATACAAGCAACCCGAGACCGGTGTCACCCTTATTAGGGCTCATCAGTGGGATATAACTTGGGTTTGGGAAAAAACCTTTTACTTTTTGCACCTTTGTTATACAGGGTTCAAGTACTACAATATGAATAAAGCTAAAGAATGATCTGCTTTTCCAAACACTGCCTGTAAGCAGAAAAAGAAATATGGGGTTATGGGACTATTAAATTCCTATTGCTTAAAAGTTGAAAAGCCGGGGCATCTAAACACTATCCATACTACTCTGGGACGAGCACATGAAAGATATCAAGAGATTCTGGCATGTCCCATCATGAGTGTGAAACACCTTTTTTTAAATTTGAATGGTCCTATCCTTATGAATATTAAGCAGTTAAACTTTACAAAACCTTTTTATGCATGAATGTGACATGTCAGCGGTGTACTTTCTCTGAAAAGAGGTTTGAGTTGATGTTTCTTTCCTATTACAGTATTTGTTTGTTAGATTTTGCCCAATGTGTGTGGTTCTTCCTCTAATAAAGAAGTGCCACGGGGCGGGGGGGGGGGAACAACAGGTGGGCCAATACATCTGCTGTGCCAAACCCCAACCCCACCCCTCCCCAGGGCACTGTTCTAATATAGCCCTAGTTTCAAATAGTCAAACTTTTACAAATGGCGCTGCAAGTAACATTTAAGGGTATAGCAAAATGTTTACCATTGCGAGTAAATGATAAGAAATGCTATATCAATCTATTGCACATAAGTTGTGTTTTTGCAGTTGTGTTATGTATTGTTAAACATTTCATAAACATGTCAAAAACATGAAAAATTACCCAAAAGTTCATTTGATTCATTACACAGGATGATAAGAGTGGCTTGCCAGTGAAAGGATGTCGACCGTACAAAAAGTTGAAACTGATTGCAACAGTACATTACTTTAGATTAAGGAAGTTGTCAAATCCAATGAGTTCGTGAATAGTTAACCGGCAGTGAAGGGCCTGTAAAGTAGCTTCACACAATGGTTTATGAACATACACCTGACTGCATACCCGGGGACGCCTTTTATAGACCAATCATTTACCTATTTTGTGGTACAACTCCGGAAGCTGGATTTCCACTTTCTCTCTTTGAAAGAGGTGGTATTCGGCTTGTTCGCATACTGGTGGAACCAAATTAAATTGTCTTGCAACAGAATAGGCTTCCTGGGGAAAAACATAAAACTAAATTATCACATTGCATTTTGTTGCATTAGAGCAGGACGTATTTACCAAAGATGGAGGGCACCTTTTCTCTCCGGGTTATCACTTAAAATGTCACACAAATAGAGGGATAGAGGGCTTATAAATAATAATCTTTATTATTATTCATATAGGTCCAGCATACGTGCCCAATCAAGCAGTGAAAACAAAGAGGTATGCAGTTCCTAAAAGTGACGCAGGGTGTAGTAGTATAACTCAAAGGTGCCAAAGTGACAAAGTGCGGGTGCTGGTAAAAGCAGGAGAGAAGATCACTCCTTCTGGAAAAGAAGACCTTCCCACACCCAACAAGCGGGTGTCTTGCTTCATCATCAGGTCCTGCTCCTTATCGGGCCGGCGGTGCAATGCCCGATCAGGCACCCAAATGGGGCCTTCCTGACGGAGATCTTTATTTCCAATGCCGATGAGTAAGGTGTGTAAGGGGTTACTTCTACTAACTGGTGTAGGTGCATGTGAAGTGTGAAGTGAGTGAACTAAAACAGGGATAGGTGATCCACTTCAAACTATTTTAATAAAGCATGGTCACCATCCTGATTAAAACCAAAGTGAGCCGCACATATCTCACCTTTAGGTATGTGAGTCAATGTGCTAAGGGGTCAACATGTTTCTTGCCTGATAATTTATTAATTGGCAATTCTTTAGGACCAAGGGTAAGGCTACCTACACTTTTTTGGTGGTGGTCACAACCTCTAAGAGGTATCAATGGTGGCCACACGTACAGCACCCTAAAAATGTATGGTACCCAAAGTTAAATAACACAACCCTTATAAACTGTGTTGAAATCAAGACCAGGATGGGAGAGCACAAAATTTATAGTGTCGATTCTGTATCGAGAAAAGCTCCGCAAACCTAAGGCCTCGCCATCCATCGATGTATGGATCAATGTACCACTGACCTTCACATGGTTCTCAACATAAGGTCTTTGCCCCACTCCTAAAGGTGCTCCTCTCTCGCATTGAAAGTATCTGAGACAATCAAAGCAGTGATTAGGAATAGGGTAAGGCAAATTTTGTTTTCATTTCACCTTAGATGGAATTGAATAATGGGCGCAAAAAACTTTTGGGCCGTATTACACAATATTATTGTTTGTGCCCAGTGCTACTTTCAAAAGATAAGCCGGGCGCAAACAATGACAATGCACCCTATCATGGTGAATGCGCTGCCCCAGGGCAGCGCATTCAGGTGAAAACACGGAGCAGCTGCTCTGCGTTCTCACTGTGCAGGCGGGTGCACTCTCAAAGGGGATTAGAGATCCCCTTGCAAGCGGGTGCAGTTAGTGACTGCACCCTCCTGCAAGGGGATGTCTGGTACTCCCTGGAGAGGACTTCGCTCAGGGGACGCACTGACAGTGCGCCACCTTATAAATGGCACACTGCCAGTGCGCCTCTTGCGGGCTTCTTTGACTCTGCACCCCTGTCTGTAATATGGCACGGGTGAGGAGTCAAAGGAATTTCCTTATTTGCATAGGGCACGCCCCTATGCAAATGAGGGAACAACCTCTGAAGGTGGCGCTAGCGCATTAAGTGCGCCTGCGCTGTCGGTATTATAGAAGGGGACGCACAAGCGTTTGCGCCCCCTTCTATAATACCAAAGTGCCCCGGGGGTGTGCAAAGTGGGCACAAACGCCCATTCTGCGCTCGGGGCACCTTCTGTAATATGGCCCCTGGTATTTGTTTCTACGTGGTGCGCACTGAAAAAAAAGAGTAAAAATCCCGGCAATATCGTACAGCAGACCACAATCTACTGCGAGATTACCAGTTTGCCCATCCCATCCTTGGAAACAAAAAATTGGTATGCAGCAGGCAATCTAAACATTTCAAACAATAAGACCTCTTTTGAATTGGTGAGAACAGACAGACAATCAGAAATTTCAAAACACGCTGCTTTTTCAGCAAATTCTTCTCTCAATCAATCAGAGGGTTTCATGGTTAGGCTCTTCTGACTAGCTGCTGGGAACCTCTTAAAAACAAAACTGGGCAGCTCACCACTCCCTGAAGTGTTTTGTAACGTGGGGAGGAACCGACAGCCTGAACACAAGCTTTTTCCCCCCCACACGTGGTAAGAAATTAGCCTTCTGCGGTCTTTCCTGAGACAGCGCATGCACTGTCACTTGTGAGATATTTTGCTACCTTACGGAGAGCCTAGAGGCCACCCATTATTTACCATGGGTTGGCTTCATCGTCTCTCGCATTTCTTTGCTTCCCTTTAGTCAGTGCATGCCGGCTTCACTTCCTCTTCATGTGTTTTTCCTTCCCTTAGAGCATGGCCTAAGTACTGCTTCCTTTTGTCCCCCAGTGTACTTCCACTAATCGCATGTTTGTGTAGGTCCTTATCTAAAATTTTCATTGTAGCAACAGAATGCCTTTGAGTGCAGGCTGAAACCACTTTCCTCTCCCTCTTGCTGTTGCTCCGTTGTTGGCTCTGTGTTCTGCTAGACCCAATCCCTTTAATGACAGCAAAAGTGTACTTGTTAAATCCTATTTTAGCACATGGTCTGTGGCATGGATTTAGGTTGATTGCTGTCACATACAGCTATAGAACTGGAGTTACAGAATTTTTGCATTGTTGGTAATAGAAGCTGTTTGCACTAGTTGGGTTGGAAACCTGAAAACGTTTGCTGAAGTATATAAAGGAAGCTACCTAACACAACAATAAAAGAATACAACCAAGCAACAGAGCAAAACACAGCAACATGACAACAAATTAAAATACAAATGAAAATGACAACACAAAACAAAGCAACAGGAAACTAAATAAGACAATACACAATAAAACATCACAACAGCCCAATAGAGCCCAAGAAACAAAATAAGAACAAAGACAAAACAATGCAGCCCTGAAACAACATAAAAAGAATTCAATAATGCGCCACAAAACAACACAACAATACACTATTATAACCATATGTCACAACAACACAGACTCGAACACAAAATAATGCCGCTCTAAAGCAACACAGCAGAAAACACAACCTGACACATGACACGATAAAATACAACACAAACATATTGTTATGCTTTAATTTTATTTTTGTTGTGTTGTATTGGTGTATTGTGTTCTGTTTTTGTGCTGTCATTTTGTTTGTGTGTCTTTTGCTGTGTGGCAACACTGTGTTTACTTTATTGATGTGTAGTTGCAGAATGTTTTTCTGTTGTTGAATTTTGTTTTGCGGTTTATGATGAATTTTTCTATAATTGTGCTGTTCCGTTGTACTGTTTTAGTGCATTGGTATGTTGTATTTTATTACATTGGCATGCTATTGAGTTTTCTTTTTGTATTGTGATGTATTGTATTATTACTATATTAGTGTGTTGTGTTATTGTAATGTGTTGGGCATAATATTGTAGAGTGGTGAAAGGTGTTTGCACTATATTATTTACCATCGAAGACAACGCTGTGTTGTCTTTGCGTGCCTGAGCAATGGATTACACATGTGCGGTGTTTTTTGTCGTATAGTGGTTTTCTGTAACATGATTGTTCATATTGACGTGCAGTTGCTTTGTTAAAAATGTCTTTACCATGATCTCCATCGCACTCCACCGTGAGGTTCCCCAGTACATGGCCATCCCTTGGTTGATCACATACGTCATTGCTCGTACAATCTCTATGAAACAAAAAAACAAACAGACAAATGGATTAAAATATAATTTTATTTAAAAGTCCTTTATGAGGATCTGAATGCATTACGCGTCTAAATGGATGTTCCTAATACTTCCTGTTAAATTTCCCAATCAGCGCAACTGATAAATCTGCTTTACATGTATCCCAGCACTCCATTTTTTAAAGTGTGTTATGCAAAAAAAACAACAGCAGCACTTAAATCTGTTGAGAAAATATGAAAAAACAAGAAAAATATAGTTGCAATGAATTATAAACACACACAATGATATAGATTAATCTAAACCACCAACAAAGCAAATGTCTCTATATGCAGTTGTGTTTAAAGAGAATGCATATCTAGACCAGCTGGTTTTCTAAATTAGGGGCAGATAGAAGAGTTTGCCAGCCTTTTTAGGAATCATCTCTGCAGAGTGATGTGCTGTTTTTTCCTGAAGGTGGGCTAGACGGTGTCTATTGTCAGCTGCTTTCTCCCATTACCTCCGGCCCGTCTTCTTCTCACAGTCCCTACATATGAGTTTATCTCCATTCATGCAGAATATAATTACCAAACTTGACTTTTCCTTTTCCATCCAAGATGGCCCCCATACCTATGAGTATAAATAATCACTTCCTGGGAAGGACTTCCTGTTTCTTTTTTCTGCACCCAATTACCATCTTGGCTGCAGGTATGTTTTTATTGTTACAGACCTGCTAAATGGTTTTGATTTCATTTGTTTCATGGTTACACTTGTGTGAAGGGCATGCAAGACCACAGGGGGTGTCTGGGACTACTGGGCAACCTGTGATAGCCTAAGAATATTTTATAAATGGTTTTATTTTTATTTTTTGTTTCTGAAAAAGATTTTGACTGGTTTTCAAATTGCAGGCATTGAGGGCTTCTCTGGGGTGAGTTGCACTTATTCGGCTGTCCGATGCAATTTGAGTGAGATTGGCAGAAGGGTGCTGTCTGCCTGATCTCAAAATGGCACCTCCACTCTTGCCTAGGTGGCGTGTCTAGTAACATTCACCTGTCCCTTGCAGATGGGGAGCGTGAGGTCGTTACCATGGTTTCCAGCTGGCTTTTTCAGAAAGTTGGTTCCTGTGCTGGTGCGCTTACCGTTTTCGTTTGCCTTGTGGATGCGACTGCATTTGGAAGTCTTTGAGAGGTCCTTCAGGCTTTTCCAGTTTGCTGACTGCTTGAAGGCCATGAGTGATGCAGTGGAAGTTCCTGTGGTGGCTGGGCCATCTTTAGGAGCGTCCATAACCCCGGATATCTGGCCAATTATTGCAGCTGCCAGGGAACCTGCGTTTTGTGCCTGGGAGGGGGCATTTCTCCTGCAGAAGTGCCTAGAATTATTCCTTCATTGGAGGGTGGTGAGGAGGGCCTTGAGGGCCATTTTGTGCACAACACAGATTGGTCCAAGTTTACAAATGCTGTGTTTTTTTTTATTTTTGTCACTTTCTTTAATCCATTGGTTGAATTTCATTATATGCTGCCTTCTCCGCTGGGCGATAAGGGGCCGGCTCCGATGGACAGTGGCTTGCTCTTAGAGCACTCCCTGTACTAGTGTTCCTGCTCCTTTGCTGGGGTCGGAGCGTAGATATCGGACCGTGCATTGCTTATTTTATGGGAGGTCACATTGGTTCTCCTGAGTGAGTGGTCTAATAGCCGCTTAATTCTTGTCCTTCCTGCTTGACAGTATGCAGTGGTGGGTGACACCTCTCTGTTATCAGCAATATGGTGAAGCGGGTCCACCAGGTTATTTAGTGGCAGGCTTTTCTTTTCTCTTTGGTGCTAAGTGATGCCATGTTGTGGTCACTTTGGGAGAGGAGGGTCCTGGCCACGCAGTGCCTTGTGGAGGGGGGCTTCACACTTGATCTAGAGCTCTTGCAGGTACTGTTTAACTAAGCAATGGAATCTGCTTTTGCAGCTAGAATAGATACTTCGGCCCCCTAAGTACACAAGGGTTCATGTTCTGCTGGTCCAAATTCTGTCCCATCTGAGGATGTGGTATTCAGGGGCAGATACATTCAGGGCTTAAATCTGAAAGTTATGCTGGCCCACACTTCAGTTAATATGTATTTTTCCAGTTTTTGATTTCTAGGCTGAAGTCTGTGATTTTTTTCTTGTATCTGTTATGTGGGCCTGAATCAATGGCCACACATAGGGCAATAGTGGTCTCTTGAGTAGAGAATGGGATGAAACTGATCAAACTGTTTTTCCTTGTTTTCTTTCTATATGGTATCCGCTGAAGAATTGTGCAAACTTTCCCTCTATGGTGAGAGTTGTCTCTCTGATGTCAGGTCTTAATTCTAGCCATTCCATGAGGCTTCCTGGGGAGGTTTTCCATAGTTATTGATCCCTGCTTTTCCTAGTCCAGATAATATCGGGTGAGTTCCACCCTGGTCTGGACCCCTAAGGGATCATTCAGTTTAGCTCTTATATGTCATTCCAGTTGGAGTTTCTAAGGCTGAATCTGCCTCTCTTCTGGAAGGGTGAATTCCTGACCTCCATCGATCTCATAAATATCGACCTCCATGTCCCGGGTCCTCTGTCTTACCAGCAGTTCCTCTGTTTTGCTGTCCTGGGCATCCGCTCTCTGTTCGGGTCATGACATTTGGGCTAGTGTCGACGACCAGGGTGTTTCTCCATGTTTTTGCCACCATTAGTGGATATTTTACGTTCTGAGGGTGTTCTACTCTTCCCTTCTCTGGATGGCTGGCTGCCTCTTGTTGGAGGTTCTCAGGGTGAACACGCTGTTGCTGGCGCATGGCTTCTTGATCCAGCCATCACAGGATCTCCTCTTCATCAGGGCCTGCTTCAGGAAGGACTTTGTGGAGGTCTTTGTGTCAGAGGAGCGTTGAGTTTGGCTCTGCTCCCATTTGTCCTCTCTCCGTCTTCGCCCTTTGGCATCTGCGAGGACACGGCTTCACAGTCAAGGGAGGTGTCTTCTACATTGTCCCTTGGCGGCACCTGTATCCCCTTGTTCACCATCTCCTGAGGCATTGGAACCCTTTGTCTCAGATGTACAAGACGCTGGCCAGGTTACTCCACAAATACGCAGGGATCTCTAAAGGTGGTTGGACCCTTCTGAGCAGTGGTTTGTCTTTGGTTCTATTTTTCCTGTTTTGGTTCTCATGACCTGTGAGAAGTTGGCCTGGTATATGCTGTTCACTAGTTCTAGTGACCACCTTGTACCATGCCAAGCAACCCTTATGGTGTGGTTGTAAGTCAACCTTTTCGGACTAGCTGCCCTAGTGGTAGCGTAGGCTAAGCAGTCTTTGAGGCTAAACTCGTGAAACGTGTTAAGCCAGCTGTTTTACCAAATGCAACCCCCTTTTATACCAATGAAAGGACACCACACAGATATATATTCAAAATATATATGTATTTATTTCTCAAAGTAACCCCTAGTCTCTTTATGAGCACAGGAGCACAAATCGTCAAACAAGATTATAACAGAATACACAGAAGTTGCACTTTATATGGATAGGCCCTGGTGGCCGCTCAAACCATATACTAAAATAGTGGTATAAGTACCACGAACAGAAAAGGGAAAAGGCCTAGGGCCTCTAGAATCGCTGGGCCTACAAGGAGCTAACTTCAGTTAGTGACCAGGAGGTCCACGGGTCGCGTGTGCAGAGCAAATAGTCACACGCGAGCTCCCATAGGTTTTCAATGGGTGCGTAAAAAGTACAAAGTTACTGCAAAGAGGATCTTCCGGATGGACTAGGAACTTAAGATTGGAAACACAGACACTAGAGATGATTCTCTACACTTGGGCACCGGAGTGCCAGCTTTACCTCACCCACAGGAAGCGGGTGCATAGGCGTCGAAGTGCGTCGGGTTTCTTCTATCTGTTCAATGGAGCCTGGGGGCAAAGATGCTGCAGGCGACCGGTCCGGAAGAGATGCAGTGGATCCAAGAGTGGATCGGAGATGTTGAAGACCTGTAAGCAGAGGGGACAGTGTTCACAGTCACTAGCCAGTGACCAGCGTGGCACCAGGTGGGTACCAGGCGATGTCGGGTGCAAACAGGAAGAAAGGTGTAGTTTGTCTCTGCAGCCACGTGGTCCCTGAAGGTCGACGACGTCCAGGAGTCAAGTCACGAGCTGTCCCACGCAGGCTCTCGCTGTCGGCGGTGTCGGCGACTTGATTGAAGCAAACAAGCCTTGGCAAAAGCAATTGTTGTGGAAGATGAAATAAGCTGATGGTTCTGACCAGCAAGGTCAGAGGGATTGCTCCTTTGGAGGGGAGCAAGGGCCAGTCTGGAGCAACCAGACCAGCGGTGTATTTTGTGAAGTTCGTCGCCAAGATGGCCACTAGCCAGCGGGCCAGCAACCGGTTAGGCGCGTCGAGTGGCAAAATGCAGAAGGGCCCCACGCAGGTCGTGGAGATGCTGGAGGACTCACCTTTGGTGCAGATGCTGCTCGGGTGTTGGGCTTCTCAGATCCCAAAGCACAACTTGGAGGGAGCCTCGGTTGTTGCGCTTGCAGCTTGTCGTGGTCTTTTCAAGATGGCTGGCTCCACGTGTCTCGGTGCCTCCACGGGTCTCCTCTTTTCAGGGACTGTGGATCGGGCGGTGAGAGGTCTGGAGGTCCAGGTCTTGTCAGTCTCTGGGCTCGGGCTCCGGCGGGAGGCGGCGGCAAAGCAGACGTTGATTCGCTGGATGGTGCTTGCGTTAGCAAGGTGGTCACTCCCTGACCACAGGGGAGATTGGCTTCAGTCCTCTGTGCGGCAGAGCGTCGAAGTTCCCGTTTTCTTCTTAGTTTCAAGTTGATTCCAGGATGTCTGAAGTCTTAGGACACAGCTCCTACCTTTAAGCGGATTCTAGGGGCCGGACTACCTGCTAGGTCCCTCCCTAAGGGTGGGACCAGGAAGGGGGGTGGTTACACCCCCAATCCTTTGTCCAGCTCGCCCCAGGCCCGGGACTGGTGTGCCCCAGGACCGGTTTGAACTGGCATATGCACCGAGGCTCCTTGTGAGCCTCAGGCATGTCTGGTTTCTTTCAAGCCCTACCTGACCAATACACAAAATCCTGTCTGGGGTGGTGCACGCACCTCCCCTGGCAGGAAACCCTTTGTCCACACCTCCCAAGCTGGAAGGACTCCCAGCAGCAGGAGGGCAGACTTGTGTCTGTGGTGGCAGCATCCATTTTGTGGAGCTGAGGCTATGTCTGATTTTACCCGGGTTTCAGGTACTGTACATGTCGTGCCCCTCTAGAAGGGTGGAATGCTAACCCTGTCGCCAGAATTGGCGAGGGGTTAGTATTCCAATTCGTATGACACCTTACTCGACATGTTTTGATAAAGCCAAACCAAAGTTAGCATCTAACCGCGAGGTTCATAATGCACTTAAGAGTATATGGTATGACGATATCTGGAAACAGTAGAAGGAAGTTGTTCCGACCACTGCAGACAGGCTCAGCTCATGCCAGAGCACCATCTCACATGGAACCAAGCACTCTGCCTTCAGGATTGTTAAGGCCTGCCATAGGAGTGACTTATAGGTTACCAGGTGTCCCATTTAAGGTTAGGTATAGGTATACTACACCTAAGTAAGAGGTGGTTACACCAACTTACCCCAGCTGAGTGATCAGCCAGTTGTGTCAAATTTGTTAGGCCAAGCCTGGGGTGGCATAATACATGCTTCAGCCCCTGGCAGGCCTTAGATACACCAATGCCCTGGGTACCTAGTGTACACTGGTACAGGGGCTCACAAGGTGATCCAACCAATTGGGTATGTACCTAGGGTACATGGAGTCCATTTTAAAGAGAGAACAGCCAGGCTGAGATCCTGAATGGCAGGATCTCAGGCCAACTAAGTCGAAAAACCAGCTAGACACTAGGCAAAAATGTGGGGGTAAACATAGTCAGATATCCACCTTCCTACACAACCCCCCCCCCAAACGAAGGGAGATAAGGCTGACCTTGACCAGGTAAGCCTATATTGCCCAAGTGGCCATATAAGGAGGAACCAGCACGGGCATGGTTACCCCCTGTCTCATGGTCCACTAAGCAATCCCTCACCCTAAGGCAGAGGTCTTCAAACTTTTGGATGCCGAGACCCCCCTGTCAACATTTTGAGGCGTAAGGACCCCCTCTTGACAAAAATGTCTAAACCTGTTGACTAAATTGCGTGGGATGAAAATGTAAATAAGGTTATGTGATGCCGCGTATTTTGGGATAGCATTGCTTCATTATTTTGATATTTGTTACACACAGTAACGCTGAGGAAAGATTTCACCCAATCAGTACCCATTTATAACCAAAATACAGCAATTATCATCAGAAAGATTTCAAGTCAACCTTTGTGAAGGGCCTTCCACTCTTCAGCAATACGTGCTGCCACATTAGAATCTCACCTGGCCCTGACCGGAAGAAGCAGGGGTCCCTTAAAACCCTGGCGGTTTTGTGTAGAGTTAAGCCTTTTACCCATGCAGCTTTCCTCTCACCCCCTCCCTTCCATCCCTCTCTCCTCTCCTAACCCCGGATCCCTCTCTCACTTTGCAGGTCATTTTCTTTCACCCCTTTTTACAACTTCTGAACTCTCCCCATTCAACCTCTCACTTCACCTTTAATCACCTCTTGCCATTCTGTCCTTTCACTGCCCTCATCTCTAACAGTCTCTCACATTTATCTCATGGCCTCTCTGGCCCTGTCACCTCCCGTGCCCCTCAGCACTTCTCATTCACCTCGTCTCTTCATTCAAATTTTTGTCTATTTGTATCTTACACCTCTCCAGTCCCCCCATTCCTCTTTCACATCTCCCCTTTGTTCTAACAGAAGCCCTCACCTTTGGATCACACTCACTTCTTGCGTGTCCACACTTCTCTTCGGCAATTCACATTTCTCCTCATCCCTGACCTCTTCAATCAAATTCTCTCACTCCCTTGCTGTTCTCTCTCATTTTGGGTGCGGATGCAAGTTCAGAATGGGATGAATGAATGTATGATTACTGATGGGCTTGTTTGAGTGAGTTGCATATTGAGTAGTGAGGGGGAAGTGTCACATGAGTGCAGGATGAGTAGTGTACTCGTGTGACTGCAGGTTGAGGTATAGTGTGAGCAGGACAAGTGCATTGTGAGTGCAGAGTGATCACTGTGAGTGCAAGGTGAGCGGGTGAATGGTGCAAGTGCATGGTGATCAGTGTGAGTGCATTGTGATCACTGTGAGTGCAGGGTGAGCGGGTGAATGGTGCAAGTGCATTGTGATCAGTGTGAGTGCATTGTGATCACTGTGAGTGCAAGGTGAGCGGGTGAATGGTGCAAGTGCATGGTGATCAGTGTGAGTGCATTGTGATCGCTGTGAGTGCAAGGTGAGCGGGTGAATGGTGCAAGTGCATGGTGATCAGTGTGAGTGCATTGTGATCACTGTGAGTGCAGGGTGAGCGTGACAATGAAGGGCGAGAATGAGGAATGAGTTGTCTGAATGCAGGGTGCATTCCCAGACCCATGAAGTAACTCAGCATGTTATTGACGGGGGCGTAGACTTTAATATCTAAGTTAAACTATTGCGGCATTAATCGGGGATCGAGGGTGAAGGAAATAAATAATGTGCTGATCCTGCAACAAACTTCCAGTCCTATGGTTAGGGTTGCCAGCAGATTATTTTGGTGGCCCAGTCGGTACAAAAAAAAGCAGTCACCTAAAGCGGTATTTTCAGCGCTTATCTGTGCATACTTCCCAGGGCCGGCTTTAGTGCTGGTGGCGCCCTGTGCGACAATGTTTGTTGGCGCCCCCACAATGACCACCCCCACCATGGATTCTCTCACTAGCACCCTTTAGCAGTGACCAAGTCTCCATAACCCCACACTCTCAGATGCATTGAATTAGTTATATAGCGCCACTCATACCAGTGTAGGGTGTCCGAGCACTTTGCATCACACACACATTACACAGAGACAATCAATCATAAGTGTGTAAATCAGTGTATAGGAAATGTTACATAAGCCAAAGGACTAAAAGTATAGGAGTCACATGTCATCCATACTGGTAGGCAGTATAGTTCAAGAGTGCTTGGTGTGGAGAAGCACAAACGCAGAGTCGAAAAAGAAACAGCATAGTTGGGAGTTTCCTTTAATAATAAGAATTGATTTCTAGCCAAATTAACCCTTTTTGCAACATTAATCAATGATCTAATAATGTATACTTTGCGGTGTGTATGCTGTTCTAGGATGAAAGTTAATAGCTCACTATTCTCTATTAGGACTTTAAGTTATAAATTGTAAGTAACAAAAGGATGTCTCTTTTGAAAGCAGTAACCTGCTGATCTCTTCACATCATACACACTCTGTAATCTACTTGGTACACGTTCTTTGCAGCAGGCATATTAACCCTCTGCACTAACTTCACCTAAGTCAAAACCTCAACTATACAACATTCTGATCTCTCTCCAGGAAGATAATTAATCACACAAGTTATCTTGACATTTATGTGAGGCCTGGTAATTGCCGGGGAAAGAAGGAAAGAAACGCTGCAGCAGGTGCTTCAAAAGCACAATAAACTTTCACAGCGCCCCCAGGAAGCCAACTTTGTATTCCTTTCCATGAAATGCATTCTCACACTACGGCAGTGAATGTAAAATCCAAATGTAAGGAATAGGCACAGTGGGGACCCAGGGGGAACTGGAACCAGCAAAAAAACCTAAGCCTCTGTAAGCAGTTTACAAAGGCATGTTAAATGGTCTTTAAAGACCTGTGAAAAAACACGGGGGTGCCGGAGATAGGAATCCAGACACTGCCCAGCTGAGCCCCCAGCAGCTCAAGTTTCACTGCAGCAGCCCGGGCTGACTGGGAAGGCGCGACCCCCTTTGCATCACTCCACGGCCCCCCTGGGGGTCGCGCCCCACAGTTTGAAGACCCCTGCCCTAAGGGTATCAGAGGGTCTCCACCATAGGGAATCTCTACCTTTGGCGTGTCTTGGCAAAGTAAAAGGCTGGTGTTGAGATGGAGTACTGAAGGGAGTGTCTTCAAAGTGAAGCCTCAGCTTCCTCCAATCATCCTTCACCATGGATGCCTTTCTTTCCTTAACTGAGTTGCACTGTGCTCTCAGGGTCAGCCTCTGGCTACCTAAAGCTGGAGGCTGGGTCCCTTTTGTGGGCTTACTGGAGGGACAGGTCAGGTTTGGGGCCCTAAGGTCCCAGGTTTGCCTGTGCCCAACAGAATCCCTCTGGGGGAGGTCCCTAACTACCTGTAAAGGAGATCCCTCAGGAATGTTTTTACCCATCACCTGGCTAGGGCTACTAGCCAGGCAATCCTCATTCTTTTGATGGGGGGGTTCTTGTGGACAGGGGCCCTCTTGGGGTCCACTGGCCTCCCTGACCTCTGCAGCCCTGGGCTGACTGAGGCAGGGTAGAGAGAGGCAGGCTACCTGCACCAGACTGGGTCCCACCTTGGAAGGGGCCACTGACATCAGAGGCTCTGCCAGGCCAGGCCTGGCTACCTCTGGGGCAGTTCCTTCACAAGGGGTGAGGTCAGATCTCTGAAGACGCTGACCTTTTCCTAATGTCTGGGGAGAGGGAGACTTTTCTTCCTCTCCACTACTCTCTGTTTGTGTGGAGTGATCCATAGTTTCAGGCTTCACTACACCTATATCAGTCTGAGTATAGGCTGAGACCATTACAGCCTTGCCAACCTTTTCAGGGGGGCACTCAGTTTGTGTTTGAGCTGTGACTGTCACAGCTCTGCCAGTCTCTACAGGGAAGTCTGTCTGTGCCTGGGCTGTGGCTACCACTGCCCTTCCAACCTTTTCAGGGAGGAAATCTATTTGGACAGGGGTTGTGAATGGCACAACCCCACTACCCTCTTGTGAAAGGCCTACCATTTTAGAATGGGTGTCTTGTTCAACTCTAGCCCAAGCTGAGAGTTCTAAGTCATTCCCCAGTAAGCAGTCTACAGGCAAGGTTGGGGACACTGCCACCCTTTTAGGGCCAGTGACACCTCCCCAGCTGAGACACACCTCTGCCATGGGATGACTGTTCTGGTTGCCATCAATGTTAGTTACCTGGTAGGAGAAACCAGGCAAAAGCTGCTCAGAGGGAACTAGCCAATGAGCCACCATTGTGATGCTAGCTCCAGTGTCTCTGTAGGCCTCAGCTTTGGTACCATTGATGTAGGGCTCCTGTCTGTACCTACCCAAAGTGTTGGGACAGGCAGTGAAGTTGGCAAACCCCATGCCACCATCACAGACAAGAGTAGTTGCTGCAGGGGAATTGGCTAAGCCAGGGTCCCCCTGTGTTCCCCAAGTAAACCCACCCAGATTTCTGGGGGCACTCCCACCACCTGGGGGATTACTGCTGACAGTGATAGGTGGTGTGACAGGAGTAATTGGAGGAACAGTTTTGTTTTTAGCCCTTGGGCAACCGCTGTCAGTTTTCCAATGCCCAGGAGTTTTACACTCATGGCAGTAGGGCTTTTTAGCTGTGGTAGAGGAGGGAGCTTGGGACCCACCACCCTGTGTGGAGTTTTGGGGCCCTGAGGAAGATTTCTCTTTTGCTTTATCCCCACCCTTCTCTTGAGGCTTGGTGGTATCTTTCTTTTGGTCACCACCCTGGTTTTTAGGCCTGATCCTGGTCCTGACCCATTTATCTGCCCTCTTTCCCAATTCTTGGGGAGAGGTCAAATCTGAGTCTACCAGGTGTTGATGGAGAAGCTGGTTTTGACAATTCCTTAAAATCTGCTCTCTCATCATCAAATTGTACAATCCTGTATAATCAGACACCTTACTTCCCAGCAACCAACCCTCCAAAGCCTTAGTGGCACATTCCACATATTCAGACCAGTCCTGAGTCTGTGTCTTCTGGGTGTCTCTGAACATTAACCTGTACTGTTCAGTGGTTAAGCCTAACCCATCAACTAGGACACTCTTCAGGACTCTGTAATTTCTGACATCCTCTTCTCTAACAGTGAGGAGTCTGTCTCTGCCTCTTCCTTCAAAGGAGAGCCAGAGGATTGCTGCCCACTGGTCTTCAGGAACCTGCTGCACTTTGCAGGCTCTCTCAAGAGCAGTCATCCATTTGTGGATGTCATCCCCACTTTTGTAGGGGGGCACAACCTTAGACAGGTTCCTATTATCAAAGACCCTATCTTTGTCCCTAGGGACAATGCTGCCACCAGTGGGTATGGACCCACTCTCTGTAGGTTGCCTAGCCTTGTTCAGTTTTTCTTCCATCAGGGCTACTTCTAGCTCCTGCTTCCTGATCCTCAGCTGGGCTTCCTGCATTCTGGCCTCATGTTCCCTCCTCTGAGGGGTGGTCATCCTTCTCCTGGAGTGACCTTGAGAGCCTCTAGAGCCATGGGAAGCATTGGATTCACCTGAGCGATTCCTTTGCCTCCCAAGCCCTGTGTTAAGTCCACTGGGGAGATCCAATGGGGTAAACCCACTGTCAGTCCCCAATAGCCTTAGTTTAGCTGGGCCAAGTATAACACTTGGCACTGGGCTAGTTCTCCCTTCATCCCCACTCACATCTGTATCCCCCTCACTTTCCTCCTCTGTAGTATGGTGCTCATCTAAGGGATGGCTATTGGAAAGGGGTACCTCAGTGGCATCTTCAGAAGGGGGGCCTCCTGTTCCTGTCCCTAAGGGGGCTAACTGGGAAGCTTTCTTGAGCTCTCTTTGATTTTCATCATTTTGCAAGAGTTCTCTGAGCTCAGCAGAGGTAGGGTTCTTGGGCTGTTTAAGGCCTCTAAGAGTTGCCAAATGCCTGAGCTCATTCTGATTAAGGGTAGCAAAGATGGATGGTGCCCTCTGGGGGTCACTCTCAACAGAGATGGGTACAGTGGACCCCTCTGCCCCAGCCATTGCTCTTAAGTGTGGGTGGATGTGTTGCAATCTACCTACACTTGGGTTTACCTACTAAACCTATCTAGTAGTTGTAGTCAGGGTGTGCTACTCCCTTTGCTCTACAACAACTAAGTTCAGTAGAACTTAAGTATATCTAATCTTGTTTTATATGTACCTATAGGTACCTATGTGATCTTTCAATTGGTAACCAAGAGATTACAATGGTAAAACACAGCAAGCTCAAATCCAACCGCTGCTCACCAATGTGAGAAGTTGGCCTGGTATATGCTGTTCACTAGTTCTAGTGACCACCTTGTACCATGCCAAGCAACCCTTATGGTGTGGTTGTAAGTCAACCTTTTCGGACTAGCTGCCCTAGTGGTAGCGTAGGCTAAGCAGTCTTTGAGGCTAAACTCGTGAAACGTGTTAAGCCAGCTGTTTTACCAAATGCAACCCCCTTTTATACCAATGAAAGGACACCACACAGATATATATTCAAAATATATATGTATTTATTTCTCAAAGTAACCCCTAGTCTCTTTATGAGCACAAGAGCACAAATCGTCAAAGAAGATTATAACAGAATACACAGAAGTTGCACTTTATATGGATAGGCCCTGGTGGCCGCTCAAACCATATACTAAAATAGTGGTATAAGTACCACGAACAGAAAAGGGAAAAGGCCTAGGGCCTCTAGAATCGCTGGGCCTACAAGGAGCTAACTTCAGTTAGTGACCAGGAGGTCCACGGGTCGCGTGTGCAGAGCAAATAGTCACACGCGAGCTCCCATAGGTTTTCAATGGGTGCGTAAAAAGTACAAAGTTACTGCAAAGAGGATCTTCCGGATGGACTAGGAACTTAAGATTGGAAACACAGACACTAGAGATGATTCTCTACACTTGGGCACCGGAGTGCCAGCTTTACCTCACCCACAGGAAGCGGGTGCATAGGCGTCGAAGTGCGTCGGGTTTCTTCTATCTGTTCAATGGAGCCTGGGGGCAAAGATGCTGCAGGCGACCGGTCCGGAAGAGATGCAGTGGATCCAAGAGTGGATCGGAGATGTTGAAGACCTGTAAGCAGAGGGGAAAGTGTTCACAGTCACTAGCCAGTGACCAGCGTGGCACCAGGTGGGTACCAGGCGATGTCGGGTGCAAACAGGAAGAAAGGTGTAGCTTGTCTCTGCAGCCACGTGGTCCCTGAAGGTCGACGACGTCCAGGAGTCAAGTCACGAGCTGTCCCACGCAGGCTCTCGCTGTCGGCGGTGTCGGCAACTTGATCGAAGCAAACAAGCCTTGGCAAAAGCAATTGTTGTGGAAGATGAAATAAGCTGATGGTTCTGACCAGCAAGGTCAGAGGGATTGCTCCTTTGGAGGGGAGCAAGGGCCAGTCTGGAGCAACCAGACCAGCGGTGTATTTCGTGAAGTTCGTCGCCAAGATGGCCACTAGCCAGCGGGCCAGCAACCGGTTAGGCGCGTCGAGTGGCAAAATGCAGAAGGGCCCCACGCAGGTCGTGGAGATGCTGGAGGGCTCACCTTTGGTGCAGATGCTGCTCGGGTGTTGGGCTTCTCAGATCCCAAAGCACAACTTGGAGGGAGCCTCGGTTGTTGCGCTTGCAGCTTGTCGTGGTCTTTTCAAGATGGCTGGCTCCACGTGTCTCGGTGCCTCCACGGGTCTCCTCTTTTCAGGGACTGTGGATCGGGCGGTGAGAGGTCTGGAGGTCCAGGTCTTGTCAGTCTCTGGGCTCGGGCTCCGGCGGGAGGCGGCGGCAAAGCAGACGTTGATTCGCTGGATGGTGCTTGCGTTAGCAAGGTGGTCACTCCCTGACCACAGGGGAGATTGGCTTCAGTCCTCTGTGCGGCAGAGCGTCGAAGTTCCCGTTTTCTTCTTAGTTTCAAGTTGATTCCAGTATGTCTGAAGTCTTAGGACACAGCTCCTACCTTTAAGCGGATTCTAGGGGCCGGACTACCTGCTAGGTCCCTCCCTAAGGGTGGGACCAGGAAGGGGGGTGGTTACACCCCCAATCCTTTGTCCAGCTCGCCCCAGGCCCGGGACTGGTGTGCCCCAGGACCGGTTTGAACTGGCATATGCACCGAGGCTCCTTGTGAGCCTCAGGCATGTCTGGTTTCTTTCAAGCCCTACCTGACCAATACACAAAATCCTGTCTGGGGTGGTGCACGCACCTCCCCTGGCAGGAAACCCTTTGTCCACACCTCCCAAGCTGGAAGGACTCCCAGCAGCAGGAGGGCAGACTTGTGTCTGTGGTGGCAGCATCCATTTTGTGGAGCTGAGGCTATGTCTGATTTTACCCGGGTTTCAGGTACTGTACATGTCGTGCCCCTCTAGAAGGGTGGAATGCTAACCCCGTCGACAGAATTGGCGAGGGGTTAGTATTCCAATTCGTATGACACCTTACTCGACATGTTTTGATAAAGCCAAACCAAAGTTAGCATCTAACCGCGAGGTTCATATTGCACTTAAGAGTATATGGTATGACGATATCTGGAAACAGTAGAAGGAAGTTGTTCCGACCACTGCAGACAGGCTCAGCTCATGCCAGAGCACCATCTCACATGGAACCAAGCACTCTGCCTTCAGGATTGTTAAGGCCTGCCATAGGAGTGACTTATAGGTTACCAGGTGTCCCATTTAAGGTTAGGTATAGGTATACTACACCTAAGTAAGAGGTGGTTACACCAACTTACCCCAGCTGAGTGATCAGCCAGTTGTGTCAAATTTGTTAGGCCAAGCCTGGGGTGGCATAATACATGCTTCAGCCCCTGGCAGGCCTTAGATACACCAATGCCCTGGGTACCTAGTGTACACTGGTACAGGGGCTCACAAGGTGATCCAACCAATTGGGTATGTACCTAGGGTACATGGAGTCCATTTTAAAGAGAGAACAGCCAGGCTGAGATCCTGAATGGCAGGATCTCAGGCCAACTAAGTCGAAAAACCAGCTAGACACTAGGCAAAAATTTGGGGGTAACCATAGTCAGATATCCACCTTCCTACATGACCGTTGCCAGTGGAACGGGAAGGGGTGCAACTCTAGAGATTTCGGTAGCTCAAAGGGGATGGAATTGGATGAAGGCTCTTCAGTCTTCAAATTGGAAGGAGCTGGTTGCAGTCCTGAAGGCATTTTTGTTTTTCCCCCCTGTTGTTGACCACTACAGTGTGTGTGCGGATGGACAATCAGATCATCCACTCCTATCTGACCGGCTGGGTGGAATGGCTCCACTATGTTTCTCCTTTCGCACAGGATTTGTCTTTGGGCTGAATCCCATCACCTGGCTCTCTGGGTAGTCTTTCTTCTGGGGAAGGAACCTGGGCCTACTGATGCTCTGAATCAGTGGCTTCGATACTCTGAGACAACGTGTCTGGTTCTGGTGATCTTTCAGTCCATTCTTTCTCAGTTTGATCTCTGGTGGCTGGATGTGTTCGCCACTGTGGAGATTGCCCTTCTTCCCCGCTTTTGCTGTCTGCTTCCGTCCTTGAGAGCTTGGGCGGTGACTGCTCTGGCTGTTTTCGGGCCCAGTGGTCTCCTTTATTGTTTTCCACCCATCCCTATCCTTCATCGGGTGGTTTAGAAGGTGGTACAGGAATAGGCGGAGATTCTGTTGATTATCCCAGGTTTAAGGTGCCTTTGGTTCCCTCGTCTTCTTTGTCTGTCAGTCGGCCTCATTGGGTTTTACCGATCCATCTGTTCCTGTTGCATCAGCCACTTCATCTGCTGGATGCTCTTCACAGGTTTCAGCTTGTAGTTTGGCACTTGAGAGGCTGCCCCTCTTACAATGAGGCTGTTCTTTGGATTTTGCTCCATGGATTCAACAGTCCCTGTGGCCGTCCAGCCTTATGGCCATCATTAGTGGCATTTTTTAGTCTGGTGCCAGGTCAAGGGGTTGTCGTTTTCCTCTGGTATCCCTACAGCTGTGTTGGAGTTCCTTTGGGATGGTTGTCAGCTTGGCCTAGCTGTGTCTACCCTCCGTAGTCAGTGAGCAGCTGTTCCAGATCTTTGGGGTCTGGTGTTTTGTCTGTTGCTCCTCTGGTGGCTGGCTTGCTGCATAGCTGTTTTATTATGCAACCTGTTGTTCATTCCACTGTGCCTTTTTGGGACCTGCCTCTGGTGCTGCAGGGTTTGTGAGATGCTCCATTTGAGCCTTTGAAGTCTGCTACCTTCTAGTTTCTTTCGGCCAAGGTTGTTTTTCTAGTGTCCATTTCCTCTGGGAGACAGGTGGTGGTGATTCAGGCATTGATGTCCTCCCCTCCATCATTTGTTTTTTCCTGGACAAGATGGTGCTTCGTCCTAGTCCGGCCTTTCTCCCTACAGTAGCGTCCTCTTTTCATTTGGATTCTGACATTGTTTAGCATACCTTTTTTCCGTCTCCTCTGTTTGATGAAAGGGTGCTTTTTCATTCTCTTGATGCACTTGATGCACTTTTCTGTGTATTGCTAACGCACTGCTGTGTTTCGCAAGTCTGTTGCTTTGTTTGTCTCCCAGGGTTTGGCAACGAGGGGTCTTGGACTTGTCTCTCTACCTTGTCACGTAGGATTAAGCTGGCCATTTTTCTTTCCAATTCCTTGTCTGGCCTGTATGTTCTAAAGTTTTTTCCTGGATGGTCTGCTTGGGGTGTTTCTGCCTAATGGGGGGAGTTTCAAGGGGCTTCTGTTCGGGAAATTTATTTTACTGAAACTGAGGCTTTGCCCTACTGTTTGCAATTGGAGGGTTACGAATCCTCGAATTTGGCTTATGCTGTTTTGAGTTCTGTGGGCCTTCCTGCAGTTCAGTGTTGTGTGCGTCATTGCATTGCATTCTCTTGGTTTGCTATGTTTGTGGTCTGTTTGCCAAAATCAGTTTCTTGGCTTAGGTGTGTAATTATAAGTAAAGACTGTGAGAGGAAGATAGACGAGGTGGTAATGCCCGGTTACTTACCGGTAATTTTTATTACTCCGAGTCCATGTGTTCCTCGTCACAGTCTTGAGTTCCTGCCCGCCTCTCCCTGTTGTGCAACTGATTTCTTTCTATGCTTGCTTATTTTGGGAAGTTCAGCCCAGGGCGTGATGTATGTATACTCATAGGTATGGGGGCCATTTTGGATTTGGGAAGGAAAAGTCAAATTTGGTAATTATGTTCTCCATGAATGGAAATTAGCTCATATGTAAGGACTGTGACGAGAAAGACATGGACTCAGTGTAATGAAAATTACCAGTAAGTAACCGTACATTTCTCCTTTCTTTACCTCAGTGAATTAACCCTTTGACCTTTAACAGCCTAGGTCAAAACAACTTCTTTGCCTCAAAATAATATGGGATCATTTTGACTTGTTTTGAATGTGTCTGTTATAGTCACTGTAACACTGTAGTTAACTTGGGGGGATGTGCAAGAGTTTGGACCGAGAATAAAGGAGGTAAATTAATAATAATAATAGGGCATTCTGGCAGTGCTCCACGGACTGGTCTGACAGGCCAGTGTGTAGACCGTTGTTCAAGCTGATTGTGGGCCACCTTTGTTGTCTGAGGAACCAGTTTTTACTGTTGATTTCTCTGATTTTATCACAAACATTGCCTGCAGCAAATACAAATGCACACAGTCTCATTTACCTTGATAAATACTTAGATGGAGTTTCATTACAAGTTGAAGACTGTCCTGATTTGCAAATGAATGAATGAATTGGATACTTGTAGAGCACTCTGCCACTCCAAAGGAGCATCCTGGTGCTAACACGGACACAGCAGTGCTTCAATCAAACAAGAAAAAGGTAATACATCAGAGAATAAGGGGATAGCAGTGCAAATCAGAGGCTGCAAAAAGCCAGGTCTTCAACTGCTTTGTAAAACCTACTTCTGATTCAATTAATCTTAAATGGTTGGGAAGTTGGTTCCATGTCTTAGTACCCAGAACTGCGAAAGATTTACCTCCTAGAGTTCTGAGTCTAAAAGACATAGGATTTAAGAAGATTCGCTAGGGAAGATCTCAGGGTCCTTTTAGTGGTATAGGGTGTGATTCTGCCCATTAAATATCTTGGCCCAGTAGATCTGTAGGCTCTAAATGTAAATAAAATAATTTTAAAAAGGACCCTTTTTTGGTCTCGCCTGACCCAGCGCATGCGCTGGTCTGGCGAGACTTATTGAGAGGGCTCCAAAAAGTGCTACCAGGCCAGCCTAGAGCTACAGTGCATGTGCGCGGGCGTGCGCGCCACGCTTTACCGCGATTACTTTCACTTTCGCGGCTGCACGGCCACTTTGATGTTTGACGCTTGGCATAGCCAATAGGTCTCGCTTTTGGGACCTTTTAAGTATTTAGTTATGCAACTGTTGCATGGCTAAACACTTATAAGGTCCCAAAGGCGAGACCTATTGGCTATGCCAATGCTTGTTTCAGTGGCAACCAATGTAAGGCTTTCAAAGCTGCCAAGGCCGATGATTGTCGGGGAAGTTTCAATACCAATCTGGCCGCCGCATGTTGCACCATCTGAAGTTTCTGGATAATTTGTTTTGAGGATCCTGCATACAAACTGATGTAGTAAACCAATCTAGAAGTTATCAATGCAAAAGCAACTGTCTTTCTTGCCGTCAATAAGAGGTAGTCAAAAAACATTCTCAGGGATTTTATAAGAATAAAACACGTCCCTGCTGCTGCAAGAGCTTGTGGGCTACCTTTTAAAGCTTGTGACTCACTAATAGGAACCACTTTGATTTTGGTGCCACCAGTGCCACTGGGCCTAAAACCTCTTCTGCAAGGATAGGGATTTATTTCCCTCCACTGATTTCCTGACAACAGGATTGCAGATTTTTTCATCTG
Organism: Triturus cristatus; assembly: GCF_964204655.1. Taxonomy (NCBI): domain Eukaryota; kingdom Metazoa; phylum Chordata; class Amphibia; order Caudata; family Salamandridae; genus Triturus; species Triturus cristatus. The sequence goes on from NC_140594.1 coordinate 886,960,925, forward strand.
CATACTTCAACACGTGTGACTGAACAACTTTCAAAATTACTTGCAGGGGTTTCAGTCTTTTCTCTGCAGATTGCAGACTCTTCTGGGGGTCAAGATGGATTTTTGTTAGCTATAAGCCGAATTTAGAAACACAAATCACTACATTTATGACTGCAGGAAATTCACAAAAGGTAATATTTGACTCCGGTGTGGCATTACCCCATAAGCAAGGAATATTATGTGGAAATACATACCAGGTATATGGCGGGTATTCGGTATTTGGCCATGAAAGTTTGTGAGTTTATGAACATTCTAAAATACCTTTCCAGCTCTTTCATACCATGGAAATGGTCTGAAATTTCAGGCTTGGAAGGGCAGGGTCAAATTCCTTTGCAATGTGTGAAGGGTAGTGGAACATTTCCAAGCTTTGTGCTGGAAGCATGGGCAGGAGTTTCTCTGTATGTATGATGTGAGTTTCACCAATTGGTGAAAAAAAAGAAAAGAACATAATTGTGCCATTACACAAAGGCAATGGCTTTTAACAAGGTAGTGTGTGTACAGTTCTACATTTTGAAAATACTGATATCAAAAAGGAAGCGTCACAGCCCTATGCAAAATCTTAGTAAATCCAGGCCAAAGTATTTTTCTGAGCTTCAACTGAACTCCCAAACAGACAGGTAAGCAGATTTTGTTAAAGGCAAACCTTAATACAGTACAATCAGTATAAAATTTAATGGTCCAGGCTAAATTACATTTACAAGTAAGAAAGGCAACACAAAAGCATCTCATAAATGGTTGAAGGATTATTGTCGGGAGAAAAAATCCCTATTGTAAATACTAAGGGCCTCATTTACAATATTTTGCCATAGGGCAGCGCCGCAAGCCTAGCTGCTGTGCTGCGTCTATTAGATATGGTGCATTGCTGTCCTCTTTCCCCGCTCTGGCACTCAATTGGCTGCCATGCACCAATGCATGCACCCTTGCACCATGGTGTAAGGGTGTCTGCGTTGTGGGAAACATTGTTTTTGTGCAGGAAGGGACACCTTCCTGCACAAAAACCATAAATGGAAGCAATTTCCTCCTTTTGTGTGTGCTGCTGACTGCAGCACACATAGAGAGAGGAAAAGCCGAGGAGAAATAAAGTTATTTCTCCTGTTTGCATCTCCCTAAGCCTCCCCTGGGGAGACATAGGCTTTTGACGCAATCCCAGGTTTACAGAAAGCTGTCAATCTGAAAATGTGTCAAATGTCATGAGTGTTGCATGGGAACACCCACCGTAATGCCCTTGGCACTCCTCCCCATCCAAGTGCGAGGCAACGCAGTGACTTGCGCTGTATTGCCTCACACCATATCTACAAGGCCATGAAAAGCCACGCAGGGTGGCTTTACGAGGCCTCATAGAGATGGGTAAATCCACTGCGCCGCTGAAACGTCATAAAAAGTAACGTTCCGGCCGCACAGGGGCCTTGTAATGTGGCCCTAAGTGGAAAAGTTCCAGTGTTAATTCATAGAAAGTCCTTAAACCTGTTAGTAAGCATACATACTGGACTGAATAAATGGTATTATCTCAGAAACGGATGCTTCAAACCAGAAGAGATATCACTTTTGCTTTGAGAATGTTTTTTCAATGGTACAGCTTACAATACTGAGCTTAGTTGTTCTCTGAAAGAAACAAGGAATGCACAAGGCTCGCCTCCTCACAATCAAACACTGCCCGGATTTTCTTTATCTTTTACTAGGAACATGTTAGAAGGATTTGGTTCTGCGTCTGAAGGTATTTCCGCCATAGAGATGTTAATATGTCTAGCAATGCTAAAGTTGAGGGTGGTGGTTCTATTGCTATTTCAAACAAAAATGAAGACGATGACTGTATGTGCACTACATACTGAGCCAGCTTTAGTGATTGTAGCGCCCGGTGCGACAGCCTTGTTTGGCGACCCACCCCTCATGACCTTCTTCTCCACAAATTCCCTCACTACCACTCTACAGCATTGCCACTCACCTCTCTAATGCCCCTCTCAGGCATACATCTGATTTGTTTTTAAAGTCCTGCTCTCACACTTAGTTATGTGATCTGCATGGTACACTTTCTTTGCAGCAGGCACATTATCCGTCAGCGCTACATTATGGTGAGTAAAAACTGCAGCTAAACAAAATTCCCATCTTTCACCAGCAGTAACATTAAACATTAGCTTGGCATTTTTATTGTTGACTGAAAACTGCTGGACGCACAAGGATGTTCATTAGCTTTTAATCTCAGAAGTTATTTTTAAACACAGCACCCCCCCACCAAAGTCAGCCGCAGGTGTGACTTAAACGGTTGCACCGCCCTATAGCCAGCCGAATAGTGATCCAACAGCACATCGACAACACCAAACTTGCTTCTTCTCCGACATCTACCCCTCTATGTTACTTCTCACAATGGACAGCCTTCAAAACCCTGCATTTTGAAAACCGTATTCACCTCCTCAACTCCCTCAAAGCCACCTCTTATAAGGATAATTCCTCACCATCTTCTTTCTTCAAAACCCTCTCTGGAAAAGCTCTCTCATTCCTATTAAACTTTGTCATACCTCTCTAGGTCAAGGAGTCTTCCAAGAAAGTCTCAAAACAGGTCAGAGAGTCACACTAGATCTCTGTTAACCTCCTCAACTACTGGCCAAACGCTCATCAGGCCTTTATTGAAAAGTAGTCCACACACACTGCAATAGAACATATTTGACAACCATCTCCTGCATTATTACCAATATGGTTTCAGATCATGCTTAAGCATAGAGACAGCTATCTTGCAAATTGTAGACAACACCTTCCTTAGCATAGATAAAGATGACCCCTGCCTCCTTTTACTTCTAGACCAGGTGTCTCCAACCAGTCGATCGCGAGCTACTAGAAGCTCGCAGAAACCTTCAGAGTAGCTCCCAGCCTTTGGTTCACTTTTAACTGCGGATTGTGTAAGTGTTGCATTTTCTTTTTAAAGTTAAGGAAAGGCTATGTTTATTTCGCATTATCAGGCTGCAGATAGCAGAGCCTGATAAGGAGCAGTGCGCCACTCAGATTTATGACCCATGTGGGTCACAGAGGTTCAGAATGGATGTATTTAATTCTTAAATAAAAGCCCTTCTGAACTCAATATTGGAGCACGAGAAGAACATGAAATGTCTGAATGTTTTTAATTGAGAGAAAATTACAAAGAAGAGTTCACTTTATAATTAAGCAAACCCTTCATTTTGATTGTTTTCCTTTTCAAAGTGTCACATTCACAGACAGCAGGCATTTTGCTCCCAGTGGCTAGTAGACAGTGCCATATTTATAATTGAAAAATATAGGCATTTTCTTTAAAATGGGAGAAATGTAAAGTGAAGAAAAATGTTTACATGAAATGTTGTCTTAATGTTTTCTCTACTTTAAAGGAAGCCAATTAAGTCCTGATGTTTCATGAAGCATGTTTCTTCACCTTATATTCCTCACATGTAAACAAATGATTATTTTCCCGTTATAAATATGGCACCATGTCTACATGGCACTGGGAGTAATATGCCTGCTGGTTTTAAAAACACTTTTACATGGGAGATAATAAAAATGATGAGTTTTATGTAATGCATATTAACAATAAGTTAACTCTTCAGTTTAATTTCCTCCCATTTCAAAGTGTCACATTTACACACAGCAGTCATTTTGCTCCCAGTGGCTGGTAGACATGCTGCCATATTTATAACTGAACAGTACAGCTATTCTTTTCAATGAGAGAAATTTAAAGTGCAGAAAAATGTTAAACCTAGTGCAGAAAAATGTTCCTTATTAGGAATATTTTTGCAGAACATTTTTCTGCACGTTATATTTCTCCCATTAAAAAAAAATGTTTTTTTGTTTTTGTTGTACACATAATGGTGCCACATATGGCGAAAGGTAGGTCCTGTGCCACAAGTACATATGACACAGGCTCTCAGTCACCCATACACATATATCCCATTCCTTCACACACATGTTCATACATCCCCACAGACCATGACTCACGGACGTACATAGCAGCCCTATCATAGTACCCCTAGTAACAATATTTTGTTCAAACCATAGTGTCGGGCTCCATAGAGATTAGGTTTAAAGTCCATGAAGCTGTACGAGGAGGTGTCAGATAACAATGGGCGAGTTACTTGGCCTTCAGTAGCTTACGACGATTCTCACTGATCTGAAGTAGCTCTCAATACAGAAAAGGTTTAACCATCGACCATCCTACTCTCCTCGACCCCCTGAAATCTTCTCTGTGATTTGCCGGCATTAGTTTTGAATGACTCTTCTTGGATCTATCCAACCCACACCAGTTCAGTCATATGGTCGATTCCAGGTCACAGAAGGTCCCTATCACCTACACTGTTCCAAATAGTTCTTTCTTACCCCATTCATCTACATACAGAAATGTTAGACTGTACTCGCTGATAACAGCTCCCAGATTTCACCAAAAAGGCATTGAGACACAACTTTACTTGAAAGTCTCCTCCACACCAGAAAGTCAGTACTTAAAACACTGCCTGCACCTCACTGAGAACTAGATGCCCAGCACTTGCATGAAGAAAAACCCCACCAAGGCAGATTCCAGCTATTCACCATGACCCACAAGCAACGACTAATTTGACTCGAAGACATGAACATATATGCTTTTGAGCACCACCTTTACCCAACAGGAAGTCATCTGGGTTCACACTCGACATCATACTCGCTCTCAACATGAAAAAAACACAACAGCATGGTACTTGTTCTCTCTCCTACAGACAGGGAAACATTCCGCCCAGAAAAGGCACGTGGAACTGCCAAACCTTACTTCTAGAGGATAGCAATGCCCGTCTCCACAACTTTCCAAACTTCATAATGTCCCCCGTGTCCTACATCCACAGCATGCCACATCAAGGGCATGAAGAAATATGACTAGATTATCCCCACCCCGATGGAATTCCACTTACTCACCTTGCCCGGCCACACCATCCTCAAAACAAGTGGCAGAATCTGCAACATCATCATGACCGGTAACCCGCCCTATCTAGATGACAAGCTTGCCATCTGCAGTGGTTCTCAGCACACCTGCCGGTAGGACACCATCTGATTAGAGATGATGAAGTTCAAAGAAGACAAAAACTACTATGCACCATGACCTGAGACAACATCCTCTTATCCACCAGGACTGCCTAAAACAGGACCCCTTTAGGAAAGAGCAGAAGAGACATGTCTTCAAGAACACTATATCACTATGCAGTAACAGTCCACTTCTACTTTCAGAACTTAGGTACCTCTCTGATCACTAGTTGAAGGTATATATTAGGATTTTTCCCTGAACAGCGTTTTGCTATTTTTTAGTTAGATCTACACTATATAAATGCCATATACATGCATACTTACATATATACCTACATACTATTCAAATCATTAGAAACAGTCATTCAAAAGATATTTTGCAAACTATTTCATTGCTACTAAAGCATCAGTTAGCCTGTAGGAACCTGGGGTTTCCAGGCTCTATAGGCGGTAACGTGGCGCGAGCCGGTCGGGCAACCAGAGGGCTATGTGTTAAGCAACCATACACCACACGCTTCTCATGGACTAGGGACACACACAATAAGGGACGCCACACCGTTGAAATTATGCAAATACTTCAAGTTTATACAAGTAGGGCTGGTTAGATGCAGTTCAAGAGATAACAGTGTCATGCATGAGTTGTAATACAGACATTGAGCATACACAGGCCATACATGAGAGATGAATGCAGTTCCTAATCTAGACATGCGGTTCATGGATATGGCTAGGCACAGGTGATTCTAGCGCTGCGCGCGTTAAGAAAGGTTTCTCTGAACGGGGCATCTAGCACAGAACAATACTCGTGATGGGTGACACTGAATACTTCAACACGGAGCCTGTAGAACGAAGCGCTCCTTATAATCAGTGACACGTAACCCTTTGAAGTAGAGCATGTAAACTAAGCGCTACTCGTAGTCAAGGACAGGTACTACGATCAAGCAGAGCACATGAAGCAACGCGCTTCTCGTAATCACGGGCATGTAATACGTTTAGGCAAAACATATGGAGCAGTGCGCTTCTCGTAATCACGGGCATGTAATACTTTCAGACAAAGCATATGGAGCAATGCGCTCTCGTAATCACGGGCATGTAATACTTTCAGACAAAGCATATGAAGCAATGCGCTATCGTAATCACGGGCATGTAATACTTTCAGGCAAAGCATATGAAGCAATGTGCTTCTCGTAATCACGGGCATGTAATACGTTTAGGCAAAACATATGGAGCAGTGCGCTTCTCGTAATCACGGGCATGTAATACTTTCAGGCCAAACATCTAAAGCAACACGTTCATAGTCACTGGCTCCTGGGACGTGGAAACGGAGCAGGGGAAACAAGGCGCCGCTCACAATCCAGGCTAGTCAGTTTCTGTAGAGTGGAGCTTCCAGCGGGGAGCGCCACCAGACTCGAGGAGCAAGTTTTTGGGTGCTGGTGCAGTTCGTGAGGCACCGCGCTCAGTTACGCTGAAGTGGGCACACAGAAAGGATCCCTCGGCGGGGTCTCTCCGTCGCGCAGGCAAGGGGGGGGAACTCCCACAGAGGGGACAACCCGGGCCGGGTGCGGTGAGGTTCCCAGACCAGCAGGGGGCGCACCAAGGGGAATCCCGGCCTCCGGGCTTACCTCCGTCTCGACGTCTGCAGGCGTCCGCCCTCACGACGATGGGGGAACTCGGCCCCGATCTTGCTCTTCTCCTCACACGGCTGCGACGGCAGCGGCGGGGCCCCGGGCTTCTCCTGGGCCTCGCGATACAGCAGGGCACTTCTCCAGGCCTCCAGGCCGCGGCGGTGAGTGCGCTGGCTTCGTCGACGCCGGGGGGGGGCTCAAATTAAGGATGGGGGTAAAGTGCTCAGCGGAGCACGCTGCCGGGGGTCCCAGACCAGGGCAGGGAGCGCCGGGGTCACAGCGCTAGTACCTGGTCGATCCCCGGTGGCTTAGCAATCGGTTTAGTAATTAGTTCAATAGGTTAGCTTGGACACGCAGTCTCAGCTCTGGCATTCAAGGCTTACAACTCGCTCTTGTCATGCAGTCTCAGTTCTTGAAGTCAGGTTTCAGTTCTCAGTTGACAGATGAAGTCTTTTGGCGCAGATGTATCTGGCGCCCTTAAGGGGTTCTGTTACTGGGGGTAGGAATGGAGAGGGCGACTAGATCCTTCCTAGTCAGGCTGGCAGAGAGTCTCTGGGTCCTCCTACTACTGGGCAAGATCAGTGGGATTCACAGGGCACCTCACTCACTTAAGAGGCAGTACCTAAATCCTGTCACTCTCAGAGGCATAAGTCCCTGGCTAGGCCCTACCGCCTACACTCCTGGTGGATTCTTCCAGCTCTGCTTCACCCCAATGGCCAACTCACCACAAAAGTTTCCCTCCCACTCTTAAGTAGCCCTAGGTCAGGTGACCTCTAGCCAAGGCGGCAAAAGTAAAACCCCACCTCCCTTCTAGAAGGTTCCAGCATCTTCCAGGAGCTTCCCCACTCTACCTATGGGACAAAAAGGCGGGCTGGTGTCGCAACATTGTTGTGGGTCCCAGCCAGCTCCTGGCAGCTAGGGTGCTACTATGAAAAACGACCACCCTGCAGTAGCAGGGGTCTGTGGCAGCCATCTTGGGAGAAGGGCGCACCTGCACCTTAACACTGTCTGGCAATGAAAAGGCGCCCGGAGACCTAGTCCAACATAAAAATGAGGGTGGAAAAAATGAGGCACGATACAAAAATAGAAGGGGAGACCACCCTAGGGCTGACAGGTCCAACATGCGTCCCCCCCAGCCGAAAGAGGGGAGAGCTACCCAACCTCTAGGGAGTTCTCTTCACTAAGGCGGAAAAACCTGGAGAGACCGTCAGCATTGGCGTGGTCAACTCCGGGCCGATGTTCCACCCGAAAGTCCATCCCCTGTAGGGAAATGGACCACCTCAACAACTTGGGGTTTTCGCCTCTCATCTGCATGAGCCAGCGAAGGGGGCGGTGGTCGGTCTGGATAAGGAAGTGAGTGCCAAAGAGGTATGGCCTCAACTTCTTCAGAGCCCATACCACCGCGAAGGCTTCTCTCTCAATGGTGCTCCATCGCCGTTCCCAAGGGAGGAGTCTTCGAGATATGAAGGCCACAGGTTGGTCTTGGCCCTCGGTGTTGAGTTGCGAGAGCACCGCACCTATGCCGTGCTCTGAGGCGTCTGTCTGTACAATAAATTCCTTGCTGAAATCGGGTGTTGCTAGTACTGGAGCTGTACACATCGCATTTTTCAGCGTGTCGAAGGCTTCTTGGCATGCAGCTGTCCATATGACCTTGCGAGGTTGTTTCTTTGAGGTCAACTCCGTCAAGGGGGTCACGATGGTACCATATCCCTTGACGAACCGGCAGTAATACCCAGTGAGGCCGAGGAAAGCTCGGACCTCTGTTTGGGTCTTGGGGGGCTCCCAAGCCAAGATGGTTTCAATTTTGGCCTGGAGGGGTTGCACCTTACCTCCACCCACCAGGTGTCCCAGGTACACGACAGATCCCTGTCCAATCTGGCACTTGCTGGCTTTAATGGTTAAGCCAGCGCGTTGCAGCGCCTGCAATACCTCCTGGAGGTGTTGCAGATGGTCCTCCCAGCTGCTACTGAAGACAGCTATGTCATCCAAGTAGGCTGCTGAGAAGGACTCCAGGCCAGATAGTACCTGATTCACTAACCGCTGGAATGTGGCCGGAGCATTTTTGAGCCCAAAGGGCATCACTCGAAATTGGTAGTGGCCCTCTGGGGTGGAGAACGCTGTCTTCTCCCGTGCTCCGTCGGCCATGGCAATCTGCCAATATCCGGACGTCAGGTCAATGGTGCTGAGGTACCGGGCTGCTCCCAGCCGGTCCACAAGCTCATCTGCACGCGGGATGGGGTGAGCATCTGTCTTCGTGACAGAGTTCAACCCCCGGTAGTCCACACAGAACCGAAGTTCTGGCGTCGTACCCGGTGGGGCCGCTTTCGGCACCAACACCACTGGACTAGCCCACGAGCTGCTGGAAGGTTCTATCACCCCCAGCTCCAGCATCTTTGCCACCTCACGCTGGATGCTATCCTTCACTCGGTCAGAGAGCCGGTAAGACTTGTTCTTCACCGGGGGGCTGTCCCCTGTGTCCACATCATGGGTACACCAATGAGTGATTCCAGGCGTCAGTGAGAACAACGAGGCGAACTGTCCCAGGACATGGCGACAGTCCCTCTGCTGCTCTGGGGTCAAGGATGGGGAGAGGACTACACCTTCCACCGAACCATCCTTCTCTTGTGCCGCAAGAAGGTCAGGAAGAGCTTCACTCTCTTCCTCTTCGCTCCCATCCGTCACCATAAGGAGAGCAAGCTCCGATCGCTCATGGTGCGGCTTCAGGCGGTTGACGTGGAGCACCCTTAGGGGCTGACGGGGGGTTTTTACATCCACAACGTATGTGGTCTGGCCTCGCCTCTCCACAATGTCGAACGGGCCAGTCCACCGGTCCTGGAGGGCACAAAGCTCCCCAGGTTCCATAACCCACACCTTCTGTCCAACGTCCAACTCGACCGTCCGAGCGTTGCGGTCATACCACTCCTTCATCACGGTCTGGCTAGCCTCCAGGTTCTCTGTGGCTGCCTTCCACAGCTTGGCCATCTGGCTGCGGAACGCCAGCATGTAGCTGACAATGTCACGGGGAAGCTTCTGTGAAGTCTTCTCCCACCCCTCTTTCACTAAACTGAGGGGACCCCTAACGGGATGGCCATAGAGCAATTCAAACGGGTTGAACCCGACTCCCTTCTGCGGTACCTCCCGATAGGAGAATAACAAGCAGGGGAGGAGGACGTCCCACTTACGCCTCAAGCCCTCTGGAAGGCTTCGGATCATCCCCTTCAATGTCTTATTGAAGCGCTCTACAAGTCCGTTAGTCTGGGGGTGGTAAGGAGTGGAGAACCGGTAGGTCACGCCACACTCCTTCCACATGGCCTGCATGTAGGCCGACATGAAATTTGTGCCCCTGTCCGACACCACGACCTTCGGGAATCCCACTCGGGTAAAAATTCCCAACAGTGCCCGCGCCACCACCGGTGCAGTGATGGTCCTCAGAGGAATAGCCTCCGGGTACCTTGTGGCGTGGTCCACCAAAACCAAGATGAACCGGTGTCCCGCTGCGGTCGGAGGGTCCAATGGCCCAACAATATCGATACCGACCCTCTCAAAAGGGGTCCCGACCACGGGGAGCGGTTCCAATGGGACCTTCAACTTAGTCCCCGTCTTGCCACTAGCCTGACAAGACTTGCAGGTCTTGCAAAAGGTGTCTGAGGCAATCCTCATCCTGGGCCAATAAAAATGGGGGACTAACCGTGCAAAGGTTTTGTCCTGGCCCAGGTGTCCAGCTAAGGGTATCTCGTGCGCTAACTCCAGCAGGAAGGCCCGGTAACATTGGGGGACCACTATGGCCCTCGAAGACCCATGTACCGGCACCCTGGGCTCACTGTATAGGAGACCATCCTCCCAATACACATGATAACCTCCCAGTTCCTGACTGGCCACTTGAGCTTCGGCCTGCCGCCGCATACCCTCAAGAGTGGGGCACGTCCTTTGTGCTTGACAAAATTCCTCCCGGGTAGGCCCTCCTTCCACTTGCCAGTCAGCAAGGGTCGGCAAGTCCTCCACAGGAACGACATCTACCTCCGCGGACTCCGGGGGCACCTCTGCGGCCTCCCCATCCGACTCACGGGGCATGTCCTCTACCACCTCCTTCTTCCCACGTTTGGGTTTGGGTTGGGCCATGATTCCAGGCTCCAACTCCGGGTGAGTTCCATGCCGGGCAGCCATGGACCGCGTGCTCACGCAAGTCCACCCTGGTAATCCCAGCATCTCAGTGTGAGCGTGAAACTCGACGTCCTTCCATTTGGTGTGCTCCAGGTCGTTCCCTAGCAAACACCCCACAGGCAAGGCAGGGCTCACAGCAACTCGCAGTAGGCCTTTGACTCCTCCCCACTCGAATGGAACACGAGCCACTGGATAGTGACTCAAACTGCCGTCAGCCAATACGGCCGGATGGAACTCCTCGGGGACTACTTGGTCTGGGGACACCAGCCGCCGCACGACAGTGGTCATGCTGGCTCCTGTGTCTCTCAGAGCTTCCACCTCCTCCCCATTAATTCTCACCCTCTGCTGATATTTAGCAGTGTTCGGGGGCAGGGACACTACGGGGACCACTTCTTTATCCCCGAGTGAAACCAGCGTCAGGCCTGTCCACTCCCCTTCCCTATCTAAGGGCAGCTCCACCCCAAGCGCTATACTACTCACCCCGGGACTTTTCCCGCCCAATGGGGCTGGTGGTCGCTTGCGACACTTGGGATCTCCTCTGTAGTGTCCAATCTCTCCACACTCGTAGCACCGCACAATCCTTGGCTGCTGACTCCTGTCAGGGTAAGTGGGTCTTGTGGAATTGGACGGGGGTGGGGTTCCTACTCCCTTCCCAAACTTATTTTGGGGACCTTTCGAGAACTCCACCTTTTTATCTCCCCCCTCTTTCTTCTGGGGGAAACCCTGTCCGCCTTTCGAGCCATCTCCCCCGGGGCCCTTGTGAGACACCCGGGTGCTCACCCAAATATCTGCCTCCTCCGCAAGCTCTCAAGGATCCTTCAGCTTGCGGTCCACCAGATGTTGGCGCAGCTCCGGAAAGCTCTTATCCAAGAGGTGCTCCCTTAAAAAAAGATCGTACAACCCTTGGTAGTCCTGCACCTCGCTGCCACGCACCCAACCATCTAGTGCCTTCCTCGCATAATCAAAAAAATCTACCCATGTCTGGGTGGACAGCTTATGGCTGCCACGAAACTTCTGCCTATACTTCTCGGGGTTCAGGCCAAACTTCTTTAACAAGGCCTCTTTCATGGGGGCGTACTTAACCTGATCCGCCTTGGCCAAATATAACAGGGTGTCCCTAACAGTGGGAGGTATATACCGGTAGAGACCACCTCCCCAGTTACTCTCGGGTACCCCATGGGCCGTTAAGGCTACCTCGTATGCCTCCAACCACTTCATAATATCATCCCCTAATGTATAATTGGCTATGACTTCTTTGGGTAGGTAGAATTTTGGTTCTTGAGGTTCCCTGGGTATGCTGCCACCATTGTCTTTGTTAGACGCGTTCAATTGGAGGGCGCGTAACTCCAGCTCTTTTAACTGAAGCTCGTGCGCCAGCTTCTTCTCCTCCATTGCCCATTTCCTATTTTCTCTTTCCTGTTCCACTCTGGCCAATTCCCTTTCTTTCTCATGTTCTAACTTGGCCAGCTCCCACCTTAACTGCCTCTCTTCCCTCCTGTCCTCGTACTCTTCTGGAGACGCGCTCCTCCTGGACCCTGTCCTACTACTGGCCCCAGAACGTCTTCCTGGGGGCACATTCTCAGACATGTCTACATTCAAGATGTCTAGGACTTCCTGGGCGCTCTCCCCCTGAGGTGCCTCTGGCGCTTCCTGTCCCTCATCCCCTCTCCCTTCTGGGTGGGCTTCTACCCATGCCCTAATGGCGGTACGGAGTTCCGGCCCTTTTGCCTTCCGCATCCTGGGCACCCCCATCTCCTGCGCGAACTCCCTTAGTTGCTTCACGGTGTACCCCTCGAGGTCCGCTAGCCGGGATTCCATTCTGGCAGGTGGGGACCTAGACACTAAGGAGAAAATTCCTAGGGTGTAGGCAACAGTCAATAGCTAACCAGGCTTCTTGCACTCTCTACCTGGACAGTGGAACCAATAATCCAGCAACCAATGGTTTTTGAGCTCTGGAACAAAAACGTAGGATAGGCGTTTAATTGTGGCGCCCTTCGCCTCACGGAAGGGTGCTGTATGGTCACAGGTCCCAAGGATCCCACCGCTCGCCAACAATGTAGGAACCTGGGGTTTCCAGGCCCTATAGGCGGTAACGTGGCGCAAGCCGGTCGGGCAACCAGAGGGCTATGTGTTAAGCAACCATACACCACACGCTTCTCATGGACTAGGGACACACACAATAAGGGACGCCACACCGTTGAAATTATGCAAATACTTCAAGTTTATACAAGTAGGGCTGGTTAGATGCAGTTCAAGAGATAACAGTGTCATGCATGAGTTGTAATACAGACATTGAGCATACACAGGCCATACATGAGAGATGAATGCAGTTCCTAATCTAGACATGCGGTTCATGGATATGGCTAGGCACAGGTGATTCTAGCGCTGCGCGCGTTAAGCAAGGTTTCTCTGAACGGGGCATCTAGCACAGAACAATACTCGTGATGGGTGACACTGGATACTTCAACACGGAGCCTGTAGAACGAAGCGCTCCTTATAATCAGTGACACGTAACCCTTTGAAGTAGAGCATGTAAACTAAGCGCTACTCGTAGTCAAGGACAGGTACTACGATCAAGCAGAGCACATGAAGCAACGCGCTTCTCGTAATCACGGGCATGTAATACGTTCAGGCAAAACATATGAAGCAGTGCGCTTCTCGTAATCACGGGCATGTAATACTTTCAGACAAAGCATATGGAGCAATGCGCTCTCGTAATCACGGGCATGTAATACTTTCAGACAAAGCATATGAAGCAATGCGCTCTCGTAATCACGGGCATGTAATACTTTCAGGCAAAGCATATGAAGCAATGTGCTTCTCGTAATCACGGGCATGTAATACTTTCAGACAAAACATATGAAGCAATGCGCTCTCGTAATCACGGGCATGTAATACTTTCAGGCCAAACATCTAAAGCAACACGTTCATAGTCACTGGCTCCTGCGACGTGGAAACGGAGCAGGGGAAACAAGGCGCCGCTCACAATCCAGGCTAGTCAGTTTCTGTAGAGTGGAGCTTCCAGCGGGGAGCGCCACCAGACTCGAGGAGCAAGTCTCTGGGTGCCGGTGCAGTTCGTGAGGCACCGCGCTCAGTTACGCTGAAGTGGGCACACAGAAAGGATCCCTCGGCGGGGTCTCTCCGTCGCGCAGGCAAGGGGGGGGAACTCCCACGGAGGGGACAACCCGGGCCGGGTGCGGTGAGGTTCCCAGACCAGCAGGGGGCGCACCAAGGGGAATCCCGGCCTCCGGGCTTACCTCCGTCTCGGCGTCTGCAGGCGTCCGCCCTCACGACGATGGGGGAACTCGGCCCCGATCTTGCTCTTCTCCTCACACGGCTGCGACGGCAGCGGCGGGGCCCCGGGCTTCTCCTGGGCCTCGCGATACAGCAGGGCACTTCTCCAGGCCTCCAGGCCGCGGCGGTGAATGCGCTGGCTTCGTCGACGCCGGGGGGGGGCTCAAATTAAGGATGGGGGTAAAGTGCTCAGCGGAGCACGCTGCCGGGGGTCCCAGACCAGGGCAGGGAGCGCGGGGGTCACAGCGCTAGTACCTGGTCGATCCCCGGTGGCTTAGCAATCGGTTTAGTAATTAGTTCAATAGGTTAGCTTGGACACGCAGTCTCAGCTCTGGCATTCAAGGCTTACAACTCGCTCTTGTCATGCAGTCTCAGTTCTTGAAGTCAGGTTTCAGTTCTCAGTTGACAGATGAAGTCTTTTGGCGCAGATGTATCTGGCGCCCTTAAGGGGTTCTGTTACTGGGGGTAGGAATGGAGAGGGCGACTAGATCCTTCCTAGTCAGGCTGGCAGAGAGTCTCTGGGTCCTCCTACTACTGGGCAAGATCAGTGGGATTCACAGGGCACCTCACTCACTTAAGAGGCAGTACCTAAATCCTGTCACTCTCAGAGGCATAAGTCCCTGGCTAGGCCCTACCGCCTACACTCCTGGTGGATTCTTCCAGCTCTGCTTCACCCCAATGGCCAACTCACCACAAAAGTTTCCCTCCCACTCTTAAGTAGCCCTAGGTCAGGTGACCTCTAGCCAAGGCGGCAAAAGTAAAACCCCACCTCCCTTCTAGAAGGTTCCAGCATCTTCCAGGAGCTTCCCCACTCTACCTATGGGACAAAAAGGCGGGCTGGTGTCGCAACATTGTTGTGGGTCCCAGCCAGCTCCTGGCAGCTAGGGTGCTACTATGAAAAACGACCACCCTGCAGTAGCAGGGGTCTGTGGCAGCCATCTTGGGAGAAGGGAGCACCTGCACCTTAACACTGTCTGGCAATGAAAAGGCGCCCGGAGACCTAGTCCAACATAAAAATGAGGGTGGAAAAAAATGAGGCACGATACAAAAATAGAAGGGGAGACCACCCTAGGGCTGACAGGTCCAACATAGCCTTTTTGAGTGAAGTCACAGAAAAGTTACAGAAATTAAGGCAACAACTTTATAGCTTTACAGGGGTAACTCCAACAAGAATTCAAGATTCAAACTTCTGCAACTGAGAGATTCTCAGATGGCAAAGGTCATATATGTGTACCAAGACCTTAAAACGAATTGATAAACAAAATTCTCCAGGCAAAAGGGCTCATCAGGAAAAGGAAAAGGTAAACAAGAAAAGGAAAGAAGAAAAACTCTGGTAAAAATATCCCTTGCAGAACAGAGTGTAATCAGAGGATACTGAACAACATCAGAGGGGTTAGTAGAAGAACTCCGACTGATGATTTGTGCAAATGAGAAGGGCAAACGTGCAGTTAATTGTTAATTCTGAAATACCTGCCCCTAAGCTTGTAGCCTGGATTGCCCTCTACAATTATAGAGAGCCTGCATGACTAGATAACAGTGGCTCGGTAGTTCTGCAGCTAGTGTGCATCTCACATACCTTTTTACCAGGGCCGGACTGGCCTATAGGGCAATCAGGCAGTGCCCGGTGGGCTGGCCAGACAGACCAGTAAGTGGGCCTTTTTTGTTTTAGCAGTTTGGGGCCTATTTTATGATAAGGTGGGTCTCTATTAAACTTTTAATTTCCCTGATATTGTCATAAACGTTGCCTACAGCAAACACAAATGCATGCAGTTTCACATTCCTTGTAAAATACCCACACAGCTTTACAAGCTTAAAACCGGCCTGATTAGCAAATGTGGGCCACTTTTCGTGGCTCTTTGGTTCGCTAATGGCGGCCACTTTTATTTTGGTGCCCAAGCCGATTTGTGTCCCAGTCCGACCCTGCCTTATATACTCCTTTAAATCGCAGACTCGGGCAGCATTTTTTGATCACCTAACTCCAATGGCCAATAATAGATAATTGTGCTCTCAGCTTGCAGTGGAGCCGATAGTCAATTACAATCTCCATGGGGGCGATGGAGGAAATTACATTATGCAAATTTGTTAGGAGTCGGAAATAAATAGTGAGCGGACATGACGGAATCATGACCGCCAGTCTCACCGTCTTCAGTCGCCGATTATTAGTCTCTAAGTAGCTGGTGTAATGTTTAAAATCCACAAGAGGGCAGCATTGCAGAAAAAATAGCTATCAATGAGATTTCTTGTAAAGCAGCAGGTGCAGTGGCAACGGGGGCCCCAGTGTGAGAGTGGCCCATAAAACCCCTACTGCTACATTTTGTTTTTTTACCAAAGCAGGGAATTTGGGCCCAACGCATCAATATAATACAATCCATGATGTTTCATATAAAGCACATTTACACATGTATGCCAACAGGTTATGAGAGTGCGCCCGTGCAAGGGTAAGCAGAGCTTTAAGACACAGAGCAGCAGAAACAGCGCTATATCAAATAAGGTATGGCACATTCATACCTGCCAACATGAAGAACAATCGCAAGGTGTGAGGAGGGGGCGGGGTCTTGTAGCGTGAAGTATACACAAGGCACTTATGACCTTGTCCTGCTTTTTGTCCAAAGGTGGCACAGAATCAGGATGCCTAGCACCACACACACCTTTGCACCACAGTGTCAGCGAGAGTCTAGCAAATGTTTTGTACTGGAAGGGTACCCTTCAAGTAAAAAATACTAATACTATGCTTAGTCTAACTTTAAAAAAAATCCTACTTTTTTGTGTGCTGTACATTGCAAAACACATTCAAAGTCAGAAAAGACAAGAGAAATAGAAACATTTTACCTCCGTTTGGAGAAATAAAAGCATTGGTGCAAAACGCTTTCTGCTTTTTTTTTTAGCCAATAGGGCTTTGTACTGAAAAGTACATTTGAAATTAACATTGTGGCCAATTTACATCACTTTTGAGACACGGGTCTGCGTAATGCATCCATAAAAGTCTACGTCACTCTCAGATGGTGGGAGAGTGCGCCACAGTACTGAGTCTACAACAGAGGAAGCCTTGTGTCCTGATCTGGCCCTGTAGGTTTTGGGAACCTGTGAGGATGAGGCATCCTGAAATTGACATTGTCTACAAGTAAACATGCATTTTTGGGCCAAGAAAGAAGAGGATTGATGAATTACTTGATATACAAGCCACATAGATTCACATATCACATACTTGAAAACTGGCACCCAGTATAAATCTGATAAGACTGCAGAGATGTGATTGAATGTTCACAGGCGTAGTAAGAGCCAGGCAGTTAGAGTATAGTTGTGCCGTGAGCACCATAAAGCCTGGCTACAAACGTTCCCATAATTTATGGGGACTTGGATGTAGGTGTATGCTGCCTTAAAACGAAAAGAGGTGTGTAAATATGGGAAGACGCCTCAAACAGCACCAATGGGTAAATTATGATCAGGTGCGCTGGAGGAGAACAGGCTGTGCTCATTTGAAGTTGCTTCCCCGTCTAAAGCTCACACACTTCACTCAGACATTCTCTAAGTTAGTTCAGGAACTTCAGACTATGCAGAGCGGGAACAGGAAGAGGCACCCATTGCTCTGTGTTTCTGAACGTTGCTATCTGCTGCTCAAGCAAGTGGAGAATTTCCGAGCTAAGTGCATGGGCTTTACACAGTGCAACATATGTTAAATAAAGAAGGCACACAACTATGGTATATCCCTGCGCACATTTCCATGATGTGACCCCAAGTGCTCATTAAGGCATTCATTTTTGCGTGGGCACAGGGGTTGGCGTGGGGGGTGGGGGGGTCACGCATGAAAAAAACATAAAAAAATAAATAAACTTACCTTACCACTGGGTCCTGCATCTCTGTTCCTGCTCTCCTCGTGGAACTCAAAGAACAGGAAGCAGACCCCACTGACCAATTACAATGCTGCAATGCAGAATTGTGATTGGTAAGGACCCAGGCTCCCCTGACCAATCACAAAGCAACAATGCAGTGTTGTGATTGGTCTGATCGAGCTAGTTGGACTCTCAGCCAGGGAATGGGGTTCCGGGCATGTTCTCCACGCAGGCTGTAATGCAGCCTGCATGGAGAACAGGGAAAGTGCGCATGAATGTTTTGGGCGGCCCGAGAGGGCCGGCCAGTCATGTGCACTTAGGAGTGGACAAACCACTCTTCCCCTGCCCTGCTCCGAGAGCAGAGCAGCCCGACCCACCCACAAAGCAGCATGAAGCATAAAATAATAATAACTAAAAGTTCTTATCATGTTATGTTTCTTCTTCGCACTGCTTAAAAGCAGTGGGGCGACGCTCCTCCGCAATAGCGGAGGAGCCACCACTAGGAAATTATGCCTATGCATATGGGCATTTACTGTCCTTTGGCTTTTTGGACTGATCAACTCCAGCATTACATACCCTCCACGCCCCAAAACATAGCAGACTTTTATGGTAACAATTTTCCCCTCTCTCATGTATTCAAGGTGGTATTTATCCCTTCTAGCAGGTTACAAGATAGGTGGATTTAGGTGTAAGGATACTGGGTGGTCACAAATAATGTTTCCTACCAGTATTCCGGCATCTAAATAATGGATAATATGGTAAATACGAGTTGCATAGTGGAGTGGCGCTCAAATTACTGGGTCCTGAATCACTGATTCTGACTGATCATTGCACCCCTGAACTGTGCAAATATGAGTTTTAACCACAAAATGGAGAATAACCTTGGAGATTTGCAACTATCATGTTTAAATCTGGATGGTTACCTCTAATGCTGGGGGGGAGGGGGCAGGATGCGGAGTCAGGATTGCGGAGTGTGTCATGGGGTATGGAAGGCAGTGGACCAGATGAGGGGACATGGCAGCTGACATGCTGTGACTGTGCCCACAGCCCCGGCCTGACCTGCATGTGATTTTACCAGCATGCATTTCTGGCTGGTAAAACCAGGCGTGGTGTTCCCACACCCTGTAATCCTGGGCACGAGGCCCCGCCTCCTCCAAGGTCCCGCCCCCTCTTCACACTGTGAGATTGTTCTTCAAGTTGGCAGGTATGCCATTGAATCAAGGCAGTGAGCACCAAATCAGGCAATGCGGATCGAACCCGTTAATGTCGCTCCGCCTGACTCACTATCGGCCCCTAGGGGTGTGTTTATGTGCAGCAACCAGTGAGGGAGCGAACACAGGACACGTCCACTTCAGAACAAAAAATACAACTCGGATTTCATGCTTACCAAAGTGTGTATACAACAATTTCTGCCTATATGAGAAATATCACGCATACAAAACGAGCTAGGAAGAATAATGCTGTGAACTAAACAGACAAAGCAAAAACGAGGACATTAATAATTTCTTATCTGGTATTTACGCCTTTCCTATTTGCCGCTGACCGCGGCCCCCGCAGGGGGCCACTCGGCGGTCGGCGCCTTAGTGGCCCCGGGGCCCCGGTCTCCCCTCCCCACTCCCTCCTTCGGGGGGCGGGGGCAGGGACTCCGACTGGTGCCCCCCCCCTTCATGTCAGGGCCGGAAGTGACGCGCAATGCGCGTCACTTCCGGGCCCAGGGGTGAGGGGGAGGCTATTTAGCATTCCCCCACCCTCACTGGCGACCTCTTTGTCGCCCACCTCGCCTTTTGACCTCGCCGCATCGGTCCGTCGTCATCGCCTCGCGGGTCCCGCCGTCACCATTTTCAGTACGTAGGTGAGTCTTGCTTAACCCTTCTCGCCCCGGCCCCGTCCCTGGGCAGTACCAGGTCGATGGGGCCCTGTGGCCCGGATGGCCGCGGGCGGGGAGGGCGCAAGTTGGGCCACGATGGCTCGGGGCCTTGTGTGGGATGTTGTCCTTTGCGTGCTTAAGCGTTAAGGGGCTAACCTCTACTGGGGTTTATGGCCGGGGGGGGGGAAATTCGCTCGTTCTTATGTGCGGGAACTGTCGGCCGTTTGTGAGTATTGGGTCTCCGGGTGCTCCCCCTCTCCCCCTTGCCCCGGCGGTTGCTCACGGGGCATCTCGGCGCTTCGATCCGGGGATATCAGCCTGCACTTATGGCTCAGCGAGGCGCGAGTGGGCTGAGCAGGCAGGACAGCTCAGTGGGCTAATGCGCATAACTGAGCAGTCGAAGGCGCGTAGGAAACGTTTCTGTCTCTACGGAGACGTGGATTCGAATACCACTGCAGCTATTTAGTGTAAAACCCAGCTTGGTTTTGAATATTAACTCTGACCTCTTCGGTCCGCTTGCTTGTAATCTAGAGCGTGTGCGTGTTCCGTTTACCGGTTCGACTGTTCCGTGCCGTGTAACGAAATTATCTTCGTTTTACGCCCTGGATGTGTGTTGCTGGAGGGAGGGCCTAATGTTTAGTGCGCACGGTACCGCACCTGGAGGGACGCTGTTTTGGGGGCACAGAAGCATGCATGGTCTTGTTTTCGTGTCACATTGGGACGGTAGTGGAGCCACGCGTAAAGGTTTTCGTGGCCGAGTGGTCAGAGCTGCTGCGCCCGTTGGCGCGCGGGGATAGCTTTTCCGAATAGGTGGGGGGGGGCGTGTGTGTCGGCGGGCACTGGGAGCTGGGTATGTCCATGGAGCCTGCTGCCCTTCGACGGTCCGGGTCAGGTTCGTCTTCCCCCCGGACACGGGTCAGGGGCACCAATGACTGGTGGCAGAGGCGCTGGGCTGGTGCCTCCTTTCGCCCCCTGCTTAGAGCGCCCCTCGATGCGGGGGCCGGCACGCGTGCGCATAACTGCGGGTCTGAGCGTGCGCGATGCGGATACAACAGGCCCATTCGAATGCGGATACGAATGGGGTGGAACACTATAACGGTTCATTTAACGCGCTTGGATACCGTCGGGCCTAGCTAGCGCGCGTCGCTGCACTACATAGGGGACAATGGCCAACAGTAAATTCATTGGCTTGGCACAGGCGCGCACCATGTTGTTGCTTGCCAGGTATCGGGTTGGGGGTAGGTGTAGAGGCGAGCAGGGTGTGCATTATTAAAAGCGATATGTGTGAACACCAAATCATCTGCTGTCGGTACATCGTATATCATGCAATATTGAGGCGGCAACCTAAACAAAGGCATTTGTGTGCAGAAATGCCGCGCGCGGTCGGGTCACCGGCATGGGATCTCGTGGATCTTTATCCCGCCCCCCCCTCCCCCCTCCTGGTTCAGTAATCCTATGCAGGGTGATGGTTTAAAGTGCACAATCTTGTTTGCGCCTAGGAGGATTGATGCATGGGGGGGGGGCATGCGTTGTACATGTTGCCATCATTATTGAGGAGCTAAGCGTAGTTGCTTCGTAGTCGAAATGAACACGAATTTGTAACGGCCATCCTAGGTCGGGGAAGCAGGCTGCGAGCCTCGTGGTCGCGTCTCCATTTAACTCGCCCCCCCCCTTTTTGGGGCAGCGCGGGTACTGTGAATTTTTTCACTTCCGGACAGTGAGTTGGCCCCCGTGCCTGAATACGTAATGTAAAGCGCGCCAATAATTTCCTAGTGCACGCTATATAAACGCGAATGAATGGAGAATTGCCGCGTTCGCTTCCCATGAGACAGCGACTTTGGGGCAAATGGGCACCAGGAAAGTAGTACGGGGGTGGGGCGCAAGCGAGCACCATGCTGCTTGCCAGGTTCAAGGTGGGGATAGGGGTAGACGCGAACAGGGTGTGCGTGGTTAAAAGTGATTTGTATGAACACCTGTTTCCCCCCCCCCGCGCCCACTTGACACCCCCCCCCACCTTTTTTCTGCGTTTCAGTCACGCCTTTTCGTGTATGCATATTTCTTGTGCTTATGCTGGTTTCTCTTTCAGTACATTCGTCCGCTTTCGGTGACTGAAGGATTATTAAGTGGCAACAGAGAGACGCGAGCCAAACATCCTCCGTATTCGGGGCTCGGACGGGAGTAAGTACGGGCAGGTGGGGGAAGGGGGTACCGTTCGGAGTAGCAGGTGGCACTCTGGAGCAACGAATCAGCCTCAAAGGGGGCGAACAGGCGGTTAATTTTCTCTCTTTCCCAATTGCAGATAAGAGAGAGCAACTGCTAAGTGATGGACAGCCAAGGATTATCCCCCCCCTTTTCACACCAGGGACACAGGTTGAGGAGTCCGTGCCGGACACTTCGGAGGAAGCCCGGATTGCCGCATTCTTGGAGCTGACGAGGGCCAAGGGTTTAGCCTGGGCGACTGAACTATTGAAAGCCAGTACCCCCCCAGACTCTGGGATATCGATGGACGGTCCGGCTACGGATAAGGATGTAGGGGAGGTTGCGGGCCCGTCACGGTCGAAAAGAATCCGCCGCCCCACGAGCAAAGACTTTCCGGTTGAGCAACCACCGGCTCGAAATAGAGCGGCCCCTCTTCACAGGGCCTCAGCGACCCCCCAGGCGGCGGTTGGCTTGGGGACGGGGACGCACAACGTACTGCCTTGCCCGCCCCAGGCGACATTTGCATCAGCAGAGGATCTGGGTAAGCTTTCAGACACTTTAAAAGACTTCATGGCTGAGGTCAGATCCGGTCTTTTGCTTGCCAGGTCAGCCCTAGGGGTCGGCCCGTCCGCCCCACCGCCGCCGAGTGTGACCCCGGCGCCGGGGGGCTTCACGCAGGTCTGGGGTCAGCCGCCGGCTGCGGTGGAACCTCCTCCGCGGCCCCCACCCCCAGCTGCTGCTGTGGCCGAGAGCGCGGCAAGTGCGGTCGATCCCGCAGTAGTGGTTCCCCCGGTGGTACCGACGCCGGCACCAACACTAGCCGTAGCACCTAAGCCTCTAGTTACCACAGCCCCGCTAGTATCGGGCCGCTGCTCACTCGCTTGGATGGTCCCTTTAGTGGCCAAAGAAGGGATTTGGCGCAGGGAATTTATCGATATCTTCACCCTTCTCATGCATGGGGCGGAGGGGGTAGATACCAGGAGGATGGGCAACAAGGAAGAGGACAAGAGGGTGCGGTATCATTTATACCCCGCCAAAAATATTGGGACTTGGGGTCAGGCCTTTGCCATTTTTGCGGCAGTAATAGTGGAGAAATTCCCAGACGAAGGGCCAGGTCTCTTCCACTATGCAAGCGTGATTACAGAAGAGGCTGCTAAGGGTGGGGGCATGGGATGGTACCACTACGACTGTGACTTCCGTAGACAAAGAGCAATCTGCCCAGATCTTGAGTGGGACCAGTTGGAGGTCCGTTTATGGGTAAAACACATGGGCAAGCATGCTGAGGGGTCTACGACAAAGTCAGGTACAGAGAGCGGTGTAAAGAGCAAAGAGAAAGAGGATAAACAGGAGAGGAAATGGCAGAACAGGAAGTCCTTTCGGGGCGGTCGTGGGGGGGGTCGCAGGCCTGGCTTTCGGGCACTGTCTTCTGGGACTTGCAGGCTCTTTAATGCAGGGTTCTGCTCCTGGGACAAAACATGCCGTTTCTCACACAATTGCAGTGTGTGCGGGGCACCCCATGCTGCCACCGTATGCTCCAAGCGCGACACTCCCGACAAGCCTTCCTCGAGCAAGTAGCCCAGGGGGGGTTCCCCCTCCTGCGCTTTGGCCCCCCGCGAACACATCTGCCAGCGCGCATGCCCTTGCCCCACACGACCATGTGAAAGGACCCTCTCCCATCAGCGTAAAGAACCTCCTCAGCGCCCTCCGCGGATACACTAGCAGGGAAGGGTCCCTCATTTCTGAGGGCTTCTTAGACGGTTTCCGCATTCCTTATCAAGGCCCCTTAGTGAGCAGGGATGCGGAGAATCAGAAATCAGCTAGGGAGCACCCGGAGGTAGTGCGGGATAAAATAGCGAAGGAGGTGTCTTTGGGCAGGGTGGCGGGCCCTTTTTCCTCACCCCCTATGCCCCACTTTGTGATTTCTCCCCTGGGGGTAAGACCAAAAAAGGAGCCAGGGGCTTTCCGACTTATTCACAACCTATCACACCCAGAAGGGGACTCCGTGAATTCCTGGCTTGACGAAGGTAGATGCTCAGTGTCTTACTGCTCCCTAGACCTGGCAGTCGACATGATCAGGAGGGCAGGGAAGGGAGCCTGGTTGGCCAAGTCTGATATCGAATCGGCCTTCAGGCTCCTGCCAGTACACCCGGACAGCCAACACCTTCTGGGCTTCAAGTGGGGGGACCAGGTCTTTTATGATAGGTGTATGCCCATGGGTTGCTCGGTGTCTTGTGCGTACTTTGAGGCGTTCAGCTCCTTCCTACAGTGGGCCTTAACAAACAGGTATGGCATTGAGGGAGTGACCCGCTACCTGGATGATTTCCTGTTCATCGGGGGAGCTGACTCGCAAGATTGTGCACGGGCGCTGCAATGTTTCAAGGAATTGGCAGGACATTTGGGCGTACCTTTAGCTCCTGGTAAGACCGAGGGTCCGGCGCAGGTTTTGGTATTCTTGGGCATCGAGTTGGACACGGTAAAGGGCATGTCCCGACTCCCTGCGGATAAGGTACAGGCCTTGCGTCAGGAGATCTGCGATCTACTGGGTAGGGACAAGGCTACTCTGGGTGAAATCCAATGCCTGCTAGGGACTCTGAATTTTGCGGTAAAGGTCATACCCATGGGGAGGGTCTTTGCACGCAGGTTAGCAAGGGCGACCGCTGGTATAAAAAAGAAACATCACTGGGTCAAGCTGGGGACAGGTTTGAAGCAGGATCTGGTGGTGTGGAGCGAATTCCTAGCCCGCTTTAATGGGACGGTTATTTGGAAGCAGCCCTGGATTGACAGTCAGGAACTTTGTCTTTTCACAGATGCCTCAGGCAGGGAAGGTTTCGGGGCTATCTTGGGCGAGGAATGGTGCGCTCAGGGATGGCCCAATGTTTGGCGCAGGCGTAGGATCACCAAAAATGTTACTGTTCTGGAGCTCTTCCCGATTGTTGTTGCACTACACCTATGGCCGGCGGCGTTGTCAGACAGGAAGGTGGTATTTTGGTCTGACAACATGGCGGTTGTTCAGGCAATTAACAACCAGTCCGCTAGGTGCCGGCTGGTGCTGTGCTTACTAAGGGAGTTGGTCCGGGCATGCTTACGCATCAATGTCGAGTTTAAAGCCAGGCACATTGAGGGTATTCAAAATGTGGCAGCTGACGCTCTTTCTCGTTTTCAGTGGCTCCGATTCAGGGAGGCCTGGCCGCGGGCGAGAGCGCAGATGACCCCATTCCCGGACCATCTATGGAGGATCCTGCAGTGGGACTGAGCCTGAAGGCGATGGGAGAAAGAGCTCTGGCCCCAGGTACCAGAAAGCGTTACAGCGCCCACATGGCAACATTCAGAGCAACTTCTGTAGCGCTGGGTACTTCAGGGGCTGCGTTGGTGTCCCAGGTCCGAGCATTTCTGGTGTGGGCTAGGGGACAGGGGAAAAGCCGTTCATGGGTAGGCAGTCACTTGGCGGCCGTAAGCCACGACACCAGGTTGTCTGGCGCGGCGGATCCCACTAACTCCTATCCCATCCGGGCCGCCTTGAAGGGCTGGGCTAGGGAGGAGCCCAGGGCCCCTGATAATCGGGCCCCCATTGATTTCGAAATCCTGAAAGGCATGCTAGGGGCTCTTGAGCTAGTCACCTACTCTCATTACGAGGCCACGCTGTTTTCAGCCACGTTCTGCTTAGCATTTTTTGGGGCATTCAGAGTCAGCGAGTTAGTGGCTAGGTCCAAGGTCGACTGTTCAGGGGATGCGCTGGCAATTTCAGATGTGTCTATTTCCGGGTCACTGACCATTCATTTACGCAAGTCCAAGACGGATCAGGCGGGGCGGGGGATCAGGGTGGTTCTTCAGCCCCTAGGTGACCCCAGGTTCTGCCCAGTACAATGGGTAAAGGCGTTGTTGGAGTACAGATCGCCCGGCCCTGGTTATCTTCTGTTGCATTCAAATGGTACCCCCGTAACTAGATACCAGTTCGAGCAGGTAATCAGGGCCAGCTTAGCCAGGGCGGGGCTCGCCCGGCCGGACAGAAGGTATTCCAGCCACTCCTTCCGCATTGGCGCTGCCACCGCCGCTCACCTGGCGGGATTAGAGGCCGCTCAGGTGAAGAAATTGGGGCGTTGGGAATCTGATTGTTATAAGATATATGTTCGCCCGTGAGGCAGCTTTTAGTTAATGTGTTTTGTGATTTTATAGTGTGTATCGTTGAAATCACCCTTTCTGATTAAATAACTTGTGTGTACACCATGTCTCCTCTTTATTAGGACGAGTGGTGTGGGTGATCGGGCATTCATTTGTCGCCCGGGCGGCCCAATGGGCATCGCACCGGAATTGGATGCGACACTTCCCTCAGACTGAAGTGGAATGGATGGGGGTGCCGGGGATGAGATGGTTCGAACTCAGGAATAAGATCGAGCAGAGACTAAGAGCACACGGATCCACCTTGCCCCACCTGTTGGTGATACACCTGGGTGGGAACGACCTTGTTACCCTAGGGAGACGATTGCTGTTATTAGCCATGAAAAGAGACTTAGGGGAAATCTGCAAGCATCTGGGCGAGTGTGAGATCGTGTGGTCGGAGATCATCCCCCGCAGGTCTTGGCGGGGGGCTAAATCCTTAGAAGCGGTAGAGCACTCCAGGAGGCGCATTAATGGAGCAATGCGTAAGTTCACGTCCCAAAGGGGTTTGGGCTTTATTCGCCATGAGATGATTCGGGGGAATGTAAAGGGGTACTTCGACTTAGATGGAGTACACCTCTCCCAAATAGGCATGGACCTGTTTTTATTGGATTTAAGCGAAGCATTGGTGAACAGAGGGTGCAGGTAAAGAGCTAGGTTGGTGGGGGGCCCTGGCTGCGACGGTTAGCCGCCTCCAGGGCTGTGGCGGAGTTACAGGGCGATCTGGAAGCAGGCCGGTACAAAGGGTACCTCTGCGCGGCACCACGTGGTGCCTGAGCCAAAACGAGGAGCCTCCAGAGAGGTCCCGGAAGCCGGACGGCGCCCCGCTAGGCCTGCGGGCGGTTGTGGGCCTGAACAACCGGGGGCTTGCTATGCGACGCTCCGCCCCGAGAGGGGGGGTGTGAGTAGAATTTCAACGGCACGTGAGCGAAAAAAGAATCACTTGGGGGGCAGCACTTGCGGGTCCTTCCCGTGCTGCCCGGCTCATCAGGCGGGCAGGTGAAGTAGATGGCCGCCTGCCCTTGGATCGCCCGTAAGATAACCCACCTATTACATACCCTGGAATTATGTAATAAACCTGCAGCATTTGTTACCCACTTACAACTGTTTCTTGTGTTTTCATTGGGTAACCTAATTTGGGGGAGGGGGGAAAGCGGGGTGCCCCTGGGGGTACTATGCCGCTGACCGCGGCCCCCACAGGGGGCCACTCGGCGGTCGGTGCCTTAGTGGCCCCGGGGCCCCGGTCTCCCCTCCCCACTCCCTCCTTCGGGGGGCGGGGGCAGGGACTCCGACTGGTGCCCCCCCCCCTTCGTGTCAGGGCCGGAAGTGACGCGCAATGCGCGTCACTTCCGGGCCCAGGGGGAGGCTATTTAGCCTTCCCCCACCCTCACTGGCGACCTCTTTGTCGCCCACCTCGCCTTTTTCCCTCCCTACCGCTTACCCGGCGTAGGCGTGGTGGGGTGGGGTTTTTTGTTGAGCGTTGTAATGTTTTCCTTTTCGTTGCAGGCGGAGTTACAGGGCGATCTGGAAGCAGGCCGGTACAAAGGGTACCTCTGCGCGGCACCACGTGGTGCCTGAGCCTAAACGAGGAGCCTCCAGAGAGGTCCCGGAAGCCGGACGGCGCCCCGCTAGGCCTGCGGGCGGTTGTGGGCCTGAACAACCGGGGGCTTGCTATGCGACGCTCCGCCCCGAGAGGGGGGGTGTGAGTAGAATTTCAACGGCACGTGAGTGAAAAAAGAATCACTTGGGGGGCAGCACTTGCGGGTCCTTCCCGTGCTGCCCGGCTCATCAGGCAGGCAGGTGAAGTAGATGGCCGCCTGCCCTTGGATCGCCCGTAAGATAACCCACCTATTACATACCCTGGAATTATGTAATAAACCTGCAGCATTTGTTACCCACTTACAACTGTTTCTTGTGTTTTCATTGGGTAACCTAATTTGGGGGAGGGGGGAAAGCGGGGTGCCCCTGGGGGTACTATGTGCCATGATACAAAATGGCGGAAAGGTCGAGAGTGGAGGCTGCCATGCACCATGCACCGGCCAGCCCTAATGACCTAAACCCACCATGTGCTTTGGATGCTGGAGAGGGTGGCAGCCATCCTGTAGAGAACCCACGAAACGAGGCTGTTCCTTTTGCACAGAATGCTGCCACATTTCCGACAGCAGATTCCACCCGCCCCCCTCCGCCCACACACGCACTCTTCAGAAGGAAAAACATGCTCATAATTGGACAAAACACTTTACTGTCGTCATACAGACTTGTCAGTTGTTCAACGTTCTGGAAACACAATATTTGAGTAGAGAAAAACATCTCAGTCGGTGCAGGCCAGGGCTAATACTTGCCAGCCTGAAACCCTTTGATTTCCTTTGATAATTCATTACTTTCATTCAAATTTCCTTATATGATAACTATCTTTATACATAATTAAGCTTAAAACACATCTACGACAGCAATCCATAAAACATATAATTCATCAATTAAAACTTGATTCTGTATAACATTGGCACACATCATTCTGCTCAAAAGAGTAAAACAACATCAACAAACTGCATCTGTGTGCATAGTTGGCACTTCATTCTAATTAGGTTTATTAAAACTGGCATCAGTCAGAACTCAAAGGGGTAAGGGGCATCACCGAACTGCACCTGTAGGCACTGTTAAAAAATTCATCTACATAATTCTATCAAAAGTGACTAAAGTTATAACTTAGCATAACATTTCTCTATCCTTCATTACACAGAACCAGGGAAAGCTTGTGGGCACTGCTATAACATGTAGCATGTGCTTCTTAATTAGAGTGCACTGCTGTAACATGTAGCATGTGCTTCTTAATTAGAGTGCACTGCTGTAACATGTAGCATGTGCTTCTTAATTAGCACTGCTATAACATGTAGCATGTGCTTCTTAATTAGAGTGCACTGCTGTAACATGTAGCATGTGCTTCTTAATTAGCACTGCTATAACATGTAGCATGTGCTTCTTAATTAGAGTGCACTGCTGTAACATGTAGCATGTGCTTCTTAATTAGCACTGCTATAACATGTAGCATGTGCTTCTTAATTAGAGTGCACTGCTATAATATGTAGCATGTGCTTCTTAATTAGATCATAATAGTGTCTACCTAGGTTTAATTTAATTCATCAGGTGGCTTAATATATATTAACAATACGTATCCATCTTATTTCACAGCAGCAAAGTGCAGGCGCATATACAATATAGAACACAATCTATCAAAGCAAGATAGAAGTACTTACAGCCACAATATGGTTACACTGTCTTAGCAGTTCCAGAGATTACTTTTGACAGGGGCTAAAAACCTCTCCTACTTGTGGCCAGGCTGCCCAAAGACATTAAGCTACAGGGTTAAAAAATATGTTATCGTCAATTCTAAGATAGAAGGCTAGAACAGTACTTGAACAGCCAATCTCATAAGGCCTAAACAAAGGTAGTAGCCATCTATTAAGCTCACTAACATATTTTGTGCAAAAAAGCAAAAGGTGCAAAATATTATCCTTCACCCCATCATACAGTCTCTTCCTATATGGACTCTTGCACATCTAACAAGATAATCCCTGGTGGGGAAGATCCTTAATCTAAACTCGACATATAGGGCCCGATTACTATGTGGGGCGGACCGCCACCGACAGACCATTGGTGGCGGTCCGCCCAACATCCAGGACCTCGGTCGAACCGCCGGATTACAATGCTGACGGTCAGAGCAGTTTGGGTGGGGGGAATAACCGCTGACTCCAACAGACTCA
This sequence comes from Triturus cristatus, assembly GCF_964204655.1. Classification (NCBI taxonomy): domain Eukaryota; kingdom Metazoa; phylum Chordata; class Amphibia; order Caudata; family Salamandridae; genus Triturus; species Triturus cristatus. Next base: position 886,990,857 of record NC_140594.1, read on the forward strand.
GGGTGGCCCATCGGGGTGGCGGTCGGAGCCTAATCCCTATAACTGATAGAGACTCCTAGGAAGTGGAACGCGCTGCTCACCTGATCTGAGAACGGCTTCCTGACTACGCTATAGCGCGCTTTCTCGCCGTGGCGAGTGTTAGGTACAAGCAGATTTTAAATTTGATTTTTAAACCTGTACAAACTGTTGCTGGAATTGTTTTAAAAAGTGTTGCCCAAATTTACTCTGCCATCATACTTGCACTATAAAAATCAAACAGCATCTTACCTTGCTGCTTTAGCGAGACAGCAAAACACGGACTCCCTGATTTCCTGGTTGAGCTCCGCCCACTGAGCACTATCTTAGCTAGCACTCTAGTGATTGGCTGGATCTTGGGACAACCCTATTTAGTGGAGGAAATGCTAGCGTGCTGCCTAACTGATAGAGACTCCTAGGAAGTGGAACGCGCTGCTCACCTGATCTGAGAACGGCTTCCTGACTACGCTATAGCGCGCTTTCTCGCCGTGGCGAGTGTTAGGTACAAGCAGATTTTATATTTGATTTTTAAACCTGTACAAACTGTTGCTGGAATTGTTTTAAAAAGTGTTGCCCAAATTTACTCTGCCCTCATACTTGCACTATAAAAATCAAACAGCATCTTACCTCGCTGCTTTAGCGAGACAGCAATACACGGACTCCCTGATTTCCTGGTTGAGCTCCGCCCACTGAGCACTATCTTAGCTAGCGCTCTAGTGATTGGCTGGAGCTTGGGACAACCCTATTTAGGGGAGGAAATGCTAGCGCGCAGCACGCGCGTGCAGCGGGCGCGCCGGTGGCGTGCCAGAGGCGCGCCAGAGGCAAGCCCGTCTGCGTCCCTCCGCGCGCCGGCCGCGCCCAGCGCCAGCCATGATGCTCGTCTGCATACTGGTAGGCTATGCTACTCCAGGGATACAAAGTCTTAACAAGAAGGTACGGGAGGGAGACCAAATGACTCTAATGTGTGGGCTAATTAATAGTAGATCATTGGTAAAACATTACCAAGAGACTTTCAGTATGTTGGAGCACTTGGACCTGGATCTGTTGTTTATTACGGAGACCTGGACTAATTCAGACTCCTCAGTGGAGCTTGGTCTGGCATGCCCGATAGGTTACAAAATCATCCATAAACCAAGGCCTATAGGGAGAGGAGGGGGGGTTGGGATTGTCTTTAAAGAAAAATGGAGCTGTGCACCCCTACAGATAAAAGAGATTGAAGGATACGAACTCCTGGGTTTTATGCTGCAGGAATCCAAGGGGTGACTGCTGACAGGCCTGGTGTGCTATAAGCCTCCAGGGCCAGCCCCTCAGCATCAGATATTACTTGATACCATAGCTGCCTTGGCTTTAACACACTCCAGGCTGTTATTCCTGGGTGATTTCAACCTCTGGGATATTGGGAGCCCAGGAAACCATCTGCAGTCTTTAAACCAAACATGTGAGAACCTTGGTTTACATCAGCTAATACAGGAGCCAACTCACCAGGGAGGTCACACGTTGGATTTGGTGTTTGCTAATCAGACTGAGACTAAGGTGCTGAACATCACGCCTTTAAACTGGACCGACCACTTCCTGATACATTTTAAGATATCCATTCCAAAGACCACACAGTATAGGAAAGCTCAGTCTACCTATCGGTGGGGAAGAGATTGGAGGAAATTGCCAAGGGACAGCCAAGCCCCTCTCTTACAAAGTCAGACCCTCTATAACCACGATGAGTCAGTAGATAAGAACTATAACAACTATAGTAATCACATAACTAGCGTTCTTGATGGCTATGCTCCGCTAAAAAAGACCAAGACCAGAGGGAAACCCTCGGCACCATGGTTTAATGAGGAGCTACAACTGATTCGTATGGCTCGCCGTCAGGCTGAGAGGAGGTGGCGCAAGTCATATTCAGAATCAGATACTGATAGGAGAGCACTGAGATTAGTACAGGGCCAATATAAACAGGCCATTGTGGGGGGCAAATCACAATTTTATGCCAGCTCAATCTTACAGGCACCTAATGGCACAAAGGCCCTTTTTAAGATCGTGAGGGACCTTTCTAACCCTGGATGCCTGACCAATAAAACGCAGGCATCACAAAAACTGTGTGATGAAGTCGCCTCGTTTTTTGATGACAAGGTTGCAAAAATTGTGGGAAGGCTTAATCAGGGTGTCACCTATACCCAGGTAGGTGACGAAGAAATGCGAACCGACATATCCCTTGAGCACTTTCAACCTCTCACCGAAACACTCTTTAATTCCATCGCTCAGGAGATATCCTCTGGGTCACCTCTTGACCCCCTCTCACATAAGATCTGGAAGGAATATGGTCCCGACCTGTTCCCAGGTTTGCGGCAAATCTGCTGCCAATCCTTGAGGGAAGGAGTAGTACCTGAGGCCTGGAAGCAGGCTGTGGTAACCCCCTTGCTGAAGAAGCCATCTTTAGATCCTTCAATACCAGCCAATTTCCGCCCAATATCCCTCCTGCCATTTCCCATTAAGATCTTGGAGAAAACGGTCAGCAAGGCTCTGTTATATTACCTGGAAGAAAACCATCTTCTAGACAGGGACCAGTTCGGATTCCAACCAGGACACGGACGGAGACTGCCCTGACAACTGTGTTGGACAAGTTAAGAACGCATGCCGATAACGGTGACTCCTCTGTGTTGGTGTTACTGGATATGTCGGCTGTTTTCGACACAGTTAATCATGCAGTACTGATCGCGAGGCTAGAGAGTTTGGGGGTGAGGGGCTGTGCTTTGAAATGGCTTCAGTCCTATCTATCAAATAGACAACAGGTGGTAACCATGGCACCATTTGCCTCCTCGAAGTCTCCGGTCCATCATGGAGTACCTCAGGGATCGGCAATCAGCCCGATCCTCTTTAACATCTACCTACGCCCTCTGATCCCTATTATAAAATCCTATGGGATCGACATGGTCTATTACGCCGATGACACCCAATTATTCTTCTCTTTGGAAGGAAAACATGCGGTGCCTTTGAACATCTTCCAGGCGTGTATGGGCCAGGTCTTGGACTGGCTGAAGGCCAACTCCTTACAGTTTAACGGGGGAAGACAGAGCTGCTGTACTACTCTGCAGCAGGAAGATCCAAATCCCAATTGGGTGAATTCAGGCTCAGGCCAGAGGAGGATGATATGGTGGCCACAAAGACGGTTCGTAACCTGGGGGTGCTGGTGGATGAGGACTTAATAAAACAATTAGCACCTGATTTGGCCTGGCAAGAGCCCTTCGACGAATTTTACCTCTCCTGCCTAGTGAGGCCAGACCCTCGGTGGTCAGCCGTATAATCCTGGGTAGACTGGACTATTGCAACTCCCTGTATTTGGGTGCTCCCCAATTTATCCTGCAGGGGTTGCAAAGAGTCCAGTCCATGGCGGCCAAACTGGCCCTTGATAGACAGCGCGGCTCGTCTGCTACTCTGGCTCTCAGGGACCTTCATTGGCTACCCATCAGAGACAGGGTCAGCTTCAAGTCGCTATGCATGGTATATAGGGCTCTACACAATATGGGACCAATGGCTCTGCGAGAGCGATTCTCCTGGTACGTGCCCAGTAGATCTCTTCGATCCACTAGTCAAAGTCTGGTCTCTGTTGGAAGAGTTAGGAAGGCTAGGATGGGAGGAAGGGCCTTTGGTATAGCAGCGGCATGTCTGTGGAACAGACTACCGCAAAACATCTGGCAAGCTGACTCCCTGATGGGCTTCAGGAAGGACCTTAAGACCTGGCTATTTGCCAGGACTATGAAGTAAGCCTCCTGATTAAGAGCTCAGTCGTTCTCCGCTGTCCTAATTTCTTTCATTCATCAGGTCTCTAAGCGCCAGGATACCCGTTGGGTGACAGCCGCGCTATATAAGCATTCCATACAATACAATGCAATACAATTAGGTCCCTCGTAGGGATTAGGATGACAGTTTCTGACAGCCTTTTCATGGAGCTCCCACCTTGATGGGAAGGCTGTCAAAAATGGACTTTGGGAGCCCCTAGAAGGCCCATGTGGGCCTCCACTATGTGGCTGGGGGGGCACATGTGGTGACCCCCCCCCCACAACATCCATGCATCATGTGCCAGGCACCACATGGTGCCTGGCACACGGTGCATGGATGTTTTCATAATGCTTTTTACTATTGCGGCTTGTGTAGAGGCCCTTTATCTTAATTGGGCTGTGGGGACCAATGACTCCTTGTCGGACTGTCTACGTGCCCAAAACAATGGCAGTCGGTGCCCTTAGTGTGTGTTTCAATTCAGGGTGAGTCTGGTCCAGGTAGATCTTCCACCCTGGGCCTGCTCCACCATCAAGGTAGTCACCCACTATACTACCTGGTCTTTTTGAGACAAGCTTTGTTCCCCACCTAAACTTAAAGTAGAGTTCTTTTACAAGTTCTGAGTTGTCACACCCTGCCTTGCTTGGGTCGGACCATGAGCCCCCCCAATTGCAATTCAATTTACATGCTCCTCATGTGTGCCAGCAATTGCCTCGTCCTAAACTGCCACATCTATAAGCCTCCTAAAATTAAGGCTAATATAGTGTGGTTTTTAGGTCTCGCCTGACCCAGCGCATGCGCTGGTCTGGCGAGACTTATTGAGAGGGCTCCAAAAAGTGCTACCAGGCCAGCCTAGCGCTACAGTGCATGTGCGCGGGCGCGCGCGCCGCTTTTACCGTGATTACTTTCACTTCACAGCCGCACGGCCGCTTTGATGCTTGATGGCGATCACTTTCACTTTCGCGGCCGCATGGCCGCTTGGCATAGCCAATAGGTCTCGCTTTTGGGACCTTATAAGTATTTAGTTATGCAACTGTTGCATGGCTAAACACTTATAAAGTCCCAAAGGCGAGACCTATTGGCTATGCCAATGCTTGTTTGATTCCCTGCCAGCCTAACCAAATACAACACGGGTTTTATTGTTGGCAAATCATAGATAGGTGTTAGGCTAAGTTCCATATAACATTGCAGCAAAGGGGTAGCAGTCTATAATATAGCATTATAGCCTGCTGTAGTGGGCTATACTGGCCATTAAAGGCCTGTTCTAGCGTTCGGCAAGGGCCTTTAACAAGGGAGTGGGAGTTCAATGTCTGTAAAGACCAGCTACACCCGGCTATAAGGCTATTAGAACATTATGCCACTAGGGGGAAGAATGTTCTAACAAATAAAACAAAGGTCTCATGGAGGCCGAGGGGATTAAAATCCCCTTGGGATCCGTGAGGCCTTTGTTCACAGCAACAGCTTTTGAAGGAGGACATTGAAATGTTGGAGCTCCGGGCTTCTACCAGCCATTGGAAGCCCAGAACACTCCATTGTTTTGAAAGGAGCTCCCAACATTGCAATGTTCCAATTAACATGTAGTGTGTTAGATTGTAGGTAAGGCACCATGCTGCCTTCACTACAAAAGCTCAAGCTATGACCTGTGTGGAAGTGCCAGCAGCAGGGTTGGTCTGGGACAGAAAATAGGTCTGCGCACCAAAATAGAAGTGTCCCCCATTTGCGATTCAGATAGCTAAAAAAGTGGCACATGTTTCTAAATTGGGGCAGTTTTGACCTTATGAAGATATGCTTTATAGGTGTTTTGCAAAGTACGGAGACAGCATGCGTTTGTGTTTGATGTTAGGGAAATGAACAGTAAAAAACACGTCCCACCAGACCATGAACAGGCCAAGAAAACACCAGAAAACAGCCCACACACTGACCTGACAGATCAGCCCTTCAGGCACTGCCAGATGGCCCTACAGGCAAGTCCAGCCCTTTCCTCCTGTAAGTCTGTTACATTCGAAGGTCAGCTTCCCCTCTTAACACCTCAAGGTTGACTACCAAAGCTGTTCGAAACAAAGCCAACCTTTTACAATGGGAGCAAGGATGTATCAAGGTATTTTGGAGTGCTAGGAACGGTACTTTTTAATGCATATTACCCTTTTTCTTGAAACCATGTAGCTAAATCCCTGTATAGAGTACATGATTGACACCCCAAGAGGTTACTATAGGCTAATACCTGTGTAGCCTGCACATAGAAACAGCACTGGCCAGGAAGAATGTGCATTGCTACTCCCAGCAGGTAAATGGTAATAAAATATTATATATATGTTAATGTAGCAGCTAGCCCCAATCAATAGGTTTAGTGAGTCTGCCCAAGAAACAGCTTTTACCATTGTCCAACAGCTGAGCACCTCCCCAGAATGTTCCTCATTGGATATGTTGCAAGCCCTAGAGAAGACCAACTTGACCCATTAGCTCAAGGTAGATGTTATGGGTCTAAGATCCTGCCAAGCCAGACCAACATTAACAGATACACTCCTACACTGTCTAAATTTATAGATATAGCTGGACAAGTGGGCACCACATTGGAGGTATCTAAAGGGTGTAAAAGATTGATTCGGCGACGCCGGACTGGTGAAATACAAAAAGTAACCTAGTCTCTGACTCCCTATGAAAACCGTGGGCACCTTCATGACAAACCCTGAGTTGTGTAGGAGCATTTTCAAACTTGATAAACCCCCCGGGAAGGATTGCTAGAGACCAGTGACCCCTATCATTGAGATGTCAGAGTCAGGGTAACCACATTTTTAATAGACAACAGCGTATGTGAAATGTCCTTGTTTGCTTGGAAGATGAAACCCATAAGAGGCGGCTGAAATTTGGAACTGGTCTCAGGGAGGTCGAGTGAGCTTGACCCTTGGCAGGATGGAAGACTCAGCTACACACCCCAGTTCTCCCCAAGTGTCTCTAGTCTAAACGTTCTACTTTTCTGGACCCTCAGACTGGAAAAACGTAGACCTACATGAAACCCTTATGGAGGAAGAGAAGTATCAGTTTTGTGTTAGAAAGAACTACCAAGAGGCTTGAATTACCTACAACATTAGGATGAGGGGGCAGAGCAAGGTAGGGAACCTGTCCCAGCACTGCCCTTCTGACTTAGCCCTGCCTTTCCTCTGAGAGCCTAGGGGAGATGTGATAAACACCTTCTCCATGTTCATGAGCTTGCTGCCCAAGAGGAAACCAGACCACTTGAGGAACCTCCTGAGACAGGAACTTATTGCGACATACTGTGAGCCCAGGTCCAGCACAAGAATAAAGGAAATAAACTAAGCAGACACTATGCAACTTATCAAGATGGTGTAAGGTTACTCTGTACTCCAGTGAGACAGGTACAGAAGAGATGGATGGAGAGGTAACGCTTTCTTAGCTACACCATGGAATAGAAGGGGCTAGTAATGGCTGGGGCCTGAGTTGAGCTTTCGTGGTAGATGTTTCAAGGCACCTATCGCGCAATGTCGCTTGCTCATTTTATGTAGCACTTGGCCCTGACGCAGCGATAATGTTTCTTAGCATATCCGAAGCGTGTGCAAAGGCAGATCAAGATCTGGATCCCAATAGCTTTCTCCCAGTTCGAATGAAGCTCAATGTATGTAGATACCTACCAATAAGGTACTATGACAACCACTTCAATAACATGATACACATTACATGGTACTCCATTGTTTATTTTAATGTTCTTTTTTAACTCATTACTTATCACTCGGGCTGGTTCCATGATTCTCTTTTCACCTCATTTTAGACCACTCCACATTTCATTCTCAAGCCTGTCTAGTATTTACAGTAATATTGGTTGCTACTGCTCCATTTCTTTTAGGTTTGTCGTCTCATACCAGCTGAATTATTTTTTAACTCTTCTTTACCTTTGTCTAGTCACAGTTCTTCAGTGTCCCATACATTTTGCTCTCAGATGCATAGGGGCAGATTTACAAGGACTGGCTCATCTCTGCATATCAGCAGAGAGGTGCCTGTTAATTTGCGACACGTAAAAAACCCTTGCGCCACCATGGATGCGTCGCATTTACAATGCGGCACACTGTGGCGCAAGGATAGGCAGATGCGTGACAAATCTTTTGGCGTAAGGGCAACACATTGCTGGAGTCATGTTGCAAGCACGACGCAACTACAGCAATGGTCAGGAATGCCTATTCCTAACATGCTGCATCACCCCTTACGCCTGCTTCAAGAAGGCGCAAGGTTTTGACGCAGTGGCGTCGTAAAAGTGACTGTAAAATCTTGTAGATTTCACTGCGTCACTTTTACGAGGCTTTCTTGTGTCAGAACGCCCATCTTGCATACATTATACCTGACGCAGGTATAATGTAGCGCAGGGCTTTACAATGTGACGCATCTCCCTAGATGCGTCACGTTGGAAATATGTCACAACGTGGCGCATTGTTTACGATGCCGTTGCATCACAGAAGTGACGCAACGGTGGCGTAAAGTTGTCGCAAGGGGCTTGTAAATCTGCTCCATAATATATTTACAATTCAAAATCATTTAATTTTTATGCTATCTGAAACTTGATTCTTAATTTAATGTTCTACTCATTCGACTGTTGCTTTTTCTCTTGCTTAATCTTGCCAATTACCCATTTGCTCTACTAGAATCTGTTAACCACACTTCTGATTGCCTCCTATCTATACTTATTTTGTGTTTTCATATTACCCTTTCTCTTATTTCCTTTAGCTCTCCGTCATTTGGTTCACACTATAATCTCTTTTCCAATGGCTTCATGACCTTTAATTTGAAGCCCCCCCCACCCCACCCCACTAAATCACATTTCAGGTACTTTACTTTTAATGCTCCTAAACATTGAAACTTGCTTATGTTCTCCCAATTTTACTATGTTCTGGATCATCTCACATACCCATTTCATAAATCATTCACCATTTTAATACCTGTGCAATGCACTTTAGTGTGGACTACAAGTTGAATATTCTGCATCATGTGTGAGGTTGGCAGGTGTGCTTTAATCATGTTGTGGTGAACTTGTGGATTTGCTGAGAGAAGCCATGCATTGACCACAGAGACAATCAGCCTTTAGATCTTTGTTCTCAGAGGGAAATACCATAGTAGCAAAGGCCAGTGAGCACTTTGATTTCATTCTGAGTGCTCTTTTAATTGTGCTCCCTTAAGAGTTACAAGATCCGCTTCACCCAGAGGTCGCACACGGGGCCGTAGCGGGCATACAGTGTTTTTTCGGGAGGTTGCAAGGGTGGGGGCCAGTTTTGCAGCAGTGGAAGCAGTGGCGTAACGATAATTGAGGGGACCCCCCTGCAAGGTACGTGGAGGGGCCCCCTCCGGACTCTATCAGGAGCTCCCCGGCCGAAGTGCAGTGCTGAGGGGGCCCCCTGAAGCTTGGGGGCCCCCCCGGACTGCGGGGGATGCGGGGGCCTGTGTTACGCCCCTGAGTGGAAGACATTTTTTTTGTCACTGGTGGCAGGTTTTGCAGCAGTGCTGCAATATCGGCCCCAGTAACAAAAGCAGCAGTGCGTCACATTTGCACCACTCCAACCCCCCTCTCCCCCGCTCCTCTCGGAGGCTGGTCCTTCAAAATTGTCAGGGCTGCTTTGGCTTTCTAGTCTGGCCCCAGCCGCATATGTGAAAGAACTATAGCCTACCCCCCTCCCCCTAGTTCCCCCTTCCTGGAGAAAATAGCAACAGAAATAATCACTCTGGACTGGTATTACCAATTCCTCTGGTAACGCCTCGGGCCAGATTAACTAGAAAGTGACGCATCTGTGAAGATGCGTCACTTTCCCTGCGCCACTTTGAGAAACCCTTGCGCCACTATGGATGCGCCGTATTTACAATACAGCGCACCATGGCGCAAGGATTGACAGATGCGTCAGAAATTCTGACGCATCTGTTGCCGCAAAATTCACGCATTGCTGGAGTTGTGTCGCAGGCACGATGCAACTCCAGCAATGCTTCAAGCAGGCATAAGAATTTGACGCAGTGGCGTCCTAGAAGTGGCGCAGTGAAATCTTGTAAATTTCACTGCGTCACTTCTACAAGGCTTTTATGCGTTGGAACGCCCACCCTGTATACATTATATCTGACGCAGGTATAATGTGACGCAGTTCTTTACAACGTGACGCATCTCCCTAGATGCGTCACGTTGTAAATGGGCCGCATTTTTACGCTGCTGCTGCGTCACAAACAGTGACACAACTGCGGCGCAAAAATGACGCAAGGGGCTTGTAAATCTGCCCCCTCATTTCCAAGAAGACCCTCAGGGTCACACTTGTAAGCAGCTGGTAATCGCTCTCACCTGTGGAGTTACGGTACCCCCAGTATGGGCAGCTCGCGGGGCGGGGGAATTATTGGTGCACTGCCATGGACACTCGGAAAGAGGTTCTAAGAGCATCACTCAGCCACCAGATTTACAAGTCAAAAGCTTTTGGCCTTGTAAATTACGAGAACGGATGCGATTTAGTGATGTAAACAGAGGCGTTCACCTCCGGTGCAGTAAGCAATCTTAATAGTGATGAACGCCTTTATGAGCCTGTAAAACTAGAAGGTTTTTTATTATCCCTCAGGGGTTTACAGCCACTCTGTGATGGACCGACGTGTCAGTAAAGTGCAGCCCGCACAAATCTTCTATAGGCAGTAAATCCGAAATCCATATGCTCCATTCCTAGTTGTAAATATATATGTCACAACACGATGTTCAGACCCCCTCAAAGTGCACAGCAAATTAAAACAAGCATTGGTAAATGCACTAGGTCTCGCCAATTAATTAATAATAAGCTGGGTTTTTTTGTAAGTTGTAGCTTGGTGAGCAGTTGTGCAATATAACTTACTGAAACTTTGTTAAAGTGTTATGACAATAGCCTAATTGAAATAACAGGCAGTGAGAAGGCTGTCATACAAGTTACTGTGTTTAACAAGAGAAAGGCACATGGTTAAATGCTATGATTAGTAATGCATAGATGATAGAGGAGCAGAGACCGCGCTTGCAGCGAGGTTGGCATAGAAAAAGATGATGGGGCATATTTACGAGCCCTGTGCGCCACATTTGCGTAACCCATGCATCACGTTGCACCCTATTTACAACGTGACGCATCTAGGGAGATGCCTCACGTTGTAAAGCCCTGCCCCACATGAAACCTGCATTAGGTTTCATGTGGGCGTTCTGACGCAGGGGGAGCGTTCCATCGCAGGAATGCCTTGGAAAAGTGCCTGAGTGAAATCTACAAGATTTCACTCACTCACTTTTCCGACGCTGCTGCGTCAAAACCTTGTGCCTGCTTGAAGGAGGCGTAAGGCATGACGCACCATGTTGAGGATAGGCCAGGTTGGAACAGTGCTGGAGTTGCGTCGCGCCCACGACACAACTCCAGCACTGCGCCAACCTTAGGCCGGCAGATGCGACACGCATCTGTTTATCCTTGCGCCATGATGTGCCGCATTGTAAATGTCGCGCTTCTGTGGAGGTGCAAGGTAAACTTGCGTCACGCATCTTTCCTGACACATCCCTGCTGATTTGCAGGGATGCGCCAGGAAACGTAAATCTGCCCGATGTGTTGGCTCCAGGCGAGGACGTGATATTCCGTCTCTATGATGTGTCATATGAGGGAGACAAGTGCATCAATGGTGTATGCCAGTCCAGAGACCCCTTGAATCAAGTTGACAGCAAATGCATACGGATTCCCAGATGCAGAGATCGTGATGCGTTTTGATGGTGTTGATGGTAGTGCAATGCTCAGAGATTTGAAGGCGGCCTTTAAATCATGTGGAATGGGCATGTGATAGTTTGGGTAAGTAAGCAGCCGACAAAAAACAAGCTTGCACACCGAAACATCCCCATCAAGTGTGTACCATGGAGCCCCGTTAGTTATGGAAAATGGATGAAGAATTGAGACACTGGAATTGGGACAGTACTAGTTAGCACACAGTACACTTTTTTGTCACACTTTATCGAGTTCAGCAGTGTATACCTGCAATTTAAAGTGCAGGTTGCTGCTACAATCATCTGATATCAAGATGGAAGGATCAAAAGGGAGACATGTAGTTGGGTTACAGTTCATAGTGGTAAATGTTTGAGAGGCACTTTCACTTGAAACCTGTCATGCCAGGGAGATGCAAGTTAATATTTTGGAGCATCTTGACATAGATTCCAGTGAGTGCTTTTTGTATAAAGCCCCGACGGCTATTGTGGGTGGCTTACACCTTCATGCGTGCTACAATAAATGTAACATTTAGACCCCAACTTCTAACCCATGCAGCTCGGCAGGTCCTTGGCTCTTAACACCCCCCTTTAAAGTTTACTTTTACAAAGAGCTTGATTTGATCGGTCTTGGTAACCCTAGGTGGAGTTGTGTAAACTCACCCTGCTCTTCACTGCTCCTCTAAAGTGTGGTTTGGAAATGTTTTCAGGGGTTCGGACTAATAGTAATCTGAGGAGCCCCCTTCCTCTGTGCTACTCTGCTATCTCAGGAGTGTGCCAGAGATTTTGTCTCACTGTAGCTCGCTACAGCCATGCTGGTGATGCTGGACTTGTCGGCGGCTTTCGACACCGTCCCCCATGACGGTCTTCTCACAAGACTCTATGAGATTGGACTACGGGGGACGGTGTTCAGCTGGTTTTCCTCCTTTCTAGCGGGCCGCCGGCAAACGGTCTGGGCCTCGCCAGATTCCGCCGTGATGCCGCCTCTGGGAGTCGGGGTCCCTCAGGGCTCTATTTTGAGCCCGACCCTCTTTAATATCTTCATGACCCCTTTGGCGGCGTTGGCGGAGTCGTTTGGGGCCCGGATCGTATCTTATGCAGACGACACCCAGCTCCTCTTCTCGTGTAAGAGAGGAGGAGACTTCGATGGGGAGAGTATCCGGGATTGCCTTGGGGCTGTGTTTCAATGGTTTCAACTGAACAGCCTCAAGTGCAATTCCGATAAGTCCGAGGTACTTTTCTTTGGGTGTGACACGGAGCCAGACTGGCAGGCTTGGTGGCCTACCAATATGTTCCCCCCAACTTGTTCATCCCAAATGGCTAAGAACTTGGGGGTCAAGATGGACAAGGGGTTGACTATGAAGTCCCAGATCCTGGGGGTGTCGGGCACTTGCTTCGGCCTCCTTAGGATGTTACGGAGGTTTCTTCCCCTCTTATCGGAGGAGCACAGGAAGCTGACTGTGCAGGCCCTGATAGGCTCTAGGCTAGATTATTCAAACGTTCTGTACCTGGGCCTGCCAGAGTACCTGCTACAGCGGCTCCAAATTGTGCAGAATGCTGCAGCGAGAGCGATTTTTGGATTGAATAGATGCGTTAGTGCTGCGGGCTTGCTCCAGACCCTGCACTGGCTCCCAATCCGCAAGCGGATCGCCTTTAAGGCTTTGACCCTGACATACAAGGCCCTCCATGCGACGGGAGCTAAGTACCTCCAAAGGAGACTTGCCTTCTACCGACCGGCTCGCTCTCTGAGATCAGAATCCCTGTTTTTGGCGATCGCCCCGCGAGTGAAGAGAGTGCGCTTGGGAGGTCGCTACTTTGGACTACTGGCGCCACAGCTGTGGAACTCTCTGCCTCTTACACTTCGGGGAGCCACCAGCTTACTAGCTTTTAGAAAGGACCTCAAAACCTGGTTGTTCACCCAGTAGGTCTTTTTTTGCTCGTTGTTTTCTTTCTGTCTGTGACACTTTCTCTTTTAATGTGTTATGTTAGTATACTGCAGCCTACCCTAAATAAAAGCGCCGGGACACTCTTTTTGAGTAGCCGTGCGCTCTATAAAAGCCATTTTAACATAACATAACATAACATTCTGAAAAGCCCGTTTTTAAGTTTGTAAGGCAGACAATTCCAAAGTCTGGTTCTGATGTTTAAGAAATTTTTACCACCCCAGCTTGATAAACGGGGGTTGGGGACCTCCGCTAACATGTGTGAAGAGGATCTCAAATTTCTAGTTGGGGTATACCAGCGGAAATGGTCAATCAGGTAAGTGGGCCCTTGATTATGCAGTGCCTTAAAGGCGATGCAGAGGGCCTTAAAATTAATCCGCTTTTCAACTGGAAGCCAATGTAGAGCTTTGAGGGCTAGCTTGGCCGAGGAATATTTTGGAATGCCAAAGAGCAAACGGGCAGCAGAATTCTGCAAGACCTGCAATTTTACAAGAAGTGCTTTATTTAAACCAATCAGAAGGTCGTTACAGTAGTCAAGACTTGACAAGACTAATGCAGAAACCACAGTTTTCTGTAAGTCTGGCGGTATGTAAGGAAAAATATTCCTCAGACTCTTCAGTGTATAGCAGATGGAAGAGGTAGTAGCTTTCACATGGTGGGAGAAGGACTAGGTGGTGTCAAAAATGACTCCCAGATTCTTTGCCTTCGTGGCAATGATAGGAAGGGGGGCCAACTCTGTGGGCCACCAGTCAGTGGACCAGATGAATGGATCTCTGCCAAAAAGGAGAACCTCGGTCTTATTGGAGTTTAAATTAAGGCAGTTCTCCGACATCTAGCTGCTCATCTGACGCATGCAGGCATGAAAGTTGTGAGAAGTGTCCCCAGTATTGTTTGAGATCGAAACTATATTCTGGGTGTCGTCTGCATATGACACCATGGCAAAGCCATGGGATTTGATCAGTCTAGCCAGGGGAACCACATATATATTAAAAAGAGTGGGGCTCAGGGATGTGACCTGGGGGACCCCACATGGAAGTTTAAAACTCTGGGACCTGAGACCGTCCACTTCCACAAATTGTTCCTGGTCCGTAAGGAAGGATTTAAACAGAGATAGAGCAGAGCCTGCTATACTTATTTCATGGCGGTAACATAGTAGAAGGTTATGATCTACCATATCAAACGCTGCAGAAAGATCCAGTAATATCAAGGCCGCCATGCCCCCATTATCCGAGCGCCTGATTTCTTCTGATGCCGTGATCAGAGCAAGCTCAGTTCTATGACCACTCTGGAAACCATACTTTGAAGGATCCAGAATATGATTATGGGTGATGAAAGAGGCCAATACTTGATTAATATATTTTTCCAGGAGCTTAGCAGGTAGAGGTAGTCGAGCAATTGGTCGAAAGTGGCCTGGATTGGATTTGTCCAGGTTCTGCTTCTTTAAATTGGTAAGATATGTAGGTAGATAAACAAACTGAGAGAGAGACAAGCAGGCAAGGCAGACAAGGCAGTCAAAAAGACAGACAAGACAGACAAGACAGACAAGACAGACAAGACAGACAAGACAGACAAGACAGACAGACAGACAGACAGACAGACAGACAGACAGATAGACAGATAGACAGATAGACAGATAGACAGATAGACAGATAGACAGATAGATAGATAGATAGATAGATAGATAGATAGATAGATAGATAGATAGATAGATAGATAGATAGATAGATAGATAGATAGATAGATAGATAGATAGATAGATAGATAGATAGATAGTACTGGGATGATAGGTGCTAGTTTGTCTAGCAAATGAGGACACTGAGTACCTGTGAGTACTTTTGAGGTGCTGGGATTGACAAAAATGACTTCTGTGGCATGGACTCCTCCAGCTCAAGAGCTGACTGCATGGAAGAGAAAATGTATGCAAGGGCAATTTTTATATTCAATTAACAAATAACCAGTAAATGGCAGTGTTGTTTGGTTCTTCCAATATGGAGAGAGAGTGACGTGAGATCTTCAGACAGGCTCGTACAGGCACACTAATATAACTGCCCAAAACAAAGTCATAAAATCGAGTTCAAGAACTTAAGCCCGCATAAAATGTAGAGTAAGATCAAATGAATACTCCTCAGTGGAGTCAAGATGAAAATATCAGGAATGTAACATAGCTATTTCTATGCGTGCAGTCAGGGAAAGTAAACAACCAAAAAGTTCCACACAACAGTGCATAGACAGAGTAATTCAGCTATGGGAACTGATAAGAGCACCCTTTTAAGATATATTAAACACAAGAGATTTCACAAGCACAGCACAAGCACTGTGCAGCCGAAACCTAAAAAATTATGGGGACATGCCCTTTTCTTGAATCAATTCTTCCATAAAGTAGCCGTGACATTTTGCTAATATAATTCTAAGTTACAGTTCTACATAAGAGCGTTGAATGGGTGTCAAAATGTATTGAGCAGATATAATTGCAGCGGGCAGCCAGGAAATAAGAAAAATACATGAACGTGACAAAAGCAATTACAACTGATTCATTTTATAAGCTTTGCAATCCAAATAACATATAATCTTCATATGAATACTGATTTACAGGCCAATAGAGATGACCTAACAAGAGGGTCCACATCATCCATCAATCTCCAGTTCTCATTCCCACTTCAAGCCTGAGCCCCATTGGCTGATCAATGTCACACTTCCAATTGCCCACACCCATTATGGACCATGCCTTGTCCATAGTCCACACCGATTGCTAATACCTTCCCTTTGTGAAGACTGTGTGGTGGATTCTTTTGCATATGTGGCTGCTTGTTAGAGGGAGTGGCACAACTTATTACCTTATATGAATAGGCATGACCAGACGTGTGTCCCCTAACTCTTTACGTCAGAAAGTCTCCAACACCCCCTGACCAATGAAGCATAATATGTCAAAATGTCTCTGAAATTGCATCTGCTCATCTTTTGTGGGAGTATGGCCTCACAGCTCGAGCTAGACTGTACCTTGAAGAAGACTATAGTTATAGCTGAGGGAGGGCAGCAACAAGGAAAGGGTAGATACAAACTAAAATGGAACACAAAAAGGGGCATCTTAAACGTGCGCTTCCGGGACAGTGTACCAGACAAATGTGCAAGTAGTAGGAATCCTTTAACTCTTCTTTGGACTCCTCTCATACTCCACATTGCTAAACTAGTGAAGCCTGCTCAATATCAATCATGTGAGGCTGAAACATGTCTCCTCACCCGGTTGAACTTTCACTGTGACTTAATGCATGTCTATTTGGCTGAGGTATTTTGATAAATCAATGTACCTTTTCAGCAAGTTATACCTTTAAAGTAAAATCTAAGGGTGTCCAAGATGGTGGATGGGTAGGACGTGCCTCCCAGTTGCTGCTGCTGTCAAGGGCCTGCCTAACCGCACAGCCGGGTCCTATGGTGCAATATTGCACACAGACACCAGTTGAGCACCTTGAAGTGTAGTTCCTATATCCCTGATAGGCTCTGCGCATTGGAATAACATACACTATAGATTTGACATAGGACTAAGGTCAGTATCTCTCTATCGAGTATATTAAACTTAATTACTTGTGTGTGCCAGCTAACTCAGAGGTCACTAGAAACTTCTTGAATATACAAGAAGGGATTAGTCTCTGACAACCGCATAAACATGACAACTTTGTTTCCCTTTAGAATCGGAACAGTCTCAGAATCGTGGAAACAATAGATAACAGTTTCACTCAGTCAGTCGTGCATGCTTCGTTTCTCCAGAGTTGCACAGAAATAGAGAGATGGGCATTTCAATAAAAGGGTTTATTGAACAGTCTTATTTCTTGTGCAAGAGATATGAATTGCTTCAATCGTAAGACAGACTGCGAAGTACAATATGTACGAGGTTAGCAGTAAGATAAAATAATACTGCAATAGCATGGTTTGTAGCTATGACATATATTAATCAAAATACATATATAAATAACATAAGCTAACATGTGATACTCATCTGATGCTTCTAAGTTGTTCTACCCCAGTGTACCTAACCTAAGTGCAGTATGAGGTTTGAAGTAGGTACCATTTCTAAAGTATAGCTAGCTATATTTTAGTTTAGCCAAGAACTGGATTCTCTGCGAGGAGGATGGCAGTGTCAGGTCAGTGCATCAGGCTGGAACTCGATCTCCTTCCGAACTTGCCGTGGCGAACCGCGTAGTCTGGGTTGGATCGAATCCTCCGGGTACCGCAATTTGCCAAGGCAAGCCCTGTTCACATCACTCCGTGATGGTCTCCAGGCAGTTAAAAGAGAATGCTCTCAGGACATATAGGAGGTTTGCAGCGACCTGAGAGAGGTGGGGGACAGAGTCTCGACCATACTTCCCTGTAACGTGTGGGCACGCACGTGCGCGCATCTATGTTTCCCCGAGCGTGCAGTCTCTTGTCTGGAGCACGCAACATAACACATCGCATGATAGACCATTATTCATATTAGTTACAGCGCCGATGTGGCACTGCAATTAAAATGAATACTTTCAAAATGGCACTTAATCTGCCCTGCAGCCGTGCTCTATTAACAAGGGATGCAGCAACTCTAGAAGCACGTGTGTGCTTTCAGAATCCCTAATGCATATTAGTGATTCTGAAAGCACACATAATGCTTTGAGACTTGCTGCATGCCTTTTAATAATATAGCGTGGCTGCGGTGAAGATTGTGTGCCTTTTTGAAAGTATTCATATTGATTGGAGCACCCATGTGACACTTCAGTTAACATGGATACATTCAAAAAGGCATGCAATCTGCCCTGAAGACGCGCTCTATTAACAAGGGATGCATCAACTCTAGAACCACACTTGTGCTTTCAGAATCACTAATGTATAGTGCTTCTAGACTTGCTGCATTCCTTGTTAATAGAGCGCGACTGCGGAGCAGATTGATTGCCTGCCACAGACAAGCCAATGTGAGCAAAGAATCCTGCTCAGAGGAGCTCCCTGGCTCCACTGCTTGTATTAAGACTAAGCTTCCCTGTATGTCTACGAGTCCCGGAAGTTTTTCTACGTTTTAGCTGGGGCAATGTGTGGTGCAAACTGCAGTGGCCTTCCTGACGAGAGCCGTGGCACCAGTATATATAATTTATTTTTTACAAATTAAGCACTGGGTCACATAAACTCCAGGAGAAGCACGATATGAGGCGCTATACAGTGCTGCTATTAGCGATGTTTGAAGTCATGTTTTCTAAAGCTTCCTCTGGCTGCAGGAATCCCCCGGAACAAACAGGAGGAAGGATTCTTTTACTTGGGCCCTAAACTCCGGAACAGACGTACACGAGTGGAGACTTGCAGCTTTGAAGTGAGGGGTACTTCGCAGAGGGAGACCAGGAGACATGCAGCTTTGGGAGGTACTCTGCAGAGGGAAACAAGGAGATATCTTGCCTTGAAGAGAGGGGGTACTCCGCAGAGCAAGGTGCAGCAGGCTGGCAGTGCAAGACTCCTCGGAGTTTCCTTGCTATGTTTTATTTTTATTTGATGTTCGGTCTGTCCATGGCGTATCCCAGCGGTCACCATAGAGTGAACCTGCAAAAGCGAGTAAGTATCTGTGCGTTACATTCCGTACTGTTTTCATTACAGATGTCTATAGTCAGGTAGATTGTTTTTGCAGTTATTCACTCTCTGTAGTTGCTGTTTTATCTCTATTATTTGCATCTCTTCATTTATATGTTTTATTAGCGTTATATATAGAGCATATATAGAGCTGCATGCACCAAGAGATGCTTCAGAGCTCTTATAGTAAAGTAATCACTAAGAAGAGAGTTTTACTAGAATAACCCGATGCTATGGGGCATATTTACAAGGTGGCGATAGAAAATTATCGCCGCTTTTGCGGCGTTTCTTCGGCCGAAAAGCGGCAATAATTTTATCGCCTAATTAACAAGGTCACGCTAACGCGTGAAACATTGCATTAGCGCACAAATTCTTAACGCCCAGCTTTGCATCTCTAATGAGATGCAAAGTGGGCGTTCCTGACCTGACACGACAGGAGAAATGTCGCTAAGCGACATTTCTCCTATCATCAAGCCCCACGCTATGAAACATAGCGGCACGAAAAGTAGCGATAACCCCTGTTATCGCTACTTTCCTTATGAATGCTTCAGGACTGACTTAGCCATGATATCCTATGGAAGGTGGATATCATGGCTAAGTTTGTGGGGCCCTATCAACAAGCTAACGCCACATTTCGTGAGATTATCGCTGGGTTTCCAGCGATAATCTCACGTTAGGCAGTTGGCGTTAGGATTTTTATCGCATTTGAGATAAACGTTGCTAATAGCAGGCTATCTCAGCGATTTAAATCCACGTTAGCCGACGACAATTATCCTAGCTCAAAGTGCGCTTAGCGATAATTATCGCCGGTTGTTGCTGATATGCCCCAAATTCTTTGGGGGTAACTGACATATGGTGCCCCTCTTCTTCTGGGTCCCTATTGAAAATTGTACCGATCGATGCATGCTTCCAAGCGCTAGGTGCTATAGGGGGCAGTGCAGCTGTACTGTGAGACAGGCGGTGAATCCTCATAACTTTTATTGTATGGAGGACAGGATGACTCCTGTGCGAGTGCCCCGTAACCTGACCCCTCATGTACGCGCTTCAACCTTCAAAGCTCAGAGGATGGAGCGGTCGAGCTGCTCTGGGGGTAGGGAGTCAATAGAAGGAACTTGAGATGAGCATCCTTTAGGATAGAGGGCTGTCCCAGTGAGGTCTAAGAGATGCACATTAACTTGTTTGGAGGGTGCAGATGACTCCAGTGAAGGTGTCATCTTCTAGATGTGGGTGAGTGGAGAGGTATGTCTTTGTCATCTCCAGATGGCCCACAGTGCTTCTGCGCCTGTCAGCCAGAACAAACTTTTCAACATTTTTCCTGACTCGCCATGGGCCTCCAATATTGAGAAGTGGGGTCTGTAGGGATATGCCGGGTCAGACAGTATAGGACACAATCCTGCTCAGTCCAG
Source organism: Triturus cristatus (assembly GCF_964204655.1). NCBI lineage: Eukaryota > Metazoa > Chordata > Amphibia > Caudata > Salamandridae > Triturus > Triturus cristatus. The sequence goes on from NC_140594.1 coordinate 887,011,286, forward strand.
GTGCCTCCCTGCATCTTAGAACTAGCTCCTCGTGCCTCATAGTATGTGCCTGATTTCAAATTTGAGTCAGGTGGAAACTGCGCTTAGTCCAATGGTTTTGCCTTCAGGTTTTACCTGAAGGCAATATTGTGGCTAAAACTTCACAGACAGTGGAATTCCACAAGGCACCTACGTTTACAAAGAACATTCTCCGTGTTAGTTCCTATTATGCCAGGTGAATGTGTCACTGGAAGCAAACCCCACACAAAGTAACAGCGGTACCAGGAGGCAGTGGTATTTATGGGTCTTTTTGCACCAGTTGTTTGGGTGACGCGCTTGGCACCAGAGGCTTCGCATTGCCTATTGGGTTCAAAAGATGCCAGGGCCTTGTATTTTCAGTATAATTTGAAACTTAATATGACAGCAAATGCTGGCAGGATGACTGTGTGTTAAATACTCGCCACTGAAACAAAGTCTTCCATCTTAATGAGGACAAGCAAAGGTTTAGACTGATATTTGCACTGATATGTGTCGCTGCACCCACAAGAGCGGTTGGGTTCTTGGCGCACATAGTCTTGGCTGCAACACACAGAGACCTTACACTGTCACACACAGAGAAAAAAATATTAGAGGGAACATTGATCTCAGCCCTAGAGGATCATGAATCCAGCCATGATGAAGAAATTGAGCAGTTCCAACAGAGGTGAGCTGTGCTCAGGGATCAACAGATCGACTTGCAGGCTCACCCAGAGGATTGGGAGAATCGTTCGAGATAATATAACATTTGCATCCAGGTGGCACCAACCAAAGTGGAGGGCACAGATATTGGGGCATACATGAAGGCCTTGTTTCTCCAGATCCTGGAAGCCCTTCCCAACAAGGAGATACAGCTTGACAGGGTTCCCAGGGTGGGCCCACCAAGAACACCCACCGGGCCGACATTCTGGCATGTGTCCGCGATTTTCAACTAAAAAAAACAATACTTCACAAAGCCAGAAACATTCATCCTTTGGAATACCGTAGGCATAAGCTGGCACTTTACTAGGATCCATCGACCCTTTTCCTACAGAAATGCAGAGACTTCCACCAGGTGACCACCTTTTTTCGTGACAAAGGCATCGCCTATTCATGGGGCCACCAATTCCATTTAGTCTTTCCATGGGAAGGGAAATTACACCAGCTACGGTCCCTGTCTGAGGCCTGCCATTTGCTGAACATTGAGGAACCTACGGAGGAGAAACTGCAGGCCAGCCCCCTGGCCACAAAGCCCAGTAGCGTCTACGATGGCATGGGGGCTCAGCCTCCCCTACCGGACTACACCCGGACCAAGCAACCATAGCCATGGAGCAGCTGGCAGTGTTGGACACCCTAGCTGGTGAGCCTGATCAGCTGGAGATGACGTGAGCACCACCGAGGCCTATAGATCTCATGCACCACTAGTGGGGGGCTGGAGGCTACTGGGGCGGAGATGTGGAGGACTGGTAGCTCTCTGAGAGGTATTCGAGATACTCTAATGGGCCCCTACACCCAGGATTCCTATGGAACGTTTCTGGATGTGGCCAGTTCCTGAAGTTCTCAAGAGTCTGAGTTCATGCATAAGTTACAATTGAGTTTTTATTGGGGGAGTAGTTACATTCCACATGGGTGCACTAGACTCTGGGTTTCCACATACATATAATCTGTCTGGGTGCACTTCAGGTCTACCGGGGAGGGTCGGTTACAGACCTGGTCAGCTGCAACCGCATTTTCTTACCTTCCGCCCCTCATGTAATGGGCCAAAGAATATAACCCTCAATGTAAAGGGGCTTAACAACTCGACCAAACAAAGGCGATTCTGTCTTATCTGGAACAGACCGGGGCTGACCTGTGTCTCCTACAGGAGACCCACTCGGTGCCCAGAGACTGGCATAGGCTCAGGTCCAGCGCCTTTCCGCAACAGCCCTTTTCCTCCACCACCACCAAAACAGCTGGGGTGGCAATTTTGGTCTCTTGCTCCTTCCGGGGCTGGGTGGGCTCAAAACTAGCTGACATCAAAGGGCGACTGTTAGCATATAGTGTGAGCTTTGGAGACTGCACATTTACCTTGGCTTCCTTGTACACTCCTAATTATGGTCAGAAATGATTTCTCCTACAAGCTGTGGTGGAGGTGATTGCCGCCCAGGATATGATGGTGTTTCTGGGGGGAGACCTCAATCTAGTCTTTAGCAATGACATGGACAGATCAGCGCAGCTCTAGGGCCACACGGAGGCCCTTTCCTGGGAGGGAGCACACTGGCTGCTGGAGATGGGCTTTCAGGGCATCTGGTGGGATCGACATCTCCAAGCATGGGGATACACTTTCTACTCACATGCCCATAAGACGCATGCTCGGCTTGACTATTTCTTGGGCAGAGAGAGATTCAGGCTTTGGTTATGACAATAGAGATATAGCCGAGATCCTTATCAGACCAAGCACTGATGTCTCTTACCCTTGATCTGCCCCTGGTGCAGCACATCCTCCGACCGCAGAGACTATGAGATAGCCCACTTCAAAGGCCTAACACAATGAGGCGGTTTATCCGGGTGATAGCTGACTTCTTCGGCATTAAGACACTGCTGAGACACTGATAACCACTCTATGGGAGACCCTTAAGGCCGTTATCCTGGGGTAATTGATTGCTATATAGGCAGCGGATGACAAACTCCGCCGATACAAGAGGGAAAGCCTACGAAAGAAAGTTCAAGAACTAGAACGTATCCACAAATGCACGTAGAGCAGGCTTCTCCAATGAGTAGCTTGTGAGCTACTGGTAGCTCTCCAGCTACCTGTAAGTAGCTCTCATATGTGCAGTCCAGCCTACTAAATTTGGAACTTTTTCCTTGGTTGAGTTAATAAATATATACCAAAATTGAGCATGTATATTTGAGACAAAAATGTGGTTATGTTCAGAACTCATAACTGATATTTGGAGGAAAATGGCTGGATTTCCAAAATATATTTAAAACTGATATTCGAGTGATAAAAAATGCGACATTTGGGAGACCTTTTTACAAATGTCATATTCTTGGTGTCAGCAGTATTGCTACTGCGGTTGCTAGGTGTTACCCATGTAGTGCATTCCGTATTGACAGTCTTTTTTGACTTACTGCTGGCAGCTAAGCCTGATCGCTTGTCGTAATCTTGCAAATTGTGGCCAATAATGTAAATTTGTCTGAAGTGGTCACGATTACAGCACTAAAAATATTAGTAGCTCTCAAGGAGTTTAATTGAACATAAGTAGCTCTTATTACTGAAAAGGCTGGAGACCCATGAGCTAGAGGCAGCATGCGCGCAGTTAGGAGGCCTGGGCCTAGATAGGGCAGAATACTCATTACTACAACTGTGACACTCCTTCTACACAGGGGAGATAGGTGTGGGCAGTTGTTAGCCAACAGAATTTGAGCGAAATGGCAGGCCGTGTATACCCTCCTAGCACCGGATGGTACTGCCATCACAGGGGACGGCCCCATTGCGTCCGCCTACCAGGACTATTATGAGGTGGTCTACTCGGCACAGGACCTGTCCTCGGATGGTTCTGGCATCTACCTCCAAGGGTAGCATACTCCTCGCTTGATGTTTGACCAAGTGGACACTCTGGACCACCCGATCCGTGTGGAGGAAGTCATCTCCACCATTTCTAAACAGAAGCCCCTCAAATTTCCAGGACCAGATGGCTTGCCGGGCCTCTTTTACAAAAACCTTCTGCACTGCTCTCACCCCAGTCTTAACAAGGCCCTTTATCTCCATAACTCACCCAGTTACTGTGCCGCCTTCGATGCTGGATGCCTCCATCGTTGTTATTCCCAAGCCTGGGAAAGACAAGAAGTAATGTGGCTCATACAGCCCAATTTCCCTGGAGGCATGACTGGGTCCAAATATGCCTGGTCTGATTGACCCTTACCAGGCTGGATTTTTCCCCCACCGTCAGTGAAGTGGCAATACAAAACAGATCATCACCTGATGGATAAAGCCAAGCGCTCTCAGAGGGAAATAATGATCATGGTATAGATGCATAGAAGGCATTTATTTTACTGGGTGCATTGGCCCTTTTTAGAGGTGATGCTCAAACACTTTGGCTTTGGGGTGAGATTTTGCACCTGCGCATAGTAATTATGGAGCACCACAAGCGACGGAGAGGTTAATGGCCAGACCTCACCCCCTTTTCCTATTTGCAGGCAAACCTGGCAGAGGTGTCTGCTGTCACCCCTGCTGTTTGCTCTATATTTGGAGCCTCTGGCCCATCAAATATGTGACAATCCGACTATCACCGGGGTATGTTTTGGCAGAGAGGAACACACGATTAGCCTCTATGCCGATGATGTGACAGTGGCACTTGATGACCCAATCAGGGCACTACTGGCCTTTCTGGCAGAGATCGAAAACTTTGGAAAGGCTGCCTGGTTTTGTATTAATCTCGAGAAATTGCAGGCCCTCAACCACTCAGTCCCTCCAGCAAGGGAGACGTTGCTGGCCAGCCAATACCAGATGCAATGGTCGACTACCTAAATCCCCTACCTGGGGGTCCAATTGGTCCAGACAGTGAAAGTGATGCAGCTATTAGTCATTAATCTTTACTGCAGTAGTTGACTGCCCTCCTGAAGATCGAATACTTCTGTTCCTGCAGGGGGAGAAGTGTCACTTGGTCTGGGTAGAGGGGAGGTCTCACATGAGCCAGGGACAGAGCTACAGGTCCATCCGAGAGAAGGGGTCGGGAGACCCCCCAACCTCTTACATTACTACCAGGCGGCACATCTCCACAATGTGGTGGAATGGAGCAGGGAGGAGTACGAGAAGCATTGGCTTTTTATGGTTAGGGCGGTAGCTGGGGAACATCTGTGGAAGGTCTCATGTCTGCATCATGCACCGAGAGCATTGGGGCAAGGTACAGAGAGCACTCCTCCCTTGTGAAGGAAGTGACCCGATTAGGGCCACCTGGGTCACTCACGACCGCCTCTCTGCCTTCCAAACAAAGAAGAGTCGATCAGACAGTAGAGAATACAAACCAAACTATTTTATTAGTATTGCGCTGCAGCGGAGACCAGTCTCCTAAGATGACTGCCGAGGGACTGACTCCCCCCTAGCATGGAGCTGGATATTGTACATTCCCAATACCCCAAGAACATGCCCAGACTGGAAAAGTCCAGTCCAGGCAACAGTGAACAAAGGTAGCAAACAGGGAAGAGCCACAGTCCTGGTGCTGGGTACATGTTATCTGAGCCCCAAGGCCGCTCTGCCAAGGCCTACCATATGAATATGTGGGAACGGGTCTATCTAACAACAAAGGTATGTTACAATAGAGAGTACATTCATTAGCGCAGCAAGGCACAGCCTTGAGAAGTACAAGCTGAAGGTGCAGGGGGCAGCTTTTCTGCTGAGGCAAGCAGTGTTTGACAGGAGCTTGGTTTCAATCACAGAACAAGATGGCAACAACTAAAATAGCGCCATGAATGCTAACTTAATACAGAATGAAACAGGAGCATTGCAAAAATAACGTTTCAAGTCTGAGCATGACGAAATTAGCATTTCAAGTCTAACACTTGTCACTCAAGCCACTCTTGAAATGTGGTATCATTTGGTGACGTGCAAAACCCTTTCATTGTTTCCTTCCCCCTGACGCCAATCGTAAGTAATATGGAGTTTACACCAGGGCTAGATCAAACCACTTTCCTGACATCGCAATCGGCAGGGTGCAGATCCATTAGCCACCTCTTTGATGAAGAGGGCCCTATCCCCTTTGAGCAAATGCACAAAGATCATGCCCAGCCAGAGACGGAGAGGATGCACTATCTTTAAACCGCAATTTGATCACTCACCCGACAGTTCGCCCCGGGGCACTCCAGGTTACCCCCTTTCAGAAATGGCTGGTGACTAAGACCTCTGATAGCAACCTTATCAAGGAACTATACTCTATTCTTCGAAGAGCTACCCCGGCCGTTAGAACCTCAGGGCAGAGGAGTTGGGTAGGATGCTGACACACAAAGAATGGGATGAGATCTATTAAAGGGTGTGACATATGGCACGCAACACTGCCAGCATTCAGATCGCTACTAAAATAGTTACATACTGGTACCTTACACCCGTGCAGCTGCATAGGGACAACTCTGCACATAGCGCAGACTGCTGAATGGGTTATGGGTCTCCCAGGATGCTGCTTCCTCTGTTGTGAGTGAAGGCTTACACGATATTGGGAAACAATATTGTCTGATATAGATACCTACTTTGGCATGAAGTTGTCCCTCTTCCCTGCATATGTTATCCTGGGGCTCCTGAATGTTCTTACCTTCCCCCCTCAAATCCCTCAGGGGGCACCACATTGGCCTTGTATTTGGAGCAGCCCTACAAAATATCCTCTCACATTGGGACACCGAAAAACTCCAGACACATCTCTAATGGCTCCACGGGCTATGGCACATGCTGGGGATGGGGAGACTCCCTTTCATTCTGACAAACCAGGGAGACTCCTATAGAAAGCTTTGGCATCCTTACATTGTTCCCTTTTCTGTAGAGTTTAGGGAACTGACCTGCCCCAGATACCTGCGCCTTTCGTGCTTGGCGGAACCAGACACCTTGAAATGGGAAGGGAGCTCAGGGTGGGCCCGCAGGAGGTGAGTAGTGTGTCACTAATACAGTGGAATTGGATGTGAGTACTCCTGGGGGGAGTGTATGGATAGGGGTGGAGGTTTGTTGGTTTCTTTGATCTTGATTTAATTTATTGTTGAAGCAAGCTCTCGCTTATTGTTTTCTGGTTTGTTTTCTTGAAATGCAATAAAACAGATTTGAACCATAAGGTCACATCTAAAGTGTACATTTGCAGAGTAGCAATAAAGCCATCACTTACTCTATCCACATAAACAGCTTAACTCTGTGTCCTTGAAGCCAATAAGGAAAATGTGGAAACATTTTGTTAAACTTCTCCTTTAAGTTTGTTGAGGGATATTTGCTATCTGCACTGAGTTAGCGAATGACAAAGAGGGAGAGTGAATGAGGCAGTACACACAGTTATTGTTAGCTGGTACTGGTGTAGTCCACAAATACTACAAGTGTTTTAATAGCAAGCCAGAGCTTGCACATCTATGGGTGAAAGGTGCTTGGGTGGAAGATATTCCTGTGTAGGATGACCTGAGTGTTAGTGCATGAGGGCCAGAGATGCCATCTGGACTGCAGCTGAGTGTACAGGTACCTGGGAGATTTGTAACAGATGTATATATGCACCTCACTTTTCATGCACTGTATACAGTCAGTTTCAGTGTTGATGAGCAAGTAGCTGAATGTTAGAAGCATGGCCAGGGTTACAAGGACTTGAGGATGGTCTTCAGATACTAGAAGTATGCATGTGAGCAGTGGGCAATAAAATATGGAGAAGAGAAACAAGTATGTATTAGAAACTTGACATGTTGAGAGTTCCTTTGAAGACAACCATGTTTTTTTAGAAACAATAATGGATGGTATAGGCCTGCGGCTCTCACATTCCAGTGTTTGTCTTTTCTGACTCACCTAGTTTCATTTATAACATTGTACTCTCAGTGGGGGGATGTGAATACTCTGATAGCCTTATAGCCCTTGTACCTCAGATAATAGTTGTTGTTAAAGGCCCTCACCCTCGTTTGGCTCTCTTAATCAGTTCTATAATTTAGGTTAAGGGCCTTAAACAACTAGTATAGCCCTCTGCAGTAAGTTGAAGGATATATTAAAGTTCCCTGGTAAGAAAGACAGTCATGTATTTTCAATATGTGAAATGTTAAAAGAGTTCCACATCTAAGCTTTGTTGACTAGTGTGTGGTCAGACCAAGTGTGATAAAAAGGGGTGTCTGTGAAAAGAGACATTCAGGATTTGTAATGTACTTCTCTCAAACTTAGGAGTTATTTTAGTTTAGCAACATTAATCTGATGCTGTGAAGGTAATAATGACTTGAAAATGACAAGAAATCGAAAGAACATCAAAGTTCATGAAAACAGAAATTAGGTCTCTATAATCAGTTAATGAAAATCTACTCCATATCTATAGCACACTCTGTTACTTCCAAGGTGCCTCCCTTCACAGTTCAGTAACTTAGAGTACTGAATTCACTATCCATCTGCCAACACGCTGAGGACAAATCGTTTTATTTTAAAAAATAAGCGAAAACCTTCCTGGGGTGTGAAGAGCGATAAGAGTGTGGACAGCCCAAAGGGACCCAGTTAGGCTAGCTGAAAAAGAGTACCTATGATTCTGGTTTGCCGAGCGATGCATGGATCTGCGTCGAAGATGCGTATTGCGCTGACACGATGAGTCCGTTCTGTGATAAGGCAAGGCTGCAGTGCAAGGTCCTCCTGCGTCAGCGTCGAGGATCCCATCAATGGGGCTTTAGATGTGAAGTCCGGAGTCGGCACTATGACAGTAGTCAGTGATGCATCAGTTCTGAGGAGCTGCGAGGCTGCAATGTGGATTTGGCACTATGGTTGAGGCTGCCGTCGACGAGGGATGTGTGGGCCTACGCCGAGGATGCGGCATGTGGTACACCATGCAGTGAGTCCTGGGCCAAGGGCACATAAAGAGTCAAACTGCCCCAACAACTGGCTGCAGTCTCTCTGTTGTTCTAGGGTAAGGGTAGGGGAGAGACTGACACCTTCCACTGGTCCATCCTGCTCCTTGGAAGAAAGGAGGTCGGGTGAGGTTCACTCTCCTCTTCCATCCCCATCATCCATTACTAGGAGCATGGTTAACTCAGACCTCTCAAAGTGGGACGATTGACATTCAAGACGTATAAAGGGTTCCTGGGAGTCTTGAGGTCCACCAGGCAGTTGACATCAATCTTGGCTCCTTCACATCATAAGGCCCAGACCAGCGGTCTTGTAGGGCCCTGGGCTACACAGATTCCATAACCCACACTTTTTGGACAGGCTGAAACGCATTCTGGTCATGCACCAATTTATATCCTCCTATCTGGCTTCTAGATTTCCTGTGCTTGCTTCCAGAAGCACTGCATCTAGTTACGGAGTGCCAGCATGTAGCTGACCACATCCTGAGGGTCTTTCCTGTCAGCTTGATCCTAGCCTTCCTTCAACATGCTAAGAGGTCCTCTCACAGGCTGTCAGTACAGACGTTCAAAGGGGCCAACCCCCTTCAGCGGTACCTCCCTGTAGGCAAATAAAAGGCATGTCAGGTCACGTCCCACTTTCACTCATGGGATCTGACAGGCCCATTTTCATGCCTTTTAGGGTCCTGTTGAACCACTCAATAAGTGGATTGGTTTGAAGGTGGTAATGATGAGTGGTAAACTTGTAGATTACCCCACACTCCTTCCAAATGGTTTTCATGTACCCTGAAATGAAGTTGGAAGCCGGGTCTAACACCACCTCCTTGGGGAACCCCACATGGGGACGGATCTCCATCAGCACCCTGGCAACGGGCGCAGTCACTGTCCTAAGAGGGATAGCCTTCGGGTATCGGTTGACATGGTCCACCAAAACCAAGATGAACCTGATGACCATGGCTGTCTTGGGGTCCAGAGGCCCAATTATGTTGATACCCATCCATTCAAAGGAGCCAATGACAGGAAATGTTTGCAGGGGAGCCTTGTGCTACCCTCCTGACTTGACACTGGCTAGCAGGATGGACAGGACCTGCAGAACGCATCTGAGGCTTTCCTCATTTGAGGCCAGTAAAAGTGGGTAGCAAGTCATTCAAAGATCTTGTTCTGCAACAAATGACATTATGAGCCAGCTCCAGTAGGAAGGCCCTGTAGCACTGGTGGACCACCAAAACATGGGTTGACTAAGCTCAGGAACCTTAGGCTCACTATACAGGAGATCATTCTCCCAGTAAATCAGGTGATCCCGGAAGTGTTGCCAGCTGCGTGGCCCTTGGGCTGCTGTTGCAGGCCCACAAGAGTAGGGCATTCCTTCTGCGCCTTGCAGAACTCCTCCCTGGTGGGGTTCCCTTCCATCTGCCAGTTGGACAGCTTAGGTAGGTCCCCCAGGTGGGCAAAATCCTCCCCTGTAGGCTTTGGGGCATCCCCCTCAGGGTCAGCCTCCTCTCAGACTATGGGCATTTGAGGATTGGGTTCCCCACGCCCCTTGACACCCTCTTTTTGGTAAGTACCTGGGCCATTGTTCCATGCTCCAGGTAGTCCTGACTACCCCTCAGGCTGCCATGCACCGTGTGGTCAGGCACACCCACTCAGGCAACCCTAACGCAACCCTAACATCCCCAAGTGGGACCTGAGCTCTACCTCCTTCCAGATGGTGTGCGCCAGGTCACTGCCAAGCAGACAATCCGCAGGCATGGACAGACTCACAGCTACCCTCAAGGAACCTGAGACCCCCCTCACTCAACGGAAACCAGAGCCACTGGATAGGGACTCTCATGATTGCCAGCTGCAACAACTTGATGGAATGCATTTGGGACTACCTCCTCTGCGGTCACCAGATGACATCTGACAGTTGTCATGCTGGCTCAAGGGTCTCTCAGAGCCTCCATCCTTTGCCCATTGATGGTGACCCACTGTCTGTATTTCTTAGTACTATTAGGCATGTATATTCTCTACACCATCTCGCCATCACCCAAGGACCCTTGGTAACCTCTACTCTGTGCACCCACTAACTGGGCCAATCTCCTCCCCAAGTGCTACTGTAGCAAACCCCAGTAACTGCCAACTGCTGGGTGAAGAGTGTCCGCTTGAAACACTTGTTATCCCCCTTGAAGTGCCCTTCCTGTTGCACTCATAGCACTTGGGTAGTGCCTTTCCTGAAGACTTACTGTCAGAGAACCATCTCTTCTTTTTTCTCAGATGGTGACTGGGAGTCCTGACCCATGAAACTAGTTTGGGACCCTTTAGAAAGCTCCTTGTTTTTATGTTTATCTCCCCCCGCCTTCTTCCGAACGGGGACCCTACACTCCTTGCGGCGATCCCCTCCAGATACCTTCTTTTAAACCCTGGTTCTGATCCTCCTTAGCAAGCTCCCTGGGGTCAGTGAGCTTACTATCAATCAAGTGTTGGTGCAAATCTGCAAAACAAAAAGACTGAACAGGTGCTCCTTTGCAAGCAATCAAATAGTACAGTGCTTGATAATCCTTTAGTTCACTTCCCTTCACCCAACCAACCAGTGCCTTTCACAAGAAATCCACACAATCCACCCAGGTCTGCTGCATCAGCTTCTGACTGTCCCAAAACTCCTGTCTGTACTTCTCTGGGGTCAGACCATACTTCCAGACAAGGCTTCCATCCATGAAGGGATACCTCATCCTCTCTCCCTTCTCTAGGGCCAGTAGTTTGTCCCTCCCCTCACTAGGGATATACCTCCACAGACTAGCCCCCCAATCCTCCTTGGGGATCTTGTGCATCTGTAAGGCAACCTTAGACCACTTGCCAATATCATCTCCCACAACGTCAGGCATCAGACCTTTAGGAAAATAGACCCTCTTGTCTCTGATTAAATGCTGCCACCATCACTGCTGAACTCTGTCCATCTGGCCTTGAGGTACCGTTCCTTAAGACTCAGTCCATGAGCCAACATCAATTTACTTTCCTCAATTGCCAATTTCTTTGCCTCCTTCTCCAGCTCCAATTTGGGCAGCTCCAGCATGAGCTTCCTTTCCTCCCTTCTGTCCTCCAAATCCTCTGGGCTCAGGCTCCTGGAAGACACACTGCTCCCTGCGCGGGGAGCAAGTACCAACTCTGGGGTAAAGTCATCCCCCTCAACTGCAGGTGGAACCACAGGAAGGTCCTTTCCAGGCCCTTCCTCCTTAGAACTAGTATCCAAATCCTCTCCTGTTGCTGTAGTTGATGACTGTTGGATGCTGCCTAGGCCCTCAGCACCTTTTGCAGCTCCACCTTCCTGGTGGTGCTCTTTGCTGGAAGTCCCCCCTCTTTACAGAACTCCTTGAGCTGCACCAGAGTGTAGGATTCAATGTTAGCGAGCTCAAAATCTGTGCTTTTAGAGGTGGATTCAGGCACAGTAGTCAGAGAGAGAATTTAGAAAAAAGCAAAAAAAAGGCCAATCAGGGAGAATTTAAACTCAAATTGGTCTTAGACATGGGATGGTAGTGCAAACAAAATCCTTGTATGGAACTGAACAAACATAAGTCCAATCCCCACCGCCGATCACCAATGTTAGAAATTGGATTCTGGTAGACTGGGGTGTGAGCCGTGATCAAACAGTGACCACAATCCTAGTCAGGGTAAGGCACAAGCATATCCCATATTAACCTGTGCTCAATCCCCTGGTAGCTTGGCACAGAGCAGTAAGGCTTAACTTATGGGCAATATGTAAAGTATTTCAGGAACAATTCAAACAGTAAAACAGTGAAAACCTCACATAAAAAGATTCCCACACCAGGTTAGAACAATTGAGCTTAATTTGATAAATAATACAAGACCGAAATGACAAGAATCCAATCAGTAGAATTGGAGACATGTAATTTTAACGTTTTTAGAGAAAATAACGCCAAAAGGGGCAAAGAGCCAACTGTGGTTATCTGGTTGTGACAGACCAGGACAAAGTCACCAGTTTAGGCTGACTACGATGGAGTGCGTGCCAGCTACAGAGACCCAGTTAGACCGTTGAACAAAAGTACCTTTGATTTTGGTTTGCAGAGTTAATGTTAATGTTAATTGAGATTTATATAGCGCCCAATACCTGCAGGTCTCTAAGCGCTGAGAAAAAGGGGCTATGGCTTCCCCAGATGAGTGATTGTTAGCCCAGAGTCAATTTCTTCCTTATGTCCAAGCTTCTGTAAAGAGGAAGGTTTTCAGTTTTTTCCTAAAGGGAAGGAGGGATTTTTCTAACCGGAGGTATCCTGGCAACTTGTTCCATAACTGTAGGATCAGGACTGAGAAGGCTCTACCCCCTTTGGTCGCATTGTTGAACCGTGGCCAGGCCAACAGGCCTTCCTCTGTTTACCGGAGGGAACGACCGGGAACGTATCTACCCAAGCGCTCCTTGATATATTCTGGGGCCTGTCCACGAAGGGCCTTGTGGGCGATGCAGAGGCCCTTGAATCTGGCTCGCTGTTTGACGGGGAGCCAGTGAAGCTGTTTCAGTAGAGGTGTGGCCTGTGCCCTTCTGGGGAGCTTAAAGATCAGCTTGGCTGCATCATTCATTGCTACTTGTAATTTGCCAAGCAGCTTTTCCGGTAGACCAATATATAGCGCATTGCCATAATCTAGGCAGGACATAATCAGAGCGCATGGTGGGAAATGAAAGAAGGGGAGATAATTTCCTCAACTGTCTCAACAGGCCTATGCAGGTCCCAACCACAGAGGACACTTGGTTAGACAGTGTAAATTTGTCGTCTATTCTAATACCAAGGCTTTTTACAACTGGGGCTGGATCGGTGTGGCTCCCAGCTCCTGAGGCCAAAAGAGGTCGGTCCACGGGTTGCTTCTTGTTGTGATTACTAGGACCTCTGTTTTGTTGGGGTTAATCTTAAGTGAATTTGCTGTGATCCAACTGACCACGTTTCGAAGGATATCTTGTACGCGTGCGTGTGCTTGTGGGGTGTGGTCTATTTATAAGATTAGTTGTGTGTCATCGGCAGAGTTGAACACCTGGCAGTCCATACGGGCCAGGGCCCCCACCAACAGTCTAAGACAGATGTTAAACAAAAGCAGCGACAGTGCCGACCCTTATGGGACTCCACAGGTTAGTGACTCTCTATTAGACACGCAGTCATCCATCTGGATCCTTTGAGTTCGGTCTGTCAGGAAGGAGGTGATCCATTGATGTGCACTCCCGCAGATGCCTATGTCATTAATTTGTGCTAGGAGTTGGCAGTGGTTGACCGTGTCAAACACAGCTGAGAGATCCAGTAGGATCAGGACACCCGGCTTCTTGCTGTCGGCCGTGAGCCTGATATCGTCCAGCAGAATGATGTATGGATCTGTGTCGAAGATGTGTCACATGGCTGAGGCGATGCACCTTTCCCGAGATGCAGCAAGGCTGCAGTGTGAGGTGCTGTTGTGTCGAGGATCCTGTCAGCGGGGCTTTGGATGTGAAGTCCAGAGTTGGGGATGTGACACACAGTCAGGCGATGTGTCGGATCCAAGGAGCTGCGAGGCTGAGATGCGGGGTCTGGCATCATCATCGAGGCTGGTGTCGATGAGAGATGCAAAGCCTCAACAGAGGATGCGTCATGCTGTGGTGTTCCGAAGGCAATGCGGCAGCAATGCGAGTCTTTTGTGAAGGGTCCAATTCATGCAGCAGTGGAGATGCATCAGTTTTGCTCAGGTTGTGCTTTGCAGCAGAGGAGATGCATCATTTCCACTGGAACCACAGGCTGGCAGAGCACCCTAGGCCCACTTCCAAGGGTGCACGACTGGGAAGGCACCAGTTGGCAGGGTAGACTCACAGATGGCAAAGTCCAGGTACAAATGTAAGGTTATTGGAAGTTTGTTATGTCCCTGAGGCTTCAAATCAAGAGGCCGGCCAACCAGCCCTTGGAGTCACTCTGGGTTCTGGGATCAAGAGATGCAGGTCCAGTCCTTCTCACCCAGGCAGGAGGCAGCCAGCAGTAGGTCAGCACAGCAAAACAGGAGCCCAGCAGAGTGCTGTCCAGCAGAGTGGCAGTCCGTGTACCACTGCAGCAGCCCTTCTTCCTGGCAGAGTATCCACAGTTACAGAAATATACTGAAATGGTGCCATCTGAGGTTCTTCTTCAAACACCGTTGTGCCTTTGAAATGGGGAGAAGCTTCTGGAGGCATGCCTTTGAAGTGCACAGAGGTCCTCCCTTCCTGCCCTGGCTTCAGACTCACTACAGGGGTATATGCAGCCATTTGAGTTGGGACAGGACACAGACTATTCAAATGTAAGTGAGGCTGGGTGCAGCTCTTCCATCCCATTTTCCCTGGATGGACAATCAACTCACACCTAAGCTCCCATTGTGTGTGGCTGTCTCGGGGGAATACACAAAGGCCAGCTGTCACCCACCCCACACTAATCAGAGACAGGCAGCCGGCACCAAATAGCTAAAATAAAAAAATGCCAACTTTCTAAAAGTGCTGCAGCAACAATTGATGGACGGAATGCTGAATAAATCAAACATTCTGCCCCAGTCAAAAGATCTGGGTTAAATCCATTGTTCTTTTGCTCCCTACGCCACCCCAGTTTGGACCCAGCCATATGCAGATCACTCTTGACCCTACTCCTTATGGGAACAGTTCAGCCCCAACTGCCAAGCCCGTCCTCCCTGGACCAAATACAAGCATCCTGGGACCCGTTTTGAAGTATATCACCCCTCATCGTCCAGGCTAGCTTGAATCCAGTTGCACAGCGAGCACCAAAACCGGTCCCAGGATGCCTGTTTCTGGTCCAGGGAGGACCTGCCCTGGCAGTTCGGGCTGGACTGTTCTGATGGGGAGCAGGGTCAAGGCTGACTTGCATATGACTGGGTCTAAACTGGAATGGCGTGGCGTGAAAACAAATAATGGATTTAACCCAGATCTGTCACTGGGGTTGAAGGTTTGATTGGTTCAGCTTCCGTCCATCATCTGTTATTTTTGCAACTTTCTAAAAGTGGCATTTTCCGAATTGTAATCTAAAATCCGACTTCACCATAAATTAGGATTACAGAAACACCAGACTTGGGGGGGGGGGGGGGGGTCAGATCTTTTACCAATTGGAAATTACACTTCCAAAATGCAATAAGGTAATCCCAATGTTATCCTAGGGGAGATATAAGACTTGCAGTAGAGAAAAACAACGTTGGTAGTTTTTGACTACCAGGACTCATAAAACCTTATATCAGATGTCCTGCCTTTTAAATACATTGCACCAGGTCCGCTGGGTTGCCCAGGGCCTATCTTAGGGGTGACTTATATGTTTAAAAAGTGAAGGTTCGGGCCTGGCAAAAGGTTTATTTTGCCAGGACGACATGGCAGTGTAAATTGACAACACACAGGCTCTGCAGTGGCAGGCCAGAGACATGGTTAAAGGGCTACTTCAGTGGGTGGCACAATCAGTGGTGCAGGCCCACTAGTAGCATTTAATGTACAGGCACTGGGTACATGCAGAGCCACTTTACTAGGGACTTACACTTACGTTGAATATGCCAATTGGAGATGAACTAATGTTACCATGTTAAGGGAAGAGAGCACAAGCTCCTTAGCACTGTTTAGCAGTTGTAAAGTGCACAGAGTTCTAAAGCCAGCAAAAACAAGGTCAGAAAAGTACAGGATGTAGGCAAAATGTTGGGGGGAAGACCACCATAAGGCTGTCAGTTCTAACACATACAGCCTCAGCAACACATTTTTGGCGGTGGAATGTCATTTGGGGCAGCACGACAAAAGACCACAAAAAATGTTGCTGGGATTTTTATGCTTCATACTACAGAGATAGACTGGGAGGTAAAAGCATCCTTGGAAAACTTGTAAATGCCAGTCTTTAATTATACTGAATGAGAACACCAATAAAAGCCGACCCTCTCCAGGAAGTTTTGGGTTATTCTGCCAACACAATCTGAGACACATTCAAGACTTAACAATGATTTGACAGCACAATTTTCCAAAACATGAAATGAATAAAAAGCTATATGCCCAATTTACAAACTAAACCAGTCTGAGAGCTTCATCCACAGGTTTCGCACCTCTCATGGATGCAGATTCTTTTATCATCTGATCCATCAGCCCTGCCACACTTCAATTGCTAGTATGAGAATTTTATATTCACCCCCCCAAAATCTCACTAAGATACGCCCATGCCATATATATATATATATATATATTACCTACTGGCGGTCGCCAGTAGGTAGTTATAGTTAGGACCCTGTTTCCATAGGAAATCCGCAACATTCTATTTGGAATAACTTTGGCGCCGGACGACGAATCCTCGCGAAATTTTGAAAATAGGTGGGGCGCTACGCTCCGCTCCTACCCTGAAAGTCTCGGGGGGATTCGTCAAGCAGGGGCCGAGAAAAAAGGGGGGTCCCAAAACGCGTTTTCCCCATGCATTTTTCCATAGGACCTTTAGACACAGCTACAGCCCGAGCGGCTGAACAGAATTACTTGAAATTTGGCAGAGAGGTAGCCATAAGGTCAAGGAAGTGCCTTTTGCAGGTCTGGTGTAAATCTGTTCAGTATTTCCTGAGAAAATACCATTTAAAAGCATATATATATGTGGGCGGAGCCTAACCACACATCTCATCCTGAGATCTGATTGGCTGTCAGCACTTCATCCAAGAAGTGTTGGCAGCCATCTTGGGACCAATATACATGATAGCACCTCATTAAAAAGCATTGCAGTTAATAGAAGGTTTTAAGACTTTAGTTACATTATAAATCATTTGTTGATGGTACCATACTCATTTTAGGAATTGTGGTATGTTCTAAGGTGATTTCACCATGTGAAAAAGCCTTCTGCTGGGATATCATGATTGAGAGAAAAATATTTTCTCAAGCTTTTACCACAGAGATTTGGAAGGTGATCTATAGGCTAAACTGAGAGCTTATTTTCTGTAAATTCACATTATCTTTCTCAGTCATGTGAGAATGAAGTCTGACATTCTCAGTAAAACATGTACATCCAACAAGGGCAGAGACTGTCAGTTGATTCCTTTGTGTTCTACTGCAGCTTCCCAGAGTGTTCCAAAGAACTACTAGAGCGCTAACAGTCCTACTTATGATAAACGTATGGCACACCTGAAGCCATCTTGCTTGGATTAAAGTGGTAACTCTTAAAACATTTAATTTAAAAAGGAACAAAATGAGGGGGTTCATTTTTCCATAAAAAGTATGATTAGTGCTGCAGAAAGAAAAATTAGGGCACATTTTGAGTGACTTCTCAAATCCTCTTCTATTTCATTAAAAAATTCTGACATGCAGACTGAAACATGCACTTTCAATACCAGCAGCAGTTTTCCCTGGTGAGCAGTAGCTTTACTACAGTGATCTAATGAGCAAAAAGAGTGCTAACATTCTGAATTTATGGCAAATGTGTGACACATCTGAATGCCTTCTTGATGGAATCAAAGTAAAAAACTGAAAGTATTTCCTACTGAGGAGACTGCAGTAAATGAGGAAATTAGGAAACTTCATAACAAATAAGTCTCCCAAGATGGCCACCAGAGACAAAAGAGCCCAAATGTAGCCCAAATATCACCCAGATGTAGCCCAAGTATAGCCCAATGACAGAATGTCCCAGAATGTTCTTAAAAACAACTAGAGCGCTTACTGTCTTCATTATGACAAAAGTATGGCACACCTAAAGCCATCTTGATTGGAATAAACTGGTAACACTTAAAACATTTAATTTAAAAAGGAACACAATGAGGAGGTTCATTTTGCCATAGAAATTATGATTAATGCTGAAGAAAGAAAATGAGGGCACATTTTGAGTGACTTCTCAAATCCTCTTCTATTTCATTAAAAAATTCTGACATGCAGACTGAAACATGCACTTTTAATACCAGGAGCAGACTTCCATGGTGCAGTAGTTTTACTACAGTGATCTAATGAGCAACTAGAGTGCTAACATTCAGAATTTATGGCAAATGTGTGACATATCTGAATACCTTCATGATGGAATCAAAGTAAAAAACTGAAAGCATTTCCTACTGAGGAGACTGCAGTACATGAGGAAATTAGGAAACTTCATAACAAATAAATCTCCCAAGATGGCCACCGGAGACAAAAGAGCCCAAATGTAGCCCAAAATCACCCAGATGTAGCCCAAATATAGCCCAATGACAGAAGTGTGCAAAACACTTATTATTTTGTGTTTTTGCAGTGTTATATAGTGCAGACTTGTCAGGTATTGGAGTGCTTTACATGAGCATTGGTTACATCACACAAGAACAAATTCATTTTGGTTGTAGACATGGGGAGACTAAGTGATTTGACCAGAATCACAGAATGTCGAGCTGAAGCAGAAACTTCAACCTGGTTCCCCAGTTGCAAAGTCTGCAGTTCTGGAAGTAACACCACATCCTCTCCCCTAAGTGCAACATTTAATCAAGTGGTCAACTGGATAAAAAAACATAAAGATAACAAATAATTTAAAAGTGCTTTGTCGTTATTTGAAAACTCAGAAAATATGTCCTTATTTTAGTCTTTTAGAGCACTAACCATAATTTTGATGCCAATAAGACCCTCTCATATATGTAATTTCTAAAGGAAATGCTCTAGGTATTACAGTTTTGATTACATCAAGATGATGTCAGGCGTTCCACACTTTTGTAATAAATATAGAATGTTAGCAATCTAGTTGTTCATTAGGATACTGTTGAGAGGCAGAGGCCAGGGGCACGGACTCTGAAAATTGAAGGCAGGTAGGAGGGTGCAAAGGCAACAATTTAACCACACTGAGCAGGCAGGAAGGGCCGTGGAAGCACAACAGACTATGGAGGGCAGTGGAAAGGGGGGCAGGGGCAACAAACCAACAATACAGGACTTGCAAGAGAGGCTGTTGGAGGGAAGATCTATTACGGGTCAAGGAAGCTAGGGGCGGTCCCCAGATCCCCGGGAGCCACCACAGAACTGAGCAGGAGAGTGAGTCAGGGACAAAAGGGGCACCTTAATTTGAGCCGGGGTGCCTAGGAACGCTTGCTCCAAAAATGAAGAAAACAGACATATGAGACATGGAATTGGAGGCAGAATACAATGGCAGTTTAATGAGAAGATGCAACTTCAAAGAAACCGCAGAATAGAGACATAAAGTACAAAATACAGAATCCAGATAATCATACAGCTGTCATAATATTCTCTGTATCTCAATTAATGTACTGACAGAGAGAGAGAGAAAACACATCTATAAATGCATCATGAGAAACAAGTTACACCAAGGAAAATGTTACCTAGGAACACTCACGTTTACTCTTAGAGCAAGCATTCCTGCAATTACAATACAAAATCTTTTAAATGCAAAAGTAAAGAGAACAATGGTTAAACATAACATGACATTTCATATAGGTAAAATAGAATAAGATACTTCAAGCAAAGCAGAGCAAGACATTTTAAGCAAAGGAAGTCAAGAGCTCCCAGCTCTTGGGGAAAACCTGCACTGCCTGTTAACCTACATACAGACGGCGAGGTAGTCCGTCGATATCTGTGGGTGCTTCCTTTTTATATCATTTTGTGGGCTCCTTTGCACGCTACATCTACCTACGTATGCTACCCAAAAGCTTCGTCTGCAGATTTTACCAGACATTTCGTCATTTACCCACTTAATGCTGACAATGGACTGGGTGAAAAGGTCAGTCTCTCAGGCCAATCGCTTATCGTAAGTTCCATAGAGCAAGCAGAAAATAATGGGTATTGTACGGGAATTCAATATATTCATGTATAAAATCTCCTCAGTTCTCCTAACTTGACGCTCTGCGGTTGCCACTTCCTTAAAAGCGGGAAACCTGCCCAGGAAGCAAGTACCAGTCCAGGATGCAGCCTACTGTATGTCGACAGCTTCAGGGGGATGTTGAACTTTGATACCGAGCACGGAGCACTCGGGTAGGGTGGGGGCTACTAGTTTGGATCAGAAGGCCTCGCAGACCTGCCTTCAGACTGCTATACACTAAAATTGCAGAGCTATGGTCAATTTAACAAAGAGGCCTACATATTGAACAGAAGGGCCTACACAGGGGTTTTATGCTGGCTGAGTGGTAAGGATGTCTCAGGATAATTATATAGCAACACAGGACCCGCTGGTCAATTTAATACGGCCTACAAATGCAGCTGGCAGGGCAAGGACAAGGGTCTCATACTTCAGGTGTGGACAGAACGGGTCAGGGGCCCCCTGTGATACAAAATCTACCCTCCTTCAAGGCTGTGGCAATGTAATAGACCATTGTGGGCAGAAGGAAGAGGCAATGGTAGTACAACCATACATGCCAACAGACCCGATTCAGCCAGGAAACGTCCAATGTTTTTAAGCTCAAATGGGCTTTATTTGATCTGTCTCCTGTCTACAATATCCTCTTTTTCAATGTAACTCAAAGGGGAAAATCAATACCCCAGTTTTTTTTCAAAATCTCCCTCTTACCAAGTTCAAAATGTTCGCAAGTATGGTACATTGGATCATGGAAGGAAATGGGATAGGGACATGGACTTGGATAACAGAGGACAGGAGGGACATGGAGAGGTGCACCAAACTGACCCTGCAGGGCAGGCATCAGGGTTTGCAGCAGCACAATACACCACACAGGGCATGCAGGACGGGAGTGCAGCACAACAATCCATAGAAAGCAAGAGGGAGGGGACAGGACCATGCACATGGACAACAGAGAACAGAGGGGCAAGAGGCAATGGTAGCTAGCTGACCATAATGGACAGACAGGAGAGAAAGCTGCAGCATAACAGACCATAAAGGGCAGGAGGGACGGATCAGGGGCATTACAATGGAACAGACAAGCCAGGAGGGAGGGAGTAGGGCTGGGGGCAAGGGGGCAGGGCAGGAGCAGCAAGATAGCCATGGAGGTCAGGCAGGATGGGCACTAGAAGCAAGACACACCATGAAGAGCAACAGTGAGACTGTGATGGCATACACACAGACCATGGAGGGAAGGTGGGAGGGGGTCAGGGGCAGCTAACTGACCACACAGGGAAGGTGGGAGGGGCCATGGCAGCACAGAAGACCATGCATGGCAAGTGGGAGGGTTAGTGGCAGCACAATGGCTATGATGGGCAAGAAGGAGGGTGGAGGGGCATGCACAAAGGACGATGGAGGATAGAAGGGAGGGTCAGGACCTGTGCACAGACAAGAAAGTTCAGGGGAAGGGACCTCACAACAGACCACACGGGGCAGGCAGGAGGAGCAGTTGCAGCACAACAGACCAGGGAGGGCAGAAGGGTGTGGCAGTACAATGGACCATGTAGGACAGGAGGAAGAGGATAGGGGCATGGCATGTGGACAGGCAGGGTGGAGGTGTCAGGGACAGGTTACAGTCATCTGACAATGCTAGGCAGGTGGGAGGGGAGTGGCAGCTCAACAGAACACTCAGAGTAGATAGGAGTGGCAGGTCCATGGGACATGGTGGGCAAAAAGGATGGAGCAGGGGCATGCACAAAGACATCGGAGGGCAGGGGGAAGGAGAATAGGGGCAGCAAGCTAAGCACAGAGTTTAAGCAGGAGGTCAATGATGGGGCATAGAATTGGGCAATGGAGGGCAGGAGGAGTGGACTGGTACATCATACTAAATTGAGGGCAGTGGCAGCACATCAGACCATGCATGGCAGGAGGGAGGAGGCTAGTCCATGGATTCACACAACAGAGGATAGGGAGGAAGGGGATGGGGCAGCAAGCTAACTGTTCAGAGAAGGCGGGTATTAGGAACTTTATTGTTTTTAAAACATTGTGTCTGTGCGAACTACTTAAAATATGAACAAGTATGCAGCATAATCTCACTTTTATTCAGGAAGAAGAGGACGTTTGTGACTGTGACTCCGGGCTCACTTGGCAGAAACACCCCCTGACCCTCCACCCCCTATCGCAAAATGTAATGCCCGTGAAAAGGGTAGGTGAACACAGTGTTATATAGAACATAGTCCTGAGAGCACGATTGAAAATGAAAACTAGATATAGTGTATGGTATAAACTATGCACCAAAAAGTGTGATATAAGATGAACCGGGCGTGAAATATAATATGCAATACATTGTGCGCAATGACAGATTCATTGGAGAGCGCGAGATAGCACAGGCACTAGCGCGTGCTATGCGATATGCGCCTTGGAGTGTAATATGCACAGGGCAGTGTTGTGTAACCTAACTAGTCTCTAAAGTTGTAATATAAAATATGTGCTGGGGAGTGTAACGTTGCATATGCACTGTGACAAAGATATGGATCCCAGATTGTAATATGTATGGCATAGCACTGTGCGTTATAACATAGGCATCGAGAAAGGCACGTTAGATGGGGCAATATAACCCGTGCGAAGACAAGTGTGGCATGACATATTCACGGGGTGGTGTTACAGTGCACATGGGCTAGAGAGTGTCATAGCATATGCACTAGCTAGTGGAATACAACACAGAGGTGTGTGGCACTCGGCAGGCAATGGTGGGTGTAACACAGCATTGGGCTCTGTCAGGAGCACGCTGTGACTCTCAAGTGATGTTCGTCCCCTTTCCAGAGAGTAAAATAAAAAGTATTACACATCCGGCAGTGGATGTGTGTTTTATTAACCGTGAGGGGGGTTTCTTGCATAGTTTTGGTCGAATTTTTGTCGAATCCCCTTTGAATGGCTTGGTGTGCATGTGTATTAAATGTGCCCGTCAATAGCTACCCATGTTTGTATAAATAAACGACAAGGGTGTCTACCAGGATTAGGCACGGTAGGGCATCAGACATGTCAGAGCTTCACTAGTGGTGTAAATACATTCCACGTGGATTCATTGCATGCATAGTCGCCTTTTAATGAATATCACGCAAATCGTCATGGTGATAGGTACGTACGGTTTGTCCAGCATGTCCTAGGTGTGTCTATAAATATATATTTTTTAAAAATAATAAAAAACAGTGGCCAGCCCTGGGGATTGGGGTCAAAAAAATATAATTAGGAGACTGGCCCTGGGGGATGGGGTCATCAGGGCCAATAAATTAGAATAAGAAGGGGAACCAAACAGCCCCCCTTCTTAAAAAACTAAAATAAATAAAAGACTGGCATCGTGCCGGAGGCCATGCCCCCTCCGTGCAGCACTCTGCAAACGCGCCCCCAACAGGCATCTCCAGTATGCGCCAGGGAGCTGCGCTGCAGCCAGGTGTTCTGAGGCCAAGCCCCTTTTTACACCTCTCTGCAACGCAGCTCTGTGGCGCTTACTGGAGGTACCTAGTGGTCTAGTTTGACCCTAGGGACCCTTAGGATTCAGGGGGACTTAATCTCTCAACTTAGAACAGCCACAGGGCGCGTTTACACAGTGGTGAAGGGAGGGGACGGGGCCTGAGGTGACGTGTGCAAACACGCACTATGGCACGTTTTAAATTGGGGATATAATTTCCCTTCAATACTGAGGGCCCCTGGGGGCTAACTAGCCCACCAAGTGCTTCCAGTAAGCGCCACTGAGCTGCATTGCAGAGAGGTGGTCCAGGCCGTGCCACTTTTTACACCTCTCTGCAACGCAGCTCTGTGGCACTTACTGGAGGTACCTAGTGGGCTAGTTGGACCCTAGGGACCCTCAGGATTCAAATGAACTTAATCTCCCAACTAAAAATGGACACAGGGCGTGTTTACACAGTGGTGAAGGGAGGGGACGGGGCCTGAGTTAACGTGTGCAAAAACGCCCTGTGGCCTGTTTTAAGAGGTAGTTTTAATCCCCATGCCCTATTATACACTAGGGGCTTACAGAGGAGGTCATGCTAATCACAGGGGGACCCCAACGCATAATGTTCCCTAGTGTATGTAGGTGTTTTCACTGTATTCTAAGTGTCTTTTAACATAGCACTGGCTCTAGGACTGGTTAGTCAGACTCAGTTACCACCAGTATCCGTCTGAAAAAGTTGAGGGTACAGGATGATTTTGCAACAAGGCTTCTTTCTGCTCTTCTTTTTGTTCTTTCTGCACGTTATCCTTCTTCCTGCACTTATCTTCGTATTTGAGGACTTCTGTTGCTTCTTTCTGCACTTCTTTTGTTTCTTTCTGTGCATTTTTTCTTCTTTCTTCACATGTCCTATCTCTGTAGGCATAGTGAGAAATTAGCATTTAAAAAACCTTTGAAATTCACAGAAAAAACCATAGGTTTCAGGCACGTTATTGTTAGGAATTAGCATTTAAAAAACCTCAGAAATTCACTGAAAAAACCATAGGTTTCAGGGGTGTTATAGTTAGCTGGACTTTTCACTTGTACAAAACCATTGAAATTCCCCCGTTATAGTTAGTTCAGCTAACTATAACTCGCGCGCCCGCAATGCACTGCTGATGACGTCACATATTACATCACTCATGACATGGTCAGTGACATCACTCATGACATCACTGATGACATCTCAAATGACATCACTGATGACATCACTGATGACATCATCCTTGTGATAGAGTGGCAGACCTCCTCTCACCCTAATATAACCTTTGATACACACATTCAAAAATAGAGACTAAAATTTTCAAAACAATGGACATACCAATACCAGTTACAACAACCTCTTCAGTAATTCTAAGATCCACATACACATCCACTCATTCACCAACAGTCCTATACAGTCACTCATACATGTACTCACTCATCATATGTACTCATACACCTATACATCCTGTTACACAATGCCACTCATCCATAGAGTTACTCACACACATAGTCACTCATGCTAATAAAGAATCAAACATACATTTACTTGCATATACAGTTATACACACACCACCATACTTACTTCTACGGAAACTTACACATACTTAGTCTTTTAAACAATCACTTATAGAAACACATACTTATTCATACAGGAACTCTTTCAATCTCTCACTCTCACATATACTCACATATATACACCAATAGTCACATATACTAGTTTAAAACATATGTAGTTACTCATAAAGACACTATTGAGACAGTCATTCACTCACTAACACACCCATACACACACTCATCCACCCATACAGTCCTGCACACATGCTGTGTTCAACACATACAAACAGTGAGTCACTCATTCATGCACCTATGCACTACGTAATACCCCCCACCGAACCATGCAGACACTCAGACTGATACTCAAAAAACCAACTAATAACCTATATAGACACCCATGTAGCTACTCACCAACCCATGCAGCCACTTATACACAAAGTGAGAGACTGATACAGATATTTACATATTTAAACATTACTCACTAAGCCATGTATTCACTATGATACACTTAATCAGTCAGTTACACAATCAATTTTTCAAAAACAAATCATCCATTTAGACACTTATATACCCATTTATTCTTCCATCGACCTTGAGATATACATATATAAAACATATTTAATTTTCAGAAAAACACACATTCACTGGATGATGTCATCAGTGATGTCATCAGTGATGTCATTTGAGATGTCATCAGTGATGTCATAAGTGATGTCACTGACCATGTCATGAGTGATGTAATATGTGACGTCATCAGCAGTGCATTGCGGGCGCGCGAGTTATAGTTAGCTGAACTAACTATAACGGGGGAATTTCAATGGTTTTGTACAAGTGAAAAGTCCAGCTAACTATAACACCCCTGAAACCTATGGTTTTTTCAGTGAATATATATATATACACTGAAAAAAAACACAGGTTTCAGGGACGTCATAGTTAGTTGGACATTTCACTCGTACAAAACCAGAGAAATTCAGCCTAGTTAGTTAAGCTAACTATAACTCGCGCCACCGCAATGCACTGCTGATGACGTCACATATTACATCATTCATGACATAGTCAGTGACATCACTGATGACATCTCAAATGACATCACGGATGACATCATCCAGTGACTGTGTTTCTGTAAAGTTTAAATATGTTTTATGTATATATATGCCAAGGTGTATTGATGAATGAGTGGGTGTATAAGTGTCTGAATGGATGATTTAGTAGGTGCGTGACTGACTTAATAACTGAGTGATTAAACGTGTCTTTCTGAATACATGGGTTAGTGACTAAACTGTGTGAATGTCTATATCAGTCTGTCATTTGGTGTGTAAGCAGCTGCATGGGTTGGTGAGTAGCTACATGAGTGTCTATATGGGTTATTGATTGGTTGTCTGAGTATCTGTATGGGTGCCTGAGTGTCTGTGTGGGTGGGTGGGGGTGGGGGTGGGTGATTTTGTGTATAGATGTGTGAGTGGGTGATTGTTATGTTATGTTATAATCATTTTATAAAGCGCACAGCTACCCAACAAGGGTTTTCCAGCGCTGAAGCTGACAGAGAACTAGAGCAATCAGACAATAAAAGGAATTACGGCAACTGATTATTGGGCAAACAACTAGGTCTTGAGGATTTTTCGGAAGACCAGAAAAGACGGCTCGATACGGAGTGCTATTGGGAAGGAATTCCAAAGCACCGGTCCAAGATAGGCAAAGGAGCGGCCACCCATTCTTTTAAGTTTGATAGTGAGCACCATATATTTACCTTGGGTAGCTGAACGAAGCATACGAGAGGGTAAATAGGGGTGCACCAAAGTTTGAAGATACTTGGGGGACGAACCCGATTTAATTTTGTGCATATAGCACAAGGCTTTAAACTTCACTCTGTTTCCAATCTTAAGCCAGTGCAGATTATACAAAGCGCTTGAAGTGGAGGAATGTTTGGACAGCAGGCAAAGCGCACCACTTGTAATTTCCGGGTGACCTCCTTATTAACACCTAGATACAGAACATTACAATAGTACAGTCTCGAAGTCATGAGAGCCTGGACTACGTTTTTTTGGGTGGACATAGGGAGCATCCAAATGATTTTCTTTAGCCATTTTAAGATGGTGAAGCAAGTGGCGGCTACTTTTACCACCTGTTGTTTCATAGATAAATCAACATCGATCAAAACTCCCAAGTTACGGACACAGTCAGAGGGCTGAGGCGGGGCTCCCATCTCACAAGGCCAATGTAGAGGGCCCCAAAGATCTTTGTTCTTCCCTAAGATGAGGAGCTCGGTCTTATCGCCATTGAGCTTAAGGAAGTTGCTCTGCATCCACGAAGCAATATTCCTCAAACCTGTCTGAAGCGCAGATGAACCACAACATTGTTCAGAGGACAGGGAGAAAATAATCTGAGTATCATCGGCGTAGGAAAACAGACAAAGTCCTGCTTCTTCTGCTATAATTGCCAAAGGTTTGATGTAAAGATTAAAAAGAATGGGACTCAAAATAGAGCCCTGGGGCACTCCATAAGGAGAAAGATAAGTTTTAGACATAGCTTTGGAAGAAAAAACTTGAAAGGTCCGTTTAGTAAGAAAAGATGCGAGCCAATCAAGAGCTGTGCCGATGATACCAGAGGCCTGTAATATTTTTAGGAGCACAGTGTGGGACACCGTATCAAATGCAGCGCTCAGATCGAGCAAGATGAGAGCTACGGTGTCCCCAGCATCCAAATACTGCCGCAACAGTAGTCGGAAGCCCGATTGAGAAGGGTGAAAAAGATTAGATGAGTCTACAAAATGTGTGAGTTGTTGATTAATGTGTCTTTCCAAGACTTTGGAAGCAGGGAGATAGGCCTAAAATAGGACAACTGAGAAGTATCAGCACCGGCCTTTTTCAAAAGAGGAAGCACCATCGCATGCTTCCAATCAGAAGTCACAACAGCCTCCTGAATTGAAGCATTCAGCAGTTGCATGATAAGAAGCAAAGAAGAAGAATCCAACTGCTGCAACTGCTGATTCACTGGGTGTATGGGTTAAAGAGTGCATCTGTGAAGGGCTGTATGGGTGGGTGAGTGTGTGTATGGGTGTGTTGGTGAGTGAATATATGTCTCAGTGGTATATGTGTGAGTAACTACATATGTGAAAGGCAGTATATGTGAGTGTTGGAGTGTATAAATGACTATATGTGAGAGTGAGTGATTGTGAGAGTGGCTATATGGATGAGTGTGTGCCTGTATCAGTGATTGTATAAGAGAGTAAGTATGTGTTAGTATCTGTATGAATAAGTGAGGGGGTGTGTGTATAACTGTATAGGTGAGTAAATGGGATTGTGATTGATTCTTTGCATGGCTGACTAGGTGTGTGAGTAACTCTATGGATGAGTGGCAGTGTGTGAGTGTCTGTATAGGTGTATGAGTGCAAATGATAGTGCTGTATTGGTGAGTAACTGCATGTATGAGTGACTGTATGGGTGAATGAGTAGATTTGTGTGTAAACCTAGGAATCAGTGAGTGGGTATGTAGTAACTGGTATTGGTGTGTCTATGGTTTCGAAAATGGTAGTCTATTTTAGAGTGGGTGTATCAAAGG
Organism: Triturus cristatus; assembly: GCF_964204655.1. Taxonomy (NCBI): domain Eukaryota; kingdom Metazoa; phylum Chordata; class Amphibia; order Caudata; family Salamandridae; genus Triturus; species Triturus cristatus. The sequence goes on from NC_140594.1 coordinate 887,040,080, forward strand.
TTATATTAGGGTGTGAGAAGGTGCATGAGATTATCACGTGGATGATGTCATCAGTGATGTCATTTGAGATGTCATCAGTGATGTCACTGACCATGTCATGAATGATGTAATATGTGACGTCATCAGCAGTCTATTGCGGGGGCGCAAGTTATAGTTAGCTTAACTAACTATAACGGCCGAATTTCTCTGGTTTTGTATGAGTGAAATTTCTAACTAACTATAACGTCCCTGAAATGTTTTTTTCAGTGAATTTCTAAGGTTTTTTTAAATGCTAATTTCTAACTATAACGCCCCTGAAACCTGTGTTTTTTCAGTGAATTTCTAAGGTTTTTTAAATGCTAATTTCTAACTTTAACGCCCCTGTAACCTATGGTTATTTCAGTGAATTTCAAAGGTTTTTTTTAAATGCTAATTTCTAACTATGCCTACAGAGGTAGGACATGTGCAGAAAGAGGAAGAAAAGCGCAGAAAGAAGCAAGAGAAATGAAGAAAAAGGCAACATAAGTCCAGAAAGACAAAGAAAAGTGCAGAAAGAAGCACAAGATAGGCAGAAAGAACCAACAGAGGTGCAGAAAGTGGCCTTGTTGGAAAGTCATCCTGTGCCCCCAACTTTTTGCTGACTGCTACTGGTGGTGACTGACTCTGACTAACCAGGCCCGGAGCCAGTGCTATGCTGAAAGACACTTAGAATACAGTGAAAACACCTACATACTCTAGGGTACACTAAGGGTTGGGGTACCCGTGATTGGCATGACCTCCTCTGTAAGGCCCTAGTACATAATAGGGCAAGGGGATTAAAACAACCTCTAACTCAGAGGTACAGAAAGAGGAAAGAGAAGGGCAGAAAGAAGCAAGTGAAGTGAAGAAAGAGGCAAGAGAGGTGCAGAAAGAGGCAAGAGAGGTACAGAAAGAGGCAACAGAGGTGCATAAAGATGCAAGTGAAATGCAGAAACGAGGAAGAGAAGTGCAGAAAGAGGCAAAAGAATTGCTGAAAGAAGCAACAGAGGTGTAGAAAGAAGCAAGAGAAGTGCAGAAAGAGGCAAGTGAGGTGCAGAAAGAAGCAAGAGCAGTGCAGAAAGAAGCAACAGGGGTACAAAAAGATGCAAGAGTGGTAGAGAAAGAGGGAAGAGAGGTGGAGAAAGAGGCTAGAGAGTTGCACAAAGAGGGATGGTGGGTGCAGAAACATCAAGAGAACATCAGAAACAGGCAAGAGAATTGCTGAAAGAAGCAACAGAGGTGTAGAAAGAAGCAAGAGAAGTGCAAAAAAGGCAAGTAAGGTGCAGAAAGAAGCAAGAGCAGTGCAGAAAGAACCAACAGAGGTGTAAAAAGAGGCAATGGGGTGCAGAAAAAGGTAGGAGGGGTGCACAAAGAGGCAAGAGAGGTACAGAAAGAGGCAGGAGGGGTGCAGAAAGAAGGAAGAGAAGTGCAGAAAGAAAGAAGTAACAGAGGTGCTGAAAGAGGTACGAAGGGTGCAGAGAGAGCAAGAGAAGTGCAGAAAGAGGCAACAGAGGTACAGAAAGTGGCAAGAGAGGTGCGGAAACAGGCAGAAAAGGTGCAGAAAGAGGGAACAGGGGTGAGGAAAGAAGGAAGAGGTGCAGAAAGTGAAAAGAGGGGTGCAGAAAGAGGCACGAGATATGCAGAAAAGAGCAACAGAGTTGCTGAAAGCGGCAAGTGAGGTGCAGAAAGAGACAAGAGATCTGTAGAAAAAAGCAACAGAGGTACTGAAAGAGGCAAGTGAGGTACAGAAAGTAGTAAGAGAGGTGCAGAAAGAAGGAAGAGAAGTGCAGAAAGAAGTAACAGAGGTGCTGAAAGAGTCAAGAGAGGTGCAGAAAGAAAAAAGAGGGGTGCAGAAAGAGGAAAGAGATCTGCTGAAAAAACAAGAGAGGTGCTGAAAGAGGCAAGTCAGCTGCAGAAAGAAGCAAGAGAGGTGCAGAAAGAGGCAATAGGAGTGCAGAAAGATGCATCAGAGGTGCACAAAGAGGCAGGAGGGGTGCAGAAAGAGGAGAGAGAAGTGCAGAAAGAAGCAAAAGAGGTGCTCAAAGAGGCAAGGGGGAATCAGAATGAGGCAAGAGCAGTGCAGAAAGAACCAAGAGAAGTGCAGAAAGAAGCAACAGAGGTGCAGAAGGAGGCACGAGGAGTGCAGAAAGAATGAAGAGAAGTGCAGAAAGAAGCAACAGAGGTGCTGAAAGAGGCATGAAGGATGAAGAAAGAGTCAAGAGAAGTGCAGAAAGAAGAAACAGGTACAAAAAGAGGCAAGAGTGGTGCAGAAAGAGGGAAGAGAGGTAGAGAAAGAGGCTAGAGAGTTTCACAAAGAGGGAAGACGGGTGCAGAAACAGACAAGAGAACATCAGAAACAGGCAAGAGAATTGCTGAAAGAAGCAACATAGGTGTATAAAGAAGCACGAAAAGAGCAGAAAGAGGCAAGTGAGATGCAGAAACAGGCAAGAAAGATACAGAAAGAGGGAAGACAGGTGCAGAAAGAGACAACAGGGGTGCAGAAAGAAGCAAGACAGGTGCAGAAAGAAGCATGGAAAGTGCAGAATGAAGCAACAGGGGTGCAGAAATAGGCAAGAGAAGTATAGAAAGAAGCAAGTGAGGTGCAGAAAGAGCCAATAGTAGTGCAGAAAGAACCACAGAGGTGCAAAAAGAGGCAAGTGAGGTGCAGAATGAAGCAACAGGGGTGCAGAAAGAGGCAAGAGAAGTGCAGAAACAGGCAAGAGAACTGCAGAAAAAGGCAAGAAAATTGCTGAAAGAAGACACAGGGGTGTAGAAAAAGCAAGAAAAGTGCAGAAAGAAGCAAGTGAGATGCAGAAACAGGCAAGAAAGGTACAGAAAGAGGGAAGAGGGGTGCAGAAAAAGGCAAGAGGGATGCAGAAATTTGGAACAGAGGTGCAGGAAGAAGCCAGAGTAGTACAGAAAGAACCAACAGAGGTGCAAAAAGAGGCAAGTGAGGTACAGAAGGAAGCAAGAGAACTGCAGAAAGAGGCAAGGGAGTTGCAGAAACAGGCAAGAGGAGTGCAGAAAGAGGCAAGAGAATTGCTGAAAGAAGCAACAGAGGTGTAGAAAGAAGCAAGAAAAGTGCAGAAAGAGGCAAGTGAGATGCAGAAACAGGCAAGAAAGGTACAGACAGAGGGAAGAGGAGTGTAGAAAGAGACAACAGGTTTGCAGAAAGAAGCAAGACAGGTGCAGAAAGAAGCATGGAAACTTTAGAATGAAGCAACTGAGTGCAGAAAGAGGCAAGAGACGTGCAGAAAGAAGCAACAGAGGTGCAGAAGGAGGCAAGAGAACTGCAGAAAGAGGCAAGAGAGTTGCAGAAACAGGCAAAAGAGGTACAGAAAGAGGGGACAGAGGTGCAGACAGAGACAAGAGAGGTGTAGAAACAGGTAAAAGGGCTGCAGAAAGAGGCAAGAGGGGTGCAGAAATTTGAAAGAGAGGTGCATAAAAGAGCAAAAACAGTGCAAAAGAATCAACAGAGGTGCAAAAAGAGGCAAGTGAGGTGCAGAAGGAGGCAAGAGAACTGCAGAAAGAAGCAAGAGAGTTGCAGAAACAGGCAAAAGAGGTACAGAAAGAGAGAACAGGTGGGCAGACTGAGGCAAGAGAGATACAGAAAGAGGGTGCAGAAAAAGGCAAGAGAGAGGCAGAAATTTGGAACAGAGATACAGGAAGAAGCCAGAGCCGTGCATAATAAAACCAACAGAGGTGCAGAAAGAGGCAAGAGGGGTACAGAAAGAAGCAAGACAGGTGCAGAAAGTAACAAAAGAAGTACAGAAAGAAGGAACAGAGGTGCAGAAAGAGGCAATAAGGGTGCAGAAAGACGTAAGAGGGGTACAGAAAGAAGCAAAGGAGGTGCAGAAACAGGGAACAGACGTGCAGAAAGAGGGAAGAGAGGTGCAGAAAGTACAAGAGATTTGCAGAAAGAGGCAAGAGAAGTGCAGAAAAAGAAAGAAATGTGCAGAAAGAAGCATCAGAAATGCAGAAAGAGGCAAGAGGCGCAGAAGGAAGCAAGAGTGGCTTGCACACCATTAGTATCAGTTCAACATCCACATTTAGCAATCAGTAACAGGTGACCATTCTAGGTTTGCAAAGGGCCTTCCACCACGCTGTAACACTTGTCGCTGCATTTTTGGTAATGTTTGAGCTGTTTGAGCTAGAAACAAGGCTTTTTTTATACAAATCTGCAGATTAGGGAGCAGATGATGAAATATGTGGCTAATGCAGAAAATTTATAATTGTGAGAAAGTCGGTGCAGCCAAACAGTCACATAATTCCAGTGGCCCTGTTCATACCTCTGACTAGTTCCACAAGTGCTCCTCAGTGATTCCTTCTTTTTTTGTCTCACTGAGTTCATAGTTGAGCTTCTATAGAAACAAGGAAGAATAAACCTGAAGTTACCACTCCATAACACAGACTACCATACCACATAATTCCTCTCCATAACACATAATCCCACTCTACATAATTCCTATACACTAAATACCACATACTTTCTATCCACATAATTTCACTGCACAACATACCACATAATTCCACTACATACAACGTACATCCACTCCACTCCAAAAAACATTAGTAGAAACTTTTGCATTTATAAGGCCAATAGCTCTAATTCACGCAAATGCGAAACCTATTACAGTGCCAACAGTTCTTTAACTAGTAGTCGCGTTTGCAGAGTCGTGGAGAAAGGGTGCTGGGCCTCCGACCAGCGCTCAGTAATTCCACTGCGTAGGACTTACAAGAGGTACCAGGAGTGCTTCTTGGCTCCCAAAGTCCCTCAGGAGTAAATTGGACTTCATCCCCCATCCCGTAGTCTGCCAGGAGGTGCGTTGCAGAGTGGTGGAGAAAGGGGGGCATGGCCTCCGAAGATGTCTTAGCAATCCCACTGTGTGGGATTTACTGGAGGTAACAAGAGGAGTAGTTGGCCCCCAAGGACATCCTTGGGGGCCGACTACCCCTCCTATTACATCCAGTAAGTCCCACACAGCAGAATTGCTAAGTTCTCATAGCAGGCCATGCCCCCTTTGCCCACCACTCTGCAAGCACACTCCCTGGCGCACTCTTGGGTGGGGATTGTAGTCCCCTTCGCTGCTGGGGGTCCTTTAGGGGCCAACTAGCCTACCTCTTACCTCCAGTAAGCCCCACACAGTGGGATTGCTGAGAGGTGGCCAAAGGCCTTGCCCCCTTTCCCCACACTCTGCAAACGCACCTCCTGGCGCATTCTAAGTTGGGGTATTAGGTCCCCTTCATTCCTCAAGGTGCCTGGGGGCCAACTAGCCTACCAGGTATCTCTAGTAAGCGCCACACACCTGGATTGCTGGGAGTGGTCCGAGGCCACACACCCTTTTTACACCACTCTGCAAACGTGGCTCTTGGCACACTGCTGCTCAAGGGATGAAGTCCACTTGTGTCCTGAGGTCCTCAGGACACAAGTGAACCTCATCGCCCCAGCAGCAGTGCACCAAGAGAGAGAGCTTTTTCTGATTTGCAAATCGCTGTTTGACGAGTCTTCCTGAAATTTTCAAAACTAATGGGTCAGTCACATTAGCTGCTGTCTTCAAAATTTTGGAGTGATCCATCAAGCAGAAGCTTCGAAAAAGGGGAATCCCAAAACGCATTTTCTCCATAGGAAACGTTGGACGCAGCTGCAGCCTGAACTTGGCAAATAGGTAGCTCTTGGTCCAGAATGCACTTTTTTTGTTAAATGGTGTAAATCCGTACAGCAGTTCCTGAGAAATGTAAAGATTTCTCAGATATACAACTGTGGCGGTGGTGGATCCGTGAACCCTCCCGATCTCGTGCCTGAGATCTGACTGGCTGCCAACGCTTCAAGCCAGGAAGTTTTAGCAGCCATCTTGTGACTTAATTGTACCGAATCACAAGAAAAAACGTTAAAACGAAAGGTAAGGGGGCAGGGTAGAAGCTCCCAGAGAGACTCCCCTGCCCCCCCTTCCCCCGGGCCCATAAAGCATTTTTTTTAATTTGCGGCCAGAGTCGTGGTGGATCTGCGAATCCTGCTGATTTTTTCTTATTTAAACAAAGCAGAGGTTGCCGTGCATCATTTAATTATAACCCCGTGTGGGCCAGGTCCAGGGGCCAATTAGAAATATTAAAGTGGGGGCCCGCATGGACCCCACAGCCCCGGGGACAGCTACCTCCCCGGAGCTATAGTAAATTAAAATGCATGGGGACTTCAGCCCCCAATGCAGTCCCGGGGACCACCACCTCCCCGGGGCGACTATACTGGAGTGTGGTGGGGTCAGGACTGCCATCTCCCCGGGGCTATAGTAAATAAAAACGCGAGGGGGGCTCCAGCCTCCCCCCCCTGCATTCCCAGGGACGCCACCTCCCTGGGGCTATATTTACAAAAATGCATGGGAGAAGCCCCGGGGACCGCCACCTCCCTGGGGCACAAATTAAGTAATGACAGGGTCCGTTGCGGACCCCCAGCCCCAGCGACCACCTCTTACCCGGGGTTATACAGATGATGGGGGGCACCTGGCCCCCTCTAGGAGCCCTCCATGGCCCTGGGGACCGCCACCACACACGGCCAGCTCCAGCAATGCCCAGGGGTGCCCACCACTAGAACATTGCAATTTGCTATGGCTTGGCGGAAGCTCCCGCTAAGCCATAGCAAACTCTGCTCCGCTTCATGGAAGCAAGAGCAGTAAAAATGCTCTTGCTTCCAAGAAGCAGAGCAGAATTGCTTTTGGGCGGAGGGAGCTGCATGTTTGCAGTTCCCTCAGTCCAAAAGCAATGCCAGCTCCCGCAGGAGGTGGGGAGCCGTCAGGGACTGTGGGGGCCTTGGGACTCCCCCGTGGTCCCCAACAAGAGGTCATGCCCCTGAGGATGGGGCAGGGCAATATCAGCCCAGGGAGGGTGTGTGCTGGCCCTACTCCCCATTTAAAATAAATCCCAGGGGCCAAAATAGGCATGGGGAGGGTGCCACGTGGTCCCCACCTTATTTATAGAAAAAAAATTATGAAGCCAGGACCCAGGGGATGGGGCCCCAGGGGCCAAAATTGGACTCAGCCCCTTCCTTTACTTACAAAATAAATAATGAAAGGGCAGGGGCCAAAATCAGCACAGGTGGGGGGCCGCGTGCCCCCTCTCCTTTTATTTATTTATTTTTTAAATGGGTCAAGCCCCAGGGGATGGGATATCCAGGGCCAAAATGGTCTAAGGAAGGGGGGGGCACGCAGCCCTCCTTCCTAGTATATACATTTTTTTTTAAGCCAGCAACTCATGGGAGGCCCCGTCCCTTTTCTCCACTACTCTCCAAAGGCGCATTCTTGCGCCTCTGGTTGGGGGATGAAGTCCCCTTGGCTGCAGAGGGTCCTTAGGGGCCAAGAAGACCTCCTGTTTCCTCCAGTAAGCCCCACACTGTGGGATTGCTGAGCCGTGGCCGGAGGCCACAACCCTTTCTCCACTACTCTGCAAACGCACCTCTTGGTGCTCTGCAGGTGGGGGATGAGGTCCCCTTGCCTCCTGAGGGCATCAGGACTAAATTGGACTTTATCCCCCAAGTAGCAGTGCGCCGAGAGGTGTGTGTGTGTGTGCGCACACACACTTACTTCCAACCCAAATAATGTTACAGTGAGGATGGTAATTCTTTTGCACATTTTATGATGCACTCAATAAATACATTTACGACATTGCCCCTAAGATTGCTTTACGTCAGAGATAATGTTATGTGTTATATTGGATTATGGATACTGGCACACTTGATCCTTCTCTGCAGGAAAATTGAAGGTAATGGCAGACAGTATGTTAGGCAAACCTTAAGAGATGACAAGTTTTAGCTATGTGTCCAATTTCTATTTGAAGCCTGGTTGTTATGAAAGCCACCATGCTTAATTAAGGATTATCATATGTATTCTGTGACAAGCAGCTAGTATCGTAACGCGCTTGAGAAGCATGCAGAATTACACTTCAAAGGCGCTGCATTCTGGGAAGCTCTCAGTTCCTTAAAATATTTGTGTCAACATTTAATTAAAATGCAAACACTACTGGGATATTGAAATCAAAGTAAATTGAAAAAGAATCAAGCAATGTGGTTTGTTTGTTCAAAGCATGATATATAGACAAAATCATATCTGCCGCTCAAGATATGATTTCAGTGGGTCCCAAACCAGCTGTTAAACATCTGTCAGTGATTCTTCGTGCATTAGAGGAATATCCATTGAGTTGCTGAACAGATTAAATGGCCACCTGCAACAGGTGATAGGGCCAGTATTTGAGCTACTTCGTAACATCTGCTGTTTACAGCGCTTAGAAACAGCAAAATGTGGTATGAAACGGTATATAAATTTTATTTAATTTGTAGTTTTTGTCATTATTATTAATAATGTATTTGTTTTCTCAAGGAAGCTAGACAGTTCACCATGGGCCGTATTACACGACTACGCCGGTGTTAGTTGTCGCTGTGCCCAGAGTACGTTTGTGTTTATGTGCGTTTGCATCTGTGCGCTAATACAATATGCGCACAGACTCAAACTCACATAAACACAGAGCTCAAAGTCTGCGCAAACATCATGGCGCATTACAAACCGATCCTCTGTAATGCCATCGGGCGCATACTCTGGCGCACAGGGACAACTAGCGCCGGCGCAGTCATGTGTAATACGGACCCATAAATGCTATTTGATGCATCATGGAGGATACATTGCAGCTATACAATTCATCAAGGAAGCTGTACAGTTCATAAAGTGACTATAATAGAAGCTATACAATTCAACATTCAGGCTATACATTTCTTTACAGAACAAGCAAAGCTATTGTGAAGCTGGAGCAAGGGTTTAGATCACTTAATCAAGAAGTCTTTTCATTCTCATTTAAAATTCATACATTCATGGTTAAAATGCTGTTGGCCATTTCTTTGATCTTGAGTCAGTCAAGATACTATGTGTTACCAGATAGGAAATGCTGAAAGATATTCACTGGGACATTTTTCATTATGCACTTTTGTTGCTGGCAGCCTCTTCGAACAGCTAAACTGAAGATGTGCATGACTATATCAAGGCACTATATTTCAAGTGAAGGATTTACAAATTTGTGTCTGTGTTGTGATAAAGATTGTGCATGGTGTTGTGGGCTATCACTGAAGGCCAATGCTCAGCTACATAGTCATTTTACATTGAGTTTAAGATTACATGCCAAACTTTGTATGGCTGCCAGGGCCATCACAAGAGGAGCAGATGGGGCATTATGGCCCAGACAGTGAGCTTTTTAGTGACCCACACTTGTGTAGCAAAGTGTATTTATAGATTTGTAAATTAAAGGGGCCACCAGTTAATGATGTCACAATACATCTAAAACCCCACACTGTCTTTGTCAAAGAGTCATTATGGTACATTTTCTGGATTTTCTTTCCAACATGGCCCAGAAATAGGATTTCTAGACCCCTTACCAATAAGGAATTTGTCAATGTGCCAAGTTGAGACAGAATGCCAGCTAGAGTGAAACTACCTTGCAACCCACTGAGCATTATTTGAACGAGATACATTTTATGTAACCATCAATTCTACTAGAATTATCTACTAGGGATAGTTAGCAGAAAAGAAACCTTCTTTCATCATAGAAAGGGATATCCAAGAACATTGGGAATCCAGGAATATATTTTAAAGATGTATTTAAAAATCAAAGCCCTAACCTAATGCATACAATATGAATCATAACTAATATAAAAATCAGCATCTCCTTTGGCACTGATGCATCACCTGCTTCGAGGACATCGCATCGCTGGCTGCTCAACTCGACGATGACGCATCGCTTACATCAGAAGAAGCCGCCGGCGATGCATTTTGACTTGCGCGGCTTGAAACAAACGTATCACAAACATCCAGAGGGATCGACGACTACACATCATGTCCTCTGCTCCACGCATTGGGCCCGTTGATGGTGCAACAAGGTACTTTTTCACTGAGAAAAGGTTGGTCCCTGTATCCAACCCCTACTCCATCGGGGTCAGCCTGAACTTCTGGATTTGACATGGTCAAGTGCAACCAGCTAGCTGCTTTAAGCTTTTAAGCTCTATATTTCAAGATATTCTTTAAAAATTCATAACTCCGGTTACACTTATTGGATTTTTGTTGGGTTTTTTTCACAACAAATTTTATTTGGTTTTTCGTTGGATGTGTGGGCGAAGGCCCCACATTGACCTATAGGAGAAAATGGCATTATTTCACAGTGAGTCCAACATTTCGACCATAATCAAACATCAGCCCAACATGCAGGGGGTAAAAGTCAAATTTAATGCAGACAGTTCTAGATCTCAAGACAGGTAGATCAGTTAAGAGGTTGTGAACTCCATTGTCATTATATATGGGGTGTCCAAGCAATGTACATATACAAACAATATGCAGTAAAATACAGGGCTCCATTCAGGAGTCAGTGGGTGGTAGAGGAGGGAACTTGATTCCCCGATAGGACGCCCAGCGGGCCCAGATTTTTCTGTGTTTAGCAGGGCAACCCCAAGCAAGGAACACTGCCACTTCGGCCCCCATACATCTATCCAGTTCAGTCTTCCATTTACCCAATGTTGGGGAAGAAGTCCCTTTCCACAGTTGTGTGATGTCGTGTTTGGCAATAGTGAGGGCTAAAAACGATAAATGTTGCTTACAAACGTTTCCCCCTATATTGTCCGTGCTATGTAAGAGGAAGAGTCTCGGGTCCAGTGGGAGTTCCCATGCGAGCACCCCCTGGAGGCAGGTCATGATTCTGCAACAGAAGAGCTGCAACGCTGTGCAGCTCCAAACTGTATGCAAAAAATTCCCTTCATCTTGCTCACACTGCAGACATACAGGGGAGGAGATCATTCCAATCCGCCACAGTCTAGTCCGCGTATAGTAAGCCCTGTGTAGATATTTAAACTGTATCAGACAGTACCTAGTAGAGACCGCCGCCCCTCGTGGACTAGCAATGGCTTCAGCCCAGTCGTTGTCAGTTAAGTAAGGGATATCGGCCTGCCACGCCTGTCGTGTCTTGTCGAGTGTTGTCTGTGTGTGGGTCGTTAAGGTCTGATAGGTCTGCCGAATCTTGTGAAGGCCTAGATCTCCCATTAACAAGCGGCCCTCCAGTGGGTGAAACTCCGGAAGGGTCTCAAGGGAGGTGTGGGCATGGCGAAGACGGAGATATTTGTAGAATTGCGTTTTATGGAGGTTGTATTCCGTTTGCAGTTGCTGATAGGTTCTAAGGGAGGTACCCTTCATCACATCCCCGAGAGTCGATCTCCCCACCAGGTCCCAACCCTGGAACCCACTCAAGGTGGCCACAGGACAGAGATATGTTCCCTGCCATAGTGGGATCTCCCGGGTGAGTTTGCCGTGCCATTCCATCTGTCGGACCTGCCCCGGCCAGAGCAGTATTACAACTTTACCCACAGGTGGCATAAAGTATTATTGTGCTGAGCTATACAGGAGGTGTAGGAGGGGGGCCTGTGCCATTGCCGCATGCTCAATCGCATACGCTGGGTCGGCAGGGGAGTTGTACCACCATTCATTGACCACAAGCAAGTGCGATGCGACATAATATGAGTAGATGTCCGCTGCTGCGATTCCTCTGCAACATGTTGATTGTACACAAGTGCGCAGAGCAACCCTAATCGCCCCACCATTCCAGAGAAATTTATTTTGTATGGCGTTAACCTGCACAAACCATGAGCGCGGGATATGATAATGGAAGTTTTGAAGACGGTACAGGATCCGAGGTAGCGATACCATCTTGAAGATGGCCGAGCGCCAGTATAGAGACAGGGGAAGGGAAGACCATATCGCAGTCTCGCTGTTGAGGCTGGCCAGCAGTGGAGTGATATTATGGGCCCAGGAGATTTTGCGACACGAGGACACGAAAATACCGAGGTATTTAAAACCTTCAGTGGCGTGGGAGAGTTGCAAAGCCCATGTATCTCCGCCTTGGTGGCCGCAAACCGGATAAAGGATGGATTTGGCTGGGTTCGCGTGTAGGCCTGTAGTACTTCTGAATACCCTCAGGATCTCTAGGATGCGAGGCCCTGAGTACCAGGGGTCTGTAAAGAAGAAAAGAACATCGTCCGCATATAGCGCAATGCGGTCCGAGTCTGACTGTGACCAGTCGAAGCCTCGAAGGACCGGGTCATATCTAACCCATGCCGCCAAAGGTTCAATCGTGAGGGCAAATAATAAGGGAGACAGGGGCAGCCCTGTCTACTGCCCCTTTGAATAGGAAAGGGGGAGGAGTGGTGCCCAGCTATCCGCACCGATGCTGTTAAGTCAGTGTATAATAAGCGTGTATAGGCAAGGAATCACGTACCGAAGTTGATGGCCTCTAGCAATTGAAAGAGGTATACCCAACTAAGGGAGTCAATGGCCTTATCTATATCAGCCAGAAGCAGTGTGGCCAGTCGGCCCAGCGCTGGACAAGCCGCTATGGCGTTATGTACCTTGCAGATATTATGACGAGTTGCTCTCTGGGACATAAATCCCGACTTGTCTGGATGAATCAGATCCAAGACGCAGGAGCGGAGACGATCTGCAAGAACCTTTCCCAACAACTTAGGCTCAAAATTAATAAGAGAAATGGGACGGTAGGAGGAGGGGTCTTCAGGAGGGCGCCTGGGCTATAGGAAGAGGATTATTTCAGCATGTCGCCAGTCTTGAGGCAAAATGGAGGCATCCACAGCCTCTTGGATTGCAGCTAGGAGGTGAGGGCCCAGCAGATGTACATTTGGCCGGAGGAATTACATAGGGAATCCGTTGGGGCCAGGGGCTCGTCCCGGGTGGAGCGCATTGAGGGCCCCGTCAGTTCATCTAACGTAATGGGGCCTCCAAATGGTCTCGCATGGAGTCTGGAAATTTTCGCAGGGTGATGTCGCGTAGGAACTCTGCGATTAGCGCGGGTGAAATCTGCTCCTGCCGAGCATACAGAGTCGTAAAGGGCCGCGCGAATTCCCCAGTTACCCCCTCCGGTGATGTATAGAGGGACCCATCGGTGCCACGGATAGTAGGGACCGTCGCCGGGGATTTATCTGCCTGACACAGTCGATGGAGCATTTTACTCGATTTATCTCCCTATTGATATATCCGGTGTTGTGACGCCTCCCAAATTTCTTTAGCCTCACTCATTAGATATTGCTGCAGGACCTGCTGCGCCAGCAGTAGATTTCGCTGGGTAGCAGGGCTAGGGTCCCTATTGAGCTGCGCTGCTAGGGCCATCTGACGTGATTCTAGGGCTGCCAGTTGCTCCCTCCATAAACATTTTTCCTTGGTACTGTAACTCATCTCGGCACCTCACACGGTAGGCTTCAGGGCCTCCCATAATATGCATCTAGATGGGGCAGATGGGCTGTTAGAACCCAAATACTCTGTGATAGTTGTGCAGAGCATATCCTGATATTCTGGGCATCGGAGGTGCCAGGGGGACATGCGCCAGCGGAAGGGAGGTTTGCGGGAACTCGTGTGAAATCGTAGGGTGATCGGAGAATGATCATAGAGTCCACGGGGATGGTGTGTTACATGTGAGAAGCGGTGGATGTATATGCGGGGAACGAAAAAATAATCAAGTCTGGATTGCGACCCATGGACCGTAGAAAAGTAAGTGTAACCCTGTACGGAGGGATGATATTCCTGCCAAACATCCACCCAGCCCAAGGTGGAGGCCAGTGAGCTCAGCCTAGTGGGATTTGGTGCTAGTTGAGGGGTCGAGTTAAGCTGCCTGTCCAGCGGCCCCATCGTATTGTTCCAGTCACCCCCTAGAAGTGTTAGACCCTCCTGGAAGTCCCCCCAAACACCCGCAAGCCTGTCTACAAAACCCATCCCCGGGATCTGCCTTGTGTGATATGTAGTGGAACTGGACCCTGTGATGTATTAAAATGGCCACCCCTCGGGAACCTCTGGTGAACCCTGCATGATAGATGTGGTGGAAACCAAACCTGGTTAGGCAAGGGGCTTTAGTGCATAACAGGTGGGTTTCTTGCAATAGGAGGACATCCGCCCCATACCTCTTAGCCTGACGGAGGACCGCCCTGTGTTTGATCTTATTCTGGAGGCCTAGAACGTTCCATGAGACCATATTTAGATCCCCTAGGGGGAGTATATCATCAGGTGCCCTTATCCCGCGGTGCTAAATGGACAACAACAGAGGGAACCTGATGTAAATGTAAAATGTAAATGTAAATCCGGATTTGTAAAGTGCAAACTACTCACCCTTACGGGTCTCAAGGCACTGGGGGCCATCATGGAAATTAATTGAGCTATTGCCCAGAGTCACATGGTGCTGAGCTGAGCTGCCGCCAAGGCAGGAGATTGAACCGTGAACCCTGTGCTCTGAAGTCAGCTGCTCTGGCCACTGCACCAAACCTCTCCACTAGATAACATGTCTGCATAAAACATATGAACAACCTAAGAAATCCCCCAACCACCTCCCCACCCCCCACCCGACACTGCCATGAACTAGGAGCATCTGTCGCGGCATGAGGCGCAGCAGGCTCCCAACAGGGGAACCACGAGCCCTCACCCCAAAAGTACCCACCCCACCCACCAAGCATAAAGAAAAGGAGGGCGACCCAAAAGTCTTTGGCCTAGAAGTCTCATGGCCTAAAATCCACGCCCTCTCGGAGGCAATGCGTTAAAAAAAAAAAAAGCATCGAATAACAACGATCAATGTCTACTTGCTGTTGACATCAGTGGTGCGCCGAGTAGATCAGGGGGGGCTCTCTGGACTGGTTGACAGTCTATCAGATTCGGAGCCATGTCGTTTCTTGGATTTATTCCGCCGGGACCTGTTCCGCCGCGATCCATGAGAGGAGTCTGAGTCCTGCAGCGAAGGTGAGCCTGGCCGGAGTCGCGGACGCTCCTCGACCCAGGTAAAGACGGCCTCTGGACTGTCGAAGAAGAAGGATTTGGAATTAAAAATAACTCATTCTGGCTAGATATAAAAGCATGTATTGCAAGCTCATGTCACGCAATTTGCGGCCAAGAAGGACTGGCGTTGTTGCTGGACTAAGCGCGTGTAGTCCGGGAAAACCATGATGGGCCTCGAGTCATGTTGGAAGCAGTCTTTGTGTGTCCTGGCGTGTTTAAGGATGGCGTCCCGGTCGGCGTAGATTTTCACCGGGGGGAGGTTTTTGAGTCAAGGCCCAGTGTGCACGCTCCACCACACAACAGGGGGACAGTAGGTCCTGAGGCATGAGGTTGGTGAGCCACTGGGTAATTAAGCGGGTCATAGAGGCACCCTTGCACCCCTCCGGCAGGTCCATGAAGCGCATGTTGTTGCGTCCCGCCCGGCCCTCCGCATCCTCCACACTGGAGGCCAGCTCCTGTGACACCATAGAGAGTTTACTGACTTTTTTGTGGAGGGTGGACACTGTGTCTTCCACGGTCGAGACCCTCGTCTCCATCTCTGTGATGCGATCTACGGCTTTACGGAGATCCTGATGTAGAAAGGATACCTTCAACCCCACCGCACCAATTTTTGGCATCCAGCATGTCCCTGGCGCTGTTGATGGCCGCGAGGAGGGCAACATTGTCGGGCACTGAACCTGCCTTCTCACTGCTCGTGGAGCCTCCGGTGGGAGCGGTAAATTGGTCTACAGTGCCTTGTTTAGGACCAGCACCACCCGGCTTGTCCCCTTTTCCCATCGTGTTGGAGGTTGGTGTTGTCACAATGCAGGGGTAGATCATGGGGTTAACAGAGCTCCTGCTCCAATGGTCACTGCATGAGAGTCCCAACAAAGAGGAAAGGGGGGGCCTGGGCACAGTCCACCAAGCGGCTTCTACTCCGCACTTGCGCCCCTGTCAATGCACGCTGGCCTGCAAGGAATATGACCCCCCCACTGCAGGGAGCAGGGCGGTCTCACCGCGTAGGCTGCAGACAGGACTTGGCGTCGATATGATGGGTAATGTCCAATTTGCAGGATACTTTGGACTGAGAGTGTGTCTTCCGGGCCTGTACCAGCCCGGCGTGGCTCATGGGAGAAATGCAGGCAAAATCAGGCCTCAGCCGTTGGCCACACCAGGTCCCAGTCCCCACCGCCGCAGAGCGCTCATTTCACGGGGCCCTGTCCCAGCTCCACTTGGCCCTGGCCACACCCGTTACCTTCACTTCAGCTTCCAGATGTTCAGAGGCAGCCCTCACAGGCAGATGCCACCCCGAGGCCTCGCGTCTCCGGATGCACTCGGCTCCCACGATCTCTGCGGCCCGCTACCAGCGTCGGCGTAGGGCCCGGGCCTCGGGCTCCACGGGAAGGCTCCAATGGAGTCACCACACTGGGAATGGCGGCCGATGCAGGTCGACGTAGGGCCTCAAGCAGAGGGAGGAACCAACTTCCACCGCCGCCCGGCCGGATCGCTCGTTCATTACCGCACCCGGGGGGCACTCGGGGCGCTAGAGCGCTCCGCACTGGACCTCACAGTCCCCTTCCAGGCCCGATCGCGGCCGCGGGCCTACCAGGCAGGAGGCTCGGCCAGCACCGCTCTCGAGCATGCCTGCTCGACACCGCTCCTCGGCAAATTCGGCTCCCCCGCGATCCGGGGCACATTCAGCATTGTCTGATAACCTCCGAGCAGGATTCTGGCAGAATAAACTGTGTAAATTGGTGTGGACGCGCAGAGCCCTTGTTGGCTGTCCAAGCCACCCCCCCGAATTTTGTTGTTTTGTTCATCAAATTAAGCTCTATTTTTGTAGACTGGTGTATATTATTTGTGTGTGCTTTTTTCACTGTATTACTGGTTTAAGAGTTGCACAAATACTTTACACATTGCCTTTTAAATTAAGCCTGACTGCTATGTGCCAAGTTATCAGAGGGTGATCCCAGGTTAATTTACTGTGTTTATCTGACTTACCCAGACTAGGATTGACATGCCTACTTGGACAGGGTGTATACTTCTGCCACCTAGAGACCCAATTTCTAACAGGGCAAGACAGAAAATATATGTTTATGCATGTCAAAGTCAGCTTGGAGCTCCGTAGAATATCACAGGGTTTGATCGGGCATAAAATCTCCTAGGATATTCCTTGGTCGTCCCGCCTCTGGAATCCCAGTAAATTATCTACTTCGCCCATCATAGTATGTTTCTGAAATTGGGTCTCATTTGTGAGTCTATCCACCAACCCATTGCTTTCAGGTTTTGCTCTCCACAGTCTTAGTACAGTGATGCTATCTGGAGAAAGGTCATCAGGGATTACCCACACTATAGTGTATTCAGTTTATACTTTGAAGCTAAGACTAAACCAATAACTAAAGTAAAGCATAATAAAATGACACAAAAGAAGGAATATATTTTTAATTGTATTGCCTGTTTAGAATGAAAAGCAGCAAAGATAAACAAATTGACATACTCCAGTATTACCCATCGTAGAGATCCCATTCAAAATACCATCTTACCTGTCTTCACATTAATGTCATAGAGGGCAAAACCAGGAGTATATAAGTCTACCTGTGATTGCGGATTTGCCATTTGTGTGCCACTATTGAATATAAGACTCCACATAGCTATATACACTGAGGCAACTGAGTCACTGTATTAACCTTTTAAAAACTGGCAGTCATTACTGCTTTGGTGTCATTTTTGGTGAATATCAGAATTACATTGTTGGGGTGTTTTTCAAGACCAGTGTTAGTTGATACACCGAGGCCTGATCAACCCTTTGTTCAATGTAAAGATCCTTGTCAAACCTAATCATTTCCTCTGCTCAGATGCACAGAGCACACAGGCGTTTGGCTTCAGGGCTGAAATTGATGGAAATGTTGTGCATCAGTGGTGTGCTGAAGTTTCATCAGACTCTGTTGCTCATTGGGAATCCCTATGATTCCTGCTAATCCATGCAGAAGTGTGAACGCCTTTGGCATCTAGCCGCTTTTTAGCATGGAGAAGGGCAAGACCAGTACAGTGATGACATGGTGCACCAGAGCCAACTTTCTCCAGCTGAGAGAAGCCCAGGTGAAAACAACATGAACAGCACAATAGTTCTGTTCTGTTCTTCTCCATCTCTATGTGTAACTCGTGCTCAGGACCCAGCAAGGGTTGGAGCAAGCACGTCATTTGCAGTCAACAACTGACAGTGCAGTTGTGACCAGGAGGAGGCATTCTGTTAATCTAAAGGCCTCATTTCACCATTGACCGACGTAGCACTTACAACTCTACATGGCCTTTTTTATGCAAATTTACTTTACTCTCTTCACTCATGTGTTGAGTCCATTGTCTATTGTTGATGGCTTGTATACATGCATGCTTTTCAGAAAGCTTAATATAAGCTCTATTTTCAAATATGCTTCTATATTACAAAATGTTTGCAAACAGAACTTAATGTCCTGGGACACCCCCTATTTCACGCCCCCCAACGTGTTCGTGGTAGGTCATTGTACAGAGTAAGTGAAGCGGAATACGGCTTCCCAATGACCACCAAACAAGAGTCCACACACCTATTTGAACAACAACATAACAAAATCTACATCCTTGTCATTCATTGGTTGCGTTGCATCCACCATCTTGGATGAGTCTAGTTTGGCAAATAATGAAGGGTGTTCACTTTATTAAGTTGCATTGGTCATTTCACATGTAATCTGGGAAGAAATATGGGTCTGCGTTTTAACTGTGCTAGGCTTCATAAGGACCATCTTTTACTAAGTCATAATAAACTCCAGCATGTACTCCTGGCCACTCGCATCATAATATTATTGTCGAATTGGAAGGCAGGTTGTGGGACTCAATTCTCATTTTGGTAGAATAATGTTTCACAGGAATTTAGATGGAATCATTAAAGCTCCTTCTTGTGTATCATTCAATTCTCTTTTATTTTCAAGATTCTCATTCTGAGAACTCTAGGCCTGATTCATAAAGACCAGGCAAAACAAATCAGATGCTTGCTCCTCTTGTTTGGGGCAAGTTTTCCACTTTTATGGAATAATCAGACAGCGCCAGTAGAATTCCTAGAATTAAATGCTAGTCATAGATCACCAAAAGAACTGGCATGTTTAATATTTATACTTACAGAATTTTACCCCGGCAAATATACATGGAAATATGATAAGAATGGGCTTTTGTAAGTGTCATTTTTATTGTTTTTTCCAGAGAAACATTTCTACCCATGAAGAAACACCTTTGCCCAACCTTCCATTTAAAATCAGAAGGTTCTATTCCGGGAAGCAGCATTTACATCACATGCGGTACAACGCATGCGATCACAACGCGGTTGTTACAACGAACGCGTTGTTACAACGCTAACCATAACAAAACAAGTTGTTTCTACGACTGGCTTAGGGAGCGCTTTAAACTAAGGAATAGTTTAATTGACTATTCCAACACCTTCCCTACTGTTGCGCAGGCTGGAGTTGGAATAGTAAATTATACTATTCCTAAGTCCAGTGCACCCACTACAGCAAGTCGTAGCAACAACTTGCGGCATAATGGTATGCGTTGCAACAACGCAGTCGTTGTACCGACCGTGTTGTAATTGCATGCAATGTATCGCATGCGATGTAACATCGCATATTCTTTTATTCCCATTCATACTGTGAAAGCACACTTGCTTACGCCTGTCCTTGACAGGAGTAAAGGTACAAGCATTTCTTGGGCGGGAAACTTCTTGCATGGTATGTGAATATTAATGACCTCCACGTTTATGGGTGCTCCCACAAATCCTTGCCCCTGACTATATTCTTGCAACTGTGGAAATTCTACCACACTGGCCTTATACTCATTGGTTCTTCCTCTATAGACTTGTATATGATAATTGTCGGAACAAACTTGCAAATCGTGTCAGAGATGCTAGACTGTATTTTTTTTTTATTTACTCATTTTGCTGTATAATAAGTTTGAATTGCTACGGATTTGGAAAAAGCATTTTGCACTGAAACATAGTATTTAGTATTGAATGAGATATAGCCAGGGCCACTGGAATTATGCAGCAGGGTAGCATCAAATTATGTGGCACTGTTGAGTAAGTTATGCGTCAAGAAAAGCCAAAATATTAGGAATAAAGCAGTACAGTTTCTCATAGTAATACTTCATTAGTTTTACATTTTTACACTTGTTAACACTGTTTGGGCGTTGGCTGCACCTGATTAGTACTGGTTTAACAGCCAACTATAGCAATAGGCAAAAGAAAGGTCGTCAGTCAGCCTTTGCATAGGGCCTTCCACTGCGCTACAACACTTGTCGCTGTGTTGTTAGTAACGTTTTAAACGTTTTCCGCTAGAAACAATTTTTTTGTAGCTAATATCGGCAGATTATGCAGCACATTATATGGCATATGCAGCAAATCTATGTGAAAAAAAACACAGCTGCATAATGGCATAATTCCAGTATCCCTGGATACATAACACATTTGAGGTTCCATAAGTATGCAGTAAAAAAACACATTTCCAAACATTCTGTTACCATTTCTCCTTAATATTGATAAATCTAAGAAGTCAATTCCTATATTTGTTACTATAAAAACAGTATTATTAGAACTCCACACTTTGGCATACCCCACCACACAATAATGTGATTTGGAAGGGTTCTTAATCACCCCGACTTCTTTTTGACTTATAAGACAAGGCAATTCACTTGACAGGGTAAAACTGTCTATGGTGTTTTACCAACCATCCATAATAAAATACATTATGGATAAACTGATCTTGCATGAGATATCTTTGGGCATTGAAAGCATTCATAGTGCCAGTGGACAGTGAGATCAACTTGCACGCCATCTTGTCTATTAAAATGTGCACAACTGTTCGGTAGACTAGAATAGGCGCCTCACTGGATGTGCCCTCATGGCCTAGGCCACAACAATAATTCATAGTTTGGAGAGAGGTGTGGCGCAGCAGCTAGAGCGGCTGACTCCCGAGCACGGGGCTCATGGTTCGATCCCTGGCCCCAGCTCTACTCAGTACCATGTGACTCTGGGCAATAGCTCACTTAATCTCGCCGATGGCCCCAAGCGCCTTGAGACCCTTAGGGGTGATTAGTTTGCACTTAACAAATACTGGATTATTACTAAATCCAGAGAGGAAAAATAACTGTGGGTGGCCTTTCACTTTGTTAATCCAAACTGGATTTCATTTAAACACTGAAGAGTGATTTGATTAGTCTGTTAATTGGTATGAATACTAATTAAAACACACACACACAAAAAAATTAAGATGTGCAGTGATTTTGTCTGCTTGGATTCGAATGTGGCCTTGCAGCCAGAGCTACCAAGTATGGAACTGGGGAACCAGGTTCGAGTCCTGGCCTGGGCTCAACAGCTTGTGATTCTGGATAAATCACTTAACCTCCTCGGGCAGATTTACAAGCCCCTTGCGCCACTTTTGCGTCACGTTTCCCATGTTAAAAATGATGCAAAAGTAGCGCAAGGGGCTTGTAAATCTGCCCCCTAGTACCTAAAAAACGAATCTGCCTTGTGTAATGTAACTGGGCTCATATAAAGTGCTCCAATGCCCTAGGGCAGAGTTTGCGCTATGGAACCTTGGACTCAGCGCTCCATCAACTAACTAGTGTCATTCTTAGGGAATCACGTTGCCCGGGGTGCGGGCGGGAGGAGGGGGAGTTGGAGAATACACAATGTATAGGGAAAAAAGCAAAAGGCTACCAGACCGGGGAAAATTGAAGAAGCACATATTTGAGGTTTATGGAAAAAGAGAGGGAGGTGGACAAGGATGAGGTAACAAGATCAGTACGGTTGGTGGCAATGCTTGAACAAGCATTGGTATAGCCAACAGGTCACGCCTTGGGCTCTCTCTCAGTTTCATTACTGCTTTCTGGCGGTGATCTATGCTGTGCATCATCGTCCAAAAGAATAAGGGGCATATTATCAAGCATGGCGTTAAAATTATCACCGTTTTAGTGGCAGAAAACTGCCGCTAAAGTGGCGATAATGGGCTTGATAATATGCCGCAGAGAATTCCAATAGAAGCCCATGTTGACACCAGAACTTGGGCTTCTATGGGAATTCTCAAGGGCATATTATCAAGCGCAATATTGCCGCTTTAGCTGCAGTTTTCTGCCGCTAAAGCAGGGTTAATTTTAACGCCATGCTTGATAATATGCCCCAAGAGAATAAGAAAAAGATAGATGAGAGGTGTGATGACGCACGGCCCGCCATTTCTTATGCATGTACATTTGTAATAACGCCTGTGAGAGCATGCAAAATCACACAATTACCTTTTCTTTGATCACCAATCTAAGATGTGCATTTTGACATTTTGAAATTTAAATTGGCGAAAGTACTAAACCAGTCCCTTTATCAACCAAGTCCTCAAACGCTTCAATACTGTGATCCACGCTGATTGCAACAATCCGGGAATTGTAACAATTGTTTCAGGGAAACAACAAATCTATGCATGCTTTTTGTTACAATTTGTTAGTATGTCTCCACCACTTATATCTATTTCTAGTCCTTCTATATATAGTGGAAACATTTGGTATATTGTCATGGTATCAGACTAAATGGTCTAAATCTGCTAATTTCTGAGGTGGTGAGTAAAATGATTGAGGAGCTGGCAATTGAATGTAGATTACAAATTCATAACCTTCCTGGGAAATAGGGTATTAGGGATACCAAATGACACTGCACAGCAGATAGAAAAAATGTAAGCTGATAAACTAGGCCGAAGCCAATAGTGCGACGTTAATATTTTGTGCTTTTTTCAAAATGTGTTCATGCCATGAATAAAATGATATCCTTTACAATAAGAAAAATAATTTAAAAAAGATTCATGTGGTAGCATGGGCTTACCCCATAATAAAATTCTCAAAATAAAAAAAAATCTCTGCATGGAGGGTGGTTTTGATTCTCTCATTTTCAATTTCTGCAGGGGTCAATAACAGACTCACCACCCCATGTGGAATAACTGGCCTCTCATAGGGAGGGCCTCTGTGATGGAGGAGTTCTATATAAAACTGTGGGCATGTGCCGGTGTGATAAAAGTACCTGTAACTGAGGTGTGTTATTGTGCACCACAATCAGGTGTCATCTGTTGCTATCCATCCATGTGGCAGAGGCTTGCTGTAATTCAGCACATCTCTCATGCTATTCTCAATTAAATTCCTCTGGCAGAAGATGGTTGTGATGGATCGTCCGTAGGTTCCCAGAGCATTTTCTCCCAATGGGGGGAAAACGCTCTAGTGGTGTACCTATCTTGTGTAACATACCATCCATGCGACAGAGGTGGGCCTTGATTCAGTCCCTCTTGCACGTCCTCCGCTGCATTCATTTCCATTAACATATAGAGTTACCTTAAGGATTTTGGAGGCCCCGGGCAGGAAAAAAATATATTATATATATATATATCTAAACTAACATCCTACTCCAACAAAGAAGAGGCACATACTCAAGGTAAGTAAGGATAAGGCTTATTTATTTTTCAGGTCTTCCTCGACCCTTGCAGTAGGAGAGATACACGTTTCGGCTGCGCAGCAGCCTTTTTCAATCTAATTGGCGCCATACAGAATTCATGTTTAAATAGCCAACACCACCAAGGCATAAACATAGAAAATGGACTTTACCTGTTGCAACACACCGCAAAATTGCAGCAATAGTTTTATGTTTGATCCTAATACATCGTTTAAATTCCCATTAATATACTTGATAAAGCTTACATATCTGCTTAGTGCACATCAAACATATTATCACCAAAAATCAAAGCATATTGGGCCTGTTGGTAAAGGCACAGAAACAATGTATCGAATGTCCTGAATAGAGACAAGTAAACATGACAAGCCAAGGTATTTGTATATCTGGCGCCAAAAGCTCTCTACAATATTCTGTCCTCCAGATTGCCATAAAATGGAAATACAATAAATGAATTGAAAATTGCTGCGTGTACTTTTTGCACATATGGAAAGAGACATTATTGCCTAAAAGAAAACATCATTTCCTAAAAGAAATCGGGACAAAATTCAGACGTAACGCTCGAGAGCGTGTTAAATTAAAAAAACACAGGAAAATAACTCGATGCTAGAGTCGGTGTTCTCACCACGGAGCTGTAATTACTCACACATGTGTGTATGTCCAACATCAATGCCAGCATCCGGGTAATCATTGCCCCACTCGACAGGACTGCAAGGCCCACAATCCTCTTGAACAGCCTTGCAAATACCGGAGTCCGTACATACCAGCTGTGTTCCAGTTTAGATTGCAAATGCAACTTGTGTTTATTGACCCGTAGCGAAAATAGTCATTTCATCTTCACAAGTTTGTATTGTAGGAAAATGTATTAAATGTCACCATAAATCAGCAGCACCAATTGTTACTGTGTGAAGGACACACATAACGGGGTCGGAGGAGACCGGTCAATGTAAATATGTTATGCCTGAAAAAAACCTCACTGCTTTTGCTACGGCATCCACGGTGCCCAATCACCAAAGGGCGCCAGTATTCTGGGCAAGGCATTTCTGGCTGAGGGCACACAGAACTTTGGGGCATATCAACAAGGGCTTTATCTCTGCTTTTTTGGCTTTAAAAGCCAAAAAAGCAGAGATAAAGCTAGCGCCCTATCAACAACAGGGTGCTAACACGCAAATTTGCATGTTAGCACCCTTTTACTCTACGCTTCCCCTTGCATCTCTAATGAGATGCAAAGGGGGCGTTCCAGAGTAAAATAATAGGAGAAATGTCGCTAAGCGACATTTCTCCTATTATCAAGAATGTCGCTAACCCTGTTAGAGACAAAAAAAGCAGCGCTACCCGCTGTTAACGCTGCTTTTTTACGTCTGCTAATTTTCAGACTAAGCCATGATATTTTATGGAAGGAGGATATCATGGCTAAGTTTGCCTGTCCCTATCAACAAGGTAACGTGTGATTATCGCTGGGTTTCCAGCGATAATCTCACGCTAGCCTGTTAGCGTGAGGATTTTTATCGCTATTGAGATAAGCGTTGCTAATAGCACGCTATCTCAGCGATAAAAATTCACGCTAGCCGGCGATAATTATCCTCACGCTAAGAGCGCTGAGCGATAATTATCGCCGGTTGTTGTTGATATGCCCCCAAGTGCTGGCAGTCTATATATATGTGTATATATATATATATATACATACACACATTCATACCCTGTTTGGAACAACTTTGGATTGTATTACTCTCTTTTTTCGCTCATTCAAGTTTATTTTGCCTAACAATGTTGAATTAGATGGTAAAGGTTAAGAGACAAAAATACACATATGAGAGATACAAAGTTCTCTTTCAAAGGTGGCCCCCTAGAAGGGCGAGACCCACTTATCCCATGCGTTAAAACACCTCGGCCAACAGGGCCAGGCTATCATGGACAACGTCCCACTGTAGTCCACTACAATGACCAGATGCTTGTTAAGGAGTACCGCAGGTACCCTGTATCTAACTGCACTAAATGTGATCCCAGACTAATAACATCGGTCATTTCAGTTATGTGAAAATATGAATGCCTCTTTTCACAGAGTATTAGAAGCAATGTCACGCGGCAGCGGGCAGTAGCACACAGCTTTTAGTTTCAACCTACCTAGTTTTCTGTCTTGGTTGGCACTCTTCTTTATTAAGGCATACATCCACTTCAGCACGCAGGGACTACGACCATGTTCTATTGTAAATATAGCAAACAGGATGCTTGTTTCCGGTTCAGGGAAGACCTGGCTTGGCTGTTCGGGCTGACCTCTTCCCATGGGGCACAGGGTCAAGACTGATTTGCATATAGCTGGGTCTGAACTGAAGTGGTGAAGTGAGCGAAAGAATGATGATGGATTCAACCCAGATATGTGACTGGGGGTGAGTGTTTGAAAAGTTTCAGCACTCCATCCATCATCTCCTTGTGTTTGCTTTGTTTGCCCTAAATTTGCAAGGTATTCCCAGACGTGGGTCCCTTGCTCACTTTGCCATTTGATTCAAGCTAGCCTGGCTGATGAAGGGTGTTACCCAGAAAGCGGGTACGAGGCATTGAAGCACTTTTTCGGGGAGTAGCAGCCTACTCCAGAACCCAAGATTAGTGGTTAGTACGTTTTATTTTTTGTTCTTGATCATTAGTTGCGATAGGTTTGTCCTCTTGATTTCTTGTGTGCTTAGTATGTTGAAATCAACACATCTAACTTGGCTTAGCATTGCATGGAATTTGCACCAATGCATAGAATTTGCACCCTGGGCAACAAGTGGGAACATGCTCTTCTGCGTCATATGTGCTATTTGTGAATCAGGAAATTGAGAAAACAGATTTTTCTCCCAGTCCGTATCAAATAGACTCTATATGTACTCAAATGGCTCCATACATAAGACCAATTCCATGTCCTTCAAAACCAGTCAAATAGTAAAGAACCAGGACCGTGACAAGAATGCTGACCTCTCCGTGATAAAACACAGACAAAGCCTTTGTCTATCACGTCAGAACACCAAGATGAATCTGCCTTCCTCAAATCACAAAAGGCCTCATTAAGATTGTCACCTTGCACTGGTTGTTTATTTTGAACCCCCAGAGTTAATGATACTGGGGGTCCTATTAACATCAGTGGTGTGTAATTGCAAGGGATATATGGGTTGAACCCTGAGAATCCCCTGATAAATAAGGCATTAACAGAGGAATTAGTAATGCCGGATCCAATTCACTGAGTAATTCCTGCAGTTTTTCCAAGAGATGTTGGATGCTTTCAGCGCCCGGAATCTCCAGGGAAAATTTGACATGTAAATTCACTGACCTCATAATGCCTGATGGTGCTAATGATAGGTTTACAGCACCATTGGGAATTACTGGCTTCTCCTAATTAGGTTAATAAATGACAGTGGTGCCCTCGCATTGACTTGGGGCAATAATGTCCATTAGTGAGAGGGGCAGGTTACAGTGGAACATTGCTTAACCCTTCCAGCGCTCATGACGGAACCACTCCGTCATGAGCCACGGGTGCCGTGTGCTCATGACGGAGTGGTTCTCCCACGCTGCGCTGATTCCCCGCCTGTGCGGGCGATTAGCGCAGTGGGCGGAGTCATGACGGAACCACTCCGTCATGAGCACAGCTCAACCGTGGCTCATGACGGAGTGGCTCCGTCATGAGCACAGCGCCACCGCGCTGCCCCCAACCCCCCCCCCCCCAGCGCTGCGGCGGAATTCCCGCCGCAGCCAAGGGGTTAAATTTGAACTTGATCATTGGCAAATGCACAGTTGCAAAGAGCTGTCCATGGTACCTGGCCTTTATGGATTTGTCAACTGCCTTTGACTGCATCACTAGAATGAAGCGGTGGCTGATGTTGCTGGCTCTGGGGGCGGAGCGGGCTTAGTGAATTTTCTGCACTCTACATATGAGAATTTGGCAGTGAGGATAAGGTTTGGCATTGCAGGCGAGTTGTCAGATTTATTTCCCCTTACTCATGGGGTGCATCAAGACTGCATCCTGGCCCCACTCCTTTTCGATTCGTGAATAGTCTGTGCCCAGCTTTGTCTAAGGTCTCCAGTGATATCCCGATGATGAAGCTAATTCCTGTGCCGCCGCTGCTTTATATGATACCAATGGTTTGAAATCCAAGGGCTCTGTGATTGCTGGTGGAATCCTTCATGAGTGATTTGGACCTAGTTACTAGTTATGGAAAGTCACATACAATGATTTGTGGACCAGGAAAGAAACTAAGGACCAAGTTAGGGGCTAGAGGAAATGCTTTCTGAGTATGAACAGTTTTAATTATCTGGGCATTACCTGTAGCAGTGCAGGGTCATGGCACTCGCAGGTTAGAAATTATTGGCAGAGCCACTGGTGCCTTACTTTTTCTGCCACAGGGCGTTGGAAGGAGCACAGTGTATCTCCGGTTTTGAATATTTATAATGTTCAGTGTGTACCTATGTCTCTTTACGGAGCGGGGGTTTGGGGTTATTGCGATACAAACAGCCTGCAGATGGAATGTTTTTTATGTGTTGAATGTTTCTCTACTTACCCCCTCTGAGCTCCCACATGATTTTACATGCGGAGCTCAGCCTTAGGAGCATTACAGATATGGTCAAGTTTGCACCACTTCTTTTATAGGTTAGTGTGTGAACTAATATTGAGGCCAAACTAAATAAGGGAAATTATGTTGGATCATTTGCACCTAGATAAGGGCCACTGAACCCCTTGGTTGGCTTATGTTCGCGAATCTCTGAATGTACCAAGCATGTTCCATGCACCTCTTTCAATAAAGAAAACCGGGCACGCATTGAAGTTGTTAACTGAAGTCTGGGAAAATACCGTGTGGTTATAGCCCACTAACATACATACCCACGAGCAAGGTTGCAAAGGATTTTCTGGAGGGTTGACAGTTTAATTGTTAATTCATCATTGATGAGAATCTTAATAGATTATGTATTAACTGGGTCGATTGAAAAAACAATTATGTGAACATCGTTTAACTGATTTATGTGTAAAATAATGTGGACACTTTTAACATCATTTTAATTTACTGTATTTGAGCAAGGGGTTCAGATTTTACTGTGCATTTATTGTATGCAATGGTTTTAATTAATCAAGCAAAATAAAAATGTACTTACTTACTGGTAAGCAGGAGATTGAACAGCGGTTTCTGGACCTATGTCACTCCTACAAATTTGAAAAAGAATTGAGAAAGGGGACAGTGAAGGGGTATTTTAGGTCTCTGCAGGCTTGTGTGCTGTATCTTGCATTGTCACTTTCAAGATGGGGATGATCTTTACTGGTTCTCTTCAGGGTTGATACAGGGCTTTAGCTTTTGAAATGTTCTGGCTCAAAAGCTCAGAGGGGGCAGTAGAGGTGGCCTGACCCTGTGATGGCGGTTCAGAGCAATCGTTGATGCACTTTATATTTTTGCAAATTTTTTACATTGCATTTTTAAAAAAAATGTCAAACCGTTTTTGAATGCAAAAACAACAGTTGATGGACAGAATGCAGAACAATGTCATACATTCACCCCAGTACAGAGATCTGGGCCTAAATCCATCGTTTTTTTGCTCACCATGCCATTCCAGTTTGAACCCAGCCATATGCAAATCAGTCTTGACCCTGTGCCCCATGGGAACACTCCAGCCCGAACTGCCAAGCCAGGTCCTCCCTGGACTGGAAACAAGCATCCTAGGACCAGGATTCGGGGTTTCACCCCTCTTCAGCCAGGATAGCTTGATTCCAGTGGCATGGAGAGCACGGGACTCACGTCTGAGCATACCCGTCCCACTTGGGGTGGCAGATTTAGGAAATGCAGTGATGCACTCTTTTATCTCCGTACCAATGATGTTTGCTGCGGGGCTTGCGCGTTTCTGAAAGCAGCGGTGAGATCCAGGAGAACGATGGAGGGTTAGATTTTATCCTTGGCGGTACAGGCAAATGGATTGGTGCAATAAGCCATGGAGGGAGGTATGGTTGGGGATATGAGGGGTTTGTGTTTTATTCCAAATTTGTCAGATTTTCTGTGTATTATATGTGTTTTTTGATGTTTTATTGATGTTTGTATTTTTATGGCTGTTTTTGTGCTGAATAACGTAAAGTGATGATGATTAGTGAGATTGAAATTGTGCCACATAGACCATCATTTGCTGCATTATCTGCAGATTATAACAAAAAAAATTGTTTCTAGCTCAAATGGATCAAAAATTACTAAAAACGTTGTGACGTGTTCGCGTGCAGTGGAAGGCCCTTCATAAAGGCTAACTGGTCGTCTTTTAGCTGCTTATTTCTTTATTTGGCTGATAAACTGGTATTAATGAGCTGAACTGTTTTCCCTGACGGTATTACCATGTGTAAAAATTACAAAATGCAGTAATACTATTTAAAAATGTGCCGCATTATTCCACAAGATTTGCCTTTTGTGCCACATAATTTAGTGCTCCCCTACCGCATAATTCCAGTGGCCCTGGGTTTACACAACTACAGACACAGGGGGTTCATCAAGTCAATGAACTGAAAACGACATATATGGCCACATTTGTTACACACTTGAGGAGCCTAATTACCACAATTTGCAGCTGAAAATTAAGCAGCTAACATTCACAAAATGTCTGGCTCCGTGTTGCACGCGGTTTTAGTAAATTTTGATCTGGATGAACTAGAAAAAAAAATTCTGGATAAATTCTCCAAATAAGGCAGCAGATGGTAGATTCTGTCCCAAGTGCAAACAATGGAACAGGCACATTTGTCAGGCTATGAGGATGAATGCACAATGCCACATCCATACAAAAATACACTGGTAGCATAAACAACACATCTCTGTGTAACAAAAGTAACATATAAGCTACAATTATGGTGTTGCCTAAATAACCCAACAGTGGTGTTGTGTGAGAGTAATACAGAACACAACATATAGAGCAAGTAAAAAAGCTGCCATGGAACTTTCATACCCAAGAAATCAATTACAAATACTGCGACATGTCGCACGCCATGTAACACACTACAGGATGCTCTATTTTACGCTACCACACAACCAACAGCATCAGAGCCTTACCCAACTCGCCAATCAACGGCCAACCACCACCTCCAAAGATCAAGGAATCATCTATATAGCATGCGTGCCCATCTCATATACACTCAGACACACACACACACACACACACACTTCAAAGAAACAAAACACTCCAAAATACCCACACACACAATGGCCACCTGATGGTCTTCAAGCAAGCCAAGAGAGTCCCCACTGAGCATTGCACAAAATGAACACAACACACAACAAAGAGCTTAGCCACCCTCAAGGCCTGAGAATACTCCCACACCACACACTGGCAACGCACCAGACACAAGCCTGAAGCGTGATCTGTACTCTTTTTTACTAGAAAGCCAGCGCTCCGCGGAAGTGTACATCCCAAACAGCGCCACGAGGTCATACCCATTCCAAATATGTGCCTTTCAAGTGCTGCTCAATGAAGCTGATTTTCCACTGTTTATGCTACATTTGTAATAATTTATGAAGCGACATTATGTTGCCACCGGGTTTAATTTGTCACATTGTCAAAACTCGATGTGATTCTTTCTTTATTATGTAAACACATCAAAAAGAGAACAGGTTCAGTTTGCCCCATTTTTTGCTTCGATGGAAACATCTTTAGTTAATTCATCCATGCTTCTAAAACCAACGAACAATCCCATGCATGATTCCTGCCTCCTTAACACATGGTGTCCTTTGCATTATATCTGGAAATCATGTAATTAAATCTCCAGTGACCAGCTGCCACCTTTTAATTCGACCTTTACATTCTGAGGTGTATTTCATGCTCTGTCGAATAATAGCTAATGTACATATGTGATCTATCAGTGCTCCACCCCCTGTTCCACCTCACTTCCTCATCACTAACCCCTCCCTTGCCAGTGTGATTGACATGCCCAGCTCCAATCAGACTGCTAGGAACACTCGATGAAATCAAACGTTTACTTGGTGTCGTGAGGTAATGAAATATTAAATTGGCTCATCTTCTCAGCACCACCAGTCAAGGTCAGGCCCATTCTGGTGTGCTGGACACAGCGTGTGCCAGTTTTTATGCGTTTGCACTGGCTGAAAGGTACACATTTGACTGGGAGTTTCTCCAAACGAATGCATGAGCAGTTTGCAGACAGCACAGCGTGGAAACAGTATATGCAGTAGTTGCCTTTGCCTGTTTCTGAGATGAGACAGCCCCAGCACAGAGGGCGCCCGGGACAGCAAAGGAGGCAGAGAGCTAGTGCTTCATTTGAGCCGGTGCTAGCTGGTGGGACCACCGGCACCCATTTTTAGAGGCCGACACT
The DNA here is from genome assembly GCF_964204655.1 of Triturus cristatus. Classification (NCBI taxonomy): domain Eukaryota; kingdom Metazoa; phylum Chordata; class Amphibia; order Caudata; family Salamandridae; genus Triturus; species Triturus cristatus. The sequence goes on from NC_140594.1 coordinate 887,071,698, forward strand.
TATTTCTCTACACTAGAGATTTACCAAGAGTAAGAGAGGGGGGGGGGCACAGAACGGAAAGAAGAAGGAAGAGAAAGACAGGAAAACTGTCACAAAGGGACAACGCTAGGACTTGAAAGGCTGAGATAAAGGGGCATAGAGTGTCTGCTAGTGGATGAAGGGGGCACGAGGTGGATTTATGACTAGACAGCCTAGGTATTCAGCACGCCAGCATTTAATTGCCCCGAACGGAGGAGGGCTTCTGAGCAAAGCTCTTTGGGAACCAACTCTAGTGTTTTTTGTTGTTGTTTTTTTTTTTTTTTTTACAAATTAGGCAGTGATGAGCGAACTGCGTGCTCTCAACCACCTGAGATTCTAAACCGTCAGCAGAGCGGAGCTGGGGCGTGCGAGCCCCCCTCACAACAGAGGAGTGCTGAAGAAGCGATAAAAACACACCACCTCCAAGAGCGTTTGTTTGATTTATTCAGAGCCCGCAGCCTTTGTGAAGAATCTCTATGCGTCTGGGGACCATTCCCTTATTCCTCCAGGAGAAAAAAGGATCTGAGGCAGCAATTCGAGCATGAAAAATGTACAGTAACACTAGAATTCACGCGAAACCCAGCTGTACGTCAGATGTGCGTGCACATTGTAGTGCCGTGGGCGTAGCAATACCAATATCGACTTTATCTGCGAAATATGTTTCCCCAGTATAGCTGCGGCATTAGCCAACGCGTTATTTATTTCTAGGAAATATCTACTTTTTTGACTGCTGGTCCCATAAATATCAGTATATCTGCTATTTAGCCTCCAGCCAACTAAACAAAAGAGAAACTTTAGTATTTACCTGACGGTCGGCTAAATCCACCATCTTTGTTTTGTGGCTTCCATTTTGTATAGCTTCCCTTAAGATGGCCACAACCATGAATGAGGCGCTCTACTGCGATAATGAGCATCTTTTGAAAGACATGGCCCGGTAGGAAATTAATAAGAATCATGCCTCCATTTGGCAGTCTTTTGATAATTTAGACGACTGGCATAATGAAGAGTAATAGGAAGTCGTGAAAATGTATCAGGCCAACTTGATAACGCATCATTGGTGCCAGAGCCGGCAGATGGTGCAACAGATGCCAGAGTATAACAAAATATCTTATTCAGTGATCCAAGGAAATGAAATGTATTCATATGAAGAAGACCCTTGCGCTGCGCAGAGGCGCAAAACATGTACATGGGCAACTCAGACCCCAAAAAAAGGACTATTTAAACTTTTAATCAACGTAGTACTAGGAAAGATGAAAGTAGGACAATGTATGGTTAATATAAAAAATAACTCCATGAAAGAGTGGAGAAATGGGTTTTGGGCACTATGGCTAAATTATGTCATTCCAAAAGCCTTATTCGGGGGCATCAGTTCACAGCTCTACCATAGAGATGAGAAAACAAGAACTCAAGGTCACTTCTGTTCAAAATGTTTTATCAAGATTTGTAATAATTTTAAGTATTTTTATTATCAATAAAAATAATAATATAAGTCACTTGATGATCAGTCGTGGATATTTCAGTTCTTCCTCTCTTTGCAGTTATTGTTATATGACACTGGATCACTCAAACATTATGCTGCTTGTTAGAAAAGCGTTCCAATGGGGAAACAGCCATAACAACGCATGCGTTACATCGCATGCTTTTACAACGTGGTTGTTACAACGACCACGTTGTTACCACGCGAGCCATTACATTGCAAGTCGTTTCAACGACTTGCTGTAGGGGGCGCACTGGTGTTGGATTTACAATCCAACACCTTCCCTGCTGTTGCGCGAACTGGATTAGGAATAGTAAATTATACTATTCCTAAATCCAGCACGCCCCCTACAGCAAGTCGTTGAAACGACTTGCGATGTAATGGCTCGCGTTGTAACAACGCGGTCATTGTAAAACCCGCGTTGTGAAAGCAGGCGATGTAACACATGCGAAGTAACAGTATATATTCTTTCAAAGAGGCAGTCATATATTTGTACTTTTGTCCTGGGGTTTGCCAGTTGGAAGTCAAATCCTCTGCCGATTTGACTTCCTGTGCAGAGACTAGGAAACATTATTGGTAGAGGACCACTTTCTGATGAAACACAAATGGACATTTGGACTGGGGCATCTTTGGCATTTTTGAGTCTTGAAAAAGTCTTATTAGACTAAACTCTTGTCGGCTGCCAGGTGTGTTTTCAAGATTATCAACAATAGTTGCAGTGGTAAAAAGAAAAAGGAACAAAGCTACAAACATATAGTCTGGCTCTTTAAAACACTTCACTAACAATCCACATAAATCCTAAGTGCTCTCGTGCCATATAATAATTATGTGTTTGGATTGGATCCTTCCAATCTAAGGGGCTCATTAGGATGGCAGGCAGACCTCAGTCAGCCCGCCATCCCAGCGGTAAAGGGACTGCCGCCTGCCATGCAGTGGTCTCGCAGCCCTGATAATGATGCGACTGCCACAGTGGCCTTCGCATCTGGCAATGAAACATTGCGGCGGGTGCTGCTGGCTGCTGGCTGCAGCACCCGCCGCAATGTCCAATGGCCATGTTGTGCATTTCCATGCACAATGTGGCAGGCACCGCGCGGTGCCTGCCAGCTTGTGCATGGAAATGGAGGGGGGTATCACCCCCCAGTGCACCCCCCCCGCCCCCACCCCACTGAGGGGGCCCACAACGGGCCCCCAAAGCCAATCCCCACCATCCTTCCCATGGCGGCATCACCGCCATGGAAAGGCCTATACTCGCCCACATCCTAATATGGCTGGCACCGCCACCATATTAGTGGCCCAGCTGTGCCCGTCAGGCAATCGTAACACTGGCAGAAAAGCAGCGGACGGACTTTGCCTCCGCCGCCATACCCACCGCCATCATAATATGGCGGGGTTATTTCTCATTACGATGGTGTAAAGATCGCCGTTACACCATCGTAATGAGCCCCTAAGTTTGAACCTGAATCGGTAGTAGGGTGTGCAACACGGTTTGAGTGCCCTTAAAAAGGACTTGCAATTTGGACATTCTCTTGGTTAGGGATAGGTTCAACCCGTACTGTTAGTAGATTTCTTTACAATTATACCCTTATGTCTGATAGTAAAAATTCCACATTTTCTAGTGTCCGCGGTTGTTGGGTCTGTGAGTGTGTGCAGCACATTCTGTGGCAGTATTATATTCCTCTATTTGATTTAGAAACAACATGCTTGATTAAATCTGCACATTGTGCAAATTATGCAGCGAATTATGCAGCAAATGCAGGGAATCCATAATTATGGTGTAAAACTGCAGTCAAAGAAATGCATAAATGGACTGACTCCAACATGACCCTCTGTTTTTATCAACAATGTATTCAAGAACATTAAACAAAACCTAAACATTCGAATTCCAATCAGAGCTAAATTGTGAGTTACACTTTGAAGAAAATGGTGTTTTTTCTAAAGCTAACTATCTCAAATTAAACATGTGATAAAAAAAATCATAACTGGTATCAAGTGTAATATGGTTCTATATTGCCATGCTAGATTCTGGTGACATCTGCAAGCCACTCCGCTTTCAGCCTCATGGCTTATGGTTTCACCAGAACCTCTTGATGGGAATATGGACCGTACTACACCATTACCCGTTATGTATCCTATATATATTTCATCAAAGGATACTAGGAATACTAAATATACATTTACATAATAATACTCATCTTCACACTATCTTTGCAATCAATGTTCTGGCTACAATACTTTTGTAGCTCAAGATTTAAAACTCAGTATTTTGGGAATATACTCACTCACTCACTCACTCACTCACTCACTCACTCACTCAGTAAGGTATATTAAACTGACTCAAATTCTTATGGGAGTTAACTCATTCCATGCTCATGATGAGCTCAGGTCGTCATGAGTCTCAGTGGAACTGTGCTCATGACGAGCTGAGCTCGTCATAACGGCCGCAGCCCACCCACGCGCGGTAAATTCCCCGCCTGTGTGGGAGAAATAATCAGTGGGCGGGGCCGTGACGAGCTCAGCTCGTCATGAGCACAGCTCCACTGTGAGTCATGACGAGCTGAGCTCGTCACAAGCACAGCGGTGCCGCAGACCCTCCCTCCGCACCGTAGGGGAATTACCCCCGCAGGGAAGGGGCTAATTAGCTATGGACCAAAACAGTAATACAATACCATCTCTTTCAATGTCACAAGTACCAGTGGAAAAATAAGCCTTTATAGAATCAGAATGTGTGCTATCATATACACAATGCCATCTCACCGCTGAAACACTTCCTTCAAGTCTTCACATGTGATAAAGGCTAGAGATATGACTTACAATGCCTCATAGAGAGATGGAACTCAGGAACCCCATCAGTTAGTAGATTCCTCAGCACTATCCTTTTGCATCTCTATACCTGATGTACTTTGAATCCAAAGAATGCTCTCATAGTAGCTATCACCTTCAGGAGTCCAGGCTACAACTCCATCCCCACTCTAAGCAATTCGTTTCCCCGCTCATCACACTTCATATAATCACTAAAATCCCTTTGTCATGTGTATGTTATTTGTGGATTGACAGCAGAAAGAAAGTGGAAGCCACAGATCTGACTGGTAGCTCATGAAAACCCACAACCATTATACAGACAATACTCTTTAGATAATGTAGTGAGGTTTAACAGGGTTCATGCACAAAAGCTTCCATTTACATGTTCACATTTAAACTTGACATCTTTTTAAACAAGTGACTTTTAACATACTTTGCACATACATGATAACATACTCAGAAAGTGTTCTGCTTACAAGCACATTTCTTTATAAGCATTTTATCACAACACTGTACTCTATGTTCAAGGATAAAGTAAAATAAGCACGCTGCCCCTGCATATTTTGGTTGCCCGTTTGGAGACAGCTCTGAGTTGGAAATACAAACAATGAATAGCTAAGGACCTCAGACACAGTGCGAATGAGGCCAGTTTTTATTATATAAACTGTTTCTGACATTTATCTCACCAGTGGGACACTTCCATGGATTATCCTGGACGTTCACCCGTGGCTGATTCTGAGCCCTGCTGATCTTTCACGATCTTGCTAAAGACAGAGGCCTGTTCCATACCAGCCTTACGTCCTGATAGATCATTCATACAGGTAAATGGGGAGTTAAGCTGCACTAAGAGATCTGGCAGAATGTGCTCCTTATTATGTTATCTTAAGTAGAGTTATATTGGTTGAATTATTCATCTTTTTAACCATTCTTGTAATGCCGGTAACAATGCTTTGTTTACTTCTACTAATAATTGCAGCACATGTATTTTACACAAGAATCCAATTGCTACAATAAAAGTCTGAAATGCTAATTTGCGTATTTCTCGTATCTCCTTTTGGGCATGCCTAAGGTAATCACGAACGGGTAGATATGTTTCCACGATTTCCATGGAGGAGTCAGAGTGGTCATATTCTAAGGTTGCAGACACCATCCGGTACCCTGTCAGGTTTAGGGGTCCACATAGCACACTGTGAGCTAGCCAGGAATTGGGCCAACATATTCTGATGATATGCGCGGACTAAGTTCCCATATTTTGATGCATATGTTGTCCAACCGCACAGTCTTACTTGATTAGTAGGAACCGTATGACAATAGTATTCACCCAATGTCTTGACATAAACCAATTAGAGGCCTTAGCAATTCTCTAGTTTTATAATTTCCTGATCTATGCCAAAGGAGTGCATGCTAAACATCCCACCACATGGGCAAGATGTCTCCGCCTTCAACGCTGGCCTGATTCTAAAAAATAACAAATTTCACATATGACTTTTTACAACACTTTGCATTTGATTCCACTATTTGCAAAGATGGATGCCACTCCAGACTCACTCTTCAGTCACTTTGTACACATTCTCTTGGAAACACTAAATGTAGTTGTACTCATATGCAAGAATTGTTTAAAATCTATATCAAAAGAGGCCATAACACAGAAGCACACCGGAGCTAGCAAACTTAAATAGACGAAGAGAGAAGCTAGAGTACAAATGTTCAAAAATCCAATTTCACTGCTAGGAGAACCTTCTGCCAGGTCCCCCTAAGAGGATATTGCGGTCTTTCATAAATCAGACATCACAAAAACCTACAAAACCATGGGGCCTTATTTAGACTTTGGCAGACTGGATGTACCCTCAAAACATGACAGATATCTTGCCTGCTGTATTACAAGTGAAATAATATTTCATGTTCTTGTAATATGGTGGATAAGACATCCGCCACCTTTGTGATGAAATATCCTGTCCATGAAGGAAAGTCCGTAAACCACAACATTTCCAATAATAGTGCAAGCAATATGACAAACCTACTTTGTAGTCTTCATACCAGTGCACCACCCACATACAGCTTGGAGCTCTGAAAATCAATTCAGATAACAAATCTACAGAGCTTTGCATGCCAGTAGGGTTGAGAAATTTCATTTTTGCTGTTATGTTAGACATCACTAAAGTTTTAATGCTTTCCTGTGACAGTATAGAGCCCTACACTCAGTAAAACATGCTGATAATATTCCTGACCACAAGAACAAACAAAATTACTGTCTGCTCTCCAACATCCTCTCCCCAAATAGTATTCCTAGGAAGGAGGTGACTTACAATTGCAAGAATTTGTAGAAACTGGCAACATTCTCCATGATCGGAAGTCAGCCAGATCCTGTATTGTCGGATATCTGTGGAGACATCCACATCATCATAGACAAAAACAAAACAATACCATAATCCAATTTAACCTGAGCACTACTTTCTACACTATGGTTTACAAACTACTTTCTAGTGCTTAAGAGGGTGGGAAGGGGTAATAAGAGCAAACATTTACTGGAGAAAATCCTTTGTGTTGACCAGAAGCCTATAAATGATAGCGCTCACCCCATTCTAGGATGCCATGTTGGGTTCTGCAGAGGTTATCACCTCGAACAGTGCAGTTTAATGTATGCATATAACCTAGTCTAGCTCATTGAATTTCCCCTCGAGCAGAACCAGATTTACTTAGATATACTCAGACCACAACCCGATCTTCCACTAACTGAGCAAGGAATGGATAGTAGCTGCAGAACACTTCAGAATGCCTCAAACAATAACCTATCGAATAAGGGAAATATTTATGTAGCTTAACTGAGCTAAAGCAGAGGTTTTGAAAATGGGTTGTGGCAAAATAAAATTTTGCCCTTTCTCTGGCCGGAAATTCTGGACAAGGCCCCTTCACTGTGGTGAAGAAATGTCTGCATTATGTTTGACAATGAATATACTGAACACCTGTTGTGTTCATGAGATGTGAGTAAAGGTGATCCCTAAATAGAAGGGTGGAGACATACATGCACCTCCACACTTGGCAGAGGCACTGTGCAACAGAATACTAGTCTGAATAAGTCCTTATGTTGTGGCTAATCCCAGCATCTAACATGGTGATGAATGGGTTTTGAAGTGATCAGCTCACACCAACATGCCTACAGCTGATACAGTGGAGACCCCATTGAGACATCAGTGGGCAACACCTGTCATTTTCTTTCTATATTTGATCAATTTTTTGTGTATTCTTGACTAACAATAAAGTGATAGCTGTTGAAGTAATAATTATCAAGCTATTGCCTGGTGATAATGCAGATAACATTGTGGCCAAGTGCATTATACTCCTGCATTGCGCAAATAAGTATGCATACTGTGCTAGTATCAGTTTACCAGATAACAAGCTGAAACTGAAGGAACAAGTCAATAAGGTCACTTCCACATCTTTTAGTTCCTTGAAACTGGTAGAGAAAATTGAAACATATTTACCATTTGAGCTCTTGGAGACTGTGGTCATCTCTCCTGGCTCTAGGCTTGACTATTGCAACAGCCTCTACCTCAATCTTTCAGTAGGCGCTCTGAAGAAGCTTCAGACTCTGCAAAACCCAGCGGCACGATTTCTTTTAAAAATTCTCAAATTTGAATTAGCCAGAGGATTTATTGGGAAACTTCACTTGTTGCTGTTTAGGCAACATATTATTTTTAAGTCTCTATGCGTGGCCTACAAAAGCCAGAATGGGCAGGGTCCTTTCTATTTTTGTGAACAACTTGAGGTGGTACACCCTAGCAGGACCCTTTGTTCGGGCTCTGCCTAGAACTTGGTGGTTCCCTCTTTTAGAAGGACCTCCGGGGATGGCAGAAGTTTATTTAGGTCCACAGCTCTGCTCTGGAAAAGTATGCCAGTGGAACGTAAATCGCCTCCTCTCTGTTTGTTTCTAGGAAATCACTGAAAACCTGGCTCTTTGTCCAGAAATAGGATTTAGATCTTCACTTCCTTGTTCCGTTTTTAGACCCAAGATGCCTCCGGGCATTAGTATGCGCTCAATCAATCTGCCAATTCATTCATTCATCCAATGCTTTTAACCTCTTCTTCAGTGAAAAAAAACAGAAGAGCCGAAATCACATGGAGAACATTAACCCTGCTTTATCTCTTATCTCCATTTCTTCCCATGGGATCCTGCAGTGGTAAGCATTCCCTGTCCTATCTCTTGCAGATTTCACCAACATGCTCAGTTCTCTCAAAATGATTTCGTACCTTCATCGTTCATCAAAGCTCTCTCTAGAGATGCTGCTTCACCCCCATCCATTACTGTCAATGCCTACCTTATTAAAGGCTTCTTTCCAGAATCTCTCATGACAGGCCAGATTCTCTCAGTGCTAAAGAACCATACGCTACACACAGATCACCTTGCCAACTACTGGCCCATCCCTCACCTACAATTCATCGGCAAGATAATTGAAAAAGCGGTCTATGGTCAACTGCAACATCACGCCAGTGCTAACCATCTCCTGCATGACTATAAGCCTAGCTCCAGATCATGCTGTTGCATGGAGACCACTACCTCACACATTGGAGATGATGCCCTCTAGATGTAAATGTAAATGTTGTATACTTGTAAAGCGCACAGCTGCCCCAGCAACGGGGCGTCCCGGCGCTGTATACCGCTGGGGAACCCATCCTGGCTTTCCCTGTGAGATGGTCCCTACTGGGCATCTCCAAGGTGAAGACAAGCATCCCCGGCGCTGATGGGGCCGTAAGTGGAGATTAAGCAAGCTATTGCCCAGAGTTGCTGAGCGGGATCCATGGTTAGAGTAGGCACCGAGGCGAGAATTATCGAGTCCGCTGACCTTGGCCCAAGACCCTGCCGCGTCGGGAATCGAACCCTGGTCCCGGGCTGACCTCTGCTTTCGGGTCTGACACCTCTAACCAGTGAGCCACACCACTCCAATCACTAGATCACAGATGAAGATGGCTCCTGACATGTATGACTGGACCTCTCAACTGCCTTTAACACAGTCAACCATCTCACCCTCATAAGTTCCCTGGGAACTCAAATGGGTTGCACGGGCAATGTTGTTTACTGGTTGTCCTTCCATTCCAGCCAACACCAGTTTGTTTGCATGGGCACCTTCAGGCACCAAAAGATTCCTAGCACCTGCTGAGCCCCTAGGGCTCCATGCTATCTCCTGTTATCTTCAATTTCTACATGAAGCAGCTTGATTCTCTACTCATAGATAAGAGCATCATGATTCACCAATATGCTGATGACACACAACTCTGCATGAAATCTCCTCTGCTTCAGACATTCAATGCCTCAGACATGGACTGTTCATCATGCAGACCTGGATGTCCAACACCCTACCTGAAGCGCAACACAAACAAAACAAAATTCCTGTTCTTTGCCAAGAACAACAAACAAGAAACAGTAGAATCCTGGCTTCATGACATGAATCTTGATGGCTTCAAACCCAAAATGTTACCAAATGCCAAAATGACTTGGATTCACTCTGGACACCAACCTCACCCCCAAGGTACACATTGCCAAAAAAACAAAGCTGACCTGGTCAGCTCTCTCTTCTAACAGAAGTGAAACTGTTTCTTCCAGAAAGAGACTTCAGAACTGTTGTTAAAGCCTACATACCCTTGCATTTGGATGATCGTAACATCCTGCTCCATGGCTTCCTAGATGTCTAACTTGCACCCCTTAAAGGAATCCTACACACACGGCCACATGTCTCATCCAGGGCCTCGATAAATATGACCATATAACCCCCATCCTGCTGGGACTCTATTGGCTGCCCTTGTCGGCCCGCACCATCTTCAAAATCAGCTACATCAATCAAAAAGCCATTGTGTCCAGCATCCCCTGTTTATCTTGTAGACAAGCTGGCCATCTCTGGTGGTTCTCAGCACACCAACAGACAGGACACGACCGGACTACAGATTAGCCAGTGTCAAAAAGACAAACAGGCCATTTCCATCTATGCACCCAGGATATGGAACATCATCCCCATACCAACCAGGACTGTCCGAACGCTGCTCTAATTTAGTAAAAGTTTGAAGACACACCTGTTTATAGAACACTACATCACGAGTAATTAACTGTCCACAAACCAGTTACCTCTGCTATCACTCCTTGACTTTACATATGCTTTAACCCCATACAGCGCACCACTGCCTTTTTGCCGGGTTCATGCTAAAGAAATACCATATACATACACAAACATTTTCTGATGTTATCTGTCAATAGAGAAGATGTTGCGTATTGAGTGCTCTAGGGCCATCCTTGATAGGCACATCATGCCTTAATTAAATATAAGCGATGAAAGATTTGTCTGCCCACAAGTGAAGTAGATGGAGGGTTGATTGACGGTTTTCTTGCACAAATAAGAGATCTGGCTGTTGCCTTTTTATTGGGTGATCATGGGCATGACATGAGAAAACTGGTGACTGACTATAGCTGGCCTATCAAGCTACTCTGTCACTGAAAGGCAAATTGTATTGAGGGACTTCATGAGCATTTGCAGGCATGCACAACTCAAAAGTAAAATGCCTTGCAGGGGGCTCATCACACAGAGGCCACGGGCCGCAACGGGCAGAAGTATTGCAAAAAACATGTTGGTCTAGGCATGTACTCATTAATTACCTGTACAGCAAAAGGCAGAAAGTATTCATTATGCAGCAAGAAGCACCAATATACCAAGGTCTACAAAGCCTGAAGTGAGACCCAAAAGATACCAATCTTCAATGAAGCATGAAACGGCGTTATGTTGTATCATTAGTCACCCACATCCTTTAACACAAGTTCTAAGTAGTTTGACAAAAAGTTTTTTATTTCCTTGGCGTGGATAGAGGTAAGCATTACACCATTATACTACATGCAGATTCAACATTCAGCGACTCTATATAATAGTGGCCACAAAAGGAAACCTTGGAGCGCCCATTGAAGTCATGTCTGATGAGCCTTGCTGCCTGTCTACTGGAATATATTTATAGCTACTTAGAAGTCACTCCCATTCACCTCTGAGAACCATTGAAACCCAGGTGTGTCATAGGTAGCCAGATGTGACTATGTATATTTTTGTCACTAATATCATCATGGGAAAGCTTCTCAGCTGCAGCACCACTGAAGTATTACAGCTAATTCACTTCACACAAGCAAACATGAACATTCTGGGAGAATGGATTGTCTTCATAGGAATAATAGTGCAACTAGTAGTTCTGTGTTATCACTGAATTCCTTTCCATATGTCCTCTAAAAATGAGAAGGAAGTGGAAGCAGTCAACCTCATTCATCAAAAGGGTAAAATCCTCCATTTAGGTGGTATTTCTGGTAGGCATAACACTGAAGAAGCTGAAAAATCTTGTTTGTATTGATATAAGATTTCCCAACAAAATCATTAAGAGGGAGCAACAAATGATTTCTATCATGCAATATATCGTGGATGATCACAATGGATTCACTTGTTTTCTAAACTTCACTTCAATCCAGGGTACCATTAGCTACCTCTCCATGAGATTTGAGGTACATGAACATGTTTTCAACTCATGTGAGCATCAGAAGATAGAAGAAACATAACTTTGCTATATCGTCGAATTTGTTGAAGGTGATCTACATCAGTTTTGAAATACTGATATTTTTCACATCAGAGACAACACAGAGATGACGGAGCAGTGGAAAGTGACTCTGAACACCAAGAGAAGGTGAACAAAAGTGAGATCTTCAAATTAAAATACTCGAAATAAGAGGAGCTTACCTAGCTAGACCAGTTATGGTGGGAGGTTAATCCCTAACTTCACCACCTAAACCCAGCTGTTTTGAAGTCTCCTGTGAGAGCTATTGCTAAACAAGAGAGAGTAAAGCTAGACCTCAAGAAGCTTTCCAAACAACATGGATCTCTCTTGGCCGCAACACTATGCCTCACTTCAACTACTATTGAAAAACTGAACTTGTGCTTAATGCCAGTCTCTTTGTAAAGGTAGACTCAGTATTCCAAAAGAACGAATAGAAAGTGCACCAAGTGCCCAAGCCTATTTGGGCCGTGTCATCCACTGAGCAGGAATTCTCATACATCAGAAAGGAAGCAATAGCTGGATCTGTTTAACTATGGACATTCCTTCTCGGTCATCACCAATCACAAGGCACCAATACCAGTGCTCTTCAAATCAAAAGTTTATGAGTCACATGGATGACTTGTGTTGGTTCTCACCAGGCATGCTCACTGATCATAGAAACCAAAGGGCAATCATGAACAATGACAGAGCACCATAGAAAGAAACCTAGAAATAAAGCCAATCCGCCTATCTGTGAGACTGAAGTACTGTATTGAGAGCTGTGATGAGGTTCCTGGGTTGTGATGAATGGCTAGAGCTACTCTCCTAATTCATTGCTTTGGGCAGGCTGTTATATTCATGAAACATGTAAATATACATGACCCATTTATGCATGGCTGAGTATTACACAGAGCCCACACAGTAGGGTACCGTGACAGTTAGACAGGCAAGCAGGCTAACAAAAGGGGGCTTCCGCACAGTGCCATGCAGTTCCCAACCGGAATACACTTACCAAAAGAGTACTGGTGTGGGGCACCTATATGTTCCTTATGCTTTGCTTGCAGGTAAATTCACCATCCCAAGCCCCGCGTATAGGACTAGCTCATTTTAAAGCAGTGGTCAAGGACAAGGACTTTCCTTATTCAGCCTCCACCCATCTGTGTGATAAGTGCAGTATGCGATTCCCAATCTCCTAAAGAAGTACTAAAACTGTGTAACTTGTGGTATTGAACAGGAGAGGGTTTCCTACACTGAAATTGGATGTATGCAGTGCAGAGTGCCCACATGTTCCTAGCTCCTGTCATGAAGAATGCAGTTTTCCAATGAGCATAAGATGGTACTTATTATTTGTGTTGTCACCTTTTCTCTCGATACATGGGAACTGTGTTTTACGTCTCTATGTTTAAGTTTGATTTCATTATTTGAGACATCAAATTGCTGTCTCATTTGAGTAACGTAGTCATTTGAGTGTTCATGTCACATCTCTATTTTTAAACTGCATTAGCCTAGTAAGCATGCTGTTCCCCTAAGCTTTTACAAATGGAGACTTTTCTTTGATCTTGGGCCTTGTTTAGAGAGATGAGCAATTTTATTTCCATTTGTTTGGTTTTTAAAAGCTCAAGATCATGTATTGCATAGAATGCAATAAAGACTTATTGGTAAATATATTTATGACCGCCTACAATTATATATTATTTATATATATATGTGATCAGAGTCATTTAAAAGAGATATTAACAAATATTAGTGTTAATTTAAGATATATTTTAAATAGTTTATTTATATTCAGAATTTGGGGCCAGGTTCACCAAAAAAGTGGTTACAAAAACTGGTCACCAATTGCATTCTGTATTTTTAGCAACCACTCTTTAAATTGGCTCTCTGACCTATGTGCTGTTAGGTCAATTCACAAAATTATTAATCACAGGGAGTCAAAAATGGCTGGCCTAATTATTGTACCTGGCCAGGTCACAATTTGCAACCCCTTGTGATTGGCTACAATCGCAAGGATAGTGGCTTGCAAGAGACAGCAGACCATTATTTCCGTGATTGGTTGCTAAAACAGATTTTTTATGGCCTAGCTTGACAGCGCAGCTGTCACCAGACAATTATTTAAGCATCAGTAGATAGGGGCTTTGGCTCCTATAACATGTTGGGATCCAGTAGTACATGTTTTGATTGGGAAGAAGTTGTGCGCTTCCATAAAAAAAAGTGCTCGCCATCCACACAGCTGTGTTCAATTTGTTAATTTATTGAGCTGCTTGAGCTTGAAATTTCAGAGGCATACACATGCCATTGTAATTATATTAAAGTGTCTTAGATAACTAGATACTAAATGATGTTTTCCTCTGGCAGCACCACAGATGGGAGCAGAGCAGTCATTAACCTACTTGGATGTTCAGGTCTGGCTTGTCAGTGCAACCGTCACCTGATCTTTTAACCTATACCAATTTTATTCTACAGTTCTTTGCTGCCACACACATACATATTAAGCCACATGCTATTTACTAGTAGTGCTTAACATTACCATATAACATTCCTTTATAGTCAGACCTATTGGCATTTCCAATGCTTGTTTTTTAAAGTAACCTGAGTTGTCTAAAATAGTCAGACCCCTGAACTGTAGCCTACTAACCCTGAAACTGCCACCTTAATTTTTAAAATGGAAGCAGTCCAAGGGAGACCCCTTTTCCTTTGCGAGTCAATGATAAGTGGTTTGCGATCAGAAAACAAAGGTTACTGAATAGCAATTTGGAAGAATTACCCCTTACATGCACCTTCCAAATTGCGTTTTAGTAAGGATTTCCCAACCTACTTTGTGATTTGGAAGAACCTTTCTGAATCACAAAATGAGGTTAGTACATATGAAAAAGCAGTCACAAATTTGCAGGTTTTGCAACTGCTAAATCTCTTTATACATCTAGCCACTAGTGCTGTAGATTCAAACCTCAAGTAGCTAATACAAGAGGTGTCCCAAACCACATTAGTGTATTTGATTCCAGTCATATAAGTTGTGGGCTCTTTTCCAATACTATGGTAATGAATAAGATTATACATGAACTAAGTACCTCTTCCATACATTGTAAAGACACTGCAGAACACCTAGGAGTTCTGTGACCATACCAAGGCCAATGTCTGAATTCCTTTATAAGGTCAATTAACTCTGAGGCAAATTGCAGTATCCTTTCAATGTACAGCAGAGGCTATTCTATTCCTTATAATACATGGTCACAGAATCAACAATCCAGACAAACTTCTACAATTACTGGTGTTGATCTCTATAAATTGAAAGAGATAGTTTGTTTGCAGACCTGAAGAATAAAAATAGAATGTGTAGTGGAAGATTAAACACACCAAAAAGCAGTTAGTAATTTGTTTTAGAAATATATAAGAATCAGTATAATGTAAGCCAGATTGAAAATGCTGTATCTCAGAATGTGTAGAAGCACCCAGAGATTCTATCTTTCCTTTAAAGACCTATGGATTGAAAAAAATAATAAGAAAAACAGAGAAGGGGAACAAAAAGCCAGTTCTCCTTTTCGTTGTACAAACTGCAGTTACATTGATGCTCTCTGACCTCCATTTCAACTGGGCTGCTGGCGCGGGTAGGATGCATATAATGTTACAACTCAACTGTAATAACTTATTAAATTTGAGAAGCAACGTAATTTATTTATTACTGACGACTAGAGACGTCAAAACCCAGCTATTATAAGGACATTAGAGACACACTTTTACAAATGGATTATGGGCTGTGGTGTATTTTTATACACACATACATACACCCACACACATGCGCACGCACACACACACATTATTTATTGTACAAATGCAAACACATGTTTTTCTCTCCATATGCAATGAATGTACTGGCAGCCAAGAACTCATACTTGCCACAACAAAATTTCTATGCAAACTATTTTATATTAAAATTGTCACAGCCACAATACGCTGTGTAGGTTCTAAACTTGTTACGCTCATCTTCCATCCACATCTTTTGTTTCAAATTTTCACTAGTCACAATTCATTATGTGGATTTATGAGTCCGCCACAAACCCATCTCAATTGATTGTAGGATCATAAATATAAGAAGCTAAACATTGGTTTGCCATTGTGTTATGTTCCAAGTATTACTAATGAATTTACTAATTGAATTGAAATACTGTTGCAATAACCCACAAAACATCAATGTATTCAACCGATTTTCAAGAAGTGATTCTTAACATTATTGACACATTTGCTGATAGAAGTGGAATACTGCTGCCATAATTTACAAAGCATGAAGTTATTCAATTGCTTTTCAAATTGTACTTCCCAATATTATTGGCACATTTGCTAAACAGAATTTGAATACTGTTGCAATAACTTACAAAACATGTAATTATTCAACTGCTTTTCTAGACGTGCATCTCTTCACTCCTTAAAACCAAAGTTGTGCAGTTCCCAACTTCTAGACCCCAAAACTTCCTTCTCCCTTAGTTTTTGTTCTCCAACTCCTCCTCAATATCCTAGTTATGACCCTTGTTCAGGGGATTGAGCCACCACATTTACTTCGTAATTCAATATCTAGTGAAGGACTTCTAAACTGAGGGTCTCATTTATGAGAGCCCTGCATCACTTTCGCACCACATACATGGTACATGCATGACACAGGGCTCTCATAATAATTTATGAATCCAAGCAAACCCACCCTGCATGGCCTCATAAATCATGAGTAAGACGACGCAGTGAATATCGATGCCTCATCTTACTCTTCGCTCGGGAGGCGTTCCATGGGCGTTGCGGTGGGCTTTCCCATGCAGCACCCATGGGATTTGACGCTCTCCCAGATTTACCAAATGATGTAAACCTGGGAACGTGTCAAATCCGTTGGCCTTCCATAGTGAGCGTAACGAGGAGAAAAATGTTTATTTCTCCTAATTATTTCCTCTTTCTATGTGTGCTGCATTCGGCTGGACACATAGAAAGAGGAAAACGCCTTTTACGATTGTTTTTGTGCTGGAAGGTGCCCCTTCTTGACAAAAACAGTTCTCCATGCAACGGAGGCACCCTTGCACCATGGTACAAGGGTGCGCACATTGACGGTAGGCTGCCAAAACGGCGCCTGGGGAGACAGAAAGAACAGGAATGCACTGTATTGTATACATACATTGCATTCCTGCTCTTTCACTTTGGCTTAGGGCAGTGCGGGAAGGTGCCTTGCTGAGCTGCCCTACACCAAAATCCCATAAATGAGGCTCATGAGATAGTTGAACATTCCAAAAAAAGTCATAGTGCTCCTGAATTTCCACCACATATTATAGATCACAGAAGTTCTAGAGACAGGCCTTCACAAAGTTAAAGTCCAGGAGCTGGGCGATTTGTAAAACATCGTGGAGAGAATGTACCCAAGTCTGACAAAAACACAAAACATATCCTCTACAGTGAAAACACTCAAGTAGCTTCCGGAAGAGTAAATAATTAAATTCAAAACGGTTTATGGAAGCTCACAATACCTGAAAAAACTGTCACCTGAATACATTCCTACCAAGAACCTGTGCTCAGGCTATTCCAATTTCAACTGTCCTTAAGAGATTATAAAAAAAGAAATCATTAAAAACCTTGAGCTGGTTATTAAGGTATCAACCAACACATGAGGAGTTCGGGAAAGGCCTGACTCCATTGGTCGCTAGTCCAGTGACGCAAAATCTACACTTTTCTTAAGACGGGGATAGGCTACATTGCCAAAAAGGTCTATCATCAACCTTCACCTACCTGATGATCACACCTAGAGAGATCTATGGCACATGTTTCACATACCTTAGAATGTGTAGGACACACCATATATGAATATGCACCATTGAGGACTGATGCAGAAGCCTGCTCGCGCAAGCGAGAGGCCTCGCGCCGCACTAAGCTGAACATTCAAATAAACTAAATAAATATAAATGTTACAAAAACAAGTAGGGTTAGAGCTCAGTTTGTGGAAAGAAAAAAACCTGGAATGAGAAGAGAATGCATTGTTCCCAACTTGCAAAATCACTACAGTTTACATAGTAGATCAAAATAAATTATCTGGTTTCCGCTGAAAATGTGTTTCTGTTAGGAGGGATAGGGGGTAAAACAATTTTAAATGAAAATACTGGGCTCTCCAAAAAAGGGGAGGAAGTGGATCTTGTCACCTTAACCACAATCTGATCACACTGAATCCAGAATAAATACGTTCTCGTTTCACAGCGTGTAAAATGAACCCATGTGTCGCTCCAGGCCCAGTTAAATGGTTTCGTAAAGGCTCTCACCAACCTTCCATGGGAGTATTGTTGTCGGGTCGATTTGCGAAGACAACATCCACATACTCGAGCTGCAGTCTCTGGAGAGAGGCCTTTAATCCTGCAAGCAGAAAATAAAAACATGCTGTCAGGTGCATCCAGAGCAGGGACGCGGGGAGCTCGCCTCAGCCGAGATGACAGCTCGGAAATATCACTTCACAGAAGCCCCTTAAACTGTGCACATCGGGGACAGGGACATGCCTCGCGCGCGCGTTACCTCAGAAAAAAATCTGCATATTATTGAAAGACTGACTCTATGAAAAAGGCGTGCGTTTCAAAACCCGCTCCCTTCAAATCAAACTATATTTAACATTTGAAATTAAGAGCATTTTTCAAAAAAAAATTGCAGCCACTCGGTTCTGTCAAATTATCGCCACGAGGGAGATTGAAGTTCATATTGCATCTTTCTATGCAGCCCTCTGGCACAGTCATTGGTTAGATCTCCCCAGGGCAGACAGGGAGGAGGGGCTGGGAGAAATGAGCAGAGGGGAGAGTCCTCATTCTCTCCCAGAGACCTAGGGTTTGCTGCACGTCACATTAACAATTGCAGAGCATGCTTCTTAAAAGCCGTTTTGCAGTTTAGCCCTGGAGGATGTGTGTTTTATTCCATAATGTGTTCTGAGACCTTGCATGTTATTGCTTTCTAAACACACAGAAAGGGCTGGACTGGCCGTAGTGGGCACCGGGCATTTACCAGGTGGTCCGCTAGGGTGGGGGACGAATTTGGGCCCCTGGGGGCCGTCTTTTGTTACAGGGCTGTTTTTGCAGCATAGCTGCAAAATCGGCCCCTGTAACAAAATCGGCCGAAACCGGCCCTGGCAAACAGCTCGGCCGCTCCCAGGGGGGCCGGCAGAGCTCTTTGCCAGGGCCAGTTTTGTTTCCCAGTCCAGCCCTGCACACAGACACACTGGCGCACATACACACTTACTTGACTTGCCTATATCTTTGGCGCCGTTTGACAAATCTTCATTAACTTTTCCCCAAAAAAGTGCCCGATTGTTGTTGCGCATGGAAAGTTTCAGAATGATCCCTCAAGCAAGGGCAGAGAAAAAGGGGCTGAGGGTCAAAAAAAGTGAGTTTCCAATGTTAATTCCCGAAGGAGCTTTGAACAGGAAATATCCTGTAGCATGATGCAGAAATCACACTGTGCCTTTACAGCGCCAGCAATAAAACGAACGCGTTATTAGCACACATTTCATTAGCACACAAGTCTGAACATCGGCTTGCTTTAGGAGGCGCATTGGTGGAGTGGTGTTGGATTTAAAGTCCAGCGCCTTCCCTACTGTTGCACAGACTGGAGTTTGAACAGTAAATGATACTAATCCAAAGTCCAGCGCCCCTCTAAGGCAAGTCATTGTAACGACTTGCGTGCAAAAGGAATGCGTTGTAACGATGCGTTCATTCTACTGCAGCGGTAAAAAGACATGCTTGCTAAACGCATGCCTGATACCGTTATACAATCGCTTTGAACACAACTACAGCCCGAACCACTGGACGGAATAACACCAAATGTGGCAGAAAGGTAGATTTGGTTATGGATATCACACTTTCAAGCTATCCAGTTTAAGTCTGTCCAGTAGTTGTTAAGAAATTTAAGGGAAAAAATAAGGATATCTGTGGCTGCGACAACTTAGCGGATAATAACGATCTCGTGCATGGAAATACAGTGCTCTGATTGGCTGCCAACACTTCAACCAGGAAGCGTTGGCAGCCATCTTGGGACTCGGCTTCAGCTGAGTCCCAAAACAAATGGCAAAAAAAGAAAAGGGTGCAGGGTCGGAATCCCTGACCCCCCCAAGCCTTGGTCTTGCATAAATGCATACATTTTTATTTTTTTTAAATTGCAGTAAATTTGTGAAATCCGCGGCAAACAAAAAAATAATTGTTTTAATTGTAGGTCCTGGGTGGGCCAGGTCCCAGGTGCATGTGGAGATTCATTAAAAAAATGGAGGGGGTGCACGGAGCCCCCCCCCAGGGCTAAAATATGCACTGGGGACCACCACGCCCTGGTGCTTCAAATTAAATGCTTGGGGGGGGTCTTGCGGACCCCCTCCAGGAGCCCCGGGGACTACCACCTCCCTGGGGCTTTCTTTTTTCAAAAGTATGAGGGGGGTCACGGTGCCCCTATCCCAGTCCGTTTTCGGCCCCGGGCACCACCACCTACCTTGGGCCCAGCCCATGCAGATCAAAGGGGGGGGCACATAGCCCCCCCTTCTGGAGCCATTAATGGCCCTGCTGATCACCACCCCCCTGGGCTGGTTTCTGCTATGTCCCAGGGAGCCCACCCATGGGACCTGGCTGTTTTTTCTCTGACGTGGTGGCAGCTTTTACAGCTGCCGCCAAGTCAGAGCAAACACGAACTCTGCTCTCAGCAAGCGAGAGCTGTGGAACTGCCCCAGGTGCTGAGAGAGGAGTTTTAGCCTGTTTCCCTGCCCGCTGTCAAGCGGGCAGGGTAACAGATGAAAGGATTGCCCTCACATATAGAGAACTGCATGTTTAGTAAATCTTTGTCTGCAAGAGCGATGTTGGATCCAGCAGAAGGAGGAGAACCGGCTGGGACCGCGGGGGCCTTGAGGCCATACCCCCATGGTCCCAAGGAGAAATGATTAGAAAGATGCAGAGTTTAGGTCAGAAATGAGCCGGGAGAGGCAGAACAGAGGTCAGCAATGAGCAGAAAGAGCCAAGACAAAGTTCAGAAACTAGCAAAAAGAGGCAAAAATAAAGGTGAGACACGAGCAGAAAGATGCAGAATAAAGATCAGCAATGAGCAGAAAGAGGCAAAATAAAAGTCAGCAATGAGCAGAAAGAGGCAAAATAATGGTGAGACACGAGCAGAAAGAGGCAGAATAAAGATTGGCAATGAGCAAAAAGGGGTAAAATAAAGGTGAGAAATTAAGAAGAAGAGGCAGAATAAAGGTCAGAAATGAGAAGAAGAGACAGAATACAGTTCAGCAATGAGTAGAAAGAGGCAAAATAAAGGTGAGAACCAAGCAGAAAGAGGCAAAATAAAGGTGAGAAACGAGCGGAAAGAGGCAGAATAGAGGTCAGCTACGAGCAGAGAGAGGCAAAATAAAGGTGAGAAATGAGCAGGGAGAGGCAGACTGAAGGTCAGAAATAAGCAGAAAGAGGCAGAATAAAGGTGTGAAATGAGCGGAATGAAGCAGAATAAAGGTGTGAAACGAGTGGAAAGAGGCAGAATAAAGGTGAGAAACGAGCAGAAAGGCAAAATAAAGGTAAGAAACGAACAGAAAGAGGCAGAATAGAGGCCAGCAGCAAGAGGCAAAATAAAGGCATGGACTGAGCAGAAAGAGGCAGAATAGAGGTCAGAAACAAGCAGAAAGAGGCAGAATGAAGGTCAGCAAAGAGCAGAAAGAGGAAAAATAAAGGTGATACACGAGCAGAAAGAGGCAGAATAAAGTTTAGCAACAAGCAGAAAAAGGCAAAATAAAAGTGAGAAATGAGTAGAAAGAGGCAAAATAAAGGTGAGAAACGAGCAGAAAGGGGCAGAATAAAGTCAGCAACGAGCAGAAAGAGGCAAAATAAAGGTGTGAAATGAGCAGAAAGAGGCAAAATAAAGGTCTGAAACAAGCAGAAATAATAGAGGTCAGAAATGAGCAGAAAGAGTCAAAATAAAGGTGAGAAACAAGCAGAAAAGGCAGAATAGAGGTCAGAAACAAGCAGGAAGAGGCAAAATTCAGGTGTGAAATGCGCAGAATTAGGTAAAATAAAGGTCAGAAATGACAGAAAGAGGCAAAATAAAGGGCAGAAACGAGCAGCAAGAGACAAAATAGAGATCAGAAGCGAGCAGAAAGGCAAAATAAAGTACAGAAACGAGCAGCAAGAGGCAAAATAAAGGTCAGAAATTAGCAGAAAAAGCAAAATAGAGATCAGAAACAAGAGGAAAGAGGCAAAATAAAGGTCTGAAACAAGGAGAAAGAGGCAAAATAAAGGACAGAAATAAGCAGCAGAGACAAAATAGAGATCAGTAGCGAGCAGAAAGAGGCAAAATAAAGTACAGAAACGAACAGGAGTCAAAATAAAGGTCAGAAACAAGCAGAAAGAGCAAAATAGAGAGCAGAAAGAGGAAAAATAAGAGTCAGAAACAAGCAGAAAGAGGCAAAATGCAGACCAGAAATGAGCAGAAAGAGGGAAAATAGAGATCAGAAATGAGCAGAAAGAGACCCCCCCAACGACCCTCTTCAGCCAAGGGGACTTCATCTCCCAACCAGTAGTGCGCCAGGAGGTGCATTTGCAAAGCTGTTGAGAAAGGGGGCGGGGCCTCTGACGAGGTCTTAGCAATCCCACTGTAGGGGGACTTACTGGTGATAACAGGAGGGATTCTTGGCCCCTAACTACTCTCAGCATCCAAGGGGAAATTAATTAGGGGTTGCGGAGCAATACTCCCCCTGTTCAAAAAACTCCAGGGAATTTGGTGGAGTTTTTCGGTAAGTACACAGAATTTCGTGGAGTGAAACTCCACGAGCTCCGTCCAGGCCTAGCAGAAAGAAGAGAAATAAAGGTCAGCAACAAGCAGAAAGAGGCAAAAAAAGGTCACAAGTGAGCAGAAAAAAGGCAGAAAATGAGCAGAACCTGCTCAGGCGCTCATGCACCCACTCACAGAACAATTTAAACACTCACGCACCTACTCACACACCCAGTGAGGCACTCACTCACACACCCACTAAAAACACATGCACTCACTCACACTTAAAGGTTACAGGTTACAGTTAGGAAATAACTTTAAAAAAGGTAGAAATACACTGAAAAAAACGAAGGTTAAAGGGATGTTATAGTTCAGAAATAGAAGGAAAAAAAACTACAAATTCACTGAAGAAAACGAAGGTTACAGCGACGTTATAGTTAGTAAATAGAATTTCAAAAAAACCTTAGAAATTCACTGATAAAAACAAAGGTTACAGAGGCGTTATATTTAGGGTCAAATTTCACTCATACAAAACTAGTGAAATTTAGCAGTTACAGTTAGCTGAGCTAACTACAACTAATACCCCCTCAATGCACTGCTTATTACCTCACATATCATATCACTCATGACATGGTAAGTGACAACACCGATGACATTTCAAATGACATCACTGAAGACAAAATCCACACATCCACTCACACAAGCATGCAACATCTAATACATCCACTCGCACACCCACATACCCACTCACATAACTATTCCCAAACACTCAAGTACAAATACTCATTCACCCACTCCCTCATGCATAGAGCCTCTTGCACACCCACTCACTCCTACAGGCACTCACACAACCAGTATATATATCTCTGGAATTGTAATTCCGCAAAATTTGCAATTATTCAAATTTGCTGTTTATTTCTTTTATGTCTATGCTTTTAAAAAAAGTGTACTTACCCTATTTAACTGGTGCAAATGGAGACTATGGTCATGTGACCAAGACCACGGACGTGGTCGAAACGCGTCGTCCTCTTCTGCCCTGTGAAGAATAAAGCTGCTTTTGATGATCGAGTGGGCTCGTGTGGATTCTTTTCTGGCTTGGAATCAACTGTTTCGAAATAAATAGGCGGCGGCGACCGCCAGCGAAGCCCCGACTCGCTAGGAAGGGTGCTCTCTCTCCGTTCACCCTCCGATTGGTTCCTGATTTATGTGAGCACCCGCCGGTTGATTGTCAGGTTCTTATGGCGAAAAAACAATATCAACTACGATAAACGAAACTGATCGACAACCAAGGAGCCTGAGTAAGGCAGCGGCGCACTGTGGTGAACAGTGCGAGCACTTCCTGAAAACCCGCCTTGTCCGTCGCTACAACCAGGGAGAGGAGGCAAGGCGCTGCGCGCTCCCGTGTGCGGCCCCCTTCCGTGTACCTCGTTCCCTTGGCAACCGGGAACAGAATATTACGAGCGCACAGGCGCGTTCGTCCTTCTGTTCTCCGCCTCCAGTACAAATCACGCCATAACCTGCACAGACCAGAGTTTACGTGAGCCATTGGGCTCAATACGTACGATCATCACTAATAGCAGAGTGCAAACAAGGCACTTTTCCTTCTATTTTCATCACAATCATGGCAGACGAGTTTATGAAGGGGCGTGAGGAATCCGCCAAGGCAATCTTCAGCAAAACTCAGTCCAGTGCACAAACAGTTAATGCCAAAACGGACACCATACAAACCAACCTGAAACAAAAAATTAATATCTTGGAGCGTCTAAGACGGAAAGAGATTAGTAGATGGTGGGAAGCAACTGCCTTGCAGAATTATGTGGATGTTAATCGTATTCCCCGGGGACTGCGGATCTTTATCACCCCCACGCTGTCAATACCCAAACCACAGGTATTAAAGGACTGGGTCGATAATACAACAGCCTGCTCAAAGAGAATGATAGAGATACTGATCATGAATGCCTGGGATGAACATAAAGACTTACTTAAACAAATCCAGGATCTTATGGAGGATTTCAAAAAAGAAAGTAATCAAAAGGAAGTTGACGAAATGATCAAAACAGTCGATGAGCGCATGAAAAACTTCGAGAAAGACGTCATAGCAAGAAAACAACGAAAGTTTACACGAGATGAAAGAGACTATACGTCCGGACGAATATTAACTTTCGCGAAGAAATTTGATAAAATAAGAACAAACCTTGCAAAAGATCAAACGCTGAGTCTCCTCGAGTCAAGCAGGGAAGGATCAACGACCGATCTCAGCTCAGACCTTGAATCCTCGGACAGTATCGCCTCAATGAGTACCGACCAACAGGTTTTTTCCAAGGAGTTACAGCTTCTCCAGAAAGCAAAGGAACAATCAAACCGTGGGAGACCGAGAAGAAAAAAGCAAGAAAACGCAGACAAAACCACAAGAGAAACATCAGACGCAGGAAACTCAAGGACAACTGGAATGGGAACAAGAGGCCAGAAGACACCAACACTATAATGGAGGACAATACATCAAAAATGACGGTAATTAACTTAACTAAAAAAGTACTTAACAAAGATGAAATCAATGTATTAGAATTAGGCTTATCCTTTTGTCCAGAAATGCGTTTTGACTATGCACAGGCACGTGTTGACTTATATAAATTTGAAAGGAAGTTGAAACTATGTAAAATGCATGCTAACAAAAAGACCGAAACAACATTAAGAGTACCAACTACTGACAATGAGGGTTTATCGATTGGTGATATACCTACATTACATGCCATAACCACCCTGGGGGAAATAGAATTTTCGGTGGGCATTGATAGGATTGTTGACCCCCTTGAATGTTCGCAGATATCCCAGATTATTACTACCCTTGACTTAGACACTACGGAGACCACTAGTACAGCATTCAAAGCCAAATCCAAGTACATTCCAACATTGGCCAAAGATAATATTGATGTTTTTAGTGACCTAGTGGCACAAGATTTCCTTGATCTTCTCAAAAAGGGAAATCTACAGAGTAACAATCTAACTCAGAACCAGTGGGGGGTGGTCAACACTCTACAAAAAGATCAGGAAATAGTGATCAAACCCTCCGACAAGGGAGGTAATGTTGTCATTATGACAAGATCGATGTATACCAAAGAGGCAATGCGCCAGTTAAATAACCCTACATGCTATTGTAAAGTAGACAGGAAATATACTAGTGACCTAAAAAGAACTTATCATGACAAACTTCAAACTTGGCATGATAAAGGCCTACTTTCATGGGACGAGAGAAATTTCCTCACAAACAATACCCCCACAACCCCGACACTTTACCTACTTCCGAAGGTACATAAAGACATGATCGAACCTCCAGGGAGACCTATCGTCTCATCAAAAAACAGTCTGCTTGAAAACACTAGCACGTATGTGGATCACTTCCTTTTTCCCTTTGTCAAAGATCTCTCATCCTATCTTAGAGATACCACAGACTTTCTACTCAAAATCAAGGATGTCAAACTAGGAACAAATCATTGGATGGTTTGTCTGGACGTAGAGGCATTATACACCAGCATCAGACATGATGATGGTGTGAAAGCCTGTAAATTTTTTCTCAAAAAACGTAGAATAGAACTGCTAGAACACACACTCATGCTTTTGGACATGATTAACATCTGTCTAAAGGAGAACGTTTTCATGTTTGAAAAGGAATTCTACAAACAACTACAAGGCACTTCCATGGGCACCTGCTTCGCTCCCAGCTATGCCAATCTGATGGTCGGCTGGTGGGAGAAGCAGGTGCTCTGGAACGAACAAACTGAACATTGGACTCTATGTGTATCAAAATGGCTCAGATACATTGATGACATCTTTTTTGTGTGGGAAGGAACAGAGGCGGAACTCAATTTGTTTATCAATTGTCTTAACCAGAACGATGTCAATCTTAGATTTACTAAACACTACAGCCAAGAGTGTGTCGATTTCCTCGATCTGAAACTCAGTAATGACAATGGCAGAATCAGCACTAATCTTTTTAGGAAGAAAACAGCAGGAAATTCAATCCTGCATGCTGCCAGTGCGCATCCACCGAGTTTCAGGTGGGGAATCCCCTATAGTGAATTTCTAAGAGCTAAGCGTAATTGCAGTACCAACCCAATGTATGAAAAAACGAAGCAGGAAATGAAAATGAGATTCAAGGAAAGAGGGTACCCCAGAAAAGCGATACTGCAGGCCGAAAAAAGAGTGGATAGTCAATCAAGGGACGAAATTCTCAACAAAACCAAGCAGACTGTTATTACTCAGAACACTCCCAAAAAAACAGTAAGATTCATAACGAAATATTGCAGTCAATCCAATCAGATGCGGAGTATCCTCAAAAACAGATGGGACATCCTTAGACAGGACCCAATTTTGAGAAATGAAATAGGGGAGACCCCATCTATTACATACATGAGAAGTCCATCTCTTAGAGACATGCTGGTACATAGCCATTTACAAACAAAAGAAACAAGCTGGCTTCAGCAAATGAAGGGTTTCCGGAAATGTGGGAATTGTAAGGCTTGTAGAAACAGCAATAATGTATCAGAAGTCACACTCAAAAGAACGAAAACGCTCTGGAAAATACCAAAACTCATCACATGTAACACTGACTTCGTGGTGTATGCAATAGTATGTCCTTGCCAGCTATGGTATATCGGATCAACCACCTTTCCGATTAAAAAACGTATCCTAGAACACTGGCGAGCAATCACGAATTGCGACCAAACTTACAGCACGGCAAGACATTTCTTGAAGGAACATGGGGCGGACTGGACCAAAGCCAAATTTTTTGGATTGGATACAGTCAAACCCAATGCTAGAGGTGGGAACCGTATTGCCTCTTTACGCAAACTCGAATCACGTCTCATCCTCCTGGCAGGCACCAAATTCCCGGATGGCCTGAATCAGGACGAGGAACTTTATTCCCACCTACAATGAGATACCAATTGATACTGAAATAGTTAGACCTTGGTGGGCTACTCATGCCCTGCCCATATCTCTCTCCCCCTTCAAAACCCCCCCCCTCCCTAAAAACATGTGCACTTTTGTCTTTTTCTGATCATAATTTATTGAATGTACAGGATTAATGAAATTACATGTGACCAGTGAATGTGAAATATAGCTTTGTTCTTAAACCATGGTTGTGTTGAACTATGTCATTAATTCAAACTGTCTCTTTGATTCTATACAGGAACATCACTATGAATTCACCTGTATCTCACACCAGTGATAGAATTACGAGCACCGGAGTTCTCCCGACTCCAAGTCACCATTTGGATAAGATGTTCAAAGGGCACTAGACCCTCCATCACATTTTTCGCTTTATTGTTGTGAGAACAAGTCTCCATCACATGATGTTGAAACTACACCATATTTGGTCACTGTCACAAACATACAATGAATAGAATTGTATTGTTAATTTATTTTCTGTACTTCTCTGGAATTGTAATTCCGCAAAATTTGCAATTATTCAAATTTGCTGTTTATTTCTTTTATGTCTATGCTTTTAAAAAAAGTGTACTTACCCTATTTAACTGGTGCAAATGGAGACTATGGTCATGTGACCAAGACCACGGACGTGGTCGAAACGCGTCGTCCTCTTCTGCCCTGTGAAGAATAAAGCTGCTTTTGATGATCGAGTGGGCTCGTGTGGATTCTTTTCTGGCTTGGAATCAACTGTTTCGAAATATATATATATATATATATATATATATATCAGTTCAGTTGCATTCCTGGCAGGGCAGCCTCCTCGTACCCCCGCGCAACAACACAAACACGGACCACCTTCTTTAGTGCAAGGAATTTATTCGCTCAACTGCTTGATGTCGCCATAACGTTTCGGCTCCCCTTGAGCCTTGATCACATGACAACAAATGAAAATACATCACTTCCTTAAATAGGAGGAACCTTTCAAAGCACGTGATATCATTGGGGTATAGGAATGGAAGACAGACTTGAGTTTGGTATGTTGCTATAAACCAAACGATATTTACATTTTGGTTTTTGTAATAAACACCCAAAGTTGTTTACTGGTTGGATTAATATCCACGAAACAATATCCGATATTTGTATATATTGTTATAAAATCAGCTATCGGGATAAATCCCACATCATCCTCCAAATATGATTCCTAATGCCTTCATTAATATTAATTAAACTGCAGCTCCCTACAGTCGTGCTTGCGGTATGAGGTAGTTCGTTGAGTGCAAAATTTATGCTAATAAATTAACACAAAATTCAATAATTTAACACTCAAATACAATGCATTAAAAAACAGTTATACATGAAAAAAACCTTAAAACCAATTAAGATACGTTAATAAACATTGGCAATTTCATAAAAAACAACAACTCGATGCAATGTAAGTGCAAATGGGGAAAGGATGGCCTCAGCTGATCCCAGCTGCCAAATTATTTTAGTATGACCTCGGACCTGCCTTCCCAATCTATGATACAGGATACACTACTTATGAGTAGTCCAGATAATTGATTAAGAGTGATGGGAATTATCTACATCATGGGTTTGCAGTATTTAAAGATATCAAAGAGAATAGGCTGAGATATATTTAATGAAACAAAGATGGACGAGTGCTTTCCATATGTTAGTACATATAATTCAGCATACCATCAACCCTGGGGAACCTAATTGGTGATGTGGTATATATTGCTGTGCAATCTTATTGATATGATTCTGGCATGATTCATCCCAAGGGATGGTGACTATATTTATTCTTTTAAAACAATAAATAAATTACAAAAAGGTAAAAATAATTTCCCCCTTTAAAATAACCTTTTAATAAAAACCCTCAATGGTTTATTATAGTCCCAAATCTTGGGCCAGAATTCATTCATATTGCTACTAACAATTACACTCTATTAGTTCCAATAAATATTTGAATACATTAGTAAATAGATATGTGTCCTGAGAGCGGTTTAATGTAAGATAGTATGCATATCTTCAGTGACGTTAAGCTCAATGGGGGATTTCGAGTTCAGCTGGAGTATGTACCTTGTTTCCATCTGTCTTAACCTCGCTTCCCGATTTCCCCCACGTCTACTCGGTGGCACCGAGTCAATGACAAAAAAAGATAGGTCCTTGTTGTTGCTACGGTGTACCTCCTTAAAATGTCGTGCCACCGGGTAGGTATTGTCCTGATTTGTAATCGCCCTCAAGTGCTGGAGGATACGTTTGTGTACCTCCAGTTTCGTACTCCCTACATACTTAAGTGCACATGTGCATTGAAGCACATATATGGCGTATTCGGTTTTGCAAGTTAAAACCTTCTCTATGTTATATTTTTTGTCACTAAAACCATCTTTAAAATACTTAGTGTTGACCCCATGTGTGCAAGCTTTGCACGTTTTGCATTTAAAAAATCCTCCATTTGATTGGAGCCAACCAGTTTTTTCCATCACCTCCGGATTAGTATCAACAATAAGATCTTTTAGGGAGGATGCCCGACTAAAAGTTAAAGTAGCTCTGCGAGGTAAAGTTGGACCTATGATAGGATCACTTAACAAAATGGGCCAATTACGATTGAATATGCGGTACAGATCCGCATGTTGTTTGCTATATCCTGTTATTATCCTGAAAGTATTTTGAGGTTTAGATTGAGATGGGTTAAAGGGCTGAATGACCTTAATTGTGTCATAATTGTTGAGTAGCTCTTGTCTAGATTTCATTAGAGATCTACTAATGGCCCCCTCAATAGTTTTCACAGAATACCCCCTTTGCAAGAATCTAGATTTGCTGGATTCTTGGGCCGCTTTTAATTCGGTTTCATCACTGCAGACCCTTCGAATTCGAAGCATCTCACCATAAGGTATGCTCGTGATGAGATGTTGGGGGTGTGCGCTAGTCGCGTGCAGGATAGTGTTGCCAGCTGTTTTTTTCCTAAACAGTTTAGTTTCAATGGTCCCATTGTGGATATACACTACAGTATCCAAGAAAGTGACCTCGGACTGACTGAGATTCACCGTGAAATTGAGATTGTAATCATTGATATTAATTAGATCCACAAAGTTAACAGCTGCTTCTCTAGTACCGTCCCATACCACAAATAAATCATCGATGTACCGATACCATGTTACAACGTTTGTATCCATTATGGCCTTGTATTCCCTTCTGAGGACCAGCTCCTCCCAAGCTCCCATGTGTAAACATGCGTAGCTTGGAGAGAAGCTGGCCCCCATGGCTACCCCTTGGAGCTGTCGGTACATCAAATTATTAAACATAAAAATGTTATTATGTAGACAGATTTTCACCATTTCTAATAGCATTGTGGTATGGTCAGAAAAGACATTGTCCCTTTTAGATAAATAAAAATTGATCGCTGCCAAGCCATCCTTGTGTATTATGCTAGTGTACAGGGACGATACATCCAATGCTAACATCCAATACCCTGTTTTCCATTCAATTTTTTGAAGTTTCAATAAAAAATCACCCGTGTCCTGAATGTAAGAATCGAGCGACTTGACATAACCTTGTAAAAAATAGTCAATATATACAGAGGTTTTTTCCAAAAGGCCTCCCCTGGCTGATATGATAGGCCTGCCAGGGGGATTAGTCATATCCTTATGTACCTTTGGAATAAAATAGATGAATGGAACTCTAGGGAAGTCAGTTTTCAAGTATGCATATTCATCATTGGATAGGAGAGATTTATTTTTCCATTTCAAAAGGTTCTTGTGATATTCCAATTGTAAGGTCTTCAAATCGGATATATTACATCGTTCATAGTGTTGTCTATTGTTCAACTGAGAATATGCTTCTTTATCATACATTGCTCTTGGCATCAGCACGATATTTCCTCCTTTGTCACTGCCCCTTATAATCATTTTTTTATCCGTTTTTAATTTTTTAATAAGTGCAAAGTATCTTGCTTGCTTGGCATTGAAGGGGTTTTTCTTATTGCTAGTACGCTTGTGCAGCTCTTTGATCTGGGTTGTGACAATCTCATTGTATATATCGATAGAATCACGTAGAAGTATTGGGACAAAAGTAGAGATTGGTTTGAATGGCGTTAAGGGAGAGATCTGTTGCTCGGTCATCTGTTGTCCAATTGCATTATTGCCTTGGGTCTGTGAGGCAACCTGTGTGCTCGTATCCTCATTCTGCCATAATTCCACAATTTCATTGGGTATTTGTGATGTCAAGATACTTCCTGTATCAGGTGTAACACCAGTATCCGATATCAGCGTATTTGTTTTTCTTAAAGCATGAAATTTGCGAAGTTTTAGTTTACGTATGGCTTTGTAGGTATCAAATCTTGTATTGATGTAATTGAACCTGGAATGAGCCGCATAGGAAAGGCCAAGTTTCAAGATCTGCTCTTCCTCCTGGGTGAGGTCAGTATTCGTTAAATTTATGATGGTTGCATCTTCTACTGGGGCTGATTTTTCGCTCTCCACTGGCCTCTGCCTCTCCTTCTGTAGTAGGTGCCCCTTCCGCGCCCTGTACCTCTGCCTACGTTTGTAATTGGCGAGTTTCCTTCTTGCTGCTTTGGAATGCGGGGGCGTAGGGACTGCATTCTCTCCTGGCATAAAAAATGCATTTCTTCCCCTGGATGAGGTTTGGTTACAGTGCCCACAGCTTCAGATCGTTGTTCCGTTTCCGATTCATTGCCACTGGTGTAAGCACTGATGTCGGATCCCGTTGACTCATTTTGTTCTCTGTTGCTGGCCATGCCTCTTGCAGAATTAGGGCCTCTGGTTTTCGGACCTCTAAAAGCATCGTATTTCCTTGAGAAGGTAAAGATTTGGCCTAGCTCGTAGTCATTGCGGTCTCTCTGAAATTTGTACGCCTTTCTGTCCATTATCTTAGTTTGTTCTTTTTTCAATCTTTCCTTCATTTCGTCCATTAGTTTTCTTTTTTCCTCGTTGTCCTCCATAGATTGTAATTCATCCTGTATTACAGAGATATCTTTTAGTAATTTAGCCCGGTCAATGTCTGCGTATTTGACAAGGATTTGGACTAGACGTCTGGAAGCCTCCAAATTGCTGTCTGCCCACTCCTTCATCATTTCCGGGTTGGGGCTCTCGTAGTTCGGCGCCATTAAGATACGTAATCCCCTCGGTATCCGGTTAACGTCCAGGTAACTTTGTAATGATTTGGCTTCCCACCTCTTACTTTGTTCATTACGTAGCTTCTTTTCAAGTATTTTTATTTTCTCTTTCACTGTGTTGTTCAGAGTCGTTGGTTCGCCGCTCGTCTTGTCCCGTGTGCTTGTTGTTACTTGGGGACCGTCTGCGAACATTTTCAATGCTGCTTCCTCCCGTTCCATCATGTTGTCGGCCGACATCATGTTGCTATATAAAAGCGTGTTGTAGCTTTAAATGTCTTTTATCAGGGGACACGTGGTTGGTATATCTACTATTCCAATCGTTGTTCCCCTATTGCTCTTGTACTCTCCACCCCCGTAATTCGGAAAGCTGCGGGAAAGAAGCGCGGTTACTGTGAGTAATTACCTCCGGTTTTGCCTGTCCTCCGACTCAGCTCCGCCCAAGGGTTGCTCCTTCGTAACCGACACTCGCCGCCAGCTACTCCGTTAACGATGAGGGGACAAACGCTTTTCCTCTTCCGAGGTATCCAAATGAATTTCCCAGTGAAACCGGGAAAACGGCTTCGTATGTAGCGTTGTCCAAAATGGAGAGGGTCCCGTGTGCTGGTCGTACGTTGCCACTCGACCACAATATATCAGTTCAGTTGCATTCCTGGCAGGGCAGCCTCCTCGTACCCCCGCGCAACAACACAAACACGGACCACCTTCTTTAGTGCAAGGAATTTATTCGCTCAACTGCTTGATGTCGCCATAACGTTTCGGCTCCCCTTGAGCCTTGATCACATGACAACAAATGAAAATACATCACTTCCTTAAATAGGAGGAACCTTTCAAAGCACGTGATATCATTGGGGTATAGGAATGGAAGACAGACTTGAGTTTGGTATGTTGCTATAAACCAAACGATATTTACATTTTGGTTTTTGTAATAAACACCCAAAGTTGTTTACTGGTTGGATTAATATCCACGAAACAATATCCGATATTTGTATATATTGTTATAAAATCAGCTAAATTACTTCTCTGGAATTGTAATTCCGCAAAATTTGCAATTATTCAAATTTGCTGTTTATTTCTTTTATGTCTATGCTTTTAAAAAAAGTGTACTTACCCTATTTAACTGGTGCAAATGGAGACTATGGTCATGTGACCAAGACCACGGACGTGGTCGAAACGCGTCGTCCTCTTCTGCCCTGTGAAGAATAAAGCTGCTTTTGATGATCGAGTGGGCTCGTGTGGATTCTTTTCTGGCTTGGAATCAACTGTTTCGAAATATATATATATATATATATATATATATATATATATATATATATATATATATATATATATATATATATATATATATATATATATATATATATATATATATATATATATATATATATATATATATATATATATATATATATCCAGGCTACAAATTGCGAAGCACTCTCGGGACCGTTTTAAAGTTGATTTAATGTGCAAATGCATTTTGGCATATCAGCCTTCCTCAGTGCAAATCAACTGACACTTTCACATAATGTTCGTTTAAATACATGATTTCATTGGAGGAATGTGTGTTCATAGCAAGTAACGAAGGACTGGAAAGGTTCAAGGTCCGAATACCTTTTTCTTGGCTGCCATGTCTGTGTGTGCTGGTTTGAATGAAAAACAGATCGTTTGCATTCTGAATGAGTCTTGGTCTTTCATAGACAATTTTAAAAGGCAAATGCAATCAAACTCACATGGTGCATGATTCAGCCAGTCCTTCGAAATTAATCCACTTGCAAAGCCTCAAAGTTACGTGCCATGTAGTTGTTGATGTTATTGAGTCCCTCGCCTACCAGAAGGAGAAAGGTTTGGCATCTTGCAGGTTTCCGTATGGATTACTTCAATCCTACAATTTGAATAATTGTCAGCAGCGCTGGTAGGATGTTACGCCATTCTTCCTTTTGTTAAATGGTGTAAATCTGTTCAGTAATTCCTGAGAAATTAGAAAAAGAAAAGGTTTCGATATCTATGGCCGCTGTGGGTTCACAAACCCTCCAGACCACGAGCTTCATGAGCTCAGGAGAACCGAGTCACAAGAAAACAGAAAAAAGAGGCTAAAAAACAATAATAGGGGGCAGGGTAGAAACATCCTGACCTCCTAGGCCTGCTCAGGGGGACCCACAAGGACCCCCTGGGCCAAAAAAAGCATTTTCTAAAATAATTTCGGCAGTCGCGAATCCCGCAAAAAAAACACGAAGCCTGCGCTTTGTTTAAAAAAAGCCCCTGGGTTGGTCAGGTCCCGGGGGCACTGCCAATTTATTAGCGGGGGTCCCCCGCAGCCCCAGAGACCGCCACCTTGGCTGTGAAAAAAAAATACGTGGGAGTCCCAATCCCCCCACGCTACCCCGGGAACCGCCACCTCCCTGGGGCTTTAATAAACAACTGCGGGGGGCACGCGGCCCCCTCGCAGTCCTGGGGACCCCCACCTTCCCGGGCTGTGAAAAAAAGTGTGAGGGGGTCCCAATCCCCCCCACGCTGCCCCGGGGACCGCCACCTCCCTGGAGCTCTTTCTTAAATTAAAAAATGTAGGGGGGGCTCGAGCCCCCCCACATGCCCCGGGGATCACCACCTCCCCGGGGCACTCTAAATTTAAAATCGGGGGTCCGTTACGGACCCCCAGGCCCCGGGGACCACCACCTCCCTGGGGCTTTTAAAATGAAGGGAAGGGGGCTGTGCGGCCCCCCTCCTGGAGCCCTTGAAGACCCTGGCCGTGCAGCTCCCACCCTGTCATTGCAAACTCTGCTTTGCTTCATTGAAGCAAGAGCAGGGAAACCTGCTCTCGCTTTAATGAAGCAAAGCAGGATTGCTTTTCCACAACGGGAGCTGCATGTCAGCAGCTCCCCTTGTGGAAAAGCAATGCCGGATCCCACAGGAGACGGGGAGCCAGCAGGGACCATGGGGGCATTGGGGCTCCCCCCATGGTTCCCAATGGAGCGGCCAGGCCCCAGGGTATGGGGTCCCCGGGGCCAGAAGTGGCCCGGGAGGGGGGCAATGTGGCCCCCTCCCCTGAGAAAAAAAGATAAATTTAAAAAGAAAATGAAAGGCCGGCCCTGGGGGATGAGGTCCCAGGGGCCATAATTGGCCTTAGGAGAGGGGCCACGCAGCCC
This sequence comes from Triturus cristatus, assembly GCF_964204655.1. Taxonomy (NCBI): domain Eukaryota; kingdom Metazoa; phylum Chordata; class Amphibia; order Caudata; family Salamandridae; genus Triturus; species Triturus cristatus. Next base: position 887,107,471 of record NC_140594.1, read on the forward strand.
CATCCAAATAATAAAAAAAAAATTCTGCCATGCCCTGGGGGATGGGGTCCCCGGGGCCACAATTGGCCTCGGGAGGGGGGTCCGAGGCCCCCCTCCCTTTTTTTTAAATAAAGGGGTCAGTCCCTCTGGGATGGGGTCCCCAGGGCCCCAAAACTAGTAACGGAAGGGGGGCCACACAGCCCCCTTCTAAAAAAACAAACAAAAAAGCCTGGAATTGCGCCGGAGGCCCCACCCCCTCCCTGCAGCACTTGTGCCCCCTGGTGCATTGTAAGTTGGGGAATTTTTACACCACTTTGCAACACAGCTCTGTGGCACTTAATGGAGGTACCTGGTGGCCTAGTTGGATCCCAGGGACCCTCAGGAATCAAGGGGACTTAATTCCCCAACTTAGAACACGCCAGGTGGTGCGTTTGCACAGTGGTGCAGGGAGGGGGCGGGGCCTGATATGTCAAGTGTGCAAACACAGCCCTTGGCGCGTTGTAAATTGGGGGATTAAGTTCCCTTGAATCCTGAAGGTCCCTAGGGGCCAACAAGCCCACCAGGTACCTCCAGTAAGCACCACAGAGCTGCGTTGCACAAAGGTGGTCTGATGCCACGCCCCTTTTTACACCTCACTGGAACGCAGCTCAGTGGCACTTAATGGCGGTAACTGGTGGCCTAGTTGGACCCCAGGGACCCTCAGGATTTAGGGGGACTTAATCCCACAACTTAGAAGGTGCCGGGGGCACGTTTGCAGAGTGCTGCAGGGAGGGGGTGGGGCCTAATATAACAAGTTAGCTATCCTGCTGTGTGGGACTTACTGGAGGTAATAAAAGGGGTAGTTGGCTCGAAGGTTGACGTTGGGGGCTAACTATCCCTCCTGTTACTTCCGCTAAATCCCACACAGTGGGATTGCAAACATTTCAGGGACGTTATAGTTAGTTGGACATTTCACTCGTACAAAACCAGAGAAATTCAGCCGTTATAGTTAGCTGAACTAACTATAACTCACGCCCCCGCAATGCACTGCTGATGACGTCACACGTTACATCATTCATGACATGGTCAGTGACGGTCAGTGACATCACTGATGACATCTCAAATGACATCACTGATGACATCACTGATGACATCATACAGTGACTGTGTGTTTCTGTAAAGTTGAAATATGTTTTATATATATAAATGCCAAGGTGTATTGAAGAATGAGTGGTTGTATGAGTGTCTGAATGGATGATTTAGTAGGTGCGTGACTGACTGTATAAGTGAGTGAATAAACAAGTCTTACTGAATGCAGGGGTTAGTGACTAAACTGTGTGAATGTCTATATCAGTCTGTTAGTTGGTGTGTAAGCGGCTGCATGGGTTGGTGAGTAGCAACATGAGTGTCTACATGGGTTATTGATTGGTGGCTGTGAGGGTGGGTGAGGGGTGTGTGACTGTGCATAGCTGTGTGAGTGGGTGATTCAGTGGGTGTATGGGTTCAAGACTGCATGTGTGAAAGGCTGTGTGAGTGGGTGAGTGGGTCTGTGTGTGTATGGGTGTGTTGGTGAGTGAATGGATGTCTCAGTGGTACATGTGTGAGTAACTACATATGTGAAAGGCAGTATATGTGAGTGTTGGAGTATATAAATGACTATATGTGAGAGTGAGTGATTGTGAGAATGGCTGTATGGATGAGTGTGTGCTTGTATCAGTGATTGTATAAGAGAGTAAGTATGTGTTAGTATCTGTATGAATAAGTGAGGTGGTGTGTGTATAACTGTATAGGTGAGTAAATGATACTGTGATTGATTCTTTGCATGACTGACTAGGTGTGTGAGTAACTCTATGGATGAGTGGCAGTGTGTGAGTGTCTGTGTAGGTGTATGAGTGCATATGATGGTGCTGTATTGATGAGTGACTGCATGTATGAGTGACTGTATGGGTGAATGAGTGGATGTGTGTGTAGACCTAGGAATCAATGAGTGGGTATGTAGTAACTGGTATTGGTGTGTCTATAGTTTCGAAAATGGTAGTCTCAATTTTAGAGTGGGTGTATCAAAGGTTATTGTAGGGAATGAGGAGGTGCATCAGATTATCACATGAATGATGTCATCAGTGATGTCATTTGAGATGTCATTAGTGATGTCGCTGACCATGTCATGAATGATGTAATATGTGATGTCATCAGCAGTGCATTGCGGGGGAGCAAGTCATAGCTCTACTAACTGTAACGGCCGAATTTCTCTGGTTTTGTACGAGTGGCATGTCCAACTAACTATAAAATCCCTGAACCCTGTGGTTCTTTCAGTGTATTTCTATGTTTTTTTAAATGCTAATTTCTAACTATAACGTCCCTGATACCTAGGTTTTTTTCAGTGAATTTCAAAGGTTTTTTAAATGCTAATATATAACTATAACGTCCCTGAATCCTGTGGTTTTTTCAGTAAATTTCAAAGGTTTTTTAAATGCTAATTTCTAACTATGCATACAGAGATAGGGCATGTGCAGAAAGAGGAAGAAAGGCGCAGAAAGAAGCAAGAGGAATGCAGAAAGAGGCAACAGAAGTCCAGAAAGACAAAGAAAAGTGTATAAAGAAGCAAGAGATATGCAGAAAGAACTAACAGAGGTGCAGAAAGAGGCCTTGTTGCAAAGTCATCCTGTGCCCCCAACGTTTTGCTGACTGGTACTGGTGGTAACTGACTCTGACTAACCAGGCCCGGAGCGAGTGCTATGCTGAAAGACACTTAGAATACAGTGAAAATACCTACATACACTAGGGTACACTATGGGTGTGGGGTACCCCAGTGATTGGCATGACCTCCCCTGTAAGGTCCTAGTACATAATAGGGGATTAAAACTTCCTCTAACTAAGGGGTATAGAAGGTGGCAAGAGAAGTGCAAAAAGAAGCAACAGAGGTGCCGAAAGAGGTAAGAGAGGTGCAGAAAAAAGCAAGTGAAGTTCAGAAAGAGGCAAGTGATGTGCAGAAAGAAGCTAGAGCAGTGCAGAAAGAACGAACAGAGGTGTAAAAAGAGGCAAAAGGGGTGGAGAAAGGGATAGGAGAGTTGCACATAGAGGCAAGAGACATACAGAAACAGGCTGGAGTGGTGTAGAAAGAAGGAAGAGAAGTGCAGAAAGAGGCAAGGGAATTGCTGAAAGAAGCAATAGAGTTGTAGAAAGAAGAGAAGTGCAGAATTAGGCAAGTGAGCTGCAGAAAAAAGCTAGAGTAGCGCAGAAAGAACCACCAGAGGTGCTAAAAGAGGCAAGAGGGGTGCAGAAAAAGGTAGATGTGCACAAAGAGGCAAGAGAGGTACAGAAAGAGGCAGGAGGGGTGCAGAAAGAAGGAAGAGAAGTGCAGAAAAAAGCAACAGAGGTACAAAAAGAGGCAAGAGAGGTACAGAAACAGGCAGGAAAGGTACAGAAAGAAAGAGTGAACAGGGGTAGATATAGAGGCAAGAGGTGTGCTAAAGAGAAAAGAGGGGTGCAGAAAGAGGCAAGAGGGGTGCAGAAAGAAGAAAGAAAAATGCAGAAATAAGCAACAGAGGTGCAAAAAGAGGCAAGAGAACTGCAGAATGAACCAACAGAGGTGCAAAAAGAGGCAAGAGGGGTGCAGAAAGAGGTAGGAGAGGTGCACAAAGAGGGAAGAGAGGTACAGAAAGAGGCAAGAGGGGTGCAGAAAGAAGGAAGAGAAGTGCAGAAAGAGGCAAGAGAATTGCTGAAAGAAGCAACAGAGGTGTAGAAAGAAGCAAGAGAAGTGCAGAAAGAGGAAAGTTAGGTGCAGAAAGAAGCAAGAGCAGAGCAGAAAGAACCAACAGAGGTGCTGAAAGAGGCACGAAGGGTGCAGAAAGAGGCAACAGGTACAGAAAGAGGCAAGAGAGGTACAGAAAGAGAAAAGACGGGTGCAGAAAGAGGCAAGAGATCTGCAGAAAAAAGCATCAGAGGTGCTGAAAGAGGCAAGTGAGGTGCAGAAAGAGGCAAGAGAAACCTGCAGAAAGAAGCAACAGAGGTGCGGCAAGAGAGGTGCAGAAAGAGGAGAGAGAGGTGCAGAAAGTAGCAAAAGTGGTGCTCAAAGAGGCAAGAGGGATGCAGAAAGAGGCAAGAGCAGCGCAGAAAGAACCAACAGAAGTGCAGAAAAAAGCAACAGAGGTGCAGATGGAGGCACAAGGAGTGCAGAAAGAAGGAAGAGAAGTGCAGAAAGAATCAACAGAGGTGCTGAAAGAGGCAGGAAGGGTGCAGAAAGAGGCAAGAGAAGTGCAGAAAGAAGCAACAGAGGTACAAAAAGAGGCAAAAGTAGTGCAGATAGAGGGAAGAGAAGTGTAAAAAAAGGCTAGAAAGTTGCACAAAAAGGGAAGCAGGTGCAGAAAGAGGCAAGAGGGATGCAGAAACAGGCAAGAGAACTGCAGAAAAAGGCAAGAAAATTGCTGAAAGAAGCAACAGAGGTGTAGAAAGAAGCAAGAAAAGTGCAAAAAGACGCAAGTGAGATGCAGAAACAGGCAAGAAAGGTACAGAAAGAGGGAAGATGAGTGCAGAAAGAGACAACAAGGGTGCAAAAAGAAGCAAGACAGATGCAGAAAGAAGCATGGGAAGTGCACAATGAAGCAACAGGGGTGCAGAAAGAGGCAAGAAAAGTGCAGAAAGAATCAACAGAGGTGCAGAAAGAGGCAAGGGAACTGCAGAAAGAGGCAAGAAAAGTGCAGAAAGAGGCAAAAGAGGTACATAAAGAGACAGCAGGGGTGCAGAAAGAACCAATACAGGTGCAGAAAGAAGTATGGAAAGCGCAGAATGAAGCAACAGGGGTGCAGAAAGAGGCAAGAGAAGTGCAGAAAGAAGCAAGTGAGGTGCAGAAAGAGGCTAGAGAGGTGCCGAAACAGGCAAGAGAAGTGCAGAAAGAGGCAAGAGAATTGCTGAAAGAAGCAACAGAGGTGTAGAAAGAAGCAAGAAAAGTGCAGAAAGAGGCAAGTGTAATGCAGAAACAGGCAAGAAAGGTACAGAAAGAGGGAAGACAAGTGTAGAAAGAGGCAACAGGGTTGCAGAAAGAAGCAAGACAGGTACAGTAAGAAGCATAGAAAGTGCAGAATGAAGCAACAGGTGTACAGAAAGAGGCAAGAGACGTGCAGAAACAGGCAAAAGAGGTGCAGAAAGAGGGAACAGGTGTGAAGGCAGATGCAAGAGCGGTACAGAAACAGGTAAAAGGGGTGCAGAAATATGCAAAAGAGGTGCAGAAAGAAGCAAGAGCAGTGCAAAAGAACCAACAGAGGTGCAAAAAGAGGCAAGTGAGGTGCAGAAGGAGGCAAGAGAACTGCAGAAAGAGGCAAGAGAGTCGCAGAAACAGGCAAGAGGGGTGCATAAAGAGGGAACTGGTGGTCAGACTGAGGCAAGAGAGGTGCAGAAAGAGAGAAAAAGGGTTGAGAAAAACGCAAGAGGGATGCAGAAATTTAGAACAGAGGTGCAGGAAGCCAGAGCAGTACAGAAAGGACCAACAGAGGTGCAGAAAGAGGCAAGAGGGGTACAGAAAGATGGAAGTGGAGTGCAGAACAAAGCAAAAGAGGTGCAGAAAGAAACAACAGAGGTGGAAAAAGAGGCAAGAGGGGTGCAGAAAGGGGTAGGAGAGGTGCAGAAAGAGGCAAGAGGGGTACAGAAAGAGGCAGGAGGGGTGCAGAAAGAGGAAGAGAACTGCAGAAAGAAGCAACAGAGGGGTCAACTAGCCCACCAGGTGTTTCCAGTAAGCACCACTGCGCTGCGTTGCAGAGAGGTGGTCCAGGTCATGCCCCTTTTTACACCTCTTTGCAACACAGCTCTGTGGCGCTTAATGGAGGTGCCCGGTGGGCTAGTTGGACCCGAGGGACCCTCAGGATTCAAGGGGACTTTGTCCCCCAACTTAAAACGGCCACAGGGCGTGTTTGCACACATGTCACCTCAGGCCCCCCCCTCCCTTCACCACTGTGCAAACGCGCCCCGTGGTGGGTTTTAAGAGGTAGTTTTAATCCCCCTGCCCTATTATGTACTAGGGCCTTACAGAGGAAGTCATGCGAATCACAGGGGTACCCCAACGCACAGTGTTCCCTAGTGTATGTAGGTGTTTTCACTGTATTCTAAGTGTCTTTTAGCATAGCACTGGCTCTAGGCCTGGTTAGTCAGAGTCAGTTACCACCAGTACCCGTCTGAAAAAGTTGTGGGCACAGGATGATTTAGCAACAAGGCCTCTTTCTGCTCCTCTGTTGGTTCTTTCTGCATGTCTTGCTTCTTCCTGCAATTTTCTTTGTCTTTGTGGACTTCTGTTGCCTCTTTCTGCATTTCTTTTGCTTCTTTCTGTGCATTTTTTCTTCTTTCTTCACATGTCCTACCTCTGTAAGCATAGTTAGAAACTAGCATTTAAAAAACCTTTGAAATTCACTTAAAAAAACCATAGGTTTCAGGCACGTTATAGTTAGAAACTAGCATTTAAAAAACCTTGGAAATTCACTGAAAAAAAACATAGGTTTAAGGCACCTTATAGTTAGAAATTAACTTTTAAAAAAACCTTAGAAATTCACAGAAAAAAACATAGGTTTTAGGGAAAGATATAGTTAGTTCGACATTTCACTCATATAAAACCAGAGAAATTCCCCTGTTATAGTTAGTTCAGCTAACTATAACTCGTGCCCCCGCAATGCACTGCTGATGACATCACAGATTACATCACTCATGACATGGTCAGTGACATCACTGATGACATCACTGATGACATCTCAAATGACATCACTGATGACATCACTGATGACATCATCCATGTGATAATTTGATGCATCTTTTCACACCCTAATATAACCTTTGATACACCCATTCTCAAAACCATAGACACTCTAACATCAATAAGTACATACCCACTCACTGATTCTTAGGTTTACACACACATCCACTCACTCACCCATACAGTCACTCATCCTTATGGTCACTCAGTACAGGACTATCATATGCACTCATACACCTATATAGACACTCACACACCGCCACTCATCCATAGAGGTTCTCACACACCTAGTCAGTCAAGCAAATAATTAATCACACTGCCATTTACTCACCTATACAGTTATAACCACACTAGCTCAGTTACTCATACAAATACTAGCACATTCTTACAATCACTGATACAAGCACACACTCATCCATACAGCCACTCTCACAATCACACACTCTCACTTATAGCCATTTATATACTCCAACACACATCTATACTGCCTTTCACATATGTAGTTACTCACACATGTACCACTGAGATATACATTCACTCACCAACACACCTATACACACACTCACACACCCATACAGTCCATCACAGATGCACTCTTGAAACCATGCACCCAGTGAATCACCCACTCACACATCTATGCACAGAGTCACACACACCCCACACACACAAACACTCAGGCATCCATACAGATACTCAGACAACCAATCAATAACCCATATAGACACTCATGTAGGTATTCGCAAACCCATGCAGCCGCTTACACACCAACAGACAGACGGATACAGACATTCACACAGTTTAGTCACTAACCCATGCATTCAGTAAGATACGTTTAATCACTCACTTATAGAGTAAGTCACGCACCTACTAAATCATCCATTCAGACACTTATACACTCACTCATTCTTCAATACGCCTTTCCCTATATATATTAAACATATTTAAACTTTACAGAAACACACAGTCACTGGATGGTGTCATCAGTGATGTCATTTGAGATGTCATCAGTGATGTCATCAGTGATGTCACTGACCATGTCATGAGTGATGTAATATGTGACGTTATCAGCAGTGCATTGCAGGGGCGCGAGTTATAGTTAGCTGAACTAACTATAACGGGGGAATTTCTCTGGTTTTGAGTGAAATGTCCAACTAACTATAACTTTCCCTAAAACCTATGGTTTTTTCAGTGAATATATATATATATACACACACATATATTTCATGTGTAGTTATAGTTAGGTCAGAGTTTCCATAAGAAGAGTGAAGAGTGGCGTAGTGGGCAAAAGAACGATGGATTTAACCCAGATCTCTTGACTGGGGGAGAATGTCTGCATTGTCAGCATTCCGTCCATCATTTGTTTGTTGTAACGCTATTATTTTGCTAATACCATTGGTGACTTTAAAAAAATCTTCACAACACTTTCTAAGATGAAATCTCATCCTCTTCAACTCCTTCCTGGAAAGTTTTGAAGTGATCCGTCAAGCAGGGTCATGAGAAGAATTGGGGGGGGGGGGGGTAAGCATCATTTTCCCGTGCTAATTCCCATATGAAATTCTGGAAACCAATACAGGAAATTTGCATTTAAGGAGGTGCTCAGGGCAGTCATGAAGGGGTTAATAAATAAGTATATCTGGGCAGCTGGTCCTGCTGGAGTCTTGAGGGACTCCTGCGGTAACATAAAATAAAAAAATAAAACAATCCTATTGGTTGAAAGACCTTTTTTTCTTCACGTTGGTCCATCCAATGCTGAGGTCCTGGTCCCGCGGGTAACTGAACGACATGATTGGCTTGCTACAACATGATGAAAATTGATGCAACCACCATTACAAAACATGGGAACTCAGTCCCCAGATCCTGTAAATAGAGTTGAAAATACATTTAAGAGGGCAGGGTAGGGGTATCCTGATTCCTCAAACTTCTGGGGGGAACCCAGAGGGACATCCCAGGTGTCCAAACCAAAAAGTATGAATTCATGTCGTGGTAGCAAGATATTCCAGCGAGACCCAAAGCGGCCTCCCAGTGGTACCGCAGGACTACCGTGAGAGCTTTGGACTGTGGGACTGTGCAAGCTTAACAAACTGAAGCTTGCACAGTCCCACTGTACTGTGCAGCAACACTTGACAGGAATACCGTGGTATCACAACAATTAAAAAAATAAATAAGCATAAAAGATGTTGAGTGTGCGGCTGGCAGCCTGGTCTGTGGTAGGAAGTCAACAGCGAGGGTTGGCTGTCCACAAGGGGTTGGTGCAGAGTATGGCTGCAGCGATTGGGTGGCCTTCTGCGGGTGTTGGGTGCTGGGCCAAGTCACAGATTATGCTCTGTGCCCAATTTCATACTGCACATGTCTGCAGGTTTATGGGTGTAGGCCAGGCCCTGTGGCCAACCCCATACTGTGCGCACAGTGGATTGAGATCAGAGGGGGCTTGGCTACCAAAGGCTGTGTGTAGAGGGGGGTTGGCTTTCCGCAGGTGTCGGGCACAGAGTCTGGCTGCAGGCCAGGCTCTGTGCCCAATCCTGTGCTGTATATGCTCACGGGGGCTGCGTGAGGGCCTAGACAAAAGCCAAACCCTATACCCAACCCCATTCTGTGCATGCCTGCAGGGGCCAGATCCTCCAGCCAATTGCCAACCCAGCACAGTCGAAGGCCATGTGCAGCAGGGGCTGGCCACCCACAGGAGTTAGGTCATGTGCAGCAGGGACTGGCCACCCAGAGGAGTTGGGTCATGTGCAACGTAGGTTGGCAAACCGCAGGAGTTAGGCTCTGTGCCCACCACCTGTGGCAGGTAGGCACAGGGGCTGGCTGCAGGCTAGAATACCTAACTTGCGCTACCCTGGACATGCCTGCGTGGTGGGTGTGGGGTGCTGCACTGCAGACCAGGCCCTACTACCCAATCCCATTCTGCATATGCTCATGAGGGCCTGGCCTGGGAATAGACCACTCATTGAATTTTGTTTTGAAATTCTTTATAGGTTTTCTAGAAGAACCAGCTAGTTCTTTAATTCTGTCTGCTGCATTCAAGAGTTTTTCTTTCAGACACCCAGTTTGACCTTCATTCCACCGATTCTTTGGTCTATCTGTGCCTCATCATTTATAAGGCCTGATATCACAGATTCGTTCTTTACCATGGTTCGGGTAAAACTGTGGTGCTCTTCTAAATGAGTACTTAAAATATATATTACCAGCAGTAGCTTTGTTTTTTTTGCATGCCCTGCTATTTCACTCACTATGTTATGGGATATTTGGATGGCCCAAAAGACTTGTACTGTCCAAACTCAATTTTGCTTGCTGCTTGATGACTCTCATCCACATTCCACCATGTTTCTTGTACTGATTGTTCTGATTCGCCAGGCTCCGCTCAGAACCTAATGTTGGGCAGGATGTTGTCCTATGTTCATTTTCCATCTCCTATATTCCTACCATCGCTTTTACCTACCTTCCTGATTGACCCTCTGCAGAAATATCTGGTGCCAAAACAACCAGTTCACCAGTATCTGTCTGCCTGCGCACCATGCTGCCATCCATTTCCTTGGGTGTCCCAGCTATTCCCACTGAAACTGGGATTCTGTAGAGCTCAAGATCTTGTCATCGCCTTCCTCTACTGCAGGAGACCGCTCATGCATCTTCACTCCTAAGTAACTGCAGTGCTCCACCACTGTATTCATATGCGTAACATCTTACTCCACAAGGATCTTACTCAGAGACCAGAAAAGGCTTTGGGTTGCTACAGATGAATGGGAGAAAAAGATCCCTTCTGGAACTGGAACTCCAGACAATCGTAAGCCTGCCAGACCCCTTGCCACTCTTGAAAAGATGATTTTCATATTAAACTTTAATGCTGGCTTTCTTGACAATTTCGCGCAATCATATCAGCTTTTTGGATGCATTAATTGAAAGACCAGCCACCAAGGTATTCACAGTCACTGTAAGTTTAGAAGATAATCTAAAAGTGACACACAGTTTGCAAGTCAGCCTTTAATGCATTTTTAATTCTTTCCCATTGATCGTGTGGATTTGTTGGCGGTACAACAACCCAAAGTAGCATAATATGACAATTCGGGTTAGCAAAAAATGAAGATTGTGCTAAGCAATGTATCTGCAATTCTACGGGCCCGATTCACAGAAATAATCTGAGCCCGAAAGTCTAACTTTACGACTTTCGGTATTCACAAAGGGCATTTACGAGTAGTAAAGTTAGACTTTTGTTTCAGATTACCTCTGTGAATCGGGCCCTACATTTTTACAGGCAGTGAGGTAAGCATTTCCTCCTCACTGTTAGAGTTGAGCTTGTGAAATATAAAATGACATGTTTGCACGGCTAGCTCAAGACCTATAGTGCATTACAGATAAACTGGTCCATTAGAGTTTATTTTCTCCCATCCCAGATTCTTTGTATGCTGGTTTGTACCAGGAGCTGAGATAAAATCCGGTTGAAGGGGATCAAAGACCAAAGCTTAGGAGTCTATCAGAATTCTGTCTCGATGGGCAACCGGTATTCCATCATCCCCTACAGTATTTGAGGTACTGCAGGGCAGTAAGCACGCGGGAGTGTCCTTCTTGGCTAGGGAGTAATTAGCAACTGGCGGTAATACATTTACAATGAGATCAGAGGGCATCTTTTATTTTCCTAGGCTTTTTTTTTTATTATTAAGTTATTTTGACAAACTTTGCTCCTTCGGGTAGAAAATAAACATTAATAGAGCAACATTCTGCTTTGTTTCTCTAATAAAATCTTTACTTAAGTAAAGTCTTGATTCTGCCATTGCATTTGTATACCAAAGCACAATATGTGTTTCATTTTATCGTGAGTAAGTGAAGTTTTTTCTGCATCCTCTGAAATTCCGGGGGGTGCTCCAAGCTGCTGAATTCGTAAACATGGCGGACACTCCGATTTTCAAGCTATTCTTACAATGAATACCACTTTTCATTGGCTTGTGCTCGTGACCGTAAAAGACAAAGAGATTGGCACTATGGTTCATGGACTGGAGCTCTTTGGGCAGAGTGCTGAATGGCAAAACGCCCTGCCTGATGAATTCCCTATTATGAAGAGATGCAGCCAGCCTATTTATTGAAAGTTAACTTGCCATGGAAGTGATATTTCCAGCTGACTGCTTTCTAACCGCTGAACTGGCTTCTGCGTTCCTGGCAAGTGTTGTATCTTAGCTGCTGAGCTCTGAATTGATGAATAATGTCTATATCACATGCCCCTCCTCTGAATAGATCAGGATTGTCCTGTGGGGATGCAACATCTGGTCTGTGAGGGCCCAATCCTTGAAGCTTTTCTGTGACAAGCTGTGTCTTACTCCAGCCTCCAGTATGAAGTACTCCTGACTTTTCAGGTCTGATTCACAAGCACCTTCTGTGAGTGATTGTGCCATGATTCAGACGTGGGTGTGGTTTTCTCATGGATTTCCAGGATTAAGACATGCTTTCTAGCTTTTTTCAGTTTCATAAGGGTTCACAATGGCAAGTATGGAAACAATTTTAGAAGAACCACCCCTCCACTCACTGTTCTGAAAAGTCAATAACACTTAAAAGTAAGTTACCGGCTCCAACTCTGCTAGTTCAAGACGTCACTACAGGTCGTGGATTCCACCTCCAAAACAGGAATACTTTAATGAGTTGAAAGAAAGAACATTTAAAGCTCTGTCAACCTCTGTGGGTTGATACAACCAACTTCTCAATATACCTTTTGATCAGTTCCCAGACTTCAACAGAGCACCAAAGCTCCTAGGAGGGGATGAAATGTAAGTACATTGACAGGAAAAAGCAGTACCTCCATTTCCCTCTTCCTAATCCTTGCTCGACAGGAAATACTATTGTAAACATCAAGCCCATTCCCGACAAGAAGACGAGGCATACATAAAATCAGAATTTCCCTTATTAGCTGCTTTCAGTACGCCTGCACGTCTGAAGCTGAACTCGGACAAGACGGAGGTCCTCATCCTCGGCTCCACGCCTTCAGCCTGGGACGACTCCTGGTGGCCGACCACCCTAGGAGCAGTTCCAACACCCACCGACCACGCATGCAACCTGGGATTCATCTTCGACTCTACACTCTCCATGACCAAGCAAGTCAACGCCGTCTCATCCTCCTGCTTCAACACCCTTCGCATGCTCCGAAAGATCTACAAGTGGATCCCCACCGACACCAGAAGAACGGTCACCCAGGCCCTTGTCAGCAGCAGACTGGACTACGGAAACGCCCTCTATGCGGGAGCCCCGGCCAAACTGCTGAAACGACTGCAACGCATTCAGAATGCCTACGCCCGCCTGATCCTCGACATTCCTCGCCACAGCCACATAACACCCCACCTGAGAGACCTGCACTGGCTTCCCGTCAACAAGAGGATCACCTTCAAGCTCCTCACCCATGCACACAAAGCTCTCCACAACACCGGACCAGCATACCTCAACAAACGGATCAGCTTCTACACCCAGAACCGCCAGCTCCGCTCTGCTGACCTCGCCACCGTCCCCCGCACCAGAAGAGCAACCACTGGTGGCAGATCATTCTCCTACCTCGCCACCAAGTCCTGGAACACCCTCCCCATCCTCCTACGGCAAACCAAAGACCTACTAACCTTCAGGAGGCTACTCAAGACCTGGCTGTTCGAGCAGTAGCAGCACCCCCCCCACCCCCCTCCCCCAGCGCCTTGAGACCCTCACGGGTGAGTAGCGCGCTTTACAAATGTCTTGATTGATTGATTGATTGCACAATTGTTTTTCTTGCAGCACACAAGCTGCAGCTCACAGGGTTTTAGAAACATATATGCCAGTGCCAAAGTTGCTGCACTACAAATACCTGTTAGACGAATTCACTCTGCCTCTGTCCAGAATGCTGCCATCCTTTTAGGTGACTTCCCTTTAATATGTGCCCTTTGACTCAAGAGTCAAATAATCATACTGACAGAAGGAAGGTCTTTGTAGGTATGTTGGCACCATCTTGGATATCGAATTAAAGCACCCAGGTGAGTGGTGTTTAATATCAAATAAAATGAAGAATAAAGAAATTTGAATATTATCAACACTGGATGGACATTTATCATATTACTTTGATTCTGTGGACACTTTTGTTTTGGTGGTGCACCCTACAGTAGGCTAGAGTTTATGTTGGTCGTTTTGACCGCCCCTTTGAAACGGCAGGGGCAGTGGTGTTGCACATCGCTGGAGTATATTGCTCGATTGTTAGTTTGACTATAGGAGAGATTAATATTGAGGATTTGTGTCCTCTTTATTTAGGGAGGTGTGACACATACACTATGTAGTATTTGTAGGGTTCTTCTGTTTCTTTGTTGTTTCAAAAAAGTGCAATACCATATCCTGGTGCTTGTGGAATCCCATCCCAGCTCCATATCAAAATGCCAGGCTTGGTCTTACAACACAGGAGCTGACGTTTACCAATAAAAGAGGTTCCCTTCTCAACAGAAAGCCTATTTTATTCATCTCTTTTGTATAAATAACTGCCTCCAAGGATACAATTGTCATACTCAAAGAAGTAAGGACAACAGATTACAAAAATTCTAATTTGCAGGTTATGAATGTAGGGCAGATGATAGGTCCCTACTGAAAACAGAGGGCTAGGAGCAGCCCAAGCAAATAAAAAACATAGAGCAATCTAGTTATTAGATTCCCCTTCTAGTTAAACCGACTACCCACACTTCCTCGGTTACTTCGATTGCCACTGAATGCAGACAGAGAATGCACAATTAATCTTATGGATAAGACATCTTGAAGGCACTGCAGAATGACCCGAATAACACAGGTAGCTGGCGGAAGTCCCTTTACTGCTTGCCAATCATGCTAAACCAATCAATGTTTGTGTTCTGCTCCTATACTGTAGGGTGTTGGGTTTGAATGATGGCGGACTGTACTGTTTGCTTTTCCTAACTATCGATGCCTATGATGAGAAATAGGGGTTGTCTGAATGTTGACCCGATTGGTGTTGCTCCCGTGAGGCATCTCTCCCCTCTATTATTCTTTATAATTGACACTTATCTCTGTAATTCCTTCATGAGTAAATCTCTTTTCTTGAATATTTGCCAGTGATTTGGGTTAGAATTCTAGAATCTAACTTAAAATCTAGAAGCGTACCTTTTATTTAGGACTTGTGGATTACTGTAATTTTTGTATCACATACATTGTTGTTCTGAACTGGGTAGTGATTGTTGTATTGAGAGATCTCCACTGGCCTGGTGGGAATCGCTTCACAGAGCAGGATGCCATGTTGGTATGGTCTGTGCATTCAAGTTTGGTTTTCAGAAACAAACCTAGAAGGCTGAGGTTGTTTCTGAAAAACAAAGTGACAATGGACTTAAAGCCCAGGGAGCTTTCTTTCTGTGTGGGGGGTTTGGTAGGTTTACTCTGCTCAGTTCTGCCAGGGAAGACATGGTAGGAGACAATATGCATCAACAGGCCCTAAATAGGAGGAACCTTACAGTGCATGAAAGCTGCTGGTCCATCTGCCACACAATCAGTGTTTCCACTAACTCTGAATGAGGAAGGGGAACTGCAACTTTAGCTGGACAGGAGAACTCCACATTTAAAATAGTTCTCCCTTCCCACAAAACTCCTAATGGGATCCCAGGCCTAGAGTGTCTGAGTTTCATATGTTAGCATATTATCAGATGGTGAGACTGCCCAGGCTGTTTTCTTTATCAGGCAAACCATTTTTTCACCAATGTGTACTAGGCAGGCCTAGACTGGCCATTCAACCATTCTAGAACCTTCCTGGTGGAATGCAGACCAGAGGGCTGCTTTCTTAGCTGGATGGGCTGCCATGACTCAACCATTGTAGCCCTGATTACCCCATTGTAATCACGACCACATTCCAAGTCGGGGTTGCTTTGAAAATTTCTGGTAAGGCTGCTTTCGGTTTGTAATCTGGACTGAGCAGTAGGACCTAGTATAGAAAGTCCTTCTCAGGATACTTGTTGCTCATCACTCATGACTATTACGCTTCCTCCAATGACAAATCAAGGCTCTGATAATATGCTCATGAGGAGGACACTAGTCACTTTGTTCCTGTACAGAGTTTTTCTTCTATACCTCTGACATTCTTTTGTGCACTGATTTATCCACGGCTCAGTGAAACGATGGAATACTGTGGTCTGCAGTTCTTATGCTTTTTTTCTGTGCATTTTGACTTTGTCAAAGGAGAAGGATCAGAAGAAGCTGAAGATGCAGGAGATCTACGTCTCCTCTTTTGTACTTGACAGGAAGATGTCAAACTCTGGATGGAATTTCAATTTGCTGTTTTTAAATATGAGTAGTATACATTGAGACATAAAGCCTGCTACAGGTCAGTTAACTCGTCGTGAACAGGGGAGATGCCATAGGTGTAAAACATGATTCTCTGTTGACCCTGTGCCACTTCCCAATTAGGGTGCATAATTCAGGTAACTGAGAGCCAAGTCTATTCCACCCCAGTTTTGAAGAAGCATCTCATTCGTCCTCACTCACAGTAGGATTCTATTCCTCAGTACTGTTTTCATTGATATTATTTTAATAAAATGCTGCTCAATTATTTCCTTGTCACTATCAGAATGGAAATTAAAAGAAATGTAATGAGCTGGTTTTACCTCTTCCTATGAAACAGCCCCAAAGCAAATACAACTAAGAGAGAATCTCTTGGATTCGAGTCCCATAAGGCAAGGACACACAACTCAATCCCTCTCCCCAGCTTTCTTCAACCTATACGTAGAACAGATTTCAAAAAATGGTTCAAGCACTGGTCCTTTCAAGATTGGCTTGTGAGATTCCCTGTGCATATTATGCCTAAGCTACACCTTGCTCCTCCTAAGGCAACCATACAAGCACTTAGCAGAAGCAAGACTTATCACTGGAGAGAAACATTTTGAGAACATCATGTCAGCCCTGATGACCCTCAATTAGCTTCCTAAAGAAGGTACAAGAATTTTCAAAATTCCCAGCATAGTGCACAAATCTATACATCTTTACGCCCTGAAATACTTGACCCAAAAAAACTATGCCTTCAGGTGCAGATTTCTAAGATTCAAGAAACAACAGTTTGTGTTTATGTTGTGCTCTTTTCATACCAATTCTCTGGAAACTTGCAACCTAGTTCCCCCTCAGTATGCAGAAATTTATCATTTGGAACCTTTAAAAATATCTCTGAGGACTACTGTTCCAGAGATATGTACAAGGACAACTCATAATACAAAGAAAGAGTCTGTTAGGCTGAACTGTAAACCTGATCCAAAAACTTGAACCCTCCCCTTTCTATACACCCCACTTCAATTTGTGTTTCTGGCTTACTGCACAATATTTTTTTGTATAAATTTGCAGTGTAAATGTCTTAAGTAAATATCTCACGTAAAGTGCTCTGACATCCTGAAGCATATGTTATTCTTTGTATAAAATTGTGCAACTAAATATATCAATTCATAAATAATGAATTCATGTTTGAAGGTGAAACAGCGTATGAACATCATTGGAGGAGCGTTATTGGTGGTGGGCTACCCAGTGATCTTCTTGGAATAGGAAGACTTTATGTACACTATGAGGGGCCATGACTGCTGATATCACTGTTTAAGAGAGAGAGACTGTAGAAATCGCATGGGTGACCCCTGGGAAAATCATTATGTAAGGCAAGGTCCCTTATAAACTATATGGCAGGGCCTGGTAATATCACTGTGTTATGTTATTGTTATATTACGTTATTGGAGCTTTTAAAGCGCACTTATACCCAAGGGTGTCCTGGCGCTGAGTACTGTCTCACTGGTTCCATAGGTATAATGGTTATTCAGAGAATAGCCATGTCTTCAGCCCCTTTCTAAAGGAGAGGAGCTCTGTGGCATTGCTAAGATGCCCTGGCAAGTTATTCCAGGCTTTTGCGGCCAAAAAGGAAAAGCTGCTGCCGCCCCAGTGGCTTTTTTTATTCGGGGAACAGTCACTTGTTTTCCTTCCAAGGAGCGCAGCACTCTTCTGGGGACATACCATTTGAAGCGTCTGCTCAGATATTCAGGACCACCACCCATCAAAGATTTAAAAAATGTACACAGTGCTTTGAGTTGTGCACGTTTAGCTACTGGGAGCCAATGTAATTGACGAAGACCATGTCTGACTGAGACAAATCTTGGTGTGCCCGTTAGCAACCTAGCCGCCGCATTTTGCACTAGCTGGAGTCTGTAGAGATGTTTTTTCCTAATGCTCAGGTACAGACTGTTACAATAATCCAGCCGTGACAAAATGAGGGCTGAGACTGCAGTCCTAAAACAGTCCTCTGGTAGGAAACATTTTATTTTCCTCAAAATTCTAAGAAGGAAAAAGCTCAATGAAACAACTCCACTGACCTGATCTCCAAAGGCCAGTTTGATGTCAATAATTACTCCCAGGTTCTTATCTTTGAACGTGGGAGCTGGAAGCTTGCCTATTTCTTCAGGCCACAGGTCCGGTGTCCAGAGGCCATCCAGCCAGATATGTCTTTCAGACAGTCATTGCATCTTGAAGCCATTTCCTCTTCTTTACCTTGTTGTACGGACAACACAATTTGTGTCGTTCGCATAGCCCATGTGAACAGGATGGGTTAGACATGAGGATACCATTGTGTAAGGCAGAAAACCTTAAAAAACAACATAGACAATTCCGGTGTGTTGGCTTTGAGTGAGACAGAGTCTTTATGAACATCAAGGGGAGCCCTGGTGATATCATTTTGTAAGAGAGAGACTGCGTAGGGACAGCATGGGTAGAACCTGGAAATATCATTGTGTGGGGCAGATGAAAAGCATGAACAGCTTTCTCACACCTTGTTATGTCATTATGTAAGGTAGAGAGCCGGTATGAAGAGCGGGGATGGCACCACGTGATACGATTGTGTGGAACAGTGTAGGTGGAACTTGGGGGAATCATTGTGTAAACAGGAAACTGGCATGGACAGCTTTTTGGGGCCCTGGTCATAACATTGTGTGAGACAAAGAACAAGTATATATAGTTTGGGCCTAATTCACATAGGCAACTTACGTTTTTGAGTACACTTACACATTTTCGGTATCCACAAACTGCACTTTTGTAGTAAATTACACTTTTATAGTAAACTTGCATTTTTGTAGTAAGCCCAGCACTACACATGACCAACCACTGTTATTGCAACACCCTTACATAGAAAATAATGGAGGTAGGGACTTACTACAAAACTATGGTGCACATGCATCAACATTCAGAAAAGCGATTCCTTATTAGCGATAAATCAGGAATCGTTATTAATGAATCGCTTTTCAGAATGCATCAACAGATTCGCTAAAAAATAGCGATTCTTTAAAAATCGCTATTATTTACCGAATACACATTTGCGAGTAGTGAAAACACCGATTAGCAATTACCGAAATCGGTATTAGCGATTTCGCAAATACCGAAATAGGTAATAGCGAAATCGGTAATAGCGATTTCTAAATAAAACGGGTCGCTCGGGAACGTTCTGATGACATCAGGAAGTACAGCTGCCCCACCCTCATTCACTCGCCAGAGGAGCACACAGGAGGAGCAACCGGAGCAAGCCTGATCCCACAGATTGACCACTGACAGGACTTTGACCCCACCCTCACCAGGATGGAGAAAGAAGCACCATCCAGCGCAGAAGCTGCACGCAAGAGGAAACGCAAGTTTTCCGACCGGGAGCTGGAGCACCTGATCGAGGGGGTGAGCAGCAAGCACGATTGGCTGTTTGGGAAGCTGTCCCTAAAGGTGCCAGAGTCTGAGAAGCGGCGCATATGGCTGCGCATCCGAGAGAGGGTAAATGCAGTTGGAGTGACGCCCCGCAGCATTGACGATCTTAAAAAGCGGTGGTACGACCTGAGGAAGCGTGCGAAGGAGAGGATTGCGGAGAGGCTCCGGGAGGCATCCAGAACGGGAGGCGGACCTTCCACAGTGCAAGCTAACACCGCCCTGGAGGAGCTGGTGGAATGGACCATCGAGCCTGAGGCCGTCGTGGGAGTAACCCAGATGGATACCACCAGCGCAGCCACGAGTGCCCAAGGTAAGATGCATGCCTGTGGCCATACCCAGCATTGCGTAAATCCATTCCCAAGCCCCCAGCACGATCAGAGTGTGCATGCAGCTTTGCCCCACACAACTTTACTCATAACACTAGTGCATCATGGGAGTTGTAGTCAAGTCAGCCCGGTGTGCATGCACAGGAAAAAATAGATTTAAAAATCACCACATCAGTAGAAGCTGGATATAGACTGTTTATTTAGTGGATCACAGAGGGACATGTATGTTAACAATACTACGTAGGTGTAACTATCCCACTAACCATGCACTGTTTCACACACAGATGCATCTCCTGGGGATTCCGACGACAGCGGCCGGCTGATCATTTCGGAGACACCAGCCGATTCGGATATGGATACAGCGCAAGATACGCATTCACCACCTCCACCAGCAACCACACCACCACCACCACCACCACCACCAGCACCAGCAACACCTGCTGCCGCAACAACTGCAACTAAAGAGCAGAGGCGCAGGTCACAAGTTCCACCCATGCAGGTGATGGAAACATGCCAAACACCTGCTACACCATCGGGTCAAAGTCCGCGAATCATCCCACCGCCTGCTGCACCACCAGCACGTGTCAGACCCCCACAGCGCCGCAGGTCTCTGCGCAGTTCACAATCCTCAGGCGACGTTGCAATCTCCCCAAATGGTGGCATTGAGGAAAGGATGCTGCGTGTCCAGCGTCTGCAGGGGAGACACATGGCTACAATCAGCTCTAACATAGCGTGCCTTGCCAAAGATATGCGTGCCATGACAGCGGCAGTGAGGGACATGACCACTGTGGTGTCAGAGGGCAATGGGTACCTGAGGGAGGACATACATGAGCTCACCCGTGCCATGAGGGAAGGCCATGAGAGCGAGAGGAGGAGGCACCGGCAGAACTTGGTCAGGTCCGCAGCCTCTACAAATGCCATCACCAGGATGAGCAACAGCACCGCAGTGTTGGCACGCCGCTCGGTGTCACTGCAGGTGGACCTTGGACACTTTTGCGGGGATGTAGCCAGGGCTCTAGGACAGGTCACCGCTGCAGTAGAACACCTGCAGAGCGGCACATTCAGTGCTAGCGCATTGGGAGGGGAGGACAGCCGTGAGGCTGCCTCAAGTGTGAGCAGTGTTTCGGTAGCAGAGGCCAGCACCAGGCGGCGCAGTTCCCGTTGCTCCACAGGGACAGGCCGTGGTGAGGTGGAGGAGACACCTGAGAGGAGGCTTGGCGTTCGTGGCAAGCGCCACTAGACTAACTGACAGTCATACTTGACCGTGGTGGGGCAACCATGGTCCTCCCCTATTTGACGCTGCACAGCCGTGACAAAAACAGCCTTTTGTTGTAACAGTTTATTTGGGGATATATTATTTTATTGCTTGTTTGGTCGTACATGCCTCAGTGCTCCTGTGCATTAAACAGTAGCACCACCAATAATTTGTCATCTTTCATTCTTACCTGGTTCAGAAATGATGGTGCATGATGTATGTCCGCCTCCTATGGCCCTCTGCTGTGTTAGGGACGTGTGCCTGTCGGTGTCGGGCGGGTGGTTGGTCATCCCGGTAGTCGTGATTCCTGTCCACCTCTATGGGTATCCCCCTTCTGGTCGCAATGTTGTGCAGCATAGCACATACAGCTACAATCCTACAGCAGGTATCAGGTTTGTATAGCAAGGCACCGCCAGTCTTATGTAGGATTCTAAAGCGACTCTTCAGAATCCCAAAGGTCCTCTCGATGACATTCCTTGTGCTTATGTGGGCCGCGTTGTATCGTTGCTCCTGTGGTGTTGCTGGATTGAGGTAGGGGGTGAGTATATATTCCCGCAGGGCGTATGCACTGTCACCTACAAGATAGAAGCAAAGACTTAGCAACGGTGATGTTCATACATGTGTGGTGCTCATGTGTGGAAGAGGTATGTGTACGTACCAAGCAGGAGCCCCTCTCCAAATTCTCCGTTGAGTAGACGCCTGTGGATGCCACTGTTACGGAATGTGTAGGAGTCGTGTGTGCTCCCCGGAAATTGTGCCACTAGGTCCGTGATGATGTGCTTGGCATCACACACAACCTGCACGTTGATTGAGTGGTAGGAATTGCGGTTCCGGAATATGTACTCATTGGCAGAGGGTGGACAGATGGGGATATGCGTACAGTCGATGCATCCAATGACATGGGGGAAATGGGCCACATGGTAGAATGTTTCTTTGTAGCGGTCCAACTGCTGTGGGGTTGTGGGGAATCTGATGTGGGTGTGTATCATTGTCAGCATGGCATCTATGAATTTCTGGAAGAAGTGTGAGAGTGCGCTTTGCGATACGCCTCCGGCTACGGCGATTACCCCCTGAAAACTTCCTGAGGCCAGTAGGTGCAGGCTGCATAGGACCTGGACGTGCGCAGGGATTGCATTGGTCCGATGTGTCTGGTGCTGCAGGAGTGGTTCGAGGTCTGCAATGAGGCTCATGATCATGGCACGATTCAGTCGATACTTGTCATACACCTCGTCCTCATTCTGTCCCAGCAAGGTGATGCGCACTCTGAATACTCTCTCCTGTACCCTTCTCCTGCGCTGTCCTGCTGCATTGATTTGCATCCTCCTTGCAAGCACGTAGAGGGCTGCCATTTTGTGCTAGCCAACAGGGTCTCCTGGGCCACATTTAAGGGTTTGCTGATTGGTATGATCTGTTGCACATGTGGAATTTTTTTTTTGTTTTTTGTTTTTGTTACTTTACCTCCAGGTTCTGATTCCCCTTAATCTGCTCATGCTAAATAGCGAATTTTGGGATTTTCGGTATTTGCGAGTTTTGTTGCATTGTGTAGCGATTCGTTATTAGCCATTGGCACTTGCCGGGAGCAATTTGTGATTTCGGTGATTGCGACTTCGGTAATTTGCGATTCGGTATTTTTGCGGATTTGTTATTTGCGATTAGTTATTTTTCCGGTATTTTTTTAGCGATTCTTTATTTTCTCACGATTTGGGTTGAGGCATTGGGATTCGGTTTTTGACACTCGCTAACGGGTGATTTTACCGATTCGGTATTTTACCGACTGGATTTTTGCTTGATGCATGTGCCAGTTAGTTACTACAAAAGTGCAGTTTATGAATACCGAAAAAATAGTAAACTTACTCAAAAGTGTAAGATCCTACAGAAGTGCAGTTTGTGAATACTGAAAAAGTAGTAAACCTATTCAAATGTGTACGTTATTACAAAGTGCAGTTTGTGAATCAGGCTGACAGTGTGAAACCACTTGACAATATGTAAGGCAGAACGCCTCTAGGAAGAGTGAGGGTGGAACCCAGTGATATAACTCTGTGGAGCAGACATGCTGTAGAAACAGCAAGAGGGATCTCTTATAATAAACAACTTCATGCTATGGTTGATGTTGGTTGCATGCACATGATGTGTTCCCCCTTTATGTCACTGTAAAGTACTGGGTGTAACTGAAGGAGAAAGGAGGACCATGAGAGGAAAGCAGGACACAGGACACAGAGAAGGAGGATAGAGGGGAAATGAAAGAAGGCAAAATGATGTTGTGATATTGGTTGCTTGCATAGCATTAATACTTCCCTGGAGTTGTTTTTAAGTGCAGTGTTGGAACAGAGTAGTGTACAGGAAATAGGGTAGAGGGGTTCATGGCATCATAACTTGTGGCTTCCTGGCATAGATTTTATGCTGTCACAACACCTCCTCAAACTGCTGTGGGGAAACAGAAGAGGACTGAGGGGGATATTAAAGGGAAGAGGGGGTGAAGAAAGGAAAGAGGGTATGGGGGAGTGAAGAAGGGAACATGATTTTATGTTATGCTTGTACTTGTGTAGCACTCATGCTTCACTAAGACCACTTCAAAGGACTAAAGCCCTGATTAAAGAGCTGTGGTATTCCAAGGTAGGAGGGGGGATACAGCTCTGGGTGATAATGAGTGGACAGCGTTCCTGCATTTCCGGGGGCAGAAACCCATGAGGTCATACCACAGAAGTTTCTGCAGACAGTTTCAAGTTGCTGAGGGCAAGTGAGAAATAACTGTTGTAAAGTTTCCGGAATGTGAAAAAGTCTGTATTGTTTGCCCCAGTCATTCCATGAGCTGCATGTTATTTTCCCCTTCCGAGACTTAAACTTATGATGGCCGAAAAGTGGTGCGGAAATACCATCCGGAATCGTTAATTCTGCACTCCGTATTCCCCACACAGATTTCAGCCATCCTGTGTGTCAGTGTGTGAGTGAGACAGAGCAAGAATCAGCTTTTCAGAACACAAATGATGGATTGCCTGCTTTTATTCTGTATGCTCAGTAGCAGCTGACACATGTACATAGAGGCTGGGAGGGTGGAGGGAGCGGGGGTGGGGGGCAGGGAGGAGTGCGGGAGGTGGGAGTGCGGGGGAGAGCATGGCTTTAAAAATCAAAATTAAAAAAACATACTGATGCTGCTTCTGCCACCTCGCTCCTCGGTTCTCCGATGCTTTCTGGGTCCCAGCAGCCCCTGGGGCAGCTTCAGAGACTCCCTGTGCAATCCCCCCTGCTCTCAAGCATGAGACCAGTGCGGGGATTGGCCTGAGCAGGCTGCTTTTTTGCTCCACTCAGGACAGGGAGTCTGTGCTGTTCTTCCAGCTCAGCTGCTCAATACAGCTGGGTTGAACAAACCTAGAGACGCCGGCCTAACACACATGTGCACTTACAGCGCAGGAACCAGTCCTCCTACCCCCTCCCTGCACACTTTGGCTTCGCCAGCAGGTGAAAAATAAAACAATAGTAAAATATATTTTTATATTTCACCTGTTGGATCTCAGCTAATGGGGCAACGCTCCTCCGCCATTGCGTATGCCATCATAATCATAGTTATTGCATATAATTCTAGTATTTCCACTGATGCAAGATATATAGGGACATTTTCAAAATTGAATTAAATTAAAATACACAGCAATACGCACCTTCAATTATATGTTTTCTAGAAAGTCCTCTTTCAGTTTCTGCTCTGTAAATATGAAAACAAGAATGTCTGTTAGAGGAACAATACAAAGGAATCAATATATGTATCTGATATCAAAGTGACAGAGTACAGACTATTTAGAGTATGCATCATTTAGGGGATTAGGTAGCTCTTAGTCTGGGCAGAGAGCTTCAATGCTTTCACAAAGGGTGCAGATATCCTCTGTTTAATCTATTCATAAAACAATGTTTTGTTAAGCACCAGCCCAGCTTAACAGTAAAGGTGCAGCCCAAATCATTCATTTGCACTTTATTTAAAATACAGATCCTAACGAATGTACTCCAGCCTAATAAAGAGTACAAGTTAAAATGCAGAATATGTTTTGCTAGATAAACACTCATAAATCGTTTTTATCATTTGTACCTTTTCCAGTGTATTCAGGCCTCGATGTATAGTTTGTTGAGAGAAGACTGCTGTGTGGCCTGTGGACTACCAGCTATTGGGCTGCCTAATTTTGAGACATATTTAGAGGTGGGATTCAGCCGGGCTGTTGCGTAGTCCGTGGCTCTGACTGTGGACTCAGGGACATCTTAAGGGTTTTGGGGACCCTGGGCCAAACTTATTTTGGGCGCCCCTATTCAGAACAGCTTTGGTTTATAATTCAATTTCAGCTCTTCATGCCCTCCTTAGCCATGTTACTGAGGGTGCACAGGCACTCTGGTCCAAATTCTAAATGTGTTTACATCTAATTTTCAGGCATGGTGACGTTTGTTTTCAATGTTGTAACACGGCAGCATTTCACTAATGTTACTGCAAATCATTTCTCTGAGACCTTCCCATTTCTCATATGTGAGGTCCTGTTTTGATCTAAAAGAAACTTTTTTTTATGGATGTTGCATGAAACAAACACATTTCTCTGCAAAACGTCTGTGATAGACTCTCACACATCAATCTCATTAAAGGTAAATTTAAAAAAAACAGTATTTCAAACAATCTGTTTAAGAACTACTCAAGATTATCAGGCCAAGAACAGAGTTGTCTCTATCAGGGGACTTCCCTGAAAGGCTGGAGCCCTGGGCCAGAGCCCACTTTGTCCATGCCTTAAAACGTCTCTGTGTGGACTGTGAGATTAGAACCAAACAGTAAGTAAGTTCACTAATGCATAGTTAATTAAAATCATTTCAAAAAGGTGTACCAAATATATTATTTAATATTACAAATATACAGCTTTCGTAGGGATAAAAAAAAATCGCTACACAATCTTATTTCTCTTTGCATCCGAAGCAATTTCACAGAATGACAATGTAAAACTATCAGAAAATGGACAAAAGAACTATACTCCATAAACATAAACAAGACTGAATCCAACCTCTAGGGGAACACTTTTTTTCTAACATTTGTAACTATACGTGCAGTGCAAAGTTTTGTATAAAGTGCATCTGGTTTGTTGATTAAAAATATTTCCTGCACCTAATAGCAGAATCGAACAGCAATACTCACAACTTGATTCTGACCATGATGTTTTCAATATGGAGAAAACCCTTCTCTTTCATTCCAACCACTTTTGTGGGCTTTCATCTGTCCTTCAGAGGTTTAAATATCTATCTATACCCCAAGTGGGAGGTTTAATAATATCCACAAACTTGCAAGTTTGTTGATGTTCTTTTACTGCAGCGGGTCCCCCACCTTCCAAAATCTATAACACAGATTTGCTCACACTTAATACGTGTATATTTTATTAATACAAAACAAGAATTTTACACTTATAAATCTAGGTATTTGTGTACTAAGTTCAGCTTCAGTGCTCAGAGACCTGTGCCAAAGGTGTCAATAGGTAATTCTGGTACAGTAGCTCCTTAGAGCATTTAGAAGAGTGCAGGTATATTTGAACAAAACGTCTAACCATAAGAGTCCGAACTGCATGGTTAAGAGTGGTTGATAGACCAGGGGCTGTATTATGGTAAATGCTCAATTTCATTGTTAGCACCGGGTGCACCTTCAAGAAGGTGCTCCCAGTGCAAACAGTGAAAATGCGCCCTATTACCATGAATGCGCTGCCCTCAGGGCAACCGGGAACTTGTGCTGCCCTGGGGGCCATGCATTTCTGTGAAAAACAGAGCGGCTGATTAACAGTCGTTCTGTGTTTTCACAGTGCAGATGGCATCCCACCTGCACTTTTGAAGGAGATTGGAGATCCCCAAGGGGATGTCTGGGGGTCTTCCCACCTGAGGGCTGTCATCATGGGGCGCACTGACAGGGCTCCACCTTTCAGATAGCAAAGGCATTCCCTCATGTGCGTGGCGCATGCCCCCATGCAAATGAGGGATCGCCCCCTGCAGATAGCACTGGTGCTTTATGTGCGCAAGTGCTATCGGTATTACAGAAGGGGTTGCACGAGCATCTGCGGCCCCTTCTGTAATAGCAAATTGCCCCCGGGCGCACAAAGTTGGTGCAAACGCCCTTGCACCCCCAGGGCACTTTCTGTAATTCGGCCCCAGGTCCATAAAACATCCATGTGTATTCCACAGGCCTTATCCTGGTCCCATTTTCTGCACTGTTTTGGCAAAGGATATTTGAGTTAGCGCTGGAATGGAATATGAGATTTTAGGAACACAAGTTGCTAGAAACAGCACATTTATTTTTACCAGGTCACCCATGTAAGTTGTGATTGATATACTTGTTGAACAGGAATGATGAGAGTTTACTAGAGATTACAAGCATTTAGCAGAATTTGTTGCGCTCATTGTGCAGTCAAGCAGCACATTTGTGGAATATGCACTCAGCCCATGCCCAAGTGTACTCACTGCTTAGATAGCACTGGGGTTTACTCACTCAGCGGGATGTTACGTAAACCTTAATGAACGTATGATGAGAAGGGCAGTGCCAGGATTGTGGAGGTTGGCACTGGATTTAGGATGTCAAACTCCAGCTTTTTCTTTGTGTACCAAACTGATAACATGAGTTTTTGAAAATGAGCCTTATAATCTGCACTTTCCAAGATTGTGGTCGTACCAGAGAATTCTATACTAGGGGCCCAATTCAAGAATAAGTTGAGTCTTTTCCCGTGATATCAGGTCCTGTTTTAATCAAATATGGAGGTTTTTAGAAGTAACTGATGTGTTGCAACATGTATGTTTCAATAATTTTCATCCCATACTTTGCCCATTGCTTCTAGTTTTGCCCTTCATTTTTGCTTCTTGCATTGAGAACTTCCACACAGTCTACTTGAGGATATTTTAATGGGTATTACCTCTTTCCTGATGTCACAGGGAGTTTCTTGACTTTCTAATAACTACTTTATTAATCTTCACCTTCAAGCAAGAGTTCCATGATTGCAAAGGTGTTTTTTGTCCTTTATGCTTTTTCTCCTAACTGGGACCCTCTTAAGAAATTACTTAGCATTTTTCAAATGTACTGTTAAGTGCAGGTGGCACAATAGCTACTGGGAGGAGTCATCCATTCCTTGTGTGGTAAATATTAAAATTACCTGTACTATTTTTATGCGGTAAGTCTAGTAAGAATAACTCAGTCAAAATAAGAGGCAGAATCCGTGGTATTAGAGGTTCTGAAAAGGGCTTTATTCCTTACAAAGGAATCATAGTTCGAACTAGGCAATCTTATTCCATCACCACGAAGGTTCAGGAAGGGATAGGCAATACATTATTGACAAGTAACAATATATATAAGAAAAGCATTGCATTAAGACAGATGCAGGAGGCGTAACAGCTGATAATACAGATAAGAATACACATACGTAATGAAAAGTAGGCGTAAATACAGGCGTATACTAGAAACGTCATTTAAAATGATGTCACAAGTGGGTGGATCCATAAGAGAATCCTGCAGTGTCGGCAGAAATATTTGGCAGAGATGCGCGCGCAGCCGCATGACGTGTGATTGACGTGCAACTAGAGGGTGAAGGGGAATTGACATTTAGCTCTACATGTGGAGACAAAAGTCTGGGGGGTCAGATCAACCTAATCCCAAATCGTATCTAATATCTTTGTTTAAGGAACTGTGTTATCCAACAGGAAAGGTTTCTCGGACGGAATCTATTCTATACTGACTGTTAGTGCATGTACAAGCGTCTATGTGTCTACATGAGATGCAAGGGGCAGGAATCTTCCATGGTAACAGGGGCTATGAATTACTTGCAAAAAGACAGCGAGGCCAAGCTCTTTGCTCGGTAGCTGGAAGGATGTTTACCTAAACTACTAGACAGGAATGCATTGGGTGAGGAGCGGAGCAGATAACTTGAAGGCTGAATACAGTTTTTTTGGCAGGCAACAGGCCGTGTCAGGCACCGTTAGCCGCGCAGGGAGTAGGACAAAGTTCATGGATACGGATGCAGGTCCAGGCTGGAGCATTTCAGAGGCAGAAGCAGGAAAAGGCTTGATGACAGAATCCAGGGCCTACTCGCCTGAACTGTAAAACTAGAAAAGTGAACCATATAAAGTCGGTGGCCAATCATATTTAGGAATGGAATATTTGACCCATTCATGGCGGATCTGAAAGAGGACATGTTGACGTTGGACGCACATGTATTTGCGTCTTCATAGCTAGAACTGGAGGGAACATACATGTACTTGTAGCATGTACATGGAGCCGTTGGGGTCTAAGATAGGGGACACAATTGACCATAAAATTCATATTTCCTCATTCCCTCCTTGTCCCCTACGGACCCTCATGAAATATCCATCTTCATCAATCCATCAATCTGTTCATATAGCATCATTTGTTCTTCTTTCTTCTTCCGGGATCTTGAGTGAAAATTCGAAGGCGGGATACACGATGTGGGACACAGACCACAAATCGCTGGCCCACATTGTAGACACAAGCAGCAACTGAATAGAATGAGAAAGCCAATACCTAGGAAGGATAGGATCCTCCATCCCCAGGCTGACAACACGCTCCAGAACCAACCGGACCAAGTCCAGGTGCCTGGATTCTGGTGCATCTGGCTTACGATCTTATGAAGTCGAGTTATGGCTTTATATACTGACGGCGCGTTTTCTGGTATGAAAACACAGCAACTTGATCCGATGACCCTACAAGCTCCGCCCCTATCTGCCAGGATGACGTCAAGGACAAGACGGTTTTGAAGAACAACAATCCGCATCGCAGACTGCTCCTCTGTTAAGTTGCCTAAGGCGGAAGTAGTTTCATTCACTACTGCTTCAAGGGTTCTAGTTAATCTACGTATCAACTTACTATTAGTGACTGTACCTATGTAGGGAAAGAAACCTTTATTGAAATCTGTGTATTGCTCCCATGCTGTTTCGGTGTAGTCGACAATCGGGAGATCTCTCTGCTGTCTATTGTGTACTAAATGGGTATTCCTATGGTAATCAGGCGGGGCTAGGAAAACAGGTGGCAGAAGGAATGCAATGTAACAGGTACCATCCCAATCTAGGGGTAGGCGTATGTATGCGGTGTGACCACAGATGAAGTAGGAGTGACGAGAAGCTCTAAACGTAGATTTGCCTTTATCACTGAATTCTATTACAGTGGTACATTTACTATGGCCCATGTGAATTGAACCATTCTTTCTTACACATAATTCGCCTCTAACTGGAAATACTGACATAGCGGGCAAGATTGGTGTAGCTTCGGATTCAACATTCAGGATCATGAGATTAAGTGTAAAGTTACCTAATCCATATACTTCGTTTTCTAGATCAGTTCCTGTTCTTTTGGGAAGTCCCTCCTTGTTAGGGTAGCAGACTTTAAGTAAAACTAGGTTCAGGTTTCCCCAAACCCAGTTGTCTTGATAAACTACTGAATTTGAATCTAGGGAATTAATCAAACTAAACCATGCTCCACAGGAGCCATTGTGGGTGAATGGATACGGAAAGAGAGGTAGAACTCCCTTGTATTTCTGATAGGGAGGGAGTCGCCACATATCCAACAATTTGTAGCATTGCTGGTCTGATGAGAATGATGTAACATACTAATGAATGTGTTGTTGCGCAGCGCAAATCTATAGGACAACTCATGCGGGGGTAGTTCGCTAAAAGAATGTTCGGCAGTAACATTGAAAGCACGCTTGGAAATAGGGTAATACATGTGTAATAACATACTAGTAATGATAATCAAAAGACTTAGAAAAAACATAATTAACAATGTCACTATGCAGTGACTACGAAGTGATTTACAGTACGCATATTTTTTTAGCTGTTTCTGTCTATTTCTCTCTCTATTTCGGTCTAGAGGATACATGTCAGAGACAAATTCAACCGATTCACCTTGGAGAGGACTTAAACAATCAAATTGTCTGACTTGCTAGACCTTAGTTTCAGTTTATAGGTTTCTTTTTCAGTTCTGTCAACCAGGGGGAGTTTTGAGTCAGTCTGTGAGGGAATGCAGGGCGGATAATTCAAGTCGGATGATAGTCCATGAAATTTTTTGATATGGCTCGAGTGCAACCACCCTTTACGTCCCTCAATCTTCACAGCTGTCCTTGTAGTTAATAAGACGAGTTTAGGCGACTGCCAGCGAGGCTCCAGCGGGTTCCTTCTGTCGAAGTTCCTTATCAGTACCAGGTCTCCCGGAACCACGTCATGGGGCTTCACCTCAGTGTTATCGGGAAAAGCTGCAGCTACCTGTGAACGACAAGATTGTAGTGCAGACATCAAGGAAGCCAGGTAATCTGTCAGCATATTACAATCAACATCAGTTATTTTACGGGGTATAGGCGTCCCCCACATATTTGGTGGTCTACCAAAGATCACCTCATACGGGGATAGCCCTGTTCGAGAGTGTGCTACCATTCTCATGTAAAAGAGCGCAACTGGTAAGGCTACTATCCAGTCGACACCTTTTTCTCTACATACTTTGGACAGTCTAATTTTCAAAGTTTGATTATGCCGCTCCACGAGACCTGCTGCCTCGGGATGTCGGACACAGTGGAATTTCCATTGATAGCCTAACAAAAGTGAAACATGTTTCATTAGCTCGGATGAGAACGGTTGGCCATTATCTGAGTACACGACACGGGGAAGAATTCTCGAACTAACTGTTTGGCAGTAGTCGGGGCAGTGTAATCTGAGACGGGATACGCCTCTGTCCATCGGGAAAGAGCACACACAACTACGAGGACATATTTGAATCCTCGACATCGTTCCATCTGGATATAATCCATCTGGAGGACTTCAAAAGGGTGATCGGGGGTTTGGAATCCACCCTGTTCTACAGGTACGCCTTTTCCTGGATTGAACTGACAGCAAATCATACAGGTACGTACTTTCTGTTTAGCTGCTGCTCGCAAGTGTTTATTGAACCAAATGTGTTGAATACTGTCTAGCATAGCTTTCTCTCCTAGGTGCGCTGGACTATGTATTGTGTTAATGATGACTTGAACCATCGAGTCGGGGAGAAACCAGATAGATTTTCCCTTTGTCATCCATCCTTGATCCGTTTGGATCCCTCCTAATTCAGTCCATTTCTTTATTTCTTCTGGTGTAGCATGTGTCTGTATGTCAATTACATCAAGGGCGGGATCCTTAACTGTCATGCAGTGTGTTGGTGTCGGAACTATTGTCTTTGTCGTGTCAGTTGTATGAGTCTGATTCTGAGCAGTCTGTTTAGCTGTTCTGTCAGCTAGGTCGTTACCCTGAGAAATAATATCAGTCACTTTTGTATGGGCTTTACACTTCATAATCGATATTGCAGTCGGCAGATGTATTGCATCTAACAGAGCTTGAATAAGGGGACCGTGCTGGATGTGGGCACCGTGAGAAGTTAAATAACCTCTCTCTCGCCAAAAGCACGCCGAAGTCATGGACGACTCCGAATGCATAACGTGAATCTGTGTATATGTTGACTTTCTTATTTTTGGCTTGAATACAGGCTTGTGTCAGAGCGATGAGCTCTGCTGCTTGAGCTGACAAGGTATCGATACAATTTGTTTCAATAACTTCAGTGTCTGTTGTGTCTGCATAAGCGGCCACTAACTCTCCTGTACTTGTTCTCATGCATGAACCATCTACATACAATGTCAGGTCTGGATCTGATAATGGAATATCTGTCAAGTCTTGTCTGGGTTTCGTCGTAATAGTGATGACTTCAATACAATCATGTGCCAATGGGTCTGTTCCACTTACTGGCAAAAGTGTGGCAGGATTTAATGTACTACAACGTCTGATTTCTATGTGTGGCTGGAACAATGTTAATTCATAACCCGTCAGTCTTGCTATGGTCAAGTGTTGTGTCTGGGTCCGGTTCAAGAGAACCTCTACTGCATGTGGTACTTGTACTGTCAATTGATGTCCTAACACTATGGCATCGCTTTGTCGGATTGCTAAAGCTGTTGCTGCGACTGATTTCAGGCACGCAGGAAGAGCCTGAGCTACGGGATCTAATGTACTGGAAAAATAAGCACATGGCTTATGTGATCCTGCTTGTTCCTGCGTGAGTACTGACAAAGCAGTACCTTCTCGTTCTGTAACAAAAAGTGTAAAACGTTTGCTGTAACATGGTGTTGCTAAGACAGGTGCTTGACATAAAGCTTTCTTTAAGTTTTCAAAAGCTTGCGTATGTTCCTGAGTCCAAGGGAGGACAGTTGATGTCGCTGCCTCCTGTGTTGTCAATTGAATGAGTGGTTTTGCTAGAAATGCATATTGAGGGATCCACTGCCTACAGTACGAAGTGAGGCCTATGAATGCCCGTACCTCCTTTTGTGTCTTGGGTGTCGGCATGTTAACAATTAACTGGATACGGTCGGGTGTAAGCTGTCTTCCCCCCTTGGACAGCAAGTGCCCAAGGTACACAACTTGCTGGACACAGAATTGCAGCTTTGAAGGGGACACCTTGTGCCCCTTGTCGGCTAGGAAATGTAAAACCGTCAGTGATGCTTTTTCACATTCAGGTTCGCTTCGGGCGGTGATCAGCAGATCATCGACGTATTGAAGCAAGGCAGTGTTAGCTGGCATGTGGATACTGTCAAGTTCTCTTTTCAGTGCTTGGCTATAGATGCTGGGGCTTTCTGTGAATCCTTGAGGTGCGCGTGTGAATTTAAAACTTCGTCCATTTAAACTGAATCCGAACAAATATTGGCTTTCCGGATCAATTGGGACACTAAAGAAAGCGTTCTTGAGATCAATTACAGTAAAGAACGTTGCTTCTGAATCTATGGCTGTTAGCAATGAAGAGATATCTGGGACCACAGGGTATTGTGGTACAATGCATTTATTTAATTCTCGCAGATCAATAACCAATCGATATACTGGTGGTGCCTTTGGATCAGTTCGTTTAAGAATCGGAATTATCGGGGAATTACATATGTTGGAGTCCGTCTCTGCAACCACTCCTTGTGCAATGAGCTCGTCAATGATTTGCAGTGAAGCCACAACAGCATCTGGCGGTAACTTGTATTGTCGTATTCGTGGTAATACTACTCCTGTTTTGAGTGTAACTCGATATGGTGTAATGTGCATACAACCTACATCAGTGGGGCCTTGTGCCCATAAATGTGCAGGTAGATTCTGTAACCGATGATCCATGTCTCTAGACACATAGTGACCTTTAAAGTCACGCAAAAATAGTCGTACTCCTTCCGGAGAACAACATATTACAGCTCCTAGAGCTTTCAATGTTTTTATACCTAACAAGTTTTCTGGGCATGATTTTGTGAGTAATAGATCTGTAGTCCGTGTTAATGGACCGACCGATAATGCAAGCGGTTGCGATACTTCATTAATAGTGGGCTTTCTTGAAAAACCAAGGGAAATATTTTGTGAGCCTGAGAGGGGTACCCCTGGGACTTCGCTGTGACGGATAGTGGTTCTGCTTGCCCCTGTATCGAGTAGAAACTTTCTGTCTTTTCCTAATACTTGACTCTGCACATAGGGACCCTCTTGATCTACAGGAACCTCAATAAGGGGTGGGCCAACCTCCCTCTCTAGGCTATTTCATGTGTAGCGCTGATATTCTGGGTAGTCATTTTGTGCATACTGGTACATCTGTTGTGTCGTGTTTTGTGTTGCAGCAATAGGCTGTGGCTGTTGTTGTTGTTGTTGTTGTGGTTGTGGTGCGGTCTGTTGTGGAACTGGCATAGGCTGTGTATTCTGAGGTACTTGTTGTTGGATCTGATCCTGTCTAGGCGGACGTGGTCTCTCCTTCGTTCTACCCGTAGAGATATTATGTTTTAGAACTGCGCAATCGTGTATATAATGGCCTGGCTGTTTACAATAGTTGCAGGTCCCTCTAACAGGATCTGCTGAATCATTGGACTGTGTTGTACCCCTTTTATGACCATCAGCTGGAACTGACTGCGCAACAAGCATTTTCATTTTCGTGTCTTTCATACGTCTTTGTTCATTTTCTTGTTCTTCTCTAATTCTATTGTGATGATATTGTAACATTTGTAACATCTGTGACGGTGTGTTACCTTGCCAGGTACTCTCGAATTTTAATACTCTACCTTTAACTTGGGGCAGGGAATTCTCAACTAATTTTGTCACAAACAGATGTGGATACGACTCACTACTTGCTTTTATGCCACTATTAATACCAAAACATTTTTCAAATCGGGAATAGAAATCACTAGTGTCTTCATCTTGTTTTTGTTTACAGGCTGAAATTGCACCCCAGTCTTCCTTTTTCGTAGTCAATAGACGTGGTAGTACCTGCACTAATAATCCTGGTAATGCTGTAGTCTTTTCCCCAAGCCCTGAACCTGCAGCTCGGGCCTTTTCTTCGTTTTCTAATGCTGTCCACTCTATCTTTTGGTCTCCCACCTCCCATTCCTTTTCTTTGAGTTTCTCGTAAATACCGGCAGGCAATAAAACTTTTAATATTTTCATAATGTCTGGATAAGTATACTCTCCCATGAGTAACATGTCTTTTATCTCACGGTGGAAACCTGCTGGGTCTTTGTCATGGCTAGGTACCACTTTCTTCATTTCTAATAATTCAATTTTAGTTATGGGCGTGTACACAAACACGCGTTTAAAAGTATTGTCTTCGCCTCTGATTGGGTGCACTTCGCGTAAGGGATTCTGTCTGTCTATGTGATACGTTTTTCTTTCCAACTTGGGGGGAACTGAAACATGTTCTGGGCATACGAAGACAGTGTACTGGTGTCGATGTTCTAGAATTTCTTTAATTAAATCAGTACCCGAACCTCTCCATTTATTCGTGAGTAATTCCATCAATATATCAGGTAGGGGACCAGGATCGGAATGTTGGCTCCTATACAATATAACGAGGTGCTGTATCATGTATATACCAGCTAAACGCTGTTCTTCTGGGGTAAGATTCAAAAACGTGTGTGCTAACGCATCATCACTGTATTTTTCAGAACTGTCAGCCCATTGTACTGCTGACCTGGCTAATTCTTGTTCATCCATAGAATCAAGCATGTGATACCCCCTTCGGTCTCGGAGTAATTTATCAGCAGCCTGGAATAAGTGTTCAGGGGACTTCGCATTTAGCATAGGGGCTTGAAAATGTCTGTTACATTCTGGACGTATCGGACGTATCGGGTCATTAAAGTATCTGGTACTGTTACAAGGTCTTCCCCTACCTACATAAGCAATCGTTTCTAATTGTCCTGTGGGCATTTCTGATTCTTCCTCCTCCTCTCCCTCTGATTCAGTTTTGTCTGCCTCCGATCTGGCTTTATGTGTTCGTTCTACTTCCTTGCGGATCTTTCGGCACATAGCTACTATACATGTCTGTTTATCGTGTTTTCCCTCTGATATATTCTGACCCCATCTGGTAAGGACTTGCATTTCATCCTGATCTACCTCGGACCTATCTCTGTCTCTGATCAAGCAGTTTATGAAGAAGCGTAACAATAGTCTCTGTACATCCACTTTCTGGTATTCCATGGCTTCGTCAATACTTTCAGGGCCTTGCCCTGTTTGGACAAAGCGATATATATTGTCTAAATGTTTAATCATTCCTGGTAATGTCGTTAAATACGATGAAGCTCGTCGTATACGTAGTGATGATAACAGCATTCTGTCATTTTTACCGGGCACTGGATCATATCTACAATCTATAAGATGTTCCTTAAACATGTCGGACGTTGCTATTTGTGGTGTACGTTGGTTTGCTAAATCTCTAAGAGACGATTTACTTCGTAATGGTGGCGTGGCAAAAATTGCTGCCGCACCTCCTGTCGCACCTTCTGAGGTGCTAGACATAAAAGGGTTTGTGGGATGTAAGGTAGAAACTGCGGATGCAGGAACAGTTGGATTGTGCGGAGGAGTTTGTAGTTGCGGAGTTGGGGCCGGATGATCTCGGCGTTGAGCACCATCGACAGGTGGTGTGTGTGGTGGAACATTAACATATTCGGGAGCTGCATCGTCTAAATAGGAGGAAAGGAAAATATCCTTTGCAGTCTTGGGATGTGCTTTAATCTGGAGTAATGGGGGCGGCAAGTCTTTCGGTATTTCCGGGGTGGCCTTAGGTAAACCTTCGACCAAGAGAGGATACATACCATTCATAAGAGTGTTTCGTTGTCTGTCTACTTGTTCTGTTTTTACTCGGGTACCTTCCTCAATTAGCATATTTTCTCGGGCTTTATTGGAGTTCTCCCTACTTTTCTCTTCCAGTCTGAGCGCTTTCTCTGTGCGCCTATGCGATTCTTTACGCCATAGTTCAATGGCATCTTTCTGTGATTGTCTGGCTTTCTTTTTCCATAATTCTTCTTCTACTCTCATGATGCAATCTGCATCCCATGTCCCAGCTGCGGGCCATCTCTGATCTTCTGCTAAATCCTTGGTGTAGTCCACCCATAAATCAAGATATAACACGGCATCTAAGCCATGTTTATGATACATAAAATACCCTGGAGTATCCCTAGGTGGAATGGGAACAGCTTCTTCGAGTACTCCTTTTCTAGTTTTGATCTGTCTTAATTTTGAAAAGAACGGCATTTTTAAACCTTGCTACTTGATTCTTACTTGAACTGGACTTGAACACAATTAATACGAAAAAAACACAATAATGAACACTCATTCATACCACAATTTTTTGAACACAGTAAAACTTTTAACATTTAACATTTAACGAACAATGATAATTAAGAGAAAACTAACTACTGACATAATACTAATACTAGATAATACTAGATTATATATACATGAACATACTGGATATACTGCTAAACAGTACAGATACACTGCTAAAACAGTGCAGACCGGATTTGTGTACCCAAACCCGTCAGGACCGGCACAAACCAATGTGCACGTCTAACTGCCTCCCCAGCAATGGTACTCACCGGGTAGCACGGAACGGAAGGCCTCGGAACTGAACTGAACTGGACCGGACTGGACTCGACTCGACTCGGAACTTCGGAACCTGGTGGGCCTCTGTATACCTCGGATCTTGCTCTCTCAGCTAGGCTCTGGTCGGGATACTTCGCACTTCTCACCGCCTCGTCTGGGTGTTGATCGCAGCCTCAGTCACCCCCACTTGGCCAGAGGGAGATACAGGAAATCCTGCGGGTACGCGTTTTTGTCCGTTCAGCTGTGGCAGGGGACCGGGCCTGCAACGCACCTCCGGCGCGTGAGATGAGAAAGTGTCCCTATTCGGGCGCCAATTTATGTGGTAAATATTAAAATTACCTGTACTATTTTTATGCGGTAAGTCTAGTAAGAATAACTCAGTCAAAATAAGAGGCAGAATCCGTGGTATTAGAGGTTCTGAAAAGGGCTTTATTCCTTACAAAGGAATCATAGTTCGAACTAGGCAATCTTATTCCATCACCACGAAGGTTCAGGAAGGGATAGGCAATACATTATTGACAAGTAACAATATATATAAGAAAAGCATTGCATTAAGACAGATGCAGGAGGCGTAACAGCTGATAATACAGATAAGAATACACATACGTAATGAAAAGTAGGCGTAAATACAGGCGTATACTAGAAACGTCATTTAAAATGATGTCACAAGTGGGTGGATCCATAAGAGAATCCTGCAGTGTCGGCAGAAATATTTGGCAGAGATGCGCGCGCAGCCGCATGACGTGTGATTGACGTGCAACTAGAGGGTGAAGGGGAATTGACATTTAGCTCTACATGTGGAGACAAAAGTCTGGGGGGTCAGATCAACCTAATCCCAAATCGTATCTAATATCTTTGTTTAAGGAACTGTGTTATCCAAAAGGAAAGGTTTCTCGGACGGAATCTATTCTATACTGACTGTTAGTGCATGTACAAGCGTCTATGTGTCTACATGAGATGCAAGGGGCAGGAATCTTCCATGGTAACAGGGGCTATGAATTACTTGCAAAAAGACAGCGAGGCCAAGCTCTTTGCTCGGTAGCTGGAAGGATGTTTACCTAAACTACTAGACAGGAATGCATTGGGTGAGGAGCGGAGCAGATAACTTGAAGGCTGAATACAGTTTTTTTGGCAGGCAACAGGCCGTGTCAGGCACCGTTAGCCGCGCAGGGAGTAGGACAAAGTTCATGGATACGGATGCAGGTCCAGGCTGGAGCATTTCAGAGGCAGAAGCAGGAAAAGGCTTGATGACAGAATCCAGGGCCTACTCGCCTGAACTGTAAAACTAGAAAAGTGAACCATATAAAGTCGGTGGCCAATCATATTTAGGAATGGAATATTTGACCCATTCATGGCGGATCTGAAAGAGGACATGTTGACGTTGGACGCACATGTATTTGCGTCTTCATAGCTAGAACTGGAGGGAACATACATGTACTTGTAGCATGTACATGGAGCCGTTGGGGTCTAAGATAGGGGACACAATTGACCATAAAATTCATATTTCCTCATTCCCTCCTTGTCCCCTACGGACCCTCATGAAATATCCATCTTCATCAATCCATCAATCTGTTCATATAGCATCATTTGTTCTTCTTTCTTCTTCCGGGATCTTGAGTGAAAATTCGAAGGCGGGATACACGATGTGGCACACAGACCACAAATCGCTGGCCCACATTGTAGACACAAGCTAGAACTGGAGGGAACATACATGTACTTGTAGCATGTACATGGAGCCGTTGGGGTCTAAGATAGGGGACACAATTGACCATAAAATTCATATTTCCTCACTTGAGCAATCAATAAAGGAGACTAAAGTCTCAAAATCAAATCCTTGATAGAATGCCAAACTAGGACAATTCTGGTATTTACTTGTATATAATACTTACAATTGTATTCCGGCGATACATTAGTTTTTGAGTTTGGTCTTCTTGCCTGTTATCCTTCCCTGTGCATCTTCTGTCATTTCCACCTAACAAAGTCAATCTTGAAACTAATGAGACATCTCAAGATTGAGTGTGGGCTTGGTATTCAGCATCTGGTCAGGGAATATGTTACTTCCCTGGATCCAATAATAATAATAATATGTTCACATGTACAAGACCAAAAGAGGTGAATGTTTTCCTCTACTGCATCATTTGGCACGTTTAATGCTAATGTAATTTTTCTTTTGGAATTATGTGGAGGATAGATTTCTTCCACCCCGAATGTCACTGATTTCCTGGTCAATGAATGTTAGATTGCCCCATGTCGAATTATAACAAATGAAATATCAGTATTTTATAAGTGCGTTAGACCAAAGAATAGGCTTTAGCTTTAACGTTGTCTTTTTATGATGTGTATACCTGGGACTCATTTGCTTACATCCCCAAAGAGGTGTATATAACAAACACCAAACTGGTCTTAGTGTTGTTTAATTTTATTTTGAAAAATCCTTAAGATTGTTTTTGAATAATAATGAATTTCTTACAAATGTACTGCAATAGCTTATTTGATTTTTCTGAAAGTAATGAAAACATGTAGGGGGTTAGTGGGTTTGGTGGATAGGTGGCAGAGTACCCTGTCCACCAAACTGACAGACTCTCCTCTCTAATTAGAGTTGTACAACTCTTTATGTTTCTGCTAGTGGTACATAGGCTGATGGCCCAAGGAGATGAGGTTGTTGGTCTAAGTACTGCAGACCGCAAACCCTGTTTAGAGTAGATGGTCCAATGTACTTTGTTCTGTTCTGGACGGCCAGGAAAAGCGCAATAGCTCTGCGGCTCATCTGAAGGCATAAAGACCTCTGGTTGGCAGATGGGATCTCTAAAATATAGCAAACATTTGTCCGCCAAGGCAGCTGAAGTTATATCCTCCACCCGTGGCGAACTGTTAAATCCCTGTCAAACTCTAAATGAGACCTATAACAATTCTTCATCTGAACCTTTAAATCAGTTCAAAAGTTTGTCAATAACCTTTCATAAAATAGAAAGCTTACCAACTTTCTCAATAAATATTCCAGTTTTTTGTATTTACGCAATTTTATGCTAAATTCCGACACTCTGCACAACCAAAGTCAGAATTCAACAATCTATACTTACAGGGCATTGGTAAATGTGGGGTATCTGCCGAAAATCAGAGAACACCCCTTTTACCTATTCTGTGGTTCCTCCACTGAATTGCAAGGTAGGGGAACTGCTTCATTTCTGATGACAGAACCTTATCTGGCTTTGACAACTGTGATCTTTAGTGGTGTCCCATTTGCAACAGGGTGCCTCTTACTGGATGATGGAAGGCCCTCCTGCTGGCCGTTTGACAACCTTTATTGCGGTTTGTAACTGCCGTGTAAACCATTGGTGGTTGCGAACAGGAACAATTAGAACATTTTCCAGATGTGCATAAATACAATGCCCAGTGCATCAGATACATTCCCATTTCATTTAAAAAAAACAAATTCAAGCTCTGGGCACTTGTTTCTGAAAACCAAAAAATATTCCTCTTGGGATTACATTTTTGCAGAAAGTGTTCCTCTGGTGCAGGTGTGATCAGTTTCATTAAGAAAGATCTACACCAAACTGATATGGATATCTAGATGTGTGAGAGGATCCCTTCTGGATTGGTAGGAGACATGATCTTTGTCACCCAGCAAGTTAGTGAACCAACCCCAGGGTACAGATGACCACCTTAGTTTCTAATTCAGTAATAATCCCTTTTATTCACCCAATGAATAGAATAGTACATCGATACCTTCCCACATATGCTTATCTCCACAATATTGTGTTAGTCACTATTTCAGACTTGATAATTTTGTAGGTAGATATTTCAGACTTTTATATTTTGGCATACACTCCCAGAAGGTTACAAAGGAAGTGTCTTTGTTGATTGATCCTGTTAAGATCAAATATAAGGCCTGATGGTATTGAAGTTAAAATGCGTTGATATTCTTCACTGTCAAGAAACACATCTTTATAACATGTAACAGTCATTGAAGACAATCATACCCATGGGCCCGTATTATGAGTGTTCCGGTGTTTGGGCTGATATATATTTATCAATTCCAGGGTTCTCCAATGTCAGGCCTGGAGGGCCAGATCCATGCCGGATTTTAAGATAACTACATTTATCTAAATGGGGATAGGCTAGAAATCTGGCATAGATCCAGCCCTCCAGGACAGACTTTGGAGAACCCTGATCAATACAATAAAATTCGACTCTGCTGGGTCTAATAATGACACCATACCGATTTTGGTAAATAAGGCACTGAAATCCACTTGTCCGGCTAATAATTGCACATTTTTCTGTTGATAAATATTGGCAAGTGTGACGATTAAATTTATGGAGAAAAACGGTGGGTGTGAGGTGTTAGCCGCAGTGTCCTAACTGTGGTATGTGCGGTAACAGGAGTGATGAACACATTGTAATTAACAGGAACACTCATAATGAAGTCCATGGTCTCAAGTTGACATTCAAACGCCTCTTCTGTAGTTATGAACAGCGGCTGCCTATTTTGATGTCTAATCTATGGTAACAGATTGCTGTAGCCTCTGCTACCAACCTAGTATCTTCTAAGAGCACTAAAAAAACCACAGTCTAAAAGTAATTTGAATGTTGGTGGCTATTAAGTCCTATACAGCATTGCGGTTCTTCATTATTGTATTAATAGCAGAAACTCAATTTTCAGCTGGAATAGTAACTCAAATCAATATTGTTAACATCTATTATTGAAAGAGCTTCTTGAAGTCCTTCTAGGTTTGCTTGCAGACATCTAATGTATTTTCTGTCCTCTGGGTAGTTATAATATTTGTTTGAACTTACAGTGAGTATAATCAGCTTACACATTTACAGTGGGAGGCAAAACTATAGTAAAGCGCTGTCTGATGAGTTAAAAGCTCTCATTATTTATGGATAGAACCTCGGGTGATTTCTTCCCAGATGTTAGAAAGCAGGATTTGAGCACAGTCGAAGGCCATGCCTCCACTGGCCTTGCAGAGCACACACTCTTCAAAGAACACTGCCCTTGGCAACAGAGTACAGACAGAAAAATTGTTTCTTCACAGTAATGAAATTACTTGCATTTCTCTGCAAGCAAAGATGCTCTAGCATCACAAGAAATGAATGTTATATAGCAACACACTCTGAAGTACGAATTTATTGTCAAGCTGTTTGGTAAGAAACACAAGTTCCCTATGCATTTTTGCTGCCTCCACAGTTACTTCATTCTTTATTTGTGTTAAAAGCAGTGCAGAAGGAGTTACATCTGTGCAAAGAGATTTAAACTTGCTTACCAAACATTAAAATTGGCCAACTTCCTACTT
This sequence comes from Triturus cristatus, assembly GCF_964204655.1. Classification (NCBI taxonomy): domain Eukaryota; kingdom Metazoa; phylum Chordata; class Amphibia; order Caudata; family Salamandridae; genus Triturus; species Triturus cristatus. The sequence continues at coordinate 887,150,611 of NC_140594.1, forward strand.
TGTAACATGGGACATACTCTGGTATGGATAAGTAGGACAACTGTTGTAAGGTATACAAATGGTAATAACTAGTACTGTAGACTTGTGTATGAACTATGTATGGCCAGTGCTTAACATGAGCTGGTGGTTACAGGTAGAACCAACTGGCACTCATTGCTTGGGACTGGCACTTATTTTTCATCATCAGTCTTTGAGCAAGTGAGAGAATAACACAAAAGAAGCCAGCTTCTGAGCAGTACTTTGGGCCCTGGGACTTATGCTTAAACAGATTAAGCCATGGGTATGGTACACATTGGATCCAAAGAATTTGATTCAACACAATGCCAGGCACTCATAAAGACATAATTAGACTGTGAGATACACATTTTTTTTTTATTATGGTTGGTATCACTCGAAATCTTTTTAATTTTTTACATTAGTGGTGTTAACACTGGAAAAGAAGGGGAACATTACAAGGTGCATGCCAAGAAGCATGGTTTCCTCAGGCTGAGCTCAACATGGTCATCAACATGCGAGTGAAGTACTGAATCCACTTATACGGTAGGTGAGTCGACACCTGAGTTGAGCTTCCGCTACTATCGAGCCCAGTTCTAATTACATATGGTACCAGAATACAATGGACTAAATATAGCTTTATTGGGATTAACAACAGGAAATCTACATGCTAAGGCACAATAATTTTGAATTGATACTTAGGGCACAATATTTTTGTCATTCAATATTTTTCTCAACAGTTTAGTTCATATATATTTAAAGCAACAGACAGTGATTGTAGCAGCAGCTAATCATATGTAATTTTAAAAGTTTTTATAGCTCTCTACTACCTGTACAGGTGTTGTGGTGCTGGAGGGAGAATAGATCAACATAAAAAAGCGATGAACCAGAAACTATTCCGAAAAAAGCCTTAAAAGCATTGAAGTTCCCTAATTTTATCCAAAGTGACTGGAGGTGAATTCCACAGCTTGACAGCTGTGAGAGAAAGAGACCTACCTCCAAGGCATTCACTCTTAAACCTAGGACCCACCAGTAGGGAGGCTTCAGTAGATCTTACATTTTGACTTGGGAAGTAATGGATGGATTTCTTCTTGAGGTAGTTTGGCCCCATATCATAGGATCCTCTGTGTACACTGCACAAAGATTAAAAAGTAAACCTCTTAATAGCTGGCAACCAGTGTTAAGAATCCAGCATGGCTGACACAGAGGCATAGTGTGGCAAACCCAAAGTCAAATTGGCTGTCGAATTCTGTTGATGCTGGAGCCTTGTGAAAAGACTGGTGAAAGAAGCAAGGAAAAGAGCATTGCAATAGGTCAGTCGGTTCAGAATGATCACCTTGTCCACCTCCGGGCTCAGACCGAATGGGATAAGTGGCAGAATTTTGCTCAGCACCCGAAGCAGAAAATGACAGGTAGCAGAGAGATGACTGACTTGTTTCACTTGTTTCCAAAATGAAGCCAAGATTCCGTACAGTCTCCGCTAGGAAGGGGACATTGGTCCAGGAATAAGGCCAAACATCAATTTCTTTGTCCGCATAACATTTCATAGTGTTTTCGCCTTAACCAAATGGTAACTGTTGAGATACACTGACAAAAAGTATCAAAGGGAGCTGTGTCGGAACTATCCATAGAAATAACCAGGTGTGTATTGTCTGCATAATTTGTCCTATTTATGCCAAACAATCTTTTACATCTAGCCAATGGACATATATAAAGTTTAAAAACAGAGTGGTTGAGTGGAGACCCTGAGGACTCCGTGATTCAATGCCTTGAATTCAGATAGAAAAGATGGCAAATTGATCTCCTGGCATCTGCCCGTTAGATAGGATTTACACCCCTGCAGCACTGGCCCACAGATCCCAACTTCCACCAATCTGGTCAGCAAGATGGTTTTCAAGACTGGATAAAATGCTGCAGATAGTTCTAGTTGCAAAAAGAACAATTGATGGACAGAATTTAGAACAATGTCTTACATTCACCCCAGTACAGAGATCTGGGCCTAAATCCATCATTTTTTAGCTTCCCATGCCATTCCAGATTCATCCCAGCCATAATCAAATCAGTCTTGACCCTGCTCCCTATGGGAACAGTCCAGTCGGAACTGCCAGGCCAGGTCCTCCCTGGACTGGAAACAAGCATCCTAGGACCGGTTTCGGGGTTTCACTCCTCATCAGCCAGGCTAGCTTGACTCCAGTGGCATGGAGAGCGCGGTAGTAGCATCAGGGTCACAAACTCCCCATTGTCTGTATCCTTTGCAGTTACTTGGATGAGCTTCACATTTATAATAATGGTTCTTTGGTGAATCTGGCACTCTCTTCTGGCCATCCATATCTAGGTAGACATATGTATGATCCTCTCAAAGCTTTAGTGGTATTATAGTTATGTTGGGTACCATTGGCTATGGAAAGCTTTGGGTTTTCACCTCACTCCATGTCATTATGGGCACAGTTTCCAGTCCTGGAGTTTTTGCCTGAACGTATTTGCTATCAAGTGTGTTTGTCTTATTAGATCAGTGGACTTTCTTAGATGCACCCAACAGGTGTTGGGTATCTGACTATTTCTCAGATACCTCTTGAGGTTCTGCTGCCTGATATGTGACATGAAGGCATAGAAAACATGTTCCTATTCAGTGATATTTTCTATACTAGTATTTGCATTAGGCAAAAACATTATTTTTTCATCAGTTAAGTGCTCAATTTTCAACCATCACAAAGGTCGCCAAGATACCCAATTGACCCTTGCTCGAGCAAAACACTTTCGGCATTGACAGATCTTTTCCACTATCATTCAACCCTGTCCAGTAAGCCTGGAAAAAGTATACTCGATATGTCTCCTAAAATTTAACTTTTGCAAAGCTTTTTTATGCACAACGGCAAAGGTTTGCAGATTGTTCTTCTCTGTAAATTTCTCTCTGTAGAGGTTTTATATACAAACTGGCCTTGCACAACAAAGGGAACTTTCGGCCTGCTACGAGTTTGGTGGACAGGGTTACTCTGTCAGAAATGTGACGGATATCCCGTGCGCCAATTTACAATTTCATTATTTCCAATGGAACTTGTAATACGGCGGACTTGATTCCCTTCATGTTTGTGACAGAGTATCCCATCCACCAAACTCATGATCAGGCCCCATGCTTTCCACAAAATACATATTTTTCATAGAATCCTTTTGTTATTGTTAAGTTGGGATATGCACATTGCAAACTGTGGCAAAAGTCATGATGCGCAAGTATAAGGGAATAGGATGCAAGTTCACAACCATGTCACTTCGGAAAACAATCCACAGACCTTTGTGAAGACTGGAGATAAACTTAGCAGCTTTGCACACTATTGTTCATGTGACATAGGTAAAAGTCACATGTGCATTAAGATGGGTCTATGTAAGTGTTTCCTGGCCATCCAGTCCTTTGGTCATGATGGTTGAGAATTGAGGAGCCTGGTGTTGTGCTACTCGTCAGTGGGCAAGGGGCTGCAGATGGCATATACTGGACAGTTGGAGCCGACCCAGAGCATGCTACTCTTAGCAAAACAGGGAACGCACAGTCGGACATGTAGGTGCAAAACCACTCTGGTAATAAATAATAATAGAGCAAACCCAAGTTATAGGTCACTGATGGCACATCTCCGCAATGAGAATAATTTTATATACATTGACAGCTCATACAGCACTGATCCTTAAACGTTTCTATTCATCCACCCACTGACTCATTCACTCACTTACCCAAACACAATAAAACACATGGAATGACCAGCATATGCAAGATAAATCAGAAGAACAAACAAAAACGTATTGCCTTCTAACTGTGGTGGCCATATGTTTGCAGTAGCAAATACAATCAAACATATCAGAGGGTGGTCATCTTACAATAGTATTGTACAAAGTTCATAATTTTAAAGTTCAAGCATGGCCATCACTTTTGGAACCAACATGTTGGCCATCTTTGACAGGTCAAACAATTATACAGTATGGGTAATACCACTGCATGACGATTACCTGGATTAGAAGCAGCAGCTGCACAGAATACAACCTTATGCAAACAAAATGGGTGGCAAGCAAGCGGGCCATTAGCACAGTGTAAAGAGCTGTAGCAAGTGCTTAATTTAAGGCGTTGTTTCTGGTGTCCGGTGTTCGGCACCGGTACTTAATTGTCAACAGTCTGCCACAAGTTGGCGCTGTCTAGCTAATTTAGAGGTGACCACAACAACAGTTGTTTATTAATTGAATATACATGAAAAATTACTATCACCTGCTGCCCAAAATATTCTTATAGCTTTGGGGGCATGAACTAGTCCATATTGTCACACTTAAAGGAGTGTGATGGTAAGTAATTGTGTTGTTACTATCATTGGCAGCATAGCAGGGGACATGTGTAGTGCAAGCAGGAGTGGCCTCCTGACGAGACCCCAGCACTTTTTTTTTTTTTAACAAATTAAGCACTGCTGTAGCATGTTCTAAAAAATGAAAGGAAAAAAAGGAGAAGGAAAAGCTTAAATGGAACGTAAAAGGAAATCCGGAAAACCAACGCACTGGCCCAGCAGTCCTGGCTTTGAAGCACAAACATTTTTAGACGGATGTGCACATGTGGTTAGACAAATGGCATCTAGTATTTCCACTGTAATAGCCCACAAAAATGGGTATTATAACTGGCGGGGAGTCTTACAAAATTTACAAAACCAAAATTAAAAAAGTACAAAAATATCCACATTTAAAAAAAAAAACCTTAAAACAAATTGAGACATTTTTACCATCATTTTTTCTAACGTGATTCTACATACGAGCAGTAATTCATTTACTTGAATAGTGTTACCAATGTAATTAATAGCAGAAACTCAAGTTTCAGCTGGAATAGTAACTCAAATCAATAATGTTAACATATGTGATTGACACAATTGTTTGCAGTCTTACTATATTTACACGCAGACATCTAATGCATTTTCTGTGCTCCGGAATTTGTTTTTATAGTATTTTTTGTATTTATGTATTTTTTTGTATTGATAGAGAGTAAACGCAGCTTGAGCATTTATGTTGAAAGCAATTGTATAGTGAAGCAGTGTACGATGAGTATTAGAACTCTCGTTATTAATGGATAGGCCTACGTGTGCCTCTTTAAAGGATGTTAGAAAGCAGGATTTGAGCACAGTCCAAGGCCATTCTTCCACTGGCCTTGCACAGCACATACTCTTCAAAGAACACTGCCCTTGGCAGGAGAGTACAGACAGAAAAATAATTTCTTCATTGCAAGGAAATAATTCGTATTTCTCTGCAAGCAAAGAATTGATGTTATATGGTAAAACACTCTGTAGGAACAATTCATGGATTTATTGTCAAGGTCACTAATCATTAGTTTGTTTCTTCCACATTTGCTGAATTGTTTATTTGTGGTTAAACGTAAGCAGAAGGTGTTTACTCTGTGCAGGAAGATATAAACTTGCTTCACAAACTTTAAAATTGGCCCATATTCTTCTTTGCAAGCATTGATATATGCTCTGTTAAAGAGAAGTAGGACGTCAGTCCTGCAGTATACAGACGGCCATGACTGGTACTGTAGACTAAGGTACGACTCATGTACAAATAGTGCTTTAGTTGAGCCGGAGAAGACAGGTGGAGGCAGCCAGCACTCAGTTTTAGGGACCGCTAATTATTTTTTCTCTTCAGACTTTGAGCAAGAGAGAGAAAAACACAAAAGCGATAAAGGAGGATGAAGAGAAAGGCAGGAAACAGGGGTGAAACGAACCTGAAAAGTGATAGAAAGTGTCTGGGAGAGTCAAAAGGTGGATGAAAGAGATATGAGATGGAATAAAGACACTATGCTATTCAGCAGCGGGACATTCAACAGTGCCTGCTTCTCGGCATTGCTTTGGACTCTGGGATTTATTCTTTTTAAAACCAAGCCTTGGGTAGTGTTACAATCGGGATCAAATCAGTGATTAATTTGAGCCGGTGGTTTCCTGTGTTCGACACTGGCACTTAATTGTCGCCACCGGCACTTATGACAGCTGCCACATGGTGGCGGTGTTTGTACAATTCAGAGATGAGCAGAGAAGCGATTGTTTCTTAATTCAGTATGCATTAAAAGCAACTAATACCTGTAACCAAAGCTATTTATTTTTATAGCTTTTGAGGGGCTGGAATACGCTGAATTGTCACACTTGCTGCAGTGTGCTTGTTAGTAGTTGTGTAGGTACTGTCATTGGCAACGCTGGCGGTGGCAATGGGTGGTGCAAGCTGCAGAGTTCTCCGGGCTAGAGCCCTGACACTTTTATTTTTTTTACAAATCAAGCACAGGGTCAAATAATTTGATTCAACACAAAGACTAGGATCTCATACAAAATGATTAGATTGTGAGATACAATTTTTTTTTTTGGTCATGGTTGGCCTCACTCGAAATATTGTTTCATTTCTAACATTATTGGTGTTAACACTGGAAAAGAAGGATGAACATTACAAGGTGCACGAAGCAAGCCAAGGTTTCCTCAGACAGATTAGCCTGGTCATCAGCATACAAGTAAAGTACTGAATACACTTATGGGCCGGTGAGACAACGCCTGGGTTGCACCTCCATAACCTAAATGAGCCCACTCCTATCAAGGTATGGTACCATAATATGAAATATTGTCTGGAACAATTATTATGCATAAATATAATTTACAAAACTTCATTAGAGTTAATAATAGAAAACATATGTGTTATGGCACAATATCTTTGTAATCAATATTTACGGCTTAATATTTCTGTCATTCAATATTTTTTAAAGATTGATATATTTATAATATATATATTATATATATGATAGTATCTATATATATTTATATCTATATCTATATATATATATACATAATATAGGTCATATATTATTTTCGAAAGCTCTGTGATATAGTTCATATACAGTTGAAGCAACAGAGAGCGATTTGGAACTGTAGTACATATGTTAATGTTATGTTATTTTTTTATATTTTAGAGCTCTCTACTACTTGTTCTGGTGCTGAAGGGAGAATAGACCTGTTCTGACAGAAAGACCCCCGCATGGTAGGAGATGTGTACCCATGCCCTTCGTGCCCAACTGTATTGTTGCTTGGCTCACTAATGCAGATTGTTTTTGTCTTAGGAGAACACGATTAATGCGTGTGCACCATGACATAGGCCTGTCTCACGCACTGTGGTCTTGTTGGACCAGGCAGGGTTTCCAAAGCCCTACCCTCATCATGGTGGAAGGCTACCAGCTTCACCAGGAGTTAAGCAGCACAAGTACAGTGGTGGCAGCATACCATGCAGTAATCAGTAGTAGTGAACAGGACCTTTTATCCTGTGTCACTGGTCTGAGGCCTACAGGCTCACTCAATGATTTAAAAGTTCAGTGGCTGTGTGCTCAACTCACTCCTGGCCTACATGGTAGATGTGGAGTGCTGCGTAGTGCAGGAGTAGTGACTCTGCATTAGTTCTGTATGTGTGTGGGAATGGTACCGTACAAGGAAAGTGCAGCACTGTGCAGTACACGTGTGGTTAGGAAGCATGCATGCCTGAAAGAAATATATTGAATGAGAGATGTAGTGCTGAGTAGTGGGTGCGCAGGGATTGCATGAGCTGGGTGTATGTGTTTAAGTTTATTATTTATTGCACAATTACTTAAAATCATTGCAATCATTACAAATGAAGCCATTATAAATAATAATTTGTGTTAAAAAGGTACAGCGTAGCTCTTAAATACCTCATCAATAAGAAGCTGCTATTCAAATATCTGTCAAGAGTTAAAATATAGCGCCGGCACAAAAGCTTTTTGAATCTATGACCCCTGATAGTATTCAGACTTCAACAAGGTTATTACCGCTGTCATAAATCTCATGAAACCAGCTGCCAATTGCACAGAGTCCCCTCTCAAGCACTCCTCTAGCACTCCTAGGCAGGTTCGGACATTCAAAATATGCCAAATTGGCCGACGCTAAAACCTTCTCAATTAGTTCAGTTCCTTGCAGATGCAGAGCACATGGGTCTGTGATTCCTCCCCTGTGAAGTAGAGGTGAAATTGCTTTTCTGAGGGTGTATGTGTGCTTCACGTGAAGTACACTACATGAAGGGTGTAGAGTTGTGTAGGGCACATAGTGAGTGTGTATTGGCAGTGCAGGTGTTTTAAAATAGGCAAACACTGGTTAAAGATAGAAAAGCTTCAATACTGAACAGTGCATGCAGATCAAGGTTGTGTACTGAATGCTTGTGTGCATGTAAGGGCAAAATGCATAGCGGTATTAGTACTGAACAGAAAGTGTGCTATGAATGTACACTGAGAGAGTATGCCTGCAATGTACATTACACGAAGAACCCTGGGTTCCAGCTTAGGAAGCCCTAGCCTGCTTGGTGAAGACGTGAGAAGTAGAGGACCTGTCCTGGCCAAGTTTGTGAATTGCTGCATTCCAGGGATATGAGATGAGACACACCCAGAGAACAGACTCCCTTTGCACTTCAAAGACTGCTCTTTGATTCAGTAATAGATCACAAGGAAGGGGCCTGGACATATCTCAGGAAGGGAGATGGGGGCGATAAGAGGATCATAAAGAGTAGGACTGGAGGTTTGGGATTAAACCTTTGATGCACACATCACTGTGGCTGACATCCAGGTGTCAACTCTGGTCTCTCCCATGAATTATATTGTTAACAATAAGCTTCTGAGTCGTGCCTGCTGTGGCAGGCCTCTTTCATGAAGGAAGATCAAAAGGAGAGGTACCCACTTCAAAAGAAGCAGACCCCCAACATAAAACTTTAAAAACCCAGGCCCTAAATCTCATTTGGTGCCTGAAAAAGGACTATAAGAAGGAGAGGTTGAGACCCCAAAAATTGTCTTCTGCGAAGCAGGCAGATGGGCTTTGTGAGATGGGGAAGCTCTGCAAGACTTCTCCATGTGACCAGGCAGGACAAGCTAGTCTCTCTGCTGGGTAAGAGGACATCTCCCAGGGAAACCAAGACCACCTACCCGGGAGCCTGGAGCACTTTCGCCTGCCTGCTTGCCAAGACCAATGTGCGCTGTTAGGAAGAGGAGAGCGTTGGAGGGAGCGATTTCCAGTCCAGCCCTACTGTAAGGACTTCCTGTGCGAGGTATGAGGATTCAGCTGTCCACCGATCGGCCCGTAGCCCATGGGAAGTACTCTTTTTGGTGACCCCTGTATGCCAGGAGAGGGCCGCTGTAGACTGAGCCATGTGTTGAGCCAAGTGGGTCTCGTTACACCGCCGTGATGAAGTAACCCCATAAGCCAGAGGGGGCCACCTGTAAAATATTTCCATGAAGGCCAAGACTGGTGACTGTACGTGCCGGAGCACAGAGACTGGAAGAGCCTGCGCCAGTAACACCACATACCGCTGCAACCCCATATGACTGACCTGTATCTACATTCCTCCCCGAGGGAGCCTTGACTGCTCGACTGCAGCTACCACTGGGAGTCCCGTGCAGAAGGGGTATTTGGCCCAGTTGCTCAGGACCAACAGTAGGCCATTCCCTAGGACAGCTGAAGTAAAAGGCCTCAACCACCATAGTTGTGCCCAGTAGCCCATGTGTGCCTCATGGCACGCAGAAAGGGGTTCTGACAATAACTATTAAAAAAAAGATGATAAACCAGAAACTATTGCGAGTACAGGCAGTTTTTTAGCACCTTACAAAAGCATAGAAGATCCTGGGTTTTTATGAAATGTTACTGGATGTGAATTAAACTGCTTCTTGGTAGTGATAGAAAAAGAATTATGTCCAGCAATCCTGCTTAAACCTAGGAACCACCACTAGAGAGGCTTTAGTAGATTTTAAATTTCGACTTGGAGAGTAGTGGATGAATTTCCTCTTGAGGTAGCTGGACCCTGTATCATAGAAAGCTCTGTGTATACAGAACAACTATTTAAAAGTAATTCTCTTAATAATGTGTAGCCACTGTAAAGAATCCAGCACAGCTGATGCAGAGGCATGGTGTGACAGCCAAAGCCAGCTTCACAACCACATTCTGAATACCCTACAGCCTTGTCAAAAGGCTGGTGGTAGAACCAAAGAAAAGAGACCTGTTATAGTCCAGTCAACTCAGAATGATCGCCTGGACCACCTCCGGGCTCACGGAGGATGGGAGAAGTGAAAGAATTTTGTGCAGGACTTGGAGAAATAAAAGACAGGTAGCAGAGAGATGATTGACCTGTTTTACTGGATTTGTATCCAAAATTAAGCCAAGAATCCATTCCATCTCAGCTGGGCAGGGTGCATTGATCCATGGAGGAGGCCAAATATCAATTCAATTCAATTCAAAGATAGCTTTATTCGGTATTTGACAAAACACCATATAAGCACACATTACAAAAATACGGTTAAAACAGTGTTATTTACATACTAAAAGGTGATAGAAGGGTCGAGGTAAATATGACATATTTATGTATTATATGATGTTATTAGGCACAAAATAATACTTCTACAAACCCTCAACCTTCTAATCACTTCTCATAGACCCTCTACATTTTATAATAAACGACAGAAATTTTATCATCACTCCAATAGTACATTCGTCTTGAAGCAGATACAATCTGTGGAGAGCTGCTTTACAGCTTCTCAGGCCCCACAGTTTTAACAGAGGCAATAGATGTTTTTTCCTACCCCATTGATAGTACTTGCAGAACAATATGCAATGTATGTTAGACTGGGTGGCTATTCCGTCACACGGGCAATTAATCATTTTCACTGACCAATCATTCGGTGTAGGGAACGTTATTAACCTGAAAAAACAGTCTGTCCTCAGACGAGCCAACAGCATTCTATGGTAAGGGGAGATATTTGGCGCTAGATAAGGATGTAAACCATGTTCGTGCAAAATCTGGCGGTGGGCTATAATGGTAGATTTATTCCCATCTAAATAGTATCTCCTCTCCTCCAATAGGCCAAGACACGTCTCTTTTAGTGCTTTTTTGGGGATTTGGGCGCATGATATTGGGTCTGAAAAGAGTTCTGGGTTGCCGATGGAGTTCAAGAGTTTTTTAACGTAGGCTAGCCAAGGTTGTTTAGCGCCATTTCCTTGCTGCAGGCAATCCTGAATTACCTCCCTATTAAAGGTTGTGTCCTCGCATGTCCAGATCTTATGCCACAACATCACTGGCGCTATCTTTATAATGTCACTAATGTGAAATCTATCCAGTTCGTTGTGGCAGATAGTAGTAGATGTGGAACGCGGGACTCCTAAGAGGTACCTCAGGAAGGCATTCTCCACCCTTTGAATTTCGGAACTATCTGCAAGTCCCCAAATCCCCGCCCCATAAACAGCTGTGGACACACATTTAGCTGCATAGATCTTAAGTAGTGTGTCTACCGGTTTCCCGCCCAGTTTTTTAGCAAATTGCTTAACCGCCCCTATTGCGCGGGCAAAAGCCAGGTTTCGGGAGGTAACCGCGGCAGACCATGTCCCCCTATTATTAAAAATGATACCCAAATAGGAAAAAGTTTTCGACATCGCTATCTTTGAATTATTAACAAAGGTTTTGCAGTCTGGTACTTTTTTTCTCGTTGTACATGACATCGTGAAAGTTTTCCCCACATTTATTATAAGGCCTCTAGAGCTCATGAAAGTTGCAAAGCCTGTTAGTGCCTTTTGGAGTCCCCGCTGAGTGCGGGCCATAATCACCGCATCATCAGCGTATAGCAATAACGGGACTGCGAGTCCGTTTATCTTGGGGTAATCCACCTCCAGGTCATTCATCGAGTCTGCTACCTCGTTTATATACAAATTAAATAAAAACGGTGCAAGGATGCAACCCTGGCGAACGCCCTTTGCAATTGGGAATTTTCTGGTTTGTTCGCCATTTTTGCCATATCTCACCGTAGCTCCTGCATCTCTGTAAAGTTCCTGGATAAAAGTTAGGATGTTTTTATCTATCCCCATATTAGTCAGGGTTTTCCACAGGGTTCCATGATCCAGACAATCGAAAGCCGAAGTTAAATCGACAAATGTCAGGAACAAGTTCCCTTTTTTTGATCCAATATATTTGTTTATTATAAGGGACAGGTTTAAACCCTGCTCTATGGTTCCCACCCCCGACTTAAAACCATATTGGAATTTTGAAAGTATCCCGTTAGTCTTGGACCAGGTTTGTAGTTTGGTTAGTAACACCCTGCCAGCAACCTTCATTAAATTATCTAACAGAGAAATTGGGCGATAACATTTTGGGTCTTGTCTATCTCCTTTTTTAAATATTGGAATGACTATCGCTTCCTTCCATGTTTTAGGGAAACCCAAATTGGTATAAGCATTTAGAACATTTGCCAGTAAGGGAGCCCAGAGATCTACATTCCCTTTAAATAGGTCAATGGGTACACCGTCAGGCCCTGGAGCTTTTAGGCTTGCACTCTGGGAAATCGCTTGTTCCAGGTCTGCAGGGGTGAACATTACTTTTAGTGGGAAATTTCCCTGTGGTTGTAAAAGGATCTCCCTCCCCTCAGCCAACTCCTCTTGTAAGGTCGACATAAGTAAGTCTTTCTTATAAAGAGCAGTAAAATGCTTGACCCAGACATCTTCAGCTATGCCAATTTCCATGGAATCTACCTTCCTATCTAGAAAAAAGGGGGCATTTACCTCTTTCCAGAAGGACGTATTATCCCTTAGTGCACTTGCCTTTATCAAGGCTTCCCAAGCTGCATTTTTGAGTTCTTTCTTTCTTGTCAGGAGAGTCAGCTTATAAGCTTGTCTAGCCTCCTTGACTTGTCTGCTATCCCTGGGTATAGTCTTTAAAGCCTGTAAAAGTGTTTTGTGGGCACTTGTGCAGGCTCGGTTAAACCAGCCATATGTTCTCGTTTCCTCCCTTGCCTTTAATTTTTTAGTTAGCTTGGCGTTTATTTCTGCTTTAATCTCATCATATGCCTGTATTATTTGTTCTGGGTTAATGCTTGGTTCCAGGCAGGTGTTAAATTGACTAGTTTCTTTCAGTAGTAGATCTTTCAGAAAATTCGTGGGTTCAATTTTTGCCCATTTAATGGCATAGCCATTTTTCCTGGCCAGTGCCACTGAACGGCCATGCAATATATCCGTGGTGGTTATTTTTTGCGTGCCCCGTTTCCCTAATTTAAGGGAAGTGCTAATGGGAAAATGGTCACTTATTGCTAGGCCCTCCGTTTCAAACCCACCCACCCAACCTTGGTTCCTATTTGAGACCAGGATGAAGTCTATTACAGTACCTGCCCCATGACCAAAAAAGGTTGTTTGAAACACTACGGGTGGCTGGCAAAGTTCATTTGCAAAAGCCAAATCCCATTCATGCATGAATTGATTTAGCAGATTTCCCGCTAGGGAATGTTCAAAATGTGTGGTGGGATCCCCTTGTGAGTCAAAAATGCCACATTTTTTTGTTTGGCTATAGGGACATAAATGACAATTAAAATCCCCTGCTATGATTAAGCAGTCTGCCACCTGACCGCCTTTGGTTAGCAATGAATCCAGTTCCGCTATTAGAGTTTTTACCTCTACTTTTGGCATATTATTATAAAGGTTTATCAGAAAAAAGGAGCGCCCATTTAATTTAAAAGACAATCCTAGTAGTGAACTCCCTACACCTGCTTTTGGCCCATTTGCCTCGTACATGTTCTGTTCTATGTTACAGAGGTTAGAGGTAAAAATACAAAGTCCCCCCGAACCCCTGCCTCGGTTACCCTGGATCGGGGGAACGTAGAAAGTACTGAAACCCTCTACTGATGTCTCATATGGGTCCCAACACTCCTGTAGGCAGACTATATCCTGCTTTTCCATGAAAGTTAAAAATAGCTGGTCACGCGCTTTTTTCGCAAGCCCAGCAATATTCCAGGAAGATATCTTAAGCAGATGAAACCCCTCAGTGATGAGGCAGGGTTCTTCCTGCCTAAGTTGTGAGACCATGCCCTCTTGCAAGGCTTCGATCTCATTATCGAGTTGGGTCTTGGTCCTATCTACTGTACTCAGATATGGTTTTATGTTAATAATTTCAGTTATTGTCCCAGTTCCGTTCTCAGTCCGTAACCTGCTGGAATTTTCTGTTAACTGCTGGCTTAGTCGGTTACCTCCAGACGAGTCTTGCACTAGTGTAATCTCTGGCATCACGGGGTTAGTATTTTCTACTAGGGAAGGGACGTCATGGATCTTATGTAGGGGAGCAGTGACTTCTAAAAGGGAAGGGACGTCATGGATCTTATGTAGGGGAGCAGTGACTTCTAAAACCCCTGTGGTGACCTTTATTGGTCAATCAACCATGTCTAGACAGTCAAATCTGTTCCTCATGGGAACCCCCTCCCAGTAGTCGAAATTTGAGTTGCCTCTACTATGGTACCAGGGGCGGGAATTCCAGCCTCTGTTCCATCCATTATTATTGTTATTCCTATTTCTGTTTCTATTAGTGTACCCCACCTGTGTCCAAGGCCAGTCCTGAGCATCCTCCCATCCAGTTTTATTTTCATAATTCGGGGTATTTAACGGAGGATAAAAATAGGAAAGGCGCTGTACATCCACCCCCCCCCTTTTTTCAAGTGCTGGCCAGGAAGAGATATAGTCAGCCATAGCAGGATCGTCACAGTTGACTATAACGCAGTCACCCTGTAAGCTTTTTTTAGTTTCCCCGATCCAAAACACTCTTCTAACTGAGTTAATTCTGTTATAATGCGATGGCTGTATAGGTCTATTTTGGCTAAGCCATTGCAGAACTTTGTTTCTCAGTGACCACTGGGACTCATCCGCTCCCTCTATTAGTTCTGAGACCCCTGTTAGGACAACAGTGAACGGGGTGGCCTCAGGTGGGAGATGGAATGGCCGTCTAGGTCTAAATCCCGTCCTCTGTTTCCCCTGTACTTGAGAGGGCTGAGATTTCTGGAGTTTTTGTGTATTCTCCTTTAGGTTTGCTAGCTGAGTATTTAGGGCTACTAGAGCTGGGGTGGGTTGTGCGTTATCGCTAGTGGTGACGAGTTGGCCCATTCCCTCTGCAGTTTGGGGTTTAGGAATATTTTGTGGATTCTGTTTGACGTTTTTGGTGGTCAGGATGTTCCCTACTTTATCTGGTCCACAGGACTTTGGGCAAGCGGCTGGTGTTGTAGATGGTTGAATTGGTTTAGCCGATTTGGCCAATTTACTTGGTTGTTTGATCTTCCCCTCGCCCATGTCTAAGGTACTAAGTGACTTCTGCATAAATGCAGGAGTATTTAGTTTGGCGAGTTGTTTTTCAATTACCCTTAGGCTTTTCTCCAGGGGTTTCAGATGGTATTTTAACAGTTCCCCCATGCTGTTTGTGAGAAAGTCGTGTAGTGTCACACATGAGGTACAAGGTTTTTGTATGCCCCCTACTGCGCCTAGTGTATCAAGGTTCTCCAGTGGCGTGATGTTCCGTGGGGGCGTATTTAGAATCACACTATTGGTTGGTGATGGTGTTTGCAACAGTACGGTGTTGTTGCTGTCTATATTCAGGTTGCTAGGAATCCCACCATTTGGTGGAACTAATAGATGCACATGTGGGTTCGCCCCCTTATTTAACCTCTTATGTATGGCGCCCTCCCTAGCCCCCGTGATGTTTAGTTCTGTGGCCGTTTCATAATTATGTAGGGATTGTAAATCTGGTGTTTTTTCCAGATCCTCCCTAGAATCAGAATCGGAACCTAGTGACAACTGTGTTGCTGACAAATCCACAGTGTTTGAAACTGTGTGAACTAGTGCACTTGTTTGATTCAGCAGGGGTATAATCGACCCCTTTTGTATAGGGGTTTGTGCTGAGGCCAGCGGGCCCATAGACGATCTTTTTCTGGCCATCTCTAATTCGTGAGACACCCGTCGATCTATCAGTTGGATAGTGTTGTCAATGGCTGCATTGGCCTTGTGTAGAAATAGGTCAAGTGGACCCGTTATATCGGTGGTTTTGTCTGTTTTTTTGCTTCTAGTGACTCTGGACATGATTATGATTAAGCACTCTGCGTCACAGGGGCAATAACTTGTGGGTCGCAAGCAGAACTGGTGTCACTGTTACAACTAGAATATGAGTTCCCACTAATTTATGACCACACAGGACAGCAAGAAAACGGAGAAAAATATAGACATGAAGACAAAAATAGAAATACCGTGGCCCAGTCCAGTCCTGCACAGTCTGTAACGGGCTGAAACGGGCCCGCCCTTGGCCCGGGCTTCGCCTCGCGCTTCTCCTCGCGCGCGTCCCGCGTTGCGTGAAGTATGGTTTAATTTAAAGGGGGAGTAAGAGGGCGTTACCGCCGGGGGAAGAGGCACCAGGTGATGGAAGCAAAGGCTTCTGGTCCTCGCAGTCCCCCGGTGCAGGCAGCCAAACTAGAGTGGGGTCTAGCGCACGCTGGGAGCTATTGGACACTCCGTCGATCAAGGAGGAGCTCCCACCAGCAGCGCGACCTCGAAAAGTTTCTGCAGGCAAGTTTGGCGCAAATCCGCTTCCCAGGCGTCCCTCAACAGGCAGTAAATTGGATTTTGTGAGTGGCACCCGCGAAGCGGGTGTCACGAAGGATAAATAGAGAACAGCAGGTGATGGGCGTTACCGCCGGGGGAAGAGGCACCAGGTGATGGAAGCAAAGGCTTCTGGTCCTCGCAGTCCCCCGGTGCAGGCAGCCAAACTAGAGTGGGGTCTAGCGCACGCTGGGAGCTATTGGACACTCCGTCGATCAAGGAGGAGCTCCCACCAGCAGCGCGACCTCGAAAAGTTTCTGCAGGCAAGTTTGGCGCAAATCCGCTTCCCAGGCGTCCCTCAACAGGCAGTAAATTGGATTTTGTGAGTGGCACCCGCGAAGCGGGTGTCACGAAGGATAAATAGAGAACAGCAGGTGATGGGCGTTACCGCCGGGGGAAGAGGCACCAGGTGATGGAAGCAAAGGCTTCTGGTCCTCGCAGTCCCCCGGTGCAGGCAGCCAAACTAGAGTGGGGTCTAGCGCACGCTGGGAGCTATTGGACACTCCGTCGATCAAGGAGGAGCTCCCACCAGCAGCGCGACCTCGAAAAGTTTCTGCAGGCAAGTTTGGCGCAAATCCGCTTCCCAGGCGTCCCTCAACAGGCAGTAAATTGGATTTTGTGAGTGGCACCCGCGAAGCGGGTGTCACGAAGGATAAATAGAGAACAGCAGGTGATGGGCGTTACCGCCGGGGGAAGAGGCACCAGGTGATGGAAGCAAAGGCTTCTGGTCCTCGCAGTCCCCCGGTGCAGGCAGCCAAACTAGAGTGGGGTCTAGCGCACGCTGGGAGCTATTGGACACTCCGTCGATCAAGGAGGAGCTCCCACCAGCAGCGCGACCTCGAAAAGTTTCTGCAGGCAAGTTTGGCGCAAATCCGCTTCCCAGGCGTCCCTCAACAGGCAATAAATTGGATTTTGTGAGTGGCACCCGCGAAGCGGGTGTCACGAAGGATAAATAGAGAACAGCAGGTGATGGGCGTTACCGCCGGGGGAAGAGGCACCAGGTGATGGAAGCAAAGGCTTCTGGTCCTCGCAGTCCCCCGGTGCAGGCAGCCAAACTAGAGTGGGGTCTAGCGCACGCTGGGAGCTATTGGACACTCCGTCGATCAAGGAGGAGCTCCCACCAGCAGCGCGACCTCGAAAAGTTTCTGCAGGCAAGTTTGGCGCAAATCCGCTTCCCAGGCGTCCCTCAACAGGCAGTAAATTGGATTTTGTGAGTGGCACCCGCGAAGCGGGTGTCACGAAGGATAAATAGAGAACAGCAGGTGATGGGCGTTACCGCCGGGGGAAGAGGCACCAGGTGATGGAAGCAAAGGCTTCTGGTCCTCGCAGTCCCCCGGTGCAGGCAGCCAAACTAGAGTGGGGTCTAGCGCACGCTGGGAGCTATTGGACACTCCGTCGATCAAGGAGGAGCTCCCACCAGCAGCGCGACCTCGAAAAGTTTCTGCAGGCAAGTTTGGCGCAAATCCGCTTCCCAGGCGTCCCTCAACAGGCAGTAAATTGGATTTTGTGAGAGGCCAAATATCCATGGGAAACAGACTAACCAAATTGTTGTCGGTGAACAGCAACATCACTGTTTTCTCCGCAATAAATTTCATAGAGTTTTGCCTTAGGCAAATAGTAACTGCCAACATACATTAATCAAAATGATCAAACAGAGCTGTAGATGAGCTATCCATCGAGACAACCAGCTGAGTATGATTTGCATAATGCATACAGTTTATGCCAAGTTATCTGTCATGTCTGTCCTGTGGACTAATATAATGATTGAAGAGAGTAGGACTGAGCACAGATCCCTGTAGGACATCCAATTCAACAGATTCAATACTTTGAATTCGGTTTGAAATAGGTGACAAACTGGCTGTCCTTTGTCCTTTAGATAGGATTTACACCCCTGCAGCACTGGCCCACGGATCCCCACTTCCACCAATCTGGTCAGCAAGAAGGAATGCAAGACTGTATCGAATGCGGCGGAGAGGTCTAGCAGCACCAGGGCCACACACTGTCCTCTATCTATATCATCTGCAGTTACTTGGATGAGATCCACATTTATAATAACGGTTCTTCAGTGAAACTGGCACTCTCTTCTGGCCATTTGTTCCTGGTGAAATATATGTATAATGCTTCCAAAGCTGTAGTAATATTGATGTAGTTATGCATCTTGGGCTATGGCCAGCTTAGGGTGGTCACCTCACTCCATATTATTATACACACTGTTTCCAGTCCTGGACATTTTGTTTGAAAATAATTGCTATCAGGTTTGTTAGTCTAATTAAGTCAATGGGCTTGGTTAAATGCACCCAACAGGTGCTAGGTTTTGGCTGATTTCTAAAGCATTTCTTGTGGCTCTGCTGCCTAATGTGTTCCATGAAGGTATGGAAAAGATATTTCTATTCAGTGAGTGATATCTACTACACTAGTATGGGTATTAGAGGAAAGCATATTTTTTCATCAAAGATGTGCCCAATTTTCAACCTTCACAAAGATCACCAATATTCCCAGTTCACCCTTGTCCGGACAAAACCTTTTCTGCATTGAGAGATAATTTTCACTCTTTAGAGGGATCTTTTTCACTAACATCTAACCCATTCCACTAAATCTGGAAAATGTATGGCTAAAATTTACCTTTTGCAAAGCTTTTCTATGCACAATGGCATCAGGTATGCAGCTTATTTATCTGGTAGTTGAAAATCATTTTATTTTTTTATTTGTGACACAGGTTTAGATGAGAATCATGATTTACAAGTATGAGGACACAGGAAAATAGTTCAAAACCTTAGTCACTTTGAAAGATTTCCATAGAATTTTGTTAAGACTGCAAATAACTTTTGCAGCTTTGCACAGCATCGTACACTTGGCATAGATAAAGGTCACATGTGCATTCAGATGGGATCTATAGAACTGTCTAGAGCATGCTACTCTTGATAACCCAGGAAATGCACAATTAGACAAATAGTTGCAGAGCTGCTCTGTGTAATAAGGCACAACCAATACATAGGTCACCAATAGCACATCTCCCCAGTGAGAATAATTATATTTGCATTAACATCTTTTACAGGAAAGTAGAGAAGTCCTTCTTTGATCTTATAAATGGTGATCTTTTCTCCTCAGTTCAGTGGCAGATACTCACCCCAACCACCCAAGCTCAAAAATGCTTTCTTCCATCTAAAGGAGATGTAGTGGGTCAGCATCATTCTCTCTGCTGCGAAACGTGATATTGTGACATTAAAAGCAAACAACCCGGTGATGTTAGGAATTAATGTTATTTTAAAAACATGGACACATTTTAAATGTGGGAGAAAAGATTCATACCAAGCAATGGAAATGCCAATAGATCTCATTTATAAATTAAAGTACCTTTTCAATAACTGGTGCGTTTAGGCAATTAGTGTTGTAAAGAATGAGTTTTAAAAACAAATTTCGACTTGCGGACTATATCAGAATTACACTTTTAGAATGTGTTTAAAGTGCTGCAAAAATTATTTCACATTGAAAATAATACGTAGGTAAAATGTGCTTGCTTTCAATGTATATGAAAATAATGTTAAGATTTTCTTTTTGTACTAGGCTATCATTCTTAAATGTGCCTCTTTATTTAGATCCAAGCCCTTTTCTTTATCTCTTGTTCATTGCTAAGTAGATGTTTATTTAGGAAATCTTGCCTAGCACCAGCATCTTGCTAAAGAATGTGCTGACTTCAAGCCTATGTTTCCTTAGCCTCATCACACCATATTAGATCATTCGTATAACAATGGACCTTGCTGAATCCATAATGAATATACTGTTAAAATGAACTATAATTTAGATATATGTTAGGTATGCTTAACTAGAACATCATTGATATATATGTTTCAGAGTATTTCACTAGCCATTGTATTCACAATAGACACTGAACGCCGCTTTTAGCTTAGGTAAAAAGGTTCTCATGAGATCTTTCCTCCATGTTGCTAACACTTGAAACAGTGTTTTACTATATACCTGAGTGAATGTTTATCGTGAGAATCAAGAGGAGAAGCAGCGGATGTTGACGACACCATCAGATGAGCCATTTCCATTGGCTGAGAGAATCGAACACCTACTAAGTTTTGTTACATTACTGTCGGATTTTATATTAATGTGTGTTCCTAGTGAGTTAGGGAGGATTCATGGTTCCTGATTTCTAATTCCTTCTTCCAGCATGACTCTGCTATGGGAGAGTCACTCTATTTGTCCCTCACCCTTCATTGCCAACAGCTACTGCGGAAGGTGACTTTAATCTGATTTCTCTGATCAATGCTACTGCAATGATCATTCCTCTATCACTGATATTATGACAGTTGCTACTGCAGCTATGGGGAACTCGTCTGTTTCCAGAACGACTCTTTATGAGAAGTTCTAGTCTTTGACAATGCTTCAAAATCTTGCTCTGTTCTGAAAAGGAACTCTTCATGGTTTTCTCATCATAGGGTATGTTAGGTCCTTAGCTAGTTAGTGACTCTTTCCTTTATGGATTATGCTGTCACTAATCAAACTTTTATTCAATATTACTGTAAATTGGATTTCTCTGAATAATGATGATGAAACCATACTAATCCTTTAAGATAAATAAATGTTTTTAAAACGGATCCAACCTCTCATCATTGACTGAATTTTAAGGATGTGGCAGTTGGTGATCTATGCATGACTTGTGTTTTGTTCCAGCTCCATTCGCACCAAGGTGGCAAAGGCCAATATGACCTTTCTAGCGCCATGAGGATTCCAAAGGCCGAGATCTGTAAGTCAGGGTGTTTAGTCTTAAATACCATTTGGCCAATCCTATAGGCACTAACAATATCTGGTAGCAGAGGATAAGGGTCACTTCCCAATTAGAGCATTAAAAATAGAACCCAAGATATAGTAAATATTTCCAGTGTCCAGATCCTGATGGCATGGTGAATCAGAATTTAGAGGCAGTTGCGATTTTGGCAGTTGTAGTTTTGAAGGTGTGAGTATTAATAGGGTGCAAATGTTATGCTTGTGAGTGTCTTTTCAGGTGCATGAGTGAGTGATAGAGACATCGAGTTGTTGAAAAGGAGGAGTTGAGTTTCAGGCTCATTGAAGTCAAAAGATCCCGGGATAATAACAGAG
The DNA here is from genome assembly GCF_964204655.1 of Triturus cristatus. Taxonomy (NCBI): domain Eukaryota; kingdom Metazoa; phylum Chordata; class Amphibia; order Caudata; family Salamandridae; genus Triturus; species Triturus cristatus. Next base: position 887,172,120 of record NC_140594.1, read on the forward strand.
TTTTAAACTTGTTTACAGGAGAGGTAGATATGGAGTATGAGGTACCATCACATCCATCTGTAACGATAGGGATAAGCTGTTGTGTTTGATTAATATTGGTTAATGTTACTGGAACCTTATTGCGCAAACGGGTGAAGTTACAATGACTTCAGTGATTTTTCGCTAGATGAGAAGTCACTTACGAGTGTAGAATACTCTTGAGTGGTTGTGATACTTAATTTCTTTTAGAAGGAGAAACAAGAAGTCGTGTGGAAGTTGTGTGTGAATACGAGGAAAATTAGATGGTGACTTCTGCAAGGAGTGCATTGTACATCATGGTGATTCGTGCTGGGATTGCACAGTTGGTGTTCTTTCGCACTGCCATTGGTTAGTGGATTTCCAGTGTCACGCTGTGATTGGATATTGTCAATTTAAGTGCTGTCTTTGAATTTGTACGGAATCACTTGAAATTAAAAGCTGTCATTTGATTGCTGAACTAAAAATCTGACGTGTACGGAACAAAATCAAAGCATGTGGTCTTAGGTGAAGAATTGGAAAATTAAATTGTCATCATGAAATGTTTTAAGGATTTTAAGAAATTGGTAGGAGGAGATGTTACTATTCCTGTATGTAAAGGAAAAGAAGCAGCTCCTGAGGGTACTCCTGCATACATTATGTCTACTGAACATGGTTCAAACCCATGTTTGTGGCTTTGACAATGTAGCAGGATTATGGAAAATGAGGGTGCTCTGAGTTTTCCAAGGTGTGGAACATTTAATACCACAATCCTAGATCATTTGAAGGGAAAATTGCACAAGATGAAGCCACCACCTCAACCTATGCAGTACGAGGCTCTTCATGCTTGGGAGAAAGTTGCGAGAGAAAAGGAGAAGTGTGGCTCAATGGTTAGAGCGGCAGACCCTGATGCAGAGGTCTGGCCTGAGATTAGGGTTCAATTCCCGCTTCGGTGGGTCTTGGGCTTAATTTCCTTGGACCTGATATTTCTTGCCTCGGCACCTATTCTAATCATGGGTCCCACTCTGCAACTCTGGGCAATAGCTTGCTTAATCTCCACAACGGCCCCAACAGCACAGGGGATGCCTGGCTGCACATTGGGGGTGCCCAGGAGTGGACACTTCACAGAGAAAGCTAGGATGTGTTCCTCTGCGGTATAAGTACAGCGCTGGGACACCTCCGTTGGTAGGTAGCTGCGCGCTTTACAAATGCCAGATTATTATTTAAAGATTAAGAGAACCACACATGAGCCGAAGGAGACAGTTCATGAGTTCTGTGAGAGATTATTGCATGTGTTTAAACAACATAATGGATGTGAGTATCATGAAGAAAAGGATATGGGGATTTTTGTGTCTCAATTCGTATTAGGATTCACACCTGAAATCAGTGCCCACATTACGTAAAGTGTGATCTGCTAGCAGACCAAGTTGTTAGATGAAATCTTGCGTTATGCAAAATATTGCAGTGGTAAATTGGACATGAAGAAGAGGAATATAAAGGAGAAATTCATGTTGGCACAGACTAAGTTGGCTATAAAAGATTTCCAGAATCTGTCTTTTGCAGGGAATCCAGGAATGATGCAGGGAGTTGTTGAACCACAGGCTGGATTTTGGGGAATTAAAGGTGGAATGAATATGTCCCATGGTAGACGTAGAGGGGCTCCCATTAATATGGGATTTGAAATGGAAATTGCCGCAATGTAAAAAGTTACTGCTTGCCACATTCGTCAAAGAGGGGGCATTGAAAATGAGGATGTCGATTTAATCCCAAAAATGCTGGAGAATTAATGTGGAATTCACAAGGAACATCAGTTCCAAGAATTCCCATGGAGCAGATGCAACCTCCGTGTAGAAGCAAGCTCAAATGGCGTCCCCTGCTACTGCACAAATGGGGAATCCCAGGTCTTGTCTAAATCAAATGTTGAAGTTTATTGCAAATCAGATTCAGAATGCTATGCTACAATTCCAAAATCAGAACCACAATGTTTTTAGGACATTTTCCTTTATTCAATACTGATAAGTTTGTTTCTGATAATTCCCAATGAAGGTCCCCGAGTCAAGAAGAAGACTGCATACTTGGTGCATTCTTAGAGGTGTACCAGAGTGGCCCTTATGTAGATGCAAATGTTTATGGTCATGACGTGTTATTTCTGATTGACATAGGAGCTATCCAATCCACTGCACTTTCTTGGGGAAAATAATCCAAGTAGCTGTGGTTACAAATAACCAAATACAAAATCCAAATTTAAAAGAAGTCCCAGTGAAAATAGGGACCTTTGAAGAAAGGCATCAATTTGTGGTCTGTGGTACGAGCCCAGTAAATCTGTTAGGGTGAGATCTGCTGTGTAAATGAAATTGCACAATATACTGCACACCGGGCTAGGTGGTGTTGCAGACCCGTGATGAGGATGTTGGCTTTAAAATGATCAGACAAAATACAGAGACAGGAATGCTCCCTTATTGACAATTTCTGAGTTATCTGAGGCTATAAGATACACCATCAATGCAGAAGTTTGGGATTTCACAGGGAAAGACTTTGGACTTATAAAAGGTGTAGAACAAGTTCAACTCAGATTAAAGTCAAATGCTGTTTAAAACCATCCAATCACTTGTTTCCAGAAACTATTGTGGGAACAAAACCAGTGATTGAAGACATGTTTCAGAAAGGTATACTGAGAGAGTTAATTGGAAGCCCATGTAATTCACCTATTATGGATTTACGGAAGCCTAATGGCATGTAAAGGATTGTCCAGAATTTGAGGCGGATTCATGAAAAAGTAGTGCCTTGTTGTCCCATGGTACCGAATCCTGACACTGTACCCTTCCAAATGCTCTGAAATGAAGAATGGTTCATTGTCGCTGACTTATGTCAGGCTTTCTTTTCAGTGCCCTTACATGAAGATAATCAACAAAGAAGGGGAGCCAATGGCAAATGAAGGTCCAGCACACAAGCTCCAATACTGGAATATATCAATAACAGAGTGAGCTGTTCCTAGTAGGAGGAAGAAGGGTCCTTATGGGAAGTGGGGGAGAAAAGAGTGGCTCCAATAAGGAGCAAGGGCCCCCACACACCCCAGGGGGTGGCATGCTTCACCATAAGGCCCAGAGGGAGAGGAAGAACCCAAAAGGAAAAGGGTGGGCACCATAAGGGTGTTCTCAATAGAAAAGGAGTCATGAAGCTTGTGAGCCTCTCAAGGTGGGGTGGGTGAACTTACTGCAATGGAGAGAAGTGGGGCTAATTTCCAAATCCCTCCCCTCCTCCCCTTTCCCCCACCCTCTACCCTACCCCAACCCCCTACCTTCCACCCCCTTTTCCCTTCTCCCCCCGTTTTGTGTCCCCGTTTTTCTAGATCTATTTTTTGGTGAGGGTATGGATTCACGTTCACACATTCACGATCTCCACCCCTCACAGAGTAGATTACATGGTGTTTAGGTCCTGATGAGATACCACGATTGACACAACAATACAGGCATGAAACATGTTGACCACTATCCTGACCCACAATGCTTAAAGAGACCATTGACAGATCTCCAGTACCAAGCACCATAGGGTTTTAACCATACCAGGGAACCCGCAAAATAATGTTTTCTTGGCAAATTCCATTAGTTATTTTTAATTTCACTCACTGGACACTCTACTCACCTTTTACACATTCACCAGACAGCCCACACACCCCTACGTCACCAAAACTGCAGAATCGTCAGGTTAAGAGAACTCTGGCAAAGAGCCCCCTTCGTGGGGCCCATTGGGCAGTGTAGCACCGGTCCAACAAGATGCTGCCTCATGACGAAGCATGACACCCGCTGGGGTGTCTGCGAGCCGTTGCTCCTTATTGGAAACACTCTTCTCTTACCCCCTTCCCATTAGGACCCTTGCACGAAGATAGCCAGTATCTATTTTCATTTACCTTCTAGAAGAAGATAATCACGTGGTGTTGTGTCCCTCAAGGGTATACAGAGAGTCCATCGATCTTTTAATCAGATCCTGTTTGAAATGGGGGTCTCTTATTGGCAGGTTTGTATGCTGTTCAAGTAGGGACCCTTCCTTCTAGTCAGGATAAGGGAGTTACACTTCAAGAATAACCCCTGCTCACCGCCTTGGTAGCTTGGCAGGAGCAGCCAGGCTTATCTCAGAGGCAATGTGTAAGGCATTTGCACATAGCACACAGTAATATAATGAAAACAGTACAAAGGGTCACAACACTAGTTTTACAAAAATTAGTCAATGTTTATCTGTGTAAAACAAGACCAAAATGATAAAAATCCAACATACAGTAATAAAGATATGAATTATGCAAGAATACACTTAAAAGACAGGTCCTTGAAGTCAGTAGCTCCATACGGGGTGTGAACAAATAAATCCAACAGTTCAGGCCGACCGTGAGGTCGCCGGGCCAGTTACGGTGAGAGGAAGACCCGCAAACAGTACCTTGGAAATGTAGGGCATTATGGACCTTGCGAAGGCTCTAAGAGGTGGCGTCGCCGCCATCGGCAGGTGTTGGTTCCGGAAGTTGGTGCAGGAGTCGTTGGGTCCTTGAAGGCACACAGGATTGAACAATAGACCATTTGGCCAGCATTGACTGTGAAGGGCTAAAAGCTAAGCAAATAGAGTGGTAGGTGGTGTTGGCATGGTGGGCTTAGGGCCTGGCTCAAGGAGAAAGCATCCATCCTCAGATTCTTCCTTTATAAGCAGAGCCTTCCACCTTCTCTGGTTAAAATGCGGTCTAATTCACAATGTGCACTAAAACATTTACTCTAATCAATTGAGCAATAAACATAATAAAATCGTTTAGTGAATTTCAATTGAATACGTTTTAGAACTTACTTTCCACCCCAGTATAGTTTGGTTGTGATGACCAGACTGGATCTCCTGTAAAAACAAGAAAAATAGTTAAACATCATTTATACATAGTACATAGAGAAACTTATTGCCTGATTTAGAGGAGGGCAGTATTGAAGAATTGGATAAGAAACATCAGATTCTCAACAACTCCCTGGTAGTATAACCACTCTGTTTAGCCTACCCCAGAAGGTGGCAGCAGATCCGTCACTCACTCTAGTTTTACTGGTTCTCCAAGAAGTCTGCCAGTCTGAAAGGCGACCATGGGAATAATGGAACACTTTCATGGCAAGGTAAACATGGTGTCCCCAAACACTCACATGTCACGACAATCCTTGCATGATAGGAAGACCAGATAGGCTGTCACTTTGAAAGTAATTCTACTTGGGGGCTAAACTTTCTATGCTCATAATTGGTGGTCGTTTTATATGTAATATTATTCTGCACTGCAAATTGGGGTACACAGATGTTCTTAATTTCTTAGAGAATGGCTACATTTTTTAATTGTAATTTTTTATTGTTTAAAAGCAAAGACAGCTAAATGACCTGCAGTACAGTCAACAAAGAGACTCTAAGAATTAGTCTGTGAACAACCAGATTGTTAGTAGATAAGAACATTGTAAATAGTTGGTATTTGCTTTAAGCTGATCCAGTAGATGTTTACAATGGTTAGCAGCTAAAACAGGAAACGCTCTTGCTCACTGATGAACCTTCATGACCTTAAAGACAAGTAACTGATGGGCAGAGGTAAACTCAAAGCTATGGAAGGTCTGTAAGGAGAGATTTTGATAAAGGAATTTATGACAAGAACACTGAGGACCTTATTATAAGGTCCGCCCACTGCCACACTGTGGGCCCGCCTGCAGTATTAGGAGTGTGGCGGTCATAACGCCACAGGATTGATGCGTCTACCAGGGATCCAGGATCCTGCAGTGGTCGCACATTGGTCAGGAGCGCTAATATGCTCAGCAGTGCCACTGCGGCACCGCTGAGCATATTAGGAGTCGCTTGTCAGCCGCCTTTTTCATGGTGGTGAGCCTGCCATGGAAAGTGTGGCAGAGAGGCAACTAAGGGGCCCTAACAGGGCCCCCTGCCGCTCCTGCGCCTGTGGGTGCATTCAGGGGGGTACATATTGTACTCCCTGCAATTGCATCCCTGTTCCTGCATGGTGTGGCATGCATGACATGGTGCATGCCACACCGTGCAGGAATGTGACACTGCTGCTCTCATAGTGGTGGTGTGCATGTTAGGCTCTCCTGTGAACCTAACAGACGACTGCTGTGAGAACGCCTCAGCACAGCCCGCCCGACCCAGATTAAACTCATAATCCGGCAAGTGGGCGCACCGCAGCTTTGGCGCTCCCCCAGTGGACAGTGAGATGGTGGCACCCCATGAGGACCGCCAAACTCGTAATAATGCCTATAGTTTCCGAAAAGGATTACTTGGTCATTTGGAGGAAATATAGCTCTCTAACTTAACTTGGGATGGAGAGTGAGCAATGGAGAAAGGTTGTCAAATTTTGAGTGAGGTGTAAGCGCCAAAACAAATATTCAGACAGTCTAAGATACAGTGAGTTTCAGTAACACAAGCATGACTCAATTGATGAAAGGATAAATGCAAATCAACAATCAGACAAGAGCAAAGGAAGAACTTTTTCAAGATTTTAGATAGAACGAACATGTAAATGAAACCTGGGTCACTCAAGGTATTAATGTCAAATTTTGATCAAGCACGAAGACAAGACTATGCACCAGTTCAGCAGCTTGAAGCACAAAGCTCAGATTAGTGGATCATCTCTCCCCTCGACGGGACTGTGAACACTTAATCACAAGAACCTTAGTTTTGTCTCAGTTTCCGTAATAAATGATTGGAGTTTATCCATTTAGCAACCAATTTTAGACACTAGTCATCTGCAATAATTCAGGTGAGAAATACCCAAATTGTCATCTCATTGTAAAAATATTTGAGCATTATCTAGATATGACATCACGAAAAGAAACAAAAGCTTCAATAAAGCAGACAGAGGAGTTAAATAGATATTGAATAGAGTTGAGTTTAATGAACAGTCCTGCAGAACACCGCACTTCAACGGTTTGCTGACAGGAAGAAAGAAAGGGTGACAATGATACAACTGAGAATGTTTTTTCAAGAAGGAAGCAAACCATCTGATTGCTTTAGCTCCAATACCACTTTTATGCAAGGGACCTATAAGCAGTGCAAGAGGCATGGAGTGAAAATTTGCGGAAATTATTATCTCTCCAAACTACCACTATCAAAAGACCTAGTAGATGTCTTGACTAAAGTACTTTCTTTCCAACTATTATCTTGGACAGATTTTGTTTGACTAAAAAGTGAAGGTTTGTAACTATTTAAAAAAATTAGCCTCAAAGTTTTCTTTTATACCAAGGACACTAATGGAAGCATCACAATATCTGGACTCCGAAACAAATCTACTTTCCTTCCCTTAACAATTGAGATGCTAATGAAGAACTCATTTTTGGGAAAAAAAAAATTCTGCCATCATTCAATTAGAGACAAAAACAGAATGCTACAAACCTCATCTGTCATATTCTCAAATTAAAGCAAATATGAAACAAGAAGATGGTTGTTATAAAGTCAGCAAACAAAAGAGGAGAGAAGTACCTACGAGGATGGCACCACCACGTATACAACCAAGCATACTATCAGAAACTAACAACAAATCTAAGAGGATTTATTCAAGATACTTTAGTGAATTTGATGAAGGCTTCATTGGCCCAGAGAAGTTGCAAGTTTTGTGAAATAATTCTCCTTGTACCCCAGTTCTATATCTCCTTCCAAAAATCTATAAAGAGGTTCAAAAGACACCCAGAAGACTGATCTCTTCAGGTTGTCAAACACGTTTTGAATCAATATCCAAATATGTTGATACTTTGCTTTGACCCTTTACACCAACAGTGCAGTCATATAGCCAAGATATACTGGAATTCATTATGAAAGTAGAGGGCCTAGCCTTTAGTAAAAATACACAATGGCTAGCCTCATTCAATATAGTGTCATTATAAACAAGTATACCACAGGACAAAGCATTGAAAATAATAGATCTATACATTGAAGGTAGTGACCACATTGTGTGCCACCAAATGTCCTCCTCTCTATAGGAACAATTGCATTGAAAAATAATTTATTTCTCTTCATTGAAGAAATATTTATCAAAGGCACCACTATAGATTATTCTTTTGCACTGGAGACAGTAATTTTATTCACAGCACAGTTTGAAGAGAAAGTGTATGAAAAATTATATTTAAGGATAACCTATCCCTGTGGGTAAGGTATATGTCATTTGCATATAGGCGGGTAAACCACATTTGCGATTGGCTGAACAATCGTTCACAAGACATTCAAATCAACATGTCAAAAAACAAGACATATATAAACTTTTAGGACACCATCAATTATGAAACAGAAAACACACTGGGCATTTCCTTATTAAAACAAACAACAGACTAAAACAATGCTTTAAGCTCCGATAGCTACTATCCCAGAAGTCTGAGGGACAACCTCCCATATAGGCATTTCCTTAGGATTCACCGTAACTTCACTCAAAAAGACGATTTGATTTGATTTGATTGATTTGATTTTATAATTTTAGATAGCGCTGAATCACCCCGAAGGGTATCTCTGCGCTTGCAACAGCGGACTATCTTGACCTAGAAAAGATATGTTTTCATCAGCTTTCTGAACGGAGGAGGGACATTTCCGTGCGAAGGTATTGGGGAAGGCTGTTCCAAAACATAGGAGCCAGGTACGAAAACGCCCTGCCACCAGAACGGGCTTTATTTATTCTAGGGACAGAGAGAAGTTTTTTAGATCCTGATCTAAGTGAGGATATAGGGTTATATACATTCAGTTTCCTAGTAAGATAACGAGGGCTAAGCTTGTTTAAAGCCTTGAAAATCATGCAGCCTGTTTTAAATTGCACTCTTTTTCTGATTGGCAACCAATGTAGTTCATGCAGTAAAGGCAGAGAGGGGGTTCTGGCAGGAGAATCAGTTACCAGACGAGCAGCTGTATTTTGAATAACCTGCAATTTGTCCAATGAGGCAACATGAGCAGAGAGAAGAAGAGCATTACAATAGTCGATCTTGCTCATGAGCAAAGCCTGAATTAGAGTCTTCCTGGTAGAAAATGGAAGCAGCGGAAAAACTCTTCTAAGTAAACTTAAAATGTGATAGCAAGACCCAGCAATTGTATTAACATGGGTCTGCAAAGTAAGTTTTTTATCAAGCCTAATGCCCAGATTTTTAACTACCTCTTTAGGGGCAGGGGCTTTACCCAGCTCCTCCGGCCACCAACTAGGTGACCAACAAATGTCAGCACCTCCGAACAGCAGAATCTCAGATTTCTCAGAGTTTAGCTGGAGATAGTTGGTTTTCTTCCAGGAGGCAATAGCCATCATACCCTGAGAGAAGATGGTTTGTATGCTGATCTCCTTTTGTCGAAGGTGAGGAGGAGTTGGGTATCATCTGCGTAAGAGATGGGGTTAAACCCCAGGTCCCTCATCAGTTTAGCCAGGGTCGTCACATAGATGTTAAATAAAGTAGGGCTCAAACATGAGCCCTGCGGGACGCCTCTGATAACCTGTGTGCAAGCAGATGTAAAAGGACCCATTGACACTGCCTGAGTACGGTTGGACAAGAAATCTGACAACCAACTCAATGCAGATCCGTTGATGCCAAGCTCTAATAATCTATGCAAGAGAACTTGGTGGGAAATGGTATCAAATGCTGCTGAAAGGTCAAGCAGCACCAGAAGTGCCGCTTGACCTTGATCCAGAGCCATTCTGATATTATCCATCACCTCCACCAAGGCAGTCTCAGTGCTATGTTTAGCACGAAACCCTGACTGAGAAACATCCAGAGCACTAGAAGACTCAAGAAAAGCAGATAAGTGCTTATTGATATGTTTCTCCGTCATCTTGCTCTGTAGCGGAAGCAACGAAATCGGGCGATAGTTTGACAATTCCTCAGGAGAGATGTTAGAGTTTTTGCGGATGGGAAAAATGTGGGCGTGTTTCCACCTTTGAGGAAGACTAGCAGATTTTAAAGAAGTGCTAATTATAGAGCAAAGTGGGCGCGCCAGCTGAGCCGCAAATCTAGAAGAGATTTTAGCAGGGATAGTGTCCAGGGGGGATCCAGATCTGGTGCATTCCAGGAGTGTTTGCACTTCTGTGATGGTAATAGCAGGAAATGTAGTCAGACGAGGTCCTTCACTATTGGGGTGTAATGTGATCTCCACAGGAATAGGAGTAAGAGTATTAGAAAGGATGATATTTTGATAAATCCTCTCAATTTTTTGTACAAAAAAGGAGGAGATATTATCACATAATTTCCATTGCACTAGCCAACGATCTGAAAAACCTATTTAGAAAGGCCATTCAAAAAAGTTGATTAAAAATTCCCTTAAAAGTGCACAGGTTACACTGCAGAACACTCCTCTAGAAAGAAGACACAATAAAGAGACAGACAAGATTATTTGTCAACATTTTGCTCCAACACAATGGTTTTAAAAAGAATCATCAACTAGAGCTAGCATATTCTGTCAATTTTAACCTGTTAATCAGACATACTGCTATTTGCTTTAAAAAAAGATTGGGGACTAAAATACCATCTGGTGCAAGCCCATACAGTGATGGAATCAATGACAAAAACTCCCTAGGGGAATAACTGGAGTACCCAACCAATGCAAGAGCACCATAAATGTAGAGAATGTTCTACTTGTGAACAAATAGTAGAAGGCAGCACATTCAGACTTCAAATTGGGAAAATGAGTGCATTCACAATTCTCAAATTGTAAAATTAAAACTTTGATATATGGGATACTATGCCGGTGTGACAAATCATACATCAGTTAAAACAACCCAAAAATTTGGAAACGCATAACTCCTCATAAGTCTAGAATCCTTTATAAAACATTAACACGACTATGGTGAAACATTTATAGAGCTCTCTCATAAAGTCAGTGAAATAAAATGGACTGTCTTGATTGTGATCACCAAGAATCCGAGAGGAGGCGATCTCGAAGCCCTACTGCTGCGAAAAGGAGTAAGCCTAATTCTAAGATTTGACGCTCTTCTTATAGGTCTAAACGAGATCTCAGAGATGCAAAACAGCTAATTGGCATTCACTTCCTTTTTCCTTTTACTCCCTATTCTCATCTGTAAAACTGTCCATCTAAATCCATGTTTAACACAGGAATTAATCCTCACAGAACTCTTAATTCAATTTCAGAACTACAATTCCTATCATATTATAGTGATGATATCATTCCTTCGTCTGATGTAATTGGGTCAAATTATTCCTCCTGTTGACTGTGGTTTTCAATTGCAGATACCCCAACCAGGAACTGAGGTACCCCAACCAAACACCGAGCCAAAGACAGGCTTATCTAAGAAGACAGGGCTCGTCCGCACCTTGCGTCTCACGTGACCGGCGAGTTTCCTTCTCTCCCAATCTGTTTTGTACCTCGAGATCAAACCATTTTTCAAATAACGTTGATTCCTTTTTGGCTGCAATCTGAAAGCTTTTAAGGAACCTTTGACTTCACCTGACATGAGTGACTCATATATTGTTTGTTTCCTTTCACCAGTTGAAAGTTCTACATCGATTGTTTTCAAATTAATGGCACCTCCATGACTTTTTTAATTGCACACAACAAGCACAATATATCTCCTGCCTTTTAAATGAAATACTTTTAGGTACAATCTACTCCAAATCTTTTTACTGTGATCCTCATAATCAAGGTTTTATTTCCATTACTCAGCTTACTCCTTTTTTTAAATTTTTTAAATTTATTTAAAATTTTTCCCAAAAAAATGCAGAAAGTAAAAACACATATTTTCTATCCACATTTTTGTTCTAGCAATAATCATCATCGAAAGAAAGAAAGTATCAACATCGGTGGGAAGAAAGGAAAACGAAAACAAGAAATAAGTCATACTATGCTTAAAAAAAGAATATACTCTAATCAGATTTCTGGATCAGTTCATCCACCCAGTCTTTTAATTGATTCCAAATCTTCATTCCTAATTCTCTGTTCTTTTTACCCTTTTGTGCATAAAGTGCTCTTTCAAGATTAAAAATATGAACCAACCGTGTTTTCCATTGCAAAAAAGTAGGGGGAGAGGGATCAAGCCAAGCTGAAGCAGTACATAGTCTAAACACTGCAATAGATATAAATAAAAATTAATTATTATGACTATCTTGTGTCGTTACCCCAAGCATCATTAACTGAGGAGAAAGCAGAATTTCTTTTTTCAGCACAATCAACACAAATGTTGTAATTTCTCTTCTTAATAGATCCAAAATGGGGCATGTTGCAAAAATATGGGTTATATCTGCTTCTGTACCCCCCCATTTAGCAATTTTCGCGGGCGTAATATACAAATCAAACAAAGTCTTATAATGTTGTGCCCGCAAATTGGCAGACTTTAAAACCAGATTGCCCATTTCTATAGACTTTAAAAAGCATGAATCTATGACATCAATCCTAGCCTGCCATTTCAATACATGTTTTTCAAGATCATCCGTAGCATTTCCAAGTAATAGACTATAAAGAGAAGAAATTGAAAGTTTAGATGTATGACTTAGGACTTCCATAAGTGGTATAGATAAAAATCCCATCGCACCACCAGCTTTTTTAAGAAGGAAGTCTCTTATTTGTAAGAACTTAAAAAAATCTCGATGATCTATATTAAATTTAATCCTCAATTCTTCAAAGGATGCAATATGTTCTCCTTTTAAAAGATCGCATATCCTATGAACCCCTAGTTTATCCCATCTCTGTAGATGCCAGTCTGACAAAGCCTCAGGCATCTGCTCATTTTCTATCAATGGTGTATATCTACTGTATCTACCAATCCCCATTTTCTTCCTAATACCAGTCCAATTTCGGAATGCCGCTAGCAAAGTCTTAAAACGGGCCTTCTTGTAATAGCTAGGTTCATAGATTTTTAATAGGCAACCATTGGCGCATGGGCCGATTAAATATTCAAAAACTGATGGTACAGAATTAGAGTCTGTTACTGTTTCCTTTTTTTTTTTGCGCCAAAAAGTGGCCAATAATACTGCAAAGAAGCTGCTAAATAATAAAGTTTAAAATTAGGTAGACCAAGACCTCCCTTGTCTCTAGGCAGGGATAAGTAAATATTCGATCTCCGTGTGCGTTTGTATGACCATATAAACCTAGAGACCTACAGCTCAATTAATTTAAACCAATCGTTAGATATTTCAAGCAGGATCGTACGAAAAATATATAATAATTTTGGCAAAATGGTCATTTTAACTAGGTTACATAGGCCAATTATAGATAGTTTTAAGTTATCCCATCGGCACGTATCATTTTTTTTATTCTTCCAATTATAGGGGTACGGTTTATATCGATAATATCATCAACCGTAGCTTTTATATGTATCCCTAGATATGTAGCCTCATCAACCAGCCTACTATCGACAATAGTAGTATATCTATTGGCCAAGATCTGAGTCTTGGCTCTATTCAGCCGATAGCCTGAGATTGAACCAAAACGATCAGCCAATAACTCAACTTCTGCCATAGTTCTATCAGGCTCTGATGGAATTATTGCTACATCATCGGCATATGCCATTATTTTAACCTCCCAGCCATGCAGCGTGATTGGGGAGATATTAGGGGAAGACTCCAGACAGCGCAAAAACGGATCTATATATAACGTGAACAACAAAGGGGAGGAAGGACAACCCTGCTTTGTTCCTCTTTCTATTAAGAATGAGTCAGACTCCCCTCCCATCATTTGTAAACGAGCAGTAGGTTTTCAATATAATACCTGAATGGCTGTGATAAACTCCGACCCCAACCCATTAGCTGCCAAACACTTCCAAAGAAATTTCCATGAGACGCGGTCGAAAGCCTTCTCGGCATCTAAAAAAGCAGCAGCCATAGGTTTCCTTAAAACATCTGTTGCATCAAATAAAGCAATCAGGCTCCTAATATGATCGTCCGTCCCTCTCCCTTGAATAAAGCCATGTTGCCAAGCTGTCACAAATTTGTGGCATGATCTTGTTAAGACGGGATGCAAATATTTTAGAATATAACTTTGTGTCACTATTTAATAATGTGATGGGTCTATAAGAACCCAGGTTCAAAGGATCCTTCCCCTTTTTAACAAAAATAATGATATTAGCGGCCCCCCAAGATGCTGGTGGTGCTGCCCCATTCCTAACTTCCTTAAATAGACCCAGTACCTCAGGCCCCACATCGCTAAAAAAAATCTTGTAAAATTCTAGTGGTAAGCCATCCGTGCCAGTAGCCTTGCCTGATGGAAGGTCTTGTACAGCTAAATAAAGCTCCTCCTGCGAAATTTCTATACCCAGCTTCCTCCTGAGATATTTTTATTTTAGGTAAGAATTCATTTTCATATGACCTCTCTGTTTCCTCTAATATATCAGCAGCAGTGTATAACTCTTCGTAATACTTTTTAAAGGCTTCCTTAATTTCTATGGGGTCCGTGACTACATCTCCCTGAACATTCCTGATCCGTTTAATATGACCCATAGCTATTTGTTGCCTCGCCTTAACTGCTAATATTCGACCAACTGTCTCACTGTACTCATAACATTGTTGCTTTTTCACCAGATACTTCCCAGCTGTTTTATCCAAATAAAAATCATTCAGAGAAGCTTTGGTCACCATTATCAAATCAGTGACCATTGTGAGATCCCCACCTTTATTAACGGTCTCAATCAATTCCGTCTCTAAAAGAGCAATTTTCTGATAATAATCTTTAACTTGTTCTGAACTCTTTCTCTGCTTAATCAAACTATATTGCAAAGTCTCTCCTCTCACAGAGGCTTTAAAGGCATCCCAGATTATTCCCGGGGCTGCACTATCTTTATTAAAATTAAAAAATTCAACAATCCATTGTTTCATATGACTCACATAATCGTGGTCAGTGAGTAATGCTCTCTCAAAGGTCCACTTATTCTGTCCTACTCTCACTCCTGACACGGGAAATTCAAAAAACAAAGGATTATGATCTGACATTATCCTTGGAAATATTTCAATCCTAGCATCCTTCATGAGAGAGGGAGACACCAAAAAATAGTCCAGTCTAGCAAATTTAAGATGAGGCGCAGAGAAGTAAGTATATCCAAACTCTGAATTTCTCAAACTAGGCCACACATCCTCTAAGCCAATGTCTTTAATCAGATTTTTGAGTGCATTAGATGATTGAGGTTTGCGATTCCTATTTATTCCCACTGCTTGATTGGTCACATATTTTGTTCCATTAATATTAAGATCACCACAAATTATATAAGGTTCAGGCCAGGACGGAAGCTTCATAGCTAGAAAATTTTGCATCGAAGGGTCATCTAAAACAGGGGCATAGATTGAGCACAAAGTAAACAAACCAGTTCCACTTTAACTTCTATAATTATCCATCTACCTTGTTTATCCACATTTTTTCTCACTCCTGTAATATTTTTATTTTTTATCAAAATTGCCACCCCTTTAGTCCGAACATCTTGTGTTGTATAAGCCATTAGCTTAAAGCCCAGCGTATCTAATATTTTATAATCATTACAAGCTATATGAGTCTCTTGGAGACAGATCAAGTCTGCATGTAAAACTTTAATATCTTCTTGGATTCTTCTTCTCTTGGCCCCGTCATTTAGGCCACAAATATTTACAGTTGCGATACGCAGTTTAGCTATGATCATTAACACACAGCCCCCCCGAAATGATCATACAGTTCATATACAAATTATTAATCTCAATCAAAAGTGTCTGTATAAAATCATCATGAAAATTGTATATCATTTTCCCCCTTACTCACTTAGTGCCTTTCAATTTTTTTTCCAGATTACTTTCAAGTAACACAAACTTACAAAAAAAGTACATCAATTTTTTTATCTGTGGTTTGCTTTCAACACCAAAGGAAAACCCAGTGCCTCCCACCCACACTTACCCCCCCCCTCCCTTGAGCCTTACAGCCCTCCCCCTACCCCCTCCATGTCAGAGCAGCCAGACCACACCGGTCTGTATGACAGGGCGAACGCTGAGCGCCATGGGACCTCCAGCACCCCCACTTTGTTTTTTTTCTTTTCCCCCCCTTTTTTTTCCCCCTTCCCTTTCCTTTAACCAAGCATACTACTCCCTATGCTGCTCAGAGTCAACTATATTTACAAAAAAAAAAATGAAAATATTCCTCCCAAGTCTTTTTCTTCTCCCCCTGAGCTTGTACCAGATACTCTTTAGCCTGAATTTCGGACGTGAAAAATCTAACAGCCCCTTTAACAATCGTTTTTAACCTTGCTGGGGCCAACAAGAAATCTTCAAACCCAGAATCTTGAAATGGCTTGATTAACTGCCTTAAGCGCCATCTGCGCTCCACAGTTATGTGGCAGAAATCAGGATGTACGAAAAAGGAGGCCCCTTTAAACTGTCGTCTAGTCTCCGGACGGGCTTTCTCAAAGATGGCCTGTCTCAAAGAAAAGTTACCAAAAAATACCAAGATTGCCCTTGGTTGGCCAGAGTCTCTATTAGGCATGTTATGGCGAACAAAGGGGAACCTATGTACTCTCTGGATCTCGTGATCCCAATCCCAGCCGATGAGCTCTGGGAAGGACTCCTTGAAGAGACCTAACATAAACCCCCGAATACCTTCCCCCTCCATGCCTTCCTTAATCCCCAGGACTAGAAGATTATTTCTGCGCTGGCGGTTTTCTAAGTCCTCCAGTTTCCACATTACATAAGACAGTTGAGTTTCATGGGTCTTTGTTTGCTCTCTCACAGCCGCCAGATCTTTCTCAACAGCGACAGTTCTTAATTCCATAGAATCCAACCTTTCACAAATTTCGCCACATGTACGGCTTACTTTTCGGATAGCCCCTTCCAGTTTTTTTGTGCCCTGTCTTGTCTTTTTCCCATCTGCTCTAGCCTCTGCCTGATGATCTTTAATAGTCTCCAAAATGAGGCTTGCTATCGATTTATCCATTGTTATAGGTTCCCCTAGCTGTTCAGAAAAAGGAGGAATGCCACCCAAGCTTGAAGCTTGTTCAAGAGGGCCGATCATACCAGTGTCTGAGTAATCCCATTTTAGGCCAGAAGCACCATTCTTTTTCTTTTTTTGAGTCTCCTTAGGGCCCTTAACCCCTTTTGTAGACCTCCGTAAGTTTTTATGGCGCTTCCGAGTTGTTTCGGGTGCTTCAACTGTACTAGACCCTGAGGTAGTGTCGATATGATCTGAATCGCTGAATGCTACCTCTGATTCAGAGGTCCTTGATCGGGATTTCTCCGTCAAAGAATAGAATTTATCCGGGCCATCTGAAGTAGCCTCAGAAATAGTATCCATTACAGTTGGCTTGTCAGGCATGATACCAGCGCCCAAATCCTCATGTGAAATGCCTCCAACCCTGTAACCTAGAGCATGGGGGTCTTCTACCACAACAGGTAGAGGTACCTGTATTAAAGCTGGAGTGTTAGATCCTACATCCTGAATCTCCGGCCTCTGATCACGGGGTGTATCTTTACTAAGATAATTAGCGGCCAGTGACTCTCGTGGCCCTGCCGCAGCAGAAGAATGATCAATACCCAATGTGCTATTATCTGGGTCCAGATTAGGTAGCAGATTGACCAAGTTCTACTCTGTGATTATCGCTCCATCTCGGGTGCTGTTGGTGTATTATTTATAGTATTACTTTCCTGTGTCCCCTTTCCTTCTTCTACAACCATTGGTATGCCACCTTTTTTGCCAGCTCATTGATTTCTATCATGAGGCGCCCTCCGCTTAGCCCCCAAGTCTTGTTTTTTAGTAATTCGATTCTCCAGGGGCTTACCTACTGGTGTTTCCATGTTTGCAGGGGACATCAGAGCCGGATTAATCCCAGCAGACTCTTTTTGCTCACGCGGTTGCTGCATCGATTTTGGAGGCATTATACAAAAGATTGTGCCTGAAAACCAGCTTTTGAAAGCTCTCTGTGCTGTCTTGATATTTTTGCTACTTGCCGCCAACAGGAGCTCAGCCCAGCCTCTAACGGAACAGCGCAGGGATCCCGCCGCCTGTATGGGCGTGTCCTCTGACGCTCCGCGTCTCGATGCTCTCGTCTCCGTCTCCGTGTAGCAGCCGGCCCCCAGAGACTCCGCAGCTGGAATGGAGACCGCGGTGCTACCAATAGTCTTGCCCGGAGTCAGCAGCATTAGGTAAGTTCATCTGGTCCATAGGGAGGTTCTCCGTTTCTCAGCCAGTGTGGGAGGGTAAGACAGAGGCTCCACAGCGAAGTTTTACACCGCCGCCATCTTGCTCCCGGTCGGGTCACTCAGTTTACTCCTTTTGTTGTTACTGATACAAAGGTATGCATATTTGTGTGTTTTCACTAAAGACAAACTAGTCAAAGAAATAAGCTCTAATGTCAGATTCCTCTTCTTCCCAATCCATTTTCCAGTTTAAAAAAAAATAGAAAACAGAAATAATCCCAGGTTTTTGACCAAAAGTGACATGGCCTGGTACCCCCAGCCTTACCTAAATTGCATAGTCAAACCTATAAAACTAACCATTATCCACACTGTATTGCAGAATACCTATTAACTGGCATATTACTCCTAAAATTAATGTAGATGTTGGCTTAAAAATTTTTTTAAAAAATGTTACCCTGTTATTTGAGCTCATTGGTTATGGGACAAATGTACACCACAATGTATAATGCACAAATATGGATACCGTATGTCTGTCTAACTTATTGTTTTCTGTGCATAATCATATTGCTAGGATTATACATGTAAAAGTTCTATCTAACTAACCGACTATGGGCTAATAAAAGTAAACAGATACTCAACTGATTTACTGTCCTTTCCATCTATTTTTAGTCAGTATTCCATGCGAGCAATCCCTTTTGTTTATAAAAGTGTGTATGTTGTCTAACCTCCTGTGTGATAGAACTCAAGTCCTTCCCTCCTATTCAGGAGAAGTGATCACCTTAATATAATTCTACAGAAAGGCAGAGTAAAATGAGAGCAACCAGTATTCCTTAATCCAGTGGTTCCCAAACCTTTTCGACCCGCGGCTCCCTTGGCCCATTGGCCATTGCCCGTGGCTCCCCTCTTTTACTTTGTTTGGAAGGTGGGGGGGATGTAAGCCCAGCCTTGGGAGTACCTGCATTTTCTCCCTGAAATAATTGGGCTGAAGCTGATGAAGGTATTATAATCCTATACAAATCTCAAAGAGGTCAGCACTAGAGCAGTGGTGTAACGAAACTTGAGGGGGCGCCCATGCAAAGTACACGGATGGGGCCCCCCTCCGGAGTCAGCCAGGAGCTCTCTGGCCAGTGTACTGTGCTGAGGGGACCCCATGGAGCTCAAGTCCTCCCCCGCACTGCAGGGTGTTGCGGGGTCTTATGTTACGCCACTGTACAAGAGAAACCTTGGTCCCATGATGAGGGCAAAATATGCCCTGTTCTTTAACTATTAAGCACTCTGTGGCCTGGTGACAATCTATTCCCAGTCCCATTGCTGTTGTGTTGCCCGAAAGTTACCCAGAAAGGCTGAAGAGAAAGGCATGTATAACTGCTCCCTCTCAATAACTTGTATATTTACAAACAGAACAGAGAGATGAAAAAAGAGAGAGCTATAAGAAAGGTGACTCACATTGGAGGAAGATTTTGTTTCAGCGTATAATGACTAGAGCAAGCAGCCGAGTATACATTGTCCAAATACGATAAACGAAATGTTCTATTTTAATTCAAATAAAGAATTGTTATTGATATTTGAATTTATTTTAAGGGTTTAATATACGTATAATGAATAGTTAAAATAGATCAAGTATTCAATTGATTACACATTTACAGACAAGTAGGCATAATATAAAAAATCCAGACATGCAGGAAAGATAATGTGTGTTTTCATATAGGCTTACTGAAATGGAATACATGTTGGCATAGCTATGGAAGCTAAACTGATAATAACAGTAAACAAAGTAAATCATTATCCACGGTTTTGCTTTGAACAATTTAGTTTTTGGCATATGATTCTAAAGAAGTTCCTCTTGCTTGCATAGCTGTGAATTACTGAGTTTGGTTCCATGCAAAGTCCCTCAGAGGCCAATGTGGTTGATTCTGACAATTCTGGAGCACCATTATACCTGCCAGCTTGCTTAGCTACCATAACAGCAAAATGTGAGCCAACAGAAAATTGTGAGCCACTTCTATATACACTGAAACACTGTTAAAGTGATGGTTTGATTCACTTTCAATACCGTAAACCCCCTGAAATCCTTCAGTTATAGCACACCACTATACACAAAATGTGTGGCCATCAGATGTTACTGGTGATGTTATATGCGCTGTTGTCAGTGATGTTGTTTTTAAAGGGCAAAGGAAACCTTGAGATCCATCGGGATCTGGGGTAATATGTACTTTCCAAAGAACAATAGTCCCTATGGTAGCAGTAATATCTGCACTCTTACCATGAAAAAATACATATGACCAAACAATGTTTAACAAACCACAATATTAAAAAAAACATTGTATGTAAAATAAATGACAGCTGAGGTAAGAAAAATGGGTTCAGGGGCAGCTAGGGCACGAAACATGTTGACCTTTCACACCACTTCAGCCCTTTAGGAACATTGCTCCAACACAAGGGTACCTTCACCATTTTTAACCAGGCAAGAGCTACCTAATTAATAAAATTCACTAGAATAGGACCGCTCTGAACCTTTTTAACCCACTATACCCGTGCACTACTCAGACCTCACACCCATACGCACCCAACGGCTTCTTCAAAAGATCCCCGATAAAGAGCCCCAGTTTCGGGAGCCCATCGGACATTGCAGCGCCAGCCCGACGAGGGGCAAATGCCCAAATGATGAAGCATGACATCCTTTGGGGTGTGTGAGGGCATTACGAAGAAAGACCTGCCTGTCCCAGGTTCTGTCCCCCAGGAACTGCTCACCTTTTTGTTATTGATCTCCCTTGGGAGCCAGTGAGCAGGACCTTATAAACTTGGTTCCCGTCCCTCCTTTGTTGATAAATAGAGGAAAGGATCACATTAAAATTTACATCAGACAAACTGATAAATGGGGTTTTTAGTTAATGAGGACAATAAAGTCAAGGTTGGGATGGGATCAGGGAAATTATACATCCGGGGTTATGATTGGTTTATGGTGATGGTATTCACAAAACTAGTCAAGGTCTGCGTTAGTGGTGAGTTAAAGTTAGAATCAGATTTGGGTTTATGTTAGTCAGTTAAATAGTAAGCAATAAACTTTGGTTGATATCAAGTTAGAAAGGAGATTGTGGAGAAGTGTAGCTCACTGGTTAGAGGAGGCATACCCTGAAGCAGAGATCAGGCCCGGGACCTGGGTTCGATTCCCGACGCGGCAGGGTCCAGAACCCAATTGTCCACAGACTCGATAATTCTCGTTTCGGTGCCCACTCTAAGCACGAGTTCACACTATGCAGCTCTGGGCAACAAGCCTGCTTAATCTCCACAACGGCCCCCCGCGGCGGGATGCCTGGCTTTCACCTTGGGGATGCCCAGTACGGGTTATCTTACAGGGAAAAACCAGGACGGGTTCCCAATGCAAGCGCCAAGATGCCCGTAGGGTGATAGTTGCGCTCTATAAGTACTCCAATCAATCAATCAATCATTTAGGCTAAGATCAACAGTTAATATTAAGATCAGGTATTGGATAAGCTTACCTTTGAAGATATTTCTAATAGCTTTATTACTCAAGGCAGAGGTTTACTTAAACACCAGTGCCACTTTTGTTGACATTTTTTCAAAAGGAAATCTGAGTTTGTTCATTACATTGGTTATTGATTATAATCACCCTGCATGGAATGTTTTGACAAGTTCTACCAATAGAAAGGCTTAGGATGATGGTATTTACGGCTGCTGAATGAATATGGAGGGGCCATAGTTTACCTCCATTTAAGTGCTGATATTAGAGGGGAAGCAAATGGTAATTGCCTTATAGCCCACACAGCTTCAAGCATGAACCTCTGTTATTTGCTCTTTCCCGTCAACAGGCACCCTGTGCCCACAAGTTCACAAGCAGCCAATCAACAGAAGTGTATGACCTCAGAATTGCATTTTCATCACTGTTAGTGCATACAGCACACAACACAAATGCTTCATACAGCTTTTAACATGATACCACAGAAAGTAGAAAACAAGAAAAAATTGCCTTTTTTCTCGGCATGTGTGATCTTTTTTTTAAAAACTGTGAAATTCGTAAATTTCACATTGTTTGAGATTGTGGAATTCATGGAATTTGGCATATGCAAAGTTTCAAATAATATTTTGCCATGGGGACTGATTCAGTTATAAAATGTCTAAAGGAAGGTCTCTTTTAATTATCGATTAATGTCTGGAAGCCAAATGGATCTCAGCTTCTCTCTCCCCCTCTTGATCAAAAACTAAATGTCTCACATGCCATGCCTTCTTCTCAAGCAGGTCCCCTTTACTGAATCACACAGGACTCATGAATTGAGTTTCCCTCATATCTGATTTTCATGTGAGATCATTTGAAGTTGTTTTCTCTGAAATTCAGATAATAGTTTACATAATTTCTGAATAATGTTGTGAAATGTTACTACAAATATCCATCATTTCACCCATCCCCACATTTCCCCTTTCACTGTGTGCTGCAGAAGCAATGAAATACGAAATACACCTGAAAACAACATGCATTACATGTCATGCATTACCTCCATCCTTTTTTCTTGATGATGTTTCCAAGTATCACCTCAGCCCTGGAAAAGAAAACTAACATCAGTATCAACATGCCTTATAGATGGAGTTATTTACGGGGAATCTCACCAGCATATATTGAAAATCTTACAAGATCTTTCACTCATTGTCTTTGCTTCAAAAGCTCTATTATGGCTTCCCCACACTGTCCTTACAGCTTTCTGAAAGTGAAACCAATGTTGCCTGTTATTGAATGCTCATGCTGGAATATACAGATGTCCAGCAATAAAGTTAATTATTTCACTGAGCAGAATCAATCAGCGTCATAATGATTAGGTCCTAAGTGATAACATTGCCTTTTCTTGAAATGTCTTATTGCCTTTGCTGACAGTGTACCAGCTTAAGTATGCAAATCATCGATCCATTGCTGATACTGAAGAATTTATAAAGCACGACAAATACCCTATGGTGTCTAGGCACGGCCCTTAGCATATAAAGATCGGACTGGACTAAGTATGAGAATTAAGCCTTAAAAAGCCATGTTTTTATTCCCTTTCTAACTTTTAACAGGCTAGACTCTTTTTTAAGTGAGGTTGGCAAAGAGTCCACAGTTTAGGTAGTATAGTAGTGAAGCTCATGCCACCCCACCTAGCCCTAATAACTCTAGGAACAGTTAGGTTTCCAAGTTCGGCTGACCTTGCCGGAATATATGGCTTAAGAAAATTTGCCAGCTGTGTTGGCCCCAAGTTGTTAAGTGATTTAAAGGCAATGCAAAGTGATTTAAACTGGATGCGTCTGGCTACTGACAACCAGTTCAGATGGAATAAAGCTGTGGAGGCAGAGTCGGATTTAGAGTTTCCTAGAAGTACTCTTGCTGCTGCATTTGCTCAGTTCAGCTATCCCAATTCTGCACCTGAGGAGAAAGGCAGCTACAACTCAGCTAACAACAGATGTATATCATTTTGTACACTACTTTTAAACACTTAAGCCTGATATGGAAAATGTAGCCTCATATGCATATCCATGGATAGACTGCTCTATGAATGATGCCCATACCCTCCCTCACACAGTCACCAGCTTAGCTGTACAACTGAAATCCGTGTTTCACGTTGCATGTTTCACACCATAGCACATATCCCTCAGGCCAAATTAATTTATATTTTTCTGAGCAGTCAATGAAGTGTCAGGGCTTTTAAAAAATGTTTCTCTGAGTTTTTGAATCAACAAAGTTTTAACTATAAGCATTGCAGGAAGAACTAACAATAGATGTAGCAACAACTTTTTGTATCAGAGTTATACAGAAACGCAAGAAGAGGACGCAACGCCGTAAGGGAAAATCTGGGGGAAAAAGAAGAAATGAATAGGAAAAATGAAAATTACAATCAAGAACAACAAAAGCAGGTAATAAGTCAAAATGTGATAATGTTAAATACTGCTTCTCACAACATGCAAGAATAATCAGAAATTGATAGGTACAGATACATGGAACTGTTGAGTACCCAATCGTAATCACACCTCATTTACTGATCAATAGACATGGAACAAAGGAATTAGGAACCAATTGACCCTGGGATCAACAGACATGGAACAAAGGAATCCGGAACAAATTGTCCCTGAGATCAATAGACATGGAACAAAGGAATCAGGAACAAATTGTCCCTGGGATCAATAGACATGGAACAAAAGAATCAGGAACAAATTGTCCCTGGGATCAATAGACATGGAACAAAGGGATCAGGAAAACATTGTCCCTGGGATCAATAGACATGGAACAAAGGGGTCAGGAACAAATTGTCCCTAAGACAAAACCAGTCGTATGACTTATTATCGGGTGACAGGTACAGTACTGTGAGTTCAATTGGCGAAAAACCAATGAAGGAGGCTTACTTCCATTTTCCTTCTAGGCAAGAGTAACATTATTGTATCCCCTTGTGTCATGGATATACGGCCATCTTGCTGTCTTTATTGGCAAGCTATCCCATTACCCTCCACCTCAGCCGCCTTGCAGAACTCTCTGTTCCGTGCCTCATAAGAGGGAGGGTCCAGAGACTTCTGATTCTGGGCGATAGGCTTCTGACCCAAAATCAAAGCCAGATTGAATATCCTAGTTTGAGATTTTCGTTGGTTAGGATGTGGCACTATGCCCAACAGGAGCAGGCTGGTGTATAGGTGACCTTAGTGCAATTTATCTTAATAATAGTCGATCTTATGTGGTCCCTAAATGACTTTAACATACTACATTCCTAAAACATATGTTGAGCATTCACTCCAGGTGAAAGGCATCTAGAACGTATTATCAGTGATCACAGGAATATTTTATATAAAGGTACAGGTGTTATATATGCACAATGAGTGAGGCTATGTTGAATAACTTTAAAACAAGTATTTCTGGATGCTAGCTTTGGGTAAGCCAGAGCCTGGGTCCATTGCTGATCCTATACAGTAGTGTGAAGGGCATGTTCCCACTTCCCATGACACCCTTAAACCAGTGAAGTCCAAGTGGTCATCTGCATAAGTGCAGCATAAGCCTGGTAATCACTTTCTTTGAGTTGCCAATATCCGACAAGAAAGGTAAAACCTGCTGTTTTATTGGGGGATCTGGGTGAGGAGGACTAAGGTATCTGAGAACATTAATCACACCCAGAAAGCGTGTGAACTGCCAAATGGGAATTGAGCAATTCTTTTGCAAAAGTTTGTTAGCTATCATCTGTAAATAAATTGCCGAAGTAGGGCCACACCGCCACTCACCAGGAACGCCTGTTGTAAGCAAATGCCCAGTTCCAAAGCCCAGGTTGGTGCCAGAGCAGTAGATTAGAAGTAAAGGCAGTTTGGGAGGCAGTTTTTTGGAACACTCAGATCTAACTATAATTTTACTCTATCAAAAGGGGATCATTTCTCATCCTACGTCTTGAGGTGGCAAATACCACAGATAGAAGAGGCCTGCTCCAGAAGTAGTTGGTTTACATCGGAACTTGTTCTGACACCAGTGTGCCACCTATTGTAACTAATGCAAAAAAAACAAATGATGGACCGAATGCAGAACAATTCATACATTCACCCAAGTACAGAGATCTGGGCCTAAATCCATCTTTTTTTGCTCCCCATGCCATTCAAGTTTGAACCCAGCCATATGCAAATCAGTCTTAACCCTGCGCCAAATGGGAAGGGTATGCCTAGACGTGGGTCCCGTGCTCACTGCGCCACTGGATTCAAGCTAGACTGGTTGATGAGGGGTGATGTCCTGAAACCGGTCCCAGGATGCTTGTTTCCGGTCCAGGGAGGACCTGGCTTGGCTGTTCGGGCTGGACTGTTCCCATGAGGCACACTGTCAAGACTGATTTGCATATGGCTGGGATCCAAACTGTGGTGGCGTGGTGAGCAAAAGAGCGATGGATTAAACCCAGATCCTTGTGACTAAGGGTGAATGTTTGCATTGTTCATCATTCTGTCCATCATTTGTTCCTTTTACCAATTGTAACTAAGCACCTAAGAAAACACTTTTTCCAAGAGACACAAGGGGCTTGTAAATACGCCCCTATATTTCTTCACAAAAGGCTGTGTCTACTACCAGGCAGGACAAAGCAAACTCTGTTACTTTTCCATGCAGGTAACTTGATAAACGCGATGCAGAAACAGGCAATATTCAAAGGGCTGCAGATGCTTCTCAGAAGGCAGCTAAGTGCACCCCCCCAACCTTCTTGCGCTGGAACTCAAACTGCTTCTACCAGGAACAGCACACAGTGCCAGTGCTAAACTTCTGGTGTGATTGCTGGCAACTTAACCCGTTCCGTGCTTGTGTCGGCCAACGCAAGCACTACCTCGCTGGTGCTGCGCATGTCCGTTGGCCGACGCAGCCCCGCCCACTCATTAATTCTCCCGCACTGCGTGAGAATTTTCGCCACGGTTAAGTGGTTAAAGTGATAGCCATATATTTGCACCAAAAGATACATGAAAAATGATTGCCTACCGAATATATTTTACATGTAAAACAGGTTTACCCATTCTCCACAATCTTTTTCCTCAGTCATGTCGTGAGCCCCTGTGACGCTTAGAAGAGTTTAGCGCGGTTTGCTGGGAGGGGCACCACTGGGACTGGGAAAGCAGGGAATCCAAATGGGGGTTAGTTGGTTCGGAGAATGTACTCGACATGCCCAAAGAATGACTTCTGTGTTGTTTGTGGCTGGAGTTAATGAGATGTTGAAATGGTCCACTGTGACCAAATCCAGTGGGCTGTTCCGCTGCCTGCAACCCAGGAGATTAGTAAAAAAAAAACTAAAAGAAACATGAAAATGAATTGCTCTAAGTAAGGGGGGGGAGCAGAGGAAGGGCTGCGCTCATATAAAACCAGGAAAGGGCTGGCTTAAAATCCAATGGGGTGCCTCATATGAGTGCCAGCGCACTCTTTTCCGCACCCCGCCCACACTATTAGCTGCAAATCAAACATGAAAGTGATGTTGGTTTGGGAGGTACAGACTGCGAGCACCACTGGCTATAAAGTTTGCAACAGCACCTGACCCATTTGTACCCCCACGGGCGAGAAGTGCACAGAGTGATCTTTGACCAGCAGGGACATGTTAAGTCAATAGTGAAGCAGAGTCCATTTCTCTATCAGAGGGCCAACAGTCTTATACTTCCAGGCAACACCAGCATAGAAGGTCAGAAGGAAGGACGAGGGGCCATCACAAACGATAACAGTGCGATGGTCAAACGAAATGTTCTCTTAGTAAATCGCTAAGGAGGGAGCTAAGCACACAAAAGAGGAACACTTAAACAAATGCACCAATAACAAGCCAGTATTTCTACATGACACAGACAACAACCAATGGCAATTGGTGGGTGTGCCAAAGCTCACAGAACAGAAATAACAGGTCTTGCAAGGCTCAACCTAAAAACTGTTTAATGTACTTACTTCCCAGCTGCATACACCTCAGCGGTATCAAACAGATTCACCCCACTGTCATACGCAATGGTCATGAGTTTTTCAGCTACCTAAAAACAAATAAATGCAGTTCAGTGTTGTGGAATTTAATGTGATCTGCATGTCACGTTACTGAAAATACATGTAATACGTGATCTGCATGTCACGTTACTGAAAATACATGTAATACTGTTAACAATATTATTGCAAAAAACTATTTGTAATACATATGATCACCAACTCTTATTGCATTTAAACAGTGGGTGTATTATAGTTCCAGATATATATTTTTATTATTAATGAATTAAAATCTTCTCAGTATATCAAATACAAAACATCAGTAAGACATGTCATTTTACAGTATTGTCAGATTATTTAGCTTATGCTTAGGGACACATTGGTATTCCCATGCTGCTAATCATACTTCTGACTGGGCAAATACTGTGCTATTGGTATTTACTGGGAGCATGTGTGTATCATAAATATAGAACCCACAAAATCGGCGGCACAGAATTTTCAGGACAATATAGTGAAAAAATCAGTTGAAAGGAAACTAAGTCTAGAGTTTCTATACCTAACTCCACATACATGTACTTGCTTGGTACATATACCTTCAGGTTTTGTTGATGTGAGCTCACCACCATGAAAAGGGCGGTGGACAGGCAACTCAGAATATGCTCACTGGTGCCACAGCGGCACCGCCAGCATATTCTTGCCCCTGACTGCCGTACGACTGCTGTGGGATCCTGGACCCCAGCGGATGCAGCGGTCCTGTGGCGGTCCGACTGCCACACTCGTAATACTATGGGCAGCCCTGCAGTTGTCGGTTGTTGGACCGCCACCGCAAGTACAGCGTTCCTATGGACCTCCGTAGTCATAATAAGGCCTTAAAAGCGCTCTATTAACTCTCTTGTTATATTCGCCATTCTCAAGCGTTAAAGATACAGGGGGACTGGGAAATCTGGGGGGCAGAGTTAAACGTGAATTAAGGTATGAGTGGGACCTCTTAATGGGGAAAAAAGGTCTCCTGTAAAGAGCACCACTTGTTTGGTGCCTGGTGGGCATAGCAGTGCCCACCCAGCAAGGGGCTAGCACGACAATAACCTATGCCATCTAGATGAGTGAGGGCCTTAGCAGCCATATAACTGGACTCCCCATGATTTAAGGGGGACTTTGATGCCACCATTTTGATTCTGAACATGGTGTAAAGGCAGAACAGCACACCTGAACTATTAATGAATATCTCACATGCTGGCCTAGAAGTGGCTCACTTTACTCCCTTGATACCCAAGAAGCAGAAACTGGACATAATAAGGAGCAACTTCTATATTCTAATTATTCCTGTTACGTCAGTTAAAGATGACCAAGACCCATACTCTCAGTGGTAAAGTTCCTACACTGTAGTGGGCTAGATTTTCCAGAAGAATAACATACAGTTCTTATTGTTATTGTTACGGAAGCAAATTTATTTTAGTTTAGCTTTGGAGCTTTTTAAAGCTCACTGTTTCCAAACCAGTTACAGGAGCTGACACTAAAGGGGTGAGGCCAAAAGGAGGGAAACAGACATGTTTTAAGAAAATGATAATGAAGAGAAATGTTTTAGAGCTCTTTGGGGAGGGTAGTCTAAAGAGCGGGTGTCTGTTTAGAGAAGGTGCTGCCTCTAAGGTGGATTTTGCAAAGCGGCAGTATACATAGGTGAACAATGTTGCAAAAGCATAGTGATTATTGGTAGAGTATCTCATCAGACTTTTGGATAGAAAAAGAGGGACTTTATCATATATGGGATGATGCACAAAGTTTTTACTGAAAAAAAAGTTGCTTAACGGAAAGCCAATGTAGTGATTTCAGAATTGGAACACAGCCATTGTAAACAATGACACTACTGACAATGTGAATGGGGAGATTGCAGAGTGCACTTTGCCTAAGTATATCTTCAAAGCAGCAACCTGCCATGGTAATGAGAAAGTAGAAAGTAGGAGATCTGGGGATGTAGGGTTGGCTTTCCGGTGACCATAAATTCTGAAAGGATGTTGTAGTAGAAAGGAAGTGTAGGAGGAGAATCATGCCTGGTCTGTTGAGCTGGAGCGCCTCATCTCCACTCCTTGCTCCAGTAGTTTTGGGATCAATGGCATAATATCAAGACAGCAAATATCAACTCACACAAGTACAAAAAATGTAATATCGATTATAAAAAAATAGAGTTCCTATACAATATATTAAAAGTACTTATATCAAACACATGACTATTGCTGACAAAAATATCGACTTTTACATATATCAATTACAAAAATATCAGAACCACAAATATCCTGACTCATAAATAAACATCTGTATTGTATTGTATTGTATGCAGTCTTGTATAGCGCGTAGTTACCCTCGGGCCTCCCAGCGCTTGATCAGCCCTACCCTGGCCAAGGACACATAAAGCACATCAAAGTGGAAACAAATACGTTTTCAGCCGTTTCCGGAAGCGGAGGGTGCCAGTTTCTGAACGCAGCTCCAGCGGTAGCGCGTTCCAAAGGGTGGCAATGTGCACTGCGAATCTTCTACCGCCCGTACGGGCCTTATACACCCTAGGGACCTTGAGTAGGGATTTCTGGCCAGAGCGCAGGATTCTGGAGGCTTTATAGGGCACCACCAGCTTAGATAAAATAGGGGGGCCATTACCCTGCAGGATTTTGTGAGCTATGCAGAGGGACTTAAACTTGACCCTCTCCCGCACAGGGAGCCAATGCAAAGTCTTCAAGGCTGGTCTAGCCGACTGCCTCCTAGGTGCATTGGTCAATAGCCTAGCCGCTGCATTTTGCACTTGTTAGAGCTTGCTCAGCGTAGCCTCCGGGGCGCCCAGGAAGATTGCATTGCAGTAATCTAGCCTTGATATAATCAGCCCCTGAATAAGTAACTTCCTTGAGGTGGGGGGGAGAGGGGGCAGGACTTTGCGAGCAGAGCGAAGGAGCCCGAAGCAGATCCCTGCCGTTTTCTTGGCCTGAGTCTTAAAAGAGAGATCCTGCTCCAGCCAGACTCCCAAGCTCTTAATCTCCTGTTTAGAGCAGGGGAGGTCCCCCAGACAGCTAGGCCAGCTGGACATAGGAAGTGGGGGGGCCTTATGCCCTAGCAGCATAATTTCAGTTTTTGAGCCGTTAAGTTTCAGCGCTGAATCGCACATCCAGGTATATACCTGGGACAGGCATTAATGCAAAACATCAGGGCTTTTCACCAATTGGGAGAGAGCCACCACCAATTGAGTATCATCGGCATAGCTGACGATTTTTATCCCAAATGGTGCCACCACATCCTCCAGGGGGGCCATATACACATTAAATAATGTGGGACTCAGATAGGAGCCCTGTGGAACCCCGCACTGGAGGGGGATCGGTGAAGACCGCGCGCTACCTTCCCAGACCTGATAGGTTCGACCCGTGAGAAAAGAACGAAGCCACTGCAACACAACACCACTCACTCCCACATTAGACAGCCGTTGGATCAACACTTGGTGGTTAACAGTGTCGAAAGGTGCACTAAGGTCCAGGAGGATCACTGCCACTGACCCACCCGAATCGAGAATGCTTCTAGCTTCGTCCACGACTGCCAAGAGGGCGGTGTCGGTGCTATGACCTGGACGGAAGGCAGTTTGAGTTTCTCGTAGCAGCCCGTTGGACTCCAGAAAGCTGGACAGTTGATAATTGACCAGCCTTTCTGCGATCTTACCAAGTCCCGGCAGCAGAGAAATGGGCCTGAAATTGGCCAAGTCCGAGGAATCCAGACTGGGCTTTTTCAGGAGAGCCTTCACAACAGCTCTTTTCCAACCCGATGGTACCACCACTTGAGTGAGGGAAAGATTGATGAGGTTCATGATCGGGGCCGCGATGACAGAAGCCACTTGTTTCAGGAACCTCATTGGAGCAGGGTCTTCTGGCGAGCCGCTCTTCATAGAGCTAAGTTCCTTTATCACTTCCGGCTCTGATATCAGGTCAAAAGAGTGAAGTAAAACGTGTGCTCCTCTTCCTTGGCTCACTGCATCAATGTTCTGTGGGGCCCGAGGTAGCAGAGAAAGAATATTCTCAATTTTAAGGTGGAAGTAGTCCACGAGTTCCCTACACTTCTCAGCGGGATTGTCATGAGTAACTGGTGGCTCAGGGATTTTAAGGAGCTCCTTAACCACTTTGAAGGTCTCTCTAGAAGAATTGGACGCGTTGTTAATCTTTTCCTCGAAAAAGTTGGCCTTAGTGTCGCGGAGGGCCTTCTTATACATCCTCATGGCTGCACGATATTTCTCCCGCCTGGCCACCTCCCAGTCCCTTCTCCAGGTCCTCTCCAACTTCTTACAGCTTCTCCTAAGGGTGCGCAACTCTGCAGTGTACCATGGGGCCGAGCCCGTTCTGCTCCCACTCTTAACCACTCTCTATTTGGGCAAAATGGCCTCTAGGGAGTTGGTCAACCACTGATCAACTGCCAAATCTGCCGTTGATGGATCAGCGGCCAAAGGAGGGTAAGAGCTCTGAAGCTGCGCCATCCAACTCTCAAGTGAGAGTTTAGACCAAGCCCTTTCCAAAGAGTAAACTCTGGGGGACAGGATGGACCTTGGGTCACATTGCATGGCCAAAGGTATCAAAAAGTGGTCTGACCATGGCAAGGGGCAGGCAGGGAAGGCTTCTAAATGCGGAATATTTGTAAAAATAGGGTCAAGAAGATGTCCTTTAATATGAGAGGCCCCCCGATTGCTAAGGGTCAGATTGTAAGCTTTCAAGTCACAGCACAAGTCTGCGGCTATTGAATCTGAAGGCTCATTAAAATGGAGATTTAAATCCCCCAGCACCGTAAAATTGGTGATAGAAGAGGCCAGCAGCATAACAGTTTCCATAAGGGAGTCAATAAAACGCCCCAGTGGACCTGGAGGACGATATATTAGCAGACCCGAAACTGTCGTGGTAGGGGAGACCCGTAAAGCGAACTGACAGCTTTCACAATCCTGTATCTCACTATTTTGAGCCCTGCATACAAACACATCTCTGTAAATGATGGCTATACCCCACCCTCGGCCCGAGGGTCGATCCAAATTGTAGATGAGAAAGCCTGGGGGGAGGGCGCGTACCATGTCCGCCCCTGAATTGGGCGTAATCCAGGTTTCTGTTAAAAACAAGATGTCCAGGTCGTGGTCCTGTATCAAGAAGTTAATCTCTAGCGCATGACAGGGCAAAGAGCGACAATTTAACAGGGCCATTGACAGAGTGTACTTGCCCCTGTCAGGTTGTGTGATCTTGCAGTTCCGGCATGCAGAAAAGGGGCCAATTCCCTTATAAATGTACTTACATGTTGCTCTTTTCGGAGCGCGCAGTGCCAAGATTTCCTCCCGGGAGTAGATCAGGCGCTTATCTGCATGGAATCGGGAGTCCTGGCCCTAGGCCCGTCCTGGCGCGGACGGGCGAAGACGGGCTTGCCTCTGGCGCGCCATCGGCGCGCCCGCTGCGCGCGCGCGCTGCACGCTTGCATAGGCCTAGTAGAAATAGTCTCCTCCGAGAACCCAAGCAAAGATGGCGGCCGTAGATAGGCCCGGATAGAAGGGGAGGAGTCTCGCAAAGCGAGTGAGTAGACTGATTTTAAGGTGCGGGTGAGAGGGCTATACAGATTATTTTAAAAAATAGAAGCAGCAAGGTTTTAAGAGTGCAATTTTAAAAAAGAATGCTCAACAAGGATTACAACAACAATGTAAAAGAAAATAGCAGCAGTTTAAGGTTAAAAACGCAGTTCAAGGGCTTCCAGCCCTCGAGATTGTCACAGAGCAAAAGCGAGCATTTGTGCACTACAGTGCGAGCGTTGGTAGGGTATCACTGATCGTAGGGCTGCGCGCTTGCATAGGCCTAGTAGAAATAGTCTCCTCCGAGAACCCAAGCAAAGATGGCGGCCGTTGATAGGCCCGGATAGAAGGGGAGGAGTCTCACAAAGCGAGTGAGTAGACTGATTTTAAGGTGCGGGTGAGAGGGCTATACAGCTTATTTTAAAAAATAGAAGCAGCAAGGTTTTAAGAGTGCAATTTTAAAAAAGAATGCTCAACAAGGATTACAACAACAATGTAAAAGAAAATAGCAGCAGTTTAAGGTTAAAAACGCAGTTCAAGGGCTTCCAGCCCTCGAGATTGTCACAGAGCAAAAGCGAGCATTTGTGCACTACAGTGCGAGCGTTGGTAGGGTATCACTGATTGTAGGCCTGCGCGCTTGCATAGGCCTAGTAGAAATAGTCTCCTCCGAGAACCCAAGCAAAGATGGCGGCCGTTGATAGGCCCGGATAGAAGGGGAGGAGTCTCGCAAAGCGAGTGAGTAGACTGATTTTAAGGTGCGGGTGAGAGGGCTATACAGATTATTTTAAAAAATAGAAGTAGCAAGGTTTTAAGAGTGCAATTTTAAAAAAGAATGCTCAACAAGGATTACAACAACAATGTAAAAGAAAATAGCAGCAGTTTAAGGTTAAAAACGCAGTTCAAGGGCTTCCAGCCCTCGAGATTGTCACAGAGCAAAAGCGAGCATTTGTGCACTACAGTGCGAGCGTTGGTAGGGTATCACTGATCTACTATGTCAAAAATACTGAGTACAGCAAAAACCAATTATTTTCACAAACAAAGTACAAGAAATATGTCCTAAAATCATAACAATATATAATTAAATAAAAATATTTTACATCACCAAAAAATGAAATATAAACACTATAAAAATGGTACACCTATAAAATATGAACAAAAAATATTTAAAACAGCTTCAAATAACATAAACATATAAATAAAATGAATAATATTGTTTATCTTATCAACACAAATAAATGCAATATTAAATAAATTAAATTATATGTAATAAAAATGTCGAAAAACATAGATTAGCGTTTACCAAATAAGGATATAAGTACAAAAAAATTGAATTATACTAAAGCAACTGATAAAATTAAACTATAAACAACTTTAACCAATCAAATAGCTAAAAAATTAAACAAACAATATAAAAGGCACACTAATTGAACTAAATAATAACTCTAAAAGCGACAAACAGTTGAACAGGAGGAAACTCTACCGTTTGTTCCCTACACAACATAAGACTACAAAATATGCAACTCTACAACTGCATATCCAAGTAAGTAACAATTATATTTAAACTAAAAAGTCAAATAATGCTAAACTACAAAATGATGAATTAACAAACAATTGCTTACGATGATCACAATGTAAAGTGGAAAACTCTGACCAGCGGTCTGAGGCTTCCTGCCGACATGGTAGGTTTAAAGTCCAACCTCCGTATTAGAATGACGGCGGTCGGAGTTAAACCTGCTTGGGGGATGCTGATGCGGTCCTGATGAGCTCAAGGAGCCCGTCGGTCCATCGGAAACACTGCATAATCCCTTAATGATGGCGGCTTCTGAAAATGAGCCGAAATAACACCAATAGAGTACAAAGTGTAGCTAGTGGTAAAAAACAAAACAAAAAAATAGCCACCTAATAAAAGTAAAAAAAAAAAAAAGACGAGACTAGGACTCAATAGAAAAAATGCTAACAATGTTAAAAAATGTGGGAGGAGCCTAGCGCGCATCCAAGATGGTCGCGTGAGCACAGGGCTCCCCGGACCCTTGCTGCTCCTCGGAATTTATCCTGAGAATATCCTGATGTGGTTTGTGGAATCTGGCAGATGAAGACCGGCTGAGCACGTATCTCTTTTCAGAACTCGAATCGGACCTGGGAATCCTGAGTTGTCGTTGTTCGAACTTTTGGGACCCACCCGACGGAGGTGCCCGGGGCGAAGGTGAACCGTGGAGCCGTGTCGTAATTGAACAACAGCGGCTGCAGTGCGGTGCCAGTGGCCGCTCTACCACTTTCGGTTTCACTTTCGGACTTCAGGGGGCTGGCCTGCGAATGCAATTGATGTGGCGGGGTGTTTCCCTGGCCTCTGCGCGAGGCCTTGTCTCCACCTGCCACTAGAGTGCCCGTCGCCTTGGGTCCCCCCGCACCGCTATATTGTGGTCTATGGTGAGGCGCTGGTCTGCGGTGCCGGTCCCCCTACGACTCTTGATCGGCGATCCCCTTCGGTGTCCGTGACCACATGGGGGGCAAGGGGGGCCCCGAGGGGCGTAAGACTAAGGCCTCCCTCCACGGGGGACCGGTCCAGGCCAACAACATGGACCGTTACACTCAGGGCAGAGGGTCCCCTGGAGCGACCGGCCCCCCCCCGGATGCCGTCGGCGGTGGCACGACCGTCTCTCCGGAGCTCTCCCTGCAGGACATCATGGGCGCCATTGAGGGCATCAGGGAAACCATCGCCACGCAATACGAGGCCCTGGCCCGTAAAATCGACACGGTGGCGATCGATGTCACCTTAATTCGGGCAGATCTCTCCAAAACAAATGAGAGGGTACAGGCTCTCGATGTGCGGACCTCCACCCTTGGTACGGATGTGTCGGACCTGCAGGCCGCGCTTGGTGACATTAAGGCGGTCAACGACCAGATGGCCCGGCGGCTGGAGGACTTCGAGGGACGGGCCCGACGCAACAACATCCGTGTCATAGGCGTACCGGAGTCCTCCGACAGCCGCCCGGTTGACCTCCTGGTTGAGGAACTCATCCTCCAACAGTTGGCCCCTGCTGGCCTAAGTAAGTTCTTTGCCGTGGAGCGGGCACATCGAGTTCCGGGCGGTCGGCCACGGCCGGGGGCCCCCCCGAGGCCTATCGTGGCCAAACTGTTCCACTATAGAGACCGAGATGCGATTCTACAGGCCTCACGGGTCCACGGTCCGGTGCGTCATGAGAACTCATCCATTAACTTTTATCCGGACTTTACCCAACTTGTTCAGAAACAGCGGATGGGATTCCAGGGGGTGAAGCGCCGTCTCCGTGAACTGGGCCTAAAGTACTCTATGCTCTACCCTGCAAAACTCCGGGTGGAACATGAGGATCGGACTGCCTTCTTTGACTCTCCTGTGGCCGTGAGTGACTGGCTGGACTCGTTGCCGGACAGAGGTGACCGTCCCGGGCCCTCTGCGGGCGCCGAAGGTGACGGGTCCCCTTTGGAGTAACTTTTGGTCCTTGATTTTGCCGTTTTGCACTGTTCAGCTGGGTTTTACTTCTTTTGTTCATTTTGTCTCACTAGGACCAGTGTGGGGGGCGGGCGGGGACGGGTCCCTTTCCTCCTCCGGGGTCTTTTCGTAGAATGGGGTTAGTAGGGCGACAGGCACACTGCAAGTTGGGGGGGTTTTCAGGCCCGCAGGGGTGCAGGGTGGGGGGAGTTGGATTTGGGGGGGGGTTGGGGGGAGGGAGGGGTTGTTTTGCTGTGTGTTTTTTGTTTACAGGGCGAGGTGTTGATTTTTGTCCAGATATGGGAACTGTGCTACTGACTGGGGGGCCTTTGGTCTATTGGAGGGGATGGGGGGGGACGGGTTGAGACTGATGTCATGGAACGTCAATGGGTTGGGGGATCGTATCAAACGGGGTATAGTACTGCAGTATTTGCGTCGTCTTACTCCTGATGTGGTGTTTATCCAGGAGACGCATCTGGTGGGCAATGTCTGTCATGCAATGAACAGGGGAGGATACCGCCTCGTGGCCCATTCTGGTTTCACAACTGGTTCCAGGGGGGCGGGCATTCTCCTGCGATCCTCACTTCCGTTGGATATCACTAGGGTAGTCTCGGATGACAGAGGGCGCTATGTGTGTCTGTCTGGGAGGTGGGAGGGGCAGCCCCTTTCCCTGGTCTCAGTTTACGTCCCCCCGGGCCTCCAGAACTCCACTTTCGCGGACTTGGGTCGAATGCTGCTTGAACTTCCGGATGGCCTTTTGCTTATGGGCGGGGATTTTAATTCGGTGGTCTCGGGTGACCTGGATCGTCACCCACCCAGGGCCCTCCCCGCTGCCCAGGCATGGCTTGGTGGCCTGCTGGATACCTTCGGCCTGGTAGATAGCTGGAGATTAATGCATCCGACCCAATGTCAGTACACTTTTCACTCTGGGGCGCATGGGAGTCTTTCTAGGTTAGACTATTTCCTTATGCCCGCGGCACAGACTGGCCGGATTCGGGAGGTTAGGCACCTGGCGCGGGGTATTTCCGATCATTCCCCGCTGTGGCTGCTCTTTGACACCGAGACGCGGTCTGCAGGGCGGATTGCTCCCATTAACCCGTGGTACCTGCGAGACGCTATGACTCGCGACAGCCTGGTTAAGGCTATGGACCAATACTTCCTTGAAAACGAGGGGTCGGTGTCGTCCGCAATGTCCCTGTGGGAAGCCTTTAAAACCGTAATCCGCGGACACGCCCTCTCCCAGATAGTGGTGGCTAAGAAACTCAAGAGTGAGGCAGTGGTGAAGCTGGAGACTGACATTTCGGGGCTGGAGTCGGCCTTGGAGGCGGGTGTCACTCCGGACGGGCTCCATGCCCTCAGCCTGAAACAGTTTGAATACAGGTCTCTTGTCACTGACGCCGCCAAAACGTTGTATAGGGAACAGCAGGGTCGATTGTATGATGCCAGGGACAAGGCGGGAAAGTTGATTGCATGGCTGGATAGGAAGGAGAGAGTGAACCGAGTGGTCCCGGAGCTGTGTGTCGCGGATGGAGTGTGTGTGACTGAGCCTGGTGAGATTGTGGAATGTTTCGCTGACCACCTCCGGGCCGTGTACTCCCCGGTGACTGATAGGGATGAAGAAGACTCTCGCCTCCTGCTGAGGGATATTGCTTTGCCCGGCCTGTCTGTCGAAGATCGTGAGCAGCTGGACGCCCCCTTGTCTGTAGATGAAATTGCAACGGCGATTCGGTCCCTTCGTTCGGGGAAGGCGATGGGCCCTAACGGGCTGCCTATTGAATTATATAAGTTGCGCCCGGATAAACTCGCGCCCTTCCTCCGTCGTATGTTTCAGGAGTCCCTTGAGGCAGGCTCCCTTCCTGACGACCAACGTCTGGCAACGATAGTCGTGATCCCCAAGGACGGTAAGCCACGAGATCGCTGTGCCTCCTACAGGCCTATTTCGCTGCTAAATGCAGAGCCTAAAATCCTGGCTAAAGTCCTTGCCAACCGTTTGTTGAGCGTCATCTGCGATTTGATTCATCCTGATCAATGCGGCTTCATCCCTCACCGTAACACCGCTCTTAACTTGCGGCGTCTTCACGGCGCCCTCGCCAGGGCGGAGTACCTCTCCGAACCTGCCGTGCTGGTTTCTTTAGACGCCACGATGGCCTTTGACACCATCGAGTGGCCATTTCTCTGGGCTGTCTTGACCAAATTCGGCTTTGGGGAGGGATTTCTTGGCTGGGTGAAGCTTCTTTACACGGGACCCATGGCTCAGGTGGTAGTTAATGGGCGGGTCTCTCGGCCCTTCGCTCTCGGTAGGGGTACGAGGCAGGGGTGCCCGTTGTCCCCTCTGCTCTTTGCTCTTGCCTTGGAGCCGCTCGCTGCTTGGCTCCGCTGGGAGCCCTCGATCAGAGGGATCCGGTGGGCCCCGGACTTCGAGGATCGGATCTCGTTGTATGCGGACGATATTCTCCTGTAACTCACCTCGCCGCGGCAGTCGCTTAATGTTCTCTTTGATGTTCTGACTTCCTTTGGGAGAAATTCGGGTCTAACGATCAACTGGTCTAAATCCTGTGTCTATCCTATCTCCGGTGACCCTCCTCTCTTGCCGCCTCGGCTTCCGATCCAATTATCTCTGTCCGGCTTTAAATACCTGGGAATATACGTCTCTATGGACCCGGTGGCTCGCTATGAGCAGAATCTCCTGCTTCCACTTCGGCGTTTGAGGGAGGACACGGCTCGGTGGTGTAGGCTGCCCTTGTCCCCGCTGGGTCGGGCAGCGCTGTTTAAAATGATGTCCCTTCCCAGATTTCTCTATGCCCTTCAGAACTCCTTCGATGTTATTCCGGTGTCCTACTTTCGGGAGGTGGAGAGCCTGCAGAGGAGACTGGTGTGGGATGGACGGGCGCGTATCGCTCTGGCAAAGCTTACTCTCCCCTGGTACGACGGGGGCATCGCGCTTCCCGACATTCGCAGGTATTATTGGGCCTCACAGCTGTCGGCCATTAACCATGCCACGTATGCGCCTGGCTTGAATCCGGCGTATGAAATGGATAAATTCCTCCTTCCCGGCGGGAACTATAACAGGGCACTTTACTCCAGCTCGGCTGGACGGACCCTTACGGGCCCTACTAAGATTGCGGTACGGATCTGGAAGGCGGCCAATGTAGCCCTGGGCTGGAGTGAGCGATTAACATGTGCTACTCCTCTGTTTGCATCCGACCGCCTGGGAAGCCTCTGGACAACGAAGGGGTTTGAACGTTGGGACACGATTGGTATTAGTAGAGTGGGAGACTTATGGATTAAGGGTGCTGTTAAAACATTCGCGGCGCTCCAGAGCGAATACGAACTTACGGAAAGGGAGTTCTTCCGCTACGCCCAGATTCGGCATGCCCTGCTCTCTGTTTTTGGGGAGGGGACCAATATCCCGGCTTCTTCGCCCCTCGAGGACCGCATACTCGATGGTCATGTCCCCGACAGTACTATTTCATTAATTTATAAAAAACTTATCAATAATCGGGCTGACCTCTTGGTGCGCCTCCGGGAGGCATGGACGGGGGATGGGGTGGAGCTGGACGACGAGGACTGGCAGTCCGCACTGTCGTCCCCCAAGGAAGTGGCCATTCCAGCCCGTCTCCGCCTGGTCCAACTTAAGATTCTCCACCGGGTGTATGTGACGGGTCCCCGTCTGGTCTCGATGGGATTTTCTGAAGACGGGCTCTGTAAGCGGGGATGTGGACTCAGAGCCACCTTTCTCCATATCCTTTGGGAGTGTCGCGAGGTGGCGGAATACTGGCGTCGGATTCATGTGGTCATGGGACAAGTCACCGGGGTTGTGCTGCTGCCGGAGGTGCGTCGCTGTGTCCTAAATGTGTGGGAGCCCAATGATTATAACGCGGCTCAGACTCGGTGGGCGGCCCTGGGGAACATGATTGCCAAGAGAGATATAGCGCAGCTTTGGGGTTCCCAGCGGCCTCCCACCGTGTCCGTATGGAAGGAGAACATGGACTGGTGCATGTTCAGGGAGAAGACTGTGTATGTGGCTCGTGGCAAACCGGGGGCATGGGGTAGAATCTGGGGGCAATGGAACGCGTATCGTGGGGGTATCTGTGTTCCCCCCCTAGTGGACACCGATATTGCCTTGTCCCCCTGACCCTTGATGGTTCCCTGCGACTTTTGGGATAATCGAATATAGACGTTCCTCTCCCGTGACCCCCCCCCCCCGACCTATCATTACTCCTGCCTTTTAGTAGCTATTTGAAGGTCAGAAGTAGAGTCCCCCGGATGTAGCCTGACCCACATTTTTTGCCTTTACGCCTCGCCTTTTGTTTTTATTTGTTATTTATGTTAAACCTATGTATCCTGCTTCCCTAGGACTATCCGGAGTCATGTACGGGGCTGGACCCCGGGAGTCGACTACTGCCTTAACCTCTGTATGATCCTTCCCGAATCTAGCGGCCGGCCCCGGTGGTTGTAGGCCCATGCTTGTAATTGATTTATTGTTCAATAAAATTTTCAACAAAAAAAAAAAAATGTATAAAAATTTAAAAAATGATGTAAAATATTATACATGTAAAACAATGTTGTAACAAATATTGCATAAACTGTAAGTATATATTAAATAATTGGATAACATATATAACATTATTTAATATATACTAGTAATAATTATATTAAACACTTACAAAATGGTTATGTGTTAAAATATGTGCACAAAATATGTACAATATTAAAAAAAATGTATTTTATGCAAAAAGTAATAAAAACTATTGTTTGAGTATTTTTTTACAACTCAAAAAATATGGTATATATATGTACATGAAAAAGTACTATTCTATTTAACAAATGTATTTTACCACTACTAAAATAATGCAATGTGTTATTAGTCAAAAGATAAAATTTAAAAAATATGCGTGATTTTTTTAATTATACCTAATGATATATAAATAACAGTACACAAATAAATCATAATAATACCATACCAATACAAGAGAAATGTAAAGGTATTTCACACTAGAAAGAAAACACTTACTATTCCCACTTCACTACAAACAAACTAGGGTAATGTGTATAGCACTAAAGGGGTAACATTTACTATCCCCACTCTACTACAAAGCAAGTCAGAGAAGGTGTTGGACACTAAAGAGGTGAGATTTTCTATTACCCCTCAACTACAAACTAACTCAGGGAGGTATTGGGCACTAATAACTAGTGGAACGTGTTGGACTCTAAAAGAGTAACATTTACTAATCCCACTGCACTACAAACCAACTCAGGGAAGGTGTTTGACACTAGAAAGGCAATATATTTACTATTCCCACTCCACTACAAACCAACTCAGGGAAGGTGTTGGACACTAAAGGGGTACCATTTACTTTTCCCACTGCACTACAAACAAACTCATGGAAGATGTTGGAAACTAAAGGGTTTACTTAGTATTACCACTCCACTAGAAATCAACTCATGGAAGGTATTGCAAACTAAAGGGGTAACATTTAATATTCCCACTTCACTACAAACCAACTCAAGGAAGGTGTTGGACTCTAAATGGGTAACATTTTACTATTCACACTCCATTATAAAGCAACTCAGGAAGGTGTTGCACACTAAAAGGGTAACATTTACTATTCCCACTCCACTACAAAGTCTGGTAAATTGTTAGGCACAAAAAGGGTAACATTTAATATTCCCACTCCACTGCAAACCAACTCATGGAAGGTGTTGGACACTAAAGTGGTAACATTTACTATTCCCACTCAATTGCAAACCAATTCCGGGAAGATGTTAGACACTAAAGGGGTAACATTTAGTATTCCCACTCCACTACAAACCAACTCAGGGAAGGTGTTGGACAGTAAAGGGGTGA
The DNA here is from genome assembly GCF_964204655.1 of Triturus cristatus. Lineage (NCBI taxonomy): Eukaryota > Metazoa > Chordata > Amphibia > Caudata > Salamandridae > Triturus > Triturus cristatus. Next base: position 887,214,468 of record NC_140594.1, read on the forward strand.
CATTTATTGTTCCCACTCCACTACAAACCAACTCACGGAAGGTGTTGGACACTAAAGGGGTGACATTTACTATTCCCACTCCACTACAAACCAACTGAAGAAGGTGTTGGACACTAAAAGGGATACATTTATTATTCCTACACCACTACAAACAAACAAAGGTAAGATGTTGGACACTAAAGGGATGCTATTCACTGTTCCCAATGCAATGTAAACAAACTTAAGAAAACATAACAAAATTAAAAACAAATTAAATATTTCCAAATACAAATAAACGTCCTTAACTACATTAATAGTTTTTAAAAAATACATTATATATATATTTTATACTACACATTATCCAATTATATTTTTAGACAATTTTTACTACACTTTCATATTAATTATATCATTATGACATTAAAAAAATTATTTCTTTATATAAAATCACAAAACTATTTTTCAGACACCCACCCTGTTCCGGTCACGTGACAGACAGACAAGCGGACGGCAGACGGGTGGACGAGCGGAGATCCAGAGCCTCGGAGCCCTGAAAACCGCGGAGTGCTGTGCGATCCATCAACCGACCGACCGTCTAGATCAGTAGCGGGACAGAGGCAGGGCGACGGAGCAACGGAGCGGAGCAGGAACAGGAACAACAGTGAGGATATCGGTGGTGGCGGTGGCAGAGGCAGCAGGCTGGTTGCAGGCTAGCCCCCGAACCCGGACTCCGGCGGGCCGGTTTTCAAACTTTACGGCCCCAAGCACCTTGGGAAGCCGGCTACTTTCTTAGCTCCCCCAGCCCTTCAGCCTCCCAGCTTCCTCTGACTCCTCCTCTTCAACACCCCCCCCTGCCCTCTCCTCTCCTGGCTCCTAGCAATCACCAGCAATTACCCAACTGACCATAACGGCCATGGGTAACTCGACCGCATTTTTCGGACACGCAACGACTTACCGGTCAGGGCAAGCGCAGCTGCCTTTTAGCAGGCGGCCGCACCAAGTGAGGGCCCCTGGCTACATGCAGAGTCGGTCTGTTAGATCAGGTCTGACCAGAGTCTGCAGTAGCCTTGCGAGCCCTGCTTGCCAAAAAACCTCTGGCCAAATCTCCATTCGAACAACCGCACTTGAAGCTGTTTCAATAACTCTTAATAACTCAACCATCTAAGCTACCTAAAAGTCTAAGCTACCTGAAAGCCCTCAGCCTTCAGCCTTTAGCCTACAGCCTTACAGCTTATAGTTTTCATAACGGTTCTTAAAAAACCGACAAGAATTAAGAATCACCACCTAGAATCGTTCCACAACCCTGAGTCACTTTAGCTTACAGTTACACATAGGTTTGCCGCGCGCCGAGATACCCTCCGAGCTCCAGCCTAGCCTAGCTAAGGAGCACCAACTTTATCGGACGACAAGGGGCCAACAAGGGGCCAAACAAGGGAAATTTGAGTACACTTAGCCTCCAACAATCCCAGTTACTTCAGTATCTGAGTTGCGTCAACTAACCTGCACCAAATAAGGCCTCAGACAACATTCTCTGTACCTGTATCACACCACAGAAGCCATTAGTTTCCTGTTGTTCTGCATCTAGGCAGGCCCCGTGGGCTCATTAGTGAGAACCAGTGAGAGCTCCCGGAACATCTAGTGCGGAGTGTCATCTAATCAATTAAATTTAAAAAAAAACTTCCTAAGAAATTGGCTGTCGGCGGCACTCCACCCCCCCCCCCCCCCCACAGTAAGAGTTTCTCAAGCTTTTCAAACATGAGATCAGGGCGGGAGAGGAAAACACCATCAAAGTCCTTAAAAAAGATCGCAAAGGCAAAAATCATCTCTAAAAGTTCGGAAGCATCGATCGACCGGGGCTCAACCCCCAAAAACTTACCGATAAATCACCCCTCAATAAAGTACTACTTTAGGAACCTAGGGGCATATGTATCAAAATCTCCATTTGCGAATCTCAAATAGCGATTTTTTGAGAATCTCTATTTGAGAATTGCAAAACGAGATGTATTTAAAAATTCGCACATATTTTGCGAATTCTTAATATTCCTTAATTGTGATTAGCAAATTGCGAAATCGCAATTAAGGAATACCTTACCATTCATTCCTATGGGCCAGGAGGCCCATAGCAATAAATGGGAAGTCATTCTCAAATTGCAAATCGCAATTTGCTAATCGCAAATTGAGAATAATTTCAAAGGTGCAAGGGTGTCATGATGACACCCTGATGCACCCCTGAAATTAGCATGTGTGCGCATATGGCGCACATACATGTCCTAAGGGCATGTATGTGTGCCACATGGCACTTTGAAAAATGCCAAAAAGTGCATTTTTCAAAGAAATCGCAAATTACCACCAACTTGAAGTTGGTGGTAATTTGCGATTTCTTAAGGAGAAATCGCACAACTTGGGTGCGTGTTACATAGCATTTAAGGAATCGCAATTTGCGATTCCTTAAACGCTTACGCAAAATTAAGTAATCGCAAAATTAGTGATTCCTTAATAATGCGATGCGAAAATGGCTCATACATCTCATTTTGCGATTTTGTATTCGCAAACGCTCTTTTTTTGCGAATCGCAGTGTTTGCGAATCCAAAATCGTTTGATACATATGCCCCCTAGTGCAACTGGCTGCCCCGAAGAAAAACTCTAGTCCAAGGGCACTGATCCAGGCTTTTCCGTTAACAAAAGCAGTAGCAACTCTGAACAAAATTTTAATCCAGGCTTCGATCCATGCGGCAGTCAATGAAGGCGAAACCTGCCCGCAGCCATTTTCCACAGCAACCATGGAACCAAACAACTCGGACACTTCAGCAATCCCAGAAAGCAGTCGATCAGCTCAAGTTCCAGGACAGTCTCCTCCGAATCAACAGTTAGTTCAAACTGAGCATGCTCCAACCCAAGATCCTACCCTCAAAGATGCCAGTTTCTCAAATGTCCAGCCTGCACAGCTCCCAAGCCAATCTTTTCCATCACCACCAAAACTCTCAAGAAAAAATAAATGACAGTGTAATGACTCCCCAAGTTGTGTCTCATTACCACCCTCAACTTAAAAGTCCAGAACCAAAAAGCCAATCAGAAATGGCCAACTTAGGCGTTAACATGGGTAATCAAGAGGGGCCAGGAGACAATTTTATTCTTACTCCCCTAGATCTCTCGTTGTTTTCCAACGATCAACCAAAACCAGAAGCCCATGAAACCTCACCAGCTGTAGATCAAAATGATCTCTGGATTCAGTTACTACAGACCCTTCACACCTCGGCAGCCGCTTTAACCTACCACTCTGACAAAATGGATATGCAGGGGCACCTCTTGAACACGCTAGCGGTGTATACCGCCGGTATAGATCAGAAACTAGAGGCACTAAATCTGCTCATCACAAAAGCTCAATCCCAAGCCAAACTGGTTCAATCGGTATACTGCTGCTCCCCATCATTGATTCATTATCAACCCTTCCACAATTTCTTTCCTTCGTGATAACAGAAATCAAGAACTTACCCTTGGCAGGGTCATCAGTCTCACTAACTCCGTCTTGTAACACAGTCGAGGGCCCAACTGTCACGGAAGACCAGTCCCCACCAATCCCCCTGCATTTCACGGAGTTAGATGACAGCGAAGTAACCCCCATTACTTCAGCTGAGGAACACAAAAAACACAGGTTGTCCAAAAGGGAAAAAAAAAGATTACGGAAGAGTCGAAACAAACACACAATTGAAATTAAAACACAAAACTCCAGAGGCCCGGTCGATATCACCTTAGACTAAGCACGAGAGCAGCAGCTCACTTCAGTCGCAAACTTGTACTAGAATTCTGCATCACAAGCCCTGACCCCCCACAAAGATCCTAGGCAACAAAATACCTATCAAGAGAGAGGGTCTCAAGGACGTGTGTTGCTTTCAGAGCATCCAATGCAAGCAGAACTCGATCCCGGGACAACACCAACACCTCCCCCTGCACCAGTTATATCGTTATAGGGAATCAAAAATACCTTGACGCAGTTTTTAGACACCATCCCCAATAGCCCATCATTAGAGGATTATAACCCTCACGCCCTGCAACGCATAGTTACCCAGCCCGTCCATCAAAACCTCTTAAAAAGTTCTAGTAGCCATCCACAAGCATCTTCGAGCAGAAGATTTCCCCCTCAGTCACCAACCATCAACCATTGTGAGCCGTTTTTATCATGCGCTGCCACACGCACAACCACACAGGTCTCCATCGAAAACTCAATGAAAATAAAGCCCCCAACGGATGACAAAGCTCTTAAGCAGCCAAAAACAAACGCAGGCACCACACTTCTGCTAAATCCGGAGTATGTCTCAAGAGGCCTCCATGATATCTTAAATCGCGGAAACATATTAAGACTCTTTAAATCCATCCCGGACTTGAGCATCGTGCAGTCTAACGACATAATCGAATTGGTTCAGTCAAAAGCAGACCAATTTAAAAATTGGGGCATCATAATATCTTCATTTAGTGCCCCTTGTTACCATCAATTTTGAAGACCAATCAGGACCAGATACCCAGTGCAAGTCCGGCCCCCTTTTCAGTATTAAAAACAGCTAGAAGTCGTTCACCGAAAGCAATACAGAAGTACAAACCATTTCAGCAAAACTCGGTAACAGTAGATTGGTCTTGGCTCACAGGGACCCTAGCTAGAAGCAAGAACAATTGAAATATTTCCGATCTAGGCGTGTCAATATGCTCGTGGAACATTAACGGCCTAGGACAAAAAATTCAATCAGCCGCTACTAGTGGCTTCCTAAAGGAGCACAACATCATTCTACTGCAGGAAACCCGGGCAGTTGACAAAGCACACATAGAAGGCTACCTCGAATTTGCATCATTTGCAACAAGACAGTCTAAGTTCAGTAGGCCAAGCGGCGGCCTAGCTTTTTACGTGTCAACCAAACTATCAGGAGTATAACCCATAAATTTAGCTGAAATCTGGGTAGGTACAGTACAAATATACAACAATATCTCAACCGGATTCATTGAAAATAATTATACTTGTATGTGTTCCTCTACTGTAATGTCTTGCACATACAAGTATAATTATTTTCAATGAATCTGGTTGAGATATTGTTGTATATTTGAAGCAAACTATCTCAGCATACTAAACAGCTGAAATTTAAGGAAGACTGGCTCAGTCGAATACTAATGGGAAGCGGACAGACCGAAAGCCAACTACTTCTTCTCAACGTTTATATATCCTCGCGGACCTCAGAGAAAAAGTCAAAATTGGATAGCCTGACCAATAACGTATGTGATTTGCTTAGCGAGTACGGCAGCATACCACGTATAATCACAGGCGATTTCAACACAAACCTTTACAGTAATCCCATCGAGGATCCTGAGCCTACTCTGCAAATGGTTCCATCACACCTAGTCTCACAGTCAATTCCCACTGACAATGGACCATCTAAATTGGGGGAGTACACAGTTACCCAGCTCAGCAGCATTGGTTACACCATCCTGAATGGTCGTTTCCCTATGGATAAACCTCCAGCCTGGACACGATCTGATGGCCGAACTTTCTCTTTCCTGGATTTTTCTCTAGGGAGCATAGAAATTCTCCCACTGATTGAGAACTACTACATTGCACCACAAGGCGATAGCGACCATCGGCCTCAAATAATAACAATACTTGCGAAAACCCCGCGCCACCAGGAGTTAGTCTACACCCACGGAGGCACATACACAGAGAATTTAAAACGATTGAAATGGTCAGTCGACATGGCCCCATCTTTGATGGAAAAAAGCAGAGCACTGTTAAATCAACAACTAGACATTGACTCCACAGCTATTAGCAGCTGGGCAAATTTTACCAATTAATTGTTATATGCAGTGCCCGCAAAGTGGAAAACTCAGCAGCAGGTATTTCAATCACACACTTCACCAGCAACAAAAAAGCTAAAGCTTCACAGAAATCGAGCCCTTCGGCAATCAAGGAAGAGCCCAGACAACAAAACAAAATGTCTCAATTATAAGCAAGGTCAAGCAGCCTTCAAGTCCGCCGTACACAGGGAAAAACGAGAAGCCTCCGATCAATTTTGGCTGAAGCTCTTCCATGAAAGCAGGAAATCAAATTCAAAGCAATTCTGGTCCATGGTGAACAGGAGTCAGCGAGGCGGAAATAGCCACGGAAATGCAAACATCGGTGCCGACGAATGGATCTACTTCTTATCCTCTCACTTTAAGATCATCCATTACAAAAACAACTGCCCCACATCGCCAAGCATAAATAACTCAATGATACTTTCACCAGAGGCCGCGAATCAAACACGACCGCGGCCAAGCCCTTTACCCATTAGCACACCCGAAGAGCTCATTCACACAAGTAGGAACAACATTAACTTACTTACTGAAAAGCCAACAGTGACACCTGAAGGAACAAAGTACAGGATCCTGCGCTCTATAAAGAAAGCCAGGGCTGATGGGGCGCCAGGTCCAACGGTCTCCCCCAGGCAATGTTCAAAACGGAAGCCGAATTCTGGTCAGAGCATTTGACCCCCCTGTTTTTGGAATGTCGACCAAACTACGAAGTCCCTGACTCCTGGAGAGGTGCAATCATCCACCCCATTTACAAAAGTGGGAAGAGAAACAACCCTAGTAACTATCGAATGATAGCCCTCCTTAACTTGGAGTCTAAATACTACGCCAGTATGCTATTGGAAGATCTCCTGACCTGGGCAAACGAAACAAAGCGCCTCCCATTCAATCAAACAGGTTTTGTGGCCAAATCCGAAACAACAACCAACCTACTGACATTATCTGTTCTAATAGAGAAAGCTACTGTCCAACAAACTCAACTGCACTGTTACTTTGTGGACTTCAAAGCAGCCTTCGACCACGTGCCCTGGAACCTACTGTGGCAAAAGCTAAAAGGCTGGGGAGTTCCTCAATCCTTGCTACAAGCAATAGTTCAACTCCACTCTAACACGTGGATAAGAATCAAGCTGGGTGAAGGTTCCCATGTTTCCAGGAAGATTGAGACCAGCAGTGGAGTAAAACAAGGTTGCGTGCTGGCTCCACTCCTTTTTAACCTGTTCATATCAGACCTTTCGCCAATCCTTGACAGCGTCAATTGTCATCCCCCTCAATTAGATGGAGTACGAATCAGCAACCTCCTATACGCTGACGACTTGGTGCTGCTCAGCCACACGACGGTGGGCTTACAGAGGCTACTTGATGAACTGCTCCCCTACACTGAAAACAACGTCTTAGAGCTAAACCTATCAAAAACAAAAACAATCACCTTTGGGAAACCCAAGAAGTCGCGCGGAGGGTAGCACTTCAACAACGTATAAATTGACTCAACACCTCACTATAAGTATCTGGGAATATTTTTAGACTCCAGAAGCTCATTTGCTAAGCAAAAAGAAGCACTGAGGACCAAAGCTTTGGCTTTAGAGACAGCAGCAACAAAACTGTCAAAAAAACTATTAGGTCCTAGCTTTATCCCATTGTTAAAAGTGATGAAGGCAAAAACATCTAATTCCCTGACATACGGCCAAGAGATCATGATCATGAAGGGAACCACAAACATTCTTCTAAATAAACTGACAACTAAAATCTTTAAACGTGCATTCCATCTTCCGAATTCAGCATCACCGGCACAAGTCCGCCTGGAATTTGGCTTACTTGACCACCAGAGGCTGGGGCATTTATAAAGTTTTGCAACACACTGCGTCAAACCCGGGAAGACTCACTGGAGACCAGACTCTGGCAAGAAATTCTGAAAAGTTATGCCACCTACAAATATCGGCTCCACCTGGAGCACAGCTTACAATTACTTGGTATTAAGGAGTTTTGGGGAACAAACCCCCCAGTCTGCATTAAAGCTAGTTATCAAGAAGAGTGCCAGGTTGTGGTCCTTTTACTCAGACAGGGCAATACTGTCAAAAAGGAAACACGCCTGGGCAGTAATCACTAACTTTAACCCAGGAGTAGAATCCCATCATCTATCAAGCACCACGGCACTTTACCTGAAACGAAAGTTCAGGGCGCTGAGGTTGGGTGAATGGCCTTTCTTGACAAATCTTCCAGAATGGCGCCGGAAAGACAGCCACACCCAATGCAGGCTGTGTGGTTACCACACCGAGGGGGTGGAACACATAGTCTGCTTATGCCCAACAATGCTCACTTTTAGACGCTCATTATTGCGAGAAGAATGGATGACTTGGAATCCGATCTTGCCGCCAAGCTATAATAGCAGCTTTCGACCTGGATAACACCAGGCTGAATATCGGGCTAACAAAATTTGTAACTAAAGTATTAAGCCAGTTGGAAGTTATCAGGGCCACCAACCCTGTCCTATTAAAGCTGAAGGAAACTCCATCATTGGACACACCAACGCCTTGTCGGCTGTCAACAAATTGTTGATTCGAACCTGGTCCACAAGACTTTTAACAGCAGTTAAGAAGCCAAGTATAGTTTTAACCAAAATGTTATTCCAACAATTTTTAAGAAATGCATCCATTTTATGAACACGATGCGTGCTTTTATATTGTAAGGTTTTAATTTACCAACAATAAAGTTTTACTTCATAGCACAAAACTATTTCTCAAATATTTTTACATTATTTTCTACCACTCATAAATCTATTTTTGAAATAGTACTGCATTTTGTAAAAAAAGAAGATTGTATTTTACTAATAAAACTATGTATTTTTTAAATAATTCACATGCTTACATTCTTTGTATTGTATAATATTAATTTGCAACAAAAATGTATTTCATAAACGTAAAAATAATCAAATGTATTATTTGATTTTCCATACATTTTTAAAAACGTTAATAATTAATACATGTATTCTATTCTTTTGACCAATACATTTATTAATATTAAAAATGTTGTTTAAATGTATACGTTTTGTAAAAATAGTATTTTAAAATAATAACATTTTCACACTAAAACCATATTTTACTTATAAATAAAAATGATAATAAATAATATTTTAAAAACTCCCCACCCTAATCCCCTATGTACCCAACATCCTGCTACAAAAACAATGAGGTCCATTAGGATGGCGGGCGGATTTCCGTCCGCCCGCCACCCTAGCGGTGCTGGGGCCGGCCACCAGTGGTGCGGCAGTCCCGCACCTGCGATTTGGATGCCACCGTGGCGGGGGCATCCTCCATTCCCAGCATTGTGGCGGGCGGTTCTCACAGCACCGCCCGCCACAATGCTGGGAATGCACTCTGTGCATTGTCATGCACAAGGTGACAGGCACCGCGAGGTGCCTGCCACCATGTCCATGACAATGCAATGTGCACCCCCCCCATACCCTGGGGGCCCGCAACGGGCCCCCGGAAGAGAATTCCACATGCCTTTCCGTGGCGGCAACACCGCCACGGAAAGGCATGTTTCCGTCCCCATGCTAATATGGATGGTGGTGTCTAGCAGACACAGCCACCATATCAAACCCTTTTCCGCCCGGTCGACTTGTCAACCGGGCGGATAAGCGGTGGACGGTCTTCCCATCCCATCCGCCGCGGTACCCCCAGCCATACTAATATGGCGGGGGTAAATGGGTGGCAGGCGGGGAAGGATGTAGGGCGGATCGCCTCCGCCATGCGGGCGGTGGCGATCCGCCCTACATGCTAATGGGCTCCAATATTTTCTAAAAAATAAAAAACAACAATTAAAAAATTAGATTACAAAGTTAATATTAATGCATATTTTAAAAAGATCTACCCAACCAAATACCCTATAAACCCAATATCCTGCTACTAAAGTTTTTTTCTACATATCAAAACAACAACAAAAAAACATTTAACATTACAAACTAACCATTTTGATAAATAAAACATTTACAAATTATAAAATATTTAAAAAATAACCATATATAAGATAAAAAATATAATATATATGACACACTATTTACCACTAAAGAATGATATTATGACCAACGATATATATACTACATGAATATTAAGTATATCTATATTTTAAACAACACCTAAAATGATACTTTTGACAATGATATTAATGTCCATGATATTAAGTTATCCAAATAGTGTTGACACAATATTTATGTGACACAATATTTTTGATTCAACATTTTGTCCATTACAGTAATGTGACGTCAAACCAGCAAATGGCTTGAACCTTTGGCTTTGGAATCGTGTAAAGGAAGTACTTGCCTTCTAGATGAGAACACATATAGGGCCCTATTATGATGTTGGTCGGAAAGACTCCGACATGCGGTTGGAGGCTTTCTGACCGATATCATAGATTTCACTTTCAACCGCCGTATTACAATGACAGCAGTAGGAATTGAAACTGGGCAGTCATTCTGGCTGGCTTCCAACAGGTTCAAGGAGCCCATCGGCCAGTCGTAACCGGCACGTAATACCTTCAATGGCGTTTCTGCTGTCGGGACAACGATGTCGGTTTCCAACAGGCTTTCCATGTCGGGCTTTCTGACATTAAAGGGCTGTCAAAAAGTGACTTTGGGGGCTCGTAGCAGGGCCCCCTTCTCCCTGTGGCCTCTGGTTGGGGGTTAGCGGGCACTGTGAGGTGCTTGCCATGCGGTACAGGGATTAACAGAAACTCACATATCTCTTTGGGAACTTGTGCTGTGGCCGGTTTATGGCTGCAGCACAAGCTCCCGTAGAGAAATGGGAGTATGTCGACAGCACTATGTGCGGTCGCATTGTAATAGTGGTGTCGGGACCGCGACCGGAGGTCGATCGGTCCTGAGACCACAACGTCAGCTTGACATCATAATGAGGTCCAAAGTGTGAGTACGGACATTAACAATGGTGCTCTGAAGGGCTGGACCAAAACTCTCAATGCTCTCGCCTCAAACTTGAAATAGGAAGGGTGGTGCTCTCTTACAAAGTCTATCCACCCTCTTAACAATCAACAGGCAAAGCATATTACAGACATGTTACTGGATGGGAGTGAGGTTTGAGCAAGTGGTGAGCCAGACAAAAGGGGTCCAATTCATAGAAAAATAAAACATTTACTCCTGTAGGTTTCCTCCAACCTTTCAAGGAAATCTAAAGGTTTTTTGGGGAATTCATCAACGTTCCAGAAGTACGCCTGGGTACTTGTGATAGCTAAAGATTCCAAGGAATACACAGAGAAAGTTTTTGTGATGTTCTATTTAATCACAGGCATAGGCATTTCTGTAAATGTAAATGATATACATGTGATACTTTTACACATTGGAAAATGTCTTGCATGAGTGCAAATGCAAGATGTGACTTATATTTATCTTTCCAAGGAAAAGGTATGTCTCTCACGGACAAATCCCTTCCCTTTCATCTCACTAATTGTTAGAGCATCCCCTTCCCACACCGGAAGCAGATTTATTCCAGGAAAGAACAGGAGTTGTAGGCTGTCTCAGAGACAAGATGGCGGATGCGATGCGGGCTGTGTAAGCAGCTCCTTTCCCCGGCTCCGCGTCTTTTGAAGAAAAGGGAGAGATTATGCTAACGGAGGGCTGAATTTTTCAACGAATTCTTCATTATCGTGAACGAGAGTACTTACGTGACTATTAACTACAGTAAAGGAGTTCTAAACCGGCGAACCCTCAGTCAGTGGTGACCCTCAGCGATTTCAGAGGTTATCGGATATCAACGGCGTGTCTGACCTGGGCGCTCCATTACGGAGTTTGCTGGCTGCCCGGCTTGTCGAATTCAGCTGCAACGGATGCTGCTTGATGTTCTGTGGCGTTTTCTAGGATTCGTAGCGGGAAGCCGGCCCCTGGTTTATCGAGGGAGAGAGAGCGGAAACAACGTTCTACAAGGAGGTAGGAGAATGCCGCAGAAAACACAGAAACTGCAGACGAAAGTCCAGACACGCAGCGTAAAGGTAAAACCGCCTGCGAGTGAGAAATTGTCCATAGTTAAAAATGCCGTAACTGACCCCTCACTTACAAAAATATATGAACTTACGGACAATAATGATGATGTGGGTAACGCTCCGGCAGATTCGTCCAGCATAGATACATTTATACCGGTACCTCAGTGTTCTTTAAAACAAAATGCTTTACCAATTCATGGCTTTTTTGATAAAAAAGTATCAAAGCATACTGCAACAGTATCCTCAATGATTGCTATTACGGAGGCTACAGCTTTGAATGGAGACAATGTTACCTTGGATGGCGGTTCTGTTGATGTTACAGACTCAACAGTGACAAGCTTGAATCTTAGGGGCCAGGACATTCAGAGTCTTATGACAGATGGAAGACAAGCCGAGGTACTGCAGGATTTTACGTCCAGCGAGCCCTCTGCTGCCACAAAAGCTAATTACGCTTTGGAAAACTCAAAGACCCAAGAGGCGCTGGAAAATTTTTACTCTCTCTCAGATCACTCATCTGATGAAAGTTTAAGTGGGAGAAGAGACTGGGCGGAGAATATGGAAGAAAACAGTCCCTCGGGGGAAGGAGAAGATGACGATGAAGATGAAGATGCTGGTCAATCTTTCTTAATCTCACCTAATGATAGTATGGCTACTTTGAAGAAACGTAAGAAGAGGAGTACTCTTAATCTTGCGTCTAATAATCTAAAAAAAGCTGAGAAAACTGTCCCTGTTCCTGCTTTCTTCGGTGAAAAGGGTTTGGTTGGTCAGACCGGGGCTGTATGCGTAGAGAGGTCCGATTCTACTACAGACATGAACTCTCTGACTGAAACACCCTCTGAAATCACATTGTCAACCATCTATGACACTATGATGGCTCATCGGGCGGAGACTAAATTAGAAAATCTGCGCACTCAGGCTTCCTGTATAAAATTAAAAAATACGGTTCGTCGTGCAATTAAACTTTCCTCTGAAACAGCAGACAGAGTGACAGAAACAGAGGCTCGTATCTTAGTATTAGAGGAAGAGATGAAATCCCAGAAGCAAGAACTTGAACTTGTCAAATGCCTTAAGGACGACCTTTCTTATAAACTGTCAGATCTTGGAAATCAGGCCCGTAGGAATAATCTGCGTTTCCTTGGAATTCCAGAAAAGAAAGAGGGAAATGACGCCAGACAGTTTGTGATTGGACTTCTAAATGAGGCCTTTCCGGATCTAACTGAGTGGGACTGGTCAAAAGAGATCCAAAGAGCTCATCGCTTCCCTTTTTCTATTAGGAAGCCACGGCAGGGTGAAGCTAAGTATCCCCGTGCAATCCTGGTTAGCTTTAACAATTTTTTGGCGAGAGAAGACATTTCAACTCGAGCTAGACCGGATAAAAAAGCAACTGCCAAAGGATGCTCTTTTTTTGTTCGACCGGACTTTTGTCAGGCAACAGTGACCCAGCGTTGGCATTTAAGGCAGTTAATTTCGGATTTCCAGAAAAAGGGAGCCCTTGTCTATTTGCAGAACCCTGCCAAGTTAAAGACTATCTGGAAAGGCCAAACAAAATTTTTTTTTTCAGAGATCAAAGCAAAAGAATATTTAGATACTCTTTAATCTAAAGTTCTTCTATTTTGGCATAAGGGCTTATTTGCTTCATCTTATTTCATCTTATGAAGACTTACTGTGAACATTTACTCTCTTAGAGAACAGTACTTTTGATGCTTCTCCTTCTTCCTTTTTTTTTTTTTTTTTTTTTCCTCCTTTCTTCCTTTTTTTTTTTTTTTTCTCTCTTTCTCAACTGACGCGGAGCTTGGTGAACGCAACGCCTCTTCTAGCAGGAACTGAGAGTTCCTGAGTCTCATATGGTGGGGGGGGGGATGGGGATGGGGGTGGGCCGAAGGTCTTGTACCTGGGGGTGGGGGGGGTTTTGGTGGTGGGGTTTGGGGTGTAAAGCAGCAAGAATGGTTGACCTAGATATCAGAAATGCACAAAGAAATAAATTCCATGAGCAGAAATGTACTTATAAATATCTGTTAAGAATACAATATGGGGAGAAAATTAAAAATTTGTTCGTTAAATATTAATGGCCTGAATGACTATAGGAAGATCGGGGTCTTACGTCATTTGATTCACCTGCTGAATATTGATATTCTTTGTCTTCAAGAGACACACATTCCTTGGGGTAAGAGGGATCTGTTAAAAAGATTAGGTTTTGAGCTTTTAGTTTGTTCTAAACAAATGGGAACTACAAGAGGAATAGCTATTTTGATAAAACAAGGGATTGGGAAGTGTAGTAAAACGCTAGGTGACAAATGGGGTAGATGGGGAATTGCACAGATTTTTATAGATAAAGTAGAAATGACAGTTTGTTCATTATATGGTCCCAACTTAGATGACAAAGAAGTCTTTAATTTTGTTAATTGTGAATTAGCGAATTGGAACCAACCTTTAATTATATGTGGTGATTTTAATATCAACATTGTAGCAAACTGTAATATAAGAGATATTAGGTGTCACCAAGGACGGAAGGCTCAATCCTACAGGGCCCTCAGGAATTTAGTTTTGGGGAACGGTTTGATTGATGTCTGGAACAAACTTAGACCAACAGAACCAGGTTTTACTTACTATTCTGCACCGCATTGTAAATTTGTCCGTTTAGACTATTTCTTTATCTCTCCTAAGGTTTTTGATGATTTAAGCATAGAGGTCCTACCTCAAATTATTTCTGACCACAATCCTATTGTTTTAAAGCTCTCAATCCCTTCTTTTGAGCATCACAATAAGAGACAATGGTCATTTCAGAGAAACTTATTGCTAGATCAAGAATACCTATCCCATATGGATGGGATTATCAAAGATTTTTTTGCTAACAATAATGGATCTACATCGATACAGGTAGTCTGGGATACCTTTAAATCTGTCATTAGAGGCGAGACTTTGAGTTTCTCGCAACATCGCTTAAAGAAAAAAAAAGCCGAATTTATGGTTGCTCTGGATAAAATTACTTCTGCAGAAGTAAATTTAGCTTCCTGTATTAGAAATGGTATTGGTATTCAAGAAGCACAGAAATCTGTAGCTGTGGAACGTTCGACTGTCTATTCTTTCCTGGCTGAACAAGTAGCGATAAAATATAAATTATTTAAAAAAGACTGTTATGAATTAAGTGAACCGACGGGTAGGACCTTAGCTCAAAGGCTGAAGCAAAAAGCGGCCATCACGGAAATTCTCAAAATAAAAGACCAAGATGGTGTAATTCAGGAGTCTACTGTAGGCATATTAGGGGCATTCCGGGATTTTTACCAATCCTTATATAATAAATCAAATGATGGTACCAGTATAAGGAATGATGTGCTTAATTATTTCTCAAATCTAGATAATCCCTCCTCCCTCACTAGTGATCAAGGTATAACACTAACTGCCCCTATAACATGGGAAGAGGTAGAGGAATCGATATTGAGTTTGGCTATTGGTAAAGCGATGGGCCCGGATCATATCCCTTTAGAATTTTATCGTACCTTCCATAACATTTTGAAACTAGAATTATTAAAAGTCTTTCAAGAAGCTTTTGCAGGTAGACCTCCTCCTTCATGGTCATTAGCAACCATAGTTGTATTTAAAAAAAAAGGTAAAGATGCTCTGGATTTGGGGTCGTATAGACCAATTTCTCTACTAACCTGCGACAGCAAGATCTTTTCTAAGATATTAGCAAACCGACTGAAAGATTTTATGCCCAATTTAGTTGTAAAAACCCAACATGGTTTTATTAAAAACAGAGACACAACGGACCATGTAAGAAGAATCATTACCCTCCTAGACTGGGCTCAGGCCTCGAGATCCCCAGTCGGCGTGGCGCTGTTGGACGCTGAAAAAGCGTTTGACAGGGTCGACTGGGGATTTCTCTGGTCTGTCCTAGCCTGGAAGGGATTCCCAAGCAGATATATAACAGTCTTGAAAGCCCTATATATTGACCCTAAGGCGAGCATACGAATTGCTTCGGATATTTCAACAACATTCACAATAACGAGGGGGACAAGGCAGGGATGCCCATGTTCCCCCTTGTTATTTGCATTATATATAGAACCATACTTAGAAAAAATTCTGCGAGATGATAATATTTCCCCTGTGACGATCCACCAAATTGAGTATAAGATTCTGGCTTATGCCGATGATGTCGCGATAGTGACCTCAGACATTAATCGAGCTTTTCCTAAGATTATTGAAATAGCTAGCGAATTTGGATCTTATTCTGGCTATAAATTAAATATCTCAAAAACGCAGATGATTCACTCTACTGCTGGCGCGCCAACTGGTTTGCCATTGTCGAAGACGGCTCTGTATTTAGGTGTGATCCTGTCACCTAAAGTAGAAGATATTGTTGGGCTTAATCTTGATCCAGTACTTGCTGCTACGAATAGGTCCCTTGAGAGGTTGGATAATTTACATCTCTCTTTGTATGGTCGCGCTAATGTCGTTAAGATGCTTTTTTTTCCCAAATTTCTTTATTTTTTTCGGACTATACCATTATTTTTTCCATCCAGTTTCTTTATTAAATTAGATAGGATAACTTCTAGATTTTTATGGGGATATAAACGAGCAAGGAAGTCTTTACTTAGTTGTACTCTACCCTCGCTTCGGGGTGGTTGGGGCATCCCTAATTTTCGTTTATATTACATGGCGATATCACTTAGACTAATGAGTAGCTTAATTTTTGAGGGGATAATTCTGGATGATTTTCTATATCCTTCAATTTACACAATGATTCTTGGTAGTCAAGCACAAAGATGCTTGGTCCGCTTTCTAGAACCGAGTTACTATAAGAAAACAAGGTTCAAGATAATGGAAACAGTCTTCCAATTATGGAAAATGTGCAAACGAAGACTTCATCTAGATAGTAACTTTAATTTTTATATGCCTTTATTTGATAACCCATCGTTGCCATTAATTTTTTCTGATTATACTATGCAGCGCTGGCAAAATTGTAATATTAGTCAAATTGGGGATCTTTTTCCTAATGAACAATTTATAACATTCTCTCATCTTCAACAACTGTATAACTTACCTAAATCAGATTTTTTTAAATACCTTCAAATACGTAGTTTCCTAAATTCAAAGAATTTAGTGAACTCTAACAAAATTAAGAAACATGAGGTATTAGAATGCTGCTTGAAACAAAAGAAAATTGGGGTGATATATAAAGCAATGATTAAAGGCTTAGAAGATAACCTTGTATCTTGTAATGCAAAATGGCAAAAAGAGATGGATATTGAAAATATAGACGTATTAGATACCTTAGTGCTGTCTAATCAAGTATTAATTAATGGATCGCTAAAGAGCCAGAGCTTTATGAGTACTTTCGATCTATATTATACTCCTGCCAAGTTATCAAAATGGAAAGGGAATACTGGAGATAAGTGTAACCGCTGTGGATGCATAGGTGCAAACTCTATCCATATGTTCTTTCTATGTCCTAAACTATCTCAATTTATGTCTGAAGTTCAACTGTTTCTAAACCAAATAATGAATATTCCCCTAATACTGTCTGTTGATCTTGTAATACTTGGCATTCAATTTAATCCAGTTCGGCCGTACACACGTGCGGAAGAGGGATTTCTGTTTATATCAATGTCTATTTTTAGATATTGTGTCACTTCGCATTGGCTTGATGCAGATCCCCCTTCATTTTCTCAATGGCAAATTAAACTGTTAAATATGTATCAATTAGAGAATGCTGTTTATCGCTTAAAGGGGACGAAAAAGAGGAACTTTGGCTTTAAACTTTGGGCTCCTATTCACGGATGGTTACAATGCTAAAGTATAATATGTACTTTATCTGATTTTCCTGTCATGCTGTATCTATGTTTTTGTATAACTAAATGGACAATAATGTGTCTGGTCAACTTTTACTTGCTGCTGTGAAAATCAATAAAAAAAAAAATAAAAAAAAAAAAGGAAAGAACAGGAAAGAACAGGAGTAAATATCTGATCTTTTCCAGAATGGAAATTGGCCAAGAAAAACTAAGGCCCAGATGTACTAAGAGATTTTGTGTTAGCAAATCCTGCAATTTGCAAAATCACAAGGTTTGTGACTGCAAAATCCCTTATTCTTATTTACTAAACCCATTTTATGAGTCAGTAGAGTTTTACTAACTCATAAAATGTGTTTAGAAATGGTTACTAATTGACAATTTGGAAGGTACATGTTTTAGGCATTCATTCCAAATTGGCACCATATGTATTAATGCAGAGGTCTTCAAACTGGGGGGCAGGCCCCCCTAAGGGGCCTTAAGTGATCTCAGGGGAAGGGGGGACACCAGGCTCTGGCCAAGAGAAGCATCATGTTTTGTTTTAAGATATAATGAGAGGCAGTAAGCCACTTTGCAATGGGCCATAACTAACAATGTTTGTCATTTATATCCTGACTGTGATTTTGAGTAAAAGGGGTAACAGAGCTTAACTGCAATGTTTAAATATGTTTCGCTATATTTAAACATTGCCACACTAACAGAATAATTGTGAAAAATTGAGTTGGGGGTCCGATGATTTTTCTCTTTAACACAGCGCGGCATTAAGAAGTTTGAAGACCACTGCATTAATGGTTTGTGACCGTAATCCGAAAGCAAACAATTGAACAGTCACCGACGCTCAAGTTGGGGAGATAGCTGATTCGCAAAAGAGAAGGCCCTTAGGACCCCTTGTCCTTTGGAAATCAAGGCGGCACCTTCAGGGTGAAGTAGGAAGTGGTTCTGGGAACAACTACCAACTCTCATTGAAGGTTTTCAAAATTGAAAGTTCTTTTTAAAAGCAGCCCCTATTTCTTTATATAACATTTCAATTTTGAAATGCAATTACCGGGATGATGGTCTGCTGCCAAGTATTCCATTCATCACTTTTTTGTATACTTTACTGTGTCTCCCTAAGTGAGACAAGTATGCCCAGACGTGGGTCCCTTGCACATTGTGTCACTGGACCTACGCTATACCTGGCTGATGAGCCCTAACTAGGCAGAAACCTTTCCAAGGTTGCTTGTGTCCTGGTTCACGGAACACCTGTCCTGGCAGTTTGGGCTGGGCTGTTCCCAAAGGAGAATGGCCAAGACTGATTTGTATATGCCTGGGTCCATAATGAGGTGGCATGGTGTACACAATAACAAAGGACTGGGATGCGGAACCATTTAATTACTAATGACTGAGATTAATTCAAGCATTCCATCCATCATGTGTTTGTATACTTTAGTGTGTCACCCTAAGGCACTTTAGACTAACCTCCTGCGTCGTGCTTTACACTTGCTGGTATTTCCCCAATTTCTCTTTTAAATAGCGTTGTATTTGAAACCTTAGCTGATGTTGTGACAGTGACCACGCTGGATATTTAGCGTTTGTGTGCTTTCTATTTGATCACAATAACACACGGAATCAGGCAGACATATTGGGTGGGGTGCAGGGTTAGCGCGCTAGTCGTTTGTCTCTAGTCGCTATAAGAAGACCACGACTGCGCGGGCGCACTGCACTTTAGACTACCCTCCTGAGGCGGAAGCCGGGAGTCGTGCTTTACACTTGCTGGTATTTCCCAATTTTCTCTTTTAAATAGCGTCGTATTTGAAACCTTAGCTGATGTTGTGACAGTGACCACGCTGGATATTTAGCGTTTGTGTGCTTCCTATTTGATCACAATAACACACGGAATCAGGCAGACATATTGGGTGGGGTGCAGGCTTAGCGCGCTAGTCGTTTGTCTCTAGTCGCTATAAGAAGAACATGACTGCGCGTGCACGCAGCGGGCGCGCCGACAGCGCGCCGAAGGCGCGCTAAAGGCAAGCCCGTCTGCGCCCGTCCGCGCCCAGCCGTTTCCAGGTACAGGAGAGGATGCCGCTCCTCTGGTAAGTGGCGGTATCACTCACTCTGTAGATTCTCTATGGGCCATTAGAGATGCCTGTATCCAAAAGAGTCATAAGCATATCATTTGTTCTCAGACCTTTCCTAGAGCATTGGAAGGCCCGGTCGTCTGTCTGACCTGTCAATTACCTATGAAGACCCTTTTAGGGGATCGGCGCCAAGGGGGAGTGATCCCTGCTTATTCTACAGCAGGGTAAAACAATGTGTTGTGTAATGTAAGGTCCCTTGCCAAACATCCATTTGAAATCTGGGATCTTATTACCACAAATAGCCCTGCCTTATGTTTCCTTACAGAAACCTGGCTAAATTCTACGAACCATCCGCAGGTTTATCTAGCTATTCCTGATAACTACCAATTTATACACTTAAATAGGGAAGGGAAAACAGGCGGTGGCATTGCAATTGCCTTCCAGAAACATCTTAAAGTGAATTGGGTGTTCTCAATTCAAAATGAATGGCTGGAATTAGGAATTTTTAAGGTGATCGAGTCTTCTACCAACTCCTGGTATGGCGCTCTACTGTATCGACCTCCTGGAGCTAAAGCCAACTTTGTGGACCTCCTAGTTGAACTTATAGCATTGCATGTAGTGGCTTCTGCTACTTTTCTTCTCCTTGGAGATTTTAATTTTCACGCTGAAGATCCCTCTAATTCAGAGGTTGATATATTGTTCGTTGCACTGAGCTGGCCACCTATTGGATCTAGTATTTTCTAATGACGACCACTTGAAGTGTGCCCCCCCCCCCCCTCTCTCTGACTTGGTCTGACCACTCATTAATCTCATTCTCCTCTAACAAGGCCTGGGAAAAAAAGGGTGAGCCTCAGAAGAGAGTACCCCTGGGACAATACAGAATGTGGCGAAATCTATCTATAGAGGCTTTTAACAACGCCTTCTCGCCTCCTGGGGAAACTAACTCTCGTGATCCGTCCCAAAAATTGGAAGATCTGAATACTGCTCTCTGTAGCGCCTTTGATGTAGTTATTCCATCCAAACAGAGCACAGGTATAAGGCGAACCTCCAGCCCCTGGTACACAGAGGACCTTAGAAAGGAAAAAGCCAACTGTAGGCGTCTGGAGAGACTTTGGCGGACCAATAAGCAATGTCAATCTAGACTTCTATTTAGACGATCTTTGGCCATTTATCATCTAAATTTGAAAGAAGCGAGACGTGCCTCAATCATAAAACAAATAGAACAAGCTAGTAATTCCTCGAAAGTACTGTTCTCCATAGTCAAAGATTTTTCATCTCCCAGAGTGTGTGCACAACCATCTATTGAATCTCAGAATCTCTGTGATTCATTAGCATCGCTCTGTAGGGATAAGATATCCACAATTTATAACAACTTCCCTCCAGAGACCCCTTTAACCCTAGATCTGTTGTCTAAACCCATGGGGGAAGTATCAACAGCAAAGGAGGCCTGTCTGGAGCAGTTCGCACTGGCCACTATGGAAGAAGTTATAAATGGCCTTGCTAAAGCAAAATCAGGCTCCCCCAAGGATCTATGTCCCCCCAAAACTATGGCACTTATAGCCATTAGCTGTGCTCCAGCTATTAGAGATATTTTTAATTCCTCCTTAACCACGGGTATCATCCCTACAGCTTGGAAAGAGGCAACTGTCCGGCCTATCTTAAAGAAACCTTCAGCAGGCCCGACCAATCTCTCCAACTATCGCCCTATTTCCCTATTACCATTATTGGGTAAACAACTTGAAGGCATTGTAAATAAACAACTTTGCTCCTATCTTGAACAGAATGGTATTTTAGACCCCTCACCATCGGGCTTTCGGAAAGGTTTTAGTACAGAAACAGCGGTACTGGCAGTAACTGATTCACTTGGACAGACAGTTGATGCAGGGGGCTCAGTGATACTGATTCTTCTAGATCTCTCCGCGGCTTTTGATACCATCTCACACAAAAAGCTGGCGGAGAGACTAGTCGATGGGGGCATCAAAGGAATGGCTCTGAAGTGGTTAATAAACTTCTTGTCTGAAAGATCTCAAATAATTACGGTGGGGCCTTACTCCTCGCCGAAAATGCTGTTAAAGAGGGGTGTTCCGCAGGGCTCTTGTTTGAGTCCGACCTTCTTTAATATTTATATGTCTCCTCTGGCGCAGATAATTGAACCGCTGGGCTTTGATATCATCTCATATGCAGATGATACACAGCTCATGTTCACTATTGGAGATAATTTAGAGAAGGAGAAAATCCGTTTTGCTAACGGCCTAAAGACAATATATGACTGGATGACGGCCAATTATCTACAATTAAATCCAGATAAATCAGAGATCATGCTACTAGGAAGAGCAGCGGAGGTCTGGACAAATGATTGGTGGCCCACCCAATTGGGTGTGGCCCCTATTCCTAAGGCTTCAGTCAATAATCTGGGAATAAAAATCGATAGGGCTCTGTCGATGAAAGAACATATCATCAACACATCTGCCGCATGTTATTACAGCCTACGGCTTCTGAGGAAAATTCTTCCTTATATACCTACTAACCATCGTAGGACCTTAGTTCAGGCTTTGGTTACAAGCCGTTTGGACTATGGCAATGCCCTGATGGCAGAAGTAGGTGTGACCCTCCTAGCCAAATTACAGGTAGTTCAGAATACTGCGGCAAGGATGATTTTAAACCGACCTGCAGGAACTCCTTCCCTACCGTTACTTAGAGAACTACATTGGCTTTCGATAAAAAAGAGATCCTTTTTTAAGATCTGCTGCTTCACCTACACCACATACAACAATAGAGGGCCTCTCTATCTACAAAAAAAATTGTTTAAATATTCTCCTTCAAGGAACCTTAGATCTAGCTCCCAGGGCTTATTGCTAATCCCCCGTTTTCGTCTTTCCCGAACGGGAGGCAGATCTTTTTCATATCTGGCCCCAAAATACTGGAACCAGCTTCCCTACACTCTACGATCCATCCCCAGATTCGAGTTATTTGAGGAAAAAACTGAAAGCCCTTTTATTCTGATTCTTCTGCTAGTCCTCCCTGTTGTGAACCACAGAAAGGACCGTCCCTAGTTGTGTCTAAGAGATGCCCAATTTAGTGGGGACAAATCACAGAAATTGACGGACTGGCATCACACACCACCAGGTGTCATGCTTCATCATCTGCCAGTCCTCGCCCTCTAAAAACCACGTTTGATAGATGGCGGGCATACACCTGAAGACAGGGATGCACTTCTAAACTAAGTGGGGGCCCAAACAAAAAAAGGAGTGAGTGAATTTAAAAACCATCATAGTATACCTGAACAATTTTTATTCTATGGGGTTACTATGTGGGATTAAAATATATAAGTGCAGTGAGTGGGGACCTTATCATCCCGTCGCCGCTGTGAATCAGTGATTGTTAATAGGGGGTCAACATGTTTCTGCCTGTATTGTCCACTTGGGTACGTGGCATTCATCAGGACCTTAAATATTGGGCTCCAATCTTACCACTGGGGGCGTAGGTCTATAGCCAGCTGCCACCTGTTTAGAGAAACCTGTAAGAGAGAGGGGGTGAGACAAACATATAATACTCAAAATGGTTGTCATTCGGTAGACCTTGATGTGTCACAGTCACGCTCCATACTTACTGCTCTCTCCTAAAGTGAAAAAGGTGAAAAATGTATATGAGTGTCAGGCATCTGTGTTCACTCTGACATTCTTGTGAAACAAATATAGAAGTCTTACCCTATTGGAAAAACCTATTTGCCCCATGGGAGGGGTAGGGGGGAAATCCTTGTGGCCACATTCTGGTGGGAGACGATAAAGGATGAAGACAAAAGGGTTAAAAACCAGACTGGTTGGGAAGGTATATCAAAGATACTGAATTAGTTAGCAGAAAAAAACGTCAGGGCGTGCTTGGCCTACTATAGTTTCAACCTGTTGGAAGAAGAAATCAGAACAACGACTTACAGTTCAAGGCGTACTCCCCGCTAGAAAACCTAGTGCTGCATGCGTCCAGCCTCCTCCCCGGTGACATTAAGTGTAGTGCGCAGCAAGCTTTTATACTGATGGGTGGGATCGTGGCATACGATATGGGTTTCAGGTGAGCGTGGCGCACAGTGAAGATGCTGCATTTCCTGTGTCCTGAGCGAAGCATGCAGAAAGGACTGCACGTTGCCTGTTTGTTGCCTGACCCTCGTGGGGGTGTGTCAGCACATGGCGCTGCTCTATGACACGCCGCTTCCTGTGTCCCGTCATTACCTCAGATGATTGCCTGGGGTGGGGCGGGACCAGCTGTGGTCCAATGAAAGCGCCTGCCATAGTTTCTGGAGATACAAGGGAGTGATTTAACGTGTGTAGACACGTTATATAGAAATATGGGGAACATGTGCCCTGCTCATGAGTATTATTTCATGACGGGAGCAGTTTCGAGTATTTACACAGAAGAAAGGAAGAGAAAACAAACCCAGATTGTTTACAGTCAGGGTGACGGTGTGGTTAAACCCACAATTAGTGCACAAGTTGATTTTACAGCTACCGCATGATTGCTGATCAAGATGATTCTAGTTTTAGGGAGTAAGGGAAACTACGTATAGCTCTATTCACATGTCTTACTGTGTCTATTGTTTGTGTTTTTGTCTTTATAATGGGTACTGTTAAAGTGTATGTTTTAGTGAGCGCTAAGGGAAGTTACTTCATTTGTAGCCATGGGATATCATCGTTCAATCCGTTTTTCCATGTCCCAAGGCGAAACACCCAGCGCTGTTCTCTAACATGTAAGACATGTGAGAGGCAGCCATTGCGCTTCTGTACTACTTCCAGTACCGTCCATCTTAGATCTTTATCAGAGTGTTCTTTCTCAAGGAAGTGTTTTGTTAATTTGGTGTTATCTTTCTTCCTTCTGATAGTGCTCCGGTGCTCACTAATTCTAATCTTTACACGCCTAGTAGTCATGCCAACATACATGAGTTGGCAAGGGCATTTGAGTAGGTACACTACATTTTCTGTGTTGCAGTTAGAGAAGTTCTTCTGAGTCCATGGCCGCTCAGTACCTATGTTTACTTCTTTTGTGGTGGCCGTGAATTGGCATGATACGCAATCGCCACATGGGTAATGTCCAGTTGGTCGTTGGTGGCCCCATAGTGTCAGTTGGTTGTCATCTGTAGCGGCTGGTGGTTTTGTATGGACTAGTTCATCCTTGATGTTCCTACTGCGTTTGTACGCAAATAGGGGTTGGGTCCAGACTTTGTCGCTGGTGTTTAATATGCGCCATTTCTTTTGAATAATGTTCTGAATTTTGTTGGACGCTGGGGTAAAGGTGGTGACACACACCATCCGGTTGGCCGGCTCCTTTGGCGTATTTTCTAAAAGAGGTGCCCGGTTGTTGTTTCGAGCTCTTTTTTTGGCATTCTTGACCAAGTTTTGGGGGTAATTTCTTGCTCTGAGTTTCATTTCCAGGGTGTCTGCTTGTTCATGAAAGTCTAAAATTTCTGAACAATTTCTGTGGATGCGCAGAAATTGCCCTACCGGGAGGTTTTGTCTTAGGGCTTTGGGATGGAAGCTTTCAAAAAGCAGAAGGCTGTTTTTGTCGGTTGCTTTGTTGTGAACTCTTGTGCGTAGGCCTTCTGAAGATAGGTTGATTTCAAGGTCCAGGAATATTGCTCTTTCTTTGTCGATGGTATGTGTGAATCTCAAATGTGGATCAATGCTGTTTACCCATTCCACAAATGATTGTGCTTCTTCAGTGGTACCCCTCCAGACGATCAGAACGTCGTCGATGTACCTCTTCCACATTTTGATTTGATCAAGGTAGGGTTTGGTTTCCTTAAAGATATGGTCCTCCTCAATTTGGTGTACGTAGAGGCATGCCAGACTGGGAGCGAATGTGCTCCCCATTAAAGTACCTTTGATCTGGTGGTATATCACGTCCATGGTGTCCCGTTGGTAGGTTCTTGAATTTTGGACAATAGGTCTCAGGAACCAGTCACAGAACTGGGATAGGGGTTCTAGTATGGAACCGATCCCTGAGACTATGGGTCTTCCTGGTGGTTCCTGAGACCTATTGTCCAAAATTCAAGAACCTACCTACGGGACACCAAGGATGTTCTCTGTCTCCTACGTGACATGCCTATCAATCATATGGAAGACACCCTGGTCACCATGGATATTGAAGCGCTATACACCAGTATACCACAGGAGTGCACTTTACAAGTGGTAGAGCAAATAATTCTAAACCAAGATTGGAACTATGTCACACCACAACACTTCATAATGGAATGCGCAGAACTGGCACTATGTGAGAACTTTTTTGAATTCAAGGACGTGATATACCACCAGATCAAAGGTACTTCAATGGGGAGCACATTCGCTCCCAGTCTGGCATGCCTCTACGTACACCAAATTGAGGAGGACCATATCTTTAAGGAAACCAACCCCTACCTTGATCAAATCAAAATGTGGAAGAGGTACATCGACGACGTTCTGATCGTCTGGAGGGGTACCAATGAAGAAGCACAATCATTCGTGGAATGGGTAAACAGCATTGATCCACATTTGAGATTCACACATACCATCGACAAAGAAAGAGCAATATTCCTGGACCTTGAAATCAACCTATCTTCAGAAGGCCTACGCACAAGAGTTCACAACAAAGCAAACGACAAAAACAGCCTTCTGCTTTTTGAAAGCTTCCATCCCAAAGGCCCAAGACAAAACCTCCCGGTAGGGCAATTTCTGCGCATCCGCAGAAATTGTTCAGAAATTTTAGACTTTCATGAACAAGCAGACACCCTGGAAATGAAACTCAGAGCAAGAAATTACCCCAAAAAATTGGTCAAGAATGCCAAAAAAAGAGCTCGAAACAACAACCGGGCAGCTCTTTTAGAAAATACGCCAAAGGAGCCGGCCAACCGGATGGTATGTGTCACCACCTTTACCCCAGCGTCCAACAAAATTCAGAACATTATTCAAAAGAAATGGCGCATATTAAACACCAGCGACAAAGTCTGGACCCAACCCCTATTTGCGTACAAACGCAGTAGGAACATCAAGGATGAACTAGTCCATACAAAACCACCAGCCGCTACAGATGACAATCAACTGACACTATGGGGCCACCAACGACCAACTGGACATTACCCCTGTGGCGATTGCGTATCATGCCAATTCACGGCCACCACAAAAGAAGTGGACATAGGTACTGAGCGGCCATGGACTCAGAAGAACTTCTCTAACTGCAACACAGAAAATGTAGTGTACCTACTCAAATGCCCTTGCCAACTCATGTATGTTGGCATGACTACTAGGCGTGTAAAGATCAGAATAAGTGAGCACCGGAGCACTATCAGAAGGAAGAAAGATAACACCAAATTAACAAAACACTTCCTTGAGAAAGAACACTCTGATAAAGATCTAAGATGGACGGTACTGGAAGTAGTACAGAAGCGCAATGGCTGCCTCTCACATGTCTTACATGTTAGAGAACAGCGCTGGGTGTTTCGCCTTGGGACATGGAAAAACGGATTGAACGATGATATCCCATGGCTACAAATGAAGTAACTTCCCTTAGCGCTCACTAAAACATACACTTTAACAGTACCCATTATAAAGACAAAAAGACAAACAATAGACACAGTAATACATGTGAATAGAGCTATACATAGTTTCCCTTACTCCCTAAAACTAGAATCATCTTGATCAGCAATCATGCGGTAGCTGTAAAATCAACTTGTGCACTAATTGTGGGTTTAACCACACCGTCACCCTGACTGTAAACAATCTGGGTTTGTTTTCTCTTCCTTTCTTCTGTGTAAATACTCGAAACTGCTCCCGTCATGAAATAATACTCATGAGCAGGGCACATGTTCCCCATATTTCTATATAACGTGTCTACACACGTTAAATCACTCCCTTGTATCTCCAGAAACTATGGCAGGCGCTTTCATTGGACCACAGCTGGTCCCGCCCCACCCCAGGCAATCATCTGAGGTAATGACGGGACACAGGAAGCGGCGTGTCATAGAGCAGCGCCATGTGCTGACACACCCCCACGAGGGTCAGGCAACAAACAGGCAACGTGCAGTCCTTTCTGCATGCTTCGCTCAGGACACAGGAAATGCAGCATCATCACTGTGCGCCACGCTCACCTGAAACCCATATCGCATGCCACGATCCCACCCAATAGTATAAAAGCTTACTGCGCACTACACTTAATGTCACCGGGGAGGAGGCTGGACGCATGCAGCACTAGGTTTTCTAGCGGGGAGTATGCCTTGAACTGTAAGTCGTTGTTCTAATTTCTTCTTCCAACAGGTTGAAACTATAGTAGACCAAGCACGCCCTGACGGTTTTTTCTGCTAACTAATTCAGTATCTTTGATATACCTTCCCAACCAGTCTGGTTTTTAACCCTTTTGTCTTCATCCTTTATCGTCTCCCACCAGAATGTGGCCACAAGGATTTCCCCCCTACCCCTCCCATGGGGCAAATAGGTTTTTCCAATAGGGTAAGACTTCTATATTTGTTTCACATGAATGTCAGAGTGAACACAGATGCCTGACACTCATATACATTTTTCACCTTTTTCTCTTTAGGAGAGAGCAGTAAGTATGGAGCGTGACTGTGACACATCAAGGTCTACCGAATGACAACCATTTTGAGTATTATATGTTTGTCTCACCCCCTCTCTCTTACAGGTTTCTCTAAACAGGTGGCAGCTGGCTATAGGCCTACGCCCCCAGTGGTAAGATTGGAGCCCAATATTTAAGGTCCTGACGAATGCCACGTACCCAAGTGGACAATACAGGCAGAAACATGTTGACCCCCTATTAACAATCACTGATTCACAGCGGCGACGGGATGATAAGGTCCCCACTCACCGCACTTATATATTTTAATCCCACATAGTAACCCCATAGAATAAAAATTGTTCAGGTATACTATGATGGTTTTTAAATTCAATCACTCCTTTTTTTGTTTGGGCCCCCACTTAGTTTAGAAGTGCATCCCTGTCTTCAGGTGTAGGCCCGCCCTCTATCAAACGCGGTTTTTAGAGGGCGAGGACTGGCAGATGATGAAGCATGACACCTGGTGGTGTGTGATGCCAGTCCGTCAATTTTTGTGATTTGCCCCCACTAAATTGGGCATCTCTTAGACACAACTAGGGACGGTCCTTTCTGTGGTTCATAGCTTTGGTTGGAGGCTGACCGTTCTCCAGTGCCCTAACGCCTCTAGTTCCCTCCCCGAGCCAGACCCTGGGTGTAACAGTGGTTCTTTAGTCCTCCCTGTTGACCTTCTGCTTTGGATGGTTAGTCTAATATGCAGCACCGAGATGCCCCAGGGTGATTTGAGCGCTTTACAAACCATTTAACATTTAACATAACATAACATTTACGTGGACTGGATATGTCCAGACCTGGATCCTGAGCACACTGTGTCCCTGAAACCAGGATATACTTGGCTGATGAACTCTAACTGGGAAAAAAACAGTCCTAAGTTGCTTGTGTTCTGGATCAGGGAGGGCCTGTACAACAAAGCAAAGAGGGCCCCTGCATACAGATGTACCAGCAGGTTCGGGGAAAATATATCAATAAACAAACAAAACAAACCCTGCGTGGTATCCGAAAATAAATTAAGTAAAGGATAATCTATCAAAATAAGCAGTCTGTCATAGTGCAACCCACCAAATATGGATCACCAATGATCTCATGATACTATTATTCTCACAGAAATTGATATTTTTTATTTATTCATTAACTTTTGTTGTTCATATATAAATATGTTTCCTTTTTAGACAATAAAGACAGCAAAAAACCACCCAAAATATATCTCTAGAAACCGCACAAAAAACCTACAAACCCCAACCTCACTCAATCAAAACTGACACTCGGGCAGAACAGTCATACAGAGTCAATCCCACGCTTCAATCATTCAAGTTTCAAAGTCACAGATCAATAAAAACAACCAAACATACTATTTTGTCGACCAGGAGAGAGCTCAAGCGTAAAGAAACATATCCTTATTTAACTTGTTCCAAGTTTGCAAAGAATATATACCGCAAGGTTTCTTCTTTCAATTGTATTCCACTCAAATAGAAGTCCTGGTCTATATGGTTGTTGAGTCACGCCAAGGGAGGGCCTGTCTTGACAGTTTAGGCTGGGTCATTCTTATTGGAGCAGGGTCAAGCCTGATTTGCATATGGCTGGGTCCAAACTGAGGTGGAATAGTGTGCACAATAGCAATGGATGGGATTACCCTGAGTAATTACCAGTGACTGAGATTAATTCAAGCATTCAATCCATCTATTTTGCATACTTTACCCCATTGCAGGCAAGCATCCCTCGCAGATAGGGAGTAAAAAATTCCAAACTGCCTAATCAGTATTCATTAGGCAGGTTATTCTGCAGCTCCTTATGAATCCTTATTTTATGAACCAACCTATTAGCACCTAGTTTAGTTCCCAAAATTAGATTTTGATTGCAAAAGTCTGGTCGCAAATTGTGGTAATGCTTTGCAACTAGTATCTTAGTACAGCTGGTCCAATGTTTCCAAACTTACAGGCCATTCCTGCTCTGGAATGCCCATACACCTCTCTGGGAGAAGACTTACTCACATTATGAAATATGTGTGAGTAAATCTTTTAGGATCATAAACAATGTTTTGTGAATGTAATGTAAGGTGGATTTGTAGAGCGCTGCGTGTCACCCGTGAGGGTATCCAAGTGCTGAATGCACCTGAATCACAAACATGGCTTTGAACTCATACAAAAATGCCTATTTCTGCATGCAACAGCATCTTACAGAGTTAAATAGAACTGTGACTTAAGGTCAAGGTCTAAAGGAAAGCTGGCCCTGCTCTTTCTTCATTCCTACTGTCTTCCATAAAATGGAATGAAACAAAAAGCATGCCTATTCTTTTGACATTTGCCCTAAAGCTCAAACAAAGTCAATGAAAATGGAGTTGGTATACATGTATATTCTATGAAAAATCCTCAAAATGTCCCTAGAAAAGTAAAAAGTTAAATTCTGTGAATGGTTCCATTTTTAGCCATCTAATTTTTTCAGTATTTTTTTGGTGGGCACACTGACTTCAAATGTTTCAACCTTGACTGGCTTATGCAGAATCAATCAATCAATTAGTATTTGTTTAGTGCAGCACTATCAACCCTAAGGGTATCTGGGCACTGTGGGTGCCATGCCTCTTTCCAAAATCCATGTCTTGACTTTCTTTCTGAAGTCTGTCAGGGAGGTTGCCATTTGGAGGTAGAGGGACAGGTTGTTCCTAGTCCTGTCAGTGATGTAGGAGAAGGAGCGAACCCCGCTGTGGCTGCGATGGATGTGGGAGGGGTGTGCAAAGGCGACCGAGGTAGAGCACAGGTGTTTTGTGGACAGGTGGAATCTTAGTCGATGGTTGATGTAGGATGATCGTTGGTTGTGTAGAGCTTTGTACACGTGCATGAGTTTCTTGAACTGGCATCTCTTCTGCAATGGGTAGCCAGTAGAGGTTTCTGAGGTGAGGGGTGATGCTTGCCCTTTTAGGGAGGTTCTGGGTGAGTCTGACTGCAGTGTTCTGAATGGTCTGGAGTCTTTTGAGGAGCTGGGTGGAAATTCTACATAGAGAGCATTGCAAGGGTTGAGGCAGCTGGTGAAGAGGGTGTGTGTGACGGTCTTTCTGGTGTTGGTTAGGATCCATCAGAAGATTCTCTGGAGCATGCAGGAGGAGGCGACTGTGTTGACTCGTTGTTTCATGGTCAGATAGCTGTTGAGGATGATGCTGACGTTGCGTGCGTGAACTGTCAGTGCAGGTGTTGGTCGGTGTTCTGCTAGCCATCAGTTGTGGTTTAAAGCTGAGATCTTCTTCCAGAAGATCAGTACTTCTGTCTTGTTGGAGTTGAGTTTGAGGCAGCTGTTTCTCATCCATTTGGCTATGTTGGTCGTGGCTTTGCAGAAGTTGGCTTTTTGTGTTGGAGGGGTCCTCGGTGAGCAAGAAGATTAGTTGAGTGCCGTCAGATTATGTTGAGTCCGTGGAATCTGACAATGTCTGCAATTGGAGTCATGTAGATGTTGAACAGGGTGGGGCTGAGGGATGATCCTTGGGGTACACTGCATATGATGTCCTTGAGTGTTGTGGTGAAGGGAAGCAGAAGGATGCTCTGAGTGCATCCCGAGAGGAAAGAAGCAATCTAATCAGGGGTATTTTGCTGTATGCCAATGGTGTAGTCTGTCGAGGAGGGTGTGGTGGGACACAGTATCGAACGCAGCAGCGAGGTCGAGGAGGATCAGTGCTACCGTTTCTCCGTGGTCAAGGAGGGTTGTGATGTCATCTGTGGTGGCAATCAGCACAGACGCAGTGCTGGGGCTATCACTGAATCCTGATTGTTAGGTGCCCAGAAGGTGGTTTAGTTATAGGTATTCTGTGAACTGTTGGTTGATGGCTTTCTCAAGTACTTTGGCTCTGTAGGGGAGCAGGGAGATCGGTTGGTAATTTTTTAGGTGGCTGGTGTCGGCATAGTATAGTAGGCCCAACAGTGGGAAACACCTTGGACCTCATTTATGGGTATTTTAGCATAGGGATACACTGCAAGGCATCTTGCTTCACTGCCCTGCACCAAAGTGAAGGGGCAGGAATGCACCATATTTAAACAATACAATGTATTTCTGTCCTTTCTGCCTGCGCTGGTGCTGTATAGGCAACCTACCACCAATGTGGGCACCATTGCAACATGGATGCCTCCGCTACAGGCAGGATTGTTTTGTGCAGGAATTACAGTGTCAACACAGGTACTAACCATCACACTCCTAAAAGTGTGACAATTCTAACTATTCCAGGCCACCAAAGCTATAAGAATAGCTTTTGTGGCAGTTATTGATCATTTTAAATGTATATTGAATTAATAAACAACTGTTGTTGTGCCCGTCTCTAAATTAAATGAACAGCGTCCCCATTTGGCAGACTCTTATATGTGCCAGGTTCACAATTAAGTGCTGGTGCTGAGCACTGGAAACCACCGGCTCAAATTAAACACTGCTTAAATGGGCAGAGTTCTGATACCATGCTTGAATACAGTCTGCAATTAAACTCTCCTGCATCTACCTCCCTTTCCCATCTTCATCACCATGTTGGTGGCAGCTCCCTCATTTCATCAATACATTATATTATACGTGGAAATTGTGGTTCAAATGACTAACAGTGATTGGTTTTAGACCAAATTCTTTTATTTTTCCTTTCAGTTTATGAATTATTTCTCTGATGCAGCAAATAGGCTGAAGTGTGTTAAAAGCAAAAGTCATTAAGGCGTGTACAGGGAAATATCTGTCTCCTGTCATAAAATGGTGGAGCGAGATGGTCCTACTGCTGCCTCAAAGTGAGGCTCTAAAACGACACTAGGTCTCTTCCATTTCTCGGTAGGGTTGGGGGTACCGGGGAAAGCAATACACTATCACCTGGGAAGTAGCCTAAGCAAGAAATAGTTCTGCTCGATGATTGAATTTGACGATCTCCGAATAGCACCTAGGGTTTAGATATCAGATGTAATTTGTAACCTGGATCTGTAATCCCTGACAACGTCAACAGTTGTGGGTCGTGTCCCTGTGGATTTGACTGACACCAGCTGCTTTGTGAATGTATGAAATCTGCCTCAGAAAAAGGCGCATCAAGAAACCTTGCTCACACTGAATATGTTTTATGACTCTATTAAATTTACCCTAAGGTGAGACAAGTAACTCTGTAATTAAAATGACGCCTGCAAGGAATGGTTGTGGTTTCTATGCCTGCTGCACGTATTTAAATGTCACACTGTATTAGGTACCATGGGCTCAAGTCTGTCAAAAGACAGAAATGTAATACATTGGAGGTAACAGTGATTACCGTTGACATAAATCACTCACTTGGTTTGTTCGGCAGCAGACATTTAATCAGCCAAACAAATTCATGGTTTCATTCTATGTTTATGTAGCAGCTGTAGCTGGCATTCAATCACCTGTCCAGAAGAAACATTTCAGCAGTATTAAATGAATTTAAACAAATTATTACTAATATGGTGCTTACAGCGTCTGCCAGTCCAGGATGGTCATGTGTACTTTTTGATAGAATGCTTTGGTAGAAACCGAGAGGCATATTTACAAGGAGTTAACGCCACCAGAACATCACTTTTTCCGACGTTCTGGTGGCATTACATCCTTTACCTTATTTACAAGGCGGCTTAAAGCCACTTAACATGGCTTATAACCACCTAGTAAATAATGCCCATATTCAAGCAGCACTTAGCGTGAAATGGGTGTTCAATGGATTTAGCAGTGGGCGTTCTACCGCAACACTCATTGCTTTTTGACACTGCCTATTTACAAGGTATGGGGCCGCACTAAAATAAGACCAGAAAATACCTGGTCTTAAACAGGTGATATGAGGAGAAATGTTATATTTCTCCTAGTATATTGCTCTTCCCACATTTGCTGCATTCTGCAGCACACATGGATAGAGCAAGTCGCCTGTTAGGATTGTTTATGTCCCTGCAGCATAGGCACCCTAGCAAAATGGCGCTAGGGTGCCTGCGCTAGCGCAGGGCAGCTTTTTTAGCACCAGCACTAGGGGAAATACAGGGGTGCGCCATATTTTTGTAATTATGCCGCATCCTTGCATTTTAAAACTGTCAGAGCTCGGCGTTACCAATCTTGGAGTAACACTGCGCTCCGCTAGTTTATTATAAATATGCACCTGAGTTTCTTAAAACTGTTAAACCTGAGACAGATCAAATTAAAAGTATGAAGTAAGTAGCAACCTATAAAAATGTGGGGCTTATTTTAAATTTGAATAATGAATGCATGTCATGATAATACACAAGACAACAAGGAGGCCACATGACTCGAAGCCCCAGGGACAGTCCGGTTCTGATCTGGACTCAGTCACAAACATGGCAGATATCCCATCCAACTTATTACAAGTGCACTAAATCCTATGGCACTTCTAATAATGTGGAGGTAATATCTGCCACGTTTGTGACAGAGTAACCTGTCCGATAAACTCTGTTTGTTGCCCTTGGCTTTTAAGGGCTAATTCAATTTTGTAGCTATTTTCTTATACCATTTCAACTGACTAACTTGGTCTAGTATAATCGTGGGACCTTTCCACTTTTGATGGGTTATCCTCAAACGTTTTGCTTTCCTCCTTTATTTTTCTGACCTTGTTGTTGCTGATTTTAGAACACTGGCCCCTTTACCACTACTAACCAGTGCTAAAGTGCATATGGTCTCTGTCTAAATTGTATTGGTGATTGGTTTATCAATGATTGGCATATTTGATTTACTAGTAAGTCCCCAGTAAAGTGCACAGTGCCTGTAAATCGAATGCTACTAGTGGACCTGCAGCACTGATTACGCCACCCACATGAGTAGCCCTGCGGTGTCTATGAGTGCAGTTTTAAACTGCCTTGTCGACCTGGCAAGGGCACCTACTTGCCAGGTCCAAACCTTACCCTTTACTACATGTAAGTTACCCCTAAGGTAGGCCCAAGGCAGCCCCATGAGCGCCGGAAGCGCGCTAAAGGCAAGCCCGTCTTCGCCCGTCCGCGACCGATCGGGGCTCGGGGCCATACCCCCTGGCTCTCTTGCCCCCTTGGATCCTACGGTAACTCACAGACGGGAGCTACATTATACTAAACCCGAACTACTATCCTTATGCCCGACACTCACACATAGCTGCTACCACATCTCACAAGCGGACTCTTTACCCTCCGTCTGCGGAGCCTGCAATCATACCTTCCAACCCCTGAAGAAGGAACAGAAGGCGACGGCTAAGTTACAAATGCTGTTACTAAATTGCAGATCCCTTAAAAGACACAAATTAGAGATACACGATCTATTGACGGAGAGCTGTCCTGATGTTCTATTTCTCACCGAGACGTGGCTAGACGAAACGTCGTCACCCGAATCTCTCGAAGCCACCCCTCCAGGCTACCGCCTACTCAGATTAGACAGACAGGAACAGAGGGGTGGGGGGCTAGCCCTATTCTATAAAACTAACGTAGAATGCACCCTATTGAAGGCTTCGCTACCTAACAGCGAGAGCGGTTTCTTCACAATAAAAGCTGGACCAAAAAACATTATCAACGGTCTACTCCTATATCGCCCACCCGGAGGGTCTGCCCAGTTCGGCGACCAACTCATAGAACTAATTACTCAACCGGCACTTCGTTACAAAAAATTTCTCATTTTAGGTGACCTTAACCTCCACTTTGATAGCGCTGATTGTAGGGAGGCACTAGACGTGGCAGACGCACTGAAAGCCCTAGAGCTTAACCTACAATCCAAATCCCCTACGCACCAATTAGGCCATCTTCTCGACCCCATCTTTGCCAATTGGGAAGGTGTTAAAGTCTCCCCCCCGATTAGAATTATTTGGTCAGATCATTTCATCATTCCGTTTGAAACTGAATGCACTTCCTTAGAATTCAGATCTAATAAACCTCTACCCCTGAAATGCAGAAACTGGAAAAAATTTAATCAGGAGACATTTAAACTTGCCCTTCTTGAAAAATCCCCACCCCCTAGCAACACCTTACAAAAGGCCTAGGATAGCTACGAAAGTTGGGTGTCCAACGCGTTAGACACGGTAGCACCCTGGACACACAAGCCGCCCGCAAGACACACCAAAACTGCCCCCTGGTTCTCCGCGGAACTCAAAATAGCCAAAGTCAAATGCAAAAACCTGGAAAGACAATGGAGGAAAAATTACAACCAAAATAATAAGTCACTTTACAGAACCGAACTCAATAAATATCACAAACTTATAAGAATAGTGAAAGGCGCCCACTTCAAAGGTAGAATAGAATCCGCCGACAACCCTGCCAGAGAACTTTTCACTATCTATAAAGAGCTTACGGTTCCAACCAGACTCGAAGTGCAAGACACCTATTCCAGCGAGTTATGTGACTCTATAGCTGACTATTTCGTTGGCAAGGTTGACAAAATCCATGCTACTTTTACAGACAATATCGATCCCTCTAGCATACTTGTGGAAGTCAGAGACAACCCCACCACTAAACCTTGCCTAACATGCTTCAAAGTACCTGAGAGACAGGAACTGCTGAAGATTGCTTACAGCATACAATCTGGCTCCCCCTGTGACGTTTGCCCCCCCAAACGCTGTAAAGGAGTCTTGGAAAGTATGATTGACCAGATTGCTCATATCACCACCCTCTCTTTCCAAGAATGCCATGTGCTTGATGCATGGAAAATAGCCCAGGTTATCCCTCTGAAAAAAAATTTCAGCATAGATACTTTTTACAGAGTTTCCGACTAAATTATATTCCACTTATGTCAGGATATCCCCTTAATCTTACTCTATCGATACCCTCTCACTATGCCCATGTGATCACCATTCTCCCCAGAATGATTTGCATATTGTCTTTTTTTGTAAGTTGTATCTGAATGAAACGAAAAGATACATCCTCCCACTTATTTGGAAATTAAATATTAGACAAGGTCGGCCAGCACTTTATTACCTCCAGCAATTATTGGATCCCCTGGTATGTTTTTGTTTGGCCTCGTTCTTCTTAGCTGCTATCAAGACAAGAACTTGAAATCACTAGTGTGAATTGTATAAGTAAAATAAGGGTCAATCAATTAATTTTTGTTTTTACATTAATGAGCTTCTTTTATTGATTGTGCTTTTTTTGTAATCTTCCTTTTAATTGTATTTCACGTATAATGTAACCACTTCTCCATTTCTCATGTTTGACTCCTGCTACTATCTACTGTCTTTTAACTTTGTCCTTTCCTGTCCACCGGTATTGCTCACAGCACGTCAGGTGGTAAGGGGAGGTGGCTATATAAGAGCCTCCCCTACCTGACAAAGGTGCTTGGCTTTACTGTTCCAGCTTGTCAACCCCGGGAGGATGCAGGTGCGTGCCTCTTTTTCCTGATATCCTAGAATCATTCCGGAGAGGGTGCAGAGAGTGGCCCTCAGCACGGTAGGAGCCGCAAGCGTTCCCTATCGCGGCAGGAGCCACAAGTTTTCCTTTATCGCAGCAGGAGCTGCAAATGTTCTTCAACGCAGCTGGAGCTGCGTAAAGCCTCTTGTAAGCGGCAGGAGCCGCCTAAACATTTCCCGTGCGGCGGAAGCCGCAAATAACGTCCTAAACGGCCGGAGCCGCCAGTATCTTTTCCCGAATGCGGTAGAAGCTGTAAGTCAATTACGATCGCGGCAGGAACCGCCTAAACATTTCCCGGTGCGGCGGAAGCCACAAACAATGTCCTAATCATCCGGAGCAGCCAGTATCTTTTTCTGAATGCGGTAGAAGTCGCTAATCAATTACAATCGCGGCAGGAGCCACTTGCCAATTTCCACAGAGGCAGGAGCCGCTAGAACTATTCCTTAACACGGCAGAAGCCGCTTATCAATTGCCGCCTAAACTCTTCGTTAACACGGCAGGGGCCACAAGTGTTTTCCCTGACCTCAGCACCGCCTCCAACGTGAATACGGGATATTCTTTTGCTTCTGTTCCTGAGGGCTGGAAAGAGCACCTTGAGGAGTTGCCAGAGCTTTGTTCCGCATAACTGTGTGATTTGGAGTACTTTTCCCTTCCCTAATACCCTACCATCCCTTCTGTGCAGTTCCCATCAAGAATACTTAGACCCTCCGGACCGAATTCCTCTCTGTTCCCCTGGATTGTGTTATACGTTGCTATACTAAGTCACCATGGTGAGTGTATGTTCCTTTTCTTCTTCCTTTTTTGGATAGTAACCTTGACTCAAGTGTATGTCTCGCACCTTTTTGGTCCTCACCTTTAAAGTCCGTCTATCTTTTCTGTCTTGCAGACCTAAGACTGTTCTTACCTTCTCTGGGACCACCCTACAGACGCTGTCTGTGTCCCTTCCACCTGATCACATCCCGATCTGACTTCATGTCCAGTACATTCCTTCACTCCCAGCCCACCAGGGGTGGTGTGTTTATCTTCCCTTTTCCCTTGGGACCAATCGCCCATACTGTAGTAGTCTGGGTGGAGGATTGGTCCAGAGGTGAGAGGGGTGGCTCTCTTTGTTCCTGTGGTTCCTGGTATTCAGGTGAGTGGGGGTTGTGACATATCTGAGCTTTTATAGACGTCTCTTTTATCTTGTTATGCTTTTTTTAATAATCTGGAATGTACATTTTGTAGAATACTTTTTAATGCCGTTGTTCTTTCAGCGAAATAAAGTTATTTTGATGGTGATGACTGGACAGTTTTGCTTCCAAGCAATTGAGCCTCAATAAGAGCATCATCTATGCCACCTCCACTGAGAACTTCCTGCACACTGCAATGCAATTTTTGTCATGTGGAAAATGCCCATCATTGGATAAAGATCATCAAATTCGAATGGATTGCTCATAAAAATGTCAGCTACAATACGGAAAACACCTTAATCGCAGAAAATTGGCAGGATAGGCAAGTCTTCAAGCTGAGCACGCACATTTTGGAAAGTTTTTAGAGCTGTGTATACTGTTGCGTAGTTTGTGACTGTAGATTGTATTACTAATACAAATCCAATGTTCTACAGTGGGACGGTATTCTGGGAGAGCAGAACAAGAATTCCAGCCCACGGAGAAACTAGCTTTTCTTCCTACTTCATTCTGTACTGAAATAAGCGATATGATAAATTCAGGTAAATCAGCTTTGTGGACTGCAGAATCAGGTAGAAGATCCATGTTCTCAGCCACTTTGAAACTTTCTGGGACATGTTGATGGCTTGTAGTGATTTTGCACATGTTGGCAAGGCAGTTGTGTTTTAAGTTTGCAGCTTCATTTGACAATGCCTACAGCTGACACAGTTTTCCTGCAGCTACTTGATTTGAACAGTCTTGAAAAAACACCCTGGCAGTATGATGTGTGCTGGATATTCCACACAAAGAAAAGCTATCTTCAAAATCAAAATTATCAAGAACAGCAATTGTAAATCCTTTTGTGGTAAAGTGACTTGGAAGTGGTGTGCTGGTGGATTCACAAGATTTTACAGCATGAGCTGTTAACAAGTTCCTGCTCTATACTATGTCATTAGGACTTGTTGATACACCAATCCTATTCATTGAAGTGATTAGCTCTCTACTTTTGCCTTTGTCATAGATTGCCTGGTGAGTCACCAAGTCTAGTGGAGTTTTCTTTTTGCAGTGATGTAATTCATAAAACATGATTTGGAAAAGACAGTACATTTGCACAGCATAAGCCTGTCGGTCGGTTCATGGTATTGTCTTCCACTTCTTTGCTTATATCTTCAAAGCCA
The DNA here is from genome assembly GCF_964204655.1 of Triturus cristatus. Lineage (NCBI taxonomy): Eukaryota > Metazoa > Chordata > Amphibia > Caudata > Salamandridae > Triturus > Triturus cristatus. Next base: position 887,254,309 of record NC_140594.1, read on the forward strand.
TCATCGATGTTGTAGGCTTCTGTTCTGAACTCAAGAACGTTAGTTTGTAACAGTTTTGCTCTTCTGATATTAAACAATGATGTAAAAAATGTTAAGACAACATCAGGCATTCTTGTCGACTCCCATTATGTGCGGACCTCTGAGGCATCACAAAATTTGTCATTAAGTCCAAAATCTAAATCTATATTTCTGACTAGCTATATGATCCTTACACAAATCACTTCTGCTGATTTTTCTCAGGCTCTATTACAATTGTTTTTTACAACTGTTTATCTGTCTCCAGACACGAGCCGGACAGCGTCATAGCCCAATCAATTTCTCTTGATCGGGCGCTCGTGCCTCTCCCTTCCAGTGAAGCTCATCAAAGTGTGAACGCTCCACCTCAATTTCCTAAATGACTGGCTGGTAGGCAGTGGCATGTACATAATTATTATTGGAGAAGGACAATTAAGTTCCAAAGGGCTGACTTAGATATCAAAGTAGGGATGGTACACATTTGCACAAACGACTGCTTTAATTTGTCCCATCACAAGAAACCACCAAACCTGCCTCGAAGAACTTAACGGCATAGCTGCTAATATGAATACAAATGTATCAGATTAATTTGCATTTTCATACATTTCCAGGCATTTTATTTTAAATGTTGCAGAAGTCACAAAATTGTATACATGTTAAAGTTATAACCCTCAGCATGCTTTTATATCTTTACATCTATTGGTATTGTAGTGTCTTTTTAAGTGGGGCTTCTCTTAGTATATGCTGTAATTCTCTGGGTTTTCACTCTTTCAGCTGATTTAAAGAACGATCTAAGGTATATGTGATTTTTAGATAATTATGTATTTTATCATTTTTACTTAATTTTACAATATACATTTCTTGCCTCTTGACCTGACTTGCTAGTACTAGATTGAAACACAATATGAGAAAGCACAATATATGTCAGGATCTCAATGACTGTCTCAATCATTCTCTCTGTAATTGTGGATATTAGTGACAGCTACACTATAAGGTACATGTGTACTGCTTGATACATAGGGTCTCTAAAACCAGTTCTTGTTTTAATTCATAAAACAAAGAATTCCCTCTCTGCTTAAGGGATATTGCACAATCATGCTTTTTCAGTACCCATAGTCCCTCAGTGATACTGTGAAATTGAGCAGGCAGCACTGGGGTCTTCAAAATGTAAACTGAACAGTAAACAGCCTATTCACATACAACATACAACACCCATGTATTACTTCATAAATACAAACCATAAATTGGGTATTCAAACCCATAGCAACACTTGATGTATAATTGTTGCATCCTTTCTTGAGACTGCTAGGGTTCTTCTTTCAGTTTTCAACATTCTCAACAAGCATGGCTCTAAAGGAGTGAGTGAGTGACTAAGTAACTGACTGGGGGAGTGTGAGTGCAACCATTTGTATACTCTAATGAGATACATCATGTATAAGTGCAGACCCTCTATTAAGGAGTTATTGCACACAAGAGGAGGCATTAATTATCTAAAAACTGGAAATGCAATCTATGTTAGCGGTGCCTTGACAGGGAACCCTTTTTCATCCATTAAGGAGAAGCTAAAAGCAGAAAAGCTGCCTTTGCAATCTCCTGGTTCTTTCAGCTGTCAAACACTTTTTGGGGGCTGACAGAGCACCTTTATGCCCATTTCCAAGGGTCCAGGACTGGAATGGCACCACCTGGGGGCTTAGGACTTACAGCAGGCAGAGTCCAGGTGCAGTGTTCAGGGTGGTTGGAGTCTTTTCTGTCCTTGAGACTCTGATCAGGAAGCCAGCTAACTAACCCTTGGAGTCATTTTTGTGGTCCTGGGTTCAAGATGCAGTTCCAGTGCTTCTTATTCAGGCAGCAGGATATCAGGGTAGTAGAGTAGCAGTCCTTCTTACACAAGAGCAGCACAGCAGTCCTTCTTATGAGTCTTCCACAGGTCCAGATGGTCACTGAAGAGTTGGGTCTGAAAATCTACTATTTTTACCTGGAGCCCACTATGAAGTGGGAGAAGCTTCTTGAGTCCTCCCCCTAGAGAGATGTCTCAAATGTCCCATGAAGAACAGGGCCAAGAATGATTTCCATATGGCTGAATTGAAAACTGAGGTGGCATGGTGGGCGAAGACCGATGGATTGGGATGCAGCAGAGCGATTGCCAGTGGCTTAGATTAATTCAAGCATTCCGTACATCACCTTGTTGTTTTTGCATTTGATGCCCTAAGTGCACCGAGTATACCCATACATGGGTCCCAGATTCACTGTGCCACTGGAACCAAGCTATACTTGGCTGAAGAATCCATAATAAGAGCGAAACCGGTCTTGGGTTGCTTGCATTCCGGTTCAGGGAGGACTTGGCCTGGCATTTTGGGCTGGACTGTTCTCATGAGGAACATGGTCATGACTAATTTACTATGGGCTGGGTCCAAACTGAGGTGGCATGGAGGGCGAACAAGATGGATTGGGATGTGGCCTGTGAGATTGCCAGTGGCTGAGATTAGTTCAATCCTTCCATCCATCACCTCATTGTTTTTGCATTTACATTTCTAAAAGTGTCATTTTCAGAATTGTGACTTAAAATGTAACTTTAACATTAAAAAGTGATTTAAAGTACAATTCTTTAGACACCAAACTCGACATCCTACTTGCTCACAACTGAAAGATATAAGTAAGTTTAATAACGTAACCCAATCTTATCCAATGGGAGAGGTAGGTCTTGTGGTACTGGAAAACGAATTTAAGAGTTTTTCATTACCAGGACAAGTAAAAGTTAAAAGTACAGGTCCAACTTTTTAAATACACTGCACCCTGCCCTATGGACTGCTTAGGTCCTACCCTAGGGGTGATTTATATGTATTAAAAAGGAAGGTTTAGGCCTGCAAAAGGTTTATTTTGCCATGTTGAATTGGCAGTTTAAAACTGCACATACGGGCTGCAATTACAGGCCTGGGACATGTTTAAAATGCTAATTAAGTGGGTGGCACAGGGAGTGCTGCAGGCCCACTAGTAGCATTTAATTTTCATTGCCTGGGTATATATAGCACCTGCTTCACTAGAAACGTACAAGTAAATTAAATGTGCCAATTGGGTATAAGCCAGTGTTACCAGGTTTTAGGGAGAGAGCACAAGCACTATAGCATTGGTTAACAGTGGCAAAATGTGCAGAGTCCTAAGGCCAGCAAAAAAGAAGTCAGCAAAAATAGGAGGCTTGTAGACTAAAAGTTGGAGAAAACCATGCCAGGGATGTCAGGTCCAGGCACAAGACAACAATACAATTAGTGGAATAACCAGCTCCCTTGGTGCTTCTGTATAGATTGAGATCTCAATTTGAATAAGAAAATCAAGAAAATGCTCGAATTTATCACAATGCATCCATAAAACATCCTGTTTTTCCTCATTACACAAACCAGAAGCCCTGTAATCCAATCAAACATTCTTACTGAGCTCCTTATGAAAACTCTTTGTTGAGAGTATGTCTTGATTAAGCTGTCACTGACTTACCACCCATAAGGGCATCATTGGCAATAAGCCTTTACATGAGAAGGACCTACCCAAGACACCAGGCAGTTTGCAGCTTACTTTTAGACACGATCTCTTCAAGCTACCACACATGCTCAAGAATGCTCAACTGGATAGGGGAGCAAACTTGGAGCCTGCTCTGGAAAACAGTGAGACTCCCTCCTGTCGAGCTATGATGAGAGCCGGATCTGGCCCATTTACAGATGCACTGAAAGAAAACCTATCAGGCAACTGCTGGTATCGTTTCTCCCGTTGGGCCTGGCTCCTGTTGGTTGTTGATTTTCAGAATACATTCAGTCTCTCGTTAAATATGCTCTGCGACTTCCCTTAGTAGGTGCATGAAGTAGTGTGAAGTCTACAAAAAGCTAATAAGGTAACAACATACTTTAACATAATGTAAAGTAAAAAGATATAGCAAAAAATAAGGTACTTTTCTGTTTATGGTATTTACAATTACTATTATCAAGGGTATTATTATCAACCTACATTATAATCATCATCATTATAATATCATATAATATATTAAACTATAATATAATATAATATAATATAATATAATATAATATAATATAATATAATATAATATAATATAATATAATTTGGGCTCCCGGTTTTATGGTATATATTTTTTAACATTTCCGTCTGTATTTATCCCTATTTATTTTTGGGCCGTCTTATTGGTATTTATCCATATTTATTTTTTGTTTTGAAAATAAATGGAGTCATAAAATTGTATATATCCACATTTATTTTACTCTTAGACTGCACTCATATGTGGATGCTTGTCGCATTTTAGCAAAGTAGGCAGCCACATATAACAAAACACTACACCCACAGGTACATATTAGAGTTAAACTGCAAATATACATTAGCTTATGCCTGTATTTAAGGAAACTTGAGCCTGTTTTGTAACTTCAATGCTGAGCTGTTGCCTGGTGTTCATGAAATACAGCATGGGGAGTCTCTCATAAGAAGCACAATTTTCAGTATTTTTCCACTTTTAAAACTAAATATAGACAGGAAACACATTGTTTTCTGTCTAAATTTATCAGTAAAAAGGAAAAAACTGGGAGCCCTAATATAATATAATATAATATAATATAATATAATATAATATAATATAATATAATATAATATAGAATAGTATAGTATAATATAATATAATATAATATCCACACAAAAAAGCCAACAATGGATGGAGCCTATCAAAAATATAACAAAATATATACATTATGTTCTTCATGTATACAGTAAAGCATTTACATGCTCATAAAAAGCTACATTTCTTACCTCATCCGAAATTTGACCTCCAAATGTGACCCAAGTCCCTGTAAGGAATATAATCATACATTAATAATGCTAGTTTACTCACGCTGCACACATTATGAATTCTTCTTCATCATTACCGATGATCTAGACTTAAAAAAGAGCAGTGATGAAAAATTGCAATCATTAAACCTGTCAAAGTAAGAAACCACTTTGATAAATCTTTATTGATTGTCTTTTTCATTATTTTAAATCGGGTACCGTGCATGCAAGCATACAATTGTTTCTGCTATTCAAGCAGAGACTAAGCCAGTTAAAATATAACATTTGTTCCCATCCTTCTTGCCTCTCCTAATTAGTCAAACCTGAAACAGTTTTTTTCGTTTGACCAACAAATGGAACGTCACCTATGCTGAAAACTCGTGTCACACTGACAAACAGTACTCAGCTTGACGACTTGACCCCATTTGTACTACTCTTCAATAACATTCACGGGCTGGACAAAAACAAAAATGAGCATCCGCTCATGGCACATTCACATTTTATTTTCCTATTTCTTCAGTTTTAATAGTTACCAGCATTGTAGAGAATCAAACTAGGAACACTGAGAAAAGAGTGAGGTAACAGGAATGGTGGTCAGTTTAGGATTTAATTAAGTATTTTGTTTATACGTACAGAAGGCCATATTTCTATTTTCAGAGCAATGGCTGTTTTAATGGAAAATAGAACAACTGTAAGATAATAGTTTCAAGGACATGGCTTCATTCAATTACAAATCCTTAACATAATATGCTGACCCTTCTGGAACAATCATCTTAGGCATTTCTAAAATAAGATGCAAAACTCCCACCTTAGCAAAAAATTGAGATTTGGTAGGTCCAATCTCCTACTGATATCTAGTATGAAAACACAACTGTTTGGTATGTGTTGAAATGTGCCATATGGAATGTCTTCTCCTCCGGAAATCTTGCAGGAGATGAATGCTAATCCTTTTTCCAAAGGGCTTTCTGTTGCATGATAGGTAACTGTCCCCTTTGTTATAATTAGGCCATCCTCTTTCAGGTTTAAACCTATTATACCTGATACAACCACACAGAAAGGGAAACAGCCCTCATCGATGTAAACCTATAAACACTGATAAGCACCCGCACAACCACAAATTAAAATGGCATTAAAAAAAGGGAAGTGAGAGAGAATGAGCCATATTTATTTATTTCTGAAGGGGCTAACACAAAGTAACTTTGTCATACATGGTAGCAGGAAGAATGGTTGGTCTAAGATTATTCTACTTGAGTTTTTAGGAATGCCATGAAAACACTTACACCTGATCTCATATTAAATCGCATTAGAGGTTTAGGCAGTGTTTAATTCTTTCACTTTTTGGTGAAATGGCTGGCTCATAAGCATTTTTGCCAATATGTACAATGACATTTATCCACCGAGGCATACTAGATAAACCATTTGATATATCAGCCCTTTTTCTAACAAATAAGTATTGACAATAGGTCACTAAGGAGTAGATAAATGACTCCTAACTGTATCCAGGTATTTGTTTATTAAAACATTTGAATGTAACACAATTACTTTTTCATTCCATTAATAGTCCTGTGAATGAGACTGGATCCTGTCACAGTGAGTGTTAGAGGTAATGAGATGTGAAACATGGCCCTTTAAATTATGTATGTGCTTTACAACAGTCACTGTTAAAAACATGCTTTGCCCACACTGGAAAAATACAATTTTCAGTCTATTGTTGGGGGTGGAGAAGTTAGGCAGCTGAATAAATACTGATATGCACTGACTTCAAAAGGTTTGGAAATCACTGAGAAAACTCCACTGAAATCCACCCAAAAATTAACACTGAAAACAGGGCATCCTAGTTATGATCCACCCCAATCCTTTGGGTGTAATGAAGCTCAGCTCTATGATGTACATTCTGATCTGCCTGCACGCACTGCCCACCCAATTATGGTAGAGCCAACACGTTGTAACTTAAGTTGTTTCCCAATCCCTGAGCGCTAAACACCACTGACAGTGTAAATTACTTCTGTGTTTGTCTCCTGAAAAAGGAGAATGGATTTGTCTCTTCAGCACCAATGTTGGACGCCCTTGCCCCTGGTTAAAGGAGAAATGGATGATCAAGTATTATATTTAAGATGCAACTTTGTGCAATGAAAGGTGTTGGCTAGGTAAGATGCCAGATGATATTGTGCAGACACAGAGTTGTAAGATACTGTATCAGAATCAATGACAACCTACATTAAAGGCCTCTTCTAGTAACTTTTAGGGGCTCTGCAGGCATCTGATGTCCTTTCAAAGTCAAATGACTTCATGACAATCACCACATGCCACTCTTAGGCCTCAACGTGAAAAGATTCCATTTAAGAAATCGTAAATTGCAATAAATAATGATTCGCAATTGGTGATTCCTTAAATAGACTTTACAAAATGGATTTGTTAGAAGATGCTGTCAATTGTGCATCGTTCAAACAAATCTATTGGCATTTAGAGAACTGAACTATGTATTAATAGGTTGATTCTCAAAATACCGATTCGTGGTGGATCACAATTTGACCTCTCTCTTTAAAATGCATGAGATAGATTGTACATTGAGTACCACAAAGATTGGCAGCAGTGACAGGTATGATGGCCTGCTGAGGTCAGCTGACCACCATAACTGTAATAAAGCAATCTTTTTCTTTAAATGCAGCCTATTTTCCTTAAAGGAAAATGGGATGAATTTAAAAAAAATGACACAAACCTTTTAATGAGCAGGCAGTGATCTCATGGTTCACAGCCTGCTCATAAACAAACATTTGTAATGCAATAGGTCTCAGATTTATGAAAGTTTGAGCTATTAGCATTGTAAATGACAATGACAATAGCTTAAACTCTCACAAATGCGAGACTTATTGCATTGCAAATGCTATTTTTGGAAAAGATCCCCATGGCACACTTTCATGTTAAAGGCAGCCACGCCCCTTTCTTCAGACGAGCCGTGTCTAAAGAAAGGGCCGTGGCCGCCATTAATGTGAAAGCTATGTATGGGGCGCTTGTACACCAAAAACGGAATAGTAAGAAGAAAAAAAACACAACGCTGCGTTTGGATCGCAAACAAACTAATGGCACGGCCACCATTGGATTAGTGTGGCGTGCTGTGCTAGGAAAAAAAATAAAGTTTTGGGGGAGAGCGTGTCCTGCCTGCAACAACAGGCAGGATCAAACCATTTATTCAAATAGTGCTCGGAGGCTGTAATTAAAGCCTACCGAGCAACAACACATGAACCAGGGGTTGTCCTGATAAGAGGTTACAAAATGAGACAAGGCGGTACTAAGGAGCGGATATTAAGCCTATTGACCAATAAAAAGCCAACGTTTTTAAAGGAAAATGGCACAAGCCAATGAAAAATATGGGTGGAGAGTGGGCGGAACTTCAAGTCCATACCACAATACAGTATGCCCCGCAGACCAGCGCATGCGCTGCAAGTCTGGACCTAAAATTGTGGTTGTGAACATTAACGGGGAAAGAGTTTATTGAGGACCCCTTTCCGTTTGGGAATGGCTTACCACCTCCTTTGAGGAGGTGGGAAAATATTAATGTTTAGCAACTTGATTTTGGCCGCAAAACATAAATATATGCCTAAAGGAATCGGTATTTGGAAGGGTCACCCTTACCACACCCCTTCCAAATACCGATTCGGTTTCTATTCCCGAATTAGCAATTCAGCAGTATTCGGTAACATATTATTGAAACACTAATTGGGTTTGGTTCATTTAAAAACTCAATTTTGCGATCGGAAAGGCTCTGATTGTGGAAATCGGAGCCTTACTGAATGTAAAAAGGCATGCTACATGTGTGCAACAGACTTTTTACCCTCTTTGCTTTCCTTACTTGCTTCAGCAAACTATGCAAAGCCTTATGAGTTGAGGATTCTGCTGTTTTTCTAAAGTGGGAGAGGGAGACAGACACATCAGCGTTTCTTTGAGAACATTGGAGAATGGCCCAGAATCAATTTAATCTAAATTTCTGTCGACTTTTCATTTTGGAAGAGAAATGAAGAGTGTACGCAGCCACTGGCTTTATGGTTTGCACATCTCCAATTTTCCACTCGCGTTTAAAACATTTCCAGTAACTTTGGTACAGTCATCAATCTGTGACTGAGAGCAGTCGCCTTCAAACACTATAGGTGTGCACGTAAATATTTCATGTTTTCCAGAAGAGCAATGTTTCTGAAGTTAGTCAGCTTATCTTTTATTCTGTTTAATACTATACAAACCTCTAGTTTCTCTTTCCTTCTCAGACCAGGAGTGTTCAGCATATGTCCAGAGGTCTAACTTCAAGCCAGATATTAAGAAATCCCATCAAATAAATGGACATACAATTAATCGAAGTATAACTCATTTACAGAGTGTTTTTTCTAGAGAACATGGGGGCATATCACCAACAAACTGCGATAAACATCGCAGAGCGCACATAGCCCGAATTTGCATAACGCCAGCTATCGCCGGAATTAATCACCGAGATGACGCATTATTATCAACGCTTATCTCCACGGCGATAAAAATTCCGGAGATAGCGGCGTTGTGAGGTAACAGCGCTGGAAATCCAGCGATGCAAGTACAAACGCTAAGGGAATCCTTGTTAATTGGGAGATATGGATTTAGGCTTAGAATCCACCTCCCATTATAAATATAGCTAAGTCTGACATTTAGCAGACGTTAGCTGATGGCGATACCCGCGGTTAGCTCCGTTTTTTATGTCGCTATGGGAATCAGGGTACGGCTTGATGATACCGCGATGTGAGTTTAGCGACTTTTCCAGGGTTGTTTCTAGAGAGAACGCCTAGGGAACGCCTACTTTGCATGTCATTAGCAATTATTATCGCTGACATGCAAAGCGGCATTGACACGGGCGCTATTGCCAGCAAGCCGTCGCTACCAGCTATTAGCGACAGCTTGCTGATAGGGCGATAAAAATATCGCCGCTTTAGCAGCAAAAAGTGCAGCTAAAGCGGTGATATTGCCCTTGATGATATGCCCGATGGATCTATACTACTAGACCTATGTTGGTCACCGCTTTCTTCCTTCACCCATCCTTCTAAATTATGTGTCTCTACCTCCTTATCTCCATCTTATGTTTACCTTTGAGACCCTGGAGACCATTACAGCATTAATGTGAAAATTGAAGTAGCTTATAAAGAAATAGAGACACTACAGAGCAATCAGCTTGACTTCCTTTAATGCATGGCTGTCCGGCGTGGGCCCCGAAGGACCGGATCCATGTCAGAATTTCAGGATGACCACGACTACGTAAATTATTCTTCAGCAACTCAGAGGAGCAGCTGTACGACAACAACAGCACTTCTGTGGCCAGTTCTTTATTGGTCCATGGTCCATTTCCAAGTCGGTACCAGGCTGCAGCAAGTGCAATGGGTGCTGCACCTATTAAATGCAGAACATATACAGATAGAAACAGCCAATGCATTTTTTTAAACTTTATTGTGTATGCATGTGAGGGTCACATGGTGGGTTGCTCTATCACAGCATTGACTGCGCATCACAATATTCTGGTGGAGAGATTTTCTCTTGTGATACAAAACTATCTCTGAAGAAGTTCCATCACGTTGGACGAAGGAAAGGGTTTGGTTGTTTTTATATTTATGGGATGAAGAATAAAGGAAACTTTTAAAAATATTGTGCAACTCTTCATTTCAATTATTTATGGCACTCATTGATTGTGTGTGCTCTAAATCATTGATTTAAAATGTAAATTATTATCCTTTAGATTTTGTAAGTGGAAATATATTTCTTCTGGATATCCTGAAACTCAGGTATGGCTGCAGCCTCCTGGACCAACATCATCACCCCCTGATTTGTGTACCGCCTGTCTCTTGGCTCTTCAAATACACTTTCTAGCTTCATTAGAGCTATGAAATCATTTTTTCAGAGAGTGCTATCGGTTTCAGGGAAGTGTCCTTACTTGAAACATTAATTAAAGTGTAATAGTAATATTTAAGGTTAAGAATGATCTTGCATGGAAACTTAAATTTAGCTGGAAGTCTTGGCAATAGAATATTTTAGACAGCTTAGTTCATTAGTAAGTTAGACACATTGCTTGCTTTCTCTTTCCCCATAGCTTGTTGTACTGTAGGTATGTTTAATATGTAATGTCTTACCCGGCGCTAAAGATATTTCGGTGGACAGGGAGTCGGCTACTCTGTAGGTTGTACCTGGTTGGAAGAGTGTGGGTATGTAGCATGACCTGTGTGGGGAGTGTTTTGGTATCACATGTGTGTGGTGCTGTTACCTTGTCACATGTAGCTGTGGTCAGATGTGGAATCGATTATGCTAATATTGTGTATTGCCTATTATTGGAAGAGTGCGGCTATATAGTGTGGTCTTGGAGGCACGTGTTTTGCTTTCATGCTTGGTGAACAGAAGGGTGCCTTTGCTGTGCCACATGTAGCTGCGCCTCAACGAGAAGAGGGAGGGCTAAAGCAGACTGAGAAAATTGTGCATGCTTATATAGTGCTGCTGCGTATGGCTGAAAGCGAGTGGGTATAAAGTGGGACTGTTCATAAAACGCGTAATTTCCTGTTGGGAATTTATGAAAAATAGAGCAAAATGACTCAAAATTAACACGAGGCGCGCGCCCCAGCATTTAGTGCTAATTTCTTACTGCAAAATGCACCCTCACATCCAAAATGAACCGATGGATACATTTTGGGCAAAGAAAATAACTCTAACTGCAGCTACTCCCGCTCGTTAAGTTCCTTGCTCCTGTGGTAGGGTTTTTGTGCCAAATTACTCATATTTATGCAAACAGGCGCAATGAAGCAATTTTCCGTAATCTTGCGACAAAAGAGAAACAAAAAATGACCGAAATTACATCTTGATTGCTGCGGGATAATTAAAATGTCACCCACGCCTAGTATAAACTCTGGCCTCAGTTGTAGTTGTCTTGCTGTCTTGAGAAATTAGCAATGGCTGCTCAGAGCTCAAACGTTGAATCAACTACGCCCACATTGCGTCGTTATCTATGATTGGAAGAGCCTGGGTATATAGTGTGGTCTGTGTGAGAAGTGTTTTGGTGTCATGTCTGATGAACACAGGGTTGCTCTTATCTTGTTACATCTAACTCAACCTGAGCGTGAAATGGAGCGAAGAGGAGTGAGAGAAATGATTGTTTGTGTTCATGAGTGTTGGTGTGCATTGTTGGAAGAGGGGATATCTATAGCGTGGCCTTGGTGTCTTGTCGGAGCAACTAACAGAGAGCTGATCTTTTCTTGTCATGAGCAGCTGCTTAAAATATGAAGTGAAGCGAATACTCCATTACCCATGTAACCTCCTATGTTTATAAAGTGTTGTTGAGTACGGTTAGAAGAGTTCGGGTTCGAAGTGTGCCCCATGTGGGAAGTGTTTTGGTGTCGTGCCTGAGGACGAGGGGAATGCACTTACCGTGTTGCTGTGCCATGAAATTAAACATAGGCAGGTGTAGAGAACCACCCAGTCTCTACCTCAAGTTCACACCCACCTTGTTCACTCCCTGGACATGGCCCAAGGAGATAAATAAAGGGGCGTGAGGTCGCTCGAGGCCTTCGCTAACACGTTATCAGTGTGTATGCCTCTATTTAGTGCAGCACCCCACTGCGAAATTCTAGGCCTCACGCCTAATTCACCTGGCTCATTACAGCAGGGACTCTAGAATTATGTGGCAGGAAAGCCCCAAATTATGCGGTAGGGCTGACAAAATTATGCGGCTAATTCACCTGGCTCATTACAGCAGGGACTCTAGAATTATGTGGCAGGAAAGCCCCAAATTATGCGGTAGGGCTGACAAAATTATGCGGCAAGAAAAGGAAAAAAAAAGCCCGTCCTGGCCCCAGTCACGCACACTAAAATAAAATGCTAATAACGTCTTGTTATTATTATAATTTTATATTTATTTTTTGCACTGCTCAAATAGTAGTGGGGCAACGCTCCTACACCCTTAACCGAGGAGCCGCCACTGGGATCACCTTTTGCTCTGAGAGATCAGACAGCAAAAATGATTTAGATATAAATAGAGGTGGCTCCTCCACTAAGGCGGAGGAGTGCTGCCCCACTGCTATTTAAGCACACAAAAAAAAGAAATGACAGGACGTTATTATCATTTGATTTTTCTATGCAGCACTCGGAGCCTGGTGGGTGTGGGACTGGGCTCCGTGACTCCAAGCAGAGTGTGTAGTTTGTTGCACTCCTCTAAATGCACATGACATTTTGACCGGCTCTCTGGGGCCGGCCAAACCATCATGCGCACTTGGCATGTTCTCCATTGGGCTGTGTTGCACAGCCCCGTGGAGAACATGCCCAGCCTCCCCAGGCACTGCCTCAGCGTCTAAACAGGATGCTCAGACCAATCAGGACCCTGCTACTGCAGTTTCACGATTGGCTGGGAGAGCCTGGAAGCCTGAGTGCTTCTGGTGCTGTAGCAGACCTAAAGAGGACGGAGGAGAGGTGGCGGCAGCACAGAGGCAAAGGAAAAGTTAAGTACATTTTTGTATTACTATTTTTTTTAATCCATTGGCACCCCCCCTCGCCCGCCTCACCACCCGAGGCAGCCGCCACTGGATAGAAACTTGGGGCCCGATTCACAGAACTAACTTAAGACAAAATCCTAAACTTACTACCATTTTGGTATTCACAGAAGGCACTTACTCATTTTGGTATTCACAGAAGACACTTGCTCACTTCGGTATTCACAGAAGTTAGGACTCCTAACTTTAGGACTCCTAAATGCCTTCTGTGAATACCGAAAGTCTTAAAATTAGGATTTTCTCAGTTTAGGAGTCCTAAAGTTAGGACTCCTAACTTTACTGAGAAAAATCCTAATTTTAAGGCTTTCGGTATTCATAGAAGGCATTTAGGAGTCCTAAAGTTAGGAGTCCTAACTTTACTACTACTAAATTGAGAAAAATCCTAATTTTAAGGCTTTCAGTATTCACAGAAGGCATTTAGGAGTCCTAAAGTTAGGAGTCCTAACTTCTGTGAATACCGAAATGAGTAAGTGCCTTCTGTGAATACCAAAATGAGTAAGTGCCTTCTGTGAATACCAAAATGGTAGTAAGTTTAGGATTTTGTCTTAAGTTAGTTCTGTCAATCGGGCCCTTGGATTGGTTCAGGTGTCAAGTTGGGTTAACTTACAGCTAAAATACCCAAACGGACTCCCTTGATTCAGCAGCAAGAGATAGGCCACCTCTTATAAAAGATGACCATCCCTAGACAGAAATTAAAGACTTCTTCGCGCCTGTGGCATATAATGGCCTTTCAAGAGTATTTAATATGGCGTCTACTTCACTGAGAGGCGAGAGAGCAGGTCTCACACTAAATTAACACTTTCCCCTTATTAATGATATTGCAGTGACGTTTAAAACCTCTCGGGGGACTTAGCATGTTCATAAAACGCTAGGCAGAGCTTCATTTATCCTAGCCTACCGCTTTATAATTGCAAGCATCAGTGCCCTTGCTGAGCTCTCACAGAATGTGACAAACGAGCTTTTTTTATTTTCTGTCAGAATTCAGTGAAATTTGCCAGAAAATGTCACAACTTCTTAATTATTTTTCTAGGCCCGGTCAGTGTTTTATACAATAATGTGGATTACTGCTCCCTTTGCGGTTCTCCACAGAACAGGATTTTTGGCAGATATTTTCACGTACATTGATGGCAATCCCGGCTTTCCTGTTCCGACATCTTTGGCACGGTTCGAAACAGACTTCATTATCGCACAATTTTTTTATTTATTTTTTAACGGATATCTTGTATAGCGCAAACTTGACCCGAAGGTATCGGAGCGCTTTACGCGAGCACCTGTTGCATTACATGAGGACACATTCATTTTTGTTAGGCACGGGGAGATGAAATGATTTGCCCAGAATCACAGGATGTTGCGCGTCCTTGCCGAGACTCGAACCCGGTTCCCCAGATTTAAGGTTGAAGCCCTAGCCGTTAGTCCAACTCCTCTCCTCAATTGCCTGTGTTGTCCACAGTTGAGGGAAGCTGAAAGTCGGGAAATCATTTGTGTTCACGTTAACACACGAGAAGCGGTGTGGAAACGGTTCCTTGGACTTTGATGCTGCCAAGGAAAATGGGCGCTCCAGGACTGCAGCTGGGCAGCAAAACACAACCATTATGTGGTGGAGTGGATCCCTCATCCCATTCCCGGTGCTACTGCACCTGCTGCTCTAAGCACCACTGTGCCCGCTCAAGAGGAGCTGGAGTGTGAAGCAGGGCCGGCTTTGGGCGTGGGTGAGCTGCGACCAGGCCTGGGCACAAAATATTCCAAGAGGCGCTGACAGCAACTGCGCCATCCTATTTGGTCTCACTTGGGTCCCGTTAAAGACTTTGTAATCAGCCCTTAATGTACCTCAGCATTATTTTTAGCACCCCATCACCCCCTGCCCTCCTCCCATCTTCCCCACACCTGAAGCACCTACACTATGAGAAAACTCTGGGGCTTATTTATGACACCCCTGAGTCCCTTTTGCACCGTGTAAAGTGGTACATGCGAGAACAGGGCTCTCATAAAGATTTATGAAGCCACGCGATGCTACCCTACATGTCTGTGAGTGGCTTCATCAATCATGAGTAAGGTGATGCAGCTCGAATCGCTGCGTTGCCTTTCTCTGCATCCGGGAGGTGGTTCCATGGGTGTTAGCAGTGGGTTTTCCCATGTAGCACCCATGAAATTTGATGCTACTCCAGATTTACAAAGTGAAGTAAACCTGGGGAAGTGTCAAATCTGTATACCTCCCAAGGTGCTGCAGCACATATAGAAAGAGGAAAACGCCACAATGGATTTTCTCTGTGCACCCTTCCTGCCCAGAAACAATCCTGTCTGCAACAAAGGCACCCTTGCACCATGGTGCATGGTGACTACATTGGTGCTAGGCTGCCGAAACCGAACCAGCGATTGCAGAAAGGACAGGAATGCACTGTAATGCTTAAATACGGTGCATTCCTACCCTTTCACTTTGGCGTAGGGCAGCGCAACAAGGTGCCTTGCTGCGCTGCCCTATACCAGAATGCCATAAATTACCCCCTCTGTTTATACTGACACTTGTGGAAACCTGTATCTTCCCCCTGATAATCGAATTAAAGGGCATATTTATCTAAAAGTAACACAGCACAGTGCAGCAAGTCACCTTGCTACGCTGCGTTACAAGAAAAGGGCAGCAATGCGCTGTATTTATCATAATACAGTGCATTCCTGACCTTTTCTCAGTGCAGGCGCACAATGGGCTGCCTAACACCAACGCAGGCACCATTGCACCAAGGTGCAAGAGTGCCTGCATTGGATGCAGGATTGTTTTTGTGCAGGAAGGGGCACCATCATGCACAAAAACAATCCCCTGAGGCATTTCCCTCTATCTATGTGTGCTGCAGAATAATGCACGCATAGGAAGCAACGAGGAGAAATAAAGGTATTTCTCCTCGTCATGGCTCCCCTGGGAAGGTGAAGCATTTTGGCACATTCCCAGGTCCACCAGTAATAGGAAATCTGGGAATGCAACAAAATCCATGGGAGTTGCTTTGGAACACCCACGCAGCGACCATGGAACACCTCTCTGAGGCAGAGTAACACAACACAGCAATTTGCTCTGCATAGGATTACTCCTGATTATCAAGAAACTCAGGGCCACACAAAGTGGCCGTAGCTGGCTTAATAAATCGTATTTTGGGGTAGTGAGGCACATGCACCACCTTGATAAATAGGGCCCTAAGTGTTAACTGTCTGAAACTGCGTTGTTCAATTCATACCTGTCAAATATTGGTTGTAGCCATTCAAACAATGATCTGCTAAAACATACGGGTACGTTTGTTTATGGCTGTTTTGTGTTCTCAGATTTTTAAATTGCTCAGAGAAAATGAAAGATTATTATAGGTTTTGTCTATATTTCACCCCAAATTTAACAAAATGTGTTTCAAGTTCCTGTTTACCACATGAGGATTTCATACTCCCATACATTCTACTTACACTACATCTGGCATTCTTTTAACGACTTGGTGTACCCAGGGGGGTAGGTATGGCAGGCTCTTACATCCCCTGCAGCTCACGGGGTACCCAACCCTACAGGGTGGTTCCCATTCAGCCAAGACTAACCACTATCTGTGACATATGGAAGACTCAGGGGCCCCTCAACACATTCTGCAGGGAGGCCCCATCATTTTGCTTCACACCTCTGGGTGGACCCTGTATTCTCCTTATAGTGGGCATGTATTAATGAGGAGCTTTTACTCTAAAGAATATTTTGGTGTTTTGCTGTAAAAATGTTATTTGTCTACTAACACCCCTTACCCTCACCTGTCATTTCATAGGAAGTGTCATAATAACTTTAGCTATGCGCCAATGAGCCAGAGTCTTCCAGACATAAATGGTCCAATGGATTCCATGTCCAAGAGGAGTATTGCCATTTTATCTTCATTACTCATCTCTCAGAAGAACTAGGTGCAATCCTAACACAGCAGAGCAGAAGGTCCCACCACAAGTCATACTGTCCACCCACACTTTTCACTCCAACAATGGTGAGGGAGAGTGATGGGGAAAGGGACTAGCAAGGGTGAGGGTCAAGACACGGCAATGAGGAGCAGTTAGGACGAACAACAAAGCACAAAGATTCCCCTCACCCTCATGATTTGTCCTGATAAGTTCTGATGTTATATATATAGTTGTTTGACCATCAATCCTGACAATATAGCATGGTCGAAAGGAGTCATTAGAAATGTCTGCATTTAACAAGTATATGAGCGGTTAGGCACCTTTAGTATGTTGATAACTTGATATGGCATCATGTCATGATCAACATCATCTATGAGCTGTTTTGGATGCAAGACTTCTTGATGAGTATTAACATGTGCGGAGGAGAACATGGCGGCCGGCGAGTAGCGGGTCATGGAGGCTCCCGCAGGTCTGGAGCATAATTACTTTAAAAAATGTACCCCGAGGTTTAATGATGCTGTAATTATACCACGGAATTGACACCCAGAACAAATACGGTTCAAGGTGGAGGATCTTTTTTTGTTCAGCTCTCACCCATGATTGTGGATTGTATGCCTGCTGACATCGCGGTGTTCGCCAATTGGCGTCTGTGTGTCGAGAGTCGCTGGGGGCATCGGGGCAAAGCGGCAGATCTGGAGGCGGCAAGGATCGGCGTCCCAGGACAGCTGACTCTGCGGTCTTGTCCGGAGAAGCCGCAGGCACCGGGTTTCCAGGCAAGTTGGGAGCTGCTCTGGTCCCGCGCGCCTCGCGAACTGGGTCATGGAAGGAGGGCTGTGGCTGGGCTCCCCTTCCAGGGCGGGAGAGGCAGGGGCAGCACAGTTGCAGCGCCGGAGAGACAACAATCTCAGATACTGAGCTGGAACCAGAGGCAGCAGCTGCAGAAGCTGAGAGACACGGAGGGGAGCCAGGAGCGGATGGTTTGTGCAGAGTCCCTCAAGTGGAAAAGGGAGGTAAGATAGAGCAGCAAAGGGATACAGAAGAGAAACTGGGCTGTATGTCGACAAATTTAGGGTGGGTGGGATCTAGATATTCTTTAAGGAGCTTAAAGCTGAGTACACATATTGTTGACTCCCAAGAAAGCAAAGACATACAAAATCTTGAGGCACAGCAACCCAAGATTCACAAAACACTTCCACTACAAAATAAATTAACCAAGAAAGACCTATGGGCAGGCAAACGTAAGGCTTCCTGTAAAAAGAAGAGTGTACCTTCGGCTAGACAGACCCACAAATTAACGCCTTCTTTCAGAAGCTATTTTAAAGTTACCCCCAGTACGCTAATACTAAACCCAATAGACGAGACCCCCCCCGTATGACCCCAGCGAGTCTTTGAAAAATATCCCCACCTCTAATAGGTTTCATCTACTCATGAACGAGGGAGAACTACAGGAAGAGAACAGCTTACAGGGCTCAGCAATGGCCGACAAAGCAGAGAACACCACGGTGGCAGCGGAGGTGGAGCAGAGAGTCATGGGTAGTCCCAAAAAAGCAGACGCAACACAGGCGGACCCAGACAAAACTCAAGTCGGACTAGCCAGGGACAAGCATGAGGCAGCACAAGCACAAATTCAGACTGGTGATCCTGCTAACTACAACCAGTCACAATCAATGTGTGATTTACTACAAGCCCTTGCGAAGGAAGTGAGAGATAGATTCTCGACTTCGGAAAATAATCAAGTGGACATTAAAAGTTCATGTGAAAAACTAGAACGTAAGTTGGACTCACTTGCTGCTAGGACTACGGCCCTGGAACTCACTGTAACTGAGTTAGCAACCGAGACCGCAGACAATACAAAGAACATAGCAGCACTAAAAGAGAAAGAACTGGAAATGAAAGACAAATTTGAGTCATTAGAGAATTCTCAAAGGAGAAACAACATCTGCTTGCTTAAGGTGCCAGAAGGGGCAGAGGGGAGCAAAATAAAAGAGTTTGTAGTAAAGCTAATAAAACATCCACTCAGGTTGAGTGCTCAGAGGAGTCTCTTATGGTAGATAGACAAAGAGTGCATAGAGACCCTTTCAGGCTCAATCCCAACAAAACGAGACCAAGAAAATCTTAGTGCATTTTCTAACGTATAGTTTAAAAGAGGAAATTCTCAATAAAGCTCTTCAATTAAACTCTTGAATTGCAGAAGATGTAACATTTCAAATATGATCAGATGTCTCGGCAATCACAGCCTCAAGGCAATGGGAGTTGGGGAAACTACTGGATCCTTTAAAAAAATTAGGTGCAAAAGCACAATTAAAATTCCCAGTATCGTTGAAAGTAATGCATAACAAAATGCGCATATTCAGACGAGTGGAAGATGCTGAGAATTTTTTACAATCCATATCAGGCGGTGCAGAGGGAACAGGAATAGAAAAGTAGTAAATCCTGTGGTACGAAAGTCTATAAATTAGTACTAAGGGGGGGGGCATAGGCCTAGGTAGAGGACATAGAAGAGGAAAGGGGGTTCTCCAGGGAAGGGTTCACTAGAGGGGGTGAGGGGGGAGCACAGGGTGGGGAGCAGTGGGAAAAAACAAAATATATATATATGTCCAACTCCACAGAGTAGAATGTTTCAACTGGAGAGGATAACAGAGGAATGGCTTGTTCATTAGATATTCAGAATTTTGGGTTAAAGGCGCTTTCACGGAACCTGAATGGTTTAAGGACAAAATATAGGATGGAGAAAAATTGTCAGTACTTGAGAGATACTTCGAAACATATCCCTATATTACAATAGACACATTTGTCAGATTGTAAGTTAAAATCTTTATGAAAACCCAGAAAGTGGATTCAGGATGTAATCTGTACAACACAACAACTCTCAACTAAGGGAGTTGCAATAATTATCAAAAAAAACTCAGCCATCTCTCTAGAGTCCAGCACGGTGGATAGGATGGGGAGATGGGCTATAGCTAAAATTAAATGCCATACATTCAAGTTCACATTGGCAGGATATTATGGCCCGAATACAGATGATCCAGCTCCCTTTAAAAACGTATTATCTGAATTGTTAAATTACACAGCTAATATTGGCTGGAGATTTTTACGTGGTCCTGGATCACGCACTAGATAAATCACAGAGAAGTAGAGCTATTCAAAATTACAAAATGGGTGCAGTGATTAAAAATGCGATGAAACAGCTAGCCTGGTATGTTTTGTGGAGGAGTAAAATGGGTAAGAAAAGATGTTACACCTTCCACAATAAAAAATACGGTCACAAGTCTAGATTAGACTACTTCCTCTCGAGTACCGTCTTAAAGAAATGGGTTCAAGATGATAACCACGTGGGGGAACACCTTTCTGACCAATCTGCAGTGACATTAGCTCTCAAGGTGCCAGTTAGACTGACCCCCAGGAGATGGACCTTGGAGCATGCCATCCTTTTGGAAGAGGGTATAACTGAGAAGTTAACGTCGGAATCAGAGGCCTTTTTCCAAAACTAATCTTGGTACTGCCCGATACAATTGGTCTGGGATGCGTACAAAGCTTTTTTAAGGGGGCTAATAACCTCGCTACAATTTGCTAGGCATAAAAAGTATAAAGCAGAAGTTGAGGGGATAGAAAAGGAAATACTAGATACAGAGTATTGCCTCACTACACACCAGAGCAACCATTCGGATATGAACATGTTAGTAAAGCTAGAGTCTCTTAAATCAGACTTGGCGGATGTCCTTGACTCAAGGCTGAAATAGAAGTGGCAAGCCAGTAAACTAGCTCAATTTGAGTATGGGGAGAGCTGCGAAAAGCGTCTGGCATGGAAGACCAAACAAGATCTGGCTAGAGGTACCATTAACGAGCTGAACTCTGCTGTGCCGGGGAATATACGCAAGACCCCAGGTGAAATCGAAAAGGCCTTTCAGTTGCACTTTGAGGAAGTCTATCATGACGGCTTAAATGTCTAGGAAGGGAAAATAAGAGACTGGCTGGGTCAGACCCCCCAAATAGGATTGCTGAAGATAAATCTCGCAATATGGACATGCCGATTTCAAATGTTGAGATCAGAGAAGCCATTGATTCGGGTAAATCCGGAAAAGCCACAGGTCAAGATGGGCTACATGCGGAACTATACAAAGTTTTAAAGGAAGCTCTTGTCCCTGTTATGATGATATCATTTTCTCACATTTTTGAAGAGGGCGGGGATATACCACCCTCTTGGAACGAAGCAACGGTTGCGTTAATCCTCAAACCCTCCAAATCACCACACTCATGTGACTCATCTTGGCCTATCTCTCTACTCAATATTGATGATAAGATCTTTGCAAAAATATTGGCAGAGAGGTTGAACAGAGTAACAGAGAGCCTTCTCCATAGGGATCAAAAGGGATTTGTTAGAGGGAGAGGAATAAGGGATCTCACCTACAACCTGATCTGGGCAGTTGATATAGCGACTTTACACAAAACCTCTTTAGCCATAATAACAATATATGCCTAAAAGGCTTCCAATAGAGTAAACTGGGCCTACTTAAAATATATATTATAAAAGGTGGCGTGGCCAACTGTCGATGGGAATGGCCGCACGGTAGATGAGCTCCGCCGTGCCACTCCTGATAAACCCGTTTACTGCCATCCGCCCCGGCCCGATCGGTGCCCCGAGGGACTCTCTGACCGCCTGTGGCACTGCTCGGGCTGCGGTGTGAAATTGGGGCTCATTGAGAGAAGTTGCCGGCAAACGCTCCGAACACCGGCTTCACTGGTTGCGGCTCGGCTGACAGGAAGTGCGGCCTGGCGGCTAAGGGGTGCTACGTGACGCCGTGGATGCGGCCTGGTCCGTGACGGATCCTGGAGCCTTGCGTAAGCTGCCCTGTGACCGGGATCCAGCAGGAGGTACTTGGCCTTTCCTCCGGTGTTCAGTAGCTAGCTCGCTGATGCCACGGGAGGGGGAGAATTCAGCCTGCAGTGACTTTCAGCTGCCTTGCCGGCGCCATCACCTCTTCAGCGGGCCGCAAGGCCGCGGACCTCGGCTAGACTCACGCCGAACTCCCTTTCCAGTAGGCAGAGGCGCCGATGGGGACAACAGTGTTGGCAATCGCTGTCTAGCTCTAAAGTACCCGCACTACTACGGCTGGGGGCCCAGAGGCCTCCTGGGCCATTTTGCACCCCGGCACACTTTGGGGCCCGCGGCTGCTTGACCGTATCGCCTTGACTTTGGCCCAATAGTGCTCTACCGATGTGTCTGTGGCATATGTCCTTGCTTGAACATTTGTGTGCGCTCCAGAGTTGATGTACAGAGTGCGCAGGGTGGACACTGCGAGGCGCTCTACGGGCCGGTGAGCTTCCCTACAACTGAGACACTTGTGGATTCCTTTGGGCCCCCCGGCCAGAGTATCACTGGCTTGGTGGGGCGCGCAGAGTATCAGCATCTCTCCCCATCACAAATAACTGCCCGTGGTTGACTGCCCTATACCCAAGTGGAGCCTGAGGGGCGTTTTTCTAGTGCTGAACCCCTGAGGGGCAACGAAGGCTCGGGTCAAAGCCGACAGGCCGCGTGGGGTGCCCCACGGCAGGCGGCGGTGAGTAGCTCCTGCTTCCTTGCCCTATACAGATCCCTGCCTGTGGACCCAGCATGGCGTCAGGCCGAAGTGGGAGGAATGCGACACAAGCCAAACTGGAGAAATTCGCATGGCAGAAGAGCCATGAGGACAAATCGTGCACTGCGGTGGCAAGTGAGGATGACCCAGAGCGCACTAATAAAGACCTCCTAGCGGCTTTCACCACTGTGCGGACCTCTCTTGAGGACAGAATTGATACGGTCCCAACAGAAGTGGCCCTTATAAGGGAGGACATGCGAAAAATGGCCGATCGAGTGAATACCATCGAGACCACCACAACGGAGCTGGTAACTGATACCGCCCTCCTTAAGAAGCAGGTGACTGAGCTGCGGTCCTCTCACGAGGCGATGGCGGTTCAGCTGAACGAGTATGAAGGTAGAATGCGGCGCAATAACATCCAAAATCTTGGCGTTCCGGAACGGGCGGAGGGACCAACTCCCGATCTCTATGTCGAGGAGCTTATCCTGCAGCATCTACAACCAAGGGGTCTATCCAAATGCGAGCTCATCGTGTGCCTGGCGGTAGGCCCAAGCCGGGAGTCCCCTCCCCTGCCCACTTCTTGCCAGGGTGTTTAACTATCGCGACCGTGACTTGATCCTACAAACGGCAAGGGTGGCACCCCCACTGACTGTTGAAAACAGTAGAGTATCGTTCTTCCCGAACTTCACCCTGAGAGTCCAGAAACAACGCCGGAGCTTCCTGGAATTGAAACGGGCTTTTAGGTATCAAGGGATTAAATATGCCATGTTATTCCCTGCAAAACTTAGAATTGAGTCCGATGGCAAACTGTGGTTTTTCACTAGTCTTGAGGATGCCTGGGACTGGCTCGACGGCTGACGTTCGGTTGGCAAGACACCGCGCAAGCCGCCACCAGCTGCCGGGGAACTCACGGAGTGGCGCCAGCAACCTCGATCCCCGCCTCCTTCTGAAGCAAGTTCTCAAAGCCCCACGGGGTGATCACGTAAGACTGACCTATCGGAGTTGGTCCCTTTGCCTGTAAAGACCTGTCGGGGCAACTGTTCGACTTTTTGGCTACAAACTTCTTTAAGCCCAGGGGTTGGTAAACATACTTTTGGGTGGGGTCTGCTTGCCTTTCTGTACACCGAGACTTTAATGCTCAGGTCTTTGTAGTCGTTTATCCTTTATAGGTCATATTTGGTTGAGGTATGCCAAGATGTTTTCTTTATTTGTAACGGCCTGATGGGGCTACTGTTTTATTTGTGGGTTGTGGCCTCCCCCGTCTCCATGGGTTGCTGGATGTATTTTTGGCTCTGATATGATCGCCTTGGTGCTTGCTGAGGCTTTGACGCATTGGGCCTTCTGCTTATTATTCCTTTGAACGTTGAATTAGGCTGATGTATGTTTTTTTGGGGGGGAGTTGGGGCCGGAGCAGGCGATTTGACTGATTATTTAATGTTTTAGGGAGTGGGGTTGTACACGTCCCCGAAGTTGGACAGGGTGGGAGACAGGCGCTCTGCAAGTTTGGGGTGGTGGGTGGTTTCAGGCCCGTTATGCAGGGAGGTGGGGTGGGGAGGAGGGTTCTTCTGGGGGGAGGGGTGGTTTGTTCGTTGTGTTTCTTTTGTGTTTGGTACCGGCACATTTTATTGTTGACCTCTCCAATCTCAAATTTAGGTTTGCTGCTATCGGCATATGTGGCACCCACCTGAGCCGTCTTCGGCCATGCTTGATTACCCGACACCAATCGATTCCCATTGAACCGACGTGATGACAAAAGGTTTAACACTCAACTTGTCCACGTGGAACGTTAATGGATTGGGGGAGAAAATAAAGAGGGGCATTGTGTTGCAATACGTTAAGCATAACAAACTTGATCTGTTGTTATTCCAGGACTCGCACTCGGTCAGGAACTCCTGTGGCGCCCTGAATAGGAAAGGTTACAGATTGGTGGCCCATTCCGGCTTCACCTCGGGTTCCAGGGGGGCGGGGATCTTGCTCAGGAAGGGGTGTCCCTACATTGTCCGTAACACATGGACTGACCCTCAGGGCAGATATGCCGCAGAAATGGGCTCCTGGGAGGGACGGGTCATTAACGTGGTTTCTGTGTATGCCCCCCCTGACCTGCAACGCCTGACGCTGCGCGACTTAGGTACCCTGCTATTGGACCTGCCATTTGGAGTGTTGGTGTTGGGAGGGGATTTTAATCTTACGATGGATGGTTCTCTGGACCGTCTCCCGCCCCGAGGGGACCCGCCGAGAGGCTCACCCTTGCTGGAGTTCGTGAACGCCCTGGGGGTTGTGGACATTTGGAGGTGGTTCAAACCGTTGCACACCGCTTCACATTTCAATCAGGAGTGCATGGTAGTCAGTCGCGGATAGATTACATGTTTACTCACGCCCAAGATATTCATGTTTTTACGAGGTCCAGTTGCCTGGTCCGTGGGATCTCCGACCACTCGCCCGTCCTAGCGACCTTGGGATTCCACCGCGGGGGACGTCCCTGTTCTATTTCCATACAGCCGTGGGCTCTGAGGATCCCGCATATCAAAGAGGCTCTTCGCAAAGGCACCGAATAATATTTTACTGAGAATACAGGTTCTGTCGACTCTGCAGTGACACTATGGGGGGCCTTTGGGGCAGTCATAAAGGACAGGACACTGTCACTAATGGTGGGACACGGGGCGGAACGTTCCAAGAGGGTACTGGAACCGGAATCGGATATATCGGATCTGGAGGAGTCGGTCGCTCGAGATCCAGAGCATACCACATGCCACAGCCTCGCGATCAAAAGAAAGGATTATAGACAGCTTCTCTTCGAGGATGTCGCGGCGCACGCTCTGACTTCCCGACACAGGATTTATGAACAGGGTGAATGAACAGGCAAACTCTTGGCGTGGCTTGAACGAAAGGAACAGGCTGCTAGGTGGGTACACGCGATAACTAATGCTGAGGGTGCACTCCTCACTGACCCTCAACAAATAGCTGACACCTTTGTGATCTATTATGAGGAGGTCTACACTAGTTCGTCCACATCTCAGGCCTCATTATCGGCTGACCTCCTGGTTACTATTGATGTTCCTACTATTTCCCCACAAGACAAAGAGACCTTGGAGGCAGACATTATGGTGACGGGGGTTCAAAAGGCTGTACGAGATGTCCGGTCCGGTAAGGCTATGGGTCCTAATGGGCTTCCCATTGAGCTTTTTATATCCATGTCAACTTTGCTGGCTCCTCACTTGTTAAACCTATATACTCAATGTTTCGAGTCGGGTATCCTCCCCGCCGAGATCCGCACTGCAGCTATCGTGTTTATCCATAAACCGAATAAGCCTGTTGAAGATTGTAAATCTTATTACCCTATATCCCTCTTGGCGGTCGAGGCTAAGATCCTGGCAAACTTTTGACAAATAGACTCCTCCATTATATCACTGATCTGGTCCACCTGGATCAATCAGGGTTTATGCCGGGGAGAAACACGGCCCGGAATTTCCGACGGGTGCACAGGGTTCTTGGTAGGATCCACACCATAGAGGAATACGCAATCCTGCGAGTGGTATTTTCTTTTTGCCGTTTTGACTCGCTTGGGGTTTGGACCCAAACTGATGCGCTGGATCTGACTATTATATACTCAACCTACTGCACATGTTGTTGTTAACAACCATCGCTCTGCCACTTTTACACTTCATCGGGACACGAGGCAAGGCTGTCACTTGTCTCCGTTGCTCTTTGCCCTTGTCTTGGAGCTGCTTGCGGTGTAGGTCCGGGGTGATCCTGGGATACGGGGGCTTAAATGGACGGCGTACCATGAAGACCACATCTCGCTCTATGCTGACGATATCCTCTTGTACCTGGCCTCCCCCGTGCGGTCGCTGCGATGGGTGCTCCATATTTTTCACATTTTTGGTGCCCATTCTGGATATCGGATAAACTGGTCCAAGTCCCAGATGTATGCGTTGTGGGGTGCTCCCCCCGGCGAGTCCTTGGGGCTATGAGATTCCGGTGGCTCCCCGGGGTTTTTGATATTTGGGCATTTTTGTCACCCTAGACGCTGATCTCTTCTTTGAACAAAACCTACTTGGGCCTCTTCAGCGCTTCAAATCTGATGCCCTACATTGGCGCCCTCTCCCTCTAACTCTTCTGAGGCATGCGTCCCTGTTCAAAATGCTCGCACTTCCATGATTTCTTTATGCTTTGCAGAATACCCCCAACACGATCCCAGATTCTTATTTTTCCCAAATCTACAGTGTATTACGGGGCTTGCTGTGGGAGGACCGTACACCGCGAATAGCAATGACCAAACTAACCATGGGATGGTACGACGGGGGCATCGGTCTACCAGACCTACGACTTTACTATCAAGCGTCCCAATTGATCGCAATCAATAGATGGGTGTTCGAACCCCACGATGAGCCCAATTTTCACACAGATCATTGGCTCATGGGACGGGACGGATATAACAGAGCGCTCTACACCAATCCCCGCAAACTTAACCTAACCGGTCCCACGGCCCGTACGGTCAAGATTTGGCACGGTGTTACTAAAAAGTTAGGGTGGCATAAGCATCTGACGAAAGCGACTCCTTTATGGGAACCTGATGTTCTGGGTCACCTCAGTGACTGTCCAGGGTTTGACAAATGGGATATAATTGGGATATCCACGGTTAGAGATATCTGGGTCAAAGGGAGGCTGGCCTCATTTGCAGAGCTTCAGGCAAAATACCAATTGGCGTAATCCAAGAAATTTACATACTTGCAGATCAGTCACACTGTATCCTCTGCCCTGCCAAAGGATGGCCCCCTCCCTGACTCTTCCCCTCTAGAGGACCGGTTGTTGCTGGATCCCATGGACTGCAAGGCCATCTCACTCACATACAAGAAATTGGTCAACAACCGTGCAGGCCCGATGCAAAAATTAAGGGTGGGTTGGGAGAGGGACCTGGGAGAGATGGGAGACGACATGTGGAGGGACGCACTGGCCTCCCCCGAGAAGTTGCCATTCCCATGCGCATGCTACTCCTCCAGTTCAAGATCCTCCACTGAGTCTACTTTGATGCTAAACTACTGTTCAAACTAGGTAGATGCCCTGATCCGCTTTGCCTCAGACACTGTAACCAAGAAGGTACTTTAATTCACGTTTTATGTGAATGCCCACATGTTCAGGATTACTGGGGGAAAATAGCCCGCCAACTCGAGAGGGCGGGGGGTAAATCTCGAGGGTTATCTCCCCATTTATGCTTACTTAATATTTGGGGGGGCCACTGACCTTACACATGCTGAACAGGCTTGGGCCTCAATGGGCTTTATCATTGTGAAACGGAATATTGCGCAGCAATGGGGGGTGGAGACGGTCCCGCTCCTGGGTGATTGGGCAAAAGATATGGACACTGCAATGGTGGCTGAAAAGTCAGTATTTAAGGGACGGGGTTGCCGCAAGAAATTGGATCAGAAAAGGGGGAAATGGAACAAGTACAGTGGGGGCATTTGCATCTCCCCGACAGTGGAGCTCCAGAAAGAAAGGCGAACACTGATGGCCCAATTGATGGCAGAGGTGCTGGCTTCTCTCCCTTAGCTGTGTTATTTTTGCTGTCTCCGGGCCCCTGCCACTTGTTGCAATATGTTTGAACTCTCCAGACAGCGTTGTCTCTTCTTGGCAATTAGAAACTGTATGTACGTAGTATTCTGTAAGGATCCCAATCCCATGTATATGTGAATGTCAACATGATAATGTGTGTATTGGAGGGGGAACTTTTTAAGGTGAATCTGTACTGTATATGCCGATACCCGGTTGTTGCTTTAAAATAAAATAAAAAGTTTAATTAAAAACATATATATATACATATTAAAAGAGAGTAACTTAGGGAAGAACATTTGCAGGTCAGTTTCTTTGATATATCAAGCCCCTATAGCTAGAATTCTAGTAAATGGGAATTTATCTTCTCCAGTCAAAATCCAGAGAGGCACTAGGCAGTGTTGCCCACTTTCTCCAATGCTTTTTAACTTATACATTGAGGCTTTGGCTGAAAAGATTAGACAACATCCAGGTATACCTCCCTTTAAATTCAAGGATTGGGAAAAGAAGGTGGCGTTATATGCCGATGAATTAATGATTTATACATCAGACTTGAATGTCACAATCCCGCTGATATAAAAAGAAGCAAAGAATTTTGGGAGTGTTTTGGGATATGAAATAAATGCAACCAAAACTGAAGTATGGCATGGAATTTGGGCACCTGTGCTTATCCAATAAAAAAAGTGATTAGGTATTTGGCAATACTGATTACCCAAAATATTGACAAGATTGCAGAAACGAACCTTCGAAAAACCACAAAAGAAATACACAGCTCCTTAACGGGATGGGCCTACTTACCTCTGACTCTAATTGGTAGAGTTAATTTAATAAAAATGATGCTGTTGCCCAAAATAATCTTCCTACTACAGAGCATCCCACTGGTATTTAATGAAAAAAGCTTGAAGACTCTTCAGTTGAAACTAAATACCTTTATTTGGGCCTCAAAAGGTATTAGAATATCGTGGAAGAAGCTGCGCAGAAAAAAACCCAAGGGGGGGTTATGCCTCCCAGATCGAGTTCTGTACGCAAGGGTATTCTAATTGAGGGGAAGTAAAATGCCCATGGACGTATCAGATGGCTCAGATGTAGGTGTGATGTTCAAGGAGATGTTCTCTTTTATTTATTTCTTTTTACTTTTTTTTTTCTCAGATGTTAAGAGAGGGAGTCAGGGTTTTCTATACAAATATGGGTTCTCTGCTATCCTGGCATGAGATGAACACCCGTGTAGACAACAAGCTCTCTAAATTCAAGTACTGGCAAATAAAAAGTTGGCACCAAACCGTTGGAACTGATGTGGACATGTCCAATGAACTGGAAAAGACACTATGGAGGAAAACTGCAAAAAAGAAAGATTATTGGTTACTGCTAGACCTGGAAGAGAGAGAGTTTAAACTACAGACTGAGCTGTGGGGAGAGAGCTTGCCTGGCAGTCATCTTGACGATTAATGGCAAATATCTCATTCCATTTTGTATACTACAGTCCAACCTGCAGATTTAGGAAGGAACCATATCTTTTGTATCCACAAGCGCTCTAAATTCTCGAAAGGTCCAGCGCCAAAGTGCCCTAAGTGTCTCCAGATTAATGCGGATGATGTCCATATGTTTTTAACTTGTCCAAAGCTACGTCAATTTTGGGCGGCGGTAAATAGAGGTATGGAAGATATTTTTGGTGTAAGCACTCCGGTAAGCACAAGTTTAGTTTTCTTTGGGCTGCTTCCAGCTTATAAGACTATGTCCAGGTGGGAAAACCAGTTAAGTTTTTATCTGATTTTACTTGCATGAAGAGAAATTTGCGAAAGGTGAATAAGGATACTCCCCCAACTCTATTAGATTGGGTGATCTCCATTAACTACACAATGTAATGTAATGTAATGAGGTGCTTATATAGCGCTCTATCACCCGACGGGTATCCTGGCGCTTAAAAAGGAGAGTCCCCACCAGAAGTTGGATAGAAGTTGGATAGATTTAAATTAGAAAAAGAAAAACATAATAAAGACAATAGAAAAGATTATTGGGATTCATATGAGGAATAGTTGGGCACTCTTGATCAATAGGATAAAATCAGTCCAATGATTAAGCCTTTACACTAACTTACTTCATCTCTCTGGTTTCTGTGAGGCGCCCCGAGTGATACAGAACAAGCTTGCAGAGAGGCTCTGTGTAAAGCATATCCATCTAGATACAGAGCTCTCCAGTTGGTGCTATTTAACAGCTCTGAATTATCTGATGGCGAATGAGGACAAAAAAAAAAGTCTTCTTGATGTAGGGATATGGACTCTGTATATGCTATCTGCTTACATCCAGGTGTACTGCCTCGCATAATTTGATTCTTGAATATGCCTTCTGGTTCTATAGGTAATGTGTATGCTTGTAACATGTATAACCTATAATAAAAATGTAATAAACAGATCAAACAAAAAAAACAAAGCACAAAGATGAGGCAAAGCATAACACTCCTGCAGAGACAACTGAGGGGGCAAAGAGGGTCATGATTGTGAGAGCCTTGTACTAAAAACAACTAGCCTGTGTCTACGAGTAACAAACGGTGTCACAGAGTGAGCCATCATGATACCATCAACAATGTTTTTGAAAAATGTCTATCATTGGATCTATTGCTCTAAAAAGAATTCACAGCAATATTGTTGTCCATAATACCTTTGTCGGCTACCCACACTGTTCAGTGAGCTGCCATCCAAGGTCCCCCAGCCTAGTTTAATTTCCACAGTTAAACCAGTTTGCTTCTGTTCAGCAAGTAGTCACTTTCTATGCCATGTGCATCAACTACAGAAGCACACATGTCTATTGGGATAATGAGTTCATAGGGTGTTTGGGGGCCTGCATGGTTTTCTTTAGCATATTTACACCAAATTGTTATATTCTCCAGGGATCGTATCACAAAATGATCATTGGAAGTGCAAAGTTAAGACATAGTTTCTGCAACCGTTCTGGGCTTACTAGTGTCAACAAGCATTTGCAATGCAATAGACCTCGCCTTTGGGACCTTATATGTACTTAGCTATGCAGCAAAGTAGCCTGGGTGCTGAAACATCAACTGTTCTTTAACATGGACGGAAAGTAAGCACCAAACTGCGTGACACGCCAGGTATGGAAACACACGGAGAGAAATATTGCCGGCAGTGGGAAATGGTATAGCACAAAGCCCTGTTTTTAATATAAAATCAGGGCCTTCTGTGGTCATATTACTGAAAATACAAGATTTGAAAAAAATATTATTGTCTATGGGTGCTCGTGGAAGACAATCTCTATGGACTGGAATCTAGAGAATGCTAAAGTGATTCTGGTATTTTACTGACCTCTGCTGGTCGTTTTCTATCAAGAAAGTTGAATAGAGGCAGTTGGAAGAAAAATTTAAAAAAGAAAGTCTCTCTGCGGAAAGCAATTCTGGTATTTTTCTGACCTCTGCTGGTCGTTTTCTATCAAGACAGTTAAATAGAGGCAGTTGAACAGAAAAAAAAGTCCCTGAGCGGAAGCAGACACGTCCTAGGGCTGATCTCCAGAGCCCACAAAGTACATACACATATAAGTATACAATAAGTATATACTAAAGTATATACAAGAGGTCTCGAATGCACCCACAAAGTACATATAAGTATATAATAAGTATTTACTAAAGTATATACAAGAGGTCTCGAATGCTCGTCCTAAAAATAGTACAAGAGCTGCTGCAGCACTATTTAATACCTTAGATAGTGGTAAATGGTTGTTTAGCATAGGAACCTTCCAGCCATGTGCTGCTTTTGGCTCGAAATATAGCAGCATATGTTGACATATCTAAACTAAGCAAAATAACACAATATCGTTCACAGAGCAACATTAGAAAACAATTAAAGCAGAAGAGTCATATGACAATAAAATAGTCAAAACAGAACACAACACAACAACTGTGGTACAACACATCAAAATCACATTGCAATAATGCAGCACAAAAAACAACAGCACACATCAATCACCACTACAACAAAACTCCATGCAGCAGATTTGCACATTCTGGTCATATTACCACCTCCAGAATCCTATTTTCTATATACAGTGGCAAAAGGTGTTTGGAGGAACCACTGCCTTAACCTATCAACAAGGAGCTGAAATGTCACCAGTGAGAAATGTTTTTATTTAAACTCATAGGTTCTCTAGATTTCGTAAGCACTGTGAAGTGCTCTGAAATCAGCCATGACGTACATTCAATCAATATTGTGAATACATTACAGCGATTTGAGATACAGCTGTGCCAGAACCATTACTGTGTGGGGGATGGGCCTCCCACATTTCAATCATCACTCTTGCAACATCAGGTAAGCTGAGGGCCTGAACTTAATGCTTTAACTTAGATAATGGCTGCCTTGAAGAAGCCTCAAGCCTCCTACACTTAACTGGTGGGTGGTTGGGCCACTACCCTTCTTCCACATGCAGGGTGCATGTAAAAAACAGAGCCTGAAGATATACTAGCAGGAAAAGTGATCTAGGCATTAGCACTGCCACAGGTAAAGCCCTCCCGGTAATCCTTTTGCCTTCTGCATATTGGCTAACCCTGCCTGCCATTCACACTTATGAGCTGAAAAGGGAGGGACCTGGGCAGGAACAGTGGAAGCTATACATTCAGTTTAGTTTATTTATGTATAATGCAAAGCAGTCACCATCCCTGTGTTCTCAGGAGATGAGTTAAATCAGACGATTGACTGCAATGCTGCCGGCTAGTGATGTTGGAAGGTAGTTTAGAGGCAGGGCATGAAGAGACTGTGACCTATATTTATCATTTTTTCACTCAGCTCAATGCAGCAAGCCACCTTGCTGCACTATGTGGAAGGGAAAGCGCAGGAATGAGCTGTATATAACATTATATGGTGCATTCCCGTCCTTTCCTAGTACTGGCGCACTTTTGGCTGCCTAGCGCCAAGGCAGGCACCCTTGCGTCATGGTGCAAGGGTGCCTGCATTGTACGCAGGATTGTATTTGTGCATGAAGAGACACGTTCCTGCACAAAAATAATCCTCAGTGGCATTTTCCTCTTGCAGAATGTGCCATCCGTAGAAAGACAAAACAACAAGGCGAAATAAAGATATTTCTCCTCGTTACGCCTCACCTGGGGAGATGTAGAATTTTGACTCATTCCCATGTCTACAACTAAAGGTAAATCTAGAATGCTCTAAATTCCATGGGTGGATGCGAGGGAACACCCATGCTCCACCCATGGAATGCCTCCCTGGGAAGAATAACACAAAGTAGTGATTTGAGCTGCCTTGCTTTACTACAGATTCACCAAGCCATGCAAGGCCACAAAAGGCGGCCTTGCGTGGCTTGACAAATCTCACTTAGGTTTTGCGTCGCCCTTGCGCCCCCTTGAGTGGCAAAAGTGTGACGCATAACCTTTATAAATATAGCCCTATGTTTCTGAGTACAAGCATTTATTACTGTGCGTTGTGGATGTGTGTGCGTGCATGTTTGAATGTCTATGCGTGAACATGTGTTGGTGTTTGCATGAATAGATCTGTATGAGGACGCTTGGTATGCCTGTGTGTGTTTGTGGGGTTGTGCCATTATATTGGCCTACAAAGGTATTACTGGCATAATGCTGACTATCCTTGAAACATGGTGGATTTTCCTGTCCTAATTGCTGTGTTATGCAATCTAGCATTTGTATGGCACACAATTACCACTGGTGTGACAAAATAGAACAAAAATTGTCCGGACTAGATCTAGCTAGAAATGTTTGATTGGAATTGTGTGTGTTTGTAGAATGGTTTATACTGGAAGAGTTGTGTGCGGTGCAAGAGTTCTTGGCATGCAGTCTTCAGACGGTCTAAGGAAGGCCTCATGTCTATGACCATAGATTTGTTAGGTATGGCAAGAAAGTAACAACGATGATTGCTTGGACAGTGAATAGACCCCCTCCTAGACACTTTTTGTTGAATCACAATGGTTTAATTTCTAAAAGTGTGTTGTGATGGAGCTACATCTAGGGCAACGGGTATATCATTTTTGTTGGAGGACCCTTGGTCGGACTCCTTGCAATCCTTGCTGTTTATACACATCACTTTTAATGAGCAAGAGTATGTGGGGTGCAGTGCAGAGTCACTGAAGCTGGAGTAATGTGATCCTAGTGTTTAAGGTGTAGTAGAAGTCTGGATCCTGAGTTTTAAACTTGAAATTTGCTAAGGCAGAATTCTATCTTTGTTGGTAGAGCCCATTTTTCGTATCCAGGCGAGAGAGGGCAAGAGCTGCTGTAGCGTGGATTATGAGCTAGAAATCAGGGTACCAGAATATTCATTTTAGGGTTATGGGAATGGTCGTTCATGATTTTACTTTGAAGCCAATTTGTAGTCACAGAAGTAAGATCTGCATCTAGGATGATTTTAAGGCTTTTTTCTATGTCCATTGCGTATGGTGATTGCCCTAAATCCAACGACAAGGCTGGAATCTCTGCCCATTCCTGTCCGTATTTTCGCGATGACCATCAACCGCCAGCGGCAGTGTGAGAGGAGGAGGACGCAGTATCGCTGCCTCACCGCTCCCGCAAAAGTTTGCGAACAAACACCATTCAAACTCCGAATTGCTGCCTACAAACTGCTGCCTACGGCCCCCACGGCCCCCGCGGCCTACCGCGGGCCCCGCTGAACTTTGCTATTTTGCCCCTGTACAGAGCCCTGCACAGAAACCACCAGAGCCCACCAACGAGTTGCAAACGGCTCGGGGCTAAGTGTGGCTTAGCGCGACCAACCCCCTGCAGTGCTCCTCTATTGTGCTTCATGGCGCTCCGATCAGCGGCATTCCGACAGGCGGCCGCTGCACTGATCCATCTGGCACCGGAAGAGCTGAAGATCATAGGTGGCGGAGGGTAGCAGAGAACAGTGCACAGAGAACGGTGTGCTGCAAGCGGGCTACAAGCCTGTCTAAGCAGGTAGCAGAGGAGTAGGTGAACTGGCCCCATAGAACATGATTTAAAGGAGGTTGAAATAGCCCACTCTTTGCTTGACTGCTGCATTTGGTCCCCTGACTCCCTGTCCCTGCCGCTGCCCAGACGCGGTGGACGCGGGCTGAACTGCAACAGGCTCCAGGATTGCATTAGAGGACAGAGGCGCATCAACATAGGGAGCCGCAGCCTCAACCACAGCCAGTTTGGTAAGTCAGCGACCCACAGCGCCCCCCCTGCCCCAACCCCTGGTACACTCATTGGCATTCAGTGCTGGGCTTCTAACTCCAGTTTGCGGAGAGACAAGTGAGGAGAAAGCAGAGGGGGAAGGACCACTTCGGAGCTTTGCTGCAGCTGCTCCCTGCGCTTCCGCTTTTCACCAAACCCCTGCCAATTTACCAACTTTGCCAACAAAGCCAAATAAAAAGTACCAGCACCAGCTACACGCAGCCCCAATCAGACCCCGGGGCATCAAACCCGGGCCCGGGTTCTGGTTCTGGTTCTGGGACCTCAAAGGTACTGACTACCAGGAAGCGCAGCAACTGCTTCAAGAAAAGTAACAATAAGCACTGCGCAGTTAAGCAGAAGAGGTCAGGAAGAACCAGGACGGCCTTCCCCCACAGGGGGGAGAAAAGGGAAGAAACGTAATGCAAGTGCCAAATCTTATCTCACAACGACAATCTTGGATCAAACAGATACACTAGTATTGACCAGGCCCAAGCACATAACAGATTCACACCAACCCAAAATCGACACTAAATTTAGTTTCTTAAGGGACGCAGGAAATGTTCGCTGCTCAAGTAACGCTACCCTCAAGGGCCTGCAAACCCCCTTGCAACCCCTACAGTTGCTGCCAGCTTCAAGTATATCGTCATCATTAGCGGAGGAGGTTAGCCTTGGCTCAGGACCCCTAAAGGGCCCCTCCGAGCTGGAAACCGCCATGGCAAACTGGACTGCTAATCAACAAATCAAAACTTTTAGACCAACACTTAATGAGGAGAGTAGTAGCAACAGCTCAACGTGCACGGCCGGACTCTAACAACTGGATTTGCCATCCATTACGGAAACCAATTTGGCTCTAACGCAGTCACCAGGCCCCCTAGGATATTCGATACGGATGGACCAGTTGCATCCGCAGAAGGAGGAAAAAAAAAAAAGGGGGGGGTGGGGGGGCGTGCGTTTCGGCTCCCCCTCAACAACAACTGGCTCACAGTGGACCCCCACACAGGAAGATCCGGACCACAGAAAAAAAACGCAGCATTTACTGCCTGGGAACAGAGCCAACATTACTAAAGGTGTGGGTGACGCCACTGGAGATACAGGAAGCGCGACAGAGGAACAATCCAAGAATACCAACATCAACCTCAGTACCATACAGAAAAGGTTGACCAGCACTTACAGTAACCCCGTAACAACTTCACAGCAACGAAATCCAAATTTACCAACTACCTCATCAACCCCTGCACAAGAGAGTTCACTCACTCAGCAAGGAGGACCAAGCGTGGGGCTCTTGGACCTCACACAGCAAGGCGAAGGAAAGGCGATTATCTCCTACCTGAACACTCAAGAGTGGGAAGATATGCTCGCCACATACTCACCAGATCAGTCACAAAGAGAACCCCGGCCCGAGCACCCCAACAGGAACCATCACCCGCAAAACTAATTAAAAACGAGTCAAAAGCAAGTGTGCCCTCGAATGAACAAGCTACCAGTACTTGGGCCTCTCTTCTAAACACAATTCAACTGGCCGTGAAAGCGCTTCAATATCAGTCAGAAAAGATGGAGATCCAGCTCTCACTATTGAACACCTTGGCACTATTCACGTCGGGCATTGATGAAAAATTAGGGGATTTGAATGGCCTAGAGAGCTCAATCTGACACACGCATCAGCTGCAGCTGCAACCAGATTGTTGATAAGCTTGCCACCATGCCCTCAAAGCTGAGCAGTGTCCTAAATTAGATAAAATCCGCAACTGCTGGTCCCACAAGCAATGGCCAGAATAACCCAAATACCATGGGGGACATTGGCAATGGTCAATCTGCAAATCCA
This sequence comes from Triturus cristatus, assembly GCF_964204655.1. NCBI lineage: Eukaryota > Metazoa > Chordata > Amphibia > Caudata > Salamandridae > Triturus > Triturus cristatus. Next base: position 887,291,668 of record NC_140594.1, read on the forward strand.
CTAAATAGTAAGTCGCCCAAGATAACTTACAAGAGAATACTGAGAAGTCAGGGGGGCCTGGCAATAGAGTAGTAAACAGAGAAATGTTGACAAACCAATCAGAAGGGATCAAACTCCGAACCTTAACGCCAAACAACGTCGAAAACAAAAAAGGAAAGGACGCCAAAAAAAGGCCACTTTAAATCCGATAGCCTTCTTCCCCATTTTCTCAGGAAACTACAACAAACGGCACATCAACTCGGGGGAACCAAGCCCACAAAAACAAACCCCGCGGCTGCATAACAGTCCTACTAAGCTGTCGGAACAAGGAGGCACTCCCTTTTTGCCAAATACAGCTAGGGCCCACGCGGAAACTAGGGAAGTAAAAGGACAAGGACTCATAATTAATCCATCGACGAAAAAATCAAGTAACAGCTATGATCATCAGCCACAGCACTGCCAAACTCCAATAGGTGAGTCCTGCATACCTTCTAAAACTCCTGAGCACACCCAACAGACAAATGCAACTGGGAAGCAACTCGCGGCACAGACCTGGGCAGAAATAACGGGCACAGCGGCTAACAAGAAATTAAGTACCAGGCAAAATGGAGTTCACCTGGGCGTCAGAATGGGGCTTAACAGGGATCAGGGTTACACAGAGGATAAACACGCCACCTCATTTGCTAACGACTGCTGAGCTGGAGAAACCCACACAAGGTGAACCAGCAAAGCGCGCAAGCCATAAAACAGGTACTCTCTGAGCCACAACAGCCAAAACAAATGCATGGAATGTCATGCCAAGAGCTCAAAGCAAACGAGCGGAAACCCAGCAAAAAGAAGAAACCAGTTCGATACATCAACCCGCACCAACAATAACCGATACGGATTACTGGTCAATACCACAACAAACATGCACCATGCAGCAAGAACCTCAGGCTATAATTTACGCCCCCTGTACACCCCCAAGGATCATCAAGACACTCTAAACAGAGGCAACATTATAAGATTAATGAAGGCAATTCCAAGTCTCATGGATCTGTGCTCAATGGACCTACTCTCCATAGAGTTTATCAACACAGCAAACTCATTAAGGTCAGAGGCCACAAAGGTAATGTGGAATTCAGGTAAAATAGCAGAGAAAATCCTAGCTGAACAGACGACCTTTCAAGATTGGGGAATTAATATTTCGCCTTTCAAAAAAATAGGGTATCCATCTCCCTTATTACCACGAAACACCAGCATGATACCAACACTGCATAAAGCACATACAAGTTTCGTGCTCAGAGGGGCTCTGGGGCGATCCCCATAAAAAAATGCTAGCGGAACACCGGACTCTCAAGAAAGATCATGGATAGCATCAGCCGCCCAAAGCCAATCAGCACATAAAGACCTAATCACTCGAACTCTAACTATACGCACAAAGGAGTGCTGACGCTTCTCACAGGGGGAGGGCAGAGCAAAGGGGAGGCCATTTCGATTCTGCTTATGGAATATCAATGGATTATCAACAAAAATAGAGGATCCGGATTTCTGGGGATACGTTAATGCTTTTGACATCATCATGCTGCAAGAAACCTGGCTCACAGTTCATGTGCTTTGTCACACCGGTGACAAGGGGTGGCAAATTTGGGCACCGGTCTGGAGGGCTTGCCACCTACGTGTCTATGACAAGTATACCATCATTGGCACTCCTGGACTCAACCTCAGCAACAACTTTAGCAGTAAGAATCACCATCTTCCTCCAGGGTGAAGAAACAGAGGTGGTCTTAATTAATACGTATATTCATCCCAAACGAAAAGCAAAAGACTCAAAAAAACTTACGGACCTAGTGACAAACAGAGATGAAAACTGCAATGATGGTCTTGTCAGGAGTCTTAAACCAAATCTCTTTGGCACTTCAGAGGGAGAGGAGGTTCGCATACAAACAGAAACCCACAACATTCCCACGCAATGCGCACCAACTCGCGGACAGAAGAATTCTAAGAAAAGCTGCCTCCTGGCCGACTTAGAACACCTACATCTACGAGCGCTGAATGGCAGATTCACCGATGACTCACCTCCTGTTGACTCTTACTACTCGGCAACAATGAGTTCCGTACTGGACAATATGTTTGTAAGTCTTTCACTGTTTCAATACACCAAGGGGTTCAGAATGGGGGACAAGGGGGAGAGTGACCACCGCCCACAAGAACTGCAGTTAATAACCTCAGCATGTAGCTCTATTATGCAAGACCTAACCCTGGGGTCCACATACACCTCCAATTTAAGAAGGATCAAATGTACTGTAAGTAACATTGATCCTCGAGCAGAAACTGCAATCGAACTTTTAAATTCTCTCGTGACAGGCTCAATGGATCAAACAGCCCAATGGGGACAATTCACAGCTACATTATTAGACCGCTATGCCGCTAACCCAACCAAAAAAAGCCATTCTCAGGCCATGCGTCAGAAATATGGAATTCCAAAAGGCCAAAAAGACGGTCTTAAGACCCTCAAATAAGCATTAAATCGTACAATGCGCAGGCTTAGAAGATTTCCGGGTGATGTTAACATTCACTCACTCCTGAGGGACCAAAGGATATCACTTAAAAAACCTGAAATGGAATATCACCAAAGATAAAGAAAACGCAACTTGGGCAAAGCTATCACATGATCTAAATCGTAATGACAGCGCCCGTTTTTGGAAAACTGTGAATGGGATAATCCACCCACACCATGAAGGCATATCGTCACATATCTCAGAAGAAAGCTGGGTGGAATTCCTAACCATGCACTTCAATAACCAAAGGGGAGACGCCGGAACAGAAGATCTGAATCAGTGGCTAATTGAAGATCATTCCAGAGCAAGCAAAACAGAGATCCAGGAGACAAATTTGTCAATGACAGAATTCAAATCACTCTGTGCAGCTGGCAGCCCATCGCTGCTTTTAATAAAAAAGCAGATTGCAAAAGGAAGGAGAGAAGGGGCACCAGGACCAAACGGCATCCCTCCTGCGCTGTTTAAAGCCAAGTTGGAGGACTGGGCTGGTATCCTGCAACCTCTTTTTTTTTAAGTCAGGCTCCTGAACAGATTACAAAAAAGGAGACAAGGCCAAAGCAAGCAACTATCACTAGTAGCCTTGATAGATAACGAAGCAAAATACTTTGCAGGCACAATTTTAGAGGAACTTACAACTTGGGCAGAGGCAAACAAGATAATACCGCTAAATCAAACTGGCTTTTGTAAAACGGCGGGCACATCAACTAATATTCTCGCAATTCTGATTTATGGGGGTGCGCAGCTCAAGAAGTCCAATCCAAATGGATTTCTTATATGGGATGTTTTCTTGAGAAAAGAGAATTATCAGAATAAAGAAGTTATATTTTTTCTAACTATTGGTTTGGATTGGACTTCTTGAGCTGCGCACCCCCATCAATCAGAATTTCATTTGATCTGGAGCACAGTGACGCTATTCAACGGCTGGCGCAGGGGTAGTTCCGCACAGCGAACTTATAAATAGGAACTGGCACGAGGTGCTGCATAGAAGGTCCGCCGTTGTTGTTGCTGAAAAATTAATATTCTCGCAATCTCACTATTAATAGACACAGCAAAAACATCAAACCTTCTCTTACACTTATGTTTTATCGATTTTAGTGCAGCATTTGATAATGTGGAGAGGGGCAGACTGTGGGGGAAGCTGGCGCGCTGGGAAATTCCGCAATCCATCTTAAAAATCCTGTGTCTTCTCCACACAGACACCTGGGTGCAGGTGAAACTAGGGGGCGAAACTCACCTCTCCTCTAAAGTCCCCACAACCAAAGGCTTGAAACAGGGTTGTGTACTTGCTCCCACCCTGTTCAATCTATTCATGGCCGACCTCCCCAAGGCACTCAATGTCTGCAATTCACATTCCCCAAAGCTACGTGGGAAAACACTGACCAATCTTATGTGTGCAGACGACGTAGTTCTGGTCAGCCACACTTATGTAGGTCTCCAACACCTACTAACGGAAATGCAGAACTATGCCACAGAAAACAACTTAAAAATCAGCCTCAGCAAGACTCGCTCAATGACAATAAACAACAAAAGAAATCGCAGAGGAATTGGTTTCTGAATGGTAAACAACATGAATCATCGCAGGACTATAAATATCTAGGAGTCATAATTGACAAGGAAGGAACCTTTAAACGCCAAAATGAGGAAATAAGAAGGACAGGGCTGGCAATAGCACTTTCAATAATAAATCTTGCTAACAAACTGATGGGGCCAACACTGGGCCCGTTGCTGAAGGTAGTTCAGACGTAACTACTCCCGACGATCACCTATGGCAGTGAAGCATTGCGGGGGAGGGACGCCAAGATTCTAGATAGTACGCTGGTTAAAGCCTATAGAATCATGTTTTGCCTCCCGCCTTACACCTCACTGGCTCAAATAAGGTTGGAGTTTGGCCTCCTACATCAACCCCTGACCAGGCACGGGTCTTATGTTATCTGCTGGCACAAAATTAGAAATGCCACTTCAAATACGCTGAACCAACTGCTGTGGCATGAAATCCAGCACAGGGACACCTGCTAAGCAAGGAGATATCTTAAGACATCTCTGGAAAGTACCAAGCTCACAGGTCTCTGAAGTACTCAACTTGGTCATTCAGCTTTCAAGAAATTGGCATGGAAATGTGTAAAACAAATTGCGGTGGTAGAGGACAAGTCAACCTTTGCAGACAGATCCCATGCCTGGATGACCTTGACCTCTTATAAACTACTTGCACAACAAAAGTACTTTAATCAGGGCTACTCCAAAGAGATAAAAATGAAATTCTTAAAGCACAGACTGGGCATCCTCCCATGCATCCAGCATCTTCCACCATGGCTGAGGGCCACAACCCAAAGCAAGTGTAGGCTGTTCAACTCCAAACAAGGAGACAACTTACACCTAATCTGCACCTGTAAGGATCTACATCAAGAACGGATACAGCTGTTAAAAGCTCCCCTTAAGCAGTTAGGTATCCGCACAAGGAGACAAGCGGTGTTGGCTTGCTTCAATCCGGGAAATACGCAGCTGAACTGCAGATTAGTAAAATCTTAAAGTTGGCTGAACAAAAAACACTTAATATTGGAATAGCCATATAAGTAAACCACACAAGGAAGAAGCCCTAGTGATGCGACTGACTAATTTATAATCCGGGACTGGCCCCCCTCAAAGGATAGAGCATCCATACTTTTCTTGAACAAAAACAATATTGAGCAAGAACGAACAACAAGAACAATACAGACAAAAGGGCACGATTAACACACCCACGCCCAGTACCAGCTAGGAATAGCGAATGCACTGCACTTTATCTTGCGAAGAAATGAACCTTGTCACCGCCTGTATAGCTACATTTCTCTATATAGTAATTGTGGTCCCTGTTTTATGGTTTTTACTATTGTACAATAACAATTTTAACATATTCTTTTTAAGCAAATGTTGCAATGGTTTTAAATAACTATGCAAAGTAAAATAAACTTGAAACTTGAAACATACTAGATATATTGTGTAATTTTTTTTTACAAAATTGTGGCTATGCCTGGTGTAATGGTGTCCAGCTTTGACATATTTTAGGTGTCCTTGATACAAGTTTGGCTCTCCATGGTTTAGAAGTGGTTTAGGTATAATATCCCAGCCAGTGAAATATGGAGGCCATTCTTGACATGATTGTAGTTATCCCCATTTCCTTGCCACAGGAAGGGGGTCCCTGGTATTTGATGATAAATGGGTATGGAAGGCTGAAATTGTTCAAGTGTGGGTGTAGTACAGGAGAGTACTTGACGAAAATGGCAAGCAGAAATTTGGGCACAAAATATGTATTTAATACAAATGAAAAACTAGTATTTCCTGACAAAAATACACTTTATATTTCCTTTTGGGAAGTTGAATTTATTTACTCAAAATCTAAAGTCTGTATACAATGGCAAAATATATGCATTCTCACAAACATTTCTGAAATATATTTAAAATGACATTTGAGTGATAATTCTCACTCACCTCAGGACAGTTATTAATGATCTTGATTCTTTGATACAAAATATCATTATTATTGCTGTTAGTACTTCATATGGATGCATTTTATAATCAATACCGCCCGCTGTCTTATCCTCTGAGATATCTCAAAATTGAGCAGTAGCAATCATGTGAGTCCTAGGAGATGTGTCTAACTCTGCACACTATGGCCGATGGTTGTGAGCTTTAGATAATATTTGATTTTGACACCCTGCTGCTTCCCAGTAGATTTGCAGTAAAAAACCTATAAATGGCCATTTATGTGTAGGTAGCCATGTTGAAAAAAATTAATAGCAGTGGAAGTGCAGAGAGATGTACATATATTTGAAAAACACTGATTAAGATACACATTTGGACTCCTTGAAATGAACTCTAGGCTGGCCAGCATAATATTAATTTAACAATACTTGCAGCCTATCTGACATCATTCTGTTCTGAACCTTGGGCAATTCACAACTGGGGTAGCATGATAAATATTAGTCTTCACCTGAAACCTCACTCTCAATTTTTTTGTGTACTATTACAATATGGGTTTAATCGTTGCTGCATCTTCTTTCATTTGCCATCTTTCTAGTGTGCATCCCCCTTGTGTAAGTCAAGAATCACCTCAATGTGCCACAGATGCGTTTGTATCTCTGTTCTTTCTTGTTTGCCAGAATATGGTGGGTGCATCACTTTTGATAATTTTTTGTGTTGATCCAGTGTGGTTCGATTTGCCCTGTAACTTTTGAAACATAGATCACCCCCAAGATCTGATAGTGACAATAAAATTCCAATTTTAGAAATGTGGTAGTCTAGCTATTGTTTTGTATTGAATTGAATTGTATTATATTGTTCTGTACTATATTGCATTAAAGCAGCTTACAGGACTTCATACTCCTGGCAATATAGGTCATGCGTAAACTCTTGTCACTGACATCTGAATTTATTTATTTTATACCTTTACAGTTTTCTATAGCGCAAACTCAACCTGAAGGTATTGGAGCTCTTTACATGAGTACCAGTTACATTACACAGGGTCATATTCTTTTTTTTTTTTAAGGTACGGGGAGATTAAGTGATTTTCTCAGAATCACAGGATGCTGAACCAATGCTGAGATTCGAAACTGGTTTCCTAGTTTCAAAGGCAGCAGCTCTGGACTGTATGCCACATTGTGAGGATCACAAGTTTGAACCCTGGCAAGCCAAATTTATTAGAATCTTCAGTTAATAGTGCTGTATAATTTTTTTCTTTTCCCTTTACCTTACGATACAAAAATCTCAGCGCGGACGGCGGAGTTCTCTCTATGGTAAAGTATATAGACAATTTTAAAAGTTTATTACATTTGGAAAATATTTGTCAAATATTTTTATAAAATATTATTGCAAATTATTTTTAAAATTATATTATATATAGAACAAAATAAAACAAATACTAAACCAATATTAACTTAATTTTGAATTACATTTTTAATTAACTTAAATATATTAAATACAAAATATTTTGCTGTTTCAATTAAAAAATAAATTTCCACTTAAAGTAAAAAAAGTTTTATTATGAATTAATATTTATTGAAAGCGATTAATAGTTAATTAAAAGTAATGTAACATAACATGTTATGAACATGTGATGTTACATTAACTTTTATATTAAAAACGGTTGTCAAAATATTTTATAATTAAATAATGAATATGTATTATTTTTAGAATTTAAAATGAATTAAATTATGTTTATTTATATTTTAAGTATTTTAAATAGTTTAAATTATTATTATTTCCTAAGGGGGTTTAATTACAATCCCTAGCTCCATTATTTTCAATGGTAGGATGTTGCAGTAGCAGTGACAGGCCAGGTGTAGTGCTGGGGTTGCTTCAGTTCTTAGCTGGAGTAATTTACTACTGTTTGGGTCTCTTTTTGGCTGTAGTAAACTTTTGGAGTGATTTTGTGAATTGCAAAAGGTGTATTCTTTTGTGGGTGGGTGAATATCCTTACCCAAACCTGTGGCTCACTCTCCCTTAACCCCTCATTCAAAGCATTGAGCAATGATGGGTGGGGTATTTGGTATTTAGTCTACCTGGCTGTGAGGACTGTTTTGAATGAGCCAATGAACAAGTGCAGGAGCCCGAAATGCATATGGCCTATTTTGGGAGGAGATAGTAAGTTTTGCCTGCAGCCTGAAATAAAAGCTACGGAGATACTTACCAACTGTGTGGCGTTCCTACCAGGACATCCTTCTTCTTTTGTGATATATATATATATTTACAAGCTCACAGTTCCTCCTCCCTTCTTTAGGAACACAGCCTTTAAAAACAGCTGCCTCTGCCGTGGTACTAACACCGATGAAGGCAGAAGCCAAAACGCGTTTGTTGTTGCTGACAAGTAAATAACTTGACGCAAATTGCCCCGTGAATGCTGGCTGTGTTCATAAAGAAGAGAGGAGGAACTGTGAGCTTGGATTTGTTACACGGAACGCCACCGCATTGCCGGCACCCGCCCGCAAGTGCTCCTATTTTATGGCGTACTAAGGAGCTTTGATATATATATATATATGTATATATTCACTGAAAAAACCATAGGTTTCACACACGTTATAGTTACGAATTAGCATTTAAAAAACCTTGCAAATTCACTTAAAAAACCATAGGTTTCACACATGTTATAGTTAGCTGGACATTTCACTCATAAAAAACCAATGAAATTACCTTGTTATAGTTAGTGCAGGCAACTATAACTCACGCGACCGCAATCCTCTGCTGATGACGTCAGATATTACATCACTGTATTTAGACACTTATTTACCCATGTCTTCTTCCATTAATCTCTAGCTATACATATATTACAAATATTTATTTTTCATAAAGACACATATGTCATCAGTGATGTAATATCTGACGTCATCAGCAGAGGATTGCGGTCGCGTGGGTTATAGTTGCCTGCACTAACTATAACGGGGGAATTTCATTGTTTTTTTACGAGTGAAATGTCCAGCTAACTATAACATGTGTGAAACCTATGGTTTTTTAAGTGAATTTGCAAGGTTTTTTAAATGCTAATTCGTAACTATAACGTGTGTGAAACCTATGGTTTTTTCAGTGAATTTGTACGGTTTTTTAAATGCTAAGTTATGTATTTATTATTTTTTTTTTTTTCAGGTTTTTCACCGTGCGCGCACCGTGAAATTTTTTATTTTTTTTTAAATCGCGAGGTGCGCGCACCGTGCACCCAGGGTTCGCAGTGCGTGCCGTGCGTGCGCCGTGCGCGCACCTCACGATTTAAAAAAAAATAATAATAATTTTTTTTTCTCCCTTGGGGGTCCTTCTGTGACCCCCTGACCAAGGCTAGGGGGTCAGGAAATGTCCACTCTGCCCCCTTTTCACGTTCTCCACCTTTTTTTTTCACCCCCTCAGACTGCGAGAGACAAAATGGCAGTCGACACTTGCTGGTTTCGACCGATTCAAATGTTTACCGACATCTAACAACCAATCAGAATTGCGCTCGCGCACGGCAGGGTGCGCGCACCGTGCGCGCACGGCAGGGTGCGCGCACCGTGCGCGCACGGTGCGCGCGTATAGATATTGATATGCTTTTAAATGCTATTGAACTTATGGCTACCTCTCTGCCAAATTTCACGTAATTCTGTTCAGCCGTTCGGGCTGTAGCTGCGACTAAAGGTCCTGTGGAAAAATGCATGGGGAAAACGCGTTTTGGGACCCCCCCCTTTTTCTCGGCCCCCGCTTGACGAATCACCCCGAGACTTTCAGGGTAGGAGCTGAGCGGAGCGCCCCATTAGTTTTGAAAATTTTGCGAGGATTCGTCAACCGGCGCCAAAGTTATTCAAAATAGAATTTTGAGATTTCCTATGGAAACTAGGTTGTAACTATAACTATTTACTGGCGACCGCCAGTAGATAATATATATATATATGTATATATATATATATATATATATATTTATATATATATATATGTATATTATCTACTGGCGGTCACCAGTAGATAGTTATAGTTAGGACCTATTTTTCATAGGAAATCCGCAACATTCTATTCCCAATAACTTTGGCGCCAGTTGACGAATCTTCGCGAACATTTCAAAACTTGTGGGGCGCTCCGGTCTGCTCCTATCCTGAAAGTTTCACGGTGATTCGTTAAGGGGGGGGCCGAGAAAAAAGGGGGGTCCCAAAACGCGTTTTCCCCATGCAATTTTCCATAGGAACATTTAGCCGCGGCTACAGCCCGAACTGCTGAACGGAATTACACCAAATTTTGCAAAGAGGTAGCCCTTGGTTCAGACTCGTGCCTTTTTGTTAAATGGTGTAAATCCGTCCAGTAGTTGCTGAGAAAAGCAAAAGTAAAAACATATATATATCTAGGGCCGCGGATCCTCCAGAGCACGAGCTGTATGATAATTGGCTGTCAACACTTCAAACCAGGTAGTGTTGGCAGCCATCTTGTGCCTCGGTAGAACCGAGGCACAAGAAAGCAGTGAAAGAAACGCGAAAAACACGCAAAGGGGACAGGGTAGAAACATCCTGACCCCCTAGGCCTGAAGGCCCCCAAAAAAGTTTTTTGTTTTTTTTAAATGGTCGGGGGCAATATTTTTTAATGTGAAGGGGGCCCCTCACCCCCCCAGCCCTGGGGACCGCCACCCCTAGGGCTTTTTTCAAATATGTGGGGGGGCTCTCAACCCCCCCCAGCCCCACGTTGCTGAATGTTGTAAAAAGGGGCGTGGTCTCTGAACACCTCTCTGCAACGCAGCTCCCTGGCGCATACTGGAGGTACCTGGTGGGCTAGTTGGTCCCTAGGGACCCTCAGGATTGAAGAGGAATTAATTCTGCAACTTAAAAAGCACCACAGGGTGTGTTTGCACACATGTCACCTCAGGCCCCGCCCCCTTCCTTCACCATTGTGCAAACGCGTCCCCTGGCGAGTTGTAAGTTGGGGAATTAATTCCCCATCAATACTGAGGGTCCCAGAGGGCCAAATAGCCCACCAGGTATCTCCAGTATGCGCCAGGGAGCTGCGTTGTAGACAGGGGTTCAGAGACCACGCCCCTTTTTACACCTCTCTGCAATGCAGCTCTGTGGCGCTTACTGGAGATACCTTGTGGGCTAGTTTGACCCTAGGGACCCTTAGGATTCAAGGGGACTTAATTTCCCAAAATAGAACGGACACAGGACGCGGTTACACAGTCGTGAAGGGAGGGGACGGGGCCTGAGGTGACGTGTGCAAACACGCCCTATGGCGCATTTTAAGTTGGGGAATTATTTCCCCTTCAATCCTGAGGGTCCCTGGGGCCAACTAGCCCACCAGGTGCGTCCAGTAAGTGACATTGCGCTGCGTTGCAGAGAGGTGGTGCAGGCGTGCCCCTTTTTACACCTCTCTGCAACGGCGCTTACTGGAGGTACCTAGTGGGCTAGTTTGACCCTAGGGACCCTCAGGATTCAAGGGGACTTAATCTCCCAACTTAAAACGGCCACAGGGCACGTTTACACAGTGGTGAAAGGAGGGGATGGAGCTTGAGGTGACGTGTGAAAACACGCCCTGTGGCGAGTTTTAAGTTGGGGAAATAATTCCCCTTCAATCCTGAGAGCCCCAGGGGGCCAACTAGCCCACCAGGTGCTTCCAGTAAGCGCCACTGCGCTGTGTTTCAGAGAGGTGGCCCAGGCCATGCCCCTTTTTACACCTCTCTGCAACGCAGCTCTGTGGTGCTTACTGGAGGTACCTAATGGGCTAGTTTGCTAGTTGGACCCAAGGGACACTCAGGATTCAAGGGGACTTTATCTCCAAACTTACAATGGCTGCAGGGCGCGTTTACACAGTGGTGAAGGGAAGGGATGGGGCCTGAGTTGACGTGTGAAAACACGCCCTGTGGCACGTTTTAAGTTGGGAAATAATTCCCCTTCAATCCTGAGAGCCCCAGGGGGCCAACTAGCCCACCAGGTGCTTCCAGTAAGTGCCACTGCGCTGTGTTTCAGAGAGGTGGCCCAGGCCGTGCCCCTTTTTACACCTCTCTGCAACTCGGCTCGGTGGTGATTACTGGAGGTACCTAGTGGGCTACTTGGACCCTAGGGACCCTCAAGATTCAAGGGGACTTAATCTCCCAAATTAAAACGGCCACAGGCCACGTTTACACAGTGGTGAAGGGAGGGGATAGGGCCTGAGGTGACGTGTGCAATCATGCCCTGTGGCGTGTTTTAAGATGGGGAAATAATTTGCCTTCAATCCTGAGGGCCCCTGGGGTCAACTAGTCCACCAGGTGCTTCCAGTAAGCGCCACTGTGCTGAATTGCAGAGAGGTGGTCCAGGCCGTGCCACTTTTTACACCTCTCTGCAACGCAGCTCTGTGGCACTAACTGGAGATACCTGGTGGGCTAGTTGGACCCAAGGGACACTCAGGATTCAAGGGGACTTTATCCCCCAAATTAAAACGGCCACAGGGCGTGTTTGCACACATCAGTTTAGCCCCCCACCTTCACCAGTGTGCAAACGCGCCCTGTGACGCGTTTTAAGAGGTCATTTTAATCCCCCTGCCCCATTATGTACTAGGGGCTTACAGAGGAGGTCATTCTAATCACAGGGGTACCCCAACGCATAGTGTTCCCTAGTGTCTGTAGGTGTTTTAACTGTATTCTAAGTGTCTTTTAGCATAGCACTGGCTCTAGGACTGGTTAGTCAGAGTCAGTTACCACCAGTACCCATCTGAAAAAATTATAAAAACTGCACCAAAACCCAACCACTTATAAATTCACCCAGGCAATCTCCTGGCAGTACTCTAATCATTCAGTCAGTACTCACGTACTCATGCACTGAGCCACGCCTTAGCACATGGACTGCTTCAAACGCCTATCGACTACGCATGCAGTCCTCTAACCACCTACACACTTGTCTTTCACACCTTTAATTCCCCAATCAGTATCCATACACTTCCAGCAAACACCCTGTCACTCCTCTTGCACTCCTCTAGTGACCCATTCAGCACCATGTACTAATCCATTCACTGCGCAAAAACCAAAACAATTATAAATTCACCCAGGCACTCTCCTTGCAGTATTCTAATCATTCAATCAGTATCCAAGTACTCATGCAGCGAGCCAGGCCTTAGCACATGGACTGCTTCAAATGCCTATCCACTATGCATGCAGTCCTCTAACCACCTACACACTTGTCTTTCACACCTTCAATTCCTTAGTCAGTATACATACACTCTAGCAAACACCCTGTCACTCCCCTTGCACTCCTCCAGTGACCCATTCAGCACCATGTACTAATCCATTCACTACACCAAAACCCAACCACTTATAAATTCACCCAGGCACTCTTCTTGCAGTACTCTAATCATTCGCTAGATCAGTGAGTAGACATCACTTTGAGGTCTCTGAATTATTGATGGATAATGCTCTTGATCTACTGTTTATTACAGAGACTTGGCTGGATGATGCATCCAACCCCATCATTGCATTGGTCACACCTGCTGGCTTTAAATTTTGCAGGATGGACCGCCCTGCTGGAAGGGGAGGCGGTGTAGCAATCCTTTATAGAGAGAACCTATTATTGAATAGCGAGTTCTCCTCCCTGTGGGATGGATGTGAGGTCTTGTATTCTAGTATTCATCTTTCGGATCACTTTACTCTAGGCGGCTCACTGATTTATCGCCCCCCTGGTTTAGCCAGCGCTTTTTTTAAATCATGTGGGGATGCGCTAGCTGAACGCTCACTACGTTTCTCCCATTATGTGGTTCTAGGGGATGTAAATCTTCACCTTGATCAACAAGATGCAAAGGAGTCGATGGCCTTCCTTGACTTTCTGCAACTTGCTCACCTTACCCAGTGGGTTTCCTCACCTACGCATCAGGGTGGCCATATCCTTGACCCTATCTGTTCCAATTTTCCACTGGTAGTGGACGAGCCTGTGCCGGTCCCTTGGTCAGACCATTTTTTTATTAGCTTCTCCTGGGACATTAGTCGGCCAGTCCAGTCTTTGTGCTCTCGTCACCCCCCGGTGTTTACTAAAATTGATCCATTGAAATTCAAGCTGGCCTTGGCTGCTTCTAGGCCCCCCTGTCAACAAGATCTTACTGGGAGTGTGGTCGAGTTCACAAGGTGGATTACTGATGCAGTGTCCTCTCTTTCGGCGCCCCGCCCACCCAAGCTTTCCAGGGAATCGCCCTCTAAACCGTGGTACCTGCCGGATCTGAAAATTCTGAAACATGACTGCAAAGTGTTGGAGAGGGCCTGGCGCTCGAGTGGCTACTGCCCCTTGGCGAAGCTCACGCTGAGATCTAAACAAAAGAGCTACTATGCAGCGATTGAGGTGGCTAAAAGTCAATACTTCACCAGGCGGATTGACCAGGCGAAGAACAACTCTAAAGAAATCTTCTCAATAGTAAACAGCTTCATGTCTCCGATAGCTCTGGTACGTCCTGTTCTTGCTACAGAGGACTGGTGTAATATATTGGCCAAGTTCTTTCAGGACAAAATTCTGGATATTCAATCCACCTTTTCCACTAACTCTCACACATCCGTCCGAGACATCTCTGTCTCTCGGCCACTTGTATTCTCCATAATTTCTCCTCTTTTTCAGTGGTTGATCTCCCTACCTCTTTGAACATTTTGACGGCCCTAAAATCGGGCTCGCCCACAGATCCCTGTGCGGCCAGGCTTTTGGCTGCAGTTGCGGACTGTGTTAATCCTGAGGTCAATCAGTTCATAAATATGTCATTGCGGGAGGCCTGCGTTCCATCTTCTTGGAAGCAAGCTAAAATTCTGCCTCTTCTCAAGAAACCATCTTTGGATCCTCTTTTCCCAGGTAACTACCGCCCTATCTCTTTGCTTCCTAGCCTCGCCAAGGTTTGCGAAAAGGTGGTCACCAATCAGCTCACGGATTATGTGGAGGCCTCTGGCCTGCTCCATCCGGCTCAATCAGGGTTTCGGACGTCTTTCAGTACGGAGTCTGCCTTATTGGAGGTATCGGAGGCAATTAGAGAGTGCCTTGATGCCGGGGGGAGGGCTGCGCTGGTTATGCTCGACCTCTCGGCAGCCTTCGATATGGTGCCCCATGCCTTACTGCTCAATCGCCTCCTCAAGATTGGAATCTCAGGGTCGGTATGGGGCTGGGTCAGGTCCTTTTTGGAGGACCGGTCTCAGCTGGTATGGCTGCCACCGTGCGCCTCAGCACCACAGATAGTGGCTACTGGCGTCCCTCAGGGGTCATCCCTTAGTTCCCTTCTCTTTAACATTTATGTTACTCCGCTTATCTACCTGGCCGAATCCTTGGGGGCTAAGGTGATGGCCTATGCAGATGACACTCAACTGCTGTTTTCCTGGGGTCATGATGAGATCTCTGTCCTCCCTGCGCAACAGTGCCTCTCCTCGGTTTTTCGCTGGCTCGCCCAAGCTCAGCTTAAATGTAATGAGGAGAAATCGGAGATCCTCTTGTACGACCCTCTTGTATGACTTTAGAAGGAAATTATGGCCTCCTGGGTTTCCACTCCCTTGTTCTAAGGGTGACTCTGTTAAGAACCTTGTGATTTGGTTTAGCGAGAACCTGATTTTTTCCTCACAGGTAAAGAAGTTAACAGGCTCCTGCTTTAGTATCCTCAGGTCTCTTAGGAAGTTTTTGCCTTTTCTGCCCAGAGCGGCTAAGGAAACTGTGGTTCGTGCGCTAATCCTCTCACGACTTGATTATGCCAATGCATTGTATGCTGGCATTCCAGGTTACTTGCTGGATAAACTGCAGGTGATCCAAAACGCGGCCGCCCGGCTTCTGCTGGGTCTTTCAAGCAGATGTAGTGGGCGTGCCCACTTGCGACTGTTGCATTGGCTTCCTGTAAAGGATCGTATAAAATTCAAAATTTTATCCATCGCCCACAAAGCCTTGTATGGTTTGGGCCCTGCCTATCTTCAGAATGGGCTGGCCTTTTATGTCCCGGTACGACATCTGTGCTCGTCCTCTCAACTCTTGGCAGAGATTCCTCGCTTCAAGCGTGTAAGACTGGACGGCTGCTCTTTCTCGCGGCTGGCGGCTCAGGCTTGGAACGCGCTGCCATTGACTGTGAGGGGCATTAAAGATCCCGTTATTTTTAAAAAGTATCTGAAGATCCTCCTGTTTTAGTCCCCTTTCTTTGGCTGTGGTATCCTTGTTGGGTTCGCGCCGGGACACTCCTCGGAGTATCTGTGCGCGCTACAAGTGCATATAACATAACATAACATAACATTCAATCAGTACCCAAGTACTCATGCAGAGATCCAGGCCTTAGCACATGGACTGCTTCAAACCCCTTTCCACTATGCATGCAGTCCTCTAACCACCTACACACTTGTCTTTCACACCTTTAATTTCCCAGTCAGTATCCATACACTTCCAGCAAACACCCTGTCACTCCTCTTGCACTCCTCTAGTGACCCATTCAGCACCATGTACTAATCCATTCACTGCGCCAAAACCGAAACACTTATAAATTCACCCAGGCACTCTCCTTGCAGTACTCTAATCATTCAGTCAGTACCCAAGTATTCATGCAGTGAGCCAGACCTTAGCACATGGACTGATTCAAACCCCTATCCACTATGCATGCAGTCCTCTAACCACCTACACACTTGTCTTTCACACATTGCAACATTGTCAATTGTGTGCCAGGTGGCGCCGACACTAAAACACAGACACACGCATTCATTTCTTCCTTGTCGAGTCCACAACTGAACCACAGCCAGAGCCCTGGGCAAATTCTGCACACCCCTACACTGTACTGGCGTATGCTGGCTCTGCCCACTCCGCTTACGCTTACAGGGGGGGGACGACAAAGCTACATAACCGAGGCCTGCCCCACTGCCAGAGGTAACATGGTTGCGTCCACTGTCCACAGCACAATGTAATGTGGCAGGGCCTGGGGCCATCATGCATACATAATGAACACACGGACACGGTTAGATAGGTAGTGGAACTGGCTACGGGCACGTGCGCCCGACCCCTTTTTATTACCAGGGTCACATGTCCAGTGACGCCTGTGCTAGATGCGTGTGGGGTGAGTGTAAGCCAGCCCTCAGGAATGGTTGGTGCTGGCAACAACTACAATAGTGATCATCGGATTACACACAGAGATTCAATCATAAAGGGTCCATGAGTTGTGATGCAAAGAGTTAGTAGCACCTGAAGAGCTCAGCGTGTGCACAGCCAGCGATGATGGCGTGTTCTTGCAGGTCAGGATTGGATTGGATATGTGTGAGACCTGCTGACCGCAGTGTAGGCCGGAGGCAGCTGTCAGCAAGGGCCCACAACCATGTGGTGTTGACTTGAGCTGCACAGAGTTAGGGGCACCTAAAGCAGTAAGCGTGTGCGCAGCCAGAGATGATGCGTCGTCCGGGCGGGCCGCACTGGATGCAATGTCTGTTGCCTACTGGACTCTGCAATTAATGAATCAAGACTGAATTTGAATTGTGAGCTCTGCTGACCGCAGTGTAGGCCTGAGGCAGCGGTCAGCAAGGACAAACAGCCACGTGGTGTTGACTTGAGCTGCACAGAGTTAGTGGCACCTGAAGCACTCAGCGTGTGCACAGCCAGCGATTATGCGTTGTCCGGGCAGGCCGCACTGCTACGTCTGTTGCCTACTGGACTGCGTCATCTGCAATCAAGACTCAATATGAATTGTGAGCCCTGCTGTCCGCAGTATAGGTGAATAAGTGCATATGATAGAGCTGTACTGATGCATAACCACATGTATGAGTGACTGTATGGGTGAATGAGTGGATGTGTGTGTACACCTAGGAATCAGTGAGTGTGAATGTACTAACTGCTATTGGTGTGTCTATGGTTTCGATTTTGGTAGTCTGTATTTTAGAGTAGGTGTATCAAAGGTTATATTAGTGTGTGAGGAGGTGCATCAGATTATCATGTGGATGATGTCATCAGTGATGTCATTTGAGATGTCATAAGTGATGTCATCAGTGATGTCACTGACCATGTCATGAATGATGTAATATGTGACGTCATCAGTAGTGCATTGGGGGGGCGTGAGTTATAGTTAGCTGAACTAACTATAACGGCCGAATTTCTCTGGTTTTGTACAAGTAAAATGTCCAACTAACTATAACGTCCCTGAAACCTATGTTTTTTCAGTGAATATATATATATATATATTTTTTTTTTTTCACTGAAAAAACCATAGGTTTCAGGCCTGATATAGTTAGGAATTAGCATTTAAAAAACCTTAGAAATTCACTGAAAAAACAATAGGTTTTAGGGGTGTTATAGCTAGCTGGACATTTCACTCGAACAAAACCATTGAAATTCTTCCGATATAGTTAGTTGTACTAGCTACATCTTGCGCGCCCGCAATCCACTACTGATGATGTCCCATATTACATCATTCATGACAAGGTCAGTGACATCACTGATGACATCTCAAATGACATCACTGTAAATGCTAATTCCTAACTATATCAGGCCTGAAACCTATGGTTTTTTCAGTGAATTTCAAAGGTTTTTTAAATGCTAATTCCTAACTATATCAGGCCTGAAACCTATGGTTTTTTCAGTGAATTTCAAAGGTTTTTTAAATGCTAATTCCTAACTATATCAGGCCTGAAAACCTGTGGTTTTTTCAGTGAATTTCAAAGGTTTTGTAAATGACAATTTTTAATGTATTAATTGTTATACTGATTATTTTGATACTGCTTTACTACATTTTGTAAACTGTTTATTTTTAGATATTTTATTTTTTTAATTACATTATACATTACAATACAAAATATACTTTCTCAGAATGAATTACTTTAGTTTAAATACTTTGCAAATAGGCAATAGACTTTTAAGTACAGTAGTTACAGTTGTTGCAATGGGCAACACAAATTCAAACACAATGCAACATTGAGCTCAATGTGAATTTCTAGTCAAATGCAATTAGTTACTTTATGGATTACTTTTCTAACCAGAGGACTGGATCCTAGATTCAGTCCTTGGACATCTCCTGTAAACAGTTGAGTAAAAGCCTTTTGGTTACAGTAGTGATTTTTAAGGAATATTACTGTATTTTAAAAGTTGACACAGAACAATTTTCACATAGAATCACCAATGTTATCCTATGGCAGAAAATTCACTTAGCAGGTAAGTAGTGTTATCGTTACTTTTTCTTACTCAGTGGTGGATCCTGGATCCAGCACTGGCCAATCTCCTGTAAACAGTTGAAAGAATGTGTTTAAGTCATACAGACGATTTTTTAGGAATATTTTTAGTTTGTGAAAATAGAAACTTTTCTGGTGAAAACCACACAATGGATTCCTATGGAAGGAAATACAAGTTACTGGTAAGTACGCTTAGAATTACTTTTCAGGGTCAGTGCTGGGCTAACAGATGCAGCCCTGAGTTCTCTCCTGATGACAGGTGAGTAAATCGGAATTCGTAGTTTGGCTGATTTTAGAGGAATTTTTGCATGTTTCAAAAATGGACACTTAGAAACTTTTCTGGTGAAAACCACACAATGGATTCCTATGGAAGGAAATACAAGTTACTGGTAAGTTCACTTAGAATTAATTTTCAGGGTCAGTGCTGGGCTAAAAGATGCAGCACTGGGTTATCGCCTGATAACAGGTGAGTAAATTGGAATTCGTAGTTCGGCTGATTTTAGAGGAATATTTGTACGTTTCAAAAATGGACACTTTGAAACTTTTCTGGTGAAAACAACACAATGGATTCCTATGGAAGGAAATACAAGTTACTGGTAAGTACGCTTACAATTACTTTTCAGGGTCAGTGCTGGGCTAAAAGATGCAGCCCTGGGTTCTCTCCTGAGAACAGGTCAGTAAATCGGAATTCGTAGTTCGGCTGATTTTAGAGGAATATTTGTAAGTTTCAAAAATGGACACTTAGAAAATTTTCTGGTGAAAACCACACAATGGATTCCTGTGGAAGGAAATACAAGTTACTGGTAAGTTCGCTTAGAATTACTTTTCAGGGTCAGTGCTGGGCTAACAGATGCATCCCTGGGTTCTCTCCTGATAACAGATGAGTAAATTGGAATTCGTAGTTTGGCTGATTTTAGAGGAATATTTGTACGTTTCAAAAATGGGCACAGAAACTTTTCTGGTGAAAACCACACAATGGATTCCTATGGAAGGAAATACAAGTTACTGGTAAGTACGCTTAGAATTACTTTTCAGGGTCAGTGCTGGGCTAACAGATGCAGCCCTGGGTTCTCTCCTGATAACAGATGAGTAAATTGGAATTCGTAGTTCGGCTGATTTTAGAGGAATATTTGTACGTTTCAAAAATGGACACAGAAACTTTTCTGGTGAAAACCACACAATGGATTCCTATGGAAGGAAATACAAGTTACTGGTAAGTACGCTTAGAATTACTTTTCAGGGTCAGTGCTGGGCTAAAAGATGCAGCTCTGGGTTCTCTCCTGATAACAGGAGAGTAAATTCGAATTCTTAGTTTGGCTGATTTTAGAGGAATATTTGTACGTTTCAAACATGGACACTTAGAAACTTTTCTGGTGAAAACCACACAATGGATTCCTATGGAAGGAAATACAAGTTACTAGTAAGTGCGCTTAGAATTACTTTTCAGGGTCAGTGCTGGGCTAAAAGATGCAGAACGGGGTTCCCTCCTGATAACAGGTGAGTAAATTGGAATTCGTAGTTCAGCTGATGTTAGAGGAATATTTGTAAGTTTCAAAAATGGACACTTAGAAACTTTTCTGGTGAAAACCACACAATGGATTCCTGTGGAAGGAAATACAAGTTACTGGTAAGTATGCTTAGAATTACTTTTCAGGGTCAGTGCTGGGCTAACAGATGCAGCCCTGGGTTCTCTCCTGATAACAGGTGAGTAAATTGGAATTCGTAGTTAGGCTGATTTTAGAGGAATATTTGTACAATGGTGAAGGAAGGGGCGGGGCCTGAGGTGACGAGTGCAAACACGCGCTGTGGCGCGTTTTAAGTTGGGGAGTTAATTCCTCTATCCCACCAGGTACCTCCAGGTACCTCCAGTATGCGCCAGGGAGGTGCGTTGCAGAGAGGTGTTCAGAGGCCACGCACCTTTTTACAACACTCTGCAACGCAGCTCCGTGGCGCTTACTGAAGGTATCTGGTGGGCTTGTTGGCCCCTAGGGGACCTCTGGATTGAAGTGGCCCCCTCCTAGGCCACTTATGGCCCCAGGGACCCCATCCCCCGGGGTCTGGCTTCTGTGGGGGGGCCGTGGGGGGTCCCTAATCCCCCCACCTTCCCAGCCGGCTCTCCGCATCCTGCAGGAGCCGGCATTGCTTTTCCACATGGGGAGCAGCTAACATGCTGCTCCCCATGTGGAAAAGCAATCAGCTTTGCTTCATTGAAGCGAGAGCAGGTTTCCCTGCTCTCGCTTCAATGAAGCAAAGTAGTTTGCAATGACAGGGCGGGAGCCGCGAGGCTCCCGCCCTGTCATTGCGAACTACAGTGTCCCGGGGGTGGGCACCCCAGGACACTGCAGGAGCCGGCCCTGGGGGGTGGCGGTCCCCAGGGCCTATTCAAGGCTCCAGGAGGGGGGCCATGTGGCCCCCCTCCCACATTGACAAGTTGCTCTGGGGGGTGGCGGTCCCCGGGGCTGGGGGGGCCTGAGAGCCCCCCATCCCAAATTACTTCAAGCCCCGGGGGGTGGCGGTCCCTGGGGCTGGGGGGGCTGTGAGCCCCCCACCCATTTTCAAGAAGCCCCGGGGGGTGGCGGTCCCCGGGGCTGCGGCGGGGCCATGAGCCCCCCCGCCTATACTATCTTTGAGCCCCGGGGGTGGCGGTCCCCGGGGCAGTGTGGGGGGGATTGGGACCCCCCCACACTTTTTCTTAATTCTGCCCCCGGGATTTGGCCCCCGGGGGCCAATTACCAAAGAGGCGCGGGAGCCCTGCGCTTCTTTTTTTAAAAAATTTCGGCAGAAATTCGCGCTGGGTGCGTGAATCTTGCTGATTTTTAAAAACAAAAAATGCTTTTTTTGGCCCTGGAGGTCCTTGTGGGACCCCCTGAGCAGGCCTAGGAGGTCAGGGTGTTTCTACCCTGCCCACTTTTTGCGTTTTTCACGTTTGTTTTATAGGTTTCTTGTGCCTCGGTTCCACCGAGGCACAAGATGGCTGCCAACACTTCCTGATCTGGAGTGTTGACAGCCAATTAGAATACAGCTTGTGCACGGCAGGGTGCGCGCTGGGTGCGGGGAGGGTGCGCGGATTCTCCGAGGCCATAGATATATCTATGATTTTACTTTTGATTTTTTCAGGAACTACTGAACGGATTTACACCATTTAAGCAAAAGGCACAACTCTGAACTGAGGACTACCTCTTTGCCAAATTTGGTGTAATTCCGTTCAGCAGTTTGGGCTGTAGCTGCGTCAACAGGTCCTATGGGAAAATGCATGGGGAAAACGTGTTTTGGGACCCGCCTTTTTTCTCGGCCCCCGCTTGACGAATCACCGTGAAATTTTCAGGATAGGAGCGGACCGGAGCTGGCCAAAAGTTTGGAAAATTTGGCGAAGATTCGTCAATCGGCGCCAACGTTATCGCAGATAGAATGTTGCGGATTTCCTATGGAAAATAGGTCCTAACTATATCTACCTACTGGCGACCGCCAGTAGGTAAAATATATATATATATATATAAATATATATATATATTATCTCCTGGCGGTCGCCAGTAGATAGTTATAGTTAGGACCGAGTTCCCATAGGAAATCTGAAAATTCTATTTTGAATAACTTTGGCGCCGGTTGACTTATCTTCGTGAAATTTTCAAAACTAATGGGGCGCTCCGCTCAGCTCCTACCCTGAAAGTCTCGGGGTGATTCGTCAAGCGGGGGCTGAGAAAAAAGGGGGGTCCCAAAACGCGTTTTCCCCATGCATTTTCCCGTAGGACCTTTAGTCGAAGGTACAGCCCGAACGGCTGAACTGAATTCCACCAAATTTGGCAAAAAGGTAGCCCTTGGTTCACACTCGTGCCTTTTGCTTAAATGGTGTAAATCCGTTCATTAGTTCCTGAGAAAATCAAAAGTAAAATCACATATATATCTGGGCGGAGCCTAACCACACATCTTATCGTGAGATCTGATTGGCTGTCAGCACTTCATCCAAGAAGTGTTGGCAGCCATCTTGGGACCAATATACATGATAGCACCTCATTAAAAAGCATTGCGGTTAATAGAAGGTTTTAAGACTTTAGTTACATTATAAATCATTTGTTGATGGTAGCATACCCATTTTAGGAATTGTGGTGTGTTCTAAGTGATTTTACCATGTGAAAAAGCCTTCTGCTGTGATATCATGAATCATGTTTGCGAGAAAACTATTTTCTCATGCTTTTCCCACAGAGGTTTGGAAGGTGATCTATAAGCTAAACTGAGAGCATATTTTCTGTAAATTCACATTTTCTTTCTCAGTCATGTGAGAATGAAGTCTGACATTCTCAGTAAAACATATACATCCAACAAGGGCAGAGACTGTCAGTTGATTCCTTTGTGTTCTACTGCAGCTTCCCAGAGTGTTCTAAAGAACAACTAGAGCGCTAACAGTCCTACTTATGACAAACGTATGGCACACCTGAAGCCATCTTGGTTGGAATAAAGTGGTAACTCTTAAAACATTTAATTTAAAAAGGAACAAAATGAGGGGGTTCATTTTGCCATAGAAAGTAGGATTAGTGCTACAGAAAGAAAATTTAGGGCACATTTTGAGTGACTTCTCAAATCCTCTTCTATTTCATTAAAAAATTCTGACATGCAGACTGAAACATGCACTTTCAATACCAGCAGCAGACTTCCCTGGTGAGCAGTAGCTTTACTACAGTTATCTAATAAGCAACTAGAGTGCTAACATTCTGAATTTATGGCAAATGTGTGACACATCTGAATGCCTTCTTGATGGAATCAAAGTAAAAAACTGAAAGTATTTCCTACTGAGGAGACTGTAGTAAATGAGGAAATTAGGAAACATCATAACAAATAAGTCTCCCAAAATGGCCACCAGAGACAAAAGAGCCCAAATGTAGCCCAAATATCACCCAGATGTAGCCCATGTATAGCCCAATGACAGAATGTCCCAGAGTGTTCTAACGAACAACTAGAGCGCTAATAGTCTTACTTATGACAAAAGTATGGCACACCTGAAGCCATCTTGATTGGAATAAAGTGGTAACACTTAAAACATTTAATTTACAAAGGAACAAAATGAGGGGGTTCATTTTGCCATAGAAATTATGATTAGTTCTGCAGAAAGAAAAATTAGGGCACATTTTGACTTCTCAAATCCTCTTCTATTTCATAAAAAAATTCTGACATGCAGACTGAAACATGCACTTTGAATACCAGCAGCAGACTTCCCTGGTGAGCAGTAGCTTTACTACAGTGATCTAATGAGCAACTAGAGTGCTAACATTCAGAATTTATGGCAAATGTGTGACACATCTGAATGCCTTCTTGATGGAACCAAAGTAAAAAACTGAACGTATTTCCTACTGAGGAAACTGCAGTAAATGAGGAAATTAGGAAACTTCATAACAAATAAATCTCCCAAGATGGCCACCAGAGACAAAAGAGCCCAAATGTAGCCCAAATATCACCCAGATGTAGCCCAAGTATAGCCCAATGACAGAATGTCCCAGAGTGTTCTAACGAACAACTAGAGCGCTAACAGTCTTACTTATGACAAAAGTATGGCACACCTGAAGCCATCTTGATTGGAATAAAGTGGTAACACTTAAAACATTTAATTTACAAAGGAACAAAATGAGGGGGTTCATTTTGCCATAGAAATTATGATTAGTTCTGCAGAAAGAAAAATTAGGGCACATTTTTACTTCTCAAATCTTCTTCTATTTCATAAAAACATTCTGACATGCAGACTGAAACATGCACTTTGAATACCAGCAGCAGACTTCCCTGGTGAGCAGTAGTTTTACTACAGTGATCTAATGAGCAACTAGAGTGCTAACATTCAGAATTTATGGCAAATGTGTGACACATCTGAATGCCTTCTTGATGGAACCAAAATAAAAAACTGAAAGTATTCCCACTCAGGAGACTGCAGTAAATGAGGAAATTAGGAAACTTAATAACAATAAATCTCCCAAGATGGCCACCAGAGACAAAAGAGCCCAAATGTAGCCCAAATATCACCCAGATGTAGCCCAAGTATAGCCCAATGACAGGAGTGTGCAAAACACTTATTTGTTGTGTATTTGCAGTTTTATATAGTGCAGACTTGTCAGGTATTGGAGTGCTTTACATGAGCATTGGTTACATCACACAAGATCAAATTCCTTTTGGTTGTAGACATGGGGAGATTAAGTGATTTGACCAGAATCACAGAATGTTGTGCTGAAGCAGAAACTCCAACCTGGTTCCCCAGTTGCAAAGTCTGCAGCTCTGGAAGTAACACCACATCCTCTCCCCTAGGTGCAACATTTAATCAAGCGGTCAACTGGATAAAAAAACATAAGGATTACAAATAATTTAAAAGTTCTTTGTCGCTATTTGAAAACTCAGAAAATATGTCCTCATTTTAGATTTTTAGAGCACTAACCATAATTTTGATGCAAATAAGACCCTCTCATATATGTAATTTCTAAAGGAAATACTCTAGGTATTACAGTTTTGATTACATCAAGATGACGTCAGGCGTTCCACACTTTTGTAATAGATATAGAATGTTAGCAATCTAGTTGTTCATTGGGATACTGTTGAGAGGCAGAGGCCAGGGGCACGGACTCTGAAAATTGAAGGCAGGTATGAGAGTGCAGATGCAACAATTTGACCACACTGGGCAGGCAGGAAGGGCAGTGCCAGCACAACAGACTATGGAGGGCAGTGGAAAGGGGGTCAGGGGCAACAAACCAACAATACAGGACTGGCAAGAGAGGCTGTGGCAATATAATAGACCATTGTGTGCAAAAGGAAGAGGCAGTGGTAGTACAACCATACATGCCAACAGACCCGTTTCAGCCAGGAAACGTCCAATGTTTTTAAGCTCAAATGGGCTTTATTTGATCTGTCTCCTATCAACAATCTCCTCTTTTTCAATGTAACTCAAAGGGGAAAATCAATACCCCAGTTTTTTTTCAAGTTCTCCCTCTTAACAAGTTCAAAATGTTCGCAAGCATGGTACATTGGATCATGGTAGGTAGGAGGAATTGGGGTAGGGACATGGACTCGGATAACAGAGGACAGGAGGGACATGGAGAGGTGCACCAAACTGACCCTACAGGGCAGGCATCAGGGTTTGCAGCAGCACAATACACCACACAGCGCATGCAGGACGGGAGTGCAGCACAACAATCCATAGAAAGCAATAGGGAGGGGACAGGACCATGCACATGGACAACAGAGAACAGAGGGGAAAGAGGCAATGGTAGCTAGCTGACCATAATGGACAGACAGGAGTGAAAGCTGCAGCATAACAGACCATAAAGGGCAGGAGGGACGGATCAGGGGCATTACAATGGAACAGACGAGCCAGGAGGGAGGGAATAGGGGTCTGCACATGGAAAAAGAGGGCTGGGGGCAAGGGGGCAGGGCAGGAGCAGCAAGATGACCATGGAGGTCAGGCAGGATGGGCACTAGAAACAAGACACACCATGGAGAGCAACAATGAGACTATGATGGCATACACACAGACCACGGGGGGAAGGTGGGAGGGGGTCAGGGGCAGCTAGCTGATCACACAGGGAAGGTGGGAGGGGCCATGGCAGCACAGAAGACCATGCATGGCAAGCGGGAGGGTTAGTGGCAGCACAATGGCTATGATGGGCAAGAAGGAGGGTGCAGGGGCATGCACAAAGGACCATGGAGGATAGAAAGGAGGGTCAGGACCTGGGCACAGACAAGAGAGTTCAGGGGAAGGGGCCTCACAACAGACCGCATGGGGCAGGCAGGAGGAGCAGTTGCAGCACATAGACCAGGGAGGGCAGAAGGGTGTGGCAGTAAAATGGACCATGGAGGACAGGAGGAAGGGGACAGGGGCATGGCATGTGGACAGGAAGTGTGGAGGTGGCAGGGACAGGTTACAGTCATCTGACAATGGTAGGCAGGTGGGAGGGGAGTGGCAGCTCAACAGAACACTCAGAGTAGATAGGAGTGACAGGTCCATGGAACATGGTGGCCAAAAAGGATGGAGCAGGGGCATGCACAAAGACATCGGAGGGCAGGGGGAAGGAGAATAGAAGCAGCAAGCTAAGCACAGAGGCTAAGCAGGAGGTCAATGATGGGCCATAGAATTGGAAAATGGAGGGCAGGAGGAGTTGACTGGTACATCATGCTAAATGGAGAGCAGTGGCAGCACATCAGACCATGCATGGCAGGAGGGAGGAGGCTAGTCCATGGATTCAGACAACAGAGGATAGGGAGGAGGTGGATGGGGCAGCAGGCTAACTGTTCAGAGAAGGTGGGTATTAGGAACGTTATTGTTTTTAAAATGTGTGTCTGTGCGAACTACTTAAAATATAAACAAGTATGCAGCATAATCTCACTTTTATTCAGGAAGAAGAGGACGTTTTTGACTGTGACTCCGGATTGACTTGGCAGAAACACCGCCTGACCCTCCACCCCCCCATCGCAAAATGTAATACCCGTGAAAAGGGTAGGTGGTCGCAGTGTTATATAGAACATAGTCCTGAGAGCACGATTGAAAATGAAAACTAGATGTAGTATATGGTATAAACTATGCACCAAAAAGGGTGTTATAAGATGAACCGGGGCGTTAAATATAATATGCAATACATTGTGCGCAATGACAGATTCATTGGAGAGCGCGAGATAGCACAGGCACTAGCGCGTGCTATGCGATAGGCGCCTTGGAGTGTAATATGCACAGGGTAGTGTTGTGTAACCTCACTAGTCTCTAAAGTTGTAATATAAAATATGTGCTGGGGAGTGTAACGTTGCATATGCACTATGACAAAGATATGGATCCCAGATTGCAATATGTATGGCATAGCGCTGTGCGTTATAACATAGGCATCGAGGAAGGCACGTTAGATGGGGCAATATAACCCGTGCGAAGGCAAGTGTGGCATGACATATTCACGGGGTGGTGTTACAGTGCACATGGGCTAGAGAGTGTCATAGCATACGCATTAGCTGGTGGAATACAACACAGAGGTGTGAGGCACTCGGCGGGCACTGGTGGGTGTAACACAGCATTGGGATCAGCCAGGAGCACGCTGTGACTCTCAAGTGAGGTTCGTCTCCTTTCCAGAGAGTAAAATAAAAAGTATTACACATCCGGCGGGGGATGTGTGTTTTATTAACCGTGAGGGGGGTTTCTTGCATAGTATGGTCGAATTTTTGTCGTATCCGCTTTGAATGGCTTGGTGTGCGTGTATATTAAATGTGCCCGTCAATAGCTACCCATGTTTGTATAAATAAACGACAAGGGTGTATACTTGGAGAGTACCCACCGGCGGGGGCGCCGGGATTAGGCACGGTAGGGCGTCAGACACGTCAGAGCTTCACTAGCGGTGTAAATACATTCCATGTGGATTCATTCTATGCATAGTCGCCTTTTAATGAATATCACGCAAATCGTCATGGTGATAGGTACATACGGTTTGTCCAGAATGTCCTAGGTTTTTCTATAAATATATTTATTAAAAAAATAATAAAAAACAAAGGCCGGCCCCGGGGGATGGGCTCCCTGGGGCCATAAGTGGCCTGAGGAGGGGGACAACGCAGCCCCCTCCTATAGAATAAAAAAAAAAAAGGCCATGACCCGGGGGTTGGGGTCCCCGGGGCCGATTAAGGCCTTGGGAGGGCCAAATTAATTTTTTTCAACAAAATAAATTAGGGTGCAGGCCCTGGGGGATGGGGTCCCCAGGGCCAGTAAATTAGAAAAAGAAGGGGGGCCACACAGCCCTCCTTCTTAAAAAAATAAAATAAATAAAAGACCGGCATCGTGCCGGAGGCCACGCCCCCTCCGTGCAGCACTCTGCAAACGCGCCCCCTGGCCAGTTGTAAGTTGGGGAATTAATTCCCCTTCAATACTCAGGGTCCTTGAGGGCCAACTAGCCCAACAGGTATCTCCAGTATGCGCCAGGGAGCTGCGTTGCAGACAGGTGTTCTGAGGCCATGCCCCTTTTTACACCTCTATGCAACACAGCTCTGTGGCGCTTACTGGAGGTACCTAGTGGGCTAGTTTGACCCTAGGGACCCTTAGGATTCAAGGGGACTTAATCTCTCAATTTAGAACGGCCACAGGGTGCGTTTACACAGTGGTGAAGGGAGGGGACGGGGCCTGAGGTTACGTGTGCAAACACGCCCTGTGGCGCGTTTTAAGTTGGGGAAATAATTCCCTTTCAATCCTGAGGGACCCTGGGGGCCAACTAGACCACCAGGTGCTTCCAATAAGCGCCACTGCTCTGCGTTGCAGAGAGGTGGTGCAGGCCGTGCCCCTTTTTACACCTCTCTGCAATGGCACTTACTGGATGTACCTAGTGGGCTATTTTGCCCCTAGGGATCCTCAGGATTCAAGGGGACTTAATCTCCCAACTTAAAAAACGGCCACATGGCATGTTTACACAGTGGGGAAGGGAGGGGACGGGACCTGAGGTGACGTGTGCAAACACGCCCTATGGCGCTTTTTAAGTTGGGGAAATAATTCCCCTTCAATCCTGAGGGCCCCTGGGGGCTAACTAGCCAACAGGGTGCTTCCAGTGAGTGCCACTGAGCTGCGTTGCAGAGAGGTGGTCCAGGCCATGCCACTTTTTACACCTCTCTGCAACGCAGCTCTGTGGCGCTTACTGGAGGTACCTAGTGGTCTAGTTGGACCCTAGGGACCCTCAGGATTCAAGGAGACTTAATCTCCCAACTTAAAACGGCCACAGGGCGTGCTTACACAGTGGGGAAGTGAGGGGACAGGGCCTGAGGTGACGTGTGCAAACACGCCCTGTGGCGCGTTTTAAGAGGTAGTTTTAATCCCCTTCCCTATTATATACTAGGGGCTTACAGAGGAGGTCATGCTGATCACAGAGGGGACACCAACGCATAGTGTTCCCAAGTGTATGTAGGTGTTTTCACTGTATTCTGAGTGTCTTTTAACATAGCACTGGCTCTAGGACTGGTTAGTCAGACTCAGTTACCACCAGTATCCATCTGAAAAAGTTGAGGGTACAGGATGATTTTGCAACAAGGCTTCTTTCTGCTCTTCTGTTTGTTCTTTCTGCACTTTATCCTTCTTCCTGCACTTTTCTTCGTATTTGAGGACTTCTGTTGCTTCTTTCTGCATTTCTTTTTTTTATTTCTGTGCGTTTTTTCTTCTTTCTTCACATGTCCTATCTCTGTAGGCATAGTTAGAAATTAGCATTTAAAAAACCTTTGAAATTCACTGAAAAAACCATAGGTTTCAGGCACGTTATAGTTAGGAATTAGCATTTAAAAAACCTTAGAAATTCACTGAAAAAACCATAGGTTTCAGCGGCGTTATAGTTAGCTGGACTTTTCACTCGTACAAAACCATTGAAATTCCCCCGTTATAGTTAGTTCAGCTAACTATAACTCGCGCGCACGCAATGCACTGCTGATGACGTCACATATTACATCACTCATGACATGGTCAGTGACATCACTCATGACATCACTGATGACATCCCAAATGACATCACTGATGACATCATCAAGTGAATGTGTGTTTTTCTGAAAATTACATATGTTTTATATATGTATATCTCAAGGTCGATGGAAGAATAAATGGGTATATAAGTGTCTAAATTGATGATTTTTTTGTTGAAAAATTGATTGTATAACTGACTGATTAAGTGTATCTTAGTGAATACATGGCTTAGTGAGTAATGTTTAAATATGTAAATATCTGTATCAGTCTCTCACTTTGTGTATAAGTGGCTGCATGGGTTGGTGAGTAGCTACAGGAGTGTCTATATAGGTTATTGGTTGGTTTTTTGAGTATCAGTATGAGTGTCTGAGTGTCTGTATGGTTCGGTGGGGGTATTACGTAGTGCATAGGTGCATGAATGAGTGACTCACTGTTTGTATGTGTTGAAGACAGCATGTGTGCAGGACTGTATGGGTGGATGAGTGTGTGCAAGGGTGTGTTAGTGAGTGAATGACTGTCTCAATAGTGTCTTTATGAGTAACTACATATGTTTTAAACTAGTATATGTGACTATTGGTGTATATAAGTGAGTATATGTGAGAGTGAGAGATTGGAAGAGTTCCTGTATGAATAAGTATGTGTTTCTATAAGTGATTGTTTAAAAGACTAAGTATGTGTAAGTTTCTGTAGAAGTAAGTGTGGTGGTGTGTGTATAACTGTATATGCAAGTAAATGGATGTTTGATTCTTTATTAGCATGAGTGACTATGTGTGTGAGTAACTCTATGGATGAGTGGCATTGTGAAACAGGATGTACAGGTGTATGAGTACATATGATGAGTGAGTATATGTATGAGTGACTGTATAGGACTGTTGGTGAATGAGTGGATGTGTATGTGGATCTTAGAATTGCTGAATAGGTTGTTGTAACTGATATTGGTATGTCCATTGTTTTGAAAATTTTAGTTTCTATTTTTGAATGTGTGTATCAAAGGTTATATTAGGGGAGAGGAGGTCTGCCACTCTATCACAAGGATGATGTCATCAGTGATGTCATTTGAGATGTCATCAGTGATGTCATGAGTGATGTCACTGACCATGTAATGAGTGATGTAATATGTGACGTCATCAGCAGTGCATTGCGTGCGCGCGAGTTATAGTTAGCTGAACTAACTATAACGGGGGAATTTCAATGGTTTTGTACGAGTGAAAAGTCCAGCTAACTATAACGCCCCTGAAACCTATGGTTTTTTCAGTGAATATATATATATATATTCACTGACAAAACCATAGGTTCCAGGCACGTTATAGTTAGGAATTAGCATTTAAAAAACCTTAGAAATTCACTGAAAAAAACCATAGGTTTCAGGGGCGTTATAGTTAGCTGGATTTTTCACTCATACAAAACCATTGAAATTCCCCCGTTATAGTTAGTTCAGCTAACTATAACTCGCGCACACGCAATGCACTGCTGATGACGTCACATATTACATCACTCATGACATGGTCAGTGACATCACTCATGACATCACTGATGACATCTCAAATGACATCACTGATGACATCATCCAGTGAATGTGTGTTTTTCTGAAAAGTACATATGTTTTATATATGTATATCTCAAGGTCGATGGAAGAATAAATGGGTATATAAGTGTCTAAATGGATGATTTGTTTTTGAAAAATTGATTGTATAACTGACTGATTAAGTGTATGTTAGTGAATACATGGCTTAGTGAGTAATGTTTAAATGTGTAAATATCTGTATCAGTCACTCACTTTGTGTATAAGTGGCTGCATGGGTTGGTGAGTAGCTACATGAGTGTCTATATAGGTTATTATTTGTTTTTTTGAGTATAAGTATGAGTGTCTGAGTGTCGGTATGGTTCAGTGGGGGGTATTACGTAGTGCATAGGTGCATGAATGAGTGACTCACTGTTTGTATGTGTTGAAGACAGCATGTGTGCAGGACTGTATGGGTGGATGAGTGTGTGCATGGGTGTGGTAGTGAGTGATAGACTGTCTCAATAGTGTCTTTATGAGTAACTACATATGTTTTAAACTAGTATATGTGACTATTGGTGTATATAAGTGAGTATATGTGAGAGTGAGAGATTGAAAGAGTTCCTGTATGAATAAGTATGTGTTTCTATAAGTGATTGTTTAAAAGACTAAGTATGTGTAAGTTTCTGTAGAAGTAAGTGTGGTGGTGTGTGTATAACTGTATATGCAAGTAAATGGATGTTTGATTCTTTATTAGCATGAGTGAATATGTGTGTGAGTAACTCTATGGATGAGTGGCGTTGTGTAACAGGATGTATAGGTGTGTGAGTACATATGATGAGTGAGTACATGTATGAGTGACTGTATAGGACTGTTGGTGAATGAGTGGATGTGTATGTGGATCTTAGAATTACTGAATAGGTTGTTGTAACTGGTATTGGTATGTCCATTGTTTTGAACATTATAGTTTCTATTTTTGAATGTGTGTATCAAAGGTTATATTAGGGGAAGAGGAGGTCTGCCACTCTATCACAAGGATGATGTCATCAGTGATGTCATTTGAGATGTCATCAGTGATGTCATGAGTGATGTCACTGACCATGTCATGAGTGATGTAATATGTGACTTCATCAGCAGTGCATTGCAGGCGCGCGAGTTATAGTTAGCTGAACTAACTATAACGGGGGAATTTCAATGGTTTTGTGCGAGTGAAAAGTCCAGCTAACTATAACGCCCCTGAAACCTATGGTTTTTTCAGTGAATTTCGAAGGTTTTTTAAATGCTAATTTCTAACTATGCCTACAGAGATAGGACATGTGAAGAAAGAAGAAAAAACGCACAGAAAGAAAAAAAGAAATGCAGAAAGAAGCAACAGAAGTCCTCAAAGACGAAGAAAAGTGCAGGAAGAAGGATAATGTGCAGAAAGAACAAACAGAAGAGCAGAAAGAAGCCTTGTTGCAAAATCATCCTGTACCCTCAACTTTTTCAGACGGATACTGGTGGTAACTGAGTCTGACTAACCAGTCCTAGAGCCAGTGCTATGTTAAAAGGCACTCAGAATACAGTGAAAACACCTACATACAATAGGGAACACTATGCGTTGGGGTCCCCCTGTGATCAGCATGACCTCCTCTGTAAGCCCCTAGTATATAATAGGGCAGGGGATTAAAACTACCTCTTAAAACGCGCCACAGGGCGTGTTTGCACACGTCACCTCAGGCCCCGTTTCCCTCACTTCCCCACTGTGTAAACATGCCCTGTGGCCGTTTTAAGTTGGGAGATTAAGTCCCCTTGAATCCTGAGGGTCCCTAGGGTCCAACTAGACCACTAGGTACCTCCAGTAAGCGCCACAGAGCTGCGTTGCAGAGAGATGTAAAAAGGGGCACGGCCTAGACCACCTCTCTGCAACGCAGCGGAGTGGTGCTTACTGGAAGCACCTGGTGGGCTAGTTGGCCCCCAGGGTCCCTCAGGATTTAAGGGGAATTATTTCCCCAACTTAAAATGCGCCACAGGGCTTGTTGGCACACGTTAACTCAGGCCCCATCCCCTCCCTTCACCACTGTGTAAACACGCCCTGTGGCCGTTTTTAGTTGGGAGATTAAGTTCATTTGAATCCTGAGGGTCCCTAGGGTCCAAATAGCCCACTAGGTACCTCCAGTATGCACCACAGAGCTGCGTTGCAGAGAGGTGTAAAAAGTGGCACGGCCTGGACCACCTCTCTGCAACGCAGCTCAGTGGCGCTTACTGGAAGCACCTGGTGGGCTAGTTAGCCCCCAGGGGCCCTCAGGATTGAAGGGGAATTATTTACCCAACTTAAAACGTGCCACAGGGCTTGTTTGCACACGTTAACTCAGGCCCCATCCCCTCCCTTCACCACTGTGTAAACACGCCCTGTGGCCGTTTTTAGTTGGGAGATTAAGTTAATTTGAATCCTGAGGGTTCCTAGGGTCCAACTAGCCCACTATGTTATGTTATGTTATGTTAAATTAAATTTATTAAGCGCACGTACGCCCGTAGGCTTCATGGCGCTGTGGAAGACTAGCAAAACATAACATGTGACAGAAAGAGAGAAAATTTAACTAAGGATAAGCTTGCTTAAAGAGCCAAGTCTTAAAAGCCTGTCTAAAGGCTAACAGATCTTCGTGGAGTCTTAGTGGCAGTGGCAAGGAGTTCCACAGGGAGGAAGCTAGGAAGTGGAAAGATCCTCCTCCCTGGCGTTGTTTCCTGATCCGGGGCACGACTAACAAATTCTTTTGGCCAGAACGGAGAGCACGGGAGGGAGTGTAACTGACCAGCAGGCAGCTAATGAATCCAGGGCCCTTACCTTGTAGAGCCCTGAAGATAATGCATCCCGCTTTAAATGCTGCTCTCTGCGCTACAGGCAGCCAGTGGAGACTGGCCAGTCCAGGTCTAATAGACTGCCACTTAGGAATTTTACAGATCAACCTGGCCGCTTGGTTCTGAACCAGTTGGAGTCTCTTGAGCTGCCCCGCCGGTAGGCCCAGATATAAACTATTGGAATAATCCAAACGGGACAGCACAAGAGCAATGATGACCTGAATCAGAGCAGGGTGGGTTAAAAGGTGGGCGATCTTCTTAATCTTGCGAAGTTGGAAGAAACTTGCAGATACCACAGTCCCTACCTGGCTTTTGAGCGAAAGATCTTCATTAAAAGTGATACCTAAGCTCTTAACTGTTTGGGATTTAGCTGGAGGATCTCCCATTTCTGGAGGCCAGAAGTGTGGTCCCCAATGCAGTTCACTCTTCCCAGGCAAAATCAGTTCAGTTTTGCCTGGGTTGAGTTTCAGATGATTTAGGCCCATCCATCTCTGAATGTGAACCATGACCTCCCGAAATTCGGTGGCAGCGCCAGGGGAGTCCAGACAGAAGATCAGTTGCAGATCATCTGCATAGTTAAGAATTAAGGCGCTAAACTTTTTTAATGAAAATAACAAGGGTCGTAAGTACAAATTAAACAAAAGTGGGGACAGGGACGAGCCTTGGGGGACTCCACATTCATTTTTGATTTTGGGCGCTGTAAAAGTTCCCAATCTCACTGCCTGGGTACGCTCCGAGATAAATGACTTCAGCCATCTAAGTGCCGAGCCTCTCAGGCCAGCCTGTTCGACACGGTCGACCAAGATGGTGTGGTCGACCGTGTCGAATACGGCCGAAAGGTCGAGAAGTACCAATGCTTGGTGAATGTCCCTATCTGCATTGCTTCTTAGTACATTCTGGACCGCCAGTGTCACCATCTCGGTTGAATGCCCTGGTCGAAACCCAGCTTGGTTATGCTCCAGATATCCAGTGGTTTCAACGAAGCTAGAAAGACAGCTAGCAACGTGTGCCTCCAGGATTTTTGATAGGAAAGGCAGCAGGGATATCGGGCGGTAATTAGATGGATCGTGAGGATCAAGACTGGGTTTTTTGATCAGGGGAATCAATAGAGCATGCTTAAATCCTGCCGGTACCTTTCCCTGGTTAAGTGAGTCGTTAAGCAGAGAGAGGATCCCGTGAGGGATAGAGTGCCCAATCTCTGTAAAAATGTGGGGTGGGCAGATGTCATCGGGTGATCCAGACTTAACCCGTGCCAGGAGAGTTGAAAAAGTTTTAGCATCTATAGCAGGAAGGGTGTCTAATGTAGTGGGGTTATTAAAAATATCATCTAAAGGAGACGATTTAGGAGAGCTAGCAATGTTGCGTTTTATATTTACA
This sequence comes from Triturus cristatus, assembly GCF_964204655.1. Lineage (NCBI taxonomy): Eukaryota > Metazoa > Chordata > Amphibia > Caudata > Salamandridae > Triturus > Triturus cristatus. Next base: position 887,327,904 of record NC_140594.1, read on the forward strand.
ATTTTCTCTCTGAAAAAATCATTCAGAGAGTCACACAACTTCTGGGTAGGGGCTATTGATGGGGCTGTCCTATCATCGTCACAGAGCTCGTTGACTATGTTAAAAATATCTTTAGTTTTATTTGAGGAATTTAAAATTTTTTGAGAAAAATAGTCAGATTTATGTTGGAGCAAGATTTTTTGGAACTCCTTTCTTGCGGTACAGTACACTGTCCTGGCTTGAGGGGAGTAGCTTTGTCTCCATTTCCGTTCCTTCTGTCGAACTCCCAGTTTAAGATCTTTCAGTTCTTGGGAGAACCATTTGTGTGCTTCATTTCCTCTAACATTAGGGACCCGTACTAAGGGGGCTGAGAGGTCAGCTGCGTTAAGTAACCAGTTAGACAGCGCTCTCTCGCTAGTGTCCAGATCATCGTACGATGGTGGTACGGTTTTGTTTAAAATGTCAATAAATCCCGGAAGGTCCATAGATTTCCATTTGCGGAATTCTTTGCTCTTGCATGGCTTGGGTTTGACATTTCCGCCTACTTCTAGTGTGAAATAGATGATGAAATGATCCGACCAGATACATGGGCTGATGACTGGATTGGATAAAGATAGATTATGCGTCCATATCTGGTCCAAGCTGTGACCTTTCTGGTGAGTGGGTACATGGATGTGCTGATTTAGATTCAGGTCTGTTAGCAAATCTATCAATTCAGCAGCTTGAGTATCTGTGCCTATGCTATCAAGCCAGTAATTTAGGTCCCCGATAAGGATGATTTTAGAGTAGCTGACTACATATGAAGCCAGCTGCTCTGCCAGAATGGATGGATATTTGGCCATGTATTGGGGGGGTCGGTAAATCAGGACCAGAATGAGGGACCCACTTTCAGTGTCGAGATTAATCACCAAGTTCTCAGTGTCCGGAAGGATCAAAGAAGGCAGTTGCCTGACCTGAAGGGATTTCAAGATTATAGCTGCTACTCCACCTCCGGCCTTCCCAGGTGTACGGTTGGCCGTCAGAATATAGTATTCTGCAGGAAGAGCCACGAGTACGTCGGGGAGGGAGTGAGGGGTTAGCCAAGTTTCAGCTAATAAGAAGATGTCAGGTTTTACCTCCTTCAGGAAAAGAAAAATGTCTATCTGGTTTTTGACCAGGGACCGAGTATTGAGGTAGTAGCAGCGCAAGCTGTGTTTTACAGAGGGTGCAGTTTGAGGCTCAGGAAAAGGTTGTTTTAAAGGCTGAGCATGAGGCACAGCATTGATGGAAGAGGAAAGCCCTAGGCTTTGAATGCAAGTCAATGTGCGTGGGGCTAGGGAGTGCTTACAGGGACCATCAAGATTGTGAGGGCGTAAAAGCAGGAGTTCCTGAGATGAGTATTTATAAAAATGGCCAGGAGGAGTGGGCTCGGGTCCCGGTCGGCCGCGGACGGGCGCAGACGGGCTTAACTCAGGCGCAACTCCGGCGCGCCTCCGTCGCGCCCGCTGCGCTCGTCCGCTGCGCTGACACATGATGGCCCGTTTAAGTAGGGGCGGTACTCGTGGGGGTGTGGCCAAGATGACCGTGGCCTCGCCTCACCCGAGCAGCCCAATCCAAGATGTCGGCCCCAGCTGCTGCGAGCCGCCGCTGTGTTCAGCGCTGTGCCGTGCCGGTGCACTCAGAAGGAGTGGAAGGTGAGCGTCAGGATTTCCGTGGGGGAGGAGATGAGCAGAGAAGATTAAAAGCGCGCCTCTGCGTTTTATGCAGGAGCGCTAGTTAAGACAGCGTCTCTTCCTGGGAAACAAGTCAGGTAGTGCAGCTTCCTTTAGCTACAGGCGCGGACCCCCTGCCACAGGGTCAGCCGCCTGCTAGTGCCAAAGGATTGCAATGAACAGTGCTCCTAAGTAGGGGCGGTACTCGTGGGGGTGTGGCCAAGATGACCGTGGCCTCGCCTCACCCGAGCAGCCCAATCCAAGATGTCGGCCCCAGCTGCTGCGAGCCGCCGCTGTGTTCAGCGCTGTGCCGTGCCGGTGCACTCAGAAGGAGTGGAAGGTGAGCGTCAGGATTTCCGTGGGGGAGGAGATGAGCAGAGAAGATTAAAAGCGCGCCTCTGCGTTTTATGCAGGAGCGCTAGTTAAGACAGCGTCTCTTCCTGGGAAACAAGTCAGGTAGTGCAGCTTCCTTTAGCTACAGGCGCGGACCCCCTGCCACAGGGTCAGCCGCCTGCTAGTGCCAAAGGATTGCAATGAACAGTGCTCCTAAGTAGGGGCGGTACTCGTGGGGGTGTGGCCAAGATGACCGTGGCCTCGCCTCACCCGAGCAGCCCGATCCAAGATGTCGGCCCCAGCTGCTGCGAGCCGCCGCTGTGTTCAGCGCTGTGCCGTGCCGGTGCACTCAGAAGGAGTGGAAGGTGAGCGTCAGGATTTCCGTGGGGGAGGAGATGAGCAGAGAAGATTAAAAGCGCGCCTCTGCGTTTTATGCAGGAGCGCTAGTTAAGACAGCGTCTCTTCCTGGGAAACAAGTCAGGTAGTGCAGCTTCCTTTAGCTACAGGCGCGGACCCCCTGCCACAGGGTCAGCCGCCTGCTAGTGCCACTAGGTACCTCCAGTATGCGCCACAGAGCTGCGTTGCACAGAGGTGTAAAAAGTGGCACGGCCTGGACCACCTCTCTGCATCGCAGCTCAGTGGCGCTTACTGGAAGCACCTGGTGGGCTAGTTAGCCCCCAGGGGCCCTCAGGATTGAAGGGGAATTATTTCCCCAACATAAAACGCGCCATAGGGCATGTTTGCACACGTCACCTCAGGCCCCGTCCCCTTCCTTCCCCACTGTGTAAACATGCCCTGTGGACATTTTTTAAGTTGGGAGATTAAGTCCCCTTGAATCCTGAGGATCCCTAGGGGCAAAATAGCCCACTACGTACGTCCAGTAAGCGCCATTGCAGAGAGATGTAAAAAGGGGCACGGCCTGCACCACCTCTCTGCAACGCAGAGCAGTGGCACTTACTGGAAGCACCTGGTGGCCTAGTTGGCCCCCATGGTCCCTCAGGATTGAAAGGGAATTATTTCCCCAACTTAAAACGCGCCACAGGGCGTGTTTGCACATGTCACCTCAATCCCCGTCCCCTCCCTTCACCATTGTGTAAATGCGCCCTGTGGCCGTTCGAAGTTGAGAGATTAAGTCCCCAAGAATCCTAAGGGTCCCTTGGGTCAAACTAGCCCACTAGGTACCTCCAGTAAGCGCCACAGAGCTGCGATGCATAGAGGTGTAAAAAGGGGCGTGGTCTCAGAACACCTGTCTGCAACGTAGCTCCCTGGCGCACACTGGAGATACCTGTTGGGCTAGTTGGCCCTCAGGGACCCTCAGTATTGAAGGGGAATTAATTCCCCAACTTACAACTGGCCAGGGGGCACGTTTGCAGAGTGCTGCACGGAGGGGGCGTGGCCTCCAGCGCAATGCCGGTCTTTTATTTATTTTATTTTTTTAAGAAGGAGGGCTGTGTGGCCCCCCTTCTTTTTCTAATTTACTGACCCTGGAGACCCCATATCCCAGGGCCTGCACCCTAATTTTTTTGTTGAAAAAAATACATTTGGCCCTCCCAAGGCCTTAATCGGCCCCGGGGACCCCAACCCCCGGGTCATGGCCTTTTTTTAATTTAAATTCTTTAGGAGGGGGCTGCGTTGCACCCCTCCTCAGGCCACTTATGGCTCCGGGGACCCCATCCCCCGGGGCCGGCCTTTGTTTTTTATTATTTTAAATATATATATATTTATAGAAACACCTAGGACATGCTGGACAAACCGTATGTACCTATCACCATGACGATTTGCGTGATATTCATTAAAAGGCGACTATGCATAGAATGAATCCACATGGAATGTATTTACACCGCTAGTGAAGCTCTGACGTGTCTGACGCCCTACCGTGCCTAATCCCAGCGCCCCCGCCGGTAGGTACTCTCCAAGTAGACACCCTTGTCGTTTATTTATACAAACATGGGTAGCTATACACGCACACCAAGCCATTCAAAGGGGATTCGACAAAAATTCGACCAAACTATGCAAGAAACTCCCCTCACGGTTAATTAAAAACACATCCACTGCCGGATGTGTAATACTTTTTATTTTACTCTCTGGAAAGGAGACAAACCTCACTTGAGAGTCACAGCGTGCTCCTGGCTGAGCCCAATGCTGTGTTACACCCACCAAGGCCCGCCGATTGCCTCAAACCTCTGTCTTGTATTCCACCAGCTAGTGCGTATGCTATGACACTCTCTAGCCCATGTGCACTGTAACACCACCCCGTGAATATGTCATGCCACACTTGCCTTCGCACGGGTTATATTGCCCCATCTAACGTGCCTTCCTCGATATGTATGTTATAACGCACAGCGCTATGCCATACATATTACAATCTGGGATCCATATCTTTGTCACAGTGCATATGCAACGTTACACTCCCCAGCACATATTTTATATTACAACTTTAGAGACTAGTTATGCTATACAACACTGCCCTGTGCATATTACACTCCAAGGCGCATATCGCATAGCACGCGCTAGTGCCTGTGCTATCTCGCGCTCTCCAATGAATCTGTCATTGCGCACAATGTATTGCATATTATATTTCACGCCCCGGTTCATCTTATATCACACTTTTTGGTGCATAGTTTATACCATATACTACATCTAGTTTTCATTTTCAATCGTGCTCTCAGGACTATGTTCTATATAACACTGCGTCCACCTACCCTTTTCACGGGCATTACATTTTGCGATGGGGATGGAGGGTCAGGGGGTGTTTCTGCCAAGTGAGCCCGGAGTCACAGTCACAAACGTCCTCTTCTTCCTGAATAAAAGTGAGATTATGCTGCATACTTGTTCATATTTTAAGTAGTTCGCACAGACACACATTTTAAAAACAATAAAGTTCCTAATACCCACCTTCTCTGAACAGTTAGCTTGCTGCCCCATCCACCTCCTCCCTATCCTCTGTTGTCTGAATCCATGGACTAGCCTCCTCCCTCCTGCCATGCATGGTCTGATGTGCTGCCACTGCCCTCCATTTAGCATGATGTACCAGTCCACTCCTCCTGCCCTCCATTGCCCAATTCTATGGCCCATCATTGACCTCCTGCTTAGCCTCTGTGCTTAGCTTGCTGCCCCCATTCTCCTTCCCCCTGCCCTCGGATGTCTTTGTGCATGCCCCTGCTCCATCCTTTTTGCCCACTATGTTCCATGGACCTGCCACTCCTATCTACTCTGAGTGTTCTGTTGAGCTGCCACTCCCCTCCCACCTGCCTAGCATTGTCAGATGACTGTAACCTGTCCCTGCCACCTCCCCCCTGCCTGTCCACATGCCATGCCCCTATACCCTTCCTCCTGTCCTCCATGGTCCATTTTACTGCCACACCCTTCTGCCCTCCCTGATCTGTTGTGCTGCAACTGCTCCTCCTGCCTGCCCCGCGCGGTCTGTTGTGAGGCCCCTTCCCCTGAACTCTCTTGTCTGTGCCCAGGTCCTGACCCTTCCTTCTATCCTCCATGGTCCTTTGTGCATGCCCCTGCACCCTCCTTCTTGCCCATCATAGCCATTGTGCTGCTACTAACCCTCCCGCTTGCCATGCATGGTCTTCTGTGCTGCCATGGCCCCTCCCACCTTCCCTGTGTGGTCAGCTAGCTGCCCCTGACCCCCTCCCACCTTCCCTCCATGGTCTGTGTGTATGCCACCATAGTCTCATTGTTGCTTCCATGGTGTGTCTTGTTTCTAGTGCCCATCCTGCCTGACCTCCATGTTCATCTTGCTGCTCCTGCCCTGCCACCTTGCCCCCAGCCCTCTGTTTCCATGTGCAGACCCCCTATTCCCTCCCTCCTGGCTTGTCTGTTCCATTGTAATGCTCCTGATCCGGCCCTCCTGCCCTTTATGGTCTGTTATGCTGCAGCTTTCTCTCCTGTCTGTCCATTATGGTCAGCTAGCTACCTATGCCTCTTTCCTATCTGTTCTCTGTTGTCCATGTGCATGGTCCTGTCCCCTCCCTATTGCTTTCTATGGATTTTTGTGCTGCACTTCCGTCCTGCATGCACTGTGTGGTGTATTGTGCTGCTGCAAACCCTGATGCCTGCCCTGTAGGGTCAGTTTGGTGCACCTCTCCATGTCCCTCCTGTCCTCTGTTATCCGAGTCCATGTCCCTACCCCAATTCCTCCTGCCTACCATGACTCAATGTACCATACTTGCGAACATTTTGAACTTGGTAAGAGGGAGATTTTGAAAAAAAACTGGGGTTTTGATTTTCCCCTTTGAGTTACATTGAAAAGGAGGAGATTGTAGACAGGAGACAGATCAAATAAAGCAAATTTGAGCTTAAAAACATTGGACGTTTCCTGGCTGAAACGGGTCTGTTAGCATGTATGGTTGTACTACCACTGCCTCTTCCTTCTGCCCGTAATGGTAATGGTCTATTATATTGCCACAGCCTCTCTTGCCAGTCCTGTATTGTTGGTTTGTTGCCCCTGCCCCCTTTCCACAACCCTCCATAGTCTGTTGTGCTACCACTGCCCTTCCTGCCTGCCCAGTGTGGTCAAATTGTTGCCTCTGCACTCTCCTACATGCCTTCAATTTTCAGAGTCCGTGCACCTGGCCTCTGCCTCTCAACAGTATCCCAATAAACAACTAGATTGCTAACATTCTATATTTATTACAAAAGTGTGGAATGCCTGACGTCATCTTGATGTAATCAAAACTGTAACACCTAGAGTATTTCCTTTAGAAATTACATATATGAGAGGGTCTTATTTGCATCAAAATTATGGTTAGTGCTCTAAAAAACTCAAATGAGGACATATTTTCTGAGTTTTCAAATAGCGACAAAGAACTTTTAAATTATTTGTAATCTTTATGTTTTTTTATCCAGTTGACCACTTGATTAAATGTTGCACCTTGGCGAGAGGATGTGATGTTACTTCCAGAGCTGCAGACTTTGCAACTGGGGAACCAGGTTGGAGTTTCTGCTTCAGCTCAACATTCTGTGATTGTGGTCAAATCACTTAATCTCCCCATGTCTACAACCAAAATAAATGTGATCTTGTGTGATGTAACCAATGCTCATGTAAAGCATTCCAATACCTGACAAGTCTGCACTATATAAAACTGCAAATACACAAAAATTAAGTGTTTTGCACACTTCTGTCATTGGGCTACATGTGGGCTACATCTGGGTGATATTTGTGCTGCATTTAGGCTCTTTTGTGTCTGGTGGCCATCTTGGGAGATTTATTTGTTATGAAGTTTCCTAATTTCCTCATTTACCGCAGTCTCCTCAGTAGGAAATGCTTTCAGTTTTTTATTTTGGTTCCATCAAGAAGGCATTCAGATGTGTCACACATTTGCCATAAATTCTGAATGTTAGCACTCTAGTTGCTCATTAGATCACTGTAGTAAAACTACTTCTCACCAGGGAAGTCTGCTGCTGGTATTCAAAGTGCATGTTTCAGTCTGCATGTCAGAATTTGTTTATGAAATAGAAGAGGATTTGAGAAGTCAAAATGTGCCCTAATTTTTCTTTCTGCAGAACTAATCATAATTTCTATGGCAAAATGAACCCCCTCATTTTGTTCCTTTGTAAATTAAATGTTTTAAGTGTTACCACTTTATTCCAATCAAGATGGCTTCAGGTGTGCCATACTTTTGTCATAAGTAAGACTGTTAGCGCTCTAGTTGTTTGTTAGAACACTCTGGGACATTCTGTCATTGGGCTATACTTGGGCTACATCTGGGTGATATTTGGGCTACATTTGGGCTCTTTTGTCTCTGGTGGCCATCTTGGGAGATTTATTTGTTAAGAAGTTTCCTAATTTCCTCATTTACTGCAGTCTCCTCAGTAGGAAATACTTTCCGTTTTTTACTTGGTTCCATCAAGATGGCATTCAGATGTGTCACGCATTTGCCATAAATTCTGAATGTTAGCACTCTAGTTGCTCACTAGATCACTGTAGTAAAGCTACTGCTCACCAGGGAAGTCTGCTGCTGGTATTCAAAGTGCATGTTTCAGTCTGCATGTCAGAATTCTTTAATGAAATAGAAGAGGATTTGAGAAGTCACTCAAAATGTGCCCTAATTTTTCTTTCTGCAGCACTAATCATACTTTCTATGGCAAAATGAACCACCTCATTTTGTTCCTTTTTAAATTAAATGTTTTAAGAATTACCACTTTATTCCAACCAAGATGGCTTCAGGTGTGCCATACGTTTGTCATAAGTAGGACTGTTAGCGCTCTAGTTGTTCTTTAGAACACTCTGGGAAGCTGCAGTAGAACACAAAGGAATCAACTGACAGTCTCTGCCCTTGTTGGATGTACATGTTTTACTGAGAATGTCAGACTTCATTCTCACATGACTGAGAAAGATAATGTGAATTTACAGAAAATATGCTCTCAGTTAGCTTATAGATCACCTTCCAAACCTCTGTGGGAAAAGCATGAGAAAATAGTTTTCTCTCAAACATGATTTATGATATCACAGCAGAAGGCTCTTTCACATGGTAAAATCACCTTAGAACACACCACAATTCCTAAAATGAGTATGGTACCATCAACAAATGATTTATAATGTAACTAAAGTCTTAAAACCTTCTATTAACTGCAACGCTTTTTAATGAGGGGCTATCATGTATATTGGTCCCAAGATGGCTGCCAACACTTCTTGGATGAAGTGCTGACAGCCAATCAGATCTCACGATGAGATGTGTGGTTAGGCTCCGCCCAGATATATATGTGATTTTACTTTTGATTTTCTCAGGAACTACTGAACGGATTTACACCATTTAAGCAAAAGGCACATGCCTGACCTGAGGACTACCTCTTTGCCAAATTTCAAGTAATTCTGTTCAGCCGTTCGGGCTGTTCCTTCGACTAATGATCCTATGGGAAAATGCACGGAGAAAACGCGTATTGGGACCCCCCTTTTTTCACAGCCCCCGCTTGACGAATCACCCCGAGACTTTCAGGGTAGGAGCTGAGCGGAGCGCCCCATTAGTTTTGAAAATTTCATGAAGATAAGTCAACCGGCGCCAAAGTTATTCAAAATAGAATTTTCAGATTTCCTATGGGAACTCGGTCCTAACTATAACTATCTACTGGCGACCACCAGTAGATAATATATATATATATATGGTATATAATGTTAAAGTATTTGTAAAGCGCATGGCTGCCCCAGCATCAGGGGCATCCCAGCGCTAAAGTTGAACACAGAGTGAGGAGAGAAACGGAGAGAAGATCAACAGTGGGAGAAAAGCCAGGTTTTCACCAGCCTCCTGAAGGTCAGGTGATCAGGGTTGCCACGGATGTGGAGAGGGAGAGAGTTCCAAAGGGCGGGTGCCAACAGCTTGAAGGATCGTCCACCTGCTCTGGCCCTCCGAATCCGAGGGACTCTGGCCAGGCGCAGGTCTGGCAAGCGCAGCGCTCGTGTGGGTGCATAGTAGGAACAGAGATCACTCAAGATTATTGGGCCGATGCCCAAGAGGATCTTATAAGTGATACATGGCGTTTTGAAGTGCACTCTCTGTTCTAGAGGTAGCCAGTGTAGGCAGCAGAGGAGTTTGGAGACATGACAATGTTAAGGAAGGACGAACATAGCGCAGGCAGCAGAATTCTAAACGTGCTGCAGCCTTTTGATCACGGATTTGTTTGGCACCCAGAAGTAGCACATTGCAATAGTCCAATCTGGCCAGGATTGATGATTGGATGATCAGCTGCTGAGTTTGTGAATCAAAGCAGCTGACTTCAGGCCACGCAACAATTGAAACCATTTCCCTGTCACTGATTTGGCGTGGGCCTCAAAGGTGAGATAATTATACACCACAGGTTTGGGTATGGGGGCACTCCAAGAGCAGGAGGCCACCACTCATTATCCCAAAGATGGAAATGCCTGCCTATCAGAAGGATCTTGGATTTGGCTGAATTTAGCTGCATATAATTAGCGGCCATCCACTCCGAGATGGCTGTTAGATCCTGCTTAAATTTTGCCGCGTCCTGGCTAGGATTGTTGGAAAAGGGGATCACCAGCTGGGTGTCATCTGCCTTTGATACCAGGGAGATGCCCCAGGCTTTGGCCAGCAGACATAGACGTTGAATAAGGTAGGGCTCAATGCTGACACCTGGGGCACTCCACCACATAATGGGTGAGTGCAGGAGAGAAAAGGAGGGGCCGTTCCTTGGAAGGTCCGACCATCTAGGAAGGACGAAAACCAGGAGAGGGCTTTGCCCTTGACACCGCTTTCCTTCAAACATTGGAGCAAGATCTCATGGGAGACTGTGTCAAAGGCTGCGCTTATATATTGCTGTTCTAGAATGGTGGCGTTGTAATGGTACAAAATGTTTTTTACTATTACAAGGTTGGGGCCGTGTGTATACATATGCCATAACACACCACAGCACATTTTTAATTTTTTATTTATCATTCCAACATGTCAGACGGCCATTTTACAACTGTAAATTTAAAAAAAATATCTATACACAGATGTGCATAATAAAGCTTGGGCAAAACCAAAAGAGTGAGACCTATTGGCTTGCCAATGCTTGTTTAAGATATTGATGATTTTAATTAATTTACAATATTATTTTTATATGATGGGTGTTTGAGTGTTCATGTATGTGTCAGACACTATGGGCCTTATTATGAGTTTGGCACCCATGGTGGTGATGCGGCTACTGCCGCACCAGTGGTCAGACTGTTTTATTACAAGTAGTGGACCGCTGCTGCTGCCAAGGAACTGTGATCCTAGGTGGTCTTGCAGTAGTCTGAGGCCCCTAATATGCTGGTGGTGTAGCTGCGCCACTGCTAAACTTATTAGGAGTTTCCTCACCACCACAGTTTTCATGGTGGTGAACCTGCCATGAAAAGTGTGGCAGTCAGGAAACAAAGGGGGCCTTACAGGGCCCTTGTTGCCTCTGCGGCAGGTGGGCACATGGTGTGCCCCCGAGATACTTGCACCCTCAGTTCCTGCAGGGCATAGACTGTTAACTCTATGCCCTGCATGGACTACCTTTGATGCTTTCATTGCGGTGCCTTTTCATAGACACCGCAGTGGGACCGCCAAAGAACCACCCACCAGAGACAAAAAAGTCGTAATCTGGCGGGCAGTTTCTTATGGCTTTGGCAGTCTAGGAGTGGCGTGGTGGCATGGTGGCCCCACTCCAAGACCGTCAAATTCATAATAAGGCCATATGGCTAGGTCAGGCATCAATTCTTTCTAGAATTACCACTACTCCAGGTTGATATAAAGGGGTTGGTGCTATTATCTGTTCAGCAATCTGAATTTTAAGTTGAAAAAAACGAAAGCCTTTCCTAGGAGTGCATAACCTGTGTCTTTGTGGTCTGAAAGCAAGCCCTTATTTCACCTTTTATTCTAACATGGCCTTTTTAAACTTCTTTTGACAAGCAGTTTTACGTTTTTTCACATCTGTACCCGTTGTCAAAAGAACACCAAGCCCAAAGCTCCACTTTTGTTCTGGAAAAGCCGTTACTCAGCTAATTAACTTAATTACCTTGTTAGAGTGGAGGGATTTGAATGAATTCAGAAGCAGGTAAATAGAAGCACTTTAATCTCCAAGTTCAAGTGCTTCACATTTTTAAAACACGAATGATTGCCAAAAGAAGAAATGTAGGGGGGGGGGAAAAACCTGCCAAATTTGCAAAAATGATTTTACTTTTCGACCACCACCTTAGGGTGCACCTTTTTAGTCGTTTGAATGTGTGTGTCTGTGACCTTTTAATTTTCTTAACTTGTATGCACTTGTTAACTTGCATTAAATACATTTGCAAACCAAAGGCAATACTTTTTGACAGCAAATATGAGCTTCTTACACCCAAGTTGATTATTTACATTTCATGCACATACAATTTAATCCTGTTGCACAGGCTAGCCATGCCACTGTGACGTAGTAGGTGTTCAATTTATATGAATTCCAACTTGTGATTATTAAACCAATTGTAGACCTGTTTTTAGGGCTGACCAAAGAATGCTTTACTACTATATGCCATTATGATCCATTTAAAACAAAAAGCGCAGATTACAGTTTTGAATCGAGGAGTTGGCATATTTAAAGCACCTACTTGGAAACTTATTGTGTTGAGGAAATGAGCCAAATCTGCCATTTGTTTGTCAAACAAAATATAAATGACCCTGCCAAACAACCCTGTCTTCCTGCACATGGAGGCATTCAGGGGCATATGTACAAGCCCCTTTCGCCACGGAAACATCACTTTTTTTGACGGTTCGGTTGCAATAGGTGCTTTGCCTTATTTTCAAGGCAGCGTTAAGCCACTTAACGTGGCTTAAATCTGCCTTGTAAATAATGCCCCCTTTCACGCTACACTTAGCGCGAAAGGGGTGGACAGTGGGTGTTGCGGTGGGCGTTCCACCTCAACACCCATTGATTTTGAAGGTCCCCCTATTTACAAGGGCAGCACAAATAGGAGGAAGCGCCAAAATTAAGACCAGGGAAAACCTGGTCTTAACTTGGCAAAACGCGGTGAAATACTTTATTTCTCCTCGTTTTTGCTTTTCCATGTGAGCTGCACACATGGAAAAAGCAAAATGCCTTGGATTGTTTATGTGTAGGAAAGTGACCCTTCCTGCACATAAACAATTGTTAAAAAAATGACATGTTGTAACTTCCGTGTGTGCTGCATTAAGCAGCACACATAGAAGTGACAAACCCGCATTTAAAGATTGTTTATGTGCAGGAAGGGACACTTTCCCACACATAAACAATCTTCCCCTGCATGCAGACACCCTTGCCCAATGGTGCAAGGGTACCTGCGTTGGTGCTACACTACTAAGTGTAGCGCCAGTGCAGGGGGAACAATATTCTTGTAAACATGGTGCAGCCTCGCGTTTTTGAAGTGACAGAGAGAGGCGTTAAGCCGTGACGGCTAACGCCTCAATCCGCCACTTCTTTGTAAATATTCCCCTTTGTGTCTTAGTCAAATCCTCTCAACCCAGAAACATTCAGAAGCTGCCTCACATACCTGCCAAGTTATTAACCAGTTTAGAAGACTCTGACTTGACAGCACCCATGGCACTTTCTGTTGTGCCGCAACTTCAGCACACCTTTTGCTCTTAAAACCAAGCTGTTTATGTGCTAGTTCACTCTCAGACACTACTGGAAGTATCCAATTTACTTCCCTAAGGGGACCATTGTCTAAGGGCCTCATTACAAGTTTGGCGGTGCGGAAGCAGGATCGCCCTGCCCCCGCACCGTCATACCCGTGCTTGAACCGCCAGCCAGATTAGAAGTTTTTTCCTGTCTGGCAGACGGTTCTTTGATATGAAATAGGAACCGCCATGGGAATGTCAAAATCAGTACCTGCACGGCATGGACTGCTGCAGTTTATGCCGTGCAGGTACTGGGGTGCATGTACACAGAGGGGCATAACGTGCCCCCCTGCATGCACCCCATGGCTCTGAGGCACAAGGTGTCTCTGCAGGGCCTCCCTTTGTTTCCTCTCCACCATGGTTTTCAAGGCGGGCTTACCGCCATGAAAATTGCGGAGGAGGGGAAACATGCAATATGCTTGGTGGGACGGTGGCGGTGCCACCAAGCATACTGCGGCTTCAGAACCACCGCTCCACCGCCAGGATTCTCTGATCACTGGCGGTTGCGACTGTCCCAGGGCAGCCCGACCGCCTCAATCACAATAGGGCGGTTGGAAGACTGCCTGCTGAGCTCCCGTGAGCCTGGCGGTCCGTTGACAACCAGACTCGTAATGAGGCACTAAGTCCATTGTTTTTCTCTGTACACCCTAGCTGCGTTCAAGTAGCAAATGTCCTCCTCACTCTGATAGTATGCAAATAAGTCTACATACCTTTCATGAGTGTGCAGTTGATGTATAACTGATTACACATTCAGAAATTAGAAAGGGTGTTGCAGCAAGGTCAGAATTACATTCAATCCATGGGTAGCAGAAGCGCCAGCTCCTCCACTATGGTGGAGGAGCATCACCCCTCCCCGCCCCGCCGCCAGCAGCCAAAAAATAAAAAATAAAATGATAGTGAACCTGTGTTGATTATCGTTTTATCTTTTCTCCGTAGCGTTGCCTAGGGGGCGGGGCCACGAAGGTAACAGGTAGAGGGGAAGTTGTAGGTGCACTGCTTGTCAATGCGCATGAGAGTTTGGCCAGCCGCCTCAGGCCGGTCAAACCCTCATGTGCACTGGAGCGCTCTCTAACCCGGCTGCATTGCTGGGTTGGAGAGACTACCAGGCACTGGGAGTGAAAATCATCAGCACTCAGGCCAATCCTGATGCTACTATCATGCAGCATCAGGATTGGCCCACAGGATTCTGGGAGCCTGTGATTGCAGGACACGGTGACTGAGCCAGAGAGGAGAGTCAAACAAGTCAGTTATTTTATTATTATATTTTTTGTTGTTGTTTGTCCCGGTCCCCCCCTTCTCCCTCCACCTCACCACTTTGCCAAAAAAAACGTCCACTACTGGGTAGCAGGTGCTCACTGGATCCATTGAACACCTTGTAATTCTTCTCTGGCTCCACCATGTGGCAAGGAAGTGTAATCCTCCCCATTTTCTTCCCTAAGATCTCTTGGTGGGTGTAATATCCACCAAGCGATCTTAGGGAAGAAAATATTCACAAAATCTCCACACTTTTAGAGACTGACATCAGCAGTATTTCACACATTTAAAGTGGATTCTCACAAGTAGGAAGGGCCTGTGGGGATGATTGAAGATTCTCAACCACAGGTGTCAACTGTTAGGATGAATCACTGCACACAAGGCTGGGGACTGATCCAAAGACACAGAACATAAGGACATCCAGTAGTTCTTGACTGAACGGTCCCACCCCTGCTACAAATGCAGAAAAGAGGGACAAATAAAACTTATAATGATTTCCCTTATACCATTCCAGAAGAGGCCCACTGCTGTACACTACTGAGCAAATATGAATTTTCCACTTTATTTTCTGCCACTGGAGTGCTTGGGTGATCATCATTCAGCCCATGAGTATTGGATATTGTGAGGTTCAGCAAAGACATTCACACTCTGTTTCAGTCATTTTCAGAGTTGTTTCTCAACCTTTAGTACTTTCACACCATGGAACCCTGTATTCTTTTTTGGAAAGCCTCTGCTCTAACACACCATTTGCTCTCACATACAGTCTCTTCATGTCCTGGTTCAGTTTTGGACACCCGCTGGCAGAGTCATCCTTAAAACAATTCTTCTATTGTCTGAACCTCTCATCAGCTACAAGGGCTCTCACCTTAAATTATTCCTCATTCCTTTCCTGAAGTTTGCTTGCCATCCATCTGCATCACAAGACTCGCAGGGGTGGAACAAATCAGAAGATCCAAAAATGCCAATTTGGTTTTATTGATTTCAACAGCAAACCTCAGTGAGCTCCCCTTCATAGGTGAGGGGTTGTAGCCCTTGGCGTCACTAGTGTGGCGCCAGGAGGAGACCCAGATGATGAAGCATGTCACCTCCGTGAGTGATGGAAATCTGTCCTACTAATAGGAATGCCCAGACAAATGTTCTGGTCGCTCCCTATATGGTTGTGTTCTAGTAAGCCAGACTAAGTTCTAGACCCGTGGATACTTTTGTTGTTTGTATTCTATATTAATGTCCTCTAAAACTGTCCAGCTATGTGTTATTCCATGCCTGTTCATTTGGTGATGTTTTTTTTGGGGGGCTGCACAGTGCTGGCGATGGACAACCCTCATTGCAGATATGTAGCATATGAATGTTAGGTATAAGTTACAATTTGATGTTGACCGCTATATTTTATGGTTTTAGTATTATTGTGGGCCATACCAGCTATATATGGAAGTACATAACTATATAATGTCATGGTGACCCATAGGTCAGCCCTTTTTTGGTTACCTGAATAATGAAAGCAGTGTTTGCAATTCATGTGTTGTAAGCTGAGGATTCCGCTTGAGGGCGTTACTGTTTTCTGGGCTCTGTTACCTGGCTGCAGGTAGTGCATTTATCTAGGTAGCCACGTTTTCAACTGTCTTCAGCAGTGTATATGCTCCTAGGTGCTTCTAATGATGGCTGGTAGTGAGTCCCAGAGCTTGGCAGCTTGCACTGGGAAAGCAGTGCCTCCAACGGATTTCTTATGGTAAGGTGATACGATTGGAGCACAGTGTTGTGTTTGGTTTGTACTGTTTGAATTTAACTTTTGGGTATAGCATTCCTTCTCCTTGGGCTCTGTGGACAATGCAGAGTGCCTTGACCATTGCCCTCCTAGCTATAAGTAGCCAATAGAGCAGTTGCAGCACTGAGGTCATTGTTTCCTCAGGAGAAAGTGGAGAAGAAGCCTGGGGGCAGCATTTTGGATTAGGACGTATTTTGCATATAATGAATGCGGGAGTGCCAAGGTATAGGCTGTTGGCACACCAGCATTGAGCTCAGAAATTACGAGCATGGGGATGGCTTGCAGTTTGTGCTGGTATGCAAGGTATGGGAAGATGCGACTTAGTGTTGCTGTTTTTTTATAAGGCACTCTTTGCATCAAGGATAAGTCTGAATCCATAATTACTCATAGGGTTCTAACTTCTCTTGATGTTTTCAGAGGGGCTTCAAGTTCCCTAGTCCATATGACGTTAGGCTGGTATTTTTGCAATTGTCCGCATATCATATATTGTGTCTTTGGGATGTCGAGCTTTAGATGGTTCTTCATCATCCATGTGTTTATGGCTCAAAGGCAGTTATCGAGTTTTGAATCGTAGAGGTCTTCATGACTATCGATTTCTTATATGGTTTGGGTGTAATCTTCATAGTGGTAACAGGTGAGTTTGTAAGATTCAATTAGATTTGGCAAGGGAGTGAGGTAGATGTTGAATAATAGAGGGGTTGTGATGGACCCCTCAGGAGCGTCACTGTGTTGTGTGTGAGGAGGTGATGGTAAGGGGGGTAGGTAGACTATACTTTGTCTCTCTGTGAGATAAGAAGAAATCCATTTTAAAGCATTCATGTGGATTCCAATATTGTGAAGACTTTGCAGTAGGGTGTGGTGGTGGACAGTGTCAAATACAGCTGATAACACCAGAAGTAATAAGGAAGACACTTCCACTGTTTGTTTTAGATCATCCCAGATGGATATAATGGTTGACTTTGTGCCTCTGCCTGGTCTGAAATGGGGCGGTTGATCGTAAACCATAATTTTCAGTAAAATTAGAGAGATGAGTAAACACTGCTCTCTCAACATTTGTTCCTAAGAGTGGTCCATTTGATATGGGCCTGTTGTTTGCTGGGTCAGATGGGTTGAGGATTAGCTTTTTGAGGAGAGGTCTGATCTAGGATATTTTGACCTCTGGTGGGAATGAAGCATGTTTCATGGACTTGTTGAGTAGGCATCTGGCTACCTCTTCTGCAAAGGTTGAGTGAAGGATATGTTTAAAGCTTCTTGGTGTTGCTGGGTCTGATGGTGACCCTGATGGTCTGGCTGCATTGTAAATATTGAGGAAATCTTTTTGTGACAAGGTTTTGAACGTATGCATTGATGGATGGTTATTGTTGTCTCTTTCTATGGTGTTTATGTCACGCAGTGTTGTGGTGTTGTCTGTATTCTCCTTCAGGGAATTTTCAATCTTTGAATTTTTTTTAGATCAATTATTTGGAGATTTAGTCAGAGAAGCCTTGAGATTGTGGTGTTTCTGTGTTTAGGCACACTGGAATTCAGAATTCTGTTCAAATTTTAAGGAGTTCTTCGGAAGGGCAATCTGCTTCAGTTATGCACGTGGAGTATTGGTGTCTGTTTGTGGTTCTTGAGGCTCTTTTATGTCCTCTGTTATAGTGCCATAGCATGCTTTTGTCTGTTTCATCACCTGATTTTCTCCTTTTGCGTTGTAGTATGTTGAGTTGTGTTTACATTCTTTTGATGTTGTCATTAACCCATGTTGTGTTCTTTTTGTTGTCAACTCTGAGTGTGTTTTTTGTTGGTATGTGTTTGTCCAGTGAAGCAGAGATCCAGTTGTAGAAGTTGTGTATGTCTCTCAACCGCATATTTTCTTGGGGGTTTCCAAGGTGTGTTTTGAGTTGCTGGATGGCAAATTGTTTCCATTGTCTGTATGAGCATTTGTTGTTAGTGGTTTTTGTTGTCTTTGAAGTGTTCTTATTGATAGGCGTGTGGATCTTGAAGGTGATGATGTTGCTGCATATTTTGAGGGAGTTGTCTGTAACTGTGGCTTGTGCTAGAGGTGCAAATGTGATATCCAAAGGGTGTCATGCACAGTGAGTTGGGCCAGTAATGATTTTTTGTTGTAGGTTGAAGGCTTCAAGTTTGGATGTGATAGTTGTGGTTGCACTCTTACAACAACTATTATATACCCATATGATATCTCCAGTTGGTTTCTTCCAGAAATCGAATGTAGAACTGCTGTTCAAGCCCTCTTTCGTCTTCATCTGGATGGTGGAAACTTACTGATCCATGGCCTCTAACACACCACACTGCCATCACCTTAAAGGCACCCTACATGCCACAGTATACCAAATGAAAGGCTTGATGAAATTTGATCACATCACCTTCACATTTGTGTGGCTTGACTAGATCCAATTACTGGCCCATAGCATCTTCAAAACCTGCTGCATCATCTACAAAGCCATCATTATTGACACCCATTCCTATCTGACTGACAGGTTTACCATTTCTGGTGTCACTTGGTTCACCTGCAGTCAGGAAACCAGCTGACTGAAGGAAACACAATGCAACAGGCCTTCTCCACCTATGCACCTAAGGTCTGGAACAACATCCCTCTATCCATCAGGACTGCCCCAACCATTCGCCAATCTAAGAAGGTGCTTGAGAAACACCTCTTTAAGAACTCCACATCATTATGCAGTAACTGTACACTTTTGCTTTTAGAAACCAGGTACCACAGTAATCACATGTTGACTGTGCCTTTGACCCTGTACAGAGCTCAACTGCAATTATCCTAAGATTTTGCTATGTAAATACCACATGCATAGATATATGCTTACATACATAGATACATACACACCTACATCCAGCCCAATTGTAAGGAACCCTGTACAGTTTTTGGTGTTGACACTGAGGATAAATCTTGCGTATTATCTCTAACTATAACAAATGTATTTTCCAAAAGAGTGAAAACATACACCTCACATTGATGTTGGTTTTAAACAAATTATGTAACTTGTTCTTTTTCATGGAGCTGCTATTGTTGTGCGCAGCATTCACATGGGTCTGGTTCTGCAGTTAAGTCTTCCCTAACCTTCCCATTCCTCTAAAGCTTCTGCACCATCATATCATCCTATTATTCTACATGTGACACCTACTATGGTACTGCAGAACAGAAGCTACACATACAATTCAAAATTAAACTCTGTTTCACTCTTTTACTTTATGGTGTTGACATTTGTTAACATTTCCATCATCTCAGAACTGCGTTTTATAGGCAATCTTTGTGAATGAAATTTAGTGAGTTCCATCTATTTAGAGCATGTCTGGTCTTGGCCGGTAATTTTGAATTCAGAATGGTCCTGGTCTTGCCTTATCTTCCGATAGTAATAGTTTATGTGTCTTGGTGCACGCTTGCCTATGTTGTCTGTGTTTGTTCTTAAGCTTGAATGGAATCTTTCACTACTGCTACAAGTGTTGTGTCTATTTTGTGTGTGGGGAAATTAAAAAATGTTGGGCCTCTTCTGTGTGTGAAAGAAGATTATAATGCACCTGATCATGCTGACAAACAGCAGATCATTGCCTATCTTCAATTATTAAAAAAATTATCTTTTTTATACCTGCCCTACATGCAGGACATTGTTTCTCTGAGCATTCTGTGGGGTTCCCCTAGTTCAAGATATATTATCAATAGCAGGGCATCTCTTGGAGAAATAGGCTGGGGCAATTACTCCACGACTCTGTTTAAAGCCCATCCTATATTGTGATAACGCAAATGTTTGTATTGTGTTTGAAATCTATCTGCATCTTGATTTTGTGCCCTGACTCTCTTTCCCCTGTTCCGGCTGCTCAGTGTTTCATGTTAATATGTCTTTGTAATGAGAATAAAATACAACGTGTAGTTCACATCACCTGTTAGTATATGAACTTGCAGTCTCCTGATGTCCATCTCCTCATATGTTATATAGCAATTATCCAATTCCCACTTCTAAAATCAATGTATGGAACAGTCCTGTGGATTACATAGGGGAATTCAAGGCCACGTTCAGATGATATACCTAGGTGCAACCTCATACCCGTATTCACAGCCACATACACCACCATATGCCTTGACCAAATTTCATAGAATGAGGCAGATCCACATTTGATTAGAAGCGGCTGCAAATGGGGGAAGACGTTGACCTAGCTATATGATGCTAAATTTGGTATGAAGGGCCCTACATGCTCCACGGGACAGTTCCATACATTGCTCTGACCATGGCAGGAAGAGAGCAGGCCATTTGGTGGCATGGTGGTGTCTGGGTGGATGCTAGAAGCAGTAATGCAGCACACAGTAGAAGCTAGTCAGGCCAGTAACTACTATCAATTATAAACAAAGAGAATTAGTTATTTGATGCATTAAAAACTTTGGTCAAGAGTAACAAGGGTGGCTGGTGTTTACTGGAGCAGTGAACTTTAGTTTCCCCCAAGTGTGCCATGAGTGGCATATTACTTTGCGCACCAACTTCTGTAATTGGCTCTCCTTTATGTGAGCTAAGTGTTGAGGAGCGATAATTATTTGATCTACGCAAGATCCTCCACTGACTGCGCTGGCAAGAGATGGGCCCTAGATATTTGGTCATCTGTATGAAATTGTTAAAATAAAAAAATTGACATATTTGCTTTAAAGACAGGTGCAGTGATGTGAATCCTATAAAGTGGAGACCTTGCGACACTAGAGTGAGGATAACCTTTTCAAGAGGATATAAGGATACACTGTGCCAAAAGCAGCTGACAGATCCAATTAGTTTGAGGAATGCTGGGTGCCTCCAATCACGAGTCCCCAACAGCTCTTATGTGCCAAGAAGTACGGTTGTCTCAATGTTATACGGTATTTTTAGTTCAATGTATGTTTGGACATTTTAATTGCCACATGCTCCATAACAACGACATATAAGGTACATTGAGAATGAGCCTGCTCTGTTACAAAAAGTAGGACCCTGTCAAGGTTGTAATGTCCTGTGGCTTTTCCCCACATGTCCATGTGGGGAGAGCTGCGAGCTTATATATATATATATGTATATATATAATCAAACAAATGCCCCAAAGCAGTTCCGGATGCACTCGACCTGCTGTTGTTAACTTCTGGCAACCAACAATTCAGTCCCGGTCTTTAAAATTAACAATGCCGACGTGTTTCGAAAGTTTTGACTTCTTTTTCAAAGGCAGCTGATAAAAAGTCACACAGAGCGCTCTGCATGCTGGTTAAGTATAGTACCAGCACTTCGTGGGCGTTGCTTAGTGCAAACTCGTTACAATGCATGCTGGAATCATTAGTCCAATCTCGAGCTTTTATTTTCACCTTTAGTAGGTTCTGTAGACTTTATAATACAGTTATTTTGTTTTTCCCGTAGGGCTCCAGGAATGCTTGCTGATTAATTATGCCACAACAGCTGTGCTGAAATCGGTGCGGAGAAGTTCCCACCACAGCCTCTCTTTTCTTAGTTGAGATGGTGCAATCCAGCGCGGCAGGGCTGCCGCGTAAATAGATAATCAAACAAATGCCCCAAAGCAGTTCCGGATGCACTCGACCTGCTGTTGTAAACCATACGATTTATTAACTTCTGGCAACCAACAATTCAGTCCCGGTCTTTAAAATTAACAATGCCGACGCGTTTCGAAGTTTTGACTTCTTTTTCAAAGGCAGCTGATAAAAAGTCACACAGAGCGCTCTGCATGCTGGTTAAGTATAGTACCAGCACTTCGTGGGCGTTGCTTAGTGCAAACTCGTTACAATGCATGCTGGAATCATTAGTCCAATCTCAAGCTTTTATTTTCACCTTTAGTAGGTTCTGTAGACTTTATAATACAGTTATTTCGTTTTTCCCGTAGGGCTCCAGGAATGCTTGCTGATTAATTATGCCACAACAGCTGTGCTGAAATCAGTGCGGAGAAGTTCCCACCACAGCCTCTCTTTTCTTAGTTGAGATGGTGCAATCCAGCGCGGCAGGGCTGCCGCGTAAATAGATAATCAAACAAATGCCCCAAAGCCGTTCCGGATGCACTCGACCTGCTGTTGTAAACCATACGGTTTATTAACTTCTGGCAACCAACAATTAAGTCCCGGTCTTTAACCCCTTCCCCGCTCATGACGGAACCGCTCCGTCATGAGCCACGGTTGCCGTGTGCTCATGACGGAGCGGTTCCGTCATGCCACGACCGTTGGCGGCCGCTCTGCCCACGCGGCGCTGTTTCCCCGCCTGTGCGGGGGGACAACGCAACTGGGCGGAGTCATGACGGAACTGCTCCGTCATGAGCACAGCTCAACCGTGGCTCATGACGGAGTGGCTCCATCATGAGCACAGCGCCACCGCGCTGCCCCCCCACACCCCCCAGCGCTGCGGCGGAATTCCCGCCGCAGCGAAAGGGTTAAAATTAACAATGCCGACGCGTTTCGAAGTTTTGACTTCTTATTCAAAGGCAGCTGATAAAAAGTCACACAGAGCGCTCTGCATGCTGGTTAAGTATAGTACCAGCCCTTCGTGGGCGTTGCTTAGTGCAAACTCGTTACAATGCATGCTGGAATCATTAGTCGAATCTTGGCCGTGAGGAGAAGCACCACCGTTAGCTGGGGAATACATCCATCACCAGCTAAGAGAGGCTGCCGTCTGAACTGCTCACGACATCGCAGCACCATTCTCAAAGTGCGAATTTAGCCTACCTGATTTCATCTGTAACTCACTTAGAGGCTATGAATAAAAAGGATAATGGGAGAGCACAAACGAACTTACTAAAAGGAGACTTTACCTGCATGACGAACTCCATCCCCCATCATGCACCAGGGGAATGTGGGATGAGAACACGCCCAGTGGAGGAGGGATGGGCTTAAATAAATAGTTGGTTAACAATTAATGCAGGCCTTAGATGTGCTTTCTTTGCCCAGGAAGAAGGGGCCATGAGCCCTGAAACGCGTTGTTAGTGTTAATTTTATACGGAGGAAAACGGAAGGCTGCACGTTAAGGCTGGAAGGCTGGAAGGCTGAGAACGGCAGAGTGCTCTCCTAATGCTTCAGGGCATCTTGTTGGTTTCATATATATATATATATATATATATATATATATATATATATATATATATATATATATATATATATATATATATATATATATATGTCAAACAATGCCTCCTCGGTTTAAGGAGCACTCTAAAACAGACGTAGTATCAGCTTCAAACAGCATTCTTTAGTTCAGAGCATATTTACAAGCCTTATATATATATATATATATAATATATATATTATCTACTGGCGGTCGCCAGTAGATAGTTATAGTTACAACCTAGTTTCCATAGGAAATCTCAAAATTCTATTTTGAATAACTTTGGCGCCGGTTGACGAATCCTCGCGAAATTTTCAAAACTAATGGGGCGCTCCGTTCAGCTCCTACCCTGAAAGTCTCGGGGTGATTCGTCAAGCGGGGGCCGAGAAAAAAGGGGGGTCCCAAAACGCGTTTTCCCCATGCATTTTTCCATAGGACCTTTAGACACAGCTACAGCCAGAACGGCTGAACAGAATTACTTGAAATTTGGCAAAGAGGTAGTCCTCAGGTCAGGCATGTGCCTTTTGCATATATGGTGTAAATCCGTTCAATAGTTCCTGAGAAAATCAAAAGTAAAATCATATACATATCTGGGCGGAGCCTAACCACACATCTCATTGTGAGATCTGATTGGCTGTCAGTGCTGGAGCAGGGTTTTCTATTGAAAATTTATTGAGATTTAAACTCCAGTTTATGTTATATGTCATGATTAAAATTACTAATTTATAATCATTAATATTAATTTTGTTGAAAGTCTTGATTAACCAACATTACTAATGAAGAGAAAATTACACGCGGGAATGCATATATGTTGCTTTATTAATATGTGAACTAAATTGGTGAGCAAATTAATTAAATGAGTGTCGCAAAAGTGCTATTTGTTTCGTGTGTGCGCTTTTGAATAACGTGCTCTAATGCTTCTTTGTGTTGCAGACGGCTAGATAATTACATACACATAAGGGTATTAGTGGGGATTAACACTGTATAATCATTACGATGTGGTAACGTTGTTTTGTGTTTCTTTTAATTAAGATGGTCCGTTTTGGCCTAAACCAAGATGGACGCTATTTACAGCCTGCACTCGAGTGACTGAGATTTGATAAGAGGTCTTGCTGAACATGGTTGGAAGTCACCTGACCACAGCCTCTGTCTGAATTAAAAGTTTCCGTGAGGACAGCAGCTCCGGGTTGCTTCCATTTGCCCTTGGAAAAGAATAAAGCCACAATGAACTGAGATAACTTGTGGTGGCTTCACTATGGTACCAAGGAAGAGCATTCATAAATGTATCGTTCCCTCAGCTCGAGTTTCCTTCTTCCGTGTTTTTATTTTTGTGATTTTTCTGAGCGGAGGTTTTCTAAATGTTGCTAAACGATATCCTTTCCTGCTCGCTCTGCTCAACGGCTCAACGGACATTCGGAGTTTGTTTGTTACTTTTATTTTGCAAGTTTTATTATAAATAATGTTAGACTAGGGAGGGTCTAAGGCCACTTCTTCCTGAACCTATGTTCGTGAGGATCGATGCTGATCGTGAGGACGGCGACTCGGGAGATTTTACTGAGAGACCTGTCCTGACCCATTTAGCTAGAATAGGTAACTATGAGAATAATGATTTTGACTTTCATTTGAACTAATTTAGATAAACAACCATTTGTTTGAATTCCAGTGTCGGGTGGTTATTTCTTTGTCATTTATTGAGTTTCAAATGTATTTCCTATGTTTTAAAGCATGAATCAGGACAATTTCATTTACATACATAAAGATAGGTCAATTAATGATTTTTCTAGCAATGTTTTTTCAAAGTTGTTGTACGAATACGTAAAGACAATGGAAGTTAGGGATTGCTACGTTTGTATGCAATTACCAGCATCCGTTTCAGAGGGTGTTACTTATCACCATTTACCAGCTACGTATGGGATTTCATGTAGTTTGCTAAGTAGTGTTTTTTATTTGCTAGGGAAAATAGATTATGAGATGTCTAACAAAGATAACATTTTTGGGCAATTTCCTATGGATAAGAAGCTGAATCCAGCTAAAGAAGCTAACATTTTTGGTGAGATTTTTATTGAGGCAGAAGAATTAACATTAGATTACATTTTTAGAAACAATTTAACTTGCAGTTTGAAAGAAGAAGAAAAGGCTTTCCTAGACTTGGTAGAGGAAAGGAGAGTGAGCATGCATAAAAAGGCAGGGAAATATGAAGTGAGTGAGACAATATGGGATATTGGGATGGGAAAGGAGTTGAAGAATGGGGCCAGTCCAACTTTGGCTTTAGATGCACCACAGAAGGGTAAACTATGCATTACCAGAAAGAGATCCCAATATGATAGTTATTTTGTTGGGACTAGTGAGTGTCATGATACCTACTTTATTGCAACAGGATGGGGTTTTAAAGGTGGTGAAGATCCAGTTTTCCCGGGAGTGTATTATATTTGTGGGAACAGGGCTTATTACAGGTTGCCTGACCATTGGTATGGCACGTGTTATGTTGGCCTGGTCTTTCCAAAGATTTTCCATATAGATAGGATAGAAGATGTAGAACACATTAATCTACTAACACGTTTTAAGAGAGAAACTTGGTCAGAAATTGTAGGTGATATCTTTGGAGCTTTAATACCAGCAGTGGGAATTTCTTTAAATGTATATGGAATTCGAAAACTGTCAACAGTGGTGGATCGCTTATCGACAAGTACCGCTGGAGGGTTTCTTTTGGTAAATACGGAGCTAATTGCCGTACGTGCCATGTCTATGCAGAATCGACTTGCCCTTGATATTTTATTGGCCAAGGAGGGTGGAGTTTGTGGAATGCTGAAAGTTCAACATTGTTGTACTTACATTCCTGACGAAAGCAGAGATCTAAAGGTCTATATCAAAAATATTACTGATTTGCATGAAGAATTAGTACCACTGGAAGCTGAAAGTATCTGGACTAAAATAGCTAATAAGCTACTAGCTGTTAAGAGTTTTATTGCTAAAATAGGTAGTACCATTATTGGTAAGATATTATTTCCTTTGACATGTGTGATTGTTGCTTTATTGATGCTTAATTGTGTTTGTGTTGTAAAAACAGGGGAGGGAAAAAGAGAATAATTAGAGGAAATACTGCAAAGAAACAAAAGAGGTCAAAGAGAGACCCACAAGAAATAGAATTGGAAGAATTGAGGGAGAGTGTTTATTTGGAGTCGAAGAGGGATGATGAAAGAGAATCTGGTGTTTAATGTTGTGTCATAAAAGACATTTTCAATTTCTCCTAAAATTGGGACTAATTTTTTTTTTTGGGTTGGTTTTTTGTGGTGATATATATCACCAAAGGGGGGATTGCTGGAGCAGGGTTTTCTATTGAAAATTTATTGAGATTTAAACTCCAGTTTATGTTATATGTCATGATTAAAATTACTAATTTATAATCATTAATATTAATTTTGTTGAAAGTCTTGATTAACCAACATTACTAATGAAGAGAAAATTACACGCGGGAATGCATATATGTTGCTTTATTAATATGTGAACTAAATTGGTGAGCAAATTAATTAAATGAGTGTCGCAAAAGTGCTATTTGTTTCGTGTTTGCACTTTTGAATAACGTGCTCTAATGCTTCTTTGTGTTGTAGACGGCTAGATAATTACATACACATAAGGGTATTAGTGGGGATTAACACTGTATAATCATTACGATGTGGTAACGTTGTTTTGTGTTTCTTTTAATTAAGATGGTCCGTTTTGGCCTAAACCAAGATGGCCGCTATTTACAGCCTGCACTCGAGTGACTGAGATTTGACAAGAGGTCTTGCTGAACATGGTTGGAAGTCACCTGACCACAGCCTCTGTCTGAATTAAAAGTTTCCGTGAGGACAGCAGCTCCGGGTTGCTTCCATTTGCCCTTGGAAAAAAATAAAGCCACAATGAACTGAGATAACTTGCGGTGGCTTCACTATGGTACCAAGGAATAGCATTCATAAATGTATCATTCCCTCAGCTCGAGTTTCCTTCTTCCGTGTTTTTATTTTTGTGATTTTTCTGAGCGGAGGTTTTCTAAATGTTGCTAAACGATATCCTTTCCTGCTCGCTCTGCTCAACGGCTCAACGGACATTCGGAGTTTGTTTGTTACTTTTATTTTGCAAGTTTTATTATAAATAATGTTAGACTAGGGAGGGTCTAAGGCCACTTCTTCCTGAACCTATGTTCGTGAGGATCGATGCTGATCGTGAGGACGGCGAGATTTTACTGAGAGACCTGTCCTGACCCATTTAGCTAGAATAGGTAACTATGAGAGTAATGATTTTGACTTTCATTTGAACTAATTTAGATAAACAACCATTTGTTTAAATTCCAGTGTCGGGTGGTTATTTCTTTATCATTTATTGAGTTTCAAATGTATTTCCTATGTTTTAAATCATGACTCAGGACAATTTCTTTATGGTCGCATTGACCTCGCTTTAGGTGCAGATTGGTTTAGGTTTCTCTCCTATATTCAGTGTGGATAGAGCAAAAGAATGAATGTCGGTGTGATGGGCCCTAGCGTATGATGAGTGTATGTGCGTGCGACTGTGGATTTACTCTGTCCGTGGAAGTAGGGAGATTTTATATGCGCCGATCTGCAGCATCAGCACTTCATCCAAGAAGTGTTGGCAGCCATCTTGGGACCAATATACATGATAGCACCTCATTTAAAAGCATTGCAGTTAATAGAAGGTTTTAAGACTTCAGTTACATTATAAATCATTTGTTGATGGTACCATACTCATTTTAGGAATTGTAGTATGTTCTAAGGTGATTTTACCATGTGAAAAAGCCTTCTGCTGGGATATCATGAATCATGTTTGAGAGAAAACTATTTCCACATGCTTTTCCCACAGAGGTTTGGAAGGTGATCTATAAGCTAAACTGAGAGCATATTTTCTGTAAATTCACATTATCTTTCTCAATCATGTGAGAATGAAGTCTGACATTCTCAGTAAAACATGTACATCCAACAAGGGCAGTGACTATCAGTTGATTCCTTTGTGTTCTACTGCAGCTTCCCAGAGTGTTCCAAAGAACAACTAGAGCGCTAACAGTCTTACTTATGACAAAGGTATGGCACACCTGAAGCCATCTTGATTGGAATAAAGTGGTAACATTTAAAACATTTAATTTAAAAAGGAACAAAATGAGAGGGTTCATTTTGCCATAGAATGTATGATTAGTGCTGCAGAAAGAAAAATGAGGGCACATTTTGAGTGACTTCTCAAATCCTCTTCTATTTCATTAAAGAATTCTGACATGCAGACTGAAACATGCACTTTCAATACCAGCAGCAGACTTCCCTGGTGAGCAGTAGCTTTACTACAGTGATCTAATGAGCAACTAGAGTGCTAACATTCTGAATGTATGGCAAATGTATGACACATCTGAATGCCTTCTTCATTGAATCAAAGTAAAAAAACTGACAGTATGCCTACTGAGGAGACTGCAGTAAATGAGGAAATTAGGAAACTTCATAACAAGTCTCCCAAGATGGCCACCAGAGACAAAAGAGCCCAAATGTAGCACAAATATCACCGAGATGTAGCCCAAGTATAGCCCAATGACAGAAATCCCAGAGTGTTTTAAAGAACAACTAGAGCGCTAACAGTCTGTCATGCTTGCGCCGGAGGTAGGAGTCCCGAGGAACTACAACCCCCAAGAGTCACCGCGGCCAAGCGCACCACCTGATCGCTAGCGCGGCCCCCCATAAAACCAACTCCACACAAGGGGGCGGTGCCAATGATTCCCGCTCGTCCTGAACAATTCAACGGCCCGCAAGATCACCGCGTCCGCTTCGGCTGAAGCGACCAGATACCGTCGGTGCGCGCTGCACTCCGGAAAACACTGCCCCTCCGGGGGCCTTGAGTCCATCCTTGCTTCAGCGACCCGAAGATCGGTGAGTATTCCCCGCCTCCTGCGAGGACCCAGAAAACGCCCCAAAGCCGGCAGTGACTGCAACTCCAGGGTGCGAGTTCTGTTCGGCTGGGTCTGTTCCTCGTTCTCCTCCCCGTTCAGCTGGGCGCTTCTACGCTCCCGCAAAAAACCCCGGAGCCACAAGCAACGCTCCGACTGGGTTCTCCAAACATTGGGAGGTCCCCGGGAAGGTTCCCTCGACCCTTCCGGTCTCACGGCTTGTGGTGTTCCAGTCATCTCCTCACTCAGGAACCTACGGTCAAAGCGCCCTGCAGCCCCTCGGATACCCGGGCTTCCGCGTAACAGCGTCAATACCTTCGTAGGTGATTCATTGCCCCAACAATACCTGGTGGAGCCGACCACACACCGCGCTCCTCAGCCCCACGGATACCCGGGCTGGAAGTAGAAGCGCAACTGGTGTCTTCGGCGAATTCAGAGAACACCCTCAACTTCCTTGAAGAACCCTCGAACACAGTGCTCCTCGGCCCCACGGATACCTGGGCCGGAAGTAGAAGCGCAATAGGGGTTCTTGTGACACTGGAAGTCGGAAGCTACCTATCAGCTACACAACCCTGCACCGCCCAGGCGAGGCCGGGACCAGCGGAGTGAACTGGACCTGGTTCTCCTTCCCATTCCCAACCTCTGACTCACCCTCTTCTCAGGACAACCCAAGAGACAGGTACGACCGAGGGCATCCCGAAAACGACTACCATCTGTGCGAGGGGAAATCAACACCATCCCTAACCCCTCTCTCCTTATCTCGTTCCAGGTATCCCTCTGGGCTGTCTCCATCCCGACCTTCCCTCGTCCACCTGTCTCCTGCGCCCAAGGGTCTTTACACGAATCCGGGCAGGGGACGGATGGGAGGGGGAAACCCTATAGCTTCAGCGTCATCCCGAGGAGAATACCCAGGGTCGGCCTCGACAGAATCATTGGCCCACGAATTCCCCTCCTCTTGATCACGCTGAATTAGGGATGGCCTCATTAGACGACGTATTGGCCGCACTGGCACTTGTACAGGTCGAACTGGCCACCTCCAGAGCAGAAACGGCCGCGTTGCACACTCGCCTAGACCGTATCCAAAGGAATCCCTTTGATGCAGGGACCCCGTACCCTACATCCACTCCCCAAGTAGTAGTGGAAATGCCGGCTCACATACCCCTAGCCCCTCCGGAAAGATACCACGGGGAGATACATAAAGTGCAGGTTTTCATGACACAAGTACTGCTGCACTTTCAATGCAAACCTAAGCTTTTCCAAACCAATCAGGCTAGGGTAGCGTTCCTCATCTCATACCTGGCAGGGGAAGCAGCGCAGTGGGCAGTCCCGATAGTCCGAAGAGATGATGCTCTCCTATATGATTGGGACACCTTCAAGACAGAATTCGAGAAAACCTTTGATCGGCGGGCAGACACCTTCTCCGCCGACCGTGATCTTCTTGACCTTCGACAAAGCACCAACGATTTCCTTGGTTATGTCAACAGTTTCCGGCGCTTGGTGGCCGAGACCGGTTGGCCCGAATCCAAACAAGCAGCGATCTTCCACCGCGGACTAACACAAGACTTAAAAGACGTGATCGCACAAATAGATCCGCAACCCCGCACTTGTGCGGCAATGATCGAACTGGCCTCTCGCCTGGAATATCGCCTAAAAGAGAGGAAAGGAGACCACAAGCGCAAAGATAAGCCGCTCGGGTCCTACGAAACCCCCCGTTCGTCGGAGCCAGTGGCCCATCGCACAGACCCTATGGAGATAGGGACAGTGAGAGCGTCCTTAACGCTCAGCGAACTAGACCATCGTCGGAAACAAGGCCTCTGCCTCTACTGCGGCAAGAAAGGGCACTTCCTGCGAGAATGTCCGGTGCGTCCCAAAACCGGCCGCAACCGCAGCAGTCAAGCCGCCGCGGTCAGCCAAGAAGATGCGGTGGGAAACCCGAGAGCTTGAGGGGTCAGGAAGGGGCTCCCTCAAGCTACCATTCCATCCCTTCTACAGAACCAGATGTCACCACGGAACCCCGCCACTTCTTCATCACCATACAAGTGGTAGTGGATCACGGACCCCGACAGGTGCAAGCCATGATCGACTCCGGAGCCACCGGATGTTTCATAGATAAAGCCGAAGCGGAACGGCTTGGAATCCCTTTTCTACGCAAAACCCATCCCGAACTCGTCTTTGCGGTAGACGGCAAGGAGCTGGCCTCTGGCCCTATCATCTTCCACACCCCGTCTCTGTGGGTGACCATAGGGGAAGACCACGGCGAGTGGCTCACCTTTAACATCATCCAGGCTCCGCGCTGTAATCTCATCTTGGGACTACCGTGGCTGAGAGAGCATGAGCCGCGCATCACGTGGGCAACCAATTCCATCTCATTTGACTCCGGCTTCTGTCAACGGCATTGCAAGCTGCCGAGATGTCCTTCAGATGTGTAAAACGCATCCAACCAGTACGTGGCCACAGCGGCCGAAAAAGACGTCGTACTCCCTCACTGGTACACCGCCTACAGAGACGTCTTCGACAAACGAAAAGCCGAAGAGCTTCCACCGCACCGGCCATACGATTGCCGCCTCGATTTGGTGCCCGGCGCTACGGTGCCGTGTAGCCGAGTATACGCCCTCACGGGTCCCGAGACCCAATACCTCCGTGAATACCTAGACGAATTTTTACGCCTGG
Source organism: Triturus cristatus (assembly GCF_964204655.1). Classification (NCBI taxonomy): domain Eukaryota; kingdom Metazoa; phylum Chordata; class Amphibia; order Caudata; family Salamandridae; genus Triturus; species Triturus cristatus. Next base: position 887,359,673 of record NC_140594.1, read on the forward strand.
GATTCATCCGTCCTTCTAGATCTCCGGCCGCATCACCCCTTTTCTTCATTCCAAAAGCCAACGGCGATCTCCGCTGCTGTATAGACTACCGTGCTCTGAATGCTCTAACCATAAAAAACCAATACCCTCTACCCCTAATTCCGGTGCTCCTGGAGCAAGTAAGGGGAGCCAACATCTACACCAGGCTGGATCTCCGAGGGGCTTACCATTTGGTGCGCATCAGAAGCGGGGACGAATGGAAGACGGCCTTCAAGACCAGATTCGGCTTGTTTGAGTATCTGGTCATGCCATTCGGTCTCTGCAACGCCCCGGCCGCCTTCCAGTTCTTCCTCAACGAAGTGTTGAGGGACTTTTTGGACAAGTACGTCGTGGTGTATATAGACGACATTCTGATCTTTTCGTCTAATCTACAAGACCATATACAACACGTGAAGACAGTACTACAAGCCTTAGGAGAACATCGTCTGTTTTGCAAACTCACGAAATGTGAGTTCCACGTTACCACGGTGGAGTTCCTGGGAGTCCTGTTGACTCCAGCCGGACAAGTCATGAACAATCGCAAGGTGCAGGCAGTCGTCGAGTGGCCTCAACCGCGAACCATGAAAGAGGTCCAAAGCTTTCTTGGCTTCGCGAACTTTTATAGGAGATTTATCCACCAGTTCTCCCAGTTGGTGACCCCTCTCACCAAACTGACTCGAAAAGGGGTCCCTTTCGTCTGGTCACCCGACGCCCAAACAGCGTTTAACCAACTCAAGACGGCGTTCACCTCTGCTCCTGTCCTCCGCCACGCTCAGCCTGACCTCCCCTTCATCGTCGAGGCGGACGCCTCTGACGTAGCGGTCGGCGCGAACCTCTCGCAGCGCCTACCTGATACCGGACAGCTTCACCCGGTCGCCTTCATGTCCCGTAAATTAACCCAGGCCGAGCTGAACTACACCATTTCGGAGAAGGAGCTGCTAGCCATACGGGAGGCCTTCCTGGAGTGGCGGCACTGGTTGATGGGCGCCCAACACAAGGTGACGGTGTTCACCGACCACCGCAATCTTCAATTTCTCCGCTCAGCACGACATCTATCGCCCCGCCAAAAGAGATGGATGCTCTTTTTCGCGGAGTACGATTTTCTCGTTACCTGCCGGCCAGGCGCGCAAAACAAGAAAGCAGATGCCCTATCCCGACAAGGGCCGCCAGGCTGCCAGGCGGAAAACCCCGACCAACCCATCCTGTCGCCGGAGCAAGTGGTGGGCAGTCTCCGGACAGAGTCTTTTCTACAAAAGGTGAAGAAAGGGATACAGACGTTTACCTGGGGGGCCTGGTTAAAACGACATAAGGAGTGGCGCCTGCGCAACGGCCTTCCCATGTGTGGTTCTCGAGTGCGGATACCGACCCTCCAGCTTCGCAGACTCGTTTTTTCCTGGTGTCATGACGTACCATCCGCGGGTCATATGGGAGGAACCAAGACCCTGGAACTGGTGCTGAGACAATGTTGGTGGCCCTCGGTTAGACCAGACGTCCTGCGCTGGGTAAAGACCTGTGCCATCTGCGCCCAAATGAAATCAGATCGGAGAAGGAACCAGGGTCTCCTGATGCCGCTCCCAACGCCTCTACATCCTTGGGAACGAATCTCCATCGACTTTATCGTCGGACTACCCAAAGATCAGGGCTGCACCGCTATAATCGTCGTCGTGGACTACCTTACGAAAATGGGGCACTTTATTGCATGCAAGCAGGTGCCCACGGAAGGGGGGGTTGGCTAAGCTGCTACTAATACATGTCGTTCGTCTGCACGGCCTTCCACTGGGGATCGTTTCGGACAGAGGCTCTCAATTTACAGCACGATTTTGGAGGGTCTGGTGTGAAGAACTAGGCATTCGTTCCTCCCTGTCCACCAGCTTCCATCCCCAAACGGATGGCCAGACCGAAAGACTGAACCAAACCCTCAAACAGTACCTGCGCTGCTATGTGGACCACGCGGCGGACTCCTGGGTAGAATGGCTCTGGGTGGCAGAAATAGCCTATAACAACTCCAAGCACTCTTCCACACAGTTTTCTCCCTTTTTTCTCGCGTCTGGGCATCACCCGCGTTTCCTTCCCTTTCTCCTCCCTCGTGCCCGCAGCCATCTTCCCGCGGTGCAGACTAGGCTCAAGGCTATTCACACTGCAATCAAACACGCAAGGGAGAAGCTACGCGTGGCCAAAACGCGCTACAAGGCCCAAGCCGATAAACATCGGCGACCCCCTCCGAAGTATCGGAAAGGAGACCGGGTGTGGTTGTCCACGAAGCACATCCGATTCCGGAAACCTAGTGCATTCAATCCCAAATACATAGGTCCTTATCCTGTGGTACGCCATGTGAACCCTGTGGCTGTGCAGCTGCGTCTACCCCCGCACCTGCGCATCCATCCCGTGTTTCACGTCTCCCTGCTGAAGCCTTCCTTCTGCCCAGTTCGGAAAGTCCCGGATCCGGTCTGGGTGCACCACGAGCAGGAATATGTGGTGCGACGGGTGCTGGACTCCAAACTGGTTCGGGGGAAGTTGTGGTACCTGCTGGCCTGGAGGGGCTACGGACCTGAGGAGAACTTCTGGGAGCCGGCCTCGGCAGTCCATGCGGATCGCCTGGTGTCTGCCTTCCACCGCTCCAGCCCGGATAAACCGGGGCCATCGCTCCCCGCTGGGAGAGGCGTGAAGGGGGATGTGCTGTCATGCTCGCGCCGGAGGTAGGAGTCCCGAGGAACTACAACCCCCAAGAGTCACCGCGGCCAAGCGCACCACCTGATCGCTAGCGCGGCCGCCCATAAAACCAACTCCACACAAGGGGGCGGTGCCAATGATTCCCGCTCGTCCTGAACAATTCAACGGCCCGCAAGATCACCGCGTCCGCTTCGGCTGAAGCGACCAGATACCGTCAGTGCGCGCTGCACTCCGGAAAACACTGCCCCTCCGGGGGCCTTGAGTCCATCCTTGCTTCAGCGACCCGAAGATCGGTGAGTATTCCCCGCCTCCTGCGAGGACCCAGAAAACGCCCCAAAGCCGGCAGTGACTGCAACTCCAGGGTGCGAGTTCTGTTCGGCTGGGTCTGTTCCTCGTTCTCCTCCCCGTTCAGCTGGGCGCTTCTACGCTCCCGCAAAAAACCCCGGAGCCACAAGCAACGCTCCGACCGGGTTCTCCAAACATTGGGAGGTCCCCGGGAAGGTTCCCTCGACCCTTCCGGTCTCACGGCTTGTGGTGTTCCAGTCATCTCCTCACTCAGGAACCTACGGTCAAAGCGCCCTGCAGCCCCTCGGATACCCGGGCTTCCGCGTAACAGCGTCAATACCTTCGTAGGTGATTCATTGCCCCAACAATACCTGGTGGAGCCGACCACACACCGCCCTCCTCAGCCCCACGGATACCCGGGCTGGAAGTAGAAGCGCAACTGGTGTCTTCGGCGAATTCAGAGAACACCCTCAACTTCCTTGAAGAACCCTCGAACACAGCGCTCCTCGGCCCCACGGATACCTGGGCCGGAAGTAGAAGCGCAATAGGGGTTCTTGTGACACTGGAAGTCGGAAGCTACCTATCAGCTACACAACCCTGCACCGCCCAGGCGAGGCCGGGACCAGCGGAGTGAACTGGACCTGGTTCTCCTTCCCATTCCCAACCTCTGACTCACCCTCTTCTCAGGACAACCCAAGAGACAGGTACGACCGAGGGCATCCCGAAAACGACTACCATCTGTACGAGGGGAAATCAACACCATCCCTAACCCCTCTCTCCTTATCTCGTTCCAGGTATCCCTCTGGGCTGTCTCCATCCCGACCTTCCCTCGTCCACCTGTCTCCTGCGCCCGAGGGTCTTTACACGAATCCGGGCAGGGGACGGATGGGAGGGGGAAACCCTATAGCTTCAGCGTCATCCCGAGGAGAATACCCAGGGTCGGCCTCGACACAGTCTTACTTATGACAAAGGTATGGCACACCTGCAGCCATCTTGATTGGAATAAAGTGGTAACATTTAAAACATTTAATTTGAAAAGGAACAAAATGAGGGGGTTCATTTTGCCATGGAAATTATGACTAGTGCTGCAGAAAGAAAACTTAGGGCACATTTTGACTTCTCAAATCCTCTTCTATTTCATTAAAAAGTTCTGACATGCAGACTGAAATATGCACTTTGAATACCAGCAGCAGACTTCCCTGGTGAGCAGTAGCTTTACTACAGTGATCTAATGAGGAACTAGAGTGCTACCATTCAGAATTTATGGCAAATGTGTCACATCTGAATGCCTTCTTGATGGAACCAAAGTAAACAAGCATTGAAAATGCAATAGGTCTCGCCCTCGTTTAAGTTAAAGCAATTCTGTTTGTAATTAGGTGGCTTTTTAGCTTTGCTTTTATTAGTGTTTTTCAAAATTTCATGTAAATAACATGCATATCTGTATATGTATGCATGCATTTATATTTGTATTTATATAGATATTCAGATTATATATATGTTTATGTATGTATGTATATACATATATATACACATACATATATATAAATGCATATATGTGCATATGTGTGCGTGTAGAGAGAGGTAGAGTGAGGTAGAGAGGTAGAGATGTAGAGGTAGAGATGTAGAGGTGTAGAGGTAGAGAGGTAGACGTAGAGAGGTAGAGGTAGAGAGGTAGAGGTAGAGAGGTAGAGAGTAGTAGAGAGAGAGGTAGAGAAAGGTAGAGAGGTAGAGAGTAGAGGATGAGTAATAGAGAGTAGAGAGTAGAGAGAGAGTAGTAGAGAGAGTAGTAGAGAGTAGTAGAGAGAGTAGCAGAGAGTGAGTAGGAGAGAGTAGTTGTGAGTAGTAGAGAGTGAGTAGTAGAGAGTAGTAGCGAGTGAGAAGTAGAGAGTAGTAGAGAGTAGTAGAGAGTGAGTAGTAGAGGGTGTAGTAGAGAGTAGTAGAGAGTGAGTAGTAGAGGGAGTAGTAGAGAGTGAGTATTAGAGCGTGAGTAGTAGAGAGTAGTAGAGAGTGAGTAGTGGAGACTGAGTAGCAGAGAGAGAGTAGTAGAGAATGAGTAGTAGAGAATGAGTAGTAGAGAGTAGTAGAGATTGAGTAGTAGAGAGTAGTAGAGAGTGAGTAGTAGAGAGTAGTAGAGAGTAGTAGAGAGAGAGTAGTAGAGAGTGAGTAGTAGAGAGTGAGTAGTAGAGAGTGAGTAATAGAGAGAGAGTAGTAGAGAGAGTGAGTAGTAGAGAGTAGTAGAGAGAGTAGTACAGAGTAGTAGAGAGTGAGTAGTAGAGAGTGATTAGTAGAGAGTAGTGGAGAAGTAGAGAGTGAGTAGTAGAGAGTAGTAGAGAGTGAGTAGTAGAGTGAGTAGTAGGGAGTAGTAGGGAGTAGTAGAGAGTGAGTAGTAGAGTGAGTAGTAGAGTGAGTAGTAGAGAGCAAGTAGTAGAGAGTGTGTAGTAGAGAGAGCGTAGTAGAGAGTAGTAGAGGGTGAGTAGTAGAGAGCGAGTAGTAGAGAGTAGTAGAGTAGTAGAGAGTGAGTAGTAGAGAGTGAGTAGTAGAGAGTGAGTAGTAGAGAGTAGTAGAAAGTGAGTAGCAGAGAGAGTAGTAGAGAGTAGTAGAGAGTAGTAGAGTGAGTAGTAGAGTGAGTAGTAGAGAGAGAGAGAGAGTAGTAGAGAGTGAGTGGTAGAGTGAGTAGTAGAGTGAGTAGTAGAGTGAGTAGTAGAGTGAGTAGTAGAGAGAAGTAGAGAGTAGTAGAGAGCAGTAGAGAGTGGTAGAGAGTAGTAGAGAGTGAGTAGTAGAGAGTGAGTAGTAGAGAGTAGTAGAGAGTGAGTGGTAGAGAGTAGTAGAGAGTAGTAGAGAGTGAGTAGTAGAGAGTGAGTAGTAGAGAGTGAGTAGTAGAGAGTGAGTAGGAGAGTGAGTAGGAGAGTGAGTAGGAGAGTGAGTAGGAGAGAGTGAGTAGTAGAGAGAGTAGTAGAGAGAGAGTAGTAGAGAGTGAGTAGTAGAGAGTGAGTATTAGAGAGTGAGTAGTAGAGAGTGAGTAGTAGATAGTGAGTAGTAGAGAGTAGTAGAGTAGTAGAGAGTGAGTAGTAGAAAGTAGTAGCGAGTGAGTAGTAGAGAGTGAGTAGTTTAATTTCAAAGGAACACAATGAGGAGGTTCATTTTGCCATAGAAATTATGATTAGTGAGGAAAAAAGAAAAATTAGGGCACATTTTGAGTGACTTATCAAATCCTCTTCTATTTCATTAAAACATTCTGACATGCAGACTGAAACATGCACTTTCAATACCAGCAGCAGACTTCCCTGGTGAGCAGTAGCTTTACTACAGTGATCTAATGAGCAACTAGAGTGCTACCTTTCAGAATTTATGGAAAATGTGGGACACATCTGAATGCCTTCTTGATGGAATCAAAGTAACCAAGCATTGAAAATGCAATAGGTCTCGCCCTCGTTTAAGTTAAAGCAATTCTGTTTGTAATTAGGTGGCTTTTTAGCTTTGCTTGTATTAGAGTTTTTCAAACTTTCATGTACATACCATGCATATGTATGCATATATGTATATGTTTGCATGAATTTATATTTATATAGATATGCAGATTATATTTATATGTTTATATATTCACTGAAAAAACCATAGGTTTCACACACGTTATAGTTACGAATTAGCATTTAAAAAACCTTGCAAATTCACTTAAAAAACCATAGGTTTCACACATGTTATAGTTAGCTGGACATTTCACTCGTAAAAAACTAATGAAATTCCCCCGTTATAGTTAGTGCAGGCAACTATAACTCACGCGACCGCAATCCTCTGCTGATGACGTCAGATATTATATCACTGTATTTAGACACTTATTTACCCATGCCTTCTTCCATTAATCTTTAGCTATACATATATTACAAATATTTATTTTTCATAAAGACACATATGTCATCAGTGATGTAATATCTGACGTCATCAGCAGAGGATTGCGGTCGCGTGAGTTATAGTTGCCTGCACTAACTATAACGGGGGAATTTCATTGGTTTTTTACGAGTGAAATGTCCAGCTAACTATAACATGTGTGAAACCTATGGTTTTTTAAGTGAATATATATATATATAAAACAAACTCCTTGCACCGTTTCTTCTCTTGGCGCTTCAAGAACGGAGGACGGACCACAGGTACATGCAACAAAGTTTATTCTGCTCCCTTGCACCATATCACCAGCATGACACGTTTTTTAAAGTGACATGTGCATAAAACATCACACTATTCGATCTCATAGACAGAGATAAGATACTTGTGTGTTATAAGGGGATCTTGAAAGCCCAGTTTGAATAAAATATATGTTTAAATACATTTTAAAACCTCCAATTTGTCCCTTAAAAGATAGATATATAGATAGATAGATAGATAGATAGATAGATAGATAGATAGATAGATAGATAGATAGATAGATAGATAGATAGATAGATAGATAGATAGATAGATAGATAGATAGATAGATAGATAGATAGATATGAATCGCACACAGGATACTGCCATCCTACCTCATGCATTCCACATTAAGGTATCATACTGTCCTTAAGACTCCATTCAGACCTTTTTCTCCGGAGAAAAGAACAACCTGTGGAGAGGATGTGGTCTCACGCCTAGACTGCCGACTTTGGAGCTGGGAAACCACGTTTTTTTCACTATATTTCCCTTTGTGATAAAAAAGGAACATACTCTTTTGGCTCAGTTACATCTCTCCCATTTGAAACGCAGGGAAAATACATTTAGTACTTCTTACATGGAAATAAATATAGCACGAGAATGAGGGAGAGAGAGAGAGGGGGAAGGGAGAGAGAGAGAGAGAAAGAGAGAGACCCAAACATGGATAAGGCAAGATAATGTTCCATGGCTAAAATAACTTAAAACATTAATAACCTTTTGTTCAGTATATCAGATATACAAACCGTTCTTTGAACTTTGCTGTCATGAATAGAAGCATACTGTGTGCTTTACATTGGGGAAGGCAGGGTTAGCTTTTGGCATGGGTGAGCTGGGCACAGGGCGCATACAGTTAGAGGGGTGCACATGTAGCATCTTCCGAGCTGTCCTCAATAAAGCTTTCATTATAGACTGCCATTCAGTCCTTTACCCCCGCAGTGCAGGCTGCATACATTCGTTATCCTCCCTCCATTCATCCAATTCCCTTCCCTCTCCATCGCCGCCTCCCATGGACTATCACCTCCAGTTTAGCAATTGAATAGGGGATTATGGTGAGGGGCCAATTGGCAAATGTGTTTCAAACAGGCTGTTCACTGGTCGAGGTTTTCAGCCAGGACAAAAGGGCTCCCACCAGGACCAATACATTTGAGTCGCGTTCATGCTGTTAGTGCTGAGTCACGTAAACAGCAGCCCAGGGTTTCTATTGACCAGCGGGCTGCATGTGGCCCCCGGGCCTACTCTGACTATCACTGCATTAGATTGGAGATAATATTGTCACATTTCTTTAAACAACTTACATACAGTCTGGGACTGTTGGCTCAGGGGACTTATGCTTCCACTTTAGAAACCTGTGTTTGACCTCATGGCCGCAGGTTCAGATGCTAGAGGGCCCACTGAGATGTTCATCCTTCTGAGGTCGATAAAATTAGCACAATTGTTTACCTATAAAAATACAGTTATTTTGTGTTAAGGTGCAGTTAACTACATGTGTAATGTCACTTACATTTGTGTAGACACTTGTATTCAGACTCACCCACGCAGGATTAGCAGTAGTTTCTTAAAAGCACTACATTTTTCTGCCAATACCTTCACATGTGCCCACTTATGCTTGCGTTTTAGTCCTGCTCCGCACTGTATTAAGTATAAGGACACACACACTTGAGCACACACACACATATATACACGACAGACAGCTCGTGCACAGCACGCACAAATCATGCACACACACACAATGACACAGAGAAATGCAGACACACGCACCAGTGCCTGTCAGGGGGTCACTGCTGGCATCCACACGCAGGTCCTGCACGTCCCTCACTGGTGCACACCAGGGTTTGCCCATATATACCGTGCATTGTATGTTGTGTGTTGACACAGCCCTTTCTCTGCACATTGTAGGACAGAAATGGGGGTTGTGCAGGGAGTGTGGTTTCTTCTTTCCGTCCGGCTGACGATATCAACACAATAGCTTTAGAGGCTGGTAATACTTGGCAGGTGGACGAATAATCAAAACGTACTGAAAAAAATGGTGACTACATTCAAAGGAAGTTGATGCCATACCAGAAACAGGGACGAACGGTTACCAGAGGCATCGATGGAGAAGCCAGTCTGTGCGGAGACTAGAAACATCTAAGAATGAATGCGGGAAGGCGATACTAGGATTGCATGTTATTGCAAGCAACACAAGCGGCTCAGTGAGGTTTCAACATTAACTGTAAATAATGACCGGAAGGTACCCACGCGATTAGATAAACGATTTACAATCCTTTCCAGAAAGGGGCCAGCACAATTCTTAACGTGAAGCCATCACTGAAAGGGGAGCTGTCATTAACTATTGCAACTGAAAACAAGCGGCAGGGAAAGCGATCGCTTTCACTTTCCCGATCGCTTCAAAAACAAAGAAGCACGCGAGTGTTGTTCGCGCGCGCCACAGCGAGCCATATGGTTTCAATTATCACGCCCGTGTCTGGGCACGATAATTGAAACCATATGGCAGGAACGTGCGTAATAGACACCAATAGGCTATGGGCGGAGCAATGCGCCAGTCTTTGGCCTATTGTGTGCTATCTTTAAAACAAACACGCAGGCAAAGGCCAATAGCAGTCCACAAAAGTAAAAACACACACACGAGCGTGTACAATTCCAGGTTCTGTTTCGGAACCCTGGACAAAAGGACTCTCGCTGCACGAGCAGTGCTATGCACTGCATTGCTAGGCGCGAGACCTAAAAAGGATAGGAAAATAGCAGAAAACAATATATAACCATGATGTACAATTGACAGGTATCTGAGTGTAGGCACCATGAGGCCGTAAACCAAGTTCGTAGGGTGCGAATGAATCAGTAATAGAGGGGATTTATTGCAGTCTGCCTTCTGTTTTGGGCAAGTATGCGGTGAACTTTGTATTCAAGATATGAGGTGCGTATTTGCTGCTACTTCTCTCTAAAATGAGATATGAGCAAAGTAATAGGACTTCTTGGATCTGCACACGATAAGAAATGCCTTTTTTGGATTTCAAGAACATCTCATATAAAATTTGTTTCAGAGATATGTTAGACTAATAAAAACTCTGGAAGTCTGCATCAGTAATATAATGCAAAATGACTGAACCACCCCCCCCCCCCCCCCCCCGGCAAAATGCAGTGAGGGGACCCTGAAACATCCATATCTCACAGATATGCATTAGCCGTTTGTCTGAATGGGGGCCCTGAAGGGTTGGGGTCCCCACAGCTGTGCAGGGGCGGCAGGGGCCTGCGTTACGCCCCTGGTCTGCATGTATAATTGACCAGTGTTTCACAGAGCGAACTATTGTATCAACAGGTATTACGGATACACGGAAATTTTGCCACGTCTGTAAATATTCTGCATACGAAGGCTGGACCTAAAAGGTGGTTGAGGGTTTCCCCATAATAGGTGGTCAGGAGCTGGTCAGGAAGATGATATGCAAATCTAGTCAATCCCCTTCTAGTGCTAACTCTACGGATATCATTGCAATACCTTTCTGTGCTTATAAAATTACACTTTGATGGATGAAAGAGTGGAAAACTTGCACCAATATTCACCATTTTCGACGGGCATGAGATGGGAAGATGTTTCAAGGAAAATCATTCCCCTGGCTTAGTAAAATGATCAAAATATATTTCAGCCACGTATACATTGACCCGCTAAGTTTTACAACTAATCTGAAAATATTTTCTGCAGAGATTAAGTCAATACTTTTTAGATCAAATTACATAAATGTTAATGTTGCATTTTTGCACAGGCATTTCTAAATTACGTATATTAAACTGGTGGATCACTGACACAATATCGAACCCATAAATTTCATGATACCAAATATCGTGTCAAAAATAGCAATCACAAAAAGATTGTTTTCTATCCATATAACGTAAGTACAAAAATATGAACGAAATATCGTTTTTACTATATATGTAGTTTACATAAGTAAATCTAAAATATTTCAACATATAACATTAATATAATGTAAATTAAATAATATTTTAAAAATATATAAATATTTACTAATTAAACAATCACACACACATATGTAAAAACGTGTGTATGTTTATATACACATATATAATATAAAACTATTTAAGAAATAGTCATTTTTACTTATAATATATCTTTATAAGGGTTTATAAACTTATCAATATATATATATATAGATATATATAGATATATAGATATATAGCTATATACATATAGATATACACACACAGACACATATATATGTATATTTACCTACACATAAAAAAGTATAACAAATAAGCTGCAAATAATTTTAAAATATTTCCAATTTAATTGTTCATAGAAAGTAAACAATATATAAAAATGTGTTTTACTAACATCTTAAAAATTGCATACATGTATATATAAATAAAAAATATATAATTAAATACACAAAGACATGATAATATATGTTTAACCAATATTAATACCCAAATAATAATCTTTAAATAATAATTAAACTATTCCCACTCCTGTGTATACAACAGGAGAGAAACGTTAATTAGTAAGGTTTCCACAATTTGCAACAGTCATCCTTAAAGCCTGTTTGCAGCACTTCTGCACTGATTCGACAGCATGTTTGTGAATTTCAAATCAAAAGATGATTATACGGATGCTCTCTCACAGCTGAACGTGTCCCTGGACCGATTCATTTCATTTACATAAAGAAAAAGACTGTTCTTGGCTCTTTGGGCATCACCTGGATGTATATATTTGAATTTATATTGTGCAAACCTAGCTAGAAAGCAACAGAGCCCTGTACATTACTTTGGGCAGACAATCCACAAGATCATGTACATCAAGGGGGGACTACAATTCCCACACTATATATATATTTTTTGGGCACAGTAAGATTAAGTGATTTGCCCAGAATCACATGATTTGGAGTCAGGCACCAAGGCCAGGACTTGTACTTGTGCCCCCAGCTTCCCAAGTTGGCAGCTCTAGCAACTAGTCCAATAGAGTGTTTCGGGGGGCTGCTGGACAGATAATAAATAGTTCCTCCCCGGGTGTTCCTCTGCAGGCACCATGCACACTCTGCTCACTGTGTTCGATTTTCTGGCACTTCTGAAATGCTTATAATGTTTCAGGTAGCTTTGAAGCAGATACAAAGTGGAATATGAGCACTATCTGAACACCTAAAAAGTGAAACAAATGTTCTTAGAAAATTGTGCAGTGCAATGTGTGTAACTGACCCTAGGTGTGGTTATTTCTTCTGAAATGTGGACATTGCTTCAAGATGGACATCCTCAAAAAGAATGCAACAATGTTCATTCAAACAGGTGAAAGACGGAGGCAGATCACTGCGAGGTCGCCCTCAAAGAACATGGAATGCGCTGAATCCCTCTTTGGATCTAAGCCAGATCACATGTGTTGTAGGAAACTCCTCAAAACACAGCTATTCATACTGGTCAGATCTCCTGGTCCAGTCATGGTCACTAAATGCGGGACAGCAGTCAGGAGATCCACCCTTCCAGATTGGACACATTCTTTTCTTCATCCTTTTTAGGTCTCGCTGAGCCAAAGGCTCGAAGAGACATTTTGTATGTGGGATTTTCAAAGTGCTACCCACAGTCTTTTGGCTGGCCTAAACCTTGAGTGCACAATCACATGCACGTGCACAGCTGCTCCCACTCTCCCCTCCCTTCTCTATAGCTTTCTTTCACTTTAGCCGCTTTGACCCTTGCATTCCCCCCTCCCTTCTCACCCAGCCCTTTGATGCTCTGCTCGATTACTTTCACTTTCGCCGCTTTGATGTTTGATTTTTATTGCCTTTGTTTATGTGAGGGAGATCCATTGCATTTGGCAGAACATTTCTGGGGCCGTATTGCATGAAATATACCAGGTGGCACTAAGGTGTTTTACAGAGCACCATACAGCATTTTGTTCTGCGTTAAAAAAAAGACGCTTTAGGAGCGGAAAGGAGCTATCCCTTTTACTTGTATTAAAATGTATTTTTAAAGGTGTCTCAAAGGATCCTGAACATAGTTTATACTAGCATGCTCCAATACTGTCCGTATTTCATTCCTGATTGCACTGGCCTTCCAGGTCCTAAGACTCAGACTCATGATTTTACTGTTATTTCAAAACCAATCTAACATTTGTTTTGTTTTAGGTATTACCTTAGTACAGCATACCTATGTGATCTTACTCTCCTTGGTCAGTGTTTTATTATGGATGACAAGATGTTTTCTCATTAGGACTCGCACCATAAGCCTCTTTCATTCCAAACATCTGGAAACGCATTCGTCTCTGTAACCATATAGTAATGGCTTTCAGTTACGACTGGCGGAAATTATGCTACACACCTATTTATTGCCTTCACCAAACGATTCTGCTTTCACTGGTGTGACCATAACTTGCCAAAATATTTTACTGATGCTTTCGGCAGTGTCTCCACTTCTGTCTGATCACTCCTCAAATGACACCTTCCTTAATCCCACCCACAAGCAAGGTAAGCCACTCAATTTTATGCTAATTTCAAACACTTTATCCAAATCTAAACCCATCATCGCTCCATCTGACATCACACATTTCACATGCAAATCAGTTCGCCTCCTTGTAGATCGCTCTCTCATGTACCCATCTGCTGTAGAAAACAGGACCCCACTGCTCTCACTGCTTTCCACGTGATCTTCATAAAGACCTCACTTCAGTCTTGCACTACAGCTCATACAACTTCTTCATTATCCACCTTGTACCAAAGATAGGCCTCAGCCATGAATTACACTTGAAATAAGAGCGCATAACAGTAAATGAGGGCAGCAGTACATAAATGGCGAAAGCACATATTCACTGCTTCTTGGTTAATAAGCAAGCCCTTCATACACTGCATAATGATCTAGGAGGTGTCAAATCTATTTATTTCCAGGACCTCATTACCGCACCTTCCACAAGCGCTCTGTGCAAACCTTCAGCTCTTTACTCTCTCCATCATCTTCAATTATCAGTATTCTATTGTTCATCCTTACCTGCTCATGACTTCACCCTGCTACATCTGCTCCAAGATTAACACTATAATTAGTCCACAGTGCTCAAGTCCTCACTCGCCTCAACCCTGCGCAGTTACATTATTACGATTTAACACAACATCCTCCTAACAAACGTTTCCTCTTATAAAAGTAGCTAATCCACCCTGTGCCCCCCCTGTAACCATTTCATCCTCCCTTCATCAAATCTTTGCCTCTTTCATCCAACAGTTTCCCCTGCGTTTCCCTTCGCACTGACTGCCTGTCCTGTAACCGACTACTCAACCCTCTCCTGTGTTCGGGACCCTTCATTCCACTATCCTATCCTCTCCTCTGTTCTTGGCTATGCTCATACTCTTAGATCGTTCTGCCTCTCCTTTGATATTGCTGGTCACCCCACACTTTTCTCAATGAGCGCACGGGGCATTAGCTGGGTACCAGCCCTTATGCCCCTCAATAAGCAGCAGCAATCATTGCAGTTTCACCAAGGTGAGTTTAGTAAAAGTTTATTTTACTACTTTCGATAACTGGTGCCTTTCGCAAACAGAAAAGGTAATGACCATGTATGGCACATTACAAGATGGCATGTTTTAATACTAGGGCTTCTGATTATATGCATAACGTTTGATCTAGCAGACATGATTGAACATATGGTGAGACCCTTAAATGAAGGCTTGGGGCTCAAATCACAAAGGGACTAATATGCAATAAAGTTACGTGTCTCTGCACTCATGGCAGAATCTCCGCACTGCACTCACTGCAGTGCGCTGGACAGAGAGGCTGCCCAGAGTGCAGAGACTCCACACTTGTACCTTTACTACACGTAAGTCCCTTTGCAAATCAGACCCTTAACTACTTCTTTGTGATTTTTAAAATAAAGAGAGGGAAGAATTTATAGTAAAAATGGAAAACTCGTGTCTCTATTTACAATGCAGTTATTGGTTGTTTTTAACTTTCAAGAAAATAACACATTTGTTCTTAAACAACATCCATATCTTAAATCACACATTTTATGATTTTGACATTTGGAATTTCATGTCATACCCTTCACTTGTGCCCATTCCCGACTTCTTATACCCTTGTTATCTAGCAGTGCTTTCAACACCACAGGCCATCAAATTCTGGACGGAACGGCCCTAAACGGTTTCGCCCATACCTCTATAATCACACTCAAATGCTAACAAGCATTGGCATAGCCAATAGGTCTCGCCTTTGGGACCGTTTAAGTGTTTAGTTATCCAGCACAATATCCTTGGTGCAGTAACATTAACTGTTGCATGGCTAAACACTTATAAGGTCCCAAAGGTGAGACCTTTTGGCTATGCCAATGCTTGTTTATTATGTGACTGTATAGCATTGTTGCCCCTCTTCCACTCAGAAGGCTTAAAGGCTACAACACACTGCACATTACAAAACCCTCAGATAAAGGTTTTCTTTTGCTTTCAGGAGTCTGGGCTGGAAGGAGTTTATGTTTCTCTAGATGCACTCTGCATGCTTATTCCACCTCTGTATTGCTTCCTCATGTCAGGAGCTGAAGGAAAATTCATAGGTGATATTCATAGCTGCCCATAGAAGACAAAAAGATGGCTATTTTTTTCTGGATCAGATGAGCCTTTTTCAAGAATGGCTCTTGCCTTTTTCTGCTTGTCCTGTCACTTCCTGCTTCATCTTAATTGCTATTGTTGGCATGAATAATGAGCTGGTGTCACTCTAGCTTCTGTGTTTGCTTTGAGCTGGAGCTTTGGATGTTCAGGCCTTCATAAATTCTTCGGCTCTCAGATAATTTGATACGTACTAGGCATAACTGATTTGTCAGGAAGGGCTGTGTGCCTCAGTGGCAGGTAGAACTCTAAAAAAATATGGTATGGAGCCAAACTCACCATATTTACTGCTCCCCTAGGCGCAGCACTTCTCTCCCCATATAGGCGTCCTCGATCAGGAAAGGGAAGGACTTCCCTCCTGCTCATTGGAACGCCAACATACAATCCTGGAGCTGCTCTCAGCATGAGAACAGCTGCAGGATTGGTGGGAGCAGCTAACTCAATGCTCATTTTGAGCCTCGGGGCCTGTGCAAGCAATGCCAAGGCTGTTTCACAGCCAAGAGATTGCTGGGTCTACAGAGCGCATGTCGGGCTGGCTGTAGCAAACCAGCAGGCCAACCCAACATGTGCACCGCAGGGGCAGCTGTAATCCTGCAATCGCAGGATTCAGCCCCACCCCCTGCACTCACACTGCCCTTCTAAGTAAAATGGCATTGACATGCAATTTTACAGATATGTGTGCGTATGCTGTGCTCGCAGCAGGCAGGGCGATGCTCATCCGCTCTTGAGGAGGAGCCGCCCCTGGTGTGCCTTTATGGTGTTAACAATTTCAGGTCCTTTCTTCTGCATCAGTGGTTTAAGCTAGGTCTATGAACCTAGACTCTGTGGTGACAGCAAAATGGACATTCAGACAGCCTTACCGTAGTCTGGAGGAAATAGAGGGCTTTGCATCCAAACGTCTAAGAGGTTCTACTTTTTTTGTCGTAGATGTAAGGATGTGGCACCTCTATTGGACTTCCCCTCTGGTCTTAGAGTTGTTGCATCAGGCACTTTTGAAGCCTTTGGAGTCTATTCCCCTTTAGCTTCTGTCACTTATGACTCTTTTCTTGGTGGTTAATTCATGAAATTAAGCCCTGGAGGAGTTGGTGTACCAGGCTCTGTTATGGATGTTTCCAATCTGATTGGTTCCTTGTCATGAGTGAGAGTTTTTAAACAAGACCTATTTGGCACCCCTTTAACAATCATAGAGTGTCTTGCTGGCTTTCTTTCCAAATCACTCTTCACCAGAAGAGCTCCTTCTCTATTCTTAAGATGTAAGGAGAACTGTGTTTATATATTTAGAGCTATTGCTGATTCTGCGCAGACTTCTCTTTCTGTGAGTTTTGGGGTGGCTTGCAAAGTGCCCAAACCTTCAGTTGTCAAACTGAGTTATTGGTTCTGGTCCATTATTTCCTTTACCTGCACAGATTCAGAGCTGGATTACCTGGGATATGATGGTCTCTTGGGATAAGGCACACATTGCTTTCCTCTAGGTGATTTATAATGTGGCTACCTGTTCTGCTTCATCTGTGTTTATCTCTCTTTATTGATTTTTATTTTATTTTTTAGAGTTTTGTATTGCGCGAACTAGACCCGAGAAATTGGGCATCAGATCGCTTTACATGAGCACCAGTCTTGTTACAGATGGACACATTCATTTTTGTTAGGCACGGGGAGATTAAGTGATTTGCCCATAATCACAGGATGTTGAGCGTCGTTGCTGAGACTTGAACCTGGTTCCCCAGCTTCGAGGTCAACCGCTCTAGCCATTAGACCACATCCTCTTCCCAATTGATTGATGTGGGAGAGCTAGCTATCTCATTTTTGGGACTAGTTTATTTAGTTTATTGGGACTGTTTTTTGTTTCTTTTTTTCAGTTTTATATGACACAAGCTTGGCCTAAGGACATTTGAGCACTTTGCATCAGCACCAGAATACATTAAACAAGGTCAGATTTTTTTTTTTTATTGCTAATGGTTTAGGCACGGGGAGATTAAGGCCACATTTCATACAGCTTTCATATCCTAACTTGTTTCTTTCTGTGTGTGCAATAAATAAATTGTGTTTTGACAGTTATTGGTTTGTGAGTTGATTTTGAAGCAATTTCGGTTTGAGAGTATTAAGAAGTTAGTAAGGACCAGGACTCCTTGATTAATTATAAATAATCCCATCGCTTTGATTCTATCTTCCCTTTCCAAGTCACTATGACCCTCCGGTGTCATCACAGCTTATTTCTGGTGGAGTTTTGTCGCTAAGAATGAGTTAGTTGGTGGAGGTGCCCTTTTCTATAAGTAGAATCCTTCTGGTGGGTGGAGTCTACATTATAGGGAGGAGAAGTTATGAGATTTAGGAAAGCTGCAGACTGTCTTATTTTTAGGAGGCGGAGTCACTTCAAGTTAGTAAGGAGTGGGACAAGAAACATGGAGTTAGAAAATAACATTAATGTCAGTAATCAACGCCTTTCCACCACACTTCCTGCCTCTGTTGGCAGTTGCCAGTCATTGGCATTAGGGGCCAAGCAGCCTGTATTACAAGACAATATTGCCTGACTTTCAACAGTTTTAAATCCCATCAGGCCAACTATTACACCGCTAAGGAAATATGGCCATGACCTAATACAAAAGGATGCTAATTTGTTATGAAACGCCTGAACATCCATGAGGCCTGGAATTGGGGAGAGGAGTTGGCTTAACGGCTAGGGCGGTCAACCTCGAAGCTGGGGAACCGGGTTTGAGTCTCGGCAAGGGCACTCAACATCCTGTGATTCTGGGCAAACCACTTAATCTCCCCATGCCTAACAAAAATGAATGCGTCTTCATGTAACACAACTGTTGCTCGTGTAAAGCGCTCTGATAACTTTGGGTCAAGTTTGTGCTATACAAAACTCTGAAAAATAAAAATAATTAAATGATTTAACACTGAGTTTAAACCATTTACAAAATGTATGCTTTCGGCTAAAGATGTTAAGAAGGCCACAATACCTTTGACTTCCCTTTCTATTTAAACAATGTGTTATATTCCCATTAGAAGTGTTTTATACTGCACCAAACAATGAGACAATGTTGCCTGTTGCTACCCAGGATCATCTCACCTTCAGGAAACACCTCAAGACCTGGCTTTTTGAGCAGTAGCAGAACCCCGTCCCCCCCACCCTCCCCTCAGCGCCTTGAGACCCTCATGGGGGAGTAGCGCGCTCTATAAATGTATTGATTGATTGATTGATTGATTGATTGAACAGAAAAAAAACCTTAGTACTAACACAACACCCTTAAAAATATATTACACAGGGATATTTAGCATGTTACTCCCCATTTTAAGCAACATGTACAGTCGTGATATAAGTAGAAAGTGTGGAAACACATACTAATTTCTGGTATTACAGTATATTACCTAGCATTCTATGAAAAGGACTACTTAGTTATTACAGTTGAGTTCTGAGGTCACAAGGCCTGCTACCAGAGCCAGCAGCCAAGTTAAAAAAACACAGGCAATGGAGCATAATTACAGCTGCAGTATAAATAGGGAAAACAGGGCCTGGCTTTTCCTTCTCCAGGTTTCTTTTATAAAAAGGAAAAAGTGATCAGCAGCAAGGAGATTATTTATTGCAATGTGTTTAATTGTTTCCTTGCTATAGGTTATTATAGGAAAGACAGATTCGCTGCATGTTTCCACACATTCTGAATTACAGCATTTTTTAATATAGTCTTATAGCCGTAGCGGGCTATACCAGCTATTAAAGGCCCGCTGCAGTGTTAAAGGTCCAAGTCGAAGGCGAGGGTCTTTAACAAAGCAGCGAGACTTTAATAGCCAGTATAGCCCTGCTATGAAGGGCTATACGGCTATTAGAACATTCTGCCACTAGAGGACAGAATGTTCTAACAAATAAAACAAAGTCTTCAGGGAGCGCGAGGGGATTCAAATCCCCTCAGGCTCCCTGAAGCCTTTGTTCACAGCCAGAGCTGGGAACAAAGAAACATTGGAATGTTGGAGCTCCGGGCTCATACCAGCCATTAGAAGCCCGGAGCACCCCATTGTTTTCAATGGAGCTTCCAACATTCCAATGGTCTAATATAGCCTTATAGCCCGCTGTAGCGGGCTATACCAGCTGTTAAAGGCCCGCTGCAGCGTTAAAGGCCCGAGCCGAAGGCGAGGGACTTTAACAAAGCAGAGGGACTTTAAAAGCCGGTATAGCCCTGCTACGAAGGGCTATAAGGCTATTAGAACATTCTGCCACTAGAGGGCAGAATGTTCTAACAAATAAAACCAAGCCTTCAGGGAGCGTGAGGGGATTGAAATCCCATTCCAATGGTCTAATCTGATTTACATTACACTGATTCTAATGTCTTTTTTCCAAAAATTACAAACTGATTTTTGCTGTGTTTTCTGTCGCACTACAGATTCCATTGCTCTCTGCAGTGAACAGGAAAGAACAAAACACCAAGGATGGAATTGGTTTAAGGGGACGGATGATGGAGTGACCATGTATTATACAGAATAAAATATCATCTGGTGTCCATTAAAAGGTTTTTGCAAATCACATATTTGTTCCATTTACTTATAAAGGAACTCGGGCTATGGCCTCGTTCCTCTATATGGTCATAGACCTCCTCAGTGACTTGTAATATCCTCATAATGTATGGCAGGAGGGTACTTTATTCAATATATAGCGGTCAACATCAGCACCTAATCATGTAAGATAGTGCTCAGTAGATGCAAAAACCGTAAAAAAATCCATGTTTATCCAGTGATTGTGTCTACTTGCCTAAAAGTCCCCTCATTTTTTTTATAACACTGTTTCGCTAAATATTTCTTTCATGTAATGGCACTTTTTAAAAGAACAATGAAATACTCGAGCAAAAAATGTAACCATGGTTACCATGCAGCAGAATCATGTGAAATTATAAGAAAGATAATCTTTAAGGCACACATCTTTGTAATGTATTTAAGTAACTTTAAAGGTTGTCAAGTGATCAAAGAAGTGCCTATGAGATTAATTCGGGTTTCACGGTGAAGGTTACAGAGCTATTTCTAAATAAAGCCAAATGCTAGAACAGGAAAGGAATGCTAATATAGAATTCTAAGAAACAAAGGTATTTGAACTCACTCTTTGTCTAAGATGTACTGTGATAAATTTTCTTTTTAAATATCTGTCTCAGGTGTCATAGATTTTTACAAGTCATTTAAAGCTCAATGCTGCAGAATCATGCAGAAACTAATAATTTAGATAAGTCTTCAAACTGACATTGCAAAATATCAGCTGTGTTGATTTGTGCACTCATTTGGCAATTCATAGTTATTCTCACTTATTTACAACCCATTTGAGAGGATTATAGTTTAACTCATGAGGCTGTAAAGTGTGGCACAACAATGATCACAGAAAGTAATCGTTCTTTACCCATGTGAGAGGGAAAAAGGTCACAGTGGTGTATTTCTGTTCTTCCGGGTCATGATGCAGGTCTATTGGAGATCATTTGGCATTCCCAGCAAAATGCAGGTCTAATTCAGGGCACAGTATGGCCTGCCACTAGCTTATACCAAATTGGCATAAGTAGCCAGAGGTGACATGCAACGAGGCCCTCTCCCCATGGGTACTCAAACATACATATAAGGCCACACCTGCCTGTTGGCAGTGATGGATGGAGGCTTCCACAGTGAAAGTAGACTTCTGTCATTACTACCCTTTGTTTAATGTGATGGTATCTCCCACCTGAAGGTAACCACATGTTACATTTGTCTCTGGGGAAAATAGAAAGGAAAGTTCTGCCCCATCATGAAATGAACACCCTCCATCATCCATGTTCTCCTCATACACTTTCCCTCCTGTGAAATAAGTGGCACTAGAAAGCAGTCATCCATGTGGTATTAATCAATTGACTGGTCACACAAAACTGCTCATATCTATGTCCATTTATCAAATGTCTGGGTCACTTTAGTACAAAGGAACATTCTCCCCTCTAATAATGGTTAACTCCCTGTGATCCTTATCCTGCCAGGACAACATGTCCAGACTTTAATTTTCTGCCATGAAAAGCCCCCTGGCCACCAGAAATCAAGAACAGACATAGCTGGGTCCCAGCCGTGAGGCAAACATCTCCTTTTACTGAAGCACCCACATTCCCCTGGCATTTGCAGCAACAGATCATCCCGAATACATGTACCAGGGGCAGCTGGTGAACTTTGAAAGTGGTGGGCGAGCAAAGTGCTCCACCGCTTCCCAAAAACAAAATGAAATAACCCCTCCCTTCAAATGCCCAAAATAAAACAATCTCTCCCTCCAAAGCCCAATATTAAACAACCCCTTACCCCAAAAGCCCAAAATAAACATAAACACAAATTAAATCACTACACTGACATGTATTACACCATTTGTAATAAATAAAACTAAATGGTACTTACCCTCCAGCTGAGCATCCTCCTCGGTGTCCTTTTTCAGTCTGTGGCATACAGAGTTCTCTTAACCAATCCAGATGCTGCTCTCATGCTATTAACCAGCATGAGAGAAGTGCTAGGGTTGGTTGGAGCGGGTTTGCTGGACTCTCCCTCAAGCTCTGGAGGCCTGTGCTTACTCTCCACCCAGCAGCTCGAGTTCGAGAGCTTCAAAGAGCGCATGTCAAGCTGGCCGTAGTAGGACATCTGTACAAAATGGACATGCGCATTTTAAAGTGTCTGGTCAGCCACTGCTCCAGTCCTCTATGCTGCCAATCGGCAGCAGAGAACACGCCACACATGTCTCCCGGCTCGGAGGCAGGCTTGTGGCTGTGGCGTGCCTCAGTGAAAAATGAAATGGCGATGAAATTATTTATTTGCCTTTATATTTTTCACATTTGCGGCGGCTCGCAGCAGGTGGGGAGACAACGTTCCTCCGCCCTCATAAAGAAAGTGCCACAGATATGTACCATCGGCCGGAAAGTTTTAGACCTTTTAACCAAATGACATCTGAAGCGGTAACCACCATGTTCAGCCAACATCCCATACCAGTTAATGATAATTTAGAGCAAGATGTGTCGGCTCTGGAAAATTGGCTCTTTGAGTGTAGCATGCAGCTAGCCCCCATTAAAAGACGAGTGGCCAAACAAGGCCGTAACTCAGCACCATGGTTTAATGAGTCCTTAAGGAAAAGTAAAAGTGCATGTAAAAATTTAGAACGCCGTTGGCGAAAGAATTTTGGCCTTACAGATAAATTAACATACAAAATGGCTCTGAAAGCTCATTATGTAAAAGTCCGAGCAGAGAAGAAACAGTTTTTGGCCAGAAAAATCGAACAAGCAGATAACTGTGCTAAAGAACTGTTTAAGATTGTTAAGGATTTTACCATCCCTACAGCCTCTAAAAATTCTTTTACTCCCACGGATACTTGGACAAATGAAATCGCACAATATTTCTACAGGAAAATTCAAATTATTCAGGACTCTTTCAGTAGTCCATGTCAGGATGCGACCAGCAGTATATATAGACCTTCACATATAAGCCCTTCCAGTGAGAATACTCTAGTGGAGTTTCTGCCCATGCCTATGGCCACCTCACTAAAAATCATGAGAGCCCTAAAATCCGGATCTCCTTCCGACCCTTGCCCGGCAAAAACGCTGGTATCAATTGCTGAAGTAATCAATCCAGCAGTAAATAGGACGCTCAACCTCTCTTTGTCCGAAGGTAGGATGCCTATAATTTGGAAGCATGGGAACATTTTTCCTCTCTTAAAAAACCCACTAGCAGATCCCTTGGTAGCTAGCAACTATCGACCTATATCGCTCCTACCTTTCTTCTCCAAAGTGATGGAGTAATATGTGAATACTAATGTTACAGATTTTATTGAAGGTAACCAGATACTCCATCCGAGCCAATCGGGTTTTAGAGCAAACTACAGTATGGAAACCGCGTTATTAGAAATTGAAGAGACAATTAAAAGGACCATTGATACAGGAGGAAAGGCGGTGCTGATATTATTGAATTTATCGGCGGCCTTTGATACCGTGCCCCATGACCGCCTCCTTCAAAGACTAAAGGAGAGTGGCATAGGGGGTACTGTGCTCAGATGGTTTACCTCATTTCTGGGCAATCGACAGCAAACAGTTTGGGCTCCCCCTTTTCAAGCTCCATTCAATCTCTGAATGTAGGGGTCCCTCAGTGTTCGGTTTTAAGTCCAACCCTGTTAAATATATACATGGCCCCTCTTGCTCCTTTAGCCGAACAATGTGGGGCAAAAATTATATCATACGCAGATGATACTCAATTGCTATTTACCTGCGGGAAGGACGAGGTGTTTAATGGCAATGAAGTTAATGTCTGCCTAACCGAGGTGTTTAACTGGTTCAGGCAAAACCAGTTGCTCTGCAATTCCGACAAATCGGAAATTATCTTTTTTGGGCATACTGCGGATGACGAATGGCGCCAATGGTGGCCTAAAAATCTTTCCCCTCCGGACAAACCTGTTTTAACTGTAAAAGATTTAGGAGTAAAGATTGACTCTGACATGACTATGAAGTCCCAGGTGCAATCAACTGCAGTTACCTGTTTTGGACTATTAAAAATGATGAGGAATTTCCTTCCGCTTCTTCCTATTTCGCATAGGAAAACAGTGGTCCAGGCCTTGATTATATCCAGGCTGGACTACGTAAACATGTGGTATCTGGGCCTCCCGAATTATCTATTTAATCGTTTGCAGGTGGTGCAAAATGCAGCAGCAGGGGCTGTACTTTCTGTTGGACCCAGAGCTCACATGTCCTCCCATCTGAACACCCTGCATTGGCTTCCAGTAAGACAAAGGATTTATTTTAAATCCCTGGTCTTAACTTTTAAGGCCCTGAACAATATCGGAGCTCCGTATATTAGAAATAAAATCCAGCCCTATAAACCCTCTAGAACATTGCGTTCATCATCTCAACAACTGACAATTGTGCCTAAATTTCGACGCTCTTATAAAGGTGGCCGTTCTTTTCAAGTGGTAGCTGCAAGATTATGGAATAGCCTTCCTCTCTTTCTTCGACAAGAATGCGAGCTCCTCAACTTTAGGCGAAGCCTAAAGACCTGGCTTTTCCAGCAATAGTATGGTTTCGTTTTCTGATAGCTTTTCTGTCCTGGGGTCAGGGTAGCACCAGGACACTCTATGGAATAGCCGTGCGCTTACGAAATACCCCCTATAACATAACATAACATAACAAGCAATGGCTCCTCGAGACCCATAATTTATATTTTGATGAGCTGCTGATATGTCTCACAAAAATGGCTATTTTTTAGCACTGTCATCAAAACGTATGAGGAATATTGTTACATCTTACAAAAGTGGAATTATTTCTCGTATGATCCCACAACTCACGATTCCTGTTTGGAGATAGTGGAAGGCCTACTACTGCCTGGCAGGAAAACGCACCGGTCATCACGGATCAAGAAAAGGCTTGCAGTACTCTTGCACGAATACAAAGTCTCCCTATGACATAATATATGGAAAACTAAAAAAGGTTTGTTAAACTTGGAAAAAACTAAGAATATTTTTATTATAAATAATAATGTAAAATCAATGTATATATTTATTTTAAAAACAGGACTAAATAATCAAATAAATGCTACCACACCGTTAACTTAATTTTAATTATTTTTTTAAATAATGTAAATATTATTATTATTCTTTTTTTATTAATAAACCTTTTTATTGAAAACAAGGCATGATCAATGCTAAAATCACGGTACATATACAATGGCAATATTGTTATATCACAAATGATACAGAAGTCACAGCGGTCACCGACAACACTTGCAGTCCCCTGTGAGTTAAAATCAGTCCCATTTATTCGGGCACCCCTGGCTTTATATACGGACTTTTCTGTGACCATGCACCAGTCCATATCCTTTCCCCAGTCTTCAATAGACGGTGGGCTCTGAGCTCTCCATAATCTTGTAATATTGCGTTTTGCCACCAACAGCTCCAAGGTGATCTAAGTACGATCCCTGGAATTTAGGTCCGTAGGGCTTCCTATGTTTAAGAGGGCCAGTTTAATGTTACAATCTATTTGCTGCCCCAACACTTCCTCCATAAGGTTCGCTACCGCCTCCCAATATCTCTGGATGGTCGTGCACTCCCAAATTGTGCGAACAAAGGTTTCCTCCTGCCCACACTGCCTTACACAGTAGCCGTCAGTGCCATATCCCATGCGTACCAATACCGACCCAGACAGATAGGGTCTATGGAGAATTTTCAGCTGCACGAGGCGCAGCCTGGAAGATATAGCCACCTCCCGGGGGGATGCCACCGCTGCCAACCATTCGTCGTCATCTAACCCCGCTACATTGTGGTCCCACTTAACCCTCAGATGAGTCAGGGGGTCTGCCATATTGTTGACCAGTTTTTTGTAGATGAGTGATATGGCCTTCCCCGGTAGATCACCATCTAGCACTCTATCCTCAAGCGAGGAGGAATCAGGGAATTCACTACCCTTAGGGAGCACCGCCAGCACAGCATGTTTAATGTGGAGATATCGGAAATATTACGATCGCGCTAGCTCATATTCCTGTTGTAGCCAAGAGAAAGAGACCACATCACCTGACTTCCACGAATCGCCCACCTTGGATATACTGATAAGGTCCCACTGATCAAAACCCTTCGAGCTATGACAGAGTGGTGTAGCCTGCGTAATTTTCCCTTCCCATCCCAAACCCTTAGTAGCCGCCTTCCTCACCTGCACCGCGTGCCCGGTTAGGCCAGTCAGGGTGGGCCTCAATGACCGTACATAAAGAGCCCCTTCAAAGCTACCTCCCGGGAGGAGCCACCTGTCGATCTGGAAGACTGGGTCACCCTGTGGTCTATACGTACAATGATTGATCGCCGCGAGATGTGATGCCCTATAGTACTTCCGTATGTCTGGGAGTCCGATTCCACCATTGAACCAGCCCAATGTAAGCTTGTGCGTCGCGATATTAGGGAGTTTACCCTCCCACAACAGGTCCCATATGATACAGTCAATTTCCTTGAAATACGAGGGTGGGACGTGCAGTTTCGGGGTATTGTGGAGAGCATACACGAACCTGGGAAGGGACATCATCTTAAACAGGGCGGCTCGCCCCAAAAGAGAGAGCGGGAGCGATTTCCAATGTAAGACGTCAGCTTTAAGACGGGTGAGAGACAGCAGGAGATTGCGATCATAAAATCTGGACGGATCCTTAAATAATGTAAATATAATAGATTACATTAAAAACATTGCTGGAGTTGAAATAAAAAAATTAATTCCACCTAAAGTTAAAAAATATCGTTTAATACTCATTGATAATTGTTGAAAGTGATTTATAGAATTTATTACAAGTAATTTAATGGTATTTTATTATAATGTGTTGTTAGGTTAATTTCTAAATGCAAAAACTTTATTAAAAATACATTATAACTAAATAGAAAATATGCACTACTTTTATGAATTATTTTTCCATTTTTAATCAAAATTATGTATATTTTTAACTATTTTAAATAATGTAATTAACTTTAACATTATTTCCTATGGGGTTTTATTTTAAGTACCTAACTCCATTATTTTGTATGGGAGAGCTTTGCAAGACTTGTAGGTGCTGTATGGTGCTAGACGTACTCTAGCTAGAGCTGGAGTACTTTACTACTGTGTGACAGTAATAATTATGGAAGTGCACTTTGTGAATAGGTATTGGCTTATTGTTTTTTGGGGGGGTTTGATGTCTCACCCTCAATCTCGCCTTACTCCTCCCTTAATTCCCCCCTTTATTTGTAAGTATTTTCTAGCCACTACCCAGTGTCCCTCCCACATTTACTACTAAAAAGCATACCAAAGTGTGCGGAGACTCTGCAATCAGGCCAAAATCTCCACACATATAGTAATACAAGAGGCGAAGGCATAAACACCGCACCTAGGTTTGTGAATAGCATTTTGTAGTACATTTTTAAGTAATACATAACATATTACAAAATGCAGTTTGTGTATAGGCCGCCTAGTGTCTTCCAAAAATACAATACCAGGCTTGTGCAAATTGTACAGCGGCTTAGGAAAAAGGGTTGACATTTAAATTCTTAGGCTTACATCTATTTTTGAGTATATTTTCAACTCTTTGGGCATTTTCAAAAAATTTCACCAGTACTAATGGGGAAATGTGGCAGATTTCCAAAACTAGGCAAACGTGAAAATATTTGTGCATATGCTAATGTACACAAGTACATTTCTTTTGCGGAGACTGACAAATTCAACCTTTTAAATGTCTTTTGTTAGGAAAATGTTTTCCTGGAAAGAAACCAATTTCCTTGTTTCGGCGCCAATTTTGAGGTTGCCCACTGCCCTTTCGGGTCCTGAAAACTGAATAATTCCTGCCCTTGGCAGGATTAAAGCTCGGATAGGTTTCAGAATTGGGCAGATCTTGCCAAATGTTGGTCAGTCTTCACAAACCTGAGAGAGGGTCATTTAATTTTGGCAGCTTTCCCAACTATACAAATACACAAATGTGAGCCGATCTGCTCAAGAGGAAATTTCCACCGGGCTAGTGGTAATTTTCATGTAGAGATATCCATTTATGAATGCAAAATCAAATATTGTCAATCAGTAGAGGGGAGTTGCATTTATGAATAAAGTGATATGAGCTTCTCATGCCACTTAAATATGTATTAGCTTTGTGAATCAAGTCCATAAGTGGATGTGAAAACGTGTTTTTCCCTTATAGGTCCATGGGCCAAATTCATGGAGAAAGTAAAATTGGGTCCAGAGGCAACATTTAAGTCTATAAGATTTTTTTTTTAAGCTACTTGAATTTGCATTGTTCACCCGCCATTTCATGGACGTGCAGATCTGCCTTTAAGTGTTTCTTTGAAAACCTTTCATTTTATGCATAAACGTGTCTCTGTTAGCATTTCTTACGAGCGTGGGCGTTTTTTCATTTCCATTACTGTCAAGCGCATGTTAGCATGTAATAGCATACTTTTTGAAATCAACGATGCAAGCTAATTAGGCGAATCAAATTACTTGCAAAAAGAATGGCATGTACTTAAATGGATGTTTACTAGAAGTACAAGAAAAATGCAGTTTGTGGTATGCACTATATGAAAGATAACTACCTGTATTATTCTGAACATTATTAATATTGTCACTGTTACAAATTTAACGTATATTATGATTAGTATAATTAGTAAAAACCCAAAAAATAGAATGAACAGCGAAGCAAACTGTAATCATTGTTATTATTGTTGTTTTTAGTATTATTATTTGTAGTATTCGTTTTAATAGTATTAGTATTTGTGTTATAAGTATTAAATTGGTCAGATCCATTCCTTCTACCGTGGCCCAATCTTTGGCAATGAGTCAAGTGCTAGAACCAAACAATGGGTAAGAGACTTTAATGACATTGACATGCCCGCTCATGAAGCCCTCATCTCCAGGCCCAGTGGCGTAACAAAGGTCCTTGCAGCCCCCACGGTGCAGGGGGCACTTCAGCACATTACCCTGGCTTTAGCGGTCCTGAGTGTGGTCGGAGGGGGCCCCCTCCATGTACTTTGCAGGGTGGGGGCCTCAAGTTTCGTTATGCCACTGTCCTGACCTTCAACATGTCTCTACTGAGCTCCAGCTAACCCGCTGGTCAATCATTATCAGCAGTCCATGGCTGTAACCATTGATGATCTTGCACTGCTCAGACTAAAGAGGAAAAAGCAAACAAATAGGTATCTAAAGAGCTGAGGGAGGAGCGGAAACATCTCAGATCCGCTGGCCATAGCTGGCAAAAAATCCCTTCCTAGACAATCTCTAACTACTTCGCAATTCATGTAATAGAGACATATGTTTGACGTGAAAGCACCTTTCTTCTTCCTTGCAATTGATTCAGCTGAAACCACCCCAGGAAACTTTGATATTGTAAACTGAAACACAAACCTACCCTTAAGAGCCCCAGACTCAGTTTCCAGACTCTGTGCTTGCCAGGGGTCAGTAGTCACCATCACCTTATTTGCCCCCAACTGGACAATTTGTATGTTCAGTCAACTCCAGGTGTTAATATTGTTCAGCTTAATGGTACCCAACCATTTCAATTTAAGTCAATGAAAGGATAATTAATATGATAGTCTATACAACACAATGCTATCTGAGAGGGATTTACTTGAAAGTTCAGAAACATTGGTTGCTCTGAATATTTTCAATGGGATCTTGGCCAAAGTCAAGCTGACATGCGACGGCATACTGTTGGATAGAGCTTGTTGTTTTAGCCCAGTGAACCAAAGTTACCTTATGCCAGTGTGTATATGGTCTCTGGAAAACTATGGCAGTATTTCTGCCACATTTTTAGTTCTTCCTAATTTTTTTAAAGGTTTCTTCACAAAAGGTGCTGTTACTACCATGGAGGAAGCAACTTTGCTGGTCAAAACTCCAGTCAACAATTCAGTAATGCACTTAAAGAATTGCAAAATGTTTATCAGTTGAGGAAATGTAAGTCAAATGGCGTTGGAGGGTGCCTTGTCATTACCCACAAAGCTAGTCTCATCAAAATGATGGGTGGTGTTTACCAACATATAGGGAATACTATACTGAACAGTTGATGAAAGTCCAGCATTGTTTCCATGGTGGTCTTTCATTGTGCTAACTCACTGAGCCTAGATTGAAGTACGTCTTCACCACCATCACTGGTGGATTTGCCACTGCATCTTGCCAGATCCAAGGATGAAAAGGGAAGTCACTGGCACCAGGATTTCCGCTATGATGGGCCTCAGAATTCAGGCGTCGATTGAGGATTTACCATTTATATGTGAAACCTCCTCAAAAAAGGCCTTTATTAATTTTTACAGAAGTCAGTCAAGTACTAGGACTTCATCTATGTGGGGCTTCATGAGACCAGGGAAGCTTGCTAGGTCCTTGAGGTGTACATGTATGAAGGAAAAAAAACTCCAGCTGAGCAAAGGTGCTTCTCTACCCAGGTCGTACAATCCTCCAGATGGCTCTTCTCATTTGATTCCTTTTTTGTTTTTCTCATCAAGCTTTTCTCTCACCAATATGCAGAAGATTAAGACTAAACCTGAAAAGGTACGACATGAGGTATGACACGGTTTACGACGCTCACAGTGAGCGGATTTTAGGCAATGGAACATGCTCTGAAAATTACAAGGATATGTCAAAGTTGGGGAAGGCCATATTTTCTAATGGTTCTCCTGTAAAGTTCTAAGCTTCTGACACTAAAATGTTATCACTGGGTGATGTAGGAGACCACTCATTGAAACCCCACTGTTAAATGATTTTTCAGAAAAGTCCTCTGTCACTTGTCTTGTAAAGACCCCGAAATAGTGTTTAATACAGACAGGTTTTCAGCTATTGATATTTCCCACTTAGTTCTCTGCATTCTTGGTTCTCTTGGACTCAAAGATGGAAGACATTAAATACATATGGACTGCTGGAGTCCCATATAAGGAAGGCAGAACACCAACAGCAGGTAGAGCACAGCATTGGTCCCAGTTCTGTTCTGCAGTTCATCCCTGAAGAGTATCTGGTTTAAGGAAGAACAGCTTTGGGCAGTTCCTTTATTCACTGTTGCAGGAATTTTCTGCTTAATCCAATTCTGTACAAAGGTGGTGGATCCACCTTTTTATTTTCAAAAAGGGAAATCCTTTTCCTCGCATTTGTAGATTTGAAGATAGATTGTGGGTCACCAATTTTAAACCTATGCCATGCTGGCCTGCACTGTTTTATACTGCACTGTGACATAATCTTGACTGATTTGGTTAGGTGATGTCCACATCACATATTCAACTTCTGTAGATTCCAACACAGGGGAGGCATATGTGTCCTTTTGCATAATCTCCCTCCCTCCATTCCACTATCACTGTCTACTTCACTCATAAGTCAGGCCATGGGGAGGTCCTCGTCAGTGATGTAAAGAAACTGGAGCCCCCCCCTGCAAAGTACATGGAGAGGCCCCCTACCCAAATTACTCAGGAGCTCTCAGGCCACCATACTGCGCTGAGGGGTTGTTGGGGCCTTTTTTACGCCACTGGTCCTCATTCCAGAGCAAGTCCCGAAACAAGTTTGTTACATTTGATTACCCCTATCTAGATTCCTAGAACATGGACAGAGAGAGAGCTATGTGTATATGAGCAGGTAAAGTAAAGTTGCATTTTTATCCTCTGGGAAAACATAGCAAGAATCAAAAGTTTACCGAAATATGTCAGGTTCATGAATTGCCTAACGAATCTACAAACACATTTAAAAAATATTTCATATTATGAAGGCTCAGTCAACTGTGAAAAAAGTTTAAAAAAAGATTTAATCTAAACGTTTAGTAGATACAGGGCCTCCAAGTACATATGTAGAACACTTTGTTAAGGGACACTTTTAATAACCACCATGCTCCCTGACAGTAATAGTTCTCAGGTACTGTACCAGTGTGGTCTGTACATTGTTTGTCAAGGAGTGAAAGGTTGGCCCACATTGCAGAAGCACATGAGCAGACTGAAGCAATCACAACGGTCTCAGTGAAAGCAGAGCAAAAAGGGTAACAGCAAAATAAGTTTAGTTGTTTCGGGAATATGACTGGCAGGCTTAGGGACAGTAGGGTCATAGTGTTGATCTGAACTGCGACTGAGCTCCTAATCTGGCCAGCCAGAAACATAAAATGGGGTACAACGGTGTTTTCCATAAGGGTATCCTCCTCATTTTGTCTTTGGTAGCTTGGCCTGAGAAGCATGGCAAACCTCCACAAAAATGGTTGTGGAGAATTTAAGTATAGTCAAAATAGCAAAGCAACAAATGGATTGAAATAAAAAAGACAAAGCGTGAAAAAACGATTTTAATTGAAAAAATATAATGCAATAACTATTGGCCACATAACGTGACCGCATAAAATAGATGCGAAGATAAACATTATGGAGGGAATAAATATTCCTCACCCATTTGGATACATGTGGGTTAACCATGCAAGAGAAATGGACAAATAGAACCCGAAAAGGAGACTTTTTATGAACTAAGAATTCCGTAGCAGCTCAAATGCAAGAAAGTAAATCCCAGCACCAACAAATAGCCTATGGTACAAATGCCTTTTCTAAGCATTGGTTTACCTAGAAAACTCATCAAACTAACCCTGACTGAGGTTGTTAGGGCGGGTTTGAAGACAGTTTCCTTGGGTGTTGTACACTTTATTCAAGGATTCTGCAGGTGTTCCAGTGTGCACACTAAGGACGTGATTACGACTTTGGCACAGTTTCGCCGGCTCTCCGCTGGCACGGCTGTACCAAAGCCGTGTGAGGACCACCCATCCTAGAATAACTTTTTTAGTAATTGGCAGGCATTTCCTTTGATGTTCCCACAGTGGTGCCTATCAGATAGGCACCACAATGGGAACGTCAAAGGAAGTTCCAGCACGGCTTGGACTGAAAAGCCCATGCTGTGGTGGAACTTCTGTGCGTGCACATAGGGGGGGCTCATTTTGTGCCCCCCTGTGTGCATCTACAAGGTGTGAAGCACAAGGGGGCCCTGCAGGGCCCCCTTTCTTTCCTCACTGCCACTATTTTCATGGAGAAAAGACCTCCATGAAATCAGTGGCGGTGATGAAATTTTTAATATGCTTGGTGGGACCGTGGCGGATGTCTATGCGGAGTCAGTTGTCCCAGGGTGGCATGACCACTAATGCGGCAGCTGCAAGACCGCCACCATTGCGCCACTACAAGTCTGGCAGTCCTCAGACCACCAGACTCGCAATCGAGCCCTAAATCTTCAGGATTAATTTTACCATACCCACCCCCATTGGAAAAATTAGAGGGAGATACGAGCAGCCGTGAACCTGGTACTGGTCCTCAAAATGTCTGTGAGCACTCCACCAGGGACCTGGCAGTTCAACCGGACAACATGTTTTCTGTTCCAATGACCTTTCAGTTTCAAACACTTCAGCTTGAGGAAGTCAGTTCCACAGAAAGAGGTTCCAGGCAACTGAAAAAATGTATAAAGGATTGAGCCAGTCAAACTAGGATGCTGTGGGCTGAGAGTTGTAGATTAACAATATCTAAAGTAAAGTGAGATTAATGAAACTCAAATGATTAATTTAAACAATGAATGATCTCCCACTTCTTACGGTTATGGAAGTTTAGTGTACCAATTAGAAGTCTTAAGCCCTCAGGCTCTCATTATGAGACTCGTGATGTGGTAATATTGCATCTGGGAACTCTAGCATCCTGTGGCGTGGTAACTCTGGATTGTGTAATGAGAAGTTTCTGAAAAAATCATATTTTTCTGAACCGTTTTCCGCACATACTTCACAAATCCTTAGATGGTTTAGGAGACATATTACACTAGGTTTTACTGTGCAAAATGTGTCATTAAAAATGTGGGTGTGTTAACACCGCATATCTCTGAATATCATTTTAAGGGGTGTAACCACAATTTCCCCCAAATGAGGAACTCCAAAATATTCAGAATTAGGACTTGAGGGTGTCAAAGGGCTTTACAAAAGCAACTAGTGAGATACAGCAATTAAATGAATGATAGAAACAATAGCCTCTAGTATTCAGTATAAAGAATAACCTGCCTGAATCAAGACTATGAACCAGAGTCTACATACATTTTCAATGTCATGACAAGGATTTAGTTTCTTAGCGTGAGATCTTTTTCTTGTTTTTGATCCTGAGTGGTTCTAGAAGCAGTGAGTTAGCAATACAAACTGAGCAGCTACCAACAACCGGATACGTTTTTGAGCCAAGTATTTCGGGAGCCAGAGTGCAATGCTTATTGAGTAATGCAGGCCACTTTGAAGATGTTTCTAGCCTTGACTGAGAGTCAATTGAGCATGATGAGCAATGGACTAATGTGATCTAAGCTTCTGATTGCAGCAGTTGAGGACTGCCTTAATTGGAGAAAGGTGCACCTTTGGGGTGGCAGTGATGAAGGTCATTCTGTGGTCAGAGGTTCCATGTATAGACTGAGGAGAGAGGGCAGAGTAGAGCATTGGGTACTCGGTGAACAATGGTGATCAGATCTACTAGAGTCCTGTTCATCTTGATTTGATGAAACAGGTCAATCAGGCAGGACAAGAACCATTTTAGGACTTTGACCTTTTTCCCTATTCTATCCTCGAGAGTGTTTATTAGGATATTGTGGTTGACTGCATCAAAAGCTTTGAATATGTTGAGAAGTACGAGTAGACAACAGTCTCCTTATCCAGGAAGCGCAAGGCGTTGTCTATGATCTGTTAGAATGGATGTTTCTGTGCTATGCCCAGGTTTGAAGCCTGAATGAAAACTGTTTAACAGGTTGTGCTCAGCAATATATAGATTTGGTTGAGTTGAGACACCGTTATCCAAGATTTCTGGTAGGAACAGAACATTGGTTACTGGGCAGACATTG
The DNA here is from genome assembly GCF_964204655.1 of Triturus cristatus. NCBI lineage: Eukaryota > Metazoa > Chordata > Amphibia > Caudata > Salamandridae > Triturus > Triturus cristatus. The sequence continues at coordinate 887,394,681 of NC_140594.1, forward strand.
TTCAAGTCCTCTGGGGCAGTTCCTGTTCTTTTCAAGGGGGAGTGATGTGTCCTATTTTCAGACAGCTAAGGCTTCACCCTGACACGAGCGAGGAGTTGATATGATAGGATAGGATATATGTTTTTAAAGCGCTCGAATGCCGAGGCGTCTTGACGCTGGTGTAAATGAAAGCGTTGCAGCCTATAGCGCGAACCTATGTTAAGGCGAACAGCCAGGTCTTTAGTTCTTTCCTAAAGGTTTGTCTATTTGATTAAATCGCATGGCTGTTGGCAATTTATTCCACAGCTTCGCTGCGCAGTAAGAGAAGACTCTTCCACCCCATCTTACTCTCCTAATCCTACTGATATTGCGAAGACCCAATGTGCTGGATCTTAATGAACGAAACGGGATATAGGGTCTGAGCATTTTTTGGATATCCTTGGCTCCCCCACCGTAGAATGCTTTGTGGACCAGACACACAGCCTTAAAATCCACCCCCTGCTCAATGAGAAGCCAGTGGAGGGCTCTGGTTCCAGCGGAAGTTGGTTGACCTCTCGGTATATTTAAGAGTAACCTTGCAGCGGCATTCTGCACTGACTGCAACCTACTCATCTGGAGTTTGTTAATCCCCAACAGCAAGCCATTGCAGTAATCCAACTTAGATTGCAGAAGAGCCACTACCACTGTCTTTTGTAGTTCCTTCCCAATGAAGGGAAAGATCTTTTTCAGAGTTTTGATTAAAAAGAAACAAGAAGAAGTAAGATTATTTACCTGAGCGGAGAAATTTAGTTGGCCATCAAAAATAACTCCAAGGTTTCTAACCTTAGAGACAGGGCTGGGGCATTCTCCTGCTCTCATTGGCCACCAGGAAACATTCCACTCGGGTCCCCCCTGGCCAAACTCAATGACCTCCGTCTTATCCGTATTAATTTTTAGGAAGCTGTGGTTGATCCAGGTCATAATGTCTTCAAGACACGTGTGAAACCTGATGGATGTGTCTTCAGGCTGTTTGGCTATCGAGATTATGAGCTGGGAGTCATCTGCGCATGACACTAAAGCAAAACCATGCTTCCTAATGAGTCTGGCCAGGGGCAGCACATAAATGTTAAACATCGTTGGAGACAATGCTGATCCCTCAGGAATCCCACAGGGCAGATGGAAACTGTCTGACTGCATACCCTCCCAGTGCAGGCTCTGCTCTCTCCCCTCCAAAAATGAGGATAGGAGGGACAGAGCCAGACCCCCAATCCCTACCTCCCGCAGCCCCTGCACTAACACCGTGTGATTCACGATGTCGAAAGCCGCCGATAAGTCGAGTAATACAAGGACTGCTTGGCCCCCTCTATCGACTATTCTTCGAATCTCCTCAGCTGCTACAATGGCTGTTTCGGTCGAATGGTTAGATCGAAAACCGTGCTGGGTCGAGTCCAGCAAATGATTAGTGTCCAGATATTCTGTTAATATCTTATTCATCGATTTCTCTAGAATTTTGGCCGCTATAGGCAGACCGGCAACCGGTCAGTAGTTCTTAGGCTCCATAGGATCTAAGGTAGGCTTTTTCAGAATAGGTCTAATCGTAGCATTCTTCCAACAAACTGGATAGCTATCTGACTGCAGGACTTGGTTTATTAACGGGGTCAGTTCATCTCCGATTCTACTAGCGGCCAGATGCATCACCGTGGCAGGGCAGGGGTCTTTAGGTGATCCAGATTTTATAGAGAGGAGGAGTTTACAAACCTCTTCTTTTGTGATTGCTGGAAAACTAGTTAGCTTCACATCTAATAGATCTGCCTCCATTTGTGGTAGATCTGGCTTGTCTGGGCCCATTCGAATGTTCAGAAGGTTATCATATATTATTTGAACTTCGTTCTGGAAAAATGTGGCTAGTTTATTACACATACTTTGATTCGGATGAAAGATGCTTGCCTGCTGAGATTTAGAAAGCAGACTAACCGTTCTAAAAAGCTCCCTAGAAGAGTTACCAGCTTCCTCAATTTTAGTGGTGTAAAATGATCTTTTTGCGGCAATAATTGCCTCTTTATACCGTTGGAGAGCAAGATTATAGATTATATTCTTATCATTGCCATAATCTTGCCTCCACCGACGCTCCGCAGTTCGACACTTTACATTTAAACCCTTCAATTCTGGGTTGTACCAAGGAGATGAAGGCTTAAGCCTCCTGACTGTTGACCATTTTTCTGGAGCCACATAATCAGCCGATGTCCGGAGCCATTCATTAAACTCAGAAGCTGCCTCATTATTATTTTTAGCCAACAACAAGGGGACTTGGCCAAGAGCAGCTATCAGATCTTCGGCTTGAACTTTATTCCAGCGCCTGGTCATTACCTTAGCTGGTTTTGCTTGTATTTGATGAATTAACAGCGAAACCCTAATATTGAAATAGATCGCATAGTGGTCCGTCCATGGAAGAGGTACCACTCTTGACATGGTCGTCTCAGCGTCATTGGAAAAGACGCCGTCTAATATATGGCCGGCCTGATGGGTAGGTTCTAAAACTAACTGGGTAAAACCAAAAGCTGCCAAATTATCTAATTGTCTGCCAGTATCTGAGTTATCAGTAAGTTCCAGGTGATAATTAAAGTGACCAAGGATGATAAAAGGGTGGGAGTCTATGTAAGATTCCAAATGTGTCATTAAAGTCTGTGAGAACGAGGCCTTGGATCCAGGAGGACGATAAATTAAAAGTCCCTGAAGATTAAAAGTATTGTTAAAATTAATGGTAAAATGTAAAGCTTCTGCCGGCAGATCTCTAATGGTATCTACACGCAGTTTTAAGTACTCTCGATGAATAATCGCTATACCCCCACCTCTACCCTCCTCCCTGTCCTGAGAAGTGACTGCGTAGCTCTTTGGCAGTACTATATTCCAATCTGGACTCGAGGCGTTGTCTGTCCATGTCTCGGTAACAAAAATGAAATCCGTATTCGTACTTTGGATCAGGTCTTCCATCTGATATTTATGTTTTCCCTGGGAGCGTACGTTTACCAAGACACATTGCATATACTGTTCCTGAACTGACTTGGGATTTCTATGCTCATCTTGCCTGAACAGATTACCGGGCATATTTCCCGTGTCTCTGTCCTTCAAAGCCCCCGACCTCTCAGTTGATCAGCCATGTCCCGTACGGGGAGGTATCCATACAGATCTCTTTAATTAAGGTGTAGGGAATCTGGTCTATGACATGTGCAGTAAGCTTTGTAGTAGACCTAATAAGGCCACTTTATTGATTTCTTTTTACACATTCCAGACAGCATTGTTCTTCGGGGTCAGGGAGAAGTCTTGGGGTTACACATTCAAATGAGACATTTTTCATCGTCAATTAAGCGAATCATTCCAAAATCACAACTAAGGAATCCAAAACTGAAATGCACACTGTGCTTTAAATGGACAGTTTTCTTATCTAAGAAAAGAGGGGCCCCTTCTATACCAAAGGAGTAGGGCACTGTGAAGTAAATGAAAATGGTATCCTTTGGACCGGGTAATTAAATGCAAACGAAAGTTCTTCAACAAGTAACCTCATTCAGACCCTATAATCACATTCATTCATCCATGCCGAGGAAGATTGGAATACATATAATCAGAGAATACACAATACAAGATTATAAACTTATAAAAGTCTGACTTCACAGGTTAATTTATTAGTTGTTCAACATATAATAAAAATAAAGAAGTTATTTCATACACACAATAATTCAACATAAGTACCCTATAGTTTAAAATAAAAACAAAAGACCTAAGTTCATAAAAATACAAATTCACAGTCACTAAAAACCATAAAAAATGAGAGTCACTAATACAGACAAATACAATATGTCAAGGAATATTACACATCCGTGATAACAATATATAGGACGTAGAACCAGGTACTTTCGTGCTTAGTACTCGTTAACTGTCACCCATGTAAACAGATTTGTGTAGAAGGATAGGCTTCGACGCGTTTCGATGGCTTAATTATATCTCCATCTTTTTCAAGACCAAACTCTTGACTCTCATGTAATGATTAAAAAGAACAAGGAACTTGCACAATAGCTAAGTCTGTACCTATGTATTGAAACATAAAAAACAATCAATAGTCTCAAGTCAACAGGCGAATACACCAAATTTCTATTAACAGACACTCAAAATGATTCTATTCTTAATGTTTCTTCTAACATTCATCTAACATTCATCTAATACATTTAGTGAGTATATAAAGGGAATAATTCTCGAGTGAGAGGTTGCTGATTCTTTCCTTGCCGACCAAACACGGGAATTTATCGAAAACGATGGAGATAAAATTTAGCCAGACTTTTATAAGTTTATAATCTTGTATTGTGTATTCTCTGATTATATGTATTCCAATCTACCCGGTCCAAAGGACACCGTTTTCATTTACTTTGAAAGGACAGGCCGGTGCTCTCCTATTTGAAACATCTGTTCATTTAAAGAAATGAATGTGCATACTGAAGGTTAAAGTTGCCAGGAGCTGCAAAGAATTACTGTGCAAAGTTAATTAACTTATTTAGGAAGTCAACACCCTTTGCAAAGAGTAGATGGTCTTTTGAGCCTATCTGATGATCATTTCCTCTTGCTCTCATTTGCAAGTTAAGCAGTGGTGATGGCCAGAGTTAAGCTCAGTCTCTCATATACATTGTAGGAAGGAGGGAAGCGTCATTAATAGGAACATGGCAATCCAGCCATCTGTTGCCATTCCAGAGCAGCAGTTGAAACTGGGGCAATAGAGGCTTGGCAATGGAACCTGGGTGATGGTGATGCTGTCATGTGTGCTGGAAATGAGAGGCACTAATACTTTTATCTAGGACATTTTGGGAGGTGTGGCACATTTTCTGGCAGTGTTGGTGTCCTATGATCAATGTATTGTCATCTGACATAGCAAATAGTTAATAATGTTCTATTCAGTCTGAAGTATATCTTCTTCTGGGAAAAGCTACTATAAGAAGCATCCTTTAAGACAAGCATTGCACTAATCTGGGAATGGGGAAGCAGCAACTGTCATCATGATGGAAACATTGTCAACTGGCACCATCCTGAGGAGCTATCTGGTATGGAGTAAGGGAGCTCATGTTAGCTTTCTCTAATGTTCTTCAGATTTTGTTTGCATCTCCCTCTTTGTGTTGATGAGTATTTGTGCTTGTTTCCTTTTTGTTAGGCCAAACAGACGTTTTTTTTGTGCACATGAATTTGTAGGTGAACAGTATCTAAAGAAAATGAGTACGTGAAATGTTGGGCTAATTACACTCACATTTGCAATTTAAACAATTTAAACAAGTTTTGACTGTCCACTCCATGGCCCATATGTACAAAAATTCCCAATTTGAGATTCAAAAATAGTGAATCTGTAAAAATTTCTATCTGTGACTCGCAAAAAGGAATGTATGTAACCTATGATTTCCTAATGGCAATTCCTATTGGTTATCAATCGCTATTAGGAAATCTCGAATTTGGAAATACAAAACCATTTGTGCCTATGGGCCCTATAATCTTCCCATACCTGAAAAATAAAAAACTGAATGTGTCCCTGTGTAATGTAACTGGTGCTTGTGTAAAGCGATCTAATACCTCTGGGTCATGACCTCCCTACATAAAACTAGGAAAACAAATCAATGAATCAGAATCCGAAAAGCAAAAGGGGATTACAGGTTGGATCTTCCACTTTACGGATCCGATTCCGCATTGGCAGAACAGAATTCAGGGGGAAGGTTCTTGCTGCACAGTAAGACCTGTCATGGAATGTCCTAAATTCAATAGTCCTTGGTCCCGTCCTTGACAGCTTTTTTGTACTGGAAACTCTGATCATGAAGGCTACTGTGTGTTTCAGCCATTTTGATGGAACTTACATTCCTCCTGGAGCCATTGCTACTGGTAATATTTCTCCCAGGGCCAATCCTACTTGCTGAAACACAGACGCAGTCCACGAGGGCTTAGCTACCAAGGAACATACAGCTATTGTATGAACTGCTGTCATTGCAGCTAAGGCACACTAAGGGCTGCCAGACTCGCGGGGTTGCGGCAGTGGTGGTCCAGACACCGCTGCACCCGTGGTCCAACCACCCAAATACAACTTAGGAGGTGAGACTGCCATTTCACAACTGCAACCACCAGGGAACGGCCGTTCACTGGAAGTGGCGTGGCGGTCATGAGCTCAACAATATGCTGGTGGTGCCGCTGCTGAAATGCCATGCATATTACGAGTTTCAAGACTGTCAGTGGTGTCATGGAGGTCTTTACTCCATAAAACGGCTGACAGTCCTGAAACCAAGGGGGTCATTTACAATTTTTGACTTAATTTATTCTCAAAATATAAAATAAATATGGATAAATATCAGTAGGATGGCCCAAAAACAAATATGGATAAATACAGATGGAAATGTTAAAAAATTAATACCATAAAACTGGTAGCCCTAATTATAAACTCTCTCGAGTTACAAATTTCTCTGAATCGTGTGGCTTTTTGGTACACATATATGACTTGTATCACCTTCCACCATTCGTGGATGGACTGGCCTATAGGCCGATAAGGCATTGCCCAATAGCCATATTGGGAATGCTAGAGGCCTTGCTCCCACACTAACTCACATCACCTGCACTGTGAGGTGGCAACATATGTATTTATTTATATGGTTAATCCTTTAAATACTATCTATACATGTATAGCAGGGTTCTGTGGTCGGGTGTCTAGAAGCTGACTTTATGATGCCAGATGGTGGTAGTACTAATGTGTCCGGTATAGGGACTAGTCTTTCTCGAATTGGGTCCTCATTTCATGTTGGCCGGGGTAGTAATACAGGACTCTGAGTTTCTGATTTCGGACGATTTCACTACTCCATACTGCTCCCATCATTACAGGGCCATTTACTACAGGCGGTTCCTGATTAAATAGTGAGTAACAATATACATCTGACATCAGTGTCAAAGAAAGGCTCCATGTGAGATCCTGTGGGTTGCAAAACATACTGGTATGTTGTTCATCCCTCGGTTCCAAAACAGATTGTCTACTTGACCAAAAAGCAGGGCAATTCTACACAAATCAGTCACTCTCCCTACCCAACTTGCACTTATGTGTAATATATGTAGGTAAAAACTAAGTAAAAACTAACTGGCACATGCATCAACAAAGACTTTTGCGATTCCTTAATTGCGATTTTTAAGGAATCGCAATTAAGGAATTGCAAAAGCCTATGCATGTAGGAATCGCTATAAAAATAGCGATTCCGACAAATTTCTTAATTGCGACTCGCAAATTGCGAGTCGCAATTAAGGAATGCCGTCCCAATCATTCCTATGGGCCTCCAGGCCCATAGGAATGAATTGGAGATTGCATGAGCAAATTGCGAGTACCAGTAGGTACTCGCAAATTGCTCATGCAATTTCAAGGGTGCAAGGGTGTCAAAATGACACCCTATTGCACCCCTGAAATTGTTCTGTGCACATATGTTGCACACACACATGCTCTAAGGGCATGTGTGTGCGCAACATGAAACTTTGAAAAATGCACAAAAGTGCATTTTTCAAAGTTTTTGCAAATTACCATGAAGTTCAACTTCATGGTAATTTGCTCCCCCTATTAGCGAAATCGCTAATTTTTTAACTTTAATGCATTGCATTTAAGGAATCTCTATTTGGGATTCCTTAAATGCAGTCGCAATTTAAGGAATCGCTATTTAGAGATTCCTTAAATTGCGATTTTTGCATTTGGGATGATGCATCCCAAATGCAAAAATACCGGTCGCAAAGGGGCAGATTCTGCTAATCTGCCCGTTTGCGACCAGTTTTCTCATTGATGCATGTGGCCCTAAGTGCAGTGTTTGCTGTCTAGTACTACAGCCTACATCCCCACCACATCCTAGTATCATGCTGTCATTTGTAGAAGAATATGAAGTTCAATACATTCCAATTAAAATAAAATATCGTACGTCTTTTTATAATGCTCCTCTCATAAATGGCAGGTATTAGCATTGCTAACTTAGCTCTTGTAGGTGGGTGTTTGCCTGTTTTCTTTAGTCAATGGTCATTCATTGCTATTCTGGGCCTAGCTGTTTTCAGCTTGATTGCACCTAGAGACTGTCTATATAAGAGGTTTTCTGCAGTGGAGTTTTCAAATCTTATTCTTTTGTTCATTTAAAAAATCATGTTGGAATTACCTACCATATCATCTCTGAGTCAGAGTTCAAATGATCTAATACATAATAATGGGGAGAGGAGTTGCCCTAAAGGCTAGGGCGGTCGACCTCGAATCAGGGAAACCGGGTTCGAGTCTCGGCATTGACGCTGAACATCCTGTGATTCTGGGCAAATCACTTAATCTCCCCGTGCCTAACAAAAAATGAATGTGTCCTCATGTAACGCAACTGGTGCTATGTCAAGCGCTCTGATACCTGATACTAGGTCAAGTTCGCGCTATATAAAACTCCGTAAAAAAAAAAAATACACAGCTTGTTGCTTATGTTTGGCAGAGGGTGACCTTATTTGGAGCAATTTGGGCGCCTTTTTTAAGTTTGCCATTGGTTACTGTTAGACCTGGCATCATTGGCATGAGTCTCTCCTCCATTTTTTTCTGGTTGCCTCCTCTGTTTACGATGTTTTTGCTGGATTATTGCTTTGGGCACTGTGCCACTGCTGATCAGTGCCACAGTGCAAGTGCTCCCTATGTTAAATTGTTACATTGATTGGTGTTACCATGATTGGCTTGGTTGACTTACTGTTCAGACCCTAGTCTAGTGCACTGCGTGTGCCAAGGGCGTGTAAGTTAACTGCTGCTGGTGGGCTTGCAGCACTGGTTGTGCCACCCACAGAAGCAGCGTGTAAAATGTGTCTCAGGCCTGCCACCGCGGCGCCTGCGTGCAGTCCCTGACTGCCATGTCGACTTGGTAAGGAAACCTACTTACCAGTCTCTAAACCTTCCCTTTGCCACATTTCAGACACCTCTATGGTAGGCCCTAGGGCAGGGTGCATTGTTGGTAAAAGGTAGGTCATGCCCTGATGTGTGTGGCATGACCTAATAGTGAATTACAGCCATTTTCGTTTTCACTATTGAAGGGCTACCTGTCTCCAATAGGCCAGACTGGGCAGACTGATTATTAACTCCATTATAATCTATCTGACTCAGGGAGCATGGTAGCAAGTCGAGTTTAGTATCTCTGAACTCAGAATTTAATAACACACCCTTTAGGATGGATGGTTTTTAAATTCTATGTTTGAAAATAGCACTTTTAGAAAGTGGCTATTTTCTTGTCCAACTATCTACCGGTCTCTGCTGGTTTGGTGTGTGTGTCAGGGGCTGGGTGGCTCCAGAGGTCTGAATGAGTCAGTGTGGGGTGAATGGGGCGTTTACACATAGAGTGAGGGAAGAGTAGCCTGCCCTGCCTGACACAATACTGGCTCCGCCTCCTGCTGGGCGACTGATAGCCCTGCTCCTGCCAGTGACAATACTGGCTCCGCCTCCTGCTGGGCGGCTGAGGACTCTGCCCTGCTCAGTGAATAGGCCAGGTGCCTCTGCCTGGCAACACCCCCAACAAACCTGAGCTGGTGGGAATCTCCCTGCTTGGACAAAGGGAACAAAGGGAAAAAGGGGTATAAGAGAAGGACCCCTGAACCAAGAACTCAGATCACTTCTGACAAGGAAACCTGTACCAAGGACAAGAAGCCTGCTGATCTAAGGGCTTGCCTCCCCTTTCTGCCAGAGTGCTGTTTTGCTGTGGAGGAACCTGAAAGCTGCTTCTTTATTTTTGCCAAGGAACAAGGAGAGAGGAACTTGGTGTGTACTCTCTGAACACTTGCTAGGAAATCTCCAAGGACTGGAAGAGTGCCAGTCTCCTGTTGAAGTCACAGGGCCAAAGGACTTCACCATCTACTGAATTGCTGAATTGCTGGAAAGTGTTGTTTCCAGTACACAAGGGAAAATCTGCAGTCTCGACGCCAGCAGCAACGCCAGTGAGCAGTGGGTATCGGCCCCGGCTCCAAGTGACCCCGTCTCGACGCCGGTATCAACGCCAGTGAGGAGTGAGTATCGGCTCCACCTCCAAGCGACCCCGTCCCAACGCCGCTGCTGATCGCATCGACTCGACGCCCTTCTCGACGCTGTGAGCGCTGCTCCGGCCCGACATCCCTCGACACCGCTGCGGATTGACCCGACTCCGAGGCACGATCGACGCCGACCTCGACGCCGACATCTCGACGCCGTGGATCCTCGTTTTCTTCGTTTCTCAAGGTACTGTACTTGTGGGGTCTGTTGCGACTCCAGGCTCGACGTAGCGCTCCTCGCGGTCAACGCCGAACCTTGGGAATCTTGTAGACTCGACGTCGTGTGACTCCTGTGGGGGTTACATTGTTGCCAAAGAACTGGGCTCAGAAGAATACTTTGCTAAAGAACTATTTGCCAAGAAGAAACCTTATTTGAACTATTATTTTTCCTTCCAAAGAGTATTTATTAAGACTGTGGTATATTTTTGTCGTTATTTGGTCTTGTGCTAAGCCTTATATAAAAATACTATTTTTATAATAACTTCTGTGTCGTGTCCATCTGTAGTGTATTCACTTTATTACTGTATGTGGTCATAAATGCTTAACACACTGCCTCTGAGATAAGCCTGTCTGCTCTGCCAAGCTACCAAGGGGGTAGCAGGGGTTATCTGAGTGTGTAATCCCCTTTCCCTGACTAGAGTTGGTTGGTCCCTATTTGTCAGAAGTGTATACCTCTGCCAACTAGAGACTGCCGGTTCTAACATTGGTGGTCAGCGGTGAGGATTGAACTTTGCATTTATGACTCATGTGCAGTGATTAGTGTACGCTACATAGTGAAAGCAGACCATAACGCAGCCACAGTCTGTTTGGTAGGATATTCTATTTTTGTTCTCCGCTTTCCTGGAGCTTATTTTTTTAAACACTGCCAGTTTTGACCATGGAGAATGCCGGAGCTACTACACCTGTGGAGATTGTTGTGGGGGAATTTGATAAGGAGAAGATAGATTCCTACACGCTAAAAGATCTAAAGGGATTTTGCAAGCAGTTTAAAGTTCCGACCACAGGTGTCTCAAAGAAAGAGGGCTTCCTCAAAGCGCTGAAGGCCTGGTTAGAGGCCAGAAATCCCTCTGATCCGGTGGTGGTACCGGAAGAGGAAGAAGAAGAGGAAGAGGAAGAGCCCACAGGTGGGCCAGTGTCATCTCCAGGCAGTAGTGCGTCCTCTAGGAGCCTTTCCCCCGAAGAATTAGAAGACAGGGAGAAGGAGAGGGGGTGCAAGTTAGAAATGGCAAAACTTAAATTAGGAGGGCAGTTGGAATTAGAGAATGCGAGAAGCAAGAGAGAAGCTGAAATGGAGAGCAAAAGATTAGATTTTGAGAGAGAGAAATTAGCGTTTGAACGTGAGAAGATGGTGAGGGAGATGGAGCTTAAAACTAAGAGTTTAGAGTTGAATCCCTCTGGTGGCAGCACTCCATCTGTGCCTGCAGAAAGTAGGTTTTATTTTCCTAAAGATGTGATCAAAGATTACAGTAAGAATGAAGATATTAGCCAATGGTTTAAAGCATATGAGTTAGCATTATTGGCCCACCGGGTCCCTGAGAAAGATTGGGGAACGGGGTTGTGGAGCCGCTTTACAAATGAAGGGAGAGATACCTTGTTGAGCCTTCCTGCTGAGGATAGGATGTCTTATACTCATATGAAAGATGCTTTAATGCTGAGATATGGCTTAACTCCAGAAAAGTACAGACAAACCTTTAGAGAATGTAAGAAGTTGCCTGGTACTACGTGGGTTGAATATGTGTCTTTTTTCTGCAGAACCATGGATGGTTGGATAAAGGGTAGCAAGGTTGATAGTTATGATGCTCTTTATGATTTGTTTGCTTGGGAGCACTTGTCTAATAACTGTTTTCCAGAGCTACGCCAGCACCTTGTTGATAGCAAGCTATCTAACCCTAGAAAACTTGCTGAGGAGGCGGACCGCTGGGTCAGTACCAGGGTCCACAAGGGTCCAGTGGGAGACTCAGCCAAAGGTGGGCAGGGTCCCCAGCAGAAGAGTGGGGGGGACAGGGGTAAACAGAGGGAGTTTCAGAAAGGGCCCCAAAGTAGTCCCCAAGGGAACCAAGGGAAGGGTTCCCAGCCTCCCCCTGTAAAGAAGCCAGAGGCCCCGACAGGTAAACCTGTTCACAGGGGCCCCATGACCTGCTATGCCTGTAAGCAGGTGGGACACCGTTATTATGATCCCCAGTGTCCCATGAAGGATTCGAATGCACCGCCGCGTGCACCCCCTCGTCAGGTAGCGAGTGTAGCCCTGGGAGGGGAGGAGATGGGTGCCCCCGGTGGGTGGGGTCCCGCAGAAATGTCCCTGGTCTCTTTAGGAGACGTGGAAATGGTCCCTCCAACCCCTCTGCCTAGTAACACTAAGAAATATAGGCAGTGGGTGACCATTAATGGCCATAGGGTGGAAGCTCTCAGAGACACCGGAGCGAGTGTGACAGCTGTCAAGTGTCACTTGGTGTCCAGAGAGCAGGTGGTCCCGCATGCATTCTACCCCGTTGTAGCTGCCGACAACTCACAGAGTCAGTGTGAGGTAGCTCAAGTTCCCTTTGAGTGGGGGGGGGTCTCAGGTACTCTTCAGGTTGCTGTGAGGCCCGCCATGCCTGTTGATTGTCTCCTGGGCAATGATTTGGAGGACTCCCCTTGGGCTAAGGTGGAGAGAAAAGCGCATCTGGAAATGTTGGGTCTGCCTGAGTGGGTGTGTGCGACCACCCGGTCCATGTCAGTTAGTAAGGGTGTTGATGGGGGCCCGGAGCCTGAAAGTATGGCCCAGGTCCCAACCGTGAAGAGAAGAGGCAGGGGGCACGGGAAACCGTCCCCCATCGTTCCCGCGGTCCAGGAGGGAGCAGACCCTGAGGGGGATGCCCTGGAACCGACAGGAGAACAAGTGGCCGAACTGGGAGACCTGCCCGAACTGACCCATTGGCAGCAGGATGGTGGTCCCTCCAGGGAGGAATTTTGTGCTGAACAGAAAGTGTGCCCTTCTCTTGTGGGTATGAGGCAGCAGGCCTCAGCCCAAACGACAGGTGATCAGTCAGGATCACATTGGGTCTACTGGGAGAACGACCTCCTGTATAGCGAGCCTAAGGATGCTGAACCTGGGTCAGCCCGTGTGCTGGTGGTACCCCAGCGCTTCAGAGCCTTCCTACTGGGGTTGGCTCATGACGTTCCGTTAGCTGGACATCTGGGGCAGGACAAGACCTATGACAGGCTTGTCACCCATTTTTATTGGCCCCAGATGAGAAGGGATTCAGATATCCATTGTAGGACCTGTCAAACTTGCCAGGCAAGTGGGAAAAGTGGGCGGAAGCAGAAGGCTCCCCTCCAACCTTTTCCCGTCGTCAGTACCCCCTTTGAGCGAGTGGGAATTGACATTGTGGGGCCACTGGACCCCAAGACAGCCATGGGCAACAGGTTTATCCTGGTCTTGGTGGACCATGCCACCCGGTACCCGGAAGCCATCCCTCTCCGAACAGTGACGGCCCCCGTGGTGGGACGGGCACTGATGGGTGTTTTCTCCCGCATGGGGTTCCCCAGAGAGGTGGTGTCAGACCGGGGCACCAACTTCATTTCGAATTATATGAAGTCTCTGTGGAAGGAGTGTGGGGTAACCTACAAGTTTACCACTCCTTACCACCCTCAAGGTAATGGGCTGGTTGAGAGATTCAACCGGACCCTAAAAGGCATGATCATGGGTCTTGAAGAACCAATGAGGCATAAATGGGACGTCCTCTTGCCATGCCTGCTGTTTGCTTACCGTGAGGTGCCACAGAAGTCTCTAGGGTTCAGCCCATTTGAGCTTTTGTATGGTCACCCGGTAAGAGGACCTTTGAGTCTGGTTAAAGAAGGCTGGGAGCAATCTCCCAGGAAACCTCCCCAGGATGTATATAGTTACATGCTGGCCTTTAGGAACCGGACTCGGCGCTTCAGAGATCTTGCTCAGGCAAATCTGGAGGCCAGCCAGGAAGAGATGAAGCGGTGGTACGATCAGAATGCCACTCTGGTTGAGCTTCAACCTGGTCAGAAAGTTTGGGTCATGGCCCCTGTGGAACCTTGTGCGCTCAAGGACAGGTGGACCGGACCATTTGAGGTTGTGGAGAAAAAGAGCGATGTCACCTACTTGGCGGACTTGAAGTCTCCCAGGAACCCCTTAAGGGTCCTGCATGTCAACCGGTTAAAGCCCCACTTAGAAAGGTCCGAAGTGGGCATGCTCCTTGCCACAGATGCTGGGATGGAGGAGGAGAGTGAGCCTCTTCCTGACCTCCTGTGTGCAAAAGAAAAAGATGGGTCAGTGGATGGTGTTGTCCTCTCTGACACACTGACCCCTGAGCAGCAGCAAGATTGTCGCCATCTGTTGGTACAATTCCCTGATCTGTTCTCCTTAATCCCTGGTGTCACTCAGTGGTGTGTCCATGATGTGGACACTGGGGACAGCACTCCGGTGAGGCACAAGGCCTACAGGGTGACTGAAAAGGTCAGAGCATACATCAAGGAGGAGGTCTCCAAGATGTTTGCCTTAGGGGTGGTTGAGTCCTCTAGCAGTCCTTGGGCCAGCCCAGTGGTCTTGGTCCCAAAGGCTGCAGCGCCTGGTGCTTCACCAGAACTTCGGTTCTGTGTGGATTACCGAGGACTCAATTCGGTCACCAAGACTGACGCGCACCCCATCCCCAGAGCTGATGAGCTCATCGATCGGTTGGGGGCTGCCCGGTACCTTAGTACGTTTGATCTAACGTCTGGGTACTGGCAGATCGCCTTGACTGATGGGGCAAAAGAGAGGTCTGCATTCTCCACACCAGATGGGCACTACCAGTTCCGTGTGATGCCCTTTGGGATGAAGAATGCCCCTGCCACATTCCAGAGGTTGGTTAACCAGGTACTGGCCGGGCTGGAAGATTTCAGCGCCGCCTACCTGGACGATATAGCAGTGTTCAGCGCCAGCTGGGAGGAACACTTGCGCCACCTCCAGGAAGTGTTGTTGGCCCTGCGCAGAGCAGGCCTCACAATCAAGGCTAGTAAGTGCCAGATTGGGCAGGGTTCAGTGGTGTACTTGGGGCACCAAGTAGGGAGCGGCAAGGTGGCCCCCCTGCAACCCAAGATAGATACCATCCTGGCTTGGGAACCGCCCAAAACCCAGACTCAGGTGAGAGCCTTCTTGGGTCTCACGGGTTACTACAGGAGGTTTGTCAAGGGGTATGGCAACATTGTGCACCCCTTGACCTCGCTGACTTCCAGGAAGCAGCCGAGACTTGTGATCTGGACTGACGCCTGTCAGAACGCCTTTGACACCCTGAAAACTGCAATGTGTACAGCACCGGTCCTCCAGGCACCCGACGTTTCAAAAGAATTCATTGTCCAGACAGACGCTTCAGAGCATGGTGTGGGGGCTGTTCTAGCACAGATGAATGAGGAGGGCCGAGACTTACCTGTAGCCTTCATCAGCCGGAGGTTACTTCCCAGGGAACAAAGGTGGAGTGCGATAGAGCGTGAGGCATTTGCTGTGGTCTGGGCGCTGAAGAAGCTAAGACCCTACCTGTTTGGGACTCACTTCCGGGTTCAGACAGACCACAGGCCCCTCAGATGGTTAATGCAGATGAGGGGTGAGAACCCAAAGCTGTTGAGGTGGTCCATTTCCCTACAGGGGATGGACTTTACGGTGGAACACCGCCCTGGTACAGATCACGCCAATGCTGATGGTCTGTCCATATTTTTCCGCCTTAGTGATGAGGACTCCCTGGGTGAAGGGTAGTTCTCCCCACATTTCAGCTGGAGGGGACACGTGTTAGACCTGGCATCATTGGCATGAGTCTCTCCTCCATTTTTTTCTGGTTGCCTCCTCTGTTTACGATGTTTTTGCTGGATTATTGCTTTGGGCACTGTGCCACTGCTGATCAGTGCCACAGTGCAAGTGCTCCCTATGTTAAATTGTTACATTGATTGGTGTTACCATGATTGGCTTGGTTGACTTACTGTTCAGACCCTAGTCTAGTGCACTGCGTGTGCCAAGGGCGTGTAAGTTAACTGCTGCTGGTGGGCTTGCAGCACTGGTTGTGCCACCCACAGAAGCAGCGTGTAAAATGTGTCTCAGGCCTGCCACCGCGGCGCCTGCGTGCAGTCCCTGACTGCCATGTCGACTTGGTAAGGAAACCTGCTTACCAGTCTCTAAACCTTCCCTTTGCCACATTTCAGACACCTCTATGGTAGGCCCTAGGGCAGGGTGCATTGTTGGTAAAAGGTAGGTCATGCCCTGATGTGTGTGGCATGACCTAATAGTGAATTACAGCCATTTTCGTTTTCACTATTGAAGGGCTACCTGCCTCCAATAGGCCAGACTGGGCAGACTGATTATTAACTCCATTATAATCTATCTGACTCAGGGAGCATGGTAGCAAGTCGAGTTTAGTATCCCTGAACTCAGAATTTAATAACACACCCTTTAGGATGGATGGTTTTTAAATTCTATGTTTGAAAATAGCACTTTTAGAAAGTGGCTATTTTCTTGTCCAACTATCTACCGGTCTCTGCTGGTTTGGTGTGTGTGTCAGGGGCTGGGTGGCTCCAGAGGTCTGAATGAGTCAGTGTGGGGTGAATGGGGCGTTTACACATAGAGTGAGGGAAGAGTAGCCTGCCCTGCCTGACACAATACTGGCTCCGCCTCCTGCTGGGCGACTGATAGCCCTGCTCCTGCCAGTGACAATACTGGCTCCGCCTCCTGCTGGGCGGCTGAGGACTCTGCCCTGCTCAGTGAATAGGCCAGGTGCCTCTGCCTGGCAACACCCCCAACAAACCTGAGCTGGTGGGAATCTCCCTGCTTGGACAAAGGGAACAAAGGGAAAAAGGGGTATAAGAGAAGGACCCCTGAACCAAGAACTCAGATCACTTCTGACAAGGAAACCTGTACCAAGGACAAGAAGCCTGCTGATCTAAGGGCTTGCCTCCCCTTTCTGCCAGAGTGCTGTTTTGCTGTGGAGGAACCTGAAAGCTGCTTCTTTATTTTTGCCAAGGAACAAGGACAGAGGAACTTGGTGTGTACTCTCTGAACACTTGCTAGGAAATCTCCAAGGACTGGAAGAGTGCCAGTCTCCTGTTGAAGTCACAGGGCCAAAGGACTTCACCATCTACTGAATTGCTGAATTGCTGGAAAGTGTTGTTTCCAGTACACAAGGGAAAATCTGCAGTCTCGACGCCAGCAGCAACGCCAGTGAGCAGTGGGTATCGGCCCCGGCTCCAAGTGACCCCGTCTCGACGCCGGTATCAACGCCAGTGAGGAGTGAGTATCGGCTCCACCTCCAAGCGACCCCGTCCCGACGCCGCTGCTGATCGCATCGACTCGACGCCCTTCTCGACGCCGTGAGCGCTGCTCCGGCCCGACATCCCTCGACACCGCTGCGGATTGACCCGACTCCGAGGCACGATCGACGCCGACCTCGACGCCGACATCTCGACGCCGTGGATCCTCGTTTTCTTCGTTTCTCAAGGTACTGTACTTGTGGGGTCTGTTG
Organism: Triturus cristatus; assembly: GCF_964204655.1. NCBI lineage: Eukaryota > Metazoa > Chordata > Amphibia > Caudata > Salamandridae > Triturus > Triturus cristatus. The sequence continues at coordinate 887,412,191 of NC_140594.1, forward strand.
CGACTCCAGGCTCGGCGTAGCGCTCCTCGCGGTCAACGCCGAACCTTGGGAATCTTGTAGACTCGACGTCGTGTGACTCCTGTGGGGGTTACATTGTTGCCAAAGAACTGGGCTCAGAAGAATACTTTGCTAAAGAACTATTTGCCAAGAAGAAACCTTATTTGAACTATTATTTTTCCTTCCAAAGAGTATTTATTAAGACTGTGGTATATTTTTGTCGTTATTTGGTCTTGTGCTAAGCCTTATATAAAAATACTATTTTTATAATAATTTCTGTGTCGTGTCCATCTGTAGTGTATTCACTTTATTACTGTATGTGGTCATAAATGCTTAACACACTGCCTCTGAGATAAGCCTGTCTGCTCTGCCAAGCTACCAAGGGGGTAGCAGGGGTTATCTGAGTGTGTAATCCCCTTTCCCTGACTAGAGTTGGTTGGTCCCTATTTGTCAGAAGTGTATACCTCTGCCAACTAGAGACTGCCGGTTCTAACAGTTACCACTAGTTTAGAATTGATGGTAATAGCATTTCCTAAATGTGCATTTCGCAATTAGGAAATGCCATGTATATGCGGTTAGGAAATCGCAAATAGGAAATCCCTATTTGCAATTTCCTATTTTGCAAATTACAAAATGCGATTTCTAATGGGTAGGAATTGCATTTTGCGATGTCGCATATGCCTTTCATACATAATGAAAGGCAATTTAGCATTTCTTAACAGCCCGGAATATCTCTCTCGGTGCTCCCGAGGGCACTGGAGGCCTGCACTTGCTCTAACCCAGCTGTCTTAAGACAGCTGGGTCAGATCTCTCAAGGTGCGCGTGTCTGGCTGACCGTCGCAAGATGGCCAGGCAAAGTGACATGCACACTTTGATCTGAAGTGCCCAGGCAGCCCACTCTCCTCCCTGCTGCTGCCACTCAGCAAACCCCGCTGCGTCCCTCCACAGATGGATGAAAAATAAAATGGTAATAAATTAACTTTATTTCCATTTTATTTTTCATCTCTGGGGCTTTTGTGGGGCATTTTAGTTGGCGGTTTCATTCTTTGTGGTATCTTCTAGAATTAGATGTAACAATGTAGGATCAGTTAAACTCATTGACAAAGGTGGCAAATAACCTGGTTTCAAGTTCACCGGTACAATACAACCAGTAGAGGCTGCTACCGGACCCGGGTGCTGGGGCAGGGGCTAGGGGGTGGGTGGGGTATGACAAAACAAGAAAAAAAATAAACACCTACCTGTGACAGCTGGCTGCCGCCTCTCTTCCATCCTCTTCTTCCTGACTCCAGTCCTACAGCAGGATGCAAGAAGCAGCAGGAAGCACCCAGCCTCCCGATAGCCAATCACAATGCTGCAATGCAGCATTGTGATTGGTCTGAGCACCGTGGATCGGCACTCAGCCAGGGAATGGGGTCCTGGGCATGTTTTCAACGCAGGCTGTAATGCAGCCTGCATGGACAAGATGCGAAGTGTGCATGAATGTTTGTCCGGCCTGAAAGGAACGGCCAAATAGTCATGTGCACTTAGGAGTGGGCAAACCATGCCTCCCCTGCTCCTCTGTCGCAGGATCAGCCCCCCCCCAAATACAAAGCTGCAGTAGAGGGAAACATAAAATGATACTAACGCGAGATATAATCATTTTATGTTTCCTTTACTTCATTGCTGTGAAGCAGTGGGGCGACGCTCCTCCGCCTTAGCAGAGGCGCCACCGATTAATAAAACATGAATCGCAGTCACCATGTACACCATAGGCTAATAGGAGTAAGCAATTCTGAGGTCATGAAATCTTTTCAGTATTCTCTATTCCATTTTCTTGCTCCGGTCTAAGATAACCAAATTCATGCTAGAGTTTAAGGACAGCTGATGATTATAGAAGTGAGTTTACGTCTGAATCACGGTATGTAAATGTTTCTTATGCGGATATCCTGAAATATTTGGCATGAATATGGCCCTCCCCGACCTACGTAGGCAATGCCTTCTATATATAACACTTGCTCTCTTTGAAGTGTGCTCTTAACTTGACTGCGGCAAATAAGGAATTTGCCTACGGCATTGCACCACACTTGTGTCTACAGCATCATTGGATACAGAATAACTCGTCTACAACTGCACAATCCGCTAGACCTCAGGGCCGGTCTAAGGTGGTTCATTAATTTGATCCAATAATGTGACAACAACAGTTGCAGTATGACACAAAATGCATGGATGTGTGTTGTGGTTTACCGTCACAAGAACGAAATTTCCATAGGCCCAACCCCTGGAGAAACTCAAGATATGATGTATCATGTAAACTCTAAATGTAGGCATAAACCATCAGTGAAATGGTAATGTTTTTTCCCTGCATTTTGTGAAATGCACATAAATTAAAAGTAGTAATAGTACTAGTGGCCTGTTTTTCGAATGTATGATGTTACAACGCATACATTTACAACGCATGCCTTTACAACGCAGTTTTTACATCGCAACATCCTTTACAACGCATTCTTTTACATCGCATGCCATTACATCGCATTTTTAGAAACTACCTTTACAACGCATTCCAATACACTGCATTATACCATTACAATGCATACCATTACATCGCATTTAAGGTAAGTGTTGGATAATGTAGGGGTAAAAATTACTATTCTAACTCCAGTGAGTGCAACAGGAGGGTAAGTATTGGATAGTGTAGGGGTAAAAATGACTATTCTAACTCCAGTGAGTGCAACAGTAGGGTAAGTGTCGGATAGTGTAAGGGTACTATGCGTTGTAATGGTATGCGTTGTAATGACTTGCGATGTAATACCTGCGTTGTAGTGACATGCGATGTAATGGCTGCGTTGTAATGACATGCGATGTAAAGGATGTTGCGATGTAATGACTGCGTTGTAAAGGTAGTGCGATGTAATGACTGCGTTGTAAAGGTTATTTCCCCAGTATCCCACGAAGCAGGATAACCTGCAATCAAAAAGGCAGCAGGAAGCAGGTTTGAGGAAAAAATATCACTCATCTACAGTTTTATTCTTACTGCAAGACATTTTTTGCTCAAACTAGTCTCCCTTAGGTAAAAATCACACCAAATATTGCACTTGCAACATGACAAGAAATGTTGCAAAAAATGTCAGGAACTTCCGGAGAAGTCACCCCAATAAAAATACATTATTGCACATGACCTCTGGACTCATTTGGGTGCTAGGCCCAAATTAAATAAGCTTCAGGGTCTGCAGAAGTTTTCAGTCAGGTAAATCCTGACCCAGCCTTTCAGTAGGTCGTAGTATTCCCTCAATATATATAGTATGGAGTAAATTGTTGTGGACATAAAGTTGATGTGAATTTGAAATTCAAATTTAATGGAAAGTATTGACAAAACCAGAGCAAATCCCTGTATTATGCAAAAATGTTACAGCTTATAGGTTAGTGGTCATTTCTGCCACAGATGTCTTTATAGGCCCTCAACTGGAGAAAGTAAAAAATAAATATAGTTCATGTGCTTACTTTTGCAAGAACTATTTTATTTTCATTAAGGCATAACCATGGTCAGAGGAATTATGCAGCAAGGGAGGACCAGGTTAGGAAGCAGAGCTGACTAGATTATGCTGCAAGAACTTTTGATCCGATTGAGTTAGAAACACTTGTTTTTGTTCAAATCTACAGACTATTCAGCAGTTGATGTATTATGTGGCAAATGCGGCGAATCCATAACTATGCAGAAAATATTACGGCTGCAGAATTGCATCAGTCTGGAGGCCTTGGGCATAACCAGTGATTTCTGAATGTTAGCTGAATATAAATTATGTTAGTAAAATAATGTTAAACTAAGAAACGCTGAAAAATTTAAAAAATATGGCAGCATTGTAAGTCACCTCTGCTCATGATGTGTGATGGTGGTAAATTGTCACATTTCTCAGGCCCTTTGCATTGAAAAACACATTTTGGGTCAAATGTAACATTGCTCGGATCATATTGCAGTATAATGTTTGCACATTGTTGCAGGTACAACTTGACAAGTATTTGTGTTAGGCAGGATATACCAATTCAGCACAGCACTGGCGTGAATCTTGCCTCATAAATATTCCTTCCACAGGATTTGTACTGTGAATACTTGCAAACTGCAGGGCATAAAGAGAAGGTGTTCTGTAAGAATCATCAAAACCCAAACTCTGCCCTTCCTTTCACAAAGGAATGGTATTGCGAGCCCAGTGCTTCATAGCGACAATGCTTGCACTACCATCGTGAAATGTGTATTTGGGGTGCATGCAAAGATCCATGGAATGCAATCTACAACCAGGTTTCCTCAGATGTCATTTATTTACACAGTCAGAGCTATCCCTTGTGTATAGCTTCCACTGAAGGGCAACCCTTCGGCAAAGGCAAACGGCAACATGTCCTTACTTTGCGACAGCGGAAGTGGTTGAGCGCGTGTGCACATTTCTGTGAGAATCATTATGAAGAAACACGCCCTTGCCCCCTCCTTTTCTTTGCAATTTGCAAAGACTTGCTAGTTGCATATGGCAAGTCGCACTAACAACTGACTCGCAATGTACCTTGATACATTACGGCCCTAATTATGATATTGGGCGGAAAGCCATCCGACAGCCCATCGGTGACTTTGCGAGCCCTCATCATAGGTTACCGGCGGACCACTGTCTTATGATACTGGCGTTCATAGGGAACCCATGGGGGAATTCAGCTACGCTTCCGACGGGCTCACGGAGCTCGTTGGAGCAGAGGATGAAACTGTAGTCCTAAAACGTACGACGTTGGGATTACAATGTTGCTTTCCATCAGCCCTTTCAAGGCAGCCCACCTGCCATGAGAAGGCAGGCGGAAAGTGAATTTGGGGGCCCCTAGCAGGTTCCCTTCCCCCCTGGCCCTCCGCTATGGGGCATGAGAGGCACCTGGGGTGCCCCCCTAAACATCCCTGCATCATGTGGCAGGCATTGCAAGATGCCTGCCACACTGTGCAGGGATGTTTGAAACATCAATTTTCCTATAGCAGCTTGTGCTGCGGCCCTTTTCCGGTTGCCGCACAAGCTGCAATAGAAAATGGATGTTTCCGACCGCCATATGGCTGTCGCATGCTAACACTGCAGGTGCAACCGCCGACTAATAGTCTGGCGGATTCCATCCCGCTACAGTGTTAGCTGAACGCTCGTCCGACCAACATGGTAATAGGGCCCTATGTGTTTGCATTTCTCCCTTTGCAAAGCCTGCAAATTTGCGCTGTCAGGCTTTGAAGGAAAAAAGAAATTGCCACGTTGGACCTTTTTTTTTTTTGTGGGAATTGTTTGCAAATAACTATTTTCTGGATCCTTAATCTCAAGGATGACAATTCTTCACTTTTTGGAAGTGAAGTGAATCCCTTGCTAATTCTCAGTTGGCGCACTTGTGCACAATTGAATTGCTCAAAATTCTTCTCTAGAATGGTTACTAATTCCACACCATTTCTGACATTTTCTTTCGTTAAATGTGAGATCTTATGAACATTTAGTTAGTGGTAACTAAAATAACGAATGAGAATAAAATAAAATTAATTGAACTGTTCATTAACAACTCAGTAGCCCACGGGCTTTCTCATAGATATGTAAACAAAAAAATTAGGACATGGTCTGCTAACCCAAGTTTCATTTTTTTTGCAGCCTTTGGAATGGCCCAGGGCACATGTCACTTTTCATCTCATAGATAGGCTTAGGTTTCCTCTTGATACCATCTTTGATGTCAAACTCTTTGAAGGCTGAATTTCTATTCCCAGCCCAGTAGAAAGAAAGTTGCAATGTAAATGGTTCTTTTCATACAAAATATGCTGTTTAAGTGCTATGTTGCATAAAATGCATAAATGTAGCAAGACTTGAACATTTCTTTCTCAGAATGATGCTAAAATGTTAGCTATTCAGTACAACATATGATCAGCCTTTCCATTACGCTATCCACACAGCTATTTTATTTTAACAGAATTTATATGGCACTCATACACCAAAGGGCTCTTGACGCTGACAGAAGCACCTGTTAACCAAATAAAGCCATCAGTCTATAATCAAAATAATTATGAGAAGAGACAAAAGCCTTTGTAGAAAGTCAAGTCCTTTATGCTTTTCTGAATGGTGTAAGTGTACCTTCCAGTCAGAGAAGGATGCAGAGATCTCAAAAGAGATGCAGCACATACAGAAAAAGACCGTCCTCCTGCCATAGATTTCGCTCTTCTTGGCACCTATAGGAGGTTGTCAGCACCAGGTCTCAGCATCCTAGAGGGTCTGAGATTTTTAGATACCCAGCAATAAATGCCTTTTAAGGCTTTGAAAACGGAGCACGGTGATTGAAGCTGTATTGTATACTTAAAGGGAAGCCAATGAATATGTTTTAGTAAAAGAGTGGGCCAGTGGCGTACCGAAACTTGAGGCCCCCCCTGTAAGGTACATGGAGGGGCCCCCACTCTGGATTTAATCAGGAGTTCTCGGGCCAGAGTACTGTGCTATAAGGGGACACCCTGCAGCTTGGGGGCCCTTAAGCACCACGGAGACTGCAGGGGCCTGTGTTACGTCAGCGGAGTGGGCTCGTTTAGATGTATTTAAAACAAACAGCGCAGTTGCGTTCTGGACCGCATGGAGTTTCTGAATAGCCTTGACAGGATGGCCGCAGAAAAGTCAATTACCATAATTTATTCTCGAGCCAATCAAAGCTATCAGGGCGTTAAGGGGGACGGGTCCTGCCAAGTCTGAGCACCGGCAGTAATTAAAAAGGAAGACTAAGACGGGTCCACTGTGGGCTCTATATTCATCCTCTTAATTACTGAGCTAAAAAACACAGCAGCAGGTCAGAAAAACAAAACCTTTGATTGACAGACAGGTAGGGGGTAACATGGCGCTTCACAGCAATTCCTGGCATCATCAGTCCTGCCTGCCTCAAGAGCCGGAACAACCACCGGAAGGGGGGCAGAAAAGCATGATGGCTATCCTAGGCCTACCACACTCACTTTTCTGTTAGTTATGGAGCCCACGATCGTCTTCACACAGCACAACTCTACAAAGGGACTCATCTCTTGGGGCTTAGCATTTCACACACAACTATGGCCTTCATTACAATGGCGGGCGGACCTCCACCAACAAGCTGTCGGCAGTCCTCCCGACATCCAGGGCATCGGCCCAATCACTACATTTAAATGCAGCCGGTCAGACCGCAGACATAGATGAGTAGAACTTCCGCCTCTGACAGCATTCAAGATCCCGTCGGGGTTGCGAACTGGCTCCTATCTCGACAAGGGAGGAGGTGCCGGCACAGGCATCACCGTAGGGATTTGGATGTCCCTTTCTGATTGCCTTTTCATGGCAGTCTGACCGCCTTGAAAAGGCACATGAAAACGGACATTGGGGGCCCCAAGTAGGGCCCCTGTCCCCCGTGGGCCACAGCTAAGTGGCCCTGGGGTCACATGTAGTGCCCCTCCAACACATCCATGCACCGCCTGGCACATGGTGCATGGATGTGCACAAAGTGCCTTTTTCTACTGCGGCTTGTGCTGCCGCCCTTTTCCTGGGCTGCAGCACAAGTCGCAATAGAAAAAAGCCCTTCCCAACCACCTGCACGGTGGTCTGATCATAATAGGCCGAGAGAGACCGGGTAAGACCGAGTTCAAACTCATTGTCGGATGGTCACCTGCCCGATACGATGGCAGTCGGTGGTCCGACCAACATCCGACGGCCTATGTCTGCTTTTACTGCTGCACTGTGGCAGGAACACTACGCTGTGCTCTGCAGACTACTGTTTAAGCAAAACCCTACTCCCCCAATACCCCACTACCCCTTTTAATGACTTCTAGTACTCCATGCTAGTCCTTTTTATTTTAGGACTGTGAGGTTCTTTCCACTGTGCTGGACTTCAACATCTTCAAACATTTACAGTGTTTACAATATGAAATTAAAGAGTACAAAAACAATGCCCATGGCACTTTCTGATAGGAATTATGCAAATCATGTGTCATAGAAGTTGTGCAATAGGCGACTCTTCTGCTCAAACAACTTTCATTTAGAAAATAAAGCAAATTTGCGTGTATTACTTCAATAAAGCCTGAGCTAACTGACACGTCGGGCCAGTCGTTAATCTGTTTACATCACTCTTAACTTGGGCAACCTTAGCAAACACCCTTGTAGAATCTTATTTACAGCCTTAATGAATTTAGCAACACTGTTGATCAGTTGCAAATTATTACTGTTCCTGCAATTCAAGTGCTTCCTAGCCAGAATGTATGTTAAATGTGTCCTTAGAAAGGCCCTGTGCTAATGGCGTGCACTTGATTCTCTGGTGTAAGCACAAACAAGACAGTGTATATTAATTATGTCGTAGTTGAACTGTTGCTCGAATTCGCCCAGGTGGAATAATACAACATATATTAATTGATATCAAGTTCTGTTTCACGTTCATATACAATTGTGACTTTGAACATAATACAGGACTCCTCTTTGCCAAATCTTTAAAACATTTCTCACTCGAGATTTGCTGTAGTTTTCACGGGAAAAGTTCCTAGAAGTGGTGTATTTTTGTCCAGTGGCTACATTTATTTCATGTCAAATGTTTTCAAGGCTTCTATCGGGTAATTAGACCACGGATTTCCGGGCTGCTTTAGCAAAGTTTCCAGCGCCTTTAATTGTTCAAATGCTACGATTTTGAATATGGAACCAGATTCAAATGAAGTATGTCTCAATGTAAAGCATGGACCTAAACCAAACTCTATCCTGATTTTTTGAAATTCAGCTATCTCTCTCTCTCACCGTTTTCTCTCTCTCTCTCTCTCTCTCCCTGTAGAGTCGGACATTTTTCTTTGCAGGAGGTACAGCCTCTCTCTGCCTCTGTAGTGACAGTCAGATTTCCCTACTTGACTGTAAGCAGGATGTCACAGCTGACAGGACGTGCACTCACTCTGTAATCTGCCTCTGTTCCCTCGCAGAATAAGGACTCATACCTAGATCCCTCACTGTCAGTGCTTAATTTGTAAAATAATATATGCCAGGGCCCTGACCAGGAGGCCACTGCAGCTCGCCCCACCCATTGCCCCGTAATCACTGCCAATGACGGTACCAAAACAACTACTAACATCTCACTCGCCTGCAAGTGCGACAGTTCAGTTTTTCCAGGTCCCAAAAGCTAAAGGAATGGCTGGGGAGGCAAGTGTAAGTAATTTTTTTTTTCTTTTTTTTTTTTTCTTTTTTAAAACCTTTAGTCTTGAAAACATGGACACAGCTATTTAGCCGACATCCCGGAGGTTCGGCAGCTTTGAGAAAGCAAACAAGGAAACGTCCACAGTGCATAGAGGAGAATCAAAAAGGTTCTATTTTAAATAAATACAAACTCACACAAAACCCCAGCAAGGCGAATAACACTGAAAACCACTGGTGATTGCCCCTCAGGGGAGAGCAGACCCCCGTCGTCTAACAGTCACAACTCTGTGTTAAGAGGAAAAAGGGGGGAAAAGCAGAGGCCCAAAAAGTCAATTATCAATCAGATACATATACAGATGCTGGAAAGAATGTTAAGGAGAGAGCTGTTCATCGGGGAGATCCAAATCAGGGGCAAGACATATGCCACCCCTATACTGGTTCCACCTCCCCCAAATGGCATGCCACTTCCGGGGGCGCCCTCTAGCACAATATACTGTCTTTTCCCTCAGCATACTCCAGTCCATGTTTTCTTTCCACGCAGTCAATGTGGGGGGAGCCGCTGAGCCCCAAAGGCGCGCGATGTCTCGCTTAGCCACCATATTACCCAGGGTCACCCACTGGGTCTGTCCCACATCGTGATCGGTAGGCCCCCAAACATTCAGGAGACAGCACCGTGCCTCCGGCTGCATAACAATGCCCGTCACCTCCCCCATCACCGTATGGACTCTCCTCCAGAATTCCCTGATAACGCCACATTCCCAAATGATATGCATAAAGGTACCCACCATCCCGCATCCCCTCCTACATAAACCCTCCTCCGAGAATCCCATACGAACCAGCCTAGGCCCCGTGACATAGGTTCTGTGGAGTATTTTGAGCTGCACCAGCCTCAGTCGTGATGGGATCGCGACCTCCTTAGGAGAGGAGACCGCAGACTGCCAATCCTCGTCATCCAGTTCGAGCCCGTCCCTAGTCCACTTGTCCCTCAGCCCCAACAGCAGGTCCGCCCGAACGTTTATCAATTTCTTATATATGAGAGAAATCGTACTCTCCGGCATATGGCCGTCGAGGATCCGATCCTCCAATGGAGAGGACTCAGGCACCTTCTCTCCGTCTACGAGAACTGATCGCAGGGCATGACGCACTTGAACGTAGCGGAAGAACTCGGATTTCCCCAACTCATACTCCTGCTGCAGCTCTTCAAAGGACTTCACCCTCCCCTTACTCAGCAAATCTCCAACCCTGGAGATTCCAATCAAGTCCCATTTATCAAAACCTTTCGTATGCCAGAGCTTCCCCAATCTGTCAGATTCAAACAACGGGGTAGCTAGGGTGAGCCTATCCTTCCAGCCCAACGAGTCAGTCGCCAACCTCCACACGTGCACCGCCACCCCCGTGGGCCCCGTGAGGGACGAGTCCAGCGCCCGAGAGTACAGCGCTCTATAATAATTACCGCCGCGCAGCAACCATCGGTCCATGGCATAACCGGGGCTTAGAGCCGGACCATAGAAACCATGATTAATCGCGCTCAACTGGGTGGCCCAATAATAGCGTCGAATGTCCGGAAGCGCAATACCCCCGTCGTACCACGGAAGCGTCAACTTAGCAATCGCTATGCGCGGCCTACCATCCCACAGCAATGATCGTTGGAGGCTTTCAACCTCCCGAAAGTAACTTGCCAGTACCCAATCAAGGGTATTCTGCAAAGCATAGAGGAACCGGGGGAGAGACATCATTTTAAACAAAGCGGCGCGCCCAACGAGGGAGAGCGGCAGCTTCCGCCAGCCCGCAACATCCCGCCGCAAGCGCGCCAATGGGGGGAGCAGATTTCTCTCATACCGCAGGGTGGAGTCAGTGGAGATAAAGATCCCCAGGTACACAAAGCCCTGCTGGGCAATCTGGATCGAACACATTCGCGGGACAGGCGGAACCTCGCCGCTCAGAACATACAAATACGATTTACTCCAATTGATGACGAGACCCGAGTCCCCCTCCCAAGCTGGAACGGAGTCGATGCCCGCCCGTTTACTACCACACTCGCAAGGGGACCCTCATACAGCAACCTCACCCAGCTCAAAAAACCAGGGCCAAAACCGAACTTAGCAAGCACTGCCCACAGATATGCCCATTCCACCGTATCAAAAGCCATCGTGGCATCAAGAGATGCCACAATAGCTGGTTCTCGGATCGTGCCCGCCCTGGCAATCACTCCATGGAGGCGCCGAAGGTTCAACGCGGTGTTACGGTGCGGGATAAAACCGGATTGATCCGGATGGATCAAGTCTCCGAGCACCCTGACCAAGCGGCCTGCCAGAATTTTAGCCAGAATTTTCGGCTCAGCATTAAGGAGTGATATTGGCCGATAGGAGGAACACTTATCTCGGGGTTTACCCTCCTTGTGTATTACAACAATCGTTGCCAGTCTCTGGTCCAACGGAAGGGACCCTCCCCCCCGCGCCTCCACAAACATGGCGCGCAGGTGAGGGGCAACCCTATCCGGGAACAGCTTATACAAGTCAATCGGCAAACCATTAGGGCCTGAGGCCTTACCCGAGTTCAGCGCACGGATGGCACCCGCCACCTCATCGACCGTTATGTCTCCATCGAGGTCGTCCCTATCTACGTCAGACAGGCAGGGCAGATCAATGTACCGCAGGAGGTCAAGCGAGTCCTCGGTCGGCCTATCCGAAACTGCGGCATAAACCATACTGAAATAATCCGAAAAACACTGTACTATCCCCTCCGGGTCAACAACTACCTCTACCCCCTCTCTCGTCAGTTCCGGCACTACTCTATTAACCCGTTCTTTTTTGTCCAGCCAAGCTAGGAGCTTCCCGGCCTTATCCCCAACATCATACAAGCGGCCCTGCTGTTCCCTACTGAGGGTCTTGGCGGCATTAGTCACCAGGTCCTTATATTCGGCTTGCTTCAGGCTCAGCTCATGCAGTGAGGCCTCTGTAACCTCCTCCTCCAAGGCCACCTCTAAAGCCGCGATCTCCTCCTCAACCTGCATAACCTCGCCATCTCTCCGCCGCTTGGCCGCCACTACCAGGGAGAGGGCCTCTCCCCTCAGCACAGTCTTAAATGCTTCCCACAACGACACGGCCGAGTCAACAGACCCCTGGTTGTCCTTAAAAAAGTGATCAACTGTCTTCAACAGCGCACTGCGCATCTTGGGGTCCCGAAAGTACCAGGGGTTTATAGGAGCAACCCTGCCCCCTCCCTCGCGCCCGACATCCAGCCGAACCCACACTGGCGAATGATCCGATATGCCCCGCGCCATATGCCTGGCCTCAGATACCAACGAGGCCTGCGCAGCCAGGGTAAGCAGGTAATCTATCCTAGAGAGGCTACCATGCGCCCCGGAATGGAAGGTGTATTGGCTCTGTGTGGGGTGCCGGAGCCTCCAGCAGTCTACCAGGCCGAGTGTGTCTAGGAAGTCTGGAAGCCACTTCTGAGCCCCCCCCGGTATCCCTGGGCGGGTACCTATCCAGCAGCCCAGAGCCGACAGCATTGAAATCGCCCCCCACCACTAACATACCCTCCGGGAGGTCCAACAAGGCCCTACCCAGATCTGTGAACGTGGAGGCCTGCAGGGCAGGAGGGACATAGACCGAAACCAAAACCAAAGCTCTGCCTTCCCACCTCCCCGCCACCGCCACAAACCTCCCCCTATCATCAACAATGGTGGAGTTCACCTCAAACGGTAGTGAAGTTCTAACTAGGATGCCCGTGTAAGTAATTTTTAATGTAGATTGAATTCATAAACAACCGATGTTCTGCTCATCTCTAAATTAGATGAGCAGCGCCGCCATATGGCAGAGTGTTGTAAGAGTGGTGTTGACAATTAAAGGCCTGGTGCCCAGCACCAGAAACCAATTAAGTACCGGTGCCGAGCACCGGAAACCCCTGGCTCAAATTAAGCACTGCTCACTATTCTACCAAAACGCTCAATCCTTGAATGCTTTCTCAGCATTGTCTTCCAGCGTGTACTCCCTGCAGGTTTGTCCTCTGTCCCAGTCAGTGCGTTCCTAATCCATAACGGTTCTCCACTTCCCACATGATATATGTACACAACGCACATACTGACAATCTCTTGTCTAGTGGCGTGGTGGACTAATGCATCTACTCCATGAACCATGTTCACACATTTGAATCTTGTGGTGTCCCATCTGCCTTTTATTGATTCAAGGCTTTTAAAATGAGTATCATTAAGTTGGTTAAGAACAAACATGTTAATTTGCACAGCTATCCCCTCCCAGAGCTTTGTGTGTGCGGAGAGCACACTAACATTACAGTAGTAAGACAGCAGAAGAATCTTCCAATGGGCTATGTATATCCCCACCAACATTTCAGGCTTCAGATCCCAGGCCCATGTCAAGAACACTGTCTGCATGCACAGAGCACATAAACATTATCTGCATGTGGGATATAATAGGTATCCTCAACATGGCAGCTTGCATGCACAGTGCACTAACAGTTAAGAACTTGGGTAGAAAACCTATACCCCCACACTTGCAACAAGACAATGCCCACTAACATCATCAGCCTTGGACAGCAGATGCCTTCACCATAGGGGATACTTACAGGTAAAATACATCCTAACTGTTGGAAATTGGGTAACTTGTTGAGGGGGTGAAACCCTACTCAAGCAGCAGCCACAATCTTTGTCAGGATGAGACACAAGCAAAACCAAAATTAACATGTGCTCAACTCTCTGGTAGCTTGGCACAAAAGCAGCCAGGCTTAACTTAGAGGAAATGTGCGAAGTATTTATGCAGCACTTCAAACAGTAATAAAGTGAAAACACAACACATGAAAAATCCCACACCAATTTAGGAAGTTAGAGTCAAATTTAATAAATTATTTTATACCAAAATGACAAAAATTTAATCAGTACAACTGGAGGTATGCAGGTAAGTAAAGTGCTTACAAGCACACACGCGGCTATCAAGTCGTGCAAGACCGGGTGAAAGTCACAAGTTCAGGCCAACCTCAATGGAGCATGGGCTGAATACAAGGACCAGGTCAGTCGCACTGAAAGAGTCCAGTTGAAAAGTTCCGATTGTGGTGGAAGGGGCTGAGAGGAGCCAGGTGAGCATCATGGATGGTCATCGATGTAGCGTGAAGAGCAGGCTGGGCCTCGCGGGCAGTCGCACTGTAGGGTAAAGCTCATGTTAGGCGGTGCGAATGGTCATTGCTGGAGCTTAGCATCAGCGGTTACCACGAGCTTTGGATGCTGTAGTACAAGTTCCGATCTCGCACTGCAGTGTGTTTTTGGAGGCCAATGTGGGGTGAAGAGTTGGGTTTGCTGAAACTTTGAATTGGTGGGCGGCGCAGGCAGCAAAATCTTGGTACAAATGGGCCCATTCACTTTGTGAAGAGTCCGCAATGTCAGGATTTCTCCTTTTCTTTGGAGAGAAGCTCAATATAGGCCACACCACGGTTCCAGGATTTTAGGGGCACCTCCTGGGGGTCAGGAACTCACTCCAGCAAAGGACAGCAGGGTTCAAGCAGGTCCAGTTGCAGGTCCAGGCAGAAGGTCAACTGGGCAGTCGCAGGGAGCCTCTAGAGCATGATATGTCACTGTAGCTCAAAACAGGAGACCAGTCTGCTGACCCTTGGGGTCACTTCACCAGGAATGAAGGGTGCAGGTCGAGTCTTCCCTATCAGCAAGCAAGGCAGCAGGTCACAGAGCAGCAGGGCAGTAAAGTGGCAGTCCTTCTGAAAGCAAAGCACAAAAGTAGTACATCTTCTGTAGCATCTACAGGTCCAGGAGTGTACTGAAGACTTGGGTCAGAGGGTCCAATAGTTATACCAGATTTGAAGTTGGAGAAGTTACTATCGAATTTCTTTAGAAGTCCTTGAGGTTTCCTGCCTCCCCTGCCCTCGCTCTAAGCTGGTTGAATAAACAATGCAGTGGTGACAAGCCATTTGTGTGAAGGCAGGGCACAGTCTATTCAGCTGCAAGTGGGCATGTGCCCAGCTCTGCCCCCTCAAGTTGCCAGTTGATGGCCCATCCAGGCACACTTAATCCCTATATTGAGTGACTGTCTGGGAGGAATAAACAACGTTCATCTGTCAACTACACCCAGTTACGTGATCCAGGAACATTCTGCAGGCACCAAATAGTTAGGACAGCAAAATGCCAACTAAAAGCAGCATTTTCAAAATTGTAACCTAAATTCCGAATTTACATTTAAAGAGGATTTTCAATTACTATTTCTCAGACACCAAACATGACATTACTCTCTGCTTAAGCTGTATCACTTAGTAAGTGTAATAGGGTAATACAATGTTATCCTATGGGAGAGGTAGGCCTTGCAGTAGTGAAAAACACATTTAATTTAAGAACTTTTCATGAGCAGGACATGAAAACTTAAAATTACATGTCCAGCTTATTAAATACATTGTACCCTGCCCTTTATATGATATAAGGCCTATTCTAGGGTAACTTACATGTATTAAAAAGAGAGGTTTAGGTTTGTCAAACGGCTTATTTTGCCAGGTCGAAATGACAGTCTAAAACTGCACACACAGGCTGCAAGGGTTACTTAAGTGAGTGACACTATCAGGCCCACATGCAGCATTTAATATACAGGCCTTGGGTACATGTAGTACCACTTTACTAAGTGCCAATTGGGTGTTAGCCAATTCCACAATGTTTAAAGAAGAGAGCACAAGCACTTTAGCACTGCATAGCTCAAAAAACAGGAAGATAAAGGCAAAATGTTTGGGGATGTCCCTGCAAAAAAAGCCAAGTCCAATGCCATCTTTGCAGTGCATAGTTAAAAGGTGAAAGCAGAGCTCTCGCACTGACCTGCAGGATGAACCAACCCAGGGAATGTTGCCTTAAATTAAGAATGTGAGTAAGTAAAAAGCAAAAAGCAGGGAATACTGGAGAGGTAATAATGCACTCCCCAGGTGGGATACAATTACAATGGGCCAATAACAGGGGAAAGAAGAATATACAATATTTCACGTCATCTGGACCTTGCTTAAGGTTAGTAACCAAGCGGGATAAGCTGTTTTGCTGGAGGAATGAACTTTTTTGCAATGGTAAGCTGCTGTCAGTTTGCGAGATTCCCACCATTATACTTAAAAAGGAAGTCAAGATTATGAGGCTGATTGCCCAGAACTGACTCTGCCCGGCCACACTGCGCATGTCGCTATTGAGAAGACCCTACCCTCACCACCATATCCTATTAGCCGAGGTCAGCAGTACATTGCATCCGAAATAATAGATGTAGACATCTGACTGCTAGTTTACTTACTGGCATGGACAAATCAGTCTTTCTTCCTTCAAGAGTTAATAAATTAAAGTAATATTGATTCATTCCTTCAACACCACAATTCCATAAAAGGTGAAGAGACAGTTCATGTTTTGCTGTCTGTTATGGTGTTTCCAAATATAGCACATTGGATTTCAGAGCGATTTAGTACAGTAAGTCCCTAATGGATTGATAAAATGCAATTCTTGGGTGTGCGGTTTCAATCAGAGCTATTTACTGTCACATGTTAATTTTGTAATCCCACTCAAGTCATTAATAAACATGAACTGCTGAATGCCACATAGATGAGTATATTCATGGAGTTATTAAGGTAAGTAATTGAGAAAGATGTCAAGTTTATTTTACTCCGTTTGTCTTCTGGGGTGAACATGTCTAATTCAGTTCTGATTCTTCACTTTCCATTCTGAGCTTGTAGTCCAGCAATTTAAGAAAGAGACAACTACAAATATCAAAATGAAAAGTGAAACATTGAGACTCCATGGCACCCTTATGTCTGGCATAGGGATCTTGAGCATCGTGGATGCTTAATCTTAAATTGCTCTATTCTGACAAGAAGTGAATAATCTGATTAGGTGTGATACAGGACAACTTGTGACCTCTTAGCATCCACTATGAGATTGGGAATTACAGTGATATTCTGTCCTTTGCGATGCTACCTACATAAGCACAGTATTAAGTTAATTTTTCATTACTGTTAACCTAGCATTACCCTACCTCAGTGCTTCATTTGAACCGGTGGTTTCTGGTGCTTGGAACTGGCACTTAATTGTCAACACCCACAGAAATGATAATCTGCATTGTTTATCTAATTTATAGGTGAGCACAACAACAGTTATTGATTAATTCAATATACATTAAAAATGACTAATACCTGCTGCCAAAGCCATTCTTACAACCTTGGGGGCCTGAAAGAGTCAGAATAATCACATTTGTAGGAGTGTGAAGGTTAGTAGCTCTGTTGGTACTGTAATTGGTAGCCTACAGTGGCAGTGGGTGGTGCAAGCAGACATGGCCTCCTAACAATGGCCCTGGAACTTTATTTCAATTAAGCACTGCTCTACATGACTCCATTCAAGCACAACCCACACCTGCCTCCCCCTCTCCCTTCCTCGTCCCATGTTCTACCACTGTTCCCTTGCTGGTTTTGATGTATTTGTTTTTGCCCAGCTACTTTAGGCTAAACAAGCACATTTCAAAATGTGAGCTCTGTCGCCCTCAGTTACAAATTGACAGAACTATCTGTATTGCTAAGCTAATACTTAGAAGTCCAGTGTGTTATCATGTCCAGCATATATGACTAGAAACTCTGTTTGAACCGTTGTACATTGAAAAAGCCTATGGATAAAGTGTCTGCTGATCTGAAAAAACCACAAAATGGTAATAACCCCCCCCCCCCATCAAAAAGAAAATACAGCTATATTCTATCCTGTTAAAGTTTTTTTGAATAGCCCTTAAAACATATTGATAGAAATTAAAAAGTTCCACAAGATTACAGAAAAGAAATTGTGGGGAGACTATCACACTTGGTTGATTCATCCTTGCTCGCATAGTGCAACATTGGGTATGGAATTACGCCCACCCCTTTGTTAGTCCACCAGCTACCCCTGCATTGCTGTTGATTAGGACCACTACAATGTTTTGCAGTCACAGTGGTGGTAGGAAGAGGCCCCATCTCATGTAGTCCAAAAAATTGTCCCACAGAGGGCTACCGTGAAAAACCACCACCTCAGTTTTATAAGCATTCAGCTTCAATCTATAACCCGGGTCTGATGGGCAGATACCTAAAACCATTATTCCATCCACTGACAACAATTCTCGACTCCTCCCTAATGCTGTGCCTTCTACATACACAGTTGTATTTCGGATCTTGAGGTCAACTATATTCCTTTGGTAGATCACCAACCCACTTTGTCTGGTCCTCAGACCTCATGGACTACTACCAGTAGTCTACAAAACCTTACAACAATTTTAAATAAAATAATAAGGTGGAACATATGCATGAAATATGTGGAAACAAGGGAAGGCTGGACTGATCGTACCAGGCATCGGGATTTCCCTGAGAGGCTGGAAAGGTGGAGGGACAGTTTTGTTACTGGGGGCAATTTTTGTAGCAGTGCAGCAGTTTTGAAAGCACCTGCTGTAGTGTTCCTTGTACATTCAGTAGTTTTCAGGCTCCAATAAAAGTGTCAAGATAACCGGTGATTAATGTACCTGATGGAGAGAGATAGGGAGTTTTGTCTACTCGCAGTTTTGACTCATCTTAGTTAGCACAAAGGGTTAATATGCCTGCTACAATGAACATGTACTACGCAGATCACAGAACAGTATTTTATGTGCATAGCTAAGTGGGTCACGGCTTTTGTCACAGAGACCCATTTCTACTGTGTAGTTCATGAGTTACCGTCATAATCTAGCACAGTGAACTATGAAGTGTCATCAAAGAGAGGGTTTGTTTGGGTAGAAATCAATTCTTTTTCGCAAAGCCAACCCTAACCACAGTGTTATGTTCTGATTCCTGGGTTTGTGCTTCTCCAGGCCAAGCACTCTTAAAAATTCCTGCCAGTATGGATGACATGAATCCTACACCTTGGAGTCCCCTTTGTCTTATATAACATTTTCTATACACTGATTCATACACGTATGATTCATTGTCTCTGCAATTGTGTGTGATGTGAAATGCTCCCATACCCTACACTGGTAAGAGAGGTGCTATAAAACATGAAATACATGTGAGAGAGGGGCTATGGCGAGATGAGGGAACCGTTCGAAGGTGATATTGAGGAGGCCCAACAAAGATTGTTGACTCCTGGTGAACTCTAAGGCCCACATTTACAATGCTTTAAAAGCTAATACAATTTAATATATAATGAAAATGTGTTGTAGAATGTGCCATTTTTGCCCAAACCTGAATATTTGTTGCCAGGGCTGCTTTGGGATCCCAATCGGCTCCTGAAACAAGATGTGCTTTGAAAGGTGACCACTAGAAAACACATCTTATGAACTTGCAGAACAAATAGATTTTTACAGGCTGAGTCAGTTATATTTGGTCATAATAAAGACACTGATATTCACCTAAAGTGTGGAGCAAATTCTGAAGGCAATTCCACAATTAACTTTGTTAAGACTTGACTTTATTTAAGGTAAAGTGGCGGAAATACTGTCTAGTTTCCCCCACTTTAGCTTCAACTTTAACATGTGCTGATGTAGCGATTTACCAAAGAAACAACTAAGGTTGAAATAAAAATGTTGGCAAAATATTATTTTTATACAGTGATGTAATGAGGAAAGCAATCCCATCCTAGTTTAATGGTGATTCTTCAGTTTTTTTGTGAACGCTTGTTTGCTACTGCTTTCCCTGATATATCCTACCCCAAGCTGGCAGAGTTAAAAAAAATTGTTTCTTCTCTTTGGAAAATGTTTTTGTTGTCCTAAACCAGAATGTTAATGTTCCAAAATAGTTGTATGAAGTAGTAAAGTATTGATTTTGCATGTATTTGATTTAAACTTATGTGATGAATCTTAAAACTTTTTAGAGATTGGTCTGTAGTGTCACTTCAGTTGGTCCACGTATGAAGATCAGAGAACCAGGGCCGGCTTTTGGCATGGGTGGGCTGGGCCCAGGCCCAGGGTGATAATCTTCAGAGGGGTAAAAAGAACTGTCTGCATGAAGGTCCTGCAGACCGCATCCCCCATCTTCCTTGGCTCCAGTGATTTCATTTCAAGTGCTTCTAATCGTTTATAAACTGCCTCAGTTACTGTTTTTAGCACCCTATCAGCTCACTACTTTACCCTCCCATCCCATCTATCTATTACCACATGCCAACACACATCATTTTCTAACCTCTGCTTTAAAATGCATTTACTGTTGCCTTTGTTCAGATTAAATAAACAAAGATTTACAGGCAGGGAATCCACCTGCAAAAAGATGGTGAATAGTCAGAAACCCAAATGTTTATAAGGGGT
Source organism: Triturus cristatus (assembly GCF_964204655.1). Taxonomy (NCBI): domain Eukaryota; kingdom Metazoa; phylum Chordata; class Amphibia; order Caudata; family Salamandridae; genus Triturus; species Triturus cristatus. The sequence goes on from NC_140594.1 coordinate 887,432,571, forward strand.
CACTAAATTTCACAGGTGAACTTATCCAGGGCAGTGTTTAATGTGTAATAGAATGAGTGCCAGAGCCTTAAACTCTAATGAGAAGCCCATGGGCAGTGCTTTTAAATGTCAGCGCACCGAATACCGAGGTTGCTTAGTCGTGAATTGACCTTGTGGCTTTTCCATCTACTATCAGACACTCCTTACCGCTTTATCTCACTTATGCAGATTCCTGCTCCCTTTGCTATGGTTTGTTTGTCTTTCTCTTCCTACTTCTTTCCTCTTTGTGTGTTTTTTTCCTCTCTTGCTCGAGGGAAATGTCTGATGCGAAACAAGTAAGTGCCCCTCCCTAAAATTGAGTGCTGGTGGGATCCACCAACAATCAGCAACTCAAATTGAGTACTGATACAGGAATATCTACAATCATCCCTAGGAGTGGATCTTCCCACATGGAATCATATTGGTGGATTTCCCATGTGAATTAATAAACTTTACAATGGTAAGGTCTCACCATTTTTGATCCTGTGAATCAGGAATCAGATTTTGCTCTCCTAAATCCTATGCAGTTTAAGACAATTAGACTAATATGCTATACTGTATGTTTACCTGTGTTTGAGTATTTGTATTTCAACTACATTTTAAATATAGAAAGCACTGGCAATCTGGAGCGTGTACTGATGTATTTATGACTCTAGAGAACCCGTCATCAGAATCAGAATAAACTTTAATCGATTCATCTCATAATGACCGTAAATGCACATCAAAAACACAATATTTTGCTGAATTTCATAATAATAAAACTTATTTGGGATAAAACAAATCACGATTCCTTTTGATCAATAAATAATCCATCCATAATAAAATCAGGGTCAGATTTGTAGTTAGATAGGATACAAACATAATTTTAAAAAAAGACCATGAAAGTTCCCAATGTTTCACAAAACACATTATTAAAATTCAAGCAACATTTGAGCCTTCCTTAACAAGCTTATTCTTTGATTATTTTTTTATGATGAGGATAAAAATGCAGGATGGTAAGGGTTAAACAGATATTTGAGTCTACAAATTCAAAATTAATGAAGGCATGATAAAATATGGACTGATCATAATGATAATAACTATGACCAATTATCCTGTAGTCCTTAGGCCTTTCCTTGTTCTTATTACATAGATAAAGAATATCACTAAGAAATGACTCACCTTTATATCATAAAGTATCAGCAGGAATTGGTATGCTTTTTGGTAGTTATACAGTCCATCGTTTAAAAACAGGGGCCTTAAATACTTTTTTCTGCCTTCAAGATAACATTTTCAAAAGACGGTTGCACCCATAGTTGATTGGGTTGATACATTGTCACACAGGCATTTAATATCCTTATGTGCCCACTTAGTTCCCGTCGGGGAGGCTACCAGGTGATGTATAATAGAAGAACTGAATCTTGCCAGGAGAAATCTGTGATATGGATTGCGAACCTGCCCAAGGTAGCACTGTACACCCTGATGAGTAAGATAAGATGTATATGCTATGACCGTGGCTTTGGTCTCATTCCCTGGGTTAGTTACTGGCCCACATTTGTTCCTGACATACATCTTTAGTAAATTTTTGGGGAAAAGTATAATATTTTCTGGATTTTCCCACAAATACATAAGACTGTATCCAGTGAATTGTAGACTCCTGTTGATCTCGGAAAGCCACGGTATCTTATGCACCCAGTGCAATGCAATGCAATCCTTAAAATATCCTGACATAATTTGGCCTCAGATTTTGACCAAACTGAGCCCCAAAATAGCAGTGTTTTGACCTCTATAACTACTGATATGAGTTGTAAGCCAAGTTCCTTATGGACAATAGTACTGTTGATTGATAGTGGTACCACTATGAAACTTCTCAGGAATTTGTCTTCTTGTTTTTGCAGGATATGGTTATCCCCTACACCCCAAATGCCAGCCCCATATGTTACGGCACTATAAAGTGTTATCATTTCTGGTATGCGCTTAGAACCTAATTTAGCAGCAAATCTGAATATCCCCTCATTATTCCTAACCATATTCATTGTACTAACCTCTCTATGTGATTTCCAGTCCCCATTGTCTGAAACCTTAAACCTAAGTAACTAAAGTGCTTTATACTTGCAATCTTATTACCCTTTATGTAAAAGGAGTAAGATTTCCCTTTTTTACTACGACATGACGTTGTAAAACTCTTCCCCTGATTAATCTTTAGATCAATACTTTCCATGAAATCACTAAAAGAATTAATAAGGACTTGTAGGCTCTCTGGAGTTAATGCCAAAAGTACCCATCATCCGCATATAGCAGGATGCGTATGGATCTCGCTGCCGCTTTTGGACCATCAGCACCAAGTGACTGCAGTCGCTCATCAATGCCATTGATATAAATTGAAAAAAGGAAATGGGCCAAGACTCACCCCTATCTCATCCCCGTGTATCTTAAATGGTCTAGTTAATTCCCCATGTGCACATTACCTTACAGTTGCACTTAAATGACTATGCTACTGAAAACCACAGTCTCCTTGTGGGGGGCTATGGTACAGAAGTCCATAAATATAATAACAAATAGCTGTTCCTGGTGACCATATTTAGTCTTCACGTGGATTTTTCCACCCTAACCCCCTTCAAGACCACAAAGAGTTGCATTTTGACAAGGAAGTCTATTATTAATTTAAGCAGGATACACTCAGGGACTAAATTCTTCCAGTCCCGCTCTGACAACTTATTTTAACCCCCAATAATTTGTTCGGAACACTAAGGTGGAGACCAGATGATTGAAGTTAAAAACCACAGCCGGTCATTCCTAAGCTGTTGTATTTTATAACTACCTTTTAATGTTTCTAATGTCATTACGGTACCTTATAGGTAAAAGCAAGGCTTACCATGACCTCTGCAGGTTACTTATCCCTTTTCAGTATCTGGCTATTACTTTTTTGCTTAAAACTACTGATATTAACTTACTTTCGTTTTTGCTGTTGGGACGGTACAGCCATGTTTCACTCACAGTAAATGCATTTAAGCATATTTAGAGCAAGGTAACTTACCTAGTCCTAAACACGACACTCGGAGTCCAGATTTTCCAAGATTTCTGAGAAAATAAGAAATGCAATCAAAATTATTACAATATTAGATTAAGTCCACAACATTTCAATGGCATTATCAGCACAAATTCTTTGGATAACAGAGTAAGATGCCCTCAATTAATCTTGGAAATGTATCCTTTGTGAAACATATCCCAAACAAACTGAGGGCCTTATTTATGAGGTTCTGACGAAGGGCAGCACCGCAAGGAATATTGCTGCACTGCCCTATGTCGAAACAAAAGGGCAGGAAAGCACCGTGTCTATGAGATATGGGGCATTCCTGTCCTTTTCCCCAGCGCTGGCGCGCAATGGGTTGCCATGCGCAAATGCAGGCATAATTGCACCATGGTTCAAGGGTGCCTGCGTTGCAGAGCTGATTGATTTTGTGCAGGAAGGGACACCTTCCTGCACAAAATAAATCGATTTAGGTGATTTCCTCTCTCTATGTGTGCTGCAGAATGCAGAACATATAGAAAAAGGAAAAAACGAGGAGAAATAAAAAAAAATCTCCTCGTTGTGCCTCCCTAACACCACCATTCTGATGCATTCCCAAGTTTACAATTCCTCGTAAATCTGGAAATGCTTCAGATTCCATGGGAGTCACATGGAATCACCCACAGCAACACCCATGGAACGCTCCTTTCCCGCTGTGTTCTGTGTGAAAGGGGAACATATTTACAAGGCCATGAAAAGCCACTTAAAGTGGCTTTCCGTGGCATTGTGAATATATGCCGGGGCACATTGTGCCACCAGAACATCAAAAAAGAGACGTTCCGGCAGCACAAAAAATCTCATAAATAAGGCCTTGAATAATAATTGTAGCATATCTACCACATAATTACAGAAAAGTAGGCATTGGTAGAGGCACAGCACTCAGACCTGTTTAAAAAATAATCACTGCTTTTCCAAGTTTTAGAAGTAATTAAAACGCATTTATCAAAAAAGCCTTACATGTGTTAACCTAAAACTATCTGTATAGTATTTTCCAAAGTTGTCCTACTGACTATGGACACCAACAATATCGAGAAGCAAGAATACAAGAATATCAACATTGAGGTACAAAATATCCAAAGATCAGTGCATAAAGAGAAGTTTTCATATAGCTTCTGCCACATCTACTTACCTTGAAGATATATGTACCACATAGGTGCATATGTGGACTTAGGTATAGAAAATCTGGATTTATATAAATGTTTTCAATATTTTCTCCTCAATATTCCGTTCAGCATATATTGTGGGCTCAATAGTCAAAGTGCACTCCTTTTCCAAGACCCTATGTCATTATTTTGATAGCAGAAAAGGTAATCTACCTGTTACCCACATTTTAATATACTGATTGGGCTATAGTTATATTGAAACCTTTTTTTTTTTTAAAGATGCATACATTACCCACATTTTAATATACTGATTGGGCTATAGTTATATTGAAACCTTTTTTTTTTTTTTTTAAAGATGCCTACTTTGCATAGTGCATTTTGGATTATATAACCTGACGGGACTGAACACTGAGAGATGATTATTGAAGTTTAGTAGACTGTAATAAATCTGTGGGAAGCCACTGAGTAAATGATTTCATTTCAAATGCAATTAAAATTTCCGTTTGTCCAAAAGGAAATTAGGTACACACATCGATGTAACATTTTGATGCGTTCCTAGACGTACGTTCTAAAAATAGAATAAAACAAGTCATTTCTATTGAGGTAGCAAAGCAGTGGGAGAGGAAATCTGCAACGATATTAATTAACAAGATGCATAGATGCAGAAATGGCGCTCGGATTTGCAATGCTTCAGGACAAATAGCACTTTGCCAGCTGGAGCACTCTTGAAATGTTTTAGACCTTTTCTAGTAATTCAGCAGTACCGCTAAATTGCACTATATGGCAGCAACCATACCTTGCCCTATGAAAGTTCTTCCCTGGATGTATCCTTCTGATAATTGCCTTTGACTTACCTATTATAAGGTAAAGCTCATATTCAGATCAAGGTGCATCCCAGATCCCAGGGAGAGTGCTCTTGGGCTACAACTCACACGACCGTAGTCCGAGAGCGTCTACATCAAAATGAGGTATCGTTACCGGAGAGAACCAGGTGGCCCTTTCGAGTACAGCCACGGTTCTAGTGGACCGGGCTGCCTTCCAATGAGTCCATTAGTGGAACAGTGAGGTCTTAAGCCTTACTGTTAGACTGCTTGCTGTGGAAGTCCAAGTGCCTTCAACACTGAAAAGCAGTGTTCAGTAGATTTAAAGCTGTAGTAGAGGGGGCTAAAAAGGGTGCTCCTGCTCACCCAGAGCTATTAATGCCCAAAACAAACCAAAAACCTATCCAAATGCCCAGATCCATTGTCTGTAGACGCTGCCTCCTAACACAGTGAGAGATGGAAATTGGCAGTAAAATTACACTGACCAGGGTTTGGCTTTTTCTGTTGTCTCCTTGAGCTTTTTGTGCAGGGAGTAGCATTTCATCTGAATAATTTTGTATTTGTTTGATAAATGCATCTAGATGAAGCTGAACTGTGCTAAAGACAACAGCCTAACAGGAAGTGGGCGGTGAATGTTAAATAGGAGGCTGCAGTGTGGCTGGAATCTTGGCAGCTGGAGTGATAGTGGGAAAGCAGCAGACGGTTCACTAACCTGCAGCCCTGTTGGGTATCATTGGGAGATCTTCTCCTGAAGAAGATCCAAAGGTAGCATGTTATTAAAACACTATCCAGGCCCCCACTTGAGGTGGGTCACAGGATGCCATCTTTATGACCCAAAGGTGTGTTTCTTACTTCAAAGGACTAGACAAGAGATGAACCTTAGGACCGTATTGTACATTGTACCGATTCGGTATTTTGAATAAGTTTGGCTTATGAAAAGGCTGTTTTCTTCAAAGTGCAGCTAACAAAGGGTTCTGATTGGAATTAGAATCCTAAGACTTTGTTTAACTTTTTTTGATTACATTGTTAATAAAATGATCACCAATGGCAAGAGTAATTGAATTTCAGCAATTCTGTTGCTGGATCATTTACCAGATAGTGACAAATTTACTGCGTTTGCCACATAATTCTTTTAAATTTGCAGATTTCAACAAAAATTTTGTTTCATTCTCAAGTCGATAAAAATAAGACTGATAGAGAATGTCACATCAATTCCATTTTTGTGCTACAAAATTTAGATAACTTTGCTGCATGATTTGTTCCTCCATGTTGCATAATTGTAGTAGCTCGGCAGAGTGTTTGGTGTATGACATTATGATGACAAAATCAGTATTTCACAGGCAACCATTAAATATTTCCAATAATGTCATAGTTCCCTGTGAAATATGGATTTTTATACCAGTCGATTTTGTGTAAAACAAACACCAACAATGTAAACATATATCTATATTTAGATATAGCTATTTGTCTGTCTCTCTCTCTATTACCTACTGGCAGTCACCAGTAGGTAGTTATAGTTAGGACCTAGTTTCCATAGGAAAAGCATTTTTTGACGTGCCTATAACTTTGGTGCCATTTGATGAAGCTTCACAAAATGTTCCCCAAAAAAGTGAGCCACTAATTCTAGTTGTGCATGGAAAGTTTCAGGGCGATCTGTCAAGCGGAGACCTAGAAAGATGGGGGCTTAACAAAAGTGTGTTTCCTATGTTAATTCCCATAGGGATTTTGAACCTCACTACAACCCGGACCGCTAGACGGAATAACAACATATTTGGCAGAAAGGTAGCTCTTGGTCAAGAAAGAGCCCTTGTTGTTATTTGGTGACATTTGTTTAGTAATTTTGGAGATATTAAAGAAAAAACTAATTTGTATATGTAGAGGCGCAACCCTTCCGTGAATCTTGCCAATCTCATGCATAGATCTGATTGGCTGCCAACACTTCAAGCAGGAAGTGTTGACAGCCATTTTCGGACTCAACCTTGAAAAATAAAGAAAAGGGGGCAAGGTAGGAATACCCTGACACCGTAGCCTTGACGGTGGGGTCCCCCAGGGACCACGTCAGGGCATAACATTTATTTTTTCAAATTTGCCACGATTTCACAACGGATTTGCAAATTCACAGCAAGATTGATAAAACAAATAAGAGCGGTCTTCTGTGCTTGTTTCTAGTTTTGGCCCCAGGTGGGGCAGGCCCCAGGGGCTTATTATTGTAATTAATATGAGCAGTGGGGCGCACTAGTCAATCTTGGCCCACCTCCCCAGGGCACTAAGTTACACAGGTGTACTTTGATTTGATTTTGAGAAAGGATGGTTCACTTGGCGAGTGTTGGCTCACGAGGGTCTAACTCCTGGTTCATGAAGTAGGCACTGCACACTGTTGGCAGAAAGTATTTGCGGACATTACACAATGTGCTTTGAGAGTATTTGTGCGGTAGCTGTGCGGTGCTCGCAGCCAGTTGTAAATATGGCCGGAGACAGCTTGTTGATTAAAGAACCAGGGCCTATAATTTCTTGGAGTTCTGTGGTTACACTGGGTTAAGTGCCTTGAAATGCCCCTCTACGCCAGTGTCTGCTCCATCGATTAGCATAGCTAACTAGGCTTAATATGAATTTGTAAGGCCGGTTTTAGGACTTTGGAAACAGCAGTCTGAAACGTCGAAAGATCCGAGTGCATCACAAGGACAAATCGAAGATGAGGATTGGTGCCTCTTGTTTAACTAATGGGGCCCTGGGTGGGAGCTGTCCAGCGCATCATAGCACATGACTTGATGTGATCTGCAGGCAAAGAGTGTAGGGGCTGTATGGTGTTGCCCAACACAAACCAGCAGTAATCATTAGCGACTAACTTGACTTTGTGCTAGCGCAAGAAAAGCTGCAAAGTCGGTTTTGCGCATTCAAGCTCCTTTCATATTATGTAGGTGCGCAAACGTACACTTTAGCGCGTATTATGTGAAGATTGTTGCAACAAGAAAGACAATGGAGAATGATGAATTTGCTCTATTTCTGCTGCGTTAACGGAACAACGAAACATAGTTTTTCTGTGTTTATAAATTTAACCTAAGTTTGAGGCAAAAAATCTGTTTCTTTTTACAAAAACAAAGTGAACTGACCCACACACTTTCCATCGACTTCCTGTTACAAATGCAGTCAAAATGGTGCAACTTCAGTTTACATTATTTTATCCATAAATATTCATGGCCAATGCGGTCCTTTATTAAAATGTTATCAAACAAAAACACATAATAAAAGGCAGTTTATATTGCCTGCCTCATGAATATTAATAAGGCAGGTGCAATTTGCGACCCCATTGGCAATGGCTAGCACTCCCAGGGATGGTGGCCTGCTGGGGTCAGCATACCACGATGTCTGTGACTGCTTTTTAAATAAAGTAGTTTCTTTTTTTAAATGTATCCTGTTTTCCTTAAAGGATTTAAAAAAGAAAAATTAAACATCTCTGTTTCATTTCTAAGAGTAGGCAGTGGTCTGTGGGACCACTGCCTGCTCTTAAAAAATATTTTCACTGCCAGTCACAAAGGGGAAGGGGTCCGCTGGGGATTCCCTTCCCGTTTGCGCATGGCTTACCATGTTTTTGAAATAGGTGAAAAACTGCGAGTGTTTTGCGACCACAATCGCAGTTGCAAAACATCTGTACATTGAAGTATGACTCTCTAATAAGAAGGGATGCACTAGGCACGCCCCTTCCTATGAACGAGTCGCAAACACTATTTTGCGAGTTGGTAATATGTTACTGACTCACAAAATAAGGTTAGTACATAGGGCAGACCTATTTTTCGGTCACAGACTGGGCGATTTCCCGTTTGCGACTGCAAAAACGGTCGTACATCTGCCCATAGTGCTCTAAGTTAATGAATGGAAATATGAATTTTGCACTGGTACAAACAGGCAGAGATGCTTTTTTTCTTTCACTTTTTCTATTGCATTTGATTCGCCAGAATGCAAGAAAAGATTTCTTTTTCCAGCCCATATCACATAACCATTTTATTACTAGCCAAAAATGAAAAATACGATTGAGAATTAGTTAAAAAATGATTGAGTGGTTGGTAGTAAATTATTCTAAGGTAAAAGCAGTTTAAAATAAATACAGTTAAAAAACCTTTAGAAATGCACCGAGAAAAACAAAAAGGTTGCAGGGTTGTTAAAGTTAGGAAATAGAATAAAATACCCTTGGAAATTCACTGAAAAAAACAAAGGTTACAGGGATGTTTTAGATAAGGGCTCAGATTTCACTTGTACAAAACCATTGAAATTCAGCACTTATAGTTACCTGAGCTACCTATAACTTGCTTTGACCTCACATAATACATCACTCATCACATGGTCAGTGAAATCACTGATGACAACCCAAATGACATCACTGATGGAATCTTCTTTATCTTCACCTGTGTGTTACTTAAGAACACCTTGCCTTTTGCACAGCAATCAAAATCTGTCACTTTAAAAACTGACCCAAACAAACAGGCTGCTGCATTGGCCACAATGTGTACCCACACTTTCAAGCCCATATAGGTGTGCTTGTGCTTTAGAAATAGATTACATATAATAACATTAGTTTCTGTTTTTGCCAGCACCTTTGACAAAGTTAAGCTTTTGATATCTAACAAGATACTAAACATGGGCACCAATGTACTACATCGTGTGGTGCAACACTGTTTAGCACTGTACACAGAGATCTTGAAAAGGTAAGCAAATTGGTGCGATCATTTGTGTCACATCCATGATTAACTTTGGCAAATAAGTATTCCGAATTCATATGGGAGCCAGAATAAGTAGTTGCACCACCTCATGTAAAATTGCTGCATTTAGGAGGCTGCACAAGCATATAAATCGTGTGTCTTTGGTTTCTCTTCTACCTTTATAGGTCTTGCCTGTGATAGCCCATGCGCTGCATGTGCTCTCATGAGAGATATTGTATACAACAAGGGGTTTGCAGCCTGCTCATTGCTTAGCGTTCATTAGCTTCATTGTCATTCTTCTTTGTGGCCTTCTAATTGGCCAGCATGTGCTAGCTTCACTTCCTCTTCTTTTGGCTGGAGCATGGACCAAGTACTAATTGCTTCAGCTTGATTGCTGTCCTTCTGCTTAACGCCCCCTTCCCTGTCGTCCTTGTTAGCTTCTTGCCATTTGTAGCCATTTTTTACTATGCCACATGCAAAGTCAAAGGTCAAAAGATTGCTTTATTCGGTTAAAAATTTTAAAACCATCAAAGCACAGGACAATGTTTCATAGTGCAAATAGTTACCGTTACAAAAGACAAATAAGACCACTAACGCAATACAAATTAAAACACAATTTACAGCATTTCATGAATAATAAGTAATACAATACGATTGGCGCATAATCACAATAAAAAGTATATCATCCAAATGATTCTGCAATTTTTACAAATCCCATAAAGCCATTACTGCTTCATCAGACCACATTCTCCAACTATTAAAAACAATACTAATAAAATATGGGGAGGTACTAAAAAGACTGCGCCCTATTTCTACACCTAATGGCCCCTGTAATGTAGCTGGCTACCCCGAAGCATACCAGTGGTGACCCAAGCATTTGCAGATAAACCAGTGCGGGCCTCACTTGCTCGAAATTACAGTTCTTAAAAATAAGAAAAATAAATTTCTTGCGCTGCAAAGAGTAAAATTTACAAAAAAATACCAAGTGCAACGTGTTTTGTTCTGAGGTGTTTATCGCAAGGACAAGGCCCCAGCGTTCCATCTTTGAAAAAACCCTTAGGGTAAGCCAAAAGCCAGGGAAGCATGCCATGCTTAAACCTTATTAACAAAAACAGATGAAATGGTTTGTTTATGTAGGTCAGGTATGGCTGGATCTCTCTACCTATACTTAGCGTGACAAACCTCCTGACTGCCGGCTTTCCCAATTCAACTCCTTCCCTCAGTAACATCGCTCTACTCAAGAACTGAGTCTTAAAGGCCTTTATCTCCGCTTTACTCAACGCACTTGGTTTCTCAAACAATTCGAGGCAGCCAAGTGACTCCAAATTGAATTTAATATATCGAAACCAAGGGATAGACATGGCTTTGTCAAGAGACAAACAGTCTTGAATAATAAGTTGATTTAAATTCGGAGGTTGCTGTGCCCAAATTCTCAACCAACCTAATAATGGAGCCACAGAAATTTGATCAATAAGATAACCTGCCCCCAGGTCTTCGTGTATATTAAAAATATGAGCAGATGGGAGGAGTGACAACATTTTCCGAAAGAAAGCATTTTCTACTGTTTGGATTTCAGTCGTAGCCTTGTAACCCCATACCTCGCTACCATATAGGGCCATAGGAACACACTTAGCTCTATATATCTTTATAAGAGCGGGTAGGGGTTTACACCCCAAACGTTTTGCAAAGCCCAACAGCGCTCCTGTCGCCCTAGCAAGAATGTTCTTTTTCTGGGCGCGTTGCATGACCCAAGATCTCCTGTCATCAAAGACAATCCCCAAATATGGGAAGGTCTGCACTTTTGTGAGCTCCTGCCCATTACAGTAGAATTTAGCCTTTTTCGCCCTCCCACAACCAATTGACATGGAATGTGATTTTTTAAAATGTATTGTTAAGTCTAAAGAGACCATAAAATCATGAAATACGTTTAAAAGGGCTTGTAGGCCTCTCGCGGTTCTTGCCAGCAGAACCGTGTCGTCGGCATACAATAATGCGGGAATCAATTTTGAGCCGGCTCTGGGAATATCCTTAGTGGTCGAAATTAGAGCCACACCCAGATTATTAATGTAAAGCGAGAAAAGCAGGGGGGCAAGAATACACCCCTGTCTTACCCCTCGCTTTACCTGCCATGCTTCTGACAGACTCCCGTCTTCATTGTAGCGGACGACTGCGGTAGTGTCCTCGTGAATAACCACCAGGAATGATATCAACACAGGATCAAGCCCCAATACCACTAGGGAGGCCCATAATTTTTGACGATTTACAAGATCGAAAGCAGTGGACAAATCCATAAATGCTAGATGTAACTCCCCCTGCTTAGCGACCGTGTACTTCCCAATGATGAGATGTAAATTGAGGCATTGACCCACTGTGCCCTTTCCTTGTCTAAACCCGTATTGAAAGTCGGAAATTATGAGTTTATCTTCCAACCAATTTGTTAATCGAACGAGAACTACTTTACCCATTATCTTCATGGCAGAATCCAAGAGAGAGATGGGCCGGTAACATGCCAGATCTTCTCTTGACCCTTTTTTAAATAATGGAACTATAACTGCTTTGCCCCATGACGTAGGAGCACCCGCCGTCCGGACCTGGTGCTTTACCTTTTGCCATTGACACAATGGCCTCCAGGACTTCATCGTCCTTAAAATGAATTTTTGAGGCCTGTTTAATATCCCCGTAATTTACTGGATTAAGTTGATGAATCTCAGAATAAAGACCACTAAAGTGGTCCACCCATCTTTCTGGTGGGATAAGACAGTCTTTATTTGTATTCTCCAACTCATCAAAAAGTGGACTATTAATCACCTTCCAGAATTGAGTGCTATTTTTCAAAACACTTGCCTCTGACAATTCATCCCATGCCATATTTCTTAACTGGATTTTCCTTGCCTTTATTACTTTTTTATAGGTCCTTCTTGCCTCTATAATCTTACTTGAGTCTTTTCCACTTTCTTTCAGTGCCAACAGGAGGGCAGTATGAGCACTAGAGCAGGCATGATCAAACCAATTTTTTAGTTTCTTAGGCCTTGGTCTCCCGTGGCAGGTTAGGTTACCCACTACCTGTTTTGTTATTCTCTCGAAAGCGCCAAGGATTTCCACTGGTTGCGACTCTGTCGACAAACAAAGACTTAGATCCTCGTTATTACTATTATACAAATTCTCGAGGAAATCAGCCAGGGTGATAACATCCCATCTCAATCGTCTTCCCTGATCTTTAGAAACTAAGTTTAAATTAGAAATCATAGGCAGTGGATTATCCCTCATCAGAGCCTTGACTTTAATTTCCATAGTGAGAGGATTATGATCACTTAAGGCATTTTGAGTGACACAAAAGGCACCTATTAAGTCCTTCAAAAGACAAGACACAAAAATATAATCAATCGTACTATAATGGCCTTGTCCGGTGAACGTAGGGGCAGGAGACAAAGATTCTTGTACAGGGGAAAATAAGTGAAGGGCAGATACAATACTCTCTAAGTACATCCCACCCTTAGAGTGTTCAAAATGGGTAGCCTCTTGAGGGCAAAGATCATAATTAATATTTTCAAAACAATTGAGATGACATACATGGATATTAAAATCGACAAAAAGTAAAAGAGAATAAGGTGTAACATTGTTTGCATCATACTCGTCCAAGAATGTAAACAGTGTTTTTAGGTGCTCCAGTTCATCAGACCTAGTGAATGAGTTATAAAAATTCACCACTAATAATGACGGCAAGTTGGCACCTTCAAGTTTAACCGCCAAAATGTTTGGAGAACTAGTCACTAACAACTCTGTACTGTATAGTAACTTGAGACTAAATAATAACAAAAGACCCCCCCCCGTGATCTCCCCATAGTGGAAGGCACGGCATTTTTATTAAAAGACTGGTACCCATCCAAATGATAGGGGTCTTTAGCCTCCCACGTTTCTTGAAGGGCAATTATATGGTGGGTGGAGAGAAAAGCCTTCCAATTTATATCGCCTCTTTTAGATCGCAGACCAGCAATATTCCATGATAAAGTCATAATTTTATTCGTTATTGGGGTTCCCCCCCCCATGCCCCATCTCTTGTGTCACGGTATTCTCCAAATTCAGTGAAAGGAGTTGAAGATCAACATCCTCTCTATTTACAGGTGCCATAACAGTCAAATTACCAGTTACAATAGGAGGAACTATTTCTCTCCCATCCACTTGAACCTCCTCAGTGGTCGTCTGGCTAGTTCCTTTACCACAAGCTATCTTTAGGGGTAAAATTCTGCCTCCAAAGCCATTAAAGTCAATACTGTCTTTCACAGCCAACACCGTGGAAAACAGAAATCCAGAGTCATTTGAAAAAACCGCTCTAAGTTCATTATTATGGGCCTGAACTCTATCAGCACTGAGTCAATCATTAACATCTAAAGTGCTAAGGGCCTCATATCTATTACTAAGAACCAATGTACTACTCGCAGGGACAAAGTGAGAGATGTACCCTCTATTTCCAGTAAACCCCGAATTGTGAGGTGGATAAAAAAAAAACAGCTGGAGAACATTTACATAGTCCTGATGTATTCTGATCGACCCTGCCTGCCTCAAGATGTGGTCTACTAAGTCGGGAGAGCTAAAGCTCACTACAACGCAGTCACCCTTCAATGACTTATTGGTCTTCCCCACCCATGGGACCCTTCTTACCATTTTAAAACTTTCAAAAAGGTGGCTCCCTAATACTGTCTTGCCAGCTAAATAGTGAAGGGCTTTATTTTTTAACGAGGACCAATGCTCTTCCCTACCATCACGAGTTTTCGGAACGTTTGCCAAGATTACAGTATACGGACAGGCCTCCGGCGGCAAGTACAGAGGACGTTCCCTTGAAGGATACTCAACAAGAGGACTTAGTCTCCCTAATGGGCCCCTAGGCCCCGAACTATCACCACCATTAGTTCCTAAAGCAGGTGGAGGAGGATTTATAGGGCCTACAGCAGGGGTCGTCATAGACTCAACCGACTCAGAAACTCTAGTTGCTACTACACTTAAAGGGTGCATCTCAGGTTGATTTTGCCTTGGCATCGATGCATTCTGGCCCGCTATATGACGTTCAATGAGGACAAGTCTGTCGTCAATCTTATTAAGTCTATCCATGACTGGCAATATAATCGCTCTCAATCGCTCATCCATAAGTTTTAACAGTTTGGCCGTCTTAACCCCCTTGGTATCTACTTCCCCCTGGTCAGTACACTCATTACACCCATGACACTTGTCAACCATGGCCTGGACAACCACACTACTTTCCTGTATGTCCAATTCATGTACGGAATCTTTGTTCCTGGGTTGTTTGGCTTGTTGACGACTTCCTTTGGGGGCGTTATTAGCTTTTCTTTTCCCCTTAGCTATTTTAGTAACAGCAACAGGAAGGACCTGTAGCTGCCTAGTACGTGTGACTGGTGGTGAAGGAGGGAGACTAGAGATATTCGTAGAGGCAGGAGAAATTACAAAGCTAGGCCCTAACACAGACCCAATGGGGAAATGACATACAGCCTGTAAGGCGCCTAAACCTAAGGTAGTATCACCAGGTTGTTTTACAAGATTAATCTGGGTTAATGGCTCCAAAGATAACCTCCTTTCCACCATTTCAATTTCCCTGGAAACGACGGTTTCTGCTTTTTTTAAAAAGGCATCTAATGTCCCCTTACCCCCCATTACAGGGCACTTACTATTGCTTTTAGCCATAGTATATAATGGGCAGGAGCAATGATCAGGACTCGCTATATAACGACTAGCAAGAAGACAGAAGCCTCCAAGGAACAGCACACCTCCACTTCTCACTAATCCTGATTAAACTTGTGTGTTGGGAGGCAGGCCCAGCCCAGCCTCCTTCAGCCCCTTCAGCCCCTAACGGCTACAGGCGTGGCCTTAAACGCCTCCTAGCCTCCTTGGACACAGCATCAACAACGTCCTGCCCCAGGGGCTCCTGGGGAATGCAGTTCTCGCTGCCCGGGCGGTCGTCAACGCTCTGAAACTCAATGTCTTTCTTGGGGCGATAAGGGGGGTGGCCCAGCCCTGCCTCTGTCTGCCCCTGACGGCCACAGACGGCCCGCCCTTTGCCCGGGCTTAGCCCAGCGCTGCCCGCGCGCTGTTCCCGTGACGTGGGAGGTGAGCTGGGATTTAAAGAGCCTCCAGGCGCGTCAGCTACGGTCTCGGGTTCCGCCTTCCTGCGCTTGGGTGCCTGGGAAATGGAGTTCCCTCCGCATGGGGGCCGCGGTGTGTTAAAATGCGGCGGCGGGAGGGAAATACAGCAGCAGCAAACAGGGCGGTCACAGAAGAGCACTGGCAAGTAGGTTTAGGGTCCCAGAAATAGCGACTGACCAACTTATGCCACATGCACTTCTAGAAAGACATTTTCTCCTTTGAAGTGGATGTTTATTGTGACAATAGATAGTATATGCTTTTATGGTGAAAGCAGATGTTTTCTCCTTCCAATTGTATTTTCAGTTAGACATGGACATGGGCACAATTGCTTTCTTCATGTGAAAGGATTTTTTGCCAAATTGTATATTTCTTTTCTTTTTCATGCATGGGAGGATTAACTGATTTGCTCAGAACCACAGGGGTGATGTGTCGAGACCTAAGAAGCATTGGCAGAGCCACTAGATATCGCCTTTGAGATTATTGGCTCTGCCATTGCTTTTTGTTCATGCTTTACAGCATAGTAATTGCTGACTTTAGCAATGATGTGTAGCAATGCTGTAAAGTAGTGTGGCTGCTGTGCAGCATGGCTAAAAATAATAATTAAAAAAAAAGTAGGATGCATTCAGCATTAATTAAAACAAGTGAATTAGCCTTGGCTACATCATAGTGCTTTTTTAAAATTAGTTATAGCCACACTGCAAAGCATCCATGCTGCTGTGCAGCATGGAAACAAAACATTGCCAAAGCCAATAGCTATCACAGGAACACTTTTTGCCTTTGTCAATGATTGTTCCTAAGAGTGGCTTCCTCAGTTTTTTTATACTGGTATAATTGTTAGAAGTGAATAGTTCATTTATGTTATGTTATGTGTATTTGTGGAGATCACTATCACCCAGAAGGGTATCCTGGCACTGTGCATGTGTGAGTCTAGCCTCGCCTAGGTTGGACTGAGGGGGCTCTTTGAAGAGCCATGTCTTCAGTTTCTTGCGGAATACGAGGAGCAAGGAGGATACTTGGAAGTGGAGCGGGCTGGATGTTCCACGCTTTAGGGGCTATGTGGGAGAAGGCCCGACTTATGGATCTGGTTCAGCGTATGCATGTGCCAGTAGGAGTCCAGCTGAGAACAAAAGTCTGGATGGTTTGTGAAAGGAGATGCGGCTATTGAGGATGGTTGGGCCGATGTTGTGTAGTGCTTTGAAGGTGTGAGTGAGAGTTTGAACTGTGCACGTTTGTGTATAGGGAGCCAGTGGCTGTATACCCTAATAATGCTGCTGTGCACCAGATCACAAGTCTCCGCATCTCTTCGAGAGGCTTCCACCGTGCTTGGCATTATTTGTATATTCGCGGACTCTCCTCTGGGGAGCTCTTTCATGGCTCCATCCCAAAGCTGAACAGCTGACGACTGCACAAACACTGTGCTGCTGCTTCGTTTATCCTTACGTTCTGTGCCAGTTTCTGACACAATAATAAGTAATTGGCGGAGACTCAGATGAATTAAGGATTAAAGATGAGAGCTCATGTGGTCATTAGAGAGATGTGAACTGTTTACAGCCCCGATACATTCACCCTGTTTTTTCAAGAAACATCAATAGATATGTACTATAAACTGTAAAGAAACAAAGCCGGAGGGTTCGCGCGCCCCAGGGACAGATTCGTTTCCGTTCCTGTGCTTCCGGGTTAAACCTAAAGATGGAGGTGTGAAGAATTCGATTATCCCGAAAGTGCTCACCACACTGTTCGCAGCTTTAATGTTTGTAGCTGAAGGCTCAGTAATAAAAAGTGGCCTGAGGCCACGCGCAAAGCATATTTTGTTTGAAATTGCTTGCTTTCAACTGCGTACATCGCAGACATTTTCAAAGCCTTTGACTTCTGACGCCTTCTAAAGTAAAATACAGCCAGCGAACTGTGCTTAAAACTCGGAGTAAAAGAAACAACTATATAGAATAATGATGGGTTTAAAGTTAGCGTTATGATGTTATTTTCGAATAAGGATTTGTATGCCTAAAATCTATTTAGTGATTATGGAAGTGTAATCCGCAAACCAATCAGAAGAAGTTAATGTATTTTTCTCTGTAATAACTCATGGCGCTTTCTTAAATGCAGTCTGTATTAATAACATTGAGTTTATTGTTTTTATTCATAGCTTTCAAGGTTTTTATTTCATTTCTGACATCAAGGACTGCCCAGGGCATTTCCCACAGCAAGTCAATTCCCAGCGAGCGCCTATCGCCCCAGTTTGCCCATAGAAGTGTAAAACATGGCTACGATGCTGGCCAGTACAATGTCACTTCACCCAAGGTGCCAAAATTGTACTAAGAGTCTGCCAGCTCTGTTCATGATTTTGGAATTCCCACTGACCCTAATCTGAAACCAACAATGGGCTATCCCTACCATCAGGATGGCTGCGTGACAAGGTGAGCAGCCAGAAAATTAAAATACCCCCCCACTTTGAACCAAAACTCCTAATGCACCAAGCAAGCGAAGCAGGTCATCGCAACCCTCACCAGAAGTGCTTGCTGGTCTCTTCCATCCAAGCCTCTCTCCATTCATCTTTTCATCCTTCCATCCACCAGCTGATAATCAACATTTCACCTTTACATTCTCTCATCCATTCAGTCTTTCATCCAACATTCAGTCTGTCACCATGTTGTCCATCTGTCTGCCCATCCACATCCAAACCTATCCATCTATCTTCAAACCTATCCATCAAACATATCCATCCTTTCACTCAGTCTTCCATCCTCACTCATCCATCTCTACTTTAATTCATTTATCCATCTACCCTTTCATTCACCCATCCATCCTTTAAATCATCCATCCACCCTTTTACCCATCCATCTATCCATCCTTTCACTCCATACATACGTACATCCTTTGACACATCCATTCGTTTCCCTTTCACTCTTTCATCTATCCTTTCACTTGCTCATCCATCCAGCTCCCCTTTCACTCATTCATTCACCTATTCACTCATTAATCCATCCACCCTTTCATCCAGCCATCCATTTACCCTCCCTTTCACTCCTCCATCCATTCTTTCACTCATACATCGGTCCTTTCACTCATCCACGCATCCACTCATCAATCAATCCACCCTTAAACTCAGTCCATCCATCATCCACTCTTCAAACCTTCCATTTACCCTTTCAGTCATCAATCATCAACCATCCTTTCATTCACTCACTCATCCATCCATACTTTCTCCCATTATCCATTCAAGAATTCACTCATCTAGCCATCTGTTGACCCTTTCAGTCATCCATCTATTCATCCTTCTTCCCTTTCCCATCCATCCTTCCACTCATTTATCCATGCATCTATTGATCCACCTTTTCACTCACACATCCATCCATCACACATCCATCCATCCATTTACCCATTCACTCATCTATCCCATCTATCCCTCCTTTCCCTCACGCAGCCATCCATCCATTCACCCTTTCACTCATCAATCCGCACTTTCATCCAGCCATCCATCTATCCTCCCTTTTACTCAATTCTTTTTTTTAATTAATCCGTCCTTACATCCATCCATCAACCCTTTAAACCCATCCATCCATCTATCCATACTTTCACTTACTCATCCATCCGCTCTCTTTCACCCATCTGTCTATCGATTCATCCATCATTACATTAATCCTTACACCCATTTGTCCATGCATCTATCCATCCACCCCTTCACTCACCCACCCATCCACCATTTCACTCACTCACACATCCATCCACCCATCCATCCTTTCACTCACTCACCTTCCCACCATTTTGTGTTAATTATAAGGTTTTGTCTGCCGAGTTACAGACAGAGGAGGCCAATCTAAACCCCCAACCCACTGTATCTGATAAAGCAGGGGGTTGATGACGCCCCAGTCATTTCACCTTTACATTCTGTCATACATTCAGTCTTTCATCCAACATTCAGTCTGTCACCATTCCGCCCATCCGTCCGCACATATATATCCCAACATTTCCAATCATCTTCAAACCTATCCATCCATCCTTTTACTTAATTAACCCCTTTCATCCATTCACCCATCCATCCTTTCAGTCATCTGTCTATCCTTTCATTCATCCATCCTGCCTTTCACTTGTCCATCCATCCTTTCACTCCATCCATCCAGCCATGCATCCATCCTCCCTTTCACTCATCCATTAATCCACCCTTTTACTCAGCCATCCATTCTTTCACTCATCCATCCACACTTCACCCATCCATCTACCCATTCATCCATCCATTCACCCTTTTATTCATCCATGTTTCCTTTCACTCAAAAATACGTCCATCCACCTGATCACTCATTCGTTCATCCATTCACCCTTTCCTTCATTCATCCATTCATTCACCCTTTCACACACTCACCCATCCAATCATCCTTTCACTCATTCATCGGTCCACCCTTTCATCCTGCCATCCATCTATCCTCCCATTCTTTTACTCATCCGTACTTACACCCACCCTCTCACTCATTCCTCCATCTATCCATCCAGTTGTTCACTGATCCCTCCATCCACCCTTTCAACCTGGCCATCCATTCATCTATCCACACTTTCACTCATCAGCCATCCAACCACTCTTTAGCACATCCATCCTCCCATTCATCAATCATTCAATTAGCATTTGTAGAGCGCTGCACTGTCGCCTCTGGGGGTATCTGGGCGCTAGTGTGCGAGGTCTCTATTGAAAAGCCAGGTCTAGAGAAAATGGCAGGAAGAGAGGAAAAATTAGAGGAAAAATGAGCGAAAAAAGGCAGAATAGAGGGCAGGGCAGAAAAACAAGCGAGCAGAAAAAGGCAAAACAGAGGGCAGAAAAATTAGCAGAAAAGGCAAAACATAAGGCAGAAAAACAAGCAGAAAAGGCAAAACCGGGCAGAAGAGGGCAAAACAAAGGGCAGAAAAACAAGCAGAAGAGGCTACACAAAGGGCAGAAAAACCAACAGAAAATACAAAACAGAGGACAGAAAAACAAACAGATAAAGGCAAGACAGAGGGCAGAAAATTAACAGAAAAGGCAAAATAGAGCAAGAAATGAGCAGAGAAGGCACGCACATACAGAGGCCAGCAGGTAGACAGGGAGCAGAGGATAGCCGAATCCGGGCAAGCTGGACTGAAACCATCACAGGGGGAGCTAGCACAAGGACCAACTCAATGGGATCATGCTGCTGCCTCCATAATGTAGGTCCTGGTGGGAGGGTGAGGCGCTTGGTGGCGGAAGGAAGAAAACGGCAGAAGGAGGGAAACAGCAGGAAGAGGGAAGAAACAAGCAGAAAAGGCAAAACAGAGGGCCGAAATACAAGCAGAAAAGGAAAAACAGAGCAGCAGGGGGCAAAACAGATGGCAGAAAAACAGGCAGAAAAGGCAGAACAGAGGACAGAATAATGAGTAAGGAAAGGCAAAACAGGGGGCAGAAAAAAGAGCAGAACAATGCTGAACAGAGGGCAGAAAAAGGAGCACAAAAGGCAAAACAGAGCACAAAACAGGCAGAGGAGGCAGAAACAGAGGGCATCAGGTAGACAGGCAGCAGAGGGTAGCAGACTGCTGGTAAGCTGAACAGGAGAACTGTCACAAGGTGAGCTGGCATGAGGACAATCTTTCCTCCCTTTGACTCATCCATCCTTACATCCATCCTTTCACTCATTCATCCATGTATCTATCTATCCACACCTCCAGTCACCCACCCAGCCACCATTTCACTCACATATTCATCCACCCATAGTTTCGCTCACACACCTTCTCACTCTTCTATGTTAGTTATGAGCCTTTGTCTGACAAGTTGCAGACAGAAGAGGTTCATCAAAAACCATACCCCCGCTGTAGCTGCTAAAGTGGTGGGTTGACAACACCCTTCCGTAGTGAGCTGAACACCTGCAGCTGACAAATGGCTGTTCTGGAGGTCATGTGCTAAAATCCTGGCAATGCAGAGTCATCCTTTCATGCTGCTGAGGTCAGTAAATTAAGTACCATAAATTGAGTAATAGGTTTGTTACACATAGTGCTTAGAAGGGGCAGAAGACATACGAGAAGTCTTTTCTAAAAAAAAAAAACCAAGCTATCGTTATTATTACAAAGACTTTAAAAGACATGTCAAGATATAGAATGATATATGAATTGAAGGTGTACATGAAGCTTACATTTCTGGAGTAACATTTTTTTTTATAGAATTGTTTTAAAATTGCTTTCTTTAGCAGGGCAATACAAACATTGACTCTGTCCAGCTTACACATAGAGAAATCACAATCCAGAACATTATCAATAGTCCATTGCCATCTGACTCCACAAACCCCAAACAGTGAGGTGCCTTGTCACTACATTAACCGCCCAAATCTTGGTAGTCCCACCATTTTCTCCATTTCTTCATATACTTCGGACAGCCTCTCCCTTAATACATCACTTCCTCCAACTTGCCACACCAGTCCATGCCTCTCATCCAGGCTTCCACAGTGGGGGCTGCGGAGGATGTACTGTGGCGGGCTATGTCTCCTTTTGTTATGAGTGTGACGAGACTAAATCAGAGTATGATCCCCTCTGGGTCCCCCAACAGCCTACAAGATTTCCAACATTGTTAGACCTGAGTTCGATTCAATGGGGGCCACTATCACCACAGAAAGAACATCAAGAATGGTTTCCCAGTAGGTGTGAATCACCAGGCATTTCCAAACCATATTATAGATATCACCTGTCTGATCTTGACATCTGGGGCAGGCCAGGGAAATCAAGAACACTAACCCTCCAAAAGCAATGGGGTGATAAATATGATTGGTGGCGGTATCACCATTGTATGAGACAGAGTCTGGAGGAGACCGTCAAGATCCGAGGGGACATACATGCTTCTCACCAGATGGCCTAATCAAAGTTCCTGACACAGCCCTCCCATTTAACCTTTAGATCATCTAGTATTGCAGGGGAGTGAATGATCAGGGACTTATAGTTTTGAGATATCCCACCTGCTCCCAGGTGTCCCATCACTATCCTGCATTCCAATGTCTTATACTCAGGGATGTGTCCTAATTCTGCCTGGTAGTGGGAGAGGGCATAACAGAGTTGGAGGTATCGAAAGAACTGGGAGGTTGGCATCGGGAATGTGGATTTAAGATCTTGGAAGGATTTCATATGTTCCTTCTCCCAGACATCACCTAAACATGAGATGCCTTTAGAGTTCCATCCCCGGAAACCCTTAAGGGCCAATACTTGGGTAAACCACCTTCCCTCCCACAATGGAGTTTCTAATGTTAATTTGTGATTCCACCCTGTACAACAAAGTGCTTCTCTTCATACTCGGAAACCTACATGAGTTTCCTCGGGGAGAGAGGAAAGGACAGGGTTTCCATGCATAAAGCCCAGAACCTGATCCAAGCTCAGCAGAGCCAGCTTGCCCCTGTAGGCTGGGTCATCCAAACCACCATGCAGTCAGTCATTAATGGGAAGTAGTTGTGACACAAATACAAGTCTGCCTTTGCCAGCCCCCCATCATACATCACGCAAGTGCATTTCCCCCAAGTCACTCTGGAGGTCCCACCACCCAGATACATTTGCATCCCAGGGCCAGCATTGCATAAAACCACGCGCCAAGTTATGAAAGGGGTAATTTTGTAAGACAAAGCAGTCTGGGGTGGCTCATCAGTTTAAAAAGTGCAATGCAACCCATGATATTAAGGGGGAGATTATCCCAGCGTGTCAGGTCCTCTCATGCCCGGCGTGTGACCAGTCGGAGGTTTAAGTTACACACAAGTTCGGGTATCCAAGAGATATGCACCCCAAGATATTGGAAGTTGACCCACCGTATTATAATCTGGGACTGTCTGGTTTCGTGCCGCCGGTCATCTCCTAGTGGAACCAACACGGACTTACCCCAATTAATCCTTAGTCCCAAGTCCTCCCCGAACATGACCAGAATCTGAAGGAGCCTGTTTCAGCTGGACGGAACATAAACAACAACATATCATCGGCATAGAGGACTACACCGTCCTCCATAGCAAGGCCCCATCAAAGCCTCACACCTTGGCATTGCCCAATTCACAAAATGTCAGAAATTTTCTTCTGTAGACTTTCTCTCCCATGTGTGTACTATTCTTTTAAGTTTTTTGAAATTTTCAAAAAAATCAAGGAAGAAACCTAGAGGGTGTGTCAGTCACAGATTTCCAAGAATGATTCTCGAATTCTTCGTGAATTTCATTTAGGACCACACTAATTTATTTTTATTTTCCTAAGCATAAATCTACATTATATACATTGATGCATATGTAAATACAGTGATGTAGAGAAATAATGCTTCACAATTTCTCCCCCCATTCACGTCCTAAACAGAGATTACTCACACCCTTAAATCTCCCACTTTTTCCCGGTGGGAATGAGCAACAGAAATGTTAAAACAACAATTGATGGACACAATGCAGAACAATGGCATGCATTCACCCCAGTACAGAGATCTGGGCCTAAATCCATCGTTTTTTTGCTCACCATGCCATTCCAGTTTGAACCCAGCCATATGCAAATCAGTCTTGACCCTGTGCCTCATGGGAACAGTCCAGGATGCTTGTTTCCGGTCCAGGAAAGACATGGCTTGGCAGTTCGGGCTGGACTGTTCCCATGAGGCACAGGGTCAGACGGATTTGCATATGGCCATGTCTGAACTGGGGTGGCAGAGTGGGCTAAAGAACGGTGATGGATTAAACCCAGATCAGTTGACTGGGGGTAAGTGCTTGCAATGGTCAGCACTCCGTCCATCATTTCCTTTGGTTTTGCTCTGTTCGCCATAAGTTGGCAGGGTATGCTCAGACGAGAGTCCCTTGCTCACTTTGCCACTGGATTCAAGCAAGCCTGGCTGAAGACAGCTGAAATGCCAGAAACCGGTCCTAGGAAGCTTGTTTCCGGTCCAGGGAAGACATGGCTTGGCAGTTCGGGCTGGACTGTTCCCATGAGGCACAGGGTCAGACGAATTTGCATATGGCCATGTCTGAACTGGGGTGGCAGAGTGGGCTAAAGAACGGTGATGGATTAAACCCAGATCAGTTGACTGGGGGTGAGTGCTTGCAATGTTCAACACTCCGTCCATCATTTCCTTTGGTTTTGCTTTGTTCGCCATAAATTGGCAGGGTATGCTCAGACGTGAGTCCCTTGCTCACTTTGCCACTGGATTCAAGCAAGCCTGGCTGAAGACGGCTGAAATGCCAGAAACCGGTCCTAGGAAGCTTGTTTCCGGTCCAGGGAAGACATGGCTTGGCAGTTCGGGCTGGACTGTTCCCATGAGGCACAGGGTCAGACGGATTTGCATATGGCCATGTCTGAACTGGGGTGGCAGAGTGGGCTAAAGAACGGTGATGGATTAAACCCAGATCAGTTGACTGGGGGTGAGTGCTTGCAATGTTCAACACTCCGTCCATCATTTCCTTTGGTTTTGCTTTGTTCGCCATAAGTTGGTAGGGTATGCTCAGACGTGAGTCCCTTGCTCACTTTGCCACTGAATTCAAGCAAGCCTGGCTGAAGACGGCTGAAATGCCAGACACCGGTCCTAGGAAGCTTGTTTCCGGTCCAGGGAAGACATGGCTTGGCAGTTCGGGCTGGACTGTTCCCATGAGGCACAGGGTCAGATGGATTTGCATATGGCCATGTCTGATCTGGGGTGGCAGAGTGGGCTAAAGAACGGTGATGGATTAAACCCAGATCAGTTGACTGGGGGTGAGTGCTTGCAATGGTCAACACTCCGTCCATCATTTCCTTTGGTTTTGCTTTGTTCGCCATAAGTTGGCAGGGTATGCTCAGACGAGAGTCCCTTGCTCACTTTGCCACTGGATTCAAGCAAGCCTGGCTGAAGACAGCTGAAATGCCAGAAACCGGTCCTAGGAAGCTTGTTTCCGGTCCAGGGAAGACATGGCTTGGCAGTTCGGGCTGGACTGTTCCCATGAGGCACAGGGTCAGACGGATTTGCATATGGCCATGTCTGAACTGGGGTGGCAGAGTGGGCTAAAGAACGGTGATGGATTAAACCCAGATCAGTTGACTGGGGGTGAGTGCTTGCAATGTTCAACACTCCGTCCATCATTTCCTTTGGTTTTGCTTTGTTCGCCATAAGTTGGCAGGGTATGCTCAGACGTGAGTCCCTTGCTCACTTTGCCACTGGATTCAAGCAAGCCTGGCTGAAGATGGCTGAAATGCCAGAAACCGGTCCTAGGAAGCTTGTTTCCGGTCCAGGGAAGACATGGCTTGGCAGTTCGGGCTGGACTGTTCCCATGAGGCACAGGGTCAGACGGATTTGCATATGGCCATGTCTGAACTGGGGTGGCAGAGTGGGCTAAAGAACGGTGATGGATTAAACCCAGATCAGTTGACTGGGGGTGAGTGCTTGCAATGTTCAACACTCCGTCCATCATTTCCTTTGGTTTTGCTTTGTTCGCCATAAGTTGGCAGGGTATGCTCAGACGTGAGTCCCTTGCTCACTTTGCCACTGGATTCAAGCAAGCCTGGCTGAAGACGGCTGAAATGCCAGAAACCGGTCCTAGGAAGCTTGTTTCCGGTCCAGGGAAGACATGGTTTGGCAGTTCGGGCTGGACTGTTCCCATGAGGCACAGGGTCAGACGGATTTGTATATGGCCATGTCTGAACTGGGGTGGCAGAGTGGGCTAAAGAACGGTGATGGATTAAACCCAGATCAGTTGACTGGGGGTGAGTGCTTGCAATGTTCAACACTCCGTCCATCATTTCCTTTGGTTTTGCTTTGTTCGCCATAAGTTGGCAGGGTATGCTCAGACGTGAGTCCCTTGCTCACTTTGCCACTGGATTCAAGCAAGCCTGGCTGAAGACGGTTGAAATGCCAGAAACCGGTCCTAGGAAGCTTGTTTCCGGTCCAGGGAAGACATGGCTTGGCAGTTCGGGCTGGACTGTTCCCATGAGGCACAGGGTCAGACAGATTTGCATATGGCCATGTCTGAACTGGGCTGGCAGAGTGGGCTAAAGAACAGTGATGGATTAAACCCAGATCAGTTGACTGGGGGTGAGTGCTTGCAATGTTCAACACTCCGTCCATCATTTCCTTTGGTTTTGCCCAACAGAAATGTTGTACAGGTACAAAACCAAAATACTGTGGTCTAAATATTGTCTGGCAAAAATATTGCCTCTTATGTATATTTATCTCAGTGTTGGATTTAGATAAAATAAAATCTACACCCAAATGGGATGATATTTTTGTAACAAGATTTAGATGACAATTTTGAAATCATTCAGTATATTTATCAATGGCACTCTGACATTCAAATGCTTGTGAATATCCTGAAAAGTACTGGCTTATGGATGTGTACAAAATTCCTGAGGCAACACCTCCCTGGAATGTCCTTTCCCTACCAGTGGTGTAACACAGGACCCCGCAACTCCCGCAGTGCGGGGGGCCCCACCAGCTGCAGGGGGGCCCTCAGCAAAGTACTTTGGCTGGAGAGCTCTCGCTTGACTCTGGAGGGGGTCCCTCCACGTACCTTGCAGGGGGGCCCCCTCAAGTTTTGTTAAGCCAGTGTTCTCTACTTTTTGTAGATGTACTCACACATAAAAATTTATGTTCAAGTGCTTTTCTTCAGGCGTCCACAGATCACGGAAACTGGCAGGGATATGAAAGGATGTACCCTGTTTCTGTAAGTATTAAATTATAATCAACACATTTTTAAATAATACATTTAATTTAATGATGCTATAGGATACCTAGGTATAGAATACCAGTTATCTACTGACACGTGGTAGCTGCAGGCATTCATACCTCTCAACTCACCAACCTTTGAAGGGTGACACCCATCCAGGGTGGGCATGCACACGCTCACTCACCAGCATCCCCTTCTTCACCCACCTTGCTGTTGAATGCAACTGGCTCAAATAGCTTATTTTGTACGTAATGGATGTTTCTGTTTCTTAATTTGTGGTACACATTTTACGATCTATGGGAGGAAGGAAGGCTGAGTGGGTTATTTCAGAATTTGAACTTGTGAACTCCTGGATAACCTGCACTTCAATGGACAAGGATGCAAGGTCTTGAACTGTTGCTCCAGCATCTGGGTCATGCTTTTACAGCTGGAAGAATACTGATGCCTGACTGAGCCCATGTATAAACAAGCTTTGGCAAAGCCAAAATGTCTGGTGTTGTGCGCCAGCCTTCTGCCAATTCTTGTTTTGTCATGGTTTTTGCAAAACATTATTGTTTGAGAATATGCAGAGCCCTCACCAATCTAAACAAAATCATTTGCTTCATGCAAACAAAGTTTTTGGTCGAAAAAAACCCACATATTACCATAGTACTCCCTGGCATTGAAGGGAACTACTTTGTATGTGGGTGTATTCCTTGTGCGTGGGTGGCATTTCAGCACTCGTAGTGAAGTCAGTCAATGGCTGAAGTGGGCTAATACATTGCCCCTAATGCATTCTGGAGTGGGTTAAAGAAAAATTAGAATGACACCAACCACAGACAAATTGATGAAGTTTTGCTGAAACACATATAAGTTGCTATACTATACACATAATTTTTGTAAAATCAAAAGGTCTTGGCTAACCTAGACAAGATGGATCATATTTTCCCCACCCTCAAGACGGCCTCGACTGCTAAATCCTCTGTTCCTCCGACTCACCCTACTAGGACAGTGGACCTCTACTGCCACTCTCCCTCTACTATTGGGAGTAATCCTAGCTCGCTTAATTCCCCTCACCAATTAGTTGTCCCGGAGGATTCTACATCCACTGTAGTAGACCCGCAAATTAAGAAACCATACGTTCACCAGGGTAGTGGGTTAACAGGTCCACCCTTCTCGCTGTCAACAAGTCTGAATCAAAGCATCTCCCTTATGGTGAGACACATTGAAGACATTCCCCCTCCTCTCCCACTTTCTGCCAACACTACTCCTTATAGGGATACATTTGCCAAGCCCTCCCCTCAGAGGGAACACACAAGACTGTCACCAACAATATCTTCATATCCTAACACTCTGAGCACCTACACTTCAACCCACAACCAGCTCTCTACCATCCATCCCCCCGGCCACTCCTCCCTTTCGAGCCTGGCCGCCTCACGATCATAAGGAAGCATCTCTATCTAAAGAACCTAGTTCCTCCATATTACCGTATCCGGATTTCACTCGTGGTTCCCCCTTTCCAAATGTTTTTCCCCCTTTTCTTGAACCAACACTCAGACTTGGTAGCGCGTTTGGACAAGTTATTTATCCAAGTGAACCTACTTATCCACGAACTCCATGAACTGATAGCCTGCTCACCCGCCCATCTGTCCTTACCTAAGCCTACTTGGCACCTAGGAAAGCCATACATAATCCCCACCTCTGCAATCACCAGCCTCGACCAACATGCCTCGTTCCCTATCTCTAATACCCTACTGCTCCCCAATGCCCTCTCCCGCCCAAAAAGAGCGAGGGTAGAACTTGCGACCAGTGAGATAGAGGATCTACTCCTCTCCTACTCTATCACTCTAGATGTTGACAAGGTCCCACGGCCCAAATTCAGTCCATTCTTGCCAACCCAAACAGGGAACCCTCTAACAACCACAGAGTCATACATATTGACAATCTCAAGCAAGTGACTATCACACAGCCCCCCACATCTCACATACCTATCAGTTGAAGTGTGCACTTCTTAATTGCAGATCAGCTTAAAAAACATGCTACCGAGATATTCGACCTCATCCAAAATAATGAGCTTGATATCATAATCCTCACGGAAACCTGGCTAAATCCCTCCTCCACTCCTATTTTAGACCTCTTGGAACCGCCTAGTCACGACATTACCCGTCTTAACAGAACCACGAAACAGGGTGGGGGATTGGCCTGTAGATACCGGTATACTCTATCGGTCTCTCACATTGAGGCCCCCACCTCAACAGTAGCTGAATATCTGTGCCTCAAAATCTTCAGTAACAACCTCCCAATGTGCAAATTACATACCTTCTATGACCCCCCCTGGCGACAACTTACTTTTCAACAAACAACTAATGGAAAATATCTCCACCAATGATGACCATTCACTATCCCAAATCTACCTTGGTGACTTCAACCTTCACTGGTCTAAGCACAATGATCAAGCGGTGATCTGTCTTAACGCTTTCCAAGCAGAGATGGACCTTATTCAATTCTGTGACCAACCAACTCAAAACAAAGGAGAAATTCTGGACCTCTTTATCTCTAAAAGTAATGCTAGACATTTCTCCTTATGACTGGTCCGACCACTACAGTATCTTCTTCCTTATCAATAGGGAGGTGATACCAAAAAAGAGCCAGCCCAATAAAATTAAACATTGGAAAAGGGACCTCAGGAATATTGACACGGACTGTCTAGCTACCGACTGTAAAAAAGCCCAGTCTCCCCAAGTCAACATGACTGATGTTCATGACCTCACGGACTTCTACAACTCAACCATCTCTGATATCATGGACTCAATAGCACCTTTACAACTAAAAAACTCTACATTCAAATTCTCCAAACCATGGTTCAACGACAACCTAAACTCAGATCGTCGCAACTTAAGAGCAGCTGAACGCCTATGGAGGTCAAAACCATCTGCCTTTAACCTAGAAGCCCTTAGAACGGGCAGAAGCTCCTACAAGGAAAAAATCAAGACGACTAAGGCAGACTACTTCAGATTGCAGCTTAGACACGCCTCTGACCGCCCAAACAAAACTTTTTGAAATTGTCAAACAGCAATCAGGGATAGCTTCCAATCACATCGACTCAACAGACAAGTCCCCTTCCTGCTCCGATTTGGCTATCTTCTTTATCGAGAAAACTAAAGCCATCAGCCTTGACCTCGAAGCAAACTTCTTCTTCACTTGAGATGACGGTTCAGCCTGCCCTCTCGGAGACACAAAAGCTGCTCAGTATGAGCACTAAGGACAGGGCCACTTGGAACTCCTTCTCGCCCCTCAGTGAGGATGACATCTACAAAACCCTGCTTAGCATTAAGCCCTCCAATCACTTCAGCGACCCTCTACCACTAGCTATCTTCAAAGAAATCAAGGAGGCCCTCACCCCCTATGGACTAAAATTATTAACGCTTCTTTAACTCAAGGTAAGATCCCTGAATGTCTATAAGCAGCCCAGGTCTCACCTATTCTAAAAAAAAACCTGATGCGGACAGATCTTCTCCCAACAATTTTCTTCCCATCTCCAACATCCCTACTCAGGCTAAGCTATTAGATAAATGTGACCAATCGCAACTGTGCTCGCACATCGAGACCTTCAATCTCCTGGATCAATATCAATCTGGCTTCAGGAGTGGTCACAGTACTGAATCTGCACTCCTCCACATCATTGATGATATCTTAATCATGCTAGACCATAATGAATCCTGCCTCCTAATCCTTCTTGATCTCTCTTCTGCATTTGACACTGTTAATCACGATAAACTTCTAGCTATTCTGGAACATAGGATGGGCCTCTCCGGCCTCGTACTGCAATGGTTCTCTTCCTTCCTTCACAATAGATCCCAAAGAGTTAAGTTGATTCATACCTTATCCCATCTATCTGCGGTTTTCATGGGGGTCCCGCAAGGTTCGGCCCTTTCTCTTATACTCTTTAATCTTTTCCTGGAACCACTAGCGAATCTTCTATCTTCCTTGAACATGCTCTTCCATATGTATGCAGATGACACACAACTCTACCTGAAAATCAATTCATCTGAAGACCTCTTCTCACTCAACTCATCCTTCACGATTATCCAAAACTGGCTAACTGAAACCCATCTTCTGCTGAACACCTGTAAAACTGAATTCATTCTCATCTATCCCCCTAAGCACACCCTCAAGATTGACATCTGGATGAAACACCTCACCACCTTCAACTGCTCCCCGGTTATCATCGACTCAGCAAAATCTCTTGGAATCACCCTGGACTCACACCTGAACATGAAGAAAAATATTAGTACGATGTGTAAGGGTGCGAATCACCAAATAAGGACTCTTAGGAACCTAAAACAATTCCTCCCTCAAGAAGACTTCAAGCAGGTGGTACAAGCACTTGTCCTACCTAGGCTTGACTATGGAAGTGCAACGCTCAGTGGCCTCCCCAAATATTCCTTAGCCCAGCTTAGGGCCTCCCTGAATGCCGTGGCCAGACTGATTACCGACATTAAAAGAAATGAGCACATCTCCCCATCCTTAAGATCTCTAAAGTGGCTACCCTACGTAGCGAGAATACAATTAAAGATTGCCGTTCTGACACACAAAGCCCTTCACCACAAATCACCCGGATATCTGGCACAAATATTTTCAGGGGGTGGCAGACCTTCCAGAAGTGCTACCTCATCGCTACTCAAACCGCAGACATTTCGCACAAGGAAAACGAGGCTCAGAGCGTTCTCGGGCATAGCACCCAAGATCTGGAACTCTCGTCCACCAGAAATTTGTAGAGTCCTGACACGGTTGCATTCAAAAAGGAAGTAAAAACAATCCTAATGAACAAGTTCCTGCCTTAATTTGTCCATGGCTCGTCTGTTCTCAAAGTGTCCGTTTTGTTTTTTTAAATCAATTGTTAATGTCTTTGATTCATTGCCTTACCTACTATGTAACATTGTGCCTTATAGTTTTGTATTAATTTTGAATTTCTTTTGCTCACATTTATGTACAATCGTACTAGCTTAACATGTAAGCCTCTCTTACCTCAACGTTCCCCTACTTTATTTCCCCTTCCCATTAATGTGAAGCGCTTTGATACCCTTCGGGGTCTTGTTCGCGCTATACAAAAAAAAATTAAATAAATAAAGACAGACCTAAAAAAAGTCAATCAGCCTGCATTTGGTTGCAAGCAACTTGCCTTTAAGAAAGAAAGAAAGAAAAAGGAAGTCAGGCAAGGAAGAAGGAAGGCAGGCAAGTGAGAAAGAAAGAAAGAAAGAAAAAAGAAAAGAAAAGAAAAGAAAAGAAAGAAAGAAAGAAAGAAAGAAAGAAAGAAAGAAAGAAAGAAAGAAAGAAAGAAAGAAAGAAAGAAAGAAAGAAAGAAAGAAAGAAAGAAGAGGATACCTTAGTATAGAGCTGATATTTAGCTGTTTAATGCAGCGGGCAGAAACAAAATGTGAATGGCACAACAACAGACCAATGGATGAAGAGAGGTGGCTGACAGCCCCTATACGTAAGTACATTGTACATATTTTAGTAAAATCCAAAGGTCAGATGTAAAAAACACTACTTTACTAAATGTGACGTGTACGTAAGTATGTACTTGGTATTTTTGTTAAAATTTTTATTAGAAACCGTTGGTACACAATAAAATACAGACAAGGGCCTACAACCACCAGGGCCGGCCGCTATAGAGCCCGAGGGCCTGCAGTGCAACGCCACACATTCAAATGATCCAGAGGCAAAGCTCCCGGCAGTTCGTGAGCACATGTAACAGGCCGTGGCCATAGGCCAGGAGCATTCGGAATAAACAGTTTCATTTTTTATTAAATATAAAACACACTCAAGGCAATGAGAGTCTGAAATAGCAGCGTGCCCTTCCCAGGACGGGGAACAACGTACAGTGTCCAAAGCAGGTCTTGTCTGGAAGCGGTAGAGGGGGGCAACGGGAGAGCAAAGCATGGAAGACACCTCACACCATCCCGCGGAATGCGCGGCTAGGGGGACAAAGCAATATCGATCTCTAATGGCAGAGGCGGGGTGCAGATACGTCCTCGATATAAATTCCATGGACCCCATACCTTAGCCCATTTCCCTGGCTTGCCTCTCGCCACATACACCGTCTTTTCCCTAAACATACACCAGTCCATGTTCTCCTTCCATACCTCGATCGTGGGCGGCCTCGGGGAGCCCCACAGCTGTGCAATGTTACGCTTAGCCACCATGTACCCCAAGGTCACCCACTGCGTCTGAGCCGCATTACAATCATTCGGTTCCCAGACATTCAAACAAGCACCTCCTAGCCTCTGGCAACAGAGCAACCTGTGTGACCTCCTCCATTACGGTGTGGATACCGTTCCAAAATCGCACAATCTCCGAACATTCCCATAATATATGGAGAAAGGTACCCGAAACGGCCACATCCACGCTTACACTGTCCATCCATCGAGTAACCCATACGCAGCAAGCCGGGCCCCGTGATGTACTTGGTATTTGTATAGTTCAAACCTAGCCAAAAAGGAACAGAGCACTGTAGTAAAAATGATATGCACTTGAGAAAAATTTTTGTGCAGTGTGTTCTAAATATATACATTAAAAAACGTAACACATTAAAAAAATAAAAACAGGAGTCTCCTGTTAAAATTGAGAGTCTCACCAGCCAATCTTCTAAAAAGGTGGAGAGATATGCACATTAGATAGAATGTGAACAAATAACACACATGTGTATGTTTAGTATTTTCAGCAAAGTGAAAATCACAATGTAGTTGAGAATGTTTTTCCAAATCTTTTAGATTTTCATTTTCGTAACTTCTGGAATTTTCAGCAGGTACAGAGATCACTTTAATTACTAGCAATGATGATGTTGTCCTTTGAAAATTAGGCTTTTCCCAGGTGAATGGTTTTAAGGCCATACATCATACCATGAATATAGTGGAGAAGTGTGGCTCAATGGTTAGAGTGGCAGACCTCGATGCAGAGCACTGGTCCGGGACCAGGGTTCGATTCCTGTCGCGGCAGGGTCTCGGGCTATAAATTCCACAGACCGGATATTCTCGCCTCAGTGCCTATTCTAATCATGGGTCCCACGCTTCAACTCTGGGCAATAGGTTGCTTAATCGCCCCAACAGCACTGGGATGCCTGGCCTCACCATGGGGGTGCCCAGGAGTGGACACCTCACATGGAAAGCCAGGAAGGGTTCCACAGTGGTATGAGTAAAAGTGCCAGGATGCCCCCGTTGGGGGTGGCAGTGCGCTATACAAGTACAAACACATTTACATTTGTGCTTCTAGTGGACAAAGCCTTAAGACCTCTTTAGGAATTCTTCAGAACTCATGACATGGCAATTCCACACTCAGGATACCCAACACAGTGGGATGTGGTTGAAGGGCAAATTTACACGTTTGGCCCTGAGAAACATGCATTTAGTACATTTAGAAAGGCCTTTTGCACTTTTACTAAGAGGGAGTTGAACGTTTTGTGGCTGATTTACAAAAAGAGTGAGTAAAGAGGACTCCTGTCAAACTACTTCCTGTACTTATAGTTGCTTTCTGAATTGCAGAATGATACTTACAGACAGTGGTGAACAAAGACTGGTGAACTTTCAGTGCTACCAAATTACCAATCTCTGCAACAACAGGACTTGAAAGAGTCAAAGAGAAATGTAATTGGCCTTCATTTTGTCTTCATAATCTGTGCAGGAGCTCCTTATACAAATGTGGGCTACTAATTGGGCCACTTATCGTGCTTCCTAGCAATGATTTCTAGAGATGCCTCCTTCTGTGTCACTCTCTTATTACTAGAGAATGCCCCTTTCAGATGCTTTTCTGGTGATTTTCCGCAAATGGCGGAAAACCCAGCGCTCAGACGGATCTGGAGCCCCCCCACCCCAAGTGCCTTGAGACCCTCACAGGCGAGTAGCTGCGCTTTACAAACCCCTGATTGATTGTTTGAAATTAGAAGGTGCCTTGCATGTTGATTCGACAAGACTGACTCCCAGAGCAAAAGTTGCCATTTAGTGAGTTGCACTCACAAGCCAGGTAGGAAAGCACAAGCATCACTGTCTCTATCTATCTATGTTTGTTCTTTCTTTTTCTCTTTTTAACTTCTCTGGCTGCTCAGCAATTCAAACCTTTATTGTAAGGGTTCTACATCACTCTTTTTTCTCAATAGGTCTCCTCTTCAACATTTTAGTATCTTCTTAGTTTTCCACATCACCCTCCCCATGAATCTTGATTGTGGAAAGTAATAGCAATGGCAGAATATACAGAGGTCACAATATTGTGACTAGAATATCAAGGAAAAAAATATTGAAGAGGTAAGCGCGCAGACGGCGGTAAGCATTTACTATTGTTAAGTCCACATCTAAGTACCTCGAAGGTACATATGTAGGTTAGTTAGGCGTAGAAAATATATACCAACTTAGCTTTCGATATTTTGGCCCTAGATATTCTGTTCACACTATTGTGGCTGTTTGGACGGAAAAGTCCCTCACATGATGATGGGCGTGCACCCCTGACCTGAGTGCCCCAACTGTAATGATGTCTGGATCCCTAAAGCTATTTTTTCTCGTCACAGGCAAACACTGATCAATGCATGTGCACGATGACACATGCATGTCTCCGAGATTGCTGTCTTATTGGACCGTTGGGAGCGCCCAAAGTGCTACCTTCACAGTGGCGAAAGGTTACTGCCTTCACCAGTAGTTAAGCAGAGGTGGATTACTAAGAGTGAACAGGTCCTTTTTACCTGTGCCACTGGAGGAAGGCCTACGAGCTCACTTATTTGAAGTTCTACTGCTGTGTGCTTAACTCACTCTAGCCCTACATCGGTTTGGTGTGTAGTGCTGTGCAGTGCATGTGTGGTATGTATGGATGGGCTCGGTGTATGTGTGCCTGTGAATGTTACAATACTGAGGTAATGCAATACTGTTCCGTGTATGTATATGGTCGGCATGTGTATGTGTGTGCCTGTGAGTGGCACAGTACATTAAGGGTGTAGTGCCATGCAGTGAGTGTATGCTGTTTCAATGGGCTGGTTGTTTGTATGCCAGTGAAGGATACAATGCATGTAAAACTCTGGGTTCCATTTTGGGAGACCCAGGGCTGGATGGAGAAATATGAGGAGAGGGGTGGAGGAATCCCCCCAGACATGTGTGTGTTTTGCTTCATTCCTGTGGGCAGGGTGGGAGACATTGGAGGAAGGGAGCTTCGGGCTCTCCACTACACTTCACAGGGGGCTCTTTTATACAGAGATTTCATAGGAAAGAGGCAGGGGCACATCTCAGGAAGGAGATGGGGATGATAAGAGAATCATAAATAGTAGAGTTGAGACCCTTGGGTAACCTTTTAATATACATATCATTGTGGCTGACATAAAGGTGTATACCTTTAGTCACTCCCATGCTCTGTGTTGTGGCGCTGTCACATTTGGAGTCACTACAGCTGTGGCAGACTGCTTTCTGGAGGAAGAGAAAACTGAGAAGTGGGCACAAAAGGACGCGGAGCCCCAATATAAACGTTCATAGGCTTAGACTATAAATCACATTTGGTGCCTGGAAATGGACTATAAGAAGGAGGGCTTGGGACCCAAAAATGTGTCAACTGTCAAGAAGTCAGTGGGCTGTGCTGCGTGACGCCTTTGTAAACTGGGTCTGTATGTATTGTTTGTGAATGTCGTTTTTTACTTTGAAATTATATATAAATGCTTATTTTTTCTTAAAAGCAAGCATTTTACTGGACAATAATTTATTGCTGCTGCTGCGCATATTTTGACTTGTGAGCCCGTATTCACTCATGTGTGTCTACCTCTCACCGAGAAGCCTTAGACTGCTCAACCCACTGAGAGTCAAGCACTGAAGGGGTACTAGGCCCACTAGCACAGGATCCATAGTAGGCCATACCCAGGACATCAGGAGTAAAAGGCCTCAACCCCCACCCCACAGTTGGGCCCAGTAGCTCCCGCTTGTTCCGTGGCCCTCTGAACGGAGTTCTGACTGTGGCCCTTCAATATTCTGTCTTCAATATTACCCACACACACCAGTAATCTCTTTCTCCTCTCACAAGTATCAGCTCTCCTAATATTTTACCTTTCTCTTTCCTTAGTGCTTACTGCTCTAAGATCTAGTGTTTTTGAACATTTATAGGGCAACATCCTTAATCAAGCTCACACCTAGCAAGAACATCTACTATAAAAATATTGGTAAAGTAAGTATATGTAGGTAAGTATGATTTATTCTTCTCCTGGATCTGTAATTGATCATTCTACCTGAACCCAATTGCCCTTCTTTTTAAGTGTCCACATTGGAAAAGGAAGGATCAGGCCTGTTCTCTGCCTCCCCTCACTTCCCTGTCCTGCTCTGAGATGTAACTTGATGCTCCATTTAAGTTTTTAATCAACTTCTGGTGCAGCAAAGCATTGAAATGTCTGTGGTCTGAGAGCAGACTTTATCGGTTTATTTGCAGTATTTCTGCAGTGCTGCTGTGCCAGGCACTCGGAAAGTAAACAGAGCTGTAAATCTGTCAGGCTTTAAAAGGGCATTGTAGCCCCATAGTGCCAGGATGTCCAGTTCCTTTTCCTCGGACTTGCTCGGTCAGATCCACATGGAAAAGAGTGGACATCAGCTTCAAGGGCCAAACAATAACACTATAACTAGTCCCTGCAGCATTTGCACCATAGGCGCACCCCTGACATTGGTGTGTAAAGATCAGCGCTTAATTTGTAAAACAATAAGTGCCAGGGCCCTCGTCAGGAGGCCACCGCAGCTTGCGCCACACATTACCACCGTCAGCACTGCCAATGATGGTACTTACACAATTACTAACACTGGTATAGGTGTGACGATTCAGACTGTTCAAGGCCCCCAAAGCTATAAGAATTAGTTGTTTCTAACTTATATTGAATTAATAACCAACTGTTGTTCCTCTCAGCTTTAGATTTCACAAACAGCGCCACTATGAGGCAGAGGTCATAAGGGCCGAAGTTGGAAATTAAGTGTTGGTTCCCAGCACCGGAAACCACCGGTTCAAAATAAGCAGTGGTAAAAATGACACTCTTGATTCCTTTTCGAGGCAACGAAATACAGACACTGTGAGAACGGTTGCTGTGTTTAACACTTTTATCTTGAGACCAATGTAGAAATAACCTGCCCACAATGACAATTCTTTATTACTGGTTTGGAAAGCAGATTTACAGCACCTCAACCACCACTCTAACCCTGATGGCAATGGAGGTTCACACCTTCAAGGGGCATATGGCAAGGCAGCAATTTCATTGCTGATTAATGGCATCATTCCTACTGGGGTAAATGAAAGAGCACCTGATGTGATCAATGATACACAGCAAAAACCTTACTCGACCTTTTTCAGAGTGGAGGCTGCTCTGTTAGGCCAAGCGAGATATACACCACCATCTCCCAGGTCATCGGCATCCACAGCAGTCACTAAACGGAGCGCCTTAACAAAGTTCCGGAAAATCATTTTAAGTACAAACACTGTGCATGTCATAGTGCAGTGCCTTCACGGTTGGTGTAAGAAATTAGAGTATTAAACAATGTTCATAATCCTTGTCAGGGTGAATGCGAAAAGTAGCTAAATCAACTTGTGCTTAACTCTCTGGTAGCCTGGCACAATATCAGCCAGGCTTAACTTAGAGGCAACATATAAATTATTTATGCAGCACACAAATAGTAATAAAGTGAAAATAGAACACAAGAAAAATTCCAAACCTATTTAGAAAATAGAGCCATTTTTTAATAAATACAATGACGTCAAAATGACAAAACTCCAACCAGTAGGACCAGATTTGTGTGTTTTTAAAGATTTCGGTACAATTATTGCCAACTGTGAGTATCAGGTCAAGTAGAACAAGGGAAAAGTCATAAGTCCAGGCTGGGCACGACGGAGTGCACACTGGATACAGGACCGGGTTCATCCCGCTGGAAGCTTTACCTTCTGGCTTCGATGTGAGGATGGTGCGAAGCTCTGAATCGCTCTGCATTGGATCCAGTGAGGCTTTTCTCCTGGGAGTAGCATGGCATGGCTCTGCAGGACTCTGCATCACTTGCATCGGATCCAATCAAGCTTTCAGTGAGGAGCTGCGTTGTGTGGCTCTGCTGGGCTGTGCATCACTCAGTGTTGCTCTGTGTTGGATCTAGCAAGACCACCCTGTGGGGCTCTGCATCATTTGGAGTCAGATCCAGGGAAGCATTTGCTTAGAAATTGCGAGGCTCTGCGAGGCTCTACATCACTCTGCATTGCTCTACATTGGATTCAGTGAATCCATCAGTCACTCAGCTTTAGATACAGAGAAACATTCATTTGAGAGTTCTGAGGCCCTGCATCACTCTGCATTACTCTGCATCTTGATCCAGTGAATCCTCCAGCTAGACAGGGAGAAGTACACTTTGACTCCAGTCAAGGGTCTAGAACCTTGCAGGCAGCAATTGGTGGTCAGGACTCACTCCCACAGAGGCCCGCAGAATGCAACAGGTCAGGTCTGGCTGAGTCTGATCAGCTGGTAAGCAGGAAATGCCTCTGGAACTTGTTGCATCCCTGTATTTCACACAGGATGTAAGCCAACTGAACCTTGGAGTGACTTCTGGGATCCTGTGTTCAAGACAAACAGGACCAGTCTTCCTTCAAGCTCTGACAGCATGGCAGTCCTTCTGAGTCTTCACATGTCCAGAAGTTTTCTGATTTCAGGTTCTTTTATGCCCAGTGCCAGTCTGTGTGTGCAGGAAACCCCTTTGTCTAACTCTAAAACTGGTTCTAGTTAGTTCTTTCCTTTCTCCTGGGTTTGGCTCCAACCTGGTTAGTGAAACAGGTAGGTCCAGATCTGAGCTACCTCTGCCAGTGGCACAGTAGACTTCTTCTGGGTACAAACCCGGGCTACCCTTTGAAGTTTACCTTGGGCTAAAACTGTACTTGCCACCCAAGCATAGGGCCATCAAAAATAAACAAGATTATTTCCCAAAAATGAAACCTGACATTTGGGGATACAAAAGACAATGCGTTATTTCACAAAATCAATGCATTAAAAAAAAAAAAACGTTGTTAGACAGGGGGGACTGGAGCGTATTTTCAGAAAATGGCATCCTGATATTAAGTGTTAAATTTGTTTTTTACTAGAAAGTAAAAGCAACTGTTTGAGTAAATAATGAGAGTATTAAACGAGAATGATTAAATGTGGTTTCGGAACAAAATAGTGAGTCTAAAATATTTTAGGAGGATATGTCACTGACAATGTAGCCTGATTTTTGCCAACCTTTTGCTGATGTTATGCTATCATTTACTTGGTACTAAGCCAGAGGCATCTTCGTTCTATGAGGTGGCTATATCATGAATCAGAATCAGTAATAGTATTGGACTATTTCAAGAGTGCCCTTCAGACCTGCTTATAAAACATGCATTTTCTGATATGTTTTCCTACAAGATGTTTGGTGCAAACATGCATCAATAGGGCTTATTTGCTCCATGTGTGGATAAACTACAGGATGGCATATTTGTAAGAGAACTCAAATTAAATATGGAAGTGTCTCCAGCTGTTTCCTAAAACTTAAATTATGGTCATCCCTTTAGATTTTCTCTAAAGAGGCCATTCTAATGTTTAACTGGCCTCTGAGAGCATTCTTGATCACTGGTTTATGAACAATAGGTCATTGCCTAACTGAATATCCAAGTTCGTGCTGCATTGTATGAACCTTTTGTTCTACAAACTGAGAGTCATTTCTATAAAAAACAAGCATTTGCAATGCAATAGGTCTCGCATTTACACACGTTTGAGCTAGTGGCTTTGTAGATTACAATGCCTTTTATTAATGTGTTGTTTTTTTAAACAAATAAATAAAAGGCATTGTCATTTACAATGCCAATAGCATAAACTCTCGCAAATGCGAGACCTATTGCATTGCAAATGCTTGTTTATATTACGTTTGAATCCGTGCATTCACAAAGTGTAAATTATCGTTATCAAACCTAGATTAATACCGGTAAGATGTCACTCCGTTTCCAGACTAGGTACCGCTCGCAAGATAGTGGCAGGCCCCTTATCTCTGGGAATCCTCGAGCCGGTGATACTGGAGCTAATGGCGTGCGAGTGGATGGGGTGCACAGCTCTTTTCTGCAATCTTGAACAGTGTTACATTAATCATGGGGAAAAGGTATTTGTCCATATAAATGTTCATGATTTTATAATGCCGTGGTTCCTGACAAACCTGGGTTAATACCGGGAAGATGTCACTCCGTTTCCAGACTTTTTGTTAAGCAGAAGGCGGGGCTTACAGCTGATGTAGCGAGGCCAGGAGCTTCATTGGCTGGATGTGCATTGTTACACTGGTATGAGATGAATGAGGAAGGGGGTACAGGATGGGCAAAGGGAAACTGAGTGGCAGAGAGGGTGGTGTCTGGAGAGCAGGGCATGCGGCAGTGTGCACTGAGGGGAATTCACTGCTGGAGAGCTCGGGAGAAAGAGCGGGCTCATTCAGAGCTAGCCATGAATGGCCGAGCAGATGTGACGCGAGATGCTGACAGGGCCGGTGTCAGTGTGTGCAAGTGCCGGGCACGGCCAAGCGGGCCAACGCTGTAGCAACATGAGGCAGCTCCGACGGCGGGCGTGGGGACTCCTCGAGCCTGTGATACTGGAGCTAAGGGCGTGCGTGTGGAAGGGGTGCAAAGCTCTTCTCTGCAATCTTGAGCAGTGTTACATTAATCATGGGGAAAAGGTATTTGTCCATACAAATGTTAATGATTTTATAATGCTGTGGTTCCTGACAAACCTGGATTAATACCGGGAAGATGTCACTCCGTTTCCAGACTTTTTCTTAAGTAGAAGGCGGGGCTTACAGCTGATGTAGCGAGGCCAGGGGCTTCTGAGCAGCACAAAAGCAAGGCTCGCGGATGCTATTGTTAAAGCGTCCCGCGCTGCAAAAATAAATATATCTATTGTGTTAACATAAAATACACTGGCGCCATTGAAAGGCACACATTTTAAAAGATGTTACCGTCATTGCCGTCGTGCCGCGTTGTAAAGATGCACAGGCGCAAAAATACAGTAAACAAAAAAAAGATGTTACCGTCATTACCGTCGTGCCACGTTGTGAAAATACAGTAAACAAAAGTAAGGCGCGGGCCGCTATGGCTGAACCAGGCGCCATCGTGCTTTTAAAAAAAGCATTGGCCGCACGCGCGCCTCGCGCTTGAAGTTAAAAAAACAAGCTGC
The DNA here is from genome assembly GCF_964204655.1 of Triturus cristatus. Classification (NCBI taxonomy): domain Eukaryota; kingdom Metazoa; phylum Chordata; class Amphibia; order Caudata; family Salamandridae; genus Triturus; species Triturus cristatus. The sequence continues at coordinate 887,475,196 of NC_140594.1, forward strand.
AAACAAAACATAGCGGAAGAGGCTACTCCGGGCGACCGATAAACTCCTTAACCTGGCAGCAGGGGTGGGAGGAGAGTTCCATAGGCAGCCTGTGTTTGGTGGTGGGAGGGAGGTCAGCCTACGGGGAGATGGCGCTTTAAAGTTGAAAGCACGGCGCTTAGGAAATGGGCGCCACGTGTGAAGTTAATTAAAACAAGCCCGGCGGAGCGTGGCGCGCGCGCGCTTGGGGGCGGGGGAGCGAACCCTTTGAAGTGCTCCCAAAAAGTGGAGTGCATGGCGGCACCAAGCGCGTGATTGTGCGCGTGCTAGCAATGCAATCCGCTTTTTGGGAGCACTTTTAAAAGCCCCTATAGTCTCGCTTTGCGATCGCTTACGCGATAGCAAGGCGAGATTGGCTGGATGTGCATTGTTACACTGGTATGAGATGAATGAGGAAGGGGGTACAGGATGGGCAAAGGGAAACTGAGTGGCAGAGAGGGTGGTGTCTGGAGAGCAGGGCATGCGGCAGTGTGCACTGAGGGGAATTCACTGCAGGAGAGCTCGGGAGAAAGAGCGGGCTCATTCAGAGCTAGCCATGAATGGCCGAGCAGATGTGACGCGAGATGCTGACAGGGCCGGTGTCAGTGTGTGCAAGTGCCGGGCACGGCCAAGCGGGCCAACGCTGTAGCAACATGAAGCAGCTCCGACGGCGGGCGTGGGGACTCCTCGAGCCTGTGATACTGGAGCTAAGGGCGTGCGTGTGGAAGGGGTGCAAAGCTCTTCTCTGCAATCTTGAGCAGTGTTACATTAATCATGGGGAAAAGGTATTTGTCCATACAAATGTTAATGATTTTATAATGCTGTGGTTCCTGACAAACCTGGATTAATACCGGGAAGATGTCACTCCGTTTCCAGACTTTTTCTTAAGTAGAAGGCGGGGCTTACAGCTGATGTAGCGAGGCCAGGGGCTTCTGAGCAGCACAAAAGCAAGGCTCGCGGATGCTATTGTTAAAGCGTCCCGCGCTGCAAAAATAAATATATCTATTGTGTTAACATAAAATACACTGGCGCCATTGAAATTCACACATTTTAAAAGATGTTACCGTCATTACCGTCGTGCCGCGTTGTAAAGATGCACAGGCGCAAAAATACAGTAAACAAAAAAAAGATGTTACCGTCATTACCGTCGTGCCACGTTGTGAAAATACAGTAAACAAAAGTAAGGCGCGGGCCGCTATGGCTGAACCAGGCGCCATGGTGCTTTTAAAAAAAGCATTGGCCACACGCGCGCCTCGCGCTTGAAGTTAAAAAAACAAGCTGCAAACAAAACATAGCGGAAGAGTCTACTCCGGGCGACCGATAAACTCCTTAACCTGGCAGCAGGGGTGGGAGGAGAGTTCCATAGGCAGCCTGTGTTTGGTGGTGGGAGGGAGGGCAGCCTACGGGGAGATGGCGCTTAAAGTTGAAAGCACGGCGCTTAGGAAATGGGCGCCACGTGTGAAGTTAATTAAAACAAGCCCGGCGGAGCGTGGCGCGCGCACGCTTGGGGGCGGGGGAGCGAACCCTTTGAAGTGCTCCCAAAAAGCGGAGTGCATGGCGGCACCAAGCGCGTGATTGTGCGCGTGCTAGCAATGCAATCCGCTTTTTGGGAGCACTTTTAAAAGCCCCTATAGTCTCGCTTTGCGATCGCTTACGCGATAGCAAGGCGAGATTGGCTGGATGTGCATTGTTACACTGGTATGAGATGAATGAGGAAGGGGGTACAGGATGGGCAAAGGGAAACTGAGTGGCAGAGAGAGTGGTGTCTGGAGAGCAGGGCATGCGGCAGTGTGCACTGAGGGGAATTCACTGCAGGAGAGCTCGGGAGAAAGAGCGGGCTCATTCAGAGCTAGCCATGAATGGCCGAGCAGATGTGACGCGAGATGCTGACAGGGCCGGTGTCAGTGTGTGCAAGTGCCGGGCACGGCCAAGCGGGCCAACGCTGTAGCAACATGAGGCAGCTCCGACGGCGGGCGTGGGGACTCCTCGAGCCTGTGATACTGGAGCTAAGGGCGTGCGTGTGGAAGGGGTGCAAAGCTCTTCTCTGCAATCTTGAGCAGTGTTACATTAATCATGGGGAAAAGGTATTTGTCCATACAAATGTTAATGATTTTATAATGCTGTGGTTCCTGACAAACCTGGATTAATACCGGGAAGATGTCACTCCGTTTCCAGACTTTTTCTTAAGCAGAAGGCGGGGCTTACAGCTGATGTAGCGAGGCCAGGGGCTTCTGAGCAGCACAAAAGCAAGGCTCGCGGATGCTATTGTTAAAGCGTCCCGCGCTGCAAAAATAAATATATCTGTTGTGTTAACATAAAATACACTGGCACCATTGAAAGGCACACATTTTAAAAGATGTTACCGTCATTGCCGTCGTGCCGCGTTGTAAAAATGCACAGGCGCAAAAATACAGTAAACAAAAAAAAGATGTTACCGTCATTACCGTCGCGCCACGTTGTGAAAATACAGTAAACAAAAGTAAGGCGCAGGCCGCTATGGCTGAACCAGGCGCCATGGTGCTTTTAAAAAAAGCATTGGCCGCACGCGCGCCTCGCGCTTGAAGTTAAAAAAACAAGCTGCAAACAAAGCATAGCGGAAGAGTCTACTCCGGGCGACCGATAAACTCCTTAACCTGGCAGCAGGGGTGGGAGGAGAGTTCCATAGGCAGCCTGTGTTTGGTGGTGGGAGGGAGGGCAGCCTACGGGGAGATGGCGCTTTAAAGTTGAAAGCACGGCGCTTAGGAAATGGGCGCCACGTGTGAAGTTAATTAAAACAAGCCCGGCGGAGCGTGGGGCGCGCGCGCTTGGGGGCGGGGGAGCAAACCCTTTGAAGTGCTCCCAAAAAGCGGAGTGCATGGCAGCACCAAGCGCGTGATTGTGCGCGTGCTAGCAATGCAATCCGCTTTTTGGGAGCACTTTTAAAAGCCCCTATAGTCTCGCTTTGCGATCGCTTACGCGATAGCAAGGCAAGACCTAAAAATGTTGTATGAGCAATAGCTAAAGATTTCAACAAGACACAACTGGAAGCCATTGTAGGTTCTTGAGAGCTGAATAGCTTTTGTCTGAGGTGCATATTCAGATGGACAACCATGTTCTGATAATGTTGTAATCTTGATAATAGGAATTTAAGATGACACAGGTCCAGCCCAAAGAAATTTTCAAGGCAGGAAAAGTGGTCAAAATTATAACCAAAGCATGGTGAGGTGTAGGGAACAGCGATATAACTCTTTTTGAGAGTTTAAGATGGGGCTAGCAGGATTAGACTACTGCAATGTTAGCGTTACTTAAAAACACGGCTATCAACTTGTGATAATAGGAAGAGGTCTCAAAAATTCTACCCAGGAGCTATTGCGTCAAAGACTTTTTTTTCAACTAACTGAGTTATTAACTTCAGTTATGTCAACACTGATTTTCTATGAGTTTGTTTACCTCGACTAATTGATAGCAAGAAGGGAGGAGTACATATGAGAACCTTGTAGCCAGCTGTCATCAATAAAACAGAATCTGTGTGACATCTGCGTAAGTAAGGTAATGTAGGCCACATGCAGAGACATTTTAAGGCATGGACAAAGTGGGCAATTAGCCAGGTCCGCCACCTTCCAAGGAGCCCCCAGGTAATAGGTTGGGAGACTACAGCCTTAAAAATTAACAAATATGGCTTCTACTGTAACTTGTCCGGATACAATTGTACAAATGTGTTTCGGCAGAGCAGCACAGCGTATTGCTAAGCTCGTGCAGAGGTAGCCATATGGCCGGACTGGCCGGTACGGGCATTAGGCGTTACCCCGGGAGGCTGGAAGGGTGGGGGCTGGTTTTGCAATGGTGGGGGCAGCTTTTGTTACTGGAGGCAGGTTTTGCAGCGGTCCTGCAATATCGACCCCCAGTAACAAAAGCAGCAAGCAAGCGTTTCCAGCCTACGAGGCCAAGCAGTGCTTCCCCAGGGGCTGATTCAAGAAAATAGCCAGGGCTACTTTGGGTTCCCATTCTAGCAGTGGAGGTAGCTTTCTGGTGGTAGGTGTTTGCAAGCCTGTTTACATAACTCACAAAAGCTCATTAAGAAAGCAGTATAATGATGAATCAATGGATTTGTTCATGTGTGATGAAGACAGTGCACTTACGTTTTGAGGTCAATGGTCGATGTCAAATGTAAGGACTAGGTGTATTTGAAATTTCACATGAGCATGCCTTGGGGTCAAACCAGTGTAATAGGGCATAGCATATTAAATTGGATAATGATAACCTGTGTAAGAGCACTTAGAAATTGTAGATTTGTGGCATATGATACTATACTAAGAAAAAGCTGAAAAATCTGGGGTGGCCATGCAGAAAAGGTGAATTTCCCACACACACTGAAAGAAAAACAGTTCATATACTTTGGCCAGGTCAAACCTCTGTCTGAAAGCAATCTAACTGGGAATTAGCTTCAACTGGTGTAAACTGTGGAGTCACTGCAAACTCAATCAATTTTCCCATAAAGAGCAGCTTAATTATTGGAGAGTAAATGGATGAATCCCTTGGGTCCATGTTAGTTTTCTTAAGAAGGGGTTTTACAACAGCTCTTTATGTTCATGGAGGGCAGCGGTATATCACAAAATTGAATTAATTACTTTAAAAAAAAACCAAAGGGGGCTAATGCAGTTTTTAGCTGGTTTCCTGGACGGGTGGTATTAGCAAATCCTGGGCCATTTACCTAACTTATTTGGTGATGGAGCTTTCAAAATATACCATTTAACCCAATTTTATTCAAAATGTCTTCAGGAAACCACACAATCCACTTTTGGTGAAATTGAATTTGCTAATTTTTGCAATTTGTCCACTTGCTTGTTGCAATTTTGAACAGATATTTACACCCCAGCAGCCTGAAAGCTCGTTACCCACTACAAGTCTCTGGCATTCTGCATTTCCAGACGCACTGGAATCTTGTGACTCTGCACCCGAAGAGTTTTCTGCATAATTATGATTTTACTCTAATTGTAACATTTTCCACCATCTGGTTCTTCAATTTTTGTTGTTGTTTCTAACCTAGATGGATCAAAAGGTGCTAAAAAGTGCCACCCACGGTGGCACACAGTGGCATACCTTTTGCAAATGTTAACTGGTCACCTTTCAGTTTCTGATTGTTCCATATGTGCTAAAATGGTACTAATGAGGTGAAACCTTTGCCCACACGGTGTTAATGTATGTTAAAATAAAAAAAAAAGTGAAATAATATTGCTACAGTATGTTCTGCACTATGCCGCATAATTTGCGTTTTTGGGCATATAATTTAGTCAGCCTGCTGCGTTTGCCTCATAAATCCAGGGCCTTGGTGTTTTTGTTCAATTTTGATAAGGTGTAGGATCCAATTTTTCATAGCTCTCACCCAGAACCATGACCCTTTTTCCATGCCTGTGTTGTTAACAATGCAATATTTTCCCAAAGGGGTGTGGCTACTTTATTTTATAAATCATACTTATGCGCACTCAGTTGTATTTGTTTCATTTAGAAAATAAAAAAGCAGAATACATTGCACTTGATTATAATGTCTCCTCTTCCTGATGTGCTTGAAGTAGAACATGCTGCGAGCGCACCAATCTCATTTAAAAACACATACAGGCCTTATTGAAACATAACTTACAAGGTGCTCCTGGGTCTATTGTTAGCTCTACATTTGATTCCCCTGAAATGTATAATCAATAGCTATCGAGCCTTTTGTACTGAATATTTTTCATTCAGCCTCTGGCTTGCTATTAGGCTGTTCAGCACTCTTGACATATATAATGGATGCCAATTACAGTGTACATTCTTAAGAAGAATGCACTAGTAGCACCCTGGAGATATATTAAATGTCATATCTGCCTCTCTCAAGCAAAACCTCATCAGTGTCATTTGAATATGCTAAACACGTTCACAATTATGTTAATTATTTGGTGTTTCTACTGCAGGCCATATTACAGTTTTAAAGATCGCTGTAGTACTTTAACCCCTTCAGCGCTCATGACGGAACCACTCCGTCATGAGCCACGGGTGCCGTGTGCTCATGACGGAGTGGTTCCGTCATGCTGCGGCCGTTGGCCGCCGCTCCTCCCACGCTGCGCTGATTCCCCGCCTGTGCGGGCGATTAGCGCAGTGGGCGGAGTCATGGCGGAACCACTCCGTCATGAGCACAGCTCAACCGTGGCTCATGACGGAGTGGCTCCGTCATGAGCACAGCGCCACCGCGCTGCCCCCAAACCCCCCCCAGCGCTGCAGAGGAATTCCTGCCGCAGCCAAGGGGTTAAAAGCAAAAATCAAAGAATGAGTCCAGGTCTATAGAGCCACAGTCCACAGATCTTCATTTCCCAGGAGGTTCAAATGTTTGTAATAGAAAATAAAGTCCTGTAAGCCAAGTGGTAATCCTGGCAATTATGTTGGAAGCCTGTCGAGCCCTATAACCTTTGGTCGAACATTACTTTCTTTGAAATGCGGTATGTTGCATTGTCAGATACAAATTGCAATTCGAATAGCACATCCACCACTTCAATTACTTTCATATTTCACTATACTAATTCAACACTCATCCTTTATGGGTCCGGGAGTAGCGTGCTACTCGCAGAAAAAGTGCTTTCACGCCTCGTCAGGGGTAGTAAGTGCTATATAAATGTAATTACAATACAACACAATACATCAATGGAGGGTGTAGAAATGCATAGCAAAACTAATACTAGTGACAGTGAGTCAAATGGTATGGCCTGAGTTATGCCCGAATACAGCAGGAACTGCGCCTATATGGAATAAGTTAATTGCACAAGAATTTGTACGTAGAACCTGTAACACCCCCCCCCCCATTTGAAAATACCATGTGTCCCCGATATCTGTAAATGGAAAATATATGTACTGTTTATATGCTGAGATTGAATTGGCCTATCCACACTGTACTTGTTGTAAAATTTTATATAGAAAATTCTTTAAAAAAAATTAGAATGGCACATAACTAGAAAATAGCACAAAACAAGATTATATTCCAATTTACCCAAACAGACACATTTAAGAAACATTTTAGTACAATGCCTGCAATTTTGCACTTCAAATGCTAATTAATATCTTCTTAAAAGACAGCAACATTTGCATTCCATAGCAACCAGGGTTTCTTTGTAAAGAAACTGCATTTCTCTTATTCTGGCTATAAATGAGGACAGTAATTTGTTCGAAAAGAAATATATCACCAATGACAGAGTGAAGGTCCTGTTTTGTATTATAATTCTCTTTGCAACAGTGAAATCAAACAATAGGTATCCCTAAAAAAAATATTCTTCCCACATCTTCTGTTTGCATCTTCATTCTGAGGTGAATACTCCTAATGAAAGACAACAGGGCTGTGTGGTGTCTAGGTGACACATGGACTAAAAACTATTTTCTACTTCTCACCACAGTGATTAATCCCCCCCAATGCTTTACTCACCTCCACATTTAAATTGTTTGGTTCAATGAGTGGCAAACATGAACATTAGTGGGTGATGGCAGACACTGCTGTAAGAGTAATATTTCAACTAGTTTCCATGCAGAAAACATATGTTAAATGACTACATGGTGCACTCCCAGTATATTGCATGGATTATAGTGCATGGGAATTATATCACATCTGCTGTATTGTCATACTACTGCATTACAGAGTGAGTATATTTGATTGATACAAAAGTTAATACAGCTAGTTTGCCAACATAAAGGTAAACATAATAATATAATATCACAATGATGTAGTGGTAGGCGATGTGTTTAATGTGATCTAATTGTAGGTTGATATAATTGGCCTTGCCGTAGTGGCCTACAATCAGATAGACCGGATGCTCTCACAATGTGATTATGGGAGGCTTTTCTGCGGCATAATCCACTTTAGAAGCGGGCACGTCGCTTGGTTTGCATGTTCAATCAAAACATAATTAAATCAGATCTTGTGATTAAGGAATCATGTGGTGACTATGAATATAGCTAATTAAAATGTTTTTGCTAAAGGAAAATTTACTTTTATAAATCCGTTGTACTCTTATTTTATTTTATTCAAAATGGGCTCAGATACTGCCGAGGGCATTTTGTGCTTGACAAAATGCCATTGGCAACATTGGAGCCATTTTAAATCATTAAGGAAGGCAAATGGGGTGCATCATCTTGTACAGCGACTGGAGGGGACCTAGTGCCAAGTTGGGTTCCGGGAGAAGGGTGGGAGCAAGTGATGTAGTCAGGGGTCAAAGTTTCCTTGAAGAGTTTAGTTTTTTGCTCACCCCTGATGACTTGAACGCAAATTTTGAATTTGAGGGTCTAGAGCAGTGGCGGTTGGCCTTTACTGAGGGTGGCGCAGCGGGGGCACAAAATAAATAAATAAAATCGACTTACCTTCCTTACGGTCAGCGCAACATCCTCCTCCCTCAGGTGTATTCTGGAAGCTCCGCATGCAGGGAACTGCACTACCCAATCCTGGCGCTGCACTCGCAGCATGAGAGCAGCAACAGGATTGGATGGAGCAGGCTCTGTCACTGCCACTGCTTCTAAAAGCACAGGAAGCCTGCGCTTTCTCTTACCCAGCTGTCTAAGAAATCTAGGATAGAGAAGTTTAAAATGCGCATATCTGGCTGGCCGTCAAAGAGACATGAGCATTTTAAAGAACACAGCTCTCTGCTGCCACTTGGCAGCACTGGCCCCACCCTGTCCTGAGAGTTCGGGATGGGTTGCTGAAAAATAAAATGGTAATACATACATTTTATTACATTTTTATTTTTCAGCTCAGGGGCTTGTGGGGAGACGTTCCTCCATTCCAATGGAGGAGCCGCCCCAGGCTAGGTAGAGTGTTCCATAGTGTGATTCCGTGGCTTCCTTTGTTTGCTGCTCATATTAATTTTTTTAAATTCCATGTCTTAATCTCATTAGTGTTGTTTATTCAGATTAGGTGACCAGGAATATAGTGAAAGTTAGTTTCCGAAGATAGAGCCTAATTCCCAATAAAATGTTTACTTTGTACTTTGAAGTTTTTCTTCGTTGTCATTGTCTTAATGCAGCAGTGATGTGTTCTTGCCCTTTATATACAAACACACTTGCGCTGTTTTCTTTTGAACCCTTTGCCGTTTTGGGATTTTATTTTTCTTTGCGGCACCCAAATGTATTGCACTACAATAATGTAAGCGTGGTAGAATTAGGATTCTTGTCAATTGTAACTCTTACAAGATGTATTAACGTAATAGGATCTATGTAAAAGATGATATGTTATATAGTTTAGGAAAATTGTGTATAATTGCTATGGAGTATGTAGATGCTTTTAAAAGTAATTTTTCTATAAGGTATGATGCAAAACAAATAAAGCGATTAATTGATGATGGACCTTACAGTAAGCTTCATCAACATATGACATTATTTGCTTTTAACTTAACATTTTTCATGCACATGTTTCACCAATGAATGAGCCTGAAACACAGTTATCTGGCAGAGATGCATGCTTCCCCATAATACAGTATCTGCGAGCGACAAATCGTGTTGCAGAGTTTTAAATCAAATAGATATCATCGCTAAGAGCTTCTGGGAATTTTTCAGTAACATCACAATGGCCAAATTTCAAATGCAGCAGAAAGCTATGTTAGAATCATGATAGTGTCAGACTGAGACATGAAACAAAGAAAAGTAGAGATACACATTTATCCACACAGTTATTGTTTCCCCTTATGCCATTCAGCAAGGTCAGAGGAATAGAGTGCGATGCGATCTCGATCTTGAAAAGATTAATACATACCAACAAATATATCGATCTCTTTCTATTGCTCTTGCTAAATCTGTACGCAGCCTTCAACTGTACTGTTCTATAGACCCAAACTTACAGCTTAGAGTTCTTAGGTATGGTAATTGATGATCAAGCTCAAACATATCAAGCAGTCCTCATTTTGCCAAGATGCACACCATAAAATCTCAAAGGTTACCAGTCGACTGAGGCATGTTAAAGGATTCTAACTTCTATTCCTTCATTTTCAGCATCTTTGTGGAACATCTTTGAGTTATTCTCATAGACAATTACATTAAGATACATCAATACACCCATTACATGCAAATCTACATAAAATACCTAATCACCAGTGGCGCTGGATAGCTAAAGCTGCACTAGCCTTTTCAGAATTGGATTTCAAATTCATGCTTGAGTTGCACCCTACCTAAGATTAATTAATCACTTTACAAAAAAAACAGAAAAGCACAGATCCAAGACTAGCCATTCGTTACTAAGCAAGATTGACTTGTACCTCAAGTAACCACTTACACTAATCATCATCACCTTTCCTTCAAGAAACACTTTGCTAAGAACTAAGACAAGATGATACCAGCTAGCTCACATGAAAAAGTGATGTCTTTCCCATTCAAGCCCTGGACATCTCTCAGATAGATGCTGTTCATGCTCCGCTTGCCAACATCCTGGCTTCTATGCCAACACCACTGTGTGGTCCTTCTCATCAAAGGACTGAAGGCATGGCCACATCACCCCACTGAAGGAAGTAACCCGTTTAGGTTCACCCGTTCACTAATGATCCCCTCTCAGCCTTCCGTACCAAATGAAGAGTCGGTCAGACAGTAGAGAATACAAACCAATAACTGTTTATTCATATGCACTCGAGGTAGACCTTCATCTGCCCAGTTGCTAGGAGTGCTGCAGAGGGGAACTGAAATCAACAAACATAGAGATACATTATGTATGTTTCGTAACTGGGCGAAAACAGGCCAACAGTGACATTTTCCAAGGATGGGCAGCTAAACAGCAAAATACAGAATACATGGTTTCAGCACTCATATCTTTACACATAGTAACATAATCCAAGGTTGTTCCATCCGGAACCCGCCACCAGACAAGGGGTAGAGGGCCTCTATCTAGTGTGAATGGAATGCGCTAATATGAACAGTGCACTCATTACTGAAACAAAAAAGGAATGAAAAATGAAACTCTAAGGGAAGCATTTCTCGCAATTGTACTAGATCAGTTTTGAACAGCCTAAAATGGTGCCAAATAGAAAATGGCACAGCAAATGCTAACTTAATTAAAAGAACGTAAGCATAAACGATTTCTATTTTAACACCACCATCAGGGAAATGCACTGGAAGCCTCTCCAGATCTGCACCATCTTCAAAGTCTGTTGAACCACCTACATAACATCAAGATCAAGCAAACCAGCACAGCTGCTTGAAAAGGGAATCACATCAGGCAGTTAACATAATACAAGGAACTATGAATTCACCTGGCTCAACTCAAGAAGCTCAAGAAGCAGAAAACCAAAAGTCAATCTTTCTTCCCCTGTGCAGTGAAGACCATTATCATATAAGGATTCCACCTTTGCTGCTGAAATGAATAATGGAACTTAAGGTCCACATTTTTTAGAGACACCTCACCGACCATTAATACGAACCTCCTTTTCCTATGGTCTGTAGCAACAGAATTGCAGTCCGTTTCCTACCCTTGAAGTTGAATATAAACCTGAATCTTTTCCCCTCCTTTGCCTTCTCTTTTGAACTAGAGTAAGTGATAGAATAACATTGCTTCCTAACTAGGTTTGTGCTTTATAAATACTACTGTATAACAATATGTATGTAACTATACATGTATGTGCACACATACATACAAATTGAGTGGTCAAACAATCTTAATTGTTATCATATTTATATAATTTCAATGCACTCTGAGCAGATGCACTAATATTGTTATGTTTTTTAAACAGACCTTGGATATAGCTTGAAAATTTGTTGTAGAGACTGTACAGGGAAGATCAATCCATCAATGATGTTCATATCAGTGTGCACTGTACCTCTAAATTACAGCGTAGTCATGCTATTGCAGGTGTTAAAGCAACACCCACACAACATCCATGGAACATTTCCCTGATGCAGAGTAACTCAACACAGCCATTCTCTCTGCGTTGCGTTACTCTGGATTTATGAAGCCTTGCATGGCTTCATTAATTGCATTTTGGACTTACGTTGTGCACACACCATGTTGCATGGTACAAGCGCGACACTACTCCACTCATGAATATTCCGCTCTGTGCAAGAAAGAGTGAACAGGTGATGGACATGTTTGTCACTTCACTGCATATCTTACACAAGACAATTCATCAAAAGCAATATGTCTACCTGGTGGTAATCATCATTGGCATCCTTAAGATGACCAAAAGGGATCATATACTGCCTGAAATCTCTAGCATGCCACAAATGCAAGATATTCAAGTATGTAGTCTCTCAGATGGAACTTGCTTTCAACTGAACTTGGTCGATACCCTTTCATAGGATTCAATTATGGCACACACCTCGGCTCTTCTAGTGCACCATATCAAACAGCGGCATCCTTCCTTTACACTATCTTCTCTATTTGATATCTCCAAACTTTAAGATGCAACTAAATACCACCAATTTAAAATGTGGTAACCCCTGATAAAATATTGCCTAAGAGCAACCTAAAGATGGAGCTATGTAGCTCTAACCAGGAATATTATAAAGTGGCTTGATGCCTCTCTAGGCCCATCCAACACAAAAACATCTAAATAAATGAGTGCACAAATACAATATTATGTACACCTATATATATATATATTTATGATGTATTATTTAACTCATGTGGTCATACGTTCATTTAAGGAGTAGAGAGGTGAGATTGAAGGTATGCACACTACCAAAGGGCCTCTTGGCATGGGGTTTTGTAGAGCTCTATGATATAGATGGGTAAGTCAATGGGTGCACATTTTAGTAATGGAAATTTAGTCACAGGCCATCGTGCTGTTAATCAAGGTGTTAACCAACACCATGATTCTCCGGGATAAAGGAATAAGGGCTGCACGAATACTGAGATGGAAGGGGGTGAAGCTGCTTGTCATGGGTACTTTGTGAGGTTGGTTGGCCCTTCATACGTCTCTGCAATTTCTATGTTGTTTGCACTTAATATACCAGAGGTTTACTGTACACCAGGCTGGCTGGGTATGGACCAAGTTCCAACAAGCCAATTTTGACTATGCTTCACGGGAAACAACTTTTACAACGCAGTCATTACATCGCACTACCTTTACCACGTAGTCTTTAGAACGCAACAGCCTTTACATAGCATGCCATTACAACGCAGCCATTACATCGCATGTCATTACAACGCAAGTCACTACATCACATACCATTACAATGTATACCATTACAACGCATAGTTTTTACCCTTACACTATCCAACACTTACCCTACTGTTGCACTCACTGGAATGGGAATAGTAATTTTTACCCCTACACTATCCAACACTTACCCTACTGTTGCACTCACTGGAGTAGGAATAGTATTTTTTACCCCTACACTATCCAACACTTACCCTACTGTTGCACGTACTGGAGTGGGAATGGTAATTTTTACCCCTACACTATCCAACACTTACCTTAAATGCAATGTAATAGTATGCATTGTAATGGTATGTGTTGTAATGGTATAATTCGATGTAATGGAATGCGTTGTAAATGTAGTTTCTAAAAATGCGTGGTGATGGCATGCGATGTGAAATCATGCGTTGTAAGGGATGTTGCGATGTAAAAACTGCATTGTAAAGGCATGCGTTGTCAATGTTTGTGTTGTAACGTCATACATTCGTGCTTCACAGGTCATGCTGGGAAGCGGAACCCTTGGGTGGCTAACATGGTACTGAATGGAAGTGTTTGGGCTTGTTAAGAAACCTTGCACTTTCTCTATGAACCCAGTGGTTGTGTAGCTCAGCTGATTGCCGTCAGTCAGAGGTTTTCATAAATAGATGTGTATTCATTCAGGAGCTGTCTGAACAATAAGGTATTCTGATTCTTTGTCTTGTCAGTCAGTCAGTTGGTTTTCCGACTAAATCATGTTACAGCTTACTTAACTCATGCAGATACATAACCCAGTGGTGGCTGGCATCTACTGAGGGTAGAAAGATGGACAAACTGTATGAAAATAGCGGAAAAAGAAAAACCCTCCCCGGATCGTGGCCGACAAGTCCTCCTCACAAACCTCTTCTGCTAGGACTGCAGTGCAGGCCGAAGCAAGCTCCTTCGACCAATCCTGCCCTGCTCACATGCTGTTAACCAGCATGTGAGCAGTGCCCTGATTAGTGGAAGCGACCTCTCCCGGCGCTCCCGAGGGCACTTGATGCTTGCACTTGCTCTCAACCCAGCTGTATTAAGACAGCTGGGTTGAGTGGTTGCGAATGAGTGGCTGGCTGTCTCAAAACGACCGGCCAAAGAGACATGAGCAATTTAAACAGTGCAAAGGCAGCCCTCTGCCCACCACTCCTCCCTACTGTCACTCAGCAGGCGCCGCCCCGTCCTGACGCTCAGTTCAGAACGGGACGATGAAAAATAAAATGGTCATTAATTACCATTTAATTTTTAATCTCTGGGGCTTTGGGGGGCACTTTAGTGAGGCAACGCTACTTCCTCCAATGGAGGAGCCGCCCCTGAATAAACATTTGTCTCTGGCCAAAAATACTTTAGATGGTACGGTCTGGTGTCTACTGGTATTGCATGATGAAACATTGATTGGCACACATCTGGGGAGTTGCAGTGGGTTTGGTTTAAGGAAATGTGTGTGCAGTTTCTATTTGAGCAACATATTCTGTCACATTAATCTTTGCTTGGGTACAGACCTAATGGCTAACAGTTGAGAAGCATAAAATAAACTGTGAGTCCTTCAGTTCTATTGTTGTTTTGTTTTATTTTAACCCCTTCAGCGCTGCGCGGATTTCCGCGCAGTGCTGAAGGTTCTGAGCGCGGGCGGGGCCATGACGGAACGGTTCCGTCATAAGCACAGCCCAACCGACGTGCATGACGGAACCGTTCCGTCATAAGCGTCGAAGGGGTTAACCACCTTCTGTCAAGATACAAAGCAGCCAATATTTTCACCATACAAATCCCAATGAGTGTACAAACAGCCTTTTAATCCGATTTTCGATTACAAATAGTGTGGAACTCCCGTGTTGTTTTCCCTTTCAAATTTCACCAAGAAACAAATGCGGAATTTGCACGCACAGGAATCACAGGTAGAACAAAATAGGGTAATCAGGTGCACGAACTCAATACATCCCTAGTTCAGGGGTGGAACACAGACCTCTGCAGCCCGAGGTGCAAGTGGGGGCCCAAGCCATTAAGGGGCCCCCCCAAGCCTTGAAAGGGCCCCATTCAGCGCAAGGCCAATGAATATTTATGAGAGCTGGGAAACTCAGGGCCGCCTCATCACATTTTGCAGGGGGCTTCATCATTGTGAGTTATGCCGCTGCCCTAACTAGGAGTGAACGCACAAAGGACCACAACCTTTGTAGTATTTTACACCTCTGTCCGTTCTTGTTCTTCTCCTCTTTCATCACCTGCAATGCCTCTAGAATGTTTCAGTGTGATGATGCTCTGTGGAATGTTGGGTGTCTCTCAAGAAAGGCACAGTTGAGATGGGCTGAGGGCTTGTACATTATTACTTCTGGACTCAACTACTTATCTTCAATAAATCAACATGAAATACCTCACCGTGTCCGACTTCATTACCACAACCTTTTGTAACAGAATTTGCGTCTCAGGTATAAATAAATGTCTACTATACTTGTTATCTATGCTGTGAATATTTACTGTTGTAAAGCACTCTGACTCAGATACTCTGTATAGACTTGTTATCTTTGATGTGAACATTCACTGTTGTAAAGCGCTCTGATACCTTCAGGTCTAGCTAGCGCTATATAAAACTCTTTAAATAAATAAATACCCAGGCTGTTTTACTGGACTAAAATACTGACCTGCTCTTATTGAGGTCTACAGTGGGCTCTTTTTCCTGTAGAAAGTACCCACCATTGAAAGATATTTCCTCCTTAAAATAATTCATGAAGCTGAAATGATTGCCAAGGAGGAGTCAGCGTTTTACTTCAGATGAAGGAGTTTAGTAATGGCTCTCAACCTCTGTCCCTTCCCAGGTATTTATCACTTTAATCTGATGTCAAGCCACATAAGAGAGAGCAGACATAAAACACATTCATGCAGAGCGCCTGGCTAATTAACTGGTGTTCAAGAGAGCAAGGCAGGAGTAAACAATCCCTCAGCCAGGGTCCTTAGCAATCACTGCCCCTAGTAATCATCTTGTGCTGTGTCCCACACTCAGCATGAGAGTGTGCACACTGAAAGGACTTTGCTAATCATTGTGTCCACCACCATAAAGGAAAAAATCATTTAATGGACTTAACGATAGACACTCACCTGCATAAGCAAGGCTTAGAAAAACTGCGATTTAATAAAGGCACGCAGACGGGTGCAGATCCTTCGAGCGCATGCAGATCTTTCCACACTGGGGCACTTATTTACAAGCCACTTGCCCGCTGGTGTGTCACTTTTTTAAGGGCACCGGTGGCGCAGTGTGCCTGCCCATATTTACAATGCCAAGTAAAGCCACCCTGCGTGGCTTTTCATGGACTTGTACATATGGCCCCCCTTACAAGCATTTGTCTGCGTGAAAGGGGAGTTCTAAGGGTGTTGCTGCAGGTGTTCCCACGCAACATCCATGGAATCTGACACATTCCCAGATTTACAAGGTTTCGTAAACCTGCAAATGCGTCAGATTCCTACGCCTCCCCAAGGGAGGCGTAAGGGAGGTGCAACGAGGAGAAATACCTTTATTTTTCCTTGCTTTTCCTTATTCATTTTTGCTGCATTCTGCACAAATATAGACAGAGAGAGAGGGGAGGGCCACATGTACGACCATCAGGGTTTGTGACTAGCAAATTGCGTTTGTTAGCGACTCGCAATTTGTGAGTCGCAAAACCTAATGTACAGCAGTTTCTAGGACACTGTTCGCGACTCCCAAATGGGTCACAAGGGGCATGCCTCATTACTATTCATGAGGAAGGTCGCAATTTGCGACACATTGGAAATCACTGGCACTCACAGGCAGGGCCGGACTGGGAACCACAACCGGCCCGGCAAAGTGCTCGGCCGCCCTCCCCGGGGGGAGGGGGGTGCCGCCGAGCTCTTTGCCAGGGCCGGTTTGCGGCCGATTTTGTTACAGGGCCGATTTTGCAGCTATGCTGCAAAAACGGCCCTGTAACAAAAACGGCCCCCAGGAGCCCAAAACCGGCCCCCACCAGTGCGGCGCACCGGGGGATTGCCCGGTGCCCGCTACGGCCAGTCCGGCCCTGCTCACAGGGGTGGTGGCCTGTTGGGGTCAGCCGACCACAATGTCTGTGACTGCTTTTTGAATAAAGCAGCTTAAATGAAGCTTGTTTTACTTAAAGGAAAACTGGATGTGTTTCAAAAATAAAAATGATTTTTTTAATTATTTTTTTTCAGAGTGGGCAGTGGTATGTAGGGCCACTGCCTGCTCTGAAAAATGTTGGTACCCTAGGGACCCCTTCCTGCTTGTGAATGGCTTAGCACCAATTTGAAATTGATGGTAACTGTGAATGTTCTGCGACCACATTCATGGTTGTAAACACTCCTACATGCCAGTACGAATCCCTCTTAGGAAGGGACGCCCTTGGCATGTCCCTTCCTAATAGGAGCTTGCAAACCCTATTTTGCAAGTCGGTAATAGGTTACCGACTCGCAAAATAGGGTTGGTAAATTTGAAAATGCCTTTGACCAGTTGCAAACGGCCCGGTGGGCCATTTGTGATGGGTAAAATGCATCGTACATCTGGTCCGAGAGAGAAAAAGAGAGAGAGGGAGAGGGAGAGCTTGATGTACTTACCTCATGATTTACAAAATCACGTGGTTTGCTAGTTACTGCCAGATGTTTTTTTACTATGTACTCTTTTGATTTTGATTTTGCCATTCATTCCAAATTGTATTGATGAGGTGATGGGTAAGGTGCATTCGCTCTTTCTTGCAATTCTCAATAACATTTAATAATGGTTTATAACTGCAAGCGCAGTCACATGCTACCTTAAATGAGGCAGTAACTCATTCACAAAGGGAAGCTGTCCCCGTTGCGCAGCTTACCTTTGGGAATTGTGTCCAGCGGTCTTAGAGGAAGGAGGCAGTGGTTGCACAATGTGTCCCTAAACAGAATTCTATCTTGTATTTGACAGCAGTTTCCCCTTTATGGAACACAGTTTTTTTTTATTTTTTTTAGAGTTTTACATAGCGCGAACTAGACCCGAAGATATCAGGTATCAGAGCACTTTACATGAACACCAGTTTTGTTACAGATGAACACACTCATTTTTGTTAGGCACGGGGGGGGAGATTAAGTGATTTGCCCAGAATCACAGGATGTTGAGCGTCCTTGCGGAGACTCGAACCCGATTCCCCAGCTTCAGGGTCGACCGCTGTAGCCGTAAGGCTACATCCTCTAATAGTTGGTTTTAAAAAAATGTTGCCTGTACGGGAATGCAAACGCGGGACTGAGGGTCTGGTGTTCTTTGCAGATCACCATGCCTGTGTTCATAGCCAATTTCAGGGTGTCACAAATAGTCACATTTCCTAAGTAATTCTCAAGTCAAAATGATCTACGTAACCCCTGCAGAGGGGTAATTTATGGTGGGACTGATTCTTACAAACGTCACATTGCAAAATTACAGGTACGTTACAATACGTTCTTGCACAATTTGCACCCACTTTTTGCGATCTGCCTCCTGGTACCCAACTGGCTTCACACCCCAGCTGAGTACACAGGCCCAGTCACCAACGTTCACCATCGACCGAAACCCCTCACGCAGAAAACATGCTGCCAAAAAGACCAAAACAGCATGGTTCCAGCTCTTTCCCCTGAAATAAATGTAACCTTTTTTACCTGGAGAAACTTGGAGAGGCAGTTCACATCCTCATCCTCTCCCAGCTACATGGAGGCAATCCGCTGCTAAACAGCATCGCAAAGACCACCCTCGCTCCCAAGTAAGGCACACTTAATGCAACAGCACAGTTAATCAAGGCGCTGAAGAATCTTACCACATCACCCTTCCTCCACACTGGTTTCACGTAAAAGTGGGGCTCAAGGTCATCTGCATTACTTACAAGGCCCTCTGCACCAAGACCACTGTCTACCTAGATAACAAATTAAAAATATCTGGAGGTCCATGCCAGGTGATGAGCTATGACATCACCAGATTAAAATCTACACCCTGCAGGAGACAGCAAACAAGCCTTCTAAGCCTACACCCATAAGATCTGGGACAACATCCTCTCTGACATCAGAACATCACTAACACTCCTACAAATCATGAAGAAACTGGAAACTCACCTTTATCAAGGAAAACTACCTTAGATGGGCGGACTTCTCACCTTCTCAGCAACTCTACCAACTTCTACCGCCCCCTCAGTATGAACACTGGGACTTGCCTCTTGCACAGCTTTCCATTGCCTGCCAGCTAGGTTTGTACTTTACAAATACCAAACATACATACACCCATACAACAATAAATATACTTAGTTGCAATGTAATGTTTCATGCAATGTAGTCACTTCAAATGTATTTATAGGAAAGAATTGCATGTGATTTAGTGACTCCAATGTAGTGTCTGTGAAATAGTGGCTTTCAATGTTGTTGACTTGAAATAGTGAAGATGCACAGGATAAACAGATGCGTGTCAAAAAGTATGTTTTTGTGGTGCATTGTGTAAACGTTTTTCTCAAGTGTTGCCTTCTTCTGGATATAAGTGCAGGTACAAGCCACTGTATTTTGGGATTGGAGTCACTTCTTTTCGAATACTGCAACTCCATGAATGTTACAACATCCTTCATTATCGACACTATTTAACAAAGTTGTGGAAGACTGTGTATCCTATATTCAAAATTGAATTAGCAATGTAAGATCTAGGACCATCATTAGACTCATGAGCCAGGAAGGAAGTATCAGGACCTTTCATGACAAGTGCACTACTGCACTATGGTTGAGAATAACAAGAGTGAATTGAAAGAAAAATGAGAAGGCTTTTTTTATGCATAATGTAGAGATTGACCAAAATCCTTTTGCAAAATACTGGGGGGAACACTCTGTGCATTATTAAAACTTTTTATGTATAGTTGATGTCATGAAGAAGGTTGTGCTGATTATTGTGCACTGAAACGTTTTATACTTTGCTGTATTGGATGGAACAACAACATACTTACATCTTTAAGTTACTGACTGTAATTGCATAGTGTCGCCTTTGCACCACAGACTGCTTTTAAAATGTATAAATGTTAGGTAGGTATATTTGAGTTTCGTCGAAGGTAAAGTTATGATAATTTTTATTATGCATTATTCTTGATTGTGTTGCAGCATTAATTATAAAAAAAAGAACAGTTTTAAAATAGAAATGATGTTGAGGTGATGTTGTAAAGTGGGAAACAAATTACAAATGACTAGATAAGAATATTTTAGATTTTTGTTGTTTGCTACCTTCAACTGTGGGAATCTTGTCGTTGAACATAGTAACTAGTATGTAAAGGACAATGTCATGCTTGCCACATCATACCAAGATCTGGAAACACAGGAAGAGGGAAAAGAAAGTTGGAGTGCTGGCACCATCCTTCTCATGCCTCGCATGTTAATCTTAAGCAATGCCCCACATTTCTCAAGCTATTCAGGTGCAAATTCAAAACTCATCATTTCCAAACCTAGTAATACGTCACCTCTAGATAATTGTAAAATGTGTTTACTCTTACGCACTATTAGAACATTGGAACGTTGGCAGCTCCATTGAAAACAATGGAGTGCTCCGGGCTTATAATGGCTGGTATAAGACCGGAGCTCCAACATTCCAATGTTTCTTTGTTCACAGCTCTGGCTGTGAAGGAAGGCTTCAGGGTGCCTGAGGGGATTTGAATCCCCTTGCGCTCCCTGAAGGCTTTGTTTAATTTGTTAGAACATTCTGCCCTCTAGTGGCAGAATGTTCTAATAGCCTTATAGCCCTTCGTAGCAGGGCTATACTGGCAATTAAAGTCCTGCTGCTTTGTTAAAGTCCCTCGCCTTCGTCTTGGGCCTTTAACGATGTAGCGGGCCTTTAATAGCCGGTATAGCCCGCTACGGCGGGCTATAGGGCTATATTACTAACACACTTTGCTTTTTTTAGTTTACTCCCCACTATGCAGATCTCGCCAAATCTGTATATATCAGAGTGTACTCATGGATCTAATATGAATTATTATGCTGTTTACCTTTTCCCAGCCAACATGTATATGAAGTCAGCAACTTTCTGCGGAATTCCTCTCAACCACCTGGAAGCAATTACGTTGTGCAATGTGTGTTATAGTAATAAATAAACAAAAACATAAACATTCAATTCCAAAAGACATAGGCTAGGCATGCCATGGACTTTCATGAGCTTTGTATACAGTAATTAATCTCTGCAATGGAAGTGCAGGCGTAACCCACTCCCTTCCAGTGATTTACGATTTGTTTCTAGCAATAACGGAAATCAGGCCTCATAACTGGTCAACATGCTGAAGTACTGGCTCTTACATTACCTTTAAGTACAACAATACCACTTTAAGATGAGGTCTGGCAATATGACTGCAGCTGCAATAGAATATATTGGGTAGGCAGACAAAGTGGCATTAACTTCTAAATGTGCCAACGTAGAGAACAGGCACAACAATACCCTCAGAAAAGTTATATAAATAAGCAGTCATTATATCAGCATCAATCTGTTCACCTGGTCAGAATTTGTAGCAAATGGAATTATCAATCAGTCTGTGCTAATACCAGAAATAAGTGTATGGCCAACGAAGTGTGTGGCCACAACCCCTGCTCAAAAATGCAATACTTCTACAATGCAGTATGCACATTTCTGTACCTTTTAAAGCTTTCTTTTTTCCACCAGCATTGGGTGCTATTTTCTTTTGAATATTAGAACTAGAAACAGAACCCATACCCCTCATTCACTCCCATTTGGATGTTGGGAAGGGACTCCCTTCTTTGGACTGATCTACTAATCTTTACTCTCCATACAACCAAGATAATGCCTCCCAATGACAAAAGAGATTACAAGCTGTGAAAACCCTTTAAATCGTCCATTATATATCTGTATACCCATTATATATATGCACTGTTTATGACCTCACCTATAACATCACTCATTACCTGTTCTATGACATCACCGGTTACATCTCAAATTACATCAATGATGAGATCACTGATGGCATCATCCAATGAATGTGTTAGTTTGTTATATAGTTTACATAGTGGCGGGTAACTACCATACAACTTTTCTACCTAATTTTCTAAAGCCTGTGTCCAGCTAAGCGGTATAAATGTTTACAAAACGTTTGTGCTCCTAATGCTCCACATGTTTTTATAAGTATTAAACACATTATAAATCTTTGAATTGAAGAATAACTCTACAGGTGACAGTTGGCTTGTGTTCATTATGTTTGTTGGAAACGGCCCTTTTTGCAGGGGTTATCCCCAAACTTTTTGCTTCTTCCTCCTTTATTTTTTCTGACCCGTGGTTGTTGGCAATAGAACTCTGGGCACTTTACCACTGCTGATCAGTGCTAAAGTGCATATGCTCTCTGTATAAATTGTTATATTGATTGGTTATCCATGATTGGTATATTTGTTTCACCTGTTAGCCCCTAGTAAAGTGCACTGAGTGTGCCAGGGCTGGTGATTCAAATGCTACTAGTGGGCTGCAGCACTGATTGTGCCACCCACAGGAGTAGCGCTAAAATGATGTCTTAGGCCTGCTTGCAGTGCCTATGTGCAGTCCAGGACTGCCATGTCGACCTGGCCAGTGCACCCACTGACCAGGCCTTATCCTTCCCTTTCTGTACATGTCAGGCATCCCTAAGGTGGCCCTAGGTCCCCCCCCTGGGCTGGGTGCAGTGTATCTGAAAGGTAGGGCATGCACTGAGGTGTGTAACATGCCCTGGTAGTGAATTACAGCCATTTTCGTTTTTCACTGCTGAGAGGCTATCTTGCCCATAGGATAGAATGGGGAAGGCTGTTTACATGCCTATCTTCCCATAAGGGCAAGATAGAAAATCCAAGTTTGGTATCTCTGTGTTCAAAATTTAATTATACATCTTTTTAGCAAGTTGGTTTT
Organism: Triturus cristatus; assembly: GCF_964204655.1. Classification (NCBI taxonomy): domain Eukaryota; kingdom Metazoa; phylum Chordata; class Amphibia; order Caudata; family Salamandridae; genus Triturus; species Triturus cristatus. Next base: position 887,498,176 of record NC_140594.1, read on the forward strand.
TAAATTCACTGTGTGAGAATAGCACTTTTTAGAAAGTAGCTATTCTCCTGTTTAACCTTCCTGTGTGCCTGTGTGCTGGTTGGCTGACTGGTGTCATGTGATGGGCTAGGTGGCTCCAGGAGCCTGGATGAGTCAGCAGCAGGGTGAATAGGGAGATCTGCTTTAGATGGGTGGGAGGAGTAGTCCCTGGGTTTGAATAGGGCTGCCCCTGACAAACACAATGCTGGCTCCACCCCCTGCTGGCCAGGCTGAGGACTCTGCTGAGCGTCTAACGACCCTGCCCCTCACTCTGAAAGGAACCAGGTGCTCCAGAGCAGAGCACACCCAGGAACCGGTTTGAGCAGGGGAATCCCCCCACTGGAACAAAGAGAGACAAAGACTTGGAGGGGTATAAGAAGAGGACCCCAGACACCTAAACTTTAGATTACTTTGGAACTAAGAAGAAACCTCTGCCAAGGAGAAAGCTGAAAAGAACTGAAGAGGAGAAGACTGCCTGCTTGCTGTTTTGCTTTGCTGCCAAGGAGAGGGGAAGGACTTTGCTGTGTCCCCTTCTTTTGATTCTGTTTTCCAAGGGCCTGAGAAGAGCTGGCTCCCTGTTAAGAAGTCCCAGGAACAAAAGGACTTCACCACCAGCTCCCCTGGAACTCTGCTGAGAGAGTTCTGACCTGCCTTGGAGTGCTTGCCCAGTCTTGGGGCCTCAGGAGGTCGTTTTGCTGTGTTTGGGAGCTGGGAAGCAGAAGCGTGAACAAGAGTGACTGGTACCCAACGCATCATCCGATTGCGTGTCGCAAGACGAGAGTGCGAGGAAAATTTCATCGCGGCACCATCGCAACACGCAGGGTCCCCGCATCGCCGAGTGCGTCGAGCATCGTCCCGAAGCGTGAAGATTCCGGCCATTGCGAGGGTTGTCGCAGAACCAGTTTGCGAGCCGCACCACTGCCGGTGCGTGAAAAGTCTCCAGTCATCGGGTGCGTCGACGCAGAGTCCCGTTCCGTGGCGCATCGAGAGTTGCGGCGCCGGAAGGCAACGCTGCGCCACGCATCGCACCACATCGAAGAGTGTCGCATCGAACCTGTGCGTGAAGCTTCCCCCCAAGAAACCTACGCAACGAAGGCCAAAGTCATCGCATCCTCCCCCTACAGATCGGAGCCGGCGCATCCACCTCTGCTGCGTGAAGCAGGGCTGCTGCAAAGCCTCCCCAGGATCTCAGGAGTATCGCATCGCCTTTGCCATCTTCCTTGTTATAGCTTTTGGGAACCTTATCGCAACTACAGGTACTGTTGGGCACGAAAGTGTCGCATTTTGTGCATTGAGAGTCGCATTGTGCAGGACACTGATTTTGACATCCTGGAGTACTTTCTGCAAACTCTTGAACTATTTTTAAAGTAACCTTTTTAATTGTAGTTTGGTTTTTCTGTAATATTTGGTCTTGTGAAGTTTTTAGTAAAGATACCTTATTTTTCTAAAACTGGTGTGGAGTAAATCTGTGGTGTTTTCACTGTGTTACTGTGAGTGTTGGTACAAATACTTTACACATTGCCTTTGATAGCCTAGACTGCTCAGGCCAAGCTACCTAGAGGGTGAGCAGGGGTTATCTTAACAGTGTATCCCCCTTTCCCTGACTAGAAGCAAGGGTCCCTACTTGGACAGTGGTACCTACCCTGCCAACTAGAGACCCCCAGATCCAACATTGGTGGTCAGCGGTGAGGATTGAACCTGTATTTGTACTTGACCCACAGTAATTGGTGTACATCACTAGGAGAGCAGACCATTACACAGCCACATACTGCTGATTGATTATTTTTTGGTTCTATTTTTGAGGTAACTCTTGAATTATCATGGCTCCAAGTGAGAAAGCAGCCAGTGTAGAAGGAGAGCTAGAGTTCACCATTGGAGATCTGTGTTCATACAAGGTGGAGGAGCTCAAGCAGTTCTGCAAGGATTTTGGTTGTCCCATAAAAAGCAACGCCAGAAAGGAAGAGCTACAGGAGATTCTGAAAACATGGTGGGAGGGTAAAGAGGCTGAGGAAGCAGATGATGATAGTGAAGGGAATGGGTTTGGGGCAGATGATTTGCCATTGGGCAACCCCACCAGCGGGGCGGGGAGCCACCATTCCAGCAGGGGTCTTTCCCCAGCAGAGGAGTTACAAGAGAATCAAAGAATCAGAGAACATGAGCTGGAAGTAATGAAAATGGAAATGGCAAAGGAGGAGAGCAAGAAGATGTATGCCTTGGAAGAATTGAAATTGACCTTGGCACATGAATTAAGAATGAGGGAGCTTGATTTGGAGCTCGAGAGGCTTGAGGCCATGAGTGTCTCAGCTGAAGAAGAATGGTTAGCTCAAGAAGTGAGCTTTGCTGAGTTGGAGGTGGAGTCCAGCTCAGATGGTGGCAGCAAGATTGTAATATCCAGTGCTGAGGGAGAGGTACAAACACCCAGAGATGTGGCGCCTAACTTGAGGGAGGGGGTTGACATACACCAGGGGGTTCAGGTTTATGATGTAGTTCCAGTGGAGTGCAGTGTCCCTGAAGTGGATTGGGGAACTGGCACAGGGGACCATATTCCTAGTGGTGGGAGGGACACTCTACTGATCCTAGATGAGAGGCACAGGGAGAGGGGTTCCCCCATGGTAGAACCCTTGGTGTGTGAGTGTGGAGACTGCCCAGAAGAGTGTGAGTTGTGTGACAGAGACAGTCAGATACTGTCTTGCCAATCTCAGGAGAGTGGTGTGGGGTACTTGTGTGAGGCACTGGAGGGTGAGGCAAACGGTAGCTTGGTTAACAACTGTGGGGGGCTGTGTGATTCATTTGTTGGAGAGCATATTTTAAGTCCCTGTTTTCCCGAGCTATGCCAACACCCGGTGGAGTGTGAGTTCTCTGGTTCCAGAGAGCTTGCGTTGGAGGCAGACCTTTGGTTGGATGTCAAAAGGTCTGGAGAGGCATTGGGGAGTGATCCCAAAAGGAGTGGCCCGGATATCTTCCAGACCTGTGAGGTGGAAGAGGTTCAGTGTAGCCCAGTTAGGTCCCAGTGTAGTAGGAGGGGTGTAGGGGCTCACGTCCTGTCTCAGTGGAGAAGGGGTGAGTGTGGGACTGTGGGTCCCAAGGTGCCCGAAACCCAGTCTCAGGGCCTGGAGGGTTCCTTAAGGGAACACCAGGTTGGGGGCCTAGACAGTGCTAGTAGGCCATTTGAGGAGGATCTCCTAGTGTCAGGAGAACCTGGAGCCTCTCTAAACAGAGCTCCAGTGGTTCTGGTGTCTGGCGGTACCGCTCCAGTTGGGAGGGTGCAGAAGTCCAGACTGAGGGGTGAGAGGGGGGTGTGTTCCCCAGTGGAAGAACCAGTGGGTCAGGGACCTGCCAGAAGGGCTGAGTCCCCTAGGAGTGACCATGGTGACACCACTTCTGTCCTGGGGGATCTTCGCGCACTGTCAGGTGGACAGGGGCCGGGAGATCTGCGCCAGGCAGACTGTCACGAGACACATGAGTCATGTGTCACCCTCGGGGAGATACTGTGTGAGTCCCCAGAAGTCCTGGCATGCCAGGCAGGTGTGCAACCGCAGGGTTTAGTCCCTGGGTTGGGAGGCCAGGTTCAGGATCTGCCTGACCTGGGGGGAAGGACATCTGTAAGCTGTGTCCTGACCGGTTTGGCTTCCAGGGATACCACTCCAGTGGGGAGGGTGCAGCTCTCTGGAAGGGGGTGCAGAGGGAGAGAGTCCTCGCCTCTGACCCCTGTGCAACCTGAGGGTTTAGACCCTAGGTTGGAAGACCAGTTGCTGGAGAGAGGTCCTGAACTGGAGGGAGGGACATCTGTAAGCAGTGTCTCTACCAGTTTGTCTTTGAGGTGTACCGCTCTGAGTAGGAGGGTGCAGAATTCTGGAAAGGGGTGCAGAGGGAGGGAGTCCTCGCCTCTAACCCCGGTTCGCCTAGAGGGTTTAGACCCTAGGTTGGAGGGCCAGGTCCGGGGTGTCCCCCCTGACCTGGAGTCCCAGTTGCAGGATAGAACCCCTGAACTGGTGGGTGAATGGAGCAGGACACCTGCCACAGGTGCCCTGACTATTCTAGAAGGGGGTACCACTCCAGGTGGGAGGGTACAGAGCCCCAAGGAAGAGGAGGACCGGGTATGGAAAAGCCTCCCCCAGCCTCCTGTCGAGCCACCGGATACAGGCCCGGGGCTGGTCGGTCAGTGCCAGGTCGTCAGACCCGACCTGACAGGGAAGGGAGTGGACAAAGGGTGCCGAGCACCTGGGGCTACCGCCCCCCACCCTCTGAAGCCACAGGGGTTTGAGGGCCCTGAGAGGAATAAGGCCTGGGCCTCATCCCTGACCACTGTCAGTGGTCACTGCGGCTTGCTGTCTGTCTGTTGGGACACACCTGTGAGCAAGTTAAGGCTAGGTGCTGCACAGGTGGTGTCCACAGGTGAAGAGAAGGGTTCCACATGGGTTGGCTTGGTGGACCCTGAGAGTATGGATGGAGAGATCCAACCAGGTTCAGGAAGGCGTAGAACAGGAATAGTGCCCTGCTGTTTGGCCCAGTTTCCGTGTTCTATCGCCCTAAGCAAGGAATCCCATCGAGGTATCGCTTGGTCTACCCTGGCTTTAGGCTGGAAGGGGGTTGTGTTGGAAACGGCCCTTTTTGCAGGGGTTATCCCCAAACTTTTTGCTTCTTCCTCCTTTATTTTTTCTGACCCGTGGTTGTTGGCAATAGAACTCTGGGCACTTTACCACTGCTGATCAGTGCTAAAGTGCATATGCTCTCTGTATAAATTGTTATATTGATTGGTTATCCATGATTGGTATATTTGTTTCACCTGTTAGCCCCTAGTAAAGTGCACTGAGTGTGCCAGGGCTGGTGATTCAAATGCTACTAGTGGGCTGCAGCACTGATTGTGCCACCCACAGGAGTAGCGCTAAAATGATGTCTTAGGCCTGCTTGCAGTGCCTATGTGCAGTCCAGGACTGCCATGTCGACCTGGCCAGTGCACCCACTGACCAGGCCTTATCCTTCCCTTTCTGTACATGTCAGGCATCCCTATGGTGGCCCTAGGTACCCCCCTGGGCTGGGTGCAGTGTATCTGAAAGGTAGGGCATGTACTGAGGTGTGTAACATGCCCTGGTAGTGAATTACAGCCATTTTCGTTTTTCACTGCTGAGAGGCTATCTTGCCCATAGGATAGAATGGGGAAGGCTGTTTACATGCCTATCTTCCCATAAGGGCAAGATAGAAAATACAAGTTTGGTATCTCTGTGTTCAGAATTTAATTATACATCTTTTTAGCAAGATGGTTTTTAAATTCACTGTGTGAGAATAGCACTTTTTAGAAAGTAGCTATTCTCCTGTTTAACCTTCCTGTGTGCCTGTGTGTTGGTTGGCTGACTGGTGTCATGTGATGGGCTAGGTGGCTCCAGGAGCCTGGATGAGTCAGCAGCAGGGTGAATAGGGAGATCTGCTTTAGATGGGTGGGAGGAGTAGTCCCTGGGTTTGAATAGGGCTGCCCCTGACAAACACAATGCTGGCTCCACCCCCTGCTGGCCAGGCTGAGGACTCTGCCTCTGCTGGCACAAAGAAGGCTCCACCTCCTGCTGAGCGTCTAACGACCCTGCCCCTCACTCTGAAAGGAACCAGGTGCTCCAGAGCAGAGCACACCCAGGAACCGGTTTGAGCAGGGGAATCCCCCCACTGGAACAAAGAGAGACAAAGACTTGGAGGGGTATAAGAAGAGGACCCCAGACACCTAAACTTTAGATCACTTTGGAACTAAGAAGAAACCTCTGCCAAGGAGAAAGCTGAAAAGAACTGAAGAGGAGAAGACTGCCTGCTTGCTGTTTTGCTTTGCTGCCAAGGAGAGGGGAAGGAATTTGCTGTGTCCCCTTCTTTTGATTCTGATCTCCAAGGGCCTGAGAAGAGCTGGCTCCCTGTTAAGAAGTCCCAGGAACAAAAGGACTTCACCACCAGCTCCCCTGGAACTCTGCTGAGAGAGTTCTGACCTGCCTTGGAGTGCTTGCCCAGTCTTGGGGCCTCAGGAGGTCGTTTTGCTGTGTTTGGGAGCTGGGAAGCAGAAGCGTGAACAAGAGTGACTGGTACCCAACGCATCATCCGATTGCGTGTCGCAAGACGAGAGTGCGAGGAAAATTTCATCGCGGCACCATCGCAACACGCAGGGTCCCCGCATCGCCGAGTGCGTCGAGCATCGTCCCGAAGCGTGAAGATTCCGGCCATTGCGAGGGTTGTCGCAGAACCAGTTTGCGAGCCGCACCACTGCCGGTGCGTGAAAAGTCTCCAGTCATCGGGTGCGTCGACGCAGAGTCCCGTTCCGTGGCGCATCGAGAGTTGCGGCGCCGGAAGGCAACGCTGCGCCACGCATCGCACCACATCGAAGAGTGTCGCATCGAACCTGTGCGTGAAGCTTCCCCCAAGAAACCTACGCAACGAAGGCCAAAGTCATCGCATCCTCCCCCTACAGATCGGAGCCGGCGCATCCACCTCTGCTGCGTGAAGCAGGGCTGCTGCAAAGCCTCCCCAGGATCTCAGGAGTATCGCATCGCCTTTGCCATCTTCCTTGTTATAGCTTTTGGGAACCTTATCGCAACTACAGGTACTGTTGGGCACGAAAGTGTCGCATTTTGTGCATTGAGAGTCACATTGTGCAGGACACTGATTTTGACATCCTGGAGTACTTTCTGCAAACTCTTGAACTATTTTTAAAGTAACCTTTTTAATTGTATGTTGGTTTTTCTGTAATATTTGGTCTTGTGAAGTTTTTAGTAAAGATACCTTATTTTTCTAAAACTGGTGTGGAGTAAATCTGTGGTGTTTTCACTGTGTTACTGTGAGTGTTGGTACAAATACTTTACACATTGCCTTTGATAGCCTAGACTGCTCAGGCCAAGCTACCTAGAGGGTTTGCAGGGGTTATCTTAACAGTGTATCCCCCTTTCCCTGACTAGAAGCAAGGGTCCCTACTTGGACAGTGGTACCTACCCTGCCAACTAGAGACCCCCAGATCTAACAATGTTGCACACACGTTTTTTGGTATTGCGGAAAAAGTTTCCAGTTGGGCAAAAAGTCTACGTACTACATACTAAGTATTGTAAGCAGCCTTAAGTTATTGAACAGAATCGCCTCAGCAAGACAATTTCTACTTAACATAGAAGACTGTGTGCACCAGGTACTAACCTATGTACATGTGCTTGTGTTTCTTCAAAAGATGGGTTATCTGTAAAGATTTCACCAGAGTTTGAAGGCTTCTGGAAGTATTTATCCATGTGGACGATGTGATCCAGAGGGAGCCCTAACAAGCTTTTGTAAAGGAATCAAATTTCCCTGAAACATCGCAAATTTCTAATGCCGTATTTTGAGTATAAAATCTCACCAACCAAAGAAGGTAACAGGGCTGTCTGATTCCCACCGCCTTTTCCTTCAATTTCTCCACCTATTGTACAAATGCCTCTTGCCACCAAAACATGTAGATGAGGCTCAGTTACTGAAACACGTAGATGAGGCTCAGTTACTGAAACTGAAACATCTGGATGAGGCTCAATTACTGAAATATGGAGATGATGCTCAGTTACTGAAACATGTAGATGAGGCTCAGTTACTGAAACACATGGATGAGGCTCAATTACTGAAACATGTGGATGAGGCTCAGTTACTGTAACATGTAGATGAGGCTCAGTTACTGAAACATAGATGAGGCTCAGTTACTGAAACTGAAACACGTGGATGAGGCTCAGTTACTGAAACATGTAGATGAGGCTCAGTTACTGAAACGTGGGTGAGGCTCAGTTACTGAAACATGTGGATGAGGTTCAGTTACTGAAACACGTGTTTGATGCTCAGTTACTGAAACGCCTGGATGAGGCTCAGTTACTGAAACTGAAACATGTAGCTGAGGCTCAGTTACTGAAACATAGATGAGGCTCAGTTACTGAAACTGAAACACGTGGATGATGCTCAGTTACTGAAACATGTAGATGAGGCTCAGTTGCTGAAACATGTAGATGAGGCTCAGTTACTGAAACACGTGGATGAGGCTCAGTTACTGAAACATGTAGATGAGGCTCAGTTACTGAAACATGTAGATGAGGCTCAGTTACTAAAACATGTAGATGAGGCTCAGTTACTGAAACATGTAGATGAGGCTCAGTTACTGAAACATTTGGATGAGGCTCAGTTACTGAAACGTGTAGATGAGGCTCAGTTAATGAAACATAGATGAGGCTCAGTTACTGAAACTGAAACACATGGATGAGGCTCGTTTACTGAAACATGTAGATGAGGCTCAGTTACTGAAAAATGCAGATGAGGCTCAGTTACTGAGACATGTGAATGAGGCTCAGTTACTGAAAAATGTGGATGAGGCTCAGTTACTGAAACAGAAACATGTAGATGAGGCTCAGTTACTGAAACATAGATGATGCCCAGTTACTGAAACTGAAACACATGGATGAGGCTCAGTTACTGAAACATGTAGATGAGGCTCAGTTACTGAAACATGTAGATGAGTCTCAGTTAATGAAACATGTGGATGAGGCTCAGTTACTGAAACATAGATGATGCCCAGTTACTGAAACTGAAACACATGGATGAGGCTCAGTTACTGAAACGTGGATGAGGCTCAGTTACTGAAACATGTAGCTGAGGCTCAGTTGCTGAAACATGTAGATGAGGCTCAGTTACTGGAACATGTGGATGAGGCTCAGTTACTGAAACATGTGTATGAGGCTCAGTTACTGAAACATGTGTATGAGGCTCAGTTACTGAAACATGTAAATGAGGCTCAGTTACTGAAACATGTAGATGAGGCTCAGTTACTGAAACATGTAGATGAGGCTCAGTTACTGAAACATGTAGATGAGGCTCAGTTAATGAAACATGTGGATGAGGCTCAGTTACTGAAACATGTGGGTGAGGCTCAGTTACTGAAACGTGTAGATGAGACTCAGTTAGTGAAACATGTAGATGAGGCTCAGTTACTGAAACGTGGATGGGGCTCAGTTACTGAAACATGTAGATGAGGCTCAGTTACTGAAACATGTAGATGAGGCTCAGTTACTGAAACACATGGATGAGGCTCAGTTAGTGAAAAATGTAGACGAGGCTCAGTTACTGAAACTTAAACACATGGATGAGGCTCAGTTACTGAAACTGAAACATATGGATGAGGCTCAGTTACTGAAACATGTAGATGAGGCTCAGTTACTGAAACATGCAGATGAGGCTCAGTTACTGAAACATGTGAATGAGGCTCAGTTACTGAAACTGAAACACATGGATGAGGCTCGGTTACTGAAACATGTAGATGAGGCTCAGTGACTGAAACGTGTGGATGAGGCTCAGTTACTGAAACTGAAACATGTAGATGAGGCTCAGTTACTGGAACATAGATGAGGCTCAGTTACTGAAATTGAAACACATGGATGAGGCCCACTTACTGAAACATGTAGATGAGGCTCAGTTACTGAAACATGTAGATGAGTCTCAGTTACTGAAACATGTGGATGAGACTCAGTTACTGAAACATAGCTGAGGCTCAGTTACTGAAACATGTGTATGAGGCTCAGTTACTGAAACATGTGTATGAGGCTCAGTTACTGAAACATGTAAATGAGGCTCAGTTACTGAAACATGTAGATGAGGCTCAGTTACTGAAACATGTAGATGAGGCTCAGTTACTGAAACATGTAGATGAGGCTCAGTTAATGAAACATGTGGATGAGGCTCAGTTACTGAAACATGTGGGTGAGGCTCAGTTACTGAAATGTGTAGATGAGACTCAGTTAGTGAAACATGTAGATGAGGCTCAGTTACTGAAACGTGGATGGGGCTCAGTTACTGAAACATGTAGATGAGGCTCAGTTACTGAAACATGTAGATGAGGCTCAGTTACTGAAACACATGGATGAGGCTCAGTTAGTGAAAAATGTAGACGAGGCTCAGTTACTGAAACTTAAACACATGGATGAGGTTCAGTTACTGAAACTGAAACATATGGATGAGGCTCAGTTACTGAAACATGTAGATGAGGCTCAGTTACTGAAACATGCAGATGAGGCTCAGTTACTGAAACATGTGAATGAGGCTCAGTTACTGAAACTGAAACACATGGATGAGGCTCAGTTACTGAAACATGTAGATGAGGCTCAGTGACTGAAAGGTGTGGATGAGGCTCAGTTACTGAAACTGAAACATGTAGATGAGGCTCAGTTACTGAAACATAGATGAGGCTCAGTTACTGAAATTGAAACACATGGATGAGGCCCACTTACTGAAACATGTAGATGAGGCTCAGTTACTGAAACATGTAGATGAGTCTCAGTTACTGAAACATGTGGATGAGACTCAGTTACTGAAACATAGATGAGGCTCAGTTACTGAAACAGCTAGATGAGGCTCAGTTACTGAAACATGTAGATGAGGCTCAGTTACTGAAACATGTGGATGAGGCTCAGTTGCTGAAACATAGATGAGGCCCAGTTACTGAAACTGAAACATGTGGATGAAGCTCAGTTACTGAAACATGTAGACGAGGCTCAGTTACTGAAACATGTAGATGAGGAACCAGTTACTGAAACATGTGCATGAGGCTCAGTTACTGAAACATGTGGATGAGGCTCAGTTGCTGAAACATAGATGAGGCCCAGTTACTGAAACTGAAACATGTAGATGAGGCTCAGTTACTGAAACATGTGGATGAGGCTCAGTTGCTGAAACATAGATGAGGCCCAGTTACTGAAACTGAAACACGTGGATGAGGCTCAGTTACTGAAACATGTAGATAAGGCTCAGTTACTGAACACGTAAATGAGGCTCAGTCACTGAAACGTAGAGGAGGCTCAGTTACTGAACACGTAAATGAGACTCAGTTACTGAAACATGAAGATGAGGCTCAGATACTGAAACACGTAGGTGAGGCTCAGTTACTGAAACATGGATGAGGCTCAGTTACTGAAACTGAAACACGTGGATGAGGCTCAGTTACTGAAACATGTAGATGAGGCTCAGTTACTGAAACATGTAGATGAGGCTTAGTTACTGAAACATGTGGATGAGGGTCAGTTACTGAGACGTGTAGATGAGGCTCAGTTATTGAAACATGTAGATGAGACTCAGTTGCTGAAACACGTAGATGAGACTCAGTTACTGAAACATGCAGATGAGGCTCAGTTACTGAAACATGTGAATGAGGCTCAGTTACTGAAACTGAAACACATGGATGAGGCTCAGTTACTGAAACATGTAGATGAGGCTCAGTGACTGAAACGTGTGGATGAGGCTCAGTTACTGAAACTGAAACATGTAGATGAGGCTCAGTTACTGGAACATAGATGAGGCTCAGTTACTGAAATTGAAACACATGGATGAGGCCCACTTACTGAAACATGTAGATGAGGCTCAGTTACTGAAACATGTAGATGAGTCTCAGTTACTGAAACATGTGGATGAGACTCAGTTACTGAAACATAGCTGAGGCTCAGTTACTGAAACATGTGTATGAGGCTCAGTTACTGAAACATGTGTATGAGGCTCAGTTACTGAAACATGTAAATGAGGCTCAGTTACTGAAACATGTAGATGAGGCTCAGTTACTGAAACATGTAGATGAGGCTCAGTTACTGAAACATGTAGATGAGGCTCAGTTAATGAAACATGTGGATGAGGCTCAGTTACTGAAACATATGGATGAGGCTCAGTTACTGAAACATGTAGATGAGGATCAGTTACTGAAACATGCAGATGAGGCTCAGTTACTGAAACATGTGAATGAGGCTCAGTTACTGAAACTGAAACACATGGATGAGGCTCAGTTACTGAAACATGTAGATGAGGCTCAGTGACTGAAACGTGTGGATGAGGCTCAGTTACTGAAACTGAAACATGTAGATGAGGCTCAGTTACTGGAACATAGATGAGGCTCAGTTACTGAAATTGAAACACATGGATGAGGCCCACTTACTGAAACATGTAGATGAGGCTCAGTTACTGAAACATGTAGATGAGTCTCAGTTACTGAAACATGTGGATGAGACTCAGTTACTAAAACATAGCTGAGGCTCAGTTACTGAAACATGTGTATGAGGCTCAGTTACTGAAACATGTGTATGAGGCTCAGTTACTGAAACATGTAAATGAGGCTCAGTTACTGAAACATGTAGATGAGGCTCAGTTACTGAAACATGTAGATGAGGCTCAGTTACTGAAACATGTAGATGAGGCTCAGTTACTGAAACATGTAGATGAGGCTCAGTTAATGAAACATGTGGATGAGGCTCAGTTACTGAAACATGTGGGTGAGGCTCAGTTACTGAAATGTGTAGATGAGACTCAGTTAGTGAAACATGTAGATGAGGCTCAGTTACTGAAACGTGGATGGGGCTCAGTTACTGAAACATGTAGATGAGGCTCAGTTACTGAAACATGTAGATGAGGCTCAGTTACTGAAACACATGGATGAGGCTCAGTTAGTGAAAAATGTAGACGAGGCTCAGTTACTGAAACTTAAACACATGGATGAGGTTCAGTTACTGAAACTGAAACATATGGATGAGGCTCAGTTACTGAAACATGTAGATGAGGCTCAGTTACTGAAACATGCAGATGAGGCTCAGTTACTGAAACATGTGAATGAGGCTCAGTTACTGAAACTGAAACACATGGATGAGGCTCAGTTACTGAAACATGTAGATGAGGCTCAGTGACTGAAAGGTGTGGATGAGGCTCAGTTACTGAAACTGAAACATGTAGATGAGGCTCAGTTACTGAAACATAGATGAGGCTCAGTTACTGAAATTGAAACACATGGATGAGGCCCACTTACTGAAACATGTAGATGAGGCTCAGTTACTGAAACATGTAGATGAGTCTCAGTTACTGAAACATGTGGATGAGACTCAGTTACTGAAACATAGATGAGGCTCAGTTACTGAAACAGCTAGATGAGGCTCAGTTACTGAAACATGTAGATGAGGCTCAGTTACTGAAACATGTGGATGAGGCTCAGTTGCTGAAACATAGATGAGGCCCAGTTACTGAAACTGAAACATGTGGATGAGGCTCAGTTACTGAAACATGTAGACGAGGCTCAGTTACTGAAACATGTAGATGAGGAACCAGTTACTGAAACATGTGCATGAGGCTCAGTTACTGAAACATGTGGATGAGGGTCAGTTGCTGAAACATAGATGAGGCCCAGTTACTGAAACTGAAACATGTAGATGAGGCTCAGTTACTGAAACATGTGGATGAGGCTCAGTTGCTGAAACATAGATGAGGCCCAGTTACTGAAACTGAAACACGTGGATGAGGCTCAGTTACTGAAACATGTAGATAAGGCTCAGTTACTGAACACGTAAATGAGGCTCAGTCACTGAAACGTAGAGGAGGCTCAGTTACTGAACACGTAAATGAGACTCAGTTACTGAAACATGAAGATGAGGCTCAGATACTGAAACACGTAGGTGAGGCTCAGTTACTGAAACATGGATGAGGCTCAGTTACTGAAACTGAAACACGTGGATGAGGCTCAGTTACTGAAACATGTAGATGAGGCTCAGTTACTGAAACATGTAGATGAGGCTTAGTTACTGAAACATGTGGATGAGGGTCAGTTACTGAGACGTGTAGATGAGGCTCAGTTATTGAAACATGTAGATGAGACTCAGTTGCTGAAACACGTAGATGAGACTCAGTTACTGAAAATGAAACATGTAGATGAGGCTCAGTTACTGAAACATGTGGATGAGGCTCAGTTACTGAAACATGTAGATGAGACTCAGTTACTGAAACATGTAGATGAGGCTCAGTTACTGAAACGTGGATGAGGCTCAGTTACTGAAACATGTAGCTGAGGCTCAGTTGCTGAAACATGTAGTTGAGGCTCAGTTACTGAAACATGTGGAGGAGGCTCAGTTACTGAAACATGTGGATGAGGCTCAGTTACTGAAACATGTGGATGAGGCTCAGTTACTGAAACATGTAAATGAGGCTCAGTTACTGAAACATGTAGATGAGGCTCAGTTACTGAAACATGTAGATGAGGCTCAGTTACTGAAACATGTAGATGTGGTTCAGTTACTGAAACACATGGCTGAGGCTCAACCACAGAGATACCAGGAACAAGCTCAACCACAGAGGTGCATTCGAACCCGTCAGAATCAGTACTGGCGAACATAGCCAAAATCCCGGTGTTTAATCTATCAGCACATCCGATGGATGACCCCACTGAGAAATTGCTCACTAGAGGATTATCATTTGTTCCGTCTATAACAATGAACAAATTTGAGCTAATGACAGACATCCATGCCTTCTTTCGTAAAATTAGACTCAAAAAATTATTTCAGAATAGAGATAAGATTGATCTCAACGAGAACTGCTCTGGCCTTAAACCACCATCTAATTTTACACCTACCATCGACCAAATAGGCAAAGAAGTAGAGCTCTTTGAAAAAGCTGTTTTCAACAAAATCGAAAAAACTATTAAATTTGTACCCCATCCTACTCACAACATCAGTAGCGAAGAAAAGAATGCCCTCACTATTCTGAAGAACAATAAAGACCTCACAGTAAAACCTGTGACAAAGGGGGAGGCATTGTCATCTTCAATACCTGTGACTACAAAAACAGGATGAATGTGCTTTTGGAGTCACCAAGACATTACTGAAGATCACCACCAATCCTGAACCCAAATTGAAACGCAGAATCCTCCAGGTTGTGAAAGCAGCCATTGAGAGAGAAGAAATCTGTGAAAAGGAAGCGGAATACCTTACACCCACATATACTCGGATCCCCATTATCTATGGAGTACCCAAAACTCACAAAAATCAAACTGATCCCCCTATGAGACCTATCGTTTCCACCATAGGATCGGCGACGGAACCGCTTTCTGAATACATCGATCGGTTCCTCCAACCCTTAGTTACCACACTTCAGTCCTGTGTGAAGGACACGGGGCATTTCATCTCCAAAATAGAAGGCCTTGAATATGATCAAGAAGGAGAAATATTAGTCACCATGGACATCGAGTCCTTACATTCTAATATTCCCCAAGGAGAGGCCCTGAGGGTAATCAAGGATATACTTGAATCAGAGACATCACTGCACAACAGCTCTTTCCTGATTCAATGCCTGGAAATTGTTCTGGAGGAAAATTTCTTTGAGTTTGATGGGGACTTTTACCATCAAGTCCAAGGAGTCAGTATGGGGGCGGCATGTGCCCCTAGTGTGGCTTGCCTATACATGGGACACATGAGAAGCGCAACATCTATAATGAATTGGCCCCATTCTATGAGAATATTCGCCACTGGTCACGCTTCATTAACAATATTTTCTTTGTCTGGAGTGGTGATCATGAATCACTTAACGAATTTATCTCATGGATTAACCTTGCTGACTCCAATCTTCGATTCACAGCACAAAGCAGTTTTGGGATGTATTTGGGGAACATGAAAACTCCCAGTTGAAGGTATCACTCTTCACAAAACCTACCTCTAGAAACACCCTACTCCATTTTGAGAGCTTTCATCCGAATAGCCAGAAATCTAGCATACCATTCAGTCAGTTTCTACGATTGCGTAGAACCTGTACATCAGTTAAAGATTACCTCGTCCACTTTGAGGTGATGAAACGAAAATTTATTCAGAGAGGGTATCCCAACAGGCTTGTGAGGGATGCACTCAAGAGAGCACGATTCTACAATCGGGATACGTTATTCACCCCAAAGGAGAAGGAGAGAACTGAAAAATTGGTATGCATTGTCAAACATTCATCCATTAACCATAAAATATGACAAATTGTCAATTTGCAATGGCACCTACTCAACTTAGACAATCAGACACCCAGTATTCCTAAGCCCCTGTTTGCGTTTCGGAGGAATAAGAACTTGAAAAACCTATTGGTCAGGGCTAAACTACCAGAACGCGACTCTGCGGTACAGAGATCTATTACAGGAAATGTTCCTGTTCTGGGACATCATAAGTGTGGGGGATGCCAGGCATGCCCCAATGCCATTGTGAATGACAAAATCACAATCAACAACCGGACTATCAACCTACACGAGATGACAAACTGTAAAACATCTAATTGTGTGTATGTCATCTTATGTCCCTGCAATATCCCCTATGTGGGAGAGACTGCCAGAGAATGTAAGATTCGGATAGGAGAACATAAGTCTAACATTAGGCGTAATAATCTCTCAGCCCCATTGGTGACCCACTGGATGGAAGTCAACCATACTGAAAAGGACTTGTGTTGGACTATACTGGAAAAGATTCGGACACAGAAAGGGACTGATACTAACATCACTCGGAAAAAACAGGAGGTCTTTTGGATTTTCTTTTTGAACAGTAAGACAAAGGGTCTGAATGAAGATCTGCCATGGGAAAACGCAATTATTTAATAAATCTCCTTGCGTTTCAACAATTTTCCTAGAATTCTGACGTCTATCTTTCTGACTTGATTAAGACCTGTGCTCCCCCACTCAACACTATTTCGTCCATCTAGAATAGTACCTATGGGGAATACTCCTGAATTGCTTTTGTTCCCATGACATTCTTTCCCGAAGTTTTGCCATGGGAAAATGCAATTATTTAATACATTTCTCCTGCGTTTCACCTATGTTCTTAGAATGCTGACGTCTATTTTTCTGACTTGACTAAGACCTGTGCTCCCCTTTCAAACACTATTTCGCCTATTCAAAATAGTACCCATGGGGAATATGCCTGAATTGCTCTTTCCTTGGATTTACATATTCTTATTTGTTCCTGCATTTGAACGCTGTGAGCCACTATCGGTTTCAGGTTATTTCTGTTTACAGGGTTTAATCCATTGCCGTCTTTTAGAATCTACCATCGTGACGTTTTTTACAAGCTCTATGAGCAGTATTTAAACAGCTGAGTTCACTTTGGCGGGCTGTTTTCTAACCTCCGTGCATCAAGGAAAGACGTGCCGGGAGAAGAGCACACTCTGGCTAAATAGTGTGAAGTTAGAAGAGTTTAGCGGGAAGAAGATGTGATCCCCTTTTTCCTCGATGCCTAGCAGCTATTACTGGTGAGTTCTTTATGGTACATGGAACCACTGAAATTGGAGTCATTTTGAACTGACACGTTCATTCTGAACGCTGACTGTACCTCCATTAACGTTTCAGATCATTAGGACCGCACGACCCATTACCAGTTTCGCTGCATTTGTGAAGCCTGCCTATCGTCTGATCAGAACTGCTTTCTTGCCAATAGTTAACTAACAAAGTAGGTGCTCCTTTCTTTTTTCGCCACCTTTAACTGCTGATTACTTTTGAATTAGCGTAAATCTTCATGTCTTTGGATAATCCGCTTATTAAGACGCTTGGCGTTCTATGTGTTCTTTGTGCAACCGTTTGAAATTCTTACGTAAAAGACCGTCGGATTTTCTGCCCAGGTAGATTTCAACGCTTCCGTCTGGGAGACCTTTTTTCATCTATGACGTTGCTCATGTTTTTATTTATTATCGCAAAATAGCAATCCAGAATCATTATCTTCTTTGTTCCTACACTTAGATTTACGATTCCTCTAGTGGACGGATGATTTTCCATCGCCCTGCTCGCCGTTTGAAGATTTTCTCAATCTGCTAACATGGCAACTTAAAAGTCCTTAGCCTAACGGTGAGCATTATCAAAGTTTTGCCTATTTCTACCCTCAAGCACCTCGGGCTCAATATTGCACCGCATATTTGTTATGTGGAATGTAATCGCCGTTTGTTAATTTAGACAGTTGTTCCAAATGTTTTTCTCCACTCCCTTGAATCTTGCTCGAAGTCCTTTTGACCCTTGGCCAATAATTGTGTATACTTTTTATCTTTAGCAAAAGGTGAAACACATGACACTTGTTTGCTATGCTTGGTTGGAATCTCAAAAAGTTTTACCTAGATATGTGGACATTAGTTCCTATTGTTTTTCTTCATTTTTAGTATATCCTTCTTCATTTTATTTATTCTCTTTTTTTTGTTGTTTATTCTATTGATCTATGTGTGCAGCTATCTTGTATAGCCTACCCATCTTGCTATCTACCACTCTTGCTTGTTGATATTCTATTGATCTATGTGTGCAGCTATCTTGTATAGCCTACCCATCTTGCTATCTACCACTCTTGCTTGTTGACCAGTTCTCATATTTATTATGAATAGAAAGTTATTCCTTATTGCTGTTTATATTAAGAAAATCTGGCTTAACAAAAATTAACTAGTATTTTGTCTTATTTTTGTTTATCACACAACAGGCCCCATGGACATCAGACACGGATAATTTCATGCCCTGAAGAAGGTGTTACCCCAGGAAAGGGGATGTTACACCGAAACGCGCGTCGGTGTTTTGAATTAATTTGTTCCTTAGTGTGATATTATATTAATGTTAACTTCATAGATTTATTGAAACTTTGTGACTTATCTCTATATATATCTAATCAAAGGACAATTTTTATCTTCCCCTTTTTTCTTTTTTGGTCACCTATTATTATCAATAGGATATTTATTTTCATCACTGACAGGGATAAAAACCAAATATGCCAGTTATTTTGGGCCTCTGAATTATTACTTTCCAGATTTCAGGATGTATGTTTAGTGTGTTTTCATGGTCTGTATGAGTCTAGTGAGAGTGAGAATGTTTGAATGATTTGTGTCTTAGATTGTCCATGGGAATTATTGACCTATAGGATCTCAATGTCCTCTGCCAGTTGAGTGTTTGTTAACATATGATTCATACATTCATGATTTGTTTCTAATCATTTTGAAAATAATTAAAATAATAAAAATGTGGTAACCTGATTTGTGTCACTATTTGCATGCTTGGTCCAGCAAGAGTGGTTCACCTTAGAAATTGACTTAATTGCGTCTTGTCAAATTACACAGGTATAGCAGACCTCTTCTTGTTGATTTCTGATTTATCCCCTGCTGCTTTACCTCTATCCGTTTAGGGGTTCCCCTTTTGTAGTGGTTGAGGCTCAGTTAGTGAAACATGTAGACGAGGCTCAGTTACTGGAGCGTCCATTAAAGAGGAGCGCTTCGAAGATGTCTTCTCAATCTAGCACTGTCGCCTCGCGGCCTGACTTAAAGGTGCTTCAGTAATAGTTGGAATCCATTGCAAATGAAGTAAGGCACAGCTTATGGATAAACAGTGAAAAATACATACAAAGTAGAGGTTCACTGCCGGAGATAAAGCAATTTGAGAAAAAGGCGTGCTGAAAAAAGTGAAACACTTGAAACAACAGAAATGTGGAGAGTAGAGAAAGCCCCAATGGTAATCATCTTGTCTCTTTTACCAGCGAAGCCTGAGCCATTAAGAAAGCTAATGATTACTTTCGCACCAAGTGTAGTCTTTTTGAGCGAGTCAAGTACCCTCATTACTTGAGCGTTTCTAATAAGTCCTGGGCTCATCATTCGAAACAATTGCTCTCTGTAACAAGAACCAGCAATTACTGCCACAACAGGGAGTCATGTTTGGGACAGAGTCGCAGACCCGAAGAAGAGTCCCGCCTGACAAGGCCTGGCACTAACTACACCCTGTGCCTGGCTGCACACCATTAATCACGTCACCATCTTTGCTGCTTTCATCTTGAAACTAAGTAACTCTCCTCTGAGTGCCCGATGCTCCCCAGACTGTCATTGTTCCTGTTCGGAGGCCGAGGCCCAGGGCATTTCGCTGATGAATCACGTAAGAGCAGTGAACTGGAATTAAAACTACAGAAACCGAAAAAAGAGAACAATCCCAGTGCAATGAAACGCAAATCAGATTTGCATTCATCCTGGTTGTTCAAGTAGTCCATGCATCACAAGCCATAGAGAGATGTGCGATTGAATCATGATTTGTCAAAGTAAATGAATGAACAAAAAAACAAACAAATAAATACATAAATAAATAAATAAAAAGTTTATCAATGAATGTAAATACAGAACAGTTAAGCCATCTTGATGTGATATTGTATTGTATTATAATTGCATTGATATAGTGCTTACTACCCCTGAAGAGGCGTCGAAGCGCTTTTGATAGGGCAAGTTTTGAATCTCCGTTATTAGTAACATAGCATGAGCCATTATTTTCGCAAAGGAAAGGTTTTTTTCTGTAATGCTCGCCCATGGATAGATAGGTGTCCATTCCTATAAACATGCTTTGAAAATAGTGAGGTGTTTTGCTTTAAAGCAAGAGGCCCCCCCCCCCCGACCGCCAAGAGGACAGGTTCCACATCAGAAGTTCAGGATTATTCAATACAATAATTTTACATGCAATGAATCTAAATCCATCTAATTTACATAGTAATTACCCAAAAATATCACGGATCCAGCCCCTCGGGGCACGCGTTGGAGGCCCCCCTGCTTTATGGTATCTTACTATCTTCCAGTGTTCTCCTGGCTCTTTTCAGGACTCAGCATCTCAGAAATTCATCTCAGGTCACTACCATTTTCCTTGTTTTGTCAAGACTCACTCCCTACGTCAGCTCACCATGCAGGTCAAGATAGACTAACATTCACCAACAACACTAAAGGGCATATTATCAAGCACGGCGTTACGATTATTGCCGCTTTAGCGGCAGAAAACTGCCTCTAAAGCGGCAATACTGGGCTTGATAATATGCCGCAGAGAATTCCAATAGAAGCCCATGTTGACACCAGAGCATGGGCTTCTATGGGAATTCTCTGCAGCATATTATCAAGCGCATTATCGCCGCTTTAGCTGCAGTTTTCTGCCGCTAAAGCGGCGATAATTTTAACGCAGTTTCTTGATAATATGCCCTTAAAACTCTGATCTTTCGGTCTCATCACCCATAATCCTATGTCGTTCTCTTTACTTTTCTATTCCCTCCACAATTAGGTTCCGTTATACACTGCTGCTCAAAACAGGGATTATTTGTACTTATAGGCACCTCTGACCTTTTATTCACTGGATGTTTACTCTCCTGTCGACAATTTAATACTTCTAATGGGCTCTCTTCTTTTCTATCACATATTGATCTATGCTCTTTCACAATCAACTGCTTCCTCACTGGAGTCGTGGCATCTTTCTAAATTTGTATTCATTTACCCCACTCAGCTGTAATTCTGTTCTGCCAAAAACACTGGGATTTTTTCCATTGTGGTACTTTTCTAATAGATATTGCACCACATGCCTCTTGTTAGAATCCGGGTTCTCTGGTTGACACAGGTAGGTACTTGTGTCAAGCAGGGAACCGTTCTTCTAGTCAGGGTAGGGGGATACACTCAGATAATAACCCCTACTCACCCTCTAGGTAGCTTGGCACGAGCAGACAAGGTGTTATCTCAGGGCGTTTAGGTTAAGCATTTGTCAATACCCACACAGTAATACAGCGACCCTCCACAAATGGACTCCACACGGGATATATATCAAAAATAATTCTTTATTTATTTATCAGGCTTAGCACAAGACCAAACTAGCGTTTAAAAATGGCCCACAATACTTAGTTGCAAAGAGTTCTTGAGTTTAACGATGATTTCAATGTCTGTGCGCTTCGTTCCCAGGCGTACGCTTCGTACGCAGTTAAAAATGGGTTTGGGAACGGGTCGTAGACTTCGCTCCCAGGCGTGCGCTTCGTACGCGGTTAAAGATTGGCTGGGGAGCGGGACGGACACACAGTACCTTAAGCTTCAGAGTTCGTCACGGACACTTCCTTGGCAGGCGCACAGTACGGTGCGATGTCCTCCGGGCAGCGCGTACTACGGTACGGGAGACCTTGGGCGTGCGCGGCTCAGGGGATGGGGCGAGAGTACGGCTCGTACTGCCAGACGCTGTGTACGCGTCGTATCGGGATCGCTGGGCTTCACTTGGGCTGCTGATACAGACTCCCAGATGCACCGCAGCCTTTCCCAAAGCAGGGGGCAGGCGCGTACGCTTGGAGTACGATCCGCAGGGGGGTGTAAGCGGGTACAGGTGATGTCCTTCAGTTACGGTGCGAGCTATGGCTCGTAAGAGCTGTAAGTCGCGTTGCTCAGGCCGGCAGTACCTTCCTTTGCGGTGCGAGCTACGGCTCGTAGAGGGGCCCCAGACACATTGTTCGTGCCGGACAGCGGGATATCAGCTTACGGGGAGTACGCTGCGATCAGCGAGACGTACACAGCAGTTCGAAGTGAAGTTGCGAGGAAAACGGTCCGTTTTCCAAGGCGATCTCACGGCGGTGAAGTCCACTGGTCCTGGGACTTCGTTCAGGGGGCAAGCTCACTCACAAGCCCTTGGAGATCTTCAGGCACAAGCAAAATAAAAAGTCTCTTGCGTCTTTGTTCCTCTTCTTCAGCAGCGAGGCAACCACTGAAGGCCAATCTCCCAGGTCAGGGACAGTACTCCTCCATGCAGCTTTCCCAGTTCCTTCTTGTCGGACAGAGGTTTCTTCTTGGCAGGACAGGATCTGATTTCTTAGGAGCAGGGCTCCTACATTTATACGCCATTTGCCTAGTTCAGTCCGGTTTCTGAGCACTTTGTTGACATGATACAGGCTGCTTCTTTCAGGGTGCAGGGCAGAGCCATCAGACGCTCCACAGGGGGCGGAGCCAGCATTGTGGTGGCAGAGCACAGCCCTATTCATAGTCCAGGTGTACTCCTCCCACCCATCTATCTGTCAATCTTCCTATTCACCACCAGGCTACCTAGCTCTGCCCATCTGGGTTTCCCCAGCCCTGTCACTCACACAAGCCAGACAGCAGATACACATCACGCAGAGGCGGGCTGAAATGGTTAGGCGAGCAAGGGCCAACTTTCTAAAAGTGGCATTTGCAAACGCAGAATATTAAAATAAACCTTACTAAAAGATGTACCTTATTATTCTGAGTTCAGGCATACTAAACTCGATTTTCTACCATGTTCCCTGGGTCAGTTAGGATCATAGGATGTAACAATCTTAACAGCTCATTCTGGCCTATGAGAACAGGGTAGCCTTACAATAGTGAAAAACGAAAATGGCTGTAATTCACTATTAGGACATGCCACACACATCAGGGCTTGTCCTACCTTATGCTTACAATGCACCCTGCCCTTGGGCCTACCATTGGGGTGACTAACATGAAGTTAAGGGAAGGTTTAGGGACTGGCAAGTGTGTGCACTTGCCCAGTCAGCATGTCAGTACCAGACTGCATGCAGGTTCTGCAATGGCAGACCTAGACACATTTTACCAGGCCGCTTCTGTGGGTGGCACAACCAGTGCTGCAAGCCCACAAGCAGCATTTGTATTTACACGCCCTGGCACTCCTGGTGCACTTTACTGGGGTCTGATAGTAAACCAAATAAGCCAATCATGGAATCCAACCAACATATACATTTTACATAGGGAGCACTTGCACTGTGGCACTGGTTGGCAGTGGCACAGTGCTCTGAGCGGCCAACACCATAAAAACACATGAGGCACAGCGGCATAAAGTGGAAGGGAGACTCACGCCAAGGTGCCAGGTCTAACACCTCTCAATGGCTACTTCTGGACACGTGGGCCCAGGCAGAGTTTGACTGGGACAGAAAAATGGACCCCATTAACGAATCAGATAGCTAAAAAAGTTGCCCACATTTGAAAATCAGGTCAGTTTTAAATTTGTAAAGACAAGGTGTATGGGTGTTTTGCAAACTATGGTGCACATTATGCATTTAAACTGGCTGTAGCCAATGTTTGTGGTCGTATCAGAGAAATCAACAGTAAAAACCGACCATCATACAACAACACAGGCCACAAACAGCCGCATTAACTACAGCCTACAAGGAACAGGCACTGCCAGTTTTCCCTAAGGGCCTGTCCGATTGTGGGTCTAAACCTGATGGACTGTCCATTATATTGAAGTGTCCCACACCTCCACTCCATCTGGCAAATTAAGAATACATCACCTTAACAAGGTGAACCTAGAGTGATCTTCTAAGACAAGGTCTTCCCTGATTGGTTGGTCCTAGGTCCTATGGAAGAGCGTTCCAAAGGTTTGGCCTATACCCACTCACAGAACAGCTGCCCTCACAGCTTTCTTCCCTCTGGGTACAAACATGGTTGGAATCAGGGCCGTCCCTACAAAATAGCAGGTACCATCATACCTTCCCCTTCCAGGCACCCACATTCAAACTCATATGCACACAAGCCAAACACGAGCAAATCTGGTGCCACCATCACCTCTTGTAAAGCACATGCATCTCTTTGACATTTAAAAGAATGATTGGACTTTATATTCGCTCAAAGTTAAAACTTTTTTTAAAGAAAAAGGGCAAGCTAACTAAACACATTTAAAGCGTGTGCTTTTCACTGATACTGTGAAAAGAATTGCACTGATCTGACGGTACGGCTTTAAAAAAGGTAATGTTTTAGTCATCAACAGTGTGGGTTGACACACAAACCAGAAAAAAAATTGGAACAAAAACAGAAGCAGAACACTGTATTTACTCTGTAACATCATGCTGAAACTGTTATATGGGTTTCACTATTCAATTCAATTCAAATTTAGCTTTATTCAATTTTAGTCATTTAAAATCACAAAAGCATACATATTCATAAAAATGGATAAAAGCATTTGATAAAATACATTAGTTAAAATACATTATCTGTCATAAAGTGCACAAAGTGCTTTCAAGTATAGGTGAGTTAGCCTGCAGAGTAATGCATTCCAGGCTTTGATCATAGTAAACATTGTGCATTTACACTTTTTCTAGCTCTCAGTGAATTTTTAAGAAAACCAGACATGGCACATACAGATAATACACTGTCTAAAAATTGGAAATATAAAAATGCTGGTTTACATCGTCTCCAACCTGCCTGTTTTAGCATCTTGTTCTTTCTCTTGCATAAAATTTACAGAACAGTGTCACATGAATAGTAGATTGTGGTGACATGTTATCACAGGGGCAAGGAGAAAGCTCTCTAGCCCAATCGTTTATTCCTGGATAATTAACTAGACGATGAAAAGTGTTAAACCTAAAACGAGTTAAAAGATATCTATCATATCCCTCAGGGTTTCACTAATAATCTTTACATCTTTTTTTGAGAAGCAGACACCAAGGCAATCAAGCAGGTATTAAATGGCTTCCTTGGGTGAAAATATTAATGCAGCCCTGAACTCCAGCCTCCCCATGTTAATGCCTGGGTGCATCAAACTATAGTGCAAACCTGGTTTAGGCTGCCTCAGGCCAGAGCCCCATCCTAGGTTTGTGCAGGTCCCTTGTTAAACAGATGTTGTTATTTTTTTTTTCTGCAGTAGATAGAATGGGGATGGTTGCATGCCATCCTCTTCTAATTTTGCACATATTCATGATGTACATTTGAAGTCCCTCTTCTATTTCTACCACGTGCTTGCCATGCTGGCAGCAAAGTAAGCTAATTGAATATGCAGGATTCAGAATCTAGCATAGGCTCGTGATTATGGTGCAAGATGGCACGCGCACTGGGCTGTCAGGCCCGCTGGCATAGGGGCAAGTGGTGTTTGTGAATGCCAGAGCTGCAGGGTTTTTGCCATCTGTACTAACTGACTTATCTGATCATCTCATCACTTACAATGGAACCTTTGGTGCGGGACCTGGATCCCTGCAGGACAGAGGTCATTCCTTTAGCTAATTAACACTGAGGGTCCGATTCACAAAACTAATTTGGGAATTTTAAGTCCTAGGTGGTCCCCTACGTTTAGAGAAAATATACGGCTACCATGGAGTTCAGACAGGATCTAAAACTTTTCAAGGGAATCTACAACAGTCACTTATTTCCTGGAGTAGCTGTAGCATTCTTCTCAGAATTGCACGTTACCCACACGAATTCCCACTTACCCATGTGATTGCACACAGTTGTGTGGCCATAAATGTAACACAAAAGTGCATTTAAGCTTTAATAAATTCACTGTTCTGTATTCCATTCGGAGAATGTTTCCCCCTTGCCTACACCCACCTTCACCAGTTTTGGGTTTGCTCCCTCACCATTCCCACTAAGTACACCGATTTCTCCTGACCTTAGCAGGAATAAAATCTCCAAGAGCATTCATGGTGGGAGTGGCCTTGCAAACATCTGTGATTACCCACAGGCTTGGAAGTTTGTGGTTGTTAACCCACTTTCCAGTCCAACCTCACCCTAGTACACCCACTGCCTGCCCTGAGAGGCTATTTGCTCACCCGTAATACTACACCACACACATGCGGCATTGTAGGGCCTGATTACAACTTTGGCACAGTTGCACCGGCTCTCTGCCGACACAGCTGCGTCAAAGCCGTGCATGGACCACCTGCCTTATTATGAGTTGAACATGTGTAAGAAGGACAGAACTTCGCCTTTCCCATGGCGGTGCCCGGAAAACAGGCACCACAATGAGAATGGCAAAAAAGTTCCATGCCGTGCTGGAACTCAGGGGGAATGCAGACTGCGCCAGTCCCGCTCAGCATGTTACATTGTGGCGCAGCTCCGCCACCACTGGAGAACGACTGTTCCCTGACGCAGCCAATGGTCCTCCGCCACAATGACTTTTGAAGTCATAATGCGGCAGACGGACCATCGCGAGACTGACAGCCCCTAAGTACCTCATGAATCAAATACTTATTAATTTGATTATAAGTGTAATTCGAAAAATTTATGTTTTTATCGGACGGTGAAAAAACGTGTAATCTCTGTAATAGAAATTGCAGACCTCTGCCCTATACTAAAGGGGAGACAGGGATGGCAAACAGGCCCTGTACCGAAGGAGAGCGGGAAATGGCAAAGCGGCTCAGGGGAAGGGCGGGTTGAAAAGGTCTCTGTGCTTTGCTGACAGATGGAAATCGATGTGGCTGTGCAGACTGCTGATTGGGAGGAAACACTAAGAAATGCCAAGTAATCCGCAGAGCATCGAGGTGGGGACAGCGAGAGAAGTGTTTTAGCAACAGTCAGGCACTTGTTCTACACCATGAGATAACATGTATGCAGATCCAGATTTTTTTTTGCAGATTTATATCTATAGTGTTAACGTGGCTCAAGGGCTTTGGAACACTTTACATGAGAATTACATTTCATTTTTTTTAAGTAAGACACGTGGAGATTCAGAGATTTGCCCAAAATCACAGGATATTTAGCCTAGGCCAGAAATTAAATCAGCTTCCTCAGTTCAAAAGTCTGCTGCTGAGGCCCCTAGGCCATATCCCATCCATCAATCCATCCATTCATCCATCCTCTACATTTTAAAGTATGCTTCTCAACGTAAGAATCCTTTCACCCACCACATTGAAAAGTGAAGGAAGAACACAAGATCTCCATTAAAAGCAATACCAGAATTTTAACACCTCTCAGAAAATTGCTTTGTGATGATGTTACTTGCAGATAGAGCCGCTGAAATTATGTTATTTTGTAGCTGCAGAGTTTTATGCATTGTTTTAGATTTGTTGCATTTGCAGCATAATCCATCATGATGCATAATCTACAAAATATAGCAAAAAATTGTTTCTAGCGCGAACGGATCAAAAGTTATAAAAAAAATCAAATACTGCCACTAGTGTTGCTGTGCAGTGGAAGTCCCTATGAAAAGGGTAGCTGATCACTTGCAGTTGCTGATTGCTAGATTTTGATGTTAAACTGTTACTACTGAGGTGAAATATTTCCTTAAACTTTGTTAACACGTACAAATGTGAGAAAATAATGAAATAATACTGAAACAAAACGTGATGCATTATGCCACATAATTTGGCTTTTCTTGCCGCATAATTTAGTAAACATGCCACATAATTTGGTCCTCCCCTGCTGCATAACTCCAGTGACCCTGTCTAAAGGAAAAACTTAAATTGTTACAGCATTGTAATCTGTCAATGACATTATCAGCAGTACCTAGACAGCAAATAAGCCAGCTAATCTTTAACATTTAAAGGTCATAATGTGACAAGAAAACCCCTCCCCTCGAGGCCTTCTGACACTTGTATGTGCTTTTATGGGGAATATTTCTAGCTGGTTTCTTCACAGTTAAGGGGTATTCAGGTATCCATCATAGAAATTCCAATTAGACACACGTTTGCTAAAATAGTAATAATGCATCTGCTTTTTAAATGAAGAACTTTTGAAGAGAAGGTTATAGTGAGTGAAGTAGACAATGGAGGCCAAAGTGAAACCCTAAAGGCTTTGGGCAAAAAAGAGCTACAGATGTTTCGTCAGAGCAGTTGCACCTCCCGCAACAAAGGACCAATGGCTCGTCTAATTGTGGGCACCTACAACATTTTCAATACCCTAACCAGGAAGATGGCGTCTCCTTCAAGCGGTTTCCATCTTCTGATTCGATTGGAAATCATTTGTATAGGAATAGCCAATTTTATAAATGGACGTGAAATCTTAAAGGATTAGAACTCTCTTACGTCAATTATGTTCAGGATTTTGACATGGGAGAATATTTTTTACACTGCATTCACCATATTGCACTCAAATCTATATTCATGAGATGCCAAATTCGCAGCTCATGGGAGAATAGAATGGGCAGTTCTGGAATGGAATGGGCAATCCATTTCGCTCACCATGAATACGGGCCAAGCCTGAACAGAATACTCTCCATCAGAAACCTGGAGATAAGGAATAGTAAAACTCAGTCTTCCGGGGAGTTCATAAAGACCTTCATACGCAAAGACTACAAGTCAACCATTGATTTCGTATTGGCCTCCAAAACCCTTGGTGGGAAATTGACACAAGTGGAGTCAACATTAACCACTTTTAGCGATCATGTCATCCTCTTCCTCTCTATAGCACTAGGTATCTCGGGTGAGCGGCAAATTAAAATTATGGAGACAACGGTCCTAGGAAGAAAGAATGGTTATCAATTCAAATGGGCTAGCGTAGATAAGGTAAAAATAATTCATGAAATAGTAACAAAGAACATGGACTCTATACAAAACTGTTTGGATACAAATCTTTCTGATGACCTCCTCATTTGTGATTTTACCAAACTACTAGAGGCAGTAAAAAAGGCCCTGTTTCATAATAAAAACTAAAACAAGGTTCCGGCTGGGCAGTGGTTTGATCGTGCCTGTTCTCAAGCATTAAAAGCTCAACATGAAGCCCAGAAAAAAGCCACTAGAGACCAAGGGAGGATAAAGCTACTCCGTAAGGCATACAAAGAATCCAGGCAACAGAGAGAAAAAGTCCTGAAAGAAGAGGCCTGGGAACAATTGGATAGGGCAGCTCCAACCAATAATAGCAGGGATTTCGGGAGGGTGGTCAACAAGCCCTATTTTAAGGACGCCAGTGATCCAACTCTGGAATCCCATGTGGGAGAGGACGCCTGGGTGGCTCACTTTGAGACAATCTTTGGGGCAGGGAAAACTCGGATGACGGAGAAGTCTTCAGCCCCTCTGGTCTTTTTAGACCCCCTTGTGTTTACTGTTGAGGAAATAATAAAGAGTCTGGAAAGCAGGGTGAATGCCCCGGGCCCAGATGGAATCCCAGTAGAACTTTTTCTCGAAGATCATGTTTTATGGGCCCCTTTATTGCAGAACGTACGTGATGCTATAGTTAAGGCTGGCCCCCTGACAAAGTGGAGCACAAGCATCATTGTCCCAATCTATAAAAGGGAGCCAGAGGTGACCCAGGCAATTATAGGCCCATATCCTTGCTAAATACCACCTCAAAACAAACGGGACGACTACTATTACATCGGCTGGAAGAATGGGCCTGTGTTAAAAATATATTGATTGCAGCCCAATATGGCTTCCAGCGAGGAAGGGGCACGATCAATCATTGCTTGAACCTGAGCCTTGTCATTGATAAATACACAAGGGCTAAATGGGAAATACTCTACATGGCCTTCATGGATCTCTCAGCTGCATTTGATTGCATAAACCACAGTAAACTATCGGAGATAATGGAGGCCAATACTTACATTTATCAGACAGCTCTATTCCCAGACCACTGCTTCGGTGCGGTATGATGAGGACGGAGCTTGCACCCGCTCGTTCAGAATCTTACAAGGATGCGTCCTCGCTCCATTCCTGTCTTCATTATAGACGAATGGGGTTGAGGCAGCATTGGCGGGCATGACTCCAGATATCCCAAAGTTACGGTCTTTAACTCTGCCTTTATTCGCATACGCAGATGACACTGCCCTAGTGGCCAGAACAGGCAGGGCCTTGCAACACATGATAACGACTTATATCTCCTTTATGACTTCCCTTGATTTAAGAGTTAACCAATCAAATCGTTTATTTTAATAGCAAAACCCACAGGGCGTGGGAAAGCTCCATCCTTCCACTTAGGCACTTGCAAATTAGTGGTAGTAGATTCTTTCCCTTACCTGGGAGTCATGCTTGATAAAGGTCACACCTGGGTCCATATTGTCAAAAATAGGGTATTAGTGATGGAGAGTAGCATGGCAGCCATTATTAAATTTGCCAAGAAACTGGAAACCAAACCTATAAAAGTCATAAAGAGCATCTATAAGGCTAAGACAGTTTTGTCAACTACCTACGGAGCGGGGGTGTGGGAAACGTCTCAAATTGAACAGTTGCAGATTACCGAGGATAAATTCCTGAAGAGGCTGATTTCCCTCTCGGCATCATGCTCCAACTTCAATTGCCATGTGGAATTGGAGTTCCCTTATATTAGCAACTTTGTAAGGTTAGCCCCTTTAGTTTTACGGCATTCAATTTGGAGGAAGAACACGATATTCTTAACACAACATACTATAAAGGATAGCCTTGAGTTAGATAATGTCCATAAAATAGGATGGCTGCCTTATGTAAGGTCGACCCTGAGCACTTTGGATCTGGAGGATTTGTACAGAAACCCTAGTAAATGCCTCCAAATATCTAAGAAGGTTTTAAAAGATTTTTTTGGGGCTAAGTTGGTTCGAGAATGCACGGAGATAAACAAAGTCAAACCAACAGTGAGTATATATCAAAACCTCGCCAACTCTAGCAGAGGGCGACTACCACTATCTAGAGGAAATTCAGAACTTACAGCACAAATTCATCCTAGTAAGATTTCATATGAATCTTTTTCCTCTGATGGTGGACGTTTTGTGACCTGACCATTTGCCCATGTGATGGAGTCTCGGAATAATCCTTTTCTGTGAATTGTATAAAGTGGAAAGAGCTAGATACATATTACAATACAACTTCAGACAATGTAGAGTAGCTTTCAGATTTCTTAAAACACTCGGTAACCCCCTTATTTGCTTTGTAGTAGCCAACTTCCTTTGGGCTTGTATAAAGGAAAGGATTTTTTTTTGCAATTTATAGTAATATTGAGATGTACTTGGAATTTTATGGTTTTTAAACTGTACTATTTCATGAACTTTATGTTTTTATCATGGATGTATTGTGCTTTTATGATCTTTGTTTTGCTTTAGATCGAATAAAGCTTTATTATGATGGTTATGATAGTGATGATGAATGGGCAGTCTTTGGAATGGGCCATTCTGTGATCACATAGCCAGAGATGCAATGCAGCCTGTAATGTAGCCTGGGTGGAGAACATGCAAAATGTGCATGAATGTTTGGCCGGTCCTCTCATTCATGCGCACATAGGAGGGTGCACCACTCCTCCCCCTGTTCCCCAGCCTAGCATCACCCCACAAAACTGCCTCAGCACAGAAAAATAAAATGATAATAACATTGTGTTATTATCCTTTGATTTGTCCATTTTGTCGTGCCGAAAGACAGTGGGACAACGCTCCTCCGCCTTAGTGGAGGAGCTGCCCCTGGCAACTAGTCAACCCTATTTTGCGAGTCGGTAATAGGTTAGTACATGCAAAAAGCATTTTTAGCAGTCACTAATGGCCCAATTTGCTGGTTGTGGCAGCTAAAAATGGTTGCATATCTGGCCCCTAGTTTGGCAGGTGCAATTTGCATTCTGCACAAACTGAGTGCGGTTATCGTATTTCATTTCCACAATGTTGCGGAAATACAAGAAACAATACTGCTCACACGCTGGCGGGGCACATTGCACAGGGCTTTCTCAGCTTTAATTCTTCATATCTCAAGTAAAGGAATGTACTTCTATTGGTAAACAATGACTGCTAAAGTTCAAAAAGACAATTTAGTTTCAAGTCTGAGGCCTATGAAGCAGGTGTATCATCCAGGTGCGGCACAAAGGTAGTGCCCACAGAGCGGGTGGATTAACCTCATTCAATCTTGCAATCTTATCAGTTGCTGTTTGGAAAAAACAGATATTCCTTTACTTTGCATGTGATTTCTCAATATTTTCAAACAGACTCCTTGATGTGATTACATTTCTTCCAGAACCTTTACAGTTTTTAAGCCGGGGATTCTTTCATGTTAAAAAAAAAGTCTCATTTCCTGTCATTCTAGTGCCCTCCCTGAGCTAAAACGCATTCCGCTCGACAGGATAACAGAAGAGCACTGTAGCACTGCTGCATCTTGCATCAGGAACAACTTGCACAGAGATCACACATGCCCCTGTAACCAGTAACCAAGACCACCCACTGCAGCATTTTAGCACAATAATAAACAAGTTAATAGAATGTAATTGTAGTTGTATTTATATAGCACTTACTACCCCTAATGAGGCATCAATGCACTTTTCGGCGAGTTGTCCACTA
Source organism: Triturus cristatus (assembly GCF_964204655.1). NCBI lineage: Eukaryota > Metazoa > Chordata > Amphibia > Caudata > Salamandridae > Triturus > Triturus cristatus. The sequence continues at coordinate 887,530,640 of NC_140594.1, forward strand.
CTCTGGAACCCAAAAAGGATTAGTGGTGGATTAGTATAGGGAAATATGTGTTAATTTGAGCGGTGGACATGTGAGTCTGCTAGTTAAATTGAATAGGATAATGGAGGGATAAAAGAGGGAAGAGTCTAGAGGATGTCAAGCTGCGTCTCATAGATTTAAAAATAGGGACATTTATTAACCAGCAGACTTCATTTTATTAACATTAGAAGGATGGAAGTTTGAGCTACTAGGTTACATTATTTATCTAACCCCCACAACAGCCTGTCACACTATGCCACTATTGACCGCAGTGGCCACGGCCTGTGGCCCGACCCAGGCAATCTCACAATTACCTGAACAAACGTGTTGTGGTTCCTCCCGGCCCTGACTGAGCCCCTGTAAGTCAAGGGAGAACACTTTTTTATGCAATGTGTTTGCTGGCTTTACTTTAACTGGGTCACAAAAATGCTGCATTTTAAGGTATCTTGCAGTGTTAAGACACATGATGCGGAGCTCTTTGTGCACCCAGCCGTTTTCAGAGCATAATATTAATGGCAAGATAACTCTGGTGATTAATTTACTTTTCATGGCATAGAGGTTTAATGTGCCTGCTGCAAAATATAACTTGCAAAATGCCTATCACAGATTTGTATCTGTATGTAGATAGGTCAGTGGGTTTTGACACAGGGATCTTTTTGGTACTTCCAGTTCATAAGTTGCAATCATTCGAATATAACACAGTGAGTTATGAACCGACATCAAAGAGCTGCAAGCAAACCACAAAGCATGAGTTTAGAAAGTTATTTTTTTCTCAATCTTTCCTCATTCTAAGGTTGCTAAAAACTGTTTCTTTGCGGTAGCGATACAATCTTATCAGTATATACAACCCCAATCACTGTGTTATGTTTTAAACCCTAGTTTGTGTTTTTCCAAACTAAGCACTCGTTACTTACAATGCCTACTAGTACGGATTACATGTGAATACAAAACCTTGTATCCCTCGTCTTCTGCAACACTTCATGTACATTCATATTGGGATTGGATGACGAGGAATGGCTGGAGGCACTCGCCTCTCCTAAAGAAACAGCCATTTCCACCCGGCTCAGGCTCAATCAGCTCAGTATACTCCACAGAATATATCTCGCAGGGCCGACGCTGGTGAAAATGGGTTATAGGACTGACGCAGAATGCACGAGGAGATGTGGGAAAGAGGGCACTTTTGTGCATATGCTCTGGGAATGTCAGGTTATCCAAGGGTATTGGGCTCATTTAATGAAAAGCATGGAGGAAATAATGGGTATTAAGATTGATTGTAACAAAAAGCTGTGTCTCTTGAATATTTGGGGCCCTACAAACTTAAATACCAAAGAGAGAATATGGGTGACACTGGGAATGATGATTGCTAAAAGAAATATCGCAAGATTGTGGGGGGCGCAGGAACCGCCGTCGATGAGAGTATGGGAAAGTGATATGGACCATTGCATGCTAACTGAGAAGACAGTGTATGAATCCAGAGGATGCCCCAACAAATGGACACAAATTTGGGACAAATGGAATGGTTACAGGGCAGAGATATGTGAACCGCCGATGTCTAGAAGAAGGCAGGAGTCGGGGTAGATTAGTCTTACTTTGATCGACTGTGTAATGTTTGTAATTGGATACTTACGTATGTCTTTGGTGGGAGCTGTACCAGCAGACGAATCTCAGGCAACTATGTTTGTACCTGTTTCACCTGTTTGACCTTGTCTTCAATAAAAAATAAAAGTTTAAAAAAAACATTTCATGTACATTGACTTATGCATTTGTATTTAATCATTGGCCCATCAAGTAATAAACCATTTTACAGGAAATTTGATTGAGAATTGATTTGGTATTTAATATACATTCAACTATTGTAAACATCTTCTTTGTGTATGGACATCTATGAATTTTGGGCCTGATGCGCCTCAAAAATTAATAATAAAAGAGAATCAAGTTTAAACTTCTCTGCCCCTGACACAAAGTCTACTGGACCAATTAACAGGGGGCATCTAGAATGATTGGCTCCTTTATGCAGCAGCAATGAAACCTGGGGTCTGTCACAACACACAGTTTCAATCATCCTCTTCCAAGTGTCAAAATCTTTGACACAGCTTCCTGGTGATCCAAGGTCCTCAGCTCTATAACTCGACTGAATCTCAATTCTGAACCTCATTGATGCTGGATATCTCCTCAAACAGATGGAAATTTACTAATAACTTTATACTCATAAATTCAATTTTAGTAGCCTCCATCCCATCACACGAGAGAGTGGAAACTCTTAAGACTACATATAGGTGTGAATATCAACTTGGAAATGGTAAATAGCAAAACATGGAGATTTACACCTAGGCATAGGAATAGATCTATGTTAGACCTGTCAGCTTTCCAGTGGTCTTCCCCTAAACTATTTGCCTCCTTCCCTCCTGTTTTCCTGAATATGTTTTTGTTGACATGCACTTTACCACTGCTAACCAGTGCTAAAGAGCTTATACTCAGACCCTAAAACATGGTAAAATTGGCTTACACCTGATTAACATATTAAATTTGCGTACAAGACCCTTGTAAAATGGTATACTATATAATCAGGGTCAGTAAATTAAATGCTACTAGTGGGACGGCAGTACTTATTGTGCCACCCATCTAAGTTGCCTCTTAAAGCATGTCCTAAGCCTCCCATTGCAGCCCATGAGCAGTATTAAACTGCCAATTCGGCTTAGCAAAATAATCCCCCTGCCTGGCCCAAATTCCCATTTTATTGCATATACGTCACCTCTAAGGTAGGCCCTAAACAGCACATAGGGCAGTGTGCATTGTATTCAAAATGTAGGATACGTACTTTTAAGTTTTACATGTCCTGGGAGTGAACAAAAACACAAATTTGTTTTTCACTACTGCAAGGCCTGCCTCTCCAATAAGATAACATTGGATTACCTTATACATTTAGTAAGTGATAACTTTTGTTTGGAAACAGGTAGGAATGTCATGTTTGGTGTGTAGAGAATTGTAATTTAAAATCCTCTTTAATGATTAAGTCGGATTTTGAGTCACAATTCTGAAAATGTAACTGTTATACAGAGGGGTTATTTTTGTTCCCTACCTACCTATTTGTTGCCACTGCCTGTTTCCTGGTCACATGACCAGCAATAGTTGGCAGATGGCCTCGGTGTTATCCTGCCAGACAGCCACACACTAGCCTATTGTGATTGCACACAGAATGGGACAGGTGCACAGAGACAGGAAATTCCAGACACTGTGGTGGACGTTTCTTCCACTTCAAATCTGGCACTAGGTATATAATTTGGACTCGCTAAAATCCACTTTGTACAGCTGCTCCCCAACAACGTCTCCTCCTTGGACGCCACTGGCTGACGTGCCCCACTGAAGTTTAAATTGTTAGATATTTTTCACAATGCTCCCCAACAACGTCTCCTCCTTGGACACCACTGGCTGACGTGCCCCACTGAAGTTTAAATTGTTAGACATTTTTTCACAATATTTCTTCTAAGTCCAAATGTAAGCGGAGAATGGGCCCAATCCATTTTTGTGTATCTGAACTGCTCTCCATCACCGTCAGCCATACTTTTCACTTTGTCCCAGTCTAGTGTGACTAGTTGTTCATGGTTGTCGCTTTGATCTTTTAGGCACTATTTCTCACTTTAAATTTTAAGAATCTATAACTCTGGTTCTACTGATTGGATTTATGTCATTTTGGTGTCCAATAATGTATTGAAATGTATCATAATTTTCTAAATTAGTGTGGGATTTTCTTATGCTATGTTTTCACTTTATTACTGGTTAAGTGCTGCATAATACTTTACATATTGCCTCTAAGTTAATCCTGACTGCTTTTTTTTCAAGCTACCAGAGGGTTAAGCACAGGTTAATTTAGTAACTTTTTCGGGTTCACCCTGACAAGGATTGTGGCTGTTGCTTGAGGTGGGCTCACATCCTACTCAACCAACAACCCCATGTCTCACAACCTACATGTGAGTAGTTGCACAAATACAAATGTATCTTTGTGAATCAGGGACGTTATGCATAGCTACTATGGTTTCCATCAGCACTCTCCTGCTGTTTCCATAAACAATACCATTAATCCTTTAAAGTGCACAATGTTCCTCTGCTATATGCAACTACTTTCTTTTCAGCACTTTTTTCTTTTTATAAAACAGAACATGACAATGACCGCCTCTTAGTTAATGCTAGCCTGGAAATAAAACAGCTATTTGTTGGCTGTCAATTGGTTTTAAAAGAAGTGACTACTTGACTTTGGATACCTGAAAAAAACTTAAAATGAAAGAATTCAGCAAAAGAAGGAAACTGCGTAAACATTTTGTCCTCAAAGTACACACTGCTGCCATGACGTTAGACCCAGAATTAATTTGTTCTTATCTCCCTAGCTTTGTCTCAAGAGCCTACTTTCATCTTTTTTGCATGCATTGAGTTAATAGCTTTAAAATGTAATAAGTGGAGCACTTTGCAGGAAGCACTGGAACTAGATGCATTTATGTTATTTCAATGCCTACAGTTTAGATTTAAAAGATTTTTAGGGTATGAAAATGAGAAGAGAATTATAGTCAGTAGGTCTAGCCTGGAGGCAGCTCCAGCTTGGATGATTTGTAGCCTTATGTTTTCTAAAAAGGGAAAGTAACAAATATATTACTAGTTTAGGTGATTTTCATCCTCTATTGCACAAAATGTAGTTGTGTGAAAACTCACATTTCACATTGAACTGTGGAGTATGGGAGATATTTATCGACTTCATGTGAAATAGGGATTTCTTCATCATAATATATCACCCAACTCACTCTGCAGAGCTGTAGCATTGTCTGGGCTGACACAATTATGCAGCATGGAGGCCTGAATAACGTGGCAAGATTTTCCTAATCATGCAGAAAAAATGGAAATTATGCAGCACATTTTCTGGTAGTATTATTTTTTAAATTATTCTGGCAGTATTGTTTTCATCCATTTGAACTAGAAACCAATTTTGGGGGAAATCTGCAATTTTAGCAAATTAAGCATCAAATAATGTTTAGTTATCAAATCCCTCCGTGGCAATTTAACCTCTCACCTACCCCCAACCTCAATCTCCAGCCAGGTCTGTGCTATGACGAAGAAGAGGCCATCAGTGTGTGCAACAGCAGTGGTCCTTTCACTGCCTCTGATGTTCTCACATTTAACATCATCTACCTCGCCGCTTCCATCCTTACCCTTCACAGTCCAGCTCCCTCCCCATCTATGATGGAACATTTAAAGCAGGACATCCAGATGGACCGCTAACACTGCAATGGGGAGAATCAGAAGGGACGCTTAGGTCTGAATGTCCATGTCGTCCGCAAGATGCCACGGATCTCTGTATTGGTGCTGTGGTTACTGACGAACAGCCTTGTGGTGGTGACGATCTTGGAAACAGTTTTTACCAGCAAGCCTCTGGGGCACTGGGGGGGTTTCACGTTTGCCACTTAAAGCTCGTGGTCAACAATCTAAGACTTAAATAGAGCCAAGCTGAACCTATTTCTGACCTCCAAGACTGAACCAGACAACTTGTAAAATCTTTAGAAATTCACCTGAAAAATTCTGAGCTCATTGTCCATGTTGTTTTTAAAAGTTAAAGAAAATTTGCAATTGTAATTCAGCTACTGAACCGAGAGGATTGAACAATCATAAGCAAAAACGTATTTAGAGCTGCAGTACTCCAACTACTTAAAGCGTGAGATCCATACTGGATAGAGTGATGTATTAGTATGTCCCAGTACCCCGGTGATCAATCGCAGTCTCTGAAGCACAGTCCCAATGGCAGGGGTGAAGAGCAAATGCCATCATACTCTTCGGGCCAAAAAGGGGATGTACACGAGCACCATAGGAGGTACACAGAAGCCTGAGAACTGTTCTGGCTCAACCCAGATGAAAGTGGGAAAGTGGCTCTACATCTGTGAGGCCCAGGTGATAATCTGAGTAGGTTTAATCTCTTCGGCCTGTTTTGCTGTAAGCATCCCACAGATCCTGGGAAGCCAAGTCTGATGAGACACGCTTCACCTAATCTTCCATCAGATGTCCCCTGGACAGGCTTTCCTTGCAGTCAGAGGTTACCTCTCCTTCATGTTGCACATTTCTGTCCAAACTCACCTGGTCACTTACAGCAGCAAGGACTGTCTAACAGTCCAAAGCTGTCCCTGGCCTCAAAAAAGAACAGCTACAAGAAAGGTGCTGCCCTTGCCCTATGACTCATGGCACTAGTGTTTAGGGTCTCCTTGAGGTCTGGCTGAAGTACGAGTCGCTGGCTTGAAGAGGCCAGTAGTTGTCATGGGCCAATCCAAATCTAGATTTAGTCAAAGTTCAAAATCTTCCTCTAGTCCCAAGGCAGTGGACCTGGCCCTCCATCCTTGTTTTGTCAGTCTTCTGCACCAGGAGACACTGGTCAAGCCAGCCAGAACTAATCATGTTAAAGCAGTGTATCCAATGCAGACTAGTGCATACATCTTGGATTTCTTGGCAACAGCCAGTGACACATGAAAAACGTCATGAGAAGTTGGTTTTACAGAGTCGATGAGAAATAGAGACTTATAGGGATTATGGGCCATATGTAGGAAGCCAAATACCGGTCGGTAACGGCCGATTTTCGGTAATTATCCCGTTACCGACCGGTATTTTGGCATGTGCTATGTAGGGGGCATGTTTCAGGAATCGGTAATTTACTGAATCGGTAAAATTACCGAATCGGTAATTTTACCGATTCGGTAAATACCGAATCCTGAAAGGAGATGTAGGTAACACTCTAATGAGTGTTGTGAGGGAATTGAAATTCGGTATTTAACACCAAATATAGGTTGGTGTTAAATACCGAATACATTGCAAACAGCAATATTTTGCTGAAAAAAGAGTGCCATGTGGCAGACATACATGCCCTCAGGGCATGTATGTCCGCCACATGTGCACACATGCAGGAATCAGGGGTGCAACAGGGTGTCAATGTGACACCCTGCCACCCTTGAATGTGCTCCCCCCATTACCGAATCGGTATTTACCGATTTGGTAATGAGGCATACCTTCCCATTGATTCCTATGGGCCTCCAGGCCCATAGGAATCAATGGGAAGGTATGCCTCATTACCGAATCGGTAAATACCGATTCGGTAATTACCGAATTTCTCCGATTCGGTAATATTTACCGAATGGTTACCTACATACAAGTTACCACTTCTTAAATACCGAATCGGTAAAGTTCGGTATTTAAGAAGTGGTAAATTGTATGCTACCTACATATGGCCCTATATCTCTAACCCATTATAAAAGTTAGTTTTCAGGAGTGGATCAGGAACAAGGGTAGAGACAATTTGAGGTGTCTACCATGGACAAAGTAGATTCTGCAAGCTGGCCAATCATTCTCTGGATGCATGCACACAAAAGCCCAAGGACACCTTTCTGTCAGGTAAAAAAAGAGTGAAGCAAATGCACACACACACACACGCACGCACATACACGCACGCACACACGCACACGCACACGCACACACATACACACACACACACACACGTGTTGCCCAAGAGAGGATACAAAAGGAGAGGCGTAGAGGGAGACTTGACTAAACTTAAAGGGGATGACCAATAGGCCACTTCCTCACTAGGGGTGAGGACAAAATGGCCACATACTATAACTCACGAACACTACGGCCTGTTATATCAAACCCTGATTAGAGGAAGCAGCAAACACCGCCACTATATCTGGAGATAAACTTTGGGAGTACACCCTCTGAACAGAGCTGGAGAAGGTAAAACTCCTCCAGTTGTCTCACAGATTGTGAAGTTCACCGCAGAAAGAACCGTTAAGTAGGGTCACAAAATGGTTCGGAAGGATGACACAGATTTACCAAACCCTACAGGGGATTTCTACCCCAATATATATGTATGAAATGCATGACTTTCATAGATGTTCATGTCTAGACTCAGAGATAGCTGTGAATTAAAAACAAATAGTACGTTCATGAAAATCATAAATGTAAGTCTACAAAAGAAAAAGTCTCTGTTGTTTCTCTGAATAGGCCAAAGATTCCTTATTTTCAAAAGCCTGCAAAACCAGGTATGCTTTAGTGCCGAGGTCTTCAAGTTCTGGGGCCTGCCCCCCTTGAGCATCCGAAGAGGGGCGCAAGCCTATGCCCCCCCATGGGCATGCAAGTCCTATAAAACTGAAATTTACTTGAGAATTTCCCTAATGTAATTTCTATCCTAGTCTTGTCATTGTCAGGAAATGGGGCATGTGCAGCATACGGATCATCCGTCTCATTGCAGATAAATCAATAGAAACTCTGAGAGGAAAAGAGGGTGGGCAGGAAGACAGGAGCATTGTGCTGTAAAAGCACTTTGAAATACTTGTTAGCTGCCTCCAGGCTTTTTAGTCTGATTTGCAGTATTGTCACACATGCTGTGGCATTTTTTAGATAATGCCACTGTTGAATTACAGAGAGATGCCTGTATGCATTGAAAAGGTTTGAGACTGATGCTCTGGAGGGGGGTGGCCAGTCGTTAATTTGTAAAGAAATAATTGCCATAACTCTCGTCAGGAGGCCGCTTGCACAAGCCCATCTCGCCTGTTAGCGCCGCCTAAAACAGAGCCAACTACTAACCGTAAAAGTGGGGAGACGATGTGGTGTAATGGCCAGAGTTGCCAACTTCTGAGCAGGGGAACCAGGTTTGAGTTTCGACGTCGGCTCAACTTGCTGTGAGTCTGGCCAAATCATTTAATTTCCCTATTACTGAATGTGTCCAAACTGGTGTTCATGAAAAGCACCGGTGTTGATGATTAAGTTCCTATGCTGAGCATAGAAACCCCCGGCTCAAATTAAGCACTGGTGATGGGTCTTTGGAGTGTATGTGTGCGGCTTTTTACTGGGTGGTCTAGATGGGGCTTTGCAGCCCTGTTCAAGAGTTCCAACTCCATGCATGACAACGGCTCCAAAGCTCTTTTTTTTTTTGCTTTCTGACTTTTAGTCTTCTTTAGTTCATCATAAAACCAGGTCTACAGAATGCAGTCTTACAATGCAGATGAAAAGCCAGCACTGGGCCAGATAGTTGTGCATGGATGAGGGAAACTTGGCCACTCCAGTTTTGAATAGGGGCACTGGAGTTCTGGCCAGGGACCAGGGTTCGATTCCCGCCTCTGCGGGGCTCCGGCTCAATTTCCTCGGACCTGTCTATTCTCGCCTCGGTGCCTATTCTAATCATGGGCTCCACGCTGCAACTCTGGGCAATAGCTTGCTTAGCCTCCACACCGGCCCCAACAGCGCTAAGGGTGCCTGGCTTCACCCTGGGGGTGCCCAGGATTGGACACTTTACAGGGAAAGCCAGGAGGGGTTCCACAGCGGTATGAGTATCAGCGCCAGGAAACCGCAAAAAGGCGACACCGCAAGGTGTCCATCTGGTGACAGTGCGCACTTTATAAGTACCTTGACATTTACATTTTACATTTACATTTACATGGCTTCAAAGGACTGCACTGGATAAGAATTCTTAACAGGGTTGCATTGGATTTTCAGAAGGGACTATAGATTGAGCTTTCAGGACGTTATGGGGATTTTTAAAGGGGTACAGGTCTGTAAAGAGCGGTACTGAAACTGTCTTTCAACAATCGGAGATGAGGGAGATTTTCTAAACGGAACTGGAAAGGGCTTTCCAAAGAGTAGAGCGGATGGAGGTTCCATTAAGGGGTGAATGGATGTGAACTTTTATAACTGAGCTGTCTGGGGTACGATTCTGCAAACAGCAGCATCCCTTTCACTTCACCCCTGTTTAAATGGCTTTTGATGATTAGATACATGCTGGAGGCCCTGCTTTTAATACCCCTTAGACCCCAGTTCCTTCTCCTATATCACTCTCACCCTCTACCTCCGTTTATCAACAATCCATATCCCCCCCAATAACAACTTGGCATCGCCATGATGGAGTTGAGCAATGGCCGAGTGGGGAGGAGGAGTGGAAATGTCTGTATTTCGATGCCACTCACTGCTGTGATGTAGTCAGCCAGGGACTGATCTGTGAACACAAAAGGAGCACCATGCTGCCTTGTGTTAGTCACCAGCAACAGTAGGTCTTTGAGACTGTGCAGTTAACAAAAGATCTAAATCCTAAAAAAGAGTTCTGGATGAAGCATTAAAGAGGTGGTCTAGGTAGTAGGTGGCATAGTAGAGTAGTGCTTGGAACAATCTTTGCAAAGTATGTCTGAATAGTGCTTTGTAGAAGTGGACCTGTATAGGGCTTTGCATGTGGGGTTTTAGTGGTACTTAGCACACGAAGTGGAGATAAATTGCACAGAGCCTGGATGGGCTTTGTAGAGGTTTCTAGATGAGATATTTTCAGGTTATTTGCATGTCTTTACAACACCACTTTTACCATGCATGGCTTTACTGTGCAGATGCCTATACCATACTGCCTTTATATACATTGGTTCAGTAGTTTTTGAGCAATTCATGCTCAAAAACGTTCTATATTGCTCACCACGGAGGATCTGCAAGCCAACAGATCTCCTGCTGAGATCTGATTGGCTGCCACCCCATCAGCAAGGATGTGGTGGCTGCCATATTAAAACTCGAGACTCAGTCCTGAATTCATAAAAAAAAAGCAATAATCAGGCATAGGGCGCAGGGTAGGGATACCCTGTGCCCCTAGGCCTGGTGGTGGGGCCTGGGGCCAAAAGCTTTTTTTTTTATTTTGCAATTAATTCATAGAGGATCTGCAAATCTCTTGCATAATGAAAAAGCATGGGCTCCAGCGCTTCTTTTTTGATGAAGCCCCTGGCTCACCATTCCCCAGGGCTGAGCCACAAAATGGAGGTAGGGGAGCATCCGGCTCCTGTACCGGAGCATTATTGGGCCCCAGGGACCACATCCCCCAGGGCTGAAATCCATTATCAAATGGTATGGGGGGCCTTGCGGCCCCCCTCCCGACCCATAAAAGGACATGGGGACCCCATCCCCAAGAACAAACTAAACTAAAACTTTGCCTGTTAAGGTTCGGGGGACCCCATCCCTGGGGCCAGCTCAATTACTCTGTCCTGGGTGAGCCCACCCTGGGACAGCACACTTTTTAAAATTTCCCTACAGGCGGGAGCAAACCTGTCTTCTCTGCAGCGGAGGGTAGGGAATGTATATCTGCTCCCACCCAGCAGGAGCTTTAAACATGCTCCCTCTACGTGGGAGCAGACTTCAGTTTCCCTGCCCATACTCCTGCGGGCAGGTAAAAAGATATTGCTCCCGCCCGCAGGGAGCAACTATAAACAGCTGCTCCCTGTCGGTAGGAGCAATGTCGGGTGCCAGCTTTGGCTGCGGGGCTCAGGGCCTCCGCCCTGCGGACCCCAATGTGGTGTTTGGTGGGTGCCCCAGTTGGGCACTGGGGTGCCCACCTATAATTTAGAAATGCCCTGGGGGTTGGGGTCCCCGGGGCCACAATAGGCTCAGGGAGGGGCTTGCGCAGTTCCCATCCCCTTTATAATGATATGCGGTCCTGGGAGGTGAGGTTCCCAGGCCTGATGAGGCTCAGGGAGGGTCCCCCTCCCCTTTATAATAACATGCTGCCCCATGGGATGGGTTGCCCGAGGCCTAATAAGACTCTGGGAGCGAGGCGACACTGCCCCCTCCCCTTTTTATTGGAATTCGGCCCGAGGGATGGAACCCCAGGGCCTATCAAGGCTATTAGCCTTCCTTTTTAAACTTACCCTTACCACCCTTTACCTCTACCCACTCCTAAACTCAAAAATTACCCTTGCCACCCTTTGCTACTACCCACCCCTAAACCCTAAACCTAATAATTTATGCAGAAGGGGCTGGATGGCACAATAAAGATGAAGTTTGGATGCCTCTTTTATGAGTGGACCTAGATGGGGCTTTTACCCCAGTGTGTTTCCCGAAGTAGGAATGATTTAGTAAGCCTCCTAACCATCGAATTGATCCACACCCTTCAAAAATACGGGACGGCCTGACTCCTAACTTTTTGCATAATGAGTCTTGCCATATCAAAGTTTGAAGACTACTGCTTTAGTTTAGCATAGCCATTTAAAAGGGACCATCTAGTGAATAATGCCACATTCATCTCAAAACCCAAGCCAACATCAGCAAACAAAGAAACATTGTACAATGCCTTTTGGGGTGATTGTAGTGCAGGACTGGGTAAAGAGAACTTTTTTCTCTACACTGGATGGCAACTTTAAACATTAACTACATGTTGTACAGTATTTTGGTTCGTATGCATGTACGTAGTGATATTTATATAGTGCGGTCGGAGCGCCGTGGATCAGTGCCCAGATCGGAACAGGGAGCCTGTGCATTTTCCCCACCAGGCTGTCCATTACAGCCTGGTGGTGAATATGTAAAGTGCGCATGACTGCTTGGCCAGTCCAAAACGGCCGGCCAAGCAGTCATGCGCACTTAGTGTGCACAATCCACTCCTCCTCCCTGAGCCACCAGCCCCATCGGCCCTAACCTAGCCCCGCAGCAACCAAAACTAAAATGATAATAACGTAAATTCTCATCATTTTATTTTGCCCTCTTTCCCTGCTCTAAGAGCAGTGGGGCAACGCTCCTCCGCCTTAGCGGAGGAGCCGCCACTGCGTTTCCTTCTCAGTTTAAGCTGGTTGACCCCTCATGAGGGGAGATTTCAAAATTCACTAATTCTTTTCTACTAAATTCTTGTACTTGTTTCCACATTTCAAGTATTGTACAGAACCCAGTTCACTTGTTTCTGCGGGTAACATTTCTCTGTGAGCGTGCAGCTTACACAAAGTCACACGAGATATCAGCAGGACACTGGTTCGGGGGAAAATGTCTATGGGAAAGACATTTTTTGCTCTAACCAGTCTCCTATGGGCGAAAGAATACAAACATGTATTAAATGTAATGCAATGCCAAAGGGTGTACATGTTGCATAGTTTTGTACTGTGAAATTTGGGAATTTTGCATATTAGGTCTCCATAATATGACTCCCCAACAAAAAAATCCCACAGACCTCCTCCTCAGATACTTCCCACCTTAAGCACACATCCGTCAGTGAATGCTAAAGCATACATTGCAGTAAAAAACATTGTCAGAAAAGTTCACTACTGTCAGACGAACTAATAAAACAAGTGTCTGACATTTAAATGGCACCATTCAACATTGGCACACCACTGATTGTTTGCAGCACCGTCTAAGCAGAATTTATTTTTCCACAAAACCCACCTGCGTGCTGCTGTGCAGAGACGTTTTAAGGCATGGGCACAGTGGGCTCTGGCCCAGGGCCCCGCCTTATAGGTGGGGCCCTGACAGATCCCGCTCTGTTCTCCACATAGTCTTGCCCTGATAACATTGAATGATTCTTAAAGATAAATTGTTTTAAATACCACTTTCTTTTACTTTATTTTTAATACTGGTGATGTGTGGGGAGTCTTTTACAGACATTATGCAGAGAAATGTTGTGTTTATGTCTTTCAACACCATGCAACATCCACAAAAAGTTCCTTTTAGATCGAAACAGCACCTCACATTTGAGAAATGGCAGTGGCTGACAGAGATCATTTCCAAAAATATTAGTGAGCCGCTCCTATATTTTATTATTGAAAACACACATCACTATCCATGAATGTTGAGGAGTGTGGCTCAATGGTTAGAGCGTCAGACCCTGAAGCAGAGTTCTGGCCAGGGACCAAGGTTCGATTCCTGCCTCGGCGGGGCTCGGCGGGGCTCGGGCTCAATTTCCTCGGACCTGTCTATTCTCGCCTCGGTGCCTATTCTAATCACGGGCCCCACGCTGCAACTCTGGGCAATAGCTTGCTTAGCCGACCCAACAGCGCTAAGGATGCCTGGCTTCACCTTGGGGGTGCCCAGGAGTGGACACTTCACAGGGAAAGCCAGGAGGGGTTCCACAGCGGTATGAGCATCAGCGCCAGGAAACCGCAAAGGTGACACCGCAAGGTGGCCGTCTGGTGACAGTGCGCTCTATAAGTACCTTGACATTTACATTTACAATATTAGATGGAAACTCATTTGGAATTTAGACTAATGTGCCTGGACAGTGTCAGTGACCTAGCCAAAGACAACATGAAAAACCTGAAATTGGATCATAAATTCAAAGCTGTTCCAAACAGGGGCCCCCAAAATATGTTGGACCCAGGGCCCCCAAAATCTTTAAGATGTCCCTGCTGCTGTGACTAATTTTCCTTACAGGTGTGACAAAGTCGCTGGTGGATTATTAGTGGGACAGGATTTTCTGCTATATATTGTGTAGAGCAAAACGGCAGCATTGGGCAGAAGGATGGAACGATTTGGTTCTATTCCAGGTCAAAGACGTCATGCTTCACAATTTCACTATGTTCAGCACATTTTCACAAACGCCATTGAATTGAGATGAAAATTAATATTCCTTCAAATAGCTAACAGAGCAAACTCTGCGCTGAGCTCGGGCCCAGCGTCCGACCCAAGCAATGTGCTGTACTTCATTTTGCAGGGTGATTGCTATAGATTGATTCTCCTTTATTTACGTTGCTCAGTTCCAGCCAAGAGGACATTGAGAAGCATTTATATCTCGTTCAATTAATTCAATTACAAAATGGAATTCTTTGCCAGCCCTAGAGATGTTTACTTCCATTTTCGAAGGCCTCTCTGAGTGAAATGCTGGGCGATAAAGAAAAACAAGCATTGAAAATGCAATAGGCCTCGCCTTTTATTAAGTTGAAGCCGCTTTGCCATATAATACCATTAGCAAAGCAAATTGCTTTAACTTATATAAAGGCGAGACCTATTGCCTTTTCAATGCTTGTTTTCTCCTTCTGTCCCCTTCGCTGCCCCCGTGATTCTGTGCCTTTTTTCTCTCCTGTCCCCTTCGTTGCCCCCGTGATTCTGTGCCTTTTTCTCCTCCTGTCCCCTTCGCTGCCAGACAACTGTAGAGAGAGGCATTGACTCATGTTACAAAGTCCAATATTGTACCAAAATGGAGATTTTACATTTCAATGTAAATGTCTGTGACAAAAAGTCGAAATCATCGTACGATGCTCCTAAACAGCAACCCACGTCACTGCAGGGCCGGGAGGTTTCAATAGTCAATCAGTCGTGAAAGGGGGAAGAACCCTGCGGGGGCCAGACAGGGTCCCATTTGAAGAAAATATCAGTAGAAAGGGGCGATTTAGGAAGATTTCCTAAGAAAATGAACCCTGAAAAGGAGTCTCCCTACATTGCGCCCCGATGAGTGTCCAGGGACAGGGGCCAGAGGGGTGATTTTCTTTAGGAAGTCCCCACTGTCGCCCCCTGGGGCCAAGGTCGGCCCATGTCTGGGCACCGTCTGGCTGGCACCGAATCCCTCTGCTGGGCTCTGGGCTCAGAGGAAAAAGGAGCCGAGACTGCCTGCTGAGATGGGCTCTATAAAGGCGGGCGGCATCGGAGTGTCCGTGAGGAGCCGAGAGGAGCCCTCCAACCCACAGAGGAGGCGCAGCCTGTGCGCAACGCAGAGCCCCGGAGAAGGGTCAAGCTGCGCCAAGCTGTGTGTAGTTCTGTCCAGCGCAAGGCCCAGGGAGGTGAGTCTGGCCGTGCCAGCGTGTGCGTAAACTGTTAGCTGCACAAGGCGAGAGCAGTGCACACCTGTATGCGGCTGTGTCAACCTGTGCGCAACCTGTGGTTTTGCGCAAGACCCAAGCAAGAGGAGTGTGCGCCTGTCTGCAGCCTGTGTCAACCTGTGGTTCTGCGCACGGCCCAAGCAAGAGGGGTGTGCACCTGTCTGCAGCCTGTGTTAACCTGTGCACAAACTGTGGTTCTGCGCAAGGCCCAAGCGGGAGGGGTGTGCGCCTGTCTGCAGCTTGTGTCAACCTGTGCGCAAACTGTGGTTCTGCGCGGCAAGGCCCAATCAAGAGGAGTGTGCACCTGTCTGCAGCCTGTGTCAGCTTCTGCGCAAACTGTGGTCTGTGCAAGACCCGAATAAGAATGTATCAATGTGTTCTTCTGGTGTGTTCAGTACAATCCATTAGAGGCGTGAGTGATCAGCGTATGCCAACAATGCACAATACAGGACTCGCACAAGGTGAACATCAACCTATCTGCAGCCTGTGCCAGCTTGTGCGCAAACTATGATCTGTTCAGGGCCCGAGCGAGATGACTATGAAACCTGTCTGAAGTATGCCGGCTTGTGCGCAAAGTGTGGTCTGTGCAAGACCTGAGCGAGTCTTTGGTAAATTGTGCACAAAATGTACTCGCTGCAAGGTCCAACTAGGTGACTGTGCAGCACGTCTGCAGCTGGTGCCAACCTGTGCGCATGGGGGATGGGGGTGTCAGTCCGCGCAACCTAACTAAGCCGACCTGTTTAATGCGGGAAAGAAGTCACTAGGAGTGCTGCGAGGCCAGTGCGCGCCCTGTGCGCAACCAAACGAAGCCGACCTGTTTAATGCAGGAAAGAAGTCCCTAGCAGTGCTACGAGGCCATTGCAAGCCCTCCGCGCAACCTAACTAAGCCAACCTGTTTATGCGGGAAGGAAGTCCCTAGGAGTGCTGCGAGGCCAGTGCATGGCCTGTGCGCAACGTCTGCTGGCAGGTGCGCAGTCGAAAACCCCTCGGACTCAGCCCGCGTGCATTTCACTCATTGATTAACCCCACATTCATGGTTTATATCTTTTGACACAAGCTACGGCGCTCAGGAAAGCTTGTGAATGAGCCGTCAGGGGTGTGACATCTCAAAGGGGTGTCCCCTCTGGACAGGGGATGTGGACCATGGGCGCTTGGGGCCCTTGGGTGTATCTGCGGACCACGTGACCCCGGCACAAGCTTCGGCGCTCAGGGAAGCTTGCGAATGAGCCGTCAGGGGTGTGACATCTCATAGGGGTGCCCCCTCTGGACAGGGGGTGTGGACCATGGGTGCTTGGGGCCCTTGAGTGTATCTGCGGACCACGTGACCCCGGCACAAGCTGCGGCGCTCAGGGAAGCTTGCGAATGAGTCGTAACGGCTGTGACATCTCAAAGGGGTGCCCCCTCTGGACAGGGGGTGTGGGGCATGGGCACTTGGGGCCCTTGAGTGTATCTGCGAAACACGTGACCCCGGCACAAGCTGCGGCGCTCAGGGAAGCTTGTGAATGAGTCGTAACGTCTGTGACATCTCGAAGGGGTGCCCCCTCTGGACAGGGGGTGTGGACCATGGGCGCTTGGGGTCCCTAGGTGTGTCTGCGGACCGAGTGACCCCGCGTGACCCCCGCGGGAACCTGCATCCAGGGCACTTCAATTAAATGCTCTTTATCACACTTCTGCCTGTGACCCAAGCCTGCCCTGTCAGCATCTGATAGCAGCGGGGAGTGTATCCGGTGACTTTCTCCAGCCCTGGGGGAGGGGGGAGAGGGCACCCCCGGGGAACTTTCCGACGGAGCTGATACCAGATGGTAATTCCAGGCTGGGTTCATGTACTTGTATATGTGACGCAGCCGGCATACAATGTGCAATCACAGGGTTAATGTAATTCTATGGGTGACGAGGCGGGCACACTATATAAACTCACAGGGTTAATGTACGTCTGTAGGTGACGCTGCCGGCAAGCTCTGTACACACACAGGGTTAATATAGTTTAATAAATGATACTGCCGGCATACTTCGCACCACCAGGTGAATATATAATTCTATAGGAGGCACTGGAGGCATTGTTCTAGATTCATACGGTTAATACAGTTACTAATACAGGTGTCACTGACAGCAGCTGTGAGGGATGTGTTACTATTCCTAATTACAACTCAGACCCGTCTTGCCGGCATTTCTTTAAGCCAAAATTCACCCCCATCGCTGGCCCAGGCCCTGAGATCGCCGCTCCTAAGCTCACCGCTGCAGGCAAGAGTCCCCGTGACATCATCTCTCTGCCGCGCTGGGATTGGCCCAGTGGGAGAGAGCGTTTCCCTGAGCTTGGACGCTTCACGCGAGAGCCGCGCTGGTATTGGTTCCAGCCCTCCAGGATTACTGCTGTGTCATCCCAGTGCCGCGCTGCGATTGGTCCCCGGCCCAGAGGGCTCTCCCACGCTTGAAGAGAGAAGTGAGGCTCGGCCTGGGACCGGGGAGCGTCTCGGAGAGGAGAATTGCCCGGCTTGCTGGATTCACCCCGCATCTGAAGGCAAGGTAAGGCTCGCATCCGCGCTTGTGAGCCCGCGAGCTGAAGGAAATCTTCACTCCATTCAGCAACAAACAGAGGAGCAAACACTGCTTCACTCTTTTAGAGCCGTCCCAGTTGGACTGGCTCGCGAACCGTCACAGTTGGACTGACTCGCATGACTGGTTTCTTATCTTTATGGGGCCATGTGTTTGGCCCCATAAAGATAAGAAAACCTTTTACGCCAGCAGTAAGTCGGGGCAGCCAGCCCAACTGGGACGGCTCTAAAAGAGAAAAGTGTCTCGCCACTAGACGCTCTTTTCCAATGGCTGGCCACCGTTTAGCATAAACGGTGACGCCAGCCAATGGAAACGAGGGGCGGGGCTTACACCCCGCTAGTGAAATCTACCCTAAAACATTAAATCTAGCCAGCGAGACTGCGCATGTCTGCGCAGTCTTACGCCAGGCAAGACCTAAAAAGTGCTCTCAAAGTGTTTACAGTGCTTACATTGAACAGGTGAGTTCACATGGTAAGTTTATTTGGGGACAGGGACCAAGAGCAGAGGGTAGAAAGGCAGAAAAGGGAGAAAGAAGGAAGAAGAGAAAGATGGGAAAATAATGAGAGACGAAAAAAGCAGGGATGTAAAAAAAGCCCTCTAAGAGTGGGGTAAAGGACAGGAAGCATGGGGGAAGAAAGAGGCAAGATATGGAATCAGGACAAGGCAGCCTTGGAACTCGGTAACCCAGGCATTCAGCAGTGTCGGGGGTTGGTTCCCAAGAGCAATTTTGAATGCCTGTGCGTGACTATTTATTTATTAAGTTACATGTTAAGCAGGGAGAGTTTAGGGAGCAAAATGAAGGATTAAATGCTACCGCTCGATGGAAGTCAACATTCAACTTACTCCAGACCTGTAATACAATATTACATGAGATTATTTTGTTTCACTGAAATAGTAGCACTAAAGAGTTCATGTACGCCGCGGCCAATATGTGTAAGAGTCTGAAGTTGCCTTGAGTGCATGGCGGCTGGCATTAATCGTGGATGGGGACGAAGTGAGGGCAGTGAAAAAAAAAATACACTTACTACTTCACAGCTGCCATCTCTCCTGATGAGTTCCGGAAGCAGGAAGCACACAGGCTTTCCATAACCAATCCTCACCAGCATGACAGCAGTGTTGTAATTAGCCTGAGTGCAGTAGTTCTCTGATCAGACAGAGAGTGGACACCTGTGCATGTTCTCCACCCAGGCTGTGCAACACAGCCAGGTGGAGAACATGCTGAGTGAGCAAACTGTTTGGCCGACGAAGACGGACGGTCAAACCATCATGCGCACTTAACATAACGTGGATTTCTAATGGACAGTTCACCCGTAGGCCTCTTGGTGCTGAATAGCAGATGGTAATTGTTACCCAGGTCAATGGTACACATTTTATCAACCTCAGATGGATGAAAGGCTGAGTAGACCTGCCAGGATTTGAACCTGTGACCATGATATCGAACACAGGCCCCTGCAGTGGATGCATTAGTCCACTGAGCCACCAGACCTGATTTAAAGAATCCCCACCACTCTTCTCCCTGCTCTGGACTGCCCTGCACCGTCTCACCCAGCCCGCACCTAGAACTGAGCCACTACAGATAAATAAAATGATAATAACATTGCTTTGTTGTCATTTTATGTTTCCTTTTATGCACTGCTGAAAAGCTGTGGGACAATGCTCCTCCACTAAGCCACTGCTTAAGTGGTAACAAAATATTGTGTTATATTGATGACATACCATGTGCATTGGTCAATCCATCCGTGGAGAGTCGCTGCCATACAATACCTTACTTGAAAGAAAGTCCCTAAAGGATTATTCCACAGCTTTACCACTTACTCCAACATTGTAGGATTTTCTGTTACTATCCAAATTTAAAGTGTGTGTGTGTGTGTGTGTGTGTGTGTGTGTGTGTGTGTGTGTGTGTGTGTGTGTGTGTGTGTGTGTGTGCGCGCGCGTGCGCGCGCGCGTGTGTGTGTGTGTGTGTGTGTATATATATATATATATTCACTGAAAAACCATAGGTTTCAGGGACGTTATCGTTAGTTGGACATTTCACTCGTACAAAACCATAGAAATTCCCCTGTTATAGTTAGTTCAGCTAAATATAACTCACGCCACCGCAATACACTGCTGATGAAGTCACATATTACATCATTCAGTGACATCACTGATGACATCACTGATGACATCTCAAATGACATCACTGACGACATCATCCAGTGACTGTGTTTCTGTAAAGTTTAAATATGTTTTATATATATGCCAAGGTGTATTGAAGAATGAGTGGGTGTATAAGTGTCTGGATGAAGGATTTAGTAGGTGCGTGACTGATTGTATAAGTGAGTGATTAAATGTGTCTTACTGAATGCATGGGTTAGTGACTAAACTGTCTGAATGTGTGTATCAGTATGTCTGTTGTTGTGTAAGCTGCTGCATGTGTTGGTCAGTAGCTACATGAGTGTCTATATGGGTTATTGTTTGGTTGCCTGAGTGTTTGTATGGGAGACTGAGTGTGTGTGTGGGTGGGTGGGAGGTGTGTGACTCTGTGCATAGATGTGTGAGTGGGTGATTCACTGGGTGTATGGGTTCAAGAGTGCATCTGGAAAGAGCTGTATGCGTGGATGAGTGTGTGTATGGGTGTGTTAGTGAGAGATTGGATGTCTCAGTGGTACATGTCCACGTAACTACATATGTAAAAGGCAGTGTATGTGAGAGTTGGAGTATATAAATGACTATACATGAGAGTCAGTGATTGTGAGAGTGGCTGTATGGATGAGTGTGTACTGGTATCAGTGATTATATAAGAGAGTAAGTATGTATTAGTATATGTTTGAATAAGTGAGGTGTTGTGTGTATAACTGTATAGGTGAGGAAATGGGAGTGTGATTGATTCTTTGCATGACTGACTAGGTGTGTGAGTAACTCGATGGATGAGTGGCAGCGGGTGAGTGTCTGTAAAGGTGTATGAGTGCATATGATAGTGTTGTATTGATGAGTGACTGTATGTATGAGTGATTGTATGGGTGAATGAGTGGATGCGTGTCTAGACCTAGGAATCAGTGAGTGCGTATGTAGTAACTGGTATTGGTGTGTCGATGGTTTCGAAAATGGTAGTCTGTATTTTACAGTGGGTGTATCAAAGGTTATATTAGAGTGTGAGTAGGTGCATCAGATTTTGACATGGATGATGTCATCAGTGATGTCATCAGTGATGTCATTTGAGATGTCATCAGTGATGTCACCAATTATGTCACTGACCATGTCATGAATGATGTAATATGTGACGTCATCAGCAGTGCATTGCGGGGACGCAAGTTATAGTTAGCTGAACTAACTATAACAGGAGAATTTCTATGGTTTTGTATGAGTAAAATGTCCAACTAACTATAACGTCCCTGAAACGTATGGTTTTTTCAGTGAATTTCTAAGGTTTTTTAAATGTTAATTTCTAAAAATAACGTGCCAGAAACCTATGGTTTTTTCAGTGAATTTAATGGTTTTTAAATGCTAATTTCTAACTATAACGTGCCTGAAACCTATGGTTTTTTCAGTGAATTTCAATGTTTTTTAAAATGCTAATTTCTAACTATGCCTACTAAAGTAGGACATGTGAAGAAAGAGGAAGAAAAGGGCAGAAAGAAGCAAGACAAATTCTGAAAGAGTCAACAGAAGTCCAGAAAGACGAACAAAAGTGCAGGAAGATGCAAGAGATGTGCAGAAAGAACCAACAGAGGAGCAGAAAGTCCTCCTGTGCCCCCAACATTTTACTGACGCGTACTGGTGGTAACTGACTCTGACTAACCAGGCCCGGAGCCAGTGCTATGCTAAAAGACATTCAGAATACAGTGAAAACACCTACATACACTAGGGAACACTAAGTGTTGGGGTACCCCTGTGATTCGCATGACATCCTCTGTATTTGCCATGAGTACTGCAAGGAGAGTGCATGGTGAATTTATAAGTGCTTGGGTTTTGACAGAGTGATTGGATAAGTACATGGTGCTGGCTGGGTGATTGGAGGAGTGCATGGGTAGTGACAGAGGGATTTCTGGACTGCATGGGTACAACCTGGGTAGTTGGAGGAGTGAATCAGTACTGTGTAGGTGGTTAGAGGTCTACATGGGTAGTGCACAGGGGATTGTAGCAGTGCATGTGTTAGTGCCTGGGTCATTCCATGATTACATGGGTACTGACTGGAAGATTAGAGTGCTGCAAGGAGAGTGCATGGTGAATTTATAAGTGCTTGGGTTTTGGTGGAGTAATTGGATAAGTACATGGTGCTGGCTGGGTGATTGAAAGAGTGCATGGGTACTGACAGGGCGATGGCTGGACTGCATGGGTAGTGCTCAGAGGATTGTAGCAGTGCATGTGTTAGTGCCTGGGTCATTGCATAAGTACATGGGTACTGATTGGATGCTTAGAGTACTGCAAGGACAGTGCATGGTGAATTTATAAGTGCCTGGGTTTTGGCAGAGTGATTGGATAAGTACATGGTGCTCGCTGGGTTATTGAAGGAGTGCATGGGTAGTGACAGGGTGATGGCTGGACTGCATGGGTACTGCTCAGGGCATTGTAGCAGTGCATGAGTTAGTGCATGGGTCATTGCATGAGTACATGGGTAGTGACTGGATGATTAAAGTGCTTCAAGGAGAGTGCATGGTGAATTTAGAAGTGCTTGGGTCACACATGTCACATCAGGCCCCGCCCCCTCCTTTCACCACTGTGCAAACGCGGCCCCTGGCGGGTTCTAAGTTAGGGGATTAATTCCCCTTGAATCCTGAGGGTCCCTGGGGGCCAACTAGCCCACCAGGTACCTCCAGTAAGCGCCATAGAGCTGCGTTGCCGAGAGGTGGTCTGGGGCCACGCCCCTTTTTACACATCTCTGAAACGCAACTCTGTGGCGCTTACTGGACGTACCTGGTGGGCTAGTTGGCCCCCAGGGACCCTCAGGATTCAAGGTGACTTAATCCCCCAACGTAAAACACGCCACAGGGTGTGTTTGCACACTTGTCATATCAGGACACGCCCCCTCCCTGCACCACTGTGCAAACGCACCCCCTGGTGCATTGTAAATTGGGGGATTAAGTCCCCTTGAGTCCTGAGGGTCCCTGTGGGCCAACTAGCCCACCAGCGACCTCCAGTAAGCGCCACAGAGCTGCGTTGCAGAGTGGTGTAAAAAGGGTGTGTGGCCTTGGACCACCTCTCTGCAACGCAGCTCCCTGGCGTTTACTGGAGGTACCTGGTGGGCTAGTTGGCCCCCAGGGACCCTTAGGATTCAAGGGGACTTAATCCCCCAAGGTTAAATGCGCCACAGGGCGCGTTTGCACACTTGTTACATCAGGCCATGCCCCCTCCCTGCACCACTGTGCAAACGCACCCTCTGGTGCATTGTAAATTGGGGGATTAAGTCCCCTTGAGTCCTGAGGGTCCCTGTGGGCCAACTAGCCCACCAGCGACCTCCAGTAAGCGCCACAGAGCTGCGTTGCAGAGTGGTGTAAAAAGGGTGTGTGGCCTTGGACCACCTCTCTGCAACGCAGCTCCCTGGCGTTTACTGGAGGTACCTGGTGGGCTAGTTGGCCCCCAGGGACCCTTAGGATTCAAGGGGACTTAATCCCCCAAGGTTAAATGCGCCACAGGGCGCGTTTGCACACTTGTTACATCAGGCCATGCCCCCTCCCTGCACCACTGTGCAAACGCACCCCCTGGTGCGTTGCAAATTGGGGGATTAAGTCCCCTTGAGTCCTGAGGGTCCCTGTGGGTCAACTAGCCGACCAGCTACCTCCAGTAAGCACCACAGAGCTGCGCTGCAGAGTGGTATAAAAAGGGGGTGTGGCCTTCGACCACCTCTCTGCATCGCAGCTCCCAGGTGCTTACTGGAGGTACCCGGTGGGCTAGTTGGCCCCCAGGGACCCTCAGAATTCAAGGGGACTTAATCCCCCAATTTAAAAGGCGCCACAGGGCGTGTTTGCAAACTTAGCACATCAGGCCACGCCCCCCTCCCTGCACCACTGTGCAAACACTCCCCCTGGAGTGTTGTAAATTGGGGGATTACATCCCCTTGAGTCCTGAGGGTCTTTGGGAGCCAACTAGCCCACCAGCTACCTCCAGTAAGCGCCACAGAGCTGTGTTGCAGAGGTGTAAAAAGGGGCGTGTCCTTTCAACACCTATCTGCAACGCAGCTCCCTGGTGTATACTGGAAGTACCTGGTGGGCTAGTTCCCCCCCCCAGGAACCCTCAGGATTGAAGGGGACTTAATCTCCCAACTGCAATGTGCCAGGGGTGCGTTTGCACCCTTGCTATGTCAGGGCCCGCCCCTCCCTTCACCACTGTGCAAACGCACCTCTTGGCACATTTTAAGTTGGGGGATTAATTCCCCTTGAGTCCTGATGGTCCCTGGGGGCCAACTAGCCCACCAGGTACCTCCACTAAGCGCCAAAGAGCTGCGTTGCAGAGAGGTGTAAAAAGGGGCGTGGCCTCTGAACACCTCTCTGCAACACAGCTCCCTGGCGCATACTGGAGGTACCTGGTGGGCTAATTGGCCTCCAGGGACCCTCAGGATTCAAGGGGACTTAATCCCCAACTTAAAACGCGCCACAGGGCGTGTTTGCACACTTGTCACATTAGGCCACACCCTCTCCCTGCACCACCTTGCAAACACACCCCCTGGTATGTTGTAAATTGGGGGATTAAGTCCCTTTGAGTCCTGAGGGTCCCTGGGGGCCAACTAGCCCACCAGCTACCTCCAGTAAGCGCCACAGAGCTGCGTTGCAGAGTGGCGTAAAAAGGGGGCGTGGCCTTGGACCAACTCTCTGCAAGGCAGCTCCCTGGCGCTTACTGGAGGTACCCGGTGGGCTAGTTGGCCCCAGGGACCCTCAGGATTCGAGGGGCCTTAATCCCCCAACTTAAAACGCGCCACAGGGCGCGTTTGCCCTCTTGTCACATCAGGCCACGCCCCCTCCCTGCACCACTGTGCAAACGTGCCCCCAGGAGCGTTGTAAATTGGGGGATTACATCCCCTTGAGTCCTGAGGGTCTTTGGGGGCCAACTAGCCCACCAGCTACCTCCAGTAAGCGCCACAGAGCTGTGCTGTAGAGAGGTTCAAAAAGGCGCATGGCGTCTCAACACCTCTCTGCAACGCAGCTCCCTGGCGGATACTGGAGGTACCTGGTGGGCTAGTTCACCCCCAGGGACCCTCAGGATTGAAGGGGACTTAATCCTCTAATTTACAATGTGCCAGGGGGTGCATTTGCACACTTGCTATGTCAGGCCCCGCCCCCTCCCTGCACCACTGTGCAAACGCGCCGAAATGTAAACAAACAAAAAAATCTTTTTGTGGCCCTGGGGGTCCTTCTGGGACCCCCTGAGCAGGCCTGGGGGGTCAGGGGGTTTCTACCCTGCCCCCTTCTCTTGTTTTATACCTTTGTTTCTCTGTTTTCTAGCGACTCGCTTCTACCGAGCCACAAGATGGCTGCCAATATTTCCTGGTTTGGAGTGTTGGCAGCCAGTCACAGTGAAGCTCGTGCACAGGATTTAGGCTCCGCCCAGATATCAAAATGTTTATTTTTCTAACTTCTCAGCAACTACTGAACGTATTTACACCATTTAAAAAAAAGGTTGCTTTCTGATCCAAGCACTACCTTTGTGCCAAATTTGGGGTAACTCCATTCAGCAGTTCAGGCTGTAGCTAGTCGCAAAATTCCCTATGGAAATTAACATGGGGAAAACGTGTTTTGGGACCCCCCTTTTTTCTCAGCCCCCGCTTGACCAATCAACCCCAAACTTCCAGGATAGGATCTGACCTGGATAGAATTTTTTTGGGGAGAATTTCGCAAAGATTCGTCAAACGATGTCAAAGTTATTAGCAAATCAAAAAATGCTTTTCCTATGGAAAGAAGGTTGTAACTATAACTACCTACTGGCGACCGCCAGTAGGTAATATATATCTCTCACCTACTGGCGGTCGCCAGTAGGTAGTTATAGTTAGGAAAAACGTTTTTTGACTTGCCCATAACATTGGCACTGTTTGTCGAATCTTAACAAAATGTTCCCCAAAACGTGCACCAGTAATTCTAGTTGTGCATGGACAGTTTCGGGGTGGTCCATCAAGCGGGGGCCGAGAAAAGGGGGGGTATAAAAAATTGTGTTTCCCATGTTAATTCCCATTGAGTCTTTAGACATGCCTGCAGCCCGAACTGCTGGATGGAATTGCACCAAATTTGGCAGAAAGTTCGCTTTTGGTCCGCAAATTGTGCTTTTTGTTGTCTGGTGTAAATCCATTCAGCAGCTTTTGAGAAATGTAAGGAAATCCAAATTTGTATATCTACTACATTAAATAATTTGCAAATAGTGATGAGCTCATGCAGCAATCTGCAGAGCTCTGATTGGCTGCCAACACTTCAACCAGGAACTGATGGCAGCCATCTTGGAAAAAAACACAAAAAAAGAAAAAGAAAAGGGGGCTGGGTAGGAATACTCTAATCCCCTAGCCTTGGTCGTGCGGTGTTCTTTTTTAAACAGGTTGCTGCAAAATCGCAAACATTTGCAAATTCATGCCAAAAAATTAAAAAACATAAATGTGGGCACCCGCGCTTGATTTGAAAAGGGTCCCTCGGTGGACCAGGTCCGGGGGAGATTTTATTTTCAAAAAAGGAGGAGACTTATAGGGCCCCCTCCTGAGGCTCTTTGAGCACCAGGGACCACCACCTCCCTGGAGCTTTTCTTTTAATAATGTAGGG
The DNA here is from genome assembly GCF_964204655.1 of Triturus cristatus. Classification (NCBI taxonomy): domain Eukaryota; kingdom Metazoa; phylum Chordata; class Amphibia; order Caudata; family Salamandridae; genus Triturus; species Triturus cristatus. The sequence continues at coordinate 887,557,476 of NC_140594.1, forward strand.
GGGGCATGTGGAATCCTCTCCTGGGCTTACTAGAAGCCCTGGGGACCACATCCTCCCCCAGGCAATAAATTGAGTAAATTGTGGGGGGCGTACAGACCCCTGGGACCACTACCTCCCCAGGGCCAAAATAATATTTTAAAGTGGAAGGGGGCGGCCACCTCCCTGGGGCCGGCACATCAACACAGAAGCATTTCTGTCCTTTCCCCTTGCGCTAACGCCATTTTGGCAGTCTAGCGCCAATGCAGGCACTCCACCATGGTGCAAAGGCACCAAAATAATCCTGAGAGGCTTTGTCATCTTTCTATGTGTGCTGCAGAAATAAAGACAATTCTCCTCGTTAAACCTCCCCTGGGGAGGTGTGTCTTTTTGGCGCATTCCAAGGTTTACCAGGTTTAGTAAATCTGGGAACACCCACACAACGCCCGTGGAATGCATCCCTTGCAATACAGCAATTGTGTTGCATTGCATTTCTCCATAATTTTGAAGCAATTAAAAGCTATGCAAAGTGGCTGTGCATGGCTTCACAAATATGACAACCTTGCATGGTGCAAGAGCAATGCAAACCAGGTCATATATATGGCTCATTTTGTGCTGTGTTTGCATCACAAAAGTGAGGCAAACTAGTGCGAAATGGTTTTTTTGTTTTTTAAAGTTGCCTATAAGTAAAGTAAAGCAGCATGAAGTGCTGCTTTGCATTACTTAGGGTCAAGGGGGTGTTACATGTGTGACCTATCTACTAACATTAGTAGTGTTTTGTGCCAAAAAATAATGCAGCTTTGTAGCCAGCGTTAAAAACGAGAAATGCGTTAATTTGTCCTAACACTTCCCACTTTGCATGTGTGCTCTACTGTCTAGCACACATCTAATGTGGGAAACATTTTAAATGTAGTCTTAGCATAGAATTTTGCATTGGATGGATACCCTTTCAGAACAGAACCTAAGCTAGACTCACGCATTCACCCTTGCACTATGGCGCAAAGGAGTGTGCATGGCGCTCGGCAGCCTGATTTGTAGCCTGCATTAGGGAGAGGAGAGTGGCATATCTCTGTAGATATGGCGCTGTCCTTTTCCCTCCCTCTCATGCAACGCAGCGCAACATTTTTGGGTGCTGTGCTGCGTTGTGTGTAAATCTGGGCCGTGGCGTCTATGTTAACATTGAGTGACTTGCCTCTGAATACCTTCAACCACCTTAGCCTACCTTGCAGGAGCCGCTCCTTACAGACCCACTTTACATGCTGCAGAGAATTCACACATCACCGACAGCTGCAAAGTTTTCTGTTTTAACTGTTTTAACTGTGGAACTCTCACTCATTACTGCAACCTATTGGTTTTAGATTTTCACTTCCCCTGACAAGAGTCACACCTTTCCTCTGGGGACAAAAGTAGTGACTGTCCTCACTATGGATATGGCACTGGGTGCACAGTGAACTGGGGGGGGGGGGGTGCAGGACAAACAAATGGCCCTCCCTGGACAGAAAGATTCTGGAGGTGAGGAAGCAAACGAGTTGAGAGCTGCAGTCCGCTCTCTTGACCTCCCCTCTTTGGGCTGGTGCCAAGTGCGGCTCGTCATCAGGAGCAGAGGAGTGTTGCCCCACCTACTGCAAGCACAGCAGGCAAACACAAATAAATAAAATGATATGCCAATGCCAATTTATTTATTTGCCACTGCACCGGCTCGCGCTGGGGTTGGAGCAGAGCTGAATCCTGCAAATGTAGGATTACAGCACTGGTCTACAGTGCGCATGACGGATTGGGCAGCCGTCTTGCGACGCCCAGCCTAATATGCGCACTGTAAACCCAGCAATCCAAAGGCTGTGTAACAGCCTGGGGATTACTGGCACAGGCCCCCAGCCTCAAAATGAGTGCTGGGTAAGCCTGCTCCCACCAATCATGGAGCTGCTTTCACAGCATGAAAGCAGCTTCAGGATTGGTTGGAGTTGCATTCCACGAGCAGGAAGGAAGTTCTTCCATTTCTAGCTCGTGGACAGTGCTGCACCGGTGGAGCTTCCTAATGAATGGTGAGTTGTGCACCTTTGCGCCCCACCATTTGTTTTTACGCTATCCGCTGCTGCCTGGTGCAGAAGGTCTTGACTCACACAGCCTACCTGCGCATAGAAGCAAGAGCTGCTATAGCCGCCGCATCCCCGAGCCTGACATGGCACAGAGCAGTGGCGTAACATAGGCACCTGCAGCCGCTGCAGTGCGGGGGGCAAGATTCAGGGGCCCCCCTCAGCACAGTATCCTGGCTAGAGAGCTTGTGACTGAGTCCAGAGTGGGGCCCCTCCATGTAGTTTGCAGGGGGGCCCACTCACGTTTCGTTATTGGCACTGAGTTATAACCCTCGTGGCACTGGTACCCCATCAGTCACTCCCCTCAGTCCTGTGCCTTCGCAAGGCATAAACTTAGGCTAGATGGCTTAACTCCCTGCCCTTACACAATGCAAACAACTCCAGCACTATTCTCCCAAACTGTCACACATTTGTGACAGGCCAATGTCCTTTAGAGACTTCTCTTGTGGTGGAGTGACGCACACTGGCAGTCATGGCATGCAGCAGCCACAGTGTTCTCTGTTCACTCTGAAAACAGGACAGCCGCGCGCGTCTGGAACTTGCTGCGGTTAGAAGGCCGTCTTTTCCACCCGCAGTGTCTTTTCTCGATTGATTGCAGCTTTTCAGTTAGATCCTATTGTTTTAGACCTCTTTCTGACAGGAGGGAAGAGGTAGGTCTACTCTGCACTCGTTCCACGCAGAGAGCAGGCACATCACATAGACACACGTTCAGAGGCATGACAAAGAGGTGAACCTTTTACTTTGGAATCCGTGGGCCCGATTCACAAAAGTAATCTGAGACAAAATCCTAACTTTACGACTTTCGGTATTCACAAAGGGCATTTAGGAGTAGTAAAGTTAGGATGTTGTCTCAGTTAAACTTAAGTTTTACTTAAGTTAAACTTAAGACCAAAACTTAAGTTTAACTGAGACAAAATCCTAACGTTACTCCTCCTAAATGCCCTTTGTGACTACTGAAAGTTGTAAAGTTAGGATTTTGTCTCAGATTACTTTTGTGAGTCTGGCCCAATGTTTTTTCATCCAGCCATTTGGGACAGCGAGGCAAGGGAGACATAAAACAGATATGGGCTTCAAGTAACTCAAGCCTGCCTTTCTTGAATTGTAATACTACTATTATTTTGTATTTAGTACTTAACCCTGCTGTCTGCCTCATTAAATAGCACTGTTACTCACAGGTGTCTGTGTTACGCAGTTCAATGCCGAATCTGATCAGTCCTGGATACTAATGGCGTGTTCCTTTTCGATGTCGCGTGAAATAAAAAGTGCCTTGTCACACATTTTGACCAAAGTGGCCAACCTCTATCATATATGAATTATCTGTGTCACACGTTTTGTATTTTAACTATTTAACAAATAATTCTATTGTGGTGTCGCAAGAAAACACACGACGCAAAGCCACACACACCACATACACAGACTGACATGAGCCACAAATATACACGTGTGCACACATCACAGACACCCATTGCAATCACCACAGACATTCAGCGCACATAATGTCAAAACCAGTTCACTGTCATTCTCCTTTTTGCTAATGACCATTTTATTAAAATAATTGAATTCGAGTAGAAGGGAAGGTACATATTTTGCGGCTCTTTCCCAGTTGTCGGCATTTCCACTTTAAGCACAAGTATTTCCTAAGCAGAAACCCCATGTATTGGTTGAAGGGCATTAGAAACTATTATGCCAAACATAGGAGGCTGTTCTTTGGGTTAATGCACCTGCTGCAAAAAACGGTGGTAGCCCACAGGCCCCGCGATTAAATCCAAAGGGAAATACAGCCTTTCACACTTCTGATTAACCTTGGGTGGTGAACTTTGCTCTGTTTGCGGAGTTTTCCGCTCTCCGCGGAGCACGTGGAGTTCCCAAAAACTCTTCTTTCCTCACGTGGAAAATTCACCTCTTGGCGAGATTTCTCCTTGCTCGCGCTCATCAAGGTCTAGTTGGCAAGCGCGAGCGAGGAAAATCCACCTACTGGCGAGATTTCTCCATGATCGCACTCGCCAAGGTCTAGTTGGCAAGCGCGAGCGAGGAAAATCAACCTCCTAGTGACATAGCTCAACGCGGTCAGTCGAATGTCTCAATGCGAGTGGTCGAGGTCGTGACCACTTGTGTTGAGAAACCTTCCGTTTGCGTTGATGAAGCTGCCGCTCAAGTAGAAAATCGAATTGAGCAGCAGAAAGGAAGCTGCGCTCTCTTGCGCTGCACATGGTGATGTTCGCTACGAATTTACAGTGTGGGACAAACACCCAGCGCTCAAAATCACCATGCACAGCATGACCCTAACCTACTACGCCGGTTGCGGAACTCCGCGCGGCAGAGGTTTTTTTGTCACTTCGCAGAGTTCCACATACTCCGCCCAGGCTTACTTCTGATGTCGCTGAAATGAGTACACTCGGTGTTGGCATTTGTAAAACTTGCCACTTATGGTGCCGGAATGCCGCAAGAGTGTGGCGGCAAGGCGCTATAAAAGCACACGTTCTTGCTACTGAAACCCCACTTAACATTTGCTAGCACTGTACAAATGGTAATTTTGTAACCGAATATGGAAACAATTTCTTTCAGCACTAGTGTGCTAATTCTACAAGGACGTTTCAAGGTGCACAATTTTCTGGTGGCCATCACTTGACCATGTGATGTGTGGTTCAATCCACAATTCCTGTGCACGAGAAAAGGGTAGAATTGGCGAAACTAGGCTGTTGTCACAGCTTCTATACTTGACGTCGTTGAGTGGTATAGGGCAACTTGTTTACCTTCCGAGGGATTGTCTCTTCCTTCTTTCACACATTTTGGGGCGCTTAGAAGTGGAAGGTCTCGCATTTTCTAGAGTTTGAGCTATTGGCAGTGTAAATGACAATGCCTTTTATTTATGTGTTTTGAAAAGCTTCAAGCGGCGCGTAAACACACACTTTGTACTTCTAGTCCTCGCTTATGAGAAGCAAAGCTGGCAGTAAAAGATGCTCAGTTATTGCCAGCCTTGCATCTCGTAAGCAAGGACTTTAAGTACAAAATGAGCCCCCGCAGGTTTTTCAAAACACTATATAATACTCCAGGCAAAAAAACCTGCACCGATAACAGCCAGACCTATTGGCTTTGTCAATGTTTATAGTAAACTTTCGTGGCAATTGTTCACACAAGAATCCGGCGCAAGTACGGTTTGCTCTGTTTAATAATCGGCTCGATAGTTTAGAAATATATTAAAAATGGCGCCAGATTTTTCACTCTACAGTCAACTCAGAATGGGGGTTTAAGATGTGACAACTTCCGACATTCCTAGGAGTAAAAGTCACTTATTCACGGAGAAAAGCTTTGAGTTGAGCACGGAGAGTAGTTGCAGGAGAGAGCTCTACAAATGTGCAGGTGCAGAGTGCATGGACGTAATATACATTTTTAATGCATACCTCACATACACATGGATTTGAACTTGAATTCCACTAGTGAGTGTTCCGAAGGAAATATCAGATGCGTGGTCAAAGAAATGCAACATTAATTAGTTACTTACACGCTATCCTGCACATACAATGCTTACACATTATTTGAAATTCACAACGTTTCTAATGCATTTCTTGCAAATATCGGAATATCTCACTTTCACAGGTAGACGATGCCAAAGGTATCTAATAAGAAACATCCAATATTTCCACCTTGAATTATGTATGCATTTAGTATAAAATATCTAAATTAAGGCTGAAAAATTGTTAGAAACCAATTTATCTTTGTATTTTTAAAAAAGTGCTTTGAATAGAAAAGTTTTAGTGCTCGTGAGTACCAAAAGCTTAAGTGTGGAAAGTTTGCCATGGGTAATTAGCACAGGTGTAAGATGCAAATATTTGTGACTCAATCAAACGCTATTAATCTACGACCATGCATACATTATGCATGTTGTAGAGCACTCAAGAAAACCCCTTCTTCCATAAATCAGACTCTACGATTTAACTCACATTAGAAATTATCGTTCATTTTTGGGTGTGTTAAAATGGGCAAAACCTGAGTGAGAACTGTGACTTAGCAATGCTTCTGATATTGTAAAGTGTGAAGCAGGTATGTTGGCCAAATGTTGCTCAGCAGGGTTGGGCCAGAGCTAAACTTTGAAAATGAACGAAAAACTCAGAAAGTCACTGAAGAAACAAAAATATAAGTGATGTTATAGTTAGATGTAGTAATAGGGTCTTAGCTCATGTTAACAAACCCAGAAGTTCAATTGACATTGTAGTTAGGTGTTGAAATGATATAAAAGCTGATGTTTAAAAAACTTAAAACCTCTGAAAGTCGCTAGTTTTCTTTAGTGAACTAACTATAACTTGCACTCGGTCATGCACTGCTTAGGACCTCATATATTACATCACTCATGGCATGTTAAAGACATCATTGATGACATTACTGAAGACATCCCAAATGACGTCACTGATGACATCACCCAGTCTTTGTGACAGCGTCCTATAGTGTTTGTGGATTTGAAGTAATTTAACAGGTTATATATTCTATCACCAATCAAGTGACAATGCGCATAACTTATGACCAAATGTTGGTCGCATACCACATCTGTCAAGTCACCCACATTAGGTGGACGTTACCCTCTTGTTAATGATATTCACTCACCTAAAAAAAACACATGCCCATAGAGGATATTCTCCCACAAAGCAATGACTCCTCATATCGTGTTAGAGAAGTAAGGTAAAATAATAGTTTGCATTCCTGCACGTGTATATTCTAGTAGATAGTTTGGTAATAATTGGTTTTCAAATAATGGAACACAATTGTCTGAATGCATGTCTAAAAGGACATTAAGTAAACTTTACACCCACAGAAATCTTCAGAACTCTAAGGGCCTAGTTCATATAATGCTTGCACTGTTGCAAATTGTGCAGTAGATTTCGCTGCATCGTTTTGTTGCTTGCTTTACAGGAAATGTGGAAGCAGGGTAACACAAATATATGCTACTTCGAATTGTGAGGGGCTGGAGGGACCTGGAGCACCAAGGATCCCAATGACCCTTGGTGCTTCAATAAAACCTCCACAAATCATGATGCCACCAGATGCTTGACACCAGATGTCTGCTGCTCCTGCCTATAGCTGCCTTGCACTCCTTAGGTTGCAACAGTCTTCACACTGCAATTAGCCCGTATAGTGTAAACATCCCCATTTTGTGGAATGAGAAAAGGGCTTTTGTCTTTGATGGATATTGGCAACTTCCAACAGTCTGGACAGAATAATTCATTCTTTGTCATGAATACTTTTATTTCACTGTTGAAACAAATGAACATTCACAACACAGACATTGTCCTCAGAGATCCTGTTTGTTGGACTTAGCCATTTTTGCAGGGTCATCCCCATACTTTTTGCCTTCACCCTGCAAGGCCAGTCTCTCCCATAGGATAACATTGGGTTACTTTACTGCATTTAACAAGTGATAATTTTCAATTGGGAGCAGGTAGGAATATCAAGTTTGATGCCTGAAGATTTATGTAAAATACTCTTTAATGGTAAAGTTACATTTTAAGTCACAATTCTGAAAATGCCACTATAGAAAGTTGACATTTTCTGTCCGAATCATTTGGTGCCTGCAGCGTGTATCCTGGATCACATGATTAGGTGTAGCTGGCAGTTGGTCTTTGTGTATTACTCCCAGACATTGATACAAAGTGGGATGGGTGTTGAAGGGGTGGGTGATCTCTGTCAGGATGAGGGAAAAGAGCTGTCACCTACCACAATTGCACATCACAAAGGCCCTGCCTCAGCACACTCACAAAGTGTTTCACTCTAGTATTTTGTGCCTCCACACAAACTGGGGCTAGAACAGGGAGGCAGGAAATTCCAGATACCCTGTAGGGGAGGGCTCTAGAAACATCTCCCACTTGAAACTGGGTACCAGGTATAAATAGTGGACCCTCAGGCCCAACTCTTCAGATCACGTCTGTGCCTGTGGGAGACTCAGAAGCAGGACTACTGTGCTACTCTGCTGCAAGAAAGACTGCTCTGCTACCTACCTAAATAAGAAGGACTGAACCTGCACCTTGAACCCTGGACCACCAGTGTGACTCCAAGGGCTAGTTGGCTGGCCTCCTGATCAGAGGCTCAGGGACAGAAAAGGCTCCAGCCATCCTAAATATTGCACCTGGACTCTGCCTGCTGTGAGCCTTAACACCGCAAATGGAGCCCCCTCAGTCCTGTACCCTTGGAATTAGGGGCTATAGGTGCTCTGCCAGCCTAGCTGTGGTTTCATCAGAACTGATGCAGCGCGTCGCTACCACGAAACAGCTTTTCGCATGACCTCATTGCAATCGACGCAGTGCAAAGCAAGCCTGTATCGCTGCCTGCACAGCGCATCGGAACGGCTGCTGCCCGGCACATCCTCAACGTGGTCCGCACAGCTTCTCCTAGGAACCACCACAGTGCAACGTAGCCTCGACGCACGCTCACATCGTATCCCTCACAGCACCTCGGAACAGCCGCTGCATGACACATCCTTGATGTGGACCTTGCATCACTTCAAGGGTCTACTGCTGCAAGGTGCAACGCTCCACAACAAGGTTTTAAAGTACATTTCTCAGTGGGACTAACTTGCAGCAGTCCATGAAGGTAACAGCGGTGGGGCAGTGGGGCCCCCTGGGGGGGATTTCGAGGGACGATGCAGAAGGAAAATTAAATAATAAATTTTCTCTCAACACCGTTCCTCGAAGTCCCCCCCAACGCGGCCCCACTGCTGCTACCTTCAAGGACTGCGGCTGCTAACTTGGTCCCTGTATCTGACCTGCGCTCCATCGCTGCCCGCATGAACTTGTGACTTTGTCCTGGCCCAGTGCGACCAGATAATCACAGTTGGCACTTTGTACTTTTAGGCACTATTTTTCCCTACACTTTTAAAGTTACACATCTTCGGTTCTACAAATTAGATTTATATAATTTTAGTGTCAAATAATGTATTACATTTTGCTCTATATTTCTAAATTGAAGTGGGTTTTTCTTGTGTTGTTTATTCACTTTGTTATTATTTGAAGTGCTGGATAAATACTTTACACTTTGCCTCTAAGTTAAGCCTGACTACTTTTGTGGCAAGCTTCCAAAATGTTGAGCACAGGTTAATTTGGGGTTTGCCGGTCTGTCCTCCATACAAGAATTGTGGTTGCTGCTTGAGTAAGGGTTTTACCCCTTTCAACCAGTAACCCTATTTCCTACACTGATATCTCAACATGGCACTCAAACCTCAGAAGATTTACAAACATGCCGCTTCTCTTGTTAACGTGCAGTTCCTTGACCTTCGGTGCGTGGCTATAGAACGCTTTGCTATGCGGACATGCTTATGGTAAATAGTGCTGCATAATTTGCAGTTTATTGTGACAAAATTTAGCAAGATCACATCTGCCATATCAACCAATTTAAAAGTGGTTGATAAGGGTACTAAGAAGCAGAACTTAGGCTGGTTTGACCATCAATGCACACAGGCCAACCAGAACCTAAGAAAGGCTCTACAGTTAATCTCCATGGATAGAGACCAGGTTAAAGTGATTGGACATGTTTAAAAACAGGCTATTGAGCAGAGAATGAGAGAATTACAAGAGTAGGCCTGGGTGAGCTTGGAAGTGGAAGCAAGAACTGGCGACTCCACATTGTTTTGGAAAATAATAAACTCTCCTTATTTGGGAGAAGACCCAGAATCAAGGGTGGAGACACTAATCTCCCCGTAAATTTGGATAACACATTTTGAAAGTATCTTTATTCCACAGAATTAATATTCAACTAACACTGAAGGAGTCACACACCCTGCTTTCCTAGCCCCTTTACAGCTGATTAGAATAGAAGTAGTTACAAATGCCATTGAAAGATCTGCCAAAGGGAAAGCCTCTGGCCCGATGGGGTTCCGGTAGGTTCATTTATATCTTACATAGCCTTATGGGCCCCAATCGTGATGCAGGTTTGTAACGCAGCAGCACAAGGATTTATGCTATCTACCTGGACTGATAGCATAATCATTCCAATATTAAAAAAGGGAAACATGGGGGACGCTTAATGTCATTGTCCAATATCCCTCCTGGAGTCATCTGCGAAGATAATGGGGAGCACTGTACTGGACAGAGTAGATACCCGGGCAACTGATAACCATATGTTGACAGACTCCCAAAATGGGTTTAGGAGGGATACTGGGATTGTCGAGCAGTATAATAATCTTAACTTTCTCATCAGCAAATATACATTAGCAAAGCAGGGACATGGTCATCTCTGTTTAACTGACTTAAGTACTGCCTTTAACCTTGTTAACCATGCCAAATTATTGAAGACTATGATATAAATGGGTGCACTGGAAGAAGTGGTATCACATCTGTCCCAGATGTACTCCTCTTTGACAGTACATGTAAGATATGGGTTAGATGGGGAATGTACCCCAAGTTTTAGGGCCATGAGAGACATAAGGCAAGGCTGTGTTTGTGCCCCTTTTCTATTCTTGTTGTACATAAAGAGCGTTGATAGAATGTTACAACAGGTGTAACCCAATGCCCGGTACGCCTCCCACCAGTCGAAAACCCGTTCCTGATTCCCTTCGTACTTGCCGATTGATTAATCTGTTACATGAAAAGTATTATTGATTTCTCCCGCCAGCTGACAACCCATTCCTGATTCACTCAGGCCTTTACGATTGATTTGTTTGGTACGTGACACATGGAATTGATTTCTACACTTCACCCAGTGCTGGAAATTGGCTCCAGCTCTTCCTTGCTTATGCTAGCAGATGCCTGGCAGCATCTTTCTGGATCTCCCCTGCGTCTAGGGTATCTTTTCAAGACCCCTAAATAAACCCCTTTGTAAACTCCACTCTTCCAGGGGGTTCCTCTTTGACCAGTAAACTTTGTCAGTTGAACCCCTTCGCTATCATCCTTGCCTGGACATTTGTAACCGTGTGGATGAGACCGGTTGACTGATATGCTGGCTTCTCAGGCTTTGCCAGAATCCACTCATGCAGTGATCATCCAAAGTTGTGTTGTTTATGTCCTGATAATGACCTCCAGTCATGAAGGTCGATGCGCCCTCAGCTCGCACAAGCTAAATTTGGATTTTGAATTATAACTTGATTTTACGAACTTATCTCCTAATCAGGGCCGGACTGGGAACCAAAACCGGCCCTGGCAAAGTGTTCGGCCGCGCCGCCCCCGCCCCTCCCCCCTCCCCCCTTGGGGGTGCCGCCGAGCTCTTTGCCGTGGCCGGTTTTCGGCCGATTTTGTTACAGGGCCGATTTTGCAGCTATGCTGCAAAAACGGCCCTGTAACAAAAACGGCCCCCAGGGGCCCAAAACCGGCCCCCACCCCTGCGGCGCACCGGGGGATTGCCCGGTGCCCGCTACGGCCAGTCCGGCCCTGCTCCTAATTGTACTTATTCATGTATAATTTCATTAGAATTTTTGTCCAATACATTGTAGCAACTTTTTGCATTTTTCTCACTTGCATCGATTACTATGTTTTCATGAGCACAAAGTGTTCATTTTCACATTTAGTACACAACTTAAACAGCATGGTTGATTCTGCACTTTTGATTTGATAAATCTTATTTGCATTACGGTGCTGATATTTTAAATGCATCCAACCATGTTCTTCGGACTATTTGTTGCATTATACTACAAAGCATACAAGGCAGAGGCACGTACGTGGTCTTAGGTCGGAGTACATTTATGATCTTGTTATTGTCAAATTTTCACAGGTGAGAGAACATACTACTCTCAGGTATTCCCTTCTCACTAGAGAGAGAGATTCATGTACCCATTCATGTCCCTCACCATATCTGTCCCCTCCTTTATAGCAAATCCAACAAGAAAGACACTTGTGGAATTCATAAAAGCATTTAGCCACAACTACAACTATAAATTTGATAGCAAAGTTTACCTTCTAAGGATAATTTATGTGATTTGGTTTGCTTTCGGTCTCATCTCAGAGACATTTTCCATGTAAATATGCTGTGCCGTTTATTGATTATATTTGTGTCACTTTGTCCTGCTTGATGTTTACCTGGGGAAAAGAAATGATTTTTCTGCTGCATTTGTCATTGTTTGTTGAATCACTGTTTATCTTTTTTGTGATTAGCTTGATTGCAATCTACTTGCTCAATTATCTTAGCAGCTTCAATAATGAACTTCTTTAAAGCATCTGTGATGCCACAACTTTGTAATTTGCTGAGATGAAAGACCTCACATGTGCTAGGTATCTCTATAATCACATTTGAAATATTACCTGACATTAGCAAGGCAATTACAATCATGAATATTTCATACTGTGACTTTTAATTTCCTGTCTGGTCTCATCTTATTTTACAGGTTCATGTCTCACTGTCTCTTCTTCTTATCTGATCATAAGATATTTTGCAACACCTTAGGCAGAGCTGCCTTTCCTTTTCTACGTGGGTAAGCTGTATTGCATTCAGAAATCTGCATAGAATGCAAATGTAAGGCCTTTGCTGGTCAGTGCCTGATGGCCCTACAAGGTTTCATTGCTCACTGCCAGGCAGGTCTCTGCATTGTAAGTCCTTCTTCTGTTTCCCTGACCCTTAGTGGAAATAAAAGATGGACTGAGCCTCATCCCATACCGGAGAGCATTGAAGGTCACAAGCAGGTCTGGTCCCATTGAGTGAGTGTCGGTGTAGTCTATCATCTACCAACAGTACAACTCAAGTATTGGTTGGGTTACTGATCTGTTTATGCATATTTTCTAAATTTTCCAACTTGTGGAAGGTCACTGTAATTTCTCCCCATAACTCAAATCAGTCTCCAATAATAGGTGGGTCTAGGAGAGGTTTGTGTTTCACCTGGGATCTGTTGCTAGGGTGTGGGAAACTTCCAGGTTTGGTACGGCTGATTATTATATCTTTGAAGAGTGGGACTCATTATACCTCCTATGAAGGAGGTAAATTTGATTTACTCAATTAAGGTTGGATCCATTTAATATTTTTTGATTCACTCTATGTAAATGTACACGATGAAGATATTCTAAAATTGTGCGATGGACTTGGCCATCGTAGCCTAAAATTGAATACCCTTGTGGCGCACAATACATTAAACAGGTTGCCCTACACAGCACACAGAAATGAATAAAACTGAGTGCCTCTACTATTTGAATTTTTTTACAGAAAGGCTTTTACAAGTAGATTTACTACAATTCTCTATCAAAGTTAGACTCCATCCTCAAGGGTACACAAAATCCACATAAGGAATATGTCTACTCTCACTGAATTATGTCTGTTTTGGAGTCTGCTAAAATATCTCCGTGATGATTTTTGTTGGGTCGGTAAGGAAATAGTCTCAAGTTTCTGGAGGGAATTCTAAATGAAGAGGAGAATTCACTAGCACAATTTCCTCCACATAATTTCCTTTTGACGGAGGAAATCCACTGGTGGATTCTTCCACAGATTTCAACCTTCCTCCAGAATTCTGCATATGTTTCCTAATTCCCTAACTCTGGATCAGACACTTAGGGCCTGATTTAGAGTTTGGCGAACCGGTTACTCCGTCACAAGAGTGGAGGATATCCCGTCTGCTGAAATATAAATCCCACATATATTATGCGATTTATATTTCAGCGCACAGCATATCTGCCACTGTTGTGATGGAGTAAAAACAAAATCGAAATCTGACCCTTAATCTTTCCCTGATATGTACTGAATTGCTTTTGTTGGAAATTGATCCTCTTGCTGAATTTGGAGGTCTCCCTAAGTGGCGTAATGAAAGTTCAAGGGGCCCCCCTGCAATATACACGGAGGGCCCCCCCTCCGGATTTATTCCGGAGCGCACAGGCAGAAGTACTGTGCCGAGGGGGCCCCCCCACATGTCGGGGGCCCCCCGCACCGCGGGGGATGCGGGGGCCTGTCTTACGCCCCTGGTCTCATTTCTTCTTGATTTCTCAACATTTCAACTGAATATGGGTATTTTCTCTGGGCAAAATCTCTCTCTCTAGGCTGAGACTATCAATAATAAAATGATATCATATCGCAGAGGTTCATAAGTGCATGTTGCTTTCTCCCATTTTGATTCTTAGACAGGCCGAGCGAAATTTCGCATGGAATTTTGCTTTGCCTGATTTGGATTGGTAGGCTTTACCAACTTTCATATTGTGGGAGAATCAGAGACAATTTTACTTGCAAGAAATTCCATAAAAGCATCCAAAGCGCTGTCGCTGTTTCCGTGATGTGTAGTATACAATATCCCTCCTGCCAGAAATTGCTTACCCTCCCTTACTTCACCTACCACTCACTTCCCCCACTTCTCACTCAGCAGTCCTGGCATACATTTTACACCTGCTCACTGCAGATCGTAAATGAAACTCCACAGAATTCAGGATTCCGTATAGATTTATAACCCAAAAATCAGTCCAACCTGGTAATTCCCCATTCTAGGAAGATTTAACACATAATTAGATGGTACCAGTGTGGCATTTTTGCACAGTGCATGCACATTTTCAATTCCCCAGTACTATTTAACTCACAATGAGGGTATGTGTGGTGTTTTTTGTATACCTACCAGGAACTTAAGTGGTAGTTCTTTCTGAAATACAGAGACATTATTAGCTAGATCAGTTTGTCTGCAGGTCCCTGATATGGAAATATGTTCACATGAAATGAGTCTTTTGAGCAAGGACCAGTTTTCTTTTAACAAGTTGTTTTCCCAAGAAAATGTAGGCTTTAGACCTCGTTTAGAGTTTGGAGGGAACTGAAATATCTCTAATTTCTAGAGAAACCTCTACATACAGAGTAGAATCTTTGGCTGAATTTCCACCGTAATGAGATCTCTATAATTTTGGAAATTCAGCGTGTGGATATGACTCTATATGTATTGTTTCCTTCAGAAACTCTAGCAGTTTCAGTTCCCTTGAAACTCTAGATCCTTCAAACTCTAGATAAGGCCCTTAACAAGTAATATGCTGTCAATTTACCATCAGAAGAAAGGAGTCTGTCCGGACACATTGTTTTTAATTGGATTTATTGCTGATTTTAAATCCTGTGTGACTTACCCATCCCGCAGTACCAAGACGCTTTGGAAGATTAGGTGTTTTACTGAGCTTTATCTGTATAAACTACTTAGTTGTTAATAGACTGTCTGTAAGTGAAGGAGATTAGTGCAGCTTATTTCCCCAGACATCCAATTCTTTGGCGAATTACTGCCAATGTAAGACGATTTATTGCTAAACATTATTTCTGCTGGTTCCTTGTCAAGCTATTGAAGATTTCTCTTAAATAGTTTGTATTTGGTTATGTCCCGCTTCAATATCCCTTTGATGCAATGTATTTCACTCAGTCCTCTTTCTAGATCATATAAAATGTCTTTCCAAGGTTTTAAGGTTTGGGGTGGATCTAGAAATGTAGACAGATATATGTTTATCACATAGTATCCAGCAAATAGAATCCCATAGTATCCAGAATATAAGGTCATAAAGTAACTAAGATATAATTCATGCATCATATCTATCAAGTACAGGTGCAAGAGGTTTGGCAGTAGGACACTGGCCGCCTTCCTATTGGTATATGATTAGAAAATAAATAGAGGGCCTCATTTACGATGTCCTAGCGGCACTTTTGCGATGGTGGAGTGTCACTTTTTTGAAGTTCCGTTGGTTCAATGGGCCGCAGCATATTTACAAGGCCAAGCACAGCCACTTTAAATGGCTTTTAATGGTCTTGTAAATATGTGCCCCTTTCACGCTGAACACTGCGTGAAAGGGTGTTCCATGGGTGTTGCTGTGGGTGTTCCCACAAAACACCCATGGAATCTGAAGAATTTCCAGATTCACAAGGAATCTTAAACCTGGGAATGTGTCAGATTTCTATGCCTCGCCAGTGGAGGCATAGGAGTGGTGCATCAAGGAGAAATACTTTTATTCCTCCTCGTTTTTAGGTCTCGCCTGACCCAGCGCATGCGCTGGTCTGGCGAGACATTTTGTGAGGGCTCCAAAAAGTGCTACCAGGCCAGCCTAGACCTACAGTGCATGTGCGCGGGCACGCGCGTCGCGCTTTACCGCTATTACTTTCACTTTCGCTTTGATTTTCTCCGTGAGGCTTCAATAGGTTGCAGCAGTTAAAACAAGCATTGGCATAGCCAATAGGTCTCGCTTTTGGGACCTTATAAGTGTTTACTTATGCAACTGTTGCATGGCTAAACACTTATAAGGTCCCAAAGGCGAGACCTATTGGCTATGCCAATGCTTGTTCCTCTTTCTATACATGCTGCATTCAGCAGCATGAACAGAAAGAGGAAAATGCCATCAATGATTGTTTTTGTGCAGGAAGTTGCCCCTTCAATCATCCCCGCAATGCACAAACCCTTGCAACAAGACACAAGAGTGTCTGCGTGACACAATGCTACTGTTTGTGCACCAGCGCAGGGGAGACTGACAGGATCTTGTAGATACAGCGCATTCCTCCACCTCTTATTTTGGCGCACAGCAGGGCAGCAGGAAGGCCTGCTGAGCTCCAGTGCATCAAAAGTTTGTAAATGATGCCCCAAGTCTTTTTAAAACAGGTCTTTAGAAATAGATTTGCATTTAAATTGGAACATGCTCATTTCTTGTACACCAGAATGTGGTTTATGCTTTGTATGTGTCTGATAATGAATGTGCAAGCTAGTTATTTGCCAATAGTGTTGCTGAATATCGGTGTACCACAGAAAGATTAGAGAGTATTGTATTGTTACTAGTTGTGGAAAGAGTTATTTCAACATGTTAAAAATGGGAGTGGTGTTCAGGAAAGAATGTACAGGGAAAAAGCAAAGACACGTTGGATGCTAGGAAGAGTCTGGTGGGTTGCAAAAAGCAGGGTAATGGACAGAAAACATGGGCCGAGTAGTTTTTTTCTTAGATCAAAGTCTTCTTAGCTCTTGTCTGTAATATGAATTTCCTGTCTTGCAAAATTGCTTCAACTCTGTCCCAAGCTTAAAAAAGAAAACTTTCAACGGCCACCCATATACATTTTTCCCTTTTCGATAATATTGACAGACACCTATAAATTACTTTTGTATTAATGCACTGGTCAATTAATGAGTTAGAGATATGTATGAATGGAGTAAACATTCTTAATCCTTGTTTGAACTTTCCCCATCACAAAAATATCTTTACTAGATGTTCTCTTTAAAAAAAAGACAAGAATCATTTAACAGGAATGCAATTGATATGAATACTGTCTAAATGACGCTACTCATCACCCCTTTACAATAAAAAAAGGCGCCCCGTACTTTCAATTTTTCAGGGCATCAAATGTGTCTTATGAGAATGACTACATGGAAAAGCCCTAGAGTTGTGTGAAACTATATCAAAGGTGATAATATAAACCTACAAAGCATTATATTCACTACAATGTCAAGTAAGTAGAGAAAACTATTCCCAACTCCACATCTACTTACCTAGACTTACCTTGTGATGTTAAAGATTATGTTATTGGGCTTTTAGAAAGTGCGCAGCTACCCGAAGGCATACTGGTACTAGCTCCTAGTGCCAAACCTGGGCAAACTAATGGGAGAAAAGCCAAGTCTTCAAGGCCTTCCTAAAAGCCAGGAGACTAGAGTAGAAAATGGTAAAGCACTCCAAGTTTTAGAAGTGCCCAGGATAAAACTTTGACCTCCCCAGTTAGCTTTTTTGAATCTGGGGACTGCCAGGAGCTTTGCGCTGGAGATTCGAAGAGTTCTGCTGGGAGGATACCAGACTAGTCTTTTGTCTAAAAAAAAGCGAGACCTGTATTTTGGGAAGCCTTGTAGGCTATACAGCGTGCTTTGAATTTGATTTGGCATTTAGACCGATGTAGTGGATGTGAGATATTTGTTATTCGATATAACATAGCAATACATTGAGGGTGTTCTGGTCTAGATGTGATTGAAAATATATTTGGTGAGATTTGTGGAACCCTAAGGAAGTTATTGAAGCACAGATCAATGTTTCAACCCCACATCCAACAGAGATATTCCAGGGGTGATATTTCCTGAAAAGTAAAATGTCAACACAACACAGGTTTGGCAGATCATTTACAACAGAAGGGTCCCTTTGGAAATTGACTCTGGTCATGACTCTCTTTTCAAATGGCACCACCAGGCCCCCATGATTTTGCCTAATACAGAAGGATTTGTCTAAATAAAAGATGCACTTGTGAAAGAGCATTACTGCAGTATGTGAAAACCACTGGCACAAGTTCTTTGGAACAAGGGTACTTTTTAGTTTTACAATTACTGTAACAGTTTGTGTAAACATAATGTTACCTTTTTTTTTTACATACTTTATTGAAGACCTTGATATCACATCCAATGCAAAGATTAATACAGAAGGTCATTTGTTTTTTATACAGTTTCAACAGTAATATTGCATGAATCCACTGTCCAGTATTCGAATATCATGACAGAAAATGAACTTCATGTACTATCGAATAATATCTAAGATTTGTGATAATCGGGAAGTAGTGTCACATAGACATCATGAACTTAAAGCATATAGATATTTCCAGTTAACCAAACAACCCTATCTATGCCCCCACCCTCCCATAATGTTACCTTTTGATACAAGCTAAGACAGTGTACTAATTGTAATTCAAATTAGGCGATGTTAAAGCATTTGTAGCTGTGTAGTCTTAATTACACTGATAAGATCGCAATGAATTAAAAAAAAAACACAAAACACACCACGTGAACCTAAACCTTTCATTGAATGCGAATTAAAAAAATCCAGGTTGTGAGCTGCTACACTGAACCTCATGCATTATGTTTCATGTAACTGTTCTTACTGTCCCTTGTAATTACATTTCAGTTCTTTATGGAGAACATACAGACCCCTGCAGTTATTTTGGGGTTGCCAACTATCAACCAAGGAGACAAGTTTATAGTTTTTCACATTGAGTGATAATTGACAACACGCAATATATGCAGTCGTTCCAGCTTCTTTTACATTCATTGTACATTTTGTTCTGCTGTTGTTCCCATAGGTGTCAATTTACCAGAATTCCACAGGTAACAGAACTGACATCACACAACCTATGACACCCTGTATGATGTCACATGGATGACTTCATGCTGTCCCATCCTTAACTCCTAAACAGTCTCCTTCTTACAGCAGGCAAGGAATGGAAGCAGCATAAACTAGAACAAATAGAGCCCTGGTTGTGTTCATGTTCTTGTTGCTGCTGCTGTCTTGACCCTTGAGGCCAGGAGTAGGAAAGGATGTGCCAGAGTAGCAAATTCAGTGGCGGCTCCTCCAATAAGGCGGAGGAGGGTTGCCCCACTGCTCTTCAGCAGTGTAAGAAAAAATAAAATGATAATAATTTAATGTTATTATCATTTTATTTTTTCTTGTTGCCGGCGCAGCAGCTTTAGGAAGCAGGGAGGGGAGGAGTGGTTTTCACTCCCTACGTGTGCATGAATGTTTGACCGGCCATTTCGGGCCGGTCAAACATTAATGCTCACAAAGCATGCTCTCCACCCAGGCTGCATTACAGCCTGGGTGGAGAACATGCCCAGGCCCCCATTCCCCATCTGAGTGCCGAACCACAGCACTCAGACCAATCACTGCACTACAATGCAGCGTTGTGAGTGGCTCAGAGGAACCTGGGTGTTTTCTGGGTCCTTCCTGTTCCGTCCGGAGGAAGGAGTGGAGAGACACGATGAGAAGGACGCAGCGATGTGGACAGCGGGTACATTTTTAATTTGTTATTTACCCACTTCCCCGCCACCGGCCCTTTTCCCGCCCTGCACCCCCGATCAGTGCCGGCCACCACTAAGCAAAGGTCAAGCTAGTGACACCCCATGGCGATCCCTAATTTACATTTCTGGTTATTAGATTTTCACCCCCAAGAAATGGACCTCAGAGGTATACAGATCATGCATTGTACACCTTTTTCCACTCTGTTTCATCCGCAGTACATTCTACAAATCTAGCCATATTTTTCTCAAATTATATTTAAATCATTTTGTTTATAAAACTCATAAATAAATCTGTGAAATTCATATCCCTTGGCATACAATGTAAGGTTTCACCCTTTAGTAATTTCAGTTCTCGAATTCTCTATTCTTCAACTATTCACTTTTGTACTAACTGCAATGCTTTTTCCAAAGGCAGCGAGCCCCTTTCCAACATGAAGGGTGCCCTGAATTGTTCAAAAGCGAATGTTGCATAATGCAAGCACTGCTGGTCACAGACCTTTTGAGGTCTTTGTAGAGGGAACGATATTCTGTTTGAGTTTTCAATAGCTGGAGTTACTTGAGGCTTTTACATCCTCAGGTCATTAAGTCCACGCTTTTGTATCTCTGTTGCTAAGATCCTTCGCCTCAAGTTCCAAGCCTGCTCTGGTAGTAAATACAATGCACACAAAGTATATGAGCGCCCTAGGGGGACTCTGTGGCAGAAAACATGATGTTGATTCTCTGTGGCTTTAGATGCTGTCATCCTGTAAGTATGTAAGTGCTTCTGACGCAGGGAGTTTACTAGGACAGACAAGGGTCTGGGCACAGCAACATTCCTAATTCAATAATTTTTCATTTTATCCACACTATGCAGAGGGACCACAATGATACTCTGCAAAGACATAGGAAAAAGGAGAAAAAAAGATCACAGAAAGGCTTAATGCTTCTCTGGGCATTCATTTAGTGTACTACCATTTGTTAAATAAATCGAGACGGAAAAGCTATGTGGGTGTTAGCATTATTATTTATATTATCATATTGATTTGTGTGGGTGATTGCCTTATTAATTGTGTCATTGTTATTTTAATAATGGCTTCAACTGAGAATAGAGGAGACATTTTTCCTTTCACCTCATTTTCTAGAGTGATGACTGCTTTTGTTAACTGTAAATGCATGACTGAATGGTGGAGGAACAAATACACGCTTGACTGTTTGAAATAATGAAGGTTTTAGGTATTCATTATACATATTTTGTATTTTACTGCAGGTTCTGCACCAAGGAAGATAGATTATGACTCATGACTGCTGCTGATTTTATTATCCTGCATTGCTGGCAAAGTTCATCTTTGACTGGACAATGGAGAAAGCACTGTCTATGAACTATGCACCTGCACAACTGATGGGCACAACCATGTCCTCTGAACTTTCTTCACTGCAGTGGCATAGGGCAACATGATGCCACCCCTGCAGAATGTGGTGAGTGGCCCTTGAGACTCTCATATCTAACAGATGTTCATTGTTATTGGGCTAAAGTGGGGGTTGCATGCACCCTTCCTCCCCTACCCTACCCCTGGGCCCCAGGTTCCCTCATGCAGGGCCTGATTCACACTGGTAACCTTACATTTTTGAGTAAGTTTACAATTTCTTTGATATTCGCGAACTGCAAGTTCAATTTTACTAGTAGTCATTTTACGACTGTGGAGACTCGGCAGTCGGGGTGGAGAACTCCGCACGTAAAAGGATAAGACATGCCTCTCTTTTTATGTTTGGACTTCTCCGCCGATAGTGTAGAGCATGGCCGGACTGGCAGTAGCAGGCACCGGGTGTTTCCCCGGTGGGCGGCTAGGGTGGGGGCCGGTTTTGGTTACCGGGGGCCTGCAATATCGGCCCCTGGTAGCAATAATGGCCGAAACTGGCCCTTGCAAACAGCTCGGCTGCACCCCCTCAATGCCCCAGGGGGCCCGGCCGAGCAGTTTGCCAGGACCGGTTTCTGTTACCAGCCCTGGTGTAGAGTCTCCACAGTCGTAAAATCACCATTAGCAAAAATTAAACTTGCAGTTTGTGTGCACCAAAAAAGAGTAAACTTGCACAAAAGTGTGGGTTTACCTTTGTGAATCAGGCCTGTGGTTTGTGAATACCAAAAGAATTGTCAACTTACAAAAAAGTGTACGTTGTGTACCTTTGTGAAATAGTCCCACAGTGTTTTCCTATGTATTTTGAATATAACACACAAAACAAATAAGCCCATTTCAAGTCAAAAGAGGATATTCCGTTTCGTAAACAAGTATATTTTCTGTCTTATCCATTGGAGTAGTGACAAAATATATGTGCTAAATAAATACAAACAACATATTTGTCAACGATTGTTTCAAGTCAATAATTTGCAAATGTCATTAACTTGAAAGTGGGATTACATTTTACTGGTAAATTGTAATTGAAAAACTAAAATACAATGCAAGTATTACATCTACCACTATGCTATGGGGCCTTACTGAAGACAGCTTACTGAAGGTACACCTCTGAAAACATCTGTGCTGCTTTATTTGAACACTAGCACAATCTGTTTTTGTGTTACTTGAAAGGCAGGATAGGATCTCGTCTGCGTGGGCTTTCCAAATGCATCCCAAAGTTTCACAGCCAAAGTGTGCACTGATGTGAAGGCTATTCAGAATTATTCCCCAACGTGACGGTCTATATTTTATAATGCCTGTGTGCTGGTTAAAGTGACACAGATATTTACAATTATATGCAATTAACAAGGGACTCCATTAGCATATAATTCTTTTATAATTCTTTTATTTGACATTTGTTTTCTCTTTATAAAAAAAATTAATTTAGCCATACCACCCGAAGGCTTATATAACATAACATTTTGACAATAGCAGCTGAAACCTGTTGCATCCATTAGGTTTACTTATACTAGATGGGACATCCCCCTTCCCGCCATCCATGGGACTTTCCGCCTTTGTTTTCCTTTTAATATGAAAAAGCAGTGGAAATTCCTCAGAATATTTGTCCTTAATGGGGTTATGACATACCAATGAGGAGTGAGAGCCAGCCAGGCTAACTGAAGGTCCAGAAAGAATCTCAGGGTCTACTGAAAGTGTCTTTTTCCCACCCATTTACCCATCCACTTGAATGGAAATTCTCCCATGTGGGTTAAGACTTATATTTTCATAGAAAACTAGCAGGACCTTTTTCTAAACAGTTTATTAACATAATGCAACATGTGTATTTGTAAAACACACGTTCACTCGAAAATGTCTTGAGGCTATGTAACATATATGCATTGTCTCTCCAACTCGATGATATTTATTTTAAAAAGCTTAGGAGGGGGAGTGTACCTCCCAGGATGGGCATGATCCTGGGACTAAGGGGTCAAACGCAGACCTCTGCAGTGGATAGCTACGTCAGCTGGAGTAACCAGGTCCAATTGATTGAACTCAAGTGTTAGAAATGAATATTGATCTTCCAAAGTTGTGAATGGGCGTGAAATTGTGGTCAACCTTAGGCTGATCCAAAGTTCATAACACTGAATTGCCCACTAGGAATAAGAGCATTGTGTTTGAGGAATGAATGGTTGGTTATGGTGCCAACTTCCCTCTTAATCATTTTAACTTTGATGTGGGTAGGTGGACTAATTTTTTACTTACATTTGCTATGTTCTGGGTCAGGTAAGAGATTTGAGTCATCTCACTGGAAAGCTCACTTAAAAAGCTTGCATAAATTAGAGTCCCTTAATAAAAACTGCCCATTTTCATGTGTTTTATAACAAAAGTTGGAATCAAGTCCTTTACATCCACTGCAAAATTTGTGAAGGCTAGCTCCGGCCGAATCAGTCTCATCAAGCACATCCCTGCTTACAAATATAATAGTATTATGATGGTGTTCTAACACTATATCAAGTTTTTTATTAAACACCAAGGAGAAGTCTTGGGATGCCCTACCCCTGAGGGCCCAGTCCCCGGGACTCCAAAATTCAGCATTCCAAGCACAAGAAGGCACGATTGTACCCTGTGAGCCCTGGGGGCGGGGCCTGCCATACCGTGCTGATAAGCTCTCCAGCAATCACGCTGTGTGGGAAACACAGAGGAAAAGACTTAGGGTCCCCTACCCCCTGAGGGTCAGAACAGTACCTGGGGCTCCAAAATCCAGCATTCCAAGCGCCAGGAGGCGCGTTTACATTCTGTGAACCCTGAAGGCGGGTCCTGGCGCATCGCGCTGATAAGTGCTTCAACAATCCTGCTGCACGGGACACATGCAGGCCATGCCCAAGTGAAACTCGGGACAAGGGCGGGCCCGTCCTTACCCATCATTGCTAGGAAGAGGCAAGGCAGGGCCAATTCCCTTTTATTTTGTTGTGAGATACTTCTGCTAAGCCATTGGAAGGCCTGGAAGGTACTTTGCTGTTTAAGTGACCCATGTTTTGCTTTGGCCCTTCCCAAGAGGACTAGACCTTGGTGTTAATGCTGATGGACTCAGTGTTTGTTGTTATTTTGTGGGTGACACTTGGACATAACTAACTTCTTAGTTTTACATTATCCTGCTAGTGCAGGCAAATGGGGAAGACAAAAGCACTGTATGGTGGGTCAGGGTGGTCAAAAAGAAGGTCAAAAAGATATCAAAACTTCCTGGGGCAATTTTGTAATGGATAGATTAGATGACATAGTCGCTGAATGTCAAGAGACCCTAGCCTCTGATGTTACTGTTTCTCCCACAGATAATAGGCCTTCTTCACCTAGGGTGGTTGTTAGCAAACGGTAATGCATTCCTAAAATGTTTGAGAAACACAGCAAGAGGCAGGTGATGCCCAATGGCACTTTAACTCAAACTAATAAAGATGAAGGTGGTCTTTTAAAGGCTAATGAACCCAATATGCCATATGTTTCCTGTACCACCCGCTACACCCCTCTCTAGTGTTTACCCGACAACTCATTATATGAGGGGGATGAGTGTGTGGGAAGCCCGTCCGTAGGAAATCTAATATCCACTCCTATTAAATACATTGTGGTTTCTGAGCTCAGAACCAAAATAGATTCTCTTAAGACCATGGTGCGTGAACTCACACCTTTAGA
Organism: Triturus cristatus; assembly: GCF_964204655.1. Classification (NCBI taxonomy): domain Eukaryota; kingdom Metazoa; phylum Chordata; class Amphibia; order Caudata; family Salamandridae; genus Triturus; species Triturus cristatus. The sequence continues at coordinate 887,582,240 of NC_140594.1, forward strand.
GGACCTCCGTTCATGGATGGGCATTGGGAAAGTTCATCTCCCTAGATGTACTCCAGTTCTTGCCAGTGGTTGTGGTCAGAAGGTTATTTGCAAGACCCCAATAGTAAAACCTGGCTCGATCCCAAGAAAGTTGCATATAGTAGAGGCAAAAGAAGTTCAGTTCATTTGGGTAATGGGAGGATTCCAATTGGTCTGGGGGGGGGGGAGGGGGACCCTGGCTGGTAATGTTGGCTGTTGTATTTCAAAAGGGTATGGTGTTCATAGTGGTGTACAAATAAAGCTTCTGACTAATCCCTATCGAACACCCCAGGAGAACAGGGAGGGCTCAGCAGAATGTAAAGTCCATATGGTTACTGTGCCTAGGATCCCAATAAATCCATGAAGGGAGGAAGAGGACTCACTGAATAATAAGGTCATCTGATGGATTAGTCATGTTTAGGGCTGTAGGTCAATCATTAAGGAAGACATTATCAGGGCCAAAAGATTCACGATTCCTCATAATGCTATGGATTGCATTCAGTTATTGTTAACAGATAGGAGTTTGGTTGATCACTTGGTGGCCCTGGACCTAGGAACCCCCCCCCCCCCCCCCCCCCTTGGGTCCCAAAATCCAATTTAAGTTTAACCCAGCATTTACTAGGCCCGCACACAACAGCCAGCCCCTAGTTCTAAACTCTGGGGATGCCTCGGTGTTGAATTTGGTTGATTGACTACAGCAGCAATGTGATCAGGTGGATGGGGGGAAGGTGCTCTATTCAGGTGCAGTTGAGGAGGACTCTTGTGCTCATATTATTCCCAACAGCCAATACATCTGTCTCACATCCACAGGCCAGCTAATGGAGCAATGTAATCTGATCCTGAGACTGAACCTGATTTTAAGCTCTGACATTTCTAGCACACAAGCCCATTCCCTCTCTAATGATTTGTCTCCAGTATTACAGTCATCAATAGTTAAGATATCCCCGAAGTCCTCGCTGGCTTCCTGTAACATAGCTGGAGTTAAATCAAAATTGTCTTTACCTTATTGGATCCTGTTTGTGAAACCTGTAGACATTTGTATTTTTCAGGAAACCTGGAGTGTCAGCCCCCCACATACAGTCGGGTATCTAAATTTCTATACACCTGTGTCACCGAACAAATTTGGGCTCCCTGCTGGGGGGTTGTTGATTTGGGTGAAGCTCGAACTAAAATGTGCCATCACCCAACTTCATACTGGCAGCCCTGATATTCTAGGTATTCAAATTAAGGGGTGCCCCATTACCATTATTGATATCTATATTATTTATGAGTATGGAATAGGGGAGGTAGGCAATCCGGTGCTCTGCAGAAATTAGAGAAGGTATTGGACAGGAGAGACCCCTATCACTTTTTTATATTAGCAGGCGGCTTTAACTTCACCTTTGAGCCCTTAGTTAGAGATGTTGTTTCGAGGCAGCTGAGGAGGATGAACTCTTATCATATACCGAGTTTGATGTTATCTCCTGGCAAAAAATGGACAAAGGCTGCAACCAGGCTCAAAACCTTGTCCCTCAAGCTTGGAGTCAGAGCTTTTGAAGGAAGAACAAAGTCTGACAAACTGGGGGCACACACCTATAAAATGATTCATTGTTCAAGCTTCATAGACTTAATCCTGTTGGGCTTAAGGCTGTGGTACTTAGTTGATGACATGGCAACACGGGCCAGAATGGGAAGCGACCATAACCCCCTATGTCTAAGGTTGTTGTCGCCATGGAGTTGTTTGCCTAACTAGGATAGGCAGAATGCATTACCTCGTTACTTGGTTCTGAATAATGATAAACAACGCGCAAAGTGGTGACCCCTAGTGACACAGGGCGAGATTTTGCAAACCATAAAAAAGGATCTGACAGAGGGTACCTCGGAGATCCTAGCTTTGAGTAAGAACCTTTGAGCAGCTGCTACAGCATTTTATGGCAACTGTGGTAAGAACCGGGCCATTGAAACAGCCCAGCAACAAATACCTGGTTTAGTAGAGAATGTAGGACAGTGAGAGCACAACTCTTTCAGGCCATCAAATAAATGACGTACCCTTTGTAAGATTACTAAAGAAGTTATTTAAACAAACCCAGGCAAAGGCGAAGGCATGGGATAAAGATAGGTGGTGTCTTCTATGTGAGGCTTGTAAAGACAAAGATACCAACAGGTTCTGGTCCTTGGTTAAACGGGGAGGTACTAGAGGTACTAGAGTTGAACCATCGGTCGAGAATCACATAGTAGCAGAGGAGTGGCATGTCCATTTTAAATCATTTTATTCTAAAGCCACCATGACCACTGTCCCTGTATCATTCCAATTGGTGTTTGACGATAATGTATTTGATCTTGGGGAAATTCAAACCTCTATTGATGCAATTGTGCATCACAAAGCGCCTGGCCCTGAAGGCATTTCCGGTGATCTTTTCCTACATGAAAGGACAGCTGGGCTGAATACATTAGATTACTTTCTAATGCTATAGCTGGTGGTGCTCAATTCCCTGGTCTCGGAAGGAGGCCGTGGTGATACCTATTTACAAGATGGGATATCCCAATGAACTATAGGCAATCAGTCTCAGCGACTCAGCCCAGAAGGTCTTCTCCCAAGCTGTGTTGTTGAAGATACAGGACTGGGTAGGTGAGCATTGTATATTGTCACCCCTCCAAGCTGCCTTTAGGTGCAGGATAAGCACCATTGACAAGGTATTTTGTTTCCTGCTATTATTTTGGAAAGTACTGGTTATTGGGAAAGGGAGTCTCTATGTCACGTTCATTGATTTGAAATCAGCATTTGACTTAGTCCCCAGAGCTAATCTTTGGTGTCTGCTGCGTGACATGGGCATCCCCATGGAGATCCTATCTATTGTGGTTCACCTCCATGAAGGTAATTGTGCAAGAGTGAGGTGGGGGGGGGCAAGGCCAACTTACAGAACCATTTAATGTGTCCAAGGAGGTTTGCCATGGATGTAATTTGGCCCCAAATCTTTTTTCTCTTTATTTGAATGATGTTGTCTGTTTTTTGCCACTAAACCTGCAGATGCTCCGATGATAATAAGGTGAAAATTCCAACACTCTTTTTTGCTGATGACACCCTTTTGTGTCAGAAACCCCGGGTGGCCTGCAATTGTTATTAAATCAGTTTGAACTTTTTTGTGCAATGTGGGGCCTTGAGATAAATACTTAAAAAACCAAGTATATGGCAATCAAGCCACATAAAACATACAGGGGGGCCCGCCTTGGAAGGGGTTCCCCAAGAGAGGGTTGATACATTTCACTACTTGGGCATCATGTTGTCATAAAGGATGTCTTGGAAACTGCACACCAGAGGGTTCGGAGTGGATCAAACACTGTGAGTACAAAATGTCGTCAGGAGGTCAGTTGATGAAAAAATTACTGAATTTCAAATCTGACTGTGTATTAGAAGCCTATATTGATACCATCATGATCACAAATCAAAGAAAACTGTATATACAGTTCAGGTTGGGTACCCTCCCTCTTAATGCATTTGTAAGTAGGTAGTCTAATTCTATCCTTGTACCTGAGTGTTGCCGCTGTTGCACAGATCTGTAGGAGACTGTTGCCCATGTTTTGTTTGTATGCCCAACGTCCAGGATTCCCCGGAAGAAATGGTTGAAATTGTCTGCAGGGTACTGGGCACACTGAGTCATTTAGTTGCCCTCAGGATTTTGAGAACTGAGCCATCCACCCAATATGTGTGTGCTGTGGCCAAATGTTTAGGGCATATGTGGGGCATTAGGAGGAACTTCCTTGCATTTTAATGATTTTAACTCATTGGGATGAGAACTTTCTAATTATATGACATTTTATTATATATTGGGCTAATCCCTTTTATGTACATTGCCTTTTAGCTTCTATTACTATATCGTTTGTAATGATGTCTATTTTATCTGACTCTTGTTTTATCTGTATTTATTTGGGTGTTCATACTTTTTAAGGTGTTTGGTTGCAAAAATAAAGTCTATTTACCACCACTATTCTTTGAGTACAGTGCTAGGAAAACTTGCCCTTTCCAGCTCAGATCTGAAATTAACATTTAGGTCAACAGAATCTACTCACTTTAACGATATAGTGGTAGTCAATTTTCTTCAGTCGATACTGCATATCGAGAGAACAGTAATCAATATTTCGACATGTAACTGTCAGGATAGGTGTACTAGAAAGATTGTTCTAACAGATTCTGCAGATCTAAAGGTTAATTGCAGAGCTGAGCTGGAAAAGGCATGTTTATGTAGCACCATGCTTTCGAAGAATAATAAGTATTAGACTAGCATAAGCTTTAAACCCAGGATCACAGCAGAGAATCACTTAGCCTGAGAGAGATTATTCCAGATACTTAATCACACCCCTAATGATCTGGCTGTTTCTGCACAGTTATTTCTCTTAGCAGCATCTCTTTCACAGCATGAAGGTATTTTAGTGCATACTTAACAAGCGCTGCATAATGCTAATGTTTTGTCACACAGTCAGTTCAATGTCCTTTAAGGGTTGGAAAAAAACACATAATGCCAAAGTTAAAGACTTCATGACAAGTCATGTTGTGTTGCATGTTTGATATAACCTCTGTGCAGCATTTTCTAACTGAGTTGTGCAGAAAATATATAATGGCAAAATAAGCATTGCAGTCTGTTTCCCAGCACTAGTTCATTATATTGAGATTTAGTACTCCACGGGGCATTCATTTTGTAAGAATGTTTAAATGTAAGAATCCCCTGCATACCACTGGTCAATAAATATAAAAATTGCAATTGCAATTGGATAAAGCTAGATAAATAAAATATACAAAGCACATTTACACAAATACTGACCAAAATGTCTCAATGAAATATGTTCTCAGTTAATAGATGCAAAATGATTTCTGTTTATTTGTGTGTGCTTGACCATCTGTGTTCAATGAGTCAATGAAGTATTTGAAAGCAATAGATATGGCTTATTCAAAGGATTGGTGGTGATCAGGTGTTAGCTCGCAGGGGCTGTTTGTCAGACTAGCATGTACAAAAATATCACCATACAAAAATATCATGTCCAGAATATCGTCTAATACAAAATTATGCATGTAAGTGCATAGAAATATGTATGTATGTCCTATTCTTAACCCCGCATCTGCATACCTTGAAGATATTCGAATCATCCAACTACGTATATGTGGAGGGAAGAGTTGTAAAAAGATACATCTCGATATATACTTACCGTCACAGTATTGTAGTAGTCAATAGTCTGGCAGCAATATTTTTATACGATGATAATTTACACATAAAATTCTTGTCGAATACCTGGGGGCCAATAACCCCTATGAGGTTCATACAGATTCTAGATATCAGCACACATAATTATGACCGAACCCACTAGTTACACATGTTTTAATGATAATTCTAAGAAATAGCATTGCAAACGTATTTCTTTGAGCAAAACAATTTAATGGTGATTGTTTTCATCACAAGCAGTTCACAACCCTAAATTGGACAAATTTGCCAAGATCCAAACACACCTACGAGGTAAATTGGCGAAGTACCACACAAGGGACCCATGATGGCACATTTACTTGCCAACTGGAGTGATGGATCCATCTCAGGGATTGTTCTTGGGAACAGATCAGTTGTGGCAATAGGCATTGATAAGAGATCCACCCAATAGTCCTGAAGGCTGACATATTTTCAATGCGTTCCTATACTTAGTGTATACATTGTAGTGTAATACAATGTATCTTTTTCATTTAGTACTGCTTTGGGTGGACTTGAAGATTACTTGAACCAATTTAAACTGTTTTGTTATTTATGAGTGGAGCTATTTTATGCTAAACTCATGATTGAGTGCCTTCAGTCTCGAAGAGTAAAGTTAATGGCATGAAAAAGCCATGAGGATAACATCAGTCTCAGAGCTTTCACTGAACACGTCAAACGAGATGGTGGAAAAAGACAATCCATGCCCATGCACATTGTGGACTATAAGGGAAGAGTCACAGCACATTCCCTCACTCAACATTTCTTGAAGAACAATTTGCAATGTCTGAGCGCAACACTAGACAGCAGGATTATGCAAAGCATGTCTATCTACAGGCACACATGCTATGAACAAAGGAGCAAATTCAGATGTGCGGTGGCGGTCCACGGCCACTGTATTCCAAGACGGACATTAAGACCGCTGCCATGGCTGCACCAGGGAGCCACCGTTCCGTGGCGGTGGCACAGTCAGACAGGGGAATACAATATGCAAAGTGGGACTGCCGCAGTATGCAGAGCATATTATCAGTTTCCCCACAGCCAGCCTTACAATTGGATCCTAGACCTCTATGTTTGCTTTAAACAGATCCCAGATCCCAGATCCCAGGGCCTTGTTGCTAGACAAGGCGAGAATGCCTTGTGTGACTTCCTCTAGGATGAAGACCACTCGGTTACTCACTGTAAAAGGTACAATGGGGGTTGTAACACCCCACCCACCCCTGATTATAAATGCCCTCGAAATGATCCACCCACTGTTGTTCTTGTATGTGATGGCATAGGAGCGGGGCAGAGATCTCCGCAAAGCAAGGCCTGTTAACTACTCTCCAAAAGAGAGAGCTGTCCCCTCATCTCACAGGCTTGACAGACCTCCTCCTAGGCTGATTCCAGAAGGTTATGTTTTCATGTCATTTGAGCCTGCTTCTAAGCTCACCTACATTCCTTAACCAAGTGCCCATCCATCTGTGACTGCTTCAAGGCCACTTTCAGGTGGCGCCGGGGGCTCAAGCAGTACCTATCAAACCATTTAGGGTTTTGTGACTCCCGGACACTAAAGGCTGTAACAGTCATTAATTTACGAACCCCCAGGGCTATGCTTTTGAAAGCTTCCAAAACCTCCCTCCTTGTTTTTCACTTTTGTGTTGGTTTAGGTTTTCATACAGTGTTTAGTAATGTATCAATATGTTATATTTGTCACAGTGATTTATGTTACTTGATTTCTGATGTTTAAGTGTAATGTAATTTTGGGAAAGTAATGTTTTTTGCTGGCTGGTTTTCAGTTTTAATTTGCAGGCTATTCTTTATGAACGAGACCAAAGGGCATTTAGATTTAATGTTTATTTAAAGAAAATCAGTTTTGAGTATCAATAAACCAATATTTGTTATTACAATTTCTTGTTTTTTCAGGTTTCCATGAGTGTTTCTTCTTCTAAACATTTGTTCAGGTTTTTTATGATTCCTAGATACTTTTGATTGCTTTGATGGATCTATATTGCATTAGTCTTTTTTTTGCAATTTTTGGCGGCTTTTTAAAAGTATTTTTCCAGTTTTTGGTGGATTATTCTTTTTGCCACATGGCTTCAGAGGATTATCTGTAGCTACAAAACAGTAAGTCATATTTAGTTTCTTTGTTTTGGGTGGGCAATGTTATATATTAATATTTATGTGTTATGTGATTGTTATTTGGTAATGTGTATTTTATGCATTAAAATTATTTTACATAATGGACTGAGTTTGTTCTTTGAGGTTTTTGGTTGGTGAGGTTTAGAATTTTTATATAAATAATTTATATATTATTTTATTATATCAGTCTCATTTAAAATGTAAGTTTAATTTAATGTTTTAACTGATGTAATAAAATATTATTTTTATTATTTATATAAAAAATGATTTGTAATGTTGGTTAATATTATACTATACTTTTTAGGGAGTTTTGTAGGTTAGTACCTAATTTATAATATGATTTTGGCTATTATTGCTGAGCAATCTGCTACTTTGTTGTTTAGGAAGAGTTCTACTTGAAATTATAGCATGTTGTACATTCTTTTGATTTGTTTGCTAAATGTAGGTGCAATTTGGGTTACAGATTGCTCCATTTGTACTTGTTGGTAGCTGTGTTCTTTTTGTAATGCTTCTATAAAATTATAAAGTATAGGTTGGGTTCTGCCTAGTGTAGATTTTGAGGCATTGTGCTATGTTTCCATTGCATTGTTTTTTAGGCCTCGCCTACGCAGCACGCATGTGCTGCTTAGGAGGGCGTTTAGCCGTCGTTCTTCACTTTTTCAAGCACTGCACTCGTGGTTGTGGTGGCATTCACCTTGCGGGAGCACGCAGTGGCGCGCCACAAGCACGAGTGCAGTGTTTGAAAAAGTGAAGACTGCGTGCATGCGCGCGCACGCATGCACGCACCACTCCCGGGCTTGATAAGATAAGAGTTTAACGTGTTTTCTCAGGTGCGTTTTATTCCTTACCCGATATGCTGTCTCTCTATCTTAATTGAATTACTTTAAAATGAAATCGATTAATATAAATTAGCAATGATGAGCACAAGCACGAGTGCTTTAAAACAGCTGCTGCTTGTGCTCTTTTGAAAGATGGGAAATTACAGGTTTTCAGAACATGTGGATTCAAGTCTTCACTATAATTGTTTCTTTTATTTGTTCTGCATATATTTATTTGCATATAATAATGTAGTATCCTCAGAGCATTAGGAATAGCCACAAATCGTTAAACTCTGCAAACATGTACGGGTTTTATATTCGAACCATTGTCACAATGAAAGTTGAGCTTTAGAGTACTCACCCTAACTGCAAATGCCTTGCATTAATGGCTGACTCACTCTCACTGACTATCACACTCTCTTTGACACTCTCACAGGCTCTCACTCGCTCACTCTCACTGACACTCTCACTCACACTGACACTCTCACTCACACTCTCACTTACACCCTCACTCACACTGACTCTCTCACTCACACTGACTCTCACTCACACTGACTCTCTCACTCACTGACTCACTGACTCTCACTCACACAGACTCACTCTCACTGACAGACACTCCCACTCTCACTCTCTCACTGACTGACTCTCTCACTCACTCTCTCTCACTGACAGACTCACTGACAGACTCTCACTGACAGATTGACTCACTCACTCACTCTCACTGACAGACTCTCACTGAATCACTCTCACTGACAGACTCTCACAGGCTGACTCTCCCACTCTCTCACTAACTGACTCTCCCACTCTCTCTAACTGACTGACTGACTGACTCCCTCACTCTGACTGACAGACTCTTACTGATTGCCTCTCACTGACAGACTCTCCCAATCTCTGTCTCACTGACTGACTCTCTCTCACTCACTCACTCACTCACTCTCACTCACTGACTCACTCTCACTCACTGACTCACTCTCACTCACTGACTCACTCTCTCTCACTGACAGACTCACTGACAGACTCTCACCGACAGACTCTCACTGACAGACTGACTCACTGACTCTCACTGACAGACTCTCACTGACTCACTCTCACTGACAGACTCTCACTGACAGACTCTCTCACTCTCTCACTCTCTCACTCACTCTCAAAACGAATTCTCACTGACTGACTGACTGACTCACTCTCACTGACAAACTCTCACTGATAGACTCTCACTGACAGACTCTCCCACTCACTCTCACTCACTGACTGACTCTCCCACTCACTCTCACTCACTGACTGACTCACTCTCACTGACTGACTGACTCACTTGCTCTCACTGACAGACTCTCACTGACAGACTCTCTCACTGACTGACTCTCCCACTCTTTCACTGACTGATTGACTCACTCTCACTGACAGACTCTCACTGACTGACTCACTTCCACTGACAGATTCTCACTGACTTACAGACTCTCACTGACAGACTCTCCCACTCTCTATCACTCACGGACTGACTCACTCACTCTCACTGACTGACAGACTCACTCTCACTGACTGACAGACTCACTCTCACTGACTGACTGGCTCACTCTCACTGACTCACTCACTCTCACTAACAAACTCTCACTGACTCTCTCACTCTCTCTCAGTGACTGACTGACCCACTCACTCTCACTGATTGACTGACTGACTCACTCTCACTGACAGACTCCCACGGACTGACAGACTCTCACTGAGAGACTCTCCCACTCTCTCTCACTCACTGACTGACTCACTCTCACTGACTGACAGACTCACTCTCACTGACTGACTCACTCTCACTGACTCACTCACTCTCACTGACAGACTCTCACTGCCTCTCTCACTCTCTCTCACTGACTGACTGACTCCCTCTCACTAACAGACTCTCACTGACTGATTCACTCTCACTGATAGACTCTCACTGACAGACTCTCCCACTCACTTTCACTCACTGACTGACTCTCCCACTCACTCTCACTCACTGACTGACTGACTCACTCTCACTGACTGACTCACTCTCACTGACTCACTCACTCTCACTGACAGACTCCCACGGACTGACAGACTCTCACTGAAAGACTCTCCCACTCTCTCTCACTCACTGACTGACTCACTCTCACTGACTGACAGACTCACTCTCACTGACTCACTCACTCTCACTGACAGACTCCCACTGCCTCTCTCCCACTCGCTCACTGACTGACTCACTCACTCTCACTGACAGACTCTTATTGACTGACTCACTCTCACCGACAGACTCTCACTGACTTACAGACTCTCACTGACAAACTCTCCCACTCTCTATCACTCACTGACTGACTGACTCGCACTGACTGACTCACTCTCACTAACTGACTGACTCACTCTCACAAACAGACTCTCACTGACTGACTCACTCTCACTGACAGTCTCTCTCACTGACTGACTCGCCCACTCTCTCACTGACTGACTCACTCAATTTCACTGACAGACTCTCACTGACTGACCCACTCTCACTGACAGACTCTCACTGACTGACAGACTCTCACTGACAGACTCTCCCACTCTCTCTTACTGACTGACTCTCCCACTCTCTCTCACTGACTCACTCACTCTCACTGACTCTCCCACTCTCTCTCACTGACTGACTGACTGACTCACTCTCACTGACAGACTCTTACTGACAGACTCTCACTGACTCACTCTCTCTGACTCACTCTCTCTGACTCACTCTCTCTGACTCACTCTCCCACTCTCTCTCACTGACTGACTGACTGACTCACTCTCACTGAGACTCTCACTGACAAACTCTCACTGACTGACTCACTCTGACTCACTCACTCTGACTCACTCACTCTCACTGACAGACTCTCTCTGACAGACTCTCTCTGACTCACTCTCACTGACAGACTCTCACTGACAGACTCTCTCTGACTCACTCTCACTAACAGACTCTCACTGACTAACTCTCCCACTCTCTCTCACTGACTGACTCTCCCACTCTCTCTCACTGACTGACTCACTCTCACTGACAGACTCACTGACACTCTCACTGACTCACTCTCATTGACAGACTCTCACTGACAGACTCTCTCTCACTCTCACTGACAGACTCTCACTGACAGACTCTCACTGACAGACTTACACAGGCTGACTCCCCCACTCTCTCACTAACTGACTCTCCCACTCTCTCTCACAGATTGACTGACTCACTCTCACTGAGACTCTTACTGATTGCCTCTCACTGACAGACTCTCCCAATCTCTCTTACTCACTGACTGACTCTCCCACTCCCTCTCACTCTCACTGACTGACTCCCTCTCACTCACTGACTGACTCACTCACTCTCACTCACACTCACTCTCTCTCACTGACAGACTCACTGACAGACTCTCACTGACAGACTGACTCACTCACTCTCACTGACAGACTCTCACTGACTCACTCTCACTGGCAGACTCTCACAGGCTGACTCTCCCACTCTCTCACTAACTGACTCTCCCACTCTCTCTCACTGACTGACTGACTCACTCACTCTCACTGACAGACTCTTACTGATTGCCTCTCACTGACAGACCCTCCCAATGTCTCTCACTCACTGACTGACTCTCCCTCTCTCTCTCTCACTCACTGACTGACTCACTCTCACTGACTAACTCACTCTCACTGACTGACTGACTCTCACAGACTCACTCTCACTGACAGACTCTCACTGACTCTCCCCCTCTCTCACTGACTGACTCACTCTCTCTCACTGACCGACTCACTGACAGACTCTCACTGACAGACTCTCACTGACAGACTGACTCACTCTCGCTGACAGACTCTCACTGACTCACTCTCACTGACTCACTCTCACTGACAGACTCTCCCACTCTCTCGCTAACTGACTCTCAAAACGCTCTCTCATTGACTGACTGACTCTAACTGACAGACTCTCACTGACTGACTCACTCTCACTGACAGACTCTCTCACTGACAGACTCTCCCACTCGCTGACTGACTGACTCACTCTCACTGACAGACTCTCACTGACTGTCACTCTCACTGACAGACTCTCACTGACTGACAGACTCTCACTGACAGACTCTCCCACTCTCTCTAACTCACTGACTGACTCACTCTCACTCGCTGACTGACTCACTCTCACTGGCTGACAGACTCACTCTCACTGACTGACAGACACTCTCACTGACTGACAGACACTCTCACTGACTGACAGATACTCTTACTGACTGACAGACTCATTCTCACTCACTCACCGACTCTCACTGACTCACTCACTCTCACTAACAAACTCTCACTGACTCTTTCACTCTCTCTCACTGACTGACTGACCCACTCTCTCTCACTGACTGACTGACTCACTCACTCTCACTGACAGACTCACTGACTGACAGACTCTCATTGAAAGACTCTTCCACTCTCTCTCACTCACTCACTCTCACTGACTGACAGACTCACTCTCACTGACTGACAGACTCACTCTCACTGACTGACTGGCTCACTCTCACTGACTCACTCACTCTCACTAACAAACTCTCACTGACTCTCTCACTCTCTCTCAGTGACTGACTGACCCACTCACTCTCACTGATTGACTGACTGACTCACTCTCACTGACAGACTCCCACGGACTGACAGACTCTCACTGAGAGACTCTCCCACTCTCTCTCACTCACTGACTGACTCACTCTCACTGACTGACAGACTCACTCTCACTGACTGACTCACTCTCACTGACTCACTCACTCTCACTGACAGACTCTCACTGCCTCTCTCACTCTCTCTCACTGACTGACTGACTCCCTCTCACTAACAGACTCTCACTGACTGATTCACTCTCACTGATAGACTCTCACTGACAGACTCTCCCACTCACTTTCACTCACTGACTGACTCTCCCACTCACTCTCACTCACTGACTGACTGACTCACTCTCACTGACTGACTCACTCTCACTGACTCACTCACTCTCACTGACAGACTCCCACGGACTGACAGACTCTCACTGAAAGACTCTCCCACTCTCTCTCACTCACTGACTGACTCACTCTCACTGACTGACAGACTCACTCTCACTGACTCACTCACTCTCACTGACAGACTCCCACTGCCTCTCTCCCACTCGCTCACTGACTGACTCACTCACTCTCACTGACAGACTCTTATTGACTGACTCACTCTCACCGACAGACTCTCACTGACTTACAGACTCTCACTGACAAACTCTCCCACTCTCTATCACTCACTGACTGACTGACTCGCACTGACTGACTCACTCTCACTAACTGACTGACTCACTCTCACAAACAGACTCTCACTGACTGACTCACTCTCACTGACAGTCTCTCTCACTGACTGACTCGCCCACTCTCTCACTGACTGACTCACTCAATTTCACTGACAGACTCTCACTGACTGACCCACTCTCACTGACAGACTCTCACTGACTGACAGACTCTCACTGACAGACTCTCCCACTCTCTCTTACTGACTGACTCTCCCACTCTCTCTCACTGACTCACTCACTCTCACTGACTCTCCCACTCTCTCTCACTGACTGACTGACTGACTCACTCTCACTGACAGACTCTTACTGACAGACTCTCACTGACTCACTCTCTCTGACTCACTCTCTCTGACTCACTCTCTCTGACTCACTCTCCCACTCTCTCTCACTGACTGACTGACTGACTGACTCACTCTCACTGAGACTCTCACTGACAAACTCTCACTGACTGACTCACTCTGACTCACTCACTCTGACTCACTCACTCTCACTGACAGACTCTCTCTGACAGACTCTCTCTGACTCACTCTCACTGACAGACTCTCACTGACAGACTCTCTCTGACTCACTCTCACTAACAGACTCTCACTGACTAACTCTCCCACTCTCTCTCACTGACTGACTCTCCCACTCTCTCTCACTGACTGACTCACTCTCACTGACAGACTCACTGACACTCTCACTGACTCACTCTCATTGACAGACTCTCACTGACAGACTCTCTCTCTCACTCTCACTGACAGACTCTCACTGACAGACTCTCACTGACAGACTTACACAGGCTGACTCCCCCACTCTCTCACTAACTGACTCTCCCACTCTCTCTCACAGATTGACTGACTCACTCTCACTGAGACTCTTACTGATTGCCTCTCACTGACAGACTCTCCCAATCTCTCTTACTCACTGACTGACTCTCCCACTCCCTCTCACTCTCACTGACTGACTCCCTCTCACTCACTGACTGACTCACTCTCACTCACACTCACTCTCTCTCACTGACAGACTCACTGACAGACTCTCACTGACAGACTGACTCACTCACTCTCACTGACAGACTCTCACTGACTCACTCTCACTGGCAGACTCTCACAGGCTGACTCTCCCACTCTCTCACTAACTGACTCTCCCACTCTCTCTCACTGACTGACTGACTCACTCACTCTCACTGACAGACTCTTACTGATTGCCTCTCACTGACAGACCCTCCCAATGTCTCTCACTCACTGACTGACTCTCCCTCTCTCTCTCTCACTCACTGACTGACTCACTCTCACTGACTAACTCACTCTCACTAACTGACCGACTCACTCTCACAAACAGACTCTCACTGACTGACTCGCCCACTCTCTCACTGACTGACTCACTCAATTTCACTGACAGACTCTCACTGACTGACCCACTCTCACTGACAGACTCTCACTGACTGACAGACTCTCACTGACAGACTCTCCCACTCTCTCTTACTGACTGACTCTCCCACTCTCTCTCACTGACTCACTCACTCTCACTGACTCTCCCACTCTCTCTCACTGACTGACTGACTGACTCACTCTCACTGACAGACTCTTACTGACAGACTCTCACTGACTCACTCTCTCTGACTCACTCTCTCTGACTCACTCTCTCTGACTCACTCTCCCACTCTCTCTCACTGACTGACTGACTGACTCACTCTCACTGAGACTCTCACTGACAAACTCTCACTGACTGACTCACTCTGACTCACTCACTCTGACTCACTCACTCTCACTGACAGACTCTCTCTGACAGACTCTCTCTGACTCACTCTCACTGACAGACTCTCACTGACAGACTCTCTCTGACTCACTCTCACTAACAGACTCTCACTGACTAACTCTCCCACTCTCTCTCACTGACTGACTCTCCCACTCTCTCTCACTGACTGACTCACTCTCACTGACAGACTCACTGACACTCTCACTGACTCACTCTCATTGACAGACTCTCACTGACAGACTCTCTCTCTCACTCTCACTGACAGACTCTCACTGACAGACTCTCACTGACAGACTTACACAGGCTGACTCCCCCACTCTCTCACTAACTGACTCTCCCACTCTCTCTCACAGATTGACTGACTCACTCTCACTGAGACTCTTACTGATTGCCTCTCACTGACAGACTCTCCCAATCTCTCTTACTCACTGACTGACTCTCCCACTCCCTCTCACTCTCACTGACTGACTCCCTCTCACTCACTGACTGACTCACTCACTCTCACTCACACTCACTCTCTCTCACTGACAGACTCACTGACAGACTCTCACTGACAGACTGACTCACTCACTCTCACTGACAGACTCTCACTGACTCACTCTCACTGGCAGACTCTCACAGGCTGACTCTCCCACTCTCTCACTAACTGACTCTCCCACTCTCTCTCACTGACTGACTGACTCACTCACTCTCACTGACAGACTCTTACTGATTGCCTCTCACTGACAGACCCTCCCAATGTCTCTCACTCACTGACTGACTCTCCCTCTCTCTCTCTCACTCACTGACTGACTCACTCTCACTGACTAACTCACTCTCACTGACTGACTGACTCTCACAGACTCACTCTCACTGACAGACTCTCACTGACTCTCCCCCTCTCTCACTGACTGACTCACTCTCTCTCACTGACCGACTCACTGACAGACTCTCACTGACAGACTCTCACTGACAGACTGACTCACTCTCGCTGACAGACTCTCACTGACTCACTCTCACTGACTCACTCTCACTGACAGACTCTCCCACTCTCTCGCTAACTGACTCTCAAAACGCTCTCTCATTGACTGACTGACTCTAACTGACAGACTCTCACTGACTGACTCACTCTCACTGACAGACTCTCTCACTGACAGACTCTCCCACTCGCTGACTGACTGACTGACTGACTCACTCTCACTGACAGACTCTCACTGACTGTCACTCTCACTGACAGACTCTCACTGACTGACAGACTCTCACTGACAGACTCTCCCACTCTCTCTAACTCACTGACTGACTCACTCTCACTCGCTGACTGACTCACTCTCACTGGCTGACAGACTCACTCTCACTGACTGACAGACACTCTCACTGACTGACAGACACTCTCACTGACTGACAGATACTCTTACTGACTGACAGACTCATTCTCACTCACTCACCGACTCTCACTGACTCACTCACTCTTACTAACAAACTCTCACTGACTCTTTCACTCTCTCTCACTGACTGACTGACCCACTCTCTCTCACTGACTGACTGACTCACTCACTCTCACTGACAGACTCACTGACTGACAGACTCTCATTGAAAGACTCTTCCACTCTCTCTCACTCGCTCACTGACTCACTCACTCTCACTGACTGACAGACTCACTCTCATTAACTCACTGACTCTCACTGACTCCCTCACTCTCACTGACTCTCTCACTCTCTCTCACTGACTGACTGACCCACTCTCTCTCACTGACTGACTGACTGACTCACTCTCACTGACAGACTCTCACTGACTGACAGACTCTCACTGAAAGACTCTCCCACTCTCTCTCACTGACTGACTGACTCTCACTGACTGACTGACGCCCTCTCACACTGACTGACTGACTGACTGACTCACTCTCACTGACAGACTCTCAGTGACTGACAGACTCTCACTGACAGACTCACCCACTCTCTCTCACTGACAGACTCACCCACTCTCTCTCACTGACAGACTCACCCACTCTCTCTCACTGATAGACTGACTCACTCACTCTCACTGATTGACAGAATCTCTTTCACTGAGTGACTGACTCTCACTGACTCACTCACTGACAGACTATCACTGACAGACTCTCCCACTCTCTCTCTCTCTCTCTCTCACTGACAGACTGACTCACTCTCACTGACTGACAGACTCACTCTCACTGACTGACTCACTCTCACTGACTGACAGACTCACTCTCACTCACTGACTGACTCACTCACTGACTCACTCTCACTCACTGACTCACTCACTCTCACTGACTCACTCACTCTCACTGACTCACTCACTCTCACTGACAGACTCTCACTGACTCTCACTGACTGACTGACTCACTCTCACAAACAGACTCTCACTGACTGACTCACTCTCACTGACAGACTCTCTTGCTGACTGACTCTCCCACTCTCTCACTGACTGACTCACTCACTCACTCTCACTGACAGACTCTCACTGACTGACTCAAGCTCACTGAAAGACTCTCACTGACAGACTCTCCCACTCTCTCTCACTGACTGACTCTCTCTTGCTGACTGGCTCACTGACAGACTCACTGACTAACTCTCACTGACAGACTCTCACTGACAGACTCTCACTGACAGACTCTCACTGACAGACTCTCTCTCTCTCACTGACTGACTCACTCTCTCTCACTGACTGACTCACTCTCCCACTCTCTCTCACTGACTGACTCTCCCACTCTCTCTCACTGACTCACTGACCCACTCTCTCTCACTGACTCACTCACTCTCACTGACTCTCCCACTCTTTCTCACTGACTGACTCTCCCACTCTCTCTCACTGACTGACTCACTCTCACTGACAGACTCACTGACTCACTCTCACTGACAGACTCTCACTGACAGACTCTCACTGACAGACTCTCTCGCTGACTGACTCTCCCACTCTCTCACTGACTGACTGACTCACTCTCACTGACAGACTCTCACTGACTGACTCAATGTCACTGACAGACTCTCACTGACAGACTCTCCCACTCTCTCTCACTGACTGACTCTCCCACTCTCTCTCGCTGACTGGCTCACTGACAGACTCACTGACTCACTCTCACTGACAGACTCTCTCTCTCACACTGACTAACTCACTCTCTCTCTCACAGACTGACTCACTCTTCCACTCTCTCTCACTGACTGACTCTCCCACTCTCTCTCACTGACTGACTCACTCACTCTCACTGACTGACTCTCCCAATCTCTCACTGACTGACTCACTCTCACTGACTAACTCTCACTGACTGACTCACTCTCACTGACAGACTCTCACTGACTGACAGACTCTCACTGACAGACTCACCCACTCTCTCTCACTGACTGACTTACTCACTCTCAATGACTGACTGACTGACTCACTCTCACTGACACTCTCTCACTCTCACTGGCTGACTCTCCCACTCTCTCTCACTGATTGACTCTCTCTCACTGATTCTCTCTCACTGACTCTGTCTCACTGCCTGACTCTCTCTCACTGACTGACTGACTCTCGCTAAAAGACTGTCTGACTCTCGCTAAAAGACTGTCTGACTCTCGCTAACTGACAATCCCACTGACTCACTCTCTTTCACTCACTAACTGACTGACTAACTCTCATTCACTCTCACTGACTGACTCTCACTCTCACTGACTGACTCTCTCACTCTCACTGACTGAATGACTCTCTCACTCTCACTGACTGACTCTCTCACTCTCACTGACTGACACTCTCGCTGACTGACCCTCTCACTCTCACTGACTGATTGTCACTG
The DNA here is from genome assembly GCF_964204655.1 of Triturus cristatus. Classification (NCBI taxonomy): domain Eukaryota; kingdom Metazoa; phylum Chordata; class Amphibia; order Caudata; family Salamandridae; genus Triturus; species Triturus cristatus. The sequence goes on from NC_140594.1 coordinate 887,601,185, forward strand.
ACTCTCACTCTCTCACTGACTGACTGACTCTCTCACTCTCACTAACTGACTCTCTCACTCTCCCACTGACTGACTTTCTCTCACTGACTGACTCTCTCACTCACTCTCACTAACTGACTGACTGACTGACCTTCACCCTCCTGTGTTGTATGCCCCCCCATAGCCAATAGGTCTTGCCTTTGGGACCTTATAAGTGTTTAGCAACAGTTGATGCTGTTGTACCAATGATATTGTGCTGCATAACTAAATACTTATAAGGTCCCAAAGGCGAGACCTATTGGCTATGTCTTCCTGTGCCAAGGTGCTGTGACAGAATTCCACCATGGTATTTGGAATTTGGGTTGGCATCTGTGTCCATAGTGAGTTTGCCAACCCAAGTATCTTTGATACAATCCATTAGAGGGCTTGATTTGTGTTAATTTTATTGGCAGAAAGGGATTTGTATTAGTAAATTGTAGTGGTTCGCCACTTCTGTGACAGGGACATAGGCTAGTGCTATGATATTTTTTTAAATCAAAGGAAATTGACTGTTTGTATCATATTTTACAATTTGGGGCCAATTACAACTTTGGCAGACACACTGCCAGCCCGCAGCTGCGGAGGGCGGGAGAAAGCTGCCAAGCCTACGGCACCCGACCACCACATAACGGCATAGCCACAGGGCTGGCGATGTGTTGGTGATGCATTCAAGGCGACAGCATGCTTCGGCTCTAGGAGAGAGTCCAAAGTCAATGCTGACTTTACTGTTGCCCCCCCAGCGAGTCGAGTCCATTCTTTCCACGCACCATGTCGTGCATGGCAAACAGTGCACACACCAACATTGCAGGAATGGGGGGGCACAACACGTGCCCAGGCTACAATACACATGGGCTAAATCATACATTTTGAGGCCCTATACCTGCCTTACCCCTGACCTTTTATTGGTAGTGTCCCTGCCATGAAAAGGTTGGAGCGAAGGCAGGTCATACTACACATAGCGGTGCCCATGCCGGCATTGCCACCATTGACTGCCGCTGTCCCTATCATCGCAGTAGCTCAAATGTCGGCGGTGGTCTTGTGGGGGTCTGACCACATAGATTTTAATCGGGCGTTCGGACAGCCGAGGTGGCAGCGGTCAGACTGCCAAAGACGGTACGGCGGTCCCAAGACCACTAAAGTCATAATCAGCCCTCGAGTGCAGATTGTTGGAGATGTCGCCATAGGCTTTCATTGAAATAGTAGTAACAGCCTTGTATGACCATGCTTGTGGGTAAACATTGAAAATGGTCTAATTCATGGCTTGTTTGAAGTCTATGTTTATTTTTGGTGGGTAGTAGTTATTTGTGTTATGTTTAATGTGGGTTAAGAGTTCGTAGTAAGTGCTTCTTTGTTCATTTGGTAGTAGGGCATATATAAAAGGGATGTTCGTGTTTTGATATTCACCATGTATGGTGTATATTTGATTGAATTGATTAGGTCACATTTTGAAGGCCCCATCCATCATCCAGGTTTGACAATGGCTTAATTATAGTAAGTTATCTCCTGTAGAAAATACTAGAATTAGTCTTTCATTGTTAAGGTTGTATAATAACAAGAACGGTTTCTCATTATGTGTAATTTTTAAATGTTCAGGTATTTCTATATCTTGGTATTTTCTAGGGACAGCAGGGCTATCGCTGATGGCATTTTTAATTTGTGCAATTAAACGTTTTAAAGTGGGTATAGGTGGTAGTGGACCTGTGATGTTTTCAAGGACTTTAGGTAGTATATCCTTAATAATTTTGTTGTTGGATCTTGGAAGCTAGTGCTTGCCACTCTTATAGCCTGCAATCCTTACATTAACAACAACATCATGTTTTGTAGTGGTCCTACGATAGCATGCATTAGAGTAATATTTAGTACATTTCCAATTCACAGTTCCCATAGATTTACTTTTTTGGTTGTTTGTGTAGCCCACGTGACCTAATATTTGCTTTCCTTTCTGTGATGTTATGCATCTTATTTTTTCTGTCATTATGTCTGAAAATATTGTAATTGTATAAAGAATTACAAATTTGAAATGTTTTTTTTTTTTTTTTTGAAAAACCTTTATTACAATTTCAGAGAAATACAAGTATGGGCCTACAACCAATAAGCCGGCCGCTAAAATGCAGTGTGACCCTAGGTACAGCTGGAACATTCACGTCGATGAAGCCATAAAAGGGGGTCACTGGAGAGTAAATCCTTGCCGTCGGCCGCAGTTGCAGTCCATGAACAAACAAAGGTTTCATATTTTTAAGAAACGAAAAACAACAAACACACAAGGCAAGGAATTTTAAAGCAGTAGCATGTGCCCATCGTGTCGAGGGAATAATCCAACCCGGGTAAACAGAGGGGGAGGGGGGCAAGGCCGAAGAAACCAAACTCGCATGTCGCAGGAGCGTACAGGAATGCGCGGGCTAGGGCGACAGCGCGGCATCTATCTCACGTGTCTGAGGCGGGGCACATATATCCCCGCGATAGGAGTTCCAAGGACCCCACACCTTACTCCACTTGCCAGGCTTGCCTCTCGCCACGTACACCGTTTTCTCTCTGAACATACACCAGTCCATATGTTCTTTCCACTCGCTGACCGTGGGCGGCCTCTGGGAGCCCCACAATTGTGCAATGTCACGCTTCGCTACCATATAGCCCAGAGTCACCCACTGCGCCTGCGTCGCATTGTAATCAGTAGGCTCCCAGACATTCAACAGACATCGCCGTGCCTCCGGCAACAAGGCCACATGCGTGACTTCTTCTAACACCGCATGCACTCTGCACCAAAACCGAGTCACCTCCGGACATTCCCACAGGATATGGAGGAAACTCCCCAGTAGCCCACAGCCTCGCTTACACAACCCATCCACCGAATATCCCATATGCATCAAACCAGGCCCGGTGACGTACACTCTGTGGAGTATTTTAAGCTGGACGAACCGCAATCGGGCCGGGATAGCCACCTCTTTCGGGGAGGCCACCGCTGACACCCAATCCTCGTCGTCCAGCTCCAAACCGTCGGCAATCCAAGTCTCCCGCAATGAGGCCAGCAAACCCACCCGATCATTAATAAGCTTCTTGTAAATCAGCGAAATGGTGCTATCCGGCACATGGCCGTCCAAGACCCTGTCCTCCAACGGGGAATTCTCCGGAATAGCCGCCGCGTCCGGAAACACGGAGCACAGGGCATGATGAACCTGAGCATACCGATAGTATTCCCTATCATTCAACTGATATTCAGTTTTCAGCATGTCGAACGTCTTGAATTTCCCTTTCGTCCAGAGATCCCCTACCGTGCTGATACCAATCGTATCCCACTTCTCAAAGCCTTTCGTAGTATACAGATAGCCCAAGCGCTGAGATGTATACAATGGTGTAGCCCGAGTCAAGCGATCCCTCCACCCCATCGCCGCATTTGCTGCATGCCACACCTGTACCGCGACCCGCGTCGGGCCCGTCAACCGCGCATCAAGGGACCCAGAGTATAATGCTCGATTATAGTCACCGCCCGGCAATAGCAATTTTTCCATCTCAAAAGCCGGGTTCAAAGCGGGGCCATACATCCCGTGATTGACGGCAGCCAACTGGGAGGCCCAGTAGTATCGTTTAATGTCCGGGAGGGCGACCCCCCCATCGTACCATGGCAGGGTTAGTTTGGCAAGAGCGATCCGCGGCCGCCCATCCCAAAACAATCGACGCTGGAGACACTCCACCTCCCGAAAATAACGGGCCGGCACCAGGTCCATGGTGTTCTGTAGGGCGTACAAAAAGCGTGGCAGCAACATCATTTTGAACAGCGCTGCCCGGCCAAGTGGCGAGAGCGGCAGCCGCCGCCAACCCGCCACATCCGCCCTTAGGCGCTGGAGGGGGGGGGGAGAAGATTCCGTTCGTAGCGGGCCACTGGGTCCAGTGTTATAAAAATACCCAAATAAGTGAATCCCGACGTCGCAATCTGGATAGGGCACCCCCGCGGAAGGGGGGGGGCCTCCCCGGAAAGAACGTATACACAGGACTTAGCCCAGTTGATGACCAATCCGGAGTTGCGACCAAAGGAGCTCAAAACGTCCACCAACACAATGAGCGATTTGCACGGCGATGCAAGATACAAAAGTATATCGTCCGCGTATAGGGAGACCCGGTCCTCGTATTCCGGCGTCCATCTAAGACCACGCATCGAGGGTTCCCATCGCAACCACTCCGCAAGGGGCTCCAAACAAAGCGCAAATAGGAGAGGCGACAGCGGACAACCCTGTCGGGTGCCCCTGCCCAAGACAAAGGGAGCCGATACCCGTCCGTTGACCACTACCTGTGCCAGCGGATTGTCATAGAGCAATTTCACCCAACCGATGAACCCCGGGCCAAAACCAAACTTTGCCAATGCTGCCCAGATGTATGGCCATTCCAGGGTATCAAACGCCATGGTAGCGTCCAAGGACACCAAGATGGCCGGTTCACAAAGGAATGGCGCGCGAGCAAGGACGCCATGCAACCGCCGCAGGTTCAAAGCGGTATTGCGATGGGGTATAAAGCCGGATTGATCCTGATGAACCAGGTCGCCCACAACCCGGATAAGACGATTGGCCAGTACCTTGGCGAGGATTTTAGGTTCCGCGTTTAACAAGGAGATGGGCCTGTAAGAAGCACATCGATTCCGGGGCTTCCCCTCCTTATGGATAACAACAATGGTAGCGAGACGTTGGTCAGAGGGGAGGGAGCCTGCCGCCCTAGCCTCAAGGAACATGTCCCTGAGATAAGGCGCAATAACATCTGGGCGCAACTTGTATAATTCAATGGGGAGTCCGTTAGGACCCATGGCCTTGCCCGATGCAATCGAGCGGATGGCCAAAGCAATCTCATCTGGCGACAGGGCCGCATCCATCACTACTTTATCCTCATCGGACAAGGAGGGCAGAGCTACGTCTCGAAGCAGCAGTCGAGAGTCTTCCTCCGAGCGTTCCGAGACCGGAGAGTAAACCCCGTGAAAATACTCCGCAAAGCAATCGACTATATCACCGGGGTCCGTCACACGCACACCGTCCACCCTCTCATTCTCCGGTACCACTCGACTCGCTCTCTCCTTCTTATCCAACCAAGCAATCAATTTCCCGGCCTTATCACCCATATCATACAAACGTCCCTGTTGCTCCCTGCTCACACTCCTAGCAGATTCAGTAACCAGCGCCTTGTAGTCGGCCTGCTTGAGCTCCAAGATATGCAATCTGTCATCCGTTACACCTTGCTCCAACTCACTCTCCAACTCAGTAATCTCAGTTTCTAGCCGAACAACCTCCTGCGCAGCGCATTTTTTGGTGGAGGAAATGAGAGATAGGGCCTGTCCCCTGAGCACCGTTTTAAAGGCCTCCCAAAGGGAGATGGCGGAAGACACCGACCCCACGTTGTCCTTAAAGTAATGTTCCAGAGACTTGACCAAGTCTGCACGAATCGTGGGGTTTCATAGGTACCAGGGGTTGATCGGCGCCACCCTCCCCTCCGCCCCCAGGGCGATATCCAGGTGCAACAAAAGAGGGGAGTGATCTGATATACCGCGTGCCAAGTGTCTCACCTCCCCGATCATCCCAGCTTGGGCCGCAGGAACTAGCATATAGTCAAGCCTCGAAAGACTACCATGGGCCCCAGAATGGAAGGTATACTGCGCCTGCCCAGGGTGTTTCAACCGCCAGCAATCTATCAGTCCCAGGGCATCCAGAAAACCCCCCAACCAACTCTGGGCCCGAGGGAGGTCCCTAGGGGGGTATCGATCCTCAACTCCGGAAACAACAGCGTTAAAATCCCCCCCCAGGACCACCACCCCCCCCGGGAGCCCAAGCAGCAGACGTCCCAAATCAGCATAGGTGGCCGTCTGCAGGCCCGGCGGGACGTAGACCGTGACCAGCGTAATCAACCTACCCTCCCACCTCCCCACCAGCGCAGCGTAGCGCCCTCTGTCGTCGTGGATCACCTCATCCACCACTAACGGGAGAGAGGTCCTGACCAAAATGCCCACTCCCCTCGAGCCAGAGGTGAAACCAGAATGGGCCAGAAGGCGATACCCTCGTCTGTTCATGGCATGGAAAGAGTTCCCTATGAGGTGTGTTTCCTGCAGGAACACAATGTCTGCCGAGATACGTTTCAGAAACTGCAGGACTACCCCCCGCTTTATCCTGTCCCCCAGCCCATTCACATTCCAGGAAAGAAGTTTCAGCCCCCTACCCCCCATCCCTCCCAGCACAGAACATCCCCCTCCCGGGTGGCACAATCATAGTAGAACAGCATGAAATATTATCCCGCCTTGTGAAACAAACAAACAATCCCCAACCCCGTCCCATCAACCCCAACAAAACTCCCCCCTCCCTGCACCCCTGCGTGAGCCCAAACAGCCCCCCCAACCTGCAGTGTGCCTGTCGCCCCATTATAAAATTCACTACAAGAAGGACAAAAAAAAGAACCCCAGAAGGAGGAAAGGGCCCCAGCAAGCCCCCCGCAACCTCCAAACACCACGGGGCAAAGTGTCAACAACTGGAGTCCGGTGCAGCCACAGGCGCAAAACGTTACCAAAGCAGTCCAGTGCCAGAATCACAGTTCCATTCCTACTCCGGCGAACCTTCTCCGCTCTCCGTCATCCGCCCCTCCGGCTCCCGACTCTTGGGCAGGGCATCCAGCCACTCTCCCACCGCCTCCGGCCGGTCGAAGAAGTGTGAGCGACCATCTAGCTCGACTCGCAGCCTAGCCGGGAAGAGCATCGCATACTTGAAGTCCATGTCTCTCAAGCACCGTTTGATGGCCGAGAAACCCATCCGTTGCTTTTGAACCGCTTGCGTAAAGTCTGGGTAAGAGCTAACATTAGAGTTCTCAAATCGTAATGGCCCCGCCACCCTCGACGCCTGCAGGATAGCGTCTCTATCCCGAAAATTAAAAAGTCGGGCAATGATCGGCCGCGGGGGGGCACCCACCTTAGGCGCACCCCCTGGAACCCTGTGGGCCCGTTCCACGGCGAAGAATTTGCTCAGCCCTTTGGGTGCTAGATGAGTCACCACCAGATCCTCCACAAAGAGGTCCACAGCAGACTCCTCTGATCGTTCGGGCACGCCGATAATGCGGACGTTGTTCCGCCTGGCCCTGCCTTCAGAGTCCTCGAGGCGACGCTCGGTCAGGTCGCTTGCGAGCTGCAACCTCTGCACCGTCGTCTGCAAAGCGGCCACATCCACCGTTAGGCTCGACGCCGCTTGGGCCAACGAGTCGACCCGGTCGTTGGTTTTCGACAGGATTGCTCTGACCAAGGTGACATCGATCAGCACCGAGTCCAACTTGTTGGCCAGAGTATCCAGTTGCTGGTTCACGGTCACCTTCATCTCCTCGATGGCCCCCATGACATCCAGCAGAGTCAATTCGGGTGATGCGCCCGAGGCCTCCTTGGGCGGCTCAGGCGATTTACGTGATCCACTAGGGGATCCCTTTGGCTGAGCATAGCGGTCCATATTGTTGGCCTGAGAATAGGCTCCCCTCCGGGTAGATTTGGGTTTTAGCTTGTCGCCATCCACTCTTGTCGTCATCGTTGGCGATCAGCAAGGTCAGCACCCTCCAGCACCCGGAGGAAGGCCCGGGGATCCGGGCCGCTAGCTGATGCCCAGGCTTGGCACTCCGCACTCGGTGCAGCTCTCCCGATGTCTCCTCAACAGTTTCGGTCGGTCAACTCGAAACCGAAAGTGAAAGTACGAGTTCCAGGCCAGGCCCAGCCTGGCATGCCGCTGTTGTTCACTTTGCAGCCGGGCACCTCACCAACCCGAGTCCGGGACCAAAGCCGGAGAAGGCCGCAAACTTCAGGTCGCCAAAAAACCAGGTTCCCGGAGTCCAATTTCGATTTGGAAAATGAGTGGCACCTTAGCGTAAGATCATAGACAAAAGCCCGTCGAAAAAATCAGGATTATGACAGGATAGACGTGGGAGGTTGCGGAGGCCCTCGGGAGCCACAAGCCTACGCGGCCATCTTGGTTGCGCGCTAGGCTCCTCCTTCCAAATTTGAAATGTTAATATGTAAACATGACATCATCGAGACTATAACTGTAACATTTCCAATAAAATTATTGATAAGAAAACTGTACATAGCGGGGGCACGAGTTATAGTTATCTTAGTGTGCGAGTTATAATTTCTCCATATGAGTAGTACCACTGTGGTAATGCTTTACATACTACAAAAATCACTTTGTGAATAGGCCCCTTCATACTTACATCTGCAACTTACAGTTTTACCACTATGTAAGTTTAAAGAGCCTGCAATGAGGTTCAGAGTTTCACAATGATGTAGGAGGCCACACAAACCAAGAAATAAACTCCTTGGTATTTATTTTTGTGACTGCTGCAGTTGCACTAATTTTGGAGATGCTGAAACGTGAGCAGATCATGGCTGGAGTTTTAAGTATTGAAAGAGAAGGAAGATTGTTGCGTTTTTGGGGGGGGGGGGGGGGGGGGGGGGGTTGTTGCAGATTTTATAGCCCAAACTCGACCCAAAGGTATTTGAGCGCTTTACATGAGCACCAGTTATGTTACACAAGGAAAGATTAATTTGTTTTTTGGTAGGCACGGGGAGATTAAGTGATTTGCCCAGAATCACAGGATGTGGAGTAGTCGACCCCGAGGATCGAACCTTCGTTTCGCAGCTCCAAAGTCGGCAGCCTAGCCGTGAGACCACATCCTCTCCCCAGAGGATTGAACGTGACAGGCAATTGAGCACATGACATGACACTCTTGTCATTTTAAAAAGCATCACAAATCGGAATTCAGATTGGAGCAGATGTTGTGCCATACACGGTGATAGTCTAACACCATTTTGAAGGCTGTTTCAGAGAGTGCAAGAGAAACATATGTTCTGTCCCATACATAATCATGAGCAGCCTGAGAGAGGCTATTGTCTACACCTGAAAACATATGCTCCCTTTTCTAATGTGTGATTTGTGAGACATTAAGCGAAAATGATTAAATTGCCTTAATTGCAATTTATGAATTACTTGCACTTCTTAAAGAAATAGTTTAACTTAAAGGAGCTGAACTCCCTCACATTAGAGCTGGTAAGTACTTAACATGGAACCAAGAATATGAACAGGCTACCTGGGGGGAGGATGGAGGAAGGAAGGTAGGTGGGGGGGGAATAGGTGTTTGTGTGTGTGTGGGGGGATGACATTGATTCACAGTCTACAGAAAAACCAGGGCTTGATTTTTTTCTAATTTCGATTTCAATACCTATGTGTGTGTTTTTTTTGGGCAGTCACACATAGACATATACAGAAATAGCACTAATCCATACACGCATACATCACAATCACAAACATATAAACCAAAACATACACCACCGGTACATGTGCACATGTGTAATATCGCGTTATTGACAATTAAAAATCCAGATGAGCACATCAGCATTTTCCAATAATATTTAACAGAATACTCGCTGTGTTCAGCGTCCAGGAGCAATCAGCAAATCTGAAAATTCATTGAAGGGATAATCTGTTTTTCCATTTTCCCCTTTAATACTTAAATATACATTACACATCTGGAAAGTAGACGCGCCAGGCTGTCAGAGGGAGGACACATTTTTAATATCAGCTATGCACTACCCATGCTGGAGGACAGTGGCGTAACGAAAGTTTAAGGGGCCCCCCTGCAATGTACAGAGAGGGGCCCCCACTCCGGATTTAATACGGAGCGCTCAGGTTTAAGTACTGTGCTGAGGGGGCCCCCTGCAGGTTGGGGCCCCCCGCACCGCGGGGGATGGGGGGGCATGTGTTACACCCCTGCTGGAGGATCCTAAGGGGCAGACAGGTTTCACAGAGAGTTACACTTACTCAATTTTGGTGGCTGGGCTTGACAAGAAAGGTAAATATCAGAGGTCATGTGTGGAGAGGTGTGGCTCACTGGTTAGAGGCGGCAGATCCGCAAGCAGAGAATCGGCCAGGGACCAGGGTTCAATTCCCGACGCGGCAGGGTCGTGGACCAGGGTCAAAACGGACTCGATAATTCTCGCCTAGGTACCTACTCTAACCAGGAACACACTCGGCAACTCTGGGCATTAGCTTGCCTCATCTCCACAACGGCCCCCCACATTCGCCGGGGATGCCTGGTTTCACCTTGGAGATACCCAGGAGGGACCATCTCACAGGGATAGCCAGGACGGGTTCCCCAGCGGTCTACAGCGCCACGACGCCTCAGGGCAGCAGTGCGCTTTACAAGACACATACATTTACATTTACATGTACGGATGTGCTGTGGTTAGTAGCTAACCAAAAGACAATAGCAGGAAAAAAATTACAATTTCGATTCCAAAAGTATCTGACAAAAGAATTTAATAATAAAAACCGCACAAAATGGAGAAAAACAGAAAACTGGATCAACAGCTCGAAGGATGTAATCGTTTTCACAACCTCATTCGGCCTTTTTTATTTCAGCCAAAATTTGTAGGGATTCTAAAAGGACCAGGAAGGGAGCATTAATGTTTCCCACTCTACAGAGTTAGTTATTTATTTTTTATTTAAAATGTTTTGCAAAGACAGTTTTGTTGGGAAGACACTGTGTAGCAATGTTGAAGTTCTGGTAGAAATTCATGCAAAAACCCTACCACGCAACTTCCACAAAGCCCCGTCTGTGGCTAGTACTCAGCTGCAGATAGTCTTGAAGGGACCTTAGTGCCATCTTATTGTTTGTGATCACCGGCTTCGTTTCACCAGCACCTTTTTATGAAAAGCCAGTATATTAAGGTATGACCTATCCCAGGAAACAACATTGCTTATTCCAGCAACCAACATTGCTTATCCTAGTTGTATAATTCAATTTTTCATCTTGCTTTAGACCACTCCTATAGATGGTTCCTCAACTCACTGACACCATAAAAGCCTTTTTCCACACTTCCTTCTTCTGGAGACATGCCATGGCCACTTGTGGACATGATCAGCGCTGGCTTGGGATGAACTGACCACCAAGCCCGTGACGAGAAGGTATTGGTTAACTTTGAGTCATCAGCAGTATCTAATTGCCCGTTTTCCTAATCCTGTTGGTAACGAGTGCAGGATTTACACTAGCAGCAATATTACCAGGATGCACGTAATATGTACTGAAGGAACTATTGTGTAGAGGCTACCTCTGACTCATATCCAGGGAAGATGGAAAGAGCAAGACTTATTTGGTGCAACTAGGGAGGAAACATCCTGCAGGCAAATAAATAGGGTAGCAAATCTTTTCAAAGTGATGCCAGGAATTCTCTCCTTCCAGTAAGCATCCAGGAAAGAGCACTTCCACTGAACACACCCTTCAACAGCACAATGGTCCCATTTGGGAATCCAGGAGGATTGGGAGGGCAGTGCACTTGTTATGGCGATCATGATGGTAACGGCCAAGCTCAAACCAATTGCATTTGCAACCAGATAACTGGCCCCTCTTCAGCGATTTATTCAATATCATGTGGTTTGTAGCCCTTAACTGTAGTGTTCATGTTGCTGAGCACTACAATCTGCGTTGTAGCTATTGTGCTTCACATCAAAGAGTTAGACATAGCAATTCAGATTGGACCATGGCAAGTGGTTGTGAAAGCAGATGTGCATTATTAGCACTCACCTTGATCCTTCATTTACACAAGAGCTCAGACAGCGAGCAAGTGGCATCTGTTGCAAAACATGTATTATGATCTAGAAAATCAAATCAACAATATAGCCACACATTCTTTATGCTTACTTTCCGCTTCTTCCCATTTTGAGGTGTGAACTAGTGACAGCTTTATCTGTCTCACCAGCACGTTATTGGACATAAAAAGATAATAAACTACATATTTATATGCAAATACACATACATGGGCTTTCAGTCATCACTCTTCGTCCATTGGTCTGTTCATATGTTTGTCACATGTTGCTTCTGGATGCACAATCAGGCAGTACACCACTTCGGAAACTGACTCGCCTCACTGTGAACAAAGGCATTTTGGGGCTAATTTACAAGTTCATTACTCCGCCGGAACGTCACTTTTTATAATGTTCCGGCAGTGCACTGTGCTTACCCATATACGAGGCAACATAAAGCCACTGTGTGTGTCTTTTCATGGCCTCATAGATATGGCGCAAGTCGCTGCGTTGCCTCACACTACAATCGGGAGGCGTGCCGTGGGTGTTCCCATGTAACACCCATGGCATTTTCCACTTCCCAAATTTAGACCAAGCTGTAAACCTGGGAATGGGTCAAAAACCTACGCCTCCTCAGGGGTGGCACAAAGGTTGTTTTTGTGAAGGAAGGTGTCCTTTTCAACACAAAAATAACCATATTTCAATGCAGACACCCTTGCACAATGGTGCAAAGGTGCCTGTAATGGTGCATGGCTACCATTTGTGTGCCAGTGCTGTGAAAGAGGACATGAATGCGCCACATCTCGTAGATACGGCGCATTCCTGCCCTTTTCTTTTGACAAAGGGAACCGCAGCAGGAAGGCTTGTGGCGCTGCCCAATGCCAACATATTGTAAATGAAGGCCGCTGTATGTACACAAGTGCACATCCACCTAAAAAGTAGTCCTCTTAGTGTCAAGGCTGGTGGCCCAATCAGCTTTCATTTCCTGCTTTTTAGGACTCGCTGAGTCAGTGCACATGCACTGCTTGGAGAGACATTTTGTAGGTGAGTTTTCAAGCATTTTGTAGGTGAGTTAGCAAGCGCTGGGCCAGCCTGGCTGGCCTAGCGCTTGCGTTCACGCAAGTGTGAACGTGAGCATCCGCCAGCTTTCAGCCCCACACCGCATCGCACACCACTCGCCAGCCTACTTTTGCCATCGCATGCGCGCACCACTCACGCGGCGCGCGCGCTTATTAAAATTCCTTTCCTGACCACTCACCAGCCTACTCGTCGCGCGGCGCACGCGCTTGTTTTCCATGTATGTAGTGCCCAGCCATCTCTTAGCGCCAACCTTAGGCCCTTTTATTCCAATATTCAACGATACTCCTTACATCCTGCTTTGAAGAAGGACGGCCATATTTGAGCCAAAACACCGCATATTCGAAATTCTCGCCATCTTGTTTTTCCTGTATGGCCTCACCGATGCATCCAGCGTGCCTGCTGCCCACCAGAAAGCAGCCCCCCCCCCCAGCCCTTTTTGAGCGGCAGCCAGAGGGCATAAATTGTTTGGTGCAGCTGCCAGAGGCAAGTAGGCGTGGTATTTAGATGCCCTCTGCCATCGGGCACACATAGGGCATTGAAAAACTGCTGAAGAAGGGAACGGGGCAAAAAGCTGGACGGACTCTGGATCAATGCTTCCTCCACATGAGCTGCAGCGATTCCACCATTCCGGTACAGTAGTACAATTATATCTTGTGCATACTGATTTGTTCTGCAGTGACGTTGCCCTTATGCCTCTGAATTGTTTTTAAACAGATTGTTTTTATATTGTTTTCCTTTGATTTAATTATTTGAGTGATATGTGTGTGTCTATTTTAAACATTTTGCAAAGAAATATGTTGTTTTATGCAACATCCATAAAAATGGTTATTTTTTATGTAAATACTTCCTAACACATACTACGTACTGGTGAAATACCTCTGTGCTTTACCAATGAATGTATCAGCATTATGTGCATTTAATCCCACTTCTGCATTTGTTTCCTTGGCATTTAAAACCTTAGTGTTTTCCCCTTGTTCAGTTTCAATCTCGGGCTTTCTATTGGCTCACTGTGTGATCGCTGTGAGGTTATGCTGTTCTCCTGTAACTCGGAACTAGTTTGTTTCAAGGGGAGTCATCTGTAAATAATCCCTTAATAAGATCCTATGATATCACCCTCAAAGCCACAGCACTAAGGGCAGTATAGCCCCTCTACACTCACAAGGCTACCAGAGCTTTTGGGGCTTCCCTTGTTGTACTTCTCACTTGTTCTCATCACACTGAAGCGCCTAGAGCATTCGTGTTCTAGCGCGCGCTGTATGCATATATTTGATAGATCCTCTAACATGTTTATGAGTCCGCCCTCATCTTTCTTCACGCAGTTGTGACTCTCTGCTGCTTGGGGACACTTTAACCTAGTTCCGCTTTTATCATCCAATGTGGCTCTCTGCTCAAGGCTAAGAAGGCCGCGCCACCTAAGTCGCGCTGCTTCTTTTTCTCTGTTAAATATGCGTATAGCTTAGTAGTGTAGCCTGCCTGGTGATGCGTGTGTCTGTTATCTTCTGAGTACCCAACCCATGTGTTTGTATCAATGTTGGTGCCACAAAGCCTCTCTGAGGCCCCTCTTGTGTTACAAGGATGCCATCCAAGGCGTTTGGGCACTTTTGTCGCTTTTTATTCCTTTTTTTTCCCCCTTTGTGGCCAACCTATGTGTCCTACGTACAAACAGGAACACAAACCATTTTACAATTATTTATAAAGGGGCCCTCCACTTAAAGGGGCTGAAAGTGCTGCTCCACTGTTTATAGCCATATAGGCCTCCTCCACCCTAGAATATCACTAGCGCCTTCTGAGCTTCCCTTACAACATCTCTTACCTGTTTTAAACGCAGTAAAGCGCCCAGGTTGGAACAGTCTTTGGGATCCATTGCTGATTTTTCATGCTTTAATCAGTGACTCTTGTAACTATACTTATTCCGGTGCCACTATGACTCTCCATAGGCCCCTAGAGCCGCTGCACTAAGGGACGTATAACTCTCCTCCACCCTACAAAAACACCAGAACCTTCGTACCTTTATTTACGGAACCTTGGACCTGTTTAACGCACTAAAGCGCCTAGAGCACATATTTCATATCTCCTCTCTTTCCCCATGCAGCTGTGATTGTCTGCTGCTCATGGAAACTTTGAGCTAATTCACGTTTTATTCTCCAACATTACTCTGTGCCCAGGGCTAAAAAGGTTGTGTCACCTTAATCGCGTTGTTTCTTTTTAGCCATCTAATCTGCATGTAACTTTGTACGTTATTGTGCCTGCTGCAAATCAGTGTGTGTCATTTTTAGGTCTCGTCTGAGACAGCGCTTTAGCGCTGCTCTGGCGAGACTTATAGTAAGCGAGTTTTGGAAGTGCAAACAGTGCTTTTCAGGCCTCCAAATACAGTGCATGTGCCCTGGGCGCGCGCACCATTTGGCAGCCTGAAAAGCACTGCCTGATCACTTGCTTTGATGTCCTCAGTGAGCCGCGGGGCCACTGAGGACATCAAAGTGCACACCATTTGCCACCCCCTTGTTTTTTCCTTTGATCCCTATCTTTCCCTTCCTCAATCTCACCCTCTCCCTGCCTTTTACAACTGCGGCCCGCACCATTGCGCCCGCCCCCACTCCCCCCTCCCACTCCCTCCTCGTCAGCTTCAGTGCGCTCTTGTTCTGTGCCACTCGTTTTTCCTCGTTTTTTGTGCCTTTCTGCCCTCTGTTCCACTCGTTTTCCCTCTTTTTGTGCCTTTCTGTCCTCTGTTACACTCGTTTTCCCTCTTTTTTTGTTCCTTTCTGCCCTCTGCTCCTCTCGTTTTTGTGCCCTTCTGCCCTCTGTTCCACTCGTTTTTGTGCCCTTCTGCCCTCTGTTCCACTCGTTTTTGTGCCCTTCTGCCCTCTGTTCCACTCGTTTTTTGTGTGCCTTTCTGCCCTCTGCTCCTCTCGTCTTTTGTGCCCTTCTGCGCCACTCTTTTTTGTGCCTTTCTGCCCTCTGTGCCACTCGTTTTCCACTCTTTTTTTGTGCCTTTCTGTCCTCTGTTCCACTCGTTTCCCTCATTTTTTTTTGTGCCTTTCTGCCCTCTGTTCCACTCGTTTTTTTGTGCCCTTCTGCCCTCTGTGCCACTCGTTTTTCGTGCCTTTCTGCCCTCTGTTCCTTTCGTTTTTCTGTACCGGCTTGTGTGGCAACGCTTATAATTGGGTGAGTATCTGTGCTTTTATCTGTGTATGCTTATTTTGCTTGCATACCACTTGGTGAATATCTGAGAGTGTGGGTTTGTGTGCCTTTTTGAGCTAACCAGGGACATTCCCACCTTAAAGATCAGGGAAAATATTTTAATCAAGAAATATTTCCATGGTTTGTCAAATGTCCTGGGCATACGCTGGTATTCAGTGAATATAAAAATGTGTGTGCATTGCAATGTTTGTGCAATTATATGCATTTAACAACAAATACATAGACAAAAAGAATGCTCTACAAATAGCAGAACTGTTGCTGCGTAATTGTGCACCGTTTCACACCAAGAACATATCAAATTAACTGCTTGTCTCCAAGCCACGCCCTTAGCTTCGCCCCTTCTGTTACATTTAGTTAGTGCCTGCATTTATTTATTTTCCATTTAAAGCACTGATGCTTCCAAGTACATAATTCTCCATTAGTCTGTACACGTTTGCCTAGATCTCTGAATAATAATAGGTTCAATAACTCGAAAGAGAAAAATATACAAGAACAGTATTTCTTACGAAACGTCCCTAAACCTATAAAAATTAGCAGAAAAGAAGTTGGTCATTTAAAGAAGCAGCGAGTGCTTTCCTAAGAAGAGCTCTTCAGGAACCAGCCAGCGCCACGTTGACTGCAAGGTGACATGTTTACGTAGGACCACGTTCCCAGAACAGATGGCTGGCTTGTCTTTACCCACGCAGAGGAAAGGAAATTAGGGCTGCACACAGAACAAGCATCTGCAATGCAATAGGTCTCGCATTTGCAAAAGTTTAAGCTATTGGCATTGTTCATGACAATGCCTTTTTTAATCTATTTTATAAAACAAACACATAATGGCATTTATTTATCATTTACAAAGCCAATAGCTAGTGTTGCATTATTATTAGCAATGCCAGCTGCTCACACTTTTATAATGCGAGACCTATTGCATTGCAAATGCTTGTTTTTTGTGCATAGGTTTTAACTGTCTTTGGGGTGAACTTCTAATTTCTCCTGTTTTAATGTATATAATAGCTCTGGTAACAGCCCATAAACAACCTGTGTTGTTACTGGGGGCTTTTTCTCGCCTTTCTGTTAGTTTTCACAGAGCCTTTGAGGAATGCGCTTCCTCGAGATAAGCACAAGATTTATAGGATCCTTTTGTTCCACGGTAAAAATTCCTCGAGTTCTCTTTAGAAATGGAGTGGGGGCGGGGGTTTTATCACTCTTCTGTCCGTTTGTCTACAAACCTTTTGCAGAGGTTAGCTGCATCTGGTGCTGTGTTACAAATGTTGTGGTCAAAGATTTACTGGTTGCGATAAATCCAGTAGCTGAGTAAGTTAGCGTGCCTGCTGCATATATGTGTGTCTATCATTTAATGTGTAGCCAGCCAATATTGTCCTCCGTACAAACAGGACACACACCAGTCTATAATTATGTATTTTTTAGAATACCGATGTCCTTGAATTTTTTGCACGCACAAACCAAACAAAACTTATAGTTGCACTTTCAGCAAACCGGTGTAAAAAAGCTCAATTGTTTCCTTAATCAGGGATAACATTAACGTTGTCACTGGTGATGTGGCATCACCCCTTATAAACACCCTCTTATGTAGGCCCTCACACCGACGCAGTAACAGCAGTATCATCCTCCTCCACCCCACAATGGCACCACAGCTTTCAGGGCTTCCTTTGCGGCACCTCTTACTTATTTTTAAACGCACTAAAGTGCCTAGAGTACCCAGGTTGTACTGCGCGCTCTATGCATATATTTCATATCTCCTCTCCTTCCCCGCGCAGCTGTGACTTTCTGCTGCTCAGGGAAACTTTAACCTAGTTCAGGTTTAATCCTCCAATGTGACTTTATGCCGTCGACTAATAAGGCTGCGCCACCTGAGCCGCACTGCTCTTTTTTTCTGTCAAACATGCATATAGCTCGGTAGGTTAGCGTCCCTGATGCATATGCGTATGTCTGTTATCTTCTCTGTGGCCAACGTATATGTCCTCCTTATAAACCATGACACACGCTATTTAAGAATGTGTTTTTTTTCAGCATACAGATGTCTTTGCATTTGTTGCGGACAGAAACAAAACAAAACCTATAATTGCGCTTTAAGGAAACCGGTGTAAAAAAGCTCAATTGTTCCCTTAGTCAGGGATAACATTAACAATGTCATCGGTGCTGTGATTCATTGTTGTGATGTCCCGTCCTTGATGACCTGTGAGTTTATATGCAGTGCATGATGCGAGTTATGGATTGGATTATAGTTTATCATAGTTGGCTAAAAAGGCTCCGCCACCTTAGCCGTTGTGCTCCTTTTTATACATCCAAAATGCATATAGATCAGTAGGTTAGCGTGCCTGCTGCATACAGATGACACGCATTACCTCTTATAAAGACCCTCTAATATCTGCTTTTAAAAGTATAACACTCCTCCACCCTACAATGTCACCAGAGCCTTCGAGGCTTCCCTATAGCACATCGCACCTGTTTTTAATTAAAGCGCCTACACTCTCTGTGTTCTAGCGTGCGCTATATGCACATATTTCATAACTCTAATAACATGTTTATAACTTGGCCCCTGCTTTTCTCCGCACAGTTGTGACTGTCTGCTACTAAGGGACACTTCAACCTAGTTCAGGTTTTATACTAGAACGTGGCTCTGTGCCCGGGACTAGGAAGTCTTCGCCAGCTATGCCGTGCTGCTCCGTTTTCTCTGTCAAATGTACATATAGCTCAGTATGTTAGGGTGCCTGCTGCAAATGTGTGTCTTTTATTTACAGTTGTAGGCACTAGTTCAAACAGTCTTTGGGGTTAACTTGTTTAATGTCTATAAGAGCTCTGGTAACACCTCATAAACAACCTGTGTTGTTGTTGGGCCTTATTCCTCTGTTTTTGCTCGTTTTCAGAAAACATTTAAGGAATAAGCACAGCCTTCGGGGCTTCCCTTCCAGCATATCTCGCCTGTTTTGAACGCGCTATAGTGCCAAAATCTTCCGGGTTGTAGCGCACACTATATAAACAGATTCCATGTTCATGTTTCATCTTCCAGCATGGCTCTTTGCCCGGGGCTACCAAGGCCGCGCCACCTCGCCTGTACTGCTCTTAGTAGGTTAACGTGCCTGCTGCACATGCATGTGTCTCTCGTTTTTTTTTACTGTGGGCACCATATACAAACCCTTTGACACATCTTTAGGAAGGCTTCCTTTCCGCCTACTATAAATGTCACACACCACTCCTTATAAACAAGTTTTAATATAGGCCCTCAGTGCCCCCGCACTAACAGCAGTATAACCTTCCTCTACCCTTCAATATCACTAGCGCCTTCTGAGCTTCCCTTACAGCACCTCTTACCTGTTTTAAATGCACCAAAGCACCTATAGCACCTACATTGTAACGCGCGCTGTATCCCTATATTACATATCTCCTGTGACATGTTTTTAAGACCGTCCCCCCGCCTTTCCCGGCGCACCTGTAAGTCTCTGCTGTTTACGGACACTTTAACCTAGTTCAGGTTTTATCCTCCCACTTTATACTGTGCCCACGGCTACAAAGGCTGCGCCACCTTAGCCGTGTTGCTCTTTTTTATACCTAAAAATGCATATAGCTCAGTAGGTTAGCGTGCCTGCTGACACTCATTACCTCTTATAAAAACAAATGGAGTTCACTTAATAAATGCATAGATAAAATAACTTTCATTGCATGGACTGCAATGCAGCAATTCAATGCAACACGCGCAATAAAATTTGTTTCGTTTTTCAGTGCACTCCGTTCGCCTTAATGCCAAAGTTTACTACCCCACACCCTGCCTCTCTCCCACCAAGCCCCACCACCCAGCAGCACTTTCACAAGGAGCCACCACTATAAACTGAATACCTCTTTCATTTTCTCACAAGTTTAAAAACATGTATGCTATACCTTCATCCTGAAAAAGACCTATTTTTTGTATTGTATATAAGTCTAAAATTACAAAGTGCAATAACAGTTATATAAAGTAGCAATAATTACTTAAATATACTGTATTACTTACTTTTTTTATGCTTACAAACGTTTGCCGTGATAATAAAACAATTATTAAACAAAGTAAGTCATCAAATGGATTCCATTACACACTACTTTAACATATCACAAAAAAATACAATAATTATTTATAAAATAAAATAAAACCACTAACCTAATCAATATGGCGAGACCGATTGGCATTGCCAATGCTTGTTTACATTTATGTTTGCTATGGGAATTATTTTTTTTTAAACATTTTCATGCCAGCTTTAAATGCGCACACATATACTTCTAATTACTTTAAAACTTGTACTGTCAATTGCATATGTTTGAATAAATTATAAATTGCATGCTTGCCATTCCATAACAAGTTGCCTTGCCAATTCTTGTTTTTTTAAAAGGTCTCAATGAGCATCAGCTCTGGCCTCATTCACATGCAGGCGGCAGCGGAGTCAAGGATGATCGCTGAGAATATTCAGATAAAAGAAATACACCCAATTCAGAAAGGAAAAGCTCAGTAGACAGGAAAAATGTGCTCGCCCCCTGTAGAACAAACACATCAATGGCTTGAATTCACTTGATCTGACAGACACATGTTGAAATGCTGTCATATTCGAAGGGTCGCATTAAAATGCTAATCAAAGTTATAATCCCTAAGAATGATGCTTGCAGGGAAGCGGCCTACGTATTTCCCTCTTGCATGGAAAGAGCATAGCCCCCACGCCCACCCTCCCCCACCGCACTCCGACCTCTCTAGGGTTTACCCCACAGCCTCATTTCCGCAGAGTTTTAAGATCCAAGCTTGGGATGTAATTGAACGTCATTCAGGCACAGATTGCAGGGCACCCAGAGGTGAAGCACATAATAATGTGACTTCTTGCTCAAAAACACAGTAGTTAGAGATGCAGTGCTCTCCATTTCGTGCCACAGAAAGCATACTGTACACAAATTTGTAATGTATTTTTAGTATCTAATTTTAGTTTTCAAGTTTTGGACGAGTCCATGAATTACCACAAAATTATGTCATTATTATTTGTGAAGTGGATTGTGACCATTTGAATGTTCTGCAGGTGCCAGGAACCTTTGGAATTGTGTTTTGTTGCAATGGTTGGAGGGTCATGGAGTCGGTTGTGTATTGAGTTGTGCCAGTGGCGGCTCCCCACTGCCAGGAGCAGCAAAGAAAGGAAAAAATAAGATGATAATAACGGAATATTATCATAATTTTATTTATTCTCCTGCTGTGGCAGGGCGTGAGGGGGTGAGGCAGAGATGCAGGGGATGAGTGGTAGAACACACCTGTGTGCAATGACTGGTTAGTCGGCCCTCTCCGGCCTCCTAAAACAGCTATGCACACTCCCCAGTTCTCTACGCAGGCCGCATTACAGCCTGCATGGAGAACATGCCCACCCCTCCAGCCTCTGGCTGAGGGCCATGTCATGATGCTCAGACTAATCATAATGCTCCATTGGAGCGTTGAGATTGGCTGAGAGGTGGGGGACTAGCTGCCTGCTTCCTGTTCTCACCTGGAGTGGGTCACAGGCGAGCAGAAGAGAAGACGCGGGACCCAGCGGCAAGGTAAGGTTTCTTTTTTTTTTTTTTAAAGCATCCTGTGTCCCCCCAGTCCCCCCATCCCCCTCACCCGTCTACCCACCCGCCAGTAGCGGCTCGTAGTGGGAGGGTTGAGGAGCGGTGAGGCGGGGCAGGGGAGGGACAGGCAGGGGGGTAGTAAACTCCGGCATACGGCCGACCGGAGGAAAGTACATAAATAAATAAAACAAATTACATTGTGCATGCTGCAACGCCATTTGCATTGCAGCGCGCGCAATCAGCCATCATCAGCCAGGCTAGCTTGAAACCAGTGGCAAAATGAGCAAGGGACCCACGTCTGGGCATACCCTGCCAATTTAGGGCGAACAAAGTAAAACCAAAGGGGATGATGGACGGAGTGTTGAACATTGCAAGCACTCACCCCCAGTCAACTGATCTGGGTTTAATCCATAATAATTATTTAGCTCACTCCAGATATCATGACCACTTTCTCCAAACTTCTAAGCAAGTTTAAGATTCCTGCGGCAGAACAAGATTGAAAGGGCAGATCTAGTTACAAATGTGTGAGTTAGCCGATGAAGAATGGCAGGCCCAGTATCTTGTCTCAGGGACAGGCAGGCATTTTCTCATTTAATGTTCATCGTCATGTACATCATTTAGGAGTCCTCAGAGGTCGTATGTGCAAACCCTGTGCTGTCCCTTGCGACCCCTGGCAATGTTATGCATTCGGCAGTCACAAAAAAGCATCAGGAAAAGAGAAATCCACTTCTTTTTTTTAATATATTTTTCTTTTTCTTTTTTTTTTCTTTTTATAAATCTTTCTATTAAACAGACTCAACAACAAGGCATAGTATCACAAAGTCAATATGGAGGGTACCGCATAAATCAATATACATAGAAATACAGTAAACTTATGCAGTGGAAATCACGGGGAAGGGGAGACATCATCATCGTGTATGCGAGGAGGTGTACAAATGTTTCCACTGTATAAGTTCCAAGGGGACCATATATATATTTTTCTTTTTCGATAAAACAGTGCAAATGCAGCAAATAATCAAAATATTAATACAATCCATACAAAAAAACACAATTTCATTTTAAATAAGAATCAGTCAATTAATACATTAATCAAATAAAACAGTGCATTATAGGCCAGAGAATGAAATAAGATAACAGCTATTTTTTAGAATAAATTAGATCTGTTTATACACTGCTACAGATTTTACCAATAGCCTTAGAAGTTATTCCGATTGGGTGATTGATGTAACCCAGGAAGTAAAAGGGCCCCCCAATCCTGTTTCCTTTAATCCTGCCCTCTCTGCCTCTTCTTTCAAAGAGTTTTTTTCAAAATTATATATATGCAAAAATTGTCCCTTCCACTGCTGAAAGAGAAATCCACTTCCAGCGTGCAAATCTCCTTTTAAAACAAGCTCAGACTGGATCACTGAGACTGTAAACAGTTGCACAGAAAGTGTTACAATTTGCTGGTTACAATGAAGCTCACATTCCAGGTTTCCCTGCAGCAGAGTCATTTGGTTCAACACTGGACATATTGAGTCAACTTCACTGAGATCAAGCAGGAATGAAACAGCTTCATAAAAGAATAAATGTTGAAAGAGAGTGTATTTATGGGGAAACACTTTATGAAAATGCTGTGGTAATCTCTGCTGGTCTGCACTTTTATTAGTTAACTAATAACTGTATTAATTCAAATAATTGTTTGCGGCCATTCGTGATTACAATTCTATCCTGTGAATTGAAAGAAATTTGTGGCCTGCTGGTGTTCAATTTCACTTGATAAGCTGCTATTGCGAAAGAGACCAAGGCCTACCGGTGCAGGGCACTCGGGGTGGACATCAAATGGTTACAATCGAGGCATCTGTCGGAAATACAGCAGTGGTAGCTCACCCCTACGGGCATCTGGGCTCTGCCATCCTCAATTTATGCCCCCTTTGGATTATACCAATAGTGAATATTCGCCTATATTTCACAATTGCTACAGTAAATAAAAGCCGATCCTTGCTGCAAGGGCCAAGCATCATCAGTCAGGCATTGACTGTGCCAGATATCTGACTCAGATGCACAGAGGCACCTTCACTAGTTATCAGAGATTGTACCGGCAAAGTCCCAGCCCTCACTTCAGGTGTCGGACACACATCGGTGCCTCCCCATTGATGACACGCAGAGTGTGTCCTGTGTTCTCTAGGCTTAGGTCCAGCATTGCCTGGGCCTATGTCTCAATCAGGCTGTCACCTCACCATCATCAGAGGGCAGGAGCCTCACAGACGCCACCACACTCTGGACAAGATGGTAGACGGTGAGGTAAAACACCAAGAGATGAACAACTGAAATCTGTGCAGTGACTACAGATGTCAGTTTTCAGTTTCCTGCTTCAGAGCCTAAGCTAGGAGGTAACTCTGAGCCTGTACGAGGGCCCATTCAAAGCCCATGAGGCGTTGAAGTCAGATAAGTGGAAATAAATCTATTAACTGTTGTGCACGTGATAGAGCACACACCCGCTTTGCAACTCTGGCACTTCTCCCTGCCAAATGTGCGCTCCCGCGGGGATGCGCAATGGAACCTCCAGTGGCGGCTTGGCAGGGGGTAAAGCGCAAATGGAAGAGGGTAGAGGAAGAGGCCCTCCACTATGAAGAGGCCCGCCACGTGCGCAAGTGATGTATATCCCCACAATGAGCTACCATTCTCACTTAAGTTTTATGACATGTGGGAAACAACAATCTTCCCTCATGAATCAAACAGGCAGCCACAAAAATTATACCCGGACGCAGATGCAGTTAGACATCCCATCTGGTGCCCGACCTTACCCAACCGGCCCTGTTTTCCCCTTTTTACAAATTGGCAGGCTGCCTGGATGCATCCCGCCCCAAGAATGTGCTTGACCCTTGAGCCGTCATTCCACTTACCATAGTGGCCCCCACTATACCTGCACAACCATCTAAATTCACAAGCCCCTTCTCCAACTGAGCCAGCCTGCCGATAACCCCCTCCTATGGCTGCCCCATTTTCTCTCTAGTTCTGCATGCCGGTAATACCCACCTGCATTTTGCTGCTTAACCTTCTGCAGGAGAGTCGATAGATGAATAGTCATCTTGTAAATGTTTCAAGTTTTCATAGTCAACTGTGCAACCCATTTAAATGCTTATATCATACGTCACAACTGGTTGCTTCTGTTCCCTTTGTTGTACAATCTAATAAAAACAGTTACAAAAAATATATTGTGCACATGAGAATGAGAGAGGGAGAAAGAAAGAGAGACAGAGAGAGAGTGTGTGTGTGTGGTGTAGCTGGCATTCAGGCCAGTAAATAGACATTGGAGGCTGCAAGGGTGCAATGGGGCAGCATAGGATGTCAATGTGGCACATGCTGGCTGCCCCTGAGTAGGTGATGGCTGCAACCTTGATCTCTGCCCTTTGGAATACGTGCAGTAAATAAAAAAGACTTGCACCTCCTTCATCAGCGTTCTTTGTTATTTTATTTATCATAGTTTAAATGCTCTTATACTTTTTAACTCTTTGGTGATGTCACTAGCTGTGATGTCACCAGAATAAAAGGTCACATAATATCACTTCCAGGAATGCTACCAAGAATGATGCTCTTTAATGTCATTTCCTATGATGTCATCACAGGTCAACAGGAAAGTGATGTCACTTCCACTACCCCGGGCCTTTTGGTGAATCAGCGTCCATGCCTTTCTGACTTCATTAATTCAATATGGGGCGGTAAAATAGTGCCCCTCCCCCCCCCCGACTAATACCACAAACTGTGATGATAGCTTTATCCCTCGACTATTTTACTGTCAATAAAGCCAGTGCACTTGTAATGGTGCCATTTCATTTGTTTAAAAAAAGTAAACAATCATTGAATGAAATTCGTAGGTTTGGAAAGTATCTGAGGTGGCAAGAATGGCTAATGCCACTAAAGCACCAGCTGTGCTGCATGTGCCTTGGTGGTCACAGTGTGCGAATCTCTCAGCTTGATTTACCCTTTGAAGCCATGCTAAAGTATTATTGAGGTGGGAGACAACAACACGTGAAATTAACAAATAGGGCAATTCTTCTTGCAATGTGCGATGTAAGTGTACTAATTACTATCACAAATAGTCATATAAACTAAAATTAAAAGCATCACTGAACAAGCAATACCAAATCAGTAGGGTATCCTCATTCCATTGGCTTGTTCAAGACTTAATGACATTTGCAAACTCTTGTCTTATTGTATTTCAAGAAACACATTTGCAAAGTAGATTATGGAGTTGAACACATTTTGCCATTTTTTGTAATCCACATATCTTTTAGTTTCTCTTCCAGTGTCTTTTAACTTACCAATATTTATACTGCATTTGCTTTGAAATGTAAGTGTTAGAAACATAATTTGCTCTATTTTTTTTAATTCTGCACCACTTGCAGCATTTAATCATCTTACATGGGCATGCAATTAAAATGGCAGCGTCTAGGGATGCCGCGTTCCAGATGTCGAAACAAAGTGCAATGTAAGATGCTCTATAAATACCTGTGTACCTAATTTCCCCATTGTCCCAGTCGGAGCGCCCCTATTGAAGGTCTTTTGGCTCAAAAATTGTTTTAAAGAGTGGTCTATGTATATTTGGCATATATAAACCAAATAAAAAATAAAAAATTGTTTACTCTCAGTTTCGAGCTCTTTAGTTTGTATTTTTTAAATAATTGTGGTGACCAAATTTTCAAAATAGATTCTGGTACATCTGGACAACTGGATTAAGTGCTGCTTTAGAATTAACGATGAGCCATTTATGATAATGTGTATCTTTTCTTTATCTACTTATCACTCGTTACATCATGTGTATGTAAGCCATTGTTTCCCGTAAAGTGCCCTATCACCTCAGCTGTGGAGGAGCGCTATAGGAAAGAAGTTAAACAAAGCAAACCCATGAGGTGAAACATTGATAGGCTTGGGCAGGATGTCTATAGAGTTTGCAAACAACTTTGGGACATTTCTCAAAGATCTGAACTTTACTAAATGCATTTATATTTTGATGCATTTCAGCGAAAGGGGTTAAATGATGGACAGGGAAAAATATGCCTTTTAGTAACATTTCTGAATCTATCTAACCTAAAGAAAAGGTAGGAAATGTGTTCATTCCACATACATTTGTGACAGACCTGGCAATAGCTAGGTATAACACACAAATGTTAGGAGTTCAAACTGACCAGTTATTGGCATTACCTATACTGACTTGGGTGGTGGCACCGTGTTCATGTTTCAAAATTTAATATTTTTCTTCCCAGCTGTCTCACGGCACTAAATTGTATGGACTGGTAAGAGAAGATAAAGACAATCAGCTTTGTCAACATTTGAGAATTTGAACATAAAATTGCCAGTCTATCTGTTAACCTAGATGGGAAGACATTGCAAAGAAAAGAACTACAGTATGTACTTTTATGTAACAGTTTTTGAAGAAAGTGACCTGAATGCTTAACATATGGACCTTCAGTTTGTATCCTACATTTCTAACATTTAGGGTTTCTAAAGAATAATTAAGACAACAATTCTCAGGGTATTGCCTTCTATTTAGTTTTAGGACAACGGATATTTATGGGAGCATGGTAGAATATATTTAGTAATCGTCTTGAATATCGAATAGTTTGTTGAGTATTCGGCAATGCTGGAGTTGGATAGTACTTATCCAAACTCAGATGTACAGATCTCAAACAGAAGTAAACAAACTTATAAGAGTTCTAATGTTTCTTTAATTCATCTTAACTTCCTTCTCGAAATGAAAGCTGCATATGAAATCCAGCACAAAA
Organism: Triturus cristatus; assembly: GCF_964204655.1. NCBI lineage: Eukaryota > Metazoa > Chordata > Amphibia > Caudata > Salamandridae > Triturus > Triturus cristatus. Next base: position 887,628,369 of record NC_140594.1, read on the forward strand.
TATCAGAAGAAAGCTGTGATTTGCATTTCTTAATGAATATTTCTCAGTTAATGTGTTTCCTTATGAATACTAATCATGGGTTGCTCTCCCAGAAGAGAAGAATTAGGAAATCTCTCTCAGTAATTGTAATACACAGATAAGATACACTGGAAAAAGGCTGACTTTTCGTGTTCCTCCTTGATCACTAATACATATACATATAACACAGACTCAACTCTAAAACACATGCTTAAACATAGGGTATGCATCTCCCATTGTATATGTGCCAATTGATAAACGTTAAAAAAATGTGACCATTTCAGAGACAGAATGCGGAATTGGGGCCTTAGCCATTTGAAGGAGACTTGAACATCATTAAATGTCACATATCAGAGCTCAACAATAGGAGAGGATGTTTGTTAATTTTGTTATAACTACTATTAGAACAATGAACTTTTGAGAGCTCTACTGAAGTCAATTGAGTGGTTCATGGCCAATGATGGCAGGCACAGATCCTCTGCTCCAATATTGCAACGTTTGGCTGTTTGTTTCCCCATTTTTATGATAAAACACTGTATCTCAGTGGTTGGAAGGTTCTAATAACTTTATAGCCCATGTTCCTTGGACTATCATGGTTGTTAATGGCTCTCACCCTTGTTATCGGCTCTTTATTTTGGGACGGGGCATATAACTCAGTGTTGGGGCCCTTAACGACTGTTATTGCCCTCAATATCCTGCTATATTGTTTATTTATGTGTAGAAATTAACTCTAACAGGTTTCTTACTTCCCTGCCTCCTATAAATGTTCTTTCTGTTTGCAGATGAAAACATTGTTAACAAATATAATGTTGTACACATAAGTATATATATTATGCAAAGTGTCTTAGTGTGCTCACAATAAAAAGCTTTTTATAATATATATAATATAGCACTTCTGACCACAGACTAGCACAGTAAAAAACCATTATGCAATCTCATTATTATATTTAGCTTTGAATTAACCTGTTTAGTATACTGCCACATATATGAATAGCCTAAAAACACCAAGAAACAAGAAAAAACAAACCCCAACTACGATACACATACTTCCTCATACCTTACACTCATTTTATTTGAGAAATAGTTTCCCTTTTTAAAGAGTTGGAAGGTGTTTTATCTCTCATATATCTGTATCTCTTCAAAGCCTTTATTAGCTGATTTTATGATTTTTTAGTTCATTACAAATTCACTACAAGGCAATGTTTACTTCTTGTCTGTGTCTGTAGTGCACCCCACAGAGAACCTCAGGACCTCTGGTAGCATCTGGGTCACCAAACTATTGGGTGTGCAGTCCATACACAGAAAAGTATTTGGCCTAATAATTAAGAGCCCGATTACGAAGTCGAACGGACCGCCATCAACAGGCCATCGGTGGTGGGTAGCCCGACATCCTGGGCTGCGGCCTGACCACCTGATTGTGATACCGGTGGTCGGAGTGCTGTGGTCGGGGGGAAAGGCCACGGCTCTGACAGGATAGGAGATCCCGTCGGGGCAGCAGTCGGACTAGTAATCCCTGTATGGTGGCTTTGCCTTGGCAGTCACCGTTGTCCGAATTATAATGCCCATTTTCCTCTGCCTTTTCATGGTGGTCCAACCGCCATGAAAAGGCAGATTGAAAGGGACTTTCGGGGTCCTAAACAGGGCTTCAACACCCCTGGGGGCTCCGGTATGGGGCCCCGTGGGAACAAGTGGTTCACCCCCAAACACCCATGCCTTTTGTCATTGGGGATTGTGCTGAGGCTCTTTTCCGGGCCGCAGCACAAGCCCCAATGGCAAAAGGTATGTTTCTGACTGTCTACACCATGGGTACTCACAAGCATTGGCCCAGGGGCCACAATGTATGGTCTTTAGCATGACCGAGGGCTGCACTGATGCCAGCAGGGTGGCGGTAGGGGGTATGGGTGGGCCAGGAATTGTGTAAGGAGTTCTAAAAACAAGTTAAATAAACGGGCAAGCATTTATTTGCAGGTTAATAAATGTTTACCTGTTTATTTAATATATTTTCCTAAATATTAGTGCTCAGCAACTAAACAGCAGCTCATGTGAAGGTCAAGAGGACCGCAAGCAGCCCCCGGGCCGTACTTTGAGTATCACTGGTCTACATGGAGGTCGGATCATAATTCTTGCAACTATGGCGGTCGAACGCTCGTCGAACGCTCGTCTGACCTCCATCATAATGGGAGCCTAAATTTTAGATGAATTTTAGATAAAATTTTGTACACCAAGAGTCCTTTTCCATGAAATGCAGCACTTTATCTTGGGAAAGTGAGGTTTTATGAGATAGTCACTTATGTGTGCGACAGGCTTCTGCACTTCTATGCAGCTTCAGGTTATCTATGCTGGCCTGGCACTGTGCTGTTCAACGATAGTTATAGAGTTCTCTATCTCCCAGTGATATTCTGATGATGTTGAAAGGTAAAAAGATTGCATGTCCTGTTTATGATTCTATTCTGCTACAATTACAGCATCTCCCTTTAGTTCCATCTTTCATGCTTCTAGACAATATTATAGTCTTCTCTTCTATTTACTCTTCAATATCCTTTCATCCCTATATTTCACATCCAATGTTTTGTTGCGCCTATTCCAGAATCACGCTACAGCATTAAAATCCCTCGCCGAGGTCTATGGAATATTGTATGGAATCTTCCATATCTCAGCCAGACTTCACCTTCCATACCAATTATTTTGAGGCAATCTCAAGCATAGATTCGGGAATGCGAAATCCAAGCCAGATATCTAGAATATCCATCTAATATATTTCTATATTATATAATTGTATTGGTATTTAGAGCAGCACCGGGACACCATTGGAAATGCCACTTTAAACCAGAACAACATTTGATTGCCATCCTCTCCCAGTACCAAGGTTTAAAACATCTAAGCCTTGAAAAGGTCACTGCGTGACGAAACAAGTGTCGGCTGTCATCAATGAATTGAAAACTGGAGAAAATTGATCTGTGGAACAAGACTATACTTAGAAATACTCAATCAACGATTTTCTACATTAACAAAAACACTTTTGTCTAACATAAATCCTTACTGTTTGGACCACGTGTTTCTTGAACATTTTCATATGGAGTGCTGTGGTATTCCTTTCTGTTATATTGGCACATTGTGTCTTTGGTCCAATATGAACTCACACCTTTGGTAGTAGGGTGTGGGATTACCTTTAAAACGCCATTTCAAGAGTAATTTTTCATATACATTCATTGTTTGTTATATACCCACTATAGAGTGCACTTTAAATATGAGGGGCAATTTCTGTGCACTACTACCCCCTCTTTTTGTTATATATCTCGTGAGGGGTGTCCAGTTCGTACCAAGACGTGATTCTCTCTCATCAGGTAATGGGGATTGATTGTCCCTCGGGGGGATTCTTGGCTCTACACCTATACACACTCTAGGTACACTTAGAGTAGGGTTTGCATAGTATGAGTACACTCGATTACTGCCTTGTTTTATATGCCTGCATTGTTTTAGCACCATTGTAGAATTATATCAACAATTCATGCTTTTGGTGCTCGTAATCACTTTTATCTGCTTCTGTCTATTAATCATCGCAGCACACGTATTTTATACAAGAATAAGGGTTCAAAAAACATATTGAAAATGTCCCACAGAGTATTCTTTGCATATTTCTCTGAGAATAAGTAAGCGCGAGTGACTGAGCGAAAGTCTCTGTACTGTTTCCAAGATACCTGAGTGATCATGTTGCGTGGTTGCCAGAAACCATTTGCTTCCTGGTGTGGATAGTGGGGGCTTATGGATGCACTGCGAGCAATCTGGTCTATAGGCCAACATATCCTGTTGGGGGGGTCCGGAATTAGTCTTCGCACCAAGCCCCTAGTTTTTGTTGTCCAAACAATGCGCAGATCCTACGCATTAGTAGGAACCACACAACTGCAGCGCAATCACTGCCCTGCGTTACTCTGCAGTAGGGAGGTGTGCCATGGGTGTAGAGTTGTGTTTTTTCACGTATCCACCCATGGATTCTGACACATGCAAGTTTTACAAACATTGGTGGACCTGGAAATGTATCCAAATTGTACGCCTCTTGATCAGAGGCGCAACAAGGAGAATTATCTTAATTTCTCCTTTTTTTACCTCTTTCTGTGTGTGCTGCATTCTGCAGCACATATAGAAAGAGGAAAATGTCTCTGAGGATTGTTTTGTGCAGAAATGTGTCCCTGCACAAAAGCAATCCTGCCTGCAATGCAGACATCAATGCAACATGATGCAAGCATGTCTGCGATGAACTAGGCAGCAAAAAGTGTGCCTGTGCTAAGAAAGGACAGAAATGCGCTGCAAAATGATAAATACAGTGCATTCCTGCCCTTTCCCTTTCACACAGTGCAGCAAAGATGCTTGCTGCATTGCGTTGCTTTGCATGAATGTTTTATAAATATGTCCCCCAGAGTGGATCCGGCAGATCCAAATAAGTTTTAGGCAGTCTCTAATCTCCCTTTTCTGGCGAAAGTCCTAAAAAGCAGACTTGAGTCCCATTTAAAATGCTTCATGCAGAATATTTAATTATCAGATGAGTTCAATTCAGGAATCAAGTCTGGATGCTGCACTAAAACAGAAAAAATTAAGTTCATAGGAATTCCAAAACTGCATCTGTTCCCCTAACAGCTGCCTTGTTGACCACGAAAAAAAATGAAAGCTCAACTACCTCGCACCAATTCTGAGCTCTTTGGAGTGATTTTCCTTAGAGGTGAGCATCATCTTCAACCCGTTTACCGCCGCGGTGCGGGGCATTCCATTGAGTGGGCGGGGCCGCGTCGGCCAACGGACGTGTGCAGCATTACCGAGGTAGTGCTCGCAACGGCCATGGACCGACGGTTGCAACGAACGGGCTAACCTAGATCGCGTCATGTACAAAGCCATATTTTTGGGAACACCAAACTACTCTCTGGCAGAGAAAGCCAACTTCAGAATAAAAACAACTTCATCCTCAGAACATCAGAGTTCAAGAAAGAAAAAACTGTAAAACAATCCTTCAAGGAAAGTGCACGTAGAGTATGGAAGTCCATACTGCCAGACATCAGGACAATTCCATTGTATGGGACTTTATAAAAGGTGCTGAAAACCTGCTATCTCCCATCACTCCCAACTTGGACACATTTTTTAATGTTTGCTGTAATGTGCTGCAAAAAAATTCGATACTACTGTATGCTACTCACTGGAAGATTCCACATTACATAAGCATCTGGAGATTTCAGACGGGGTATGTTTATTTTTTCATATGTTATATATTGTCCATAATAAATGTATCTTATGTAATTATTTTATAGCCATTTTATATCATGCTGTGCCATATTACTAAATATAACAGATTTCATTGTATTGTATATTATGTTATGTTATAGAAATTTGTTATGCGAGTGTATACCCAAAGGTGTCTTGGCGCTGACTTCACCTGAACAAGATTCGAAAACCCTAATTGTTGAAAAGCTAGATTTTGACCTCCTTCCTGAAGGAGATCAGAGTGGGCAGGGCTCTGATTTAAGGGGGAAGGTTATTTCAAAGCTTAGTAGTCCCTGTGATGAAACGTCTGCCCTCCCAAGTTCACCTTTCGGAATCTGGGAACCACCATTTTATTGGCCCCCGCAGATTGCAGAAATCTGCTGGGTGTGTACCACTCAAGTGAGTGCCTCAGGAACTCGGGGGCAATATTATGTAGAGCCTTATGAACAGTGCAGAGGGCTTTGAATTTGATACGGTTTCTCATTGGGAGCCAATGAAGTTTCTGAATTTCCTTAGAGACAGATTTGAGTTTGGGAATGCCTCAGAGGAGCCCTGCGTCCGTATTCTGCACCTACTGGATCCTATTGAGGTATTTTCCCTTCATGTTTAAATATGGGTTTTTGCAGCAGTGTATTTTTGAAAAGACTAAGGCGGTAATCACTGTCTTTTTGGTATGTACTTGGATAAAGGGAAGATTTTTTTTAAATCTTCCTGAGTAGGTGGAAGCAAGAAGAAACAGTGGTATTGACCTCGTCATGGTAGTTCAGCTTTTCGTTGGTTTGAACTCCTAGGTTTTTGGCCTTAGTCACTGGGATGGGGTAAGGGACAATTCTTTTGGCCACCATAATGGGGACCAGACTGGGGAAAAGCTACTGAACAGTATTACCTCAGTTTTACTTGAATTGAGTTTCAGGCAGTGTCTGCTCATCCATAAATAGATAGCTCGCATACAGTCATGGAATTGGGTGGAGACTTTGGCACCGTTTTTGAAAGCTGACAAGACAATTTGAGTGTTATCAGCATAGGTAAAGGAGAGGTAAAATGATTTAACCAAGGTGCCAGCTCAGTGACGTAATTATTGAACAATGACGGACTGACCGAAGGTCCCTGAGGGACCCCGTAAGGAAGGGTAAAAGGGGAAGATTCATGATGGCTCAAAGCTACAGATTGTAGTCTACCTTTGAGAAAGGAGGTAAGTAAGATCAGTGTATTATCCTCGATTCCCAGTATGCTGATCCGGTTGGTCAGCAGCTTATGATCGACTGTTAATAGCTGCCGACAAATCAAGGAGAATAACTGCTGCGGCTACTCTGTCGAGCGCAACCCTAATCTCCTCTGTAGTTTTCTTCAGGGCCATTAGTGTGCTGTGCCCAGACCTGAAACCTAATTGTGTCTTATCTAACAATTGATTGTCTTGTAAGTACTGGTCGAGCTGCATGTTCATTACCTTTTCTGCTATTTTAGCGGGAAGAAGAAGGCGTGAAATGGGACGATAAATGTTAGGGTCAGCTAAGTTAGGTTTCTTTAAGAGAGGGAGAAGGGAGGCAATTTTCCATTGAGAAAGAACAACTCCTGTTGTAAACATGGAGTTCATTATTGCCGCAAGATTTGTTTCTATCAAATTGGGAAACAGTTTAAATGAAAAGGGGGACAGGGGTCATTTGGAGAGCTGGACCTGGCCTCATTTGTTTAAGTCCTAGCATGCCCATAGTATCAAGTAGGGCCATTGTGTCCTTTTCTGAGGATGCCTCTAGGTGGAAGTTAAAGTCCCCTAATGTGCAGATGCCTTTTTCACAAGCACTGGCCTCTAACAGGGTACCAATATCTTCTAATGTTTGTCCACAACTGTTCTGATGAACATAAGTCCCCTGCCATCCAGTGGATTCTATCTGTGCTATATAAAATCATAAATAAATAAAGAAGGCATATATTTGCTCTGTCCTACGACATCATGATAACACCATGGCTAATGTTCTAGTGCCCTATCGTAATATTTATCTTAGGCCACCACCCCAAATGTGTACGTCTTCCATGAACACACGCTTCTGCTCTTCAGTGGAATGCGTTCATGGCCTCCAACATTGACTGCTCTTCAGCCACCGCCTTCACTTTAAATTAAAAATGCCCTTTTCCATGGCACAATGTAGGGTGCTATGTATTTTTCTGTCCTTCATATGATCGAGTTATTACTATTAAAACCATCTATGATTTATTAAAACGTGTCCTAAGTGCAGTGAACAGGTCATCATCCCCTGTATTTCAAAGCTTCCGGTCACGTGGCAATTTGGTATCTGTTTACAGAATAATATGTTTTCATTTTTACCTTAGGTGGTTCCAGTGTTCATCAGATGCCTATGTGAGCAATATTTCAATGTGTAATTCTTTGCGCACACCATTCTTGCTCACATTATGACCACAATTTCTGCTAAATTATCTGACTGATGACTGTGTACCCTTGTTAACTGCGTTGAGGAATGTTAATGTTTTAGTAAATCCTTTCCTTCAAATTGTACTTTAATTTACATTAGTGAGAATGGTTGAGTCTTTTCTCATTGGTGATATTGTTTAAACTTACCGAACCTTGTCCGCATAGATATATGGTTTCTCTGTTCTTATTCTCTTAGATCTTTGTATCTGGATCATAAAATATTTTTGACCGGTGCTATTTCATGTCCTAGGCGGCAGATAAGGCACTGCATGCAGTAACATAACAATTGCCCCCGCAGCGCCTGCTAAGCTGGGGGGGGGGAGGGGCTGAGCTCCAGTGGGACCCCTCCGGCACTGTGCATGGGCAGCAGGCCCCTGGGCTGAGAGCTCCTGACTGGTCTGGAGCTTGGGTGGCCCCCTCCATCTACTTTTCAGGGGTGGGGGCTCAAGTTTCGTTACAGCACTGCCTGCATGATGCAAACACCTTTTACCGCCATCTTGTAATAGCAGGTTTCTCGAGGTGGTGGTAATGCGTGATAAGAATGTATATAGCTGTACACTAGTTGCATGATATTTTGTAAAGGTGCTGATTTGTCCTTTTGTTTTTTTGTGTGTTGCTGTGTTTTTTTGCTGCATTACTTCGATGTATGGATATTGTGCAATACTGTAGCTGTTGCATTGCATTCTATTTTAACAATTTTGGTTTCTTTCGCCCTGTAATGTCTTAATTATGTTGTTAAGTTGCTTGTTGCTTACGCCTTCATGTTTGGGGAGGCACTATTGTGATGCAATGGAGAGTGTGTGTATATGCATCTCGTGATAATGTGCACATATTCGTGTTTGCAGGCATATGTTAATGCACATGTGCACACTGTAATCTCTTTCCTCCATTCCTGTTCATCCTGTGCATCCAGCTGAATTCCCATTTAGGGCTCCACATAGGGCTCATATTCGAGTTAGGGTCTGCATTATGCTCAGCTGATGAGGGTTAAGAGTTCTGGTTGTGTAATTACTCTGCATTCTGTCTTTGTCCTGTATCCTAAGAAGGGAAACAACTTTGCAACTCAAAGCCTGGTCATCCAAGGCTACAGAAGGTATGTCAAGAATGCATCTTGCATGCATAGTCAAAATATATTTTAGAATATGTCCCCATGCCCAGTGCTTAATGTATAAAGTGTCAGGGTCTAAAGTTTTACTCAAAAGATCGTGGTCGGTGCTATGAATATCAGGGGTTCCGAATACTAAGGCTGTGTAGTCTTAAGTCCACCCCCTGTTTCTTTCACCCACCACCTGACCTTGTCCCTTCATCTCAGTCTTGCAGATACTTTTTCATTTCTGCTTTCTATCTTTGTCACTGGTCTTCTGTTTTTCTCTTCCTCTTTCTTCCCCACTTTTTTGCATGTCTTTCTCTTGCTCTGAGTGAAAGTCTGATGACGAAAAATAAGAGCTGGTCACCAAAAATGGGTGCTGGTCTGCCTCACCGGCAACCACCGCCTGAAACTAAGCAGTGACCATGGGGGATACCAATCACTGAATGAATTTTGTAGAAAAACACATGATACAGTGCTTCACTCAAATTGTTTACAGCAGGAAGACATGAATGTAACACAGTGCTTAATTTGAGCCAGTGGTTTCCGGTGCTCGGCACAGGCACTTAATTATCAACTCCGGCGCTTGTGACAGTCTGCCACAAGGTGGCCCTTTCTGAGCTAATTTGGAAATTACCAAAAGAACAGTTAATTATTAATTCAATATGCATTACAAATGACTATTACCTGCCATCCAAGCCATTCTTATAGCTTGGGGGCCTGCAATAATCCGACTTGTCACACTTGTGTAAGTGTGATGGTTATTAGTTGTCTTGTTACTACAATTGGCAGCATGGCAGGGGCAATGTGTGGTGCAAGCTGCAGTGGCCTCGTTACTACAGCCCTGACACTTACTCTTTTACAAATTAAGCACTGCTGTAACATAATACTCAAAATGGTTAAAGCAGAAAGCAAATGCCTGCAACATAAAACATAAAATGCCTACATCAGAACATAGCTGTAGAATACTCAAAATGCCCATAGCGGAAAGTGCGTGGACAGACAAAGAACACAAAATGCCTAAAAGAGAATACATGACTGCCACAGAATACTCACAATGCCTGTGGCAGTCATGCATGTAAGAGAACTCATGAAATGCTTAACTCACAGCACATGCCTGTAGCAGAATACTTTAAATATCGGTGGCATAAATCTTCTGGACATACGAAATTACACAAAACGCTTATAAAATAATATAAATAATCAAAATGCATTTAGCAGAAGGCATTTGAACAGACATAAAATAACGAAAACGCCCCACACACCAGTAGAAGAACACCCGAAATGACTTAACATAAACACACACCAGCAGTGGGAAAAAGAAACGCATATTCTCATCGGTAAAAGTGCTAAAAATCCAGAAAAGTGAATGATTCACTATATTTTTCTTATAAAAATGCACAAAAAGAAGAGTACACTGACTTTTCACAACCCTCCGCTCAAAGTTATACAATGCTGCATGTCTCATCATCATCATCAAAACTTTCTTTGGTTTTTCAAATAAAACCATAAAAGTCATACACACATCAGTCAAACTTCACTTAAGTACAAAATAGCGATACAGTACATCCAGTGTGGTCTAATTACAAAGTAAAAATTGTAAATCCTGATGCCAAGGTTAGGCAAAGCTTGACCTAAGCCTAATGGGGGACCTTAAAAAACTTAAGTGTTTACAAAATGGTGTCATTGGAGAGGAGTTGTAAAAAAATAAAAGCAGGTCTCACCCTCCTAAAACAAGCCTTTTTAAGAATAGGGATAATAAAAGACTTTCTGGGAACCTCATAAAAACTGCAAAACATGAAAAAGTGCATCATGTCCTGAGGAGACTGACCGTCGCAGCCACAGGGCATGAGGCACTGCCCTCTAAGAACACCACATGGTTGTGCCAGGAGATAGTGAAAAAGATCAAGCCGAAATCTTGTCAGTAAAAAGCAATTGTGAATGCTTTTAAGCCCTAAAAGATATGGTTCAGTAATTGGTATGGTTTTTAGTGTGATGTACCTACATCACAGCTGTGCTTCCACAACTCTGTTTCCTCTCTGTCACAGCAGCGCCTTCTAAGAAAACACTCTTCTCCCAGATAAAGTCCCTCTTACATATAATCTCTGGGTTATCAAATTGATCTGCCCTTCCTAGCGTACAAAGGCCTACTCTTATATACCGGAGCCATCGGATGCGAGTGACGTGGTCAAGGGAAAGACAGTCCTTTAAAATGTCTTTGCTAAGTAAATTTCCTTGCTTGGCCCAAATCTTTAACCGCAATGTTAGTGGGCAGAAAGCCAATTCGTCTGAGAGAAAAGCCATCCCAGCTCTTTATGCGCAACATAGGGCGGGGTACTTTGCTGTACTGAGAGAACCCGTCTCAGGAAATTATTTTCTGCAATTTGCAAGGTCTTCAACCCAATGTGACCCCATATCTTGCTCCCATAGCTGTGCAACGCATTTCGCTCTATAAATCTTCAAAAGGGCCCCTATCAGTTTTCCCCCACTCTGGAAGTAAAGTTAAAAACTGCTGCGGTCTCTCTGACCAGGTCCCCTTTCTCACGAGTAAGCAGAGGGCCTCAACTCAGAGTGTCGTCAAACACTACTCCCAGATAAGAGAAGTTATGTCTTGGGTATTGAGAAGGTTCCTATCTTAAAGGTAGACAGCTTAGCTGTGCGAGATCCCACCTGCATAACAAAAGATTTGGTATGATTAACTATCAGGTCCAAGTTCTCCATAAAATGAACAAAAGAGTTCAGCAGGCGTTGTAAACCCATGGCTGTCCTCGCCATGAGTACAGCATCCTCTGCATATAGGAGGACCAGCTGGCTACGCATACCCACCTAGGGCCAATCAGCTTTTGCATACATAAGGACCTTCTCTAGGGAGTTGATGTATAGATTGAACAGAAAGGGGGCCAGTAAACACCCCTGGTGCATCCCTCTCTTGATGTCAAACTTGCGGGTCACTTTGTGATCTTTAGAATAAAGGACAGCTGCTTTTGAATATCTGTGAAGGTCCCTTAGAAACAAAACAATGTTCCTGCCAATGCCAAAATTGGAAATCAACTGACAAAGCTTGGGTCTATTTACACAATTGAACGCTGAGGACAGGTCCGTAAAGGCTCGGTGGATAAAGCCGGTGCAAGCCACAGTGTACTTATTCAAAACCATATACAGGTTTAAACATTGTTCCACTCTGGAACGACCTGGGCGGAAACATATTGAACCTCGGCTAAAATGTTGTTTTTATCTGCCCAGGATTCAAGTCTATCCAGTACTATACGACCCACCACCTTCTCCACAGAGTCCAAAAGGGAGATGGGCCTGTAGCAAAGAGTGCTATCCCGATCCCCCTTTTTGAAAACTGGGAATATGGTCGAAAAGGCCCAGGAGTCTGGACGGCTGGCCTGGACTGATGCATTTATGACAGCTGTTAGAACAGTTACCCAGGTTTCAACATGCATAATGTAGAGATCTGGGGGATTCCATCTGGACCTTGGGCCTTATATTTAGAAACTCCCATGATGCCAGCTCTTACCTCTTGTGTTGGAAAAGTGAGTTCCGCTTTGCCTTCCACCCTTTCCTGCCCTTCTGTCAACAGAGTGTCAGACTGGAAAATACCTTCAAAATGGTTTACCCAGGAGGAGGAGCCTAGCGCGCAACCAAGATGGCCGCGTAGGTGCGAGGCTCCCGAGGACCTCCGCAACCTCCTACGTTTATCCTGTCTTCATCCTGCATCGGTTGAGGGGACTGTGTCGGTGAGCCTGAGCCGAGGTGGTACCCGTTTCCCGTTTTCGAATCGGACCTCGGGTGCCGGAGTGAGCACCGATTGAAGTTTGCGGCCTGCTTCTCTCCTGACCCCGGACTCGCGTTTGGGGGCGACCCGGTGGCAAAGTGAACAACAACGGCGGGCTGGGCCTGGCGAGTCGCGTACCCCGCACTTTCACTTTCACTTTCGCGCCCCCTTGCCTTCTTTGCAGGCGGGTTCGCGGCGCTCTTAGTGTTGGGGTGGCCTCGCTGGGAGGCCCTGCCTGCCTGCCTGCTATGGCCCGCTCCGCCGTCCTGGGGTGACCCCCCGGAGCCCGTGGCTTTGATTGCTGCCTTTTACTGCGTGGCTGGTGAGGGTGTGAGACCCGCGACGATGGCCACGAAACAAGATGGCGATCGGTCGAAGGCCAAGTCGACCCGGCGTGGCGCCGCACATCAGGCCAACATCATGGACCGCTACACCCTCCCGAAGGGATCTCCCGGTGGACCGCACAAGTCCTCTGAGTGCCCCCCGGATGCCCCGGCTTTGCCCACAGATCTGACTCTGCGGGACGTCATGGGCGCCATTGCTGAGATGAAGGCCTCGGTGGGCCAGCGGTTTGACACCTTAGCCCATAAAATCGACGCGGTCCTCGTTGATGTCAACTTGGTGAGAGCAGATCTCTCGAAGACTAACGACCGGGTCGATTCTTTGGCCCACACCGCGTCGGGCCTCACGACTGAGGTGGCGGCCCTTCAGACGGAGGTGAACCGGCTTCGTCAGGCGAGTGCGCTCATGGATCGGCGCCTGGAGGATTCCGAGAGCCGGGCCCGGAGGAATAATATCCGCATCATCGGAGTACCTGAGGGACGGGAGGAGTCGGCGGCGGATCTTTTTGTGGAGGACCTGATCACTACCCATCTCCAGCCTCGGGGACTGAGTAAATTCTTTGCCGTGGAGAGGGCTCATAGGGTTCCCGGGGGAAGGCCGAAGATCGGAGCCCCTCCGCGGCCTCTTATTGCCCGTATTTTCAATTTTCGGGACAGGGACGCGATCCTGCAGGCCTCCAGGCTGCAAGGGCCGCTTAAGCTGGAGAACATGGAGGTGAACTTTTATCCGGACTTCACCCAAGCGGTCCAGAAGCAGAGATTGAGCTTCCTGGGCGTCAAGCGGCGGCTTCGGGACATGAACTTAAAGTACGCCATGCTCTTCCCGGCCAGGCTGCGGGTGGAGGTAGATGGTCGCACTCACTTTTTTGACCGTCCTGAACCGGCCGGGGACTGGCTGGACACTTTGTCTGGGGGTCGGGATCGGGATGGCGGGGGGGGGGCTGCGGGAGAAGAGGGCCCACTGGACCAGGACTGAGGTGCTGATACTGGGACTCGCTCTAGACGAAAATGCGGCCACTTTCGGCCAAGCTTAGGGTCTCGTGTTGTTTGTACTTGTTCTCCCTCCTTTGTAGGTGGTGCGGGGTCTCGAAGGGGTACTCTTTCCTCCTCTAGGGGGTTTACCTAGTTTCCATTATATAGGGGCGACAGGCACACTGCAAGTTGGGGGGGCTGTCTGGGCTCATGCAGGGGTGCAGGGAGGGGGGAGTTTTGTTGGGGCGGTTGGGTTGGGGTGGGGTGTTGTTTAGTTATACCACAAGGCAAAAGTATTGTTGTGCTATTCCTAAAGTGCTCTCGGGGGGACGCATGATTGCTTTCGTTTATGATGGGGGGTAGGGGACTGAGTCTTTTGTCCTGGAACGTTAATGGACTAGGGGACAGGATAAAACGAGGTGTGGTCCTGCAGTTCTTGAAACGAATTTCACCAGACATAGTTTTTCTGCAGGAGACGCACCTCATTGGCAACTCCTTTCGTGCTATGAACCGACGGGGCTACCGCCTTCTGGCCCATTCGGGCTTCACGTCTGGTTCAAGGGGTGTGGGCATCATGGCTAAGACCTCGCTCCCGCTGGAAGTTGATGAGGTGATCCATGATGACAGGGGACGTTACACGGTTCTGGTGGGTAGAATGGAGAGCAGAGTGATTGTCTTTGTTTCTGTTTATGTCCCGCCAGGGTTGCAGGCGACCACCTTTGCGGATCTGGGGCGCCTCCTCCTTGGCCTTCCGGAGGGGATTCTAGTGGTTGGGGGGGATTTTAACACTGTGGTTTCCGGAACTGAGGACCGTCACCCCCCTAGGGATCTCCCCCGTGCCCAGGCGTGGTTGTCTGGCCTCTTGGACACCTTGGGGCTGGTGGATTGTTGGCGTTTGAAACATCCTACGCAGATACAGTACACCTTCCATTCCGGGGCCCATGGCAGTCTCTCAAGGCTAGATTACGTCCTGGTGCCGGCGGCGCATGCGGGGAGGATCGGGGAGGTGCGCCATTTAGCGCGGGGTATTTCAGACCACTCCCCGCTCTTGTTGCACTTCGATATTCTTCCGAGGGGAGAGGGTAGGGTGGTCCCGATTAATCCCTGGTACCTGCGTGACCCCACCATTCGCGCAGAGTTGGTTTAGTCCCTTAAGCGATATTTTGACGAAAACGTGGGGCCTGTTTCATCGGCGATATCGCTGTGGGAGGCATTTAAGACGGTGATCCGGGGGGATGCCCTGTCCCTTATTTCCTATTCCCGGAGGCGCGAGCGGGAGGAGGTGACCCGTGCTGAAGCTGAAATCACTGAGTTGGAGGGTGACCTCGAATGTGGGGTGACGGATGACAAACTGCATGTTCTCCGACTCAAGCAGGCGGCCTATAAGGCCCTCGTCACGGAGGCGGCCAGGGGCCTTAGTAGAGAGCAACAGGGGAGACTGTATGACGTGGGTGATAAGGCTGGGAAATTGATTGCGTGGCTGGATAAAAAGGAGAGAGCGAGTCGAGTTGTCCCGTCGATTGAGAGGCCGGATGGTGTGTGTGTCACTGAACCTGAAGACATTGTAGATTGCTTCGCAGACTATTTCCGTAGGGTGTATTCCCCGGTGTCATCCCGCTCGGAAGAGGATTCCCATGCCCTGCTTAGAGATATCGCGCTGCCTTCCCTTTCGGAGGAGGACAGGGTGTCGTTGGACGCCGCCCCGACCTCTGAGGAAATTGCCCTCGCCATACGTTCGGTCACTTCCGGCAAGGCAATGGGTCCTAATGGTCTTCCCATCAAATTGTACAAACTGCGACCGGACACGCTAGCGCCGCATCTCCGTGCTATGTTCCTTGCGGCCCGCTCGGCGGGTTCCCTCCCGCTTGACCAGCGCCTGGCTACTATCGTAGTTATTCATAAGGAGGGGAGGCCGCGGGACCGGGTCACATCCTACCGGCCTATTTTGCTGTTGAATGCAGAGCCCAAAATTCTCGCCAAGGTGTTGGCTAATCGGCTGATCGGCGTGGTGTGCGATTTGATCCACCAGGATCAGTCCGGCTTTATTCCTCATCGCAACACTGCCCTTAACCTGCGGCGCCTGCATGGGGTGCTCGCACGTGTCCCGTTCATACGGGAGCCGGCCATTTTGGCGTCCCTGGACGCCACTATGGCGTTTGACACACTTGAGTGGCCATATATTTGGGTGACGCTCGCGAAGTTCGGGTTTGGCCCGGGATTCATCGGTTGGGTGAAACTGTTGTACACTGGACCGCTGGCGCGGGTGGTTGTGAACGGGAGAGTGTCGGCTCCGTTTGAGCTGGGCAGGGGCACGCGGCAGGGCTGCCCGTTATCGCCGCTCCTTTTCGCGCTTGCTTTGGAGCCCCTGGCAGAGTGGCTGCGGTGGCATCCTTCTATCCGTGGTCTCCGATGGACCCCCGAGTATGAGGACCGCGTATCTCTATACGCTGATGATATTCTCCTGTACTTGGCTTCCCCACGTGAATCACTGATAGTACTGGTTGATATATTGCACTCATTTGGCCTCAACTCCGGCCTGGTCATCAACTGGGCTAAATCGTGTGTGTATGTTCTCACGGGGGAGGATCCTATCCTTCCGCGGGGTTGTCCTATCCAGATCGCCCCGCGGGGATTTAAGTACCTGGGTGTCTTCATTACCCTGGACGCGGAGGCCCGATACAAACAGAACTTGCTTCCCCCCCTCCAGCGCCTGAAGGAGGACGTCACGCGCTGGGGGCGCTTGCCGCTCTCGCCGCTCGGCCGGGCGGCATTGTTTAAGATGATGTCGCTGCCACGCTTCCTGTATGCTTTACAGAACACAATGGACGTTGTCCCGGCGCGCTACTTTCGTGAGGTGGAGAGTTTGCAGCGCCGACTGTTCTGGGAGGGCAGGCCGCGTATCGCCCTGGCGAAGCTGACGCTCCCGTGGTACGACGGGGGGGTCACCCTTCCTGATATCAAGCGATATTACTGGGCCTCCCAGTTGGCTGCGATCAATCACGGCCTTTACGGGCCAGCTCTCAACCCTGCCTTTGAGATGGATAAAATGTTATTGCCGGGTGGTGACTATAATCGGGCGCTTTATTCGAGCTCGCTCGACGCACGTCTGACGGGCCCCACGCGGGTCATGGTACGAGTGTGGCACGCGGCTAACGTGGCGATGGGGTGGAAGGATCGCTTGACCCGGGCGACGCCACTGTACGCATCCGAGAGGCTGGGCTCCTTGTGGACCTCGAAGGACTTTGAGAAGTGGGACATGATAGGCATCAGCAGGGTGGGCGATCTCTGGACGAGGTGGGGATTCAAAACGTTTGACGTGCTGCAGACAGAATTCCAGCTGCAGGACAGGGAGTATTTTCGATATCTGCAGATCCGTCATGCGTTGTGCTCCGTATTTCCGGACGTTGCATCCATCCCGGAGTACTCCCCTCTAGAGGATAGAGTGCTAGATGGGCATGTCCCGGACGGCACGATTTCACTAATTTACAAAAAGCTCATTAATGACCGTTCGGGACTGCTGACTGGCCTTCGCAAGGCGTGGGGGGCTGATGGATTGGAGCTGGATGACGAGGACTGGGTGTCTGCGGTGGCCTCCCCGAAAGAGGTGGCCATACCGGCCCGCCTTCGCTTCGTCCAGCTCAAGATACTCCATAGGGTCTATGTTACGGGACCGAGGCTGATGCGTATGGGCTATGCTGTGGACGGGTTGTGCAAGCGTGGGTGTGGTTCTTTGGGGACCTTTCTCCATATTTTGTGGGAATGCCCGGAGGTGGAGCGATTCTGGCGTGGTGTGCATGAGGTTTTGCAGGTCGTTACGCATGTGCAGCTGCTGCCTGAGGCGAGGAGATGCCTTTTGAACGTGTGGGAGCCAACCGACTATTCAGTGCCGCAGACGTGGTGGGCGACTCTGGGATATAATGGTAGCCAAACGTGACATTGCGCAATTGTGGGGCTCCCAGAGGTCGCCGACCGTCTCGGCGTGGAAGGACAACATGGACTGGTGTATGTTTCGGGAAAAGGTCGTGTATGTTGCGAGAGGTAAGCCTGGGAAATGGATGAAAGTGTGGGGCCCCTGGAACGCCTACCGTGGGGGAATCTGTTCCCCGCCGCTGTTGCCTGATTCGTCACCGGCCCCGTCTCCTTAGCCTGTTTGTCTCCCCGGTGCTGGGCTGTGAGTCTACTTAGTCCCCGTCTTGACCTTTCCCCCCTTCGATATTCCTACGGGTCAGTGGGGTCCCCCCCTAGGGGAGCACATGCTGTTATTTCTGACTGTGGGTTGCCTTGTGGACTTGTTTTTTGTTGATTATTTATATAAAAATGAAGCCGTTGTGTGGGGTCCGAATGGTGTGGCTACCAACGCCTCTTTCAACTACTGTGAATTTCCTTCTGCCGCAGCGTGCGTTCTACTGTCTGTATTATATGCTCCTTCTGTGTGCTAGCGGCTGGCCTGGAGGTTGTAGGCCCATCGTTGTATATTTTTTGGATTCTGTAATAAACGGCTTCAAAAAAAACAAAAAAAAATGGTTTACCCAATCATCCACTGGGATATGGGCATCCAGTAGGTTGCCGTTGTCTCCAGCTAAAAAAGGACTGTTAATAATGGCCCAGAACTTTGAACTATTGCTCAATGTGCTGCCCTCCGCTAGATCTAACCCGGCCTCCTCCTTCAAGGCAGACTTGCGTTTTACAAGGGCAGCTTTGTAGGCTATCCGGAGGCTTTTAACAGCCACCTGGTCTTGAGGCGTCACTCCCAAGGCCTGTTTCAGTTTCCTAGAAGCCTGAGAACATTCCGAGTCAAACCTTCTTTGTCCTTGGCGCGTATAGCGCCCACCCGGGGCCTGTAATAACTTCCCTATGGCACTGGATATAGTTCCAAATGCGTTCATAATATCCGATGCACTGTCCTCCTTATCTAGACAGGTGGTAAACTCTCTGTGACACTGGGTTAAAAGGGACGCATGAAGCTGCTCAGGGACGATATGTCCCCACTTTAGTCTCTTTCCTCCTTCCACCACTTTTAAATAAACTCCTACACCCTCCTTAATATGTTTATTTACTCGTGACAATCTTGTTGAAACACAAACAGGATTGTGGTAACTGTATACACACGCCTTAACTGAGAAATCGGTAATCAAAAAATAAAAAGGTGTAGAAACAAAGATTAAATCAAAAATAGTCTCACACCCACTCCCGATAAAAGTGGGAGTAATATTGGTTTTCCCCGGAGGCAGCTTGTTCATGGCAGATGTTAGATTGAATTCTTGCAAGATAGTATTAAGTGCGGTACCCTGAGGTCTATGTTCCATATGCAAGCCAGCTGGTTGCACACAGCCCATGGGTTTCACCCCTCCACGCCTAATGTCTCCACACTTGTGGATATTTAAATCCCCTGTTAAAAATTTTTTATGGTAACTCTGCCCTCTTAGATTAATGTTCAGAAGTACGGACCCCAGCCGTGTTATGTTACTTTCTTCCAGATGGGTGACTCCCACTTTAAAGCCTCCCACATTAAAGAAGGAAAGATTTCCAATTGTGATGGCGTTTCCTTGCAGGGCAACCTGATGTGTTTGGAAATTGAATTTGCGGCGCGCCTCGCTGCGGAAACGCCCCGTCACTCATCCAGCGGGCCGGCAGCACCTTGAATCAGAGGTGCCATGAGGAATTGGAAAGCCGATTTTGTGGGCAACTGGACAAGTGCGGTGTCAGCAAACTTTTCCCTCCATGGAACCCACTTGGGGAAAGCAATTGTAAATAAAGTTCTGAATGGCGCTCACTATGGGAAGGCTAGGACTACATGACCCAGAAAGCTTACCTGCATTGAAATCCTACAAGAGGCGGGGTTAAAATGAACAGTCCATAAATGCAGTTTTGAACTTCCACTTACAGCCAATGATTAAGGGTGCAGAACCCGAAACGCGTATGGCGCTTCTGTTTGGAGGGTGAATGCGCTGTACCTACTTCCCACCTTAAAGAAGGAAAGATTTCCAATTGTGATGGCGTTTCCTTGCAGGGCAACCTGATGTGTTTGGAAATATATATATATATATATATATATATAATATATATATATATATATATATATATTATCTACTGGCGGTCGCCAGTAGATAGTTATAGTTAGGACTGTGTTTCCATAGGAAATCTGAAAATTCTATTTTGAATAACTTTGGCGCCGGTTGACGAATCCTCGAGAATTTTTCAAAATAGGTGGGGCGCTCCACTCCGCTCCTACCCTGAAAGTCTTGGGGTGATTAGTCAAGCGGGGGCCGAGAAAAAAGGGGGGTCCCAAAACGCGTTTTCCCCATGCATTTTTCCATAGGGACCTTTAGTCCAAGGTACAGCCCGAACGGCTGAACAGAATTATTTGAAATTTGGCAAAGAGAAAGTCCTCAGGTCAGGGATGTGCCTTTTGAATATCTGGAGTCAATCTGTTCAGTAGTTCCTGAGAAAATGTCAGTTAAAAGTACATATATATCTATAGGCGCGCACCGTGCGCGTACGGTAAGCATACCGAAGGACCCCCAAGGACGAAAAAAACATTTTTTTTTTCGAAAAAGCGCGGGGTGTGAAGAACCTGAAAAAAAAAATATTAATAAATACATAACTTAGCATTTAAAAAACCGTACACATTCACTTAAAAAACCATAGGTTTCACACACGTTATAGTTAGGAATTAGCATTTAAAAAACCTTGCAAATTCACTTAAAAAACCATAGGTTTCACACATGTTATAGTTAGCTGGACATTTCCCTCGTAAAAAACCAATGAAATTCCCCCGTTATAGTTAGTGCAGGCAACTATAACTCACGCGACCGCAATCCTCTGCTGATGACGTCAGATATTACATCACTTATTAAATATGTGTCTTTCTGAAAAATAAATATTTGTAATATATGTATAGCTAAAGATTAATGGAAGAAGACATGGGTAAATAGGTGTCTAAATACAGTGATGTAATATCTGACGTCATCAGCAGAGGATTGCGGTCACGTGAGTTATAGTTGCCTGCACTAACTATAACGGGGGAATTTCATTGGTTTTTTATGAGGGAAATGTCCAGCTAACTATAACATGTGTGAAACCTATGGTTTTTTAAGTGAATATATATATATATATATATATATATATATATATATATATATATATATATATATATATATATATATATATATATATATATATATTTATATATATTATCTACTGGCGGTCGCCAGTAGATAGTTCTAGTTAGGACCGTGTTTCCATAGGAAATCCGCAACATTCTATTTGGAATAACTTTGGCGCCGATTGACGAATCCTCGCGATATTCTCAAAATAGGTGGGGCGCTCCGCTCCACTCCTTCCCTGAAAGTCTCGGGGGGATTCGTCAAGCGGGGGCTGAGAAAAAGGGGGGGTCCCAAAACGCGTTTTCCCCATGCATTTTTCCATAGGACCTTTAGTCCGAGCTACAGCCCGAACGGCTGAACAGAATTACTTGAAATTTGGCAGAGAGGTAGCCCTCAGGTCAGGGATGTGCCTTTTGAAGGTCTCGTGTAAATCTGTTCAGTATTTCCTGAGAAAATAGCATATAAATCAATATATATATCTATAGGCGCGCTCCGAGCGCGTACCGTAAGCTTACCGTACACGCACGCCGCCGTGCACGAGCGCGATTCTGATTGGTTGTTAGATCTTAGTAAACATTCGAATCGGTCGAAACCAGGAAGTGTTGGCCGCCATTTTGTCTCTCGCAGTCTGAGGGGGTGAAAAACAAAGGTGGAGAACGTGAAAAGGGGGCAGGGTGGACAGTTCCTGACCCCCTAGCCTTTGTCAGGGGGTCCCAGAAGGACCCCCAAGGGCAAAAATTAATTGTAATTTTTTTTCGAAAAATCGCGGAATGCGCGTAGCGTACGCGCACGGCGGAAACGGGAAAATTCCCGAGAAAAATTCCGCGAACTTCGCGTAACTATTCCGCGATTACGCGTACCGTACGCGCACAGCAAAAAAAAAATTTCAAAATGGAAAGCTTAAAAAAAAATACAAAAAATTGTGAGGTAAGGTTGGCTCTTAAAAGAGCCGTTGGGTTAATACAGGGATAGAGGAAAGAAAGAATGGGAATATTATAAACGTCTACAAACGTGCTGGTCTATATTATTGTTAATAAGGGAAACACTGGTCTCCCCAAAAACAATAAGACCACAACACGTTGTACACCTCATTGAAACCCTCCGAAATCGAGGGTTAATGTCCAGAGGAGCTGAAGAAGGTGATGCTCCCACCTCAGAGGAAGGGCTCAGCTGAGCTGCCGATGATGTACTCGGCTGAGCTTCTGAGGTTGGGCTCCGGTGACTTACTGAAGAGTTTTCTTCAGTATGTCGAGCAAAGGTCCTGGGATGTTTATCCCTAAGGTGTCTCATCATAGAGTGATTTCCAAAGGAATACTTCTTCCTTGGATCTCCTCTAGATAAAACACGCTCACAAAGTCTGCAAGTGACCAATGGAGCATTGACCTTTTTCTGCCCCTCTGGAAAAGTAAAATACTCCCACACAAAAGAATCCTTTTGTTTCCTCCTTCTCTGTCTGATGATGGTGCTGCTAGGCTCACTCTCAGAAGAGGACTGCTGCTCTGCCATTGTATCTCAATGTCAATTCAGCTCCTTCACCTAGAGGATCTCAAGCAGTAATGAGGGGAATGGGTGTGGTGTGGGAAGTTTCTGGAACTGAAAGTAGTTTCAACCAATGAAAAGTGTTCTTTGTGGATCACATGACCTACCGTGCGCGCTCTGTAAGCTTACGGTACGCGCTCGTAAACAAGTACGCATGCGCAAACGTGACGTAAATATGCGCTTACGGAGCGCTTACGGAGCGCGTACGTAGGACGCACTCACGCATGCGCATTACACGCACCCGCGTAACCGCGACGTTGGTTCCGCGCAACGCGCATGCGTGTACGCGTACGTCACGTACGTATCACGTAAGCGCACCGTACTTATGACGTACGGAGCGCATAGCGTCAGCTTACCGTACGCGCATCGTATCACGTAAGCGCACCGTACTTATGACGTACGGAGCGCGTAGCGTCAGCTTACCGTACGCGCATGGCAAAAAATGCATTAAAAAAAAAATACAAGTTTCAAGAGTTGTAGAAGATAATAACTGTGATGTACAACTGTATGTAAACATTAATTTTAAAAAAATTAACCATTCCATAATGCAGGATATAGTACATATATTATTTTATACATAGGTTGGATATTATTTTTTACCAAAAATCTCAAAAAAAAACTTTGCATTTAAAAAACCGTACAAATTCACTGAAAAAACCATAGGTTTCACACACGTTATAGTTAGGAATTAGCATTTAAAAAACCTTGCAAATTCACTGAAAAAACCATAGGTTTCACACATGTTATACTTAGCAGGACATTTCACTCGTGAAAAACCAATGAAATTCCCCCGTTATAGTTAGTGCAGGCAACTATAACTCACGCGACCGCAATCCTCTGCTGATGATGTCAGATATTACATCACTGATGACATATGTGTCTTTATGAAAAATAAATATTTGTAATATATGTATAGCTAAAGATTAATGGAAGAAGACATGGGTAAGTAAGTGTCTAAATACAGTGATGTAGTATCTGACGTCATCAGCAGAGGATTGCGGTCGCGTGAGTTATAGTTGCCTGCACTAACTATAACGGGGGAATTTCATTGGTTTTTCACGAGTGAAATGTCCTGCTAACTATAACATGTGTGAAACCTATGGTTTTTTCAGTGAATATATATATACATAATTTTTTTTTTTTAAATTATACAAGTTTGCATAGTGCTTTGTGAAAACATGTAGAAAAGTGCCGGTGGCTATGACAACTCAAATTGTAAATTTTTCATTTTTTTAAAAATCACAATAGATAGAAAATGAGGGAAGGGAACCCTTGACAGCGCTCTCTGAAATGCGCAGGACTCAGGCGTACACACAAAGTAAAATGTCTTTTTTCCAAGATCTGCTTTGATTTCAAAACAATCTTTTCCTCAATCCTTAGGACAAAATATAAAATACCGCAGGTAATATGTCAACTTAAATTATTCACAGGTACCATGATTTCAAACGAATCCCTCGAATGAAAGACTCAACTTTTGAAACATTCATAATTTTAAACATTGATCTTACACCCAGGGAGCTGCTCAGCTCAAACAGATTTGCAGCCTTTTGGCAGAAATAGATCCAATAATTTCCTCCGAAAGTGCTGATGCCTGGTAAGTTTTATTTGTGGAGTTAATCTAAGAAGAATGCACAGTGTATCATTTGAAATCCAGGTTACTTGCTCTGTAATGGCCATGCCCTGCAGGCAAAGCATGTCATGCAGCTGACAGCATGTGCATGTTAACATCTTCTGAATCACTCTGCCCATAAATTGAGACTCTGCCTTACAGATTTTGTATACTTTGATAATGGCATCACAGGCAAGCATTTCACAAAAATGTCAAAATCAATATGTTATTACTGCGTTGACTGACAGCTAGCTGCAGTCTTGCACATATGACATAGGTGTTAGAAGAACCTGCCAGATCACAAATGTGTTCTTGGGAATTTAATTCAACAACCCGTGTTTCTAAGACATAAAAAATCAGAGCTTGCCATTTCGAGTCTACAACCATATGCACTGCTTGAGAAATAAATGTATTGTGTTTTTCATATATATTTCAGATAATTTTTAAACATGTATTTGTGGGCTAGTTGAGCTCTCCACATACAAGATGGTACAAGAATGTTAGCATGATATATCTGGCGAAATTTAGAGGTAACAGCTTACACAGTACAGTGGTTGTTACAAGATATCATTATGTGTTACTGATTTGAATATGGTTGTGAGGGCCTATAGCTTACAACATTATGTCAGAATGCTAGAGTGCGCCTACAGGTGTGCAGTAGTGAGTAGCTGCGGGAGGTGAAAGAATGGTTATGTTGCCTGGCATAAGAGGAGGTCTGGTAGAGGGGCAACCGCCACAAAATGATAGGACAGCGAAAGCTGGCAACAAAGGAGTGTTTCCATTCGTACTGAACTGGAGACCTTAGTTGAACTTGTGGAGAAGAAACTAGTTGCCATTAAATCTGAATCTAATTAGCTCCCTTTAAAATGAGTATTGATTATCGATTAGTCATTACAATACTTAAACAAGAGATCAACACCACACCAACAGAGCTATGGCTTTTGTCATTATCAGAAGTTACGGGTAATAATGTATGGAAGGAGGCTATAGTTATTGTTTTTATTAAGAAACCTGGGGTAGACCTTACCACACCAGGAAACTATCAGCTGATTTCACTTTTACAGCCAAAATCACATATAGTATAATATTCACTGAGTTATCGACTTGTATAGAGATCAACTGCATTCTACATTTGGCCCAGGATGGGTATAGAACTGGCCATGATGCAGACTCAATGCTTACAGTGGTGTTTAAACATTCTTCCATTCATTTTGGATGAATGTACATTTGCAATAACTGTAATGATGGACCTCTTAGCACCCTTTGACACAGTCTTTCTTTCACACTACCTTAATACAAAGAATGATTGAGGTGGGTACAGTAGCGGCTCGTGGAGGGAGTTCGGTGGGGCAGTGAGGCGGGGCGGGGAAATGTAAACATCGGAATATGGATGAATGGAGGTAAGTACACATTTAAATTAATAAAACGAATTCCTTTGCGCACGCTGCATCGCATTTTGCACTGCAGCGCGCGCAACGAAATTCGTTTTATTAATTTAAATATGTACTTACCTCCGTTCATCCATATTCCGGTGTTTACATTTCCCCACCCTGCCCCTCCCCCGCCCCGCCTCACTGCCCCACCGAACTCCCTCCACGAGCCGCTACTGGGTGGGTAGGAGTTTTTCCTCCAAAATAGAGTGCAAACAATT
The DNA here is from genome assembly GCF_964204655.1 of Triturus cristatus. NCBI lineage: Eukaryota > Metazoa > Chordata > Amphibia > Caudata > Salamandridae > Triturus > Triturus cristatus. The sequence goes on from NC_140594.1 coordinate 887,654,148, forward strand.
TCTCTCGCCCATTTTAGGAAAAAAGGTGACTTGAGTGCAGCAGGTTCTTCAATTATTCCACCACTAGTCAATATTTATGTTTGTTCACTACCCCAACTTCTACAAACCTTTGGGTTCCTGTTTTATGGATATGCAGATGATATTCGGCTAATCATAAAAGTTCAAGACAGAAAGATGACGCACAATAGATTCCATAATTGCATGCTGGCTATTGCTAGTTGAATGAAGGATTGTGAATTGCAGCTAAACATTAATGAAGTAGTTTCTTCATTAAAAGGAAATATGGATTTGAGGCCATATCATGAAAGTCGAAAAACACAAATGAAACCTCAAATTATAAAACTGTCATCTTCTTGCGATTTTTGTTTCTGAGAACTTAGAGAATGTTTCCCATTTCAACCAATACCTTGTAGGAAAACTATTGTTCCGATGACTATTATCTCCCGTATATTTCAGGAACTCTCTATGAATGTTCCTGATTATCTAAATAGGAAACTACAGAAAATACAGGACTCCTACTAGGTCTGAGGTGCATTGAACCAGTTTCCTTGCACCTTCACTGCTTACTGTGGCACGGTGGGTATGGTTTAAATGGTTATGCATTTGCACAAAGCAGTTCATCACTGAGGTCCCATCTTTTTGCAACCTAAATTACCAGATTTATCCTGCCTAGATTTCATAGATAAACCAGTGCTAACCTGCTGATAGTTCACAAAGTATAAAAACACAAGACCTGCTGCTAGATCTTTTTTGTAAAGCATATCAAAGGTCTGGAATCTTTTTTCTTCCTCCGTTAGAGCAGTTATATTCCACTTGAAATTCTTAATTAAAAAAAACACTTGTTTATTTGTACATTAGCTATTTATTTAGTCCTTTTTTGATCTTTTGTTTTTTCAACTCCTGTTACTTTTGACATGTCCCTAGTTCATGCTAAAATAAATAAATACAAAAAGGTAACCCCACTCGGTTCAATGGAACCAGATATGGCAAGATTTTCAGGAAACACACATTGAAGCGTGAAAGACAGACTGCACAATTTGGTGCTTTGAATTTGAATCTGAATGTCACGTTTAGCTATTCACTTTCGCTGTTCTGTATTGTATTGAGTATGTATGTAGTATGTTGCTAGTTTAGTTTCAAATAATTTTTATTAGTTTAATTAAAAATTTGCCCATTTAACCATTTCCTTACACCATCTAGTAATTTGAGGACCATGTGCCGATTGTGTAGTATGTTGCTACCACTGGTTTTTCCCCAAAGACGTGTGTAAATTGATTTATTCTCCTTTTTCTAAAATGATGTGAGCTGTGAGTGGATCCACTGAATACAATACTTCCTATATGAAGGCTTCACTCCCTGACAGAGGTGAATTGGGACTTTGTTTATTTGTGTACATTTACATTTGCGTGTAATTTGGCATTGTGTGTATCCCAATTTTTATACCAGTTTTTTTAACATGTGTAAAGCAAACCTTATTAAGGTTCCAGGTGGAGGGGGAGTTTATGGGGAATTGGGTAACACAATAAACCCATTGGAGACACAATATACATTTCAAAGATGTGGGTGAAGAATTTGGGTACAATTATAGTTTTCTGGGAACAGTCTATGGTATTTCTCCTAACACTGGTCGTCCATTAGCTACTAAATCTAATGGAGTCTCAGGACAATTGCTATTTCTCACAATCACTCACAACCACTCTGCTTTTTTTAGCAAATGTATTTTTCCTCAGTGGTACTATTTTCATGAAAAGCACTTCACTTACCCTTTCATCATCTAGACTTCTCTCATAAAATAGTAGATTATATCCATGATCCACTGTGGCTTTGGGCGACGTTGCCAGTCTCAGCCTCTGAGAGTGTACTGTCGAACCAGTTTAGATATGTAATGTGCTGACAGGTTGAAACTCCATGTCTTGAGTCTGAGAGCATGTCCATAATAGACACTATTTCATTCATACAGTTCATCTTACAAAAATAATATTTGAAATGGCATTTTGAGGAAAATTATTAAACTATCATTGCCCTTCCTATGGAGAAATATAGCATGCCAATCTATGTTTGTGTTTAAAATAAGTACACAACACACTCAACAGTAAAGTAGATTTAGGTGCCAAATGTTTCATAAGAGAAGAATTTGCTAACTTTACGTAATTGCAAATCATTTAAGACGCCAATTTTCCGAAATTTTCCTTTAAATTGTAAGCTTGGGTTTGTAGAGCTGCACTATAAAAATATCATAAATAAAATAGAATAAAACGAGACATACAATGCCACTTATTGTAGTACCTTTGATGAGATGGTTGATGCATTTTCATTTGATTTTAAACTTACTTAAGAAATTCTGTTTGTATTTTTGTCTCCACGTATGTCAGCCATTTAAAGGGTGTAGCGACATTGCCACAATGGTTGCCTCTCATTCCTCTGAGGTGTTAGCTAGCCATTGCTAATGAACAATATATCTAATTAAATTAATTTAATTGTGCTAGGTTTTAGTATTTTTTCCCTTTTTCATTCCCTAGTTTATTTTCATGTTTAAATGTTATCACTGCAACTTTCTATGCTTGAATTCTTTAAAAGGTGGGACCTGTCACTCACATCTTGTACAAGAAAAGTCAGCAATAATAAGAAGGGTTTAAAAGGGTGAAGTAATAAATAAGTATTTTCTACTGTACTGCATGTGTTTCCACTTTAGTACCATTACACACAGTACAGTCTTCATAATCCTAAAAGTCATTAGCTTGAAGCTAATACAATTGCTGCTAAGTATAGGTCTTTGGTTCTTTCTGAAAGCATCTGCCAGTTTTCGCACAAAAGCTGCCTGTCACAAGAATCTCAAAGGTGACATCGCACTGCAGAAGTCTTGCACGCTAAGTACTTTCCAAAGTACAAAACGTCACTGCCGTGTCTTTGACAAGAAACAGTCATTCAACACATTTTCTATACTTCGCAGACTTATTTCTATGAGATTAACCAAAAATGAGTAAATCTACCACTTACTTATTGACATGTTTTAGGCTCGGCTTTGTAATATGTATTAGGTTTTCCTTTGGGCTGGACGTTTTTAAATCAACTACCACCCTGTCCATGCGATGCTGTTTCTGTCCAATCATCACTGCATTTTGTTTTTATAAAGGTTACTTTTCTATAGAGAAACATTTGAAGCAATTTCTTAAGTCTTTGAATTTTGCTCAGTATAGACCATCCCTACTTCATATTGAAATGAAGTCAAATAAAATTGCTTATTTAGCTATTTTACAGGTGCCATTAGATTAACAACGTAATTATGTGTATAATGATAATGTAATCTTTGTAAATCTTTGCTGTTTTAAATTTGATTTTCATGCTGCCGGTGGGTGTTTTTACGTTTCTTATCTGTATGGTTTTAATTAAATGAATAAAGATAATTAGAAGTGAAAGTGAAAGAGTAAATCCACCAAGTAGAAATGTTCCTGTTCAGGAGCGAATCACAGCAATTAGAAAGCTCCAGGACTCAAGATTAAACCTTAAGTACAAGCTGTGCAAAAAGCTTAGAATACAACACACAAATATACCAAAATATATTATTTCTGAAACGTAAACACGTGATAAAACATATTATACACAATCACAATGCTCAAAAGAGACCTGTTCTAAAGTGGCCACAACCAAGATTTTAATTCAGGCTTTCATTTGATGGGTAGGCAAAATATCAGTGTTTGACTGAGAAACTGTAAAACAAAGAGAACGAAAAGTTGCAATACACATAGCATGTTGCAGAGGGTGCATGTGGGGCGGGGAGCCTGCCCATGTTTGTCCCCAGGATTGTCAGATGTGGGATTGGGCAAAGGACCCTTGGGGCGCATCCAACCCCAGCCACCCGCTGATTGTCTGGTTGGGATCAATGATATTATTAGCCACGCAAACGCTGGCTGGTAATTCATGAGGCAGTCCTATCAAGTGAATGGGAAGGCTAGCATGAGATCAGGGAGATCCTCTGAGTTTTTTTTTTTTTTTAACACATACTTTATTAAGGTCTCAGGTTTGCAAGCATTGTATACATTCCTGTATGGCATTTAAAGCATTTTACATAACCAGTGTACATTGACACTTATATTTCCATACAGATATAGTAGTCATGTACCTACAAACCAGTTCTTATGGTACAGTATACATGGCTATATCTTGAATTAACTTTTTACCCTCCCTGAAAAAAAAACTCTCTCGATCCCTCCCGCAATACATCCCACCCAAAAACTTTCCCGTAAAACTTTGCCGCAGTAATCCAATCTCCCCCGTCCAGGCAAGTTGCCCTTCGCGGTAAACATTCTGATACTGGTGATCCTCTGAGTTAAACAAGATAGGTAGAGTCGATAAAATGTGTGATCGCCAATAGGCCTGGTAAGGGGCCGGGATATCCAAATGTGGACAGGAAGATACTGTGGTTGACATAGAGATAAAAAAAAGAGGACAGTCAGGAGGCTGGATAAATTGCTAAAGTTATGGGAAAGAAAGAGATAAGGCATAGTTATAAATATAGCGCTATGAATGTTTTCTTCTATGCTGACAGTTCATGTTAGTGTGAAGAGGTGAAGGAGTTAGGATGCAGATTTTGTGATTTCTGTCCTGACGCAAAACAACTGCCATTTTTGAATGATAAGCAACCAGACATCAATGATTAAAGCATGTACCCGGAGTTCTTATCATACGCTAAAATTGTGTAATGGTGTATCATGTAACATGCAGAACAGATCTCTGAAAGCACAATCATGCTTTCACAAATTGGTTCAAATGTTATCTAATTGCCTTTATGAGGTTAAGTTAAGAGGATTTCTATATTTTTTATATTCTAAAATAATCCTGCGGTCATATTATAGGGTACTCATATTAGTGTGCACAAATGGTATTAGTTGCATGTGCCTCATAATCAAACAATCAATCAACCAGTAGATTCGTAGAGCGCTAATTGTCACCCTTGAGGGTAACCAGGTGCTGGCAGGGTCCAGTTGATTAGCCAAACAGCCAGGTCTTCAGGGATTTTCGGGAACTCTGGAAGAGGTGGTGCGGTCCATAGATAAAAGGCTAGCTCGTTCCATGTCTTCGCTGCCAGGTAGGAGTAGGAACGATCTCCGCTTTGGCTAAGTTGGATGCTGGGAGTGAGGGTGAGAGAAAGGGACGCAGAGCAGAGGTGTCTTATGGGCTGATGGAAGTTCAGGTGGTGGTTCAAGTAGGCGGGTCCGCAGTTGTGTAGTGCCTCGTACGCAATTGTCAGGAGCTTGAACTGCCATCTTTTCAATATAGGGACCCTGTGGACTCATGCGTATTACAGTCCTTTAGTTACTGGCTTTTCAGCTGTCTCATATGCTGACGACACACAGTTAATTGTTTCAATGTCCAGCAATGTAAAATAAACTGCCAACCGTTTTAATCAATGCATGACTCAGATTAATAAATGGATGAAAAACAACTGTTTAAAGTTGCTTTTACTGGACAATGATCCTGATTTCTGGTCCTCCAGTTGGTGGCCGAATGAGCTGGATTCTCTCCTTTCACCAGTGAATAGGGTAAGGGAACCTAGGGATTACATTCGACAACCGATTGGCCTTCAAGGAACAGGTCAAAGCTTTAACTTCAGCAGTGTTTTTATTCTCACACTAATTAGGAAAATACGCCCCTTCATCCCTAGGGGTTTGCAAAAAACGGTTGTGTCTGCCTTTGCCTTGTCCAGATTGGATTATGGCAATGCACTATATTCGAACATTCAAACGGGACTCTTACAGAAATTGCAGGTCCTTCAGAATGCAGCGGCCTGGCTGCTCTTGGATATTCCCAAGCATCAGTCAGCATCGCAAGGTCTAGTCAAAATTCATTGACTTCCAGTTGCCAACAGGATCAAATTTAAATCCCTTTGTCTAGCCTATAAAGCACTGCATAAGGTAGGTACAGACTACAAAAAAACCCAGTTCATTTGGTACATTCCAAAAAGAAACCTTAGATCATCCACTGACAAACTTTTGGTGATCCCCAGAGCTAAAAAAGCACATTGGGAAGGAAGGAGTTTCATAATAGGAACAGTCAATCTATGGAACACCCTACCTTTAAATTAAAAAAACAGTCCCAATTGAACCTCCTTTAAGTGCTTGGCTCTTTGGAAATCTATTGTAGGCCATTACTTTTCAGCAATAGTTTGTGGTGTAAGCAGCGCCAAGACGCCTCAGGGCATTTGAGCGCTTTATAAAATATAACATCAAATCACTGTCAGATTACTATTTTTTACATTGGTTGAAGGACACAAAGATGAATTCAAAGAAGCTAGAAGTGAGAGACAACATGAGAAAGGAGTTGGGTGATAACCCACAGCCAGTGGAACAATTATAAAGATACAAGCATGGAGAAACCAACTAAGAGGGTTTGTAAAATGGGCATTTTATCCAATCGGGCCCTTGTTTGAAACCACATGGAGAGATTTCCCATTATGCAGGTCTGTCTCATTGGCACAAACCTTTCAGAGGCATTAGCCACGTATGAATTCTCCCAGAAGAGAAGTGCGCCTCTGTCACTTTGTAAACTCTGATTACTTTTCACGAGTTAAGTCGAATAGAATTACTGTATGTAATTTCACTCTGCCTCATTATGAGTTGGTAGGCTTTTCCACACCTGTGTTTTCTGGGTGTGGGATAACAAGAGTTGATTTTACCATGTAGTAATTCCACACAGTAATATCCCTTGAGGTTCAGGCTGCAGCAACAGCTAAGTCTCATTTCATGGTTTTTATCCTAATGGGGGGAGTAGACACTACCTTCCCCTTCCCTACTCACCTCGCCCCCACACTTCCCACTCACCCCACACAGAGGTCCCCGCATTCATTAACTATCTCTTCACATTATCAGCGTGTAGCCTTCAGGTCACAGGATCCTATCCGTGAAAGCATGGTCACAGGCTTTGAGCATCACTCAACTCTGAGTCGATACATTCGTACTCAACAGAATTAAAGTGCAGGCCATGTCTGTTACATCTTAGTGGTACCCATATGCCACTGCATGTGACCAAACAATTTTTTGTGCCTTCAAAATATTAGAAATACTGTCTTGGATCTAAAGATTCAAGACACTCATATAGAGTGACTCCCTTTCAACTAAAATAATACACAGGCTTTGACTGTGGCTTTTGTTAAATGTATAAATGAGATATACACAAAGCATTTGTTGATACCTTGCTAGGGCTGTCATGGTTGCTGCAACCTTTTTCGACTGTGATTAAAAACCATAACATATACCAAGTGTGGTTGATTAATGAACTTCCCTGGTGTGCTCTGGACCATTCTAGACAATAATTATGCCATACTTTAAATCAAGCTCATCTGATAGAGCGCATGAGAGCAAGGATTCTTCAAACTAAAGTCATAATCAAGCCACTTTTTCTCACAGCACTTTTTGAGGATTTCTACTAAAGTCATGACCCTCAGTTATGAATGTTCAGTGGCTTTAAGCGTTGAAGATCTCAAGTTTGTAATCTGTAGTTGCTCACATTCCTGTGTGCAGAGACTGTTCCTATAACATCAACGTTGGATCGCTCAAATATTCTATCACCTGGACAGGAATGCAGCATGGGCGTCAATCAAGGATAGCAGTGGCCACTGCTACTCATGCTAGCCGTTGGGCAAACTGACACCGTTCTTGCTGGCCCTGGCCTCAGGGGTCACAAGGGTAGTGATAGGTCCGAAAGATAAGCGAGCTCTTGATACCATCTTCACTTTCTCTAGAGTCCACGCCTTGCTCTTAAAGGGAAGCTGTTGAGGTTCTACGTGGTCATCCCGTAATTGGTGGGACAAAGTGTATGTGATCTCACTTCCACTACGCCTGGAATTTTGGTGAACTGACATCTGCAGAAGTAGGGGAAACTGTGCTTGGCAACAAAGACAACATGGACCATGAGTCATATTTTTTTTGGAGGGAATGTCCTTTGCAGTTAATGACCGCCACTGCAGCCAATCAGCAAGCTACATTCTAATACTGTCTGTTTGTAGTCAAATATTGTACGGCATTTTAAGTCATGCTGCTGTCTATCTTTATGCCTCCTTCACTGCACTGTGAAGACATCCTGTGAAGGATGCCCTTTTCCCTTTCTCGCGATCAGCATGCCTCACTGCTGATGGATTAATTCAACATCATATGCTTTATCGCAGTGCAGTAATCACTTCACAGAACGCTGCAGTCACTTACCAGAAAAGAGTAGGCGTGCTTTCGTTGATTATCATGCTGCCTAGGAAACCCAGATGCTGCTGTATTTATCGAGATGAGAAAAGCCTCTCCAGCAAAAATAAAAATTATGAAACTGAAGCTTTTAGAAATTTTAAACAAGAAAAACAAACAAATTTCACTTCAAACGCTGCATCTGCCCATTTTTAACAAGGGGTAAAAACTGTCATACCATCCTGTTATAATGCCAGATAAGAACATTTCTAAAAATCCCCTGCCAATCTCTGGATCTCATTTAGACAGCCTTCCAGTAGTGGCTGCTACTGACAAGGAGTGGTGGGGTGAGGTGGGGAGGGGCGAGGTGGGATGGGGCCTGGGGGTCAGAGGGAAGGGGGGGGGGAATAATTGTTAAAAATCGACTCACCTTTTAACCGGAGACCACCGCCTCTTCTTTCTCCATCCTCCTTTCTACACGACAGGAAGCACACAGCTTCCCAGAATCCCCTGGCCAATCACAACACTGCCTTAGCAGCGATTGGTCCGAGACCGCTGGCCAAAGCGCCATGTGCACTTTAGGTGGTGCCACCACTCCTCCCCCTGTGACGTGCGGGGATTCCAGCCTCTCGTCTTGCTTCAGCTGCAAGCTGATTTCAAAACACAAAATGATAATAACGAATCTTATTGTCATTTTATTTTTTGCATTCAGCTTGCAGCTGAAACAGTGGGGCAACGCTCCTCCGCCTTAGCGAAGCAGCCGCCACTGTAGCCTTCTGATAAGAAATGGTAGCATCCTTTCTTCTCTAGATGTCACTTACACCACATGATTCCCTTCTGGAGGAATTACCTTTGTAATTTTACATCAGGAGAGTAATTCCTCCCTTCTCTAAAGCAAACCCGGTGAGTAAAGAAACCAGACCCTCCTATGATTGGCGTAGCCTCCAAAACTGTCACACTAATTACTGCCTGCATCCATCACCAAACACACAAATGTTCATAGCAAAATCGTACCCTGTGGCACCTTCTATTCAGCAGTAATTCATCGCTTAGGAATAGTCTCCAGCTTAAATGATTGCTCCTTTCAAAGAATCATAAAGCTTGCAAAAATTCCAGTGATGAAGTAACCCCCTAATATGGATAGATGGGGCTGCATGGGAGCGCTAAGTGGTGATGGATGCCTTGGATTTGTTTCAAGATTTGAAGTATATGTTTCTCCAATTTTACCAACAGTGAAGATGACAGGTTGGATATACTGCCTGTCACCAACGATTTCGGGCTGCTTTAAGCCACCAACAAGTTCTATCCCACCACAGAGGATAATGCCCCAGGCAGAAACAATAACATTTGTTCAGTGCATCTTGTAAAAAACATTTTGCCTCCTGGAGCCCTTCCCATAAGCTCATGAAATACCATTGTTCTTGCCTTATGCAGTCATTTCATGCTATCACTAGGGGGTGAGCTGTAATACTGAATCACTACTCTTTATGTTATGTTATGTGACTTGTAGAGCACACCTGTGGGGGTATCCAGGTGCTGAAGCACCAATGAGGCTAAGGACCAAGGGGCTTATTTACTAGCCCCTTGCACCACTTTTGCGTCACTTTTAACATGGGAAAAGTGATACATAAGTGGCGCAAGGGGCTTGTAAATCTGCCCCCAAGTCCTTTATGATGTTGAGGTGCAATACAGACTATTAACCGTATTGTTTTTATAAAATGAAAGCATCTGTTGCCACAAACCAATGCATCTGAGTTAACAGACTTACAGTTAAGAGGTAACTGTCCCCCCTCTCCCAATGAAATGTCAGCCTTTCAATTAGCGGTAGCTACAGGCACTATGCGACTCAGCTCGTATTTAATTTGGGTGTGCCTTTAATGCCTGTTAAGAGAAATACATGGCATTTTATGGAACCAATCCAATCATTGTCATGTTCAAGGACTGTGTAGAAAAGCAAAGCAGTGTGATGCACCAATTTATTACATCAGTCTTGCGTTACAGGTAGCCTGTTATCGGCTTTCATGAGCCATTCAGGTCTCATAAAATATCAGTCAGTTTGGTATCTGAGAGTAAAAACAGCTGTCATTGAACTCACATATTGGAAAACTGGGTTTATATTGCATTTCTCTCACACCATTGCCCACACAAACATACAGTCATGCAGAGGAGCTAACAGCAGGGTCTACCTTACTGTGTGAGGTGGGCTAGCAACAATCACCACCTGGAAGCATAAAAATGCAGGGCACCTGGCCTGAGTGTCGGCGTCAAGCCTCCATTACTCCAGGACAGCCAGGCCTAGCCCTCAAAGCCTAACCAACTTGAGTGTCAAGCACAGGCCTCCCTGACATGAGTGTAGAGGACAGGATTCTATCACTGAAGAAGAACCAGGCCAAACCCTAAACATCTATGTGGTGAGGACCACGAGACATTATCCAGCAACAGAAACCATACCCTGATCTACTAGACTATATGGAGAGAGCAAAATGCCATGCTGTTCTATGAGGCAAAGGTGGGGTCATTTGACCTGTGTCTGAAAGATAAGCAGTCATCAACCCAGAAAATTACAGCCCAGGCGGGTGAGATCTGTGTGAGGAGCATCCAGAGAAGGACCCAGCAATATGCCCTTAGATATCTATGTGAAGACCTCACTACCTGAAGATCTAACTGCAGACTCTACTGACCTACATAGGAGGGTGGATGCCATTCCTGCCTGGTGAACCGCAAACAACAAAATTGCAGCCTGTCCTGACCCGATCGCATAAAAAAGAACCCGTCACTACACAAAATCTAAGCTCAGGTTCCTAAAGAGAGTGTGGAATGTAAGTAACCCAAATCACCTAGCTATCTTCATTGTGTTCTCCAAACCGAGCCTGTGAGACACATATGTCGCAGCAGTTTTTTTCTCATTGATCTTCTCTTTATTGAGGTTACAAGGACAGCACTCGTGACAAAGAGGAGATTCCCCGTTTGCCAATGCTTTGGTGATCTGATTATTTATATTGTGAATCTCTATTAACCCCTTGAGTGCCCCGCCCTTTCCCCACCCTGTGCCGGCCCTTTCATTAGCGGGCGGGGTTCATGACGAGATAGTCTCGTCATGGGCACAGCGCAACCGCGGCCCATGACGAGACCATCTCGTCATGGGCACTCAAGAGGTTAATTTCTGTTTTACTCTTCTTTCTTTCAGTTCATTTCTGAACATACAGAAAAAATACAGAAGCCTAAAAATAACTGGGTTTGAAGAGGTTTACGTGATATCTTGAACAATGTTATCCTACCTTCCTTCAAATTTTGCACCATAGACTATTTTGACGCATCTTTTTTTGCATTTGCCGCTTACACACTCACGCACATGTGCTGTGGCGTAGCTAGGATGCCATGGGCCCTAGCGTAAGCAAACTAACCGGGGCCCGTCGTTAGAGTGACATCTCAGTCTATCAGCTGCCACTAACACCCCTCAACCTCCATATGACATAGTCTGCTTCTGCCATATCAATACTCACTACTATGCCCAAACACACACTATTATGATTTCACTTCCTGTACTGCATTTAAGCCATAACCCTAAAAGGCATTACCAAAGCCAATAAATGTAATCCCAGTAAAGTGCTACCCTCAAATAGGCATGCCCCACACTCTGAACTCACAAAGACATATGCCTCACACCACACTCACACAGGCACAACTTTCAACCTGTGGACTACTTACCCTGCACTCACAGAAGACAATGTCAATCCAGCATTCACACAACATAGTGGCTATTCTGGACTCACACCAGCACACACAGGTATACCAGTCACTAGAAGGGAACAGAGTTGGTTCAGAAGGTGACACAAGAGGCACAGATTGAGTATCTGGTGCATTGGTCCACAAAGGCAATTCAATTGAATGTCCATTGGGGTTATCTAGTCTACCATCAGCCACACTTGGACTAGCACTGCAGACTATACATTGGAGATGGTCCTTTTTGCAGGGTTATCCACAAACCTTTTGCTTCTTCCGCCTAATTTTCCTAACCTGTTTTGTTGGCTTTAGGACACTGGGAACTTTACCACTGCTAAGCAGTGCTAAAGTGCATATGCTCTCTGTGTAAATTGTTAAATTTTGATTCTGATTGGTTATCTATGATTGGCATATTTGACTTACTGGTAAGTCCCTAGTAAAGTGCACTGTGTGTTCCAGGGCCTGTAAATCAAATGCTATGAGTGGGCTTGCAGCACTGATTGCGCTATCCACACAAGCATCCCTTTCAAATGTTACTCAGACCTGCCACTGCAGGGTCTGCACATGCAGTTTTTAACTGCCATGTCGACCTGGCATGTGCACCCAATTGCCAGGCCCTAACCTTCCCTTTTCTTACATGTACGGCACCCCTCAGGTAGGCCCAAGGTATCCCCATGGGGAGGGTGCAGTGTACGTAAAATGTAGAGCATGTACTGGTATGTTTGACATGTCCTGATAGTGAAATACTGCCAATTTAGTTTTTCACTGTTTTTTTTTTTTTTTTTTTTTTTTTTTTGAAACCGTTTATTGCACGATGAAAAAGTTACAGGCATGGGCCTACAACCATCCGGCCGGCCGCTAGAGTAGCAAAAGGCATATAACATACATACAGTGAGAGTCTCTCGGCGGAGCTGAGTGGCAAATCAGGTAATATCAATGGCGTAGGCCGCATAACTCCTAGCCCACAATACGGTTTCCTTTTGTCAAACAGAACAACACAAAAAAACCACACCCGCAAGGCAACCCGCGATCCAAGTGACAGTACGTGCTCCGTAAATGGGGGATCCTAACCAGCAGCAAAACTCTGAAGAGGGGAATGGGAGTATAGCAGGGACTGGGGAGCCACGTGCCCACGGCTGAGGGAGGGGGTCGGCTAAGGAGATGGGGCTGGCGAGGCTGCCGGTAGCAGTGGCGGCTCACAAATACCCCCACGGTAGGCGTTCCAGGGGCTCCAGATTTTCACCCACGCCCCAGGCCTACCCCTCGCCACATACACTACGTTTTCACGAAACATACACCAATCCATATGTTCTTTCCAGGCCAACACCGCCGGGGGCCTCTGGGATCCCCACAATTGGGCAATGTCACGCTTCGCTATCATGTATCCCAGAGTCACCCACCGCGTCTGCGGGACCGAATAATCATTTGGTTCCCACACATTCAGCAAGCATCTCCTCGCTTCAGGCAGCAGTGCGACACGCGTAACCACACGCAAAACCTCATGCACACCACGCCAGAATCGCTCCACTTTCGGGCACTCCCACAGAATATGCATGAAAGTTGCCAAGGCACCACAGCCACGCTTACACAATCCGTCACCAGCAAAGCCCATACGTAGAAGCCTCGGCCCCGTGACGTAAACCCGGTGAAGGATCTTGAGCTGGACGAAGCGAAGGCGAGCCGGGATGGCCACCTCCTTCGGAGAGGCCACCGCGGAGATCCAGTCCTCGTCGTCCAGCTCCAGCCCATCGGCAACCCAGGCCTCGCGGAGGCCAGTCAGCAGGCACGATCTGTCATTGATCAGTTTTTTATATATAAGGGAGATCGTGCTGTCTGGTACATGGCCATCCAGCACCCTGTCCTCCAGGGGGGAAGACTCCGGAATGGACGCAACATCCGGGAAGACGGAGGCCAGCGCGTGGCGGACCTGCAAGTATCGAAAGTACTCACTGCCTCGCAGCTGAAACTCCGTCTGCAGCGTCTCAAAAGTCTTGAAACCCCCCCTCGTCCAGAGATCTCCCACCGTGCTGATTCCGATCGTGTCCCACCTCTCGAAGCCCTTCGATGTCCACAGGGAGCCCAACCTCTCAGACGCATATAGCGGTGACGCCCGGGTCAAACGGTCCTTCCACCCCATAGCTGCATTAGCCGCGTGCCATACACGCACCATGACACGCGTCGGTCCCGTCAGACGGGAGTCGGGCGTGCCAGAGTAGAGCGCTCGATTATAATCGCCACCGGGCAGGAGCATCCTGTCCATTTCAAATGCCGGGTTCAAGGCGGGCCCGTAAAGGCCATGATTGATTGCAGCTAGCTGGGAGGCCCAGTAATACCGTTTAATGTCCGGGAGGGCGACCCCCCCATCGTACCACGGGAGCGTCAATTTGGCCAGAGCAATACGCGGCCTCCCGTCCCAGAACAGGCGCCGCTGCAGGCCCTCCACCTCGCGGAAGTAGCGCGCTGGTACCAAGTCCATAGTGTTCTGGAGGGCGTACAGAAAGCGCGGCAAGGACATCATCTTAAACAAGGCCGCTCGGCCAAGTGGCGAGAGCGGAAGACGCCGCCAACGCGCGACATCCTCTCGCAAGCGCTGGAGGGGGGGGCAACAAGTTCCGCTCATAGCGGGCCTCCGGGTCTAGAGTGATATATATACCCAGGTACCGGAACCCCTGGGAGGCAATCTGGATCGGGCAGTCCCGCGGTAGGGCCGGAGCCTCCCCGGAAAGCACATATACGCAGGATTTCGCCCAGTTGATGACAAGGCCTGAGTTACGCCCGAAGGATCGCAAAACATCAACCAGGACAATCAGCGATTCGCGCGGGGAGGCGAGATACAAAAGGATATCATCGCGTAGAGGGACACGCGGTCCTCATACTCAGGGGTCCAGCGGAGACCACGGATAGAAGGGTGCCACCGTAGCCACTCCGCCAAGGGCTCCAAGGCCAGTGCAAACAGGAGCGGCGACAAGGGGCAACCCTGGCGCGTGCCCCGCCCCAGCTCGAATGGGGCCGAGACTCGCCCATTCACCACCACCTGCGCCAATGGGCCCGAATACAACAATTTGACCCAGCTAATGAACCCCGGGCCAAATCCGAATTTCGCCAGCATCGCCCAGATGTATGGCCATTCAAGCGTGTCAAACGCCATGGTGGCGTCTAAGGATGCCAAGATGGCCGGCTCCCGCACAAACGGGACACGCGCGAGCACCCCGTGCAAGCGTCGCAGATTAAGAGCCGTGTTACGATGGGGTATAAATCCAGATTGGTCTTGGTGGACCAAGTCGCCCACCACACCGACCAACCGGTTGGCCAACACCTTGGCGAGGATTTTGGGTTCCGCGTTCAAGAGCGAAATTGGCCTGTAGGATGTGACCCGCTCACGGGGTCTCCCCTCCTTGTGTATCACCACGATCGTGGCCAGACGCTGGTCCGGCGGGAGGGAACCCTGCGAGTGGGCCGCCAGGAACATCGCGCGCAGGTGGGGCGCTAGTACATCCGGGCGCAGCTTGTAAAACTCGATGGGGAGACCATTAGGGCCCATGGCCTTGCCGGACGCGACCGAGCGAATAGCCAGGGCAATTTCGTCCGAGGTGGGAGGAGCGTCCAGCGAATCCCTGTCCTCCACCGAAAGGGAGGGCAGCGCTATGTCCCGAAGCAGGGAATGGGAATCTTCCTCCGAGCAGGGGGAAACCGGGGAGTACACCTCGCGGAAGTAATCCGCGAAGCAGGAGACGATGGCTTCCGGCTCGGTGACACGCGTACCATCCATCCTCTCAATCAAAGGAACCACACGACTCGCTCTCTCCCTCTTATCCAACCACGCAATCAATTTACCCGCCTTATCGCCCACATCATACAATCGTCCCTGTTGCTCTCTACAGAGGCCCCTGGCCGCCTCCGTGACGAGGGCCCTATAGGCCGCCTGCTTGAGGTGCAAAACATGCAACTTGGCATCCGTTACCCCGCTCCCCAGGTCACCCTCCAGTTCCACAATCTCGGCCTCCACCCGGGTCACCTCCTCCCGCTCACGCCTCTGGGCATGGGAGATAAAGGAGAGGGCCTCCCCTCTGAGGACTACCTTAAAGGCCTCCCACAGGGAGATGGCCGAAGGGACAGACCCCACATTCTCGTCAAAATATCGCTGTAAGGATTTGATCAAGTCGGCACGAATAGTGGGGTCTCGCAAGTACCATGCATTGATTGGGGCCACCCTGCCCTCCCCCCTCGGGAAGACATCAAAATGTAACAGTAATGGGGAGTGGTCCGAAATACCCCGCGCCAGATGGCACACCTCTCCTACCCTCCCAGCGTGGGCCGCCGGGACGAGGATGTAGTCAAGTCGCGAGAGGCTACCATGGGCACCCGAGTGGAAAGTGTATTGCAGCTGCGTAGGGTGCTTTAGTCGCCAGCAATCCACCAGGCCCAGTGTGTCTAAGAGGCCGGACAGCCACGCCTGTGCCCGGGGGAGGTCCCTAGGGGGGTGACGATCCATAGACCCAGAAACTACCGCATTGAAGTCCCCCCCAACCACCAGCAGGCCACCCGGGAGGTCCAAGAGGAGGCGCCCCAGGTCCGCAAATGTAGTAGCTTGTAACCCAGGCGGGACGTACACTGACATGAAAACAATCACTCTACCCTCCATTCTACCCACCAGGACAGTGTAGCGTCCCCTCTCGTCATGGCGCACCTCATCAATCTCCAGCGGGAGCGAGTTCTTGATCATGATACCCACCCCCCGCGACCCGGAAGTGAAGCCCGAGTGGGCCACCAAACGATAGCCTCGCCGATTCATGGCATGGAAGGAGTTACCTATAAGGTGTGTCTCCTGCAAGAAGACAACATCTGGCGATATACGTTTCAGGAACTGCAGGACCACACCACGCTTAATCCGATCCCCCAGGCCGTTAACATTCCAGGACAACACAGCCAAGTCCCTACCCCCCATCATACATAGAAGCAATCAGTCGTCCCCCACAGAGCATTTCGAGAACAGCAATACAGTAAAGAGTTTGCCTTGCGGTGCGAACAAACAACACACCCCCCCGCCCCCCCATCCCAACAGAACTCCCCCCTCCCTGCACCCCTGCATGAGCCCAGTCAGCCCCCCCAAAGTGCAGTGTGCCTGTCGCCCCATAGAGAAAGACTAACTAGTACCCCAGAGGAGGAGGGAAGCCCCCAACAGACCCCGTACGACCTCCATAGGAGGGGAACATACACGATCGAGAAATGGTAAAGAAGTATTGTCCCGAGCAGGGCCTATTATTCACCCCTTAATTCTGATCCGGCAGGCCCTCTCCACCGCCCGCACCCCCCCCACCCCCCCGGCCCCGATCATCAGGCAGAGTGTCCAACCAGTCCCCAGCCGCCTCGGGGCGATCAAAGAAGTGCGTGCGACCTTCCACCTCCACCCTTAGCTTAGCTGGAAAGAGCATTGAGTACTTTAGGTTCAGGTCCCGCAGGCGACGTTTAACACCGAGAAAACTCAGTCTCTGCTTTTGGACCGCCGGAGTAAAGTCTGGGTAGAAACGCACATCCATGTTGTCAAGCTTGACCGGTCCCTGTTGCCTGGAGGTCTGCAGGATAGCGTCCCTGTCCCGAAAGTTAAAAACCCGGGCAATGAGAGGCCGCGGCGGGGCACCGGCCTTCGGCCTGCCCCCAGGGACCCGGTGAGCACGCTCCACCGCAAAAAGCTTACTCAGGCCCCGGGGCTGCAGATGGGTAAGGATTAGATCTTCCACAAAAAGGTCGGCGGCCTCCGCCTCTCGTCCCTCCGGCACCCCCACAATACGAACATTATTCCTCCTGGCCCGACCCTCGGAATCCTCCAGTCGCCGGTCCATCAGGGCGCTCGCCTGGCCAAGCCGGCGCACCTCCTTTTGGAGGGCCGCCACATCTGTCTCGAGGCCCGTTGTGGTGTGGGTCAGGGAATCGACCCGGTCATTCGTCTTAGACAGGTCGGCCCTCACCAGGCTCACATCCACAAGGACCGAGTCTATTTTTTGCGCTAGGGTGTCGAAGCGCTGGTCCACCGAGGCCTTCATCTCCGCGATGGCGCCCATGACGTCCCGGAGGGTCAGGTCCACCGGCTGGGCAGGCGCCTCCGTCAGGCCCGCCGGGGACGTGCGCGATGTCTCTGGAGATCCCTTCTGGAGAGTGTAGCGGTCCATACTGTTGGATTGATGCGCCGGGCCACGGCGGGTCGTCTTCACCTTCGCCCGGTCGCCATCTTGTTTGGTGGACATGCTTGCTCTCCCACCGTCGTGCCAATCTCCTCAAAAGGGCCGATAGACCCGTTCACGGGGTCCGGGGGGGGGGGGCGGCCACCGCACCGCAGGACGATCCACAGCTGGCGGGTCAGCCGGGCACCTGGACAAGACCACACCACCGCACCCCGCTTCGCGACCCTACCTCGCTGGAGGCGAGGAGGGCGCAAAAGTGAAAGTGAAAGCGCGGGGTACGCGAGTCGCCCAGCCGTGCCCGCCGCTGTTGTTCACTTTGTCCCCGGATCGCCCCACTACTCCAATCCGGGGGGCCGGCGCAGGGAAGGCCGCAACCTTCGATCGGCGCTCCCGCCGGTGTTCGGGGTCCGATTCGAACACGGAAAACGGGTGGCGCCTCAGCTCGGGTTCACCGACACAGTCCCCTCAAAAAGGACAGGATATAGCCAGGATTAATTCAGGAGGTCGCGGAGGTCCTCGGGAGCCTCGCACCTACGCGGCCATCTTGGTTGCGCGCTAGGCTCCTCCCCCTCTAGTTTTTCACTATTGAAAGGCTATCTAACCCAATAGGCTGACAAGGGAGTTGCCTTGTGACATCTTACAAATATAACTTTCAATTGGGACAAGATAGAGAAGTAGAGTTTAGGCTCTCTGAACTCAGAAGTTAATAACACACCTTTCTAGGGAGATGTTTTTTAAATTGTGTGTTTAAAAATGCCACTTTTATTTTTTCTTAGTTAACCATTCTGTGTGCCTCTGCTGTTTTGTATATTATCTGTCTGGTTTTGGAGTGACAGCTGGGGATGTGCGTTGCTTGTAGATAGCCACAAGGGGGGTTTAGGTGTGCCCTTATTTTCCTGGGTGACTCGTAGCTGACCTTGGCTGCAATTAGAATAGTGGTAGGAGTTTTCACTTGCACCTGAATAGGCAGTGTCTCCTCAGCACAATGTTGTCTCCCCCTCCTGTAGTAATGCTGCACCAGAGAGGGCAGAACTGGTTTGGACTGAGCTCAGAGACCCTTGCCACAAAAAGAACAAAGAGAAAATGGGGTATAAGTATTGGACCTTAAATCCCAGAGAATTAGATCACTTCTGGACTCAAGAGGAACCTTTGCCAAGGGGAAGAGTTGGAGAGCAGTAAGGAGGAGTACTACCCCTTTGCTGTGTGTGCTTTGCTGGGTTGCCCTGAAGTTGATGCTTCTGCCAAGAGGAGGACAAATAATAGAACTGTGCTGTGAACCTTATTGAAGAAGAATCTATAAGGGCTTGTTTGTGCTGGCCTACTGTTATGAAGTCTCAGGGAAACAAAGACTTCACCTGCAACCCACTGACCAGCACCTGGACTCCTGTGTGGACTCCTGCATTCCAAAGAGCACCAATTCCAGTTCCTGGTGTGGTTGGTATTACAAAGCAAGGAAAACAACTCTGACGCCGTCAGTGACGCCACCAGTGATGCCACGACTTGCACAAAGGCCGGTGGAATCGCTTGTGAAGTGCACAATGCACCGCCCTGCCTGCATCGCAGGTCCGATGCCCTTCGATGCCTGCCGACACTTATAGGTATCGGCAGCACCGCCGTCACCACCAGTGCCAGCATCCCATTATCGTAGAGCCGATAACTGAATAGGGTGACTTCACAAACTCCTGATTTTGCATCGCCTCACCGGAACCAACGCCTCACCGTCAGCCTCCCTTGTCCTGGACTCGACACCTCGCCTCCCCCGTGGCAACCAGGGAACAGGCCTCGACCTTGGCACTGACGCCTCAACTCCACAACACTCTGCATCCTCCATAGACTTTGTTTTCCAAGTTACTGTTGTTTGAGGGTCTGTACGACTTTGTGCCCAACGCCATGCATGTCGGTGCCGTACTTTGGATTTATGCCTATCATGGCGTCGTAATAGCCCCAGGTGGAGCTATTTTTTTTCTACAAGTTCTATTTTTGCAATAACTATTGTAAAGTGTTATTTTGATACATGTAGGTTGGATTTCTGTCATTTTGGTCTTGTTTGGTTTAGATAAAGATACCTTATTTTTCTAAACTGTTGTGGTGTCCATATGTGGTGTTTTCACTGTGTTACTGTGTGTTCTGAGTACAAATCCTTTACACATTACCTTTGAGATAAGTCAATCTGCTTGCGCCATATTACCATGAGGGTGAGCAGGGATTATCTAAATTGTGTTACCTTACCCTAACTAGAAGCAAGAGTCCCTTACTTGGACAAAAGTGCATACCTCCACCAACTAGAGACCCCCATTTCTAACACTATATGAGTCTGATGTGTACTTTTGCATAGAAGAGTCTTGCCATAAAAAAATCCCACTTGCCTTCTGAAAAATAAGGTAATTTTTGTAATGCAAGATATGCTAAAATGAATAAATAAAAACAAAAGGAATATGCTAAAATAAATTAAGAAAAACAAAACAAAAAATGTGCCAACTAAATGTACAGGGCATGTGCTTCAATAAAAAATGTAAAAGTGAATCTTCACACCGGTCTGCCATCTTGGAATAGTAAAATATAGTACTGTGTGCAGAATACCATTTCAAGATTGGGATATGGTTTTGAAGCTTGCAGCAGTGATGCCTAGTGCACTGCATAAGAAAGTTGTGGTCCAGTAGCAATGCCCTGGAGGTTCTGGTACTCTCATTATTCAATTAGCACTAGCCTGCAGTTGTGGCTGAGCTGCTGAGGATAAACTAAAGGAAATATCCCTTGAGGTCAGACTTCTCTGGAAGCAGAGTAACACAGTGTAAGCAGGCAAAATACTGCAATTCAGACTACCTAACATCCTAAACATTAGCACATGTCTACTAGGCAGAGCCAAACATTGGCAACAAACTCAATGACTAAAAGGGCTGATCCACTGCCAAATTGTATGCATGCTGTTCTGAAGGCATGAACCAATATGTGAATTGAATGACACTCTGATGAATAACTGAAGTAGACTTACCCAAAACCCATTCTCTCTAAACAAGAGTATGTAATATGTTTCAGAAAACATGAACCTGGTGAGGCTGCTAACAGTATTTTAGTCAGAACTAAAACAGACAGAAATAGAGCACAGAGAGAAGGAGCGCAGCGAGTCCATGACTCACAAGCATAAGGCATACAGTATTGGTCAAGAGCATCATAATCTTCCCTGAAAGACATGGAAGAAGCATGGTACTGCAGTTCCTGCCAGAGCAAGTGCACTTCAAAGACCTGATACAAATGGGGTACTGCAGCACCAGTGCAAGCTGCATTCAAAGACACTGAACAAATGTGATACTGCAGGGCTGTGAAGGATTTTTGAGCATTGATATTTTTGTGCATCATTACCGACATGCAGAATACAGTTTCACACTTCATTATACATGCACACACTGATCTGGAACTGTTGTTTTTCAAAGAGGTTTCCTATGATGTGCAGAAGTACGTTTTCCTGATCCTTGTCAACGAGGCCTCAAATTTTCAAAATGGATGCCCCCCCTTGTATTCCCTCTGCACATTTCACTGCAACTAATACATCAAGGTCTCTCTGATAGCTCACTGTACCCTATTCATTCATAATAACTTGTTTTTGTTCTTGTATGTAGTTTGTTCCACCCTCTCCGGGTGGCATTAGCATATAGTGGGTAGAAATTTACTGACGCAGGGGTATATTGCTTAGGTGCTAAGGCAATATGATGTTTGATGAGATTGTGTTCTGATTGCTGTGAATATAACATATTTGACCATATCACAATGATTCTAAAGGTCTAATAATTTTCATGTGAAAATAATGAATAATAACCCTCAATTTTGAGAGTGAGCCAGAAACCTTTCCTGTTCTACTGGTGATGCTGTCTATTTCTCTCCTACTTTTATTGCCAACTTGGGACTTAGAATATTTGGGATTTTTAATTGTTCTGTAAAACTCTATTTGCTGAGAGCTTTCATTGATATTATCCTATACCATACTTTTGAATTTTGTAACTATTCTGCTAATCTAGAACTCAGTTGTTGAGTAGGCCCCTTTACTTAACTGACTAGATTTATGATATTTTTGATGTGCTGTAATGTACTTTAGCTCAGGGACACATTGCCTCATGAAATTGAGGAATTACATTCTCTGATTAACTGAATTTCTGGGTGTTCTGTTGAGATACATATTAGTGTGTCAAAATTGTAGAGTCCTCCATGCCCAGAAGGCTTCCTTCAAAGACATGGAACAAGTGTGGCACTGCAGTGCCAGCCATTGCAAGCTTCCTTCAAAGACACTGAGTAAGTGTTCTACTGCAGGACCAGTCATTGCAAGATTCCTTCAAAGGCATGGAACAGATGTGGTACTGCAGGGCTGGTGCAAACTTCATTCAAAGACATGGAACAAGTGTGGTACTGCAGGGCCTGTGCAAGCTTCCTTCAAAGATATTGAACAAGTGTGCAACTGCATGGATAGCCACTGCAAGCTTCCATCAAACACATGGATCAAGTGTGGCACTGCAGTGCCAGACATTGCAAGCTTCCTTCAAAGACACTGAGCAAGTGTTCTACTGCAGGACCAGTCATTGCAAGCTTCCTTCAAAGGCATGGAACAGATGTGGTACCGCAGGGCTGGTGCAAACTTCATTCAAAGACATGGAACAATTGTGGTACTGCAGGGCCTGTGCAAGATTCCTTCAAAGATATTGAACATGTGTGCTACTGCATGGCTAGCCGCTGCAAGCTTCCATCAAACACATGGACCAAGTGTGGCACTGCAGTGCCAGCCAGTGCAAGTCTACTTCAAAGACATTGAACAAGATTGCTACTGCAGGGCCAGTCAGTGTAAGCTTTCATCAAAGACATGGAACAAATGTGATACCGTTGGCCAGTGCAAGCTTACTTCAAGGACATGGACCAAGTGTGCTACTGCACAGCTAGTCAGTGAAAGCTTTCATCAAAGACATGGAACAAATGTGATACCGTTGGCCAGTGCAAGCTTGCTTCAAAGACATGAAACAAGCATGCTACTGCACGGCTAACCACTGCAAGCTTCCTTCAACCACATGGAACAAATGTGGTACTGCAGGGGTACTGCAAGCTGCCTTCATTGACATGGAACAAGTGTGCTACTCCATAGCCGGTGTCAACTTGCTACAAAGACATGGAAAAAGTGTGGTACTGCAGGGTGAGCCAGTGCAAGCTTCCTTCAAAGACATGGAATAAGTGTGGTACTGCAGGGCCTGGGCAAGCTTCCTTCATTGACATTGATCAAGGGTGCTGCTGCAGAGCTGATTATTGAAAGCTTGCTTTAAATACAAGGAACAAATGTGGTACTGTAGGGCCAGTGCACGCTTCATTTAAAGACAATTAACAACTGTGGCACTACATAGCCAGTGTCAACTTGCTACAAAGACATGGAAAAAGTGTGGTACTGCAGGGTGAGCCAGTGCAAGCTTCCTTCAAAGACATGGAATAAGTGTGGCACTGCAGGGCCTGAGCAAGCTTCCTTCATTGACATTAAACAAGGGTGCTACTGCAGAGCTAGTCAGTGGAAGCTTGCTTTAAATACATGGAACAAATGTGGTACTGTAGGGCCAGTGCACGCTTCATTTAAAGACAATTAACAAACTGTGGCACTACATAGCCAGTGTCAACTTGCTACAAAGACATGGAAAAAGTGTGGTACTGCAGGATGAGCTAATGCAAGCTTCCTTCAAAGACATGGAACAAGTGTGGTACTGCAGGGCCAGTGCAAGCTTAATTCAAAGACATGAAAATTGCGTAATGCAGGCCCAGTGCAAACTTCATACAAAGACGGAACACGTGTGGTAATGCAGGGCCACTGCAAGCTTGCTTCAAAGATACTAACAAGTGTGCTACTGCATGGTCAGCCAACTGAAAGCTTCCTTCAAACACATGGAACAACTGTGGTACTGCAGGGCCAGTGCAAGCTTCATTCAAAGACATGGAACAAGTGTGGTCCTGCAGGGCCACTGCAAGCTTCCTTTATTGACATGGACCAAGTCTGCTACTGTAGAATTGGTCAGTGAAAGCTTCCTTCAAACACATGGAACAAGTGTGGAACTGCAGGGCCAGTGGAAGCTTCATTCAAAGACATGGAACAAGTGTGGCACTGTATAGCCAGTGTCAACTTGCTTCAAACACATGTAACAAGTGTGCCACTGTGCCGCACGATTTAACGCCTCCTTTAGATACAACTAGTAAACAACATTTCTGATTTTGTACAAATGTAAGAAACAGCACTGGGGTATATGAGTCTTGGGTATCTGAGAGTAAGCTTGACTCACATGCATAGTAAGATTTTCAAGCAAAAAACATGTACAGACCTGGGCAGGAGCAAACGCTTCCATCACACTCATAGAACACACACTAATGTGGTAATAAACAATGCAAGCTTACCTCACATGCACAAAACATGGACAGTACATGCGGCAGCAGTCCAAGCCTGTGTCTTAACACACACACAATATGCAAAATTTAGCAGCAGAGTAAGTTCCCCCTACACAAAGAACTCGTTCAAGATGGTCAGCAGCATTGCAAGCGAAGAGACCCTCACATACAAAACAGGTATCTCACTGGCAGCCGCATCTAAGCTTATTTCAGACACAGACTACCCAAATTAAAATATAGAGGTGGGTGAGCCATTGAAGGCTCAAACAAGATGTTAGGCTCTGGTTCAGTTTGAGGCTCTTTTGTGCCCTTGAGCCCAAAATGAGATGAGCTTTCATGTGGCTTCTGCCTTCTACCCACACTCCGACCTCATGCACGAAGAATAAAAAACAAAGCATAAACTTTGATATCAAACATTAGAGAGAAAGGGATACCAATTTAGTGGCTGAATTACACAATGTGAAAACAGAAATCCTGGGATTAATCCCACCATGGCCACTTGGCCAAATCGTGTGATCCTAGGCAACTATTTTATTTTCTCGTTTCCCAAATTTTAATTATTGCATAAGAGAAAACCTTGAAATTCATGAGGATGTGTGCTGTACAAAAATCTCTCATGTTTGACTTGATGGACAAAAACGTTGCTCCATGTGAAATAAGAATATAGCCCACATACAGGGTGCGCATGAAAACTGAGTTGCCTCTTAGTTCACTAATTGTATTGTCGTCTGGGTAGGGGTTGGGGTTATGAATGTATCTCAGTTCATTTACACACCGCAGATTTTACATTGAAATGGCTAAAGAACTTGCACAGATGTACAGTTTTACTGATAAAATTATATATCACACAAAAAATAATGTGTAGAAATTGTTTTTCAGCTAATTTTTGTCATTTGCGCATTGACTAATACACTTCCTTGATTTGTTTTGATTTTAATAAAATCTTTCTTTGGATCACACTTCGGAATTTTTTTTAAAAACCTTCATTTGTGCTCTCCTAACTATCATTATTCTGAAACATTTGTACAGTTTATTTATAGTTTTTTTTTTTTTTTGGTGTGTTTGAAGAAAGCGGCCTGCTACAGGCTTTTTTATTTCACACAAGCAAGATTGGGACATAGTTCACGTTACAAAATCCTCACACAATGCAGTAGGAGAAAGAAAAGTAAACATCAGTCTCCCTGTTAAAAAGAGTAAGAAGACATTTTTCAGAAGGCTAGACTGACATTTGACCTCTTTCTTTGAACCACAGCAAGCGTGGCAAGATAAAAACAACCTTTAGAGTCATCCTTAATGCTCATTCAGCCTTCTGAATTTTCAGCATGGTTATTTTGGAGGTGCTGCAGCACCCACCCCCACACACTTACTTCCAGCCCTTACCTAGTAGGTGCCAACTCAGGGCTGAAGTGTCTGTTGTAGTTGAACCCCCTCCCACTTCTAGTCCGCGGTGTATTGCACCTCTGCAGTAGTTGCACCTCCGCATGTGTGCATGCATGGATACATGCAC
Organism: Triturus cristatus; assembly: GCF_964204655.1. Lineage (NCBI taxonomy): Eukaryota > Metazoa > Chordata > Amphibia > Caudata > Salamandridae > Triturus > Triturus cristatus. Next base: position 887,680,121 of record NC_140594.1, read on the forward strand.
ATTTCTCTAAAGTACATCACATGTAGTAATAGTGCAGAAAGCTTTGACCCTGTACGGTACTCCGCTGTCTCTCGTATTGGTTCATCCGACATAAATAGCATGTACATACATATACACACTCACATGCTGACAGTAAGCGGAACAGTTGAAGACTTCCCACCCATTCCATTAGTATCTTCCTTCCCAACATATGCAATGTGTGCCGAAACAGAAAAGGAGCAACATGCTTTCAATTACTCCAAACAATCCTTCTCAGATTCCAACATGGATTTAAAAGGACAACTATTTAAAGTAGTAAAGCAATGCCAATCTTGGTTCATTGGTAAAACAGGGTCATTGCTGCTGTAGCTATTACTAGGTGCGGCCGGCACAGCTAACATTGGTATGGCGGTGGGTCGGGGCGGGGCGGGGTGGGAAGTCAAAAGAAGAGGGGATAGGGAAAGTAAAATAAAAGAAATTATAAAAGCACTTACCACATCGCCGAGTCTGTGTAACTGAGTGGTAATATTGCAGTTAAATTCGCTTAAATAATGTAGCTTTCTCTGGTGTCTATGGTCTGTGATTGTGAGGTTTGCTTGACCTTTCATTGCACAACACTGCCATTTCCTGCCTTTTCCAAGTAGATTTTCTTTCGTAGTATGTAACTCAAAAATACTTGCAAGGGACAGGGATGAAAAACGAAGGGAAGAAAGACCCTATCTGCATTTAAAAAAATGCTAAAATGTGTGCTGGTAAATATCCACATATCTGAACAGTGTTTAATATATATAACTGTTATTCTAATTTATAGGGAAATAGCCCTGACAAATCCACCATTTTGCCACACTTTTAAAACATTTTCTCTGGGAGTGTAACCCCCTAGGACCTCTAGGGAGACTGACGACCTGAGTATCGTGTTGGCACACAGGGTTACTCCGTCCACCATATTACAATTCCATTATATCCTATGGAACTTGTAATACAGCGGACTGGATATCCGTCACATTTGTGATGAAGTGTCCCATCCACCAAGATCATTATTGGGCCTTAAGTGATGCCTGGCACACAGGGCCAACTTTAGCGCTGTTCGTGTCTAGTACGACCACCATTTTTGGGGCGCCCCTCCCAATCAGGTCCTTTTCCACGGTTTCCCTCACTTCCAACCTCCTCCATCAGTGCCCATCATCTCGCCATAGAGTCTCTCTCACATGGATTGTGTTTGTTTTATAGTTCTACTCATCATGGTGCAGAGTGTCAGAGCACTTTACATCACACACACATTATACAGAGACAATGAATCAAAGGTGTGTAAATCACTCTATAGAAAATTTTACATAAGACAATGAGGATTACAAGATGTAGGAGTCACGTCATGCATACTGGTAGGCTGTATTTTTTCAGAGTGCCTGGTCTGAAGAAGCACAAACTCAGGATTTGAAACATACCAAAGTGGTTGGCATTGGCTTTACTAATAGAAGTGTATTTTCTCTCAAAAGAACTCTGCTTAGCAACATTAATATAATGAAAGAATGAGGAAAAAATATACGTTTCTAACCTATGCCATGCAGTTTGCAGGTATGTTCTTTGATGACAGTTCATAGATCACTGTGCTATATCAGGATTGTGACTTATTAATCAACAGAGTTACCTTGAGATATTTCTTGTTGCCTGAAAACTGCTGGACACAAAAGGAACTCTACAGCACTTGGTTTTAAACCCATAAACTATTTTTAAACACAGCGCACCCAAACTTAGCGCCAGGAGCGGCTGCACCAGTCACACTGCCCTAAAGCTGGACCCGCTGACACACCACAGCTTGGAATATTTCTTTAGAGCCCCTTCTGAACCTTTGAATTGTTTGCTACTGCATGTGAAGATTGCACTGAATATGTGCCATTTGTACACAGCTTTTTTTTTGACTAGGAACCCACTAGGCACCCTTAAAGAAATGTGAGCTTGCTTGAATCAACTTGAGTCAGGTATTTACACCTCACGACTTTCAATATTCATCTGTCACCACTCACAGCCTGTGAACTAACCCACTGAGCTGTTTTAGAGTTTCTTTTTACAGGCTGCGCAATGCCTCCATATCTTGGTGGCCTGAAATAGTATAGATTTTATTCTTGAAAGTGTGTCTAGTAATTAATACCTTCTGCAGAACACAACTTCAAAATCACTCCCTTTTGAGGGATCTCGTGAAGGTTCCTAAGCCTGAAGCTAAATAGATCCCTTGGGAATGGCTGGCCTGTGGCGCAACGAAACTCAAGGGGGCCCCCCCGCAAAGTACATGGAGAGGGCCCACACGCTGCGGACCCAGTCAAGTGCTCTCATGCTAGGGGCCGCGTCTGTGCACAGTGCCTAAGGGGGCGCCCCTGAGCTCAGCCCCGTCCCCCAATCCGGGGGGGGGGCTACAGGGGCTATTGGTACGCCACTGCGGCTGGCCTTAAAATTGTAGCGGTTCCAGTAATTCCCTGAATGTGTTTCCATGCTGTGTTTGGGTGTCACGCGAAGCCCACCATCTGCGAAGTAGTTACGGTGCTACCTGAACGCATCATTAAAATCAATTGCTCCCAGGTGTTTTTTGTCAAAATGTCATATTTAAGGATCCATCATTCAGCTCCTGCATTGCAAGGGCGACTTCTTCTGTAGAGAAAAATTACAGCAACTGTGTCCTCAGTGGAGAAAAAAACATGTTTATGATTGTGGATGTCAGCTTCACTTCTATGCAAAGGCTACTTTAAAATATTGAATTTCAAAGCAAAATTACAAATATCAACATTTTTATGTACATTGTGTTATAATGTTCCCATTAACATTATTTTACAATGTCTTATGTTCACAAGCAGTTCATTGCACCTTTCTATGAGTATAATGTTGTAATGTCATTGTTTAGTTTTCTATGTTTGTGGAATTATTTATCTATTTTCTATGATTTCATTAAATGAAATTGTATTAATAAAATGAAACTTTTATGAAATTCAGTGTACACTGAGTTCCTAATATTATGTCTGTGCTAGAGTAGGTCTTAGTATTGTTCTGACCATTTGTTGCCTAGGAGTGTTTTCTTCTACAACCTTTCTTTGAGTATCCACTCAATCTCTACCTGCCCTTATGTCTTGACTTGTTATTATGTCTAATGTCTGTTAGAAGGGATTTCAAAACTCAGTGGGCCTGATAAGCAAAGGTAAACATACACTTTTGGGTACATTTACAATTTTTGGGGTACTCACAAACTAGGGATTTAATTTTGCTAATAGTAATTTTATGACTGTGGAATTTCCGGACTTGTGGAGTAGACCGCCACATAAAAAAAATAGGCTTGTCCTATCTTTTTATCTTCGGAGTTCTCCGCCCAGCTGTGGATTCTCCACAGTCATAAAATTACTGTTGTTAAAAATTTTAACTCATAGTTTGTGAATACCAAAAGAATAGTAAACTTGCACAAAAGTGTACTTTACCTTTGTGAAACAGGTCCAATAAATACAAATATAACACAATAAGCATCCTGCACTAGTTTGTAACCAATGCATTGGCCTCGCTGGAATGCTTTGCAGAAAATCTATCATAAGTAGCAGGCAAAAGGTATGAGTTCTTAAGTGATTCCATGAATTAGCACCAAGAGACTGAGGGCCAGATGTACGACCATTCAGTTTAGCGAGTCGCAAATTAAACAGAATTACGACTCACAATTTGCGACTCGCTAAACTGAATGTACAACAGTGTATCAGACACTGTTTGCAATTCCCAATGGGGTCTCAAATTGCATGCCTCATCAATATTCATGAAGCAAGTGCAAATTGCGACCCCATTGGGAATGGTAGCATTCACAGGGATGGTGGCCTGCTGGGGTCAGCAGACCACCATGTCTGTGACTGCTTTTTTAATAAAGCAGATTTTTCTTTTTTTTAAATGCAATCCATTTTCCTTAAAGGAAAACGGGATGCACTTGAAAAAGAAAAAGGAAACTTTTCAGTTTCATTTTTTAAGGGCAGGCAGTGGTTCCTGGTACCACTGCCTGCTCTTAAAAAATATTTTCGCACCCATTCACAAAGGGGAAGGGGTCCCCTGGGGACACCTTCCCCGTTTGAGATTGGTTTACCACCTACTTAAAGTAGGTGGTAAACTGCGTTTGTTTTGCGACCACAAATGGGGTCGCAAAGCAATCACACATTGGTATTAGACTCACTATTAGGAAGGGACGACCTTGGCACGCCCCTTCCTAATACATAGTCGCAAACCATGGTTTGCGGGTACCTAATAGGTTAGCGACTCGCAAAATATGGTTTGAGCATGGGGCAGACCAATTTTGAAGTCGTAAACGGGCTGAATTCCCGTTTGCGACTGCAATAAACGTTCGTATATCTGCCCCACAGGCTTCAGTAAAACCTTCAATAAGGGAAATTTCAATCCCTCAGTCTTGCTTGTGACATGAAAAATACATACCCTGGTTGAGGATTATATAAAGCACCATATTTCTAATGTTTCTTGACAATTAAGGCCCAATTCCCAAAGATTTTTTTTCGGTGTGTAGGAATGACTTCCTTTTGGAGTACTTCAGATTTACTCAATACTCTGGGATTACCACAGGAATTCTTGAGTAAATTAGGATTATTCCATCCATTTTTACATGGCCAAAAAAGTCTCAAGCATTTGTTTATAATACTAATTTAGGACATTGATAAATATGTGCTTTTGCACCGCTAATGTTAGGGCAATTCTGAATTTAAAGAGACTTATGTATTAAGAGTTTAACACTTGAAGAGTAGCTATATTTGCATTTTACAAACCGAAGTATTGGAAGGTGTAAAAACGAAAATATTGTAAATAAATCTTAGTGACTATTAGCCTATAGTACTTGTAAGATAAATACTACATATCTCAATTAACCAGCAGCTATGTTAATCAAGTGTTACTATTCGGAGGACTTCTAGTTCAGCAATAAAGAAACATCAATATGATTTTGTAAATATGTGTCAGTATCTCTCATAGTTTTAAATATTTGTCTTAAAACTGGTCCTCATTATATTTACTTGTACAGTGGGTTCTGGTTTAACCAAATATAATAGATTGTTGTGTTTTAGTTTGTACATTTCATAATGGTAAATTGCTTCTTTGCTAGATATTCGACAGTTCCAAATCTCAAATTTGGAAAGCCTTCATAGTTTTCTTACAATTCAGTGAAGCATTAAAACAATTGCTCAGTCTGAACCACTGGTAATTACACTGAGTGCATCCCATTTGGTATAGTTTTTAGCATTTGTATGCCAGAGAAGTATTGATGAGTATTTAAACTGGTGAATTATGACTAAGAGGTATTGTAATGATTGCCACTGCACCCTGGGATTTGGAACACATTGACAAATGCATTTATTGATTCATTCATTCATTTCATTCCAAACGTTCAGGTCTAATCACTCAGTCTCCCCGTTCCCCCCAAAAAATCCTACCTTGTGTAATGTAATTAGGTGCTTATGTAAAGCGCCCTATTACCCTTTGTCCAAGTTCGCACAACAACTAACAAAAAAACTTTCAGCTAATTAAACATTTCACATATTCAAGTGCAAACAACAATACAAGGGGCTATAAGTAAAGCAATTGAGAAGGAGGTACGAGTCAGAGACAGTCGTGCATTGGTGAAGATTGGAAAACAGACTGGAGGGTTTGAGCACAACAGAGAGAGAACGTGAAAGAGTGAGAAAATGACAGAAAGTGACAGAAAAAGAAGATGTAAAGTGAAGGGCCTAAAAACCTTAAGGCAGTAGCAAATAGAAGCGTTACAAGATGCATGTTGAAATAGGCAGCTCCAAATCTGAAATACTGACTACTGCATTTACAAAAAATGTGTCTGCTGCTATTTAATCATGTCATGCATGGATGCTCAAAAAAGGGTCGAAAACATGAACTGCACTGTGCACCAGAAAAGAAAAAATGTATTGCTCCTTCACATACCTATAGCCATCACTAACCTCTTCCATTAGGTTTTACCCCAGAAATAAAGCATAGACCATAGGACAGATAATTAGGTTGCAGGCATTAGACCAACGCATTTCAGTGTGGCGGTCCGCATCACCGCACTGAAGTGCGAAGTCACCATGATAACGCCTCATCAGCAGCGCTAAGTAATCATGCACCTGGTTGTCTGGGAGGAATACCTATTTCTTATTTCAAAAGATGCTCAAAAGCTGCAGACTCCCAGAGTCATGACATGATGACTCTTGCTGCACTCAGACTCTCAATACCTCTCCTAACTTTGATGTGCTTTGGGGGTGGGGGGAGCCACCCAGACCTTCTTTTAACCTCTTCGCTGCGGCGCAAATTCCGCCGCAGCGCTCCCGCGGTGCTGACATTCCGATCGCGGGCGTGGTCATGACGTCTCCCGGCCGTCGTCCGCACACGCCCATCGTGACTCATGACGGCCGGGAGACGTCATGAGCACGGAAGAGGTTAAACTCAGCTCTTGTGTCACCCAGAAGATGCAGGAGAAAATTCCGAAGAGATCCACCCAGACAGATAGTAAACGTGCAGGAGAAACACCTGAATCATAAATGATGTGTCAGAACTCAACCAGGCGGACCGGGCTGACCCGTTGTAAGTTCAAAAACTGGCACACTAACTTGAAGGGTGTAGATTGAGTGTTAATACATCCTAAAATGTATACTGTGCGCAGGAATATGGCCCAATTCCCAAATAGGTTTCAGTGGGAGGGTGGGTTAATGCCATGGCGTGGGAACAAAATGTGTTCTCTGTCAAAAAATGGGGTCCGGAAGTTGGTGGTAAGGGATTCCAGGTTATGTGACTAACAGCATCTGCAGAACTTAACAGCCCTTGACGTGGGCCGTGGACGGGGGCTGTAGTGCTTATTCCTGAGAAAGCTTTACAAACCACTTATGCATGAGGAGGGACAATATGGAGCTGTGGAGAATGGTGCAATGGTTGAGTGTATAGGTGAAAAGAGTTTATTGAGTAAAGGAAACCTGGAAACAAGAGTGATAGAGAGAAATGATTAGGCCTGGGCAAAATTTCCGTTCCGTTCGCGGAATTTGCGATAATTTGGCATTTCCGCGTTCCACGGAGAGCGCGGAAATGTCAAAATTTCCACATTCCGCAGCTTTGCGATAATTTGGTTCTTGCTCGCGCTGTAAAATAATACATTCTCGCGCGCGCGCTATCGCCTTACCTGAATCCCCGCGTTCGCCGACAAGTTTTCCCGATCCGGTCGCGTTCTCCATGAGATGTTGTATTGTTTTAGCCATTTGCGCTGTCTCGCGACAGTTCGCGTCCGCAGTGACGTCATGCGTCGCGCGATCACGTCTTTTTTCTCGCGATCATGCACCGCGAGACAACTGAAAACAAGATGACCGCGCCCGCGAGCAACCGCAGGGGTAAGTTAGCGACCCGCAACCATGCAAAAAATATCGCGAACGGGCGGGGAAAAAACTTCCGCATCTTCGCGATATTTCCGCTTGTTTGCGGAGATTTTTAACATTTTCGCGATAATTTGCGAAAGTCGCTTTCGCAAATTCCGCCCACGCCTAGAAATGATATGATCATAACTGAGGCTTATGGAAGAGGAGTTCAGAATATTTTAACAGCTGAACACCCGGTTAAGGGATTTTGAAAACTGAAACTGTTAGACTTGGCATCCTTGGCGTGATTTCTTCAGACTTTTTTGCCTCTACCTTCTGTATTTTTGACAGTATGCTGGATTTCATTTTTGCTGGTTTAGGTTCTCTGGGCACTTTCCCACTGGTGATCAGTGCCAAAGTGCAAGGGCTCCCGTTGTAAATTGTAATTCTGATTGGTTACCTATGATTGGCATATTTGATTTACTGTTAAGTCCCTAGTAAAGTGCACTGTGTGTGCCCAGGGCCTGTAAATGAAATGCTACAAATGGGCCTGCAGCACTGATTGTGCCACTCACACGTAGCCTTTCAAATGTGTCTCTGACCTGCCACTGCGCATGATGCAGTTTTTAACTATCATGTCGACCTGGCAAGTGCACGCACTTACCAGGTCCTAACCTTCCCTTTTCCTACATATAAGTCATCCCTTAGGTAGACCCAAGGTATCCTCCATGGGCAGGGTGCAGTGTATGTGAAAGATAGGATATGTGGTGGGGTGTTTTTTCTGACCTGATAGTGAAATACTGTGTATTTCATTTTTCACTATTGCAAGGACTAGCTCTCCCATACGCTATCATTGGAGCTGCCTTGTAACATTTTACAAGTGTAACTTCAATTTGGAACAGCTAGAGATTTGGGGTTTGGGCTCTCTTAACTCAGAATTTAATAACACACCATTTAGTAAAGGTGGTTTTTCAATTGTGTGTTTGAAAATGCCACTTTTAGAAAGTGGACATTTTCTTGTTTAACCATCTTGGGTGCCTCTGCCTGCTTATGGATTCACTGTCTGATTTTAGACTGATTGGGGCTGGTTGTGCATTCAGTCCAGACATTCACACAAAGGGAGCTGAGGTGTGTCCTGCATATGCAGATGAGTCATTCTGGGTTAGAGTGGTGGGAGGAGTTGTCACTAGCACCGGAATAAGTTGTGGGTGCCCTGCAAAGCCTGTTACTAATTCTAGTAGGGGATGAGTGAGTGAAATAGGCAATTTATTGTTCAAAGTTTATCTCTGAGCCACATTCCTTTTATGGAAACTCCAGGCCACAACAAGGTCTCTAGTAGTTTATTTTGAACATGTTGGAGGGTGGCTTTTCTTTTTCTGATAGACTTCATTTGCCTCGGCAGCATGATATTGGTCAACAACTTAGACTGAATAAATTCCTTAGTTTTAAGGAACTCCCAGAATTGTACAGGCTAAAAGTTGACCAAGAGTTCAGATATATTCAGCTGAGACAAAATCTTCATAAAGCCTTCCTTAATTATGGTTTAATATGGTTTATTATAAGCCCATTACAATTTTCGTTTTTGAACTGTCACTCGATTTCTGGTTACTTTCCAGGAGCACACACAATCAAACCAGGGCCAATGAACTAACCATTGAACTACAGAGTTTAATCCTTACGTTGCCATAGAGATGCTGTGTGACCTTTTCTTAAATATTGTGCAACATTTTAAACTGCTAACTTGGTCAATAAATCCATTTAGTCTAGAATTTATTACACTCCTAGATGGCTATTTTGCAGATCCTAAATTCAACATTGAAGGAACTTTTGAGCAGTAGCCCCGTTGCACAACTGGTACATATGTTTTCATCTAGCCCTTCAATTAATACCTTTTGGAATTAAATCTTTCAGAAAATAATTCAATTGTTATGTCTGCACCATGAGAACTAAGAAAGCTACCACGACTGGGTTGGATCCTGACAGCACAATTCCTAAGCAATTTAAGACTTGTGTCCTTAACTGCAATGCAATTGCTTGTCTGCTGGTTGAAATAGGTGGGTAGACAAAGAACCCACATCTGCTTCATTCTGGTTTCAAGAGGTCAGTGGCTGTTACATTAAAGCAATATAAGTCACTAAAGCACAATCTATTTTGCAGGAAACATTTCAAATCAATTTAAGATCTATGTAGGCAAATGAAAGGGATGTCCTCTTTTCCCACTGATGTGAGTAATCTACATGGACACCTTTGTGGTCTCCTGATCAAGGAATGAGGGCATCACTTTGGTAGCTATTCAGAGGCAGATGATTAAAGAACCAGTGTAGGTGACAAAGTGTCAATCTGTACAAATAAGCTGGATTCAGCACAGAGACCAATTGTTAAAACTGCAATAGAAATTGGTCGCTATGTCACTCACAAACTCAGCAAGGCCAAGAACTCAACTACTCCTTGCAGCAAGTTTAACACGGGAATCTTCAAGTGGGATCTTACAGACAGAATACTTCAGGGGTGACCTACTAGGAAAAGTGGCATACATTATAATGTTCAAATATAAACCAATGCTGAAAGAATGTATTACAATGATGAAGAAGTAAGGTATATTACCAATTTATTTTAATGGGAAGTACAGTACCACACAATTTGTAGCATTATAATCATGTTATACCTTTTTCATTCCACTTAATCATATATTTGCTCTGATCTCTTTAAACGATTGGAATCTAGTATTTTAGAGCTGATTATGAGGGTGTAGAAAATACTGTGGCACCCAGAGGATCTTGAAGGTCCTGCCACTCACAGACCATATTTTAGGGCTTATTATTGCCAGAATTGGGTTACAGGATGATGCAATAATAGTGGCAGTATTTTGTCAAGTTCAAATTTCATTTGTGTTTGTAAGATGAATCCTTGGGATTTTGTCCAAATCTATTGACTAAACAATGAAAGACAAAATGAATGAGGCTCTAAATAAATGCCCACGTGAAACAAACAATAAAAATGCATCAAACAAAGACTAGTTCCCCATTCTGGGACAATAAGACACTCCTAGCTTTTATGGTTGTCCTAAGATGTGGAACAGAACTGCTTTACAGAATTTGGGACTGGCCATACATGGCAAGAAACTCAACTCCTTTCTAGCATAATTCTAGGGGTTTTGCTCCCTCAAAAGATCTTTAAAGATGGTTCAGATGTGAGAGTACATCATTTAAGCATAACTGTATGCACCACTGTAGAGCAATTTCTTGGACTCTATTAGGCAGGTGGTAGGGGATATAGAAACGTTAGCATGCTTGATACAAAGTTTGTGAGATGAGATTTTTTCACGTTTCTGAGAAAGATAAAACATTTGAATATAGGAAAGAACATTGACACTATAGAGCTAATAATTAAAGGTTTGTGTTTACTGCTGTGTTGTTTGGTGGGCTGTCGGAGGCAAGAAAATGGATGCACAACCCTGTTGGTTTCGGAGTGGTAAAATGAGCAATTGTCAAGTCTTTTTTATTCCTTTATAGCTGTGAAAATATTTTTTCGAAAACCTCGCTTCATTTTCAAACACACCTTTATGACCAAATGGCGACTGGTGAGGATTGTTAAGTCACTTTGTATTTTTTGGTATCAATATCCCAGGGCATATTTACATGCCCCTTGCGCCGCCGGAGCGTCACTTTTTGTGACACACCAGTGGCGCCTTTTGCTACTGCATATTTACAAGGACAGGTAAAGCCACCCTGCGTGGCTTTTCGTGTCCTTGTATATACGGACTGTTTTTACACAGCTCTTTGCATGAAAGGGGCGTGCCATGGGTGTTGCTGTGGGTGTTACCACGCAACACCCATGGCTTCTGCCGCTTTACCAGATCTACAACCTTTCGTAAACCTGGGAATGCATCAGAATGCTACGCCTCCCCAGGGGAGGCGTCGGGGGCTCAGAGAGGAGAAATGTTTTTATTTCTCCTCGTTTTTTCCTCTTCCTATGTGTGCTACATTCTGCAGAACACATAGAAAGAGGGAAACACCTTTTGTGATTGTTTTTGTGCTGGAAGGTGTCCCTTCCTGCACAAAAACAATCATCCCTGCAACGCAGACACCCTTGCATGGTGCAAGGGTGCCTGCGTTGGCGCATGGCAGCCAATTGTGTGCCAGCGCTGGGGAGATCTCAGGAATGCTCCATATTGTTGTAAATATGACACATCCCTTTGCTTCCAAAGTAACGCAGCACGGTGCAGCCAAATGGCTTGCAGCATCGTGCTGCGTTACGTTGTTGTAAATATGGCCCCCTATGTCTACTTTGTTACCACAAAGAAGAGACATGATCGTTATTGGTTTGGGCCTGTCTAAGGGAAGGGTGCACATCTGCCAAGCTGACACTCGAGTAAAACAGCATCACTATAAAGCAAGAAGTCCAGATTCTAGCTCAGGAACGTGTATTTACTGAACCACAGACTCAAAAATCAGGAAGGCATTTTCTGCACAGCGGAATAATAAAGCTTCTTTTTCTGAGGGACTAAGTGGAGTCATCGCTCTACTGAGCTTGTCAGTGACTATAAAAGGCTGGGCTGGAGAACATGCAGGAAATTACTGAATGTAGATAAACGGTATGGAATATAGAATTTAGTGGGGGTGCAAGGCTAATCATTTGCTTATGCAGAGTCATTTATTGAATTATTTTCAATGAGAAGTAATGATGTCCATGAAATAAGGGTCATAACTCGTCGATAGTTGACAAATTGGCGTAGCTAATGTGTCACAGACCCTACTGCAAGAAAGCTAAAAAGAGTGAAATATAGCAATAATCAGGGTTGAATATGTGATGTTACATCGCATGCGATACATCGCATGCCATTACAATGCGGTCGTTACAACGACCGCGTTGTTACATAGCATACCATTACAACGCGGTCGTTACAACGACCGCGTTGTTACATCGCATACCATAACAACGCAAGTCGTTACAACGACTTGCTGTAGATGGCGCTTTATGTTGAAATAGTATAATTTACTATTTCAACTCCAGTCTGTACAACAGTAGGGAAGGTGTTGGATTTTAAATCCAACACCTTCTGCCCCCTACAGCACGTCGTTGTAACGACTTGAGTTGTAATGGCATGCGATGTATCGCATGCGATGTAAAGGATGTCTCCCTCAGGGTTCAGTGGCCCATCAGGCTTCAGGGCTCTGGCGCCACTGCACCTGCTGCAATGACGGATACTACAGGCCCGAAGGGACAGCTTTTTCAAGGCATTGTAGCTTATTTTCTTGTACTCTTTGGTCTCCCGGGTGGGTGGTTCATTTTCTCGATTTGCTGTGAAGTACCCCAGGTGGGCACCCAGTGTGCATGGCTTCTTCTGAAACACTCAGGCCCTCACTTAGACCAGGCCAGCAGGTTTGAAAAATTCGAACTGTGCGGAGAGTGGTTTTCTGTGCATTTACCAGGATTTCTTTTGTAAGTGGTATTACCAAATCAAAAATAGTGCTTGTAAAAACAGACTGCTCATTTTCACCGATAAATGTGGGATCTCATTCATAAAAAAACATTTCATGCTTTTTCCCCATTTATGTTTACAAATTTCGGGAAGTTACGATGACAGGTTGCGGTGAGTAAATTATTGGAAACATGGTAATACCGCAAATGATCCGGCAATTTCTACGTGAAGGCGCCGTCCTATCAAATGTTTTTTGGAGGACTGGCCATCTGTGGATCATATTAGCTAATATGTGGGGCACTATCTGGTTGCCTTACTACAGTTTCATTTGTCGTCGGCTTTATGATTTTATTTAGAAATCAGTCACTGTCTGGGGTCGTTGGACCCTCTTTGGGAGGCGTTTGGCCAGTGTTATCTCAAGTGTCTGGGAATGTAGTGTCTGTTTTCTTCGAGATATGCGCACTCTACTGATGCCAATTGATTTACTGTCGTTTTGCATTTTCTCCGCTCCAGTCAATGCAGGGTTTTCAGTCATGAAGGCACTCTGAACATGTTTACAGGATACTGTGTAGGTAAAGTGTAGTGACAGCAGTCATATATAGTTCAGTCCTCTCAGGGGCCTAAGCCATGTGTTTCCATATATTTCAGTCCTCTCAGGGGCCTAAGCTATGTGTTTCCATATAGTCAGTCCTCTCAGGGGCCTAAGCTATGCGTTTCCATATATTTCAGTCCTCTCAGGGGCCTAAGCTATGTGTTTCCATATAGTCAGTCCTCTCAGGGGCCTAAGCTATGCGTTTCCATATATTTCAGTCCTCTCAGGGGCCTAAGCTATGTGTTTCCATATATGTCAGTCCCCTCAGGGGCCTAAGCTATGCGTTTCCATATACTGCAGTCCTCTCAGGGGCCTAAGCTATGTGTTTCCATATATTTCAGTCCTCTCAGGGGCCTAAGCTATGTGTTTCCATATAGTCCGTCCTCTCAGGGGCCTAAGCTATGTGTTTCCATATAGTTCAGTCCTCTCAGGGGCCTAAGCTATGCGTTTCCATATATTTCAGTCCTCTCAGGGGCCTAAGCTATGTGTTTCCATATAGTTCAGTCCTCTTAGAGGTCTAAGCTATGTGTTTCCATATAGTCAGTCCTCTCAGGGGCCTACGCTATGTGTTTCCATATAGTTCAGTCCTCTCAGGGGCCTAAGCTATGTGTTTCCATATAGTGCAGTCCTCTCAGGGGCCTAAGCTATGCGTTTCCATATAGTCAGTCCTCTCAGGGGCCTACGCTATGTGTTTTCATATAGTTCAGTCCTCTCAGGGGCCTAAGCTATGTGTTTCCATATACTTAATCCTCTAAGGGGTCTAAGCTATGTGTTTCCATATAGTTCAGTCCTCTCAGGGACCTAAGCTATGTGTTTCCATATAGTTAGTCCTCACAGGGGCCTAAGCTATGTGTTTCCATATACTTAGTCCTCTAAGGGGACTAAGCTATGTGTTTCCATATAGTTCAGTCCTCTTAGAGGTCTAAGCTATGTGTTTCCATATAGTCAGTCCTCTCAGGGGCCTAAGCTATGCGTTTCCATATAGTGCAGTCCTCTCAGGGGCCTAAGCTATGCGTTTCCATATAGTCAGTCCTCTCAGGGGCCTACGCTATGTGTTTTCATATAGTTCAGTCCTCTCAGGGGCCTAAGCTATGTGTTTCCATATACTTAATCCTCTAAGGGGTCTAAGCTATGTGTTTCCATATAGTTCAGTCCTCTCAGGGGCCTAAGCCATGTGTTTCCATATATTTCAGTCCTCTCAGGGGCCTAAGCTATGTGTTTCCATATAGTCAGTCCTCGCAGGGGCCTAAGCTATGCGTTTCCATATATTTCAGTCCTCTCAGGGGCCTAAGCTATGTGTTTCCATATAGTCAGTCCTCTCAGGGGCCTAAGCTATGCGTTTCCATATATTTCAGTCCTCTCAGGGGCCTAAGCTATGTGTTTCCATATATTTCAGTCCTCTCAGGGGCCTAAGCTATGCGTTTCCATATACTGCAGTCCTCTCAGGGGCCTACGCTATGTGTTTCCATATATTTAAGTCCTCTCAGGGGCCTAAGCTATGTGTTTCCATATAGTTCAGTCCTCTCAGGGGCCTAAGCTATGCGTTTCCATATATTTCAGTCCTCTCAGGGGCCTAAGCTATGTGTTTCCATATAGTTCAGTCCTCTTAGAGGTCTAAGCTATGTGTTTCCATATAGTCAGTCCTCTCAGGGGCCTACGCTATGTGTTTCCATATAGTTCAGTCCTCTCAGGGGCCTAAGCTATGAGTTTCCATATAGTGCAGTCCTCTCAGGGGCCTAAGCTATGCGTTTCCATATAGTGCAGTCCTCTCAGGGGCCTAAGCTATGCGTTTCCATATAGTCAGTCCTCTCAGGGGCCTACGCTATGTGTTTTCATATAGTTCAGTCCTCTCAGGGGCCTAAGCTATGTGTTTCCATATACTTAATCCTCTAAGGGGTCTAAGCTATGTGTTTCCATATATTTCAGTCCTCTCAGGGGCCTAAGCTATGCGTTTCCATATACTGCAGTCCTCTCAGGGGCCTAAGCTATGTGTTTCCATATATTTCAGTCCTCTCAGGGGCCTAAGCTATGTGTTTCCATATAGTCCGTCCTCTCAGGGGCCTAAGCTATGTGTTTCCATATAGTTCAGTCCTCTCAGGGGCCTAAGCTATGCGTTTCCATATATTTCAGTCCTCTCAGGGGCCTAAGCTATGTGTTTCCATATAGTTCAGTCCTCTTAGAGGTCTAAGCTATGTGTTTCCATATAGTCAGTCCTCTCAGGGGCCTACGCTATGTGTTTCCATATAGTTCAGTCCTCTCAGGGGCCTAAGCTATGTGTTTCCATATAGTGCAGTCCTCTCAGGGGCCTAAGCTATGCGTTTCCATATAGTGCAGTCCTCTCAGGGGCCTAAGCTATGCGTTTCCATATAGTCAGTCCTCTCAGGGGCCTACCCTATGTGTTTTCATATAGTTCAGTCCTCTCAGGGGCCTAAGCTGTGTGTTTCCATATACTTAATCCTCTAAGGGGTCTAAGCTATGTGTTTCCATATAGTTCAGTCCTCTCAGGGGCCTAAGCTATGTGTTTCCATATAGTCAGTCCTCTCAGGGGCCTAAGCTATGTGTTTCCATATAGTTCAGCTCTCTCAGGGGCCTAAGCTATGTGTTTCCATATACTTAGTCCTCTAAGGGGACTAAGCTATGTGTTTCCATATAGTTCAGTCCTCTTAGAGGTCTAAGCTATGTGTTTCCATATAGTCAGTCCTCTCAGGGGCCTAAGCTATGCGTTTCCATATAGTGCAGTCCTCTCAGGGGCCCAAGCTATGCGTTTCCATATAGTCAGTCCTCTCAGGGGCCTACGCTATGTGTTTTCATATAGTTCAGTCCTCTCAGGGGCCTAAGCTATGTGTTTCCATATACTTAATCCTCTAAGGGGTCTAAGCTATGTGTTTCCATATAGTTCAGTCCTCTCAGGGGCCTAAGCTATGTGTTTCCATATAGTTCAGTCCTCTCAGAGGTCTAAGCTATGTGTTTCCATATAGTCAGTCCTCTCAGGGGCCTAAGCTATGTGTTTCCATATAGTTCAGTCCTCTCAGGGGCCTAAGCTATGTGTTTCCGTATAGTGCAGTCCTCTCAGGGGCCTAAGCTATGCGTTTCCATATAGTCAGTCCTCTCAGGGGCCTAAGCTATGCGTTTCCATATAGTTCAGTCCTCTCAGGGGCCTAAGCTATGTGTTTCCAAATAGTCAGTCCTCTCAGGGGCCTAAGCTATGTGTTTCCATATAGTTCAGTCCTCTCAGGGGCCTAAGCTATGTGTTTCCATATAGTTCAGTCCTCCCAGGGGTCTAAGCTATGTGTTTTCATATAGGTCAGTTCTCCCAGGGGCCTAAGCTATGTGTTTCCATATAGGTCAGTCCTCTCAGAGGCCTAAGCTATGTGTGTTCATATAGTTCAGTCCTCTTAGGGGGCTAAGCTATGTGTGTTCATATGGTTCAGTCATCTCAGGGGCCTAAGCTATGTGTTTCCATATAGTTCAGTCCTCTCATGGGGCCTAAGCTATGTGTTTCCGTATAGCCAGTCCTCTCAGGGGCCTAAACTATGTGTTTCCATATAGTCAGTCCTCTCAGGGACCTACGCTATGTGTTTCCATATAGTTCAGTCCTCCCAGGTGGCTAAATTATGAGTTTCCTGCGGATAAAAACCTATCCACAGCCCCTAAAACAAGAATGTTTTGAGTTTAGTTGTAGATTCAGTCAGGATTTCTTCTGCTTGCAAAGATGCCTTAAGGTCATTGCAGGGGCCAGATAAGGGTGGGGGTGCTAACCAGATGCCTGAACATAGAGTTTCTCCAGGCTTGATCTGGTGCTGTCTTTGGTGCAGGTACCAAGCAGTTATTGCAAGCCAGAGGAATGTTCAGTTTTGCTGGAAGGTGCAACATTTGTCTATCCTGCCACAAACAGTTCCCAACAACAAATTATTTCTTATGTATCACTCTCTTAGGGAGCGACTACCGTCAATAGCTTGATTTGAAATCTGGTTAATCCTAGGTACTACATCACAGCAGCAAAAATCAGTTCTTTTCCACTGGAGTGAGTGATGTCACCCAAGGAAGCGCTCTCTTCCCTGATGTGTCCTCTGCCTTGCCTGTGTGTCCAGTGACCTGAGTAAAGAGGGGGAATGGCCAAAGAAAGTCTTCCGTCTTACCCGCCTTCTCCCACCTCTCCCAGGCAGTGCTTAATTTGTAAAACATTAAGTGACGGGGCCCTTGTCAGGAGGCCACTGCAGCCTACACCACTCATTGCCCCTGCCAGCACAACCGATGACAGTATCAAACCGGCTATTAACCATCACACGCCTACAAGTGTGACAATTCAGACTATTCCAGGCCTCCAGAGGTATAAGATTAGCATGGGCAGCAGGGAATAGCCATTTTTTACGTATTTTGAATTAGTAAACAACTGTTGTTGTGCTCACTCTAAATCACACAAACAGCCCCACTAAGTGGCAGACTGTCATAAGAGCCAGTGCTGCCAATTTGATTTGATTTTATAATTTTATATCGCGCTGAATCACCCCGAGGGGTATCTCTGCGCTAGCAACAGCAAGCTAGTCTTAAACTAAAAGAGATATGTCTTCATGAGCTTTCTGAAACGGAGAAGGGGCATTTCCATGCGGAGGTAAAGGGGGAGACGGTTCCAGAATGTAGGAGCTAGGTACGAGAATGCCGTACTCTAGGAACAGAGAGAAGTTTTTTTGATCCTGATCTAAGAGAGGATATGGGATGATACATTTCCAGTTTCTTAGTAAGATAGTGAGGACTAAGTTCGTTTATGGCCTTAAAAATCATACATCCTGTTTTAAATTGTACTCTTTTCCTAATTGACAGCCAATGTAGTTCCTGCAGTAGAGGCCGCGATAGAGTCCTAGCTGGAGAATCGGTTACCAGGCGAGCGGCCGTGTTCTGAATAACCTGCAATTTATCCAATGAGGTGGCATGAGCAGAGAGAGGGAGAGCATTACAATAATCAATCTTGCTCATGACCAATGCTTGAATTAAAGTCTTCCTGGTGGAGAGTGGAAGCAGTGGAAAAACTCTTCTAAGTAAACTTAGAATGTGATAGCAAGACCCAGTGGTATTAACGTGGGTTTGCATCGTGAGTTTTTTATCAAGCTTAATGCCTAGGTTTTTGACTACCTCTTTAGGAGCAGGGGCTTTACCCAGCTACTCAGGCCACCATCTTGGTGACCAGCAGATGTCTGCACCTCCGAACAACAGGATCTCAGACTTCTCAGAGTTTAACTGGAGATAGTTAGTTTTCATCCAGGAGGCAATAGCCATCATGCCCTGAGAGAAGATGATTTGTATATCGGATCTCGTTTTATCGAAGGTGAGGAGGAGCTGGGTATCGTCTGCATAGGAAATGGGGTTAAACCCCAGATCCCTCATCAGTTTAGCCAGAAGCGTCACATAGATGTTAAATAGAGTAGGGCTCAAACATGAGCCCTGCGGGACGCCTCTGGTGACCTGTGTGGGAGCTGATGAAAAAGGCCCCATTGACACTGCCTGAGTACGGCCAGACAAAAAATTTGACAACCAGCTTAATGCAGATCCCTCCACACCAATCTCCAGAAGTCTATGTAGGAGAACTTGATGGGAGATAGTATCAAAAGCTGCTGATAGGTCAAGCAGCACCAAAAGTGCCGCTTGACCTTGATCCAGAGTGCAGAATTAAGTGCAGGTGCCAAGCACCAGAAACCACCGGCTCAAATTAAGCACTGCTCTCAGGTTTCCACAGGTATGATGGAGGTGGGAGAATGTGGATGGTGCTCTGACTTCACCATCTGCTCTCTAGAGCCGCTGTCATTGCGGGCCCTGGCTCCCCTCTCTCAATGTGAGAGCGGAGAGCACAGCTTTGGGGAAGAAGGGGCAAGGAATGCACTTAGGGTGGTGCAGGAGTGTGGTGGGGCAAGAGGTAGGGGTTTATTTTTGTGTACGGAGAAAGATGAGGGGAGGAATTCCGTAAAAGGTGGAGTGGGAGGGTGGCAGGTCACATGCTAGGGACTTGTTTTGTGGGTGATGGGTGAGAGACTAGAACCACAGTGGGTGGTGTGGAAAGGTGGCAAGATGCCAGGTATGGATATTTATACTGGAATTGGGAGAGGATGGCATGACACAATATAATTTTCAAAATTTTGAGTGGTAGAAAGAGGCCTAACGTCTATCACATTACTAATTTACCCTGTGCTGCTCATGTGAACATGGGTCGAGGATGTGGCGCGCATATGCAGCACACAATTGTAGTTGACGAACTGTGAATAAAGAGGATATTTTTCACCTCAGGATACTGAGTGATGCCATAGACAACTAAACCTTCACTCTCATTGTCTGTCTGATGTCACTTAGAAAAGTAGCTATATTTGCATTTTACAAACCGAAGTATTGGAAGGTATAAAAACGAATATATTGTAAAAAAAAATGTTAGTGACTATTAGCCTATAGTACTGTGATATAAAAACAGTGAACAATAAAAGTAATTGTGCACTGGCATGACATCACTACTGTGGGCAGATGCTTTCGACTGATGCTGTAGTTTCTGAGATACCAAAAGACACTTACTGCTGTTCACCCAGTGGCATAGCTAGGCCATATGCCGCACGTGGTAGCTCCTGCGTTTGCGTTGGCGAAATCTAGAAGAAGCGGGGTGCTGGCGATTAATGCGGCCGCTGACCTCGATGGCCGCAAGTAATAGCTGGGGGAGGCCCACCGGCCACCGTCCCCAAAACTCGTGCCACCTGGGGCGTAATGCGCTCCCCCAACCCCACTTGTTATGCCACTGTGTCAACCCAGCCATCTCTTCCACTCCTTAGTCTCTTCAACCCAAAGGTAGCAGAGGACAGACACAGGCTTGCAAGTCATCAAGTATGAGCAATGAGATGAAAACAGAGAAAAGTGTGAAAGGAGAACAACCATTCTATTTATTTTTGTTTGCTCCAAGGAGGTCACTGGACCAGTTGTTCGATTCACAAAGAAAATCGGGAAACAATTTGTAGATATTTTCTCTTCTCGGGGTCAGAGTTTCATACTTCCAGAAAATCACAAAAGGCCCCACCATGTTAAACCTTGTCATCTATCCCTGTTGCAGTTTTCTACATCTAATCCTGGAAATGTTTTGTGAACTATTTTTATTTTATGTGTGGGTATTTGAACAATGGATAAATCTCCATAAGGTGCAACTTTACCTCAATAAATGCAGCTGGGATTATCCAATGGCACAACTTTTTTTCTCCACAGCAAAGATAGTTTCCCACCAAGAAAAAACACCTTCTCCTGCACCCCATGAAGTTTGGTGGTGTTGCTTTCCCCTTCCCACTCTGAAAAGGGATTTACTCCTGCTCTTGTCAGCAATGCATCTCCAATCCATCTTACAGTAGGAAAGCGGTTGGAGGGAAGTTTGTGACTGGGTCGATATCAAGTTTAAAATGGACACTCCTCGCCCCTTATGTGGAATATTATGCTGCTATGGGGCATATTAAGGGGATGTAACAGGATTTATGTCTACAAGGATACAGAGGAGGCCTTTTCTCTGTTATGTATGTTAAAATAACTGCACCCCCCTCACCACATCTTCTGCAATGCTGGTCCAGGGGAATATTAAAGGACAGGGTACACATGTAATATAGCCCTGTGTACCTAACTACATTTTGGGTTGCTTCACCACCAGATGCAAGGTGTTTTCCATCTCGGGGTTCTGAGGGTGTCACAACCAACTAGAGCTGCAGTTTTTATATCTATGACACACTCTGAATCTCTAGGGGTAAAGATACTCAGACCTAAGAATGATTTTTGTAAATCTTTAGCACTGGCAAAGGATTTATTGCTAGTTAAAGCTCTACAGCACTGAAATACGTTTTTGAAAATGCTATATTTCTATCAATGTACAATTATATTTTTGGGGATTACCAATAATGGGTACTCCAGGGGCTGCATGGATACAGTACACTGTCCCACTCTGTGCTGTGACACACACTTATGTTTGTTCATCAGGCACAAACCAGGTAACTGGACCGTATCACAGCAAATGTGCCATTGCCACTGCAGGGGTGAGCCCGCACCTGCACTAGGAACAGTAAAATAGTGAAAGGGGAACTGGCTGTTTGAAGCGATAAGTCAGCCTTTTAGTGTGCTAGCTGGAATTGGTTTGACTTTCAAAGGAACGATGTCTGGGCGGTTCCCAGGACATACGTCTCACCCTTCTAAGGGGCGCTGTTGAGGGCAGCCGTGGCCCGTGGAGGGAGTTCCGTGGGGCGGTAAGGCAGGGTGGGGGGTTCTAAAAACCGGAATATGGATAATTGCAGGTAAGTAAACAATTAAATAAATAAAACTAATTTCGTAGCGCGCGCTGCATCGCATTTTGCGATGCAGGGTGCGCTACGAAATTCGTTTTATTTAATTAATTGTTTACTTACCTGCAATTATCCATATTCCGGTTTTTAGAACCCCCCACCCTGCCACTCCCCCCCCCCCGCCCTACCGCCTCTCGGAACTCCCTCCACGGGCCGCGGCTGGTTGAGGGGCTCACTGAGTGTGCACCACCTCTATATCTCTGTGCCTTTGCACAAGCATGTGTAATACGGCACGGCCTCAGAAGCAAAGTGTTCTCTCATTTGCATAGGGCCATGTCCCCATACTAACGACGGAACGCCCCCTTGAGGCTGCACCAATGCAAATGTAGCACCAGCATGATCTATATTACACAGCGGTCTGAGCAAGAGACCCTTATAAAAACCAAAATGGGGGCACAAAAAGTGGGTGCATATGTCTGTTGCCTCCAGAAGCATTTTCTATATGGCACAAGGGGCGTACAATGTAGGATGAGGAGGGCTGGATCCATGGCAGATTTTCAAGTCGGCTACTGATTTTCTAACTGAGCTCAATTTAGATCCATTATATGTAAATGTATTTAATGTGTGAATCGTTTAATGGCTCTGGTGTACACTATACCTGTTCCGATTCATAGAATGAATTTCTAACTCATTTATGTATGTAGTTATTTTGGAGTTTTATGAAGCTCTAAATGGGTATCTGAGCAATTTACATAAGTACAGTTACTATTACATACAAGAGCTAATCAAAGAACAGTTGTATAGGTTTTGTTGCGTAAAAATAGGTTAAAGTAACATTAGCTAAACAGTCGTCTAACAAAAGAGATCCTACAGATAAAATCAGTATACATACAGGCCCTTTTCAAAGCAAAATTAGAGGGCCATTTAAGAGAGGTGCATTACATGTCTAGATTAAATTATTCATTGCATGAGGGGACGTGCTCCTTTTCAAAAATAGCCTCCAGATGACTCACTAGGGTAAGCAATGAGTGGAACAGACTAGCTTTAATCTATTTGTAGTTTTAGGTAGTGCAGACTCGACCCAAGTGAGAAACAAGGAGTTTTACAATAGAACAGTTACAAAACAGAATAAACTATTGACTTGTTACATTACATTTTAATGGGTTAGGGAACAGACAAATATCAAAGGCAGATTCAAGATAATAAACTCCTCAGCCACATCTTGGCCAAAAAGTGAAGGAAGAGTCAGTCTACCCCTTTTCTAGGAGGTGACTCCCCTTCGGCATTGCACCGTCACCTGTCCAGTCCAGGCTCTGTTACCACTTATGTTGTCAGAGACAAGGAAGTAAGGGTTCAATGGAGGTTCAGTCCAAAGTCATTAGTTTCATTCTGGCTTTTGGATTCAGATACATATGTATTAAAACATTCCAATCTTTATTGTTGATTAAGGATTTAAAAGGGCAGATGAAGATGAAAGGTGGTGATGGAATATAGTTAATTTTCAAGGGGCATTTAGTTATTCATAGGCTGAGATTTCTTTTAAAAGACTGGGTTGGAAGGGGGTGGCCATTTTTCCTTCCAACATGGCTGCCACCATTGGACAGACGTTTTGTGTACCTAAAAAAACGACACTGCATGTAAGGAGATTTTTTGCTATAGATTGGAGATTGCTTTCCTTATTAGTCTATCTTACATGGTAGCGTTCTGCAGCCCCGGTTTAGAAGACGTTGACATAATCGGTCAAAAACCCTGATTGGTCTGCTAAATTAGCTAGATAAAAAAACATATAGTGACACAGTATTCCCGAATGTGCGATCTATCCTGTTACTGAAGAAACAGATTTGTATTTGAAAAGTAATTTGAAGACGAAGGCTCGTGCAATTTGGTGCATCGAAAAGACTGCAACAGCATGACATTTAATTCCCAGCATGAGGTATTCATACGGTTCAGTAAGTACAATCCTTTACATGTCATTCTGCAGTGGGCTGACAATTTAACACTAATAAGCTCTTGTCAAAGTCTTTTATCTGTCAGTGTAATTGCTATACTATTCGCAACTCCAATTTAAACCCAGGGGAAGAGGCATTGTTGATTTACCACTTCAAGTATATTTGACTACACACTCTTGCCTTTTACACATACATCTATTTTACCTCGTATTTCTATCCAAATTTGCAGTACCCACTATCCCTACATTTAAGCCCAATACATGTATTAATTCCAATTGGATCAAATAACCAGGGAAGATCAAAGACTAAATCATTAAGGAAGGAACAGTAGAGGGTATCTCTTGGAAAAAGACCATTAGCTTAATATGGCACAATTAATGTATTTATTTATTTATTTGTTTATCTGTTTGTTTGTTTATATGTCTGTTTGTTATTTATTTATATAATTAATCTCTAGCAAGCACATTAGATCAGGGGTGGTTCCTCCTCTATGGCTGAGGAGTGTCGCCCCACTGGTGAAATGCCAGCAGACAGAAGAAAAGAAATGACAATAAAACTACTTAATTGTCATTTTATTTTTCATTTCCAGTCTGCAAGTCTGGTGCACGGTGGGGCAGGGCCAGGTCTCAGCGTCAGCAGCAGGGGGGAGTGGTGGCAGGTACTGAAAGTGCACATGTCGGTGTTGCCGGGTGTCCACGGCCAGCCAAACCGACATGCGCACTTTGATATCTCCAGGCTGTTCCTTGGAGATATTAGCAGTGCTCAGGACAAAGGCTGGAGGGTGAAACTGGCCTGCTCAGACCAATCCCAGCTCATCTCTGATGTGGGAGTATGAGAGAAGCACTGGGTTTGTGTGGGGAATCTGGGATCCTGTGCTCCTGGGGATTGTAGTGCCAGGAGCAACGAGGCACGGCACGGCGTGGGAGCAGACGATCACGGCAGCCGGGTGTGAAAGGTAAGCGAGTAAACTATTTATTTTAATATTTTTACCCCGTGGTGCCCCTGCTCCGCCCCCCCCCCCTGCCAAGTCGGATTGGCAGCAGCCGCTGCTCTATTAGATTGAAATTGTTACAGGACATAAGGACATCACTACTTGTTTTTTAACTTTTATGAGATGATGTGGGCGTGGAGTAGTGGGCAAGGGCAGACAAACATATGAAAGAGTCCATCCTTTAGACCCCATAGTTAAATCAAAATATAAAAATGCCCTTGCCCAACTTGCATTTCCATTGGATGTGCTTATGCTTGAGGGGAGAGGAGGCTAACGGCAAATCAGGCCTGATTCACAAAGGTATACATCCTTTTTTGGGTAAGATTGCGATTTTTTGCAATTCACAAAACAATTGACCAGAATATCTTTCCGACTGCCTGTCTTTTTATGTGCTGAGCCTCTGCCACAAATACGGAGACTCCGCAGTCTTAAATATATTATTTGTAAAATTCCTTTCGGAATTGCAAAAGATCATAAACTTACACAAAAGTGTAAGTTTACCTTTATGAATCCGGCCCATAGTGTGCAAGTGGCAATTATACCAGTTTTATAACAGTTGTTTTCAAAATGTTGTGCTTAATATTACTATTGTATCATAACTTATTCTTATTTTTATTTCATATACCTTGTACTATGTTTCTTTGGTTCCTTTTAACTCCTACTGTAGGATGTACTCTTGTTTTTCATGTATTTCAATAAAGCTGCATTAATTTAAAAAAAAATAAAAAATTTGGTAACCTTTATCACCAAATAAGCGATGTTGTTCAATACGAGTGGAGAACCATGATTAGGATATGTGCTTAGCTCTCAATTAGCAGCAATGTAAAAACGGATGTGAATGCGTTCTTCAAACACTGTCATTGTGCATATATATATAAGGTGGATTTTGATTTGCCTATTACCTTTGACCTCATGGACAGTTCTTCACAAGACTTGGCAGTTACTTAGTATAATCAGCTAAGGTCTGCCATGCTAAATGTTGTGCAGCTATGTGGAGGGGAACAAGTAAATTAAATTATTTTGCCATCTAAGCTCCCATAGGGAAGTCAGCTCAGGCCTACAGCAAAAACTGCTGAACAATTTTCTCCAAATCTCACTTGATTGTAGAGCTTTACTCAGAAATCTGTTTTTGTCGGTTTTTGCGTTAATCCGTTCAGTGGTTTTTGAGATATATAAGTTTGGAAAACAATGACTAGGTGGGATTGAAAGAGTTAACACATTTATAGATCTTGCCGCAGATTGTGACCAATAGAAGACTAAACTGAAAATTATAAAGGCATCCCATTGGCCGATAGAACTTTACGCACCCATTTGGGTTGGCAGACACAAAGCCGAGGCTGCAGACCCGACAACACTGATTGACTGGCTGCAACAGCAAAATTACTTTTGCCACCCCCAGTCTTGCAACAATAGAAGAAGCACAGTTTCAGCATCCAAAAAGAATGCCACATAAGGGCCTACTTTATGCGCAAACTGACCAACAGGCCATATCAGGAAGACCCTCGATATATCACAAATGTCCTTGTGTAGGAGTCCGCTGGCTAGTTTCCAGAGCCTGAACTCGATTTACTTAAAAAAGCGTCAGCAGTTCGCTCCTTATCCCTATTGACTATGGACTCAATACTCCCAAAACAACTACACCACGAACTATGGAAGCCATGTTAGGTGTATCAAGTTTGTGATGTTGTTTTTGAGGCAGTGGACTGCTGGCATCATTTTAGGTACAGTCAGAGGGCAGCCTGCAACACTAATCTGTGTACTTCAGACACGCTTGAGTGGCATTTAAATTCTAAAAAAAAATAAACTTATCAACATTGAAGAGTAACTCTAGGTGTGTCCTGCGACCACTTTAAACATTATGGGACCATTCTTAATCAGCTAAAAAAATGTTTTACTCTGTGCCGGATGCGCAGACCCTCTCCCAATACTGCATTTCTGGCATGCCTAGCAAGGAGGGCTGTACTTCTTCTGACATCCACAGATATCCACGTCTTTGGACTATTTTAAATTTTAAAGACCAATCTGAGAAGCTGATTGGCTGCAAACTAAGGTAATCTTGCTCAACAATAAAAAGTACCACTTTCCTAGCAACCAGTAGCAGAAGACCAATCTGCTGGGAGACAAGAAACCAGGAAGTATGTTTCAGCAATATACCACTGCATTTCCGCATAATATGGTACAGAGGCCGTCCTGCTAGGAGTTATATGCAAGCTCTCCCAGGTAAAGCTGAACTGGGGGACAGAAGCCACTACTCCTTTCAGCACATCCTCCATGCAGAGACTTCCACATTCAAAGCGTGAGGGAGTGTTGCATGGGGAGAGAGCTTGAGTGGAGGCTGGGGCTGAGGAGGACGCAATATTGACAAGCGTACCAGAATAGGTGTTCCAGACAGAATGAGGAGGAGACCAATCCACACCTAAGAAGGTTCCGTTTATAATTTATGGTATGTAAGGTGCATGTCTGGCTTGGGGACAAGAGCAAGTGGATTATGGAGGAGGAGCAGATGGAGGAAAACGACAGCAAGTTCCACCAATAAAATACAATTAGAAAGCGGCTGTCTGCGACATTAATTGTTAATGAAAACTGAAAAAAACACTAAAACTAAAAAAACTAAAAATAACTTGTTCCTCAGAATCATCCACACAAAAAAACAGAAAAAGAGCAGGCCTCTATTAACTCATAAGCCCTGCAAAGCTGCCAATGACAGCTACACTAAAGTCAGGCTCTGTGTCCAACGCCCTATGGTTTGAAGTTGAAGGCTCTGTTGCTGGCCCTCTTGGAGGGCCTTACACAGAGGCCACAGGCCAGGCCCTATGGCCACACCGCACTGTGCATGACTAAAGGACACGTGTGGTTCTCGGTGTCCACCCCAGGCCACATCAGCCAGTTGCTGTTGTGTATAAACGAAGGTTGTGCATAATGTGGGTTGACCACTCATGCAACGGCGGCTGCTCTATTATGGTGGAGGAGCGTCGCCCCACTAGGTTTCAGTAGATTTAAACAGATGAAAAATAAAATGGTAATAAACCAATTTTATTTTCATTGTATTTTTCTTCTTACCTGCAGGCTGACAGTGAGGGCGGGGCCATGCACTCTATATGCAACAGTGGGGAGGAGGGGAGGAGGGGTGATGGACTCTACTAAGGGTGCATGGCGGTTTGGCCGTCCATCTTAGGCCGGCCAAACCGTCATGCGCACTTAGCATTTCTCCAACCGTGTTGTACAGCCGGCCTGAGAAAAGCCACATGCTCTCAGGCACTGTCTGAGCGGCAAACCAGGACGCGCAGACCAATTCTTCTACTGCTCTCATGTTGGGAATAGTGAGCAGCATAGGATTTGCCATCTGGGAGCCAGCGCAGTGTGTACCAGCCCTGGAGTTGAGAATCAGGAGAGGAGCAATGTGCAACCACAGTGGCAGGTAAGTAAACTTTTATATTTTCTGTCCTCATTTTTGTATCCCCTAACACCCCCCTTCCCACTGCTGCCGATTCCCGAGCAGCTGCTACTGCCCTTGGGCAGGTTTGGTGCCGGCCTAGCCGCAGGTCAGACATTGTAGGCAACCCTTGCAGCACATGACCCAAGACACTGTGCAGCGGGCATGGATGCACATGGTGAGTTAGACACATGGCCTGGTCGAGCATCATACTACAGTCCTAGAAATTAAAAGAAGAAACACGGTTAAAAACCGAGATTTGGTTCTGGCTTTAACATTCAAAACCACTGAAATTTATGGTCTGCGATGCATATAACGAATGCCATAACTCACATCACCCGCCTAGCTGAAAGGACACATTTGCAAATGGCGCAGGAAAACAAAGCACCCTAGCAAGAGAAAAACATGGTGAGTAATGAGCGTGATGCGGTTTGTTTTGCATACCAAAACCATAGCTTAAGGCTTGATTTATACTTTGGTATACGGCCTAGTTCATCACAAACATGACAAAAATCCTGTCTGCCTTATTACATATGTTATTATATCTAGAGCTCATGGTTTTATGGTATTTATTTTTTAACATTTCCGTCTGTACTTATCCATATTTATTTTTGGCCGCTCTTACTGGTATTTATCCATATTTATTTTGTTTTAAGAGACTGAATGGAGTCGTAAAATGGTATATTTCCACATTTATTTAGCATGTGTTTATACTTTGATGCTTGCTGTGTTTTGGCAAATTAAGCAGCCAAATATAGTAAAACACTACACCTACAGGTAAATATCAGCATTTGACTACAAATATATGTTAACATACACCTGTATTTATGGCAATCTCTACCTTTTTTTTTAACTCCCCATGCTGTCTATCCGCTCTGCTGTTATCCCGGAATTCACAAGAGACAGCATGGATCGTCACTCAAAATAAGCACAATTTCCAGTATTTTTCCGTATTTAAAAATAAATACAGACCGGAAAGATATTGTTTTCTGTCTCTATTTATCTGTAAAAATCAATAAAAACTGAAAACTGGGAGCCTTAATTATATCCTAGGCCACTACTAATAAGGCCGATGGTATATCCGTCACATAGTAATGGAGTAACCCTGCTGCCACACTCTCTAACAGGCCCTACGTTGTTAGTCTGACTGCTTTGTAAATATAACTAGAATTCTGAGATGGTAATATAGGACCATATTACGCTAGCCATAATTTTTATTTTTATATATTGTATGTTTATTATGGGACAGTTAGCCTAAAAAACGCAGTTTTCTTTAAAGTGGGCACTAATGGCAATTAAAATATTTAAGTGTTGCATATTTTTCTTACATACATTGTTATTTAAATGAAAGGGTGAAGTCATTGGATTTATGCGATTCTGTGGCTACAGTCTTTACCACATAAGTATTGGTTTAAGACATTTATCATGTGATTTTCCACATAATTTGAATATTTTACAGCTTTCACCCCAAAAATGTATTTCTAGCTCAAAGGGATGAAAATAACACTGTTGTGTTATGCGCCATTTAATTTGCAATCGTTGATGCAGATGCAATGGTTTGGTTCTGTACAGCTTCTCCCTGCACCCAGGCTCATTGGCCAAAGAAAATGCAGTCATAGATTCTGGAGACAAACACGAACAACACGCCCCTTGAAATTCAAACTTTGTTTGAGTTTTTCGAGATTCCTCCTTCTATTTTTTGTGGTTCTCATGATCTTCTCAACAACTGGCTTGGAGTTCTCCTATTTAATGTTCTCATTTATACATTTCTCTCTCAGTTACAGGGTATAGGCCAACTTTCTGGGGTGTGCCCTGATTCCACTAAGTTAGAGGTGTGAACTTCTTTCCCAGCTGGGGCTCTAAAGATTTTGGCATAACACAGGTTTGAGAATGGGTCTTGAACCACTTGCAAATATTTTTGTTCCATGACAGATTGCAGCAGGTCTTGAATGATATAGGCGGTATTCTGGCAAAGGTAGGCAGAGAAGAGTGAACATATAGGAAGTGTAACCTATAGTGTGACAGTTGTTTTGTGTCTCAGAATATCATGCCACCTTCCCACTTAAAAAACGATTGATCAGCCGCAGCCCGTGTCGGTAAGAGCGGTGGAGAGGTGGGGATGAGTGCAGGTGGGGGGCAGGGTTCGACAGACGCCCATGAGGGAAAATTAATTATTTATTTATTTTCCCTCTTGGACATCTGTCGAAATCTCCCCCCACCCAGCCCTACCGCTCTTACCTACACAGGCCGCGGCTGCGATTGATTCTGTAGATTTGAGTGGCAAAGTGTGTCCCCACAACAAACCAATTTCACTCTCTTCCTTTTCCCCTTTCTCCTGGGTTTTCACATAAGACTTCTGTGTGTATTTAGAGGTCTAAGTGAATTGCTCAAGGGCAACGGGTGATTAGGTTACTAGAGTCATGACACCCCTAAGGTTGACTGGGGTTACCCTATGACAATGAACTTGCTTAAAAAACATTTTTTTAAATTTTTACTAGGGCAGTCAAGCAGGAGGAACTGGGTTTTGTGGGCAGTTTTGAATTTTTGACATTAGTAAGTAGAGCAGGGGAGTTGATGTTCATTTGCATGCAGGGGAAGCCCAGTAAGTGGAAGGCTCAAAAACTTCAGCCCCAGATGTGTTCATAGGCAAGGCTTTCACGTTATATCTTGCCTCCTACCTGTCTCTGGTGGGTGATATCACTAG
Organism: Triturus cristatus; assembly: GCF_964204655.1. Classification (NCBI taxonomy): domain Eukaryota; kingdom Metazoa; phylum Chordata; class Amphibia; order Caudata; family Salamandridae; genus Triturus; species Triturus cristatus. The sequence continues at coordinate 887,710,816 of NC_140594.1, forward strand.
GTCCTGCCTGCCTCCATGCCTCCGCAGAGTTCTTATCTCATGAAGCTCTATACTTACTACACTCCAACTGTGCTTGTTGGTTAAATCTCCCAGTTCTGAATTTGTAATAACACCTTAGCTCCTGGTGAGGTGTCCTGTATGTCTCAAAACTGATATACAGACCTTTCTACATATATTAGTGAATGACCCTAGTTGTGAAGTGTTTTATGATGAACCTATCATCATTCCAGCTTGTCCACTGGCCTGTACTATTACGTGATGAAGGTGGGACGGCTGAATGAGTTCCACCTGACATCCAAACTACCTCCAGTTGAGCTTGGTTCACACATTCTGTGACACAAGATTCTTTGGGTTGAGTGTCTTTCAATGTTCGGGGTTTTTTTCTGTGTGAAAGTTACCCTTTGGTTGAGTGAGATTCACGTGTCAAGCAAGTTAGTGCTCGCTATGAACATAAGACGAAAATGGGTTTGAAAGATACCCAGGATGAGCATGTTTATGAAGTTTTCCTCTTAAGTGAGAGTTCATACCCACAACACATTGTTACGCGTGTGTAGTTGCATGTACTGGTCTGTAGCACTGAATCTATAAGCATAAATCTCTATTGAGCTGGGTTTAGAGTTTGATAGTAACGGAAAATCGTCCAATGTGAGTCAATGCTACACATGGAGTGGTATCCACAGGGGGACTATTTCCCCCCATACTCATAGCATGAACATTTAGCCAACAAATGTTCTTCTTGATGTTGTGTTTCCTCCTCAATATAGAGGTATTAATTCAAAACATACCGCCAAATCAGGTCTAATATCCTACCTCAGTTTTTGAGAAAAGACTTAACATTATTTCTTTAACTACTAAGGAATCCCTTGTTGTGCAATAAAAAGGCCCTCACCCACTAATCGTACCCTGCTTCATCATCGGGCTGCTACTATACTTCCTGTGTTAATGACAACACAGGAAGTGTAAGCGACTACACTTCCTGTGTTAACGACAACACAGGAAGTGTAAGCTAGTTCACTTCCTGTGTTGATGACAACTCAGGAAGTGTAGTAGCAGCCCGTTGATGAAGCAGGCCACGACTAGTGAGGGCATTTTTATACCACAACAAGTGATTCCTAAGAGAGTAGCTTCCATTTAGGTCCCTTTTCAATACCCCTTATATGTGTGTGGCATTTGAATATTGGGAGGAAGGTTGATGAATTAATACACCTTGCCTCCTTTTGTGTTAAGTGTAACCATTTAGTTAACATCAGAAAATCATAACCAGTCTGTAAAGAACATAACTCTTTTGCAAGGCAATTATTTCCAGACACTTAAAGATCAGGAAGATATATATTGAAATTAAACATGCTTTTAGGACTACCCTACCAGTTGCATTGGTTGCTTGAATAAGGCTGTGCATTCAGTGCCATACATCCTACATTAGTCAAGTCAAATTCTTTATTTCCAAGAAATACATTTCTTAAAGAAATATTACACATTTTCAAATTCATAAATAATACATTTTACATTCATAAATATATCATATTATATTAGAACCGGTCTTATCGATTTTATTTTATATATATATATATATATATATATATATATATATATATATATATATATATATATATATATATATATGTATATACATCACGGATACCACACAAATATTAAATTGGAGTAGAAAGTTGCCTATGTCAGTACTACACTCCAAATTTATTAATGGCCAGGCCACACTGAGGCAGCATATTTGCACAGGGATGCGACTGGTGCAGTTCTCTGTGCTATCCTGCCAAATATACTGATTGCAAAAATGCTGCTTAGAGGGTGAGTGGGTGGGCGGGGCTGCTCTGCACTCGGAGCAGGGCAGGGGAGGATTGGTTTGTCCACTCCTAAGTGCGCAATGACTGTTTGGTCGGCCCTCTCGGGCCGCCCAAACCAGTCATGCTTGCTTCCCCCTTCTCCATGTCGGCTGCATTACAATGTTTTACCCCAATATTCCATTGAGGCCAGTAATCTAGCCTTAGAGTCCGATGTAGTGGGCTCTACCACCATTAAAGGCCCGTTCCAGCGTTAAAGGCCCGAGTAGAAGGCAAGGGCCTTTAACAAGGGAGCGGGCCTTTAATGGCCGGTGAGCACGCTACGGAGGGCTCTAAGGTTATTAGAACATTCTGACCCTAGAGGACAGAATGTTCTAATTTGTAAAACAAAGACCTCACGGAGCTCAAGGGGGTTGAAATTCCCTCTGGATCCATGAGGCCTTTGTTCACAGCTGTTGCTGTGAACAAAATATTGAAATGTTGGAGCACCGGTCTTCTTCCAGCCATCAGAAGCCCGGAGCACTCCAGTGTTTTGAATGGAGCTCCCAACATTCCAATGTTCTAATAGGAGATAGTGGGCCCATTGTATTTATGAGAGCCGTGTCTTTACTGCAGATCTGTGTTATTTTCTCCTGGAGATTGAATCTGCTCCAAAGCAGGCCTAAATTTGGGAAGAAATCCAGAGAGAAAATAAGAATTTCCAGGAAACTGGTGTGAAATCCTAGATTCACCTAGCAATTACTTATTTCTAATGGGACCCTTAGGGTGCACCTCACAATCGCTCGCTAATTCTCCCCAGAATTTACTGAGACATTGGTTATTGGTGTCATCATGGTGTGGACCAGATTTTCTGATTGTGAAAAAATTGCATCGTGTTTTTGCCATTGAATAGCTACTGCTACATTTGCTCTTTCAGACATGGTAGAACAAGAAGAAACAACATTTTTGGATGTTATTCCCCATTTAAATCTAATTTTGCAATAGTATCATGATTACCAGATGCAGTAACGCAATTACAAAATGATGGCACTACTGTGAACAATTTAAACTTCTCTAAAACAACTCCACGAAAGTCACTCACAAATATGCACACCCCCTAAAAAGCACAACACTGCTTTGACAACCCTTTGGGCCACGGTGACATACCCGTGCATGGTCGGACTGCCCTATAGGGCAATCAGTCAGTGCCTGAAGGCCTGCTCTGACAGGTCATTTCTCCACAGTCAGTTTTTACTGTTCATTTCCATGACATTACCACAAACATTACCTTCATCAAGTACACATGCATCATGGCTCCCACAGTTTGGAAAACACTTATACAACGTGCCTTTACAAGTTCAAAAGAGCCCATATTTGCAAACATGGGACACTTTTTTAGCTATCTGATTCACTAATGGGGGCCAACTGTATTTTGGTGCCTGGGACTATTTTCTGTCTCAGTCCGACCGTGTACGTATGGCGGACAGTGCACTTTTCAAAGGCCACCCTGCAAAAACAATAAGGTAACACTAATGCTGTGTTGTGAAACCCACAGAAGAACAGTCTAAGCTGTTTTGTTGACTCTGTGGTTGCCTGGGGAGGTCTTTGGCAGAGGCCTGGCGGTGGTTTCATAATATGTTTACATGGTGCTTCAGCCATCATAGTGTGGAGGGCTCATAAACACGCTTAGACACAACCCAAGGAGGCAGCCAGACAAAAAGCAGCTCCCAGGCAGTGGCTGCAGCAGCTGGAAGGGACAAGGCCTTTCTCAGCTATTCTCTTTCAAGCACTGTGCACCAGCAGCCACTGCATCTGGAGCTGGGTATTCCAAAGCGATGACTCGTGTAATGAGCCCACAGAATGAAAGAAAAGACTCTCCTGGCTACAGAGGTCAGGTGAGCCGGTGAAGGAGTCCAGCTGGCAGTCTGACTACCAGATGCACCTTTCATTTGAATAGCAATGTGTCAGATCAGAATTTTCATTTTAATAATAAGGGTTCTGATACGTTGATTATCTGACCTTTTTTTATGGCTGTCTCTTGTGCATAATCTTTTCATCTCTTTTTCCATTTCCTCTTACTTGCTCTTGTAGGAATTGCTCCACTGGATTCCACTGACCACTCTTTCCCTATTCCACTGTTTTCCCCACCTCTTTTGTCCCCCCCATACACCAAGCTCAATATATTTTGTTATACATGGCTTATCTCCCTGCGACTCACACTTTACTCTATTCTAATATGTTTTGGGGTTTATATGCTCCTTGTTACCTTTTTACATATGGTATGCGTTGCCTAGCCTCTATCACTCATTGCATTTACTATTTGTGCTGTTCTTGTGTTTAAACTCCAATAAAACTATGTGAACACTAAAAATAAGGGATTGGGTCACAAAACCAGTCATGAGTAATGACAATCCTTAGGAGTAAATGCTTGTGGTAAAATCATGACTCATGATTTTCACACATTATCTTCAGTCCCAAGCAGAAATTATTATATTGCGTGGTGAAATGAGTGAAATTTCAAAATTTTCATGAAACACAACATCCACATTACATGATTTTGAGTAACTTTTTTTTACCTAAGAGCTCCCCTTGTGTGAGGGATTGCACTGCAGGTAAGCTTAACACCAGGCCACCCTTCGGCATAAAATCATAAAAATACAGATATATACAAAATGGTACAGTTGGCAAGGCAAAATACTATCTCTCCTAATAGAGACTCGTAAGGATTATTGCAGTGCATATCTTCTATCTCACAGTTTGTTTGGCTTGATCACCAATAACAAAACCTTTGGGTAGTACAGTAGAAGGGCTTAATTTGAGCCGGTGGTTCCCCTGCTCAGCACTGGCACTTAATCAACACCAGCACTTGAGCACCAGTTAAGGACACATTCATGTTTGGTTGGCACAGAGAGATTAAGTGAATCACACAGAATTACAGGATGTTGAGCCAACACCTTGACTCGAACCTGGTTCCCTAGCTTCGATGTTGGCAGCTCTGCCCATTGCGCCACATCCCACCCCACTTGTAGGATTTATTAGTTCTGTGTTAGGCAGCGCTAACAGGAGAAACTGGCTGGTCGAAGTTGCCTCCTGACAAGAGCCCTGGCACATCATTTTTTACAAATTAACCACTGTACGGCAGTCTGTGGAAGTCCATGTAACAAAATACCTGCCTACAGCCTTTAGCACAGCGTAATACCAATCCATCTGTAAAAGCCTACTGTCTTTAATGCAAGCTTTTCCCATTCATCACGCGTACAGTTCTAGAATGACAAATATGTTGAAAAATACAGCTTGCACAACAATTACCAGCCATTCTCAAGAGGGCTTAACAAGAATTATCGCAGTAAAAACCCCCAGGGCTGTCAGAGTGAGTGGCCAACGCCAAAATGCCTACTACCGTAATATGTGAGATTACATGTAACAATGTACCTGCCTATATTGTCTGTAACGCAAAGAGCTAACCAAATGTTAAGCGCTAGCTGGCTTTAACATATGCTTTTCACAATTAATAAAACAGATATACTGCCTTTGTCATAATGTTTATAAATAAGTAGGTGGGATGTATGGCATCTGACATACAATTTCCAGTGCACCAAACAGGCATATATAGCTTGTTGCCATAACCAACTCAGGCCAAAACTAACATAAACTTTTCCCAGAGCAACTTGCATTATATGATTGCAGCATTTTCTGCATATTTATGGATTTGTCTCATTTGCCACGTAATCCGTCATCTGCTTTATAATCTGCAGATTTTAACAAAATAACTTTTTTCTAGCTCAAACTGATCACAAGTTACTAAAAATGCAGTGACCTGAGTTGCTGCAAAGTTGAAGGCCTTATGCAAAGGTTGACTGCTCTTCTTTCACTTGCTCATTGCCGGATTTGGATGATAAGGTGCTACCAATGAGGTGAAACCTTTGCCCAGTGTTAACATATGAAAACAATTTACAAAAATTGTGAATTAATACTATTATAAAATGTGCCACATTAGGGCATATCATTTGGAATTTCTTGCTGCATAATTATTCTATGCTGCAGCATAATTTGGTCCTCCCCTGCCCAGTAATTCCAGTGGCCCTGGCTTTTCCACAAGGCAACCAGCATATACACAGTTAAAATGAGAAAGGTGTACAAAATTACAGATGACTAAGCAAAACTCTATCTTTGCTAACAAAAGGGACTCTGTCAGAACACACCTTTTATATCCATGGTTTCTCACACTGGGTGACCAACACCAAAACCATTGCCTTCTACGGTACTCTGTGAGGTTCCATACATCAAAATACCTGTCTGTAGGCTTTAATCTATATTAATAACAATCCACCCTTAAATGCTTATCGATTTTAACATATGCTTTTCACAATAAATACATCAGGCCTAGTGCCTTCATCATAACATTTCACAATAAACAGATCAGCCCTATAGCCATGAACATTGGCTTGCCACCATCACCAACTCAGTCCTGCTGTACAGAGTATAAACCTTGCCGCAAGCAAAACGTGCAATAAAATCAGTCTCTCTAGTGGAAGCCCACAAAGTCAGCCAAATCCAATCCTGTACTCAGGGAAACAAACATGTGGATTGAGGCTAAATCCCTTTCTCGCTCTTCTTTTGTTGTTAATCACATAAGGTTCATCGCCAGTTGCACTGTCAAACCAGACCTAAAAATCCAGGAAGATGAATGTAGCCCTGGTCTCTCAAACACAGACCTCTACTCTGAAGTCTAAAGTTAATGTCTCACCTCCTCCTGTCTTTGCGGCTGTCAAAGAAAAACAAAAACAGTAAATGACCTAGTGATCTAACAAACTTCAATGGCATTGCGGTGCCATGTGTGTTACCCTGAAAGTTCAAGCTCAGGCAGCCCTGCTCTTGCTGGCTCCGGCAGCTGGAAAAATAAACAAAATGACCACAGCTGTGTGGAGGGCAAGTACTTTGTTGTTGTTGTGGAAGCACACAGTTTCGCCCCTATCAAAACATGTACTCCTGACTACCACTACGACAATGAAATTGGTTACAGAGTGGTCTAGTGGTCGTCGTTGGTCTTTTTAAAAAACAACTGGACTGTAAAGAAAAATATCAATTAATTTTATTATATTGTATACAAAAGGTGGTGTATCACACATTCATATCAATTTTTGAACTGTCAAATTGAATGGATGTAACAATATTTTTAACTTGTTTATACGTCTGTGTGCTTTTAATGGTACGATGTATCTGGTATTTTGGAGCATTGTTTTGGTTTTAATTAACTAAACAATAAAACATTTTCACTTTCACTACCAGCATATGGGAGGTGTCAAAGCCTCTCACTTGGTGGTCAGCGTAGTAGGTAGACTAGTTGCTGCCCATAGCGGTCCCTGCGGCTGTATCGAAGAGCGGGGGTTCTGGCGATAGCTGTGGCGGCCGCCCCGCAGCCATGTGTAAGAGCGGGGGTGCTGGCAATGTCGCAGGTAAGAGCAGGGGGAAGCCACCGCCCCCAAAACTCATGCCACACGGGGAGGACCACCCCCCTTGCTAAACCACTGCTGGTGGTGTTTTTTAAATCCCTTTTTAAGTTTGATCACATGGTGTCTGGTGAGAGCTGCGCACCTACATAAGATCTCACCAGAAAGCTATGACAGAGTGAAGAGGTGGGGGTTGAGGGCTGGAGCTACAGTGATGAAAAGGGGAAATGAGCAGTGATGATAGCTGGGGAAGAAGGAGAGAGACAGATGTAAACAGAAACAGAGGGAGGGACAGAAAAGAAAAGAAAGTACAGAGGAAAAAGAAAAAGGCTGGGAAGAAAGAAAGAAAAAAATGAAAGGTAGAAAAAGTGAAATGTCTGGAAAGAAACCCATTAGTTTCACTCACTTGTACCTTAAAGGTATGGCCAAAGTAGGAGGAATTTGACTTTTCTGTCTGCCGTGAATTGTGATAAAGTTTTAAAATGTTCCCAACAATTTCAGCACATCAGTCTGTCGGCCACCTACAAGCTTATTAGATCCAGCAAGTAATAAATAACAGGTGCAAAATATGCATTGTGAATAACATTAGCGAGGGCCATTGGTTGTGTTTTGCACCCGATTATGACCCTAGTAGTAGGCGCTGGGGACTTACAGGAGGAAATAGGTTTTACACAACTTTTGCTTGTGTTATCGTCACCCCTGCGAGAGTGTTTCACAATATTACAATCATATTGAAAAGTTCTAGCAAAAATGCACTGTAGTAAGGCACTGGATCTTGAACTTACTTTCCCTATAAATGTATGGAGGTGGGGTAATGGAGGATGACACTAAAATGCTACTTAAATCAGAGCTGATGGGAGTGACAGCTGTACCATCTAGCACACGCTAAATAAACTATATAAGCATTAGTGATGTCCCAGTAAACACAATACAGCCAGTCTGAACAATGCTGAGGCGTAACGCAGGGCCACGGCAGCCCCTATGGTGCAGGGAGATCCCAACCCACCTGGCGGCCCCCCAATCTGTCAGGGGCCCCCCATTCAGTCCAAGGTTAATGAATATCTGTGAGATATTTGAGATTCAAGGACCCCCACTGCAGTGCCTATGGTGCAGGGAGATCACAACACACCCGGCGGCCCCACAATCTGTCAGGGGCCCCCCATTCAGTCCAAGGTTAATGAATATCTGTGAGATATTTGAGATTCAAGGACCCCCACTGCAGCCCCTATGGTGCAGGGAGTTCTCAACCAACCAGGCGGCCTCCCAATCTGTCAGGGGCCCCCATTCAGTCCAAGGTTAATGAATATCTGTGAGATATTTGAGATTCAAGGACCCCCACTGCAGCCCCTATGGTGCAGGGAGATCCCAACCCACCAGGTGGCCCCCCAATCTGTCAGGGGCCCCCCATTCAGTCCAAGGTTAATGAATATCTGTGAGATATTTGAGATTCAAGGACCCCCACTGCAGCCCCTATGGTGCAGGGAGATCCCAACCCACCAGGTGGCCCCCCAATCTGTCAGGGGCCCCCCATTCAGTCCAAGGTTAATGAATATCTGTGAGATATTTGAGATTCAAGGACCCCCACTGCAGCCCCTATGGTGCAGGGAGTTCTCAACCAACCAGGCGGCCTCCCAATCTGTCAGGGCCCCCATTCAGTCCAAGGTTAATGAATATCTGTGAGATATTTGATATTCAAGGACCCCCACTGCAGCCCCTATGGTGCAGGGAGATCCCAACCCACCAGGTGGCCCCCCAATCTGTCAGGGGCCCCCCATTCAGTCCAAGGTTAATGAATATCTGTGAGATATTTGAGATTCAAGGACCCCCACTGCAGCGCCTATGGTGCAGGGAGTTCTCAACCAACCAGGTGGCCTCCCAATCTGTCAGGGGCCCCCATTCAGTCCAAGGTTAATGAATATCTGTGAGATATTTGAGATTCAAGGACCCCCACTGCAGCCCCTATAGTGCAGGGAGATCCCAACCCACCAGGCGGCCCCCCAATCGGTCAGGGGGCCCCATTGAGTCCAAGGTTAATGAATATCTGTGAGATATTTAAGATTCAAGGACCCCCACTGCAGTGCCTATGGTGCAGGGATATCCCAGCCCACCAGGCGGCCCCCCAATCAGTCAGGGGCCCCCATTCAGTCCAAGGTTAATGAATATCTGTGAGATATTTGAGATTCAGGGACCCCGGGCCCTGTCATTTTGTGTTACGCTACTGGTGCAATGGTACTAGGCCACCAAACACACTGAAGCAAGGCTCGTAAGTACTGCAAGCCTGGCTACCAAAAGCCCATAATTTGCAGAAAAGTATAACTTTGGACAGAGACTTGCACCTCCAGTTCAATTTACTTTTACACTTCTTTAAATTTCACAACCTTTCTAGTAGTGCTTAATTCGAGCCGGTGGTTTCCGGTGCTCGGCACCGGCACTTAATTGTCCAGTGCTCGGCACAGGCCCTTAATTGTCAACACCAGCACTTATTTCAGCCTGCCACATGGTGGCATTGCCCATCTAATTTGGAGATGAGCAAAACAACAGTAGTTTATTAATTCAATACACTTCAAAAATGATTAATATCTGCTGCCCAAGCCATTTTTACAGCTTTGGGGGCCTGGGATAATCTGAATTGTCACACTTGTAGCATTGTGCTGATTAGTAGCTGTGTTTGTAGTGTCGCTGGCAGGGGCAATGGGTGGCGCAAGCTGCAGTGGCCACCTGACGAGGGCCCTGAGACTTATCTTTTTTACAAATTAAGCACTGCTTTCTAGTTACAGGTTTCCAGGGGTACTGGAAAAGTCAAGTGACTTTTAAAGATATAGGCATTTTCCCAATATGGACTTCTACACACAGCACAGTTCTGCACTGGGGAAAGCCATTGTTGAAGTTGTGTAAGTGTAATTTTGTTTCTCCACAGGCAATCATTATACCCAATGGAGGAACGCTTTTCCCTGCAGACCCAGTAAGCTTGAGGCTGTTGCATTGACTTCAGCCTTAAGTAAACCAAATCTCTATGGTATGGGGGTGGTTAGAGAATGCTCACAATATGTTTGTGAGAGTTCACAAACTCACAGGTCTCATCATGCTTTGTAATTACTAGGCATGGGCAAAATAGAAACAAGCATTGGCATAGCCAATAGGTCTCGCCTTTGGGACCATATAAGTGTTTAGCCATGCAAGAGTTGCTTAACAAAATACTTATAAGGTCCCAAAAGCGAGACCTATTGGCTATGCGAAGGGGCCGTGCGGCCGCGAAAGTGAAAGTGATCGCGATCAAACATCAAAGCGGCCGGGCGGCCGCGAAAGTAATCCCGGTCAAGCGCGGCGCGCGCCCGCGCACATGCACTGTAGCTCTAGGCTGGCCTGGTAGCACTTTTTGGAGCCCTCTCAAAAAGTCTCGCCTGACCCAGCGCATAGACCTAAAAAGCACTGACGCAATTTGTATAGTTTCGGGAACTTTGTGTTACGCTTGTTACGCAAAATTACTCCAGCTCACACCATTAGGCGACTTCACATAATTAAGCACTATCTGCAGTTAAAATGTACTTCAAATATGTCACTTGCATCAAAAATTACTGTGAAAACATGGGGACAACAGAACGCAAGCAGCTGTTGTTCACAGTGCGTCTGCTTTTTTGCGCTACTTTTTTAGCACTAATGTATCTTTGCATCAAAAATTGACACAAGGGCGCCTTTCTTTCTAAAACATAATGCAAAATGATGGATTTCCATCTCACATAATTATGTGTCACTTCACGCAAATTGTAGAAATTATACATAATTAAGCCAAGTAAATTACATGAATTTCACACAATCTAATTACGCCGCTGTAGCCGTACACAGTCACGCGTTACTATGCAAGTATGTGGTATTTGTAGAGCTTGAACCTAGTCGGAAGGCAGCAGGCCACTCTACAGGGCAAAGAGAAGCATACACTCACTGAGTGATATGAGACGTAGCTGGGACCTAGGAGCAGAAGTTACGTTTGTAAGTATGTGGTATTTATATAGTGCCGACATATAGCATACAATTACTCAGGAATAAAAGGACAAGCCTGGCAAGTAGAGTTTTGTGAATACCTAGCAGGCATATATCACAGCCATTTTTAGCTATATACAGGGCCACTGGAATTATGTGATTCTGGGACCGCTGTAAATTTCGCATAATTCTGGATTTACCGCATTTGCCACATATTCCATGATCTACCTCAAAATCTGCAGATTTTAACAAAAAAAAATGTTTCCTGCTCAAACGATTCAAAAGTTACAGAATATATGGCAACTCCGAATCCTGTGCACAGGAAGACTGTTTCGCAAAGGTTGACTGGTCATGTTTTAGTTGCTAATCACTGTATTCAGGTATTAAATTGGTACTAATTAAGGTGAACTCTTTTCTCAGACATTGGTATCTGGCGTAAAAAAAACAAATAAACGAAGTAGCACTGTAACAAAATGTGCTGCATTATGTATCATAATTTGCCTTTCTTGCCGCATAATTTAGTCAACCCAGCCGCATTATTTGGTCCTCTTCTGTGGCATAATTTCAGTGACTCGGCTATATTTGTGTTTATAGACCAACATCCCTTTGTCAATCGGGCCCTGCTTTTTTCCTTCATGAATCACTCTGTAGCATAAATTATACTTACTAGTATTGTTTGCTTAAAGGTACCAGTGTGAGGCTGATTAAATAGGAGCGCTGTTCCATTAGTCGTGTTGAAGCATGACACATACCCACGCGTAAAGTCTATTACACAGACTGCAGTAGGGCTGATAAGCAGTGGTTCTGCCCTATTAAACACAGAGGTCTCCTGCTAGGCGGTTCTACTGTAGCCCCATGCGATCCATGTTAATGATAGCAGGGTGTGCCTGCATCTACACAAAAGACAGGCATCTGCTGCCTTTGGTTTGGTTAGTGCAAATACCAGATACATACAGAACACTCTGGCTGATTTAAAATTGGGGAATGCCAGTGTGGAGCGTTTTGGCGCTACCTAAGTATGAATGAATGAATGACTGACTGAATGAATGAATGAATGAATGAATGAATGAATGAATAGGGTACCTCTGCGAATTATATTGCCCATGTCCTGCCTCGCTTGAAGGAGTGAGTGTACAGAAAATTCAGAAAAGGTGAGATTTGCTTTTGCCTAAATAAAGTGTGTTTTATGAGGGTGTGGGTGTGCGATAAAGCAGCAACCAGACATGACTGCTCCACCTGTAAGTTGCAGAAGTATTCTGATTGGGTAAATTCATGCATTCATCTATAAACGTGTCCATTCAGAAAGCCCTTACTACGTCTTCAAACTTTTTATCAACAGAGCCAACAACTTCTATAGCCCGCAATAATTCTCTCTGCAAGCGCTGCCTGGAGGATTTCCCTCACCCCACGTGCATTTAACCTGCACCAAGCGCTGTCATAAAGTAACGCGCAGGAGCCATGGGTGTGAACGAAGAGCAGTCCCTACCTATATTTCATGCCAGTCTGCTTGGCGGTGGACTCCTTCAGCGAGATGTGGTGCTGGGGCGTGAAGGTGCCCAGGCTGCGCGCGATGATAGCCACGGTGCGGAACCTGGCGCGCGCCGCGTTCACCACGTTGGAACCGCCGGAGTTCTGCTTGCTGTGCCGCTCGTCCCCATTGCGGCCCTTCAAGTTGTGCTCCGTGCAGGCGATGGACACTTGCATGGCTCCGCGTCCGGCCCCGGTGTCGCGGCCCGGGTGTCGAGGGTGACGGCGCGGCCAGCAGCCTTCCCTGGTCCAGGCAGGAGCGTGCTGAGCTCCGCGGTGCTCGCGCGCTCGGCTGGCTTATCCCGGAGCTTTGGTGCGCGCGGCCACTCTACCTGCAGCCGGCGGAGTCTCGTGCAGGACGGCGCTCAGCTCCTGGGATCCAGTTAAATGGATTATAGCAGTCAATTTGGGAAAGCCTGACAGGGGAGCGGATTAGAGAGAGTGTTTGCGAATCTTCGGAATATGACTGATGCTTAGAGGGAAAGGGGAGGTGGGGGTCCAGGCAGTCAGGCGCACTAAAGCCCGTGAAGCTGCCACTTCATGATTAACCCCTCCCGGGAGCCGTGCCCTGTCCGGCTGGTGCTGGCTCGCCTCTCGATCGGCGCTGCTTCTAAATCGATGCTGCGAGATGCGCCTCCAACAGTCCGCGGGCCGTGAAATGCTGAGCAGGTAACATTAGGAGGCGTGGTACCATCTAATCACGGGCGCATCCCTCCCGGAGGATGGAGTGGGCGCTCAGTCACAGTCCGCGAGAGCCCACGCGAGACCGCGGGATGTGCTGCACCTGCTGTGAGTGAGTGTCCGTGCTCTGCAGTGCTGGAGAGTGCAAGAGCAGTGCAGCTGCTTTTTACTGGGAGTGCAGGAGCAGAGAGGGGAGTGGGGCTCTCTCGTGAGAGTGCAGGAGCAGAGCGGGGCTCTCTCGTGAGAGCGTAATATCAGTGAGGGGAGCTGGTCTCTCTCGTGAGACTGCAGGATCAGTGAGGGAGCGGCGCTCTCTCACGAGGGTGCAGGAGCAGAGAGGGGAGTGGGGCTCTCTCGTGAGAGTGCAGGAGCAGTGAGGAAGCGGGTCTCTCTCAGAGTGCAGGAGCACAGAGGGGAGTGGGGCTCTCTCGTGAGAGTGCAGGAGCAGTGAGGAAGAGGGCCTCTCTCAGAGTGCAGGACCACAGAGGGGAGTGGGGCTCTCTCGTGAGAGAGCAATATCAGTGAGGGGAGCTGGTATCTCATGAGAGTGCAGGAGCAGAGAGGGGAGTGGGGCTCTCTCATGAGAGTGCAGGAGCAGTGAGGTAGCGGGATTGTCTCATGAGAGTGCAGGAGCACAGAGGGGAGTGGAGCTCTCTTATGAGAGTGCAGGATCAGGGAGGGGAGTGGTGTTCTCTAAAGAGAGTGCAGGAGTACAGAGGGAAGAAGGGCTCTCATGAGAGTGCAGGAGCAGAAAGGGGAGTGGGGCTCTCTCGTGTGAGTGCAGGAGCACAGAGGGAGTGGTGTTCTCTAAAGAGAGTGCAGGAGTACAGAGGGAAGTAGGGCTCTCATGAGAGTGCAGGAGCAGAGAGGGGAGTGGGGCTCTCTCGTGAGAGAGCAATATCAGTGAGGGGAGCTGGTATCTCATGAGAGTGCAGGAGCAGAGAGGGGAGTGGGGCTCTCTCATGAGAGTGCAGGAGCAGTGAGGTAGCGGGATTGTCTCATGAGAGTGCAGGAGCACAGAGGGGAGTGGAGCTCTCTTATGAGAGTGCAGGATCAGGGAGGGGAGTGGTGTTCTCTAAAGAGAGTGCAGGAGTACAGAGGGAAGAAGGGCTCTCATGAGAGTGCAGGAGCAGAAAGGGGAGTGGGGCTCTCTCGTGTGAGTGCAGGAGCACAGAGGGAGTGGTGTTCTCTAAAGAGAGTGCAGGAGTACAGAGGGAAGTAGGGCTCTCATGAGAGTGCAGGAGCAGAGAGGGGAGTGGGGTTCTCTCATGTTAGTGCAGGAGCACAGAGTGGAGTGGGGCTATCTCATTAGAGTGCAGGAGCAGTGAGGAAGTGGCGCTCTCTCGCGAGAGTGCAGGAGCACACAGTGGAGTTGGGCTCTCCCATGAGAGTGCAGGAGAAGTGAGGAAGCAGGTCTCTCTCAGAGTGCAAGAGCACAGAGGGGAGTGGGTCTCTCTCATGAGAGTGCAATATCAGTGAGGGGAGCTGGTCTGTCTCGTGAGAGTGCAGGATCAGTGAGGGAGCGGGCCTCTCTCATGAGAGTACAGGAGCAGAGAGGGGAGTGGGGCTCTCCCGTGAGAGCACAACAGGGAGGGGAGCACGGATGCAGTGCTCGCTCATGAGAATGCCGCGGAATGCAGCAGAGTGGATCCGCAGGGAGAGGAGTAGGGCTGTCTCAGAGGAGTGCTCCAGAGTGCAGCAGAAGCAAGCAGAGCGCGGCGTTTTCATGAGAGTGCAGCAGGCTCTCTCAGAGGAGTGCGGCGGAGTTCAGCAGCAATGAGTGAAGCATGGCTCTATAGAAAGCAGTAGCGTGCAGCAGCCGGGCAGGGGTCAGGGCTGTCTCATGAATGTGCAGCGGAGCGCAGCAGTAGCCATGAAAGCAGGACTACATCGTAGTAGTTCTGCAGCAGCGATGGAAGTAGGGCTGTCCAGACAGTGCAGCAGAGTACATAGGCATAAATAGAAGAAGCGCTCTCCCAAGAGAGTGCAGCAGTAACAAGGGAAGGAGGCCTGTCTGATAAGAGAGCCGAAGGGCGCAGCAGCAACGATGGAAGCAGCGCTCTCCTAAGAGATGCAGCAGTAACCAGGGGGGGAGGCCTGTCTGATAAGCGTGCAGTAGGGTGCAGCAGCAACGATGGCAGCAGAGTTTGTGGAATGGGGATGTGCACAGCGCTTGGTACAGGTTAACTGCACGTGAGGTGAGGGAAAACCTCCAGGCAGCCTCTGTAGAGAATTATTGGGGTCTGTAGAAGTTGGGGGCTCTGTTCAGAAAGTTTGAAGACATAGGAATGCCGGGCCCTGGGGGAAGCAGAGTCGCAGACTAGTCTTCCCCCGGGGTCATTCGCGCGAGGGTAGGACCAGGTAGGGTCAAGGGGTGGAGTTAGGGGGTGGGTATATGAGCGCAGGGGAGGAAGGCGACTTCCTCTTCCTGCGCTCGGCACCATCGGGAGGGTTTAGAAAAGGAGTGTGTGTGGAGTAGTGTAGGGCTAGGCCGGGGAAGATTTCTTGCGGGTCAGCGGTTTTTGTGTACGGCGGGCGTCGCGGTTATGGAGCGAGACGGCTGTGACGGGACGGCGGCATCGGAGGAGGTGAAGCGGGCGTTGTTGGTCCTGGGGCGGGCCGGGAGGGAGGATCTTCTGCGGCCCGGGGTGCTGGGAGAGGCGTGGGTGGGTTATGAGAGGGCTCCGCGGGCGGCCTCGGCGGGGGTGGCGGCGGCGGTACTGGCGTGTCAGGAGGAGCCGCCGCTGCCGCCACCTCTGTGTCTCTTGGGTCAGCGGGGGAGGGGGCGGGGTGCGGGCCGAGCGAGCCAGGCGCGCGGAGGCCGGCGTAGGAGCCTGCCTCCGCGTCTTCGTTTTCCCCAATTGACGTTCCAGGCCCACGAGGCGGACGGGGGCGTGGCGTCGGCATTGGCCGCGGAGGAGCGGCTCCCGGTGATTGCGGCTGCGGCCGGGCGGGCCGGCGATGTGGAGGGTGGGGCAGGTGGGGGAGTGGGGGGGCCAGGGGATGAGCTCGTGGCGGCTGGGGGGGGCGAGGTGGCGGAGGTTGTGGCGGGGGTGGGGGCTGGGGGGCTGGGGCCTGCGGGTGGGGCGGTGGACGTGCTGGCTGGTGTGGAGGGAGTGGGGGGGGCTTTAGAGTCTGAGGGGCCCCTTGATTTGTCTCGGGGGGGGTCCCGGGCTTCGACCCCTGGTGTGTCGGTTGGCGTCGCGGGGCGGCCGGGAGGGGGGGTTCCCGCGGTTCCGCCTGGAGGGGTCGTGCCGTCGGTGGGGCTCGGACAGTCTGCCTCGGGGATTTTGGAGGGGGGGTCTTTGGGTACCCGCCCCCCCCCACGGCTACCGGGTTGGTGCGCGTGGACTTGGGAGGACAGGCTGCGGGAACAGCGCCTCTGGGCGCAAGTGGAGAATGCACGGCGGGCTGAGCAGGAGGGGTGGGTGGGGGCGGTGTGGGAGGCCGAGGCGGAGGGGCCCCCGTCGCCCACGTCGGAGGAGGAGCGGTGGGCGGAGCAAGAGGAGCGGGGGAGGGCGGAGAGGGCGAGGGGGCGGGTGGGGGGGGCTGTCAGGGGTCCGCAGACGCAGGCAGGGACGGCCAGGACGGCTTTGAGGCCCGATGGTGCCGGGGCCCGCCCAGGTTTGAGCGACCTGGGGGGCGGGGGGGGGATCCAAGCCGGCGGCTGTCGGCAGAGTTAAGGGGAGTACGGTGGGGCGCAAGACGGCCCCTTACCGCCGTCAAGAAGCAGTAGGGCGGTCCGCGGCGGCCATCCCTCCAGCGCGGGAGCGGGCAGTGGCAGCGGGGGGGAAGGGGTCACGCATGTCTGGTGAACTGAATGGCAAGGGTGTGAAGAGAGCGGCGAGAGAGGTGTTGTGGGTGCCTGGAGGTGTGGAGGCAGATGTGGAGTTGGATTATGAGGCAGAAAGTGATGAGCTGGAGGACGGGGAGGTGCGGGATGACTGTGACGAGACGGGCGCAGGCAAGGACAACAGAGAGGTTGGTGTGTTACAGGTCCCCCGGAGATCGGCGGACAAGGAGACGGTAGAGACGCGGCGGGCGACCCCCTCCGGAGGACGGCTCAGCGAGCGACAGCCGACTTTGACAGGTGAGCGGGTTTGGTGGTCGGTGTGGGACGGGGGTCCCAATGGGGGAAGGAAGAAGGCTTGTAGGTCGGTTGGGGTGGGGGACGGTTCTGTGAGGGAGGTGGTGGAGGCTCCCAAGGGTGGGCTCCCGAATGAGGACAAAGCGGTTGGGGGCAAGGCGGTGGCGTCGGCGGGGGTGCAGACAGAGAAGGATGGGGGTAAGGAGGAGGTGTCGGGGAGTAAGCTCCCGAAAAAACTGCCCTACATGGGCCTGGCTATGCCGTTGGGGTCGCACTTGTCCGACAAAATAAAGGGAAAGATCTGGAAGCATGAGTACGTGGACGTTTTTAAATTACTGCATAGGGAGGTGCAGGCCAAAGAGGGCTCCAAGGAAGAGGAGTGGGAGCTGACTAGGCGGCCGAGGGTGCCGGTGAATATGGAGAATTGGACCTCGGCCTTTCTCATTTACGCGAGTATCTATTGCGAGAAGCATCCCGATAGGGCAATCGCATTGCTGAAATACATGGATATCATCAGGAAGGCTCAGATGCAGTTTGGGGGTTTCGCTTGGTTGAGTTACGATGAGGAGTTCAGGGCGCGGGTCAGTGCGAACCCCGAGAAGCATTGGGGTGAGGTGGACCAGGAATTATGGATGCAATGGATGGCGTCTACGCATTCATCCGCATCAACTCACACGGCGAGTGGTTTGCCGGTCACGTATCGGTCTTTTCAGTCGCGTCCCGCCCATACTGGGGCGGGGGGGACCACAGCACCCACAGGTGGGGCCGGACAGTCTAGCAAGCCCGGCACTTACAATACCGGGGCCTGTTGGAGTTACAATAGGGGGTATTGTTCCAGGTACCCGTGCAAGTTCAAGCACGAGTGCTCTAAGTGCGGGGGGAAGCACCCCCTTACGCAATGCCTTACACTCACCACTCCTTCCGAACAATGGCGGAATGCCAAGGGGAGGGGGCAGACTGGACAGAAGGGCCCCTACACCGGTTAGGGTGGAGGCGATGGCCCCGTGGCTCTCCCTTTACCCGGACAGGGAGGCCGCCTTGAAGATTCAGTGGGGCTTTACGGATGGTTTTCGGGTCGGGTATCAAGGTCCCAGATCACGGAGATGGGCCGACAACCTCAAGTCAGCGAAGGAATTGCCGGGGGTGGTGGCGGCCAAACTCTTGAAGGAGGTGGAGGAAGGGAGGATTGCGGGCCCCTTTTATGACTGGCCGATGGAGGATTTGATTGTTTCTCCACTGGGGGTGGTGCCCAAAAAGGAGGAGGGTGAGTTTCGGATGATTCATCACCTATCGTGGCCGGAGGGGCAGTCAGTGAACGACTTCATCGCGGAGAAGGATTCCCGGGTGCTGTATGTGTCGGTGGACGATGCGATCCGCCTTGTGCGGGTGTGTGGGCCGGGGGCGGAATTGGCAAAATGTGACGTGAAATCGGCTTTGCGCTTGCTGCCTATACACCCGGCGGATTTTGCGCTCCTCGGGATGCAGTTCGGGGGGGCCATCTTCGTAGACAAAGTCTTGCCCATGGGGTGTGCGATTTCTTGCGCCTTGTTCGAGATGTTTAGCACCTTCCTGCAGTGGGCCTTCACGCAGCGGACTGGGCACCGGGATGTCACGCACTATCTGGATGATTTCCTCTTCCTGGGGAAGGCAGGTTCGGGGGACTGTGGCAGGCCTCTGTCAGGGTTCCAGGAGTTGGCGGAGGGATTTGGGGTTCCGTTGGCGCCCGAAAAGACGAGTGGGCCGGCTTGCGTTCTGACATTCTTGGGCATTGAGCTGGATTCCATCCAATGGACAGCGAGGCTCCCGGTCGCGAAGGTAAAGGAAATTCAGGAGTGCCTCCAGTGGGCGATTGGTGAGAAACGGATTGCGCTGCGGGCGGTGCAGAGGCTGCTGGGGTTCTTGAACTTTGCGTGCCGGGTAGTCAGGGCGGGGCGGACGTTCTGCCGACGGCTCGGCATGGCCATGTCGGGGGCAGTGCTTCCACACCACAGGGTCAGGATCTCCATGGGAGTGAGGGCGGATCTGCGGACGTGGTTGCTGTTCTTGATGGATTTCAATGGGGTCTCATTGGACTTTGTGGAGGAAAACACGGTTTGGCAAATCCAAATTTACTCGGATGCAGCTGGGGCGGATGGCTTTGGCATTTTCTGGGACGGGAGGTGGTGTGCAGAGACCTGGCCGGAGCACTGGAGGAAGCAGGGGAGGAGCATTGCCTTTTTGGAATTCTTTCCTTTGTTGGTGGCGCTGGAAGTGTGGGGTTCTGAGTTTCAAAACAGGGCGGTGTTGTTCCATGTGGACAACATGACGGTGGTCGAGTTGGTCAACCGGCAGAGGGCAAGGGACCTGAGGGTGTTGCGCTTGTTGAGGAGTTTCATGCTGAAGTGTTTGCGGCTGAATGTGACTTTTCGAGCCAAGCATGTGCCAGGGGCGAATAATGACATTGCGGATGCTTTGTCTCGTTCGCAGTGGCAGCGATTCCGGCGACTGGCACCTGGAGCGGATCTGTGCAAGACGGGGCTGCCGGATGGCATTTGGGCCCTAGGGGAGTGAGGGTGGTTGACCTAGTTGAAAATTCTGTTGCTGTTACCACCAGGCGGACCTACAGACGGGCGTGGGCAGAGTTTGTCGCCTTTATGGGTTGGAGCGGGGTTTCTGAGGCTGGGTGACAGGTGGGGGTGGAGCGTGGAGTATTACAGTTTGTGCTGCACTGCATGGATAAGGGGTTGTCGGCGGCAACCATTTCAGGAAAACTGGCAGGGGTGTCCTTTTATTGCTGTGCGTTTTTTGGTTTTGACCCTACAAAAAGTGTGATTGTTAGTAGGGTGTTGCGGGGTTGGGGTAGGGAGAGAGTTGGGGGCACTGTGCCACGGGAGGCCATAACGTTTGAGGTGTTGGTTCGGTTGGTTGCGGCGTTGCCGCTCTGTTGCTATGATGAGTTTGAGGTTCGGATTTTTTGCTTGTGCATGGTCTGGATGTTTTTTGGGGCATTCCGGGTGTCTGAATTGCTGGGCACGCGGGCTGGGGAGGGGAGGAGGTATGAGGACGTCAGATTGGATGCGGGGCGCCTGGGGATTTGGCTCGGTTGGTCGAAGACAGACCAGTTGGGCCGGGGTAAGTGGGTTTGGCTGAATGAGAATCAGGGAGGGGGTGTGTGCCCGGTGGCTGAGTGGCAGGCGTTTGTGAGGGTGAGGCAGCTTGGGGTAGGGGAAATATTTTGTCACATGTCTGGGGCACGAGTGACGGCTGGCCAGTTGTTGGCGGTGTTGCGCATGGCGTTGGTGCGTGTGGGTTTGGAGCCGGCGGGTTTTGGAACTCACTCCTTTCGGATTGGGGCGGCGACAGCGGCTGCCCGGCTGGGGTGGTCTTGGGATAGGATCCGACAGATTGGGAGGTGGAGGTCAAGGTGTTGTGAGCGTTACGTGCGAAAGTGACAGGGTGGGGTGCAGGGTGTGGGGGGTTGGATGGAGCAGGGTTTGGCTTTCTTTGTGCGTCTCTAACCTCTGTTTCTCTCTTAGGTTGCGTGGGAGGCCCTGGGGCCAAGACGGTCACATGGATCGTGGGGCATTCTTTTGTGCACTGGGCGTCGAAATATGCGGAGCAACAGGTGTACGGCCGTAACCTGGGACTCAGAGGACAACTTCACGAAGTGCACTGGTGGGGGAAAGGGGGAATGCGATGGGGGGCACTACTGCCCTGGCTCGCGAAGATGGTCCCACAGAAGGGTTGCCCGGATCTGTTGATTATACACTTGGGGGAGAATGACTTGGTTCGGCTGTCGGGTTTGGCGCTCTTACAGCTGATGCAGAGAGACTTGGAGGTACTAAAGCACAGACTGGCAGGGGCTTGCATTGCATGGACGGAGTTTGTCCCGAGGAGGATCTGGAGGGGAGCTGTTAAGCATGGGGCAATTGAAAAGGCGCGTCGGAAATTGAACAGAGCAATGCGAGTTTTTTGTGGGGAGAAAGACATTAAGGTGATCAGTCACCCGGGACTACGACTGGAGGAACCACTGCTATTTAGGGATGACGGGGTGCATCTGTCTAGACTGGGGAACGCCTACTATATGATGGAGATGAGGGATGTGGTCAGCAAGCTCTGGAATGAGGCAATCTGGTGTCGCAGGGATGTGTGAGGGGTCCTGGCCTAGGGGGTGGGGCAGGTACCCGCCCTACAGGGGGCTACCTGGTTGGCGGTACTTTGGAGGGGTGGGGGGAGTCATTAGCGGGCACACCCATCCCTCGGGGGGGGGAAGAGTGAACGAGGTGGGGGTATTGGAGGCGTGAGTGAAATGGCCGAGGAGAGCCGGGAGGATGCAAGGAGGTTTGTGGAATGGTGAGGAACGGAAGGGGCATGGAGTGGTACAAAAGGGGAGTGTGGAGTGGGTGAAAGGAGTGAAGGATGGTAGAGTGTTGGGGGATAGTTTATTCATATAATGTTTGGTTATTGTTTAATGTTGTGCAGCCTGGTCCTAATAAATGGCCTTTTACGCTAAAGACACGGTGTGGTCTGTTTATTGCGCGATGCCGGGCCCCGGGGGAAGCAGAGTCGCAGACTAGTCTTCCCCCGGGGTCATTCGCGCGAGGGTAGGACCAGGTAGGGTCAAGGGGTGGAGTTAGGGGGTGGGTATATGAGCGCAGGGGAGGAAGGCGACTTCCTCTTCCTGCGCTAGGCACCATCGGGAGGGTTTAGAAAAGGCCACCCACCCGCCCTGCAGTTGAGGGTTGGGTTTCCAGGGTTGGCTACAGCGTGCCAGTTTAGGACAGGCTGCGGGGTGGCGGTACTTTGGAGGGGTGGGGGGAGTCATTAGCGGGCACACCCATCCCTCGGGGGGGGGAAGAGTGAACGAGGTGGGGGTATTGGAGGCGTGAGTGAAATGGCCGAGGAGAGCCGGGAGGATGCAAGGAGGTTTGTGGAATAGTGAGGAACGGAAGGGGTATGGAGTGGTACAAAAGGGGAGTGTGGAGTGGGTGAAAGGAGTGAAGGATGGTAGAGTGTTGGGGGAAAGTTTATTCATATAATGTTTGGTTATTGTTTAATGTTGTGCAGCCTGGTCCTAATAAATGGCCTTTTACGCTAAAGACACGGTGTGGTCTGTTTATTGCGCGAGTGCTACGCGGGCTTTTTAAACGAAGCACAGCACTACATACAGCACAGTGCAGCAGCTGTAAGAGAAGCAAGGTTTCTCGTGAGAGTCAAACTGAGTGCAAGGGTGGGGAGGAGTCGGGCTTTATATGAAGAGCACAGCAGCACGGAGACCAGGGCTGTCTCGTGAGAGTGCAGCAGAATCGACGCAAGTAGAGCTACCTTAGAAGACTGTACGAGCGGAAGCAGGCCTCTCTCATAAGAGTGCAGCAACAGCAAGGAGAGCTGGGCTCGTTCATGAAAGTGCATTCCGTCGAACATACAAAATGTGAAAGGTGGGATGTTTGTAAACAGTCTAACCACTAGAGAGCGCTCCAGGTAGCATTTCAACCCATTGTCTCTCACTCACGGTGCACTCCAGACAAAGGCCCGCCTTATGCCACTCAACACGGACCTTGCTCCTCATAGACACTGCTCAACCTGACCTGCCAGACACGGCTCCCTTCAGAAGAGAGCACAGCAACCCCAGACCAGTTTCGGCCTTATTGGGCCTCATCAGTGAGGTGCAGCTTGGATCCTGTGGTGCAGCGGGCGCGAAACCCACATCTCAGCATATCCTGGGCCACGCAGCATCTTTCCTCAAATAAACCATGATGGGAGGAATGTTTGTGATTAGTCAAAACCACTGGGAAGCACGATGGGCAGCGTTCCAGCTCATTATTTTCCACCCACTGTGCCACTCTAGACAGAGGCCTGCCCTATGCAAATCAGTACGAACCTGCTTCCCTGCTCCTCATGGGAACAGTCCATCCTAAACTGCCAGACGAGGACCCCACCAGAGAGAGACACAAGCAATCTTAGACTGTGTTTGGCCTTCTAGAAGGGACCTGGCCATGCAGTTGCTATTGCATCATGACCAAGACTGATTCGCATATGGCAAATCTCTGTCTAGAGTAGCATTTTATATAAGAAACGGAAGACAGAACAAAGCCCTTTTTATATATCTTGAACTTGACCCGGTATCGGGTATCAGAGCGCTTTATATAGCACCAGTTGCGTTTCACGAGGACACATTAATTTTTGTTAGGCACGGGGAGATTAAGTGATTTGCCCAGAATCACAGGATGTTCAGCGTCATTGCCGAGACTCGAACCCCCATTCCCCAGATTCGAGGTCGACCGCCCTAGCCGTTAGGCCAACTCCTCTCCCTGAGTGATTGACAGTGACTGAGATTAATGCACTCATTCCATTCACCTCCTGTTTGTTTGTTACAGATGCTTCTCTAAGTGTGATGGATATTCCCAGGCGTGGGTCCCGTGCTCAACGTGTGATACGACTCAAGGTACACCCTACCGAAGAGGCCCAAATAGGCTGAAACCAGTCATGGGTCGCTTCGGTTCCCTTCTGGAGAAAGCCTATGACGTTCAAGGACAGTACTGATACGCATTAGACTGTCCAGTGTGGCAAGGTAGGTGAGAAACGATGGACTGGTGGCCCAAAGTGATTGCCAGTGGCTAAGATTAATTCAAGCGTTGCATCACAGTCGAGTTTATTACAGTTGCTTTTTTAAGTGTAGTGGGTATCCCCAGACGTGGACCCTGTGCTCACAGGGTCATACAATTCAACCTATACCTCACAGATGAGGACTAAATAGGCCAAAACGTGTGCAGAATTGCTTGTGTTCCTCAGAGGGGAACCTGGTCGTGGGATTTAGGCTAGACTATTTCTATTGGAGCAAAGCCAAAGTGATTTGCATATGTCAGGTCTCCGTTTATAGTGGCGTGGTGGGTGTAGAACAATGGACAGAAATACGGCCCGGAATAGAGGTGGGCAAGCCATTGAAAGCTCGAGACAGGTTTGAGCCTGAAGCCCGGCTTTGGAACCTCGAGCCCATAATGAGCCAGGGTTTCATGTGGATTCTGCCTGCCACCCTCCCTCTACTTAGGATGTGGCTTTAAGACCAGGGTTGCTGACTTTGGAGCTGGGGAACCAGGTTCGAGTCTCGGCTTCAGCAAAACCTCTTGTGATTCTGGACAAATCACCTAATCTCCCAGTGCCTACAAACAATGTGTAATGTAACTGGTCCTCATGTGAAGCGCTGCAATACCTTTGGATCAAGTTTGCACTACATAAAACTGCAGAAAAAGATACAAAGAGGTAAAAACAGAGCCTTAACATAAGGAAAGGCAAATAGATTTACCGGCTGATTTATACAAAGTGAATCCAGAAAAGCTGGGTAAAATCGTGTCTTGCCAGCATAAATTGTGTGAATTTACACAAATATTGTATTTCACCTAAACTCCTTTTTCTTTATTATCGCATACAAAAGCACTTTAAGATATGTAAGTTCAGAACACCAGTTGTACATAAACCTGTTGCGTTTGATTTAATAGACTATAATGTTGCTCTATAATGATCTGGGCCACACACCGGGTTTAAATGACAACTGTCTTATCTCTTAGTTCACTGATGGTTCATGTTTGAAAACTATCACTAGTAATTAGTACTTCTCAGTCCAATCATTTAATATGCTCTATTGATGTCAAAGCATCCACATTTGAAAGAAATACACCTTTTTGAATTTTGAAACGAGTTTATCATATTATTTGTGATGTTTGTTGCTTGATTTCCATAGCAAACATTTGCAGGGTTCGGCTCGTGCACGGGATCTAAGAGCCGAACCAGACCTTTGGCTCGGCTCTTACTGCTAATTTGTTGGCTCGACCATCACTAGCCCCGCACGATCCCCAGTGGTTGAGATCAAAAGAAGGCAATGAGGGCATATGCTTTCTCGTGAAAGTGCAGTAGAGCATGGCTGCAGTAAGGGAGCAACACTCTCTCCAAGGAGTGCAGTAGAGTCAGTGGCGTAACGATAATTGAGGGGGCCCCCCTGCAAGGTACATGGAGGTGCCCCTTCCAGACTCTATCAGGAGCTCCCCGGCCAAAGTGCAGTGCTGAGGGGGCCCCCTGGCACTTGGGCCCCCCCGCACTGCGGGGGATGCGGGGGCCTGTGTTACGCCCCTGAGTAGAGTGCAGAAGAAGCAATGAATCATGGCTCTCTCATAAGAGTAGCAGAAGGCTTCGGCAGCAAGGGTAGCAAGACTCTCTCCAGAGGGCAACTCCCGCCGCGCGGGATGTAATGGAACGCGAAGCCCATCACCAGATTCACGCGTAAAAGCCAATTATGAAGCTGCCACATGAACAAGATGCATAGTATAGTAACTGAAGCGATGGAACTGGTGGGAAACGAGCTAGCCCCCACCTCCCACTGGTGACATTAACATTACATTCTGACTGTGCCTCAGGTCCCTCGGTCGTTAATCAGGGCAGGACCTGAGGGTGCGTTGTCGGTAGAGGACCGCGCAGAGTTCTACATAATGCAAATGTCATGACCTCTGTCACTGTGCCTGACATAAACTAGGTAATTGAACAAGCCCTTGGGTGAAATCACCAGTGACCAAGCTTACTCCATCGATGGCCGGCTCAGAATAATATCTATCTATCTATCTATCTATCTATCTATCTATCTATCTATCTATCTATCTATCTATCTATCTATCTATCTATCTATCTATCTATCTATCTATCTATCTATCTATCTATCTATCTATCTATCTATCTATCTATCTATCCATATATACATATATACATACATATATACATACAAATATGCTGTTTGATGCTGCTGCCTGGGTTACCCCTAATGTTTACTGCAGGGCATCCAGGTCAGATGTCGTGTGGCACTATTGGAAAAGGGATATGGGCTGCATCATGCCACCGCCTTGCCATATTACCTATACCTTACGTACTCACATACTCTTCCCTCAACTGTGATGTCTGCTGTGCCCTCATTTCATCAACCATGACGTACCAAGTGGGTAGATTGTAAAATAAGGGCAAAAATGCCAACACCAGTGCCAGGCCGAGTCTGATGGCTCAGTGGACTAATACGTCCACGGCAGGGACCAATAACGTGACCATATGGTCACGTGTTCGAATGCCTCTTAGCCCACTCATCTTTTCATCATCTTGAGGTCGATAAAATAAGTACCATTCAGTTCTGTAACAATAAACACCTGTTTTGTAGAACCGGGAAGCACTTGTGTTAAGTTTGTAGAAGACAAAATGAATAAATAAATAAAAATAGCAATAGAGCCGTCTGATGTATGCTGCAGTAGCATCCTTCCTCCTTCTTGTGATAATGCACAGCACCTGCCACCAAATATATCGCATTAAAAAACATTACATCTATATACTTACCTATGTATGTATTTTCAATATGTTTGTATGTTATTCTTCAGTCAATATTACTGTACTATACATAGTAGGTTTGTAGAGCCGATATTTTAGTCCTCAATATTTTTCTCGAAATAGTTTTGTACTGCAGTATTTTTACCCTCAACATTATGTGATGGGGTGGGTGCCAGTACCCTTTCACTGGCCTGCTCTTTTGCCTCAGTGGCATAAGGATAGCGCCCGCAGTCTCACGTTGTGGGGGGCCCGAGCTCCAGGAGCCCGTCTCTAGCACTGTGCACGGACGGCCAGCCCCTGGCCTGAAAGGTCCAGACTGGATCCGGAGCATGGGGGGCCAGGCCCCCTTCATGTGCTGTGCAGGGGGGCATCCTCCAGTTTTGTTACACCACTGCTTTGCCTCGTTAGCACCACTAGTCTGCCTGCAACAACAACCCTGGGAGCCAGACTGAGCCTGGACTGCAGACTCTTTTGCACCGGTTGACTCTCCAGCTTCCCCTCTGGAGCGAGGGACAGGGCTGACCCACTGAAACTGTAACCCACCCCTTTGCTCTGTGCCCAGCCATATATCGCTGGTGCACTACGAGGGTGGATCACAGGTTGGCATGTACAGCTGCACAGCAGAGTCTAGATGGCCTGGCTAAGGAGAGTCACGCCACGGTAACTCAGTGTTGGTGTCACTCTTATGGTGCAGTGCTTAATTTGTGCCAGTGGTTTTCAGTGCTCGGCACCGGCACTTAATTGGCAACACTGGCACTTATGGCTGTCTGCCACATGGTGGCTCTGTTTGCCTGACTTAGAGATAAGCACAACAACTGTTGTTTATTAATTCAAAATACATTACAACTGACCAATACCTTGTGTCCCAGCTATTCTTATAGCTTTGGGGCAGGGAATTGTCATGCTTGTAGGAGTGTGATTGTTAAGGGTTGTGTTGATACTGTCATTGGCAGTACTGGCAGGGGCAATTGGTAAGCTGCGGTAGCCTCCTGACAAGGGCCCTGGCATTTATTGTTATACAATTTAAGCACTGTGCGGTGACAGCAATGGTAGGGTAGGGCTGCAGGGTAAACCTTGGAAAGCCAATGCTGATCGATCAATATACACCATAGTGTCCCATGATTGAGTAGTGTGGCCTGAGTTTGACCGTTATATTTCATTAGCTCGGTCAGTTCTGGGAAGCAGTGCTGCCGGGTCACAGTTTTGTTATCAGCGGTCAAGTTTTTAAAATTTAAACTCGAGGCAGTGATTCAGTGATCTGCAGCTCTAACCCAGCTCATCTGATCAGGGCACAGCATTTCACCTTCTAAACTGCAGGCTTTCTGACTTCTTCAAAGACAGATGTTCTTATTGAATTCACTCAGTGGGGACTTAAACTTAATTTAATTTTAAATGATATGCAGTCCAGATGCAGAGTTGCCAAGATAATGGGGCACATTTACTATTTCATGCAATGCGGCACAGCAAGGGAACTTGCTGCGCAGCTTTATAGGGACAGAGCGGAAATGATCCATATATACAATTATATGGAGCCTTTCTGCTCTCTCTGTGTACTCTGGTGCACAGTGTAGTGCCTAGCGCCAGCACAGGCACCCTTGCACTACAGTGCAAGGGTGTCTGCGTTACGGGCAGGATTGTTTGTCCAGGAAGGCATATCCTTCCTGTACAAAAACAATCCAAAGAGGCATTTCCCTTTTTCTATGTGTGATACATAATGCATCACAAATAGAAAGAGGAAATAACGAGGAGAAAAAATGACTTATCTCCTCAATACGCTTAATCTGGGAGGCATACTGATTTGACGGGCATTCAGACAGAATATAGAGTTGGAAATGTCGACTTACACAAATATTGAGTTGGAAATATCGTGACACTGAAATATCGACAGCAAGAATATCGTGGTCAAGAATATCGAATTTAAGGCAAGAAATATCGTTTTGAAAAATATAGAAGTTATTAATATTGTTTGCAAAAATATAGTTGTTTAAAATATCGATTTTTTAATCAGTGTTATGTATGTTAGTTTATATTTTAAATGTATGAGATGTATGTTTTTTTGTATAAGTATTGTTTATGTTTTTTAATGTGTTACATTTTTTGTAGTTATCAATTTTATTTTTATTACATTTTGCGTTTTTTAGTTCCGTAGCGGGATGTGGGTTTATAGGGAAATAGGGTGGGAAGTAATTGAATTATAATAAATTCATGATTATTTTTTCTTATTAATATTGATTTAATTGAGATTTTATAGGGTTAATTGTGGGAAGTAAATCTTTTGTAATTAATTATTCGTTGTTTTTTTAATTATTAATTAATTGATAATTAATAATGGTAATTGTGTAAATGTTTTTAGGTGCGGTTTGTGGGGTTAATAGGGGTAAAGGGTGGGAAGTAATGTATGTTTAATTAATTAATAATTAGTTGTTAATTTATATTAATTTATTTATTGTAAATTAATTATGGAAATTGTGTAATTAATTTTAGGTTAGGGTTGTGGGGTTTATAGGGGTAAAGGGTGGGAAGCAATTTAGGTTGAATTAATTAATAAATAGTCGTTAATTAATATTAATTAATTGAAAATTAAACATGGAAATTGTGTAACTAATTTTAGGTGTGTGTTGTGAGGTTTACTGGAGTAAAGGGTGGGAAGTAATTTATGTTTAATTAATTATTAATTCGTTGATCATTAATGTTAATTAATTAATTGATATTTAATTAGGGTAATTGTTTATATTTTTGTGTGTGGATTTTAGTTTTATATATATGTGTGTGTGTGTACATTTTTATATAATTTTAAAATTTTAAATACATTAAAATGATTAGTTTATTTAATAATTGTTTTAAAGTAAATATATATATATATATATGAATTATTATGTATGTGTGTTTAACTTTTTTAAATTGAGGTTATTTGTTATATTTGTTAAAATGTATATTAAATCTACTTAATTATTTAAAATTAATTTTATTATTTAATATATTTAATATTTCTTTTATTTTACTTATATGTAAAAATCAATATTTTGTATAACTATATTTTTACCATAGATATTTTATTTCTCAATATTTTTGTACTTACCTGTTTAAGTATAGGGAGTCGATATTTAAGCATTATATATTTTTTCATCTATATTTTTACATCAATATTTTGTCAGTGAACCGATTTGACGCTATTGCAGGTTTAAAAACTTTTATTAATCTACAATTGTGCCAAATCCATGGGTAGATACACAGTATCGCCCATGCTCCGCCCATGGAATGATCCTCAGCTTGAAATATAACACAACGCAGAGCAAAAAGGTGCTTTGTGTTACATTTCTTTACAAAGCCACACAAGGTGATGCAAATCGCTGCTTGAGTGGCTCTGTAAATCTGAATTGCACGGTCTTGCATCATCTTCCGTGAAGCAAGGGCAATGCAAGTTCTTCATAAAACTGCCCTTAATTGTAAAAATGTCGCTTAAAACCCACTGCCCAGTAAGCGGACTGTGGCTGAAGTGAATGTAGTTAGATGCACTAGAAACACTCCCTGCAGTCACTGTCTACCTCTGTTGTGCCACTCTCACCAAATGCTATATTATGACCAGCTCTATACTATGAGCCTGCTGTCTCCAGGTTCCTCCCCTTCAACCAAAAATATTAGCTATCTTACACCTGCCCACAGATTCCTGCCACCCCTGCTTTATCTCCTGAGCTACACACTCTTACCTTGCTCTCCGATTTTGATGTCACTCTATCATCTAAACAGATTGGCCTGTTTCCTGTGCCCCATTTATAGGTTTGGCTTGACAGCGCAGCTGTTTACTGCACCTTTTGTGACCAATTCTTAAAAATATACATAGAGTGAACATGGGTTCCACCCAGAGGAGTGGTATTCCCTCACATCATGCTATAGGGTATTCCAGCTCGATTAACCGTTTCCGCCCTCGTGGCAGAGGCTACTCAACTGTGGTGAGATCCCTGCACTCGTGGTGGGATCTGTCCAATGGGAAAGAAAAGTGCGGAGGCCCTTTGTGAATCGGAGCCTTGGTATCTTTCCATCTTCCAGGAAGTGCTTTCATTGGAATGCATGAGGTACTGTTTTACATATGAAAAATAAATTCAATAATCACACGTTCTATTTGATTCTACTCAACGTCATTCAATTTTCGCTCCTTTTTTTGCCTGCTTTGGTAAGCAGTGGCGTAGCTAGAGCTTTTGCCACCTGATGCACTCCCTGAGTTTGGTGCCCAGTGATGGCCGGTGCAGGTAAAAGTGGGGTGGAGGGGGGTCGTCAGACAACGAGGGAAAATAAAATAAAAAAAAATAAAACCACATACCTTGCGCTCGCTGAAATTGCTCACCTCACCCGCCGCCCCCAAAAAAGTGCCCCCCCAACCTCCAGCTACGCCACTGTTGGTAAGACCATAGGGCATGCTTTAAAATGATAAACAGCATTCGTACCTGCAATGACTGTGCTGTATTGATGAATGCCTGTGTTTCCATATGTTGGCAAAAAAAATACAGACCTACTGGCACATGCATCAACAATGCCATTTGCGATTCCTTATTAGCGAAAAATAAGGATTCGCTAATACGGAATAGCAAAAGGCTATGCATGTAGAAATAGCTTACAAAATAGCGATTTCTAAACATTCCTTAATTGCGACTGGCAAATTGCGAGTCGCAATTAAGGAATACCTCCCCATTTATTCCTATGGGCCCCATAGGAATGAATGGGAAGACTTTCACAATTTGCGATTCCCAATTAGAGAATCGCAAATTGCTCATGGAATTTCAAGGGTGCCAGGGTGTCAAAAGGACACCCTGTTGCACCCCTGAAATCTGCATATGAGTACATCTTGCACACACACATGCCCCAAGGGCATGTGTGTGTGTAAAATGGAACTTTGAAAAATGCACTTTAGTGCATTTTTCAACGTTTTTGCTAATTATCATGGAGTTCAACTTCATGGTAATTTGCTCCCCCTATTAGCGAAATCGCTAATATTTTTACTTTAATGCATTGCATTTAAGGAATCTCAATTTGAGATTCCTTAAATGCAATCGCAATTTAAGTATTCGCAATTTAGAGATTACTTAAATTGCGATTTTTGCATTTGGGATGATGCATCCCAAATGCCAAAATACCGGTCGCAAAGGGGCAGATTCTGAGAATCTGCCCGTTTGCGACCGGTTTTTGCTTTGATGCATGTGGGCCCTAGTCACTTGGCAACGTTTGCATTATAGTCTAACAACTGCTCCCAGTTCCTTTTCGCTCTTCCCAGAGTGCACAGGGTTGGTTACAGAGTGTTTTAACACTGCACACTGATGTCTGGCGATGCCTCAAGTCATTGTGCTGGAATGTTGTCTGACTAGACCTTCTATTCATGAATGCACATGCTTGATAATTACCTGCAGCACCTCTAGTCCCTGCTCCTGGATGGCTGACAGTGCCATTCACCTCTTTCCACTACCCAGTGATGTCTGAATAGGCACTTGTAGTCGCTGCTGAGGGATTTTTTTGACATTTTTATAGCACTTATGCACTATGTTGGCCTTATCGAGCTTTACAATATAATTACCAGATTACGTACATCTATATTTTTTCTCCAGATATATATGGGGCAAAGTTCCCCCCTGCTGTACATTATAAGGCTATTAAAAGTCACTGAGGAGTTCTATGACCATATAGAGGAAGAAGGATGAAGGTCAAGGTTCTGTAAATGTTATGGAACTCCGAGGTGACTTGTTATGTACGGCAGAGGGGTACTTTAATACATACGCACAACATCACCTTTCCCACAAACCCCTTAAATCCTTTGTGCATAACTCTTTCAAATGAAAGAGAGAGCATGTTTGCAAATTTAAGAATGAAAAAAGAATCGCTAGTACAAAATTAAACACATCAAAAATATGTTTTTTTTTTTGCAAAACAATATGAGAATCAGTTTAATACAAGTCACTTTCTTAAAAAAAAGCCACTGTTTCTCAGAATGTGTAGAAACATGCAGAAAGATTCTAACCTTTCTCTAATTACCTATGGAATGCAAAAAATAAACATGTTGCCATAAATATCTCCTTTTTGCTTGTCACTGTAAGCTAGAAAAACTAAGCAGAAGCAAGAAAAGCAACATTTTGTTTTTCCTTATACAGCTGCTTTAATTATGATCCGTGACCTGACCTGCCCTTCTCCTTGGCTGCTGGCTTTGGCAGCGGGTATCGTGATATCAGAACTCGCCTGTAATTAGTTATTATAGTTGAGTTCTGATGTCATTTGTTTATTAATGGCAACTGGGCGCGTCACAAGTTGCTGATTATAAAAAAAAATATAGATTTGTTTTTATTCATCGATTGCAGAATCCCTAGTAATATATATTAAATAAAGAATCCCCTGCCATACATTATGAGAATATTGCAAGACATTGAGGAGTTTTGTGACCACATGGAGGAAAACCACCGAAAAAAGAGTTCTTTAGTAAGGCATGGAACTCTGAGGTGACTTGCAATATCCTTTGAACATACTGCAGAGTGTACTGTATGTCTTATAATACATGGTCACACAATCACCATTTGCACAAACTGCTTATATCTTTGGTGTCTCGTGCTGCTTCATCTGAAAGAAAACGTATGGCTGGAGGCATGAGGTATAAAAGCAGAAGCTGTATTGTGAAATTAAGCACACCAAAAAGCAGTTAGTAATTTCTTGCAAAAACATATTAGAATCAATTTAAGGTAAAAGAGATTTAAAAAGGGAGGTAGTTCTGAATGAGCTGTAATAAACACAAACCTTATTTCTTTTCTAAGTGCAGAAAATAAACACTTTACTATAACCGTCTCCCTTCTGCTGATCACTGTTCATTTTAGAGAAGCATAACAGAAGAAGGAAATTACGGTTCTTATTTTCTGTTTTTCAAATTACAGCTGCAATGATGATCAGTGACCTATTTTTCATCCTTATCTCTTTATCCAGGCAGCATGCATTATGACATTGCAGCGAAACTGTAATAAGTTATTACAGTTGAGAAGCTATGCTCTTTTCTTATTACAGGTGACTACAGACATCACAACTCGACTGTAATAGGAACATTAGAGACTGAGATTACAGGCTGCCATGTACTATATTGATAATAACTGCTGTAGGCATCTCTCTAGCTGCTCAGAAAAGATGCCTGGTACAAACAGTGCCAGGAACTGCATATCACTGTTCAGTTGACACCAGGGGTGAAAGTGGTCTGTCTGCCAGTGGTGGATAGAGCCGTCCTGAGAAACATTTTGTGCCCTGACATCTACCGTTTTAATTATTTTGTTGTTGTTGCTAAATAAGCACTGGTACATGCCATTCCTATAGAATCACCTTTGTAACACAGACTTGTTCAAGCCATTTTATGAATACCAGCGGCGGCCCGTCCTAATGGGCTAAGGTACCACACCCCCTCACCTTTTGGACACTGTAAAGAATGTCTGTCTCTGCCTGACAGACACTCTTTATGTTCAGGTCCGACAGCCAGGAGCTAGACATGCGCTAAATATGCAGGCTCCTGGCTGCCTGAGCAGTACTTTGTTGGGCTGAAGAAGTCACAGCTCTTGTGGGTGTGACATCTTCAGCTGGGTAAAGCACGTCGAGGCCCTCCTTCTCGTGATGAGGGGGAGCGTCACTGATTGCCGCGATGAGGGGGAGCATCACTGATTGCCGCTGACCTTGGCACTTCAGGTCTAAGCCCTGAAGTGCCCTGGGCTGGGTGTCAATCACTGATACATTGTCACAGAGAGGGGCAGGGTCAGCAGTCTCACTGACCCAATCCCACTCTGTGATGAGTGAAGTACTGCAGCCTCCCCTCATTGGTTGATCCAAGGTCAGTCAATGAGGGAAGGCAGCAGTGCAAACCCTTCTGGGACCTTCGAGGCTTAGGACGGCTGCCTTCCCTAAGGTTAGCCAATGAGGGAAGGCAGCAGTCCCTCCCCTCGTGGGATCTCCAAGGCAGAGCTGTGCAGGTAAGTATGATTTTATTTTTAATGTTTGGTGCAGGCGTGCCTGCATGAATATATGGGAGTGAGTGTTGTGAATGGAAGTGTGTGTGTGTGCATGTGTGAATGCATGACTGTGAGTGACTGTTTATGTGTGCATTTGTGCCCCGACAACCCCCTCCCTGCTAATAGTACAGGCCGCCACTGATTATACTTAAATCTGATGCAAAATAGGTTAGCAAAAGAAAACAAGTACAGTTTTTCCAACAGAGCACAAGAGGAAAAGTACCACAGCCCTGCTAATAGAGGACGAAAAAGAAGGTGAAAGACTAAAGGCACAGAGTTTTCCGACCATGGCATAAAGTGGTCAGAATTGCAAGTTGTGTAGTATTTACCCAACCCTGTAATTACCAGGTGCAATAAAGACCTTACCCTTCTTTAAAATATGACATGTCGAATCTGCCGGCATTTAGAAGAGCAAAAGTGTACAGTGTGCACGGAATTGGTGCGGTAAACTCCAAAATCTGCATGTTAATCTCCAAAAACTCAGAGTAAGTGATAATTATTACATCCGATAAATTCTGAACATGTCCCTGTTGGATTATTTGTGGATGTGATAATTATTGCATCCTACACAGGCCACTCACAACCAGGCCCAAGGAGCAAGAGAAGAATATTACCATGAAAGGGGAGGAAATCACGAAATTGAAGGCAAATGGTTAAATCCCCACAATGAGCAGAGGTGGGTTGAATGCATGAGATAAGCAGCCTCAGTTTATGATCAGCTGTGCAAAATATATGTGAACATTAAAGGTGGCGTTTCAAAAGAAATGCTGACTCAGACTGTCGCTTCATCTAAAACTGTCTCTGACTGAAAGAAAATACCATTTGTCAGCAATTGAGAATGCTATGCATAGGGCCCTGTGCAATTAACACAAACGAAGCACTGTATCTGACTCCTAATCCCCAATTTAGATCCTTTTTGAGATACATTGTATTGTATTGTAATTGCATTTATATAGCGCTTACTACCCCTGACGAGGGGATGAAGCGCTTTTTCTGCGAGTAGCATGCTACACCGGAACCATAAAGGATTAGTGTTGAATTAGTATAGTGAAATATGAAAGTTTTTTTAGTGGATCATTTATTAAATGGTCTTGTTTTGTGGCATTGTTGTAATTTATTTTTATGTGTGTGTGATTCATTCAACGTTTACTTTCTAACCCAAGTAAGCGCAGATTATGTCAGTGAGGAAAACATACCAGTGGGAGTGTCTCCGTTCTTTTTATCACGTGGTTTACGTTTTTTCAGGTAGTTGTGCTGAATTATGGGCGACCAACTAAGAGTACATATTATAGAAATCCTCAATTACATAAATGTTTGCAATATCTTTTATCATAGTGCTTCATACCCCACTTTTGTGTGTGCAATTGACAGAAAGTATGGAAAGCTTGGTTGGTCCTGCTGGTTGGAGAATTCCTGGCCGGCCCGCAGATGACAGCAGCGAGCGTTAAATTGCTCAGCCATCAAACCTTCATTTCCCACCCACTAGCTACAAGTAGTTTCCCTGTGAATTATTTCATTTCAGTGCTCTAGATTGTTTCGCCACCAAACCAGTTCTGCTCTCCACATTGATGACCATCTCTCAGCGGTTCCAGGGGCATCTGACAAGCGAATCGCGAGGATCCCATTTTTAACGTCTGAAAGCGACAGAATTATATCTTTATTTCATCACTTTTGATTCTAAGGGACTGTCAGGGTGATGGGTGTCCTGTCGTGTTAACATTAATCTTACAAATTGTCCTATAACTGACAAATCTTTCAAGCTGTTTGGAAGTTTCCAATTTGCCCAGGTCCTTCTTTGTTGATCTCTGATGACTGTGGAGAAATTGAAAGCTGTATCTTCTGACCAGTGGCAAGCTTAGAACTCATGGAAATGTTGGTGTTTATCTGCAGCATAAAAGTATGTGCATGTTTGTAGGTGTGTGGCATCGGCGAACCCTTGCCAGAAGGCAGCGGAGGGCTGTACATGGTCAAACCGAAAGATGCAGTCAATAAATAATTGCGGGGTACTTGGGTTCTAGGAGCAGAAGAGGACGGTTACTTCTTCATGATCATGGCCACTGGAATTATGTGGCAGGAGAGGAACAAATTATCTAGCAGGGTTAACTAAATTATGTGGCAAGAAAAGCCAAATTATGCAGCGTAATACGGCACATTTTGTGATAATATTGCACATAATTTTGTCTTTTTTATACAGGTTAACACTGTCTGGGCAACGTTCCACCCCATTAGTACCACTTTAGCACCCACATACAGCAATAAGCAACAAAAGGAGGACTAGTCAACCTTTTCAAAGGGCCTTCCAGTGCAGCAACACTTGTCGTCACATTTATAGTAACTGTTGATCCGTTTGAGCTAGAAACACTATCTGCTTGTTAAAATCTGCAGAATATGCAACAAATTATGGATTATATGGCAAATGTGGCACATTCATAATGTAGAAAATGCTGTCGCTGCAAAATCACATAATTCCAGGGTCCTGATCATGATGTTTTGTTCTTGAAAGTGCAGCGCCTTAAGCTGTTTCCTAAATTGGAGTAGGGCTGGGGCTGCAGTGATAGATCCAGGGTGTTGTTCCACATCCTGCATACTTAGATGGAGAAGGCAGGTTGTATATATGCATGAAGAGTTATTTTTAAAGCTAATGAAAGATGTGGGAGTTAGTCCTAGTAGGGAAGCACCAGAGTTTGTACAGAATAGCTGTGGACTCAAGACCCTTCCCAGAACTCACACTGAGCACAGATGGTATGAGAGGCGGAGAAGAAGATCAGGGAAATGTTTTCATTTGTGTGCCGCAGCTGCATCCCATCATCAGCATCATGAAGGCAGCACAAAGATCCAATGTTAGAAGGGAAGGATGATGCCCTTTGGCCAATCAACTGTAGAACACAAACCCCTATGTCTATGAAGGCACTGCCCATGCCATGTCTGCCAGAAAAGCATGACTGTGTGCTTCAAAGTAATATTAGGTATTGATTAGTAGGCAGGCCTTTGAGCAGATGCCTCTAAGATTAGAGGAGGTGAATCAAATTACCAGCATCCCTTTTTGGCATTTTACTACTTTTTAGAAACTCTAATTGTGCATCCCCATATGTTCTCTTTAATTACCCAGAAAGATCCTGAGTCGTTATCTTCCCTTTCAGAAGACACAAACCCAGAGCCACTGGAATTATACGGCAGGTGTGGGACAAATCATGCGGCAGGATCAAGTAAATTATGCAGCAAGAAAAGGCAAATTATACTGGTCAATGTGGCGCATTGGGTATTAGTATTACTTCATTATTTTGTCATTTCTACACTTGTTAAACCTGTCTGGGCATCGTTTCTACCTCATTAGTACCAGTTTAACAGCCAAATATATCAATAAGCAACAGAAAGTTTACCAGTCAACCACTGCAAAGGGCCCTCCACTGTGCGGCAAAGTGTCGCTGCGTTTTTTGTAACATTTGAACCGTTTGAAGTAGAATCAATTTTTTTTGTTAAAACCTGCAGATTATGCAGCAGATGATGGATTATGTGGCAAATGTGGCAAATCTATCATTATAAAAGCGTAGATACCCACAAACTATTGAGGACAATTGTAAAATGGCTCCATGCAGCACCAGCACTGAAACAAAGACTTCTATTTTATCATTTTATTTGACTTTTTATTCTGGTGCTTTACTGTTAGAGCACTTTATGAAATAACGACTATAGAGAAGCCAGTTGTCTTTACAATAGAGTGTATAACTTAACAAAACAATAGAAGAGATAAGGAAGAAAGGAAGAACCCTGTGGAGCAAAGCAAGGGGGGGGAGATAGTTTCTGTTGCTTCGACTGTTAAGCTAAATACATAGCCCCATGTGGATAGTGGGGAGAATGATATGCGTTACGGGGAGGTGAGAAGGGCTTCTGATTGGTTGCCTTTGCAGCAATTGAACAGGAGTGTTTTCAATTTTCACCTTAGTAAAAGAAAATTTTCTTGATATCAGATATCCTTGGCAAGTGAGTACACCTAGCTTTGGAAATTCCTCAAAAAGATTGTGGCGTTCATTAAGTCTGCAAGTAATTTGAATTACGCTGGAGTAGTAATTTTGGTAATTCCGTGTCACTCTTTGATGTGGAGCTACCAATAATAACGAGATTATGCTCTCCTGCATAATTAAGAGTAAGGTAAAAATCCTACCATGAGAGCGTATTTAGCAAACACGAGTGGTTATTCACGTTCTATTGCAGTTAGCTCTTTTTCGTGGCGCAAAATGCATCCTTATGTCCATATAGGACGAGAGGGGGCATTTTAGCACTAAGAAAGCAGCACTAAATGCAGAATTACTCTTCTTGCATAATTTTGTGTAATCTCGCTGAATTCTTAGGTTATTCCACGTGATTATTCTACACAGAACTATGTGAGTTACGCCCACCACCACTGTAATAACACAGCCCCAGTCCTCAGATGTCTGGTCTCAGGCTTTCGGGACCTGTGCTGGGGCAACAAACATGCAAGCTTCTTTTGATGATTGACTCTAAATGACCATGAGATGACAGATGAAGGCAGTTGTTATAAGATGCTGTATCTGGGAACATCTCAGTGTCATCTTCAAGAACACATGCATTTCATCCTAACAGCACACACCTGACAGCCAGCTGTGTCTAAAGATCTCTACAGTAGTGACACTTTACAACTTGTCCATAACCTCCAGATGATACTATAGTAGATGGCAATTTACAATTTGGAACAAGATGTTGAAGACTGAGTTTAGCCTAATTCCGCCATGCATCCATCACTCCAGTGTAATCAGGAGTAGATTCTTGCAGAATTCTTGATGTGGCAACGCGCCTTGTTACTAAGGGAGGGCGACAATTTCCGTTCCGCTTGCGGATATTGCGAAATGTTGACATTTTCGCGTTCTGCGCGGAACACGAAAATGTCGAAACATTCGCGAACCGCAGCGGAACGGAAATATGCAGGGCAGGATTCATTCTGCCACGATGCTCCTGTCATTAAACCTCAACAGGAAGCACTTACAGATATAAATAAAGCAGGTGCCCGAGTTGAAGGTCAAAGTCAGTAACGCATTAATCAGCACAAAAGATTCGTGAGCACGGTGGAGGCTAGGCTGGTGTGCTTTCTCCCCATATCTACCGTCAGCAATTTGCTGTAATCATTGATGGAGGTCTGTGCATCCATGGGTTTCTCGAGCGCAATCCCCATGTAGTTCCTTACACCAGGAGGTTCTGTCTCCTCATCTGCTGCTCTGGTCGGTCTCTGACCCTTTATAAACAAGAGGCATGTGAATTGCATAGAAGCCCTGCCCCACACACTGGCGTTGTGCAACATCTTTCCGTCCTTTCCCCACTATGATGGAAAGCTCACTCGAGGGACCCCGGCGCCCATCGGCGTGGTGGGAAAGTTACAGACACACATTGTCGCTGGAGACAACTCTTCTGGCCCTTTACGCAACTGTAGTGTAGGAAAAGCACTATACATTTACCCAACGAGGTAGCACTTACTGATTAGCCAGTAGAAAGTACTCCAGTTGAGTAGAGGTATTGCACAAAACGGTGGCATCTTCTTGGATAAATATGCAGGGCAAGATTCATTCTGGCACGATGCTCCTGTCACAAAAATTAAACCTCAACAGGAATCCCTTACAGATATAAATAAAGCAGGTGCCCGAGTTGAAGGTCAAATTCAGTAACGCATTAATCAGCACAAAATCTCCGCGATCAAGCGAAATTTCGCATGATCGCGGAGAGTTTTTGCCATTTCGCGTATTTTGCGAAAGGCACTTTCGCAAATTCCGCCCACCCTTACTTGTTACCAGAAACAAAAATTTGATCTTAGCATCACCATACTGAAAACTCTCCTATGGCTACCTATTGAATGTAGATTGGTCTACAAGGATGCTTGAATACATTATAAAGTCAATTGAACAGCACTCTTCCTTTTTTAACTAATAAGCTGAAATTCTCTAGAGGCGAACACTCTCGCCGCAGCCCTGAATCCCTGCCCAAAGTTCAGTATTATGCTGCGAGGCACTTATGAGAGACTGGTACGTGAATATCTTCCATTTGGAATTAGTGGAGGAGCTTGCTAACAGTGCCCAGATTATGCTAGTGAGGAAATTGAAACTGGGAGTAAAGTACTGGGCAATAAAATCTTGAGTTAATTTAAAATGTGGCCTACACTCAGTTGCTACTTAGAGTAGTGTCTCTCGCTTATGAGCTCTCAATGTGCATTCCAGGAATACAAGAGACTAATTCTTGAGCCTTATATTAAACTGTGCTGTAGAAGTGAGATTACTAAAAGTTAAAGTTTTGAAGAGGACCCCACCTACTTTACCTGACCTAAATAACCCCAAAAACATACACAAAACAACATGATAGCAGCAAAACCATACACTCCATCAAACCCTAAAACACTCAGTATCACAATATAATACACAACCCTATCTCACACACAAGTTCACATTTTCCCTATCCCTCAAACACCCAAACCCTGTATACACAAAACAGTAATCTACAGCTAGCAGTAAAAGACACTCACAAACACATGTCCAAGTTCAGAAAGACCACAACCACCTAAAAAAAATCAACATACCCTTGATTGTCTTCACCATAAGAAAGGAGTGTGTCCTGAGTGGAATCTGGCAGCCACAGGGGCAACCATGCAAACAACCTCAGCAGATGGTCCCTTTATTTGTGATGCAAGTGAAGGGAGGGTGTTTCATGAAACACCTCTGTCTGTAGTCCTTAAGTAAGTACTCATTGTGGGAGCATCCTGCCAGGACTCCTGTAACCAACAGCAATCTATAACGCATCTATAAATATGTGAACAGAAGTGTGTCCTCAGGACAAGACATATATGTGAACAGGCCCCTGGTGGGGAGAGTTGAACACTACCTATTAGGGCAGTCAGGCACTGGGAGGAAAGCAGTTCTGATGAGCATTCATGAGAAGTAGATAGGCAGTTTCATTAAAGAGGTTTGACAGCTATATCTGACAGATTTGCCAGAAATGCCACCCTGCAACGCCTGAGCAGCAGAGGAATCAAGTCAACCAGATGTGGATTTAATTGGCTGAAGTTTCAAAAGATTTTCAAGCATGGCACAGTAGCAACCAATACTCATGTGGTCTCCCAATGGTACCTTGTCATCTGCATGTTATAGGAATGGCATTGTCAATTTTTACCGCCTGTTCTTAAGGCAGGCCACAGATGTCCATTTTTAGATTGCAAATGTTTGCCTTAACCGTTCTGTGATCAGTCTTTTCCTGCATCCCTCTGTTTCTGTTTAGACGATGAAAAGAGCTTTGCCATGATGACCTGGTGCTGTGCAATGTAGTGAAGGTTTTTGCCCTGCAACTTCATGATGTGTTTTGGAAAAGTCCACAGTCTTTGTGAGTTTAACCAAGTTTGCAAATATAAAGGAAAAAAATAACTTTTAGAAAACTAGGTTAGTTAGAGAATTATCTTTCAAATGTTTTCCTGCAAGAAAATTCACACAGAGCACCATTTTTACATCACGCCTTCTCCACAAGCAAAGTTGGAAGAAGTTGAGAAACTCAATAAAATTTAAAAACTTTCAACTTCTCCAACCTTTGTAGAGCAAAGTTTAAAACTTCCCCCATCCCTGAATATTACGCATAAGCTTTAATGGCAGTTGCAATAAGATTTGGTATGTGCAGGTCTGAGAAACGGCTAGCATGAAAGGGGCATGCAGTGGATGTTGCGGTGGATGTTCCACCGCAACACCCATTGATTTTGACGCTGTCCCCTATGTACAAGGCCAGCGTACATAGGAGGCAGCGCCAAAATTGAGACCAAGAAAAACCTGGTCTTAACTTGGTGAAATGAGGAGAAATGCATTATTTCTCCTCGTTTTTGCTTTTTCCATGTGTGCTGCCTTGTGCAGCACGCTTGGAAAAAGAAAACTGCCATGGATTGTTTATATACAGGAACGTCCCCCTTCCTGTACATAAACAATCTGCAAAAAAATGCCATTTTATGGCTTTCATGCGTGACAAAATGACATTTATAGATTGTTTATGTACAGGAAGGGGGACCTTCCTACAGATAAACAATCTTTCCCCTAAACGCAGACACCCTTGCACTACGGTGCATGGGTGCCCGGTTGGCGCTACACTGTTAAGTTGATGGACAGAATGCAGAACAATGTCATACATTCAACCCAGTACAGAGATCTGGGCCTCAATCCATCGTTTTTTTGCTCACCATGCCATTCCAGTTTGAACCCAGCCATATGCTTATCAGTCTTGACTCTGTGCCTCATGGGAACTATGCCTAGACGTGGGTCCCGTGCTCTTAATGCCACTGAAATCAAGCTATCCTGGCTGAAGAGGGGTGAATCCCCGAAACCGGTCCTAGGATGCTTGTTTCCAGTCCAGGGAGGACCTGGCTTGGCAGTTCGGGCTGGACTGTTCCCATGAGGCACAGGGTCAAGACTGATTTGCATATGGCCAGGTCTAAACTGGGGTGGCATGGTGAGCAAAAGAATGATGGATTTGACTAGAACTCTTGAATGGGGGAGAATGTTTTGATTTGTTCTGCATTCCGTCCATCAATTGTGTGTCTTTTGCACACTGTTAAGTGCAGCGCCAGTGCAGGGGGGAACGCAAGGTGGCACCATATCCCTGTAAATATGGTGCAGCCTTGCGTTTCTGATGTGACGAAGTAAGGCATTAAGCCATGATGGCTAGCGCCTCACTCCACCACTTCCTCGTACATATGCCCTTTTAGGTCTATATTTTAGAGTTAAATGCACCCATGCATCCATTTCTTGGAAGCAGATGGTCTATAAAAAACTAGCTGGAAAACACAAACAGCACCCACACACTTTCTGGTCGTTTGCATTGTTCCTGTGCACTCGTGCAAAATCTTTGGCATAAACAGTAGGACATTATATGACTTGGCATAAAAGCATTAGATCAGGAATTTTACAAAGCAAGTCTAATGCAAAATTATTGAAATTACATGAGCTTAGGTTAGCGTAATGGAAATTTTGCCCTGGCCTAGCAAATACCATAGTTATGGGTAAATCTCTTACCTCACTCTAAACCATTCATGAGACTATGAGACTGTATAAATCTGCATAATTCAAGCCTTACAACAAATTTGGTGGCCATTTAAAAAAAATTCCCAAATTGCAACTATGTATTTTCCAATAAAAACAGTCATTTTAGATCAAGCCGGGACAGCGTATGCGCAGCTCGGCGCGGTATGCTGTATATGTGCTTCCAGGGACTTTGGACACCCCCACTGCTTTTGGTTGGTTAGTTGTTCTGCTTTTTAAAATTCCTTTTCTCTGGTTGGTTAATATTGTGCATCTGTCCCGCCTTACGGTGCATGGTTCCTTCCTGGTTCTTTTGGTTGGCCAGCTCTGGCCATCTCTTGTCTCCTGACTCGCACACCGTCCCCCTACCATCATTGCTGCTGGCATTTAATCAACCCAG
Source organism: Triturus cristatus (assembly GCF_964204655.1). Taxonomy (NCBI): domain Eukaryota; kingdom Metazoa; phylum Chordata; class Amphibia; order Caudata; family Salamandridae; genus Triturus; species Triturus cristatus. Next base: position 887,755,112 of record NC_140594.1, read on the forward strand.
TGCTAGTGGTTGCTGACCAATTGATTTTTTGGGTTGGCCAGCTCTGGCCATCTCTTGACTCCTAGCTCGCACACCCTCCCCTCTCCTGTCATTGCTGCTGGCATTTAATCAACTCAGTGCTGTTTGTCACTGAGACACGACATGCTCTCCTGTTCCAGCAACCCTCACTCTTAGTGCGCTGCATTGAAACATTGTATATTTTGTTTTTAAAAGCGCTGCACACAGTGCTTCATCTTTAACATGGCAGTCGTGCTTTTGTTTGCTTATTCGCAGCTCGCCAAAATCAAATTTACTAACACTATTTTTTATTTAGATTTTTGAAAGCGTGACATGCTACGCTTTCACTTTCGTAATAGCGGCCACGCTTTCCTTTTCTGCACACTGCACTTCATATTTAAAATGGCGGCTGAGCTTTTGTTTCCTTCTGGGCAGCTCGCCACAAACAACTTTTCACACACACCACCGGGTCACAAACGCTATCTTACAGGAAGAACAGCGGTCGGCAACGGTGAGGTAACTGGCACAGGATCATCTGATAACATACTATAATATATTCACTGTGGTCTGTTTTCCTTGTCTTATATGTGCTTAATGTTTAAATACCTTTCGACTCCTTCTTCATTTAGCATTTACTTTTTATTTTATTTAAAATATGCTCAAGTTTACATATATTATTTTTAAAAACACATAATCAAACCAAACCTGACTTTTTATGAATAGGTAAAAGAATTGTCATTTACAACACCAATAGCTCTAACTCTTGAAAATGCGAGACCTATTGCAGTACAAATGCTTGTTTGGGTTTGCCTGTGGCCCGTATGATGGCTTCTAGTATTTTCTCCTCAAAAGCATTTTCTTGCAGGGTATTGAACGGTGTTGCAGTCACAAGTCCAGCCGTGGCCGCAGGTCAATGGCGATGTCAAAGAGAAAGGATTGTGGTAATAACCTTTGGAAGTTTGTATGTTTTCTCAATTCATTTAGCAAAGACTTATGCAGTCTTTCCTTTTAGTAGCTCAGATTACAGTGTGCCTGCTAATGTAAAATGTTGCTGGAAGAGTAATTTTGCTGCTTTCCTCTGAGGCAGTCTGGAAGCCTCTGTGACCTGTCTTTGGGTCTGCTTTGCAGACATTTTATTTCTCAAGAAGTACTTCCTGTGATGTCCAAGTTGTTCTTTTTTCTGTCAAATCCTACCAATAGCTTAGCGATCTCAAACTTTAGGCCACGCTTGTGGTAGGCTGGGAAAAGGGTGCAACAGTTATCGCAATTCAGGGAACAGCGTGCAATTCTTTATTGTTTGATCAACAAAAATCATTACAATTTAAAACATTGGTATCATGTAAAAAAATTGTTCCTTAATCATTTTAAAAAGTTGATATGTTAATTAACTAGGACCTTTATCATTTTCCTAATTCTCTAGGTAATATACAACTGTACATAACAAGCATTTGCAATGCAATCTGTCTCGCCTGAGGAACCTTATATGTATTTAGCTATGCAGCACATTAGCCTGGGTGCAGGAACATCTACTGTTCTTTAACATGGAGGGAAAGTAAGCACCAAACTGCGTGACACGCCAGGTATGGAAACACATGGAGAGAAATATTGCCTTTCAGTGGGAAATGGTATAGTCCAAAGCTCTGTTTTTAGTATAAATTCAGGGCCTTCGGTGGTCATATCACTGAGAATACAAGATTTGAAAAAAATAATATTGTCGAAGGGTGCTCGTGAAAGCCAATTTCTATGGACTGGAATCTAGAGAATGCTAAAGTGTTTCTGGTATTCTCCTGACCTCTGGTGGTCGTTTTCTATCAAGAAAGTTAAATAGAGGCAGTTTCCAGAAAAAAAAGAAAGTGTCTCAGCAGAAAGCATTTCTGGTATTTTACTGACCTCTACTGGTCGTTTTCTATCAAGACAGTTAAATAGAGGTAGTTGAACAAGCAGAAAGCAATTCTGGTATTTTACTGACATATAATGGTCATTTTCTATCAAGACAGTTAAATAGAGGCAGTTGAACAGAAAACAAAAGTCCCTAAGTGGAAGCAGACAAGTCCTAGGGCTAATCTCCAGAGCCCACAAAGTACATACACATATAAGTATAAAGTATATACAAGAGGGCTCGAGTGCTCGACCTAAAAAACACCTCAATGGTTACATACCGTACTGGGACATCAACACCACATATGCATATCTTTATCACAGATGTTCATTGGCCATAGTAAAAGTAACATATAATGATCTTCAGGGAAAAGGATTTATTGGATACAGAAAGCCACTGCCAATTATAAATATTGACCTAAAAATAGTATAGAACATGTGGATTTTGTTGCTTACCACTCAAAAATGTGCATGTCTTATTCTTTACTAAACAGGTTTCCCCGGTAAAATTTACCAGGCAATAATGCATGGGTGACAGTACGTTTCGCTCAAATCGTAAATGGGACATGTGCAGTAACACGAGTTAAACTAAAAATTGCAATTAAACTACATAACTATAATCAGATCCTTAGAGGAGAAGTGGGGATGCCAAGCTGAGATTTAGAGCTAGGGGTATTTTAGTGCAGGGATGTGGCCTTCAGTAAGTGTTAAGCATGGCTGGACTAGAATTGTAAAAATATTGGACATTTTTAAAAATTTGTTTTTATACAGCAAAAATGATACAATATGAGGGGCACTGTGATCCCTTGCCAGAGTGTCACTCAGGTACTGATTATACGTGCCACACGAATCCTGGTCCTAAAGCCGCATAACAAGATGTATACAAAATATAGCATAGACCCAGTAGCTTACTGATACAGATTATGCTAGGTAAATCCTGGTCAAATTGCACATAGGGAAAACACACAATTCCACGTTTCACCTCTCAGAATGATACCGGCAATTTCTCCCTATGAGATCAAACTGCATCTACGTGTTTTCTCACAGTCCAAGATTGGGTGATTATTTTGTCCGTTGATAAGTACTGACCCTTGCACTATTGGTTAGTTCCCTATCCTGAGACACTTGAAATGACTACAAGCCAGCTGTGTGTTTAGTTTCTCTTGGGCTATTTTCGTACGTTACCACCCAGTAGGAGCCACCTTTCTACAAGTAGTTTTAAGTCTACTCTTAGAATTTCAACCACCATGTAGAACAGAGTGGAAAACTCTCCTGCAGTGGATTCTCCTCTAGAGTCAAATTTTCAAATAGGTATTTTTTACATTACCACTCTTTTTTTTAATTATTATTTTTATTGGCATTTATATTCATACACTTGAACATTCACATAAATAAATTCGAGATGTACTGCTATTGAACCCAATATAAGTCATTTTTGTCTGTTCGGGCAGTGGGCCTAGGACTGGCAACGTTCCATACAATACAAAGGTACTCTGGTGATCAAACAGTACAATCAAATGTTACACATGTAGCTCAGTGTACCCCACAGCAGTGTGCGGATGGGCCAAGTCCACCCCATCCATTGGTTCAGTCGTGCCTATACCAAGTCTTTTCGCAGTCCCTGGGTCCTGACAGGCATCAATTTGCAATGCGCCATCTTTAACCATTCTCGCTTAGAGCCAAGTTGTGTGTGCCATTACATAATAAAACCATTGAACTGTATCATGAAAAAACAAAATCAGTCTACTCATACTTTGTCTCTATTACTATTCCTCTCAATGCGGGGAGGCCGCACCCCGTCATGGTCCAAACAGGGGGGCATATTTGCAAGCCCCGTACGCCACATTTGCGCCGCCGTTACGTCACTTTTGTGATGTAGCGGCGGCGCAAAGCCAGCGCCATGCTGCGGGGTATTTACAACGTGACGCATCTAGGGAGATGCGTCACGTTGTAAAGCCCTGTGCCACATGTGGCCGTTCCGGCGCAGGTGGGGGCGTTCCGGGGCAGGAGCCCCTCCGAAAAGTGGCTGAGTGAAATCTAAAAGATTTCACTCAGTCACTTTTACGGCCATGCTGCATCAAAATCCTGTGCCTGCTTGAAGCAGGCATAAGGATTGATGCAGCATGCTAAGCATGGGGGCACCCCGAGACTTGCTGAAGCTGCGTCACCTTTACGGCAGCAGATGCATCACACATCTGTCTATTCTTGCCCCATGGTGCGCCGCAAGAGAGCAAAATAACTGGCGCATCCCTGCTGATATGCAGGGATTCGCCAGATATTGTAAATCTGCCCCAGGGTGGGGTCGCCTAGCCGTCAGTGACGTCAAGACCGCCCTCAAGTTACGTCAGTAATCCGCGGCTGCAATGGGAGGGAGAGGGGTGGGAGAAAGAAACCAGAAAGGGCCACCATAGGGGAAGGGCGAAGCACAAGCAAGGCCCATTACCACTTTATTGCTCAATAAAGTCCTCAATACCAATATCTTCAAATCAGACAGTCTTGAAATGTCCTTCTTGCACTGCTTAAGGAGAGTTATCAAATGCTCTGGACCGAGGATGCTTTCTGTGTTCTTGGGACATTTTAGACTGCAAAGTGCATAATATTAAGCATTCGTAAACGTTGCCCACTAGGGTTGTATCACCCTCTTTACCAGGACTGTCACAAAGGGATGAAACTGAGGCTAATTGATCTTGTCTCGCTCTTGCAGGGCTCTCTCCTGCTATAGCTCACACAGAAGAACAAAAGATGAACACATTGATAGAAATGGAAGACAACAAAGCCTGGCCAGACCTTGTAGCCTGGAGCAGCATTCATGCATGACGTTCACACTGTAATGCAATGTAGTTACATCGCAGAGTGCCAATGCCATCCCTCATTAACACAAGCATTGACAAAGCCAGTAGGTCTGGCTTTAATGTGATAACACAGGCATGCCCAAATGCACACCCTTTATGCTATGTCTGCAACCTGTCTTTTTCTGTGCCTGCTTTGTGTACGCCCTGTTTTTAATTCCCCTAGCTTGTGTTGCTATTGTTTTTTTCATTCACTAAGTTTATAAAACATTGATCACAAGCACAGGAGGTGTAGATAGGGGACTGCTCCAGATGTCCCTTGGCCCCCTGCTGAATGGAGCCCTCCCTGAAGTCTTAATGACGCCCCTGATAGTCTGCCCCCCCCCCACCCCCCTGCTAGGCAGGGTCTGCAAAGGCCTTTGTTACGGCCCTATTTATGTATTTAATTTTCTATAGCGCTATCTCGATCAGAGCACTTTACATGATCACCAGTTGCGTTACAGACGGACACATTCATTTCTAGGCACGGGGAGAGTAAGTGATTTGCCCAGGATCACAGGATGTTTAAGGCTCCTACCAGGTTCCCCAGCTTCACAGTCAGTTGCTCCAGCCGTTAAGCCACGTACACACCCTCCATTAGTGCATCTCACATTTCTAAACTCTCTAATCTAATGATGCCTCTCTTACATCCCCAAACCCGTTTCCCCTCTCTTCATATCAGTCTTCTCGTCTTCGACACTCACTCCATCTGTGCCGCCAACTGGCTGCCTCTCTCTCGCCGCAGAACAGGCATCTGGCCAGAATCTGACTAGCTAATTAACTGCGGTCCTCGGAGAAGGAATAAGCCAAACGTCGTGCCATGGTGTGCAATGAAACAAAACAGAAGGCGAAGAGAATCCCTCCAGAAACATCTTCTTAAAAAATGAATTGAACAATTTGAATAATATATTTCACACGTGTGGTGAGATCTCGCAGTCACACACACTTTGAACAATTCCTGATGCAATTCTTTGTGCAGAAAAAATCCTATAGATATGAGTGCGTGTTTTAATGCCATTTTCGGTTTTTGTAAATTTGAATTTATCTCGAAAATAATCAGATGGCATAATATTTAATTACTGGCAAGGTTATGATATGTTGCTGGAGAACGTATTCAAAATTGTTCAGCAAGCCCTTCTGTTCCCTCCTTAACTCCAAACGCATAGTGGATGTAAATCAGTATAGAATGTATAAAGCTGGATTCAACAGTCAGCAAAAGAGGAAGAGGCTCCAGTCCTCATAACGAGTTTTCGGTTAATCCCACCCAGTGCTTAATTTGTAATAAAATAAGTGTGAGGGCACTGGTCAAAAGGCTACTGCACCTTGCACCACCCAGTGCCCCTGCCAGCGCTGCCACTCACAGAACCAACACAGCTACTAACCATCACACCCTACAAGTGTGCAAATTCAGACTATTCCAGGTCCCCAAAGCTATAAAAATGGCTTGGGAGGCAGGTGTTATTTTTAATGTATACCGAATTAATAAACAACTATTGTTGTCATCGTCTCTAATTTAGACAAACAGCACCACCATGTGGCAGACTGTCATAAGTGCCGGTGCTAACAATTAAGTGCGGGTGCCGAGCACAGGAAACTGCAGGTTCAAATTAAGCACTGACTCCACCAGAAGATACTGGCTCGAAATTAATGCTACAGGGCGGTAAATCCCTATGAGTTAGCAGGGACTACCACTTGTTTCCCCTGGAATGGGGAATAACATGTGAACCTGGTAATACCAAAACCAATTTTGCATCTTTTCTCCCTTTCCAGAGAAAGAAAGGGCCCAAATATGTGCATATTTACCACCTGCTCAGAGCAACATTTTCCATTAAATAGAGATTGCTTTGCTCTGCTGAAATTATTTTGAAAAAAAACAGAAAGCCTAATGCCCTGGATCCAAGTTGGAACTGCAGAAAGTAGGATTAGTTCATCGGGACCTTCCTTACCCTGTAAGTGGTGGTGCATTTACAACCTCTGAGGCAAGTAATCACAATGGCAGTCTCAAAGGTAGCAAGGGGCAAGGCAGTGATAGAATGATGTTGTGGTGTCCATGTGTGCAGGTCATATAGTCCAGAAACAAAATCTCAATCATGGAGGCACCCCGCAGGACTAAATGTTAAAACTGCAGGTGGAATCTGTGGTCAAAATAATTATTTTATACTCTCATGGAACATGGCGTGTACCTTTTCCTATCAATCACCTTTCCCTAATCCTTAAAGAATTATTAGTGATATCAGATATTCTGCTATGTTGCGGATTTACTAAGTTTCTTTAAGATGGTTCTGTGTCAAAAATGTAGGTTTTAGTAAACAACTTTGGAACCAAAGGAATCTGCAAGATATTTGGAAGTCAAGGACTTTTGTGCTAATGGCATTCGAAAGAAAAGCATTCTAGGCACTTTATGCAGCCGAGCCTTCTACACTTACCCTTTCCCTTTCAGACAGTCATTGCTCCTTTTCTCCAGCTACCTTGAGAAAAAAGAGGAAGTGCTGCTAGTCACAACACACACTTTTCGCTCAATAAGTACCTTGAAGAAGTACATCGTAAGTACTCTCTGCTAGAATGCCTACAACAATCTCAAGCCTTTTTCAGAATTCCTGGCCATGCTTTCTAAGTATGATTTACTTTAAAGGTACTCAGCAGTGACATACAGACTAGCAGAGTGTTTAGAAACATGTTAGTTCTTTTACTCCCACCCATAATATAGATAGGATTTAGCACTTAGGCTTTCATTTCTCCACAGTGCTAGAGTTTTTTTTAATTGATGTAGGGTTTAGGTGGTAGGCTCCCATTGGCACACAAGGCTAGGATTTCTATTGGCTGTAGGATTAAGGGCTTTGGCTCCCACTGGTTCACAGGGCTAGGGTTTTTTTTGGGGGTCAGTATTAGGGCTTTGGCTCCCATGGGCAATAGGAGCCCAAGGGGCAGAATTCCCATAGGCCGGGACACCTGATCGCTAGGATTATTTAAACATAGTGTTTAGGGCATCCAGCCCGGGTATCAAAGTAAACGGTGTCATGTTAAGGGTGCTGTCTGTTTGGGCCTGTTAGGGCATGGAAAGGGCCCAGTGCCAGAACCTATGCAGCTCCACAGTTAAGCAGCTGTACCCCACCACATACAAGGTAAGATAATCATCCACTCCTGCTCTCTCTTCCACTCTCATACACAATCTTACAAAACAACACACCCCATTACATTTTTAAATGCACATATATCCACACTCACATTCTACCTATTCAAACCCCCTCCCTATCATTCCACCTACTCCTTTATGTACAATCTCACATCCATACCATCTGTCTTCTCTCACTGCTACCCTGACTAACTTCTTTGATCAATGTGGCCTACCTAACTCACTTCCCACACACCTACACTCCATTTCTACAACCAATACATCAATACCACCTGTACGAAACTGAGTTACTGGTTGAGGGAGGTGAAACGTACTCAGGTTTCGGGTTTCATACGTCTTTATTTCGATTGTTATATCATAAAAGACAATTACATAAAAAGATATTAAGGTCAATTAATCATACATGCAAATTATTTAAAACACCATATTAGTGCATAGCAATGCACGATTTAAGAAAGAATTAAACAATATTTAAAGACGCAGTATAAAGTGAAGTAAAACCCAATGTTAAAATTGAAAAAACAGGATAATTAAGAATGTCTGGCTCTAATAACCCAAGCCCACCCTAGGTACTTTGCTACCCCAATTACAACTAATTCTGAGGTGTTAGTTCTTAGTGCCCACAATGCCTCTATGCATCTTCTGATGTTCATCCGTTGGAAGATGGGCCTAATCCATTTGTACCTTGGGGCATGATAAGCGGGACAAGCAAAGAAGAAGTGGCCCACACTCTCCTTTTGATCGTTACACCAGGGGCAGTACTCATTCGAACTACCAGCCCATTTCTTGGAAAAAGACCTTACTGGCAAACAACCTACTCTAAACTGATGGTATAATTTTTTGTCCAGACTCTTGGTGATAACATCCCAGTAATTCTCCAGAGAGGGATCTAATTTATGCACCAGAAATCTGCCAGAAAGGGAAGCGCCATCGGAACACACAACGGATTGATGTCTAACTGATGCCCAGTACAGTGACTTGAAGGCTTGCTTGGAAGGGAAAACAGAACTCCCCGGGGAATCCCACAGTTGGATAAGACCCATTTCATCCAGGATTTTTTTCACTTCACAGAACCAAGGGATGTTGCTAGAACCCAGGATAGATCTTACTTCCGCAAGTTCAGTAGCAAAGAGACTTAGATCCGGCAATATCCAAATCCGTCTCCACAACGCAACCAACCGATATCGTGCCATTTCTTTGATAGACTTACAACCCATGTCCAACAAGAGAGGTTTGATTGGGGTGGATTGGGGTAGTCCTACCAAATTACGCAAAAATTTGTTTTGGACTGTTACCAAACGGGATAGGTCCAAAAAAAAACACAGGTCTGCCCCATACAGTATAGCTGAACTAATTATTACGTCATAGATCTTAAGTGCCGGTATTACCCTTTTGGTAAGAGACATTTTTTGCTCCTGGATCAAACAGCCCGTGAGGGGTGCAAATTTTAAGCGAAGAACATCAACCTGGGGCTTCCAACGTAGCCAAGAGTCTAGAGTTACTCCTAAATAAGTCAAAACCTCCACCTGTTCCAGACCAACACCATTCATGCTTACACAACTCTTTATGGGGAGATTTTTTGTTAGAACCATAAATTTAGTCTTGCTCACATTTATTTGCAGATCATTTAATTTACAAAAATCCTCAAATCTGTTTAGGGCCGTTTGGAGGCCCTTACGCGTCTTTGATAGGATTAAAGTGTCATCTGCAAAGATGAGCAAGGGAAATTTAGTCCCACCCAGGGTCGGTGCATCAGTAGGAGTGTCTGCAAAGAACTTCACCACCTGGTCAATAAACAGTAAAAAGAGGGTAGGTGCTAAAACGCACCCCTGGCGGACACCCCGTGTTACAGGGAAACTATCCGTCACCTGCCCTTGACCTCCCCACCTTACCCTAGCAAAATTGCCCTCGTGTAATCTTACCAGGAGTTCAAGGAGTTCTTGTGGCATTCCTAAGGTGCCCATAACAGCCCACAATTTTGCCCTGGGCACCAGATCGAAGGCGGACTTTAGGTCCACAAAGGCGGCGTAGATAGACCCGCCGTCCAACAGCACCACCTTCCAGTATATCAGAATATATCTGAAGACCTGGTCAATGGTGCTGGTACCTGATCTAAAGCCAGCCTGCATCGGAGAAAGGATGCTCTCCGACTCCATCCACCCCTGAACCCTGGCGAGGACAATCCTGGCAACAATTTTTTAGAGGGAGTCAATGAGACTGATGGGGCGGTAGTTTCCGGGAGCCGAGCGGTCCCCCTTTTTAAATATAGGAAGAATTTCCGCCCCCTTCCAGGACTCAGGGATCCTAGCCCCCTTAGCAATGGCATTTGCAAGCTGAGTAACGTAGGGAACCCAAAGGTGGGGGTCGATTTTAAGTAAGTCTGCCGGGATGCAATCCATCCCAGGGGCTTTTCCCGCTTGAACTGAACAAAGTGCAATCTAGGAGTCATCATTCGTAAACACCAGGGGATGACGGGGGGGGCGGCAAAGGCGCGCAGATCCCCGGTTCAACAAGAGGTTTATAGTCTGGGTCCCTAAACTGGGTTGAATAAAAGTCCACCCATGCTTCTACTGGTACATGATTTGCAGGGGTTTGGGAGTCGGGGTTCCTGCCCCATTTCACGACTTCCCAAAACTTAGTCTGGTTAGACGAAAGGCAAGCCTCAAGCAAGTTTGTCCAGTGGGCTTCGTCCCACTCCCTCTTCGCCTCCCACTGGACCTTTTTATACCTCTGGCGAGCCATTTGAATATCGGTGGTCACCCTAGACTTGATGGCTTTAATTAGCCCACTATGAGCTTCCCTGCATTTTTTATTATACCATTTCCTACTAGAACTGGGAGTTTTTAGTTTCCCTAGCTTAGGTGGTAAGGTAAGGAGGGCCTTGAGTTTAATAAAACACTGCTCGTGCAAATCACTAATCCGGTGGATAACACCCTCGTTCGGAGATAGGTTCGCTATGGCGTTCAAGGTAGATGATACTTCCAATGATATGCCGTTAAGCAGGGTGGGGTCCTCCACAACTCTGCTCCATTTAACCCTTCTTCTATCATTGGTTAGGATAGCCTCGGCAGTGATGCACGAGGTTACAGGGGATCTAACAAGTCCACCAGGGAGCTTTATACTTAAGGACAAGGGGTTATGATCACTCTTGGGACGGTCAATGACAGCCATGTCTTCCAAGAGAGACCAGTACTCTATTTTAACCAGAATGTAATCAATTCTACTTTGGCTAACCCCATTGTCAAATGTGGATTTACCAGCCTTGTCAGATATCGTGCGACCATTAGCCGCTCTCAGACCCCACTCCAAACACAGCCCTGCCCAATGCAGAGCCGCTTCTGTGGCCTTTTTGATATTATTTAATGACAGGGATGGGCTATTCCACACAGCATCCTCCTCAGACCCCAAATCCTCATCATCGCTTAACATGAGTTTGAATGTACAGTTTAGATCCCCCCCAATAAGTAATAATTTATCCCTCCCAATAAGTTCAAGGTAAGAATCCAGCTCCTCTAAGATGACCGGACATCGCCCACCGGGATGTCCTCGAGCGTATATATTAATAACAATGATTTCCCGATGTTTCTCCTTGATTAACTTAATTCCCAGAAGATCGGGGTTATTAACCAAAATTTCCACTGGTCTATAACTAATGGACTGCTTAACCCAGATTACCAGGCCCCCGGAAGCTCTACCCTTAGTACCCTTGATTGCTGGTTTAAAAAAATTAAGAAAGCCTTCCCGAAATATCGGTTCAGGGGCCCAACTCTCTTGAAATAATAAGATATCATAGTTGTCTATGAAATCTGTCCAGTCTTCTGAGCCAATTCGTCCCTTTAGGCCAGCGATATTCCATGAGGCTATTTTAAGTGAAGAGTCCAGCATGGTTGGAGCAGCTCGATTCATGTCCCCAAGCTCTGATATTGTCTCCCCACCCTCGGGTGGTGGAAAGCCAACCGACGAACTACCCCCTAGCACTCGCTCGGTGATCTTGATCGACTCATGAAGCCCATCACCCTCACTGGATAGGCATGCAACCCCAATAGTGGGGATGCTACAATGACTCCCTCGGCCAGGTTCGGGACTAAGTCAATCGATACCCTCCAGGCCAGAGAGTGGTTCGAAAAGGTTGTGTAATTGGGGGAGAAAAGGTGAGTATGGAAGCCTAACAACCGGTACACTCCCAACATTTCTTCTGGACATTAGGGGGTTGAAAAAGGGCACTGTGTTTCTTTTGGGATAAAAATAACTGAGGCCTAAAGACTGCACATCGCCCATCCTCCCAAATCTAGCATCCCTACGTATATGGTCCACCACCCAAGGGTCCCTAAAATTTATCACAATGCAATCCCCCTCCAGGTCCTTCGGACAGTGCCCCACCCAGTGTACTCTCCTCACACTCAATATTTCTGTGCCAGAGGACGGGGGAAGGGGTCTGTTTTTATTTCACCAAAAGACCACCTTGTTTTTAAGATCCCCATAGGATTCAGTTGTATCTTCCCTTAGGGTTGAGACGCCTGTTAAGACAATCGTATAAGGAGTGGCCTCAGGGGGTAAATCAGTGCAGGGGGGACCCTGTTTGTTAAGCTTCTGTGGGGCCACAGCGGGATTAGTTTGATTGTTATGATAACTCCCCTGTACTCTATTGCTTGACTTAGTATGTGAGATCGACTTGGGACCACCCCTTGAAGAATTCAAAGCAGGCGCAGCAGCAGTGGATTTGGAGGTGCTTGGTTTGGGCAATGTGGTAGGTTTGGAGCTAACCTTCGTGGTGGGCAAGACTTGTGCAGCAACACCTGCTTTGCTATTAGATGTTATATTAGTATTTGAGCTCCCTCCCCTAGGGGCCACGCCTGCAAAGTTGGTTAAAACAGTTCGGGTATTAGATTGTTTAGCAGTAGCTGGAAGGGACTGCTTGATAGTACCTACGGCTCCCTGGGGGATTTAGAATATCAGATAAAGTGGATGATACCTTTTGTGCATTTATGAGTTTGTTTAACATGCCCATATTACCATTAACCAGTTTCAAATTCATAAGTCTAGTGCGCTCTAATAACGGAACCATAAGTGTTTTTAATAATATTTCTATTTTGCTTATAAGGCCATCATCTTTACAATTGTTACTGGAACTGGTAGCCAAGTTCCTAGGTAATTCATAGGGGGAAATAGGAGAATTGCTTATGATCATAGGGGACTGATGACAGGTAATAGTTTCCGGAGCACTGGTGGGCTGGAGTGTACTATTTACTTTCGGGATTTTTTTAGTTGGACCCCCCCTCTGGCGGCCCTTCCTTCTCTTTCTCTTTCCAGGTATGTTCATCTGTGAGTCCCCGTTAGTAGAGTCCAGTAAGGCTGGGCTTGCTGATAGCACACTATCCCCTCCCCCACTACCAGGCGAAACACTGGTGTGGGAGTTGCTAACTGATAAATTCAAAGACTCAAGCAGCAACCAAAATCTTTGTCAAGGTGAGGCACAAGCAAGCCTCAATTTAACCTGTGCTCAACCCTCTGGTAGCTTGGCAAATAGGAGCCAGGCTTAACTTAGAGGCAATGTGTAAAGTACTTATGCAGCACTTATAACAACAATAATCTGAAAACACCACACAAGAACAATCCCACACCAATTTAGAAAAATAGAGAAAATGTTAATAAACAAATCAAGACAAAAAATGACAAAAATCCAAACAGCAGAGCTGAAGATATGAAGGTTTGAAGGTTTCAGTGAAAATATCACAAAAAAACAAATAGTTTGGAGCGTGGGCGAGCTACAAGGACCCAGTTAGGCCTGTACCTTAAATCCTAGTTGCGGAGCATTGCGAGGTCCAGCGTCAAGGATGCGTCACTAGCCGAGACGATGAGTTGGTTCCCAGGAGCTGCAAATCTGCGATGCGAGGTCTTGCGTCATCGTTGAGTATCCCTTCGATGAGGGCTTGTGATGTGGAGTCTGGTGTTAAGTATGGATTGCGCAGTCGAGGGGATGCGTCGCTTCCGAGGATCTGTGAGGCTGTGATGCGAGAACGTACTTAATCAGCGAGGCTGCCGTCGGCTAGAGATTTGCAATGCTATGGCCTGCATATGGGAGGCGTTGCACAGCGGCGGTTCCAATGTGGGCTACATGGTCAAGCAGATCCCATGGACTGGGAACATCCTCACAGCAGAGGCGATGCATTGGTTCTGCTCGGGGTTCAAGCAGCAGAGGAGATGCGTATGTTCTGCTGGATCCACAGATGGACTGGCAGAGTACCTGCAGACTTAATTCCAAGGGTCTAGGACTGAGTCTGTACCACTTGGCAGGGTAGGACTCACAGATGGCAAAGTCCAGGTGCTGTGCTCATGGTGGTTGAGGGCCTTCTGTCCCTGAGGCTCTAGTCAAGCGGCCAGCCGACTAGACATTGGAGTCACTCTGGGTTCAACAGATGCCGGTTTAGTCCCGCTCACCCAGGCAAGAGGGCAGCAGGTCAACACCGCAGGGCAGCACTCCTTCAGAGCAGCAGTTCAGCATAGTACCAGTCCTTTCAGCAGCACAGCAGTTTTTCGTTCTGGCAGAGTCTCGACAAGCCCAGAAGTGTGCTGAAGAGCTGGTGTCTAAGCTCAAATATAATACCTGGGCCTTCCTTTGAAGTGGGGGAACCATCTAGAGATTTCCCTTGAAGCGCATAGGTTTCCTGCCTTCTCTGCCCTGGCTCCAGACTAACTACAGGGGGTATGTAGTAATTTGTGTGGAGGCAGGACACAGCCTATTCAAGTGTAAATAGGGCCATACCGACCACCCTCCCATCATGCCAGTGATGGCCCATCAAAGCACACCTTAAATCTCTATTGTGTGTGGCTGTCTAGAACCAATACTCAGAGCTATCTGTCAGCTACACTTAGTCATATGACCCAGAGACAGGCTACAGGAATTAAATGCCTAAGGCAGTGAAATGTCAGCTTTCTAAAATTGATGATAATGGCACCTCGTCAGGTCCCAACAGAGAGATGCATAGCCAAAAGTGCACTCCCAGGTAGAAAAATTCTATTTTTGTAGTTCCTTTTGATCCAATATGTTGTCAAATCTTGATACATAATCAGGTCATACCAAATAGTAATTCAAGTTGTTATTCTATATACTACGAATGCCTATCCAGGCCTTTCCTTGACAACACCCTAGGATTCACCCCTACGCATAGCGTGACGTACAATTAGTTTGAGGAACCCAATGCATTTCGGGCAATCTATGCCCTTCGTCAGGGGTAACTACAAAGAAACAAATTATATATACATTACCAGTATGTCCAAATCATAATCATGATGTACATTCAAAATGAGTAAAAATACAATCTGTCCCATATTCCCATATAGTCCAGCAGAAAACAAAAAATTAATTTCCATTCAATACACCAACATTTAAAAGCTGAATACATTGAACAGCTTAACCCTTACCCCTGCTGAGAATAAACATGCCCCACAGACAACTTAACCCTTACCCCTGATCATACATCACGGTTGATCATAATACATGTCATTGATATGATTGAGGGGTGGGGATTACACAGGGCTACTCAAATCAAATGAGGGTGAAGGGGCGCATATAGGTCCAGCATACAGGCCCCAATAAATACAATGTAACACTGAAGGAGTATGCAGTTCCTGTAGGGTGGGGAAAGAAGAGAAGGAGGCTAGGTTGGTCAACACCCTTACTCAGTAGTGGAGTGTGGGTGTCACCCAATTTGGGAAGTGGGGCCCCCACACACCCATTTGGGTGTCATGCTTTATCAAAGGGCTTGCTCCTCGTCAGCCCGGCGCTGCAATGCCTGATGGGCACCCTATGAGGGGCTCTTTGTCGAAGATGTTTTTCCCAAGCCGTACAGGTGAGGTGTGTGTGTGAGGGGCCTAGTGGTGTAGATGTGAGGTGCTGTGAGGAGAAATAAAATGAGGCGAGGTGGTGTTCCAAACTGAATTTTAAGCTGCAAGCCCACTCGTCTCAATTAAAACCTGAATAGGCATACCGCTGATTGTAATGGTCGGAGGTGTCTATATGTGTTTAGTCATGTTCAACATGTTTCTTGCCCTATGTGTGTAAATCACTCTGCAATTCTTCAGGACCTATCTTGATGCACCATCTACACGGGTGATTGGTTATGGAAAATGAACCAATCACTCTGATGACTATGAATAGTTAGGCAGAGCAACGATCGTTTCAAAAGTTAACGTCATGAGTTTTCCTGGAAAACACGTGCCGGGAGCCTACCCCTCGCTCTGCCTTCTGAACGAGGCAGAGCGAAACTATCCCTCGTGAGTCTCAGCTTCTCCCAAGTACCTGCTGTAATGAGAGTGGTACTCACGTTCCTGAGGACCCACTCTCTCTGGCTCCAAGGCAACCGTCGCAGAGGGTAATACCTGCAGAAGTACGTGGTGTCCTTGCAGACGGGGCTGCTTCTACTGGTCACAGCCTCGCCTGGTTCCACCCCCAAGCCATTGCTGTAGGAGGTAAGATGGGCCGGCTTTGGTTCATGCCACAAGGGGAAAAACTTGAACTGGCCACCACACGAGCAGGAAAGATGCGACTCAGATGAGGTTGCCAAGTTGGAGAGCATCTCTGAAGGGCACGAGCTTTCAGAGCGCTTACAACTGCAGCATCAGAGTGCCCTGTGCTGAGTGGGGGAAGACACAAGCAGCCTCCAATGGTGCTCACCAACTGCTCTTGTACACGACGAGGTGCTTAACATGCACTGGTGACCAGGAGGGGAAACACACGCTGGAAAGTTTAAAGGAGTCTTCCTGGACCTCTGGTAACCCCTCAAAGAACAAGTGGATGGGGAGGCAAGTCCACAAGCCCCTGGAGAACACTTGAGGCACAAATAGCAGGCCACAGGCAGCCAAACCAGCACAAGGATCCTCATAGCAAAGTGGCAGTCCTGCTCTCAGCCCAGCAGGTAGAAAGTCAGCACTACAAAGCAATTAGGTCCAATGGTGAATACTCCTGGCAGTACTCTGGCAAGGTACAGGATGTAGAGCCAGCAGCGTCTGGTTACAAGTTCCACATAGTGTCTAACAACATGGGGTCAGATCCCCTGTACTTTTACCAAAAATGTCTTTGATGTGGAGGTAACTTCAAAATACCTTTAGAAGTGCACAGCACCCTTATTCAGTCCCAGCTCTGGCTCCAGACATCTGTAGGGGGTAAACAAGGCCTTTCTTTGAGTACAGAACACAACCTATACACATGCAAGTGTGCCCGCCTCCCTCTCTCCCAGCCCAGGAAGACTATCAGTATGCAGATGAACACAGACACTTCTCCTGCCCCACCTCAGCCCTTCATGTGGGGTGACTGTCTGGAAAGTATGCACAAGCCCAATTGTCACTGTACCCTAGACGTGGATTGGGATCAGCCTGCAAAGCACAAAGAGTCATAAGCACATAGAAATGCTCACTTTCTAAAAGTGGCAGTTCTACAATAGTAATAAAAAATCCACTTAGTTCAATAAGCAGGATTTATCACCACTATTCCAAACTTACCAAACATGGCAACGCTACTCCTTTCAGATCAAACATTACAACTGAAATGCATATCAGGGAATTCCCAATGCAAACCTACGAAAGGAGCAGGCCTCACAGTAGTGATAAACCAAATAAGCTGTTTGTCATTACCAGGACATGCCACACAATGAAAAACCAAAGGGGATGATGGACGGAGAGTTGAACATTGCAAGCACTCACCTCCAGTCAACTGATTTGGGTTTAATCCATCATCATTCTTTAGCTCACTCCGCCACCCAAGTTCAGACATGGCCATATGCAAATCAGTCTGACCCTGTGCCTCATAGGAACAGTCCAGCCCGAACTGCCAAGCCATGTCTTCCCTGGACCGGAAACAAGCATCCTGGGACCAGTTTCTGGCTAATCATCCGTCATCAGCCAGGCTAGCTTAAAGGCACATGTCCTACCTTTTACCTATACAGCACCCTTTTCATAGGGCTACCCAGGGCTACTCAGAGGTGACCTATACGAAGAAAAAGGGGAGTTTCAGGCTTCGCAAGCAACTGTAAATGCCAAGCCACTGTGACAGTAAACTGCGCATGCAGGCCCTGCAGTGACAGAGGCCTGAGACAGGTTTGAAAGCCTACTTCTGTGGGTGGCTTACACAGTGCTGCAGGCCCACTAGTAGCATTTAATTTACTGGCCCTGGGCACACCCAGTACCATTTTACTACATGTAAATTAAATATGCCACTCTGATATAGGCCCAATTTATAATGTTTTAAGGTGAAAGCCCAAGCATTTTAGCACTGGTTGGCAGTGGTAAAGTGCGTAGAGTCCTAAAAGTCAACAAAAATGGGTTCAGAAATTTGGAGAGTGAAGTCAAAAAGTTTGGGATGGCCTTGCAGAAAAGGGGCAAGTCCAACACCACCTATCATCTCCACTGCCCATCCTCCCAATTAAGTCAACCTCATTCTAAAACCATCCCCTGCTATCCCTTTCTTCCCACTTCCATTACACCAATCCTACTCCCAACATAACATGCTAACTCCACCCCGTACACCACACTCACTACACATCTACCTTACCTATACTAACATACTTCAACTCAGAACTCCCTATCCCAACTAATAACCCTATCCTCCATTTATCTTAACATCTACTATAACAAATCTGACATACACTACTATCTCAGTTCTTTACATCCCCTCATCCCCCAAAACACCATCTTTCACTCTCAAACACATTCCTAATGTACTACCATTGACCAACAACCTTTATCTAACAGTATAAGTAACTTTACCATCAGAAAAGTTCACAGACCTCTTCACTCTCACCTCTCTCAAATGCCAACATTACAATCCCCCTCTTCATCTAAAACAACTCAACACTCCTCAACACCACACTAACCAGCACATCCACAATGTTCATAGGCACCCATCAATGACTTTCATCAATCGCTGATTTTAGAACACTGATAGAGCGCCACATTATTCTGAAATTTGTAGGGGTGCATCATATTCACTGTTAGTCCGCACCCACATATTAATCGAAGTAGTATTTAGGTGTGACATAAAAATGTATCACTAGAATTTGTTTAACATAGGTGTGATTAGAAAATTAACTATGCTTTTCATGAAGAGTAATGTCGTAGTTCACTGCAAATGTATTTTAGTCAATGCATAATGATTGGTTTTCATGTAATGCAATGTATTAGGTTTAACGTGCACCATATTAAAGTTTGCACGTGTAGTTTGCTTATTCATGTATAAAGGAGTAATGAAACTAATGCTTATAGTGCGATTTAGGAGTGTGTTTAAACAGTTTAAGGGCCTGATCGCATATACGTTTAAAGAGAAAGGCCTGTTCATTTCTTATGTTAGCTACATGTTGTAGGCCGAAAATGATTTCCCTTGGTAAAGGCTTTGGGTTTCAGGATGATGGAAAATCTTAGAGAAGGGAAAAGTTTTCGTTCCCATGTTTCTGTTGCAGGTGCAAGGACATTTAGCTCGTTAGAGAGACTAGGTCTTTGTTTTAGGAGTTAGGATAGTACGAGAAGCCAATATGGGAGTACATTGGAATTTAAGGATGATACTTTCAGCAGAGATGGTGCCTGGGATCCAAGGTCAAGTTAACCGTCGTTGGATGGAATACAAGTTTCAATGACAAAGTACTGGAAGAAGACCTGGCTGAAGAGGTGTGCCAAAGGGCGTGTTCTATGTTTTTGGGATTTTCAATTAGGGACAGTGCCCCGAGGGTTGAGCAGTTGAGGTTTAGATGGGAAGCTAGAAGGAGCATCTTAGAGCGAGCTCTGACTAAGTGAGTGCACTTCTAAGGAAGTCTTCACTTCTGACACCTTTTACTCTCTTGCCTGGGAGGGAAAATGCTAAGTAGGGATGTCACCTTAGAGATAGAGTAGGGATAGACTAACTGTTTTTTCCTTTTCGGCTAATGACATCTAATGTAGAGACTGGACTAATTATCGCATTTCTGATGTTATTGGAATTCATTATCCTTCTTATTCTGAGTCGAATGAGACTCCTGCATAGGTTATCTTTTGTGTTAGTGCCCATTTATTTCCTTCACCTTGTATTGAGCTGTTTGTATGTGCAGTTATTCTTGTTTGTAATAAAATCCTACAAATTTAGATTCGGAGTCAGTGGTCCTTTGGAACTGAGATTTGAGGCTGTTGATTATGTACTAAGAATTTAATTTCCTCCCCTCTACACTATTTAGCAGATAAAAAGATCCTGGCGATCTGAGAGGATTCTTGGTGATGGTAAGACAGACAAGAATCTGACTGCATCAGTTGGTAGCAGAGTAGGATGGTTATCTCTGATAGTGAGGGGAGATTTAGAGATCAAGATAAGAGATTTTAGAGGCTCATAGAAGTCGAGTGATGGTGACACATCGGACGGTGAGCGGCAGACGACAGCAGTTGATGGAGATTGATGGAAAGTAGCGGTGCGGCGGAAAGCAGCAGTTCGTGGAGGAGTGAGTATGAATAGGTTGATATGTTTTGTAGATTGCGGTGTTGATTTGATTGTGTTTTGTCTTGTGGAGTTGGAGTGAGTGTTGAGTGATTGTGAGAACAGGCTGTGAGCGCGCACAGCCCGGGGATTCTTAGACTCGACGAGTAGTCTGAGAAGTTATGGTGTAGAAGACACCCAAGGTAGACTTTGTTGACCATTGAAAGGGAATCGTGAGACGTCATCGATTACCCAGACCGAGATAGGGGGAGCGAATGTGTGAGTGTGTGAGTAACCGACGCTGGTCGTGGG
Source organism: Triturus cristatus (assembly GCF_964204655.1). Lineage (NCBI taxonomy): Eukaryota > Metazoa > Chordata > Amphibia > Caudata > Salamandridae > Triturus > Triturus cristatus. The sequence continues at coordinate 887,775,687 of NC_140594.1, forward strand.
TTGTTGTATGTGGAACATTGAGCGATTGAAGCCTATCAGTTGAGGCGATTGTCCGGACGTGTTGCGGACAGACAATTGCCAGGTTTGAGGTCAACAATTTCGAGAGACTGTTGTAAGCAGTCAGAGAAGTGATTGTCCGGTCGTTTCGTGGACAGATAATTACTTCAGAGTGTGAATGGGACGAATACAAGGGTGAGACGCGAATTGTAAAGGAGGGGAACTGCTGCGAGCGGAGGAAGTGTGACGTCAGAAGGTGTCGCGCTGCGATAGGTTGGTTGGTGTGAGTTGCGCTGCTATTGGTGGATTGACATCAGGAAGTGAACGAAAACATTGTGCGCGATCAAAAATTTGTTCATCATGAAATTTTAAAGATTTTCCGAGAATTATGTAGAGGTGACAAACATGTGGTTACTAGAGAGGGAGAAAAAGCCCCTCCTGAGGATACTCTGGCGCATTATATGGCAAGGAATGTCGGATTGCATACTATAATTTGGCTTGAAAATTGGCATAAAATGACACATGGTGAGGGAGAACTGGCTTTCCCATGATATGGTACTTTCAGGTTGGAGGTGTTGTATCAGTTGAAATCTCTAATGTCTTCGTTGCGACCTCTGCCGGAACCAACTCAGTTTGAGGCATTGCATGCATGGATCAGAGAAGCGTATGACAGGAAAAGAGATCAAAGTCAAGAAAGGGTGAAGAAGTCAATTAAGGCATTCCAGGAAGCGAGGTGGGATGCGTTAGAGAAGAGGTGGAGAGTAGAAACTATAGAGGGAGACAGATTGTACCCACTACTGGAGAAAACAGACAGTGTTAAGGCAAAGAGTGTAGATGACGATGACAGTGATACAGATGACAGCCTAGTAGAGAGGTTGCTGTCCGAGAGACCACCTCCATTCAATCCAGATTCCTATGAAGGGAAGTCGGCTCAAGCAGAAGGGACTAGTGGATTACAGACTCAGTCAGAGGTGAGAGTAGTAGGGAAAATCTCGACAGGGACTGAGGACATGAAAAATCAGTCTGTAGCAAGCACAGAGGTTGGGAGAGGTGTGAGGTTACCAGATGCCTTAAAGGTACCGGTTACCATTGGACCCATTGTTTCAGTTTACGACCCAGATCAAGAGAGAGTTGGTAGTCTAGCACAGTCAGCTGCAGGATCAAGGAGTGTGGTTGAGGGAAATGGATCAGTTAGTGGAATGGAGCAGACTCCAAAACCTATAGAATGGAGTACGCCATTGTCGGCCACCGCGGACTCCTCTAGGGGACAGGTGGATGCGAGATCAGTAAGACCCAGGTCTTTGGCCGAGTCAAGATCAGATCTGAGGATGTGGGCACTCCCGGTAAAGAATCAGTGTGAGAGAACCATAGAGAGTGAGGAGCAAGTTAATTCAGGGAACCGATCAGTCCCTAGGAATATGACAGAAGAGAATAGACTTCGAGAACAGGACTGCGAGTACGACGAACGGAATGGGGCAACTTGTCGAGAAATACTGAAGGGCGCCCTGAAAGGGAGAATGTTAGATGTAGTAAGGTTGAAAGCAGAAGTAGATGAAATAATAAATGGAAATTTGCCTCTTGAAAGGGTATACATGCCTGGGAGGGAAAATGCTAAGTAGAGATGTCAACTTAGAGATAGAGTAGAGATAGACTAACTGTTTTTTCCTTTTAGGCTAATGACATCTAATGTAGAGACTGGACTAATTATCGCATTTCTGATGTTATTGGAATTTATTATCCTTCTTATTCTGAGTCGAATGAGACTCCTTCGTAGGTTATCTTTTGTGTTAGTACCCATTTATTTCCTTCACCTTGTTATGGGGTGTTTGTATGTGCAGTTATTCTTGGTTGTATAAAATCCTAAAAAATTAGATTCGGAGTCAGTGGTCCTTTGGAACTGAGATTTGAGTCTGTTGATTATGTACTAAGAATTGAATTTCCTCCCCTCTACACTATTTAGCAGATAAAAAGATCCTGGCGACCTGAGAGGATTCTTGGTGATGGTAAGGTAGACACGAATCCGGCTGCATCAACACTAAAACTAAACCACCGCTCTCCCACCCACCATTTCCTTTTACCCCTTTCATTAAAAAACAGACAAACATTACCCATACTACATTACTTCATAACTCACCTCTGTTTTAACACATCAACAAAACAAACTTGAACACCTACAATTACCTCACAAATACAATCTGACTCATACTCTCCCTCTCATAAAAACCCCATCAAATCATTCATAAACCTTTTGAGCTGTACAACGAAGGTGAAGAATGTCACAATCTCAGCATCATCGATTCAATAGCACTTTCTACCTCCTCACCTTCCCATATACTCAAAGAACAAATCTTGACCAGTAGTAACCACATATCTACAAATAGCAGAGGGCAGTAGACCAACAATAACCCAGAAGCATACCCTCCCTAACACCTAAGAAAACGATTATATATTGTTTGCTTATGAATGCCGGTTCAATTAGAAAAAATAAGTACTGCAACTTTGACCACCTAGTGGGAGATTCAACACTATTTATCACTGAAACCTGGTTGTGAAAAGACCTGGCCCAAGGACTGCATGAAGCTATCTCCCTGGTAATCAAGGGATTACACATAGCCATGCAGGGAACAAATGGAGGAGGACTAGCCATTGTATTTAAGGACACTATAACAATCGCCAAGTTGGAAGAGACAACACTATAGGGTTGTGAATTCCTGCTTGCTAGATGCCAACCAGTCCCACTTTCACATACCAATTCTCGTGTTCTCCAGACCCTGCCCAACAATGAAGCAATTACTGATGCTCTCTTGGACACAGTCTCAGATCTGTTGACAAAACTGTCAAATATATATGTACCTAGTGACTTAAACATCTGGTTTGATAAACCTTATATATCCCTTAACCAAATGATATTACATCAAGTCTAAATGCACACAACTTACAACAGATCACCTATGAACTCACACATATCGCAGGTCATACACTGGATGTAATTTTCTCCAATCTGGAACTACCCACTATTCAACAAAACTCACTTGTTACATGGGCCAATCATTATTATCTATCAACCAAGAGAAACAACTCCTCCCTTTCTATATAGCAAACAACAATATCAACACATACGCAACCTCAATCTACCTCAGTCTTCCAAGAAAATACAACCTACGAATGTGAAGACCTATTAAAAGCTAGCAGCCCAGCCGGCTGCCCTTCAGAACTCTGCCCCACACACATTTTCAAACATATCCTTCATTCAACATCAGGAGTTTTCCAAGTCAGAAATATTATCAACAAATCCTTACAATCAGGAACTTTGGTAGAGATGTTACAGAAGATATGCATACACCCACTACTTAAGAAGAACAACTTCGATGCCCAGTAGCCCAATAGCTACAGACCGTCGCCAATGTGTCTTTCCTTGGCAAATGTATTGAGAAAGAGTCTCTCCTAACTCAGAATACATAGAAGAAACAGCTCATAGACTGGCAAACAGGATTCTGCCCAGGGAGAGGAACAGAATCTGCTATAATCACAATTTGGGAAGACGTAGAAACATAGTTGACAAAAATGGTGTTACTGCATTACTACTCCTGGACCTTTCTACAGCTTTTGACACAGAACACCAAGACACAATACTTTCTTAGTCTGAAAGAAGTTACTATAGATGGCATCACCCTAAACTGGATTTCCTCTTAACCCAAACAATAGCCCATATCAGATTCACACACTGCCTCCCTCTTCAAATCCTTACTGCATTAAAACAGGAGTTCTACAAGGATCTATCGTCACACCTCTACTTTTTAACATATACTTGAAACTACTACTAAACCTCATCAACAGTTTGAAATCACCTGCTATAATTATGCAGATGACAAACAGATAATTCTCAAACTGGAGAAAGCTAAGGACTTAGGAACATCAAAACACCTGCCTCATAGCCATAGAACGAAATAAGAAGATTCAAATTATTTTATTAAAGATTTAGATCTACATGGAGAGCAACAGTAATCTGACATACACAAGTCAAAAGTTAATAATTTTTTTTGACAAATTAAAAAAACAAACTGTTTTGAAACAGATAAATTCATTTATAGACAGTATACTAAAGCATCTGAGTTGCTGAATGAATACCATACTTTATGAAAAAAGAGATTTGAAAAAGATACAACTGGGGGATTTTAAATTGGGACACACAAATAAAACATGACCTAACATTTGTACATCACCCTTACATACATTATTCAACCTGTCGGATTCTGCAACACTTTTTAAAAGAAGAAATTTAGCATCAACAATAGCATACACTGACGGACACTGTGCTCTAGATTACAACCTAAGTAGGGTTGTGGTACCAAAACCATACAAGACTGTATTATTTCATCCAGCTTCTTTATTCTCCCATAGAACCTGATGTCATGTTCCATAGAACTAAGTTTCATGACGCTTTCAAATAACTTTTAAGGTTAAAATAGCTCAAATTTTGCAGATCCGCCATGTTTAGACTAAAGTGCTTGAGTGTGTGCAGAGGATTTGTCATCAATATGCAATCCCTTCTTATAGGGTCAAAGCATGCTGTGCCTATAAACTTCCTAGGAGTATTCTATGGTGAGTGAAAAAGATGGTAACCCTCTTGTATTATGTCTGCCAATCTCCTTATAAAAGTGCTTACCTGACCCATTTAAATGCGTAATACCTCAATTGGCCCCATTATATTTAAATTGCAAATAGAACGCAAAATCTGCCCCTCGGCTCTATGCATAAAGTGCCAATGATCTACTTTTATAATTCTTACACCATATAACAATTTCAAAAGGATTTTCATCTTCTATAGGTTAATAAATGGTTAAAATGCCTTTGTCCCGTTGAGCCATAAAGTGCTTTAAGTGTATTATATATATATCAGTGCCTTATAAAATTAGCAACGTGCTCTCTCTCTGTTACATTTGCCGAAATAGGGATAAGATTTAACAATTTCTAGAGGTGTTCTGCCTAAATGCCAACTATATTTCTAAGTTGGCTGCCAGCCCCTGGTGCAAAACTTCATAATCTTACTTTTATTCATGTTTACTTTCAAATAATGGGTCTTGGCATCTGTTCATAAATGGTTGAGACGTTTCTGAAGTTCCTTTGGTGTCAAATATAGTAAGAAGATATCATCTGCATTAAGTAGTGTCCAAATAGGGTAGGACCCTACTCTTGGGGCATCACCACCAACACTCCCTATCAACTCCTGCAAATTGGCAATTTATAAGGAAAAGAGTAGGGGCGCCAGTAAGCACCCTTGTTATAGACCATTTTTGGTTTCGATTTTTGGCGTAAGACCACAAATACCACTGGTCATTACATGTCACTATGTGGAAGTGTGCAAAGTTATGCTCAATTTTAGTAAACCCTCAAGCACATCTACAGGCATACCCTGCTTCTGAACATGCTTTTCAATAATTAGATGCAACACCAATATATTGTCTAAAGTGGATGAGTTAGGTCTAAAACCCGCCTGATCCAGGGTCAAGATTTTCTTTTCTTCTGCCAAATTCAGTAGCTGGAGTAGTACGCACTTTCGCACTTTGCAAAAAAAATTCTGGAGGCATCTAGCAGTGTGATTTGCCTATAGCTATTCGGGACATTATTAGGACCTTATTTACGTAATGGGAGTATGATACTGCCCCTCCAGGAACCGGGAACCTCCCCGGTAAGGAAGCAGTATCTAAACAACACTGTCAAATAATTAGCCCATAAATTGGCATATAACTTTATAACAGTAATAGGCAGCTCGTCAGGACCTCTAGCCCCCACATGCCTAGCAGTAAGAAGAACATATTTCACTTGTGTCCTATATGGACGGGGAGAGTAGTAGTTTCCATATCCACAGGGCTGAGATTAGGCAAGCAGCTACCAGTCAAGTGTTTCTCCAAATTATGCGGGGCATTCAATAAAGAAATGTAGATGCACCACTCAATACTGGAGGTGTTATTAATTTTAGGCTTACAAGTGCTACCACTACATTCACCTATAATCTTCCAGTAGGATCCACCATGTATTTGTTTTACAGCCTCCATAATTTCCACCAACATTCTATCTGTTTTTTTTTTGTGCCAACAACCACCTTGATTTCCTTTTTTTAAGAGATTTATAGATTTGCTATGTTCATTAGGGCAGTAAATAAATTGTTGCCTTTGTAGTTTATTAATCATCTTATTAGGAGTAAAACCCCCTATTAGGATTTTTAACCAGCTTCCTCTTTGTATTGCAAGAATTCTCAGGGGAAATCGAAAGTCACCTTACAAATCTTTCCATGTCTTTTCCAAATGTGTCTACTGTAATCTAAACTGGTTCATGATATTTCTCTGAAGCTCATCTGTTAGGGTCAATTTTTTTTTTCAGGATACCCTTCCATTAACAGAATTTAGATGTACGCCCTCATCTGTCAAGGAGATACAGATTTTGGATTTCCATTTATAGCGAGTGATGGAACGTTATGATCAACATATGACCAAAAGTTAATAATCACTTTCAATTCTTTTAAGCACCGAAAAACTAGTAGGAGCCTGTAATATAGTAAATTATTAAGGGTACCTAAGCACGTATTATGAGAAGGATGAGTCAGAATGCCCTTATTTAATCTGCTATTTACTATAATGGCCTCATGTTCCCTACACGCTTCCAGCAGAACAGATCCTCTTTTGTTTACTCTGGAGCCTACAGGGAAGGTTGCCATTGGTCAGAACAATGGATGATGAGAAATTATATGAAGCTGAATGTTTCGTAAACTAAAATACTAACCTGTTGTGATTGGAAAACTATGAATGTATACCTTTCTAGACATATGAACTAAAGCATCTGCTAAAAATAGCCACAAATGTGAAAAATCTCAGAATATTCTTTGACTCTATATTTTCTATTAATACACAAGTGGACAGGCTGTCCCAGTCAACCTTCTATACAACTAAAACACTTAAATGCATCTTTCCATGTCTTGGATTTCCTTAAAAGGTGCAGGCAACCACATCACTCATCCAATCAAAACATGACTGTACTTTCAGACTATACCATTAAATTCCAATCTCAACGATCCGAATGCTACAAAGTATCCAAAACTCAGCAGCAAGACTGAGGCCCTGGTCAATCGCAAATAAATGTTTTGAATGACACTAGGTGCTTTTTGCCCTAACACTTCAAACATTCATATCCCTGGTTCCCCTATACCTTTAACCTATTTTAATGACCTTGGTATGCATTTGCTTGTTAAATGTTTTCCATTTCTGTAATTTAGTTTGAAAATGTTTTTGTGTTCTCTTCTTGACTTTACAATTGTTGATTGTTCTTAGATTTAACATGCAATTCTCTGGGGAATGGTTATTACCTATGAAATAGCTACCAGAGATGATTTGGGCTAGTCTTGGAGACCTCAAAGGCCTCAGTCAATATCGCAAGAGCACAAGAAATTACTTATTAAGGATTGCAAACTCTCTTCATGTTTCATTTTCTGTAAAGGGGATGGTGTCTAGGTGTCACTGTATGTTTATCATTTAACATGCGACTGATAGAGCGCCATGAGATTTTGAAAATTGTAGGGGTGCATCATAATCGTGCATAGCCCTCACCCACATATATATTCGTTAACTTTTTGTGTTTCATTAATAGATGATCATTAACCCCTTCGCTGCGGCGCGAATTCCGCCGCAGCGCTGGGGGGGTTTGGGGGGTTTGCGGAGCCGCCATGCTCATGACGGAACCACGCCGTCATGAGTCACGGGCGAGCTGTGCTCATGACGGCGTGGTTCCGTCATGACTCCACCCACTTGCGCTGATCGCCCGCACAGGCGGGGAAACAGCGCCGCGTGGGAGGAGCGGCCGCCAACGGCCGCAGCATGACAGGACCACTCCGTCATGAGCACACGGCACCCGTGGCTCATGACGGAGTGGTTCCGTCAGAAGCATGCAAGGGGTTAAAAGAGTAACATGCAATAATAAATATCGTGAATGTAATGTTTGAAATGTGTTTTGTGTTAGTTGAAAGAGTAAAATGCCTTTTAAATATAATTGTTTATTGCAAGTGCCTAACGAATTCGTTCATGTGTAATGTAATGCATTAGACTTAAATGTGCACCATATTAAGTTGCACGCGTAGGAATGATTACATATGTATCCAGTGTAATGGAAAATAGTGCTTATAAATGTAATGTTTATTAACGCGTGTAGTTTAATGTGTAAGGGCCTAATGGAACGTTCATATGTTGCTATGAGAAGGCCTATTCGCATTTCCTATTGAAGCTGAATTGTGCAGGCCGAGATGTATTTTCCCTGGGAGACCTCTCATTTAGAAATTCAGTTGGGATGGTGTGTGTGCAAAGATTTTGGTTTCTCAGGCTTCTGTTGCAGGTGCAAGGACATCGTCCTCGTTAGCTCAACTAACCTTTTGTTTTAGGAGTTAGGTACAAAGGAGGATAGTACAATATTGTACAGGAATGCAGATAAGGTTGGGCCGATACTTTCTGCGCTTGAAGAGCCTGGGATCCAAGGACACATGGACCGTTGCTGGACAAGATGCAGGTTTCGGTGGAAAACTACCACCTGAAGGTGTCCACCCAGAGGAGGAGTTCTGGTGTCCTTCATGATGTGCATTTTGTATTAGGGACAGTGCCCCGAGGGAAGAGTTGGGAGATGTGACAGAGTGAGACAGAACGTAGGTTAGAAGGTAAAGACCAGAGAAAGAGACTTAGAATTAGTTTGGAAGCTTTGGTTACCGACTTTTAATGTGGATGCACTTCTTAGGAAGTCTTCACGAGCTGACACCTTTTCTTGACTTTGCCTGGGAAATGCTAAGTAGGGATGCCACTTTAGTGTTAGGACAGACCAATTGTTTCTTTTGTAGCCTAATGAAGACTGACTTAGATGTTGGAGCAATCATTGCAAGCTTAATCTTTTTGGAATTTAGTATCCTTTTTATGCTTCATCGAATTAGGTTGTTGCGTAGACTAAACTTTGTATTAGTGCCCAAGTATTTCTTGAACCTCGTCATGAGGTGTTTGTATATTCAATTGTTTTTGGCTTTGTAATAAATCCCCTAAAATTTCATTCGGAGTCAGTGATTCTTCAGATTTGGTATTGATTGGCTATTGGTTTATTTAGATGAATTTGTTTCTCCCCTTTACACTTCACAGCAGATAAAAAGATCCAGTCAACCTGAGGATTCTTACGAGTGGTAATAGATGGTAAGATAAGATAAGAAGTCAGCGTTATCAGTTGGTAGCAGAGGATGGTTATCTCTGTAGTAAGGGGAGAGCTAGATTAGGGTAAGTCACTATCGAGTCCCCATAGAGCCTGAGAAATGGTGATCCAGTGGATCGTGAGCGGAGAACGACGGCGTTGATGGAAGCCAGCGGACAGTAACGGTGCGGCAGAAGCAGCAGTTCATGAGAGAGTGAGAATGAATAGGGTTGTGTACCTGTTAGATTGCAGTGTTGTGTTGATTGTGTGATGTCTTGCAGAGCTGGTTTGAGAGTCGAGTGATTGTGGTTTCGGACTGTGAGCACGCACGGTCCATGAGATTTGATTTTGATATCCCGGGGTAAGAGATTGTGGTGTAGAAGACACCCAAAGTTAAAATTGTCTGACCAATGATTGTGGGAGTCTTGAGACGTCATAGACTGACCCACCGGTGATAGGGAAACGTATGTGTGAGTGTGTGAGTAACCAACGCAGGTCTTGGTTTGCTGTATGTGGAACATCGAGCAAGTGGATGCTATCGATTAAGTCTGAGGCGGTTGTCCGGTCGTTTCATGGACAGACAATTGCCAGAGTTGAGGTCGACAATTGTGAGGTCGTTTGGTGGACAGACAGTCAGAGGAGTGACTGTTTGATCGTTTCGCGGACAGTTATTTCATTTGTATGAAAGAGACACGTGAGTGAGTGAGAGACGAGCTGCAAAGGATGGAGACTGCTGCATGCGGAGGAAGAGTGACGTCAGAAGGTGCCAAACTGTGATAGGTCGGTTAGTGTGAAGCCGCGCTGGTATTGGTGGATTGACATCAGGAAGTAGAACGAAACGCAGTGTGTAAAAGAGTTGATTTAAGTTGACTTTACCATGAAATGCTTTAAAGTTTTACGAGACATGTGTAGAGGAGATAGAGCGGTGGTTACTCTGGGAGGAGAAGAGGCTCCTCCCGAAGATACCTCGGCTCATTATATGGCAACAAATGTGGGACTGCATACTATAATTTGGCTTGAAAGTTGGCACAAAATGACTGAAAAAGAGGGAGAATTGACTTTTCCGAGATATGGCACTTTTAGATTGGAAGTTTTGTACCAGTAGAAATCAGTGATGTCTTCATTGCGACCTCTACCCAGACCAACAGAGTTTGAGGCATTACATGCGTGGATTAGAGCAGCACATGACAGGAAACGAGACCGAAGTCAGAAAAGGGTGAAAAAGTCAATCAGGGCATTTCAGGATGCGAAAAGGGATGTGTTGGAGAAAAGATGGAGAGTGGAAACTATTGAGGGGGATAGGTTATACCCGTTGATGTTGAGGGTGGGTGACACGCAGAAGAAGAGCACAGAAGAGGACGATAGCGACACAGATAATGGCTTATTAGAGAGGCTTTTGTCAGAAAGACCACCCCATATAACCCAGACTCAGAAGACGGAAAATCTGTACCTACAGGGGGGATTGGGGATCCACAGATTCAGCCTAAGGCGAGAGTAGTGGGAAAAATCTCAACAGGAACAGAAGGGATGAGGACACAGACCCCAGCAAGTGTTGAGACTAACGGAACTGGAAGGTTACCGGATGATCTAACATTGCCGGTTACCATTGGACCCATAGTGTCAGTTTACGACCGGGATCAGACAAGGAATGGGACCTCGGTGCAGTCAGTAGTAGGAGAAGGGATTGGTTCCAGAGGGAATGGCATGGTGAGTGGAATAGCTCACCTTCCCAGACCTATAGAATTGAGTACTCCATTGCCAGCCACTGCCGACTCCTCAAGAGGACAGGTGAATATGAGGCAGGAAAGACCAAAACCCTTGGCTGAGTCGAGATCAGATCTAAGAATGTGGGAGCCACCAGTAAGAAAACAGTGTGACAGAATGCCAGAAGATTGGGATCAGGAGGATTCAAGAGGTCGACCAGTCTCTAGGAGTGTGTCAGAAAACAACTGATGTGGAGATCATAATAGTGAGAATGAAGGGTCAAGTAGAGTATCGAGTCGAGGGATCTTGAAGGTTACTATAAGAGCAAAAATATTGGATGTGGTGAGGCTGAAAGCTGAGGTAGACGATATAATCAGTGGGAATCTGCCTCTAGAAAGAATAGAACTCTATGAGCCAGATGAGTTACTATTTGTAGCGAAGGATGTAACTCGCAAAGCAAGATCAGCACATGAGAAGTTATTGGAACTGGCGAAAAGGTTTGTCCAAAACAAAGATGTTGCAGGGAAGTCACAGGTTGCAGTACAGTGATCATGAATTGGAAGAGAAGAGAGTCATAGGGTTGAAGGCTCATATTCGAGAACTGATTATTGGGATACGTGCTTGGAGCATGCTTGATAAGTGGGAGGAAAGATGGTCCAAGAAGAAAAGCACTAAGAGAAGCACAGGTGAAATGCCGCCTCCGGGAGGGGGAATGATAGGAGTGGAGAATTACCCTTTAAGAGAGGTACAGAATGGAGGGTATGTGCATGTGCCCTGGAGTAGAGGTGATTTGGCAGCATTCACCAATGATTTCCCTCGGTTGAGGGAGAAGCCCGTTAAATGGTATAAGCAGGTTGATCGTTTTGTCAAAATCTCGAAGGTGTTGTGGATCGATCTGAAAACATTGTTTGACATTGTTGTACCAAGTGATTTATGGGCAGCTTGCAAAGTTGCAGTTGAGTGGCCAACTTCTGAACCAGATAGGGATTCTGTGAACAATGGTCCTTCCCCTATAGTCATGAAAAAATTTGAACAAGTAATTACATGGCTGAAATTAAAGATCTTGCCTCAAGATATTGACTGGGTTAAGATAGATCGAACTATTCAGGAACCAAAAGTGACTGTGCATGAATATTATGAGAGACTCTTGCAAGCCTTCAAACAGTACAGCGGACTAGACACTTTAGATCCCAAGGATATGGAACAGTTTTTCTCGAAGTTTGTTTTGGGATTGAGACCTGAAATTAGTCTCATGATTTAGCAGCATTTGATTTGCTGGCAGAACAAGCCGGTAGATAAAATACTGAGGTATGCCAGGTACTGTAGTGATGAAGTGGACTCCAAACATAGGAAGCTTAAGGATAAGCTGATGCTGGTCTAAATGCAAACAGCTGACAGAGAGCTCCAGACACCGCCAAATGCAGAAACGTTAGGGAGAAGACAAGGAAATAACCAAGGAGGGGATCAGAATGTTCAGGGTCAAGGGAAAGGGAAACCTGTAGACCCCAAGACAGGGATAGACATAGCAACGTTGAAAAAGACTAGGGCATGTCACCTTTGTCACAAAATCGGGCATTGGAAGCGCGAGTGTAGGTTAAACCCACCAAATCAGGTACAGCAGGAGGTAGAAATGGTGCAGGCACCTGAACCTGCCAATACAGTAACAAGACCCAGATCCATGCAAAGGGGGACGATGGTCCCACAGGTCCAAGTCCCGCAACCTACGAGAATCCGGCAGGGAGATCGGACGTACCAGCAGATGCCTCTTTTTGAGAACTTCGATGAGTACAGCTCAGACCCGTTGAAATGACGGTGCCTGAGGGGGGAGGAAGACGAAGGAGGATAGTTACAATATTCTACAGGAATGCAGATAAGGTCGGGCTGATACTTTCTGCGCTGGAAGAGCCTGGGATCCAAGGACACATGGACCGTTGCTGGACAAGATGCAGGTTTCGGTGGAAAACTACCACCTGAAGGTGTCCACCCAGAGGAGGAGTTCTGGTGTCCTTCATGATGTGCATTTTGTATTAGGGACAGTGCCCCGAGGGAAGAGTTGGGAGATGAGACAGAGTGAGACAGAACGTAGGTTAGAAGGTAAAGACCAGAGAAAGAGACTTAGAATTAGTTTGGAAGCTTTCGTTACCGACTTTTAACGTGGATGCACTTCTTAGGAAGTCTTCACGAGCTGACACCTTTTCTTGACTTTGCCTGGGAAAGCTAAGTAGGGATGCCACTTTAGTGTTAGGACAGACCAATTGTTTCTTTTGCAGCCTAATGAAGACTGACTTAGATGTTGGAGCAATCATTGCAAGCTTAATCTTTTGGGAATTTATTATCCTTTGTATGCTTCATCGAATTAGATTGTTGCGTAGACTAAACTTTGTATTAGTGCCCATGTATTTCTTGAACCTCGTCATGAGGTGTTTGTATATTCAATTGTTTTTGGCTTTGTAATAAATCCTCTAAAATTTAATTCGGAGTCAGTGATTCTTCAGAGTTGGTATTGATTGGCTATTGGTTTATTTAGATGAATTGGTTTCTCCCCTTTACACTTCACAGCAGATAAAAAGTTCCACTCAACCTGAGGAGTCTTACGAGTGGTAATAGATGGTAAGATAAGAATCTGGCGTTATCACGACCACAGCTTCTCATAAACACATGTAAAATGACTATTATTAATTTGAATTTGTTGTCCTTTACCCTCTGATTTAAAAGGCACGTGAAAGGGAAATCGTATTTACCTCATGTTTTATTCACTGCTCTTGGGGAGGGAAATTTACTGAACTTAGGCAAGCATTCAAAATTGCACCAATTTCATGGGCAAGTGCAATGGAAAGCAGCTTTAATCCTGTGAATGTATTCACATCAGAGGAAGTCACTGTACCCAATTCTGCATAATTCCTGGCACTGTGCATAACATTGAGAGACAGAATGGCATTAGCTAACTCAATGAATCAATATTGAAATTTAGTGCGTGTTATTCCAGCTCATTATGCAGAACTAATAAATTAGTTAAATCACTTGCATTAAATTGATAATGCCTTGCCAATGCTTTTGATCATGCTGCAAGTGAATTCCGCGGGCACATAAGGGCAGTAATGTATGCTCAGGTACTGTTGGAGAACACACTGTGGGTGTCTGCTTTTCTTCAGAGGGAGAGATGTTGAAAATCCTCTGATGGATGTGCCATATATCTTATGATCTCTAAATGATCAATTTGTTCTGAAGGGATACATTTGTAAATCAAAATTAAATGTAACTGGTCAAAATCAGCTGACTACTGTGTATCTGCATTGTTTATCACTTCTTGACCCCTTCTCAACCATAATCAATGCACCCTTTGTTTACCTTCTTCTTGTCAACTGTGTATTTAAACACGTTGTTTTATGCTTTTAAAAGACTAGAAAATGGGGAGCAGAAGATCGACCATTGACACTTGGCTGGGTGGTGGAAATGGATAAATGTATGATCGCGGAAAAAGATGTCTATAAATCCAGGGGCTGTCCTAAAAAGTGGGACAAGAAGTAGGGAGGATGGAATGCATATAGAGGAGAATTATGTATCTCACCAATGGTAGAAATGGAAATGTCAAAAGGGGGGGGGGACCGCAGGCATCTACTGTAGGACTGAAACAATGTGCAAGTTAAATGTTGATATATTAATGTCTTATCTGGAACCAACTATGTACAACTGCAATTCTGAATGTGACAAGTTTATAATCAATAAAAATATTAGAGAAAAAAAAAAGTCTAGCCTTGATGGTTATACGCCCAGAATCAAAAGAATCTTACTGTAAAAAAAAGTGTCTCCTGTGTTTGTTATTTTTATTAACAGCACCATTGCACCATGGTCTATTGACACTGTTGTCAGCTGAACTTGGTCAATTAATAGTAACTTTGATACACAAATAATGCCAAACCGAATAACTTGTCTCTTTATGCTGCTCTGTGCAGCCACGTTGGGATGGATTACGCGATTGCTCTTTTGTGTTAACAATATTTTATAAGGTTGAAACCAAATCCACTTCATAGATGTCATTTATGAATCCTTGAACCAACAAAAATAATAGCATGATGTTTTACACAGCAAGCAGAAAGAAACTCCAAGGCAGGTGCTTATCATTATCTTCAGTCCTTGCCTTTGTACATTTGGCGCTTACTTTCATAGTCAAAGCGCTTTGTTCCATTGCAGTGGAGTCCTCAGTCATCTGTTGGATGCTGCTGCTTTGTTGAGGTGTTCATCCCTCCAGTAACGGCTGCTAAGGAACAGAAGTGACGAGGCGGGGGGGTAAAAAAAAATAAAACACTTACCTGGTTACGGACGCTGCCTCTCCTCCATCATCTTCTCTTCCGCCTGACTCCTGGAAGCGTGAAGCTCCCAAGCTCCCCTAAGCCAATCACGACGCTGCTATCACAAGCATGACAGCAGCGTTGTGATTGGTCTCCGCGGCCTGTTTGGCCGCTAAGGCAGTGTCTGGGCGCCTTGGGGCAGTTCTCCACCCTGGCTGTGCAACACAGCTGGGTGGAGAAATGATAAGTGCGCATGACGGTTTGGCCGTCCCAAGATGGCAGGCCAAAACGTCATGCGCACTTAGTAGTGCCCATACCACTCCTCCTCCTGTGAACCATCCCAGCCCTGCCCTGCCCCAACCTGGCTCCATGCAGAAAAATAGAATGATAATAACAATGTGTTATTTTCATTTTATTTTTCCTTGCTGCACTGCTTTGAGAGCAGGGAGGCGACGCTCCTTCGCCTTAGCGGAGGAGCCGCCTCTGCGCTCCATCAAATGGTTTGTTCTGCGTAGCTCATCATGAGTTGCTGCATCTTCCCTCTACTGGAGCCGGCCTGTTAGAAGGTGAGGTGGGTCTTTATTCTCCCAGTCTCGTGCTTTCCAAGGGCACCGTGCACAGGCTGCAACGTTTATTTTCAGATTTTCAAGCAATTGTATTATATTGTAATTTCATTTATATAGCACTTACTACCCCTGGCGAGGCGTCAAAGTGCTTTTTCGGTGAGTAGCACACTACTCCGGAACCCATAAAGGATTAGTGTTGAATTAGTATAGTGAAATATTAAAGTAATTTGAGTGGTGTGCATGGTAGTCAGTTATTTGGATTGAGAAGGATAGTGGAGGGATAGAAGAGGGAAAAAGGTTTACATTTATATAGCGCTTTCTAGCCCTGTATGGTAGAAGCGATGCTTTTTTTTGATTTCAAAAGAATTTATTATTTTAAAAGAGTGGATACATCCATAATATATAAACAAGAATGATACAATTGATAACAGAAGAAAACACAGTAAGGTAGAAGGATAATATCCAATAAAAACAACATCTTAAAATTCATTCTTCTGAAATTCTCAGAATCATAAGTGAATTAAGGAAGAAGCAATGAAGAGCCGGGAGAAATAATTATCAAAAGTATCATCATCAGCTATTAAATTGGGGATGAGAGAAAAGTGAGGAGAGAAATAAAGATAGAAAACAGAAAAGGACAGGAAAGAAAAGAGGAAAGACAAGAAAAAGAGCAAGAAAAGAGAAGGATTTCCAACGGAATCACCAAACATTCAAGACAACATCAACTAGACAAATCAAAAGGAAATTGATCCACCAGCCCCTCAGAAGCCAATTGCATGTACGTATCTAGCACCAACCACACACCGGAAGATATAGACGGAGAAAGATGAGCATGATCAACTGAAGTATGAGCACTACGAAGAAAAGAAACCCATGCCCACCAAGTATGATAAGAGACAGAAGAAAAAGATTTCCACTCCATGAGAATTACTTTGACTGCAATGGTTAGTAAAAGATCCAACAGTTGTAACTCCATGGAGTCTAAGGGCAATGGAACCGAGGCCGCCAACAGGCCTAAGAGGATTAGTGGAAATGAAAGTTGAAACTTAATATTAAAGATAATCATAAGGTGTTTATGAATCAAACCCCAAAAGGGTTGGAGAAGAGAACATTCGAAGAACATATGTTGGAAATCGCCAGGTGCGAGACCGCAACTCCAACATAAATTATCTTCCTTAAGATGTACTGAATATAAACGAGTGGGCGTCCAGTGTAGAAGATTAATAGAGAAAAACTTAGACTGCATTAAAGAGGGGGCAATTTTATTGCGAAGAGAGAGCCTACCAATGTCCCGCCAAGTGTCTGAAGAAATATGAGCGGTAACACCATGCTCGAAATGATGGAGCCATTTTTGCTGTGTTGAAGTTTGAGAAGGAATTGTCGAAGACGACAAAAATTTATAAATCCTAGATGCCACATGACCAGACTTAAACCATAATTGAAAAAGCGTAATCGCAGGGGAAGAAGGATGAAGTTGTACTTTAGCAAGCGCCACCTTTATCTTAAGAAAAGTATAAAAATCTAGATTAGATAAGGAAAACTTTTGAGCCAGGGTAGAGAAAGGGAGAGGGTCATTATTGGAGTCATATAAATGCTTAACAAGTGAGATGCCTTTCCCCGACCAATATGACATCAATTCTGGATCAATAGTAAGTTTAATTTTGGAATTCCTCCAAATAGACGACCATCTAGTTTTATGTATCGGAACTGCCATTCTCTTATCAACCTTGCGAACCGCAGCAATAGTGTCTAGAATAATAGATCTAGAGAATGGAATGGAGAGGGTATTTGTAGTTAAAAAAGAGGCAGTCGGAAGAGGAGAAGCCAGTTCCTGTTCTATAAGTAACCAAGCTGGAACATGAATAGATGGAGAGGAAAACCAGAGCGCCCCCTGCGAGGCCAAAAACGCAGACTGGTATTTCCCCCAATCCGGAAAATTACACCCTCCCATATCATAGGATTTCCTCAGAACTTTATAAGCAATTCTAGCCCTTTTATCATTCCATAAGAATTTAGAAGTAATTAAATCAAGTTCATGAAAGAAGGTAGCCGAGAGCTGGACTGGTAGCATAGAGGAAACAAAATTAACAATAGGTGTTATCATCATTTTAAGAGTTTGGAGACAACCCCACCAAGAAATATGTTTCGGAGACCAATTTTCCAGAAGATGTCGCACCTTAAGAATAGTTTGAGATTCATTATAGGTAACCATAGCATAAAGAGTGGTACAAAAATAAATACCCAAGTATTTTAAATGCTTAGATTGCCACTTAAAACCCGCCGAACCCATATGCGAGGAGAAACAATAAGCATTTAAGGGAAACATCTCCGTTTTATCTTTGTTCAGGGTATAACCTGAAACCTCTGAGAACAGAGAAATTGTATCAGAAATAGCAGGAATAGCGTGTGCAATATCCTCTGAAAAAATGAGAACGTCATCAGCATAAGCGGCTGTTTTAAGCTGATGAGATCCAAAAGAAAAACCCCTGATATCTGGATGTATATCAATCATTCTAAGAAGAGGGTCAATGGACAGTAAAAATAAAAGAGGGGACAAAGGGCAACCTTGTCTAGTACCTTGGCAGAGGTTAAAGAAGGACGACGTGGCTCCATTCACTCGGATATTAGTTCGAGGACGGGAATACAAAGACATAACCATACGGATAAAGGAATCACCCAAGTTATGCGCACATAAAACTGCACGTAGAAAAGGCCAAGAAACCTTATCAAAGGCCTTTTCAGCATCAAGGGCCAAGGCCGCCGCCGGAAGATTGGATCGCTTGGCGGCACCGAGAATGTGACAGAAAGTACGAATATTATCACGGGCAAGACGACCCTTCACAAAACCTGTTTGGGAAGGATGAACCAAGTGAGGAATAAAGGATTCTAAACGTTTAGCTAAAATTTTAGCAAAAATCTTAGCTTCCATGTTAAGAAGGGAAATAGGGCGAAATTGTTTGGGATCTGAATGATCTTTCCCCTCTTTGGGGATTACTACAATAGTAGCATCAGCAGCCGAATCAGACACAGAGCCATCCTTAATAAAAGCATCAAAGACCAATTGAAGTTTCGGAACGAGCACGGAGAGAAAGGTCTTATAAAACAAAATAGGATACCCATCAGGACCCGGAGCCTTCCCGGAACGAGTAGCTTTAATCGCGGAAATGATCTCATCAGAGGTAATCGGGCAATTCAAAGAATTATTATCTTCCTCCGATAGAACTTTCAAAGGAACCGTCTTCAAGAATTCCTGACACTGTTCAAAAGAAGCCTGAGTAGAGGGGGTATATAAATTATTATAGAAATCGCGAAAGACCTCAAGAATTTCTTCAGTCGGAAATTTTCTCGTACCCAGATGGTCAGTAATAGAAGATATTTGGGAAGATTTATAAGAAGATTCCTGGAACTTTAATGTAGCTGCAAGAATCTTACCCGCACAATTTTTTAACAACAACCTCTTCGATTTTTGAGCCTGGAGGCCAATATGAGCTCTCTTAGTAACAATGGTGTTGTACGTGTATTTTAGATTTTTAATAGATTGTAAACATGACTTATCCTTGGAATTGCGAAAAAGAGATTCCTGACGTTTAATCTCATCAGCTAAATCCGTGAGTTCCTTTTTAATGGCAGCATTCCTCCTTGACATACATTGAATAACCTGACCACGGAAAGTGCATTTAAAAGAATCCCAAAGAACCACAGGGGAGCTAACCGATCCAACATTCTCAAGGAAAAACGTCTCAATATCATTGGAAAACTCCCGAATCAGGGACTCATCATGTAAAATTTCTGTATTTAGTCTCCACGAGCGAGACTGCGTTCTAGGGGCAAAAGACAAAAGCGTGAACGTCACCGCGGCATGGTCTGAAACTAAGATAGGATGGATAAGCGGAGAAGAGGAAGATGGAACAAGAGAGGAGTGAACCAAGAGATAATCAATACGTGAAAAAGACGAATGAGGGGAAGAAAAAAAGGAAAAGTCACTACCAGTGGGATTATGAAGACGCCACACGTCTTGGAGCTGGGTCAGAGAACACATATTAATCATGTGTTTATGTGCCTGAGGGGGACGAAAAGTAAAGGCAGAATTCCTATCCAAAATAGGGTCCATTGGTAAATTAAAGTCCCCCCCTACAATAAGATTGCCAGAATGAGGAGTGTCATTTAGCTTTTTGGTGATTGCTTTCCAAAAAGACGGATCATCCTTGTTAGGGGCATAAATATTCATGACAAAGAGAACAACATTACCATCGGATATCTTAGATAGTAACCAACGTCCCTCTGTATCCTGCTCAGAGGAAACGATAGATAATCCAGAGTGTTTAGAAACTAAAGTAATCACCCCATTACGTTTACCACAAGCATCTGAACACGCAACATCAGAAACCCAATCTTTCTTCAAGAATGACGCCTCCTTAACAGAAACCTTTGTCTCTTGGAAAAGGACCAAATCTGAGGAAAGAGATTTGCAGTAGTCTAAAATCTTTGACCTCTTAACTGGGTGATTTAGTCCTTTAACATTAAGGGAGAGTATATTCAAACCAGGCATAGAACTAACAACAGGAAAAAATGATATTGCATAAATGATATATGAAGTACCACTTCCAAAAAGACATACCACCAGACACCAGACATCAATACAAAACAAGGAGAATCCAAGGAGGAAATCCGAAAAGAAAAGGAGAGATAGGAGAAAAAAGAAAGCAAGAGAATAGCCAGAGAAAGAGAGATAAGAGCCAAAAAGGAAGGTCTGAATAAGACCAAGTTCATACCAGGGGGAACATGGGAAAAGAGCAAGGAACCCAACAGGAGGAGAAGAACACATCAGTATACATATAGCCCCAGACCAATATAAAGCGGGATATGTGTAGTTAAAAAGAAGAACCACCTAAAGGATATGAACAGGAATTAAAAACAGTAATCTAAAGAATTCAATTAAATACGCGCTAATGAAAAAAGGAGTAAAAAATTAACGATACTATAGGTATAGCCAAGCCAAAGTAGGCACTACCAGGAGCAAAAGAAAATAACTAGAGAGAAAAACAACTTACAGAGAATACTATATGTAAACGTACGAAGAAGAAAATGAAGAGAAAGAGAAAAGTGAAATATAGCAAAAGACGGAATGTAGTAAAGAGAAAAATAGCAGTCAAAGAAGCCCTATTGCAGACAGGTAGGAGAAATGAAATTATATAGAAATATGTAAACTGTATAAATAATCTTATGAATAACTGATCACAGATACATAAAATCCGTTGCACTTAATGTAACTACAAGAGGCGAGCATATCATAAATATATGAGCATGAAAATAAAGAAGCATCAGCCCAACAGACACAATGCAACGATAGAAATCCGAACTAGTCGAAGAAGACAATTAATAACAATAGTTAAACAAAGCAAACACTGTTATAATAGGAGGAAATACATAGCTATTAACTATACAGAAAAAAAAAAAACTTATCCCAAACCTCAACATTAATAATTATCTAAAGAGTATACCATGAATCAAATACAAAAGAAAAGAAAAAGAAAGAAACCCAATCTGAAAAATACTATAAGGTACATTCATGAATAAAAAAGAAGAAAAAAGAGAAAAGTGAAACATAATAGAGAACAGAATATAGAGAAGATAAATATAGCAGCCAAAGAAGCCCTAGTACAGACAGATAGGAGAAATGAAAGTATATATAGATATGTAAACTTTATAAATAAGCATTATAAATATCTAATCACAGCAACATAGGGTCCGTTATATTGAATGTAACTAAAAAAGGCGAGAATATCGTAAATATATGAGCATGAAAGTAAGGAAGCAACATCCCACCAAACAGAATGCAATGATAGAAAACTGATCTAGTCGAAGAAGACAAGTAATAATAATACTTAAACAAAACAATCCATGTTATAATAGTAAAAACAGTATAAGCATTAACAATGCAGAAAGAGAAATTGTCCTTAATAACAGCAATTAATAATTATCTAAAAAGCATACCATGAATTAATACATAACCAATCAATATACCAAAACACTAATAAACAATAGCATACTCCAGATATACGAGACAATCGAACACAATGACCAGACAAAAAATACCAACAAACGAAAAAAGAGAGAAACCAAAACACACATGCAAGATTGAAGACAATTAAGAAGCCCTAAACTGGCGAAGAAACAGACCCGGACCAAAATATACGGACAACTTAGGGAGAAAAAGGGTAATACGAACAACGAGTGTACATAAGTGAAATAAAAACCATCAAGAGACAATACCACGAAATACTGAACGAATCATACAGTAGGACTGACGACAATAAAGGACCACTACACTATAACGATGGGAAGGGCAGACCATAAGACGAAAACAGCACGTCCAGAACATTGGACATTAAGACCACCACGCAGATCTAAGAAAGAGAGAACCTAATAGACCTGACAAAGACAAAAAGATTGCAGTAAACATAATCATATCAGGTGCCAGAGGAGCCAGGAATAGGCGAGGCCTCCATTTGGAGTTCCATGTGTGACTCCAACTGATTATCCAGAAATGAGGCCAAATCAGCAGGTTCATCGAAGATTCTGGAGCGACCTTTAAAAGTAATGCGGAATTTTGAAGGGCCGGCAAAAGAGAAGGGAATATTCATGTCAGCTAAACGCTTCCGAAGGTTAAGAAAGCCCTTTCTCCTAATGACCGTGTCCCTGGCAAAGTCTTGAGAAATTGAAATGCGATGGCCATTCCAGGAGATAACACGAACCTTCCGCATGTGAGCCAGAATTTGCTCCGTATGTTGATGGCGCAGTGGTTTAAAAATTATCGCTCTCGGTTGCGTGGCTGATTTAGAGCGAAATGAGGGAACCCGATGTGCCCGTTCCAACTCAAAGTCTCTTTGGAATGAAATTTGCAGTGTGGAAGGAATCCATTGATAGAGGAAATCAATCATAGAAGACGCATTTTTCTCAACATCCTCCGGAAGACCAAAAATGCGCAGATTAGACCTGCGGTTACGATCTTCTTGCTCAGTAAGGTCTTTCCGCAATGCTGCCATTGAGCGCTCTAACTGTGAGAGAGATCGAGACTGCTTTTGCATGGAATCCTCTGCGCCACTAATACGCGTTTCTGTGTCCGAGACACGAAGAGAAAGGGCCTTGAAATCATTCCTGATGGCCAACATCTCCACTTGCAGTAAATCTGTATTAGTCTTGGTAGATTGCGCAATTTCATAAACCTCATTAAGGCGTGTCAGAATAGACTCAAGAGTGAAACTAGGGTCCTTTTGCGCAGATTCAGGTATAGGGGATACCTGTTTGGATCTCTTAAGCGACGTTTTAGAGTCTTTTGCGTCCTTAGCATTTGGTGACGGACCCATATTCGCGGCCATAGAGCACACCACCTCAACAAGAACGAAAGAGAAAACACCCCTCCAGACAATATAAGAAAGGAGAGTGGTAGATGTATCAGGTAGGCCCAATATGTCCAAAGGAAACGAACAAAAGTGGAAAGCGCGCTCTCATTAAGAGGACAATAATATTGGCGGCCACCAAGGACCGGGAAGGGGTCCACCTCACACAAATATCATGTCCTGTAGAATCAAAAAGGCACCTTCCAACAACAAAAAGCAATCATGAAGTAGGAAAGCCTCAATCAAAAAAAAAAACTCAAAAGAGGGCAAAGGCAGTGCTCTGACTAGAAGTATGGCAGCAGGAAACCAAACAGCATGGTCATTATTATGCAGCAAAAGCAGCAGGAGGAGATAAGAAAAAAAACAATATAAATGTAGGAAATCTGAGCAACGTCACCAGCTCTTGTCCATCCTTATTCCTGACGAGTCCATAGCCATGTCGGCGTCATGCTGAGGAGAAAGAGCAGCTCCGTTTCTTGAGAGGAAAAAAAACCAAAATGGCAGCCGCTCGCGAAATCACCAAGCGCCGCCTAAAAAGGCTCACAAAGTAGTCACCGGCAGTCTCAAAGCTCAAAAAACCACCCTCATGACATTCCTGACAGCTTCATATCCATGCGGCCAACTTCCGAAAGGACCGGGGCAATCTGAGGCGATCGCGAAACCTCCGTCAGCTCCTCCTCTAGCGCAGAGCTCAAGCACAAGCCGCCATCCCGCAGCGGCGCGCAAGCCACGCCCCGGTAGAAGCGATGCTTTAAGTGGAAACTTTACGCAGCAGACAGTATCCTTGAAAGCTCTGTATTCAGATTTACCATTACTTGAAAATTGGCTGCCACACAGAGCTGGCTTTGGCATCCATTTTCTACTAATGAATAAAGATGGAAGAGATACGCCTTGTAAACACATGAGTGAGCACCACAGTTGTCTGAGCCCCAGTCTATCATCAGTAGGAGCTTGAGTAGGTGCTCGTCTGTGGTGAAAAGGGAGAGCTGTGTTACACATATTACATTTTGCTCGTCCAAAAATCTTTCCTTCTTGAACAAATGTACGAATAAAGAGTGGGAAGAATACCTTATGATCACAAATATGGAAATCAGCCAAGCTCAACTGCCCCTCACAACAATGCCTCTCAAACGTGCTAAACACTGACAAATAATGCACACTCCAGAGTCCATGTTACAAAGGGGAGATGATGTGGTCCGTCGGCTGCGCTGCCGCCTCTGGTGCAGGAAACCAGGGTTCGAGCCTCGAGGTCCCGTCCACATCCTGTGATTCTGGGCAAATCACTTAGGGGCATATGTATCAACCGAATTTTTAATCGCAAACGCTGCGCTTCGCAAAAAACAGCGTTTGCAATTAAAAATTCTCAAAACGGGATGTATGAGCTAAATTCTCATCGCAAATTTAAGGAATCGCTAATTTAGCGATTTCTTATTTGCGTAAGCATCTAAGAAATCGCATATTGCGATTTCTTAGATGATATGTAACACGCACCAAAGTATTGCGAATTATCCTTAAGAAATCGCAAATTACCACCAACTTCTAGTTGGTGGTAATTTGCGATTTCTGTTAAAAATTCACTTTTTGGAATTTTACAAAGTGCCACGTGGCGCACATACTTAGGGCATGTATGTGCGCCATATGCACACACATGCTCATTTCAGGGGTGCATCAGGGTGTCATCATGACACTCTTGCACCTTTGAAATTATTCTCAAATTGCGATTAGCAAATTGCGAATCGCAATTTGAGAATTACTTCCCATTCGATACCTATGGGTCTCCTGGCCCATAGAAATGAATGGGAAGGTATTCCTTAATTGCGATTTCGCAATTTGCTAATCGCAATTAAGGAATTTTAAGAAATCGCAAAAGTTTTGCGATTTTTTAAATACATCCCGTTTTGCAATTCTCAAATAGCGATTCTTTAAAAATCGCTATTTGAGAATCGCAAATGGAGATGTTGATACATATGCCCCCAGATCTCCCTGTGCCTGAATGTATAATATAAATACGGTGCTATATAAAGCGCTTCAATACCTTCGGGTCGAGTTCGCGCTATATAAATATGCAACAAAAAAAATGCAGAGCAGAAGCAATGCTGCGCTGAAACGTATTGTAATTGTTATGCAAATTAACTCTGGACAAGCACATGTTTTCTGATAGGGTTTCTGCTCAGTTCCTTTAATTCTATTTTGAAACACCCTAAGGGCCCTATTGATTTGAGGAGATAAATACTTATTTGTAGGGGAATTCACGTCTAGAACTTCGCCCATGATAGGGTTAGTAAGAGGCAGGGAATGATGACCTCCGCGTTTAGTATTTCTTCCACATATCAATGAAGGTTGATGCACAGCACAATAACTCGCTCCTTAAAGACTGATTAACAGTACTTCAAATAAAAAGCATCATCACAGAATGTATGCACAAAGTTTTTCTTATCTTTTTCGAATTTAGAGGCAAGCGCCCTAAAACTAAACATCGAGGGGCGGATTTACCCATTTTTCCTGCAATGCAGGGCCCTCAAGCAAAATTGCTGCGCTGCGTGAAAGGGAGACAGCAAAAATGCGCCATCTCGACTAAGATATTTCAAATTTCAGCTGCCTCCTAGCGCTGGCGCACTGTGTGCTGCCTTAGCGCCTGAGCAGTCACCCTTGCATCATGGTCGCGTGACAGGCAGGATTGTTTTTGTGCGGGAAGGGACAACTTTCTGCACAAAAACAATCCTTAGCAGTGTTTTACTCTTTCTACGTGTGCTGCAAAATGCAGCAGGCGTGAAAAGAGGAAATAACGAGGAGAAATCAACATTTTTTTACTCCATATTACGCCTCATTGGAGAAGGGGTAGCATTTTGACACATTCAAGGTTTATAAGTCTTTGTAAATCTGGGAATGCACCAGATCGATGGGTGAAATCAAGAGGAATACTTAGGTGCATAATTACTAGAAACTGATGGAGCGCGGTGTTACGCCAAAATTGGTAATACTGCGCTCCGTCAGTTTCAAAATCTATGGATGCGCCGTATTTACAAGAATGTGGTGCACCCTTGCGTTACCTCTAGCACTGGCGATAATTAAGCTGCCTAGCGCCAGCGCATTGACCCTTGCAACATGTTGCAAGGGTGCCTGTGCTGCAGAGGTGATTGTTTGTGTGCAGGAAGGAACACCTTCCTGCACATAAACAATCTTTACGGGTAATTTGCTGTTTGCATGGAAAGAGCAAAATATGAGGAGAAATGAAACATTTCTCCTGGAATCGCCTGCTTAAGACCAGGCATTCCCTGACAATATTTTTGGCGCTGCCCCCTTCCTTGTAACTATAGGGCAGCGTCAAAAAGCAATGGGTGTTGTGGCAGAACGCCCACTGCAACACCCATCGCACACCCTTTCACGCTAAGTGCAGCGTGAATTGGGGAATTATTTACAAGGCGGTGTTAAGCCGTGTTAAGTGGCTTAACGCAGCCTTGTAAATATAGCGGAGGACTTAACGTCAACAGAACGTTGGAAAAAGTGACGTTCTGGTGGCATTAACTCCTTGTAAATATGCCCCTTAGGCCTATAACTTAAAGTAGTTCTGTGGCTGGACTTCAGGTTGACAGAAATGTTGCCATCACTGGGCCGGACAAATCTCTATAGGAGAGATGGACTGGGCTCTATGCCTGGGACACAAAGACCTATGGCAGGCGAGGAAGCTGTCAAATGGTCAAAGACGGCTTTTTATACACAGGGGATTAGGAAGCATTAACATAATGAAAATACAGCCTGTGCCAGTTAACATGCAAGTGTAAAATTACTGAATTATTACACTTGAACTTTAGGGGTCCTCTTTGTCAGTGATGCAGGTTCATTAATCTTTTGATGGAATATATTAGGACTGGATGTTTATAAGGCAATTCCAGGAGAAACAACCGACCATGGTCCTGGTTCACTCTAACCTATTTGCAAACCAGGATATGCAAGTTGCACACTGATAGGTTTGCAAAACAGTCTACAAACTGCAGTGTGACCGATATACTAATAGGTCGCATCCTAAATTGTCCATTTTCAGGGGGACGCAAAATTAACTAACTAATGAATATTAATTAGGCAGAATGCAATTTGCGACTCCCTGTCATTGACTGTGAATGCAGGTATGAAGGCTTGCAAGGGCAGAACATCTTCATCATTTCCTAAAGGGAGTCATTCTATTTTTTAAGCCCCCCCATATCCATTAAATTGTCAGATGCTATTTTCAAGACTGTTTCCTGTTGGGAAAATATTCAGGGAATCAGGCAGTGGTACACACAGAGAAAAGGAGGGAGAAGGACACAGCCCTACCTCATCTCCCTCAAACACAATAGAAAGCACAAAATCATATTGCTCCGCCTCTAGCATTGGGTTGCGCAGAGGCGTTAGTAGCAGCCCTATGATGAAGCATGCCACAACTTGTTGTGGGTGAGGGCAGTTTTCACAAAGGTTTTGTGCTCCTTCCTAAACTACATATTATAAACGTAAATATGACGACTAATATTCGCTTTACCTCCTTTTGTGCTTTCAATCAGGCATTGGTCCCTGAGGCTTTCAGCAAGATTCCCAAAGGGGAAGTTGTCCTTTGAAGACAGTTTCCTTATTGTGAATCAGTCACCACTCCATCTGAGAGGTCAGTAATGGGTCAGTTGTCCGTGACTTGCGATAGCGACTGTAGTAACAAACCATGGATATGTACCTTAGCAAATTGTAACTAGGAGAAGAATGTCCCTGTCACACACTCTAATTTGCACTTTGGAGAGGACCGCAAACGGCCTTTGATGAAAGACTTTTCTGACTCATGAAAGGGCTTTAGAACCTTTTACAAAGCTCTGTTGTGCTTGTGTTGTGGTTGCAAAGTCTGTGATTTTGCAAACGACGATGCTCGTGACCACAAAAGAGCTCTGTACATCAGGCCCTAAGCAGTGGCGTAGGAAGGGGGTGCAGTGGGTACAGGCTGCCCCGGGTGTCATTACTGAAGGGGGTGACAAAATGGCAAAAATGTGTTTTTTAAATATATATATTTTTCCTTCTTTTAATAATCTCAATGTGGGGCAGGTGACATTTCAATGTGGGGGGGCTGCCAAGAAATTTTCCGCACCGGGTACCACCTGAGCTTGCTACGCCACTGGCTCTAAGGCCTTAAAAGATTGGATAGTGCTCGGAATGGTCAGAGGTACAGCCTCATAAAATGAGCCTTCGCAATGGATGTTCAGGGGTGGGGAACTGAAGCAACATCCACCCATCCCAAAACTCTGCATTCAAGATGCAATACTTTTTGTTCACCTGGGGATTGTAAACGCTTAAGGAAATATGCAATGAAACACCTAGACTAATTTACTTCCACTAGGACTTTATAAGGCTGATTGTCTTGGGTGCACCTGGGCTATTTTTTCAAACCTCTCCACCCCGACACTTTCAGTCCTTCAATACCTCAAAATGACAGCCATAGTATGTGGCCATAAAAGGATTCCTCAGTGTGCCATTAACCCCCCCCCCCCCCCCCCCTCCCCGCTATGCTTTCTTCTCACCTGAGCCTTTTGCAGCCTCTAAAATTCCTTGCTGGTTTCAATCAGTAGGGTCTATCTGCAGCAATAGGAAGCCTGCATGTCATAAGTATATCTCATAAACCAAGTTGCCCAGTAGCCCAGTTCTCCCTACATGCACCCTCAGGATGCATGCATGCTGGAACAAGAGCTGACCAGCATCCTAGTGGCATGAGGAAAGTGCAGCGTTACAAGCAGCACTTCATGATGCACTCTCCACTGTACCTACCTACCTTGAGTGTTGAGAGAGGGAGACCAAAATAAAAGGCAAGGAATGAGAGGGTGGATGGGATAATGGGCAAGAGTAGGGCTTGCAAGACAATATTAGGGAGCATTTATGAACTGGAAAATGTGAATTCCATCTAAAATTGGTGGATGCCCCTGAGAAGCTGTCCCTCCCTTTCAACTTCCGCAAAGAATGAAAGACTTTGGGGCAGATTTACAAGCCCCTTGTGACACTTTTGCACCGCCTTTGCATCGCTTTTTGTGACGCATGGGGGGCGTAAACAATGCACCAGGTTGCGGCCAATTTTCAATGTGACACATCTAGGGAGATGCATCACCTTGTAAAGCCATGCACCACAGTATACCTGCGTCAGCTAATAATGTATGCAGGGTGGGCATTTCCACACAGGAAAGCCTCATAGAAGTGGCGCAGTGACATCTGCAAGATGTCACTGCACCACTTCTAGGACACCACTGCTTCAAAACCTTACGCCTGCTTGGAGCAGGCGTGATGAGTGACGCAGTATATTAAGTATAGGCCTCCCCCACGCATCTGTCAATTCTTGTGCCATGGTGTGCCGTATTGTAAATACGACGCATTCATGGTGGCAAAAGGGTTTCTTTGCCCAGCGCAAGGAAACTGACGCATCTCTGATCTAACGCAGAGAAGCATCAGTTTCTTGTAAATAAGGGCCCTTTGCTCTTTTAATTCCTTTTGACTGGTGTACTCAAACCCAAAGCACTGGGAATTATTTAAAGCATTCAATAATAATATTAATAATAATACTTATAATAATGTCCTATCTGCCTATACTACTATCTCCCTTAGAGGTGGGAAACTCACTTGGTTTAAGATGTCAGAGTTCCATTCTGCTCACCAATCTGCAGCAGCCCTGCTTTTGTTAGAGCAGCAGAAGACCTTCTCCATTCGCGATGGACCTTCCAGCATTATTTTGCTCCTGCTTATGACTGCTGTGTACACCTTTGCAGATGCGAACATAAAAATGCCCCATGTGCACAGGGAGAAATCTCACAGTGCATCAGGGACATAGGAGGAGATTTACAAAAAGTCATGAAGCGCAGCGCAGTCGCCAGGCTGCGTTGCGCTTCGTTGCACGACAGGGAGGGAGCAGGGGAGCACTATTTCTTCAGACATGGCTCTCTCCTCCCCTTTTCCTTGTGCCGGTGCTGATTACAGATGCCGTGCACCATGCACACACCTTAGAGCTGTAGCGCTAGGGTGTGTGCATGAGTCCAGCATAGGTTTTGTACAGGAAGAGTACCCTTCCTGTACGAAATACTATGCTCGACACAAGGGGAAGCTTTTCCCACTTTGTATTGTAGTGAAGGCAGCGATTTAGACACATACATTGCTATGTTAGCATAAGCGCGTTAGATGTTAGAAAGTCTTGCCACTTTTGCTGCTTTTGCACACGACACTGCAGTTACATGTTATTATTTGAAAACTGCTTGCTTTTCTTCACATGAGAACTGTCTGTTGTTTACATCCCTAGACGTGCGCTGCGACCTTGGTCTGAACATTGTGTAAAGAAACAGTCTGGGTCGCCAGACAATGCATGTTTTTGAGTTCAGGTTGATCGGCCCACTATTTAGCCATAACACGCACACAGCTGCAAATACCTGAAAGTCGAGTGCTTTTAATATTGCAGTCTGCATGCTTTACACACACATTCTGGGGAAGAACCTTCCACGGGGCAGAGCAAAGCTGATCCTGTGATGTGATTCACCTAAGCTATTCTTTACGGTATGGGGTTCCCCATTCAAACCTAGAGACCTTCTATTAGTCTAATAATACTAGCATACTAGCGAAAGGAAGGTGGCTGTATTCCACTGTCATTTATAATATGATTTCTGCTTTCATTTACTATGGTATTGTAACAATGCTGATGGTTTTAATTTTAATAATTTGTCTGCTTATGTTAGCCAAAGTACTGCATCTTAGGACACGTAGTTTATAAAATAAAAGTTTTAAACTCTACCGTGTCTCTGATTACTCTTGTTGTGGACTGATATGAGAATAATAACGAACAGGTATTTCTGATTCCCACCATTCCTAAGAGTACTCTAAGTCGCTTGTTCTGGGTTGTCTATACATTGGGAGCTCCGATATAATACGGATAACGAATGGGACACTGATGCTGGTCGGATAGGGGTTCTGGGTTCTGAGGTGAGTTTTTTGGTACAACACAATTCACTGAGGTCCTGGTTTCCTGCGCATAGTTCTGTGCATGAGCAGAATCCCTGAAACATGGCGCACCTAACGTTTGGTCTTTTGATTTGAAACGCCTTAGTAGTGCTTATATTAGTCCACGACTCCCTCACTCTTGTTTCCAGATAACGGGAGTGACGGATTTCACCTACCTATTAGTAGCCTAATAGGTTCTTTCAAGCTTGTTAATTAAAAAGGTTTTTTTATATTTCTGAACCCTTGTGCTACTGTAAAATCTGTTGTTGTACTTCTCTGTGTCCTAATGGCGGTCGAAATTGCAGCGCATAGCCGTACACCTGTGCGACGTCATTTGATGCAGTATGGGGTACCGGACGATGGGATGGCCGTTATTTTTGTGGTGAGTGCGGATGCGTCACACCCCTACGAGTTGTTTTACTCTTGGGTGACGCTGCCATCAGTGAATGTGGATGATAAGACGTTTCACTCGTATACTCATTGTGGGTCCCAGCAAATTATACGCCATATAGGACGCTAGAGATTCCCCTTTCAGCTTGGCAGCATAGCATTTGGTTTAATGGCACCCTTCCCCATGCGGTTGCACCGGCTAGACTAGGCCCTTTGTCGATTCCAGGGGCCACATGGCCGGTGCTGGCCGGGTTCACGCCTCACCCCCACTATTTGACTATTGCGGTGGATGAATTGCGCGTACTCCATACAGCCCTCATTGCGGTATATAGGGCTTTAGTGCAATACGTTTCACGCAACGTGCAGGTGGGGGCACCTGCTGTTGCTGGACTACCAGCTGTTCACCCTGCGGTTGTAATAAGCCCTGTCATAGTTAATTCGGTGATGGGCAAGCGCCCCCAGTATAAGTACGATTTGCCTTATTGGCTTGCCGAGAAATTTGACCAACTGGAAGCAGCTTTTCCGCACTCTACCGCTGTGGAGAAACACAGAATCCTCACTATTAGTTTGCCGAAAGACTTAGTCCCAGAAGTGTCCGATTGTGACAACTGGGGTAAGGAGTTTGCCGTGGTCTACTCGAAGTACTTTGGCACTCCATCTATGGCTGTGCTTCCCTCCGTCATTAAACGTGTTCAAGATAACCACGGTCCGGAGGCGGCTGTAGAGTTGGGAATGCGGCTTGTCGGTGTGTTCGACGTAGTTGCCTCTCTCGTCTTTGG
This sequence comes from Triturus cristatus, assembly GCF_964204655.1. Classification (NCBI taxonomy): domain Eukaryota; kingdom Metazoa; phylum Chordata; class Amphibia; order Caudata; family Salamandridae; genus Triturus; species Triturus cristatus. Next base: position 887,807,996 of record NC_140594.1, read on the forward strand.
TAACCTCAAGGGAGATGCGGTACAATTCCAGGTGGCTAATGGTTTAGCCCGCGTCGATGAGCTCGATAAGCCCAAAGAGTTGCCTAAAATTATTGCGGAAGCTTATAGAACTATTGGCCGCAGTAGTTTAGGAGTTAAACCGACTATAGTCATTCCTGACTTGATACTGATACAACACACTAAGGTGAGCTCTTCTGTTAAAGACGATCGTCCAACTTTTCCAAAGCAAAATTGGCGAACAAAGAAACAGGGAAAGCAGCAACAGAAACAGGGGTCTCGTCCTCCATCTCCCGTACAGCCGACTAGTGAACGCACATACGATTTGCGCGATCGCCCTAGTATTAGTTCACCTGATAGATTTCAGGTTACTGAACAACGCTCTCTTCGTTCTTCACAGGAAACATCGGCCTCACAGTCTGGTGGCGGGGAACATGGCAAAGGTCGGGGTGCCCAACAAGGACGTGAGCAACCCCGTCAGGCTGACAGTAAAGGCAAGCAAGACGAGTTTGCACGTCAACGTCCCCCGTTTCAGAAGAAGAAAGTTGCTGCACTAAAAGCGAGGTATGCCACAGATAGTGAGAACGCAGCTTCGGAACCTGACATGGGCACTAACGCTGCTCGACAGCGCAGCGGAGGTTACAGTAGTGCGGCAAGCACTGCATCCATATCTGGAGGCGACAGCAACTGACACGTTTATTACTGTAGAAACTGCTGACACTAGAGTGGCTCCCCCTGACAGACTATATGATATAGTCCTCTTAATTGAAGGTGACATACAATGTACAATTCAAGGGATATTTTGGGATAATCTGACCTCTTCCTATGACATTCTCTTAGCGGAGGCGGACTGGCCCCCGGCTTTCATTTTAGATGCTCCTAGAGGGGAGGAGGTAATCCTCCCGTCCTTTGCACACACAGTGCCAAAGGAACACGCTGAAAAGTTTGCCGAGGAGTGGGCTCAGGTGCTTGCTCCGGCTTTGTATCGTACTCAGGTAGGCTGGGATAAATTGTCCCCCAGCCATGAGATTCCCTTGCGGTCTATGCCCCAGCCACAGCCCCAATATCCCATGCGCCGCGAAGCTAGATCTCATGTCACGGAAATCCTTGAGCAATTGGAATATCAGAGTGTTATTGAAACATGTGTGTCACCAATGAATAATCCTTTATTCACTGTAACGAAGCCTGATGGGTCGTACCGCCTAGTTTTGGATTACCGGCACCTGGACTCTCATTGCCGGACATGTGCTGTACAGAATACCCACAGTTCTGCTCTCGTCGATAGTCTCGTGAGAAAAAGGTTTAAAACCACACTTGACCTTTCCAATGGCTTTTACAGCCATAACCTGTCCTCTATTAGAAGTCAATGGAAAGCGTTTACTTCTGGCGGCAAACAGAAACAGTTTAAGAGATTAGCCATGGGCTACAAAAACAGCCCTGGCGTCTTTGCCACACGTGTTGTCTCTCTGTTAGAGAGCATTGACCCTGATCCGTACTTGTATGTCGATGATATCTATCTCACGGACGACGAGTTGTGGCCGCATCTGTGTTGCGTTGATCGCATCATTGTTATGTTTGCAGACTTCGGTTATAAATTCAATTTTGCGAAGTCTCACATTGCAGAGTATACAGTGTTGTTCTTGGGCTACAAGCTCAACAATGAGGTTCAAGGATTAGCTCCTCACTTTCTGGAGAAGTGCGCATGCTTGCATGCACCTACAACATTGAAGAAATTACAATCTTTGCTGGGCTTTCTGAATTTTGGTCGTATGTACATTCCTGATTATGCCCAGCGTATCAAGTCGCTGTATGCCTTGGTGCAACCTACTTTTTCCAAATCAAGCTGGCTGCCAGAGCATTCAGCTATTTTGCAATCTTTGCAAGCTGATCTTCTTGCTTCAAAATACTTACTGACACGTGACAACCACACTAACTTGGTAATAAGAATTGTGCCAGGCTCAGTGGCTTTCACGTACTTGACGTTCAATGAGGGCGATACCGTCCCCATTGCATACAAATCACACCTGTACACTTCGGCTGAACTGCGCTTTTCCTCGGTCGCGAAAGTTTTAACGGCAGTGCAGATGGCGATTCTAAAAGAACGAGCGCTGTCGCAAGGAAAACGCATGTTGGTGGTCACACCGTATCCTGCCCTAGAGGCAGTGACGAAAGCAAGTGAACCCAATTCTAAAGCTTTGCATCCACGTTGGATACAATGGACCACTTCCTTGACATCGCCCGATGTCACCTATATCTTTGATGCCTCATTGCAGACTCAGGAGTACTTGCAGTATGAATTCGTTCATCCAGCTCCTCTGTCTTTGCGCCCGCTCGAAGATTACCATTGTGTCCTTTACACTGACGGTTCGGCGCAACCGGATCGAAGTATGCCTATTCAGCGGCCTGCGCAATTGTGGCGGGTACTTTCGTGAATGGTGAATTCCAATCTGATGTCGTGCATTCGCAGTCATTGGGTGATTGTACCGCACAGTTGGCGGAGCTCCGTGCTCTGGTGCTTGCACTGGAGTTTGCTGATCCTCGGGTCACTACTCTTATAGTAAGTGACTCGTTTTACTGTGTTCAGTCCTTTAACGACAATCTATTCTTTTGGTCTCAAAATGAATATCGTGATTCCAAAGGTAGCACAATTAAGCATAAAATGCTTTGGGTTCGAGTGGCAGAACTTACAGAACATCTGCCTCTCGTGAATGCAATTCACACTCTTGGGCACCAGCGAGTTGGTGTCCACGCTGTCGGCAACAGCTTAGCTGTTGAAGCAGCGAAAACAGCAGTGGCAACATATTTAGTAGCAGCGGTTACAAGATCCAAAAGTAAGATCGATGATGACATCTTGGCAGCTATTGCTGCTACAGAGAAGGGAAGTAATTACCCAAGAGGTTTCCCTTCTCGTTACCATTATCACTTAAGTCCTGATAATGTCCCATTAGTGAGAATTAACGACGTTGGTGAGAGATTGATTCCCAACGCGGACTGCAGAACATCATTGATATCAGCTGCTCACAAGGGTATGGCCTCTGCCCATGCCGGGGTTGCAGCTCTTTGGCATAAAAATGTTTGTCCTGGACCTTGATGGTCTAGACATGGCAGTGTCTGCCGCACCCTTTGCCGTAGATGATCACTGTTCTGTATTGCATGCTCTACAACAAGCCAGAGACAGTCTCGCGAAGGAACACTTGCCCTCCACATCTGATGCTGCGCTTCAGATTCTGGTAGTCGGCTGGCTACCTCGAGTTGGTGACCTGGTCCGTGAGAAGGTGGAGAACAAGAAGGAGTTCAGCCCCTCTTATAGTGCCCCGGTTCCAGTGCTTGGCGTGCAGGGTACAAGAACAGTCATTTTACCTCCACTTCCTGGTCGCAAGGATAACAGGTACATCTCCATTGACAATGTCAAACTACAGCGAGTGGCCAATTCTTCTTAGTATGACTCCAGCGGTTTCTTGCCCTGCGATGCTGAGAAATTCTGTTTTGGCTCTACCACCATGTCTGATATTGCCATCGAGATGCATACAGTTACTGATCCTTTGTTGCTACCACCGGCTGGTGGTCCACCTGAAGATACTGAGTATGCTTATCCTGCAGATGTACCATTGCCTGTTTTGCAATCAACCGCAGTCAACCAGTCACGTTTCTCCTTTGATACTAACTCTGTGACTTCCAATGCCCCATCAAAAATGTCTATTTTTGCTGTTTGGTTTAAAAGAAATTTTTTAATTCCCCCTTGGACTTACATTTGGCTGATGCTCATATTTATTTTTTTGTTTATGTCCATTGAATTTGTGGTGGTATTTTTTCGCCTTTTGAATGGACACTACCTTAAAGAAAGATCTACAATTAGACTAATTGATGGAACTTTGGCCCCCCACTCCTCATCACACATTATGAAGAGGGACCAGACTTTTGTGAATATTACTGCCCGGCCTGTGTTAGATGGGATTGCGTGGGATGCTGTTAAATTTCAGATTCATGGTCCAACTGAGGTTATCAATGTACCAAATGTATTTCGTGTTTCTATGGGTGATGTGGTTAAGCAAATCATCTGCTCTGATGATTGGGACGTTCAGGCCATAGAAGCACTGTTTTCTGATTTGAAATATTATGCCGCGTTTGATGCTGAGGATTTGTACTTAGATACTGCTAATTATGGTGAGCAGTTTTGCTATCAACATTATGGCAATCATTTCCTACATAAAGCCAATACGTATCGAAATTTTGTAAATTATACGCAATGGGAACATTGTCCAACACCAATGTAGGCAGCTCCACCACATTAGTGAACAAATTCACATATTTTACTGATTTCAGTGTTTCAAATCCTGCCTCCTTTTATTTTATAAGTGGCAGCAAAGTCTGCCTTGAAAGTTAGGCTGACACACACTAAATTATTATATTCCAAATCCTTTATGGATGATTTGTCAATCAGAGGTTATGATCTGTGGAAAGCTACTATTGATCTTAAATCGGTTTGGGGTTCTAAACCGTGGCAGGTACAATGCATCGTGCCTGCCTCATACCGAACCACATATTGTTTTTAAATTCAACAATCTTTCAGACCACCTACTTTGGATTGGCTACTTCTAAAAGACTAAATTCTCCCTCTACTCCGGTTCTGGGTGCTTATCCAAATTGGGATAATCATACAGATCTGTCCCTTGATGCGTTGCAGTCATACATCTCTAATACATCCTTCAATATTTCCAAATTAAATCCGGAAGGATGGTTAACATGGCAGACGAGCTCATATTCCTGTCAACATCGTTTTCTGGGTTTGAAACCTGGGTATACGCAGGTTCGTGTAGACACACGTTTTGAATCTTCTCATTCTGTTACTACCTACTCACTAGGCAAGTTATGCCAATCTTGGCTGCAACATTCCACCTTGGCATCTGTTAAACTTCATTTATCTAAATTACATGACAAAATAGATTTGAATGATTTTGTTAAGGGCCCTGTAGGTGGCAGGTCCAAAAGATGGGTATATGCTATTTATAACGAAGTTTGGAAGTTATCACAAATTGAAGCTGCTTCCAGATTGAGGGCTATTGATCAAGCCAATATGGAAAAAGTACTGGCTGTTATAGATAATAGAATTAACAACCTTTCTTCCAGAATTTACACATTAGATAATATTGTTTCATCTGTTGTTGATATTGTGCAGGATGATATGTCTGTTTTGTATCATGGTCAAAATCAATTGCGTTCTATAATGCAGTTTGCATGGACATTGCAAACGTTAAAGGCTGGGAAAGTCCCATGGGACTACATGAATACTTCGTCTTTGTTCCTTCCCTTTAATCTAACTGCAAAACAACAATTCATGTCCATGAAGGATGCAACATACTCGTTACTGCATATTGAAAAGTCTGCTGTAAGAATGTCCTTTTCCCACCCCCGCATGGGTGGCTGGATGTATCCATCTGGCCTTCCATTCCAACCTTGAAAGCAGAGTTTAACAAGATGAACAGAATAAGGGCTCTATTGTCTCAAAAAGAAGTCGCACTGACTTCTTCCCGGGAAACATTTGTCCTTCACATGGCAAATACGCGCACCGAGGTGCATGCGCTTTTGAATACTGATCTCCCACTTCATTTTGGTGCCCTGATTGAAACTATATTTAATGCCTCGTCAACAACTGGCTTGGTGCATTTTTCGCAAAATTGTGGGCTCCGGCCTCGTGACCTCCTTCCAAACTATTTTTGTTGTGATCCCGGCATTTTTTCATTCTATTTTTTCCAGCGTCTTTGGCGGTCTCCCGTTGATTCTCGCCCTCGCGGCTGGGGTGCTGTTGTAGTTCTGCTTACAGCGCAATGGCTACACAATTTGTATCACACGACAGCCTGTCCCGGCTGCTCCATCTTCGTAACCGCATGCTTGAATACTATGGAACATTACCACTGGCAACCTTAAGCATAGCCTATGGATTGTCCTTCCGGTTTTCCTACTTTACATGCGTGCAACCTGTTTTTCATTGCCTAGATTGTCCGTTCGAATGGGCTATGGATTTGTGACTGTCAAACTCGGTGTCTCCTGCCCCCGATTATGATCGACTAATGAGTCCCTTAGTGGCTCATGAGTTGGACTGTTCTGGTGTCAGGATTATGGCCTGTGGAGCGGCACATGGAGTCCTAGGGAATTGGGGCATCGGTACGACTGCATATGACTTCCTGGCAAGAAGTTATCTTGAAGAACACGCCAGTTGTCCTCTGATTGTGCTAGAGGCCCCAGTTGTCACAGAACATGTATGTTCATTTACCTTGCTAGACTGGATGGCGGATACTTTTACAGAACATTCCAATGACTTCCTATTGGAAGCTGTTGCTACTTACTGTGCTTATACGTTGATGGATTAACTTGGATGTCGTCCAACCTTCCTTGTCCGTCACACACACATTTTTTTTGATTGGTTTTTGATTCGACATTCGGGCTCGCTGAGCCTTTCCAAGATGTTATGATTTCCCATTAATTTTTCCATTCAATTTTTTCCTTTTCTGGGGTTTTTTCTTCGAGCCTTCACTGCCCTTTATATGCATTTCCAACTCGTGCACTTAGTTCCATTCTATCGAACTTGAACTCTGCATTCCTTAATTGTATCCCTATTTGTTCGTGGTTTGATCAAGGGGGGGTGTTGTGAAGGCAGAGATTTAGACACATACATTGCTATGTTAGCATAAGCGCGTTAGATGTTAGAAAGCCATCTTGCTACTTTTGCTGCTTTTGCACACAACACTGCAGATACATGTTATTATTTGAAAACTGCTTGCCTGCCTTTTTCTTCACATGAGAACTGTCTGTTGTTTACATCCCTAGACGTGCGCTGCGACCTTGGTCTGAACATTGTGTAAAGAAACAGTCTGGGTCGCCAGACAATGCATGTTTTTGAGTTCAGGTTGATCGGCCCACTATTTAGCCATAACACGCACATAGCTGCAAATACCTGAAAGTCGAGTGATTTTAATATTGCAGTCTGCATGCTTTACACACACATTCTGGAGAAGGACCTTCCACGGCGCAGAGCAAAGCTGATCCTGTGATGTGATTCACCTAAGCTGATCTTTACGGTATGGGGTTCCCCATTCAAACCTAAAGACCTTCTATTAGTCTAATAATACTAGCATACTAGCGAAAGCAAGGTGGCTGTATTCCACTGTCATTTATAATATGATTTCTCCTTTCATTTTCTATGGTATTGTAACAATGCTGACGGTTTTAATTTTAATCATTTGTCTGCATATGTTAGCCAAAGTACTGCATCTTAGGACACGTAGTTTATAAAATAAACGTTTTAAACTCTACTGTGTCTCTGATTACTCTTGTTGTGGACTGATACGAGAATAATAACGAACAGGTATTTCTGATTCCCACCATTCCTGAGAGTACTCTAAGTCGCTTGTTCTGGGTTGTCTATACATTGGGAGCTCCGATATAATACTGATAACGAATGGGACACTGATGCTGGTCGGATAGGGGTTCTGGGTTCTGAGGTGAGTTTTTTGATACACCACAATTCACTGAGGTCCAGGTTTCCTGCGCATAGTTCTGTGCATGAGCAGAATCCCTGCAACAGTATGCGTGCTGCACAGTGCAAAGTTGGAAAAGGGAGGATAAATGAAAGCATTTCTCCTTCCTTGCGCCTAGTTGAAAAGGGCGCAGTTTTCTCACGCTAAACCCAATCTATTGTTTTTAGTAAATTGGGTTTAGCATGAGAAACCTTGGGTGGTTGCATGGGAATGCCCATGCACCACCCTTGGTACGCCCCCATGGCGTAAAATAACGTGAAGCAGTGCAATACGCTGCTTCGCATTACTTTTACGTTATTTCCAGCGCTAAACAAGTTTAGCGTTGGAAAGTAAATTACCCAAAAATTATTTTGTGTCACTTTTGTGACGCAAACACTATGCAAAAGCTTAGCAAATCTCCCCCATAGTCTTTTGTTTTTCAGAAACAAATATCCAATTTTGGGGGCTATTCGTACAAAATCAAAAGAATGCTTGCTGGTGATGATGATATGGAGCTGACTGGCATTGCGTTTTTGTCAAAAAGTTTCCTACATTGGCATTAGAACCACTTTCAGTGAAAAGAAGTCAGCTGGAATCTATCAATAAGGCAGAGGGGTTACAACCACAATTGAGTCACAGATATATATGGGTGTGGCAAGTGTTTTAAGTAAAACACATTGATCTCATTACATTTCAAGCAACATAACAGCACAAATAAAACATCAATGTTATGTTGTTATTTGCTTTTGTAGCGTGCACAGCTACTCCAAAGAGTGTCCCAGTGCGATCAGGAAAGAGTTGTGAGGCTCTAAAAACTGAAGCTAAAAGAGAAAGGTTTTCAGCTTTCTCTTAAAGTCCACAGAATCGTGAATACAGCGTAAAGCTAGTGGGAGGGCATTAAAAGCCCGTGCAGCCTTTAGGGCAAGGTAACTCCCTCCCAGCCTCTGGCGAGTGAACCGTGGGGTCCGGGCCAAAAGTTGTGAGGAAGACTGCAAGTGACGATCTGGGACATAGAAGGAAAACCTCTTCTGTAAATAAATAAGCCCATGGCCATAGAGGGCACTGTGGGCGATGGTGTGAATTTTAAAATTGACCCGCGCCTCAATAGGAAGCCAGTGCAATGCTCGCAGGTGGGAACGCACGCTGCTTCTGCTGGAGAGGTCCCACTGCAACAAAAAGGAATGCAACACAAAAACCTCAATACTCGGGCATGACCTGAAAATCGCTGACAATGGTGGCAAATTTGCTGAGTTTCCATCTTAGCCCAGCTGACCGTTCACATCCTGGTCCTATAACTCACAAAAATGTGAGCGTAGGAGTGGGAGGGCCCATAGTGATGCAGAGCAGAAGTGGTGAGGGAAGGACACATGAGGGGTGTCCAAAGAAAAGTGCTGTGAGCACCGTACAACCAGCGGTCAGGCAAGGGTACTGAGCGACACCATGCAGCACCTAGCTCTAAATGAATAGATATGGTCCTAGGTTGGGGGACAAGGGTTGAGGCACATTCCTTTCAGACCCATGTGGGGCAAAGTAAAGAGACACAGCAATACGGTAAGGGGTTCCCTCCAGAAAAAAAGTGAGTGTTGGGGTATGATGGGAGATGATTGGTGGAGGAGAGAGCCAGCAGGCTGCTTAGCAAAAAAGGATTACTGCCCTACGTCTGCCCCTACTTAAACTGGTGCAAATAAGCACCAGCCTCTGAGAGTACTGAACAATAAGCCTCCTCCCTGTGGATAAATAGAAAGTAAACTCCCTGGGTTAGGGGTGCTGGTGAACTGAACCCAAAAGTCATAGGAACTCTAATTGAGCTGTTATGGTTTCTGGGTTACTACAAGGGCCATTGAGGTGAGTTCTGAAACTGCTTGGAGATGGCAAACCTTGAAACCTATGTTTATGTTTGATGATAACAAAGAGACATTTTGAAATACACACTGCCCATATAGGATACATTTATAGCTAAATCTAAATTAGACTTACTAGGCAACCACTGTGCAATAAAGGGGCAATATGGGTCAAGATCTGTCTCACCCCTTTCACACAAGCAGAAAAAACGTAATTAATATACATTTGACAGAAGTCCAGAATTTGGGCAAGCGGGGGAGCCACGTGGAGAAAAAAGAATGCCCTGAACCCACAATGTGAGGTTTACTGATGGCAGTTTGACAAACTAAAACAGAACTGGAAGAGAAAGTGGGCAAACTAGAAGACGAAGTCGCCACAAAGTAAACAAGGATATAAATCTTCTCAATGTTGAGCTTAGTAAAATCTCTGACAGAGAAGACATAAACAAACTCCTCAAAACCACTGCTAACAATCTCCAGTGGGTGTTGCTCCAACTTCCAGCAAGGATAAAAGATATTGAAGGTCAATCATGGTGTAATAATGTTTGCATTGTAGGAGGCGTAGAAAGATTGCTTAACTGTTTGTGGAAAGGTAGATTCCCAAGCATTTTCATACCAAAGGCCTTCAACTCTATTTTGTGTAGAGCGAGCACACCGAGCTCTGGCCACCTTGCTACGCTGCGCTGTGTGAAAGGGAAAGGGCAGGAAGCGCTGTATTTAACATGATACAGCACATTTCTGTATTTTCCTTACAATGGCACAGAATGGTCTGCCTAGCACCAACGCAGGCACTCTTGCACCATGGGCACAAAAACAATCCTTTGAGGCATTTTCCTCTTTCTATGTGTGCTGCAGAATGCAGCAGGACAGTGAGAGGAAAAAACTAGGAGAAATAAAGTAATTTCTCCTTGTTATGCCTCACCTGGGGAGGTGTAGCATTTCGCACATTTCCAGGTCTACCAGTAATGGTAAATCTGGGAATGGGTTTATTTGAACATTGACACCCCATTGGAGTATATGTATTTTATAGCTCTCTGTTCCGTTCTCTCTTTTCATCCCCTTCCCTCCTTCTGCCTGCACCACTCCCCATTCTGCTCCTCATCTTGTTCCTATGTTGAAATTTTTTTTTTTCTTTTTACTCCTCATGTTCTCTTTTCATCTCTCCCAGTGCCAAGCTCCCTGATACTGCCATTTTGCTCGCTGTCCCACTCTCGATCCAACTGTTTGTGCTACAGTGGCGGCTGGTGAAAGTTTAAAGTGATCAGCCATAAAATCATTCCCTGCTTCGACTGAGCAAACAATTGTGGCAGCTCCAAACAGAATTTGGAAGATTCTCCCTGGATTAAATTTTGAAAAATGGAGGGCAAAATGATGAATTTTACAGCACATTTTGATAAAGAATGTGATTAAAATGCAATGGGTTCAAAAGGCAGTTCATTATTGCAGGCCAAATAAAGCTCTTTCTTCAGACACTGCTCTCTTGCTGCAGTGGCATAGGTAAAGCTTTGTACTGTGTAATACACATATATTAATAACCCCTCAAATATATGAGGTAGGTCAGTCTTGTGTGCGCTATACTATTGATATCAAGCCACAATCAACTAGGTACCCCAGATTTAAAGTACAGGTTTAACTGATGTTGCTAAAACGTATTACAGTTAACCAATACCACTGCACCCCTTGTCAGGAAGTGTGTTTTAATAACACATATAGACATAACAAACCCATTTCACATACCCACTTCATTTGGAAATTACTTTTTATATGTCAAGTCAAACCTTCAGCCAATACCATAAATTATGCATCAGGCCTAGAACCAGCAAATCACCAGATCGTTTATGCCAAATGCATGGATACTCTGAACCATTCTGTTCTACCACATGCATCAGCCAACATGGTGCTATTCTTTTCCACTTTGGTTTGAAGACTAATGTCACAAAAATTATTAGCAAGTTTGGCATAGATTTTTTTTGCAGCAATCATGGTCTACGGAATCCAGCTAAAATGAATCAGTGTATTTTCCAATGTCCAGCACAAGGAGATGATGGACAGAATGTTGAAACTTTTCAGACACTCACCCCCAGTCACAAATCTAGATTGAATCCATCATCATTCTTTAGCTCACTTTGCCACCCCAGTTCAGACACAGCTATATGCAAATCAGTCTTGACCCTGTGCCTCATGGGAACAGTCCAGCCCGAACTGCCAAGCCATATCTTCCCTGGACCGAAAACAAGCATCATGGGACCGGTTTCGGGCTGACGCCCTCATCAGCCAGGCTAGCTTGAATCCAGTGGCAAAGTGAGCAAGGGACTCACGTCTGGGCATACCCTGCCAGGATGCTTGTTTCCGGTCCAGGGAAGACATGGCTTAGCAGTTCGGGCTGGACTGTTCCCATGAGGCACAGGGTCAAGACTGATTTGCATATAGCTGTGTCTGAACTGGGGTGGTGAAGTGAGCTAAAGAACTATGATGGATTCAACCCAGATCTGTGACTGGGGGTGAGTGTCTGAAATGTTTAAGCGCTCCGTCCATCAACTCCTTGTGTTTGCTTTGTTCGCCCTAAGTTGGCCCTAAGTTGGCAGGGTATGCCCAGACATGGGTCCCTTGCTCACTTTGCCACTGGATTCAAGCCAGCCTGGCTGATGAGGGCTGTTAGCCCAAAGCCAGTCCCAGGATGCTTGTTTCCGGTCCAGGGGAGACATGGCTTGGCAGTTCGGGCTGGACTGTTCCCATGAGGCACAGGGTCAACTTGTGGAGCAATGCACCTTTTGACATAACCACCAAGAAGGCCAAAGTAGTGTGTAACAGTTTTTGCCAGTCCTTAGCTAAAGCCAGACTCATGTATACTACTCCATTAAACACCTTCTCCTAAAATAGTTTCTCAAACCTCAGCTCAACTACCTCGAGCAGGACTTTTTCCATCTTTATTTGTTGACAGCAGATAAAATACACAGGTCCATCCTCAGCAGTGCAGGGTGCTCTTTCCCCATTTCAAGGCACCTTGTCCACACACCGTTTGTAAGCTACATGCCTGTTTTAGTTGTTTTAGCTCACTTGTTTACTTTCTCTCCCCATTTGCACAGACATTTAAATCGATCAGCTGACACAAAGGACGTGGCAGAGTACCTAATCGACTAGTTCCTTTCTTGATCATTTTTTTTTTTTTTTTTTTTTAAACCTTTATTTTCAAAAGTCAGGACACAGCTATTCAGCCGACAACCCGGAGGTTCGGCAGCATCGATATATAGAAACAGAGATGCGTCCCCAGTACCGTGAAAGGAGAAGTGCAAAGGTTCAATTTTAAGTAAACACAAAAACACACAACAAACCCCAGCAAGGCAAGAACACTGAAAGCCCATGGTGAAGCCCCCCAGGGGAGGCCGGACCCCACTCATCTACCAGTTACAGTACAGTGTAAAGAGGAAGAAGGGGGACAGCAGAGGCCAAAAAAGTCCATAAACCATACTGAGCTGGAAAGAAGGTTAGGAGGAAAGCTGTTCCTCGGGAGGATCCAGATCCGGGGCAAGACATATTCCCCCCCTGTATTGATTCCACCGCCCCCAGATGGCGTGCCACTTCCGGGGGCGGCCTCTAGCGCAATAGACCGTCTTCTCCCTTAACATACTCCAGTCCATATTTTCTTTCCACGCGGTCAATGTGGGGGGCCCCGCGGAGCCCCACAATCGCGCGATATCTCTCTTAGCGACCATGTTGCCCAGAGTCACCCATTGGGTCTGCGCCGCATTATGATCAGTGGGCCCCCAGACATTCAGGAGACAACACCGCGCTTCCGGCTGCATAGCAATGCCCGTCACCTCCCCCATCACTGCATGGACTCTCCTCCAGAATTCCGTGATGACACCACATTCCCAAATGATATGCAGGAAAGTACCCACCATACCACATCCCCTCCTGCATAGGCCGTCCTCCGAGAATCCCATGTGAACCAGCCTTGGCCCCGTCACATACACTCGATGCAGTATTTTAAGCTGCACCAGCCTCAGACGCGACGGGATCGCAACCTCCTTAGGAGAGGAAACAGCAGACTGCCAATCCTCGTCATCCAACTCGAGGCCATCCCTAGACCACTGGTCCCTCAACCCCAGAAGCATATCCGCCCGGACGTTGATCAGTTTCTTATAGATGAGCGAAATCGTGCTCTTTCTTGATCATTTTTAGTCTGCTATAACCAGCATTACCATTGGCTGCAGTCTAGACTTCATTTTTAGACTTTAAAGAATGAAAGTTTATTTCAATTCATTTATTTAAGGGGGTTTGTGGGGTAGCCGACCACCGGGATATCTGCCCCTAGGGCAGATTGAGGGGATTGTGCAGTTCTATGACTACCATGTTGCATTGGGCTACATGTGTCGCCCAATATTGCTCCATGTTACATAGGGGGTGAATTTGGGCTCCCTGCCACCGTTCAAGGTTCAGGTGACCTGGTGGCAGGGAGAGGTTGGTGGCTTTTTTTCTAGATTTATGTTTGATCACGTTAGTGAGGTATATTTCTAAAAAATTACCTTCCTTTCTTAGGAGCAGTGTAGTCCGATGCCCGAGTTTTAGAAGAAATGCAGCTTCTTGAGGAGGCCAGGAAGCTCAACCTTGTGGTTGTCGGGGAGGCCTTGGTGTCGGCGGCCTGCCCAGCAAAGCAGGCGTCAGCAGGTGTTGTCGCGGGAGAGGTGGCCTTTTCACCGCTGCTAAAGAGGTGAGCAGCAGTGTTGGATGATGTTGGGGTAAGTGTGAGGGCAGCTCTATGTCCACAAGAGTGGCCCCTCGACGTGTGGCTAGGATGGGAGCCAGGCAGTCTGGCATGGGCCAGGCTTCAGCTCCAGAGAGCGGACCCGCATCTGGGGTATTTGGTGGGTGGGGTACGTAGGCAGGAGGAGAGCGTAGCCTGGGCATTGGTGTTGATGCTGCTATGGCTGCAGAGACACCCCACACTCGGCTAGTTGGCACGGCATCCCCTCCATGCACCCTGTGCATCTATTGGACCGCTAAGAGTCAGAATGGGCAGAAGCAGGCGGCGTCAGCTGGGCCACCCGCTCACTCTGATGTGGGAGGGGGCAGAGTAAAGCCAGGCAAGCGACGTCGGCTGAGCTGCTTGCTTGGGCATGTAGGCAGCAGGCTTGAGGCAGCAGGATGAGGGATTGGGGAGAAGCCATGCAGGTGCTTTGAATACCATGGCAGCGCCAGCCATGAAGCAGCAGGCAGTGAGGATGTAGGGACAAGGCTGTTGTCAGAGAGGGGAGAGTGTGCAGAAGGATAGTGAGGTGCTGATGAGCCCTGGTCCAGAGGGCCCACAACAGATTGGGGGGGGGGGGGCCTAGACATATTCAGCCACAGGGAGGACAAAATAAGGGCCGGGGCAGAGACAGGTGGCACAGCCAAATGCATATGTGGGGAAGGATGGGTCTCTACAGTTGAATAATTGGGGGCCCACGGTGCTGCAGTGGGGGGTTAATAGATTGGAGGATCTGGACCCTGAGGAAGATAAGGGGGGATTCCTTAAGGGCAAGGAAGGGTCCTGCATCCGTCACAGTGGTGGCCATGTTAGAATGGAGCGGGGTGGAGGATGACGGAGAGGAGTAGTTCGGGGAAGGTGAAGTTCTCGTAGGTATGGCCACACAACGTCCCCTGGGGTGGGTCGTGGGGGGATGAAGGGAGCACCGATGCCCTGGTGCAGGAGAGGGATCACTATGACTGGCTGGAGGGCATGGGGGTATTCCACTGATATTTTGGGGTAGGCACAGAGTACCAGCACACCAGTTCTATCATTTTTCTTACAGGTTTAGGAGCAGCACAGATATCCAGACTTCGTAGAGCTGGGAGTGACTCATCCACACCGAGGGGAAAAGAGGCCTGTGCCCAGCACAGTTCACCAGATGTCAGAGGGAGATCCCTTCATGGCTGACATACGAAGGTCCAGAATGACCTTGTTGGCCCCATCGACTGGTAGGTCTAGGACAGCCTCCGGCATGTGCACTGTGGCGGGAAGGCGAGTTGCATTGGTGAAGCGGCAGGGACGGGTTACTCCACCCCCCTCGGACACTGCACGTCGCACTACAGCTTCAACATTTAGGTCGGTTGCTAAGCAGGATGTGGGTGCAGGCCCCAGTTGTGGAAATATGGTGGACCCACTAGGGGTCACGGTACTAGACTATCAGGAGGATAACCTTGAAGAAGGAAAAGTGAGGGGTGTGGATCCTAGGAGTGTTTGGTGGGGATCAACTAACCACCTGTCAAGTATGTTGCAAGCTAATGCAGAGCAGCCGACTGGGCTGTCGGAAGGGCAGAGGCCCCTGGCGAGGCCAATTGCAACTGTACGGACACTGATTTTGGTACCAGGTAAGGCCGGGTACAGGGCAGAGGCACCAAAAATTGTTTCCGCAGACGTGGGAATGTTGAAATGCACTACCTTCAAATGAGCTAGCTGCAGGGTGGGTATGTGGGGGAAACCGTAGGGTAGGGGGTGGGGACACTAGTTATTTCACTTGATGTGTAGCGGGGTTTAGTTTTGTAAGGCGGTTTGCCAAGCAATTTTTGCGATGTGTACTTGTTTCAATAAAGCAGCCTTTTCACACATTTTAAGTGGTCAGTTTTATGTGCTGTGCCCCTCCCTCCCAAGGGGGGTCTGGAGGGCAGCCGACCATCCAAAGGCCTGTCCCCCCGGGCAAATTGGGAGGGTTGTCCAGTCCATTTTGTACTGGGCTGCACGCGTAGCCCAATATAGCCCGAAGTTATATAGATTGTTAATTTGGGCTCCCTGACACCATTTTAGGTTCAGGTGACCTGTGGCAGGGAGAGAAATGTGGCTTTTTTCCCTGCCAGCCCGTCCCCTTAAATTAGGTTCCTGGGTTGTCTGTTAGAGGGTTTCTTATTTGTTTAAAGCTCCGTTGTTGAAACAGGTGCACAGGGTTTATTTGTGTACTCTGTCGCTTGGAACAGGTGCTCCGTGGGAGCATGGAAAGGTGCCAGGAGTTGGCAAAAGTTTGGTTGGCATTGCCAGTTGGTGAACCATGTGCAAGGGGAAGGTAGGCAGGTAGTTTAAGGTTCAGTTTAGGACATTTGGTTACTTGCAGGTTCATACAGGCAGTCTTACAATGTAGGGGTAATAGAACGTTGGTAATGTTGAAATGCACTACATTTAAATGGGTTAGCTGAGGGGTGGGTATGTGAGGGGGAACCATAGGGGCAGGGTGGGGACATTGGTTAGTTCCCTTGATGTATAGTAAGGTTTTAGTTTTGTAAGACGGTTTGCCAGGAACGTTTTGTGATATGCACCTGTTTTAATAAAATGGCAATTTTTTCACATTTTAATGGTCAGTTTTATGTGCAGCGCCCAACCGCCCAATGCGGGGTGGGGCCCACACTGTGTCTAGAAAGGCAACGCTATTCCAATGTTGTTCTCGAAACCTCGAGCCCATTTTACGTTAGTGGGCAATGGAAGGTGAAGCAGAACAGAAGGCCAGGGGGTAAGGCACAACATAGTAAAAGAAATACACAAGCAATCTGTACTCACAGATGTGCGCACACATTCCTACATTGACTGTTAGGATTAATAACTGACATTCGACAATCAAGCACACAGGTTTACATTAACACTAATTTAACTATCACTGCCTTATTTGGCTTGGTTCGGTCTTTCTTCTGATTATGCGCTTAGAGGCCGACAGAGTTTTCCCTATGTTTCTCGGGTGATATAAAAAGCTGAGCTCCATTTAAAGTAGAAGGCAAACGTCTGAAGCCTGCTCAGTACATGAGCACATGTTGCGACAAAGGCTGACATCATTCGTGCAGATCTCAGCTTCTTGTACCAACGCAGCCTTTTGCATTAGCCCCGCGCTTTCATAACTCCTCACAGGGCGCGGTGGAGTCAAGGGGATTGGTGGCCCCACCCCACCCTGTGATGAGATGGTGAAGGGGAGGGTGCTGTGGCTCCAGTCCCTTGAATGGCATGCAGTCCCAGGCGTTAGGGGGCTTCAGCCTGCTGCGCCCGGGGGTAACTTTACCTACAGTCATCAGGGGGTGGAGTACAGTGCCAGACACCATTGCTTTGCTGGGCTGATGACCTCACAAGCATCAGATCTGTGAGAGCGTCAGCTCAGCAAATGTTGATTGCTAACAGCATGAATTGTGCGCATTGAGTTCATCAAGAGAACAAGGAAGTGCGTGGTTTACTGCTTTCCTCAACATTAGCATGTGACGGAGCTTCATTGGCATCTTTTTATGTTTTTTAAGCCGGACTTATAAAACATTAATAACAAAATGGTTAAGGACGAAAACAACGAGAGCACAGCCCCTGCGACCTCCAAGACTAGCCACCTCTGTTGTGTTAGGATACTATTTGTGAAGATACTTTTTTTCCCGAGGCCCCGTCAGGTACAAAGTGCTGCCAGACTCGTCAATACTTTATTTGCACTTCACACTTGTTTTGACTTTTTCTGTTTCTATTTAATTTATTGCTCAACATGTTTAACCGCCATGTTTGACCAGTCTGTGTCATGAGGCATTTATTCACCTACTCTCTTAACTGATACACTCAATGGAAAACCCATTTGGAGATTTCCAGCCATGCCTGCACATGCACCTTGATGCAGGCGCACGAATCCAATAAAAAAAAGCATTGGCAAGACCAAATAGCTCAGCCTTTTAGACCAGAGACCTATTGGCTTTGCCGATGCTTGTGATCAGTGGTTGTCTTTACAGAGTGATTCAAAAGGTTTCCTGAGAAATATTTAATTTCCAGCCAATCTGTTTCCATTTAATTTATTGCTCAACATGTTTAACCGCCATGTTTGACCAGTCTGCGTCATGAGGCATTTATTCACCTACTCTCTTAACTGATACACTCAATGGAAAACCCATTTGGAGATTTCCAGCCATGCCTGCACATGCACCTTGATGCAGGCACACGAGTCCAATAAAAAAAAAAGCATTGGCAAGACCAAATAGCTCAGCCTTTTAGACCAGAGACCTATTGGCTTTGCCGATGCTTGTGATCAGTGATTGTCTTTACAGAGTGATTCAAAAGGTTTCTTGAGAAATATTTAATTTCCAGCCAATCACAGACTCCTTCAACACACCTATCAGCTGCAGCATTGATCAGTTTCTTTTTGGTCCTTCCCAAAGACGATACACAAAGAAAGGATGGAGTGGTATTGACCGAATAAAAATACCAATACAATATATCTCTTTGGCACAGTTGACTGCAAGAACATTTGGCAGTCGGATTCAGCCAGTAGCCGCAGTTACTGGAAATAAAAAGATTCAGCCTGTAACTCCAGATACTGCAGTGGTATTTTCCTTGTATGTAAATCAGCCTTTAATTCACTGTTTTATTTTGATGCCTCTGCCTTTATAGGTTTGAATTTATTTATTAGTTTGTAAGGTTTTGAAACTATTTCGTATAGCGCTTTGTGAGCCACCCATTGAAGACTGCACTAAATATGTATAAAGAACACAATAACACTGGGCCTTGTCCCACTTTGTAGAGTGAAATATCTAGGAGGAACATGTGGATTTGACATTGTTTCACTCATATTCACTCTACAGAACATGGTGTAGTATTACTAGGAAACATCGAATGACAGGCAGGTGGAAGACACCAAATCCAATTAAATTTGTTGACATTTTCCCATAAAAAATATCAAAAACCACATAAACTTTCTGTGACTGCCCACCATATCAACAAGCCAAGAAAAATAATATTATAGTGAATTTTTTACAATGTGATTAATATATCTAATAATGGCAGTGATGAACTCAGAAATACGCTAAATATTCCCGTATATAGGGAACTTGTCTGACTCATTTTCTGAGGTATGTGTCTCTGCATAATATGGTCGTAATCATGGCAGGCTGTGACCCATGGTGACAGGTTCTTTAATAGCTTTATATGATAAATTGCTGCTGTTTTCTCTGTCCAAACTCTCTCATCTGTCAGTGTCACTGGTTCCATTCAGCAAGCTGGGCTTGGAGGTCTCCTTATTGCAACAGAGTGAAACTATCATTGGTGCAGCAAGTTCAGTGCCCACAGGGCCCTGGAGTGTGAAAGGTCCACTGCACTCCAATTATGACTATTGTTTGCTCTTAAACCTGATGGAATGAGACATAATTTCCTTGCTTGCATTATGGCACACTTGCTGGCCCAAAGTGACAATAGGTGATCTGTGATCTCAAAGCTGATCTCTGCTTTATACTCCCTTGCTCTAACATCAACCCATTGCTTCCTCATCAGGCTTGTCCTCCATAAGTACCAGTAGACGCAACCACATTCTTCTCTCCACCTTCCAATATTCCATCATTGTGTTTTCTCTTTTCACAAGAAGGACTGTTCATCTGGTGATCATGAATATCTGTCTAAGAGATGAGAGCTGGCTTTCTGACCTCAGCTCCATTCAAGTCGTGTTGATAACGAGGACCGTGATGATTCGGTCTGACAACGGACACATTTAGCTTTTTTAAGTTATTTGCTATGTAATATTTAGCAGCATGCGCCTTTTAAGTTCATCACTTACAACACAAGCTTCATCTTCTGACTCTTTTGCATAACTGTCTTCTGCTTAGCTTTCCTAATGCTTTCTATTCACCAAAAGGACTTTACTTATAGCTTCCATACTGTTGTTGCCCAATATGTTGCTACGTTATCAGATTTTACCATACAGTGTAATGATGTGCAAAAACTTCAATTTTACAAGGGGAACTTGTGCTGCGGGCGGTTCCGAACCACCCCACAAGCTCCTTTTGAAAAATGTAGGTTTGCGACTGCACCATATGCGGTTGTATCCAAATTCAGTATGCTGAACCGCCGACCTATGGTCGGGCGGTTCCCTCACCGAAATGGCCGACATCGTAATGAGGACCAAAGTCGCCAAATTATTGCCAACTACTACCATAACAAAAAGCCTCACCTATTGACTTTGTCAATACTTGTTTTCTTTTCTATTTAACTAGGTATACAACCTTCAAAATGCATTAACTTAAATTGTTTATTGAGCAATTCTGCTACAACTGAGAGCAATTTGAATTCTCATTGAAATAACTCAGCAGCTAACTTGAGATCAACCATTAGAGATAGGCCATTCAGTCTTATATTCTATATCTTAATGTGACCTTAAAGTGTTATCTACTTCCACAAAACAAACTTTCAAGAGGAATAAAGCAAATTGCAAAAGCCCCATTTTTAATGAAACATCAGGGTATAAAAAGTTGCACACAATGTCATTTTCTCATTGACTATGGTCTGCATTCTGTGTGTGAGGGAGAGATGTGATCTTTAGACCCCGCAACATTTGATTCTGAACATCACACCTTCACTCTCTGTGCTTCAGACTAAAAAGATACGCATTATCGATATGTAAAGAACACAACTGTACAGTGGACTATCCCAATGTCATGTTCAAACCTCGTTTGGATCAAACTTGGCATAAAAGTAGAGCTTTCTTCAGAAAACATGTTTTCACTGGTGTGGTGCAAATCTGATCAGTATTTTTTGAAATATTAGCATTTACAAAAAACCATGACTCATGACTACTGTCAATCACAAAGCTGGACGCACACTCAACTCCATTTTCACCTCCAGCAACAGAATCAAATTCAGCCGCCTCACAGAACTCACCTGGACTGATCACACCATCGTACACTTCACCATCACCGACACCTAGAACACCATACCAAGCATCAGATCTCCTGCCACCGCAGCTTGAGCAATGTCAGTGAACCTCAGTGGTCATAAGCCCTCACCACCTCCAAACCGGAGGCCTCAACAGACCTATTAGACTTGGCTTTTTCAGCATTTTATTTTTATTTTTGGCCTCCTGTTTTGTTGGTTTTTGGACTCTTGCACTTTACCAATGCTATTCAGTGCTAAAGTGCGTATGCTCTCTGGTAAATAATGTAAATGGGTTTGTGTTTCCATGTTTAGCTTATTTGATTTACTACTAAGTCTTTAGTATAGTCCACTGTGTGTGCACAGGGCCTGTAAATCAAATGCTGCTAGTGGACCTGCAGCACTGATTGTGCCACCCACACAAGCAGCCTTTCGAAGGGTTCTCAGACCTGCCACTACAGTGTCTGCACACAGTTGTGACTGCCTTGTTGACCTGGCAAGTGTACCCACTTACCAGGCCCTAACCTTCCCTTTTATTGCATGTGAGTCACCCCTAAGGTAGGCCCAAGGTACCTCTGTGGTCAGGGTGCAGTGTATGTGAAAGGTAGGACATATACTGGTGTGTGTGACATGTCCTTATAGTGAAATACATCGTATTTCGTTTTTCACTATTGAAAGGCTATCTGTCCCATAGGATAGAATGGGAGATACTTTGTAACATCTTACAAGTATAATTTCCCATTAGGCCAAGATAGAGAAATGGAGTTTAGTATGCATGAACTCAGAATGTAAAAATGCATCTTTTAGTAACGATGATTTTTATGTTGTGTGTTTGAAAATACCACTTATAGAAAGTGGGTATTTTCTTGCTTAGCCATCCTGTGTGCCCCTGCTGGGTTGTGGATTGACTGTCTGGCTTTGAAGTGACAGGGGATGGGGATGTGCATTCACTGTAGACAGGCACTGGAGGGTTTGAGGTGTGTCCTGTTTTGAGGTGTGTCCTGCCTTTCCTGGATGAGTCAGGGCTGGGCTGAATAGGCCTGGTCTGCATTTTGAGTGGTCGGAGGAGATTTCACTTGCACCTGAATGGGCCCTTTCTCCCTTGCACAATGCTGGCTCCACCTTCTGCCAGGAACCTGGACCAGAGATGACAGAACTGGTTTGGGCTGAGACCAGACACTCTTTGCCACAAGAGAACAAAGGGAAGTGTGGTATAAATATTGGGGCCCAGACCCCAGAACTTTAGATTACTGCTGAATTAAGGAACCTGTCAGGAAGAAGAGCTGAAAAAGCTGTCAGGAGGAACTGCCACTTTGCTGCGTGCTCTACTGTGTTGGCTGGCTGCTTGCTGCTTCTGTCTTGGACAGGGAAAGGACTGGATTGTACTTTCATCATCCTGCTGTTAGAGTTTTCTCCAAGTGCTTGAAGTAGAGCTTGCCTCCTGTTGGAAGTCTCAGGGAGATAAAAGACTTCAGAGAGCCACTTGGATCAAGGAACCTGCCAAGAAGAAGAGCTGGAAGAACTGCCAGAAGAAGTACTGCCACTTTGCTGTGATTTTGCTTTACTGGGTTGGTCTGCAGTTGCTGCTGCTGCCTTGGACAGTGAAAGGACTGGACTGAACTTTCTGCACTTGTCGCTGAGAATCTCCAAGGGCTTGAACTAGAGCTTGTCTCCTATTCACAAAGTCTCAGGGCCAGCAAAGACTTCACTTCCCTCTGGGTACCACCTCTGGAACCATGGGTTTCAGTTGCCACAGATGGGGAAAGCAGCCGACACCGTCACCGTCACCGTCACCGACACCGCTGCTAGCTCCATGTCCTGAAGGCACGGCAGAAGGCACCGCCGCACTTTGCACCGCAACCCTGGTCTCACCGATGACGACGATCGCTCTGAGCCGCTGCTTACACCGCAACTTGTGGGCACCACACTCCGCACCACCTCACTTCATTCTGCCACCCTGGTCTCCCCGAGGACATCACTGCAAGCTGACCTAGAGACCCATGAATGCACAGTGGTTTGGGGGCACCATTCGTAAGTCACACAACACTCCACCCCATCCCGCACCGCAGTCTGGGCTGACCGATGCCATCTCCCATCAACCAGCACTGCCGCTTGCACCGCGACCTGTCAGCACCGCAACAAGAACTTCCTCACTCTGCACAGCAGTCTTGGTTCACCGACGCCGCTGGACAACCATCACCAAGCCATTGCCTGCACCGCGACTTGAGGGCGCCACACGCCGCACCACAACGCTTCACATGGCAACCGCGATGATTGCCACGACCAGCCCGCACCGATGCAGTCCGGCAGAACCAAAGTTACTGTTTACAAGTGAGCTGACACTAACGCCGGTCCACACTGACGTAGTAGGCCAGAACATTTGGATTCTGTTGTTTTCAGCATCGCGGTAGTCCCGGACGGTGCTAATGGCTTCAAGGAATTGCATTTTAGTTATTCTTGCAAATTGCATATTTTTGATTACTGTATGTTGGTGTTTTATTTTATTTGGTCTTGTTTGCACAGATAAATATTGGTAATTTTTCTAAAACTGGTGTTGTGTCCTTTTGTAGTATTTTCACTGTATTAGTGTGTGTTATGTTGCAAATGCGTTGCACACTTCCTCTGAGATAAGCCTGACTGCTCGTGACAAGCTACCAAGGGCGTGAGCAGGGGTTATTTCAGTAGTGTATCCCCCTTATCCTGACTAGACAGAAGGGTCCCTATTTGGACAAAGGTGCAAACCATTGCCAACTAGAGACACCCATTTCTAACAAGACCTCAAACAGGTTGTCCAGAACGTCACCGCCTGGAACACCGACAGCGCCAACAGAGTCACTCTACTAAAACCTACAAAATCCAGCAAGATCTCCAAACTTGCCAGCTGGTACACTCGGCAACTAAGGACCACAAAGCACAACTGCCACTAACTGGGGAAATGATGAATCGCCACCAAGACCCAGCCGACAGAGCAGCTCACAAAACAGCCCTCAGCAACTATCACTGGCCCATCAAAGAAGCCAAAAAGCAGCCATCACCACCCCATCAACTCTGCAGCCAACCACACAAAGTGACTCTTCAAAATAGTCAAAGAATTCTCCAACTCGACAGCCATAGAGAACAGCATCCACCCCTCCCAAGAACTCTGTGACACCCTCTCAGATCTTCCACAGCAAGATCGCCAGCATCTACAACAATTTCAACATCTAAACCACCATCCAATCAGTGAACACCTGCCAAACCAGCACCACCTGGTCTCCGCTCACCACCCTGATCACCTCAGCCATCATGCCTTCAATCGCCTCCTTCCTTACAGAATGCACAAAGAGAATCAGACTGCCTCCCTTCACCTCCACAACCAAATACATCATATGAGGCGTGCCAGAAAGATCATCCATCAGCTCCACACTGTTAAACATCTCCATGACCCCCTCACAGATGCCATCAGATACCATAGACTCAACAAAATTTCCTACGCAGAAAACACTCAAATGATCCTCTCACTCACCGAGGACTGATCCAACGCCAAAACCAACTTCTGCAACACCATGACCAACGTCGCCAAATGAATGAGAGACAACTGCCTCCAACTCAACTCTAACAAAACTGAAGTACTGATTTTTGGGAAGAACACCTCAGCATTAGGTCACAGTTGGTGGCCTACAGATCTCGGACCCACACCGACCACCCATACACACTGCCCTTGCATCATCCTCGACAGCCAACTGACCATGAAATGACAAGTCAATGCAGTCACCTCCTCCTGCTTCCACACACTTCGCATGCTCTGCAGGATCTTCAGATGGGTCCCAACCAACACCACAACGACCGTCACTCCGGCCCTCATCACCAGCTGCCTCGACTACGGCAATGCCTTCTATGCCTGCATCTCCACCCAGCTCCTCATAAGACTCCAGACCATACAGAACGTTGCAGCCAGACTTATCCTGGACCTCCAAAACAAACTCACTGGTCCCCAATCTGAGAGACCTCCACTGGCTCCCCATCCAGAAAAGATGGCAGTTCAAGATCCTCATGCACACCTACGAAGCCCTCCATGACCTAGGACCTTCCTACCTCAACCATCGACTGAACTTCCACTAATCCGCTCGACACCTGCGCTCCTCTTCACTCAGCCTCCCACACACCTCCGGCATCCATCGCAACCACAGCTACTCTATTTCCTACATCACTGCTAAGACCTGGAACAACCTTCCCCCCCCCAAGCTCCCAAAAGCCCCCTCACTGGCAGACTTCAGAAAGAGACTCAAGACCTGGCTCTTCGATGGAGACACAACACCCAGATACCCCTAGGGGTGAAAGTGTTGCGCTTTACAAATTCTGTTTGTTTAATTGATTGACTTCCATCAGCTACAGTAAAAGTTAAAGAGAGACTGAAACTAATTTGCATCATTCACCTACCTCATACTGTAATCTGCAGATCTCCTACTGGTAGGAGTAAGTGGACTGCCCTCTCATCTCCACCCTCCACTTCCGAGAAGCCGGGGCAGCCATTGATCTCTAAGCCAGTGCAGCAGGCATCCGTACCATAGTGGAGCTCCAGACCTCATAATTGCAGGGTTAGATATCAAGGGAAGAACAGAGATTGAAGGAGATCTTCTGGTGGCAGTGGGATTCTTTATCTTTTCAAACACTTTGGTTAGAAGGTCATGGTGAGTAAAGCTTTTGGATGCTACACTAGGCATTGTGGGCTCATCCAGAGAATTTCACAGTTCTGGAGAACTCTCTTCAAGGTTCTTAGTATTGCCCAGTTTAGAAAGGTTATAGCTGGAGTACTGTGTCCAGGTACGTCGGCCACGCTAAGGTATTGTACGCAGTACAGAAATCATCCCTTTGAGTAGTGAGTTACATTTTTGAAGAAAGGTAACTGGTGCTGGTTGTCCAGTTCTGTGGGGCAGCTAAGTTTATTGCTTTCTGCAATTTGGATTTCTCAAACAGAAAAGTGCATTACAGGGCTATATTGCAAAATTGCAATGGAAGTAAAACACAGTTTGCAAGCAGAGGGAGGCGATGAGTGCATCAATACAACACAGATTGGTTTATATTAAATCAAGCTCTTTGCTCTCAGCCAAGATACCCTTACGGGCGATAGTGCGCTTTACAAATACACATAATGTAACATTCCTGGAGGAAAAGAAGCCCTATGGTTAAAATGCCCCTGCTACAAATATAAAATATGAATTAAGCTAGGCAGAAGGCTCAAGCTTTAAAGTGACATTTCTCAATCTTTATCTGTATTTCTTTCTTTTTGCTTTCCATGCAGTTAGGCCAGAGCTTCAGGCTTACAACTCATCTATGACATCGGTATGATCATTTGGCTTCTCCATTGATAATACTCTGATAGTCCTCATCTTTAAAATCTGTTATATTTTTTGGCTTTATCATTGATAATACTCTGACAATCCTCATCTATGAAATCTGTGAGATCATTTGGCTTTACCATTGATAATACCCTGAAACTCCTCATCTATGTCATCTATTAAACCCTTGGCTTCACCATTGATAATACTCTGATACTCCTCATCTATGAAATATGGGAGCTCTTTTGGCTTCACAATTGATAATACTCAATAATCCTCATCTATGAAATCTGTGAGATCTTGTGGCTTCACCACTGATAATACTGTGATACTCGTCGTCTATAGAAGCTATAAGAGTTTTTGGTTTCATCATTGCTAATACTCCAATACTCATCTATGAAATCAATGGAAAGTTAGCTTTCCCATTGATAATACTCAATAATCCTCATCTATCAATTCTATTGAGATCTTTTGGCATCACCATTGAAAATACTCTGATACTCCTCAGAGATGACATCTGTGAAATCATTTGGCGTCACAGCTGCGAGACCCAGAGGAAGGGCTTCACGTCCCATGAGCTAGACCATGACTGTAAGGCCAAGGGAAGGCAGACCCCCTACCCTGGACTTTGCAGTGCTAGATCATGGCTGCAAAGCCCGGCTCAGTGGAGCCACCGCTGCTGGGCCTTGTAGTACTAGACCATGTCTTTGAGGCTCATAAAACTATTCCACTTTCCCTTGGACCTCGCAGTTCTAGAACATGGTTGGGGAAGGTCTTCCCTCATCCAGGCTGCAGCTCTGACCTTGGCTGGGTCATAGCTGCTAGGCCAATGAACGGGGCTCCCCTCCCCAAGAAACAAAGCACTAGACCATAGCTGCAAGTCACAGGGTCATAAGGCCCTTACCCCAGTTCTTGCAGAGCTAGACCATGGCTGTGAGGCCCAGGGGTAGGGCCCCTCCACCGGGTCTTTCCTCTCTGGATCATGGTGGTCGAGGCCCAGGAGAGGAGCCCCCCCTCCATCTCCAGGGCCTCACATTGTTAGATCATGGCTGCTAGGCCCAAGGAAGAGGGCTCCCTCTCTTAGACTTTGCAGTGCTAGACCAAGGTCTAGGGAAGAAGGAACCCTCTCCTCTTGGTCTCACAGCGCTGTACCACGGCTTTGTGCATGGGCCCATGTACCAGTTCACATGTCAGCACTGCCATGGTGCTTGCCCCTCTTCCATGCACCTCACAGCCGTGTTCCAATGCCGCAAGGTCCAGGAGATACCCTCCCTCTCCTAAGCCTCCAACTAGGATTAAGACTGAGCACTGCGAGGCCCAATGGAATTGGTTCCCACCCAAGGGCTTTGCAGAACTACATCATGGCTGAGAGGCCTGTGGGACAGGGCCCTTCACAAGGTTGTAGCTATCAATAGCACTGCAAGTGCAGTGCACCAGGGCTCATGGATGTTAGGGACCCAATGTGCCCGAATTTGGCCTGTGTTTCACTGACCAACACGTGGATGGTATGCTAATTTACTTTGCTTGCCTCATGACCCATTGAGCATCGGTATGCCATTGGCCCCTCTGTCTTAGCACTTGCAGCCATAATCCAGAACCGTGAGGCCTAGTAGAGACCCATCCTCCCCTGGACATTACAGCAATAGACAATGACTGCGAGGCCAGTAGAAGAGGCTCCTGTGAGGGTTGCAGCAATCAAGTGTAGCAAATTCAGTGGCACTGTGGTCCTGTACGGTTAGGAGACCAGTGCACCCAAATGAGGGTCAAATTTGACTGTTTATTCAGTGGACAGATGGGAGGAGGGCAATTTACCTTGCTTGCACCAGTGCTCATGGCACCATTGCTGCCAATACCCTCCTTTCAGGGGTGTGGCTATCAATAGCGCAGCAGTTGCAGAGGCACCAGAGCCCAGTGGGGTAAGGGGCCCAAAGTAGCCATATTATGACTGTACTTTACAGTCCAGCCAGTAAAAAGGTGAGGGTGATGACCATTTACATTGCTTGCACCAGGCCCATCACACCATTGCTACACCACTGGGCCCTATCTCATGGGCCTTGGGCCATTAGCCAGAGCTTTGAGGTCCTGGAAAGGCCCCTATCCATGGGACTTGCAGCAATGGTTTAATGCTGCGAGACCCAGTGAAGTATGGTGGCAGGTTGCAGGATAGTCTCTCATTTTAGATGTTTGTCGTGCATCCAGCAATAGCCTCCTGAAGGACACCAAATGTTCAGCTTTTTTCTTTGCAGGTGATTAATGCAGGCAAGCAGGCTAGTCAAAATGGGATGTACACCAAACAGGCTAGCTGGGAAGCCTGGAGCATCCCAGTACAGCAGAATGTCCCTGCAATGATACTCGGAGCAATGTGCAGAGGTGAGAGGGGCAGGAATTCGTTAACATGGTAACTGGAAGGGAAGAATTACAGCATAAAAGGAGTCCTAAATTGACAATTTTATTAAAATGTTTACCTAGGGAGGTACTAACAATAAGAAGAATTTAACAATTGAGTCTAAATCACCCCTAAATGAGCACATGCATACTTTTAGATCTTTAAATTCAGATAAAAGCAGTGAGCCCATGTGCTGATGGCAGATAAGGAGACAAAAGCCCACGGAGAACATGATTTGCCCAAGATCAACAATTTGATCAAGTATGAGAACCAAGATTGCAACAGTGGATTGCTTGTTTGAAGACCTATAACTTTCTCACTAAACCACATGTTTTATCAGTTAAAAAGCATGGTTTTCGATAAGGTGTAATGGAATGAAAATCCCAAAAATTAACTCAACAATCTTTGCTAACTCTTAGACATATTCTTAGAGAAACTACAGGTGCACTGCATAGCCTGTGAAGTGATAATGAAAAGTTGTCTGCCATGCTGGGGAAGGATACCTGGGGATAGGCTGGGTGAGAGAGCAACCTGTTCTTCACTTTTAGAAGTTAGTATCAGAAGAGCCAGGGGTTGGATCCGGTCATCAGGAGCTCCCAGGCAAGGCCTTGTGTTGCATGGCCACTTGCAGTACTGAATCATGGATACAAGACCACTATGAGACCCCGGGAAGGAGGTTCTAGATTTGCCTTAGTTTACTTCTGAAGTTCAAACAATATATATATATATATTTTAATTTAATTTCCTGTCTGCAAACTGGTGAGATATTCGCAGGTCCCAATCAATCTGTGCGCAAAATCCCTCCAACTGTTTGACAATGAATTTTCAGATTGCAGATTGTGATGGTGATTCCCATTCAACTTTGTTTTGTTTGTGTGAAGATAAAAGCAACAATTTGTGTTATAATAAAAGACAATCTACATACTTCTACGAGACATTACTGATTGGAATTGTGCGAAATATAAATTATTGTACCAAGCTTTTGACGTGGGTTGTGTGGCTATATTGAACAGCAAAATATCCAGTCTTCTAGCTTCCCACTTTCTGGCTATACTTAGCCTACTTGGGCTGCCTCAATATGTTGTAGGGTCCTGGTTGGCCAACTTGTCGCTACTTTTTGCACCCAGGAATGATGGCACAGCAGGCTGGGTGAGTTGAATTATTTATTAGCGTAGGTTTTCTCCCTACAACAAGAGCGCAGCTAACCCTCGGCTAGCACAAAAGTAACTTACTTCACGGGAACGCGTGCGAGTCATCAGGAACATGTAATGCAGTATAGTCCTCAAATCCATGTTCTTACAGAATATTCCTACACAGAAACGTCTCAAATACAACACAGGTTCTGCGTCAAGTTGCATTGAGCAGCATTGGTTGTGATGAGGTCACCAATCAAGAGCTGCAAGGTGCTGCAATGTCAGGTAATGCGTTGCGCTCCTTCGGTTTTGATGGAACCCACAGTTGGGCATGGAGGAGTACACGCTGATGCCAGCCAAGGATCCAGGACCTGGGGAGGCACCCCCTGGGGATCAGGGACTCTCTCTCCAGCAGAGCTCTGGTAGGTCCAGTGCAGAAAGTCAGCTGGGCAGTAGCAGGGAGGCATCAAAGCATGTTGTGTCCCTTTACCTCACACAGGAGGTAAGCCAACTGATCCTTGGAGTCACTCTGGTGGTCCTGGGTTCAAGGAGCATGCCCAACTTTTCCTTATTGATGCAGCAGGGCAGTCCTTCCAGCAGCAGGGCAGCAGAACAGTCTTTCTTCTGAGTCTCCCACAGGTCCAGAAGTGATCTGATGAATGTGTCAGGATGTCCAATATTTATAACTGGTGCAAGCCTTTGAAGAAGGCAAAATCCCTTTACTACCCCCAGCTCTGGTCCTGGAAAGTACTTCCTTATCAGGGCTCCAGGTTGTCTAAGGTGACAAAAGGCTACTGTCAGGTTACTTTGTGTGTGTGTGCTAGAGGCAGTCCTGTGAAATGAACGTGGGGCAGGGAACAGCTCTGCCCAAACCATCCTTCCAACACCTAGTCCCCCTTTGTCACGCTGTCTGGGAGGAATACACAAATGCCAGCTGCCAAGCTATTCACAGTCATGTGACATAGGACATAGGCAGCAGGTGACGCAGTAGAGTCCCAAAGCCAACAAAAACAAATTCATAATAACAGGTGGGATGAAGGCAAAACGTTTGCTGGTGACCCTGCAGAAAGGGCCAGGGTTAACAATCATGTTTTACTTTGATGTTAGTGAAGAAGAACTGAGCCAGATTATCACATAGTTGTTTGGAATCTTATAAGGAAGCTGAGGTGAGCGAAGGAGGGTGTAAATCAGATACAATACGGAATAATTATTTTAAGGGGGAGAAGCTTGGTAGACACAATCAGAGAAGTATCTTTTTTGGCTCACTGATTTTGTTTAGAGGTGGGAGATACATTGATATACTCTGTTCTTTTACATACATCTAAGTCTCTCAGCCATTGTCTTTATACTCTGTGCACTTCCAAAATGAGAGATATTTTGATCAATATGGTTTGATCCCAAGATGTTATGTTGAAATGTATGCTCTTTTGTTTTGCAGAGAAAGAAAAGCAAAAAGTGGCGTGAGAATTCCTGGAATTAATCTCATACACTGGTCATCACTTAAGTGAAATACCTGCAACATTCCAGTCCATGTTTTTATACGCTGTGTTTTTACTGTCAGGGACCAACTTTATCAAATAAGTTCTGGCCCTGCTCAGCTAGCAAGAGTCCAGCCGTTGCATGTCCTCTTACTGATACACAAGCAACCCAGACTGGTCTCAGCCTTGCTAGGCCTCCTCAGTGGCTTGCAGATTGCATCCTATGGCCAAGTGAGTTTCGGGGTCCACACTTGAACATACATATTGCACTTAGGGAGATTAACTAAGAAAGAAGAGAAATATGAAGGGTGGAATTCTTGAATTAATTTCATCCCCTGGTACTTACTGTAGCAAGCATTCCAGGCCATCACTGTTTTGGTCAGTGTGCTATAGATTAGGAACAATTATATGCCAATGAGATGTGTTCTTCCAGTGGAAGACAGACAGGAATACCAGTTTGTGTTCTTGTATCCAATGTACCAGCCACTCTTTCCTTGCAGTGGAGAGACTAAGGGTCTCTTGCCACATTACTGAGCTCGAAGACAGCACCAGAGACAAGACACCATAGTAAGCCTTGAAGCCCAGCCCCATGCCAGTGGAATGTCACATTTTTCTCTGTATGACACTGCAAGGTGTATCTTTCCTTTCTCATCCTAAGTAGCTATTTGTCATGCCACAACAGCATTAACCCACTGAGGTATCTTAAATAAAATGCAAATCTGTGATCTACACTTGCATGCCATGCTAGTCCGCGGAGCTATTTATTAATAATTCAGTCCTGTGACCACACCGTGCAAACAGCCCTCTCCAGCAATTGCTTTAGCAACCAGAGTTAAATTACAGGTATCATTAAACTTTCTGAAGATATAAACAATATCTGCAGCAGGCACCTTTATTCCCTAGGGCAGGGCCACTGGAATGATATGGTAGGAGAGGTCCAAATTATGTGGCAATGTTGACAAAATTATGCAGCAAGAAGAGGCTTATTACATGGCATTATGTGGTATATTTTGTACATTATTCATTATTTTGACATTTTTAACCATGTTAACATTGTCTTAACAAGGATTTCACCTCATTAGTACGTTTTTAACACTCAAATACAGCAATAGGTATACTGTCAGATGACCAGTCAACTTTTAGAAAAGGCCCTCCACTGTGGGGGAAATACATGTCTCTGCATTTTAGTAGCTTCATCCACTTAAACTAGAATTTATTTTTTTGCTAAAATCTGCAAACTGTGCAGCAGATGACGGATTATATGGATTGTGTGGCAAATACATTATTGTGTGGCCGCAATACTATAACTCCAATGGTCCTACCCTAAGGCAGTCTAAAATGTATATGTCTGTAACGGAGTGAGGGGCATATTTACAAAGAAGGGATGGAGCGTGGCGTTAGCCTTCTTGGCTTAACGCCGTGCTACGCCACTTCTGAAACATAGGGCTGCACCATATTTACAACAATACGGTGGAGCCCTGCATTTCCCCCTGCGCTGGTGTTAATTTCAGCTGCCTAACGCCAACACAGGCACCCTTACACCATAGTGTAAGGGTGCCTGTGTTGGGGGGGGGGGTCATTGTATATGTGCAGGAAGGTGTCTCTTCCTGCACATAAACAATCTTAAATGGTGATTTGTAACTTCTATGTGTGCTGCTTTGTGTAGAACACATAGAAGTTGCAGCCCGTCATTTTCAAGATGATTATGTGCAGGAAGGGGCACCTTCCTGCACATAAACAATCCTGCCTGGGGTTATTACTGTTTCTATGTGTGCCACACAATGCAGCACACATAGAAACAGCAAAAACGAGAAGAAATAAATAATTTCTCCTTGTTTGCCATGTTAAGAACTGTTTTTTTTGTCTTAATAATTTTGGCGCTGCCTCCTATTTACGCCTCCATGGTAAATAGGGGGCAGCGTCAAAATCAATGGGTGTTGAGGTGGAATGCCCACCACAACACCGATTGCCCACCCCTTTTATGCTAAGTATAGCCTGAAAGGGTGCCTTATTTACAAGGCAACGTTAAGTGGCTTAACACTGCCTTGTAAATAAGGCGAAGCCCATATTATTGCAGGAACGTCTTTAAAAGTGACGCTCCTGTGGCGATAGGAGCTTGTAAATATTTCCCTAGGTATGCCAAGTTTGTGATCCATTAAGTAGGCCAGAACAGCTATGGAACTGGAGAACCAGGTTTGACTCTCGGTGTCGGCCCAACATCCTGTGATTTGGGGCCCACCACTTAATCCCCGCGTGGCTATAAAAATATAAAAAGAAAAGAAAAAAAATGAATGTGACCCTGTGTAATGTAACTGGTACTCATGTAAAGCGCTCCAATACCTTGCGCTCGAATCCACGCTTTATGTATATAAAAAAAAGGAAAAAGAAATAACAAATGTACAAAATTTGTTGGGGGGTGTGAATATAAAACAGTCAGTGCCTGTCAGCTCCTCTTTTTTTCACCCCGAAATCTATTGCCTGTCTTACACCTAGTACTCACCTGGCATGACTGTTCTAATGTGTTATTGATGATTTATTTTATATTGAATAATTTGGAACCTTTAAAAGTCATCTGTTTGCCAGGCTTGTTCGATTTTGGCAATGGTGTGATTTTGAGGTTACACTGTAATTGGACACAACAGGTCAACACATTATTTTCAGGAAAAAGAGCACATTGAACGGTCTAATTAATAGTTTTTCCTGAGACTGAGTCCTGTTCTTGGGCAAAATTGTGTGTTTTAATGGTTTGGTTTGCAGTCCCAGTATTTTCCATTCCAATTAAAGGTCAGTCTTGTCAATCTCAATTTGCTGCTTATCCGATGTTGCATTTCCCAAGATTGAAATCGTGGATGCTCGGAAAAAAAGTAATCAAATAAATGCGCAGGGCAACCTGACCTGGAAACTGAAATAAATAAGCAGGGACAATTTGTCACATTGCAGAGTGTGTAAATAAGAAAAGCTGAGTCTGCAGGCAGCCAGAGTGGGGCATTTCAGCCTGCGCACTGTGAAGAAGCCACAGGGCATTACCACTTAGTAAATGCTGAAGTCAGTTTTTTTCTTTTTTAAGCAATTTTGGATGTCCATCTATAAACTGAAAAGCGGCTGTCATGGCCCTGTGCATCTATGAAAAGCAGAGAATTTGCGTTTACTTAGAACCGCTGATGTGGCACCAGTACTGTAAGTGGCAGGTGGATTTAAGTTGCAGGGACAATCTTGGCCAGTTTAGCACTGGTGCCACAATCTCCCCTCCCCCCCCGTCTCCTCCTCGGATTCCCTCACTATCACCGGTCATAAGTGCCCCTCATATCTCTCCTTAGCCTCTGTCTCACATACAATTTCATTTGTTTTAAAAGGCTGGTAAGGACTGGCTTTACTAATCCACATAAAATACAGATCTGTTCTTCACAGCAGGCATATTAACCCTCTGAGCTACTTTATGGCGAGTCAAAACTGCCACTAGACAAAACTGTGATCTCTTTCTCTCTACCAGGAACATTAATCACAAGAGTTTTCATGACATTTTTATTGTTGCCTGAAATCTGAATGCACAAGGAACTCTGTAGTAAGTGCTTATAAACGTGTTGTTGCTAAACCCAGCACCCCCCAAGTCAGTGCCACCCCCCCAGGTCAGCGCCCAGTGCGGCCGCACCAGTCGCACTGCCCTAAAGCCGGCCATGCAGGCAATGTGCAAAAAACAGTACATACAAGTCGCATTCTAACTGTTTTTATGGGATTAAGAAAACTTCTCAAGCTTGTGCAGCGAAATATATGAAAACAGAGATTTTCATGCGTTTGTCTGCTTTTTATCTGACTAAATGCCTGGGGATTTTTTTGCAATGGAGGAGGTTTAATGTCAATGAAAGTGTACATGTAGGCATTGTTTTCCAGGTATGCCTTGAACATATGGTGATTTTACGCAGAGACGTTTTAAGGATTTTGGGGGTCCTCGGCCAAACTTATTTTGGGGGCCCCTGTTTGGAACAGCTTTGAATTTATAATCTAATTTCAGCTCTTTTGTGCACCCTTTGGCCAGGTCACTGGCAGTGCACAAGCACACTAGTGAAAACTCTAAATGCATTTACATCTAATATTAAGGGATAGTGGCTTGTGTTTTCAATATTGTAACACAGCAGCAGCTCACCACTATTACTGCGAATAACCTCTGTGACACCCACCCATTTCTCATATTTCAGGTCCTTTTGATCTAAAAGAACCTTTTTTTGTGGACTTTGCATGAAACATAAACACACCATTTCTCTGCAAACTGTCTGTAATAGACTTTCACACATCACCCACATTAAAAATAAATTAAAGAAAAATGGTATTTAAAATAAACTGTCTAAGCATCACTCAAGGTCACCAGGACAAGACTCTCTACAGAAAAGAGCTAGCTCTATGAGGGTCCCCCCTGAAAGGCTGGGGCCCTGGGTTAGACCCCACTTTGCCCATGCCTTAAAACATCTCTGATTTAACGCATGGAAATGCACACTTACAACAACGGTTTTGGGTCTGGATTGGGGACATCTTATCTGGCGTACCAGAGCTCATGCTCTAAGTCAAATTAAAATTAAGGGGAAAAAAGAGTGCCTGAAAAGGGCGCATTGGATCAGCCCCTTTGCTGAGGAGTCTCTTCATGGCAGCTCAGCATTTCATTGGGCAGCAATTGTGTTAGACCGCTGAGGTTTGTTTCTGTACAGTGCATGGACTGAGAAATGCCAGTGCCCTGTAGTGATTACTTATTGTTCTTATATATTTTGACTGATACAGGCAAGAAGTACGCATGCTAAGGAGCTAAGGGAGAAGGCCTGGGATGATTTGGCACAAGCTGCAAGTTCACGTGATAGCAGGGAGTTCTGGAAAATTATAAATGCTCCATACTTCAAAGACTCAAACGATCCATCCTTGGATAGCCATGTAGAGGAAGTTGCTTGGATAGGGCATTTTGAAAGCATCTTTGCATTACATTCCCACCAAGAGTCTCCTCAATTAGACCAACTCTGCCACACTAATGGGACCCTGACCTTCTCTCTGCATGAAGTGAAAAAGGGACTGGAAGCCTGCGTTAAAGGAAAAGCTTCGGGTCCAGGCAGGATCCCAATTGACCTTTTTCAGGTTGATTTCGCGCTATGGGTCCCATTATTGACAAATGTTTTTAACAGTATAGCAGTGGTGGGCCCCCCATCTTCCTGAAGCCACAGTATAATAGTCTCATTTTTAAAAAGGGGGGATACAGGCTGCCTTAGGAATTAAAGGCCCATCTACCTCCTGGACAAAACTGCCAAACTTATGGGCCGGCTGTTGTTAGCCAGGTTGGAGGAGTGGGCCCAAGATCAAAACATTTTAATGCAAGAGCAATATGGCTTTCAGAAAGGCAAGGGGACAGTGGCTCAATGTCTCAATCTCTCGCTTTGCATAGACAAGTACACGAAGGCCAAAGGAGGGAGGTTATACATGGCCTTCATGAACTTATCAGCGGCCTTTGATTGTGTGTCCCACCCTAAATTGAGGCTTATTATGGAGGGTATGGGGATTGACCCGCTGATTATCAGCTTCATCCGCCAGTTGTATGCCAATGCCACCGCCTCTGTGCGATATGGCAGAAATGAGGAGTGCACGCGGTCATTCAAGATTGAGAAGGGAGTCAGAAAGGGCTGTGTCCTCGCCCGTTCCTTTTTTCCATCTATACCAACGGGGTGGAGGCGGCCCTGTCTGGTCTCTCACTAGATGTGCCATAATTTGACAACATCTCTCTCCCAATTTTGGCATACGTTGACGATGCTGTTTAAATCGCCAGGACTGGGATAGCTCTTCAAAGCCATATATCCTCGTATGCTTCATTTATGGCCTCATTAGATCTTAGGGTGAACAAATCCAAATCATTCATTATAATAACGGGAGCTCCTAGAAGCGTTAAAACACCATATTTCCATCTGGCCTCGAAAAAAATCGAGGTAGTTGATTCCTTTCCATACCTGGGGATCTTGTTTGATAACAAGCAATCCTGGAACAAACTAGTGGCAGCAAGGGCCCTGGGTATAGAAAGAGGAACCCAAGCCATAAAGGGATTTGCCCAAAAATGAGGTGCCAACATGCACCAAGCTAAAACTAAGGCAGCGGCAACCTATGGGGCTGGAGTGTGGGGAATGGCCCAAATTGATCAATTGCAGATAGTGGAAGACACCTTTTTAAAGACCAGGGTCTCGCTACCACCTTCAACATCTAATTACATCTTGCATCTCGAATTGGGCCTCCCATATCTGTCTGACTCTATTAGAATGGCACCCATCCTTTTGTGGCTCTCGAATTGGCGAAGGACAACCGTCAACTTAACCCAACGTATAATTGGTGATTGCCTAGGGCTCGAGGGCCATAGCAGGATTGGCTGACTCAGATATGTGGAGAGGGAATTGAAAGCAATAGGGCTGGGAGACCTCTTCAGGGACCCGACAACCTGTATCAAGGACCCTAACAGAAAATAATTAACGTCTTTTTGCTGAAGGCCAACCGTGACCGCTGGGAAAAGAACAGGCATTCCCATGCGCTTGCAGTCTATGAATATATTCCACCAAGACCGGAGGAAGGCTACTGTTACCTTTCTTCCGTTACAGTAGTCCAACACAGATTTATTCTGCTGCGCTTTCGCATGAATCTAATTCCCATGATGTTGGGGTTCCCAGAAAAGAGGTACAAGCATGCAGATCTAGGTCCCTGCACTTGTGATAACTGTTCACCAGTCTGACCTACATGCGGTTCTTTTCTGTAAGTTTTATCTTAATGAAAGGAAAAGATTCCTCCTTCCAATTTTAGGGCGAAAAACTTTTTGCAATGCAGAGAGGCACTGCATTTTCTGAAAGCTCTTTCGGACCCCCATGTCTGTTATTTTGTAGATTCCTTTTTATGGGCCTGTTGGAGGAATAGAAGGGCCAGGGGTTTGTTATCCTGAATTATGAATATTAATCTTCACAAATTAAATTGTACAGTTGATTTTAGTTTTGATAATGATTTTAAAAGGTTTAAAAAGGTTTTTATAATTGTTTTATGTTTTTCTAGTCAATGAGTTTTATTGTGATTCAATTGATGAATTTGTGCTGTTATGATCTGTCTGTACATAGATTGAATAAAGATTTAAATTGAAATTGACTGATACAAAATAAACCACCCTACTGCTGGCAGATCACACCGACTGCAAACAGCAGCAACAGCAAATAATGGCTCATGTGCCAGCAGATATAGGGATGGTGCCACTAGGAATGGCATCAGTGCTTAATTTGAAGAAATAAATGAGCACAGACACCCATAGTTTTTCGAATGCCATGGTTGTTGATACCATCATAGATTCTTGATGCCAGCTCATACCTTATTCTTTCTTCCTCCACATCCTGGCTTTTTATTGATCAAATAGGTTCATATTTCCCCCTACTACTTCACCCTATGTCAGTGTTGTACTTTATTTCTTTCCCTCCTTTTTTTCTTTCATTTCTGTCTTTTTCTCCTCTGGGTCAAAGTCTGATGATGGAAAATAAGTCCCAGTCCCCATTCATGAATGTCGGTGCTCATCACCTGCGACCACTAACACAAAAAAACAATAAATGACACAATGAGGGCCTCATTACAATGTCAGTCGGAAAGCATTCTGACCGATTATGATGTTTCCGAACACTGTACGGTTGGACTCCCATTTACTTCAAAGGGAGTCTGTGTTCCAACCGACAATACAGGCTCCCACTGAAAAAAGGGGTGGCTGCGGAAAACCTTTCCGGGTTGGAAAGAGGGGACCCATGAGTACACCCACGAGCCACAAACAGAGGTCTCCGTGCAAAGGGGGGCCTGCTATGGGCCCATAAAGTCGGATTCCGACAGCAGATCCGTGTCGGACAAACCGATTCAGAAACGCTGTCCGAATCCGACATCGTAATGCATTGGTCAGAAACGTAATCCATAGACCTGTATGATTCAGCTCCGACTGACTTGGTTTCTATGAATGCCAATCGGAACCAAGTCGGAACAACCGAACGGTTTCTGACTATAGTAAAGAGGGTTGGAAAAGGAGGTTCTGAATCGGATTCGGACAAACCAAATGCCGCTTGGATCCTTTCCGACCGACATCGTAATTGGCCCCTGAGTGAGCCACTTGCAGCGTTGTCAGTGAGTTGGGGTGGAGAGCACTACAAAAGTGAGAGCCATTGAAGATTAATGCAGGGCCTTGTTGCTAATCCTGATATGGCTGAATAAGCAGTCTCATTGACTGGAGAGGCTATTTACTTTCTATACGATGGCCGGAACCTTCAAAAATAAATATGCGTTGGCATGCAAGTCGAACACTCCAACAAAGGTAAGCAACACAGAGGACAGCAATGTCACTACCAATGGCTATGGCCTTGCCAATTACCATATCTGTGCAACCAGGGACGGCTTCAGGATTTTGCAACCGGTGCGGCGGCACCTGCCGCTGACTTTGGTGGAAGGGGTGCTGTGTTTAAAAATAACTTTTGGTTTAAAAGCACATGAACGTCCTTGTGCATCCAGCAGTTTTCAGGCAACAATAAAAATGACAAGATAACTCTGATGATTAATGTTCCTACTGGTGAGAGATCGGAATGTTGTCTAGTGGTAGTTTTGGCTCATCATAAAGTAGCGTGAAGGGTTAATTTGCCTGTTGCAAAGAATGTGTACCATGCAGATCACAAAACTGAGTGTGAGTGAACTATGAGTAGCACTATAGTGCCACAGCACAAGGAACTCTGGTGCACAGAGTCAGGTTGGGTGGGTATGTGTATATATATCCAGGCACTGGCCCTACAGCGTGTGGGAGACGGACTGTGGATACCAAACACGGCAGGTTGTGAATGTGGATAGCCAGGCCTGCAGTGTACTTGCAAATTAATGTGGCACTGGCAATGTGGGATGCAAGAATAAAGAACTCAGCACTGGTCCTTCAGCATGCAATTACAGTGGGGAGCCAGGTATTGCAACATCTGAGTAACTGGGTGTGAGTATCCATGCGCTGCAGGTTGTTTGTGTGAATATAACTATCAAGGCCTATGACTTGCATCATTTGAGTAACTGAGTGTGAATTGGCAGGCACAGCTTTTTATTTGTGAGTATGGGTAGCCAAGACTTGCATTTATCTTTGTTTTTTCTGTGTCTGAGTGTGTTTTTCAGGCTCTGGCCTTGAAGTATGAGTGAATACCCAGGAGTTGTATTTTAACATATTGAATACATAAATGACCTGAAACAATGCAAACTGTAAGATATCAATATGCACAATCTTGTCAAGATAAGAGGAGTGTAAATGTACTATTCTATCTCCATATCCACTTACCTTGACAATATTGCTCAAGTTCAGATCTTGTACTCATTTAACTGTCAATATTTAAAAGTCAACATTGTGGTACCACCCCTACCTAGGGCCCGCAGGATGTCTGTGAGTAAGAGTGCATAGCCAGGTTTTTAAGTGTGAAGGTAAAGTGTGAAAGTGACCACAAACCTTTGGATAGGGACACCATTAATTCTGTTAATTTAATATCAGTGTTGTTGTTCTCCTAAGAACTCCAAAGGTTTGAGTGCAGTGCATGGATCACTGTACTTAAATGCATCCTTTTTTGAGGAACTCAGCACAAGGTAGTGAATTTGGCTTATTGTATGGGGGTATGCAAACATTATAAAACTAATAATGTTTTTGATTTACTTGTTAATTAAGAAGAGTTAGCGAACCTCAGAACTTTGCAGTTGATACTTTTAAGCTTCGCTTTTGAAATATGGATGTATTTTGTCTGTAGGTCAAAACTACTCATCTTAACGATATAAAGAGTTGTTGGCATTAGTATTGTTTTGCAAAATATATATTATTTAATCAACATGTGTCTTTTTAAAAGACATGCGTAGTGTTAGACCTGTCACTGTTAGAGTGGTCTTCCCCCAAACGTTTTGCCTTCACCCTTGTATTTTGGTAAATTCGTTTTTGTTGGCCTAAGGACTCTGAGCACTTTACCAGTGTTATCCAGAGCTCACATGCCTGTGCAAACTCCCTAAATCATAATAAAATTGCCTTACACCAAATTGGCATATTTAATTTACTTAAAAGTCCTCAATAAAATGGTATACAATATACCCTGGGCCTGTAAATTACTTATACTAGTGAGCCTGCAGCACTTATTCTATCACTTAAGTAGCCCCTTCCAACATGTACGAGGTCTACCATTGCAGGCTGAATGATGTTTTAAACTGCCAATTCAACTTGGCAAACTAACCCCCATGGCAAGCCTTAAGCTCCCATTTTATTACAAATAAGTCACCCCTAAGGTAGGCCCTTGGTAGCCCATAGAGCAGAGTGCATTGTGTAATTAAAAGGTTGGATATGTACTTTTAAGTTTTATATGGCCAAAGTTCACTTTTTCGCTACTGTGAGCCCTACCTCTCACCTAGGATAAAATTGGGTTGTATTGTTAAGTTTAGTAAGTGCTAACCTTATGATTGGGAACAGGTGAAGATTTCATATTTGGTATCTGAGAAATTCTAAATTCTCTTTAATGGTAAAGTCGGATTTTATGTTACAGTTATGGAAATGACACTTATAGAAAGTTAAACCAAAGGGGATGATGGACGGAGTGTTGAACATTGCAAGCACTCACACCCAGTCAACTGATCTTGGTTTAATCTATCATCATGGTTTTACCTATAGAAAATTGGCATTTTCCTGCCCTAACTATCTGGTGCCTGCAGACTGCCTCTGGGTTACAATACTGGGTATAGTTAACAGTTGGACTTTGCTTATTCATCCCAGACAGCCACACCATTTGGGGATTAGGTGTGTCTGGATGGGCCATCACTGGCAGGATGGCGGCAGAGCTGGGCACAACCCCACTTTAAACTGAATATGCTGTGCCCTGCGCTCACACAAATAACTTGTCATCACTGCACTGTTCATGGCGGCAGCCTGAAGCCAGGGCTGGGGAGGTGGGAATGTTCAAGCACTTCAAAGGGAATTATCTAGAAACTTCTGCTTCAAAGAAGGCATCAGGTATAAAAATCGGACTCCCAGACTCACTCTTAGGTTAACTCTCTAGACCTGTGGAAGGACTCTCGGAGGTCTTCCTGCTGATGTGGCCTGCTGTATACTTTAGAGGACTGCTTTGCTGCACGTGGAAAGACTACTCTGCTTCCTGAAGCCGGCCTTGAACCCTCACAGGCCTGCCCTGCTGTTTGAGCCCTGTTTCACTGCTTGAACACCCAGGACTGCCAAAGTGACTTCAAGGGCTTGTTGGCTGGATTCCTGATTAGTGCCCCAGGGACAGAAGAGGCTCCAAACATCCTTAACCTACACCTGGTCCCAGATTGACTGAGACCTAACCCCCCCAACCTCCCCTCCCCAAACCCCAAGTGGTGCCCTTCCAGTCCTGGTATTGGTGCTATAGCTTCCCAGATAACCACAATCTCAAACTTGGGACTTGAAAACATTTTGGCTAAACACTGCTC
Organism: Triturus cristatus; assembly: GCF_964204655.1. Taxonomy (NCBI): domain Eukaryota; kingdom Metazoa; phylum Chordata; class Amphibia; order Caudata; family Salamandridae; genus Triturus; species Triturus cristatus. The sequence goes on from NC_140594.1 coordinate 887,850,752, forward strand.
TAAGAACCGAGAGGAGACCGAGACCAACCTCCTCGTCCATCCACCCAAGGTGCATCGCTGGCCATCCTGCTAGGTTGTTCTCCACAGCAACAAATCCTGTACAGAAGTCCTTCACAGAAGGGGTATCCGGCCTTGTGGAGCCCTCGTCAGTTACAGACTCCAGCCTTGCCATGCTGGAGATTTTACATTTCCAAAAAAGAGACTAAGTCCAGTGACTCCCCAACAATGACGCCTCCTCCTCGGACACTGCCTGCAGTCTTGCCCCACTGAGCCTTTACCTCCTCAGAAACTTTTTGCTGGATTTCTTCTAAGTCCAAAGATAAGCGCCAACGAGGCCCAATCCTCTCTTTGTATCCGACTCGCAATCAATTGCAGTCAGTCATATTTTTCAACTTTGACCCGGTCTCGCGCAACTAGATGTCTGAGGTTGGCACTATGATCTTTTAGGCGCTAGTTTTTAAATTAAACATTTATAACTCTGATTCTACTGATTGGATTTTGTCATTGTGGTGTCAAATAATTTATTGAAATGTACTCTATTTTTCAAAATTGGTGTGGGATGTTTCTTGTGCTATGTTTTCAGTTAATTAAAGTGTGTGTGCCACATAAATACTTTACACATTGACTCTAAGTTTAGCCTGACTGCTTTTGTGTCAAGCTACCAGAGGGTTAAGCACAGAATAATTTAGTGTATTTTGTGGTTCACCCTTATGGGCATTGTGGCTGTTGCATGATCAGGGTTAACATCCCAATCAACCAACAATCCAATTTATCATGCTTGTGCAGAAGTATGAGCATGTCATACGACAGCAAGCATCTTTAGCATGTGTGCATTTAGTCCCATGAATATGCATAGGATGGTACTTACATAGGAATAAGGTGCTCCCCTTTAATACTAAAACCACGTTATTGATGGACACAATATCAAAGACAAAATATTGAAAATAAAATATCAACAGGTAAGTCTAAATTTTCCATACCTAACTCCAGAAAAATGTACCTACATTGTACATATATCTTCAAGGCACATAGATGTGGAGTTACAAATAATAAATCTAAACTTCCCTCTATGCACTTACCTTTAAAAATGTTTTCCCTCGATATTCTGTCCTTAATATTATATCACCACTATATTGCTGGTGTCTATATTCAATAGTACAATCGGTGTTAATCTTGTTGAGGAGCAAAAAAACTGCGAACAGCCAGTAAAAGCGGAAGGATATGATTTAGGCTTTTGTACAATGCGGCAGGTATTTTTAGGTTCCTGTAGTATAGTCCTCTATGATATTTACCTTCTTTCTGAATTGCAGAGGGTCGGTGTCATTCAGATGTTGATGGGATGTTGTTTTAGAACCTGGGAGTGCAGATATAGGCCAGCTAGTCCTTTCCTTCTTATATTTCACCATCTCCTGTTTGGCAATGTCCTGTATCTTGGTGTGGCAGAGTTCACATTGGGTAGCTAGTTTATCAGCAAGCTATTTTGGGGTGTCACTTCATCTGACCTATTCAGTGATGCATCTAGTTTCAAAGATGACGCCGCCTTGGATGGATAGCCAGTGTAGGTCCTTCAGGGTTGGGGTGATGAAACTAAACTTTCAAATGGAAAACTCTGAACTGCTCCTTAATAATTAGATTAAGCAGAATGCTAGTTGACTTCCTTAATAATTAGTTCATACAGCATGCTGGTGTATGGCCCAATATGGGTACTCTAAGATGTCTTTCCAATTAATCATATGGTAAAAATTACAAAACTCCCCATTCTTTCTTCTCACACATTTGAAACTTCACCAAATGGGAAACACAACATGTTTAGTGTTTTTAAATTACATTTGTTCCAGGAGGTTGTGGCTGGGAAATATAACTTTCAGTCCATTAAATACCTGCAGTAGCCAGTCAGTCAGTCAAACTTTATTTCGATTTATAAAATCACAAAAGTTAATACATTGGACATAGAGGTGAGAATATATAAAAATATAGCCAAGTAAACATACACGTTTGTTACATGGATTTCAAACACTCTTTCCTTTAAAAAATACATAATTGAAGAATAAATAGTTAAAAAGTACTAAAACAAACCAATTTAGAGGGTCAACCCTGAAATGCTACCTCCTAGGGTGTCCATTTTTTCTTAATTCATATACAATCAGATTAAGTTCATTAGAAAATCATACTAAGACAATACATGGTACATAAACAATCATCAGAGGTGAAACTATAGAGCATAAAACATTTACCAGCAGCTCCTCTTCTTTGAACGAATCACCCAAACCCAGCCCAAAAACTTAGCGACAGCAATCACAATATGGTCTTTGGTGGACGTTTTTAAAATCCTGAATGCCTCGCTACTTGACCTAGTCCCTAGGTTTAAACATACAGGTTTCAACCATCTAGACCTAGGTTTTCTATAGGCTGGACAAGCAAAAAGAATGTGAGCCAGTGATTCGTAAAGGTTAAGACAAAATAGACAATTGCTACTATTAGAGTTCCACCAGTTGCTGGTAAATACATTAGTAGGGAGCGAACCCACCCTAAACTGGTGATACAGTTTCCTGTCTTTATCAGAGCCCAATACCCCTCATATTTCACTTCGTGCTTAAGATCGAGAAAGTCTCTAGACAGGGAGGGGACCATTAGGGCAGCAAATCGCCTCATAACTAGCATATTCCAATATGCTGCCTTAAATTCATTTTGTGACAGAAAAACATTGTCAGCTGGGGAAGCCCATAAACGAATCATCCCCATATCACAAAGAGTGGCCTTTACTCATTTTAGCCACGTGATTTTGCTCATGCCAGCAGCCTCCCTAACTTCCATTAGGGCTTGGGCATAATGCGAAAGCTCTGGTGTAACCCATAGCCTTCTCCAATAGGCCACAGGCCTATAGTGTGCCACATCCTCAATCGAATAGCAGCCCAGATCTACAAACAAGGGCAACAGTGGGGTGGATTGCGGGAGGCCAATCAATGACCTTAAGAATTTATTTTGCGCTGTTACCAAAGAGCCTATGTTGGCGTAACCCCACAATTCAGCCCTATACAGTATCGAAGCACTGATTTTTGAGGAATAAATTTGTAATGCCGGAGCAATGTGTTTAGTATGGGATAGTGGCTGTTCCTTTAGCAAAGCTCCTGAAAGTTGGGCATGCTTGATGGAGAGCAAGTCTATTTGGGGCTTCCAACTTAATTTGTTACCAATGGTTAACCCTAGATAAGTAAAAACCTGGGTTTGTTCCAGAGTACCTTCCCTCATCTCGACTCTACTCTTCATTGATTGATTAATTTTATTGTACAGTTAATTAAAACCTTTACAATCGTACTATACATATTTTCATACACTTGAAATAAAATATTGTTAAAATGACATATTAAAAATAGGAGAAATCTCAGCATGAAATTCATAGACGTTAATGATCAGACTAAGGGTGTAAAAAAAAAAAAAGAGAGAAAGAAAGAGAAAAGAAGAAGAGAAGAAAAGAAAAACACAGGATGTGGACCTAGTAATTGCAATTTTGAATGCAAGATGTAGTAATCTTTAACGTTTGCTGAATTAACCGTTCTACGACAGCTATATAGTCCTGAGATTGCGTAGTGTGTTAGTCCTAGTAATGCTATGTTTCCTAAGTAGGCTAACAGTACATGCGTTAGTTTCTGTGGATTGGCTCAGGGCGCCACAGGCAATTCAGCTGTAATTCAGTCTGTGACCAAGGGGCCTGCCTTTTTCATAGTTATTTCTGCAATAGATATAAATTTCACCAACCGGCAGCTTAGTTGGACGTCCTCACCAGAGAAGGATGCTTTTACTGCTTGCCTACAGGTTCGAATGGCTTTCATGTTGAAGATGGATCTTAGCAGAGATCGTCGGGCCGGTTTTAGGGCTTTGCAGATTGTCAATAAATGCACTATGTCCTCCTCCCCCTCTCCACAGAGGCGACAAATTGCAGGAAGCGGGGGACGTAGCCAAGGTGGCATATGGTATGCAGATGGTAGTATGCCTAAGCGGAGTTTCAGGAATTTCTCTTTAGTCGCTCTTGAGAAACTAGTGAGGAGGTATGCTTGAGGTGAGGCCGTGTTATAGGTCTGTAGGGTGAACCAGCCGTGGGAACGGCCTGACAAGTCGGCTTTATCCTGTATGAGAGACTCTTTTTTTATCACTTTATTTACAATATTTTTGAAGCTGGGGATCGTTGTTGGTAACTCCCAGAGTTCATACAGTCCCAGTTGGTGAAGTGATTTGTCCAGATAGTATCGGGCTGGGCATGTCCCCTTGTTCTTCAGTTCTTCCCATAAATGCATGTTTAGTGAGTCAGGCGGGCCCCTTTTAATTTTAAACCAGCTTTTGATAAATACCCCTCTACGGGCAAGCTCTTGCCTTTGAAGTCCGAACTCCAGCCTCAGTTGTGCGGGGGATGTATAACTTGGAAGCCCAAAGATCATTCAAATTGCTTTTGTTATTGTGTGGTCCAGTGTACCGGCGTCTCTCCCTCTCATAGCTTCGCTTCCATAAGTTATCGACGGTAGAAGTTTTGCCTGGATCACTCTGATTAAAGGAAGGAGGTTTGGGCCAGAGATGTTGTTCTTAAGATTTCTTAGTGCCACAGCAATCATTAGCCCCCTTTTTTTTATAGCCTCAATTTGCACTGTGTACTTCCCTTTGTTGTCAACCATGATTCCCAGGTACTTATAACTTTGTACTGCCTCCAATTTCCATGACGCCAGGAACCATTGTGGTTGTTTCTTTTTTTTGCGCCAGTTCACGCAGAGTGTTTTTGTTTTATCTCTGTTGATTCTGAGTTTGTTCTCCTCAGAGTGGTGAGATGTTAAATCAAGCAGGCGCTGTAGGCCCACCGGTGTCTGACTTATTAGTACCAAGTCATCTGCGTAAAGTAGATTTGATAACTGGAACCCGCCTATTTTTGGTGCATGTGAGTTGTTTCCATTTAAGGTTGTTGAGAGCTCTGCCATAAAGAGGTTAAATAGTAATGGGGCGAGTACACAGCCTTGTTTCAGTCCGATTGTTGTTGGGATCTTTTTTGAGAGATGGTCTCCTCTGCCCAGTTTAACTTGGACCCAGGTGTTGCTATGCAAAAGGATTAACTGGTTTAGGAGTGATGATGTGATATTCATTTTTTCCAGTTTTATCCACAATAAATTCCTGTTTATGTGGTCAAATGCAGCGCTATAATCAATAAAGCATAGGTATAGGGGCTGTTTTTTGGCGAGTGCGGCATCTATCAGTAGTGAGAGAGTCATAATGTTCGTTGTAGTGCCCATGTTCTTACAAAAGCCTGTTTGGTTTAAAGGGATTGCAGATGTTTCCGCAGCCCAAGTTGTTAGTTCTTGTCGAAGCAGTCCTGCATAGTATTTTGCTTCGTTGTCAAGCAATGCTACCAACCTATAATTTTTTGGATTATCCCGATTACCGTTTTTATAAATGGGGGAGATGATCGAACCCCTCCATGACTCTGGTATTGTAGAAGTTCCTAGGATTGTTTCAAAGGTTGGCTTTAATATGCGTGCCCAGTATTCTGGGTCTTGTTTAAATAATATGGGCGGGATGCCATTTGGACCAGGGGCTACCTCGCGCCTGCCTTTTGAAATTCTTTTGCAGATTTTTTTGCACGTAATTTTGAAAGGTTGTTCTGAAGGGAAAGTAGAAGATAGTGGGGGTCTTAAGGATTCACTTCTGGGTGAGGGAGCGTTGGTGTAAAGTGAGTTTTCCTGGTCTTTATTGAGGTGAGAATATAAGAAACTTGTCCAAGCCTCTTCGGTGACATGTGAGTTAATGCCTCGGATTGGAGAACTGTCAAGTGTGTTGACCTTTAGCCAGAATTGAGCGCTGTTGTTGTTTTTAATATCATACAAGAGTTTTGCCCAGAAGGCCCCTTCAGCGTCTGTTTTTAGGCACCATAATAGTTTCCTTCGTTTGGCCTTCAGAGCCCTTAGTGCCTCTAGGGCCGTACGGTCCAGCTGATCTTTCTTTAGTCTCCGTAGTATGCGGTTTATCGATGTTCTAAGTTTTTTAAGTGGCGCATTGTTTCCGATATGAAGGTATGGGCATTTCGGTTGGACGAGGCCTGGGTTTCTCTTTTTGTAAGAATCCTTTTTTGCGCCATATTTGTTTCCTAGTTTCCTTGTAAACGTCTCCCAGCTTCTCAAACTGTCAGAGTCTGCAAGGTGTACCTCTTCCAGCAGTAATTTTGCGAGGGTGAGAAACCCTTCAGGGTCTTTTATTTCGCATTTTATTCTCTTTTCCGTAGCTGAGAATTCTGAATTACGGATATTTACTGGCAAGGTGTGTGGTGTGAAAGTTGAGTATATTATAATTTCCTGTGGTAAATGGTCGCTGTAGTCAGAGGTTCCAATATGATAGTCAATTATTTTTGGGAACATGCAGCGAGTGACAAATGTAAAATCTATTGTAGTACTTGCTGTTGTGTTATGGAATGTTGCAGTCTGAGGTTGGTCTCCTGGAAATCTTCCGTTTAGTGATCTAAAGCCCAACTGCTCGAGGATTGTTACAAGCTTCTGTACAGTTTTCGGTGTTTTGGATGTTTTTGTATGGCTCCCGCCCACGTTGTTGTCGTTTATTATTGCGGACCATGCAAAGGGGTCGTCCCCCATGTTGGTTTCTTCAGGTGTTCTTCTAAACATGTTTGCGTTGAAGTCCCCGGTAATGATCAACCTGTTGGTTTGTTGTTCCGTTAAAATGATTTCTAACTTCTCCTTCAGCTGCGAGATCCCTTTAGTTCTGCCACGCGGATGCAGGTATATGTTTATAAGGATTACCGGCTCGTTTATTTCCTCCCCTTGTACAGTTAATCTGAGTACTTGCATGTCGTTTGGGAAAGTTAAGCTATGCGGTGTTGGCTCCAGGGCGTAGATCCTCTTTATGGAGCTGTATGTTGCAAGCCCTCCCTTGCTGTGTCCAAATTTGGCGCTTTTTGTTGCAGGTGTGGAGAGCAAGTTGAATCCATTCAAAGCTGGCGGAGTGTCACACCAGGTTTCCTGAAGCAAAATTAAATCGAAGCCTTCTAAATAAAGTTGCAATTCCTGATCAAAGATCTTCTCTCTGACCTCATTGATGTTCCACGAGCAGATTTTAAGAGTATTGTTATTTATTCCAACGTTGGGTACGCAGAGCTTCGAATTTCACAGGTTTTGATTTTTTGTATTTATGGTCCCTGACAACCAGGATCACTCTTGTGGGGGTGTTTTTTTTGTTGCATTGAATGTGTGATGATACTGATCTTTTGTTGCACTACGCTCTGGACTTTCGCTGCGGGCTCCACGTAGCACTGAGTAAGATTTATCACTCAGTTGGGTCCCCCCGGGTCCTGTTTGATTTAGCAAGAAGTTAGTTAATGGTTCCGGGTATCTTGGTTTGGAGTAAGGTCGAAGCTTAATGCCCCAGGTGTTAAATTTGGCATGTTCTTTTAAGATTTTATCTGCTACCGTGGGTGAAGCCCAAACTGTTTTAGTTGCTTCCACCCCTGGATGCTCCAGGGACTCCATAAATTCTATTGACTCGAGATCCTCAGATTTTAGATTCTTCAGACTGTTGATCGAGTGTATTAGACGTAGTATGTTTCCTCTGTTAAGAGTGTCTATTCGTCCCCTGGACTTGTATTCAGGGTGGAACATAATTATAGTAGGGTTCAGTTGCGCAGTTTGGTCTATAGATGGTTCTTCAGAGGTTTTGAATGTATCCGCTAGTTCAGAGAGATCTCTTGGGGTAGATGGAGTTGTATCGTTGGTTGTACCCTCTATAGCTTGGTCTCTTTTCTCAGAGGGAAGAGTCTTTTGGGGTTCTCCCCCGTTGGTGGATATTCTAAATGCATTAGTTTCCTGCGCTCCTGTCCCCTCTTCCAAATGTTCTAGAGGTTCTTGGTGGCATTCTGTCGCCGTAATCACCTGGTCTGAGGTGTCTAAGGGATCTATGCTGAAGTTTTTCTCCGGTCCTTGTGCCGTGGCCCTGTCAGGAGAGTTTATTTTAACAGGCTCAAAGAGTTTCTGATTTCGCCTCTTTCTCTTCAGCTTCCTTCGCTGCTTGCGAGTGAGCGAGCTAGATATTGAGGGGGTCGTTTTATTACGCTTTGTTGGCTCTGGCGAGGGTGTCCGAGGTCCAGGCTTTGGTTGGTTGTTTTCCTTTTCACAGGGGCTAGGGTCTGATTCCTGATCTGTAATGGCCTGCCTTGCGTCCCCGGTTGTCGGTCGTAGTAATTGATACTCTGCCATGCTTGTTGTTACGGCTGGCTCTTCCGGGTTTGCCTTCTGTGATACGGTGTCTTTTATATCAGATAAGAGATTGTCCATTGCCTTCGGGAGGGTGGCCAGCTTGTCTATAAGTGTTGCACAGGTACAGCTAACCTACTATCTACTCTTGATAGTCCTGTGTTTATGTAGGACCATATATTTTGTTTTGTCAACATTGACTACAAGGTCATGGTCCTGGCAGAACTCCTCAAATCTTGAGAGGGCACGCTGAAGGCCCTTTCGTGTCTTGGAAATTATAAGGGTATCGTCCGCAAACATAAGCAACGGGATTTTCATCCCGGCTAGAGATGGTGCATCCATGGGATAATTGTTAAAACATTGCACTACCCCATTGATATACAGTGAAAAGAGGGTTGGTGCTAGAACGCACCCCTGTCTAGCACTCTTCTCTACAGGAAACTTTTTGGTAGTACTCCCCTGCGCATCCCATCTCACCTGCGCATAATTGGCAACATGTAGCTTAACCAAAATTGCCAGAAGATCTTGTGGCATCCCCAGTGCCAAAAAGATTCGCCACATCTTGGGACGGGGGCAAGGTCAAAAGCCGACTTAAGGTCGACAAATGCTGCATAAATTGTACCTCCCTCTAATAATACAACAAGCCAGTATATCAGGATGAACCTGAACACCTGATCAATAGTGCTAGTACAAGCACGAAAACCCGCCTGCAGAGGAGACAGAATATTACATTCCTCAATCCAAGCCTGGATTCTGTTCGGTGCCAACCTAGCCACCACCTTTTGTATACAATCTATAAGGCTTATCGGCCTATAGTTACCAGGTTGTGACCAGTCCCCTTTCTTATAAATGGGGAGTAATTCCACTTCTGCCCAAGTAGTGGGCACTAATTCTCCACTTGCGATAGCATTCACAAGTAACTGAATATACTGTGCCCAATTTGGAATGTCATAAAGGAAGAGGTCGGCTGAAATACAATCGGGTCCAGGCGCCCTCCCTTTGGGCACTAAAAGAAAAGCATTTTCCACATCTTTCTTGGTGAAGTGCAATGTAGAAGTGGGAGACAGCATATCAAAGCAATCTTGCTCGACCCCGTTACATGCAAACTGCACCTTTAAATGCGATACCCACTGATTTGGATCTACAAAGTTTGTAGGTACCTTACTAGGTACCCCACTCCCCCATTCCACCAAGTGCCAAAAGGTAGTCATATTTCTACCTAAACAGGCCTTAAGCAAGTCTGACCAGTGTTGTTCATCCCAATCCCTTTTGGCACGATATTGGGCTGCCTTGTAATCAAACGAATGTCATCCCTGTTTTCTGACCTGATTGCAATAGCTAGGGTTTTATAGGTCATACGACATGAAGTGTTATACCATGCAGCAGCCTTAAACCCTGAATCAATCAGGGTTTTTTTAGCTTTGGAAGTAAAAAAACCTTTAAGATTATTAAATAATTCCTCGTGGACCTTTACAACAATGGTGTTAAGCTCCTCCTGTGAAGCACATGACTGAAGAATACCCAGGGCATTAACCATCATACCACTCAGTTGCTTCAAGTGCTCCTCTTTTTTAATCACATTTGCCCATTTGACTCGTCTGGTATCATTTGTCAGCAGGGCCTCCACATAATCTTTCCCTGGATCCTTACCAATTTCATTTAGGGAATATGCGGGTAGAAGAGAGAGCACTAACGGATTGTGGTCACTCTCTATGCGTTCACAGACTGCCATATCAATTAAATTGGACCAAAATTCCTTATTAAGCAGGAAAAAATCAATGCGACTACTACGTAAGCCAGAGTTATAGGCATGCGAGCCCTGCTTATCTGAGGGCGATCTCCCATTAAAAGCTCAAACTCCCTGTTCCAAACAGAGCACTTTTAGCTGTAAAGCCGCTCTTTCCATTTTTTAATTGGGGGAAGATCCAACGATGGGATAGACCACTGGACATCCTCCTCTGCACTGAGGTTTACAACATAAAGGTCCAGAGGTTCAAACGTACAATTAAAATCACCAGCTATTATCAAATTATTGTCACCTCTACCTGCAGTAGCATACATTCATGTTACGGAATCTATTGAAACGTGCCTCTTTTCTTCAGGATAAAGTAACATTCCACTGCTGCTGCTGCTTATGGTGTGCGAGTTAAAGTTGTCAATGAAGCTTGCACTGCTGCAGATTGTGCTGCACTTGTTTTCCGTGTGGCAAGCCTACTCTGCTGATAATAATCCAGACCTTCTGCCTTTGCCAATGCTTGCTTAGAGTAATTTTATTTGCATATTTTGGATTTGCCCCGGGGACCACTCACTTTTCCATCATTTTACCACACTTTCACTGCAGTAAATCTGTCTACCTAGTGTTTTTTCACACTTGTAAGCGCCATCCTAAATATCCATAAACTCTGTTTCTTTACATCATGATATGCGATTTGCAGTCGCAGATGATCATTTTGTATGCTTAGGTGTGCAATAACTACCAAAAATACCACTAGCCCTGGAACATTGAGCAGCATGCTGACCAGCGTAAAAACACACCAGTGACTCATCAGTGGTATTAAGTGCTATATAATGCAAAGGCAATACAATATATAACCCACACTAAAACTAATTCCATAATACTCAGAAGTCGGACAGTCAGTTTTAGTTCACACAGGCTGCTTAATAGTTCCCTTTTACTGCTTGACACTCTTACATTCACTTAAAACAAAACTGCTAAGGGTCAGGTCCATTACCCACTACGGTACCTTTCCACAGCAATAAACCACCCATCACTAACTTAGCAGGCATGGAATAACTGAAAAGATCTACAGTTGGCCATGGGAGGACTCTCTTATTTAGTCCAACACTGCAAGCCCCGACTAGCAACCTATCACGGACATTTCTTGGCATCTCACAATAGCAATCAGATTTGGATTGATTTTTACAAAGCCCACCCCAGCAGACCACAACACCACTTCTCTCTTTAACCTATGCCTGCTCAGGACCATAAACTTTAAACAAAATCTCTTAGAATGGACAACCCTCTACAGTAAACAGCCAAGTGGACTACGAACTTAAGAAATACATGGAGAGCTGTTTAAAGCTGCCAGCTTACTGAAAATCATAAACTGTGTGCCCATCTCTCACAAGTCTTCATCCATCACACTGCTATACACTGCGTCCCATAAGACGATATGTGTTAAATTTTTATGTTGTAGTTTGCTGCAGCCTTAAGTGGCATGTGTAGTCTTTTGAATAAGAGAACCTTGGCGTGGGTTCCATGAGGAACGAGAGTGGAGGACAATTGTTCAGTTGGTAGACCGCACTGTGGGGTCCAGCTCTACGCCGACACCTACAAATAAAAGCCATTAAATAACCACAACGATCGTGGTTATTTCACTGACGACAAGTGATCCTGGCTTCTGGACGTTCTGGGTGTGCAAGTGCTTCGAAGGAAGGGAAACAGGAGATGCGATTCCATGCAACTTGGAATTCATGGCAACGCAAGATTTTCGCCTTTCTTGAGTAGCAATCTCATGGGTCTGGTTAAATCAGCTAAATGGTTGACAAATTTGGTATACTATTCTGCCAAACCAAGAAACAATTTTAATTGCTCTTTATTTGCTGGGCTGGGAGCACGCTCAATGGCCTCCAAAAGCTTAAACTTGGGTCTGATACCATCTACTCCGATGACATGCCCTAATTACTCAACAATAACCACACCGTGGTGGTCCTCGCAAGCAGCATGGAAGCACTTCCCACACAGGAGGAAAACAAAGAGAACACACTTCCAACCAAGCACCCTAAATGGTGTAGCATGCTACCCATGTAGACGAGTGCTTCGGCTCCCCACATAGGGGTAATAAGCGCTATATAAATGTTGCACTGCAATACAATAAAGAAGGTTTGTAGAGCAGGCAACTGGTGTAGCAAAGATGCCATCAACCCTAATGCAACCAAGAATAATGGGCCCCCATCATCTGGTTTGGTAGTAAAAAAACTGCTATATTTGTGGTCCAGTGAGCCCCAATCACCCCTGGCTCCCAGTGCCACTGCATCTGCTCCGCTATTGATAGCTATGCCCCTGGCACAGGCCTTAAAGATTATAGGGTCGATCACGAGTGGCGTGGAAACAAGGCGATACCAATATGGAGTGGCATCAGGGCTGCCTTTAGAGCAGTGCGAATGGTGTGGCTGCACTGGGCGCCGACCTGTGGAGGGGCGCTGACCACAGGGTGGTGCTGTATTTAGCAATAACTTATGATTGGTGAGATGAGGGGCACTTTTGCCCTGTTGTAGTGAGAGAATTCGACAAGGCGTAGATGTAGTGTCAGGGGCGCAAAAAATGATTGTCGCACTAAGTGCTGCGAGCGCTAAAGCCAGCCCTGAGTGGCATTACGGGTTTTATCCTCTGGATTGGAGAATAACAAGTGATAGTAGTATTGCAACAAAGTTTTGTGCATATTTCTTCACCTGACTTCCAATCTGTTTTCTGGGCATTTTTCTACCTGCTTTTTGCATGTGCTTCTTGTATTTCCGAAATGGTGAAAAACAATGGGTTTTGGCTGAAAAGAAATCACAGGACGGCTTGGAATCAGCCCTCATGACCTACTTTTCCCGACCCACATACTCTTTGCAAGGCTGGCATTCTAGTGCCACGTCTATTTTATTTTCTTCGATTTCTTGGTAATTTCAAGCTACGCGTGACCTTTATTGTTTACATGCTATTGGACAGAAATGACTGGAGGGCAGCCCTGCCACGGCTCAGACACACATCTGCATACTACAAGCCGTGCTTGGCCTTTCCGTCCAAAGCTTCCCAGCCATGAACACTGACGGAGTTGTTAATGTACTGACACTTATGAAGATTCACTCCGATTCATTCAGACCATAAAAAGCAACTACCTTAAGCCAAACTGCTTTTCTGGATTAGTAAAGAGCTATGTGCGCTGCTCCTTCTAAAACACCCCACTAGGCCCTCAGCAGAAGGGGGGGTCATCCGTCATTATGGATTGTAAGCAGCTCTCACATTCCGGTGATCTGGCAGTCAATGGGCTTCTTTGGAGCGCTCGCGCCACAGCTCGGATTGTTCCTCCCGAGATCCCGTACAGATACAGGGCCTTATTTATGAGGCCTTGCAACAGTTTTGCGCTGCCTATGCCTCACTTTTAGTGACACATCGGCAGATTAAAACATGCCCCTGTTGCGCCCTATTCACACAGTGACGTGCCTAAAGCAGATGCCTCACTTTGTATACCCCTGCGCTACATTATACCTGCGTCAGGTATAATATTATCAGGGGTGGGGTCGTTCCCAAGCAAGTAAGCCTCGTGGAAGTGGCACAGTGAAATCTATGAGATTTCACTGCACCACTTCTAGGACGCAAATGCGTCAAAACCTTACGCCTGCCTCATGGCAGGCATAAGACTGGCGCAGGCCCTTTCACATAGGGCTTGCCCCATGTGAAAGGAACATTGTTGGAGTTGCATCACGCTTCCGGCACAACTCCAGCGATGCGCCATTTTTGCACCAACAGATACATCAGTAAAACTGACGTATCTGTCATTCCTTGCGACTTGATGCATCAAACAGTAAATATGATGCATACATCATGTCAAAAGGAGGGCGCAATGAAAAGTGACGCATCGCTGTTTTCACGCAGCAATGCGTCACTTTTCATAAATAAGGCCCACAAATACCGTTCTGCTTACAGTGTGTGTTGTGCTTTTCAAACAGATGCAGGCCGTCCAAGGATCAGGCAGATATATGAAATTCCCGAGTAGGGGAACACAGAGGACGCGCTGCTCGTTATCTTCCAAGAATTGGATAAAATCATCTCTAATCCAGGGAGTTTTAGCTGACTAATATAATGTATTAAATCAATATGATTATCAAGCACATTTATCTTCTTTAAGCTACATCTTCAAAATCAATCGTTATTTAATTTATTTTTAACTAATATATTAATAAAAGGTAATAATCTCAGTACATACATTTAAATAAAATTAGATGTAGGACAAAATAACTGCAGACATATATTTACTGACCATAAAAATATTAGCAGAGCCTCAATATTACAGAATTGAACCTTCATTTTACAGAACAGCAATGTACAGTAGCCTATATCTCTATAGCATTATTTTTATGTATTGCTATTTATCAACAATAATAAAAAAGAAATATTACACATAATATAAAATAACACACATGTGAGACAATGAAGAGAGGAGGGAAAGAAACAAGAAAGAGAAAAAAAAAGAATTCATATCTACCAACAGTATTCACATAGGGCCAGATGTAAAAAGCATTTTACCACTCACAAATGGCCTATCGGTCCTTTTGCGACCGGTAAAGTGCTTTTTGGCATGTACGAAACCAATTTTGCGAGTCACTATTAGGAAGCAGTGTGTTAAGGATGTCCCTTCCGAATAGCGAGTGGCACTGGTATGTAGGAATGTTTTGTGACTGTCTGAATGCGGTTGCAAAATATTCTCAGTTACCACCAACTTCAAGTTGGTGTTTACCCATTCCAAACAGGAAGTGGTCCCCAAGGGACCCCTTCTTTGTAAATGTGGGCGCCAACATCTTCTAAGAGCAGGCAGTGGTCCCACGAATCGCCGCCTACTCTTAAAAAATGAAAAGGAAGCTTTTCATTTTTAGGTTGAGCCTATCGAGGCAGCGTGCATGCAGTGCTTGCTTTGCGAGGCATGCAGTATTCAGTATGGTGTGGAAGCTCAGTGGAAGCTCCGCCTACTCTCCGCCCATCTTTTTCATTTGCTTAAGTCCTAAATGCTGCCTTCTGATTGGATTTGGCTTGTTAGTCCCTCCTCATGTCTCCCATGTCGTCATTTGTATCCTTCCATGGCTACTGGATCCTTTACTTCAAACACTATTTTCTTCTTGTGCTTCCCCCCCCACAGTCCATGACTTATCGGCCACCCTACCCCCCCACTCCCATTTGTGCCTTCTCGCCCGCCCGCACTCCCGTTTCCAATGCAATAGGTCTAGTGTAAATGCGAGTTCTATTGCATTGCAAATGCTTGTTTTTAAATTAGTTTGTGCATGTTTTTGACTTCCTATGGCAGCACTGAGGAGGAGTTAAGAGCTGGCACAGGATGGTAGAGTGTCTGTGCAGAAGCATGCGTAGTCAGACGTTGGCTCACTGGTTGAGACAGGCATTGCACTATGGACTAGCCGTGACAGAACTGCATATAGCTTCAGGGCCTCCATGAAGGAAACCCCTCTCTCTACAAGTTGCTGTATGCTTTCCTGCAGAATAATCATTAAACAAAACAGTTTCAGCAGAAGGAATCCCTACAGTGATAGAAAAACTTACTGTACCCACTGCAGAAAGTAAACAATTTGCCTTTCAAACCGTGTATTATTTTCTTTCCGAGGGTGGGCAAGGACGGAAGCCCCCCTCCCCAATCGTTGCACATTAGTCGCAAACACCACAAAGAACCTATTGAACGCCTAATTACATTAGCAACACAAATTGTCAGGAGCATGTGGAATGCCTTTCTCGCAGTTGGGACTCGACACAGGCTTGAAAGACAACTGGCAAGCAGTGTCCTGCTGTGGGTGGTCAGCTTGCACGGACCCTCCAGTATTCCTTACACTCCACCCCACCCCACACCCAACAACATTCTCCAGGCAAGCCCATCAACTTCAAAGACTTTGCAGTTTGCGTTGGTTCTCCATTTCAACAATCCACTTGTTTAACGGGCAAGATACCAATCAGCGTGGGGTGTGGCGTACGTGTATGGCATTAAAGTGGTGCAAAGCCTTGTCAGGGGTCATAAGCGCTATATAAATACAATTAAAATTTACTTAGAATCGGGTAGAAAAATTCTGCTTGATAATTCCAATCCAATCCAAAATTTCTTTATTTCGGCCGATTAGGCCATAAAAGATAGAATCACACAATACATTTAAAACGGTCACTAAAAATACAAGCATGATAAAACCAGTAAAATCAATATACAAATGTTACGGACATCTAGACAATGGAATTCATTAAACAACACAGTTCTTATTTATATTAGACCTTATGTGCTTGATAATTTGTTTCTAGCATTTTAACATGTACGGTAACGTTTGACTGCGGATGTTATTTACCCCAGCGTTCTGAGGCCGGGGTCTTGGCTGGGTAAGAAGGAGATACTGCCTTTTCGTCTATAGGTACTGGAAAGAGTTTGCTGAAACAGAGTCCCGACAGATAAAGCTTCCTCCGAAATTGAACGCATAGATTTCTTGAGAAAAGTACTAGAATAAATACATGCATCACCCTTCACCACAACATATTGCACATGCGCAAAGGACTACAATGATTAGCTGTGGTAGGTCCGAGTACGCAACGGGTAGGGCGGGCAGAGTAACAGCGTAGCTCTACAGGGAACTTATGGCTCTGAAGAGGTTCTGATCTTGCAGGACTGCTCTTAACTGTGACAGATTGTAGTGACAAATGTACAGATTTGTACAGAGCATAACACACAACCATGGGCTTAGGAAGTGTGGGGGATGCAGGGGAAATATCCCCCCCAGATATTGGAGTGGGGGGGATGCAGGGGACAAGGGTGGGGGGAACAAGATGTTAAAATAATTTTGTGTCTCCCTTCTTTAATTCACAGGGCCTTTAACTCACAAAAGTGCTACCTTTAGTGGCCCTGCAGGCAGGGATAGCCTTTGCTAAGATAGCGCCCTGGGCGAGAGACATTTGCTTATGGTAGTATTGAATGAGGCAGCAGAGGGTTCCTTATGTGTTCACTGGTCATTACCTGGAAGAGCAGGGACTCGCCCCTGAACACAAACATCCGGGACCTCCCAGAGCTCACCTAAATCACATTTAGCTTAGCTGCCCAGGCAAATGATGGGTTTGATGATGTGTGCCCGCAGGGCTCAGAGTGTAAAGGGAGGGTAAGGAAGGGGGCTAAAGTGGTGTTAAAAACAACACACCTACCATATGATAATGAAGCACTAAAACCACTTTAACTTGGTAAATAAGACAGAAACAGACAAGGACAAGGTTGGAGCAATGTGAGAAGGGCGCTGCTCGAAAGGCCGGCCTTGACTGCACATGACCTGTGGCCAGCCTCCAGTTAACTGTGACCAATCTGACAGTCACAGAGGCCACCCGCCCCCTACACTTTTGTTCCACTGCAACCCTCCAGGAATTGTTGATAATCTCAGCCACAGCTGCCTACAGTCTGCACTTGTGAGAACAAAGGGAGAGAGGTCCTTTGTTGATTGCTGTCTGATACTGCCCCTCCTCAGCCCTACCCTGCCTGCCACCGTGAAGACCCAGGCAGCAGTAAGATTTGAAGAAGTAAAGCAAGGAGATTTGGGAAAATACAGTATTTGAATAGGTGCTTCACCATTCTCGCAGCGATCACACATGCATGCACACATGTGCACACATGGCCACACACACACATGCGCGCAAAGTTGTCTGTGTCCCCCCCAGAAATGTTGCGTCTCCTACGCCCCTGCACACAACAGTGTTAGGGTTCTTTCGAGGCGCTATCTGTTGAAAGTTAGAGCTGCGTGGCACGGTCATATGATTCAATCCGGCCAGAGACATCGCTTATCTCTCAATGTAAAGCCTCTTGACGCATCTCCTGCCCCACCACAACCGTACAGTCTCACACGCGTATGCTTATTGTTGAGAGAGACAGCATGGAGACGGATGGATGGATGGACTATAAGCAAAATGTAACTGTACAATTCTGCAAAAAAAGTATATATATATAATAACAGAACTAGATAAGTAACAAAGGGGCATATCATCAAGGGCTGGCGTTAAAATTAGCACCGCTTTTCCGTCTGTTTTCGGGCGAAAAGCGGTGATAATTTTAACGCCCTATCAGCATGGACATGCTAACCCGTGAATCCATGCTGTGGCGCCCATTATCTTTTCGCCTTGCATCGCTAATGAGATGCGAGGTAGGCGTTCCCGTGTGAAATACAGCTAAATTAATCGCTAACAGAGGTTCTCCCTATCAGCAAGGAAATCGCTACCCGGCCTAGCGACATTTAAACTAGCGCTAACCGGCTATATCGCAGGTTTCTTACGCCTGCTAATTTTCTGACTTGACTATGTTTATCAAGGGAGGTGGATTATTATGCTGAGTCCACATCTCCCTATCAGCAATGTTTTTATGTAACTCTATTTTTTTATTGCAGGTAATCCTGCGATGTTGCCGCTTATCGGCGCTATTGCCTGAATTACTATCGCCTCGGTGATGCGCGTTGCTGATAGTGCGCTAACCGGGCGATAGAATCCGGCGAGAGACGGCGTTAGGATTTCACATGCTACACGCGGCCAGCGATAATTATCGCTGCCGCTTGGTGATATGCCCCAAAGTTCTTTTAAACTTTCACAGCGAAAAGAACAAAAAGTGACTACACTTTTATTCTATATCTGCTTTTTAGAACGATAACGTCCAGGGGTTACTTCCGAGCCTGAAATGTAACCACTCCTTTTCCCAATTCTATCTCTCACATATTTAACCTCTGTCTATCAATACACACACAACCCGTTACTATCTCCCTTGTAATCTGAAATCTGGCAAAGCAGGAACTTCTAGGGTGTTCCTGACCAGCGTGCAAGTGAAGGGGAGAAAGTACTAAACCCACAGCACCCTGGTGCGCAGGGGGAGGTCTAAACACACAAAACCCTGGTGCGCAGGGGGTGGTCTAAATACACAGCACCCTGGTGCTGAATTATTCGTAGGCAGTGCAGCAGCAAAGCATCCATAAATATAAACTAATACTTTGACAGCTCGTTTACGTTGTTTCATATCTGTACGTTGGGTATCGTGGTCTCGGTTTCTCTTGTGCTTTTATTTTCCAAAGCTTCTCCGTATTTAATGTATCTGCATGCAATATCTGAACCAAAAAGTATGTGAAACAAAAGTAATCAAGAGTACTGAACCAAGGTCTGAATCAATTTTCTGCTATTAATAACACCACTGTAATGTAACCAGCTTGTGCACATGAACACCAGTCATCAAAAAGTATTCAGGCCCTTATTAGGAGTGGCTCTGGCTAAGCACTTATGAGGTCACAAAGGCGAGACCTATTGACTATGCCAATGCTTGTTATTTTTTAAATGCATCCCATTTTCCTTTAAGAAAAACGGTCTGCGTTACAAAATAAATTGCCTTATTAAAAAAGCAATCACATACATTGTGGTCTGCTGACCCCAGCAGGCCACCATCCCTGTGATTGTAGCCATTCACAATGGGTCGCAAATTGTGACCTGCCTCATTAATATTGATGAGGCAGGTCCATTTGGAACCTACTGTGAACCACTAACAGTGTCAAACACACTGTTGTACTTCGCAGTTTGTGATTTCCTAATAGCAAATCGCAAGAAGTCAGTATTAGGAAACGCAATTTTGTACATCTTGCTCATAATTCTTCAACATGACACAAGGGGCCAGATGTACAAAGCTTTTTACAGCTCCCAAATGGCCCGATTCGCATTTTTAAATGTACACATCCTTATTTGTGATTCGCTAAGCTATTACTGAATCACAAATTGAGTTTGCGAGTTGCTATTCGGAAGGGACGTGCCTAGGTCACCCCTTCCAAATAACGAGTCGCAGGGGCATGTATGAATGTTTTGCGACCAAAATGCAGTCACAAAACATTCCTACTTTATTGACTCCGTGAAGGAGGTGGTAAATCATTCGTAAACTGGAAAGGGTCCCCAAGGAGCCCCTTCCCCATTGTGAATGCTGGCGCCAACATTGTACCCTTAGGTATGCAGGGACAACTGTGAGGAATTTACATACCAGAATCACTAAACGTCATAGCACTATCAGATGTAAGTGGGAAGCCACACAACTGACCAAACACTTTATTGATACTGGACACACCAATCAGGATTTAGTTTGCAATGTCATTGAAATGCTAAAACCATGGCATAAATGTATGACAGAATCATTGTTGTTGTTTGACCAGTGTTGGATTTATAGGTTACGCACAGATCTTAGAGGGATTAATGAGGAAACTTCTTAGTCGATTCTGAATACACATAGGAAATAAAAATTTTATCTGCAGTGATCAAGATTGTTATATTTTTGGGGATATTGTTTTGGTGCCCACTTGCATAGGAACTCACATGTATGCCACATATTTTTTACACGACTAAGGTTAATATGACGGCTAGGACAAAGTGGTTTTTGAAGCTTCAGTAGCCATGAGCATGAGAACCTAGATTTAGATATCTTGTAGACATGAGCATGAGAAGAAACATTTAGAACTTGATCCTGCTTCCACATTATTGCGATAGTACTAAAAAGTGTAAATGTGAGTTAGATGCAGCAATGAGGTAGGAAGGATACTTGATATTTGTGTGTACTCCTCCTTCTGCTGGTCACAAAGATCTATTACAATGCCAATATGTGCAGTGACTTGCATATTGTGTTTGCTTTTTATGCAGTTGGTGTTAAAATATTTTTTTTTCCTCATTTTTAAAGGTCTATTTCTTTTACAGTAGCTTGCAGACCTGTGATGCTATGGGGCTTTCTGACATGCTCCGCGGCGGTAATTGACTGCCAAAGGTAGCTACATTTCCCATCAGCCCCACTGATGCATGCTTGATGCGCATTGGCACGATGATGTCAGACACCGTTTCTTTCTTTTAACGATGCCGGCTCTCGATTCTGGAAATGAACGGCTGGATAACAAAGGTGGTTTAGGTTTTTAACTGGTATACCTCTTGATGAAGTAAGTTTTTTTATCTACTTTTTTACATATCTCCCCTATTGCACATTACATGGATATATACAAGCATGTGTGAATAAATGCCCCCGCTGCCACCAATAAGATGGGGTCCTAGAAGTATGTGATAGAGGGTGTTCTCACTACCACCAATGATAGTGAGTATACCCCTGAAGAATGGTTGAAATTGCATAATTTCAATATTGCTTTTCCCACCACAAATTGTTTTTTGGGGGCAATTTCTCAGATGAAGGTATGTTTTACACTTTAGTTTTAGGTTGACTGAGGATATACCTCCTTCTGACTAGGTGCCACTTGTCTCCCCATATATCTACTATGGCAGACTGACATCAACACAATAACGTGGTGCTCATGACCCCTATTCTAGTCATGATGAGATTACTACTTGAAATGTTGAGATCTCAATCAGTAAACAGCATTCCATGACCAAAAATCTCCTAATCATGAAGAGCAACAAAGCTGAATAATACAGATAATATACACATGTCAAAATGAATACATTAAAGCTTTCTTGTGTCCTTCCTGTAAAAGAATGTGTCAACTTTCAAAGGAGCTCCTCACTTTAATGTTTAACATAATTGCGGTGTGTGAATACAGGGGATATCACCTCCTTCCAGACCATGTAGCTCTAGGTCCCCAGTGTTAGGGTAAGCAGCTTAATAGTTAAGCTCAAGCTAGTATTCATCCTACACATGTTTTTCTTGTTTGCAACGGAGTGTCACAACCATATGTTGCACATATGTTAAGAGTATATTTCCACCTTGCATGTAATTGATCACTCAAGGGCCAAGCTTTGACTATATCATGAATTCTAATGAAATGTTGCTTACATAGTATCTTTATTTTAGGGACCACAGTTACCTGGGTTCCCAAGGTAGAATTCATGGTCTGACAACTCTCTACTTTACTCTTACGTATTTAGCGTAAGGAATATAGATAGGGATCCCTGTTTGCCCTAACAAATGCCCCTGACCAGTATCGGCAAGCATGTGGACAGAAACATGTTGGCTTAACATGGATGGGTGGATCATTGTACCTAATTACCATCCAATTTTGTTAATTTTAGCTGTACCTAAGATACCCATTATTAAAGGTATTCCCTGGGTTTACCTTAAGGGATTTTTAGAATTTCTGGATCCCGTCTTGTCCAGTTAGTTTTTTCAAGATCTTCCTCTTAATGAGGTTGAGTCCACCTTGGTAGTTCCATCTTACCAGGGTTGGATGAGGTCGCCGATGATGAAGCATGCCACAGCTACTGGTGAGGCTACCTCATCCAATCTAATTGGCACTCCAGGATTGAGGTAGATCCCCTTGTGACCCCCAAATGGGTGTTCTTTCAAGGTCTGTTTATAAATGAAGTGGTATGGGCTTATATTAGCCTTATATACTGTTACCTATTGCACTTTTGATGTGGTTACCTTGATTACTGTAGAGGGTGTGGAGTGGCGTACTTCCATCTCTCAGCACTCTGCAGCTGCTGGTGATTGCAAGGCACTTCTCCCTTTTTCGATTTGAGATCTAAAAGGTTGTCTTTTGCACTGAATACAGTACCATTGGTGTTTTATTGCAGATGGATAAAGATGCAGTTTTTGAGCGTGCAGGTCTCTTGTACATCTTCTCCACAAGTTTATTCAGTTACAAGGCTTTTACAAAAGCAAGTGCAGGCCAGGAACAGTCCCCACTCTAAGAATTAATCTATTCCCACCTCAGATGCCTGTGTCAGTAGATAGTGAATCAGAATGTCTTGGGTTGTTTACTGTTTGCTATACTGACACCCAGAGAATCTTGCCCTTTTTTGGTACAATATTTTACTCTACTTGCTGATAGTTCTCGCCCACTTTTAATAAGTGTTTAGAGATTTGTTTCTCCCTTATCTTGAATTATTTTGTTCACTGGTCCAGGATCTTCTCTTCTTTATACTGATCTGCAACCATAGTTTTAATGAGCTTCACATGCCCTCCGAGCTGCCATTGCTCTTTAAAGAGAGCTCTATTTTGACGGTAGCACCCCAGCCAAAAGAATGTGTGCTTTCTTTCTAGTTCCCTAATCAAAAATGCAATTTGGAAATATCCCAGTGCATTTCCTTGTTACTGTCCTTTCTAGTACTGATGCATGCTCTAAGTGTGTTTACTCCCTGATAAATCAAATAAGCTGATTTCTGAATTATCTCCTGCTATTAAACTATGACCTGATGCTAGCCTTCCTAGAGAATGTTCATTATGGAATACTTTAAATTGCATTGCCTTTAACTAAATATTCATTTCTTGACTACCTCTAACTGTAGGGAGATCACATGCCCTAAATACTTGGGTGTCATTAGGGTGATTCCAACAGATCTTACTCAGCTGCCGGACAGATAGTCAGACAGTGACCACTCCCTGAGGGGATGGTTAAACATCCTAAGCATGCCTAGGCTTAATGCGGTGGACGTGTTTTCTTACTGTACATACAGGTGGTGTGGTTACACAATTGATTGTGGATGTTTGCGCTTATCCTTGGCACAGGTAGGGTAGAGGAAAGTCATGGATGGGCGGGTGATTGGGGAGTTGAGGGAGGGTTTCCATTAATTTACCAATTTTTTTTAGGTTGAATTCCTCACAGCCCATTGGGTTGTATGTGTACATGTAAAAATTAATAAAACTTGTTGAATCATAAAGTGAACCTGCCCATGTGACACATGCTGTGATTAGCAGGACATATTTCCCAGGCTACATCTTGACTTGAAACTTCTAGCAGGCAAGATCCTTCTCAAACACCTCCATGCAGAGTGCAGGGTATTCACTAGAAGTACTGACTTCAGGAAATTTCTAAAGGCACACTTAAAACAAATGCATGTTTTAACAGAGTCATAGATTACCTATTTTTATTATAAGTTTCTTTTTTTTTTTATTCATGCGATAGGACTAAAGGACAGAAAAGAACTTGCCCTTATTGCCTAATAAAGCGAAAGACTAGTATTCAAAGTCCTGTGCTCACATAAAAAGCCTCACAGGTACAACTCGGAGAGACGTGGTCAAAAACCAAGCCCTACTCATCCAATAGACACATACAGCATGCCACTTGGACTGCAGTTTAATTTGTGCTGATGATTACTATTAGCCTACTTATTTTTGAGGACTTTGATTTAGTTGTCATCATCTGACTTTGAGCCAGAGCAAGAGAGGGAAAGAAGCAGGAAGATAAATATTGGAACAAAGTAACAATGGGAGAAAGCAGGGATTAAAAAGAACTTGCACAGGTGAGATTAAGAGCCAGAAAGTGGAAGATTTGGGGGAAAAAGAGGCATGAAGTGGAATCCAAAGAATGTAGCCCTGGTTTTCTACCAATCCAGATTCCTGCAACCTCTGGACTGCTAAGGAAAAATGTGATTAGATTTACTAAAATTTACGTGCGTACTCGTGCGGTACAACATATGTTGTAATAAAGTGGTATGTTTTGAGCTAGATTACTGTCACGCAAGGGCAAAACGTTACTAAAACCTTGTTCTTTTCTATTTTGTTTTCAGATTAAGTCCTTTCTTGAAGATTGTACTACAAAATATTGATAACAAAATATCAATATATGAAAATATCAAACCCACAATATTGAGACCCAGAATATTGATGAGCCTATACTTCAATAAAATAACAAAAATGCTGAATCCAAAATATCGTTATACAAAAATATATAAAGTTGCCAAGCAGGTTACAATAACATTGAAATTCTATAAAAATATATATTTGCTCAAACATATACATTTAAATATAATTGATAGAAAATGTCAAAACAAATAATGTTTTAAAAGATCTATGTATAATGAAAAGTAAATATAGTCAACATTTTATTTTAATTTGAAAAATATAGAATAATTTATTTAAAATATATAACAATTACGTCAGCGCTAAAACATATATTTTTCAATAAATTAACATATATTTGGTGGGAACCAGCATTATCTTTGGGAGATAATCATTGAAATATAATTAATTTGTTATTAATTTCTCAATCTTTTTCTGTATCAATGATTATCTCCTAATATACAACCCTGAACCTTCAGACAATATACATTCCTGAGTTGTAACAAGTCGCTCCTACAACTGTCCTCTATCCATCCCAACCCTAAGCCTCAAACATTCCTTACTACCCCAACTCTCTACACATCCCTGAACCTTAAAATCTCCTTACTACCACTATTCAATACCCATTCCTTCGCCCTAATAACTACTGATTAAAACAGTGCAAACACAATCCTCAGGCCCTAAAAACTAAAGGACTGATAAAGAGATTGGCAGCCCATTGGACTGACAAACTTGAGGTGGCGTGGCGGCAACTGCCTTACTGGCGGACCGACCGACGCATTATGAGTGCAGCGGTTCTACCACCACAGGACCACGACAACCGCTGGGGATCCATGATCCTTCGATGGTGGTGCGGGGTCTGGCCCAACAATATGCTGGTGGTGTCACTGTGGCACCACCAGGCATACTATGAGATTCCTCACAATCACAGATTTCATGGAGGTGAGCCTGCCATGAAAACTGTAGAGGTGAGGGAACTAAGAGGGCCCTACAGTGTCCCCTGATACCTCTGGCCCACGGGAAGAAGGCAGGGGACACATGGTGGCCTCCCCTGTCTACATGCACCCCCAGTTCCTGCACAGCATGTACCTCACAGTCTATGCTCTACAGGAACATGCTTTGGTGCTCCCATTGCAGCGCCTTTCTAACAGGCACCGCCATGGGACTGCTAAAGCACCGCACGCCAGACCACAAATTAATGTGTAATCTGGTGGGCAGTGTGGGACAAGTTTGGTGGTGTAGGAGTGGGGCGGGTTCCGTGGCGGCCTGCTCCCACACCTTCAAACTCATAATCAGGCCATAATTAGTAAACCGAAGCAATCAGCAACCCAGTGCAACACCTATACCTGCGCCATAAAAACTTATCAGTAACTCAGGGCAACATCCATCCCAGTACCATAAAAATTAATTGGTAGACCGGTGCAACACCCATCCCTTTGCCCTAAAAATGAATCGATCAGTAAACAGGTGCAAGACTCTTCCCTTTGCCTTAAAAACTAACCGGTGAGCTGGTCCAACACCTGTCTCTGCGCCATAAAAACGAATCAGTAACCTGGTGCAATACCCATCCTGGGGCTCTAAAATCAATGAGTAAACCTATGCAATACCCATTCCTTTACCCTGAGCACTGATTAGTAACTCAGTGTAATACCTATCCCTGCACACTAAAACTAATCAGTAATTCACAGCAATCCCCATCACTGAGCACTAAAAAGCTAATTACTAAAACAGTGCTACACCCATCCCTGCGCACTAAAATCTAAATAGTAATGAGATGCAATACCCATCCCTGTACCGTAAAAAACAATATTAAACCGGTGCAACACCCATACCTAGACCATATAAGCATAAAAAAACAGAACAATAAATAATATATTTACATTTTAAAAAGTATTTTAAAAGTATATTTTTTATTATTACACTGCTGTACACTACCAAAAAACACTATAAAACCCAAAAACCAGAACAATGTATAACATTATTAATATAAGGAAATTAAATCGGCGAAATAAAAAAATAACTCAATTTAACTACTAATGCAAGACCCCAGAATTTCAAACCCATATAAAAAGAAAAATCTATAAATAAAACACACATATTAAATATTCAATAGAATAACATTTTTTATCTATGCACACCAAAACCAGTCTAAAACAACATAGCTACAAAATATCTATTGGTGTATATGATTAATTTCATATGTGTGTGGGTGTGTGTGTGTGTGTGCACGTGCGTGTGCATATGTGTGTGTGTGCGTGTATGTGCAGATATATATATATACATCTTTGTCTGCGAATTTAATAAACCCACCTGCAGAAATTGATGGTGTGGGCTCGAGCAAATCTGTTTCGCCGGATTTCGATTCCTTGTGAATACATATATATATTCCATTTTTTTCCTTGAAACAAGGATGACGCCGCCGTGTGTGGATACATTGCATTTTATTGTCTGGCCACCATTGTACACATTTCAGCTGTATACAGCCTTGCTCACTCATTGGTGAGCAAGGCTGTGTACAGCTGAAACACATACAATGGTGGCCAGACAATAAAAATGGTAGTATCCACACACGGCATTGTCATCCTTGTTTCAAGGGAAAAGGTGGAATTGTTACGGACCGGCTCTTGTGAGGTACGTTAAGGCGACACGCCCTTTGGTGTGGAGCAGCAGCGGCAAATTGTGAGAGAACATGAAGGAGGATATATATATACATATATATATTACCTACTGGTGGTTGCCAGTAGGTAGTTATAGCTAGGACCTATTATCCATAGGAAATCCGCAACATTCTATTTGGAATAACTTTGGCGCCAGTTGACGAATCTTCACGAAATTTTCAAAACTGGTGGGGCGCTCCGGTCCGCTCCTATCCTGAAAGTCTTGGGGTGATTCGTCGAGGGGAGGCCGAGAAAAAAGGGGGGTCCCAAAACGTGTTTTCCCCATTCAATTTTCCATAGGAACCGTTAATCGAAGCTGCAGCCCGAACTGCTGAACAGAATTACACGAAATTTGGCAAAGAGGTAGCCCTTGGTTCACACTCGTGCCTTTTGGTTAAATGGTGTAAATCTGTTCAGTAGTTGCTGAGAAAATCAAAAGTAAAATCATAGATATATCTGGGCGGAGCCTAACCACACATCTCATCGTGAGATCTGATTGGCTGTCAGCACTTCATCCAAGAAGTGTTGGCAGCCATCTTGGGACCAATATACATGATAGCACCTCATTAAAAAGCATTGCAGTTAATAGAAGGTTTTAAGACTTTAGTTACATTATAAATCATTTGTTGATTGTACCATACTCATTTTAGGAATTGTGGTCTGTTCTAAGGTGATTTTACCATGTGAAAAATCCTTCTGCTGGGATAGCATGAATCATGTTTGAGAGAAAACTATTTTCTCATGCTTTTCCCACAGAGGTTTGGAAGGTGATCTATAAGCTAAACTGAGAGCATATTTTCTGTAAATTCACATTATCTTTCTCCGTCATGTGAGAATGAAGTCTGTCATTCTCAGTAAAATATGTACATCCAACAAGGGCAGAGACCTTCAGTTGATTCCTTTGCGTTCTACTGCTGCTTCCCAGAGTGTTCTAAAGAACAACTAGAGAGTAGTAGAGAGTAGTAGAGAGTGAGTAGGAGAGAGTGAGTAGTAGAGAGTAGTAGCGAGTGAGTAGTAGAGAGTGAGTCGTTTAATTTAAAAGGAACACGAGGGGGTTCATTTTGCCATAGAAATTATGATTAGTGCTGAAAAAAGAAAAATTAGGGCACATTTTGAGTGACTTCTCAAATCCTCTTCTATTTTATTAAAACATTCTGACATGCAGACTGAAACATGCACTTTCAATACCAGCAGCAGACTTCTCTGGTGAGCAGTAGCTTTACTACAGTGATCTAATGAGCAACTAGAGAGCTAACATTCAGAATTTATGGCAAATGTGTGACACATCTGAATGCCTTCTTGATGGAACCAAAGTAAACAAGCATTGAAAATGCAATAGGTCTCGCCCTCGTTTAAGTTAAAGCAATTCTGTTGGTAATTAGGTGGCTTTTTAGCTTTGCTTTTATTAGTGTTTTTCAAACTTTCATGTACATAACATGCATATGTATGCATATATGTATATGTATATGTATGCATGCATTTATATTTGTATTTATATAGATATGCAGATTATATATATGTTTATATATGTATGTATATATATATTCACATAAAAAACCATAGGTTTCAGGGGTGTTATAGTTAGCTGGCCATTTCACTCGTACAAAACCATAGAAATTCCTCCGTTATAGTTAGTTCTGCTAACTATAACTCATGCGCCCACAATGCACTGCTGATGATGTCACATATTGCATCATTCATGACATGGTCAGTGACATCACTGATGACATCTCAAATGACATCACTGATGACATCATCATCAATCATAAACAGTGACAGTGTGAACCTAAAGGATGGAGTAAGACTTATCTGTGTTGGTTCCACAGATGTTTTGCTTTCACCATTTCAATGATCTCTTAGCTGCATCTGTTTTGCCAAGAATATGTACCTTTCCTTCATGCTGTACTCAAAGTGTGAAATATTGCCAGACCATTAGCTGTACTCTTATATCCAGTACTACTTCCTTAATTAAACTATGGCTTAAAAGCCACTCAATAACACATGGCTAAAGGAGAATACAATTAACAACACCAATACATCTCGATTGCTGAGACCTATTGGCTTTGCCAATGCTTGTTTTTTATTGTTCACTTATTTCATTGTGCTTTCTTGCATTTATATGTGATCAGCATTAATGCATATCAGAAAAGAAAAGGGGAAAGGGAAGATAAGGGGAGTGGGGAAAGGAAAGGAAACAAAAGGAAAGGAAAGGAAAGGAAAGGAAAGGAAAGGAAAGGAAAGGAAAGGGAAAGGAAAAGCAAAAGGAAAAGGAAAAGGAAAGAGGAAAAGGTAAAGGAAAGGAAAGGAATAGAAAAGAAAGGAAAGGAAAGGAAAGGAAAGGGAGATTTTCCATCACATCGAAGCAGCACAACATTTTCCGAACAGCATGGTTTCCATAAAAGAAGAAAGGGCCAAAATTGTCCTTTACCATCGACAAGAAAGATGAAACAACATCCCTTTTTAAACTTAATGATATGACACGGGAATTAACCCTATGCAGGAGTCTGAGGAATGTATCACGAGGCAATTAAGGTATAGGCAGTAAAAAGTGATCTGAAAGAATATAATTTAGTAGAGCCCATAATTTGTGCTTTTTTGTTGCCTGGGCCCGTAGAGCATCTGTAGAGTGCTGCAGTCACCCGCTATTTAAACATATAATGCACCAGCAGAGCAAAACACCAGATATAAATGGGCTTGCCATTAACTCTATTTTACTCAACAGTGGCATAAATTACAGACTGTTAAAGCTATTGGCGCCGCCGTCTAGATCTGAAGTGAGTCACAACCTTAAGCAAGAATCAATTGACTCACTGGCACCATGGAAAATCAATAAATCACGAAATACACTCGGTTGGCATGTTTAAAATGCACATTTTATACTTGCAAAGCTTCTCGAGTTAAAATTGTGACATACTTATTTTAAAAAGTTGGATTCTTAAATGGGGCAAGGTAGAAAGTACAGAGGACCCCTATTTTCCAGGTGGGGAAGGATCCAGTCAAACTGTTCATATGACTTTAAAAATGATTACATTGTAAAAATCTTTTCTCCAAATCATCTATCAGCTCAGTGCGAAGTTCAGGTTCTGATCGGCCCTCGTACAACTTTTTTTTTTTTTTTTTGAGTTCAATAAAATTTTATTAGTCAGTGGAAAAGAATAAACCATTACATAACATCAGTTTGGAAGGGGAAAGGAGGGGGAAAGTGGGGAGGAAGGGGGGAGGAAGGGGGAAAATATGCAATAAAACAATAATCATGGGCAATGAGTATCTGAACAGTTAATCATGGGCATTGAAAAAGAAGAGAAACAGAGAAAAAAGAACAATGCAATTAAGAAAAAACTTGGATGTGGAAAGGGTATCAAGGGGGTTTGGAAACCTCTTGTTGGGCAGGCGTTGGGCGAGACGAATGAGCAGTACATTTATCTAGGTACAACGTAATGGGGAGCCACATTTCTGCTCGTTTAGTAGCTAATTGAACAGGAAAAACAAAAGCATTATCGAGTCTGTGGTTATGACAGACATTATACCACCATCCTTTGAGAGAAACATTAGATGCAGTTTTCCAGTTTACAGTAATCTGCTGAAAGGCTACAGCTAATAACAGATCTACAATGCGAACACACATATCCACATTATCCCAACCCGGGGACAGGCTACCCAAGAAAAGATGAGTGAGGGAAAAAGGAATACAAGTATGAAAAATAACATTGACTTGAGCCCATACCTGTAACCAAAAGTCATGCACATATTTACAGAGAAATATCATGTGAAATAAGGTAGCATTAGGGGAGCCACACGACCAGCAAATGTCTGGGGTATTGGGAAAGCGTTTGTGCAGTGTAGAAGGAGCGTGAAGTAATCTGTTGTATATAAAGAATAAAGATTGTGTCAGGGAGGCTGCTCTGGAAGTTTTACGGAGTTTTGTCCATATTTTATCCCAGAGAGATATCGGCCATTCTGTTCCAAGGTCGGTCTCCCATTGGATCTCAACCTTAGATTTAGGTCTAAGTGATGGATGTGAGTGAAGATGTTTATAGATAAGGGATGCTTTGGGGCTTGTACGTAGAAGAGAATGGAGTTGGAGCGTTGGGAGTTGTTGAACAGGGGAGGGAGAAGAAGAACCCGAGAGCCTCTCATAAACCTCTAAAACGGTACTTTTAAGTAATAAGTATTTAGGGGCAAAAGATAAAGGTAGACCAAAGGAAGAACTAAGATCAGAGAAAGAGAGAAAGATGGAATCAGAAAAGAGTTGCGAAATCCATATCAAACCTCGGGACCTCCATGTTTTCCAATAGAAGGGCTTATTACCGATTAGAAGATATTTATTATGCCAAATGGTGGAAAAGAGGAAATCGGTAACAGTCATGGGAGGGCCAGGGGCCTCAGATAACAAGAGCTTAAGGGTATATTTGTGGATAGGAGTAGGAATCGAAGAAGGTTTACGGGAAAAAGCAAGATATTCTGTAAAAGAGAATGGAGAAAGGAGAGTGCGCTCAACCTTGAGCCACAAAGGGCAGGGAACAATGATATCATGTAGCCAGAGGGAAGCTTGACGTAGCAAAAAGGCCTTCTGATATGCAGGAAAGTCAGGGAAGTTGACACCACCCTCAGAGGCGGGGCGTATAAGTCTAGCGAGAGACATTCTAGGTTTTTTAGAACTCCACAAAAATGAAGATAACGTTAAGTTGATCTTCTTAAAGAATTTCATTGGAATAGATACTGGGATATTGGATAAGGTGTAGAGAATAATGGGGGAAATCATCATTTTAATAGTATCAAGGCGACCCCACCAGGAGAGATATAGGGGATGCCACTTTGTAGTAAGGTCCGTGATTTTTTGTGTACATTTGGACAAACAAAGAGAGATAGTGTCAGGAATGGAGGGGGTGATATATAGCCCCAGATATTTAATGTGAGTGGGGCACCAAGTAAATTGAGAGTCACAAAATTCTTGTTTGAAAGTGAATTTGGTCAGGGGTAGGATCTCACATTTATCATGATTAAGTCTATACCCAGAGAGGGAGGAATAATTCCGAACTTCAGCCAGAAAAGCAGGGACAGATTCCGCGGGATTGGAGAGAAAAAGTAAGATATCATCTGCATAAGCAGCAAGTTTAAGATGAAGGTCCGCAAGCCCTCGTACAACTTTATGTAGTTTTTTTTTTTTAAAAACAGTAGTAGCTGCAGTTTGTTGTGGCTCTTTCTCAGCATGCTGTTTGTGCACTTGACCTGCAGCAACAAATGATGGATGGAATGCTGAATGAAACAAACATTCACCGCCAGTCAACAGATCTGGGTTAAATCCATCGTTCTTGTGTTCCCTACACCACCCCAGTTTGGACCCAGCCAAATGCAAATCCGTCTTGACCCTGTTCCTCATGTGAACTGTCCAGCCCGACCTGCCAAGCCAGGTCCTCCCTGGACCGGAAACAAGCATCCTGGGACCGGTTTCGGGGTAACACCCCTCATCAGCCAGGCTAGCCTGAATCCAGTAGAACAGCGAGCAAGGGACCCACGTCTGGGCATACACTTCCCACTGAGGGCGCAAAGTGCTGCAGCAACAAATGATGGACGGAATGCTGAATGAATCAAATATTCATCCCCAGTGTAGGTGCACTTGTGGCACTTACAGAAAAGTCAGATATGTCAAATGATTAAAATCAAATGGTTAGCATAGATTAATGAAAGCAACATGCAGAGTGGTGCTGCTTAATTGCTTCTTGCTCAGTGGCGTACCGAAACTTGAGGGGGCCCGCCTTCAAAAAAGTACATGGAGGAGGCCCCCACGCTCCGCACCCAGTCAGGAGCTATCAGGCCAGGGGCCCGGTGCCAGTGAACAGTGCCGGGATGAGTCCACTGGAGCTCGCCAACCACCCCCTCACACCCCTCAGCATTGTGGGGGCTATTGTTACGCCAGTTCCCTCGCTGCGCTCTGGTCAGAAAGAAATACCAACAATCCAGGCTAAAAATCAAGGGGGTTCAACGTGGACTTCCTACATGTATTCTATAATCTTAGAAGAATTAGGTGGACATTAAGTGGTGGTGGTTAAGGATATTGTCATCTTTCAGCATTGCACATACCGTTGACATTCCTATCTTTTTTCAAGCAAAAGTTAGAAAAATAAAGTACCTGACATGGCACAAGTTTACCAAAGAGCAAATGTACTGCAATCTCACAGTTATGTGGCCAAAACGGCTTGAGTGGCCGACTTCGAAGATGGGGAGCGGGGTTCAAGTCTCGGCAACGACGCTCAACATCCTCTGATTCTGAATAAATCACGTAATCTCCCCTGTGTCTAATAAAATGAATGTGTCCGTCTGTAACGCAACTGGTGCTCATGTAAAGCGCTCTGATCTCTGATACCTTCAGGCCGAATTCGCGCTATATGAAACTCCAAACAAAATGACAAGTGTAGTCTACTTCACCTCTTTCCAGCCGCGGCCTGTGGAGGGAGTTCCGCGAGGCGGTAAGGCTGGGCGGGGGAGGGGCTGGGTGGGGGGTTCTAAAAACCGGAATATGGATAATTACAGGTAAGTAAACAATTAAATAAATAAAACGAATTTCGTAGCTCTTTTGCCGCTTACAGAAAAACCAAATATGCAAATTAATTCAATTAGGCCAGCATAAGAAACCTAGCTACATTCACATTGAGACATTTCTCACCTAAATAATCCACTAGGCAGAACAGAATTTAAGTAATATCAAACAATTTTTTGCCACAAAGATTTTGGAGTTTCCCAATTTAAAGGTTTGCATAGGCTGTAGGAGTTCCCTATGCTTACGCTATTAGAACCACGGGAAGCTAAATACAACCCATACAGTGTGATTCAAGCTGCTTCCATATTTGCTGTGTACTGAAAACAAACATGCAGATTTTTTTGCTGTGAGTTTACATTTAAGAGAGCCCTTCTATATGCAATTTCATGACGGTGCAAATGAACGATAAGGCCCTCATTCCGCGATAAGGTGCATATGCACAAGGGGATTGCGCCACCGGAAAGTCACTTTTTTGATGTTGCAATGCCATACAACATATTTGCAAAGCAGCGTTACGCCACTCTTTATGGCTTAACGCCGCTTTGTAAATATGGTACCCTTTCACCCAGGTATCTGTGTGAAAGGGCCATACAATGGGTGTTGCTGTGGGCATTACACCGCAACACCTATTGCTTTTTTACGCTGTCCCAGATTTACAAGGATGTGTAAACCTGAAGCAGCGCCAAAAACTAATGCCATGCAAAAGCAAGCGTTAGATTGGCGCCACACATAGAAAGAGCAAAACGCCAGTAATTATTGTTTTTGCGCAGGAAGGTGTCTGCAGCACACATAGAAGTAGCAAATAGCCATTATTAGACACCTTCCTGCACATAAACAATCATCTCTTCTATGCAGGCACCCTTGCACTATGGCGCAAGGGTGTTTGTATTGGTTCTAGGCAGCTATTTTTAGCACCAAGCAAGGGAAAACACAGGGGTGCACAGTATTCTTGTAAATATGGTGCATCCATGTGCTTTTGAAATGACACAGTGCAGTTTTGCAAATGTTGCCCCAGTGCTGCACTATTTCCTTGTACATATGCCCCAAAATTTGAAAATCAACAGTAGTTTCCATCAGAATCACGATGAATGCCTGGGTTTTCTGTGGACACTGAAACCTGTTGGAATATTTTGGTGGTTAAATGCCCTGGAATTAGAGAAAATATGCACAATTGGACGACGAAACACTAGCAGCCTACATCTTGAGTCAAATGATACCTGAAGATGTGTGAGAGAGATTGAATTATTAATTTGGGAGGGAAGTACTCGACCAAAGTAAAAAGAAAATCAATATCTTGCTAGGATGCAGAAAAGATCACTGAGAAAACTCTCTGAGAAAACTTTGCTGAACCCATGATAGCAATGGCACAAGCAGTAGGCTTTTCCCCAAAGAAATGTGTGGCACGTTCAAGTAGTACAAAAAATGGCATGGTTAAAAAACAACAGAATACAATTATCCACCAATTCATAAAAAGTCTATAAAATATTGATTAGCAAAATAACACAATAATGGCAAAAAATGGATTATGGGGAAGAGAGCTCAGGATTGTTTACATTTTAAAGGAAAAAAATGTCCATTATAGCAATGGTGTTCTAGAAGTTAATGTTGGTCTATGTGCATTACCAAATGTAGCCAAAGGAGGCCACTCCTGCACCAAAGAAAAAAAACAAGTTACGTTTCCTAGTCTAGGGATCTGCCTCACAGATGCCAGGAGGACAAGGACAGAGTCAGCTATATCCCAGAGAGTGGCCCAACCATGGGCACTCACACTATTGCGGTCCTGTGCGGGGAGTCTGCTGCACGCGGCTTTCTTCTGAGAATATGCGGCCAGCTCTAGCAGCAGTCGGAGGAGTTCCAGTGCTCTTTCCACACAGTAAGTCTAGTGCTCCACACACAGATGGGGAAGATTGGATTCTTGTACAGCCGGCTGGCGTCCTTGTGATGCAATGATGCACACACAGCATCTTCCTGAGTTTCACGTGAGGCCGCTCTGGCTCAGACCTCATTGCTTCCTGGTGACCCATGGGACAAGGCTGAGATTTCTTGGGCAACTGCTCGATTCTCACAACCACTGAGGCATCGCAGCCCCTACTGGCATACAGGTTTGCCGTAACTCTACCGTAGAAGACCCTGGCCCTCACCACGCGGTAGCCTGTACAACAGCTGCCTCTCCAGGCATATGGCCTGTCGCTAGTATCCGCACAGGCTTTGGCCCTTCCAATCTGGCAATAACTTTCATGGCTGACACATCTGGAAAACAGGGTCTCTGACACAGGATTCACTTTCTCTCACGGCACTCCGCTCACTGCTATCTTCACAGCAGCCTCCTCCTGGCATATGGGGTATCGCTGACTGGAATCTGTACACAGACAATGAATCGATTTGTGCAGCAGTCTTATCTTCACACTTCGCTCTGGGAGTCCACTCAGCTGGGCTCCCCAATGGACCTCGCTCCCTTCAACTCTTTCCTCTTTCTCACAGGGCACACTGGTCTTGGCAAGAAGGCAGGTGCTGGTGCTCCAGAGCAGGTGGGGTTGGTTTCCCTTGGTGATGTCCCCTCACCCAGCAGGGAGACTAGCAGGCCTTGGCCCACAGTCCTATTCAAAGGAAGCAGTCTTGCAGAGCTTCACCTCCGCATACAGCCCATCTGCCTGCTTGGCAGATGACAATGTTGGGATATCAACCTTTCCTTCTTATAGTCCATATCCAGATACAAAATGTGATTTAGGGTGTGGATATTTGAATTGTATGTTGGGGTTCTGCTTCTTTTGAGTTGTACACTATTCTTTCTCTTTTTCCTATGGAAAGGCTGTCTGTCACAGCAGGAGAGACTACAAAGCTGATAGTCCAA
The DNA here is from genome assembly GCF_964204655.1 of Triturus cristatus. NCBI lineage: Eukaryota > Metazoa > Chordata > Amphibia > Caudata > Salamandridae > Triturus > Triturus cristatus. The sequence goes on from NC_140594.1 coordinate 887,887,315, forward strand.
CACTCAGGCCATGAGAGTGACTTGAGTTCACACCTGGATGTCAGCCACAGTGATATGTGCATCAAAAGGTTAATCCTGGGCTCCCAACCCTACTCTTTATGTTTCTCTCACCAGCCCCATCTCATTTCTGAGATGTGTCCAGGCCCTTCCCTTTTGATCTATCACATAATCAAAAAGCACCCTTTGGGGGGGCATGGCTTGACAGCAGACAAGATGGCAGCGTTTTACGGATGGCTCGAGGGTCGGTGAACAGGGCAGTGATATGTAGGTGGCTTCTCTCATTTGAAATGCCTCCCAATATTGCCTAAATGCCTGTAAAGAACGGAGGATGCTGCATTTTCCATTTCTTGCACTTGGGAGCATGTAAACCCCTGCTTTCGGAGGAGCATTTCAATCACCTCACCCATGGCTGCCTTTTTGTCTGTGAGAGACATGCGGTGAGCGCGAACGAGCTCATTTAACCTGCAACACTTTTTTGCCTCATTTGTATGGAATCAGCCCTGTCGCTTGGCAGATGGAGGGAAATTCTATGTCTTTTTGAAAGATTTCCTCCTAAGTATGTGCCATTATTTCACCAAGTTTGGAGGATTTATGAATATCCTCTCCTACTGCACTGCTTCTTACCTCAGCTGAACGGTCTTTTATTGTTTCCCTGGGCTACTGTTTGGCGGTGCACACTGGTGTTTACTCTATCATTCACTCATTCGTATACTGGCTCCAGTTTATGGGCAGATTAAAGACTCTAAAACATCCTCTTAGGCTTCACACTGGCAGACTTTTCAAGTGCTTTATTGTATTTCCACCATATATTGACATGGAGGTTTCTTCATCACATAAGAATCCCAGTTCATCCTCTTCCTCGGCTGCACCTACCATTTCTTCACAATCTAATCCTGGCAAGACGTCAATTAAAAGACTTAAGAAAGGCACACCAACGCCCGCAAAATCTCCTCCCAATGCCTCATTGGACTTACTATTGGAGGAACTCAGGGCCCTACACCCATTTAGTGAGGAAACTAATGCCAGGATGCAGAACCTCAGCGATAGATGGTCTCATATGGAAAAGCAATTCTCCAATCTTCACAAAACTTTTTCCAAAGTGAAGTTTCTTTAGGAGCAGTTAGTCACCTTATGTAAAAAGGTTGAGGACCTGGAAAATAGCAATAGGAGAAACAACCTTTGAGTATATAGTTGATCTAAAGGCACAAGAGGAGAGAATTCTCTTCCATTCTTCAAAACGTTTATACCGCAGATATTGAAGCTACTTGAGGGTCTAACACTCAGAATTCAGTGAGCACACTGATTGGGTCATCCTTCTAAGGTTCCACCTACTTCTAAAAAGCCTAGAGGAGTCATTCTGTATGTTTTGGAGTACACTGAATTAATGCAGGTCATCTCAGCTGTCAGGCAACTTATGCTTATCTCCTAGTCTGGTCACAAATTACTGCAGATCAACTAAGGGATTTCTTAAAACTTATGAATGACGCTTCGCTCTCTTGGAGCACGTTTTTGGCTCATTCACCCTTCTCTCTTTAAAGTTACATACAACAATAAGACGACAACTTATGAGGACCTGTCTTGTTCACAAGCTTTCCTTGCCACATGTAGAGCGGAGACTACGGACATCACTGCACCAGTTCATTCGGCAAAATTACTTTTATGTTTCTTGTTTTTTTTTCTTATTTGCTCCATAGCAGAAGAAGATGGACTATGCAGGATTGTTATGTTGCTGTTACTGATTACTCATTTGACTTTATAGTATGGCAACGTTGAATGATATCACACAATATTTAAGTTAACTTACCTCAATGTTATTCTTATTACAGGAGGGCCTTCTTGTTGTCCATGTTTCATGTCATGCCGCCTTTTGTGAGCACTGTTCCATTCTGAGGGTTGGACGTCTTGTCTTTTTCACGAAGGCCCCTCCACCCCATCCTCATCGAAGTATTTGTGGGCATGTGTTCCTTTTTTGCTACCCTCTTTGCTCTTCCCCTTTCTTTTCCGCCTCACTGTACTTTATTTCCTTATTTTCCCTCATTTCTTTGACTCTATTTTCTTCACCCCTATTTATTTCTTACATTGCACTGGACTTTTCACATTCTCTCTCTGATTATGTGTTTTCTACCACTTGTCAGACTCTTTTTTATATATGCCTTATTCTTTTCGAAAGTGCGTCTGATTATATTCTCCATTTTGTTTCTTCCAAATGATTTTAACATTGGTATGTCAGGGGTTTGAACTCCCCAATTAAAAGACAAAGAGTTTTAACACACTAGTCAAAACTTAACCCTCATATTGCCTTCTTGCAAGAATTCCACCTCACAGAGCATGAAAGTATGAAATTACGTAAAGGGTGGGTGGGTGAAGTGTTCTTCTCACCAAGTAATACATGAGACAGCCCTGTGCCATGGCACACACACATGATCCCTGTTTGCCTGTGACAACAAACATCAACAGTAGGGATCAAGACAACGGTACAACTGGGCACCCAAGTGGTTCAAGTCCAAAGCCAATGTAAAGGCCTTTCCTGTCCCAACAGAAGTCTGCTCTCATCTGGGCAGCTGATCCTTCCATAAAAGAAGGAGCCCTTCTTGAATTTTTATGTCCCTGAGGCAGTACAAAAGGACAGTCAAATGACCATTGGGCACTTCAATCTCTGGGTTTTAGTGGGGAGGAGAAAGTTCCTAGGATTACTTCCCAGGCAGGTCCAGACAGAATCTACTTCAGAACCAGAAGTGTTCAGATGAGCTAGTAGTGTTGTGCCATTTTTCCTTTACACTTGCCAGTGTTTGGAGACATTTTCTGACCCTATCCCTGAAAAGTTCAGAACATTCAGTCTTCCACTGGCCCTGGCCTATGAATATAGTGTCCATCCTCCATGACTGTGCTGGACCAAATTTTCTCTGCTGACGGGAGCAGAAACAAGTGCCTAGTGGGAATCCATGCTGCAAAATGCTTCTCCCAGTTCAATCTCTTCCCTACATCACCATATCAAATTCCACACTTTAGCATTGGCCCTTCAGTTTCTGTCCATTCCCAACTTCCACATTGCTCATTAAGTGATCAGTGATTAATCCTCTGCATCCTTCCTACCCTCAGATAGTATCCCATTGTTCTACTGCCAGCGAAGATTCTCATGCCTCCTTAAGACTTAATCACTGTCAATAGGAAAGCCCAGCAAAACTGAATTTATTCCTCCTGGAGCTTTCAGGTAGCACAAAACAGGTTTCAAACAAAGGGTCTAGCTCTACTTTGAGGAGGTGGCAGGAGTCCAATGCAGGTATGCAGGCGCAGTCTGTGATGCTGTGACCCTTGTGGCCCCCACGCACAGGGCACCATGGGGAGATAAGATACATTGTTCACTACTTGATGCCTGGCACACAATCAGTACTTTATTGTCTCTGACCCATAATCTGTAATACAGGATGGGCACTGGTGCCAATGCTTCCCCTCTTTTGAATGGGTTCGGGGCTGGACTGGACGTAGCGGGCATCGGGCGTTTCTCCGGTGGCCTGGAAGTGTGTAGGCCTGTATTGTAGTGGAAGGGGTCTGTTGTTTTGTTACATGAAGCTGGCTTTGCAGCAGAGCTGCAATATCGGCCCCCTGTAACAAAAGCAGCAGTGCTTCACTCTAGCATCACCCGACCCCCCCCCAGTCCGGCCCTGAATGGGTTCCTGCCATGACACAAACCATATTACAGAAGAGGCAGCACTTGCTCATTCGACAAGGTGCAAAAAATGGGTGCACGCTTCTGTAGTACAGCTCCAGTCCTGCCTTTGAAAGGAGGTCTCAACCTGCTCTGAGTTGGAGGTATACCGACCCGACCCTTCATGCCGCCTGAAAAACCTAGAAGGCTCATGATGCCTGCCAACCATCACGTGACGGAGGGGGCTGTTAATCGCTCTGCACATGGCTACATGCACAGGTGCGAAGAAAACAATTGCTTCCTGTGCAAGGGAAACTTCAGGATACAAAGTGAAGCGACCACTTCAGACCATGGAGGGAATCTGGCTCTTTAAATCCTCACAGCTGCACAGACAGCACCACGTGACACTGGGCAAGAGATGCTCTTTCCTAACACGACCCCCAGATGCAAGGTTTTGACGGTTTCCTTACCTCTCTAATTGCCATCGAGGGCCTCATTTCTGCAGCACACATAGAAAAAGGAAAGCGCCTGAATGGATTGATTGTGTGGAGGAAGGGTCCCTTCCTGTACAAAATCAATCATCCCCGTAACGCAGGAACCCTTGCATTATGGTGAAAAGGTGCCTGCATTGGCGCACGGCAGCCCATTGTGCGCAGGGGAGAAGGACAGGAATGCGATGTATCATATGGGCTTTTGCCGTAGGCCCACAAATAAGGCCCCTAGTTGTTATTCATTGCTTATGTTCTGTTTTCGGTGCCTCACAAACAACATTGTTGACGGTATTATGGGAAACTAATAAGTTAATGAGCGAAAGTGCTGCAATTAATTTACCAAAGCGATCTCGTTCTCCAGACAGTAAAAATTATTTGCTGGGCGTAAGTGATATATTTAATGCACAATTGTATGTAAAACAGGGTTTTAATAATGCTGCAGCACTCAGAGAATATTTACAGTGCCAAAAGAGAACTGATTGTTGGGGACATGCAAGGCTAATTAATTGAGGATTTTTGCATCTAAATGAGGTTTTTATACGAACAGCTGTTTAATATGTGTAATGAATGTTTGACCTAGGACGGAAACTCCGACTGGTTAAACTGAAATGAATGAAGATGCTAATGCTGGCGGAGACAGTTCATTTGCAATCTGGAACCTAATTCATCTCCCAAGTCAGAAGTGCCCCATCTCGTGTGCATTTACTCCGACCTCCCTAATGTGGAACGAATGAGTGCCCAATTGCATCAGATTCGATCAGATGTCATTTTACTTCAGCCAGCTTAAGGTATCATTAACGTCATCTTAATAAATAAATTGTTTCTAATGAACACAGTCTCTTTCAGTATCACAATATACGAGATAAACCACACACTAACATTCCTATTTATACATAGTATACATCTGTGTGGGAGCCTGAAATGAGTTCCGTCTCCCACACAGATAACATTTGAGCACAGGCCGACTGAGGCACCGAGCGTCTCCCCGGTGAGCCGCCAGGGTGTCGGCCGGTTTTGGGGCCCTGGGGGGGCTGGATTTGTTACCAGGGGTCGGCAATATCGGCCCCCGTAACAAAATCGGCCGAAACCGGACCTCGCAAACAGCTCAAATGCACCCCCCTCCCTCCAGGGGGGGCAGCCGAACAGTTTTCAAGGGCCTGCTTCGGTTCCCAGTCCGGCCCTGTTTGAGCATACATAGTGATCTAAACCAAAATTATAGCCTTTGAGTTCAATAAAAGGTTGTGAAGAGAGGATACTCATAGCTTGAAGCCATAATATTAATATGTAGTATTTTGTGACATCAGCCCGAATCAGCGTGAGTGAATAACACATTGTCTTAAAGTACATATGCACTCTGAACCCTGCTTCATCATAATCAGACTGCTCAAATTAATTTAATATTTCCCTATACTAATTACCCACTAATCCTATTGAGTACTGGAGTAGCGTGCTACTCGCCGAAAAGTGCTTCACCACCTCATCAAGGGTAGCAAGCGCTATATAAATACAAATCCTTCCCTCTTCCGTCACTTCACTATCCTTCTCAATTCAAATAACAAACTAACATATCTACCGCTCAAATTAATTTCATAATTCACTATACTAATTTACCACTAATCCGTTTAGGTTCTCGAGTAGTATGCTACTCGTCGAAAAAGCACTTTGATGCCTCATCAGGGGTAGTAAGTGCTATATAAATTAAATAATTACAATACGATAATAACAACCCGGTACTTGTAAAGCCCGAACTAATCACCCCTTAGGGTCTCAAGGTACTGGGGGCCGTCGGAAAGATTATTGCCTAGATTATTTTTAGCAAATAAGAGGCCCAAGGCTTGACATCCGGCTTCTCTCCACAATGGAAAAGACTGCGGGCCCATCCCGGGGCTAAAGTCAGGGTTGTCAAAAAGGGGTGTGAGTGGAGAGGGGAAGGTCGTGAGACCATAGCGTGTGTTAATCCGGTCCCAGACTGCAAGGGTAGTGCATGTCACCAGTGAGGCATATACGTTGGGGGGACGGTGGGGCTTCCGGAGAAAGGGAACCTTCATGAGAGATGTGCCGGCAACTGCACGGTCCTGAAAAAGCCAATGCTTCTCGGATTCAGCTCGGCTCCATTCGACCAAGTGACAAAGTTGCGCGGCGCTATAATAAAGCGTGAGGTCTGGAATCCCAAGGCCTCCATCATGGGGTGGGAGGAAGCTAACTAATCACTTCATTCTCGGTTTGCGCCAAAAAGATATAAGATTTTAGGGAGGATCGTCATTTTGACGGCCGCGACCCGTCCCATCCACGAGATTCGAGAGTGTTTCCATCTCCGAAAGGTCAGTACGGATGTGGGAGTGAAGGTGGGAGGAGTTGGCCATCCTCATGGCCTTCAGTGTCGGGGCCAACTGGATACCTAGATAAGGGACAACATCATTGGACCATTGCAAAGGATATCTAGCTTGTAGATCTGCCCGCTCTTGAGGCAACAAGGCGAGGTTCAGCGCGGTGGATTTCGACAGGTTGATCTTAAATCCGGAGGCGTTCACGAAGGTGTCTAGTTCATGAAAGAAGACCCCTAAAGCTATCCCAGGGTTTGCTAGAGTGGCCAACACATCATCCGCGTATAAACCTATAGTGTGGGTGTCCCCTCCAAAGCGAATGCCCATGATTTCGGGGTGGTCTCTGACTCTCTGTGCCATGGGTTCCATATGGATGGCATAGAGCAAGGGCGACAACGGGCACCCCTGCCTTGTGCCTCTACTAATGGGGAATGGGGTGGACGTGTGGCCATTGATCCGAACTGTGGCCGTAGGTGGCTGGTAGCTGTTTAGGATGTGTGTCCGCATCCTGTCTCCTAGGCCCAAGCGGACCAAGGCCTGTTCAAGGTAAGGCCAGTGGACATGATCAAAGGCCTTATCCGCATCTATGGTGAGGAGCATATAATTTCCCAGTATGCGAGAGACTTTATCTATGAGGTGCGTGACGCGTTTAGTGTTGTCGCTCGTCTGCCTCTGTGGGATAAATCCTGCTTGATCAGTGTCCACCAACCCAGGCAGATGGGGGCAAGCCGGGCGGCCAATATGCCAGTGAAAAGTTCAGGAGCGAGATGGGCCGGTGTGACCCACAATTCGTATTGTCCTTTCCTGGCTTAGGGATGATGCCTATTGCTGCTTCTAGCATGGATGGGGGGATTGTGCCAGGCGCCGCAAAATAATTGAAAAGTCGGGTGAGTAGGGGAGTGAACGCTGAGCAAAACTGCTTATAAAAGGCTGTGGTATAGCCGTCGGGCCCTGGTGATTTGACCAGCTTCAGCAGAGTAATAGCTGCTATGACTTCCTCTGGTCTAATACCCTCTCTACTTGAGCCGCCTGTTCCGGTGTCAAGGTGGGGAGGCGGGCCTGCGCTAGATAGGTGTCTATATCCGCTCTATACAAGGGTTGTTCATCATAGAGGCAAGCATAGAAGTTGCAGAAGGTCTCGGCGATAGCTGTATCATCGGAGCAAAGCACTCCTGCCTGATCCTTGATTTCCTGAACACCCTCACGTTGCCGAGGCTCCCGAAGCTTATGTGCTAGCAGTCGCCCACATTTGTCTCTGCCGGTGTAGAAGGAGCTCTGTAGACGCATTGCAGCATACTCCGCTCTATCACGGTCCAGGGCCGTCAGCTGTGCCCGAGCTGCCATTAGTTGTCATCATATGCATGGGGCCCTGGTGCGCTGGTGCATCTGCTCCAGCTCACGCACTTTTTGCGTCAGCTCCTCCCTCTTCGCTTTACGGTCCACATTGTCTGTGGAGGAGATAGCGATGACTTCACCCCTAATAACCGTCTTAAGTGCCTCCCATCTGGTGGAGAGGGCCGTGTCAGGGTTGTCATTGTGCATTAAGTAGTCCTCTAATGCGCGTTATATCTGGGCAACCACTTCCGGTCGGTGCAATAGTGTATCACGGAAGCGCCAGTGTCTAGTCGGTCGCCGAAGCTGTGGAAGGGCAAGTGTGACCTCCACAGGAGAGTGGTCGGGCAGGGCTGCTGCAAGAATGTCGGCCGAGAGTGTGACATCGCGGAGAGCCTTTGAGCCCAGAAAGTAGTCTAGGCGGGCATACGTCTTATGTGAGCTAGAATAATATGAGAATTCTCGCGAACGAGGGTGACGGTGACACCCTAAGTCTGTGAGACCTAGGTCGTGTAATCTGGGGGCATATGTATGAAACGATTTTGTATTCGCAAACGCTGCGAATCGCAAAAAAACAGCGTTTGCGAATACAAAATCGCAAAATGAGATGTATGAGGCATTTCAGCCTCGCATTCATAAAGAATCGCTAATTTTGCGATTTCTTAAGTTTGCGTAAGCATTTAAGAAATCGCAAATTGCGATTTCTTAAATGCTATGTAGCACGCACCCAAGTTTTGCTATTTCTCCTTAAGAAATCGCAAATTACCGCCAACTTCAAGTTGGTGGCAATTTGTGATTTCTTAGAAAAATGCACTTTTTTGCATTTTTCAAAGTGCAATTTGGCGCACATACATGCCCTTAGGGCATGTATATGTGCCATATGCGCACACATGCTGATTTCAGGGGTGCATCAGGGTGTCATCATGACACCCTTGCACCTTTGAAAATATTCTCAATTTGCGATTAGCAAATAGCGATTCGCAAATTGAGAAGGACTTCCCATTCATTGGTATGGGCCTCCTGGCCCATAGGAATGAATGGGAAGGTATTCCTTAATTGCGATTTCGCAATTTGCTAATCGCAATTAAGGAATTTTAAGAATTCGCAAAATTTGTGCAAATATTTAGATACATCCCGTTTTGCAATTCTCAAATAGCGATTCTCAAAAAATCGCTATTTGAGAATCGCAAATGGAGATGTTGATACATATGCCCCCTAGTGAGCCCGGTGGGTGAAAGTGCGCCAACTTGGCTCATGCGCTGCGCCGATTTGTCCGAGTCATTGTCGAATACTAAGTTGAGATCTCCCCCTATTAATATATGATGCTCCGGTGTGGCAGTAGCTTCAGTGAGGGCCTTGTGTAGGAATTGTTCCTGGCCTTCGAATGGGGGGGCATAGATAGATCCCACAGTCAGAGTCTGCCCCCCTATGGCAAATTGGTAAGTAAGGAGCCTGCCCTTTATCTCCACCCCTTTCTGTAGTACCTTCCCCTGGAATGCCCTTGACACCAGAATGGCCACCCCTGGGGTTTTGGAGGATGCGGAAGAGAAGAATTGTGATGGAAAGGCACGGGACCTGAGCCTGTGGCAATCCTTGGGGAGTAAGTGTGTCTCTTGGAGGAGGCAAATGTCCGCCCTTGTATTCTCTAGATAGGAGAGAAGTGCCCTACGCTTAATGGGATTGTTGAACCCTCTCACGTTGAAGGTGATGGTGGCATCTAACTCCTAAAAAAGTGGTGGGCGCTTGGCTCGAGCGTTAGCAGGGCAGAGCTCAGGAAGAGTCTGCTTAAGAGAACCCTCAGCACTAACTTGGGAACGTGGGAGCTATACTGCCCCGTGGACCGGGGGCCCCTGGAAGAGAGAGACAGAAGAAGAGAAGGAGTAAAGCGAAGTAGAAAGCGAAAACCCGTCAAAATTAGAACAGAAAAAGCAAGGCACAACAAGTGCTAAAAAGAAGTCTTGAGTTTGATCATTAGTCCGTCATCCAAGGATGAGCAGTATGGAAGTCTATGGGGTAGTCGTGTGGCGGATGGTAGCCCCCACCCCCTCTACCCCCACCCCCCTTGCCTCAAATGAAGAATGGTCCGGGGTGGCCGGGTACAGTCATGTGGTCGATGTCTTGGCTAAGGCTTCTGGTAGGGCCTCCAGGGTGGCCTGTTGCTCTTTCTTAATCATCAGGGGGTCTGGTCATTTAATATGGTGTTGTCAACGTTGCTGCCTCCATTTCGGTCGGCTGTCAGAGGACCCATGGTCCGAGCGCTCCCCTTCGTTCGTGTCTTCCGGGATAGTGATCCCCAACAACTTACTTGCTTCAGAAAGGGAGCGGAGCTGGTACAACTTGCTGTCATGCCGGAACACGAGTCGGAATTGGTGTCCCCATAAGTAGGAGATATTGTGTTGGCGTAGGGCCTCCGTAATGGGCCGGAAGGTTTTACGTTTCTGGAGTGTGATGGCAGCGAGGTCCTGATATAGGATGGGTGTTTGGTTTCGGAAGGTGATCGTTGAGAGCGATCTGGCTTTGCGTAGGATTTCTTCCTTGGTGTGATAGTCCTGGACACAGACCAGGATGTCTGCTGTGGGTGCCGTTGCCACCCTGGGCGGACGCACTCTGTGCGCTCGGTCAAGCTTGAGATCAGAGTCCAGCGGGTTGCCCAGAATATGATTAAAGAGCTTGCGGACGTACCCAAAGATGTCACCAGCCTCTTCATTGGTGCCCACTCCCCTGATTCTAATATTGTGTCGACGGGAGCGATTCTAGAGGTCCTCCAAGTGGAACTGGACGTCCACCTGCTGCTCGTGGATTCTCCTGTTGCATGGCAGCCAGTTCGGTGTCCCGGGCATCACTTCTGTCTTCTAGGGATGCCACGCTCTCCCCTATGTCATCCATGTCCTTACGGATATCTTTGATCTCCGCCGTGAGGTCTCTCTTCACCATCTGGAGATCGTCTCGTAGGGCCGCAAAACAGGGACTCCAGGAATGCCTGCGCCACTGGTGCCACCGGCAAAGTGGCTATCTGCGTTCTCTGCGGCCGGTGGCGATCTCCCCTCCACTCGGCGCCCGGGCAAAGAGGTCCTTGAGTGTTTCCTCCCCATTGGTGGCTTCTCCTTCCTGCCTCGGGTGGATGTCATACTCGGTATCTTCCATGTGCTGGGGCCGACCACTAAGCTGTGCGCCAAACCTCCGCGACCCCGGATTGTCGGTCCCACTCTACGACTCAGGGACCAGGCGTATGTATGTCTGCTCTGAGTCGCTCCCAATGCGAGTTGGCGTAGGCTGTCAGCTAACAGTCTGCATATTTCAAAAGAGCCCAGGACTGTTTTCAGCACAGAGAGCAGGGCACGGTGCAGCGTGTGCCCCAGAAAGCAGGGGGAGCAGGTCAATTGGTAGTCCCAGTGCTTGGTCCTCCTGTGCAAAGATGAGGGTTCATGTCGACAGGGCTATTTCAGTCACTCACCGGGACACAAGGGCGGCCGTCCGCCACAAATCCTAGTCACTGGTGCAAAGGTAGTCCCGGTGTGGCAAGTGTCAGAGGGCAGCGGGGCTAGGTCCTCAGAGGCAGGTCTTGGGCCACGATGTCGGGTGTCTAGCTTAGTCTGGTCCAGAAAGTAAGAGCAGCAGGGTCCCTCCTCGCGGGCCAAGGGCGAGGTGTGCAATCAGAGGACCGGGTTTAGACAGGTCTGCCCCAGGGCCCAGCGCGGTCTAAGCATCTGTAGACAGGCTCCGGAAGGTCAAAGCAGCAGCGGGGAAAAGCGTGTCAACTCACCCCCAGAGCCCCCTGGCGTGGCCTGACAGGCTGAAGGGCGAAGCGCCTCCCGGCAGCCGACCTCTGCGCCGGGTGTTAGCAGTGCACCATTCCCGGGGTGTCCAGCCTCAAAGGGTGAGGGGGGCAGCGTCCTCAAAGCAGGCCACAGGTTTCAGCAGCGGGGATCCCGGTCGGCAGATCCCAGAAAGGGAGACCGGTAGGGTTCTTCTCCAGGAATTCAGGACGAGGTGCACAATGCGAGGCCTGGCGTCCAGACAGGCCCGTCGCAAGGTCCAGGCGTGCCCAAGAGGGCTTCGGGGTGCCAAGGTAGCAGCCAGGGACGGAGACTCACCCCAGGAGCCCCTCAGCGTGTTCTATCGGGCTGGAGGTCGAAGCGCCTCCCGGTAGCCCTCCGCGCTCCCAGCTGGTTCCGGGCCCACGTGTGGAGTCGCTGTGTTTGCCAGCTCTCACTGGCGGGTCGCCTCGTCCTGTAGAATGGCGTCCACCGCTCCGCCGCCTTGCACCGTCACCTCCACTCGCCAATCTGGTGCGGCAAGAGAAGCTCTACGCTCAGGCAGCAGCTCCGACAGTGCGGTGTCGCACAGAGCGCCAGCCCCACTGCAACTACGGCGTCTCTCACCGCCTTGCGTCACCTCTCCGCTGCTCGAGCCAGCCACGGGGCCGAAGGCACGCAACAAAGTCCCAGGGGCCCCAGGAGCCGCCCCCGGTAGGTTGCCGAGTTTGCCTGGAGGTAAGGGGGACAGATTCACTGTCTCTCCTGCGATTTAGAGCCCTAGGCCAGTGCTTAAAGTTGGCGGGTGGAGGAAAGAAGGTAAAGCATGCCCTAGCTCTCCGCCATCTTGGCCACGCCCCCTCAAATACTTTTTAGATGATGCAACTCCAGCCTTGGCTAAAACCCTGCATTTTAAATACATAGTGGCCATTTTGCCACTGAATTATTTTATCTCCAAATTGGACACTTCTTCTCCTCAATCCCCTTGCTACCCATTTTGCACTGATGGTACTGAAAATGAGGCATACTGTTTATTCTTTTGTCAGCACTCATATTTCCAATATGCAATTAGTTGATGCCCCTACTAAGAACCTTAGAGGTCCAACACTTAAAAACATCTCTGAAGATGCTGAAAACTTCCAAACAAAGTGAAATTGTGGATGTTGTGGTCAGTTACTGTTTCACTGCTTGGCTCCTGGGAGTTTCCATTTCACTACTTAGCTCCTGGGAGCCAAGATACCAATCAGTTGACCCATAAGGCAGTCTAGAATTTCACTGCTTGCTCTTTCTTTGTAACGGTAGCAGCGTAATTTTGGCTCCACCCTTACACAACACAAATACGCAATATATGTGCATTTGGCACGATACACTTGTGTATTCTAACGTTATTTATGTAAATTGTTGCACTTGAACTCAGTACCGAAGTGCACTCACGGTAGAACTAGGAATCATATATACTGTGTGCCTTATCTTTATTAAAATGATTTGTACTCATTAGACACTTGATGAACCATCCTCACACTATTTAAATGCATTTACACAAGAAACGAGAGTGATATATGTACACGTGTGCACAAATGTTTTAGCATTGGTATTCATATTGTATGGTTCACTGATAGAATAATGATGGTAAAAACATTAATAGTAAAAATATCGAAAAAAAATAAAGATCGTAAAAATATTGACTCCCTATACTTAAACAGGTAAGTACAAAAATATTGAATCAAAAATATCGAAGTTAAAAATATAGATGTAAAAATATCAATTAAAAAATATACATTAAATATATAAAATATTAAAATTACTTTTAACAAAATAAATAATATTTAATATACATTCTTACTAGATATAAAAATTAAACTTAATAAAAAAATATAAACACACAAACATAATAATTTATACATATACATATATTTACTTTAAAAAAAATTATGACCTATTATCTTTATTTAATTTTTAAACATTTAAACCTTTAAATTATATAAAAATAAAATATATACATATACCAATAATTTAAAATTAAAACAAAACATTCTATAAATAATTAAAACATTAAACTATTAAAACAAAATTAAAACGTACATTTCGCAATACAATAAATACAACAGTAGGGAAAATGTTGGATAGCGAAATAATTAAATTTACTATTACAACTGCAATGAGTGCAACAGTAGGGAAAATGTTGGATAGCGGAGGGGTAAAAATGACTATTCCCACTCCAGTGAGTGCCACAGTAGGGAAAGTGTTGGATAGTGGAGGGGAAAAATTACTATTCCCACTCCAGTGAGTGCAACTGTAGGGAAAGTGTTGGATAGCAGAGAGGTAAAAATTACTATTTCCACTCCAGTAATTGCAACAGTAGGGAAAGTGCTGGATAGTGAAAGGGTAAAAATGACTATTCCCACCACAAAGAGTGCAACAGTAGAGAAAGTGTTGGATAGCGGAGTGGTAAAAATTACTATTCCCACTACAGTTAGTTCAACAGAGGGAAAGTATAGGATAGCGGAAGGGTAAAAAGTACTATTCCCACTCCAGCGATTGCAACAGTAGGGAAAGTGCTGGATAGTGAAGGGGTAAAAATTACTATTCCCACTTCAAAGAGTGCAACAGTAGGAAAAGTGTTGGATAGCAGAGGGGTAAAAATTACTATTCCCACTCCAGTGAGTGCAACAGTAAGGAAAGTATTGAATAGGGGAGGGGTAAAAATTACAATTCCCACTCTAGTGAGTGCAACAGCACATAAAGTGTTGTAGAGCAGAGAAACAGAAATTACAAATAACATTAACAAAAATTAAAAATGAAATAATCTTAAAAATAAACAATATTTTAAAAATAAACAATTAAATATATTAAACATAAAAAGAACACATATTATAATGTTATTTACATATCACAAATAGGTACAAATATTATATCAAATACATTAATAAATACATTTATAAACAATATATATTTAAAAGGAGCAAATATTAACAAACTAATTATTTAAAACATAAATGTATTTATTTTATTCCTACCCTATAACAACACACAAATAAAAAAAAGACATCAACATTTCAATTTAAATTTATTTCCATAATTAACATAATTAATAATGAATTTACAATATATTATTAATAAAAAAATATAATAAACATTCATTTAGTAAACATTCTTTAACACTATAATATCCACAACACACACCTACAATTAATAGCACAATTACTATAATTAATTACTTATTGATTAATTTAATTTAATTAAATTAACAAATAATTAATAATTCATCTTTAAAAAATAAATTACTTCTCACCCTTCACACCATTTATACCTATAAACACTGCAACACACACCTACAATTAATTACACAATTACCATAATTAATTAATTAATTAATTTAAATTAATTAACAACTAATTAATCTCATCAATAAAAAATAAATTACTTTCCACCCTTCCCACCATTTACACCTATAAACACACAACAAACACCTAAAATTAATTACACAATTGCCTTCATTAATTACTAATTCATTAATTTAAATTAACAACGAATTAATAATTCATAAATAAAAAATAAATTACTTCCACCCTTCACACCATTTACACCTATAAACACCACAACACACCTAAAATGTATTACACAATTACCATAATTAATTACTAATTAATTCATTTAAATTAATTAACAACGAATTACTAATACATTAATTTACAAATTTAACACTATAACATCACAAACAAATCTTAATAAATAAAAATTATTCAGTACATTTTATATAATTAAATTACTTCCCACCCTATTCCGCCATGAACCCACAACCCGCTACGGAACTAAAACTGCAAAATTAAATATTTTTTTTTTAGAACTACTAACATTTTAACACATATATTAAAAATACAAACAATTCTTATACAAAAAAACAAACATCACATGCATATAAAATATATACTAAAATACATAACATTAATAAAAATAGATATTTTTAACAACTATATTTTTATAAACGATATTAAACACTTCGATATTTTGTAAATCGATATTACTTACCTGAAATCGATATTCTTTATCACAAGGATTTTTCTGTTGATATTCCTGACCCACAATATTTTTACCACGATATTTATACAATTCGATATTTTTTCCTCGATAATAGTTTCTCTTCACCATATTGTATGACTTAGTTGAACTTGTATTTGTGCATTCAAAGTTACTTTACACTTACTGAAAATGTAACATGAACCTAGTTCTGAATCTAATGTATTGACATTTTTTATTTTGTTTGTAGTTGTAGGTGCACACACGTTAATGTGTACCATTGAATGAGATGTTTAACTTCAGTTCACATGAGTAAGCTTGTATTTCATTCTGCATAAAATACTGTTTTTCCATTTCTGCTTGCATGTCTTTTCTTTACAGGTATGTTCACATGGTTTGTTAGTTTGAGAATAGATGTAACACTGTATTAGTAATAGAAAGAATGAAAGGAACCCTTGACAAAGAACATGGAGAGCCAGAGCGTTTTTTGCAGTAATGTATCGAAGTATCGTAGGTGACCAAGGACAATGACATTCTCAGGACTGGCTTGGGTAAATCTGCTAATGTTGCAGCTCACAAAGTGAGACTGGAATGGGCAATGGAACTCCTGATAGTGTGATCAATGGGTGTTACCCAGACGATTCTTGTGGTATCGACTAATGTTCTCACAGGTTGAGTTTGGCCACTTTTCCTTAAACTTTGAGAGGTACATACCTCTATGCTTACCCTTTTGAATCTTTGCAGAGAGAGGCTTAGGTTAACATTTATTTCCCTATCCCTAGGAGACTCTTGACCGAGCATCTGAAATGCTGACACATTCCCACAATCTTCCTGCATACATCCTAACTTTTTGAGATCCTTTTAGACTTAACCATCCTAATAAGTTTTAAACTCTAAATTTGATGACTCTAGATATTACTTATGTTTAGGAGCGAAGACTGAAGACTCCTCTGTGAACATCAGCTTCTGCTTAGATTTCTTTGCTTTGCTGTGACTGAACTTCTTGTTTGTCTCATACTGATGTGCCTGAACTTCTTCAGCAGGTTTGGCTATCCAGTTGTTATTCTGTACCCTTACAGCATAGTGTTGAGATTGATTTACAATAACCTGACTGCTAACTTGTAATTAACTTCTTGACTTTATTTACTGATTCCTGGTCCTTACTGTGTAGCCAAATGGGTTATACGGTTAATTATAAGTGTTTGACCAAGTGTTAACCCTCATTACCTCTCAATCGCATAAAACGACCCATTGGATAGCCAATTGTAAAAGGGTTGGCCCAGCGCTGGATCATGACTCATCCATTTGCTATCGGTTTAGATCCATATTTATACATGATGATATGTGGAACTGCAGAACTTTCACCAATTGTGAACATTTCACATTTTAATTCAGTCTAAAACTCATCATGTGTCGATAGGCTTGCCTTTCTTTTTTGCCCACATAAACTGTCACCTCATCTACTCCTTGGCTGTTTCTTCAAGTTTCATCTCAAGAATATTCTCCTCCTCAACAAGGCCCTACATCCCCAAACACTGGGAACAAGTTGTGCAGACTTGGAAGGGGGAATCCATGAAACATGGCACTGTCTTGCTCTTGCATATATTTGCACAGTTTGCTCATGGGTTATACCTAACCATCCTATACATTCCCTTTTACCAATAGCAATAAACCATGTTTATCAATGTGAGTATTGTTCTCAGTATTCTGCCGTTGCACTATGCTGTCTCTTGAATTGCCCCCACTGCAAAATGTAATGTGTTGTTCCAATTTCTTCACAGGCACGTTATCAGTTTATGGTAGTGCAGTATATACATTTTCAATATTGCACACAAGCCCTGAACAAATTCACACAAAGGTAATATTTTTTTCTGTGGTCTTCTTATCAAATATGCACAGAGCGTCACTGTATCTCGCTCCCTTATTCGTATCACAGAGGAGAAAGGTGAGTCAAGACTCTTTTTTTGGTAGGTACCTATCATGTTTCAGCATACCTGCTACACATAAAATTGTCATCACAATAAAGTCTACAACACAGCTCAAAATGAACCAGTAAATCGAATAGTGTTTAGAATATCACTCAGACTCCCAGTCCTCCTTGTTTCTTGCTGCTAATTGATATGATTACTTTGTGGTTTTGGAGCAATTACTTAAATTGTTACGTCAGAATGGAAAAATAAAAGTTTGATGATAGTGTGAAAAATGCAATATGGAATCTTTATGGAGCCTGCAGGTAGTCTTGAAAGATGGCTGCCAGTCTTGCTTGGAAGTAAGACAAGGGCTCCTGGATTAATTAATCTTGAAGACCTATTACTGTAACAAGGAAGCTGTTTCTCATCAGTTCCTCATCAACTTATTTTATCTTACATGCACTTACATAGAGGGTACTGACAAACTCTAAACAAAATAGGATTTGAGGAATGCATTTAAGACATTTTGGTTTCAACTGCCAAATTGATGTTTCTAGATTTTGCTAGAAATTATTGAAGTTGAATTGGATGATGTCCTGAGACATCTCTTAAGGATAAACTTCAGGACCATGTTTCTGATTCCACAAAGAGGTACACACCTCTTCCTTCTGAATACAATATTACCTCAGAGGGAAAACTCTTCTCTTCTTGACCATATTGTTTGAGTTTATGCTTCAGAGTCTTCAAATCTCCTTTTTCAGACACAAATGTCTTTTTGTTTTCACGAAACGTCTGTAATGTTTCCAAACCGAACTATGAGGGATGCTTACTAGCACTTGTCACAATGGAGCTGACTGTCATTTAAATTAGAGGTCCTTCTTCACTGTTTACAAAGACTCTTTAATACCATTTCTGATGGTGGTTCATCTGAAATGTTTTTACCAAGCAGGGTGCTTTGATGGCTTTCATGTGACCACTGTGCCCAATAATGATGCCCCTCTGTTTTAATTATATGCTTAACTAGGGGAAAGAATCCTAGATGCAACAGACTCTAGTCCCAATAAGCAGTAGAGATCTTCCAGATTGTACGAGTGATCAAATGATCTCAGATAATAAACAACCAAGAGCTCACCTAAACAGTTTATGACAGAGGAAGATGTTAATGTCAAAAAGTTCATTATGAGTTCGGGGAACTGTGCAGCATGTTTGCAAGTGTCAATGTTCTATTCAATCTGAAATTAATTTTTCAAATAATTGGATAACAAAATGGTGCCTTTATCCAAAATGGAGGCATTGAGAAGCCCATTAATGCCCATTAAACATTGCTTGTCAATTCTGTCTGGATTAAACATTTTAGTTACAGTAAATTGCTGTCTGGTACTTATATAGCAATTTAGCACATTTAGCAAGTGCTGACATTATTATAAAGCTATCCACCTTAAAAATGTACACCTTGGGGGAGGAGCCTAGCGCTTGACCAAGATGGCCGCGTGAGCTTTGAGCTCCCGAGACCCTTGTGCCCTCCGTCGTCTATCCTGTATATAATCCTGTTTGTATGCATGGCATCGTGTAGATGACTTGTCAGGGAGGCGATCGATGCCACCCGAGGTCAAATCGCCCACCGGGAACCGGAGTTATGCATGGCGGAAGATTGAGGCCCATCTCCAAGGGATGCCAGGGGCTCGAGTTGGCAGGATGCCCGACCTCTAATTGAACAACAGCGGCCAGGCGAGGTGTGAACTGCCGGACGGAGGTCCCTATCCTTTCACTTTCACTTTCTCGCCCTTTGTCTGCCCAGCCCAGGGAGTGCTCACGGCTGCTTTATTATCATTTGGACGCTCTGCATGCCACACTGGTGACCCATCGTAAGACGGAGCACTCCTGATCTCTCTTGCTGAGAGAGGGCAGTCCTGTTTGAACCGACTTGCTTGAGCCCACCATGTCGGGCAAAGCAGAGGTGGACCGGCCGAAGCCTAAGGCCACCAGGCGGGGAGCCTACACTCAAGCCAATAACATGGACCGCTATGCCCAGCAGAAGGGGTCACCGGGTGCACCGAGCCAGTCCCCGGACACACAGAAGACTGCCTCGCCCTTGGTCCCGGAGCTCTCACTGCAGGATGTCATGGGCGCACTCGACGGGCTGCAGACTTTGATTGGGAGACAGTTTGATGCCCTGGCGCACAAAGTGGATACCATCTTGGTGGATGTTAATCTGATCCGCGCGGATTTGGGCAAAACAAATGAACGGGTCAAATCCCTGGACATCAAGACCACGGGCCTCGCCGATGATGTCTCGGACCTGCAGACCGAGGTCCGTAAGTTGCGGACCGAGAGTGATCTCGCCGCCCGTCGGCTGGAGGACTTCGAGAGCCGGGCCAGGCGCAACAACGTGCGCGTTATCGGGGTCCCGGAGTCCTCGGATGAGACTTCAGTGGACCTGCTCGTGGAGGACTTGGTGCTCAATCACCTGCAGCCTAAGGGTCTAGGGAAGTTCTTCGCAGTTGAGAGGGCCCATAGAGTGCCGGGTGGGCGGCCCAAGGTGGGAGCCACACCGAGGCCGATCGTCGCCCGGCTCTTTCATTTTCGAGACCGGGACGCTATCCTGCAGGCCTCGAGGGTAACGGGCCCGGTCCCCTTCCAGAACGCGTCGGTGAATTTCTATCCTGACTTCACCCAGCAGGTGCAGAGGCAGCGGCAGGGCTTCCTGGGGGTGAAGAGGAGGCTTCGGGAGAGGGAACTGAAATACGCCATGCTCTTCCCTGCCAGACTACGTGTGGTGTTTGAAGACCGAACATTCTTCTTTGAGTCGCCTGCCATGGCGGATGAATGGCTGGACGCTCTGCCTCGACGACGCACGGAAGAGGACACTGCCGTAGACGGGGACAGTGGCCGGGATGAACAAGGTTGATGTCTTCGGAACCGGACTGACTCGGACTGACTTTAGATAATGACTTGCAGTAAATACGGAGGTTGTGGGAGGACGAGGGGAGCTCTTTCCTCCCTTAGGGTACTTTTTGTAGATTTTGGGTTTGGTGGGGCGACAGGCACACTGCAAGTTGGGGGGGCTTTGTAAGCTGCAGCAGGGGTGCAGGGTGGGGGGGGTTTCCGGGATTTGGGGTTTGTTGTGGGGGGGTTTGTTTCCGCAAGGCATAGTGATCATTTCCAGGACTGTTCCATGGTGGCTCTTCGGGTGTGGGGTGGGCCTCTTTACGTTTGGGGATGGGGGGTAGGGGTTTAAGTGTTATAAGCTGGAATGTTAATGGTTTGGGGGATCGCATTAAGCGTGGGATTGTTTTGCAATTCTTGAAACGGTCATTGCCGGATGTTGCCCTGCTGCAGGAGACGCATCTTATAGGTAATACGTGCTATGCCCTGAATAGGAAGGGTTATAAATTCATAGCTCATTCGGGATTCTCCTCTGGGTCCAGGGGTGTGGGCATCCTAGTCAGAGCCTCGCTACCATTTGAGGTGGACTCCACCATTGTCGATGATAGGGGGAGGTTTGTGGCGGTGGCGGGGCGGTGGGAAGGAAGAACTTTGGTTTTAGTTTCGGTTTATGTCCCGCCGGCCCTGCAGGCCTCCACGTTCACAGATCTGGGTAGGGCCCTGCTGGATCTCCCGGGGGTATGCTTGTGGTGGGAGGTGATTTCAACGCTGTTGGCTCCGGTCTGCTGGATAGATACCCGCCCAGAGACATTGGGGGGGCTCGGAAGTGGCTTCCAGACTTTCTAGATACGTTTGGCCTGATAGACTGCTGGAGGCTCCGGCACCCCACACAGAGCCAATACACTTTCCACTCCGGGGCGCATGGTAGCCTTTCCAGGATTGATTACCTACTCACTCTGGCTGCGCATGCCTCATTGGTGTCTGAGGCCAGGCACATGGCGCGTGGTATATCTGACCATTCGCCAGTGTGGGTCAGGCTGGATCTGGGTCGAGAGGGAGGGGGAAGGGTGGCCCCTATCAACCCTTGGTATTTCCGAGACCCCAAGATGCGCAGCGCGCTAGTAAAGACAGTAGATAATTTTTTCAAGGACAATCAGGGATCCGTGGACTCGGCAGTGTCGCTGTGGGAAGCATTTAAGACCGTGCTGAGAGGGGAAGCCCTCTCCCTTGTAGTGGCTGCCAAGCGGCGGAGAGATGGCGAGGTTCTGCAGGTTGAGGAGGAGATCGCGGCTTTGGAGGGAGCGCTGGAGGAGGAGGTTACAGAGGCCTCACTGCATGAGCTGTGCTTGAAGCAATCCGAGTATAAGGACCTGGTGACGAATGCCGCTAAGACCCTCGGTAGGGAACAGCAGGGCCATCTGTATGATGTTGGTGACAAGGCCGGGAAACTCCTGGCTTGGCTGGACAAAAAAGAACGGGTCAATAGAGTAGTGCCGGAGTTGACGGGAGAGGGGGGAGAGGTGATTGTGGAACCTGAGAGGATTGTGCAGTGTTTCTCGGACTATTTCCGTATGGTTTATGCCTCAGTGTCGGACAGGCCGCCCGAGGACTCGCGTGACCTCCTGCGTGATATCGCATTGCCCTGTCTCTCCGATATAGATAGGGACGATCTAGATGGTGACATAACGGTCGATGAGGTGGCGGGGGCTATCCGCGCGTTGAACTCGGGCAAGGCCTCGGGTCCGAACGGCTTGCCGGTCGACCTGTACAAGCTGTTTCTGGATAGGGTCGCCCCTCACCTGCGCGCCATGTTCGTTGAGGCGCGGGGGAGTGGGGCCCTCCCGTTGGATCAGCGACTGGCGACGATTGTGGTTATACACAAAGAGGGCAAACCCCGAGATAAGTGCGCCTCATATAGGCCTATCTCACTCCTTAACGCAGAGCCGAAAATTCTGGCTAAAATCCTGGCGGCCCGATTGATTAGGGTACTCGGTGACTTGGTCCACCCGGATCAATCCGGATTCATCCCACACCGTAACACAGCGTTAAATCTTCGGCGCCTTCATGGTGAAATCGCCAGGGCGGGCACGCTGCGTGACCCAGCTATTGTGGCGTCTCTGGATGCCACGATGGCCTTTGACACGGTGGAATGGGCATATTTGTGGGCCGTGTTGACCAAGTTCGGCTTTGGCCACGGTTTTGTGAGCTGGGTGAGGTTGCTGTATGAGGGCCCTCTTGCGAGTGTGGTGGTAAATGGCCGGGCGTCGACTCTGTTTCAGCTTGGGAGGGGTACTCGGCAAGGATGTCCCCTGTCGCCATTGTTGTTCGCCCTCGCCCTTGAGCCGCTGGCTGCGTGGATACGCTGGCACCCGGATATACGGGGACTTAGATGGTCGCCTGAACACGAGGACCGTATATCGCTCTATGCTGATGACATCCTGTTGTATCTTGCCTCACCCAAGAAATCACTTATAGTGGTCTGTGACGTACTCACATCTTTCGGTAGGAACTCGGGTCTCGTTATCAACTGGAGTAAATCGTATTTATATGTTCTTAGTGGCGAGGTTCCACCGATCCCTCGAACTTGTTCGATCCAGGTCGCTCAGCAGGGCTTCGTGTATCTAGGGATCTTTATCTCCATGGACTCTGCTGTGCGATATGAGAGGAACCTGCTCCCCCCCCTAGCGCGCCTGAGGCGGGATGTGGAGGGCTGGCGGAGGCTGCCGCTCTCCCTCGTTGGGCGCGCGGCCCTGTTCAAAATGATGTCTCTTCCCCGGTTCCTCTATGCACTGCAGAATACTTTGGATTGGGTACCGGCCAACTACTTTCGGGAGGTCGAAGGACTCCAACGAACGTTGCTGTGGGACGGGCGGCCGCGAATAGCTATTGCAAAGTTGACGCTTCCATGGTACGACGGGGGTATTGTGCTTCCAGACATCCGACGGTACTATTGGGCCACCCAGCTGAGTGCGATTAATCATGGGCTTTATGGCCCTGCCCTCAGCCCTGGGTATGCCATGGACAGGTGGTTGCTGCGTAGTGGTAACTATTACAGGGCGTTGTACTCGCGGTCCCTGGACTCGTCCCTCACGGGGCCCACTGGTGTGGCGGTGCGTGTGTGGAAGATGGCAACTGACTCGCTGGGCTGGAAGGATAGGCTCACCCTCGCTACCCCGCTGTTTGAATCTGAGAGACTGGGTAGGCTTTGGCACACAAAAGGCTTTGACAAATGGGACTTGATCGGCATCTCCAGGGTCGGAGATGTACTGATTAAGGGGAGGGTGAAGTCCTTTGAAGAGTTGCAGAAGGAGTATGAGCTGGGGCCATCCGAGTTTTTTCGCTATATTCAGGTGCGTCACGCCCTCCGATCAGTCCTCATAGAGGGTGAGAAGGTGCCTGAGTCCTCTCCTTTGGAGGACCGGGTCCTTGATGGCCATATGCCCGAGAGCACGATCTCGCTCATCTATAAGAAACTGATCAACGTCCAGGCGGATATGCTTCTGGGGCTGAGGGAGCAGTGGTCTAGGGATGGCCTCGAGTTGGATGACGAGGATTGGTAGTCTGCTGTTTCCTCTCCTAAGGAGGTTGCGATCCCGTCGCGTCTGAGGCTGGTGCAGCTTAAAATACTGCATCGAGTGTATGTGACGGGGCCAAGGCTTTTTCACATGGGATTCTCGGAGGACGGCCTATGCAGGAGGGGATGTGGTATGGTGGGTACTTTCCTGCATATCATTTGGGAATGTGGTGTCATCACGGAATTCTGGAGGAGAGTCCATGCAGTGATGGGGGAGGTGACGGGCATTGCTATGCAGCCGGAAGCGCGGTGTTGCCTCCTGAATGTCTGGGGGCCCACTGACCACGATGAGGCACAGACCCAATGGGTGACTCTGGGTAACATGGTCGCTAAGAGAGATATCGCGCGATTGTGGGGCTCCGCGGGGCCCCCCACATTGACCGCGTGGAAAGAAAATATGGACTGGAGTATGCTAAGGGAGAAGACGGTATATTGCGCTAGAGGCCGCCCTCGGAAGTGGCACGCCATCTGGGGGCGGTGGAATCAATACAGGGGGGGAATTTGTCTTGCCCCTGATTTGGATCCCCCCGAGGAACAGCTTTCCTCCTAACCTTCTTTCCAGCTCAGTATGATTAATGGACTTCTTTGGCCTCTGCTGTCCCCCTTCTTCCTCTTTTCACAGTACTGTAAATGGTAGATGATTGGGGTCCTGCCTCCCCTGGGGGGGCTTTCACCATGGGCATTCAGTGTTTTTGCCTTGCTGGGGGTTGTTGTGTGTTTTGTGTTTATTTAAAAATGGAATCTTTGCACTCCTCCTTCACTGTACTGTGGACGCGTCTCTGTTCCTCTTTATCAACGCTGCCGAACCTCCGGGTTGTCGGCTGAATAGCTGTGTCCAGACTTTTGAAAATAAAGGTTTTTATAAAAAAAAAAATTAAAAAAAAAAAAAATGTACACCTTAGTATCATTGCAATTTTTCCATTAGAATAGCTATAGGGATCTCAATGATGCAATTTAGAGATAGGCTATTAGAACATTTCAATAGCTTTAGGAGATATCGTAATCAACATGATGAATTTGCTTTCAACTTTTTAAGATCTAGATACATCCTGAGGATGGTCAATTTTTTTCTACAAAAAATTATAAGCTACGCAAGGTATGATTCTTTTACCTGTCCAAAAACCATTTTTTAATTGGCTTTGTAAAGAAGCGTTTTCCCTTCACTTTTATAAATGAAAGCCATCTCTAGTCTTTATCTTATGCCTGATTTGCATGAGGTGAATATGGTGTGAACACCCTAATAATGTCTACAAATTTCTTTGAAGAATACTTTGGGAAAAATTGCCATGATTTTGCACCTAGGTGAATCTTGTAACTTGCAATATTTGTTTTGTGGCGCTTGTTTTGAAGTCATGTTTAAGCAATGCATTTGAATTTACTTTTAAACTTGTATCCATATCACAAACATTCCAAGTAGAAGGCTTGGCAAGCTGTGGCTGGTACAGATTTCTATCATTTCACTAAAACATGATTATACATAGTATGCAACACACTGGGAAAATGCAGCTGTAAGTTCTAATGCACAATTTAGATTATTTATTTATACTTCATGGCAAAAACATTTATTTCTGTTGAGAAATTGATTCTTGTACCTCATCTCCAACGCTGGAAGTGGTCTGTCCTGCTTTCAACTCTTGTAGGTGTGTTAGTCGGCCCTTTCCTGGAGTAAAATTTTGAATATTTCCAGGGTGAAAAAGGGTTGAATCAGAGTGTGTGAAAGGCCACACATCTCACAAGTTTAAGGGCATTCACAAACCTACAAGGCAAACCCTGCATTGTTCTACCAATTTACTACTGTTGAATTGTACTCACGAATAGTGGAACATTACACATTTGTAAGCTGTCAAGAATATTTCTGTGAATTTGTGATAGGTAGAAACAAAGACATTTTCAACACCAATTGCACATTTAAGGACAGAAGTGCCGTTGTCAATCAGGTCAGAGCCATAATGTGGAATTTTCCCCATCCAACTTATGCCTTCACAGGATCATGAACATTAAACAAAATATCTCAGAATGGACACTCTAGTACAGCTAAGTGGACTGTGAGCATCAGAAATAACATTTAGGGACTTGCAGAGCTTCTCAAAGCCAGTGGCAGCTCCTCCGCTAAGGCAGAGGAGCTTCTCCCCACTGTTCTAGGAGGAGTGCAACAAGGAAAAATAAAATGATAATAACACATCGTTATTATCATTTTATTTTTCTGCACGGAGCCAGGATGAGGTGAGGCAGGGCTGGTCCACAGGAGGAGGAGTGGCATGGCCACTACTAAGTGCGCATGACGGTTTGGCTGGCCGTCTTAGGCCGGCCAGACCGTCAAGTGCACTAAGCATTTCCCCACCCAGCTGTGTTGCACAGCTGGGTGGAGAACTGCCCCAAGGTTCCCATGCACTGCCTGAATGGACAAACAGGCTGCTCAGAACAATCACAACACTGCTGTCATGCATGCTTGTGACAGCAGCGTCATGATTGGCTTAGGGGAGCCTGGGAGCTTCCTGCTTCCAGGAGTCAGGAGGAAGAGAAGAGGACAGAGGAGAGGCAGTGGTCGTAACCAGGTAAGTGATTTTTTCCAACCCCCCCGCCCAGCCACACCCGTTATTTAGCAGCCACCACTGTTCAAAGCTGCCAAGTTTAACTGAAAACCATGATTTGTGTCCATCTCACTGCTCAGCGCAGCATTCCAAAACCTCAGCATTCTTCATACACAACATGCTGTATATTATCAAAACAAGGACAACCCACTCCCAACCATACACCTTACATGGTGTAGCATGCTCCCCATGTAGGCAAGCGCTTCAGTGTCCCACATTGGGATACTAACCACTAAATAAATGTTACAAGATGGCCGCTGACTGATTTTCAGGGAGGGCAGCGCTGACCTTCCTCTCCCTCTGTGAATCCCCGCTAAGAATGGACGATTAATCTAAAGGGTTATGCCTCGATGGATCTGCTGTGAGGCTGCTCAGACCCCGCAGGCTCCCGGCGGAGTAAGCTTTAACAGAATTTGGGGCAGCTGGCTTTGCTTACGTGACCGCCCTTACGAGGCTCCGCACAGCGGCGTGCAACTTTTACCGATTACTCCAACTCTGTGGCGGCTTCTCGTGTCCGTTCGGCAGTGGTCACTGCGGTTGCGAATTAGGATGGCCCCGAAGACAACAAAAACTGGGAAAGACCAGAGTGCCGCGAAGGACGTTAATGACAGCAGAGATATTAAAGACTCTAAAGATGCGGCTAGGGAGACCAAGGAGAGAAAAGGAATCCTGGGAATACAGGACACTGGTGTAATCTCCAGGCAGACATGGTGCGGCGGCCCCAAAAAGAAAGGTGAGGGGAATAAACTGCTGGATGTCTGTGTGGCGGGCAGTACAAGGCTACGTGCTGCGACCGTCGTCACCACAGAAGGCACTATGTGCCAGCCATCGGTCTTGGAGGCGTTTGGGGCGATAAATGCTACAGTGATAATACCCCCGAGTAATGTTTGTTCTCCGGTCTGCACCCCGCTCCAATCTCTGTCGTATCTGTTATACCCAGCATCAATGTTGGTCTATCTCCGTTAGCGGATGATCCAGGCCACTGTGCTCAGAGAAATGATTTTACAACAGCTGACCAGGTGGATTCTGGGCCGGGTAGTTCTTGTCCCCACTCCTCGCCTCAGATATCAGAAAATCTAGAGGAGGGTTCGGAGCTAATTTGCGCTATGCAGGTGAATGGAAAGGTGATGGAGGGGGCAAACTCTCAGATGATGGCTATTACAGTGAACGGACATAGCAATAGCTTGGATAAGTAGTGACGCCTCTGGCATTCGAGATAGCCCAGCAACAGTAGATGAGAAAATAGCTAACCAGTCAATTCAAGGCCAGGTCAATATATCCGCACAAGGTCAATTAGCCCCAGACACACTGGAGTTTTATGATGGCAACCTTAGCAGCGCCTCAGGCGAGCAGAATAATCAAGGGACTATATCTACCTGGTCGAGCGCACCCCTGCTCTCCCCAGAAGGAGATAAGTTCTTCTCTCTGACTGATGACTCAGATACATCTCAGATTAGTTAGCAGGAATCTTCGCAAGAGAGTGTTTCAGGGGATGATTCCCCGACCACACAGAAGAGGCACCGCAGTCAATCTATGATCTCTAGATGACGGGCCAGGACTAAAGGCAGATCCTCGGATTCAACTAGCAGGCGGCTTGAATGGAATTACTCCTCATCTACGCTGACAGCTTGTACTGGTAGCGGGCCTGATTTAGGAAATGAGATACAAAGCGGTACAGGTACAGGTGAAACCAGCAACTCTGGCAATGCACCTCCATCCCTGACACTGGAGTTATTGTTTGGGGCTCTTAAACAAATGCAGGGTGAGGCAAGGCAGGAAAGTAAAAGATCGCAACTTGCCACTAAGAAAATTCATCCGGGATGTTGACAAATGTGAATGTCCCACTTTCCAAACACGGGCACATCCACTAGCACGCATCATTACGTATTGGATTGCAGGAAAATTCTCCAGAGTCGAAGTGAACCCTAGAATCCGAGGAGACACGAACTACATTCAAACAGAGGTCGCTGTGTTGTGCTCTGCTCTCTCCTCTCTCCTCCCTTCTTCTCCATTAATGTAGGATTATCCCCATCACTGTGCCAGTCCGTGTTTTCGCACTGTCCAGCCGAGCCCGAGCCTGAGCGTGCAAGCGAGGAAGACGCCGGCTCCCGGCTCCTGACTTCTAGCTGCCGGTTCTCGGTTCTCGCCCTTTGGCCCCGCTGACTTTCTGCCTCCATACAACCGCTGAGACGCGGGGGTGGCCAGCTAAGTGCGGCAGAGTGCAATCGAGTGCAACCGTGTTCCACCCCCCACGCTCCTGTCTATACTGCTGCTGGGAGAGCATCGCATGGAGCTAGCGCCGGAAGAGCGCTGGAGTAGCTGAGGTGTGTGGGGCGAAAGCTGCGAATTCAAGTGGCAGCGTGCTGTGTGCAGTGTGGAGCTGAGAACAGGAGCAGCAAGCAGGAGTGGAGCCTGGGTAGCAGCTCGGGGTTTTGGAGACGCCTGAGACGCCTGAGCCTGAGCCTGAGCCTGAGCCGGGAAGTCGTTAGAGGAGGAGGAGTCTGCTCCACTCACGGAGCTCAAGGAGCTGGAACCGAGGGCAGTGCACTGCACGGAAGCTTGGAGCTGGAACTCGGGGGACTGACCAGACCGGACCGGACCGGAGCTTGAGCTCGAGCTCGAGCGGGACTTGAGCGGGACTGCTGCGGCCATTGTTTTTTCTGGCTCGCTCCCATCTTTCTGTCAGCCCCTTCCCAGCCCCTTGCCAGCCGTAAGAGCTGCCGTGTTGTGCCGGGTTGATCGGCGGTCTGGATCGGTGGGCTGGAGAGGAGCGGAGGAAGGCTGAGAGGCCGAGAGGCTGTGGCGGCCTCCAGGGGGGTTTGGATACTCGAGACCCGAGGACCTGAGGACCACAGAGGACCGCAGAGATCAACAAAGGAGGAGTCGGTGGAGGAGGAAAACGGAGAACAGTGCACAAGATACAGCGGGCTGTATGGTGAGGCCTTTTAAATCTTACTACCTTACTGACTCTACTGACTAGTGATTACTCATCCGTTGGTTTATCGCACAAGCTTGCAAGCTTACAAACTTAGAAATTCTACCACACTCCGGATACGCGTTCCTCCCCCCTCCCAATTGCTACGAGGTGTGCCAAATGCAATCTATTAAGAGCGGAAGTTAAGATATCAATTCATGAAAGACACCACACGGGGACATTTTACAGTAGCTTTAACCTAAAGCCGGCCCGCAGTATCCCACAAGGAAATATGCGATCCGGAAGGATAAGGCAACAGGAACCTGCTAACCCTGCCAAAAGAACCAGGAGAGCAAACAAGAAGTCTACAAACAAGAGTAGCACCGAAGCACTCGTGAGGTTTATAGATGAAGCCCACTGTCTAATCTCCCCGCTCCTTACCAGTCCTGAACCCTCATCAAGTGGTATGGCAAGCAGCTTAAGCTGTGACTCTAGATGGCCTAAGTTAACATACCAACCGAAAATTTACACAAAATTCTCATTTTTAAAAGACGCTGGGCCGGTACTGTGCTTAAATAGTAGTAAAGTAACCAACCTCCCTGACCCACTTCAACCTCTCAATGCACACCAAATGGAACACTAGCTGGTACAGCAGCGGCAGCAATGGCAGCAGCAGGGGTCAGACTGGAGAAACCTGTCAGCTGCTGGAAAAAGCTGCGACATGGGCATTTGCGATGTAAGCCTTAAGGAGGGAAAAGACGCACAAGCCATAATCAAGGAGGCAAGGACCCAGGTATTCAAGGAAGATAATTACCTGGGACACGATGACCTGAATCAATTGGAGACAACCCTGCCTATCAATAAAGTACTAGATAATGGGAGCAGGCATATCACACTCGATCAAGTGGCGAGTCGCAGAGTGACCACCGCAGAGGGAGGACTTGAAGGTAGGGAGGGAAAAAAGGGGGAAAGCACTAACAACACCATCCTCTACAAGCAAGATAAGGATGGACCCTTGTTCAAAATGTTACCACTGCAATTGGGAGGAGAGGCGGAGGCTCCTGGGAATCAGAAGCATAGCCCTGCCACTCACGGTTCGTTACAGCGACCGGATACGCCTTTGTGGGCTAAAACAGAAGATAAACCTAAGGATAACTGCCCCAACCTGGGCTTTTTTTCTGGACAGGGCTCACCGGATTCACTGGATAGACTTGCATTACATAAGCACCCGGAGGTGTGCACAGCTAAGACGACCACGTCTAATATGAGCAAAGCAGATAGCACAGACTCTTACAATACGACAAAACAAACAGAGGCCGAAATATCACCAACCTTACAAGACGCGCATACTCAACTACTCTGGGCAAAATCTAATGCCCAACTCAGCCCTGTCACTCCACAACTTGAGTGCATTACAGAACGACCACCAATGTCTCAGGAAATTGAACTAGAGACATCTTATCTTACACCTGAAGAATGGGAGGGATTAGTCGCGTCCTATTCTGCAGCCAACGGAGGCGAGTCAGAAAGAAG
This sequence comes from Triturus cristatus, assembly GCF_964204655.1. Lineage (NCBI taxonomy): Eukaryota > Metazoa > Chordata > Amphibia > Caudata > Salamandridae > Triturus > Triturus cristatus. The sequence goes on from NC_140594.1 coordinate 887,918,288, forward strand.
AAATAACAACTCTCCAAAATTCAACATCGGAAAAGATACATCATTGGATAAGGACGACATCTGGCCCACACTACTGCACACAATGCAAATGTCTGTGAACGTGCTGCAGTACCATTCAGACAAGATGGACCTCCAGTTGTCAGTCCTCAACTCACTCTCCATCTTTGTGACTGGCATAGATGACACGCTGGCTGACCTCAACAATTTGATCAAGAGGGCACAGTCAAAGACAAAATTCGCCCAGGCCAGCTGCACCTGCATAACAATTGTAGACAAGCTAGCAACATTACCATCGGCACTGGATAATCTCCTTGCTGACATAAGGAAAGCAGTACCTGCCCAATCAATGCCAGGAGAGATCCCCTCCAGCGTCAGTGGCCAAGAAATGACCAAGCTAAGCAAATCCCAAAGACGCAAGGCACAGGCTAAGCAAACCGTAAGTGCGGCACTAACATCAGATGGTAACCAGCCTTGCGAGGATGGGGACTCATCCATACCAGGGCCAAACGCCAGTGCATTATCTGAAGGAGTAACAGCAGCCCTGATGAGTAACACTACTCAATCCAGCAACTCTCTGGAAAAACAGGCACCGACTGAAGGGGCACAACTATCCGCCAAACAGCGGAGAAAACAAAGAAGGAAGGGGAGAAACCAAAACCCCATGCAGGCATCGCCCCACAACAAGGATAGAACCGACAGGACCCGGGACGAACTAAGGGATGACTAACTAGTGCATATGTGCAGGGAGGAAGAAGATACGGCCCTGGGGCGGGAGGAAAAAAAGAGCCTAAGTCAGGAAAAAGGATTAGAAACTATTGTACGAACAACTGCCATTGAATTGATTAGTGATGGACTGGAACAGAAACCAGGGAACAACAGTGGGAGTCCTACAGGGGAACCTCCGATACTAAATATAATGGACTGTACTCTCAATAAGGTAATACAAGGTTCAGCTTCATCATCAACTAATGGCTCGAGGGAGTCAGCAGGAGAAAAAACAGTCCCACAAAGCAGCATCGGCATGGAGGGGGTGATAATTAAAACATCAGTACTGAATATGGAGAAAGCTTTAGTAAGCGACAGCCAGTCATTAGGCTTGACTACGACATCACGGGGGCTATCACTGCCAACAGAGACCTCAACAGTGGCAGAGCCCATCATGGCTCAACAAACAGGGCGCTCAGATGCTATGACAGCAATCATGTTCCACCCAGAGTACATATCAAGGGGTCGGGCCAACATACTAAATAGGGGCAACATCTTGCGTTTACTGAGGTCCATCAATACGCTTGAGAATATAAAAACTACTGACCTGGAGTCAGTTGAGCTTATAGAGTCACCTGATTGTCCAGGATCAGAGCTAACAAAAAAGGTATGGGCTTCACCAGACTTAGCCGAGAGAGTCTTAAAGGAACAAAATAGGTTCAACGAATGGGGCATCAAACTTCAGCCACTACCAAAACCAAGGTAAAGACCCCCTACTGGCCGAATCAAAGTACCAAGAAGAAAACCCCGGTCACGAACATTTGAGCCCACGATTATTCTCAGTTCTGCGAGGGGCGCGCAGTAAAAGCATAGAGTACAGGGCAAACGGAGAACATAATGTATTGAGGGCACCCGTGGACAGAAGCAGACCCACACTGGAATGGAGCAGGGTCTCCAGGACAATAAACACCAAAACTGGAAGACCATGACACTCTAAGCATAATGTATCCCCACATAAGAACTTATTGAAAATCTGTTCCTGGAACATCAATGGGCTGGGAGACAAGACCTCTGACCCAGAACTGCTAGCCTAGCTACAGAAATTTGATATAATTTCGCTTCAGAAAACATGGAGCGAACTACCTACGGCTCTGCATGGCTATAACATGCTCCATTTACCGGCAACTAGAAATGCAAAATTCGGCCATAACAAGGGAGGTCTTGTTACATACACTTCCATAAACAGTATTTACGCAATAGAACCCCTACCATACAATCTAGCGCCACCAAATGAAATGCAAGTAAACCGAATTACCCTACAGGGGAAGACAAGTAAAGAACATATAATACTTGTAAATCTCTACCTGCACCCACGTGACAAAAACAAAGGGAGCCAACAACTAAAGGAGAAGTTGGTGAAAATTATAACAGGAGAGAAGACAAATAATTGGATAATCACCGGAGACTTCAATTTAAACATGCTGAGGAGACGAGCTAACGACATCAATCCAGAGGAGGACCCATTTGCTTGGGAGGAAATGCCCCAAGACATCAGCACAGTTGGAAGACTCACTAACACCACGAAAAATCTATTATTGTTCCTAGAGCAACTGGGCGTACGTGCATTAAAAGGCAGATTCCCGGGAGATTGCCCGCAAACAGCAACGTTCAATAACACTGTAACAAGGACAACAATTGACTATACATTCTGCTCTTGTTGCATGTTCACTAAAATAAAAAACTTTTGCATCGGGAGCGAAGATTTTAGTGACCATTTACCCCAGGAAATCTCGGTAGAAGAGCCATCACTATATAAACTGCCCCCAGCAAACACATTCTGCTCAGAATATACCAACAATGAGAGAAGAGTAAAATGTAGTACTAAAGACCCAGAAGGTCTACTCTCTCGAGCGAAACAACTCTGGGAAGAAGGGAAAGCAGCCACCCCCGATATAATTGGAGGCTGGGAGGCATTCACAAACGCCCTACGTAACAGCTATGGAGCTACAAAGGGCAACCATCCAAATGGGAGAGAAAAACATCAGCAAAATCCTCGCCCAGGCCTCACTATACGGAATAACATCAAATTAAAAAAGTTAAAAACACGGATAAACTTCACACTGCGGAGTCTGAAGAAAGATCCTTCGGCATTGCAAGAGCTGAGGCAGTTAAAAGCGATTCGAAAAAAAAATTATCTGGCAAAATAAAAAGGAAGCCGAAGAAACTCTTTGGGCCAAACTCCTGTATGATATTAAGAACAACAACAGCGCCCCATTTTGGAAGAAAATTAATGCCCTATCTAATCCTCAAGGTCAATGTATCAGTTCCAATGTCACAGAAGAAGCATGGACAACTTTCCTTGAACCTCATTTTAATAAAAATCAGACCCCCGAACTGGCTCAAACACTCCTGCGTCCAGCATGGAAACTCAACCGTCCCAGCTGAATCTGATTGCAGAAAATGGGCAGAATTGTACAATTACAATAACAAATACACAAATTCACAAAAGAATCTTGAAAGGTAGACGCGAAGGAGCTCCTGGCCCTAACGGGATCCCGCCCATACTATTCAAACAAGACCCAGAATTTTGGGCTACCGCCCTAAAACCGGTTTTTGATAGAATCCTGCAGACGTCAATAGTACCATCATCATGGAGAGGCTCAATAATCTCTCCTATCTACAAAAAAGGCAACAGGACCGCTCCAAGGAGCTACCGATTGGTAGCCCTTTTGGATAATGATGCCAAATATTATGCCGGGGTACTCCTCCAAGAATTAATAACATGGTCTACAGAAATTAAAGCAATACCCTATAATCAAACCGGCTTCTGTAGAGACATGGGCACTGCTACTAACATCTCCGCCCTCTCACTAATGATAGACGCTGCACTTCTAATCAAACAAACCTTTATACATCTGTTTTATCGACTATAGTTCCGCATTTGACCATATAAACAGAAACATTCTGTGGCAAAAACTAAAAAAATAAGGTATTCCACCACTGCTATTAACACAACTAATCCTTCTGCACAGTAACACCTGGATACAAGTAAAGTTGGGGGCAGGAGACCATCTATCAAAAAAGATTAATACAACCTCAGGATTAAAACAAGGGTGTGTATTAGCCCCGACACTATTCAACTTATTTATGGCCGAGCTCTCAATCCAACTTAATGGAAGCAATGCGCATGCCCCGAAGCTGGGAGGTTGCCAGCTATCTATCCTCCTATACGCAGATGATTTAGTTCGGACACCCATAGGATTACAACGCCTGCTGGACATCACATCCCAATACTCAGAAAACAACAAACTAAGTATCAACCAAGACAAGACAAAAGTCATGTGTGTAAATTATCGGAAAATAAAAACAAAATACAACTGGTACCTGGCAAAATATAAGCTTGAAGTCGTTCAAGACTACAAATATCTGGGGTTATGATAGCAAAGGCAATTACAAAGCACAGTTCGAGGTAATAAAAAAGAGGGGGTTCACAACAGCAGTAGCTTTAAGAAACTTGAAGAATATAACCGCTGGACCAAGCTATCTCCCACTGACCAAGGTGATTCAGGCCAAACTGATACCATCAATCACCTATGGAAGTGAAGCCATGAGAGGGAGGGATGCGGAAATATTAAATGGCACCATCACAAGAGCACTGAGAATAATTTATGGGCTGCCTGGATTTACCTCTCCGGCACAAATGAGGTTGGAATTTGGGATACAAGGACAGGAGCTAGCCAGAAAAGGAGCTTTTGTTAAAACCTGGTTCAAGATTAAAAAAAAGGGCATCCAGGAACGCTGAATTTTTACTTGTGGAGAGAAGTGGAAACAATAGGAACTTGCCCAGCCAGATATTACTTGAACACTGCACTGGACCAGCTGGGGCTACGGCAACTCTGGGCAATGCCCAGGACCATGGCTAGCTTCAAGAAAATTGTAAACAACCTAGTCAAAAAAGAGTCCATTTTACAAGATAAAGTGACCTTGATAAAACGCTCACATGGCTGGCTTACGATACAAACCTATAGGAAAGCGACTCCTCAAGCCTACCTCCTTTCTAACTTCTCTAGAAACATTAAAGAAAAGTTCTTGACATTTTGGTTAGGTTTATTACCGACGGCATACCATCTGTCTCCTTGGCTGCGCCCTCCTCTTTGTGGTGAAGGAGAGGAGGACATAGTTCACATCATAACGATTTGCCGTGAGCTGATGCGAGAACGCCGGTTACTACTTAGACCTATCTTTAACAAAAAACAATTACGGTCGTGCAGACAAGCGGTGCTTGCAAGCTTCTCTGGTGAAGACATTCAACTAAGCTGTTGCCTAGTAAAGTTTTTATCTGTAGCTGACCTTCATTTTAAAAATAAGTGTACTGCAACAGTGTTTTAAGCACATTACCGCATGCTTTTTTTGCACAAGTAAATACCCTAAGAAAATCATCAAAAGGACATTTAAATGGCCATCTTTCCTCATTGTGGTGGCACTATGCACTTTAAATATGCACTTTAAATCTGCACTCCTCGGCCTGATATCATTTTGCAGTTAAGACTCTGATTAGGGGGGTAACTTTACCTCACGAACTGCTGCTAATATTCCCAATAGAAATGAAGAAATTAGATTATGGGCTACCAAGGCAGGGGGATTGGATATTCTCTGCAATTTTAAATGTGTGTTTTTAATCAGCTGTTTATTTTTATTTTTTTTACTTTTCATGTTAATAAGAGATGGTCAATTTTTGTAATGGTTTTAATAAACTTGACAATAAATATATTACTTACTTACTTACTAAGAAAATTCAGGGGGCCATTCGTAAAATGAATAAGTTATGCACGGATATGTCGGAACCAGTGCTTAATTTGTAAAATATGAAGTCCAGGTACTCAAATGTTTATGGGAGGCCACACCCGCTTTTCCTGGCTCCACCCACTTCCTCCATTGGCTCCACCCACATCCTCAACTGGTACTGCTGAAAGTCAGATGTAATGCCTGATCTGAATTTCAGCAAGGTAGCCTTCCTCCAAGTAAGTTTTTGATAGGAGGTTCCATTGCCCTGTAAAAATGTTTTAAAAGAGTAAATCAAAAGGGCATTTAAAGCTCACTTTTGGAATAAAATAGCTAAAATTGAATGCATTGAATAGAGACATGTGAAATATTCCAGTGCTCAATGTGCCAATTTGGGGAAAGGACAATACTGGGTTATGCCATTTTTAAGAGTCTAATTTTGTGTCATGAGTTCAAAGATACAACTTTTACATATCACTGAAGTCAGAGGATTTTGAAAAATCCAAACATCACACCTAAGAACAATAACAACCCATCTATGGCCAAAAGGCATGTCCACAATGCAAGGATCAGAATGGAAGGACCACCAGACACAATTTATTTAACAAGTACTTTACATAAAACATCTTGGTCTGTGATGTTTGTTGAGTTGGCTGAAGAAAGCAGAGACACGCAAACAAAGACACACACAAGGACAACTGTACATATGCATGCACATGCGCATACACAGATATATTACATTTGTGGATAGTACACAGAGTGCAAAAACATAGCAATACAAAGGTGTTCCACATACTCAGTGGCAAAGATCGAGGACAGACATGAAAATTAACCAGAGCAACTGAGACTTACATAGAATCAAAATATGTGTCCTTCACATACAAACACACAAAAACCTAAACCATTCCAAACTGAGCATTACCCGTCCTCCACCCTCACTGTCCCAAATACACACACACACACACACACTAAAGGCAGAGAGAACAAATTAGACATTAACATATGTAGAATATGCCAACACCTGTGTGGAGTACAATACCAAAACACTGTACTTTGATGACAAGAGAGTGCAGTATCTCCCGCCTTTTGCTAGATAGTGCTAATAATAGTGGCTCAGCACTTATTCCCTGAATTCTCTCTAATACCATCTATCTACATAATCGTAGTGGATGGGTGGAAGTGGGTTGTAAGAGTGTTGATTGAGTAAAAATAGAAGAATTGGTTTAAATGGAACTCCATAGTTCAATCTCTGGCAATGTAAAGGTTCCATGCTGCTGAAGATGGGACAGCGCCCAGACAACTACTCCATCCCCACACATTAGTCCAACAGTTCCCTTTCACCTCAACCAAATCAAAACACCATCTTTGTAAGTGTGTGGGTTGGCTAAAGTTAACCCTTTGCAACAATAGTAATGCTGGCACCCCATCATTTCCATGTCAAAATAGTATCTGACTTTAATAGATTCCTTTAATTCCTCTGACAAGAGGGACGCAAGTTAGCAGCTGTTAGTTGCTCTTAAAGAAATAACTGCTTGCTGCACTGGTGCTCTGCATTCCTGCCAGTGTAAGTAGTTGCTTAAATTGGACAATAACTGGGCCAGTGATGCACGTAGCTGACACTGTAGTACTTAAATGTGCTTGTGGACACGTTCTAATGAGAGCTGTTAGAGTTGCCACACATCTTCTAATCTATGCTTTTGAATGCAACCCCATGACTTGCATTGCAAGCAGGGACATCTAACCATAAATTTGTCTTTGTTGAATTGACATGTCTCAAATAAACCTTAGGCACTGCTGGCAATGTGTGTTTGCAAGAAAGAGAGCAAGAGAGAGAGCGAGAGAGACAAGGGCTTGTTTTCAGTTGCCCTTCTATTGCTCTTCTGTGTCCTTACATGGGCTTCATAGGAGCGTATGGCCCAAATGCTGCCTGGATTAGATAGTCACACTTATTTCTTATCCTCTCATGTTGAGTGAAGCCCAAAATTTGCCATATCAAAGATACACACTTGCTACAGTGTGAATGCTAGTGTGTGCCCTCACCTGTTTCTCTACAATCACAGCATTGCTCACTGATCCCCTATGCAAGCTTCAGTACTTATGGTTACAAGCAAAGAAGGGGAAGTGCTAATAGCTGATTACCTGTTTACGCATTATGGCATGAGCTTTGAATGCGCAGCTATAACATACATGATGATTACTGCCCCTGAGGCACAAAGACGTGTTTTTTTATACTCTAAACTGAACTACATCATGCATGACTGTAATCAGGTGATGCTTTCTGCAAACTACATGAAAGCAGTGCTAAATTTGAGGCAGTGGTTGCCGATGCTCAGCAATGGCACTTAATTCTGAACACAGACAGTAATGACAGTCCACCACATGGCAGAGCTAACTGTCTAATTTTGAGAAAAGCATAGCGACAGTGTTTAATATGTCAATATGCATTAGAAATGAATACCTGCCTTATTGCTTTGGATGACCAGCAATAGTCTGAATTGTCATACTTGTAGGAGTAAGATGGGAAGTATTTGTGTTGGTACTATCATTGGCAGAGCTGAGAGGGGCAATGGGTGGTGCAGGCTGCAGTGGCCTCCTGAGATGGACATTGGCACTTACATTTATTTTCAAACTAAGCACTGCATGAAACACATTTTCCCGAAATATAAAATAGGATCCTATTTGTCATTCTTAAGGCATAGCATATCATTGACCTGAAATCTTTAATCAGGGTGTTTTAGTGCACAAAGAAAGTTTATTCAAACAAGTGTTCTTTTCTGCAGTTTTAGGTGACCTGTGATTAGTTTGAGTGGAACTATCTAAGCATCCAACCAGCTAGAATAATCCTGTATATCTTAGATTGGCTTCATATCATTTCGATAGACTGACAAAAAAATACAAGGGTTGTGACACAATGTTGGTATATTCTATGATACCGTGCCAACTTTTTTCTGCTCTCCAGATACAAGCTATTAAGAGAACAAATAATAAATATCATGTTTTGCAGGCTCACGTTCGACATCTTGGCTGATTTAATGATTGTGAATGATACCCTAATGCAGAAATCAGTTTTAGGGTTTTATATCATATTACACAACATTGGTTTTGGATAGAGCATTCATCAACAACACCTTAGTGTTTTGTTAGAATGTACATGCCAGTTTTGTATTGCTTGCCCATAACAATGAGACTGTTGTCTTATGGTTGGTCCTTTCCCAATGACAGGCACGACCCAAGTTCTGTACCCTTCCACTTACCTGCATGTTGTTGTGTTCCTGTACTTAGTATGTATATAGTTTGTTTTTGTTAAATGGATGTGGGTTTTTTTCTCATGCGCTGTTTATGCAGGGTGTATTTTGTGTGACTTTCAAACAAACTCTGTAAGTATTGTTAGTTTCTGTGTGCTTTCTACTGTCTTGTTGTCCAAGTGTGTCTGAGTCTAACTTTTGAGGTGAAAATTGCTGTCAGCTGTGGTGGGTCCTCCTAATAATAGTCTCAACTGGGCAGCGAGCAGGTCCTCCAAAGCAGGGTTGTAGACTGAGGAACCAGAGAATGTGACTAAATGTAATATGCAAAGTTTACATTATTCTCTCTCTCTCTGTGTGTCTCTCTCTCTCTATATATATATTATATATATATATATATATAATATTTATATATTTATGTAAAAAATATATATGTGTAATGTAAAATATTATCTTTGTAGTCAGATTTTAACCTGACCTCCTGCAGCACAAAACGTTTGTAACGCTTTTGCAGACATAAAAATCTTTAATACAAAGTGACACTGCAGCTTGCAGTTAGATTCATGATATATCAACTACTTAACATAAAATCTCCTTGAGATTATCTATTCTGTACATATATATGTATAAACACAATCTTGCCCCATTCATCCGATCCCATGAGGGCCACTAGTGTGTGACATATGTAAGGAATACAGAAATAAAAATGAAATCCTTATTGTTTACTATAAGTTTATAAATCAGGTATTGATTGGCTGAGGGGGGCACTGTATATGAACAATATGTGTAACATTAGATGCATTTTTCTCTCAAGTCACTTGTTATGCTTATGGGGCATTAACTCACTGGGGTTGGAACTTGGAAGTCAGTTACTGACTTCATTCATCCCTTGCTACACAAAGTGCACATCAGCAACTCTTGTACACCTCCAGGATCCACAGCACCTCAGATATAAAGTATATGAAGGTCAACACACTCTGCCAACTCTGCACAGCCGGGGGCTCCGGGGCCTTGGGAGATTCAGCATACACAGACAAGCGTAGAAAGAGCCCCGGCAGCGGGAAAACATCACTGAAGCTGAATGTCCACAAGCAAGGCTAGCGATGTAAGAATAGCAATGGAAATCAAGATAAAGTTGAACTAACACAGGATGCAGCCAAACATCACCTGCAAACTAAGTAAAGAGGCCATGCAGCAAACAGATGCAGTGACCCAACTGGTCCGTACGCCACAACAGGAATCACCACTGCATGCACAAACAACCCGAGCCACAAGGCTTGATAATGTAGGATAGAAATATCCAGATTCCGAAAGAAATGAAATGCACAGAAAAACAGCATTTCATTTAAAGTGAGTCAAGTAAAAGTAATTCACAGACAGAAAGGGGTTAAAGCAGTGGTCGAAGTGGGGAAAAAAAAGTAGGGGAACTCTGGGCGGAGAATCCGAGCCATGGAGTTTCTGTCATCAGCAATATACACAGAGACAATCAATTTTACGTGTGTAAATCACTGTATAAGAAATGTTACATAAGACAAAGGACTACAAGATGCAGGTGTCACATGACAACCATATTAGTAGGCAGTATAGTTTAATAGTCATTGATTTGGAGAAACACAAACTCAGAATTTAAAACTTAATACCATGATTGGGGGTTCTCTTTAACCCCTTCGGTGCTCATGACGGAACGGTTCCGTCATGAGCCACGGTTGAGCTGTGCTCATGACGGAACCGTTCCGTCATGACCACGCCCGCGCAAGAAACCGTCAGCACAGCGGCGGAATTCGCGCAGCATGGAAGGGGTTAATAATCATTATTGATTTCTATCCAAATAAACACTTTTTGCAATATTAGGATAATCAAAGGCTTAGGGAAAAAAACCATAAAGCACTAGTTTATACCTTGCAGTTTGCTTGCAGCTTTTAGATGAAAGTTAATAGCTCACTGTTCTTTGTTAGGATTTTAACTTATAAACTTCAAGTAACAAAAGGATCTTACTGACAAAAGCAGTAACCCACTGACCTATTTACAATATGTGCACTTTGTGATGGTCATGGTACATTTTCTTTGCAGCAGGCACATCAACCCTCTGCGCTATCTTTCAATGAGTCAAAACTTCCACTAGACAAAACTCCGATCTCTCTCTAGGAAGAAGTTTATTCACCGGAGTTATCGTGACATTTTTATTATTGCCGAAAATTGTTGTAGGCCAGGAAGGAGGCAGTAAGTGCTTTTAAACCATAATTTTCAACGCCCCCACCCAAAGTCAGCACCCATTGCAGTCACACTGGTCGCACTGCCCTGGAGCCAGCTCTTCTCAGGGGTCCTGTGACCTCAGTGACAGTCACTGTTGCTCTAGGGTCTGCTACTTCGTAGGCCTGCCCACAAGACTGGAGGTGAACTTCAGTATGGATTATGGTGGGCAAGCCTTCAAGGTGAACCCACACTTGCCACTGCTAGGGTCCACCTACTGGTGCTAAGACACCAGGGTTTTTCCGGTTTTGCAGGGCCTTCTAAGGTCTAGCATGGGAATGTGCTCCCTCAGGAGAGTGGTCTGGAGGACTGGTCATGAAGGCTGAACCTGGTTCCCTAGTTTTAAATTCGGCAGCTCTGCCCCCAGTGCTACATACGCTCCCTCACTGAACACCATACTGCCCTACTGAGAGAAATTCACACTGCCTTCAACTACAATCCAATTTGACCTGCTATAAACAACTGGATGCGACTCAATTCAAATTACGCACTAGGCAAGAGCATTATGCTGTCTAAAAGAAAAAGTAACAACATCCTGGAAAAAGCAAACACGCATAGGGAATGAAAGATTAAATAAAGCATGTGAAATGTAAGCAGAAACAACATGGTGAACTTAACTCTTTTACAGTCATTGTTCAGAAATCAACGAGTATTTTTGCCTAAAAAACTACAGGGCCCAGAAAGGACCCATTTCAATGTCCACTGCTTATATGCTTACAAAACGTAAGCAGTATGGTTTAAAAAGACCACATTCGTGAACACAAAGCAGCCGTATAAATTTTGTTTTCCAATCCACCCATCAACCAGGTATTGCAGTACCTCCAGGTTTGGCGCACTTCCCCACCAGGGGAAAACAGCGCTTCACTGGCAAACTCGGTAAAGTGACGCTAATGTTTTTGGGGTTTAAATAAAACCAATCTGGCCACTTTAAGAACACTCCGTCTTGTTTTTTTTATTGATTTTTCATATTATGAACCTTTTATTTCCGAGGCTGCACTTTTGAATAGAAAAATGTAAAAACGGCATTTCCAGCAAAAGTTTTCTTTTTTGCATCCATTTCACAGGCGAACAAATGAACGACAGGAAGAAAGAGAGGATGAGAACCATTTCTTGAGTCACGGTTTTCGGTAAGTGAGGAGGAGTTAGACAGACAGAGAGGGAATAGGAGTAAAAAAGAGGGTGAGGGACAGCTACCGGCAGCAGAGCAGAAGCGGACACCTTCCTTGTCTCGTCTGGACAGGAAGCAACAGAAGGAGACCTTTAACTTCCCTGCTCCCCGCCTGTCCCTGAACAGCCCTAATGCCGAGCCTTCTCTAGGGCCGTGGATATTTCTCACGTCCCGGGACGCACGTTCAAAATAAAAAAGTTGGGGAACGGAAGCTATAGAATTAAAGAAGTAGGGGCACGCCATGCCCTGCCAAACCCTGCCCACTTCGACCACTGGGTTAAAGGCCAAGACCCTGCTGCCCTTCCAGCCTCCTGACCTGACTAGTTCTCCTGCACACGGTGCCCAGCCCGGCGCCGGTGGCATGAGTGCTCGGGCCTCAGACTCTGTTCATACCAAGTCTGATTTACTGCCCCACAGTGACCCACGCTCAAGAAAAAAATTTGGTTTGATACTTACTGGTTTACTGGTGGCACTGCCTTTATGAAGGGGCCTGCTGCTGCTTCGAATGATAGTGCCCGCCTCAACGTCGTGCTTTACTGGCGCTGACGCATGCCTCGTGTGTGTGTCGGACGTGAAGTGAATTTTGTTTTAAAAGGTTACGCAGGCTGCCGCAGCCCCTACCCCCCACAGAACCAACTACAGCCCAATCAGGGGCCTGCCCACCGGCAAAACGGAACTGAAGGCAAATTTGCATGAATATGGATTTTTTTATCGGCTTTCTCTGCACAGCAACACACTTATTCACTAGGAGACTCGGGAGACTGTAGCAGAGTTTGAATAACACCGCAGTGAGTGAGACAATTATATTTACTTTGACATGTATGATATGGCGTGCAGTGAGTGCAGTCCTAATGTTGATGTTAGTTGGCAGTGGGTGCGTAGACCCGGCCCTGGTAAATAAGTGCCGGTGCTAAGCACCGGAAAGCACCGGCACAAATTAAGCACTGGTCGGAACGAATAACTCATGTGGAAGAGCGACCGGTTGCTGTGGAGGAGGAGATCGAGAAACTGCATATATTTAAAGGTACACAGGAAAAACAAACACAAGATGTATGTTGGAAACTCGAGGAGTTCGAGAATCGGCATCGCCGTAACAATATCCCGCTGCTTGGCCTGGAGGAAATGTGGAAGGAGAGAACACTATGGCCTTTGTTGTAAAGTTACTGAAGGGCGCTTTTCCAGATCTCGCCCATTGGAATTGAGAGATGGAAGTACAACGGACTCATTGTTTCCCAATGTTTAAGAGAACCCGGCTTAAGGTTATCTATAAGGGGAGGTTATCTATAAGGGGAGGGTCAGAATGTTTTTCTCTGAGATAAAAGCTCAAGAATTTCTTACGGAAGTAACTGAATCACGGAGGGGGGCAACAGGGAATAATTGATGGAATGATTGATGGGGTTTCCTTTTTCTTTTTTGTTAATTGAATATGAAACTTAACTGTGTTAGTTAACATGCGCTATTAATGCCCTATGGGGCATGGGGTAAGGGAAAGTTTATTATGAGATATATTGTTTATCTGCTGCTTAGGTACTTTTTTTGTTGGAAACCTGGGGGCTGGGGCTGGAGCTTATTGATGGAATGATTTTAAGGATTTGATCATCGAGGCTAGGCAGCATCTGGTGTTAGGGGACACTCGGGGTGCGGGGAGGTTGACGCTGTCAGTGCTGGAACTTCAGCGGCCACACTTAGGTCATGCTTGACCTATTTGCCTGTAAGGGAAGTAGGGGGGTGGGGGCAGGGGGAGGGACAGGGGTGTTCTTTTGGAGGGATTTGGTGGAGGTTCAGCACAGTATGTGGTATTATGATTCGCGAGGTCAATGAAGGAGCGGCATAATTGGATACAAAATGTTTCTGTTTGGTTACCTAAGGAGATTCGATTAATGAGTATAAATATAAATGAGTGTAGGGAGAGACTAAATGAAAGAAGGGCTTATTCTATAGAAATGAGAAAATCTAAGCCATGAGTTTGCGGATTCTGACAGTTAATATTTGTGGGTTAAATGACCAAAATAAGCGGAAGAAGGTGGCAATTTGGCTGAAGTCTCTACGTGTAGATTTTCTTTGTGTTCAAGAGACACATATAGAGGGCAGCAGAGCTGGTATAATGGAGCAACTGGGGTTTAAACTTTTGGCACATACGACACAGGGTTCTCGTACTAGGGGGGTGGCAATTGTTTCCCGGAGGAATGATGTAAGGGTTCTTAGAAAGAGCGTAGATCAATGGGGTCGGTGGGTGGTGATCAAATGTCTGATAAATGGATGCAAAATTACACTCTGCTCGCTGTACGTATAAACATGTGATGACCCGGAGATGCTAGAAAAGCTAAACTCTAGTCTGGCCATGTGGTCCACCCCCATGATTATTTGCGGGGATTTTAACATCAATGGTTTGGGAGTACAGTGGGGTTTCCCAGGAAGTAAGTACCTTGGGAAAAAAAGAAAGGTTGGTCTTGCCTTAACTAATCTAGTTCGCAATAATGGTCTGATAGATTTATGGGCATATTTGAAACGGTAAACACCCAAAATATCGATTCCAAAATATCGACTACCCAGAATATCGAAGTTAAAATATAGAGTGGACAGAATATCGACTCTACAAAATATAGATAGGTCAGAATATCGAAATTGGGGTACAAAATATCGATTACCAAAATATAGACCTTAAAAATATCGAATACCATAATATCGAACTTTAAAATATAGATTACCATAATATCGAATTTTTTTGTGTGCTATGTATGGTAGTATATGTGTTAAAATGATGTATTATTGTTGTAATGTATGTTTAATTTATTTAAACAAATGAATGTTATGTAATTTAATTATTGCGTAATTTAATTCCGTAGCGGGTTGTGGGTTTATAGGGGAATAGGTTGGGAAGTAATTTAATTATGGTTAATTAAATGTTAATTATATTTATATGTTTTGATAATTAATTAATTGATAATTAATTATTAATTGGTAATTTATTTTTATTAATTGGTAATTAATTTATATTAATTGATTAATTGATAATTATGTTAATTGTATTTGTTATTAATAGGAGCGGGTTGTGGGTTTGTAGGGGAATTGGGTGGGAAGTAAATTAATTGTAATAAAGTAAATAATTAATTTTTTATTTATGTGTATTGATGATTAATTGATGATTAATTAATAATTGGTAATACATTTGTATTAATGGGTAAATAATTTGTATGAATTGCTAAATAATTTTTATTATTTGCAAAAATATTTTTATTAATTGATTAATTGATAATAATGTGAATTGTATTTTTTATAAATGGGAGTGGGTTGTGGGTTTGTAGGGGAATTGGGTGGGAAGTAAATTAATTGTAATAAAGTTAATATTAATTTTTTTATTTATGTGTATTGATAATTGATAATTAATTTGTAATTGGTAATTAATTATTATTAATTGGTAATACATTTTTATCAATTGATAAATAATATTTTTGAATGGTAATTAATTGTTATTAATTGGTAATTATTTTTAATTAACTTTTTATCAGTATTGATAATTAATGTCATCTTATATTTAAATTAAATCAGTGGGAATAGTAATTTTTACCTCTACGCTATCCAACGCTTTCCCTACTGTTGCACTGTTTGGAGTTGGAATAGTAATTTTTACCCCTACGCTATCCAACGTTTTCCCTACTGTTGCACTCACTGGAGTGGGAATAGTAATTTTTACCCCTACGCTATCCAACGCTTTCCCTACTGTTGCACTCTCTGGAGTGGGAATAGTAATTTTTACCCCTACGCTATCCAACCCTTTCCCTGCTGTTGCACTCTCTGCAGTGGGAATAGTAATTGTTACCCTCCCGCTATCCAACACTTTCCCTACTGTTGCACTCTCTGGAGTGGGAATAGTAATTGTTACCCTCCCACTATCCAACGCTTTCCCTACTGTTGCACTCACTGGAGTGGGAATAGTAATTTTTACCCATGCGCTATCCAACGCTTTCCCTAGTGTTGCACTCTCTGGAGTGGGAATAGTAATTGTTACCCTCCCGCTATCCAATGCTTTCCCTACTGTTGCACTCTCTGGAGTGGGAATAGTACGTTTTTACCTCTACGCTATCCAACGCTTTCCCTACTGGTGCACTGTTTGGAGTTGGAATAGTAAATTTTACCCCTACGCTATCCAACATTTTCCCTACTGTTGCACTCACTGGAGTGGGAATAGTAATTTTTACCCCTACGCTATCCAACACTTTCCCTACTGTTGCACTCACTGGAGTGGGAATAGTAATTTTTACGATCTCAGTATCCAACGCTTTCCCTACTGTTGCACTCACTGGAGTGGGAATAGTAATTTTTACCCCTGCGCTATCCAACGCTTTCCCTAGTGTTGCACTCTCTGGAGTGGGAATAGTAATTGTTACCCTCCCGCTATCCAACGCTTTCACTACTGTTGCACTCTCTGGAGTGGGAATAGTAATTTTTACCTCTACGCTATCCAACGCTTTTCCTACTGTTGCACTGTTTGGAGTGGGAATAGTAATTTTTACCCCTACGCTATCCAACGTTTTCTCTACTGTTGCACTCACTGGAGTGGGAATAGTAATTTTTACCTCTACGCTATCCAACGCTTTCCCTACTGTTGCACTCACTGGAGTGGGAATAGTAATTTTTACGCTCTCAGTATCAAACAAAATCTCATTTTTTAAATTACTTATATTATGTTTACATTTTAAGCTATTTTATATTATATTATGTATGTTTTATTTAATTGTTTTTAATATTTAATTAATTTTACATTATTTTTAATACATTTAAAAAATTCGATATTTTGGCTAACTATATTTTGACAGTCTATATTTTGGAATCGATATTTTAGTACTTACCTGTTTGTAGATAGGGAGTCGATATTCTGTCCCTCGATATTTTAGTGTCGATTTTTTGTATAGTCGATATTTTGTCCCTCGATATTTAGTCACTGAACCATTTGAAACCCTTAGATTCAGGTAACACTTTTTTTCAGCTCCACATAAGGTTATTTCCCGTTTGGATTACTTTTTTGTTTCAAAACAATTTATTTCCAATTCCGGTATTGAGAGGCATCCTCGGATAATGTCGGATCATAACCCGCTAGTTTTTACAGTTAATTTGCTGATGGGGAAGAAGCAAAATCTGGGATGGACCTTTGAACGGAGGTTGCTATATGATCCTGACTATGTCGTATTCATGAAGGGCTGGATTAAGGAATTCTGGGATTTTAACCAAGGGAGCACTAGTGAGGGAATAATCTGGGACGCTTTTAAAGTGGGGGTGAGAGGTGAAACTATTAGTTATAGTCTGCGTCGCCAGAAGAAGGAGCGACAGCGGGAGATGGATGTCAGGGAAAAATTAAACAAACTGGAAGAGGCTCTAGCTAGAGCCATCAGCACGGGCGGATCGATTGATGAAATAACACTACAGCTGGCTATAAATAAGGCTGAGGCGGGGGATCATTTTGCTACGAAAGCAGCAGAGATCTATCTGGCAAAAAAAGAACACTGCCATGAATACAACGAGCGGGTTGGACATACCTTGGATATAAGAGTTAGGCAAAAAATGGCAGCTGGGGAGATCTCTGAAGTTTATGATGCCGAAGGGAAAGGTTATGACAGATACATTAGGTATCCGTGAGAGCTTTAGGCTTTTCTATCAGAACCTATATGGCAAGGACCATCAGTGGCCTCTCTGGGCATTCGAAAATTCTTAGACAAAGTAGCTGTACAGAAGGTAGACCCTGCTGATAGGGAGGAACTCAAGAGGGTGTTCTCACATGAGGAAATAATCGGGGCTTTGCAAGACTTGCCATCTGGAAAGGCAGTCGGCCCGGATCAGATTCCGCTGGAGTTTTATAAAATTTTTAAGGACTCTATCGGACAAGATTTGATTGAGGTAATGCTGCTGGCTCAAAAGGGGGGGCCTGCGCCTGAGTCATGGGCGGGTGCAGATATTGTAGTTTTTTTGAAAAAAGACAAACCAGCCAGAGAGCCGGGCTCATATGGCCCTATCACACTAATGAACAGCGACGTTAAAATCTTCTCTAAGGTCAT
Organism: Triturus cristatus; assembly: GCF_964204655.1. Classification (NCBI taxonomy): domain Eukaryota; kingdom Metazoa; phylum Chordata; class Amphibia; order Caudata; family Salamandridae; genus Triturus; species Triturus cristatus. The sequence goes on from NC_140594.1 coordinate 887,936,485, forward strand.
GGCGACACGATTAAATGGCATACTAAAGAAAACTATTCACCCCTGTCAACATGGGTTTATAATGGGTCGTGGAACCACACAGCATGTACGGCAGGTGATTACACTCTTTGACGCAGTGGAAGTCTCAGGAGACCCTATGGCTGCTTTGTTATTAGACGCTGAAAAGGCATTCAATAGGGTCTCCTGGGACTTTCTGTGGGAACCAATGAGATGGTTTGGCTTGGGGGAGGGGTTTATTAAATCCATTCAAGTGCTTTATCTGGCACCCACAGCTCACCTAAGGTTAAATGGTAACTACACTCTGCCTTTTAACATCCAGCGGGGGACACAGCAGGGTTGTCCATCTTCGCCCCTGCTATTTGCTATCTACATAGACCCCTTAATAAGGCTATTCAAGGCTAACAATGGAATTTGCCCAGTTGTATGTCAGGGTGTGGAGTCTAAAGTCCTTGCCTATGCCGACGATGTGGCCATTATCACCGCGGATCCACTCTCGGCGTTGGCAGCAGTCGAGGTAATAGCACACGAGTTTGGCACCTACACAGGGTATGCACTTAATAGATCTAAGACTCAAGTAATAAAGAACCGATTTGTCAACTTCGAAGATCCCCGTGTTACAGAATCGGCAATGTATTTAGGTATAAGGATTATGTCTGATTTAGAAAACTTGGTGGCTAAAAATATTGAGCCAGTAATCAGGAAGGCGAGAATGGATTTCGACAGATTGAACAAACTTCACCTGTCTTTTGTTGGATGGTGTAACGTCGCTAAAATGATGTTTTTACCAAAGATTTTGTATTTGTTTAGGGCGATCCCATTGGAATTTCAAAAATCCTGGTTTAATATTTTAGAAGGCTTAGTTAATCGATTCATTTGGGCACATGGGAAAACTAGGAGGGCTCTTCATTTTATGTCTTTGCCACAGGAGAAAGGGGGGTTTTCAGTTCCTTATTTTCGATGCTATTACTGGGCAGCCACTCTTCAATATATGGGTATTTTGGTTCGGTCATTCCCTGAGGATATGGATGGGTAAAGAGAACTCCCTTATGTTTACACAAGCTGTTATTGGGGGAATATGCAGAGAACTGTTTCTGGAAATTCACGGAGCCTACACGGAGTTACTACAAGAGGACAGAATTCAAGACTCTGTTATCTGCTTTTAAGATCTGAGGGGCTCTAAAAAAGAAGATTGGTTTGGGGAGGATTAATCACTACACTTTGCTTTATAAAAACCCCACCCTTCCGGAAAAAATAAATTCTGACGAGGTCATGGCAGGATGAGCAATAAAGGGAGTCCGAAAGGCTGGTGATCTAATCAGGAAGGAAGGGATTCGCCAATTTAGAGATATTCAGCTGCAGTTCGGGCTGGAAAAGGGTCATTCTTTTTAATATTTGCAGCTGCATAGCTTTTTGGTAAAAAGGTTGGGGGGGTTAGTGGGTTTAATAGCAACTTAATTATTGATATCATTCAAGATAGTGCTAAGGGTACTATCAGGTTAATATATGCAGAATTGATCAGCTTAAAACAAGATGACCTAGCTAAACATGAGAATAAATGGGTGGAGCGCGTGGGGGCCGCTCCAGATGTATTTACAAAATCCTTAGAGCTAGGCCGGACAATTTTGTGTTCTGCCGGGCTTCAGGCGCAACATTTTAAAACTGGTTTTTCTCTATATTATACCCCGGCTAGATTAGCACAGTGGGGGGGCAGTGGGGGGGGGGGTGTTATCAGGGATCACCTGCCCACGGTGTGGGGGGATGGCAGCTGATCTCGTACATATGTTTGCAACTTGCCCACGTCTGGAAGGTTTAATGGAATCTATTATGGAATTTTTAGATCGGTCACTTGGGCTAAAAACTACATTAACCCCCGGACTACTTTTGTTGGGAATAAGCAATTTAGAACAAAATGAGAGGTCTTATCAATTTCTTTTCGTTGCTATGGCTGTCCTAAGGATTAATATTGCTTCTGCTTGGTTAGACCGTCTCCCCCCCACCTTTCAGCAATGGCTTTCGCGGTTACTCTCTATATATATATTGGAAAGAGCGATTTACGAAAGGAAGGGCAAGAAATCGAAGTTGTTAAGACGTAATATCTGGGCTCCCTTAGCAAGATGGAAGGAATCAGAATAACTGATGGGCATCAGGGGAATAAGCTAAGCACGATGCTGGAGCTAATTGGATTTGCTTAGCTCCAATGTATGCTCCTATGAATTGAGACCTATGCCTTTTATTTGTTTTGTTTTCAATTCCTTTTTTTTAACTATTTTTTGTTTATCTTGCATGACCGCTTCCATTTAAAAACCTTGCATTTTTGTAGCTTCTATTTGGTTGTGTTTACTGTGCTGATACCTGTGGGGGAAAAAATGTAAAAATGCAATAAAGAAATATATTTAAAAAAAACAAAACAATGTTACTATACAATTGCTGAACATTGGCCATGAAAAGAAGTGACCAATTTAGGCGCAATAGGGCTTCAACCATGCCAGATTTTAACAACACCCTAATAAGAATAAATGGGTACAATGGGCCTGATGCACAAAGAATGTCATGTGACTTACATTTATACTGCTCTTGCATTACTACGGGATCCAACAGTAAACCAAGAGAGTCGCAAAAGTAAGTCACACCTACTCATAGTAAAATCCTTGAAAAGTGGGCCCAATTAATTTAAACGAAACTCAGTTATACAGTCATTGTTTATCTTTAACCCCTGGCACGAATCCGTATCTTGAGGCCCAGGACGTACGTTGGACACCTCTGCCCTATATCCAAGCTAAAATCCATGCCCATTCCTAATATGATGGAAAGCTGCATGTAGTCAAGGCTTCAAGAAAATAAGCTACTAGAGAGAAATCCTGATGTTGCTCATCGTTTGAATGCAAATTCTTCAGTATCCTTTGTAGGAAAATAAATGTAAATCTACATTTTAAATGGTATTTACTATTATGTTTTACCTTATTGTTGTGTATGACTTTTTCTATTACTACATTAAGCATTCACGAGGAAAATCAGTTAAAACAATGAGGGAATCAAATGGTGCTGTCATGTAATTTTGATACCCATTATTTTTTTACCACTCCTTTGCTAACCATTTCACATTTCACATTTAAAATGAAATGCACAATAGAGCTTTCCGCTCTCTTTGACAAATCATTTAAATTTAAATTAAAAAATATGTTAATTTCCTTCATCTGGTATTCCCCCCGTTATGTTTTTGCAAAAGCAATTTGTGCAAAACTTAATAATAGATGAATCCGAATTGCATGAGAAAGCAACTAATTCAGATTTTATATAATGCAATATTTACATATTATTGAATTACTCTTCCTTTTTTACAGAATATAGAGAAAGCTGCTTGTGAGTGGATTGATGGATAAGCATTTAGGAGTATGCTCTCAGTGTAATGCAAAACATTTCTTGTCACATTGCACCCACTTGCAATAAAATTGCATTTCCCACTCACATTTGGAGAGTGCAGAAAACATGTTACATTGTGAAGTTCCCTGGTTGGCAGGTGGCTGATAAATAAGCAAAATGAGGTACAAAGCTGAATAATGGAAGCCAGTGGCGTAGCTAGATCTTTGGCTGCCTGGGGCGTGTGCTGACAAGATTTCTCCATTTGACCTGCAGCGGCCACATTGAAGTGCGGGTGCAGTGCTGGTGATTGCTGCCCGAGACGGCAGGTAAGAGCGGGGGTAGGCTGCCGCCCCCAAAACTTGGGTCGCCCAGCGTGGACCCCCCCTTTGACCCCCATTGCTACGCCACTGATGAAAGCATATCATACAACATTTGGTGGCACCTGCACTCACAAAAACTCAAAGCGCTCAAGGGTTAACCCTCCAAGAGGGGCCCTGCCCTTCAAAGGGGCCCCATTCATCCCAAGGAATATCTGTCAGATATGGGAGACACGTTCTGCAGGGGGGAGCATCATTTTGCGTAACTTCACTGTGTACCTGATGAATTGACTGTACAGATAGGTGACTTTATTGCTCTGGTTTTTGCTTTGTTGTAACAAGTTGCCTTCCTTTTTCTGTGCTTATTTTTCTTTACATTAATTTAATGTAGTGCAATTGACTCTAACTGTTATAAGTACGTCTCACCTTAGCTTTTTCAAGTAAATAAAAGTTGCTCTTTATTTTTAAATATCAAGAAGTTGGGTGGTGAGTCGTAGGAAGGTGGCACCTCAGTGAAATACACAATACATTTGGTCATTCATACAAGTAGGGAATGCAGTGCTAATGGGGTAGGGAGAAGTACCCCACTCCCTAAAATATAGTTAAAGACAACATAGTAATAAATAAAAAACCCTCAAGCACACGTAAAACAAACAATATTGATAATAAAATTCAAAGATGTAACAGTTGTCTTCTTCTTTAGTTGATCTTTTATTTTAGAATTCTCTTGTTTGATTGTTGAAATCGTTTAGCCTCATAAGCCAACACATGTTTCGTCGCTCCCAGGTAAAATATCCTGCATCTTTCTCAGGACTATACACTCGTTTAAAGTTCCTTCAGATTGGTTGTAATTCTGTCCCGCTCTATTGTCGACATATGCAAATACTATTCTTTATCATTAACTTGGTATAGGTCAGTATAGATTATTCACTTTGCCGGTCCACAGGTAAATTGCTCCATATTTGTGATTTATCGTTTGAGAGTGTAACCAATCGGGTATGGTGTGTCAGTCTGTGTGTGACTTGCAGCAAGTACGCTGTGTCCCCACACAGACTGACACACCATACTGCATTGGGTAAAGTCGACAACAGAGCGCGACGGAATTACAACCGTTCTTAAGGAACTTTAAGAGTATATAGCCTTAAAGAAGTTGTGGGAAATTTACCTGTGAGCGATGAAACACGTGTTGGCTTATGAGGCTAAAAGATTTCAACAATCAAACAAGAGAATTCCAAAATAAAAGATCAAATAAAGAAGACAACTGTTACATCTTTGAATTTTATTATCAATATTGTTTGTTAGCGTGTGCCTGAGCTTTTTTTTATTACTTTATTTTTAAATTGTTTCGGGCATTTATCTCAATTGACTCAGCACTACAGAACGTTGGAAATGTTTTTTTTATTATATTTACAAATACTATATAACCTACTTGTGATGTATATGATTTTTTGCATATATTATCATTTTATAGACCTGCAGTGAACTTTAAAGTATAATATTGTGTTCTGTCTAACCTCATAATTGATTTTTGTATTACGATTATCTTTCATCCTTGAAAGGGCGGGCGGCCTATGTTAGTGAAACAAATATTTGCTGCTGGTTATAAGTTTGTAGTGTTTTTCTGGACCTTTTTTTTTTATTATGATCATTTCTCCGTGGCTAAAAGTTATAAGTTTATATTTTTCTCCTGCGGGCTCTGACTTTATTCTACTATGGTCTTTATGTGAAACATATTAACTATCCTTCTTGCGGCTAATAAAATGTAAAACAAAATTGAAAATAAAATGAGGGCTGATTGTTTTGTGTTTATACTATTCTACTGGACCTTTACTATATTCTATTATGGACTTTGTGCCTATAAGTTATAATTCGCTTTAGGTGATGGTCGTGGATTTTGCTGACTGCCAGTGTAAAATGAAGAGTCAGGCTTAACTCACTCACAGATCAGGTATGTGCATCTGAATATTTGATCAAATTTATCAATACACCACCTCGGTTTACACTATTAGTATGACAAAGACCAATAATGCCCATGTAAATCTACAGTTTGTGGTAGTTGAAGGAAGTTCGACAAAGTGCCAGGTCTGGATAAACTACCAGGGGACCTCTTTCGGGGGGAACCAAAAATATGGGCATCTTACCTATGGGTCTTATTTAATGCTATTATAAATGGCATGGAGCTCCCAGATACCTGGCTTGGGGCAGAAATTGTCCCAGTCCTTAAAAAGGGTTCACCCCTTCTACCCACTAATTATAGGTTGATCAGTTTGATCGACGTTACCCACAAATTGCTTGCACGGGTACTCCTTGACCGCCTTCAGGCGCGAATGGAAGAACAAGAGATCTTGAGCCCTTTCCAAGCCAGATTCAGAAAAAACACCTCTACCATCGACCAGATATTTAGACTTCAACTTCTTTTTCTGGAAAACTGTGAAAATAGAGAGTGGCAGCCTCTACCTAATATTTGTGGATCTGAAGTTGGCTTTTGATCTTGTGCCCAGGGCCACATTATGGGTTGTACTTAGAGATCTGGGGATCCCCCCACCTCCTTAGCATTCCGATGAGACTGCATGAAGGCAATTTTGCTCAAGTGAGGTATGGAAAATTTGGGGAATTAACCCCCAGCTTTCTGGTCAATAGAGGGGTACGGCAGGGATGCATGCTAGCACCTACTTTATTTTGCTTATTCATTAATGCACTGGTTGACCATCTCAGGAAGGTTAAGGCTAATGATGCCCCCAAGATAGCATCTAGTAAGGTTCCAGCAATGATGTTTGCTGACGACACTCTTTTACTTTCAAAGTCACCTATGGGAATCCAGCGTGTCCTCGATAGCTTTGTTGCCTTCTGTAATACCAGGGGGTTGGAGATTAATACACAGAAGACCAAATTTATGGTCTTCAATCCTGCCAACAAGTCTTGCTCTAACCCCTGTTTGAATGGCACTATGCTTGAAAGAGTTTCAGTCTTTGACTACTTAGGTGTCACCTTGACAGAAAACCTGGAGTGGGGGCGGCAAATGGATAAAGCAAGCCTTAAGCTCACTCAGACCGTAGGATGAATTGTAAAAATGTACAGAACTTCCCACCACAAACCAGCTGCGGCAATAGCTGAGATCTACAAAGTACAAGCAAGGGGTGCTGCATTATATGGGGCAGAATTATGGGGGCACTGCACCGCTAGTAGCCTGAACAAGGTAGACAACAACTTTATGAGGCAGTTGTTAGATCCCCCTAGCACTCTCCTCATCCCCCTATGCCTGGACCTGGGCATTAGGCCCATGGGGGAAGAGATCAGCCGTAGACCATAACTTTCTGGCGTAGATTGTGGGTGACCCCAGAACTGGCGGCCTATCGATCTGACCTCAAAGAGCTATTGAGCTTACCGGATAGCAGTAAAATACCTTGGTTTGTATACATAAAAGACGTCTGTAACAGGTTGGGCAAAACAGGCTTATGGAGTAATCCTGAAGAATCGTGCCTCCTAATTTCACGGTCAGAATTGGTAAAATTCTTTACGAGGCATAAATTTGCTGACATTCAGGAAAGCTTGTCCTCTGGCCGTTTGACAGCCGAATTCCTAAAAAATAAAAAACGAGTACATTAAAGCATCCTTCCTGGATGATATCCAACCAACTCTGGCAAGGAAATTATATGTGCAGTTCAGATTTGGGACTCTACAGCTCCGTGCCTTTTCGAACAAATGGTCCAAAGCTCTACTTGGAGGGTGCCCTACCTGTAATTATAAGGAAGAGACAGAGTTACATGTCTTTTTTTTCTGCCCTGGCTATAAATTGCCTAGACAGTGTTGGCTTCTTCAACTCTGCAGGAATCTAGGTTTCGTACACTGTGCAGAGGCATTTAGAGTCCTAAAGTACGACACACATGCCCCCACTGTCTTTGCTGTATCTCGTTTTTAGGTCTCGCCTGATCCAGCGCTTGCGCTGATCTGGCGAGATATTTTGTATACAGGCTTTTCGAAGTGCTGCCGTGGCCTAAAGCTTCAGTGCACGTGAACGTGCACGCGCGCAGCGCCATGTGTCTTTCCTAGCACGCGATCGTAATCGTGATCGCGATCACTTTCACTTTCGCGCCGCCAAAGCTTGTTAAATGTAGCATCCTACTCCTGGAACAAAAAGCTATAAAAAGCAAAACAGCCTCACCCGGGTCGAGTCTGAAAGGTTAAACTAGCATAGCAGCGAGGTGGATGATAGTTACACCTGTTATTTAGAGCGCCAAGAAGCTGCAAGACTCTGGGCATGATTTAGAGCGGGGTGCACGATACTCCGTCCAAATCGTGTACGGGATATCCGTCACTTATTAGTAAAGTAGAATGCACGTGCATTAGGATATACCCGTCTGCCAATTCCATACTCTAAATCAGGCAGTCTGTCACCAAGCGCTATAAAAAAGGTGTATAAAATATTTATAGAGTTTCACGGGCACCTGCGTCATAGCTACCTGTCTTGGAGTAATAATGAGCGACTGGTTCCTTTTCATCAAACACGTTAGAAATGCTCGACGTTGTAAGCAGTGAATCTGTAAGCTTTTAGTTTTCATCGAGGAGCTGCAGTCAGCCGAGGCGCGGTCAGACCTCCAAGCAGAGGGAAAGGAGGTGCTGCCAGAAAGCGGCATCTCACCCATGGCTTTCCCAGGCTGTGGATGGTCTTAATTTCTCAAGCCTTTCCCTGGAGGGTTAATTCTGCTGAGTAAGGAAGCACGATGCTTACTGTGCATCCTGGCATTATTGGGGCATCGCTTTACTTTTGCATCGGACTGAAATACACTGCACTCTGGGTCATGGGGACGGGTGGCCACCGTGGCCTATTAGCTGAGCAGTCTGAGAACTACATTCTAATTCCTGCTTCCCCTCGAGAGCGCGTTGTGTGAGTGACCCTGAACGAATCACTCAATCAATGGGTGCGTCATTTCCTTTATCCGTTTTTATTTTGTTATGAAAACATTGTTGTTCCGTGTCAAAAAATAAGTTAAGGATGCATTTAAGAATATACTTTGGAATGTATTTGTGAGTGTGTGCAAGAGGGTATTGTTAGGGCGTTGGGAGACTGATGGAGGACACTGGGGGCCTTTGGTCTGTGCTGAAATGTATATTGCCATTGATGGGTGGCAGTCATGGGCGGTTGATGGCAAGATAGCAGGCACCAGAGGGAAAATTTAACTGTGGGGCATTAGTAAGAAATGATTGATCATTGATTCCCACTTTAAGCTTTCCTAAATATGGTCTTTGTAACTTTACGGTTGTGGGAACAGATTTGTTCCCACTTTTGTGCCCGGCTTGCATCACAACAGTTGAGGTGACAAACCCAACTAAAAAATACAATCTCGACTGATCTATCATAACTAATTCTCTTAATAATATAGCTCCTCCATAATCTACGTGACAGCGTTCTGTAAGTAAATATGCACCATGGTTCAGTGATAAACTTCGCTCCCTAATGAAAGCACTGAAAAAGACAGCGAGAGTATGGAGGCAATCTAACTATCATTCTAATATAATGCACCATCAGTTATTGTGCATGCCATCAGCTGCTTCAGAAAGTGTCTGTGGAGGAAATAATGCCCCATCATATGTTATCATGTCTGTAAACATGGCACACCAATTATTGTGCCAGTTATCCTACCCCATTAGTAATTTTACATGGAACAATATCACAACAGTTACAGTGCATACAATTTTGCTCCTTTCCACTTATCTTTGCTATAAATGATGCATTACAGTACATTTAAAATATCGGTATGCTATAGAGCAGTTGGGCGGTGCGCCGCTCACTCCATACAGGGGCTGAATTTCACCCCGTGTTTCCCAGTACGCTAATGAACAAAACATATTAAAACATAAAAAACTGCAGCTAATATATATGGTATGCTATAGGGCATTTGTGCAGTGTGCCACTCTCCACATACAGGGGCTTAATATCTGCATTTCTCGTTGGTCACGTGCTTTCGCTTCACTTTTGGTTATTATCTGCTAATGAAATTTATGGCCTTTCTAGTCGCTGCCGCCCTTGGTTAACCTAGTTGGATTTCTGAAATGGGTCACCCTATTCCAGACCCTTTGTTTTACTTTATCAGCAACCAAGCTCCGTGTCTTGTGTTGGTTCTCTTCGCCCCCGTGCCTCCTGCCAGCTGTTTCTGCTTGCTTTCCCACTGCCTGCCACCCCACCCTACCCTCTATCCTGCTTTACTACCCATCATTCATCCCTTGTTTTTCTGTGTTTTTTTTTATTATTGTGAAAGCTTTTTAAAAAGCACTGATGCGCACTGCTCGGAGCTAATCGGAAAACTCTCTGGTGCTCCACACAATAAACAAGCATTTGCAATGCAATAGGTCTCGCATTTATACGAGTTTGAGCTATTGGCATTGTAAATGACAATGATTTTTATTTAAGTTTGGTTTTTTAAAAACATAAATAAAAGGCACTGTCATTTACAATGCTAATAGCTCAAACTCTCGCAAATGCGAGACCTATTGCATTGCAAATGCTTGTTTAACTTCAGTGTGGCGTGTATGTTGGATTTTTCTAAACCAGCCATTACGGCCCTAGAAACTCGTATTGTCTGTTTGCTTTTATCATCTTTGTATCTATTCCTTACTTTTTAATGTTTTAATGATAATATCTTTTGATGAAATACGTGTTTACACCCCTGACTGCACCGTACTATACATGCTTCGGTTCTAGTGATTCCCAGACAGTTTGATTTGGAAGGGTTGAAATATGACTTGCTTAGGCTTATCCCATGGAAGATCCCAAAATGCACTTCATTATCACCAAATGTGTCAAACTCTATAGTTATTTATTGGGACACTTTTAGCATACTCTTTTTTTATATGAACTCATTTTATGGTTATTTATTATTTATGGTTCACTTGTGTATACTACCTCAGGAGACGTTTTATGACTATGTACTTTTATGGTCCACAAGACCGAAATAAAGTTATGGAATGGAATGTATTCAACATCACAGTTAAGGGCTTTTCTACCCACTTGACAGTGCAAGTTTGCTTAGCATCAAAAAGGAGTTATGTAATAAACGCATCATGATTGGAAGTTGTAACTGTTACGCCAATAACATCAACACACACAAGAACAATCATTTATCAAATGCTTGAATGGATTAAAGTTGACTTGCGTGGTCACTTCAGAGAGCCATGATGAGGGACACACCTGGGATTGGATTCTGATCAAGAACATCCATTCAAAAGATTAAGGTCCAAATTTGAGGTTTGTTGAAATTCAGTGACTCTTGGATATCTCTAATGTTGTCATTTTATGGGAAATCAAATCAGTAAATAAATTATAGCCCTTAAATATATTCATGAAAAAAATATTGTCCCGGGCTATCTGTTTGCAGAGAAGGACTTCACAGCAAATGTTGACTAGCTGGTAAAAATAGTGAAGCCAAGCTGGAATATATTTGTGAAGAATTACCTCAGTTAAAAAGGAAAAGATGCCAAAAAACACCATCCCAAATCTAGTTCAGTGCTGAACTGCATAGGTTAAAGGCTTAATTATCATGGCTAGCTATAAAATGGCAAAATGGTGATTACCAGAATGGAAGAAGGAACTAAAAAGTCTGGTCAGGCAATAAATAAAGAACATTGTGCAAGCCCAGAAAGAGTATGATTTTAAATGCATGCAGTTGGCCATCGTGTCTTTCACTGAATTTTATAATTTACTCCGAGATTTAGGGACTACAAATAGAAAAAACCCAGAACAAACCCTTCTTTTTTTATATAGTCTGTCATAAATGTGAGACTTTATGGCTGATAAAAGTGTAAATTTAGGCAAAAAATATCTGTGATGACTGGAGGACAAAATTGTGGCGCCTAAGATGCCGGAGCTCCTCCTGAAATAGATCCATTTGGTGAAAGTGAAAATTGCCCTACATATGTTTTCTAACTTTTCACCAGTCACTTAACTGAATTATAAATGTTTGTCAGTGCTTACAGACATTGTTATGTGTCCTATGGATCACATACCACCAAAGATAATCATAGGCAATGCAGTGCTGTTTGTACAATGTTAGTTGTGACAGTCTATACACTGCTCTCTTGAGAATGGACTTAGGCCAACCCGCTAAAATAAGCCTGGTTAGCATGGAACAATTAGATCTGGCTGTCTCCAGCTTCAGTGCCAAATTGGCTTGTAGGGTTAAAATATTTGAAATCATTGTTACAAAGCAATTAGGCACACACATGGAAGAGAAGCTCTTCCTTGGAGGCTGGCAATCTTTCTTCTAAAGTGGAACAGGTACTGCGGCGGCACTAATGGATATTAAAGAGCATCTACTGGGCAAAGGCCACATTTTGCTAATTGGGATGTCGGATGTATCCATGGTTTGGATATTATATGCCATTTCTTTGGAAATAACACAATCAATAGAGAAAATGGCGGACCTTATGGTTAAATTGTATGGATCCCTTTTGAAAAAATATTCTGTGAGCATGACTATCCAAATAATGGAGTTTTGCGATCACCAGGTGTGGTTATTGACAGTCTTGGGGATACAACGGCTTGTTACCACAGCTCACTGGAAATTAGGCTTAAGTCTCTTTGAACTTCTCAAAAAACAAAAGGCATTAAATCATGGATGGACAAGAACTGGCTAAATCTAAAGACAAGCAAAGCAGAGTTGATGCTAGGGTCTGATATGGCTTCATAAAGTTGACTCTTGTTAAAATAAACATTCTGCAAATTACTTAGCATCCACAGGTAAATACTGAGTAAAAATAATAATCTTAAAATTCTAACTTTGATTTGGGTAGAACATAATGAAACTCCAAACACAATCATAACTGGATTTGAGGCTGGACCATTTCAGGGCCCTATTTGTGCACTTTCCGAAGAAGGCTGCACAAGATTCAGGAATCAGATGCTAGAATTATTAAAAGAACACCTAGAAGACAATATGATAACTTTACTCATTTAGACTGCACTTTAAGTTGGCAAAAACTGGATCTAGATTCCAAAGAGGAATGTTTAGAGCTTACAGAATCAAGAAATCACTATTATCCCAGGATTGTGGCCCTATAAATCAGTTTTCTGACCAAAAAGCCTCTTTCAGAGCCGCATGGCTAGCACTAAATGGAGCCACAATATGTAGTAATGTGCCACTGCAGCTAAGATAAGAAGAGCATCTGCTAAACTGTTAAAACAAAAAAATAACCCTCTTGTTTCCTAGGCAACCTTTAGACTCCAGAGCAGATGTTCATTGAAAGGCCAGAATCTGCATACAAGACGGTTTAGGCGCTATAAAAATGCATATTCATATTCAAATTGTCATAATCAGATGAAAAGTGGCAAGTATAACAATCTGTCAAAGAGGTCAGCACAATTTGTGTTTTCATTTTAACCAATAAAAATAAGCAAGACTTCAATCAAGGTGATGGGTTACTTACATTACCCATGAGATGATAATTTGCACAAAGGTGACATTTAGCACTTTGTTGCATACTGGTAAAATGTGCTATTTTGATCCAATTGTTTCTTTTGAGGTCAGAGCTGTTGTGCAGTAGCAAAAATCAATGTTCATGTTTTGTCTACACATACAGAAGTCCAAAACAGAAAACAGGGCAACGGTTCCTTAGTGTATCATAGTGCTAAAAAGCCCCCTGTGAAAATTAGCTCACATAAGCAGTTTATGCGATTATGTCACCTGGGGTTCAAAACATTTGCAATCCAACCTACCTCATCAATATCCATTAGGTAAGTTACAAATTGCGACTTCATTGGTGGGCATCACAGTGAAGGTGACCTGCTGGGGGCAGTATACTGCCAAATCTCTGATCACTTTTTAAATAGCTTTGTTTAAATGCAGGCCATTTTTCTTAAAGGGAATGGAGTTGTGTTTAAAAAAACTTTGAAACTTTTTGATAAAAATGTTGAGAGTAGACTGTGGACCCCTGGGTCCCTGCCTCCTACTCATTAAACAAATTCTTTTATATTCACAAAAGGGATTGTGATAGGGTTACCATCCCAACTCTGGTATCTGTAACTTTTCAATGGTTTGCAACCGCAACTGCTGTTCCTCATAAATATTTTGCTAAAATAAAATATGGCACATTGAAAATAAAATGGTTTACAACTGCTTTTCAGTCCTAGACCATTGACACCAATAAGTAGTGAATCCTTATGCATGCCTACGTCTGTTTTTAGGAGTTGGAAAAAAGCTATGTCTCCTAAAATGAGCTTTAGTACATTGCAAAAAGCAATTATGCAGTATCAGACCCTGAATCAGAGCATTTGCGACCACAAAAATGCTTGATATATATGGTCCACAAGTCTTTGAGAGACAAGTGAAGAATCTGTTCACAGTGTTTATCAATGGCTACAGTTCCACAAGTGTTAACCTCTTCAATGCCCATGACGAGATAGTCTCGTCATGGAGCACGGTTGCGCTGTGCCCATGACGAGACTATCTCGTCATGGACCTCGCCCGCTAATGAAAGGCCCGGCACAGGAGGGGGAAAGGGCGGGGCACTGAAGGGGTTAATGTCAGTAATTATATATTGCCCACAATATCTTTAAAATTAACTAGGTCAATGCTTGCAAAATGTCTTGTGCAGACCTATATTCGGATATCTTCGGGTCCTTTATGATAACAACCACATTTCAATTTAAAGAGGTAATCCAATGTAGAATAAAAAAAAACAATTGTGTTATGATTCTCTGGGTGTGCCCTTTAAAGCAAACAATGAGTGACTTGCAAAGAAAGTTTTAAGTATTTGCACTCTTAAGTGTGGAAGTGTATTACCAAACTACACCCTACACCAAAATGGGTACTGCTGGTACCTTTTACTTTTGTGCTGCAATCACAAAGCATTGTGGCCCAATTTTCCTGTAAAATTGTGTTCAATAAAGTTGCTAAGTGCACTTAACCCGGTTAGTGGCTGGGGAGGTCAAGCTTTGACCAGGTGTGATAAACTAAATATACAGATTCGCGAGCAAACAGGGGTTTGCACAGGGATTGGTAAAGAGTAGGCTGCTCAAATGGGAGTCAAAACTTAACTTCAGATTTGTAGTTTATTCTTTGAAGCGATTCAGCTGAAAAGAGCATTTATAACTATCAATCGCTCACTGACTCCAGGTATAAGGAACCACTGCTAATGCTAAATAGGTTTGGATCTCTTGGAGGACTTCTTCATACCTCTTTGTGGAAGATCATGTCAGACCCATCAGTACTGAGCTCAATCACTATTCACTGCTGAAATCATTGTCTCAAATGCTTTCAATCTAAATTTAAGTTAGAACATTACATTTAGTCACTGCTTTCTAAATATACAATGCAGAACCTTAAAATCTTTCTTTTCTGAAAAGTGTATCCTAAGACTTACTAAATTCTTAGGAATCTCACAGTTGGTCTTTTTCAGATGATTCAATTTGAGCGAATGCCCCTAACTGACCTCTTACAAAAGTAATAACAATAGATTTAAAAACTTGTTTTTGCTCTCTTCTCATCCTATATCTCTTTGAAATCTCATGCTTGGCATTAAACCTGCTGCCGGCTGCCTTTGACATGTTGAACCACAAAGAGAAACATTTCCCATTGATCAATGAGGAGCGACCACCCTCACTCACATATGACTGGTTGGAAATCCAATATGGCTGCTGGCAGGATTGAGGCTTCTGCCTGGGATGCGGATTCCCATGCCGATCAACCAGCAGAGCTCCATTATCACTGCTCATTTCCTCGTAATTTCCTGTACCCAGCAGTTCTGGTCATATTGACAGGTAAAAAATCATGATCCGCTCTAAAGATCTGACAAATTACACGCTCTTAAGGAATGAAGCAGAACGTGTTGCCTCCTGTACTTTCTCCTTAATAGTAACTTGAGGCTCCTGTTTCTCTATGGGTATATGGTGTACAGCCTATTTTGCTGAACGTATACAAAACACTGATAAAAGGTTGATTGCTACTCGTCATGAATAATAGCATTAGAGTCAGTCTGTCATGTGAACCTGCCACTGGTCATCAGGCTGATTACATTGGCTGTCAATCAAACCCCATAGGTTTGCGGGCTGAGGGGAGTAACATTGTAGGTGCAGATTAACACAGAGGCTAAGTAATGGCAGTGTAAAAATCAATGAGTAGCTGGACACGATTTGCTGTAAGCTGCCACTTTTACAAAATGCAATAATGTGCTTTTTTAACACGTACAATGCCAAGGATAAAACATCCTGATAAGATTCTAACTTCGCACCAGAATCAAGCTTTATAAATGCTTCTCACATTCTGTGAGATTCTAGATAACAAACTGCAAATGGGGTGAAAGAGGGTGTTTGTTTTTTTAAAAATCTGAAAAAATATCCTAATGTCTCTTGCCTTTGGTTAATTTTCCATCCAGAATCACCATGTCTGTCTTCACAGTTGTGGGCTGGAAAAATGCATGGCAAACTTTAATATGACGTAGAAGCCCAGTGGGAGTCAGACCCCAGATCAGTGGTGGCTTGTAGGTCATGGTGGTGGGGTGAGGGAGTTAAAACAAAAAGACTTACCTGCTCGTTGCCGGTCACCAGCCTCTTCTCCGTCCTCGCTGTTGTGCTGCCTCCCGGCAACAACCAGGCTCCCCTAAACCAATCACGACGCTACTGTCACCATGACAGCACCGTGGTGATTGGTCAGAGCGCAGTGGTTCAGTGCTCAGACGGGGACTGACAGCCTGTTCTCCGGCCAGGCTGTGCATTACAGCCCGGTGGTGAACATGCAAAGTGTGCATGACTGTTTGGCCGGCCTTACCAATGACTAACAAACAAAAAATGGCTTTAGGATCTAAGAGCTCTGCCCTTGTACACACCGCTAACTTTTTTCTTTCTCCAATCATCCATTTTGACCTCAGATGAGACCTTGCACTGATAAATCTGCAGCTAGAACTATCTATTCATGAGCAAAATAGCAATTTTACCTGTGCTGGAATAAAATGAAGCTAAAGCACGTATTCTCTAAATCTATTGCCATATGATATGCCAGGCACCACAGCATCTGCAATAGGTGACTCAAGGTATGAACTAGACCTTTTCATTAAAAGATAGGGATTATTCTTTAATGAGTGGTTGGTTATTTTATTTAAATTAAAACCCTAATTCATAAATGTCAAACAATTATGGCCATTTACTCATCCAATTTGTTTGCGATTAATAGAGACTGCATAGTGTAATTGTAATTTGTAATTGTATTTATATAGTGCTTACTACCCCTGATGAGGCGTTGAAGTGCTTTTCGGCAAGTAGCATGCTACTCCTAGCTTGACAGATTTATGAGAGTTAAAAGGTTTCCTTAAATGTTTGCTATTTTTTGTTACATTTAAAAAATGTATATTTAGTTAACTAATCCTTAGTATTGCTTGTACGCGTATGGGTTATGGTAATATTCCAGAGTTTCTGGAGTAGTAACTTGAGAGGGGGTTAAATATTTCCCTTAACTGTATGTTTGCTTTGTTAATAAAATCAGCATGTAACTCTATTTGCCATCGGACTGCTTTGTTCAGCCTCTGCTATTAAGCATGACCTTTTCTGCAATTCAAAATGCTATGTCCTTTTCTGCTTAGTGATCTCTGCATTATTCCATTTATTTACAACTTTATATCCTTAGATTAGTGTCAAACGTTTTATTGTTATAAGTAAACACATATCATTGTCAACAAACAGTGACCACGAGGACTTTATTCTGCATATGTGAATATATGAAGGGAAAGCCCTTTTGACCTCCACATCAGTAACGGCCCATACAGGTAAGCGCAGTGGGGCGGGGCGGTGGCAGGGTGGAGGATGGGGGGGGGTGAAAGTGACAGACAATGGATTAGGGAATGTAAAATAAAAGATTAAATAAAACCACTTACCTTGCACTCGCCGCATCACCGACTCAGCAATGCGGTGAGCGCAAGGTTAGTGGTTTTATTTATTTATTTTACATTCCCTATCCCGTCGTTTGTCACTTTCACCCCTTCACCCAACCACCCCATCGCACTTACCTGCATGGGCCGCCACTACTCCCCACTCCCCTCCCTTCCTACCCACATCCTGGCATTCCCCCGGTTCTAGCGGAAAAAGGGTTACTTGACTTATTTCAGCGTCCTTCACTTGGTTAGAATCAAGCTCCCCAGTGTTATGCCTTGCAAACGCCAGTGCATGCCGGGGCTCTAGATAGCTCATGGGGTTGTCTATTCATGAACAGTATAAGTTAGTTTTTGAGGCTTGTAGTCCGGGATATGTCAAAGGACTCTAAGAAGGCAAGACTGTCACATCTCCCTAAATTCTTAAGACAACATATTACTGAATGGTGTCCAAACTGCGTCATATGCTTTATATGGCTGTTCTGATGTGGTATGATGCACTGCAAAACAAGCACACAAACAGGATTCCATCCAGGAAGAGGCACAGACTCTGCTCTTGTTACCATCTGAGATGACCTTAAGAACACAGTTGACTGGAACAGGGTTACTGCACTACTACACTTGGACCTCTCAGCTACCTTTGACACAGTTAACCATGGCACTCTAGTACAAAGACTCTACAAAGCTGGCATAGAGGGAACTGCTCTCGATTGGATCACATCTTACCTTCAAAACAGAATTAATGCCATCACTATCCCCTTTTCTCGTCCAAACTGTACTTCACAAAATCAGGGGTTCCTTAAGGCTCTATCACCTCACCCATGCTTATCAATATCTACATGAAGTCATTACCGACACTCATCAATGAATTTCACTTCACATGCTATAACTATGAAGATGACACATAAATACTCCTTAAACAGGAAAGCCAAAAACGCATTGGAAACTCAAAAATTTTCAGTTGTCTCAGAGCCATGGATCAGTAGATGACATAAAGCCATCTCAAATTGAATGCTTCCAAAACGGAAATACACACATGTGGCGACTCAAAAAATTATGAACCACTCGCGGCCTAGCCTGACGATCTCGGAACACCGCCTAAAGTATCTAAGGAAGTAGGAAATCTGGGAATTACCAAGGACTCCAAGCTATCAATGAATGTCCAAGTGGGCAAACTAACAAGATCCAACTTTGTTACTAAAAAATCTCTGCGACACATCTTCTCCCACATGGGTCTTCCACACACGGTTCAGGCTACTATCTCTCTTGTTCTGTCTCAACTCAATTACACCAATAGCCTCTACCACGGATCATCTTTAACAACTATGAATAGACTACAACAGAGTCAGAACTCTGCTGCCAGTCTTCTCTTACATATAAAGTCACAAGCCCACATTTTGCCTGCCTTGAAGGCTCTATTGCGGTTGCCAAAAGATCCACATTCAAGCTGCTTTGTATCACCTAAAAAGCGATACATGGAACAGGGTGCTCTTCATCAGGAATAAAATCACCAAATACATTCAACAAAGGAGCCTCTGCTCTAGATTGGCACCTCCCCTCAAAATCCCAGCATACAAGAAAAAAAATATTGGTGGCACATCCTTCTCTGTTCAAGTATTCAAACTGTGGAACTCTTTACCCTCGAACATAAGATCCACGGATAACTCTCCTTATCTTCAGGAGACTACTCAAGAGTTGGCTCTTCTCCACATAACCGCCATACTCAAACATAAATATACAGCATATCCCTGTGTATATAAGTAGTTATTTGGACTATATATGTGTACCTAGATATGTGAATTCCTTTGTATAAATGTGTATAATAATCATGTTTATAAATATATAGATATTCGTTAGTTCTGCTTAACAAACGTACATATTATTTTTGGTTATATTATTCTATGTTTAACATGTATATAGGTCACTGCATAAAAAAGTAATTTTTTATCATAACTATCCATCTACAAATGCTTCACTATTGAATAAAAATTAAATATATAAAAACAAATACACACAGCAACACTTAAAAGTCTGAGTTTATTAAATACAACTTAAATCTAGATAAATTATCTTACTTAGACAAATATACCTTCCATGTACTTGTGTATCTTTATATTTATTACTTTACTCGTAATTCAGAATTGCAAATGCACTACATCATATCTCACCATATACCTCACTCAATATATCCTCTACCTCCAATTTCTGACTCATCCCAAACCTCAATCTACTACTCTCTCCAAAGTACTACCCTAGTCCTCATCCTATACCTCTCTCAATATATTCTCTACCTCCACTCTTTGACCCATCCCAAATTCCATTCTACTATTACGATCACCAAAATAACCCTCTCTAGACTCTTCCCTCCTCTTCCCCTCCTTCCAACATCTCAAGCCTCTTTTACTCTTCAGATCTCTGAAACAAACCTTCCAAAACCCCTCCCTGTGACTCTTTCCCTCTCCCCTCTACCCATCTGGAACCTCATCCTCCTGCTATGATCTCCAAATAAACGCTTTCTAGACACTTCTCCCTTCTATCCCTCCACTATCCTTTTCAATCCAGCTAACAGACTCACATGTCCACTGCTCAAATTCATTTAATATTTCCCTATACTAATTCACCACTTACCTTGTTTGAGTTCCCGAGTAGCGTGCTACTCGCCAAAAAGCTCTTTTACGCCTTGTCAGGGGTAGTAGGCACAATTTCAGTGCAATTACAATTACATTCCACAGCCTTTTAAGCCAATTCTCATGACAGGCAGAAAATGTACTCTCCTCATCATTAAAACACTCTGTATTGCTGCTGTAAGGGCGAAGGTGAGTTGCTTGCCTATGGTGTGGGGAAGGTAGTAAGGTTCCTTTTAGTCGTCATCCTTTCCCAAGCTCCTAATGTGACCCTTGTAATTGGGGAGCAATAGACCCCAGTACTTTTGCTTGCTGAAGCCATTGTATTTGTCATATGGGTATTGTAGTTATCAAGTGATCTATACCACACCACTGCTCAGTTTTATCCCATTCTGTGAAGTATTTCTGCAGAGCAGGGTGGTAGTTATGGATGCATGACATTCCAAGACCTTCTGTGTGTGGGGATCTATATGTCTGTTTAGCTGCTAGGCATGGTCCCTCATTGGACAAAATATAGTTATTTATCAGGTGCTGGAATTGAACCAAATAAGTCTTTGGAACATTCACCAGAATGGTTTGAAATAAATATAAAATTCTTGGATGTATACTCATATTACCAACTGCTATCCGTCCAAGCCATTCCATCTCCCCAAATCTTTTTTGATGTCATTGAGAAGAGCTGAGTGATTTAACTGCACCCCTTGCAGTAGAGAAGGACACAGTTTGACCCCTAGGCAGGTGATTGCTGGCATCTCAAAGTTCATCAGGATCATCTCTCCTAATGCTTGCTCTTGCATTAGGTGTAGCAAGAGGGCCTCAGTCTTACCTAGGTTAGCTTTAAATCCACTTTTCTTCTGAAGGCCTCCAATTCTGTGAGCAGAGGAAGGTAGTTACTGGGCGAAGTTACGAAGTTTGAGTATAATGTCATCCTCAAACATTGTTAATTTATATTTGTCATGCCCTGTCAAGGGTCATGTTTATCAGTATTATTTCTAAGAGCATTGCAAGGGGTTCCAAGAACAATGAAAAAAGAGAGTGGGCACCGCTGCCTAGTGCTACCTTTCAAAAGTAAAGAGTGATGACTTTATGCCATTGACTCTGACAAATGTTGTAGGCATTTTGTAAGATGAGGGAGAGGAGGGCCAGGTTCTCCCACAGTGGCGGCTACCAGCAGGGAAAAGTGGTTGGGCAGTGCGGGGGACAATAATAAATAAATTAAAATGTAAATGTACCTGTCACCTTGATTCTCTTCTGCTTCTGATCACAGGGTCCCAGACTCACCTGCAACCAATCCAGACGGTGCTCTCATGCTGGTATTACTATTACCCAGCATGAGAGAAGTGCTGGGATTGGACGGAGCCGGCTGGTTTTATGCTCCCAGAGAGACTGGGAGCCTGTGCCTGCAGCTCTCCAGGCTCTTGCGGGCAATAATAAATGAATTAAAACGAAAACCTACTTGCCGCCTTGGTTTTCTTCTGCTCCTGATCACAGGCTCCCAGACTCACCTGCAGCAATCCAGATGGTACTCTCATGCTGATAATACTATTACCAAGCATGAGAGAAGTGCTGGGACTGGACGGGCTGGGCTGGTTTTATGCTCCCAGAGGGACTGGGAGTCTGTGCCTGTAGTTCTCCATGCAATAGCCTGGAGATATCTCAGTGCACATGATGGCCGGTCAAACCATCAAGCTCATTTGCAGGGCTCACCACTCCTCTTCCATGCTATTGTCAGAGTATGGCCTGCCCTCAAGACTTGGCTTTGGCATGAAAAATAAAATGATAGTAAAACTGCTTTATTATCATTTTATTTTACATGTTTTTATCTGCTGGCTGAGGCAGTGAGGCAACGCTACTCTGCCATAACGGAGGAGCCGCCACTGTTCTTACATTTCTTTTGGGCAATTTCAATGATATGTAGTACCGCTTTAGTGTTATCACTGCATTGCCTCTCAGGGATGAAGCTGGACTGATCAGCATGAACAATACCCAGAAGCAAGTGATGTAAGTGGACGGCAAGAACACTGGTAAATAGCTTAGCGCGTAAAAATTATATTGGTCGGTATCGCATGTACTTTGAGAATCCTTGTTAGGTCTAGAGATCACAATAATATCCACTGCTTTCATGGAAGCTGTTAACTCACCCATATCACCAATTCTATTGAACAGTTTATTGAGAGTGTGTGCAAGTCGAAAGCAAAACATCTTATAGAAGATAGCTGGGAACCCATCCAGGACTTGTGTGCTTTTAATTTGTGGATGGCACTAATGACTTCCTCTGCCTTAATAGGTTTGCCTGATTTATGTCTCTAAGACTGCGAGAGAAACTTTATCCTATATTCGTGGAGCTAGGCATTCATCTCTGCCTATTCCACCTCATCCTTTTTGTACAGTGTGGTGTAGAAGTGGCTTAAAGTGTCACTGATTGTGTTGTCCCCTTCTAACATGCAACCACTCTCTTCTTTGGCACGTTGCACCTTTGTGGATGTGGTTTTGGCTTTCAGTTGGCAGCCATAAGCTTCCCCATGTTGTTGACCATGACATAGAAGTGCTGTTTGGTGTGAAGCTTAATGTATTCAGCTTTATCGTAATTTAGAGCTCTCACCTGCCCTCACAGCGCCACTGCCTTTCTCCAGATTTTATTAGACCCCGTTGTCTTTTGTTGGCTTTCAAGCAATGTTCATTGTGACTCCAGGCTGGCTCAAGCTACCTTTTTTCTTGGCTGAAATGGCGCCATGGCTGCCATAAGGTGCTGTCTCATCACCACTTTAACTGTATACCAAAGAGTATTGATTGAAATCTGTAGGGTATTGTTAATTGTCAGATAGTCTTTGGTTTTCCCTAACAGCTTGTTTTTAACAATGGGATCATGAAGCACAAATTCAATAAGCTTATTGAGATGTTCTTTAATAGGAGCTTGATCGGATAAAGCTAAGTTGCCTATGTCTGTTGCCTCCAATCGTCCATGAAGTGTGTTGGAGATCAAGAAATAATCCAATCTAGAAAATGATCTTTGGGCCATCTAATTATAGGTGTAGTCAATGTGGTTGGGTTGCAAATGTCTCCATCCATCGGTCAAGCCCAACAAGGAATACAACCTATGGGGGGTGGTCCTCTTTCCATTGGGATGCCCAACGTATGGTCCACACTGGGATTCAAGACTATATTCAAATCAACAGCAATCAGTATGTCTCCTTCAGTGAGAGTGAAAAGCTTGGATATGGATCTTTTGAGGAACGGTTGCTGTTTTGAGTTGGGGGCCTATAGGGATGCAACTATGTATTTCTGACCACCCAAGGAAAACACCAGTGCCACTCACCTTCCTACTTTATCGGATTCAACCGTTGTTATATGTCTCTGAAAGGATTTACTACAAAGAATAAAAACCCAAACCATCTTCGATCATGAAGAGGTGACCAATTGCTGTGGGATTTTTTTTTAGGCCACCTGAACTTGACCTGTTTTTAAGAGGTGAGTTTCTTATAGCAAGAATATGTCTGTACCTGTTGCCATAAGACATTTAGTACTGCTAATCGTTTCTTGCTTGAGTTTAAGCCTTGCACATTCAAACAGGTTACTTTGAGAGCATGCTCCAAACATGTGCGTGTTACTCTTGTCACACATTTCTATAAGCATACAACAAAGTGTATGAACACTAAATAGAACTGAAGGAGCTATGCCTTTGCTCAAACCCCAAGAATACCAGTACCAGGACCCCTCCTAAAATCCCCACTCCCCAACCAGAAACAAACAGTCAGAATCTATGAACTTCAAATCATTTAAAACATTGGATTTCCCTTACCCGTGGGGTGGATCATTCTACACAGTTCCATGGTGAAGGTTTCCGGTGATCCCCCCACTCTTTACCCTCCTCCAGTGGGCACATTCCGCAGTGAGGTTACCTGCTGTGTTCATGGGTGCTTATATTGGTTTCTCTTCGTTCTGTGGCTGCGTAGGATCCTGGAATCTGTCAGCTTCCATGATTGCATCTGTCTTGTCTCGGACTATTTCCAATGTGGAGCTTGGGATCCTTTCCCCCGGTTCCTGACCACTGTCCACTCTCTCCCCAGCGGTGATCCGTCTCGGGCAGAGAGCCACAGCATGACTAGGCTTTATCCTCATGGATTCCTAAAAGCATCATTGCCCCTTTACTGTCCTGATTTGATGTCACTGAGAGTTCCAGGTGAATAGGAGATGGAAGGGATGGCACATTGATATCATACTTTATGGGCTCTCCAGTGTTCGGTGATTATTTGAGCTTTTTCCATCTTCATAACAATGCCTCTAAAACCATGGAACAAAAGAAGCATGTTGCAATTAAAATCGCCAGGGTATCCTTCACATGTTTCTTTCCATATTTCTTTCTCCTTGTCATAACAATGGATCCCTGCAATGCAATCTAGTGGTGCTTTTCTCTGGTTGCCTATAGCCACCACCCTGTGTGTTCTGCCTGTTCAGATGGAAGGTTCTTCTGGACAGTCATGGATATGGTATATTACCTGTTGAACTAATGTGCAGGTATCCTGGCTTCTGCGCCACTTCTATATATGTTGTTTCTTTGTGATCTATTTTCAATGTTCTCCTTCTTTATGGCTAATTATTTGTAGTGCTTCTCCAATAACACCACACTGAGACACACACAATGCAGTTCCACTCCTCTGCTGTTTACTGTGCCATCAAGGCCATCAGCCCGTCTGCCTAAATCCTCTACTTCCGTGTGCATATCTTTGAAGTATTCTTTCAGGTCACTCCTGATTGTTGACAGTTCCCCTTTTTTGTGGAAAATGTTGAAAGAACTCCTGTGAGATAGTAGCCATTGAATCATGGTTGCCGTCTCTCTAGTGTCGAGTGAGTTTGTAATGACGTAACCATTGTGGCTCCTGATGGACTCTGTAGAACTGTGACATAAGCATTATAACGTAGTGAAGTGAATGTGGGTGTAGAATGTTGAGTTTGCTGTTACACACAGAAGAAAAAAGACGTGTTATTCTAAGCTCCGTGTGTGGTGTAGTCCTTGGTGAGTACCTGGGCTGGGGAGGGCGCTACAGTCTCGCTCTGGGGAGTGTCGCTCATGTGTCTGTGTTTAATCTCCTTTTTCTGCTTTGTTACTTTTAGCAACCATCATGTCGTTGATTGAGGTATTCTGTCTGGGCCTGTCCATGGCCATTATTACAAAGCAGCTGGAGTGTGTCCACTTAAACAGATGTATACGCTCAATAGTAGGTGTGCTTTGGCACCACAAAAATCCAATACTTACCTCTCAGGTCTTAGGCTCTTACTTAGAATCTTTGTGTTGTGCCAGCAGAGGCATAGGGGTATTGATATGTGTTTTAATTGTTTGAACTGGGCCTTAAAGTCTCATGTGTGACCTTTATCCGTACTGTCTGCTTACTCCCCTGAGGGAGCCCGGGCACTCTACTTGGAGTCCCCCTGGGTTTGCTTTAGTCAGGGTGTAGTCGAAGGGGCCAAAGGTGCTAAGGCAGCTAATGAGCCAAAGGTCTTATGCCCACTCACTGCAGGCCTGATTGTGCACCTCATGAGTTGGTCACCTCAATTCATTGTGGGCACCCCTGCTGCTGTGCACTCACTGCGGCATATGACATACTTCGGCTTACAGTGGCCTCGTTGGGCCTCTCCAGCCCCTTCATGCATAGGCCCATGCAACAGCTCACCTAAGTTCTGTGTTAGGCCCATGGGGCCCAGAAGCTCCATTGCACAAATGAGGGCTTTGCCAAGAGTTGTTTAGGCAGTGTCCACACAGGCCGCAATCCTCCTTATGACCACCATGTTCAGTTCTTACACTCTGTAAGATGGTGTCAATTTCACCAACCATCCGGGAGCAGGCACCCTTTCCTTTTCTGAGGTGAAAGCCAGCCGCTACAAAATTCACCACGGTCGGTGGGTCATTCGCCTCCTTTGCCGCTGCTTACAGCTGACTTGTTTTGTAGAGAACATTGCTCGATGCTCCGCAAGATGGCAGGTTTGAACCCTCCTTGGCTTTGTCAATCGGCCATCGGCCTTCTTTGAGGGCATCGCGACTTCCCATCTGCACTATTGGTTTGCTGGCCCCACACCACTATATCCTTATTTAAACTGCTTGTTTCGAAGGAAGTGCCTATGGCGTCTCTTCATATTATGGTGAAGTACAGTTTCGCAAAAGATTTGGGGGAAGTGAGTTCAGTTGGTTTCAGATAGTATTGCTATAGGTGTTGTGGAAGTGACATTTGTTGATTTTTTTACATTTCCCTAATGGGACTGCTGTGGTCATTAGCTTCTAATGAGGTCAGGAGCTTTGTGACATGTTGGTGAAGTGGACTGTGATTTGTCCACATCTGGGATTGCATTGTTAGATTTGCTGTTTGGCGCTACGTCAAAAGTAGTTCTAATTGTGACCCACTATGTCTGCCTGGCTCCTATCACCAGCTGATAGAGTCCTTGCACTGTCATTCCCTTGATAAAGTCTGGTGCTCCTCAATTCTCAAGAGTGGCCCAGCCTTAGGTTCAAGTTCACACATATCAGAATCCTCTGGTTTAAGGGCGGCAGGTATAATGTTACGTCACATATCTCATCCAATCAAGGGCTATTTTTCCCCATAAGATCTTGTCCTGTTTGATAGGTAACTGCCACAGTGGTGGATCAACAAAGCTACGTGCTGCCACATTTAGCGAATTGGGTTGTGTAACACAGGATCTTTGCTTGAACTGCCTGTAAATCAATTTTCAGTCAGGCCCCTGAGTTTGTTACTACTTTCAATAATTAGATTCTGGGTTTAAAGTGAGCACTTAGGAATTCAATGTATGCATCTATGAAAAGCATCCTTTTGTGTGATTTCCTTGTATAACTGGTTCCCTGGCATTTTTGGCAACTGAGAAGTGAGGGGCTGCTGGCAACCTATCACAGCATGTTTTCTCCCATGACATAGCACCCTTTTGGTAAACGTTATTTGGCCCAATTACGTTTTCGGCAAAACCTCCAGTAAAATGAGGCAGAAACTGCATAAGTGACATAAATGTAGAGTAATCTATGTAGGGCAGAGTGTGGCCTTACACAAACAAGTCAGATTTAACATATGACATACTGTTTGACAGGCAGCCTTGGGGCACTGCAGAGTGCACATGTTATGACTAACCTGTTTTGAAATACTAGGCACACATCTGACATTAAATAAGTGAGACAACTTTAAAGTGTGCCTTGAAGCCCCCCTGACCTATATTCATATTACTAACACATAATATTTGTTATAGTATACATGTTTCAATAGTAACAGGGATCCCAACAAGCTGTTTCTTGTTAGGCTTGTGGCAGCTGTGCATTGGCAAGCCATGCCCTGTGTTTACAAATATTTATTAACTTGAACAAGGAGCAAGGAAGAATATTTATTATTGCAACGTTATTGCTAATTTAAAAAAAAAACGAATTCAATGTTGAATACAGAAGTTTAGTACACGTTAAAAAATAATTTAATAGTATTGATACATTTAAGCCTTCCTGTACTGTGATCAAAATCAGTTTT
Organism: Triturus cristatus; assembly: GCF_964204655.1. Taxonomy (NCBI): domain Eukaryota; kingdom Metazoa; phylum Chordata; class Amphibia; order Caudata; family Salamandridae; genus Triturus; species Triturus cristatus. Next base: position 887,964,148 of record NC_140594.1, read on the forward strand.
CCCAAGGCAAGTTAACAACATTGGGTATGACGTACCCAACAAACAGTGCTCTACATAGGGGATTTCGCTCAATGGCCCCTGTTGTGACCCCACTATTATCAATAAAAGGAAACATAATTACATTATTCTAAAAGCTGGCGCTGCCAGGAACAAGCAACACGATACTCAGGGTAAAATATCATTGCCAGAAAATGAGCATACAATATCATGAAGGTAACAATATAAATAAATACGTATATATTTACTATCTTTAATGCCGCACACATGCATCTTGAGGACATGTATATATTAAGTGGAAGGCTTAGTGTGTTACGTATTAAAGCAACACCACACCAACATTAAAGGCAGAAAACCAGACAATAACATTCCCAAACTAATGCTGTAAAAAGAATTAAGGGGCATATCATCAAGCACGGCGTTAAAATTATCGCCGCTTTAGTGGCACAAAACTGACGCTAAAGCGGCAATAATGGGCTTGATAATATGCCGCAGAGAATTCCACTGGAAGCCCATGTTGACACCAGAACATGGGCTTCTATGGGAATTCTCGAGGGCATATAAAACTGCCACTAAAGCGGCGATAATTGTAACGCCGTTTCTTGATCATATGCCCCAAAGTATTAATAAATAAGCTAAAACCTTAACGACAAAAGTGAATGGCCAAATCTTTTGAGGCCTTGTTTAGATTCTCCAGCAAGATTGGGATCAAACCAATGAGGGAATTGACTCAGCTCTATAGGAGTAAATGCATCGCCTCTGCTACTGTAGTGTGGGGTACGACCAGAATCTTACAAATTCGGGAAAACCAGTTCCTATGTAGGCTCCTGGACGTGCCTCGCGCTGTAGCATCTTTTGTTACCCATAGAGAATTAGGTACGCCTTAACATGAAGATACAATTTGCATGAATATGTTCACTTGTTGGCATAACCTCTGGAGGACCCAAATTCTCCAGAGATGTTATATATGACTGTCTCTTGCTTTACCATTACAACAAGATCCCATGACTCACAAACCTGGATATCGAAAAATGACTATTAAAAGAGCTGCATGATGAAGTCTCTGTAATCAACCCTGTTAACATCTTAAATTATAGTAAGAATTAAAATAAATGTATGTTCATCAATTATAGAATGGCTGAGAAACCAAAGAACATCAAAAACATTTGGTTGCTAGATACATTCTAAGACCTGTTACCCAGGGAGTGCAGGGGTCCTTGATAATGGTTATGAAAACCCAGCAGAGATTTTATTTAACAAGGATGCAGCTGGGTACCCTACACTACCTTGTAGCCTTCCAAACTGGAGATGCTTGGTCAAATAAATGACACAAATGCCCCTGTGTTGGAATGGCCACACAGTCAGCTATTCATCTAATTTTGTTTTGTTGATTGTATGGAGACATCAGAAAGTGCTGGCGGTGTCCCCTATGCTTACCAGAGAAATTAATATGTTATCAGGATGCTTTTAATTTCTTGTGTTATCTAGAAAACAAAGTGATTTGTCATACTGTTTATACTTTTATTATGTGTGTAATTGAGAGAGAAAATACCTTGCTTGTCCGGGATAATTTAAGACATGAATATGATTAACTGAATAATTTGATTTGGATTATGGCCGTATAGACATTGTTTTTTAATTGATTTTATGAATATTCAAAAGTGCGTTTGCAATAATTTTGTTTGCATTATTGATTAGCACATGATTTGCACAAAGCATTCTTTGCACAACTACTGTTGTACTTGATTAACCATCTTGTCATGGCTATGTTTTGATCTTGTAAATTTCTAAAGCACTTTTGCACAAGTAGTGTCTGCATTTTTAATTGGTAACTGTTTGCACATGGTGTTTTTAAACAAGTATTGCCTGTATCGATTGGAAAATGTTAATACTATTATGGATGTTATAAATCTGAATAAAGAATATTTTGACTTGGCAGGTTAATCAGGAGATATAAACTTTTGGATAAAAAGCCAAAAAAATAGCAATAGGTATAATGTGGTGCAAGGGCCACGGTTAGTATATATGCATCATCAGAAGTGGCCACAGGAGGTGACTCTTGTACCAAAAACAAAAAAACTGTTAAGACAGGGCAGGGTTAGTTATCATCCAGGCCAGTACACAAAACTTATTTCAGTCTTCTCAAGGGGCTAACTATCTTCATCATAGTCTTCCCCACAGTTCCGCACAACCCGGGAAGGTGTCTAGGGTCTAAAGGTCCAATTTAGAGTAACAGCAACGGAGTATCCCCCATGCCAAACTGAAGATCTGCCTCCCTCATTTAGATACAGGCGGACCAATATTATATCGACAACGCAGACTGTAAGATGCCCCACTCGCCATGGGAGAAAACTCCCATGGTGAGAGGAGCATTTATTTTTTATTTTCCTGAACAAAATCCACTTTGGGTTTTTGCTTAAAAAAAAGAAAAAACCATTGGAAGTTTGCAGCGCATCTCCGTCATGTTGCCGTAGCCATCCGTCAAACTTACAATGCATTCACAGGAACTGCCATGATAGTGGAACATCCGTCCGCCAACATCTAAATCTGGCTCTAAGTCTCCATTCACAAGTGGGGGAATTCTCAGTCACACTGTCTAAATAGAGCCTATAGTGTTGTAAAGATCCAAAGGCTGGACTCCATTTTGTGCAGCCCAGACTCCATCTTTTGCCCGATCATTGGCCTGTCTACCTTTCCCTAGATGCCATTTGTCCTTATCATTTGAAGAACCTGTGAAGGTTTTAATCATAAAGACAATGGCCTTGACAAACATCTAATGTGACATCAACCTGGGACTAGTTCCCTGTTATATATATTTCAATGTCAGACAGTAAATATAATATAAACAATGTTATCTGAATTGATGTACTTTTGTCATACTGGTTTATAATGGTTTGTCTTAAGACTATCATATTGTTACATCCAGGTTGTTAGAAATTGGGTTTCTGGTTGGCAGAGTTATGCATCCCGTCTAAGCAAGAACCACAATCCTAGTCAAACTAAGTCAGTAACACTCTAAATTAACCTGTGCACACCCTCTGGTAGCTTGGCACAGAGCAGTCAGGCTTCACTAAGAGTCAATATGTGAAGTATTGGTGCACATAACACACAGTAACACAGTGAAAACACAACAAAAGGACTCCACACCAGTTTGGAAAACTGGCCAGTATTTGTATGAGTAAAACAAGACTAGAACAACAAATATCCAACAAGTAGAAGTCAGAATATTATTTTTTTTTTAAATAAATAGTTTTGCAGTGCTTAGAAATGAATAGCGCCAACCTGGGCTACCTGGTCTCACTTGACCGGGGTAAATACAAATGTTTAGGCCGACCGCAATGGAGCGTGGGTCAGATACAGGAACCAGCCTTGGCCTGCTGAACAGTACATTTGATGCGTTGATGCTGAGGACAATTCATAGAGCAAAGGAAACGATGCATCACTGTTGATCCCCCAACTGTAGGTTCCGAGCTGCGCAAAGTGGAAGATGCGTCAAGAGTCAAGATGCGATGAACATAGGTGTGATGCATCAATGTCAAACCATTTGGCTGTAGGCAATGCAAGCAGCACAAAGTGCTGCGTTGGCACCAAGCTGCGCAAAGTTGGAGATGCGTTGGAAACAGGGGACGCTGAGTTGCGCACTTGGTGATGCGGTGTTCACGGTACCTACAGCAGCCACGATGTGCCGGTGTCAAAGGAAATGTTCAGGTTCCGATTGATGCAATGTCGTCGATGCATGGTCTTTCTGGGCTGCAGCACTGAAAACTCACTTCCAAGGGCCCACGACTGGATTGCTACCACTTGGTAGAACAGGACTCACAGCAGACAGTGTCCAGGTGCTGGTTGCAGGGTGAATTATTTGTGCGTACATGATACAGCCCTTTCAGGTGTGTCAGCTCCTCCCTCCCATCCTGCCCAGGATGACCTATCAGCATGCAGATGGTCGCCACTCAGTCACACCTACCCTTCCTTTGTGTGGCTGTCTACAGGGAATGCAGGAAGTCAGCTGTCACCAACCCCAGATGTCTATTCCAGAGACAGGCAGAAGGCACCAAATAGTTACAATAAGAAAATGGCAACTTAGTGCCATTTTCAGAATTGCAATTTAAAAACCAACTTCACCATACATTGTATTTTTAAATTGTTATTCTAGAGGCAACAAAATTGGGGGTCCCATCTGTTGTGTCCTCCCCAGCCTGGGTACCTGACTATGCCACACATGGAGCTTAGTACAACACATAATTCTTCTTCTTTGTGTAACTGCGAACTCAACATTCTAAACCTGCGATCATTTCACTACGCTCAAACATTTACGTCACAGTTCTACATAGTCCATCAGGAGCCAAAAGGGTTCAGTCATTGCTAACTCACACAAGACTACATCTTCCCCTCTGTTAAATGAAAAATAAAAACATTTTACAAATTTATGCAATCCTAGCTCTTCAATGAGTCTTCATGGCTCTCTGATCACACATCCTGACCATGTCTTTGAAAGCTGGGGACAGGCAGGAGAAGTGTCCATGATCTGCGTTGGTGATGTAGAGACAAAAGCAGCCAGGGTTCTTCAAGTGTCCTTTCAAACCCAGTCTCTGCATTGACATCAGTGCCTGACGAGAGATGAGCCACATGCCGGAAATGCAAGGAATCTCACATAATAGGCTTCCCAGGACATTTGGCCTTTGCTGGTCACAACAAAAAATGGCTCAGCATCGAATGGAACATCAGATTTATGCTTTCTAGGCTGACGGACAAGCACTTGATCTCCTCTAGTAAAATGAATGTATTTGGCATGTCGGCGCTTGGTTGCATAGGCCTTCATTTTTCTTTTATGACCCAAGTCTTTTTGACGGGTTTCTTCCTCAGTACTTGATCTTCCATTGAGGTAACTTGGTCGTCACGGCTCTCACGAACATCAGGTTGCAGGGCTTTTACCTGAGTTCGAGTGAGGGGTCGAATGGTAAATTCGATAAGTGAAATTCAATACAGTTTTATGGTCGAATCTTTCCAACACAGCACACTCTACAGCTTTCTTGAGAGTACTCATGAAATCATTGATGTCGGGAAATCTTACCCTCTGTTGATTGCGGTTGGGGGGGTCCCTGGTTCTGAGGCTGCAGGCGTCGTCAGGAGTGTCGAGGTGGGTCATTGTGTGCCGGATTCAGGGTCACAGTCGCCAGGGGGATGTCCTCGGGGTCTTTGTCCACTCTGGCAGAGGCCAGGCTTGGCGGGTGCAGAGTGTGCAGGGTTCACGGTTCCGGGCTGATGCCAGGGGTTAGAAACTTGCTTTGACCAGAGACACTGCTCATGGGAGTCCCAGATGCTCAGAGTCACAAGGTAGCCAGGTCCTCTGGGGTTTGTCAGATTGGTGGCCACAGGAGGTGCCGGGATTTAGCAGGAGCAGGTTCAAGGGTCGACAGGCCGGTAGGGCTGGGGCCAAAGCAGTTGGTGTCTTCTTCTTCTGAGCAGCTGCACGGCAGGTCTTCTTTCTTCTTGTTCTTCTTTGCTTTTTCGGAATCTGGGATCTGAGGAAGAAAGGTTCAGGGTGCCCCTAAATACTAGATTTAGGGGCATTACAGGTAGGTAAAGGGCAGGGACATGGGGTGGGTACACCCCCTATCCTGCCACTCTCCTGTGGGAGGGGGGCAGTAGCCTAGTCCTGATTGGGCAGGGCTTCTCATCTTCAAGATGTCAAGAGCCCGGAGATGTGCTTCACCTCGCCTCTCCCACCTGAGGGGTGGGTTGGCAGAGGCTGGCACATCCCCTGTCCTTACTTGGGGTTTCCGGCCAGTCTTCCCGCCAGAGTGGGGGTCAGAACCGGTGGGGGCCAGTTGCTGAGTACAGCAAGTGGCCTGGAGAAGCTCACAAAGGCGGCATGCCTTTTAAACTTCCCCCTGCCCATCCTGGGGGAGGAGACCTAGCACCTCGCCCAGGATGTGCATTGTTGCAGGCCCAGGAGAGCGGGGGCTCTCCACCCAGGGGTCCAGCAACATGTCTGCTGTGTGGCAGCCTAGGCAGCCTCTCAGACCAGACATGGATTGTAGGTTAGGTTTCAGGCGGCATCTCTAAGATGCCCTCTGTAGTGCTTTGTATATTAAATCCCACACTGGCATCAGTGCGGGTTTAATGTGCTGAGAAGTTTGATACCAAACTTCTCAGTCTTCAGTGTTGCCATGATGGTGCTGTGGAGTTCGTGTTTGACAAGCTCCCAGCACCATATACTCTAAAATGGCAGCACTGCACTTACAGTGCCCAGGAATGGACCCGGGTACTGTAGGGGCACAGGGCTCATGCTCCTGTGCCCACACCACTGGCATAGGGCACCCAGCTAGAGGGGTGGCTGATGTATGCAAGGGCAGTGTAGGTTGTGGGCATGGCACACAGGGATGTGTGCCATGTCGACTCTTTGTTTTGTCTTGTACCCAGGCACTCAGCCTGCAAGGGCAGTGTGTTTGTGTTAGGCTACAGGGCCTCTAAGGGTGGCACAATAAGTGCTGCAGCCCTTAGAGGTCTTCCCTGGTCACAAGGCCCTGGGTACCTAGGGTACCATTTACCAGGGGCTGACATGTGGCCAGGGTTTGCCAATTTGGGTTTTAGGTTTTAGGGAAGGAACATAGGCCCTGGGCACCTGATTGGCAGGAGCCCAGGGCACACTCAGTCAAAGTACAGTCAGCAATTCAGCAAAAAGTGGGGGCATACCATGCAAGAAAGATGGCACTTTCTCACATACTGTGATTGCTATCTTTCTTTCACACCTTAGTGGATTTTACGCTTCCACTATTTTGTTTCATGTTTCCTCTTTATTCCTTGTGATTTCCAAATGTATTTCTCCTTTAAACAGCCTCTCCCTTGTTGTCATTCTATACATTTTCTAATTTCTTAGATTCTCAGATATTTCCTTATGAGTTATTTACTACACTTTATTTAATTTATTTGCATTTTACGTATTATATATATGGATGTTTAGCTTATATTGACCAGTCTTAGTCAGTTCTCTTCCCATTTTTTAGGTAATACATTGCTCTTTCATTGTATTTTTCTTTCGGTTTCTAGCATGCTATGTTACTAGCAACTTGTTTGATCATTGTTTTCCAAGAGGATAATTTACTTTATTTTTCTTTCATCAGTTTAATTTGATTTTACACGGAATCATCACCTCTAATTTCCTTCTCCTTTATTATATATTGACTTTATTTATTCTGTAGCGGAACATTATTAATTCATAATGTCACTGACTGGAAGGAAACTTATTTATTTTACTGTCTATCTTGCAGTTTCGACCTTAATGGAGGTTAATTATTTGCTGTAAAAAAGAGTATATTTCAGTTTGGATTGTTCACCCTCCGAAGTTCTCACTTGGGTAGTAGTTTGGTAATACATAAACCTGGACCCGTTTTTGCCTGGCTATTGTAGTCTGTAACGCTTCAAGATGTCTGAGAGGGGTTTAACAATTGGATGGTGGTTGAGTTGTGTTCCCTGTGTACTTTTACCTATTTAAATACATCCTTCAATGTCAATAAATACTACACAGACTCTTGGTTCCCATTCACAGATTCCCACCACCGATGATGGGTAGCGCAAAGAGCCTGCTACCTAGTTCAGGGGACAATTCACACATGAGCAATGCAGCCTGCCCTTTTTTCCAATATGGCCGTGCCCTAACTTGCCTCGGGTATTGGGTCAGTCCTCAATGGCCCACTTCCTCCAGTCTCTACCGGCAGTCTTAACCTTCACTCAAACCCCCTGCACCCACCTCCTCTTTGATGTAAATAATGCATCTAGTTTGTCGTGGGGACTGCCAATCAAGGATGAAGGGGGTAAGTCTGGCTTCTTAATAAGGCATGCAAACCTAGTAGTGTGTAGGGCTAGCTTTTGGCCAATTCCTTCATCACAAGGAGTGGGAGCTGGTTTCCACATCTCTTCTGCTTTATGATGTGCTGACCATAGTGATGGCAGTTGTGTGTTGAGGGTAGGTGATTTTTGGATAAGTCTTTACACTCTCCTACTGGTTTCCATGATATAGAGGTGCTGATACCTCCAAGGCAGTAAGGGCCTTATTTATGGGGATTTGGCGTAGGACAGCACAGCAAGTCACCTTCCTGTACTGCCCTACATCAAAGTGAAAGGTCAGGAATGCACCGTATTTATCCAATACAGTGCATTCCCCTCCTTGCTCCCTGCGCTGGTGCAGTTTTTGCAGCCCAGCACCAACGCAGGCACCCTTGCACCATGCTGCAAGGGGGCCTGTGATATCAGTAGGATTGTTTTTGTGCAGGAAGGGGAACCTTCCTGCACAAGAACCATCTAGGGAGACTTTTTCCTTTTTCTATGTAGGCTGCAGAATGCAGCACACATGGAAGGAAGAAATAACTATGAGAAATAAAGTTATTTCTCCTTATTGCACCTCCCCTGCGTAAGCATAAGCTTTGGCGCGTCCCCAGGTTCACATGGTTTTGTAAATCTGGGCAACCATCAAAATCCATGAGTGCTGCATGGGAAAACCCACCACACCGTCCATGGAACCTCTCCCTAGCGCAGAGTAAGGCAAAGCAGCGATTTCGCTGCCTTGTCTTACTCCGTATTTTAAAAACCATTCAAAGCCACGCAAAGTGGAATTGCGTGACCTCATAAATATGATTTTGTTGTTTGTGTTGCCAGAGGGTTGCAAAAAGTCACGCTACAGCAGTGCAAGGGGCTCATAAATATGCCCCTTAGTGTGAAATTAGCCTTACCCTCTAACTGAGAGGTTCCCAGCAATGATGTCTAAAAAATTATGTCTGCTTCATTCCATGTCTTCTTAGGTGACTTGCATTTTTCTTTAACATCATTTACTACCACCACAGGCTTCTAATCAGTCATCAGAATAAACCTGAGGGATAGGACAATGAACTGATAGTTCACTGGTTGAAATAAAGTGGTGATTGCAGGTCACCAGTTCAAATACAGACAAGTCTGACTTAGTCTTAGATCCTCTGGAAGTTCAATAAATTTAGTATCATGAGTGAGTAATAGTGACATCTGTTACTTGCAGCACTTAAACATTTCAGAAGTTTAATAAGATGTGCTATTTAAAAAACAAGTTATTATTAAGGTGCTTATATAGGATGCAGGCCCAGATTCACTTATGTTTTGCTTTGTTGCACTTGAAGTGCTTCTTGATGTAAAATATAGCAGCATGCAAATAGAATTTAACACGGAAGGTCAGTGGTGGCTGGAGACCTTTTAAAAGTGGGGGGCGTAAACCCGCACACAAATACCAGTGAGCGAGCCTGACATCATCTCGGGTGGCTGTGGAGGTTTTCTCACATTCATATGTACTCAGTCTTACTCCGTCACACATTCTCTCTCATTCACTTACTCTCATTTGCACTTTAATGAAGCTGACTTCTTCGGTCTAAGTCGGTTGCACTGACACACACTCTCACTTATTCTAACTCTGTCCCACTGATTCTCACTTGGTTTTACTCAGTTCTGCCCAATCTCACTTGTTCTGATTCACTTAATCTCACCCTGACTCACTCAGTCTAACTATGATTCACTCAGTCCCACTCATTCCGATTCACTCAGTCTCACTATGACTCACTGAGTCTTACTAATTTTCTCTCAGTCCCATTCATTTCTACTCATTCTCACTCACTCAATCTCAGTCTGGCTCACTCAGTTTTACTCTCTCTTATTCTGACTCACTCTGATCCCCTGAGTCTCCCACTGCCTCACTCGCTTAGGGCCATATGTAGGTAGCATACAAGTTACCACTTCTTAAATACCGAACTTTACCGATTCGGTATTTAAGAAGTGGTAACTTGTATGTAGGTAATCATTCGGTAAATATTACCGAATCGGAGAAATTCGGTAATTACCGAATCGGTATTTACCGATTCGGTAATGAGGCATACCTTCCCATTGATTGAATCAATGGGAAGGTATGCCTCATTACCGAATCGGTAAATACCGATTCGGTAATGGGGGGAGCACATTCAAGGGTGGCAGGGTGTCACATTGACACCCTGTTGCACTCCTGATTCCTGCATGTGTGCACATGTGGCGCACATACATGCCCTAAGGGCATGTATGTCTGCCACATGGCACTGTCAGTCCAGCAAAATATTGCTTATTGCAATGAATTCGGTATTTAGCACCAACATATATTTGGTGCTAAATACCGAATTATTTTCCCTACACATCACTCATTTGAGTGTCACCTACATCTCATATCAGGATTCGGTATTTACCGAATCGGTAAAATTACCGAATCGGTAATTTTACCGATTCGGTAAATTACCGAATCCTGAAATGTTCCCCCTACATAGCAAAAGCCTAAATACCGGTCGGTAACGGTATATTTACCGAAAATCGTCCGTTACCGACCGGTATTAGGCTACCTACATATGGCCCTTAGTCTCACTGGCTCACTTAGTTCCAGTGAGTCTCTCTCATTCTCGCTAAGCATAGCTCAATCATGCTCATTCTCAATCGTTACCACTCATTTCCTCTGAATCAATCATTCAGACTCACCTAGTCTCATTCATTCTCACTCAGTCCACTTAACCTCTATCAAGGCACCCTGTCCCTACTCAATCTCATTCTGGCATACCTTGTTCCACACAATCCACTCATTCTCACTCACTCTGACTCAATCATACCATGACTCACTTTGACTCGCTCAGTCTCACCCTGACTCACTGGTTCTCACACCCAATAGTACTGTCTTTTCGCCATAGTTCACTCACATTCATTTTCACTCACTCTCACTCTTCCTTTCAGACATTCTCACTCACTGTGAGTAACTCCTTCAATGACTCTCTCACACACTATCACACAAATACTCATGCATTCCCTCACAGACACAGACTCTCACGCATCCACACACCACATTTAAATTCATTTTTTACTCACTTTGCTACCTGCGCATGTCACGTTTGGACTCATGCTCCTTTTCACGTCAACCAGAACTGGAGCATGAAACTGAAACCTTGAACCAGCGCAGTCTCAGATGCAAGGTTTCAAATGCTGCTTTTTCACCCCATTCTTTACCAACTCTGCGATGAGTTAGGAAAGGGTGAGGTGACAGACTGATTGGCGTGTAGCCATGGAAAGTGCAGGGCTTATGCCTGTAGTACCCATGAATACCTTCAACTGTGATGTAGACACCTTGACACCTAGCTTGACACTTGCATGTGGCCTCCAGTTCCTGCTTGTTTCATACTGATCCCGTAACACCGCAGCTGCCCGGGTCTTCCCACTGGGGTTTGCCCGACCATGTTTTCCCACTCACCATTCTTCCCAACAGAAGCCCGCCCACCCCAAGACCTACTTAATGCAGGCTGCAGCACGACTGCGGAGAGAACACTTGCAACACACATGCTGCTGGTGTGCTGAAGGCGTACCAGAGGCAAACTCAACTGCACCCGTACATGGCTGGACCATACCCAGCGCCACAACCCCTGGCCCTCCTGCCCCCCAAAGATACACCATCGCTGGATTTCTATATCCTCAAACCCAGACAATGCAACAAACACTGCCACCGCACTGACCCACGCTCTACGGTCCCTGCAGACCCCATCCCCTGGTGCCCGGCCACATTAGAATGTGCGGTGGGCGCTGCCTGCCCAGGCTGTGTTAAGCCCAAGGAATCCATCCCCAGGGCCCAGCCGTGTATACGAAAGGGAGGGGGCCATGAGGCCCACTCGCAGAGCCATAAATGCCCTGGGGACCCCATCCCCCTGGGCTGAGCTCCTACTATGTCCTGGTGTAAGTTATTAGCAAAACAAAAATTGCTTACCTAACTATAACTACCTACTGGCGACCGCCAGTAAGTAATATGTGCCTGTCACCAGAAGGTAGTTATAGTTCGGACCTAGTTTCCATAGGAAGAGCGCCTTTAATTTTACCTATAACTTTGGCTCCGCATGAGGAATCTTCATGAAATTTCCAGAACTTATACTGTCGGGAAGGTGGAAGGGGCCATGGCAGCACAGAAGACCATGCATGGCAAGCGGGAGGGTTAGTGGCAGCACAATGGCTATGATGGGCAAGAAGGAGGGTGCAGGGGCATGCACAAAGGACCATGGAGGATAGAAGGGAGGGTCAGGACCTGGGCACAGACAAGAGAGTTCAGGGGAAGGGGCCTCACAACAGACCTCATGGGGCAGGCAGGAGGAGCAGTTGCAGCACAACAGACCAGGGAGGGCAGAAGGGTGTGGCAGTAAAATGGACCATGGAGGACAGGAGGAAGGGGATAGGGGCATGGCATGTGGACAGGCAGGGTGGAGGTGGCAGGGACAGGTTACAGTCATCTGACAATGCTAGGCAGGTGGTAGGGGAGTGGCAGCTCAACAGAACACTCAGAGTAGATAGGAGTGGCAGGTCCATGGAACATGGTGGGTAAAAAGGATGGAGCAGGGGCATGCACAAAGACATCGGCGGGCAGGGGGAAGGAGAATAGAGGCAGCAAGCTAAGCACAGAGGCTAAGCAGGAGGTCAATGATGGGCCATAGAATTGGGCAATGGAGGGCAGGGCGAGTGGACTGGTACATCATGCTAAATGGAGGGCAGTGACAGCACATCAGACCATGCATGGCAGGAGGGAGGAGGCTAGTCCATGGATTCAGACAACAGAGGATAGGGAGGAGGTGGATGGGGCAGCAAGCTAACTGTTCAGAGAAGGTGGGTATTAGGAACTTTATTGTTTTTAAAATGTGTGTCTGTGCGAACTACTTAAAATATGAACAAGTATGCAGCATAATCTCACTTTTATTCAGGAAGAAGAGGACGTTTGTGACTGTGCATCCGGGCTCACTTGGCAGAAACCCCCCTGACCCTCCACCCCCCATCGCAAAATGTAATGCCCGTGAAAAGGGTAGGTGGACGCAGTGTTATATAGAACATAGTCCTGAGAGCACGATTGAAAATGAAAACTAGATATAGTATATGGTATAAACTATGCATCAAAAAGTGTGATATAAGATGAACCGGGGCGTGAAATATAATATGCAATACATTGTGCGCAATGACAGATTCATTGGAGAGCGCAAGATAGCACAGGCACTAGCGCGTGCTATGCGATATGCGCCTTGGAGTGTAATATGCACAGGGCAGTGTTGTGTAACCTAACTAGTCTCTAAAGTTGTAATATAAAATATGTGCTGGGGGGTGTAACGTTGCATATGCACTGTGACAAAGATATGGATCCCAGATTGTAATATGTATGGCATAGTGCTGTGCGTTATAACATAGGCATCGAGGAAGGCACGTTAGATGGGGCAATATAACCCGTGCGAAGGCAAGTGTGGCATGACATATTCACGGGGTGGTGTTACAGTGCACATGGGCTAGAGAGTGTCATAGCATACGCACTAGCTGGTGGAATACAACACAGAGGTGTGAGGCACTCGGCGAGCACTGGTGGGTGTAACACAACATTGGGCTCAGCCAGGAGCACCCTGTGACTCTCAAGTGAGGTTCGTCTCCTTTCCAGAGAGTAAAATAAAAAGGTTTACACATCCGGCGGTGGATGTGTGTTTTATTAACCGTGAGGGGGCTTCTTGCATAGTTTGGTCGAATTTTTGTCGAATCCCCTTTGAATGGCTTGCTGTGCGTGTATATTGAATATGCCCGTCAATAGCTACCCATGTTTGTATAAATAAACGACTAGGGTGTCTAATTGGAGAGTACCCACCGGCGGGGGTGCCGGGGATAGGCATGGTAGGGCGTCAGACATGTCAGAGCTTCACTAGCGGTGTAAATACATTCCATGTGGATTCATTCTATGCAGAGACTCCTTTTAATGAATATCACGCAAATCGTCATCGTGATAGGTACATACGGTTTGTCCAGCATGTCCTAGGTGTTTCAATAAATATATATTTTTAAAAAATAATAAAAAACAAAGGCCGGCCCCGGGGGATGGGGTCCCCGGGGCCATAAGTGACCTGAGGAGGGGGGCAACGCAGCCCTCTCCTAAAGAATTTTTTTTTTAAAAAGGCCATGACCCGGGGGTTGGGGTTCCCGGGGCCGATTAAGGCCTTGGGAGGGCCAAATTAATTTTTTTCAACAAAAAAAAATAGGGTGCATGCCCTGGGGGATGGGGTCCCCAGGGCCAGTAAATTAGAAAAAGAAGGGGGGCCACACAGCCCTCCTTCTTTAAAAAATTAAATAAATTAAAGACCGGCATCGTGCTGGAGGCCACGCCCCCTCCTTGCAGCACTCTGCAAATGCGCCCCCTGGCCAGTTGTAAGTTGGGGACTTAATTCCCCTTCAATACTGAGGGTCCCTGAGGGCCAACTAGCCCAACAGGTATCTCCAGTATGTGCCAGGGAGCTGCGTTGCAGACAGGTGTTCTGAGGCCACGCCCCTTTTTACACCTCTATGCAACGCAGCTCTGTGGCGCTTACTGGAGGTACCTAGTGGGCTAGTTTGACCCTAGGGACCCTTAGGATTCAAGGGGACTTAATCTCTCAACTTAGAACGGCCACAGGGCACGTTTACACAGTGGTGAAGGGAGGGGACGGGGCCTGAGTTAACGTGTGCAAACAAGCCCTGTGGCGCGTTTTAAGTTGGGGAAATAATTCCCCTTCAATCCTGAGGGACCCTGGGGGCCAACTAGCCCACCAGGTGCTTCCAGTAAGCGCCACTGCGCTGCGTTGCACAGAGGTGGTCTAGGCCGTGCCCCTTTTTACACATCTCTGCAACGCAGCTCTGTGGCACTTACTGGAGGTACCTAGTGGTCTAGTTGGACCCTAGGGACCCTCAGGATTCAAGGGGACTTAATCTCCCAACTTAAAATGGCCACAGGGCGTGTTTACACAGTGGGGAAGTGAGGGGACGGGGCCTGAGGTGACGTGTGCAAACACGCCCTGTGGCGCGTTTTAAGAGGTAGTTTTAATCCCCTGCCCTATTATATACTAGGGGCTTACAGAGGAGGTCATGCTAATCACAGGGGGACCCCAACGCATAGTGTTCCCTAGTGTATGTAGGTGTTTTCACTGTATTCTGAGTGTCTTTTAACATAGCACTGGCTCTAGGGCTGGTTAGTCAGACTCAGTTACCACCAGTATCCGTCTGAAAAAGTTGAGGGTACAGGATGATTTTGCAACAAGGCTTCTTTCTGCTCTTCTGTTTGTTCTTTCTGCACGTTATCCTTCTTCCTGCACTTTTCTTCGTCTTTGAGGACTTCTGTTGCTTCTTTCTGCATTTCTTTTTTTTTCTTTCTGTGCGTTTTTTCTTCTTTCTTCACATGTCCTATCTCTGTAGGCATAGTTAGAAATTAGCATTTAAAAAACCTTTGAAATTCACTGAAAAAAACATAGGTTTCAGGCACGTTATAGTTAGGAATTATCAATTAAAAAACCTTAGAAATTCACTGAAAAAACCATAGGTTTCAGGGGCGTTATAGTTAGCTGGACTTTTCACTCGTACAAAACCACTGAAATTCCCCCGTTATAGTTAGTTCAGCTATAGGTCTGCCACTCTATCACAAGGATGATGTCATGAGTGATGTCATTTGAGATGTCATCATTGATGTCATGAGTGATGTCACTGACCATGTCATGAGTGATGTAATATGTGACGTCATCAGCAGTGCATTGCGGGCGCGCGAGTTATAGTTAGCTGAACTAACTATAACGGGGGAATTTCAGTGGTTTTGTACGAGTGAAAAGTCCAGCTAACTATAACGCCCCTGAAACCTATGGTTTTTTCAGTAAATTTCTAAGGTTTTTTAAATGCTAATTCCTAACTATAACGTGCCTGAAACCTATGTTTTTTTCAGTGAATAGATATATATCAATACACTGAAAAAAATAAAATTTACACTGACTTTATAGTTGGGAAATAATTCATCAAAAAAACAAAGGTTATAAGTACATTATAGTTGGACTCAGAATTTACTCACACAAAACTATAGAAATTCAGCAGTTATAGTTAGAGTTATATCAAGAAACTATATCTTGTGCCCTAGGAGCACAAGATACACTGACTTTATTGTTGGGAAATACTGACGATATAATTGGGAATTAAATCTAAAAAACCTAAGGAAACTCACCAAAAAAACAAAGGTTACAGCTACATTATAGTTAGGCTCAGAATTTACTCACACAAAACTATAAAATTCAGCAGTTATAGTTAGAGTTATATCAAGAAACTATATCTTGTGCCCTAAGGGAACTATACCTCGCGTCCTGCTAGTCGTGTACTGCTGGTACATAGAGGTGGTCCTGTTGTGTGTGCTCAAGAGTTACCAATCGTTTAACAACACAGCAGGCATAAAGATGAAAAGGACATGTTCATACAAGAATATGCAGGACATGTTCATGAATGATTGGTTACAGAAGATGACGCTGCAAATCCAGTTTCCTGAGACCTCTTATTGCTCTTATCTTTTCGTTGCTTCTCTTTCTAGTGAGACTGCCAAAACCAATTATGGTCAAGAGCTTTCTCATTTTCAGGGTTCGTGCTGGGCTTCCCTCTGCCAGCCTCCTCTGGCACTTTGTACACTCTGAGGAGATTCTTGCTGCATAAGTGGACATACATCACTGGTTCTATATTATCCTTTGTCCCTCTCCAGGCAGCTGTGCAAACGTTTAAATGACCACTCATTTCCCACTTCCTGACTTTTCATTTCCAGTAGCAATCATGCTGCAGGAAATGTATTTTGAGTTAGAATTCACTCTCCATATTAATATTATAGTGTTGTGGGTTTTTATTAATACTTGTCCATAGTGCATGTGTTACTGCCCCTTCATTTCTGAATATGTGATGGATGATCTACAAATCACAGTGGCTCAGACATGAGTAGAGCAGTGATGGGAAATTGTTAGCCCCTACCACGATTACACTGACAGGAATACTTGAGCACATCTGTGGGTGAGAGGCTAGTTTTTAAGGATTTCATGTGATTTCATAGAAAAACTATTTCATGAAATACCATTACTGAGTAACCATTTAGCCTGAACTGTGTAATGGAAATTTGCAGGATGAATAGCATTTACTATTTCATAGAAAGCAATTGTTAGAATTTCTTTTCAAAATTAGCCTTTGTATGCCTATTTTTTAAGATGTAAAAGCAATGGTTGCAGGTCTGACATTCAGAAACATTTGTAGGAGGTATTTATTTCAGTGTTTTTCTTCAGGGGGCATTATTTTAAATGTATATCTTTTACATCGTCTGACAATTACTTAGGATGCTTTTAATTAGCTAACCCTTCACCACCTGTTGACACGATTCATCCCTGACACCCTCACAAACCTTAAGCACCATCCATCACTGCCCCCTAAAAACCTCTCACCACACCTAAACTACACACATCCGTGAACCCTAAATTACACTCATCCTTGAACCTTAAACATCCTTTCGACCCTCTAACCACCATACATCCTTGGAACCTAAAAGCCCTCACCACACCTAAACTCCACTCTTCCTTGACCCCCTAAATTCCATCCATCTCTGAACCCTAAAGGTCCTTGCTACCCCTAAACTCCACCAATTCCTGGACCCTAAAACAACCATTCTATGCATAAACCCCACTCACCCATGAACTCTTAAAATCCCTCACCACTCCTAAACACCTTTCATTCCTGATATCTAAAAGCCCCTCTTCAACCCTAAACAACATCAATTCCCAAACCTTAAAAACCATTCATCTCACCTAATCTCTTCCTATCAATGAACCTTAAAAGCACTCACCATCCCTAAACTCCACCTATCACTGAACACTATAAACTGCTCAACACCCCTCTACACCACCCATCTGGGAACCCTAAAACCCCTTCACCACCCCTCCACTTCAATCAAACATGAACCATAAAAAAAACCCTCACCACCCCTAAAATGCACCCATCGTTAAACCCTAAAAACCGCCTCTTCAACTTAATTTTACTCACCCCTGACCCCTAAAAACTCCTCGGATCCCTAAACATCACCCATCATCCCTGAACCCAAAAATCCCTCACTACCCGTAAACTCCACCAAGTTTAAAGCCACATTTTTCTTAAAGATGATCATTGCTTTGAAAATTTCATTTCATTTTCGATTTATGTGTATTTCCTTAACATTGTCTTTCCTTAAAATTGGTTTCCTATGATTTCGTTTGCTTCGATGTGGTTTCTCAGTTTTTGGTTTTCCATTAATTCACATCAATTTTGCGTGTGTGCAGGTGTTTAAACCGATAAGCATGTAACACTTAAAATTTGGGTGACTTGACAGATCTGCAAGATCTCCATTAACTCATTTGGAATTTTTTTTACTTGATGCAGATTTTGGCAAGAGGAGGAAATTCGCCAGCAGTTTGGATGCAAAGTGATGTATATTAAGATTTGTAAATATTTGCTGGGTGTTTTAAATATGTATCAGAATTAAGAAGAACTCACAAGTAGGTGCTTTTGTACAGTGAAATGACACTCTCAACATTTAATGCAATTATTTTGATATTTAAATTTTTCTGAAATACTATATTGTCACAAACCATAAAAGCCTCACCTGGAAAAGGTAGTTTGAGGGTCTAAAAAGTTGGTGGGTTCTAAAAAGTTCTTTATAATCCTCTGACACATTTAGCAGTTTGCTCCGTTAGCTTATTTAGCCTTCTTCAATACATTTCTGTATTTTCTGTTGTCATTTTTTTCCACGTAAAAGGGTTATGCACTAGTTATGGCCTTTAACTATTATGGCCCTCAATTTGAGCAGGAATGGGGCCATAACAAAAGTCATCTGCCCATCACAATTTCTTAATTTGCACAAATACTTCATGTATGAGGTGGTTATCCTGAGAATTCACAGAACTTATGTCTGCACTGGGGACAGCATCCCACTGAAATATTGACCGGCCATTTCACTCCTCATTGTTTTTTCAATGCAGGAGGACCACCTTGATTTTATAGAGAGGACAGGGATCTCACCGTAGGAGGGTTATAGTGTGACTGGACCTACAACTACTAGATGGATTCCTTAGAGGTCCTTCAGACCACCATACCTTCTCCCAGAATGCTCTCTTGGGAGGTGGACGGACTGTGTCGCACTTCCTAGGTAATGCACAACTGGTGCATCTATTCGCCCCTGACCCTGTGTCAGTAGTACAGGTCTGGACAGTGGCAAAGACATTCCCTCATTTCCATGGGACATTCCCACCCAAACAATGGAAGCCCCTTGAGATCACATGGATGCAAAATGTGTGTCCATGCTTTCGGTACTATTTAAGGGGTTGGAGAATCATCTGCGGCCCCTTCTGTAATACACAAGTGCCCTCGGAGCATAAAAAGAACAAGTGCAAATGCCTATTGCGTGCCCAGGCTATTCTGTGATATAGCTGTAGTTGCTTCTTTAGCTAGAGTTTTAAGGGTTTTTGAAGGTGGCGTAGCACTTGGCTACATGGCGAGTGATGTCCTATTCATCTGTGTGACCCCTTCTCTAACACAGGTCGGGTCAATATACAACCGCTATTCTGCCTACCAATGAGCTGATGGCTAGAGCGGAAGTCTTGTTGAACCCTATGCGTGTAACAGATAACATATCTTGTGAAATATAATCAATGAGGTCATAAAGGCAAATGATGAGCGCCCGTTCAATTCTGGCATCCATTAGTTGAGTCTTAATTGATTTAGGGTGATTGATGCTCATGTTCATGTGTCCTGCATCAGTGATGTTTTATGTAGGCTTAAGATGCAGGTCGGAGTGGTTTGCTTGACATCAGAAGTATAACATCCTGGTACACACTTACTCCTGCACTACTCTGATTACCTACCAAGAGCAAAGATTAGGTTCTCGGAGCAAATACACACTACCCCAAAGGGCGACAATATAAGGTATCACACTGGTTTTATAACATAACGTGCATTTTTAAAGCGCACGTTCACCCCTAACGGGGTATCTTGGCACTGAATAACAGATGTTTACTGTTACCCAACCCAATGGTACTCGTTTTATCGACCTCAGATGGATGAAAGGCTGAGTGGACCCGCCAGGATTTGAACTTGTGACCATGAAGTCGAACACAGTCCCATGCAGTGGATGCATTAGTCCGCTGAACCACCATACCCGAGCCTTGTGCTTTTCATTGATTTATTTTTATTTTTTAGGTATTTTTTTATTTTGTGTTTATTATTGATCGCATTTTTGCGTTTTAGAACGTAATCCCTGATGTTTATTTTGCACACAGACTAGTACCAGAAGGACCATATGAGTGATTACTGTCATGAGATAGATATAGAAATAAGGACGATAAACCAAGAACTCTGAACTGTGCAGCTTAAATAATAATGTTTTGTGTCTCATATTTATGTTTTGCAATGTACACCCCGGCGCTCGAGAGAGCAGAAAATAAATCTCACTGAGGCACAAAATGACCAAGCTGGTTCATATCTCACTTACATGCCAGGATTTCCAACATTGAATTTAAGGAGAGGGAATTATGAATTGATGCATCATCCATCATTCCACCGATGCATTGACATGTTATTTTACACCCGCTACACATGATGCACATATAACCAACCAGAGTTTGCCATTTAGCTCAACATTTGAGAAAAAACACAAACTCCTTCTACTTGAGACAACCCTAATAATTTGCAGGAACAATCAACCTGCATTGGCCCTAATTAGTGACATATAGCACTCCCCAGGTCGATAATATTTCATGTTAAGTTATTAGTGCGGACATGGTCCCACGGATAGCAGGCTCAGTCCTCTTTGTACAATGTTCTTGCCTGCCTGTCCTATACCCACAGGAAAGCCAGCTAAGTCCCCCTGCATTGATGCTGCCGGTGAGTCTGGCAGGAGGTACTGGCATCAGGGTGGTGGCTTGACATTGGCATCATGCCACGCAGTGGCACAAAGTAGTCTATCCCTGTAATCCTCTGCCTCATGCTTTAATTTGGATAGCGTGAGCGGTGACCAGACTTTGAAACCCAAAAACCAGAACATTCAACAAACATAGAGAGACGGCTACAATTGTACATCAGCTGAAGGGTGTACAATTTATTAACAGACAGTGCTCATTAACACAGACAATGTGCCACTGAGGAGATATAAAGGCAACTTTTTAAAATAAAACTCTGTGGTAAACAAATTGCCTTCTGCTACCGGCTGATAAGTCTGAACTGCTACACATAGTAACTTGCCTCTGATTAAGCCGGATTCTTATCTATCTTACCATCATCAAGAATCCTCTCAGGTTGCCAGGATCTTTCTATCTGCTGAATAGTGTAAAGGGGAGAACATCCAATTTTGTTTTCCACATGATCAACCAAACAAATTTGGAAATCTAAAGGATCACTAACTCCGAATTTCAGATTTTAGGGGTTTATTACAAAGCCAAAAGTAACTGCACATACAAGCACCTCATTGTAGGAAAGTGGCTATATACTGTTCCCAAATAGGTACAGTGCGTACAGAGTCCACAGTCCCCAGAGGTTTGGCAGAGGCTAAAGTTAGATATAACCTTACTCTCTAAAGTGATAGCTTGGTCGAGCAGTAAGGCAGTATCAGAGGACAATGTAAAGCATTTGTTGTACACACTCAGTCAGCAAATGGTCTCACACACTCAAGAACTGAACTCTAGGCCAATGGTTTGTATATAAAAATATATGGTTGTTTTATTTTAGAACCAACAATAGGTATCAAAATATACTTTCTCAGAATGGGATGCTTTAGTTAAATACTTTTCAATAGGCAATTGTCTTTTGAATGCAATGGTTACAGTTTGTTGCAATTGGCAACACAATTCAAACACAATTATACATTGAGCACAATGGGAAATTCTAAGTAAATGCAATTGATTACTTTTAGGATTACTTTTCTAACTCCAGGACTGGATCCTAGATTCAGTCCTGGGACAGTTCCTCGAAACAGGTGAGTAAATACGTTTTAGTTACTGTTGTGACTTTTAAGCAATATTTTGGTATTTTAAAAGTTGACACTTAGAAACTTTTTCTAATAAAATCACCAATGTTATCCTATGGGAGGAAATTCACTTAGCAGGTAAGTGGGGTTATTGTTACTTTTTGTAGCTCAGTGTTGGATACTGGATCCAGCACTAGTGTACCACCTGTAAGCAGTTGAGAGAATGCGTTTAGGTTATACAGGCGATTTTTAACGAATATTTGTAAGTTGGCAAAATCGACACAAACTTTTTCAGCAAAAACCAGGCAATGTTATCGTATGGAAGGAAATTCAAGTTGCAGGTAAAGTATGTTCTCGTTACTTTTGTAATCCAGTGCTGGGCTCCTAGGCTCAGTACTGGGACATCTATCTAAAACAGGTAAGTAATTACGCTTTCACAGTTGGTACGATTTTTAAAGAATATTTGTAGTTTGCAAAAATCGACACAGAAGAAATTTCACATAAAAACAGTCAATGGTTTCCTATGGAAGAAAATTGAGTTAGCGGTAAGTATGGTTGTAATTACTTGTCAGGGTCAGGGTCAGGGCTGGGCACCAAGATCCAACACTGGGATCGCTCCTAATAGCAAGTGAGTATATTCGATTTCGTTACTCGGTTGATTTTAGGTGAATATTTTAAAGTTTATAAACTCCACACTTCAAGTGAAACCAGTCAATGTTACCCTATGGAAGAAAAGTGAGTTATCAGCTTTTGGGTAAGTACTCGACTGGCAGAGTTAAGGTTCTGGGCATAGACTCAGGGGTCCCCCAGGGTCAGGTAAGTACAGGTGTCACACCCTCAGCGGCACAGGGGCAGCCGGTTGCAGAGTGAGGTAGGCCCAATGTTATCCTATGGGAGGCAGGGGGCCCGTGGTTGGTGGCTGTTGGCAAGCAGGCCACACGGCTGTGGGAGCTGGGCTCCTGGTCACTTGCTCAGGGCAAATGGGAAGTAGGTTAGAGTAGAAGTTGCACTGCCAGGGCCACTCGGGCCGCTGGGTGCAGGGTGCTTTTAAGCCGTCGGGCGCTCAATGGATTGCAATAGAGAAGCTCAAGAACGAACAAAGGCTGCAAGCTCGGTGACGAAGATTCTTCAGGCGCGACCACCACTTCGAGAGGTAAGTTGGGTAGTTGGAGGATAGGTAGGTACCCAGGAGTTGGGCACAGGGGGCCGCAGGGCGCCGGGTGCAGGGGTTCCTTTTGGTGTCGGGTAATCTTACCCTCTGTTGATCGCGGTTGGGGGGTCCCTGGTTCTGAGGCTGCAGGCGTCGTCAGGAGCGTCGAGGTGGGTCCTTGGGTGCTGGATTTGGGGTCACAGTCGCCGTTGGGATGTCCTCGTGATCTTTGTCCACTCCAGCACAGGCCAGGCTTGGCGGATACAGAGTGTGCAGGGTTCGCGGTTCCTGGCTGATGCCAGGGGTCAGCTACTTGCTTTGAGCAGTACCAGATGCTTAGAGTCTCAAGGTAGCCAGGTCCTCCGGGGTTTGTGAGGTTGCTGGCCACAGGGGATGCCGGGATTTAGCAGGAACAGGTTCGAGGGTCGACAGGCCGGTATGGCTGGGGCCAAAGCAGTTGGTGTCTTCCTCTTGTTAGCAGCTGCACGGCAGGTCTTCTTGCTTCTTGATCTTCTTTGCTGTTTCTGAATCTGGATCTAAGGAAGAAATGTTCAGGGTGCCCCTTAATACTAAATTTCGGGGCGTTACAGGTAGGTAAAGGGCAGGGACCACTGGGTCCCTGCCCTGGGGTGGGAACACCCCCTATCCTGCCACTCTCCTGTGGGTGGGGGGCAGTGGTCTAGTCCTGACTGGGCAGGGCTCCCCATCTTCAAAATAGCGAGAGCCCGGAAATGTGCTTCACCTAGCCTCCCCCACCTGAGGAGTGGGGTTAGCAGAGCCTGGCACACCCCCTGTTCTTCCTTGGGGTTTCCGGCCAGTCTTCCCGCCAGAGTGGGGGTTTAGAACCGGTAGGGGCCAGTTGCTGAGTACAGCAAGTGGCCTGGATAAGCTCACAAAGGCGGCATGCCTTTGAAGCTTCCCCTGCCCATCATGGGGGAGGAGACCTAGCACCTCGCCCAGGATGTGCATTGTTGCAGGAGCAGGAGAGCGGATGGCTCTCTACCCAGGGGTCCAGGAACATGTCTGCTGTGTGGCAGCCTAGGCAGCCCCTCAGACAAGACGTGGATTGTAGGTTAGGTTCAGGAGGCATCTTTAAGATGCCCTCTGTCGAGCATTGTACATTAAATCCTGCACTGGCATCAGTGCGGGTTTAATGTGCTGAGAAGTTTGATACCAAACTTCTCAGTCTTCAGTGGAGCCATCATGGTGCTGTGGAGTTCGTGTCGACGATCTCCCAGCACCATATACTATTAAATGGCAGCACTGCACTTACAGTGCCCAGGAATGGACCTGGGTACCGTAGGGGCACAGGGCTCATGCTCCTGTACCCACACCACTAGCATAGGGCACCCAGCTAGAGGGGTGGCTGATGTATGCCAGGGCAGTGTGTGTTGTGGGCATGGCACACAGGGATGTGTGTCATGTCGACTCTCTGTTTGGTTCTATACCCAGACACCCAGCCTGCAAGGGCAGTGTGTTTGTGTCAGGGTACAGGGCCTCTAAGGGTGACACAATAAGTGCTGCAGCACTTAGGGGCCTTCCCTGGTCACAAGGCCCTGGGTACCTAGTTTATCATTTACCAGGGGCTGACATGTGGTCAGGGTTTGCCAATTTGGGTTTAGGTTTCAGCACAGTTTTTAGGGAAGGAACATAGGCCCTGGGCACCTGATTGGCAGGAGCCCAGGGCACACTCAGTCAAAGTACATTCAGCAATTCAGCAAAACGTGGTGGCATACTATGCAAGAAAGATGGCACTTTCTCACACTCATCACAAGGTTAAGGAAATAAATGGGCACTAATATAAAGAATATCCTACGCAGGAGTCTCATCCGACTCAAAATAAGAATAGTTAGCTCCAGAAGCATTGTGCAACCAATAACGGCTCCAATCTCTATGTTAGAAGTCATCAACCTAGAAAGAAAAATCAATCAGTCTATCCCTAGTCTATCTCTAAGGTGACATCCCTACTTAGCATTTTTCCCCCCAGGCAAGAGAGTAAAAATGTGTCAGAAGTGAAGACTTCATTAGAAGAGCACTCACTTTGCTCAATCAGTAGCCCAAGCTACAGAGCTCGTTCTAAGATGCTCCTTCCAGCTTCCCATCTAATCCTCAACTGATCAACCCACGGGGCACTGTCCCTAATTCAAAATCGTAGAACACGCCCTCCGTCACACCTCTTCAGCCAGGTCTTCCTCCGGTACTTTTCCACCTTCTCTGCTGAAAGTATCATCCCTGCATTCCAGTATACTCCCCTGTTGGCTTCTCCTACCATCCTAACTCCTAAAACAAAGGGTTAGTCTTCCTAACGAGCTAAGTGTCATTGCACCTGCAACAGAAACATGGGAACAAGAAACTTTCTACTCTCTGAGATCTGCTGACTCTCCCAAAACCCAGAGCCCTTTCAAGGGAAACAGTTTTCGGCCTACAATATTCAGCTAACATAAGAACAAATAGGCCTTCTTCTAAAACGTATATGCGATCAGGCCTTTACACATTTAAAACACACATTTCTAAAGTCATACTATAAGCATTGACATTCATTAATTTGCATACATGAATAAGCAAATCTACACGTGCAGACTTTAACCCCTTGTGTGCGCATGACGGCTCCCGGCCGTCGTGCATTATGGTGGGCGTGTCGCACGACGGCCGGGAGCCGTCGTAATCGCGCACGCGTTTATTTCTCCCGCATAGCGGGAGAAATAAACCCGCACACAAGGGGTTAATATGGTGCACGTTTAAACCTAATGCATCACATTATACGTGGACTAATTTGTTATGCATTATCTAACATACATTTTCGATTAGACATTACATTGAACTTCATAAATGACTTGATTACATTTCTATTCACACTAATATATGCTGCGTTTAGTACTACATTTCTAAACCACACGTTAATAAGTTCCCACTAAATATATGGGTGCGGACTACCAGTGATTATAATGCACCCCTACAAATTCAGAATACCATGGCGCTCTATCACCTTCCTCTGTGCTCAGTTGAAGACAGAGAAATCTGCCAAGTTCAGCTTAATTTGGTGGTACAAGTGTAGAAAAACTGGGATGTTTGGTCACCCTAGTAGGATGGAACATGTGCATCACAGCAAGGACCCACATCTGGTACACTTCCCCCCTGTGCCTTGCCGAAGCTCACCTCTGCAAGGTCAATTCTGAAATGCAGTTTCACATGGAATGCATTTTTTATATTACATTGCTATTTTGAGGTAGTTAGCTGGAAAAGCTGAGTTCTTCAAAGTGCAGCTAACAATCAGCAATTATCAAAATAAGAATGTTTATGTTTTTTTAACCTGGACCAGGCAGAAAACTGCCCTAACCAATCCTGGTGCCGCTCTCAACAGCATGAGAGCAGCACCAGGATTGGTTAGAGCGGCCTGACTCATGCTCCTAAGAGCACTGGAGGCCTGCGCTTTCTCTAACCCAGCTGGCAAAGACAGCTGGGTTGGAGAACCTTAAAATGCGCACAAGACGGACGGCCATAAAGACATGCACATTTTAAAGCGCACAACTCCCTGCTGCTGCCACTCAGCATGACAGCACTGGCCCTGACCCCATCCTGTCACTCAGTTCAGGACTGGTCGGTTGCTGAAAAATAAAATGGTAATAAACTTTATTGCCATTTTATTTTTCAGCTCTGGCCTGCGGCTTTTGTACTGCGGTGAAGCTCCCCTTGCTTAAACGGAGCGCCGTCCCTGGTCAATGCATTAAGATACAGGAATACACAAAGGCTGTTTGCATATATTGGAACATTTAAGTCAGACTTATTGGCTTTGCCAATGTGTGCTCTAATACTGGCTTTGGGCATCAGGTTTCGATAGCCACCGCTTGAGGTACTAGCTCCCCTCCCCCAAAGTTCGAGTCTAGTTGCACCCCTGGTAAGAGGAGCTTGACATCTCAAATAATTTAATTAAATTTTACAATCAACGCCATTCTTTGTGTATTATGAGCCTGTTCTGAAAATTTGACCTGCAGTGGCCAATAAAGAGACTTTACAATGAGGCAGCCATTCCTTAATGCCTTCTCCTATTCAGTGAAGACAAATGTGCATTACTTTCAATACAGCAGTTCTAAACAATATTTTATTTTTAGGAGTGAAAGTCGCGAAGCAGGACTTAATTGCTGTTCATCTGCTTTTTTTTAGCGGCAAAAGTGGTATTTTTTTCAAAATCCTGGAGAATACGTACACTTTTAAAAGCTTGTGCCTCAAATGTAAGTCTTTCATCAAAAGAACTGAATGCTGTGCTCTGCTAATGCTCGGCACTGCAGCTGGTTGCTAGGAAACCCTGGGATAAAGTAGATAAAACTCGAGGTTAGTAGTACACAAAAACGATAAATTGTTGGGCCCAGCAGCGCAATAAACAAAGCAGGGGATTGACTTTCACCTATTTTTAATTTAAGGCTTATTGAACGGTTGTGTCAGACAAACTATTAATCTTGTCAGAGTCATTAAACACCAACAACTAATTTCAGCCAATGAGTTGCAGGCTCTGGACCACCATGCTTGTTTGTAAAATCCATGTTTTTTTCTGAAATGCTAGCACTTTATAGCAGTTGTGTGTTTATTGATCTGACTTCTTAGTAATATATCTGTCCAGGCACCCAAAAAAGGTTTGCAAACTGAAGGGCTAATTGAAGGAAATGTAACAAATATGTAATGTACCTGTTTTGTTAGTATCAAGTGTAGCGCCTTGCAATAAAGAGGTGTTTTGTATCGACTGGATGTGATCTTGCCCGAGAAAGGGGAGTGATTGGTAAATTAAATTAATTTGTTAGGTTAAGTAAATTAATTAATTTATTCGGTTATGCAATATCCAATACACCATTAACACTATCAAGACCCTAATGTTTATCCTCTTGGTAATCAACGTGTATGTGTTTAGGTGGGTGAACTGAGGGCTTGTTTACTGTTATAGCCCTGGAAGATAGCTCAGCGGACTAACGCAACCATTGTAGAGGTTTGTGTGTAACATGAAGGTTACAGGTCCAAGTCCCCGAGGGTCCACTCACCTTTACATCCTTCTCATACAAACATAGAGTACAATTAGCCCAGTCTTTTCTCCTTCTGATAAAACTATAGAGTTCAGTTGCCCCAGTCTTTTCTCCTGTTGGACTGCAAATGCGTCTAGCCGACTCTTTCTAGCATTGTGCGAGTTAAGTTAGCATTTGCGGCGCCATTTTGTCTTTAGCTGCCATTTTGTTTTATGATCGAAAGTAAGCTTTTGTCTTATTCAATTGTTTGCCTCAGCAGAAAGTTGCTTAGAGTTACTTCTTATCGTCTTCAAGGTTGAATTCTAATGTACTAATGAATAGCTTATTCTGCCTTCGCATGCCTTTGCTCTACCATAGCCCTGCTCCCACACAAGACAGCGTTGAGCTTGAACAAGAAAATATGATAACATGTACCCGTTCTGCAGGTGGTAGCTAATCCTTCTGTACCTCCTTTGTTCATCAGTGCCGAGCTGGAAAATTCCAGTCTTGGCAGGTCTTTAGGGGTGTTGGAAATGCATTTTATGTTTTACCAAGTGTTCTGAAGCCAGCCCCCTCGTAACCATCTAAGGAAGCTAGTCTGACTGGATTCTGCTCGAGTGCAATTACTAATAAATAACTTGGTTTGTATTCTCTACTGTTTCACCGACTCTTCTTTTCTTGCGGAAGGCTGAGAGGTGGTCATAACTGACCTGGGTGGCCCAATTCGGGTCACTTCCTTCACTCCTTCTGATAAAACCATAGAGTTCAGTTGCCTCAGTCTTTTCTCCTTCTGATAAATCCATAGAGTTCAGATGCCCCAGTCTTTTCTCCATCTGATTAAACCATAGAGTTCAGTTGGCCCAGTCTTTCATACTTCTGATAAGACCATAGAGTTCAGTTGCCCGAGTCAATTTCAATCAATTTCAATTTGAATCAGCTTTATTCGGTGCAATACATGTCACCATAAAAGCAAAACAATTATTATAAAAAACATGCATACCACAACATTGACACAATTTAAAATACATTTGTGATGTCTATACAGACCATGGGGTACATATTTACAAATACAGAGACCAGAACATACTATCCTGCAGATTTAATTGTTAACAAATAAAACTATGTAACAGCTCCCAAGAGTGCTGGTGTCATGTCTTTAAAAAAGATATAGTTAAAATACCACACAAATACCAATAGGGCAAGGTTATCCACATACCGATCAGTGCATTAGAATATGAAACATTTCGATAAAGTGCCTTCAGCCATAATTTAGTCCTGGTTGCCCTCTGGTATTTCTTATTTTCAGTACAACTTTCAGAAAGCTTGTTATACATGCCAGGGTCAATGAGTCTTCAGCCCTTTGTAGATGTAATAGAGCGACCCTGGCTTGTCTAAACTTGCCATTTTTTAAAATTCTTACTAGGTAATGACGCCTGGGAAAAGAATAAAAAGGGCATAACAGTACAAAATGAAGGGAATCCTGCGGAGATTTATTATCGCAGCCGCAGGGTCCTTTCTGCTCAACCGTGGCGGTGTAACCCGAGGGATCCGCCAATAAATGATGTATGAGGTTGAGCCTAAAACGAGTAAATAAAAACCTAGTTTCTGCATTATGTATCAGGCTGAGATATGGTTCCATGCCACCTACTGTTTTAGTAATACTGTGCGCACAAGCTAGAGTCTTCCTGCCTTCAGAATCAAATCTGCAATCTGCAGCTTTCCTCAGGAGCAAGCTCTTAATTCTATTCTTGTCTTGGGGGACGATTATGGTTGGGTTGGTAAAAAGGTCTAAGCATTCTATTCCCTCCAATGTTAATTTTACATATTTGAGCCACGGGATACACATCCCTTTATCCCTACTGATGCAGTCTCTAATAATTTGTCTTCCCAATTCCGCATCAGTATTGGACCAGATCCTAAGCCAAGCCATAATAGGCCTGGCCTTGATCAGGCCCCCAATGTATGGCCTCCCTAGTTCAGCATGGATGATGTAGGCTGGGGAGCTCTGCGGTGTTTTGAGTATCTTGTGCAAGAATTTATTTTCTTCAAATTGTATTTGCCGTACCCCGGCAAAGCCCCAAACTTCTGCTCCGTACATAACTTTGGAGCAGCAAATGGCGCCATAGAGGTGCATAACCTGTTCCGGCGACCACCGACCCAGCCTACGGCCATAATTCATTATTGCCCCTGATGACGAGACCAATTTTATGCACCGTTCTTCAAGTAAAAATTTAAAATTTAAAAGTCCATCAAATAAAAGACCCAGGTACGAAAAGGTTTTTACTTGTTCAAGCATATGTGTACCTATACGGTATGTGAATTTTTTACAGGGTTTCGTACCGGCTATTAAAACATAGGACTTAGTTAAGTTGGCTGACAGGTCTAGTGTGTCCATGAAATCAACAAAGCCGTCTATTAAACATTGCAGACCTCTTGGGGTACGTGCCAGAAGGACCGCATCGTCTGCGTATAACAGCACTGGAATTGGGCGAGACCCTACCCTTGGGGTATCTACATTCAGTTTACACAGTGCCTGTTCCAGTTCGTTTATATACAGAGAGAATAAGAACGGGGCCAAAATACAGCCCTGTCTTACTCCACTCTTACAACGAAACGGTGCAGTCGTATTTCCCGCCAAATTAAAGCGTACTTTAGCGGAGGTGTTCCAATGAAGTGCTCTCATAATATTTACAAGACCTGGGTCTACTCCTAGTCTAGTCAAAAGACTCCATAGTTTTTCTCTATTCACGCGGTCAAATGCGGCCGAAAGATCCATAAACCCCAGATATATTGATTGATCACTGGCTATAGTATATTTTGCCACCAGTAGGTAGAGATTCAGGCATTGGTCAGTAGTTGATCTACCAGTCCTGAAACCATATTGTAAATCAGAAATAATATGGTATTCCTCAGCCCAGTCCAATAGACGGTTTAGTATCATTCTGCCTAGGATTTTTGCGGTTACGTCGATTAAAGATATTGGACGATAACACTGCGGGTCGTCCTTTTTACCTTTTTTTAAAATGGGCACTATAGTAGCTGTTGACCAGGAGCGTGGCATGCCAGCGGCAATAGCTGCATTGATCACACGTGTCAATATTGGAACCCAGAATTCTGTATTAGATAAAAAAAGATCTGGTGGTATCCCATCAGGGCCTGGTGCCTTATTGTGTGACAGTCCCAAAATGCCCGCTTTAGTTTCACCAGAAGTAAATTCAATCGTTGTCCTCCACGGGCACGTTTTCTCTTCAGCCTCTGGGTTTTCATCTAAAAAGTTATATAGTTTTTAAAAATGATTAAACCAGCGCTCTGGGAGAATAGTTGTACCAATTGCTGGCGCTGCAGAATCCTGAAAACATGGGTTATTTATGGTTTTCCAGAAGGTACTTAAATCCCTCCTCTCCGCAGCTGCCCTTAAAGTTTCCCAAGTTTGGGACTGTAAGGCAAGTCTCCTACATTTGATGGCCTTTTTATAGACAGTCCTACAGTATGCTATTCGTGGTTTGTCTCTGGGTCTCAATTTCAAACTTTCTTTGAGATCTTTCTGTGCTCGTGAGCAATCTTTATTAAACCATCTTGGCACACTATTTTGTTTCAAGGGCCGGGTGGTTTTTAATAGTCTGTCTATGTGGATGGCCATTGATTCAAAAGCTTTAGTCACGGCCAAACCCTCAGCCAGGGGATCAGAGCAAGTTTCAAACTCTTTGCCCCCTTCCTTGATTAAAATCTTGTAAAAGGCGTCTCCGTCAATACGGGATCACTTTAAACGCCTCCCCTGATCTGTAACCTTCTCAAGACTGCCTTCCAGCGTGCTTCTTATTTCTTTGTTAGTAGACCAATTTTTAATCCATAATATAAGTGGATTGTGATCACTGAATATGCTCCAGTCAACTGTGGCCTCTTTTATCCAGTCCCAAAATAAATTAGAAACTAGTATAAAATCTATTGTAGAGCTACACCCCCTCCCTTTAAAGGTTGTTGGAGGACCAGTGCCTTCGTCTACATTCACTAGATCGAGTGTGTGTTTTAGTGAATGAGTTTTCATCACTTTCTCCAGCTCACTCCCCTCTTTCGTGTGTTCAAAGTGTGGACCTTTTAGCAATGTGCACCCAGACCAAACCCCCATGCGGTATTTTAGGTTTTGACACAAATGACAATTTAGGTCACCCGCTAATATTATGTAGGGGGCCGCAGTGGATTTACTCTGCTCTATAACAGCAGTCAAGTGATTCTGCAAATCATGTAATATAGAACCTTCCTTGCTCGATGCTATGGCATTGTAAAAACTAAGGATAAGACTCATTTTATTTCTTTGAAACCTTAAACCGAGAAAGTAGTTAGAATTCCAATTCAGGCTGGTCCACACTCCTTCCAGTTGCAAGTCCACATAGATAATTAATCCTCCAGTGGCCCTGCCTGGTGCTAGTTTTTGTGCAGGAACAGCAAAGCAACCGTACCCTTCTAACTGAAAGGGATTGTGGTCCACCGCCCATGTTTCCTGGAGGCAAATAACATGAAACCTGGTTATATATTCCCTCCGTTCATTGTTGTCAAATTTGGAGGACAGGCCAGCTATATTCCAGGATACTAAACCAATGTCACCCATCATTGGGTTCTCCATGGGAATAGAATTACTGGGGGGTGGAATATGTAGTCAGTCAACCCCCTCCAATCCAGAAAGTGTAGCAAAGCGATTGGAGGTGGGAATGTTAAAAATGGGGCCTGCCATCAACTGGGCACTCCGATTTGTTGAGCTCACATGATTTCCTACCAGAGTTATTGGATAAAAATAACTTAGGCCATGGGTAGATATACCACCCTCATAACCCTCTGTTAGCCAATCTCTAATATAATTTACCACCCTGTGGTCTCTAAAATTAATGATTATAACATCCCCCTGTACATTTTTTGGTCTCTGTCCCACCCAGCCCAGCCTTCTAACGTGAAGAATCTCTCCATCTAAGTTGGGGGGTAATGGCCTATTCGCTCTTAACCAATGCATTACTTTGTTCTTAAGAGTTTGATAACCTTCGTATTTCTCACATTCTAACTCTGGAACCCCAGTGAGTGCAATAACGTATGGAGCTGCCTCTGGTGGGAGATCAATGTGTGCAGAAGAGCCCCTGGGATTTTTATCTATGTGGACTCTCTCATCACTTTTACTAAGATCATGATTCTGCTTATTTGGGACTCCACTAACTCTTGGCTTCCTTAGATCCATGTACTTAGTCTGTGAGGCTGTGCTATTCTTGTTGGTGGGAGAAAGCGTCTTAACACCCTGTACGGGGATAGTAGTTTTCATTACTGGTTCAGGTGCTGGGCCTGGAGGATTCAAAGAGCACCTTTTCGATGATAATTCCCTCAACAAATTTGTATTGGCTGTGCCAGTATCTTGCATAGACCCCAACTGCTCTGCTATTCTCTTGACCCTTTCCATCAGAGGAGATAACAGGGACTTAACTATTTGTTCTATGTCCCTCATTAAGTCTTTATAATGATGTACTGCCGGGCTAACTGGACCAGTATTGCGTTCTACCAAGTCTATTGTGTTCACAGGACTTGTGGCAATATTCAAGGTTTTATCACGGTCTCCTTTTTGCTTGTTTATACCACGTTTCTACTTTTGTTTTGGTAGCCCAGGTCCTGAATCTTTTGTTTTAGTTGTACTGTTCTTTTTAGTGAGATGTTTATTTACTGGGGTCGGTAACTGCTCCTCAATAGAAAGTTCGATTTGTGAACCTATGCTGTTATCTATGGTAAACAATTCCCTTGATCTTAACTGTGATTCTGTTATATCTTGTAATTGTGGGGGGATACCTATATCAGTGTTTTGTTCTGAATCTTTAATATGTGTGATATGATGGGAGGGGGTAGTTGCTAGCTGGATAGCCCCCAGCGAGGAACGTTTCCTAAGTAGTTCAGAGGATAAACACCGTTCAGTATGCACAATTTCACGTTCTAGCAATGAGGCAGCCCTTGTGATAAACTGGTCTAGGGTGCCTCTAACGGATCCCCCCACCGACGATTTTCTTCTCGTACTAGGCCTGGTATTCATAATAAGCAATATGATAGTAAACCTTTTTTGTAGGTAACTCCAGTACGGGCTAACAATATAATAAACTTAATTAGCCAACAAGTGAATTCAGAGGCCCACAGAAATATAAGCCTACTTCACCTCCTTTTGCTCTCACGACACAAACACCTTTAGATTCCTCTTATTGTACAAGAACCACAATTGGCAGGGGCATTAAGTCTCAACCTGCGTGGTGATTATAACGCAACACCACTCCACCCAGCTCCTGGCAAAGTGAGGTCCACAAACAGACAGTCTCAGGTAGTGTTTACAGCCAAACAAAGAGACGCCAGTACTTACTAATCGAAGTCCCACCACAGAAGTTAGGGGATACGCCCAGCCCAGCCTTATCCGGGCTTTGACGGGCAAGGACGGGCCCGCCCTTGGCCCGGGCTTCGCCCGGGCGCTGCCCGCGCGCGTCCCGCGCTGCGGGGGCGTCCTGAGTTTATGAGGGATTCCCCTCAGCTGTTGATGCGCGCGCTGAGGCGCGGGCCTTCTGGGGGATGTAGTTCATGCACTGCAGCGAGCCGGTGCAATTCCCTTCGTGGCCCTGGGAGCTCCGGTGCAAACAGACCAAGGACGAGGCAGCAGCACTTCACAAACCGTTCCCCTCACGGTAGGATAATAAAAACTTCTTAGCGCGTCCCGCGCTGCAATGGTGACCTGAGCTTATGAGGGATTCCCCTCAGCTGTTGATGCGCGCGCTGAGGCGCGGGCCTTCTGGGGGATGTAGTTCATGCACTGCAGTGAGCCGGTGCAATTCCCTTCGTGGCCCTGGGAGCTCCGGTGCAAACAGACCAAGGACGAGGCGGCAGCACTTCACAAACCGTTCCCCTCACGGTAGGATAATAAAAACTTCTTAGCGCGTCCCGCGCTGCGATGGTGACCTGAGCTTATGAGGGATTCCCCTCAGCTGTTGATGCGCGCGCTGAGGCGCGGGCCTTCTGGGGGATGTAGTTCATGCACTGCAGCGAGCCGGTGCAATTCCCTTCGTGGCCCTGGGAGCTCCGGTGCAAACAGACCAAGGACGAGGCAGCAGCACTTCACAAACCGTTCCCCTCACGGTAGGATAATAAAAACTTCTTAGCGCGTCCCGCGCTGCGATGGAGACCTGAGCTTATGAGGGATTCCCCTCAGCTGTTGATGCGCGCGCTGAGGCGCGGGCCTTCTGGGGGATGTAGTTCATGCACTGCAGCGAGCCGGTGCAATTCCCTTCGTGGCCCTGGGAGCTCCGGTGCAAACAGACCAAGGACGAGGCAGCAGCACTTCACAAACCGTTCCCCTCACGGTAGGATAATAAAAACTTCTTAGCGGGTCCCGAGCAGCGATGGTGACCTGAGCTTATGAGGGATTCCCCTCAGCTGTTGATGCGCGCGCTGAGGCGCGGGCCTTCTGGGGGATGTAGTTCATGCACTGCAGCGAGCCGGTGCAATTCCCTTCGTGGCCCTGGGAGCTCCGGTGCAAACAGACCAAGGACGAGGCAGCAGCACTTCACAAACCGTTCTCCTCACGGTAGGATAATAAAAACTTCTTAGCGCGTCCCCCGAGTCTTTTCTCCTTCTAATAAATCCATAGAATTCAGATGTACCAGTCTTTTCTCCATCTGATAAAACCATAGAGTTCAGTTGGCCCAGTCTTTCATCCTTCTGATAAAACCATAGAGTTCAGCAATAATTATCACCTACCATCAGTGCATATAACAAGAAGAAACCTAGAATATGCATCATAAATTTACTAATTATCATTTATTATTAACATCAGGGACCAGGGCCGGGTAATGATCATTAGCAGCTAGACTCTCTTTAAGCCCAATTTCATATATTGTAAGCTTGTGATATTTTGCTCCAGTTATTTTTGCACAATTATATTTTGTGGCTGAAAGAATTCACATGTGTGTGCTGTCTTCAATTAAGAAAACACTTCTTTGAAGAAAATTTAAATTGACAAATGTGCAGGGAGCTGAACAGTTTCAGAAGATGAGGAGTGAAAGCTTATTCAAAAGTAGTTCAGCATTGTTAAATCTGCATTTTTTTCCCATTTGTCACACCCCTATGATATTGTTATTAAATGCCAATATTTAAGTATTGCGTTACCAGTGTGCCTTTAAATGGCTCATTGATGTCACTAATATTATCTAATGCAAAAAGAAAATTTGATGAACAGAATGCAGGACAATGTCATACATTCACCCCAGTACAGAGATCTGGGCCTAAATCCATCGTGTTTTTTTTTGCTCACCATGCCATTCCAGTTGGAACCCAGCCATATGCAAATCAGTCTTGACCCTGATTCATGGGACAGTCCAGCCCGAACTGCCAGGCCAAGTCCTCCCTGGACTGGAAACAAGCATCCTAGGACCGGTTTCGGGGTTTCATCCCTCATCAGCCAGGATAGCTTGACTCCTGTGGCATGGAGAGCACGGGACCCATGTCTGGGCATACCTGTTCCACTCGGGGTGACATATGCAAAAAGAACAATTGATGAACAGAATGCAGAACAATGTCATGCATTCACCCCAGTACAGAGATCTGGGCCTAAATCCATCGTTGTTTTATGTTTTTTTTGCTCTCCATGCCATTCCAGTTAGAACTGAGCCATATGCAAATCTGGCTTGACCCTGTGCCTCATGGGAACAGTCCAGCCCGAACTGCCAGGCCAAATCCTCCCAGGATGCTTGTTTCCGGTCCAGGGAGGACCTGGCTTGGCAGTTCGATCTGGACTGTTCTCATGAGGCACAGGGTCAAGACTGATTGGCATATGGCTGGGTCTAAACTGGGGTGGCATGGTGAGCAAAAGAACGATGGATTTAACCCAGATCTCTTGACTGGGGGCGAATGTATGATTTATTCAGCATTCCGTCCATCATTTGTTTGTGTAGCACTAATATTATCTAAATATCCACAGAGCATGTCCCCGAGCTACTCACACTCCTGTAAAGTTGCTTCTATAGCCTAACTAGTTTAACTAGGTTTTTTTGGTCAAGTGTGCTTTTAAATGCATTGTTTTTCTTAACTAGTTTTAAGATTTCTCTGCGGGAGGAGTCCCCAACCCACTAGGTAAATAGTCTTTAGTTTTGTCCAGTTTTTACCAATGTTGATGACCTAAAGCGGGTTGCAATGCACCATTTTTCTTGACGTTCCTTGAACACTCCTTGACCATATCCCGTGCCCCATGTAAATTACTTTAAAACCAATACAGTTATGACCATTGTTTCTGCATCAATGTACTTTCAAGTATACATTAGCCATAATTTTGAAACATGTTGCTTTTTCAAGGTATTTGACACATTCCATGATAATTTAATTGAGCATATTATTCAAAATGCCCTGCAAAATATTCTTTAAATCGTATCCTGGACTATATAATAGAACTGATTCCTTTCTTTTTAAAATGCACAAATAGTCCAGCAAATATCCTATGAGACATCCTACCAGTCCCCTGTAAAGTCACTTCTCAGCCCCATCACTTTCCTCCCAGTTCCCTTGAAAAGTCACTTCTCAGTTCAAACACTTTCCCCCCAGTACCCTTGTAAAGTCACTTATCAACCTAACCACTTTCCTCCTGGTCCCCTTGTACAGTAACTTCTCAGACAAACCACTTTCCTCCCAGTCCCCCTGTAAGGTATCTTCCCACCCAAACCTTTTTCTAACCAGTACCCTTGTAAAGAAGCTTCTCAGACCAATCACTTTTCTCCCGGTCCCCTTAAAAAGTCACTTCTCACTCCAACCACGTTCCTCCTGGTCCCCCTGTAAAGTAACTTCTAAGTCAAACTACTTTTTTCCCAGTACCCCTGTAAAGTCACTTCTCAGCCCAACCACTTTCCTCCCAAACTGCATGTAAAGTCATTTCTCTGCCCAACCACTTTCCTCCTAGACTGCATGTAAAGTCGTTTTCAGCCCAACCACTTTCCTCCCACTCCCCTTGTGAAGTCCCTCCTCAGCCCAACCATTTTCTTGCAGAGAACAAGCGGTTGAGAAGGGGCAGTTGCTCCATTAGGGCCGAGGAGTGTCCGCTCTATTTTAAATACCATTTTATGTTTCTGCTTCTCGCACTACGAGAAAGCAGAAGGCAGGGTATGCCTGCAGGTAGGCGGATCAGGGAGGAGTGGATTGCACCACTCTGAGTACCCTGACTATTTGGTCGGCCCTCTGAGGCCGACCAAACCAGTCATGCGCACTCTACATTTTCTCTATGTAGGCTGCATGCTCCTTGGAGGGGAAGGAGCATGCCTGTTCCTGTCCAGTTCAACCAAACGCAGGGCGAGGGATCCGGTCAGGTACGTTTTTTTTCTTTTTTCTTTTAAACCCCCGCATGACCCCTTGCGCGAGTCTGCCCCCACCCGCGAGTATTGGGGGGGGGGGGGTGCTACACCCCTGAACAAAGCTCAGTGGCCTTCAGAGAGGGAAAACCACTGAGCTATCATTGGGAATTCAGACTTTAGTAACTTTAGTTATGAGTGGAGTGGTGTGAGGAACCCCATGGACATCTCAGTCTGAAATACAAGCAATCGGGTGGGCATGGCCACGCAAGCGTTCAAAATGGCCGCTTGCTGCTGAAGCTCCGTGATCCGGCCTGGCACATCCTCCATTAGCCCTGGCATCAACCACATTCCAAACCCCATACTTGATGGCGCCGAATTGCTGAGGCCGCCCTGACTCCTGCGAGCTGCCACTGGTGGCTGTCGGGCCTGGGATGGCCGAGATATCGTGGATGCAGTGCGGGTGTGCGAGGAACAGTGGTGCGGCGATCTGCAGCCTGACGGAGCCGGCGTGCATCGGAGGGGAGCAACGGTGAGGAGCCGGGCGGGGGAGTGGGGTCCTGCTGGGTCTGGGGCGAGTATGGCCGCACTGCAGCGCCGGTGGTTCCCCCAGAGTACGCCACAGAGTGAGTGGGACCGGGCAAGGGCCTACCGTGCTAGCCTGCTGGAAACTGCACCCGCCATTAAACCACACCCACGGCGGGGACAGGGCACGCTGCGGACCGACCAGGCCTACCTCAATTGTCAGGGTGGCACGGGAAGTGGTTCGGGGGGTTACACCGCTGCACGTGCCCTCAGATCCTTGCGGCCGGCTGCTCAGCTGCGTGGCCCTCGCTCCCTGCGGCCCACCCACTCAGCAGCCTAGATGCGATGGACTGCGCGGCACCCAGTGGCTCCAAGCGCCTATTAGACACCGACTACAGCTACAGCTGCTGCCAGTGATACTTCGAAGCTGACTCCCTCGCCTAGGCTCACACCCGCATTCTCCATTAGCTCACCTGCCACGCTTGGGGTCTGCGGCATCTTGGCGCAGCCCCACTGGCTCAGTCAACTGGTCGTGCACTCTGGGCCTGCGTGTTGGCACAGGAGACGCTGACCATCCAGCCCAACATAGCCAAGCACATTTCAGGGCCACATTGGGAAATACCCTTCTCCCGGCTTGCACCACTGGCGGGGAGGCCTGTGGTCATTGGATCCTGGGACCAATCTCACTACAGTCGCCGGCTCTCTCCACATAGTGCCGCCCCCGTAGGGTCACCTGTGCGCTACACTGTTTCCGTCTTTGACTGTCGAGTTACACGACACGCAAATCTTTGTCTCTCTGGTGGTCTGAGACTCCTGGCCTCTTGGGACCACGCCACCGCTGTGGCCCCGAGAAATGGGTCGCAAAGACCCCAAGCAGAAGACCCTGCAATATGGAAATCTTGCGGACAAACCTGTGGAGGAGGGCTCCAACATGGCGGACGGCGTGCAGAGTACAGAGCGCCAAGAAGATCTCCTTGCCCTTGCAACATCCATGTTCCAGGAGATGAGGGCTGGCTTCAGGGCCCTCGATGGTCGATTTGATGCACTAGACAAGAGCCTGGCAGATATGGGGGGCAAAATCCAAGTGCATGTTGGAGCATCTAGATGGGGCGGAAGCTCGCATCTCGGACATTTAAGATAGCACAGCCCAATCGCAGAAACGCCTGGAGCGTGTCTGACGCATCCTCAAAGAGGTAGCCATTAAAAACGAGGACCTCGAGGCGCGAAGCAGGCGCAATAATATCCGCATTTTAGGTGTTCCCGAGCCCACCGCAACAGGCCGACTGGACACCTTTGTAGAAACACTGCTGTCTGACCTGTTTGGGAGAGACTCTTTCACCCCGGGATTCGTAGTGCAGCGCGGCCACTGATCCCTGGGACCAAGACCGAAGCCTGGCTGCTCCCTCAGACCTATCATTGCCCGGATCATGAACTTCAGGGTCCGTAACACATCCTTGCGCCTGGCACAGGAACGTGGTGACACCATTTGGCAAGGCTCTAAACTGTCCCTATACCCCAACTTTACTGTAATGGTGCCGGACTAACACGCAGGAAATATAATGGGGTTAAGGCCACTCTGAAGAACTTGGGCTTAAAATACGGCATGCTATACCCGGCCAGGCTGAAGGTTGACGTTGGGGGCAAGTCTCGTATATTTGACACACCCACGGAGGCGCAGGAGTTTTGCAACTGATACAAGCAAAATAACAATCGGTCTGGACCGGTCGGTGCAGGTTCCTCTCCGCCACATAGCGGGTCAGACGCTAGTGCTGAACTGTTTCCTAACTTTGCCACGGAATAACGCCTATTGATGTTATTACTTGCCTTTGAATACCGCTACATCGCACGATTTCAGATTGCTGGCCGAATTATGTGGCGTTGCCACCCCTCATAGTGTATACCATGGGTTCCTTTTCGTACTTACGGAAGTACCCTTCTTGGGGCACGGCATTACACTGTATAGTTCTTTGGTACTTCAACATCTTCTTTTGGTTATGGTCCTGCCTCGCATTTGGAATGGTGAGGTTGGGTGGGGGCGGGGGGTCAATTGTTTTGATGTTCACTGTTATGGTCCATATGCAGAAATGGTCACTGTTCCAATACTTTGCTATATGCTGTTATATCACTGTGTAATGTCGGAATGTTATGCCTGATGGCCCAATTAGGTAAGATTGTGGGCCCTTCCGGCCTTTCCTTACTGTCCTGGAATGTGAGGGGACTAAACGACAACCGCAATGCAAGCAAGTCCTACACTACCTAATGCAGCACGATGTGAACATTGCCTATTTACAATAAACGTATCTGCCTAAATCTGACACAGATCGTTTCGCTACCAGCTGCAGAGCACATAGATACTTCGCCAATTATAGCAATTATGCCAGAGGTGTAGTAATTCTTACCCACAAGCGGGTTCCTTTAAGCCTTTGCTCCATGATAAGGGATACCGAGGGCTGATATGTTATAGTTACAGGATCACTTATGGGGCACCACACGACACTGGTTTACGTCTATGGCCCGAACACGAACTCCCCAACTTCTTCCACACACTGCAAGCACAACTGACCAGATTGGAGCAGGGCCTGGTTATGATGGGGGGGGGGGATTTCAATTTGCTTTTAGACCCAAGGCTGGACAGCACTGCCAGTACTCCGGACGCTAAACCGTGAGTGCGCCACACACTACTAGAGCTCTGTGAACACTGCTCTCTGTTAGATATTTGGCACCAACGCAACACCACTCACATGGAATACACGCACTCCTCTGGCCAACACGACACATGGACAAGGATAGATTATTGGCTTGTATCCCCGGCTATTGTCGACTTGTTCCGTTCCATGCAGACATTACCCAGAACGTACTCCGATCATT
Source organism: Triturus cristatus (assembly GCF_964204655.1). Taxonomy (NCBI): domain Eukaryota; kingdom Metazoa; phylum Chordata; class Amphibia; order Caudata; family Salamandridae; genus Triturus; species Triturus cristatus. The sequence goes on from NC_140594.1 coordinate 888,005,833, forward strand.
CCCCGATACAACTTCGTCTACAGATCCCCCACCTGGAGGGCTTCGAGAGACAGTGGCGTTTTCCAAGCCGGGCCCTACATGACGACCTATTCAATGCTGAAATATGGGAGGCCATTGAAGAATTCTTCTCCCTTAACACAGGTTCGGGAGACACTTGGGCGGTCCTCTGGGAACGCTTTAAGGCAGACATCCGGGGTATCTGCATCTTGAAGCACTGGGGTGCTCAAAGATCTTCGAAACACATTGGGGCGAATAGACCGCAAACTCACCGACCTAGATAGTTCATTAGCCCGCGCAACAGACAAGGAAGGGGAGTGTAGGCGTTTGTCATTGCTGGTAGAATATCGGGAGACAGTGGACCGAGAGGTCTTACACATGTGGAAATACCAGACTGCTAGACACTATGGCGAGGGAGAACGTCCTGGCCGGGTCTTGGCACAAATGCTCCGTCCCCGTATAATAAAGCCTACATTACTGAAATCCACACCCACGCGGACCAGACTCTCACCTTCACAACGACAATTTGAGATAAGTTCTTAAGGTACTACAAGACCTTATATACCACCAAAGCAGAAGTCGGCCTAACTGCTCAGGAGGATTAGCTGTCAGATATCGTGCTTGTATACCTAGAAAAGGACATGCTGGACTTTTTAGCTGAGCCCATATCTGAAGCAGATGTCCTCGGAGCCATAGATTCCATTCGTGGCTCATCCGCTCCTGGACTAGATGGGTTCACCGGGGACTTTTACAAGGCGTATAAAGATTTGCTGGCGCCGCAGCTGATAGAGGTATATGCTGAGGCATTTGACAGACAGATTTCGCCCTCTACGATACGAGAGGCGGTCATTATCCTTTTACCCAAACCTGGTAGAGACCCATCCCAATGCAGTTCATACAGACCCCTCTCCCTAGTGAACTTTGACTATGAAATCTTGGCAAAGATCATCGCTAACCGGTTGTCTCAGCTGTTGGAGTTTATTATCTCCCCAGCACAATCGGGTTTCGTCCCCCATTGCTCCACCTCATTAAATCTGAGGACGCTCTTCTCGGTATTACATGAATAGATCCAGGGGTCCCTGCCGCAGCGATACTATTAGATGCCGAAAAGGCCTTTGATTCGATGGAATGGCATGTCTTCCTTTCGGTAATCTGCCGAAAGGGTATGCCCATGGGTTTTATTTCCATCACCGCCTTGTTATACAGGAAACCAACGGCCAGAATTCGTTTAAACGGCACCTTATTCGAACCATTTGTGCTCTCACGCGGCACCAGGCAGGGGTGCCCGCTCTCCCCTCTATTGTTCATATTGGCCATGAACCCCTTAATTCGACATTTTCAGGAACGACACATGCATAGAGGTCTGCAATTTAACACTAGCCCCAAGCTGGTGTCCCTTTACGCAGTCAATACCATTTTATATGTTAGACAACCCCAGGAAAATTTAGACCCATTGATCAGAGAGATCATTAGATTCGGCAGATTCTCGGGGCTAGGGATCAATTAGCACAAATCCGTGATCTTTCCATTGACTGCCAGTACCATTCCATGGGACTGCGCATTTCCCCTTGAGTGGTGCAAAGACTCGGTTAAGTATCTGGGCATACATACATCAGGACACTGACCAGATCATTCGCCTAAATTATGGAAGTGCAGTGGGGTCCTTGGAGACACAGGTGGACCGCTGGCTGTGCTTACCACTCTCCATGGCGGGCAGGGTCGTGCTCCTAAAAATGGTCGTGCTGCCTAGGTTTCTCTACCTGTTCAACAATATTCCCATTCCTCTCACTTACAGGTTTTTTTCCACATTACGTACACACCTCATCAAATTGGTGTGGGGGAAGCGGGCACGGGTACGTTGGCAGGTCCTGACCCTTCCGTTTGAAAGAGGTGGATATGGGGTCCCCGACCTACACTTATAATATTTAGTGGCCCTATGCTGCTTCGCATATGCCTGGTATCATCCGGACGCGCGGATTCCATACCTACCGCCAGAGGCAGATTTTGTATTATCCGAAAGGTTATCCATGGTGTTGCCAAAAGGGGTCCCCAGAGATCCCAAAGACATACAAACGGTATTGACCACTAGCTGGGCATGGAATAAGCTAAAGCGGCTCTCTGGTGCCTCCACCCTTTATTCGTCCGCCTTCCCTCTTCCTAATCCCCCCTGGTTGCCGATTACAGGAGAAAAACTAGTACCACTCACCCTAACTAAGTTTGACACTACGAAAATGGGAGACCTGTACCCGAATGGACATGTATTTTCCCCTACAGAGGACGCCCATTTCCAGAATATTCCCTTCATGGACACTTTTGTGTTTGGGCGAATTTGGTCAGCCTTGTGGGCCGCTCTGCCATCTTACTCTATAGAACGGGTCTCCTTCACCCCACTCACGCTGGTCATTGAAAGAGAGACTGGGGCGCACCTTATCTCCAAAATATACAAAGAATGCGCAAACTCCAGGCCGGTGACTGATGACAGGGTGCGCAGGGAGTAGGATGAGGATCTGGGACGAGACTTAACTGACGATCATTGGGCCAAATGCTGTGCAGTAACACGGGAGGTATCACTAAACAGCAGACACAAGCTGCTGCAGTTCAAATTTCTGCGCCGCATATATTGCACTCTGCCCAAAACACACCGTCTAGACCCTACCAGACCTCGCCACTGTCTGAAGTGTAACGCCCCTTACGCAGATTTTGCGCACTTGACATGGTGTTGTCCTAGATTACAGAGTTATTGGACGCAAATACACTCTGTCTTGGGAAACATGATCAATCTAACCCTGGTACCCACGCCCGAGATAGCATTGATGGGCTAAACTGTGAATTTCTCCCAAAAAGTCAGGAGATTTGCATCCCTAAGCCTCTTATTGGCCAAAAGAGAAATAGCTTTAACATGGGGCAGCAAAAGGGTTCCTACACTACAGGGGTTGCTACGTAGCCTGGCGTACTGCAACATAAATAGCAAAGTTTATGCCAGCATTATGCCAAACTCATCACCCAAAGGACATCTGGGGTCCATTTCGGGCATATGTGGCATCACAGAAACTAAACGCAAGTCCACAAGTGGAAAACGGCTTGGTCCCGGAAGGTGTAGGGTGACACTCACACGTTGAGCTTACAACTACATGACATTGACACAGTTTACCTTGAACGCATCATTGCACACGGGCAGGTATATAATACGTTTCCGGGGCAGGGGAGTGGGTTGGAAGATCAGAATAACTATGGGCTTCTATGTGAGACAAGTATAAACGACATACCCAAGATAATTATCAGAGATTTTATATAGATAAATAGATATCACAGCTGTATTAGCAGACCATGATAATGCTATGTGATAATATTACACAACGACATGTGAATTTGTATAACAGAGCACCGTCATTACTGCATTGTATGATTATGAGAAAATAAAAATAAAAAGGTTTACATTTTTATTTTTTTAAATACAAACAATCCACAGGGCTCTGCATGTCAAAGAGGCAAATCAACGTAAAGAACTTGGGGTGGGTGGAATGTTTCATTCTGCCTGTGGAATTAGGGTAATTTGGTGACTCGACGTTACTCTTGCAATGTGGAGTTCTGGCTAAATTCCACCAATGGCCACGTGGCTAAATTTTTTCCAGTGAGGCTCCAGAAATGCAAGCAAGATTTGGCGTTCCGTAGCACCATTTTCTAAAGTGGGCAGTCGCGGGCAGCAAATGGCTGCTTCTCGAGTAGATTTGCTGCTGCTTGAGTAGATTTTCTACTCGAGCAGCAGCAAAATCAACTTGCATGCCCGCATGCTTAAATATTGTCCAATGTAATATTGCCTCTTTGTACAAGGACTCTTTGACAAATGTAACAAACAATAATACATTTGTAAATGATATAACCATCACTTGAGGGAGACAACAGTGCTGTCCTATGTCGCCAATTATTTTTGCAATGTTTATTAAACCATTTTCCCTCACACTTAGGTGCCGATTACGATCCGGTAAAAAAATTCCCCGTACGACTCGTATCCGGTCTTTTTACCGTACGAATCGTACAAGTGCCGTACAAACTGCCAATTACGATTCGCATGGTAAAAAGTCCATACGAATCGCATTGGGAATTATTCCCCACACGTCCTCGGGTCGGAAAATGTGTCCGACACGTCCACGGACGATTTACCGTACAAATGTGAAAAGTGAAGTCCGACCGCGGAATTACGATCCATCCTGTGCGTCCGATGTTACAACCGTATGGAAAAAACACCGTCCGCACCGAACTCCCATAGCAACCATGGAGACATGTGCCCGCATACACGCCGACCCCCCCCAGCCCCCGTACGTTCGAGTCGTACCCCCCCAGCCCCCGTACGTACGTGCCGTACCCCCCCAGCCCCCGTACGTTCGAGTCGTACCCCCACCCGTGTATGTACACCCTTGTACGTGTCGAACCCCCGTGTATGTACACCCTTGTACGTGTCGAACCCCCGTGTATGTACACCCTTGTACGTGTCGAACCCCCCGTGTATGTACACGGGGGGTTCGACACGTACAAGGGTGTACATACACCGGGGGGGTTCGACACGTACAAGGGCTTACATACACCGGGGGGGTTCGACACGTACAAGGGTGTACATACACCGGGGGGGTTCGACACGTACAAGGGTGTACATACACGGGGGTTCGACACGTACAAGGGTGTACATACACCGGGGGGGTTCGACACGTACAAGGGTGTACATACACCGGGGGGTTCGACACGTACACGGGTGTACATACACGGGTGGGGGTACGACTCGAACGTACGGGGGCTGGGGGGGTCGGCGCGTACATACGGGGGCGGGGGGGTACGGCGCGTACATACGGAGGCTGGGGGGGGTACGGCGCGTACATACGGGGGCTGGGGGGGTCGGCGCGTACGTACGGGGGCGGGGGGGGTACAGCGCGTACCGGGCCACCTACTCTGGTCGTTTCGCGTCGTACTTCGCTTTTCCAGCACTTTTTGGGTGCCGTGAAAATATTGCCGTCCGGACTGCTGTCGGTTCGAATCGTGGTTCCTGGGTCGTGAAACGCTGCCTGAAAGCGTCCCGACGTCACGTCGCAGCATGCCCGGATCACATTCGTATGTATATTTTCGTCGGTCGGTGTTTTTTACGATTCGTACGGAAATGGTGTTTCCGTGCGAATCGTAATTCCATGTTTGTGAAGTTTTACGACCGGGTACGAGTCGGACGGAGAAAACGCTATGACCGACGGTTCGTACCCGGTTTTTACCGGATCGTAATCGGCACCTTAGAGGAAATTCCACCTGGGAACTGATAGAGCATGGGCCCTTCTAACAATGTTCTTCTTTAGTCAACGAATCTATGTAGTAGCATAAGAGGTTAAAGGAATTAGCATAAATTTTACAATCTCAATCAAAGAATACAACTTTTAATAACTAAATAAAGGCCAAAACTACTAAGGATGGTAAAGTAGGTTTATTACAAACTCAAAAACAAGCTGTTATAAATGAGCCTTGTAAGCACATCATAGAAGTACAAAATCACCAAAATGAGTCCAAATCTTCTAATGAAATTCAGTATAAACAGAAGCACACACAAAATTCTGTGGCTGCGATATAAAAGATAAGAAAAAGGATCTGAAGATTAAATTGCAGATTTGGTTTCTCCTGCCTAATCATGAGTAAGTATAAAGGGAATCTAACTTGCCCTACTCTATATGAAAGTGGGAAAACCCTAATTGATCAGAGAGTCAAAGAAAGGTGTCAATGTAATGGAGACTTGGGTACAAGTGCTCCAAATCTAAAGACTGTATAGCATGAAGCTACACAATGAGAGGCATAGCAAGGAGGTCTGCACTTCATGAAGCCCTAAAGGTGTCTGCCCTCTAACTAACTATGCCACATTAAATAACACACAAAGTTTTCAAGGTAGCCCATGTCATCATCTCCTGTACATTTCTATCTTACATGGTAGCAATTGGCAATTTCTCCTTTTCTCTCAGCCCTCCAAATGGAAATATTCGATTGACCTTGAGCGCCCCTTTTTCAGCCATGAGAATCTGTCTCCGACTTCATTAGTGCTTCTTCTTGCCAAAAGCTTCTTTCTGTACCTTAATATCGCAAAAATACACTATTCCCTTTTCATTAGCTAACAAAGCTTTGGTTCTGCACCTGCAGGGCAGAGAACATGCCAGCAAGCAACATTCACGTTGAAGATTAAACATCAAAACCAAAAAGTTTAAGGCCTCTGGTTACGCTAACTTAGCAGAACAATTAGGGCCTGATTTGGAAGTCAGTCGTTAAGCCTCCGAACGCTCGTTGGAGGCTTACCGACCAACATCCTTGGTTTGAACTCCAACCGTTGTATTTCAATGACAGCGGTTGGAGTCCAAACCGTCTGGTCAATCCCCGTCGGTCAGTCGGAAACCTTACATAATCCCTTTAGGACAGCATTTCCACTGTCTGGATTCTGACTTGGGTTTCTGACTTTCATGTCTTACTTTCTGACTGGCTTGCCTGTCGGAAAGCAACTTTGGGGGGCCCCTTCTCCCCTGGGCTCATGGTTGTGGGCCTGGGGGGCACTGTAGATACCTGCACTGTGTGGCCAAAACCGTGAGGTGCATGCCACACGGTGCAGGGATTTACAGAAACTCAATTTCTCTGTGGGAGCTTGTGCTGTGGCCGGTTTCTGACTGCTGCACATGTTCCCATAGAGAAGTAGTTTGCCACCACACCATGTGCAGTCGCAATTATCGTTTCGGGACCACCGACCTGAGGTTGGTTGAATCCTCAACCGCAGAGATGTAGGTCGGAGGCAACTTTGACCAACATCATAATGAGGCCTTTAATGTGCCCTTGACCTTTGAATATATGTGCACGTACGGTCACAAAATCAATGTAACAATATGAATACTGTTTATGTGAGAAATCATGGTTACATATGTACTAAACATTTGACTAAGTGTTACATCTTAAAGCATTCGTGTAACTATGGGTGAGAACTACAATTTCACGATATTTTCTGAACATTAGTAGGCACACGTTATATGATTCTATTGTTCTAACAAGGAATATTTGAGAAATACATTTGAAACTCCATCTTTTATTAATAAAGTTTCGTCACACCGAATATAAAAAGTGCTACCTGCACAAAATCATTATAAGTTTGTGACTCTTAAGAGTAGAGCCAAAATTAAGCTGCTCCAGTACCAATTCATCTTTCTGTGCCCATAATTAAATTATATGCAGCTGATGCTATAAGCCCAACGAGATAACGTATAGCTAGCATTAGACATTATAGTGGAATGTACTGGATAAACTAACCTAACCCAACCAAAACTAAGGTAGTATTGTTGCATGCTAGAAAGGAAGTTTTATTTAGCCTAGTCCACTACAAAGCACTTATAATAAAAACTCAAAAGGATATTTGGGTCTATGGATTACTCATAAATACTAGGATCTCCACCAACTGAATTATTAAAAAAATTAAAGGGTTACTAGATAGATGGGACATACTTCCAATTACACTTATAGGAAGAGTATCACTGAAAAAGTGGGTACATTACCTCTGTGCCTGTTTCTCTTCTCCACCTTCTCATGTACTCTATGCCATTTTTTTACATTAAATAATGTAATTAGCTGTTTTTTATGGAGTAAAACCCTTTCCAGAATGAGCTTCAAGAACCTAAGCTTGCCTATGAAAAACGGTGGATTCGATTCATTAGCCAAAAATTAACATTATGAATCTGACAAGACAAAACAGAAACAAGCTACTGTGAGAAATGTTTCCTAAATCCAATTATAGGTTAAAAAAACATGTCCGATATTTCTGAAAAAGGAATCCCACAAGCCAAAGCTAGTACTGTATCACACAATGAAATGTTTACATATTCGATAAATGCAGAAATTTACAAATCCCACACACTGCATGCAGAAGCACCAATAGGCAACAATTTAAAAAGAAGAGAGCTAAACCGCTGGAGTCGATAGGACATGGGTAAAATGGTAAACAACGTTTACCGCGAAACTTTGACCCCGCAGGGAATCACAACACGGTTGTTACAACGACCACGTTGTGATTCCGCATACCATTACTCCGCAAGTCGGGACAACGACTTGCGGAGGGGGGGGGGAAGGTGTTGGCTTTAAAATCCAACACCTTCCCTAGTGTCCGCACAGACTGGAGTTGGAATAGTAAATTATACTATGCCAACATCCAGCGCCCCCCTACGCAAGTCGTTGTTCCGACTTGCGGAGTAATGAAATGCAGAATCACAACGCGGTCGTTGTAACGGCCACGTTGTGATTCCCTGCTGGGAAAACGACTGCGGGATGACGAGATAGATTCGGGTGAAATATGTAATTGTTTTTTAAACGGGGTTCTAGTCCAATAGGACCAAATAGTTAACAAAATACAAACACAGATGGGAAGGTGTACATGTTCATATATGCAGAACACTGCAGAGCTTCAGGGACAACCAAATAAAGACATTTAGAAATCCCACACCATTTGAAGAAACTTTGGCGCTTATTTACATGCCCCTTGCACCGCGGGTACGTCACTTTTTCCCATAATAAACGTGATGCATCGTCAGTGCAAGGGGCTTGTAAATAAGCCCTCTTGTTTTAAGCAAAAACAAATGGGCTTATTTACAAGACAATTGCACCGCAGGTGCATCACTTTTTTTGACACACTGGCGGCGCATTGTGCCTGCCCATATATACAAGGCCACATAAAGTCACCTTGTAAATATGGCCCCCTTCCCACATTATTCTGTGTGAAAGGGGCGTTCCATGGATCCTGATGTGGGTGTTTCCACGCAACATCCATGGAACCTGACGCATTCTCAGATGTTTGTAAACCTGGGAATGCGTCAGATTTCTACACCTCCCCAGGAGAACATAGGAGAGGCACAAGGAGGAAAAATACCTTTATTTCTCCTAGTTTTTCCTTTTTCTTTGTGTGCTGCAATCTGCAGCATACATAGAAAGAGGAAAACACCTCTCATGCTTGTTACTGTGCAGGAATGTGTCTCTTCCTGCACAAAAACAATCACCGCCACAACACAGACACCCCTGGAAGATGGCGCAAGGGTGTCTGCATTGGCACATGGCAGCCCATTGTGTGCCAGTGCAGGGGAAAAGCACAGCAATGCACCATATCTTGTAGATAATGGTGCATTCCTTCGCTTTTCTTTTGACGCACCGCAGCGCAGCAGGAAGGCTTGCTTCAAATGCTGTCCAGAGTTGTGCTTCTTTGCAACACAAAATGCTGCAGTAGTTTTTAAAAGAACAAATAATTTGTCATGTACACAGATTGACCCATTACAAACCCCCCAATAATGCTGAGAAGACCAGCTCCTAATGAATTGTAATTACAAGACCTTTGGTAACTCCGTGCATTGGGAATCTCCTGCTGAAATAACAAGGGGTGAACAATAATCAGGGAAATTGGGACCAGAATTACTGATTCCCACAGTCAATCCGCATTACTCAGTGTTCTCTCACGATCCCACACATAATACCTTCACCCTCCCTGGATTTACTTATACTCCAGGTATCAGTGTCCAGGGCTAGAGGTTGCGAGGTGTAACCTACGTGGTCCTCGAAATGAGGAGATCAATGTACAGGTGATGTGAATTTTGTCCTGTCATAGCGACTGACATGTTGAAGGAACTGACCCGAAAAGGCCCATCCGGGTCATTCGCGACCACCTCTCGGCCTTCCCAAAAATGAAGAGTCGGGATAACAGTGGAGAATACAATCTAACACCTTTATTTGTAAAATACACTGCAGTGGAGCCGGGTCTGACCAGCCGCATGGGACAGTTGTCGAGGGACTGGCCTGAGAACATTTGGTAACACAAAATAATCCTTCCAACACCTCTCAAAACCCCGCCCCTGGTGGAAAAATACCGCTTGGGCAGCAAACTGAACAAAGAAGGCACTGAGATGTGAGCTACCACCTGCAGAATGGGTACACATTATCAGGCTCCCAAAGCCATCTTACTCGGTCTCAGCTCTCTCTAGTGTGGGAGCATAACTATGTCCAGGGATAGGCATGCAAATCTGAATAAACTATTCTCTTCGTGCCTCTGAGTTCCAACCTTGGATGAGATAAGGGAACTTTCTGAACTGCAGCTTCTGCTAATTCAGACAGAAAGTAGGGGCACAAAGTCCAGGGATTCCTCACAGTGTAACATGGCGACTGCAGCAGTGAGATGGTGTCTCAGATGATAACTTAAGCCTGCACAACCTTAGAAAAGCTGGCTACATACACACTTTAGCAATTGAGATTAATAGGATATAGCTACATGAGTGCTAATCATAACACAGTATACATCGAGAGGACAGGGCAATGGGGCATTCAAGTCTAACAAAGTTGAGAATTATTGGGATACATTAATCAAATAACAGCAGTTCATCTCGATGTTGTAAGCTTCTGGCAGTGAAATGTTTCTGGACATGCATTGGAAATCTAGTAAATTCTTCTCAAATTTAAGAAATTGTCAGACTAGGCCAGTGTCAGTGTTAGACATATTACACTGATAAGGAATGTTGGTGTTCTCTGAGCCTTGGAATCAACAGCGGTGAGTACTCACTGGACCAGTATTGTAAATTACAAATATGCAGTTCTCAAGAAAACTATGTGACCATTTGCTGTTTCTTTTTACAGAATCTGCACGTCAGATAAAACAAGTACTATGCACAAGAACACCAGAGTGAAAAGAAGAGTCCCGCAGACGCATAAATAAATAAGCAAAATCTGGATCTATTCCTTACTCCAGAGTCATGCTACAGTACAAATGACAACAATTAACAGCTACTTAAAAATTCACAGTTGTAGTTCAAAGGCTCAATGACTTTTATTGGTATCCCAAACGGTGACACCACAAATCACAACTGCACACAAATCAAGCGAGCAAATAGAGAATATGTGCGCCCAGCCCGTTTAAAAAGAAGCAGATGTTTAGACGGAAAGTCAGACAGCTTCAATACTCATCTGACAGAGTTCGTCCCCAGATTTCCAGCCATTTCATATGCCCATGACTGGCAAGACAGGGTCAGAGAGAGATTTCAAACTGTGCCACTGGAGCCAAGCTACACCCGACTGAAAAGCCGTAATCAGGCCAAAACCGATCTTGGGTTGTTTGCGGTCCGTTTCAGAGTGGATCTGACCTGACAGTGTGGCTTGACCATTCCCACTGAAGCAACAAGACTGATTTGCGTATGGCTTTGCCTAATCTGTGGGTGCATGGTAGGTAAGAGAAAGACGGGTTGAAATGCTACCCCAAACGATTGCCCAGTGTTCAGACTTACTGCAAGCATCCTTCTAACACCCTTTGTGAGTTTGAGATTTCAAACTGAACAGAAATTGCTGGTGCTGAATCCCTTACACTGCACCTATAACTAGGGTGACCTACCGCCTCCAGGTCATTCCAGGCACTTTCTTAACTCCTGACCTCTTCACTTACAAATCATTGATTTCTGGTGGGTTAATCTAATTAGTTCAAAGGATGAAAAAGATGACTACAATAACTAGAATGCATTAGGGTATCAAACAAATGTCCAGGAACGGAAATAGTGAGCGTATTGACCCTGTGGAAGGGGGTTACCTGACAATAGACTAAGTAAATTGTTTATTTACTTAATCAATAAAAAACATTGCAAAATATATAAACAGGAATTATCCCACAATAATCACTAGGAAAATCTTTATTTCCAGACAATACAAGTATCTAAAAGAAGATATGCACAACTCCATAATACCGCAGTAATCTTGTAAATAAATACCTTTATAAGCCTTGCAGAGCCACATTTCCAAGTGACCGATAAAGTTGATTTGTCTTCCTTCCTTCATCATTCTAACAAAACAGGCTACCGATGATTCACTAACAGCCCACTCTAAAGCCTGACTACAGCAATTTCAGTTTGAATGGCTAATAGCCAGGAGTATGAAATTACTTTAAATGGAGTGAACCAGGCAGTGCAAAGGTTAGTTACATTGCAATAATTAAAATTAAAAATGAAACAGTAAAGTGCTTCAGTGCCTAGCAACCACCTAACACAAGCTGGGTCACCATTCTTAAAATAAGCAGTAGCCTTCCAGTGTAAATGTCACTAAGCAATCAAGACCCTTGGGCGCATAAGCTGATCTCAATACGATAAAAGTGCTGATGCAGCGGAGTTTACCAGCTCTACACATTCATACATACAACACTCATTTGGGCCCATATACATTCATACACGCAATGAGCTGGCAAATATCCACTGGTCATCAATTTTATTTTACCCTAGGAAACCTTTACACCAGTATTCTTACCATTCCTGTCTCCTGAGTAAATGGACGTTTGATAAGATCTAATAGTAGATTAGAATAGGGAGTAAAGACAATAATACATTTAATCTTTTATTTTAAAGAACCACAGACTCAGAAGGAGTTTTAAAAGTTTATCTGAATCAATAATTTTGTGAGTCAAATCAAATTCACATGAATAGACCAGAAATCTCCATCAGGAAAATAGTACAATTAGCTTATAATCAGTTTGCATTAATACATGCTTGCAATGACAGCACCTGAGGAGAGAACGGACAGAGAGCAAGTAAGGAGCATTTACCCTACAGATATATTTACCTAGAATGGTGTGAGGACCTCAACATCAGAGAGTCAAGGATTCAGGACAGGTTCGGGACAGGGAAAGGTGACCTCTTCTAGTGCAACGCCAGCATTACACCCCTCTCTGGTGCTACTCTCTCTGGCTCGGGCACGTCCGGACCCCTTCCTAGATGTGCCTCCTTGGTTGTTCCGCAAATTTTCCCTAGTGTAGGATTCTTCAGTCAGATTGCAGAAAAATCGGGCAGCATCTCAGCACAGCATCAGCATCTCAGCACCAAGTGTGTCTAACTATCTATAACTTACCTCTGTTATACCAAATTCAAGTGTATGATGCACCCCCAAATGTTTCAATTCCATGTTCACCCGCAATGTTGATTGGGCCAAGCAGTGAGGTGAGGACATCACACCATACCAAGTGCAATTCTTTTCTTTAGTCTATTGTCTAATTCCCCGCCCCTTAATTTTAATACCCACAAGCTTTATTCCCACAAGCATTTCATATTATGATCGATAAATTTAAGGTACAATGTTTCTTTGACTTCCTCTCATAGGGTTCAGAAAGTTGAGTTCCCATGTCCTTGCTAGGCTTAGGGCTTGGCAGTCGTCCCATGACTTCATGGACTTGACAGCAGAGATGTAAGATGCATGCGTGGTTATGACAAAGGATGAGGGCATCAGTCACCCTGCAAGGCCCAAGTGCGAACTATTAATAAAGTCAGAGAGAAACATGTTAGACTACAAAATTAAATGAATTCACTGTATACCACTCACTTCTACTCTAACCCCATTTACTTAATAAATCGTTTGCATTAATAGCTTAGTAGAATTTGCATGGGTTAGTTTCAGCTCAGCATGCGCGTTAGTGATTTACCTAAAAGCGTCCATTTCAGAAGCTACTGCGCAGCTGCAAAGTTTCCCTCCAAGCGACAGAAAACGTCATAATACGTAGATGTAGTAGCCGCATGCGCAGAAGAATTCCAGCCTTTAAGCGGCCATTTTTAGGACACTCGGGTTACTTATTAAAACAGCACATAGAAAAGCTTCCCCTAGATATGATTATGTAAAATGTGGTACATTTTTAGTACTCACAGACAGGTTGATTACAGTATTACATGTTATTCGAGAGGATTGCATACGGGCAAGTTTCTTTAGATGTGAAACCTTGCTCCATCAATCCCCTCTCTGATGGCATTTTATGCCATCACTAAATTCTATTGAACCAGATGCCAACTTTAGCATTCCACCATTTCGATGTCTTCAAATCTTTTTTTCTTTCCATTATCTTTCTTAAATTGTGATCCCTTCATTCTTTTGTAGATATTTCCCTTCAATTCTTCAAGTTGTATTTCTTCTAAATTTCTTTTCCTACCTTTCTCATTCCCTTCGTACCTTTTTCTTTTCCCACTGCATTTGCGACAACACATTATCATCAGAACTAGCAAAGTTATGCGCATGATCGGCAATAATATTTGACCTAAAATACCTTTACCTATGTTAGAAATCCAACTACCAATGGTGGAAAAACTATTTGTTATTTTCTTCATTACACTGTCAACTTCCAATGGTTTCAGTTCTTCTTCCAAATGTGTAATATTTTTAATATATCCTCCGATTTCTACACTTTTATCAGATATATACGTGCAACAATGTTGCGCTTTCAGCATTTTACAGACTCCACCCTCTTTTGCTAATAAGATAGCAAGGGAAAGTCGATTTTGCAAAACCATAGATCTGACAGCAACTAATTCTGTATTGATCAGCAGAAATCCTCCAGCAGTATCAGTAGATAACCAATCTACTACTGTTGACAATTGACAAATGTTCTGAGAATTTACCAGAACCCCCACTGAAGGTATCAATGCACCAAATATATAACCTACTATTTCAGAAAAACTAGCTCTTTTATATCTTGTTAGTCCACTACCTTCGTTATTGCTTCCAGTGATTCTATTGACATGATAGACTTTAGGCAATACTATTCCGAAGTAGCAACTCCCATACCAGTGATCAGGCAACCTAAAATAGGCTTTGTTTCCACAAATATAATAAATTCCAGGAAATATTGGATCAGCTCCTCCTTTTAGTCCCCAACCCCCAATCACTAAGAAATTATGTTCACATTCACTGGAACCAATAAATACATTGTTATATTCTGTTTTAAGCCTAGGGAGACAGATTTTCCCTTTCTTTTTAAAGTCCAGAGACATAGCAGCATGAGTCTTGCCAGTTACTAAAAGGTCTTCCCTTTCAGCCCATTTAGGTATCTGTGGTTTCGATTCAGAGGCTCTTCTTTGGAAATCCTGCCTCCTATTTTCTACTTGATTCAAAAATATCTTTTCTTCTTCATGTAATTTACAGGTTAAGTTGCGTTTATGTGCATCAGCTATATCTATTGTCTTCATTATTAGGAAATATTCACCCATGAATTGTGAGTCTCTAGTAGTAAGGACAGGGTTCATGCTCTTTCGCATGGGAACTTCTGAAAATATTACATCTACTTTTGAATATTAATACTGCAGCTTTCCAGTCCTATAAAATAAACTAGCTAGTACACTACATGAAATACCATAGGTCAATGGTAAATGATGATAAGTCACCCCTTCAGCTACTGAGCTTGGCAATTTCATACAAACGTAACAATCACTAACTTCCATAGTTTCTACATAATGTACTAAGAGATTTGCAAATACAATTAAATCAGTTTCATTCTTATCTACAGTGTGTTGTAAATCTAGCTCATCTGGTGTTTCTAAGTTAACTCTATCTCCTTTAATGTTTGCAACTTCTGTATGGGTGTTAGTACTATTTTGTTTGTCAGTAACCATCAGGTAGGGAATAGCTATTGCTAATACCACCGATATATTATGAGCACTAATATTAAACTACATAAAAAAAACCTATAGCACTTCTTTATACAGCTTTGTTTTGGTTTTCCGCAACAATATTATCAGACATCTTGGGCAAGAAGATTATATCTTCTTAACTTCAGAACCTTGTATGAGATAACACCTTAGGTGCTTTTCTCTCTCAGATCGGTCTCACTTCTTCTTTAACTTGTTTGACATTCAGTTCTTCATCACTTTCTTCAATTATATCGAGGTTTTCAAAGTCTTCAAGAATAACATATGTCCATTCAGGACCCTTGAACTTGTTATTTAATGTCTTCAATCTTTGACTCCTTCTCTTTGGTATTACTTTGGAAGGTCCAGATTGATTAGTTATTTCATTTACTTGATCAGGTTCTTCATTAATTGTCTTAAGTCGATATCTCAGTCTCTTGATACTTCTTGGCCAATTATCACCTTTTCGACTTTTCTTAAATTTCACTGCACTGCCAGGTTCTTCAAGACTCCTTTTATTTTCTTTAGACTTTGGCACAACTTGATCAGCTTCGTCTTCAGATTTCTTCACTGTCTGACCTTGTCCAGGGCTTATTTCGGCCTGTTCTGCCTGGATGGGTTCATCTACCCTAATCTGACCCTGTTCAGGATTAGTGATGTCTGTTTTTTCTTCTGTATCCTGAACTTGTGTTTCTATGCCTATCTGGTCCTGTTCAGGTCTTTTTACCTTTTTACCTTCTTCTGCCTGAACGGTTTCTCTAATTCCTGACTGTCCCTCCTCAGACTCTTGAACAGTGCTTTGAGTTTCTTCTGTCTGAGTATATTGTTTTCTCCTTATCTGTTCCTGCTCACGCTCCCTAACAGTCGTATCCCTAATTTCCTGAGCAACTTCTTCTGTATCTGCCTGGTCCTCACTCTTCTCCTGTCTATTTAACTGGGTTTGACTTCTAGTTCTTATAAGTACTTCAGGTATGTCCACCACTGGGATCCAGTCGTCCTGATAAGTGCTCGGTTGATATTGGGCAGCTACTTCAGGATCTTCTATAGGAAGTTCTTCAGCGGCACAACCATCAGCATCATCAATTTCTGGTTTCAATTGTAACTCTTCTTCTTCAGGAGCTAGTACCCTTTTGGTATGGCTTGCATGAATCCAATTAGGCAACCCTGCACACTTTACAGCTGTTGAGGTAGTCAGAATAATATGATGCGGTTTATCCCACCTTGGTGCTAAGCACCATTCTCGAGTATGATGCTTCACAACTACCCAATCACAGGGATTCAAATCATGTGAGTGGCTCAGCTGTCTGTTGAAAGCGTCTTCCCCAACCTGAAGAGAGATAGGACGCACTCTGTCAGCCAACTCTTTGCAATATTCCAAAACCAAGTCATCAGTTATATTCAACAGCTTGTGTCCTGGTACACATGCTTGTCTCATTGCTCTTCCCATGAGTATTTCATGGGGACTCACTCCAGTATTTCTGTCTGGAATACTTCTTAGTCCCATCAGAACAAGAGGCAAAGCATCAGGCAATTCCAGTGGGGTGGATGCACACACCTTTCCAAGTCTTGACTTTATTGTGCCATTCAATTGTTCTACCACTCCAGAAGCCTATGGACGGTAAGCGCAGTGCAATTTCTGTTTGACTTTGAATGCTTCACAGATTAGTCGAATTATTTCATTATTAAAATGTGACCCTCTATCTGATTCAATCGTTACTGGAAAACCAAATCTAGGAATGAGTTCTCTTAATAAAAGTTTGGCCACTGTCAAGCTGTCATTTCTTCGGAAATAAACAAACTATGACAAGCACATATTTCAGCCCTTGACAAGCAGGTAGTTGAATGAAATCTAATTGGAGTCTCACAAAAGGACCTTCTGCCTTTCCAATCTTTCACATGCAGAACACAGTTTTCCTGCCAGGGTTCATTTGTTGACATATTAAACATCTCTGGAAAAGGCTCTCTGCTACATTCCTGAACGTTGCGTTAAACCAATCTTGTCTAAAGAGTCGAATCATTGCATCCCTGCCCACATGTGTGTCTCCATGGTACATTCTAGCCATTGGCGCAAGCATGCTGTCTGGCATGACTGGTCTGCCATCATAACAAACCCACACACCATCTTCTGCCCTTCTTTGACATCCTATTTTCACCCACTCTTCCCTTTCTCTCATGTCTACTGCATCCTGCAGACCTTTCTCCTCCTCCCAGGTTCCCACTCCTGCAAGTAGCATAAGTTGGCAGCTGATTCCACAAGTTTCGATCTTCTTATTTAAGGCAATCTTACGTCTTGCACAATGTTGGGCAACCTGGTCAGTATATCTGTTACCGGCTGTCACATAGTCATTTCCTGATTGGTAAGCAGCACACTTAACCATGGCTACCTCTTTTCGTGATTGAATTGCCTCCAGTAATTCTTTCACAAAAATTCAATTTTTAATAGGAGTTCCTGAAGAAGTCAAGAAATCCCTCTGCATCCATAGTTGGCCAAAATCATGCACAACCCCATAACCATATTGACTGTCAGTAAATATGGTTACTCTCCAATTTTTCCAAATTTTGCATGCCTTAATTAAGGCGATCAATTCAGCAACTTGTGCAGATTTGACTTATGGTAAATAGAATGCTTCGACTATTCCAATTAATGTACATATTGCGTAAGCAGCACTCAATCCTCCCTCCTCGTGTCTCATGGTTGTCCAGGGCCTTGGATTCGGTTGCTCCCTGGACAACCAAGCCACCTGCCAGAAAATCTAAAACTGCCCCCTGGTTTTCTAAAGATCTTATGGTAGCAAAGGCCAAATGTAAATATTTGGAACGGGGTTGAAGGAAACACTATTCCTCTGAAGACATGCTGAAATATAAAAATGAATTAAAAACATATCATAAACTAATAAGAGCAGCTAAATGCGCCTTTTTTAAGGAACGCATTGAACTTGCTAAAAATCCCACCAAAGAACTGTTCTCTATTTATAAAGAACTTACCGCTCCTGGCAGATTGGTGGCCCAAGACACCTACTCTAATGAGCTATGTGACGACATTGCGGACTTTTTTATGAAAAAAGTTGACACGATTCATGCCACATTTGTTGGTAATTTGTCCACTGGTCATAATACTGCGCGATACGACCTTGTATCGAAACCCTCTCTGACATGTTTTATTGTTCTGGAGAGGCAGGAGCTGCTCACCATTATGAATAGCATCCGGTCTGGCTCCCCACTTGATGTTATATCTCCTAAACATTGCAAGGGGACATAGAAAGTATGATTGATCAGATTGATCATCTCATCACTCTTTCTTTTCAGGAGTGCTATGTGCCCGATGCTTGGAAAAGGGCTCAAGTAATTCCTTTGAAGAAAAAAGCATCAATGCATATTTCCCAGCTCCAAAACTTGCGCCCTATTTCCCTCCTCCCTTTCTGTGCAAAACTGGCAGAAAAGGTAGTTAATAAACAAATTATGAAATTTGTGGAGGAGAATTCTCTTCTCCATCCTACTCAGTCTGGATTTAGAGCGGGCCACTCCACGGAATCTGCGGTCCTTTTCTCTACTGAGTGCCTGAGACAACTAGTTGACGAGGGGCAGACGGCAGCGTTGGTCTTACTTGATCTAAGTGCAGCCTTCGATACGGTACTACACTCAACGCTGTTGTCTCGCCTCTCGGACATGGGATTGACGGGATCTGCACTGGAATGGATTAAATCCTTTTTAGCTAACAGGAGTTTCTAGGTGCACTGTCCCCCTCATAAATCCTCCCTCAGAAAGCTCAGACATGGGGTCCCTCAAGGCTCCAGTCTAAGCCCTACACTGTTTAATCTTTATATGGAGCCTCTGGCCCATATTGTGGAAGCCTTTGGAGTGGATATTGTCACATATGCTGACGATACCCAATTAATAATCAAACTTACCGATAACCAGTCAGATATGGCCACTAATTTCTCTAATTGCATGCTCTCCGTGGCAGGGTGGATGAACAACAACTGTCTACGCCTCAATGGCGACAAAACTGAAATTCTAGTTGTTCGGAAATCCCCCTCCGCGTGGTCACAGGCCTGGTGGCCTACACAACTGGGGGAAACTCCTCAGCCGGTTGAGACGGTTAGAAACCTGGGGATTATGCTGGACACGGAGTTTTCCTTTAAGCATCAGATTAATAAAATCACGAGCAAATGCTTTGGTATACTCAAAACTCTCCGGAAAATCCTCGAGTTACTCCCCATCAGTGCCAGAAAGACACTCATTCATGCCTTAGTCACGCCTCATTTGGACTATGGCAATGCTCTTCTTTTGGGTCTTAGCAAAAAAGGTATTCGACAACTCCAGTGTGTGCAAAATGCCGCCGCACGTATGGTGTTAAACCTCCCACGCAGAGCATCAGGAAAAAAGGCTCTTTATGAACTCCATTGGCTCCCCATTGAGGAGCGAATTAGGTTCAAGGCTCTTTGTTTAGCTCATCGCATAGCTCAGGGTAAAGGCCCTGGATATTTGCGGAACCTTCTCACCCTCCATCGCCCCGTTCGCAATCTTAGATCTGCGGGAGCTATGTTGTTCCAACTTCCCCGGGTTCGCAAGACCAAGATTGGAGGCGCCTCTTTTAGGTTCTTGGCCTGTAAACACTGGAATAGGCCTCCTGTTGATCTTCGTATGGAGCCTTCTGAAGCAAGATTCCGTTTAAAATTGAAAACCCACTTATTCCTGGGTATAAATTAACTTTTGTGCATCTTGGATTGGGACTTGCTCCCTGACTTTTGGTCTTTAGAGGAGCAGCAGCAGCATTTGTTAGCGCGGGGACACACTATGGTAGTGTAACCAGGCGCTCTAGAAATGGTTTTATTATTATTATTATTATTTCATGCAGGAGCCGTCTACAAACAGCTCAGGTTCTGCGTTTTTCAAAGGTTCTTCTTGAATGTCAGGACGTGGTTTGGTACTAAGTTCAGTCATATCAAGACATTCATGCTCAACCTCATCCGTCACTTCTTCATGGTAAGGATCAGGTAGCAAGGTGGATGGATTTAGAACGGTACACCTCACTATTGTCACATTTTCAGCTCCCAATATTATCCTTTCATATTTTGTCAGCCTACTGGGAGATAGGTACTGTGTCCGGGTCCAGGTCAGTAAGATCACCACTGCATGAGAAACATATACCTTGACAGGGTGTCCCATCACAATTGACTCACTCTGTTCTATACTTACGCAAGTTGCAGCCACAGCTTTCAGGCAACCTGGTAATGCACAGGCTACAGGATCCAACATAGCAGAAAAATAGGCCACTGGCCTTCTCATTAATCCGTGTCTCTGTGTTAGAACTGAAAGTGCAAAATTACCCCGCTCATAGCAGAATAATGCAAATTCCTTTGAATAGTCAGGCATTCCTAAAGCAGCAGCTTCACACAAATTCACCAATTTTCTAAAAGCTCCCATGCTTTCATTATCCCACTCTATGGGATCTTTCATTCTTTTTCTGGTCAGCTGTATCAAAGGTTTAGCTAGTAACGCAAACCCCACGATCCACTGCCTACAGTACCCTACAACTCCAAGGAACATTCTTATTTCTTTTTGAGTTCGTGGCAACTGCATTTATCTTATTATTCTTATTCTTTCAGAGATCACCCTTCTATCTCCTCTTTCTATTTGATGTCCCAGGTATTTAACTGAATTTTTACAAAACTGAAGTTTCTCAGGGGACACTTTATGTCCACCCTTTGCTAAATGATTTAACAATGCAATTGAATCAGTAACACAGTCCTCTCATGTGTTTGACGCCAGCAATAGGTCGTCAATATACTGCACCAGGACTGACTCTCTGGGCAATACAAGAGATTCAAGGCTTCTTTTGAGAATTTGATTAAAAATTGAAGGGCTTTCTGTGTACCCTTGAGGCACACGATTCCAAACATAAACATGTTCTTTAAATTTGAACGAAAATAAGAACTTGCTATCTGGATGCAGTGGAATGGAAAAGAATGCATGACATAAATCTATCACTGTGAACCATCCTGCTTTCCATGGTATCGGATAAAGAATCACGGCTGGATTAGGCACTACTGGTCAGCATGGTACAACAATCTGTTAATTTTACTGAGGTCTTGAACCACCCTGTATTTTCCGTTAGGTTTCTTAATACCAATTATAGGTGAGTTACACGGGCTACTCATTATTTCTTCAGAATACCTTGTTCGAACAATCGCTCTATTTCTGCTGCGACACCTGCCTTTAATTCTGGACTCATTTTGTATTGTCGGGTGTTCGGGAAAACAGCACCTTTTTTCACAGTCACTTTTACGGGATCTACATTTGACATCAATCCTATCTATTTTCCAGTAAAATTCCATATTTTTGCATTTACAGTCAGTTTGACTTCTGCAGGTAATTCATTTTGTGTCATCATTGAATACAATTCATTTACTTCTGTTCCCTGTTTAGCTAACATGAACTTGTAAACTCCATCTTCATCTGGGGTTTGTATTGCAACACCATCCGGTGTGCAAAATATAGTGCAATTCATGTTGCACAACAGGTCTCTTCCAAGCAAGTTTACAGGGCTTGAGTCGCAGACCACGAACTTATGCATTTCTTTGAAATTACCAATTCGCACCTCCATGGGTTCTGTGATTGGAGTGCTAATCCGTTTATTTGAAACGCCTACTACTTGAATTTCTTCTCCCGAGAGGGGCAGGTTAGGAATTTCTGCTGTTCTCACAGTAGACCTGGTAGCGCCAGTATCTAACAAGAAGGTAATATCATTTCCCTTTACTTTACCCTTTATGTAAGGCCCTGACTGATCTACCGGTAGGGATGCGCCAAGTACGCACTCCCCTTCCTCCCCCCTCGGGCACCGTCATTCTTGATCATAATCAATCAGTGGGTTCTGCAAAAGAAACTGAGATGTTATGACATTTTTCTCACCACTTCCTTCTGGAAATCCGGCGTCCACACTGTACTTAACTTGACTCACAAAATTTGATTTAGGGGCAGGTGGCAATTGACTCTGAAGATCTATGCCCTGTTGCTGATGACTCATTAACACCTCATTCTGCGTCTGTGGATTCAAATTTTGATTCGGGGCATTATTAACTTGTATGGCTTTACACTCGTTCTTCCAATGTCCCAGCTTCCCGCACCCGTGACATGGGAATTTTTTCTTTGCCTCTTCCCAATTTAATCTTCCCCGTGGCTTTCCCCCATTATTATCATTCTGACCTTGTACTCTTCCCTGATTTTCTGATTGTTTATTTAATTGGAGTTCTTGTTGTTCAGCTAATTTTACTTGAGCCCACATTACCTTTTCTTCTAAAGCTTGTCTCTTGCTATGAATTTCGTCCCCACAATATTTTGCATATTTTAAAATCTCATATTTGGGCTTTGATTGCCAGCACAGCATGTGCTGCTTAATCATTTGAGATATATCCAAACTCAGCCCAGACACAAATCGGAACACAAAATGAGTCATGTCTTTATTTTCTAAACATTCAAACCCACTATACTGTTTGAACACATGTAAAAGACATTCATAGTGGGCATACACAGACTCATAATTTTCTTGAGTTGTTCTGTCTATCTTTACCCAATCAGTTTCTTTCGGGGGAATTTTACTTTTCAAAAAGGTGATTACCTGATGATACTTTTTCATTACATCCTCTTGACGGAGCTCCTGTTTTTGAGTCTCTTGGATATTCCTCACTAGGCCAATCCACAGTAATCTTACATTCTGTCCACAAATCGGCAGGTACTACTATGTCAAACAGACCATCCAGATCCTTTAATAAAACTTTTGAAACTTTCACAAACCTCTCAACTTGTCTGTACCACTCTACTGGTTTTTCTCTCAATTTTGGGAAATCATACGTAAAAGACAAAATATCTTGTCTAGTCCATGGCACATGTACGTACCCCCCTCCGGGTACTTCTCTCATCGGATACAACCTTTCTGCCTTTTCCATTTCTCTCATGACATATTCAGATTTTGTTCGATTTACCTGTGCGTCTTCCTTTTTCTTTGCCCATCTAACTCTCCACCTTTCAAGATCTCTCCATTTTTATAACAGAAATAACAACTCTCTGATCTGCAACTTTCTTCCAGACACATTCATGTTTTCCAAATCCTTATCAGAGAATTCTGCTCTATATGGTTTCTGCAACACCTTTGATTTCCCTATGTCAATTCCCATTTCCGATGCCAAATTAGTCAGCTTTTCATGGAATACCTTGGTATTTCGTGTAATACTTCTACAGATAAACAGTAATTCTTCTTCACTGTATGTGTTTAGCCTGTCCAGACCACATTTCCAGCAACCATTTCTTCCAATTCTACTCTCAATTTAAAAATGTCTACTATTTTTGGCTGTGATTTTGGCTTCTCTATTTCTTGAGACCATCTCTCTATATCTTTTGGGGATACTATGGTGGCACTTCTGGTTCCTGATGACGTCTCTAGTCTAACTTCCTTTGAGCAACTGGGCAAATTTATTTTCGGGGTTTCCATTATTGGCTCGCTTATAGGCAAATCCATCAATGATATTACTGATTCACATTCACTGGCTTGATCATCTATTATTACCTTTTCTTTTCTAGGTTCTATGCTTGGAGTAGGCATTACAGGAACTTTAGGACAATTTGATTTTTCTTCATATAATGGAACTACCGGACCTATGGTCACTGGTATGGTCAAGGCATCAGGATGTATATTCATCTGAGTTATTTTCTGTATCAGTTCATCTTTATTCTTATTTATTGCTTCCCTTTCCTTTTCTTGAAGCACCCTGTCTGCGGTGTCATGTACTATCCGTGGAACCAAAGGTGTTCCTATCATCGGGGCACTAGGGGTCATTCTATTAAATCCTTCATTGTAAGGTGGAGTACTTTTCATCAATACATCCTCTAAATACCCTTCTTCTGTTTCTCCGCTATCTATCATGGTTAAGTGCTTCGTTTTCTCTGTACATTTTCCTCCTATCTGCTCTTCTGATGTTAACACGGGATATAAACCTTCTGCCACCATGGCCTGTCTCCATTGTTTCATTTGACTATCTCTAGTCTCTCTGGGAAATTTGGCGTGATATTTGCTTAAATGTCTGTTACTTCGGGGCTTGTCACGTTCGAAAGCTTCCATTTCCCATTCTTCTAAAGCCTCATATTGAGTCAATCTAGGTCTGGGTTCCAACTCATTCATTCGTGTTCTCAAATTGTACAGTATTCTTCCATTAAAACTTCCGTACTCAGGGAATGCTAATATACCATCATCCTTTGTGTATTCTACCCAATTTTCTAACCACACACAAGTATGATAGCCTCTCTCCACCATCATGTATGATGCAGGCGTATTTGGAGGATGAATGAGAATCCCCTCTCTACTCTTAATGGGTTTGTCCTTTTTTAAATAATTCTTAACCTTTTGCATGAAAGTCCTTTTTCTCTTTTCTCTGTACATTGCGTGCTTGTGCTGATTAAGGTACTGCTCGTAAGCAAACCCTACAAATCTTCTATCTGGTCGAGTCCCTGTTAAGGTTGGATCGTACATACAAACTCCACTATCTATTATTATTCTCGGTACCTCTATTCTGATGACCAATGAAAACGCTTGCTTTAATTCTAATAATCCTCCAATACCAGCTCATTTTCTTGCCTGCAGACGAATCAACTTTTACTCTGCTCGCTTGCTCAGCCAATGCTTGCGCAGCTTTTTCTGTGACGTCAGTTTCACTCCTTGCTACTGACCCCTCCTTTACAATTTCACATTAACTACACGCCCGCTGTTTCAACCAATCCCAGCGCGGCTCTTGGGGACGTCAGTGCAGCACCCGCAACTGACACCCCCTTTACAAGGTAATGTGAAAACTTATTTTCTCACAATTTGTATTAATTAACAACGTATAAACATTCGCTATTGTGTCTGACCCACTAATTCAAAGAATAGTAAGATTTTTTTCAATGCGAGTAAAACCCTTCTGCTTACTCTTCACACAATAGGAGTAAAACCTTTCCGCTTACTCTTCATACAAGCATCAGAGAACCTGCTACTCCTTCAGTATAACCCTTTCTAGGTGATATAATACCAAAATTTCAACAGCGGACTCCTCGCTCCCAATTATTCTCACTAACACACACGAAATGTTCCCTAACTTAGTGCTTCCAGTCCTGCGAAACTTTCAGCACTTTCTCTATTCAGACCAATAACCTCACTGCAGTGTGGCTTCCATTTACCACCCGCTATTCAATATTCCCGGGAATTTCCAGACAACATGAAACAATACATAACAGGTTTTGGTTAAAACATAAATCAATTATTCACAATTTCAAATACACTCCTCACCTAACTAACTATACTAGCCATGCCTCTGCTACCAAGTAAAACTGATGCAGCGGAGTTTACCAGCTCTACACATTCATACTAGGGGTGGGCGGAATTTGCGACTTTCGCAAATTATCGCGAAAATGTTTAAAATCTCCGCAAACACGCGGAAATATCGCGAAGATGCAGAAGTTTTTTTCCCGCCCATTCGCGGTATTTTCTGCGTGTTCGCGGCTCACCAACTTACCCATGCGGTTGCTTGCGGGCGCGGCCATCTTGTTTTCACTCTTCTCGCGGTGCATGATCGCGAGAAGAAAGACGTGATCGCGCGACGCATGACGTTACTGCGGGCGCGAACAGTCGCGAGACAGCGCAAATGGCTACCAACAATCCAACATCTTGTGGAGAACGCGACCGGATCGGGAAAACTTGTCGGCGAACGCGGGGATTCAGGTAAGGCGATCGCGCGTGAGAATGTATCATTTTACAGCGCGAGCAAGAACCAAATTATCGCTAAACTGTGGAATGCGGAAATTTTGACATTTTCGCGCTCTCCGCGGAACGCGAAAATGTCAAATTATCGCAATTTCCGCGAGCGTAACGGAAATTTAGCCCAGGCCTAATTCATACACACAACACTCATTTGGGCCCATATACATTCATACACGCAATGAGCTGGCAAATATCCACTGGTCATCAATTTTATTTTACCCTAGGAAACCTTTACACCAGTATTCTTACCATTCCTGTCTCCTGAGTAAATGGACGTTTGATAAGATCTAGTAGTAGATTCGAACAGGGAGGAAAGACAATAATACATTTAATCTTTTATTTTAAAGAACAACAAACTCAGAAGGAGTTTTAAAAGTTTATCTGAATTACTAATTTTGTGAATTGAATCAAATACACACGAATAGACCAGAAATCTCCATCAGGAAAATAGTGCAATTAGCTTATAATCAGTTTTCATTAATACATTCTTGCAATGACAGCACCTGAGGAGGGAACGGACAGAGAGCAAGTACGGAGCATTTACCCTACAGATATTTTTACCTAGAATGGTGTGCGGACCCCGACATCAGAGAGTCCAGGATTCAGGACAGGTTCGGGACAGGGAAAGGTGACCTCTTCTAGTGCAACGCCAGCATTACACCCCTCTCTGGTGCTACTCTCTCTGGCTCGGGCACGTCCGGACCCCTTCCTAGATGTGCCTCCTCGGTTGTTCCGCAAATTTTCCCTAGTGTAGGATTCTTCAGTCAGATTGCAGCAAAATCGGGCAGCATCCCAGCATAGTGTCAAGAATTCCTGTCATGCGAGGGAAGGAAAACACGCCCTTATGTAAACAGGACAGCTGTTACATAACTCAAGGAAAACACGCCCTTATGTAAACAGGAGAGCTGTTACATAACTCAAGGAAAACACGCCCTTATGTAAACAGGAGAGCTGTTACATAACTCAAGGAAAACACGCCCTTATGTAAACAGGAGAGCTGTTACATAACTCAAGGAAAACACGCCCTATAAAGGGAGGAACCGGGAGGTACAACGCTGTCGGATATTGTGTTTACACCGACGTACCTGCTTAGTGAAGAGCAGTGTTCCGGAGTGGTGCTCCAGTAAGGCAAGAACGGAGGTAGGTCGAGTCGTTACTCCCTGGGCCGTGTCTTGCCCCATCGTCACCTGTGAAGGACCCGGAAGCTCTACCGGATAACCATTGAGCTTCGCTTTTTGACTCGGCTGAGTCAAAGCGCAGTGCGCTTTTGCTGGTTGGAGTCGTAACTCCCAGCCCGACCAGAGATACAGGGACTGCCAGCTGTAACGCACACCAGGAGGTGTTTGCCGCGTTACAGACTCGGAAGTCCACAGGATCGATCGAGCGGCTGCTCTCGGTTCAGTCTTCTTTGCTTGTGATTGGGGTATCGGTGACGCATCACCAGGAGGTGACTCCGCGTCCCGGTGCAGTCTGAGGAAGAGGTTGAGCGGCTGCTCCCTTCAGGTAGAGACCCCGGCTGGGTGTTTCCCTGACTCCTCGATTCTCCCCAACACTCTTCGTGCCCCTCGCAGCCTACCGATTGGCATTGTCGGCCATTTCATTTCTGCCCTCTGTTGGCATACGCCGGGATCGGCGTATATGCAGAGGACGGTTAGGACCATCCGTGCTGTGGGCTGGTAACGTACTTAGCCTGGAGGATTCCAGTGACTATAACCTTTGTTTATTCCTTGTATTATTTTTGCCTTCATTAAAATAACTAAACCTTCACAAGTGGTTGCGTTCTCATTATCGTGTCTGTTAAACGATCCTGAGACGTTCAGGGCGTTACAAAATATCCGACCTTAATAACACTAACTGTCTCCCGGTCGATAACAGACATGGCAACACTTGATGATGTGCTGGCTGCTTTAGCGACCGTGCAAATCGAATTGGCTGCCTCCAGGCAAGAAACAGCCGATGTAAAAGCCAGACTGGATGCTATCCAATTGGACCCGCTCACGCCCAGCACCTCCCTCACGAACCAGACCCCTGCGGTAGTAGTGGAAATGCCGGTAGCCGTCCCCTTGGCAACACCAGAGAGGTACAGTGGGGATCCTAACACAGTGCAGGTATTCCTCACACAAGTGGCGCTACATTTATCGTGCAAACCAAGGGCGTTCCCCACGAGTCAGGCTCGTGTGGCTTTCCTTATATCCTATTTGGCTGGAAACGCGGCACAATGGGCCGTACCTCTGGTGAGCAGGGACGACCCCATCTTATGTGATTGGGGTGCTTTTCGCGAGGAATTCCTGAAAGTCTTCGACAGAAGGGCTGACTCGTACACGGCGGACCGTGAAATGCTTGAGTTGAGACAGGGATCCAACGACCTGGTGCAGTATCTCAACGCGTTCCGAAGGCTGGTTGCGGAAACCAAGTGGCCTGTTGCTAAACAGACGGCGCTCTTCCATCACGGGCTGTGCGATGAGCTCAAGGACGCCGTGGCTCATATTGACCCACAACCCAAGACATGTGAGGGCCTTATCAACCTGGTATTACGGCTGGAACATAGGCTAAGTGAAAGAAAGGGGGATCATGGGAGAAAAGGAAACTCCCTTCCATCCTATGTGACAGTGGGAAGTCCTGAAACTTCCACCGCATGCAAGGGAGAACCCATGGACATCGGCGCAATACGAGCGAGCCTCACAGCCACGGAGAAAGAGTCACGCCGTAAACAAGGATTGTGCCTATATTGTGGCAAAAAAGGCCACTACGTACGTGAATGCCCTGCCAAACCGAAGACGTCACGTTATCGGGCCAACCGGTCGGTAACAGCCGTGGTGGACGTACCGGCGGAAAACTAGAGGACTCCCAGACCAAAGAAGGGGCATCTCGGAGTCACTCATCCATCCCTTCACTTTCCAACTCGGTCTCTAAGGGACAACGACACCTGTTTCTCACGGTGCACGTGGGAGTGCATGACCAGTGGATACCCGTTGTGGCCATGGTGGATTCAGGGGCCACTGGCATGTTTATGGACCACAACGAGGCATGCAGGCTAGGGCTAGTGCTTCTTCCCAAAGCTGTACCCGAAGACGTCTATGCTGTAGACGGAAGGCGATTGGTGACGGTCCCATCGGGCAGCACACGGGGGTCCTTCCGATGAGATGTGGGAGGAACCATTTGGAACAAATCGATTTTAACATCATCCGGCGTCATATTGGGATTGCCGTGGCTACAGAAACACAACCCCTCTGTGGATTGGCCAACACATTGCATCGAACTGACGTCACCGTATTGCATCCTGCATTGTGGAATAAGAACGGAATCCCTTGACGCAGATGAGAGCGGGAGTCAGACGGTGGCTACAGCGGCAGAAAAAGATGTGGCTCTCCCCCAGGCTTATCACAGTTTTGAGGATGTATTTGATGAGGTGAAGGTGGAAGTGCTACCACCACATAGACAGTTTGACTGCCAGATCGACCTGGTGCCAGGGGCCAGCGTTCCCAGCGGCAGGCTGTATGCCCTGACGGAGCCTGAAAACGTGCATCTCCGGGGGTACCTGGATAAACTCCTCAAGCTAGGATTCATCCGCCCGTCCAAGTCTCCGGCCGCCTCGCCACTCTTCTTCATCCCGAAGGCTAATGGGGAGCTGAGAGCCTGTGTGGACTTTAGGGCATTGAATGCGATAACCGTAAAGAATCGGTACCCCTTGCCTCTCATCAGTGTACTTCTGGAACAGGTCAAGAAAGCTCGTATCTACACCAAGTTGGATTTGAAAGGGGCATACCATCTGGTGCGCATGAGGGACGGAGACGAGTGGAAGACCGCCTTTAAGACCAGATTCGGCCTTTTTGAGTACCTCGTCATGCCGTTCGGTCTGTGCAACGCCCCGGCAGCCTTTCAGTACTTTTTGAATGAGGTATTCAGAGAGGAGTTGGATATCTACGTGGTCGTATATATCGACGACATCCTCATCTATTCGTCCAGTGTGGAGGAGCACGTACACCACGTCAAAGCTGTGCTCCAAAAGCTGAGGGAAAACATGCTGTTTTGTAAACTCAGCAAGTGTGACTTCCACGTCACATCCGTGGAATTCCTCGGAGTGATGCTGAGTCCAGAGGGACAGGAGATGGCAGAACGAAAGATCAAGGCGGTGAAAGAATGGCCGGTGCCCCAAAGCGTGAAGGACGTCCAAAGTTTCATTGGCTTCGCCAACTTTTACAGGCGGTTTATAGATGGATTTTCAGGATTGGTGGCCCCAATCACACAGCTACTGAGGAAGTCCAAGGAGTTTGTCTGGTCCCCTGAAGCGAACAAAGCCTTTGAGGCCCTGAAAAGCGCCTTTGGTAAGGCGCCGGTGTTGGCTCACCCCGATCCGGATCTCCCCTACGTGGTGGAAGCGGACGCATCGGATGTGGCGCTGGGGGCTATCTTGTCCCAACGCAACCACGACACAGGGGTGCTTCATCCCGTTGCGTACATGTCCCGCAAATTCAACGACGCCGAACGCAACTACCATATTGCGGAGAAGGAGCTTCTCGCAATCAAGGACGCCTTCACCGAATGGAGGCATTGGTTGATGGGGGCAAGACATGTGGTATCGGTGTACACGGACCATCGGAACCTACAGTTCATGACGGCCACAAGACACCTTTCTCCCAGACAGCTGCGGTGGATGATCTTCTTTGCGGGGTTCAACTTCCGCATCACATATCGGCCGGGGACGGAAAACCGGAAGGCGGACGCCCTGTCCCGTCAATCTGCAGTTAAGGAACCATTGCCTGCGACCGAGCATTCCATCATTTCCCCGAGGATGGTATTGGGGGTTATCCAACCGGATACTTTCCTGAGGGGAATAAAGAGAGGGATCAGGTCATTCGCATGGCGGAGGTGGCTCCTCAGTCACAGAGAATGGCAGCTGAAGGACGGGATACCCCTGAAGGGCAGGTGCCTATTGATACCCACGCCTAGGCTAAGGAAACAAGCATTCATCTGGTGCCATGACTCTCCATGCGCAGGTCATTTGGGCTTTGAAAAAACGGTGGCTAGCATGGGACGGCATTTCTGGTGGCCAACCATGAGAGTGGATGTCAGGAGGTGGGGACAGGAGTGTCCTACGTGTGCTACCATGAAGGCCGACCATGGCCGAACCCAAGGACTCTTACATCCACTTCCGACCCCGGATAGACCATGGGATAGCATATCACTGGACTTCGTGGTGGGCCTACCGGTAGACCAGGGGATGACGGCAATACTGGTGGTGGTGGATTACTTGACGAAAATGGGGCACTTCATCCCCTGCAAGAGAGTCCCTACGGCCGGGGAATTGGCGTCACTACTCCTAAAGAATGTGGTACGACTGCATGGATTACCTGGGGTGATCGTGTCGGACCGGGGGTCGCAGTTTACTGCGCAATTCTGGAAGACTTGGTGCACTGCGCTGCATGTTAAGACCGCCCTGTCCACCAGCTACCACCCTCAAACGGACGGCCAAACCGAGCGCCTGAACCAAACGCTCAAACAGTATCTGCGATGTTTTGTGGACCAGGGCAGGGAAGAATGGGTCGACTTGCTATGGGTGGCAGAGATAGCCTATAACAACGCCACTCACAGCTCCACACAGTCATCTCCGTTCTATAGCAACTATGGCCAACATCCCAGGTTCTTGCCATTTCTACATCCGTTCAGAGAGGACAGGATTCCCGCCACAGCGGACAGGGTGGCACACATAAAAGACACGTTGATGCGCTCAAGGGCTGTCCTAATAGAGGCCAAGAGAAGATACAAGGCTGCGGCAGACAGGAAGAGAAGGCCCGGGCCACTGTACCGCACTGGAGACTACGTCTGGATATCCACAAGAAACATGAGGTTTCGAAAGAACAGTGTGTTCCATCCCAAGTACATGGGCCCCTATCGAATTACCAAGTGTATGGGTCCCGTGAACGTGAAGGTGTGCTTGCCCCAGTCATTGCGGATACACCCTGTCTTTCATGTATCATTGCTCAAACCAGCACCCTCCAAGCCGTCTGGGACACCTAGGCCGGTATGCGTGGAGTCGGAGGTGGAGTATGAAGTGTCGGGCATACGGGCGTCCAAATGGCGCAGGGGGAAGCTGTGGTACCTGGTTGCGTGGAAAGGCTATGGCCCGGAGGAGCAGTCATGGGAACCGGCTGAAGGGGTTCATGCTCCGCGCTTGGTCTCCTTGTTCCATCGGCGTTTTCCTGCCAGCGCTGGACCCGTGGGGAGCCGCTGAGAGGGAGGATGTACTGTCAAGAATTCCTGTCATGCGAGGGAAGGAAAACACGCCCTTATGTAAACAGGAGAGCTGTTACATAACTCAAGGAAAACACGCCCTTATGTAAACAGGAGAGCTGTTACATAACTCAAGGAAAACACGCCCTTATGTAAACAGGAGAGCTGTTACATAACTCAAGGAAAACACGCCCTTATGTAAACAGGAGAGCTGTTACATAACTCAAGGAAAACACGCCCTATAAAGGGAGGAACCGGGAGGTACAACGCTGTCGGATATTGTGTTTACACCGACGTACCTGCTTAGTGAAGAGCAGTGTTCCGGAGTGGTGCTCCAGTAAGGCAAGAACGGAGGTAGGTCGAGTCGTTACTCCCTGGGCCGTGTCTTGCCCCATCGTCACCTGTGAAGGACCCGGAAGCTCTACCGGATAACCATTGAGCTTCGCTTTTTGACTCGGCTGAGTCAAAGCGCAGTGCGCTTTTGCTGGTTGGAGTCGTAACTCCCAGCCCGACCAGAGATACAGGGACTGCCAGCTGTAACGCACACCAGGAGGTGTTTGCCGCGTTACAGACTCGGAAGTCCACAGGATCGATCGAGCGGCTGCTCTCGGTTCAGTCTTCTTTGCTTGTGATTGGGGTATCGGTGACGCATCACCAGGAGGTGACTCCGCGTCCCGGTGCAGTCTGAGGAAGAGGTTGAGCGGCTGCTCCCTTCAGGTAGAGACCCCGGCTGGGTGTTTCCCTGACTCCTCGATTCTCCCCAACACTCTTCGTGCCCCTCGCAGCCTACCGATTGGCATTGTCGGCCATTTCATTTCTGCCCTCTGTTGGCATACGCCGGGATCGGCGTATATGCAGAGGACGGTTAGGACCATCCGTGCTGTGGGCTGGTAACGTACTTAGCCTGGAGGATTCCAGTGACTATAACCTTTGTTTATTCCTTGTATTATTTTTGCCTTCATTAAAATAACTAAACCTTCACAAGTGGTTGCGTTCTCATTATCGTGTCTGTTAAACGATCCTGAGACGTTCAGGGCGTTACACATAGCATCAGCATCTCAGCACCAAGTGTGTCTAACTATCTATAACTTACCTCTGTTATACCAAATTCAAGTGTATGATCCACCCCCAAATGTTTCAATTCCATGTTCACCCGCAATTTTGATTGGGCCAAGCAGTGGGGTGAGGACATCACAGCATACCAAGTGCAATACTTTTCTTTAGTCTATTGTCTAATTCCCCGCCCCTTAATTTTAATACCCACAAGCTTTATTCCCACAAGCATTTCCTATTGTGATCGATAAATTTAAGGTACAATGTTTCTTTGACTTCCTCTCGTAGGGTTCAGAAAGTTGAGTTCCCATGTCCTTGCTAGGCTTAGGGTTTGGCAGTTGTCCCATGACTTCATGGACTTGACAGCAGAGATGTAAGACGCATGCGCGGTTATGACAAAGGATGAGGGCATCAGTCACCCTCCAAGACCCAAATGCGAACTATTAATAAAGTCAGAGAGAAACATGTTAGAATACAAAATTAAATGAATTCACTGTATACCACTTACTTCTACTCTAACCCGATTTACTTAATAAATCTTTTGCATTAATAGCTTAGTAGAATTTGCATGGGTTAGTTTCAGCTCAGCATGCGCGTTAGTGCTTTACCTAAAAGCGGAAGGGTAAAGATGCCAACAAGGGATTTTGTTTGAAAAAAACTATTTGCTTGTATATTTCAAAAAAACTTAATTGGTAGGTGTATTTAAACGAATTAACACCAAAGTGAAGTCAATCAACTGATCTAATCATCAGATATAAACAAACACACGGGGATTCAGATTTGTGAATTAAACACAATTATTTTTATATATCCATCAAAGATAAAAAGGAGTACAGGTGAAACAATGATTTGAGCAATATTTCATGAACAAAAGGGTTACATCAGATCCACATTTCACCAAAAAAACATCTATTCCATCATGGTTTGAACAGAGACCAATCTCATTATTGAGAAAATAATCAACTGTGCATAGCAAATAATCTGTCAGACCATCTTCAGGACAATTATTGCATAACAAAGACTCTTTCTGAATGTTTAGAATTTTCACGATACTTGTTTGAAATTGGACGGACCCCCATGCGTCTTTCGATTTGTACAGAAGATAATTGTGAAAATACAGGAGGAAAGATTCCCTCGTGCTTAGATAATTTGGCAGTCAGAAATCTTGAAGACTACCCGCACCAACTAAAAACGTCTAGATTCACGATTTCAAACAAGTATCGTGAAAATTCTAAAGATTCAGAAAGAGTCTTTGTTATGCAATAATTGTCCTGAAGATGGTCTGACGGATTGACACCACCCAAGACCGAAACGTCGACTATATCATCTATTTTCAGATTATTTGCTATGCACAGTTGATTATTTTCTCAATAATGAGATTGGTCTCTGTTCAAACCATGATGGAATAGATGTTTTTTGGATGAAATGTGGATCTGATGTAACCCTTTTGTTCATGAAATATTGCTCAAATCATTGTTTCACCTGTACTCCTTTTTATCTTTGATGGATATAAAAAAAGAATTGTGTTTAATTCACAAATCTGAATCCCCGTGTGTTTGTTTATATCTGATGATTAGATCAGTTGATTGACTTCACTTTGGTGTTAATTCGTTTAAATACACCTACCAATTAAGTTTTTTTGAAATATACAAGCAAATAGTTTTTTTCAAACAAAATCCCTTGTTGGCATCTTTACCCTTCCAATTTATCTGCCCAAGCCCTCAAGGGTATATTGGGTTTGCCCTTCATTTATTTCTTACCCAAAAGCGGCCATTTTAGAAGCTACTGAGCAGCTGCAAAGTTTTCCCCCCCAAGCGACAGAAAACGTCATACTACATAGATGTAGTAGATGCATGCGCAGAAGAATTCTAGCCTTTAAGCTGTGGAAATATGGATTTTTCTGGTCAGTTATGTCCCCTATCTTGGACCCCAACGGTTCTATGTGCATGTTACAAGTACATGTATGTTCCCTCCAGTTCCAGTTATGAAGACGCAAATACATGTGCGTCCACCGTTAACATGTCCTCTTTCAGATCCGCCATGAATGGGCCGGATATTCCATTCCTAAGTACAAAAGGCCACCACCTTTATATGGTTCACTTATGCCATTTTTACAGTCCAGGCAAGTAGGCCCTGATTCTGTCATCGAACTCCTCTTGCCTTCTGCCTCTGAAAGCTCCAGTCTGAGCCTGCATCTGTGACCATGAACTTTGTCTCATTCCCTGCGCGGCTCACGAAGCCTGACATCAGCTTGCTGCCTGCCAAGAACTATATTTCACCTTCGAAATTATCTGCTCCGATCCCTGCCCGATGCATTCCTGTCTAGTAGTTTAAGTAAACATTCTTCCAGCTACCGAGCAAAGGCCCGGCTTCTCTGTCTTTATGCAAGTAATTCATAGCCCTGTTACTATGGAAGATTCCTGCCCTCGCATCTAGTGTAGACACTTAGACGCTTGTACACGCACTAACAGTCAGTATAGTCAGTATAGAATGAGATTCTACTCTAAGAGACCTCTCTTTTGGATAACATAGTTCTTTAAACATAGGATGTTAGATATGATTTGGGATTAGGTTGACTTGACCCTCCAGACTTCTGTCGCCACATGTAGAGCTAAATGTCAAGTCCCCTTCACCCCCTAGCTGCCCGTCAATCACACGTCATGCTGCTGTGCGCGCATCTCTGCCAAGTATTTCTGCTGACATTGCGAAATTATTTCATAGGTCCACCCATATGTGACATCATAACCAATGACGTTTTCCTTGTTACACCCAATTACGCCTCCTTCAGCTACGCATGCGAAATGTTATCTTTGCTATCAATTGTTACGCCTCTTGCATTGGCCTCACTGTAATGCCTATTGTATAAAAGTAATTGATTGTCAATAACGTATGTACTTCACTTCCTGAACCTTCGTGGTGATGGAACCTGGAGCAACCGATTATAATCGACCACTGGAATAAAGCCCATTCCGAACCTCTAATACCACGGATTCTGCCTCTTATTTACTGAGCTATTTTATTATGTTTCTGTATCAAATTAAGTCCCGGTAATTAAATTATTTACCACATAAATGGCGCCCGAACAGGGACACTTTCTCATCTCACGCGCCGGAGGTGCGTTGCAGGCCCGGTCTCCTGCCACAGCTGGACGGACAACAACGCGTACCAGCAGGATTTCCTGTATCTCCCTCCGGTCAAGCGGGGGCGACTGAGGCTGCGATCAACACCCAGACGAGGCGGTGAGAAGTGCGAAGTATCCCGACCAGAGCCTAGCTGAGAGAGCAAGATCCGAGGTATACAGAGGCCCACCAGTTTCCGAAGTCCCGAGTCGAGTCCAGTTTCCGAAGTGTTCGAGTCGAGTCCAGTCCGGTTCAAGTTCAGTTCAGTTTCCGAGGCCTTCCGTTCCGAGCTACCCGGTGAGTACCATTGCCGGGGAGGCGTTCTGACGTGCACATAGGTTGTGCCGGTCAAGACGGGTTTGGGTACACAAATCCGGTCTGCACTGTTTTAGCAGTGTATCTGTACTGTTTAGCAGTATATCTAGTATATCAAGTATATAAATTCAGAATAATTCAGTTAATGCCGAGTATTATGTTCAGTAATTAAGTTTCCTTAGATCGTATCATCATTGTTGCTCAGGAATGTTAAATGTTAAATGTTTTTAGTACGTTCTGCATATTGTGGTATGAATGACTGTTCATTATTGTGATTACTGTATTAAGTTTGTTCAAGATCAAGTATCAGATCAGTTCTCAATATGCCGCTCTTTTCGAAATTAAGACAGATCACAACTAGAAAAGGGGTACTCGAAGAAGCTGTTCCTATTCCTCCTAGGGACACTCCAGGGTACTTCATGTATCATAAACACGGCTTAGACGCTATATTATTTCTTGATTTATGGGTAGACTACACTAAGGAATTACCAGAAAGTCAGAGGTGGCCCGCAGCTGGGACCTGGGATGCAGAGTGCATCGTGAAAGTAGAGGAAGAATTATGGAAAAAGAAAGCTAGACAATCACAGAAAGACGCCATTGAATTATGGCGTAAAGAATCGTATAGACGTACAGAAAAAGCACGTAGACAGGAAGAAAAGAGTAAAGAGAATTCAAACGAAGTCCGAGAAAATCTATTAATTGAAGAAGGTACACGAGTGAAATCAGAACAAGTAGACAGACAAAGACATGCCCTTATGAAAGGTATGTATCCCCTTCTGGCCGAGGGATTACCTAAGGCTACTGCGGGGATACCAAAAGACTTGCCACCCCCATTATTTCCAATAAAGGTACATCCTAAGGGGCATCCTAGAACCGCAGAAGATGTTTTTCTTTCCTCATATTTAGATGACGCAGCTCCCGAATATGCTAATCCCGCCCCGCATAGACCGCCTGCCAGGGAGATTCAACGCCAAGATCCAGTATCCGTATCTTTACAGCAACAAGTCCTGACACAAGTTCCGGCAAGCACATCTGTTTCTGCATCTGTTCCTACAGCTACTTCTATAGCTGTGTCCACACCTATAGTTGCTGTATCACGTTCAACGAACCCTTTCACACCCGATACCCCAGACGGGGCTACCGGAGGTGCTACCAATATTTTTTCTACGCCACCCAGAATAAATAAACTTACCTTTCAAGAGTCAGCACATTCACGTACCCCCAAACTCATAAATGCCCGTACGCTTAAGGAACTTCTTATAGATTGTAGATATGACCCTGTGCCCGGAAAAGAGGACGAAATGACCCTGGCATCATTACGTATCAGACGAGCTGCGGTGTATTTAGGGAAGTTACCAGGAATGACTATGCATCTAGATAATATATACCATTTTGTCCAAACAGGGCGAGATTCTGAATGTATTAACAGAGCTATGGAATACCAGAAAGTGGAGATACAGGGGGAACTGTTACGTTTCCTTATAAATTGTGTGATCCGAAATCAAGACCGACCGGGGGTAGACCCGGAAGCAATGCAAATTTTTACCAGATGGAGCCAGAATATATCAGAAGGGAGACATGATAAGCAAAATTGTATAATAGCCATGTGCCGAAAGATCCGTAAAGAAATAGAACGCCTACACGAAGAAAGATTAGCGGTAGACCAATTCGAACAAAGCGAGGAAGAAGGATTAGGACTGCCCACAGGACAGTCAGACACCATAGCCTATGTAGGTAGAGGAAGATCTTGTAATAGTACTAGATGTCTTATTGACCCGATACGTCCGATATGTCCAGATAATAACAGGAATTTCCAAACACCAATAATAAATATAAGGTCTAACGAGCATTCATTCCAAGCAGCTGACAAATTACTCCGAGAACGAAGGGGTTATCATTTTCTCGATTCTATGGATGAACAAGAATTAGCCAGGTCAGCCGTCCATTGGGTCGACAGTCCCGGAATGTATAGTGATGATACAGTAGCACACACATTTTTGAATCTCACCCCAGCTGAACAGCGTTTAGCTGGGATTTATATGATTCAACAACTCCTTATACTATATCAGAGTCAGCATTCAGATCCTGGTCCTTTACCTGAAATACTGACCGAATTACTCAAGAATAGATGGAGAGGTTCAGGTACTAAGTTAATTAAAGAAATACTAGAATCAAGAAAGCAGTACATTCTTTTTGTATGCCCAGAACATGTCTCATTGCCCATCAAGGAAAGAACCACGTATTACATGGACAGACAGAATCCCTTACGAGAAGTGCACCCAATAAAGGGCGAGGACAATCAGTTTAAACGTGTATTTGTATATACGCCCATATCGAAAATAGAATTGTTAGAAATGAAGAAAGTGGTACCCAGTCATGACAAAGACCCAGCGGGTTTCCACCGAGAAATTAAAGACATGTTACTCATGGGAGAGTATACCTATCCCGACATTATGACCATATTAAAGGTATTGATGCCTGCTGGCATTTATGAAAAACTCAAGGAAAAAGAGTGGGAGGTGGGAGACCAAAAGATAGACTGGACAGCATTAGAAAATGAAGAAAAGGCCCGAGGTCCAGGTTCGGGGCTTGGGGACAAAACTAAAGCACTACCAGGTTTACTAGTACAGGTACTGCCACGCTTATTAACCACGAAAAAGGAAGACGGGGTGCAATTTCAGCCTGTAAACAAAAGCAAGATGAAGACACTAGTGATTTCTATGCACGATTTGAAAAATGTTTTGGTATAAATAGTGGCATAAAAGCAAGTAGCGAATCATACCCACATCTGTTTGTGACAAAATTAGTTGAAAATTCCTTGCCCCAAGTGAAGAATAGAGTATTAAAATTCGAGAGTACCTGGCAAGGTAACACCCCATCACAAATGTTACAAATGTTACAGTATCATCACAATAGAATTAGAGAGGAACAAGATCATGAACAAAGACGCATGAAAGACACGAAAATGAAAATGCTAGTCTCCCAGACAGTTCCAGCTGAAGGACATAAAAAGGGTACGACACATTCCGGTGATTCAGCAGGACCTGTAAAAGGGACATGCAACTATTGTAAACAACCAGGTCATTATGTACACGATTGTCCAGTCCTGAAGCGTAATATCGCCACAGGTATTACAAAAGAAAGACCACGGCCACTTAGACAGGATCAGAATGAACAAGGAGCCTTGCAGCATGCGCAGTCCATGCCAGCTCCACCACAGTCTATACAGTTTGTGCCTGCTGCACCAGCGCTGCCTGTTGCTGCCACACAAACGACGACAAGACAACTGTACCAGACCGCACAGTATGACTATCCTGATTACCAACGATATGCATGAAACAGCCTAGAGAAGGAAGTTGACTTACCCCTTATCGAGATCCCTGTAGATCAAGAAGGACCTTATGTACATAGTGAATTATTAGGCCAAGACAGAAAATTTTTACTCGATACAGGGGCAAGTCGAACAACTATAAAACGTAGTGAAGTTCCAGGGGCACCCCTCTCAGGCTCACAGAATATTTCCCTTGGTTTTTCAGGAAAACCTATTGTTAATGAAGTATCACAGCCTCTTCCACTTACGATAGGACCTTTGACCCGAACTACAGATTTATTGCTTACTAAATCATGTCCAGAAAACTTGTTAGGAATAAAAACACTGAAAGCTCTAGGAGCTATAATATGTTGTTCTCCGGAAGGAGTACGATTGTTTTTACGTGATTTTAAAGGTCATTATGTGTCTAGAGACATGGATCCCCGACTGCAGACCTTACCTACACATCTATGGGCACAAGGCCCTACTGATGTTGGTTGCATGAATATTACACCATATCGAGTCACACTAAAGGCAGGAGTGGTACTACCACGAATGCGACAATACAAGTTACCACCAGATGCTGTAGTGGCTTTACTACAAATCATTGACGAGCTCATTGCCCAAGGAGTGGTTGTAGAAACAGACTCCAATGTATGTAATTCACCGATAATTCCGATTCTTAAACGAACAGATCCGAAGGCCCCGCCAGTATATCGATTGGTTATTGATCTGCGCGAATTAAACAAATGCATTGTGCCACAATTCCCTGTGGTCCCAGATATCTCATCATTACTGACAGCTATTGATTCCGAAGCAACATTCTTTACTGTAATTGATCTCAAGAATGCTTTTTTCAGCGTCCCAATAGATCCGGAGAGCCAATATTTGTTCGGATTTAGTTTAAATGGACGTAGCTTTAAATTCTCACGCGCACCTCAAGGATTTACAGAAAGCCCCAGCATCTATAGCCAAGCACTGAAACGAGAACTCGACAGTATCCACATGCCAGTTAACACTGCTTTGCTTCAATATGTCGATGATCTGCTGATCACCGCGAGAAGCGAACCCGAATGTGAGAAAGCATCACTGACAGTTTTACAATTTCTAGCCGAAAAGGGGCACAAGGTGTCCCCTTCTAAGCTGCAATTCTGTGTCCAGCGAGTTGTTTATCTTGGACACTCGCTGTCCAAGGAGGGAAGGCAGCTTACACCCGACCGCATTCAGTTAATAGCTAACATGCCAATACCCAAGACACAAAAGGAGGTACGGGCTTTCATAGGCCTCACTTCATATTGTAGGCAGTGGATCCCTCAGTATACATTTCTAGCAAAACCACTCATTCAGTTGACAACACAGGAGGCAGCCACATCGACTGTTCTCCCTTGGACTCAGGAACATACACAAGCTTTTGAAAGCTTAAAGAAAGCTCTATGCCAAGCACCTGTTTTAGCAACACCATGTTACAGAAAACATTTTACA
Source organism: Triturus cristatus (assembly GCF_964204655.1). NCBI lineage: Eukaryota > Metazoa > Chordata > Amphibia > Caudata > Salamandridae > Triturus > Triturus cristatus. The sequence goes on from NC_140594.1 coordinate 888,047,563, forward strand.
CTCTTTGTTACAGAACGAGAAGGTACTGCTTTGTCAGTACTCACACAGGAACAAGCAGGATCACACAAACCGTGTGCTTATTTTTCTAGTACATTAGATCCCGTAGCTCAGGCTTTGCCTGCATGCCTGAAATCAGTGGCAGCGACAGCTTTAGCAATCAGACAAAGCGATGCCATAGTGTTAGGACATCCATTGACAGTACAAGTACCACATGCAGTGGAGGTTCTTGTGAATCGAACGCAAACACAACATTTGACTATAGCAAGACTTACAGGGTACGAACTAACACTGTTTCAGCCACATATAGAAATCAGACGTTGTAACACATTGAATCCTGCCACACTTTTACCTGTAAATGGAACAGACCCACTAGCTCATGACTGTAGTGATGTTATTACAATCACGACGAAACCCAGACAAGACTTGACAGATGTCCCATTGTCAGACCCAGACCTGACGTTGTATGTAGATGGTTCATGTATGAGAACAAGTACAGGAGAGTTAGTGGCCGCTTACGCAGTCACAACAGATACTGAAATCATTGAAACAAATTGCATAAATACCTTGTCCGCTCAAGCAGCAGAGCTCGTCGCTCTGACACAAGCCTGTATTCAAGCCACAAATAAAAAAGTCAACATATACACTGATTCACGTTATGCATTCGGAGTTGTACATGACTTCGGCGTGCTGTGGCGAGAGAGAGGTTATTTAACTTCTCACGGTGCCCACATTCAGCACGGACCCCTCATTCATGCCTTATTAGATGCAATACATCTACCAACTGCAATATCAATTATGAAATGTAAAGCTCATACGAAAGTTACTGATATCATTTCTCAAGGCAATGATTTAGCTGACAGAACAGCTAAACAGACTGCTCAAACTCAAACATCCGACATGACAAAGACAATAGTCCCGACGCCAACACATTGTATGACGGTTAAAGATCCTACTCTTGACGTAATTGATATACAGACACATGCTACACCAGAAGAAATAAAGAAATGGACTGAATTAGGAGGGATCCAAACGGATCAAGGATGGATGATGAAGGAAAAGTCTGTATGGTTCCTTCCTGATTCAATGGTCCAGGTTATAATTAACACTGTACATAGTCCCGCACATCTAGGAGAAAAAGCTATGCTAGATAGCATTCAACACATTTGGTTCAATAAACATTTACGAGCAGCAGCCAAACAAAAAGTTCGTACCTGTATGATCTGTTGCCAGTTCAACCCAGGAAAAAGCGTTCCCGTAGAACAGGGTGGATTTCAGCCTCCTGATCACCCTTTTGAAGTCCTCCAGATGGATTATATCCAGATGGAACGATGTAGAGGATTCAAATATGTTCTCGTAGTTGTTTGTGCTCTTTCCCGTTGGACGGAGGCATACCCGGTTTCAGATTACACTGCCCCGACTACTGCCAAACAGTTAGTTCGAGAATTCTTCCCACGGTACGGTTTACCACGTGCTGTCTACTCAGATAACGGCCAGCCGTTCTCATCCGAATTAATGAAACACGTCTCACTCTTGTTAGGCTATCAGTGGAAATTCCACTGTGTCCGACACCCCGAAGCAGCAGGTCTCGTAGAAAGACATAATCAGACTCTGAAAATTAGATTGTCCAAAATATGCAGAGAGAAAGGTATCGACTGGGTAGTAGCATTACCAGTTGCACTCTTTTACACAAGAATGGTAGCTCACTCTCGAACAGGGCTATCCCCGTATGAAGTGATCTTCGGCAGACCACCAAATATGTGGGGGACGCCTATACCACGCAAAATAACTGATATTGACTGTAACATGCTGACGGATTACTTGGCTTCCTTGATGTCTGCACTACAATCTTGTCGTTCACAGGTAGCTGCAGCTTTTCCTGACAACACTGAGGTGAAACCCCATGACGTAATTCCGGGGGATCTCGTTTTAGTGAGGAACTTTGATCGAAAGACTCAGCTGGATCCTAGGTGGAGGTCGCCTCAGCTCGTGTTATTAACGACAAGGACAGCCGTGAAGATCGAGGGCAGAAAAGGCTGGATTCACTCAAGTCATATCAAGAAATTTCATGGACTACAATCAGATGTGAATACCACACCTCGTGTGTCTTCACCCATTGACTCAAAACTTCCTTTTGTTGAAAGGAGTAATTCCGAACATTATAAACTAAAGCTCAGGTCCAATCAGTCAAGCAATTTGATTGTTTAAGTCCTCTCCGAGGTGAAGCGGTTGAATTGTCTCTGACATGTATCCCTTGGACCTGAATAGAGATAGCACCCGAAAAATGTTGAAACGACAGGCGTACTGTAAATCACTGCGTAGTCATTGCATAGTGACGTTATTAATTTTGTTTTTCTTAAGTCTTTTTATAATTACTGCAAGTATATTGTTGCACATATATTATCCTATTTCTAGACATGTTTACAATGTTACTGCTGAACATTCTTTTAGTGAATTACCTCCGCTTGAGTTGTCTTATAGATTTGCGCTGCGCAATAACACGTTTATTAATATGTTACATCATTCCCATCAGGTTAGCAATGCTACAAATTGTTGGATATGTGGCCGACTCCCTCCCTATCAGAATTATAAAAGAATTCTACCTCTCTTTCCATACCCGTTCACACACAACGGCTCCTGTGGAGCATGGTTTAGCTTAATCAATTCCCTAGATTCAAATTCTGCAGTTTATCAAGATAACTGGGTATGGGGAAATTTGAATTTAGTTTTACTTAATGTCTGCTATCCTAACAAGGAGGGACTTCCCAAAAGAACAGGAACTGATCTAGAAAACGAAGTATATGGATTAGGTAATTTTACGCTTAATCTTATGATCCTAAATGTCGAATCCGAAGTTACTCCAATTTTGCCCGCTATGTCAATATTTCCAGTAAAAGGTGAATTATGTGTAAGAAAGAATGGTTCCATACATATGGGCCATAGTAGATGCACCTCTATAGTAGAATTTAGTGATCAAGGCAAGTCTACATTTAGAGCTTCCCGCCATTCCTATTTCATATGTGGTCAGACGGCATATGTACGTTTGCCTCTAGATTGGGATGGTACCTGCTACATTGGATTTCTTTTGCCGCCTGTTTTTCTAGCTCCTCCTGATTATCACAGAAATACTCATTTAGTACACAATAGAGTAAGGAGAGATCTCCCGATAGTCGATTACACTGAAACAGCATGGGAAAAATACACAGATTTCAATAAAGGTCTCTTTCCCTATATAGGTACCGTTACTAATAGTAAGCTGATACGTAGATTAACTAGAACCCTTGAAGCAGTAGTGAACGAAACTATTTCCGCCTTAGGCAATTTAACAGAAGAGCAGTCTGCTATGCGGATTGTTGTGCTTCAAAATCGTCTTGTCCTTGACGTCATCCTGGCCGATAGGGGCGGAGCTTGTAGGGTCATCGGATCAAGCTGTTGCATTTTCATACCAGAAAATTCGCCATCTGTATATAAAGCCATAACTCGCCTTCATAAGATTGTAAGCCAGATACACCAGAATCCAGGCACCTGGACTTGGTCCGGTTGGTTTTGGAGTGTATTATCTACCTTTGGATGGAAGGTCCTATCTTTCCTAGGTATTGGCCTTCTCATACTATTCAGTTGCTGTCTATGTCTACAATGTGGACCAGCGATCTGTGGTCTGTGTGCCACATCGTGTATTCCACCACCAAGATCTCATTCGTCCCAGAAGAAAAAAGAAGAACAAATGATGTTATATGAACAGATCAATGGATTGATGAAGATTGATATCTCTTGACGGGCAAGTAGGGGACAAGGAGGGAATGTGGAAATATGGATTTTTCTGGTCAGTTATGTCCCCTATCTTGGACCCCAACGGTTCTATGTGCATGTTACAAGTACATGTATGTTCCCTCCAGTTCCAGTTATGAAGACGCAAATACATGTGCGTCCACCGTTAACATGTCCTCTTTCAGATCCGCCATGAATGGGCCGGATATTCCATTCCTAAGTACAAAAGGCCACCGCCTTTATATGGTTCACTTATGCCATTTTTACAGTCCAGGCAAGTAGGCCCTGATTCTGTCATCGAACTCCTCTTGCCTTCTGCCTCTGAAAGCTCCAGTCTGAGCCTGCATCTGTGACCATGAACTTTGTCTCATTCCCTGCGCGGCTCACGAAGCCTGACATCAGCTTGCTGCCTGCCAAGAACTATATTTCACCTTCGAAATTATCTGCTCCGATCCCTGCCCGATGCATTCCTGTCTAGTAGTTTAAGTAAACATTCTTCCAGCTACCGAGCAAAGGCCCGGCTTCTCTGTCTTTATGCAAGTAATTCATAGCCCTGTTACTATGGAAGATTCCTGCCCTCGCATCTAGTGTAGACACTTAGACGCTTGTACACGCACTAACAGTCAGTATAGTCAGTATAGAATGAGATTCTACTCTAAGAGACCTCTCTTTTGGATAACATAGTTCTTTAAACATAGGATGTTAGATATGATTTGGGATTAGGTTGACTTGACCCTCCAGACTTCTGTCGCCACATGTAAAGCTAAATGTCAAGTCCCCTTCACCCCCTAGCTGCACGTCAATCACACGTCATGCTGCTGTGCGCGCATCTCTGCCAAGTATTTCTGCTGACATTGCGAAATTATTTCATAGGTCCACCCATATGTGACATCATAACCAATGACGTTTTCCTTGTTACACCCAATTACGCCTCCTTCAGCTACGCATGCGAAATGTTATCTTTGCTATCAATTGTTACGCCTCTTGCATTGGCCTCACTGTAATGCCTATTGTATAAAAGTAATTGATTGTCAATAACGTATGTACTTCACTTCCTGAACCTTCGTGGTGATGGAACCTGGAGCAACCGATTATAATCGACCACTGGAATAAAGCCCATTCCGAACCTCTAATACCACGGATTCTGCCTCTTATTTACTGAGCTATTTTATTATGTTTCTGTATCAAATTAAGTCCCGGTAATTAAATTATTTACCACAAAGCGGCCATTTTTAGGACACTCCGGTTACTTATTAAGACAGCACATAGAAAAGCTTCCCCTAGATATGATTATGTAAAATGTGGTGCATTTTTAGTACTCACAGACAGATTGGTTACAGTATCACATGTTATTCGAGAGGATTGCATACGGGCAAGTTTCTTTAGATGTGAAACCTTGCTCCATCATTGCTTAAGTGTGTTAGCATCACCACACGCAAATCATACAGTTAATTCATTAATTGACTGCAGAATGCTGATCTTATATTTAAGTGACTTGTGGATAAAGAACCTTACAGTACATGCAATGATATATACAGATTAAAAGTATTATGGTGCCTAGCCACTTTCTAGCTCCAGTAAATAAGCGGTCGATATAAATTGCGCCATGCTAGCTTATTGACTCCAGTCGATAAGCAATTTGTAGAGTACTACGTGCTAGTCATTATTAATCCTTTCAAGCCGAACTGGTAACTGATTTTATGTTGTGGTATTTGAGATTGAATTTATTGTCCATTCCTACAGATCATCTTATATATCAGCTTTCACTTTTGTTTACATTTTCGAAACCTTCTTCTATACCTTCAGTAAGTATTTTACCACTGAACCATTCAATCCAGGGTTGTTTGGATTAAAGCTAGCTACAGCCACCTCTATGGAAGTTCCTTTACTTTGTTAATTACATTTCCTGCGAAGAAGTGATCTACTAAAGTGGCATTGCACAAACACAGCATACGGACCATGTCTTCAGTCCCCTGTCCGCACAGCCTGCAATTACCATGACCAACTGCTCTTTTCCACGGTGGGCCATTCTTTAGTGCTGGCAGGACACGACCTGTATTTTTAAAACTTTTCCTTAATTGAATTGTAATAATGTACTCAAATGTACTCTGAGGTTTAAGCTCCATATAGTTATGAAGAGTTAACCATCCATGACTGTGCCTGGCGAGCGCCCTTTTTTCTTCCAAAAGTGAGAGGGCTTCTGCACTGGACTTTGTATTAATTTAAAGGCCATTCAAGGCCAGGTCCTGTGTTAACAAAGCTGCAGGCCTTTAATGAACAGGAGAGCCAGCTACAAAGGGCTCTCAGGCTATTAGAATATTTCACCACTAGAGGGCAGAATGTTCTAATATGTAAAACAAAGGCCTCATGCAGCCCGAGGGGATTGAAATCCCCTCGGGCTCCATGAGACGTTCACGGCTGTTGCTGTGAACAAACATTGGAATGTTGATGCTCCGAGCTTCTACCAGCCATTAGGGGCCCAGAGCACTCTATTGTCTTCAATTGAGTGCTCAACATTCCAATGTTCTAATCAGCAATTGATCCCATACTGATGATAGGCCTAAATTGGTTATGGCAGAATTTAAATAGGCACTTGTTGGTGATCGGATCCTGCCTTGTATTTCTAGCCAAAAGTGGTGATTTCGTGAATCTGCACTTGCTAGTTTAAAATTATGGTAAGAGTTAACAAAAGCTCCCTGCCACACCAAGGATTGCCTAACTAATCCAAAATCCAGTCTGATCTGGGCAGGAGACATATATGTTGGTAATTTAAAGATGCTACTGTAGATCTTCATTGTTATTTTATCCAATGTGGTGCTATCCAGCCATTTCAGGGTTTCACTCCTGTAGATCAATGTGGGGGAAATCTTTGCTCGGACAACTTGTAATTGTGGTGTAAGAGTTGAGCCCTTCAGTTTTTTATGCAGTGCTTCCAGACCCGCTATGAGTGTGTTGCCTTTCTTTTTAACACATTCCAGGTGATTGTTGAGTCTACCATTGGAGTTGAAAAACACCCACAAGTATTTATTGCCATTGACAAATTTGACCTTGTCTTTACCTGAAAACCAAGTGTGCTTTTTCAGCCCTTTTCTTTTTATCATTAGAGTTTTGGTCTTTTTCATATTAATCATGATCCCATTTCTCTGAAAGTCGATTAGAGTTGCATCCAAAAGCTATTGTAGGCCCACCTACTTTCTGCTGACTGATTAGCACAAGGTCTTCAGCATAGAGCAAGTTGGAGACCTGGATTCCTTCCAACTCTGGGACATGAATGTAGGTATTATTTAGTGCTGACAAAAGATCAGGAGGGAACAGAGTAAAAATGGTGATTGCAAGCAGGCAACCCTGCGTTAGACCCTGTGTAGTGTATACAGCTCTCGACAGGTAGAAACCATCTCTCAATTTCACCCCCACCCAGGCATTACTGACTGAGCAATGTTGCTCTAGATACACCAGCATTTGCTCCAAGAGAGACATCCAATATGTCATTTTAGTTTATACAAATGTCATTCTGGTACTGAGGAATCTATACAAACTTGGATGCAAAATGTTTAGATACCACGCACCCTGCCCCCTGACCTGTTATGGCCTTTCTAAGGGGCGACTTATAAGTATTAAAAAGGAAGGTTTAGGCCTGGCAAAATGTTTATTTTGCCTGGTTGAAATGGCAGTTTAAAACTGTACTACAAGCTGCAATTGTTACAAATGCCAATCTGGTAGAGCTGAATCCATTAAAACCTGGATGCAAAATTGCCCAGTCACCACGGCAAATCTGTTCAGTCCTGTTATAAAACTCATAAAGCGCTCTTATACCCTAGGGTGTCTTGACGCTAGCCCCTCAAGCTACACAAACTGAGACGTCCCTAATTGCAAAAAAGCCAAGTCTTAAGTTCCTAGTTCAATCCATAGAATCCTACACCTCTGATAAAGGTGTGCCACATAACCTGCTCCCCAGAGGCAAGACGCAGTAGACACAGCCTGTGTGTGACACATGCCGTAAACAAGGTTAATCATTGGTGAGTGACACAATGAGTGCTACACCCACTTGTACCATTTAACATAGGCCCTGGGTACATAGAGTACCATTTATTAGGGACGTATAAGTAAATTAAATGTACCAATCAGGTGTATGCTAATTTTACCATGTTTACAAGGGGGAGCACAAGCACTTTACCCCTAATTAAGAGTAAAGTGTGCAGGGTCCTAAAGCCAACAAAAAAGTGTTGAGCAAAGAAAGGCAAAACATCTGAGGGCATATTTACAAGGAGTTAAAGCCACAATAACATCACTTTTTCAGATGTTCTAGTGGGGTTAACTCCTTTGCCTTATTTACAAGGTGGCAGTAAGCTACTTAATGTGGCTTAATGCTGCCTTGTATATAATGCCCCTATTCATGCAGTACTTATCATGAAAGGAGTGTGCAATGGGTATTGCAGTGGGCGTTCCAACTTTTTTAGCGCCAGAGCTAGGGGTAACACAGGGTACTGCATTCTTGTGAATAAGGCACATCCCTGCGTTCTGAGACTGCCAGAGTGCAGCGTTACTCATTCTGCATAACACTGCACTCTGGCAGTTTCTTGTAAATATGCCCCCTGGGGTGACCCTGCAAAAAGGGCCAGATCCAACAAGGGATCAAAGGTTGCCTGATCTCACGGATATTTTTTTTAAATCTTCAAATCCATCATTATTGCATCTGGAAATAATAACTCCACATTTAATATATGAAACGTTTCTACATCTAAAGGTTATGACAAGAGAACACCATTAGTTAGGCACTTGTTAGAGAGGTGTGAGATAGAACAGATGTGAGCAGTCACAGGAGATCAGAGGTAAGGGCATAGAGCAATGTGGCCGGGAAGAGGTTCGAGCAGGGAGGGTGTGGTTTTGATGCAGGCTGGAAGTGGTGCAGCAAGGAGCGATGTGGACAGGGTGAGACATAGTGCGGGAGCAGTACAGGCAAGAAGAGGTGTGGAGACAAAAGGAGCAGCAAGGGGTTAGAGTGGTTGAGAGAAGTACTATCCAAGAGAATGATGCAGGCCGGAAGACTTGAGCAGGTACAGTTGTGGGCAGCTAAGAGGCACAGGCATAGAGGACTGAGTCAAGTACCAACTGGCAGAGGATTAAGCAAGGAGAACCACAAATAAATAGACGAGGAAGAGGTCATAAGAAATGTACGTCCACTGCAAAAGAATGGAGGATCTTAACTACCAGCTGGACAGGTAAGTTGGGTTGCTGGGCAAGACATCGGCACCATCGGCTAGGCTCCCCAAGGTCGGGGGCTGAGGATGCAGGGGTGCATTTTGGTGTCTGATTTTCTTTACCAGCGCCGGTCGCGGTCAGGGGGACAATGTGTGTTGAGGCTGCAGGCAACTTCGTGGGTCCCAGGAGAGGTCAGCAACCAATGGAGTCGAGGTCTGGATCGCTGGGGAGATTTCACTGGACAGGTAAGTCACTCAGACTCGGGCTGTGAGCAAAGGGTGCAGAGTGGGCATAGGTTGTGGATCCGGTTGGATCCAAAGTCCTTGTGTTAGAGTTTTCTGGGTAGGGCAGCTGTCCTCTGGAGATCTGGTCTTTGTTGAAGAGTGGCAGTCTTCCTGGGGTTCTTGAAAGTCACAGGCCACAGGACAGGTGTCATCTTCTTTGCAGGCTCTTCAAGCGGGAGACAAGTCAGTAGGGCTAGGGCCAAATCAGTCTTCGTCTTTGAGCTTTGCTGCACGGCGTCCTTCTTCTTCATAGTTCACAGGAATCTGAGGATCAAGGTTCAGATATGCTTCTAAATACAGAATTTTGGGGTGTAACAGGTACTGGCAGCTGGTAGCCCATGGGCTACTTGTCTTTTAGGGTCACTACACCTTTGTATGTCTTCTCTCTTTGGGGATGGGGCATCCCTAACCAGATTGGGTAGAATCCTTCCATTAAAGATGGAGATTTTCCTAAGGAGGGGATTACTTCGGTTCAGGGCACCTTATGTGTGGTCCTGGCAGAGAGAGGACAAACCTCTCCTGACAACAAACTTTTCACCAACCTTGTTGCCAAAAGTGGGCTTGGTCAGGGGGGTGGGCAGCTCCACTGGCTAGAGAGGCCCGGGCTAGCATATCAAAGGGCAGGAAGCCTTTGAAGCTCACCATCCTGAATGCTGTTCCTGCTAGGGAGTAGATGTGAAGCACTTCCACCGCAATCAGCCTTTGTCCCTGACCCACGAGAGCACAGAGGACTCCCACCTCAGGGGATCAGAAACATGACTGTGTGTGGCAGGTTGGTTCAGAGCAGTCACCTGGGCACAAGGGAGTTGGTCGTTTATCAGGGGGCATCTGTAAGATGTCCTCTGAGTGCATTTTACAATAAATCCAACTATAGCCGTATTTTTAGTAACAAAGTCAAATTGTGGCAATAGCAGTGAACCAGAAGAAAATGCAACTACTGGTGCAGTTTTCAGAAAGACTGTTGGGTGCATATCTTTTAAAAAGCACCCTGTATACCTGTTTTTTTTTTTGTTTGTCCAAAATAGTTTTCAGATGCAGCGCTTCTGTTTTCCACATCAAACTGTGATATTTTGTGTATTGTCCTGATTTAGCTTCTTACAGTGTCTCTAAAATACAAATGTCAGAAAGATGTCCTATAGCTAGCAATTGTTCTTTCACTGCTTAAAACAAGTTAACTTCTGCATGTGGCAGAAGAACAAAGACTGTGACAGAAACAGGGTTCAAGCAATAATAGCACTGTTTGTGTAACATCTCTATGGAACCTAGGAGATAAAACTTTGTGTTTAAGCTGCGAATTTAACAAGATGTTATGACAGCAAATAAAATAAATCAAAGCGCAATGAAGATTCATGACTGGCACAGTGCAGGGAATCTTAATTAAAAACCTATAAAAGATAAACAAATAAATGGAGGCTCCAACTTCAAGACAGCAGATAAGACAGCATAAAAGCAACATCTCAGAATTGTTTTATGGAGCTTTTAAAATAATTTATGGAATGTAGGCATCCAGGCATTATTCTGAATGTGTCCAGACTTAAAATTAATTTTGGTGGCCATCACCTGCACAAATTAAGTACCGGTCAATCGACAATTTTCATTCGCACTCGATAAGTAAAAGTCATTGGTACTTCTATCTCCAGCCCTTTAAGCCCAATATTTTCTTTTACTCATCGGTATTAAGCTGAAAACCTCAAGAATGTTCTAGCTATAAGTGGCAAATAACTGCTGATCAGAAGACACGCAGTTTTTATTTATTGTACTGTTATTTATCGTACCAATGAAGAAAATTAAATTATGAATATAAGAAAGTACAACTGCTGCCAGAAATGTGTTCTAATGATCTAGCAACATGATCCGCATCACGTAATCACATACTCGCCCAATAAAGGGCTGATGTGCAACACCGGGTCCACCTAATATTCTTGTCTTCCTATGGTTTTCACAAAGATTTCCCTCCTTAAACCGAGAAAAAAAGACAGCTCTTAGAAGAAGGGTTTGACCTTGTAAAGAGCCGTTGAGCATTTCCAAATAGGAATGCCCTGCTGTATGAACAGCATGAGATGTTGACTGTCCCTGGTGAGAGGAGAGAGAAAAATAGACACAGAAGAGGAAGAAAAGAAATAGAGAAAAATGAGAGAGAGCAAGAAAGAGAGAATTGAAGAAGGGAAAGAGGAGAGAGAAAGACACAGAGAGAAAGACGGATGGAGTAAGGTATGGGGTTTTGGCAAACTTAAATGATTGCGATTGACGCATGGGGGGCCCAAATACGTTAAAAAATGGATCAAGGGTCCCATGCATAATAAGCCACACCAAAGATAGGGGCGGAAGTCTTATAGTTGGTATAAACATGTTTGAGACAATTAATCTGGAAGGCCGCAAAGCGCAAGTTGCTCCAGAAAGAGAAACTGCTCCTGACCAAATTGTGGGTGTGATCGTTGGTGGCTCCCTTAAGGAGAACGAGAATGTTATTGTTAATGATAATGATATTTTGCATGATCAGTTAAATACAGTAGAGAGAGTGGGCAATTTATCGGTTAATGGAAGCCCCCACCTACGAGCAGAAGATGGGGTCCCCTTGACCGATCTTGTGGCAAAGAGAACTGTAGAAACATGCAAGATACTATGTTGGAATGTAGCGGGACTTAATTCCAAACGTAATGATAAGGAGTGGTCAAGCTTTGTTGTAAGACATAACATTATTGCCCTCCAGGAAACCTGGGATACAACTGCTAACTTTTGGTGGGATGGGTTTACTAGCTTCGCCAAGGCAGCTATTCCTAGCCGCAGCGGCAGAGCTAAGGGAGGCCTGTTATTGTTATTCTCCCTAGAATTGAAGGGCTCTCTAAAACAGATTAGTACTGATTCGCACAACATACTTATCGTAGAGAGAGAGATTAACCCCACTAGGAGGTCCTTATACATCAATTTTTATAACTCAGGGAATAGGGACTACAGCGGTAGCAATATCGCCACTTTAGACGCTATATTAAGGACAGGCAGCCAGATTACTCAGCTTGACACAGAGTATATCCTATTAGGCGATTTTAATATTCATCCCTGCACGTTAGCATGCAGTTTAAGCAACAAGGAATGGGGTGATGGTCCTGAGGGACCTCACTTTGAACATACCACAGAGGGAGAGGAGCTAGAGGACTTCCTGGCAAATTTCAACTTGTACGAACCAGAGGGGGGCCCAAGAATAGCTACCTTCACTGGCACCAATCCCGGAACCATAATTGATTATATTTTCACCACACAAGGTATCCTAAACCAGGTGCTTTCCTATTGCACTGTGTTATCTCACCACAGTGATCATAACCCGGTCTTACTTGAAGTGGCTTGGGGAGATTACATGGGGCCAAATCCGGGGAAAGTGAGGTCGGACCATACTTTGCGTACCTCTGATCAGGGTAGGAGAGTTAAGTGGGCTAAGGTGGTCCCAGAAAACTTCTATGCTGAGGTTTTCCCAAAAATTAAGGAACAGGTTGAGGTTTGCCAGAACCCTCGTGCCCCGGGTGGTGAAACTATAGGGGCGTTTGAGTCGATTTGTGGGCTGGTGTCGCATGATCTCCTGGCTAAACCAAAGAAAGGAGAACCGAATAAGAAGCGCTGGTTCGACACCGCATGTTCAAAAGCACACAGGTCTTTGATGGTAGCTTTGAAAAAAACACCTAGGGCAAGGGGCGAGATTGTTAGATTGAGGAAAACCTACAAGTCAGCTATAAAAATCAGACAAGAAAGCATCAAACGGGAAGCCTGGGAAAATCTCCTATCCGTGGCAGTCCTGAAGGACAGTCGGAAATTCTGGGAAATAATTAAACAACCATTCTTTTCCGACCAAAATAACGAGGCCATGGACTGTATCATCCCAGAAGACAAGTGGTTGAATCATTTTAAAAATGTGTATGGGGATAATGATCAGGCAACCCAGGATGTGTCGCTGGCCACTTTAGACGCCACTCCTATCCATTTCTATAGTACAGAAGTGGAGAAAGCTATCTTGGCCACAACCAAGCATAAGGCCCCGGGCCCCGATGGGGTGCCAGACGATTTTTTTATACATGCCCCAAAGTTGTGGGCAGAGGTATTGGCCAATGTCTTTACCGCCGTTAATAGCAACCCTACTCCATCTTCCTGGGACATTTCCACCATCGTCCCCATTTTTAAAAAGGGCCAGCGGGACGACCCCGGGTGTTATAGGCCCATATCCCTCTTGGACTCGTCGGTGAAGATCTTAGGCAGAGTCCTTTTGTCCAGGCTGAGGGATAATGTTGAGAGTTGTGGAGGGTTGTCAGAGATCCAGTATGGGTTTAGAGAGAGGAAAGGCACAATCGAACAATGTTCCAACCTACACCTGCTCATATCAAAGTATACGGTGGCCAAGGAGGGGTCCTTGTTTCTAGCATTCATGGACCTCTCCTCGGCCTTCGACTTGGTGAATAGGGCGAAGTTATGGATGACCTTGCTGAAAATGGGGATCGACGAAGCATTGGTAAGATTTATGGCTTCCCTACACCAGGAGCTTTTTTCGGCCGTACGAGTTACAAAGGAGGGTAGGTGTACGTCCCTTTTCAAATCCCTGAGGGGGGTAAGGCAGGGCTGCATATTGGCCCCTCTGCTCTTCACAATTTATATTAACGGTCTGGGTGCACATTTGGAGGAGAAGGAAGTCGACGTTCCGCGTGCGGGAGCAGTTAAGATCCCAGCGCTCCTGTACGCGGACGACGCCGTGCTAATTGCGCGCACGGGTGTCGGCCTTCAACGCCTCTTAAATGCCTTTGGCACATTCATGGAACAGCTTGATTTAAAAATAAATGCTAGTAAATCGCATACCATGGTGGTGGGACCGAGAAAGTAGTAAGAGGAGAACAAAAACCTTTACGTGTAGAGGGGATATGGTTTCTAGAGTTTACACTTTTCCCTACTTGGGGGTACTTTTTGACCAGAGAGGAACTTGGGGTCCTCAAGTGAGGGCGAAGAGGTTGGCGGTTATTAGATCATCGTCCGCCCTCATGGGCTTTGCGGGCAGGTTAGGCGCCAGGCCCATGGAAGCGTTGTTAAAAATTTACAAGAGTAAACCTGTCGCCATTGCGTTATATGGTTCACCAATTTGGGGCCATGTAAATGTGGAACCAATCCAGAGAGCGGAGAACAGATTTATACGGACACTCCTCTCTGTGCCGCAGTCAACACCAACTTACTCAATACACTTGGAGGTGGGCCTAGATTTCCTTACTGATGGGTTGAATATGGCTCCCCTGATCTTTTGGTTAAAGACGTGGCTTAATGAAGACCTCCCACTGAACCATAAGATCATGTCCGACGTCTTGTCCCTAGACCATTGTAAAAAGATCCCCTGGCTGGCCTATCTGTTGAAGGCATTCTCAGATTTGGGACGACCAGAGCTCTTTACTTCCCCCCAAGATATCAAGGTCCAAGACATCGATCTTGTCAAAAAGCATTTTATGGGGAGGGCAAGAGCACTTCGTGAAGAAAGGGAATTAGTGAAACCATCAGTAAGGGGCCATTACTTACTTGTTAATTCATTTTCTTTAGCACCGTATCTTGGTTTCGTTACAATTCCATTCCATAGGTTTCTTTTAACCAAGTTCAGGTTTAATTTGCTACATTTTTATTTAGGCACCTTTAAAACATGGGAAAAACCGGAAATAGCCTCACCCTGCAGTTGCGATCATTTCTCACCACAAGACACCATGCATTTTGTTATGTTATGTGGGTTTTATTTAGAGCCAAGGAAAAAATATCTGGTATCAGCTTTGAAGGAGGCGGGCTTCACACAAGTGAGACTGGCTCTGCTCTTCTTGCAATCATTGCCCAACATACATATTACCTTTTGCATAGCCAATTTCTTGGTAGCTGCAGTTAGGATGAAAAAACACACCCATTAGACCCATCGTTATTCCTTTTTAACTTTTGTATGCCTAGATCTGTTTTAATGTAAATTATTTTATTGTCATATTTTAACACGCATGAAATGTTCTTAACTCTTTGTATGAAATGTTTTTAATCTCTTTGTATGACTTTAATTGAGTCGAATAAAGATATTTTGACTGACTGACTGACTGGATGGAGTAAATGAATGAATGAAGAATCTTTATTGCTTGATTATTAAAACCATTCCAATACACTACACACAAAAATGCATAAAACACATATTCATAAGTTATATTTAGAAACAAAAGTTTTATTTATTTATTGTGTAGTGTATTGCAATGGTTTTAACAATCAAGCAATTAAGATTCTTGGTTCATTCATTCAGGATGTAGTGAGAAAGAGAGCAAGAGGATGAGAGGGAAAGAGAGAGAAGAGAGAAAGCAAGTGAGGGGTGGATGAAATACAAAAGATGCAGCAAGGGAGGGCAAGAGAAAGAGAGGAAGTGACAGAGAGTGAGAATGGAGAGATTGAGATAGTGGGCGAATGATGGAAAGGGAGAGAGAGCGAGAGAGAGAAATACTGATAGAGAGGAGAGAGTGAGATAGAGGTTGAAAGAGAAGCAGAGTGATTTATTTTGTTCATCTTTTTGATCCTGTCAAACCAAGGGTGGTATTGTTTCCTGACTAACTGAAGAACACAGCGAAACTCCCATTACAATATAGCCTGATTGTCAATTTACATATTCACACCTCCCTCTTCCTTATATCACAATTCACCGACTTTGCCCTCTGCCATATAGCACAATTCACACACTTTGTTCTCACAAACTTTGCCCTCTTCCTTATAGCACAATTCACACACTTTGTTATCTTCCTTACATCACAATTCACACACTTTATTCTCTTCTTTATAGCACAATTCACACACTTTGTTCTCTTCCTTATATCACAATTCACACACTTTATTCTCTTCCTTATAGCCCAATTCACACTCTTTGGCCTTCTAATCCATACAGTCCCAACCCCACAATCACTTCCCAACGCCCTAGTGGGTCAAACATCGGTGGACGTCACAGTCCTTTAGTGCCTCGTGATTCCCCCTTTTCACTTGTGGGTCACAGTTTCTCTTTACGTGATTGCCACACGCAACCATCTCCTCATTAACATCCCTCTCATAAATTGTAACACCGTCACCAAGATTGATTACTACAAATGGGGATGCGCTAGGTAATGAAGTCTAATAGCACGTAGGTATTTTCAAGAAAGTTCTTTATTTTTATTTTTGTATTTTCAAGAAAGTTCTTTATTTTTGATTTCGTATTTTCAAGAAAGTTCTTTATTTTTATTTTCATGCGTAATTACAATAGTGAACAAAGTTCAGCCAACGCATTTCATTCCCTCAAGGGGAACTTCATCAGGGCTTATTTGTATTCGATACGTTTCTCAAAGGCCGACTTCTAATACAAGAAATGTTCTCCAATGTATTGGGCTGGAAGCCCTCGGAGTGTTTACAGGCATAATAAAGCCCGCATATTACGTCCGCACACACGTTCGTCTGGTCGGAAACTCCAAATAAAGTACTTTCTTGAAAAAACCTACATGCTATTGGACATCATTACCTAGCGCACCCTCATTTGTAGTAAATAATCTTGGATCTGGAGCACAGAGGCATCACGCAACGGCTGGCATTGGGGAGATTTGCGCAGGAACAAAAAAAATTATTGGAACTAGCGTGAGGTGCAGAGTTGAGAGTCCGCCGTTGTTTTCTTTAACATTTGTAACACCGTCACCACCTGCCTACAAATGGTCGAAATGTTCGCCAACCCGCTAAAATGGGGCTGAAGTGGTGGGCTGCACATGCTGTGTGCTCTTCAAGAAGAAAGAGGCTCACTTGCTACTCTAATAATAACAATTCCTATTTGTAAAGTGCAAACATATCACTCCTAATGGTTTCAAGGCGATGTGGGCCGTCGCGGAGATTAAGTGAGCTATTGCCCAGAGTCACGTGATGCTGAACTGAGCTGCCGCAGTAGATCGAACCGCAAGCCCTGCACTCCGGTGCCAACTGCTCTAGCCGCTGTGCCACACCTCTCCCCTCTCTACCTCTTGTCCTCTCGCCCTAGCTTGCAATTCTTCAACATCAGCCAATGCCTGCTCTCAGTAGTGTAACTAGGACGCCATGGGGCCCGGTGCAAATTAGGAAAATGATCCCCTTGACTGCTGTTGGGGTAGTAAAATATAGCAATAATCAGGGCTGAATGGGCACCTTGGGGCCCGGTGCCACTGCACCTGCTGTACCAATGGTAGCTACTCCCCTGACTGCACTTCACAAAACTGTGCAAGTAACCACTGGACCACTCACCCCAACTACCTTCAGGTGACTGTACTGTTTTCGCCCCAATTAGGACCACCTTTTGGAACATTATGTTATAGGGGTTGCCTGGATTTATTAGCCTTATTGGCTTGGTGAAGTTGACCCAAGGACAAACTCAAGATGGACTGGAAAATAGGGGAGAAGTGCAGAGTGTCCCGCTGCTAAAGTGAAGACTGTAATTCCCCTCCAAAACATTATTCTTGGGCTTGCAATTTATGTGTAGTAAATAATGAGAAAATCCAAGGAATCTTTCAAATAAAATGATTATTTTTTGCACAAATATAAAAAACCCTACATGCTTGAAAGCACATGTTCGGTCGTAGAGTCTCAGATTGTGTTACTTGTATAGAGCAATGGTTGTCTCGTCGTTAGCCTGCAAACATTACTTCTCACTTTTATTTCTTTTTTTTAATCAATTCAGCTGGCCTTCATTTGTGTCAGAATAAATCTCTCCCAGGGCACTATGCGTTGTTTTCATTTTGTAAACGAGCAGGAATAATGCGATTAATTCCGTGCCCTTCTAGTGAAGATTATATCAATGATTTAAATGACAGTATAGCATAAGCCATTGTGCATTTTTGTATCTGTAGTGATACGATGTTCATCTTAGATCAGCCCTGTCGTTCCTTTTTATGTACTTAGACCCTCATATTCTTTCCCTGTCCTTTTCCAGCACCTCGAATGGACACAATGTGCCACTTAGGACCCATATTCATATGTCTATCCGTTTCTTTTAACATTTATCTAATGGTCTCGACTTATATCCATGTTGTATTAAGTTTACACACTCCATACCCATACATACCTAAATACATACATACAAACCTACCTATGCGCATTTTATATACAATTCAGAGTACCTTATAGCGCCAGTAACACCTTAAATATAGAATATTAAGCTAGAATGCATCAACAAATGGGTTTGAAACAGCTGTGCTGCTTCACCAGAGTGTAGCATTGAAATAGTAACCATTGTAGAACACTCCTGCTAGTGTTCATATTAAAATGCATGTCAAACACAATGTGCAGCTCTCAAAAACGGAAGTGCTAATTCCAAACCCTGGACACTATCGGATTATTCATAACTTCAATTTTATTTTAGTTTACACATTTAAATTAATTTAATATTTAATTCAACATTGAGTTACTAGTGTAAAGTTGCAGCTACTAACTTTTCTCAAGTAAGCAGAGTTCTCTCCCACTTGGGCTAAGATCCTCTTAAGGTAAGGTAATGGAAACATTTAAAACGTTTATAAACTTTAAAATAAATCAGCAAAAATATATTTATCCCAATTATTGTCAGGGTCCCCCCAAGGCTTACCTTACGCTTGGTGGGGCGTTCCTGCAGGGGCGACAAGAGCCACCACCCCGTTTCCTGCCTAGCCCTAGACGGGTTTGAGCACCGCTTAGGACAAGGGGGTACCTGGGGTAGAAGCCAGATGGGCGTGGTCTGGGTGGCGCTGGGGTCCCAAGCTGCGTTGGAAAGAAAGGAACACGATTACCTTTCTGCCCGTCCCTTCTTTCTTTCCTCTGTGCCATGCCCTCCCACCGACCAATGGAGTACCTGGTGTGATGTTACGTGACCGCTTCTAAGGGATCGGTTCCCAGCTCCTGGTTCCAGGACAGCAGTGGCCGAAAGATAGTCGTGCAGTGTAGTAGTTGATGCAACCAAAATTACATGAAACAAAACCAGCGCTCCTGCGCAAATAATAATAAATCCCCGGTGCACCAATCAACACTCTCCTGTGCTTCAGGAATGGAACTGGCCTTTCCCCATGGTACCGCCAGTTTGCCAATGCCTGCACGGTTCTCAATCCGGCTAGTTTAGGGGAGGGACCAAAATCAATTAAACAAAAAACCAGCGCTCCTGCGCAAATAATAAATGAACGACTAGTTATCAAATCCACCGCACACGCGCCGGTGTGCAGTGGTAGGAGAATAACCCAGGGGCTGGAATGCAGAGGAAAGCCTCGGGGCGTCCTCCGCAACGACAGTACCTGAGCCTTCGGTTGCCCGCAGCAGCGTTCCTTCTTCTGCGGCGTTCCGGTCTCCGAAGTGGCGTCTCCCTTCTCGTGGCGTTGGCAAGAATCCAAAGCGTCGGATCAGCCGGAGTTCCCGGCTGTTAAGCGCGAGAAACCGGAAGTGTGTCTTTCGGCCTTCCGTTCTCGTCCATGAGAACTAGACCGCTAACCCTTCTGCCCCGGGTGACGGCGCGGCTCGGAACCGTGACAGCACCCACCACTAAACAGGACCCCCACCCGGCAGTCGGCGGATCACACCGGGGTGGCCGGCCGAGGACGGCCAGGATGACCCAAGTGGAAGGCACGGACCAGTCGGGAGGCGTGGCGGACATGCGACAATGGCTCCCACGACCTCTCCTCCGGACCATAACCCCTCCAGTCCACCAGGTAGAAGAGCCGGCCCCGGGTCCTTCGGGAATCCAGAATGGCTCGGACCTCGTACTCGATGTGGTCCCCTCGAAGAACAGGAGGAGGAGGAGCGGAGGTGAGACAAGCAGGGTGAGTGGCTCGCAGGAGGGAAACGTGGAAAACAGGGTGACATTTCATGTGCGGGGGCAGTGATAACTTCATGGAAACACGGTTGATCACCTCAGCAATGGCGTAGGGGCCCACGAACCGGGGCAGCAGTTTCTTGGAACCGCGAGCGTTGATGTGCTGTATGGACACCCACACCTGGTCGCCCACCGTAAACTGCGGCTCGGGTCGTCTGTGCCTGTCTGCGAACAGCTTGTACGTCTCCTTCGCTTTGGCCAGCTCGAACCTGGCCGTCTGCCACAGTTCTCGCAGGAACCCATGATACGCCTGGCCTGTGGGCAGAGGACTGGTGAAGGGATCCTCCCAAGGGGTAGTCCGGGGATGACGCCCATGAAGACAAAAGAACGGGGACATGCCGATTGCGGAATGTCTGCTGTTATTATAGGCGAATTCCACCAGCCAGAGGACGTCGGACCAGTCGTTCTCCACGGACAGGAGTAAACAACGGAGGTACTGCTCCATGGTCTGGTTAGTTCTCTCGGCCTGTCCATCGGTTTGCGGGTGGTAAGCTGTGGATAAGCGTACTTCCATGCGCAGGATGCGACACACCTCATTCCAAAACTTGGACACGAACTGGGAGCCCCTGTCCGTGATCACTACCGACGGGATGCCATGTAAACGGATGACGTTGCGAAGGACGATGCCAGCCAAGGCAGCCGCCGAGGGCAGTTTCTCCAACGGGACAAAATGGGCCATCTTGGAGAGATGGTCCACAATGGTAAGGATGGTGGTGCACCCTGTCTTCGTTCTGGGCAGGTCCACCACAAAGTCCATAGAGATGGTATGCCAGGGGTAAGGAGGTACAGGAATAGGAAGTAATAACCCCACCGAGGGTTGTGACGAGCCCTTTCCCTGAGCGCAGATAGCACACCGCGCGATGTAGGCGTGTACGTCATCGTCCAGGGAAGGCCACCAGAAATGTCTCAACAGTAAGTCCTTTGTCTTGTGACGGCCAGGATGACTGGATAGAGGGTGATCATGGCACATGTACAGGGCTCGTTGTTGAAGGTCTAGCAAAGGCAGGTAGTACCGGTCTCCCTGGTATACGTACCCATCCCTGGCGGTGAGTCCTTTATGCTCCCCTATCCACGACGAGGCGGCCTTCTGTTGCAGGTCGTCACGCAGCTGGGATAAGAAACCAGAAGACAGAACGAGCCCCAGAAAGCAATGGTTCGGGATGATCGGTGCAGGAACGGCCGCAGGCGTAGTTTCTCCGGTTTCGGTGAGTCGTGACAGGGCGTCGGCCTTGACGTTGTTCTTGCCGGGTCGGTACGTGATGTGGAACTCATATTCGTTAAAGAATAAGGTCCATCGCAGCTGCCGAGCGGTCAGGGCCCTTGCTGAACGAAGGAACTGGAGATTCCTATGGTCCGTGAAGATGGTTACAGGATGTCTCGCATCCTTAAGGTGGTGGCGCCATTCCTCGAAGGCGGCCTTGATGGCTAGCAATTCACGGTCAGAGACCGTGTAGTTTCGCTCCGCCGGCTGTAGTTTCCTTGAGTAGAATGCCACTGGATGTAGCAACCCCGTGATGGTATCTCTTTGGGACAGTACCCCACCCAGGGCGTCTTGGGAGGCGTCGGCTTCCACTATGAAAGGCCGTTCCGGGTTCGGATGTAGCAATATGGGGGCTGTAGTGAACCGTGTCTTCAGGGTTTGGAAAGCTCGTTCGGCGTCTTGGTCCCACGCAAAGCGGACCCCTTTGCGCAGAAGACGAGTGATGGGGGTGACGATCCTAGAGAACCCATCAATGAAGCGACGGTAGTAATTCGCAAACCCCAGAAACCGTTGTACATGCTTCACAGACATAGGGGATGGCCATTGCAGGATAGCCGCTGTTTTCTTGTTATCCATGGTAACCCCTTCAGGGGTGATAACGTGTCCCAGGAATTCAACGGCGGTGGTGTGAAAGACGCTCTTTTCCAGCTTAACATATAGCCCATGGTGTAGTAGGCGCTGTAATACGGAGCGCACGTGCTGGATGTGTTCTTCTTGGTTGTTGGAGAAAATCAATATGTCGTCGATGTAGACGACGCAGAACCGGTCGATGAAGTCCCTCAGCACTTCGTCAATGAAATACTGGAAGGCCGCCGGGGCGTTGCAGAGTCCGAAAGGCATGACTTGGTATTCGTACAGGCCATATCGGGTCCGAAACGCGGTCTTCCACTCATCTCCCTTTCGGACTCTGACGAGATGGTAGGCCCCCCGGAGGTCCAGCTTGGTGTATATGCTGGCGTCTTTCACCTGATCCAGTAGGTTCGTGATCAGAGGTAACGGGTACCTATTCTTCACCGTGATGGCGTTCATCGCTCTAAAGTCGATGCACGTTCTCAAATCTCCTTCCTTCTTTGCCACGAAAAAGAGAGGAGACGACACCGGCGATCTCGAGTGGCGGATGAACCCATTGCGTAGGTACTCGTCCAGATACATACGAAGGTGTTCGTTTTCCTTTTCGGTAAGCGAGTAGATGCGACTACAAGGCAGCTTCGAGCCTGGAACCAAATCAATTCTGCAATCGAAGCTGCGATGCGGAGGTAAGGTGTTTGCCCCCTTTTTATCAAACACCGCAAGCAGGTCCAGATACGCATCAGGTACCGTCCCGTGTACGGTCAGGACGGTGTTGGTAAGGGGCAACACCTGAGCTTGTATACCCAATGAACGGGAGGTGCACGGCCGGGGATAACAGAGAGACGTACAAACCGCTGAATCCAAGTGTACCCTCCTGGATACCCAGTCGATACGGGGGTTATGGGCTGCCAACCACGCAAGTCCCAGTATCAAACGGAATTGAGGTGCGTCAATGGCATCAAATGTGATGGATTCCGTGTGGTGGTTCTGGAACGACATCTCAAGGAGTTCGGTCTGAAAACGAATGAGCCCTGAAGTAAGATCCGTCCCATCCACGGCCTTCACGGCCTCCGGCGTTTCCTTGGGTACCACGGCCATCCCTAGGCTAGCCATATACTGGTTGTCGATAAAATTGCCCGTGGCTCCAGAATCGATAAGGGCTATCACCTGCCAGACTAGGCCCGACCGTGTCTTTAAGGTGACATCCACTCCGAAATGATGGCAACCGACGCTGTTACCTGGGGGTGGTCTCCTGATGGACGACGAACCCAGTAACCGGACCCCACCGTTTACTGGGTTTCTTCGTTTCCCGACCAGTCTCCCCTGGCAATAGGAAGCGCAAACGGTCTCTTCGGCCTCGGTTTGGAAGGTTTCACCGGGCATTCCTTTACGAAGTGGCCGCTTTTGCCACAATACAGACACTGGTTCTGTCGCCGTCTCTTCTCTCGTTCCTCCTTGGTCAGCGATCCCCGAATTCCTCCGATCTGCATTGGTTCTGGTGGGTCATGGTTGGATACCGCATCGTCGGTATTCTTCTCTCTGTGTGGCAGCACTCGGGGGTCCCCGCCTCTATGTCGATCGGTCTTCCTTTCCTGGAGCCGGAAATTCAATTTCACCACCAAGTCCATAAACGGGCCGATGTCTTCTGGTGGGTCCGGGATCTGGGACAGGAGATCCTTCATCTCGTCCCGCAACCCCCTATAAAACACTGACACTTTTTTGGACTCAGGCCAATGGGCTTCGATAACCAGTCTGCTGAAGGTGGTGATATAATGTAACAAGTCCGAGGCTCCCTGTTTTAGCCCGAGTAGTTCATTATCAGCAGCCTGTACAAAGGTGTGGCGGGCGAACATCCGTCGCATGGTGTCTCTGAAAGCTGGTAAGGAGTATAAAACAGGGTCGTCGTTCTCCACCAAGGGTATGGACCACAGGGATGCATCGCCTCCCATATAGGAGAGGATAAAGGCAATTTTCGAAGCGTCGTCTGGGAAAGCGGTAGCACGTGCCATGAAATGCAGCTGGCACTGGTGTAGGAAAACACTGTACTTCGTGCTCTCACCGTAAAAGCGCTCAGGAGGGGCTAGCTGTACGGTATGCGGGGCTATCACCTGAATGGACGTGTCTTGCACGGGAGTAGAGGCCGCACCACCGGGCGGAAACGTAGCGGGCCTCAATAGGCCGTCTCGCAACACTCTGGACGAAGGGAACTGTCCCCAAGGCCCCGTTCCGGTAGCAGCTGCTTGCGTCTGCAATGCAGTGATGTCCTGGCGCAGGCTGCGGTTTTCCGCTTGCATAGAGGCCAAGATGGCTGCGATGTCCTGAAGCGTGATCTCGGGGTCACTCATGTCGCCCGGGCGGGAGAACAACGTGGGCTTTGGATTCTGTCAGGGTCCCCCCAAGGCTTACCTTACGCTTGGTGGGGCGTTCCTGCAGGGGCGACAAGAGCCACCACCCCGTTTCCCGCCTAGCCCTAGACGGGTTTGAGCACCGCTTAGGACAAGGGGGTACCTGGGGTAGAAGCCAGATGGGCGTGGTCTGGGTGGCGCTGGGTCTCAAGCTGCGTTGGAAAGAAAGGAACACGATTACCTTTCTGCCCGTCCCTTCTTTCTTTCCTCTGTGCCACGCCCTCCCACCGACCAATGGAGTACCTGGTGTGATGTTACGTGACCGCTTCTAAGGGATCGGTTCCCAGCTCCTGGTTCCAGGACAGCAGTGGCCGAAAGATAGTCGTGCAGTGTAGTAGTTGATGCAACCAAAATTACATGAAACAAAACCAGCGCTCCTGCGCAAATAATAATAAATCCCCGGTGCACCAATCAACACTCTCCTGTGCTTCGGGAATGGAACTGGCCTTTCCCCATGGTACCGCCAGTTTGCCAATGCCTGCACGGTTCTCAATCCGGCTAGTTTAGGGGAGGGACCAAAATCAATTAAACAAAAAACCAGCGCTCCTGCGCAAATAATAAATGAACGACTAGTTATCAAATCCACCGCACACGCGCCGGTGTGCAGTGGTAGGAGAATAACCCAGGGGCTGGAATGCAGAGGAAAGCCTCGGGGCGTCCTCCGCAACGACAGTACCTGAGCCTTCGGTTGCCCGCAGCAGCGTTCCTTCTTCTGCGGCGTTCCGGTCTCCGAAGTGGCGTCTCCCTTCTCGTGGCGTTGGCAAGAATCCAAAGCGTCGGATCAGCCGGAGTTCCCGGCTGTTAAGCGCGAGAAACAGGAAGTGTGTCTTTCGGCCTTCCGTTCTCGTCCATGAGAACTAGACCGCTAACCCTTCTGCCCCGGGTGACGGCGCGGCTCGGAACCGTGACAATTATTAATGTCAATATATTGTGTATATTTATTTTAGATTTAAAACAAAATAAAAAATATGACAGCACTGTTGCTGGAAAAAGGCCCTCTCTGCAGGGTCACCCCAAACATTTTTCCTTTTTCCTCCACTTTTTCTGACCTCATTTTTGTCGGCTTTAAGAATCTGTGCACTTTACCACTGCTAAACAGTGCTAAAGTCCTTGTTCTTTCTCCTTAATATATGGTAATATTGGTTCATACCCAATTGGCATATTTATTTTATTCAGAAGTCCCTAGTATAGTGCAGTACAGGTGCCCAGGGTCTGTAAATTAAATGCTATTAGTGGTCCTGCAGCCCTGCTTGTGCCACCTACTTAAGTAGCCCACTAACCATGTCTCAGGCCTTCCACTGCAGAACCTGTTTGTACAGTTTACACTGCCATTTTGGCCGCCAAAACACAATTGCCTGGCCCTTTTTATATATATAAGTCGCCGCTGAGGCTGACCCGGGACAACCCAGAGGGCAGGGTGCAATGAACTTAAAAGGCAGGACATGTACTTTTAAGTTTTACATGTCCTAGTAGTGGAAACTCCCAAAGTTGTTTTTCACTACTGCAAGGCTTATACCACCCATTGAATACCATTGGGATTACCTTATTACATTTTATATGTATAATTCCCAAATGGGAAGACAGAACTGAACCAAGTTTTGTGTCCCAGGAATCACAATTTTAAATCACAATTTATGGTGAAGTTCGATTTTAAATTGCAATTTTGACAATTCCACATTTAGAAAGTTTATTATTCAAGAGTGTACTCCCTATATCACGGATTTGTGGGCTTCATTTGTGGGGAGACACAATTATTCCATGCCTTTTGGGCCAATGAAGGCTAATTATTTACTTGTAATATTCTCCCTGTGTCTCCTCACACCTCAATACCTATGATGCTTGTATGATATACATGTATATGACAACATATTGGCACATATGCGACAAACAAACAATAATATCCATAAATAATAAAAAAAAAAATCCACAACAGCGAAACTTGTTGCTATAGATCTTTTAACCAGTCCGTGCAGTGTATTAATCAAACAATGTAAATGAATAATCACATAAATGACACTTGAAAGTCAAACAAAAAAACACACACTTTAACGTTCAGCCAATTTAACACTTCTTCACAATATATGGATTAACTGATTTTGTACAGTACTATTTATATCCACATGAACATATATATAGTCACACAATACTGTTATGAAAATGGTTTGTTGTGTGAGTGTCCAACACAAAATGTGATAATGCTCAGTTTACATCACTGGGGGTATATTATTTTTAAGGCTCCCTGTTTTCCGTTTTTACTGATTTTTACAGATAAATACAGACAGAAAACCATTTATTTTCTTGCCTGTATTTATTTTTAAATGTGGATAAAAATGGATATTGTGTGCTTTTTGAGTGATTCTAAATACACTTTGCCATGACTGCCAGGCCAATAACTGTGTGGATTGATAGGTAAGGGGGTTAATAAAAGAATTTTAATTAAGAGGCTTAAACAACAGTAGATATGCACAAGGCTGATACTGAAATGTGCATATTTTTATAAAAGTACATTGATTTATCTTCTTTGGGTGTTCCTATCACTGAAACCTGTCAGGCATTCAAGCATGACTGCATGTTTATTGATTAAATAAATGTTGAAATATACCAGTTTCAGCTTTACTTTCTTCACAAAACCCATAATAAATATGGATAAATACAGATAAAATTGACCAAAAAAAATATGGATAAATACAGACGGAAATGTCCCAAAAACAAATACCATAAAACCGGGAGCCCTAATTATTTTGCTCCAAGTCAGTGATCCTGCAGTTACCAAGGGGTGCTATGTTGTTGAGGTTCGTTAGTTTTTCAGTTTGTGCTTTGGTGGGTCTCAAAGGTATGAATGCGCTCCTTAACTGTTATGAGGCTATCTTTGTCCTTGTGTAGGTATATCTGCCCTCTGACCACATTCTAAATGCGCCAACATGTTTCGACCTTCTCGTGGTCCTATTGAATTAGTGAAGGTCTTCCTCAGGCTGTGTATTTACTGATAAGGGAAACTGTATGAAACACAAAAAGGGGGTGTGCCAGGTATTAACCCCTTCAGTGCCCCGCCCTTTCCCCGCCCTGTGCCGGCCCTTTCATTAGCGGGCGGGGTTCATGACGAGATAGTCTCGTCATGGGCACAGCGCAACCGCGCTCCATGACGAGACCATCTCGTCATGGGCACTGAAGGAGTTAAAACATTTGAAAAAAGTGTTTAAAATGATTGCAGTTCTCTTGCCCCACACATATCGTGTATCTATCATTACCCACTGTTGGCCCTCATGTGGTCCTAGTTATTGCTGATGCTGCAGTGACAGGCAAAGCTCTGCCTGGGATGCAATCACTGTTGCAGATAAAACAAGGAGACAGCTTACTGCTTCCTTGACGACACATTAGCAAAGGAACACCTTGTGACGAGAACGATTCAAATCTTACTTGTATTGTGAAGGCACGCCTCTCCTCCTTCATAAAAAGTGATCCTGCTTGGTTCTGTTGGTATATAAAGGCACAGGTGAGTACTTCAGTAGGAGTACCTGGTTTCAACAAGTAAACCCCTTTGTTTTAAAAGAAGGGTTGAGGAAAAATATGGCAATATAAATGCATGTGGCTGTGGCTAGAGAACGTATTGTCATTATCTAATAACCTACACTGTGCTTCTAACTTCTGAGGTCTTCCTGTTTAAGCATTTACTCCAGTATTAGTGGGAGAGAGAGAGAGAAAATGGCATGAGGTGCCAGCAATTCCCCTGTGGGGGAAGGGTTGAATCAAGCTGAGTGGGTGGTCGGGACATACCTTTACGCGGAGGAGCAGCTCACTGATCTGCTCGTCGTGATACGACCAGTCATGGTTCTGTCAGCTGCACTGCGCTTCCTAGTTTGTTTTGACTGGCAGTGTTGGAGGTGCCACTGGGAAATGTAGTTTTCTGCTGCGCGCACCTTCTGTTAGGAGTACGCTCAGGTTAAATCAGTTGATTGAAGAGCATTGTGTATGAATGTGTAGATAAGGGGCCTTTGGTTGTGAACTTTAAACACATGGGGTAGCAGTTTTGGGTTAATAAAGCACCTTTGTTGGAGTCACTTGCATCAGAGAACTTCAGGATGTTGTAGTGTGTTACATCGGAGTATGTAGGGTGCATCATACAATGTTTATAATCATTTGTTACATGTAGTCACACTGTTATACGCATACTGCCAAAGAAAAACTATGCGAGGAATTTACATGGTGTACATAAATATTATTATTTGTCTTGCAGTATAATGCATGGCGGTGGTAAATTCCATGGTTGTAAATTCTGCAGCCTGATCATCCATAGTTTACTAGTAAACTTCTATACAGAATGTATACATCATACAACTACATACACGTTTTTTTCTCAAGTAACTGCTCTACGGTAATTAAATATTAGCATCTGGGTTTTCTTGCCGAGCAGTTCGAAGCAGATACAGGAGATGGTTCAACCAGAACCAAAACCAGATGACACCAGATGACAGACATACTGATGGGGGTACCAGAACTAATCCCAATCTACAACTTCTCAACGAAAGAACTGGACCAAGAGGAGATGAGTCTACTCAGCATAATTGTGTCCTTTGTTAACAACACAAGGCCAGACTTAATGCAGATCAGATTGGAAGCTCGGCATTTTTTCTAAAAAATGTATTTAAGAGTATTTTTCACAGATCAGACAATTGCACAAGAATGGAACTACTCCGGATTAAAAGACCCTTCAAGTTTCTATCCTCCAACTCCAAGCATGCCAATCGCATTACACACATTAGAGAAAACTGCCTTAAGGGTGCGATTGAAAGAAAAAGAAAATACAAAAGATAAAACCTGTCCAAAGAAGACCATGAAGCCCTATTAAGACTCAAATCCAATCAGGAGATGATAAAACCAGCATATAATGGGTGGCGCCATAGTCATCATGGAGAGCGGAAAGTACGAACACGAAATCATGAGGCAATTGCAAAATGAAGAACAGTACAAGAAGCTCCAACAGAATCCCAGCCCCATGATCAATGGAAAGATCAGTGAGCTCATAAACAAAGGAAGCCATGGAGGTTGAATCTAGAAAAAGAGAAGAAAAATATCTATGCAGCCAGAAACCCAAGATACCCCGTATCTACATCCTCCCCAACATCCACAGGGACCTACAGAATTCTCCAGGAAGACAGATCATCTCAGGGGTGAATTCAATGTTAGAACCACCGTGAACTACAAGGATGTATTTTTCAAACCCCTGATAGCAGATATGCCAAGCTACCTATGGGACATAATGCATGCCATTAACACACTGGAAGGAATGGAATTTAACGAAACAGCCAACGCCTTTGTTAGCCTTGATATCATAAGCCTCTGTGCTAATATCTCTCAGGAGTGTGCATTGGAATCTACGGAACACATCCTGAATAAGAGACAGCAATCATATGAAGTCCTGACAGAATACAAACTGGAATTTGCCAAATGTTTTCTCAAATTACATTTCTTCCAGTTTAACAAACTGTTTTATTTACAAACCAAAGGGACTGCAATGGGATGTTCCTTTGCAGCACGGAACAGCAATATTGGTAATGGCTTTATGTGAATATCCATGTATGGAAAATATATATTGATGATGGGTTGATGATCTGGAAGGTGTCAGAGGAAAGCATCAAAGACATCCCCAATTGGCTAAACACACAAAGCCCTGACATTCAATTCTCTATGACAACCAACAAAAAGCAAATCAACTTCCTTGATAACTCAAAACATAAGAACAACGAAATTCATGCCACCCTCTACATGAAAGAAAGCAACAGGAACACCTTTCTGCATTAATGTAGTGTTCACCGCAGGATCCTAAGGGAAACCTACCTTGTAGGCAGTTTCTAAGGCTTAGGAAGAACTGCACAAAGAGGAAAGATTACTTCGCAAATGCAGAGAACCTACTCATGAAATTGCAGCAACGCAGTTATCCCAAGAAACTACTCAGGCTGGCAATGAAGCGCGCATGGTACACCTCATGGAAGACCCAACTTGAGCCAGGGGACAAGGCCAAGACAGACTTGATGGTGTGTGTTACTATCTTTTCTGGAGTAACCAACATGGTGAAGGATTCCATCAGGAAGATTTGGAAATTCGACACACAGGTCTCAAGCAATTCAAAGGCCCCACTGGGTATAAGTACTAGACCATTGACACCACCACTTCACTGTACTTCAGGACCTGTGAAAACTCTGCCAGGAAGAAGGGCTGCTGTGCTGCTGAAGGACTGTCACTCTGCTGGGCTGCTGCTTAGTTGGATTCCTGCCTTGTTGTGCTGCCCTGTTGCCAGCTATTCCTCTGCCTGGACCTGCGTCACTTGAACCCAGAGTGACTCTAAGAGCTAGCTGACTGGCCTCCAGATCTGAAGACTTAGTGACATAAAAGACTTACAACCACCCTGCTTCTGGACTATGCCATCTATGAGTCTGCCCTACCAAATGGCTCCACCCCAATCCTGTACCCTTAGAAGTGGGCCTAAGATGCTTACTGCAGCAAAACCCATGCATCCTCTGTCGAACTGGTGAATCACTCCTGTTGTATAGACCTGAACTGGCGCATCGCCTCTGCTGCATAGATTGGCCCCGACGCATTGTCTTTGGATTCACCAGTGCGCAGCACTCTGCCCGGTGCAAGGTCTTCCTATCCCCACTGATCGCCGTTGCTGCGCGGATGAGGACCGACGCATCACCACTATTAGGTGGATCGACACCAACGCATCGCTTCAGCTGAACCCTACATCGTCGTCCATGTAGCCAGGATTAGGGTACTTTTGTTCAGCAGGCCTCACTGGGTCACCGTATCCAGCCCATGCTTCATTGCGGACGGCCTGAACTTTTGACTTTGTCCCGGCTTGGCGCAATCAAATATCCCAAAGAAGTGATTATTGCTTCTAAGACCTATTTTACAGTATATTTTTAGACATCATCATATCTCAAGTTCTGCTTATTGGAGTTTTGTCATTTTGGTCTTGTTTTATTTATTAAATTAAGTCCTATTTTTCTAACCCAGTGTAAAATCTTTTTGTGTGGTGTTTTCACATTTTTACTGTTTGAAGTGTTGCATAAATATTTTACACATTGCCTCTCAGCTAAAGCCTAAGTGCTGTGTACCAAGCTACCAGAGGGTGAGCACAGGTTAGTTTAGGGTTGGCCTGCTTCTTACTCTGACAAGGATTTTGACTGCTGCTTGACTAGGGCTCATACCCCAGTCAACCTACAACCCAATTTTTAAAACTGTTTATCTGTTTAATTCTGAATTAAATATGCAAACAATTTAAACATATGAAAATCAAAATAAAATTATTTTTCAACGATTTAGTTATAAAATTCCAGTAAGATGTTTATTTTTACTGAATATGTATTAAATATTATAAAAACAAATGAATATATTTTTAATTAAAATTAATAAATTCCCCTTAACAATGATGTGTAGCCATGTTTCCCTTTTGTTCTCATAAAAATTTAAAAATGTGGCTGTACCATGCCTTTTCCATGATTTCTGTACCACTTACTTACTTACCTGGCTCTTCCAACTTCATCTTTAGAAGTGAATGAAGTGTGTGAACATTAATAGAACTGTAAGTGAATATGTACATACTGGATTCTGTTGGCCTTTTATTGGTGGTAATTCGAATGACTCTGGTAATAGGAGTTACTGGCTGTGTTACTATTATGGGATCTGTAGTCACTGTGCAGATTCTGTGTATTTCACCTCAAAGCAGACAAATATCTTGATAAAGCTCTGGGGAAACTGGAAATTTCTGTGGAAACTGAAGTACAGATTCAGCAATATATGACACAAGGCAGCACTACAACCAAAGCTGCACCGTTACATTGTGTAAAAGGGGGCGAGGGAAATATCTGCTTTTGTGTCACCCCCACTGTTGGTGCACTTTTCGCCAGCATGCTCAATGCACACACCTTTGCACCATGTGCGAGGGTGTATGTATAATCTAAGGCATAGGTTTTGTACTGGAAGGGCACCCTTCTAGTACAAAATCTACCCTTTAAGACTTTTCCCACTTTATATGGGTGATATACTGTGCAGCACACATGCAAAGTTGGAAAAATAAGGAAACATGAAAACATTTCTCCTCGTTATGCCTCCTCAGATGAAGTATAAGGCTTTTGTGACAATCCCTGTTTACGGATGCTGGTAGATAGGAATTTACATCAAAACCCATGGATGGTTGCATAGGAATACCTTATGTACTACTCATGGAAAGCCCCCTTTCTGCAAGAGTAGCATATTAGCAGCACATAGTGCAACTTTGCATTACCCTGGGGGACTATCCAACAAAAATCCTGTTGTGTTGGATAGTAAGTTCTTTGTGCTGGGTTTGCATCAGGGTCAGATTGGGATGAAAAATCGGCCCGGTCACCCAAAAGAAAGTGCCCCACAATTGTAGTTCGCAACCATTCATGCTGAAAAAGTTATTTCTAATTATCCGTGTCTAGTCAGATGTTTTTTAAATTGCTAAGTTATTTAAAACTTTTGCGCTTCTAGATTTTTTTCTCTAATTCCATTGCAAAGTATTTGAATGAAACTCCTAACCTCAATCTGAGAAAACTGGCAGCAGGCACCTGAGAATTGGCTGTCTGGTCGCTGTGACCTGCTGTGGGGGACAAAGACTTCCATGCGCCGACGACTTGTTAATTGCACTGGTCAAAAGACACACCTCTCTCAAAGGCTCACTGACACCTTCTGGGGGCCGGAATGGAAGAAGGTGCACCACATGATGGTGTCCTCCTGATGCCCTATTGTCATTCTGCAAAAACAATTAATGAGCCTATTATGCGGCCTGCTCAGGCTACTTCTCACCTGAAGCTGGAGCTCTATTGGAAACCCAGCCCAGGTATTTGGAGTTTCTTGATCCACAGTCTAAAAAAATCAGCCCAAAAGCTGGCCTCTGCCACAGGCCCCTCGGGCACGGGCAGAATGCCCGCCCTGCCAATTCGACCCTGATTTGCATCACTTTCGTAAAGCAAACCCTGCACAAAGCGTTAGTGAATCTGGGCCTGGGTGTGACACTTAAGATCTCTCTTGTATGTAATCCCCTGTGGTCCAACTTATAATAGGATGTATGACCCTTTAGTCCCCTTCTGAAAATAACTGCAACACTGGTAGCTCGGGACAGGCCAGTCATAGGCCCTTTTGAGATGGAGACCTGTTAATTCATATCATTAACATCATCAATATTGGCAGTCATTTTAACAATGCCCTTGCAACATCCTTCCCCCCTTTGTGTCACTCACAGCTATGGAAATGTATACACATTTTGCAACTGATGTGACGTGTATGAGCAAGCAACAACAAAACCTGGGGACATTCTTATCACTTAGGGACATGATTTTGCATGCAGAGTTGACACTTTTCCTCGTGCAAGTAACGCTTGCACATCTGGCCAACTGTGCTGAAGCAATTTACCAAACCAACTGAATGGAGGTGCATTAATTTCCTGCAATTACATAACAAAATAAAATAAGACTGGGAGCTGTGGGCTGTACATGAGCAAAAAGGACCAATTTGCAAAATTTTTCCTTTGCCTTCCTCCCATCTGATTGGTAGCCTTGAGAGTACCAGGAGCCATGTATAGCATTGTCAACGTTCCATGAGAAAGAGGCCTTTTGAATCTACAGACTGCAAGCAATAGAGCAATCTAACAAACATGCATGTCTTTGCCAAGCGCCAGTGTATACTGAATTTTCTCAGTGCAGGTTCTAGCCCATATGTGAAGATGTTCACACAGTAATCTAAAAATAAAATGTGCTGAAACAAGCATATATTCTAGGAAACTATTTATTATCAGACACACGTAAACATAGATATTTTTAGTAACTGACCCATTTTACTATCCTGACTCAGCTTTATACAATTGATAACAAATTGTCTGATTCTTCCAGCAATCCCAAGTGACTTATTATGTTTGCTTCATTAATTGACTTTTTCTTTTGGCTGTCTTAACAAACAGCAGAGGGCAGGGCAGATAACAAGTGCATGGCACTTATCTTTCTTGAAAGGCCTACAATAGAATTACTAACAGTGCTATAAAAATGTGTGCTTAAACCAGGACGGAGACAGAGGTCTGGGGGTTGAGGTTGCAGGTGATATTGTAATTATATTTCTATAGCGCTTACTACCCCTGACGAGGCGTTGATGCGCTTTTTGGCAAGCAGCACTCTACCCCGGATCACAAAAGTATTAGTGGTGAATTAGAATAGGGAAATATGAGTGGTGGGCATGTGAGCCTCTTAGTTGGATATTATAGGATAATGGAGGGATAGAAGAGGGAAGAGTCTAGAAAGTTTTATTTGGGAGATCAAATTAATGAGATGGGGTTAGGATGAATAAAAAGAGAGATGTGGGAGGGAAGAGTATCTAGAAAGGTTTTAGGAAGAACATTGCAGTAAAATGAGGTTTGGGATGAGTCAAAGGAGAGATATATGAGGGAAGAATTTAGAAAGGGTTATTTGGGAGATCATAGTAAAATGAGGTTTAGGGTGAGCCAAAGGGGATAGAGGAGGGGAGGGTCTAGAAAGGGCTATTTTGGAGATCGTAGCAGTAGAATGCTGTTTGGGATGAGTCAGAGAGTGGAGGTAGAGGATATATTTAGAGAGGTATAGGGAAAGACAGAGTAGCATATTACAGAGAGCGAAAGTGTTTTGTTTTTATTTCTTTCTTCTACCCTAGTAGTAAAGTAACAAATTTATAGATACATGACTACATAGAAAGGGTATAAGGAAGATAATGTATTGAGATTTAAAGTTGTATTGTATAAACTCAGACTTTCAAGGGTTGCTATACTTAATGCTAATTTATTTGTGCAGTTTTGTATTACTCAAATCTTTTTTTATTTTTTTATTTTATCTCATTCTCAATAATTCAACAGTGAGGCATTTGTACATAAAATAGTTATGATAATATTTACATATTGTGATAGATAAATGAAACAGAGATCTATAAGCATCTATTCAAATAACTTTTATAAAAACTACACAGTGACCTCTAAACATGTTAAACATAGAATATATATATTTAACCATAAATAATGTATACATTTGTTAAGCAGATCTAGAGAATATCTGTATATTTTAAAAACCCTCATCATTATATATATTTGTACAAGAAATAAACCTATCTAGATACATACATATATTCACATTTTAAATGTTTACATACACAGGGATATGCAGTACATTAGTGTTTGATAATTGTAGTTGTGAAGGAACGAGCCAACTCTTGAGTAGTCTTCTGAAGATAAGATATTTATCCATGGATCTTATGTTTAGGGGTAATGAATTCCATAGTTTGGGTGCTTGAACAGAGAAAGATGAACCACCTATGGTCTCTTTCTTGTATGGTGTGGTTTTGAGGTGAGGTGCCAATCTTGAGCAGAAGTCACTTTGTTGAAAATTATTTGGTTATTTTATTCCTGATGAAAGGTGGTCCTGTACCATGTATTGATTTGTGGGTTAAGACCAAGCACCTTGAAGGTGGATCTTCTAGCAACCGGTAACCAATGTAAGTCTCTCAAGGCAGAGGAGATGTGGGCTTGTGGCTTTACATGTAGGAGTAGTCTGGCAGCAGATGTCTGCATTGATTGTAGTATTTTCATAGTTGATAAAGATGATCTGTGGTGGATACCATTGGTGTAATCAAGTTTAGACAGCACAAGAGAGATAGCAGCCTTGACTGTGTGTGGAAATCACATGTGGGGGAGGATGTGTTGCAGAGTTTTGATAGTAATTAAGCTTGATTGTGCTAAATTGTCCACTCAGGCATTGATTGATAACTTAGGGCCCATCGTGATTCCAAGGTTTGTTACTTCCTTAGATACTTTAGGAGGTGGTCCCAGATCATCAGGCCAGGGGCAGAGTAGGTCATAATTTTTTCCTGTCGCCGCACATGAGTATTTCAGTTTTGGATGGTTCCATGTCATCCATCTGTGCGGCAACTGAAGATTTTTGAGTTTCCAATGTCTTTAACAAGTATTTGTGTGTCATCTGCATAGTTATAGCATGTGAGCTAAACTTTGTTGATCATTGTCGGTAACAACTTCATGTTGATGTTGGAAAGCATGGGTGAGAAGACAAAGCCTTGAGGGACCTCTGCTTTTGTGAAATACGCTTTGTCGAAGAAAGTGGGAGTATGGATCTATGCCGGTTTAGTAGTCTTTTGTGTTATGTTCAACTGTCTCGAAGGCAGCTGAGAGACCAAAGAGAAGTAGCGCAGCAACCCCGTTCTGGTCTACTGTGCTTTTAAGGTAATCCCAGATGGTGATGAGGGCAGGTTCTGTGCCTCTTCCTGGTCGGAATCTAGTTTGGTAGTCTGAAAGTATGGCGTTATCTTCACTGAATTGTGACAGCTGGGCAAATGCTGTTCTTTCTGTTAGTTTTCCCTGGAAGGGTCCATTTGTGATTAGTCTGTAGCTGTTCGGGTCATTCTGGTCCAGGTTTGTTTTATTTAATAATGGGCGTCTCCATGCCTTTTTTAGGTCTCCTGGAAAGATTCCCATAGTTAAAGAATTACTGATTAATCTTCTTACTGGTGTGGCAGTAGAGGTAGATAAAAGAATGCTTTTGAGAATTTGTGGTGGTCAAGGGTCAGAAGGGCAGCCGGAAGGCCTGCTTGCTTTGACCAGATCCAAAAATTCACTTTGTGATATTTGTTAGAAGGAATGCTGAGTCTTGGTTAGCCTACTCTTGAGGGGGAGTTTTGGAAATGGGCTGGTGGTTTTCCTTTGTATTAAATAGGAGCCCAATGTATCTGCTTTGGTTGTATAATGATTTTCTAGTTTACAAAAAGCACGGGGAAGGCACTGAATTCAGGTGCTATGTGATTTGTAGTTCCTTGGCCTGACTGCCCAAAAATGGTGGCTGGGATTTCTTGAAGTAACCAAAGTCACTGCTAATTATTCTGTACATATTCTCAGTACATCTGTACCATTAGAGGCAGGGACTAACCATATGCAAATCACTCTATTTGTCCGGTCCCGAAGCAGCACTCCAGCTGGAACTGCCAGGCCAAGTCCCCAGTGAACAGAAACACAGGCAACACTAGACACGTTTTGGCCTTATTGGTTTTCATCAGTGAGGTGACCTTCAAGAGTATAACCATCATTCGTGTAGCTGGTGTAGTGGCCATGGAAACCATGGTCGTCAGGGCCCCACTTTACCCCACTTATGACTGTCTTTTACTACCCAATCTGAGGCCAGAAAGGCCATTTTCCTTACTTGACTTGGGTCATGGTACCCCTTTTATGCCACTGGTGCTGTTAGAGTCCCACAGTGAGCATTCATTACTAGGCTTTAGTTTTGCATATGACAGGTTTTCAATGTTCCAGTGTGTGGAGAAGGAACGCCTTTTCTCTCTGTGTTATCCTTTAGCAAAAGCCTGCCGGGAATTGTGTATGAGGTGCTGTGTGCTCAGGTCAAAGCTTGGCTCCAAAACCACCGAGCCCAGAAAAAATGTTACACACAAACACACATAAACCTGAATGCGACAAAGAAAGCAAAACCAATAAAGCACAACACAACACATCTTGAGTGTACAAAATCATACAGAAGAAGCAGGAAAACAACTGCATTGTACATACACAATATACAGAATGCAGCAGGAGTACACACCACCTTGAAGAAAAAAAATGTCTTCACCAATCATTTCCTGTGTGACCATAACAGAGCAAACACAGCAAAGCTCTGCGAACAAACCCAAGAACATGCATAAGGCCTACAGTAATGCAGTGATAGTAAAATGGGCCAACACACTTTTGCAAATTAAGGCAATGCGCTTGCTGCAATGTAAATAAAAAGATAATTCAACAATAGAGTGGCTGGGTTTGTGTATTTTAATTGATTAATGTTTTATTCAATAAAGGTGAGGTGACAATTGTCC
This sequence comes from Triturus cristatus, assembly GCF_964204655.1. Taxonomy (NCBI): domain Eukaryota; kingdom Metazoa; phylum Chordata; class Amphibia; order Caudata; family Salamandridae; genus Triturus; species Triturus cristatus. The sequence continues at coordinate 888,085,786 of NC_140594.1, forward strand.
TAGCTGTTTGTCCATATTTTCAACCCTCTTGAGAGCTCTGTTCATATAATAAGAGAAAGCTAAAAGCTATACTGACAATCACAAAGCTCTAAAGAATGCACCAATATTTACTATAGTACCTCAGTGCGGAAAATGAAGTTCAGTGCTTTGTACTGTGTAAACATGTTCTTTCGTGCGAAAATATTTAAGTTAGGAGATGTGGCCTACTGGCTAAAGCTACAGAAACTGGAGAACTAGGTTTGAATCCCATCTCAGTTCAACATCCTGTGATCTTGGACAAATATCTAATCTCTGCTTGCTAAAACAAGCATTGGCAAAGCCAATAGGTTTCGCCTATGCAAGATCTACTGGCTTTGTTAATGTTTAGTGTTTTTAAGACATGGTTTCAGCAGCACTGGCTGATGTACAACCTGGTTTAAAATAAAGAAAAAACAAACTATGACATGGCCAGCGCTGACCGTTGCTTTCCCCTACTGGCTCTCCATTGCTCACCTACTCATCCTTTTAATTTTAAAAAAAATGTCTTATATTTTGGGAGTGCCTGGCAGCTCCCATTGCTGACGAGCCACTCTGCTTGCTGAAATGCATTTTAGTGCAATTGCCATTTTTTTAAATTTACAAAGCCAAGTCAAATCCTCTATTTTGGATCAATAAATAAAAATAAATAAATAAATAAGAGCCAGTGTCAATAAGTATGCGCACATATGTCATCGCACATGTGCACCTACTAATGACGTTGACACCAGTAGTGTCATGATTTGTATTCACTATGCATCCGTTTCTTTCTTTCCTTTTTGCCAATGCAGCACAGCATGGGCAAAAAACATTTTCCTTTTCCCCGATGCTGTACAGCATCGTCAAAAAGTATTTGGCAAAGCCGATGGGTCCCTGAGCTTGAGGCCTATTGGCTTTAGAATTGATGCACACATGGTGCAACACTCAGGTTCATTAATCATAAAACACAATGCAGCAAAACAATGAGAACCCAAAAAAACCTTCTTTGTTCTTCTCGCAACCGCTTAGATTTTTTGCTCTCACTAAAAACAGATTTACATGAATGATGCTTTATTACCAATGCAGCCAAATATAAAAATAAACATTTTGTATTTTAGCCTAAATGTACGTCATCGAAGGAATAATTAAATGTGTTGCTAGAACTGCACAAAAGTCTAAATCAAAAGAGTAACTTAAAAACTGCACACAAGTCTAAATCAAAAGAGTAACTTAAATAATCAATGCATGTTTAAAATTTTAATTAGTTTTTTAATTCAATTTTATGTACCACTTGAGCAGATCCCAAATAGGAAAGATGGACCAGCAAATGAAAGCTTGAGCCAAGATCTAATCAAATGCATGGTTCTGGTTCAGCCTTAGGAGCTTTTGGAATCTCAAACGCAGAATGAGCTGAGCTTTCAGGGGACGTGGTGTCCTAGTGGTTTCAGTTGCTCTCCATGTAAATTTGGAAATCAGGTACAAATCCTGTACCTGCTTCTCATTCTGTGAATCCAGGGATATCTCCCTGTGCTGAAAACAGAAAACATGCAATGTAGTCTGTGTCTGCTATGAATCTCTCTTATGTCCTTGGGCAAGGTTTGCACTACTTAAAACTGCCAGAAATAAAATGTTGGTTCTGCCAGTCACCCATGCTTTAATTCCACCCTCCAAGAGTTAAAGCATTAACATTTGATGTCAGCAAGAGATATCTATCTAGTGGCTGAACTACTATTGTAAAACTGGAAAATCTGGAATCCGTTCTAACTTCACCAAATTGTGTGATCCTAGGCAAACATTTTGGGGCCTATTACGATGTCAGTCATAAAGCCTCCCGCATCTTCGGTTTCAATTCCGACGGGCTGATTGCAAACAGACGGTCAGAATTGAAACCGTCCGGTCTTTCTGGCTGGCTTCCAAAGGGCTCAAGGAGCTCATCGGCCAGTTAGAACTGGCCCATAATCCATATGGACAGCGGTTACGCCGTCCAGATGGCGATGCACGATTTCTGACAGGCTTCCCATGCCAGGCTTTCCGACATGGAAACCCTGTCGGAAAGCATGTTTGGGGCCCCTAGGAGAGGGGGGCCCCCTTTCCTTTGCGGACTCCGGTTGATGGCCAAGGGTGTACCTATGGTGCCCCCCTGTTAATCCCTGCACCTAGTGGCTGGCACCTTGAGATGCCTTCCATTGGGTGCAGGGATTAACACAATCTGGAGAATGCGATCGCACCATGTGCAGTCGTATCATAATTAGGCGGTCAGGACCGCCGACCGAGGTTGCTCGGTCCCATTTCCCCCACTGTGTTTCCTCCGATCAACATCGAGTAAACAGGGGTAAAATTTACTATTTCCACTCCAATAAGTGCAGCAGTAGGGAAAGTGTTGGATTGTGGAGGGGTAAAATTTACTATTTACACTCCAATGAGTGCAACAGTAGGGACAGTGTTAGATTTTGGAGAGGTAGAATTTACTAGTCACACTCCAGTAAGTGTAACAGTAGGGAAAGTGTTGGATTGCGGAGGAGTAAAATGTACTAGTCCCACTCCAATGAGTGTAACAGTAGCGAATGTGTAGGATTGCGGAAGGGTAAACTTTACTATTCCAATTCTAGTCAGTGCAACATTAGAAACTTTCAAAATCTGTTCAACATAATAAAATAATTTCAAAAGCATAACAAACAATTATAAATATAAATATGTAAAAAAATAAATACACATTCATTTTATTTTCAAAATAAAATAAAACAAAAACATATTACAATGTTAAATACATATAAATAAGTACAAATATCATTATAATTAAAATACAAAAATAAATTCTCAACAACTAAAAAGTAAAATATTATTTACATTTAAAAAACACCATTAACTTTTGCAATAATAAATAACATAATTTTTCGGAAATAATTACTTAAATTTAAATTAGCTATAACTCAATTTACATCAACAAAGTATAAAACACATATCTAAATTTTTTATTTTAAATATTATTATTTATACATGTTTTAAATATATAATTATTACTTAAAATAATAATATTCAAAATCTATTCGTAAATAATTATAGTTAATTACCACCCCACCATTTATTCTTACAGAAAACAACACAAACCAAACATATAAATATATATTTTTCTATTCTTAAATTTTAGTGATTAAATCTTAATTAAACATTTATTATTAACAAATAAGTAATAATAAATTAATAATATATAATTAACTTCCCACTTTTTACTACTGCAACTTCTACAAATCACACCTAGGGGCCTATTATGATGTTGCACAGACTTGCATCCGCCCGACACCTTCTTGGAAACGGGACCGACCGGCCTCATTATGATGCCACTGCACATGGTGCGGTCGCATTCCGACATTTCCCTATGGGAACATGTGTTACGGCCGTAAACAGGCCGTAGTACATACTCCCACAGGGAAATGTGAGGTGGTGTTAATCTCTGGACCCTGTGGCAGGCACCTCAAGGTGCCTGCCACGGGGGTAGGGATTAACAGGAGGACACCATAGGTGCTCCCTCGGCTACCAACCGGAGGCCGCAAAAGAATGGGGCCCTCACGGGGGCCACCAAACACGCTTTCCGATAGGGTTTCCATGTCGGAAAGGCCAGCATCAAAATCCTGATGGAAACTGTGCATTGTAATACGGACGCGTAAACCGCTGTCCATTTGGATTACGGACGGGCTGGTTCTGACTGGCCAACAGGATCCTTGAGCCCATCAGAAGCCAGCCGTAATGACTGGCCGGTTTCAATTCCGACCTGCTGAATCAAAATCATCCAGTCGGAATTAAAACCAACGATGTTAGTCGTAAGGCCTTTGACCTGAGGTTGGAGGCCTTACAACCGACATAGTAATAGGCCCATTGATATATAAATTGAAAAATATTTTACATACACATTTTACATCAATGTTTTCCATTTCTATAATTATTATAAATTCACTTTATTTATTATTTAGTATAAATAATTTCCTATACACCCTTTATACATAAAAAAACTACAAAACACATCCCCCAAAAAAACATTTAATATATTACAAAATTTACATAAATATTTGTCATTTAACTAAATATTATTTAAAAATTATTAATTATCAAAAATATATTTACTAAATAATACTATTGTAGTTACTTCCCAATTTACACCCCTACAAAACTCACAATCCGCACCTAAAACTTAACTTTAAAAAACACATTTTTTATCACTTATTAACGTAAATATTTATCAATGTTAATTAATACTTAATTATAATTACCTTCCCACAATATACACTACAGAACACACAACATGCATACTTAATTTTCTTCCCACCCTATACCCCTACAAAACCCACAACCCACAACTTAAAATGTAAGTACATTTTTTATTGAATAATTAACATAATTATTAATTAAATACTTATTATTAATAAAAAACGAAATATTAATTACTTAAAATGAATGTATGGCCTGATTATGATGGCTGTCGGACTTTCGTCCAGCCGCCATCCTGTCGGGAATGGGACCGCCCAACTAGCTCTCGGCAGTCCTGCCTTAGGGATTACTATGCGACCGCCTTCAAGGCGGGCGCAATGTGTATGTTTTGTATTACAGCGTGTGCTGCGGGCTTCAAGCACACGCCGCAGTACAAAAAATACACATTTTGCAGATCCCTGCACTATGTGGCAGGCACCATGCAGTGCCTGCCACATGGTGCAGGGATATGTAGGGGGGCACAGAACCCAAGGCTAAGAGTAAGGGGGAAAGGGGGCTCGCTTGGGGACCCCAAAGTCCCTTTCGGCCTGCGTTTTCATGGCGGGTTAATTACCATGAAACGGCCAACTGAAAGGGACATTGCAATCCCTGCAGCAGCGCCTGATCAGGCACCGCCACTGTTGCAGGGATTCAACTCCATCCGACAGGCTCTTTCCGCACACCACTGTAATGTGGTTGGTGGACCTCCACAGTCCAATGGTGGTGGCCCCAACACCGACAGGCGGTGGCAGTCTCACAACCATCATAATCAGACCCTTAAATCCCACCCTGTACCCCTATAAACCCGACAACCCGCACTGACAATTAAAATAAATATGAATTACACAATTACCATAATTATTTATCAATGAAATACCTAATATTAGTTACCAACCAATTATTAATTAATTATAATTAATTTACTTCCCACCCTGTACTCCTATAAGCCCCACAACCTGTACATAAAATTAAAAAGAAAATTAATTACACAATTAACAATTCGTTATCAGTTAAATAATTAATATTATTTAAGAAATAATTATTAAATAATTATAATTAATTTAGTTCCCACCCAGTACTCCTATAAATCTCACAACCCGCACCTAAAATTAAAATTAAAAAATATTAATTACAAAATAGGCATAATTAATTATCAATTGCATAATTAATATTATTTAACAAGTATTAATTAATTAATTATAATTAAATAACTTTCCACCCTGTACCCCAATAAACCTCAAAACCAGCACCTGAAAATTAAATCAAAAAAGAAAATAATTGCACAATTAACATAATTAGTTATAAATTATATATTTAGGGGCTTATTACAATGTCGGTCGGAGTTTCCTTCGACCGACTTCGTGACAGAAACGGGACCGATCGCCTCTGGTCAGCGGTCCTAACCGCCTGATGCGATGCGACCACACATGGTGCGGTCGCATTCTCACATTTCCCTATGGAAACATGTTTTACGGCTGTAAAGCGTCTGTAGCGCAAGCTCCCATAGGGAAATGGGAGGTTGTGTTCATCCTTGCACCACGTGGCAGGCACCTCAGGGTGTCTGCCACACGGTGCAGGGATCAATAGTGCCCCCTCGGCCTTCAACCAGAGGCTGAAGGGTGAAGGAGCCACTGCTAGGGACCCCAAACACCCTTTCCAACAGGCTTTTCATGTCGGAAAGCTCGACATGGAAAGTCTCTCGGAAACTGTGCATCATAATCCCAACCATTGGGATTACGGGTCGATTTCCGACTGAAGCCTGTCGGAATTCAGCCGGAATGATCGTCCGGTTTCTATTCCAACCGTCTGGATCGTAATTAGGTGGTCGGAGATGAAACTGACGATGAGTGTCGGAAAGCTTCCAACCTGAGGTCGGAGGCTTCCCGACACTCATGGTAATCGGCCCCTTTAATATTAATTAAAAATTAATCATTAATTAATTATAATTAAATTACTTCCCATCCCTTTACCCCTATAACCACACAACTGGCTACAGTACTAAAAATCACAAAAGATAATTAAGATACATTTAATAACTACTAAAAATGAAACAACTACATTAAGAATAATTATACAAAAAATTTGCATCATATACATTTAAAATATATACTAAAATATATACCAATAATTAAAGAACGATATTATTAACAACTATATTTTTGTAAACGACACTAATGACCGATATTTTCAAAATCGATATTACTTACCTTTAATTCGATATTCTTGACAGCAATATTCTTGCAGACGATATTTCCATATCATGATATTTTGTTAATAATTTTTTCGTAGGACTATAATTTAGTTTCGATATTTTGTCTGAACACCTTCGGCGTGTTGATGAAATACACTTTTCTTTTTATTTTTAAAACATCATATCATATTCTAATGTTAAATTTGTTTCACAAGTTATATTCCAAATTTTTCTAAGACTCGGCTTGTGTGATGGCTCCTAGACCAAGGGGAGACACTTGCCTGGGCTCGGGCTCGGCTCTCCGTGTTTATTTTGTGGCTCGCCCACCTCTACTGTACAGCCCAACAACACACAATTGAGAGAGAATATATATGTCCTGTCTCTTGTATTGGAGGTTAACCAAATTCTGTGTAGAGTCCCCACTCATAAAAGGGGTAACGGGCTTACTTGTGCCTGTCTTAACCTTATACTGAAGCATCCACCTCAGCCACCATGAGCACGTGACAGCCTGAAGATGGTCCAATCAGATTAGAATACACAGAACAGTTCACAAGGTTTTTAGGCAATGTTTTAACATTAGCTTTGTTAACTGGCAAGGATCGACCTCCAAACACATTTATTCTTTTTTTTTTTTTTTACTAATTTCTCTACTATTATGGTACAAGGAACACTTTAAAGGTGAGCAAAAATAAAAGAACATTGAAATGTTCCCAGGGGCACACAATCCTTTGGCAGTGCAGAATATCCTTTCTAATGCAATGCAATTCAGCGCCAACGCAAACATTGAAAAAAGGAGCAGATTCTGAGATAATTACCAAGCAACCTCTGAGGATGCTCGGTTTTTTAATAGAAAAGTTGTTTAATCTCTCGATTTCCACCAAAGGCTATAATTTCCGCCTTCCTCTGAAGTGCACATTAACTGTGACTAATAATCACGGCCGACGTGCACCACTGTGCTTGTGGGTGGAAGGGGAGTGAAAGAGGCGATGACAAGAACTCTCACAGTGACATAATAAAAAGCCATCTTTGGATAGGAGTTCTTGGGAAAATAAGTAGTTTCTTTGAATGCTGGTACACAATCTAAAACCCCTTAAAAGAAAACTCTTATTTTACCCAGAGAGGAAGAATCAAATTTCAGACTTATAGGCAATCTATGTGACAGAGGCCATTTCCAAATATAAAGATTACATGGCAATGGCTGAACGATTGTACAGGGTTCTAAACAAATAACCAAGCTGGCTGTTTTTCTACAGAAAATTTCAAGTCATTTCATTAAAATGCAGGAAAATGGTAATCCATGCGGCAGTCACATCTAGATTGGATTACGCGAATGGCCTGTTCCTGGGATTGCCCAAATACTTAATTCAACGCTTGCAAGTGGTCCAGAATGCGGCTGCGAGACTGTTAATGCATATTCCATTCAAGCATTCCATCTCTCCGCATCTTCGATCACTTCACTGGCTACCTGTGGCACACAGGATTAAATTCAAGGCTCTTACGTTAGCTTTCAGATCCTTGTTTGGCTCATGTCCTACTTACTTGAGGGACCGACTGCCAAGATACACGCAGGCCCGCTCTCTTCGCTCCAACCTCCGGACCCAGCTTGCAGTCCCGCGAATAAGAAGGGCCCGGCTGGGCGGCAGAACGTTCTCTGCCAATGTAGCAAGTCTTTGGAACTCACTCCCCCCGGAGCTCCAACAGGCCCCCTCTGAAACGTGTTTTAAATCAATGCTGAAAACCTGGCTCTTCTCCCAACCTCGTTAATTAACTGTTTTGCACTTCGGTATTTGTTTTTTTCTGCTTGCGTTCAGCGCCGGGACACCTCCTGGAGAGGTAACTGTTCGCGCTTTATAAAATTCTGTATTATTATTATTATTATTAATCCTCGCTGCTTGTTTATACGGGAAATAATGACAGTTAACCATTTCAGTGCAGGCGCCATTATCAAAAAGTCGGCACTGGGTTGTTTAAGCACATGATATACCTTTTTGGTCCTTTTGTGCATTCATACAAACTAGGATCCAGATTTAGCATGCCTTTGCACTAGTGCTGCATCACAGAATGTGACACAAACATGCGAAAAGATATATTTTTCAGCACAAAGTGTTATTTTCATTAGAAAGTAGAGCAAAAGTAATACATGGTTGCGCTTTGTGCTACTTTACACTACTCTGGGCGCTTTTTGGGTGATACATAGCCAATTCCATGCAACCACCCATGGATTTTGATGCAAAGCTTTAACTTTAAAAAAAGTTACACAGGACTTGGCACCAAAAATGAATGCATTCATGAGGCAGGTGTGAAGTTAGAGAAATTATGTATTTACTCAAAACGTTTCAGACTTTGCATGTGTGCTGCAGTGTACAGCATATATACAATATGGAAAAAAAGTTAAATATACACTTAAAGGGTACCCTTCCAGTACAAAACATTTGCTTGACATCACACACATGCCCTTGCTCTATGATGCATGGGCTTGTGTGTGGTGCTAAGCAGCATAAAGTGTGCCAACACTGAGTAAGAGAGAAACAGCACCATCTCTTACTAGATATGGTGTTGTTCTGTTCTCTTCATTTCACACAAAGCAGCACCACAACTTGTGCACATTTAGGGCTACGTACTGGTTTAGATCCTTTCCCAATATCGCATTGAAACCTAAAGATGTAATCATCATCATCAACATTTGTTTCTTTCGGATTTTAAATCCATAAAACACATACATCAGATCAACAATTCATAAGTACAATAATCCCATAAACCAATAAATATTTTAAAAAAGAGAGATTATAATCAACTAAAATAGATCAAAAAAGGTTCTCAAGACTTTACTCATCCACAAATGAAGGTAAAGATATAATGAAAAATGTGACGTTATTTTCCTTTTTAATAGGGGTATAGAAAAATTGTGCTCCGCCTGCGGAGTTTTGGCCACTCCGCGTTACGCATGTAATGCGGAATTCTAGACAAATTCCACCAACCACCATACGGCAGAGTTTTTTCTCACAACTGGCTCGCCAACAGCAAGTAGGCAAGCGCAAGGGGGAATTGGCATCCCCAAGCGTGATTTTCGGTTGCTAGGAGGGCACCTAGTGAGATTTTCCCTAAGCAGACAGTCGCAACTGTTCATGGTGAGAAACCTGCTGCTTGAGTAGACATTCTACTCGAGTGGCAGCAAAATCAACTCGAGGTTCACTGCCCTCCGGCACGCCTCATGTTGCCATTCGCATTGATTTTTCAGTGCAGAATGAGCTCCCAGTGCTAAAAATCAGCACGAGCAGCTTGACATACCAATTTCCGGTCATTCGCAGAACTCTGCAGAATCTCGAAGAGTATTAATGTAACTCTGCAAAACTTGGCGGAGTGAAAGCCCTTAGGATCAGCCCACCCCTAATTTTTAACTGATTTGCCAAACACTGTGCAGGATTCCTCAAGTGGACAAACATAAATTCCAGAAAACTAACCAAGGAAATGTTTCTCTGAATGTCTAGAGTCTATCAACACCAATACTGATCCAAATCACGAACTGAAGCAGAATGACTGTTTATGGTGCACAGCCTATTTGAAGACTGATATCAAACTCAGGAACCTACGGAAACTATTAAAACCATATAGGGGCTGAGTACGATGTCTGTTGTTCCGTCACAGATATCTGCCCCTGCGGTCCACCTGCTGCATTACGATGCGGAAGGCGGAGACATTGAGCGGAGGGACCATCCGCAGAGCTTCCGACGGGCTCAAGGAGCCCATTGGTGCATCGGAAAGACACCATAATCCCCTAATGACGGCGGCTCCACCGTGAGGTTTAGGATGTAATTTTCCAACAGTCTTTCCATGTCAGCCTTTCTGACATGGAAAGGCTGTTATTAAATGTCTTTGGGGGCCACTAGCAGGCCCCCTTCCCCCTGGCCCTCCAATATGGGGCCTGGGGTACACCTATGGTGCCCCCCGAACAACCCTGCGCTGTGAGACAGGCACATGTGAGGTGCCTGCCACAAGGGACAGGGATGTTTACAAACGTCTATTCATCAACGGAAGCTTGAGCTGAGGGCCTTTTCCGCATGCCATCCAAGCTTCAATTGACAAATGGACATTTGCGACAGCCTGCAGTCAGAACCGTTGACCTAAGGTAGGGTGGTCCCAGAACACTACGTGCCGGGCAGACGTAAGTCTGCCCAATCGTAATCAGGCCCTTAGTTTCTATTCTGGGTGACCTAACTTATTTATTGGTGCAAGCCAGACCTCCTTTGCCCTGACTGGCTGGCTGGTAGAATACTTTGAACAGGATGGTTGGAAGATTTTTTTTAGCAATTTCTATTTTGCCAAAACATGGTAATCCCCTCCAGTTTCCCTCACAGAGGGCATATCCTTAACAATACTTGACCCCATCTTTGTTCTTCTTGTTCTCCTGGGTGTGGGGGACCAGCCATATATGGGTTTTCTATAGTTCCAGTTGGAGTTGGGGGTCAGGGTCTTCATACAAGATCTAGAGCAATTCAAGTAGAAGGTACGTTCTTTATTTCATGTTAAGCCTTTAGGTTACAACAACATCAGGAAGAAGGTCCGGTCAGTGCTTCATTTTCTCTCCAACTGTACTTATCTCCCAATTTACACTCCACACCACACACCACATTCCATTACACCATTAATTCTCAGTATTTCAGACACCAGCTCAGACATACAGGGAATGGGGACACACAAGATGCTATAAACCTCCCTTTCCCTTCTTACAAAAAAACAAAACAAAGAACAGCCATTCACTTACATATAAATTACTGAGACATTCATTCGCAGTCACTCAATCTTCAAGAAGTCTAGCTTACACATACACAAAACCAAACCAATTAAGGCTTCTGATACACATGCAAAGACAACAAATAGTAGTCACAGAAACACAACAGTGGGTAAAGACATAAGGCCCTCACATCTCATGTTCAACAAAGAAACAAGACAACAACTAAGGGGCCGATTTCGATGTCGTTCAGAAAGGCTTTGTATGGGATTCGGTTTTGCAGAATCCGATTCGGAACCCTTGTTTCCGAACAAATCATACACATTACCCAACGACTGATTACAATGCCCGGAAACCGTTTGAGCAGTCCGAATCGGTTCCGAAAGGCATTCGGACGGCCCAAGTCTTTCAGAGCCGATTCGTACAGTTCTATGGACACGGTGTCTGGACGAGCGATTATTATGAGCGATTTGTATAGGCGTTCCGATTCGGTCAGGCCGACGCTAAACGGCTGCCAGAATCTGTCTTTGGGGGCCTGTTGCAGGCCATTCTTCACCCGGAGGCGTACGGATGGGGTCTGTGGGGGTCCCCAAGAGACCCCTCTTCCCAACCATGCATACTGTGGCAGGCACCGTGGGGTGCCCACCACAGGGCGCAAGTTATGCCCCAACATCCCTTTTTTCAATGGGAGCCTGTGTTCTTGTTCGGAACACAGACTCCCATTGAAATCAATGTGAGTCTGACCAAACTATGTTGGGAAACATAGTAACCGGTCTTCCGGACTCACAGGACCAGATTAATTCAGAAACATGTTCAGGACCGATTCATTTGGAACAGTTTCCTAACAACATCGTAATCAGCCCCTAAGTTGTGACTACCATTGCACAGCAGTCCTAGAAGAGCACATCTTGAAACTTTCTCAGACATGAGCCCCTACCTTCACATGTCTGCACACTCAGAAGGACACCATACAAAATGTATGCATGCAGGACATGTAATCACTGATGCTCAGTCACAAGACTACCAGGACATAAAAAAACGATTTCCTCTGTCAAAGGTTTCTTTGTCATTCCTAATTCCACACGTTCAAGCCACAAACAAAACAAAAACATAAAGTTCAACCATACATGACCTTAACTCATAAATCCCTTTAGCAAACACTAGCACGCAACCTGTCATCACAATACACTCATACACAATACCCCAGACATCCACCTCAAATTACTAAGCTTCTCGGGTGACTCAGACACATCACCTCTCACATTTTGCTCCTCTTCCCCAAGAAACACAGTCCCAGAAGAACAGCACACTCCATCTCATACTCATGTACAGAAGTACAGTTCAAACCTGCATGATGAGGTGCCAGGCCAAAGAAAGCACGTCTGATCCACGACATCCCCCGCCGCAGCCACATCACACCCCACCTGAGAGACCTGCACTGGCTCCCCGTCAACCAGAGGATAACCTTCAGGCTCCTCATCCACGCACACAAAGCTCTCCACAACACCGGCCCAACATACCTCAACAGACGCCTCAGCTTCTACACCCCCACCCGCCAGCTCCACTCTGCCGACCTCGCCCTCGCCACAGTCCCCCGCATCCGAAGAACGACCGCCGGCGGCAAATCCTTCTCCCACCTCGCCCCGCCAAGACCTGGAACACCCTCCCCACCAATCTACAGCAGGCGCAAGACCTACTGGCCTTCAGAAGGCTCCTCAAGACCTGGCTCTTCGATCAGTAGCAGCACCCCCTCCCCCCCCCAGCGCCTTGGGACCCTCACGGGTATGTAGTGCGCTTTATAAGTATCTTGATTGATTGGTTGATTGATTGATTGATTGATTGATTGATTGATCTTCATCAGTACCACCCGCTCGGGGTACTGCACCAGAAACATGTGTGATGTCTTCCAAACACAATGCTGACAGCTTCCAGTAGACTCATACTGAAAAATTATTAACACCTCACAACAAACACTAGAACAGATGGGCAATGCCACCATTAACACCAGACCAAATCAGTATTTAAATCAATCAATCAATCAATCAAAGCATTTATATAGCGCACTACTCACCCAGAGGGTCTCAAGGCGCTAGGGGAGGGGGGTCCGCTACTGCTCGAACAGCCAGGTCTTGAGTTGCTTCCTGAAGGCGAGGAGGTCCTGGGTCAGGCGGAGGTGGGTCGGGAGGGAGTTCCACGTCCTGGCGGCGAGGAAGGAGAAGGACCGTCCCCCTGTGGTGGCCCTTCGGATGCGGGGGACGGTGGCGAGGGCGTGGCCGGTCGATCGAAGCTGGCGTTTGGGAGCGTAGAAGTTGAGGCGGCTGTTGAGGTACTCACCTACAACACACACACTAGAGCTGTATTAAAGCATTCAATCACAACACTGTGACTCCATTATATACAAAATAAACAAAATGCACCACAAAACAATCACAAATATTCACTGAATCCTGTACAGTAAACCAGTCAAATCTTCCATTCATTCAGAACGATGACTATGGAGAACCTTGTGTCAATCATCCACAATATTCAAGCAGAACGTACGGCTGTCACCCATAACATTACAGAGTTCTACCCTCCCCTTTATTTTCACCCCACTGTTTACTTCTCTTCCTACCTCTCACAACATGGTACGTCTCTTCACCTATATTATACCTGTGGGGTACTCCCCCATGCAACTTCTCATGACAACCTACTACAATTCCCCAACTTTACATAGCATGGTGTACTCACCCGTACAACCTCTTGCAACCGGGCACTGCTCTTTCACCAGTTCCCACTAAGACACACACAAGTATATTACATTCATATCTCTCACAACATGGTACTACCCTCCCCCACATCTGTGACACTCAAGCTATACAACAAATGGTTATTACACTAGTTCTGCGAAATTGCTAATTAGACTCCATATGGAGTTGAAAGTAAATACTCTCAGAGTACTCCAAAACAACCAACCGGTGAGTCGCTGGGTCTAGTGGGTCATGTCTCCAGCGTTCGGGACCTTGATCTGGTCTACGGGGGGAGAGAGCTCTGGCACACCTCTAGTGCTGTGATGCCATCTTCCCGCCTGATCCGGTCTCCGGGGGAGAGAGACAACAACACAAAGTAACAGCATCATATCTTACTAGATATGGTGCTGTTCTGTTCTCTCCATTTCACACATAGCAGCACAACAACTTTTGCACATTGAACATCATGGTATTTACTCCTTGAGATCTGGCAGTGCTATCACCCTGCCTCATTTTTTTCCATGGTCGGTTTTCAGCTTTGTTCCTATTTTCCAAGAATTATTTTGAGCATAGACAACACACAAATGCAAATGCTCAAAAAGACAAATTAGGCAGAGCACTGTACACATATCTAGCACAACACTGCTGTGCCATAAAAAGGGAATTTGAAGTTCACAGAACAAAATGCATGTCAGACCACAGGTCACATACACAAAGCACTAACCCCTGCACTCTTTGGATAGATCAATACACAAACATTCGAGACAGCACAGTTACACTATATACCCAGTTCAGAAAAGCAGACTCCACCACAATAGGCCATGCACTACCATACAACAGAACATGTGAATACAGGACCACTATCATAGTCCAAACACAGCCAAAATATGGTATTAATTGACTAACTAGAGTTTGCAACCATCAGTTCACTTACACACACATATAGATATGCTGGCCAATGAGCATGTCTATCATGCTAGGAGATGTTCAAATGAACATCATGCCACCACATTGAGTACCCAGGTGCAAACAAGGCTTTTCACAATGAGTAGATTCCACTTACTACTGGAAATTCACAAATAATTGACCATTAAGCCAGGAGTAAGTCACAATAGCTCACAGATATCTGCTTTCTGTCAACAGTAATTAATGTTTAAAAGTCCAATTGGCCGCACCCTGCTCCTCCTACCAGCGTGTTACCCCAAGGCATTGTGGTCCATGCAGTAGCATCGGCGAAAGCGCCTGTGCCAAAATTGTGAGTGAAAGTAAGTGTCGCGTTAGCCATCCCTGGACACGTGTTTCGAGGTAGTTGCCTCTCGTCAGCAGGGAGTAGGTATGTGTGTGGGGTTGCCACGTAGGCTGCCAAAAAAGTATGCTCAGGTAAAGTACCTCTCATGGCGCGCAGGTGCTGGTCCATGGGCTCGTCAGCCCCACCGGCTCAAGGGAGCCTGAATATAAACAAAAGTCCAATTGGCCGCACCCTGCTCCTCCTACCAGCGTGTTACCCCAAGGCATTGTGGTCCATGCAGTAGCATCGGCGAATGCGCCTGTGCCAAAATTGTGAGTGAAAGTAAGTGTCGCGTTAGCCATCCCTGGACACGTGTTTGGAGGTAGTTGCCTCTCGTCAGCAGGGAGTAGGTATGTGTGTGGGGTTGCCGCGTAGGCTGCCGAAAAAGTATGCTCAGGTAAAGTACCTCTCATGGCGCGCAGGTCCTGGTCCATGGGCTCGTCAGCCCCACCGGCTCAAGGGAGCCTGAATATAAACAAAAGTCCAATTGGCCGCACCCTGCTCCTCCTACCAGCGTGTTACCCCAAGGCATTGTGGTCCATGCAGTAGCATCAGCGAATGCGCCTGTGCCAAAATTGTGAGTGAAAGTAAGTGTCACGTTAGCCATTCCTGGACACGTGTTTCGAGGTAGTTGCCTCTCGTCAGCAGGGAGTAGGTATGTGTGTGGGGTTGCCACGTAGGCTGCCGAAAAAGTATGCTCAGGTAAAGTACCTCTCATGGCGCGCAGGTGCTGGTCCATGGGCTCGTCAGCCCCACTGGCTCAAGGGAGCCTGAATATAAACAAAAGTCCAATTGGCCGCACCCTGCTCCTCCTACCAGCGTGTTACCCCAAGGCATTGTGGTCCATGCAGTAGCATCGGCGAATGCGCCTGTGCCAAAATTGTGAGTGAAAGTAAGTGTCGTGTTAGCCATCCCTGGACACGTGTTTCGAGGTAGTTGCCTCTCGTCAGCAGGGAATAGGTATGTGTGTGGGGTTGCCGCGTAGGCTGCCGAAAAAGTACGCTCAGGTAAAGTACCTCTCATGGCGCGCAGGTGCTGGTCCATGGGCTCATCAGCCCCACCGGCTCAAGGGAGCCTGAATATAAACAAAAGTTCAATTGGCCGCACCCTGCTCCTCCTACCAGCGTGTTACCCCAAGGCATTGTGGTCCATGCAGTAGCATCGGCGAATCCGCCTGTACCAAAATTGTGAGTGAAACTAAGTGTCGCGTTAGCCATCCCTGGACACGTGTTTCGAGGTAGTTGCCTCTCGTCAGCAGGGAGTAGGTATGTGTGTGGGGTTGCCGCGTAGGCTGCCGAAAAAGTATGCTCAGGTAAAGTACCTCTCATGGCGCGCAGGTGCTGGTCCATGGGCTCGTCAGCCCCACCGGCTCAAGGGAGCCTGAATATAAACAAAAGTCCAATTGGCCGCACCCTGCTCCTCCTACCAGCGTGTTACCCCAAGGCTGCCGAAAAAGTATGCTCAGGTAAAGTACCTCTCATGGCGCGCACTTATTTTCACTTTAAACTTTGGCATAGGCGTACTCGCCGACGCTACTTCATGGACCACAATGCTTTGGGGTAACACGCTGGTAGGACGAGCTGAGTGCGGCCAATCGGACTTTTTTTTATATTCAGGCTCCCTTGAGCCGGTGGGGCTGACGAGCCCATGGCTACGCACCTGCGCGCCTTGAGTGGTACTTTAACTGAGAATACTTTTTATGGCAGCCTACGCAGCAACCCCACACACATACCTACTCCCTGCTGACGAGAGGCAACTACCTCGAAACACGTGTCCAGGTATGGCTAACGCGACACTCATTTTCACTTTAAACTTTGGCATAGGCGTACTCGCCGACGCTACTTCATGGACCACAATGCTTTGGGGTAACACGCTGGTAGGACGAGCAGAGTGCGGCCAATCGGACTTTTGTTTATATTCAGGCTCCCTTGAGCCGGTGGGGCTGACGAGCCCATGGCTACGCACCTGCGCGCCTTGAGTGGTACTTTACCTGAGAATACTTTTTATGGCAGCCTACGCAGCAACCCCACACACATACCTACTCCCTGCTGACGTGAGGCAACTACCTCGAAACACGTGTCCAGGGATGGCTAACGCGACACTCATTTTCACTTTAAACTTTGGCATAGGCGTACTCGCTGACGCTACTTCATGGACCACAATGCTTTGGGGTAACACGCTGGTAGGATGAGCAGAGTGCGGCCAATCGGACTTTTGTTTATATTCAGGCTCCCTTGAGCCGGTGGGGTTGACGAGCCGATGGCTACGCACCTGGGCGCCTTGAGTGGTACTTTACCTGAGAATACTTTTTATGGCAGCCTACGCAGCAACCCCACACACATACCTACACCCTGCTGACGAGAAGCAAGTACCTCGAAACACGTGTCCAGGGATGGCTAACGCGACACTCATTTTCACTTTATACTTTGGCATAGGCGTACTCGCCGATGCTACTTCATGGACCACAATGCTTTGGGGTAACACGCTGGTAGGACGAGCAGAGTGCGGCCAATCGGACTTTTGTTTATATTCAGGCTCCCTTGAGCCGATGTGGCTGACGAGCCCATGGCTACGCACCTGCGCGCCTTGAGTGGTACTTTACCTGAGAATACTTTTTATGGCAGCCTACACAGCAACCCCACACACATACCTACTCCCTGCTGATGAGAGGCAACTACCTCGAAACACGTGTCCAGGGATGGCTAACGCGACACATATTTTCACTTTAAACTTTGGCATAGGCGTACTCACCAACGCTACTTCATGGACCACAATGCTTTGGGGTAACACGCTGGTAGGACGAGCTGAGTGTGGCCAATCGGACTTTTGTTTATATTCAGGCTCCCTTGAGCCGGTGGGGCTGACGAGCCCATGGCTACGCACCTGCGCGCCTTGAGTGGTACTTTACCTGAGAATACTTTTTATGGCAGCCTACGCAGCAACCCCACACACATACCTACACCCTGCTGACGAGAAGCAACTACCTCGAAACACGTGTCCAGGGATGGCTAACGCGACACTCATTTTCACTTTATACTTTGGCATAGGCGTACTCGCCGACGCTACTTCATGAACCACAATGCTTTGGGGTAACACGCTGGTAGGACGAGCAGAGTGCGGCCAATCGGACTTTTGTTTATATTCAGGCTCCCTTGAGCCGGTGGGGCTGACGAGCCCATGGCTACGCACCAGCGTGCCTTGAGTGGTACTTTACCTGAGAATACTTTTTATGGCAGCCTACGCAGCAACCCCACACACATACCTACTCCCTGCTGACGAGAGGCAACTACCTCGAAATACGTGTCCAGTGATGGCTAACGCGACACTCATTTTCACTTTAAACTTTGGCATAGGCGTACTCGCCGACGCTACTTCATGGACCACAATGCTTTGGGGTAACACGCTGGTAGGACGAGCAGAGTGCGGCCAATCAGACTTTTAGTAATTAATGTTTCTCTTCCTCCAAAAATTCTGGCTGTTTTACCTAAATTGTTTTCAGAGTCAGCCAGCATCACTACCCATCGACAGTCATGAAACTGCTATCAGACTCTTGATTGCTTACTGCTTTACTAGAAGCTATTTCTATTCTTTCTCATCAAATTTAATATGGGGAACTGAAATCCCACTCATTTTCTGATTAAGGCAGATTGATAGAGAATGTCATGGCTAATGAAGGTAAGCAAGGCCTATGCTTATTTTGGGATAACTGAACATTTTCACATAATATGGATTGGTGTGTGTACACTACTTGGCAAACAGTACAATATGGAAACCCTATCAATCAAATTGGGAAGACCAGTTTAAAAAAGTGATGAGTTGGCACCCTTATTTCATCCATATGATTTTTTATAATGGGACTTCAAAATCAGTGTGTATCTTCCAGGGGTCCTCTCTTCAGATATCCAATGTTGTGCAGTATCTCTTTTGGCCAGACGGAAGCCATTCAGAATCATTAATCAGGAATCCAGAGATCTGTTGAAACTTACGTTTACCTGCTGCTCAGCCAGAATGAGTGTGGCGTGGAATGTTGGATGGATGGAATGTTGGATGTCTGTGAGTGTCAGTTGGGTATGGGCTGAGCAGCAGGACAGCTGCTCCTGGTGGGGTTTCCCTTGTTTTCCTAGTAACCTAAATAAAAGAACTTAACCAATCTACGCTAGAAGACTGGACTTCCATTTTGTTTACAACATTTGGCAACGAGGATGGGATACGAACCCACGCGTGCATAGCACAATGGACAGAAACAGAAAAGTGAAACCCCAAGGGTGTTGGAAAACTGAAATTCGACAGAAACAGTAAATTGAAGCCAAGGAAATCATAAGGTAATGTGGAAGTTAAGTATGTATTTAATGCTATCTGGCACCTGAACCCCACCAGTGACCCTGCCATCGGTCGCCCTAAAACCCAAGTGTGCCAGATCCAGCTGTGTGTATCAAGGGCAAAATTACTAGCCACAGGGTTAATAGTTGAAGTATGTTCGGGGTAAATAATTGGGCCCCAGTGTTTGACTATTAATCGGGGGCAAGGATCGGGCCCCGGTGTGGAGTACTTACCACGTATCAGTGTGGGATACTGTAATTATTCACACATTAAGAAGTGTGTTCGGGAGCAGTGATCGAGCGCCTGTGTTAACTGTTGAGACCTACTGTTCGGAAGAAAAAGAAAAAAAAAGCGGTCTTCGGTGTGAAGTGCTGACCACGTAATGGTGTTGGGCACTGTGGGATTACACACTGTGAAATATGATGATCGGGGCAAAGATCGGGCCCCGGTGTGAAGTGTTGACAATGCAGTGCGAGGTGATTGAGCAATGTGATAAACCACACTTTGAATCGGGGGCAAGGATCAGGTCCCAGTGTGAGGTGACCATGAGGAGTGTTGTTCGGGGGCAGAGATCTGGCTCCGGTGCTGGCTAATGGAATTTGTTTGAGACGATTTTACACCTTTAATTGGCAAGGATGAAATGATACCATGATTCCTGCTCTGTCGTAATTAAGACTAAAGGCGGTGGCTGTTTTTGGAAAATTTAGTTAAGCTTTCTGGCGATTCACACAGTATTATTATTTTTTAAATGATGACAGTTTAAACTCATTGCAACGAATTCAGCTCGTGCTCACCGACCTTTGAATCAGCGCGAGCCCAGTATTCTCTTCAAGCATTGTTCTTCAACTTTCATGCTGTAATGCATGTACGTGCTGACAACCACCCGGCTTTGCGTGATGAATGTGCTGCCATCTTGTGGTTGCCTGAAGCACACAAAACTTGATAGTGTTCTTCATATTTACGTGTCCTCCGTGCTGCACCCCTTGCATCAGTCTTCATTACTCAATGGTATTTTCAGTAAGACTTTGTTTGTAACCTAATAGAACAGTCAGGAGCTTCAATAGCTTGACAACAAGAAAGACAGTGATTATTATTATTATTTTTTTTCCGTGTAACATGCAACAGTGTTTGTGAATGCCTATAATTTTTCTCAGCGTGCCTACCATTTATTGTTATTTTTCAGTGTGTGTGGAGATCGTCGCTTAACCTTTCTGCCGATGTATGCTAACCACATTATAGTTATGGGCAATAGGGTTTATTGACAGTCGCTAGTACATTGCTGTGTGAACATGGGCAGCGCGCCTGATGCAACTAGAATGGTGACTGAGAGCATGTTAAAAAAAAAAAAAGGGGCGTAGAGCCCAGAAGAAGTTGAAACAGGACAAAGGTCCCAGTATTGGAAACAGGTCTGAGAGACCATTTTGGAGACAATTTCCTCAAATTTGAAACACAACGAAGAACTAAAAAACACGGGGACAAAGCCCGTGTTAGGGACAAAGGTCCCAGAACGTGATCCACAACAGGGACAAGGATCCCAGAAGCAAAAGATTGTTGTGTATAAGTTGATGTTGAGTTGTTAGGCCACTCATTGGTTCAAGTTGTGTATGAGATGGCTGTGTTTTGGTTAAGTCACTCATTACTAAGTATTGGTTGTTGATTGATAGTATGTGAATAAGTCACCCATTGGCTTAGTGCTTGAATTTGAACCACGACGGAGAGCCATGTCCCATAATTGGAATTGGGAAGGGACACAGGTCCTAGAATTTTGAAACACTGTTAATGTTGTATATGAAGTGGTTGTTAACTGTTGGGCCACTCATCGGTTTGAGTCGTGTATGAGATGGCTGTGTTCCGTTTAGTCACTCATTACTAGGTATTGTTTGTTGTATAAGGGTGCAAGAATGTCTTAGTGTTTGTGTTTTGGGTAAGTGAGAGTAGTAGTTTTATTGGATGTGTGTGTAGAAGTGTTATGAGGGTGATCGTTTACTGACCTGCGGTGCGCACGTTGTATCCTGATATATATATTGTTTTAAGGTTAGTTTTCTGTATGTTGCTCGTCGTACCGGTCTGGACAACTGGTGTGATCTATGGCATATGGGTTTTGGTGTATGATGTAGGATGGTGGTTTCATTCAGGAAGTGATGTGATACTTTGGTCAGAATGTAATGTGGTGTGAAATCTCTAGTATAGTTTCCATGCTAGTTGTGATGTAGTATGGTGTGAAAGAATGTTCTTTTAATTATTCACTGTGTGCGAGATGAGATGTAGTATGCTGTGATAGGATGTTTTTTTATGTGAGTTTGGTGAGATGTAGTATGCTGTGATAGGATGTTTCTTTTATGTGAGTTTGGTGAGATGTAGAATGCCGTGACAGGATGTTTCTTTTATGTGAGTTTGATGAGATGTGGTATGGTGTGACAGGTTGTGATGTGAGATGTTTATATTGTATTGCATTATTTTTCTTATTATTAGTGCATTGTATTCAATTTCTTGACTATATGTTATTTGCCATATTGTCATTATTTTAAATGTTTCATCTAATCTATTTCACAATGCATTCGTTCCCCGTAAAGAAGGGAGATATGTTGTAACTTACGTTTACCTGCTGCTCAGCCAGAATGAGTGTGGCGTGGAATGTTGGATGGATGGAATGTTGGATGTCTGTGAGTGTCAGTTGGGTATGGGCTGGGCAGCAGGACAGCTGCTCCTGGTGGGGTTTCCCTTGTTTTCCTAGTAACTTAAATAAAAGAACTTAACCAATCTACGCTAGAAGACTGGACTTCCATTTTGTTTACAACAAGAGCCTTCTTACCTTCTCCATGATCCTCAGGATTAATAGCGACATAATAATGGAAAAAGACCACCCCTCCATAGCCATCAGTATGTCTTTTATCCTCAATTAATGTTCTCAGATTTCAGGCATTCCCGCACTATGTGCATAAAGATATCACTAGTTAATGCTCTACGGAAGCTTGGAGTTGTTTTTGCCAATTTTCCACACCTCTCTCGGATGTAGTAGGTCATGTGAAAGTAATTGATTCATATGAGCTGCAAGCAGGCTGATATGTCAGGCTCTCGGGGTGCTGTTTCCACCATTGTCCATCGTCTGGTGATCCTACATCCTTTATCAAGCTGTAGCAGAGCTTCCTAAAGCAGCCAGGGGCAGTTATTACTAAGGAGTGATGTGCACAGGAACTGATTCTGCCCACTAGTTTAATTTGCAGCTTGGAGTGCTAACAGGTCCGTCCGTTATGGTTAGTCAGGATGTCCAAGTTGCAAGTATCAAAAATTGGAATTTGTGGAGAGCAAATTCTTCCTTTAAACCTTCAAGCTATTTAATCTAGTTTCCTGCTCACAAATCCTCAAGTTTATAAATCCTTATATACTGCTATGTCCTAAGGCAAGCCAACCACGCTGAGTGGGCTAGCCAAGTACCTTGCCGAAGTGGAGTTTCTTTGGTGAGCCTGCCATCCATGCCTGCCCACCTCCGAGTCATACGCCAGTGGGTTTAATGTGACCACAGGTGATTGAGGAGTTTGGGGATCACAGTGCCACAGATAAGGCTTAAGTAAACTAGAACCTTCACACAGATCAAGCTCCAGTATTTGAGTAGGATTCTATCTATTGAAGAAAAGCCAGTCTTGACAATAATGAGTTGAACTGCCTTGTAATGTAGTTACCTGTCTGCTACAGCCAGTCACTCATCCTACACCATCTAGGCATATTTGTTGGATGGCACCCTTATTTGTCTCCTGGCCTAGAAGAGGTTACTGATACTGGACCATATTTCTGCTCCCTAACACCTGCCAAGTCCCTTTGGTATCTGGATGGAAGATCAAGGTAGACACCTCCATTGTGTAGCCCGCTGCTTCTGTGAGGCCTAAACAGCTCAGAGAACCACCTCAAAGCATAGGTGGTAAGAGCACACATTCTGTGCAGAGCAATTTTTCCTTAGAACTGCTATTTTTCACTGTGGGTTTGTTTACGTAGCTTTCCTTATTGTCCATAAATTGTTTTAAGACTACTAGAAGGCAAACCCCTTACACCCCACCCCGCCAAGAATCTAACAAGTCAAAACACCCCTGAGCCCTAAGCTGAGTTTTTAAGTGACTGTTTGACCTGTTTTGTGGTTAGAAATAGGTTTTGTAAAGTGTACGTGGCACTCAATTTTGATGAGAAAAACAAAGTTTTTACATGTGAGAAAGTAGTATTAAGAGGTTTTACATTTGGACCTCACCTACAGGTTTGAACAGGAGCTACAAAGTGTATATTGAACCGGTCTGTATCAAAGGAGATTGCATGCTTGGGAGCAGGTCACAGCTCCCTGCACACCAGTTTCTGCTTTACTGATTGGCCCACAGGACACCTGATCAGGCCTCTGCCCTCCGCTAACACCTGCTCATATCACTTAGGTTTAAGGTCACATACTCTTTAAATAGGCTTCTTATTGACTGTTGTACCTGTGTTCTGATTGGTTTCTTGGGCTAGGGATTCTATTGGACCTAGGGCTAAGGGTTTGAGTTCTGATTGGCTGATAGTGCTAGGGTTCTGATTAGTTCCTGGGGCTAGAGTTTCTATTAAAACCTATGGCTTAGGGTTGGAGTTCTGATTGGCTGATGGGGCCAGGTTTCTGATTGGTTCCTGGGCTGGGGTTTCTATTGAACTAATGGCTTAGGGTTTAGGTTATGATTAGTTGATAGAGCTATGGCTGTCATTGGTTAATAGAGCCGGGCTCACATTGGGTGTAGGGCTTAGGGCTAAGATTTTGACTGGCTAGGGTTAGGGCTCTGATTGGCCCACGGTCACATAATCACTAGAGCTATTGAACCTTAAGAATCCGATGCTGCCCTTTTTGGATTTACCAGCAACCACTTTAAGGCAAACACAATCTCGACAAACACACACTGTTCATTTACAACAAAGAAACTACATTTCAATATCGCAAAAACCACTACACACTCACACAACTCATCTATACATCCTTTCACCCATACTGCCACACAATGGCACCTAAACTCTTACACAAAACACAACTCTGGCCTATACCACTATCAAATTTACATATCACCAACATAACACAACACAAACACAAATTATACACAACCTTAATCCCTTCAAACACTTACTCCCTGTTCATACAAAACACCAGCTCTACCCTCTACTTACTCCTAACAGACCCCTTTCCATCACCACCACCTCTATAGTTAACCCTCCCTCATAGCATCCACCAACAGCACCCTCCTCCTCTTTTTGGTCAATAACACACACCAAAACAATCCTTACACTCCACTGCACCACACTTATTATTTCTTCCTGCTATCAAATGTAATACAAACACTCATAACCCCTATGGATCTCCTCTCACATACCACATACTCTCTCCTCCAATGCCCATCACCACCCCACTTACCATTCAAATTCCACTCACCAACAATACCTTACATCCAAATCCTTCATAGAAAATAACTATTCCAATATCTCATCTCACGTCAAAACCACACACACGTCATATTACATTCTGTTACAAAACAGAAACAAACATCCACTCCCATGACTATACAAAGAATACAAATCCTAAACCAACGTTAATCCAAAAATGTTCTAGCTTCACCAACACCTACCACAAACACTCCAACACAACAATACTCACACGCTCCACATCCATTGCATATTTTTTTTTTTAACAAACTTTATTGAGCCATTATTCAGAGTACATTACATTATACCAAATATTCATGGCATTTTCATTTAGGTGTAGCATTGACCCACCTTTTCCGTAAGTAAATATACATGCTTCCATCCTCGTATTGATCATTTACACAGCATAGAAATTATAATGCAATGAATGTATCAACGTGGAATCATTCATATGAATTATTAATGTCTCTAAAGTGCCTTGGCATGTATTTGTAGTTTTATTCCCTAAACTAAGTTAACTACACCCTCCCTCTCCCTCCCCCTCTTCCTGGTCTGTCCGTGTGCCACTGATGGAGCGGGTAAAATGTTTTCTTTTTATATAACCAATCCATTTATATAAGTTTATATTAAAATGATTAATAATTAATTCTAATAATTAATTGATTGATGTGATGGTACTAAACCAACCTTATTAACAAAGAAAATACACGTGGGAATGCATTCGCATGGCTAAAATTAATAAGTGAACTAAGTTGTATGCATATTAAAACGATAAGTGTTGCTTAGGCAGTGTTAATGTGATTTGCGCTTAAATAAACTAGCATTAACGGCTTTGAATGTTGCATATGGCTAGATAAATAGATACACATAAGGGTATTAGCAAGGGAATAACACTGTTTTAATCATTTCTATGTATTAATTACGATTTTGTGTTTCTTTGCTTAAAGTTGACTATTCTGGCCTACCAAAAGATGACCGCCGACTGAAACCTAACTAAAGTACATGACTTCATCATTTGAACAATGGAAAAAGGCGCCTGCACTGACTTTGTTCGTGTCCCTTGTGTGACCTATCAGACCATGCCCATGAAAACTACCCTGGGTGAGGTGCCAATGTCCCTGAACCTGAAGCTAATGTTGCAAAATTGCAAATGAACTACCGAACTCTACCGGTTACCAACGAAGAGATACAATTTGTACCTGGGAACAGTTTTTCCCATTCGCCTACTGTAAAACTTCTTCCACATGGGAAAATTGGAAAATGTTTCTTAATGTATTGAGATGTATTTGAATTCAGCCAATCATTTGTCTGGGAATTGAGAAAATGTTACGGTTATATGTAAATTTTAGTATAAATATTAGTAGTCTAGAGAGGGAAGGAGCTACACTCTATGATGCTGCTCTCGCTAGAGACCACTATTGACGGAGAATCGATGATCAGAGATCCTTATGCTGACAGAAGAGGACGGAGACTTTAGAACTTTGATGAACTTTCTGAGGACCAGTTCTGACTTAGGAAACGACAATTAGCCAGAATAGGTAAATATGACAAAAGATAATATTGCATTATTAGGATTTAACCTGCATTTAATTAGATAAAGAAAATCATTATTTGAAGAACTGTGTCGGGTGATTATTTCTTTGAAATGTTTATTGATTAATTTGAGAGTTAGAAGTCGTTAAACCAATTATCAACTAAATGATCCAATTGACCTCCTGATGGAGGAATTGTTAGGGTGATTCAATAGAAGTGGTTTCCTCTATCAAAACGAACAGCTGTAGTTTGGGATTTGATGTCCCTCTGTAGGCACGGATAGTTTGAGAAAATGCATGTTGGTGTTATGGGCCCCACCAGCACGTGATGTGTGTATGTGCGTGTGACTGAGAAATCATTCTGTCCGTGGAAGCAGGGAGAGATTTAGTAACCCGAACTGCACCACCACCACCTATTCCGTCTCATGTCCTTGAGAGATCATGTAGTCCAACCTATACCTCTGGTGTACTATGGGCCTTTCCTCATAGTCTACCCTAATTGTCGCTGGGTATGTGATAAATGGTGAATTGAATCAGGAGAGTGGATCAAGAGATGTAAGTGGGATATCCAATTGTGTGAGGTCCTTTAACCCCTTCAGTGCCACGCCCTTTCCCCCTCCTGTGCCGGGCGTTGCATTAGTGGGTGGGGTTCATGACGAGATAGTCTCGTCATGGGCACAGCGCAACTGTGCTCCATGACGAGACTATCTCGTCATGGGCACAGAAGAGGTTAACATGATGTCCCATTCCATGGAGATGGGATGTTTTCTCAACCCCCTCGCCTCCTCTTGTCTAAGTGCCACGCTCTCCGCGCTGCCCCATCTGAGTACCTCCTCTTTCCATAAATGCAGCAGGGGGCTCCTTGGGGATTGCCACCTCATTGTAATTGCTCTAATCGCCAATATAAGCGCTAGATCTAGGAAACGCAGGTGAACCTTCTGGGCTTTGGTGCGCGTATCCATTGCATAATTTAGAGCTTTCAAACATGACCCACAGACTCCACCACCACCCCTAACCCATACATCTTCCACTAAATGAAATAAACAGCATTCCACTCAACTTTGCATCACCTTGTCTATTCAACAACACAACTTCTCTACAAAAAAACACAGCCTACCAACTTATTCTTAACCACCACCTGCATACATAGACCCAACAAGATGCCTTCTAAGCTTGCTGGATGAGGATTACGATATAGATAATCAACACTATTGCTATTGTGATACACTTAATATCAACACTAATAATACACCTGGTACTAGTTCAAAGAATACTATTCACTCTTCTAGAAATTGAAGTCACACCTCCACCAAAACATCTTCTCTAGACAGTCTACTAATAGATGCCCGATCACTCTCTAAAACCAAACACCACATTTACGACCTACTTACTGATACACAACTTGACTTACTGTTCATAACTGAATCATGGTTGGGAGATGACATAGCTCCTGTATTGTATTAAGCTGTTCCTTCAGGCTATCAAACTGTTAAACCATAACGCATAGGAAAAAAAGGAGGCAGACTAGCTGTTATATTCAAGGAAACAAAGAATGTCACCAAAGCTGACAACGTTTCCATACAAGGATGTGAGACCCTCATCACCGGATGTAACCCTACACCAACTTCTTCCTGTAACTTTCTCCCTATTTACAGACCACCACACAGCAATGTAGCATTCCCAGACACCTTGCCAGACGTAGTTTCAAACCTTACGACACTACACTCCACTCTATGCATCCTTTGTGACCTAAAGATATGGTTTGACAAACCCAATATGCCCCATCCAAGAATAATTATCCCTGGACTAGACACACTGAACGTATATCAGCTCATTCACAAACCCACACATACCGTTGGACACATCTTAGATGTCATTTTTGCAAATCCAGAACTAGTTGCTTTTCAAATGATTACTCCAGTCACATGGTCAGACCACCATCTGGTAGCTTTCCCACACAAAAAACCAACAAATCACCACACGTAAGCCCACCTTTAACCAACCATATATCGACAGTAGAACCAACTAAATTTTTTAATTCTTGGAAACACAATTAACAAATTAAGTTCAAAGACTCCATTAGTGGCTCCAAGAAGATTTTGACATTCTAATACCACTAAGAACAACAAATCAGGACAAAACAAAACAAACACCATGGATTAATGCAGAACTAAAAAAGATAAAGCAATATATTACAAAGCTGCAATGCACCTGGCTCAAAACAAATAACAATCAAGACATACTTCACCTACACAAACTTAACAGAATATACAAGTCAATGATCAAAAAAGCCCAAAAAGGTACTAATAAAACAGAATTCTAAATGCCAAATGTGCAAAAAAAGATTTTTTTAAATTTCTCCCTGAATTTCATAAACCTAATTGCAACGAAGGAGCTCATCCCATTTTTCAAGAATTTACTGACAAACTGGCAAATCATTAAACAACAAAAGCAGACATGTTTTTTGTTTTAATAGAGTTTTATATAGCGCGAACTTGACCCGAATCGGGTATCAGAGCACCTTACATAGCACCAGTTGCGTTACATTAGGACACATTCATTTTTGTTAGGCATGGGGAGATTAAGTGATTTGCCCAGAATCACAGGATGTTCAGCGTCATTGCTGAGACTCGAACCCAGCTCCCCAGAGTCGAGGTCGACCGCCCTAGCCGTTAGGCCAACTCCTCTCCCCTCGTTGGTCTACTACTTAAAACAAAGGAAAACCACCGGCACCACCCCATTCCCATCAATCCGCTCCATTAGTAGGCTAACCCAGCCTTTACATTCCTTCATACAACTATCAGAAAGTGAATTTATTGATCTTGTCAAAGCAAGCAGGCCAGCCGGTTGCCCTTCTGAGCCTTTTCCAGCTCAAATCTTTAAGAACATTCTTTTAACTACCTCTGCTGACACCCCTTTTACAACAATCAACAATAATTTGGTACCTACAGGTTTTCCAGAGGATTTAAAAAAGATAGATATGCGCCCATTATTAAAGAAAATAAGCCTGGACCTGCATCACCCAAACAATTACAGACCAATTACAAATAGACCATTCCTGAGAAAACTGACAGACAGAGCAGCATTGACCCAGATGTCACAATTCTTCGAAGATAACTCCATGATTTTTGACTTCCAAACTGGATTCTTTCCAGCAATAGGCACAGAATCTGCCCTCATCGCCATCTGGGATTACCATAAAAACCCAGTAGACAGGAACAGGGGTGCCGCACTACTTCGCTTGGACCTTTCAGCTGCCTTTGACACCATTCCACGCACGTGATAATTGGAAAATTATGACCCACTCTGCACCTGACCTGAAAATTTGAGACCACCTCCGAAAGTATCCAAGGAATTACAAAACCTCAGAATTACCATGGACTCCAAGCTATCAATGGCTGCAGCGAAGGATAAGCTAGCAAGATCAAGCTATGTTACTGAGAAAAAACTCAGTAACACATCTTTCCCCACCTAGGATTTCCACACAGGGTCCAAGCCACCATCTCTCTTGTACTGTAAACTTGATTATACTGTTGGCCTCTACCACAGATCATCTGGAACAACTATGAAAAGACTACAATGAATTCAGAACTCTGCTGCCAGACTACTTCTACGTATAAAATCACAAGCCCACATCTCTCCTGACTTGAGGTCCCTACTTTGGTTACTGGTTGTTAGAAGATCTACCTTCAAGATGCTTTGCATCACCCACAAAGCAATACATGGAACAGGACCTCTTTTCATCAGGAATAAAATCACCAATTACATACAACAAAGGAACCTCCACTCCAGATTGGCACCTCGCCTCAAAACCCCAACATACAAGAAAATACACATTGGTGGTACATCTTTCTCTGTTTAAGGAGCAAAAGTATGGAATCCTATCTTCAGAAGAACATGCAAGAGTTGGCTCTTTCATACATAACCACCATACTCAAAACACATATGTAAAGCATATGCATGTGCATGTAAACATGTACAATTCAATTATATGTATATATTTAGATATGTGTAGTTCTTAGTACAAATATATATACTACTTATGATTTAAAATATATATATATTCTTATAGGTCTGCTTAACAAATGTATATATTACATCTGTAAAATCATCTTTACCAACGTAGGGTAACACTGCTCCCAAATCTTCCTCATAGATTTCAACCTTCATTAAGACGACCATAATGACCGCTCAGTTATTAGCCTAAAAACCCTCCTAGCGGACCGCAACTTGAACCAAATCTGTGACAGTCCTACGCACAACATTGGTGCAACCCTGGATCTAGTCAATGCTAGAGCAAACTCCATCAAACTTTAATCTATCATTCCATGTGGCTGGACTGACAACCACCGCATCACCTTCCTCATCACCGAACCAACGAGGACACATGAACACTAGCCTAAGAAACCCAAGCAGTAGAACAGGAACACTTGTGCCATAAACCTCAATGATTTGACAACCCTCAGCAACAACTTACTTCCTCTTCCACCCGACATGTCAGATGTCCACAACCTTACAGACCACTATAACAACTACATGACGAGCATCCTTGACAAAGTTGCACCCTTACAGCTAAAAAGACTGTGGGGAATATTTACAAGGGCCATATCTTCGCTTTTTTGGCTTCTAAAGACAAAAAAGCGGAGATAAAAATATCGCCCTATTTACAAGAGGGTGATAACATGCATTAACGCATGTTAGCACCCTTTTACCCGACGCCTCCCTCTGCATCTCTAATGAGATGCAAAGTGGGCGTCACTGGGCAGTACAACCTTGTAAATATCGCTGATGTACAC
This sequence comes from Triturus cristatus, assembly GCF_964204655.1. Classification (NCBI taxonomy): domain Eukaryota; kingdom Metazoa; phylum Chordata; class Amphibia; order Caudata; family Salamandridae; genus Triturus; species Triturus cristatus. Next base: position 888,117,025 of record NC_140594.1, read on the forward strand.
ATCGCGATATTTACAAGGCTGCCCACGCATTTTAGCAGACGTTAGTTTTTGGAGAAAACAGCTGTTTTCTCCAAAAACTAACGTCTGCTAAAATGCAGACTTAGCTATACTTACCATTGGGGGTGGATTATGCTGATACGAGTCGTATCAGCAAAGTTATCGCCGTTTTCCATGGAACATCGCTGGAAAACCAGCGATGTTCCATGGAAAACATCGCTATCGCTGGGAAATTATCGACATTGCGCTATGTGTTAATACAACGCTAGCATGGCTATAATTTCCTGCGATAGCCAGCGATAACATTTTTCTCGCTAAGAGCGGCCAGCGATAATTATCACTGCCGCTTGTTAATATGCCCCTGTGTTCCAAAGAGTTCAAACCATAGTACAATGGGAGCCTAAATGAACAAAGACACCAAGCTATCACGGACTCACCTTCAAAAACAACGCGTCATGGAACACTTTCAAAACCATTGATGAAAACGCCATTCTAAAGATCGTAACAACACTTACACCATCAAATCACTTGTGTGACCCTCTACCAGCCAATATCTTCAATTAGATCAAAACTACTCTAATACCTCTTTGGACTAAGATAGTGAATGCTTCACTAATTCAAGGAGCTCTACCAGACCGCCTAAAATCAGTGAAGGTAACCCCCATTCTTAAAATCCCATAGCAGATCACATAATCTCAAATAACTTCTGTCCAATATCCACCATTCCCTCCCTGGCAAAGCTACTTGAGAAATACATCCATTCCCAACTATGCAACCACATAGCTCAATTCCACCTTATTGACCGAATCTAATCCGGAGTCTGTCAGGTCCACAGCACAGAAACAGTCCTTACACACATTGTTGATGACATGCTCAGATTACTAAATCAAAATGAATCCTGCCTCCTAAGCATCCTAAACCTATCTTCAGCCTTTGATTTGATCAAACATAACAGCCTCCTGGACTTATTTGAACACAGAATGGGTTTATCAGGGGTTGTCCTGAAGTGGTTCAACTTGTTCCTAGACAACAGAACTCAAAGAATCAAGGTTAACCAATCTCTGCCCACTACCACTCCGGTCACCTTTGGGGTCCATCAGGGGTCCTTCTCATCACCTACTCTCTTTAACATGTTAATGGAGCCCTGAACTGAAATTCTGATATTTTCCAATGTAGAATACCACATGTATGCAGATGATACCAAACTATACTTAAAAGAATCGTCCCCTGATGATATCTGATTACTCAACACAACTTTGCAACAAAAAAAAAAACTGGCTGCCCAGAAACCATCTCAAACCCAACATGCTCAAAACCAAATTCCTCCTAATTGCCCACCAAAAACATACATCGACATTGAAAACTGGATGAAACATTTAAGAGCCTTCAACTGCCTACCACACATTATAGATTCCAGAAGATCACTGGCAATAACAGCCTTGAACTGCCTACCACACATTATAGATTCCAAAAGATCACTGGGAATAACACTCAACAAGAATCTCACCATGCAGGAACACATCAGCTCAGCCATCAGAGGAGCAAACTTTCATATGAACATTCTAAGAAAACTAAAACCCTTCCTCTCCTCCGACGACCTCAAAACAGCTGTGCAAGCACTTAAGATCCCCAGATTAGACTATAGGAATACAGCTCTATGTGGTTTGTCGAGATCTAGATTGGCTCTACTAGGGACATCCCTCAACTCGGCTGCAAGGCTCATCCCTGGATCTAAAAGTAACAACCAAATGACTCCTGATCTGAAGGTACTAAACTGGCTCCCTTCTGAGGCAAGAATACAGATGAAAATTGCTTGCATGACACATAAAGCCTTGCACTTCAACACACCAAAGTATATAGCCAATTACCTGGAATTGTCAGGTGCTGGCTGACCATCAAGAAGCACCAGTACCTTACTATTGAAACGTCAAAACATTTGCAAAAAGAAAACCTACAACTGTACTTTCTCTGAGCTAGCACCAATAATCTGTTACTCATAGCCCCCAGAAGTGAGAGTGAACCCTTCAAGCACATCCTTCAAAAAAGAAATCAAATAGTTTTTAATGAACAAACCTCTACCCTGACACCAACAATTCATTTATCCCCGTACTGGTTTCAAACAGTTCACCAGCCAGGGTCTGCACTCACCGCTACGTCCTGATGTTTAACTCACTCCTTTTACTGATCTATAATGGATACTGACAGCATTTATATTTCTTGTTTTCTTGTTTCTACTTACATTTATGTTTCTAGGTTATCCTGCATTCAACTTGTGGAAGCATTTGTAAAGCACTCTGATAGCCTTCCAGGGTCTAGTTCGCACTGTATAATACTTTATAAATACATAAATAAACCAGAATCTCACTTCACCCAAACCCACCCTACTAGAATCCCTCTTCACCTTAGTGTCAGCCTCACCTGCCATTCACCTATACTTCAATCTCTCACCAATTTGATGTCTACATCTACCTCCTCCCCTTGTCACTGCAACCACAATTTGGCTTTATGATTACCTCTACCTCAACCTTTCTTACCTCATCCTCACATCTAATCACTGTTGCCTCACCACCTCAACTGTAATTACAACCACATCCTTCCTTGCACTTACCTACACCTTAAGACCCCCATCCTGAACTGAACCTTGACTTCACACCCACTCATTTTTGTCTCGGACTCAGCCCCTCACCTTAACCTCACTTCGGCCCAGCGCCCCCAAAATGATAGCACCTCAACATCTACCTCCTCTCAAATGTATGTTAATCTCACTTCCACCTCAACTCAATCTTACTTCAAAACAACCTGACCTCTGCAAATGTTACCCTTGCCTCAAACTCACATCCACTTTATCATAAACTCTCTCTCCTTATTCTCATCTCGTCCTCCACATCAACTCACATCATTCTCACCTCAACTTCAAACTCGATACTTTGCTTCATCTCAACCTCACTCTCTCCTCACACAATCATTCTCTCTAATTTCAATTTTACCATACTATCACGTCAATGTAACTGCTAGCCACATCAACCTGCTCAACTGAACTGAACTTCATGTTTATGCACCTGGAAGATTGACTGAATGTCACCAAAATGTCACCTCAGCCCAACTCACTAAAACTACCACAAACTCACCAATCTGTCCCCTCAACTTGAATGGTTCTCACTTTACATTTCCCTTAACTTTAGACTAACTTGAACCTCACCATATCTCAACTGCAAATTCACCTCAACTTCCCCTCAACTTTCTCTTACCCTTACCTCTTCTTACCTCAGCTTTGCCTTAACATCACTTCAAACTTATCTAAAATTCAAATGCACTTAACCTGATCTAACCACACCTTTCTAACCTCACATCAACTACAATCGCAGCTAAATCTAATTTCAACGTCAGTTTCAACAACACCTCAAGTTTATAGCATATAAATCTCACCAACCCTTCAAATCAACTTCAACGCTCAAACTCACTTCACCCTTTTCTTACTTAAACCTCATGTAATGCTCCTTTCAACCTAGTTCCACATCACCATAATCTCCCCTTAACCAAACTCAAATCAACCCCCAGCCTCACTTCAATTTCACCATAATATATTCTTAACCTCATAAAAACCTCATCTCATTACAGCCAAACCACTCCTCCTTGAATTACAGCAATATGAATGAAGCCAACAATGATCAAGAAAAACAAGAGTACATCATTTGGTACTGTTCTGCAAATTAATAAACTTTGAACAGGCTTGCCTTCAAATCTGTGACCTAATTCACAAAGTTGTTTATGTGACTGTATGTGCCTTGTTCCCAGCTGACAATCAAGGGATGAAATGAACACTTGAACTAATCTCTGGAAGTATACTACTGAAATATCGATTTTTACCTATTGCGCAACAAAATAAATCATAGTCTTAATATCGACTACAAAAATATTGTGAAGTTAAGAATAAATAGAGAAGTGTAAAATTACTGTATTTAATATACTTATATCTGATGAAATATATGTTTTCAAGTTGCGCAGATGTGGAGTTAAGAATATTAAACCTATACTTACCTAAACAGAAACACAATGTTTTTGTTCATCTGCAATATTTATGTAGCACAATCTTTTTGTGCTTGATACTCTGACATAAAGCCCACTGGCAATCATTGGGCACTGCATTCCAGTCCATCGTTTTCACCATCTATGACACTCATATGCACTTTGGTCTCGGTCTTGCCACTATAGAAACAGTCCAGCCCGTACTACCATGGCCAGGTCCCATCTAGACGGGAACACAAGCAACCCTGGACCAGCCCACTTGAGCCTCATCAATGAGTGCAGCTTGATTGAGGTGGCACAGTGATCATGGGAATGCAGTACTGGGTAACTACTAGTAGATGAGTTTAATACACGTGCTACCCCTTTACTTTATCGTTTTTTCTAACCTATGTCCAACTCAGGCATGGCATAGTTTCACATTGTGGGAGGTCAGTCACATTTGCTGAATACAACGCTTTGTGAATAAGTCCATCAGTGTGTCCCTCTTTTGTTTTCACTGCTCTTGGCCACTCTTTTTAACACTCTAATTGTGTGAAAAAGGAGCTTTCATTGTTCTACCCCTTTCCACTTGAATCTGCTCTCAATAGATATTCACATAAGCGCAAAATGTGCATAATCAGTGCATGTTGCACCTGTGCATCTTGTTATTTTTCCTGTGTGTGGGTTGTGTGTGTTTTACTCACACATAAACCACGCTATGTTATAAGTGCAAGGCTTTTTGCAATGACAAAAGCTTTGTCTTTAACACAGAAGGGAATTCCAGAGCAGCCTTCTACTGGAATACTGACCAGGGCCAGGCAAATGCTTAACAAACATCAGCAGTCTGATTCACGACCTTTACGCCCTCATTACAAGCAACCCATTGTTTTTCGATCAGGTGTTTGCATAGGAATGGATGTTACGCCCTGTACTAGGGAATATCAAACGCCAATGTATCGGCAAGAGGGCCATCCTTCAGGAGCCCTGATCCCTGCAGGCTAGTTTCTTTTGTATCTTGAGTGCCACAACACAGGTAGATAGATATAAAGTGATGCAGTGGGGCTCCCTGTCCTGCTGCACTCTTTTACAAGCCACGTGCTTGTTGGTTTTTCAGGCACCTAGTTTTACCGTGGATGTGTGCGTGGGCAGATAAAGCGGTCATTGTTGGTCAGGACAGGGTCGAACTGGCCATAGCGGGCACCAAGTGTTTCCCTGGTGGGCCAGAGGGGTGGAGGCCGGTTTTGTGGCCGTGGGGGCCGGTTTTTGTCATTGGGGGCCGGTTCCTAGCCCATTTTGTAATACAGATGGCACTGGCGCACATGTAGCCCCAGGCTAGCCAAAAGGGTTGTTCCCATTTTTGCATTACACTGGCTGCCATGCCCCAGAGAGCTAAGTTTAAGGTACTGTGCCATGCACATAAAGCACTACATGAGACTGGACCTATAATCTTCCACGACAGAGTAGAACTTTGTTTGCCTTCACGAGAGCTGAGATCCCGTCATCTTGCACTAGCAAAAACGAGGTGAATAAAGAATGTCAGAGCGGCAGGTTGCCCTTACTCGTATCAGGGAGCCGTACTATGGAATAAATTACCATTAGACTTGTGCCGGAAAAAGATAAAAGCATGGTTGTTTAGGACATAATGCTTTTGGGGTACTCACTAATGAATGCCGTCAGAAAGGGATTCTACCGCAGTGATATCCCACTGGGATGAGTGCTGCGCTCTAAAAAAACTGTAAATAAATAAATAAAGGGGTGTTCCCATTTTTGTATGCGCCCACCTGTAGGGGGATCGATGTACCCCTTCAGAGTGCAGGCCATGTGCTGCCTGCGCTGAAAAAGACAGACAGCTGCTTCAATCAGCCAGTTCACATTTCTCTAATGCGCTGCACCCAGGACATCGTGAGTTTGCGGCGGCCCTGGGGGCAGCACATTATCAGTAATAGGGTACACTGTCTTAGTTTGTGAGAGGCACATCAGTTAAAGTTGTACCCTAGGACAAACCGGGGCAGTGAGCCCTTATTGTAATACGGCCCCTGGTGAGCAACATTGAGCTGCTCTCATTTCATCACCAAAACATGCCAAGGAGTGGACAGGAAAGTAGAAGGTTAAAGAAATTATGAGTTGATACACTCCAGCATAAGAAACAAGCATTTGCAATGCTATAGGTCTCGCATTACTGATGGTTTGAGGTATTGGTGTTGCAAATAATAATGCAACACCAATAGCTCATACTCTCAGTAATGCGAGACCTAGTGCATTGCAAATAAACGCATAGTGAGCCAAGAACCAGCATTGTATGCAGTACTGCAAGCTGCTCCTAGACCTCCCTGGTGAGCAAGGCACCAGTACTGCATGTCTAGGTGCAGTACCGCAAGCTGTTCCTAGAGGTCCCTAGTGAGCAAGGCACCAGCCCTGCTTGTCTAGGTGCAGCACCGCAAGCTGCTCCTAGAGGTCCCTAGTGAACATCATAAACTTTGAAGATATGTTAAATCCACCCTACCCATAATGCATTGCATGCAAGAAAGTACAACAAGTACATTCATATAGCTATGTCCATATATACAATTAGTAGCTTTGAAATGTGACAAAAGAATTATATTAATTCCACATTAGGTTAGGTTGTACTCTACGTGGAGCTGATGAAGGGAAATTTACAGAAGGTCTAATATAAATGTGAGTTGTGGTAGGTGCAGTACTGCAAGCTGCACCTAGAGGTCACTAGTGAGCATTATAAACTTTTGGTCACATATGGTACTCCCATAATGCATTGTATGCAAAAGAGTGCCACAAGTGCATTCAAATACCTTTGTCCATATATAAAATGTATAGCTTTAAAATGTGACAAAACAATTATTATATTAATTCCGGATTAGGTTGTATTTTATGTGAAGCTGATGAAGGGAAACTTATAGAGGGTCTAAAATAGATGTGTAGGCGCAGTACCGCCTAGAGGTCCCTAGTGAGCATCAAACTTTTGGTCACAAATGGTACTCCTCTAATGCAGTGCATGCAAGACAATACCAGAGTACATTCAAATAGCTATGTCCATATATACAATTAATAGCTTTTGCATGTGAAAAAAAATTATTATATTAATTCCAATTAGGTTGTACTCTAGATTAGGTTGTACTCCATGTAAACCTGCTGAAGGGAAGCCTAGAGGTCCCCAGTGAGCATCACACTTTTGGTCGCATATGGTCCTCCCATAATGCATTGCATGCAAGACAGTACCAGAGTACATTCAAATAGCTATGTCCATATTTACAATTAGTAGCTTTGAAATGTGATAAGATAATTATTATATTAATTCTGGATTAGGTTGTACTTTATGTGGAGCTAATGAAGGGACATTTATAGGAGGTCTAGTATAGATGTGTAGGTACAGTACCGTAAGCTGCGCCTAGAGGTCCCTAGTGAGCATCAAACTTTTGGTCACATATGGTACTCCCCTAATGCATTGCATGCAACAGTACCATGAGTACATTCAAATAGCTAATTCAAATAGCTATGTACATATATACAATAGCTTTGAAATGTAACAAAACAATTATTACATTAATTTCGATTAGGTTGTACTCTATGTGGAGCTGATGAAGGGAAATTTATAGAAGGTCTAATATAAATGTGAGATGTGTAGGTGCAGTACCGCAAGCTGCGCCTAGAGGTCCCGAGTGAGCATCCTAAACTTTGATAATATGGTAAATCCACCCTACCCATAATGCCTTGCACACAAGACAGTACCACAGTACATACAATATATACAATTAGTATCTTTGAATTGTGACAAAAGAATTATTATAATAATTCCGTATTGTTCTTTATGTGGAGGTGATGAAGGGAAATTTATAGATGGTCTAAAAAAGATGTGTAGGCGCAATACTGCATGCTGCACCTAGAGGTCCCTAGTGAGCATCAAACTTTTGGTCACATATGGTACTCCCCTAATGCATTGCATGCAAGACAGTACCACAAGTACATTCAAACAGCTTTGTCCATATATACAATTAATAGCTTTAAAAAGTGACAAACAAATTATTATATTAATTCCAATTAGGTTGTACTCTAGAGTAGGTTTTACTCTGTGTGGACTTGATGAAGGGCAGCCTAGAGGTCCCTAGTGAGAATCAAACTTTTGGTCACATATGGTACTCCCCTACTGCATTGAATGCAAGACAGTACCACAAGTAGATTCAAATAGATATGTCCATATATACATTTAATGATAGCTTTGAAATGTGACAAAACAAATATTATATTTGTATATTGATTAGGTTGTACTCTATGTGGAGCTGATGAAGGGAAATTTATTGAAGGTCTATTATAAATGTGAGATGTGTAGGTGCAGTACCGCATGCTGGGCCTAGAGGTACCTAGTGAGCATGATAGATTTTGAAGATATGGTAAATCCACCCTACCCATAATGCATTTCGCGCAAGACAGTACCACAGTACATTCAATATAAGCAATTAATAGCTTTGAAATGTGACAAAAGAATTATTATATTAATTCCAGATTAGGTTTTACTCTATGTTGAGCTGATGAAGGGAAATGTATAGAAGGTCTAATATAAATGTGAGATGTGCTAGTGAGTAAAGTAACCACTGCTAACCTTGTTTAGGACCAAATCATTGTCCTGTCTGAAGGCATTTAAAGAAATAGTGCCTCGAAGTTGTAATTAAAAGCTAGGGTGTAACAACATAGGGGATTTCTCATGGGAGGTTACAAAAAGAGACAGGGAGATACTAAGGCGGGACCACAAAGCTTAATAACCAATGAAAAGCCACCATTTACAAAGGGCAGGAGCCAATTAAGATGGACGGGAAGTAGGCAGAGCTTTATGCACATATCATGAATACAGCATGTCTCGAAGAGACAGCGCAAGCGCTGCCTAGGCGAGACCCAAAAAGGAAAGAGACACTTACTTCAGAGAAGGGAAGATACAATGGAGATTAAAGTGCAGGTGAGGGAGGGGACCACAGGGACCGCCACCTCCCTGGGGCTAATTCAGACAAATGCGAGGGAGCCACGTGCCCCCCATAGTCCTAGGGACTGTCCCCTCCCCGGGGCTATATTAAGTAATGATGTGTGGGGGGCTACGGCTCCCCCACCCAGACCTGGAGACCACCACCCCCAGAGCAACTCTGTTAAATTACATATGACAGCCGCGCGGCCCTCACAGCCCCACGAACACCAACCTGTGAATTAATTCATGTAGAGGGGGGCGCCGGCCTCCTTCGTGGATGGCCCTGGGGACTGCCACCCCTCAGGGCCGGCTCCAGCACTGTCCCGGGGTGCCCACCCCCGGGACATTGCAGTTTGCTATGGCAGGGCGGGAGCACTGCTCCCACTATGCCACAGCAAATCAGCTCTGCTTTCAGCAAGCAAGAGCAGAATATACTTTTGCTTGCTGAAAGCAGAGCAGTGTCTGTTTCCCTGCTCGCTGTATTGCAAGCTGGAAAAGACACACTTTGCTGTGGGACCCAGGGAGCTGCGTGTCAGCAGCTCCCTTGATCCCAAAGCAATGCGGCTCCCGCTGGAGGCGGGGTGCTGGCAGGGATCGCGGGGGTGTTCAGGCTCCCCCTTTGGTCCTCAACGAAGTGACCTGGCCCTGGGGATGAGGTCCCCAGGGTCGAAGTTGGCCCAGGGAGGGGGGCTGAGCAGGCCCCCCTCCCTAATTAAAATCTATATATATTGAGGCCTTGCCTGAGGGATGTGGTCCCCGGGACCTAAATCGGCCTAGAGAGGGGGGCCTCGTGGCCCTCCTCCCTTTCTTTTATAATTATTTTTATAATTTAAAATAATTTTTAAAAGAAAGGCCAGGCCCTGGGGGATGGAGTCCATGGTGTTGAAATCGGCCCGGGAGGAGGGTCCATGAGGCCCCTCTTCCTAAAAAATAGAAAAGGAAAAAAAAACTGGCAACTCGCCGGAAGTCTCACCCCTTTCTCCACCACTCTGCTAAGGCGCCTTCTGACATGCTGCTGTTTGGGGAATGAAGTTCCCTTTGCTGGTGACAGTCTTTAGGGGCCAACAAGTACCCCTGTTACCTCCAGTAAGCCCCACAGAGTGGGATTGCTCAGAGGTGGTCAGAGGCCAAGCACCCTTTCTCCACTACTCTGCAAACACGCCTCTCGGCACACTGCTGGTGGGGGGATGAGGTCCCCTTGCCTCCTGAGGGCATAAGGACTAAAGTGGACTTCTTACCCCAACCAGGAGTGTACCAGGAGGCACGTTTGCAGAGTGGTAGGAAAAGGAGGCGTGGCCTCCGAACACCTCTCCACAATCCAGCTGTGTGGGTCTCACTGGAGTTAACAGGAGGGCTAGTTGGCTCCCAAGGAGGGCTTGTTGCCCCCATGGACCCTCAAGGGAACTTCAACCACCAACTAGTAGAGCACCAGGAGACGCTTTTGCAGAGTGGTGGAGAAAGGGGGCGTGGTCACTAAAAACCTCTCAGCAAACCCACTGTGTGGGACTTTTCTGGAGGTAACAGGAGGGGTAGTTGGCCCCAAGGACCCTCAATAGCCAAGGGGACCTCAACCTCCTACTAGTAGTACACCAGGGAGTGCGTTTGCAGAGTGGTGGAGAAAGGGGGCGTGGCCTCCTACCAGATCTCATCAATTCCACTGTGTGGGACTTACGGGAGGTAACAGGAGGGGTAGTTGTCCCCCAAGGACGTCCTTGGGAGCCATCTACCCCTCCTGTTATCTCCAGTAAGTCCTACACAGCGGGATTTCTAAGAGGTCTTCGAAGGCCATGCCCCCTTTCTCCACCACTCTGCAAGTGGGGCTCGTGGTGCACTACTGGTTAGGGCATGAAGTCCACTTCACTCCTGAAGGGCCTTGGGGGCCAAGAAGCTCTCCTGGGATCTCCTGTAAGTCCTACACGGTAGGATTCCTGAGACCTGGTCAGAGACACTGCCCTCTTTCTCCACCACTCTCCAATTGCGACTACTAGTTAAAAGACCAAAGAAATTTGCACACAAAAAACAAAGGATACAGGGACGTTATAGTTAGTAAATAGAATTGAAAAAACCTTAGAAATTCACTGAAAAAACCATAAGGTTACAGAGACATTATAGTTAGGCTCAGGTTTCACTCGTACAAAACCAGAGAAATTCAGCAGTTATACTTGGCTGACCTAACTATAACTTGCGCCACCGCAATACATTGCTTATGACCTCACATATTACATCACTCATGACGTGGTCAGTGACATCACTCATGACATCTGAAATGACATCACAAATGATATCACTGATGACATCATCCAGTGACTGTGAGTGTTTTTCAAACGTTTATGAGTGTTAAATATATATATATACCATGGTGTACTGATGAATCAGTGGTAGATCCGCGGGTCCGCGGAAAAAGTACCAAATTGGTCTTCTGCACAGGAAACATGTAAACAGTTAAAAAATAGTGACCATTTACAAGTGGTATAACAAAAATAAAAGCTGAAAGAAAGTCTGTGATTTGCTAAGTACCAGAGTATGAGTGAAAGCACAGTGGGAAGGGTAGCCATTATTGCTACTTTTGTACTGAGAGTGGAGCAGGATTGTCATATTTCTGACTTGAGAATTGCAGTGAAAAACATATTTTTTTTAAAGTTGGACAAGAGCAAAGAGATTTTACAGGTATGTTAACTAGATTATACTGTAAAAAAGTATATTAAAACAAATTATGAGTGTATATAAGCTGATTGAAAATGTGTAGTTTCTAGACACTAAAGTAAAAGACAAAATAGAAGGGAGGTTAGATGAGAAAATTAACTAAAAATATAGTGAGCAGCAAATGAGGAAGAGGAATTGCTTTGCTGATAATATCGTTATTTTATTAAGCCAGTCTGAATGGATGTGTTTGAAATTAGATGTGGGTGCTTGTTTATAGTATGTAATGCAATAGTATGTAATTTGCACCCACTCACACAGACAGGTAGGCACTTACACACCCAATTACAGCCCCACAAAAGTCCTTATATACCCACCAGTCATATAGCCAGACAGTGATTGACACCCTCAGTCACACACACATAAAAGCATTCACACACATTTACTCTCCAATACCTCCACTTACATAGTAATTGACCCCCATACAGACACTGTCACACCCACTCACACAACTATAAAGCCATTCATGTACCCAGCACTCAGACTGTCAGTTAAACACTACCATACACACGCATACACCCAGTTATACACCCAGTCACCCATCCATACAGCCACTCACAAGCCTATTTACAAAATCATACAGCCATTCACACACCAAGTCAGACAGCAGCAGAGTCACTTAAACATCTACTCACACACCCACACAGCACTTATGTATCAATTACTAACAGATCCACTTGCACCCACCATTAAACACCCAAGCACCCAGCAACACACCCAGTTACCAATCTGTAAAGCCACTTACATACCCATGTAGACACCCACACAGTCACATACCCACACAGCTACTTACACATCCAGTGATACACCCACAGAGACACTGAAACACTCACTCACGTGTCCACTCAACCACTCACACACTCAGTCACCCACCTGTACAGTTACTCATACACCCATTTATGCACCCATACTCAGACAATTACACAGCCTCTTACACACTGGCATAACCACTTATGTAGCTAATCACTTGCTTATAGCTTGTAATCTAATAGTATGTACCGTAAAGTTACATGTATTCTATATTTTCTTTTCAGATATCTACTTGTGTTCAAAGAGGAATGGAAGCTGGAACGGTGAGGTGAAAAATATTGTAACAATTATGCCTGTTGACAGCATTCATAAACTGGGCAACAGATGACATTTTTAGTGCAACTGGCAATTGGCATTTGCCACAATGCGTCACCATGTCTTGCTGTTTTAGTGAAACAATGGGGATGGTAACATTCTGGTTGGGTGGTAAGTGTCCCACAGATGGTCCGGCTGCTGATGATGATGCACCACCTTCCTTTGCTCTCACCATCCTTTCATATGTCATTGTATGTAAGTTTTTCAGATGTGTCAACATAGAGGATGTGAATACTTCTTCCTCGTACCTCTCAACAATTTTATGCTGCATATATTGCATTGGACAATTTTTACAACAACTTTCTTTTCTCCTAAAGGGATGGTAAAATATTTCCAAACATCGGAGGACTTCTTTGGAGGTGGTAAGTCTTCTTCTTCTTCGTTCTGCTCTTCCCTTTCTCTTTCATCTTCAGCAAAACAGTTCAGCACAGAGTTTGTGGAATTCAGTAACTTCACATTCTGCGGAGAATGCAGAGATACCGATAAACTCCACACTCAACAACAGAGTGGAATTGTTTTGTGCTGTAGGTGAGCGCGATTGAGCATGAGTGACCGCGGCTGCATCAAGTAGTGCGCCAGGAGGCCCCTTTTCAGAGTGGTTGAGAAAGGGGGGGACTCTGATGACGTCATAGCAATCCCACTGTGCGGAACTTACTTGTGGCAACAATAGGCATTTTTGGCCCCATAGACCCTCTGCAGCCAAAGGGACTTCATCCCCCAACCAGTAGTGCACCTGGAGGCCTCTTTGCAGAGTGGTTGAGAAAGGGGGCAGGGCCTCCATTGATGTCTCAGCAATCCAGCTGTGGGGGACTTACTTGGCGCCACATTAGGGGCTCTTGGCCCTCAACGACCCTCAGCAGTCAAGGGGACTTCATCCCCCAACCAGTACTGCGCAAGGAGGCTCATTTGCAAAGTGGTTCAGAAAGGGGCAGGCCTCCGACATCTCAGCAATCCGGCTGTGGGGGACTTACTTGTGGGAACAATAGGGGTTCTTGGCCTCAACAACAATAAGCAGCCAAGGAGACTTCACCGCCCAAAGAGCAGTGCACCAGGAGGACTCTTAGCAGAGTGGTTGAGAAAGGGGGCGGACCCTCCAATAACATCTCAGAAGTCCTGCTGTGCGGGACTTACTTGTCTCAATATTAGGGGTTTTTGGCCCCCAACGACCCTAAGCAGCCAACGAGACTTCATCCCCCAGGCAGTAGTGCACCAGGAGGCCCTGTTGCAGAGTGGTTGAGAAAGGAGGTGGGGCCTCCGACAACGTCTCAGCAATCCAGCTGTGGGGGACTTACTTGTGGCAGCAATAGGGGTTCTTGCCCCCCAACGACCGTCATCAGCCAAGGGGACTTGATCCCCCAACCAGTATTGCACCAGGAGGACCCTTTGCAGAGTGGTTGAGAAAGTCGGCGCGCCTCCGATGACGTCTCAGCCGTCCTGCTGTGCGGAGACTTAATTGTCGCAACAATATGGGTTCTTGGACCCCAACGATCCTCAGCAGCAAAGAAGACTTTATCTCCCAGCCAGTAGTGCATCAGTACTTTGCAGAGTGGTTGAGAAACAGCGTAGGGCCTTCGACACCTTCTCTGCAATCCGGCTGTGGGGGACTTACTTTTCGCAACAATAGTTGTTCTAGGCCCCCAACGACCCTCAGCAGCCAAGTGGACTTCATTCCCCAATGAGTAGCACACTGGGAGGCCCCTTTGCACAGTGGTTGAGAAAGGGGGCGGGGGCTCCTACAATGTCTCAGCAATCCAGCTGTGGGGGACTTACTTGTGGCAACAATAAGCGTTCTTGGCCCCCAACGACCCTCAGCAGCCAAGGGGACTTCATCTCCCAACTAGTAATGCACCAGCAGGCCCCTTTGCAGAGTGGGTGAAAAAGGGGGCGGGACCTCTGACGACTTCTTAGCAATCCCACGGTGGGAGACTTACTTATCGCACTGATAGGGGTAGCAGGAGCAGGCCCTGGAAGGTGGCGGTCCCCAGGCCATAAATGGTGCCACAAGGGTGCCAGGCGGCCCCCCTCTGTCACAAAACTTTGCACCAGGGAGGTGATGGTCCTCAGAGACAGGGGTCCACAACGGTCCCCCTACATTAATTTATTTCAGCCCAGGGAGGTAGTGGTTTCTGGGCTGCTGGGAGGCCACGCGCCACCCCCCTGAAATTCAATGAATTGCCCCAGAGAGGTGGCGGTCCCTCAGGCTGCCGGTGGGTTGTGTAGGCTGTTGCATATTGCCTTGGGAAGGTATCGGTCCCAGGGGCTGCGGGGGGCGCGTGGGCCCCTGCATTAATTTAACTTGATCTGCCCCAGGGAGGTGGCAGTCCCCCAAGCGTGGGAGGACTCTGCGGGCCTGCCACCATACATTTTTTATAGTGGAGTATAGGAGGTGGCAGTCCCCGGGGCTTTCATAAGCCCTCTCTGTGCGACCAACTCCTTTATACAATTGCTCGTGCCTGGTGACCTGGCCCACCATGACGTCTCAGCAGTCCTGCTGTGCGGAGACTTAATTGTCGCAACAATATGGGTTCTTGGACCCCAACGATCCTCAGCAGCAAAGAAGACTTTATCTCCCAGCCAGTAGTGCATCAGTACTTTGCAGAGTGGTTGAGAAACAGCGCAGGGCCTTCGACACCTTCTCTGCAATCCGGCTGTGGGGGACTTACTTTTCGCAACAATAGTTGTTCTAAGCCCCCAACGACCCTCAGCAGCCAAGTGGACTTCATTCCCCAATGAGTAGCACACTGGGAGGCCCCTTTGCACAGTGGTTGAGAAAGGGGGCGGGGGCTCCTACAATGTCTCAGCAATCCAGCTGTGGGGGACTTACTTGTGGCAACAATAAGCGTTCTTGGCCCCCAACGACCCTCAGCAGCCAAGGGTACTTCATCTCCCAACTAGTAATGCACCAGCAGGCCCCTTTGCAGAGTGGGTGAAAAAGGGGGCGGGACCTCTGACGACTTCTTAGCAATCCCACGGTGGGAGACTTACTTATCGCACTGATAGGGGTAGCAGGAGCCGGCCCTGGAAGGTGGCGGTCCCCAGGCCATAAATGGTGCCACAAGGGTGCCAGGCGGCCCCCCTCTGTCACAAAACTTTGCACCAGGGAGGTGATGGTCCTCAGAGACAGGGGTCCACAACGGTCCCCCTACATTAATTTATTTCAGCCCAGGGAGGTAGTGGTTTCTGGGCTGCTGGGAGGCCACGCGCCACCCCCCTGAAATTCAATGAATTGCCCCAGAGAGGTGGCGGTCCCTCAGGCTGCCGGTGGGTTGTGTAGGCTGTTGCACATTGCCTTGGGAAGGTATCGGTCCCAGGGGCTACGGGGGGCGCGTGGGCCCCTGCATTAATTTAACTTGATCTGCCCCAGGGAGGTGGCAGTCCCCCAAGCGTGGGAGGACTCTGCGGGCCTGCCACCATACATTTTTTATAGTGGAGTATAGGAGGTGGCAGTCCCCGGGGCTTTCATAAGCCGTCTCTGTGCGACCAACTCCTTTATACAATTGCTCGTGCCTGGTGACCTGGCCCACCCGAGGGCTAAACATTACAGAAGAGTGTGAGGCCATGCTTCTTTCTTTTTTTTCGGTGAGAGCCACTGATTCTGCATATCTTCAGCAAAAGATTTTTTTAACAAATGCTTTTTTTGCTCTGCAGGGTCCCAGTGGGACCCCCTCCAACAGGCCTTGAGGGTCAGAGTATTCCTACCCCACCCACTTCTCTTAAAAATATATATTTTTATGTGGGACTCGACTGAAGCCAAGTCCCAAGATGGCTGCCAACACTTCTTGACTGAAGTTTTGGTAGCCAATCACATTTCAGCACATGGACTGTCGCATCTTCAGAGGATCCACGTCCCTATATATAGCAATTTTGGATTTCCCTTAACATTTCCAAAACTACTGAAATGATTTACACCGATCTACAAAAGGGTCGCTTTCTGGACCAACAGCTACCTTTCTGTCAAATTTGGTGCAACTCCGTTCAGCGGTTTGGGCTATAGTTGTGTCAGCCCTCACTTGACAGATCACCACAAAACTTTCAAGACAACAGCTGAAGTGAGCATCGTATTTGTATTGAATATTTTGTGAGGATATATACTGAAATAAAATCATTGTGTAAGCTTGCACATAACGTTATAAGCGCTGGATAGAGGATTGTTGTCAACTGAAGCACATTAATTTTTCTTCTAAAAACAAAATTTTCAAATTAAAAAAACGATACAAATGTTCATGAATAACCTGTTGAAGGAAAAATAATACTTTTTATCTCTAATACCTGCAGAGGTGCTCTAAATACTGTTGTTTTGTGCCAAACAAGCCTGTGGCTTATGAAAGTTAAGGCCGGTAAGGTTATTTTGTCAAGCGGCATGGGGTCCAGAACTTGCATATTATTTGGGGCCAACTCTGGTTCTTTTTAAACCTCTGTGGATTGCCCAAAGGCAAGAAAAGCTCATGTCTTGGAGGGATTCTACGTGGACTTGACATTGTATAGGGCCCATGGATGGGCTTTGTGGTAGAGAAATTACTGGGTAGGGTAGGCCTTGAATAAGTTTTGTGGGACATGTAGGGTAGGCATTGTGCACTACAGACTATTTGCCTCCACGGATCCTTTGGAATGGTACATGCAAGGTTTTTAAAATATATTATTAGTTCATTTTCAGACCTTCTGTACAATTTATTTTAGGCCCAGATCTCTGTACTGGGGTGAATGTATGACATTGTTCTGCATTCTGACCATCAATTGTTCTTTTTGCATTTGTCACCCCGAGTGGGACAGGTATGCCCAGACGTGGGTCCCGTGCTCTCCATGCCACTGGAGTCAAGCTATCCTGCCTGATGAGGGCTGAAAGCCCAAAACCAGTCCTAGGATGCTTGTTTCCAGTCCAGGGAGGACCTGGCCTGGCAGTTCAGGCCGGACTGTTCCATGAGGCACAGGGTCAAGACTGAATTGCATATGGCTGGGTTCAAACTGGAATGGCATGGTGAGCAAAAAAATTATGGATTTAGGCCCAGATATCTGTACTGGGGTGAATGTATGACATTGTTGTGCATTCTGTCCATCAATTGTCTTTTTTGCATTTGTCACCCCGAGTGGGACGTATGCCCAGACGTGGGTCCCGTGCTCTCCATGCCACTGGAGTCAAGGTATCCTGGCTGATGATGGGTGAAACACCGAAACTGGTCCTAGGATGCTTGTTTCCAGTCCAGGGAGGACCAGGCCTGGCAGTTCGGGCTGGACTCTTCCCATGAGGCACAGGGTCAAGACTGATTTGCATATGGCTGGGTTCAAACTGGAATGGCATGGTGAGCAAACAAACGATGGATTTAGGACCAGATCTATGTACTGGGGTGAATGTTTGAGATTGTTCTGCATTCTGTCCATCAATTGTTCTTTTTGCAATTTATTTTTGAAGCCAATATACTTGAACAAGAATTGGCAAAGGAAGTAAGTCTCAACTTTCGGACCAATTGGTTTGACAATGCCTTTTGATGCAGCTGTAGGGCCAAAAGAAAATAAATGTGTTGCCTGTTCCTCCTCCATTAAAAAAAAAAAAAAAAAGTCAGAATGAAGGTGAAATGAAGATGGTGGGCGTGGGGGGCAACAGAGCACTGGGTAATGGAGCAAAGCAGCTGAGAGTGAGAGGCGGAAGGGAAAAGCAGCACAAGACGAAGAGCAACACAGGGGGCATGGGGAGAATTGCACAAGCCAGAAAGCAACACCCAGCACCTGCGAGGCAGGAAGTTTGGCTGGGGAGAAGTACAAATGAGAGAGTTTGCATTACAAGCGAAACAGCAACAGAGTATGGAGAGGGAAGCAAAAAGAAAAAAGTAGTCCTGAAAAAGTGAGCAGTGGAAGAATAGAAGCCAGCCAATCAAAGAGATGGTAAAGAGGCAATGTTCAAAGGGAGGGACAAACACAAGATGAATAAACAGGGACAAGGAACATATTTGAATAAGAAGCAAGCAAATGTTCTCAGGAAGCCCACAATAGGTCTTTTACAACCAGGCAGCTTCTGCCGTTTGACAGATTCAACCCAAAAAGGGATGCCTACAACATGCACCTTCCAAATAGTGATTCCTAATCCACTTACAGATTTCAGGAGTCACAAAAAAGTTATGGACTTCTAAAATAGTTTTAGTATATTGCAAAAAACATATTCTGTGATCACAAACTCTGAATCAGAACATTTGCAACCACAATAATGCTGACCCCCTGGTTCGTAATATCAGAGACACCCCTTCCTGAGCTGTGCAACCAGGCTAGTATTGTGTAGGATTGTCTGGGCCTCACCTTTACAGTCCTCACTCCCGCAGTCTTTCTTTCATTCTCTCATTCGTGTAAACCATCTCATCGTGCGTGGCACAACAAATGTTTTCAAACGCCTGGTGCATATGAGTTTATTATTTTCTCTAGACTGCTATACTGTAAAAAAAATGTTTTAATGTTTCTATTGCAATAGGTTTCTGATTCAGACGCAAGCCATGCATAATAAGGTCACAGATCCCCCCTGCCCCCTTGGGCATAGATTTGTTATATTTCCCGTCTATGCTCCCAGGATCTGGAACGAAATCCTCATGTTCATCATGAACGCCCAACTGTGCCTCAATTTTGGAAAGACTCACCTCTTTAAAGAGCATTATAAGTCTGCACCATTTAAAAGTAAGTATTTGCTCTCTCTTATTTCAGTCATCTTCGTCTATTTCCTTATCGTTATTCTTTTTATTTATGTTTACTATTATCTCTTTTGGTTGTATCAGTGTAATAATACCACCTATTATTTTTACTACGATTATTATTATACATATGCACAATGTCAATGCAACTCTATTCCTTTCAATGTAATGAATTATTTAACAACATGAAGAGGCATTCAACTATGTGGAAAAGCCTATAGCGTCTGCTCACGGAGCAGAAGCTTGTGACTCATGTCGGTGAAGCACTGCCTTTTTCGCAACCAGAGAGCGCCTCCTGCTGGAGGTTGAATCAGCATACTGGCGGCGTGAAAGTGTGATGCCTCAGCTCCATCATTAGGTGTGGACGCGTTTTACGTAAGCTTTACCGTTAACGACGATGATGAAAAAAAGATTTGAAATAACGTCACTGCCTCGTGCTAATCTCGGATATTTTTGGCGCGGGGCAGAGTGAGGTACAGTACATTTTCTTTGACGGAGTTCACATCACAGATTCAAAATCTCTTGTGGTAGTAATCACGGTGAAGACTCAGGTGCCAAACCTTTCTCTAGCGCGTGCAATGCATTCATGTAGTAAGTAATTAAATGTCATCTCGCGCCACGAAGATGAGGGGGGCTTGAGATCAGATTCAGCTGAAGATGTCCGCAGCTCTCTTAGCCGCTTTTTATTGGGAAATCTAATAAAGCTGGTGTGTAAGTCTTCAGTGAGCTATACTATCCCTGCAGTACGATCCCTGCGGCCCTGATTATTTTCTACTATAGTATTCAGGGCCACTGGAATTATGTGGCACAAGGAGATTCAAACTGAACGGCAAAGTTAATTATAAAATGCAGCCCGGAAAGTCAATTTTAGCAGAAATAAGTATGCAGAAACAGTAGCCGCTCAATTGTGTTTTTACAGTGACCCTCCCAGTACAACACTATCCTACTGCCCTCCGCCTGCCCTCTACTTTATTAAACAATGCTATGCTGCGCTCTGTCATACTATACTGTGCTATGCTGCTTCACCGCCCTCCACCTGTCCTTAACTTTACTATACTGTGCTCTATCTTATTATACTGTGCTGCTCCGCTGTCCTCCACCTGCCCTCTACTTTACTATACTTCACTATGCTACACCCTGTCATACTATACTGTTATGCTGCTCCGCTTCCCTACACCTGTCTTCAACTTTACCATACTTCATTTAGCTGCACTCTATCATACTAGACTGTGCTGTGCTGCTCCGCTGCCCTCCACCTGCCCTCTACTGTACTATAATTCACTATACTACGCTCAGTCATACTATACTGTTATGCTGCTCCACTTCCCTACACCTGTCTTCAACTTTACCATACTTCACTATGCTACGCTGAGTCATACTATACTGTGCAATGCTGATCTGCTGCCCTTCACCTGTCCTCTATTTTACTATGCTTCACTATACTACACTCTGTCATATTATACTGTGCTGCTCCGCTGCCCTTTACGTGTCCTCAATTTTACTATACTTCACTATCCTACGCTCTATCATACTATACGTTGCTATGCTGCTTCGCTGCCCTCCACCTGTCCTCTACTATACTTCACTATGCTACGCTCTTTGTTATAATATACTGTGCTATGCTGCTCCGCCGCCCTCCACCTGTCCTCTATTTACTATACTTCACTCTACTACGCTCTATCATACGATACTGTGCTATGCTGCTTCGCCACCCTCCACCTGTCTTTAACCTTACTGTATTGTGCTCTATCATAATATCCTGTGCTGTTCTACTCCGCGACCCTCTACCTGTCCTCTACGTTATTATACTTCACTACACTACACTATGCTCTATCATATTATACTGTGCTGTGCAGCTCCACCGCCCTCCACCTGTCCTCTACTTTACTATACTTTACTATGTTACACTCTGTCATACTATACTGTGCTGCTCCGCTGCCCTCCACCCATCCTCTACTTTTCTATACTTCACTATGCTATGCTCTATCATACTATACTGTGCAAAGCTGCTCTGCTGCCCTTCACCTGTCCTCTACTTTATTATACTTCATTATGCTAAGCTCTATCATACTATACTGTGTTGTGCTGTGCTGCTCCGCTGCCCTCCACCTGTCCTTAACTTTACTATACTGTGCTCTATCATACTATACTGTGCTGTGCTGCTCCGCTGCCCTCCACCTGTCCTCTACTTTACTATACTTCACTATACTACGCTCAGTCATACTATACTGTGCTGCTCCGTTGCCCTCTACCTGTCCTCTACTTTACTATACTTCAATATACTATGCTCAGTCATACTATACTGTGCAATGCTGATCTGCTGCCCTTCACCTGTCCTCTACTTTACTATACTTCATTATGCTGAGCTCTATCATACTATACTGTGCTGTGCTGCTCGCTGCCCTCCACCTCTCCTCTCCTCTACTTTACTATAATTCAACTATGCTACACTCTATCATACTATACATTACTATGTTGCTCCGCTGCCGTCCACCTGTCCTTCACTTCACTATACTGTGCTCTATCTTATTATACTGTGCTGTGCTGCTCCGCTGACCTCCTCCTGTCATCTACTTTACTCTACTTCACTATACTACGCTCAGTCATACTATATTGTGCAATGCTGCTCTGTTGCCCTTCACCTGTCCTCTACTTTACTATAGTTCATTATGCTGAGCTCTATCATACTATACTGTGTTGTGCTGCTCCGCTGCCCTCCACCTGTCCTTAACTTTACTACACTTCACTATGCTACACTCTATCATACTATACTGTGCTATGTTGCTCGGCTGCCCTCCACCTGTCTTTAACTTTACTATACTTCAAATATGCTACACTCTATCATACTATACTGTGCTATGTTGCTCCGCTGCCCTCCACCTGTCCTTAACTTTACTATACTTCAACTATGCTACACTCTTTCCTACTATACTGGGCTATGTTTCTCTGCTGCTCTCCACCTGTTCTTAACTTTACTATACTGTGCTCTATCTTATTATACTGTGCTGTGCTGCTTCGCTGCCTTTTACCTGTCATCTCCTTTACAATACTTCACTATACTATGCTCTGTCATACTATACTGTGCTATGCTGCCCTCCACCTGTCCTTAACTTTACTTTACTGTGTTCTATCTTATTATACTGTGCTGTGCTGCTCCGCTGCCCTCCACCTGTTATCTACTTTACAATACTTCACTATGCTAGGCTTTATCATACTATACTGTGCTCCGCTGCCCTCCACCTGTCCTCTACTTTACTATGCTTCACTATGCCACGCTCAGTCATACTAAACTGTGCTGTGCTGAGCTGCTCCGCTGTCCTCCACCTTCCCCATAATACTGGAATTCTGGTTCCTACTTTGCTGTTTACATGCTTACTTCAACTTTGTTCTAAAGGACTCTTTCTATACTTCACTATGCTATGCTCTGTTATACTGTGCCATGCTGCTCCGCCACCCTCCAGCCGTCCTCTACTTTACAATACTGCACTATACTACGCTCTATCATATTATACCGTGCTGCACCGCTGCCCTCCACCTGGCCTTAACTTTATTATACTTCACTATGCTTGCTACACTCTATCATACTATACTGTGCTATGTTGCTCGGCTGCCCTCCACCTGTCCTTAACTTTACTATACTTCAACTATGCTACACTCTATCATACTATACTGTGCTAGGTTGCTCCACTGCCCTCCACCTGTCCTTAACTTTACTACACTTCACTATGCTACACTCTATCATACTATACTGTGCTATGTTGCTCGGCTGCCCTCCACCTGTCCTTAACTTTACTATACTTCAAATATGCTACACTCTATCATACTATGCTGTGCTATGTTCCTCCGCTGCCCTCTACCTGTCCTTAACTTTACTATACTTCAACTATGCTACACTCTATCCTACTATACTGTGCTATGTTTCTCTGCTGCCCTCCACCTGTCCTTAACTTTACTATACTGTGCTGTATCTTATTATACTGTGCTGTGCTGCTTCGCTGCCCTTTACCTGTCATCTCCTTTACAATACTTCACTATACTATGCTCTGTCATACTATACTGTGCTATGCTGCCCTCCAACTGTCCTTAACTTTACTTTACTGTGCTCTATCTTATTATACTGTGCTGTGCTGCTCCGCTGCCCTCCACCTGTCATCTACTTTACAATACTTCACTATGCTAGGCTTTATCATACTATACTGTGCTCCGCTGCCCTCCACCTGTCCTCTACTTTACTATGCTTCACTATGCCACGCTCAGTCATACTATACTGTGCTGTGCTGAGCTGCTCCGCTGTCCTTCACCTTCCCCATAATACTGGAATTCTGGTTCCTACTTTGCTGTTTACATGCTTACCTCAACTTTGTTCTAAAGGACTCTTTCTATACTTCACTATGCTATGCTCTGTTATACTGTGCCATGCTGCTCCGCCACCCTCCATCCGTCCTCTACTTTACAATACTCCACTATACTACACTCTATCATATTATACTGTGCTGCTCCCCTGCCCTCCACCTGTCCTCTACTTTAATATACTTCACTATACCACGCTCAGTCATACTATACTGTGCTGTGCTGCTCCGCTGCCCTCTATCAGTCCTCAATTTTACTAAACTTCACTATGCTATGCTCTGTCATAGTATACCGTCCTATGCTGCTCCGCCTCCCTCCATCTGTCCTCTACTTTATTATACTGCACTATACTACGCTCTATCATATTATACCGTGCTGCACCGCTGCCCTCCACCTGGCCTTAACTTTATTATACTTTACCATACTACGCTCAGTCATACTGTGCTGTGCAATGCTTCTCCGCTGCCTATTACCTTCCCCATAATACTAGATTACTGGTTCCTACTTTGTTGTTTGCATGCTTACTTCAACTTTTTTCTATAGGACTTTTCTGATAACGCTGCCAAGGTCTTCACTACGGAAATATATTCTGAGGAACATATAACTACCCTGAGATGGAGAGAAAACAGCTGAGCTGAAGCCAGAGGCCGGAAGTCAAATACCACTTGGGTTTAATCTGAATCAAGAACAAATGAATGAATAAATGAATGAATGGATGGATGAATGACTATGAACCAATGAATCAACTGAATGACCTGCAGAAGCCCTTCGAATATGTGTAAAACTCAGTGCCAGATCCCTCGGCTCGGCGTAATGAAATGTAACTATGGATCTACTCTCAGCATGACAGATATAACTCACTATATACCTTTCCTCTTATGGTGAGGTTTAAACCAATTTCTGTAGTAAAAGCACCAGGTAGGCGCTATAAGTAGACAGCTTCGATTTTAGGAATCTTTTTGGTCATTTATGCGTAATGCGTGGGCATTACTTACAAGTGTGTTACCTCGCAAAGCTAGATAACATTTTTCAAAGCATCAGTGTCAGCCTATGCAAATTGTTTTTTATATTTTTACTTCATATGTTCTAAACGGTGTGCAGCGATTTAATATAATCATCTCCTGGATTTCTTCCAAAAAGCTGGGCAGTGGCAACTGTGATCTGATACAATGGACAGTTAAGTGGTGAAATGTATTACAAAATGATACACTCTTCTCAAAAAAAATGTGCAATTTTAACCAATGTTGGAACTTTCATGTAAATAAAAGCAGATAAGTCTTCCACAAACAGTTAAATCTCTCAGAAACTGACGCATGAGAACGATAATAAATAGATTTCCATTCAGAAGTTTAAAAAGGTGCTTTACATTGAAGACAACAAAATCTAAAAGTGGAACACAACTAATTTGCAAAAGGTCGAATTGCAACTGTAATAAAATATTCCTCAGCTAAAAAATTAATTGACTTGGAGAGGCTCAAACAAATTAGGGTCATATAACTTTCAAGGTTTTACTAGAAAGCAAACTTATTGAATTGAGTACATACTGTACAATCACAATCTTTGGGAAGAGCTTTATGGGGATTTATCAAAGCACACAGTGGTGGTTCCTCTGCTAAGGCGGAGGAGTTTTGCCTCACTGCCAGGAAGTAGCAAAAGAAAGGAAAACATAAAATTATAATAATGTAATGTTATTATCATTTTATTTTGGCTTCCTGCTGCGGCAGCATGAGTGAGGGGGCGGGGCTGCAGAGCAGAGGAGGAGAGGTAGAACACTCCTGTGCACAATGACTGTTTGGTTGGCCCGCTCAGCTCGCCCAAAATATTCATGCGCACTTCCCTGCTCCCCATGCAGGCTGCAGTACAGCCTGCATGGAGAACATGCCCACCCCTCCAGCCCCTGGCTGAGCGCCATGTCATGGTGCTCAGACCAATCACAAAGCTGCTGATGGAATGTGTTAAATTGAAATCTCTTTGGAACCTAGTTGCTGTTATCGTTCTGAGTTTGAGGAAGAACTGGAGTGGTAGTATTTCCCACACAACATTATTATTGAACTTCTTGAAAACTGGATTAAGAAAAACTATGACTAGTTTGCGTTGTCTGCTTACCTGTCCAGGGCCCGTAATACTTGAAGGGTGCCTTTTTCATGACTGCACCACAGCGCACTTTAAACAGGTGCAACGGCTGCAAACATGGAGAATGCACCTTATTATGAAGAATGTGCTGTCCCCTGGGCAGCTGCAAACTCACTCTGCCCCCAGGGCAGCACATTCAAGTGAAATACAGAGCTGCTGTTTAAAAGCTGCTTCGTGTTTCACAGTGCAGGCAGCAAACCGCCTGCATTTTTAAGAGTGCAGTGCAGTACAGTGAGTGACTACATTCGCCTGCAGGGGATAGTCTGGAGGGTCTATGGGACCCCTTTTACCACTCAAAAGGGCTGCCCTTAGGGGCACTGACAGTATCTCTTAAGGGCATGTTTGCCTCTGCGCCCATGTCGCTTATAAGGAGCCGGCACAGAGTCAAAGGGATTCCTTAATTTGCATGCGGCCACGTCCCCATGCAAATGAGGGAATGCCCTCTCATGATAGCACTGGTGCTACGTTTTCTCCAGTGCATCAGTATTACAGAAGTGGACACACAAGCGTCAGAGGCCCCTTCAGTAATACCAAAATGCTCAGTGGGTGTACAAAGTGGGTACACATACCTGTTGCACACCTGGTGCACTTTTTACTTATTACCTGTAGAGTATGATAACTTTTTTGTTTAAATTTTTTTAATGATTTATGTATATAACAATCATTTACTATTATTTCTACAGATTAACAACTGCCATATTTGTAATGCAGAGAACATTACTAAAAGAAAAACAGTTCTTAACAAACTATAATCAATGATAGTATGTTACATAATGTTTTCCCAAAAAAGATAGTAACTATCCAGAATCTTGTCTTTTTTCTTCTAAGAATGAGGGTAGCTATTCCTAAAATGCATTGCTAACGCTCCTTTGTCCAAGCAGAAACCTGTCTTCTCAGCTGTTTCTCTTCCCAATTCACTTCCTTCCTGGTGCTCTCAGGGGCTCACAATTAGTACAACTTTAGACTGTAAGATTGTGAAACAAAGAAGCTTCTGATGTTCCTGTGGAATATTTGGTGAGTTGTGACCAAATGGGAAGAACATTAATACTGTTCAGCCAACAGCCACATATCCAAAAACTGGCTCCGTTGATTATTTAAGACATGCCATCAGTCTACTGCAGAAAGACAGGGCAGAAAACAGAATTGAAAATCAATTGTTATGCCAACCAGTATCTGTGCACATCACAGAGACAGGAAAGACTGCATGTCCCTAAAACATCTAAAACTGAACCGCAAGTTAGGGCCTTAATGAACTTAATGATGCCAACATCAATGATGTTCATAAATTGGAAGGCAATACCTTTAATGAGTGTCTTTATGCTTATAAGGCTGGTGAATGACAGTAGTATGGTTCATGAAATTCACTGCGACATTAGGTTGAAGACAACATTCTGAAATTAGGCGCTGCCTTGGGAATGATATTTGATCTATACATGTTGGCAATCTATTGGGACATGTTAGTAAATCTTGTCATTTGCTTTGTGAAAAGTGCCCTGCAGTCAATTTGGGCCCCACCACCACTGGTAAAAGTACATATTTCTGTTTTTAAATGCAACGTGTACTTTCTTATTCTATTTTCCAGTGCTCGAGCATGAGCCTGACTCTAAGATGGCTGTCTATTGTCCTTAACATGATGATGGACTGACCCTAAGATGGCTGCCTGAAATCTTGAACTCTCAAGAATTCAGGAGGCAATGAACTATTCAGCATACCCGTCAGTTTCTTTTCATCATGCCAGTAGCGTTTGCTATGTTTAATCATGTTCATTACTCATTCATTCTGACACTGAGCTATTGCAACTTTTCAGAAAAGCTGGCAGATCCCGTTCATCCTGGTGCCAGGTTACCACTGCTGCTCAATAAACCTGGTGGCTCATTCTGCTGCTATTAATGGGCCACTGCTGACAACCTCTGCCATACAAAATGGATCTGATCTGCAAATCGAAAAGCAAGACACACCTATTAAATTTGTCAATGCCTGTTTTGTATCGATGTTTCTGTTTGCCCTGTGACCTGGTCGTGAACTTAATATTGGTAAATGTATGGAAAGAGATTAAAGATAGAGACAGGCATTGCTTTGTGTCTCTGTCTGTATTTGTAGTGGGTTAGGGCCTGAGCCTCTGTAAAGGTAGTCTGCTTAAGGTAAGGGTTAGCTGCACGGCATGGGGCCGGGCGCTCGCAGAAGTATGGGCGTAGGTTTTTGCCCCCCCCCCCTTAATACACTGCTTTTGACCGTACATATTACATCACTCATGACATGTTAAATGACTCATATTATATCATTGATGATATCACTGATGACATCATCACAGCTACTGCTCCTCAAACAGAAACAGTGTAGTACTGGAGACAAGTCTCAATCAGTATGGTAAACGTTATATGGTGCAAACCTGAGCTACCGGTGAAGCTTTACATGCAATCAGTACTTCACTAAAGCAAGGTAGAGCCTGAGGGTAACTAGTGTAGGTTTCAGTGATAGGTTTCAAATAGACTGTGCCTTAATTCAAAGGCCTTTTACGAAAACTATGTAAGAAATACTAAAGCTTGCCCTTTCAATACACTATTCATCTGTGGATGTC
This sequence comes from Triturus cristatus, assembly GCF_964204655.1. Classification (NCBI taxonomy): domain Eukaryota; kingdom Metazoa; phylum Chordata; class Amphibia; order Caudata; family Salamandridae; genus Triturus; species Triturus cristatus. The sequence continues at coordinate 888,145,547 of NC_140594.1, forward strand.
AGTGTACATGCTGACATTAAAGAGTTGTCATGTAGTGCTACAGGTAATTTCCTGATAAACTGGAGAGCTATAAAGTGAGGATATTTATTTCTAATCCTCAGGTTCCCTGCAAGAGCTCTGTTTAAATAGATTGCTCTAACCCAAATTGCTGGGTGTGTCTTGTATTTTTTGTTTTGTCCAAACATTAATTGAGGTCTAAAACTACGGGTTCGTAAGAATCCATTTTGAGTCGATAGTATATAACATGTTAGATAGAGAGGCACCACTGTACACGGAAGAATATATTGCAAGAGTGATCAGTGGTCCCTCATTGTTCTCTTCAACTACACATTCGGTAAGCACCAACCCTAGACTAGTTCTTCTAGATAAGTTAGAACGTGCCAAGAAAAAACATGTACGTACCGAGTTACATGCTCGTATGCTGACAGAGTATCTAAAAGCCAATATTATTCCCCAAGGCCTGATAGTTAGGAACGTGCCAGGAATTTTCAGGGAAGATCCAAAATTCAAAGGTGGCTTCTCACATATATGCACTAAATGCTCAAGACATTGGATGGTCTTGGGCATAGAAACATCCTTAGAACACAGCAAACAAGAACTAATAGAAATAGAGAACCTCGAAAAATAACTTTTTGGCTGTGACAACATTGAAGAATCCAAGTTGGCTCTTGAAAACTCAATAAAACTATACAGGAATTTAATTCATTTGAACTAAAGAAAAAGGCAGATAAAGTACAGAAGGACATTACTGCTTACAGTAAAGAGAGAGCTTTTCCATATCTACAAGAAGACTTCTACGCACAACCCCAGCAATTCAAGAAAAGCGTCACGTGGGGTAGATACAAAAACAACAATCTCATTGGCTTCTCAGACTCATCAGCAGGTTCTGAGTCATCTGACAATGGAGGTGAAGGCACGAGTGGATTTAAAAAAAAGCAACAACAGCCTTTTTTAGGACAACCACAGAGGGGCAGAGGAACCAACCGGAGGAACCAAAGGAGAGTATGGCACCAGTTTGCAGGAGAAAGACAAACGCGCCGCCAATATTACACCTGGGGGCCAGAAGGCCAGCAATGACAACAGATCTAGATAAGCAACACTTGGACTCTCAGAACATACCTGACAACTGTGATACAGACGGTTTAATCCCCGTCTTCAATCTATCTACACATGTAGTGAATAATGATGAAATGTCCCTTCTGAGCAAAGGCTTGTCATATGTCCTAACAGAAACAACTGATTTTTTCAAACTACAAACCGAATTACACAAATTTTTTAGGACATTAAGACTTAGGATATTTTTTAGTAACCAAGAAGAACCCTCTCCTGCTCCTAGATCCGTTATGAGACCCAAATCAACTTTTATACCAGCAAATAGTATGATACCTCCAGAGATTGTAGCCTTCGAAAAAGGTGTTTTAGCAGACATCCTGAAACTGAAAGAACAAAAATCATTCACGCCATACATTACCAAACCTGAACGTGAAGCACTCATTACTCTGAAAAACAATCAAAATATTATCCTAAAACCAGCTGATAAGGGTGGAGGTATCGTCATACAAGAAAGAATCAAGTATGAGGCAGAGATAATGAGACAAGTAAATAACACCCAACATTACAAGAAATTACCTTGTGATCCATTGACAGACATCCAGAAGGTAATAGAAACAACCACTAAAAGTGGCCTTGAGGAAGGATTTCTAACAAAACATGAATTTGACTACTTAAACAAGGGGTATCCCAGGACTCCTGTCCTATATACCTTACCCAAGGTACACAAAGATACCACCAATCCACCAGGTAGACCTATCCTGTCTGGGTGCGGATCAATATTGGAACCCCTAGGTCATTATATTGACAGTTTTATCAAATCATATGTCCCTCTCTTACCTACCTATGTGAGAGATAGCACATATATGATTAATCTGATTGAAGGCATGGAATACAATCCAATGGAAGAGATACTAGTGACTATGGATATAGATTCACTTTACACTAACATCCCACAAAAGGACAGTATAAAAGTAATTCAAACCCTTCTAGACTGCCGTCCAGCCTCATTCCAAGTTCCTACAGAGTTCATAACTAAGCTATTAGAAATAGCTCTTACAAAAAACTTTTTCAGATTCAACAGCAGCTATTACCAACAATGTTCAGGAACTTCGATGGGAGCTATTTTTTTTTTTTTTTTTTTTTTAAAAGACCTTTATTTAAACTTTACGGTACACAGCAGAGAGCCTACAACCCTGCGGGCCGGCCGCGGAGAACACAGTTGGATTCATGTTGGATCACACAGCCCTGTGCCGTCAACCCGGAGGTACGGCGGCGTTGAGGAATGCAAACGTACCGAGAGGTAGAGAAGAATGTTGCAGGTCTCAGAATTACAGCAAACAACCACAAATTAAGGGCATGCTGCCCTAGGAGGCATAAGGTGCCGAAACTTAGAACTCCCCCCCCCCCCCTCCCTAAACACCGGTCAACACTGCGCTATCGTGTGTGCCCCTGGCTCGGGCCAGCAACCCTCCCCCCCCCTCCCAGCTCCCCAAGCCGCAATGGCAGGTGTCTAGACATCTCCGGGTTCTTCCTGCACAATGGAAGGAGGCTCGCAAATGCCCCCCCTAAAATCATTCCACTTGGACCACACCTCAACCCACTTGCGCGGGCACCCTCTCGCCACATATACTGTCCTTTCCTGCAGCATGCACCAGTCCATGTCGCCGGTCCAGTCTGAAAGTCTCGGTGGAACAGCGCTGCCCCAGAGCCTGGCAATGTTCCTTTTTGCTATCATTTGCCCGAGTGTCACCCAGAGCCTCCCCTTTGGCGGCAGGTCAGTTGGTTCCCATATATTGAGGAGGCACCTCTTGGCCTCCGGGCGAATCTCCACCTCCCACACCTCCTCCATATTCCGCACCACCCTCCTCCAGTACCTCTGAATCTTCGGGCAGTCCCACAGCACGTGAAAAAAGGTTCCATCGCCTCCACACCCCCTCCTACATAGCGTTGCGTCTGCCCTACCCATCATATGTAGTCTCGTGCAAGAGATATAGACTCTGTGTAGGATCTTCAATTGGATAAGCCGCAATCGGGCCGATATCGCGACCTCACGTGGAGAAGCCAAAGCATGCAGCCACTCCTCGTCATCTATTTCCAGCCCTTCAGCGACCCACTTTTCTTTAAGGGGAAGAAGCAAATCTGGGGGGTTATTAATAAGTTTTTTATAGGTGAGGGATATGGCGTGTTCCGCGAGGAGTCCGTCCAGCAATCTATCTTCGAGCGGGGAGGCTGGCGGCAGCTTGACCTCCGGTGGGATATTCGCCTGTAAGGAGTGACGCACCTGCAAGTATTTAAAATATTCGGCATCTGCCAGCTCGTACGCGTCCTGCATTTGGGCGAATGTGCGGATCCCGGCAGGTCCCCAGATGTCTTTGATTTGAGAGATGCCGATAAGATCCCAATTGCGGAATCCTTTGGTGCGCCGCAGATTTCCCAACGCTTCTGAGGCCCATAGTGGCGTGGCCATCGTGAGGACTCCGGACCATCCGAGCTTCTTCTGTGCGATGTGCCACAGCTGTACCGAATGAAGTGTCGGGCCTGTGAGTCTGCTCACACCCCGTCTAGAGTAGAGTGCTATTTCATAGTTCCCCCCGGGAAGCAGCCATCTATCCATGCCGTAAGCCGGGTCGTTCCCGTCCCCATACGTCCCTTGGTTAATCGCGGACAGGTGGGCCGCCCAGTAGTATTTACGAATATCGGGGCGAGCGATTCCACCATCGTACCACCCCAGTGTGAGTTTGGCCAGTGAGATTCGGGGCTGCCCGGCCCAAAGGAGGTCGCGCAGCGCAGCTTCGATTGCTAGGAAGTAACTGTTCGGGACCAGGTGTGGGTAATTTTGGAGCGCGTAGAGAAACCGCGGGAGCGAGAGCATCTTAAATAAGGCTGCCCTGCCCAGCAATGACAGGGGCAGATGCTGCCAGGATTTCGCCTCCCTTTGAAGCCGAAGCAGCGGCGGCTTGAGATTGTGCTCGTACAGCAGAGCCTTATTAACAGTAATATACACTCCGAGATACTTAAACCCGTCCTCTGCCACCCGAATAGGGCAAGTGTCAGGGAGTCTGGGAGGGTCCCCACGGAGGACGTATAGATGCGATTTGGCCCAGTTGACTCGGAAGCCAGAATTGCGACCAAAACTGTTCAGTATATTCAGCGCCGCGATCAGTGACCCACGCGGCTTCGAGAGGTAAAGAAGTATGTCATCGGCATAGAGGGATATCTTATCCTCCCACCCCTCCGCCCATGTTATGCCCTGCACGGTGGCAACCTGTCTTATCCAGGCCGCAAGCGGTTCGAGGGAGAGGGCGAATAGAAGGGGGGACAGGGGACAGCCCTGTCGAGTTCCTCTGGCCAGCGTGAAGACTTCAGACACCTTATTGTTTACCAGCACCTGCGCCAGGGGTTCCGCATACAGTAATCGCACCCAAGCGATAAACTGGGGTCCAAAGCCCAGCTTGCGCAGGACTGCGAACATGTAGGGCCACTCTAGGGTGTCGAAGGCCATGGTGGCATCCAACGAGACCACCACCGCGTCCTCTTGTAGACTGTGGCACTGCCCTAGCACCCCATGCAGTCTCCTAATATTGAGGGCCGTGTTTCGGTGGGGCATGAATCCCGATTGGTCAGGGTGGATTAGCGACGAAAGCACCGGCTTAAGCCTATTGGCCAGCGTCTTGGCCAGTATTTTAGGTTCCGCGTTTAGAAGCGAAATGGGTCTGTATGATGCGCAAGAGTCTTTGGGTTTACCTTCTTTCGGAATTGCCACTATGGTCGCTAAGCGCTGGTCCCGGGGCAGCAGCCCTACTGCTTTACTGCGGTCGAACATGAGTTTGAGGTGCTTACTAGTGACGTCTGGCTGGAGTTTGTAGATCTCTATGGGTATGCCATTCGGACCGAGCGCCTTACCAGGACGGAGGTCTCCTATCGCCCGCTGGAGCTCAGCCTCGGTGAGCGGGCTGTCAAGAGCCTCCCGATCTGCGTCCGAGAGAGTGGGCAAGCGTATGTCTGCGAGGAGGTCCATGGAGTCCTCCTCCGGCCGGTCCGACTCTCGCCTGTAAACCTGCTGGTAGTAGTCGGCGAACTGTTGTACTATTTCCCGGGGTTCCGTGAGCACTCTCCCCAATTCAGTGTGCAACTCCGGCACCACCCTGCTGGCCTGTTGTTTCCTCTCAAGCCAGGCAATAAGTTTCCCGGCTTTGTCACCTTGAACATATATTCTACCAATTCTATGCCGAGCCACCGTCTGGGCCTCCTGGGTCACCAGCGCTTTGTACTCCGCCGCCTTAAGCTGCATCGCGTGCCTGAGCTCCCGGTCGCCGCTGGTCGTTGCCTCCCTTTCTAGTTCCTCAAGTTGCTCCTCCAGCGCTGTGGTCTGCTGGCTGCGTTCCCGTCGCCGAGCCGCGATAGCCGATAGCGCCTCGCCCCGCACCACAGTTTTAAACGCCTCCCACAGGGTGACAGGGGAGGCGACCGACCCATCGTTTTCTGTGAAGTAGTGCGAGATTGAGGTGGATATGTGTTTCCTAGTGACCTCGTGTTTCAAGTGCCAGGGATTAATTGGCGCAGCGCAGCCCTCCCGTCTACTTCCAAATATAATATGTGCAAGGACCGGTGAATGGTCAGAGATGCCCCTGGGGAGGAATTCGGCCTCCAGTACCGCCATGTCGTGTTGGAGCAGGGTGAGGATGTAGTCCAGCCGTGAGAAGGAGTGGTGCGCCCCGGAGAAGAAACTAAAGCTACTTTCAGTGGGGTGGAGTAGGCGCCAAACGTCCGTCAGCCCAAAGGACTCGAGAAAGTCCGGCAGCCACCTTTGCCCCTGGGGCAGGTCTCTAGGTGGCAGCCTGTCTTGGGCTCCCGATGCCACTGCGTTCAAGTCCCCTCCCAGAACGAGCCGACCCTCGGGTAGCGAAAGGAGGAATGAGCCCAGGTCTGCGAAGGCCCGGGCCTGTAGGCCTGGGGGGATATAGACTGAAAGAAGATTAAGCGCCCGGCCTTCCCAACGCCCCGACACAGCCGTGAAGCGGCCCTGCGGGTCGGTCTTGGTGATATCTACATGAAGGGGCAGCGAGCGTCGCAGGAGTATACCCACTCCTCTCGATCCAGTGGTGAAACCTGAGTGTGCTGCTAGAGTGTAACCATATCTATTCAGGGCATGACAGACATTCCCCAGTAAGTGTGTTTCTTGCAAAAGCACCACATCTGGCTGGTGCCGTTTGAGGAACTGCAAAACTATAGTACGCTTAAGTCTGTCCCCCATACCGTTGACGTTCCAGCTGAGGATCTTCAAGCTTTTTTCCCACCTCCTAGCCATAGCTGTGTCTTACAAGGGTGCCTTGTCCCACCACCCGGGCATCAGTTGTGCTGACATAGTTTGTGTGACCGTAAAGGATCCCCAACTCCCACCCCTCCCTGAGTCCCACCCCACAATGACAAACCATACAAAATACAACAAACCCAATAAACCGGACAATCAACTCCCTCCCTCCCGAAGCTGGCCCTGACCTCCCTGCCCCCCCGTCCCAAAACAACCCCCCCCACCCTGCCCCCTGCTCCGTCGGTCTTGAACTACCCACCACCCCAATTAGCAGAGCGCCTGTCGCCCCACCCCACCCCGGTGAACCCACCGAGGAACTCAACTTGGGAAGTTCGTGGGCTAGTCCCCTTTGGTCGCCCGTCCGTGGTGTCCCAGTTCGTTCAGCCCCTCTGTCCCGGAGCCACCCATACAGTGAAGCCAACCGTAGAGGTAGTGAGGCGGCCAGTGTACCCCAGAGTTAACTAGTCTCAAAATAAAGGCACGTGTGGTATACTTTACTGTCTGATGTCTTCTCAGCGCTATCTCTCGTGGTCTCAGCGCGGCGTCCCTTCTCTGGACGAGCCCCAACGGGGACTGTTGGACCTGGAACGCCAGGACCGCTGACTTGGCTCACCACCCGCTGGGTGTCCCGGCGCCGACTCCGTGGCGGGCAGGCCCGCGTCTCGCCGCTGTACATCTTCACGTCGGGAACCCTGCGTCGCCTCTCCCACATCCAGCCACTCCTGCACCGCTTCCGGCGTGATGAAGAAGAGGGATCGTCCACCAGTGATGATTTTCAATTTGGCGGGAAAGAACATCATATATCTGATCCCACGCTCGCGTAGCGCCGCCTTGACCCCTTGGAAGGAGCGCCTTTCCCGCTGGACCTGGAGCGTGAAGTCGGGAAAGAACCGGATCGTGGCCCCCTCATACTGTAGGTCACCGTGCTGTCGTGCCGCCTGGAGAATTGCGTCCCGGTCCCGGAAATTCAGAATTTTGGCTATGATCGTCCGTGGCATGGCCCCAGGCTTGGGTCGTGGGATAGGGGCCCTGTGCGCCCGCTCAATGGTGAAGAGCTTCGAGAGACGCTTGGGTTTAAGGTGTCGTAGGATCAGGTCCTCCAGGAAGAGCTCCACACTGTCTCCTTCAAGTCCTTCCGCCACACCCAAGACGCGGATATTACTTCTCCGAGCCCTTCCTTCTTGGTCATCAAGCCGCAGGGCCATTAGGCGGTGCTGGTGCACTAGCTCATTCACCCTACCCTCAAGCCGCTTCTCCGAGTCCTGTAGGGCCTTTATATCGACTTCATTAGCCTTGGACCGGTCAGTGGTTTTCCCCAGGTCGGCTCGAAGCAGGGCCACTTCAATGGTGATCTTTTCCATTTTGGTTTCCAAGTTCGTGCCCAGGGTTTGAATCGCAGCCATGATGGACTTCAAGGAAGGGTCCGCTGGGTCCGCATCATCCTTCGGAGCCCTTTCCGCCTGGGGCGGCGCCTTGGCCACTGTGTACTGGTCAAGCTTGTTGGCCTGTGTTGCGGCGCCACTCTTGGGTCGCATGGCGTTCCGGGCACCCTGCGGGCCGTATGCGACACCGCCCGCCGCAACACCAAAGTGCCCTTTGGTCCGACCAGCGTTCGCGGACTTAGCCTTGGGCCCACCGCTCTTGCTCCGGGATCGATAGAGGGAGGAAGACCTCCGCCGCCAAAAGGGAGGCCCGAAATCAGATCCAGTACACCGTCCCACTCCCGGTCAGCCAGGCGGTGCGCAGTCCCCAGTCGCGCTCGTGGGTCTCACCGGATAAGTGGGCAGGGCGCTCCTCTGCAACAGGCCACCCTCTGCTCTTCTGTGGCCACAAAATGGCGTCACCTTCTAGGCCAGGGAATCACTCCGCCGCAGCCCCAGTCGCGATCGTGCACCTTCCCTTGGACGACTGCTGGTCCCCGCCGCAGCACCCAGGCGCCCCCTGGTCCGGGCCGGGTTTCACGGACGTATCCTTGGGCCCACAGCTCTCTCTCAGGGATCGATAGGGGGAGGAAGGTCTCCGCCGCCAACAGCCGGGCCCGATATCGAGTAGAGCGCTCCGTCCCAGTCCCGGGCAGCCAGGTGGTGCGCAGTCCCCAGTCGCGCTCGTGGGTCTCACCGGATGGTTGGGCAGGGCGCCCCTCAGCAACAGGCCTCCCTCTGCTCTCCCGTGGCCGCAAAATGGCGCCCTCTTCTCGGCCAGGGAATCACTCCGTCGCAGCCCCAGTCGCGATCTTGCACCTTCCCTGTGGACGACTGCTGGTCTCCGGCCTTGGCCGCAGGCTCCCAGGCCCAGGGGCGGTCCCGAGCCGCGATATCAGCCGCGTTCTCCCGCGACGGCGTCACTCCGAGCGCGTCGCTGGGCAGGCCCACGCCGGGGCCTCAGGTAGCGCCTGAAGCAGTCACAGAGCTCCGGAGCCAAGGCGCCCGGCCGCCGTCATCCGCCGCGGCCACCCTCCCGGGCCGCGTGAGTGTCTCCTGGGGTCGCCGAGCTGCTCTCGTGGGCACCGGGTCAGGGGGAGCCGGGGGAGCTCCAAGGGCACTCCCCTCAGCACGGATTAATTCCGGATTTCGATGGAACACCAACGGCCCCGGCGGAGCTCCGGGATCAGGCGGCCATTCACCACGGCGCCTAGCCACGCCCGATGGGAGCTATTTTTGCACCCAATTTAGTGAATCTCTATGTAGGTGACCTTGAGGAGAAATTTATAAACAACAATATCAATCCATTCTTTTCTAACATCAGATGCTGGAAAAGATATATCGATGATATCTTTTTCATCTGGACTGGCACTGAAGGAAATCTAGAACAATTCATCACATATCTACATGAATGGCAGTCAGCACTGACCTTTACACATCACAAAGACAAAAAAATGGTCCAATTCTTAGACCTAAAAATAAGATGCCGTGACAACCATCTGAATGTAACACTATATCATAAACCAACAGACAGAAACACTCTTCTACAGTATAATAGCTTCCATCCCAGGGCTCTAAAGAACGGTTTACCTTATGGCCAATTCTTAAGGCTGCGACGCAACTGTACAGAAAAAGAAGATTTCTTTAGAGAATCCAACATACTAAGCAACAGACTACGCGAAAGAGGTTATCCTAAAAGATTAGTCAAGACGTCAATGAAGAGGGCATGGTATAGCCCACGTGAGGCTTTACTCACAAAAACTGAAAAAGATTGTACTAAACGGAATGTGTGCATCTCTACCTTCTGCCCCCTAAGTACCCAGGTACAGAAAACAATCAAAAAACACTGGCCCACATTGACTACATTGCACTCATGTAAAGAATTACCAATGTTCTCTTTCAAAAAAGGTAAAAATATTAAAGATCATTTAGTGCATTCAGACACCAGTCTCATTCAGGCCAAGAGTACCATTCATGAACTTTGGTCCCTTCCCCCATTGACAGGACACTACAAATGTGGAAATTGTGTAGCCTGTAGTTTTGCACTAGAAAGTAAATATTTTAGTCATGGCAAAATTAAAATCACACTCCGGGATCTAACCAACTGTCTAACATCCAATGTGATCTATTGTATATGGTGTCCATGTGACCTCATATACATAGGCCAGACCACACAACCAGTGAAAACACGGATTGGCCAACATCGAAGCCGAATCCGGTGCCTAGTAGAGAATGCCCCTCTGGTAGAACACTACAAAGAGAAAGCACATTCCGCCAATGATTTGAAATGGCAAGTGATAGAAAAGGCCACAGTGCCTTCCAGAGGTGGATATATTTCACACATCTTACAAACACTAGAGTGTAAATGGATTGATAAGTGTGGGTCGATTCAGAAAGGATTAAATAGTCTTGAAGAATGGCGTAAATTCATTAGTTTACACTAAGACACTGTATTTTTACAGTTTCAGAATAGAACAGGGCCCTGTTCTTATCCATACTCAAATACTTAAAATATGATTTGTTAGTATATCTCAATATGTCATTAAATGTATGTATATTTTCACTGTATATATCTGTCACTTCGTCCCAAATGTGTAAACTGTTTTCATGAAAAACTTTTTTTCTTTAAATGATGAGACCATTATGTATAAAAATTTCTCTCTAAAATGCAAGAAATTCTCTCTAAAATGTGAAATAATTACAATTCGTTCTAAATATGTGAACTGTTTTCATGCAACCTTTATTCTATATGATGAGACCACTGTGTAAACAAATCTTTCTAAAACGCATAAATAATTACAATTAATGTATTACCATGATCTACAGACTGATTATACTGAATCGTAACTAGGAAATATTCACTCTTTTTACGAACTACGATAGGTGTCCTAATTATGGCCCGAAAACTATAGCTGAATAAACGTGCCCGAGTACCAGTATTGATGATTTAAGCTTTACTTAAATAGTCAAACCGGAGTATACTGGCCATTTCTAAACAGACAAACAGTGGATCATACCTATCCAAGATGGCCTATTAAGTCACTTTCAGTGCCATTACAATATCACCGAATTAAGAGAAGAGCTCAAGTCTCATAGCAAGACGGCGAGCAACTATAACCATGTTCCGTTGTGTAAATACTCGCAATATCAGTACAAAGTATCAATTTTGAACAAGATATATTTTCTTATACTAGTTCACCTATATAATTAAATTAGGTGTCTCTTAGAAAGATTGGATTTAATTTTAACTGTTATTAACTAGCTTAATTCGAACACACTGGCGCAGCAGCGATAGATGGGCCATTAGGTGTACCCATTCAAAGATGGCCGAAATGGTTACCATCTGCTTGACAGTGCGTGCGATCACATGACGCTGCCCGGCCTCGTTCCGTAGTTATTATGCCACTACCAACAGTGCAGCGTATAGCAAGCATTGCTCACACGGAGATCTATGCGAAGACGATTAAGTAAGTGATTACGAGCTATAGAGAGTTTTAAACGGTAAATAATACCCCTTTTAAGATACCTGGACAGCATTAGTGTAACTTCGGCTGTCACACTGTTATTCTTTCAGTTCGTCCCGATAACAGATCGGACTCCATCAGAGGGGTTCTCCGTTTAACCCTGCAACGCTCCTGGTATCCACGGAAGCGTAAACAAGCATTGCTCATACGGAGGTCTGCGCAACGACGCTTAAGTAAGTGTTGACGAGGTATAGAGAGTTCGAAAAGGTAAATAATACCCTTTTAAGAAACTTGGACAGCATTAGTGTAACTTTGGCTGTCACACTGTTATTCTTTCAGTTCGTCCGTATACTGCAGCTAATAAGCTATATAACATCAGACTCCATCAGAGAGGTTTCCCGTTTAACTTAACAACGCTCCTGGCCTCCATGGAAGCGTAAAAAAGTGAGTTCTACTATTCATATTCATTATTTTAACAACTATCGTATTTCGAATCAAGTTAAAACAAGGGACAATATTGAAACAATCCTTCATATTACAGGTTCGGCTATCATGCTGTCCTGACCGTTGATCCCTTTCCAACAACACGCAATTTCCAGGAATCTACATGAAATAGATGCCTTGTGGTGTACCGGTAAGCTTGGTACACACATTATTTTAGCCCCAGTCACCATCACCACGTATTAAATTGCCAGAACGTAATCTTTCCCCTCATTTAGTCCCTAGAATCGTTGTCCTGAAGAGACCCCGTATCAAGAGTGGGTCGAAACGCCGTCGACAAAACAGAAGAGAGAGCCTAAAATAATTCACTGTCTATTGTATATAGCTCTCCTTCTAATATTTTCTCAATAACCAATTCCTCACCTTTTTATTTTATGATTCACTAAGTTTGGTTATGGTCACTTCACTGGGACTCACAAATCACTCACAATGTATTTATAAAAAATGTTTTTTCAATGTTTAAATTACAATGAAATGTTTATGTGGTATAATTGAAAAAGCTAAATAGATGTCACTTACTTCGGCTGAAGTAAGTAATAGGTGACTACTACTGTGATGGGCTTTTTTTTAGATACAATCCAAGGTAAACTGTACTGTGACCAAATCAAGAGGTCTTATTGGATATTACTAGTTTGAATAAGATCAAATCTGAGCAAAAAATTATATTTTGCATATTTAAAAAAAAAAATGAATGAGTTCCTTGTGAACACTTGTCTCTTTAGCATTAGTGCTTACCCAGTTCACAAGGACATATGGGTTGCTCTTGTTCTTTGAAACTGTGAAAATTACAAGACACTATTCTTTGCTGTTGAATGTATATTCAATGGGTGATTCACAGACGCGTCCAGTCGCAGGAAGAGTGGAATAATTGTTAAAATGCTGTACTTCATTCTGCTAATTTCAGGTATGTGTACGGTAGTTTTACATACTATGGAGGGTTGGCCATAGGGACTTGTGGTACACGCCTTATAATTGCCTAAAGTTTAGCAGTTATGCCATTCACTTACAATTCTATGTCAAATAATATATTTAACAGGCATATCTCTTTCCGATAAATAATAAACAAACCCTGTTTTTGAACGGAATGCAAAGTTTAATAAGTTTCTGATCAGAATAATGTCTACACAACTATGACATTTCCTGCGTACCTCAATACTAGAAACAAATTACATAATATTTTCTTAATGTGGGTGATTTCAAAGATATTCTTCATATTCTGGTTGTTATGAAAGAATACACCCATCAGTACTACAGATATTGTGGAGAATTGGATATACGTGTACCTTGATTCATATGTTGCAGTATGAAAACATATTAAAAACGATTGTATCCATTGGATAATGTCACCACTGATGTCATCCGTGATGTTATGTGAGACGTCATCAGTGATTTCATTAATGATATAATTTAACATGTCATGAGTGATGTACTATGTGATGTCATAAGCAGTGCATGGCAGGGGCGCAAGTTATAGTTAGCTCATTAAAGTACCATTAGAGAATTACATTTTTTTTGTTTTTCAAATGTTAATTTTTATATTATTACAACATGTAACTATGATGTCTCTATTATAACCTTTGTTTTAGCAGTGAATTTCCAAGGTTTTTTATATGCAAGCTAAAATCTTATTACCTTGCCTAAATATAAAGTCACTTAAACCTTAGATTTCTTCAGTGAGTTTCTGAGGTTTTTTCGATGTACACTAAGGTCTTTACAATACCCAACTATCATATCATTTTAACCTTTGGTTTTTGCAGTGGCTATAGATATATATTTTCACACATCCTAAGTCACAGTTAAATTTTTTAAGCAAACATGCACACACAGATATAACATATATTTAAAGTGAGGGTATAGTTAGGTGAGAATGTCAGTTGCAAAATACAACTTTAACAACTGAAATGCACCAGTTATAGACCAGTTATAGTTAACTGACTAAACTGAAGAAAATATAACTTACGCAATGGTAATGTACAGTGTTGTCATCAATTATGTCATTTCAAATGTCTTCAGTGATGTTATCAATGATATCATAGAACATATCATGAAACATGTAATATGTGAGGTCATAAGGAGTGCCTGGAGAGTGTGCAAGTTATAGTTACTTCAGTTAGCTATCACTATTGATTTTCAGTGTTTTTTTTAGAATAATTTAAAATGGTATTTTCAAACTGAAATTTTCACCTCACTATAACGTCACTTTAACCTTTGTTTCTCTTCAGTGATTATGTACGATTTTTTTTATTTTTTAAACACATTTTATTCGTCAAAAGGCACATATGAAGCAGGGCTCTGTAACCCAGAGACGTCTGCACAATAAATGTATAGCATCATGACTTTGACTTTTTCGTTATAAGATCAAGGAAAAAATGAAGAGCAATACAAAAAGAAACCACATGAAGACCCCCCCCCCACCTCCCCCCCTGTCGCACTAACAGCCTCCCAGGAGCAACATAGAAATGGAATATGCACCACAACGTATCACTGCAATATACAAATACACAATAATCTACAGTTTGCATCAGCAGGGTAGGATTATACTGGATTGAGGGGCCATGCTTCAGTGACCAGCTCCAGCTGCAAGCCTCTGTAGTCTGCCCATCGCTTCCAAACCTTGAAATGTTTATGCGGAAACCCTTGTGCAGTAAAAACGGGGAGCTCCAAACCCATGCAGAAGTCCAGACCCCTCTTCCATGCAGACACCGAGGGTGGTGCTGGCACCAGCAATGTCTCTTTTCGCCAGCGTAAACCCAAGCAACATAAGATGACGTTTATAGATATTACCCCCCATCCAGTCCATGACAAGTAAGACAACCAGCTTCGGCGAGTGAGGCAGGTCCCAGCCCAGCACCTCAGAGAGGTAGGTCACAACCCCTCTCCAGAACCAAGACAAGGAAAGACAGTGCCAAACTGTATGTATCAGGGTCCCCTCCTCCCGTTCGCACCTAAGACATACTGGGGAGGCCACCAGTTCCGCCCTCCACAAACGGGCCCGTGTAAAGTAGACCCGATGAAGCTATTTGAACTGGACAAGGCGCAAACGTACAGCTATAGCCATCCCCCCGAGGGGAGGCCAGGGCCTCCGTCCAGTCCCTCTCATCAAGTGGACCAACATCTCCCTCCCAGTCCCCCCTGAGCTTCTGCAGTGTGGGAGAGCAGTGAGTAACCAGAGATTGGTAAATCTTAGAGATCGTATGGTCTTGAAGGTCTCCCATGAACACCTTTGCTTCTATCGGACTGAACTCCGCCAGTGACTCCAAGCCCTCCAGACTAGGGGAGAGGGTGTGCCAGAACTCGAGATATTTATAGAATTGGGTTCTCGGCATATGGAAATCGTTTTGTAAGTCCTGAAAGTACTTCAGGACCGGCCCAAGCATTACATTCCCCAGGGTAGAGATACCAATGCTATCCCATCCTCGAAACCCCGACAGAGTAGCTAGTTGTGGCAGCACCCATTGTTCCATAAAGGAGTCTCCCTCGTCAATGTGTTTCACCACCCCATCCTCCGCATAGGCTTGCCACCAAATTTGGAAAACCACCTTCATCGCTGATGGCAGTGAATTCCATATCAGCGCAGAGTACAGTATCGTGTGTAGGGAGAGATCCCCCATAAGACGCTGTTCAACCACATAGGCAGGGTCATCTCTGTCCCCATACCACCATTCATTTAAAACGAGCAAGTGTGAGGCCATGTAGTATGATAATATGTCGGAGGTCACCAGCCCACTAGAATACGTAAAGAGGAAGCATGTCTGCAAGGCAACTCTTGCCGCTCCCCCGGCCCATAGATATTGACCCAAGGCAGCATTAACCTGCCTGAACCATTTTGAGGAAATCGGGTAAGGCTGATTCTGCAATTGATACAATAAACAGGGGAGCAAGACCATCTTAAAGATGGCCAATCTACCGTATATGGACAGTGGCATATGAGACCAAGTCTTGAGATCCTCCTGCACACGTTCCCAAAACGGAACTAAATTCCTTTCCCATGACACGGCCGGTGAGTCTGACAGAAATACTCCGAGATATTTCATCCCGCCAGTAACCACTCGAACTGACGAAGCCCAGGAGCCCAGACACGACGCGTCTCCAAGAAGCCATAGGGTAGACTTGCGAGGATTCATGTAGAGACCCGACGATTCCCTGAAGATCTGCATAATACGGAGCAACCTCGGCCCCATCCTATCCACATCGGTAAGAAAGAATAAAACGTTGTCAGCATACAATGCAATATGATCCGACAATCCGTGCGCCCATTCGAAGCCAGTCACCTGCGCATCAACACGCACCCAGGCAGCCAGGGGTTCCACAGCCATTGCAAACAAGTAGAGAGACAGAGGGCAGCCATGTCCGTGCCCAGTCCAATGGAAAAGGTGGAGGAGGTAGAGCCGGCAACACATACCGATGCAGTGAGGTCAGTGTAGAGTAGGGTCAGGTAGGACAATAAGCGCAGTCCAAAATTCAGCCTGCGTAACAGTGCAAATAAATACACCCAACTAAGGGAGTTGAATGCCCTGTCCATATCAGCCAGCAATAGCGCCGCCCGCTCACCTAGCCCCCGAATGGTCGCAACAGCAACCTGTGCCCGTCGAACATTACGTTAAGTCTCCTCTGGGGCATAAACCCTACCTGGTCTGGGTGCACTAAGATAGGCAGGCAGTTGGCAAGCGCCTTGGCCAATATTTTAGCCTCGACATTCAGGAGAGATTTGGGATGATACCAAGCGTCTTGGTCTGGGGGTCGGCCACCACCTCCGCGTGTCTCCAGTCACGAGGGAGGCAGCCCCGGTAGCGGGACTCCTCCACCATGCCGAGGTAATGATGCCAAAGCTGCAGAAAGTATTTCTTGAAAAATTCACAGGGAAATCCGTTCGGCCCCGGAGCCTTACCAGAATTAATATCCCCCAGAGCGGCCCCCAATTCCTCCTCCGTGAGCGGGAGATCTAGCTCCGCGCTCCCCGTATCGGACAAAGCTCGAGGCGGAAGGTCGTCCAAAAATCGGCCTATCACATCCTCGTGGTGACATTCTTTGGGGGCGTACAGCTCTGCAAAATATGTGGAGAAGCTTTCAGCAATGTCAGACGTGTCTATAAGGGGCACCCTATCTGGGCCTACTATGCTGGGGGGGGCCTGGGAGTGAAACATCCCCTGACACAACCGGTGAAGCAACTTACTAGACTTATCTCCCCACTGGTACACCCTACTGCGCTTTGCCAGCCAAGCAAGGCTGGCCTCATCCCAAAGAAAAGCTGTATAGTTCTGTTGTGCCAGTAGCAACTGTTGCCAGTCTCGACTACCCCCAGCCCCCCTACTGCCATGCTCTAGGTCCAAAACATTAGCCTCCACTTGGAGCAGAGCCTCCCTCCATGCCCTGCGGGCTGCCACGCAAAAGATGTCGACACCTTGTAAAGTGGGCTTCAATGCCTCTCACAGGAGTTCAACCCCAGAAACCGATCCCACATTAAGTGTCAAGTATTGATCGAGAGCACTCTCGATATGCTCCCTATAGTCCTCCTTCTGGAGGTTCCAAGGTGTGAGGCACCAGCGAAAAGGCTGTCTCACCCAACCCAACCGTACTGTAAGGGCAATCGGCGAATGATCAGAAAGACCCCGCGGAAGAATATCAGCCTCAAACACCCTGTCAGCCACGGCCTGGAGAACAAACAAATAATCAAGACAAGAGTAGGAATCGTGGACCGCCGAGAGATAAGTGTATCCCTGAACATTCCTATGTGTCCGGCGCCATGGGTCCACCCAATCAAGCCCAACACCAGAGAGTGAAGTTTCGTGGATTGGCGAACAGCTATGGGCCAACCGGGCCTCCAACGATCCCTGGATACATCCATCACGTCGTTCCAGTCCCCCCCTACCACGGACAAGCCATCCCGGAATATCCGTCCATAATGACTTATGCCGCTCCACTAAACCCCATGAAAGCGGAGGGGGGACATAGACACATCCCAACACTACAGGTTCTTCCCTAACCATACCCTGTAGGAACAAATACCGCCCCTGAGTATCTGCCTACGTCTTAACATGTGTGTATGGGACTCGGCGGTGAATCAAGATCGCCACCCCCCGGGACCCCCGCACAAACCAAGCAACCAAGCAAAGGGCGACTTGAAAACGAAACCAAGAACAACCCAACAACCCCCCCTCGCTATACCTCAAGAACGATGAAGTATCTGTCGCGGCGGGTGCATCCCACAGACCCCAACGGGGGGTCCGGGCACACCTTGACCAATGGATTCCCAACTTACAGCCCATTGGCAACAGGCACCCTCTCCATCGGGTAAGATCCAACAGAGAACCCGGCCCTCACTCGGGCTCCTCCGATCATAGCAACAATGTCAAAGTCACACAGGACTGCGGTCTCCCCCTTTGATTATGAGGCTAATGTAGTCTGCCGGGAGGCCGATCCGGCCCGGGTGGATGTACTGCAAGGATTGAGATCGAAGTCGGGATCTGGAGCGCCTATGACCCTTAAGCTTCGGTTGAGGTTGCTTATGAGCTGCATCACTGGATGAAGAGTCTGATTCCCACCTAGGCGGTGTATGGGGATGCAATCTCACTGTCTCATCCGTCCACTGGAAATCTTCTTCCGGTGAGACAAAAAAGTGGGTGTGCGGGATCGGTATACCACCCGCAACCGGGCTGGATACAGCAGAGTATATGGAAACTTGAGATCCCGAAGGCGGGCCTTGGCCGCCAGAAAGGATTGCCTCCGTTGCTGGACCAGCTTCGTGTAGTCGGGAAAGATCAGTATGCGAGCATTATCAAAGAGCAGGGATTCTTTGGCTCTGGCCTGTTTGAGGATAATGTCACGATTGTGATAGTTCAGCAACTTTGCGATGACCAGCCTCGTGCAGGCCCAAGGCGGAGGCTTCTGCATAAGAGCCCTATGGGCACGTTCCACTACAAAGCAGCGGGACAAGGACTCTGGGGGAAGCCAGCTCTCCAGCTACTGGGCAAGAAACCGCTCTATATCCCCCACCTCACATCCCTCCGGGAAACCCACAAAGCGGAGGTTATTACGCCTGGCCCTACTCTCGGCATCTTCCACTTGTGCCGCAAGGCCTCGCTCCATTGTCTCTAGTGTGGCAGTCCACTTCTGTAGTGTGGTAACATCATCTTCCACTCCAGAAATGTGTGTTTCGGCCTCCGTGATACGGGCCACCGCATTCCGCAGATCTTGCAGAAGTAGCATGACATCGGAGCCGACTGCCCCGATTTTGGCGTCAAGGACATCCCTGGACTGCGTAATAGCGGGCATGAGTACAGTATTCTCTGGCATTTCCGGCACAACCCCTTGTGCCCCCCCAGGTGCCACAGCAGTGGCCCCAAGGCCCGTATATTTGTCACGCGTGCTCTGTTTGCCCAAGCTCCCGCCTACCTTGTCTCTTGTCATGGCGGCCACCGAGCCCTCCCGCTCTTGGAGACCTGCCACTGATTCCCCAAGCCGCTGCGCCCGAGGATTGCTGGCCTGTCCGTTCCAGGGTGAGGGGAAACACGCTCCCTTGTGCGTAGGAGCTGGCACAACCCGCCAGCAAACAAGGAGGGGGAGCAGCAAAGGAGAGGGCCCCTGGGGACGGCCAATGTCCGCCTGACAGGGTTCATGGGCAGCCACCCACTGCAGAAACGCCTCACTGCTTCACTGAAGCCCCCTGCGCCGACTCCAAGGGTGGCTATGAGTGCAACTGACAGGGCTCTCAGTCTGGGGGCCGGGGGGATCACCAACACCCTCCTCAGGGTCCCTTCATGGGTCCACCACCAGCCTACAGGAAGCCCAGCTGTGGCCCAGGACCGCTGAGATCACCAGCCGCCCCGTAGGCCGCATGCACCACCGCCGCCGGCTCGCGTGACCCGAAATGGCCGCCGGAGCGAGCGTGCAGCGCCGTCGATGCAGCAAGCAGCAGAAGGCGGCTCTCCAGGTGTAGGGAGTTAAGGGGGCCCAGACTCAACCCTGACCCCACAACCAAAGAAGCGGCCACCAAACACGGTCCTCCTGCTGTCCTCCACAGTCCAATGGGACCGCAAATAACCCCGCTGCCACCCAGGCGGTAGAGCGGGGGAGAGGGCGGCTTCACACAAGGCGACTGCGGCAGAATCCAAAGAGCTGCCGTTGCCCGACCCCCTTACCGCACCAGTAGAACTCGCGGACTACTCGACACCGCCTCAGCGCTCCAACGAGGGCCTCAGGCACGGCACACTCCACCCACCAACCGCCGCTCCAGGCAATGGCGCAGTACTGGTTGCTGCGGTACTCCAGACTGAAGATCAGGGCCAGAACGGGGCGCGGAATGCAGTCCACACTCACGCCCCACCAGGAACACGATCCGGGCGTATGAGGAAGATCGGAGGAACAGGATAAATGTAGGATAATTGCCTAGGCTGGACGGAGCTCACCTAGCACACGTCCGCCATCATGGCTCGATAGGCCACGCCCCCTTAATATTTTTTAGTGTGATGTAAGATATGAACATAATTAACTATAACATGACTTTAACCTTTGGTTTTTCAGTGAATTTCTAGGGATTTGTTTTTAGATAAAGTAAGATTTTATTACCATATCTAACTAAGCCAACCCTAAGATTTTATTACCATATCTAACTAAGCCAACTCCTTTGGACGCCCATCCCACCTCGGTACACGACCTTTGCAGCAAGGAGTTTGGTGCAGGCCCTGCACCCAACTGCCTGCAGGTGCCCATTCCCGCTGCACACACTCATATAGATGCACACACACAAACTCTTTAGAATCACCCTTTGCAGGTAGTCCCATCTATTTTTTAAGTGGCTCCTCAAAAAAAAAACTTCTAGAGACTTCACTCTCTATGTTTTCCATTGAGTATCCTTACTATTGGCTTAAATTACAGCTGTGCTTTCTACATTATCTGTCATTACCTCTAACTTCACAGCACAGACACTGTCCTTGTGGTGTAAGCTGCATGATGAAAGCATGGCGTGTAGCATAAAATAGAAGGCTAAATCACTCAGCCCCTTAGGGCCCAATTACGATTGGCATGTAACCCATTCCTGTTGAAAGCTCCTGTTTTCAGCCGAATCAGTATAACAAGTATCCCAGTATCTCCAGGGACATATCTGCCTGCTGAAAAGTTTGCAATTTTGGAAACGCTTGGAATTCAGTGCAGAAATCAGTGTAGTTACGACAATGGCATATTAGTCTCCGTTCTGCAGGTTCCAACTCAGAGTCATCCAGTATAGGTGTGGCAATACCTGTAAATCGGTAATACTGGGTGAGGTATCCCCGGTCGTTGTTGTCAAGATGGTGCAGAGAACACCAAAGTAGCTGACTGACCAACAACACATGGAATAAGTTTTCAGCCGCGGTCCATGCAGGTAACAGCGGTGAGGCCGCGTTGGGGGGATTTCAAGGGCCGATGTAGAGGGAAAATCAAATGAATAAATAATTTTCGCTCTGCATCTTCCCTCGAAATCCCCCCAATGCGGCCCCACCGCTGTTACCTGCACAGATCGCGGCTGTAAATTCTGCCCTTTTATTCCAGTCCCAAAAAGAGCAAATTTAAAATGTTTTGATGGATGTGATATGTGACCACTTCTGTTGTGTATCCTCGGGGTTAGCAAGTATACAGTCCAATGCACCACACACTTGTCTTACATCTCCTTATTAGTAAATAGTGTGTTCTGTGTGGTACCGCCTTACTAGTTGTCAGATGTGAGGTTTGCATAATCCACTGCTACCAAGGGTAACAGCTGTTATCCCCGCATATTGTTACTGGGCCTGTCTTGACGGGGCATTTAAGGGCAGATTTACTATGAATTTCTGCAACGCAGTGTAGCATGGCAAGTTGCTGTGCTGCGTTGCGTGAATGGGAGAGAGCTGAAGAGCACCATATTTACAAAGATATGGCGCTCTTCAGCTCCCTCCCAACTCTGGTACGCTAGTGGCTGCCCAGCGCCAACGCGGGCACCCTTGCGCCATTTTTCAATGATGCCTGCGTTATGGGCACAATGCACTTGTGGCTGCCTAGCGCCAACACAGGCACCCTTGT
The DNA here is from genome assembly GCF_964204655.1 of Triturus cristatus. Taxonomy (NCBI): domain Eukaryota; kingdom Metazoa; phylum Chordata; class Amphibia; order Caudata; family Salamandridae; genus Triturus; species Triturus cristatus. The sequence continues at coordinate 888,167,329 of NC_140594.1, forward strand.
TCCATGTTGAAACGCAGCACACGTTACAGGCACAATTAATTTTTTGCAGGAAAGGATACCTTCCTACACAAAAACACTTCTTAGTGGCATTTTCCTCTATCTATTCGTGATGTGAGGAATTAACAAAAAGAAAAAAACATATTCCTCCTCACTACACCTCTCTATGGTAGGCATACTGATTTCACGTAATTCCAGCTTTACAAACATTAGTAAGTCAGGAATAGCATGAAATCCATGGGTGGATGCACAGGAACGCCCATGGGACTACTACCGCTAAGAAATTTAAAGCTACGCAGCGCAAGTCGCTGCGTTGCGTTACATTTGTTTACAATGCCGTGCAAGACTTTGTAAATCAAGCCTTGGGGGGCTCTGTAAAACCCAAATACGCTTTTGTGTTGCCCTGCATCGTCTTGCGCGACATAATGGCGATGCAAAGGCTTAGTAAATATGGGCCTTAAAGTTTATTGTGTAGGGGAGTTGTGAAGCACAGGCCTTCAGCACTGAGCCTTTGCAGGGTGCAGACAAGCACATTCTGCTAAGGACTAAATCATTTGGAAGAGGTCAATTATAGAGCTAAACAGTCATTTGTCAATTATGAAGCTAAATTGTCATTGTGTTGGCCACTCATATAAATACAATGTCAATCCATAATTAGTGTTCACTGCGGCAAAGAGTTGCAGAGGCAGAAACCAAACGTGCGTCTGCCCTTCTCTCTTATCATTTTGGCCTGTCATTGGCATTGCTTGTTATTTGTATCTGGTAGTTATATGTTACCAGAAACATCTGCAGTCTTCATTTATAATCTATCTTGGGGAATGTCATCAGCAAACAGTGGTTTTTAGCATTAATCACTATCCAGGGCGAAACATATGGGCTATCTGGCAAAGTGCCAGTTCTGAGCCACAGCGAGACAGATGGTCATTTATAAGTGTACACTTTAAAACAGACATTGGAAGCAGTGTCGGTGGCTAGGGAGACAGCACCGGTCACTCAGTACAATACGATGACTTCACGTTGCTAGGCACTCAAAAGTCATACAGTTAAAATAGTTTTTTTCTAAACTAAAAACATTTGAGTTCACCACAGATTAAGTCCCAGCATATTATTAGCAAATGGACATTAAATGTAAACCTTTTCTATAGAATAGATGATAGCTGTGAGTCTCAACTATTGAAGGGACCAATCAGGGCAAACTTTAGCGCAGGTGGCGCCCGGTACGATAATCATTTATGGCGCCCCCATGACCTCCTCCTCCGAGTCTTTCACTACCACCGGGCAAAAGTGGCCCTCATCGCTCCACTCATAAGTTATTGCTAAACACAGCCCATCCCCTGAGGTCAGCCCCCCCCCCCCCCCCGCCACCGGTCAGCGCCCAGTGCGGCCACACCTGTCGCACTGCCCTAAAGCCAGCCCTGAGGGACCTGAGATGTGGGCTTTATGTTGATTGTATTGGCCTGTCTCTTGCGGGTTCTTGGAAGTAGAGAGATTTTTAAAGACACTTTTAAGACAAGCTACAGAGTACCTTTGATTGATAAATTTACGTCCAATCACATCACTGTACATACCACAGCAACAATAAAGCTAATCTTGTATTACATTTGAGGTGACCCAGGCACATAGTTTTAGCTACTCTGAAATGTCTGCACTGCTCACCTATAGTTGAATTTCTTTTTAAAATCCTATGAATTGTTTTTTATGTTTTTTATGGATCTTCCTCGCCTTCCGTAGCTTCCCAATTGGTGATTTACACATACGTTTCGCTCTCAGTTCCCCCGTTTTAAAGGATATGTCAAGGCACTCGCCCTATCACAGTCCCAGCCCGACCCACTGATACTCTCAGACGCTGGTTCCATTCGTACCCGTTTACGGTTTCTGAAAGACCTTAAAAGACCTTAAAATATGTCTATTGGCTAAAGCCCATGCACATCTCTCTCTACCTCCTATTTTGCAACTCTCCTTTATTATTTACCACGAGAGATACCCTGGGTGGTGCTGTGCTTTAATAAATCCTCCATAACTAACATATGTTATAGAATTTACTGAGCATGTTATAACCTGTACACAGTACCTCTGAGGAGCACCAAATTATGCGACAGGGTTGACTAAATTATGCGTCAAGAAAAGACAAATTATGCAGCATAATGCACCACATTGTTAATGTTGTTTATTATTTTTTTACGCATGGCAATATTGCCTGGGCAAAGACACCTTATCAGTGTTATGTTCTGGGCCCTAGGCCCACATGTCGGATGAAAAGACGACACAGACACAGCGTTTACGGTACTGTGAACTAGCCCCGAGCACGTGCACTCCGGCCCTTTTATTAGCGGGGTCACCTGACTGGTGACGCCCGTGTTGGATGGGTGAGGGGGTGTGTGTGGGCCAGCCCTCGGGGGAGTGGCTGGCAGAAACACTAGACTGTGTCCAGCAGGACACAACATTCCTCCCAAATTTTAATAAAACGAAAAGATAACAAACAAAAACGTCCAACCTATGGAAAGAAAATGAGAAGAAAAACAAACTAAAAGAAATGGAAGCCTCACAGTTCAGAGATGTAGTTCGCAGGACAGCGGTGGACAGGTGCAGCTGTGAGCATCAAGACATCTTGGCACATGTCCATACTTTAACCAGGTATATCTGGGGACGAACACAGTGCTGATGATATCCGGACCTTTCGGCTTCGCTTCAGTTGAGGAATGGTCCACCTCCGAGATGTTCATCAGTCCAGCATACTCTTGCTGTGAGGCAATTAGTGTTTATTGTTCAACATGGGTGCATCAGGAGCGTATAGATGAGTCCACTGCCACACCGGACGATTGCGTCGCTTGACCCTTTGACGACAGACTTGGCATTCTGTGACCTGTTGAAATTCTCGGTTAGATGGCCTGGCTACTTCCTGGAATCCATTGGTGGGGCACAGTAAATTCCATCTCTCACGCTCTGGGAGGCCCCTTGGATGAGTTGCCCTGGGACTGCATATGGGCTCTGACTCTGGAGCCACTGCCTCGTCACTCGTGCAAACTTCAGGGGTGGATGTGTCTTGGTCAGAAACATGTTCTCGCTACCAGGATCAGAGCATGCGCCGGTTAACCAGATGGTCACTGCCTTTTCGGATCGTCGATTGTTCTGGCAAGTGGTGTGGGACTCCAGTTATTGTCATTGATGCTCCAAGGATGGTAGTGATGCACATGACAGATATGGAGTGGCTGCCATGAGACGACTCGCACCACATCTGGTGATAACTAGCAGTGATTAGGGATGACTGGCGAATCTTGGCAGTCATGATACTCGTCGGGCACTTGGTGCAGTTCTTCTGATTTGGCATTTGTGTAAGTAGAACAGGGATGCCCTTTTCCTTTAAGCAGCCGGCGACAGGTGGATGACGGTCACTATGAAGAACCCCAGTGGCTGTCGTATCTTAGAAGGTGCACTCAGGTGATCGTGCGAGTACTTGTTCTAGTCCCCTTTCGTTGATTCCCACTGCTCACTTGTTGTCGTCCGTTTTCCTGGAATAGGACTTTCACTGTCCTATATCTCGCCACTCCTTATCACGTAATGCAGGTCGCTTCTTGCTGCAGTGGCATCTTGCTGCAGTGGCATCTTGCTGCAATGACATCGTGTTGCAGTGGCATCGTGCTGCAATGGCATCGTGTTGCAGTGGCATCTTGCTGCAATGACATCGTGTTGCAGTGGCATCGTGCTGCAATGGCATTGTGTTTGCAGTGGCATCATGCTGCAATGGCATCGTGTTGCAGTGGCATCATGCTGCAATGGCATCGTGTTGCAGTGACATCGTGCTGCAATGGCATCATGTTGCAGTGGCATCGTGCTGCAATGGCATAGTGTTGCAGTGGCATCATGCTGCAATGGCATAGTGTTGCAGTGGCATCGCAATGCAGGTCGCTTCTACACCTGCTCTGAAGGGTGGCGATAGGGCCACGAAAACTCACAGGGACCTCATGCTCACTCCGTCGTGTTCTCTGGGCTATACATTTGCTCCCGCCACCGATCTCTTCACCGGTCCGGTCAGGTAGGATAGGGCGTCTTCGCAGGTGCGCCCGCCAATTTCAGGGATGGTAGTGGAAGTAGGCGTGCTTTGAGGGATCCGCATGTTTCGGCTGTGATTTCGAATTGCTGTATGGGGTACATATCTCCCTTTTCTTGCGTCAGTAGTGGTGACGCGCCACTCGGAGTGCTGGACTCTCCTCCTGCCTGCAAATGGACTGTTGCGTGGCTGCTTCTCTCGGCTCACTACACTTTCAGCTTGCCAGGGTAGGTAATTCTCAGACTGAAGACATTGGTATTGGCATCAGGGTGTCTCTCTCTCTCCTGGTAGGGGTCTCTTCTTCTCTCCACCAGCCTGGGGTCTCTTCTTCTCTCCACCAGCCTGGGGGCTCTTCTTCTCTCTCCACTGGCCTGGGGGGTCTCTCACTCACTCCACCGGCCTGGAGGGTGTCTTCTTCTCTCCACCAACCTGGGGGCTCGTCTTCTCTCTCCACCAGCCTGGGGGGGGTCTCTCCTGTGTGCCGAGTCTTCATAGGCTTTATTGTTTCTCAGCTCAAACAGTAATGGGGCTGGTAGCTAGTTCTCCTGGGTGCTATCTGCTTGTGCCCTGTGTGCTTGCACTGTCTTGTAGTGATGACGTCCCGCTACCAGGAGCGTGAACGCTCTCTTTTCCTCTGTTAGGAGAAATTTCGTGCGTTTTCTCTTCACTGCTTCTGCATGCTTGGCAGGGTTGGTAACTCCTTGTAAGATTCTTCTAGACAGTACTGGGGCAGCTGACTGGCACACATTCCTCCATGTATGAATTCACCGCCCATGCACTGTCCATGACGGTTCTTTGTTCTCACGCACGTCATCCTTTCTTGTGCTGAAATAAGGGCATCCGTGATGCAGCTGGGCATTGGCTCTCCTTAGGCTTTGCAAGATGGCTGTTCTTGAAATCATGGGACCCTTGGCAGTTTCTTCGGTTGTGCAGCTGTGGGGTCCCTGGTGATCCTTGTGGGGTTCAACTATCTCTCCTTCAAATGATAGGTAGCTACTAGGAGTGTATGGCCAAACTTGTGCTACTTTGTCGGGAATGAAAACCAACTTGAACAGGTAAAGACATGTAATTGTACACTACGTGCTTGTCCAATGTTACGGTAATAGCCGTACTTTATGATCGCACTGCGGGCCTCTCTAGACCGTGCACTGAACCGTGGTTTGAAGTGAGGTCAGGGGGCACTACATGCCATTTGGCTCCGGACGGCAGGACTGTTTTGTCACTGCGGATAGGTATTACCAACTCCACGGGACCTCTCACATTGTGTGTGTCTGTTGAGATGCTTCAGGCAAAGATCGTGGGGCCACTGCAGGCACAGCCAATGCAACACAGCTTGCCTTTTTTTCAGAATGCTTTTGTCGTGAACAGAAACAGAGCCTCATCCAGAACGTTGATGGCCCAAGCTCGCAGTGTGAAAGGAACAATACTTATCGACTGACAGGTGGGGATACACTGCTGGTTTGACTTCAAGATTGCTTCCTAATCGCCAGCCTGCTGCTTCATTTTTTTTTTTTTGTTTATTGAGCCTGGCAACTCTTGCAGGCTGATTGTCCTGGTAAAGATCAGGGCTTGTTGCCCACAAGTCATTTAGGTACTGTTGCAGCCACCTTCACTGCGTGGCTTACGGTAGCTGTGGTGCCGCTTTCTTTATTGCTGTTTTAGTTCTTTGGACCACAGGGAGGTGGCTGCCTCTGTTCTTGCCTTGAACATAGGCTGCAGCCGTTTTCCATTTACAGGCCAGTCTCTGCCGCTTTAAGCCTCAAAAACCCGGCAATCGTCGCTTTCAAAAGATCCCAAATCAGTTTCTCAACACTACGGGCCTCACACAGCTCCTTCGGTGCTTTGATTGCCGGAGACAGCCACATCCTGGGAAGCACGCTGGATGCCGGCCTCCGCAGGACCTCCTTCACCGCAGTGAATCTTGTCTCTTTAATGAGGTCGAGCTGTCATGCCAGGTGCAGCTTCAGGGAATTACGTGGAGGGGTGCTTCTTTCCCCTCCCGATGTCTCTGCAGTTTATTACTCGGCGGCGCGTGCTGCAGACAGTCACTTTCAGCTCTCCCCTAGCTTTATGGCCGCACTGCTCAGCCACGCGCCTCTGCAGCATACTCACTCATTTAAACGGGCACTCACTTAACAGGCTGCGCAGGGGCCGCGGCGGTACAATGGACACTCCAGTACCCTGCGGTGACAGAGTACGTCCCTCCCGGTGCAGGCCTTGAATCAGGTGTCTTTGCGCCGGTCGATGCCCTCAGCACGGTGACTCCCCCATAGGCAGGTAGGCACTTCCCTTGCTTATAACTTCTTTTCAGCCTTTATTTACGTCACGCATGCACGGACTAATCAGGAGCCGGGGAGGTGCGGGAAATCTCAGACGGCCGCTACGCAGCGAAGAGTATGCCTGCTCACCACCGGAGGGATAACACGGGCAGGAAGACACAGCAAACAGGTAGAGCGGCTCACTGCTGACGGGGCTGACACGGCCCCTCGACCCCTCGGGCACACCGCATTCGCTGCTGGCGGGGACAGAGACATCACGGGCAGTGCGAATACGCACACGCGGGAAAAACCGCCGTCGCGGGTCTCAGCAAACTGACACGGGTCATCACATCGGTGGAAAATCTGGGCAGCAGGCTTTGTCAAAATGCGGGGTGGGCTACAGCCGCCTCACCTTCACCCCGGGGCTCTTCACCCGCACCTCGGGCACTCCAGTGACTTCACCTGCTGCAGGGGGTGCCCTGGATACGGGCAGCATACATTCCCCCTATCACCATCGGCTGCACACGCGGGCAAATCCCGCTCGTCGCCAGTGTTATGTTCTGGGCCCTAGGCCCACATGTCGGATGAAAAGACGACACAGACACAGCGTTTACGGTACTGTGAACTAGCCCCGAGCACGTGCACTCCGGCCCTTTTATTAGCGGGGTCACCTGACTGGTGACGCCCGTGTTGGATGGGTGAGGGGGTGTGTGTGGGCCAGCCCTCGGGGGAGTGGCTGGCAGAAACACTAGACTGTGTCCAGCAGGACACAACAATCAGTATCAGTTTAACAATATAGAAATAAGCAAATGAAACATGACAAGTTAACCTTTGTGAAGGGCCTCCAATGTGCCCCAACACATGCAGCGGCATTTTATGTAACTTGTGATTCGTTTGAGCTAGAAGCCATTTTTTTTAAATGTGCAGATTATTATGCAGATGATTGATTACGTATCAGATGTGGCCACTCCATATTTATGCAAAAATGGCTGCAGCTGCCGAATCACAAAATTTCAGTGGCTCTGCCTATACAGGTGTCCTGGCACTGAGAGACTGAGCAAGAAATGCCCAGGAGACCTATATCCCAAAGTTTCTGTGTGGAGATCACATAATCATACCCTTTACAACGATGTCTTTAAGGCTCTTCTGAAGTCTAAAAGTACTGTCAATTGGCACAGGGTTATCAGCACAGAATTCCACCAATTGCAGATGGTACATAAAAGTCCTAGTCTAAGCACAGTTACATCTGGGGAAAGAAAGAAGAAAAACATCCTGAGAGTGCAGTGCATGGCCTGGGACATTGATATTGAATGTTTCACTCAAGTAAAGCGCTCTTTACTTGGCTCTCTGCACTTGAAAAAGGGATAGAAATAAAATCTATTTAGCCACTGAAATCCAATGTAATGTATCTAGGCCAGTAGGTGCTGAGGAATTTCTTTGCCACTGCATTTTGTAAATTGTTAGACCTGGCATCTTTTGGCGTGGTTTCACCTGTGTTTTTGTTTCTGGCGGCCTTCTGTTTTGACTGTGTGCTGAATTTCTTTTTGCTGGTTTTAGGACTCTGGGCAATTTACCATTGCTGACCAGTGCTAAAGTGCATGTGCTCTGTGTCTAAAATATAATGGCATTTGGTTTCTCCATGATTGCCAAATTTGATTTACCGATAAGTCCCTAGTACGAAGCGCTACATTTGCCCAGGGCCTGTAAATCAAATGTGACTAGTTGTCCTGTAGCACTTATTGTGCCACCCACATGAATAATCCCTCAAACCTGTCTTAGGCAGGCCACTGCAAAGCCTGTGTGTGCGGTTTTGAACTTCCCTGTCAAACAGGCAAGTTCACCTACTTGCAACACAAAACCGGTCCTAGGATGCTTGATTCCTGTCCAGGGAAGACATGGCCTGGCAGTTCGGTCTGGACTGTTCCCATGAGGCACAGGGTCAAGACTGATTTGCATATGGCTATGTCTGAACTGGGGTGGCGTGGTGAGCAAAATCACGATGGATTAAACCCAGATCTGTGACTGGAGGTGAATGTTTAACAATGTTCAACATTCCGTCCATCATCTTTTTGTGTTGCATTTTCACCTTAAGTGGGAAGGGTATGCCCAGACGTGGGTCCCGTGCTCACTACACCACTGGAGTCAAGCTATCCTGGCTGATGAGGTCGGAAAGCCCGAAACCGGTCCTAGGATGCTTGATTCCTGTCCAGGGAAGACATGGCCTGGCAGTTCCATCTGGACTGTTCCCATGAGGCACAGGGTCAAGACTGATTTGCATATGGCTATGTCTGAACTGGGGTGGCGTGGTGAGCAAAATAACGATGGATTAAACCCAGATCTGGGGGTGAATGTTTGACAATGTTCAACATTCCGCCCATCATCTTTTTTTTCTTTTCATCTTTTTGTGTTGCAAGTTCACCTACTTGCCAGGCCCAAACCGTCCCATTAACTACATGACAGACACCCCTAAGTTAGGTATTAGGGAGTCCCATGGGCAGGGTGCAATGTATTTAAAAGGTAGGACATGTACTTTTAAGTTTTACATGTCCTGGTGGTGAAAAACAGCTAAATTCGTGTTTCACTATAGCAAGGCCTATCTCTTCTATAGGTTAGAACTGGAGCTGCCTTGTGACACTTTACAAGTGTATCTTCCAATTAGGAGCAGATAGAAAATTGGAGTTTGGTGCCTCTGGGCTCAGAATTTAAAACACATCTTTTAGTGAAGTGTTTTTTAAATTACAGGTCTGAAAATACCACTTTTAGAAAGTTGGCATTTTTTTACTTTAACCATTCTGTCCCTCTGCCTGTCCCTAGAATGCATGTCTGGGTTGGATGCAAGGGAGCTGAGGGGTGCCCTGCATATCCTAATGGCCCAACACCAGGCTGACAGGTCTTCCTGAGCTAGTATGTTGGGGGAAGTTAACACTTGCATCTGAATAGGGCTGTCCCTGTCCCCACACAAAGAGCTACATACCCCCCTGTAGTGTGTCGGGAGCCAGGGCCAGGAAGGGCAGGGTCCTGTGCACTACAAAGAACTTTCTTTGAAGTCTCCTTACTTCAAAGACCAAAATGGGCATAAAACCTGGACCTCTGACATCATATAGTCAGAGCACTTCTGGACTTAGGACATTCTGCCAGGAAGAAGCGCTATTGTGCTACCAGGAGGGATTCCCAATTTGCTATTTGTTTTGCTGTGTTGGCCTGCTGCTTCTTGCCTGGGAGTGAGAGGACTGGACTTTACTCTGTGCATCCTGCTTTCTAAAGGTTTTCCAAGGGCTTGACTAAGCTTGCCTCCTGTTCCTGAAGTCTCAGAGACATCAACAACTTCACACGCCTCTTGTAACTAGCACCCGGGCTCCTCTGCTGTGAGTCCCTACCTGTCAAGTGGTGCCAAACCCAGTCCTGGGCCCTTGGAGTTGTATTTGGGGTTGCAAACCAAGAAAATCGATGCAGACCGTTAGTCGGAAGCAACACTTTCTGCAAAATCGATACATTGGCACTACCTGCACCGAAGCCGTGGACACCGCTTGCCAGGTATGCAACTCCATGAATGCTACTTCAATGCAGCTCCGACCTTGCTGCAGTGACTCCGACGAATCACGGCAGCATGAGCCTTGACACCGTGCCACTGACGTCCATGGTGCACCATCCTGAGTGTGCCGCATACCCAACCCGACGTGACTTCCAAACGATGCATCGCCTTGGGTCCAGTGGTTCGACTCCAACGACGAGGAATCGCCACTCCGTGCTCTAAACATCGACATCGCCTTGATGCAACATCACCTTCTTGAACCAGGGTCTCGCACCCACAACTGACGCGTCACCTCCTCTGTGCAACACATTGTCCTGGAGTATCAAAAGCTTCAACGACCCTGCACCGTCTTAAGGAACAGATGCCTCACCTGAAATTGTGACCTCCACTGTGCAATGCTGCGTCTTGGGTTACGACGCCATGTCCTTTTTTTAATGTTGCGTCTTTGGTTTTTGATCCCACCAAGGTACTGAAGCATGTCCAGATAGCCCCAGTTGGAGCTACAGACTTCTAAGCACTGCATTTTGATTTAATCTTTGAAAATTCATATCTTGACGTGTGTATGATGGATTTTGTCGCTTTGGTCTTGTTTTACTCAGATAAATATTGGCTATTTTTCTAAATTGGTGCAGAGTACGTTTTTGGCGGTTTCACTATATTACTGTATGTGTGTGCATGCATAAATACTTTACACATTGCCTCTATAGTTTAATCTGACTGCTCTGTGCCAAGCTACCAGAAGGTGAGCACAGGTAAACTTTTAGTGTGTATTACACTTACCCTGACTAGAGTGTGGGTCCCTACAAGGACAGGGTGCATACCTCTGCCAACCAGAGACTCCATTGCTAACATATACATTGAAGCTTATACACCACAGCAGAAGGTGCACTCAGAAATAGTCAGTTACAATAGTCAAGGCAACTAAGAAAAGTAACCTTGAGTACAATGCAACATGCATGTGAAGGAAGAAGCGGGACAATTTTCCACAGCACCCTCAGCAGGAAGAAACAAGAAACAGAAGGAGGATAAATGATTAGTCTGTTGTAATGGGGACAAATGGTCCTCCAAGTACAAAACTAAGTTTTTTACAATCTTTGCAGGATTTCAAGGGCCGGACCAGGATGGAAGCCAAAATCTGGATGGAAAACGTCTCCTCAGTTTTGTCAGAGTTAAACTTCAGGATACAAGTTGCAATCAGGAACATATTAGGAGGGGACATACCTGTTCTGTTCGAGGCAATGATTAACTGGGTGTCATAAGCATAATTCATACAGGTAACTTCAAAATACCTGACTAATGTAGCTGAAAGAGGAGTATAGATATTAACAGTGTCAGACTTACAGCAGACCCCTAAGGCACCCCATGAGGCAGGTAAGCCGACACATTAGGCAGGAGGTCGACTGCCCAATGTCTATCCTCTAAATATGATTCACACCACTGATGTGCGGTGCCTCCAATGCCAAAATCCACAAGTCTTGATGAAAGAATGGAATAGGATACTATGTTGAATGCAGCAGCCGTATCGAGGAGAATCTGAGCAACTTGATTTGCAATGTCTGTCAACACTGTCATGTCATCAAGGATCGATACGACAACAGTTTCAGTGGAATGGGTCGGACAAGAAACTGACTGTACAGGTTCGAACATGGGACTGAAAGAAACAAAATGGACCCTTTAGTTGTACCGTGTGTCCAATAATACCTGGAAAATTTACTTTAACTGCATCCTTTTAGGTAAAAGCCAAAACCTAAAAGTTCAATTTGTATATGCAGATGAGATGCAAACACAGTACAAATTAAAAAAGTGATTCCATGATCATTGAATATTTATTTACATCAGTCTTCAAGAAATAAAAAAGCCAATAAAATAGTCCATGTGAGATATGACTATTTATTCAAGATACACTTAGTATAAACAATTATATTTAAGAACCCTCAGCTAAAAGGTGTTTCGCCCCAAACTAACTTAGGGATTTGTCAAGGCTTTAAAGAAAGTTCAATGGAGAACTTAGTGAACATGTTAACTCTAAAACAGTAAATTCAAGTACTGATGCCTCAGTGTGTCAAAGCAGAAATATCTCTTTCATAGGTAAATAATTCTGCGACTTGTATATGAGAGAGAAGAGAAGGAGGGGACTGAGTGTGTGATGTACTTCCACAAAATTAGAGAGAAGATGGTTCACATCCTTCTCTAAATGTTTGACTGCAAATGGTAGAAGAGATGTAGGTCAACAGTTTGAGAGAACAACTTGATCTGCATTAGGTTTTTTCACAGGGGGACAACTATTGCTCTTTTCCACTCACTGGGAATCAAATAATTAACAAGGGAACAATTACAAACTTCCAATAGTGCTTGTGAAAATGGGGAAAGCCACTTAATAAATAGATAAAAGCTTCTCCAGTATCAGACAGTTAAAATGATCCAAGCCGGAGACAATGTTATGTTATGTTATGTGTATTTGTAGAGCACACTATCACCAGCGCGGGTAACCTGTTGGGTGATAGAGTGCTTTACAATGGTAGGCTCATCGCTGGTCCTATCAATACTGAGTTAGAGTCTGGCATTGAAGTGTCAAGAGACAGAGCTAGGGATTCTAAGCAACTTCCCATGCAAGGCACAGTGGTCTGTCTTGAAAGTCCCAGCGAATAACAGATACTGTTGATTGATTTTTGCTTCAAAATAGTTAGAGAGCTTATGGACCAGATCTTGAGAACGCAAAATGGATTGTAGCCACACACTTTGGGGGACGCCAGAGACCTAACTATATTGAAGATTTCATTTGAGGAGTTCTCTGCCGCTTAAGTTTTGATTGGAAAATATTCTGCTTTTGCTGGTCCTACTAACCTTTTTTTATTTCCACAGAGCATGCTTTATTTAGTTCTAGCCTGGTTTGCAAGGTATAGTCTTGACACCACAACCGATTCCAATCTTTTTACATCACCTTTTCACCTCTGACAGGCTAGGAGTACACCATGGTGCCAATGGTCTAGGCCTCTACATACTGATCTTCTGTGCAGGCAGTACGGCGTCTAGAGCCGTCTATATCCACTGTGAGTAGCAGCTATATCATCTCCAATAGAGTCAAGATTTTGAGGCCTATCCAGTTCATTAAGCCTATTACCCAACTTGGGGATGGATAATTTTTTCCATGTCCTTTTCGGCTGAGATGTTGCAGGTCGACATTGTACCTGGGCCCAGTTGGATTGAACGTCAACATATGCCACAGAATTGGATGGCCTGAAAACAAGGTCCAGCTTATGTTCCATTAGGTGTGTGGGGCCCATGAATGATTGATAGGGACCATGTTAATGTTATGTTAATGGATTTCGAGAGCGCATTGCCAGTTCCAGATCCGATTGCGGACGAGAGATAGGGCAGGAGATTAAACTGGGAAATGCCAGGTCCTCATGGCCATACCACCAATAAATCAAATAATTAACAAGGGACCAATTACAAACCTCCAATAGAGTTTGTGAAAGTGCTGATTTAGCCAGTTTCCATAATGTTGGGGGATATGGTCCAATGCGGAACCCCACTTAATATATAGGTAAAAACTTTTCAGTATCAGACAGTCAAAATGATCCAAACCAGAGAAAATGTTATGTTATATTATGTGTATTTGTAAAGCGCACTATCACCAGCGCGGGTAACCTGGTGGGTGATAGAGTGCTTTACAATGGTAAGGCTCATCCTGTCAATACTGAGTTAGGTAGGTTGTAGTAGTATGGAAGGAGGCTAAAAGTCAGTCATTTATTAAAATCACCCATCACAATCAGGTTGGTATGGGCAAAGGACAGAGGGAACTTGAGATTAAGAAATTAATTGATAAAAGATTCCACTAGACCAGGGGGACGGTAACAAATGACACCACTCATCAGAGTGGAGGCAGGAGATAGGATTGAAAAATCTAGAAACTCTGCTAGAGGAAGCCCCATAAGTGTGAGTTTTCGAATGGAATACTATTCATTCCCTCTTATTGCAACTTTAAAAAGATGGGAGCGATGGAGAACGGTTTAACCAGGTGGACATAGTGAAGCAATGTGAGGGGCAGAGGAGTCAGTGAACAAAGTTTCTGTCAAAAACAGCACATCTTGTTCCCCCAAGCGCAACCGGTCAAAGATCTGAGTAGAATGTTTTAATGCTGATCGGGCATTGATCAGGGCACCTCTCAAACTCTCCCTTTATATCTGGTTTTATTTCTAGAAGGCTTTCTGCTTTTTAATTGATAGTACATTTGTAGTAAATGTAAGCTCCCTCCCGTAGGTATTATTTTGTCCAGTCTGATGTACCCAATGAGTAAATGCTCACATCTTCCACCCCCTGCTGATTATGTGTGTCCTCTTTTGAAATACCTCTGGGACAGCACCCCAGTTAGAAGGCACTCTCATAGGTGCCATGCATGCAGCAAATTTGATGGACCATAATAATTCAAAAATGATGCGAAGCAATTGCCCCTTTCTGTAGCTCACCTGAGGCAGAGTTTCCTGCTGTGGCAGAAAACAGGCAGTTTGCTTTGTGCTGACCGCTGCCAGTTTGCGGATGGGCGCAGATGGGTGTAGACGGGCTTGCCTTTGGTGTGGCTGCGATTCACCAATGGTACAGACATGCACCAGTGGAGTTTAAAGAGAGCCCTATGTGTTTGCACATTATGTGGTAAGAAACGCTAGAACTCTAACCCAAGATAGTGTCTCCTAGTGTCCAACTGAATGTATCAACAAAATGGCTGAAAGACTGGCTGGCACGTACCCTGCATTGGTCAGTAAAGAACAGAGAATGCTGCTGAATGTATGCTTGAGAACCCACAACCCAGAAATTAGACTCTCACCACAGTCTAAAACACAAGCTCACAGCAGCCAAGAAAAAAGGTCAGCTAAGGCCCACAAAAAAGAACCAACTTTTCAATGGAGCAAATAAAAATGCTTCAAACAGAATTTTAAATAAAGCACAATTGTCAATCTTACATAACATAATATGGCTGGTCGCATAATGGCAAATCATACTCATTCCTGTGGTCATCTCTCTGCCCCTTCTGTGTACTTCCTCTGTGAGTGAGTTATGTGGTTTAAGCCGTATGATGCAAGCCAAACTACATTGAAGACATGCTAGGTATTCGGAGGCAAACTTGATCATACCATCACTCACACTGCACCTATCTGTAGGCACAGCTACACAGTTGCTATGAAGTGGTTTGTGCATTTAGCAAAATAAAATGAGGCATCCAATATTAAAAAACTACAAATGTGCAAAACACTTCACAAATGTAATTATTCAGGAGCAATGCACCTCACACTTTGAACTTTGATGTACAACCCACTGAATGTTGAGTTAATATTAAATGTATTGCTCAAGACATCACTATTGTTCCTTCCTAATGACCAAATCATGCTATCCTACTAAACTGTTTCCATTCAAGTATCAACATAACTCTATGATAACCTTAACTGGTAAGCAACTTAATATTTTAAACTATTGGAAATGCTCCAGGTGGATACTCCACTACCCAACAAGACACATTGGTAACACCATATCAGGGGCATCAAAGACAGGTAAGGTAAGCCATATAAAAGTCCATTACATGTTTCACAACAGCAGCACACACATATTGCCAACATGTTGAACAGAATCACCAAAACCTATATCCAACATTGCACAAATATACCATCTAGGCCCTCGTTTCAAGAGCCCAAGAAAATTGACCTGGAACGCAGAGGTGGAGAAATTCTGGTCCACTGTGAGTTAGGCTAATAATAAATCATGAAGTAGTGGGTGAACTGGTAGCTACAGATTCAATTGTCCTGGTAATACCTCATATAACACAGGTTTCCAAATGGAGGTTTTGGCCATTTTGAGCAACTAAAATCTTGTTCTGAAGTTATATAGATCCATTGTGTTTCCACAGATCTCATAATTGGGGTCAGTCACCGCTGTAGCCAGACACACTGAGGTCACTCCTAATGAAGGCCCCAAGACCCAATCACCAGGCTCACAACAGCACTTACCCCATGCTATGCCACACACTAACACCCAACAGCACACAAGATCCTGATACATCATATATTTGAGTTTTATGGTTCCAATCAACACTAACTACAAAGAATATCAGCCCACAAGCATCTCCTTTTAGCCAGGCAATTGATTTGTCTATTGAACTAGAAGATGGGCAAGACCCCAGCAAAGCCCTGCAGTCCTAAATCTTTAACCAACAAAATCCTTTACGACAGCTTCATGAATAAGACAAAGGTTTGGAATAGGAGCAGATTACTGTAACACATCAT
This sequence comes from Triturus cristatus, assembly GCF_964204655.1. NCBI lineage: Eukaryota > Metazoa > Chordata > Amphibia > Caudata > Salamandridae > Triturus > Triturus cristatus. Next base: position 888,183,439 of record NC_140594.1, read on the forward strand.
TACAGAGTAGGGAAGGGAAGATAAGGGAAGGTGAGGATATGGTAAGATGGGGTTAAGGTATAAGGGATATTGAACAGCATGATGAATTAATTATATGAGCACAGACAAAATTTAAAAGAGCTTATTCTTCCTTCTGAATTGTTAAAGAACTTGTGGATTGTGTTCTTAAAATTGTTATTACTGTTACTCACTTAGGAAATTGTAAGTGTAGCAGAACAAAGAGAAACTAAATTTCCCAATATATATCTAATAATGTTTAATTTATTATCTGCCTATTTCGCCCAAATCGACTAATAGGGTTATTGTGCTTTTCCATGCGTCTGCATGTCCACACAAAATGTTGTCCAGATCTGATTATGCATGTTAAAATACAATCAACCATTAGAATGAAACAACCTTTGTTTTTACTCCAAAACTGTTTCTGCATGTTACAACATTTAAATGTTTAGTTAAATATCTAAAATTTGTACACATTACCAACCCACATTTTCAAAGTTCATGTACAATTTGTGTGCAATCCCATCAGTTTATGTTGAATATCATAATGATTACTTAGACCTTCATTACAGATGCACCAGGAAATAAATGGGCCTGAACTCCCCTACCTGGTACAAGTTGATCCGGTAACTCCAGGATGGGGAAATTATGTCCCATTAGGTGTTCACCCTGAGGATCGACTAATACATGAGGAATTACCAGTAAAATCTGCAATTACGAATTGCATTCTCCCAGTAATTCCCCATTTTGGCCACCAGCGAATTTACTGCCACATGCATCAAAAGTAGGATTAACAATGACCAAATAGCGATTTTTAAGGAATCACTATTTGGTAACTGCAAATCCTTATGTATGTAGGAATTGCAATACATTTTGCAATTCCTAAACATTAGCTAATAGCGATTCTGCAACTGTGAATCGCTATTAGCTAACGTGACTCCATTCATTCCTATGGGCCTACAGGCCCATAGGAATGAATTGGAATGTATTCGCAAATTGCGATTACCAAATTGGCAATCGCAAATTTCGAATGCAATTCTAAGGGTGCCCGGGGACCTAAGGCCCCCCTGATTCACCCCCCAAAAAGGTAAGTGTGCACATGTGAGGCACACACATGCCCCAAGGGCATGTGTGCGCTACACACCACTTTGAAAAATTCACTTTTGTGCATTTTTCAAAGCATGCGCAAATTACCATCAACTTGAAGTTGATGGTAATTAGCATTTCCTAAATGCACAGTTTGCATTTAGGAAAGGCTACATGCAGCGCAATTAGGGAACGCAAATTGCGGTTCCTTAAACACATTCGCAATTTAGGTAATCGCAAAAAATTGCAATTTCCTAATTTGCGAATGCAAAGCCTTTCTTGCATTAGAAAAGGCCTTTTTGCGTTCGCAAACGGGCCGAATCCGAGGGCAAAAATGCCTGATGCATGTGGCCTTTAGTTTCCTTCAGGCTGAAAGTAGACAGATATGTGGTGTTGGCGTGGATCACGTAATTACAAAGGGGACAGTAACTGCTGTTAACAGCCCCACCAGAATTAAGAGGCAACTCATAACGAGGCTGTCTGTATGTTATGGCTTCGGGAAAGGTTTTCCATAGCACCCCTCCCAACCCTCTATTTGGCATAATCACATGCATAATGCAATTCTTTCTGCCTGGATTTTGACCAGTCAGCATTTGTTTGCCCCTGGGAAGAGACATGCTTCTTCGATAAACACACTTTAAGGTGAACACTGCGATGCAAAAGACGTCCACAGATATGAAGAAACACAAAACATGCTTTGAGATTGTGAAGTAAGTGGGGGCAGTGGACACAGGAGACACATGATATGGAGGGGCCATTACACAAGTGGAAATAAGCATAGGCCGCATTGTGATATCACTCCGAGCATTTAGAATGACTCCTAATTTGCGACAAGAAAGCACTTTCGGAGCACGGCCTGCTGGGTATTTTATTGCCCATTAAAGCGAGAAAAGCTCTCCACTCGACTCTCGCGGCACATGAAAAGGCGAATCGGTGCAGTCGAATTTACGATAAAAGATGTCTTATCCATTCCGTGTTCTGCAAAGCCTAGAGAGAGGCAATTAACTTGTCCCTTCCCTCAGAAACCCGTGCCGTGTGTTCCTGGAGTACACATCACCTCAGGGAATCAGCCCAGAGCAAATTGTTAGCTTGTGCTTCTGCGAAGGAAGCTTAGGTCTTTGGAAACTCAGTACCGCTTTGGTTCAAGACGAATATTCAGCAGTTTATATGGCGAGATCAGTGCTTGAAATGGAAAAATAGAAGTGCATGTACTCTGTACCAGAGTACCTGCTTGTTTCTGAGAAGTGCTGGTACTCTCCAATTAAAAGTATAGCATTTCCCTTGAAAAGTGCCGGTACTCTCCTTCTCAAAATAAAAAAGTGACGGTACTCCGTACCGGACAGTACCAGCTCATTTAAAGCACTGGATGAGACTAAAATAGTGCACTGAATTAAAGCGCATGAGATGGCTCAGTGATGTGCATGCTTTATCACGAAATACATGTTCATCTGCAGTCCCTAGTCATTCTTCTGAGGGTGGTTAATTAAGCACCATTAAATTGGGTTATAGGAAAATTTTATTTCTAGGCTTAGAAATGGCAGTGCCATATAAAAATATTATTATCTCCTACTATTTGAACCACAACTCAATGATTACGGGTTAAACCTGTAAAAACACAACATTTACACTTCTGTGATCAGTTAATGTGCATTTTCTGAAAATGTGACAAATTTAACCCCAAGTGTACTGGATAGTGAAAGGGAGACAAAGGCAGGATGCACATTTTGTCATCTGCTAAATGTACAAGGTGAGGCAACTGTGTGTTTTGGCTGAGGTGTCTTCATGTGTTTTTTCTGTGCTAACACTGGCTTGATGAATGATATTACGGAGGTCAGTCCTTGTCATTAATAAAATGAGAACAACCAGTGCCAGAGTTACAATAATTGTAACAATATACTCAGACTTGGTAACTGTAGTGCATTGGTCTTCAAACTTTTTAATGCCGCTCCCCTCCAATGAAAAAATCAAAATCATCGGGCACCCCTCAGAATTTTTCACAATAATTCTACTAAATTGGCCATCTCGACTTATTTAAACACAAGACATATTTAAATATTGCTGTTAAATTCTGTTATCGTTTTAAAAACAAAACCAAATACATGATTGCCAAACATATTATTTTTTTCAGGCAGGCCTTACTAACGTGTAAACGTACCCACTGTGTGATTATTAGAAATGGTGGTGGGGGTTTTGAAGAGTATTTGGGGTCCCTTCGTTTCTGACACATACTCCCAGCTGGAATATAAATGACAAAAGATTTTAGTGATGGCCCATCACCGACCGGCTTACTGACACTCATTTTATTCCTGCTTTAAACAAAGCACTGCTATCAGCATAATGCTTAATTTAGCCAGTGCCTGGTGCCCCCCCCCGCATCACATCAGGCCCTCCCCGGGGGGGGCCTGCCCACCAGTTTGAAAACCCCTGTTGTAGTTGGAAGTCTGCATTATCTGTGCATACAGATGTCCTCACCAGGAGACATATAGCACCATCCTGTATTTGTGAATGTGGGAAAAAAAACTTTTTTATAGTTTTAGTGATGTCATAGAAGATGTGAATGGTTATGTGAGAACTAATGTCACCTGAGAGGTAACTGACAAGGCACCTGTTAATGGTATCTGAGTGTATTAATAATAAAGGATTCTGCAATTCCAACTGGCCATCATATACTTATAGACTGCCGGTGCAAGGCTGCAGTACTGCTTGCAACAGCTAGATGTCCCACCAATTGACACTTACTGAAACACTATCTGGTTGTTGTTAATTTTAATCTGCCTTTGAGTATACCTCAATTTGTTATAGTTAGCTAAGCCAAACGTTAAGTTTAGTTTAATTATATGAAAGGTAAATAAAACACTCCTTTATATAAAAAAAACTTTTTACAACAATCAGGAAGAAGCTAAAGCATTGGTTATACCTCACCAAGCCCTGGCAGCACCCAGACTGAGCACTTGATGGTATGTGTCTGTCATTAATATCAATATCCAAGAGCTGTAAAATATTTTTTCCAAATACTTTAGCTACAGAGACCAAAACTGATATTGGAAAAAATTTGGCAGGAAGTTCTTATCTTTCCTCTAATTACCGACCATAACCATCGGCCGTCAAGAGTGTATGGTACCAATCAGTAATTGCATTTACCAATTTTAAAATCAGTGCTGTTCAAAAGTAACATACTATTTAAACAGATTGGTCGCATTCCTGCCAGGCTCATGGACTTATAAAACATTTTGTGAAGTCTGTAAAACCCTTTGATGCATCTGGCCCTACGAGCTCTGTTTACTTCTTCAAGAGAAAAGAGAAGAATGTTTGCCAAGTAGATTTGTTCTGGTCCTGGGAATGCACAGCGATTTGGAAGACAGATACTTTGAGGTTATTAACGCTCACATGTTCAGCTGTATGATGTACATTAGGGAGTATTTTATATAACCCTAGATTTGGTTACATGCAATTTACGTAATTAATTTTAAATGTTCCCACCAGGAGCAAAAGCAAAGGATACTCGGCCTTTTAATAGATTACTTCAATTTACTACTGAGTTGATAAATACACCAATTGTCAAATCTCCTTAGAAAGGCTTACAGAGTATGTTTCAAGACTAAGAAGTACCTTATTATGAAGAAAAAAAAAGAATCTGTGGGATTCAAAGATATTAGGAATTAAATGAAACAAAAACGAATAATATCACATAGAGTAGGCCGTATTACTTGTCAGAGTTATGGATTATATTAGCAAGATACTTTGGAATAAAGATTTCATGTAAATGGGAATAAATCCTTCTGCAGAAAATATGAATAATTGGCAAATGATAATGTAAAGGTGATAAAAAATATGGCACTTGCTGCCACTTACACTGCCATAAATATTAATCCCATTAAAATTACCATTGTTGCACAATTACTGTATCAACTGAGATCCATGAAAATGTTACATTTTGGTGCAATTTTTAAGAACAATACTTCTTGTAGTTGTTACATTTATTTTGCAAAAGCCAGAGTCAATTAGGACTTAGTGTTATCAATTACTGTCAAATAAGAAAGGTGGGCTGGCACCTCCCAGTTTTAAGTCAACTTGCTGGCCAGCAATAATTAATCGCTTCAAAGCATGTATGAAGAAAGCAGATATGTGCAGCCACCGGAGTATATGATGAAGAATCTTGGAGGGATTTGTTATTCAAATTCATACATCCCAGATAATTGAGAAATATTAAATTAACGACCCTGAAATCATACATAGAACTTTTACTGATCCTGTGTCACTTTGTAAAATTCCTCCACTGTCTAATCAGAAGATCTGCAAGACTTTATCTCTGATTCACTGGTGGTACCATGCACAAAGGGTATGCCTAAGTACATATGCACACTTTATGAAAACTAGATTGACTTCTGTTTTCAAGAAGTAAGAAAAGTTTATAGTTCCCCACCGAAAAGATATTGTAGCTAAAAAGAACAGTTGAATTGAAAATGGAATGGGATCAAATATCAAAACCAGCACATCTCATTTTCAAGCTGTTGAAATATCTCAAACAGCACATTAGAATAAAAGAAGATTGTCCATTCATGTAAATAAATATCAGAAGTAATCTATAATGAGCATCAGAAAATAGACCTGCATTCCAAATATATAATCCTAAGTATATGTAAGTGTGACTTTTAGGATGCTATCTTATCAAATTATATCCTGAATGCGTTCTTTGCTAGAAGGACTGTGGAATTCAGGACTTAGAGACTCATTAACCTATTTTGATGTGGTGCTAATTTAACCCACATGTTTGCAACACGTTGCAAAATGAAGAAATTCTGAGTTAATTTTTCACTGTTAATCTCAAACATTATACCAGAAGTGTTCATATTACTCATTGATTATTAGATGGAAGGACTGTGACCTATATGTAGCAAATAGCAGAAGTCACAAAGTATGTATGCAGGCAGAGATAGAGATAACCTTCTAGGTAGATAACAGCACAAAATTTTCTAAATTATAGGGGTGGGGAATACATGTTGCTCTGCCGGCAGAGTTGGCGGCATTTTGTCTACTCCATGTTACGCATGTATCGAGTTTTGGCGACTCCGTGTTACGCATGTGACGAGTTTTGGCAACTCAACACGGAGTTCTGTTCAAATTCCACCAACCAGCTTCTAGCATGGCTCACTAATGGTAATTTGATGAGCAAGATTTGCCATCCCCTAGTGCAATTTTTGGTTGCTAGGACGACACCCGGCAAGAGTTTCACAACACGGGCGGATTGTCGCGACCGTTCCCAGTCAGAAAGTTGCCTCTCAAGTAGAAAATCTATTCGAGCGGGAGCAAAATCAACTCAAAAAACGGCGTCCTCTGGCAAGCCGCATCATGCTGTTTACACAGATTTTTCAGTGCGGAACAAGCTTGGGCAACAAACATCAGCGCAAGCAGTGTGACTTGCCTAATTCTCCCCGTTCGCAGAACTCCGCAGAATCTCACAGAGCTTTTATGTGACAGCGCGGAATTCCACAGAGTGAAACTCCATGAGTTACGCCCACCCTTACTAAATTCCTGTCCCTCAGTAGCCAAGACATGGTATTCAGAAATCAACTCATGTTTCTTTACTGAAGAAATCAAAAGATGGCTTTCTGATTACTCAATTACTATGAACTTTGTGATATGTATTATATATTACATATACCATTCTGGTGGATGTTCCGTCAAAATTCTTACTTTCATGTGGAGCACTACAACATTTTTGTATGGTGATCTTTCACAATACTACTTCTATTAATACTAACACTACTACTACTACTACTACTACTAATAACAGTAATAATAATAATAATAATAATAATAATAGTGAAGAAGAAAAAGGAGGAGGAAAAGAAGGAAAGGAAGAAAAGAAGAAAAGAAGAAAAAGAAGCTGGCACTGGTGGACAATATTATGGAGCAATCAATGGTTGACTGTGTGAATTTGGCACTGGTAGACATTGAAGGGGCTCTGACACTGCTGGAAAGTAGTGAGTAAACGTTTTATGAATAATAAGGAAGTAAAAACATATAGGCCTCATTCGAGACAAAAATGTTGAGGTACAGAAGAGAGGATACATATCTCTATCCAGGACACAACTTCCAAGATTTGTGCACTCTCAAGAGAGCTTCATTCCGTATTCCTGCCTTTGTTCAAAGAGGGCGCAATGTTTGGGAGATCTTATTTAATGGCAGAGGAGCATATTCACAAAGGTCTGCTGTGCCATTGTGCCACCCAATATTGCACTTCCAGCTGCACTTGGGGGCATATTATCAAGCACGGCGTTAAAATTATCGCCGCTTTGGCGGCAGAAAACTGCTTCTTGATAATATGCCCCCAAGTCTGGCTAATGCAAGTGAAAGCGCACTATACAAAGGGAGTAAATGCAGGTCCATCTGTGCAGGGTGGTTTGAGTGTGCTAATGGTATTATGTATTATATTAACGGAGCTCTCCCTAGTGAGGGGGACTGGGGCTGCGAGCTGCGTGTGAAACAGAACGTGGTGAAAACCTTTATTGTGGCAACAATTTTGAACCTATCTGGAACGTTTTTTACCTATTGTGCTTTTATTCTTGGGGGGCTTTTTAATAGCGTAAAGGGGAATTTTAATCAGGCACACTGACACACTCTTACCAGCTTGTGATTCCTGTGATTCCCTTGCACTCTGCACAGCCGCTTTTTTTGCTGACTCTCGGCGGCTGTGGGCGCCATCTTTCGTGAGGCTGGGGGAGCGCTCTAGTCGCGCCGTCCTCCCGCCCTCTTGGAATATTTAACAGGGCCTTTCAGTGAGCTCGGTGCCTTAACGGAGCTCTCCCTAGTGAGGGGGACTGGGGCTGCGAGCTGCGTGTGAAACAGAACGTGGTGAAAACCTTTATTGTGGCAACAATTTTGAACCTATCTGGAACGTTTTTTACCTATTGTGCTTTTATTCTTGGGGGGCTTTTTAATAGCGTAAAGGGGAATTTTAATCAGGCACACTGACACACTCTTACCAGCTTGTGATTCCTGTGATTCCCTTCCACTCTGCACAGCCGCTTTTTTTGCTGACTCTCGGCGGCTGTGGGCGCCATCTTTCGTGAGGCTGGGGGAGCGCTCTAGTCGCGCCGTCCTCCCGCCCTCTTGGAATATTTAACAGGGCCTTTCAGTGAGCTCGGTGCCTTAACGGAGCTCTCCCTAGTGAGGGGGACTGGGGCTGCGAGCTGCGTGTGAAACAGAACGTGGTGAAAACCTTTATTGTGGCAACAATTTTGAACCTATCTGGAACGTTTTTTACCTATTGTGCTTTTATTCTTGGGGGGCTTTTTAATAGCGTAAAGGGGAATTTTAATCAGGCACACTGACACACTCTTACCAGCTTGTGATTCCTGTGATTCCCTTCCACTCTGCACAGCCGCTATTTTTGCTGACTCTCGGCGGCTGTGGGCGCCATCTTTCGTGAGGCTGGGGGAGCGCTCTAGTCGCGCCGTCCTCCCGCCCTCTTGGAATATTTAACAGGGCCTTTCAGTGAGCTCGGTGCCTTAACGGAGCTCTCCCTAGTGAGGGGGACTGGGGCTGCGAGCTGCGTGTGAAACAGAACGTGGTGAAAACCTTTATTGTGGCAACAATTTTGAACCTATCTGGAACGTTTTTTACCTATTGTGCTTTTATTCTTGGGGGGCTTTTTAATAGCGTAAAGGGGAATTTTAATCAGGCACACTGACACACTCTTACCAGCTTGTGATTCCTGTGATTCCCTTCCACTCTGCACAGCCGCTTTTTTTGCTGACTCTCGGCGGCTGTGGGCGCCATCTTTCGTGAGGCTGGGGGAGCGCTCTAGTCGCGCCGTCCTCCCGCCCTCCTCTCTTCCTATATAATGTGCAGACCTGCCAGACGGCGCAGCGGGCTGGCGCAGTGGGCGCGCCGGATGCGCGCCGAAGCCGCGCCTAAGCCAAGCCCGTCTGCGCCCGTCCGCGCCAGGATCGCGCCGATCGCACGACACGCCAGATCACAACCTTCTACCATCAGGTATACAAACAGGGAACTATTAGCATTGCGAATTAAGACAGGTGCTTTGTGTAAGGGGTGTCCCCCCATTGATTCCCTCTGGGGTCCCTTCTCATGTCCACATTGTAATTGGTCCCCTTCCGGGTCATCCCCTGAATCGCCTAAAAATTCTGCTCCCTCTATTCATGGCAGTAATAGCTTCAAGGGAGGCCTCATCAATGCCCATTCCCTGTGTAGTCATAGCCAAGACATCCACGATTTAATAATAGGTCATGATCTTGATGCCCTTCTTATTACAGAAACTTGGCTTAATGACTCTTCTAATCCAGACTTGGTCACTGCCCTTCCTCCGGATTTCACTATCTTCAGGCAGGACAGATCAATTGGACGGGGAGGAGGGGTTGCATTCCTTGTTAAAAAATCCTTTTTGTGTCATACATTTGATCTGGGCCCTCTTAGGGGAGGTGAGGGCATAGGTTTCTCGATTAAACTTGATGCCTCTACCTCCTTTACAGGCGCCCTAATTTATCGCCCCCCAGGTAACGCCACCCCCTTCCTGGACTCCCTAGATGAAGTCCTTGGGTCACTCATACTATGCTACCCCCACTTCACTTTATTAGGAGATATGAACTTGCATCTGGAATCGTGTGTCGACCCTTATGCTACTTGCTTCCAGCATACATTGAACATCTTTGGACTGACTCAACTAGTAACTTCATCTACGCACTTAGCTGGTCACACTCTCGACAGTATCTGTTCCAATCTTAGCTCCATGATTTCGTCCACCCCTATTCCGCAAATCTGGACTGACCATAGTTTTATTCCCTTTGACATTAAGAAACAAGCTCTTACCTCCTTAATAACCAAGCGCTCTCAACCCTGCGCTTCGTTTAATTGGAGAAAGGTGATTGAGTGTATTAGGCCTGATACCCAACCACTGGCCACGGCCCCAAAATCAACGGGAGACGTTTCGGTCGATTCTCGTAACTTCCACATCTGGATGAATCAGATCATCTCAGATAATTCTGACCCTAAAGGCGATCGTATGAACTGCCTTAAAAGGAAGACTAGTGCCCCCTGGTATACCCAGGCCTTAACTGAGAGCCATCTACTTTGTAGAATAAAAGAAAGGAAATGGAGGAAAACATATGATGAGGCCTCAAGAGCCCTCTATGTTCAACAGAGGAAATCATACCTCTCTAGCATAAAGGATGCCAAAAAGGCGTACTACACAAAGGCTATTAACGATGCCCATCAGAAGCAAAAAACCGTCTTCTCCATAGTCAAATCCTTTACTCACCCTAAAGCTCTCCAGCCCGAAATCCCGCCTTCCGAAACTTTGTGTAACCAAATTGCAGATTTCTTTGAGGAAAAAATTGCAAAAATTCAAAAGGACTTTCCCCCTCCTCTGATTTCCTATATTCTGCGTTCCCCAAAACAAACAGTTGATAACCACCATTCCCTTCGCAATTTTCAACTTGTCTCCCTCCAACAGACCCGTAAGGCGATCCTGGCCTGCAAATCAGGAGCACCAACCGACTCCTGTCCTCCTCGTATTCTGCATCATCTAATTGAGGTGGTCAATCCCACCATAAACACCATCATAAACGCATCCCTAGAATCAGGGATAGTGCCTAATGAATGGAAAAAGGCCATCGTGAAACCTTTGATGAAGAAGCAGAACAAATCTCCAACGGACCTTACGAACATGCGCCCCATCTCACTTTTGCCTGTTCTAGGAAAGATCACTGAACAGATTGTGCACTGGGAATTAAAAGCCTTCGTGGAAAACCACAACATCCTTCACCCCCAGCAATCTGGGTTTCGCCCTAGCCACTCCACCGAAACGGCCTTGATAGAACTCTCTGATTCCATCAAGTTCCTACAGGATGAAGGAAAGCAGGCTGTCCTCATCCTGCTCGATCTAACAGCAGCATTCGATACTATCTCTCATGTCATCTTGATTGATAGGCTGCGTGAGATCGGTGTGACAGATACAGCCTTAGCATGGGTAAAATCCTTTTTGTCCAATAGATCCCAATCTATATCTTTGGGCCCCTACCTATCCAGTGAAAAAACCATTACATCGGGAGTACCGCAGGGGTCCATATTAAGTCCACTCCTTTTCAACATATATATGGCACCCCTACTCACTGTGATAGAATCTCATGGGATCCTTGTTACATCCTACGCCGACGACACCCAACTTGTTGTCTCTATTGACAATAACCATTCGGGTGTAAAGCCCCGGCTCCAAAATTGTCTCACGGAGGTATTTCAGTGGTTGAATAAAAACCACTTGAGGTGTAATAGTGGCAAAACTGAAATTCTACCATTGGGCCAGGACCCACCCTTTTGCCCGAAGGATTGGTGGCCCAAAGACTCAGAGGCCCCACCTAGTGCAGTGTCCGCTGCGCGCAATCTGGGTGTGCAATTTGATGCAACCCTATCCTTTGACGATCATGTTAGGATTACGGCCGGATGCTGTTTCGGTCTTATTAAATCCTTAAAGAAATTCTTTGACTTCCTCCCCATTGCCTCCAGGAAATCTGTCGTGGTAGCACTGATACTTTCCCGACTTGACTATTGCAATGGGCTGATGGCTGGAGTGAAAAAATCCACCTTGAAGAAGTTGCAAAGTGTACAGCACGCGGCAGCAAGATTGGTGCTAAAACTGCCCAGGAGGTCCTCTGCCTCAACTGCATTAAATTCCCTTCATTGGCTGCCTCTACACAAGAGGATCCTTTTTAAACTTTTACTCACAGTTTTTAAATCTTTGAAAAATAAAGGTCCTAAATATCTCGTCAAACGTTTTATTCATTATGCTCCCACACGATGCTTGCGATCTTCAGGCGCTAACCTCACCAGGATTCCTAGATACAAATATCAAACCAGGGGTGGAAGAACTTTCACGGTCCTAGCAGCCAGGGCTTGGAACAAACTGCCCTTAAGCCTCAGGCTGTCTGAGACCGAGCACCTCTTTAGGAAACAACTAAAGACCTGGGTTTACCAGCAATCTGATATTTCTGTGCTGGCAGCAATTTAGTTTTTCCACTATCTGATCCCTTCACGCACGCTCAGCGCCATGATGCTCCCTTCGGAGCGAAAGTTTGCGCTTTACAAATACCCAAAAATACAAATACAAATACAAATGTCTGTAGAGCACTTCTGCACAATATTAACTTCCATCCCTTCTGAATTGGTAGAAATGAATATTGCCGACCCCTTTGACTTCATGACCATGGATCCTTCAAGTGTTCTGCTATGAATTCAGTCAGACACATGCTGCCCCCAGCAGGTCAGCTAGGAACAGATTTAGCATCAAAACTCTGAAAGTATGCATAGAAAACTGATGTGGTGATAATATGAAACTGGACGTTCTTGTAAGTATCTCACAATGAATCTATGTGTAGAAATTTCTTACAAAACCCTATTACAGTAATTAACAATGCAGAAAAAAAGAGTAGTATCAATGTGTTAATGATTGTGTAAGAACATGCGTTGTTCATTTTATTTTATTATGCTTATCTTTCTTTTATATTTATATATTTTGATTTCATATTGATAAAACATCTATCACATTTTAAAACTTTGACGACATCATTATTTTTCTCAAACATTTAAATGCATATAGAATATAAGGTTAGGCATGATGGAAAATTTCAAAGTATGGAATGGAGCAATTAGCCTGGCAGCTCAGCTCTTGGAAAATGCACTGAAAGTGTGTTTTCTTCCTTGTGTGAGTAGCACTGGTTCTCATTCAAAATGTGTTTTTACGTCTATTTATCATTGGCTGACCAATGGTATTTAATACTTCAAGAAATGCAAATCATTGGCTTTTTGTGTTCTTCCGCTCCCAGTCATTGGCTTGAAATATTGTCAACTACATCATAGATCACCCCACAAGCGATTGGCTCTCTCTCCCCTTCCTATCGGCTGTTTCTGGGTCCTTCTCTGCACTGTAGAGCCAGATTGGCTATTTCGCTCCCCATGTCTCTCTCCATGTCACTTTTGAAATGGCTTCCCTCTGTTACCATCGGGTTTAGACAAAGATTGATTAACCTTGAAGCTTTGTGATCTGTTTTGCAGGAAGGAGCTGAACCAGTTTAGAACTGATCCAGATAATCCCATTCTTTGTTTCAGGAGGTCTAGCAGATTGTCATGTTTGACGGTATCGAAGGCCAATGATAGGTTCAGCAAGATTAACAGACAGGCTTCGTTTTGATCAAGGATTTTTAGGGCGTCCTCTATTATGTGGGTCATGGCAGTTTCAGTACTGTGGCCAGTCCGGAAGCCGGATTGGTATTGGTTAAGTAGATTGAAATGGTCTATGTGGTTGTCAAGCTGTAAATTAACACATTTTTCTAGTAGATTTGCCGGAGTCAGAATGTTGGAAATTGGGCAGTAATTATTTAAATCCAAAGGGTCAGCTTTTGGTTTCTTTAAGATGGGAAATACCTGTCCTGATTTGAGGATTTCTGGGATGATTCCTTGAAGGAGAGAGGAATATATAATCTTGGTCCAAAGGGGCAGAAGCAGAGGAGTGAAGAATTTTATCCAGTTTGAGGGGAGGGGGTCTGTGAAATGGTTGGAGGGATTGAGAGATGTGAGCGTTTTTAGTATATCTTTTTCGGAGTAGGTGTTGAAGGAGGACCAAGAGGCGTTCTTTTTGAGTTCGATCTTTGGTGAGCATAGCGGTAGGGTTTCTGAGGGGGATGATGCTGAGTCTAAGTGAATGTCGGTGTGAGTTATTAAGTCGTTAAGCAGTTCAGTCTTTAAGTTTTTTGTCTTCATTGTGGAGAAGGCGGCAAATTCTTCGCAACTGAGTTGTGAGTCTGGGTTAACTTGGGGGGATGAGGTGTATCCTTTGATTGAGATTTGATAAGTTCAAATCGTTTTTTGGGGCGATTCTTGGCTTGGTCTATTTGGTTCTTGAAAGAGTCTGCTGAGTAATAAAGGTGGTGGGGTAGGTGTGGGTGCCGGTTGGGTCATAGGAGGGGAATGAATTGAAGGGGAGACAGGCGGGGACTTAGTAGCGTAATGAGATTGAACTCAGCTGGGGAGGAGGGATGGTGTCTTGCTACTTTTTTCTTGATGAGTGGGAAGACGTTATCTAAGAGGTTTAGATTGCGGTCCGAGGATTTAATGAGGATGATTCCATTATGATAGATGGTGATTGTTGCTGAGGCTTTGTAGATTGGGGAGGGGATGATGGAGATCATGAGTCCATGTGCTGTTTTTCTGGTGGAGGAGATCAAGAACATTGCGAGAAACGCTTGCCTCCATTGAGCTCTTCGCTTAGTGTAGAAGATGAAGTCGTTAGATGTGTAGCCTTTATTTGTAGAAAAGTGTGGGTCTGAGATTATGGTTTCTGGGTGTGATTTTAGCAGTTTATGTTGAAAGTCTTTGGCTGCTTTTTTATAATGTTGGGGGGTAATTAATGGTGTAGGTATGTAGGCCCAGGCGTTCCATAGTGTGAATGGTGTTGTAAGTGTGGGAAAAGCAGGGGAATGTAAACTGGGAGTGGAATTTTGGTATAATGTGAGGGGATGTGGGGGTGGAGGAGGAAGGGTGAGTGTGGGGCGGTTAGGGGGAGGCTAGAATGAGGAGAGGGTGTGGTTATGACCCTATTCCTTTGAATGGGGAGTAATCTATGAAGATGTGTTCTACATCGTGTCCATCTTCCCATCAGTGAGAGATTTGGATATATTTTGGTACACCAATATTTAATACTTGATATTGTGTTAGAATACCTGCAGCAGTAGTACAAGTAATGGGTGCCCACTGGGAGAAAAGGTGCACTTAGGGGTAGATATACTAAGTATTTGACATGGGGCAGCAACCAAATGTGCTGCACAGCATTCCGTTAAAGGATGAGAGAAAAACAGAGCCATAGCTACAAAGATACAGCTCTGTTTTTCTGTACCCCAGCGTGACACTCTTTAGGCATTCATGCACAACTCTGTGAGCTCCGGCAATTATAGGTCTGGTACTAAAAGAGAACCCTTCAGTACAAAAGAATATGTTTTTTTTCTGCAAAATATCTTTATTGGCAGTTTCACATAAGCAGAGGGAATATCTTGTAGACAAATATTTAAACATTTGCATAGAGGGAAAGAAATAATAAATATACAATTCCAATTTTCATTGTCAGCTTATCAAGTGGTAAATTATACCTCAAGCCCGTCCCCCAACGTACACGGTGCATCATCTTAAAGAATGCCTCTTTAACAATATCAAAAAACTTTTTTTAACTCCTACTTGTGTCCCCCCTCCCCCACCCATCCCTTTCCGTGTCTACACTATTCTTCGTCTGAGATTCTGGGTAAAAAAAAAAATCTTTTATTCTTTTTTCCACTTTGTATGTGTGCTCTACAGTGCAGAACAGCCGAACAAACGTGGAGATTTTTAAAAGGTGCACCCCTAGTACTCCTGCCTTGAGGAGGTTAAATTGTTTGCCGCAAATCTGTCTACAATTGCTACAGGTTACAAACAACAAGATTCCTTCTAAGTATCATTCCTTATAACATTCATAACAGTAAGTGATTGTTAATTAATCCAATCAAAATCACAAATATATGGAAATACCAATGAATATAAACATATGGATACAATAATCTTTTCTAACAAAGATTTATCAAAAAGTTTAAAATAATGCACAAAAGGATCTCCAACAATAGTGCTCTATGAAGTGAGGTGATCACATGGTGCAAGTACGAGCAATTATAAAAAAAAAACTGTTGCAAGGTGATTAATTGAAGGCCAAAAGCCAAAGAGTTGGTCAATTACAGTGTTCAACTTGAAACATATCTAATTATGATGAGAAGGGAATACATTATATGTTCAATGGCTCCTGATTGTACAGTTGCATGATTAAACTGTTTGTATGCTCTCTATTGTCGATGGCGTTTCAACTCTTAGCCTAACGCATGGGTCATCATCAGGACAGAAAACATGTAGCTGAGCAAGGGTAGATCCCAATTAATTTGAAGAGGAATATCCAGAAAAAAAGGACGGCATTGTGCTATATGTAATGAGTAGGTATTATGAAACAAAATAGGGCTCGCTCAAGTTTCAATCAGGTAATATGGCGATAACACCAAGGCACAATTGAGTCAGGGCAATGAATTAGTCTCTAGAATAGTGGAACTCAGATATGAGAGCGTGATGCAAACAATCTGTTCAGGATGCTGGCATGTGAATGTTCCGGCTAGAGGAGGCTTTGCTAGTAATTGTAGATTCAGTGTCAATAAATAGTGGCAAACAATTTGCCAAAAGTGAAACGATGCCGGTGCAATGCAGGTAATCAGTTCACTTAGTTGGAGAGTGAAGAGAATGAGTATGGTCTCCGTGCCAAAGGCATCTCCAATGGAACGGGGGGAGTATGAATCTTGATGACAGCGGAAGTATGCGCAGTTCTATTTAAGTGAACGGATTACCTGCGATGCACAGTTGCCAATCGTCATAAATCAATGGTTGCTCAGTATGGTATGTAATGTTACTGGGGCAAGAGGCATTTGATATCAATTTCACAAACCCAATGAAAAAGGCCTACCACAGGCAATCAAAACTCATTGTAGTTGGTGCACAAATTCCATCCTGGAGGTCTTGATAGTTCATGTACTGTTGGGCATCTGCAATGCTTCAGATTTTTTATATGACTTTTGTAAAAGGGTTAACCAGACGCACTTGATAGCATGAAAATTTACGCAAGTATACCAGGGCCTCTCCTTGCACCCATGTTCCTCATTGCGAAGATGCACACTTGTCAAGCATGAGTGCAGCTCAAAAGTATTTCATTTTCATTCCTTGGTTAGGGACAAAAATAAATCTTTCAAAAGGCCAAGACATCGAGAGATCATGCCCAATGACACTCATCCAATGGGCTGGGAATGACAGCAGAACTGCACCAGCTGCATGCGGTCCACACAGCAATAATGAATTTGCCGGATCCAGGTTTATGCCCGGGTCCTGCATATTCATGCGATGGCCAGCTAGGGATTTGGCGCCACATATCCAGCCTCTAAAAAACAGGCCACTCCACTTGGTGAAATCAGTGGATTGCACATTCTGATATCTTTGCACAGAGTCTTGCAATGCATAGGTCTCCTGAATGAGTATCTATGGATCAGCTCCTACCATGGTTTATTATGAAGTAATGTTACTCTTCCCTTTATTCCATTGTACTGCTTCTTTTTAGGTCTCGCCTGCGCAGCGCGCATGCGCTGCATAGGAGGACCTTTAGCCGTCGCTCTGCTGTTTTTGGAAGCACATACTCGTGCTTGTGACGGCATCCACCTTACGGGAGCGAGCAGCGGCGAGCATGTTAATTGGCTGTTGCTCACTCCCGCAAGGCGGATGGTGCCACAAGCATGAGTGTGCTTGAAAACAGCTGCTGCTTCTTAGCGCGATCACTTTCACGGCCGTGCGGCCAATGCTTGTCTTACCTTATTAGCTTGCTTTGTGATTGCTGTTTTGCTTAACAGTATACTCTGTTTCTTTCAAATGCATGTTCTGGACTCTTTTCTTGCTTTTGTTTCCCTGTATTTTGTTTTCTTGTCTTGTGCTTCAGCAGTGTTTTCCCCTGTATTTTTAGGCATTGTTCTTGTTGTTGTAGCTTCCTGCCCATCGCTGTTCCGCTGGATGCTTCTTTCCGCCTGGTGCTGCTTCTTTAATGTTTTCCCACGCTGGCCGCCTCAACCGAGGCCCTGCAAGCTCAAAGCCTTATTTGGGTGTTCGCCTCTTGCAGACGGGCCTCAGAGTGTTTAATTGTTTTTACTCAGTTCATTTGGAAATCTTTTTTTTCGCACATTATTTTGACGTCACACACACAAGATGCACTAAATTATCGCAGGAATTATAGGCCTTTAATTTTAGCAAGCGTGTAGCTAGCTAGCAGACAGAGGGCGTCCTGCAATTGGACAATTCAGTTATGGTGCTTAAAGGGTATTGGTAACTGCAGCCAGATCTAATTTAAAGAAACTAAAACTGAAGGCTGGAAGGAACCCTTGACATTGACATGCTTTCGAATCAAGCTCAATGTTTAGATTCTGAGCATGAAAGTTATAATGGCGTTTGAATAAAATTGTATTTGAATTGTTAACAGATCTGCTCATATAAGTGTTCTGTGTGTTGCAATTTTTCATTGAGCTGACAAAACAAGAATAATGGCGGCGCAGACTATAATTTCTCAAAACAACAGTCCTCACAAGTGGTTTGCTCACATTGTTTTTGCATTCATCCGGTTTTGGGCATGTTTTACGTTTTAGCCAACACGACCAGCAGCCAACTCCCTGGTAGAGCAAGGGCACCTGGTTGATGCGTGGAGTGGAAAACATTTAATGTGATCCTTATTAGCTGTTTTCCTTATTCTGGTTTATAAAATAAGGGGCAGATTTACAAGCCCCTTGCACCACTTTTGCGTCACTTTTAACATGGGAAAAGTGACGCAAAAGTGGTGCAAGGGGCTTGTAAATATGCCCCTAAATGTTTACTGCGCCTCCGTGTTCAGGGATGTGGTCTTTTTAAAACCATACTGCTTACGTTTTGCACACCACTTTGCAGTAGTAACACAAGTCATCTTTTTTTGTAACTTTTAATCCTTTGGAGAAACAAATACTTTTTGTGTTTAATTCCTCAGATTATGCAGCGATAATGTATTATATGGCTAATATAGCAAAGCCATAATTATGTGGAAAACATTTGCAAACTAGGATATTTTGCAATTCATGTTTGAACTGCTCTTGTGGAAAAGGGGAGAACTGCTGATGACAGAAACTGCATGGTTCAGAGACAAATGGCTTGTAATTTCACTTTTAAGCATATTTGGGACATTCTATGATTAGAAACATATCCCACTTTGTGAATGTACATTAATATCAATAGCTTATATTAAACCTTAAGTAAACGTGTATCCATTGGCTTATTCAATAAATACCGTAATAAGCTGTAACTTGTTAGTGAAATGCCAAATAAATACTAAACAAGCATTGGGATAATATGCTTGGTGCAACATCAACTGTTGCATGACACTTATAATGTCCCAAAGGCGAGACCTATTGGCTATGCCAATGCTTGTTATTTTGAGGGAATGGTAGAAAACATCTGCCCCCTCCTTAAACTACCATAATAAAGTAGATGACAAGCGTACACTATATGACATGAAGTAAGCATGTGATTGAATTGAAGTTTTGAGAACTGTGATTTGTGTTTAGCGGAGACAGGCAGGCAGGCGGACGGACGGACAGACAGACAGACAGACAGACAGATAGATCTTTATTAATGCAGGATTCAATGGAAAAAAATGCATTGTGTATGAGCATAAGGGGTATATACTTGCATACTGAGGGCGTGCTAGCAATGAGCAATGTAAAATACACAGGGGAGAGTAGATGAAATGCTTAGCATATGGCGAAGCCTCTCAGCAGGAGAGAGAGAAGCAAGCTCCCATGCCTAGAAGCATCTCCAGACAAACACAGATTTCCTTTGTAACAGACTGCTATATGGTGTATTTGTTGCTTTATTCATTTACTTTCCAAGTAAATGGGCATTTCTTCTTTTCTGATAAAGGTAGGACAAGCTTTCTAAAATTATGCAATTTATTATTTCTGTTCCACGCTGAAAAGAAAGGCCAGAGGAAATCTCATATTCATCAACTTTGGGAAGTGACAACAAACTGTTACAGGGAGGATACAATGCCTCTCTAATGCCTCTCTAAACATGCACTAAACCTTCTAAAACAATGTGAAATCCATCCCTGAAACCACATAATGGACAGTAAAGTGGAAATTATATGCCCTATGGCTTTACTATGAACACAACAGCATGTATCATGCCACTTGTGCAATCTCTGAAGCTGCTGGGGCAGATTTATTCCTTTTTAGTGCAGGCAGAGCAGCAACCGAAGTTGAATAAGAGGGAGAAAGCAGTGCCGAATCATATTTACTAAAAAATGGCCTACTGGTCAGTACCCCTGGGCAGGTGCACTTACGTACTGCCGAGGAGCATATTTACAACAAAAAGTTGGAGCTTGGAGCTGTGCCAAATTTGCCAGCACTGTGCTCTGACATTTCCAAAACATTGTGATGTGCTGTATTTACTACAGTACGGCCCACCCCTGTCTTTTCCCTAGCGCTGGCACTAAAATTCGCAGACTAGCGCCAACGCAGGCACCTTTGCACCATGGTGCAAGGATGTCTGCATTGCACGGAATGATTGTTTATGTGCAGGAAGTGGTCCCTTCCTGCACATAAACAATCCATAATCGCTATTTGTTACCTCTATGTGTGCTGCAGAATGCAGCACACTTAGAAAAAGCAAAAACAAGAAGAATAAAATAATTTCTCCTTGTTTCGCCATTTTAATACCTGTTCTTGCATGGGATTAGTTTTTGGCGCTGCCTCAGATTTACACATCCTAGTAAATGTAGGGCAGCGTCAAAAAGCAATTGGTGTTGTGGTGGAACGCCCACAGCAACACTCATGGCATGCCTCTTTCACGCAGATACCTGCGTGATAGGGTACCATATCTACAAAGCGGCGTTAAGCCACAAAAAGTGGCTTAACGCCACTTTGTAAATGTAGAGCATGGCATTGTGCCACAGGAACGTCATTAAAAGTGATGTTCCTCTGGCGTAATGGCCTTGTAAATATGCCCCTTAGTGTCACACACAACCCTTGCACCATGGTGTGAAAGTGCGTGCATGTTATCCATGACAGGATCTGTACTGGGAGCATATCCGTCAAGTACATAATGCTAGACCTAGTCAAATTCTCAGGCGTTCCACTCATTGTGGGTGTACTGTACAACGGAACAGACAAGCACCGTGTGGAATGTTTGAAGAAATTAAAACATTTCTCGTTAGCGCCTGCTTCAAGGAGACATTATATTAATGCAAGGGGTGGTCTGGCAATCTTGGTAGGTCATACTTTGGGTCAAAAACATTAGGCGCTTCAACTGATCTGCCCAAGTTACACCCAAGCAAAGCCCCATTAATGCAGAGTGGCGCAAAGCAGAGCAAAGTACTATTTGTGGAGAGAAAATGGCACCTTTCCATCCCAAAATACGTTTCGCGCTGAAAAGTAGATATCCTTTCAATGATTTACACCACTTTGTGTGTCTTGACCAGGCACAAACCCATGGAAAATCTAGCTCTGTGGGAGGATCTAGACCAGAGATCTTCAAACTTTCTGATGCCGAGACCCCCTTGTCAAAAACTTTTAGGCGTAAGGACCCCCTCCTGACGAAAATCTCTAGAACTTGAGCCTCCTTATTATTGCTAACTACCGATAACCATAAACGCCTCTAATTACCACAGCAAATCATTTATAAATTGGGGAAATAAATTAAACCATATTTAACAAACCAAAGGTCAGTCGTTGGGGGCGTAGTCAAAGGTGTGGCTAAAAACAAAGGGCCTCATTTATGAGGCACTGACGTAGGGCAGCGCCGCAAGTCTTCTTGCAGCGCTGCCCTACGCCAATGTGAAAGGGCAGGAATGCACCTTATTTATGAAATTTCCCCCTGTGTTGGCACACAAATTGCTGCCTAGCGCCAACATGGGCTGGATGGTTTTTGTGCAGGAAGAGGCACCTTCCTGCACACAAACAATCCTGAGAGGGGTTTTCCTCTTTCCATGTGTGCTGCAGAATGCAGCACACATGGAAAGAGGAAAAAACGAGGAGAAATGAAAACATTTCCCCTTGTTATGCCTACTGTGGGGAGGCGTAAAGTTTGGCACTGCCCCAGGTTTACATGGTTTTGTAAATCTGGGGCAGCGTCAAAATCCATGGGTGTTATGTAGGAACACCCAACGCAACTCCTATGGAATGCCTACTTGACATAGAGTAAGGCAACGCAGCGACTTGCGCTGTTTTGTCTTACTCCATATCTATGAGGCCATGCAAAGCCACGCAGGGTGACTTTGCCTCACCTCTTAGATATGATTTAGATGCTTGTGCCGCCGAAGCTCAAAAAATTGATGCATCAGTGGCGCAAGCCTCTCGTAAATCAGCCCTAAAATATTTTGTTCCTTTTTAGGTTTTTCACCATCAGGTAGCTACATATAAAATAATGGGTAGCTTAAAAGAAAAATTAATTTAAAAAGTTGTTACTCAGTGGGAAATGCACTATACAGTACATTATATAACCTCTATTATTTAATCCACTGCATAGGTCTGTGTGTAACCAGAGAGCCACCAAATTAAAATTGGTTGGTGCAGTGTAAAATAGTGACTTGGGTATTTTTTAGTGCTTTGAGGTCACAGCCTGTGACAGAAAGCACTGTGAATGTGTAAGTCAATATTTTATACTTGCTTCCAAAATGTAGATTAGTGTAATATCAGACTGTAAGTAATGCATTTATTTTTGCATAACTGTCCCTTTCAGCACCTTTTCAGAGGTACTAAGCGCTGTGTAAATTCAGTTATCATTAAAAGCACACACTTCACAGCCCAGTTGCTAACCACCACACACAAAAAACACATCTTTGCCATCACAATGCTTGAAGTGATTCGAGCAATTAAAGCCAGAACCACTCCCAAGCATCCTTTACATTTGCAGATTAACTCCTAGGGTACATTTGCACTTCATTCAGGCAAGCAGGCACCCTGGCATGAAGGCGTGTTTGAAGGATTGTTTTACCTGTCTGCTGGGCCTCTTAGTTTTACAGCACATGAGACTCAATTCATGTCAGCTGAAGCATTTTAACGAGCGCGGTTGGGTTTGTCCAAAGCATGTTTTGCATTCCAGGCAGAAGTTAGGCATGGAAATGCGCGACCCCCTTCCCAGTACTCCAGGCCCCCCCTGGGGGTCGCACCCCACAGATTGAAGACCTCTGATCTAGACAGTGCCATTGTATAACCAGTAGACTTATCCAAATGCTGGCCTTTACAAAATAATGGCATCTTCTCCCAATCAAAGTCATCTAGAATTGAAGCATGGATACTGTTAGAACTGGGGGTCTCTAGTTGGCTGAGGCAGGTACCTTATTCCAAATAGAGACCCTTGCTTCTAAGTCACGGAAAGGAAGGACACCTTCGCAGATAGCCTCTGCTCACCCCCTCGGTAGCTTGGCACGAGCAGTTAGGCTTATCTCCAAGGAAAATGTGTAAAGTATTTGCAACCACGCTCTCAGTAACCCAATGGTAACACCACAAATGGACCCCACACGAGTTTCACAAAAAAAACAAGTATAAGCTTATATAAAAAGATACACGATGAGACCACACAATAAAAATCCAATATATGCGTATTTGTAATATTTCACCTGGCCGGTTATTAGGCCAGCAAGCCCTTGTAGGTTCTTGCAGTATTAATGAGCAATTCTCAATGATCCCATGCAGTCCTAATGCAATGCTATGCAGT
Organism: Triturus cristatus; assembly: GCF_964204655.1. Lineage (NCBI taxonomy): Eukaryota > Metazoa > Chordata > Amphibia > Caudata > Salamandridae > Triturus > Triturus cristatus. The sequence continues at coordinate 888,206,863 of NC_140594.1, forward strand.
TCGTAATGCAAGAATCAGGCACTTCGTAATGTAAAAATAATGCAGTTCGGTATGCAAAAATAATGCAATGCGTAATGCAACAATCTGGCAGTTCGTAATGCAAAAACTATGCAATGCGTAATGCAACAATCAGGCAGTTCGTAATGCCAAAATAATGTAATACGGCACCGATCGCGGTGCTCTGGACAGTCTCTATGTCACTCTTACTGACTCGCGGTCAGCTACTACCAAAATATGCCCCCAACACGGTCTATGATGGAAAACAAAGTGTAGCTCCACACTCTGGCCCCGGTACTGCCACTCCTCGGCAAGTACGGGCCGCAATACGGGCTTCAGCGGAGGCTCACGCTGCAAAGTGGGGGAAGGCCGAGAGCGTTTCTCTTGGAGTCCGCACCCCGCACCAGGGGTCAACACATGCAAGCTAGCTGAGCGTTACCTGGGAGGTGCGATGTCACTCTGCTCTCCTCACGACTTGGGCCTCCGATGCGACTTCGTTGATCTTGGGCAGTGGAACACGGGCCTCCCCCGACGGGGATGGTTCGAGGTCCCTCCTTGGCAAAGGCAGGCTCTGGCCGCCGGCACAGCCCCTCTGGGGATGCCGGTCTGAGCCGATGGCAATGACGAAGGTCTCAGGCTGCAACAGATCACACGCACACAGCGCCTCTGAGACTCACTTAAGCTTCGGGTGTACACGATCACAGGGCAATCCTCACGAAGGTCTCAGGCTGCACGAAGCACACGCACACAACGTTGCTGAGACTCACTTGAGCTTCGGGTGTACACGATCACAGGGCAATCCTCCCGAAGAACTCAGGCTGCACAAAGCACACGCACACAGCGTCGCTGAGAATCACTCGGACACTTGGTGCCCACGATCACAGGGCAATCCTCACGAAGGTCTCAGGCGGCACAAAGCACAAGCACACAGCGTCGCTGAGACTCACTTGGATTCCGGGTGCCCACGATCACAGGGCAATCCTCACGAAGGTCTCAGGCTGCACAAAGCATATACGCACACAGCGTCACTGAGACTCACTCGTACTCCGAGTGCACACGATCACAGGACAATCCTCATGAAGGTCTCAGGCTACACAAAGCACACGCACACAGCGTTGCTGAGACTTACTTGGATTCCAAGTGCACACGACCGTGGGGAAGTTCTTACGAAGGTCTCAGGCTGCAAAAAGCACACACACACAGGCGACACACTTAGCATGTTCAGGAGTTTCCACAACAGGGAGCCAGCTCTCCTCGGGCCCTTGGGGACAAGTTACTTCAGGACACAGCACACAGCAAAGTCCTTTCAAGCAGTGGGACACAGCCCACAGCAAAGTCCCTTAGACTCTCCTTGGTTAAACCAGTAAACTGCAGGCCATCCCCAGAACACACAGCAAGGGTCAGTCCTTTCCTTCAGTCTCTTCAGCTGTTTCTTCCTTGGCAGAGGTTCCTCTTGACCACAAAGTAGTTTCAATCCTTTACAGTCTTCATCAGTTCTACGTTCAAGGGTTTCAGCTCTCATAGTTATACCCCTAAAAGTCTTTGAAGTCTTTGTGTTCAGTGGGGCACTGACCCCTGTCCAAACCAGTTCTGGGTGTCTCCCTGCCAGTGACACCTTCTTCCTTTGATAGTGGGGGTCTGGATCCTCAATCACTCAGCAGGAGCTGGAGCCATTGTTTTATGGCGGCAGCCCAGGCCTCTTCACCTCCAGGGGCTACTCCTCCCCCTTACACTCCAGATGCAGGTCAGCCTGTTGCTGTCTCACCTCCTCCCCTGGGTCAAGACATTCCCCAGATCCTATCACTTTCAAATCCAGACAGTCAATCCACACCCAGGCAGAGACACACAGAATTGTTTGAACACAAAAAAACAGCCACTTCTAAAAGTGTGGTTTCTAAGCACACAAAGCAAAAACCACCTTCACAAAAAGATGTGTTATTAAATTGTGAGTTCAGGCACACTAAACTTCACCTCTCCATCTTAAGCCTATGAGAAGATAGGCTGGAAACATATTACACAGCCTCCCCATTCTGTCCTATGGGCAAAGTGGCCTTTCAACATTGAAAAACGAAATGGAGAGTATTTCACTGCCAGGACATGGTACAAACCTCAGCACATGTCCTACCTTTCACATACACTGCACCCTGCCCAGGAGGGTACCTTGGGCCTACCATAGGGGTGTTTGATGTGCATAAAAAAGGGATGGGTAAGGCCTGGCAAGTGGGTGCACTTGTAAGGACAACAAGGCAGTTTAACAAACTGCGCGCAGGCACTGCTGATGCAGGCCTGAGCTCTCTCTTTAAGGCTACCGGCGTGTGTGGCACAATTAGTGCTGCAGGCCCAATAGTAGCATTTGTGTTACCAGCCCTGGCATACATAGTGCACTTTACTAGGGACTTTACTACTAAACAAATATACCAATTATGGACAACTAATTACCATTACACTTTATACAGGGAGCACTTGCACTTTGACACTGATCAGCAGTGGCAAAGTGCCCAAAGCATTTAAGTCGGCAATACCATGTCAGAAAAAAAGGTCTGGGGGAAGGCAAAACGTTTAGTGAACTTTAGTCAAAAATGGCCAAGTCCAACAGATACTAAGCAGAAAAGCATTATGTTTGCTAACTGAGATATGAACTGTACAAATTCTCTCTTCTAGGCTAGGATTAGCTATACCAAGTTTGAAGAGGAAGGGTGTTGTACTCTTACATGAAGTAGACGCTGATAGCCATGTAAGTTCTTTAGTACCTTTATTCCAGTAGTACAGCAAGTTGGTCTACAGGTACATCCAACAGGTAGTACAGGTAACAGGATAATGTAAAGTAGGTTAGCCCAGTAGTCAGTCCTTGGTACTATGCCACAGCAAACCACTATGTAGTATCAAACCCCACCAGGAGCAGCCTGCCTGCTGCTCAGCCCATCTGTAACAGTCATACCTCACCCAGTCAGACTCCCAACGTTCTATGCATCACAGCATTCTCAACATTCTACTCCAAACACACACTGTGGCTGATCAGCAGGTGAACTAGTAAACTGCAAGATATGAAAATACTATGCAGGGCATAACATATCCCCCTTCTTTAAAATGAAACAAAAGTGACATTTGTACTATGGGAATACAACAAAACTATATGAATAAACCACACACAAAAGAAAAAACACTTATAATAAAATGATTCAAAACTCAAAGATGCCTAAAAGTGTTAAACAACACGAAAGATTCAAAGGCAATAAAAAGAATATAACAGAATGAGACAATAGGTAGCATATAGCAAAAGGGAAACAAACCCCACGACCCAACTCAATCTATAAAACATTCTGAAGCATAATGCACATATTGCCAAATCTCAAACATAGCAAAATTACCCATGAAAAGAATGAATCAAAACCAGGGATGTGCAATTAAGAACATCACGAGAGATAATGAACCATTCAAAGTAGAGAACGGATAATATACAACAATTGTAAAAATTGAGTACAACAACCCATCCTCTCCCAAAAGCAAAATGAGAAAGTGTCATTGCGTTAGACAAAAGGTAACCACCTTGCCACTGTAATTGAGTTTAACTCCCATGCATGCACATCCTGAGTAGGAATGACCTTGAAAAGCATGGGACCCAACCGACACATACCAACCCTATAGTGCAATCCCTAATGAAAGGGAACCAAAGAAAAGCAAAGTTCCTAGCATAAGGAAACATACCTACGTAGTGAAGATGATTGAAACCAAACCTTCACTCCTCTTGTGAGGTACCAGAAACTTGGGATTATGACCCTAAAGTCCACCCTAATATAAGGGTCTAAGACTATAACAATGAATATAGGACCATAAAACTAGAAGATACATCCTGTGTAGGGGAACCGTACCCATAAATCTAAACCAACCCTGTGAGAGGGTACAATGTTATGTTAACTGGTGGAAACCATGAAAACATGACCCGCATCCGGGTTACCAAAAAGAACTAATCAGTAAACCTTAAATGGGAACAAAACCCATAAACTCACCTTAGTAAAGGCTGCGTGTAACGCACTATGGAATGGGGCTCGTACCCAGACCATGACCATCCCTATAAAATGGGAACTGTGAGTAGAAATCTCACTCACCAACTCGCCTCAATAAAAAGGCCGCGTGTACCGCTTAATGTGTAACATGACCACATACCCACCCCAGAGCAGGGGTTCCAATAACTCTAAATGGGAAGGAACTAGAACCAAACCCATACCCATCCCTAAAATAAGGGAACATGTAAACACAGCCCATTAAAGACACTAAGAGGGCAACCTGTGGAATTTGAACCACTGAGGACTAGACACCTCAACTTTACACTCACTAACAAAATCAGGCATACGTGTAGCCTCTGCCCAATAACACTACTGATAGAGCACTATAACTACGTAATGAGCATAAACAGAACCACATCACTGAAACTAGGGATAAACCTGTGATTACCACCCAGACATTATATGTCCCACCCATATTCAGTTGCTTGTGTCATCTTGAGTTACTTCTATTGTTGCGCTGTTTGAAATTTCTTCTTCTTGTTCCTAGATCATCTCCAAGGGCATGTAGGGCAGTGAGTAAGTCTCCAACTCTCGCTCGTCGCCAAAAATATGTTGTACTTGTACATGAAGTAGACGCTGATAGCCATGTAAGTTCTTTAGTACCTTTATTCCAGTAGTACAGCAAGTTGGTCTACAGGTACATCCAACAGGTAGTACAGGTAACAGGATAAGGTAAAGTAGGTTAGCCCAGTAGTCAGTCCTTGGTACTATGCCACAGCAAACCACTATGTAGTATCAAACCCCACCAGGAGCAGCCTGCCTGCTGCTCAGCCCATCTGTAACAGTCATACCTCACCCAGTCAGACTCCCAACGTTCTATGCATCACAGCATTCTCAACATTCTACTCCAAACACACACTGTGGCTGATCAGCAGGTGAACTAGTAAACTGCAAGATATGAAAATACTATGCAGGGCATAACAAAGGGCATGTGAATCATTGCTTCTACAGCGTTGGAAGAGAAGTTTCTGCGGCAACCCAGTGCATAGCCAGATGTGAGTGCTTTTCGTTGGGCAGATACATTTCTTACACCACTGCCTTGCTTATCCATTGATGCTCAATATATTCCATACCTTTCTGGGCTTTAGCATAACTGTTTAGTCCTTCCACCCTCACATGAGGGGATTTATTCAAATTATAACACAGTCACATCTAACATATCCCCCTACTGCACTCAGGACATGCAGAGATACCAGCGGTTGCATCCCTGTGCAAATCCAACACATAATGAGTCAGGTATGACAGACAAAAAACTCAACAACTCGCCCAACCTCTGCAACAACGAATATCCACAAGTGCCAGCGATATTTGCACCCAGCATAGCAAACACAACAAAATAAAACTTAATAATGTGATACTTCAAGGCACACAGAGAGTCAGTCACCCATCAGCAAATAATATCTGCAAACATAATAACTCCTTCATTACTACGCCACTGGACTTATTAAAGGAGCTGGGATCAGTGACCATCACCCATGGGTTCAACTACTACACATAAAATCATATCATTCTGCTACTAGCCAGAGTTTGTGAAGAGGGACTTCAGAGGGCAACTTCTCAATAGCAGAAGGTGGTGAGACCAATGGAAGGTCTCCCCATCCCAGGGAACTCCAAGGTTGACCTTTAGAAGCACTAGATTTGCACTTTGAGCGATTCTGTAGTCTTGGTCTAAAGTTGAAACTTTTTGTTGACATTTAAGAAGAATCTCATAATCTAGGAAAGCAAAGCATGGGTGGAGGGACTAACCTCACCTGGATTCTGCCGTGAGATAGACTAATATACCATTACTATGTGAATGTAAATATATGAATGTGTTTTTTCCCATGTTATCTCACTATATCGATTTATTTATTTGGTTAAATATGAAGCACAGCTTCACTTCAAGAAATGCTGTACAGAAAACAAATTCTACATCAAATAAACAAGGAAAGGGCAACTATTCTTGATTTATATGAGTGACAGAGTTAGGCCCTCATTGCGAGTTGGACTATAATTTCCGATATGTGTGGTAACTTGTTATCGCCCATATCTTTATTGCACCCGATACATCCTGGGTGCAATAAAATACGCATCCTGGATAATTTTTGGCAGGTCCAACATGCCGATATTTATCGGGTAAAAAATCAGGGGCATGCAGATTTTGGTGGGCTAAGCACCAAAAACTTGCTTGTTAATTCCCAGTATTGGAGAAAAACTCATAATCGAGTGGTATTGATAGGATCCGCTAAATTTTGACTTCATGAAAAAGGGTTTGATTGGGAGCGAAGACTATTGTATCAATTACTAGTCATATGAGGAATAGGGTTAGTAATAAATAAGGACCCGAATCAGTACTTATCAAGAGAGAGACTTATCCAGCCGGACAGAGGTCATGAATTTTACTAATGTACAAAAATAAGCAAAATTTAAGAAGGTAGATAAAGTGGGACACAAGCCTGCGTCCAGTACATACATGGTCTCCTGCTCCCGCATCGTCGGTTTTCCAGTAAGCATACCTCTTCGGAACCTCATTCCAGGTCCATTGATCCTTGGTTACCTGAGCCAAGTTGAACAACTAATCACAAGACTTAGCCCCTGGCTACGTCCCGCCGTTTTTAACTATACAATCGGTTCTGAATCTACCGCGGCTGCGGTTATTCAGGTTTATCGTACAGGCATTACTGTTCCTTGTCCTGATGATGATCCTTGCAATTGTCTAGTAGGATCGAAACGCCGTCGACACTTATAAATACCCGAAATGTTAAAAACATGATTTTGATACATAAGGGTGTTGCTTAAAAATGTTTGTTTTCTCAAGTATTGATGATTCCTATAAGCAAACTATGTATTTATGCCTGAACCTCTTTGTTTCTATGACCTAATGTATGTACTGGACGCAGGCTTGTGTCCCACTTTATCTACCTTCTTAAACTTTGCTTATTTTTGTACATTAGTAAAATTCATGACCTCTGTCCGGCTGGATAAGTCTCTCTCTTGATAAGTACTGATTCGGGTCCTTATTTATTACTAACCCTATTCCTCATATGACTAGGGACAATTGTTGTTTATAATCACTTAACTCCCAAGGTCCCTAGTTGACCTTTTTGGGTGCTCTTGTTGTTACTAAATATATATTGTATCAATTACTGCCACGCTCATATGGAGGGCCTTGGTAAGGGAAGGAATTAAAAGGGAACCCAATATAAAGGTTTCTAATTAGGTTGTGAAATAGAGTCACTTTCTGTGTGCCTTCAGAGAACTTCAGGTGGGACATGCTGCTAATCTGTGGTAAGACATTACAGTGAGAATCTAGGGACAGATGTACGACCATTCTTAGCGGCTGCAAATGGAAAATTGGGTCGTTTGTGAGTGCTAAAAAGGGGTTTAACATGTATAAACCCTATTTTGCGAGTTGGTAACCTATTACCAACTCTCGAAATAGGGTTTGCGAGTCGCTATTAGGAAGGGGCATGCCAAGGGCATCCCTTCCTAATTGTGATCGCAGGGGGATGTACGATTGTTGCGCGACCGGAGATGCGCTCGAAAAACTATCACACTTACCACCAATTTCAAATTGGTGGTAAGTCACTCGCAAACAGGAAGGGGTCCCTAGGGAACCTCTTCCCTTTGCGTTTGGCAGCGTAAATGTTTTTAAGAGTAGGCAGTTGTCCCACGGACCACTGCCTGCCCTTAAAATATTGAAAGAATACTTTTAATTGTTTCTTTTAAATGCATCATTTTCCTTAGGATGCATTTCCCCAAAAACATTTCTTTATTTAAATAGCAAACACAGATATGGTGGTCAGCTGTCCCCAGCAGGCCACCATCCCTGTGATTGGATCCTATTCCCAATGGGTCACAAATTGTGAACTGCCTCATGACTACTGATGAGGCAGGTCATTTGTGACCCCATTGGAAATCGCTATATGTGTCTGACACACATTAGTGCATTACGTTTTGCAAGTTGCAAAGTGCGTGTTTAAAAAAATTGCAATTTGCGACCCATATAACGGAATAGTCGTACATCTGCCTCTAGTCCCAAATACATGATCTTCTGCTGTAGGCTACATGCCATAAAAATAGCCTTCCCTGTACTCGTATTGCTATATTTACTGTAAGCCCTTTTAAAGTATGGCTTGACCTACACAAAGCAGTGAAACTAAAGCATGGCCCTTGTCTGCTGTTTAATGCAAACTACTGATTCTCAGACTTTAATATCTGCATTCACCATTTGGTTAAGAGAATGCCGCTCTCGAAGCTCTTTACCTTCTTTTGCCCAATAAAATGCTGGTTCAACACAAAGATAATAAGTTATTTGAACTAAAAGGGTTTGAATAAAAACCTTGCGAATAATAATGCATTCTGACACCTTTTGGGGATGAACTATTTTTATACACTGCTATTATTCAGCAGAATTTTTGTTTTGTTTTTGCAGTTCCTAAGACTTAAAAGTAATTTCAAACTAAGCTCACAGTTCACATTCATATAAATGGTTTCTGTATTTGTTTCAAAACGTGTTCTATGTTTTACTGCACAGTGTCACAATATATACTGCCCAGGATCAGGTTGACCTATAGGGAATCTGGCAGTGCCTAAAGGGCTGGTCTGACAGGTCAGTGTGTTGTCCATGTTTTTATGGTCTGGCTTGACAGCGCAGGTGTTGCAAGACAATTATGTGAGCATCACTAGAGAGGGGCTTTAGCTCCGCCCACGTGTTGGGAGCCAGGAGTACATGCTTTGATTGGGCAGAAGTTGTGCACTTCCAGAAAAAAAAGTGCTTGCCATCCACACAGCTGTGTTCATTTTGTTCATTACCAGCTGCAGGAGTCTGAACATTCAAGGGCACACATATAACATTGTACATGCTATAGAAGTGTCTTAGGTAAGTACATAATTTAGGGTGTTTTCATCTGGGAGCAGTACAATTGGGAGGAGGCAGTAATTGGCCTACATGGATGTTTAGGTCTGGCTTGATAGTGCAACTGCCACCTGATCTTTTAACCTACAACCATATTATTCTACAGTTCTTTTCTGCCACAAAATACATATCTATTCCTATGCTAATTACTGGTAATGGACATTACTATACAACATTCCTTTAAAGCCAGACCTATTGGCATTGCCAATGTGTATTTGGCTGTTTGTAAGCTTGTTTCATTGCTTAGCCGGCTTGTACTGTTGATTTCACTGACATTACCATGAACATTGCCTGCAGTAAGCATTCAGTCAGTCAGAAAAACTTTATTTCGGCTACAAGCCATAAAAGTCATAAAATATCATGGTATAATATTTACAAATTTAAAACATGATTGATAAGAACAATAGAATAGAACAATTCACAGATTAAAACAGATTAATAACAAAGATTGGTGCCAGTGTGATTGACTTAGTGAGGTAGTAGTTTTCTTCTGGTTAGCCACATAGAAAAGAGAAATTTAGCTATCACAGTGACGTAAAGGGGGGGAGGATCATATTTCAGCAGCCTGAAGAGATCTCTATGGTTCGTAACCCCTATGTTCTTAGCAAGTTGAATTATCCATTTCCTAAGGGATATTTTATATGCCAAACAGAAGATTACAACATGAACCTCAGTTTCATCAGTAGCACCACACCCAGGACAAGATTGCCTTGGTACGCCAGCCCATTTGTTTGTTCTTGAGAACAGGGGGAGAGACCCATGCCTGAATTGTAGGTATAGTTTTTTAGCCAATACAGGTTGGATCAAGTCGATTGCAGACTCAAAGCTATAACTAATTTTGGCCTCGAGAAAAACCGAGGTCAGATTTGAAGTGTTGACTGATCGAATGATCTGAGTTAGCTTAAATTCCTGCAGTGTTTTTGCCAATGATTTTTTTGGCAAAGAGGGACAAGTGTCCTCAGGTGAAAGCCAGAGGTCTTCTCTCCCTATATCTCTGAGTGATTTCCTAACATGAGCTAACCAAGGGATAGCACCTACCTTTGGTAGCAGTAGGATAGATTTCAATTCTTCCTGAAAGATGGCAAGTTCAGGAGTGCTCCATAGTTGTCGCCAGTACATTACTGGCCTGGAGGCGACCATGTCCGCAATTGGTTGTATACCCAGGTCCATCCTGAGCGGCTGTATAGGGGTGCTCACCGGAAGTGCGAATAGCTGTCTTAAAAATTTGTTTTCTGACTTAGTTAAAATCAAGGATGGATTATGACCCCATAATTCCGCACCATAGGCTGCCATCCCCCTTGCCTGACTTTTGTAAATCTCTACCAATGGACTGATTAGTTTTAGGGGGCTATTTTTAAGCATCTTTAAGATCCCCCCTGATATCTGGACGAGTTTTAGATTTACTTTTGAGATCTGATCAACCCAGGTCATTTTGTTATTGAGGGTCAGGCCAAGATAATCAAAAGTGTTCACCCGTTCTAGGGGCAGTCCATCCAATTTCGGTATAGGACGGTTGATGGTATCTGCGTGAAACACCATGTATTTAGTCTTGTTCACGTTGATTATTAAGTTCCTTTTCCTACAGAAGGTGGCAAAGCCATCCAGAACTCTAGCCATGCCCATAGGTGATCTTGACAGGAGCAGAGTATCATCCGCGAACATAAGTACGGGAATTTTCCTGCCTGCCAACTTAGGGGAATCTATGTCACTCAAGGCCAAGATATCATCAACCAGTCCGTTCAGGAAGAGGGCAAAGAGTGTTGGAGCTAGAACGCAGCCCTGTCTGACTCCCTTTTCGACCCTGAAATGGTCTGTAAGATCTCCATGGAGTCCAAACCTGACTCTGGCAAAAGTGTCCTTATGGAGGCGTTCTAATAAATCACAAAGGTAAAGAGGTACGCCCATCCCCTTTAATAGCTCCCAGAGTTGGCTACGATCCACCATGTCGAAGGCAGACTTTAAGTCAACGAACGTGAGGTAAAGGCTGCCCCCTTCTAAGATTATGCTTTTCCAGTGGATCATTTGCAGCCTAAACAATTGGTCCACAGTTGACATCCTAGCTCTAAATCCCACCTGGAGGGGGGTCAAGATGTTGGTTTCCTCCATCCAGGTTTGTAGTCTCCCTAAGAGAATGCGAGCAAAGATCTTCTGGGCGACATCAATTAGGCTAATTGGCCTATAGTTTGCCGGATCAAGTGGCGAGCCCTTTTTGTGTATTGGTATGATCTCGGCGCCGGCCCAGGTGGATGGCAACGGCATTCCTGCTAGGATTGCGTTAAAGAGACCAAATAGATAAGGAACCCAGATGTCGGGCTCACTTTTGAAGAGATCACCTGGGATCCTATCTAAGCCTGGGGCTTTGTTCGGTTGGATTTTAGTGAGAGCAACTCTAACCTCACTGAGGGTGCACATCGGGGTCAAAGCCTGAATTGGAGGAGGGTGCAAGGTAGTGTGGATGAGGGGGGTGGGCAATGTTGAGGGCTGAATTGCGTATAATTCTTTAAAGTAAGTACGCCAGATTTCTTGGCCAAGATTGGGTTGAAGCGCCTGTGTTGGACGTGACATTCCAGTTTTGATTAAATTCCAGAATGATCTTTGGTCCCTGGTTTTTAGTGCGTGGGAAATTTCCTCCCATCTGCTATTTTCCCACTCTTTTTTGGCTTCGTGAATAATTTTCTTAAAGTGGGCCCTGGTTTCCTTTATTTTTAGATTGTTTCCATTTTTGAGCGTTGACAGAAGCGAGAGCTTTGCTTCCCTACACGATTTGTTAAACCAAGTAGGGATCTCCCTTGTAGGTGGTAAATTTCTCTTAATTACCCGACTGAAGTGGGTCTCAAGCCTGGCACATAGTTCTATATGTGTTGCTCCTATCAGCTCAAAATCTGAGAAGCCCTCTGATAAGATTGGGGCTCCCATTAATTTTTCCAAAAGAGGATAGATCTCAGAATACATTACGCCGAGATTTCTATCAGATAGAGCAAACTTCTCCCACCTGACTCTTCGGGAGCCATCAGATGTGATCAAGGGAACAACACTAGGTGGGACTATAGATGTAGAGTGATTGTTTGTAAAACCCTCTAAGGTGACAATAATGGGGTTATGGTCACTTTCGCTACGTTTGTGAACTCGAAAGTCCAGATTGCTTGGCCATAGTCCCATGCTAAGCATAATATAATCAATGATGGACGCTTGATCGTTTCTTTCAAATGTAGGATTGCCTGGGTTATCTGCAGGGAACCTACCATTACATGCCCTTAGTGAGTAAGTAAGTGTCAGTTGGGTAACTTGGAGAATCAATGGTGTCCAAGCCTTCGTGGGATAAGAGTTGGAGGATGGTATAGTCCACTCTTGATCCTCATCCTGGGATACAGAGGTAATCAACCCATTTAAGGGTTCGTAGTGACAATTAAAGTCGCCACCAATTACCAGAGTATCGATATTAATAATAGAGCTCAAAAGAGCATCTAAGCTACTCAGAGTGGGGGACTCCTGGCCGTACCTCACAGGGCGAGAGTATATGTTTACGATGGACAATACCCGGTTTCCCCTCTTGGACATAGCTACACACATAATATCCGGCGAATCAGTATTAATTCTCTTAAATACGCATTCCAAATGAGTTCGTACCCAAATAGACAGCCCTCCAGAGGGCCTTCCCCCATTTGGCCTTACTGCAGATTCCCAGAAAGTAGCAAACCCCGCACGATGGTAGGGCTTCAATGCCCATGTCTCCTGGAAGAGGCAGATATCATGACCGTCAATGAAGTCCCCCCAGTCGGGGAGTTCTAACAGCCGTGACAGACCTGCCACATTCCAGGACAAAATTTTCAGCCCCTTAGCCTTGTGTGAAGGGGAATGGGCAAGGTAGGACCTTGGTGATATAGGTTTTATAGGCGGGGGAGTTCTAGGGTTGCCATTTACAGTGATAGGTGTTGGGCCTAGCTCCGTATAGGGATCAGTAGATAAGGTGTTGACAAAGGTGGTGTCAGAACAGGACACTGTTAACTCAGTGGGTGATGTCGTCAATTCAATTTGGCGCAGTAGCCCTGGGTTGGGGGATCCACCTAGGAGCATAGTCGAGCTCAGAACGGGTGGGATGCCCTGATCAGTACCTAAAGATAGAGGATTCCTGACGTCTAGGATTTCTGGACATTCGAGAGACGCTACAGGGCAATTTGAAGATTCTCCCCGTGGCCCAGGGTCGTAGGCAACGACGAGGTAATTCAAGGTATCTGAACCCGTTGTAGCCTGGGGCTGTGTAAATACAGCCAGGCTCTCAATAGGCTCTGTCTGGGTTGGGGCAGAGTTCCTGGAATTGGCAACCAACTTCAGTCAGTCGACGCAATCCAAGGCACTGAACCTATTGTAACATGGAATGTTGGGGTAATCAAGTTGTAAATCAGACTCTTGGTTTCCGTTTTGGCCTATGCATAATCTCTCTGCAGCCAGTTGTACATTAGGTATATTCCTCCTGTGGTTTAATGCTCCCAACGGATAGAAATATGAGAGTAGGGGGGAATGAATTCCATCAATCGTATTATTCCAACCACCCTCACCCACATACTCGCCCACATACTTTACCACCCTAGGATCTTTAAAGTTCACAATTATGCAGTCCCCCTTGATGTTCTTCACACCCCGGCCTACCCAAGATACTCTTCGGACCATCAGAATTTCCCCATTCAAATTTGGAGGCAGAGGTCTTTTTACATTCAACCAATGAACTGTCTTGTTCTTCAACGACTGATAGGGTTCAACTCTGCCTTGTGGTAGTTCAGGGACACCTGTTAAGACCACAACATAAGGGCTACATTCTGGAGGTAAGTCTAGTCTTGGGAGATTGTTAGAGGAAGGGGGGGGATTAGTTCCAATATTGGTCGAGGAAGGGAGGGAACATTGGGGTGGGGGACCCACTAAGCTTCCTGGTTCACACGGTGTGTCTTCCTGTCGTGTTGTGGCAGCTCGAGCTTGCCTAGGTACTTTAGTATTAGTTGGTTCCCCACCAGATTGGGCTACATTAGGAGCAGAGGAGTAGCCAGTCGCCTGTTCAATGGGCAAGATGAGAGGTGAGGTAGTCGATTGTTGGCATGGCAAATTCCGAGCTGGGAGCACGGATGCCACCATATTAGGCTGGGTCAAGTTGGATAGTGATGTTAATTTCCCTTCCAAGGCCACAAGGCGTTCGATTAGGGGGGACAACCTCCCATCAATTAGTGCAGCCATTCTATTCCAAAAAGCACTAGAGCTCAGTCCCTCCTGAGTATCCAGACTTGAAGCAGTGGTTATGGGTGATACGGCTGAGTGTTGGGTCAGGAAATTTGCTTGGTCGTTTACTTCTAAGGGAGTAATATTATCTTGGTTAGGAGCGGGCAATTTTTTTTGTTTATTTTTAGTGGGACAACTCACAGGACCCCCAACACGTTTTTTCCCTTTTGTGGCTGGAAGATTCGCCTCGGGACATTTGCCACTGGCGGACCTATCCGCCATCGATCTTGTCGTGGCACACGTGAAAATAGGGGCTGAAAGAAAGTGGTCAGCCTGATTTTGCCCAGGGGCAGTTGAATTAAATTGAGTGGAAGCAATTAGGGAGGGGGGGTCATCTAACAGAACCTCAACTGGAGAACCACCTAGTAGGGGGTGTGCAAGGTTATTAGGGGAGGGAATGGTTGTGATGGCACCCAGGGATGATCGCTTCCCTAACGATGGTTCTAGGGATAGTCTGCGTTCAGTAGCGGCGATCTCATAGGCAAGGACATTGCTAGCCCGTGTTATAAAATTATCAAGGGTCCCCACGACACTCCCACCCTTAGGAGCCAGCCTCAACAGACCAGTAGCCATTGCTTAGTGCCTTTCGCAGAACACACTTGCCAAAGGGGGTGTCCAGTCCAGGCTCGTACAGTCTCGAACGGCCTCAAACGGGCCGCTCTTTGCCCGGTCTTCGCCCCGGGCTACGTCCCGCGCGCGTCCCGCTAGCGCGTGAAGGCTAGATACTGTTTATAAAGGGGAAGGAAACAGTGTTGGGGGAGGAGTCGGGAAGAGGACCAGGTGTGGATGTTCAGCTTCACGCACAGCACCCTGGTCCTCGCAGTCCCGATTATGCCGGTCGCTCACCGCAAAACGAGCATCCAGCAACGTCCCCTCACCAAAGTTAGTCACAGCGCAGCGGGGCCAACAGCGTGGAGTCAAGGCGCCAGCAGTATCCCAGGCAGTAGATGACAAACGCCCAGTCCCTCGAGCGGCTCCCGCGCAGCGGGGGCCGCGAGGCGCTGCAGAAGTTCCAAGGGCAGAGGTAGGAAACCAGGCAATCCCGGCAATAGCAAGCAGCACAAACCAGTTTTTCAAACGGAGCCCGTGATGCAGGGGCTGCACTGCCTAATGAAGGTGTTGGGGGAGGAGTCGGGAAGAGGACCAGGTGCGGATGTTCAGCTTCACGCACAGCACCCTGGTCCTCGCAGTCCCGATTATGCCGGTCGCTCACCGCAAAACGAGCATCCAGCAACGTCCCCTCACCAAAGTTAGTCACAGCGCAGCGGGGCAAACAGCGTGGAGTCAAGGCGCCAGCAGTATCCCAGGCAGTAGATGACAAACGCCCAGTCCCTCGAGCGGCTCCCGCGCAGCGGGGGCCACGAGGCGCTGCAGAAGTTCCAAGGGCAGAGGTAGGAAACCAGGCAATTCCGGCAATAGCAAGCAGCACAAACCAGTTTTTCAAACGGAGTAAGCATTAACACATGCAGTTTCCTATATCTTGTAAAATTCATATTCAGGGTGTCAAAACTGACCCGTTTTGCAAATATGGACCACTTTGTTAGCTATCTGATTCAGTAATGGGGGCAGCTTTTATTTTGGTGCCTAGGCCTCTTTTCTGTCCAAGTCTGACCTTGATACTGACTGGGAGATAAACAGCGCGTATAGGCCCGATTAGTCTAACGTCAGCATGTATATGGGTTATCAGTTTCACTTCACTAATCCATTTACACAGCAAGGCCTTTATGAACTCTGCAGACCTATGAGGCTCAGAAGCTATATGGTGATATCTGTAAGGCTGGCACATAATGCTTGCTCCCATCTGCCTCCTAGGGGGGCATGGCCTGGTGCACTAAGTGCTCTGTCAAACATATCAACTCTCAAGTAGTGTGCTGTACAACCGTGACCCAAAGACTGGCGAGTCACTAGTAGCGCCCCGCGCTCACACACACAGTGTTACTGACAGTGCAAGGTCTGCACCAAGGCCAGCTCTCATGCAACACTGCACCTGGTGCTTACCCCAGGCTTTCCACTGCCATAATGGCATGAAAGTATCCACCTTTGCATAATGGATGTACTGACATTCCAACCACAATGCACTGAAATTCTGATAATAGAGAGTGTCATTGGCTTATTGTGTCCACCCGGGCACAATCCTTGCCATACTTAGCATATCACGGCTCTCCCCTTCCTGGCATTACGGAGACCACCCCTAGCATGACAGTGCTACTGCATAATGGTGACCATGGCATAATTATACCCATTCCTGGTACACTGTAGGCATTTTGAACTCACTGTGGCCATAAGGAGGAAATAAAAGCATAGAATAGGAATTGGTACGTATTGCTGACTAATGGGCATGTAAATATTCTATGTATGTGTACAGTAGTGCATGTGAGTACTTAATGAAAAAAGCAGGGACTTGTGTTTGGGAGCAAACTTGTATTTTCTAAAAAAATAAAATGCTGCTGCTTAGGGATTATTAGCCCTTCTTCATGAAAATATCAAGATTTGGGTTGAAGGAATTTAGGGCCTTATTTAGACTCTGGTGGATGGTCAGGTGGCCTGCTGCTCTGCCAGGTGGAAGAAGGTCAAGACCTTAGCTGAGGGATGGGCGAAGGACTATCTGGTGACCCTGGGTCGCTAGGCCAGGTGGCATAATTTTGGGACCTGGAATGTGCGTAGGAAAGAAACGTGGAGTCACAGAAAAGGATTGGCAGGCCATCAATGCCACCAGCCCAACAATGAGTTCCGCGGAATGTGGCAGCGAGGGCAGATGCCTGGATCAATGAGCCTCCAGGTTTGCTGACTTAAGCCATGGCCCTTGATTCTACTCTAATGTAACCTTTCCTCCCTTGCATAAATTCCAAAAGGCATTTGATTCATTCTTCGGTTCATAGTGGTTCTGTGGTACAAAGTTCAGAGTATCATAAATATTATTTACATTTCTCATGTTGCCTTATTGCTCTAAGCTTTCTCTATTGTAGACGCCATGTTATTGCCCCACAAAGGTCAGAGCCTAAAGTGAGGCATACCCACTTCACAATCACCCATCATCAGTGTCAGATCCCTGTACAATTCAACTAGAGGCATTATTTATCAATTTTATTCAGGTCACCCCATGTCTCACCAGGCAAGACCCCTGTAATAGTTTAGTAGCCCAAGATGACAAAAATATTTCACATCCACAACTTTACAAATAGGCACAATTCCGGTCGAATGACTGAAGTGGATAACAGTCCCTGAATCACCTAATCCATCACAGCTGATGAGTGGCATTAACCTCCCCAAATTAGTTTTTAAAAACGATGCACATTTATCAATATTTGTGCATAATGCCACAGCTTCTGCAGACAGTTGCAAAGGGAAGATTTAAATTACTCCAGGGCTAAAGTGTGAGCCAGATAACCCTGGAACATCTTTCCTTTGCTGCCGCAAAGAGCAGAAGGTGTCCTACAGAAAACCCTTTACCAGGTCGAAATATTGGCTGTACAGTAGACAAACAGGGGTTTTATGATACATTGACCATGATTACGAATATAGGTGCTATTTGTTGCACCTGATAATTAATGATACCACAGGGTACATAAATAGCACCTATTACGGGTTTGTGGGGAATACTATGAGGATTGTGGTATTTAATGCCTTGTGTGATACAGTAAATACTATATGCTTTTTCCCTGTTCAATTTTGGCAGGTTTGACCTGCCGAAATGTAATGAAAGTTGAGGTATTCAATGCATCCGATAATTATTGCATGTGTTAAATACAACCAAACTCGTAATAACGACCCCTGAGTAAACAGGAGTTTACGCAAGAGTTGGAAAACAACGACCCACTCGTAATCAGGCGCATAGTGACCAAGTAGAAACATATATGTCATTAATCCTATGCCAAGTGGTGTACTGTTTATCATCATTTCTATGCTAGTTACTAGTTACCCTGGGGGAAATTTCCCTACGCCGGCATAATCTAGAATAATTTTCATCATTTCATGATATGCAAAATTCCTGAAACTATGCCATTACGCTTCATCATGCATTTGAAGATAAAAACCCATCGCAGGAGCACTGAAGCAGCTGTAAGGGCTAGAACACGAGAGTTGTTCGCTGCATTTGTGTTTGTTGTGTTATTATTTTTAGCGGAGATCCTTCTTGGAGTCCATAATGGACTCTGACACTTTTACAGTAAAATATGCTAATTTCTCACACCCTACTTGGTACCTCCATTTGAATTTGTGTGCCAGTAAATACAATGTCATGACATGTATTGTCTTGCTCTCCCTGTGATGTGTTTATGACATATTTCGTAACAGCAGGCATAAATCCGTAAACCTGTTTCATGAAAATCAATCTCAAATCGAAGGTGGAGCCAGATTAGGAAAACAGGCGAGACACAGAACAGTGGCTAAATGTCTATACTTTAAAACCGCAAATTGGAACAGTGGTCAGAAGATGCTATGAAATGATCTAGGTCAAAGGTAATTCATACGAGAAAATTCAGGAGAGATGAGAAGAGAGAGGAAGATCTAACCGATCCAGACAGAACACTACAGTAGAAGTAAAATGCCACCGAAGAAAGTGTGATGTGTTATTTAAACATATCTCCCCATGTAGCCTATCGGGTAAGTAATGGATCTATCAAAGGTGCAAAGGCATACTATGTGAATAATTTGTAAATAGGATCTGTCGTGAAATAATGAGACCCGCTGAGTCTATAGTAAATTGTCTGCAAACGCGTTTTACTCTCTCATAGAGGCACCCTTCAGTTTGATACCAAGTGATATTTATCAGTACACATGCTTCTGAATACCAATGATGTCTGATGACTCCATGATGTTTTTTAATGACAAGATTTTGTTTAGGCACACTGTACTTTCTTGTGGCTTTTCCAAAACAGGTGGGGTGGTGTGAGAGGCTACCCCCCTGTCCTTGTAATAACACAGCCCAACAAAATACTATGCACCTTATGCCATTTTGCACATTATATAAAGACCCCAGGGCGTGCTTTCTAAAACCAATTTTAAACGAAAACTGTCTCCGCTCCCATAAAGAGGGTTTTAATTATTTACATTCCTTAGCAAATGCCTCCATTTGCAGCTCTGTGCTTAGTTTTATAAAAATTGTTTTTATAATAAGGAAACGATATACAATGTATAAGTATGTTATTAGGTGTTTAATTGCCTTCAAAGATATTTTTTATGCTCTTTTGTAAATATTGTCTTATTTTATGATTGTATGTTTTCCTTGTGAACCTTTATGATTCATCTGGAATCGAATAAAGGTTTCTGACTGACTGACTGACTCCATGATGCTGACAAACTGATAATCCCGAGCAATTCACAAGAGTGAACCAGCAGTGACATTGGGTCCCTAGAGAGGCTGACACGATGGTGAAAAACCAATGATTTTGAGCCAGTCATTTTTTTTTGTTGAAACATTTTTTATTATTTTCCAAATCAACAATGACTGTTCATTACACCACGGGTCCCCGTGTTCAGCAAGAATATCTTCCCTCCCAACCCCAACTCGTCCCCCCCCCCACCCCCATGTCAGTGCGCCTCTATCCCCTACTTCTCCCCCGATGTTCCCCCCCTTCCAAGGAGATTATTCACAGTTGCTCACCCCTTCTCTGCGTAAGCAAATCATCCCTCTTGTCCAGGCCTCTGGTTTATGTCTAGGGACCTCCTTCCTTCCCTTCTCATCTCAATCCTCAATTCCCCTCGCCTCTTGCCGATCCGGAGTGCTCCCTCCTTCCCCCACCTCAGATATCAGTCCCTGGAGCTCCACTACCAACGCTTCCCATGCCCTGGCCGTCGCTAACGCTTTCTCATCGTCTCCTCTCAGAGCCACCTGCACCCGGAGCGTACCCTCCGCCCCCGCCCATCTCACTAGTGCTGCCCTCCACCGCACATAGCTAGGCCCCCCCTGGATTTCCAGTGCAGGGTCAATTCTCTCTTAGCTAATATCAACCCCAGATCATAGAACCTGCTAGTGACCTTCGTGCGGCGGGTGTGGGGAAACCATAGCAACAAGCAAGTCCCCATCTCAGGAGTGATAGAGCGGTCTGTCACCTGATTCAGGCAGTCCACTACCTCAGCCCAATAATCGCCCAGCTGCGGACAGGCCCAAAACATGTGGCGAAAATCTGCCCCCTCTCCCCCGCACCGAGGGCATGGAGATTGTGTTCCACCAAAGTATTGCAAGACCTTGGCCGGCGTCATATACGCCCTATGTAACGTGAAAAAATGAACCAACTTCCAGGCCCTCCGCACTAGCGTGGACCACGTGGTCTCTGGTATCGGTTTCCCGAGGTCCGTTTCCCACTTTTCCCGCAGAGCGGCCAGAGGTTGCAAGCCCTCCGTCGACAATCTGCGGTATAAACATGTAATGGCTTTGGTCGTCCCTGCCGCCATCACGACATATTGACAGCCCGCCGCGGTCGGGGGTTCCGACAGCCCCATATTCCAATGCTTCTGGATGCTCGCCACCAAAGCTGCATGGAGCAGAAAATCCCCCTGCGGGAGCCCGTAGGCGTCCTGCAAGTCCTGGAAGGACAATAACTCACCGTCTCAGAATAGGTCCCCTACCATCTGTACTCCCAGCTCCTCCCAAATCGCTAGTCCCGACCAATCACCCCCATGCGGGAGCGCTGTACACATCCCAAGGGGGATTTCCGGAGCGTACGGGCGGACTATAGCTGCCCGCCTCTGGCACCTATTCCAGCACTGCCGGAGGGTGCGCTCCTCCAGGGTCAGCTTAGTCAAATCCTGTCGCTGCTGGAGAACCGTAAAGGCCAGCACATGCCGCGGGATCAACCTGTCCTGTGGGCCCTCCGGGCCTCTATACTCCCGGGCCACCGCCTGCGTGAGCCACTGAAGCTGGGCCGCCAAACAGTACCATTCAAAGTCAGGGGCTGCCAGGCCCCCCTCCGCTCGTGGCCGCCGCAACGTGGCCAGCGCCACCCGCCGCCGTCCCGACCCCCAAATGAAACCCGTCGAAAGTGCCCGCAATCGCGCGAAGTACGACGCCGGGATCCAAACAGGAAGTGTGCGGAAAAAATAAAGAAGGCGTGGCAGCGCCACCATTTTCAACAACGCCACCCTCCCGGCACATGAGAGCGGGAGTGTACTCCAAAATCCCATACTACCCCGCAGACCCCGAAGCGCTCTACCAACATTCCCCTCCAACAAATCTGCCTGGGTATGGTAAATGTTAACCCCCAGGTAGCGCAGGCAGCTGCCCTCCCAGCAGATACTTCCCGCCGTCCGCGGTGTCCCGCCGCCCTGCGACAATGGAAACAAACACGTCTTACCCCAATTGACCTTCAGTCCGGACAGGCGACCGAACTCCTTCAACAGGGCGACCGCTCCCCTTAACGCATCAGTCGCGTCCCTCAGAAACAACAGCAGGTCGTCTGCATACAGGGAGATGTAGTGGGCGTCCCCCCTCAGGGAGACTCCGGAATAAGCACCCCCCTGTCGGGCGTGAGCGGCCAGTGGTTCAACAGCCAGCACGAACAACAAGGGGGATAGGGAACAGCCCTGCCTCGTCCCCCTCCGCACATGGTAGGAGGCCGAGATAGTAGTCCCCGTCTTCACCCGGGCCGTGGCCCCGCTATACAACAAGGCGGTCCAACGTACAAAGTCCTCCCCCAAGCCGAACTCCCGCAGCACTCGATACAAATATGGCCGCTCCACACTATCGAAGGCCTTTTCTAAGTCGACCGACAATGTGCAGGCCTCCGGGTATTCCTCCCGGTCCAGTTCCATCACCCGCAGCAACCGTCGAATGGAGGTGGCTGTGCTGCGCCGAGGAATGAAGCCTGCCTGGCGGTCATGTGGGTCAAGAGGCGCGACGCCAAAATTCTACTCAGAATTTTGTAGTCCACCGTCAGCATAAAGAGCGGGCGATACGCTGTGCGCGCACCCGCCTCTCCACCGGGTTTCAGCAAGGGTATCACGATCGCCTCCCGAGCAGAGGCGGGCAACTGCCCCAATCCCCATGCCTCGCTATACAGGGCCTGCAGCTGCTGCGCCAACAGATCCGGGTAGGCCGCATAAAACTCGATAGGCAAGCCATCCGCTCCCGGGGTCTTTCGTCGAGCCATATGCCTAATTGCCACTCGGATTTCGCTCAGCGAAATCGCGCCCCCAAGGCCCTTTCCAGCGTCCGGGTCCAGTCGAGGCAGGCGGGCTGCCAACAGGAAATCAACAAGGCCCTCAGGTTCCCGCTCCATAGTACTATCATATAACCCAGCATAATAGCTGGCGAACCGCGTATTAATCCCCACTTGGGAATAGACCGGGACCCCCCCTTCCTCTACCAGTATGAGTATAGGGTCACCGCGCGCCGTCGGGTTCGCCAACCACACCAGAAGGGATCCCACCTTATCCCTTTCCGCATGCGCTCGCACCAGATAAGATCTATTATCGTAACAACGAAGCTGTTCCATGCAGACCGCCACGCGCTCCCGTGCCTCTACAACCCCGGCTACCTCACCGTCCCCGTCCTGATGTGCCCGCTCCGCCTCCCGCAACTGCGCCTCCGCTCCGTCCACCCCTTTTAACAAGGCCCTCCGCACCCCGGCCGTGGATGATATGCAAGCCCCCCTGACGACCGCCTTAAACGCATCCCATTCCGTCGCTCAGTTCGCCGCCGTCCCTGTATTATGCTCAAAATACTGTGTTATACAGTCGCTAATTCTCAGCCCGGAACACCGGGTCCTCTAGCAGCAAGGGGTTAAGGCGCCAAGTAGGGATAGCTTGCCTCTGCCTGGACCATTGCAGCATCCCCACGCATGGGTTATGGTCCGATATGGTCCTGGCTAAGTATTCGCTATGCCGCATCAAAGGTTGAACATCCGGTGAGCACAATATGCCATCCAATCTGACGTGCAACTCATGAGGAGCCGAGTAGAATGAGTAGTCCCTGTCGTGCGGGTGATGGGTACGCCATGTGTCCACCAGGCCCCACGTATCTTGCCAGGCCCGCCTGCTTTTGGTCACCCGACAAACCACCGACTGTGCAAGGGGCGGATGAGACCTGTCCAACTCAACATCCAACACTGAGTTGAAATCCCCACCCAACACCACCGCCCCCGTCAGATATTCCGCCAGCTGACCCGACAGTCTGGAAAAGAAAGCGGCCTGGTCCACATTGGGGGCATACACACTACACAATGCTATATCCCTCCCATCCAGCCGCCCCTGCACTGCCACAAACCTGCCCTCCGGATCCGCTAACGTCCTGAGAAGCTGAAAAGGGACTCCCGCCCTCACCCAAATCAGGGCACCCCGGGCAAACTTCGAGAATGTTGTGTAATACAGTTGGCCCCTCCAGCGTCTATGCAACGCCTTCCCTTCTTCTCTGTCCAAATGGGTTTCCTGGAGGAATGCCACCAGAACCCCTCTCCGCACTAAGTACGCATGGACTTTATGCCTCTTCACCATAGAGGTGAGCCCTCTCACATTCCAAGTCATAAATCGCAATTCGGGGGGGTCCCCATTCCATCGTTGAACCAACCACCCCTTGCGGGTCCCCCGAGGCACGCTGACAAGCCCCATAAATCGCACAACTACCCAACTCCCCGAGCTCCCTCCCCTCCCCAGAACAGGTGCTAAACTGCAGGTACCCATCCAAATACTACCCCCAACAGCAACCAAACTCTCTGGTAGCCACCAGAGTCTCACTTCGTCCGTGAGGTTGAGGTGGCGGCTCACTGCCAGACGGGCTTGACGACAGTCCTCATCCAAGCATCCTTGCCCAGTCTCAACCGGTCGTCCCTCAGCGCTCCACTCCGTTCAGGCCCCCCGCTCTCCCCTCCAGGCCCCTCACGACCAGCCACAAAGCCCCATCTCAGAGCAGTTCACTCCCCAACCCCGCATGACCCCGCCAGGCCTCACTCTCAATGCGCCTCAGCTCCACACTGTCCGTGCCCTCCCGGCCGAGGCCCGATAGCACTCCAAACCTTCAAGAGTTCCAGCAACTCATCAGCAGTCCCAGGGGTAACATCAGGTCACTCCTCCGCCTCCTCTTCAGCGCCATCAGATTGGGAGTCCCCAGTGCCCCTCCGGGAGCCTGACGCCTCGCTGAGTCGGGAGGTCACCGCCCCGGAGATCTCAGAGACCGCCTGCAGAGCAGCCCGCCGCTCCAGCACCGTTTGAGAGGCACCAGGCGACCAGACCCCCGCCTGCCGCGCTTTGTTGCGTCTGCTACGACGGGGCTTTGCCAGTGCCCCCAACGGTCTCCCTCCATCCGAGTGCGCCGCCGCCCGGGTCCTGGTCGCCTCCAGCCAGCTCCAGGCCGCTGCGGGGTCAGTGAAGAACGATGTCGCTCCATCCAGCACCACTCGGAGGCGTGCCGGGAACAACAAGGAGTACTGCAGCCCCTCGTCCCGCAGTGCCTTCTTCACCGCCTGAAAGGAGGAGCGTCTGCGCTGGACCTCCATGGGGTAGTCCGGGTAAATGGAAACCGGGACATTCTGCACCTGGAAGGGGCCCTGCGTCCGAGCCCTCTGTAGAATGATGTCTCGGTCCCTGTAGTGCAGCAGGCGGGCCACCACCGGCCGGGGCGGACGGCCCGGATCCGGGGGCCGAGCAGGCACCCTATGCGCCCTCTCCAAAGTGTAGAACTGTGTGAGCCCCTCCGGCACCACCACCTCCTGCAACCAGGTCTCCAAGAAGGCCAGCATGTCACCCCCTTCAATCTTTTCTGGCAGACCCACCACTCGAATGTTATTGCGGCGGTTACGCCCTTCAGCGTCCTCGGCCCTCTTTTCCAGGATCACGACCCTCCGCAGGAGGTCTGCCGTCTGACCCTCCGTCACCTTCTGGGCTGGGGCCAGCGAATCCAACCTGTCCTCCGTGTTCGTGACCCTATCCACGAGCTTCCTGTGATCCGCCCGAAGCAGCCCCAGGTCCGTGGACACTTGGGCAATGTCCGCCTGCAACGCCGACTTTGTGTCCGCTATAGCCTGGAGGATTTGGTCCAGCTGCCGCTGCTGGAGGCCCACCGCCGCGTCCACACTCGGTCCGCCCTCCCGGCCTGCGACAGTGTCCCCCGTTGGGTCCACCGGGTTTCCTCCCAGCTTGGGACGCGGCTTGCCCATGATTCTGCGCTTGACACTTGTAGGCCGGCACGAGGCCTAGTCCACGGAGCAGCTGTCAACACCCGGGCCCAGCGTTCCCCACGTCCGCTGCGGGGACCCTCTCCACACCGCTTCCGGTCAGCTCCCCCACTGGGGCGTCCCCGCCGTCTTCCTCGGGGGCACCACGATGGTCCAAGCCCCCACCGCACACCAGCGGTCGCGAACTCCGCCGGATCCCAGGCCCGCAGCCCCGGGCCAGAGAGCTCTGCACCTCAATGTCTCTCGCAGGGCCAGTCGCTTCTCCCGTGGCCCCGCCCGCCTACCAGCCGCGCAGGGTCCGCCGTCCGCCGCCTCCGCTCCTGCGCTAGAGGGCCGCGCCGCCGCTGCAGGCCCAGCTCCTCTCTCCTGTGCGCCGCTCCACCACTGTGCAGCCCTCGGTGGCAGCGCCAGTCAGGGAACCTTCCGCCGGGGGCGCCCACCTCTTCTCTCCGTCGTCCACCAGCGGGCGACCGGCACTTCCTGTTGCGCCCGCTGGGTTCCCCGCACTTCCACTCGGCCACCAATGCACTGTGGGCTGCGGCTGCCCGTCTCCTCACAGGCCGCCCAAGATGGCCGGCAGCCACCCGCCTCCACCACGTTTGTAGTCGCGGCGCCCGTCCTCGGCGCCGCGAACCTGGCGATCGGTCCGCTCCAGGGGCACTGACCAGGTGGGGGAAGCCCTCCAGGAGCTCCGGAGCGCCGGGGGCACCACGCTACACAGGATTTTAGCCGGGCGGGATGCGGAGCTCTTCGCTCACGCGTCCATGCCCGTCGGCTGCTAAGCCACGCCCCCCTGATTTTGAGCCAGTCATAGCACTGAGCAACTTTGATAATGAGCACCGATAATACTGAGACATAGAAAACAACTCATTTTGGCAGTCCAGAGCTGATAATGCTGAACAACCAACAATATTGAGTCAATTATAATTCTGTGCTCCTGATAATACTGGGACAATAAGCCATTATTGATACTGAGACTCCAATAGGTATGATATTGGGAATCTGTTGTGTAATGGACAGTCCTGACGACTCTGCAACTGCGGAACCAGTTTCGAGTCTCGGGGGCCCATTTACAAAGGGCCTCCACACACTCATGGCGGAGGCCCCGCAGTCGTGGTGGGACGGCCTGCATTCATGGAGGTGGTCCTGCACTCGTTACGGGATCTCCACAATGAGTAACTGCAGTGTGGAGGTCCGACAACAAGTGTGGGCCCCAGCCACGACTGAGGGGCCTGAACCACAAGAGCAGAGGCCCTTTGTGAATCAGCCCTTCAGTGTCGGCTCACCATCCCGTGGTTCTGGAAAAATCACTTAATCTCCCAGTGCCTACAAAAAAAGAAAATGTCCTGGTGTAATGTAACTGGTGCTTGTGTAGAGCGCTCCGATACCTTTGGGTCGAGTTTGCACTATATCGAGCGACTGAGTGACACTGAAGTAAGGCTTTGATCGTCAACTCACTGATGAGCACTCTACAGAGATTCACTGATAACCCTGAGTCAGTATGAGGCAGTACACTAAGACATTCTTACACTAAGACACTGATGAAACCGCTCTATGGATACGGAGTCCCTCTGTGAAGTATACTGAGACTCAGAAAACTACCTTCTAAAACTTTAAGGTCACTAGAGGGAAATATTTTCTGGTACAATGAAAAGTATGCTTTGCAACTATTGTAATCAGCAAAGAGATTTCATGCTGGTTAAGGAAATGCTTAATGCTAAATACTCATTGAAAAATAAAGCTCGGTATATAATACCATGTTCCACCTGCTGGCCACACATTCCAATCTCAGTAAACTAACCTAAGGAGCTAACTTGTTGACTGGCAGGACTTTTCTGTAATATGCATTTAATACAGAATCGCACACCTGCATATATATGGAATTGGCCCGTGGAATTTTTTCATCTGCATTTGTTTTAAAAATTGTATTTTAACACAGGGACGCAATAAGTTATATTTGTACAGTAAGGTAAAATCACTCTGAAGAGACCTCATTTCTAGTAGGAGACTTATTTCCATATATAAAGTAACCAAGACGTGCAAGTTATAGAATATAAAAAAAAAGATTTTCTCATGTAGAGTTCACACTGCTTTAGTAAGACGCAGTAATTCGACCGCCCGCAATCCACTGCTGATGACGTCACATATTACATCACTCATGACATGGTCAGTGGCATCACTCATGACATCACTGATGACATCATCCTTGTGATAGAGTGGCGGCCGCGCGAGTTATAGTTATCTGAACTAACTATAACGGGGGAATTTCATTGGTTTTTTACGAGTGAAATATCCACCTAACTATAACATGTGTGAAACCTATGCTTTTTAAGTGAATTTGCAAGGTTTTTTAAATGCTAATTCCTAACTATAACGTGTGTGAAACCTATGGTTTTTTCAGTGAATTTGTACAGTTTTTTAAATGCTAAGTTATGTATGTATTATTATTTTTTTTATATATTTATTTTACAATAAACGACGTATTAAAAAAAAAATATATATTTTTTTTGGGGGGGGGTTTTCACCGTGCGCGCACCCCGCGATTTAAAAAAAAAAAAATTAAAATGTTTTTTTCTGCCTTCGGGGTCCTTCAAGGACCCCCTGACAAAGGCTAGGGGGTCAGGAACTCTCTACCCTGCCCCCTTTTCACATTCGCCACCTTCCTTTTTCACTCTCGCACTGAAAACAAACAAAATGGCGGCCGACACTTCCTGATTTCGACCGATTCGAACGCTGACTAACATGTAACCACCAATCAGAATTACGCTTGCGCACGTTAGGGTGCTCGCACGGTGCGCGCACGGTACGCGGCTATAGATATGTATGTGCTTTTAACTGCAATTTTCTCAGGGACTACTCAACAGATTGACTCCATATATGCAAAAGGCACATCCCTGAGCTGAGGACTACCTCTCTGCCAAATTTCAAGTAATTCTGTTCAGCCGTTTGGGCTGTACCTTGGACTAAAGGTCCCTATGGAAAATTGCATGGGGAAAACGCGTTTTGGGACCCCCCTTTTTTCTCAGCCCCAGCTTGACGAATCCCCCGGAGACTTTCAGGGTAGGATCGGAGCGGAGCGCCCCACCTATTTTGAAAATTTCGCGAGGATTCGTCAACCGTCGCCAAAGTTATTCCAAATAGAATGTTGCGGATTTCCTATGGAAACACGGTCCTAACTATAACTATCTACTGGCGACCGCCAGTAGATAATATATATATATATATATATATATATTTTGTTATAGATCTTTAATTCTATAGCTATATTCACTCAATGATTCCGGGTAAAAACTTTTTTAAGTACAACTTTCTTCTTCCTTTTGTGAAAAATACTTTCGGAGAAATTAATTAACTTTGAACACTACCTACAGTGCCTCTAAAATCTGTTTCGACTCCTCAATCTATCTCCAAGTAAATTACGTTTGTATCATGTTTGCTGTTTTAAAGATGTGTTAGGGGAATGTCACTCCAGCTTTATATCACAACTGTGTACCTAAAATCAAATCCTTTTATACCAGTAAGTAGTGCCTCGAATGTTAAATGTGTCAGTGCTTTTTCTTCTTCAGCACATTTGATTTTTAAAGGAAACAACACTGTACCACATTTTCATATTAGAATGAAATAGGCTTTATAACTATGACAGCAAGATGTGTCACACTCACTTTTCCGTCATCTCGAATATATGCATGTAGTATGAATGAATGAATGAATGAAAACACTGTTTATTGTTGGTCATTCTTAAAACCATATACAATAAATAATCGATACATATCACTTCCAAAAAATCTGTTAATACGATAAATCTTTGTACTATTTCCAGCACATGACCCTTCCTAAAAAACATCTTGTAATTTAATAAGTCAATATAAAATAAAAAGCATCTCAAAAACCAATTTTGCCACTAAAAATATGTAATAATATCAACAAAGATTAAGTAAGCATACACTGATTGGGTTCATTCAAGTCATGTCAAGTCAATACTCTTTATTTTGGCGTTACGCCATCAAAGACAATCAAATATATAAGACAAACATGACACAATGCAAAACGATTAAAAGATATTCATTAAAAAAATCAGAAAAGCGGAAATATTAAAAACGGCTTGACACCAATTAATACAAGTTTTATAATTCAATAATACATATCTAAGTGCCATCCATAAGCACGCACTGAAATAACTCAACATTGCATGCTTAATCGACGTGCTATATTTCAATCCCATAGTGCAAAACACAGAACTATGGGATGTTATCATTAAAAGGCAGCAAAGCATATTTGCGCCTCCAAATAAGTACTTTGAGACTGCAAATACAACATTTTGACTAGTGTCTGTTTTGAGGGTTCTGGACGGTCAGCAGATTCCTACAAATAGGGATTTACCATTTTCCCTTGCCATCCTATACTCTAGGCAGAAAAAGAGGGCATGAATCATGGTTTCATCGGCCAGACCGCAGGACAGACAGTCCTGTTCTTCTGCTTTGTCTATGCAAACCCATCTGGGGATGTATGTGCGGAAGGTGTAGGACCCATGTGTAAATTGAACATAGAGCTTTCTAGCCAAGCTTGGTTCTATTTCATCAAAAACCTCTTCAGCTTTGAAATAATCCTTGTGTTGTATAAAGTCATTGGTCAATGCTCCCGGAGGTGGGCTCGCTAACAGAGTGCCTAGTTGATAGTTCTTGTAGCTCACTTTAAGTTCTAATTTAAACGTTTTTGCTACAGGCCTTCTCGGATAGTCCCAGAGTCTGTCTTTCCCCATACATCGCTGAGTATCCCTGACATGTTTGATCCAAGGTAGATCCCCTGCCCCCTGCATGCCAAGCATCACTTCCAGCCCCCGGCGATAGGAGGACAGCTCAGGGGTAACCCAGGCTCTTCTCCAGTACAATAGGGGCCTGATGGCAATCCCTCCTGAAATTAGCCTGACCCTCATATCCAACCTAAGTGGGATCAGTGGAGTACTAACAGGAAAGTTCAACAGCGGCCTCAGAAATCGGTTCTCTACAAGAAGTACAGCATTAGCAGCCTTATTACTCCAGAACTCTGCGCTGTCGATTATGGAACCCAGCGCTTTGAGTGCATAAATCTGCATTATTGGGGAGACGGGTCTATAATAGCACTCCCTTAAAAAACCTTCAGCAACCCACCAATGTTTCGTTCCATTTTAAGTCTTTGTTTGGAAATGTGTGCTGTCCAAGCCATCCGTTCAGTAAGGGTAAACCCCAAGTCCTCAAAAGTATGGACACGTTCAAGTGGGGTTCCCTTTATGGTTGGGTTAGGTTATATTGAGCGGCATGGATTAAATACCATATACTTTGTTTTGTGCACATGTATTTCCAACCCTCTCTCAGTGCAAAGAAACTCCTAAATTTGTCTAATATCTTCTGGATGCCCATGGGCGACTTAGAAAGGAGAAGAGTGTCATACGCAAACATTAGAGCTGGCACCTTCATGTTATCTAATCTTGGGGCATCATTGTCGCATAGATTCAGGTGCGGGACAAGATCGTTTATGAACAGTGTGAAAAGTGTTGGCGCAAGGAGGCAGCCTTGCCATACACCTCTGTTGACTGGGAAAGGCTCGGTTACTTCTCCCAATCTACCACAACGAACCTGGGCATAATTTCGTTGGTGAAGTCTTTCAGTAATACAGTGAAGATAGGAAGGAACACCCAGCTCAGCCAGGACTTGCCAGTAAGTTTGTCTGAGGACCAGATTGGAGGCTGATCTCAGGTTTACAAAAAACATGTAGAGTCTACCCCTCTCAAGGGTGACAGTTTTCCAATAGAGTAACTAGAGCCTAAAGACTTGGTCAACAGTGGAAGTGCAGTTACAGAAGCCTGCTTGTAGAGGGCTTAAGATCTCATTGGCCTCCATCCACTCTTGTAATCTTCCCAAGATTACAATATTTTTTGCACAGGGTCAATAAGACTGATAGGTCTATAGTTAGTTGGCAACAGGGGTGAACCTTTTTTGTATATGGGTATTATTTCAGCCCCTGCCTAAGAGTAGGGAATGGGCATTCCTTCCAGTACAGCATTGAAGAGTAGCTCAAAATAGGGTCCCCAAACATCGATCTCTGTCAGGAATAGATCGCCGGTATTTTGTCGATACCAGGAGCTCTATGGGGGACATCTTTGTGATTAGCCGAGAATACTTCATTCCTAGAAATAACTGGGTGTCCCTAATTAGCACATACCACCTCTATGCCTGCTTTTGATTGCCTCCTTGCCATGGAGACTGTAGTAGGACTTCCCAGCACTATAGTACACAGGCTCAAATAATGTGCTTTCCAGATATCTGCAGCATTGTTGTTTTCAAGGGTGATAATGCCCTCGCTATTCCTCGTGGCTGCTATATTCCAGAAGGTGTTATTGTCATTTCTTTTAACAGCCGTAAGTAGTGACTCCCATCTGCCTTGATCCCACTCCTTCTTTGCATTTTTGACAGTCGTTTTCTAGGTAGCTCTTGTAACTTGGATTTGGCTTCTGTCCTGAGACTTAATGCATATAAAAGTGCACCTTTGGCCACCGAGCATTGCTTGTTAAACCATGAAGGGGGACCTCTTAGCATCATCATTTTGAGCTTCCACAGAGAAAAAGTTTTTGTGGCCTGCAAAAGGTTGAATATTAATCTCACCAATCCTCGCAATTGAACCTATGTGTCCAAATATGAAGTCTAGGTTGCTTAGACCTCCTATGCTCCTTTCAACTGTCTAATAAATTGCTTTACAAGTTTCTTGTGTTTGCACTACTGCACTCCATTTGATTCTACGTCTGTTTGTTGGCAGTTGGTGCCTTCCATCAAACTAATTTGGCCGGGTGACTGTTACCTTAGGGACTGGAAGATATATATAAAGTGCAAGAGCGTTATGGTCACTGTCATACCTCGGCACTATTTTCATATCAATGACATTTGGCCATAGTCTACCATTGACTAATATATAGTCTATTAGGCTAGTGCACCCAGTTCGATTAAATGTGTGCCTCCCTTCCCTTCCATTGCAGGGAGGGACTAACTGATTTAGGGTTAGTGCGCATATCTGTATGGCCAATGGGGACTATTTTTTAATGGGTGGTAACACTAGATCTGGAACTGCCCGTGCTCTGTCCTCCACCTGAGATAAATCATTAATGTTAGCATCCAGGGGCTCAAATTGGCAATTGAAGTCACCACCCGCTATTTTAAGAGCTTTGCCCGGTAGAGCTACCATATGTGCCGCAAGCGTTCCTACAATTGATGATTCCTGTCCATTACCCGTAGGTTTTATAGATAGTAGATATTATAGATGAAAACTTGTACTTTTGATGAAAAAGAGAAATTAATGCACAGGATGTTATCTGATGTTGTCTCTACCGGGTCCACTGTACACCCTAGTTGTATGCCTACCAAGGTGGTCAATCCCCCTGAAGATCTACCCCTGCCCCTCCCCCTTGCTATTGCATTTTTGCTAAAGGAGGCATGACCTGCTTGTTGCTCTTTCACAGTTTGCCAGGTTTTTTGGAAGAGACAGATGTCGAAATGATCGATGAAACAGCCCCAATCTAAACACTCAATTTTGGTGCCCAGGCCAGCAACAATCCATGAAAGCATCCTTACTTTTGTGATTGAATTGTGCAACTAGTCTATGCGCCTTAATTTCTCTGAGTGCTAGCGACTCTCCTGGGTCTACTGGATCTAGGTGAAGGGTCCTATTGTTGACCATGCCAGTACTGATATTTCTACTAGGTCTATTGGTTCTCTGGTTATCTGTGAGGGGAGGTAAGTCAACTGTGGAATCAAGACCCCTGGCAGAGGGACTGGGGGAGTGGCATATAGGGAACGCGCGGGCCTGGAGCGAAAGACATACTTGGTTGGCTAGATTAGGGTCGACAGAGAGAATACCAGTTGATACTGCAGACTGGTGATTTTGGAGCCGTTCGCTATCGGGTTGGTAGTTGTAGAATACCTTTCTCCCACTCCCTTTATTGGAAAACCCAGCCTTATGAGAGCCTGTTCCACCCCCTTTTTCAGAGTGAGCTCTTCAATGTGGCAAATTGGTTTGTGATGGGAATACTGTAAATCTTGTCATGGCATAGTTGACCATTAGTAAATGCATTTTTACCGGGTTGATGTTGGGGCGGCAAATAGCAATTGTTGCTACTGGTGAAAAATGTGGGTTTGTAAAAGTACCCCAATGGCAAAAGAACAATATTCGATGCCTCATCCTGTCTATAAACTTTCTCAGCTAGCAATCTTCGCACCACATTTGGGTCCCTAAATATTTACAATGACACAATCCCCTGGGCGGTCTACCTGACTCCTCCTAATCCACCAGACTCTGCGTTCAAAAAAAATATTAGGTGCCAATGAAACCAGGAAATTGTTGTTTATCACTAGCCAATTCAAACATTTATAAGCCAATTCATTGTGCGTTTCTCTCTGTCCTTCCTGCAGTTCTGGGACACCTGAAATGATTGTCACTTACGGGCAGGACGCTGGTGGTAAATTGATAATTGGAGGATTATGATTCAGAGCTTGGCCACCTCGTACGAGACTCCCTTGTCTTCTCACCTTCTGGTGGGCTTGATCCCCTCTTGGGCTCTCATTCCTGTACCTCCAGGTATTGACACAGGATCAGTAAGAGGGGACCCCTACAGTCACATCACCGGGCAGAACTCTTGGAAGTTGTATTTTATTTACTTGGAGCAACACCTCCATCTCCCTTGTACCTCTGTGGTTGTAGTTGGATGTTTAAGGAGCCTTTGCAAGTTTTCTCCATCATTGCAAGACGCATCAAAATTGGGGTTAGTTCCGAGCTCAAGATGGCCTTGACTTTTTCTACTATCTCCATCACTAGTTGTATTGTCCAACTAGGTAGGGAGTTAGAACCCCCTCAAGTAGAATCAATAACAGCACTGGGCTTTTGGGCCGACAAAGTATTGGTGGTTGTGGGGCCGACAGGCTCCCCCAACTTCTGCTTATTTCGGGTGGCCCTCCGCCTCTTTTTAGTCACTTGTTGTGAATCCTCACACCAGTCCTCCAAGGAACGATTGCCGTAGGATGCATCAATAGTTGGATCAGTGACCCCATCAGCCAAGCTAGTCGCAACATCGGGGGTGTCAATAGCATTAGCTCATTCAATGGGGAAGTCAATGGCAGCAACAGCACCCCTGAGCCCAATGAGAGTCTTCTCTCTACTAGGTCGATTTCTATTGCCACAATGCCTAGCCCCCTCTGAAGCATTTGATCTATCATTGTAGGTTTGGGGGGGGGGGGACGGGTAGCAGACTGGGGCTCGCTGACACATTTCCTCTTCCCCATGGTTGCTTCGCTGAGGTTCACAGATGTCACCGGCTTAGCTGTTAACGTTCAATTATAGGAGTTGGAGGTAGTCCCTTGTTAAAATCTAGAACACGCATGCAGTGTCACTAGAATAACTCCAAAGTCTGCATACTGCATGGGCTACCCATCACTGGAAGTAAATAGATAATCAAGAGGTAATATAAGAAGCTCGCTCACCCTGTTGTTCGAGAGGCAACGTTAGGGTTGGTCAACCCAGCCACGTCCTGCCGTGGATGGGGACAGATGGGCCCGCCCTTGGCCCAGGCTTTGTCTGAGTGTGTCCCGCGCCACAGGACAGCATTGCGCTTTTATGCACAT
The DNA here is from genome assembly GCF_964204655.1 of Triturus cristatus. Taxonomy (NCBI): domain Eukaryota; kingdom Metazoa; phylum Chordata; class Amphibia; order Caudata; family Salamandridae; genus Triturus; species Triturus cristatus. Next base: position 888,241,832 of record NC_140594.1, read on the forward strand.
ATTCCAGGCTACACTCCACTGAAAGTAGAGATGGGGCTTGTGGTCCCCTAGCGGCCCTCTAGAATGCACAGCTTCCCCCTCACTGGCAAAGTGGCGAACAGCAACACAGGGCTGTGGGACAACATCTCACTTTTAAGCGTGAATTCCAGGCTTCACTCCGATGCGAGGAGTGATAGGGCTTGTGGTGCCTCATCGGCAGTGCTTAATTGGAGCCGGTGCTTTCCGGTGCTCAACACCCGCACTTAGTTGGTTTCTGGTGCTCGGCACCGGCACCTAACTGTTCTAAGTATGGTGCTGCCAGTCTACCACATGGTGGCGCTGCTCATCTAATTTAAAGATGAGCAGACAATGGTTGTTTAGGAATACAATATGCATTAAAATAGTGCTAATACCTGCCTCCCCAGTCATTCCTTTAGCTTTGGGGACCAGGAAAAATCTGAACTGTCGCATTTACATGAGAGAGAGATGGTCTGTAGTTGTTTTGGCAGCAATGACAAGGGCGATGGGTGGTGCAAGCCTCAGTGGCTCCTGATCAGAGCCCTGGCACTTAACATTTTACAAAATAAGCACTGTCCATCAGAGCTCTAGTATGCACAGCTTCCTCCTCACCGGCAAACTGGACAACAGCCACCCAGGCAGGTGGAACAGCATCACGCTTTAATGAGCTGATTCCAGGCTCGACTTTGATAAAAGGGATGATGGGGCTTGTGGTCCCCCAGCAGTGCTTTAGCATGCATGGCTTCCCCCTCACCGGCAAACTGGTGAACATTGGGTTAATTTGGTAAATAGACATAATATCGAAAAAAAAATATCGAGTGGACAGAATATCGAGTTTTAAATATAGAATGGACAGAATATCGAATTGCCAAAATATAGTGGTGAAGAATATCGAAAAACAGGTAAGAAATATCGATTGCAATAATATAGAAGTAAGTAATATCGACAGTCATAATATAGTTGTTAAAAATATCGAATTTTTTATAGTGTTTTAAGTGTTAGTATATGTGTTAAAAGTATGTATTAATATTGTAATGTATGTTAGTATATTTTTAAAGTAATGAATTTTACGTTATTTTATTTTTGTGTAATTTAATTCCGTAGCGGGTTGTGGGTTTATAGGGGAGTAGGGTGGGAAGTAATTTAATTATAGTACATTAAATAATAATTTATAGGAATTATTAATTATTTTTAATTTAATTTTGCGTTTTACTTCTGTAGCGGGTTGTGGGTTTATAGGGGAATAGGGTGGGAAGTAATTTAATTGTTATTAGTTAATTATAAATTGGTATTGAAAATTAATTGGTTGTTGATTAATTATTAATTGGTAAATAATTTGTATTAATTGGTAATTAATTTGTATTAATTGTTTAATTGATAATTATGTTAATTGTATTCATTTAATATTTGTAGTGGATAGTGTGTTTATAGGGGAATATGGTGGGAAGTAATATAATTGTAAATAATTAATTATTTAATTGATGTGTGTATATTGTTAATTAATATATCTTTAATTTAATTTAGCGTTTTACTTCTGTAGCGGGTTGTGGGTTTATAGGGGAATAGGGTGGGAAGTAATTTAATTGTTATTAGTTAATTATTAATTGGTATTGAAAATTAATTGGTTGTTGATTAATTATTAATTGGTAAATAATTTGTATTAATTGGTAATTAATTTGTATTAATTGTTTAATTGATAATTATGTTAATTGTATTCATTTAATATTTGTAGCGGGTAGTGTGTTTATAGGGGAATATGGTGGGAAGTAATATAATTGTAAAAAAATAATTATTTAAATAATTTGTGTATATCGTTAATCAATATATTATTAATTAATAATTAATTGGTATTATTAGCATTTATGAATGTTTGTTATTGAAAAATAATTGGTTGTTAATTAATTATTAATAGGTAATTAATTAAACAAAAATATATTGGTATTTATAAATAATCAATTATTAAATCTTGTGTGTTTGGTAATTAATTGTAATACTTGTTTTGGTATTAATAATTAATTAATTTTTAACAAAATATTAATTTATTATTTTCCCTACTTTTGCACTTACTTGAGTGGGAATAGTAATTTTTACCCCTACGCTATCCAATGCTTTCCCTATTATTGCACTCTCTGGAGTGGGAATAGTAATTTTTACCCTACCGCTATCCAACGCTTTCCCTACTGTTGCACTCTCTGGAGTGGGAATAGTAATTTTTACCCTACCGCTATCCAACGCTTTCCCTACTGTTGCACTCTCTGGAGTGGGAATAGTAATTTTTATCCCTACGCTATCCAATGCTTTCCCTACTGTTGCACTCTCTGGAGTGGGAATAGTAATTTTTACCCCTACGCTATCCAACGCTTTCCCTACTGTTGCACTCACTGGAGTGGGAATAGTAAATTTTACTCTCCCGCTATCCAACACTTTCCCTACTGTTGCACTCTCTGGAGTGGGAATAGTAATTTTTACCCCTACGCTATCCAATACTTTCCCTATTATTGCACTCTCTGGAGTGGGAATAGTAATTTTTTCCCTCCCGCTATCCAACGCTTTCCGTACTGTTGCATTCTCTGGAGTGGGAATAGTAATTTTTACCCTCCCGCTATCCAACGCTTTCCCTACTGTTGCATTCTCTGGAGTGGGAATAGTAAATTTTTACCCTACCGCTATCCAACGCTTTCCCTACTGTTGCACTCACTGGAGTGGGAATAGTAAATTTGACTCTCCTGCTATCCAACGCTTTCCCTACTGTTGCACTCTCTGTAGTGGGAATAGTAATTTGTATCCCTACGCTATCCAATGCTTTCCCTACTGTTGCACTCTCTGGAGTGGGAATAGTAATTTTTACCCCTACGCTATCCAACGCTTTCCCTACTGTTGCACTCACTGGAGTGGGAATAGTAAATTTTACCCTCCCGCTATCCAACGCTTTCCCTACTGTTGCACTCTCTGGAGTGGGAATAGTAATTTTTACCCTCCCGCTATCCAACACTTTCCCTACTATTGCACTTACTGGAGTGGTAATAGTAAATTTTACCCGCCCGCTATCCTACGCAGAAAATATTGAATATTTTTAATAAATATTACGTTAATATATATGTATTAATTATTTTTTTTACTTACATTAATTATTTATTAATTTTAATGTTATTTAAGTATTTTTAAGTATGTGTCAGTTAATTATATGTATTATTTCATTAATTTTACATTACTTTTAAAACATTTAAAAAATTCGATATTTTGACTAACTATATTATTTACAACGATATTTTGGATCCTATATTTTTGTACTTTCCTGTTTGGAGATAGGGAGTCGATATTTTGGTATTCTATATTTTGGCATCGATATTTTTTTAAGTCTATATTTTTGTAGTCGATATTATGTCAGTGATCCAAAAATACAGCCCCCCAATGACCCCTGGATGAGTTTTAAAATAGCCATAAATGGGGTATGTGTTCATACAATACCTCTATTAATGTGTGTTGCACAGTTTTTGTGGTGTGTCCTAATGTTTCTGAATTATCAAAGTTATATCAACTAGTATTTTAGTTAAGAAATCTAATTTGTGAGTCTGCACAGATAAATTAACCGGATCACTGACATAATATCGACTACAAAAATATAGACTTAAAAAAATATCGATGCCAAAATATAGAATACCAAAATATCGACTCCCTATCTCCAAACAGGAAAGTACAAAAATATAGGATCCAAAATATCGTTGTAAATAATATAGTTAGTCAAAATATCGAATTTTTTAAATGTTTTGTAATCATTGGGGGGCTGTATTTTTATTGTATTAGGACTCCTGGCATTCTTGCTATGCGCTACGCTAATGGGGCTACAAATACTGTTTGCTGTACTGTCTGGTAAATCGGGTGCATTAACACTGTGACACAAATATAGTTTCCACCAGGGTGTGTAAATATGTATTATTAGGGGATCACTGACATAATATCGACTACAAAAATATAGACTTAAAAAAATATCGATGCCAAAATATAGAATACCAAAATATCGACTCCCTATCTCCAAACAGGAAAGTACAAAAATATAGGATCCAAAATATCGTTGTAAATAATATAGTTAGTCAAAATATCGAATTTTTTAAATGTTTTAAAAGTAATGTAAAATTAATGAAATAATACATATAATTAACTGACACATACTTAAAAATACTTAAATAACATTAAAATTAATAAATAATTAATGTAAGTAAAAAAAATAATTAATACATATATATTAACGTAATATTTATTAAAAATATTCAATATTTTCTGCGTAGGATAGCGGGCGGGTAAAATTTACTATTACCACTCCAGTAAGTGCAATAGTAGGGAAAGTGTTGGATAGCGGGAGGGTAAAAATTACTATTCCCACTCCAGAGAGTGCAACAGTAGGGAAAGCGTTGGATAGCGGGAGGGTAAAATTTACTATTCCCACTCCAGTGAGTGCAACAGTAGGGAAAGCGTTGGATAGCGGGAGGGTAAAATTTACTATTCCCACTCCAGAGAGTGCAACAGTAGGGAAAGCATTGGATAGCGTAGGGATACAAATTACTATTCCCACTACAGAGAGTGCAACAGTAGGGAAAGCGTTGGATAGCGGGAGAGTCAAATTTACTATTCCCACTCCAGTGAGTGCAACAGTAGGGAAAGCGTTGGATAGCGGTAGGGTAAAAATTTACTATTCCCACTCCAGAGAATGCAACAGTAGGGAAAGCGTTGGATAGCGGGAGGGTAAAAATTACTATTCCCACTCCAGAGAATGCAACAGTACGGAAAGCGTTGGATAGCGGGAGGGAAAAAATTACTATTCCCACTCCAGAGAGTGCAATAATAGGGAAAGTATTGGATAGCGTAGGGGTAAAAATTACTATTCCCACTCCAGAGAGTGCAACAGTAGGGAAAGTGTTGGATAGCGGGAGAGTAAAATTTACTATTCCCACTCCAGTGAGTGCAACAGTAGGGAAAGCGTTGGATAGCGTAGGGGTAAAAATTACTATTCCCACTCCAGAGAGTGCAACAGTAGGGAAAGCATTGGATAGCGTAGGGATAAAAATTACTATTCCCACTCCAGAGAGTGCAACAGTAGGGAAAGCGTTGGATAGCGGTAGGGTAAAAATTACTATTCCCACTCCAGAGAGTGCAACAGTAGGGAAAGCGTTGGATAGCGGTAGGGTAAAAATTACTATTCCCACTCCAGAGAGTGCAATAATAGGGAAAGCATTGGATAGCGTAGGGGTAAAAATTACTATTCCCACTCAAGTAAGTGCAAAAGTAGGGAAAATAATAAATTAATATTTTGTTAAAAATTAATTAATTATTAATACCAAAACAAGTATTACAATTAATTACCAAACACACAAGATTTAATAATTGATTATTTATAAATACCAATATATTTTTGTTTAATTAATTACCTATTAATAATTAATTAACAACCAATTATTTTTCAATAACAAACATTAATAAATGCTAATAATACCAATTAATTATTAATTAATAATATATTGATTAACGATATACACAAATTATTTAAATAATTATTTTTTTACAATTATATTACTTCCCACCATATTCCCCTATAAACACACTACCCGCTACAAATATTAAATGAATACAATTAACATAATTATCAATTAAACAATTAATACAAATTAATTACCAATTAATACAAATTATTTACCAATTAATAATTAATCAACAACCAATTAATTTTCAATACCAATTAATAATTAACTAATAACAATTAAATTACTTCCCACCCTATTCCCCTATAAACCCACAACCCGCTACAGAAGTAAAACGCTAAATTAAATTAAAGATATATTAATTAACAATATACACACATCAATTAAATAATTAATTATTTACAATTATATTACTTCCCACCATATTCCCCTATAAACACACTACCCACTACAAATATTAAATGAATACAATTAACATAATTATCAATTAAACAATTAATACAAATTAATTACCAATTAATACAAATTATTTACCAATTAATAATTGATCAACAACCAATTAATTTTCAATACCAATTTATAATTAACTAATAACAATTAAATTACTTCCCACCCTATTCCCCTATAAACCCACAACCCGCTACAGAAGTAAAACGCAAAATTAAATTGAAAATAATTAATAATTCCTATAAATTATTATTTAATGTACTATAATTAAATTACTTCCCACCCTACTCCCCTATAAACCCACAACCCGCTACGGAATTAAATTACACAAAAATAAAATAACGTAAAATTCATTACTTTAAAAATATACTAACATACATTACAATATTAATACATACTTTTAACACATATACTAACACTTAAAACACTATAAAAAATTCGATATTTTTAACAACTATATTATGACTGTCGATATTACTTACTTCTATATTATTGCAATCGATATTTCTTACCTGTTTTTCGATATTCTTCACCACTATATTTTGGCAATTCGATATTCTGTCCATTCTATATTTAAAACTCGATATTCTGTCCACTCGATATTTTTTTTTCGATATTATGTCTATTTACCATTATTAGGGTGTGCCACTGGGAGGCACATCATAATAAACCAGGAATGCATAAGATATCAGACTTTAAAAAAGATTGTGGCGAAGATCCTGTATACTCCCCTAAGCAGGAACCTGTGCATACTTTTTTTCGTGCACTGGTTTTAGGCATGTCTCTGATTTGTGAGATCATATCATTAAACCCCAGAATAAATGTATCAATAAAGCACAGCAGGTGAGAACTCTGAGATCTGTAGGTGGGAGGATCAAATCTATCCATTGTAAGTGAACCTGCTGTCGGTGAATCTGTTCAACTTTCCCATATCAATGAGTCCTCGTTCCCATGAGGTAGTAATAATAATATACAAAAACATTCTAGGTAAAAAGTGCAGGATTCCAAAGTATGTTTTACGTTTTTGTTTGCATTATATGGTTTGCAGTCCTCTTTATTCCCTTTATATAATCAGGCTTATAACTCACAGAATTCCTCCAACCTTTGCCTGCTCAGGACCATAAACTTAAAACAAAATTTCTCAGAATGGACCACCCAGTGCAGTAACCAGCTAAGTGAACTTTAAATGTATAAAAATTCCAAAAAAGGACACAAAGAGCTGCTCAAAGCTGCCATCTTACAGCATACCGTAAACACTGGGTGCCTCTCTTCAATGAGTCCCATAACACGATAACCAAACCCCCTGTGGTCTTCATGCATCACATGGATACACTCCACACATAGGATGAAAGCAAAGACAACTCTCTTCCATGAGTCCCATAACACAATAACCAAACCCCTGTGGTCCTCACGCATCACATGGATACACTCCACACATAGGATTAAAGCAAAGACAACTCTTTTCCATGAGTCCCATAACACGATAACCAAACCCCTGTGGTCCTCACGCATCACATGGATACACTCCACACATAGGATCAAAGCAAAGACAACTCTCTTCCATGAGTTCTACAACACGATAACCAAACCCCTGTGGTCCTCACGCATCACATGGAAACACTCCACACATAGGATCAAAGTAAACACAACTCTCTTCCATGAGTCCCACAACACAATAACCTAACCCCTGTGGTCCTCACGCATCACGTGTATACACTCCACACATAGGATCAAAGCAAAGACAACTCGCTTCCATGAGTCCCATAACACAATAACCTAACCCCTGTGGTCCTCACACATCACATGGATACACTCCACACATAGGATCAAAGCAAAGACAATTCTCTTCCATGAGACCCACAACACGATAACCAAACAACTGTGTGGTCCTCACGCATCAAGTGGATACACTCCACACATAGGATAAAAGCAAAGACAACTCTCTTCAATGAGTTCCATAACACGATAACCAAACAACTGTGTGGTCCTCACGCATCACATGGATACACTCCACACATAGGAGCAAAGCAAAGACAACTCTCTTCCATGAGTCCCACAACACGATAACCAAACAACTGCGTGGTCCTCACGCATCAGGTGGATACACTCCACACATAGGATAAAAGCAAAAACAACTCTCTTCAATGAGTTCTATAACACGATAACCAAACAACTGTGTGGTCCTCACGCATCAGGTGGATACACTCCACACATAGGATCAAAGCAAAGACAACTGTCTTCAATGAGTTCCATAACACGATAACCAAACAACTGTGTGGTCCTCACGCATCACATGGATACACTCCACACATAGGATCAAAGCAAAGACAACTCTCTTCCATGAGTCCCACAACACGATAACCAAACAACTGCGTGGTCCTCACGCATCGGGTGGATACACTCCACACATAGGATAAAAGCAAAAACAACTCTCTTCAATGAGTTCCATAACACGATAACCAAACAACTGTGTGGTCCTCACGCATCACATGGATACACTCCACACATAGGATCAAAGCAAAGACAACTCGCTTCCATGAGTCCTACAACACAATAACCAAACGCCTGTGGTCCTCACACATCACATGGATACACTCCACACATAGGATCAAAGCAAAGACAACTCTCTTCCATGAGTCTCACAACACGATAACCAAACAACTGTGTGGTCCTCACGCATCAGGTGGATAAACTCCACACATAGGATAAAAGCAAAAACAACTTGCTTCCATGAGTTCCATAACACGATAACCAAACCCCTGTGGTCCTCACGCATCAGGTGGATACACTCCACACATAGGATAAAAGCAAAAACAACTCTCTTCAATGAGTCCCATAACACGATAACCAAACCCCTGTGGTCCTCACGCATCAGGGGGATACACTCCACACATAGGATAAAAGCAAAAACAACTCTCTTCAATGAGTTCCATAACACGATAACCAAACAACTGTGTGGTCCTCACGCATCACATGGATACACTCCACACATAGGATCAAAGCAAAGACAACTCGCTTCCATGAGTCCTACAACACAATAACCAAACGCCTGTGGTCCTCACACATCACATGGATACACTCCACACATAGGATAAAAGCAAAAACAACTTGCTTCCATGAGTCCCATAACACGATAACCAAACCCCTGTGGTCCTCACGCATCAGGTGGATACACTCCACACATAGGATAAAAGCAAAAACAACTCTCTTCAATGAGTCCCATAACACGATAACCAAACCCCTGTGGTCCTCACGCATCAGGTGGATACACTCCACACATAGGATAAAGGCAAAAACAACTATCTTCAATGAGTTCCATAACACGATAACCAAACAACTGTGTGGTCCTCACGCATCACATGGATACACTCCACACATAGGATCAAAGCAAAAACAACTCTCTTCCATGAGTCCCACAATACGATAACTAAACAACTGTGAGGTCCTCACACATCACGTGGATACACTCCACAAATAGGATCAAAGCAAAAACAACTCTCTTCCAACCACAAGCCCACACACTGCAGGGAGATACCCTGGTGGACAAGCACTTCAGTGCCCCGCATGAGGTAGTAAGCACTGTATAAATGTTGCAATACAATACAAAGAATAAGCCTGACCCGGATGAGCTGCTCAGATGTGGAACACGAGAGCCCTGAAAATGCTTTGGAAAAAGTGCTTTACAAACAAGATTTTTATTCTGCTGGGATTGCTCAACTCAAAATATGACACAAAAGCGATTTCCCCTTTATTTATAGTAGCTATAGTTACACAAATAGCAGGCACTCTGAAATTGGTCCAGTTGAGGCAGATTTTCACCTCTTTGAAGTCTGAAAAAAGTCATCAAAATATACTGGAGGTGGGTCATGCTGCATCTTCAGAGGGTTTCTGAGCACCTCCTCCTTAGAGATGAAGTGGCCGCAGACTTTGCTACTAACATGCACCCAGGTCCAAATGTACTAATACAATTTGGGCAGTGCGATAATGCATGGAAATATTGCAGGGTCAAATAATTGTGCATGGCATTGATTTCATTGAAGGCAATTTTATGTGAGGCGTAGAGCAGAGCATTTAGTGATTCCATGGAATTTGAACTTGAGACACACTCGACACTTCAAATATATATGTACAGACAACATCCCATTGGTACGCCTGCAGCATAAAATGTCTACTTCTCTGGGGAAAAAAGTCTTGAAATATCACGCGATATTCCACTTGAACATTGTTTGTACCTGGTTTCATTTAGTGCTAGGGTTCCTAATGAATCTGAGTGATTTAAAAGAGCTAACTTTGCACGGAAGCCTATAGATATTTATGCTGTTCAAATCTGTAACACCCTCTTTGCATATATTACCAGGGAGTTGGTGCTAGGCAACACAATAGCCATTGGGTGTGTACGTATTTACTTTTTACATAAAAAGTAAGGTTACGCTCAAAAGTTGATGACGTGTGTTGTTTGCAGCGCTTTGCATCGAGGGGCACCACTTAGCGCCGCATGATCACCCCTGAACTTGCACAGGCTGCTGCTTATAAGCATCCATATATCTGGGACCTTTGAAGGTAGATGGAAGGATTGCGCAAGAGCTGAGCGGGTTAGTGGTAATAAGCCACAAAATCACGAGCGTAACGCAGGGCCCAGCAGCCCCTGCAGTACAAGGGGTCCGCCAGCTATTTAAGGGACCCCCAAACCCTTCTGGGAGCCCCATTGAGCAATAGATCAAGGGTTATGGAAGACTCAGGGGCCTTTCACCCCATTCTGCCACGGGCCCATCATTTTGTGTCACGCCACTGCAAGAAGTAAAGCACAGGGGCCGACACTGCCCTCCTATGCAGCTACGTGCATGCAAGACGTGCTGGTGTCATTCATTACGCCGAATGGAACCATCCAGTGACATTGAAACGTAAACTTCTGTCCAAAAAATGATTAAACTGCTGAAAACTTCCGGTGTGCGAGTCATCTTGGTACAAACAATGCAACCTTTAAATAAAAATGCATATTAAAGAAAAGTGAGCAGTAAGCTGTTGCATGGCATATTCTGCCACATTTGGTACCTCGAGTCTCGATACTTGAATCGATTTTAGGATAACTTTAGAAAGTTGTATCGATTCGTTACTTGAATCGATTTTCAGATAACTTTAGAAAGTTGTATCACTATATTTCTTCCTCACCTCATTCAGCACATAAGTGAAAGTTTCTGAAGGGAGGATGTAGCGTTAAGGCCGTAGCTGCCAACTATGGAACTATGGAACCATGGAGCCAGGTTTGAGTCTCGGCGTCGGCTCATAATCCTGTGATTCTGGGCAAATCACATAATCTCCCCATGCCTGAAAAATGATAGACTGGTGCTTATGTAAAGCGCTCCAGTCCGTTCGGGTCAAGTTCACCCTATACAAAGAAAAACTGTAAAACGTCTCTTCAGCAAAAGAAAATTGTAAGTTTTCTGATGTGTACTTTTCGTGTAAGTAAAATACTCTCAAAGGGGCCTTAATACCAGTGTTTCTTGATATTAATCTCAAAAGGACTGATTATCAAGCTATACTAAGACCCTTGTTGTATTGGGTCAGGTTATGGACAACCTCGGAGTTGAGTGACTACAAGAAGGGTTTGATTGAAATAATTGAGCTTGATGGACATATGAAAATACCCTGGTTAAAGCATATCTCTATGTGGTACGAGAGGTTAGGGCTCTCCCACCTATGGGATGTTCCCCAAAACATGACTTGTTCCTCTAAAAAACTTGTTAGGGACACATTCTGGTCCTGTGTCAATTATGATCTAATATACAGTTCCTCGATTGGCACATTGACTCAGAAATGTTTGAATATAAAAGACATCCCTTTCTTTGAGCAATTTATGGACGAGATAGGCCCACCCCTAGCAAAAACACTATATTTGCAATTTAGATATGGGACTTTACAGACCTCTCCAACCACATGTAGGTGGGGGGAGAAAAATGGTACTGATTTATGTACTCTCTGCTCTCTGGGGGCAAAAGAAGATGATGTCCACCTACTCTTCTTCTGCCCGGCCTATAAAAAACCGAGAGATCGTTGGATCAAACCTCTATGTAAAAATATGGGGGTTAGATCCTATAAAGAGGCAGAGCGCATAATTAAGTCTAATACCTCGCAACTTGTGGTATTTGGTACAAGTAGATTCTTATTCAGTGTGTACCTTATCAGGAAATGGTCTGGTCATAAATTGTAATGTTAGGTTATATACTGCCGTCTAACCTTAACCTGTACAGAATCTCAGATGTACTGATCCTCTTAATTTTAAAATATTTTAGTGTCTGGATTTTAGCTAATTTAATAATTGTATTTATGATCTTAATTGCGATAAAGCTCAAGTATGATTATATTTTAATGATTTACTCGCCCTGCTACATGGTAAACTTAATCAATTGTTGGACTATGGTTATCTATATATGTGCCTGTTATTTATTTTCTGTACTTTTGCTTTTAAGGCTATAAAGCCGAAATAAAGTTTAAACAAACAAAAAACAAAACAGATAACTTTAGAAAGTTGTATCACTATATTTCTTCCTCACCTCATTCAGCACATAAGTGAAAGTTTCTGAAGGGAGGATGTAGCGTTAAGGCCGTAGCTGCCAACTATGGAACTATGGAACTATGGAACCATGGAGCCAGGTTTGAGTCTCGGCGTCGGCTCATAATCCTGTGATTCTGGGCAAATCACATAATCTCCCCATGCCTGAAAAATGATAGACTGGTGCTTATGTAAAGCGCTCCAGTCCGTTCGGGTCAAGTTCACCCTATACAAAGAAAAACTGTAAAACGTCTCTTCAGCAAAAGAAAATTGTAAGTTTTCTGATGTGTACTTTTCGTGTAAGTAAAATACTCTCAAAGGGGCGTGGCTGTACTGTGTGAGTTTCTTTCTATCAAGCCATCTCTTTCTATATAATTATCTGTCTTACTATTTCTGCCAATATAACTATCTAGCTACCCACTTGATTTGATTTGATTTGATTTGTCAACTTGTAGAGCGCGCGAATGCCCGTGGGCGTCTTGGCGCTATGACCCACTTGTCTATCATGCAAGCTTCTATCTGTGTGCATGTCTGTCCCTCTGTCTGTGTATGTTTCTGCAATATCTCCGACTTGTCTATTAACATGCATACATATAAACATGTTTGTCAACAGTATACAACATGTCTGTCAACAGTATACAACACGATTGACTATCAAGAAATAAAAAAGAAGGCAAAAATATAATATAAAGATTGCAAGTTGGACCATTAATAAAACAGATCATTTAAAACACGATGACTACATAACATACATTTCTTCTTCTTGTGTCTAGGCACCTACAGCCGTGTGACAGCAGCCAGGTTCAGACTGGGAATAGGCCCTGGCACCAAAATGAAAGCGGCCCCATTAGCGAATCAGATAGCTGAAAAAATGACCCACGTTTATATGGCTTGGACCTGTAACCAGTTCTGCATGCATTTGTGGTTGCTGCAGGCAATATTCATAGTAATATAAAATTCAACACTAAAAATCGGGTCACCGGAACATAAAACAGCCCCCCGAACCCCCCCCCCCCCCCAACTGCCAGATTGCCCTATCGCCCGTCTAGCCCTGACAGCGTTACTTCCTTTTCTTAACTGATGTAAAAAGAAACTACCTGTAAGTCATTCCGGTCTCGGCCTTCACTGTGTCGTGCAATGACAGCCCGTTCGCGCCTAGAAACCTCTCCAGGCACTGCAGCTCCACGGTTCCGCTCAGCCTCACAGGCCAGCACCTCGCCGGGGGGTGGATCTTAGGGGCATGGTTCGTTCGCTTCACTTTAGATGAGGTGTCGTTGGATTTCGGAGTCCCCACTTTAGGGTTTGGAATGTCTGTGCAAGTCGATTTGTACAAATACATGGTGGGGGGGAAGGGGGGGGGGGTCAAAGGTCGTCTCAGAATCCTTCCGGGCCCCCGTACATGAGCTCGCGCGTTCTACTCTCTCGGCCCGTACTCTGCCCTCACTTCAACGTCTTATTGTATTAGCGACTCCGGTTGCCCTTGGATCTCCTTCAGGACACAGAATGGTGACACGATTTAGCTGTATAAGCGCTAATAAACGTCCTGGGAATATGGCTCCCAATGAGGTTGGTTCATTTGTTTGGCTGTCCTCACAGGGACGCTCCCAGTCAGAACCAGCAACAACAAACATTGAAATCACTCACCAGCACGTTTCTGCGAAAGAGTATCGCGGATTTATACTGGGACTACGTTGCTGCAATTCCCATGCTCTTAGATTTGGGTAAAGTAAAAATATTTTCGTAGGATACAGTCCAGGGCCCCACATAGCTCTGCGTTCACATGTATGTATTTTAAGCACTACCATAAACAGCTACAAGAGCACACATTCGAGGAAGAGGAGGAACTATTGTGGACTGGTTTCTATATCCCCTTTAAAAGCTTACTTGTGGGAACATAGCTGAGGTTTGATGGATGGGTCCCTATGACCTTTACATTGCAAAGATTCATTATTTTTGTTTTGCACGAGAGGCAGAGGCCACACTCAGCGTTATAGTTAGCTGGACTTTTTACACGTACAAAACCATTGAAATTCCCCCGTTATAGTTAGTTCAGCTAACTATAACTCGGGCACCCGCAATGCACGGCTGATGATGTCACATATTACATCACTCATGACATGGTCAGTTACATCACTCATGACATCATTGATGACATCTCAAATGACATCACTGATGACATCACTGATGACATCATCCAGTGAATGTGTGTTTTTCTGAAAATTAAATATGTTTTATATATGTATATCTCAAGGTCGATGGAAGAATAAATGGGTATATAAGTGTCTAAATGGATAATTTGTTTTTGAAAAATTGATTGTATAGCTGACTGATTAAGTGTATCTTAGTGAATACATGGCTTAGTTAGTAATGTTTAAATATGTAAATATCTGTATCAGTCTCTTACTTTGTGTATAAGTGGCTGCATGAATTGGTGAGTAGCTACATGAGTGTCTATATAGGTTATTAGTTGGTTTTTTGAGTATCAGTATGAGTGTCTGAGTGTCTGTATGGTTCGGTGGGGGTGTTACGTAGTGCATAGGTGCATGAATGAGTGACTCACTGTATGTGTTGAAGACAGCATGTGTGCAGGACTGTATGGGTGGATGAGTGTGTGTTAGTGAGTGAATGACTCTCAATAGTGTCTTTATGAGTAACTACATCTGTTTTAAACTAGTATATGTGACTATTGGTGTATATAAGTGAGTATATGTGAGAGTGAGAGATTGGAAGAGTTCCTGTATGAATAAGTATGTGTTTCTATAAGTGATTGTTTTAAAGACTAAGTATGTGTACGTTTCTGTAGAAGTAATTGTGGTGGTGTGTGTATAACTGTATATGCAAGTAAATGGATGTTTGATTCTTTATTAGCATGAGTGACTATGTGTGTGAGTAACTCTATGGATGAGTGGCGTTGTATAACAGGATGTATAGGTGTATGAGTACATATGATGAGTGAGTACATGTATGAGTGACTGTATAGGACTGTTGGTGAATGAGTGTATGTGTATGTGGATCTTAGAATTACTGAATAGGTTGTTGTAACTGGTATTGGTATGTCCATTGTTTTGAAAATTTTAGTTTCTATTTTTGAATGTGTGTATCAAAGGTTATATTAGGGTGAGAGGAGGTCTGCCACTCTATCACAAGGATGATGTCATCAGTGATGTCATCAGTGATGTCATTTGAGATGTCATCAGTGATGTCATGAGTGATGTCACTGACCATGTCATGAGTGATGTAATATGTGACGTCATCAGCAGTGCATTGCGGGCGCGCGAGTTATAGTTAGCTGAACTAACTATAACGGGGGAATTTCAATGCTTTTGTACGAGTGAAAAGTCCAGCTAACTATAACGCCCCTGAAACCTATGGTTTTTTTTCAGTGAATTTCTAAGGTTTTTTAAATGCTAATTCCTAACTATATATATATATATATAATCACTGAAAAAGCAAAAGTTAAAGTGACTCATAACCCCGCCATGCACAGTGGTGAGATCAATGATGTAATTTCAGATCTCATCGATGATGTTATAAATGATGTGATAGAACATGTCATGAGTGATGTAACATGTGAGGTCATAAGCAGTGCATGACGAGGGCGGGAGTTATAGTTAATTGAGTTAACTATAACTGATGAATTTCAGTGAGTTTTAGAGTTTAAAACAGAACGTTTTAACTGACATTTTCCCCTAACACTAAAGTTTTTTTTTTCCAGTGAATTTATAGTTTTTTTCTTTACATAAAGTGATAGTTTATTACCATACCGAAGGAAGCCTACCCGGCGCCATGCATGCAACCCCCTTGGGTGACTAACCTCCCCACTGCTAGCCAACGCACCACAGTCGCACAGCAAACCACAGACACCCACCTAACTTTTTTTTTTTTGCCTCACAGTAAAATCGTCATAATTTTGGTGTAATTTGCAGTACAGTGCAATTTCCACACTAGTACTGGAGATCTGCAGCAATGCAAATTTTTTCCCCACTAAGTTCCACTCACAAGAGACCAAATGTCAGGGTATCCCTACACTGACTCTTATATGTTTTTCTGTTTTTATTTTCAGGACATCGGGATCGAGTTCACGAGTCCTAAAATGACAGCTGCAAACATTTCTCTTCATGTTGTGGCCAGACAATCACAGCCCTCAGTTCCGAGGGACTGCTCTCGCTGCAGACCATGCCCTGAGACCAACCCACGCTGTGCACAGCCAAAGTTAAAGAATACTGAGCTAACTAGACTTGCACTACTGCCATGTACTGCTTATGACTACACATTGCATCATTCATGACATGTTAAATTACATCATGACATCCCTGGTGACATTTAAAGTGACATCATTGATGGTATTACTGATAACACCATTGTCATATGAGGCATAACATTTCTAGGTGTACACGTGTGGATATATTATTAATTAACATATACTCATGTTTTATATATATAGTTGATTGCAATTATGTGAGAATATCTGTGAAATCGGTGTAAGTACACTAAAAAAACCTCTAAAGTAGGAAGAAGCTAAGCATGCGTCAGGTAACAAAGCTCCAAACCGTGATCAAAGGCGCTCTCAGCTCTCCCATGCTGCTGCAGGAGGTAGAACCCCTCAAGGCAACACCTATAAGCAACCAACACCGTGGGAAGAAGTCGAGCAGCAGTTATAAATTTAAGGCAGAACCTGGAGGTGAAGATTATGCTCTTACTTCATTTATTATTATAGCAGCCATGTTAGAACATTGTAACAGACTTCATTTCCCATAAACACAGGGAAACTGAAGATAAAAGAAGGTAATGTCCAATGAAACACCAGAGGAACATTATCCATTCTTGTCCTTCTTCCCTGTTCTTCTTTCTTTGCTGCTCACAGCTGTCTGAAAGCTAAGAATTGAGACTCCACTTCCCTTTGCTTATTTTGTGCTAATTTTGGTGCCTTTGGGTCAGACGATTCGGCAGCACTATAGCCTTATTGTTTGTAGAAGCCGCGGGAATGCCTCGGTGCTCCTTTCGTGGCCGCTTTTCCATTGACTTTGACTGTGCTGGGTGGGGCATGAGGCGGTCCTCTAACTGTCAGAGGGCGTGCACACTCAGAGATGCTTTTTCTCTCTGCCCTTTGGATCAGAAAGCGCGTCAAATCTCCCCCTCTTGCTGAGAGCCTCTGTCCACAGTGCAGTGTGAGAGATTGTGTTGGCCCTATCCCGCCTGGCACATTTACACCCTAATGGGTCCGTACTGTGATTTTCAGTGAGTTTCATCACCAGTTCAGTTACAGAGACGGCCCAGGTGGAGAAATTATTGCCCAGTGTACATGACGGCGAATTGGTGTCTGTTTAGGACCGTGGCCTCATTTTCCTGGAAACTCTAAAAGGGATTACCGTAGCCTATGCTAACTATATATATTATCTGGGTCCCCCCAGCTAAAACTGCCCTCTTAACACTTTGGTATACCACTGATATTTACCATATACTTACAATTGTGGGCATATTTACCTTCAGATCCCATAGAGGAATATGATAACTGCTATACGGAAGAGGAGAAGGTCTCCTACTTCTATGTCACAGATGAGTTCTGTGGCACGGTAGACGCCTCCATCTTTAAGGTGGTCTCAGCCGTGGTGGCCCCCTTGGAGAAGAAATTACTTGACATGGCACAGAAGTGCTTACAATCCCTCCCACTGAGGGAAGAACTGTCTGAGACTTTGGCCCCCATACCTCCAGGGCTGCCCATCGCCCCACCCACGAGAACCCGTGCAAGCGCTCACAGTATTCAGGGGGAGACCTATATGTGTTTTCTTGATTAAAGAATGCGTTCTTAGGCCTTCACATTCCCATCTATGTCCATTTCAGATGTGTCTGTGGGTCCATGGTTAATGGGAGTGAGTCGCCTCGCTCTCCCTCCACCTCTGATGGATCCCACACTGGATCTGTGGGCGACTCGGACCACGAACGGTCCTGGAGACTGGCAACTAAACCCTCAGAAGGGTCAGACCTGATTATGGAAGGACCACATGGATCGCAAGCTGACATGTTTGATCCCGAGGAACTTATGCATCCTCACTCCTCCGAGTGGTTGCCAGGGGGTAAGGTAGCCACGTACATGGCTGGTAGACCACATAAGCCTCTCAATAAAGAGATAAGGAACCGCCTTTATGCGGAGTCCCCCGGCCTTCCCTAGATTGCAAATTGGCCATTACGCCCAAGATTGCCAAAAAAATGGCCACCTTCTTGGCCAAGTATATCAGGGACCCGAAGAAAAGCATTGACTGCTACTGGCAGTCATGCCAGGATAAACTCCTGGATGTAACAGGCTCCCGATAAATATATCAGACATGGCCAAGGATGCCAAAGTGTCAGGGGCATTGATATCCCCAGAAGAGCTTTCCAGCAAGGCCCAGCATGTCATCATTTTCCTTTACCACGCCAACTGCATCCATCTCTACTGAGAGGTGCAGGTCACTGCTGATAAAGATAGACCCCAAACTTGGGGAGCTGGCAATGTCTGAGGCTGGACAGGTGGCGTACAGTGGGTTCTTCAGCGAACCATTCATCAAGGAGCTGGGAAAGATTGTGTCAATGTTTAACTCACTTGATAAGGCTCAGTCATCTATCAAGCGTATCTTTTACCCTTGTGTTTTCACTCGGGCCGGCCACGGAAGGGGGCAAACAGCCAATCTCAAGCCTACAACAGGGACCAAGCTTCTCTAAGAGGTCAGCTGTAAGATTCCGCTTGCATCGGGGGGCTTCTACCTAACTAGAGGACGCCCACGACACAGGGGCTCCATCAACAGATCCAAAGGTGGAGACCCTTTCACCAGCACACACAGTGAGTCTAACACTCCTCTCCTACATGTGACTGGTGGGGTCGTCTGACCCATTTTGTATACGATTGGCGTGTTCGCACATGCAATGCCTGGATGCTCCAAACAGTTCAATGGTTCCACATAGAATTATACAGGTCTCCTTTCCAACCAGTCCCCCCTCACCTCTTCCACTTCTCTGAACAGAAGTCCACCCTTATCCAGGTGGAGATTCAGGAGCTCCTCGCCAAAGGGGCCATTCGGTCATCCAAGGCTCATCCCTCTGGGTTCCTAAGCAGTCTGTTTCTGGTGGAAAAAACAGGATGGTGGGGTTAACGCCCCGGTGATCAATCTCTGAGAATTCAATGAGTGACTGGTATTCTGCCACTTCAAGATGGAGGGCATCCACCTTCTGAAGGATCTCCTAAGACCCAATGATTGGGTGGTCAGTCTGGATCTCAAGGATGCTTACCTTATGGTCCCTATCTTTCAACCGCACCGGCAGTTCCTCCAATTCCAATGGCAAGGCCAGACTTTGGAGTTCACCTCTATACCTTTTGGCCTCTCCTTGGCCCCCTGTTTTTTCACCAAGGTCCTCAAGCCGGTGGCCGAGCATCTGATGGCGTCCGCAATACGTATGATAGTGTACCTGGACGATATGCTCCTCATGGATCAATATTCTCGCACGTTGTTCACTCATCTGGAACTGGTGGTGAATCTCCTCCAATCCCTGGTGTTCATTATCAGTCGCAAGAAGTCCACCCTCTCCTCTCCCCTTCTCGGACACTTACCTTCTTGGGTTTTGTGATAAACTCGGTGGAGACTTCACTGACTCTTCCCTACCGGAAGATGGACAAAATACGACACATGGTACGCAAGACTCTATCCAAGTCAGGGAACTCCCTATGTGAAATCACCAGAGTGGTAGGCCTCCTGTCATCTTCCATTCATGCCATCTTCTCAGGTCCCTTACACTTTCAGGTCCTCCAGTGGCTGAAAGCTTTACATCTACGTCGTAGCCTTACATATTCCCAGTATGCCCCTCTCTCGGAGGATGCCAAGGAGGAACTTCAATGGTGGCTCACCTACTTGGCGGACCGGAACAGGTGTGCCATTTTCAGCTCCCAACCAGATCTCGTGACTGAATCGAATGTCAGTGGTACGGGTTGGGGCGCATGCTGTGGGGAGTTCACCACAGGAGGCATATGGTTCACCGCAAAACAATCCCTATATATCAACTACTTAGAATTGATGGCGGGTTCCTTCCCGGTAAAATGTTGGACCAAAGACTGGGCACAATGTTACGTGCTTATGAAGATGGCCAATCTAGCAGCGGTCTGCTACATCAGGTCATCTAGGGAGTACCCGACCCAGGGCCTTTTGATCTGACAATGAACTTTTGGAAGTATTGCCTCAAACACCAGGTTTTGGTGATGGCGGAACACCTCCCAGGGACTGAAAACCAAGTGCGGTTTGACAATCACGACACAAGCCTGTGGAAACTTCTCCCGACCATATTTTGAGCCCTCTCTGCCCCGTGGGGCCCTTTCATGATAGACCTCTTTGCATCCCAGCTCGATCACCAACTTCCCTGGTACTTCAATTGGTGACCGGATCCTGGCGCAGTGGCGACTGATGCCATCCTTCAGGATTGGTCAAGAGAGCAGGGCTATGCCTTTCCTCTCTTTGCCATGCTGATGAGATTGACAGCACAAGTGCACAGGTAGGCATCAGATCTGGTGGTAGTGACCCTGATGTGAAAGTCGTAAGTATGGTTTCCGGCTCTTATGGAACTTTCTTGGGATTTTCCAATCCGTCTATCCCTAGATCCCTCTCTCCTCAGTGATCCCTCAGGGAATCCCGATCTTCTGGTGATGAACGGAACACTCCAGCTTATGGCGTGGAAGATTGGAGGTCTCAATGGCAAATCCCGGGCCTTTCATGAAGCGCAGCAGAACTCCTTTCCGAGGCATTGGCAGATGGTACGGTTAAATGTTACCAATCGGCTTGGTCTCACTAGTTAAGTTGGTGTCAGCAACAGAGCCTGTATCCTGTGGTGACAGATGTTGCCAATGTCTGAATTTCTTTGCCTCGTTGGCTTCGGATGGAATGACATTCAGATCAGTCAATACGATGGTGGGGGGCCTCCCAGTCAGAGAACACCCCCTGGTTAAAAAACTGCTCAGGGGCATTTGTTTGTTTCTTGCACTGGAACCAAGATACTCGGTCCTTTGGGATGTCAATAAGGTTCTAAATCCATTTATTTCATTGCCTAATAATAAATATCTAACCCATAGAAAATTGTTGGCCAAGTTGGCCACCCTTTTATGTCTGACCTCATGGAGAAGAGTATCGGATGTCAGAGCCCTAGATATTGTGGGGAGAACTTCAACTCTGGACGGGTAGTCCTTCCCCTCTAGATGATCCAGGCAGTGATCTGAGGGGTTCCTGCAGATCTCCCATATTTATTCACCATTCTGGGATGGCAAGAAGGGGCACCCCAACCAATAGGGGTAAAGTTGCCAGGCCTCTTCTATGACCACTTACAGCGAAGTGTGGCATATTTCTAACCTAGAATGCACTGTCCTCCGAAAATCATAATGGAGAAATTCTCTCCTCGCAGTGTGTGTCTAGTTATCCCCACCAACAGGTGTGGCTAATAATTCACTGGGCTACCCTTCCAGATCATCTCCTAATTTAATTAGGGGGGGGCTCCTATCTGGCTGGGACTTAAGGAAGTGGGGGCTGACCTGGGTGCTGGGACATCTGTTCTCCTGCCTTTGAAGTCCCCCTTATCTCCTCAGCTGCCTTCCTCTCCCTGGTTTCTCCAGGAAGCCCATCTCCTCCCACTGAATGGCTGTATTGTTTCAGTCTCAGGCCGTGGAAGAGCAGGAACGTCATTTGTGTGAGGACGAGAAAGAAACAAAGACATCCAAAAGCAGAGCAACAGACTCCTGGCACCAACGTAAGCTACTGCAGATGAAAAGGTAGGCGATGCATGCATTCAAAAGAAACTAAAAGAGTGTGTTACCAATTCCAAAATCAGCACAGTCTTGCAAGATGAGGTTTCTGACGTGAGATGCGAGAGAGCGAGGCGACCATCTTGCCGTGTGGTAATCCCCATAGAAACAGCAGGGCAGCCATTTCAGAAGGACAGGCGGGACTGGAAATACCATCGCAATGCCATTTTGAGATTAGGCAACCTCATCAACAACGCGGAAGAGATCATTTTGAAGGGGATATTCAGTGCGATGCCATTTTGAGGCCAGGAAACCTCATCAACAACAAAGATGAGGCCATTTTGAAGGGTCAGGGAGGCCCAGAAATTCAGCAAGACACTATTTGAGGAACAGTCAATGACAGACACTGGAAGAAGGAGCCATGAACAAAAAAGTGAACGAACAAATAGAGGACAAGGGGCAACAGCAGGGTGACCCAGACACAAGTGCAAGGTGAACAACAGCAGGGCAGGAAATACACAATGCAATATCGATGGCCGCAGAAATGTCACCAAAAGTTGAGTAAAAGCCCAAACTGCATGGAGCCTCATATCTACACCCACCAGATAATTTACCCCTCAGCAAAGACAGTATCATGGGATCCTGCTGGAAGGAATGGCTGGATGATTTTGAAGATTCCATTAAGGGGTCAAGAGAAACAGGCAACTTCATGACTGAGGAGGTCCTCTGTCTTTGAATCATTGAAGGGCACCGATGACTGCTAAAGAAAAGCTATTCACTAAATGACAGAGAGGAAATGACGGAAGTCAACAACCAGGCAAAGGTGCAAGCCAAAAGAATGGAAGAAGGACAAGAGGAGAAATGAGAACAGGCATTTCGGCTGTTAGCACAGACAATCAACAAATGCCATTAGGACCAGTGGATAAGTACAAGATCACAAGAGCCACAAAGAGACAAGGGACACCTGCAGAAATACCAAGAGTACAAACGGGAGTGCTATAGATGTGGACATGCATATCCACATGCTGGGAGCTGCCCAGCCATGGAACAAGAATGCAGAAAATGGAGAATGGAGAATCACTACGAGAAGGTGTGTAAGGTGTCACCCCAAGACATCACGAGGAGAAGGAAAGACCAGAGATCCTAACACCACGTCAGAGCAGTTAGAGACAAGAGGGAGCGATCCGCAAGCTCATCAAGGTTTCATGCGGTATCGAGATCCATGTCTAGAACACTTAGATCATCAATCACAAGAGTTCCAGGTGAGATCCCTCTCACCCATCTTACAAAATAGTGATAAATATGTGTTCATGGTGGCAGACCATGAAAGAAAAGAGAAGTATCCCCAATTCCACCTTCAAAAAGCTGACCACAATGCTCAATTTTTCCTTGACAGTGAAGCGTCACTAAACTACGTTTGTGCGGCATGCCGAAATGAACCCTCACCCAAAACTGAGACACGCTGTACACGTGGATGGACAAAGATCCCCTGCCATGCCTGGGACAATTCAGAACAAAGCTCACGTACCAAGACCGATCAGTCGAGACGGTCATTCACATATTCGATATCCCCCTTGCCGCTGACTGTCTCCTAAGTCTCCACATGACGGATCGTCTGAAACCAATGGTCATCCTATACAAGGTAGAAGACAAGCCCCTGATTGTGCACAAGTATCCAAAGCTATTCACTGGCCTTGGGAAAGTGGCAAACCTCCAAGTCAAGCTGCACAATTGATGAACAGATAAAACCAGTGGTGCAGCACCATTGAAAGGTACCTTTCCACCTCCAGAAGGCAATGGAGGATGAACTGTAGGAACTACTAAAGGCATACATTATTGAAAGATAAAATGGGCCGATGCCATAGGTATTCCCTCTAGTTGATGTGTCAAAATGGAGGGTAGACATGAGGCTGCCCAATACTGCCATTGAGAGAGAGAGACACCTAGGACCACACATCAGTGACATGATCACACTTTTTAAAGGGTCAAGATATTCTCCAAACTTGGCCTAAACAAAGGATATCACCAACTAGAGCTGCATGAAGATTCCACCTTCAGAAGAGACCAAGGACTATTCAGGTATAAGCACCTCAGTTTTGGCATCTCATCATCTGCTGCGATCTTCTACAAATTGATTAGGAGGATCATTCGCCCGAAGTAAAAACCCTGAATTACAGTAACGGCATCCTAGTCTTTGGAGTCATGCTAGAAGCTCACAACATGACCCTAGACAACTTGTGCCAGACTCTTTTAAATGCCAAGCTAACACTCAATGCCAACAAGTGTGAGTTTCACAACCTCAACCTGCGGTTGTACAAACACATCTCTTCTGGAGTAGGAATGCGATCAAATCCATAGGGACGTGAGTGACATTCGGGCATTCCTAGGGATAGCCAGCTACTGCTCATGGTTCATCAAGGACCATGCCACAATCAGCTATCCACTCTGGGAACTGATGAAAAATAGCTGGCCGTTCAAGTGAACTGCAGACTGTGAGAGATCCCTCAAGGAAATTAACTTAGATGGAAAGCACCACCAATGTGGCTCACTTCAATCCCAGGCTCCACACTGAAATCACAGTGGATGCCAGCCTAGTCGGACTGGGAGCCATTCTAGCTTAACATCACAATGAAGAAGAAGGGCATCAAACTGTAGCATACACAAGCTGAAGCCTAACCGAGACCGAAAGGGCTAACGCTCAACCCGAAAGAGAGAGCTTGACAGTGGTATGGGCATTGAAATACTTTCACATCTTTATACATGGCAAGCAATTCAACACGGTGACTAAACTCTACGCCCTGCTGATCATCTTTCGGAATCTACAAGTTAAAGAAAATGCCCCGGATTGAACGCTGGTGCCTGCGCCTGCGCCTGCAAGAGTGCACCTACACCATTATCCACCGGCCAGGAAAAGTGGAAAATCTGGCCCATTATATGTCAAGACATCCCATTGCTTCCACCATCACCAGGTGAAGAACACCTACACTTTGTAATAGACTGGGCTCCTTCACCAGCTATACCACTTGAGGCTGTCATAGAGGCCACTCTTGAAAATGCTACACTCCAGGAGGTAATGAGGCACCTAAGCAACAGATAGTGGAGACACGTGGACTAAAGTGCACCCCCATCTGGAATAGACTCAAAAGAATTGATCTCGTTCCGACATGTCATGGATGAGCTGTCTATGGTACGATATGAACTGATAATAAGGGGCAAGTGCATTGTTGCTCCTAAGAAGCTGGGGCAAAGAACAGTAAGCTCGGCACACAAACAGCATTGAGGCATAGTGGCAACCCTAAGAGAACAAGTCTGGTTCCCTTCATTAGACCAAATGGTTGAGAGCATGTTAAGAGAGTGCCCCCATTGTCAAGTCATAGATCAAAAGAAACAAGCACCCTCACTGCAGATGTCGACAGTTCCATAGGATTCCTGTTGCCAAGTCACGGTTGAATTCTTTGGCCCACTGTGATCAGGAAAATACATCATCGTCATCATGGACGAATAATCCAGATTCCCGATAGCTCAGCAAGTGACGTCAAACCGAGCTGAGGTCATCATTCCTACTCTAGATAAAGTATTTGCTGCAATGGGGAATACCGGAGGTGACCAAGACAGACAATGGGCCTCCCTTTAATTGAAAGTTTTTTGCTAAATTTGCAATGCACCTAAACTTCAAACATTGTAAGATTACACCACTGTGGCCTCAGGTCAACGGGATGGTGAAGAGATTCATGGCCACCCTGAAAAGAATCGTTCACTAAGACGAGCAAGCCCAACTAGATGTGCAGTTTGCCCTAAACAATGTACTGAAATACCCCACACAGCATGACTGGAATGTGACCAGCAACCATCATGCTAGGGAGAAAGATTCACACAAGAATCCCTACCGGTGGGAAGGGGTCATGACACTGAATTGAGATAGGGAGGGAAAAAATCTATGAGAAAAGGACAAGCAACATAAAGACAGAATGAAGGAATATGCCAGCAAGCACCGAAGGGCTAAGGAGTCTGATCTCAAACAAGGTGACTGGGTTTTTTCAGGCAGGAGCAGAAAAAGAAAACAGTCCCTGGTATGCAGCAAACCTCTGCAAATTGTGGCCCAGAAAGGAACCATGATCACAGCTGCAGCTGATGGCAGGAGAGTTACCCCCAACATATCCAATATCAAGCAAGAAAGATGATGCTGGGTGAACCGGAGGCAAACAATACCTCAGAGGAAGAAAGTGAAAAGGCCAGCCCGACCTAGGAAGTGGTTGGCGCTCAACAACCTCCTCTAAGACGGTCACAGAGAAGCCACCGGAAACCTGTGGGATTCATTGAAGAAATATAAGGCTTCAGAGTCTCAGACAATCTAGGGACATGGGGAATGGGATGGCCTGATCAAGTGGGGGGAGATGTACGATCCATATATAGACTAAGGGCATTGCACTAGGACCAGATGACCTGGTTGTTTTCCCCTCAAACTAATATACCTTATTGGTTTAGACTTGTTACACCCTTCTATAGAGCTGCTCGCAATTGTATGTTGCTACTGCTAATATTGGGCCTGATTCATAAACTGCAGTTTGTAGCACATAAACTAGTACTACATTAATACTACTTACTGACTAAAAATGCAGTTCACAAATCTACTTGCAGACAGGGACGGTTTTATGATTTTTGGTGCCCCGGGCATCCCCATGTGTGAGGCCCCTCTAATTCCCATACAAAATAACACATTCAGGGCTGTTTGCATCTCAATAGATGACCCTGGTACTACTTGGTGCAGCCCCTCCTAAGCAGCAGTCTCAGCCGCCTACAAACACTACTTGTACAGCTCAGCTCAGCTGAAGGTGTGAGAGTTGCTTAACATCTGAGGGGGTTAAAACTGTGGGGATCTAAACTGCGGGACAATGAGTGTCCTGTGGTGCCTCTGAATGGCCAGCAGGGCAGAATGCCTGATTGCAGGACAAACCTACAGAATGTGTCTCCTTGCAACTGGGACCATAGAAGGGGTCCCCCTCTCCTAGGCCTTGCAGCGCTACACCATGGCTGCAAGACCAGGGGAGGAGCCCCTTCCCGTGGCCCATTTGGAACAAGACACCTTTATCTCAAATTGATAGGCAGAGGGCACAAGAGGACCAGATTGCCCCTGCCAAGCTGTGAAGCAGAGGTGTGGTGCCCCATGTTGGTAGGCTGAATGAGGGGCCCTGGGCAGCTTCCCACACTCCCCATGCCTAGAGCCATCCTTGTTGATAGAGATCTCTACCTCTGCTAGCTTTTTTTTACAGGGAGACTACCACACATGTATGGGCGCAACCAGAGTAAGTGGGTATAAAATATTGAATATTAACTATAAAATGGGGGGCTAGGTACAAGTTAGGAGAGGTTTAGAATGGGGCTGGTTACTACAAACAACCACCCACACAAGAGTAAGCCCTTTGCTATTGACAGACTACACTTCTAAAGTTGCTAGAGGCCTAATGGTACCAAACAGTAGTAAATGTACTCCTGCCCAGTCTTGGAGTAAGAGAAGTGCCACACAAAGCCACTCACGAGTACTGCAACACAGTCCCACAGAAATAACAGAGCCAGGAAGGTAACATTTCTCCCCATTAGTAATAATGTTAAGTAAATAAACTTATTTAGACATTTAAAATCTCTTTCTGCATATTTTGTTTAGTGTTATTTTGCTTAATAATATAAAATATACAATGACCAACTAATTATTTTTAATATTTTGAAGTTTTTAAAAAAAGACTTAATTCAGAAATAGAAGTAAATTAAATGTGAAAATATTATAAATTCAGCATGACTTTTAACACAAATTCAACACATGTTAAATAAAAATACAAATGGTACTACGGGTAGAAAGTTTCTAAATTTTTGTTTAAGGAATATTATTTATAAAGTAAATACACCTATACAAAATAAATAATTATTTAATGCATAACTAATTTAATGAGTGTAATGTGCTATAACAATACTTTTTAGTTTTTTCTTAATATATATTTTACATCATTTTACATTTATATTTTTATTAAAATATTTTTTATATGTTTTTAAAGAATTGTAAACTTCAATAATTTTCTCTATGCTTTCCCATAGGGAGATCTCTGCCGAAGTGCTGGGGATCTCCACCTATGTGTGAAAAATTAGTAGTAGAAACATAAATTCTTTTTTTTAATTTTTTTTTTTATTATCCACAGTATCAAAATATCAATAAAATACATACAGATCTGATAACAAGGCATACAAGCAATTCATTTAATTCAATTATACCACAGAGCAAAGTTGAATTAAATTAAATTGGGTTATCATTCCACTCAACAATTCATATGAACGACCATTGCCCCCCATATATATATATACCTAATTTGCGTTTCCTTGATCCTTTCACAGAATACAGACTATGTTCCAAATTATACATATTATAAAACCGGGCTCGCCCCATTTCGAAAGATGGTGCTTCCGGCTGAAGCCAAGAAGATGCTAGACATAGTCGAGCTACCGCCGTAGCAATAGAGAGCTGATACCGGAGTTTATACATGGGTCTCCCTTGCTCGAGATCCTCGCCAATCCCCACCATCATAGAGGCAGATATTTTAACGCTGACCCCCGAGATTTCTATCATAAATTTCTCTATATGTCGTATATATGGCCCTAGTTTGGCACAATCAAAGAAAATATGAAGACTATCAGCGTTATCCGTACCACATCGAAAGCATTTGCCATCATTACCCCTCCCCCATTTCATCATCTTGGCGGGAGTATGATAGAGATTAAATACGGTTTTATAAAACTGGGCTTTAAGATTCGCCGACAGACAAATTTCCCCGGCAACAGCAATTGCCTTCTCTATAGACACCCCTGGCTCTCCCACTTTTGCTGCCCACTTACAATTATGTTTTTCCAAATCATCCCTCCTTGACTCTAATAGGATTTTATAAAGAACCCCTATCTTTTGCTTGGCCCCTAATAGCTTCGACTATTTTGAGTGGTACCATCGCCGTGGATAATTTGCTCAGGAAATCTCGTATTTATAAGAATTTAAAGAAATGATTCTTGTGGAGAAGAAATTTTGCTGCTAAATCTGTAAAAGAAGAATAAAGCCCCCCAGCATCATAAAAGTCCCATATTTGAGAGATGCCATTCCGTCTCCAGCTACTAACGACTTGGTCATAAAATATTGGTGGCAATATGCCTACGGCCGTAGTTGGAGTATAAAAATGTAATCCCTGAATTTGTAAATATTTTCAGACCCCATTCCAAACTTTAAAAGCTGCCCCTAAAATTCTAAAACATGTTATTTTATAATAGCTTCTATCCAATTTCTTGAACAGGCAGTTCTTGACCTCTTTAACCAAACACCATCTGATAAATTGAGGGAGCCTCAGCCGTATTGCTGGCTTCTGCTCCAGTCAATATTAACCGCATATTCGATAAGAGACAAGAGTAGTAATACAGTGTAAAGTCGGGGACTGACCACCCCCCCTTTCTCTGGGAAGAGTCATAAAATGCATTGCTCTCTGGGGTTTCCCTGGAGCCCACAAGAACTTGGAACAAAGTGCCTGCAGTTGTTGCAGCTGGGCGCGGGATACCTCCAGCGGTACAGACCTGAAGAAATACAACACCTTAGGGAGAATATTCATTTTGAGGATGTTAGCTCTACCTATCAGAGAAAGATGTAGGCAGTCCCAGCTATCTAACGATTGCTTTACCCTGGTAGTGATATCCCCCAGTTAATGTCGACCAAATCTTTCAAGTTTTCTCGGATCTTAATTCCCAGATATGTGACTTCCTTAACCACTCTAGGATCGCTGGCCATGATCTGTTTTGTACACAATATCTGGGTTTTAGATGTATGCATCTTATAGCGCGAAACCACGCCAAACTCACATGCTAAGCATTCTACTTCAGGTATAGCCGTGAGAGGATCCAATGTTATGATGGCAATGTCATCAGCATATGCAAAGACACGACACTGGTCTTCCAAAACGCGAAAGGGTTTAATCTGGGTACTTCTCTCTAACATTCTTAAAAAAGGATTCATATAAAGGCAAACAGCAGGGGAGAGCATGGGCAACCCTGCCGTGTGCCTCTTGAAATTTTTATGGGGTCTGATGCCAGAACCATAGAGCAGATCCTTGCCGAAGGTGATCGATATAGTACTTTTACAGCCTGGGTAAAACCCTGACCGAACCCCATCCGCTGCATAAACCCCCAAAGGAAATCCCAGGCCACACGATAGAACGCCTTCTCGGCATCGAGCAGGATCAGCCCCAGGTCCCTAGCTTCGACCAGAGCAATATCAAAGAGTGTCACAATTCTGCTAATGTGATTCACAGTCCCCCGGCCAGGGATAAAACCATGTTGTTTTGGGGAGAGCAGGGGCGAGATAGCCTTTGCTAATCTGTTCGCCGGGATTTTGGCATAAATCTTCCCATCACAGTTGACGAGAGAAATCAGGCGATATGACCCTGGCAGGTCTGATGGCTTGTCTTTTTTTCTGAAGTTGACAATGTTGGCCTCGTCCCAGGATTGCAGTGCACTTCCCATTTGGGTGGCTTGAAGGACGGCCAACAAATCAATTTTAATCTCCTGAAAAAAGACCCTATACACCTCCGAGGGACGCCTATCGGGGCCCGCTGCCTTACCAATCGCCATACTATTTATGGCTAGTTCTAGCTCCTTCATAGTAATAGGGCTTTCCAAGATCTCTGCCTCGTCCTGACCGACTTGTTCCACCAGCTGTTGTATTGCAGTGTCCCCTGTATGCGACCTTGTCTCTTTTCCTAGATAAAGATTTTCATAAAATTCATAAAAGATCTGGAGAATTTCCTGGGGGTCATAGACCATTTCACCTAACTGATTCTTCATACCGGCTATTCTATGAGCAGCTTCGTTACAGCGTAGTCTGTTGGCCAGGCAACGCCCTACCGCTTCTCCATACTCATAACATTCCTTTTTGTATACCAAATATTTTGCTGCAATTTCCTTACTCCAGGATAGATTAATGTTAGCCTTGCATCTAGCGACCCTCGTTTGTAGTTCATCAATATCATTCTTAGCCAGGATCCCCTTTGCAAGGTTTTCTTCCGCAGACTTAAGTTTAGTATACAATTCCTGCATTGCAAGCTTAGCTTTCTTTTGCTGGTACAGTCCATAGCTCAGGACCTCCCCTCTAAGATAGGCTTTAAAAGCATCCCACAGAACCCCAGCGGATGTTGAGTGCCGGTTATCTTGAAGAAAACCCTTGATCCAGCTCTTGATATGATCTATAAAGAGTTTTTCAAGAAGCAGTTTTCTATTAAAGGTAAAAGTTCGTGGATTTACATGAGAACCTAATGCGGGTATATCCATGACTACAGGTGCGTGATCAGATGTGATTCTTGGGAAAACAGGGATTTTGGCTTCTGTAAATAATACAGGTGAAGCACAGAAATAATCAAGTCGTACTAACTTTTTTTTTTTTTTTTTTTTTTTTGAAAATTTTATTGAACAATAAATCAATTACAAGCATGGGCCTACAACCACCAGGGCCGGCCGCTAGATTCAGAAAGGATCATACAGTTCTTAAGGCAGTAGTCGACTCCCGGGGCCCAGTCCCGTACACGGCTCCGGATAGTCCTAGGGAAGCAGGATACATAGGTTTAGCATAAATAACAAATAAAAACAAAAGGCTAGGCATAAGGACAAAAAGTGTGGGTCAGGCTACCTCCGGGGGACTCTACTTCAGACCTTCAAATAGCTATCAAGAAGAAGGAGTACTGATAGGTCGGGGGGGGGGGGTCACGGGAGAGGAACGTCTATATTCGGTTATTCCAAAAGTCGCAAGGAACCCTCAAGGGTCAGGGGGACAAAGCAATATCGGTGTCCACTAGGGAGGGAGTACAGATACCCCCACGATACGTGTTCCATTGCCCCCAGATTCTACCCCATGCCCCAGGTTTACCACGAGCCACATACACAGTCTTCTCCCTGAACATGCACCAGTCCATGTTCTCCTTCCATACGGACACGGTGGGAGGCCGCTGGGAACCCCATAGCTGCGCTATATCTCTCTTGGCAATCATGTTCCCCAGGGCCGCCCACCGAGTCTGAGCCGCGTTATAATCATTGGGCTCCCACACATTCAGGACACAGCGACGCACCTCTGGCAACAGCGCAACCCCGGTGACTTGTCCCATGACCGCATGAACCCGGCGCCAGTATTCAGCCACCTCGCGGCACTCCCAAAGGATATGGAGAAAGGTGGCACTGAGCCCACACCCCCGCTTACAGAGCCCGTCTTCAGAAAATCCCATCGAGACCAAACGGGGACCCGTCACATACACCCGGTGGAGAATCTTAAGCTGGACCAGGCGGAGACGGGCTGGAATGGCCACTTCCTTGGGGGACGACAGTGCGGACTGCCAGTCCTCGTCGTCCAGTTCCACCCCATCCCCCGTCCACGCCTCCCGGAGGCGCACCAAGAGGTCAGCCCGATTATTGATAAGTTTTTTATAAATTAAAGAGATAGTACTGTCGGGGACATGACCATCGAGTATGCGGTCCTCGAGGGGCGAAGAAGATCTTGGTCCCCTCCCCAAAAACAGAGAGCAGGGCATGCCGAACCTGGGCGTAGCGAAAGAACTCCCTTTCCGTAAGTTCGTATTCGCTCTGGAGCGCCGCGAATGTTTTAACCGCACCCTTAATCCATAAGTCTCCCACTCTACTAATACCAATCGTGTCCCAACGTTCAAACCCCTTCGTTGTCCAGAGGCTTCCCAGTCGGTCGGAGGCAAACAGGGGAGTAGCACATGTTAATCGCTCACTCCAGCCCATGGCTACATTGGCCGCCCTCCAGATCCGCACCGCAATCTTAGTAGGGCCCGTAAGGGTCCGTCCAGCCGAGCTGGAGTAAAGTGCCCTGTTATAATTTCCGCCGGGAAGCAGGAATTTATCCATCTCATACGCCGGATTCAAGCCAGGCGCATACGTGGCATGGTTAATGGCCGATAGCTGTGAGGCCCAATAATACCTGCGAATGTCGGGAAGCGCGATGCCCCCGTCATACCAGGGGAGAGTAAGCTTTGCCAGAGCGATACGAGCCCGTCCGTCCCACACCAGTCTCCTCTGCAGGCTCTCCACCTCCCGAAAGTAGGACACAGGAATGACATCGAAGGAGTTCTGAAGTGCATAGAGGAATCTGGGAAGGGACATCATTTTAAACAGCGCTGCCCGACCCAGCGGGGACAAGGGCAGCTTACACCACCGAGCCGTGTCCTCCCTCAAACGCCGAAGTGGAAGCAGGAGATTCTGCTCATAGCGAGCCACCGGGTCCATCGAGACGTATATTCCCAGGTATTTAAAGCCGGACAGAGATAATTGGATCGGAAGCCGAGGCGGCAAGAGAGGAGGGTCGCCGGAGATAGGATAGACACAGGATTTAGACCAGTTGATCGTTAGACCCGAATTTCTCCCAAAGGAAGTCAGAACATCAAAGAGAACATTAAGCGACTGTCGCGGCGAGGTGAGATACAGGAGAATATCGTCTGCATACAACGAGACCCGATCCTCGAAGCCCGGGGCCCACCGGATCCCTCTGAGCGAGGGCTCCCAGCGGAGCCAAGCAGCGAGCGGCTCCAGGGCAAGAGCAAAGAGCAGAGGGGACAACGGGCACCCCTGCCTCGTACCCCTACCGAGAGCGAAGGGCCGAGAGACCCGACCATTAACCACCACCTGAGCCATGGGTCCCGTGTAAAGAAGCTTCACCCAGCCAAGAAATCCTTCCCCAAAGCCGAATTTGGTCAAAACAGCCCAGAGGAATGGCCACTCGATGGTGTCAAAGGCCATCGTGGCGTCTAAAGAAACCAGCACGGCAGGTTCGGAGAGGTACGCCGCCCTGGCGAGGGCGCCGTGAAGACGCCGCAAGTTAAGAGCGGTGTTACGGTGAGGGATGAAGCCGCATTGGTCAGGATGAATCAGATCGCAGATGACGCTCAACAAACGATTGGCAAGGACTTTGGCCAGGATTTTAGGCTCTGCGTTTAGCAGTGAGATAGGCCTATAGGAGGCACAGCGGTCTCGTGGCTTACCGTCCTTGGGGATCACGACTATCGTAGCCAGACGCTGGTCGTCAGGAAGGGAGCCTGCCTCAAGGGACTCCTGAAACATACGACGGAGGAAGGGCGCGAGTTTATCCGGGCGCAACTTATATAATTCAATAGGCAGACCGTTGGGACCCATCGCCTTGCCCGAACAAAGGGACCGAATCGCAGATGCAATTTCATCTACAGACAAGGGGGCGTCCAGCTGCTCACGGTCTTCGACGGACAGGCAGGGCAAAGCAATATCCCTCAGCAGAAGGCAAGAGTCTTCCTCGTCCCTATCAGTCACCGGGGAGTACACGGCCCGGAGGTGGTCAGCAAAACATTCCACAATCTCGCCAGGCTCAGTCAGACACACTCCATCCGAGACACGCAGCTCCGGGACCACACGATTCACTCTCTCCTTCTTATCCAGCCACGCAATCAACTTTCCCGCCTTGTCCCCGGCATCATACAATCGGCCCTGCTGCTCCCTATACATCGTTTTGGCAGCGTCAGTGACAAGAGACCTGTATTCAAACTGTTTCAGGCTGAGGGCATGGAGCCCGTCCGGAGTGACACCCGTCTCCAAGGCCGACTCCAGCCCCGAGATGTCAGTCTCCAGCTTCACCACTGCCTCACTCTTATGCTTCTTAGCCACCACTATCTGGGAGAGGGCGTGTCCGCGGATTACGGTTTTAAAGGCTTCCCACAGGGACCTTGCGGACGACACCGACCCCTCGTTTTCAAGGAAGTATTGGTCCATAGCCTTAACCAGACTGTCGCGAGTCGTAGGGTCTCGCAGGTACCACGGGTTGATGGGAGCGATCCGCCCTGCAGACCGCGACTCGGTGTCAAAGAGCAACCACAGCGGGGAATGATCGGAGATACCCCGCGCCAGGTGCCTAATCTCTCGTATCCGACCAGTCTGTGCCGCGGGCATAAGGAAATAGTCTAACCTAGAAAGACTCCCATGCGCCCCAGAGTGAAAGGTGTACTGACATTGGGTCGGATGCATTAATCTCCAACTATCTACCAGACCGAAGGTCTCCAGCAGTCCACCAAGCCATGCCTGGGCAGCGGGGAGGGCCCTGGGTGGGTGACGATCCAGGGCACCCGAAACCACCGAATTAAAGTCCCCGCCCATAAGCAAAAGACTATCCGGAAGTTCAAGCAGCATTCGACCCAAGTCCGCAAAGGTGGAGTTCTGGAGGCCCGGGGGGACGTAAACTGAGACCAAGGAAAGGGGCTGCCCCTCCCACCTCCCAGTCAGACACACATAGCGCCCTCTGTCATCCGAGATTACCCTAGTGATATCCAACGGAAGTGAGGATCGCAGGAGAATGCCCACCCCCCTGGAACCAGTTGTGAAACCAGAATGGGCCACGAGGCGGTATCCCCCCCTGTTCATTGCATGACAAACATTACCAACCAGATGCGTCTCCTGGATAAACACCACATCAGGAGTCAGACGGCGCAAATACTGCAGTACTACACCCCGTTTGATACGGTCCCCCAACCCATTGACGTTCCATGACATCAGCCTCAACCCGTCCCCCCCCATCCCCTCCAATAGATCAAAGGCCCCACATTCAGTAGCACAGTTCCCGAATCTGGACAAAAATCAGTACCTCGCCCTGCAAACGAAAAACACACAGCAAAACAACCCCTCCCTCCCCCCAACCCCCCCCCCAAATCCAACTCCCCCCACCCTGCACCCCTGCGGGCCAGAAAACCCCCCCAACTTGCAGTGTGCCTGTCGCCCTCCTAACCCCATTCTACGAAAAGACCCCGGAGGAGGAAAGGGACCCGTCCCCGCCCGCCCCCCACACAGGTCCTAGCGAGACAAAATGAACAAAAGAAGTAAAACCCAGCTGAACAGTGCAAAATGGCAGAATCAAGGACCAAAAGTCACTCCAAAGGGGACCCGTCACCTTCGGCGCCTGCAGAGGGCCCGGGACGGCCACCTCTGTCCGGCAGCGAGTCCAGCCAGTCACTCACGGCCACAGGAGAGTCAAAAAAGGCAGTCCGATCCTCATGTTCCACTCGGAGTTTTAAAGGGTAGAGCATAGAGTACTTTAGGCCCAGTTCACGGAGACGACGCTTCACCCCCTGGAATCCCATCCGCTGTTTCTGGACAAGTTGGGTAAAGTCCGGATAAAAGTTAATGGATGAGTTCTCATGACGAACCGGGCCGTGGACCCGTGAGGCCTGCAGAATCGCATCTCGGTCTCTATAGTGGAACAGTTTGGCCACGATAGGCCTCGGGGGGGCCCCCGGCCGCGGCCGACCGCCCGGAACTCGATGGGCCCGCTCCACGGCAAAGAACTTGCTTAGGCCTGCAGGGGCCAACTGTTGGAGGATGAGTTCCTCGACCAGGAGGTCAACCGGGCGGTTGTCGGAGGACTCCGGTACGCCTATGACACGGATGTTGTTGCGTCGGGCCCGTCCCTCGAAGTCCTCCAGCCGCCGAGCCATCTGATCGTTGACCGCCTTAATGTCACCCAGCGCGGCCTGCAGGTCCGACACATCCGCACCAAGGGTGGAGGTCCGCGCATCGAGAGCCTGAACCCTCTCGTTAGTTTTGGAGAGGTCTGCCCGAATTAAGGTGACATCGATTGCCACCGTGTCGATTTTACGGGCCAGGGCCTCGTATTGCGTGGCGATGGTTTCCCTGAAGCCATCAATGGCGCCCATGATGTCCTGCAGAGAAAGCTCCGGAGAGACGGTCGTGTCACCGCCGGCGGCATCCGGGGGGGGGGCGGTCGCTCCAGGGGACCCTCTGCCCTGAGTGTAGCGGTCCATGTTGTTGGCCTGGACCGGTCCCCCGCGGAGGGAGGCCTTAGTCTTACGCCCCTCGGGGCCCCCCTTGCCCCCCATGTGGTCACGGATACCGAAGGGGACCGCCGATCAAGAGTCGTAGGGGCACCGGCACCGCAGACCAGCGCCTCACCAGGGACCACAAGAGAGCGGTGCGGGGGGACCCAAGGCGATGGGCACACTAGTGGCAGGTGGAGACAAGGCCTCGTGCAGAGGCCAAGGAAACACCTCGCCACATCAGGTGCGTTCGCAGGCCAGCCCCCTGAAGTCCGAAAGTGAAACCGAAAGTGGTAGAGCGGTCACTGGCACCGCACTGCAGCCGCTGTTGTTCAATTACGACACGGCTCCACGGTTCACCCTCGCCCCGGGCACCTCCGTCGGGTGGGTCCCAAAAGTTCGAACAACGACAGCTCAGGATTCCCAGGTCCGATTCGAGTTCTGAAAAGAGATACGTGCTCAGCCGGTCTTCATCTGCCAGATTCCATAAACCACATCAGGATATTCTCAGGATAAATTCCGAGGAGCAGCAAGGGTCCGGGGAGCCCTGTGCTCACGCGACCATCTTGGATGCGCGCTAGGCTCCTCCTCCTCGTACTAACTTTTGATGAGGATGGGAATAAAATGTATAACCAGGATCATGTGGACAAAGATAATCCCATACATCGACCAGACCATGATCGATCAGTAAGTGGGATAGCGCCTTAAAAACTCTGGGTTTCCTACCCTTGTAATTTTGTGTGCCCAGTTGAAGTTCCTTATTGACCAAGCTAATATTAAAGACTCCACATAGCATCAAGGGGGTGGGCCATAATGCGAGCTCCACATTGAGTTGTTCCAAAACCATGGCTTCATCAAGATTGGAGCCGTAAACAGTACAAAGCGTAAATTTATTCTCCCCTATCATACATTCTACAATAAGCCGCCCCAGTTTATCAGCTAATACCCGTCCCGAATTTTGTATGATAGGTTTGGCTAGCACCGCCACTCCCCGCGTCATTATAGATTTCTGAGAAGCTGCTAAAAGCACAAACCCATTTCTGCTAATATTTTCCGCTTTCCCCAGGATACATGAGTTTCTTGTAAACAGACCACATCTGGTTGAATCACCCGGAGTTCAGTAGCTACCCTTTGTCTCTTGTTATAACTATTTAGACCACATACATTCAATGAGCATATTCTGAGCCCAGTTCTAGCCATTGAATAAATAGGGGGTCGATCCGATATTAAATTCTCTGAAGACAGACAATAGATCTGTTAAACTTAAACTCAAAATTATATCGATACTGTGGATTATTTTCTTTATTTTGCCCCACCAAAACCCCCCTGACCCTCCAGTCCCCACCCACGCCCCCCTGCCCCTACCCGTCCATGAGGCTTTGGGACCGATAGTCCCTGTGATGACAAGCTCCCGCCACCCAGGTGAGCACCCCCACACCACACCCTTCACCCTATGCACCAGACATTGCATCATATTAATTTCAGAACATCCTTAGACCATGAATATGTTGCTGATGCCAACTTATCCTTAATTATATCACCAAACTTACTCATAGGGTGAGATAATACACGAGAGAGAGGAAAAGGAAATAAAAAAAAAGAAGAGAAGAGAGAGAGAGAAAACAGGTAGAGACCGATAACAGACATAGTTGCAAATCAACATATTGATTCAATCCCTGATCTTCATTCTACCTGATTTTACCTAAAACCCCCAGCTTAAACGCATTACAGCGTTTGCAGAAACTCTTTCGCTAGTATCTCCGAGGTAAAGAACTGGGTTTGATCCTTAACAATAACTTTGAGCTTGGCTGGGTTTAACAAAAAAACTTGAGCCCCTTTGGCCTGAAATGGTGCAATGAGCTGACGTAGATGCCAGCATCTTACGAAAAATTCGAGCCCTTTCCCTGCCCTTTTTCAGTCAGGGCGTGCCAAAGAGTACACATCTTCCCTAGCCAAAAAGCTGTTAAGAGATATTAAAATCACTCTGGGTCCGTCCGAGGATTGACCGGATCTTGGGCGAGGATTAAATGGGAAACGATGCACTCTCTCTACTTCTCTTGCCCAATCCCATTTCAGCTCTGGAAAGGCTTCCGCAAATAAATCAATGATGAATTTGTGAGAATCTTGTCCTTCGACCCCCTCTGGAATTTGCAAAACTCTAAGATTGTTCCTACGAGAGTGATTTTCAATGTCAGCTAATTTCCATTGCGTATCGTTTTTTAGGGACCGTAGAGAGTCAGTTAGAGCCTTCTGTGCAACCAGTTTGTCTTCAAGAGAGGAGATTCTTGCTTCTGCTTCATTAAATCTCGTTGTGAACTCTGTGCAGGTCTTGGCTATGCGTCGTACAGAGTTCTGTAATTTACGACTTGAACCCTGTACTCTCTGGTTCTCTACTTGAGCCTCCTCTCTATGAGTCGCCATGGTTTGATAGATCAATGTTAATGATATATCCTCGGAAGCCTTAGTTGACGGTTCTGTACCGGTCCCCTGGGTTCCCCCATTCTCAATGCTTAAATCGGTTGAGCAGGAATAGTCCCACTGCAGAGCATTTCTTCCATTGCCACCATTCCTTGGCTTAGCACCGCTTTTCAGATTTAATTTTTTACGCATTGTGCGCGGACTGCTGTCTGATATATCACCGGAATCCTCCAGATGTACACTACAATCACTACCTCCGTCATTCTGGTTACCAGACCTGGCTGAGGCCCCGAGAATAGACTCAAGTTCATCATTTGATGAGTTTGAGTGGTCAGATAGCGAAAACAAATAGTCCCCAGTCTCTATATCCTGCATTGTAGACTTAAAACTCAGTTTCACCTTTTGTATCCCCATTTACAGCCACACCGAGATCATTGGCACCCATTAAATTGGCATTGGAACCGAGACCAACCAAAGGTACTGAGGTGGGGGTTCGCATTAATTAATAGATAAGTTCCCCTCCCTCGTTGCATCCTCAACCATTTCCTCAACCATTTCTCTGACTTGGGCAGCTCTGTGTACGGACAGTGATCCCATGTTGGGGTTGTCAGCGTCCACATCACGAAGGTCACAGACTCTATCTCTCCCCTCAGATTCTAAGGTGGGGTCCATAGTGTGCCTGTGTCCTGTTGCCACAGCAGGAGATGTACCCTGAGGAGGTTTGGGGAGTTGGGAAGCTTCCCCCTTATCTTTTACTTTGCCAGCAGAGAATAGTAGGGGTACAGTAGACTTTCCCGCATTCTCCATGATGGGGATTAAACATAAGATACATACCACTGAGTCATTTTTTATGGTTGATCTCCCTGATATTAAAACAAACATTGCAAACCTTATTTAGACTTTTAAAATATCTTTCTGCATATTTTGTTTAGTTTTTATTTTGCTTAATATTATAAAATATACAATGACCAACTAATTATTTTTATTATTTTGAAGTTTTTAAAAGACTTAATTCAGAAATAGATGTACATTTAATGTGAAAATATTAAAAATTGAGCATTACTTTTTTTTTTTTTGAAAACTGTTTTTATTATTTTCATGTTCAAGGCATAGACATTTCTAATACATTTAAGCAAATACATATAATCATTACCTTTGCATTGTTGAAAATGATGGCACTTGGTGTTACAAAATCATAAACATTTCCGTAAATTGAGAACTATCTTCACATTACATTTCCATCACCCCTCCGTTTTCAGTATCTGAGTCCTCCTCTACTCTGATGTCGGGGGGTTCACAAATGTATCCCCTGTACTTATTCCAGGCCCCCCATATCTTGTTCCATTTCCCCGGGCAGCCACGATTTACAAACACTGCTTTCTCTGCCACCATGGCCAAATCGAGATCCCCACACCAGGCGGCAAGTGACGGTGTCTCTTTCGCCCCCCACTTTTGTGCGATGTTGCGTTTTGCCACCATTATCCCCGTTGTTACCCATTCCTGTGCTGGGCGCGTAAGATCATTCGGTTCCCATACATTTAAAATGCATCTTCTGGGCTCTGGCGCCAGCGATATCTCCACCACTTGTGATATGGTCCTCATCACTTTTACCCAGTATTCCATTATCTTGGGACATTCCCACAAGGTATGAAGGAAAGTACCCTCCTCCCCGCAGCGTCTCAGGCAGTACGGATGTGGTGCTGACCCTATTGTGTGCAGGATATATCTAGTGTAATAAGTTCTATGTAGGATTTTTAGTTGCACAAGTTTAAGTCTAGACGGTATCCCCACCTCCCGTGGTGAGGCTAGCGCCTCTCGCCATTCATAGTCGTCGAAATCACCCACATCTCGTGACCATTTTCCCCTGAGTGCCCTGTGAGGGTCCGGGAGATTGTTCACTAGCTTTGTGTATGTGAAAGAGATGGCTCGTTTATACATGCAATCTGTCAAAAGCCTATTCTCTAAAGGGGTGGCCTCAGGGACCTCCATGCCGGGTGGTAGGGCCGCCTGTAGCGCATGTCTGATCTGCAGGTATCTAAAGCTTTCAGAGGGCGCCAGGTCGTATTGTGCCCTGAGATGCTCGAACATGGCTATTCCTCCCTTATGCCACATATCACCCACTGTTGATATTCCAATTGCATCCCATTTGTCAAAGCCCTTGCAGTGTCTCAAGACGCCCAACCGCTGTGTCACCCATAGAGGGGTGAGTTGTGTTATCTTTCCTGCGTGGTGGTGCTATTGCTCTGATCTATGGCTGCACAGCACTAGCTGGTTGACACCTTATCTCGGCTGGCGATCACCATCCATGCGCCTCATTTTGACTCTAAAAAATTTTCCCTTGGGGGGCTCCTCGGTATTCAACCACCTTTCTGTGTCATGGCTCGCATTACTTCTGCTCGCATGACGGGATCCCACCACGGGCGATATTGTTTTACTTGTATTGACACCTCCTGTTGGGCCAGCTGCCCTCTGTGTGTTTTTTGTTTTGTTTTCCATTCCACATTTTATCTCTCATTAGGACACCAGAATCTTGGTGTCCCGGTGGCGCTACGGACACGGACAGAAGCAGGGATACACACCCCAATAGGTGAGTGCCCTGTAACTCCATAATGTGGGCACCTGTTCCCTATACTTCTTTGCAGTAAATACCGCACGTCTAGTCTTCTGATTTTTAATATGATGCTTGTTTGTATCTCACATTTGCGTAGAGTATTGATGAACTCTATAGTTAGTTTATTTACACTTGGTGACAATTGACACAGCTAGGGAGAGAGCACTTTTGTGTGATATTTGTCTGAATAGTACTTAATACTAATCACTGACCTATGTCTGGGTTACCTTTTTTTAAAAAAAATCTTTTCCTTCCTAGGTCCCCTCAGACATATGGCGAGATCGTTTCCCATAATACGTGTGGCAGGTAACCATTGTACTTTCCACAGTGTGTAGATAGTTGACAGTTCATTAGGTCCTGAAGAATTGCCATGGATCACTAGGACCACCAGGCATGAAACATGTTGACCATCACAGAAGAGCATAGCTAAGCTGAACCATAACGTCAGCCAGCTGCCACTCTGTTTTTGTTTTGTTTTAATCAAGTGGATAGCCACTCCTAATAAAGTCCTATTTTTGGACTATCCAACTTGTTTTAATCACTTACACGCATTCACATCTACACCACTAGACCCCTCACACGCACTACACCATACGGCAAGGAACAGAAGATCTCCGCTAAAGAGCCCCTTTAAGGGTGCCCGTCGGGTATTGCAGCGCCGACCCGACGAGGAGCAGGTCCATATGATGAAGCATGACACCTAGCTTGCTTGGTGTGTGAGGACCCTAGTTCCGACTAGAGGAACCCCTTTTCCTCTTCCACACGGTCTCTTCCTCACACTCTCACTCTCCCTTTACTCTGAGGAACTGCATACTCATTCTCTTCATCTTTCCTGCCCATCCCATTTTAGCATGCGCTACATGCCAGATGTCAATCGTCTGCCTAGTGGGTCCGAGTAGCATCGGCGTGCGCTTTCTGTTGTAAAGTGCGGACATCATGCCTTCAGCCCCAAGCCCATCTCTATCTGCCTTATAGGCGGGATTCGCCTGTGGAGCATGCACCCATTGATTAATGACTTTCAAATGCGCCGCCCAATAATATAGCTGGACGGCCGGCATTGCAATGCCCCCATCATACCACCCTTTGTTGAGCTTGCGTTGCGCGATGCGTGCAGGTTTGTTCCCCCACAGTAGCCCCGTGACCCGAGCCGCAATGTGCTTAAAGTAGGTGGGCAGCACCGAGTATGCACAAAGAAAAGCTACAGTATTGCATTTTCAAACTTTTAATGAAAGCTATAATTGTAAATAGAACATGAACTGGGATTATGAAAAAGATGAGTCACATCATTGCAATAAAAATTATTAGAGTGGTGAAAAACAATTCAACCATGTTAATTGTTCATAATGTTACTAACATTACTCCTATCTATTTCTAGTATCTCTATGCTAAAGAGAGCATGTCAGGAGTACCCATCCACCAAGCCTATTGGAATACCCCATACCTTGGTGCTGTATGTCAGGAAGCCGGCCTTAGTGCATTAATGTATGCACTCTGCCTCGAGTCACTTATTCTGCATGGTTATCTTCCTTCTCAGGATGAAGGTTTGAACGTTTGGGACAGCTGAACTGCATCTCAGACACAGGTCACACCAGCATTTCATGATGAGTCTGCCAGGAAGTGAACCTCTACCAGACTTCAGCATGGACACTGTGTTCACAATAAAACAGTAAGCTCATTGTCCTGTGCCAGAGGATCAGTATACCATTTTAATTAGACTGCAGCAGAAAAGCCATCTCCTACAAGCACAAAATAAAACAGTGCCTCGTATTCTGAATTGTAAGACCCGGGAACTAAATGTGCAGACTACAAGGCGACAACGTCTATCTGAAATAAATGTGTGCAAAGCACACTGTCGCAATTGGGAAAAAGCATGTGCAAACCACCACTAAAAAACAATGCTAAGTTAAAATGAAGAACCAAAATGGGGATTACACATAAGGTACATATCACTGGGTCATTTTCTATGGTTGATCTCCCTGTTATTAAAACAAACATTGCCTGCAGCAATGCTTTCCATACCTTAAGTTCAAATTTAACAACCCCTTTAAATTTGCAAACATGGCCCACTTTTTTTAACTTATCTAATTCACTAATGAGAATCACTTTTATTTTAGTGCCTGGGCCTATTTTCTATCTCAGTTTGACCCTGCTGTTAGAAACGTCCTCCTGCCATCTGTCTGCACCGCACTCCTGCACTCCTGCTGTCTGTTAGCACTACCCACCTGCTGTCTGTGAGCACTGCCTTCCTGCCATCTGTTAACATTGCCCTACTGCCATGCTAGCACTGGCCTCCTGCCACCTGTTAGCACAACCCCACTGCTGTCTGGTAACACTGCCTTTCTGCCACCTGTTAGCACAGTTTCCTTCCGTCTGTTAGCCCTGCTTCCTGCTGTCTGTTAAGACAGCATCCTGACGTCTGTTATTACCACTTCCCTGCTGTCTGTTAGCACCTCTGTCCTTCTCCCTGTTAGTATGGCTGTCCTGCCGTCTGTTAGCACCGCTGAGCTG
Source organism: Triturus cristatus (assembly GCF_964204655.1). Classification (NCBI taxonomy): domain Eukaryota; kingdom Metazoa; phylum Chordata; class Amphibia; order Caudata; family Salamandridae; genus Triturus; species Triturus cristatus. The sequence continues at coordinate 888,286,455 of NC_140594.1, forward strand.
TAGTCTGGTTGCCGCTGTCCTGCCGTCTGTTAGCCTCGCTTTCCTGCCGCCTATTAGCACCACTGGCATGCTGGCTGTACACAGTACCACTCTGCCATATCTTAGCACTGCTGTCCTGCAGTCTGTCAGCACCACCATATAGCTGTCTGTTAGCACTGCCCGCCTGCTAGCACTGCCCGCCTGACATGTTAGCACTGCTTCCTGCCATCTGTAAGCTCCACTTCCTGACGCCTGTTAGCACCACTGTTCTGCCATCTGTTAGGGCTGCTGTCCTGTCGCCTGTTAGCACTGCTGTCCTGCTGCCTGTTAGTGCCACTGTCATGCCATCTGTTTGCCTCGCTGTCCTGCTGTCTTTTAGCACCACTGTCCTGTCGTCTGTTAGCGCCGCTGTCCTTTCGTTTATGAGCACCGCTATCCTGCGACTGTTAGCACCTCTGTCCTTTCATTTATGAGCAGCGCTATCCTGCGACTGTTAGCACCACTCTCCTGATGCCTGTTCACACCACTGTCCTGCCGTCTGTTAGCACCACTGTCTTTTCCATTTGTTAGCATCGCTGTCCTGCCATCTGTTAGCACCGCTATCCTGCTGCCTGTTGGCACCGCAGTCCTGCCGCCTGTTAGCACCGCTGTCCTGCCGTCTCTTAGCACTGCTGTCCTGCCATCTGTTAGCACCGCTGTCCTGCTGCCTGTTAGCACAGCTGTCCTGCCATCTGTTAGCACCGCTGTCCTGCTGCCTGTTCGCAGAACTGCTCTGACATATGTTAGCCTTGCCCTTCTGCGGTCTGTCAGCACCACCATCCAGTGGTCTGTTAGCACTGCCCTCCTGCCTTGTTAGCACTGACCTCCTGCTGTCTGTTAGCACTGCCCTCCTGCCGTCTGTTAGCACTGTCCTCCTGCCTTGTTAGCACTGACCTCTGGTCGTCTGTTAGCACTGCCCTCCTGCCGTCTGTTAGCACTGCCCTCCTGCCTTGTTAGCACTGCCCTCCTGCCTTGTTAGCACTGCCCCCCTGCCGTCTGTTAGCACTGTCCTCCTGCCTTGTTAGCACTGACCTCCTGCTGTCTGTTAGCACTGCCCTCCTGCCTTGTTAGCACTGCCCTCCTGCCTTGTTAGCACTGCCCCGCTGCCGCCTGTTAGCACTGTCCTCCTGCCTTGTTAGCACTGACCTCTGGCCGTCTGTTAGCACTGCCCTCCTGCCTTGTTAGCACTGCCCCGCTGCCGTCTGTTAGCACTGTCCTCCTGCCTTGTTAGCACTGACCTCTGGCCGTCTGTTAGCACTGCCCTCCTGCCTTGTTAGCACTGCCCTCCTGCCGTCTGTTAGCACTGTCCTCCTGCCTTGTTAGCACTGCCCTCCTGCCTTGTTAGCACTGCCCCGCTGCCACCTGTTAGCACTGTCCTCCTGCCTTGTTAGCACTGACCTCTGGCCGTCTGTTAGCACTGCCCTCCTGCCTTGTTAGCACTGCCCCGCTGCCGTCTGTTAGCACTGTCCTCCTGCCTTGTTAGCACTGACCTCTGGCCGTCTGTTAGCACTGCCCTCCTGCCTTGTTAGCACTGCCCTCCTGCCGTCTGTTAGCACTGTCCTCCTGCCTTGTTAGCACTGCCCTCCTGCCTTGTTAGCACTGCCCCGCTGCCGTCTGTTAGCACTGTCCTCCTGCCTTGTTAGCACTGACCTCTGGCCGTCTGTTAGCACTGCCCTCCTGCCTTGTTAGCACTGCCCTCCTGCCGTATGTTAGCACTGCCCCCCTGCCGTCTGTTAGCACTGCCCTCCTGCCTTGTTAGCACTGCCCTACTGCCGTCTGTTAGCACTGCCCTCCTGCCGTCTGTTAGCACTGCCCCCCTGCCGTCTGTTAGCACTGCCCTCCTGCCTTGTTAGCACTGCCCTCCTGCCGTCTGTTAGCAGTGCCCCCGTGCCGTCTGTTAGCACTGCCCTCCTGCCTTGTTAGCACTGCCCTCCTGCCTTGTTAGCACTGCCCTCCTGCCTTGTTAGCACTGCCCTCCTGCCTTGTTAGCACTGCCCCCCTGCCGTCTGTTAGCACTGCCCTCCTGCCACCTTTTAGCACTACCCTTCTGCCGTCTGTAGCACCGCCTTCCTGCCATGATAGCACCCCGCTCCTACAATCTTTTAGTACCCTCTAGGGCCATCGGTTAGGATTCCTTTTTAATGCCTTTAAACGGTGTATTGCTTTAATCATCCCAAGAGGCAACATCTATTTTTTCCAAATTCTTTTATAAAGCAAATGTAAAAAGACAGATGAAAAATGTGCAGCTTTGTAGTCAGCGGGAATGCAGACGTTCTTATCACCCTGCGGTCGCCCTGTAACAACACATATATAGATGTGCTTTGATGATCTGAACTTTATTTCATTTTTTAGTCTGTATGTTAAGGATGCTCTGTACTTCTTCAGGTTTAATTTAAAACCTGTGTGTAGTTCATCAAAGAAGCTGCCCCAGGCACCAACTGATGTAATTCAGGGTAAATCCATGCGACATGATCTTATTGCATTTGTGTCATGGAGATGTAGAACATTTGTTACACGTGTCAATTCAATTTCGTGAGCGAATCAATTCACCTTTCCCACGTGAAAAGGCACTATTCATTTTCCACACTATCCCGGCAAGTACGTGTCTGTATTAAAAACAAGCATTGGCATAGCCAATAGGTCTCGCCTTTGGGACCTTATTTATGGTTTTAGCCATGCAACAATTGCATAACGAAATACTTATAAGGTCCCAAAAGCGAGACCTATTGGCTATGCAAAGAGGCCGTGCGGCCGTGAAAGTGAACGCGATCGAACATCAAAGCGGCCGGGAAAGTGAAAGTAATCGCTGTAAAGCGCGCCGTGCGCCCGCGCACATGCACAGTAGCTCTAGGATGGCCTGGGAGCACTTTTTGGAGCCCTCTCAATAAGTCTCGCCAGACCAGCGCATGCGCTGGGTCAGGCGAGACCTAAAAAACCAACACAGGAGTAGCAGACCCGATTGTTGGCCCCCCAGACCTAACTACTGATGCAAGAATGCCTTTAATTGGGGGGGTCCACACCCCAAACACCCCCTGAAGCTACGCCCCTGCACAGCTGTGAGTAACGTTTGTGGCATGCTGTTCGTACTGTAAGACGGGGCAGTGTCCATTCTCTGCTGCACTCATCAACTCATATCCATCCAGGGAGGTAAGGTACAGAAAAGCATCGCATTTTTTATAGTAACAACATTTTCATATTAGAAAACAAAGTTACTTGCAAATTGCTAGTTGATAATGTCTAAATGCAGTGTGTTTATGCCATACACTCACTAATAACAAATTCTAACGGCATTTAATGTCAAACGCATCCCATATCAATGAGGTTACTTTATGTGCAAGGCTAATTCATGCTTGTATTGCATGTTTTTTGTGTTTTGTTTCTTATTTTTATTCTCTTGCATTTGAAACTCTAGAAGGATATGAGCCCCTAGATGCGTGGTTAGCGCTAGAAGTTCCCTACATTAAACTTTCGAACATTCTGAAATTGCTGTCACTGCAACATAACAGCATCACTTCTGCAGGAAGGTGGGAGAGGAAGGAGTGCAGGGGAAAGACAAATAAGTTACTTACCTTCAGAAATGCGCTTCTTGGTGGATACTCTAACTGCCGATTCCTCACCTTAGAACATTCACCAGGTGCCAGACTGGATCCTGAGAATTTTGTGGAAGTGCTCCGGCACTGATCGATGGAATGATTCAGCCACATGCTCGCTCCATACCGCCCCAAAAATGATTACGCGGAACCACGTATAAGATCAACCCCTGAATGCTGACTTCAGTTTCTTGTCCTTTCCCTTTACGTGCCCTCGTACATGGAGCATGAACAATTGTTGGTAAAAGGGGGCTGAGTACTATCTCTAGACCATTTTAGATGTTAAAAAGAGGTAATGCCACAGAATGCGCAGGTGATAAGGCAGTGAGGAAACTGCCTGTAGAGTATTCACCAACAGTATTCCAGAACGTAACATATTCTTCTGATGGATACTTCTAACTGCAGAATCCTTACCTTAGATACCAAGCTAGTACCTTTCCAAGGTGGCGGGGTCTCTGGAGTGTGCTCAGAGCAAAAAGTCTTTCAGACCTGAGAGGGCAAAGTGTCCTTCTTACCAGACCTGGCTTTCAAAGCAGTAGTGCTCTGCAAGCGTATATTGACACCCACATTGAAGCCTGGCACATGTCAAAACCAGACACCACTGGCTCCAACTAGTGGTAGCGAACATGACCCTGCCAAATTGGGCTCTCACACCTGCGAGGGGTTTCTTCTTCATCAGAGTACCGCAGATTTTAATGCAGAGGAATATCAAACTCTACAGGGTCCTCTTCTGCACAGCCTTCCCTTTCTTTTCTCCAGTAAAACCCACAAAAAGTCCTCAGCACCAGTTTGTTCGGAAAAAGGTGGTGTAAGGCGGTTGCACTGAAAGTGCCTTCAGTTCTCTCATGCGGCAAGCTGGTGTAATCGAAATAAGTAAGCGTCTTCAAGGTCAGGAGACGAAGCAAACAGCTATGCATAGACTTAAAAGGCGTGCACATGAGGAATGTCAAGACAAAACATCCCATTGTTGCATCGCAAATGGTTTGGGAGGGAACATGTACGTCAAATCTTTAATAAACCTCATCATAACAGTTGATTTAAACAAGGACAGTTTGTCCAGCAAACACAAAAAGGCTGAACGGGCCAACAAATAACCTTTTACAGTGCCTACTGCAAAGCCTTGCTGTCTAATGACAAAACAAACAAAAGTGAGAGCTATGCCTGCAAGGGATCAGTCACCCAAGCACCACATGAATGGATATCATGGAGCGGTGTCTAGCAAGGAGGGCTAGATATTGTTAGAAAGGTAGCCTGGATGCTAGGACCTCTAGGACTTTAAGTTCCACTGTCCGCTTCACATATGCCACCTGGCGTAGTTGGCAAGGAAGATGGATAAGACTAGGAATTAACAATTCCCCAGTGTCACTCTGACCTAGATCCAGGTTCAAGCCTGAACTATCAGGCTCACAACGCAAAAGTCCTAAACTCGTTGTGGCAGAGGAAAAGCCTTGAACTCCACTGTGTCCGGAATTGTCCCAATGAATGGAAGCCGCTGTGATGGAGTCAGATGGGACTTCAGCTCATTTATAGTAAACGTCAATGATGCCAGGATTTCACTGTTGTCTGGAAGTGGTTAAAAACTGACTGTGACGAGCCTGAGTCAGCAGCCAGTCATTGAGTTGCAGAAATGCAGAACATCTGAAGATGGGAGCTAGCACATCACTTTTGTGAACGCCTGAGGGTGAAGTTAAAGGCAAGCAGAGCAAACCAAACATGTCTCTAGCCCAAACTCAAATACAGGTAATATGTGTGGGACTACAGGGCTGGTATAAAACCATGCACATCTTGACAGTCAAATAACACCATCCATTTTCTCTGATGTGGGGCAGAAAGGATGAGGCAATATGATCATTTTGAATTTGTCCTTCCACAGGAATGCGTTCAGGGGTTGGCGGTGCACGATAGGACTGAGGCCTCATCATTTTTAGCGGCAAGGAAGTAGAAGGAATAACTTACTTTGATAGCTTTATTTCGGTCAATGACCATAAAAGCACAGATAAAATATATACATACAAGATAAAACATAAATAATTATGCATTCAAGATAAAAAGTTATTAAACAAAAGTTATCAAAGATGAGATGATACACAGTTTTTGTACATCAATATTAAGAACAATCAAATTTACAATCAGTTAATCAGGGCAGACCTCCTACGCCACATACCATATAAGAAACGGGAAACAGTGAACACAATAGGTGGTGAAGTATCATAACGTAATATCCTGCATGCTTGCGCACATTGTTTTAGACCCAAATTTCTACACAGTGGCACAATCCAAGATCTACGTATTTCCTTATAGGCGGGGAAAAAAAAAGAAATATGGGCTAGGTCTTCTTTAGATTCGTTGCAACCAGGGCAAACCCCCTCACCTCTCCCTGCCCATTTGCAGGTCAGTTCCCCAATTGGGAGGCAACCATACCTTAACTGGATATATAGCTTTTTTGCCATAGGGGGCTGGATCAAATCTAAGAACTCCTCCCTGCTGGGTGCCAATTTCACTTGTAGAAAGTCTGTAGTCAACCTGCCCATGGACTGTGAACGGTATAACAGAGCTAGGTTGTGCTGTCTAAGTAGGGCTAGCAGTTCCAATTTCTGGACCGCTATGCAACTTTCCCCAGGAGTCTCCCATAATCGTGGCAGGCCTATCTGATATGCTACAGCTTTGATATGAGATAGCCAAGGTATATTTTTAGTCTTTAATTGGTCCCAAATTGCTGAAAATTCAGCTCTGTAATCATCGAGCTCGGGCACTGTCCATAGTCTTCTCCAATACAGAAGGGTCGACTTGATAAAAGTTCAGAGATGGGCTCTAGATCCAAGTCTAATCTCAAGGGTGTAAGCGGTGTGCTCTGGGGAAGCCCTAACAGGTTTCTAGTGAATGTATGTTCAACCTTAGAAAGGGTCAATACGCGAGTATGACCCCAAAGTTCTGCGCCGTATAAAGCGGCAGGTCTAGCTTGAACCCTGTACATTTCAAGAGCTGGGGAGACTGGCTTGAATTGTGTTTTCATATGGAACTTGTTAATGCCTCCCGCTATCTGTGTGAGCCTCAGGGCAGATTTGACTACCTGGGGGCCCCAGCTGAAATCTTCAGTCAGGGTAACACCCAGATAAACAAAAGTTCTAACCCTTTCTAGCGGGGTGCCATTCAAGAGTGGGCAGGGACGGGTGCGTTTTGGTGGACCGAAGATCATATACTTCGTCTTCTCTAGATTGATCTCAAGTCCCCTCGAGGCGCAGAATGTTACAAAACCGTCCAGAACCCTCTGGATGCCTGTTGATGTTCGCGACAACAGCAAGGTGTCATCCGCGAACATCAGAGCAGGCACCCGCCCAGATGACAACCGAGGGACATCGCTATTTCTGACAGCATCCAGATCGCCCACCAAGCCATTTATATAGAGGCTAAAAAGCGTGGGAGCTAAGGCGTAACCCTGGCGTACCCCTCTGGTAACGGGGAAGGGGTCCGATAGATCGCCGTTCTTCACACAGCGTACCTGGGCGTAGTTCCCTTTATGGAAACGCTTCAGGACTTCAAGTAAGTATGGTGGGAGCTTTAGATCTTCAAGTACCCTCCATAGATTTTCCCTGGGCACAAGATCAAAAGCAGCCCGTAAATCTACGAATACCAGGTATAAGCTACCACCCTCCAAACTTACAGTCTTCCAGAACAGAACCTGTAGTCTAAAGAGCTGGTCTAGGGTCGAAATTCCAGCTCTAAACCCAGCCTGCAGGGTAGTTATTATTTTGTTCTCTTCTGCCCACCCTAGTATTCTGTCCAGAATAATCCGCCCCATAAGTTTCTGTGTGGTATCCAGAAGGCTTATCGGCCTGTAGTTAGAAGGAACTAAGGGGGAACCTTTTTTAAAAATAGGAACAATTTCGGCCCCGGCCCAGGTGTCTGGGATATTAGTTCCCAGTAAAACTGCATTAAACAGCACAGCTAGGTAGGGTGCCCAGATTTTGGGTTGGGAGCGAAAGAGATCGCCGGGCACTTTATCCAAACCAGGTGCTTTATTAGGGGGCTGCCTGGCGATAGCGTACTCTACTTCCTTGATTGAGATCCTGTCAACGCTTTCGGCAGCCAGCCGAGGCCCAATACCTGTGTGGTCTATGTGGTCCGCGCAATCTGTGGGCCTCCGCATTTTGCACTCACACAGGGGATCCAGGTCCAGTGTGGTACAAAAAGAGCCATCTAATTGGGATACCCTGTCATCATCCGGATACACCAGAGTTGCCCCCGGGGAAGAACTATACAGTGTGGCAAAGTGTACTTCCCACACTGAGGGAGCAATGTTTGGCAAAAAGGATTCCTCACTGTCTCTCGTGGTACTATTCACTATTGCCCAAAAAAGTTTAGCGTCCTTTAGCATTAGGGCTTCCCTCAGTTTTTCCCATATCTCCTCTTCCCATGCCATCTTGCTCCTATATAGTTCCTCCTTATATGCCTTCCTAAGAACTCTAGTGTTCTGTTTGTTTTTTGCTTGATTGCTGTTAGGAGGTCCTTTTTTAAGTTCCTACAGACGGTATTATACCAGGGGTAGTTTTTCGGTACACGCCTCTTGGCACGAGTTACAGGGTGGAAAACATCAGCCAGTACTGTGACTAGCTGTTTGTGTGTGTCCAGTACTTGTGCATGCCCATTTCCTTCAGCCATCTGGGCTATAAATGGTATCACCATTTGATAAATTTTTGCAAGCTGCAGGGGTGACTTTGCCAGGTGTGGCCATTTCACCCTCCTTCTATTATTAGTTAATACGAGGGGGGGCATTGCCAGGAATAACAACCCCTGCCTTTGTCTGAATCTGCTACCCTCTCTATGGCACTGTAGGAAAGCAACCGGGATACCTCGTTTTCTGAAATTTGTTCTGATGTGGAAGGGATTTTGGGTGAGTCAGAAAGCGAAGGTAGGGCGTAGTCTTTTTGAATAATTTTCAAAATCTGCTAGACATGATAGATCACCAGCCTGGAAGGAAGTACTTGATCTTGCCCCCGCTGGTTGGCCATGCGCTGCTGAGGGCAAACTAAATTGGTTTGTTGTCTGTTTTGGCAAGGGCGAAGGAGTTGAAGGGCTGGTGCTGGTTGTATGCTGTCTGCTGGTTTCACTGGCCCCAAAAGGACTGGGCTGTCATGATTCACTGACTGTGAAGGCTATCTTTGCCCATAAGCCCAGCCATCTGGAATAGCCCCTACATTTCCGGAACTGGTGGGTAAATTGTTTAGCAGAGGTCAACATCCCCAAGTCGTATCCTGTAACTCCACTGTCTTCAATGCGCTCCCAAGAGGAATCCGCCTTGTTTATGAAGGGGCGGGACCCTTTAAAAGGCACATCTATTAGTGAATCTTGTACTTTGCTAGAGAACTCAGTTAAACTTACCCAGATGTTTCTTTTAAGCACCACACTGGTACACACTGTCCTGACAATGCAATCAGTGGTATGTGTGGTGCCAGGCTGAAAAAATAAAACAGAATTGCCCTCTGTGGATAGTTGTGACATGGTAGAGGTACTAGGTTACAATTAGGCCGTATGACAACTGATAGCACTTTTGTTATTTTGTAGCGTAACATCAGTTGAGCGGATGTCAGCACGAGACCTGACATAGGCATCAGCACCAGATCATCCACCGGCACCAGTAGCATCGTCTGGGCAACAGTAACTGGCGTAGATCTTGGGTCCTGAGAGGACGTATGTACCAGAGTCAGTACTTGCCTAACCTGCTAACAGTAACCAACCTGGAGGCCCCTGCAGTTCCGTGAGGCCCTAAGGCATGTCATAGGAAGCTGGATGAGCGCTGATGACTTGCAGCCTGGCTTCTTTGAAGACCCTGATCTGTTGCAAAGTCGACAACAACCGAGGGAACTCGGGGTGCTTCTGCACTAACTGAGGACTTGGTTCTGTAGCCAGTGGCCCCGATGAAGTCCGACTTAAGTCTTGATGCCCTCCTGCCTTCTCTCTGAAGTCAGAGTGGCGGGATGCGGTAAAGTCCTGCTTTGCTTTTTAAACCTTTAATCTACTTACCCAAAGATTTCGAGTGGGAAGTGGAGTGGGTATTGATTGACCAGGCCCATCCCTTTGAGCAGATCTGCGTGAAGACCACTTCTTGTTGTGTTCAGTGATATACAACTTCACACCCCAGTCTCAAACCACCTTTGGGTGCAGTGGACACAGTTATCACACAACTTAAAGGTGTGTCTGGATGCCAGGCACCAAAGGTACACCTTGTGCAGGTTTGTGGCTGACATCTTCTCCACAGCCTGCATAAATCGCTTTAGTGGAGACAGAATTTCCAAGCACACTGTGGGCAAGTTTAGGAGTCATTGGAAGACAGACAAAGTTGGGAGAAGAGCTCCAGCTCTATGTCAGAAAGAGCAGAAAGGAACTGACAACCTGATAATACTGCACTCAGGTGGTGTTTATATGCAGATTAGCTCCATCACCTACAATGTGGCATTTAGCCACACGGAGCCACATGACACCACCTACTAGCGCATGGTAGCACTGCTACAAAATGCTCCGGATCCAGTCTGGGGCCTGGGGAATGTTCTATGGTGAGGAATCTGCAGTCAGAAGTATCCACCAGAAGTATACAACAACAGAGTTACCTGTCAGGCTCTAGGTGTTGAGTCATAACTCCTACACCAGTGGTAGTTGGTGCCATGCTAGCTAGCCAATCAGCACAAGACATGTTAGTGAGAGTCACTGATGAAGTACAAGTGAATCTTACTTGTGGACAATTCAGTTCCATGATACCAGTCTCCCAATGTGCCTACAGTATCTCAGGGTGATGGCTGGAATCCCATAAAGTAATCAAGCATATTTTCACTGTTTTTACTGCTATTTGTATGTTCCCTTTGCACAAATGGAATCTAGTCGAACTTCAGGTTTGTCTATAATAGCTGGGAGAGTGCATCTCTTCTAGATCGTCCCTCTACCAAACATAAGTTGTGGTGGGGTTTAGCTGGTTTGCCAGAACTGACCACAGATTGAGTGGACTGGGCTGGGAGCATAGCATTTGTTTAGGAGAGAAGTGACCATGTCCTTGGCTCTAATCTTTTCCAAGGTGTCACATTATGGAGGTCTCAGGATAGACTCCATGGTCTGAGCAGGATGGAGGAGAGGAGAGAGAAGAACAGAGGTATGTAGAGTAATAAGGGGAGGTATTTACCTCAATACCAATAATACCTACCTATGAAGCCCACAAACTATAGGACACATCTATACAGATGGCACTCCAGCATGGAGAAACCCAACCTGGGTAGATGTACTCACACATGCATCCTACACACATTTCCCACTCCGGGGGCAGAGATGGGTGCCAGTCATTGGCAGGATGCATGGATTCACCAGCAAGTATCCTCCTGAAACCTTGGAAGCAGATAAAAAAGGCCCATTGACCCAGCGACAGCAACAGTCAGCAATGTCACGTCCGGGACATGGGGACTGATGGCACTTGTCGTCAGCTGAGTCGAGCATTCTACCAGACAGCAATATGATCAAAAATGATGTATAACAACTGCAGTAGACTTTTGATACGAGTCTCTTGTGAAAACTGTCACTGGGCCAGGGCTTTAAGTGGGCCAGGTCCAGCCGGTGCTCAGCACTGGCAGGTCCAAAAAGCAGGTGCTGAGATGGGTATCTTTCGGGCTCTCCATCGTTGGCCTCATCCTCAGGGTAGAGTGACCATGCGTCCCGATGTTCAACAGCTGTCCCGGCAGAGTTCCGCGTATTTGGTTCATATCCCGGTTTTTAGAGAGGGTCAGCTGAAAACGGTGAGAGGCACTTTTTTAGGTGTTCCAAAGCAGGGCTGGTTAGCAGCTGTTATAAGTAAGCACTTTTATTAACAGGTAATAAGATGCTGGTTTTAAAAATTACATTTTATATATTTGCTTAGTGGTTCTTCTGGGTTTCTATATTGAAGCGGGCCGTTATTCTTTGCCTCTTCGTTAATGGAAAATTGTAGTCCTTCCTCTATTTTTGCGAAATATCCCGGTTTTTGGGTCACAAAATCTGGTCACCCTACTTCGGGGTGAAAAAAATCCTTAACTCTGCAGCAATACCACCTTGACTGTCTTTGATGTAACGTCAAAGACACTCGTTATAGTTCTTTCACAGTCTCATCGTTTCAGAACGGAAACATTTTCAATAGTATATTCAACAATGCCAAAGTTGTTGCTTATTTATCTTATGCATCTAACAACCATTGACAAAGCCATTAGTCCTGGCTTGTTCTAGGTGGAATGTTACTTGTATTGTTTTTCTGGATGCAATAAACGCAGCAAAATACCAGTTGGGGGCAAACTATGTTAAATTCTGATTTTTAAGCAAACATGTTTAAGCCACGCCCTTGATTACATTGGCCACGCCCCTTTGAGACCCTTCGTTTTTTTTCATCCCACTTACAAGTCCTGCACAGGGCTACTGAGAATGGGCCATTTAAACCTACAGTTAAGCTGTGCTCTGTTCATGGACAGTTTTGTAGTACTGTCCGGGCAAGAAATACATAAAATACTGGACTGAGCTGGAACCAGTCACTAGGTACGGAAGGAATACTTTGGTGAGACTTGGTGCTTTCACCCTAATGAGGTGTATCAATGGACACGATCAGAGTTAACCTTCCTGTGAGAAGCGGCTGGTTTTAGCATAAATATCTCATCTTACAGCTTCCGTACTAGTCTCTCGACTCGTGTATTCTTTAGATCAAACGTCCTGCGTGGGAAAGAGCATTTATTTCTAGCTTAGTAAAAGCAACACGTGTTTCTTCACGGACAAAGTCGTGATCCTAAACATATGACGACACAAAAAGGCGGCGAGCACAGAATGGCCGTTTCCCATTGGGACACGCTGTGCTTGCTCACGTCAGCTGCCCCGGGGTATTGCGACATAAAATGCTCAAGCTGGAGCCCGCTGGAGGATAAAAAGCACCTAAGAACACAGGAAAAGAAACGCTACCCAGAAGAGAAGGGTGACTAAAAGAGAACTGGAAAGGGTGCGCCCAAACACGGGCAAGGAACGAAATAGCATATTCTATGAAGCAGATGTGTGCGTACCGTACTGTCTTCATGCCCAGCTCTAGTTTAAACAGGATTGGGAATCAGATCACAGCTCTGTATAACTAGGAAGCAGGCAACCTGCTAGGAAAAGAAACAAGCGGAAGTGATCACGTTTGCGATCAAACATCAAAGCGGCAAAAGTGAAAGTAATCGAGCAGAGCATTAAAGGGCTGGGTGAGAAGGGAGGGGGGAATGCAATGAGCAGAGGAGCAGCTGTGCACGTGCATGTGATCGTGCACTCAAGGTTTAGGCCAGCCAAAAGACTGTGGGTAGCACTTTGAAAATCCCACATATAAAATGTCTCTTCGAGCCTTTGGCTCGCGAGACCTAACAAGCATTTGCAATGCATTAGGTCTCGCATTTACGCGAGTTTGAGCTATTGACATTGCAAATAACAATTTTACAATGCCAATAGCTTTAACTCGTGTAACTGCGAGACCTATTGCATTGCAAATGCTTGTTTAAAGCTGCAAGAGCAAATGCAGTGGCAAGCTGGTTGAAGTGCACTCTGCTAAACTCACTGACCGTGGTAGGGTATGTGCGTGTGTGAAAGTAATCGCGATCGCGATCACAACAAAGCGGCCGTGCGGCCCGCGAAAGTGAAAGCAAACGAGTGCTTTCAGGCCTATTTCTTTAAATATGTGTTCTAGTCACATTTTATGTTGCTGCAAGTGTATACTCTCACCCTATGGGACTTCAACGCGCTATATAAACATCCGAATTAATACACTAAATAAACACGGTAGAGAGTGTTTGTGAAATAAACAGAAGAGGTTCAATAAAGTAACAGCTGGGGGAAGGTGGACAGTCTTGGGCCTGGCCAGGGCGCCAGGGGGCGGTAGGAGGGGGAATTCATTAACAGATGTGCTTTGATTAAGCCGCCGGAGCTGGGAGTGAAGTGCCCGCTTTGAAATGAAGTCTTGCGCCGATATGAATGGGGCTCTCGATGAATTATGGAGGGCGTGTGCGGATGTGTGCTGGCCGGAAATGGAAGGCACTCAGGAGAGAGGCATTTATCCATTTCTCGACGGCCTGATTGCCAGGCACTTTTGTGATATTCAGGCTTCCAGATTCACTGCACAGGCATTGAAGGGGGGATGTGGCCAGTTCATTAAACTTAGAAACTCTATAGTAAAGAAGAAGAACTATCTTCACAGCTTCAAGGCACATGTGGTTAATAAACACGTAGGGAATGGGGAAGGAGGGGTGTGGGGCGGGGGCAGAGAAGAGGGCGCACTGTGGCCCGTAAACAACTAGCTGGTTTTATATGGGGCTGGCTGCTGCAGTTTGTGGCTTTGTAGAACGCAGGGGCTGCTTCTGGCCATCCCAGAGGGCAGAGGCGTCACAAACCCCCATTCTAGCAGCTGCAAAGAGGGAGAAGGAAGGGGGAGTAGGTTGTCACAGGGCCAAACACACTTAGAGGAGTTTCTATGGGACGCTTTTGTTTTCAAAGAAAACTTCATAATGGTGTGGCTCAAACATTCTAATCAAGACAAATACAGCAAGCAAGACAGAGAGAGCGAAGATAAATATGGGGAAAAGGAGAGAGCAAGAGATGGAGAAATATATGTGTAGAGAAAAGGGGGTAACTGTGAAAAGGATGGTTGAAATGAAAGAGGGTAAGGGAAAGGATGAAGCATGAACATGAAGCTAAAGCGAATAAAAAGAAGAAAGATATAAAGGACAAATCTAATAGTGAAAGAAACAAGAGTGAACAGAGGGAAAAGTAATCGCGATCGCGATCACATCAAAGCGGCCGTGCGGCCCGCGAAAGTGAAAGCAAACGAGTGCTTTCAGGCCTCCAAATGGTGCGCGCGCCCGGCCGATGCACATGCACTGTATTTGGAGGCCTGAAAAGCCACTGTTTGCACTTCCAAAACTCGCTTACTATAAGTCTCGCCAGAGCAGCGCTGAAGCGCTGTCTCAGGCGAGACCTAAAAAGAAGTCGGGAGTGTGCTGAAGGGCATTTATTGTCGTTTTATCTTTTTTTTATGTCTTTAGTCTATGTCATATTTTATTTTCCTTTTCTTATTTTATTTCAAACGAAATTCTATTTTTTTCAGTGACAAGTGCAATCTCATATAGAGTAAATTGTGAATTACACCATTAGGTCAAAGACACAGAAGGCAATCGATGCACCAAAAAGTACACTGTCTTCCATTTTATTGTTAATTCCTATGATTATGGGTCAGCACGTTCATAATGAAGTTACAAGGGTACAATAGTGGACATTCAGGGGCTTATTTACAAGCCCCTTGCGCCACTTTTGCGTCATTTTTAACATGGGAAAAGTGACGCAAAAGTGGTGCAAGGGGCTTGTAAATAACCCCCTCAGTTTGGAAGAGGAAGTTGAATTTAGTTGTTGGAATAAACCTGTTTAAAGTATTTCCCAACATCAGAAGAGCAATGCTTGCCTCTTGGGTTGTAGCAACTGCTGCAAATTGAAAAAAAATGTATAATAATAAAAGAGTATTTCCACAGGGGATTATTTTAAGATTCAAATTGATGAACACGGAGCTGAAAAGATGCCATGATGGGTATCTCATTTCTAATTAGATCAAATATAATTTCCATTTAATTGGTGAATCATGTAAGAAGTCCCAATGCAAATTATTTCTGAATACTGTGACCTACATTGTTTCTATTTTCACTGTTAATAAGTTTCCCTCAATTTATTTTGTATTCACACATTCAAAATAACTATTTCGACCCATTAATATGACTCACATTTGATGAAAGATCACAATCCTGTTCAATATTTACATTAGTTGCCTCTCTTCTGGGTTCACTGACCACCCAACCACAGTCTAACAAAATAGCTTTTTTTTCTGAAATGGAGAACCAATTGGCCCTGTAATCTGAGTCTACTTTAGCCAAGGCAAGTATTACTCCTCAGGGTACTTGAAAAGGCTGAATAGTGGTCAATTTTGATAGATAATGGTCACATCAGACTTCTAAGAGCTGAAGATTATCCGGTTTGCAGCTCGACTGCCTACGAAGGAGTGTGCAAAGATTTTACGAAGTTTTCAAAGTTTCACAGTTTAATTTTGGCTGTGTAGAGGACTTTTTGCATCGCGGGATACTTTTTACCACATTGTGAGATAACTTTCACTATAAACAAACCCATCAAAGTGTGGAAATGTGGGTAGACGTTTGTCTCCAAGTTTTTAAATGCACTGCATCCAAGAACACTTTCTGTATTAACATATTGAGCAAAGCATATGGTAAGCAGAAGCATTATATTAAATAGGGGCATGTTCTACTTTAAATGTAGCAAGTCACACATTTCAGGTATTTATGTCAAAGTGTAAAGCTCTCCCATCTTTTCAAGTTGTGGAGCTTCCTATAGCTAAGAACCATAAAGGGAGCCGAGGAAACTCCTTTTCAGCCTTCATCTGTTATTCAGGAATTTGGAATCCATTCAGTGGCACGTAAGGAAGGTGATCCAGTCCATGAAGCCTTGAAGTGGAAGGGATCTGCTCCTAAATGTATTTAATCTTCAACTTGCAGGGGAAGGCAGACACCTGGACATCAGGTGAAGAGGAAGCCACTGGGTGAGATAGACTAGGATCAACCTGCAGTCAGCTCAATGGGCAGGCACAAGGCTTTGAAGTGGGCACACTGTTTCTCTGGCTGCCAGATCTGGTTGGATAATTTAGGGCCATTGATGAGGGGTGTTTCATGACTTTGGGTATTCTGTATAATGTTTAGAGTTGTAGCTGAAGCCCTGTATAAATTCCTTTGCGGCAGCCAAGCCAGGACATTGCTACTTCAAAATGCTAAAGAAATGTAATCCTTCGCTGTCCTACTGACATACATATACATCATAAAATGTATACACTGTCTGCACTGAAGAAATGTATATATGTATCATGGGCACTAAGACACAAATGTCAAGGTAGGTGCCACTCTAATGTTTGTACATGGTCTGCGCAAACCTCGGAGAAACTGTCTGGGACAGAAGTTTAAAAATATCATAGGAGGTAAGGAGAAGCCACAAGTAACTAGATCCCACTCTGCTTCCAAGTATATGACAACAAAAAATCAAAGGAGAGTGGGTACAGATGTTCTGGAGGAATCCCGTTTGAAAAACTCTGCGGGACCGCCAACAGCCATTTTCAGTCAATGGTATATGCTTTGCTACTGACGCATTAGTAGTTGGTAGCATCATCATCAGGTCTTTTTTCATCCACCAGGAGGTAATCTCTCTTGCTCAAAGAGAATTAACGGGGATCCGCAACAGAATAAGTGATTGAATGTGATCTCTTAGCTACAAAAAATTAGTTATTAAAACCTAGATAGTGGTAAGGTTAAAAGAAAAGTGGAGGCATATTAGGGATCTACAATGTATCTCTTACATTGCCTAAAGAAATCAGGTCTACATGTTTCAGCCCAACTGCACCCTCAACGGGTCGGCGGCTTCGTCAGGACCGCTAGAATGAGGGGATCCCTTGGTTTCCCACATCAGGCAGAACACTGTCCACTTGGTTTAATATGGTCTGGGTCAAAATGTTCTGGGTACAGAGAAAACACAGTTCTTGGCTCTCTTTAGTTGAAATGTGCCCCATAGGTTCAGGGGGAGACAGGGTTGCCGCCATCTAGCGGAGCAGCAAGTCTGTACCAATCTGGTCCCTCCCGTCCTGATTGTCGAATCCCATTTAAACATAGAAAATGGTCAATAACCTTGCTACACCATCTATTGCACACTCATTTGACTTTTGATTATGAGCTAGAATGAGATCACTCATAGTAGCCACACATGGAAGAAGGTGAATTTTGGAGCCCCATTAATCTGGAGCAGGAAGAGGACGTCAACATCAATAGTGACTTCCAAGTTCTGAACTGTCTGCTTGGTAAGAAAGTGCTGTCCAGACTTATGACCATGTAAATGGGAATGAGAACAGAGGCACTCGGTCAAATACTAGGACTCTGCATTCCAGTAACTGCTCATGGTCACAACTCCCTCGTGCAGTTTTGTACGCTGCTATGGGTTCTTTGCAATGTGGTGTTGCTGTTTAGTTAGTGACAGTGTATACAACTTTTATCATGCTTCTGGAATATTTCCACAAATGCCTCCATGGGAAACAAATTAGTGTAAGTGTGCTCAGCAAAGTTCATTAACATGCTTTTCCAGCACATTAATGTCAGTGTTGGCCTTAAATTGGAGGCTGGGGATTTTCCCATCCAGCAGTGTTCTGTGTTCTTTTATTTTAACATATTATTATATTATACATCCTAGGTAGTTTTTTGTGGAGGTGAGCACACATTTGGAGGTTACCCTCAGCAAAAATGATATTTGAGAGGACGTGTTGGGAGATAAAAGCTTCAATAGGAATTACACTAAGAGTTGGTATGACCCCAGTGTGTGAGAGATGTCCCATGCCTGTGAGATTGGAAAATGGCCTCTAGTTTATAATATAAGGTGGATCATGGCAATTTTATAAGCCACGGGGTGATAAAGGTATTTTAGCGTTTCGGTGGGGCCACTCCTTGCCAGGGTGGTTAAGAATTGCACCAGGAGGGAATTTAATGCATTTATTGGCAGGCATCCAAGGCAGAGTCTGCAATGAAGGGTGATTTTGACCCTTTGCTCTTTGCGGCAGAGGGGAACTCCTGGAAGCACACCAGGCAAGACTGTGTGGTGAGGAGTTTGAATAGAGGAAGCAGCATTACCATGCAGAGAATTACAGGATCTCTCACAGATGCTGCCTGGGGTGGAAGGTGGCATGCATGGCTCTCATTCAGTGGAGTCCATTCCGGGAAGAATGTAAAGCGTTCCTAAGATGGATGATTGCTGGAACAGGAATGTCCGCTTCATGGTGCATGTCCCCCTGCTGTGAGTGACCGAGTGCTTCTGGTTCTAGTACCCTGACTTTTATTTTGGCCATAGGGGCATGTAAATCTGATGTAAACTCAGAGGCTTTGGCCTGTCCTGTGACTTAGAGGGACACTCAGAGTGTAACCTCATAGTAGACAGTGGACCACTCTCACGGTTCTGCGGGTGGCATAGAAAGCAGTGGTGGCAGCATGGCATGTTCTGAGATTGATATAGTGTGAACAAACCTTTTCTAAGAGTCAATGAGAGTGTGGCCTAATGTCTCTCTCATGAAAATTACCTCTGTATTACCAGAACCTTGTGCTGACTTTGTGCATCTTTGTCAAGTGTAAGTGCATGTGTAGACTGCGTATAACATGTACATATTTGGATTAATTATGGATGTTTCTGCTTTCTGTGGCACAAAACGGAGGATAAGGGCAGCTTCCCCAGACAGAGGAAGTGTATTGTCCGTATTCCTATGGCTAGACGGGGTTACCAAGTGAGAAGGATGGAGCAGCCACGGCCCGTGCAGGTACAAGTGGTGGGGCGGTAAGGGGGATTTCGACAGATGATGACGAGGGAAAATTAAATAAATTTCCCTTGTCTGTCGAAATCCCCCCCCCCACCTCGCCCGGCCACAGCGCCTCACCGCTCTTACCTGCACAGGCCGCGGCTGGGATAGAGACAGGCCTATCTTTAGAAATTCATGATGACTTTGCTATCAAACAGCTGCTGTCTAGTTCTCCCTGAGAACTGCCGCTTGTTGGATGGCGAGGTTAAGGGTAGGACCACGGTGTCTATCGTTTCAGGTGAGGACGTTCAATCATCTGCAAAAGATCCTCTCTAACCAGTGTTAGTCCCCTGCATTTCAGCAAAACTCTCTGTGCCGCTGTACGGCAACTAGACCTTCCCCAGCGAAGGGAGACACGCTGACGGATACACATCACAGACTGACACGCAGCACAAGACACAGAATGTTCCCTTCATTTGCCAAACAAATACACAAAAAGATTCACTACAGCACCACTTTTCATCAACACATCGCAACGTCACAATAGCAGGTAAGTGTCATGCTGCAGAAATCATATGCAAGGGATGCTGTGCAAGTACCCATATAACCCTTGAAACGGAAAAAACATAAACCTTGAGGGTGCTAAACAAAACAACTCACTAAAAATGAGCTCATGGTGTCCTAGCATCCTACAGATCATAACATCCAGTTTACTATCACTTGAGAAGACCCTAACCAGTTCAACATACGTGGGTACCAGGCATAAGCAAGCCACATTCTGCATTTTCCAAAACTTGCCTCCCACACCTTGGTGCAAACAATCCCTCCCCACTGGTGCATGTGTCCTCCCTCTCTCAGCCTGTCTGTGCAAGCTGATGAACCCTCACAGTACCATCTTGGAGCCTCACTATTGGTCAGCAGCTCTCGCACAATAGCGTGGGTCATCTCAACACTGCCAGCTTACGGCTGTTACCATAACAACTATGCCTCTTGCTCAGATGATCATAAACCACCTGAATTGTATGTGAAGCCCCAGGGAACAATCACTTTTCCACTTACCTTGCAAACTCTATAACATTTGTGGTTCTATGTGACAGAAATTCCAGCAGAGATGCAAATACAATAATTGTAATTTGACCTCATGTCTATGCACCCTTAAAAATTACTTAGCATGCACAGGGATGTTAAAAGCTTTGAAATAGGTATGCAGGCCTTGCAAGAACACAAACAGCAATTCCACTGTCAGCCAATACGAGCAGGCCTTACAAGAACACAAACAGCAATTCCACTGTCAGCCAATAGGAGCACACAGCAAAATCTAACCTGAGGAACAGCGACTTCAATATGTGAAGGTGGGTTTATTATTTGCACCACAAACACAGTCCAACTCCAACCAAATAAAAAGAATTCCAACCCCTCTTAGAAGAAGACAGTCTATTATGCACCCCCTTCATTTTAAAGGTACAGTGGGCACCACAGACATTACTTTCTCAAAAAAATAATAAAAGAATCGATAGAAATGGAAAGATTGAACCTATCAAGGAAAACAAGCATTCCTGAGCATAATAGTTGTGCATTAAAAAACGAATTCAATCCCACACTCCCACAATGTTGCCCGGAATTTATGTTTATGACTGAATATACCTTTGTAAATAGGGTCCTATGTTTCTATAATTTTTAAAGATATTTTCAGTCCAAGATCCTGTATTTGTTACCGGTGCTATTACAGACCATTTTGGATAAAATGGAGGGCTGCATGTCCATTTTTGTGAGACGGGAACGAAATTATTTCATGCAACAGAGGGATTAACTGAAGGAGAAACCTGTTATTGAAGAAAAAAAAATCAGAAGTGAGCAGCACAATGTACTTTAGCACTGTTTGACAAACAATAAAGTATTTGAGGGTCACAAAAATGAAATAAATGTAGGGCTAAGATAAAAAAGAAATAATAAATTGAAACAACTGTTTTAAAGGTTTAAAAAAAAGGAAGAACGCAAAGTAAGTCTAAAAATATTTGGCGGAATAAAAAAGAAGGCTCCCATTCTGAATGACCTGACAATCCAATTTCAGACAAAACTGGAATACAATTGTCCAGGTATTTCGTGACATATATCTACTTTCTTAGAGATGGTGTGTAGATGGAATACATACCTGCTAAAGGGCCAATAATTCAGGTAAACATGTATTCTCCATTCCAGCTACAAAACCCAGAATGGGCTACTGAAGCTGAATAAATACTATTCGGTATGGTCTTTCTAGGTGCAGTACTACAACACCGTTGTTGTTTATGGCGCATGGCGAGAGACTGAACGAGTCATCATTTGACTACAATGTCATTTAGTATGTTCTGTGCTGACTAAAAATGAATGTATCCTAGAGATTAGATTCCAACGAAAAGCTCTTTTTCACTGGAAATGTCCACAAGTTAATACTTTTTCCTTTCAATTACTTAAGACAGACTCCCCTTGATTGTATTTAATGCGGGTTGAAGGTGGCTGCAGAAGTTTTTGTGTTGGAAACGACCTTTGACGTGCAAGGAGTGCAGTGTGCAAGACAAAGGTTACAAATACCCAAACATCAGGATATGTTTGTGCTAGAATTTAATCCTAGATAGAAAATCATTCCAAAAGTGGATTTTGCCCACTGAGAATGCAGTGCTAACATTTGAGGAGGGGATGAATTGGTGCTCTTACTTCTTAATATGCACTCAATGGATTTACAAAAATGTTGGCATCAACTGAGAGACAGCGGAAGAAGAATCCCTCTTTCACAGAGACATGCTCAGCAGCCACATCCCTCTAGCATATAGCCTGCAATCCCCCTTTTCTCAAACAACCTGCAGCACAGAAGCACAGAACCACCACACTGTGAACCCCACAACCACCACATGGGAATTGAGCATACTTCAATAAAACTGCGTCTCGCTGGAGAAAGTATGGTACATGCTCTACCCAGTTAATGTGTAGCACTTCCCATATGGGTTGTGTCCCCCTTGGGCACTACCGTTATGCAGTTATTTATCGTTTTCTTTCTTGAAATAAACAAGCTTAGATGTCAGTTGTATGGATTTATTCTTCATACATTGTTTTTTGTCCTTCTTTTGTTTATTAATCCATAGTATAAGGACTATTGTTTATCCAATGCATTTCGGGTTATTCAAAGAACCCTTCATCAGGGATTAGTCCTAGGATAAATATTGAATAATATCATGAGGACTGGTGATTCATTCTGTTTTCACTAAAACTAAGTCTTAGCGTCATGCATGAATGCAAAATAGAGCTTAATTTGTTCAAACCATTGTCTCATGTGGTCATTTTTAATGACAAAGCTCAGTGTCAGATTTAAGGTGAAACTTTCCGGTTGAAGGCATTTAGTAACGTGGTGATAATAGAAGTTAGTGGTCGATTTTTGAAAAAAATACGTTAGAGCATTCGTGACTAAAGTTCGTGGTTGTATGGCTAAAGACAAACTTGATTAAAACGGGGTGAATAGTGCCGGGAAATGAAGTTGAAATCGGAGGTTTAAGGTAAAGTTTCAAGCGATTAGGGTGTTTTGTGATGTGAAAACGACTAGTGTTAGTTATTGAAAAAACTCGTTTGAACATTAGTGAGCGGAGTTCGAAAAAAAGTTGTTGTGCTCATGTGACGGTTGAAAGATGCTCTACCCAGAACACCAACGCTACCAGTTACACGGTCTGACTAACAAAATATAGAAATGGAGAGTAAGCTGAGGCAAAACCTAAGTGGCGCAAAAGTGATATGTTGCTGCTATGTAGCTTGGCTCTATGAAAAATTAATGAAAAGCTAACCTGAAAGATGCAATTTCAAAGAAAGCATTCTCTCTAAACCCACCCCTGACTAACCACATGGTTGACAAAACACAGTTAACAATGTTTTGTAATTGTCAAACGATGATGGATGTTAACACAATGGACCTGGAACTATATCCTAGGAAGAAAAATGCTATTCATTTAATTGTTTTGTAAGTATCAAAAGTTGCCAAAACATCCAGCAAAAGCTGACAAATGTTTAATGACGTTTATATTTTTAAATTAAATATTAGATGTTAGACCTGGCATCTTTGGCGTGGTTACCCCTGACTTTTTGCCTCTACCTCCTGTGTTTTTTGATGCTATGCTGGATTTCGTTTTTGCTGGTTTAGATGCTTTGGGCACTTTGCCACTGCTGATCAGTGTCAAAGTGCAAGTGCTCCCTTGGTAAATTGTTGTATTGATTGGTTATCCATGATTGGGATATTTGTTTCACCTGTTAGCCCCTAGTAAAGTGCACTGCGTGTGCCAGGGCTGGTGATTCAAATGCTACTAGTGGGCTGCAGCACTGATTGTGCCACCCACAGGAGTAGCGCTAAAATGATGTCTTAGGCCTGCTTGCAGTGCCTATGTGCAGTCCAGGACTGCCATGTCGACCTGGCCAGTGCACCCACTGACCAGGCCTTATCCTTCCCTTTCTGTACATGTCAGGCATCCCTATGGTGGCCCAAGGTACCCCCCTGGGCTGGGTGCAGTGTATCTGAAAGGTAGGGCATGTACTGAGGTGTGTAACATGCCCTGGTAGTGAATTACAGCCATTTTCGTTTTTCACTGCTGAGAGGCTATCTTGCCCATAGGATAGAATGGGGAAGGCTGTTTACATGCCTATCTTCCCATAAGGGCAAGATAGAAAATCCAAGTTTGGTATCTCTGTGTTCAGAATTTAATTATACATCTTTTTAGCAAGATGGTTTTTAAATTCACTGTGTGGGAATAGCACTTTTTAGAAAGTAGCTATTCTCCTGTTTAACCTTCGTGTGTGCCTGTGTGCTGGTTGGCTGACTGGTGTCAGGTGATGCGCTAGGTGGCTCCAGGAGCCTGGATGAGTCAGCAGCAGGGTGAATAGGGAGATCTGCTTTAGATGGGTGGGAGGAGTAGTTCCTGGGTCTGAATAGGGCTGCCCCTGACAAACACAAAGCTGGCTCCACCCCCTGCTGGCCAGGCTGAGGACTCTGCCTCTGCTGGCACAAAGAAGGCTCCACCTCCTGCTGAGCGTCTAACGACCCTGCCCCTCACTCTGAAAGGAACCAGGTGCTCCAGAGCAGAGCACACCCAGGAACCGGTTTGAGCAGGGGAATCCCCCCACTGGAACACAGAGAGACAAAGACTTGGAGGGGTATAAGAAGAGGACCCCAGACACCTAACACTTTAGATCACTTTGGAACTAAGAAGAAACCTCTGCCAAGGAGAAAGCTGAAAAGGACTGAAGAGGAGAAGACTGCCTGCTTGCTGTTTTGCTTTGCTGCCAAGGAGAGGGGAAGGACTTTGCTGTGTCCCCTTCTTTTGATTCTGATCTCCAAGGGCCTGAGAAGAGCTGGCTCCCTGTTAAGAAGTCCCAGGAACAAAAGGACTTCACCACCAGCTCCCCTGGAACTCTGCTGAGAGAGTTCTGACCTGCCTTGGAGTGCTTTCCCAGTCTTGGGGCCTCAGGAGGTTGTTTTGCTGTGTGTTGGGAGCTGGGAAGCAGAAGCGTGAAAAAGAGCAACTGGCACCCAACGCATCATCCGATTGCATGTCGCAAGAACGAGAGTGCGTGGAAAATTTCATCGCGGCACCATCGCAACACGCAGGGGCCCCGCATCGCCGAGTGCGTCGAGCATCGTCCCGAAGCGTGAAGATTCCTGACATTGCGAGGGTCGTCGCAGAACCAGTTTGCGAGCCGCACCACTGCCGGTGCGTGAAAGTCTCCAGTCATCGGGTGCATCGTCGCAGAGTCCCGTTCCGTGGCGCATCGAGAGTTGCGGCACCGGAAGACAACGCTGCGCCGCGCATCGTGCCACATCGAAGCGTGTCGCATCGAACCTGTGCGTGAAGCTTCCCCCTAAGAAACCTACGCAACGAAGGCCAAAGTCATCGCATCCTCCCCTTACAGATCGGAGCCGGCGCATCCACCTCTGCTGCGTGAAGCAGGGCTGCTGCAAAGCCTCCCCAGGATCTCAGGAGTATCGCATCGCCTTTGCCATCTTCCTTGTTATAGCTTTTGGGAACCTTATCGCAACTACAGGTACTGTTGGGCACGAAAGTGTCGCATTTTGTGCATTGAGAGTCGCATTGTGCAAGACACTGACTTTTACATCCTGGAGTACTTTCTGCAAGCTCTTGAACTATCTTTAAAGTAACCTTTTGAATTATATGTTGGTTTGTCTGTAGTATTTGGTCTTGTGAAGTTTTTAGTAAAGATACCTTATTTTTCTAAAACTGGTGTGGAGTAAATCTGTGGTGTTTTCACTGTGTTACTGTGAGTGTTGGTACAAATACTTTACACATTGCCTTTGATAGCCTAGACTGCTCAGGCCAAGCTACCTAGAGGGTGAGCAGGGGTTATCTTAACAGTGTATCCCCCTTTCCCTGACTAGAAGCAAGGGTCCCTACTTGGACAGTGGTACCTACCCTGCCAACTAGAGACCCCCAGATCTAACATTGGTGGTCAGCGGTGAGGATTGAACTTGTATTTGTACTTGACCCACAGTAATTGGTGTACATCACTAGGAGTGCAGACCAATAGACAACCACATACTATATTTTTTTTTCTCTTGATTCTATTTTTGAGTAACTCTTCAAGAGCATCATGTCTCAGGTGGCAACAAGTGAGAAGGCAGAAGTGGAGTTTTCCATTACGGAGTTGTATTCGTACGGAGTGGTAGCACTCAAGCAATTCTGCAAAGACCGTGGTTGCACCATTAAAAGCGGAGCTAGAAAGGATGAGCTCCAAAAAGTCTTGAAGGCCTGGTGGGAGGCCCAAGAGGAGGATGATGCAGATGAAGAGGATGGTTTTTCTCCCCAAGATCTGCCCGTGGGCAGAACAGTCTCAAGGGCTGGCAGCTCCCATTCCAGTAGGGGGCTCACTCCAGAGGAGTTGGAGGAGAATCAAAGGGTGAGAGACCATGAAATGGAAAAAATGAAAATGGAAATGGAAATGGCAAAGGAGGAGAAAAAGAATGCCCTTGCTTTTGAGGAAAGAAAATTGCTTTTGGCTCATGAGCTGAGCATGAAGGAGCTGGACATCAAGGCCAAGCAGGTGGAGTCCGGTTCAAATGGTGGCAGCGCACAGCCGGTGCAGGGGGGTAAAGTATATATCCCCAAAGATTTAGTGCAGAATTATAACAGGAGTGAGGATATCTATGCCTGGTTCACATCGTATGAGATTGCATTGAGGATGAATGGTGTGCCTGAACAGCATTGGGGGGCGGGCCTGTGGAAACATTTTGAGGCTTCTGGGAGGAGTGCTCTAGAGCCCTTAGAATTAGCAGGTACCATGACCTATCCCAATATGAAGGAGGCCCTATGTCTCAGGTATGGAATTACTCCAGAGCAGTATAGACTGCAGTTTAGGAACTCCAAGAAGAAAGAGTCTGAGACTTGGATGGAGTGTGTGAATCTGTACTCGCAGGCACTGGAAGGTTGGATGAAGGGCAGCAAGGTAACTGATTATAAGGGGTTGTTACATTTAATTAGTTGGGAGCACTTGAGTAGTCTATGTGTTCCAGAGCTGCGCCAGCATCTTTTAGATAGCAAGTTGACGGACCCCATTGAGCTTGCTAAGGAGGCGGACCGCTGGACCAGTACCAGGGTCCACAGAGGAATTGTGGGTACCATTGCCAAAGGTGGGCAGGGTCCCCAGCAGAAGAGTGGGGGGGACAAGGGTAACCAAAAGGAGTTCTCACAAGGGCCCCAAAATAGTTCCCAGGGTAACCAGTCCCAGCCCCCCAAGTCAAAACCCAAACCAACCTGGCCCCCTAAGGTCAGGTCGGATAACAAGGTGTTATCACTGTCAGGAATTGGGTCACAAGTCTCCTGTGTGTCCCAAGAAATCCCAGGCACCCACTGGTGTTCCCACACCGGGTATAGCTAGTGTAGCTTTTGAGGGGGATTTAATTTCTAGCGATTTGGAGGGTTTAGCAGTTATGTCCCTTGTCTCTTTAGGAGACACAGAGATGGTCCAGGAAACCCCTGTCCCTGATAACACTAAGAAGTACAGGCAGTGGGTGACCATCAATGGGAGGAGGGTGGAGGCTCTCAGGGACACTGGAGCCAGTGTGACTACGGTCAGGTGTCAGTGGGTCCCTGAGGAGCTGATCTTTCCAGACGTACTTCACCCAGTAGTGTCAGCTGACAACTCTGTGCGCCTTTGCAAGGTAGCACATGTTCCCTTTGAGTGGGGGGGGGGTCTCAGGTCCTCTCAGAGTTGTTGTGAGTCCATCAATGCCAGTAGACTGTCTGCTAGGTAATGACCTGGAGAGTTCCCCATGGAGGGAGGTGGAACGCCAGGCTCATTTGGAGATGTTGGGTTTGCCTGAGTGGGTCTGTGTGACCACCCGGTCCATGGCAGCCAGACAGGGTTGTGAAGCAGACCTGGAGCCTGAAACAGTGGCCCAGGTCCCTGCCAGAAAGAGGAAGGGCAAGGGGCGTGGTGCGTCCACCCCCACTGTTCCCACGGTCCAGGAAGGAGCAGAACCTACGGGGGATGCCCTGGAGCCTACAGGGGAACAGGTAGCTGAGCTGGGAGACATACCTGAGCTGACCCATTGGCAGCAAGAGGGTGGTCCCTCCAGAGAGGAGTTCTGCCGTGCGCAGAAGACTTGCCCTACTCTTGAAGGTCTGCGGCACCAGGCTGCAGACCAGGCAGCAGGTGCTGATCCGAAGAACTTTTTTCTCTACTGGGAGAATGACTTGTTGTACAGTGAGCCTAGGTTTGCTGAGCCCAGTGGATCACGTACCCTGGTGGTACCCGCAGGGTTCAGAGACTTCCTACTGGGTCTGGCTCACGACGTGCCGCTTGCAGGACATCTCGGGCAGGACAAGACCCGACAAAGGCTTGCCACCCACTTTTACTGGCCCGGGATGAAGACGGACGTCGCTTCCTTTTGTAAATCATGCCAGACTTGCCAGGCAAGTGGCAAGGCTGGAGGAAAATGCAAAGGCCCTCTCCAGCCTTTTCCTGTAGTGAGCACCCCTTTCGAGCGGGTGGGGATAGATATTGTGGGGCCACTGGACCCCAGGACCGCCTTAGGCAACAGGTTCATCCTGGTCCTGGTGGATCATGCCACCCGGTACCCGGAGGCTATCCCTCTCAGGACAACCACAGCCCCGGTGGTGGGCCGTGCATTGATGGGGATCTTTTCCCGTGTGGGTTTCCCCAAAGAGGTGGTATCTGACCGGGGTACCAACTTCATCTCCAGGTATATGAAGTCTCTGTGGGAGGAGTGTGGAGTGACTTATAAGTTCTCCACTCCTTACCACCCTCAAGGAAATGGGTTGGTTGAAAGGTTCAACCGGACCCTGAAGGGCATGATCATGGGGCTGACGGAGCCCATGAGACGGAAGTGGGACGTCTTTTTGCCATGCCTATTATTTGCCTACAGGGAGGTACCACAAAAGTCTCTGGGGTTCAGTCCCTTTGAACTTTTGTACGGGCACCCTGTTAGAGGACCTCTCAGTCTGGTGAAGGAGGGTTGGGAGAAATCCCCTGGGAAAACCCCCCAGGATGTGTTCAGCTATGTGCTGGCCATCCGCAACCAGACACAGCGCTTCCGGGCCATCGCTCAGGCGAACCTGGAAGCCAGCCAGGATGAGATGAAGAGGTGGTATGACCAGCATACCACTCTGATGGAATTTCAACCTGGGCAGATGGTGTGGGTGATGGCGCCAGTGGAGCCTTGCGCGCTCCAAGATTAGTGGACTGGGCCATATGAGGTGGTGGAGCGCAAGAGTGAGGTGACCTACCTGGTCAACTTGCGATCTCCCAGGAACCCCATGAGGGTCCTACACGTGAACCGCCTCAAACCCCATTTTGAGAGGTCTGAAATAACAATGCTACTTGCTACAGATGCAGGGATGGAGGAGGATAGCGATCCTCTTCCTGACCTCCTGGAAGCTAAGGAGCAAGATGGGTCAGTGGATGGAGTGGTCCTCTCGCCCACCCTGACCCCAGAACAGCAGAGGGACTGTCGCCATGTGCTGGGTCAGTTTGCATCTCTGTTCTCCCTGACCCCCGGTATCACCAACTGGTGTGTCCATGACGTGGACACGGGAGATAGCCTGCCTGTGAAACAGAAGTTTTATCGGGTGGCTGACAAGGTCAGGGCCAGCATCAAGAAGGAGGTTTCTAAGATGTTGGAGCTAGGGGTGATTGAGCCCTCCAACAGCCCCTGGGCTAGCCCAGTGGTACTCGTACCGAAAGCTGCTGCGCCAGGTGCCACTCCAGAACTTAGGTTTTGTGTGGACTACCGTGGGCTCAATGCTGTCACGAAGACTGACGCACACCCCATCCCCAGAGCTGATGAGCTCGTGGATCGGTTGGGAGCTGCCAACTACCTCAGTACGTTTGATTTAACTTCTGGGTACTGGCAGATTGCCTTAACTGATGGGGCCAAGGAGAGGTCTGCGTTTTCAACGCCAGAGGGGCACTTCCAGTTCCGTGTCATGCCCTTTGGGTTGAAGAACGCCCCTGCCACATTCCAGAGACTGGTCAACCAGGTACTGTCCGGGCTGGAGCAATTCAGCGCCGCATATCTGGATGACATCGCTGTGTTCAGCTCCACTTGGGAAGAACACTTGCAACACCTCTGCGCAGTGTTGAAGGCTCTGCATAGTGCAGGCCTCACTATCAAGGCCAGTAAGTGCCAGATAGGGCAGGGTTCGGTGGTGTATTTGGGACACCAAGTAGGAAGCGGCCAGGTGGCACCCCTACAAGCCAAGATAGATACCATCCGGGCTTGGGAACCCCCCAAATCCCAGACAGCGGTGAGAGCCTTCTCAGGACTCACCGGGTACTATCGCCGTTTTGTCAAGGGGTATGGCACCATTGTGGCTCCCTTGACAGAACTAACTTCCAAGAAGTTACCGAAGAAAGTGATTTGGACCAGTGCCTGCCAAGAAGCTTTTGATGCCCTGAAGGAGGCCATGTGTACAGCACCTGTACTCAAGGCGCCTGACTTCTCCAAGGAATTCATAGTGCAGACAGACGCTTCTGAGCATGGAGTGGGAGCGGTGCTCTCACAACTAAATGATGAGGACTTGGATCAACCTGTAGCTTTCATTAGTAGGAGGCTACTTCCCAGATAACAGAGGTGGAGTGCGATTGAAAGGGAAGCTTTTGCTGTGGTCTGGGCGCTGAAGAAGCTGAGACCCTACTTGTTTGGGACTCACTTCCGGGTTCAGACGGACCACAGGCCCCTCAGATGGTTGATGCAGATGAGGGGTGAGAATCCTAAGCTGTTGAGGTGGTCCATTTCCCTACAGGGGATGGACTTTACGGTGGAACACCGCCCCGGTACAGAACACGCCAACGCTGATGGTCTGTCCAGGTTTTTCCGCCTTAGCGATGAGAACTCCCAAGAGGGTGGGTAGTTCTCCCCACTTTCAGCTGGAGGGGACACGTGTTAGACCTGGCATCTTTGGCGTGGTTACCCCTGACTTTTTGCCTCTACCTCCTGTGTTTTTTGATGCTAAGCTGGATTTCGTTTTTGCTGGTTTAGATGCTTTGGGCACTTTGCCACTGCTGATCAGTGTCAAAGTGCAAGTGCTCCCTTGGTAAATTGTTGTATTGATTGGTTATCCATGATTGGGATATTTGTTTCACCTGTTAGCCCCTAGTAAAGTGCACTGCGTGTGCCAGGGCTGGTGATTCAAATGCTACTAGTGGGCTGCAGCACTGATTGTGCCACCCACAGGAGTAGCGCTAAAATGATGTCTTAGGCCTGCTTGCAGTGCCTATGTGCAGTCCAGGACTGCCATGTCGACCTGGCCAGTGCACCCACTGACCAGGCCTTATCCTTCCCTTTCTGTACATGTCAGGCATCCCTATGGTGGCCCAAGGTACCCCCCTGGGCTGGGTGCAGTGTATCTGAAAGGTAGGGCATGTACTGAGGTGTGTAACATGCCCTGGTAGTGAATTACAGCCATTTTCGTTTTTCACTGCTGAGAGGCTATCTTGCCCATAGGATAGAATGGGGAAGGCTGTTTACATGCCTATCTTCCCATAAGGGCAAGATAGAAAATCCAAGTTTGGTATCTCTGTGTTCAGAATTTAATTATACATCTTTTTAGCAAGATGGTTTTTAAATTCACTGTGTGGGAATAGCACTTTTTAGAAAGTAGCTATTCTCCTGTTTAACCTTCGTGTGTGCCTGTGTGCTGGTTGGCTGACTGGTGTCAGGTGATGCGCTAGGTGGCTCCAGGAGCCTGGATGAGTCAGCAGCAGGGTGAATAGGGAGATCTGCTTTAGATGGGTGGGAGGAGTAGTCCCTGGGTCTGAATAGGGCTGCCCCTGACAAACACAAAGCTGGCTCCACCCCCTGCTGGCCAGGCTGAGGACTCTGCCTCTGCTGGCACAAAGAAGGCTCCACCTCCTGCTGAGCGTCTAACGACCCTGCCCCTCACTCTGAAAGGAACCAGGTGCTCCAGAGCAGAGCACACCCAGGAACCGGTTTGAGCAGGGGAATCCCCCCACTGGAACACAGAGAGACAAAGACTTGGAGGGGTATAAGAAGAGGACCCCAGACACCTAAAACTTTAGATCACTTTGGAACTAAGAAGAAACCTCTGCCAAGGAGAAAGCTGAAAAGGACTGAAGAGGAGAAGACTGCCTGCTTGCTGTTTTGCTTTGCTGCCAAGGAGAGGGGAAGGACTTTGCTGTGTCCCCTTCTTTTGATTCTGATCTCCAAGGGCCTGAGAAGAGCTGGCTCCCTGTTAAGAAGTCCCAGGAACAAAAGGACTTCACCACCAGCTCCCCTGGAACCCTGCTGAGAGAGTTCTGACCTGCCTTGGAGTGCTTGCCCAGTCTTGGGGCCTCAGGAGGTTGTTTTGCTGTGTTTTGGGAGCTGGGAAGCAGAAGCGTGAAAAAGAGCAACTGGCACCCAACGCATCATCCGATTGCGTGTCGCAAGAACGAGAGTGCGTGGAAAATTTCATCGCGGCACCATCGCAACACGCAGGGTCCCCGCATCGCCGAGTGCGTCGAGCATCGTCCCGAAGCGTGAAGATTCCTGACATTGCGAGGGTCGTCGCAGAACCAGTTTGCGAGCCGCACCACTGCCGGTGCGTGAAAGTCTCCAGTCATCGGGTGCGTCGACGCAGAGTCCCGTTCCGTGGCGCATCGAGAGTTGCGGCACCGGAAGACAACGCTGCGCCGCGCATCGTGCCACATCGAAGCGTGTCGCATCGAACCTGTGCGTGAAGCTTCCCCCTAAGAAACCTACGCAACGAAGGCCAAAGTCATCGCATCCTCCCCTTACAGATCGGAGCCGGCGCATCCACCTCTGCTGCGTGAAGCAGGGCTGCTGCAAAGCCTCCCCAGGATCTCAGGAGTATCGCATCGCCTTAGCCATCTTCCTTGGTATAGCTTTTGGGAACCTTATCGCAACTACAGGTACTGTTGGGCACGAAAGTGTCGCATTTTGTGCATTGAGAGTCGCATTGTGCAAGACACTGACTTTTACATCCTGGAGTACTTTCTGCAAGCTCTTGAACTATCTTTAAAGTAACCTTTTGAATTATATGTTGGTTTGTCTGTAGTATTTGGTCTTGTGAAGTTTTTAGTAAAGATACTTTATTTTTCTAAAACTGCTGTGGAGTAAATCTGTGGTGTTTTCACTGTGTTACTGTGAGTGTTGGTACAAATACTTTACACATTGCCTTTGATAGCCTAGACTGCTCAGGCCAAGCTACCTAGAGGATGAGCAGGGGTTATCTTAACAGTGTATCCCCCTTTACCTGACTAGAAGCAAGGATCCCTACTTGGACAGTGGTACCTACCCTGCCAACTAGAGACCCCCAGATCTAACATTAGACAAAAGCATTAACACAGCTTAGAGAGAAAGCATGGAGGACATAAAGTAGAGGACGTGAAGTAACGAGGAGATGAAGCCAAATCACTAATTTGACACTGGCAAGATCGAAGGCCCCAATTACGAGTCTGGCGGTCCACCGACCGTCAGGCTCTCGAGGGCGCAGCTGTGGCGGTGTCCCAACCTCCTTATTTCAATATGGACAGTGGCAACCCCACAACCCCACCGAGTCACCGGGGAACAGCCGTTTGCTTGCGGTGTTGCGGCAGTCAGGAGGCAGTAATATGCTTGGCGGGACCGCCTCGGTCCTGCCAAGCATATTACAAGTATCCTCTCCGCCATGGTTTGAAAATAGTGGCAGAGAGGAAAGAAAGGGGGCCCTACAGGGTCCCCTGGTGCCCAACACCCTGTAGATGCATAGAGGGGGCACAACATGTGCTTCCCTGTGTGCATACACACCAGTTTCTGCATCTCCAGGACTTTTCAGTCCATGCCGTGCAGGAACTGCTTTCGGTGTTCCCATTGTGGTGCCCATTTTCAGGACACCACCGTGGCAACAACAAAATCAAAGCCCACCAGACAGGAGAAAACTCCTAATCTGGCAGGCGGTCAGATCACGGCTTTGGCGGTGCGGTGGCGGGCGGACTCGGACAGAATCGCCAAAGTTGTAATCGGGCCCTCAATGTCTGACTCTGGCTTGGCCCAAGGCCCACTTGTCCTCTTCAGCCAAAACGAGCCCAACTTTCATATGCCTTTTTCTCAAGACCCAGGTTGTCACCTCATTCTCCAGGCCCCACTACCCCACCGTTTCACTTCCAGCAGCAAAAGAGGTGCAGTCCAGCACTGTGCCTCAATGTGTTAGGATTTTTGATCAACCCTGAGAATGGATTTTCATAGACTGATCATGAGGGCGCCACGGAGTGCTGCGAAAGTGCTTTGAGAGCGATTTTATTGTAGTGCTTCTTCAAAACAAAATTTTGATTGGATGATTTGGAAAACAACTAGTATTACATCCCGCTGAGAGCTCTTATAGACGCCACTTTTTCACAATTAGCTCATCTGAACATCAGCACTCCCTTACTTCCTGGGGGTAGTCGAAAAGGACAAAAAGCCACGAGATGTGTGCGGGACACTAGGAGCTTTGTGAGCAAATGTTTCTGCAGCTGAGCTCTGCACCTCTCCTATGTCTCAGTGAATAGCTGTGAATCCGAGGTGTCTCCAAGACCTTGGTGTCTGCAAGTACATGTATTTCCTTCACTGAGCTATTCCTGAAATCAGTCTCTTTGTCAAATCTGGGAAGCAGGGTTATGGAAACATAAAAAGAGTGTCCTACCTTATATCACTTATCACTTCTTTTCTAAAAAATCTTCTGGTGTCAGCTTGTTTTGACATGAATTTAACACATTGTACTAATTTGGTACCTCACAGAATTAAACATACAGCAAAGTCCCTTCTTGTTAAATGGGAGAGAAAAGGCGATACTATCTTGTGGCTGGATTGCACAATGGATAGCCAGGAAACCTCAATGTAATCCCTGCTTACTCCATCAAAAAGTGTAATTCCAAGCAATAACTTTAAAGCACTGTGCCTCCTTTTCTATGATTGTCACATCTGAGAACACGTTCTAATAACTCCGTTCAGTTTGTTCGTTCCACAAAAATCTTTCTTGTATATGATTAATAGACTTTAAAGTTGCTCCACCTATATTAACAATGTTGACCATAAGTAAGGGGCACGTGGCAACTGACTTGTCTCTTTAGTCACTAATTAGATCATTACCATAGCCAAAGGGGATTAATGAATGCTTCCAAGTTCCTGTTTGGAAATTACCATTTCTAATAACTGAAACCCAAGGCACAGCCAAACACTTCTTAATGTTAGAGCATTACACCTTATTAAGTGTTTATAAATGGGATAAAGTACCCCTGCTGTACATTATAGGGATATCAGAAAGCCAAAGACTGAGTTCTTTTATAAAGTTAGGAACTACGAGGTGACTTGCAATATCCTTATCATGTATGGCTGGGGGTACTTTATTCCTTAAAATACATGGTCACACTGTTACCTTTTCGTATTCATATCATCTGAACACATAAAAAATATTTTTACATTTATGTATTGTTAACAGCACTATTTATCACCCATTATTCAATTCTGTGATAAGACACAATACACCATAAAAAGAAGATATACAGTGTCCCTAATACAAACTCTACAAAAATAGTCATAGTAACAGCCCCATAATTAACACTATTACAAGCAATAAAAACATAAAAGCCCATGATATTCACTGTTCACCAAAAATATATCACTATAAAGCCTTGAATATAAGTGTGAAATGATTTCCATGTTTTATATTGAGGAATGAGTATAGGCAAAGCATTTCTGACATGTTTGATATTTTTGGTGAACTGTAGTCTGTTGTGTTTTTATTGATTGTAAGAGTGTGAAGTATGGGGCAGTTAGTATGACTGTTATGTGTAAAGTGTGTGAAGTGTGTTAGTGAGACTAGAGACCTGCTTTTTATGGTTTAGTATGTCTTCTTCACAGAATTATGGATATGTTGGAATTGAGAAATTATTTGTGAGGCCTGCACAAACAATAAGTCTACATTCGTCCTTCACTGGGAACCAAACACCCCATTGTAGCGCTTGACTCTCAGAGGGTAGCGTTGTAGAGCAGTCTAAGGCTTACTCAAGGGAGGTGGTATGGGCTAGTAATCGCCATTTACAGGTACATAAAAATAACACTCAATAATT
The DNA here is from genome assembly GCF_964204655.1 of Triturus cristatus. NCBI lineage: Eukaryota > Metazoa > Chordata > Amphibia > Caudata > Salamandridae > Triturus > Triturus cristatus. The sequence continues at coordinate 888,322,041 of NC_140594.1, forward strand.
GATTGTCCAGTGCACACTTTTCTTCATAAAAAGGAAGAGTATATTTATTACACACACACACTACTCAATACTATGCATCAATTTACAAATATACATACACTGTTGGAAATACTTTGTGACATTGCATAACATTTCCACCCCTCCCGCAGGGGGGCTAGTACCACCACCCCCCATGTATGCACATCATCTTGCCCCCAAATGCAGTGGTTTGACCATAACCTAGAGTGAGGGCCCTTCCCACTGGCACCATCCCAGTGGTGGCCCACCCCATTATCTCACCAAGCATTTATAATGGGAACACCTGCCATAGTGACACATAACCCTGACTGAGCATCTCATACTGACCATACAGTATATACCCTTGAATCACAGTGGCTGATAGTGTAGGTTGTTCTTGAACTAACGCAGTGGCAAAAATACATGTCTAAGCATCCTTTAGAATGACAGGTACTTATCATATCTGATAACACTTATGATACAATGCAATTAAAGCACCCGAAAAGGAATCACAGTTATAATCACAGGATTCAGCATTTACAACCAGCCTCCCTAGCAGGAATGCCTAGCAGCATAATCACAATTCACTTAGCATTTCTCATACCACATGTAACTTCCAGTCCCCAAAAGAAACATCATGTAAATGCACCACTTGTGCAATTGCATCTCTTCAACTCTAGCGGATGTCTCTCCAAGGTCCCCAGTTCAGCCCTTCATACCTTGGTGCAGTCCCAAACACCCACACCCTGCTACAGGACCACAGTTACAGCCAAAGTTTGGTGTTGAAGCATGGCTGAGCCCTTGAGGGGATGTTTCCTTTAAGTCCCCAGAAACCTAGGGGGGACTTTCCTCTCTTGTGCTGGGGACATCTGTGTTGCTCCTGCAGCTCCCCCTGCACCTTGTCACACCAATGGCGGTTGCCCCGTCCTCCAGGGGCCCCCACACGCAGAAAACAAGCCGGTTTTCTCTGCCGGCCTTCCCAAGCCCAGCAAGGCATTATGGGGCGCGCTTTCTCCAGCACCTGAATATTAGAGCAGCACCTCTCCCGCTGCTCTGGGGAGAGCTACACTGCCTTTGTTGGTAGCCCCACATGGCAACTTCACTTCTTTGGGTGCCCGGTCCTACCTGGGCCTCTCGCGTGCAGGTAGGTTAGAGAGCAGCTCGAGGAGCCCACCCCTGGCTACTCTCGCTGGCTCCTCGACTAGACAGCACCTTTGCATGCTGCCGCAGGAGCTGGCTCTTCATTCTGGTCTGCCTGCTTCTGCGGGCAGACACGGATGATGCCGTCGCTAGGCCCTTACATGGGTGCACACGTGTCTACATGTAACCAGGCCGGTACCCCTTACCCTGGCTGCAGTGCAGCTGCCTTCTCTCACAAGGCGGATACCAGTGAAATCCACATGCAGCCTCTTTCATCATGAGTTCACTGTGGGTGAGTCCCAGCCTATGAGGCTCTCCCACAGTAAAAGTAAAATAATTAGGTGTTCAAAAAGAGAAACATCCGGGTGGCTCAGATGGTCAGAATCACCTTCTAATAGGATGATATATATTTATGTTAAAAATAAAAAAAACATTAAAATCATTTTTTATGTGTCCATAGAATATAAATAAGAAAATGTATTTTAAAAAAAGCACATGATTTGTGATAAAAATGTATGTAAAAGTTAACCTTTTGAGTGTGTGGTATACAAGCAGTGACTGATAGATGTAAATGTTTGATGGTCAGACACAGGATGTTTTTGCTAATTTGCCTTTTCCCTGCCACAGTACCCTGTTGATACAGGGGATCCTTTGTCTTAGTTCACCATCACCTTTCCCACAAACCACTCAAATCCTAGGCACATACCTCTTTCATATGAATGAGAGGGCATGTTTGAAAACATGAATAAAAATATAATCTCTAGTGCAAAATTTTAAACCCATCAAAAAAGCTGTTAGATATTTGTTGCAAAAAAAGATAATAGAAGCAGTTTAATACAAGTTAGTTAAAAAAAAATGAAAGGTGAAGTAGAAACTTGAAGGAAGATTCTAACTTTTCTATAATTACCAAAACAGTGCAAAACATAAACATACTGCTATAAACTTCTCCTTTCTTCCTGTCAACATACAGCTATAAAAACAGAACAGAGGAAAGAAAAGCAATGTTTTGTTATTCATTATGTAACCAGCTGCTTTAACTATGCTCTGTGGTCCACCCTGGCTCAGGCAGCAGGCATTGTGATGTCAGAACTCAACAGTAGAGGTGGAAGGCAAAGCTTCTGATGGCATCCTTATGAAATAAATTCCAATCACCCTATAAAGTAAGGATGCTTTCTCAGACATAATCAGAGATTCGCTCCTCCCAACATCATCATCAAAAAAGGGACCCTTCCAGCTCATGCCATAAAAATTTCAGAAGGTCTAAAGTTGTAACACTTGAGTTCTGACGTCCTTTTTTTATAATCGGAGACTTCGTGCATCCCAATCCCTAATATTAGTAGCTTGCAATGATTCAATTGAACATAAGCAGCTCTTATTACACAAAAGAGGATGGAGCAGAAATCTGGTTAAGTGGCAGAATTGTGTTTAATTGATTGTGAGGCATATTATGGTAGGCTCCGAGATGCCAAAAATAGACTTGGTGTATAATGTTCTCGCTGGAGAACCACTTTACAAATCTTTAACTTGCAGATATGTGTTTTTTCTTTTTCCTTTTCCTTTTAGATAAGTTTGTCACTGAGTAAACATTCACAAAGGAAAAAATCAGTTCTTCACAATACAGCTACACAATGACAACCTGACCAGACTTTAGTACCACATCTCCTGTTTCCAGTAGGACCTATGTTGTTTCAGTCATTAGTATTCAAGATAAAGTTCTTATTGTGAAAACTTCATAAGCACTGCATTACACCTTTACGTGTCTCCTGTCATTACCAATATGACTAGTAGAGAAAGATAGAAGCCACTTTTGTCCAACTTGAAGAGTGCTCCGTGCTGGGTGAAGGGCTTTGTTAAGGATGGTTTGAACGCAGACTCAGACCTACACAGGAGGGGTAGGATGCCGGGAGGCTAGTAAGGCAAACCAGGATCAGTGGTTTATCCTCCTTGTCACCAAATGTCATATTTGTGGTAATGCCGAGACAGGGGTCCCTGCGGAACAAACAATGACACCTTCGGCCAAATGGAATGACCAGATTTCAACGATACTGGCAACACTTCACTGACGGCCCATTGAAGCCACGATTATGTACAAGACAGCTTACATCAGTCACTCACAAGGCCCTAGAAACATCCATTCCACTGCATCTAGCTGACAAACCTAAGTTATCTGGGGGCACTATCCCATCATAGACTGCTGAAACCCTGCTGCTAGACCCTCTGACCTTCAAAAAGGAACAACATGTGGCTTACTCCTCAGCAAGTGCAACCAGAGTATGGAACTCCTCATCTCTGAGCCTTTACACCACTACTTTGAAGGTTATCCTAAAATCGTATCTGAAAGCCCTTCTCTTTCAAAGACATTTGAGGTAAACTCACCTCTCTAGTTCTCACTTCTTTGGTTGAATCTCCTCACTGATTAGTTCCTTAAGGCGTATCTCGCTACCTCAATTTACTAGCCTCCATCTTGTACTGGGCACTATGACTGCTGCAATTTCTAATTCATACCCTACTCTCATGTTTATGGCTTATTTCAACGTACCATCATTTTGGGATAATGTAATATTGTTTCTTATTTAATGCTACTAAAATCTTGGTTTATGCAAACGTATGCCTTATGTAACGATGTATTTCTATTGTAAAGCGCGTTAGCACCACAAATAAATAAAATGGAGCCAGGTCTTCACTTCTGATCAAGCTGCCACCATACACGCGTCCCATTTATTTAAATACATCCTGACGTCACAATGACTGTTCCATTAGCATCCACCTATTACTTTTTCAGACTCTGATTCACTATGATAAATGTTGTTATATTTACAAAACCAGTAAGATTCACATTTTTCGGTAAATTCGTTTTGTTTTGTAGGATCCCTCACACACACTTTCAAGTTTCATGTTGTCAGGGTCAACGAGATCGATATAAAAAACCTGAAACATATTTATGTAATTCCTAATTATTTCCATGATGTGACTGGTGTAAGAATTTAAATGCTCCAATTTAGAAAACTGTAAAAAAATAAATACATAAAAAACAGGTGTTTGCTCTTTAACTTGATTAGTAGCATCAGAGCCAGGCCAGCGGCAGGTGAATTTAAACTGCTTTCTCACAACACGGTTAATGAAAATTATGGATTTTCTTTCTACAGAGGTCTCACTGCAGTCAGATGTAATGGCTCAGTCATGCACCAAAGCTTTACAGGTGCCCTGTGCCTGACGCCCCCATTAAATACCCTATTCAACGCGCTCTTTATAAAATGACTATTGAATATTTAGCGAGTGGGTGCAACAGAAATGTTTTTGTATGGAAAATGGCATTTCAAAATGAGCCCGTGTTGATTTCTCCTTTCTTGAATGGAGGCCTCTGATTGGGTTGGATTAGTAGGTATCGCAGCCTCGCGCTGCCTGCCCCAGTCATTATCCAGCCGCCGCGAGACGCTCATGATTACACGGAGAACTGAACTCCGCTTGATGAATGAGCCTTTTAATCCCATCGCATTCACAGAACAGGAACAGAAGTGTGTGTTGGACCGGAAGTGGCGACTGATGAAAAAGCTTACGGAATTCAATGTCTTTTGGAAAGCGGCTCTGACAGAAAAAATGAGATTGCTTCAAAAATCACCTGTTATACTTTAGATTTGGGTCTTCGAAAAATGCACGGGGGCGTAGCTTGGTAAGTAAGACTGGGGGGGGGGGGGGGTATGAGCTTCAGATTTTCCGACAATCACGCTGCGGATATCATGTTAAATATTACATGAGAGAGAGGGCAAGGGCCAACAATGGAAAGGATAGCGGATTGTGGGGGGGTACTTAAAACACAGTGGGGCTTATTTACATGCCCTTTGCGCCGCTGGTGCGTCACTTCCAATATGGGAAAAAGTGACGTACGGGCGATGCAAGGGGCTTGTAGATAAACCCCAGGGGCAGATTTACAAGCCCCTTGCGCTGCCAGTGCGTCACTTTTTGTGACGCACCAGCAGCGCATTTTTCTACCCCATATTTACAAGGACAGGAAAAGCCATCCTGCGTGGCTTTTCCTGTCCTTGTAAATACGGCCCCTTTATACGCAGCACTTTGTGTGAAAGGGGCGTTCCATGGGTGTGGCTGTGGGTGCTCCCACGCAACACCCATTGAACCAGACACATTTCCAGATTTACAAGAAATCGTAAATCTGGAAATGCGTCTGAATGCTACGCCTCCCCAGGGGAGGTGTAGGGAGGCGCAACGAGGAGAAATTTATTCATTTCTCTAGGTTATTTTTATCCTCTTTCTATGCGTGCTGCAGCACCCATAGAACGAGGAAATCACCTCTGGTGATTATCTGCACATAAACAATCCTTTAAATAAAGGCATTTTACAAGTTCCATGTGTGGTAATGCAGCACACATAGAAGTTGTAAAACGCCATTTCTGCACATAAACAATCTCCCCACGATGCAGGCATCCTTGCACCATGGTGCAAGAGTGCCTGCGTCAGCGCATGGCAGCAGTTTGTGTGCCCGCATAGGGGGAAGCACAGAGATGCAACATATTTTTGTAACTATGTTGCACACCTGTGCTTCCAAACTAATGCAGCGTGGCGCAGCAAAATGACTTGCTGCACCGCACTGCTTTAGTTTATTGTAAATCTGCCCCCCAGTATTTAGTCAAATACTCATGTGTATTTGTTTTTTTGTCTGCATGAGTATTTAAAAATTCCAGGGGACATCCAACAACACCCAAAAGAAGGCTCCTGTACCCAACTATTTGCTGAATGTATCAGGGAGGTGTAACATCCCAAATGCCCCCCCCCCCCAGAAGCTACGCCCTTAAATGAAGATATAATATTGGTGTGGAGCTCTTAACTTTGCTAGGTCGATGCATGAGTAGTTCATTCAGTGCAGGGTTTAGGTCCTGCCAACCAGAGTGCAAGCTGCCCATGAGCTAGGGAGATACAAGTTGTTCTCGGAGGGTCTACTCAGAATTGGGGATTTAACCGGGATTCGGGAATACCATGCCTGGTTCTTGCGGCTATGCTGCTTTCGCTCCAGAATTCAACCTGTGTACTTTGCTTGAAAGAAAGCGATTACGCTCAAGTTACCCAGGTACATGGGTGAGCAGCTCATCTGGTTGAAGATTTTATGGAATATGTTGTCTTGATTTTATAATGTGAAAAAAGAACCACAAGTCCCACAATGTAAAGAAGATTCCTGGACATGAAGAGCTACTTGGACCTGAGAAACTGGTGCATTCTGCACCCCTACAGGACTTGTAAACCTGATGGGGCAGTAAATACCCTTCTCAGCCCCTTCGAGGTGACTGGGCCACTTGTAATGGTAGGCGTAGTGTAATGTGTGAAAGTGTGTTGTGTCAGTTTGCTACTGAAGAGTGCAGGGACACAGGGAGACGCTACGAGCGCAAACGGACGCGTACTCTTGATGAATGTGTGACTACAGAGTCCATCCTCCTCTGGTACCCCTATGATGTCTGTTGAAAAAATAAGTCATTTACAACCATACAAGGAAAAGGTCCTATAAATATGGGCTGTATGGTAACATGAATGTTTATTACTATTTAATTGCACAGACAATTAGCAGTCACAAAAAGCAGGGTAAAAATTAGGTCCTGAGGAAAGCCTACTGACCCTCCATGGGCTATATAAAAGCTGAAACATGTCGACCTAGCAGATGCCTGGGAACATTAATTCCTAAAAGTATCACATAGATCTATTTTAACCTAGCCCTAGATCAAAGAATAACACATTTGTTACAAAGGATTTAAAGGCTATTTTAACACACTCACCCAACCCTGCCTTCACTCACTGCTACCACTCAAAGAGCACCACTCACAAATGTGTCAAGCCCCCCCATTTACGTACAATGTCTGGGTAAGGGTTCAATGATGAAGCATGCCACAGGAGGTACCTGTGGGTGACAACTCAATCAATCAATCAATCAATCAATCAATCAATCAATCAATCAATCAATCAATCACAGCATTTATATAGCGCACTACTCACCCGGAGGGTCTCAAGGCGCTAGGGGAGGGGGGTTCCACTACTGCTCGAACAGCCAGGTCTTGAGCTGCTTCCTGAAGGCGAGGTGGTCCTGGGTCAGGCGGAGGTGGGTCGGGAGGGAGTTCCAAGTCTTGGCGGCCAGGTAGGAGAAGGACCTTCCTCCTGTGGTGGCTCTTCGGATCCGGGGGACGGCGGCGAGGGCGTGGCCGGTCGATCGAAGTTGGCGTGTGGGAGCCTAGAAGTTGAGGCGGCTGTTGAGGTATCCTGGGCCTTGGTTGTGTAGGGCCTTGTGTGCGTGGGTGAGGAGACGGAAGGTGATTCTCTTGTTGACCGGGAGCCAGTGCAGATCTCTCAGGTGTCCGGAGATGTGGCTGCGACGGGGGATGTCCAGGATGAGTCGTGCTGAGGCGTTCTGGATTCGCTGGAGTCTCTTCTGGAGTTTGGCGGTGGTTCCGGCGTAGAGGGAGTTGCCGTAGTCCAGACGGCTGGTGACGAGGGCCTGGGTGACCGTCTTCCTGGTCTCGGTGGGGATCCACCGGAAGATCTTACGTAGCATGCGCAGGATGTTGAAGCATGACAAGGAGACGGCGTTGACTTGTCTGGTCATGGAGAGGGAGGAGTCCAGGATGAAGCCCAGGTTGCGTGCGTGGTCTGTTGGTTTGGGTGCGCTGCCCAGGGCGGGGGGCCACCAGGAGTCGTCCCAGGCGGAGGGTGAAGAACCCAGGATGAGGACTTCCGTCTTGACAACTATATATTATATATATATACATATATATATATATATATATATAGAGAGAGAGAGAGAGAGAGAGAGAGAGAGAGAGAGAGAGAGAGAGAGAGAGAGAGAGAGAGAGAGAGAGAGAGAGAGAGAGAGAGAGAGGAGAGAGAGAGAGAGTCACGATTAACTGGGGCTTCCCTCTCCTTGTGCTAATGCATATTAAGATAGGGTAGCCAAAGGTATACCCTTATCATATATGTCTCACTCCTCTTCGGTGTATAAAGATTACCAGTAAGTAACCGGGACATTCCTTCCTGTGGGACAATGATGGACACTTCCACCTAAGAAGTGCTAACCCAATTTCCTGCCTCCTTGTGACTCAAACTTGTTTCCACCCAAAGCGTATTAGGAGGCGACTTGTACTATGGGCCTTAGACTTTAAGAATGAAGATTTCCAGTCATTGGCCAGTCCTTTCTATGTGCAACACATGGGGGTATATTTACTAACATCATTTTGCCCTACACTCGCCGGCCTCCATATTTTATACTAAATGCTTGCTACAAATCTACACCATCGTGTTGAAGATTCTGCGGCTACAATAACAAAATATGTTCTTTGAGAGTTGATCCACCACACTTTCAAAATAGGTGCCCCTCCTATGAAGCACAACTAAAGATGCTCCAAACACATAAAACATTGCTGCATTCTATTATTTACTCCAGAAATGTGTTTTAACTACTCATCGTTACATAGATTTATGATGAAATGATTCTCTATTTTACTAAAATGATTCTATATAGGGTGTGCTTCTGGTTGTCAGTCACCTAATCACATTAAGTCATGTGCATTACCACCCTTTATATTTTTTGTTTCTATCTATTTGAGATATTATCCTTTTTCACCTGGCATCTCTTCCTTTCCTCTAGGGGTACTTGACATGCTATTTATCATGGATTTCTTGAAACTCATAGCAAAGCAGACTTTGCTTTGACCACTATGGGTTACATTGGCCCAATACAAACCTTCCCTGTGCACCTGTGGAAAAAGCAATTTTCAATAGTACATTTAAGGAATTTACTGATTATAAATTGAACTATTTGGAAAAGTGACCAATGTGGCAGATTTTCAACCATCAAAAATTCATAACTTTTGGGGAGTTCACAAACATTTTGCAGGTAGTTTCAGACACTAGAATATATATACATCTACTCCTGTTCAAGGTAGTATTAATGGCATTTCCAGAGTAGGCAATACATCCCAGGTACATTTCCCGGGATGATAAATAACTAAATGCCCCTTCACTCTAGGGTTTTTCTGTGCATCCAAGAATTGCAGTCTTGTTTATTCCACATATTGTTTAAGGGACTACAAGTCCCAGAATGCAAAGAAAACCTGGGCAGGAAATGCTAGTCATACATGGTCGTGCAACTTTGGGCAAAGGGAAGGGAACATCCCCTTGCTTAAGGGGGGTGTCATGAAGTGCCTTATCCACTGCAAATAATTTCTCTCACAAAAAAAAATGGAAATCAAACGCATGTTTCCACCTTGTTTACTCACATGGATTTTCAGTTTAGTGTAAAGTCTGCATGAGTACATTTTGCAAAGTAGAAGTACTCTGCTAAATCTACGACTGGCAGACACTCCCAGGAGTTCTCCTGGGATTATTTGCTGGAAATCTATTCCAAAGTATCAGTGAACCTACAGAGGGGACCTCCAATTTTTTGCCAGCTTATTTTATGAATTTGGACCATAGGTGTTGGCAAATTTTGAAGGTTTAGCATGTCAGTGATCTGGTAAAAAACCATATCAACCAAAAAACGCCTGCAAAACGTCACATTTAAAAAAATGATCAAATAAATATAAAAATCATGTTTCTGCTGTTGGTTACCGTTTTAACGAGGGTCTTAGGACAAGATGTATCAAAGCAGTTTCGCCCATTCTGTGTCTATGAGAAAATGTGTTCAAACATCTGGCCCTAAATGATTTCCCCCATGTGTATAAGACCGTGTTTACAGTATTATAATCATGTAGATAGGTGTGTACAAACACAATGGTCTGAAACATATGTGTGTGTATTTACAAAGTCCTCTTCACAAATTCATTCATTCAATTTTTGAAGAAATGTTTTGTGCTTTGCAAAATGTGAAGCTAGCAATGTTTTTCAAAACAAAAAGGTAAATATTGCATTTTAGAGGTGAAAGTCTTTTCTGTTGCTTCAAAGGGCTATGCAGGACATAGGGTGAACTGCCAGCACTCGACAGGTTTCCACCTTCCTGTTCCAGGCTGCACCTATGAACAGAGTGTCACCTCTAAACCTTGAAGCCGTTGCTCCCCCGTCACCATCAGAAGGCTCCTTGGCCCTTCCTTCCATCTATCTACTTCCTCTCGACACACCTCTTACCCTCAGGGCAGGGGGCTTGCAGCTTGTTTTCTCAGGTTTTCCTGGTGCAGGGAGTGATTCCTACAGGACATCCTGGGCCAAGAAATCTGAGGGTTTTTTTTGGTGGGGGGGCTGGGGGGGGGGAAGTGTTTGCATTTTTTTGTACCGCAAACTTGACCTGCAGGGACTGGCGCTTTTTACATGAGCACCAGTTACATTACACAAGGATACTTTTCGTTTTTTTAGGCACTGGGAGATTAAGTGATTTGCCCAGAGTCACAGGATGTTGACCCGAAGACGAGACTCGAAACTGGTTCCCCAGCTCCCCTGTCGGCAGGTTTACACCACATCCTCTCCTGTTGCTCATATGGCTTGATTTGGTTTTGCCTCACCTCAGGTGAAGTTATCTACACTTTGGAAACTTTTATTAACAAAACAAACCGGTTTCCAAATATTCAGTCGCGCCCTTATGCAAGCATAAGCGAACCCTTACCCCGAACAAATCCTACCAAGGAGACATTCCCCCCCCCCCCCCTTGCTCTTGTGTGCTTTCTGAAAGTTCAAGCCCTACACCAGAAAACATGAGAATCACACCTGTTGCACTGTCTTTGTGTGCCTCACTGTGGGTTGAAGATCCAAGATCTAAGATTGAATTTTCATGAGGTAAAGTATTTTGAGGCCATTGCATATATACAAATAATGTTATTGACGTCAGAGGTTTACAGTGGCAGGCTTGTTAAGAAGATTTTCTGATTTGCACAGATCTCCAGTAATTGATTATTAACACTGACCTTGCAGATTAGCAGGTGGGAGCAGTTAGGTGGGATCGGATTTACTACGTTATTTAAACTCTTTCATTTAATTTAAATACCAATGTACAGAAAGTAATATTCCTGGGATTGGGATTGTTGACTTGCCCACGTGTCATACACACTGTATTCTTAATCCCTGAAAAATGAAATCAGCTCTTGTCCTCGGCTTACCTTCTAGTGCTATTACCGCACATTCCAAACAAAGAGTCATTATCCACAAACCCAGGACTGCGGGTGTGGGATTATCATAGAAAAAAGTTCAACAGACAGGCAAGCAGTCAAGGATGTTGGCAGGAAAACAAATAGACAGACAGACGGATGGACGGGCGGGCGGATAGATAGGTAGGTAGATAGATAGATAGATAGATAGATAGATAGATAGATAGATAGATAGATAGATAGATAGATAGATAGATAGATAGATAGATAGATAGATAGATAGATAGATAGATAGATAGATAGATAGATAGATAGATAGATAGATAGATAGATAGATAGATAGATAGATAGATAGATAGATAGATAGATAGATAGATAGATAGATAGATAGATAGATAGATAGATAGATAGATAGATAGATAGATAGATAGATAGATAGATAGATAGATAGATAGATAGATAGATAGATAGATAGATAGATAGATAGATAGATGGATGGATGGATGGATGGATGGATGGATGGATGGATGGATGGATGGATGGATGGATGGATGGATGGATGGATGGATGGATGGATGGATGGATGGATGGATGGATGGATGGATGGATGGATAGATAGATAGATAGATAGATAGATAGATAGATAGATAGATAGATAGATGCATGAATAGAAATATGGATTTGCAGACAAAAAGTTGGATGGATGCATGCATGAATATATGGTTTAAACAGTAATAATGTTCTATTTTTTCACCATCTTTACATTTTGATCACATTATTGAAAATGATTGCGTCATTGACTGTTGGGACTGGAATGCTGCCTGCATGGTAAATGGCGTGTACACCTACCATGAATGCCCAAGAGCATGTGAAACTAGTATCAGATTATGGCGTTGTCCTGTAACAACACTATTCAAGTGTATGCACAGAGGCCTACTCCTATCCCTTGTAAGAAGTGCAGAACCTATTTGTTTGTTGTTGCAGATTTATATATAGTGCGAATTCGACCTGAAGGTATTGGATTGCATTACATGAGCACCAGTTACGTTACACAAGGACACATTCAGTTTTTGGTAGCCACTAGGACATTAATTGATTTGCCCAGAATCACAGGATGTGGAGCCGACGCCGAGACTCGAACCTGGTTCCCCAGCTCCAAAGTTGGCGTCTTCTGCCATGAGGATCTCGAGGAAAGCACTAAGTGTGCCTTTATACCTGGTGAAGGACTACTGTTTGTGTCCTTGGTTTTGTCACATAACTGAATGGTGACAGCCCACCACATTTCGTTAACCATCAGGTGACCAGATCTTTACTTCTGTGTAATGACACCACTTGTGTAAAGTTCTGCTGAATGTGAACCCTTGATTCCTGCACTGGCATTCCAGCTGTGTGTTGAATGTGTGAATTTGGAGTGGATGTGTAACACATTTGTGGTAGAGGAGAGGAACTCTGTGTGGGTTGGAAGTCTGAGTACCGGGAGCAACAGGATTCATTTTGGAGAGGCCCCATTTTAGAATGGCACAAGATGGAGGGTGGAAACTGTTTCCCCAGCTTAGAGCCAGCATCATGGCTACCTCCTGTGAGAGTCATCACCTTGCGCAGAGGCTGTATCTGAGGAGCAGCCCCAAAATGACATTTAAAAGAGAACCAACCTAAACCATGTCTGAGACTTTAGACAGTGGCTCCACAACCAATATGTGGTTGGACCTAAACCACCCCACGTTATTCCAGTTTCAAGGAAGGGAGTGCTTTGCCAAGTACTCCAATAGCTGCTGCATGACCAGGGCTGATGTAGGCACAACTGCTAGTTCTCCAGGGATGAGGGGAACATGACCTGAGCTCTGCAACTTGCTATTAAGGCTGAGAGTCTGCCTAGAGCCTAGAAGCCTGCATTCTGCTCAGAGAGGGAAGGTGAGTGTCTGGCTAAGTAGAAGGGGAAACTTTCAAGGAGGAGAAGCCCCTCATGATCTCAACACGTGAAACACTCACAAGTATCCAACTATCGTTAGGGAGCAAATGAGGTGTTGAGTCAAATTGTGTTGGGACCCCTAGGCCCCCAGTGCATTTTCTGTAGTGAGCTACGTGAACAAGCTTCATATTAAAATGTTATTGTGCTGACATTTCTGGCGCAGGCTCGGAACATCTGGTGCTGCTGCTGCTGACTGCCTAAGATGTTTACCTAGCACGCATCTGCATCAGCTCTGAGGCTGTAACCACTTAAAAACAAGACCCTGCCAACACTAGCTTGGAGACCTCAACTGGTGGCCGAGCATCCACTGGACCAGCCCACAGGCCGCAGTGGCTGAAGGCTTGGGTGCGCCTCCACCAGCCCAATGGATGCAACTGCCAAAGATGAGCGCTGACTGGGTAGGCCTAATGCACTGTTCAACATCCGTGGCCCAGGGAAGAGCGAGATCGCTATCCATAGTCCTCCTTCACTTGTGCTGATCTAGAGCGTGCTGACTACACTATTCAGTACTACTGATCCACAGTGCTTTTGAGCAAGTAATGAGAAGTTGACCTCCCATGAACTGAGAGGCAGGGCCCATTTCACACAATGGTGAATCCTGCTCCTGGGACGCTAAACTTTGCCAGTGCAAACTCTGTGGGAACAAACACTACAAAACTGATCTAAGAACTATCCGCTGATAATGATCTGCACCTGTGCCTACGCAATACCTATGCCCATCTTTTGTCTAAATTACCAAAGACGATAGGAATTACCCAGCGGGGAGAAGGCACCGTATAGGGTAACACACTTCACTAGAAGTCATAGGCGAGGTTGCAATCCTGTAACTGAACCATTTTGTAAGTGTATTGTATTTCACTTTGCTGTGAGATTAAAGTACTTTCATTTGAATAAAAGGTAAGCACAGGGCTGAACAATACGTCGTTGTTACTGTTGGTTGGCAGTTGAGTTTTCTGCGCTCTTGTCGTCTTCCTCGCCTGCCCCTACCTCCCTGGAAGTCTACTCTAAGGGTCAAGTGCAGGAGGGGTATGCTTGTCCCCATTTGCAGTCATAGTAGGACGTACCCCACAACACCAGCGGCGACCGCCACAATTGGGACCCAGAAGTCCCTGTCTGCCTTGTGGACCACAGAAGGACAAGGACCAATATTTTTGTTCTGTACTGATTTAAAAAATGGCTATTAAAAAGATTTATTCAGTTGTTGTCACTATTACAGTCAAATTGGACTACTTGCAAATATATTGAATTGAGGTTCATTCTCAAGGGCACCTTCCTGCACAAAAACAATCCTGAAAGGTATTGTCCTCCTTTTACGGGTGCTGCAAAATGCAGCACACATAGAAAGGGGAAAAACGAGGCGAAATAAAGATATTTCTCCCCATTACACCTCACCTGGGGAGGAGTAGCATTTTTGCGCATTCCCATGTCTACCTCTAATGGTAACTCTGGGAATGTGACAAAATCCATGGCTCGATACGTGGGAACACCCACGCTCCACCCATGGAACACCTCCCTGCAGCAGAGTATCGCAAGGAAGCAATTTGCACTGCTTTGAGTTATTCTACGTTTATCAAGTCATGCAGGGCCATGCAAGGTGGCCTTGCGTGGCTAGATAAATCTCTCTTAGGTTTTACGTCGCCCTTGCGCCCCCTTGCGTGGCGCAAAGGCGACGCAAAAGCTTGATAAGTATGCCCGTAATAGTCATCACCCCCACTGATTCTGTATCCACTTGATCCAAATATTTTAAAATTAAGAATTCAGTTCCAAAGTTTTAAAAGATTTAGAACTACAAGAATGCATTCTGGTGAATCACAGTTTTTGATTTTTTGCTAAATAATAATAGTAGACTACTACATGATTACAATAGCATTTTCCCACACACAGGCTTCTTCCTACCTGTAGGGCATTCCAGTGGTGATGCCCACAGTGTGCTCGTAGGAGAGCTCAAAGGCGCTCAGGTACCAGTTCATCTCCATCTCCCGCATGAGTCCAAACCTGCGGCCCCTCTGTGGCGCCTGTCCCGCCATGCTGTGCCTCTTGCCTTTGCCATTGTCCGAGAGGCCCTTCAGAAACTTGTCCCTACTGCTGAGGGAAACAACCGAATATTTCCGCATCTTTGCATTGTCGTCGATAGGAATTTTGTTCGCCGCACCCGCAGGCCCAGTCCGCGCAGCAAACATCGTGTCTCTTCCGCCCGAGGAGGCGACACCATCCGGAGCTCCGTCTCCGTCTTTAAGACATCTGAACCGGGTTGGTGCTGCCTCGAATTTCCCCTATAACCTCAGCCAGGCCACAGACTCGCAACTTGATCCCCGCGTCCAGTGTCTGAGAGGGTGAAGGGCCGCAGAATTGTCTCTGACGCAACTGAGAGCGCCTCCTGCCTGTCACAATATAACTGTGAGGGCGCGCGGCAGAACCCCTCTTTTAAACATTTATCAGAGCATTCCCCCTATAAAGTACCAGGACTTTCTCCCCACCTCTTGCATGTTTGTCCACAGCAGGCGGCAGTTCGAATGTTTCTCTGCTTTCGTATGTAGGTCAAAGGAGGCTTTGGAACGCGTGGCAACAACAGACATTAACGTTTTGTTTTATTTTATTTTAACATCCGGAAAGCGTCCTATTTAAAAGAAATAGATAATGCTTTTAATGAATCTAAGCAGATTATGGGACCACTGTAATCAGTGTGGAGAGTTTGTACTGTGTTCCCATTTTTATTGGTACTTGTATGTTTGTGGTAAAAGGTAAAATCAAGTACAGGGATGGCATTAAAACGCATTATAAGAAAAAAATCGGCATTTGCAACGAATTCTTAGCTGGTATGAATCAAAACATGTGTGTTTAAAAATGCGAATTATTTTGCTAGAAAGGCATTTGCTTTGAAAATTCTGTTCCTATATTAGCAGTACATCGACATTGCACAAGTTGCGCACTGTTGGATTCCATTAAGAAATGTAGTGACTCTGAAAAATGTCTAACATATAAAAAAGAAAATGTGTACACATACAAATGTACCTCGACAGTTTGCAGTTGTGAAACCTACAAGTGTCTGTTATCAGTGTTATAATGTACAATGTGAAATTCCATATTTCATATTTGTATCAGTTTTTTACACTTGTGATCTTTTCTTTTTTTATAATTACAGCTCACCTCTTATTCCTCATCACAAACCAAACAGCAAAACAATATTTTATAGGTGACTCTCTATTATTTCTGAGCAAAAGGGACAACGCGCGCTGAGTTGGAAGTCTAGAAGTCTCACCTAACAGTCTGCTGTCCAGGAGGATTTGTTTCACACTCAAGTGTGGATTTGTGTCATTTAGATACAACTGTCTGGAGCCTGGTGAGCTACTGTAACACCAGACGACTTATCAAAAATGCACAAGATTCCATCGAGCGTGACTTCCTTCCCAGAAAGTCAATCTCTCGCTCCTTTTAAACATTTATTTGTGGTTTCTCCATCCACTAAGGTGTAACATTTTGTAACTCGGACAACTATATACGCTTACATTGAGTAGAGCTCGAGACAACCATAAAGAGATTTTATTTATTGACCACATGCTCATTTTTAACTTCAGTTCCAAATAATTCCTTCATGTAGACTTTCTGCAGGGTGGTTGCTTGTAAAATGGTGGTTTGTTTCACACGTAGGACAACCTGCCTGTAGGTATTCGTGGAAGTGTATGTTGATCTATGAAGACCTCAGCAGGTGCATTGTAGGCTGGGAACCAGGTGAAACACAAGTTTGCAGATCTAAAATTTGGAATACCTAGTTTGTACTTCAGAAAGCAAGATTGATGTAATGTTTTGTGACTGCCTGGTGGTGGTTTTGTGTCCTGATTTGATTTGGTGATCAATCATGCATGAATGTAAATCACAAGAAAATAAGCATAGTTTGGAGTTAGTTCAGTTTGAACGAACCTTTGGCCACTGTCCTTGAAGATGCCCTGAGGGGCCCTACAAAGACTCGCATCTTTGGGAGACACCAGACTAAAGGGGAGTCATTTTGATGGTTGGCGGTATGCTGCCTGGCAAGAAGGACCAAGGGCCAGATGTACAGCCGTTTTTTGTGGTCACAAAGGGCTATTTAGCCCTTTTGCAACCGCAAAAAACGTATGGGCAATGTACTAACCCTATTAGCGACTCGCAAAATAGGGTCAGCGACTCGCTATTAGGAAGGGGCGTGCCAAGGGCATCCCTTCATAATAGCGAGTGAAAATTCCATGTATGAGTGTTTTGTGGTCGCAAAAAACTCAAGTAGGTGGTAAACCATTTGCAAACAGGAAGGGGTCCCGAGGGGACCCCTTCCCTTTTGTGAATGGGTGCGCACATATTTTTGAAGAGCAGGCAGTGGTCCCAGGGACTACTGCCTGCCCTTAAAAAATGAAACTGAAAAGTTTCATTTTTCTTTTTTAAATGCGTCCCATTTTCCTTTAAAGAAATCGGGCTGCATTTAAAATAAAAAACTGCTTTAATGAAAAAGCTGTCCCAGACATGGTTGTCTGCTGACCTCAGCAGGCCACCATTTCTTGGAGTGCTGGCCATTCCCAATGGGGTCACAAATTGAGACAGCCTTATTAATATTCATGAGGCATGCGTAAGCCATTTGAACTATCTGGGATTGGTCCCGGGCCTTAAAATGTTTCTGCAAAGTGATTAAAGTGTGTTAGAGGAGTGTCGGAGAGACCTATTTTGGGTACAAAAATGAGTTATATATCACTTTTTGCTTTCACACTTTGGGAATCTGCTAAGCCGTCATGAAGCTCAGCGCGGCCCCCCATGTAAGTCCACAACAGGTCCTCAAAATATGATGCACTTTGAAAATAAATAAAAAAATCCTTTCAGACCCACTCAGACACCCAAACAAGTACTCTCACCAATTCACAAACCTGCCCAGGTAGGCATGCACCCACTCACAGACGTTCACACAACAAATCACAGACTTACTCAGACACTCACATACCCACTCAGACACTCACAAACCCACTCACAGATCCACTCTGACAAGCACACACCCACTCGCAGACCCACTCAGACACTCGTGCACACACTCACAGACCCACTCAGACAGTCACACACCCACTCAGACACTCACACACCCACTCACAGACCCACTCAGACACTCACATACCCAATCATACACTCAGATACTTATGCACTCATTCACAGACCTGCTCAGACACTCACACACCCACTCAGACACCCACTCACAGTCCAACTCAGACACTCACTCATACACTCACAGGCTGACTCTGATGCTCACACAACCATTCACACTCACACACGCACTCACAAACCCACTCAGACACTCACACACTCATTCTTAGGCCCACTCAGACACTTATCCACCCACTCACAGATCCACTCAGAGACCCACTCAAGTTCCACTCAGACACTAACACACCCAGCCACTCTCAGACCAACTCAGACAGTCACCCACCCACCTACAGTCCCACTCAGACACTCACACACCCATTCACAGACCTACTTAGATACTCACACACCCACTCATAGGCCCACTCGAACACTGTCACACCCTCTCACAGACCCACTCAGACACTCACACACCCACTCAAAGACTCATTTAGACACTCACACACCCATTCACATACCTACTCAGACACTCACACCCACTCACAGACCCACTCAGACACATACCCACTCACAGACCCACTCAGACACATACACACTAACAGTCCAACTCAGAAATCTCACACCAACTCACAGACCCACAGAGACACTCTCACATCCAGTCAAAGACCCACTCAAATACTTTCACACTCACTCACAGATCCAATCAGACACACACACCCACTCAAAGACCAACTCAGACACTCACACACCTACTCACAGATCCACTCGGACACTCTCACACCCACTTGCAGACCCATTCTTACTCACACACCCACTCACAGATCCACTCAGACTCTCTCACACCCACTCAGACACTCTCATGCCCACTCAGACACCCACTCACATACCAATGTAGGCAGTCACATACACACTCATAGTCCCACACAGGCACTCACACACCCACTCACAGACACAAACAGGCACTCACACACCTACTCAGAGACCCACACACACAGTCATACATCCACTCACAGACCTGTACAAGTGAATTTTAAATGTGCTGCTTTGTATTGATCATGTGCTTTTGGCTTTTGGAACCGCGTGGGATCCATGGAGTCGAGCAAGCATTTCAAAAGAAGGTTTTAAAAAGAAAATGAACCAGTGTTTGGGAGAAAGTGCGGCTATAAAAAGAAACTTCGTGGGTAGATGATAACTACACATAAAACATGATGCAGTCCTTCAAGTTGTTAACGATCACCCAGTTGCCTTTATCTGTGAAAGGAACAGCATCATTTCTATATATATTTTTCATATCAAAACGTAAATTGTTGTGGCATATGAAGCCTATGTATTGGTCTCTGAGGAATGCAGAAACAGTTTAATTCACATGTTTCCTGGATTTGTCTATCTGTGGACAGAATTTGTTTGACCACTTCCCCTTTTGCCTTTGGCAAATGCTGAAGAACACCAAGGCAGTGTGTGGGGAAAAGTGCTATTAGTTTACCAAAGGTATACTTCAATATTATTTCCAATCCAACCCCAGTAGGTGTGCCTAGGTCATTGTCGCCACAGTGCACAAACATGAGGTCTGGATGTTGGCAATCTGCAATGCTTTCAACCAAAGGCAGCAATTGATGCCACTTTAATCTTCTCTGGCCAAACCAAGTGATGTCTACATTAGGAAGCCCAAGTCCCTATCAATGCCACTCTTTCTAGCACTCTCTCTGGCCCAAAACACAAAAAGAAGGCCCACAATCAACACTCTAACCATTTTGGAGGTAAACTGGTGTAGAAGGCTGTAGCTGAATGAGATAGTTTTCAAACTGAAAGAAAGTTCAAATGGGGGACAGCACCTAAATTAAAAAAAACATATTTGATTGGATGCTGTAAATATATGCAAGTAGCTTAAAGTAGATAGTGATTTTGAGAAAAAAGTAATTACTTCAGTGATTGTCTCTGGACATTTAAAAAAAAACAAGTTATGCTGTTTGGGATACGCTTATAATTCTAAACAGTCAACCACACCTGCTACAGTTCAATTTGAAGGTAGTATGGTGCACAGAGAGAGGGTTCTGAACCTTTGACCTACTGCTAGCAATCAATGTTCTAAACATGGTTACCAATGACATGGAGCCAAAAGTGCTGGGGGGGAGTGATGGAAAAAGAGTAGATTGTAAATTGAGAAGCAGAGTGGTATGGAATTATTGCTCATTAGGGAATGTTTGGGTTGCAATTTAGTATTTTTTGCATAGTAAAGTATAAATGGCATGCTTTAACTGAAGATTGTTAAGAGGGTGTACAGGCTGCCGTGTGGTATCTCGAATCTAATATGGTGTTACACGGGAGGGTCGCACTGAGCACCACATTCGCAAATTCGCTCAAAGCCATTACCAAATTGGGCTTCTCAACAGTAGTCTTACTAAGGGTACAAAACAGCAACTATTCAGAAGTGGTATAACAAAAGTTAAATTTGAAAGGATGGTTGTGATGTGCTATCAACATCAGTATCACTGAAGGCAGAGTGGGAAAGGTTGGCATTGATGGTTCCTATGTATTGAGAGTATTTTACCATTCCTGTTCAATTGACTTCAGATTATCACCGATAAAAGTTTCTAAGTGAAACTGAGAGAAATAAAGGAGAACACCAAAGGCATTTCACAAGTATGTCAATTGGGGTGTACTTTTAAAAAGAATATGTATATAAAAAGATATGAGTGTATATAAGGTACTATAACATATATAGGTTACACATAACAGTAAAGGAAAACAAAAGGG
The DNA here is from genome assembly GCF_964204655.1 of Triturus cristatus. NCBI lineage: Eukaryota > Metazoa > Chordata > Amphibia > Caudata > Salamandridae > Triturus > Triturus cristatus. Next base: position 888,343,053 of record NC_140594.1, read on the forward strand.
AGGGTAGATGATGATATTAAGGAAAGCCATAATCAGAAGCAAAGGAGGAATCAAAATGTCTGTAGAGAAAATATAGTTATTTTATTAAGCTCTGATGAATAAATGTGTTTGGAAGTAGATGTGGGTGATTGATTACACTATATAATTTGAAAATATATGATTTGCACCCATACACAAATGGACCCTGACATACTGACACTGACACACTGAGAGGGACATCAATAAAATCATTGACAGAACCATTTATTTACTTACACATCTAGTTACATACACTTTATCACGGGTATATAGGCACTGTCATATCATCTCACAAACGCATACGGTTTTTCATGTACTGAGTACTCATTCATTTAGAGAGAAATTGACAGACATTCACCCAGTTATAAATGTAGTTGCCTCTCTACACAGCCACTCATATTCCTATTTCCAATGCCATACAGTTACTCGCACACCCAGTGAGACCGCAACAGAGGCCATCACACCTCAATCACACAGTTACGTACCCCGATACTCACTAACACAGCCAGTAAGAAATACAAAGAGGTCCTTAGATACACATTTATAGACCCACATAGTTAGTAAAAGAGCCAGTTATATGCTGAGATAGTCACTTTCATATCCAATGAAAAACCCACAGAAGGACTGATACACTCATTCAGATATGCACTGAAGAACTGACACTACCAAATCACCCATCCAAACAAGTAGGCCTTTAAACATGCCTTGAGCCTGGTACTGCAGAGCCTGTGTGTGCAGTTTTACTGCTAGGCCGATTTGGCATATAACACCCCTTGGTAAGCCTTAAAGTATCCTTCAAGTACATATAATTCATCTCTAAATTAGGCCGTAGGTAGGCAAACGGGCAGGGTGCTAAATACTAAAAAGATAATAGATGTACATCCAGTTATTCATCCAGTCTCCAACCCACACTGTGACTCACTTACCTATGTACAAAATTATAGAACGACTCACATACCCAGTTAGACATCGACAGAGGGAGTTACACATTCACTCACACAACTACACAGAACTTATGCATCCAGTAGTAACTGAGCCAGTCGCACACACAGTTACATACCCCGAAACTCATTAAGACAGCCTGTAAGTACCCCATACAGCATCTTACAAACAGATAGACAGATCCATGGAGTTAATAAGAGAGTTAGTCAAATGCTGATATAGTTACTTACATATCTAATGACACACCCACAGTAGGACTGACACACTAATTCAGATATGTACCAAAGAACTGACACTACAAAGTCACCAATCGAGACAAGTAGCCTTTTAAACATGTCTTGGACCTGCTACTGCAGAGCCTGTGTTTGCAGCTTTACTGCCAGCATGAATTGGCATTTAAAACCCCTTGCAAAGCCTTAAACTAATCTTCTACTACATATAAGTAGGGGTGGGTGGAATTTGCTTGTTCCGCGTGTTCGCGATGCTTTTTTCCTGTTCGCGAATGCCGTTTGCATGCTCAGGGAGAAATATCTCGCGAACACGCATTTTTAAAGCGCGAACAAGCAAAAAAATCCACAAAGACGCGGATTGCGGAATTTTGGGCAATTTCGCGTTCTTCACAGAACGCAAAATTACCCAAATTCTGCAAATTCCGTGAGCGCAACGGAATTTACCGCCCAGGCCTACATATAAGTCACCCCTAAGGTAGGCCGCAGGTAGGCCGTAGGGCAGGGTGCTATGTGCTTGAAAGGTAAGTGATATGCTTTGAAGTTTCAGTGAGTTACATGCACACTTACAGACCCTTATGCCCAGTTATACATCCAGTCTCTCCATATAGAGACTCACATAACCTAATTGCCAAAGCATAGAGCCACTCACACACCCAGTTGGACAGCAACAGAGGGTGTGAAACATTCACTCACTCAACTACACAGCACTTATGTATCTAGCAATAACAGAACCCGTTGCACTCACAATTCCACACCTCAATACTCACTAAGACAGCCAGTAAACTGTCCATACAACCACTCGCACACACTTTTGTAGACCCATAGAGTCAGTAAGACATCAGTCATATATCGACATAATCAGTTACACATCCAGTGACACACCCACAGAGGGACTGATACACTCACTCAAATATGTACTCAAGTACTGACACTCCTAGTCACCCACCCAGACAAGTAGCCCTTGAACCATATCTCAGGCCGCTACTGCAGATCCTGTATCTGCAGTTTTACTACCAAGTTGACTTGGCATTTAAAACCCCTTGCCAAGCCATAAATTTCCCTTTTTCCACATATAAGTCACCCTTAAGGTAGGCAGTAGGTAGCCCATATGTCAGGGTGCTATGTGCTGGAAAGGTAAGAGATGTAGTTTGAAGTTTCAGTGAGTCACACTTGCACTCACAGACCTATATGTTGAGTGATATATCAAGTCTCTCACCCATACTGTGACCAATATAGCTATGTACAAAACTATAGAGCCATTATTACACCCAGTCAGATAGCGAGAGAGGCACTAACACATTCACTCACTGTTGGAAATGCGGTGTCTCTAGTCAGGGTAAGTCAGATACACACCCTAAATTAACCTGTGCTCACCCTCTGGTAGCTTGGCACAGAGCAGTCAGGCTTAGCTAAGAGGCAATGTATAAAGTATTTTTGTAACACTTTAATTACAGTACCTCAACCAAAACACCACAAAATGACTCCACACATGTTTAGAACAATAAAGAATTTGTATCTGATTAAAACAAGACCAAAATAACAAAAATCAAAATAGCATATAACGAGATATGCAATTTTTTAATAAATCAGGCCAAAAATAGTATTAAGTCAATAATACCAATAGTCCAATTGGTAAACCAACAATATTACTTAAGGTAGGGTCAATAAGGAAGCAGTACTTCTTAAATTGTGGGCGATTGCTCGTGAATTAAAAAGTGTTGTTTTAAATTCTGTTGGGCTTGTTTTAGGACCTTTCCGGTAAGTTTATAGCCTGTAGCCCTGACCACGAGGGCTGTGGAATGGGGAGGACAGAACCACTCCAATTCGGTCTAGCAGTCCAAACAAAGGTAGGAATCACTGAAACATTGGGACTGCTCTGGCTTGGTTGTTGATGCCACAAATGTAATTTAACCAGGGAGATTCTGCTGCAAGGACAGTAGTGAGTCCTTTAGGACTGCTCGGGTCCGAGTTAAAAAAACTAAGTATGGGCAGCGAGCTACATGGAGTGCTTTTGTTATAGCATGCGTGGTGAGTTGCCTACCCATGGGAAAGCAATGGCGGAGCATCAGTACGTGCATACTCAGTGGTTATAAGTCCTGCATGGGACTTGTTACAGTCAAAGAGTCCTGAGATGCCGTTCATGTGGATACAGTGTGCTAAGGTTCCACCGGGAATGGAATGAGCACGTTTTGCCCTGCTTGAATGGTAGAGAGTGGATCCGAGGTGTGCAGCATGGAGCAGGCGGCGGCCTGGGTAATGGTCTCTTCCTCAGGGGCCAGGGCACTGATCCTGGGCTAACAGTCCCAAAGGGGTGCTGCGCATGGCCAAGGTACAGTGAAACCAACACAATGAAGCACTGACACACACTGCGGCTAGAACACAGCACAGCGCTCTGCCTGTGCTGATGTAAAACAACACTAGTGTTCTTTACACACTCTGGGGCAGAGTGATGAAGGGCTCTACATGCCCTCAAGCACGAACCGCCATTTTACCTGGTGAAGATCTAGACTCCCTCAGAGCGAAGCTTGGGTCCTTGCCAGGAAGGTGACGGTGTGAAGGATATAGATGCAAGGTGACTAGTGAAGTCTTTCCTTGAAGTTACTCTGGGGAAAGTTTGTAGCAGACAGAGGTCAGAATGCAGCAGGGCAGCTTAACCAAGCAGGGCAGCAGTCCTTGAAAAGGTCAGCACAGCAAGATGGCCATCCTTCAGCATAGCAGCTTTTACTCCAGCGTGGTTTCTTCCAGGTCCCGTAGTGCACTGATTTGAAAGGGTCAGAGCACTAATACTTATACCCCAAAGTGTCTTTTATATGGGAGGTGGCTTCAAAGAACCTACTGAAGTGCATGAGGATCCTTTTCTGTGCAGTACTGGCTCAGACTACCAGTATGGGGTAAATTAAATCTTTGAGAGCAGAGCACAGCCTATTCAGATGTAAGTGTGAGCTACCTCTCCCCATCTCAGCCCAGGAAGGCTATCAGTATGTAGATGTATGTAAATGCATCTCCTGTCACATTCAGCCCTTCTTGTGAGGTGGCTGTCTAGAGAGAATGCACAAAGTGTAGCTGTCACCCTGGACAGACGTGGATTGCAGAAAGGCTGCCATCACACAGAGCTAAGGAAGGAGCAGAGAAATGTCCACTTTCTTAAAAGTGAAATTTCTAAAATAGTAGTGTTAAATCCAACTTTGCCAGTAAAGAGGATTTATCATTAGTATCCCAACCATACCAAACATGCTAAAGATACTCCTTTCTGATCAGGAATTACCACTTAAGAGTATATAAGGGAATTATCAATGCTGGCCTATGGAAGGAGTAGACCTCACAGCAGTGAACATTTAAATGAGCTGTTTGTCACTGCCAGGGCATCTAAAGGTTAAAAGTGCATGTCCTGATTTTTAGGTACATGGCACCCTGTCCTTAGGGTCACTTGGGACCTACCTTAACAGTGACATATGTGTAATAAAAGGGGGGTTTAAGGCTTAGCAAACAGATTTAAATGCCAAATCGAAGTGGCAGTACACGGCATACAAAGGCCTTGCAATGGCAGGCTTGAGACAGGTTTGAAAGGCTCCTCGTGTGGGTGGCACAACCAGTGCTGCAGGCCCACTAGTACCATTTAGGTTACAGTTCCTGGGTACATGATATACTGCTTTACAGGGAACTCATAAGTAAACTACATATGACAATGAGGTATATACCAATTACACACATGCTTAGGGAAGGAGCACATGCACTTTAGCACTGATTAGCAGTGGTAAAGTGCCCAGAGTTCTAAATGCAACAAAATGAAAGTCATAAAAAGACGAGGAAGATATAAAAAAAAGTTTGGGATAACCCTACAAAAAAGGCCATTCCCAACACTCTCTCTCTCACACACACAGAACTTAGAACTTATGTATCCAGCAGTAATTGAGCCAATTGCACACACAGTTACATACCGCATCACCCGCTAACACAGCCAGCAAGTCACTCATCCATACACTAACTCATAAATGCACTTATACATCCGAAGTGGCAGATGCACTGCCTGTTACACACTGATATTACTACTTATGTAGCTATTCAATTACTTTTAGTATGTAATTTAATAGTATGCAATGTAAAAGTAAATGTATTGTTTATTTGCTTTTCAGACATCTACTTGTATTAAAAAAGGAAGATTAACAATGCCAATAAAGGCAGAAACAAGAAAAAAAATAGGTGAAACAGTGCTATCTACTTACAACAGAGAGTAAAAAGGGACACAATGCAGAAAATGTGGTTGAAGAGAAAAGAACTGCTGGTAAGAGAACAAAGAAGTTTCTAAAAATAGTATGTGGAAAATGGAACATGTACAAAAACATGCTAATACAAAAGATGTTTTTAAATCAGCTCAGAAAGAGAAGGAAGAAGACAAATTCAAACTGAGAAATCTTACAAGAAAACAACTTGTTCAATAAGAAGACAGGCTATATTTAAGTAAATTAAAGTGAGAATGTTTCATAGAAGGGTAATACAGATTTTGGTACGAAACATGGATCAGTATAAGAGGAGAAGGGAAACACTGAAGCAAAAACAACTTGTTGAGAGTGTCTTGATAAGGCATTTGTTGTGAAGCAGAAACTTATTTTTTGTTACTGAAGAGAATGAGAACACTGGACAAAATAGTGATGTATATGAAGAGAAAATGCCAGGAAAAAAGACTTATTATTAAAATTAATTACTGTAAAATCTTCTGAGGAGAGTGGAAGAATACATCTAGTATGGAGCCTTTCTTTAATGAAGAAAGCTACTTGCAAGAGAACATATTAGTGCATGCAGTTGAAACACCTGGTCAATGCTACGATGTAAAAGATGGTACTCCCATTGCAAAAGAAGAGTTGGTTCCCATATATGTAGGAGAAGTGATAGCTGAAGAGGTAAAAAGAATACGTAGGCAAGCCCCTGTGTATAAATGGGAGTGTAGCAGTACTTGTAGTGTTTGGCAGGAATCAGTAGATATATTACAGAATTTTTAGCATCCTTTTCCAGGTAAGCGTGAAGCATATCATTGCAGTGTTGCAAGGCTTAGATCCTTGCAAAGTAACGAAAAATACTAATTTACAAAGACATTCACTGGTGTGTCTGTCAAAGAAAGGGAGGACAAGTACCTTTCATAATTCCGAATGTTGGCTGTTCATCATTCAAAAATGAGAAATTTAATTAGAAGACTTTGATTTGTAAAAAGTCCACCACTGTGTTTAGGAGAACTGAACAAAGCAGATGTGTATGGTACAGCATCAGTGGTTGAAAAAGTTTGTGATAATATAGAATTCCGTTGCTTTGGTCCTGAAGTAGATGCTGCAGAAAATAAGGAGTTGGTATGTCCAAGTATAGAGTAAGAGAACACAGATGATAGTACCAATAACTTTGCATGAGAAATAGCAAAGATTAATGCAGTTTCTACAGAGAAGCCAACCTATGTTTGTATATGTTGCCGGTGCACTCACTACAAAGGCCAAACGGGAAATGTTGCTGTGTTGTGCAAAAAGGGGGCAGGAAAACAGAGAAAAGTAGTTAGAATTTGCTGAGTATTTATTTATGGAGGAACGGTTTGATTTGTCAACATGTTAGATCATGTGTAAGTATTGCTATGACTAATAGAGGACAATAAAATGCCTGTGAGAGCAATACATAATAAGTTAGAGTTTGTTGAAATTCCAGAGGTACTACAACATCTAAATGTTTATGTAACAATTTTGATACAATCTATATACCCATTTCAAGCAATCGTTCGTATGGAACCAAAGACAGGGAAACTAACTCAGACTGAGATGCAGAAAGGCCATAAAGCTAGAGTTGTGTACTTACCTTTAGATTTTAAATGGAATATTGAAACTGTGGGTGTAGAGAGAGATACTGATGAACCACTTATTATTCTAGTGAATGCTGTGCCCCCAAAAATCATAAACTATGGCAAGAACTAGTGGATGTAAATAAGGTAAAGAATGCTACACTCTTTCGGCAACAGAATAATGTGTATTACAAAGATATGAATGTTCACACAGATTGCAGTTGCATGGAGGAAGAAATTTTACCTTCAAGTGCACAGTTTGAAAAAGTAGATAGAACTAAATTAGAAGAAATCTATGAGCACTACAGCATCCATTCACTGCGTTCAAACAAAGTTATTGGGGATGTCATTGAACTGTACCATAGGAACCAGGATAAAGGGGCTCCAATGAGTGTCTGGGAGAAAGGTTTAGAAGCTCGCTGTTTTCCACAACTATTTCCAACTGTAATAGGCAGACAGTGTGATGACCGCAAATGCTAGCAGCTGAGTATAGGTCAAACAGATTATATTCATAGGACCCTAGATTTCGTCAAAGTATTTCATATATATTCCATCTGTTATTTGAAAGTGATTTGTCTGGACTATCATACACTGTTATTCATATTCTGAGGACAGGAGTGTATCTACAAAATATGTCCACAAGTGACTTTTGTTGAAAAAATTCATGGAAAAGATGAGAAGTTGGGATACAATTTGATAAATTTGATGGCATGCCAATAGTGAACTAAAATGTATGTTATGAAATGTAGGTATACCAACGTGGTTTGTGATCCTCAGTTGTTCAGAGTACACATGGGATGACTTACATGACTCTTTGAAAGAAGCAAACTATAATATTAAGGACATCAATCTGAAGACATCAGGAGAACCTTGCTCTTCAGATTCTGCACAGTTTGTAGGTATTTTAATCAAGATTTCAAGCCATGCCCACCTTCATCTGCAACAAAAAAATCCGCGTCCTAGAGAAGTCACTGATTTCTTTTGGCGTGAAGAGTACCAAGCAAGAGGTGCTCCTCTTATTTATATGTTGTTGTGGATTAAAGATGTGCCAAAATTTGGAACAGACACAGATGAGTTTGCACTTTCTTTCATAGAGCAGTATGTTACATGTCCCATCCCAAAAGACAGTGATGAAAAAGGCCTAAAACAGCAAGTTCCGTATTTTCATTCACATAAATGTGGGAAGTACTATAGGCTGGAGTACAGAGTGAAAGTAACAATTTACACTAAGTGCCTGGTTACGATATGGGGGGTGACTTGTGTCCGCCTGATTTGTCTCTGTCCTGGGACCAGCCGACCTCCAGTCGGCAGGCTCGATTGACTAATTACAATGCGACTGAAATCTGTTCAGTCACATACTCCCATTTCTCAATGGGGGCTCGTGTTACGGCCATAAACCGGCCCTAACACAAGCTCCCATTGAGAAATGGAAGGTGTTGATCATTCCTACACCCCATGGCAGGCACTCCAAGGTGCCTGCCACGGGGTGCAGGGATCAACAGGGGGGCACCATAGGTGCTCCTGTGGTCCCCTACCAGAGACCTCGCACCTGAGGGGGCCCTACTGTGGACCCCTAAACATGCTTTCGTCAGACAGGCCGGCATGGAAAGCATGCCAGAAACCATGCATCGTAATCCCAAGGGTGGAGAGGCCGGCCCTTTGGTATTACAAGCCGGTTCCGAATGGCCGACGGGCTCCTTGAGCACGTCATACGCCAGCTGAAATAACCGACTATTATACGTTGGTCGCAAAGTAAACTGAGCGGCCGATTATGATGCGGCCTGGAAGGCTCCGACCATCGGGCATCGCATGTAATCGGCCCCTAAATTTCATTTTGGGTTTACAAGACCTGTTATTTCCAAAGGAAGAGTCAACAGTTTTTTCTCTGCAGCCAGACATACACTTACTCGAAAATCAACCAAAATCTTCGACAACCAGAGAGAACAGAAGCTTCAAAATATATCAACGACTACAATCCTGTCATTCTCAAAATCTGGAACGCCAATATGAATATTCAGTTTGTGGCAGACAACTCCAAAGCTGTTGCTCGTTATGTTACTTCAGATATATGGAAATCTGAAAAAGACAGAGATAAAGAATATGTGGGCAGATATTTCTGCTGAAAAGTCTTTAACAAATAAAACTGCACAGCTTCAGTTTGAAGAAGCCTTCACACTTGGAAATTGGATCTTATGAGTGCTGTGATCAGTTGAGTTCAGCTAGTTTGCACTCTAAGTTGAGAGGAATTGATTGGGTGAGTCTCGGTCTAGCATGCACAAAAGAGTGTTGAAGTCTTTTCCTGAAATGCAGTACCTTGCAGAATTTGACCCAGAAAGTATAGATATTGTCAAAACAAACATGCTGGACATCTACTATCCAAAAAAGAGTCCACATCTTGAAAATCTACATCCTTTAGAAATACTCTAAAACTACAGACATAGAACCAATGTGACAGAAAATGTAGATGATAGTACATTTGCAGTGGTTGGTTGTAATGGCGGTTTGGTACAACATAGCAAAGGCAGTCTGATTAATCATAAAAACCTTATTGGCCACACTGCTGAAAAAAGAGAGTTTTTCTATTTGTCACTTCTATAGCTCTTGAAGCTCTTTAAGCTTTGGTATTCTAAATCAGAATTAGTTTGAGAGTTTGATTGTTAAGAAGACTCTTTCAACGCTGCAAAGGATAGCATTGAGTGTTCAGTATTTCCTAACTACTTGAAAATGTTACATGATGAATTGAGCAGCAAGAAACAATTGCTGCTGAGATAGCTATGGAGAGTTCACAAAGCAGCCAAAGTTAAGGTACTCTAAGTCAAGACCCTCCTGGATGGCCAATAATTGAAAACAAAGCTGCCATTGCAATGAATGAGGTGGAGACTGCAATACAACTAACAAGACAGGAAACAATTGATTTGGAAGAGTTAGTTGCACAGCTAAATGACGAGCAAAAATAAATATATATGGAGGTGAAAGACAAAGTTGAGCATGGATTCCTTCATGAGAAGAAGGAGCGTGTATGCATGTCATTCAAGCCTATACTGTTGTATGTCAGTGGTCAAGCTTGCACCGGCAACATCTTTTTAATATACGTTTTCACTGCTCTCCGACAGAAGACTACAGAGTGTAATTTGTCATATGTACTAACAGCACCCACTGGATTAGCTGCACATAATACCGAAGGAATTACTTTACATCGACTTTTGATGCTGCCTGTGGAGCATGAAAACAGAAGAATACCAAAAGTTATCCGGGAAAGCTTGCCATGAAGCGTCGAGAGTACAAAAAAGGCAAGCTTTTATTCATCACCTTTTTTGTGGGGGGAACGCACATTATATCTGATGAAGGTATAATGAAGCGCAGGGGTTTACAAAGTGATCCATCTCCCTAAAAGCGTCACTTTGTAAATATGTCGCAGTGTGGTGTATTTTTCACGCCGCAGGTGTGTCACAAAAAGTGATGTACTGGCGACTCAAAGGGCTCATAAATAAGCCCCACAGTGTTTAATGAAGGAATGTCATATGTAGCCTTACCTAGAGTTAGAACATTGTCCAGTTTGTATTTGGCTGCATTTGATGACAGCTGATCCAAGTTAATAATAATCCACATTTGTAAAGCGTGAACAATCACCCGTAAGGGTCTCTAGGCGCTGGGGGCCGTCGGGAAGATTAAGCAAGCTATTGCCCAGAGTCATATGGTGCTGGGCTAATCTGCCACTGGCACCGGGGATCGAACCGTGATCTCCAGATTCCGGAGTCAGTCGCCCTGGCTGCGGCGCCACACCTCTTAACAAATTGTGTTAAAGAGTACGGTTAAGAAGTGTTTATGCTCCTTATTTAGGATAGTATCCCATTTCTGAAAAACACATTATCTGTCCAATGTGAAAGCTTCCAAAAGAGTGTAGTGATGTCACTGTAAAGAAATAAATGATAGAGAAGAGAGAAGTTGTTAAGAAAAAAATAATTGACAATGAGGTAGATGTTCTTGGTTGCCAGGTGTCAAACCCCTCTGGTTACAACTGCTATGCAAATGTTGTTCCAAATGTACTCTTTCAATTAACTCATCTTATATATGCAATTGAACACAAATCACAGAAGAGACTGTATTCTCCACTGTGTGCTTTGTTGCAACGATTCTGTACTGATAGGACTACAACACATTCTGCTTCACACATTCGATACTTTGTAGATATATGTAGTGGATTTGTACAGTTTCCTCCAAACACTCAACAGGATGCACAGGAATTTATAATGGTGATATTTGGAGTAATAGAAGAAGAAGAAAAATGTATTGGTGCGTTATTTGGACTTACTCATGGAACCATGAGTGTGAAGATTGCTCATTCACATCAAGTACACAAATAGATTTGGTGTGGTTTCTTTATTTAACACTATCAGATTGCAAATCTGTGTCTTTTGACTGATGGTTCAAACTAGCTACACAAAGCAATGACTGCCCAAATTGTCGATCAAATCTCAAGTCAGCATTATGTCTACAAAGAAGTAGGAGATATCTTATTTTAATGCTACAACCATGCAGAGCAGATGGAAGTAGAATGGAAAAAGAGATTACAAAGTTCAAAGCAAGACAAATATCTATTTCTGGAATGGCCTACACTACCATGGCTATTATATTTCATGAACGACTTACTGTCACATCTAGTTACTACACTGTCTGTGTAAAAAGTAAAAGTGGATGGACAGAATGTAATGATAGCAACCTCAAATTCAAATAAAGACTGCCTCATAAGCTGCCAAATTCTTACCTTTTGTTTCTGGAACCAAAGTTCTAAGTAGGAATACAGTTCTAAAAGTGGCCTAGTCTAGTTGTAGTAGATACATTATCAGGATTTATGACATCTTCTCTCCTTATAAGGATTTCTATATGCTAGAGTGCCTCATATATCTAGAACTTGTTCTTATGAAAAGGGTGTCATTTACAGGATATATTTCTTTCCATTAGTAGAGGAAGCACCAGTAAATTCATTGCTTTTCAAGGAGTGCAATGCACAGTGGTGCTTAATTGCAGTGCCAAAGTGTGTGAAGTATTTTTCTATAATCTTTATAATTGTGTTTCCCCACTATTCAATGATGAATCTTTCAATAACACATCATTTATGGTTTATGAGTATGAAAACTGGGAACAGTAAAAAAGAAACACTGAAAGGCTTAATTTGAATCTAACATTACAGCCTGAGAAACAAGTTGTAAATTGGTTGTTATTATGGAGTTATGCATTATTGAAATTTTAACTATATTGTATAATTTTATAAATTGTAAAAGGAACTCATATCTGTGTTTTTTGTGTGTTTTATTACAGATGTATGCCATCATCTATTGGAGTAATGTATTTCATTGATTACTTTTTTCAGCACTGTTTCATAAGATTACATTATCAGAGTACACACCCAGGCAGACACTAATTTGGCCAGTCACACAGCCATGTACACACTGTTACAGGCACTGACACACACAGCTACACACCAATACAGCTACTGCTACATCCAGCTAGACGTTGATACAGTCTATGAAACAACAGTTCACACACAAATACAGCCACAGACACACCTAGCCACACACTGATAAAGTGTGTAAGACATCCAGGTACACATTGTTAGATACTGACACATCCAGCACACACTGATACAGCTAATGACACACCCAGCCACACTCTAATATATAAATTGATACATTCTTGCACACACTGATACTGCCACTGACAAACACAGGTACATATCAATAGAGACACTTAGACATTCAGCTAAACACCAATACAGCCTCTCAAACACTCATACACATACTAATACAGCCATGGACACACCCAGCCACACACAGATACAGAGTCTGAAACACTCAGAAATACATTGTTAGACGCTGACACACCCAGACACACACCAATATAGCCACTGACACACCTTGGACACACCAAAATGGCTACCAACATACTCATGCACACACTGATACAGTATCCGACACATCCATGTACACATTGTTAGACACTGATGCACCCAGGTACACACTGATACAACTAATGGCATACCCAGCCACAATCCGATACACACACTGACACACCAAGTCACAAATTCTTACAGCCAGTAACACACCCTCTCACATATCTATATAGCCACTTAGACATTCAACCAGACACTCACACATCCTCTCAAACACCTACACACATACTGGTACAGCCACTGACACACCCAGATACACACCAATACAACCACTGACACACCCAGACACACTTCAATATAGCTAGTGACACACACAGGTACATACCGATAAAGGGAATTAGACACCCAGGCACACACTATTGCGCCCAGTAACATGCCCACTCACACACTGATAGAGCAACTTACATACCGAAGCACACACTGATACAGCTACTGATGCACCCAGCCACACTCCAATACAGAGACTGATAATTCATGCACATACCAATACAGCCACTGACACATCTAGTCTCACACCGATACAGTAACTGACACATTAAAAACAGAGTTAGCTCTTTGTTTGATTAGATGGTAGTTCTAAAAAGAACATGTTTTGTAGAAGGTATTTTCAACAGTTATTTGTAAATCAAAAGGTAAACAGGGTACCAAAAAGGTATGGTAAGGGAAATGCAAAGAATCATTTGGCTTCAATGTTCAAAAAACATTAGCTGGCAACTGGAAGCCAAATAAAAAACTAACAGCAATGCTTCTTCACTGTATCCAAGAATGCCTCAAGAGCAGACATTTTTACTGCCACAAGCATGTGGCATTTCGAACAGTGAATAACTATGTCACTCAATTCTTCACAGGCAGCTGGTGTTGTAATGACTGCAGCTGATGATGGTTCTCCCCAAGGCTGCTGCAGAGGTGGACTGTCCTGCTGCATCTGCTCTCTCCAGCATCATCTGGTTGTAGAGTCTTTCATTAATTGTTTTTAGTTGCTTCTACATGGAACTTGTCCCATGTGAATACATCTTTGCAGTCCCCCTGGATAACTACTTGCCTCAAATACTGCACTGCTCATATTTTACAGTAACCTTCTTTTCCCTTGAAGGTATTGTAAAATGCTTCCAAACATCACTTTGTTTTCTTGTATGTTGTGTACTTTCCTCCACATCCTCAATAGGTTCTGGATGCTCACCCTGGAAAGAAGATGAAGTTTCAGTCATTCTATAAAATTATTCCCAAAAGTGACCAAAAACAGAGCACCAATGCTTCTGAATCCTCTTTCTACAGAGTTCACTGGAAAAATAAATGTTTTTTTGAGTGATTTTACATGTAGCTGGGTGGAATCCAAATATGCCCAATCAAAAGGCAAGGTTTGGGTGAGTCATCGAGTGAATTCACAATTTCAGTCAGTAGATTTGTTATGTCACGAAACCCGTAGTTTAAGTACATTTTTTCAAAAACTTATATAAGGTGCCATTTATATATACTTATAAATATGTTCACATTGATGTCAATAATGAAAGTAGAGGGATTTACTTATTTAAAATAAGTGTAAAAAATGTTGGCGAGTCCGCGATTCATGGATACGTTGCGATCACATGATCGGAATCAATAATCATTGAGTACTTCAGGTCCTGTTTATATTTTCAGATCTGCGGAAATATCACAATACCAAAAAAATAATTACAAAAAATAAAACTTGTTCAATTACATTTTCAAAAACATTATAGGGCCGATTATGATGTCGGGCGGAAAGCCTCCTCCTGACAGTCAGAATCTCCTCCACTGTGTTGGATTGCTTCCGACCGACTTGGTCAGTTGACAATCTGCCCGACCAATCACAATGTTCGCGGTCAGATTGTAAACCGCACAGTCTTTCCGAATCGGTTTTGACCGTCTCTCAGAGAATTCATGTTGGTCGGACCCGCATCGTACAGCTTTATGGACGGCATTTCTAACTGAGCAATTGCAATGTGGATGTTCAACAGCCTTTCTGAGTCGGCCTGTCTGACATGAAAAGGCCGACGGAAAGTGACATTAGGGACCCCTGGCAGGCCCCCTTCATCCTGCGGCCTCCAGTTAGGGGCTGAGGGGGACCCACTGCACTGTGTGGCAGGTACCGTGGGGTACCAACGACAGGGTGCAGGGTTTTCCTCACACACCCCATTCGTAATCGGTCAGCCAGAACAGCTGAGCGCCAATCGGTTGGTCCTGTTTCCGAGACGGTGTCGGGCGGAAAGTTTCCGCATGACATCGCAATCAGCTCCAACATATTTAACAGTAGGTGGATATCTGATTGCCACCTTTTAAAACTTATATACAGTAGTTTTTTTTAAAATGTCTACAGTTTAAAAAAATATATTATTTAATTAACAAGTGAAATAAATTGTAGTATACTAAATACACTAGAATTTTTCTTTTAAACTGAACATTACAGAGACATACTACTTTTAAAATAGAATTTGAAAAACCTTTGAAATTCACTGAAATAACCAAAGGCTACAGGGAGATTATAGTTAGGAAATAGAATTTAAAAAAAAACTTAGAAATTCACTGTAATCACCAAAGGTTACAGGGATGTTATAGTTAGGCTCCGATTATACCCACACAAAACCACACAAAACCGTAGCTATTCAGCAGTTATAGTTACCTTAGCTAACTATAAATTACACCCCCACACTGCACTGCTTCTGACCTCACATATTACATCACTCATGACATGGTCAGTGCCATCACTGATGACATCTCAAATGACATCACTGATGACATTAGCCAGTGATTGTGAGTGTTTTCTAAATGTTCATGAGAGTGAAACATATATACAAAGGTACCACAAAAGTTACATTTGTTTAATTTGTGTACTACTAATGAGTGAGTCTATTTTAAAACATAGATTATGTGACTGTCTGTGTAAGTGTGTGAGTGGGTGTATGTGTGGGTGTATGGGTGAATAAATGGATGTGAGTAGCTGTGTGGGTGATTGAGAGGTTGTGTGAATATGTGTATGGATAAGTGAGTGGATATGTGAGAGACTGCATAGATGAGTGAGTAGGTCAGTGAGTTTTCATATAAGTGAGCAAGTGGGTGTGTCAGTGGCTGTATGAGTAAGTGATAAGCTGTTTGAGTGGCTGTATGGGTGAGTGAGTGGGTGTGTAAGTGGCTGTAAATGGTGAATGAGAGGGTGCATGAGTGGCCGTATGGATGATTGAGCGGGTGTGTGAGTGGCTGTAAATGGCGAATGAGAGGGTACATGAGTGGCTGATTGTGTAATTGAGCAGGTGCATGAGTGTCTCTATGAGTGAGTGAGAGGGTACATAACTGGCTGTATGTGTGTGTGAATGGGTATACACTGATAAAATATCGACACTCAAAATATCCCCTTACAAAAATATTGTGACAAAAACATTGATGTCAAAAATATCGACATCCTATACATATAGGTAAGTACAAAAATATTGAGAAAAAAAATATTAATGAGTAATTAATATAGAGGCTGATTAAGACTACCACCGACGGCCTGTCTGTGGCGGTCCGACCTCCATCGGAGCCATGTAATCCACCCGCCATATTCCCATGGCGGGCGAATGGTTGGCAGACAGAAAGCCCGACCGCCATGCATCCAACGGGCTCCTTGAGTCCACTGGTGTGTCGGAGGGACAACCAATCCCTGCCAGCCACCACCATAGGGATTATGATGTCCCTTTCCGCCCGGCTTATCATGGTGGTTAAACCGCCATGAAAAAGGAGGCGGAAAGGAACTTTGGGGGCCCGTAGCAGGCCCACCTTCTAGCCTTGCCCTAAGCTGTGGGTTATGGGGGCATGGTGCTTGCCTCGTAGTGCAGAAATATGTAATGTATCTCCTTTTTGCATTTTGGCATGTGCTGCAGCCTGCAGCACCTGCCACAATGCAAAAGATAGGCATTGCGGCCACCATGGTGGTGGTTGGATAAGTAATGCCTCTGTCGGGACCGGCGAAGGCCCCGACAGAGTCCTGTAAGGATGGTGGGCGGATGAAAGTCCGCCCACCATCCTTAATCAGCTCTCTAGTAAATATATATAAAATATCAAATATAGTAAATAGTAATATTCATTAAAAAAATATATATATATATATCTTAACACATATAACAAATAAACTTAATTAAAAAAAGTTAAACACACCTATAATAATTAATATATAGTACATATATCTACTTACATTTTTTAATCAAATTAATAATTTTCATTTAGATTATAATAATAATATATATATTATATATTATTAGATACAGAAACCATTAACATAAAATCTATAAAAAACAAACCATTATAATTAAATACAAAAATAAACATCTTAAAATGTTTTAAATGGTAGCAAAATTATTTTACACATAAAATATTAATAATTAAAAATATATATATACTATAACAACATAAATAAATTATAAAATATACATTTTAATACATATAGGGCCATATGTAGGTACCTAAATACCGGTCGGTAACGGCCGAAAATCGGTAAATATCCCGTTACCGACCGGTATTTAGGCAATTGAGATGTAGGTGGCTGGATTTCAGGATTCGGTAATTTACCGAATCGGAATTTTAAGAAATCGGTAAAATACCGATTCGGTAAATTACGGAATTCCTGAAATCCTATGTAGGGGGCACTCAAGTGAGTCCATTTGTGGTTTCTGGATTCGTTATTTACCACTTATGCTCCCCCTATTACCGAATCGGTATTTACCGAATCGGTAATAGTGAATGGCTTCCCATTCATTCCTATGGGCCTCTTGGCCCATAGGAATTAATTGGAAGGGATGCATTATTATCGAATCGGTAAATACCGATTCATAAATACCGAATATTACCGATTCGGTAATAATTACCGAATGTTTACCTACATTCTATTTACCGATTCATAAATACCGATTCGGTAAAATTCGGTATTTATGAATCGGTAAATAGAAATTATCTACATATGGCCCATAGTGTTCCCTCTACAATATATACCAAACTACGGAAACTATAACAATTAATATGTAAATAATTTACTACTCCCACGTCACTCAACAAAAAAATAATAAAACTGGTGAAAATTTACAATTCTCCCTCAATGCAACAGTAGTAAAAGCGTTGGATTGCGGATAAGTAATATTCACTATACCCAATCCAGCGAGTGCAGCAGTAGCAAAACTGTTGGAATGCAAAAAGATAAATTGCAGCCTACCTGTGCCCCAGATTGCAGCGAGCAGAGTCCAGGAAGTGGTATGGAGGCAGACTAGTGCTGTCTCTTTCCTAAAAAAATTTAAAAACGATTTTCCCTACCTGTGATTGCATCATCTCTTTTTTTTTTTCTTTTAATATCTTTAACTGTCTTCGCCTGTGGTTGTTACAGTTTAAAATTGTAGTTTTAACCTGTCCGTGATTGCATATTTATCACCTGTTTTTGTGTTTAAACTTGTGGTTTTTCCTGCCCGTAACTGCTTCCATTTAATCTGTTGAATTGTGGGATTTGCAGTCCAAACTGTAGTTTTTCCCTCTCATTTCCCGTGACTATCAGATTTCCCTCAAAATTTCTCCTTTGCTCTGTGCTAAGACCTGTATGTTAAGCAGTGCCACCATTTTGTGTTAACAAGTCAGTGAAAACAGCCCCCACTTGCCCCCCCAACAGGGATCTTCTATATCAGAGGGTGCTCTGAGACGGCAGTAATCTGCTGTGAGCTGTTTAAACTGTGTTTAATAGTGACTGTGCACTTTGTTTTTTGGCAAGGAGAGGGAGTAAAGTTTTATACAAACACTATTGTTAGAGGACAAGTTTGTTAGGCCCTTACCTGCAGAAGTCCAAAGTGTGGATTGAGCCTGTCTGTCTCCTAGGAGATTTCTGAATAGAGGAGCAGCTTCCAACTCCCTGGCTAGCAAACCTTGTCTGAGGTAGCTGGGATCTCATATAGTCTGCTATTGTTTGGTACATGTGTACACTGATTGGTGGTTGTATCTGGTGTTTCTATTGGATTAGGGTTAATGTCCTCATTGGTTGGGTATTTGAGGGTTCTGATTGGTTTCTGGGTCTGTGACTTAATCAATGTAGGGTTGGGACTCGGGCTAGGGTTAGGATTTCTATTGGAAGTAGGGACTAGGGCTTCCTGTGTTATTGGTTGTTGGGACTAGGGTGGGACTAGGGCTAGGGTTAGGCCTTTAATTGGAAGTAGCAATTAGGGCTTCTGGTGTGATTGGTTGCTGGACCAGGTGTGGGACTAAGAGTAGGGTTAGGCTTTCTATTAGAAGTAGGGACTAGGGCCTCCTGTTCCATTGGTTGCTTGGACTTGGGTTGGGACTACTGGTAGGGCTAGGGCCTCTATTGGACATAGAGATCCGTTTTTCTTAAAACTGATTGGGTGCTTGGACTAGGGCTAAGATTGGCTGTAAGGTCCTGGCCTCCTATTGGTCCTAGATGTCAGGGTTAGTTTTGTGATTGGATAGTGTTAGGGTTGGGGTTCCCATTGGTTGAAGGGGTCACCTAATTACTAGGGCTCTAAAAGGCCAAGGCTTAGGGCATCTCAGCCCAGGCTTCGAGGTTAAGGGCGGAGAGGACAAGGGCAGTTGCCTTTTTGAGCCTGTTCGAGACTGGTCAGGATCGGGGCCAGAAATGTTGCCCGTGTTCCCATTCAGTAATACCCACCACACACCATCCACAAACATAGTAACACACTCACACCAAATGTACACAACATACAACCCTATGCGCAAACCAATGTACTAGCATACACTACAAAACCAACCAAACCACATCTATACACCCTTCTATCCCAACTACCACACATACCCACCATCACCTACAAACAGTACACAACTCTATCCTATACCACTAACCAATCCACTCATCACTAACACAACGTCATTCAACACCATACATAACTACATCCCATCCAGACACACTCTCCCTGCTCCAATTACTCCTAACAGACCACCTTTTATCACTAACAAACATATAATCAGCCTTCCATCATTTATCCAACTAACACCCTCCTCTTCCCTCTACCATAACACTAACGCACAACACATACACTGCACAACACCACACTTTTTAACTCTTGCAACAAACCAGTCTAAGACAAACACTATTACCTCTACTTCATTCTCTCCTACACACAACATACACTTTACTCATACACACATCACCACCCACTCTACCTTACAACCTCCTCTCATAAACAATACTATACAAACAAATCCATTGCATGAAAAAATACACCAGCACCCCTTTTCACTACTCCTCAAAAACAAAACATATCACTCAACAAGATCTTAAAAGTGCAACACCTCATAATACTTACCATCACAAAATACAAACATACACCCACCTATCAAACCACACAAAGGAACAAACTCCAATGCCAAACTTTCTCTCTTCCACCACACCTAACATAGATACAGCAACACAGCAACTCTCCTCTAACTGCCTCTCATCCATTGGACAATATAGAACCTTACTACATGACCCACATGCTGCACCACCACCCCTGATTTATACACGTTCTGCCCTAAACACACGCAAACAATATAAGCAACGTGCCCCACCTCACAACTTTGCTTCTCCATGTCTACTGCACAACAATGTTACACCACGAAAAAAACATAGGACACCAACTCACTCTCAAACATCATCTCCACCACATACACACACAGACCCATCAAAATGCCTTCTAAGCAAGCTGTATGAGGAACATGATAAAAAACAGCTGCACGATTGCTATCCTAATACATCTAATGCCAGCACTAAAAACACACACAATACTGATCACTCTTCTACAAAACAAAGTCTCACTATAACCAAAGGCCATTCTCTAAACTGTCTACTAATAAACCCTCGATACCTCTCTAAAAACAAACATCACATCTACGACCTTCTCACAGATGCAAAACCAGACATACTATTCATTACTGAATCATGGTTGGGAGATGATATGGCTCCAGTCCTGCATAAATCCGTTCCTCTAGGCTATCAAACGAACACCCAAAATCGTATAGGCAAAAAAGGAGGTGGTCTAGTTGTTGTGTTCAGGCAAACATTACATATCACTAAAGTTGACGACATCTCCATAAAGAATTGTGAGGCTCTTCTAACAAGATGCAATCCTACACCATCTTCCTCCTTTAACTTCCTGCTCCTTTACAGACCTCCACCTAGCAAGGCGACATTCCCAGACGCACTTCTAGATACAGTTTCAAACCTGATAACAATACACTCAAACCTATGAGTTCTGGGTGACCTCAACATTTGGTTTGACGAACCCAATATGACCCATCCAAAAACAATAATCACTGGCCTAGACACACTGAAACGGCATCCACAAACCCACACACATCACTAGACATATCCTAGGTGTCATTTATGCTAATACTGAACTAGTTACCTTTCAAACTATAACTCCAGTCACATGGTTAGACCACCACTTGCTTGCTTTCTAATATAAAACAACACTAAGTGACTCACCTAAAACTACCTTACATCCATCCACCTGTCGGCCGTGGAACAAACTCAATATGGAACACTTAAAAACACACTAACATCCAGAACAAATTTGGAAACAATAAATTCTGTTCAAAATCTATATGAGTGGCTACAGGAAGCTTTTGACACCCTGATACCACTCAAAACCACAAGACAGAACAAAAGAAAAAAGCTCCTTGGAGAAACATAGAAATAAAAGACATAAAACAACAAATTAGAAAGCTACCACGTACCTGGCTCAAAACAAACGCCAAACAAGACAAACGCCACCTACAGAAAATTAACAGATTGTACAAGTCAGCTATCAAAAAAGCTATGAAAAGGTACTATTCAGACAGAATTCAAAATGCTAAATGTGCAAATAAAGAATTAAATAAAATACTCAATGAATTTCGCAAACCAAATTGCCTAGAAGGAACTCATCCTGTTACTCAAGATTTCACAGACAAACTGGCAATTCATTACACGGACAAAGCAGACACATCGGACTCGTACTTAAAACAGAAATAAAGCACCAACACTAACCCTTGTACAAAACAACAATCCAAGAATACTCTAACCCAGCCTCTCTGTTTCTTCCAACACATCTCACACAATGAATTTATGGACCTGGTCAAAGCAAGCAGGCCTGCCGGCAGCCCTTCTGACCCCTGTCCACCACAAACTTTCAAGACAATTCTTTTAACCTCTGCTGCCACTCCAGTAAGAAGAATCATCAATGATTCCTTAACTACCCGAATATTTCCAGAAGGACTCAAAAAGTCACTCATACGCCCTTTACTGAAGAAAACAAACTTGGACCCGCTGAACCCTGACAACTACAGCCCCATTACAAATGGACCTTTCCTGGGCAAACTGATAGAAAGAGCAACGTTCACCCAGATGTCACAATTCATTGAAGAGAATGACATACTTTCAGACTTCCAAACAGGATTCTGTCCGGGAAGAGGCACTGAATCTGCCCTCCTTGCGATCTGGGGTGACCTGAAGAATACAGTTGACCACAACGGGGCTGCTGCACTACTCCTCTTGGACCTCTTGGCTGCCTTTGACACGGTTGACCATGACACTCTGAAACAAAGACTCTATGAAGCTGGCATAGAGGGAACTGCTCTGGACTGGATCGCGTCCTACCTTCGAAACAGAACTAATGTCATCCATACCCCACATTTCTCGTCCAAACCATACTCCACAAAAGCAGGGGTCCCTCAAGGCTCTATCATCTCACCCATGCTTTTCAACATCTACATGAAGTCATTACCGGAACTGATCAATCAATTTCACCTCACATGCTATAACTATGCAGATGACACGCGAATACTCCTTCAACTGGAATGCCCCAAAGACATTGGAAAATCCCCAATTTTCAGTTGTCTCAGAGACGTGGATCAGTGGATGACTTGGAGCCATCTCAAAATGAATGCTTCCAAAATGGAAACACTCATGTGTGGCGATTGGAAAAATTATGACCCGCTTGCCACCTGGCCTGGTGAACTGGGGTCACAGCCTGAAGTATTAAAGGAAGGAAAAAACCTCGGGATGACCATGGACTCCAAGCTGTCGATGAATGCCCAAGTGGACAAACTAGCAAGATCAAGCTTTGTCACTATAAAAACGCTGCAACTAATTTTCCCTCATTTGGGATTTCCACACAAAGTCCAAGCTACCAAATCCTCTTTTTAACTGCAAAACAGACTTTGCAGTGTATGTGTTGCAATACAGATGCAAAAGGTGCCCCTTGGGACGTATTCTTTTTCTAGCCTATTAACTTGCCCTTGACCAGCTCAGACAGTAAGAAATGGGGACATTAATTACCCAGTAGCGAGGCACTTCACAGGCGTACATGGTAAGAATAATCATCAGTTGTCTTCCTTTGTCATTGATCAAATCCCAAAAATACCAAGCGATGAGGACAGGAAAAGTGCCAGCAGGAGAATATAATCCTGGTATATAATTGAATTAGGCACCCTATAACTAGCAAGTCTCAATATAAGTGAGAAACTATTCTCACATCTTAGATATTAAAATCACCTTGGTGGGGAGGGAAAGACTATAAATAATAATTGCGTCTTCTTTTCATCTAAACTGCTGGAAATATTATTAGAAGTTATTTGGGGGGTTGTGATTCTAAATTTAAATTATTTTTATTGGTGGGGTCAGCATGGCCTTTGGCCATGTGCAACATGCGGTTGGATGCAGGGCCTGGTTTGTGGCCAGGCCCTGCGCCCAATCCCCACAGGCAGACTGTGACTTTACCATGTAAAATGTGATATTTTAAGTTAGGCAGACTTACTGACTTTGTCAAGGGGTCATAACAACAAAATAAAAAGAGAGGACCTATTGGCTTTATCAAAATATAAAGCAGATCTATCATATTTGTCCAAAAAATCAACAATAGCTACAAGCAAATGTATATTTCACTAATTCCCACAATGCAATGTTTAGTAAAAGGGATTATGATAAACAACATTAAATAAACTCTTATTAAAAAAATCCATATGTCTCTTGAGTTTTTCCTGTAACTTATTCTTGTAATGAGTTCCAGCCCTCAAAATACAATCATAGAAACAGCCACAAGAGGGCCTTGCACTCCAGTGGTTGAACATAGATCTCCAAGTAGGAGTGCTTTAGTAAAATATGGTAAGTGCTCCTGGGGTAATGGATTTAATGACCCCGTAGACTTACTGTTTTTTTTAAATATTGCTGGGAGAGTACTGAACTTCCTAAAGAACCACAAAATATTGAAAAAATGGTTGGATGTGCCCCTGCCTCTTCTATGGGCACCACAAGCAATAATGCATTTAGTAAAAGAAAAGGCCTAAGGGCATTATGGGGCGTTTCTTGGTGGAGCCGTGAATAATAAATGTGCAGCCCCATGGTGCTCCTAAGGTATTGCGTAACTATACATACAAACATTTTGAAACTTAGGGGCTGATTAGGAAAGTGCGCCCGCCACCCTAGCGGTGCTGGGACCGGTCGCCAGTGGTGCGGCGGTCCCGCACCTGCAATTCCCAGCATTGTGGCGGGCGGTGCTCACAGCACCGCCCGCCACAATGCTGGGAATGCACTGTGTGCATTGTCATGCACAGGGTGACAGGCACCGCGCGGTGCCTGCCACCTTGTCCATGACAATGTAGGGGGGTAACATAGGTACCCCCCATGTGCACACCCCAATACCCTGAGGGCCCCCGAAGTCACTATCCGCATGCCTTTCCGAAAGGCAGCTGCCCGCTGCCTTCCTAATATGGATGGCGGTGTCTAACAGACACTGCGACTATAGCATGCCCCTTTTCCGCCCAGTCACCGGTGGAAAACCGGTGGGCGGTCTGTCCGTCCGCCAGGGTACGCCCGCCATACTAATATGGCGGGGGGAAATGGGTGGCGAGCAGGGAAGGATGTAGGGCGGATCGCCAACGCCATGCAGGCGGTGGCGATCCGCCCTACATCCTAATGAACCGCTACATTTCTTAAAAGCTACTGAACTGATTTACATCAGATCACAAAAAGCACACATTGCGGGTAAAGATTTAGCTTTCTGTATTGCTGTAATGTTCTTATTTCATTTATATTCTAACATCAGAACTAGCCTTTAATAAGAAATACAACTATACAATCATATAAACAGCATAAACAATCCACTGTGTATTGTAAAAGATAAACTTGTAAGTTCTTCTGCCTTCTACATCACTACCATTTAATCATCAGCTGAGTACCAATGTAATCAGCATATATTTCGCAGTAAAGCACTAGAGAAAAATAGAATGGCAGGGAGAGAATACAAACAACCTCAAATAGCCTGCCTCAAATGCTCAAAGAGGGAAAAACTAAAATATATTGTTTATGAAAACGGTATAGAACCCTTCCATGATATCCCATGTTGCATCAACAATGAGATTTCAATAATGTTAATGAGCAAATAGTACTATGGTGCTCTGGATGGATGAAAGAGGTAAGCAGAATCTGCTACACATCACCGCTCCCACCTTTTGTACTCAAGAACCCCACTGACCTCAGGTTGAACCATTCCCACGGTGGAAAAAAATGTTCTTCCTCAATGAAAGAAAGCTCTGCCTATTTCAATCCCCTATGGATGGTGTTTTTTTTAAAATAGTTGGGTAGTCATACTTTAATTGGCACAGTGTGGGCTATTCTTAGCAGAAATGTTGGAACTATATGGCACTCCTTACCAGGGATGCTAAACCTTCAACAGGACATTTCTAACTTTTCAATGAAGGAATCTTATGTTTTAAAGGGGTAGTTTTGTAACTGTTATTGTCTCAGAATGGCTATAATTTTAGAAGGAAATTACAAACAACCAACGGCAGTGCTGCTAAAGTTTCAATGGGAAAGTACTGATGCTACTCATGTAATGAAATAGTAATGATACAATAGACAAACCTTTCAACTTGGCTCCTTTTATTTCAAACTGACATTGTCGGACACTCTCATCAGAGATCACACATTCTCAACAGTAACAGAGCATCTCTACATGTTATTCTTTTAAATTGGCAATGTCACAACTAAGGGGCTGATCACAATGTCGGTCGGAAACTAAACTGCCAGACTCCTTGTGGGATTCGGTTCTGACTGACTCATGGTCGGCAGTTCCGCACGACCGATTACGAGGCTTCTGAACACCGTTCGGAAGCTCTCCCATTGATTTCAATGGGAGCCTGTGCTATGACCGACAACACAGTCTCCTATTGCGAAAAGGGGTGGTTGCGGAAAACCGTTCACCCTGTCGCAGGCACTCCATGGTGCCTGTCACACTGTGCATGGTTTGAAAGGAGTGTCACCTGGGTACCCCCAAGGGCCCCCAACCAGAGGCTTCAGTATGAAGGGGGTCCTGCAAACTGAGTCAGGAAGGCTGTCCGAATCTGACATCTTAATCGGTCAGTCAGAAGCACTGTCCATAGAGCAGTACGTATCGGCTCCAACTGACAAGAAGTCTTAGAAGGCCAGTCTGAACCTATTTGGAATGTCCGAATGGTTTCCTTTCTGACGAGAGCATCGTAATCGGTCAGGCGGATTGGAATTAGACCGAGTCGGTTTTATGGGTTCCGACACAGTCTAGGGGTATCCGACTGTGAGTCGGAAGCTTTGCAACCGACATCACAATCGGTCCCTAATATCATGGTTAACCTACTTTTAATCGTGTTATTATGAGAGCTATTTGCAGTCTCAGTAAAGAAACCAGTATTTACATGGATATATGCACTCCTGAACAGATTCGATAAAACATTCCTGCTCCCTGTACTGCACCTCCTCCATGTATGCATGTCTCAAGAGGAGCTGACGCTGTTGCTTTCTCTCACCAACAAGGAGCATGTAGAACATACATATGGGCAGTGCATGCTTCTTTGACGTACACAGACAAAGAGCAGGTAAGGTACAGGAAGCACTAATTTTTAATTCAGACATAGCAGTTAAAGAGCAGGCAACAGAAGTATATTACTAACATTTTGAAAGCCATACCACAGACAACATTTCAACATAAAGCAGTATACTGCACAACTTACCTCACTGCAACATTCCAGCTTTGCCACTTCATCTTGTCTTTCTATTTCTTTACATTCTGGTACACACAGCTCCATTTGTTCTTTATATATGCCGAAGTACAAGTAACATACTTATAAAAAATAAAATATAAAACAACTTTCTCAGTATGACTAAACATATGAGAACTTACAAATCTCCATTCTATACAATATTCATATCTCATATTTGTGTATGAATTGAGTAGCCAGCTTCAAAAAGATTAAAAAGAAATAATTTCCTCAGCTAGCAGTTAAGCCTAGTATTTGTCTTGCAGCTTTATTAAGATTAAAATTAGAAAAACATCAATTAAGGAGTTGGTTTAGTTTTTGCCTCACAGCTTCATAAAGGCCGAAGATGAAATAATAGCATTTCTTAGTGGTTTAGCTGAATTGATCTCTGGCAGCCTTATTAATATTTAAAGAGGGTGAGGTGGAGTGGTGCCTCAGAGACTAAGAGACTCATATACCCAGGTCTGCTCCATCTCGGAGAGGGGCCCAAAGTGCCCTTTGTAGGTGTCCAGTGCAGTAATATAAGAGCGGCATTTCTAGACTTATGGGGCAGGTTTACTTTGATTTTGCATTATCATTTAAGTGGCACAGCCCGCAGAAAAATTGTTTTTATGTATTTTCGGAGCATGCAAAGCCACTTTGCGTGGTTAAGAAAATACAAACTAACGCACTGCAGTCCATAGCTCTGTCTTGCATTATGGAGCATTGGAAAGATGTTACTTCGGTGGAGCATGGGTGTTTTCTTATACATCCACCCATTGATCATAGCATATTCCCAGATTTGCAAAAGCTAGTAAACATGAGAAAGCATCAAAATGCTGTGCCTTCCCCAGTGAGGTGTGGTGAGCAGAAATATGTTTATTTCTCCTAATTACTTCCTCTTTCGTTCTGCAGCACACATATAAAGAGGAATATTCAACCAAGGATTGTTTTGATGCAGGAAGGCATACTTTCCCACACTAAAGCAACCATGCCTGTAACTCAGGCCCTCTTGCACCATGGTGCAAAGGGCCTGCATTGTTGTTAGGCAGCCTTAAGTGCACCAGCGCAGAGAGTAGATATGGTGCTTTTTACTAAGCCTGGGCAAAGCACCACGCTACGCTCGCGTAGTTTGCGAAGTTCGCGCTACTTCGCACTACGCAAATTGCACGTAGCACAGTGCGAACACGCGTAGCGTAGCGTAGTGCTGCGGTCATTTTTTGCTTGCTCGCGGTCCTCAACGTCAAGTTGGCGACCGCGAGCAAGTAAAATGACATCCCGGCGAGACTTTTTCCTTGTTCGCGATCAGCAACATCAAGTTGGCGATCGCGAGCATGGAAAATAAACCTCCCGGCGAGATTCCCAACGTGAGGAGGTCAGGTTTCTCATTGCGAGTGGTCGCGTATGCTCGCGACCGCTCGCGATGAGAAACTACCAGTTCGCGTTGAGAAAGCGGCCGCTCGAGTAAAAATCAAATCGAGCAGCAGAAAACTACAGCTCGCACTGTGCAAGATGCCATTTTCAATGATTGCACAGTGCCGGTTGCTTGTCCGCACTGTGCAATCATTGAAAACGACATCTGGCACAGTGCGAACAAGGTACTACGCAGTTCGCGAAGTGCTACGCGTAGCTCGCGTAGTGCGAACTGCACTTTGCAAAGCTTCGCAAAGTGCTACTTCGCGAACTACGCCCAGGGTTACTTTTTACATGCTCCCATTTACGCAATACAGCACAGCAACTAGCCTTTCGGCACTGTGCTGCATGTGTTGCATGAAATCTAAGTAAATCTGGGTCTTGAGGTCTTCATAATGTGTTAATATGTGGTCTCCTTTGCTTTGGCATGTGAACATTAGAATATGATTGCTTCCAAAATAAAACGAATTGTAACAAAATCACAAACTGAAACTTTTTTGCCTTTTACATTTTCCTCAAAGATAACAAGTTAATTTCAAACATTGCTTATGCTCACCTCACATGCATAAACCTCATCTTTGCATTTTTGTGAGTGTACACTTTATTTTCCATCATATATAAAAATAAGCATAATGTCTATTTCAAACCAAGCTTAACTACTCATTAATTTAGCATTATTTGAAAAATTACTTTTATGTAAGTCTTCCTATCATACTTTTTTCGGTAGAACCGAGTCACAAGAAAACAGTAGAAAAAATATTACAAAACAAGAAAAGGGGGCAGGGTAGAAACTCCCTGACACCCTAGGTCTGCTCAGGGGGTCCCATAAGGAACCCACGGCCCAAAAAAGCATTTCTTTAAAAATAATTTCGGCGGAATTCGCACTGGGGTTGCGAATCCCACTGAAATTATTTTAAAAAATGAAGCGCGGGCTCCCGCACTTCATTTGAATGAGGCCCCTGGGTGACCAGGTCCCAGGGGCATTGCCCAATTCATAATTGTGGGGGCCCGCCATCTCCCCGGGGCTATGTAAAGTATATGCGGGAGGGCACGCAGCCCTCCCGCAGCCCCGGGGACGGCCACCTCCCCAAGGCTTTTTAAAAATTAATCTGTGGTGGAGCCTCCAAGCCCCCTGGGACTGCCATCCCCCAGGGCTTTTCTTAAATATTCTCAGGGGCACACAGCCCCCCAGCTGCCCCGGGGACCTCCACCTCCCCAGGGCACTAAAAATGTAAATGCAAGGGTCCGTTACAGACCCGCAAGCCCCGGGGACCACCACCTCCCTGGGGCTTTGCACACGGGAGGGGGGCCGCGCAGCCCCCCTCCTGGAGCCCTTGTTGGCCCTGGGGTCTGCCACCCCCCCCCCCAAGGCCGGCTCCTGCAGTGTCCCGGGGTGCCCACCCCGGGACACTTCTGTTTCCTTTGGCAGGGTGGGAGCCGTGCGGCTCCCACCGTGCCATAGCAAACACTGGTTTAGATTTTGTATGCAAGAGCAGGTTTCCTTAATACGTCCGCCATCGTTCCCTAGGCGAGTGTACCTCTCAAATTAGCACTGCTTGATTAGTGAGAAAGTGGTGTATTTTACCCTCCTTCCTATTTTTACTTTATATAAATGGGTATAATAATCGTTTACTATGTAAGGGAAAGGACACGCCCCAAATGGGAACCCAGCCTATACCTGACCTACTAGCCCTAGCTGGATTCCTTTTTAACTTTTATGGATGATCTAGATTTGGGGGTGAATTTCTCAAAATCATATATCATGACCCGTAGGCATGCTAACACCAAGACTAAGCGATATCCCATGGGGGCATACAGCTTGGAAAGATAAAGAAGTTCAATTATTTTGAGATTCTTTTTAATTCTTCCCTAAGCTGGAATGCCCTTTTAACTTTAAGACTATACCAATTCAGTAGAACTTTCAAGGAAATTTTTAGGTTTGTGGATAGTTTACTCCATAAACCTGTGTAAGAAATGGTGTACATCTGCAAATGTAAATGTGTCCCATTAAGGACGTATGGTGCGGGCCTGTGGGGTTACAGCAATTTTGGAGCTCTTCTACACCCAGAAAATGTTTTTTCTTGTAGATCATTGTCAGTATAAAGGGGCACTGCCTCTTTCATTTCTCACAAGGAATTATCGCTAACCTACATAAGTCTTCAGGTGTTGCGTTTCTGGTTCACTTAAGGCATATATCCGCCTGCAGAGTATTGAGGCCCCTGAAAGTAAATCTATGGGACAGTCGTAGTCGCAGTGTGGTGAAGGGCACTCAACTTTTGCTTGTCAAATTCAAACTTAAAATCTGCATAACACTCAGATAAGGTTACTAAACAACACGTTGGCCATGTACACTGCCATGTGTAGGTAATTTTGCTGGCCTTCTGTTTCTTTGGGTAAGATGATATGAGAGAAGCAGCAGTTGGTATAAAATTCTGAATTCAATTGGACTGAACCCATAATCAAAAGTATAGATGGATTATGAAGTGTTAACCATGGCATCTCCAAAATGAGGTTAAATTGTGGTGGGACAATCATGTCAAATTGAATACATTCTAAATATTCAGTACCCCCTTTAATTATCATGAACTCATTATGATAACACACAGGACCCAATGTTAGCACAGAGCCATAGCCACTGCCTTAAGTGGTTCAGGAACACATTTTTTTATGCAAGGAATATCTAGTTTACAGGCGTACTCTTGATTTGCAAGAACCTCGATGTGCTTACCAGAAGACACAACCAAGACTACGGGAATATTCAAATGAGTCACAGAGTTCTGAAGGGTATTATCCAAATAGGCTGAGGTCACAGCAATCTCTAATCACAGACATGGGACCTTTGAGGAGCCCAAGAGGATCAGTTTCCCAACTCAGCTGCATCATAGCGCCAGTTTGCTACCACTACCACTTGGTTCTGATTCTTTGTTACAGGTTTGGGGTCTGGTCCTACTATGCAGAACCCTACTCTAAGTGTACCTAGAGTGTGTGTAGGTGTGAAGCCAAGAATCCTCCCAAGGGACAATCCAACCCCATTACCTGGCCGGAGAGAATGAAGGAGCCCGTCTTGGTCACAAACTGGACACCCCTCACAAGATGTCAAATGACTGAGTGGTGAAGTCTCAGTATGCAGGAACCC
The DNA here is from genome assembly GCF_964204655.1 of Triturus cristatus. NCBI lineage: Eukaryota > Metazoa > Chordata > Amphibia > Caudata > Salamandridae > Triturus > Triturus cristatus. Next base: position 888,374,561 of record NC_140594.1, read on the forward strand.
TCGGTGTCAGCTGAAGTGCCTCCCCTGCTAATCTTATGGGATGCTCTTTATTTATAATAGAAAGCAGCCTTGCAATGTGTGCATAGATTAGTGATGTTATGTATATGTTAATTGCCCTGTTGCTCTGTGGTTGAAAATAGAAATGACATTTGTACATAGTGCGTAGAAGGGCCATTTACATGATGTTTGAGGCATTGTGATACTGTTGTTCGAAGCTAGATGTGTAAACAAAGTCATTTCAGGGAAACTAATTCAACATTGTCATGCACGCAATTATGTGCGAAAGGTCACGGCAGAAATGTTAATGTGAAAAATAGGATAATGTAAGAAATGAGCAGCTTTGCTACATGGGCCTAGCCTAAGCACATAACAAAAGGCACACTGATTCCAATCACCTTCATAGGTTCCACATCATTATTCTTGTTGACATCATCAGAGACAGGTTTACTACTTCTGACTACAATAACCTTAGACTTTGATTTCTGTCTATCAGAAGGATGACGATCTAACTGTACAGTTTACCACCTGAGCTAGCACATCTTTCAATTTCCCTCTTAGGCCTTGGTAAAAGAGGGATGCTCGCTTTTCCACAGACCATTCCATTTACATGATTATTCTATTGATAGATGTTATATATATAACACCTCCTTGGTCTTTCACTCTACGGAGGTTGATTTGAATTCCTTGTCTCAGCTGTCAGAAACTCTGTGATATAGTTGGTCCCTCTCTATTTTCATTGACAGTGCTGGGGGTCACCGGAGGGGAGGATCAGGCTTGGCTCTTTCGCCCACCCTTCGAATGGGGCCTTGGCCTGTGGTGGCTCTTTCTTGCTTTAATTATGGCTCTGTTGGGTTCCGGGAGGGAAAAGTCCAATTTCATTTCATTTTTAGGTGTGGTAATTCGTTGTCAGGCATTGGATCCTGTTGTATGGGCACCTATGGACCACAGGTGTTTCCTATCCCCTAGTTAGAGGTTTGGGGTTATTTAGTTAGGGCGACAGATGCTTCTTTGGGTGAAGTATGGTGTGGGGGATGTTGGGGGTATGGGTGTTCTAGTCAGGCCATTGAGACTGGGTTCTTTTGCTGAATGTTTTGTTTTAATGTGTTTTCTTTCTAGGTTAGTGGTGGCGATCACACAGATAATAGCGAGTAGCTTGATGTGGCATGGCATTGCAGGCCCTCGGAGTGTCATGTTCCCTCCTGGGTGGGCACGGGCTAGTTTCAGCCCCTCTTTGACTGCATCATGGCCTTCATTAAGATAATGGTACTCTCCTGGAATGTAAATGGCCTCCTGGACTCAGCAGTGTTACCATACCTTAAGCGTCACATGTCAGCGGTTGTTTTATTGCAGGAGACCCACTTATTGGGTACAACCTGTCCCTTTCTGGGCCGTTTCAGTTACAATAGAGTTTACCACTCTGGTTTCATGCAAGGTTCCAGGGGAGTCACCATGTTGCTACACAAATCTCTCCCACAGGCGGTGACAGCATACCACACGGACACTCAGGGTTGTTATGTGGGTTATATCTGCTTATGTCTCACCGCCCCTGCTACAGTCTTCCCTGCAAACACTGAGATCCTTCTGTTTGACCCTCCCTCAGGGCATAAGGATGGTTGGACGGGACTTTAACGCGCCTCCTGATCCAGTTCTGGACGCCTCCTCTGCCCTGTACCCATCCAGCTGCTTCTGAATGGTCTGTCTGTCCTCCTGGGTGGACTCACTGGGCTTCTGCGATGCCTGGCGCTCCTGGCACCCTGGCCAAAGGGCCTAAACTCATCAATCTGCTGCGCATGCAGTGGAATCTTGCGTATACTTGTGGTTGCCAGCAACGTATCTTCTCTCGGTTCAATCAGTGTGTTTTCTCCCACATGATATCTCTGATCATGCTCCGTTGTTATTGTTGTGGGGAACTCAACCCACTGCTTTTCGGCCGGTTTGGAGGTTTAATATTTCGCATGAGTTCAGAATGTGAGGTATTTGTCAAGGAGGAGTTGCACAATTTTTTTTTTGCTCAATGTAGGATCGGTGGCAATGCTATGGGTGGCTAGTAAGCCTTCCCTGAGATTCCTTTTCAAAGGCTATGTTCGTCAGGTTGAGGGGCGCCACATAGCGTGCCTGTACAGCCTAGAAGCATCGATCCTAAGAGTGAATTTGAATTTTATTAACTGTTCGATTAATTAAAATCATTACAGTAAAAACTAACGCAGTGTAGAAGAATAGAAATATAAAGAAGGACGCGTGATTATATTTGGCAAAAGTGTCTCCCTCCCCCCGGCACCCTCTCGATCAATCACCACCTGAGTTTGTAATAATAATCATGTGCCCTTGCACAAATTTGTGCAGCCCCCAATAATCTATAAAAGTAATTCTACTAAAAACACATCATTAGAAACTTTTAAAAAGCGCAATCTTGATAGGGCTAATAAAAAGGGGGGCAAGTTCCTCAGTGCTTATCGGGGAACAGTCTGCTTGCTTCCGCGGGGTTTGATGTACCCGATGCCAGGATTTGATTGCATTCATTTGCGGCCTTTAAAGCCACCCTGATCTGATGCGTGAATTTCCCAAGTCTTGCTAAAGTCATAGTTTTTGTTTAGGAAAAGCACAAGGCTGACGCTTCACTGCAAGTCTTTATTTCATTGACAATACAAATCGGGCGGATCACTGACATAATATCGACTACAAAAATATAGACTTACAAAAATATCGATGCCAAAATATAGAATGCCAAAATATCGAAGTCCTATCTCCAAACAGGAAATTACAAAAATATCGAATCCAAAATATCGTTGTAAGTAATATAGTTAGTCAAAATATCGAATTTTTTAAATGTTTTAAAAGTAATGTTAAATAAATGAAATAATACATATAATTAACTGACACATACTTAAAAATACTTAAATAACAGTAAACTTAATGAATAATTAAAGTAAGTAAAAAAAAAAATTAATACATATATCTTAACGTGATATTAATTAAAAATATTCAATATTTTCTGTGTAGGATAGCGGGCGCGTAAAATTTACTATTACCACTCCAGTAAGTGCAATAGTAGGGAAAGCGTTGGATAGCGGGAGGGTAAAAATTACTATTCCCACTCCAGAGAATGCAACAGTAGGGAAAGCGTTGGATAGCGGGAGGGTAACATTTACTATTCCCACTCCAGTGAGTGCAACAGTAGGGAAAGCGTTGGATAGCGGGAGGGTAACATTTACTATTCCCACTCCAGTGAGTGCAACAGTAGGGAAAGCGTTGGATAGCGTAGGGGTAAAAATTACTATTCCCACTCCAGAGAGTGCAACAGTAGGGAAAGCGTTGGATAGCGGGAGAGTAACATTTACTATTCCCACTCCAGTGAGTGCAACAGTAGGGAAAGCGTTGGATAGCGGGAGGGTAACATTTACTATTCCCACTCCAGTGAGTGCAACAGTAGGGAAAGCGTTGGATAGCGTAGGGGTAAAAATTACTATTCCCACTCCAGAGAGTGCAACAGTAGGGAAAGCGTTGGATAGCGGGAGGGTAACATTTACTATTCCCACTCCAGTGAGTGCAACAGTAGGGAAAGCGTTGGATAGCGTAGGGGTTAAAATGACTATTCCCACTCCAGAGAGTGCAACAGTAGGGAAAGCGTTGGATAGCGGGAGAGTAAAAATTACTATTCCCACTCCAGAGAGTGCAATAATAGGGAAAACATTGGATAGCGTAGGGGTAAAAATTACTATTCCCACTCCAGAGAGTGCAACAGTAGGGAAAGCGTTGGATAGCGGGAGGGTAACATTTACTATTCCCACTCCAGTGAGTGCAACAGTAGGGAAAGCGTTGGATAGCGTAGGGGTAAAAATTACTATTCACACTCCAGAGAGTGCAACAGTAGGGAAAACGTTGGATAGCGGGAGGGTAACATTTACTATTCCCACTCCAGTGAGTGCAACAGTAGGGAAAGCGTTGGATAGCGTAGGAGTAAAAATTACTATTCCCACTCCAGAGAGTGCAACAGTAGGGAAAGCGTTGGATAGCGGGAGGGTAAAAATTACTATTCCCACTCCAGTGAGTGCAACAGTAGGGAAAGCGTTGGATAGCGTGAGGGTAAAAATTACTATTCCCACTCCAGTGAGTGCAACAGTAGGGAAAGCGTTGGATAGCGGGAGGGTAAAAATTACTATTCACACTCCAGAGAGTGCAATAATAGGGAAAGCATTGGATAGCGTAGGGGTAAAAATTACTATTCCCACTCAAGTAAGTGCAATAGTAGAGAAAATAATAAATGTATTTTTATTTTTAAATTAATTAATTATTAATACAAAAACAAGTATTACCATTAATTACCAATCACACAAGAATTGATCATTTTTAAATACCAATACATTTTTGTTTAATTAATTAACAATTAATAATTAATTAACAAACAATTGTTTTTCAATAACAAACATTAATAAATGCAAATAATACCAATTAATAATTAATTTATAATATATTAATTAAGGATATACACAAATTATTTAAATAATTTTTTTTTCCCAATTATATTACTTCCCACCATATTCCCGTATAAACACAATACCCGCTACAAATATTAATTGAATACAATTAACATAATTATCAATTTACCTATTAATACTAATTAATTACCAATTAATACTAATTATTTACAAATTAATAATTAATCAACAAACAATTAATTTGCAATACCAATTAATAATTAACTAATAACAATTAAATTACTTCCCACCCTATTCCCCTATAAACCCACAACCCGCTACAGAAGTAAAATGCAAAATTAAATTAAAGATATATTAATTAACAATATACACAAATAAATTACATAATTATTTATTTACAATTATATTACTTGCCACCATATTCCCCTATAAACACACTGCCCGCTACAAATATTAAATGAATACAATTAACATAATTATCAATTAAACAATTAATACAAATTAATTACCAATTAATACTAATTATTTACCAATTAATAATTAATCAACAACCAATTAATTTGCAATACCAATTAATAATTAACTAATAACAATTAAATTACTTCCCACCCTATTCCCCTATAAACCCACAACCCGTTACAGAAATAAAACGCAAAATTAAATTAAAAATAATTAATAATTCCTATAAATTATTATTTAATAATATATAATTAAATTACTTCCCACCCTATTCCCCTATAAACCCACAACCCGCTACAGAAGTAAAACGCAAAATTAAATTAAAAATAATTAATAATTCCTATAAATTATTATTTAATGTACTATAATTAAATTACTTCCCACCCTACTCCCCTATAAACCCACAACCCGCTACGGAATTAAATTACAAAAAAATAAAAAAACATAAAATTCAATAATTTAAAAATATTCTAACATACATTCCAATATTAATACATACTTTTAACACATATACTAACACTTAAAACACTATAAAAAAATCGATATTTTTAACAACTATATTATTGCAATCGATATTTCTTACCTGTTTTTCGATATTCTTCACCACTATATTTTTGCAAGTCGATATTCTGTCCATTCGATATTAAAAACTCGATATTCTTGCTACTCGATATTTTTTTTTCGATATTATGTCTATTTACCAAATCGGGCACAGGAGCCGCCGACGTTTGTTGTGAAGGTTGGGGCAGCAGCATATGAGGTTTAACCAAGATTCCCTTATATAAGGGCACAGCCTACAATTTGTGGTTTCCCCCCTGCGGGCCCATACGGGGTTCAAATCAGCAATTCCTAGTGTGATTAATCTCATGAAGAATAGTTTGCTTCGGGCTTGTGATGTGAGGACCTCGCTTAGATAGGGTTGGGCTTTTCCTGCCCTGTAAGAGTTGTTCAATGGATCAAGGTGGGAGCTTGAGCGGAGAGACTTGGTGTCTTGATCAAAAGATATTTCACGCGCTTCTCTGTTTATCGCTTTTTTCCAGGCATTCAGTGGGATTTCCAATAATTGTAGGCTTGCTTCCTCTATCTTCAGTATATTGATTGCTTTGCCAAGGCCTGTATGCCAGGCCTAGCCTGTCTCCTCAAAAATGAATCTCAGTTGGCGTCTTAAGGAGTCGGCTGGAGCCCTTAAAATCCTTAGATGTAACTTCATGAGCTCCCCCTGACACGTCAGGTCTGGCCTCATGAGTCCTAGCTCTAATCTCATCCTTGATTTCCTGACTGCCCTCTGGATGAGGAGCACTGATTTATATGCTTTGGCTTGGGCTGAGTTTAAGAAGGCGCCCAAAGACCCTGGGTAGGCCAGGTGGCCATAGCTGATGGCTGGGAGCAGTTTTGCTTTTAGGACGATCAGTATTGGTTCGGCAGAAGGGTTTATCAGGTGTTGGCTCAGTTGTTTTAACAAGTGCGTAACATTGTTAGCCTTGGACGTCTGATGTTTCTGGAGGACATTCGCCTTGGCCCGTTCTGAGAGCCAAACCTCCAGGTAGTTGTAGGAGGCTACTGTGCTGATTTGCAAGTCTCCCAGTAACCACTGTGCTTTCTTTTTAAGGTGGTAGCTCCCAAAGATGATTACCTTGGTCTTCTCCTGGCTGACTGTCAGGCAGTTGTCGTTATTAAAATGATTCAGCGCATTTAGGGCTCTTTGTAGGCCCACTCTTGTGTGGTCCATTATAGCTGTATCATCAGCATATTGTAACACCGGGAGCCTCACACTTCCTAGCCTAGGTGCTACTAAATTGGCACCTTTCAGAGCATCCCCCAGATCCGCGATATACAGGTTGAAAAGGATGGGGGCCAGCACACAATCCTGTTTGAGTCCATTATTCTTTGCCATTTTGGGAGACACTGTGCCAGCGCTTGTTTTGACCCGCACCCAAGTGTCTTCATATAAGGATCTAATTGCCTTCAGTAGTTTTGATGGAATGCCCCAGTTATCTAGTTTCCACCATAGCCTTCTGCGGTCGATTTTATCGAAGGCTGTGCTGTAATCGATGAAGGAGCAAAAAACGTGGGGGCTTTTCTTCTTTGCTGCCTGGGATGATAGGTGAGCTAATGCTAGCACACTGTCCAAGGTCGAAGACTGTGACCTAAAACTTGTCTGGTAGAATGGAATAATACCTTTCTCTTCAGCCCAAGACTCTAGATCCCTCAGTAGGAGGCGAGCATAAGCCTTATCTTTGAGAGCAAGAAGGGCGATGAGCCTGTAGTTTGATGGCTTTGAGTGATCGCCCTTTTTAACAAGCATTAAAAATGCAATGGGTCTCACCTTTCATTAAGTTAAAGCCATTTGCTTTGCTATACAATACAATTAGCAAAGCAAATGGCTTTAACTTAATTAAAGGCGAGACCTATTGCATTTTCAATGCTTGTTGCTTTTGCTCAAACCCCTCCCAACAGTAAAAGTTACAACACACAGCCCACAAATCACCAAGACGGTCCTGAAGTTGTCTTTATACCAAAACCTATGATGCCACCGACAGTAAATGCTGAGAAATTAATTCTGCTAGTAGGTTTGTGTAAATGAAGTCTTATTTTAGTTGAGCACTAAAGATACCACAGTAGCGCCAGTTGTATTTTTTAATAGACAAATAACATAAAACATGGGCCAGTATATGTTGTCAAATGCAGGTTTTAGTGAACTTCTTAGAGTGCAGATTTTGCGCGTCTATCAGTCAATCATTTATTCAAGATGTGGATCTCAAGCGAGACCCGCATGAGAATAGCAGCTTTACAACGATCCTATACAAATGTATGCGTCTACTATGGATGGATGACTACATGTTCTGTAAACAGGAGTATGCAGCAGATGTGTACATATATTAGGAATGCCCACCGTGTTCTAAAGCATGTGGTTTTATATTAAGCCCGTAAGTTTTAAAAAGCGAAATCCGCAGGTCTGCAAGCTCGCCCGCATCATCTGTCAATAGGAAGGGAGCGTGTAGTTGCTGCCTGAACATTCCGCGCCTATGGGTACCTGCATGCTCTCTGTGCATTGAATCTTTCACTGATGTATGCATCTCTGCTGCGTGCGTACACTGGTGGCGACTACTAGGCGTAGAATGCAAAGGGGCGGAGAAAACTTCCACAGACAAGCAAACAGAGCAGCATGGGACGTGTGGTTCAGTAAATAAGACAGGATGGCCAGTCCCTTGAGCAAAGGATAGCCAGAGACGCATGGGAGAATGGGAAATGTAGTCATGAGAAGAAACAAACCCCACTTCTCCCATTCACTATGGGAGTTGTAATACTAATAGAGAATAGCAATTTGGCCTCTGGCGCTCCAATAGGACTCTTGCAATACATACGCCTCTAAACGAAGAGCAAGGCTCATGTATAGTTAACAAATGGCCCTGGTAAATGCAATTTTATGAGACTAGCAAATACGGCCTCAAAGAATCAAGTGGACTACAAGGTTTGTGACCAGATGAGGGGCTGGGGGGATGAGGTCACAGCGTTAGGAGTGATGGGGCTTGTAGATGACCAGCGCCGCTGGGCAGCCATTACAATTGGAACCACAATGTAAACACACCGGCTTTCTAGCAACCTGGCAAACGCCTGATTATTTTACTCTTCCAGAGAGCTAGAGCTTCACCATTTGCTAGCACACCTGGGACCTTGTTGGGCGCGCTCTTCCAGTTCATGAGCTTTGACTTACTCCTCCAATTCAAAGTGCTTGCCTTCTGGTCCTTTAAAGGTGTCATTTATCATAGGGTAAGCGGGGCTAAATGCAGAAGATTAAAAGAACATGGACCGGCAAAGCTGCTCGTGTGAGAGGCGGGAAGCAGACGGCCACCTTACCTCAGATGCGGCTCTGTGTAGATCCCTGCGATGAGCAGCTGTTCCATCAGTCAGAGGCTCCCTTCTGCAGCCCCCTTATGTGTGCGAGCGAGGAGCGACCGCTCTGCGCACCGCCAGCTTTGCTCCTCCTTCCCCCCTGCACCCCATGCACCTAGGAGTGCAGATGCCAGGACTCTGGCCTGCACAGTAAACCTTGTGATTGACGACACAGCGTTCCAGTTTCCCTCTCCAAAACTAAGGGCGCTCAGAATGAAGCAGCGCAGAAAAGAGCAAGGAAAGTAAGATAAACAAGCGTCAGTAAAAGCGATCGCTTTTTCGTTGCTATGACAACAAAAGCATCGCAAGATGGCGTCGGGCTGTCCACAGTCCGACAGACACGGGCATGCTGTCTGCTATGGACAGATGACGAGAGCAGCCATGTTTGTCCATGCAGAGGTGTGCATGCGAGTGTTCCGCAGAATCGATTCCAAAAGGTACTCGCATTAGCGAGAGTAGCGCATGCGCTGCTTTCGCTAGGCGAGACCTGAAAAGGGACGATTCTGTCAAATTATCTGTCTTCTTTCTACGTGTGAGGTAAGTCTGTCCAGTAATGGTTGCTGTAATTAACAAAAGGATTTGGCATGCATACCAACATTTTTTTCTGAAATAACCTTTCACCTCCTTGGCTGGAGTAACCTTTCACCTCCTTGATTGAGCTGCTCTAAATCTGGAAGATGGAACTATTGGGGAGAGCCCAAGCAGCTACCACATTTGGGCAGATTACTGGAAGGGGTTAAGTGATCAGAGGAAAACATGGTATTTTGTTAGTAAACTCTGAATCCACCCTAACTACAGAGGTTTTCTATATATAGTTGTTGGGCTCCAAGCCACATTGCATACCCCGTCTGGTCTTCCTGCCTCCACTCCACTCTGCTCCTGTTCCTGCCACCCTGCCCCCCCCAAACTTACCCAGCCCCCCCCCACCCCCTCTGGTCCGATCCGTCTCTCGCGCAGGCTAGGCCTCGCAGCCCTTGCTGTCATTCCATTGGCCTCGCCAGGCCTCTCTTAAAGTGTGTCTTACAAATTGAGGGATCCCGAAGACTGACAGACAGACACTGAGCGTGTCATTTCACAGAAACCCCGCCGCTCAGTCAGTGGGAGGTACGAAGTGCCAGGGGTCCTGGGGCCTGAGAATGCATTTTTTCTTTTTTGCTCTGCTTGTGAAACTTTTTTTGTGCTTTTTTTTCCAGGATTGCTTTGACTTCCATAACAACAGGTGTCCCGGAAAAGTACGAATGCATCATCACAGCGAGGCCTGTAACGCGCTGGCCTGCGGCCTCCCCTCCCGCCCAGACTTGGTGAAGACATATTAAGTGGTGTCTATTACACAGCTCCGCACTCTCTGCACGGGGCTCTGCCCTGCACGGAACTTTCTGTCTCGAGTGCCCTCCGCGCCTGCCCCTCATGGAAGTTACCAAACAATGGGAAATAACCATTCATCTTCAAAGGGGGATGGGGGGGGCGGTTTAGCAGTCAGTTAAGCAAGCTCCAGCCTGCCTGCTTTTTCACGTAAATATTTCTACGATTGCGCCTTATCTAAAGAGGGCGGGGTTACCTATAGAGACTTATATGGGCTTGGGAGGTTCTGCAACGGTGCCTTGAGCAGGCAATGCCACTGTGTTAGGGGGTCAGGCACACGTCAGGCACTGCCCGGCATCTGTATTGTGCGCACGAGTTGCACTGCGGGGGTGTAAACAGGTACCCTCAATGGTGAAACTTGTGCACAGAGGTCTGTAGCTCACAGCCGGGTGTGCAAAGGTCGGTGGGGAGGCGCTGTGGGATGCCATGTTCGTGTCAGTGCCTGGAGAACTCAGGGTCTTGTTTGCCCACTTGAGGCCTAAATAGCCCGTAATGTTGAACGATTCCGGCAACCTCGTCCCAGGGTCACTAAAGCACACACAACTACATGAAAATCTGCACCGCTACATCAACGAAGGGCAAAAACTGCGCAACGCCAAAGACATCCCCGCCATTGCACCATTCTGTGCAAGGCTTAGTTTTCACTATGCCACCGCGCACAGGCAAGTGAGCAGTGTTGTGTCACACGAGGGGCCTCGCTTTTGTGCAAGCTTCTGGCTGCCCACGACCGCCCCGGGGTACATCACATCACAGGTGGAATTTTGAGGAGATTGCATACATGAGCCATAGATTGCACCTGCCCACTGTGTGGCTTTTTTGGGCACTAGCGTACCGCAAAATGCCAGATTGGGGAGTTTAGGAGATCTGCCCTTGTGTGGAATTCGAAGGGTGTTTGCACTTTCCCACCCCACTGCACCCCCTTTGCATAGAATAACACGTGCTGGCACTCCGCGTGACACAGCAGTTTTACTGTGCGCTTCAGCCGTTTGGACACGTTTGCGTCGTGAGAGCCCCGGGGCAAAACGAAAGTAAATGCGGGCCATTGTGCCCAGTACATAAAAGCAGATAACGTTTTCTAGCTATCCCCCCTCCACCTCCGCTCGGCCCGGGGCGGAGTACAGCCTCACGTGCCGCATAGACCTAGAAGCTGGACCACACAGGGCAAGGGGGCGAGGACACGGACACATCTGCACACTAGACTGCACGAGTGGCGTGTGCCCACTGTCTGTGGGGTGGAAGAGGACCTGGCAGGTTCGAAGTGTGTGAGGGTGGTGAGATGAAAGGCGTCAGTTGGTTGAAAGGAGTACCGGAGGTAGGGGTGAGGCAAGCAGTGGTGCACTATCCATTCTCACTTAGGACCAGTGCTCCTCAGGTGGTAATCTGAACCCCAGAGTTGTGGACAAAGGTGAGTCAGCGAGGTGGAGGGACATGAGGAGATTTTGGCAGGGAGTGGTGGTGGCTGAAGTGGATGCGGGAAGCTTGCTGGCTCGGTCCGATCTGAGTTAAGTTTTATGGACACTTGGCCCTGCGGTACTCTGACAGGTGACTGATTCAGCCCCAGCCCTCGTGGCCTTCCAGAGAGACCTGACAGTGAAAAATTACCCCCTCAGTCACTCCATTTTCCATCAACCCCATAGTAGTTCAGATGTGTGTGCAAGGTTGAGAAGGGTTACATCTGTAAACTATGTCATTTCTGTTTTTTTTAAACTTCAGAAACTGCGGCGTTTTAATTCGCGAGACAACGTCCTGTGAAGGCAGAGTTTGCAGAGACCAATTTCTGGAAAAACCTTTTAGTGTGAGAATTGTCTTTCAAAAAGCAGCTCTTGTTTGAATTTCTTAGTGCTTGAGAAGTGCAAAGTTTAACAAGCACGGTCCGCTTTCACTTTTGTCCGTTGTGAAAGCTTTCTTGTCTTTATGGGGCCATGTGTTTGAAACACATAGCCCAATAAAGATAAGAAAGCTTTCACGACGCACGGGAGGCAGGCGAGCCCGTTTAAATGGGACGGCTTAAAAAGCCAAACGAAAACATGACAAACAGCTATTTTCCAATGGCTGGCCACCGTTTAGCATAACCGGTGACGCCGGCCAATGGAAAAGAGGGGCGGGGATTAATGCCCTTTACAGAACACACCCAAAATCATTCAATCTCGCCAGAGAGACTGCGCATGTGCGCAGCCCACGCCAGGCGAGACCTAAAAATGGGGTCCGATAATGAGCCCCTCCAGGAATCTGGGGTCTTGGCTGACGAAAAGGTGTGGTTTTAAAGGGGGGTTAAGATTGCTGCCCAAAAATCTGGGGTAGTTTTAAAAACTGGTGCAGGTATCCCGTTTGGCCCGGGGGCCCCATCGTTACTCATACTCTTGAGGGTGGTCTTGATGAACATTTGAGGATTTATCAGGCCTGACGGTATGTGCTGCTCCTCTACTCGGGCGCTCTGTTCTGTGGGGGAGTTGCCAGGGATGGGAGTCACTTGTCCTGACTTTGTATTATTTTGCTGGTTTTGTCCCTCCCCACCGACGTTTTTTTCTGGGCGGCCTTTATTTAGAGGGGCATTTGAATATAATTGCTTCACATGATTCAGCCAGTTTTGCACTGATACTCTGTGTTCTCTTGTGGGTCCTTGGCTACTCAGCTGGTTTATGTGTCTCCATAGTCCAGATAGGTTAATTTCCTTAAGCAGAGAGAAAACGTTAAGCCATTCCCTCTCTGTGTGGACTTTTTTCTTTCTTAAGGCAGCCCTCAGTGTTGCGACCGATGGTCCCTCCATTGGTCTACCCCCTCTTTTTTTGTTGCTAGGGCCTTGCGCAGGGCTCATTTACTTTCAAGTATGTTTTTTGTTAGGCATGAGCTTCCTAAGGTTGGTGGGATTTTAGCACTGTGGTGTTGTGGCTGAGGGTTTCCCATCTTGGATTGTAGGTCCTTTACAATGTTCTCCCAATCCTTTATGGAAGATAGCTGCATTGTTGGGGTGCCTTCCTGTTTCTGATCCAGCCAAATTTGCAACTTCTTACCTATCTTTTCTGACCATCTGATCCTCCTCAGGACTTTATGTTTTACATCCCCTCTTGACTCTCCAATGGCTTGGAAGATGGTAGCTGTCGGTACTTCCAACTGAATCATCGCTCTTAATGGTCTGTGGTCGCTTTCTGTCCTGTCCTCGACTACAAAGTCTTCCAATCTGGCCGCGATTGCTTCACTGGCCATGATATAGTTGATTCTTGAGATGTCCCGGAAGGTAGGTTGTGGCTGCCAGGATGTCATGCGTGCTTCTTTCAATGCATGGGTTGTGGGCAACTTGTGATTTTTTAGGAGATCATAAAGAGGTTCGCCCGGCCCATCCCCCGAAAGGGGGATTTAGCTTTGTCAAGATCCTTCAGGTTAAAATCCCCAGCTAGGATTAACTGATACGATTTGTATTTATTTAGAAGATCATCTAGTTTCCGTGATAGGGCCTCCATACCATCTTTCATGGTGGTCTGTACCAGGTTGATATAGCTGTTTATTATCAGGAGGTGGAGTGGATGTGAGTTGAGATTCAGGCCTCCGATCCATAGAGCTTGCAGCCTGGATGAGTTCAGTTCGATGTCTGTAACCGCAAGGTTGCTGGCATGTTTTTTGAAAACTGATAGATCGCCGGCCGGATGGCCAAAGAGATTCCTTTTTATTGCTGGTACATGGTGTTCATAGTACCCTGCCAGTGGAGTGCTGGTCAAAGCCCAAGTCTCTTGAAAGCAGAGTATAACTCCATTTCCTAGAAACTGCTTCAGGTTTTCATTTCCTATGATTTTACTGCTGCAATATTCCATGAAATTATGGTTAGTTGCTGCTTGGGGGAAATTCCTCCCCTGGCCTCCACCCTGCCAGGCCTGGTACCGCCGCTGTTAGGGATAGTGCTGCCACCTTCCTGGGGTTCCGGTTTGATCCAGTACATAGGGGGTTGTGTAGATGGTCCGATAGTTGTTCCGACAGGAAATCCTGATGCCCATAGGGTCCTTGGAGCCTGTCCGGCTGCTGCCATGTGTCCCTAGGCTGTTAGTCCCATGCAGGACCGACCAAGGACCCTTGCCACCGTTGTTTAATGCTAGGGCGTGTGGATATTTTGGGTGTGGCAGAATCTGAGCATCTATGCCCCACTCAGCGAGTTGTGTTGATTTGTTTAGGATGGTGTCAAGAATTCCTGTCATACGAGGGGAGGAAAACGGTAACCAGCGAAAACGGACTACATCTCCCAGGATGCTTAGCGGTTGAGAGGTTATGTAAACAGGAGAGCTGTTACATAACTCAAGGGAAACACGCCCTTATGTAAACAGGAGAGCTGTTACATAACTCAAGGGAAACACGCCCTTATGTAAACAGGAGAGCTGTTACATAACTCAAGGGAAACACGCCCTTATGTAAACAGGAGAGCTGTTACATAACTCAAGGAAAACACGCCCTATAAAGGGAGGAACCGGGAGGTACAAGGCTGTCGGATATTGTGTTTACACCAACGTACCTGCTTCGTGAAGAGCAGTGTTCCGGAGTGGTGCTCCAGTAAGGCAAGAACGGAGGTAGGTCGAGTCGTTACTCCCTGGGCCGTGTCTTGCCCCATCGTCACCTGTGAAGGACCCGGAAGCTCTACCGGTCAACCATTGAGCTTCGCTTTTTGACTCGGCTGAGTCCAAGCGCAGTGGCGCTTTTGCTGGTTGGAGTCGTAACTCCCAGCCCGACCAGAGACACAGGGACTGCCAGCTGTAACGCACACCAGGAGGTGTTTGCCGCGTTACAGACTCGGAAGTCCACAGGATCGATCGAGCGGCTGCTCTCGGTTCAGTCTTCTTGCTTGTGATTGGGGTATCGGTGACGCATCACCAGGAGGTGACTCCGCGTCCCGGTGCAGTCTGAGGAAGAGGTTGAGCGGCTGCTCCCTTCAGGTAGAGACCCCGGCTGGGTGTTTCCCTGACTCCTCGATTCTCCCCAACACTCTTCGTGCCCCTCACAGCCTACCGATTGGCATTGTCGGCCATTTCATTTCTGCCCTCTGTTGGCATACGCCGGGATCGGCGTATATGCAGAGGACGGTTAGGACCATCCGTGCTGTGGGCTGGTAACGTACTTAGCCTGGAGGATTCCAGTGACTATAACTTTTGTTTGTTCTTTGTATTTTATTTGCCTTCATTAAAAGAACTAACCCTTCACAAGTGGTTGCGTCCTCATTGTCGTGTCTGTTAAACGATCCTGAGACTTTCAGGGCGTTACAAAATATCCGACCTTAATAACACTAACTGTCTCCCGGTCGATAACAGACATGGCAACACTTGATGATGTGCTGGCTGCTTTAGCGGCCATGCAAGTTGAAGTGGCTGCCTCTAGGCAAGAAACAGCCGATGTAAAAGCCAGACTGGATGCTATCCAATTGGACCCGCTCACGCCCAGCACCTCCCTCACGAACCAGACCCCTGCGGTAGTAGTGGAAATGCCGGTAGCCATCCCCTTGGCAACACCAGAGAGGTACAGTGGGGATCCTAACACAGTGCAGGTATTCCTCACACAAGTAGCGCTACATTTATCGTGCAAACCAAAGGCGTTCCCCACGAGTCAGGCTCGTGTGGCTTTCCTTATATCCTATTTGGCTGGAAACGCGGCACAATGGGCCGTACCTCTGGTGAGCAGGGACGACCCCCTCTTATGTGATTGGGGTGCTTTTCGCGAGGAATTCCTGAAGGTATTCGACAGAAGGGCTGACTCGTACACGGCGGACCGTGAAATGCTTGAGTTGAGACAGGGATCCAACGACCTGGTGCAGTATCTCAACGCGTTCCGAAGGCTGGTTGCGGAAACCAAGTGGCCTGTTGCTAAACAGACGGCGCTCTTCCATCAAGGGCTGTGCGATGAGCTCAAGGACGCCGTGGCTCATATTGACCCTCAACCCAAGACATGTGAGGGCCTTATCAACCTGGTATTACGGCTGGAACATAGGCTAAGTGAAAGAAAGGGGGATCATGGGAGAAAAGGAAAATCCCTTCCATCCTATGTGACGGTGGGAAGTCCTGAAACTTCCACCGCATCCAAGGGAGAACCCATGGACATCAGCGCAATACGAGCGAGCCTCACAGCCACGGAGAAAGAGTCACGCCGTAAACAAGGATTGTGCCTATATTGTGGCAAAAAAGGCCACTACGTACGTGAATGCCCTGCCAAACCGAAGACGTCACGTTATCGGGCCAACCGGTCGGTAACAGCCGTGGTGGACATACCGGCGGAAAACTAGAGGACTCCAAGACCAGAGAAGGGGCATCTCGGAGTCACTCATCCATCCCTTCACTTTCCAACTCGGTCACTAAGGGACAACGACACCTGTTTATCACGGTGCACGTGGGAGTGCATGACCAGTGGATACCCGTTGTGGCCATGGTGGATTCAGGGGCCACTGGCATGTTTTTGGACCACAACGAGGCATGCAGGCTAGGGCTAGTGCTTCTTCCCAAAGCAGTACCCGAAGACGTCTATGCGGTAGACGGAAGGCGATTGGTGACGGGGCCCATCGGACAGCACACGGGGGTCCTTCCGATGAGATATGGGAGGAACCATTTGGAACAAATCGATTTTAACATCATCCGAGCGCCCCAATATGGCGTCATATTGGGATTGCCGTGGCTACAGAAACACAACCCCTTTGTGGATTGGCCAACACATCGCATCGAAATGACGTCACAGTATTGCATCCTGCATTGTGGAATAAGAACGGAATCCCTTGACGCAGATGAGAGCGGGAGTCAGACGGTGGCTACAGCGGCAGAAAAAGATGTGGCTCTCCCCCAGGCTTATCACAGTTTTGAGGATGTATTTGATGAGGTGAAGGCGGAAGTGCTACCACCACATAGACAGTTTGACTGCCAGATCGACCTGGTGCCAGGGGCCAGCGTTCCCAGCGGCAGGCTGTATGCCCTGACGGAGCCTGAAAACGTGCATCTCCGGGGGTACCTGGATAAACTCCTCAAGCTAGGATTCATCCGCCCGTCCAAGTCTCCGGCCGCCTCGCCACTCTTCTTCATCCCGAAGGCTAATGGGGAGCTGAGAGCCTGTGTGGACTTTAGGGCATTGAATGCGATAACCATAAAAAATCGGTACCCCTTGCCTCTCATCAGTGTACTTCTGGAACAGGTCAAGAAAGCTCATATCTACACCAAGTTGGATTTGAAAGGGGCATACCATCTGGTGCGCATGAGGGACGGAGACGAGTGGAAGACCGCCTTTAAGACCAGGTTCGGCCTTTTTGAGTACCTCGTCATGCCGTTCGGTCTGTGCAACGCCCCGGCAGCCTTTCAGTACTTTTTGAATGAGGTATTCAGAGAGGAGTTGGATATCTACGTGGTCGTATATATCGACGACATCCTCATCTATTCGTCCAGTGTGGAGGAGCACGTACACCACGTCAAAGCTGTGCTCCAAAAGCTGAGGGAAAACATGCTGTTTTGTAAACTCAGCAAGTGTGACTTCCACGTCACATCCGTGGAATTCCTCGGAGTGATGCTGAGTCCAGAGGGACAGGAGATGGCAGAACGAAAGATCAAGGCGGTGAAAGAATGGCCGGTGCCCCAAAGCGTGAAGGACGTCCAAAGTTTCATTGGCTTCGCCAACTTTTACAGGCGGTTTATAGATGGATTTTCAGGAGTGGTGGCCCCAATCACACAGCTACTGAGGAAGTCCAAGGAGTTTGTCTGGTCCCCTGAAGCGAACAAAGCCTTTGAGGCCCTGAAAAGCGCCTTTGGTAAGGCGCCGGTGTTGGCTCACCCCGATCCGGATCTCCCCTACGTGGTGGAAGCGGACGCGTCGGATGTGGCGCTGGGGGCTATCTTGTCCCAACGCAACCACGACACAGGGGTGCTTCATCCCGTTGCGTACATGTCCCGCAAACTCAACGACGCCGAACGCAACTACCATATTGCGGAGAAGGAGCTTCTCGCAATCAAGGACGCCTTCACCGAATGGAGGCATTGGTTGATGGGGGCAAGACATGTGGTATCGGTGTACACGGACCATCGGAACCTACAGTTCATGACGGCCACTAGACACCTTTCTCCCAGGCAGCTGCGGTGGATGATCTTCTTTGCGGGGTTCAACTTCCGCATCACATATCGGCCGGGGACGGAAAACCGGAAGGCGGACGCCCTGTCCCGTCAATCTGCAGTTAAGGAACCATTGCCTGCAACCGAGCGTTCCATCATTTCCCCGAGGATGGTATTGGGGGTTATCCAACCGGATACTTTCCTGAGGGGAATAAAGAGAGGGATCAGGTCATTCGCATGGCGGAGGTGGCTCCTCAGTCACAGAGAATGGCAGCTGAAGGACGGGATACCCCTGAAGGGCAGGTGCCTATTGATACCCACGCCTAGGCTAAGGAAACAAGCATTCATCTGGTGCCATGACTCTCCATGCGCAGGTCATTTGGGCTTTGAAAAAACGGTGGCTAGCATGGGACGGCATTTCTGGTGGCCAACCATGAGAGTGGATGTCAGGAGGTGGGGACAGGAGTGTCCTACGTGTGCTACCATGAAGGCCGACCATGGCCGAACCCAAGGGCTCTTACATCCACTTCCGACCCCGGATAGACCATGGGATAGCATATCACTGGACTTCGTGGTGGGCCTACCGGTAGACCAGGGGATGACGGCAATACTGGTGGTGGTGGATTACTTGACGAAAATGGGGCACTTCATCCCCTGCAAGAGAGTCCCTACGGCCGGGGAATTGGCGTCACTACTCCTAAAGAATGTGGTACGACTGCATGGATTACCTGGGGTGATCGTGTCGGACCGGGGGTCGCAGTTTACTGCGCAATTCTGGAAGACTTGGTGCACTGCGCTGCATGTTAAGACCGCCCTGTCCACCAGCTACCACCCTCAAACGGACGGCCAAACCGAGCGCCTGAACCAAACGCTCAAACAGTATCTGCGATGTTTTGTGGACCAGGGCAGGGAAGAATGGGTCGACTTGCTATGGGTTGCAGAGATAGCCTATAACAACGCCACTCACAGCTCCACACAGTCATCTCCGTTCTATAGCAACTATGGCCAACATCCCAGGTTCTTGCCATTTCTACATCCGTTCAGAGAGGACAGGATTCCCGCCACAGCGGACAGGGTGGCACACATAAAAGACACGTTGATGCGCTCAAGGGCTGTCCTAATAGAGGCCAAGAGAAGATACAAGGCTGCGGCAGATAGGAAGAGAAGGCCCGGGCCACTGTACCGCACTGGAGACTACGTCTGGATATCCACAAGAAACATGAGGTTTCGAAAGAACAGTGTGTTCCATCCCAAGTACATGGGCCCCTATCGAATTACCAAGTGTATGGGTCCCGTGAACGTGAAGGTGTGCTTGCCCCAGTCATTGCGGATACACCCTGTCTTTCATGTATCATTGCTCAAACCAGCACCCTCCAAGCCGTCTGGGACACCTAGGCCGGTATGCGTGGAGTCGGAGGTGGAGTATGAAGTGTCGGGCATACGGGCGTCCAAATGGCGCAGGGGGAAGCTGTGGTACCTGGTTGCGTGGAAAGGCTATGGCCCGGAGGAGCATTCATGGGAACCGGCTGAAGGGGTTCATGCTCCGCGCTTGGTCTCCTTGTTCCATCGGCGTTTTCCTGCCAGCGCTGGACCCGTGGGGAGCCGCTGAGAGGGAGGATGTACTGTCAAGAATTCCTGTCATACGAGGGGAGGAAAACGGTAACCAGCGAAAACGGACTACATCTCCCAGGATGCTTAGCGGTTGAGAGGTTATATAAACAGGAGAGCTGTTACATAACTCAAGGGAAACACGCCCTTATGTAAACAGGAGAGCTGTTACATAACTCAAGGGAAACACGCCCTTATGTAAACAGGAGAGCTGTTACATAACTCAAGGGAAACACGCCCTTATGTAAACAGGAGAGCTGTTACATAACTCAAGGAAAACACGCCCTATAAAGGGAGGAACCGGGAGGTACAAGGCTGTCGGATATTGTGTTTACACCGACGTACCTGCTTCGTGAAGAGCAGTGTTCCGGAGTGGTGCTCCAGTAAGGCAAGAACGGAGGTAGGTCGAGTCGTTACTCCCTGGGCCGTGTCTTGCCCCATCGTCACCTGTGAAGGACCCGGAAGCTCTACCGGTCAACCATTGAGCTTCGCTTTTTGACTCGGCTGAGTCCAAGCGCAGTGGCGCTTTTGCTGGTTGGAGTCGTAACTCCCAGCCCGACCAGAGACACAGGGACTGCCAGCTGTAACGCACACCAGGAGGTGTTTGCCGCGTTACAGACTCGGAAGTCCACAGGATCGATCGAGCGGCTGCTCTCGGTTCAGTCTTCTTGCTTGTGATTGGGGTATCGGTGACGCATCACCAGGAGGTGACTCCGCGTCCCGGTGCAGTCTGAGGAAGAGGTTGAGCGGCTGCTCCCTTCAGGTAGAGACCCCGGCTGGGTGTTTCCCTGACTCCTCGATTCTCCCCAACACTCTTCGTGCCCCTCACAGCCTACCGATTGGCATTGTCGGCCATTTCATTTCTGCCCTCTGTTGGCATACGCCGGGATCGGCGTATATGCAGAGGACGGTTAGGACCATCCGTGCTGTGGGCTGGTAACGTACTTAGCCTGGAGGATTCCAGTGACTATAACTTTTGTTTGTTCTTTGTATTTTATTTGCCTTCATTAAAAGAACTAACCCTTCACAAGTGGTTGCGTCCTCATTGTCGTGTCTGTTAAACGATCCTGAGACTTTCAGGGCGTTGCAAAATATCCGACCTTAATAACACTAACTGTCTCCCGGTCGATAACAGACATGGCAACACTTGATGATGTGCTGGCTGCTTTAGCGGCCATGCAAGTTGAAGTGGCTGCCTCTAGGCAAGAAACAGCCGATGTTACAGATGGCTTGTTGTGGTTCCTTATGCTTCAATCCCACCACTGTGGAATCGCCATGGGTATCCCCCTTGGTGCTCAAGAATATCACCCATTCCAGGTCCCCTGTTTGTAACTGGTCCAGGGTGGCAAGATGTTTAAAAAGGCGGAGAATGTTGCTCCGGTTCAGGATGTCGTGCTGACCTGTACTGTGAAATCTCGGGTTGAGACATAGACATTTGTTGGTCTGTTTTCTTGGAGTTTGAACCACTTTTCCCCTTCCTTGAGCGTGCTCTGCCGAGCCTGATGCAGGGCTTTGAAGAACCAGAACCTTTTGGACCTGGCGGCGCAGGGTACGCCCTCTGTCTCCGGAGTTCACCTGCTTCGCTACACAGAGACACGGGACACTCTGTCGGCGTTAGAAGATTGGATTTATTTAGCTGCAGCTAGTACAGTTATCCTAGAAGTACACAAAGTAGGTTCTCAGGAGACTGCCACTTCACTCTGTGGCGCATCAGATTAAATACTATACAATACACAATTCTTAACAAGACACACGCCCCAAGCATAAAAGAAAAGAGCCAATAGGGTAAGTGGAAAAACAAAGCGGAACCAATAAGAAAGGTTTGAAAATAGAAATATCAGATGACTCGAAGAGACCACTCCTCCAACTGTGTTTGTCATCCTGTCGTACTTTACTTTCTGGGACCGCGTAGGGGACAGGGCTCTACCCCTGTCTATCTTGGTACTAGCGAACCGCAAATGGTAAATACGGCATGTACGAGTGTTTTATATACCGTTCTAGTTATGAATGCACTGTGTACACGTTATTCTGCTTCGCTACGCGGGTTCCATTTTGGAAGCAGTGGCCATCTTGTCATTGCCCTCACATAGGCTATAATGGAGCAAATACGGGCCTCACAGTACATGGGCTTTCCCGTGACTTCTCTGTGACCTGGGCAGCTGGCTCTGCTGCCCCGGGTCAAACCGGTCTCACGAGCTCCCCTTCCTCCGTCCACCTGTGATTAGCATCAGGGCTTGACCCATCATAAAACCCTTTCATTCTACCCTCAACCTCCGGCTGATCTCTTCCACACCTGCTTGTTCCTGCTTTATGACTTGTTTCCCAAAACAGGAGATGCTCATGTTTATTGGGGGGTCTGCCAACATCAAATATGGGATCTGAACCTTACTGTGTAAATCATTGTGGGCTGGCCGAATTGGAATGTGGGATGGTCATCATGACTCTGTCTTTTCTTTGTAATATATCCTTGTATATGGCCGTATCATAAAACCCAGGAATGTATGCTTGCGGCCAGAAAAGGCCTATTTAAAGTGAAGTCCGTTTCCATGATTTTCAGCAGTCTCCTGAGAACATACACGCTGTTGTACTTCTAGGATACCTGTCATTGGTCTGCAGCCAATAAACGATTCTTTGACTTCACCCAGAAGACTCTGTGTTTCTGTAGGTCCGGAACAGGGTGAAACCCAGAAGTCATAGGGTGTGTGCCCCTGCACCGCTGGGTCTAAAATACCCAGTACTTCAGTTTGGCGCCCAACTCGGGACGATTTCAGCGGTACCAGTCCAAGCCAGAGGTTCGTGAGGAGCTTCGTGTGGAAATTCCGGAGGAAGGCCGCCACTTCATCGACCCCTGCATGTCGACGTGGTCCGAAAGTCTTTTCTGCGAGGTTCTCCGCGTCCCGACGGCTACGAAGGACTGCTGCCCTGATTAATCGACCTGTTTTGGACCCTTGACGAGTTTTGAGAGAGCGAAACAATCGAGAGAGTCTTCTGGTGAAGTCATCGATCAGCAATATTCAGTTAAGTATAAGTGGAGCGTCTCCCATTTGTTTTTGGTATCCCTCGGGATCGTTTGGTTTGATTTGGTAATTTGTGATTTGGTGTTTGCAAACCCCAAAACCAGAGGACTCGTGTATTCACGAGACTATCGTAATCGATAATCCTTTGACGTTTGGATCTAGACTAGTGAGCGAAGATGCCTGGTTCTGGAATATTTGGTAAATTGTTCTGTTTGGGTTGTGGAAAAGATTTCCAGCTAGAGCAATCATGTCCGGTTCCTCCGGTTGGAACTGCAACTTATGAGCTCTATGTGAAGCATGGCGTAGGCCCCATTGCATATAACGAAGTATGGATCCACTACACTAGGAAAGACGGTGTTTTAAAATGGCCCCAGAATGGTAGTTTCGATACCGATATTTTAGATAATTTGGAAATTAAATTGTTCAAGAAGAAAGCCCGGCCGGCGATGTTTGACTCTTTCCGCTTATGGCGAAAGGAAGCCAAACAAAAGGAAATTAAGCTAGCGAAGAAGAATAAAAGAGAGAGAGGTATGACAGTAATGCAAGCAGCTGTACAATTTAAAGATAATGAGGAGGAGCAAATGAGTGAGCAATTGCACAGGCAGCGCAAGTTAGGTATCGACAAATGTTACCCAGCTTTACCACACTCTAAGCAGAATGAGTCCGAAGAAAAGGAGAAAGATCCCTTGATGTCACATTTGTTGAGTTCGCCACCCCCGTATGCTCAAAATGCCATGGCGCCTCCCCAGCTTGTAAATATGCCACCTCCAGTGAATATACTACAAGCCTTGCCACAACCGCCAGCTGTGTTCCCGACTGCCCCCGCACTTCCTGCGACTTTGCCTAGTTCGGCAGCTGCCTCCCCTGACACTATTCCTTGCACTACTTCAGTACCTGTTTCTACATCCTCTTTTCTTCCCTCTGTTTTTCCTCCTGTTTTTGCTTCAAATTCTCCTTCGGCGCGACAGCGTTTATCTAATGTGGTTACTACGTTAATGTCGCCTCTCTTTGATTCGTCTGGTGCCACCCCTGGCTTGCAGCGTAAGCAACTGCGTAGTCAGTTGCCTAACCCCGATGAGCAAAAGGTAATCGATCGCATGGCGCGCAGATGGATTGTTTTCCCTTCATTGTATGATGTGGAGTCAGTGGTTAATGTCTTCCATCAGTGGAATGCCCCAAAACAGAGATATGTGTTTGAGAAAATGTGTGAAATTCTCTGTGAAGAATTGGAGGATAGTGGTAAGAATCCGAGCCCACAGGAATTGTGTAGAGTGAGGTCCGATTTTGGAACTGGTATAATTGTGGACCGCGGAATAGATAAAGCAGTTGCGGTGGTATTGTCCTTCAGGAATGATGATTGTCAACAGTCGTTGTTTGAACCTGATGTCCTTGTGGGGAAAAAGGTAAAAGCGCGACAATACCCTATGAGGGAAGTTCCCCCGGTATGGAAGGAAGCGGTTGCAGCTGCCGGTGGTAACCCCGCTGTGGCAGCGCATTTCCAGCGTGTTTGGGTGCATGTTCCATGGAAGCGCTCTGAGGTGTTAGCGCTTAAGCAGTCCTTACCCGATCCCCGTAAAAACCCAGCAGGTTATTATAAAGAGTTGTCACAGACGGCAGGGTCATGCGTTATGAATCTGGCCGACATAGACATGTTGTTTGGTAATGTTGTTCCACAGCCTTTATGGGGGTCAATCCGTAATGTAGATCACGATGCAGAACTAGGAGACACATGGGCTAACATTGTTGCTGCTGACGCTAGACAAACTGGTGGTGCGAAACCTGAGCCTTTAGTAGCTGAATTGCCTGGTAGAATTATTACGTATATGAAGACAGTAATGCCTGCGATGCGCGTAAACTGGGATAAGTTATCTGCATGCAAACAGAAGAAGGATGAGACAGTGTCAGACTTCTTCACCAGGTTTGAAGAGACGTTTATTGACCACAGTGGGCAGGATATGAGTACTGAGGGTGGCCAACGGTTATTTGTGGATAAGTTTGTGCAGAATTTACTTCCTGACCTGTGTAAAAAGTTGAAAGATTCAGAGAGTTCTTGGGCTGTTTCTTCTTCAGCGCAAATACTGGCTACTGCACAGTATTACGAAAATCGGGATAAAGACGAGAAAGATAGGACAGAAAAGAAAACAAAGGAATTGAAGACAAAGGTCCTCTTACAGCAGGCCTATCCACCACGTGGAGGTCAGAATAATTATAGGCAACCCCAAGGTGTCTATCACCAACCCCAACAGTTTCAGAACAATCAGCAAGTGAATGGGTATTATCAACCACGTGTCCCTGTAGGTCCCAACCAATGTTCATACTGTAAAGAGGAAGGTCATTTTAAATATAGTTGCCCTAAATTACTACAACGGAATGGTAATATGTATGGCGCAAGAGGTAGAGGTGGTCAGCAAGCTCCTAGAGGTAGAGGGCGTGGAAATGTTCCCCAGAACGCGCGTCCTCTGCCGCCTCAAAATACCATTAATAGCTTTGATCAGCAAGCTAACGCGACTAGTAATACGGCCCAGTATTATAATAATGATTATTATGCAGAGGATGGTGACGCGGAAAATAATGATTACTAGGACAGCCGTAGACAGAGAGAGGGAGTTGTTTCAGTGCCAGTGGATCAGAGTGGACCGTATGTTGAGGTGACTACAGCAAATGTAACGGAGCCTTTTCTGCTAGACACTGGTGCTGCAAAGAGTTCAATCATGCATTCAAAACTCCCTGGCGCACCTTTGTCTGGCGACATCAATGTTTCAGTAGGTTTTTCTGGCGCCCCTGTTAGGAACCCGATTTCTAGTCCTATGTCACTTTCTGTTGGACCTTGCGAGCTGAAAGCACCCCTGATTCTGACAACAGGTTGTGGAGAGAATTTGTTGGGATTAGATTTGTTGAAGAGATTGCATGCTACCCTGTATTGTTCTCCTTCAGGAGTACAACTTACATTAGGCAAGAAAGTGATTTCCCCGATGTACTTGTCCAAGAATACAATGCCGCCTGAATTGTCATCCCTTCCGGATGCCCTTTGGGCTACTGGTCCCAATGATGTGGGCCTCTTGGAGATACCGCCATACGTGGTGACTCTAAAGGCTAATGTCAGACTGCCACGTATTCCCCAGTATAAAATCTCTAATGAAGGCCAGAAAGCATTGTTAGACATTGTCAGCGACTTGATTAATAAGGGTGTGATTGAGGAAACAAGAGGCAACGTTTGCAATAGTCCGATTTTACCTGTCTTAAAACGAACGGACCCTTCACAACCACCTGTTTACAGATTTGTGATTGATCTTAGAGAGGTTAATAAGATTGTTGTGCCACAGTTTCCAGTTGTCCCTGATATAACTGCCTTGTTAACGATGATTCCAGCCTCTGCTGCATGGTTTTCAGTGATCGATTTGAAGAATGCTTTCTTTAGTATCCCAATTGCGGAAGAGAGCAGAGACATTTTTGGCTTTAGTCTGGGAGGCCGAAGCTTCCACTTCAAACGCGCTCCCCAGGGCTACTGTGAGAGTCCATCCATATACAGTCAAGCTTTGAAAGCACAACTTGATGCACTTGTTTTACCTAGTGGCGCTATCCTGATTCAGTACGTGGACGATTTACTAATCGCTGCGGATACTGAAAAGATCTGCAAAGAAGCTACATTGTCATTGTTGCACCATTTATCCGCTTTCCATCACAAGGTGTCTCTCTCTAAGCTGCAATATTGTCGACAAGAAGTGACCTACTTAGGTCATCTCTTATCGAAGGAGGGAAGGAGACTGACCCCAGAGAGAATTCAAGCTATTGCACAGTTGAGTGTGCCAAAAACACAGAGAGAAGTGCGTGCTTTCTTGGGAATTACCTCATACTGTAGGCATTGGATCCCTAGCTTTTCCTTGCTGGCAAAACCTTTGTTAGCATTAACATGTAAAGACACACCGAATCCTATCCCATGGTCTGAAGAGTGCCAGAAAAGTTTTGTGGAGTTGCGAAATGCATTGTGCTCAGCTCCTGTGTTGGGTACCCCTGACTACAGTAAGCCTTTTACATTGTATGTTCACGAGAAAGATGGATGTGCGTTGTCAGTGTTAACACAGCCTTTTGGCGACAGACCGCGCCCGTGCGCATATTTTTCATCCACCTTGGACCCTGTAGCGAGGGCATTGCCAAGCTGTCTGAGAGCGACAGCGGCTGCAGCTATGTCTATCCGACAATCTGCTGGTTTGGTAATGGACAACACATTGATTGTTATGGTTCCACATGCTGTAGACACGTTATTAAATAGGACCAAGACACAACACTTGACTAGTGCGCGATTATCAGGCTATGAACTTACACTGTTAGCAAATCACATACACATAAAGAGATGCAATACACTGAATCCAGCTACGTTATTGCCGGTTCCAGCAGACTCAGATGAGATTGAGCAACATGACTGCCTGTTCAGAACGGAAGAAGAGACGAAAGGGAGAGTGGATCTGAAAGATACTCCCCTGACTGAGTGTGATGGTACTTTATGGGTGGATGGCTCATGTTTCAAGCTCCCTAATGGTGACACGACTGCTGCATATGCTATCACGACTTTGCACACAGTTGTGGAAACTGCACGAGTGCCACATAACTCGGCCCAAGCAGCAGAATTAATCGCCCTCACGAGAGCGTGCGTGTTGTCTGAAGGAATGAGAGTGAATATTTACACAGATAGCCAGTACGCCTTTGGCGTGGCTCATAATTTTGGGCGATTGTGGAAGGAGCGTGGGTTCCTGACGTCACATGGTGCTAAAATTCAGAATGGCAAGTTGGTGAATGATCTCCTGGAGTCACTGACCCTACCGTTGCAAGTTGCGATCATGAAATGCAGTGCGCACAGGAAAGTCACAGATGATGTTGGACGTGGGAATGCGTTTGCTGATGAGACCGCGAAAGAAACGGCACAGAATGTGAAGACTAGAATGTATGTTGCAGGACCCGCAAGATGGGTTAATGATGTTGGGATGTGTGAGAACACAATAGAGAGTGTGAAGTCACTTCAAGCTGAAGCCACAGAGGAAGAGTTAAGCAAGTGGAGAGAAAGTATGGGTAAGTTGGACGAGAATGGTTGCTGGATCGATCTGACAGAACATAAGCGATGGTTGTTACCTGACGCATATGTGCTTCCAGTAGTTACTATGGCACATGGAATGGCACACATCAGTGCGAAAGGTATATGCAAGTTGTTGGCTCCAGTATGGCAGAATGCTGGGATTCCCAAGTGTGCAGAGAATGTGGTCAAGAATTGCATGGTATGCTTGAAGTACAACCCTGGTAGGGGAACCCCAACTCCAGCTGGTCACTTTGCACCCCCATCATGTCCATTCGAAGTTTTGCAGCTGGACTTTATTCACATGGAAAGATGCAACAACCTGAAATATGTACTGGTGGTTGTTTGCGCTTTCTCGAAATGGATAGAGGCTTATCCTCTGAAAGATAACACTGCCCTGTCCACAGCCAAAGCCCTCGTGAAAGAGTTCTTCCCTAGGTTCGGAATGCCGAGAATGGTGTGGTGTGATAACGGAAGTGAGTTTGTGGGTAAAGTGATGAAGAATGTATGTGAAGGATTAGGTATCCAGCAGAAATTCCATGCTGCAAATCACCCCCAATCAGCTGGATTGGTAGAGCGCTACAATGGAGCCTTGAAGCTCAAGTTGGCCAAAATTCAGGCGAGCACCGGTCTTAAATGGCCTGACGCTCTGCCTCTAGCACTCCTGTCCACCAGAATGACCGTACACTCACGAGTGGGACTTAGTCCTTACGAGGTAGTCTTTGGCCGTCCGGCCAACATATGGGGTGTACCGAGGCCTACGAAGTTCAGTGAAATAGAGCATCCAGTACTGCTCGATTACCTGTATGATTTGACTGTTAAACTGCGTGTTTTGCACCAACAGGTACATGATACTCTCCCTCAAGCCTCTGAGACTCCTGGACACCCTATCAACCCTGGTACGTGGGTGCTAGTCCGGAATTTCCAGCGCAAGAGCAACGACGAGCCTCGCTGGATCGGCCCTCACCTTGTTCTACTGTCGACAAGATCAGCAGTGCGAGTGAAAGGGAAGAAGCACTGGATCCATGGCACCCACTGCAAGGTAGTCCCCTTGCCTCTGCCTTATGACCAGTGGGTCCAGGAGGGTATCGCCGACTCTGAGACAGACACTGTACCTCGTTTCATACCATTCAGTGATGCACGCCTAAGAGGCACAGTTTCAGACCAAGAGAGTGACAATATTCTGCAGGAAGCTGTGCCGCCATCAAATCGACTGGACACCACTCAGCCTGAACTTTTGTTTCGAGACCAAACAGCACCTGGTCGTCTCCGTTATAATTTGAGACCTAGGCCCATGGACAAATAAAGATTTCCTTACTATTTCCTTTTTGACATTTTTTACTCTCCCATCTGAAAGACTTTCTTGATTTTTTGTTTTTCGAACCACCATCCGGGTTCTGCCGCAGGGTCGCGGTGACAAGACTTTGGGGTACAGGCCGAAGACGTTAGGTCGACGGTTCTGGTTGGTCTAGGGCGTTTCCCTGGACTGACAGGCGTACTCCTCAGCAGAAGAAACTCATCAGCCGCGAGCGGCCCGAGTAGAGGATGGAGTTTTTTATGATGGAGAGACCCGTTGAGGAAATGAACTTTAAAGCAAGGATATGTAAAATTATGAAAAGTAAATGTTTTGTCTTTTTGTGCCTTTTTACACTGTGTAGTATAGTAATGTTTATTGTAGGATCTGTGTTTTTCTCCGCTCAAAAGCCCATTGCACCCACTCAACAGCCTATATCTCCTTCTACTGCCTCCTCTCACTCTTTTCACCCTTTGCCCGAGCACGAGCAGACTAGACGATCAGAGTTCGTAAATAACTCGTTTATCCAGCTCTTGCACCAGCACCAACTAGTAATGAATACAACCAATTGCTGGGTGTGTGGGTTAATGCCACATACCATTAACAAGGGTATTCCCTACCTGGTGCTGCCGTATAGTTACAATGGATCGTCATGGGCATTCCAGACCATGTTTCTCTATGCTCTAGATACGTACTCCCCTCGCCAACCGCGTTCCATCAGACCTGTCACCAATAATAAGGCTTTGATGAAAGGAGTTGCCGATATGAGTAGAGATATCGACGCATACTCATCTATTCCCAAAGAAGAGTTGAGACCTTATGTAGGATGGAACGCGACGGAGTATAGTATTAGTCTGGGTGAAAGACAGCGGAAAATCTCCTCTCCAATCTGGGTCGTACCCCACATGGGTCGGTTCTGCTTACAGGGTAATGGTCAGAATCCTAGAGCTCAACTGGGAAGAAGTGACTGTACTGAAACGTACACTTTCCCGTCACAGTTTTCCCCTGCGTTTCTAGCTGCCAAGGGCACATATTTCATCTGTAATGACCGAGCGTATACATGGCTGCCCCCTGATTTCTCGGGCACATGTTATATTGCGAATTTGTTACCGCCGACATTCACTGCCGCCTCCGACTATCACAAGACCAGAGTTGTGAGAGGTGTGATAAGTAAGGAGGACACTGCCGGTCAGGAAGCAGGAGACTTCTTCTTGGGTTTCCT
This sequence comes from Triturus cristatus, assembly GCF_964204655.1. Lineage (NCBI taxonomy): Eukaryota > Metazoa > Chordata > Amphibia > Caudata > Salamandridae > Triturus > Triturus cristatus. The sequence goes on from NC_140594.1 coordinate 888,404,966, forward strand.
GCCGTTTTGGGGACCTATGGTCAATAGTAGAAACCTGCGACAACTGACACGTGTGGTTGAATCCACTATAAATGTAACGGCTGGTGCCCTTAGTAATCTGACAGCTGAGCTCCAAGCAGATCGCCTTATGACTTTACAGAACCGCATGGTTCTAGACGTTATCCTAGCAGACCGCGGTGGAGTATGCAAGGTTATCCAATCCAGTTGCTGCATTTTCATACCAGACAATGCTCCAACAGTGTATCAAGCCATCTCCAAACTCCATAAGATATCTGACGCCATACACGTGGATAAGGGAGATTGGTCACTGATGGGATGGTTCTGGGAACTGATATCTGCCTGGGGTTGGAAAGTTCTGATGGTCATTGGAATGATCTTAGCCATCCTTTTCCTGTTCTGTCTGTGCATACAGTGTGCTCCTGTGATATGTGGCCTCTGTGCTACCTTATGTGTAAAGAAACCTGTATCGAGGGACGAGCTAAGTAATAGGATGATGCTACAGCAACATCTCCATGACTTTGCGGACATTGACCTAGACTCGGATTGAGATGGGTATAGTGATTGCCTATGTAAGGGCAAAAGGAGGGTCTGTCGTACTTTACTTTCTGGGACCGCGTAGGGGACAGGGCTCTACCCCTGTCTATCTTGGTACTAGCGAACCGCAAATGGTAAATACGGCATGTACGAGTGTTTTATATACCGTTCTAGTTATGAATGCACTGTGTACACGTTATTCTGCTTCGCTACGCAGGTTCCTTTTTGGAAGCAGTGGCCATCTTGTCATTGCCCTCACATAGGCTATAATGGAGCAAATACGGGCCTCACAGTACATGGGCTTTCCCGTGACTTCTCTGTGACCTGGGCAGCTGGCTCTGCTGCCCCGGGTCAAACCGGTCTCACGAGCTCCCCTTCCTCCGTCCACCTGTGATTAGCATCAGGGCTTGACCCATCATAAAACCCTTTCATTCTACCCTCAACCTCCGGCTGATCTCTTCCACACCTGCTTGTTCCTGCTTTATGACTTGTTTCCCAAAACAGGAGATGCTCATGTTTATTGGGGGTCTGCCAACATCAAATATGGGATCTGAACCTTACTGTGTAAATCATTGTGGGCTGGCCGAATTGGAATGTGGGATGGTCATCATGACTCTGTCTTTTCTTTGTAATATATCCTTGTATATGGCCGTATCATAAAACCCAGGAATGTATGCTTGCGGCCAGAAAAGGCCTATTTAAAGTGAAGTCCGTTTCCATGATTTTCAGCAGTCTCCTGAGAACATACACGCTGTTGTACTTCTAGGATACCTGTCATTGGTCTGCAGCCAATAAACGATTCTTTGACTTCACCCAGAAGACTCTGTGTTTCTGTAGGTCCGGAACAGGGTGAAACCCAGAAGTCATAGGGTGTGTGCCCCTGCACCGCTGGGTCTAAAATACCCAGTACTTCAATCCCACCCCCGAACTAATTCATTAACAGATTACAACTAACTTGCAGGTGGTGAGATACATTTGTGTGTATTGGAGGACAGTCGTGACACAAGAGAATGCTAGCAGGAGACAGTGAAGGCCAGTCGATAAGATATGATCAGGAAAGAATAGTGTGAGCCTACAGATAGTTGAAACAGGGATTAGGAAAGCCAGACAAGGATTAGTGTACTCGGCTAGTCCAAACACCAGCTTCACAAATAAAGGCCGAGGATGTATTTCGACACCAAGCTACGGGAAAAGCAGAATAGACTTCGTTCGACGTGCTGCCTGAGTGATGGCAACACAAAATGGCGGCGGGTCACAAAATGGCGGGTCGATTCGATCGTGATCGAAAATCGAAGTTCCTCAGACCCTCCTTTTGCCAGAACTCAGGCAAGATAGACTCACGTTAATCTGAGTCCACATCAATAGCCATGAGGTCATCGAGCTGTTGCTGTAACATCATTCTTATGTTTTCTGTTACTTGAGGTTTGGCTTTTGGGATGCACATAGTAGCACAAAGATCACAGATAGCGGGACCACAGTGCATACAAAGGCAACAAGAAAATACAATAGTCAAGATTATTCCAAGGAATGTCAATGCTTTCCAACCCCATTTGGACAGTAGTCCCCAAAACCATTCCGTTAAAGACCAATCTCCTTTGTCCTGATGGATAGACTCAGAGATTATGTGCAACTTGGAGATAGCTTGGAATACTGTCGGAGCGTCATTAGGAATGAAAATACAGCAGCTTGACCCGATCAATTTACATACTCCACCACGATCGGCAAGAATAAAGTCTAAGGCAACTCGATTTTGCAAGGTCATAAGACGATCCGCCTGTAGTTCCGCCGTGATATTACTTAAGGCTCCTACAGTGATGTCTATTGTAGTCTCTACGACACGGACCAGTTGCCTGATATTTCTGCTGTTGGCCATTGGACCCCAGAAGGGAAGAAAACCTTTAAGGAAATCTCCTCCTTCTTGTCCCGTGGTGTCTTTTGAGTCAATGATTCCTTGGCTGAGACGGGTTTGGTGATAATTGGCAGAAGCAGTGTAAGTAGGAGGAAGAAGGAAAGCTATGTAGCAAGTACCAGAGAAACCCGTTGGTAACCAAGTATAAGCTCTATCATAGCAAATGAAATAGGTGCCTTGAGACGGCACTAGAGGAGGCGAGTTTTGAGAGGAATAAATGTACGTGTAGGAGCAGTTACTCTTTAGTGCAGTGTCAGAAGAGCAATCGTTTATTTTTAAACAGAAGTTACCTTGATGCGGTATAGTCCAGATTGGTGAGGATTTTTCCTTTCCTACTTTATTATTAAGACTCGACATATATTGGGTGACGTTCCAATTGGTGTATGCTTTCCTTTCGTCGATGGAAATTTTGCTGTTCTCCATGATTTTAGCCATAACTACCATACCCTTAATCAAGGAACTATGACTAAAATCCGGATAATTAATTTGCGAAGTAACGGACCGTCTGAATTTGCTTTGATAAGCATTGGACAAAATGACAAAGAATGCCCAAGCAGAACCCTCGTAAGAAAAAGGAAGAACTAGATATGGTATTCCTTTCTCAGTAGTATGTGGCATAAGACCACATACCCAACAATCAGTTGTGTTAACCACTAATTGATGCTGGTGTAATAGTTGGACAAAGGAATTGTTGTAATACTCGGTTCTTCTGACAAGTTCATGTGAAGGAAAAGTATGAAAGAGGTGTGGAGAGATAGTAGAAGAAGGCAAAGAGGAAGGAGGGGAGGTATTTCTTGGCTGCAACACATAAATTATCCAACCAATAATCGCCAAAGCAATACATAAGGATATAAAAACACATAGAGTTATACTATAACGACTGTACATTATTTTACAAGATGCTTTCTTCATTTCATTCCTTCTCTCTTTATTACTTGGTGTAGTTTCCATTCTCACTAGTGGATACTCACGGCAATCTTCCTCAATCACTGAAGTCACGATGCTCTACCGTCCTATGACACTGAGGATCCTGCAGACCTATTGTCACTACTCAGGTTGTGACCTAGACTCCTACCGTGACCCTGTAACCTAAACAGAACACTACACAAGGGAGAAGAAAGTCTCAATTGTTCTTTTGTCTGGGCCTGAGGTTGTAACGCTCCTTCCCCAGAACACTCTGATCTCGAAACAATGTTCTTGGTTCAGTCGTATTCAAGCGACGATGCGATGGAATTGCTTCTTGTAAAATGTCGTCGTCCTCTTTCTCAGACAATGTCCCATTCAGGTGTGCCTCGCTAAAGGGTACAAATCGTGGAACTGTTTCGCCTTCACAGTCACCAACCCCTCTACGAACCCACTGATCAAAAGGCAAAGGCAAAGGTACTTTCTTGCAATGCACACCGTGAATCCAATTTTTCTTTCCTTCAACTTTAACTGCTGTCCTTGTTGTCAGTAAGACCATTCGAGGCTCCCGCCACCTGGGCTGCAGATTGCTGGACCTCTGAAAATTCTTCACACAGACCCAGTCACCTGGTCGGATGGAATGACCTGGGTCTGCGGAGGCCTCCGGCAAAGCACTCTGAACCTGTTGATGAAGAGCATGCAATTTAGTTGTAAGGTCATGCAGATAGTCAATCAACATTGGATAGGGCAAGTCTGAGAATTTTTTAGGACGAGGTATTCCCCATACGTTGGCCGGACGGCCAAACACCACTTCGTAAGGGCTAAGTCCTAAACGAGAGTGTACTGCAGTTCTGGTGGATAGCAGAGCTAACGGCAAAGCATCAGGCCAATTAAGTCCCATACTTGCTTGAACCTTTGCTAATTTCAATTTCAACTTCAAAGTTCCATTGTAACATTCTACTAAACCCGCTGATTGTGGATGATTTGCCGCGTGGAACTTTTGATTGATTCCAAGACCTGCACAAACTTTCTGCATGACTTGGCCAACAAATTCGCTCCCATTGTCACTCCAGACAATGCGCGGCAATCCAAACCTGGGAAAGAACTCTTTTAGAAGGATTTTAGCTGTGCATAAAGCTGTGTTATCTTTCAAAGGGTATGCTTCTATCCATCTCGAAAAGGCGCATACTACCACCAGAACATATTTGAGGTTGTTGCATCGATCCATGTGAATGTAATCGATTTGCAACACTTCAAATGGGTATGTCGGAGGAGCAAAGTGACCTGCTGGAGTGGGGGTTCCTTTTCCTGGATTGTACATCAGACAAACAATACAGTGCTTTACTACGTTGTCTGCACATTTTGGGATGTTCTCGTTTTGCCATACTGGGGCCAAAAGTTTACAAATGCCTTTTGCACTTAAGAGCCATAGTAACCACTGGGAGTACATAAGCATCCGGTAACAACCAACGTTGATGTTCGGATAATTCTATTCAACAACCCATTTCATCTAACATTCCCATACTTTATCTCCACTTGCTCAACTCTCTTTCTAAAGCCTCTTTCTGAATCGCTTTCACGCTTTCCACTGTATTCTCACACATTCCTCTCTCTCTGACCCAATTCGCAGGACCTGCCATATACATTCGGCTCGTTGAATCTCTCGCTGTCTTCTTTGCTATTTCATCAGCAAATGCATTTCCCCGTCCAACATCATCCGTAATCTTTTTGTGTGCACTGCATTTCACTATCGCTATTTGGGTGGGTAAAACAAGTGACTCAAGGAGATCAGTCACTAGCTGACCATGCTGTATCTTGGTGCCATGTGAAGTTAGGAATCCCCTTTCCTTCCAGAGACGCCCAAAATTGAACGCTACACCAAAGGCATACTGACTGTCAGTGTACACGTTCACTCTTTTCCCTTTTGATATTACACAAGCTCTCGTCAGTGCTATCAACTCTGCTGCTTGCGCTGAATTGTGTCTAATGCGTGCAGTTTCCACAATCGTATGTAAGGTAGTTACAGCATAAGCTGAAACCGTATCTCCATTAGGCATCTTGAAACAAGAACCATCTACCCATAGAGTCCCATCCGGATTCACTAGCGGTGTGTCTCTCAAGTCAATTCTTCCTTTTGTTTCTTCCTCAGTACGGAAGAAACAATCATGCTGATCCTTAACACTCTCCTCATTTGGAAGGGGCAACAAAGTAGCTGGATTCAGGGTATTACATCGTTTGATGTGTACGTGACTAGCCAAAAGCGTCAGCTCGTAACCAGTTAAACGTGCACTCGTAAGATGCTGTGTCTTCGTTCTGTTTAGCAAAGTATCCACTGCATGTGGCACCATGACAATGAGAGTGTTATCTAACACCATTCCAGCAGACTGTCGGATAGAAATTGCTGCGGCTGCTGTGGCTTTGAGACAACTGGGCAATGCTTTAGCTACGGGATCTAATGTGGCTGAAAAATAGGCACATGGCCGGTGTCTATCTCCAAATTGCTGTGTCAAGACTGACAATGCACAACCTTCTTTCTCGAGAACATACAGCGTAAAAGGCTTAGTGTAATCTGGGGTACCCAGTACAGGAGCACAGCACAGAGCAGTGCGTAAATCAGTGAAACTCCTTTGGCACTCATCAGTCCAAGGAAGGGGCTGAGGCGTATCTTTTAAAGTGAGTGCCAACATAGGTTTGGCAATCAAAGAGAAGTTAGGGATCCACTGTCTACAATAAGAAGTGATACCCAGAAAGGCACGTACATCCCTTTGTGTGGATGGTACAGACATTCGTGCAATCGCCTGAATTCGTTCTGGTGTCAATCGTCGTCCCTCCTTTGATAGAAGATGACCCAAGTAGGTAACCTCTTGACAAACATATTGCAGTTTGGAAGGTGAAACCTTGTGATTCAGTTTAAACAAGTGATGTAACAGTGCAACAGTGACATCTTTGCAGATATCTTCGGAATCAGCGGCGACTAACAAGTCGTCCATGTATTGGATAAGGGCAGCACCAGACGGCAAGTGAAAAGTATCCAGATGACATTTCAAAGCTTGGCTATAAATGGAGGGACTTTCACAGTAGCCTTGGGGTGCGCGCTTAAATCGGAAGCTTCGGCCTCCAAGAGAGAAACCAAAAATGTCCCTACTCTCTTCTGCAATGGGAATACTGAAGAAGGCATTCTTTAGATCGATAACAGAAAACCAAGTCGCTGTGGAAGGTATCATAGTCAACAAGGCAGTAATATCTGGAACAACAGGAAATTGTGGAATCACAATTTTGTTTACTTCTCACAGATCAATCACAAACCGGTACACAGGAGGCTGAGAAGGATCAGTACGTTTAAGAACAGGAAGAATAGGACTATTGCATGTATTACCTCTCGTTTCTTCAACCACACCCTTCCGAATTAAGTCATGAATGATTTCCAAAAGCGCTTTTTCACCTTCAGCAGAGATTCTATATTGTGGATACGTGGTAATTCAACATTGGGCTTGAGAGTGACAACATACAATGGTATCTCAAGTCAAGCAACATCGTTTGGACCCATGGCCCAAAGTGCTGTTGGAAGAGAAAGCAACTCAGGATGAAACTGATCTTTTAGACAGATACATTGGGGAGATCAACTTCTGACCTAGAGTAAGATGTACGCCTGAAGGAGAACAATATATTGTAGCATGCATTCTTTTCAATAGGTCTAGACCCAACAGATTGTCACCACAACCATTCGTCAACAGAAGTGGAGCTTCCAGATCATAAGGACCAACTGAAATAGGCAAAGGACAGGAAACCGGATTGCGAACAGGGGCGCCAGAGAATCCTACAGAAACATTCGTTAAGCCAGACAAAGGTGCCCCAGGGAGTTTAGAATGAATGCTAGAACTTCTCATTGCTCCAGTATCTAGAAGAAATGGCTCTGATACACCCATTGTAGTGATGTTAACATAAGGACCATTTTGATCTACTGGGACTGGCACAACTCCCTTACTTTGTCCATGGCTGTCCTAGTTAGCATGAAGACTCTCATTCTCGCCTTCAACATAATGGTCTTCATTATAATACTGAGTAGATCTCACATTTTGCTGATCAAAGTAGTTCATGGAATTGGGAGAAGGAAGGGCACGCTGTTCTTGAGTTAACATACTTCGACCTCTACCTCTGTTTGCTGACTGGAGGCCAGCACGACCTCGTGGAGCAGATAACGCTCCATTGCGCTGCAATAAAACCGAACAACTACTCTTAAAATGACCTTCCTCTCTACAATAGGCACATTGATTAGGACCTAACAAAGGTCGCGGAATGTATGGCTCAGGTTTCTGATACAATCTCTGAAACTGCGGTGGCTGCTGAGTCTGAGGCTGAACATAACTTGGCAGATAGGCTTGCTGCAAGAGAACCTTTGTTTTTAAATCTTTCGTCTTTTTCTCTTGCTTTTCTTTTTCTTCTTTATCCCTATTCTCGTAATATTGTGCAGTAGCCAATATCTGGGCGGAAGAAGAAACAGCCCAAGAACTTTCTGAATCTTTTAATTTATGTGACAGCTCGGGAAGCAAATTGAATACAAATTTGTCCACGAATAATCGCTGTCCACCCTCGGTAGCCATGTCCTGACCACTGTGGTCGATAAATGTCTCCTCGAAACGAGTAAAGAAGTCGGAGACACTTTCATCTTTCTTTTGTTTGCATGCTGCTAGCTCATCCCAATTTACTCTCAATGCAGGCATCATAGTTTTCATTAACGTAATGATTCTACCAGGAAGTTCTGAGATCAAAGCGTCAGGCTTTGCGCCACCCACTTGGTCTCTATCTGTATTGGCTATAACATTCCAAGTAGCACCTAGTTCTTGTGCGTGATCCTCTCTACGAATCTTAGCCCATATTGTCTGTGGGACTACATTACTCATTAGCATATCAATATCTGCTAGATTCATAATACAAGCATCGATTGTCTGCGATAATTCTTTGTAATAACCTGCAGGGTTCTTACGAGGATCTGGTAGAGTCTGCTTAAGAGCCAAAACTTCAGACCTCTTCCATGGCGGATGTACCCATATACATTGAAAATGAGCAGGAATAGCTGGATTAGCACCTACAGCCGCAACTTCTTCCTTCCATACTGGAGGAACCTCCCTCATAGGATAATTTTTCGACGTCAGTTTAACCGACGGATCGGAATCAAGAAAAATCTGAGAAAACAATAAGGATCTATAAGAGATAAGTGTCCTTACAGCTTCCTCGACTTTGGAACCTACAATAAGTCCTTTTTCAAAATCGGCTTGAACATCTAACAAATCTTGTGAGATCGGACTCGAACTCACATCTTCCCATTCTTTAATGAGAATGTCGCACATTACATTAAAAACATACCTTTGCGTAGGCGCATTCCATTGCAAAAAGGTAGGCATAATATCAGACACACTATATTGTGGACCCTTCTTGATCCATCTTCGTGCAAGAGAATCTAGCTTCTCTCATTCCTCAAAATCTGGGAACTGACTACGAGATTGTCTTCGAGCAAAAGCCGGAGACACATTAAAAGCTCCAAAGAAAGGAGATAGAATACTAGTGACAGAATCTGTGAGACGCTTACGCACAGACGGTGAATTAGACATTAGAACTGGAGACAGAGTATTAGGAGAACTAACAGGAGAAGAACTGGAAATTGCAAGAGGAGCAGAAGGCAAAGGAGAGCTAAGATCAGGAGATGAAGGCTAAGAAGTTGAGACTAATGGTAAAACCGGCAAGGGCGGTAATACTGGAGGAGGCAAATGCTGAAGAGCCGGAACCGGCGGAGGTACCACTGGCAGCTGAGCAGGCTGTAACAGCTGAGGTACATTGGCATTTTGCGCATACGGCGGAGGCAACCTCAATAAATGGGACATTAGGGGATCTTCTTCTATATCTTTCTTATTATCAGAAGGAGAAACAGGCAACACCGGATAGCATTTATCTATCGCCATACGATGTTGTCTTTCTGAAATTTCAGTCAAACTATCAATTTCATCATTCTTGAACTGTTGGGCAGCCTGTATAATTGTCATACCCTGTGCTTTCCTATCTCGTTTTGCTTGTTTAATTTCTTTCTTTTTGGTTTCCTTACGCCAAAGGCGGAAAGAGTCAAACATTGCCGGCCGGGATTTTCTTTTGAACAAAACTGCTTCCAAATTATCTAGCACATCAGGGTCAAAACTACCGTTTTCTGGCCATTTGAGAACACCATCTTTCTTCGTGTATCGAGTCTATGTCTCGTTAAAGGCAATGGGGCTGATACCATGTTTCGAATAGAGCTCATATGTGGGAGTCCCAACCGAAGGAATTGGACAAGAGTCCTCAAGTTGGGAGTCCCTATTACAACCAAGACAACAAATTCTTCCAAACTTAGTCAGACCAGGCATTTCGCAATGTCCCCAGACTGTTCACAAACTTCAAGGGAGTAAAACTCAGTTTACGCAGCACAAATGCACTTACCCTCGGCTTTAGCCTTTGCAAAGACTAAATCTAAGAAACCTAAGGACATCAAACAAAGAACCAAATTGTGGGCGCGACCCACGAAAATACTTAACTAAGGACGTCTTCTTCCACCAACAGAGGCCCGTCTATCGTCTCGCCTTACCATACATCATCAAAGGAATGGGCCAAAGCAGGGCGGCAGTCAGGGCAGCGGTCGTCAGTAGCCGTCAGGAAGGAGTAACCGCGCTGCAAAAGACCTTCGGACCACTTTCGACATACAGGGGTCGCTTAGTGTGGCTCGCGAACCCTCCGGAATTTTCTTGCGAGGTTCCTCACGACCTTCGAGCAGAACCGGTACCACTGAAGCCGCCCAACGTTGGGCACCAATTGAAGAACCAGAACCTTTTGGACCTGGCGGCGTAGGGTACGCCCTCTGTCTCCGGAGTTCACCTGCTTCGCTACACAGAGACACGGGACACTCTGTCGGCGTTAGAAGATTGGATTTATTTAGCTGCAGCTAGTACAGTTATCCTAGAAGTACACAAAGTAGGTTCTCAGGAGACTGCCACTTCACTCTGTGGCGCATCAGATTAAATACTATACAATACACAATTATTAACAAGACACACGCCCCAAGCATAGAAGAAAAGAGCCAATAGGGTAAGTGGAAAAAAAAAGCGGAACCAATAAGAAAGGTTCAAAAATAGAAATATCAGATGACTCGAAGAGACCTCTCCTCCAACTGTGTTTGTCATCCCACCCCCGAACTAATTCATTAACAGATTACAACTAACTTGCAGGTGGTGAGATACGTTTGTGTGTATTGGAGGACAGTCGTGACACAAGAGAATGATAGCAGGAGACAGTGAAGGCCAGTCGATAAGATATGATCAGGAAAGAATAGTGTGAGCCTACAGATAGTTGAAACAGGGATTAGGAAAGCCAGACAAGGATTAATGTACTCGGCTAGTCCAAACACCAGCTTCACAAATAAAGGCCGAGGACGTATTTCGACACCAAGCTACGGGAAAAGCAGAATAGACTTCGTTCGCCGTGCTGCCTTACTGATGGCAACACAAAATGGCGGCGGGTCACAAAATGGCGGGTCGATTCGATCGTGATCGAAAATCGAAGTTCCTCAGCTTAAGCTTTCTTTTTGGCTTGGGGCTGTTCCTACTTGGGGCCTGAATCTCGGTCCTTGTTTGCTCAAGGTGCCGGTCTGCTTCTTGAGGCTTGGCTGGAGTTGTATTCAGCGTCCAGCTGCAGCAGTGTGATCACAGCCTGGGCAGTTATTTCTTCCAGTACGGGACTTGTTACAGCCATGACCAGTGGACAGGCCTGATCTTGCAAGTGTCTTTAAACCCTTCGCAGTGGTTGCTTGGTGAGATTGTCTGCATTTGCTGGTCTCCATGAGATGGGGCAGGAGATATAGCAGGAGAAGAGTCCTTCTTACCCCAGTTTTTGACTGAGAAAATTGGGTAGAACTGACTATATTTGGCGTTGCCTTGTTGGGGTGGGTGGTCAGTCTTCCATAACTATGATTGGCTCCCTCTTATTTTTGTTTTTTTCTGTTGTTTTCTCAGCTTCTTTTTTGGTCTTCTTGATAGAATAGGTTCGGGCCTGTCCATTGTACTGGGCATGAGTTCTTGGGAATCAGTTACCGAGACAACGCTACCCCTGCTTCCTCCGTTGTTGTCTCTTTGAATGACTTGGGCTCCTTTGGATCCATGAGCAAAGCTCTCCATCCTGTACACCCCTTGTTTACCGGGTCCGTCTGTTTTCGACGGGCCTAATGGAACTCCTTCTGCCTTGCTTGCCGCCGGGTGGTAGTTGTTTACAGTTGCCCTGTCGTCCGTGGTACTCAAGGTCGGCGTCTCCTTGCTTCCTTTAACTATTTCCACTATATCTACTAGGACCTCGGGAAGAGACCCCATTTTTCCATGAGGATTGAGCAGGAGCAATCCCCAGGGTTGGCGACCAGGTACTGAACAATCCTGTTTTCCAGGTCTTCCACCCTGGTGCTTACGTTGACTAGGTGAGCTGCAATCGATTGCAGGTCTATTTGGACTTCCATCTTTGCTGATTACCACAATAGTGCTCTGTTGGTAGAGCTGTTTATCCCATTTGTAGATCATTTCTGCAGATCTTCATTTACACTATCGTTATAGGTGCGGTGGTCCGCTTTAGTATTAGTGTCCCGTAAAGGCTCTAATAGCCCCATCAAGTTTGGGGTTAATTCTAGAGTTCTTTCAATCTTTTGGACTAAGTTTTGAAGGAACAAGGCTGTGAGGTCCCCTGCCACTGGGGACTCTAGAATCCGGTCATCTGGATACAACGGTGGGCTTGTAGCTGTTAGTAAGGGCTTAATGCTCACCGCGTTCTGGGGATCTTGTTTGTGGCATTTAGTCCGGTGAATTTGAGCCACTGTCACTGGGACTTGTTCCCCTTTGGTCAGAGCTGTTTCGTGTTTCTTGCCTGTTGTGGGGTCAGGCACCTGTTTTGTGTGTAGGGGTGTATTTTGATCACAAGGTAATCCTTTAAATTGAACAGAATCAAATTGTACAGAGGAGGAGTCAACCCTTTCCTGCTCATTGCGGGTCTCCGCACTGGGCGGTGGTCCTCCCTTGGAAGTGTGGGTACAGTCGGGGGCTCACTGCTCAACCTTTTTGTGCTAAGAAATTATTAACCCCTTGAGTGCCCCGCCCTTTCCCCGCCCTGTGCCGGCCGTTACATTAGCGGGCGGGGTTCATGACGAGCTGGACTCGTCATGGGCACAGCGCAACCGCGGCCCATGACGAGTCCAGCTCGTCATGGGCACTGAAGGGGTTAAATTGTATAGTTTTGATCGATAAAAATGTGAACTTGGGTGGGAAATAAAGCATGGGAAAGTAAATTAAGGGGCGGGAACACGGAACAATGAGCTTAAAGAAAAATATGAAACTTAGCATGGTGTGATGATCATCTCCCCCTTTCTGTCCAATCAGAGTTAGGAGTTTCATAAATTTGAAACATTTAGGGGTGGTACATGCCATTAGAAAGGTATAATTGAGGTAGTTTAGTTAGTCAGTTTAGATTCACAAATCGCAGACCGCAGCAAGACCAGAATGCTGAGAGACCGAGATGCTGTCCGAGAATTAATAGAATACTGAAGAAGATCCATTTCCAGACTTAGAACTTTGAGCCAATTAATTAGAAGAACATCGCAGAAGAATCGAGGAGGCACATAATAGAAGAAGATCGCAGAAGAATCGAGGAGGAAGATAGTGTCAGAGAGGGGTGCAACGCAGGTGTCATATCTAGAAGAGGTCATCTATCCTGTCCCTGAGTCCTGTCCTGAGCCTTTGTCACCTAATCTGTCCCAGTGGACCCATTCCAATTCCTTGGCCAAGGGGTTGGTTTTCACACCATTCTAGGTAACAATAATCCTGTGTAGTATGTCATTGCACTGCTCTCTCTGTTTTCTCCCTGTTTAGTGTCTGTCATTGTAATAACTTTGTTTAACGATTATTCTATTTAAATTTTATTCCCTTTCTTTCCTTGAAGAAACGGTGTTCTAACTGTATTTTGGTTTTTGGCTCACATGAATTAACTAGATAAACATTTAAAACTCTCCTGAGTCTGTGGTTAATTAAAGCAGGTTTATTCTCTGTCAATTATTACCTACAACTGTTAACTAAAAGGTCCATTGACCAGAGGAAAGTACATTTGGTGAGAAAGGTTTGGTAAGAAATGATTAGATAAATTCATCTTACTGGTATTAGTACAATAAATTGACCCCAGCAATCTTTACTAGCCTATGTGAGTGTGTGTGTGTTTATGGGCCCAGGTGAGTATATGGTAGTTGAGAACCTGAGGTTAGTAACCCGCTGGATCAGTTTTTCTGGTAGCAGAGGATGTTTTTTTTTAATTAACTAGTTAGGTAAAAATATTGAATTTGAATTATTGAATTATGTATTAACAAACCCATTTTGAATTTTGTTTTATGTTGTCTGAAAATTCCCGGGAATATTGAATAGCGGGTGGTAAATAGAAACCACACTGCAGTGACGTCACTCGTTTGCTAAATATAGCACTGTAAGGCTATGCCAGGTTAACAGTGCTGATTTAGGGATTATTTTGTATAAAAGTGAGAGTGATTGATAGCAAAGAGTTTGCTGGTGAAACTTTGGTCTTACATCACCTAGAAAGGGTAATACAGAAGGAGTAGCAGGTTCGTCGTCGCTTGAGTGAAGAGTAAGCGGAAGAGTTTTTACTTATAGTGTGTGAAGAGTAAGCGGAAAGGTTTACTTGCAGTAAAAGTAAATCGATTTTCTGATTTTAGCGGAGCAAACAGAGTAGCGAATGTTTCTATGTTGTCATTTAATGAATTATGTATGTAAATTGAAAGGAAAATAAGCTATTCGTGTTATCTTGTAAACGAGGAGTCAGCTGCGGGTGCTGAACTGACGTCACAGAGGGCCGCGCTGGGATTGGTTGGAACAGCGGGCGTGTGACTGACGCGAAATTGTAAAGGAGAGGTCAGCAGTAAGGAGTGATACTGATGTCACAGAAAAGTCACGATAGTATTGGCTAAGCGCATAGCGTGGAACAGAATTTGATTGGCCGAAAGAATAGAAGCCGCGCTGATATTGGTCAAGTATTAGAGTCAAAATTAACCTTTGATTGGCTAGTAAAATAGAAGCTACATAATAATTGACAGTGGGCTGTGCATGTGGAGACACGATCCAACATTAATGGGGAATCGCCCATCCAGAAGATATTTAGGGTTTGCCAGAGAACAATATATAAAAGGATCGACACCTAAAATGTACGGAGAAAAAAGAAAGATGACATTATGCAGAAAATTAAAAATTATTTTAAAAAGGATAAACCCGTTAAGACTAGAGAGGGAATTCTTATCCCTCCCCGGAAAACGCCCGCATCATACATGATGGAAAGAGGCTATCATACTTGTGTATGGTTGGAAAATTGGATAGAATATACAAAAAGTGATGGAGTGCTAGCTTTTCCAGAACATGGAACGTTTAATGGGAGAATTCTACATAACCTGAGATTAAGAATGAATGAATGAGAGCCCCGACCAAGATTAACCCAATATGAAGCTTTAGAGGAATGGGAGACTGAAGCATTTGAGCGTGATAGATCCAGAAGAAGCAGAAGCTTTAGAGGGTTTTATCCTAGACTACCGCGAGAATCACAAGATAATCAGATGAAACAATGGAGACAAGCAATGGTGGCTGAGGGATTATATCCTGTACTAATGGCTGAGGAACAGTCAGGAGGCAAGTGCACAGAGAAGACCAAACATTTAACAAACACAGGTAGCAGAGAATCGGAAGATGGTTTTTTAGAGGACATTTTAATGACAACCCTCCACCTTACCAAGAAGGACTAAGCAGAACTACTCTGTCATGATTGCCGAACGCAAGCCCCGGAAAACCGCGAGCAACATCAACATGGCGGCTCGCTACCACGCATGTGCAACAAAGTCAGGCGAGTTGAAAAGCCTGACTTCCGGTAAGCTCAAGGCTTCGCGTTCCAGTGTTGCTCCTCAGGCTGTTGTTGTGACTTCCTGATTCTGACCCGGACTCGGATATTCTTCAGACTTTCGGAGTCTGGTTTCTTCGCCCTTCGAGCTCCTCTCCCGTCCTAGAACCTGAGCTGAGTCTCTTCTTTCCAGCTTTCCTTCGTCAAAGCTCAGCCTCTCCGAAACATTCCTGACTTCCCCGGACTTATTTGTCGCTACGAGCCTTAGTGCTCATCCGGCCACCTGATTCCAGTATCGGAGAATACGCGGGTAGAAGTGTGCTCCGCCCACCTTACCGGAGTTTGGCCCGTGGGCCGGCCAGGTTTAACCGCTCCCGCCTCCGTTTTAGTGGGCTCCGAACGCACCTCTACATCAGTCCCTTTTCCTTTAATTCCCCGGAGACAGTCTGTCTGCATCGCATTCGGATGGTGTCTGGATATCGTGTTACCCTCCTCTTCTGCTACCAAGAGGTATTCCTGTTTTCTCGTTGAAGTCCAGCCCCTCGAACCAAAGGTACTGTAAAGGGGGGTATAAGAGGGTACAGTAGACCATTATTTCAGCACTGTCTCACCGCTTTCTCTGTTTTCTGGCATCTAGTCCTAAGGTAGAGGAAGGAAAACGCAGCAAGGCATCTGTATTCCCCTTGATCTAGTCATCCCTGTGCCTTTTCCTGTGATAAATCTTCAAGAAT
The DNA here is from genome assembly GCF_964204655.1 of Triturus cristatus. Lineage (NCBI taxonomy): Eukaryota > Metazoa > Chordata > Amphibia > Caudata > Salamandridae > Triturus > Triturus cristatus. Next base: position 888,420,977 of record NC_140594.1, read on the forward strand.
CCCCCAGTTTGGGCATCACTGCTTCCTGAACTAGGTATTCATCACTCTTAGAGCGTCCATAGTCTATGTTGTGGGGGGGATTACCAAGTATAGATTCTTCATACTCACACACTCTTTATGCTTTTCTAGATACAAGAACACCCAGACACACAGACGAAGTAAGGACCGCCTCTCTCTGGATCTTTACCCCTCGTTCCCTGTTTTGTTTCCCCTCTTCCCCAACCACCTATGTTCTCTAGAGTTGGATAGAGACATTGGGTGGTGGTGGAAAGTTGGGAGTTTTCACGACAGCTTCCTTGGAACTCGGTGGCGCCCCTGCGGAACCTTTATCTGGTACGAACCTTACAGAACGCGAAGCCCAAGTGGTTTGTTCTGCCCGAGCGCCATGGACTTACCACAGGTGACATTAGCTGATTTAGCTAACATGATAGGGAATTTACAGATAGAAACACAGGCATTGGCTACTCGGGTTAATGCTATACCACGAGAGAGACATGGAGAAGGTGGTTCTAGGGACCCTACCCAGGTGATACATGTCACCACGCCCCCTTCCATTCCTCTAGCTCCACCCGAAAGGTTTTCGGGGGAATCAGCCAAGTTTGCGACATTCATTAGCCAGTATCAGTTACACTTCACTTGTAAGACACATAGTTTTCCCACAGACCAGGCAAAGGTGGCTTTCGTAATTTCTTATTTAGGGGGTTCCGCCGCTAAGTGGGCGATTCCGTTGATAGAAAGGGACGACCCGTTGTTACAAGATTATGTGGCCTTTAAAGGAGAATTCAAGAAACTATTTGATAAATACACATATACTCATTCCGCCGATACCGAATTGCTCTCCCTAAAACAAGGAACTACAGACCTGACCACCTACATTACTTCATTTCCGCGGTTAGTGGTTGAGGCGGGCTGGCCCGAAGAAAAACGCAGCACTCTGTTCTATAGAGGCCTCAGGGAAGACATTAAAGATGCCTTAAGCCAGATCGTTGATCCTCCAAACTCATGTACAGAACTGATTGATTTAGTGGTCAAGATAGATCATCGTATGCAGGAACGCAAGAGGGAAAAGGGGAAGTCGGAGGTGCGGACACTAACTTTCAGAGAGAAAAGACCAGAAACCTCTTCTGTGGTAGACGAAGGAGAACCAATGCAGATAGGGACACTACGAGGTCCTTTGACACTAGAAGAAAGACGTCGAAGGTGTGATAATCGATTATGTCTCTATTGTGGGAAAGCGGGTCATTTTCTTAGAACATGTCCCACCAAGCCCCTAGAGACAAAGAAGTCGGAAAACTAGAAAACCCGGGGCCCTGTGAGACGAGGACTCCGGGTTATTCCGGTTTAAGTGTCTCTTCTTCTGACCCTCACATGTCTTCCTCCAGTCATTTTTTTGTACCCGCTGAATTATTCTGGGATAACGGAAAGACCAAGACCCCAATCATGATTGATTCAGGAGCTTCAGGGAACTTTGTGGATAAAGCTTGGGCTCAGGAACGGTTGATTCAAGCTCACGAAAAGGGCTATGTCGAAACAGTAACCACTATTGATGGAAGCGTGTTAAAATCAGGACCCATCACACACAAGACAGAGTCCAGAAAGGTCCTTCTAGAACCCGACCATGTAGAAAGAATAGAATTTGATTTGATTCAGTCTCCACAGTTTCCGGTGTTATTAGGCCTTCCTTGGTTAAGGTTGCATAATCCCGTCATTGATTGGAAGAAGGAAACAATACAGTTCCGCCCTGAGTACTGCACAGCGCACATCGTATCTTCTAGTCAGGTAACTAACGAGACCGGAGGTGAAGAGGGAGACGTATTGCCCAAGGAATATCAAGACCTCCAGGCCATATTTGATGCGGAAGAGGCCACTAGTCTCCCCCCTCATCGACCATATGATTGTCGAATAGATCTACAAGCTGGAGCTAAAATACCATGTAGCAGGGTTTACTCTCTTACTGAGAAAGAAAACCTCTACCTGCGAGAATACCTGGACACCATGTTGGCTATGGGTTTTATTCGTCCTTCTAGATCTCCTGCTTCATCCTCTCTGTTTTTTATACCTAAACGTGAGGGGGGTTTAAGATGCTGTATAGACTACAGAGCCCTAAACAAGATCACGATTAAGAATAGATACCCTCTCCCACTCATCTCCTCTCTTCTTGATAGAGTAAAGAACGCTCAGGTATTTACGAAATTGGATTTGCCGGGGGCATATCATTTGGTCCGGGTCGTAGAAGGAGATGAGTGGAAGACCGCTTTTTGTATGAAGTATGGGCTCTTTGAGTATCTTGTAATGCCCTTTGGGCTTTGTAATGCCCCCTCAGCATTTCAGTTCTTCATCAATGAGGTGCTCAAGGAGATGATAGATGTCTATGTCATCGCATATATTGATGATTTATTGATTTACTCTCCCACTCTGCAGGAACACATACCCCACGTAAGAACAGTTCTAAAACGATTACAGGACAATCATTTGTATTGCAAACTAGAGAAATGTACTTTCCATGTACAAACGGTCCCCTTTTTGGGCTTCATCATATCACCTCAGGGGTTGGGTATGGACCCGCAGAAAGTCGAAGCCATTCATCGTTGGCCTGCTCCATAGAAGGTAAAGGACATACAAAGTTTCCTTGGCTTCGCCAATTTTTATAGGCGCTTCATAAAAGGGTTTTCAGGATTGATAGCGCCTATTACTAAACTACTAAGGAAAGGGGTTCCCTTTTTGTGGACAACAGAAGCGGATAAAGCGTTTCACGCCTTGAAGGAGGCCTTCACACAAGCTCCAGTGCTCCAACATCCAGATCCTAGTTGCCCATTCATATTGGAGGCTGATGCTTCACAAGCAGCGGTGGGAGGGGTTCTATCCCAGGCAGATCAAGATACAGGGGAATTGCACCCGGTAGCCTTTTTCTCCCACAAATTAACACCAGCTGAACTGAACTACGCCGTGGGTGACAAGGAGTTGTTAGCTATTAAAAAGGCATTTGAAGAGTGGCGTCAGTACCTGTTGGGTGCTAGACACTCAGTTACGGTGTTTACGGATCATCGTAATTTGCAGTTCTTAAAATCAGCAAAGGCCTTGTCCATGAGGCAGTTACATTGGGCTCAGTTTTTTAGTGAGTACGATTTCACTATCCAATACCGAGCAGGTAGAAAGAACGGTAAGGCTGATGCTTTATCTCGTTTGGGGTTTGATCTCCATGAAGAACAAGCAGAACCACCCCTCATCATCCCTCAGAATAGAATAGTGGGAGGGACTTCAGAAGAGGAGTTTCGCACGAGGGTGAAGGCAGACCAACAGACATTGAGTGGACAAGAGATGGTAGAGTCAGTTGAGCATGTTACCAAAGAGGGGTATGTATACGTTCAAGAAGGGCTGGTTCTTCCGACATTAGACTTGCAGAAACAAGCACTAGAATGGTGTCATTCACACCCCTTAGCTGGTCATCCTGGTATAAAGAAAACCACTGCCTCCCTACGACGGTGGTTTTGGTGGCCTACACTAGGAAAAGATGTGGAGCAATTTGTAAAGACTTGCCACGTGTGCGCTCAAAGCAAAACGTCCCGTCAGAATCCTATGGGATTACTCCAACCGTTGCCTACACCTCCTCTACCATGGCACACAGTGTCTCTAGATTTTATTGTGGAATTACCGCTCACTACTAGGAGACACACCACCCTGCTGGTAGTGGTGGATCTATTTACAAAGACAGCACATTCCATCCCTCTACAGGGTCTCCCTACTGCTGCTGAACTCGCTACTATTTTCCTCCAGCATGTGGTCCGGTTACACGGTTTTCCTTCCGTGCTGATTTCCGACAGAGGTACCCAGTTCGTTTCCCGTTTCTGGAGGAGACTGTGCTCTCTTCTGCAGATTGATGTAAGACTGTCATCTAGTCACCATCCACAAACTGATGGTCAGACCGAGAGGGTAAACCAGTGCTTTGAACAGTATATAAGAAGCCAATCATTACACTCGCATACAGAATGGGATAAAATGGTGTGGGTAGCAGAATATGCTTATAATAACAGTCAACACACCTCCACCAAATACACTCCTTTTTTCTGTTCTTACGGCTTTCATCCTAAATCCTTGCCCTCTGTGACCACCTCAGTCTGCACCGCACCAGCAGGCAGTGAGTTCATTCAGGACATTCAGAACACACATAAACTCACACAGATCAATTTAGAACAGGCAAAGGCCAATTACAAAAGAGGGGCTGATTTGCATCGGCAGGCAGAACCTTTGTACAAACCAGGGGAAGAGGTGTGGTTATCCTCAAAATATATACCACTACGGGGTCCTTGTAAATTCAAACCTAAATTTCTTGGACCATACAAGATCAAAAGGGCGATAAACCCAGTAGCTATGGAACTGGACCTTCCAGCGTCTTTTAAGGTACATCCCGTCTTTCATGTATCGCTGCTAAAACCTGTGGAACCTGGGACTCGTCTTCCTACGACCCCAGCGCCAGTGTTGGTGGATGGAGAGGAAGAATATGAGATGGAAGCCATTATTGACTCAAGAAGAAGCAGACGCCTTTTACAGTATCTGATACACTGGAAGGGTTATGGTGTAGAAGAGCGCACGTGGGAACCAGCCAGTCAGGTACATGCACCTTGATTAATCCGTCTGTTTCATAGGCGTCATCCTCACAAGCCAAAACCTGTGGGAGGTGTTCTGGGGGGAGTATACTGTCATGATTGCCGAACGCAAGCCCCGGAAAACCGCGAGCAACACCAACATGGCGCCTCGCTACCGCGCATGTGCAACGAAGTCAGGCGAGTTGAAAAGCCTGACTTCCGGTAAGCTCGAGGCTTCGCGTTCCAGTGTTGCTCCTCAGGCTGTTGTTGTGACTTCCTGATTCTGACCCGGACTCGGATATTCTTCAGACTTTCGGAGTCTGGTTTCTTCGCCCTTCGAGCTCCTCTCCCGTCCTAGAACCTGAGCTGAGTCTCTTCTTTCCAGCTTTCCTTCGTCAAAGCTCAGCCTCTCCGAAACATTCCTGACTTCCCCGGACTTATTTGTCGCTACGAGCATTAGTGCTCATCCGGCCACCTGATTCCAGTATCGGAGAATACGTGGGTAGCAGTGTGCTCCCCCCACCTTACCGGATTTTGTCCCGTGGGCCGGCCGGGTTTAACCGCTCCCGCCTCCGTTTTAGTGGGCTCCGAACGCACCTCTACATCAGTCCCTTTTCCTTTAATTCCCCGGAGACAGTCTGTCTGCATCGCATTTGGATGGTGTCTGGATATCGTGTTACCCTCCTCTTCTGCTACCAAGAGGTATACCTGTTTTCTCGTTGAAGTCCAGCCCCTCGAACCAAAGGTACTGTAAAGGGGGGTATAAGCGGGTACAGTAGACCATTATTTCAGCACTGTCTCACCGCTTTCTCTGTTTTCTGGCATCTAGTCCTAAGGTAGAGGAAGGAAAACGCAGCAAGGCATCTGTATTCCCCTTGATCTAGTCATCCCTGTGCCTTTTCCTGTGATAAATCTTCAAGAATCCCCCAGTTTGGGCATCACTGCTTCCTGAACTAGGTATTCACCACTCTTAGAGCGTCCATAGTCTATGTTGTGGGGGGGATTACCAAGTATATATTCTTCATACTCACACACTCTTTATGCTTTTCTAGATACAAGAACACCCAGACACACAGACGAAGTGAGGACCGCCTCTCTCTGGATCTTTACCCCTCCTTCCTTGTTTTGTTTCCCCTCTTTCCCCAACCACCTATGTTCTCTAGAGTTGGATAGAGACATTGGGTGGTGGTGGAAAGTTGGGAGTTTTCACGACAGCTTCCTTGGAACTCGGTGGCGCCCCTGCAGAACCTTTATCCGGTAAGAACCTTACATACTCCTAGTGCTTCGGTTTTGGGAACACCATTAGTTCTCCAAGTTATATATGACCCAACGAGCTGAAGGGTACTTCAGGAAAAAGAAAGAGAGGCCATAAACAAGAATAGAGAAGAATTAATATAGAAAATAACCCAATTGAGTACCCGCACTGAAGCACTAACTATACCAGTGACTATAGGTCCGGTGGTTCCATTATATGGAGATAAGACAATCGCTCACAAACCACCAGTCACGTCCACACCTACAGTTGAACACAGAAAAGAGAATATAATAATTGATGATCAAGGCAGTGAATGTGATTCGGTGATATCATCAATGGATTTACCGATAAGAGGACAGATAAATGAAACCCCTAGAAGAGTTACACCTAGTTGTTCAAAGGAAGTACAAATAGAAACATCTACAGGAGTCAAGAGTGCCACAATAGTATCCCCAGAAGAAATAGAAAGATGGGCACAGGGAATAGACAAGCCAAAACAGCCACTAAAAATTCTAGATATTTACAAATTGAAAGTGGAATTGGAAGAAATGATAGCTGGGAACGTGGGACTAGACAGGTTAAATGCTTACAGTGAAGAAGAGTGTGGTGATGTTTAGAACTGAATGTTGAAGCTATGATGTAATGGAGTCATAGCTAAGACAGGGTTCCAATGTAAACCAGTACTGAGATGTAATGCTGGAGGTTGCTGTGTTTATATTTACTTCAAATAAAGAACTATTCTGAATCCTAAATCTGGACTATTTACTACATATTGGCGACGAGTGATCTTGTGCAGAGAACAAGTGAACAACCTCCACCTCTGGAACGACATTGATTTCAAAATTGGTGCTATTGGAGAATTTTACCTGCTGTTTTCTCATTTACTGTAAGTTATTGATTGGAAAATATATACAACCTTATCTAAAACGAACTATAATAAAAAAAATGTAACTACAGTAAGAAAATATACAGTAAAGATCTTATTTACTCTGGAAGAAATCCTTATTAACGTACATCCTAGTATGAACTGTCAAAAGACCTTAAGTTGAAAGCTACTGCTCACTGAAAAAATAATTATGTCAAGCTCATACGAAGATTTTCTGTAATTTAAGCGACTACTATTACCACTCAAGCACCATAAAGAAATCAATTGACATTGTTTTTTTCACAACTGAGCACGAGATTTCGCTGGCGCGCACGTGCATGGATTTGATTATAAACACCGTCCATAGTTACCAAGCGCATGTTCACCATGAAACATGCCGTATGCTGTCAACACGCATAATTGTCCTGAACTAAATAGAGCAGAAAAAGGCATTCAACGCGCGTTTTCACTAATTTAACAATACGTGTTGTTTTTCTGAAACGAGAATTGTTGCCATCAAAGTGCGTGAACTACTTGGAAATGCAAGCTGCACAAACTCGAAGTGATGTGTAATGGATTTCGTATTTCAGTATTGCCGTGCTGTGACTTGCATATAATTTTGTTGGCTGAATAAAAGACACGTTTTTCAAAACGTAACAAAACAGAGATTAACAGTTGAAATACCTCTCGAGGTCCGTGCTACTCCATATGTGTTGAAATAGAGGAAGGACCAATCTAAAGACTCAAACAGTTGAAAGTGAAGGAGGACTTACTTGGTGAAACAAAGTTGTCAAAGAAACGGAAGAAGGACTTACTTGGTGGAACAGCGTTGTCAAAGAAACTAAAGAAGGCCTACTCTGCTAAAACAGACAGTGGTGAAAATAGAAGAAGTGGATATTATTTAATTGTTTTAAGTGATTATTTTGGTTGTTTTAGTTAATTATTTTAATTAATTGTTTTTATTGGTTATTTTAATCAATTATTTCAGCTAATTATTTTAATTATTTTTTTTACTAAATACCAAATTTGAAAATGTCTGAAGATTCTATGTCAGCCCCACCAAAATTTTTGCCTGTGCCTGGTGAACCTACTATACCATGGAAACGGTGGAAAAATATTTTTTTCACTTATTTGTTAGCGATAGGGGGTGATAAATATGTTCCTGTTAGGAGACAAGCTATATTACTACACCATTTGGGTGTAGAGGGTAGGAGAATTTATGATGACTTGCCTGAGATTTCATTAGGGATGGGAGATGGACAACCAGTAAATATTTATGAAATGTCATTGCAAATGTTAGAGAAACATTTCACACCAAAAATTAATACTGTTTTTGAGAGGCATACATTTTTTTCCAGAGTGCAAAAATCTGATGAGGGCATCGTGTCATATGTGGCTACTCTACGTGGATTGGCTGTCACATGTGAATTTCAAACTCTTTGTGACTCGTTAATAAGAGATCAGATCGTCAGGTGTACGAATAATAAAAGAGTTAGGGAAAAGTTATTATCCAAGAATCCTACTTTAGAACAGGCCATCCAAATTGCTAGAAGCATGGAGGACACTGATCATTGGATAAAAGAAATTGATAAAGACAAAAAGAGTCCAGAGAGTTCATTGACAGTAATTGATAAAGAAATATCAGCGGAAGTGAAGGATGTAAAAAAAGAGGTTAAAAGAACGGCATATAAGGGTTATGGGAATGTACCAGTTAAAACAGGAGAAAGAAGGCCCATAATTTGCTACAGGTGTGGGTGTCCTGGGCATGTAAGTTCGATTTTTGCATGCGGTGCAAGGAATGCAACGTGCAGGTCTTGTGGGAAAAGAGGTCACTTAGCGAAGGCATGTAGGTCAAAAGGAGGCATGCTATCAACAGGTGTGAAAGAAATAGAAAACAAAGATGAGGAGAGTGAAGAGATATTTTTGCCTGTAGATGGAATAGAATTAAATGAGTGCCAATTGGCAAAAACAGTTCAGGAAGGTAATGTAGAAATTGTCTCAAATGTTAATAACAATCCTATGAACTTAAAGATGGAGAGTACAGAGAGACTGGTAAAACCACATTGCGAAATCACCGTGGGAAATGGAGTTGTGAAACTGCTAGTTGATTCTGGTAGTCTGTTCACCCTTATTTCAAAAGAAACCTTTCAAGAGAAATTAAGTGGAAAAATGAGTGAAAAATGAGAGTATATCTCCTGATGTGAAAGCTGTTGGATATGGAGGTTCAAAAATCAATATCTTAGGAATGCAGTGGACAAGTATCATTTTTGATAAGAGAGGGGTTTATGGAAGGGTCTATGTCACTGACGAGGGATCCAATTTGTTAGGGTGGACACATCAGAAAGACTTGAGCATTATTCTCAATCCTAATGCACCAGAACCTGTAATGACGATTGACACCAATGTGGGAGAAAAATTAGTTAAAGTAAATGCAGAAGATGAATGGCGTGAAATGATTATGCATAAGTATTTTAGAGTATTTAATGAAAACTTGGGTATGTTAAAGGGATTTACACATCAAATTGTTTTGAAAAGTAATGCAAAACCTGTTGTACATAAAGTAAGGACAATACCACACATGATGAAAGAACCTCTACAAAAAGAATTAGAAAAACTTTTACAAGCCAAGGTTATTGAACCGATTGAGTCGTCGGAGTGGTTATCTCCGATTGTCGTCGCCCCTAAGGATGGGAACAAAATTCATTTGTGCATTGACTTAAGAGACCTAAATAGGAACATCTGGGTAGATAGGCAACCCTTGCCCAACATTGGAGAGATGCTAAGTGTGATGGGTGGGGGATGTGTATTTAGTGTTTTGGATATGTCCTCAGCTTATCATCAGATACATTTGCATCCAGACTCACGGCATTTAACCTCGTTTGTGACACCTCTAGGAGCATTTCGATATCGGAGGATGCCATTTGGTCTGGCATCAGCTTCAGAGGGTAATGCAGAACGTATTCAAAGGTTTGGAGAGAGTGATGTGTTTCCAGGATGATATAATGATAGTAGGGAGATCATTCAAAGAGCATGATGAGATCATGGAAGAAGTTTTACGGAGAGTTGACAAATGTGGGTTGACAATAAAGAAGGAAAAGTGTCAAGTGAGATTGGGAGTAGTTAATTATCTTGGACATCAAATATCAGCTGAGGGAATAAAACCAAAGAATAGTATTGCGAAGGCAGTTAAGGATGCACCTTGTCCTACCAATAAGGAGGAATTGAAATCTTTCCTGGGGCTTGCGGAATATTGCTCCAAATTTGTTCCCAAGTTTACTGAGTTAGTGGAACCGATGAGACTCTTATTGAAAAAAGGAGTCGTCTTTGGTTGGAATTTGGATTGTGTAAGGGCGTTTGGAGAATTGAAGACTTGTCTTGCTAGTGCACCATCGCTAGGGCATTTTGCTCCGAAAAGGAAATCTATTTTAGTAAGTGATGCAAGTAATGTGGGAATTGGTGCTGTATTGTTACAGGTGTCAGAAGGAGATGAAAAGATTATAGGATTTGCTTCTAGAAGATTGCAAGGTGCAGAGAGAAGCTATTCGACAATTGAAAAGGAAGCGCTTGCTTGTTGTTGGGGAATAGCGCATTTTAGGTATTATTTGTGGGGAATACCTTTTGTACTTAAAACAGACCACAAACCCTTAATACACATATTCAAGGGTGGTCGTGGATTGGATGGTAGTGTGACTCCCCGCATATCTAGGTGGTTGACATCTGTTCTTGATTATAACTTTGTTGTAGAGTATGTACGGGGAAACAAAAATGTGATGGCTGGTTGTCTTTCCAGGTTGCCTGTAGAAGATGACTCTTGTGTGAATATCTTAGATGTGGATGTGGATCATTTGGTTGTAGAGGTGGAAAATGAATTTGCCATAAATCAAGATGAATGGAAGGAAGCAATGGAGAGAGATGAGGAGTATAAAGGGTTGAAAGAACTCATTATCAATTGCTGGATTGATTCTACTGAGATGCATAAATATAAACAATATTTACAGGTGAAAGATGAATTGAGTTTGCAGGGAGATAGAATTTTGAGAAGGAGCAGGATTGTTCCTCCAGTTGCGTTGAGACTTAGAATATTGAGAATTGTACATGAGGGACATCTGGGTAGGAGTTTGACCAAGCGGAGATTGAGAGAGTCGTTCTGGTGGCCTGGAATGGACAAGGATGTGGAAGATTTAGTGAAGGAATGTTATGTGTGCAGTAATAGTGATAAAGCGAAAATCACAAGGAATCCTCCTTTGAGGTGCATAGAGCATCCACAGAAGCCATGGGAAAAATTGGGGTTGGATATACTAGGCCCGATTGAGAAGTTAGGTAGTAACAACCGATTCTTAGTGGTGTTATTAGATTACCATAGCAAATGGTTCACGTGCAAATCCATGGGTGAAATGACTACAAGGAATGTAATAAAATTTCTGAGGGAAGTCTTTTTAGAGGAAGGGGTGCCGAAAACACTTGTGACTGACAATGGTGTCCAATTAGTTTCATCGGAAATGAGCAATTATTTAAGTAGTCTTGGAATTTCCCATAATAAAATTGCCTTGTTCCATCCACAGGCTAATGGTTTAGTGGAAAGGATAAATCGTATTGTTATGGAATCTGTTCAGCTTTCATTGGCGAATGGGTTGTCCTGGAAAGATGAACTAAGAAGGATGATGTGGGGTCATAGAATCACTCCTCACACGATAACGGGTGTTTCTCCTTTTGTTGCTTTGAGAGGAAGGGAGCCTGGAACTAAGGAATCTCCAATGTGGTTGCAGGAAAAGAAGCAGCTTTGGGTTGATAGAGAAGGAATGAGATTGAGAGTGCTGGAAAGCCAGAGGCGTAACAAGATTGGGTATGATCATAGAAAAGCCGTTAAGGAATTGGTCTTTGATGAGGGTGATTGGGTGGTGGTAAGAAGATTTGGATTTGTAAAGAAAGGTGAGAGTACATTTTCTCAACCTTGTAAAGTAATATCGGTGGAAGGTTCTGTGGCTCTTTTAGATGATGGGAAAAAATGGAGTGTAGGAGATTTGTGTAAAGTATCCCATTTATGAATTTCAATGAATGAGAGATTTGTGTAGAGTATTCCATAAGTATCCCATTTATGGATTTCAATGAATGGGAGGCTTATGTAGAGTATTCTGTTTTATGCATTTTATTGATTTTCTGAATCTGCATTGTTTTTTTATTTTATGGTGTGATTTGTAAAATGTGTTTTGTGATTATTTCTATAAGGGGGAAGATATGTGGTGATGTTTAGAACTGAATGTTGAAGCTATGATGTAATGGAGTCATAGCTAAGACAGGGTTCCAATGTAAACCAGTACTGAGATGTAATGCTGGAGGTTGCTGTGTTCATATTTACTTCAAATAAAGAACTATTCTGAATCCTAAATCTGGACTATTTACTACAAAGAGTTAATGTTCATTTTCAGAAGTATCACTAGAAATACAAAAATATTCTATGAGAAATTGACAGACCTAGCTTCTGAAATGGGAGTTGAAATAGGGAAATCCAAGGTATTACAGAAACCATACAGAGCAGAATTCAGTGATATGAATGTGTCTGGAAGAAAATTACAGGTTAAAGAACTAATGTCCATTTTACAAAAATGGGGTGACCTAGACAAATGGAAAGCTAGATGGATGCGAAAAAGGGAAGAAGCACACGCCAATCGAACAACTTCTAAATTTTTGTTGAAAGACACAGGAAAGGTAGAAAGATTATGTCCAATGAGAGAGGTACCAGGAGGAGGATATGTACATGTTCCATGGACCAGACATGATATTTTATCATTTACAAATGATTTCCCGAAATTAAGAGAAAAGCCAGTTGAGTGGTATCGGCAAGTTGAAAGATTTGTGAAGGTTTCTAAAGTAGTGTTAAAAGATTTGGATGGCTTATTTGACATAGTGGTACCTGCTAATTTATGGACAGAATGTAAAATTACTGTTGATTGGCCTAGTGATGAATACCCGAGGGATGCGAAAACAGGAGCCCCTTCAGAAGAGGTAATGAAGAAATATCACTAGGTGATCACTTTCTTGAAAGGGAAAATTCCTCCAAAAGAAACAGATTGGGTAAAGATCGATAGAACGACCCAGGATAGAAATTAGTCTGTACATACTTATTATGAACACTTACTGCAGGTATTTTAAAAGTATAGTGGGTTTGAGAACATTGGAGATAAAGATATGGGACATTTTGGGGCATATTATCAAGGGCAATATCGCCGCGTTAGCCGCACTTTCGTGCCGCTAACGCGGTATTTTGTTATCGCCTTATTTACAAGCTCGCGCTAACCTGTGTTAGCGCTAGTTTCCGTGGGTTTGCTGCCGTTTTTTTATCGCCCTGCATGCCATCGCTAATGACATGCAAAATAGGCGTTTCGGAGCAAAACAACATGGAAATAGGTGCTAACACGGCTTCGCGGTATTAACAAGCCTGCAGCAGACCCGCGAAGCGCCATGAAAAATCGCGCTATACATCCTTTATCGCAGGTATTTAACGTCTGCAAAATTTCTGACTTAGCCATACATATAATGGGAGGTGGATTGTACGGCTGAGTCCACATCTTCCTATCACCAAGGATTAGCTTATCGCTGCTGTTTTTACGCTGGATTTCCAGCGATGTGCGCGGAATTCACCGCTATCCCAGGATTTAATATCTCCATGGAGATATGCATTGATAATAACGCAATATCTCAGTAATAAAATCCTGGGATACGCGGCGTTAAATAAAATCGCGCTAAGCGTGCTTTGCGATATTTATCGCAGTACGTTGATAATATGCCCCGTAGTGTATCGATTTATGACAGGATTGAAACCAGAAATTGGAGACATGATTCGTCAGCACATGTTGTGTTGGCAAGCGAGACCCATAGACGATATTCTCAAATACACAAAGTATTTCAGAGATGAGATTGACAATAAACTAAAGACATTAGAAGAAAAGGTGATGTGGGCCCAAGTAAAATTAGCGGAACAGCAGGAACTCCAACTAAACAGTCAGACAGGAAATCAAGGAAAGGGGCAAGGCAAAACTGAAAATAATGGGGGAAAACAAAAAGGACGAATGAGTAGAGAGTAAGCAAAGAAGAAATTTCCTTGTCATGGGTGCGGAAAATTGGGGCATTGGAAAAACGAGTGTAAAAATATTCAGAATAATAATGGCCCAAATCAAAATTTAAATCCACAGATGCAGAATGAGTTGATAATGAGTCAACAGCAGCAGGTTGTAAATCTACAGAGTCAGTTGCCACCTGCCCCTATGCCAAATTTTGTGAACCAGGCCAAGTACAGTGCGGACACCGGATTTCAAGGAGCAAGTGCTAAGAAAAATTCTGTAACATCACAATTTCTTTTACAGGACACATATTTCGATGACAGCGACCAATCATGGTGCCTGAGGGGGGAGGAAAAGGAGTGCGTACTTGGCGCCTCCTTACCGGTAGATCAATCAGGTCCATATATTGATGGTAAAGTAGAAGGAAAAGATATTACCTTTTGTTGGACACTGGTGCTACCCCTTTTACTGTGAGAACAGCAGACATTCCAAACCTACCCCTCTGGGGAGAAGCGATTCAAGTAGTGGGAGTTTCCAATAAACCGATTAGAACCCCTATTACAGAACCCATGGAGATACGCAATGGCAATTTCAGGGAAATGCTCAAATTCGTGGTGTGTGACTCCAGTCCTGTAAATTTATTAGGAAGAGATCTACTGTGCAAAATGAATTGCACAATATTTTGCACACCGGAAGGTGTTGCAATTCAAACCCCAGATGAAGAAGGAGTCTACAAAATCATGTTAGCTAAACAAGGCACAGAGGTAGACAAGATGTATTCCATGATGACAAAAGATGATTTACCAGATGAGGTCAAAATGACAGTAAATCCAGGTGTATGGGATTTTACAGGAAAAGAAGTAGGGTTAATGCAAATGTAGACCCAGTAAAAGTAACTGTGAAGGAAGGTGCAGTTTACCCAAATACTCTGCAATACAAAATGAGTCCCAACGTTAAAGCTGGTGTTGCAGCAGAAATTGATCGAATGATTGAACAAGGCATTCTAAAGGAAATAATGAGTAGTCCCTGTAATTCACCTATAATTGGCATTAAGAAACCTAGCGGGAAATAAAGAATAGTTCAAGATCTAAGAAAGATTAACAAAATTGTTGTACCTTGTTGCCCTGTAGTGCCAAACCCGCAGTGATTTTGTACCAGATACCATGGAAGGCAGGGTGGTTTACTGTAATCGATCTATGCCATGCCTTTTTCTCCATTTCATTACACCCAGACAGCCAATATCTTTCCTCATTTAAGTTTGAGGACCGTATTTTAGTCCGGAATCGCGTTCCTCAAGGGTACACTGAAAGTCCTTCAATTTTCAATCAGATATTGAAAAAGTGCCTAGATATCTTAGTGTTGCCCAGAGAGTCAGTATTGGTGCAGTATATTGACGACTTACTAGTCGCGTCTAAGACAAGAGATGACTGTGTTACTGATTCAATTGCCTTGTTGAATCATTTGGCTGATGGTGGACATAAAGTGTCCCCTGAAAAATTGCAGTTTTGCAGACCCGGGGTTAAATATCTAGGACATCAGATAGAACGCGGAGTACGGAAAGTGATCCCTGAAAGAATAGAAATAATAAGACAAATGAAATTGCCGCAAACCCAGAGAGAAATAAGAATGTTCCTTGGAGTTGTAGGATACTGTAGGCAGTGGATTGTAGAGATGAGAGAACATGAAGAATGGGTGAAAGTAGGGTTCCAAAAGAGGTCAGAAGATGATGTATGGATTTATCTAGATGGCAGGCAAGTAATGCCAGACTGTATGCTTTCACAATTGGCTAGGATGTATCACGGAGACACCCATATAGGCAGGGATGCCATGATCAGACTCTTTAGACAGGATTGGTTTAATCCGAAGTTCAGGAATGTAGCAGAGAGTCTGTGCCAGAGATGCTTAACCTGTCAACAAATGAATCCTCTCTGACCATCTGGTTCATGCCATGATATGGCCCAAAACTAACACACTGGATGAATCAGTAAGGGGCCTATGGGACCTACCGGCTCTACTCGGACACTACAAATGTCAAAGATGTACAGCTTGTCCTTCACTCAATACAAAATACTTTGAGCATGACGGACAGAAACACCAACTGAGATCTCTCACCAACTGCAGATCCCACACCGTGATCTACTCAATACGCTGTCCCTGCGATCTCTTATACATAGGACAGACAACACAAATGATCGAGGACAGAATCATCCAACACCGGAGTCGTATTAGATGCGATGTGTTGACAGGCCCACTTGTCACACACTTTCAAGAACGTAACCACAATGACACTGATTTCACCTGGATGGTGATTGATCAACCGACCTTACCCACCAGGGGTAGTGATATACAAAGACTCCTTAACAGATGTGAATGCCGCTGGATTGCTTGCTGCAACACCATCGAACATGGCCTGAACACCTTGGATGAATGGAACACTACACTCACATGAGGCACCCACCTCATACTCTGCAATCGACCATACACAGACTTATCATCCAATCTGGTTTCAAAACACGTAGTCCATGACCTGCTATCATTTGTTATCCCTCTTGATATGATACATGCCCTTCTGCATATCACCCTGCTATCAATTGGTAGCCTTTTTGATATGATACATGCCTTTATACATATCATTCAGTGATTAATATACTTTAATTACATGCAACTGCCCTCCTCCCGCCTCCCCCCCCCCCTTTTTGCTATTTTGTTTAATCAATGCATTCATTGTCTAATATGCTGTACAAATTTGACCAATGTAGTGGAACATGTAACCAATATCCCATTTTGTTACCTAAGCCAAATCCATATCCACTGTAATTTGGGGCTTTATGGTTATTAATGTATTTCCAATACACATTTTATCTACCCACGTCGAATGTAATATCCCCTATTGTATATTCAGTGACTTCTTTACACACCACATCTGGCAGCAGTGTACCCCTAGTAAATGCTTGCATACTCTTTTTCCCGGTTCCCCTTGGTTAATTGCAACCATTATTAATCCTGCCCCGTCCCGATATTCAGGGTCGGTCTACTGCCAGTGACCACCACAGTAAACCGCAAGTCTATCTTTCCTCTCTACTACGCCTGGCGTGCTCTAGTCTCGCTTCTCGCAGAGCTCACCTCATGACTGCTCTCACGTATTTCCCCAGTGCCTCGCATCTCACTTTCACAGAGCCTGACAATCGCCGGCTCTGTGATCCAGCTCCCGCCCCATAGAGCCTGACTGACGCCGGCTCTTCGATTTAATTCACGCTACTAGTTGTTTTCCAAGTAAGTACGGCCTCCCCCGCCTCCCCCAGTATCGGACATCTCTCTGCCCGGATGGCTTTTTCCTGGCAGTCACACATCTCTTGTCCACGGACCCCTTAAACTCCGGTCCCGGGTTTGGCAATTACCTTCTTACACTGCCCACCAGCGGCCTCCTCGCATCAGCGTTCCCAGACATACGCTTGTTCCTGGCTCCCACTTACACGAGCTCATTGGCATGCTCATCCAGCACCCCTGCCCCTTGCTTTCTCCCATCCTACAAGCTGATGTTTGCCCATATAACTTCGGACATGGCCCGACTAGCAGTCTCTACCCAGTGTGCCAATTGGCCTCCCCCGCGCCCCCTCTCCCCCCTAGGCAGACCCAACACCGGCATGTGCCCCATGACCTTAACACCTGGCCGTCCTTGACAGTCCGTGTTCAGTTCTTCTTGTTCCTGCCCTTGCTCCGGCTCCAGCAGTTGGCCTCTCCACTGCCGCACTATCCCAGGGTTGGCCTTGACCGCCGCAACAACCCCCCCCCACACTCCGGACTCCCTCTTATTGGGCCCTTCTTCCTTTTCAGGCTTTGTGAACAGCAGCCGTGGCCTTCCGCAACACACGCCACTGCGCGTGCCTCCGTCACCTATTTGGGACCTCCTTTTCTACTGTGATAGTAAGTCACCCTTATCCTTCCTTTCCACCCCTTCCCCCTATCAACAACCCTCCCCCACCTCCTTCCCCCCCCCCTTTTACCCCTTCCCCCCCTTTTTCTCACTTTTGCCTCAATTTATTCTCTTTAGACCCATCCGCGGTTCGCTTAGGGTCTCCTTAGACCTAGCACCCATCCACTCCGGACTCCTGACGGTGTGGCCCCAGACATAAGTGGTCCATCGTACTCGATCACTAGTGCTTTTCTCACCTTCCCTCCTTGAGTCTAGACACAGGGTATTTTTTCTGCGGCGCTCTACCTCTTCTGTCACTCTCCCCTCCCCCTTTTTGGCTCCATTTTAATTTAATCCTTTAACTTTATCACTTGTTCTTTATTCTTTCACCTTGGTCCACTCTCGAGTGCTCAGTTGTATACACATACATTTGAATATCAGATAGAGGGTCTCATTTTAATAATGAAATAATTCGACTAATCTGTGAAGCATTTAAAATTGAACAAAAACTGCACTGTGCATATCGCACAGAGGCTTCTAGAGTGGTAGAACAAATAAATGGCACTATAAAAACAAGACTGGCAAAATTATGTGGATCCACCCCACTGGAGTGGCCTGATGCTTTACCTCTTGTTGTGATGGGACTCAGAAGCATTGCTGACAAGAATACAGGATTGAGCCCCCATGAAAAACTCATGGGAAGAGCAATGAGGCATGCATGTACACCAGGACACAAACTGTTGAATATCACTGATGATTTGGTATTAGACTATTGCAAAGAACTGGCTGACCTAGAGCGTTTTATCTCTCACCAGGTCGGACGGGATGCAGTTGCCAGGCAGCCGGATCAAGCACATGATCTAAATCCCGGTGACTGGTTGTTGGTGAAGAATCACACTCGAGAGTCATGCCTAGCACCAAGGTGGGAAAAACCACATCAGGTTATATTGGTTACAACAAAAGCAGTGAAGTGTGCAGGCTTGCCTAATTGGATTCATGCACGCCTCACTAAAAGAGTACCAGCACCTGATGAGGAAGGACCCCAACTGACTCAAGCAGTTGAGGCTGCAGAAGGTTGTGCAGCTGAATGACTTAGAATAACAGATCCTGAAGTAGCTAATCAAGAACAACCGAGCATAAGTCAGGATGACTGGATACCAGTGGTTGACATACCTGAAGTAAATGTGAGAACAAGAAGCCAAATCCGGTTAGAAAGACATGGGAATAGTGAGGACCAGTCAGGTATAGAAGAAGCTCAGGAAAGTGAAAATATAGCTGTTGGAGAACCTGAGCAGGATCAGACAAGGAGAGAACAATCTACTCAGACAGAAGTGAATGAAACCATTCATGAGTCTGAAGAGGGACAGATAGGTCTAGAAGGACACATTCAGGCTGCAGAAAACCAAAGTGCAGTAAGACCTGAGCAGAACCAGTTAGGAAAAGAAGAACAAGTTTAGGTAGAAGAAGAGAAAATCCAGATAAAACCTGAACAGGGTCAGATGAGAGAAGAAGAACGCATCCAGGCAGAAAAGGACGTTACAGAAATAAGCCCTGGACAAGGTCAGACAGAGAGGGATTCTGAAAACGAAAATAACCGACTTGTGCCACAACCTAATGAAAATAACAGAGCCCTCGAAGACAGTGACAGTGCAGTGCAAGTAACAAGGGACAGAAGAGGTGATAACTGGCCAGGTGGTGTGAAACGGTTAAAGTATCATTTCAAGACAATTAATGAAGAACCTGACCAGGTAAACAAAATTTCTAGTCAGTCTGGGATATCTACTGATAAGCCCAAACAAAGAGGTCAGAGATTAAAAGTATTGAATAAGTTCAAGGGTCCTGAATGGACCTATGTAATTCTTGAAGAATTCGAGAATCTAGATTTAAATGAAGAAAGTGATGAAGAAATAAATGCAGAACAGATTGTCGAAGAAGTGAGACCAACCTGAAAATTCCCCAAGAATTTTAAATTTCACAAATAATTCGAAAGTGAAGAAGAGAAATCTTCTTAGCCCAAAATGACTGATGATAGGGCTGCTGGAAAACCAAAACGAAAGTGTGTACAAAGATGTTGTAGAATATGCATATGTAGTATATTTTTAGTACTTATAATTTGGTTAGTACTAACAGTAGCCGTCCCTTATTTGATGATTACAACAGAAAAGAATAACACAAATACGCATGAAACAGTAGCTAACATTAAAGGAGATAGAGTAGCATTAGAAGCACCAGATGAGTCTAAGACTAAAAGAGACAGAGTAGATTTAGGAGCACCAGATGAGTTAGATGTACACCACACGGTAACAAATAATGACACTGCTTTAAATGTATTTACAAAGTTATTTGTGCAATACGTGGACACTATGGAAGTTAGTGATTGTTATGTGTGTATGAAATTACCTGCATCTGTAGCAGAAGGTGTAACATATCACCATAATCCATTAACCTTTAGTATTTCTTGTAGTATTTTAGCAAGTTTGTTTTACAGAACAGGAAGATTACAATATTATTATTCTAATGCAGATGTGATTTTTAGTACTAAGGATGCAGTTTATGGGAGAATATTTTCTAACTATGAAAACAATAAATATAGCTGAAGCACACAAGCACAATGCAACATGTAAATTACACGAAGAAGAAAAGATATTTTTGAATTTAGTTGAGCAGAGGAGACAGGACTTCCAAAGAAGGGCTTCTGAACCGAAACCTCAGATACCTCAATGGGATGAGAAAGATTACATTTATAAAACTGTCAACACTCATGCTGCTATGTCCTTGGACTTTGAAAAGAAAGGGAAGATCTGCCTCCATAGATTAAAGACTGAATATAACAATGCATTTATTGAGTCCAGTGAATGTGAACATAATTTCTTAATTATTGGGGGATGGGGACTAAAAGGTGGAACAGATTCAGTATTTCCTGGAGTTTATTACGTATGTGGCAATAAAGCCTATTTCAGATTGCCTGATCATTGGTATGGGAGTTGCTATTTTGGAATAGTATTCCCAAAGGTGTACCATGTGAAAAGAATCACTGGAAGCAATGAAGACACAAAAAGATCTAACACATATAAAAAGAGCTCGTTTTCGGAAATAGTAGGTGATATATTTAGTGCATTGATACCTTCAGTGGGAGTAATTCTGAAATCACAAAAAATGTGTCAGCTATCTACAGTAGTGGATCGGTTATCTACTGACACTGCTGGAGGATTTTTGATGATCAACACAGAAATGGTTGCTATTAGATCTATGGATTTACAAAATCTACTTGCTCTTGATATATTATTGGCAAAAGAGGGCTGAGTCTGTAAAATGCGCAACATTGTTGCACATACATCCCAGAAAAAAGTGCTGAAATTGGAATATATATTAGAAATATCACAAAACTGGAGGAAGATTTGAAACCACTGGAAGTTGACAGTGTATGGAAGAAATTAACAAACAGTATTACTACCATTGGGAGCTGGTTTTCTAACATAGGTAAGAGCATAATAGGTCAAATAATATTGCCAACCTTCGGAATAACATTATTAGTCTTAGCAATAATGATATGGTTCAAATGTTGTAAGAAAAGAAAAAGGTATGAAGTGAATGAAAATGGAAAGAAAAGAAAATATGAGGAAATACAACTTGAAGAAATGAAAGGAAATCTATATAAAAGAATTAAGGGCTTATAGTACAGAAATGAAAAGGAAGGAAATGAAAAGGTTGAAGAGGGAATTAAGATGTGCTAAAGTTGGCATCTGATTAGGTGATGGGAAATTAGTGATGGCATAAAATGCCATCAGAGAGGGGATTGATGGAGCAAGGACTCGTATAAAAGAGACTTGCTCGAATGCAATCTTCTTAGATAACTTGCAATACCGTAATAATTGTGTTTGTAAATACTAATAATACATTAAAAATTCGTACATTTAAGCTTAGGGGAAGCTTGCCTATGTGTCATACTAACAAGTGGCCCGAGAGTGAGTAAAAATGGTTGCTAAGGCGGAAATCTTTACTGCGCATGCGTCAACTATATCTACGTAGTAATGACGTGCCTATGCTTTGGAGGGAAATTTTTGCAGCTGAGCAATCTCTTTCAAGATGGCCGCTTGGAACTTACATGTTAATGCGCATGCTTTTGTTGAAACTAAACCATGCAAATTTAACAAAATGCTAATGCGAAAGATTTATATAAGTAAAAGGGGTTAGAGCAGAGATAGGTGGTATACAGTTAAATCATTTTATTTTGAATGTAATATGTTTCTTTCTGACTTCTTTATTAGTTTGTACTTTGGGCCTCAAAGGATGACCGATGTCCATACCCCACGTGGCCTCCGCACATGCGCACTTGTAACCCGCCAGGGACCATAACAAATGAATTTGAAACTCATCCAAGGCCAAGACCTCTACATGTCCTGGGAACGGAATCATCTTCCTGACTGATGAATGAAGAAATTATTAAATTGTACAATTTTGATCGATAAAAATGTGAACTCGGGTGGGAAATAAAGCATGGGAAAGTAAATTAAGGGGCGGGAACACGAACAATGAGCTTAATGAAAAATATTAAACTTAGCATGGTGTGATGATCATCTCTCCTTTTTCTGTCCAATCAGAGTTAGGAGTTTCATAAATTTGAAACAATTAGGGGTGGTACATGCCATTAGAAAGGTATAATTGAGGTAGTTTAGTTAGTCAGTTTAGATTCACAGATCACAGACCGCAGCGAGACCAGAATGCTGAGAGACCGAGATGCTGTCCGAGAATTAAAAGAATACTGAAGAAGATCCATTTCCAGACTTAGAACTTTGAGCCAATTAATTAGAAGAACATCGCAGAAGAATCGAGGAGGCACATAATAGAAGAAGATCGCAGAAGAATTGAGGAGGAAGATAGTGTCAGAGAGAGGTGCGACGCAGGCGTCGTATTTCGAAGAGGTCATCTATCCTGTCCCTGAATCCTGTCCTGAGCCTTTGTCACCTGATCTGTCCCAGGGGACCCTTCCAATTCCTTGGCCAAGGGGGTTGGTTTTCACACCGTTCTAGGTAACTATAATCCTGTGTAGTATGTCATTGTACTGCTCTCTCTGTTTTATCCCTATTCAGGTTCTGTCATCGTAATAACTTTGGGGCATATTATCAAGCACAGCGTTAAAATTATCGCCGCTTTAGCGGCAGAAAACTGCCGCTAAAGCAGCGATAATGGGCTTGATAATATGCTCCAGAATTCCCATAGAACCCCATGTTGACACCAGAACATGGGCTTCTATGGGAATTCTCTGCAGCATATTAGAAAGCCCATTATCAACGCTTTAGCGGCAGTTTTCTGCCGCTAAAGCGGCGATAATTTTAACGCCGTTTCTTGATAATATGCCCCCAAGTTTAATGATTATTCTACTTAAATTGTATTTCCTTTCTTTCCTTGAAGAAAACGGTGTTCTAACTGTATTTTGGTTCTTGGCTCACATGACTTAACTAGATAAACATCTGTCTGTGGTTAATTAAAGAAGTTTTATTCTATGTCAATTTTTACCTACAACTGTTAACTAAAAGGTCCATTGACCAGAGGAAAGTACATTTGGTGAGAAAGGTTTGGTAAGAAATGATTAGATAAATTAATCTTACTGGTAATAGTACAATAAATTGACCCCAGGGATATTTACTAGCCTATGTGAGTGTGTGTGTGTGTTTATGGGCCCAGGTGAGTATATGGTAGTTGAGTACCTGAGGTTAGTAACCCGCTGGATCAATGCTCAAGTGGAGGGATAGCGTGGGAACTGTTCTTTGAAGACCGTGTAGCGCTATACGCGGATGATATGCTTTTGTTCTTAAAAGGTCCACAGCACTCTGGACCCCACTGCCTAAAATTCCTCCGGCTGTACGGTGAGGTGTCCGGGCTTCAGGTTAATGAAGGCAAGTCCTATTTAGTGGAGGTAAAAGGTGACGCTTTGGGGTGGGTCCGTTGTCCAGCAATCCAACTCAACACAACTCCTTTAAGTATCTTGGGGTACACTTTTTTTCCCTCCAGGGTTTGGCCTGGGCCCTTAATTTCTGGGGTCTGGACCTGCAGCTTGACCACGATCTTGGCCACTGGGCTACACTCCCACTGAATCCATTGGGGCAGACAGCCCTCTTTAAAATGGTGTGCCTGCCTGGTGTTACCTTGTGCCTGCTGAGTAATTATGTAAATGTAAATGTAAATGTGCAGATATTTATATAGCGCAAATCACCAACCGGTCTCTAAGCGCTTGCTTAGGGAACCCGTCCTGGTATTCCCCTGTGAGATAACCCAGCAGGGCATCCACAAGGTGAAAGCCAGGCATCCCGCCGCGAGGGGCCATTGTGGAGATTAAGCAAGCTATTGCCCAGAGTCGCAGAGTGTGAACCCATGAATCGAGTATGCACTGGAGCGAGAATTATCGAGTCCATGGACAATTTATGGACTCAAGACCCAGCCGAGCTGGGAATTGAACCCTGGTCCTGGGCTGACCTCTGCTTCCAGGTCTGCCTACTCTAACCAGTGAGCCACACTTCTCCACCCGTAAATGGTGTCACACTGTGACTGCAGAGATTACCAACTTTGTGTGGGCAGGGGGCCGGCATATGGTGGCATTTCATTCACTTCAAAAGATTCCTTTTGACGGCGGCCTGGGCTTATTGGATATCTACTTATACTATCTTGCAGCACACTTGGTGCTGGTTAACAACTGGTTCATGGGGGGCATGACCAGGCGAATCGCCTGGAAATACACTCGCTGGGGTTAGATGGCCTGCTCAATTTTTCATATTGAGAACGTCTACCGAGTACCTTGTCTTCCTGTACACAAGTGTCTCTTACCTGTTGGAGGGCGACCCTTTGCCTTACTGGTTGGCGCTACTGCCTAACCGGGATGACCGCCTTATGGCAGGGAACTTGGCTTGGTTAGCTTTCGGCTCTGGAGGGGTTTGTGCCTTGGGATCGTCTTGGGATCTCATACCTCGGAGATGTTTATAAGGGGGAGCATTATGTCATACTAGGAGTTGAAGGTCAAGTACTCTTCGACTAACTCGCAATTCTATTGGTATCTCCAATTGCCCACACCTTGCTGGCCCATGACTTACTGGAGCACTCTCTGCCTGAGTACAGTCCATTGGAGGTAAAAATCTTCCAGGGGAAGCTAGGTAAAGGGGCTACATCAGCGATTTAAGGTCACTGCTGATCCACACCCCAGATGGCCTTGAGAGAGCCTGACAGAGGTGGGCGTCCTGGGTGGGTGACTTGGATGAAGATGACTGGAGGGAGAGCTGCATGGCGCCGAGGAAGCTGGTGATTTGGAGGAGGCTGCTTATGATACAGTTCAATTACTTGCACATGACATATCTCACCCCAAAGCGCCTACAACATTTGCTCCCCGATGCGCAAGCAGCATGCACGCAGTATGTGCTCCTCGCAGTCGATTTTTATCATGTAGTCTGGGATTGTTCAGTGCTGAGGCCCTTTTGGAAGGAGGTGGGTCTTATACTTTCGGCGTTGTTAGGCTGCTTGCTGGAAGCCCTAAGAAGCACAATCGTATATGGGTGAAATTGTGCAGCTACTATGGGCTATCGATCTGATATCACAATGTTGCACATTATCAATGTTTGCGCTTGTTGCTTTGTCATGCATTTATGACAACTATATTTTGCACTGCGTGATGATATGTCTTCCCGCAAAACTTTCAATAAAGTTGGTTATAAAAAAAAAGAGTATTGACCAACTAGCCGCATTGACACCCAAACACAAAGGCTGTTCTAGTTAGCTCATCAGGAAATGTGGCTGGTTTGCATTAAAAAATGCAATTTGATTGATGAAAATTGTATATTTCTTAGGGTTCAAATAGAATCATTCGGGGGAGCTAATGGTATCTGTAGTGGATGAACTATGTTGGGCTACCTCAGAAGTTGACAAATAAACTGCAGATAGTCTTGAACGATGCAGCCAGGCTCATTTTTAGATTACCTAGAAGAACTCATGCTACCCCTCTGCTGAGTGAACTACATTGGCTACCCATTAGGCAAAGAGCCAAGTTCAAGGGTCTGTGTATTACACACAAAGCCCTTTATGGTCACGCCCCGGAATACATAAAAGAACGTGTACTCAAATACGTGCCAGGACGAGTGCTGCGCTCAGCGGAAGCCAGTAGACTTATATGCCCTCGTTTCAACCTCGCATCGAAAGGAGGCAAAGCCTTTTCGATCCTCCTGCCCCAACTGTGGAATCAGTTGCCCGGAGAGCTTCGGAAGGAATCTAGACTTCTCCCCTTTCGTGCAAAACTTAAAACCCTCCTCTTCAGAGAAGCGTTTGATCTGGTGTGAATCCTTTCAGCATCCTAGAACCTGGCCTGTTTCCATGGTCTTGTTTTTTCCTCTGTTTGAGCGCTATGAGACCTGTCGGTATATACGCGCTATACAAGATTGAATTAACAATAACAATAACAACCAAATGGATCAGAGTTATGAGTTGTACAGATGGGTGTGAAGGATGGGATGAAGCAGCAATACCCCTTAGATTGGAGGTGGATCCAGAACTTGGTGACGGAGTGGATGAACTCCCCGAACCAGGAAGGGGAGGAGGCAGGGTCCATGGTTTAACTGAGTTCCCGTCTCTGAATCTCCATTTCCTCTACATGATAAACCTGCTACTTCTCAGTGGCATAACTAGCCCTCTGGCCGCCCGTGGCGGTCCTTTCGTTTGCCACCCTAAGGCTGCTGCCGTGAAAAGGGGGGTTGGTGGGTGCTGGCGAGAGTTTTCCCCGTTAGCTGCCGTGCAGCACATGCATTGAGGAGCGGAGGGGTTGCTTTTGCTGCCCCGAGACGGCAGATAAAAGCGGGGGAGGCCACCACACCCAAAACTCATGCCACCCGGGGAGGACCACACCCCGAGCTACGCCACTGCTACTTCTCTATGCATTGTCCCAAACTCTGGACCTGACTTAGATCTCGGAGGATGGGTTATTAATATCCTATGGGATTTATATTTTGGCGGACGGGATATCCCATCCACTGAAACCTAAGTCAGGCTCCTTTTGCGCAATTCATGAATTTCATGTCTAGAGGCTTGAACCACAAGTTGCAAGGGCATGATTTATACTATATATGGTTGATAAAAACATGTTGGTGTTGATCGCTCAGGCCATGTAGTTTACTTGGTCTTGGTCATCATCAGGATTTACTGCCATCAGATTTACCTCCAAAGAAATTCCTGCTCCATTCTGGTACGAAGCTGCAGATTTTATATCACGGTAAGTCTTTAAATCAGCCCCATAAACTTGATATAAGGGTTTTTGCGTTACTATCACACCCAACTGGGGCAATACCACACATGGTATTTTGAGAATGAAAAAGCAAGCATTGACTGTCAAATGAGGGGCTCATTTACCTGGGCTGATCACCTGCTTAGGGGAAAACTGTAAAAAAATGATTTTGTAACAAGGAATGAATATCTCAGATATTTTTGCACAGAGGCCCTTTGGTATAGTAAAGTGCACACATGCACGTCTGTCAATCTCCTCTGTTTGGGATTCCTATGATCCTCTTAATCCAATATCATGGTGATTTGCCATTTTGAGGCATAGGCTGCCTGCTACTCTCTTCAGATATAAGGTACACTGGCTCAATGAATCTGCAAGGTAGTGTCTCACCTCTCTGCTACTTCTAACGGGTTATGAGGGATTGCTTATGTCGATAGGGCCAGAGGTGTGAATGAACCCATGAGGGGAGGTGACTGCAATAAACAATGTAATAAATACTCCATCAAAGCATGGCCTTTTGCATAAGGTAACCCACATGCAGTGAGCTCTGTGCCCTCAGCACTATTCACCTGCTTGCAAACTTGCACATAAAACTACCACGAAAAAAAGTTCTCAGACCAAGAAAAAGTGCTGTAGCCATGGAACGTGTGCATGGGGTTTGAAGGAATTGAGGTCACTAGTTTATGCTATCGCAGCGCTATATTCCGAGCTGTCAAACACAACAGCTTAAAAACCACTAGCGGCTGGGGTGAAAACAGGGATAGCAAGTATAACATAATTATATGTCTTTATATTTTAGAATGAGGTTCCTGGTACCAAACGTCACCTTTATAATCAGAATTGATCAAACATTATGCACCTGCTCCGGGTTGAATTTGGTTCTTACAATGTAGCGCTTACAAACGGCGACGAGCCTTGTAAACGATATGAACGCACGGGTGTCCCTGTGGGACTCATTATACTAAACCTCTCACCTCCTCGAGGCGGGTCGGCGAAGAGGGCGGCGCTAACAGCTGCTGGCAGTGGCAGGTGTCACTTAGACATGAAAGATGATGTCATCATTGTGCAACCGATCCCATTAGAGTCGTAGCACAGGAAATTAGAGCTAACATACGAAATCTGCATGATTTAGCCTTAAGTCTTTTTTCCAAAAACACATAGTAATGAGCTAGTTTCTCCCTGCTGAAATTGAAAATAACAAGCTCCCTCTCCCCAGGTGAAAGCCCCCCCTTCCACTAAAAAAACTGGTTATTACTGTAACTTCACTATGACTGCCTCAGCATACAGTAGCCTTTTGTCCAAGTATTGCTATTTGTGCATGCAAGGCCTTAAGTATTCAATGGTTTGTTTAGTGGTCACACAGTCTGTGATTCGCAAACTCACAGACCCTGCAACGGTAAAAGCACAAGTCACAATAAACCATAAGCACATTGTGGGCCGGCAATGTCTTTCTATCTCTCTGGGTGGCCTTTACAACTCATTGCAATATGGAAACAGGGGGGCAGATTTACAAGCCACTTGCGACACTTTTACACCGCTGTTGCGTCACTTTTGTGACGCAGCAGCATCGTAAACAATGCGCCACGTTGCAACATATTTACAATGCGACGCATCTACGGAGATGCGTCACGTTGTAAAGCCCTGCCCTACATTACACTTACGTCAGGTATAATGAATGCAGGGTGGGCGTTCCGACGCAAGAAAGCCTCGTAAAAGTGACGCAGTGAAATCTACATGATTTCACTGAGTCACTTTTACGACGCCACTGCGTCAAAACCTTACGCAGGCGTAAGGAGTAACGCAGCACAATAAGTGTAGGCCGCCCCTGAGCATTACTGGAGTTGCGTCGCGCTTGAGATACAACTCCTGCAATGCGCTGCCCTTACGACAAAAAAGATGCGGCACGCTTCTGCCTATCCTTGCACCACGGTGCGCAGCATTGTAAATGCGAAGCATCCGTGGTGGCGCTAGGGTATTTTGCATTTCGTATCTTAACTGGCGCATCCCTGCTGATATGCAGAGATGTGCCAGTTCTTGTAAATCTGCCCCATGGAGGGAAGAGAAAGACTGGCCTTTTGAACTCAAATGCAATGTATCAGTGGTCTGCCTAACTAAAACCCCAAAGAGACAGCTGTCCAGTACCTAAGTGCAAATGAGGGGGGGGGATCTCAGGCAGAGGACAAGGGCACCGCTAAAAGCCCCCTAAGTTACTATTTTATTTTTGATTGGAGGCATGTCCCTTTAAGAGACCAGGGGGCACTAAAAATGTATGTATTCTCCTAATTCTGCTAATGCTAGTTACAGGGGTGGAGGTCTGCTGTCCATCCTCGAAGGCCACCATCCCTGCGTTTTCAGCCCCTTCCGTAGGATTTGCATACACTATCTCTCCTCATTAAAAGTCATTAATGTGTCAAGAGTCTGCAAATTCTGCCGAATGGTTGTTTTGTGCTGCAATAGATTCGTACATCTGTCAAAATGCAAAATGGTGGAAACGCATTGTCTGTTTTTACATAGAGATTACTTTGCACATTCTTCTCGATACCATAATGTACAAATGCTGTTTTGCTTACAGTGTGTAACCCTGTATTAAAGTACATTAATATACTTTTTTCGCAGGCTGGCGTAACGGCCAGAGCTGCCGATTTTGGAGGTGGGGAGCCTGGTTCGACTCACGGCGTCTGCTCAACATCCTGCGATTCTGGGCAAACCACTTAATCTCCACGTGCATAAAAAAATTAATGTGTCCTTGCATAATGTAAATAGTGCTCATGATGTAAAGCTCGCCAATATCTTCGGTCAAGTTCGCGCTGTATAAAGCTGAGGGGAAAACAACTGTTGAATGTGTGATGTGTGCAGGTATGACGATTCTGCTTGTATTACTTCCTGGAACCACAAAACATGCTGTTTTAAGTTGTCATGTTGTCAAGACTCCTAGTAACCAGTCTGCCCCTTTCAACCGATTCGAAATATTTGAATAGATACTTTTCGCTAGGGAATTTGTATCACACATGTCATTGTCTATTGCATCAGGCTCTTCCTGTTTTTCAAGGAAATGTAATCCACTGTAATTAATGCTAGAGATCTCTGGAGTCTCTGAGTGTCTGCAGGCAGTTTAATCTGCAATTTCTCCTGCCCTCCTTGTTTATTCCATGAAAGGAAGGTGAGATGCTTCACCCCCTGCTCGATTGCAAATGTGTTATCCCTGATCTGCTCGCCAACAGATCATAGTTTTTCATAACATTTTGTTGCAAAAGAAGGGCCCATAGTCAATTAATTCACATCATCTCCACAAGAGCAACATTGGGTCAAACTCTGAATCTAGTTGTGAATATTTAATTTAATCAGTGATGTTATCAATAATGTCATTTGAGTGTCATCAGTGATGTCATCACTGATGTTATTTAACATGTCATGCAGGCTGCAATATGTGGGGGCATAAACAGAGCATGATGGGGCTCGAATTATAGTTAGCTCAGTAAACTATAACTGTGATTTTCTGTTGTTAAACGTCACATTAAGCTTTGTGTGTTTTTAGTGAATTTTTAGGGAGAGTTTAACATAAACTGCAGTCTTTGTACCTTACCTAACTATAACTTAATTTCAACTTTTGGCTAAGCACAAAGGGGCATTTATTGGCAGGCTGGCGCGAGCGCGCACTACTGCATCCTCCTGAGGCTTGAGCCGGGAGAGACGCGACTTTTTGCTAAGTTACAATCGCGGATTTGCACAGTATCCTTTTTAAATTTTTTTAATTCTTTTACCTGATTGTCTGTTTCCCCGTGTTTTAAGTGGTAATATCCCTGGCGTCCTGTTTGTTATTCCTGTTTACAGCGCAGTAGTGGAGATTCAGTGCCTGCGCTCCGCGCATGCGCACTGACACTGTGGGCTGATGAGGGGGGGGTGACGCCTGGACCAATCGCTAAGCACAAAGGGGCATTTATTAGCAGGCTGGCGCGAGCGCGCACTACTGCATCCTCCTGAGGCTTGAGCCGGGAGAGACGCGACTTTTTGCTAAGTTACAATTGCGGATTTGCACAGTATCCTTTTTAAATCTTTTAAATTCTTTTACCTGATTGTCTGTTTCCCCGTGTTTTAAGTGGTAATATCCCTGGCGTCCTGTTTGTTATTCCTGTTTACAGCGCAGTAGTGGAGATTCAGTGCCTGCGCTCCGCGCATGCGCACTGACACTGTGGGCTGATGAGGGGGTGTGTGACGCCTGGACCAATCGCTAAGCACAAAGGGGCATTTATTGGCAGGCTGGCGCGAGCGCGCACTACTGCATCCTCCTGAGGCTTGAGCCGGGAGAGATGCGACTTTTTGCTAAGTTACAATTGCGGATTTGCACAGTATCCTTTTTAAATCTTTTAAATTCTTTTACCTGATTGTCTGTTTCCCCGTGTTTTAAGTGGTAATATCCCTGGCGTCCTGTTTGTTATTCCTGTTTACAGCGCAGTAGTGGAGATTCAGTGCCTGCGCTCCGCGCATGCGCACTGACATTGTGGGCTGATGAGGGTGTGTGTGACGCCTGGACCAATCGCTAAGCACAAAGGGGCATTTATTGGCAGGCTGGCACGAGAGCGCACTACTGCATCCTCCTGAGGCTTGAGCTGGGAGAGACGCAACTTTTTGCTAAGTTACAATTGCGGGTTTGCACAGTATCCTTTTTAAATCTTTTAAATTCTTTTACCTGATTGTCTGTTTCCCCGTGTTTTAAGTGGTAATATCCCTGGCGTCCTGTTTGTTATTCCTGTTTACAGCGCAGTAGTGGAGATTCAGTGCCTGCGCTCCGCGCATGCGCACTGACACTGTGGGCTGATGAGGGGGTGTGTGACGCCTGGACCAATCGCTAAGCACAAAGGGGCATTTATTGGCAGGCTGGCGCGAGCGCGCAGCGGACGCGTCGCTGGCGCGCCGAAGGCGCGCCAAAGGCAAGCCCGTCTGCGCCCGTCCGCGCTCGTATCGCGCTCAGCGCCGGACACGCTGCTCATCATCCTCCCCAGGGGAGAATAATCTGGTCGAGAGACCAACTGCTCGATCTGTCCAAGTCAAATTGTGAAAGGCCTACTTGCTTTTCACTGGACAGGCTGCCGACAATGGGTGGAAGACCCTCCGAGACACAGTGTGAATCCTGTAAGTTCAACCTGTCTAGATCGGCCCTAACAAAAACGTTTGATACTTCTAAAAAGCCAAGTGCCAATACCTTGGGTATTGTCTACAATGACCAACCAATTAAAGCAGCTCTGATAAACTGCAGATCCCTGCCTAAGCATGCCGCAGAAATCTGGCTGCTACTAAAAACCTCAAGTTTGGATCTGCTATTTTTGACTGAAACTTGGCTGCGAGAAGGGTCAAACCCGGACATCTGTCTGGCTATTCCCATGGGTTATAGAATGGTTATAGCCAACAGAGCTGACAACAGACTTGGGGGTGGGCTGGCAATAATTCTGAAAGAGGAGTGGGAAATCTCATATAAGAAAATAGAAAAGCTGGGTCCTATAGAGGCCTTGTCCTTCCAAATTAAATTCACCAAAAATCTTTCAATGGCAGGACTCTTGATCTACAGACCCCCTAGCACTGCGGCTTCCTACTGGCCGCTACTATTTGATTGCATCGCCAACCTATCGCTACGCTATTCCAATTACACTGTGCTAGGAGATTTTAACGTACATATGGACCTGGCTAACTGCCCTTCGGCCTCCCTAGTAGGCGATGCGCTAAAAAGTCTAAATTTGGTGCAAGGAGTTCAATCTCCTACGGATGTATGACGTTACAACGCATACTATTACAACGCATACCTTTACAACGCATTTTTTACAACGCACAATCCATTACAACGCATGACATTACAACGCAGTACACTACAACGCATTTTTAAAAACTACCTTTACAACGCATATCCATTACAACGCATACTACCTTTACAACGCATACCATTACAACGCATAATATTAAATTGCATTTAAGGTAAGTATTAGATAGTATAGGGTTAAAAACTTACTATTCTAACTCCAGGGGGTGCAACAGTAGGGTAAGTGTTGGATAGTATAGGGGTAAAAATTACTATTCTAACTCCAGGGGGTGCAACAGTAGGGAAAGTGTTGGATAGTATAGGGGTAAAAATTACTATTCTAACTCCAGGGGGTGCAACAGTAGGGTAAGTGTTGGATAGTATAGGGGTAAAAATTACTATTCTAACTCCAGGGGGTGCAACAGTAGGGTAAGTGTTGGATAGTATAGGGGTAAAAATTACTATTCTAACTCCAGGGGGTGCAACAGTAGGGAAAGTGTTGGATAGTATAGGGGTAAAAATTACTATTCTAACTCCAGGGGGTGCAACAGTAGGGTAAGTGTTGGATAGTATAGGGGTAAAAATTACTATTCTAACTCCAGGGGGTGCAACAGTAGGGTAAGTGTTGGATAGTATAGGGGTAAAAATTACTATTCTAACTCCAGGGGGTGCAACAGTAGGGTAAGTGTTGGATAGTATAGGGGTAAAAATTACTATTCTAACTCCAGGGGGTGCAACAGTAGGGTAAGTGTTGGATAGTATAGGGGTAAAAATTACTATTCTAACTCCAGGGGGTGCAACAGTAGGGAAAGTGTTGGATAGTATAGGGGTAAAAATTACTATTCTAACTCCAGGGGGTGCATCAGTAGGGTAAGTGTTGGATAGTATAGGGGTAAAAATTACTATTCTAACTCCAGGGGGTGCAACAGTAGGGTAAGTGTTGGATAGTATATTACTATATTATGCGTTGTAATGGTATGCGTTGTAATGGTAGTATGCGTTGTAATGGAATGCGTTGTAAAGGTAGTATTTAGAAATGCGTTGTAGTGTCCTGCGTTGTAATGTCATGCGTTGTAATGGATTGTGCGTTGTAAAAAATGCGTTGTAAAGGTAGTGCGTTGTAAAAGTTGCGTTGTAAAGGTTGTTCCCCATCTCCTACTCATGCTGCTGGACACACCTTAGACCTTATCTTCACTAATGACAGGGCCATCATAGTGGAAAAGCCTTTACCGGTAACCTGGTCAGACCACATGCTGGTCACGTTCAAGTTGGTACTGATGCGCCCTGCTAAGCACTGGGGACCTACTACAGAAAACAGAAGAAACTGGAGGAAAGTAACTCCTGACTCAATGAGCAGTGAACTAGCTAATACTATTCCAACTCCTTCCGGAAACCCCACTCGAGATGCCTCCCTCTTTAATGTATGGCTGACATCAGCCCTGGACAAGATAGCCCCGATTAGACCTTGTAAAGTGCCTAGGAGTAGGCCATCAGCGCCATGGTTTAATACTGAACTCCGAAAGGAGAAAAGCCATTGCAAAAAGCTGGAGCGTACTTGGAGAAAAAATTATGAAACCTCAGCTAAAGAGATTTACAAGGCGGCACTGAGGAAATTTCACACCCTCAAACGTAAAACTATGAGAGACTTTATGGCTAAACAAATCGTGGAGGCAGAAAACTCTCCAAGGCAGATCTTTAAGATAGTGGAGAGTTTCTTGAAACCACAGTCTCTAAAAAGTACCGTCCCGACGTCTCTCCCGCTGTGTGAAGAATTAGCTTCTTTCTTCCATGACAAGATTATGGCCATTTATTCTACCTCCCCTACTATTGATAAGCAGGCTGTGCCTCTGGATGGCCTTTTAGTTAAATGGTCAGACTTCCGTCGGTTTGAGAAGGACGCCTCCCTGAGGGATTTAATGAAAGTTAAGTCTGGATGCCCTTCCGATCCCTGCCCGGCCAGAGTCCTCAAACACCTAGCCCCTGTAGTTAACAACGCGCTGAATAGTGTTTGGAACATCTCCCTGGATACGGGAATCTTCCCTTCTGAATGGAAGAAAGCCTTTGTCCGTCCTATCCTTAAAAAAGAGGACGCTGATCCAACAGAGTTGAAAAATTTTAGACCGATCTCTCTGCTCCCAGACCCAGCCAAAATTCTGGAAAAAGAGGTCCAGAGGCAGTTGTCGGATTTTTTAGAATCTAATAATCACCTACATGACTCACAGTCGGGCTTTAGGGCAGGTTACAGCACCGAGACAGCCCTTCTAGAGGTGGCAGAGTCAATCCGCGAGACGATGGATACAGGAAACTGCGCCATGCTTGTGCTGCTCGATCTTTCGGCAGCTTTCGACACGGTCTCCCACAAGATCCTGCTTAATAGGCTCCACTCACTAGGAGTTACTGGGACCGTGTTACGTTGGTTCCAGTCGTTTCTGGAAGACAGATCTCAACAAGTCTTCCTTCATCCACATGTTTCCAGCTCTAGGACACTGTTACAAGGGGTCCCACAAGGATACGCCCTGAGTCCATCTTTGTTTAATGTGTATTTGGCCCCTCTGGCATCTATCGTGGAAGGCTTGGGTGTTCGTGTTGTTTCATACGCTGACGACACTCAACTTATCTTCTCCTTCAAAGAGCAGAGTGCGAATGTCTTTACCAATTTCAGGCAGTGTCTTTTGAACATTTCATCTTGGATGACGGATAACTGCCTGAAACTTAACACTGATAAGACCGAGATATTATTTTTTAATCAGTCTCTCCCCCCTCATTCTGATCTTTGGTGGCCAGTAGAATTAAATCCTCCACCAATTCCGGTCAACTCAGCCAGGAATCTGGGTTTTAGAATTGACACCCAACTAACAGGCAAGGCCCAAATATCGCACATATCCTCGCAGTGCTTCTGGAAACTGAAGGCACTGCGCAGATGCCTTCACTTCCTTCCTATGGAATGCAGGAAGACGGTGGTCTATGCGCTCATCACCTCTCAGTTGGATTATGCTAACAGCCTCTTCATTGGTCTCCCTGACTATCTTATGAGGAGACTTCAAAGGATCCAAAATGCTGCTGCCAGACTTATTAGAAATGTACCCCTACGTTATCACATTACTCCCCATCTGCAAAGCCTACATTGGCTGCCGGTGAAGAAGAGAGTGATGTTCAAGGTTCTGGTCCTAGCCCACAAAGCGCTTAGAGAGGTTGGCCCTCTCTATCTGAGACGTAGGCTCCAAAAATACCAGAACGCTAGAACTCTTAGATCTAGCAACTTGAACCTCCTAGCCATTCCACGCTTTAGAAAAGCAAGGTTGGGAGGGCGAGCCTTCGCGGTAAGAACGGCCACGCTGTGGAATATGATGCCTAACTCTCTGCGTCAGATGAAGGCGGAACTGCCTTTTAGGAAGGCCCTTAAAACGTGGCTGTTTGGCCTCCCGTGTACCGTCTAACTCTTTGGCCTCCCTTCTGGCCTCTCCCCCCTCACTGGGTGGATGCTAGCGCCGGGACACCTCCGTTGGAGGTAGCTGTCGCGCTTTACAAATGCTAATATTAATAATAATTCCATTGAGGTAGAGGCTCTAGCATTTGTTAAGTAACTTCCTGTTTCATCCTCTTCCTTGAAATGTGGTCCAGGTTATTCCCCATTCACGGGTGACCGCATTCAAGCACTACTAAGATGTACTCAAGAGTTACCCTTTGATTCTTTAGGAATTAGTCAAAAGTGTCTATGGTGTCGCCGCACCAGCAGCGGCGAGACCCAATTCAAGTCTGCTGCTGCCGGCGTCTACTATGGGCAGAAGGCTTAAAGAAAATAGAAGTCACATGGCTTGCTCTCATGTCAGAGCTGGCAGGAGAGAGGACCAAGATAGCTTTCAGGTGACACTGCACCCTTGAAGACATAAGCCAAGTGGGGAAAGGCCCACACATTCTGTTCGTTATTGTATTATTATTGCTTTATCATTTAGACAATTTACCCTCTATATACCATTGCTACTTTTGCACAGGGTGTGACTACAGGGGCATGTCTCCCTCCTCTACGCATGTTGCTTTAAGAGATTCCATTACAGGTCAAGAGGTAACTGTTTGCAGTCCTATGTCACATGCGTCATCCCACCAACACGTGTTGTATGTCTCCTGTTCTAATCCACATAGTTGTCATTGGCTTTGACACATTTTGCTTTTTCCACATGAGTTTGCACGATCACAAAAAGGAATAGAAGGAGCGTCAACTTCTCTCTGGAAATTGAGTTCACCCAGACATATGTATATGTTTGACAAAAAAATTTCATGTGTTTTCTTACAGGAATAAAGTTGGACATGTCTTTACCAAGTGGACTAGTAAGCCTTTTACATGCATGTATTTTCATGTTGCTTGTGTGTTTGTCCCCCTTCCTTAGGGAATTTGGATGCTTAGCAATTAAATAACAAAAAGTTTTGCCGTGCACTTTTTTGTCCTGATGAAAGCCCTTGACCTCTTTAGGCCTTATTTTTGGGGCTAAACATGTCTACAACCTTGATAGGATAATAGGACCATTACATCCCTAAATTTACCCCTCCATACTGGTGTTTTTAACCATACTGAACAAATACTAAGAAAAAGGATACCTTTCGAAGTTCTAGGTATTTTTAATCTGAGAAGACCGCAGTTGCAATTCATATCAAAAGTGCTCCCTGGAATATGGTCGAGCCCATCCTGGTTCTTAGGGACCAGGATGAGATCCAATGATGAAGTATTTTACTGCGAGAGTAGGTGAGGGTATAACAAAAAAACCATTTTGGTTTGTTCTTATTGCATAGGGTGTCACTCACTGGTTACCAAAATGTGCTTTGATTAAATATGATGGCATATCTTCAAGTGTATTGTGATTGTGCAAAGGAAGATTTCTATCCCATTCCCTTAAGTAGACTTTCTCTCTCCCAGAGGGAGGGTCTGCATTCCACTGGGTTCTGTGGGTAACCAATTTAGGTCTTACCTGCTCCTGCAGCACAAGAGCGTTTAACCCTGCAGTGCGTGCTCTGACCACGGTCACTAACGAGTTCTGATCCAGTTCGGAGAAGTTGGGCTGCTCGCAGTGCACCGGCAGCACCCAGCAACACCAGGCAGGTGCAGGCTGTTTCAAAAGATGCTCTGCCAGCTTTGCCAGGAAATGGAGATGTTCCCAGCCTGTGAAGATGCAGAAAATCCATCTTCCTTACATTGGAGGGCCGGGTATTGATTCTCTGTGTCCTGACTAGAGCACAGTGAGGGTGCAAAATCATCTGCGGTGTCCTCCACAGTCCTTGGGGGTCAGTCAGGAGCAGCTCCGCTGTGCAGGTTCGACTTACTAATTACAGCCCCATTCTTTTCTTGGGCAATGGCTGGAACTTCCTAGCAATGTTGGTAGTGGCAGCTCCTGCTGGCATACGGAGTTACCGAGGTACTTTAAGGTTCAAGCGCAGACTCCTCTGTTGCAATCGCCCACACCACGGTGGCCTATCCGGGCATACAAGATTAACACTAAGGCAGTCATGAGTCTCAGCGACTCATAGCAATAACTTTGACGGTGGCCCTCCTAGGGTCTGAGTCTTTGATTTTTTATTTAGGGGTTATACTTCTTTTGAAGTGTACACTTTTGTTCTGTTCTTTCCTCTTAAAAGGCGGTCTATCACATCAAGAAAGACTCACAAGTGAATTGTCCAACAGCTCAGGCCATGTCACTGACTAGAGATCACACCTGGATGTCAGCCACAGTGATATGCTCATCAAAAGGTTATTCCCAGGCTCCCAGCCCTGCTCTTTTTGATTACCTTATTAGTCCCATCTCCTTCCTCAGATGGCCCATGCCTCTTCCTTGTGATCTGACACTGCATCAAAGAGCAATCTTTTGAAGGGTCAAGGGGGAGCCTCTCTCTCTCACTTTCTCCAGTGTGTGTCCCAGCAAGCTCACAGGAACACACCATTATACAAATCTGTCTGGAGGAATTCCTCTACTACTCATTTCTACACCAGCCAGGCTTGGGCTTCCCAAAATGGAACCCAGGGTCCTCCATGTAACATATCATTTCAGGTACACTAGTACTCAGTGTACATTTACAGAACACCCACTGGCTAGCACTGTTACCTCCATGCACTGTGCCACTACAGACACACATACATTCAGCACACACATTCAGTCTGCACACACTGTTCAGTACTGTAGCATCTCTGTATTGTACCTGGGTGTGCTATTTGCAAACACAAACACTGCCAGCACACACACTCACCATGTGTATTGTACTTCGCGCGAGACCACATAACTCAGCACATGCTTTTCATTGCACATGCACAGCACTACACCTCTCATGTAATGGTTTCCTAGCAGGATGACATATACTTAAGACAAGCACTAACCATTCATGTACTTCACAGCACTGCTCTATCCCTGTACTGTACCTTTCCAAGGCACAAATACATCCAGCGCTGAGTCACTACTGCTGCGCAGCACTCTACATCTACCTGATGTAGGCCAAGGGGTGAGTTGAGCACACAGCAGCGGATCTTTAAAAAGGTGAGCGAGCCTGTAGGCCTCACTCCAGTGACACAGGGTAAAAAGGACCTGTTCACTCCTACTGATCACTACCCGGTATGCTGCCACGGCCACGCACGTGCTGCTGAACTCTCAGTGAAGGCGGTAGCCCTCCACCACTATGAGGGTAGTTCTTTGGGTGTTCTCCCAGTCCAACAAGAGCGCAATTTGTGAGACAGGTCTATGTCATGAAACACATACATGGTCTTCTTTTGCTTATTACAACAAGAATCCGCATTAGGGATCCAGAAAACAGTACAGTTGGGCACTCAGGGCAGGGATACACGTCATTGACCATGCAGAGGACCTTTCAGTCCCAACACACCAAATGACAAAAGCAATGCTTACTGAGTAAAGATCTAGTTTTCTTCTAAATTTGGTGTAATTCTGTATACATAGGTGTGAGCAAACTGTTCAAAACGAAGTATTTTCACAGGGTTGCATGTATAAGCCTTCTTTATTAGCACATTCTCGAGTACTTGGCAATATACAGATTCTAGCAAACACGTGTTCCGTCTTGTCAGTTAAGACATTGAATTTCTCAGTGCTAATCAATGATTGCATGTTAAAGTAAATCACAGAGAGATAATTCTGCCAAATCAATTCCCGGCTAATGTGTTGTCACTCATGTAAACGCAAGGCAAGTGTGTGCAGTCCGACAGCTATTGGCCTTCTTGTGAGATTCTCAATATCCATGTATTATCAGTAATTAAAGGATGAGGTATGACTTGACAGGCTCCAGTGTGTGGTTCCTGCGAGACTTGAGTTTGTATTCTTAGCTTGATTCTTGGGAGCTGTGCAGGTACATCAAATAGAATCCAGAATGGATGATTGATGGTCTCAATTGAAGCGCTGGTATATGGTAATTATAAGATGGACTGGGATGCGGCCCGAGTGATTACCAGTGGCTGAGATTAATTCAAGCATTTCATCCATCACTTTTTTTGTATAAATTAAAAGAAAGCATGCATTAGGAACTAAACTGATGAAGTTAAATGCCAGAGTCTAGCTCAGAATTTCCCATTAAAATTAAAATTTTGATTTTTGCGTTTAATTGTTCTGTGAAGTAAATAAGATATTTTGTATTTATTTTGGGTATACTTGTTTCCAAATTTTTGTGTATTGTTTCGGGGTTCAAATTAGAAACTGCTTAAGGCAGTGCTCAGGTG
The DNA here is from genome assembly GCF_964204655.1 of Triturus cristatus. NCBI lineage: Eukaryota > Metazoa > Chordata > Amphibia > Caudata > Salamandridae > Triturus > Triturus cristatus. The sequence goes on from NC_140594.1 coordinate 888,461,394, forward strand.
TCCAGGAGTGATAGAGAATGGTCGCATAACAGTATGCATGATCCGATACCCTCTTCCTGTTGATTGAAATATCCAGAATGTCTTGTGGGTGAACACTCCGGATGGTTGGCGGTCAGCAAGACCAACAGCAAAGCATCCGACAGGATCCATGAGCCCGCCGGTGCATCGGAGGGAAATCATATCCCTACAATAATGGCGGTGCCTACCAGACACCGCCATAGGGATTACAAGGAAGGCAGAAAGGGACTTTGGGGGCCCCATAGCAGGCATCTCTTCTCCCTTGGCCCTTAGTTTTATGTGTGGGGGGCACCTATGGTGCAGCACACGCTGCAGTACAAAAAATAGACATAACACCTATGCCTGCCACATGGTGCAGGGATATGTAGGGGTGCACCATAGGTGCCCCCAAAACCTAAAACTAAGGGCCATGGGGAAGGGGGGCCTGCTACGGGTCCCCAAAGTCCCTTTTCGCCTGCCTTTTCATGGCAGGTTAACCCGCCATAAAAAGGCGGGCAGAAAGGGACATCATAATCCCTATGGCGTTGCCTGGTAGGCACCGCCACCGTTGTAGGAATATGATCCCCTTCCGGTGCACCAGCAGGCTCAAGGAGCCCGTCGGATGTGTGGCGCAACTATCCGCCCGCCATTGAAATATGGCAGTCGGATAAGATGTTTCCGATTGTGGTGGGACCGCCACCGATGGGCTGCCCTGGCGGGTCCCACCGTCATCATAATCAGCCCCATAGACATTGCGACGGCCTTGGAGGCGGTCGCATTGTAATTGCATTGGTAGAACCACCGACAGCAAGTCGGGCAGTCCTGTTTTTCCGATGGGATGGCGGTCAGACGTAAGTCCACCCGCCATGTTAATCAGGCCCTTATATTTCCTTAAGTGGTCAGTACTACCAATATTATTAAATATTGTAACATGGGGGGAAAAAGGCAGCCGTACATTCACAGAGCTACTTAAAGTGAGTGACAGTGCAGTAGACACATAAGAGAGGGGGAATTACAGATATCAAGAGAAGGATGGAGAGTTCTAGAAGTGAAAGAAAGAATGGAGAAAACAGGGAAAAGAGAGAAACAACGGATGCAAGGTAGAAAGACAGATACCCAGTCTAAGTCACAGAGCCAACAAGAATATAAAATGTCAAAGAAAGACAACTGATACAACTTTGTGTCATTCCTTCTCATCAGCGTTCTATTTTTTATTACATATCAAATGCTATTTCTTGCTCCCTGTGCCATTGCTCACATATAGAACTATCAAAATTCCTTTTTGTAGGAGCGTGCCTGAAGTCTCCTTGTGTCATTTCTACTCCTAGTTGCATCTCGCTCCAATCTACCTCTTTGGGCTGTGCTATTCTAGAGCTTCAGTGACACTGAAGCACTCACTCATTTGAAACATGTATTTAATCACGTGGCATAAAAATGTGCAAGCTATATTTTGAAAAGATTAATGTGCTGAAATGCACCATAAGACAGTAATGTATTTTAGCAGAGTTTCATGGGGCGAGAATTTCACCATCTCCTACGTGGTATTTGAAATCTATTATTTTGTTGACCTTTGTGTTGGGCCAAATATGTTTAAAGGTTGCATCATTATTTGCCGCCATTATGGTCTAAGAATGTTTCTTGTGGGCTAGGCCGCACCCTTTTCGAAATGATGTTGTTTCGATTTGATATTGTTTCAGCAAATCATGTTTTTTCAGGCCCGTTAAAGCTTCAAGTCTGATGTAAGATTGCTACTATAAAAGTTTTCTTTTCCTTTTTCATTTTTTTGGGGAAATGTTCGACCGGCAATGATGGCCAAAATCCAGTCCATTCATTCTGTCACCGCAAAAAAGCAGATGGGGTTACATCTGTGCATTGAGGTAAAATCTGGGGGCCCTCACGTGTATACAGTCGCAAAAAAATAGGCCCTAGTTCATACCCTGAGAGCTAGCCTAGATGGTGTTTTGCGATGGTGTTAAATATTGCACCAAACCTTGTAAAATAAAGATGTTTATTCCTTCAGCACGGCATAACATCCAAAGCAATCAACAGCAGATGACAAACTGATTGTCCTGGAATCTCCTGCCCCAGAAGCTCCACATGGAACTCTGGAACCTACATTTATACAAATACATGTCGCATGCCTTAAAGTGAACATACATATAAATAATAACATAGTGAAAATGTAACACATCTCCCTTATTAAAAAGACAACAATAAATAACTACATTAAACATAGTCTCTAAACAATCTGGGTGCCATTCTAATGCGTCCATCACTTTTAACTCTAGAAGCAACCGACTCGTTCACTCCTCCTCTAAGTAGTTTACTATTCCCATCAACTCCATTGGTGCACCCATTACTACCATTTTGCATTGGACACCTCGCTACTCTCCTTGAGTTCCACACTTTACCATCTTGAGTGATGACACTGTTTTTAAACACTTTTTTAATTTGTATGGGTCTGCCAAATTTACTTGTACCTTTATTGATTATAGTGGGTCTTAAAATCCTAACCCAATCACCCACTCTCCAGTTATGTGCTTTAGTTTTCCATTTGTTATCATACCACATTTTGGTCCTTATTTGTTTCCGTTCAACTCTGTTGGCAACTTCATGTACATTATCCTTATGTTCCAATACCTCATTACACTTTACTTTAAACCACCAAGGACACACCTCCGAAGCTGGATCTCTACCCTTTAACAATCTGAAAGGACTGATCTCAGTAGTCGAGTGTGGAGTAATCCGATATACCCAAAGTCTTTCTCTAAGTGCACTCAACCATTCTCCCTTCAATTTTAACGATTCCATCACGAAGTTTTTTAACACACGATTAAATCGTTCAACTTGACCATTCTCATGGGGTTCATATAGGGAGGTGCAGATGTGTTGAATGGAACAACTTTTAAGAAACTTCTCCATCTCACTAGAGACTAACTGCACACCATTGTCTGATACCAGAGTAGAAGGACACCCTTCCCGTGAGAAAACCTCCTTGAAGAAATTAATCACTGCACTTGTGGTTGCCTTTGCCACAAACTTGACTTCAGGCCATTTAGAATGGTAGTCAATTATAACCAAAGCAAAACGTGAATTCTCCGGCAACATGTAAAAAGGACCCGAAATATCAAAAGCCACCTTCCTCCACGGTTCTTTAGGCCATTCCACAGTTTTTAAAGGAGGAACATTAACCTTCAACATTTTGTCATTAGAAGCACAGTCATTACACTCCCTCACTGTACGATCAATTAACCTGTCCATTCCTGGCCACCAAAAATATGATCTTAACAACCGCTTCATAGAAGAGATGCCCGGGTGTGTTTTATGTGCCAAATTGAGTATCATTTCTTGAATTCCTTGTGGAGGAACACATTTCCCTGCTCTGAAGATGAAATCTCCATCGCAAAACAATTCATCAGCTACCATAAAAAATGGTAAAAGTTCTGAAGCTACATACTCCTTCCTGGGCCATCCTTCCATCACATATTTCTTGAGAGACACCCATTTGTCATCTTTAACTTGACCTTCCTTCCAAGTTTCTTCCGTAATTTCTTTGTAATCTGAAGGGAAAACGTCACTAACACTTAACACAAAATCCAACTCATTGATCCTGTTGACCCTAACATTCGTATTCTCACATGGAAGTCGTGATAAACAATCTGCTGTGACATTTTTCTTACCTGGCAAATATTCAACCGTGAAATTATACTCCTGTAACCTAGATGTTAACCGGGCTATTCTAGCTGTTGAATTCCAACCACCACCTGCTGACAAAATATGGACCAATGGTTTGTGATCCGTCCTGAGCACAAATCTGCTCCCCCACACAAACATCCTGTAATGTTCCACAGCCCAAACGCATGCCAACAATTCCCTTTCGATAACAGCATACCTGCGTTCCGTTTCATTAAGAGTTCTGGAGGAAAATGCTACATTCCACTCCTTTCCTTCATCCTTTTGTGACAGAACACTGCCCAAACCATATAAACTAGCATCTACAGTAATTATACAAGTTTTCCTCATCTTAAATGGTTTGAGTGTCGGAGCATTTACAACATCATTTTTGATAATTTGAAAAGCCTTGTTTTGTTCATCACCCCACTCAAACACAGTTTTTTGCCTTAATAGTTTCCTTAATGGCTCCATTTTAGTAGCAAAATTTTGAACAAATTTGCTATAATATTCGCACATGCCCGAAAATGACAACAGCTGTTCTTTATTCAACGGAGCCGGTGCATTTAAAATAGCATCAACATTCGACTTTTTAGGAACCAAACCATTACCAGACAAAGTGTGGCCTAAGTATTCTACTGAACTCTTAAATAACTTACACTTGTGTGCCTTGAGTGTAAGTCCAGATGTTTCTAGCCTTTTACACACTTCTGTGAGATGTAATTCATGTTCAGCCTCATCTTTTGAAAATACCAAGATGTCATCTTGGAAACATTTGACGTAATTTTCAATATCTCTAAAAATCTGAAACATGACTCTCTGGAATACAGAGGCTGCTGAAGCGAGCCCAAATGGCATTCTAGTATATTGAAATAAACCAAAAGGTGTTATGAAAGCAGTATATTTTTTGGACTCTTCGGTAAGTTCAATTTGATGGTATGCAGACCTTAAGTCGAGGGTTGAAAATATTTTAGCACCATCAAACAATGAGACCAATTCATTTATATTTGGAAGTGGATGGCAGTCTATAATAATATTTGCGTTTAATGCCCTCAAATCCACACACACGCGTAATTTTTGGTCAGGTTTGCGTACCAATACAATTGGAGAAACCCATTCAGCCGATTCAATCGGTTCAATAATCTTCTCTTCCAGCAGTTCATGTAACATGTCTTTAAGTTCACCCCTGACATTGATTGGTACCCCTCGTAATCTTTGTTTGACTGGGGTAGCATTTTCTTTCAGAACTATTTTGTGTGCAAACTGTTTTAACTTCCCCAACTTCTCGCAAAAAACTTTATCAAACTTGTGTGTAATATGTAACCTACCCTTTGTGGATTCTGCTACTTGGTTTACCGTGGTGGTCATGTACATGTCTAGTTCATCGCATAAAGATACAGGATCCTTAGAACGTGGATTAAGAATGATGCCAAATTCCCACTGATCTCGCCACCCTAAAACATTTACACCTTTGGTGGCTATGTACAACTTGATATCAGCAGACCTACCTCTAAAACTTAAAATTACTTTAAAATACCCTTCCATGTCAATCTTTGATCCATCAAAACTTTCAGCTTGTATATCTGATGGCAATATGTCATTGAAATTATAGTAATTTTGCAATTTCTCTCTAAAGTACTCCTTGCTAATAATTGTCCAAGGAGAGCCTGAATCTACCATTAACTCCAACTCTGAACCTGAAATACCAAATACACATTTAGGGGACTTCATACACTCCTTCCCTTCACCGCTAGAATGCATGATGGAAACTACAAAACCCTTTTCTAAGTCTTGAATTTCTTTAACCGAAGTAATCTTGTTGGTATCAGTATTAACTTTTGTGGTATTACGTGTCTGGTAGTTGACACGTCTGTCTCTGCAAACATTGCTGAAATGTCCTGTTCTACCACATACTCTACACTCTCTATTCAATGCAGGACAACCCTGAAATGAGGCAATGTGTGTTCTACTCCCACATCTATAACAAACAAATGGACCCCCTGCCTGATCTTGTTTCCTACTTGAGTAATTGTTGTAGTTAGGTTTAGGCTTTCCTTGTATATTGTTTGTATTTTTGGGATCACTTTTTGCATTAAGCGCACAAATCTCGTCTTCAGTGGACGATTTACTAGACTTCTGACTAACTACATCCATCCATTTCTCTGACAACTCTGTTGACTTCGCTATAGCTATGGCTTCCTCAAGCTTAGGGTCACCCATAACCCATAGTTTCTCTTGTGTTTTCTTATTCTTGACATGCACTATAATCTGATCACGAATCATCTCATCCGTGATATTACCAAAACTACAATGTAAACTTAAAGACCTTAGTGCAGTTAGGAAGTCATCAAATGATTCGTCATCTTTTTGTGCTCTTGTATAAAATTTAAACCTGTTTAACGCAATGTTGGACGTTGGTTTAAACCTTTTCTCTAATCTGGATAAAGCTTCCATATAGACATTGATATTGTCCCCTTGACCCCCTTGAGGAATAACCTGGGGTAGAGACCTGAAAACCTCTTGGCCCTCAGAACCTAGACAGTGAAGCAAAATACTTTTCTTTCTTTCAGCCCCCATTCGTTCCCCATCTATAGCCTTCATATAATTGAAAAATTCCTCTTTCCATCTAGGCCAGGGTAATGGTGGGTCACCTTTACTTTGGAGAAATTTAGCAGGGGCTTCAAATTGCATGTTTGTTCTTGACCTGAATGAAATATGTAAATTTTTACCTTATGAATATAGTTCAAACATGCATACTACTACTGCTTACACTGAATTAAACATTTGACATATATCTACTCTTTAAAATATTTTGACCAACAAGTATTGGCTAAAGTACTGAAATAGGCGTATTAGACTTGAAACAGCTTCTAAATTTCCACAGTGTCGTCTTCCCGGCGTCTTCGTAACAGAAACAGCTTAAATGTACTCTTCGTGTCTTCGTGTCAGATGGGTACAGCGGTGGCTCCTCTGCTAAGGCAGAGGAGCGTCGCCCCACTGACCAGGTCAAAAAGGAAAAACATAAAATGATAATAACTACCGAGATACAGAGTTTCTTTGTGCCTTGCCGGGCTTTCTGAGCAGTCTGCCACCAAGACAGAAGACTGACCTCCTGTTGGTAAGTGCTATCACTCCCAAAGGATGTGAAATAAAAGGCCTGGGCCTCCGCCCTCCCAAGATGGCTAGTGAACGACCCATCAGGGCAGTGAGCCTCAAAGACTTCACCGCCTCTGATATGTAAATGACTTGTCTCTCGGTGGAGACAAAGGCCTCCCTTGCCCCCAGGCACTCCTGTTTACGGGCAGGTGGGAACTGAGGTATTCAGGAGGCGTAAACCCCACAAGGGTAGCCACGTCTCTATGGTGGGCAAGTGGATCTGTACAGCCGAGAATGGCCCTGGTCACCTCAGGGGCAGGTTAGCTGCAGGACTAGTAGCCTATTGGCTACTAGCCCTCACACCCCTAAACACCCCATAAATCCAGGATTTAAGGGGAAACCCTGACACCAGAACTCCAGATCTGCTCTGAAGAAGAAGAGGACAAAGAAGAAGCCATGTCAGCACATGGCAGGACTCCACAAAGAAGAGGCACAAAGTACTGCACCTGTGGCAGCCCCCTGCACCTGCTGGACTACTACTTGTCCAGGACTAGAGACCGGTTCCGAAAGGAAGGTGAACCCCTCTGCGACCCACAAATGTCACCAGGACTCCATAGGGCTAGAAGTACTTGTCCCTTCATGTCGGCTGGCACAAACCGGACTTCCACGTTATGAAGAGGGACCGACCACCGGGCTCTGTTGTGGACCAGCTCGAAAGTAACCAGCCAGGTACCTTCTGAGAAGCATAGTCCTGAATCTCACTGAGTCTCAGCCCTCTACAGTATTCCCAGGACCTCTGGAAGAAGATTGACCCAGCTGTGACCTTTGCCGGGGACAAGGCTTTTTGGTGGTCAAGCTGACTACTGACTGCTTCACTCAACGCCCCATATGAATGAAACCTTTTGCATCATTCACCCTCCATTTCTGTGGTGCAGTTGTCAAGTTCTTGCATCCCAAAGAAGGCTTTGTTTGCATGCCTGCTAAAGTCAGCACCCCCAGTCCCGTTCAGCACCATGAATAGCAAGTGACACCTCTAAGTAAGACTGTCTGCTCTTTGCCACTCTACCAGGACTGAGAGAAGGATTACTAGTGTGAATCTGAAGTCCACTTTTGGGTATTGTGTCAACATTACATGGTAAGGCCTCCAATCCATGCCAAATAATATTACCACCTTGCTACACTAGTCCATAAATCTCCTAAAGCTCCTTGATTGAATGAATGTCTGACCAAGATATATCAGTCGGAGGAAGGTAGGTCTTCCAGTGCGCATCATTATGTTTGCCTAAAACACATGACAGGGTCTGAACTACCCATACAAGTTTGAATATATAAGGTTAATTACCACATTAGCAAAATAAACAATTGATGGACAGAATACTGGACGATGCAAACATTCATCCCCAGTCACAAGGATCTGGGTTAAATCAATCATTCTTTTGCTCACCACACCACCCCTGTTTGGACCCAGCCATGTGCAAATCAGTCTTGACCCTGAACCTTGTGGGAACAGTCCAGCCCGAACTGCCAAGACAGCTCCTCCCTGGACCGGAAACAAGCATCCTAGGGCCGGTTTCAGGCCATCACCCTTTATAAACCAGGCTAGCTTGAATCCAGTGGTGTAGTGAGCACGGGACCCACGTCTGGGCATCTGGGCATACCCTTCCCACTTAGGGCAACATATGCAAAAGAAACAATTGATGGATGGAATGCTGGACAATGCAAACATTCACCCCCAGTCACAAGGATCTGGGTTTGATCCATCATTCTTTTGCTCACCACACCACCCCAGTTTGGACCCAGCCATATGCAAATCAGTCTTGACCCTGTTCCTTGTGGGAACAGTCCAGCCCAAACTGCCAAGCCAGGTCCTCCCTGGAGTGGAAACAAGCATCCTGGGACCGGTTTCAGGGCATCACCCTTCATCAGCCAGGTTAGTTTTAATCCAGTGGTGTAGTGAGCACGGGACCCACGTCTGGTCATACCCTTCCCACTGAGGGTGACATATGCAAAAGAAACAATTGATGGACAGAATGCTGAAAATGCTAGCACAAGGATCTGGATCTGGGTCACAAGGATCTGGGTTAAATCCATCATTCTTTTGCTCACCACACAACCCCAGTTTGGACCCAGGTATATGCAAATCAGTCTTGGCCCTGTTCCTTGTGTGAACAGTCCAGCCGAACTGCCTAGCCACTGGAGTCAATCTATCCTGGCTGATGAGGGGTGAAACCCCGAAACCGGTCCTAGGATGCTTGTTTCGAGTCCAGGGATGACCGGGCACTGTTCCCATGAGGCACAAGGTCAAGACTGATTTGCATATGGCTGGGTTTAAACTGGAATGACATGTTGAGCAAAAAAATTAAGGATTTAGGCCCATATATCTGTACTGGGGTGAATGTGTGATATTGTTCTGCATTCTGGGGAGAGGAGTTGGCCTAACGGCTAGGGTGCTCGACCTCAAATCTGGGGAAACTGGGTTCGATTCTCGGCAATGACGCTGAACATCCTGTGATTCTGGGCAAATAACTTAATCTTCCTGTGTCTAACAAAAATGAATGTGTCCTCATGTAATGCAACGGGTGCTATCTAAAGCCCTCTGATACCCGATTCGGGTCAAGTTCACTCTATATAAAACTCTGTAAAATGAAAAAAATAAAAACTTCTGTCCATCAATTGTTCTTTTTACATTTGTCACCCCCGAGTGGGACGGATATGCCCAGACGTGGGTCCCAGGCTCTCCATGCCACTGGAGTCAAGCTATTCTGGCTGATGAGGGGTGAAACCCTGAAACCAGTCCTGAGATGCTTGTTTCCAGTCCAGAGAGGACCTGGCCTGACAGTTCGGGCCGAACTGCTCCCATGAGGCACCAGGTCAAGACTGATTTACATATGGCTGGGTTCAAACTGGAATGGCATGGTGAGCAAAAAAACTATGGATTTAGGCCCAGATCACTGTACTGGGGTGAATGTATGACATTGTTCTGCATTCTGTCCATCAATTGTTCTTTTTGCATTTGTCACCCCGAGTTGGACGGGTATGCCCAGACGTGGGTCCTGTGCTCTCCATGCCACTGGAGTCAAGCTATCCTGGTTGATGAGGGGTGAAACTCTGAAACCGGTCCTAGGATGCTTGTTTCCAGTCCATGGAGGATCTGGCCTGGCAGTTCGGGCTGGACTGTTCCCATGAGGCACCGGGTCAAGACTGATTTGCAAATGGCTGGGTTCAAACTGGAATGGCATGGTGAGGAAAAAAACAATAGATTTTGGCCCAGATCTCTGTACTGGGGTGAATGTATGACATTGTTCTGCATTCTGTCCATCAATTGCTCTTTTTGTATGTGTCACCCTGAGTGGGACGGGTATGCCCAGACGTGGGTCCCGTGCTCTTCATCCCACTGGAGTCCAGCTATCCTGGTTGATGAGGGGTGAAACCCCAGATCTGGCCTGACAGTTTGGGATGGACTGTTCCCATGAGGCACAGGCTCAATACTGATTTGCATATGGCTGGGTTCAAACTAGAATAGCATGGTGAGTAAAAAAACGATGGATTTTGGCCCATATCTCTGTACTGGGGTGATTGTATGACAATTGTTCTGCATTCTGTCCATCAATTGATCTTTTTGCATTTGTCACCTCGAGTGGGACGTGTATGTCCATACGTGGGTCCCGTGCTCTCCATGCCACTGGAGTCAAGCTGTACTGGCTGATTAGGGGTGGAACCCCTAAACCGGTCCTGGGATGCTTGTTTCTAGTCCAGGGAGTACCTGGCCTGGCAGTTCTGACTGGACTGTTCCCATGAGGCATAGGGTCAAGACTGATTTGCATATGGCTGGGTTCAAATTGGAATGGCTTGGTGAGCAAAAAATGATGGATTTATTCCCAGACCTCTGTACTGGGGTGAATGTATGACATTGTTCTGCATTCTGTCCATCAATTGTTCTTTTTGCATTTGTGACCCCGAGTGGGACGGGTATGTCCAGATGTGGGTCCCGTGCTCTCCGTGCCACTGGAGTCAAGCTATACTGGCTGATGAGGGCTGAAACCCCGAAACCAGTCCTAGGATGCTTGTTTCCAGTCCACGGAAGACCTGGCCTGGCAGTTCAGGCTGGACTGTTCCCATGAGGCACAGGGTCAAGACTGATTTGCATATGGCTGGGTTCAAACTGGATTGGCATAGTGAGCAAAAAAACTATGGATTTAGGCCCAGATCACTGTACTGGGGTGAATGTATGACATTGTTCTGCATTCTGTCCATCAATTGTTCTTTTTGCATTTGTCACCCCGAGTGGGACGGGTATGCCCAGACGTGGGTCCTGTGCTCTCCATGCCACTGGAGTCAAGCTATCCTGGTTGATGAGGGGTGAAACTCTGAAACCGGTCCTAGGATGCTTGTTTACAGTCCATGGAGGATCTGACCTGGCAGTTCGGGCTGGACTGTTCCCATGAGGCACCGGGTCAAGACTGATTTGCAAATGGCTGGGTTCAAACTGGAATGGCATGGTGAGCAAAAAAACAATAGATTTTGGCCCAGATCTCTGTACTGGGGTGAATGTATGACATTGTTCTGCATTCTGTCCATCAATTGCTCTTTTTGTATGTGTCACCCTGAGTGGGACTGGTATGCCCAGACGTGGGTCCCGTGCTCTTCATCCCACTGGAGTCCAGCTATCCTGGTTGATGAGGGGTGAAACCCCGGATCGGTATTACAGTTCGGGATGGACTGTTCCCATGAGGCACAGGCTCAATACTGATTTGCATATGGCTGGGTTCAAACTAGAATGGCATGGTGAGTAAAAAAACGATGGATTTAGGCCCATATCTCTGTACTGGGGTGAATGTGTGACATTGTTCTGCATTCTGTCCATCAATTGTTCTTTTTGCATTTGTCACCCCAAGTGGGACGGATTTGCCCAGATGTGGGTCCCGTGCTCTCCATGCCACTGGAGTCAAGCTATCCTGGCTGATGAGGAGTGAAACCCCGAAACCGGTCCTGGGATGCTTGTTTCCAGTCCAGGGAGGACCTGGCCTGGCAGTTCGGGCTGGACTGTTCCCATGAGGCACCGGGTCAAGACTGATTTGCAAATGGCTGGGTTCAAACTGGATTGGCATGGTGAGCAACAAAACGATAGATTTTGGCCCAGATCTCTGTACTGGGGTGAATGTATGACATTGTTCTGCATTCTGTCCATCAATTGATCTTTTTGCATTTGTCACCTCGAGTGGGACGTGTATGTCCAGACGTGGGTCCCGTGCTCTCCATGCCACTGGAGTCAAGCTATACTGGCTGATTAGGGGTGGAACCCCTAAACGAGTCCTGGGATGCTTGTTTCCAGTCCAGGGAGGACCAGGCCTGGCAGTTCAGGCTGGACTGTCCCCATGGGGCACATGGTCAAGACTGATTTGCATATGGCTGGGTTCAAACTGGAATGGCATGGTGAGCAAAAAAATGATGGATTTATGCCCAGATCTCTGTATTGGGGTGAATGTATGTACAAGGTTTCTGCCTCTTAACCGACCTATCACTCTTTTTTCCAGTAAGTACTCACGAAAATCTTAATATAAGTGCATCAATAGTTCCCCATAAACAATAAACTCATTGTCTACAAAGAAGTTTTTCTTTTCATCTTTTTGGTTTTTTTATTTATCAAAAATATCGAAAATATATTAATTTTTCATTTCTGTATTTTCTCTTATGATTTACAATTGGTCAGAAAACATTTATGTACATACAATCATTAATGTGAACATAAAATACATTATTCTCAGATCACAGTTGTTGGACAAATAAGACACCCCCAAATGACACCATAAATTTCTACATTCTCACCTCGCATACTATTCTTGCATCCCAACAAACATGCCACACAAAAAAAGGAAAAAGAAAGAACTTAGTTATATAAAAATGAGATACACAACTGGATAGATCAACTGCGATATAATTGTTGAGTAATTTCCCAAGATCGACTATAACAGATGTAACATCAATTTATGTTTCTTCCTTTGTTCTGCTTAGGTTGATCCTTATAGGATTTGTTTCCCAGTTATCTCGATCGGCAAAACTCTCGAGTCGGACTACATCTGGGAAGGTAGCGGTAACCCAATAGGCAATGAATCATATAAGAATCACAGAGTCCTAAAATAACTCTGGTGAACGACATCACCCTACTAGCTGAACAAGAGGTTCTGAGAAAAAGATATAATTATTTTATTTTTCCTACATTTTCTAAGGTATAGCATCACCAAGGAGAGAGAGGAGCAGTATCAAGCTCGCCTCCGAATATCTTGGCTATATGAGACCATTATACATACAAGAAATCTCTACCACAAACAATATTTAGATATCAAGGATCATACTATTTGTAGACCAACCCTAATACAACACCTGCCCCCTTGGAAGCTGTAGGGCGATGAGAACCTGATAACTTCTGATGTCTCGCCTATTATAAGAATGCCCCCTTGTGTACAGAATTTATATTTTTTTATTGGTCCTGAGGAAGGTGATTACAAAAAATAGTTCACCGAAACGTACGTAGACCAGCTACTTCATAACTGGAAAACAAATCCTATAAGAATCAACCTAAGCAGAACAAAGGAAGAAACATAAATTGATGTTACATCTGTTATAGTCGATCTTGGGAAATTACTCAACAATTATATCACAGTTGATCTATCCAGTTGTGTATCTCATTGTTATATAACCGGGGGCCAGATGTATCAAAGGTTTTTACCCATTCTGTGTCTATGGGGAAATGTGTTCATACATATGGCCCTAAGTTATTTCTTTTTCCTTTTTTTGTGTGGCAAGTTTGTTGGGATGCAAGAATAGTATCCGAGGTGAGAATGTAGTAAGTTATGGTGTCATTTGGGGGTGTCTTATTTGTCCAACAACTGTGATCTGAGAATAATGTATTTTATGTTCACATTAATGATTGTATGTACATAAATGTTTTATGTCCAATTGTAAATCATAAGAGAAAATACAGAAATGAAAAATTAATATATTTTCGATATTTTGATTAAAAAAAAGATGAAGAAGAAAAACTTCTTTGTAGACAATGAGTTTAATGTTTATGGGGAACTATTGATGCACTTATATTAAGATTTTCGTGAGTACTTACTGGAAAAAAGAGTGATAGGTCGGTTAAGAGGCAGAAACCTTGTACATTTGTTCTTTTTTTCCCCCTCTTGGACCTAAAAGTAACTGGGGAAAACCTTCTTTCTACATACTGGGATGAATGTATGTCATTGTTCTGCATTCTGTCCGTCAATTGTTCTTTTTGCAATTAACAAATTAGGTTTCATTTTGTTTATTGATTAATTCTTATTAATGATCAGCAAAGAATGCCATATCTTCTCTTTTATTGTTGTTATGGAAATATGTCCTGAATGGTGCATTGTCATGCTCCCCTGCTCTAAATGTCCAACTGCAAGTATCTGGTATCCCATTTTTTGAGTTTGTCCCTAACCTCACACTAATATTGCATGTGCATAGATTCTTAGGCATGTCCCTTCTCATGAGTGAGGTCCAGGACCTGGTCTGTGACCTCATGGTTCACACCAAGTGCGCCCTCATTAAAAAGACAGTGGGCTACTGTCCTGTAATGGGATTACCACATAGAGTGGTGAATCAATAGTTGTGACCAGACCTTTTTATCTGTGTTATTGGAGTGGAGGGCCACTGGTTCGCTTGTGTAACATTCAGCTTCTATGCATTTATCCGTATACTATAATGCTACCATTCGAAATTAATGTTGTGGATTTTTGTAGGTGTAGCCTGCTTGGTACATCAATAGTGTGTGTGAGTGAGCCAGAGTTATGGGAGTTTTGGCCCATGAGACCCATTTTGGATATCTTCGGTATGGTCATTTCACAAGATGGAGGTGAGGTTGTTTTCCCAGAAAGTAGAAGTGTTTTGCTGACATTCCTGAAGCTGAAGGGAGCAGACCTAGACACTGAAATAAGGGAGGAAGAGACAAGGTTTTTTTAAAAATTCAATTAGGCTGTTTTGCAGAGCAAGAGCTGCTATTAGTCTTCATGAAGCGCATACATTTGGTAGATATTGAGGGTGAAGGCAGTTTCTGGGAAGAGAAACATTTAGGTGAGGCCCAGCTATCTATATTTTCCTGATCACATATTCAATTTGGCGTATGTCAGTCTGATGCAGAAAGATCACACCTCTTTGTAAATTCTGTTGTGGGCGCTCCAGACTTGAGACAACCCTGCTGTGAGAAGCATCACTCTACACAAAGACTGTCTGGCGAGTATCCTGGAAAGGGCACTTGAAAGAAGAACCACCCCAAATCAGTTCTGAAAGTGGAGAAATTGGATCTACATCTCCTGTCTGCTCTTACTGTATACAAGTGGGACCCATTTACCCACTTGTTTTTCCAGTCCAAGTTTTCTATGACCAAGGAAGGGAGAGCTCCGCGAAGTATTCAAAGGGCTGCTGTTGGTGCATGCCTGACAGCCAGGTTACCAGAGGTGAGAAGACATCACTTGATTCCACCCATTGATGGAAAAGCTGTTTATCTGACCTGAAGTGCCTAGAAGCAAGACTGCCTACCGAGAGTGGAAAAGAGCTTTCCAACCCTGCAGGGGGAGTGACTACCCAGGAGGAAAGAGGTGCATTTTGACTCCCAGGTGGGGTCTGCAATATGAGGAAGGATGCAGATGGTGATCTGAGTGCCCTGGTGTCAGGCTCACCCCCTGCAGTTTCTGGCAGTAACCATGCAACCTGACCAAATATTGGGTCTGTTATCGGATGTCACTTGACCTGAGCTACGGTGCCCACAAAAAAATTACTGCGTGGCCTATGCCGTGGTGCCAAAGAAGAAATTGCAACATGACCTGAGCCACTATGCGAAAGAAAAAAAAGCGGCATTACCTGAGCCATAGAAGAAATTGCGGTATGACCTAAACCCAAGTGACGAGAAGATTCAGCCTGCATGTACCGCATTGCCAGAGAATGAGACACTAGTGAAGGGCCTTACCATCAGCCTAAGATCTGTCTGTGCATGGCCCTCACCATCCCACGTATGGGCTGTTTATGGTCTCATCTCGAGGATACTGATTGGCCCAAGAGGGCAGTTTCTTTTCCAGAGCATCTGCCCCCGATGAGTGCAATCTGAGATTAATAGAGGCAATCTCCACAATAAGTTCGACCCTGGAAGGGATCCAACTGAACTTTAAGAGGAGAACTGGGCAAATAGAGAGAACCTGTGTTCAATAAAGTACTTTTCTTCTTGAAAGTAAAGCACTGGATTGGACATTCACGTACTACGCTGTTGTGTGATTGTTGAGTGCTGTGCTCAAATACTCCCATACTACATCCCTGAGAAGCCTATAACTGCTCGCCATCGCTACCACTGAGAGTCAAGTGGTTAATGGGTTGTACTTGGTCCAGTTTTCCAAAGCCTAGTAGGATGGACCCAGGGATATCGGAGGCAAACAACTTCCACCCCCATGACTGAGACCCAGTAGCCTCTCATAACCACAACGGGGTCTGACATTTAAGTATCCAGGTTCTTTGGTTCTATTTTATAACAATGGTTTGGGCGGGAGTGGTCCTACTGAATGGATTGCATGTTAAAAGCCATAGAGTATGCATCAGGCCAATCTCAAACAATTAAACTGACTCCTTCCTCTCCTGTCATACATTCATTTTAAGGCTCTGTGCACCATTATAAAGCTGCACACACAAAAAACCTCACTATGTAGCTAAAAATCTCACCCTTGAAAGCCAGCTCCATATCACCTAGAACTCCATCCATCTGATCTTGGGGATACCAGACTTAGAAGGAGAAAACAAAGAGACAAGCTTTCTCATTTTCTAAAGTAATTTTTATTAGCATTTTATTAAACCAACATACAACAAAATATGAGACAACAATCACATTAATTACAAATGGCTGGTTCATATGCACAGATCTTGGGATGCAGAGAGAGTGGTTTGTGCCAGCTAATTTGGGCAGAGTTTGAAGTATTAGTCTGTCAAGGGAATGCACCCATAAAAGGGGTGAGGTATCTTGGCCGTTGGGGTCTAAGGGCCTATGCATGGTGTAAAGTAAATTAAAACAAAGCTGGAGCATAAGAAGTAGTGGATCCACACGACCAGAACCGGAGGAAGGCCCTTCTACTACCTCACCGTCAAGACCTGTAACACCCTGCCCCTCCACCTCAGGCAATCTGCGTCATTGGCCCAATTCAGGAAGGACCTCAAGACATGGCTCTTCGACTGAACCTCCACACCCAGACGGATCAGCACCCCCCCTTGGAAAAATTTCCAGCGAAGCAATACTTGGAGATTGGCAAAGCCTGAATGCAACCTGCGCACGGAGGTACACAACTGCTGGAGTCAGGTTCTGTTCCCTTCTAAGAGGTGTGTGTCAGAGAGGTATATACGGATGCCCAGGTAATGGAACGACGGTTAGGGCCTGATTTAGACCTTGGTGGTAATGGTCCTACCGTCACTTTTTCAACTGACTCACCACTCGCCTACTTGGAGATCCACCCCTCAATTTTGATGTTGGCGGGTCCAGGGAAGAGAGACGGCCAGAGTCCCGCCAACTATGGCAGGAATTCTCACCCAAGTCAACTGTGTCATAGGCAGAAGTGGCTGTTGGCAGGAGTCCAGCCAAGATGACCGCCGGGCTAATATCAATGTTGCTTTCTGTCGAGACAACTGTGGTGGGAATACCTCCTACTTTGAGTTGGCGGAATCAAAAGAAATTAATTAGGAGCTTATCTTTTTTACTGTTTTCTACTTCCCTTTCCAACTTGAACCCCATCGTCCAGGTCCTTTCTTTGCAGCTCCGACTCCACCACAAGTCCAAATGACTCAGTTGTCACCGGGATCTAAGGTAAGCAACTTTTTACAATTGTCTTCCTATGAATCATGTGTTGACAATTACTGTAGCCTTGTCTATTGTTGCATTGCTATTACATACAATTTTGTCTTATGTGTAATGCAGTAGTGTTAATTTCCCAACATATCAAGGTGAAATGTACACACCTGTATTGACATTTAAAAATAATATATTGTTGTTGTGGCACTTGGGGGTGTTGTGCTTCTAGTGCCTGTGTGTGTGTACATTCAACATTGTGTGTATGTTGTTAGTGTGGCAGGCAATGTGTAACAAAAAGGGGCATAACACATTACCTACATATGTTTTTGAAGCAAACACAACATATATATGTAGTGAAATGAAAATAAGTTGTACTTAGCAGTCTCCACCCCGCCAGGGACTCACTCCATCAGCAAACCGCCGCTAGGACACCACCCGCACAACGGGGACATCTAAATCGGCTCGGTGGAGTATCGCTGTCCTGACGGTGAAGGAGCCAGCAGAGCTGGCACACATCTAAATACAGTGCGTGGGAATCCGTCACGACGACAGAGTACTTAAAAAACGCCGACTCAGAGGTATGGCGGGTGTACCGCCAAGATCTAAATAAGGCCCTAATACCCAACAAATTTGTTCATCTTTCAAGGTAAACTGAGGTGGGGCACCGGGTTGATTGAGAACAGACAGGTCTTGATCCACCTGACTCTAAAGCTCAACACTGCTGTGAACTTCAATATCGGAGGGCAATATGGGACTGATCACATGCAAGGTCTTTGAAATAAAATAATACCTCATCTGCATACAAGCAACTTGTGTGGAAATTTGCTGGGAAGAGATACTCCAGGCTTCTACACTCTGCTGCACCCAGATTGCTAGAGGCTCCATGGCAAGCGCAAATAGGAGGGGGAAGTGGGCAATCCTGTCTGGCACCCCTCTGCACCAGGATAGGTGCTAATATTTGCCCCTTGAAATGGGCCCGGATTGTGGGGCCTGTGCATAGGAGCCGGACCATTCATATTGTGGGGACTCTGAATCACAAACAATTAAAAACCAAGAAAAGGCAGTCCCAGAGCAGTGGGTCAAATGCTTTTTCCAAGTCCAGCACAAGGGCATCCGCCTTGGGCCAGGTGGGGTGCACCACCTCCATAATATGATAGAGATGTTGAATACTCTAGGTGGTGTTTCTCCCGGGGACAAATCCATTCTGATCAGCATGGACTAACTGTGGAATCACCATTGGTCTCTAGTAACCAGAATTATACTGTGGATCTTATAGCCCATATTCATATTGGTAAAATGGTGATGGGAGTCAGGGTCACTAAGGTCTTGACCCAGCTTTAATATGAAGGTAAGAATTGCTTCCCAGAGGGTGGCAGGAAAGCAATCAGCTTCCAGGGCTTCAATATATATGTCAAAAAGCTTAGGTACCAGGGTGGTGGCAAACATTTTCAAAAACTTAGCCAGCAGACCGTTTGCGCCCAGTGCTTTACTGGCGGGCAGGTTAACAATCACCCCTCTAACATCCCGGACAGGTATGTGGGCATAAATCTCATTGAAATCAGTCGGCATCAGCTGGGTAAAAGGTATGCCGACCAGGAAGGAGGCTATCTTCAACAGGGCAACATTAACTGGCGAGGAATAAAGGTCTCAGTACTATTAATGAAACATACAGAAGCTAGCTCTTTGGGAGTAATGTAGTACCCCATCTGCACTTTGTAGTGTCGTCACCCGTGTCTGCTACACTTGAGATTTGAGTAGCCATACCAATAGGTGGCCTGATTTGTCTCCTTCCAAATGTGCTCAGGCTGAATAGGCTGAGTAATCAAGGCACCACAAATATTCTGTGAGGACCGCTTCCCATTTACACAGCCAGGTCAAAGAGTTCCAAAGTGGCTGGTCATCAACCACGCATCTTCCCATATCAGTGTATTTCTTTGCAACAGTGACTTGGTCCCAAAGGGCAAACTTGTGGCACCCTAGAGAGACCTAAATACTGATCTCCCAGATCACCACTTTAAAGGTCTCCCACTCTACTTAAGTGAGGAAGAGGAACCTTGCATTAGTTTTGAAATACTCGTTGATGCCAACACAGGGTCCTCCAAGGCAGTGGGCTGCATGCACCAAGTAGGAACAAAAGAGACCGGCTTACCCATGGAAAGGGTGAGTAATAGGGCTGTATTATCTGATAGCTCCCTCCCCAGATAATCCGGTGAGGAGATAGCCCTACATATGAGGGCTGAGCGGACTATCCTATCAAGTCAAACATAAAGATCATAAACTAGAGAGTAAAATGAATAGAGGCTATGCTCAGGATTAAGGTGACGCCACACATGTTGGAGCCAAGAAGAGAGTGCATGTGCATTAGAGACCGTGGGTGCCCCAGAGAGAGGGGATGAGATCTATCCATTGCCACATCACAGACCCAATTGAAATTGACCCCTGACAGCTAAGGAATGTGCACCCGTTTAGCCAAGTGGGAGGAGAGATGCTCCAGGAAACTGGGTTGTTCGGAATTGGGGCATAAATTCTAATGAGCACTAAGTGGTAACTGTCGAGCCTGTACTCAAGGATGACAAAGCAGCCCTTGATATCAATATCTTCGGACAGGACTGTGAGTGGTGTATCCGCCTTAACCACTATGGGCAAACCTAGTGAAGGCTAGTAGTTAGTATTGTAGGCCTGCCCCCTCCATATTATCTCCTCCTCTATTTTGACAATGTGAGACTCCTACAATAGTGTGATATAGGTGATATAGACCGCTTGAGCTTCAAGTATGAGTGGATTTTGAACCCCTTGGTGGGGGTGTGCAGCCCTTTAATGTTCGAGGATATAATGAAATATGTCTGTGCCCTGGTAATGGTAAGAGTTGATAGATTTCAGAAATATCCCACAAGGGGGTAAATTCCCTTGTCACAGCAATCCATAGCAATCCACATAACCTAGCATAACGTATGAGCAATATAGGAAGTAGGCGAGACCCATAGCTAAGATTGCACTCCAGCAAAATAAAAACAAGAATCAAGGGGCTTATCTACGAGATTGTCACGCAATGCAGCAAGTAACCTTGCTACGGTGCACTGCATGACAGGGAAATGGCAGGAATAAGCAGTATTTTAGTCAATACAGTGCTTTACTGCCTTATGTCTTCTGCTGGTGCCCTTTTGGCAGCCTAGAGCCAACGCAGACACCCTTGCATCATGGTGCAAATGTGCCTCTGTTGCATGCAGAATTGTTTTTGTGGAGGAAGGGGCACCTTCCTGCACAAAAACAATCCCCTGAGGCATATTTCTCGATCAATTTGTGCTACAGAATTTAGCACAAATAGAAAGAGAAACTAACAAGGAGAAATAAATATATTTCTCCTTGTTACGCTTCCCCTGGGAAGGCGTAGCATTTTGGTGCATTTCCAGGTTTACCAATCCTGGTAAATCTGGGAATGCATCACAATCTATGGAAATTGCATGAGAACGCCACGCCCAACGCCCATGGAATGCCTTCCCAGGGCAAAGTAAGGCAACACAGTAATTTGTGCTGCGTTGCTTTACTCCAGAATTAGGGAGCCACTCAGGGCCACGCAAAACAAAAAATAACTACCGCCCAATATCCACTATTCCTACTCTAGCAAAACTAATGGAGAAGTGGGTCCACTCCCAACTATGCAACCATATAGGCCAATTCCAACTCATTGACCAGTTCCAATCAGGTTGCAGGCAGAATCACAGCACGGAAACGGACATGACCCACATCGTCGATGATGCACTCAGAATACTAGATCAAAACGAATCCTGCCTCCTAATCATCCTAGACCTTTGATCAGCCTTCGATACGGTCAAACATATTAGTCTCCTCGACCTACTTGAACACAGAATGGGCTTATCAGGAGCTGTCCTAAAGTGGTTCGCCTCCTTCTTAGACAACCGAACTCAAAGAATCAAGATTAACCAATCACTATCCTCGACCACACCGGTCACCCAGGGAGTCCCTCAAGGTTCTGTCTTATCTCCTACCCTCTTCAATCGATTCATGGAACCCGTAACCGAAATTCTGAAACTCTCCAATATCCATTACCACATGTACTCAGATAATACACAACTATACCTTAAAATATCATCGCCGGATTACATCCGACTACTCAACACAAATTTACAGAAAACCCACATCTGGCTAACAAAAAAACACCTCAAACTCAATGCGCTCAAAACTGACTTTCTCCAAATCTTCACACCACAAGGATAAGGTGACATAGTAAACTGGATGAAACACCTAACAGCCCTCAATTGCAAACCTCACATTATCGATTTCACAAGATCACTGGGAGTAATACTAGACAAGAATTTCAACATGAGGGAACATATCAGCACAGCCACCAGAGGAGCCAACTTTCATATGAGCATTCTCCGAAAACTAAAACCCTTCCTCAATGACAACGACCTAAAAACAGCTGTTCGATCTCTACTTCTACTCAGAATAGATTATTAGAAAACAACCTTTTGTGGCTTGCAGAGATCCAGTCTGGCTCCTTTAAGAGCCTCACTAAACGCGGCTGCAAGACTCGGCACTGGCTCCAGAAAGAACAACCACTTCACCCCGGATCTAAAGGAACTGAATTGGCTTCCTTATGAGGCAAGAGTGCAGCTAAAGATTGTATGCATGACGCACAAAGCTCTGCACCTCAATACACCAGAGTATCTAGCCAATAAACTCGAATTAGCAGGCAATAGCAGAACTCTGAGAAGCACCAACACCCTGCTATTGAAACCACAAAAATTTCGGAAAAAGAAAACCTTCACATGCACCTTCTCTGGCCTAGCACCCAGGATATGAAACGCCCTGCCCCAAGCAATCAGAATGAACCCCTCCACCACCTCATTCAAAAATGAAGTCAAACTACTTCTGATGAATAAAACTCTCTCCTGAACCCAGCCCTGATGCAAGTTGATACCAACCAGAAGCTACTTATCAACCAAGAGCCGTGCTGATCTCTAATAGAGAATGACTAACACAATCATGACCTTCAACAAGAACTAACAACATATTCGATCTCATCTTTGATACTCATTTATATGCAACTAGCGTGCAACTTTTCTTATGATGTAACATTTGTAAAGCGCTCTGATACCCTCATCGGGTCTATTCCGCGCTATATAAAACTCTATAAATAAATAAAATAAAAAAATAAAAGTGGCCTTGTGTGGCTTCATAAATCTCATTTAAGGTTTGCATCGCAAATGTACCATGTTGCGTGGTGCAAACATGATGCAAAATGGCTCATAAATCTTCCACAGAGTATCAAGTACCATGGTCCCAACTAGTATAGTTACCAGGAGCGGGGTGAAGTACCCACCGTCCACATAAGTCTGTGTAGCAGGGCAGTGAATAGGCAACAAGGGAGCGAGGTCTGGACGATGAAAGAAAGTGAGGGCTCGGCTGGAGCTTTTCAGCAATGAGGGATTTATTTTAATGTCCTCATTCTTAAATAAATAATTGTCTCTTAAAGAGTACGGAATCTTTAAGGGCTGCTATGGAGGGAGGCCTCATCTTCTAACTGTTGCCTCGCCACCTCCAAGGATCCTGAAGGGCCAACCTCAAGACACATAGACAAAAAGGGTGGATCCAGTTCCTCAGCAATAGGGATATTGATGGTTTGCCCAGTTGATGCTATTTGCCAGCCGCTAACAGCAGGATGTTATGAAATTAAATGAGAGGGAAAGGGTGGATCACAAGGGGGGCAGCAGCATCGATCACAGAAGGTCTTCTGCAAGGTGACATGTGGCAGGGAGTCTATGTCCAGCAACAGTGGGGAAGAGTCATCGTCCTTGTCTGAGGCCCCTGTGGAGGAGGTAAGAAGTTCAAATGGTGGATCCCGGAAGGCGACCACCATGATTAGGGCTGCACGCCTACCATGTTGGGCCAGCTTATGTGACGGAGTCACAGGGAAAGTTGAGCCATCACCAGTGCGACATCAAGATGGCCACCCGACCATGCAATGGTAGTGGCCCTATGCACCGGCCCGCCCTGAGATTCAATCCAATCCCAGGCTTCAGTCGGGCCCATAAAAAGTAAGTTCATTGATCTGCATTGAATTTAAGTTTGGCCGGGAAGAGTAGAGCATACTTAATCCCTGGTTCCTGCAGCTTTATTTTCACAGTGAGGAAAGAGGCTTGTTGACACTGGATTGCCAGCGTGTAGTCCAGGAATATGAGGATACTCTGGTTGTCTTCCTGGTCCTTAGATGAGGTATTTCAGTCACCACTGGGCATGGTTGAGCACCTGCCATGGGGCGGCACATTGGAACCCTGTGGGCTCTCTCGGTGGAAATGAAAGGTGTGGAGTCGATGGGATAGCAATACTGTCCTCAGACAGGTTTATAGGAATCCCTCTCTGTCGCCTCCCTCAACTCCCCCCAGGAGATCAATGATGTGGGTATTGCTGTGGTAGGAGTGGCCGTCAGTGTCCTCTGCCTTGCTCTCAAGGAGTCAGACCCTGTTAGTTAGTTCACACACCTGCCATTGAAGGACTTCCAATTTGGGCTATAATTAGTGACCCACTCCACCAGTCTCCTATGGTCATCTTACAGTAAGTTCACGTCAATTGCCACAGCACCCAACTTCATCTCCAGAGAAACAGGTGATGATTAAATCCCCCGTAGGATGGAGTCTAGCTTGTCGGACTCATCCTCAGAGTTGCAAGTCAGTGCTATGTCCTGCTCCTGCAGTCGCGGTGAAGAGGATCCAGCCTTGGTCTATTTTGTGCGGCTCATCTCAGGAACAGTTGGGAAGGAAGGGCCAAGGCAGGAACAAGCATTCTTGTGCTCAAACAGTACAGTCAGATAAAGTCAGCAGGCAGAGTGCACCAAGGGCAGTATGTCCAATAGAGAAGACCGTTCGGCTCTGGAAGTTGGCAAAATCCTGGTGTGAACAGGGAGTCTGCAGAGGGAAAAGCCACCACCAGAGGGTCAGACGGTCGCAGCATCAAAGCCAGTCCCGCTTGCTACTGTGCAGCATGAGCAGCTCAGCCCACCAGGGTCTTCAAGTCGTTGTTATTGAGTAGCGCAAGTCAGCATGCACTGAGGAGGGCTCCCAGACACAAGCCACATGGGAGGGGATCAGAGGGGTGGATAGGGCCAAGCAGGCATCCATGAGTCCAGAAGATCCTGAGGAGAAATCAGAGTCCCAACCCTTGAAGCCACCAGTATCAGTGCACCAGGTCCTGGAAAAACACCTTTGCAGGGAGCAGGTTGGGCAGATCTAGTCCCTCGGCCTCTCTACGCAGCCCAGAGCCTGAGACAGAGTTTGTCAAACAGTGGTCCCATAGGGCACAACACCCCCACAGCATGGAGCAGGATCAATCTTGGCGGCCACCACCAGCCGAGAGACAAGGCATGACTCCCAGCTGCAATGCCCACTAGACAGGAGGCAGAAGCAGCCCCAGATGGAACCTTGGGTAACTGGGCCTGTGGTAAAGATACCACTCTCAGTCAGTCACCCCCCCTTCCCCAGTCGCCTCAGTGGTGTGCGATTTAAGGACCAAAGAGAGCGCAATGTCAGGCCACAGGGAGCCACCGCAGCAGACGAGCTTGCCCTGCAAGACCCTGCCTGCAACCTAGCAGCCCCCAGGCAGTTCAGCTCATGACTCAGGAGTCCCATGGACGAGAGTCTCAGAGTTAGGCATCTGCCATGCTGGCCGTCCCAGCCATGCCACCAAGACAAGCTTTCTCATAACATACCCACCTCCCATTCAACAGCTCCTTTCCACAAGATTTAAATGGAATGAAAAAGGTGATGTGTCCCTAAAGGGTGTGCAGGCCTTAGGAGCCAGTTACGCTGTTTTTACTATTTTTCACTGTTATTTAGTTTTAAACAATTGCACCGCACCCTGTAACTTTACCGCACTGCTGTTTTGCACGCTATTGAATTTAGCCTGCATTGAAATTTTAATCATTATTTGGGGTACTGGAAGGGTCCTGTCTACTTTGAAATTGTACCCTCACCTTGCCAAATCCTCTCGCTCCTCGGCGTTCGCTCCCCGGTCCACCACAGTTTTTGCTGATTGTGTGGAGGGAGCATCAACGCTAGATTTTCCCTCACTTCCGCCAGGACAACTGACGGACGCCATCTTGTGAGGGAGACGGTCTAGTCTCTCCACAAGCATACCGGTATCACATTATAAAACCAGGGAATGGTGCCGACGCGAAGTGGGCTAGCCGGTGGTGCGCCAAAGGCAAGCCCGTCTGCGCCCGTCCGCATCCGGAGCACGTCCATCACCAGCCATGCTGCTGGTCTTCAATCAGATAAGGTATTTTCGCCGAATTCCTTAAGGCAGTTAAATATTAAAAATCAGTGCGGACATTATATGGATGCAGATAAAATTAGAGGCCCTATTACCTGCTGGGAATGCTGAGCACAGTTACCATTTGCCGAAACTAAAAATGCAATGGCAAAAAACACAGTAGCTAACTATCAGGTGGTAATAAAGGGGAGACTAATCAATGCACGTTCCCTAGTTAAACATGCATTTGACATCAGAGAGCTAATCATAGAGAATGAATTAGACTTTCTATGTATTACTGAAACCTGGCTAAAAGAAGACTGCAACCCAGATATTGCAGTTGCCTTGCCCCCTAACTATACCATCTGTAGGAAAGACAGAGAGGACAGTGGGGGGAAGGGCTGGCTATCATTCACAGAGATTCACTACAATGGAATAATTTTAACTTACATGCGCTCAAGGGAGCAGAAAGCCTCGGCTTCTGCTGCGCTATAAATGGATCATCCTCATTCTCTGGAGTTTTAATCTACCGCCCTCCAGGCAATAGCAGTACTTTCCTGGACTCATTAGGGGAAACTCTTAGTCACGCTCTGCTTAGATACGCCAACTTTACCTTGCTTGGAGACATAAATCTACACTTAGAATGTGGCAATAACCCTGGGGTCACCACCTTATTGGACATAGTCACTCCCCTTGACCTGAATCAACTGGTTAAGGCGCCGACACACAAGGCAGGACATACGTTGGATGGAGTCTGCTCCAACTTCCTCAGGCCTGGTCAGATCATTACTTTATTCCCCTGGCCATCCTAATACCCAAGACGGCACAGGCAGCCATGAACAATCTTATGGTGGAGCAGAGGCGTAAATGGCACCTGCTAACCACTAACCCCAACTTACCCATAATTGCCCAAGAAAATATACCAACTCTTACTGGCGAGCCAGCAGAGGATTCCCACCACTTCCACACTTGGATGACGGCCATAAGTGAGGAATCAATTCCTTCGAAGCACACTACCAGAAGGGGTCAAATAAAACCACATTATGATCCATGGTTTACTAAAGATCTAGCGAAGCAACATCTACACTGTAAACAACTAGAACGTAGATGGAGAAGGGGCAATGAGGTAACCAATTTACACATCTTTAAAACTTACAGGAAACAATATCATTCAGCTATCAAACTAGAAAAAAAAGATTATTTTGGTAACAGAATAGCTATGGCGAAGCAAAACCAAAAAGAGATATTTGCAATCGTAAAATCTTTTATCGACCCCAAAGCCTTACACTCAGAAGTTCCTCACTCTCAAACTCTTTGCAATGATATTGCAACATATTTCGAGGATAAGATCAAGAACATCCAAAAGGATTTTGGAACTCCAAGCTCACAAGAACCGGTTTATGAACATGAACTGGATTATAGACATGATAGGTCCGTCCTTCACGCCTTTCAAACTGTCACTCTTTCACAGACATACGAAGCCATTTTAGCATGTAAATCAGGTTCACCACTGGATGCGTGCCCCCCAATGATACTACATCAAATCATGGATATAGGGAATCCTGTGATTAATGACATTGTGAATTCCTCTCTTGCCTCCAGCATGGTGCCCGAAGAGTGGAAATTTGCTATAGTGAAGCCACTAAAGAAAAAACACAATATAGATCCATCTGACCTTTCTAACTATAGGCCCATATCCTTACTGCCCATTATGGGTAGGATCGCTGAAAGAATGGTCTATGAGGAACTTTTTAATTTTTCTGAAACAGCCCAGATTTTCCACCCTCGACAATCCGGCTTTCGTCCGAAACATTCCACGGAATCTGCACTGCTGGAGATATCGGACACTCTGAAATTCATCACAGATAATGGCACGAAGGCAGTGCTGATCCTTCTTGATTTGTCGGCCGCTTTTGATACCATCTCTCATAACATCCTCTTGGCCAGACTAAAATCTTGCGGCATATCCAACATGGCACTGGCCTGGATCACGTCCTTTCTGTCCAATTGGCACCTTCCTCTCCTCAGAACGTACCATCACCAGGGGAGTCCCATAGGGTGCCTCACTTAGTCCACTCCTATTTAATATATACATGGCCTGCTTATTTCCCTCATTTTGGCTTATGGGATTGAAACAACCTCTTACGCTGACGACACTCAGCTGATCTTGCCCCTTGATAAAAACTCCACGGAAGCTGAAGAAAATTTCAAAGCCTGTCTTACGGCGGTCATCAAACGGATGAAAAACAATCACCTCTGATGTAACACGGATAAGACAAAAATCTTGCTGATGGGGAAAGATAACCCCTTTCAACTCAAGGACTGGTGGCCGGAGGAGGCAGCTGCACCTCCATCCACTGTCGAGGTGGCTAAAAACCTGGGGGTGTGGTTCAACTCCTCCCTTTCCTTCAAACCACATGCACTTAAGGTGGTGGGTACATGGTTCGGCCTAATTAAAACCATGAAAAAATTATTTGATTAGATTCCGCTTTCTGCGAGGAAAACAGTGGCAGTGGCACTAATACTTTTGCGTCTAGACTACTGTAATAGCCTCCTGGCAGGGGTCAATAAATCAACCCTGAAGAGGCTACAGGTGGTGCAACACGCAGCAGCCAGATTGGTCTTACAACTTCCCCGTAGGGCGTCAGCCTCAGGGACGCTGAAAACTCTGCACTGGCTCGCGCTACACAAGAGAATTCTAATCAAACTCCTTGTCACCACCTTCAGAGCTACTTGCCGACTGGGGCCAGTATATCTCTCTTCAAGATTTACACCATATACTACGATGAATACATTCAGATCTACATCTGCAAACCTACTCAAAGTGCCTGGTTTTAAACTCGGGGAGGGAAGTCTGCAACTGTATTAGGTGCAAAGGCTTGGAATTTTATGACAAACAAAGGGAGATCGATGGAATCTGAAATGCAGTTTAGGAAGGCCCTAAAGACCTGGATCTAGGGAACACCCGACATATCTTTCCTTGCCCTCCTCTAGGCTCCACTGCTAAGTCTGTTATCTGTACAGTGCCAGGAGGCTCACTTGGGAGTGACAGCTCGCGCTTTATAAATGCCACATTTAATTTCATTTCATTTCAGTCTAAGAGCTAAGACTTGCTTATATGAAGCATGGCCTAAGAAAGCATCAGGGTGACCTAATGCATGTGCATTAGAATCCTATGCTTCCAAAATTCATAGACAGAGTCTTCACTCTTAAGAAGAATAACTCAATCAGATAGCTCCAGATAGTTGAATGTTTATGTACCCCCCTTAAACTTGACCATTAGAAGTAATGTATTTGACACAGTACATGTAAATTCTAAGTAGCACCATGTATGCATATTATAAACTTACTTTACCCCTTTTGAGATCAGGACTTAAACAGTGCTCATGTGAAAACATGACATGCCAATTTCCACACACAATCAAAATAGCTGCAAACAACACATTTGTGCTAGTATTTTTTTTACACTGTTCTCGGTACTGTCTGTAGTCTTGATGGTAATTAGTAAAATGGAGTGATTGTGTAGGCGTGGCTTCTAATGCAGATGTCTTCTGCCCTCGTGTGCCAAGGTGATGAAAAATTGGGAGAGCTGATTGCTGAGGGACGCCTCATTAAACTAATTAAAATAAAGACTTTACACTACGCCTCAAAAAGGCACATGCTGCTTCGTTATCTGTCTGATAAGTGATTCTGATTGTGCGTTCTGTAATAATTTAAATAGACTCTTCCATGTCAGGTCGTTTGATTGTTCTCAGCTCATACCAAACCCCTTGAGGAAAACAATAACTCATTAAAAACAAGATTCAGATCGAATTTCTAGAAAATGATAAACAAGAGGTGCAGAGGCACCAAATATTTTGAACAAAAATGTGAAGATGTCTAAATCATTTTAACTAGTTAGTGCTAGCGAGGTTTGACCAAATACCAAAAGAAATACACGATTTGAGTTTTTTCTGAAGGTTTCATTATGCTGTGTAAATATTCTGCACACGTTTCCTGCAACTTACTCCCCCTGGAGATCTACAGTTATTAAATGTAATTATTTAACCAAACAGTTCCCAATGCCCTTGGGTGAGCAAATCTTGTTGTGCACCTATCCAAACACAATGTGCACATAGGCAAGCAACACATGGAGGAAATTGCAGCATGATGTAAGCCTTTTTTCAATCAATTGAGAAAAACATGCATGTGGCATTTCAGAGGAAAGTGGTTTTTGCATTTCAGGTAGTTGGCATCCTTTACCTAAACCACAATTTCTGCTTTAGATTTCTCAGACTGGCACTGCACTCCTATATTAATGAAAGGTATAATGGTGAGCACCAAGCCCTGATGAAGACTTCATAACGTTTACAGTCCCAAGGGAGATCGAAACGTGCCAACACTTGCTAAGGCAAGACTATAAGGTGCAGATTCACTACATTTTAGTGCAACACAGTGCAGCAGGGCTGCACTGAGTGGCTGAAAGGGAGAAACAGAAAACTGCCATGTTTATTTAAACATGGCACTGTTTTCCTTTCTCCTTCCGTTGGCACACTTTAGACTGTTGTGTGAAAACATAACCACTTTTGCACAATAGATCAAGTTTGAGAGCATAATCTCAAGCACAGGTTTTGTACTGGAAGGGCACCCTTCTCGTACAAAATACTCTGCTTAGATATATTTTAACATTTTCCCACTTGGAATGTGTGTTGTAGCATACAGCACACATGCAAAGTTTGGAGTAATAAAAACATTTCTCTAAGTTAACGTCAGCATTATTTTTTGGCACAAAGCCCAATCTACAAATATTACTAGACAGGGTTTTGTGCCAAAACTCATGGATGGTTGTATGGAAACACCCATACAGAACCAATGGTATACCCTTTTGCCGTAAAGAAACAGAAGTGGTATTTTGTGTTAGTTTAGTGCTACTTTTGAGGGTAAATATAGTTTGGTGCTGGAAAGTAAGGGCCAGATGTACGTACAATTGGTTGTAAAATAATGATCACAATTTGTGACCAGTATTTTTGCGACCAGTGTGGTAATTTGCTAATAGGACAGTTTTCAAATTACTATATCATAGTAGGTCGCAATTCAACCTACCTCATGAATATTAATAAGGTAGATCGCAAATTGTGACCCTTTAGGAATCACAGCCATCACAGAAATGGTGGCCTGCTGAGGTCAGCAGACCAGCATGTCTGGCATTGCTTTTAAATAAAGCAAAACCAAAGGGGATGATGGACGGAGTGTTGAACATTGCAAGCACTCACCCCCAGTCAACTGATCTGGGTTTAATCCATCATCATTCTTTAGCTCACTCCACCACCCCAGTTCAGACATGGCCATATGCAAATCAGTCTGACCCTGTGCCTCATGGGAACAGTCCAGCCTGAACTACCAAGCCATGTCTTCCCTGGACCGAAAACAAGCATCCTGGGACCGGTTTCTGGCTAATCAGCCGTCATCAGCCAGGCTAGCTTGAATCCAGTGGCAAAGTGAGGTCCTACGATGCTTGTTTCCAGTCCAGGGAGGACCTGGCTTGGCAGTTCGGGCTGGAATGTTCCCATGGGGCACAGGGTCAAGACTGAATTGCATATGGCTGGGTTCCAACTGGAATGGCATGGTGAGCAAAAAAACGATGGATTTAGGCCCAGATCTCTGTACTGGGGTGAATGTTTGACATTGTTCTGCATTCTGTCCATCAACTGTTGTTTTTGCATTTGTCACCCCGAGTGGGACAGGTATGCCCAGACGTGGGTCCCGTGCTCTCCATGCCACTGGAATCAAGCTATCCTGGCTGAAGAGGGGTGAAACCCCGAAACTGGTCCTAGGATGCTTGTTTCCAGTCCAGGGAGGACCTAGCTTGGCAGTTCGGGCTGGACTGTTCCCATGGGGCACAGGGTCAAGACTGATTTGCATATGGCTGGGTTCAAACTGGAATAGCATGGTGAGCAAAAAAACTATGGATTTAGGCCCAGATCTCTGTACTGGGGTGAATGTATGACATTGTTCTGCATTCTGTCCATAAACTGTTGTTTTTGCTTTTAAATAAAGCATTTTTTTTAAAGGGAACAGGGTTTCCTTAAAGGAAAATGGGATGCGTTGAAACAGCAGAAATTAAAAGAATGGTGTTCATTTTTGTAAGAGTAGGCAGTGGTTTATTGGGCCCCTGCCTACTCTTAAAAAAAACTTTTTTAAACAGTCACAAAGGGGAAAGCCTCCCATTCGCGAATGGCTTTATTAATGTTTTGCGACCGCACATAACGTTAATACATAGCATTTCAATTTGGTATTTGGAAGGAAAGCTCTAAACACACCCCTTTTGAATGTCAAATTGGTATTAGATTGCAAGCCCAAATTATGATTCGGTAATGTTGTTACCAAATCGCAATTTAGGTTTGATACATCAGTAAAAGTCTTTTGTGGTTGAAAACAAAAAAATTAGGCAGTTTGCAACTGCAAAAAGGATTCATACATATGGCCCTGAAACTCTGATAAACAGTTTGAGACAGTTTGCAACCCTTTTGTGATGCAAACCTGGTATATCAGCTGACGAAACTGAGACAGCCTCATCCTCCAAACAACATCTTGGTCGGGGAAAATAAAAACCAGTCCTTATGATCTGAATAATCACATAGGCCATCTTGTACTAAAAGAGTGTGCAGACCCCTAAGATATGCACAGTGGTGCAAACAGCAGCATCAATCAATTTTTGAAGGACAAAACAGATTTTGGCATGGAAAGTTGATTTAGGCACAGTGCTAAATGTCTTTGCATTGCGGAATGTCAATCACCAGATAATTCATGTATAGTGGTTATAACTCAATGGGAACAGAGCAAAAACCCTTTAGAGTTCCACTCAAAGTACAATCAGTTAAAATAGCAGGACCTGGCTTTGGCTGCAATCCTGGCGTTAGATCGAAATTGGTGCAAACTATAGGCCAAAGTAAAATTTGAGACTTTCCCTTGCGTAACACCTGTAAATACCATGGGGCAGCAAAAAATCAGAGTGTTCCTGACCTTTGAAGTTTGCACTGCAAGACCACCTCGTGTGAGACCTATCCCCAAAGCGGCCACTGTGAGAGCTCATGGGTATATGGCACCATCGGTTTGAACTCAGAGACATGACAATGCTTTCAAGGGCAATAGGATGTGTTGAATGTGTCAAAATCACCAAACCCTACTTTGACCACCAACTAAAAAATGTAGCTAAAAGTAGATATGAGTCTCTGTAGGCTAAGATCTGTTCACTCCAAGATGATGAATAGAGGCAGAGTCAGGGACGGCTTTAGGGCAGTGCACCTGGCACGACCGCACTGGGCGCTCACCTGTGGAGTGGGACGCTGACCTCAAGGGGGGCTCTACGTTTAGCAATATCTTATGAGTGGAGAGATGAGTAGCACTTTTGCCCTGCGGTAGTGAGAGAGTCCGAGGAAACGGTCATGGGGTGTGTGGGGCTCCAAAAGTGATTGTCGCA
Source organism: Triturus cristatus (assembly GCF_964204655.1). Classification (NCBI taxonomy): domain Eukaryota; kingdom Metazoa; phylum Chordata; class Amphibia; order Caudata; family Salamandridae; genus Triturus; species Triturus cristatus. The sequence continues at coordinate 888,494,729 of NC_140594.1, forward strand.
CCGGGTGCCACTAGTACTAAAGTCGGCCCTGGGCAGAGTGATCCATTTTCCTAAACAAGTCAGGCCCTGACACCCACTGCAAATTTGTGTTTCCAAATAGAAAGAAATAAGTAATTACCACACCATGGGAGGCCTTACTAAGAGTGCATTAGGATTTAATGGACTTGTAATAAGGTGGGCAGGATATCGTCACGTTTATGATGGAGTACACATTTGCTAAACTCTAAATCAGACCCTTAATCTCTACTTACCAATACATACTAACCTTCAGAAGATTGTTGTAGTTGATTTTCTGGCTACAATATGTTTGTACCACAATCTTTAAAAGTTGATATTCTGATACTATACCACACCAGTCCCTACAATAATACTGGAAGGGAGTTTCATGGAGAAAAGGACTTTGTCTGTGCCTAGGCATATCTTAAATACATCCAGTCCAATCCAAACCCAGTGTCAGACGACTTTGTCTAAAATGATGTGCTAATGGGTGCACTTTTAACGCAAACGTGGCATCACTCAGATTCTCTTAGTATGAAGGATAGCTGTTGAAAGTTCCGAACAGGATACCAGCCATCTCATGATAGGCCTTGAGATAACTAAGTCATGTCTACAGACACATTTCTTAAAGTTTAGCCTTGTTAAAAGAGATGTCCTTCTTCCATTTCCTAGCAACAACAATATTCTTCCCAACCAATGGATAAATGGCATTAAACCCATTGGGGATCAAACAAACAATTGTCAGTTAAGCCGGCTCCCAGCGCTTAGTGCTTGATAACTGACTCTTACAACAAGGGGACACCAACAATATTGCTTGTGGCAATTGTGCACCATTCACAACCATAAATACATCAGAGCAGGATCTACTAACACTAATTTAATCCTTGGTTCTCTCAAGGCTGCAGTACGGATAAGCGTCACGGCTTACCAAAATCTAGCTTGAGTCCCATCAACATAGTATTAGGCTCGTCAGCAAGGTTAGTCATCATATTTATCCGAAAAATGTACTTTAAAATACATTATAAAGTAAGATTTCCAAATGTAATTCAATTAATTATGCTGTTGATCAGAACACTCCAAATGTATCCCTTTGTATTCGCAAGTTAGTGCTTGACTTTGACTATCAAACTTCAAACATCCCGAGGCATTTCGGGCTAGGCCCTTCTTCAAGGGTATTATCCCGTAATGAATTACATTTGGAGATTTTACTTTGAACTCATAAGCTTTGTTGATTAACTATTTTTTGAACAAATGGAATACACCCCATTCCCAGGGATTCCCAGTAGGGCACTCAGGGGGTGCTTCCCCCGCAACGGGGTGAGCATCTTATTCAACTCCCCAGGTCTCACAAATTTATATGCCTGTTTGGCTAAACCCAAACGAGATGCTAAATTTACACTGGCTGTGAAAACATCTACTTGGCTACCTAAGCTTAACATATATAGTTACTAGAAACAATGCAACTATTGCAGCCATGAGACAAAAAAGCCAAGTATGCTGCACACTCTACATTTTTTATACTACACCAGCCAAACTTGCCAAATGGCACAACCAATTTAAATCCTGCCCACGAGGCTCCCACGCATCAGCCGCTACAACACATGTTTGCTAACTATTTGAGATTCAAACAATTTTGGGCCACCATCTCCCAAAAACTAAATGAAATACAATCAGGAAGGTTAAATTAGATCCTAGAATTGTTCTACCTGCCATTAATGTAGACAACTGCTTTTTTTTATCTTTTTTCATTTGCCCGACTAACTGCAAGGAAATGGAAATGTAATTTAGCACCTACCTTTCAAGAATTGTAGAGGGAGGTACATGTAGAATATGTGATAGAGTGGCAAATTTCTACAGAAATTTAGTCTACAAAGGAATAAACTGACTACGACCGGCTTTAAGGCGGTGTGACCAAATTTGAGCTCGGAAGCCTCTGTGTTTAGAAATAACTCAGGGGTTTAAAATCAACTGCTGCAGAGTTCCTTGTGTGTCCAGCAGTTTTCACACAAAAATGGCAAAAGTCAAGCTAACTCTGAGTGATCAATGTTCCTGCTGGAGAGAGAAGTAATTTTGTCTTGTGGCAGTTTTGCCTCACCAAAAAGTAGCTCAGAGGGTAATGTGCCTGCTGCAAAGAACGTATAGCACGCAGACCACAGTACTTTATTTTATGTGGCTGGCTCACTGGGTTACTGTTTTTGTCACAGATATCCCTTTGTTACTTGCAATTCATAAATTACAGTCCTAGTATAGCACAGTGAACTATGATCTGTCATCAAAGAGCTGTGTCCACACTGCATGGTATAGGTTAGCATGTTATGTTTTTTAACCAGTCTTTCACTTTCCTAATGTTACTAAAATGAGTTTTTTAGGCTAGATATACATTCTTATTATTAAAGCCAACGCAACAACCATGGTACTTTTTAAATGCTGAGTTTGTGCTTCTCCAGACCAAACACTCTTAAAGTATACTCCACCAACTAGAATGGATGGCATGTGATTCCTGCACCTTGTAATCCTCACTGTTTTATGTAACATTTTCTATAGACTGATCTACACATATATGATTTATTGTGTGATGTAAAGTGCTTCAACACCCTACAGTGGTATGAGTAGTGCTGGAAAGAAATGAAACGCATGTCAGAGAGGAGCTATGAAGAGATTTGAGGCACTGCTGGAGGTTGGTAGTGAGGGAATCTATGGAGAAGGAAGTCTTGGGGGGTCAAAAGATTGTCCACTAGCACTAAAGCCTGCCCTGAAACATTACTTAACCCTTCAATATTTAGGCCCAGATGTACAGACACTTTGCTTCAGGTTTGTGTTACTTTTTAATGCAAATCCGATGCAAAGTGTTTCTTTTAATTGTAACCCAAAGTAAGGCAAAGCTGTGCAACGTGCTGCCTTGCATTCCTTTGCATCAAGGGGTCTTTCCAAGAGAGGTGCACTGGTGTTCCATGCACATCCACCCATTGGTTTTGTAGAAAGGGGTTTGAGACAAAATCTGGCTTCTCTTCGAGGCAGACATACCAAGGCAAAATGTTTTTATTTTCCCTCTTTGCATGTGTGCTGCATTCTACAAAACACATTCAAAGGGAACATTCTTTAAAACATAGTTTTTTCTACTGGGTGTCCTTCCAGTACAAAACTATACTTCACACAAGACAGACACCCAAACACTGTGGCACAAGGTTGTCTTCACTTGTGAACAGCAGCAAAAAGTGTGCCAGCACAATTAGAGAGCAGAATAGGGCCATACTTTAGTAGAAAAGTCAGTGTTCTGCTGTCTCCCGTTCACAAAATGCAGTGTAACAACTTAACTTGCTGCACTGCATTGCATGAATTGTACATAAATATGAGCCTTAATTTACCAACAGCCTTTCTTTGTATGCAATGAACTAATAGGCCACAAATCTTTTTTGTATCTTTTTTGTATTGTTTGCTGTATGGTCTCATCAATGGGAGAGTTATTTTTAGGTGGTCTTTGTACTCTGTTACAAAAAAAGTATTCAAAAAAATATATTTTGTAAAGAAAAACAAAAAAAGACAGAAAGGATACCAGCACATGGTAAGAATGTTGTTGAGTTCTGCTGTTTGGGGTATGTGGTGCTGAGGGTGCAGGGACTCTGAACTGTATACCCTTACAAGGACCTAACTTGCTTCTATATAGGCAGTGAGATTGAGATTATCTCCTGGATGTTAAAAAAAAATTAGTTATTAAGGATCTCTAATAACTAACTTCATTGAATCATATAACCGGAATGCTCGATCATTGGCTAGCCCACTAGTAACAGGCCACCCTCCTCTCCTCAATCTCAGTGGTGGCTGGCATTTACAGGGAGGGGTAAGGCGGTGCATGAAAATAAAAATGATAAAAATAACACTTACCGAATGACAGGACTTCCTCTCTCGGCACCTCATCGCAACTGCAATAAAGGCCCCAGTTAACTCCCTTGACCCATCCTGGAGCTGCTCACAGCATGAGAGCAGCGCCCTGATTGGAGGGAGTGGCCTGTCTTGCCGCTCCACATCCCTTGGCCGTCACAAGATGGCCGGCCAAAGAGACATGCTCACTTTAAGCAGTGCAAAGGCAGCCCACCATCCTCCCTGCTGCTGGTGCCACTCAGCAGGCCAAGTCAAGACGCTCGGCTCGGGACCGGCTTATTGAAAAATAAAATGACAATGAATTATCATTTTAGTTTTTATTTTGGGGGCATTTAAGTGGGGTGACTCTCCTTCGTTCCAACGAAAGAGCTACCCCATCTCAATCTCCAATCTGGCTGTTTGCTGGTAGTGAGGTGGCTCAGCTAGGCATACTGTCACTCCCAACCTAATGGACACTAATGGACTGAACAAGTTGCAACACTTAGGCTCTAATTAGATGGCCCAAATAATTCAACCCACCCATGTAAACGTCAGTTTGCACAAGGGTAGAAAGTATGAGTAGTGCAGATTTTGTTACACCAGTAATTACCCGGTGCAATAAAGTCCACACCCTGCATTAAATTTTGTTAGAGGACAAAAAGATCCTGCATTTCACTGGACATGCAGATTTGAGTACAGTAAGCACCAAAACGTGCATGTTAGACCACACTCTAAGATCAAACCGTTTTTTATACAGGCTTTTATTGTTTTAAATGTAGTTTTAAAACAGATCAGTCAAAGGAATATAACATGCAACTTCCCATAATTTTTCTGGAAAGACACCTGCTTCACAGCAGTGTATTTTTAGCATTACCTTTTCTGCACCTTGGCTGATATAGTTCTTCCATTTCAATAATCAAAATTCTAAAAACTTTAGAAACATCAACAGTTTCGCTCAGTACTTGGTCTCTATTTCTTATCTCTATTTGCGGATGTGGTGCCAGATGTAAACAATTTGAAATAGCGATTTCCAAATTGTGATTCCCATCGATTCACAATTAGTAAATCATAAATCCTAAAGTAAGAAGCCTTAGAACTTTTATTTAGCGATTCCTAGAGGGTCGCAAATTGACCTACCTTATGAATATTAATGAGGTTGGTCGCAGTTTGGGACCCATTGGGAATGATATCCATAACAAGGATGGTGGCCTGCTGGGGTCAGAAGAACACCATGTTTGTGGGTGCTTTTAAATAAAGCATTTTTTCAAATCCATCCTGTTTTCCTGAAAGTAAAACTGGATGAGTTTCAAAAAGAAAATATGAAATGTTTAAGTTTTATTTTTTATGAGTAGACAATGGTCTGTTTGGACCACTGCCTGTTCTTAATAAACATTTTGCCAAACATTCCCAAAGGGAAAGGGGTCCTATGGGGACCCCTTCCCATGTGCAAATGATTACCACTACCTTTCAGTAGTCGGGAAAAAAACGTTTTGCAACAGTAATTCGGTCCCAAAACATAATACATACCACTAAGATTCGGTATTTGGGAGGAATGCCCTAAATACGCCCCTTACGAATACCAAATCGGCAAACATAGGGGTCTATTAGGATAGCGGGCGAGCGGACCCTAGCGGTACTGGGACCGGCCGCCAATGGTGCGGCGGTCCAGCACCGGAAATTAGGATGCCACCTCCACGGTGGCATCCCCCATTCACAACATTGTGGCGGGTGGTGCTCACAGCACCGCCCGCACAATGCTGTGGATGCACCTTGTGCATTTGCATGCACAACGTGCCAGGCACCGCGCGGTGCCTGCCACTTTGTGCATTCAAATGCAGGGGGTTCCATAGGTACCCCCGATGTGTACCCCCAACACACTGGGGGCCCGCAACAGGCCCCCACATTCAGGAACCGCATGCCTGTCAAAGGCACTACTCCGCCTGTAATTTAATATGGATGGTGGTGTCTTGCAGTCACCGCCACCATATCCAGCTCCTTTTCTGCCCGGTCGACTCATCGGCGGGCGGAAACCCGGCGGACAGTCTTTCCGTCTGCCGGGGTCCCCCCTGCCATCGTAATATGGCAGGGGGAAATGGGAGGCGGGCGGCAGGTAAGGCGGGCGGATCGCCACCGCCATCTGCCCGCTATTATACTGGACCCCCAAGTTGTGATTTGGTAACAAGTTATCGAATCGCAATTTTGCTTTTGTGCTTTCAAAATGCTTTTTGTGGTTACAAACAGCCCAATTATGTGATTACGGCCATTTGCGACCTCCAAAACAGATATGTTCATATGGGCCTTAGATTACTAATTGCTATTACCTTTAGGTGAGTACAGTGGGTTTCAATGTTTGATATGTTATGTGCATTTGATTATTCTTATCGGTTCATAGTTAGGCTTCTTGATAATTTTCTCTTCTATTCTTTCTTGTTCTTTTTTCCAGCCCCCTCAATTTAACATGTTATTTTTAATACTAATTAGCATGTTATTGTCTTCAATATTGTTAGCCCCAGATTTACTATTTTTGCCTCAGGCGTCTCCTGTGTGATGCAGCCCTGAGGCAAAATAATTTCTGGTATTTACTAAGCCATGCAAAGTCTATTTGTGTGGCCTTGTATAGTTTAGCAAATTCAAAGTAAAGCAAAGCAGCGCATAGAGTACCTACACTTCTTTAACATGAAATGGAGAGTACCTGCACTTCTCTGCACTGCTACGACATATTTACTGGGAGACAGGTACTCTAGATAATGAGTAGCAGTACTTCAATATTTCCATTTTCCATGGTGTGTGGATTTCAACCTAAGGGGCATACCTCTACAGCGCATTCTAGCTGTATGCAGCGCTGTTTCATCGGTTTACAGTTCTTTCCCAGTAAGTTTGTAGGTCTGGACAGTTCCTGGAGCAAAATTTGTAATAGGTGCTTTTTATCACAGCATTAAACTTGGAACCCCAGGGTGTCAGATTTTAGTGGGTACAGAATATCCCTAAAGGGCACTGGTAATCAGGGCCTACAATAATCGTCTGCAGTGTTTCTATTTACATTTAGCACAATATATACACACTTCTGAATAGCTTTGCTACATATTCATAGCATTGCTTAATTTAGAAGCTGCATTCATGCCCAAATCAATGGCATTTCATTCCCAAGATGAAAACAAACATCTTTAATTAAATTAATCCATCCTGAGCTGATACAAATCCCCAGTCTGTGCACCACAGGGCACTGAGCTGGTATAAACATTGCATGAAGTTCCTCTTTGCTCTCTTGTAGTCTCTGGCAGACATCCAAAATGTATTTAAATGAATTTATTTCCGAGGACTGCAGAAAAGTATGAAAAGTGACAAAGGTATGATTTATTTCATTTTGAATGTTGATGCATTTGGGTTCATGGAGAACGCCTCAGAAATTAAACCATAAATTATCCCTTTGTACATAAATATTTTGCATGCGGCTTCAAACTACTGCAACGTTTCGCTCAATTAACTATGGGAGTTTGTTATAATGACACGGATATGAAATGCTGTGCCCTTCCACAAGTGCACAGCAAAAATGAAAATTTTCGTAGCAAACACATTTAAAAAAAAAAAAAAGGTTGTTAGACCTGACACCCATGGTGTGGTTCTCCACTTACTTTTTGCCTTCAACCCTCCTGTTTTGCTGACTTCATTTTTGCTGGCTTTAGGACTCTTCTCACTTTACCACTGTTAACCAGTGCTAAAGGGCTTGTGCACTCTCCTTAAAGCATGGTAAAATTGGTTACACCAAACTGGCACATTTAATTTACCAGTAAGTCTATAACAATGTGGTACTGCCTGTACACAGAGCCTGTGAATTAAATGCTACTGGTGGGCCTGAGGTAACAGGCAACAATGTCTCAATGGGTAATAAAAGGCAATTACTAGGATGTAAAATAGATTGCAAGAAGGAGACAAGAAAAGGGAAAAGCACCAGAGTTGGATATCGTGGTCTGTATTAGAGAGTTTGGAAAAAGCATTAATTTCAGACAGCAATATTACATTTCATATACGCAAGTGTGATCCTAAATATAAGCGCACACAAAGTGGCAATGTGAACGGCGCAAAGCAAGACGTGATATGGTGAAGAAAACGACGAGACGCCGCAGTTTAAAATTGGTACATAACCTGAACTTTGTTGTAAAAAATGTGTTGGAAATATGTTAACTGTGTTGTTTCAGGTCATCATCAGGGTGGGATTACACATATTAATTTGGCAATAGTGGTATGACAAGGGGGAAAAGAAGAAAGGGGTCAAGGAAGGGGTATGAACAGAAGGAAGGAGAGGGGGAACAGGGGTAGGAAAAGCAGCTATCTGGTACGTAGTCTGAAGGCCTGTGAGGGGGAAGAGAAACAAGTGGGCATTCAGCACTGATTGTGCCACCCACTTAAGTAGCCTGTTAAACATGTCTCAGCTTCACCATTCTCCCCCCCCCATCACCTGTCTTCTAATGTACCGTCCTCCCCAGTCTTCGCCTCAGTTCTTGCCGGCTTTCCAAGACCTGCTGGCCAACATGGTGGTCAACTATGCATCGGTATTGGTTCTAGGGGATTTCAATTACTGGCCCTCGGACCCTTCTGAGTGCTCAGCTTCGAAAGAATTCACTGAGTTTCTCACATCCTTAAATTTTATGTCACACATCTCTGTCCCCACTCACTCTCATGGTCACATACTCGACCAGGTCTGGTCCCTCAATCTTCCAGTCTCCCCAGTGACGGTTTCCCCCTGTCCTTGGTCCGACCATGCCCTTATTTCCTTTTCCATCTCTCCCAATCCGGTACCCAAAGTCCTCCACGCCAAAAATACCTGGGCGCGGAATTGGAACAGAGTTGACTTTCCCACTCTGACATCCCACCTTCTGAATTCTATCCCGTCCCTCTCTGGTTTGCCGTCCTACTCTCAAGCCAAGTCCATTAACACCTGGTTGGCTAGAGGCTGTGACTCAGTGGCTCCCCTGCGTCGCATCTCCGTTCGGCGACCTAAGGAGTCTAATAGGTGGTTTAATGACCACCTAAAAGAACTAAAACTGTCCGTTCGACAGGCAGAAAGACACTGGAGGAAAAATTATTGTCCCTCACTTAAAACCCTCTATCTGACATCACTCGCCGACTACAAGACCGCAATCCTTGCCCCTAAAACCTTTTACTTCTCTACCAAAATAATGTCTGCTGAAAACAAACCTAGGGAGATCTTCGGCATAGTGCAGGACCTGGCCTACTCTGATAGGGCTTCACCTCAAATCCCCCCATCCCAGCCTCTATGCAACCAACTAAACACCTACTTCCTTGACAAGATCGCCACCATCAAGGCCAACATCCCCCCCCCTCGTCTGCCTTTGTTGATCCTTCCCCCCCTACTATTCAAAACCTTCTCACCTCCATCCCTCCCCTCACCGAAGAGGTATTTCTGGAGATCCTCCCCAAAGTAAAATCAGGTTCTCCGGCAGACGTCTGTCCGGCGCGAACCCTCCAACAAATCTACTCCTCTTGTCCTGAACCTCCCATTGCCTTTCTTAACAACTCCCTAGCACAGGGAGTAGTGACCCCTACGCTCAAATCAGCCACCATAGTGCCTATTCTAAAGAAGTCCGGCGCTGACCCCTCCATCTCAGCCAACTACCGCCCCATTTCCCTGCTGCCTTACCTGGGCAAGGTGCTGGAGCGCTATGTCACCGCGGTATTCAGCACCCACGTAGAGGCCAATGGGGGACTGACTTCCCGCCAGGCTGGCTTCCGACCTAGGCACTCGACTGAATCAGTCGTGGTATCAGTACTGGACAACCTCAGGAAGGGCATGGATCACAACAAACACCAGGCGCTGGTACTCCTCGATCTCTCCGCCGCATTTGACACGGTAGACCATACCATCTTACTGTCCCGTGTCAAGGCGGCCGGTATTGAGGGATCAGGCCTGGTGTGGCTTTCCTCCTTCCTGAGGGACCGCACCCAGGCGGTCCGGCTAGGAGATTTCACAACCACCCCACTCCCCGTCACCTGTGGTGTCCCCCAGGGTTCTTCTTTGTCCTCCCTACTATTTAATCTTTATATTTTTCCCCTCATCTTCGCTCTCCAGCAGCTGGAGGTCACCGTGTATAATTACGCAGATGACCTCCAGCTCATATTTGATCTATCCTCCTCTCCTCTTTCTGTCTCCAGCTTCCACCACACCATTACATTCATCAGGGACTGGATGAATCACAACCATCTCAAGTTAAACCCGGACAAAACCGAGTTGGTTCTTACCGGAGGTTCTTCCAGTCCCTGGAACTCTCTCTTCTGGCCCCCTACTCTTGGTCCCGCCCCCACTCCTTCTACCACGGTCAAAACACTGGGGGTTAAAATGAATAACCAGCTCACCCTTCACTCTCAAATCAGCTCGGTGGTTTCCTCCTGCTTCCTCACCCTCCGAACTATCCGCACTGTCGCTCGTTTCTTCTCCCCCCAGGCACTCAAAATGATTATGGCCGCTCTAGTGATATCACGACTGGATTATGCCAATGCTCTCTACAATGGCATACCAGCATACAGTCTAAGGAGGCTACAATTAGTCCAAAACCAAGCTGCCCGGCTGGTTTTTGGCCTCCCACGCTATCATCACTCCACACCACTCCTCAGGGAGCTCCATTGGCTCCCCGTTAAGGAACGCTCTCTGTTCAAAACCGCCTGCATGGTTTTCCAGGCTCGTCAAGGCACCGCCCCCGCCTTCATTTCCTCATTAATAAATGAATACGTTCCCTCCAGAGCACTCCGTTCCTCCACCAAATCCCTCCTTCAAATTCCACGTTTCAGGCGTAAAAAGTGGGGTGGGTCCAATTTTTCCACCCTGGCCCCCACGTTCTGGAACTCCCTCCCGGACCATCTACGCGCGGCCACCCATTATGTATCCTTCCGCAAGGAACTAAAAACGTTTCTTTTTAAACAGGCATTCCCTGTGTAATCCTCCCTTCCCGGCTCTACCACCGGTTCTCACCTTTGCCTCTGTAGCCAATACCCTCCACTAGCGCCAAGAAACCGTTCGGTGCACGTTGCGCTTTATAAATGTTTTAAATTAGAAATTAGAAATTCACCATTGCAGCGGGTGTGTGCATTTTTAAACTGTCATTTTGACCTTGCAAAATAAACCTTTTGCCGTGCCTAAACCTTTCTTTTTAATTCATATGTCACCCCTAGGGTAGGCCCTGAACAGCCCAGAGGGCAGGGTGCAGTGTATTTAAAATGTAGGCCACGTACTTTTAAGTTTTACATGTCCTGATAGTGAAGTGAAGTCGTTTCTCACCACTGCAAGGTGCCCATAGGATAACATTGGATGTACCTTATTTCTTTTAATAAGCTGTAACTTCCAACTGGGTGCAGGTTGATAGCTCATGTTTGGTGTCTAGAACGTTTTAATTTAAAGTGCTCTTTAATGGTAAAGTCATATTTTTAATCACGATTCAGAAAATTTCACTTTTAGAAAGTTACCTACAAGGGATTCATTCACAAAATATAGGATGGTAGCTATTATTGCGGCAATCACTCATCCGATAATTCTCATTATTTTTGGCAACCTCAAGTGTTGATCCAGCAGGACCCAGACCCGTCTTCAATCAATATTAAAGTGGCTGGCCACATCGCACTCCTCACTGAATATTGAGGATGCCAAAAATAATGAGAATTATCGGATAAGTGGTTGCCGCATTAATAGCTACCATACTATATTTTGTGAAACTGGTAAACCCTCCAAACCCAAGATACTGCTTAATACAGTTCGCTGATTTTCTACATAGAATCACCTGCTCAGTCCTTCCAAGGTGTCATCCCACATATAAAAGAATTGTCCTGAAGATGGTCTTACAGATGTCTTCACACCAAAGACCGAAACATCGAGAACTACAACCATTTTCTTTGTGATTCTTTTCATTATAGCAATTGTTTTTTTATAAAACTGGCGACAATTTCTTTATTCTTATAATATACGAAATGGATGATGACAAAAGTGTCAATGAGATGAGAAATGCTATAAAAAATTAGTAAATTTTGGTCACTTTTGTTTATATGTGAATTGTGTTATGTACTTTCGATTTGACAATTTTCTCACATAAATGTGTGCTTTAATAAGTGTACACCCATCTTGCATTGTTCTTTTTTTTTTGTTTAAACATTTTTTATTCGGTGTTTTACATTTCTTTATCACAAATCGATATCTTGCATCGTCATCATACATTGACACATATCTGTCGTTGGGAGCTGAATAATGGTAAGTAGCTGCACACATATTATTACTGCCTCACAGCCGTTATGAATTCTATACATTGAAAACTGTTTCTGGGGGGAACCATCCTTCGGGTTTGTGCTGTTCAATGGGAGTTTCTGAAACTCTGGCTGGGGTCGTTTCCAATGGGTATGTAGTAATGTACTCTTATAGGATATCTTGCATTGTTCTTTTAAGTCAAAGTTTTGTCAAGATTGATTCACATTAAAATAAGTATTGTTTTTTTAATTTTTTTTAAAACAAGCTACTGTTTAGGGCTTATCAAAATGTATTTCTGAATTTATCAAAAACATTATGAGAATGAATCCCCTGTAGGCACCTTTACCCGACATTGCATGAGATTACCCAAGCCTCCAAGGGTTTCTTGGGTTCCCCACTTTCCTGTCTACTTTTAGAAAGTTGACATTTTCTTTTCCTAACAAATTGGTGCCTGCAGCCTAATCCTGGTTCAGATGACTAGGTGTAGCTGACAGTTGATCATTGTGTATTGCTCCCAGACAGTGAGACAAAGGGGAGATAGGTGTTGGCAGAATGGGCCACTCTGAGTTAACAAGGGCAAGGAGCTGTCACCTACCACACTTGCACATCACAAAGGGTTTAACACTAGTCCTTTGTGACCGCAAACAAGCGGGGAGGGAGCATGCCTGACACCTCAGGGGAGTATAAACCTTTAGAAGCTTCCTCCACTTCAAAGTGGTCACCAGGTATAACATTGGACCCTTATACCCAACTCTTCAGTGCACTTCTAGACCTATGGATTCTGCCAGGAAGAAGGACTGCTGTGCTGCTGGAAGGACTGACACTCTGCTGGACTGCTGCTCTAAAGGACTGCTGCCCTGCTGTGATGATCTGTCACCCTTTTACCTGAGTGAGCAGGATTGGATCTACAACTGTTTCACCCAGGATCCCAGAGAGATTTCAAGGGCTATTTGGCTGGCCTCCTAACTAGAGCCTCATGGACAGAAGGCACCAACAACCTTGACCCCAGCACCTAGCAAGTGGTGCCACCCCTGTCCTGAACCCTTGGAAGGGGCATGAAGATGCTCTGCCAGCCCATCAGTGAATCCTGCAGAAATGGCACATCTCCTCTGCTGTGCGGTGCAACCCTGAGCAGAACCAGTGCATTGCCTGCTGTGTGGGCTTTCCCAGTGCACGGACTTCACATCACAGCCTGCAGCCTAGTCTGAACTGCCACTGCATGCCATATCCTTGATGCAGGCCCATGGATCGTAACCCTCTCATCGATGACAGCCTCAACGAATCGTAGGACTTTGCATAATAAAGCTCCATTGCTTTTTTGGAACTTGCCGGTGCAGGACGCATCCACGATGCAGGACTTCCCATCGCAAGCCCTCCTCGTCGATGGCATCCTCAAAAACGATCTTGCATTGTAGTCTTGCAATTCCCAAGAACCAATGCTGCGTAACGCATTTCAGACCCAGACCTCGCTTCGACTGCGTGAACTCTGCAACCAGGATTCAAGGTGCCTTCTTGTTCAGCAGGTCTAGTTGGGTCCCGGTAGCGGGCATGCTTGCTCTCTCTCGCAGTGGGCCTGAACTTGGGAGTCTGCTGCTGGTGTTGAAAGTGCATGTTTCAGTCCAAATGTCAGAATGTTTTAATAAAATAAAAGAGAAAGATATTTGAGTTAAAGTTAAAGTTATAACTTTAATTTACAATTTATCCACCACCTTCAAACGATAATAAGTAGTGGACCTCCTTACACTCTTTTCGGCTCGCTAACCAGACAACACAAACTATAACTCGCCACTCTACCATGCGCTGTGTTGTGACAAATACTGTAATTTGAGAAGCTTTAAGTGTTGTTATGAACGCTATGATTTCACATGCTTTAAGTGCTGTAGTATGCAAGGAAACAAACAGTGCATGGAATAGGCATGAGTTATAGTTAATGTAATGTTGCAAGTGAGGTGTCAAGACTGTGTTAGAAGGTGCACGACTTATAGTAATTTGAAGGTGATGCTTAAATTATAAACTGATGTCATTATTTTACCTTTACAATTTTTAATGTTTGTGTATCTTAAGTTGGGTTTGTATGGAAATACATAAGGTATTTCTAACTATAAATTAGTCTTAACATTTGTTTTTTTCATGATATATTAATGTTTTTTATTTTTTAATAAAAATGTGTTTCAAATCGCAGTGTGGAGTGTCATTGATTGGAGTGTTGTAAAGTGAAGTGTAGTACAGTACAGTGAAGGAGTAGAGTCTAGTGTCGTAGAGTGGAGTATTGTAGAGTGGAAAAAGTGGAGTCGAGTAGAATAGAGTGACATAGCATACAGTAGAATAAAGTGTTAAACAGTGGAGAGGCGTGGCGTGGTGTGCCTTATCGTGGAGTGGAGTTTCACAGAGTGGAGTTTGACATGACACTACAGTGTAGTGTCATGTCAAAAAGTAGAGATGAGTGTTGTACAATGGAGAGTCATTGACTGGAGTGTCAGGAAATGGACTGTGGTCTGGTGGAGTGGAGTGGAGTGTCATAGAGTAAAGTGTATTAGAGTGGTATAGAGTGTAGCAGAATGTTGTAGAATGCAGTGACATAGAGTGGAGTTTAGTGAAGTAGAGTGTTATATAGCTCAGTGTTGTCAAGTAAAGTATTGTGCAGTAGAGGGTAATCTACCATTACTTCGCAGACACTACTACGACTTACCATTACTACGCATTTTTTACTTAGCAGAATCTTTTACTTCACATGCTTTAAGTTCACATGCTTCTACTTCGCATATACCGTTACTTAGCAGATATACTGTTACTTAGCAAAGTCAATTACTTTGCTGACTATTCACATCGTTGTTTGGAAAAGGAGGCGCTTCAGTTTCCAAACAACGACGTGCAGCTCTGACTACGCCTGAGCAGGAGAAGAAAGGAAGCACGGTGAAGCGAGGGACCACGAGGAGAGAGAGGTAAGTGGGGCAGTGTAGTTTTTGGGGTCGTACAGGGGGTTGTCTTTTAGGTTTTAGGGTTGTGTTTATGTAGTGTAGAGTAATGTATTTGGGTTTAGGGTAGTGGTTGTGCAGTGGGCTGTCTTTTATTTTAGGGTTGTGTTTATGTAGTGTAGAGTAGTGTATTTGGGTTTAGGGTAGTGGTCGTGCAGGGGGTTGTCTTTTAGGTTTTAGGGTTATTTTTATGTAGTGTAGGGTAGTGTATTTGAGTTTAGGGTAGTGGTCGTGCAGGGGTTGTCTTTTAGGTTGTAGGGTTGTGTTTATGTAGCGTAGAGTAGTGTATTTGGGTTTAGGGTAATGTCGTGGTGCAGGGGGTTGTCTTTTAGGTTTTAGGGTTGTGTTTATGTAGTGTAGAGTAGTGTATTTGGGCTTAGGGTAGTGGTTGTGCAGGGGGTTGTCTTTTAGGTATCGGGTTGTGTTTATGTAGTGTAGAGTAGTGTATTTGGGTTTAGGGTAGTGCTCGTGCAGGGGGATGTCTTTTAGGTTTTAGGCTTATTTATATGTAGTGTCGAGTATTTGAGTTTAGGGTAGTGGTCGTGCAGGGGGTTGTCTTTTAGGTTGTAGGGTTGTGTTTATGTAGTGTAGAGTAGTGTATATGGGTTTAGGGTAGTATTGTGGTGCAGGGGGTTGTCTTTTAGGTTTTAGGGTTGTGTTTATGTAGTGTAGAGTAGTGTATTTGGGTTTAGGGTAGTGGTCGTGCAGGGGGTTGTCTTTTAGGTTTTAGGGTTGTGTTTATGTAGTGTAGAGTAGTGTATTTGGGTTTAGGGTAGTGGTCGTGCAGGGAGTTGTCTTTTAGGTTGTAGGGTTGTGTTTATGTAGTGTAGAGTAGTGTATTTGGGTTAAGGGTAGTGTTGTGGTGTTTGTGTAGTGTAGGGTATTGTTTTAGATTAGGGTAGTGGTGTTTGGGTAGTGTAGGGTAATGTAGTGTATGAGGGTAAGGGTAAAAGAGTAAAAAATGCATAGAAGTTGTATACTTAGTAATATACTGCGAAGTAAATGCATATTTAGTACTTTTAAATGTATTTGCGAACTAAAAGCATGCACAGTTAAATCTTGCGTAGTAATAGTATTTGCGATGTTAAAACATTGTAGTAAAAACTTGCGAAGTAATGGTCTGCTAAGTAACATCATATATTCGCAGTAGCGTGGCGAAGAGTCTCATACAGTGTAGTGTACAGAGAACTATCATTATTTGTGAGAACACAGTGCCTATCGGATTGGCAAGTTATAGTTAGTTTTATCTGGTTAGCGAGCAGAAAAGAGTGTGTAATGAGGTCTGCTACTTATAATAATTTGAAGGTGGTGAATATATTGTAAATGAAAGTTATAACTATAAGTTAAGAATTTGTAATGCTTTTGCAATGTGAACTTGGTTTGTAAAAGGAAATTACGTTCTCCTAACTATAACTAAGCTTTAACCTTTGTTTTTTTAAATTTAATTTCAATGTTTTTATAAAATTTTTAACAAAAAAGTGTTTTAAATCATAGAGACCAGTGCTGCGAGTGGAGAGTTGTTATGTGGAGTGTCAAACATTACAGTGGAGGAGAGTTTGTAAAGTCTATTGTCATAGAGTGGAGTATTGAAGATTGGAATCGAGTGGAGTAGAGCAGAGTGTAGTGGTGTACCGTACAGTGCAGTAAAGTGTTATATAGTGTAGTGGCATGGTATCTCTAATAGTAGATTCAATTATAGTAACCTGGAGCAGCGAGTTGTACAGTTGACTGGAGTGCGAAACAGTTGAGTATGGTGTCATGACCTGTAATAGAGTGGAGGAAGGTGAAGTAGAGTGTCGTAGAGTGGAGAGTTGTAGAGTGGAGTTTCGTCAAGTGGAGTGTCATAGAGTACAGTGGAGCAAAATGTCATAGAGTGTAGTGCCGTGTAATACAGTGGAGTGTCATATCGTAGAGAGAAGTTGAGAGACGTGCCGTTGAGTGTCATACATTGTAGTTCAGTGGCATAGAGTGTAGTAGATTGGCATAGAGTGGAGTACAGTGTTGTAGAGTGGAGTTGCATAAAGTAGAGTAGAGTGTCGGACAGTGGACAGAATATTGTACAGTGGTGTAAAGTGGGATAAAGTGTAGTAGAGTTGAGTATAGTGGAGTGCAGTACACTAGAGTGGGTTAGTGTAGAAAAGGGTTATAGCGTGGAGTATCGTAGACTGTAGTCAGGGCCACTGGAATTATGTGGCAGGAGTGGGCCAAATTATGTGGCAGGGTTGAGTAAATCATGCCGCAAGAAAAGGCTTATTATGCAGCATAATTTGGCACATCTTTTAATAGTATTACATCATTGTTTTGTACTTTTTGCACATGTTAAAGCTGTCTGAACATTGGGTGCACCTCATTAGTACCAGTTTAATGCCCAAATATAGCAATAAGCAACAGAAAGGTGACCAGTCAACCTTACTGCCCAGTAACATGTGTCACTGGGTATTTAGTAAGTTTTGAACATTTTGAATGAGAAACAATTTTTTGTTTTGTTAAAATCAGCAGATTATGTAGTAGATGATGGATTATGTGACAAATGCAGCAAATCTATATTTGTGCAAGAATCGCCGCAGCCGCACAAACACATAATTCCAGTGTCTCTTACTATAGTGCCGTGGAGTGCAGTAGAGTCGAGTGGTGTAGCATACAGTTGAGTAAAGTGCCATAAATTGTAGTACTGTGTTGTACAGTAGTGTGTAGTAGGGATTCATACAGTATTGTAAAGTGATGTAGACTACAATAGAGTACAGTGGCATACAGTCTAGTTGATGCTTGTAGAGTGAAGTGGTGTACAGTACAGTACGGTGTTGTAGAGAGTAGTAGCGTGGATTAGCATACAGTGTTATAGAGTACAACGGCAGAGAGTGACGTCGAATGGAGTGGCGTACAATGGTGTTGTGGAATAGATTGGAGTACTGTGTCAGTTGTGTACAGTGAGTACAGTGGACTAGAGTATCGTAGAATAAAGTAGAGTAGCGAGTTATACAGTGGCATACAGTTTAGTATAGGGTTGTACAGTGGAGTGACAGGGTATAGACAGAAGTAAAGTGTCGGAGAGTGGCATGCAGTGTTGTAGAGTGGTTTAGATTGGAGTTGCTTAGATTACAGAAGTGAGTGAAACCGTGGAGCTGCATAGAATGGATTATTGTATAGAGTGAGGTAAAGTCTCACACAAAGGAGTAGAGTCAAGTGGAATAGTGTAACACAGTGTGGAGTAAAGTACAATAGAGTGTATTTTGTGTGATAGAGCAAAGTGGCATGGTGTGGAGTGTAATGGCGTAGCATAGGTAGTAAACTGTCATAATTTGGAGTGGAGTCCTGTATAGTGGAGTGGAATGCTGTGTCATATGGAAATCAAGTGTTGTATATTGGAGTGTATGAGCATAGAGTGGAGTATAGAGTTGGACAGTGGAGGGTAGGGGGATAGAGTGGAGTAGAATGTTGTAGAGTGCCATAAAGTGTGGTAGACGTTTATAGAGTGGAGTTATATAGAGTGGAGGAGAGTGTCATACAATGGAGGGGCATAGAGTGGTGTGCACTGTAGTACCATTAAATGGATTTCCGCAAAGTGGAGCAGCATACAGTGAAATAGCGCACTGTGGAATACAGTACAGTGGAGTGTAGAAGAGTGGAGTGGGTTCAAGTGGAATAGCATAGACTGGAGTGGTGTATAGTGAAGTGGCGTATAGTGGGGTAGGGTACAGGGGATTAGTGTAGAGTGGGGTGGAACACATTGGTGTGGCATAGCGTAGAGTCGTTGAACCTGTTATGAATTACAGTGGTGTCTCATACTATAGAGTGCAGTGCTGTATCATACAGTGGTGGAAACTGTGGTAGTGTTGAGTAGAGTGTTGTACAATAGATTGTACAGGCATAGAGTAGAGTGCAAACTTGGGCAGTGAAGTGTACAGGATGGAGTGGAGTAGAGCCTACTAGAGTGGAATAGAGTGTACTAGAGTTTTGTAAAATGGAGTTATGCAAAGTGGAGGAGAGTGCACATGAGTGGTGCAAAGTGGAGTAGCGTAGTGTGTAAAAGTGTATTGCAGAGTAGGACACAGTGGAGTGGCATAAAGTGTAATAGCTTATAGTGTAGTAACGTATAGTGGAGTGGCATACAGTGAAGTGATGTAGACTGGAGTGGTGGATTGTGGGGTGGGGTAGAGTGTAATAGCATACAGTGGAGTGGTGTAGAGTGGAACACCATACAGTTAAGGGGCAAAGATTGAAGGTGCAAGCAGTGTTATGCATTAAAGTGGAGTGGTGTACAGTGAAATAGCTTAAGGTGTAGTACAGTTGAGTGGCATAGAGAAGAACAGTGTAGAGTGGAATAGTGTAGAGTAGAATAGCATAGAGTGGAGAAGTGTATAGTGGACTAGCGTAGAGTGGAGTGGTGCACAGTAGAGTAGCGCAGGCTGGAATAGCATGTAGTGGAATAGCATACAGTGTTGTGGCGTACAGTGAAGTGGTGTAGACTGAAGTGGTGTACACTAGAATAGGGTAGAGTGCAATACCATACAGTGGAGTGGTGTCCAATGGAATAGAATAGGTTGGAGAGGAGATGGGTAGATTGAAGTGGCATACACTGGAGAGGAGTAGAGTTGAGTAGCAAACAGTGGAGTGGCATATGGTGGAATAGTATAGAGTGGAGTGGCATAGAGAGGCATGGTATAGAGTGGAATATCACATACTGGAGTAGCATATAGCGGAGTGGCATAGAGTGGTGTGGGAAACATTGAAGAGGCATAGAGTGGAGTTGCATACAGTGTAATAGCGTAGAGTGGAATGGCGTAAGCGGAGTGTTATACAGTGGAATGGCATAGAGTGTAATAGTGTATAGCAGAGTAGCATACAGTGGAGTGGTGTAGTCTGGATTGGCCTACAGTGGAGTGGGATAGAGTGAAACAGCACACAGTGGAGTGGCATACATTGGAGTGGCGTTGAATCGAAAAGCGTAGAATGAAGTGGCGTACAGTGGAGTGCAATAACACTGGGGTGGCATTGCGTGGAGTAGCATACAGCGGAGTGGCATACAATGGAATAGCATACAGTGGAGTCTTGTAGAGTTGTGTGGCATTCAGTTGAATAAAGCAGAGTGGAGTGGCATACAGTAAAATGGGGCAGAGTGGAATAGGGTATACTGGAGTAGCAAACTTTGGAGCCTCATATAATGGAGGGATATAGACTGGAGTGGTGTACACGAGAGATGCATACAGTGTAAGAGCACAGAGTGGCATACAGTGGCATTGCGTACAGTGTAATAGCGTAGAGTGAAGTGGCATAGAGTGGAGTCTCATAGAATGGAGAGGTATAGAGTGGAATGGTGTAGAGTGGAATAGAGTATAGTGGAGTGGTTACAGTGGCGTGGCATAAGGATGTATGTGAAATTTAGCAGCAATGTAGATTATGATGTGCAGAGTAGAAATAAACAGCAGATTGCACTGCCTTGCGTTTCTCAGGCTTTACCAATAAACATAGAGCCATGCACAGTGGCCTTGCATTGCTTTGTAAATCTGATTCATAATTGCGTAATGGGTGTTTTTAGAGAATAAAAGGCAGTCATGTTGTTTTTACTACACTTTGGCTGAGATTAGTGTTAGGGCCTAGATTTAGGTAAGTAGTAGGTCCTTACCTATTGCCACTTTATGGAAGTGGTGATAGGTAGGGAAATGTACTTATGTATTTTAATATATTTTTAAATATGCTCACGGCCATGTACTGTGATAGTTTCACAAATTCTTGTGAGATTCTGCAAAAGTACAGCAGTGACAGATATCACAAAGTTTAAATGCCTTATAATTAAAAAAATACGTACTCTACTTAACTGCAGTACCCAAAAAGCATAATCTCAGCACCATAATGTAATTTTACTTACCTGATGCTCCTGAACCTCGCTCTTCGATTGGCTTTCCTGCCACTTTACAAACACCGTGTTCAGCACGTTTGCGCAAATTTTCTTCCGTCTTTGAAGTGTGCAGTCTAGTTGCCGCGGGTGGATATTCTTCAGAGATATAAGAGGGGCCAGCGCAAGGACATGCCGCTGTTGAGCCTAAGGCAAACCCATCTGCGCTCATCCGTGCTCGGTCCCTGCTCAGCACCATCCATGCTGCCCAAATGCCACCTCAGTGGGATTCATGTAGAAGGTACTCACCAACAGAGATTTACGCTCTAAATCCTTGTGCATTATTTACTGGTCAGTATGACCTGCCCACTTCATCTCTGCCGCTGACCTATCCTCTATGTTCCCTTAAACTGCCGGGTTGTATGTCATCTGCTAACCCCTCCCGGGCTAACAATTCCCAGGCTTTTCTGAATGTTAGTAACCACCATTCCAATCCATAATCACTAAATGTACTGTCCCTCCACAAAAATGCATGGCACATTTTCGAGCTCCTCAGGGAGGAACATTTGGATATCCTCTATCTCACAGTAACATGGATGAGTTACAGCTCAGCGTCGGATATTGCTTTCCCAATTCCCTCAAATTACTCAATTGTTCATCATGATAGAGTGGGTAAGAGGTGTTGCTATAGTTACAAAACGCTCCCTGACGCTTACTTCTTTTGAGATTCCTGAGCTCCAGGATTCAAACTAGCCAGGCTGATGAGGGGTGAAACCCCTAAACTGGTCCCAGGATGCTTCTTTCTGGTCCAGGGAGGACCTGACTTGGCAGTTCGGGCTGGACTGTGTCCTTGAGGAGCAGGGTCAAGACTGATTTGCATATGGCTGGGTCTAAACTGGGGTGGCATGGTGAGCAAAAGAACAATGGATTTAATTTCGATCTCTTTTCTGGGGGTGAATGTTTTGATTTGGTCTGCATTCCGTCCATCATTTGTGTGTCTTTGGCTATTTAATATGGCTGACCAGTGGCACCCATCAAGGCAGGGTCCGGTGGTCTGAGACATCCCATGGCCCCTTGGTTTGATGAGGAGCTTAAATTAATGTGGTAGCACTGTAAAACGCTTAAAAGATCCTGTGTAAGCTCTATCTACCTGGGGACAAAGAGTGCTAATGAAAAGAAGCTGTTTATTTACCTTTGAGGAATAAAAAAGCTTAAGCAAAGTATTTCGCAAATGAAATCGCCATGTCCAGCAATAAACGTAAAGAGGTTTCTAAAATCACAAAGAAGTTTGTCAATCCTTCTTTCTCAGCCCCTGGAAGCCTCTCTGAAACGTTGTTCTCCACTTTCTGATTTTGTGGAGAACAAGATTATGGGCAAAGTTGAGACTTTAAGGCAGCGAGAATCTGCCACTGTGTTGACTCTTATTGGTCAGAGGGCCAAAATGTACCTGCAGCTATTAATAGTAGTAAGCTCAATTAGTCTGGTGTTCAGTCCTCAATAGTTCCAACCTCACACTCCTGATCTGTGATTAAGTTTACCACCATCTCATTGGAGGATTCTGAAAAAGCTCTCAAACCTTGTAAGTCCGGTTCACCTGATGACCCCTGCCCCTCTTAGATTTTGGTTGCGAACGCCAAGGCCATTCATCTCATCCTGAACTCTCTTCTACATGACTCACTGTGCCAGGCTATTGTTCCCAGTTGCTATAAGAACTGCAAGCTCATTCCACTGCTAAAAAAAACCTTCAGCAGACAAGTCTATCTTGGCCAACTATAGGCCAATTTCTTTTGTAGCTAACATTTTCAAAGATCCTCTAAAAACTGATCAATGTGCAACTTTCCAGTTATCTCAATGCCAATCAATTGCGGCATCTATCGCAAACGGGTTTTGTAATGGAATACAGCACTGAATCCACTCTGTTAGAGGTGTCTGGTGCAATTAAACTGGCTGTGGACGATGGGAAGAAAGTCATTTTATTGTTACTGGACCTCTCGGCAGTGTTTGACATGGTTTCCCACCCTATCCTGATGCTACATTTGTGGGATATCGGGATAGGTGGGACCGTGTTGGCCTGGTTGTGCTCCATCCTATCGAGCAGATGTCAGTCTGTGTGGATGTCGCCATTTGTGCCTGAATACTAACTCTTGAGTTTGGGTTTCCCCAGGGCCCTGCCCAGAGTCTGACATTGCTTAATGTCTACATGTCCCCCTTGGCAACCCTGGTGGAATCCTTCGGAGTGCAGGTCCTCTCTTACACTGATGTCACGCAGATCTCTCTAACTTCGGATGGGAACATCTCCAATGCCCAAAATAAATTTGAAGCTTGTCTATCAGTGATGTTTCAATGGATGCGCTGAAGTAATCTCCAGTGCAACACGAGTAAGACAGAAGTCATGGTTTTTGTATCCCCCCTACGTGGGTCGTGAAGTTTGGCCTGGTTCTGATCTATCTCTTCCGACCCCTGCCACAGAGGTTCAGAATCTCAGAGTAAAATTTCATGACAACTTGTCCTTCAAACCACATGTGGAGATTGTAGTTGGGACTTGTTAAGGCCTTCTTCAGTTCCTTAGGAAGTATTTGCTCCTGCTCCTCGCCAGAAGATGGTAGTGCAGGTCCTCATTACATCCTGGCTGGACTTTGTTAATGCATTATTCTGGAGTCTCCCTCTGCACCAACTCAAGAGACTCCAGTTGGTGCAGAATGCTGTGGCCCGACTCCTGCTCAACATCATGAGGAACAACTTTGTTCTGGCCCATCTCAAGGAGTTGCACTGGCTGTCTATCAGGGAGAGAGTGAAGTTCAAGGGCCTTGTATTGGCCCATAGGCCTTTTAAAGGCCTAGGCCCCAACTATATAACTAAGAGACTTCCTCACTATCACCCATCTAGAACTTTACATTCTGCTGATGCATTTCTGGCATGGTACCTAAGACGAAAAGAAAGAGATGGGGAGGCACCTCTTGCTCTATGTTGGCTGCTGAGTGCTGAAATGCTCTTCCCTTGCACCTTCATGCTACTAAGGATGTTGGCTCCTTTAAACGCGGCATAAAAACTTTGCCTTTTAACTTTTGCTCCTCTCTTGTGTGATCAGTGGTGAATGAACTTGTAGCGCCAGGACACTCTAATTTGCTCTCTGGTGAGCTTCATCTCACCCGAACAGCCAAGTACGCACATCAAAAATTTTACTGAACCTGCAAAATCTTTTCAGCTTTTAAATCCACTAGTTCACACAGTCTCTCTTACATTTAATTCCTCTCGGAACTCTTGTTCATGCACTTCAATGCAACTTTTTCTGGTATTCCCCAAGTAAAAATAAATAGAAAGACAGCACAAATAAACAATGCCAATTTTAAAACTGCTATCTCATGTAAAAATGTAGTAGAATATTGGAACATAAACTCTGCCACCAACACCCCCTAGGTGCCTGACTTGCTCTCTGGTGAAGAACATCTGACGCAAACAGCCACTCAGCATTATTAAATGCATATCTAAAACAATACAGAACTACTCTATCTCAGAACCAAACAGTGGCACCTCACTGAAATCCAGAATTTAAAGCCCCTGCTAAGAAAAAGCACGCTACTCCAAAAACAAACCACATCTCACTCAATCCTTACTTCACCTCGGGAAGAGGCGCCCGTGCTTTAATTTCAGTACAGAGAGATCGGGCGAAAACGAGGCTTGAAACTCAAATGAGAGGTTTCACTCCATTAGCACTTGATGTGACTTCATTTTCTTCAGTTTCTGTGGCAATGACAGCTACTTGCTTCAGAACAATTAAGCTCATGCTCAGCGTTCCATGTGCAGCTCCCACGCTCCATGAAATGTTCCGAAAGCTAACTTTACTTAGCAGACCGCTACGCGCATACTTTTACGACGTTAATTATAAAGTCTGGAGGAAACAGCAGTCTTTTCTCTCTTCATGGCTTGTCATATATAAAATGAAGGCCCTCACAATGACAGATTCCAGTGCTTCGATGTACATACGTAATTACAGCCTCTGCAAGAGTTTGATTCTCTCCTAAACTGCAAGGCAAAGATTCAGGGCCGGTGTTGTGTAATATCTGGTATCCCCTCGGGATCGTGTATCCCCTTGCCTTCGGCAGAATCCGGAGGTCCTGTCTATTGGACACCTCGGACGAGCCCACGGAAGCCCCGCCCACCGCTGGAGAGGCAAGCCTCGGCTTTAGCAGGCAGAAGCAGCAGCGCTCCGAGACAAGCTGCTGTTGGAACTGCACCTTTCTGCTCTAAAGCCGAGGAGCCATCGCATTCATACAGGGTTAAGACGCCGTTTGTCGATTCCCTCATGACAATTGTAAAAGGAAATCACCAGTTTACAAATTATAAGAAATCGTAGGATTGGATGCGGCAGTCCGTAAACAGGATGCTTAAAACTGCACATGACCCGAAAGGCTTGGTGGCATGTCTTATATGTTCGTATTATTTTACTAGGAGCCCTTGTTGTAAGAGTTGTTTTCCCTCTAACTTGTATTTCGGACACGCTTTCACTCATTTAAAAAGCAACAGAGGAAATGCCACATTAGTACTGCGAAATGCGTGTACTTTGCTCCAACTTTAAAACTCTCTGCCAGACATTCGTTTTTTAATTAATTGAGGGGTTTACATCTGTGTAAGCACAGCGCTATGTTGTATATTGTCATATGTATTATGATAATTTTTAAGTTTATTTTTATAATGGGGTTTTGGTAAAGCGCTACAAGACACAAAATCCCTGCTCCAGAGCGCTTTTGGTGTGGACATGTACCAAGGGCACAACCAGAGGCGCAACTAGAGCCACATTTCGGAGGGGGGGGGGGGGGGGGGGGGGGGGGGAGGGCTAAGAAGAAATTTCGGGGGGGGGGGGGCTGATTCTTCAAGCAAAATGCAGAGGCGAGCTGCAGGGGCTCTAAGAAAGGGTGAAAAATATCAAAGCCTCATTAACAAGCAAAGGGTCTTTTAAAGACCCTTGAAGTACTTGGGTGCTGTTCTGTGTGTGCCCGAGAAGCTTTCTCAACCCCCGCTGACACACACGATGTGCTGAAGCCCTTTGAGTCCAATGGGCGTTGCGCGCCTGAGCAGAAGACCTGAACTTCGGGGGCGGGGGAGGGGGTTGGCTAAGACTCCCAGCCAGGGCTGGCCCTAGCACTGGTTGCTCACAGTGTAACAGTCTTTTTTGGGGCCCCCTGCCCCATTTCCTCCTTCTTCATGAATTCCCTCACTACCAGTCACCAACAATGCACCTCATCTCGCTGTAGGACCTTTCTGACAAAAATTTCATTTTTTATAGCGCTACTTATAGTTTACTTACACTCAGTTCTGTGATCTGCATGGTACATTTTCTTGGTAGCAGACACATTAACCCTCTGCACTGTGTGGGTGGCAGGAGGGCCCATGTGAATGCACTGTGAGCGATGGGACAGTGTGAGAGTATGGTGAGTGAGGTGACCATATGAATTTGGGCGCGCATGTTAGTGCAGAGTGGGACTAATGAATGCATGGTAAGTGATGGGCTTGTTTGAGTGAGATTGCAGACGGATCAGTGAGAGGGACAGATGAGTGAAGTGTCACATGAATGCAGGGGGAGTAGTGTGCTCGTGTGACTGCAGGGTGAGGTCCAGAGTGAACAGCGCAAGTGCATTGTGATTGCAGAGTTATCACTGTGAGTGCAGGGTGAGCGGGTGAATGGTGTGAGTGCATGGTGATCAGTGTGAGTACATTGTGATCGCTATGAGTGCAGGGTGAGCATAAAATTGAAGGGGCGAGAATGAGGAGTGAGTTGTCTGAATGCAGGGTGCATTCCCAGACACTTGGAGTAACTCAGCATGTTATTGAAGGTGGCGTAGGGTTTCAGTTAACAGTTAAATTATTGCTAATATGTAGGGCTTTGAGTGGATGATATGATGAAAACATTTATGCTAAAAATCTGTGCTCAGCATTATGTGCCACCCGACTGGTATTTCGCTGCCTCTGTTATTGCCTCCAAATAAGTAACATTGCACCTACAACAAGCCAGGACTAATGGCTTTGTCAAAGGTTGTTAGTTGCATAAAGATAAATACACTACGTGCATACATACAACTATGGCTTTGTGGTATATTATAATAGAAAATGCTTTAGTTCTTGCGCAAGCATTTATGGCGTAATGGATAGAGCTGCCAACTTTGGTGCTGAGTAAGCAGGTTTGAGTCTCAGCGTCGGCTCAACATCCTGTGTTATAAGGGCAAATCACGTAATCGTCCGTGCCTACCAAAAAATAAATGAAGACGGTGTTGATGTAAAGCACTTTGAGTTTAGCAATACAGAACAGCAAAAAAAATAAAGTTACATCAAAACGGTGAACTGCTGCAGAGTTAAGATTTGTTTCCATTCCAGTATGAAGGTGAAAATGTAGAGCCCTATAGATACCTGTCTCGGCACCTGCTTTTAAGAACTGCAGTGCTGAGCACCGGCAGGACCCGGCCCACTTAAAGTCCTGCTATTATGGCATTAATCAGGGATCAAGAGAAGAGGAAATAAATAATGTGCTGAACCTGCAACAAACTTCCAGTCTTATGATTAGGGTTGCCAGCTCATTAGTTTGATGTCCCAGACGGTACAAAAATGAACTGTCACATAAAGCCGTATTTTCAGCATTTGTCTGTGCATACTTCAAACAGCAAATATATATATGAAGCACTTTTAATTGTGTTCTAGGGCTGCCTGAATGATCCATGACTGATAATTAAAGGGAACAAAGACAGAGAAGTCACATTACAAATGAATACATACTTTTTTATTTATAACCCTATTTAGGGTCAAGACAAGGTCTTTGCAGGCTCTTTAAACAACACATGGCTGGCATTTTTCTTTCGGCAACCTTACATTGCATTCCTTTTCATGAAATGCATTCTTACACTACGACAGTAAATGTAAAATACAAATGTAAGGGGGCCCAGAGGGTACTGGAACCAGAAAAAAAACTAAGCCTCGGTGACCAGTTTACAAAGGTATGTAAATATGCAAATGGTCTTTAAAGACCTGTGAAAAACTCGGGCGTGCCGGACACTCCAGACACTACCCAGCCTAGCCCACAGCAGCCCGAGCTGCAGCAGCATGGGCTGGGACACACGACGGGAGGGGCTGAAGCCCTTTCAGCCCTAAGGGCACTGCATGCTTGGCATGTACAAAATAAGCGGTCCTAATGCCGAGCACTTTCATGAGACGCAGGTAGGCAGTAAGGGATTCTCAAGAAGGATAACATTCCAAAACCATGAAGAACCAAGTCCCTGATGTTTATTTGAAGACAGCAATTGCCAGTACATTAGAACCATTTTTCCTTTAAAAAGTTATGAAGATTTTAAAAAACTGGGGTGGTGTGTCTAAGGTGCGCAGTGTGTATCTATCTGTCTATCTATCTATCTATCTATCTATCTATCTATCTATCTATCTATCTATCTATCTATCTATCTGTCTGTCTGTCTGTCTGTCTGTCTATAGATATATTTTCTCTTATTCTTTAAAAGCGGGTGTTATATTGCCCAAATGGTGATAACTCAAGGTTATTAAATGAAACACACATATGTGGTTCCACGTTATGGTGATGTATTTAACAATACAATCGACGTTGTTGATTCAATGTTCTTCTATCCTTATAGATACCAATTTGGTTTCGAGGCTACTAGGGCGATTTCCCCGTCTTTTTCTGACATGCCAATGTTGCATGTTTTGTTTTGAAAAATAGGCATACAATATTTATAAAAAACAATAGATATATTTTGAGTGCAGTAGGGATCATATTAGGTCCTGACGAGCAAGCCGTGGGGACGGCTTACGAAACATGTTGACCCAGTAGGGGGCATCACATTAAAGTATACCCCCTACGCATCCCCATTTAAAATATTTCCAACTAGGGAAGTGAATAAAATTAGTTTTTTTCCACTAGCCAGGGAATTTTTATAACTCACTTCATATTCTTCACAGACCCTACCACTCTCACTCCAACACCATACACTACCTATTTTCACAAAAAAGTGCTCCCACGTACTCGTAGCTTGAAGCACGCCCCGTCCCTTAGAGGGACGAGAAGACCCCTATGATGAAGCATGACACTAAGGAATTCTTAGTGTGTGAGGGGTATTTTAAAAACACTTAGTGCTTTTCCATGACATCTCATGGATCACTAATACACCTTTCCCTTATCACAAAAAAATGAAAAACAATTCTTCGTATTGAAGGGTAGAATCTTATTCTTTATAAAAAGGTTGAACAGGAGGTTGATTCTATCTCGTTACCTCTTTACTCCCTCCCCCATTTGTTATTTTTCTTATCTATCTATCTAGTCATCACGGCACAGAACACTGTATCGAGCTCGGAAGGATGGGAGGCTCACCAGGCCCATCGTGCCGGTACTTTGAGGCACAATGTATCAAGCTCGGAAGGGTGGGAGGCTAGCTAGTCCTGTCATCCCTTCTGCAGACAATCTGGCTGTTGTAAGCATGCAGAAGATTTCCAGAACACCCGTGCACACTGTACCTCAGAATGAAGGTGGTCTGACTAGCCCTTGTGCCAGCACACTGATGCACATTCTATCGAGCTTGGAATGTTAAGATGCTGACTAGGCCCCTTGTACCACCACCCTGATGCACACTCTATCGAGCTCAGAAGTATAAGATGCTGACTAGGCCCATCGTGCCAGCACTCTGATGCACACTCTATTGAGTTCAAAAGGATAAGTTGATGAGTAGGTCCCTCTTGCCAGCACTCTGATGCATACACTATCCAGCTTGGAAGGGTAAGATGCTGATTACGCACCTCATGCCTGTACTCTGATGCATACTATATCCAGCTTGGAAGGGTAAGATGCTTATTACGCACCTCATACCAGCACTCTGATGCAAACACTATCCAGCTTGGAAGGGTAAGATGCTGATTACGCACCTTATGCCAGTACTCTGACGCATACTAGATCCAGCTTGTAAGGATAAAATGTTGACTAGGCCCTTCGTACCAGTACTCTAATGCGTATTATATCCAGCTCGGAAGGATAAAATGCTGACCAAACCCCTCGTGCCACCACTCTGATGCACACTCTATTGAGCTCAGAAGGATAAGATGCTGACTAGGTCCCTTGTGCCACCACTCTGATGCAAACTGTATCAACCTTGGAAGGGCGGAAGGCTGACTAGGCCCATCGTGCCAGCACTCTGATGCATACTATATCCAGCTCAGAAGGGTAAGATGCTGACTAGTCCCCTTGTGCCATTACTCTGGTGCACAGTCCATTGAGCTCAGAAGGATAAGATGCTGATTAGGCACTTCTTCGAGCCAGCACTCTTATAGATGCTATATTCAGCTTGGAAGGATAAGATGCTGACTAGGCCCTTCGTGCCAGCACTCTGATGCGTGCTATATTCAGCTTGGGAAGATAAGATGCTGACTAGGCCCTTCGTGCCAGCACTCTGATGCCAACTGTATCAACCTTGGAAGGACGAATGGCTGAATAGGCCCATCGTGACAGCACTCTGATGCGTACTATATCCAGCTCAGAAGGATAAGATGCTGACTAGGCCCTTCGTGCCAGCACTCTGATGCGTGCTATATCCAGCTTGGGAAGATAAGATGCTGACTAGGCCCTTCGTGCCAGCACTCTGATGCCAACTGTATCAACCTTGGAAGGACGAATGGCTGAATAGGCCCATCGTGACAACACTCTGATGCGTACTATATCCAGCTCAGAAGGATAGGATGCTGACTAGGCCCTTCGTGCCAGCACTCTGATGCGTGCTATATCCAGCTTGGGAAGATAAGATGCTGACTAGGCCCTTCGTGCCAGCACTCTGATGCCAACTGTATCAACCTTGGAAGGACGAATGGCTGAATAGGCCCATCGTGATAGCTCTCTGATGCGTACTATATCCAGCTCAGAAGGATAAGATGCTGACTAGGCCCCTCGTGCCAGCACTCTGATGTATACTATATCTAGCTCGGAAGTATAAGATGCTAACAAGGCCCCTCGTGCCAGCACTCTGATGCATACTATATCCCGCTTGGAAGGATAAGATGCTGATCAGGCCCCTCTTGTGGGCACTCTGATGCGTACTATATCCAGCTCCAAAGGATAATATGCTGATTAGGCCCCTCATGCCAGCACTCTGATCCATATTCTATCCAGCTCGGAAGGATAAGATGCTGACTAGGCCCCTCGTGTCAGCACTCTGATGTGTACTGTATCCAGCTCAGAAGGATACGATGCTGATCAAGCCCCTCTTGCCAGCAGTCTGATGCACACTCTATTGAGCTTGGAAGGATAAAATGCTGCCTAGGCCCCTTGTCCCAGCAATCTGAAGCACATCGACCTTTGGAAGAATGGAGAGCTTTCTGTGCCCATCATACCAGCACTCTGCTGTATACTATATCCAGCTTTGAAGGATAAGATGCTGACTAGGCCCCTCGTGCCAGCACTGTGATGTGTTCTATATCCAGCTCGGAAGGGCAAGATGATGACTAGACCCCTCTTGCCAGCACTCTGATGCATACTACATTAAGCTCAGAAGGATAATATGCTGACTAGGACCCTCGTCCCAGCAATCTGAAGCACACTATCGACCTTGGAAGGACAGGGGGCTGACTAGGCCCGTCGTACCAGCACTTTGGTGCACACTCTATCGAGCTCAGAAGGATAAGATGCTGACTAGGCTCCTCATGCCAGCACTCTGATCTACACTCTATCAAACTCAGAAGGATAAGATGATAACTAGGCCCATCCTAGCACTCTGATGTGTACTACATTCAGCTCAGAAAGGATAAGATGCTGACTAGGCCACTTGTGCCAGCACTCTGATGCACACTCTATCGAACTCAGAAGGATAAGATGCTGACTAGGCCCCTCATCCTAGTACTCTGAAACACACTGTATCAACTTTGGAAGGACGGAGGGCTGACTAGGCCCTTTGTGCCAGCACTCTGATGCATGCTAAATACAGCTCAGAAGGATAAAATGCTAAGTAAGCCCTTCATGCCAGCACTCTGATGCATGCTATATTCAGCTCGGAAGGATAAGATCCTGATTGGGCCCTCGAGCCAGAACTCTGATGCGTACTATATCCAGCTCAGAAGGATAAGATGCTGATTAGGCACCTCGTGCCAGCACTCTGATGCATACATATTACAGCTTGGAAGGATAAGATTTTGACTAGGCTCCTCATGCCAGCACCCCGATGCACACTCTATTGAGCTCAGAAAGATTACATTCTGAAAATTCCCCTCGTGTCAGCTCTTCGATGCATACTATATCCAGCTGGGAAGGATAAGATGCTGACTTGGCCCCTCGTGCCAGCACTCTGATGTGTACAACATTCAACTCGGAAGGATAAGATGCTGACTAGGCCCCTTGTGCCAGCACCCTGGTGCGTACTACATTCAGCTCTGAAGGATAAGATGCTGACTATGACCCTCGTCTCAGCATTCTGAAGCACACTGGAATGACGGAGAGCTGACTGGGCCCTTTGTGTCAGCACTCTGATGCATACTATATCCAGCTCAGAAGGATAAGATGCTGATTAGGCCCTTGTGCCAACATTCTGATGCATACTATAAACAGCTCAGAAGTATAAGATGCCAATTAGGCCCCTCGTGCCAGCACTCTGATCCGTACTAGATCCAGCTCGGAGGGATAATTTGCTGATTAGGCCCCTCATGCCAGCACTCTGATGTGTACTATATCCAGTTCGGAAGGTTAAGATGCTGATTAGGCCATTGTGCCAGTAAACTGATGCATAGTATATCCAGCTCAGAATGATAAGATTCTGATTAGGCCCCCTGTGCCAGCACTCTGATGCGTACTATAGCAAGCTCAGAAGGATAAGATGCTGACTATTTCCCTCATGCCAGCAATCTGATGCTTGCTATATCGAGCTTGGAAGGATAAGATGCTGATTAGGCCCCTTGTGCCAGCACTCTGGTGTACACTCTATCACGCTCGGGAGGATAAGATGCTGACTAGACCCATCGTGCCAGCACTCTGATGCATTCTACATTCAGCTAAGAAGGATAAGATGCTGACTTGGCCCCCTCGTCCCAGCAATCTGAGGCACACTGTATCGACCTTGGAAAGACAGAGGGCTGACTAGGCCCGTCGTACCAGCACTCGAATGTATACTATATCCAGCTCCAAAGGATAAGATGCTGACTAGGCTACTCGTGCCAGCACTCTGATGCGTACTATATCGAGCTCAGAAGGATAAGATGCTAATTAGGCCCCTCGTGCCAGCACTCTATTGAGCTTAGAAGGATAAGATGCTGACTAGGCCCCTCGTGCCAGCACTCTGATGCACACTATATCCAGCTGGGAAGGATAAGATGCTGACTAGGCCCCTCGTGCCAGCAATCTGAAGCACAATGTATCGACCTTGGAAAGACAGAGGGCTGACTAGGCCCGTCGTACCAGCACTCTAATGTATACTATATCCAGCTCCAAAGGATAAGATGCTGACTTGGCCACTCGTGCCAGCACTCTGATGCATACTATATCGAGCTCAGAAGGATAAGATGTTAATTAGGCCCCTCGTGCCATCACTCTGATGCACACTCTATCGAGCTTGGAAGGATAAGATGCTGATTAGGTCCCTCGTGCCAGCACTCCCATGCATACTGTATCACGGTTGGAAGGATAAGATGCTGACTAGGCCTGCCATGCCAGCACTCATTTGCGTACCATATCCAGCTCGGAAGGATAAGATGCCAATTAGGCCCTCTCGTGCCAGCACTCTGGTACGTACTATATCCTGCTCGGAAGGAAAGCATGCTGACTAGGTCCGTCACCTCTCCTGCAGATAGTCTGCCAGTTGTAAGCACCCTGAGGATTCCTAGTACACTGCATGTGTTGCAAGTGTATCTGGTGACTCTGTGATCACCTCAGCCGTAATCTGTGCTTGAGGCATGCACACTGGCTACTGTGGTCCGTAAAAAACTCAATGGCATCTCTTTTGGGAACGGGTGAGGGGTTCAATGGCCAAGGCATCTTTTGGTGATTGAACTGCTGCAGGATCACAGTCACCCTGCTACATGACACTGGAACCTCAATGTACTGACAGAAAACATGTCTCTGACTCAGAGATACCGGTGCACCAGCAGAAACTAACAGGTGCTGTGTAATATTTGGCATCCTCTTGGGATCGTGTATCCCCTGCTCTTCGGGAGACTTCGACGTCCTTCATATTGGACATCTTGGACTGGCCCACAGCAGCCCGGCCCACCTCAGGAGAGGCGAACCTCGGCTTTAGCAGGCAGAAGCAGCAGCGCTCCAAGCAAAGCTGTTGCCCCAGTTGCTCTGTTTACGGAGACACTAAGAAAGGGTCCCATTAAAGTGCTTAACTGTTTGTTTATCTTGCCTTGACCTCTGACTGTTTGAACTAAACTGCACTACGTGTAAAACAAAGGAGAAAATAAATGTAGATCTCGAATGTGTAACATGCAAGTATGTATTCTTGTGTGATAGCTCTGTGTTTTAAGTGGACTTGTCAGTGGGTTATTACTTTTTTGTGTGGTGATCCTTGTATTAGTAAATACATCCTAATAATGACTCAGAAAGATGCATCTGACATTCTAATAAATCTTACATATGTCTTAGTTTGGAAATATCAAACATCACACTAAATGATGGATGGGTCAAACATCTTCCCCCTCCACCATGAAACATCTACCCTAGTTTACCTCTTCAGTACTTATGAAGTGACAAGCTCTGATAGATCTGCCAGCCATCGGGTGGAATTCCCCCAAACATTTGACTTTCCTCACCCATGGATTCTGCGCACTTTACCTCTGATAACCAGTGCTAAAGGGCATGTGCTCAATCCTTTAAACATGGTCACGTTGGCTTATCCCCAATTGGCATATTTAATATCCTTTAAGTCCCTAGTAAAGTGGCACTACCTTTGCTCAGGGTCTGTAAATTAAATGCTACTCATAGGACTACTTCACTGATTGGGATACCCACTGAAGTAGCCCTCTGAGGCCTGTCATCACAGAATGTGTAAGCGCATTTAAACTTCCATTCAAACCTGGCAAAATAAACCTTTTATCTAGGTCCAAACCTTCCTGTTTAATACATATAAGACACCCCCAGGGTAGACCGTGGGCAGCCCCGAGGGCCTGGTGCAGTGTTTACATGCCCTGGTGGTCAAAAACCCTTACATTCATTTTTCTCTTCTGCGAGGCATACCTCTTCCACAGGATAGCATTGCTGTTACTTTATTACTTTTAATAAGCTGTAATTTCTAAATGGGAGCAGGTACCCAGTTCATATTTGGTGGCTTTGGAATTGCATTGAAAAATCCTAACTTATGAATAAGTCAGACTTTAGGTTACAATTTTGAAAATACCACTTTTGGAAAGTTGACATTTTCCTGCCGTAGCCGTTTAGCGCCTGTAAAATTTCTCCTGGTCACATGACTGAGTGTAGCTGACAGATGGGGTTTGTGTGTTCCTCCTAGACAAGGTCACACACTAGAGAGCTGCGGTGTGCCTAGTAGTTTCCATCACTGGCAGAATTGGAGGGTGGGGCTGGACCCAGCCCTAGTTACACTTGAATAGGCTGTGTTCTGACTCCACACTAAGGGCTGTAGTTAGTCTAGAGCCAAGGCAGGGAAAGCAGGATCACTGAGGACTTTAAAGGGAAACATCTAGAAGCTCCTCCTCACTTCTAATGCACAGCTTGATATAAATACTGACCCTCAGACACTAACTCTTCAGTACACTTCTGGACCTGTAGATACTCTGCCAGGAAGATGGACCACTGCCATGCTGTGCTGACTTGCTGTCATCTTTCCAGAGTGAGAAGGACTGGATCTGCATCTGTTGAACGCAGGACCACAAAGTGATTAAATGGGCCAGTTGGCGGTCATCCTGACTTGGGCCTCAGGGACAGTAGCCTCCAGTAATCTTGAACTTAGCGCCTGGACTGTGCCATTTGTAAGTCTACCCTCTAAAGTGGTGCCACCTCAGTCCCAAACCCTTGTAAATGGGCCTAAGGTGCTCTGCCAGGTTTTGTGAATCCAGTGGAATGGATGCATCTCCACTGCTTCCAAGCACAACTCTGAGCAGAACCGATGTTTGCCACTGCTGCGTGGATCAGTTTCTGCGACAAAGAGCTGTACTGCATCTCAGCCCATTGACGCATCGGAACTGCCAATGTGCGATGCATTCGTGGTGTAGGGCTTCTCATCCCTCATGGACAGCAGCCTCAAATACGATGCCGAGTGGAGCATCGCAGCTTCTTAACTCCTCAGAACCACACAATGCTGTGCAAACCAGGATTGAAGGTACCTTGTTCAGCAGGCCTAACTGGGTTCCTGTAGCTGGCCCACGCTCTATCGTGGTTGGCCTGAACTTGTTACTTTTCCTCGGTCTGGTGCAACCAGGTATCCATAGTTGACACTTAATGACTTTTGATGCTATTTTTGCTGAAATCTTAAAACCTACATATCTCTGGTTCTATTGATTTGATTTTTGTTGATTTTATCTTCTTTTATTTATAAAAATGTACTGTATTTTTCTAAACTGGTGTGGAATCCT
This sequence comes from Triturus cristatus, assembly GCF_964204655.1. Classification (NCBI taxonomy): domain Eukaryota; kingdom Metazoa; phylum Chordata; class Amphibia; order Caudata; family Salamandridae; genus Triturus; species Triturus cristatus. Next base: position 888,531,183 of record NC_140594.1, read on the forward strand.
TTTGTGGAGTGTTTTCACTATTACTGTTGCACAATTAGACATTGCCTCTGAGGTAAGCCTGACTGCTCTGTGCAATCTATCCAAGGGTTTAGCACAGGTTAATTTAGGGTTTGCTTGTGACTTTACCCTGAAAAGAATTGTGGTTGCTGCTTAAGAAGGGTTTCACCACCACTCAATCAGTAACCCAATTTCATACAAGCTCTTTCTAGGGTGCTTAGTAATCAATGGCATCAGAAGGGGGAATGAAAAATATGTTTTTAGGTTAAATTCTTTTTATTGTCATAGAGAGCAATGGGTCACAGCATGGCAGACTACATAAAAAAGAAAGAAAACCAACTCCCTTCCCAACCACCCACCCCTCCAAGTCCCTCCCTGGATGCTCCTGACCCCCTACACCTGTCTCATTCCCATCAGGGCCAGTTGAATGTCATGTAGCTGTAACCCATACAAGTTCACTAGGATGTCGTGCCTGGTGGTGCCAGTGGAGTGGATTCTTGTGTGGGCTACGAGAGCCATAAAAGGTGCAAGTACTTAGGGCAGATGAGTTCCCTCAACCCAGTGCCAAGTAGGGAAAGAAACGGGCACCAAAGATCTGCAAAAGAGGCCCCATCTCCCTGTAGTGAAAGAGTTATGCGTTACATGCCCAGAACGAGCCATCATTTGTGCAACCACCCCTGGTATGTGGTTATTCTATCTGTGCCCCAGTGGGATATTATGTTTTGCAATGCTGCCCCAAGGGCTATTCTCATTTGTCTACCCTTGCGTGACCTGAGGCGAAATGTAAGTGCGTTGGGTAGGCCCAAGACGACATCCACCGGGAAACGCTGTATCTGTGTGTTGAAATGGTTGTCTACGTCGCCTAAAATTTGGTCCCAGTAGGGTGATATGACAGGGCAGTCCCCTAGTAAGTGTGTCAGTGTGCCCTCTGCTCCACATTCCCTCCAGCATTGCGAAGAGCGATTGGGATTGTGTCTGTGTAGTCTGGGGGCATAAGGTACCAGTAGGTGACTACTTTGGTCGCTGTTTCAATGCTGGAAATGTTCTGTGCGGTGTGGCGTGTGCGGTAGTAAATGTCACCCCATTCATTCTGCAAAAGTGTTCGCCCCAATTCTACTTCCCAACACCATTGCCATGCTGAGGAGGTCACCATTTCTGGGGGGCGCAGAAAGTGATAAAGTTCAGTGATAAGGTGTGAGTTGGACTTCTTGGTGGGGAGCCATTTTTCATATGGGGTTAGTGGTCTTTGGGCCCCTAGTCGCATCGAGGGGTGCATCACCCAATGTCGTACCTGATGAAAGTGGTACAGCTCGGACCATGGCAGAGACGAGTTCGGAACGAAGATCTTCGAAGGTCAAAGGGCCCTCCAAGTCAAAAAGGTGTCCTATTGACCTACACCCTTCTCTATCCCTGCATTGGAAAGCCCTCTAATCTAGAACTGGGGTGAATTCCGCATTTTTGACTGTAGGTGTGAGGGGTGATGGAAAGGAGGTTAAGCCATATCTTGTTGCAGTGTAGTCCCATACCCTCAAAGTTGTGTGAGTGATTGGCGAGCCATATAAACCAGCTGGGCATTGAGTCTTGTGAAGGAAAGTGATCCCCCACAGCGCCTGACCTGAGATCGCTCTTTCCATAAACAGCCAATGTTTCTCCGACTTACTACAGGACCATTCTATCAAAACACGCAATTGGGTAGCTTGGTAGTAACGAGCTATATTGGAGACTCCCAGTCCTCCCTTTCAGGAGGGCCTATAGCTCAATTCCTTGCTCATTTTAGGCTTTTTTCTCAGCCCACACGAACGAACAGAATTCCAGCTGAAGCGATTTAATAATACCAGGGGGAGGCTTCACTGGGAGCATTTGAAAGATGCATAATATCTTGGGTAACACGTTCATCATGAGTGCTGCCACTCGGCTGAGCAAGGGAAGGCCAAATGGCTTCCAGAGGCGTAGATCTTTACGAACCAGGGAGAGAAGATGCTTATAGTTCAGGGTAGCCGTAGCACACGTGGACACCGTCGGCATGATCCCTAGATATGGAATCGATTCCATCTCCCACTGAAATGCAACAGAACACGCAAGGGTCTCCCGGGTGGAAGGCTGTAGGGAAATCCCTAGGACTCGTGATTTCGTAACGTTGACCTGGAACCCAGAGCCCTCCGCAAAGCTCTTGAGGTAAGCAAAAAACACAGGGATGGAAGTCTGGGGTTTCTCCAGTGTAGCTTCCGCGTCGTCTGCTTAAAGACTGATAGTGTGAAGGTCCCCCCTGATTCTAACCTCAGAGAACAGCAGGTTCACCTGCACCCTCTGGGCCACAGGCTCCATGTCAAGAGTGAAGAGCAGGGGACAGATTGGACACTCGTGCCTCGGCGATTGGGAAAGAGTCGGAGGAGCGGCCATTCACCTGCACCGTGGCCGTGGGGTGGCTTCAGTCGCTGAATATCCATTTACGAAAGCGGTCGCCCATCCCGAACTGCGCAAGGGTGGTCTCCAGACACTTCCAATGTACTCGGTCGAATGCTTTTTCAGTATCGACCGATAGCACCACACATTCCTCTTTCTGGTGTTCAGCCTTGTCGAGAAGGTGAAGTAGTCTCCGTGTGTTGTCACTGCACTGTCTGGTGGCCACAAAGCCAGACTGGTCGGGATCCAGCAACCCCGGCATTATTGGACCTAGCCTGACCACCAATATCCCTGTAAAGAGCTTTAAATCAGTGTTTAAAATAGATAGTGGTCTAAAAGAGGCACAGAGTCGAACATCCTTGCCAGGTTTTGGAATCACTACAACCGAGGCCATAAGCATCGTGGGGGGAATGTCCAAGGTATCGCCTACCTCATTGAAAAGCTTGGTGAGAATTGGCGCCAATGTTGTGCAAAAGGTCTTGTAGAAGATGACAGGGAACCCATCAGGGCCCGGGGACTTAAGAGGCTATAGCTGTTATCACCTCCTCTATGCAAATAGGGCGCTCCATGCTGGCTGCCTGATCTGGTGTTAATCTGAGGAGAATTGCCCCCTGTGTGTAGGTGAAAGAATCTTGTTCTGAAAGGTGTTGGGCTGTGTATAGTTTTGCATTAAAATCACTGAATGCTCGCGTTATGACTGTATCATCTGAGAACTCATTGCCAGATTCATTGCATACTGTATGCATGGAGGCAGCTTGGTGTTGGGCACGGAGCTCATTAGCCAAAAGGCGTCCGCATCTATCTCCCCCATGTAGAAAGAATGTCGTAGCATAAGGGCTGCAAACTCCGCCATATCCAAATCTAGGCCTCTAATTGTCGCAATACCCGGGGGGCCCCGGTTCATTTATGAATGCGTTCTAGCTCCTGCACTTGCCTGTTGAGGCCCTCTCTTTTGTCCCGTCTAACTTGATTGCCCACTGTGGATATAGCGATGAGTTCCCCTCTAGCGAATACTTTGAGTGTTTCCAAAGGCATAGTGATGGAGGTGCCGGGGATATCGTTAAAAATCAGGAATTCCTTCAGTGCCTTATCGAGGTGTGTGATCACCCCTGGGCATGTAAAAGTGTGTCAGGCAGCTGCCATGTGTATGATGGTCTGTCTGGGGAGGGAATCGAAAGCGTAAGTGTCAATGCGGCTTGGTCAGAGTGGGAACGAGGTTCAATATCTGAGATCAGCGTGTGCTGAAGTAGCGAACTGGACCTGATAAAATTATCAATTCTGGCATAGGATTTATGTGCATGCGAGTAGAAAGTGTAATCTGTCGCCTGGGGATTTATAGTGTGCCAGATGTCCACTAGTCCTAGATCCCGCAGCCACTCCTGCCCCGTCTCTGAGAGAGCCCTGGCCTGCCCATGTTGTTGTGCTGAACGGTCAAACTGATTGTCGAAAATGGAGCTAATATCTCTTCTTAGTATAAATTGCCGGTCTGGCGAAGCTGATAGTTCCATCACTGCCTGTCTTAGGAATGCCTCCTGCCCCTCGTAGGGGCGTAAATAGTGCCTAGGGTATAAGTATGCGCATTAATGGTAACCAAGAGGGCCAGGAGCCTCCCCTTAATTTCAGCCTGTTTCGTGCCTATTTTGCCCCTAAACGTGCATGAGAGGAGGATAGCAACTCCGGCTGGTTTAGCTGAGTGTGAAGAGAAATATTTTTTTTAGAAATACCTCAATCTAAGTCTGTGCGTGTCCCTGGTCAGGAGGTGAGTTTCCTGTAATAAGCATATGTGTGGGCCTGAATGTTGTAAGTAAGTTAGAATAGTTTTCTGCTTTATCAGGTTATTCAGCCCTTTTACATTTAGCGTGAGGATTTTAATGTTCTCCAGCATGTAACTATTATATCAATTGAAAGCCATGGGGGACGCCAGTGTCCTCCCAGCCCCCCCCCACCCCCGTGAGCCTTCCCTTGAGATCTAGGAGTTGCACCCTGTGGGAAGCAGTGCCTATAGGTAAGGCAGAAATTCGTGGGACAAGGTAAAATAAAAAGAAGCATAATGAACCCCAACAATTGAACCCATGAGGCAAAAGTCCAGCATCATGGAGTGAACCTCAGTCTGGAGCAGTGTGCTCCAAAGAAGAAACAATGAATGGGTACTTGTGACCAGTTTCACCCTGCCCCGCCCGAAACCAACCCCAACAGCCATAAAAAAAAGGATCAGGAGGAGGTATCTGTGGAATGTCCACTATTTCCTCCCGCTTACGCCAGCCTTCATTCACTAGAGGGGTCCCCTGCGAGTGTTGCCAGTACTGCTTGCCATTCCTTGGCCATGGTGTCTGGGTCAGGGGGCAGTTTGCTTGCTGGGGCTTTAATTGTAGGCCATCCATGGCTGCTATGTTGGTTTCTGTTTGTCTTACTTTGTTGCGGTTCTTCCTCCCACTGGACCTCGATACACAGGAGTCTAATCTAAATGGATGGCCCCAGGAATAAGAGATGCCAGCTGATCTGAGATGCATGGTAACAGGCCTGAAAGCTTTGCGTTTCAGCAGGGTTGAGGCAGCCAGGTCTTGGTATAGAGCAGGTTTCTGGCCCTTGTATTTAAATGTGGGATCGTCTCTAGCAGCACGTAAGATCTGCTCTTTATTGCTGCAAATCATGTACACAAGTTAGGATATAGGCCAGGAGGGGCTGGGCGTGCCTCTGAGGACCCACTCTATGTGTACGATCGAGTTTAATGTGGAAGTCCTTCGACTCCCTGAGAAGCGTGTGGAAAAGGTCTGTCACCATGGGCTCGATGGTTGCATCTTCCGTCCCGGACGCAATACCTTTGCTATGTATGTTGTTGCACCGGGACATATTTTCGAGGTCCTCTGTGTGCGCCTGGAGGTCAAGGTTTGGTTCTCACAGGTGAAGAACCTCTTGTTGCAGGCCCTCTAACTCATTAACCCTGCTGGATTCATCATCTTACAGGGAGTTGACTCTCTCCCCTAGTGAATCTAAGTCCCGGCGCCCCTCCCTGAGGTCTGCTAATAAGTCAAGCTTCATAGAGGTGAGGTCTTCTTGAAGGGAAGCAAAAAGGGATTCCAGAAAGGGGCGGCTGACCGGGTCTCCACGTCCTCAGCTCTCTCCACTTCTGTTGCGGGTTACAGGGGAGGGGGATTCTCAGATTGCGATTGGGTCGTCTTGAGAAGCATGTCCTTTACTGATCTATCCTTCTTTACTCTACCAGAGGCCATATACAGGTTCACACCCCGTCTTGCAGGCAGTAGTCCACCTCATCTTGGTATGCGTGTAGTTAGAAGATTGGCCAAACCACAGGCTCCTTGGTAGCTTATAGCACTCAGCATGTTAGATAGATTGCCCTGGGGGTCGAGGAGCTTGAGTTAGGGGAGCAGCAATGTCCTTCCCAGGGCTTCGGCTCAGTGTGGAATCGCCAGTAATCAAGGGGGGCCTCAGGGGGGATGAGGCGGTCCTCTAGAACATGCGGTGGGGTCCAGGCCTGGGTCTGTCCTCCATCTGCTGCCTCTGCTCTCCGCTATGGCACTCCCCATTTGTTGCGCACACCTAAAGATGTCACGGCCCCCGTAGTTATGGTGGGGGATCCCAGCCCCGCAAGGTGCTCTTGAGTGTAACTTGTCCATGGAAGGACTTCACTTTGAGTTGGGTTGGGGGAGGGCATTGCCGTTACGCTGCAAAGTTTTTCAGGCCGCTGCCATCTCTCTGCTCCTTATTTCAGCCCAGCACAGCCCCTCACCTCCTTGGCCTTGTGTCGCCTGCTTCTCCCGGAATTCACCGAACGAGGCCTCAGCCGTTCCACCGCTCCCCTCAGACGCCAAAGTCCGCTGCACAATCTGCATTCCTCTTCGTCTGTAGGTCTTGTTTTACCCCTGCCCTGTGGCTCCATTGCAGTAAACCCTAACTTTTGACTTTATACCGGTCTTGCGCAACCAAATACCCGTGGTTGGCACCTTGATCTTTTAGGCTCTAGATTTTACTGAAAACTTTTAAAAATAATAACTTCAGTTGTACTGATTGGATTTGTTTTGGTGTAATTACATTTATTAAAATGAATCTAATTTTTCTACATTGGATTGGGATTTTTCTTGTTTCACTTTATTACTGTTTATATGCTGCATAAATACTTTACACTTTGCCTCTAAGTTAAGCCTGACTGCTTTTGTGCCAAGCTCCCAGAAGGTTAAAGCAGATTAATTTAGTAACTTTTAAGGTTTTCTCTGACAGGTATTGTGACTGTTGCTTCCGAAGGGCTCAACTCCCTTCCCCTCAACCAACAACCCAATTTCCCACATCAGCCTTATAACTTTCATTTTGTAGATACGTGACACCAAGATCTGGGATGTGGCTGTGGTCAGTCTCACCAGGAAAAGTGGAGCACCCTCTTTTACAACGCAGGTCAAAACTTCAGAGAAAGTAGTGCCCAGGAGAAGGGACAGGATAGAAAGAAGGCACAGCTGAGAGGAAAGTGGCCAAGAGAGGGAGGGAATAAGAGAAGGCAATACTGAGAACAGAGCAGGCAGGGGGAGGGACAGTGAGAGAGCATGCGCTGCTGCGCGGAGAGGGGCCAATGGCGGAAACGCATTAGAGCAGGAGATTTGTAGGCGAGAGTTTTTGGGGGAGGAGGGAGAGCAAGGACTGCTGAAGAAAGAAGGTCCAGGCCGGGGAATATAAAGAGTGAGAGCAACCACTGCTGGGAAGCAAGGGACTAAGGGGCATATCAGCAACACCCGGCGATAATTATCGCTCAGCGCTCTTAGCGTGACGATAATTATCGCCGGGTAACGTGGATTTTTATCGCTGAGATAGCGTGCTATTAGCAACGCTTATCTCCTCAGCGATAAATGGATGTCAATTTCCAGGCCTGCATGCTTGAGGTGGCCCGGTGGATGGCCAGCAACTGCCTCAGGCTAAACTCTACGAAAACTGAGGTAATGCTGTTTGGAAATAACCCCAGCTTTTGGACTCCCACCTGGTGGCCTCAGGAACTAGGAGCATGTCCCAGCCCAGTAAGTAATGTAAAAAACCTCGGGATGGTGCTGGATGACAAACTCACTATGTCACTACAGATTAAGGCAGTAGCATCTAAAACAGGCTTCATTCTAAGAATGTTGAGAAAGATCCTGTTTTTTCTTCCTCCCGAAAGTCGACAAACGGTGGTCACCGCTCTTGTGTCCTCCAGACTCGACTATTGCAACAGCCTTTATCTGAATATGCAGGAAAATCTGATGCACAGACTGCAATTACTACAAAATGCGGCGGCCAGACTACTGACGGGCATTCCAAAGTTCTCCCCGATTTCCAAGGCTATCCATGATTTGCATTGGTTGCCTATCTACAAGAGAGTTCAATTTAAATCCTTGTGCTTGGTGTTCAAGGCCTTGAAGGGTGATGGCGCAGGATACCTGATTAAGCATCTTACCAGGTATGTTCCGGCCCGGCACCTTCGTTCGGCAGAGGCTGGACTTGTCTCCATTCCTACCATAAAAAAAGTCCGTTGGGGAGGACGCAGGTTCTCCTATGGGGCTGCCAAGCTCTGGAACAAACTTCCTCCCCATTTGAGACTTATGGAGAATCTTCTCCAGTTTAGGAAAGCTCTAAAAACTTGGTTGTTTTGATAACTACGCCAGCTTAATTTTCAGGATTTGTGGACAGCGCCAGGACACCTACTTGGTAATCGCGCGCTTTACAAAACACCATAACATAACATAACATAACATACCATTCAAAAATTGATAACACCAATACCAGTGCATCACTATCCTAAAATCAATATAAAAAACATAATCATTTTATGACAGTTCTTCTCTTCGCCCACATCCGCCCTAAAACTGTTGCTACTGCACAGGTATACAGTATGGAAGGGTCCGATCTCAATAGCCTCAAAGCAATGCAGTGGCTAGATGTGTCCAATTGTCTGCAAATGGGAGACAGCTGTGCAGAGTGTGACTGGAAATAAGCCGGGCATGCAAACAGCACATGTGGCAAAGACTCTTTTTGATCAAGACAGAAAGGGTAATTCCGAGAGACAGATTCCAACCATTTTGCAGTGAATGATTTCAGATGGAGCGTCCCTGCTTTACATTGACTGCGTCTAAAGGCCCCATAATTAAGTCGTAGTACTTCTCTAGGCCATACACCGATTTAAACATAAAAAAATCCCCTGTCAGTGAAGTGCCTGCAACATTTTACTCTTCCCTCTGCAGCATAAATGACCAATACTTTTTTTTAGTGTCTCCTAGGAGGGTATTGGGGTTCAGTAGGGTGGTGCCAAATATCCATAAAGCCTAAAAAAATGATTTTTTTTGGGTTGTGGTCAACCAGAGAATGTTTTGAATTCTATCTAACTTAATGATGACTTGTAAGGCAGCAGCATACTGAGCGAGCTCTGGGGTAGCCCATCATCTTTGTCAGAATAGCTTGGACCATAGGTGGACATTAAGGGCTACTTTTTATCTCCTATTTCCAAAAATAGAAAGTGCAATGGTGAACTTCGTGGAAGGGAGGTCAGGGATCTTAAATTTTTTTCTCCAATTGCTCCAAAACCGAGACGTCACCAAAGCCCCTCAGCTCAGCACCATATAGTGCTGAGCCAAGGGTCTTGGGCTCATACACCTGTGGAGCTGGCACTATTGGCTTAGTAAAAGAAGCCTGGTGTTCTTTCAGGCCGGCACCGATAGTCTGTCTGTGCTTCAAGCAAGCACTATTGATATGTGCACCGTGACATATTGGCTGACAATTTGATCCCTAGGTAATTAAACACATCAACCCTCTCTAGGGCCTTATCGCCTGGCATCAGCTTTTCCTTAACTTTTTTATGGTTGCTAAACAGCATAAATTTTGTTTTGTCTGCGTTGATTTCTAAGCCACAAACTTGACAAAAGGCAGCAAATTTGTTAAGAAGAATGTTCAGGTCACTCAGAGTTTTCAATATTAAAAGAGTATCAAATATAGGGATCTTGGTGTTAGCTATAACAGGGACATCCACTGGGCAGTCAGAAAGATAGCCGCCCAATTCATTTAGATACAAAGTCAAGAGAGTGGGAACTAGTACACACCCTTGCAGAATACCTTTCAGCACTGGGATCTTGTCGATCAGTTGGCCCGGTTACCCCCATCTGATACAGGCAAAGTTATTCTCATGTATCTTAATCAGTATTGACGGAATATTGTGAGGCATACCCATCACCTTCAAAACCTGCCACAGCCTCAAGCATGGAACCAGGTCAAAGACAGATTTGAGATTGACAGAAGAAACAAATAAGTTGCCCTTGCTGATCAGATCAATCTTCCAAAACAATTAGGATAAACTTAAATTCCTGCTGAATCGTAGAGGTTTTAGCTCTGAATCCCACTTGAAGTTGGCTTATAATATCCCAATCTGATATCCACGTTTGATTTCATACCAGAACCAAACGAGAATAGACTTTTTGAACACAACAATAAGACTAATAAACCTATAATTCATATATACTGGTACAACTTCAGCGCCCTGCCAAGATTCTGGAATAGATGTTCATATATACTGGTATAATGTCGCCCTTCATATATACTGGTATAACTTAAGGCACCCAGCCAAGATTCTGGAATAGATGTTTCCCAGAGCAATCACATTTGATAGAGCTACTATATAGTCAACCCAGGCATCAGCATTGTGAGCAAACAAATAAAGAGGAAAGCCAACTGAGCCTGGAGCCCTTCTCCTCGCAAATGTAGACAGTGAGTCTAGAACTTCCTCTCTAGTGAATGGGGGAAGAGGTAACATTCTGGAGGCTACTATTCAACAGAGTAACTTTGGTGACAGGAACTACCTTCTCATAGTACAGTGCAGCAAAATGATTAACCTATTCTGAGGGTGGAACATGGTTTTGAGGTTCTCCCTCCCCCAGGGATTTGTACCACTGGCAACCAAGTGAAGTGCGAACAGCCTCTGGATTAACATGCTTCCGCTAACTCCTGCTATCCATTATTGTCACACTCCTTCTTTGCATTCAATATGCTAAGTTTGTATTACTTTCTGATGGCTTTTTCAACTTGATCGCCCTAGTAGCTAGAGTGCACTTCAGGTGCCCACACTACCTGTTAGACCATCCAGTGTCTTTTATTTGGGGTGCTTCGTCTTAAATCCTAAAATAAGCTGCAATCCTCGCAAAAAGTCTTTTTGCAACACACTAAAGTCTAGCTGGTCTCATTCCTTTTCCATACTTTTTGCAATGGTACTCCGAGTTGCCTGAACATCTTTGTCGATGTTTGACAAGATTTCTGGCTTACCATAACCGGATGCCATTTGAGGTGACATCTCCCAGATATATGTATAACTATTGTATACTTATCAAACAAAGCTAACAGCCTAAGACATAGAGGGTCAGAGTCTCTCTCCACTCTTTCCTACTACCTGTACTACCATGTCACCCACTCTGGACCACAATCTTAAGTCGATGAGGATGTAATCAATTCAGATTTTGGACAAATGTTTGTTAAAAGTGTATGCCCCCTTGGTATCGGAATTAGTACGACCATTAGTAGCCCGACCCCCAATTCAATGGAGAGCTCTATCAACTGAAGGATGGCTTGGGTCCATCTTGTGATTGAATGAGGCTCCAGCTGGGGGATAGCCCAAGATTCTTCCTTCTCAGCAGTGATTTCAATATCATCCATGACTAGGGGCTCAAATTAAGAATTAAGTCCCCTGCAATGATCATATATAAACTTGAACAAGACTTAGCCAGATGAGCCTCTAGGGCTTTAATTGTCACTGAAGTGTGTCTACCCTTAACCACATGTGCACATATGTTGAAGATCATCACATTATGGTCCCTCGCCCTACTTACTTCGATGCCTAGTATGTCAGTACAGTCAATTGTTAATCGGAAAATCTTACAATTTGGTAAGGAATTCACCAATATTGTTAGAACACCCATAGGTATTACAAACTTATTAGGTTTAGCTGAAAAATTGAAAAGACAAGTTGTGAGAAGTTGGCCTGGTATATGCTGTCCACTAATTAAAGTGGGCAACTTGCACTAGTCCAAACAACCTTTATGGTGATGTAAGAGGTCAAAGATGACCTTAGAAAGCTTTCCAAGTAGTAGCTGTGGAGAGCAGCCTTCAGGCTTAGTCTTGAAGGAATGTTAAGCAGCTTATTTTACCAGAATGCAATCTTATAGTATTGGTTAAAGGAAAGGAGAACCACACAGTAGTTATACAAATATGAATGTATTAATATAACACTATCTAATATGACACAGTATCTCCTACATGGAGATAATCACAAAGCACACACTACTTAAGCACAGAAATGACAGTAAATAGCACTAATACACAGTGGGCCCCAGTGGGAAACCAAACCATATACTAAGTGAGTGGTATAAGAACCACAACTCGAGTCAATACAGTGTCGAGAGGATGTAGAATCGCTGGGACCCCAATGAACCACCCAAGGTGAGTAGATAGGGAACCAACTGAGGACGGGTGCAGTGTGGGAACTCTGCCCAATTCTACAGGAAAGTCGCAATTGAAGTTTTAGAGTTTAAGGAGCCTTCCCAGTGGACTTCAAAGAAACCCAGTGGAAGATAGAAGGTTGGAGAGCCACCACACCCGTGGATACCGAGATACCCAAGTTACCCATCCCAGGGAAGCCGGGTGCATAGGTCTGAAGTGGTGTCGGAGACCGCAGTCAAACCCAATGGAGGACTTGGAAGAAGAACTGCTGCTGGAAAGAAGAAAAGTGTCAGTTGGAATCCAAAGGTGGACTCTTGTCGAGAAGTACCTGAAAGCAGAGGGGACAGAGTCTGGGTCACTCACAAGTGACCAGGGGCTTGGTAGACGAATGCTCACCGATGTCTGGTGCTTCAGGTGAGTGGATGGAGTCCTTGACTCTGTAGCTACGGGGACCAGGAGATGTCAAGGACAACCAGGAGCTGGATACGAGCTGTCCTATGAAGGATGTAGATTGCTGAGGGGTCGGTGTCTGGTAGGAGCACCAACAAGCCTTGGTAACGGCAACCCACGCAGAAGGTCAAGGATGGGTGTGGCTCAGACCAGCAAGATCCAGAAGACTCACCACAGCAAGAGGAGTCCTGGCAGGCCTGGGGCAACCAGGGGACCCCAAGAAAAGTTGACCCACAGGTCGACCCAAAGGCCAGAGGCGCAGGAGTCGTGAGAGGACCTCGAGTGTTTCACCAAACAACAGCCCACAGAGCTTTTGGTGTGAGGAGGTCAAAGCTCTTGGCAGGAAATAGTGCCAGAGGTTGGGGCTACTCGGAGCTCAATGTACTTGTTAAAGGAATGCCAACAAGTGCATTCACTTGCAAATGAACACAGTGCACAGTGGTTCGGGTATTGCAGCCCCCATGAGAGATACTAGCCTCAAAATTGGTAAGAGGGCAGCTTGGGCCTCGAGCGACATAGAAACCCACCTCCTGTGTTGCTGGACCCTTCAGAGTAATGGGTGCTTGGGATCAGCAGACTGGTCAGCAGTGATGAGGTGCCTGTGAATGCAGGGGAGTGACTCCTTCACTCCAAGGTAGATGTTTTTGGCTGTCCTTGAAGCTCCACAGGTCCTGCATGTATCCTGTATGGTGCACGGGCACAGACGATGCAGCAGACTGAGTAGGAGACAAAGTCATCCCAAACGAAGTCCAGCGAAGTGCAGAGTGTCCAGATGGTCAAAGTTCAGTGGCTTTTGGTTCAGAATCTTGTCCACATCGAATCAAAGGTCCTACAGCCAGGTAAGCCCTTATGTACCCATGGAAGAGGGTTGGCAAGATTCAGTGGACCCTCCCAGGGGATGGTCCGGACAGTGGGGAGGTTACTCCCATTTCCTTTGTCCAGTTTTGTGCCAGAGTGGAAGCCAACAGTTCCCAGGACTGGTTTGAACTGATCTATGCACAGGGACACCAAATGTGCCCCTCGTGCAGACTTTCAGTCACTGGCAAGCGCACCCACCCAGCCCTAATACACTAAATTGTGTCTGGGAGGTGGTCACACCTCCCTGTGACAGGATGCCTATTGTTCTGCCTTCCTCTGCTCGAGCTTGGCTCAGCAGCAGGAGGGCAGAAATGTGTCTCTGGTCGACAGCAACCATTTTGTGCTGTCCATGACTAAAAGGCGGGTACTGGGAACACCAGGGACCCCACTAAGCTCGCTTCTGAGGGGTGGAATCATACCTCCCATACCGGTTACCTGTGTGGGGGTATGATTCCAACATGTTTGATACCAAACACAATAGGGTTAGTTTCAGCCATTTTAGACTTGGTCATCACGCGGTCGCGTAATGCCCCTCTATATATCGTATATGGCTGCTTCACTGACAACCTGGGAGAATGGACTCCGTAGGCTGCGGGGTGTCCTGCTCATGCAGTGCCACCCTCTCACTTAGAACCAAGCACTCTGCCTTCAGGATTGTAAAGGCCTGCTATAGGGGTGACTGATATGTTTTAAGTGCAGCGACCCTTAGATATAGTAAACCTATGTCTGAAGTAAGTGGTGCATGCACCGACTTACACAGGCTGTGGTGGCAGACCTGTAGTTCCATTTTGCATGGCCTCTCATGGGGGGCATTATACGTGCTTAATGGGAGGCCTCTGGGTTACATGGGTACCATATACTAGGGACTGACAAGGGTACACCAGTATCCAATCTGGAGTGTACCGAAGTACATAACATAACAGTTTAGGGAGAAAGCAGATAGACTGGGGTCCTGATTAGCAGGATCCCAGCTCAGACTAGTCGAAAACCAGCTTAGCACCAGGCACAAAGTGGGGGTACACATGCAGAAGGATCCTACCTTCCTTCACAAGTACCCCACTTTATGTAGAGATTCTATTGGCCAAGTTTCTGGAAGTGGCATATGTCATGCTTGTCGACAAATTCACCCCATGGTGGCTGCATCATCCTGGCTTTGAGGCCAGCCACATTACAAGAAACCACAACGATCAATGGTAAATCATGATTTTTAATGGATCACTTGGGGAGGGGACAAAGTGCCTTTGGATTCAGTTAGTGTGCTATTTGAGATTTCAAGAACTAGAGAATCATTACCAGTACATAATAACCAAGGTATGCCAACATTGTAAATTTGGGAGTGAGTAGATAAGTCATGAGTATTCAAGCTTACCCAGTTAGTATAGATGGTATCTGGGCGTGAAAAACCATCAAACTGAGTATCCAAACTAAACATGGGTGAACAGGGGCCCAAAAGTGTATCATGACGCTTGAGAGCCTCTGAACAGGTCGACTGTAGGTGAAAGATTCAGCACTTCTTGGGGTAGCTCTATATTATTAATACTTGCGGGGGGACTTGAGACAGGGGGGAATCTAGGGGAGTCCAAGATTGTCGTACAAAACCCCCACTAATCTGAACTGTAGCCAGGTCACAATTCCCCATCAGTTGTCAATTGTTATCTTCCAAGCTAGATAGAACCTGAAACCTATTCCCATGTGGCAGCTTAGCTGTGTGATGGTAGTGGCTGTGTGGTTGTATTTCATTGAGTCTCCTGGGTTTTGGGGCTAAACGTTTGTAGCAAATATCCCAATGGAACAACATTTATATGCCCTGGCTGAGCTAGATCTGTGTTTGACTTTTCACTTTACTAAACAGTTTGATTCTGTGCACACACTCATTTACTGTCGAACACACAGCACAGCCTCACTCAACTCCCTAGAGCTCGTCCTTTACCCTGACCAGAAGCAGCTGCTCTAAACAATTCTTGCTCAGGTGGCTTCATGGCACTTCATTCACAGCAGGGACTTTCATGGTATAGCGCTAAAATGGATGCTAAATACACTGATCCAACTTTAGAATTTATTATTTATCTATTGAGTTTTGTATAGCACGAACTAGACCTGAAGGCATCAGAACACTTTACGGAGTTAGCACAGCAGCAATTACACAAGTTACATAAAGGGCAAATGAAAGTACATAGTAACCGTATAAAAAGTAGCATACGATAGACAGCAGGATATGTGAATGATATAGCAGCAATTACACAAAGTACATAAAAAGAGTCAGTAGAAGTACCTAGTAACTGTATAAAGAAGAAGCATATACTAGACAGTAGCATATGCAAATTATATAGTTCTGAGGTAGTTACGGTTGGGTGTTGCGAAGATGGTGAGAATAGAGAAACAGTTTTTGCCAAGGGCAATGGTACTGACATTTCAATGGAGGTTGTGGGGTAGGAGGATCAGGCCAATCTGGTCATTTAGTGGGGAGGGTTTAGGTATTTATTAATAAGAAGAAGTTTAAGTTTCTTCTTGGAGTGAGGAAATTAGTGATTGTCACGTAAATCCTAAGGCAACGAGTTCCAGATTCGGAGAGCGTTGCCAGAGAAGGAGCAGGTGTACTATTTTTCTTTCTTGAATTATGGCGGAATCAGGAATAGACTCTTGGAGCTTCAAAGAGGTCTCTTTTGGCTGGCTTTTGATAGATTGTTTGCAAGGTAAACTGTTTTTTTCATGTAGAGCGCTTTGAGTGTTATTCAAGCACTTTTGAATATACATCTTGACTAGATTGGTAGCCTGTTGAGGTACTGAGAGTGGGAGTGATGTGGTCGAAGCGGCTCTTTCCCAACAGGAGTGTAGATTTCAAAGGGTTAAGTGTGTATTTGAGGTGCCCGTGATCATTGCATGACCATGGTCCAGTTTGGAGAGGACGAAGACTTGTACCACTGTCTTTAGGTCTTCGATGGGGATGAATGTTTTTTTATTTTTTTAAGGTGTTTTAACGTGTAGAAGGCATGTTTAGCTGAGGCATTAATATACTCTTTCGTAGTCAGGTTTTTGACAAGTGTAATCCTCAGAGATTTTACAGAGTTAGAGATGGATAATTTGCAGTTTAATGCAGTGAGGCCGTCAAGCAACAGGGACAGACTTTTTTTTGGGTGGATGCATAGGAGTTCGGTTTTGCAAGGATTAAGCTTACGATGGTTGTTGGACAGCCAGGATTGAACCATGGAGGGAGTGCTGTTTAAATTTTTTTAGCAGATTACATTTTTATGTAGATTTGAGTGTCATATGATAGGCAATTCTGGCTTGTTTCAGGATCATTGCAAGGGGTTTCATTTAGTGGTTGAGTAGGGAAGGAGACCCTTGCGGACCTCCTTGTAATTCTGGTGGTACTTTTGAGATGGAGTGGTTTAATTTGATTAACTATGAGCATTCATTCAGGAAGGAAGCAAACCACTGAAGGACAGTGTCATTGATACCTGCACGTAGTGCGAGGATGTTAAGGAGGATGTCAAGGTTGACAGTGTCAAAGGCCGTTGAGAGGTCCAGGAGGACTTGGACTAAGAGGCAGGCCTGGCTTTCGTCAAGAGATCTGTGTAGGTCATCTACAATGTTCAGTATTGCAGTCTCTGTGCTGCAGCCTTTCCTGAACCCTGATTGGAAGGTGTTGTGTAGGTTGTATTTTTCAAAGTAGTTTTTGAAATGAGCCATCATACATTTTTCCATGATTTGGCCAGGAGGGGGAGGTTGGTTGGGAGAATTACTGTGCAGCATGAAACGGGACACCTGGATGACCTTATTACAGTTCCTCATGACTTGAAGACACATCCTTTGCAGGCGTGATCTACTGAGAGTGGTTGGCAGCGCCTTGGGCTTGCCTGTTGCATGACAAAATGTTGCTTTAATGGACATGCTGTAAAGGCTCTTTTCTGTGCCCGTGCTGGACGAGAGCCAGTTGCTTTAGTACGTACTCTAGCACATGCCTGGCAGGCTTCAAAGCACTCACATATTCTTTTTATTTTTTGTGGCTCTATAAGCTAAAAAAATGGGCCAACTTTGATATAAAGTTATAAATGGGTAGTAACATTGCAAAAATGCAGAACAAAATGGGGTTTAAAAGTTAATAAATACAAACATAACAGAAAAAAAAGTACCTGGCAGACACTTCCAAGGGTTAATGCACTTTGCTAATGTCAGGCTAGGGTGAGGATACACACATACTTGCACCGCCCCACAGAATCGGCGATTTAAACACACACACACACACGCACACACCCACACACTCACACACACACTCCCCCCCATGACCTATCCACCACCACTTACCGGCTCGGTGAGGAGGGATGATATGGTGATGGCTGCTCACAGCAGGTCACCGTCATGCTCTAATCAGTGGAGGCCAGGCAGGCAGGTGCCAGTGCCTACAGTTCTGCTTGGCCTACCGTGCTTGCTCTCTGCAATGCTGCCACTGCCATGCTCATGCCGCTGAGCAATTAGAGTGGTAGCAGTTTTTATACAGTGTCAGTGCAGAGCAGCACATGCGCACTGAGTTTTGACAGTGACTGCAGTTTTTGGTGGGGCCAGGCCACAAGCATGTAAAGACAGTATTATACACCGCTTCAACTGGTTTCAGTTCAGTGCAAACTGATACAAACAGTATGCTAAGCACTTTTAAATTGCGCCACGACATTCTAAAGTTTGTACATAACTTTGCCAGCCTGCTCCCTCCCAGCACAGCCATCAGCTGTCCTCCATAACAATTTACCAATGGAATTAGAAAATGATGATGTTCCTTGGTGAAAGGCAGGTATGCACTGCTGACTTTACTATTGTGATGCAGTCATCATTTCTGGATCTGGGTAGGTCAGCCATACCAGGCAGACATCAAAAGGAGAACAGATACATTCATTTTTAATAATTACTGGGCCCAATGCCCAGGGACGGAGAATTCAGTAGACATGGCCCTGTGAAATAAGTGCTGATGCTGAGCACTGGAAACCACTGACACAAAATAAGCATTGGTTTGGACCCAGGTGCTACTTTTTTCTCAGTCATATTAACAATAGCAGTGGTAACCTTTTCCCAATATTCATTATGGGAGGGCAGGATCAAGTAAGATGTAGCAAGTCCTTTTCCTCTGCAGCATTATGGGTGCAGCACAAGTCAGTCTGAAGGCCTCTTTGCATGAAGCTGTAAGGTGTGTGCTAAATTCAGTGAAGACATTTTTAATGAATGAGACACAGACTGCTACAGGGTTAGAGGGTTCAATGATGGAATATCGAGGCACAAAATACCGATACACAAATATATTCAAAAATGAATCTTGTGAACAAAAATATGGCCTTTCTATACTTATCTAACAAAACAACAATTATGAAGAACAAAAATATTGCTGTTAACAATAGTTTTTTTAAAATATTGAATACAAAAATATAAATTGCAAAAATATTGTTCCCTATAAACAAACATATAAATTGTCGAAAATATCGCATCACACAATGACAACAGCAATATTGCTAAAATAAGTACATTTTTAATGACTCATCATAAAAATAATGACATTATACATTAAAGAAAAAATTAAACCAAACAATAAACAACATATACACATATTTTAACAGTCCTTAGTATTGCATCACTCAACAATAATCCACAAGTCTCCTCTGCTGTTCAATAGTTTATTCAGGATATACACGAATATCCCAACATGTTTCTGAGACATCAGTCTCCTTGCTCACAGGTCAGGAAGCAGACACCATGCTTGCCATTTATACCTTTCACTGATTTGCAATTCAGAGAGAGAGAGGACACAGTGCTCATAATACATTAGAGAGGGTCTGCAAGCATGGGCACCATTTCCACATAAGAGTGATCAAAGCCATAACACAATGAAAAGAATGCAAGCTACCCATTGAGTTTCGATTAGAAAATAAATGTCGTACCATTTTGAGTGACATCTCACAATAAATACTATAAATGCAAATTAATCACTTATCAATCTTGTGGTATGAAGAAACGGCAACTCCTAATTCATGCTGACATGTCTGGTGGCATCTGCCTACTGCACTTGCTCATAATTTCATGAGACCTAATGCCCATTGCGTGAACCATTTAGCTATTCACATAGGCATTATTTTTACCCAAAAGCTTTTAATCCCTCCTGTCCCTTGTGTTTAAAACTGGACGTGATTCTGACCTTTCATGTACATAGGGTATGAAACTTAACACGCTAGGCAAAGGAGTCTCAGAAGCTATGAGGAGCTATGGAATGCCGCCCCAGTGGTTGTGCATCAACTTCCAATTTTCCAGCCCAACATTTGGTATGCAGTTATAACTAAAGAATTACACTTTTGTCTTGTTTGGAGTGATCTAATTGCGGATTTAAGACACAGTTAAAATCCCCTTTAATAATCAAAGGTATATGTGCAAATCTGGTCAGGATGACAGTGAGATGGGCCAAGAAGGCTTGCTGTGCTACATCCGGCGCATACATACGGGCTAATAAAGGGGGCCTGCCATCTAACTGTCACTCCACCAGAACATTTCGCACTTCAGGGTCTATTTCCATGGCCATGCATCGAAAGGGAAATACAGGCCAGACCCATATAAAAAGCCTGAATTTCAAGTGCTGTAACATTGACCACACCAACGTTCCTGGACACGTGCTCCTCCTGCATTATGGGTTTCTTGGAGAAAAGCTATCTGGGCTTCATGCCTTCCAATATATTTTTGGACTGTGTGACGCTTGTTTGCTGTCCCCATACTTTGGACATTCCACGTTAAGATATGCAGCCTGGCCATAACACAATGTGTAGGCAAGGGAGGGGAGACACCCACCAGTGGAGGGAGGGGCCCCTCAAAATTCTGGTGGGTGGTAGCATGTGAGACAGGCAATACTCAGGCTGGGCAAATGCATATTATGTGACCTTGCAAACAAGTAAACTAGAACCACTTACTCCCAGCCCAGGGGGGTCAAGAAAACTCCAACTGTCCAAACAATTAACAAACTGACCCACAGGTGGGATTATCCCACTGGCATATTTTAATGCAAAACTACGCCTAAGGAGAGGGTCTGGGGGGCGGTTGGCATCCGTCACCACATACAGTAAGTCCGAAAATCAGTTCACCATCAAGGTGGGTCACTGACCCATTGCGGTTTAGTGATAGTCAGGAATATAAGAATCTGCTCACCCAGTCCCAGGCATCAGCTGTCTCAGTGAAGAAATAGCTGGTGTTGTTCACCATTATCTTCAATTTTGCTGGGGAGAGTAGCGAGTAAGTCAGTCCTGCCTGCCTCAAGCTTTTCTTTACTCCCAGGAAGGAGGCCCTACGTCACTAGTTGGCCAGAGTGTAATTTGGGAATAAGAATATACACACATTGTCATAGAGCATTGGCTCTGTGGTCCCACTGCTCCTGGATTGGCCTTTATATCCCTTTAGTTCTGAGGACTGGCGACCACTGGTCTGGGAACAGCTCATGGTGGCAGTCACCGCGCGGGCACTTGATGGGTGCTCCACAAGGCCCAGATCTCTGTACTGGGGTGAATGTATGACATTGTTCTGCACTCTCTCCATCCATTGTTATTTTTGCATTTGTCACCCCGAGTGGGACGGGCATGTCCAGATGTGTGTCCCGTGCTCTCTATGCCACTGGAGACTAGCTACTTTGGCTGATGAGGGGTGAAACCCCTAAACTGGTCCAAGAATGCTTGGTTCCAGTCCAGGGAGGACCTGGCCTGGCAGGTTTAGCTGGACTGTTCCCATTGGGCGCAGGGTGAAGACTTGTTTGCTTATGGCTGAATTCAAACCGGAATGGCATGTGGAGCCAGAAAACGATGGATTGAGGCCCAGATCTCTGTACTAGGGTGAATGTATGACATTGTTCTGCATTCAATCCATCAATTGTTCTTTTTACATTTGCCACAAGGTATTGAGCTTATAGTTTCATGGGCACCCTGTTTGCGCCAGCCATGTTCCACAAAATAGCACATGGTTGGACCCTTCCTCTCCTGGGAATGCCTGCGAAATTGCAAATGAGAGAACACCCTCTGATGATAGCACTGGCGCTATATGTGCACCAGCGCTATCTGTAGTACATAAGGGGCTGCACACTTGTCTGTTGCCCTTTCTGTAAGGCAAAAGTGCCCTGGCGCAAACACACGTTGCTACCCCAGGGCACTTTGTATAATATGGCCCTAGGAATAATTTGTTTTTCTAAGTAAAATCAATGACATAGGTACACGTGGCAACTGTGGGTGCATAAGGTGGAAGCATATTTCACAGAATTTCAATTTAAATTGTATTGCAGTCGATTTATCAGTCTTGTCAAGAAAATGTCTATAAATGATAAAGGAAAAATGTAGTGTATGACATGCAAAATGTATAACATAAATGGAAATTATATTTTCAGATTACAGCATAAAAATTATTGCATGACACAGCTTTTATGTTTGAGAATGTATGGAGGAAGGTGACATGAAACTGGTGTTTTGGATATGAAGTAAGGTGGTGAGGCATTGTTTTCCTGACCTGTCATTTGGATCGTGTTTTTCCAGAAACCTGGGGCAATAATCCCTTCTCTCTTCAATCTGCACTCATCTTTCAGCTGCAGACCAGTATTCAATACCTGTATAGAACGTGTATCTAATTGGGTACTTATTCATGGCAACGAGTTAGTTGTACTTCCAGGTTATAGGGCACAGAGTAACAGAAGGGGAGTTTACAGAAACGTTTGGGGCAAAATTTAACTTGCTTGAGTGTATTGCCTGCATTCCTGAGGCTGGAGGGTGCAGACCCACAAAATGGAACGTGGGAGGATGGAGACTGGGATACCCTTGGAAATTTTATGAGAACCTTTTACCAAGGGGTTGCTCTTCCTGGATACTACTATTTGATAGTTAGTAGGGAAGAAGTCTGCCCGGAGATTATATTGTTAAAGGTGAGGATGTTTCAAGGCTCGGCCTGCCTTTTTGTATGTCCTTATTGCTATGTCAGAAAAGTGCATGATGGATGCCCATAACTACGTGTTGTGAGAGATATTACCTTTCAGAAAGGCTTGACCATGTGGTATCTGCAGTTTTGCCTGCACTACAGCCAAAGAAGACATCAAAAAAGGAACACCTCAAACCAGTGGGTAGTACATCCACGTCCTGTCTGGAAAATGAGTATAATGGTTGTGTCCAAATAACGTTTATGCAGTTTCCAGTTCCTCTTGACCATGAAAGAGAATGTTTTGCAGGGTACTCACACAGGTACTGTGATGCAGTGCTGGTATCTGCATGTCAGCCAGTCTCGCAGAGGTGAGTGTATATCACCCAAAGTCTTTAATACTAGATGGAGAAGCTGTGGTTCTGCCTAGCACCAAGAAGACTGAATGACTGCTCAGGGAGGGAAGGAGAGAGCCTAGGCCTAGCCATACTGGAGGAGAGGCTGTCCAGGAGGAGAAGACCATCTATGTTCCCAGCTGTGGAGTGTCCAAAAGAGGCCGAATGACACTGGAAGCCAAGCCTGTACTTTCTGAAGTTGTGTGATGTCAACCGTTTCCCTGTGCGATTAATGTGTGAAATCACATCAAGAAACTACAAGACAGCCAACAGTGTGCTATACAGCACTCTTGCAGCGTTCTTGAGGTGCGTGTCCAGGTGCTGCTGAATTTGTGGTACATCCTATGAGAGCCATCATCGCTGCTGTAGTGATACATGGAGTCTGAAACTGCTAAAGCCATATATTCACCAACCCGAGTTATCATGCTGTTCATTTGAGTGGCCTTATGGATGTGTGAGTCCGGGGGCGTGGTAAAGACCACCAACATGATGGCTGCATCTTAGTGAGGCTCAGGATCCGGCGGTCTCGGATATGCTGCTCGCCACTGCGTTATACTAACGCTGGTGTCCCCACTGCATACTGGGAGTGTTGTGGTTTGAGGAGACGCAGGGGCGATGCCCTCATGCACCACTGTTATCTGAAGCTGAGGGGAATCAGGAGTGTTGCGGTGCCACCGACATTGCCTCAGAGGCCCTGCTGCAACAGGCCGAGATCGCTCGATCTTGTGGGTTGCCAACCCGCCCCCTTCCTCCTCCTCCATGTGTGGGCTATGGAGCGGTTGGCTCCTTCAGACTTGGCCCACGGCCCTGCTCCTGATCCCAGAGCTGTGAGGCAGAGAGCTGCTGGGAGTCTGTAGTGTGGGTGAAGTGCGGCCTGGGCGGCTGTCTGAGTGCCGCAGGCTGCATCTCCCCTTTGCGGCTGCCTGCACAGCGTGGCTGGTGCCCTGCACATGCCCTTATACAACGCTCATGGGAGGCTGCTGCGGGTAAAGAACGGTAAGTCCAGTCTGTGAGCTTTGACCTTGTTTAACGAAGCCAAACTCCTGGCACATGTGGAGCTGTGAAAAAGGGAGGTGCTGCGCTCACTCGTCTACTTGGCAGCCCCCCCAGAGACAGTAGCCTAAATCATCTGCTCCATAGCAGGGAGTGCTTGAGATATAGACCATCGTCTGGACACCGGCCGGTATGGGGCTATGAAGAGACAGGGAATGCTGAGTACATTGCCCCCCACTGGCCCGGACTCCCCACTGTTTGCATATTGATCCTCTGGTCTTATGTGAGCGGATTCTGGGAGCTGATCTGCCACACTGCCTACTTACACCCAGAATTGGGGAGCTGGGGATAGAATCCCTGCCTACTGACACACTGCGTGACAGCAGTTGTGACCCACTGACATCTCTACGCACATAGACACAACACTGGGGGCCCCACATGTGACACTTCATGCAACCCGCCTTGCTAGATTTTGGAGATTCCCCCATATTAGGGGGACCCACCCTGGATGGTAGCTCCCCGCGCATCAAGAAACTCCACGATGTTGACTAAAGCCTGTACAACAATTGTGGGGCAGGCCTAGCTGGGGGGAGGATTGAAGATGCTGAGTGCACGCCCTCTTCCTGTACCCCGGGTGTTCGCTTACTGAAGACATGACATGAGTCGTTCGGACCGCGCTGGTCACCGCGGCTACCAGTCAGATTCAGAAGAGCCCTCGGGACGAGGTGGTGCCGCAGCTCCCCTATGCGACATCTCGGCTGTGATGGTCAAACTCAAGGCGTGCTTCAGAGCCATGGAGGCATGCTTCGATAGACTAACTGGCCACATGGACAGTCTGTGCGAGCGGATGGACAGACAGTTAGCCCGGATTGGCGGCGCTGAAGAAAGGATCTCCTGGAGGATAACTCTGTGACAACGCAGAAGCGCATGGATAAAATGGAGCACCTTTTAAAACAAGTGGCAATCAAGAACGAGGACCTCGATGCCAGATCTCGTAGGAATAACATTCGTATCTCAGGAATTGTAGGAAATAACGACATGGGGCGTCCTGAGAACTTTGTTGAACAATTGCTACTGGCCCACTTTGACTGCCCTAGTTTCTCCAATACTTCTGCAATCCAACGTGCACACTGCTCATTTGGCTCCCGACCTCTGGAAGGCGCTCCACCACGATTTCTTATAGCCTGTCTGCTCAATTATAGGGACA
This sequence comes from Triturus cristatus, assembly GCF_964204655.1. Classification (NCBI taxonomy): domain Eukaryota; kingdom Metazoa; phylum Chordata; class Amphibia; order Caudata; family Salamandridae; genus Triturus; species Triturus cristatus. Next base: position 888,555,843 of record NC_140594.1, read on the forward strand.
GAGAAACAGCGCTGCGGTTGGCCCAGGAAAAGGTTCCCCTTCAATGCCAAGGTTGGAATATCCCCATCTTCCCTGATTTCACCCCAACAGTTCAGGAAGCTCAGCGGAAATACCCCTTTAGACGCCAAGGCCTATTACAAAACTATCCATGCTGGATCTCCATAGAATGACCATGCTCCCCCAGATGCTAATGGGACACGGGGTCACAGGAGCCCGCCCACCACATCTCGAAATGAGAAAGGGGGGGTGGTTAGCTGCTGGGTCTGATGTCTGATACCCTTGCCTCCTTGCTTGTATATTCATCAGCAAATGACTCATATTGAATATCTCCTCGCTTGCGTATCCGAATTCATGTTGGCAAGCACCACATTCCAGCTTTGGCTCTTTACTTTGTAGGGACCGCCGGGGACCGAGTTGCTCCCATGCCCCCATGGTGCACACCATTTTCGATTGTTGTAGTTTATGTTTTTCTTTCTTTCTTGAGGGACTAAATGGGATTCACAGGATAATGTTGGATCTAGTGTGGGTGAGGGGTGGCACTCTACTGTGGGACTCTTTTACTAGAGTTGAAATGTTTTTGATGTTGCACATCACATCTTAGCATTCAACACCTACACTGTTGTATGGCACAAGGCCCTTGTTCTGATGTATGATCACTTCATACTAACTCCACAACATGGTCACATCCATCGACCTAGGTGTAGTTACCTGGAATCTACGCGGTATTAACAATCCCCGCAAAGGGAAACAGGTACTGACATATCTTAATAGATATTCCGATAAAATTGTTTTTCTTCAGGAGACCTATTTCTCCCCATGTGCTGACCATACATTTTCTAGGAACTGGGGTACACATCGATATTTCTCATGTTACAGTTCCTACTCGCGGGTACCTGTATCTTAATTCATAAAACTGTACCTTTTCTTTATCACTCCCACTACACAGACATGGCAGGCCGATATCTGCTAGTACATTGAACGCTGGGAGACAAAAGTACATTATTAGTCAATATATATGCCCCTAACATTGATGACCCTGATTTTTTAAACCTCTTTTCCCGACAGGACAGATTTGTGGTGTACCATTTTATTATTGGTGGGGATCTTAATTTACCACTTTGTTTGCACACCGATTCCGCTAGCACGCTCCCGTTTGACAAACCTAGGGCCCGAGACTTATATGCTGCATGATGCATAGCGTACTGCTCACCCTTTGCAATCCAGACACACCTTCTGTTCAGCGCCCCATTCCGTCTGGACTCAATTAGGCCCTTAGCTATTGTCGGCCACATCTCACTAGTGGATATCCGAGGTAACAGTGCTCCCTAGAACACTCTCAGATGACAATCCAGTATAATTGAAACTTCAGATTACATATGGAAGTGGCCTTGAGTTCAGCTGGTGTTTCAACAGCGATTCTCCCTGGAACCAAGTGTTCCGTAGTGAGATTCATAAGTCCATTCTTTAATATTTTTAGCACAATGCAGGAACTGTGCCCTCACAGGTGACCTTGTGGGAGGCTTTTAAGGCCTTCAGCAGAGGAATGTGTATCTCCAAGCTGATGGGTATTCTTAGAGATATCTGCACGCAATTAATCTGGATTGAAACAAAACTGCAGGAGCTAGAGCATAGCGAGGAGACTGATCGAGCGCCTGGACTGACTCGATGGGCAGAACTACTGCCCGAATATCGCGAGTTGGCAGAACGGGAAACCGCATATCAGAGTAAACACTCCCAAGCTCGTCACTATTGTGAGGGCAAGCGACCTGGCCGCACCCTTGCTCGCATTCTACGCCCCAACATATCAGTTAATTATGTCGCAGAACTCAGAACAGAGAATGGAGGGGCCATTATGAGCAGAGAACGTATCATGGCCACTCTCTGTACTTACTACCAAAAATTGTATTCTTCTCAGGTAACTAACTAAGGACTCTGAGACACTATCAGCATACCTAGCGGATGCTGCCATGGTATGGCTTGAGGATGGTCAGAGGCAATTCCTCACTGAGCCACTCACCCTAGAGGATGGCTCAAAAGCGCCTGGCGTCGACGGACTAACAGGGGGGCATTTTATAAATTGTATAAGCAACAACTTGCACCAAGATTGTTGGCATTATACAATAAGGCCATGCAGGTTGGCACTTTACCCCCCACGCCCGAGAGGCAGTCCTCACCTTGTTGCTGAAACGCAGTAAAGATCCTGGTAATTGTGTGTCACATCGCCCACTATCTCTGTTAAAGTGAAATAATAACATTTTGGCCAGGGTGCTAGCAACCCGAATAGCCTTGCTAATGGAGCAGCTCGTCTCCTCGGCACAGTATGGGTTTGTTCCACACCAGTCCACCTCCTTGAATCTCCGTACTGCTTTTGCCATGCTTAATAAAATTTCTCCCGCCATGCCCGCTGTAGTGGCATTTCTCGATGCAGAGAAGGCCTTCGACTCCCTCGAGTGGCCTTTTCTCTGGGCCGTGCAAGGCAAACTGGGCTTTACCCCCAGTTCATATCACTAATTATGCTACTATATTCCAATCCGATGGCCCACATTAGAGTGAACGGTGCTATATCAGATGCGTTCCTGATTCTGCGTTGTACTCGGCAAGGGTGCTCATTATCCCCTTTTTATTTATAATGGCAATGGATCCTCTAGTCCAGGTGATGCAGGAGCACCACTTGTATCGCAGGTTCCAACTCACCCATGGGCCTTTACTAATATCACTGTATGCAGACGGCATTTTACTGTTCATCTGCAACCCCCACCTCAATCTCCCCCTTCTTAAGAAGGAGATAGTCAGATTCAGTGTCTTCTCAGGCCTCCGTATAAATTGGGCAAAATCAGAGCTGTTCCCGTTAACGGACGCATCATCTCCTACCCAGGCTGAGCTCCCCTTTAAATGGGCACCTGATGGAACTAACTACTCGGTCATCCACATCCATAGAGAAAAGGAGCAGGTACTTCAATGAAATTACAGGCTAGCTCTGTCAGAGCTCAATGCACAGGTGGAGCATTGGATAAAACTCCCTTTGTCAATAGCTGGGTGAGTTGCAATTATAAAAATAGTCGTCCTGCCTTGCTTTCTATAGCTCTTCACTAACATCCCTATTCCCTTAATACAGTACTTTTTCAACACACTAAGAGGAACCCTTTTGTTATTGATATGAGTGGGAACCTGTCCCCGTATTTGTTGGGACACACTTACACTTCCCTTATGAGCGCGGGGGCCTATGTGCCCCTGACCTACATTTATATTATGTTAGCAGCTCAGTGCCATTACACATACCGTTAAAACCATCCTGACACTCGAATACCCTATTGACGCCCTGAAAAAGTGGTTCTTGAAAGAATCAGGCACACTCAGATTCTACCCAAGGGAATCCCACTCGACGATATGGACATACAAACGGTGTCCTTTACCTGTTGGGCATGGTGCCGTATGAGCGGCACATTGGAAGGTGGCCCCCTCCATTCCAACGCCATCCCGCTGCATGACAACCCTTGGCTCCCTTTCGCTAGGGAGAAAATAGTCCAAGGCACCCTTCATAGGTATGACCTCCCCACTATGGGGGACTTGTTCCCTGATGGGCATGTTACTCCCCTTTTGGAGGGACCATGGGATAGGGACAGTCCATACATGGACCAATTTATTTTCAGGAGACTGCGCAACAAGTTACGATCGCTTCACCCTTCCAATCCACTCCCTACCGACGATTTTGCCCCACTGACAATCTTGACTACAGAGGGAGGACGCATGATTATTAGACTATATAGATCTAGTCTTGAACTAAAACCCGACACTACCAATAGAGTGCGTAAGGTTTGGGCGACAGAACTCTGGATGAAAATCAATGACAAAATGTGGGCATACTGCTGCACACAGATGCAGCGCATTTCTATCTATCAACGCCGCAAATTGTTACACTTTACATTTTTACATCGATATTATATATCCCCATCCGATATTGCTAAGTTTGACTATATCAGATCTGATGCCTGTGCTAAGTGCCAAGATGCAGAAGCTGACTACGCACACCTCGCCTGGACCGGCTATGTAGTACATGCTTACTGGGTGACGGTGTTCGAACGGATCTCAGCTATGACGGGTGCAGGGCTTGCACCTTGTCCACTAATGGCATTATTGGGATATACCCTCAAGGTGCCACGCAGCGCCCATAGGTTGGTGTCCATGGCGCTGCTACTGGCTAAAAGAGAGGTAGCACTGCGATGGGGTAGTGCTTGTCCCACCACAGCTTCGGGATGGCTGGAGAGTATGTGTCATTGCTAGAAAGTAGGGGAGGATTATGCACTGATGCAACCCCTGATCTCACATCCCAAAAACGTCTGGGCCCCTTTCCAGGCCTACCTGTCATCTATAGAGTAGAATGAAATACAGCTCAGCATTCACGTCACTTTATACATGTCTCTGCGTTATCTGATGCCGAGAGTATCCCAATGACTAGTGCTATCCGGCTGAAGCATAGTCAATACTGTGAAATATTTGTAAATGGAATGTAACATGTCCAAATGGAATGTTACATGTTCAAATAGGATGGTCGAACTTTATTTTTTCATCTATCATTTGACAAGTGTGATGTGCATACATTGTTGATGTTAATTTGAAATGCTCAATAAAAAATAGAAAAAAAGGATGTGTGAGTCTGCCACCCACTGTACAAACTCAACTCAACTCTACGCTACTCTACTGTACAGCACTGTCCTCCAGTCTACACCAGTGTATACCACAGTAGTTTATTCTACACCACTGACTGTACACCACTCTGACATTCTATGCCCTATACTCTACCAAAGATTACTCCACTGTATGCTACTCCACCGTACAACCCTGTACTACAGTGTATGTCATTGTAGAGCACTGTAGTCCACTGTATGCCACTCTTTCACACTCTACTCCACTCTGCTTCACTCCCTCTAGACCACTCCGCCCCATTTATTCCATGATTTTCTATGACCCACTACTCCACTGTACTCAACTACTCACCTCTATGCCACTACATTCCACTCTATGCCGCTCGTCTCTAAGACATTCTATGGAACTCCACTGTACCACACTCCGCCACACTGTACTTTACTCAACATCACTTTACCTTACAAGACTGTACTAAACTCTATGCCACTCCTCCATATGACAGTTTCCTAGACTATATGACATGCCACACCACTCCACTCTATGACACTTTACTCCCCTCTATGCTATGTCACTCCACTGTACTCGATGGCACTGTACTGTATGACATGGCACTCAACTCTACTTCACTCTACGCTATGCCTCTCCACTAGACTCCACTGTACAACACTTTATCCCATTCAGTGCTACTGTAGGACACACCGCTCAATGCTGATTCACTCTACAATGCTCTACCCTACTCTATACAACTCCACTCTACAACACTCTACTACATTCTATGCCAGTGTACAACACTATACTACATTGTATGCCCCTACGCACCACTGTACAACACTTTACTCCACTGTGTTCTACTGTACGACACTCTACTCTATGCCAGTCTACAACACACTAAGATAAACTACGCAACTCCCTCTAGGCCACTCCACCCCACTTTACTCCACTCTCCCCAATGACACACTACTTCATTCCACTATGTCACACTACTCCCATCTACTCCACTTCACTCTACTCTACTGTATGCCACTGCAATCTACTCCACTCTATAAAACTCCACTCGACCACACTATACTACACTCTACAGTGTACTGTACGCCGCTCCACACTACTCCCCGCTATGATACTCTACTCCACTGAATGACACTCTGTGCCCCTTCACTCTACCATACATAACTCCACTCTATAGCATTCCACTGTACACTAGTGCAATCCAGTCTATTTCTTTAACATCCACACATATGTATGTGTGTTTTTATATACAAATATATTTATATATAGTGTTAAATATTTGTGTAATTTATTTGCTGTACATTATATTAATTTTATACATTATATAATTTACTACTCTAAAATGTATATATATCACAACATTGATATTTTTGGATGATATTAATGTCTACATTTTTTGTTGATATTTTTGCAATCTTCATTAGTATAGGAACACAATATTGTGGCAAACAATATTTTTAACACAATATTTTTGTTAACAATATTGTTTACCACAATAATGTGTCATTTGAACCCACTTACAGGGATGTGGCCCAATGGCCCTCAGATAGGGGCCTGAGATGGTGAATACTTAGGTCTTCCTATTGAGTGCTAAATTCCATTTGATGTGTCTTGAAGCTCATTTGAGGTTGAGGTAGTTTGTTTATCAGGGCTATTGAAGGGTCCTTTTGGTAATCTGCATGTCATGATATTGCGTAAACTAAGGCTCTGGTTTAGATCTACAAGGTTTGTTTTCATCACAACAGATGCAACAAGTAAACTTAGTTCAATGCACCAGTGCTTGAATGCGAAAGACAGGTTGTAGCCCTCCACAACCCAATACATTGTTGAAGTTTCTAACAGTTAGCAGCATCTGGTGCCAACATACAGTGGTGTGGCAGCGCGGGGCAAATAATAATAAAAAGCACTAATCTGTTACTTCAGCTGCAGATCCCACTGCCTGCCGCCGCAGGTACTCCACTGTTCCGGAAGTCCCTAGGCCAGCACAGGCTCCCAGACTCTCTACCCAATCCAGAAGCTGCTCTCATGCTGTGAGCGAAGTGCCTGGATTGGTCTGAGTGGCCTGGTTAGGGGCTCACTAGACTGGGAGCCTGTGTAATTTCATAACCAAGCTGTACAATACAGCTGGGTTGGAGAAATCTAAGTGCGTATGTCTGTTTGGCTGGCCTAATATGGTAGGCCAAAACTGACATGAAACTTACAAGTGACCTCCACTCCTACCAGTCCCTGTGCTGTCAAGAAAGGATTACCTGGGCATGCCTTAGACTCGGCAGCATTGGCTGCCAGTGAAAACTAAAATGATAATAAAATTGTTTCATTTTTTATTCTGCAGTGGGGCGATTCTCCTCCGCTATTACAGAGGAGCCGCCACTGCCAACAGTCCCCAAACAGGGATTCAGAGACGCAGTACTAATTTGAGAGCCCAGTGTTGTTGTTTCCAATATCACACACAATCACTCCACTAAGAAAAATGCTTTTATGGGATCACTAACAGAATATCGGAAAAAAATATTGTGTGGACAGAATCTCATGTAAAAAATATGAAGGACCAAACTATTGAGAAGGTAAATGGAAATAGGTAAGTATAGAATTACTATTCTTAACTCCATGTCTACGTACTTTGATGATATATGCGATTGTAAAGGTACATATATGTGGAGTTATATATAGTTAAACTTTGCTTACCTATAGAAACCTTTTGTCATGATATTTTTGTCCTCAATATTCTTGATAGGAAGGTAAATAGAGAGGGACCTGTGTAAGACTAAAAAGTCAAAAAAATCTCCTTTTGGGACTTCAATCAACCACAACTTAGTTTCTACAAACATTTTTTCAAACATTCACCGCAATGGACTCAGACATAATTCCTTAAATACCCCAACACTGATCAAGTCAAATACAACAAAAAGTACCAGATCGTTCAGATTTTTAATTCCAAATGTTTACACATTACATTTAGGGCAACAAATAAAATGTACAAAAGCTAAATAAAAGTGAACCAAATCACTTGAAATCATCAATTAAAAACAAATATATTACATAAAAAATTACCAAAATTCATACACAATAGAAAGATTTTTTCAAAAAGAGGGCGCGCACACAAGAATATTATATCTGTCTTTGTATCATGCTCAATTGTGTGAATCGAAGAATGGGACACCTGACTGTTCAAAAGATCATCATCTATTTTATCCATGTGTTCATCTGATTTAGCATAACCTAAGCGTCAATGTGTTTTGGTGGTTAACACAGTCTTTGACCACCTTCTTAAGGACCACACGATATCTCCCATACATGATTACACATATTAAAATACACCAAATGAAAGTGAGAGTTTTTCGTGTTCATTTGGCTCAATTGTCATTTGCATCCAATCTCTTGGGTTAAGCCCAAATCTTAATGAAAGGATCCATGGAGTCACAAGTGGGCCCAATTGCTTACTTTCTTGATAGATTACCCACCTAGTTGAGCTGTAAGGCTGCTGAGATATACAGTTCCTCACTGGGGAAATATAGCCCTTCCTTATGCCAATAGGACCTGTTTTTTCAATTCACAGGCTCTAGGTTCCTAGTGCCTCAGGGATTCTGTGCTGCATGTATACGTTCACATGTCATTACAGGATTTTCTATGAAGATTCTTGACACAATATTTTGTCCCAATGTAATTTTATTTCCCACATTCTGTCTAAATCCCTATTATGATTAAAAAAGGGTTTATTTCAACAGGTTCAATCTGTTGCCTAGCACATGTAAAATAGGCACACAGAATATTATTACACTATTTATGCAGCACTTCAAACAGTAATAAAGTGAAAACAAAACACAAGAAGAATCCCACACCAATCTCGAAAAGTAGATTAAACTTTAGGAAAAACAACAAAAATCAGATAAGCAGAACCAGAAATATGCAATTTTAAAGGTTTTGAAGAAAAGTAGCTCTTAGAAGGAAGAAGCACTAATTGCGTTTAACCAGTCATGTAGGATGGGATCCAAGTCACAAAGGCCGACTACGATGGAGCGTGAGTCGGATACAGGACTGACTCTAGTCCGTAGTTATAAAGTATCTTGTGTCCTGGGCATAGAGATGACAAGTGCTTGCATTGGCCTGTGTGGTGTGATTGTCAAGAAGAAGTCGACGAGCACTTGAGATACTGCATCAAGATGCGCTGTGTTCCATTGTGTCAGTTCTGTTGAAGCCACCAAACAGAGCTGTGATGCGGGCAACGAGATGCTTTACATCGAGGTCAATGAAGCCGCTAGTGTTGTGAGTACTTGCGTTGAGATGCGTCACGCTGAGTCGAGATGCATCTAGCTGGGCCAATTGTTTTTTTTTTAAATACATTTTTTATTTGCATTTGTAACACAAAAAAAGAAAAACAATAACATTCAGCAAGGCAATAAGTAAACAATATGCGGTCTACAGGTCATAGTTGTTATGACCTGCCATATCATATACAGCACATGTCGGACAAAGTCAATAGCAGTACATTACACTATTACGATATTGGTCAACAAACAGTGTCCCATGTTCAGATTATGGGTTAGTAATATGCATTGGGATCTCGGACACTTGCGCCGGAGAGGGCATAAGTACCGAGTGTGCACGTTAAAAGTCATCTAAGTCCACAGTATTTAGCCAGTCTACAAATGGCTCCCAAAAACCCGGGGGTGAGATCTCGCTGGCAGCTGTTCCCAATATGTCTCCAATTGCGCTTTACAATGTGTAACACTAGTTACCCAATTTTTTGTGGTCTGCAGTCGAGATGCTCTCCAATGAATGGCTACTTGGCGTTTTGCTATGATTAGCAACATCGCAGTTAGCCTCTTGCGTTTGGGTGGAATATCAGTGCTGTCTCCCAGCAATGCTGCCAGCGGCGTGCAAGGTTGCTTATGTCCAGTAACGGCCTGTATGCACTGCAATGTGCGTGGCCAGAAATTGGCAACCGGCCGGCAATGCCATGCCACGTGCAGGAAATTGGCTTGTATGTCCCCACATCGCCAGCAGCGATCATCAGAGCTCAAGCCCATTCGGTGCAGTTGCGTCAGAGTCCAATAAAGGCGATGTATATATTTAAAGTGGATTAATATTAGCCTATAATTAGAGGACAACAGTCTCAACTGTCCACAGATCGACTTCCATTGGTATGACAGAAATGCTCATTCCCGTCTCTGTATCCCATCCTGCTTTAGCCTCAGGGATGATTAGTGGGGATTTGATCTGCATAGTATTATATATGCGGATGATCAGCTTGCGGCTGTGTTCAATCGCAAGTACGTTTTCCAGTGCGGTCAGTGTCGGGGGGGATGTGGGAATGTGTTGAACCTACTCCTGCAGGAAGAGCGCAGCTGGTAATATAGGAGCATGTCCGCTGCTGTGGGGGGAATCTGTCTGCACATCTGTTCCATCGTCAAGAAGGTGTTTGCGGGAAATAAGTCCTTGCCTTTGCATACTTTAAGCTGTGTTGCTCTCTCTCGTGCCCTGCGATCTCCCAGTGGGGGTATCTGTGGATGACTCGCTACCTGCATCGAGGGGGCGTATAGTGTGTCTAGCTTTGTTTTTTTGCGCAGTCATACCCAGGCCCAGCGTAGCACCTCCACTGTGTTAACCTCATCTCGTGGTCTTTTAAATGCTTGAAAAATGGCAGTGGCCAATGGCAGTGGTGCTGCTCTATCCATTTCTATAGCTACATGTGGCTGAAAGGGTGCAGGGTGTACCCAATAGTCTAGGAAGTGCGCCTGTGCGCTATAAGTATACAGTACAAAATCCAGTGCAGCTAGTCCCCCTTGGGATTGGGGTAGGGTAACTATCTCCCACGCTATCCTGGGTTGTTTCCCGGCCCATACTAGTTCGATCATAAGGGAACGCAGTGTTTTGAAGAAGTCTGTCGTTAGTGAGATGGGGATGTTAACAAAAAGGTATAGTAGCTTGGGCAGTATGATCATTTTGGCCAGTGCAACGCGTCCTATCAGTGAGAGGGGTCGTGTCTTCCATCGGTGTACCCTCTCCGTGATCCAGTCAATTGTCCTGCCATAGTTTTCGGACCACAGCTCAGTCAGATCATTACTGAGCCAAATACCCAGATACAGCGTTGGTCCTGTCGCCCAGGTGATGGGGTACTCCATCTTGAAGGGGCGAGTACCGAAGGTTAAGGGGAAGATGATAGACTTGCTTCATTGTATGCGCAGCCAGGAGAGTTCCCCGTAACAGATCAGTTCCCTCGTAATGGGTGCCCGATTTTCCCTGGGGTCGGTCATATAAAGTATGATGTCGTCGGCATATAGGGAGATCGACAGGCCGCGTGATGTAAACCCTATGCTGCGGTGTGTGTGGTGTTGTCGAATACGGGCTGTCAGTGGCTTAGTGGCGATGGCAAAAAGAAGGGGCGAAAGGGGGCAGCCCTGTCTTGCCACCCTGGTTATGTGGAAGAGTTCAGAGACCAGTCTGTTCACCCATACGCGCGCTGTGGGATTTGTGAAAATTATTGTATCTGTTCAATGAAGATGGGGCTGAGACCTATTCGGTTTAGCAGCGGAAAAAGGAAGCTCCACTACAGGGAGTCGAATCGAGCAGGGCCGCAATTGCTGGGACGTGCAGTGCTAAATAGTGCATTAAAGCAAATATTGTCCGGAGGTTGTGGGATGTAGACCGTCCCGGTATGAAACTAGATTGGTCTGGTAAAATTATTCGGGTAAGTAAAGGTTGCATTCGGGTGGCTAAAAGTTTTGCGAATATTTTTACATCTATATTTATTAATGAAATCGGGCAATAGGAGTGAAAGTGGGTGGGGTCTTTTTCTGGTTTTAAAATCATTATGATAAGAGCTTCTCTCATCGAAGGGGGCAAATAGCCCACTTCCATAGCTTCATGGTATACCGCCAGAAGGCGAGGAGCTAGAATCTCCGCGTACTCCTTATAGAATTGGGCTGTGAAGCCGTCAGGGCCAGGGGCTTTATCTGCTGGCATTCCACCTATGGTCTGTTTGATATCCTCTACTGTAAAAGGCATCTCCATGTACTCTCGGTGGGCTCTTTCAAACCACATCAGTGCTATGGAGTCAAAATATTCATTCAGTAAGGCCTCTGTCAGGCCGATATCGGATTTATACAATTGCGCGTAGAAACTACGCATTGTAGCAAGGATAGCTGGTGGAGAGCGGACCAGTTCCCCTTCGCGTTAGATAATTCTGTTATGATTGGGGAGCCCCTGAGTTTACGTAGGAGATTGGCCAGTGTCTTGCTCGGTCTGTCCTCTTCTCCTGCTGTGGCCTGTTTTTGTAGGAATTTGAGTTCCCATTCAGCCTTCTCCTGCTAGGACGTGAGCGTGCTGCGTATCTTAGCCAATATAAAGGGTGTTGGTGTTGTGCAATATAGTACTTCTAGGTCGTGCAATTCCTTTTCAATACGGTTTAAACTATTTCTTATATCTCGGAGGACCCCAGATTGCCCTGCTATACAATGTCCCCGGATCACCACTTTAAACGCTTCCCATAAAATTGCACTCTGTCTTCAACGAGCCGGAGTTGTGTTCAAAATACTCTTGGATGTGTGTTTGAATACTCTCGCGGAATGCTGAATCTAATAGGGCATTAAAAGGGAGGCGCCACGAGGATGGCAGTTGATAAGACTGCGGGATCTGAAGTGCTAAAGCGACAGGGGCGTGATCCGACAGTGTTTTTGCATGGTGGTTAACATCTTGCACCCATACCTGTAGGTCTCTGGTTAATAGCCAAAAATCTATTCTGGACCAGGCTTGTCGGTGGTGCGTAATGCAGGTACTCAATGTGGGGTGGAGTGCCCGCCAGGGGTCAGATAGGTCATAATCTTGAATTATACTGTGTAATGTTGCTGTCACGTGGGGGTGATGGGCGCGCACTGTTCCTTCCCTATCCATGTAAGGGAGAGCGTGATGTTGAAGTCCCTGCCCCATAGTAGCGCGGCGTCTCCCATAGACTGCATCTTGTGCCAGAGGTGTTGAAAAAAAGTGAGATTGTCTATATTAGGCCCATAGATGTTAGCTATAATCAGCGGACGGTGATATAGTGTACCTTTTAAGAGGAGAAATCGCCCCTCTGGATCTTTAATCGATTGGTGTGTCTGCCAGGGGACCCCTTTACGAATAAGAGTTGCCACCCTTCTGGAATAGTTAGAGTAGCCCGCACTATGGATTTCGCTCGAGCGAGCAGCGGATAGTCTTGTGCCTGTCATCTCTAGGAGGTGAGTCTCCTGTAGGAGGCTAATATCTACTTGGTGTCTAGATAGGTAAGATTACACAAGCCTGGACTTTCGGTGGTCGTTTAGACCCTGCACATTCCAAGTAAGGCAAGTGAGTTTAGACAGGCGGCTGTGATGGCAACTCTAACGCTGAAGCAAGTGTGTCCCTGTCTGGTTCCTTCCCTCACTTTGTCCTCGTTCTCGCATGAAGTCTACTTTGCATTGTATGTGTAAGTCTGCATAATGCTGTGACTAGTCGTAGCTGACTGTGGGTGAAATCATACAGGTCCATGACTGTATGGTCTTGCATCAAACAACAACAAACTGCAACTCCCCCCCGGGGGTTGCCTGCTAACAGCCCTGTCGCTCTTGGACAGGGTGGCAAAGTGTATATGGGCAGCTCTGGCATACATAGTTATCAACAGTGGCCTCCCCGGTACTGTAACATGCATTTCCTCATGTTTTACACATCATCAGTCATTGTCACTCATCTGATTGCTAGGATCATGTGAAGCCTCCATCTCCTGCTGTCGGTGCTTCTTGGTGTTCTGTTTCACGAACTTCAAGGCAGCGCTAGCATCTGTGAAAAGCAGATGCTTTCCTCCGGTTTGGACTCGCAATTTGGCCAGGTACATCATGGCGTATTTCGTACCAGTCTGTTGGAGCAGTTTTTTGGCTGGTGTGAATTCTCGCCTCGCAGTTTGGACTGCTTGGGTAAAGTCCGGGTATAGCGCAATCCTGTTTCCTTGATATTGAACGTCCCCTTTATCTCTGGCGGCTCTCAAAATGGTGTCTCTGTTCCTGTAGTTAAGCAGGCGAGCAATGATCGGTCTCGGGGGGCTCCCGGGCTGGTCTGGGGCCCAAGGTTCGATGCGCTCGCTCTACCAGGAACATCGGGGTGAGGTTGGCCGCACACAGGTCTCGGAGCAGGTCTTCTACATATCGTCCCATATTTTGGATGTTGTCAATTCCGGAATCCCCGTGATACGGATGTTGTTCCTTCTAGACCTCACCTCCAAATCTTCGTTGTGGACCCAGATCACTTCAAGGACTCTCTCCATGTGGAGTATACTTCCCCATGACGTTTCCTGACGATCACCCGGGTCCGAGACTCGCTGTTCCAGCGTGTCTATCCGACTTTCCTGCTTGTCGATCTTTTGGGACATGTGGTCCATTCGTTCTGCCATGTTGTCTAATTTGGTGTCAATGGTTTTCAAGCTGCCACGCACCTCGCGCAGCATTGCTCCGATGTCATTGTCTGGGTCTGAGTCCATTTTGGTCTCGGGGACTACTGTGAGCGAAGCAGTGAGAGGTTCTTGAAGACATGTTGACCGTTTCTCAAAGGTGAGTTTCGATTGCTTGTTCTCGGCCTTCCCCATAATGATAGTCGGTTCTTCTACCCCCGCAGTTCTTGGCATTGCGGGGGCTATGCTTTTTTCCCACTACTTGTGATGTGGGCTGGTCTTAAGTGTGGATAAGTTACACTGTATTCTGAGGCTTTAGTGTCCCACCGCTGGTAGTGTAGCCACTGTTTATTTCAGTTCGAGTAGGTTGGCCTGATTATCAGAGGGAGGCCCGTCGTAACATCAGGCCGGGGCCAAACAAGGGTTGCTGGTATTGCTGCTGTCTCTGGAAAGCTAGCAGGTGACGCGCCGCTGATTTTGCTGCTGGTTATCCACAGTTAGTATCAGCGCTGTTCTGGCTTTCTCCACGGGCGGCTTTTCGTGTAGTTTGTGTGGCCGGTTGTGTGCCCTTCACCGGCTCATCCCTTGCCTAGCTGCTGCTGAGCTAATACTCTTACAGGGAATTTCGCCTTTGTTTGCTCCGTTCATCTCATGATCGATGCTGTGGTACAATTGGGTGAGCCAAAAGCAGTGAGTCATTTTAGGGTCTCCGCTTATTACGTTTCTTGCTCCCTGTATGTGGGTATCGGGAGGAGGTTCCCTACCCTCCTGTCACGCCTGTCTCTGTTATTTTGAGTTAGCCAGGCTAGGCCAGCTCTACCTCACAACATTCGCCCTCGTGGGACATCAGGATGCGGCGGTTGGGTAGTCCTTCTCCGATACCAGAGGTCCGCGGGAACAGATTCTGCCTGGGGTGAGCACAGGAGGGAGTAGAGCGGGGGTTCTGCGGGCTCTTGGTAGGCGGCGGTCCGGGGACCACGTTAGCGCTGGTGCCATTCTAGCGCATTGTCTCAGCGGGGCTGTTCTCTGCGGCGGCGATCCTCCATTGACACGCTAGCCCCGAGCCACCGGCCCCCGCCACACGCACCAGCCCGCTTCTACCTTCCTCAGGCTGATGTTTAGCTAGCTGACTGCGGCGGGAGGGGGGGACAGAGATGTGTCAGCCAGCGAGACTCACATCGGTTGATGTGCAATGACGGTGTCCTCAGCTCCCACATGTATTCATGTACGTCTCCGGCTGCAGGGGGCCGCCATAATGGGTCATGTCTCACTACAGCTCGCCTCCCCCGACCCTCCACTGCCGCCACGTTCTGTTCAGTCCACGCCCGAGCTGTGCTCCCGAAGTGGGCGGTTTGATCGGCAGTGCCGCGGGGGGTCTCAGTTGCATGTTGCCGGTGATTGCTCCTGCTGTGGGCCTCCACTGTGCTTGCAGGGCCCTGTGTAGGCCTCTCGTGTCTCCGCCGGCTCTGCCACTCTCCGCTGGATTTCACCACCCGGAGCCCCACAAACTGCTACATGGGGGTAAGTCTTGTAGTTCTTCCAGTTTTTGAGCACAGATCGTATGCCAGGCCTTGGATAATATGTGGATTATGAGCTCTGCCGGCAGAGCCACCTTATTATGCGGCCATCATGCTGCTCGGCTTGGCCACGCCGCCAGCTGGGCCAATTGTTGGCATCAATATGTGGTGCGCTGGGTTGGTGCTAGTGAAGCCGCCAAACAGAAGCTACGATGCTCAATCCATTAGGTACTCAAAGCATTTGCATTTGGGATTGGTCTCTATTAAGTCCTTTTTGATGGGCCCTATAAACAGGTGAACAGTCTGTTCACTACCAGGCTACTGCTAGACCACCGCTTGAGCAAAGACCGCTGATCAGCTCAGGGGTTGGAACCGCAAAGTAATGGCTGGATGCAATTAAAAGAAAATATCAAGCACTTTCGGCTGCACATGAATGAATCAGTTACTTCATGATAAAAGCAACACGCGAGAATATGCAAGATAAGTAATCCAAACATTGAAAAGACGATGCCCTGAATGCTATAACTGATGTATTCTGAGGTTAATTTGAACGCCCCTGGCTTGTAATTGTACAAGATGAGGATAGCTTCCTGGAGAGTGGAAGTGTATTACCTGCATCCGGATAGCTGGAGAGAGGATACTCAGACACTGAGGTGAGAAAGAAGAGATCAGGCTACATTTAGAAATTCCGAGAGGCTTTTTGTTCATCAAGGAGTTACAGAATACTCCTCCCAGCAAAGTCGCCTGGTGGATGGCTGTGACAAGGGTTGAGACACCAACCTCTTTACTAAAGAGTTATAACTTCTAGGACAGACCTGTTGACAGCCTGTCCCAAATCGCTGCATCAGGAAGATCCCAAACCACATTTTGACCACGGTGTGGGTGCTGAAGCTCAGAGTCACCTCCAATGTTTCCTATAATGAGAAAGGTCATCCTACACAAAGGCTGCCTCTCCACAGTAGTCTGAGAACAATATAATGTGTCATCCCGCCAACATAAAAACCATAGAAAATTATGTCCTGGTAAATTTTAATCCAAGATACATAGGGGATAACAAATATTTCAGCTCATTGGGGACATTATATTTGGTATCACCTAAAGGAACCAGATGTGACAGCTTGTGGAATGATATTAAAAGTGCTAAACTATACTGTAATCTGCTGTCAAATAAAAGTCAATTTGAACTTGTCAGTGTTGAAATGGTAACCCTTGAAAAAGAGGGTATACAAAATATAACAGCAATGCTTGAGCCATAATAGTTGGTATCCCCATAGAAGGAGAGAATGAAAAACAAAAGGAAGGGTGCATAGTAACAGAAAACAGTGTCTTCAACCTACCAACATTAGGCCATGACAAATTGTATCCAGGCTAGTTTTAACCCTTAGAAAAATAGGCGATGTAAAATATTATACTACTATGAGGCATTAAATTTGGTATCCACTAAAGGAACCAGATACGAAAGCTTGTGAAATAAAAAGTGTGAAAAATGTTGTAATCTTCTATAAAAATGCAACTTGAATTGGTCAGCTGCTAATAGGTAACCGTTGAAAAGTAGGGGATTCCAGACATTACAGCAATGCCGGATCCGTAATATGTGGTATCACCATAGTAAAAGATGTTGGAAAAGATGTTGGAAAACACAGGGCAGGGTGCTATTTGGCAGAAAAGTACTGTGTTCACCCAGCCAACAGAAGGCCATGTCAAACTGAAACCGGGTACGCTCTAACCCGAGGAACATAGGGGATACCAAATGGTATAGTGCTTATGATGCAATATATTTTGTATCCCCTAAAGAAACCAGATGTAAAAGCTTGCAGAATGAAATCACAAATGTGAAAATGTACTCTAGTCTGCTATCAAATAAAGGCAACTTCAAGTGGCAAATGGCTAAATGGTCCCCATGAAACGTAAAGGACATGAGATATTACAGCAATGCGTGAGCCACAATATTTGGTATTCCCATAGTAAATGATGTTGGAAAGCAAAAGTAAGGGTGCTATTTGGCATCGAAATACTGTGCTCAACATCCAACATAAGACCATGTACAATTTAATCCTGGTAAGTTCTAACCCAAGAAACATAGGCGATACCAAATATTATAGGCCATTATATATGGTATCCCCTAAGGGAACCAGATGTACAATCTTGTGAAATGATGTCAAAAATGTGAAAAGATACTGTAGTCTGTTATCAAAGAAAAGACAACTTCAAGTGGTCAATGGCTAAAAGGTAACCCATGAAACGCAGGGGATCCGAGATATTACAGCAATGCATGAGCCATAGTATTTGGTATCCCCATTATAAACGATGTTGGAAAGCAAAAGGAAGGGTGCTCTTTCCTATAGAAATACTGGGCTCATCCATCCAACATAAGACCATGCCAAAATGAATACTGGTAAATTCTAACCCCAGAAACACAGGGGATACCAAATATTAAAGATGGTAAAAGCCATTATATTTGGCATCCCCTAAGGGAACTAGATCTGAACTCTTGTGGAATGAAGTAAAAACATTGGAAAAGCTACTTTCGTCTGCTATCAAATAAAAGGCAACGTCATCTGTTGAATGGCTAATGGGTAACCTATGAAAGTTAGGGGATACAAGATATTACAGCAATGCGTGAGCCATAATATTTAGTATCCCCATTGTAAACAGTGTTGGAAAGCAAAAGCAAGGGTTATAATTAGCATAGAAATACTGTGCTCACCCATCCAACATAAGACCATGTCAAACGGATTCCTGGTAAGTTCTAATCAAAGAAACACAGGGGATACCAGATATTATAGCCGGTATAGGCCATTATATATGGTATCCCCTAAGTAAATCGGATCTAAAATCTTGTGGAATGATGTAAAAAATGTGAAAAGATACTGAAGTCTGCTATCAAATAAAAGGCAACTTCAACTGGTCAATGGCTAAAGGGTAACACATGGAACACAGGGGATACGAGATATTACAGCAATGCGCGAGTCATAATATTTGGTATCCCTATTGAAATTGACATTGGAAAGCAAAAGGAAGGGTGCTATTTGGCATAGAAATACTGTGCCCACCCATAGCACAAAATACCATGTCAAATTGAATACTGGTAAGTTGTAACCCCAGAAACAGAGGGGATACCAAATAATATAGCCGGCATAGGCCATTATATATGGTATCCCCATAGAGAACCTGACATACAATCTTGTTGAATAACGTAAAAAAGAAAAGACAACTTTAAGTGGTCAATGGCTAAAAGGTAACCCATGAAACATAGGGGATACAAGATATTACAGCAATGCGTGAGGCATAATATTTGGTATCCCCATTGTAAACGATGTTGGAAGCAAAAGGAAGGGTACTCTTTGCCATAGAAATACTGGGCTCATCCATCCAAAATAAGACCATGTCAAATGATATACTGGTAAGTTCTAACCCAAGATACACAGGGTATACTGAATATTATAGCTGGTATGGGTCAATACATATGGTATCCCCTAAGAGAACCTGACGTACAATCTTGTGGAATAATGTAAAAAATTTGAAAAGATACTGTAGTCTGTTATCAAAGAAAAGACAACTTCAAGTGGTCAATGGCTAAAGAGTAACCCATTAAACATAGGGGATAAGATATATTACAGCAATGCGTGAGCCATAATATTTGGCATCCCGATAGTTAACAGTGTTGGACAGCACAAGGAAGGTCGCTATTTGACAAGGAAATACTGTGCTCACCCATCCAACATAAGTCCATATCAATTCGAATACTGGTAAGTTCTAACACCAGAAACACAGAGGATACCAGATATTATAGCTGGTAAAGACCATTATATAAGGTATTCCCTAAGGGAACCGGATGTAAAATCTTGTGGGATTCATGTAAGAAATCGGAAAAGATACTGTAATCTGCTTTACAATAAAAGGCAACTTTAACTGGTGAATGGCTAAAGGGTAACCAATGAAACTTAGGGAATACGAGATATTACAACAATTCGTGAGTCATAAGATTTAGTATATCCATGGTTAACGATGTTGTAAAGCAAAAGGAACCACTATTTAGCACAGAAGTACTGTGCTCACCCATCCAACATAAGGCTATATCAATTTGAATGCTGGTAAGTTCTAACCCCAGAAACAGGGGATACCAGATATTATAGCCGGTATAAGCCATTATATATGGTATCCCCTAAGGGAACTGGACATACAATCTTGTGGAATGATGTAAAAAATGTGAAAAGATACTGTAGTCTGCCATAAAATAAAAGACAACTTCAAGTTGCCAATGGCTAAAGGGCACACCATGAAACGTAGGGGATACCAGTTATTACAGCAATGCGTGAGCCATAATATTTGGTGTCCCCTTAGTAAACGATGTTGGAAAGCAAAAAGAAGGCCGCTATTTGGCACAAAAGTACTGTGCTCACCCACCCAACATAATACCATATCAATTTGAATACTGGTAAGTTCTAACCCCAGAAACACAGGGGATACCAGATATTATAGCCGGTATAGGCTATTATATAGGGTATCCTCTAAGGGAACGGACATACAATCTTGTGGAACAATGTGAAAGATGTGAAAAGTTACTGTAGTCTGCTATCAAATAAAAGACAACTTCAAGTGGCCAATGGCTAAAGGGTAACCCATGAAACGTAGGGGATACAAGATAGTACAGCAATGCTTGAGCCATAATATTTGGTACCCCCATAGTAAACGATGTTGGAAAACAAAAGGAAGGGTTATAATCAGCACAGAAATACTGTGCTCACCAATCCAACATAAGAGCATGTCAAAGTTCTAACCCAAGATACACAGGGGATACCAAATAAAATAGGCGGTATAAGCCATTATATATGGTATCCCCTAAGGGAACTGGACATACAATTTTGTGGAATGAAGTAAAAAATTTGAAAAGATACTGTAGTCTGCCATCAAATAAAAGACAACTTCAAGTTGCCAATGGCTAAAGGGCACACCATGACACGTGGGGGGTACGAGGTATTAGAGCAATGCTTGAGCCATAATATTTGGTATCCCCATAGTAAACGATGTTGGAAAACAAAAGGAAGGCCGCTATTTGGCATAGAAGTACTGTGCTCACCCACCCAACATAAGACCATATCAATTTGAATACTGGTAAGTTCTAACCCCAGAAACACAGGGGATACCAGATATTATAGCCGTTATAGGCTATTATATATGGTATCCTCTAAGGGAACCGGACATACAATCTTGTGGAACAATGTGAAAGATGTGAAAAGTTACTGTAGTCTGCTATCAAATAAAAGACAACTTCAAGTGGCCAATGGCTAAAGGGTAACCCATGAAACGCAGGGGATACGCGATAGTACAGCAATGCTTGAGCCATAATATTTGGTACCCCCATAGTAAACGATGTTGGAAAACAAAAGGAAGGGTTATAATCAGCACAGAAATACTGTGCTCACCCATCCAACATAAGAGCATGTCAAAGTGAGTCCTGTTAAGTTCTAACCCAAGATACACAGGGGATACCAAATAAAATAGGCGGTATAAGCCATTATATATGGTATCCCCTAAGGGAACTGGACATACAATCTTGTGGAATGAAGTAAAAAATTTGAAAAGATACTGTAGTCTGCCATCAAATAAAAGACAACTTCAAGTTGCCAATGGCTAAAGGGCACACCATGACACGTGGGGGGTACGAGGCATTAGAGCAATGCTTGAGCCATAATATTTGGTATCCCCATAGTAAACGATGTTGGAAAACAAAAGAAAGGCCGCTATTTGGCATAGAAGTACTGTGCTCACCCACCCAACATAAGACCATATCAATTTGAATACTGGTAATTTCTAACCCCAGAAACACAAAGGATACCAGATATTACAGCCGGTATAGGCCATTATATATGGTATCCTCTAAGGGAATCTGACATACAATCATGTGGAAAAATGTGAAAGATGTGAAAAGTTACTGTAGTCTGCTATCTAGTGAAAGGCGACTTCAAGTGGTCAATGACTAAAGGGTAACCCATGAAATGTAGGGGGTACAAGATATCACAGCAATGCGTGAGCCATAATATTTCATATCCCCTAAGGGAACTGGATGTAAAATCTTGAGAAATGATGTAAAAAATGTGAAAAGATGCTGTCGTCTGCTATCAAATAAAAAACAACTTCAAGTGGCCAATGGCTAAAGGGTATCCCATGAAACGTAGGGGATACGAGATATTACAGCAATGGGTGAGCCATAATATTTGGTATCCCCATAGTAAACGATGTTGGAAAACAAAAGGAAGAGTTATAATCAGCACAGAAATACTGTGCTCATCCATCCATTCATAAGGGCATGTCAAATTGAGTCCTGTTAAGTTCTAACCCAAGAGACACAGGGTATACCAAATAAAATAGGCGGTATAAGCCATTATATATGGTATGCCCTAAGGGAACTGGACATACAATCTTGTGGAATGATGTAAAAAATGTGAAAAGATACTGTAGTCTGCCATCAAATAAAAGACAACTTCAAGTTGCCAATGGCTAAAGGGCACAGCATGAAACGTGGGGGGTACGAGGTATTAGAACAATGCTTGAGCCATAATATTTGGTATCCCCATAGTAAACGATGTTGGAAAACAAAATGAAGGCCGCTATTTGGCATAGAAGTACTGTGCTCACCCACCCAACATAAGACCATATCAATTTGAGTACTGGTAAGATGTAACCCCAGAAACACAAGGGATACCAGATATTATAGCCGGTATAGGCAATTATATATGGTATCCTCTAAGGGAACCTAACATACAATTGTGTGGAAAAATGTGAAAGATGTGAAAAGTTACTGTAATCTGCTATCTAGTGAAAGGCGACTTCAAGTGGTCAATGGCTAAAGGGGTAACCCATAAAATGTAGGGGATACAAGATATTACAGCAATGCGTGAGCCATAATATTTAGTATCCCCTAAGGGAACAGGATGTAAAATCTTGTGAAATGATGTAAAAAATGTGAAAAGATGCTGTAGTCTGCTATCAAATAAAAAACAACTTCAAGTGGCCAATGGCTAAAGGATTTCCCATGAAATGTAGGGGATACGAGTTATTACAGCAATGCATGAGCCATAATATTTGGTATCCCCTTAGTAAACGATGTTGGAAAGCAAAAGGAAGGCCGCTATTTGGCATAGAAGTACTGTGCTCACCCACCCAACATAAGACCATATCAGTTTGAATACTGGTAAGTTCTAACCCCAGAAACACAGGGGATACCAGATATTATAGCCGGTATAGGCCATTATATATGGTATCCTCTAAGGGAACCGGACATACAATCTTGTGGAAGAATGAAAAAGATGTGAAAAGTTACTGTAGTCTGCTAGCAAATGAAAGGTGACTGCAAGTGGTCAATGGCTAAAGGGTAACCCATCAACCGTAGGGGATACGAGTTATTACAGCAATGGGTGAGCCATAATATTTGGTATCCACATAGTAAACGATGTTGGAAAGCAAAAGGAAGGCTGCTGTTCGGCACAACAGTACTGTGCTCACCCATCCAACATAAGACCATGTCAATTTGAATACTGGTAAGTTCTAACCCAAGAAACACAGGGGATACCAAATATTATAGGCGGTATGGGCCATTATATATGGTATCCCCTAAGGGAACCGGACGTACAATCTTGTGGAATGATGTAAAAAAATTGAAAAGATACAGTTGTCTGCTATCAAATAAGAGACAACTTCAAGTGGCTGATGGCTAAAGGGTAACCCATGAAACGTAGGGGATACGAGTTACTACAGCAATGCGTAAGCCATAATATTTGGTATCCCCTTAGTAAACGATGTTGGAACGCAAAAGGAAGGGCGCTATTTGGCATAGAAGTACTGTGCTCACCCATACAACAAAGGACCATGTCAATTTGAATACTGGTAAGTTCTAACCCAAGAAACACAGGGGATACCAAATATTATAGGCGGTATGGGCCATTATAATGGTATCCCCTAAGGGAACCACACGTACAATCTTGTGGAATGATATAAAAGAATTAAAAGATACTGTTGTCTGCTATCAAATAAGAGACAACTTCAACTGGCCGATGGCTAAAGGCTAACCCATGAAACATAGGGGATACAAGTTATTACAGCAATGCGTGAGCCTTAATATTTGGTATCCCCTAAGGGAACCGGATGTAAAATCTTGTGGAATGATGTAAAAAATTTGAAAAGATGCTGTAGGCTGCTATCAAATAAAAGACAACTTCCTGTGGCCAATGGCTAAAGGGTAACCCATGTAACGTAGGGGATACGAGATAGTACAGCAATGCTTGAGCCATAATATTTGGTATCCCCATAGTAAACGATGTTGGAAAGCAAAAGGAAGACCGCTATTTGGCACAGAAGTACTGTGCTCACCCACCCAACATAAGACTATGTCAAATTGAATCCTGGTAAGTACTAACGCAAGAAACACCGGGAATACCAAATATTATAGGCGGTATGGGCCATTATAATGGTATCCCCTAAGGGAACCAGACGTACAATCTTGTGGAATGATATAAAAAATTTGAAAAGATACTGTTGTCTGCTATCAAATAAGAGACAACTTCAAGTGGCCGATGGCTAAAGGCTATCCCATGAAACGTAGGGGATACAAGTTATTACAGCAATGCGTGAGCCATAATATTTGGTATCTCCTTAGTAAACGATGTTGGAAAGCAAAAGGAAGGCCGCTATTTGGCATAGAAGTACTGTGCTCACCCACCCAACATAAGACCATATCAATTTGAGTACTGGTAAGTTCTAACCCCAGAAACACAGGGGATACCATATATTATAGCCGGTATAGGCCATTATATATAGTATCCTCTAAGGGAACCGGACATACAATCTTGTGGAACAATGTGAAAGATGTGAAAAGTTACTGTAGTCTGCTATCAAGCAAAAGGCGACTTCAAGTGGTCAATGGCTAAAGGGTAACCCATGAAACATAGGGGATACAAGATATTACAGCAATGTGTGAGCCCTAATATTTAGTATCCCCTAAGGCAGTGCTTTCCAAACTTTTCATGTTGGTGACATACTTTTTAGACATGCATCATTTCGCGACACGGTAATTGAGTTTTACTAGCAAAATATATGATTTGTAAAATAATAACATATATATATTTCCAAGACTGCTGGCATTTAGGAGTAACAATATGTAAATATGTGCAAGAATTAAAACAATTTTAATATAACCAGCAGCACTCACTATTTTAATGAGAAGTATGAGGTTGATAGTGAGAATGTGGAGCTGCAGGAGCCACGTCACTGGCAATGCTGCTGTCACCTCCCTCCTGTGTAAGCTTGAATAGGTCTGCGGGAGGCGGCAACAGCGAGCGCTGCAGGATCCCCAAGCATGTGAAGCTTCGTCACTGGTGATGCTGCTTAGTCCCTCCCTGCGTATGCTTGGAAGGGTCTGCGGGGACAGGACTACAGTCTACAGGGGTGGCAGCAGCGAGAGCCGCCGCGTCTTTACTCACCGCCAGAGGTTCCACAGGTCTGCGCGAGGGCAGCAGCAGTGAGTGCCGGATGGCCGCTGGCGATGGTGCTGCTGGCCTCCCCCTGGCCTAGATTGAACGGGACTATGGGGGTGGCGAAGAGCACTGTACTACAGGAGCCACCGGGAGTCTTCTCACCGCCACTGCTGGATGCTTCAACGGGTCTGCTGGAGGGTGGCAGCGAGCAGCAGCGATGCTCCGACTCCAATTGTGGCTCGCTGCCAACAGCCGACACACTAACGTGTTGCAACACACCATTTGGAAAGCACTGCCCTAAGGTAACCAGATATAAATTCTTGTGGAATGATGTAAAACATCTGAAAAGATACTGTAGCCTGCTATCAAATAAAAGACAACTTCAGGTGGTCAATGGCTAAAGCGTAACCCATGAAACGTATGAGGATACGAGATATTACAGCAATGTGTGAGCCATAATATTTGGTATCCCCATACTAAACGATGTTGGAAAGCAGAAGGAAGGGTCATTTTTGGCATAGAAATACTGTGCTCACCCATCCAACATAAGACCATGTCAAATTGAATACTGGTATCTTCTAACCCAAGAAACACAGGGGATACCAAATATAATAGCCGGTATAGGCCACAAGAGATGATATCATCTAAGGGAACCGTACGCACAATCTTGTGGAATGATGTACAAAATATGAAAAGATACTGTTGTCTGCTATCAAATAAAAGACCACTTCCGGTGGTCAATGGCTAAAGTGTAACTCATGAAACATAGGGGATATGGGATATTACTGCAATGCATGAGTCATACAATATGGTATTCCCATGCTAAACGATGTTAGAAAACAAAAGGAAGGGTGTTATTTGGCATATAAATACTGTGCTCACCCATCCAACGTAAGACCATATCTAATTGAATCCTAGTAATTTCTAAACCAAGAAACACCGGGGATACCAGATATTATAGCCGTTATAGGCCATTATATTTGATAACCCTTAAATGAACCGGTTGAAAATCTTGAGGAATGATGTAAAAATTTGAAAAGTTACTGTAGTCTGCTATCAAACAAAAGGCAACTTTAAGTGGTCACTGGCTAAAGGGTAACCCCTGAAACATAGGGGATACGAGATATTACAGCAATGCGTGAGCCATAATATTTGGTATCCCCATTGTAAACGATGATGGAAAGCAAAAGGAAGGGTGATATTTGCCATAGAAATACTGTGTTCATCCATCCAACATAAGGCCATGTCAAATTGAATACTGGTAATTTCTAACCACGGAAACACAGGGGATATCTGATAATATATCTGGTACAGGCCATTATATATGGTATCCCCTAAGGGAACCAGAGATAAAATCTTCAGGAATGGCGTAAAAAATGTGAAAAGTTACTGTAGTCTGCTATTAAGTAAAACACAACCTCAAGTGGTCAATGGCTAAAGGGTAACCCGTTAAATATTACAGCAATGCGTGAGCCATAATATTTGGTATCTCCATTGTAAGTGATGTTGGAAAGCAAAAGGAAGGGTGCTATTTGCCGTGGGAATACCTTGCTAATCCATTGAACATAAGCCTATGTGAAATTGAATACTGGTAAATTATAACCCCAGAAACACAGGGGATACCAGATATTATAGCCTGTATATGCCATTATATGGGGTATCCCTTAAGGGTACCAGCTGTAAAATCTTGTGGGATTGACGTACAAAATCTGAAAAGATACTGTAACCTGCTATGTAATAAAAGGTAACTGCAACTAGTGAATGGCTTAAGGGTAACCTATGAAACATAGGGGATAGGAGATATTACAGCAATGTGTGAGCCATAATATTTGGTATCCCCAAAGTAAACGATGTTTGAAAGCAAAAGGAAGGGTTAAAATCAGCATAGAAATACTGTGCTCACCCATCCAACATAACATCATGTCAAATTGAATCCTGCTGAGTTCTAACCCAAGAAACACAGGAGATACCAAATATAATAGCCGCTAAAGGCCATTATATATGGTATCCCCTAAGGGAACAGGACGTACAATCTTGTGGAATGATGTAAAAAATTTGAAAAGATAGCGTAATCTGCTATCGAATGAAAGACAACTTCAAGTGGTCAATGGCTAAAGTGTAACCCATAAAACATAGGAGATATGAGATATTGCAGCAATGCGTGAGCCATAATATTTGGTATCCCTATAGTAAACGATGTTGGAAAGCAAAAGGAAGGTTGCTATTTGGCATAGAACTACTGTGCTCACCCATCCAACATAAGACCATGTCAATTTGAATACTGGTAAGTTCTCACAGCAGAAACACAGGGAATACCAGATAGTATAGCCGGTATGGGCTATTATATATGGAATCCCCTTAGGGAACCCGATGTAAAATCTTGTGGGATTGATATAAAAAATCTGAAAATACTGTAATCTGCTATAAAATAAAAGTTAGTACAAACAAAGCACTGCCAATAATGCCGGGAGTCTATAGTGCTGTGTGGTCTGAGAGGTTCTGTAGGAGAGTAGGATCTGCTTCACATGGGTACCCCCACTATTTGCTGGTGTTTCACTGTTTTTTTACCTTAGTCTGGCTGTGGCCCTGCTAAGCAGCACCCCCGCCTAGCTGCTTCCTCTCTAAAATGGTTTCCATGTACATTAGGTACATCTCTAATTGGATTCTGGAGTGCCTTATAAGTCCCTAGGATATGGTATACTATGTACCCAGGGCATAGGTACTTCAGAGGCCTACCAGGGGCTGCAGCATGTGTTATGCCACCCCTGGGAAGCACTCTAAAATGACACCACAGGTCTGCTACTGCAGCCTGGATAAGGTGGTGCATGCACACCTTACTGTGGTATAGGCTACCTATATCACTACCATTGCACACACATATAAAACCTATAAGTCACTCCTATGACAGGCCTTAACAATCCTGAAGGCAGAGTGCTTGGTTTTATGTGAGAGGGTGCCCCTGCATGAGGAGAGCCCCTCTGCAGCGTTCGGAGTACCTCCTCTGATGCTGTTTGTGGTGCAGCCTGACCATATACTCTTAAGTGCATTATAACCTCGCGGTAAATGCTAACTTTGGACTGGCTGCATGGAAACATGTCGTGTTTTCTGTTAAACACTTTGGAATACTACCTCCTTCCCCCCCAGTTCTGGTGGCGGGGGTAGCATTCCAGCCTTCTAGAGGGAGAGACATGTTCACACTAGTCTACCCGGTAAAGACTTTCTAAAGCCCTGGCATCACAAAATGGATGCCACTGCCACTGCCTCTGGGCTCCTGCTGCTGGCCGAAACTCCGGCAGGAGAGGCCTGGACAATAGGTTTCCTGTCCCAGGGAGGTGTAACCACCTCCCCAGACAGGCAGATGTGTATTGGGGCTGGGCGGGAGCACTCTCTGGTGCTTTGAAGTCCTGCACTGGGGGCACACTTGGTGTCCCTGTGCATAGTCCAGTTCAAACCGGCTGCAGGGGCTACCTGCCCCTGCTCTGGTGCAAAACTGGACAAAGGAAATGGGTGTAACCAGTACCACCCCTCTTTCCAAACCCTCCCATAGGTGGGTCCCCAGAGTATGTTCAACCCTCTATCTTAGTATAAGTATAGGAACCCAGTCCTTGAGACTTCAGATTACCCTGGACGAAACTCTGCAACATATATCCTGGACCTTTGACTTTCTATTTCAACTAGAAGACGGAAGAAATGTCCCTTGGGGTCAAGGAGTGACTCCCCTGCTTGGCAGGCACCAAAGAAGCAACTGTCCGGTCTGCAACTCCGAAGCTCCCGCCGGACGCCGAAGTCTTTGCATCACCAGAGGTGGATTTTCAGACTTTCCCGAGGCTACCCTGATTCCACAGCAAAGCTGAGGCTCGTGGCTATCGTGGGTGACGTGAAACCATGACCCCTGGACACCGTAATCTTTTGCCGTACATCATCTTCCTGGTCTTCCCCGAAGTTGTGCTTTAGGCTCCGAGTAGCCCCAGCCTTCAGCACCGACTGCACTGAAAATCTCTGGCCTCCACTCCAGGAGTGACCCGTGGGCCAGTTTCCAGTGCGATTTCTCGAGGCTCCTTCGCAATCGCTAGCCCGTTGGCTAGTGGGTCCCCATGAAGGCAACTCCTTTTCTGCTTGGGCTTTCCTGGTTGCTCCAGACGTGACCTGACTTACCCTCGCTGGGTGAGTCCCCCAGACCTTGCTGGTCTGCACCGAGGTCTTTCTTCTATTCCCACTTGACTTGCTGTTGCCAAGGCTTGTTGGGTCCATTCTGGTCGCCGACACTGCAGCACTTGACAGACTTTATGGGAAAGCTTGAATCCAGCTCCTGGTTGTCGTCGATGCCTCCCGGAGCTTGTGGCTGAAGAGTCAAGACACCCGTCAACTCACCTGAAGCACCCAACATCTGTGGGCATTGGACTATCATGCCCCTGGTCACTGGTAAGTGACCCAGACTCTGTCCCCTCTGCTTTCAGGTTCTTTCCATCCTCGATCCAGGCTTGGATCTCTTCGGACACTTCTCCTCTTCACGGCAGCAGCACTTCTTTGCCAGCTTCCATTGAAAACGACGCCGCGACCCGACACCAAAAGACACCTATGCACCCGGTTTGCCTGGGTGAGGTAACACAAGTACTCCAGTGCTCCCATGGGTGTTGGCCCTAGACACCTCTAAGTCCAAAAGGGTTTGCTTGTAGTCGTCCTCTAAGTATCCTTAACTTGTAATTTTCCAACCGCGACATTCCCCATAGAAGTTGATGGCGATTCGCGCCTGTGTTCTAACACTGCACGCGTCCCCCGTGGGTCCCCTACGTCACTACCTTGGGTGGTTCCTTTGGGCCCAAGCACTTCTAAAGGCTCTAGGCCTTGTGTCTAGTTCAGTCGTGGTTCTTATACCACTTTATTGGTATATGGTTTGGTACGCCCCTAGGGCCCAAACGTGTATCTGTGCTTTTACTGTTGAATACTGACTTGTAACTTGAGTACTTTGAACTCCAGCCTCATAAAGAGACTGGAGGGGTGTGTTTTATCTAAAATACATATATTTTGAATATATACCTGGTGTGATTGTCCTTTCATTTGATCATTCAGGAGATTATAGACTGGTAAAACAAGCTGCTTTCCGTTCCTTCAAGACTTAGCCTGAAGGCTGCTCTCCATAGCTACCACTAGAATAGCTTTCAATAAAGGTTGTCTTTAACCTATCACCATAAGGGGTTGTTTGGACTGGTACAGGGTACCCACTTTAATTAGTGGACAGCATATACCAGGCCAACTTCTCACATTGGTGTGCAGCGTGTGGGATTCCAGCTTGCTATTATTTTACCAGATAATCTCAATTGAATTGATCAACTGAAAACCACTAAAGGTACCTTAGGTACATATAATATCAAGCTTAGTATACAGTAAGTTCTAATGAACTTAGAGTTGTGTGTCAAGGGCTTAGCACACCCTTTCTACAACTCAAGAGAGTTTAGTAGGCCACACTAGTGTAGGTAGTGCAATACACCACCACACTAGTAATGTCTAATCAGCCAGGAACCAGTGGGTCCCTGGCAGAAGCCAGTGGGCTTCTCCCATATAAGTATGAGGATCTCACCTTTGCTCAGTTTAGGGCCTTATGTTCTATCAGGAAGATGAAGACAGGCAAAAGCCCAGCCACCCAGCACCTCTTGGAGATACTCAGGCTGGATGATCTCTCAGGGCCTAGTGGGCCAGAATGAGGAGGCAGCAGTTGAGGGTGGACCTAGGGGTGGAACTCCCCCTGGTCCAACCTCTGCTGCTGACCAGACTGATGACAATGATCAGGATCTGGACAACCCAGCTCCACTGGATGAGGATGATGAGGAAGAACACAATGCTCCCCTCTTTGTCCCTCCAGGAAGAGTTGAAAGTAGGGTTAGAAGGGATAGATCTCTCTCAAGGGAGTCTCTCCAGTCTACCTCATCTGTAGGGACCTATATTTCTTCTCACAGAGGGAGGGAAACCTCCCAGGAGAGGAGAGAGAGACTGCTGAAGTATGAGCAAGCTCAGCTTCACCTCAGAAAACAGCAGATGGCCCTAGATAAGGAAGCCCTAGACCCCTACAGACCTAGGAAAAAGGAGGGACTAGAGTCACTTGGTGGCAGCAACTTCCCTAGAGATAGGGAGAGGTCTTATGACCATAGAAACCGAAATAAGATTGTCCCTCCCTACCAGATTGGGGATGACATCCACAAATGGATAACTGCCTTGGAGAGGGCCTGTAAAGTACAGAGGGTCCCCCAAGGGCAGTGGGCAGCAATTGTATGGCTCTCCTTTGCAGACAACGGTAGGGATAAGCTCCTCACTGTAAGAGAAGAGGCTGCTGATGATTACCAGGTCTTGAAAAGTGCACTGATAGATGGGTTTGGCATAACCACTGAACAATACAGGTTAAAGTTCAGGGATACCCAAAAGGCACAACATAAAGACTGGGTGGACTTTGTAGACTGTTCTGCTAAGGCTCTGGAAGGTTGGTTATTGGGCAGTAAGGTGTGTGACTTCACGGGATTGTTCAATTTGATAATGAGGAGCAGGTTCTTAATAACTGTCAAAATCAGCTATTGCACCAGTACCCGGTAGACAATGATCTGACCTCTCCCCAAGAATTGGGAAAGAAGGCAGACAAATGGGTCAGAACCGGGGTGAGGCAGAAGGTACAGAACCAAGGTGGTGACCCTAAGAAGCAAGATTCTAAGAACTCTGACAAGGGTGGGGAGAAGGGTAAAGACCAGAAGTCTTCACAAGGGCCCCAAAAATCTTCTTCAGGTGGGGATTCACAGTCTAACAAAGGGAAAGGCCAAAAGAAACCATGGTGCAAAGTCTGTAAGCAAAAGACACACTGGACCTGTGATTGCACCAAGTCCAAAGAGAGTACTCCAGCCCCCACCAATGCCCCTAAGGCACCTGCTCCCCCTAGTGCAGTTACAATTGGTGGTGGGAGTACACAAGGCAAGGGTTTAGTAGGGTTGACCCTGGGTACTGAGTTGGGCTCTGGCCTAGTCAAAGAAACCACTCAGGCTGTTCTTGTCTGTGATGGGGGCATGGGTATGACCCCCTCTGTGAGTCCCAGTAACTTGGGCAAGTTCAGGCAACAGCCTTTAATCAATGGAGTACAGGCTTTGGCATTCAGGGACACAGGAGCAAGTGTCACTATGGTGACAAAAGATCTTGCAGATCTTGCGGATCCTGGGCAGATTATACTTGGTGAAATGTACCAAGTGACCAATGCTAGCAACCTCAGAACAGACCATTCTCTGTCAGTTGTTAACTTCTCCTGGGGAGGGGTAATTGGCCTTAAGAAGGTTGTGGTGAGTGCAGACCTACCAGTCGAATGCTTGCTTGGCATTGATCTAGAGACTTCAGCTTGGGCAAAAGTAGAGCTCAAGACTCATGCAGAAATGCTGGGCATCCCTGCAGGTGTGTTTGCTGTGACCAGGTCACAGGCCAAAATGTCTGAAACTGAACAGGCCTTTGATTCTGGAACAATGGACCAAGTGCCATCCAAGAGGAGGAGCAGAAGGGTTAAGGCAGAGTCTTGCCCCCTGACTCTGAAGGAGGATCAGTCTCTTGAGGGAGATGATCACAGTCCTGAAGAAGGAACCGTCCCAGAGGAGTTTGAGCCTGAACAGGTTGAGTTCTTGGGGACAGGGGGCCCTTCCAGGGCAGATATGAGCCAGGAGCAGCAGAGCTGCCCCTCTCTTGAACCCTTCAGACAGCAAGCTGCTGCTGAGGCTGCTGGGAATGCAAGTGGTCTCCATAAGGTGTATTGGGATGATGGACTCCTGTATTCAGAGTGTAGAGACTCCAAGCCTGGTGCCAGCAGGAGGTTGGTTATACCTTTGAAGTTCAGGGACTTCCTATTGACCATAGCCCATGATATTCCGTTAGCAGGACACCTGGGCCAGAACAAGACTTGGGACAGACTTGTCCCTCACTTTCACTGGCCCCACATGTCTGAAGACACAAAGGAGTTTTGTCGCTCCTGTGTAACCTGCCAAGCCAGTGGCAAAGCAGGTGGCACTACAAATGCCCCCCTGATACCACTACCTGTGGTGGGGGTGCCCTTTGAAAGGGTGGGGAATGACATTGTTGGTCCCATGGATCCCCAAACAGCGTCTGGGCACAGATTTATCCTGGTGGTAGTGGATCATGCTACCAGGTACCCAGAAGCTATTCCTCTTAGGACCACTACAGCACCTGTGGTGGCAAGAGCCCTGTTGGGAATTTTCTCAAGAGAAGGTTTTACTAAGGAGGTAGTATCAGACAGAGAAGCAAACATTATGTCTGGTTACTTAAGAGCAATGTGGAAGGAGTATGGAGTGACTTACAAGTTCACCACACCCTATCACCCACAATGCAATGGTTTGGTTGAAAGGTTCAACAAAACCTTAAAGGGCATGATTAAAGGGCTCCCAGAAAAGCTCAGGCGAAGATGGGACATTCTCTTGCCCTGCCTTTTGTTTGCATACAGGGACGTGACACAAAAGGGGGTTGGCTACAGCCCCTTTGCACTTTTATTTGGTCACCCTGTCAGGGGTCCATTGTGTTTGGTGAAGGAAGGATGGGAGTTACCTCTCAAGCCCCCAAAACAAGACATAGTGGACTACGTACTTGGTCTCCGCTCCAGGATGGCTGAGTACATGAAAAAGGCAGCTAAAAAGCTTGAGGCTAGCCAGGAACTGTAAAAAGCCTGGCATGACCCAAAGGCTGTACTGACTGTTTACCAGTCAGGACAGAAAGTGTGGGTGTTGGAGCCTGTGGCCCCAGCAGCTCTCCAAGACAAGTGGAGTGGACCCCACACTATTGTTGAACAGAAGGGAGAGGTTACTTACTTAGCAGACCTAGGAACTCCCAGGAGTACCCACAGGGTTCTCCATGTCAACAGGCTAAAGCCATATATAGGCAGGGCTGACATGGGCTTGCTCATGGCTACTGATGAGGGACAGGAAGAAGAGAGTGACCCACTCCCTGACCTCCTCTCACAGAACCCTGATGATGGGTCAGTTGATGGTGTGGCCTTGGCAGGCAGCCTCACTGCCCAGCAACAAACTGATTGCAGACAGGTGCTCAATCAGTTCAGAAACATGTTGTCTCTGACTTCAAGTAAGACTGCCTGGTGCACTCATGAAGTGGACACTGGGGACAGTCTGCCTATTAAAAATAAGATTTATAGGCAACCTGACCATATCAGGGACTATTTCAGGACAGAAGTCCAGAAAAGGTGGATTTGGGAGTTATTGAACCCTCAGATAGCCCTTGGGCTAGTCCAGTGGTCCTTGTGCCAAAACCTCACACCAGTGGTGGGCAAAGAGAGATGAGGTTTTGTGTGGACTGCAGGGGTCTCAATGCAGTTACTAGGACTGATGCCCATCCAATTCCAAGGGCACATGAGCTTATAGATACTTTGGCCTCAGTCAAGTACCTTAGCACATTTGACTTGACAGCTGGCTACTGGCAGATCAGACTAGCTGATGATGCAAAGCCAAAAATAGCATTTTCGATCCCAAGTGGGCATTACCAATTTGTGGTGATGCCCTTTGGTTTGAAGAATGCACCTGCCACTTTCCAAAGGTTGGTGAATACAGTTCTCACAGGTCTTGAAGCCTACAGTGCAGCTTATCTAGATGATATTGCTGTCTTTAGCTCCACCTGGGAGGATCACCTGGTCCACCTAAGGAATGTTTTGGAGGCCCTGCAAAAGGCAGGCCTCACTATCAAGGCCATCAAGTGCCAGATAGGGCAGAGTCAGGTTGCGTACCTGGGCCACCTTGTAGGTGGAGGCCAGATTCATCCACTGCAGAGCAAAATCCAGACCATCATGGACTGGGTTGCTCCAACCACCCAGACTCAGGTGAGAGCCTTCTTAGGCCCGTCTGGGTACTATAGGAGATTTTTCAAGGGGTATGGATCAATAGTGACACCCTTGAATAACTTAACTTCTAAGAAAATGCCCAAAAAGGTTCAGTGGACAGCTGGCTGTCAAAAGGCATTTGATGACCTGAATCAGGCCATGTGCACTGCTCCCATTCTACAGAGTCCTGATTACTCCAAGAATTTCATTGTCCAAACAGATGCATCTGAATTGGGGGTAGGGGCTGTACTGTCACAATTGAATGATGAAGGTCAGGATCAGCCAGTAGCGTTCATAAGCAGAAGGCTGACCCCTAGAGAGAAACGTTGGTCAGCCATTGAGAGGGAGGCCTTTGCTGTGGTTTGGGCTCTGAAGAAGTTGAGGCCATACTTGTTTGGTACTCACTTCTTTGTTCAGACAGTCCATAAGCCCCTCTTATGGCTAAAACAAATGAAGGGTGAAAACCCCAAACTGCTTAGGCGGTCCATTTCCCTACAGGGGATGGACTTTACAGTGGAACATAGACCTGGGAGTAACCATGCCAATGCAGATGGACTCTCTAGGTATTTCCACTTAGAACATGAAGACGCAACTGGTCAAGGTTAGTTTAATGTCCATGTGCTTGGGGGGGGTTTGTGTCGGAGGGTAGGATCTGCTTCACATGTGTACCCCCACTTTTTGCTGGTGTTTCACTGTTTTTTTTACCTTAGTCTGGCTGTGGCTCTGCTAAGCAGGACCCCAGCCTAGTTGCTTCCTCTCTAAAATGGTTTCCATGTACATTAGGTACATCTCTAATTGGATTCGGGAGTGCTGTATAAGTCCCTAGTATATGGTATACTATGTAACCAGGGCATAGGTACCTCAGAGGTCTACCAGGGGCTGCAGCATGTGTTATGCCACCCCTGGGAAGCACTCCAAAATGACACCACAGGTCTGCTACTGCAGCCTGGGTAAGGTGGTGCACGCACCCCTTACTGTGGTATAGGCTACCTATATCACTACCATTGAACACACATTTAAAACCAATAATTCACTCCTATGGCACGCCTTAACAATCCTGAAGGCAGAGTGCCTGGATTTTATGTGAGAGGGTGCCCCTGCATGAGCAGAGCCCCTCTGCAGCGTTCGGAGTACCTCCTCTGATGCTGTTTGTGGTGCAGCCTGACCATATACTATTAAGTGCATTATAACCTCGCGGTAAATGCTAACTTTGGACTACCTGCACGGAAACTTGTTGTGTTTGCTGTTAAACACTTTGGAATACTACCCCCTTTCCCCCCAGTTCTGGTGGCGGGGGTAGCATTCCACCCTTCTAGAGGGAGAGACATGTTCACACTGGTCTACCGGTAAAGACTTTCTAAAGCCCTGGCATCACAAAATGGATGCCACTGCCACAGACACCGGTCTGGCCTCCTGCTGCTGCCGAAACTCCAGCAGGAGATGCCTGGACAATAGGTTTCCTGTCCCAGGGAGGTGTAACCACCTCCCCAGCCAGGCAGATGGGTATTGGGGCTGGGCGGGAGCACACTCTGGTGCTTTGAAGTCCTGCACAGGGGGCACACTTGGTGTCCCTGTGCATAGTCCAGTTCAAACCAGCTGCAGGGACTGCCTGCCCCTGCTCTGGCGCGAAACTGGACAATGGAAATCGGTGTAACCACCCCTCTTTCCAAACCCTCCCATAGGTGGGTCCCCAGAGCATGTCCAACCCCCTATCTTAGTATAAGTATAGGAACCCAGTCCTTGAGACTTCAGATTACCCTGGACGAAACTCTGCAACATATGTCCTGGACCTTCGACTTTCTATTTCAACTAGAAGATGGAAGAAATCTCCCTTGGGGTCAAGGAGTGACTCCGCTGCTTGGCAGGCACCAAAGAAGCAACTGTCCAGTCGGAAACTCTGAAGCTCCCGCCGGACGCCATAGTCTTTGCATCACCAGAGGTGGATTTCCAGACTTACCCGAGGCTACCCTGAGTCCACAGCAAAGCTGAGGCCCATGGCTGTCGTGGGTGATGTGAAACCATGACCCCTGGACACCGTGATCTTTTGCCGGTACATCATCTTCCTGTTCTTCCTTGAAGTTGTGCTTTGGGCTCCGAGTAGCCCCATCCTTGTGCACTGCACTGAAGATCTCTGGCCTCCACTCCACGAGTGACCCGTGGGCCAGTTTCCAGTGCAATTGCTGGAGGCTCCTTCGCGATCGCTAGCCCATTAGCTAGTGGGTCCCCACGAAGGCAACTCCTTTTCTGCTTGGGCTTTCCTGGTTGCTCCAGATGTGCCCTGACTTACCCTCACTGGGTGAGTCCCCCAGACCTTGCTGGTCTGCACCGACGTCTTTCTTCTATTTCCACTTGACTTGCTGCTGCCAAGGCTTGTTGGGTCCATTCTGGTCGCCGACACCGCAGCACTCGACAGACTTTGTGGGACAGCTCGAATCCAGCTCCTGGTTGTTGTCAATGCCTCCTGGAGCTTGTGGCTGAAGAGTCAAGACACCTGTTAACTCACCTGAAGCACCCGACATCTGTGGGCATTGGACTATCGTGACCCTGGTCACTGGTAAGTGACCCTGACTCTGTCCACTCTGCTTTCAGGTTCCTTCCATCCTCGATCCAGGCTTGGATCTCTTCAGGCACTTCTCCTCTTCACGGCAGCAGCACTTCTTTGCCAGCTTCCATTGAAAACGACGCTGTGACCCGACACAAAAAGACACCTATGCACCCGGCTTCCCTGGGTGAGGTAAAACGAGTACTCCGGTGCTCCCATGGGTGTTGGCACTAGGAACCTCAAAGTCCAGAAGGGTTTGCTTGAAGTCGTCCTCTAAGTGTCCTTAACTTAACTTGTAATTTTCCAACCGCGACATTCCCCATAGAAGTTAACGGCGATTTGCACCCATGTTCGAACACTGCACGCATCCCCCGTGGGTCCCCTACATCAATACCTTGGGTGGTTCCTTGGGGCGCAAGGACTTCTAAAGGCTCCAGGCCTTGTGTCTAATTCAGTTGTGGTTCTTATACCACTTTATTGGTATATGGTTTGGTATGCCCCTAGGGCCAAAACGTGTATTTGTGCTTTTACTGTTGAATACTGACTTTTAACTTAAGTACTTCAAACTCCAGCCTCATAAAGAGACTGGAGGGGTGTGTTTTATCTTAAATACATATATTTTGAATATATACCTGGTGTGGTTGTCCTTTCATTTGATCATTCAGGAGATTATAGACTGGTAAAACAAGCTGCTTTACATTCCTTCAACACTTAGCCTGAAGGCTGCTCTCCATAGCTACCACTAGGATAGCTTTCAATAAAGGTTTTCTTTAACCTATCACCATAAGGGGTTGTTTGGACTGGTACAGGGTTCCCACTTTAATTAGTGGACAGCATATACCAGGCCAACTTCTCACATGTGCCGACAGCCCCACTCACTCTATGCCTGCAGGGGAGCACACAATGTGCAGTAACACAAAAACATAATTTTGCCCATCAGTTGTTGGGTCACTGGCCAATCATCATCCAATCACTGACTTTGTGGAATTGAGTTGACTGTCACTAACGGTGCCATGCAGGTGGCGCCAGTTTTTGAAATACAACTGGGCAAGTCGCCGCCCCCTGGATTCATCTTCACTCTCAGTCTGAGCAAGGGGCAGTGCACTGCAGGATAGTCTCAGGGTGCTTACTACTCTCCAGAGAGGATGTAATTGTAAGAGATTGTTTGAAAGACTTAGCCATGGCATGTCACATGGCTGGGTTCCTGAGGGTCAGCTTTATATTGCGCTGCAGCCAGAGCCTGAGGCTGCCCTATGCTGTGTGATGACAATTTGTGTTCATTATTGGTAGTGAAGAAACTCATCCTTGAAGGTGGCACTCTATAATGCAGGCTCACTGGCAGCACAGTTTCCACACCACTGCCAGCAGGCTGCCCGCTGCTCCCGCTTTTGCAATGATCTGATCCTATTTGCAGATCCATATGCCTAGTAGTGCCGCTGTGATAGGAGGTGCTATAAATGCATGATTAAGCATTTTAGTGTGGTGATGAGGACTTCCATGCTGCACTGCATTCGTCTCAACACAGATGCATGATACTTGGCAGAGCTGTACCTCCAGCCTGAAAAAAACAAAAAAGTGCTTTAATTCTCACACCATTCATTGTCCATGTTGCCCCCAACACCCATTCCTTCCCTCCCTCCTTGTATCCCTTGCCTTCCCGCCTACCCCACCAGCAATTTAAAAAAAGGGTCACAACAGTATCATATCTCCTTTTTAGGTTAAACCTAGAGTCAGAGTGCATGCGCTCCTCTGCGAGGCAGGATGTATCTACAATATGGGCTTTAACCAAGCCCATCGATTGCCATTCGTTAATTTTTGTGCCTTTCAGAAATGCTGCCTTTTTATTGGTGCATTGCTTGTAATTGTCCCTCCTTTAGGTGCTTGGTTCACGCCCAGGGAATTTCACTAATTGTTCCTTCGGATTGGCTATCATACATTCATGGTTCCTCCTGGTCTGCCATCGCTATGCGTTCTTCCGCTGCTCTTTTCAACTTGATCGGCACAGCATGCAGTGCTTTATCCATTCATCTGTGTGGCACTACGAGCATCAACTTTAAGCATGGACTCATTTGCACTTTAAACTGCATGCTTCAAACAGACGGATATCTTGACCTCTGCGTGTTTCTCTGTGTATTTGGTATGTTTCTGCTCAAGCGAGCGTTATTGCAGTGGGGGAGATCTGCCAATGTGGTCTTATGTTTACACCTGAAAGACCGGTCACCAGAAGAACAAAAGACAAATAGAAATGTTACTCGAGAGATTTAGACTGAGCGCGCTCGGTGCCTCGCTTGCTTGTGAGTATATACTGCTTCTAGAGAAGTGATCCTGTACATTGTTTCAGAGCTGTAACAATTAACGCACATGATCCCTTGTTTCTACAAGCTGTATTGCGGAGTTTTGGGAACATTTGTGAAACCCCACCATATATGATGCATTGTGTAGTTCAATTTAACTGCTTTGCAGGCCTCTCTCCCCTTCAAAAATTCTCCAAGGGAAACAGTGGGTAGCAGAGAAATCTAACCAGGGCTGTTGCATGGATTTTTCCTACCCTTGGCAAAGTGACATTTTGAGCCTCTTCACTCCCTGTAGTCTTTGCTAATTATATGATAATGCTGATGGTCTTCTGCTCCTCTAGACTTAAGGCAGCGGCCTGCTCTTGCCTTGTTTTTTAAACTGACTCTGGAAGATGAGACCTTTTTCACACTGAGCCCAATTCCATAGCGTGCCCTCCACTACGGCTGCGATCTGTCCGCAGTAGTGCTGATGTGGCTCTTGACTCAGTCTGTTGTCAGGCAGGCGTCCTCCCTTTCCACCTCTTCCCAAATGTGCTTTCTGTTACCATTGTGACTCACAATCTGTTTTCTGCACCGTTGCCTGATAGCCATGTGAGCAAAAAAAATCCACACATTTCTTCTCTGTTTGATTTTGCGAATAGAAGAGGACAGGTGGTATCTAAAGCAGATTACCTGCTAGGTGTATTCGTTGGCCTTAACATCAAATAAGAACCTGGTTATTTTTAAAGTGTTTGCAAGTGTTTACCGTTTATAGCGCTGTAAATAATAAGTGGTCATCATTGCCCAACTCACTTAGCTGATTTTACAACTATGAGGCAGACAGTTGGCCCTGCCACTATCAAACCTGTGACTAGGAGGTTTATAACAATAATGATAAATAGTTTTTTATAGTATGTAATGCCAGAGGTTTGCAGTTGTAGGCGCTGTAATAACACATGTTACCCAATTTAATGCTACTCATTTTATCTATGTTGGATGGATGCAAGGCTGAACTGGCCCTGCTGGAATTCAACCTGGCTGGTCGCACAGTAATAACAGCAGGGAACAGATAACCTACTGAGCAGACCAGCTGACTAGGGATCATTGTGCAGAAAAACTAGGATCCTGCTTAAATAAGACTACTTCTTAGGAAGTACAATAATAATAAAATTGCCATTCTTCTGAGCCTTTGGGAAGAAAGTGGGATTCATTGTTTTTGGAAGATTATCTAAGTCACCAGTGGCAAACAACCATCCCAAACACACCAGCTAAAAACACATGAAGCAATCACATTGGTGTAGAGGCAGGCCAGGCATGGGTCAGCATCATTATAAAAGAAACAAGACTGCCCCAAGCAAGATCCAACTACCATCCCATGACTCATACGGTAAGCAAGGCAACAACAGCTCGAAAATGCAGCAAGCAAAAGGTCAGGAATACCAGCAACCCAACTCTGCACTGCCAGAAGCAATGATGCGGGTGTCTTCCCTCTTTTATCTGGCATAAATGTTTATGCTTGTTTTTTTATCTCACTCAATAGCTTTTGGCATTTGATACGTTTACAGTTTTACAAGCAACCCGCTTGTTGCCTACTGAGCAATGAATTCAAAATCTTGTGAACCACATACACATCTATGGGTGCATGGTTTGGAGCACCAGAATCAGAACCCCCCTGACAAATGTGCCAAGCTAAGTTTAGATGAATATGGTGCATGCCCCCCCACAGATGTGCATAGCCCTAGCACCATTTGCAACCAAAACAGCGCCCCACATTGTTCAAGACCCCGCTAAAATTATTCAACATAAATGTCACTGGGGATTCACTCTGAATGTTATCATTAAGACATTTGGACGTGTCTTTGCATATAATAAGGTTTTGTACATTTGTGCGCAATGAATGGCTGCCTTTCTTCATAATTATGTTTCGTCATTTTAAAACTTGGGAACACAATCCACACAAATACACTCCACGCCATGCAACATAGTTCCATTCAGCATAATTTCACTCAATGCTGCACACTTCCAAGCCACACAATTCAACTCAACCATTTTCCTTCCACACCACACAATTCGGCAACAAACCACATATTTCAACTCAACAACACAAGTACAGAGGACACCAAATACATCTAAACAACACCATATAATTCCATATCACGCCACAAAATCCAACAGCATATCACATAATTAAAATCTCTATGAAACACAAGTACACCCCACATAATTCCAATACACTCAACTCAATATCACATAATTACTATCCACATATTTTAACTGCACACCATTCCACATAATTCCACTTAATAAATTCACTCCACACCACACAATTCCACAACTAATAATTCCAATCCAACCCACATAATTCCACTCCACAGCTCATATATCCACTCCACACCAATTCAAAACACATGTTTAAAAAACTTTGCCATTTCCAGCACCAATACCTCTAACTCTCACAAATTTGAGACCAATTTGCATTGTAAATGCTTGTTTTACTTTCATTCATGCAGCACTCCAGCCATGCTGCTACACAACGTTACTTAAAAACATAGACAAATAACTCTCTATAGGCAAAACATATTAACTTTGCCAATGCTGGTTTTAATTGGCATAGAAATAAAATGCAGGCTAGTGGTATGCCAGTAAGCTCGCAGCCTTATAACTGTATGTATATAATGAAACAGTTTTGTAAATTGTTCATTGTATATAATCTGAAATGTTTTATTTCTCAATTTTCCTATCCTGCTTTTTCCCATTGCCTTTTTTCTATCCCTCACACTTTAATATTTCTCCCATATTGATGGGTTTTACCCTTTTAGGTTTTTTAATCTCTGCCATGGTTTCCCTCAGCTCTGCCAAGTACCATGCATCAGGCGTTCGTCTAACGCATTTCAGTGTGGTGGTCCGCATCACCGCACTGAAATGGAAAATCATGTATTTGTAGGGCCTCAGTATCAATCCAGAGTGCTATTAGGGCTCTGTTAGAAACTTAAATCCAGGTTGCAGCCCTCGGTTTGCTCTGCTCGTGCAGGCTTGGGCGGCTGGCTCAGCTCGTGACTGGGCTGGCTTAGGAAGGCTACAATGTAACAAGGTTTAGTTACTTCCCCTTGACACCGGCAATCCATTCAGGTTAACCGTGTGACTCACTGTGAGAATCGTCACGTGATGGCACCTCACAGTCAGTGTTAAAATTATAGCCCACAGCTTCTATCAAGAGACTCGCTCTCTTTATATATTGGTGAGCCGGCACGGTGCGAGCGGAAAACGCGACAGTCATGGAGTAATGTGACAGTTTTTTGACACGCGCCCAGTCCCATCCCTGTCCAGACTGCCGCAGGATTGGTGTCTGACAGGCAGCACTGAGCTTATCTCAGAATGCATGCTGTGACGCAGCCGGCAAGGAGTCGTCAACTCGACTCCTGGAGCAGCCGACTCTGAAGACAGCAGCACCCAGGAGGGAGAGAGTGTGTCTACACCGGCAGAAGGTAAGGGAACCTGCGCCCCCACCTTGAAACTTAATCTCGCTCCACGTGGGCCAGTACTAGCTTCTCCAGTCAGTTTGGTCTTGAATTCCCTCAGAGCAGGCCAGAAAAACAAATT
Source organism: Triturus cristatus (assembly GCF_964204655.1). Classification (NCBI taxonomy): domain Eukaryota; kingdom Metazoa; phylum Chordata; class Amphibia; order Caudata; family Salamandridae; genus Triturus; species Triturus cristatus. The sequence continues at coordinate 888,599,145 of NC_140594.1, forward strand.
AGGGATTATACTCACACACTCAGCAGGTAATGGGCGCCACAGGGATGAAAGGGTCTGCACTTATCACCTGACCCTGAAAATGGCATGCTGCGCTTCACAGCAGATAAGCAGCGGTTAACTGCAGCGCCACAAGAAGTAAGGGACCCTGCATGAGACACCTGCCTACACATAGAATCTTTCTCCCACACCCTCCAAAAACACCAGAGAAACCCATACACTCGCCCACTCTCTACCCTGCATCCCCGCTTCCATACTTCCATTCCACATAGGACTGCGCAGGCACATCCCCTGCACACAAGACTGCCGCAGGTGAGTAGGCCTACACATAAACAAGCTGGAATCTGAGCCCTTGGGGGGAATCACTAGGATGAATGCGGCCTCCCTAGAGCCTCAGTCTGTTGGCGCCTGCCTATCGGAGTGAGTTTGGCCCCTAGCATCGACAACTTGATACCTGGTTATGGTAATGAGGGGCAGCGGTAATGGTGCCGGTCCAACTTTCAGAATGGCCAGCAGTTGTTACGAGCCTGGTGTTTTCAGTAGCTCAGGTACAGCTGCAGCCTGCTGGTGTGATCTGGTGCTGCGGGGTTGGGCAGGTAGTGGCGTGCCAACCGGGCTGACATCAATCAATCAATCAATCAAGGAATTTATATCGCCCACTACTCACCCAGAAGGGTCTCAAGGCGCTTGGGGGAGGGGGTCTGCTACTGCTCGAACAGCCAGGTCTTGAGCTGTTTCCTGAAGGCGAGGTGGTTCTGGGTCAGCCGTAGGTGGACGGGCAGGGAGTTCCATGTCTTAGCCGCCAGGTAGGAGAAGGATCTTCCCCCGGCGGTGGCTCTCTTGATGCGAGGGACGACGGCGTAGGCGAGGTTCGCGGATCGTAGCTGGCGGGTGGGCGTGTAGAAGGTCAGGCGGTCATTGAGGTACCTTGGGCCCAGGTTGTGGAGGGATTTGTGTGTGTGGGTGAGGAGTCTGAAGGTGATCCTCTTGTTGACAGGGAGCCAGTGCAGGTCTCTCAGGTGGCTTGAGATGTGGCTGCGTCGGGGTACGTCCAGGATGAGTCGGGCGGAGGCGTTCTGGATACGCTGAAGTCTTTTCTGAAGCTTGGCTGTGGTACCGGCGTAGAGGGTGTTTCCGTAGTCTAGTCTGCTGGTGACGAGGGCCTGGGTGACCGTCTTCCTGGTCTCGGTCGGGATCCATCGGAAGATCTTACGGAGCATGCGGTGGTTGAGGAAGCAAGTTGAGGAGACGGCGTTGACTTGTCTGGTCATCGATAGGGAGGAGTCAAGGATGACGCCCAAGTTGCGTGCGTGGTCCGTAGGCTTGGGTGCGGTGCCTAGGGCCGGGGGCCACCAGGAGTCGTCCCATGCGGAGGGCGACGGTCCCAGGATGAGGACTTCTGTCTTGCCCGTGTTCAGTTTCAGGCGGCTGATGTCCATCCATTTGGCGACGTCTTTCATCCCTTCGTGTAGGCTGGTTTTGGCGGTGTTGGGCTCTCTGGTGAGGGAGAGAATCAGCTGGGTGTCATCGGCGTAGGAGATGATGTTGAGGTTGTGTTGTCGTGCGATGGCAGCGAGGGGTTTCATGTAGATGTTGAAGAGAGTGGGGCTGAGCGATGATCCTTGCGGGACGCCGCAGATGACTCCGGTGGCTTCAGAGAGGAATGGAGGGAGGCGTACTCTCTGTGTTCTGCCGGAGAGGTATGAGATGATCCATTCCAGGGCCTTCCCTTGGATGCCAGTGTCGTTGAGGCGTTGGACTAGGGTGCGGTGGCAGACAGTGTCAAATGCTGCGGAGAGGTCTAGGAGGATGAGTGCCGCTGTTTCACCGTTGTCGAGCAGGGCTCGGATGTCGTCGGTGGCTGCGATGAGGGCGGTCTCGGTGCTGTGGTTGGCTCTGAATCCGGACTGTGATGGGTCGAGGGATCCGTTCGTCTCGAGGAAGGTGGTCAGTTGCTTGTTGACAATCTTCTCGATGACTTTGGCAGGGAAGGGAAGGAGCGAGATGGGGCGGAAGTTCTTGAGGTCGGTCGGGTCCGCTGTTGGTTTCTTCAGCAGTGTGCTGAGCTCGGCTTGCTTCCAGCTCTCCTTTACTTTCATTCATGCAGCACTCCAGCCATGCTGCTACACAACGTTACTTAAAAACATAGACAAATAACTCTCTATAGGCAAAACATATTAACTTTGCCAATGCTGGTTTTAATTGGCATAGAAATAAGATGCAGGCTAGTGGTATGCCAGTAAGCTCGCAGCCTTATAACTGTATGTATATAATGAAACAGTTTTGTAAATTGTTCATTGTATATAATCTGAAATGTTTTATTTCTCAATTTTCCTATCCTGCTTTTTCCCATTGCCTTTTTTCTATCCCTCACACTTTAATATTTCTCCCATATTGATGGGTTTTACCCTTTTAGGTTTTTTAATCTCTGCCATGGTTTCCCTCAGCTCTGCCAAGTACCATGCATCAGGCGTTCGTCTAACGCATTTCAGTGTGGTGGTCCGCATCACCGCACTGAAATGGAAAATCATGTATTTGTAGGGCCTCAGTATCAATCCAGAGTGCTATTAGGGCTCTGTTAGAAACTTAAATCCAGGTTGCAGCCCTCGGTTTGCTCTGCTCGTGCAGGCTTGGGGCGGCTGGCTCAGCTCGTGACTGGGCTGGCTTAGGAAGGCTACAATGTAACAAGGTTTAGTTACTTCCCCTTGACACCGGCAATCCATTCAGGTTAACCGTGTGACTCACTGTGAGAATCGTCACGTGATGGCACCTCACAGTCAGTGTTAAAATTATAGCCCACAGCTTCTATCAAGAGACTCGCTCTCTTTATATATTGGTGAGCCGGCACGGTGCGAGCGGAAAACGCGACAGTCATGGAGTAATGTGACAGTTTTTTGACACGCGCCCAGTCCCATCCCTGTCCAGACTGCCGCAGGATTGGTGTCTGACAGGCAGCACTGAGCTTATCTCAGAATGCATGCTGTGACGCAGCCGGCAAGGAGTCGTCAACTCGACTCCTGGAGCAGCCGACTCTGAAGACAGCAGCACCCAGGAGGGAGAGAGTGTGTCTACACCGGCAGAAGGTAAGGGAACCTGCGCCCCCACCTTGAAACTTAATCTCGCTCCACGTGGGCCAGTACTAGCTTCTCCAGTCAGTTTGGTCTTGAATTCCCTCAGAGCAGGCCAGAAAAACAAATTAGGGATTATACTCACACACTCAGCAGGTAATGGGCGCCACAGGGATGAAAGGGTCTGCACTTATCACCTGACCCTGAAAATGGCATGCTGCGCTTCACAGCAGATAAGCAGCGGTTAACTGCAGCGCCACAAGAAGTAAGGGACCCTGCATGAGACACCTGCCTACACATAGAATCTTTCTCCCACACCCTCCAAAAACACCAGAGAAACCCATACACTCGCCCACTCTCTACCCTGCATCCCCGCTTCCATACTTCCATTCCACATAGGACTGCGCAGGCACATCCCCTGCACACAAGACTGCCGCAGGTGAGTAGGCCTACACATAAACAAGCTGGAATCTGAGCCCTTGGGGGGAATCACTAGGATGAATGCGGCCTCCCTAGAGCCTCAGTCTGTTGGCGCCTGCCTATCGGAGTGAGTTTGGCCCCTAGCATCGACAACTTGATACCTGGTTATGGTAATGAGGGGCAGCGGTAATGGTGCCGGTCCAACTTTCAGAATGGCCAGCAGTTGTTACGAGCCTGGTGTTTTCAGTAGCTCAGGTACAGCTGCAGCCTGCTGGTGTGATCTGGTGCTGCGGGGTTGGGCAGGTAGTGGCGTGCCAACCGGGCTGACATCAATCAATCAATCAATCAAGGAATTTATATCGCGCACTACTCACCCAGAAGGGTCTCAAGGCGCTTGGGGGAGGGGGTCTGCTACTGCTCGAACAGCCAGGTCTTGAGCTGTTTCCTGAAGGCGAGGTGGTTCTGGGTCAGCCGTAGGTGGACGGGCAGGGAGTTCCATGTCTTAGCCGCCAGGTAGGAGAAGGATCTTCCCCCGGCGGTGGCTCTCTTGATGCGAGGGACGACGGCGTAGGCGAGGTTCGCGGATCGTAGCTGGCGGGTGGGCGTGTAGAAGGTCAGGCGGTCATTGAGGTACCTTGGGCCCAGGTTGTGGAGGGATTTGTGTGTGTGGGTGAGGAGTCTGAAGGTGATCCTCTTGTTGACAGGGAGCCAGTGCAGGTCTCTCAGGTGGCTTGAGATGTGGCTGCGTCGGGGTACGTCCAGGATGAGTCGGGCGGAGGCGTTCTGGATACGCTGAAGTCTTTTCTGAAGCTTGGCTGTGGTACCGGCGTAGAGGGTGTTTCCGTAGTCTAGTCTGCTGGTGACGAGGGCCTGGGTGACCGTCTTCCTGGTCTCGGTCGGGATCCATCGGAAGATCTTACGGAGCATGCGGTGGTTGAGGAAGCAAGTTGAGGAGACGGCGTTGACTTGTCTGGTCATCGATAGGGAGGAGTCAAGGATGACGCCCAAGTTGCGTGCGTGGTCCGTAGGCTTGGGTGCGGTGCCTAGGGCCGGGGGCCACCAGGAGTCGTCCCATGCGGAGGGCGACGGTCCCAGGATGAGGACTTCTGTCTTGCCCGTGTTCAGTTTCAGGCGGCTGATGTCCATCCATTTGGCGACGTCTTTCATCCCTTCGTGTAGGCTGGTTTTGGCGGTGTTGGGCTCTCTGGTGAGGGAGAGAATCAGCTGGGTGTCATCGGCGTAGGAGATGATGTTGAGGTTGTGTTGTCGTGCGATGGCAGCGAGGGGTTTCATGTAGATGTTGAAGAGAGTGGGGCTGAGCGATGATCCTTGCGGGACGCCGCAGATGACTCCGGTGGCTTCAGAGAGGAATGGAGGGAGGCGTACTCTCTGTGTTCTGCCGGAGAGGTATGAGATGATCCATTCCAGGGCCTTCCCTTGGATGCCAGTGTCGTTGAGGCGTTGGACTAGGGTGCGGTGGCAGACAGTGTCAAATGCTGCGGAGAGGTCTAGGAGGATGAGTGCCGCTGTTTCACCGTTGTCGAGCAGGGCTCGGATGTCGTCGGTGGCTGCGATGAGGGCGGTCTCGGTGCTGTGGTTGGCTCTGAATCCGGACTGTGATGGGTCGAGGGATCCGTTCGTCTCGAGGAAGGTGGTCAGTTGCTTGTTGACAATCTTCTCGATGACTTTGGCAGGGAAGGGAAGGAGCGAGATGGGGCGGAAGTTCTTGAGGTCGGTCGGGTCCGCTGTTGGTTTCTTCAGCAGTGCGCTGAGCTCGGCTTGCTTCCAGCTCTCCTTGAAGGTGGCTGTGTCGAAGGAGGTGTTGATGATGTGTCGGAGGTGGGGTGCGATGGTAGAGGCGGCCTTGTTGAAGACATGGTGGGGGCACGGGTCTGTCGGCGATCCGGAGTGGATGGTGTTCATCATGCATGTTGTGTCTTCGGGGGTCACCTCGGTCCATGTCTGGAGGATGGTGGCGGGGTGCGTAGGTTCGACCGAAGGGTGCGGGGGTGAAACGCCGAAGCTGTTGTGGATGTTGGCGATCTTGCGGTGGAAGTACGAGGCGAGGGAGTCGCAGAGGTCCTGTGAGGGAGTGATGTCGTTGTTGCCGGTGCTGGGGTTGGAGAACTCCTTGACGATGTTGAAGAGCTCCTTGCTGTCATGGGCGTTTTTGTCCAGTCGTTCCTTCAGAGCTTTCTTCTTGGTGGTGCGAATGAGCTGGTGATGTCTGCGGGTGGCGAGTTTGAGGGCGGTCATGTTGTCGGTGGTCTTGTCGAGGAGCCAGGCCTTCTCGAGGGTGCGGCAGGCCTTCTTGGAGTTCTTGAGTTCGTCGGTGAACCAGGGGGCCTTCTTGCTTCTGGGCCTGGTGAGTGGGTTCTTCAGTGGGGCGAGGTCGTTGGCACAGGAGGTCAGCCACTGCGTGAGGTCGAGGGCTGCTGTGTTAGGGTCCGTTGTCCTGACAGGTGGGTTCTGGCTGAGGGAGGTGGCGAGCTGGTCGACGGTGATCTTGCTCCAGTTCCTGCGGGGAACCTGCTTCGGGTGGTGGTGGACCGTGTTCTTTTCGAAGCTGAAGTGGACGCAGCTGTGGTCAGTCCAGTGAAGTCCGGTGGAGTGGCTGAAGGTGACGTGCTTGCTGGATGAGAAGACGGGGTCGAGCGTGTGGCCGGCGTAGTGCGTGGGGGTGTTGACCAGTTGCTTGAGTCCGAGGGTGGCCAGGTTGTCCAGCAGGGTGGTGGTGTTGCGGTCCTTGTTGTTCTCCAGGTGGAAGTTGAGGTCCCCGAGGAGGATGTAGTCGGCGGAGGGGAGGGCGTGGGGGCTGATGAAGTCCGTGATGTCTTCGCAGAACTGTGCGCGTGGTCCCGGGGGTCTGTATATGAGGGTTCCTCTGAGGGTAGTCTTGGGGTCGGTGTGGATCTGGAAGTGCAGGTATTCGGCGGCGTTGAAAGTGTCGATGGAGTCGGTCGAGATGCGAATGGTGCTTTTGTGAACGATGGCGATGCCTCCTCCGGTCTGGTTGACGCGATCTTTCCTGATGATCTTGTAGCCGTCCGGGATGGATATGGCGATGTCGGGGGCTGAGGAGGCGTTCATCCAGGTTTCCGTGAGGAAGGCGACGTCTGGAGATGTGGTGTCGAGGAGGTTCCAGAGTTCCACGGCGTGTCTGTGGACGGAGCGGGTGTTGATCAGGATGCACTTGAGGTGGTTGCTGTTGTCTGTCTTGGTGGGCGTGGTGCCTGTTCGGAGGCAGGAGAAGTTGCAGGATCGGCAGACGAAGGGTCCATGGGTGCATCGTGGGGACGCTCTGTAGCATCCGGGGGCTCGGGCGGTTTTGAGTGCGATGAGCGTGGCGAAGTCATAGGTCTTGCCGGGGGCCTGGCGGGCGGGGGGGCCAGGGGGTCTGGCGCTGGGCGCGGTCCAGGCGCGGACGGGCACAGACGGGCTTACCTTTGGCGCACCTTCGGCGCTCAATCGGCGCTCCCGCTGCGCGCGTCCGCTGCGCGGTCGCTCAGGGGGCGTCATAAATCAGGAGCCGGGAGGGAGGGTCAGCTGGGAGGCGGGAGCGGGGTGGCCAATGGGCAGGGAGGGGAGGCGGGACTGCAGGCGGAGGCGGGAGCAGGAAGCAGGAGACCGGGGCAGCGGCGGCTGGAAAAACGGCGGGAAAAACGGAGGGGAAGTGACCGGGCAGCGGCGGTGGTCAGCGTCCGAGGAAGGGGCAGCAGCGGCAGGCGAAGAGTGGCAGGCGGTACCTACAAGGTAGCAGGCAGAAGGCAGCGGCGTGGAGGAGGTAAGTGGCGGCAGTAACAGCGGTAGGCAGGCGCCAGGCAGGCAGGCGGCAGAGCAGTGAGGTAGGAGCGACCGGCTGTGGGGGCACAGGGGGTCACACTGACCAGCCCGTCACGGTCCCCTTAAATCAGGAGCCGGGAGGGAGGGTCAGCTGGGAGGCGGGAGCGGGGTGGCCAATGGGCAGGGAGGGGAGGCGGAACTGCAGGCGGAGGCGGGAGCAGGAAGCAGGAGACCGGGGCAGCGGCGGCTGGAAAAACGGCGGGAAAAACGGAGGGGAAGTGACCGGGCAGCGGCGGTGGTCAGCGTCCGAGGAAGGGGCAGCAGCGGCAGGCGAAGAGTGGCAGGCGGTACCTACAAGGTAGCAGGCAGAAGGCAGCGGCGTGGAGGAGGTAAGTGGCGGCAGTAACAGCGGTAGGCAGGCGCCAGGCAGGCAGGCGGCAGAGCAGTGAGGTAGGAGCGACCGGCTGTGGGGGCACAGGGGGTCACACTGACCAGCCCGTCACGGTCCCCTTAAATCAGGAGCCGGGAGGGAGGGTCAGCTGGGAGGCGGGAGCGGGGTGGCCAATGGGCAGGGAGGGGAGGCGGGACTGCAGGCGGAGGCGGGAGCAGGAAGCAGGAGACCGGGGCAGCGGCGGCTGGAAAAACGGCGGGAAAAACGGAGGGGAAGTGACCGGGCAGCGGCGGTGGTCAGCGTCCGAGGAAGGGGCAGCAGCGGCAGGCGAAGAGTGGCAGGCGGTACCTACAAGGTAGCAGGCAGAAGGCAGCGGCGTGGAGGAGGTACGTGGCGGCAGTAACAGCGGTAGGCAGGCGCCAGGCAGGCAGGCGGCAGAGCAGTGAGGTAGGAGCGACCGGCTGTGGGGGCACAGGGGGTCACACTGACCAGCCCGTCACGGTCCCCTTAAATCAGGAGCCGGGAGGGAGGGTCAGCTGGGAGGCGGGAGCGGGGTGGCCAATGGGCAGGGAGGGGAGGCGGGACTGCAGGCGGAGGCGGGAGCAGGAAGCAGGAGACCGGGGCAGCGGCGGCTGGAAAAACGGCGGGAAAAACGGAGGGGAAGTGACCGGGCAGCGGCGGTGGTCAGCGTCCGAGGAAGGGGCAGCAGCGGCAGGCGAAGAGTGGCAGGCGGTACCTACAAGGTAGCAGGCAGAAGGCAGCGGCGTGGAGGAGGTAAGTGGCGGCAGTAACAGCGGTAGGCAGGCGCCAGGCAGGCAGGCGGCAGAGCAGTGAGGTAGGAGCGACCGGCTGTGGGGGCACAGGGGGTCGCTCAGCTGCCCTCCTCAGTTATCATTTTTATTCGGATTGATTAAACCATACTGTGTTTGAAACAAACAGCATCCTGGCTGGCTGTAAGGTGTGCGCCTCACTCTCCTGAGCCTTCTCAATGCCCGTGCTGCTGTCTGGGGCAGCTCGCGAGTACTAGGTTAGTGCCCTTCCAGAGTTCTTGCTTTGCAGTAATTTTAAGAACTTCTTAGAGTTTCTCTTTGGTGAAATGGGTGTAATTTCTGATATTTCTATGTTTCCCTCATCTTTATTACTTGACTTTTCTTGCAATAAAGAGTCACTCATAGCTGTCGAAATGTCACTCATAATTGCACTGAATTTATGAGAATGTCACACATACCAATCTAAAACCTTGGCAGCTATGTTCCCTGCTCTGTCATTCTCTCCCCTCATATTTTAATTTACAATGTGTTTCCAGCTCTTAAAAAATAAAAATTCCATTCTTTCACTCTGACCCTGTGCATATGTTTAATTTTCACTTATTCCACGTTTCCTTCTTTGTACTACTTGCGATTTGTTTAAAAAATAAAAATGACATTCTTCCAGTCTAACTCCGTGCATATGTTTAATTTTCATTTATTTGACGCTTCCTTCTTTGTACTACTTGCCACTTGCTTAAAAAAAAAAATTCCATTCTTTCACTGTGACTCCGTGCGTGCATTTATTTAATTTTCATTTATTTCACGGCTTCCTTCTTTGTACTACTTGCCACTTGCATTAAAAATAAAATTCCATTATTTCACTTTGTCTCCGTGCGTGCATTTATTTAATTTTCCTTTATTTCACCTTTCTTCCTTTGTACTTGTTGCGATTTGCTTGGAAAATAAGCATTCCATTCTTTCACTTCGACTCCGTGTGTCCATTTAATGTTCATTTATTGAACCATTCCTTCTTTGAACTGCTTGCGACTTGCTTCCTGTCTTCTGTGGAGCAGCGGCTCCAGTATTAAAGAAACGTGAGGTAATTTGTAGCGTGAGACTGTCTGGTATCCCATGAAATCGTGTATCCCCGCACTGAGCCCGAGCAGAGATCGACTGCTTCTGTCTGATCCTGCCTGGGCTGAGATAATTCTCCGAAGACGGCCGAAGTGCAGGGGATACACGATTCCAAGGGGATACCAGATATTACACAACACCGGCTTTAGCGCTGGTGGCGCCCGTGCGACAATGTCTGTTGGCGCCACCCCACCCATGACCACCTCTGCCATGGATTCCCTCACTAGCACCCTTTAAAAGTGCCCCTCAAGTCTCCATAACCACTGTCTCTCAGATTCATTTAGTTTTACTGCGCCACTCATACCAGTGTAAGGTGTCGCAGCACTTTACATCACATACATATTGCACAGAGACAATCATACAAGTGTAAATCAGTGTATAGGAGATGTTACATCAGAGAGGACTACAAGGAGTAGTGTAGGAGTGACAGGTCATCTATACTGGTAGGCAATATAGTTTGAGTCCTTATTCTGGAAAGGCACAAATTCAGAATTTAAAACGTAACATCATTATTAGGGGTTCTCTTTAATAATAGGAATTGTTTTCTTCCCAAACGAACCCTTTTCACAAGATTAGGATAATGAAAGACTGGGTAAAAAAACATGTGGCTCTAATATATATCTTGCAGTTTGCATGCAGCTCTTTGATGACAGTTAATAGCAAAATGCTCTATGTTAGGATTTTGACTTATAAACCACAAGTTACAAAAGGAGCTTTCTTACAGAAGCAGTAGCACACTGATCTATTTACATTATATGCCCTTTGTTATCGGCATAATACACGTTCTTCGCAGAAGGCATTTTAACCCTCTGCGCGACCTTGTATGAGTTAAAACTTCCCAGACAAACCAGTCTCTTGCCAGAAAGATGATTAATCACCGGAGGTATCTTGACATTTTAATTGATGTCTGAAAATTGCTGAAGGCCAGGAACGCAGCAGCTGGTGCTTCTAAAATGACAATATACATTTTAAAAAATGACACCCCCACCCCAAGTCAACACCCGGTGCTGTGGCACTGATCGCACCACCCTAGAGCCGTCCCTGCAAAGATTTACTAACACTTTGCACCAGAATTGTGTTACTTTTGTGAAGCAAGTCCAACACAAAGTGTTATGCTACTATTTACTATCCAATGCAAATCAGGTATACCCAAAGTAATGCAAAGTTGTGCTATGTACTGCTTTACGTTGTTTTGCCTCAAGGGAGCATTCGGTGGGTGGTACATGGTCGTTCTCTTGTGCTCAAAGGGTACGGACACAACTCCAACACCTTAGAGGCGGGGTTGTGGACCAGGTCATGCCCTCCGCATAAAGATGATCCTGGGCAGCCGTGAGCAACTCACGCTGATGAGAGCATTTATTTGTGAGGGTGGAACTTTTCACTGGAGACCTCGAAAGTGCCATGCAACCGCCTACCACCATCGTCTTCACAGTGAGTTCTCAGGTAAAGCCACTTCAATGGGCTATAAAGGATTATACCACCCTCTGGCAGGTTTTGATTCTTTTATGTTATACCCATCCAGTGGCTTGTGAACCTAAGGCTGCTACTTTACTACCACCACATAAATTCTCACAAATGTTTTTCCAACAATCACTGCATTTGCCCATTTACTCGTTGCCTATGCTGCCTCTGGTGTGCCCTTCTGTTTCTCATCTCCATATTCCTTCTCTTTTCACCGGACCCCCACCCTCTAGTTAACCTCCGCCTGCGTCTCTGCAGAAAACCCCAAAAGTCTGACTTCTTAAGTGCATCAGACAACTTGGTAAGTTCTGAATGTATTTTAGATGCGATGGGGAAAACAAGGATCACAGCTCTTCATCATCCTGCTGTCAATTAATGACTTCAAGTTTGCGGATGGCCTGGGTTGGTGCATAGGTGTTTCAGCAATACGCAGCCACAAGATTGTTAAGCAGCCACTATGGTTGTTTCAGTTCCCCATAGAACAGTATTGATATGTGTAGAAGTCAAGTAATCATGGAGGCTTTTGTAAAAAATTGTGGCACAGTGCTCTAGATGCGAAACCCACTGTTCTTTCGCCCCTCATGCTGTGCTGAGAAAACCCACTGTTGCATAGCATCTACGGTGATCAAACACTGGCAATCAGGATCAAATGGTGCTAAAATGCTTCAATGTCTCTAATTCTGTTTAGGAGTAATGCTTGCAAATTTTCAGTTTTGCTTGAAACGTCCTGAATGGTCTTTGCATAAAACACACAACCCCCTAGAAAAGAAGAAACCTGTACCTTGTTTTCAGGAATGGGAGCATTTTCGATCTTATCCACCAACCTGGGCTCTATTCCATCCCATTCTCTCATATTACATGACCTAGATATTTCTTGGTTAATTTAGCAAACATATATTTCTTTATATTTGCTACAATCCAAGCCTGTTCAAGTCTTTCTAAAACTATCTGCAACACTTCATTATGCTCTTGAATGTTCTTTGCCACTATAAGTTTATCGTCTTGAAATGTGACTACACCTTTGATACCATGTAGTACAGACTCCGTTATGTGCTGAAAAAATGATGCGGCTGAAACTAAACCGAAAGGCATCCTGAACTAAAAGGTACCAACAGGAGACACAAAAGCTGTAAGATATCTGCATGACTGGTCTAATTCAACCTAGTAATATGCTGAAGCAAAGTCGATCTTACTAAATACCCTTGCTCCCGACAAATTTTTGACAATGTCATGAATACCAATGACCTTGTTTAAACTTCTCAAGTCAACACAGACTCTCAACTCTCCATTTTCTTTTTCGCAATTGCCAATGGGGACAACTAAAGATAATTTCACTGGTTTGTTCACCCCTTCCATGGACATTTTCCTTAACATTTCCCCCAAATCCTCTCAAATACTGAACAGCACATTCCTCATCTTGTGCTTGTCGGGTACCACTCCATTTTGCATGCAAATTTTATGCTTAAATCCTTTGATTTTTTTCCTAGACCACTATTAAACACTCATCTAAACTTTTCTATTCACACTCTGCTAGTTCGTGAACTGTCTAGCAAAGAAATCTGATTGTTGTCATTCATCAATGACACTTGTATTTTCTTCCCAGGCCTCAGTGTCATTCCAAACAAACCTTGGTGGTACTATCCCAAAATATTCAGTCCTCTCTTGACAACATAAACCTTCCCAAATATGTTTTTATCCTTTAATTGTAATGAGTTTTCGATATACCCCACTAAATTGATGTTCTTCCCATTGTATACCACATATGGTGGTATAAACTCTTTCTTCACCCAGTCGCAAGAAAGCAATTCCTCTGAAATTATAGTAGTTTTGGCACCTGAGTCAACAAGTAAATTTAGAATTTTGCCATCAACACAAAGCTCAGTGTATGGTTCAGCACACTCTGAATCATCTCCACTTATAACCAGCACTACATCTCTTGTCCTTTCTATAACTTCAAACAAATCCTCATCATTTTCATTCTCAACAAGAATATTCTCTCTGTTCTTTTTGCTCAAACACATTTTGGCGAAAGGTTCCACTTTACCACAATTTCTACAAGTAGCGTTTTTCGCTGGATAAGGTCGACCCATAAGTGCATGCCTAGTAAAACCACATCTAAAACAAACATTATTTTGTTTGAAAAATTGATTTTTGTCTGCCTAAAATTCCTCTTGCTTGTTCCTCTGACACCCTATTTTCTATGTACTTTGAGCTTTAGTCATATTTTCTGAAATTTCATGTACGCCTACATTCTCTTTTATGACCAATTCTTTTGATGCTTTGTGTGAAATTTCAATACTCATAACAATATATCAATCATCTCTGCTAGTGATGGATTCTTCTAAGTGAGTAACTTTTCTTGGATGTTTTCGTCCCAACATCTGACAACAATTTGATCTCTTATCAACTGAGTAGTGAATTCTTCAAATTCACAGTCAGCAGCCAACATGCATAGAGCTGCTACATACAAGTCTATTTGACTCTTCCTGGCACTGTTTGCGAGTGAAACATGTGTGCCTGTTGACAATAAAATTCGGTTGAATATCAAATTGTTTCTCCAATATTTGTACCACTACCTGATACACATTGAGTTAATTTGTTCCCATCAGGAACATCATGTACTGGTGGAAGATGTTCATAAATTGCTAGCCCTACATAATGTAAATAGTGCTCCAGTAGAAACCTTTCCTTTCTGGACAATAAATATTGCTGCCAATGGCATCCATATCATCTGTTTATAGCACCAGGAACCAACTGTCCCACCAAACCAAACGTGTACATTCCAAATCAGAATGTAGAACATAATATGAATGAACATTCTTTAGCATCATTTAACCTCACATGTATTTAACATCACATCACCACAATATGCTTTGAGGTGCTTTCCATCATGTTAGATTGCCATTTGTGCTAGTGCGACCTAGTGGAATTGTGTGCTACACTGGCCTGAAAGTATAGGTGGTAGGTGCTGAGTTGTGTTTTGCTTCTCATTGCACCACGCAAAACTTAGTAAAGCTACCCCAAGGTCTGTTAATGGCGTAGCGGTTTTCAAGGGTGGCCAGTTTTGTTTGTGGTACTGCAGGCAAGTGTGCTCTCAGCTGCTCGTGTAAATTCAGTGAGATAAGCAAAAGTCTTTTGGTTGTACCGAATGCTGTTCTGCTCTTCAGGGATGAATCAAGCCTGTGCAGCTTATGGTCAACTCCAATGGTTATATATATGTGGGTGTATTTCCTTTTTGGAATGAGTTTCTCATTTGATATTAGATTGCTTGTATGGGGAGATTTGGAAAGCCAGCCTGCTTTTGGAGTGATGCACAGGTCTCCTTTTGTTGAAGCCTTTGAAGTGACACTGAATGGTATTCTGCCAGAGAGGAAAGCCACATATGTGTTCAAAGGTGAATTTGAATGTACTTTTGATTTTGTCCTAGCATTATATATGCAGCGTTATAGAGTTAATTGCTGGTATGATATTTCTGCTGCTGTTATGTTATGGAGAAGTTTTTAGAGATTGCTATACAAGTGCACAATATCACTCTAATTACTTTTGGAGCCCTGCCATCTGAGCGAATGGAGGCTGCCCACCCTCCCCACCTAAGTATCTTCCCTGTCCCCAGCACCCCCTCACTGTACAAAGATGGCAGTTCAGCCCATGCATTGAAATGTAGATCTCCCCACACTGGGGACGTGTTGCCTTTATTCCTATGGCTTGAGCAGAGACCGGATCCCCTTGGAATTCAATAAGGGCATTGTTGGGAAGGGGGTGCAGATGGCTTTCCTGAGCATGGCAGGATTGGTGGTTAGTGGGTGTGAGGGGGGCTGATGTTTCTGTTGTCCAGGTTGGAGGTTTCTGAGCAGGGCCTTTCCTTTTGGCCGTCTCATTACTGCTACAGGAAGGCTACAAGACAGTTGAATGAAGGATCTCACACTTCATTTACTTTACACAAACCCACTAAAATAAACTCAGTTGTCCTCATCCTGCCCTGAGCATGAGAGGGAAAGTGGAGGAGCATCTCTAGCATAAAAATGTAAAACAGAACATTCCTGTTTCGTATACTTTTATCAGATCGGCATGTGAGCATGGCCTGCTCTAAGTCAAATGTATGTTTTACCTTAACCCTTATTATTGTATCTGTGTAAAATACCCACATCTATTTTCATAGAAACCAACCTCTGCTTTAAATGTCATGCTGCAGCATTTTAACAATACCTAATCTCCTGAAGCTTGTTTATTAATGCTACCAACCAATGTATGAATCCATAAATCAGATATTGAATGATATTACCAATGTCCATTCCAGCAGATCCCTCCATCATTTTGTCCTTCAACCCATGCCTGCACAGGACCATTAACTTTAAGCAAAATATCTCGAAAGTGACAACCCAGTGCATTACCAGGCTAAATGGACTATGAACATACATAAGAAATAACATAGAAGGACCTTTATAGCTGCTCAAAGCTGCCAGCTTAGGGAAAACGATAAACAGAGTGCCCATCTGTCACGCTTGTTCATCATCACATGCCGACACGAGAGAGGCCAGGCCCCTTCCTAGGCCACGCCCATCCAATCACCCCTCTCAGCATAAATCATGTGCACCAATCGGAAGCGCAGCGGACGAGCGCAGCGGGCGCGCCGTTTGCGCGCCGAAGGTGCGCCTAAGGCAAGCCCGTCTGCACCCGTCCGCGACCGACCGGGGCCAGGGGCAGGTCGCCCTGTCCAATTCATCACCTACACTTCCTCCCAGCTTCGTAGTCTCCATGGCACGTCGCATCTGCCTGCCCTTACTCGCTCTCTCATATCCTCACTTGATTTGTCCCCGGCTTCCCCGTCTTCCCGTCCTCTTCCCCCCCCTATCCCCCCCATCTTCCCTGTACATATGCTAGCCCTGTCGCATCTAGGACCCTCTCTGCCTATTATCTTAATACCCGGTCAGCAGTGGCCCACTCACACGAACTGTCGGTACTGCTGGACCTTCACGCACCGGATCTACTCTTCCTAACTGAGACTTGGTTTAGTGATGACTCTCTCCCTGTTTTACTGGCCACCCTCCCTGCCCCTTATTATGCTCTACGAGCAGACCGCGCTGACGGTCGAGCTGGGGGCGGCGTAGCAGTCATTACCCGGGCTGACCTCCCCTTCCAACTACTCTCTGTGCCAGAAATCGCCACTACAGAACTCCTCGTTATCTGTACTACATCTACCACTCCTCCTCTCACCTGTGTTCTCACTTATCGTCCTCCGCAGTCACCCTTGCATTTTCTCCCTGACTTTCAAGAGGTACTGGCCACTCTTACGGTCAATAACTCCTCCATCCTGATTTTGGGAGATTTTAATTTCTGGCCATCAGACCCAGCAGAATGTCCGTCCTCGAAAGAGTTTTCAGACACCCTTCTCTCTCTTAATTTTGTGCCGCATGTTCGTCTACCCACTCACGTTAAAGGACACATCTTAGACCAGATTTGGTCCTTGAATTGTCCGGTGGATTCCCTGTCCATCTCACCCTGCACTTGGTCTGACCATTGTCTGATCTCATTTACCCTTCACATCAATCCCATTGTTAAGCCCCCGCTCCTAAAGAATGTCTGGGTCCGCTCATGGAACCGAGTGGACCCGGAGCATTTATCCACCCTGCTGACCTCTTCCTACCCCACTCTGCAAGGCCTATCTACCCTCTCTCAGGCCACTGCCTTCGAACACTGGCTCTCCTCAGGCTGCGATTCCATTGCCCCACTGAAGCGGGTGACCTCAAAACGGGAAAAAGACGCCAACCTGTGGTTCAACAAGGATCTTAAGACCACTAAACTTGCGGTACGCTGAGCCGAGCGTGCCTGGAGGAGGAACTATTGCCCCTTACTTAGATCCGAGTTCACTACCATCTTAGCTCAATATAAAAAGGCTATCCTGGCTGCCAAAACGGCCGATTTCTCCTCAAAGATCCTAGCAGCGGAGAATCAACCAAGGGAAATTTTCTTGATTGTCCACAAACTAGCTTTTTCTGATAGGACATCTCTTAAGCCCTCCCCTTCCCTGGACCTCTGTCTTTCCCTCAACAACTTCTTTATCGAAAAAATTGCCATCATCAAAGCCAATATTCCCTCACCCCCCCTCACTTTTGTTGACCCTCAGTGTCCTCCATCTAAGGGTCAACTCAACGCTCTTCCCCCTCTGACTAAGGAATCCTTGACTTCGATAATTCCCCTTGTTAAATCAGGATCCCCATTGGACACCTGCCCCGCGCACATCCTTCGTCACATCTATACAACCTGTCCAGACCCCTTTCTTCACTTCCTTAACACTTCTCTCTCCCAAGGGGTTGTAACCAGCTCACTGAAAACAGCTGTTATTGTACCCATCTTAAAAAAGCCTGGCGCTGACCCTTCGGTCCTCGCCAATTATCGCCCCATCTCACTCCTACCATTCTCGGCCAAAGTGCTCGAACGCCACGTTACCAGTTCTTTGAGCACCTTTGTGGAGGAGTATGGGGTTCTGGCTTCTCGCCAAGCAGGCTTCCGCCCCGCTCACTCTACGGAGTCCATAGTACTCTCGGTCCTGGACAACCTCAGGGAGGGAATGGATACCAACCAGGCTCAGGCTCTGGTTCTCCTCGATCTCTCTGCCGCCTTTGACACGGTAGACCACACTATCTTGCTTTCCCGTGTCAGGGCGGCGGGGATCGGGGGTACAGCCCTGGTGTGGCTGTCCTCCTTCCTGAGGGACCGCGCCCAGGCTGTCCGACTAGGCGATTTTTCTGCAGACTTCCGGAAAGTCCAGTGCGGGGTTCCCCAAGGTTCTTCCCTCTCACCTCTTTTGTTCAACCTCTATATTGCCCCCCTTATTTTTTCACTGCAGCAAATGGAGGTAAGCGTATATAACTACGCGGATGACCTCCAACTTGTCTTTAACCTATCTTCTTCCTCTGCCTCTATCTTAAATTTCCAGACTATTATGATTTTTATCCAGGACTGGATGAACCACAATCACTTGAAACTCAACCCGGATAAGACCGAGCTGGTGTTGACAGGTGGTTCCTCCAGTCCTTGGTCTTCACTGTTTTGGCCCCCTTCCCTAGGTTCTCCCCCGGTTCCTTCTACCTCAGTCAAAACCTTAGGTATCAAACTTAATTCTCAGCTCACTCTTCACTCCCAGGTTAGCTCTGTGGTGTCTTCTTCCTTTCTGTCACTACGCACCATTCGTAAGGTATCTCGTTTCTTTTCCTTTGATGCCTTAAAACTGATTATCCTGGCAATGGTCATCTCCCGCCTGGATTATGGCAACGCCCTGTATGCAGGTATTCCTGCATATAGTTTAAGGCGTCTGCAATTGATCCAGAACCAGGCGGCATGGTTGGTGTTCAACCTTCCTAAATCCCACCATGTAACGCCCCTACTTAAATCCTTACACTGGCTTCCTGTCCGCGAACGCGTCCAGTTTAAACTTGCTTCCATCATTTTTCAATCTCGACTGGGCGCGGCTCCGGCCTTTATTTCATCTGAAATCGTTCCCTATGTTCCTACCAGGGAATTACGCTCATCCTCGCTATTCCTACTGACAGTCTCCCGTTTCCGGAGGAAGAAGTGGGGAGGATCGAAATTTGCGACCCTTGCCCCAGCTCTATGGAATTCTCTTCCTTTAGAGCTTAGATCCCTAACTATCTATCCCCAATTCCGGAAAAAGCTCAAAGCCCATCTATTCTCTAAATCTTTCTAAACCTCTTGCTATTTTTCTGTTCCCTTCTTACCTGTGCTGCTTTTTACTCTGGAGACCTGTCTGTAACAGCGCCATGAAACCGCTGGTGAAAGTGCGCTTTACAAATACTTTTAAACTCAAACTCAAACTCAAACTCAAACTCACACTCCAACGCACTGCATCCCGTTACACAATAACCGCACCTCGGTGGTCTTCACACATAATACCAAAACACTGCACACAGGTTCAAACCAAAAACAACGCACTTCCAACCACATAACCTACATGGTGTAGTGTGCTAGCCATGTAGGCAAGAGCTTCATCGACCAACATAGGGGTGGTAAGTACCATATTGGCATAGACAACCTCCCCTAACATACAAAAAGAGCAATTAAGCAAATGGGATAGTGTGAACACCACAGGCAAACAATAACTTTGTATACTAAGCCACAACATTCAGACCACTAAATATTGCTGCTTGTATTTACATATGGATGTATATTTAGAGGGGCGTGTGCCTGGTACTACCACTTTATTAAGTGTCATGTGTATATATGTATGTATGCATATCAGTACATAATGTGATGCCTGGGTATGTCTGTATACATGAATATGTTTAATTCCGTTATTTGTTTAAAAAATATATAAAATAAATAATTTAAAATTCCCTTCTGGCTTTTTCCCATCCCTCCTCTGTCTGACTCATCCAACAACTTTCTGACTACTATGAACTCCAAAACATCCTCGTCCTTCTTATCCAATTCACCCAACTAACAGTCGCACATGTCCACCACTTCCACAAAAGCTCACAACTTCCCCTTTCTAATCCATTGCCATTTTTCTATCCCTCTTCAAAGTACCACTGTGAGAGCAAACCTTCTCATTTTAAAAATAAAAACCATTTAAATAGAAAATACAAAAGTTTATGCTAAATAACATATGTATAACAAATGCAATATTTGTAGTAGATACCCATACTTAGGTATTTGCAAGCATGCTTATGTGTGGCATCGGGCCATCAGACAACGCTGATGGGGCAGTGTCCCGAGGCACCAGCAAATCACTAGCTCTGTGGTATTTAGTCTTTGCCAGTGCTGGTTGGTTATGAATCGGCAACAACTAGATTGCTAACTAGTGAATTTGAATGAGTTAACGGAACCTAGGGGGATATTCACAAGAACGTGTGTTAACTACCGCAAGAGTAGTATAACGCCACTTCCAATATCGCAGCCCATCGCAGTAAATTAACCCCTTGTCAACATGGAATTCACAACAAAGCGGTACCATGAGATAGTCCGCCGACACCGCCCACAATACAACCACAATGGAGATAAGAACACAAACCACAACACCAAAAAACACACGATGGGCCAAAGCGCGATGATGAAATCAGTGATGAGCAGCGCCAGGCCTGCAACACACACCTGGCAGGCTGAAAAAATCACCATAAAAGTAGAAAAAACACCCACACCCAAACTGACCTACACTCAAGCACCATGAAGGCAGCCGGAGCAGGCACAGAGGACGAGCGCAACCCCACAAGCACCCCGGAAGACCAGCCCGGGACATCGGGGACAGGGAAGGGCAAGGACAAGAAGACGAGGAAGACGAAGTTCAGTCCGCAGGCAAACAGGATCATAGTCACGGAGGTGATTAAACACCATCAACAACCCTTCGTCACCTCCAACGTGTCATTGGGCACCAAAACTGAAATAAGGCTGGACATCGTCGACAAGGTGAATGCCGTCGGAGAGCACAAGCAGACAATGGATGAGCGATGGAATGACATCAAGCGGAAGACCAAGGAGAAACTCTCCGCCAACCAGAAGGCAGCAATGTAGACTGGAGGAGGGGGCCCAGCGCCACAGTTGGAGCTGGATAACATGGGGGAGCTGGTGTCGACAGTCATCAGTGTGGATACTGTGGCCGGAGTCGGGGGACCGGACACTGCTCGACAGGACACAACACAACTGCAACAGTATGAGTGACCACCAGGTACTGGGGGGACGGGTGGAGATGGCCTCGATGGCACACAGGCACAATCAAGCCGGGCACAGTACACAACCACAATTACCCTGGCTCCTCGCACAGACCCACAGACTGTCACAATGTACAATGCCATGCTGTCAGAATGTCAACCTGTACTATGCGGCTACATACATGTGGACACATTGTAATACCCCATCTCCCCTTCACATTGCAGGGGCATTGTCAACACCTCCTGCAGAGCAGTCCCATCATTCTTCACTGATGACGAGAAGGACAACACCAGCATCGCTGCACAAGCCCTCCTAGACATCATTGACCTCATCCACGACTCACCTCCAGGATCAGGGCAGCCCAGATACATCGAGGAGACCCCACCCACCACTCAAACAACCCAGCAGGAGGCACCCACAGCCCTGGCATCCTCCCAAGTACCCCAGGAACAACAAATGGCCTTCCAACGCTGTGTGCTGGAGGGCCAGAGGGAGACGGCTGAGCAGGTGCGGGTGGGGTTCAAACTCATGGCTGCCAAACTGGACGCCATCCTTGGGTGTCTATGTCTTCCCCATGGTCTCCAACGAGCCCTGACTGACATCGCTGGAGTCATGACGCGGAGAGTAGAACAGCTGCTTGCTCAGAGTGGCTCCAGCGATACCAGCCGTGAGTTGGCACACATGTGGAGGCTCATGGAGGACATGGTGCGTATGGAGGTGAAAAGGATGGCAGCCACTGCTGCACATCATCAGAATGTAGCTGGGATCTATCATGCCCTGCAGACCTCCATCATGGCATTGCCACCACAAGGCGAGGAGCTGATGAATGCTGCTGCCCCCACACCATCCACATCCCCACCCCCTGGTGTGTCAGTGCCTCACAGTGCAGCAGAAGTGTCCACCCATGCCCCTGATGTGTCAGTGGCACACAGTGCCGCAGCCGGGACTGCAACACCCACAGGGGAGGGCAGGGCACACATCCGGTGACAAGGACATGGATGGGTTTGTGATCAGGAGGCACTAACATTCATTTTCGCCACATGGCCTGTTTCTGCTTGGTGCTGCACATGGCCTCATGACCTTCCACTGACCCCCGATACACTCCGATGCACTCACCTTGGACAGCGACATGGATTGCCACATCCTGTTTGACGACCAATGACACGGTGCACAGACTGCGGACTGTACCCTTCCTCTTCGACAGTACATGTCATCCCCTGATGGACTCTGGCTGGCCCTCCACGGGCCCATATTGTGTAGTGTGCTCGGCATTGCCCTGTACCGCTCCAGCTGCAGAACTGCACGGGATGTGCAAATAAACCTCCAGTGACGCACTGCTGTGTCATGTCTTACATCATTCAGAAATGGATGTGTGCATGAATATGGGGACAGTGCCTTCCCTTCCGTTAATGATGTTCATCCTGTGGGATGCGAGTCAGAGGGTGCGACATTGCATTTTGTGCACCTGGTCCTGTGATCACTAGAACAGGGACACACGCATCAGTCACTTCCTTGTCTGGACATGGACTGGACCACGCTCGACCTCACGAGTCATTGTGGCAAACCCTGCGCTGGTCCGACATACAGCAGGCCAGACCACTCCGTTGACGCACTGTGGGGAGGCCATCATTGCTACCCATCGCAGGCGTACTCGCTGGTGGTGTGCAGGTCACTGGTCTAGTCGTCAGCATGTCATAGCCACTCCCTGAGGGCAGGTTTGCACACACACCACACCCATCTGGCACAGGTGTCACTGGCCATGAGACTCCCCCAACATAAGGAGCCGATGACGTCGCATTCCCCTCTTCCGGTGGTGACTGGATGACGGCCGCTCCACACTTCTCATTCATAAAGGGCCCATGAGTTATTGCGCACAGGGTTGGTGGCATCTGAGGACTGGCGCAGGACACGGGCCTACCACCACATGGCGCTGACTGGGCTTGCACAGGGTTAGTGGCACCTGAGGCCTTGCGTCCGGCACGGGCCTGCCACCACGTGGTGCTGACTGGGGTTGCACAGGTTTAGTGACACTCGGAGCATTGCGGCCAGCACAGGCACCCCGCCACGGGACGGTGACTTTGGGTGCAGCCTGCGATGATGCCCCGACCCGGCGGTCCGGATAGCTTAGGTTTTGTGTGCCCCGCTGGACCGCAGTGTAGGCCAGAGCCAGCGGGCAGTGAGGGCCTACCGCCAAGTGACGTCATTTCCAGGATCCCAGAGTTAGTGGCACCCATTGGGCTGAGCGGGTGTGCAGCCTGCGATGGTGCTGGGTGCACTGGTATGTCCTCTGCCATGGAGTAATCAAGACCCAGCACCAACCGTGAGACCTGGTGGCCTGCGGAGAGGGGCTGCATGGTGTGGAGGGTGCCATGTTCGCTGGCACTGGGCTTGTGGCTTGCAGCAGCACGTGGTGGGACCTCCCGTCTACGTGCCGGTGGCGGAAGATGAGCAGTGAGTCCTGGGTGTGCATGGGCGGGCATGCTCCGATGGGTGGCAGGAGGGGTTGGGGTGACTCTGCCTGGGTGTGCATGGGCAGACAGGCGCTGTTGTCTTGTGCAGGTGTGTGTACTGTGCCAGTCATGTATCTGGACTCTGTTTCAGCTGGCGGCTTTGACTCAGATGTGTGACCAGGTGAACCGCGATACATACCTGCACGTGGTTGGAGACGCATCGGTGGCAGCAGGTGAGCAGTGGGGCCTGGGTGCACTGTCTCTCTCTCCACCTCACTTCTCTCTCTCTCTCTCTCTCCCCCTCTCTTATTCTCTCTCTCCCACTCTCTTCTTCTCTCTCTCCCCCTCTCTTCTTCTCTCTCTCCCCTTCTCTTCTCTCTCTCTCCCTCTCTTCTCTCTCTCTCTCTCCCCCTCTCTTCTTCTCTCTCTTCCCCTCTCTTCTCTCTCTCTCCCCCTCTCTTCTTCTCTCTCTCTCTCTCTCTCTCCCTCTCTTCCTCTCTCTCCCCTTCGCTCTCTCTCTGTCCTTTGATGTGCGCAGGACACACCTTCTCATCATGATTTTTGTCTTGCAGGCTGGCACCTACGGATTATCCCGAGGGGAGCGGCTATGTGTCTTCATTTAATTTCAGTGTTCATTTTAATAAAGTTTCATTTATTGCTTTGAAAGTGAATGTGTGCTGCTCTTTTCTGTGTCGACACATGCATGTCACCAGTTGTGATTGTGCGATGTCAGATGGATTATTTTGTGCATGTTTGGCTGTAGCTGATGTGGCATGTCTTTGGTCGGGGGTGCCGGGGAGGGGGGGCCCTGGGGGTGGTGTCGGTGGGTGTTGTGGCCCTCTTGGGTATCCGGGCCACATGATGGGTGGCTCCATGGCTTCTGTTGCCCTTCGGGTGTGGCCCTGGGCTGGTCTCCCATTTCCTGGTGCTAATGCACCTTATCGCCTGTTTTGTGTTTTTATCGCAGTTCTGTCTGGTCGTTGAGAATGTTGAGGTGTGATGTTGTCACGACTTTTGGCACGGGAACGCCCACTCTGCATCTCATTAGTGAAAGTTGCGCCGGTCCTCTGTGGTGATGTTTTTTTGCGGCTGCTATCGCAGGTAAACTGGTGCTGTGGGCTGTTAACACCAGCTTGTGAATGAGGCAATGGATTTACCGCAACTTTGGCTGCGATAAAGTGCCGTTGACTCGGCGATAGTTTCTTGTGACTATGCCCCCTAGTTTTTAACAATTGTGGTGGTTTTTGAAGCAGGAAGCCAATTCTCTGCAGCATCAATACGCACCAACGTTTCAATGATTATCTAGAGTACAGTTAGTTGTTCTTCTGTTAAGAACATTGAAGACAGCTGTTATTATGTTAGCTTGTTATTTTAGCTTCTTACTTATGAAGCTGTTATTTTAATTAATCAATTCTGGAGTTATAATTTGGCTTGTAATTCCATTTTATTGTTTTAAGTTGTTGTGTTAACTTGCTTTTCAGGTCACGATGTGGACGCCTAGCATGTCACTGCCTCCCCAATTTTTATCTGTCTGGTGAACCACTTTTGCCTTTAAAAAAGTGAAAGAAACTTTTTGACTCATATCTAATCGCAATAGTGGGTGATACAGTTTCTGCAGCAAGGAAGCAACTTAGGGATTGAGGGGCGAAATATATATGAAAGTCTTAATGAGATTGTGACCAGGCATGCTGAAGGCCAACTTAAGGATGTCTTTGGAATGTCACTCATGATATTGGAACAGCATATTGGTCCAAGCATTAACATTGTCATGGAAAGACATAAGTTATTTTCCATGGCGCACGCAAAAACTGAGAAAGTGGGCAATTATGTGGCTTGCCTGAAGAGTTTGGTGTGCATAGGCAAATTTGGCAATTCGTCTGATTCACTTATCAAAGACTAACTAGTGTGTTGCACCAATGATACGAGGGACAAAGAGACACTTTTGACTAAAAATCCCACTCTGAAGGAGCCAATAGGCATTATAAAGTGAATGGAACCCCTGGCTGGATCAAGGAAATGAGAAGCACACTTTCTACTACTGTTGAGCAAGTAACAAGTTCAGGATCGGGGAAGGAAGCTGACGAGGACCATCAGAAACATGAGGACTATAAAAAAAAACAGCTCACCATATCACTAGGGCCAAAGGACTGGTCCAAGGAAGTGACTCTAGATGTAAGTGTTTCAAGTAGTGGAGAAGGTGGGTGTGGCCACCTCTCAGCAATCCAGCTGTGTGGGCAATACTGGAGGTAACAGGAGAGCTAGTTGGCCCCCAAGGACCCTCAAGAGCCAAGGGGACTTCATCCCCCAAATAGAAGTGGGCCAGGAGGCGCATTTGCAGAGTGGAGGGGCAAGAGGGTATGGCCACCGAAAACATCTCAGAAAAACCCACTATGTGGGATTTGCTGGAGGTAATAGGAGGGGTAGTTGGCCCCCAAGGACCCTCAATAGCGAAGGGGACTTCATCCCCTTGCTAGTAGTGTATCAGGAGGTGCGTTTGCAGAGTGGTAGAGAAAGGGGGCCTGTTATCAGATATCAGTAATCATGCTGTATGTGACTTAGTGGAGGTAATACGAGGGGCAGTTGGCCCTCAAGGACGTCCTTGGGGGCCAACTACCCCTCCTGTTACCTCCAGTAAGCACCACACTGCAGGACTGCATGGACTGCAGGACTCCACGCCCCTTTCACCACCACTCAGCAAACGCTCCTCCTGACACACTACTATTTGGGGGATAAAGTCCCCTTGCCTCCAGAGGGACCTTGGGGGCCAAGAAGCCCTCCTGGTATTGCCTGTATGTCCTACACAGCGGAATTACTGAGAGCTGGTCGGAGGCCCAGCCCCCTTTCTCCACCACTCTGCAAACCTTGGAAATTCACTAAACAAAACAAAGGTTACAGGGACGTTATAGTTCGGAAATAGAATTTAAAAAACCTTAGAACTTCACAAAAAAACAGGGGCGTTATAGTTAGGGTCAGATTTTACTCATACAAAACCAGAGAAATTCCTCTGTCATAGTTACCTGAGTTACAGACAAACATTTGAACTCTGTCTCTAAGAGCGGAGAAATGTGACAAAATAAAAATATTTAAAAAACTCTTTTTTTCTCATTCACTTTGTGAGCAAGCAGAACACCTCTTAGCAGATAGCCAGAATGCATGATTAGGCCCTAAAACTAGCTGGTCCTGATTAAATCTGGCTTGCTATTGTGATTTGGTAAGTGGAATTTTCAAGCCCTGTGATACATCCACTCACAGACTGAGAACCACTCACACACCCACTCACAGACACACATTGCACTCACAGACCGACTCATACAGCCATTTACTCACACCACTAACACATCCAGACAACACCACTCACATACCCACACAGTCACTTACATACCCACTCATACACCACCCATCACACACTCACATGCCTACTTTCACACTCACAGAACTACTAACACACCCATACATCCGTTCACACACCTACTCAGAGACCCAGAAAACCACTCACATACCCATACTCTCACAAGGCTAGTCATCACACATGCAAGCAAGCCACTCACACACCCATAGTCACTGATACATCTACTCAGAGACTCAGAGAACTACTCACATACCCAATCACAGACCCACATAGATACTCACATACCCAGCCAAAGACCCAGAAAAGCACTCATACACCCACTTATGCATGTAACCAGCCACACCCAGTCACACATCCATACAGCTACTCACATACCCATTCACACACTGTCACTTATACATCCACTCAGAGACCCAGAGAACCACTCCTCACCCACAAAGGCACTCACACACTCACCCACATAAACACCCATACAGCTACTCACACACCAACTCAGAAACCCCAAACAATTACTTACACACCTATACAGACACTCATACAGCCACTCACACATCCATTTACAAACCCAGAGAACCACTCATACATCCACTCACAGACCCACACAGGTACTCACTCACCCACATGCAGCCAGACACACACCCACTCACAGACCAACACAGCCAGTCACAGACCCACTGGCAGACCAACACAGCCAATGACAAGCCCACCACACACTCACACATATACTTACAAACTCATACAACTACCCACACACCCACTCAGCTACTCACATACCCTTCCAGAGATCTAAAAAAACATTTGCACACCCATTCACAAACCCATACAGTCACTCACATGCCCACTTATGGACCAAGAGAACCACTCCTACCTCCACTCAGACCCATACAGGCCCTCACACACCCACTCACATACCCACATACACACTTATGCAGCCACTCACACACTTACTCACAGACCCACACTGCCACCTACAGACTCACACACAATCATATACACTCAGACAATTACTCACACATCAACTCTCACTCCCATATAGCCACAACCACTTATAGACCCAGTGAACTACTAACATACCCATTCACAGACCCACACAAGCACTCACACACCCACTCACAGACCCAGTTGCACACAATCACTCATATACCCACTTACAAACTTACAGTCCCAGAGAACCACTCACACACCCATTCACAGACCCAAACAAACACTAATATACCTACTCAGTCACCCATCACATATTCACACCCAGTTGCACACCCACACAACCACTCACCTCACACAGACACATATGCAGCCATGTGCAGACCCCATAGCAAGTCTCACACTCACTCAAACTCACACAGTAACCTACACACCCACTCACAGACCCAGAAAACCACTGTCACACTCACACAGGCACTAGATAGCTACTCATATACCTTTTCACACACCCATACAGTCTCTGATACATCCACCCACAGACCCAGAGAATGACACACTCACAGACCCATACAGGCACTCACACACCCACTTATACAGCCATGTCCACACCTGTGCAGTCACTTACACAGCCACTCACACACCTATACAGCCACTCACACACTACTCAGAGACCCACACAGCCACTTTTAAATCCACCTCATACACCCACCCATCACACACTCACATGCCAACTTACATACCCACACAACCACTCACACCCAATCACAGATCCACACAGGCACTCACAAACCTAGAGACTCAGAAAACTACTCACACACCCATACACTCACATACCCAATCACACATCCATCCAGCCACTCACATACCCATATTGCCACTCACATGCTTCTCAGAGACCTACACAGCTACTCACATACCCACTCATGCACCCACCCATCACACACTCACATTCCCACTTATACACCCACACAACCACTCGCACACTCATACAGCCACTAACACACCCATTCACAGATCTAGAAAACTACTCACACCCACACAGGCACCAGACAGCTACTCACACACACTCTCACACACCCATACAGTCAATGATACCCACTTACACACCCACTCATACAGTGAAGAAAAATAAAGCGCTGAAGAATTATAACTAGTGAAGACAAACACCATCTTCAAATTTATTATTTTAGATGTTTATTTTAAATTGTTATTTTGATTTTTTTTGTTTTTCATTTATTGTAGTAATTTATTTCTTTAGTTAATTCTGGTAGTTTAATAATTTAAATTTGTTGCAGGAATGGGAGAACAAGGAATGGCGGCTCCGCCTAGTTTTTTAGCTGTTCCAAGAGAACCAAGCATACCTTGGAAAAGGTGGAAAAATATATTCTTTACTTACATGTTGGCAATTAGCGGAGATAAATATGGTCCTTTGAGGAGACAAGCAATATTGTTGCATCATTTGGGAACAGAAGGGAGGAGAATTTATGATGATCTTCCTCAAGTATCTTTAGGAATTGGTGATGGTCAACCAGTAAATGTGTATGATATGTCTTTACAAATGTTAGAAAAATAATTTACGCCTAAATTAAGTGTAGTTTTTGAAAGACATAAATTATTTTGTCTTTGCAAGCTCAGGATGAAGACATTATGAGTTATGTAGCAACACTATGTGGTTTGGCTGTGACATCTGAATTTCAAGGTCTGATGGAATCTCTAATTCGCGATCAAAATGTGAGATGCACCAAAGATAAAAAAGTTAAAGAGAGACTCTTATCCTTAGACCCGACGTTGGATGAAGCAATACAGACAGCCAGGAGTATGGAGAATACTGCTGTCTGGATGAAAGAAATTGATATAGGAAACCTGAATGTGAAATCTCCAGATAAAGAGGTTGTTGCACTTGATGTACAAGAAGTAAAATTAAAGAAACCTGTTAAAATTGTAGAGCCTAATGTAGACGGACAAAATGAGAGAAGAACAATTATCTGTTATAGGTGTGGTGGTCCTGGGCATATTTCTTCAAGTTTTGCATGTGGGGCAAGAAACATGACATGTAGGTCATGTGGAAAGAAGGGTAATCTAGCCAAGATGTGCAGATCAAAAATAGGACCTCTACAACCTTCACAACATTCATGTGTGAAAATAGTTGAGAATCTTGGGGAGGTTCAAGAAAATGTTATGTTATCTGTTGGTGGAAGTGAGATTTTTAATGAAATCACTAACCAAAATTATACTGTACAAAGCAATAGAAACTTGAATGTACAAAAGGAAAGCACAGGAAAACTTGAGAAGCCTCATTGCAATATCACTTTGGGGAATATTCAAGTCAAGATATTAGTGGATTTTGATTTACCATTATATATAAAGATGTTTTAGAAAAAGATTTGAAAGGAAACATGAGTACATTGCAACAACCTGATATGAGAGCAGTAGGTTATGGTGGAAAGAGAATTAACATCGTAGAGATGGAACGGAGAGACATATTTTTTAAGAACGATGGTGTACATGGTAGAGTGTATGTGACGGAAGATGGTTCCAACCTGTTGGGGTGGCGCCATCAAAAGGACTTAAATATTATCCTTGATCCCAATAGTAAGGAGCCTGTAATGGTGGTGAGACTATGCATGATGTTGATTTGGAGTGGGGAAAGAAATTAATGTTATCATTTCCTCATGTATTTACTGATAAGTTAGGAATGTTGAAAGGTTTCACACATCGTATAATTTTGAAAAAGAATACTGTTCCGGTGGAACATAAGGTGAGGTCCATTCCATTGTTAATGAGGGAGCTACTTCAACAAGAACTTGATAAATTGTTAGAGAATAAGATCATTGAACCTATTGAGTCTTCTGAATGGCTTGCCCAATTGTAGTCGCTCCCAAGGAAGAAAACAAAATGTGTTCCTGTATTGATTTAAGAGACCTAAATAAGAACATATGGGTGGATCATCAACCACTTCCTAATATTGCAGAGATGTTAAGCGTGATAGGAGGTGGGAAAGTTTTCACTGTTTTACCATTTTAGATATGTCTGCAGCTTATCATCAAGTGAACTTACATCTGGATTTGCGAGCCTTAACTTCCTTTGTTTGCTTTTCGCTATTGTCGAATGCCATTCGGACTGGCATCACCCTCAGCGGTGTTCCAAAGGATAATGCACAATATTTTTCAAGGAATGGAAAGGGTCTTGTGTTTTCAAGACAATATTTTGGTGGTGGGAAAATCGTTTGAAAACCATGATGAATTGTTGTTTGAGGTGTTGAGGAGGATTGCTGAACATGGGCTAACCATCAAGAAAGAAAAATGTAAACTAAGGAAAGTTCAAGTAAATTTTTTGGAGCATGATATTTTTGCCAGTGGAATCAAACCAAACAAAAATATGGTAAGGGCAATTGTTGAACTCCACGGCCTACTGATAAGGAGTTGTTGATATTATTTCTTGGTCTTGCCAAATACTGTTCTAAGTTTGTGTCAAATTTCTCTGATATTGTCGAACCAATGAGAGCATTATTAAAGAAAGGAGCGGAGTTTGAGTGGAATGAGGCATGTGAATCGGCTTTCATAAATGTTAAGGAATCATTGATTCATCCACCTACTTTAGGTCACTTTGATGTTTGATGTTAGGACGAGGATAATGTTCACAACTGATGCAAGCAATGTGGGCTTGGGGGCTGTGCTAACTTAGAAAGTTGATAATGAAGAGAGAGTGATTGGGTATGCATTGCGTCTTCTACAAGGTGCTGAAAGGTCTTTTTCTGCTATTGAAAAAGAAGCCTTGGCCTGCTGTTGGGAAATGAATCATTTTAGGTTTTACCTTTGGGGACTACCTTTCATGCTTAGGACAGATCACAAGCCTCTATTACACATTTTTAAAGGAGGTAAGGGTCTTGAAGGGAGGGTGACTCCACCAATCTCTAGGTGGTTGTTATCAGTGATGGATATGAATTTTACGATTGATTTTGTCAGAGGAAAAATAATGTGGCTGACTACTTGTCATGCATGCCTATTAATGATGAGGAAAAAATTCCTTTATGGTTGAAGTAGACTCTTTGTCTACACTGATTGATGGAGAATTAGAATTGAGACATGATGAGTGGGTTGGGACATTGAGTGCTGATGAAGTGTACAAAGAGCTCAAATGTGCGATAAGTGGTGGTTGGCAAGATGTTTCGGCTTTGAGTGAGGAATTGAAGCAGTATGTCAAGGTGAAAGATCAGTTAAGTATTCAAGCTGATAAAGTCTTAAGATGCAATCGGATTGTTCCACCTAAGGTGTTGAGAGCCAGACTGATTAGGCTTGTATATGAAGGACATTTAGGAAGGAGCATGAGCAAAAGGAGATTAAGCCAATGTTTCTGGTGGCCTGAAATGGATAGGGAAGTGGAGGAGGTTGTTAAAGATTGCTGTGCATGTAGCAACAGTGATAAGTGTATAGTTATTCATGAACCACCGTTGGGGTGTGTTAAGGTCCCTGATCGACCGTGGGAGAAATTAGCTTTGCATTTTTTGGGTCCAATTGAAAGGTTGGGTATTAGGAACAGATTTTTAATTCTTCTGGTAGACTACCATAGTAAATAGTTTACTGTCAAACCATTTAAGAATATTACATCCATGAGAGTGATCAAATTTCTAAAGGAAGTATTCTTAGAAGATGGTATTCCTAGAACATTAGTCACTGATAATGGAGTACAATTGGTGTCCAGTGTAATGTCTAAGTTTCTTGCTGAGCTGGGGATCAAACATGACAGAGTGGCATTGTTTAGGCCACAGGCCAATGGAATAGTTGAAAGGGTTAATCGAATAATTGTAGACAACATTTAATTATCCCTGGCTAATGGATTAATGTGGAAAGATGAATTAGACAAGATGATGTGGGCCAATAGGGTAAGTCCTCATTCCGTCACTGGAGTTTCCCCATTCATTGCTCTCAAAGGCAGAGAACCTGCAACCAAGGAGTCTCTTGTGTGGTTGCAGAAGAAAAATCAAGTTTGGGTGGATCGTGAGTGTATTGCTGATAGGGTTAAGGAGTCTCATGAGCGCAACAAAGCAAGCTATAATAGAAGGAAGGAAGTGAAGGATGTTGAGATGAGGTGTGGTCATTGGGTTGTTGCGAAGAGGATTGGTTTTGTCAGGAAAGGAGAGAGCAAGTATTCTCAGCCGAAGAGAGTGGTTAAAGTGATGGGATCAGTAGTGAAATAGAATGACAGAAGAGAGTGGAGTATGGGTAATCTGTGTAAGGTTTATATTCCAAATTCCATGGAATAGTGGTTTTATTGTACTTATGTTTGCTATATTCGTTTATGCTTTCTTTATCAATTGTAATGAATATTGTAATGGTTTAATTCTATTTATATTTGCAATATTCGTTTATGTTTTATTTATCAATCGTAATGAATCGTTTGTAAGGGGGACGATGTGTGGAAATGTCTTTCTTCTATGATGGAATCCAATGATGTAATAGGATGACATCGTAGGTAGTTCTATGTGTTGTAGTCAGTTGAGAAGCTGGAGGTTACTATGAAGCTGTATAGATGTACTTGTGAATAAATACGCTTCTACCTACATACAACTGTGAGCGTGGTTACTACAGCAGTATATGGGAAAAGTGACATTAATTTATCCAAGGTAACATTTATTAGGATTTCCTACCCCAGTAATTGTGCCTAGGTCACTGCCACCACAGTGCACAGTCATGAGGTCTGGATTTTGGCAATACGCAATGGTTTTAACCAAAGGTAGCAACTGATGCCATTTCAATCCTCCCTGGCCAACCCAAGTAATGTCTAAATTAGGTAAACCTAGAACTCTGTCAATGCCACTCTTTCTAGCATTCTCTTTGGCCCAAAACCCCAAATTATGGCCCACAATCCAGACTATGACCATTTTGGTTAGGTTAAACAAAGGTTTATTGAGATGGTTGTCCATAAAACAGACTAAAACAATCGAGCAACTATACAATATAAAAACATCTAGCACCCCAAAACCCCTGTAGCAGCACATCCTATTCCAACCCATTCAGAAAATTCAGCATGACAGCTAATATAAAACGTGCAATTCCGACTGCTACATCGAAGTAACGCATTTCAGACAAAAACTTCAACCCTTCCGGCCTTTGAAATGTTTGGTATTTTAAAAGCAAGGGTCTTAAAAATATAATACAAGCAGAAATGTATAAAACACAGTCCGCAACTACCTGAGACAAAAAGTGTTTTACATTCATGGAGCATGTGCAGAATCCATTACAGTCCTAAAGTAAACTGCCCCATTTCCAGGATGGGAAAAATGGTTTACACCCTAGTCTTAATTATAAAATTTTGTTTCGTAATCTGGGGTCGGGCATCAGGGCCCAATTGGGGAAAACCGTGTCCTGGCCACGAGTATTCATTGAGAAGCTAATGGAAGGTTTCTTCCTTAAATAGACAATGTCCAGAGAGCTGTCAACCTTTCTCACAGAATCTCTCAAAACTAATTTACTGGGAAAGGGAGACCAGTTTTTAATGATACCCCAAAGGTAAAGCATTTTTTCAAAATCTTCTATCCTTTTGCCCACCTTCGTTTACTACCACAGATTTCTTCCCAACACAATTTAGACACCTTTGGTATTTCATTATCCATAGTTAGCTTATTAAGGAATCTCAACAAACAAGAAGTCACCTGCGAGTACTAGGAAACCAGGTTCAATTCCCTTCTTATACTCTGAACCATGGTTCCTGGTGGTAGCGACAGGAGTCTCTTAAGCACTGCGTCCTCCATAGAATCCCAATCGGAGAAGAGGTCAAGAGAAAGTACTTCTACCCGTATAACACCAAAGGGGGTACTTTCCCTTCATAAGCTTTCATTAGGGGTGTGAGGGCCAAACCCCCATGATTCCAATTAAATGCAACCAGGTGCGAAGCTTGCAGCATGGACTTCTACTTAACACAACCCATATGAATATCCCACTTTAGATTCCTAGGGAAGGACAGCCCTAAATATGTATAAGAATTCACAACTTTCACCTCACAGGCACTCAAATTCCATTGAAATATATTAACTTTTTTTCCCAAATATCCCCACCTTGGTTATCCTCCAGATCATTTAAAGCGAGTTACGCATACTATATGCTGCAAAGGAATCTAATTTTCTTTGCAAACCAATGGGGGAGGGGGGGGGGTAGTCCAGCAGAACCAAGACATCTGCATATAGTAAACAGGGAATGTGCTATTTCCCAACCTCAGGGGTGAATGAATGTGATAATTCTCTGGCTGCTGGAAGGTCCACAAAAAATAAACTAAATAGCAAGGGAGCTAATTCATATCCTTGACGAAGGTCATTCTGAATTGGAATCTTTTGTGATACTCTGCCAGATTTATCCAGCTCGACCTGTGCCCAATTGTCCGTATGTAGTGCTTGTAGTGCGCTGAGGAGGTCATTCGGGAACTTCCAGGTCATAAGTTTCCCCCATAAAATTCCCCTGTCTACTGTGTCAAAGGTAGTTTGAAAATCAATAAAGCAACAGCACAGCCTTTGGTTTACTGCCAGGGCCTTCCGTATGATGGTCCAGAGAGCAAAAACAGTGGTCTATGGTGGAGTGGCCCTCCAGAAAACCTCCTTGCTCAATTGGTATAATCTTCTGTTCGTGTGTCCATTCACCCAGAGGCAAGACTAAGATCTTGGAGAATACCTTCACTGAGTTGTCCAAAAGGATAATTAACCTATAATGTGAAGGTTCTAAACCATTCCTCTTTTCAAGGATCAGTTTTTTCTATTGAGCCCTTCCAGGACACTGGCTAGTTCCCTACTAAGACTATCCAGCAGAACAGAAGGATAAAATTGGAAGGGTACCATATAGACCATCCCATCTAAGAATGCTGCCCGGGTATGCTCAGCTATCATACAGGGCCCCCCATGGGAACTAGAAAATGCATTAATTTTCAACAAGAACTCTTGTGGGACCCCCAATTGTTTAACCCTAATCTGATCGTCCAACTTAATATTATAAAAACAGACCTTTTTCTCTTTAACCAGCTGCCTATACAGACCCTTTAACCTATATAGCTCTTGATTTAAATCACCTTCTGGAGACTGCCTAACTTGTTTGGATGCTTTTCTCACCCGATTTTTCATTTGCTGACAAGCAAGATCAACCCAACATTTTCTATTAGCATGGCAAGATGTCTGTGCCCCATATTTATTAATGTTTAAATGTATACAATGCAGCACATTGACCAAGATCCCATTGAACCACACAATTCTATTCTCTTGGCTCAAGGAAAAAAACCTTACTATCTGTCAGTTGATACATAGCCCGAAGCAGAAGGTGGGTTGGGTCAAGGCAAGTAGCAAGCCTCGGGGAGGACAAAACCCTCAGGGGAATACTTTCTCTACTGCAACGGGTTCCTGAAAATATAGTGATCACTACCCTCATATTTTGCCACTTTAAAATCTAAAAAAATGCCAAACTCGATGAACATATAAACAATCGAGCCCTCCAGATAACCCTGCTGAAACATAGCGGCTGCAGGGATGTCCTCTTTAATACAACCATTCAGACATATCAGGCCATTATTCATCAGGCATTGACTCAATGCCTTGACCTCCATCTTTATTGAGCCTGGGGGGAAGGCAGCTAAAGAAACATTATAACAGTCCAATACATCTTCCAACTGGGTATCTACCTGGCCAGATTACTATCGAGCATTAAAATCTCCAACCATCACTAATATAGCTTCCGGGAATCTCCCTAAAATATCCCATAAGGATTCATCGAGAAGTCATTTATTCTACGGTATTCTTCACTATGAATGTATACAATTATCAATATGAAACACCCACAAACATTATCATTTAAACCAAGTTCGACCACAGACAGCTGTGTGCCGCTGGACAGATTGATTTCCTCCAGTGATTTTTTGATCAACTTGGTGGATATTAGGGATAATACCCCAGTTGAGGCTCTACCCATACCTGGTTTAGAGCATTTACTATTCATAACTACAAAGCCTTCTATTGTTTTATCCTCTCTCAGCCAAGATTCCTGAAGAAACACCACATGGTAGGGCTTTGGTCTTTCTTTTCTCCATGTCGTTACTCTTAATGAGACGCTCAAACCTGTGAATCTTCTGGCTCAGCACTCTCTAACTGGGAGAAGATTCCTCCCTGATGGCTCTCGAAAATCATCCCATTCCCATACATTGGGGAAGTGCATCAGAGGGGAATATCTATTTCCCTGCTCCCAATCTGGATGCCCATTCTGCTTCCTCAGTCATCATTTGTAAATAACACCATCATATTATTAGGGGCCTGACCAACTAGCCTCGCCCTCACATCAATTTGCCGTAAACCTTTCTTGGGGCTAGGGTAAAGTTTGCTCCTACTGTCTGGGAACTAGCCCACCATGCATACTTAAATAAGGGGAGGGATTTAAATTAGAGACTGAACAATAAGCCTTAGACTCTTCTCCGATTAGACCCCTGACTTCTGAACCAGCCTTGCCTAAGTCCACTTCTGCTTTCGCTACCAGTAGTACGATACGGCGGAAATAAAATCCACTTTAGATAGTACTCTTCCCTGCACCCCTTTCTGGAACTCCACTGAAACTAAATCACCTGAGGATATCCCAATGAGCGAAAGACTTTGTTGGAATTTGCTATATTTTTTTGATCGATTTAGGGGACGTAATTATTTAGCTTTTTTCCCCCGCCGAATTATATCAAACAACATGACATGAGAACCGGGATCAAGGATGGGTGAATTATCTTGGGTAACAATAGTTTCATAAGAGATTATTTTAGGTCCTGAAGGGTTAATGTCCTTTCCTCTGACTATCGCTATGGTGGCTTTATGTGCTGCTGCACCTACCTTTATTGGCCGGTAGATCCTAATTGGGCAGCCACTGCCTTGTATTTTTACTACAGCCTGAGTGGTAATATCTAAGTCTTGTGATGTACTACTATAGGTTGGGTGAGGTCTGTGTGCCTGGTATGACCTGAGACCCTTTTGTTGTGAGAGCGCTGTCCTTTCCTTCGGTCTTACACTTTTACCTCTTCCCCTCTTGGGCTCTAAAGGTCTTGCTACTCTTTTTATTCTATTAAACCTCTGACGGGGGTAATAGCTTGAGAAAAACTTGGGGGAACCAAAAATATGTTGCCTTTTCCTTACTAAACCAAAGGGGATGATGGACCGAGTGTTGAACATTGCAAGCACTCACCCCCAGTCAACTGATCTGGGTTTAATCCATCATCATTCTTTAGCTCACTCTGCCACCCCAGTTAAGACATGGCCATATGCAAATCAGTCTGACCCTGTGCCTCAAGGGAACAGTGCAGCCCGAACTGCCAAGCCATGTCTTCCCTTGAAAGGAAACAAGCATCCTGGGACGGGTTTCTGGCTAATCAGCCGTCATCAGCCAGGCTAGCTTAAATCCAGTGGCAAAGTGAGCAAGGGACCCATATCTGGGCATACCCTGCCAACTTAGGGTGAACAAAGCAAAACCACAGGGGATGATGGACGGAGTGTTTGACATCGCAAGCACTTACCCCCGGTCAACTGATCTGGGTTTAATCCATCATCATTCTTTGGCTCACTCCGCCACCCCAGTTCAGACATTGCCATATGCAAATCAGTCTGACCCTGTGCCTCAATTGAACAGTCCAGACCGTACTGCCAAGCCATGTCGTCCCTGTAAAGAAAACATGCATCCTGGACCGGTTTCTAGCTAATCAGCCGTCTTCAGCCAGGCTAGCTTGAATCCAGTGGCAAAGTGAGCAAGGGACCCACGTCTGGGCATACCCTGCCAATTTAGGGCAAACAAAGCAAAACCAAAGGGGATGATAGACAGAGTGTTGAACATTTCAAGCACTCACCCCCGGTCAACTGATCTGGGTTTAATCGATCATCATTCTTTAGCTCACTCCTTCACCCCAGTTCAGACATGGCCATATGCAAATCAGTTTGACCCTGTGCCTCAAGGGAACAGTCCAGCCCGAACTGCCAAGCCATGTCTTCCCTAGAAAGGAAAGAAGCATCCTGGGACCGGTTTCTGGCTAATCATACGTCATCAGCCAGGCTAGCTTGAATCCAGTGGCAAAGTGAGCAAGGGACCCACGTCTGGGCATACCCTGCCAACTTAGGGCGAAGAAACCAAAACCAAAGGGGATGATTGACGGAGTGTTGAACCTTGCATGCACTCACCCACAGTCAACTGATCTGGGATTAATCCATCATCATTCTTTAGATCAGTTCGCCACCCCAGTTCAGACATGGCCATATGCAAATCAGTCTGACCCTGTGCCTCAAGGGAACAGTCCAGCCCAAACTGCCAAGCCACGTCTTCCCTGGAAAGGAAACAAGCATCCTGGGACCGGTTTCTGGCTAATCAGCCGTCATCAGCCAGGCTAGCTTGAATCCAGTGGCAAAGTGAGCAAGGGACCTACGTCTGGGGATACCCTGCCAACTTAGGGCGAACAAAGCAAAACCAAAGCGGATGATGGACTGAGTGTTGAACATTGTAAGCTCTCACCCCCAGTCAACTGATCTGGGTTTAATCCATCATCCTTCTTTAGCTCACTCCACCACCCCAGTTCAGACATGGCCATATGCAAATCAGTCTGACCCTGTGCCTCAAGGGAACAGTGCAGCCCGAACTGCCAAGCCATGTCTTCCCTGGAAACCCGGATCTCTTGACTGGGGGTGAATGTTTTGATTTGTTCTACATTCCGTCCATCAATTGTGTGTCTTTTGCTTTCTCGCCGGGTATGCCCAGACGTGGGTCCCGAGTTCACTGTGCCACTGGAATCAAGCTATCCTGGCTGAATAGGGGTGAAACCCCAAAGCCGATCCTAGGATGCTTGTTTCTGGTCCAGGGAGGAACTGGCTTGGCAGTTCGGGCTGGACTGTTCCCATGAGGCACAGCGTCAAGACTGATTTGCATATGGCCAGGTCTAAACTGGGGTGGTATGGTGAGCAAAAGAATGATGGATTTAACCCAGATCTCTTGACGGGGGGTGAATGTTTTGATTTGCTCTACATTCCGTCCATCAATTGTGTATCTTTTGCTTTCTCGCCCTAAGTGCGCCGGGTATGCCCAGACGTGGGTCCTGGGCTCACTGTGCCACTGGACTTAAGCTATCCTGGCTGAAGAGGGGTGAAACCCCGAAACCGGTCCTAGGATGCTTGTTTCCGGTCAAGGGAGGACCTGGCTTGGCAGTTTGGGCTGGACTATTCCCATGAGGCACAAGGTCAAGACTCATTTGCATATGGCCAGGTCTAAACTGGGGTGGCATGGTGAGCAAAAGAATGGTGGATTTAATCCAGATCTCTGGACTGGCAGTGAATGTTTTGATTTGTTCTACATTCCGTCCACAATTGTGTGTCTTTTGCTTTCTCGCCCTAAGTGCGCCGGGTATGCCCAGACGTGGGTCCCTTGTTCACTGTGCCACTGGAATCAAGCTATCCTGGCTGAATAGGGGTGAAACCTGAAGCCGGTCCTAGGATGCTTGTTTCTGGTCCAGAGAGGACCTGGCTTGGCAGTTTGGGCTGGACTGTTCCCACGAGGCACAGGGTCAAGACTGATTTGCATATGGCCGAGTCTAAACTGGGGTGGCATGGTGAGCAAAAGAATGATGGATTTAACCCAGATCTCTTGACTGGGGGTGAATGTTTTGGTTTGCTCTACATTCCGTCCATCAATTGTGTGTCTTTTGCGTTCTCGCCCTAGGTGCGAGGGGTATGCCCAGACGTGGGTCCTGGGCTCACTGTGCCACTGGAATCAAGCTATCCTGACTGAAGAGGGGTGAAATCCTGAAACCGGTCCTAGGATGCTTGTTTCTGGTCCAGGGAGGAACTGGCTTGGCAGTTCGGGCTGGACTGTTCCCATGAGGCACAGGGTCAAGACTGATTTGCTTATGGCCAGGTCTAAACTGGGGTGGCATGGTGAGCAAAATAATGATGGATTTAACCCAGATCTCTTGACTGGGGGTGAATGTTTTGATTGGCTCTACATTCCCTCCATCAATTGTGTGTCTTTTGCTTTCTCGCCCTAAGTGCGCCGGGTATGCCCAGACGTGGGTCCTGGGCTCACTGTGCCACTGGAATCAAGCTATCCTGGCTGAAGAGGGGTGAAACCCCGAAACCGGTCCTAGGATGCTTGTTTCCGGTCCAGGGAGGACCTGGCTTGGCAGTTTGGGCTGGACTGTTCCCATGAGGCACAAGGTCAAGATTCATTTGCATATGGCCAGGTCTAAACTGGGGTGGCATGGTGAGCAAAAGAATGGTGGATTTAACCCAGATCTCTGGACTGGCAGTGAATGTTTTGATTTGTTCTACATTCCGTCCATCAATTGTGTGTCTTTTGCTTTCTCGCCCTAAGTGCGCCGGGTATGCCCAGACGTGGGTCCCTTGTTCACTGTGCCACTGGAATCAAGCTATCCTGGCTGAATAGGGGTGAAACCCGAAGCCGGTCCTAGGATGCTTGTTTCTGGTCCAGGGAGGACCTGGCTTGGCAGTTCGGGCTGGACTGTTCCCATGAGGCACAGGGTCAAGACTGATTTGCAAATGGCCGAGTCTAAACTGGGGTGGCATGGTGAGCAAAAGAATGATGGATTTAACCCAGATCTCTTGACTGGGGGTGAATGTTTTGATTTGCTCTACATTCCGTCCATCAATTGTGTGTCTTTTGCTTTCTCGACCTAAGTGCGCGGGGTATGCCCAGACGTGGGTCCTGGGCTCACTGTGCCACTGGAATCAAGCTATCCTGACTGAAGAGGGGTGAAACCCTGAATCCGGTCCTAGGATGCTGGTTTCCGGTCCAGGGAGGACCTGGTTTGGCAGTTTGGGTTGGACTGTTCCCATGAGGCACAAGGTCAAGACTGATTTGCATATGGCCAGGTCTAAACTGGGGTGGCATGGTGAGCAAAAGATTGATGGATTTAACCCAGATCTCTTGACTGGGGGTGAATGTTTTGATTTGTTCTACATTCCATCCATCAATTGTGCGTCTTTTGCTTTCTCGCCCTAAGTGCGCCGGGTATGCCCAGACGTGGGTCCCGGGCTCACTGTGCCACTGGAATCAAGCTATCCTGGCTGAAGAGGGGTGAAACCCCGAAACCGGTCCTAGGATGCTTGTTTCCGGTCCAGGGAGGACCTGGCTTGGCAGTTGGGGCTGGACTGTTCCCATGAGGCACAGGGTCAAGATTGATTTGCATATGGGCGAGTCTAAACTGGGGTGGCATGGTGAGCAAAAGAATGATGGATTTAACCCATATCTCTTGACTGGGGGTGAATGTTTTGATTTGTTCTACATTCCGTCCATCAATTGTGTGTCTTTTGCCTTTTCCTTACTAACATAGGGCATTTTGAGAAGTATACAGGGCTACTTTAGTTTGTTAGAACTCCTTACTCATTTGAAATGCTTAGCCTTTGTCCTGAGACTGCCTTAGGATGAAATACCTTGGGTTTCATTTCCACCCCTGTTACCAACATGCCCTTGTTAGAAAAAAAGTCAAAATATCTTTCAAATGCTTAATTGTATTGCTGGGTTGGAACAACCACTAGTGTCTCTAGAATGCACTGTGGTGTATTTTGCATAAGCAACATGACATCCAACAAAGATGATGAACCAGATGGATGGATGTCAACGAGCCTCCAAGACAGTCTTGGGTTACCTTGCATACAAGGGGCAGAGAGTCTTTCTGAAGCAGCTAACCG
The DNA here is from genome assembly GCF_964204655.1 of Triturus cristatus. Lineage (NCBI taxonomy): Eukaryota > Metazoa > Chordata > Amphibia > Caudata > Salamandridae > Triturus > Triturus cristatus. Next base: position 888,641,214 of record NC_140594.1, read on the forward strand.
CTCCGTTCCTGCGAAGCCCCATTATATATGGACCTGACAGCTCCGGACGCTTCAACCAACAGAGGTGTTTGTGCGATATTAAGACAAGGTGAAGACAAAAGTCTGGGGACCCTAGCTGAGTGGCTGCTAGAGAGATATCCAAGATATTCTCTGGCTGCCTTTATTTGTCTGCAGGAGAGGACCACTCTTCTTCTAGACTTTGGGCTGCAGGAGGCTGACTGACAACATTCTATGAGGAGAGATAACTGATGTTAAATTGTTTGAGACTAATTTCCTCAGAGAGGTAACTAAAAGCGAGAGCAGGGCTTTTTCATTGGATTCTGATGCACCATCTGAGAGATAAGAGTTCAAATCAATCTGGTCCTATGATTTATTGCCTTCCTCCTCTTGCAGGGTCTCTCATGCTCTTTTCCTTTGGACACAAAGTGATGCTCACTGTGAGAAGTTGGCCTTGCATTTGCTGGTCACTAGTTATAGTGGCCACCGTGCACCAGTCCAATTCGACTCTCATGGTAGATAGGTTTGAGACAACCTTTTAAAGAAAGCTATCCTAGTGGTAGCTGTGGAGAGCAGCCTTCAGGCTAAGTCTCAGAGGAATGTAAAGCAGCTTGTTTTACCTTATAAACTCTTGAATTACCAAATGAAAGGACACCAGACAGGTATATATATCAAATATATATGTATTTATTAATAGACATACTCTACTAATCTCTTTATGAGATTAGAAGTCAGGAACATATGCAAATATCAACGTTTCACAATAAGTTAAGCACAAATATGGCTGGGGCCCTAGGGGCGTCCAAGACCATATACTAAAAAAGAGGTTTAGAAATGTCGACTTGCAAGGGGACAAGGCCTAGGGCCTGTAGAATCACTGAGGCCTCACTAAACCACCCAAGGCAGGTAAGTAAAGGACCCACCTGAGACGCGTGCAGTGTGAGAACACAGCCGCGGGTTCCCTATTGATTTCAATGGAGCAAGTCGCGGTTGAATTTTTAAAGTTTAAGGGTACTTCTAGAGAGTCTACAAGCAAGCCACTTACAAGGTAGGTAGTTCAAGGGCCAACACCCACAGGAGCACTGGAGTGCACGAGTTACCTCACCCAGGGAAGCCGGGTGCATAGGTGTCTTTTGGTGTCAGGTCGCGTCGTCGTTTTCAATGGAAGCCGAAGAAGTTTTGCTGCTTGTGAAGACTGGAGAAGTGTCCGGTGGAATCCAAGACTGGATTCAAGATGAAGAAGACCTGAAAGCAGAAGGGACAGTGTTCACAGTCACTTGCCAGTGATCTGGGGCCAGGAAGATGGATGCCCACGGAAGTCGGGTGATTTCAGGTGATCAAGGGTGTTTTGACTCTTCAGCCACGAGGTCCAGGAGGCTTCGACGACAACTAGGAGCTGGATTCGGAGTGTCCTATGAAGTCTGCAGCTTACTGGGTTGTCGGCAACCGGATTGGAGCCAACAAGCCTTGGCAACAGCAAGTCTTGTGGAATTTGAAGAAAGTCAGCGGTGCAGACCAAAAAGGTCTGAAGGACTCACCCAGCGAGGGTAAGTCAGGGCAGGCCTGGAGCAACCAGGGGAGCCCTTTGGTTTGATGAGAAAGTCTTCAGGGGACCCACAAGCCAACGGGCAAGGGATCGCGAAGACGCCTCATGAGGATTCGCTTCACAGGAGCCCACGGTCACTAGGGACAAGGTGGGCCTCTGATTTTCGAGGGAAATCCTGCTGGAGGCTTAGACCACACGTGGTCTAATGCACAAGTTCGTAGAACGTCGTGAAGGGGTTGCACTTGATAATAGTGCACGGTACCCGGGTATTGCTGTTCCTCGTCACTCGTGGTGTCCACTCGCCTCAGCTCTGCTGGGGACTCACAATGGCCATCGAGAAGTCAGGAAATCGACTTCCGGGGCTGCAGGGACTTCGGACTCCAGCGGGAAAGTTTGCGACCGTTGATTCAAGTTTTTGGTGCCTGCCAAGCAGGGGAGTCACTCCTTGACTCCAAGGGAGATTCTTCAGTCTTCCAAAGGTAGTGGAACGTCAAAGGGCCAGGATTCTTCTTGTAGAGCGTCATCCAGGGATATTCGATCTGCAATGGCAAGGCTTCCCTAACTTATACTAAAAGAAAGGGAGGGACTAGCTCTATGACCACTCCTCTGGGAGGGTCCGGGGAGTGGGTGGTTACACCCACTTCCCTTTGTCCAGTTTCACACCAGAGCAGGGGCAGGTAGCCCCTGAACCGGTTTGAGCTGGCATATGCACAGAGGAGCCTACTGCTCCCCCAGTGCAGGACTTCAAAGCACTCTAAGAGTGCACCCACCCAGCCCCAATACACTAAATCCTGTCTGGAAGGTGGTGACACCTCCCTGTGACAGGATGCCTATTGTTGGGCCTCCTCTACTGCGAGTTTCAGTCAGCAGCAGGAGGGCAGCCCAGTGTCTGTGCTGGTGGCATCCATTTTGTGATGCCAGGGCTTTTTCAGATTTCCACAGTAGGTACATGTCGTCCCCTCTAGAAGGGTGGGATCATACTCCCACACCAGTTATTGGTGTGGGGGTATGATTCCAAGTTGTTTGACACCAAACACGACATGTTTTGATGCAGTCATTCCAAAGTTAGCATTTACCGCTAGGTTATAATGCACTTAAGAGTATATGGTTTAACCGCATCCACAATTAGCCACAGAGAATAGACTCTGCCAGCTGCAGAGGGGCCCTGCTCATGCAGAGGCACCCCCTCACATTGTAAACCAAGCACCCTGCCCTCAGGATTGATAGGGCCTGCCTTAGGGGTGACTGATAGGTTTATATGTGTGTGTATGGTGAGGTATAGGACCCTATACCTCAGTGAGGAGTGCTAACACTACCTCACCCAGGCTGCAGTAGCAGGCCTGTGGTGTCAGATTTAGTCTGCTTCCCAGGGGTGGCATAATATATGCTTCAGCCCCTGGTAGACCTGTGAAGTACCTATGCCCTTGGTACCTAAGGTACCATATACTAGGGGCTCATAAGGTACCACAGTATCCAATCACTAGTGCATCTAATATGCACTCCAAGTTGTCTAGAGAGAACAGAGAGACTGGGGCCCTTATTAGCAGGGACCCAGCCAGACTATAGCCAGAAACCAGTGTTAACATCAGAAAAAAAGTTGGGGTAACATAAGTGCAGATCCTACTCTCCTACACTCCCTATACCACTGATGCCTGCGCTACTGAGACAACCTTACAAGTTGGTGCATGAGCTTTAGACTGCACAGCTCAGAAACACAGAGAAGCAACCACTGATATGGTTTTCCTAGCCACGCTTTCTGCATTCCTGGTGCATACACTAACTCAATAACCCTTCAAATGAGTGCATGAGCTCCAAACTGCACCACTCAGAAATACAGAGAAGCAACTACTGATCCATTTTTCCAACCAAACTCCCTGAAAACCTGGCACCAACTCAGAGTTACTGAATACTGCATGTGCTGTAGAAAGTGTGATTCCTTTAAAAAACTGATGTACATTACTTTTCTGAATCTGCGCACTAGCCAGAACAAGTTCATCATATGGCCCCATGATGGCAGAAGGGGCCAACCAAATTGTACTGTTTTCCAAAATTGGATGTGTTTCTCTGGTATTGAACCTTTGTTATGAAATAGGTTTACTTCTGCCTGAAACCCAACAGATGAAAATGGGATCCCCTTCCTTGCCTTTGAACCTGTTGATCATGGAATGATTTAAGTTCTCATATAAATGTTTTCTGTAAGGATTGATCCAAGCTTGTCTTCTTGCAATCTATAATCATAGTTCCGAGCTAACTTGCCCATATGTTAGGGTTATCAGAATACCGCCCACACACACTCTGTACCTGTACTGTCCAGCTCAATTTAGTTAGCCCGCAAATTTTCTCTCCCATGGTGAAGAGTGTTGCGTACTTTAAGAATATTACATGCAAGCATCATGATGAGCTCCCACTATCTAAGAGTATGAATTAAGAACAACATTTTCGATCCTTCCTTGAGGGTTTTTGCCCTTTTTTCTGTTTAGTGTTTATGCATCCAATATAAGAATAAGGCTGAGATTTACTAAGCCTTACATAGGTGCTCGCCTGGCACTTCACAATTGTGCAGTATGTAAATAATTCTCTTAGTATTGCTATCTGCCATTTCCTTATATGATGGCCCAGCTTAACATCTGGTGTTAAATAATGTGTATGTTACATTGTGGTAGTGTCTAACTGTTTGATTTGTGAAGAGGTTTCCACATGCAGTTGTTAAAATTTGCCAGAATTGCCCACTACCACTTCCGACTTCCGCCGCAGATATCCTCCCAGCAGAAGAAAGGTTTTCATACCCCATGATTGGCCAGAGCCCTGCATAAACAGGGTGTATGACACAAGTAATGTCCTCTAGGGTGGGCATGCCAGAGGCTCAGGATTCCTCAAATCTAATCCAACAGTCCCCTTCCAGGCTCCGGGCCAGAAAAGACACCGCCGGGAGCCATTTGTACATTTCCCTTGCTTCTGTCTGGAAATTTACTGATCAAAATGTATTGTTAATTTTAAAATCTTAGCCATTTATTAGTGGCCCCATTCAACAATTTAGTTACTGGTATTTGTAGGCTATATCAAATATGCATAAGAAAACAATACATTAATATTACACCATATTCATAAGTTATGAAAAATCTAGCTGCAACAAGCTCTGAATGTAAATTGCCTTGTTTTTGAGACTAGATTGATAACATGCTATTTTCTTTAGGCTACTACCAATGGATTTAATTACCAAGCTGGTGTATTTCGACCCCCCCCCCCCCTCCTGCTTATTGTCCTTGGCTGGGCTGTTTTTCATTCTCTTTCTGTAGATTTTGCTTTTAGTTCAGTGCCTAAAGCTACAAAGTGTCTGATTGCATGTGCCTCAGCTCAGTGCTTCATGTCTGAAAAGATGCCATGTTATAATGGCACTTCACAGAGCACTGAGGTCCTGTTTATAATAATTGGGCCCTATAAAAATTTCACAGCAGAGATTTAAAAAAACCTTTTGATTCTGAGGAAAAAATACATGTTAGTATCTGCCAGTGGATTATACTCTTTTTATTATGTATGGCTCTCACAGAGAGCCTCTGTCATTTATTTCAGTTTCTAAACGTCACAACCCACGGCTATGACATAGCAACAGTTAATAACAAAACTGATTACCTACTGTTGTGATTGTTGTAATGTCATAAACGCTTTCTAGGGCAGGCTGACAATCTTCCCTAGTGAGCCTGTCCGCACAGCACTGATTGTCTGCTTTGACTGAAAGCAGGAAGCACAGCGGAAGGAGGAGGAAGAAAGCATTGTGTATCGTCCATAAGACCTTGCTTTCCAAGGGTCCACCGATTCTCCGGTCCATTATCCCGTCTTTTCGCCCCAATAGATCCTTGCACTCAGGAAATAAGCACCTGGCAGTTGTGCCCAGGATTAAAAGGTCCCGGAGAGGGGGACACATGTTCTCCTACAATGCAGAGAAATTGTGGAACCAGTTACCTTATCACATCCGTCTTGAGGATAACCACTTGTCCTTCCGAAAGCTTCTTAAAACCTTCCTGATTCCCTGAAAACCAGTCGTAGTTCTTTGGATGACTCTGCTCCTAGCCCTGGGAGGCCTTCTCGTAGCCATGCACTATATAAATGCATATTCATTCAAAGGAAGGGGCGCTGGTGGGGGTTGGTCAAGGATGGCAGGTACTTTTTTTATTTAAAAAATGTAATCTTTGGGACAGAGATACATAACAAAGTCCATGTTATATATGGCCCACCAGCCACTGGGTAGCAGGTGGAAGCAAGGCAGATGATTTTGGGGGCCAAGACATAAGATAAAATTATAGATGTATAAAAAGTGAATTATGGGAAGTTTTTCACCTTGGGGTACTGACTGACACCTTAGACAACTCAAACTTCGCTTTAGTCTTTTTGATGTCGCTCAGAACCCGTCGGTGAAAATCATCCCCATAATTTACTGTTACCATCTATAATTCTGTATCCTTATCAGAGGATTACTGCCAGGGCTCTCAGCTTGCAAGATTCTACCAACGTGCACAAGACACATATTGTGTTTCCTTTACTTCAGAGAGAGAACATCATTGAAACAAGATAGTAGCCGTGTGCTGCATCTCTGGCACACATTTCGGCCTAAAATAGAAAAGGCTCACCTTTGGAATATCCTCTTGCAATGTTGTTTGTTTACAATTACTTTTTAATGGCTGCCGGTAATGAGCTGGCATGGTTTCCAAAGCGCCCTTTCCATGCCCTTTCACCTGCTCTGGTGAAAAGATTTCACAAACATAACCTTTCCTATTAACACAGCAGAGCTTGCAAAGCATCACCAAGTAAAACAAGCATTGGCAAAGCCATTCAGGTTGGCTTTAAAGTCCCAATGGAGGCAAACACAGCCATGCACAAATGTGCACAGACTATTAACACTCTATCTCTGTGAAATCTGTCTCTTTCAGTGCTTCCGATGTCTGTGCCATATTTTATTCTAGCTTTGTTGTATGTCCTGCAGGAAAAGTAGAAAACTGGCTAGCCTGCTTCATCTGATCACTCACGCACTACATTGACATATTGTTGTACTAGGCTAAGAAAATATATTGCAAATCCATGTCCACTTTGATGTTTCTTATTGTCGTGGGTTTAATGCCTCTTGCCTGGTCAATGATCTGATAAAGTTCCTCCATGGTGCCACTACATTATTTAAGAGATGTTAAGTGCCCTAGTAGTTGCTATATCTTTAAAATATTCATGTGAGCCACTAGTGACCACAATTCGGCCAGTTTTTCCTTGACAAACTCGATTTAACTGTCTCCAAATCCAACTCAATGCCTTATTTAGGTTTACTGGTACCCTCAATTCTGCAATTATTGCGTCTAACCATGACAACACTCTCCTACCTTGGCCCTGCAACTGAGTATCTCCTACAAAGGTAAGTCACTGAGGTAGACCAGCACTTGTTCAGACTTCAAGTTCCCCTTAGCTCCACATTCAAGAAGTATCCTGAGCAAGTTTAAAAACTGCTGACAGGCAGCGGGCATGCCCAGTAAAATCTGCTTCCTTAAGTTGACTACAAGATATTAATCATTCGGATGAATCAGCAGAAGAAGGATTGCAGACTTCATGTTACACTTCACATTTCACACCTTAGCTGAATCCTTTCACTAGCCCAACTACGTTGTTGATTTTAAGGGTAACTGAAGAATAGATCTAAATTCACACTTTTATTTCCTCTGAGATGATGCCCAAAGGTGAAATCATTACATTATGGGATGGTACTATCACAAAGTCCCTTTTCCTTTTTTGCCCATATTCTCAGTCACCACACCTATAAGGATGTTCACTGATGGCAATTCCCTGGCCATCTTCTGCCTTTTACTTTTTGTATGCATCTTAGAAGCCCTCTGTGAAACCTTGTTCGAGCCATAGCAGACTCTTCCAAGAAAAGGGAATAGACATTCACTCTTCTTGTTTACCCAGTCCAGAGTAAGAACCTTCCCATAATCCTCTTCCCCTTTTTTATACTCAGGTCCCCCATTCTCATATTTGTCTTACTATGGCATATTTCGAGCATTTGTTCATGAACTTACAAGGCTCTTTCGTGCGTAGACCATCAGTATAGGACCAGAGGGCTCCAGGTGGTGAGGCAATGTTCATTGTATTACAATTCACCATCCTGGCATAGGGAATCTAAGATAGAGTATGTCTGTGTGCCATCAGCAAACCAATGACTGTGTGGCATGCTAGGACTACTCTTGTTGGTGTAATCCACTTACTATCTTATAAAAACAAAACAGGACCACTGCTTTATCTTGAGCACATGCTTGCTATCTGTCCTAGGTGTTATAGATTCCCCCTTGATCTCTGTTAATTACATGTCTTCAGGGACCTCTGGTATCTGATAGCTTTTCTTATTTTTGGACACCAGTTTTCTGGTTTGTCCCAGCATTCTTGTGTTTTTTCTATATTCAATCCCTACCATACTGGATAAATCTATTAATATTCTCTTTTTCTATCCCTATGTTACCAGGCTTTCTCGGGAATGGTCTGTAGCATTCAACATAGTGGATTTCAACTTGTGTTTAGCTCAAGGGCCATGGTGTCAGGAGAGGCAATTAGGTGGTTCCAACATATCTTCTATGATGTGACATAACGAGTCAAACTCATGATTTTGTTGCCTTTAGGTATGAGAGTAGAGGATGGAGTTCCTCAGGGTTCACCACTGTGCCCCCACTACTTATTATATTCATCAAGCAACTATTTTCTATCATCACTGCCAGAGTTCTGCATTTTCACTTGCATGTCAATAAAAAGCCATTTAATCTACCTATCAATGCCCCAGAAGATGACTTCTCTAACTTAGAAAGTGGCTTGGCTAATGTAGCCTAATGGACGAATAACAGCGAACTAAAACTGAACAATGCTAAAGCAGAACAGATGTTTTTCATAGGTGATCAAGTCACAAATGATGAGCCTTACATAAATTGCCTCAGCGCCATCTGAATCATGTGGCTGTCTCGCCATCTTTAGGAAGACAAAAAGAAATTCTAATCATAACCTTAAAGTCCACATAAAGTGAGCGGTCTTTCTATTTATTTGCCAACTGAAATAAGGACTGCCCTACCATGAACAAAACAGCATGAGATAACAAGGAGGCTCCACCTTATTGCCAAACTCGATTATGCACATATGATACTAGGAACACAGTCTAAGGGCCAGATTAAACAGCTTCAGTTTGTTTGGGTCATGGTAACAAGGCTGGTTCTAAAACTGAAAACTTCTGACAGCATCAGTGCTGGTATAGTGTCCTTACATAAGCTACTTGTGTCCAGAATCATTTAAATTAGTGAGCCTGGTGCTTAAAATGTCTGAAAGGAACAGCTCCTAGCTACCGATTGATAACATTATCTTGGTTCAATCCAGGGAACACACTGAGGTCCAGCAGCTCAATGCTTCTGACAATATCTTCCACCAACCTACACTTATAGGATAGGAGTTCTTCTGTTCTATGATCATGGATATGAAAGTCATTAGCAAAGGAATTACAAGATGTATATTACCAAGAGATAGAGGGGACTGGGGAATACCTAATTTTCGGTTATATTATTGGTCAGCTCTTTTGCAGAACATGGGTGTCTTGCTTGTCTATGATGCAAGAATAGAAGAGTCAGCTAGCCCATCAATATACGAGATGGTATTGGGCGAGGAGGCCCAACAATGTTTAGTGCGTATAATTGAGCCTAGTTACTACAAAAACACCACATTTAAAATTATTATGACAGCTTTTGAGATTTGGAGAAAAGTAAAAAAATAAATTGGCCTAAATTTAAATTTAAACTTTTATACTCCGTTGAATAATTGTTTTTTGTTACCAGATGTCTTTAGAGATCCTATCATGGTTAGATGGTACCGGGCAGGTGTATGCCAATTGGGGGATTTATTTGAAGGGCATCAGATAGTCTCTTTTCTTTCTTTGCAACAAAAGCATAATTTAGCTTGCACAGAATTTTTTAAATATCTCCAGTTACGTAGCTTTCTGGAAGCGAAAACCACAAAAAATCAGATTATGCTTAATAGGGTTAAAGTCCTAGAAGCAATTCGACAAAGATCGAGAATTGGCCCTATCTATCAATTAATGATTGAAAATTATGAAGATGATTTACCGTTTTGGGAGGATAAATGGCAAAATAAATTAGGGGTGGATAAAATAGATATGAACAGAATAATTCAATTATGTATTAAAGTTTTATTTTGTGGCTCGCTAAAAAGTCAACATTTTATGTCTATTTTTGATTTATATTATACACCCGCAAAATTAGCTAAGTGGGAATCTGCTAGAGGGAATAAATGCAACCGATGCGGGCTAATTGCTACAGATACTGTTCATATGTTTTTCCATTGTCCTAAACTGAGCCAACTCATTAAGGATGTTGAATATTTTTTGAATATCTGTTTAGGCATTCGGGTACAATTGACTGCAGAATTGATTATCCTGGGTTTACAAACAAATGGTGATAGTACTAGGACGGAAGTAGAAGAGGAGTTTTTATTTATTTGTATGTCAATTTTTCGACTTTGTATTACAACTCAATGGCTTGATTTAGATCCACCTGTTTTCAATAATTGGCAATCTAGATTATTATCCGTATACTATCTGGAAATGTCAGTATATAAAATAAAAGGCAGGAGGAGAAGAATAATGGGCTAGAAGTTGTGGTCTCCGCTATCAAAGTGGTTATGAATTCATTATTCATTAGGTTTTCTTTTTCTAAAATTAGTAGACATGATGTTTTATCAAGAGAGCCATAATGTGAATTCGATGATAATATGATGGATTGTGTTTCCTTTATTTTTTTATTTTTTTCAATGGTTCTTTTTTTTCGGTTGTCTGCTGACATAAAAATCAATAAAGAAATTAAAAAAAGGAATTACACATTTAAGACAGCCCTCATTTGGTCCAGAAAGAACTTAAGCTACATTTCTATTTAACGCCTAAGCCCCCTCACCTGATCATGAGCACATCAACTAGATCAAGAGAGTCTTGTTTTCATGGTACTTTGCTCCTAGTAACTATTTGCTTGTAGAGTGTGCCTAACAAATAAAAATAATAAAATAATGCAATTTTCACTCTGTTCTCCAGGTGTCTGTCATTGATAATACCTTACTGTCAATGCCTGGTGTCCTGTCATCCTGAGAGGTGCTTTCTCTTCAGGGTTCTGTGTGCTCACACTCTCATTTCTCCTTGAACTCCTCATACAGTCTGGAGCTTAGGAAAACCTTGATGACTTCATTGTCTTTCTATAAGCCCCATTATTAACCTTTCCTGTGATATCCATATACAAATAAGTCAATTCCAGCATAATCCTAAAGATTCTCAAGGGGTGCGTCACCCATATGGACGGATACAATGAGCCGCATGTGGGTGACATGTATCTCGCTGCTGAAATAGGGGTTTGACTCTAGGCTCTGGCCCATTCATGGCATAAAGCTACTCGGAGGGCTTGTGGTGATTGTAAAAACTGAAGAGGACACAAGGGTTTGCTGAAGCATGCAGGCATTAGTCACTAGACTCACAAGTGGAGAAAGTGGTTGGAGAGTCTACACAAGTGTTCCCACAAAGAGAGGAAAAACAGGGTGCCACCAACGATGCAGAAACCGGGCTACAGAAAGACCACAGGTAGGACTTGAGAATGGACTTTTAGCCAAGATAGCATCTTTACTTTTGCATTGGAGGTATAACAGTGAATGGCAGCCCCATTATCAAAAGTATTGGGAAGGAGGTTAAAGTGCCTTTCTAAGGAACAAGTCTGAAGGTTAGAGACATGCTGGGGCCTATTTCTCCACTGAAGTGGGAAAAAGATTGTCTGGGTGCCACGTCCACTCATGAGGAAATTAAATGAGGTAATTGAACACTGGTCAGGCCTACACCGTGGGAGAGAAGTGTGGAATAAGAATCAATGCATGTTGGTGACAATTCCCATTTTTGAAATAAGAAAAAGATGATAATCATCCTTCTTGAATGTCAGGTCTGATAAGACAACACACCCAAATAAAGACCTCATTACCATCCCTGGGCATGGACCTGCGGTGCGGGTCCAACTAAATGAAAAGCCCTCCATGGGGCACTGGATCCTTCGAAGGCAGACCATATTTTGAAATCAACTTTAGAGTCCAAATGAAGAACCAGCACACAACTGAGTGTGATCCACCTACACTTGAATGTCAAAGGAATATTATTTTGAGTGACATGCAGTATGAGACAAGGTAACCTTCAAAAACTGACCAAAGAGCAAACAAAGACTGTGAAATCGAGGTTGTAGATAAAATTATTTATTTCAACAATGCGTGTACACCTTTTCAGGAGAATTAACAATCTTGTATTTGCCAATCACAGTGCTTATTGATTTTAGAGGGCACCACCACACCAGAAGCCACTATTATAGTTGTGCTCTTTAGATATTCATGTTAGAAGGGCCATGAATATTGCGCTTCTTCGGCAGATCTTGTCAAAATCAATCCTACAACTTGTTGCCTTCCATATATTTCTCCCAACCCATGTGGCTGTAATTGTATTTTAGAGAGTTCATAAGTGATGTATCTCCCAGTGGCATAAAGCAAATTGAGCTCCCCCCTCCAGAATGTGAAGAGGGGCCCCTGAGTCTCCCATATCTCACAGGCATTCTGTGGCCTTGGGTTGAATTGGGGCTACTTGAAAATGTGGAGGGACCCTGAAGGTTTGGGTGCACTTCTGTGCCGCAGGGCCTGCATAACGCCCCTGGTATCTCCATTGCTTGCTTTTGTTGGTTACCACAGTATTTTGTTATTTTCTAAACAATATCTAAACAATACAGTGAACTCATTCTGGAATGGGTATGTCTTTGGCCTCAGGTAATTTAAAATATTAGTTGTGTCTCTACTGCTATGAATTGTAATATTATACTTGAAGTACTGAAGTCTATGGACTTTTTAACATGTGGGGAAAAAGTGAGGGCCATAATATGGTGTGTGCCCCTCTACTAATGTTTTCTGTATTTGAGTGACAAAATGGTGGCATTTTCGAAAAGTCAGACACATACATGCAGACTTGTATTCGTACCCAGTCCAGAGGTAACAGCGACCACAGATGAAAATGTACATCTCCTGGTCACTATCTTTAAAGAGTTTTCTGAAGATGAATGGCAAAGCCCTAGTCCACGTTAATGGCATTCAGTATTTTATAGATTTAGTTAACCCATGATAAATCTGTATCGAAATTATACCTGAGAAAATAGTGTTGGGTCTGTTAGTGTATGTGTACATATATAAAAGTCATATTTCATTTTTCCCTGTCAGCCATAGTTATCTGTTTGTAACATATATGTTCAATAGTATATTTACTTAATGTCAATCTGCAATAAAGGTAAATTTCAGAGCTCAGCGAATCTGCTTTGTGGATTCTCTTGCTGTACCCTTCTCTTTTTTTTATTAAAGAATATTTATATCAAACACAGTCTAATATATGACAAAAGTAAATGTTAGATTGAGGGCCAAAACAGAAAACTAAATAAATCTCTGGAACACAGAAGACAAATAGAATTTAAAGAGGAAAAAAACAACATCCATTCACACTATAAGGTCATAATTGATCACTGTGCATTAACAAAAATATATATTTACGAGCAAACAAACAAATGTATTTAAGTACGTGCATGTGATGACAATAATATTTTTAAGGTTTAAATTAAAATCATGGTCGATATCTCAAAAAGTTGCTCTATTCATCGAGCACAACAGTTGATATTGTTGTGTTGTTAATTTCACTGGTCATAGAGGCGGAGGTGGGTGGAGCGCTCTTATCATTAGTGGCAGCTCTGCCCCCTACGATTTCTTCGGTGTTTCTTTCCGGCTTTAACAAAATGATATAACATTTTGGGACAAAAATGCAACCAAGCAACCCAAAACTGGATGCCAAAATGGCAAATATCTCCACCGCCACCTTGAACTTCCCTCTTGTGCTCAAGTAGGCAGGAACAAAGGATATCCAGACGATGAAGAAAACCAACATCCCAAATGTGATGAACTTGGCTTCATTGAAGTTATCGGGAAGTTTGCGTGCCACAAAGGCGGTAATGAAGGACAAGATAGCCAGGAAAACATCGAATCCAAACATGGAACACAAAAATTCAATTGAGCCTTCGTTACATTCAAGAATGATTTTGACATTTTGAGATTCCATATTTTTATACACCCATGGCGGGTATAATATAAGATACGCAGTAGTGACTCCGACCTCAATGGATAAGCCAATCAAGCCCACAAGTTTCTGATACAAAGGTCTCATTAATGTCCCACCTTTTCCTGGAGTCTTGGATTTGGCTGCTCTTGCTGATAACATTAATACAATCGTCTTTCCCAGTATGCAGGACAGACATAGGGAAAAGCCGAGGGCTAGAGTTGTCTGGCGAGCCATACAAGACCACTCAACTGGTTTTCCAACAAAGAGGATTGAGGTGAGAAGAGTAATAATCAATGAAAACTGAATAAGGAAACTTAGCTCTCTATCATTGGCTTGAACAAGGGCGGTCTTCCGGTGCATCACATAAACCACAGTGATGGCGATGACAATGAGGGCTCCGAACACGGACAGCGCTATTAGTGTTATTCCCAATGCTTCTTCGTAAGCCAGGAACTCCACCTCCTTCAACACGCACTCATTCCTTGCTGCATTTGACCAGTAGTCTGACAGGCAAGCAATACATTCTCGCTCATCTGTTGGATAAACACAGAAATGAATCAGAAAAAGGACTTAATAGGGGTAAACGTACTTAAGCCAGAAGCAATACAATTAAAAAAGAATACGCTCAAGAACAAGCCCAAATTTGAATGAGGAATTGAACTACAAAGTGATTTATAGACACTGATAGCGTCATTACATGTGTCCAGTAATCCACCCAGTAACACTGCCTGAGTTACCAATTTTTGGGGTATTGGTAACTAGAGGGGTGGAGGGAGTTTATAGGCTATTACCAGGGGCGACTCATCCGTTATGGTGCAAGAGCGTCGCCCCCCCCACTGAAAGTCAGCAGAGGCAAAGGACAATAATAAAATAATAAAACATTTTATCATAATTTTATTTGTTGTCGTGCAGGCTGCAAGCCGAGGGAGTGGAGGGGCCATCCATACTGAGCTGCAGCACCAGGGAGGAGGGGGGAGTGTTGTACCACCATGCGCACTTACCCTTTCTCCTATCCGAGCTGTGTTGTACAGCTGGGTGGAGAACCAACAAAGGCAATCAGTCCATGCCTGAGCGCTGAACCAGGGCGCCCAGACCAATCCCAATGCTGCTCTCATGCTGGGAATGGTATACCCAGCATGGGTGCCGCACTGGGATTGGCAGCTGGGAGCATGCGCAGTGTGCAGCAGTTCCTGGACAGGTGGCGAAGATCGGGAACAAGGTGGTGGCCATCAGAGAAGGTAAGTCCTATTTTATATATTCATAATTCTGTCTAATTTTGTTTGTGTTCCCCCTCCCCCTGCCCCACCACTTCGCAATATGACCATCCCATGGTTTAAGTACAATGCTAGAGAACAACTCTTCTCATCAATAGATTGTAATGACTTTTCCAGTCAATAAAAGGTGGCACAGCTTCAGATCAGTGGTCCCAACGTTTCTCATTGAAGGCTGCATGGCCAACTGTTTTTCAAGATTATCACCATCTATGTAAACACCTCCCATCCTAAGGGATGTATTTAAATGCAATTTTTGAAAAATCTGCTATGGCCTCAGCCCTGGAGAACCAAAGATGGACACCTCTTTTATAGATGCAAAAATTAAGTAATGGGATTTCCTATTCGGGATTATTTGAAATATTATAAACGTATTTGTTTTTTGTGTTTACAGTATGCCACACTATGCACAGGACCAGTTCAGAGGACAGGCACTTTAATTATTGTGCAGCAGTTTTACTTCCAATAAGCTAGGTGTTGCGGTCTATGTCGGTACAGATAAATATTACATTGCCATTGTGTACATCAGTTAACCAATTCGTTTTTAACCCCTTCGCTGCTGCGGACATTCCGCTGCAGCGCTGGGGGGGGCAGGGGGGCAGCGCGGTGGGCCTGTGCTCATGACGGAGCCGCTCCGTCATGAGCCACAGTTGAGCTGTGCTCATGACGGAACGGTTCCGTCATGACTCCGCCCATTTGCGTTGTCCCCCCGCACAGGCGGGGAAACAGCGCCGCGCAGGCGGAGCGGCCGCCAACAGGATTGTCATGACGGAACGGTTCCGTCATGAGCACACGGCAACCGTGGCTCATGACGGAACGGTTCCGTCATGAGCGGGGAAGGGGTTAAAAAGTAATGCAACAAATAAAACTTTTTCTCATATGTTTACAAATGGTCACATATATCTGAGTAGTAATTTAAACATCTCAAATATGAAAGTCGAATGTCAGGAATATGCCTACATTAAACAAATGTAACTCACTTCTTGTGTGTGTGTGTGTGTGTGCTTGTGTGTGTATATGTGTTATGTACCGTACCAGTGCCGTTTGTTATCTCTCCTTCAGCACACTGAATGCAATCAAAACAGCAGACCGGTTCCCCTTGTCTGATTCCCTTCCTGGTGCCAGGGAGGCAGCTTTCACTGCATACCGAATGGGGCGACTGTGAAAAGAACATTAAAATATTAAATGTTTCAGTTTTTCTATCCAGTTACATTCCACATAAATATCCTTGCTAGCCATTCATTTATACTAACTTTGTGTGTTTCTATGTTAGTGCAAGCAACGTTTTTAAAGCGTGTACACTTTTCTTTCTTGTGACAGTAAAATGGACATAAATGAGTTTTTATCCATGGAAGAAACGCCTACTCTAGGCATGGACGAAGCGGAAAGGACATCACATACCATGTGACCCCCGTCTGATGTCACAAGAAGTGCCATCACATGTACTTTGACCTGATGACATCACAGGAAGAGACATCACCTGCCCTTTGACCCTCCAAGATGATGTCACAGGAAGTGACATGATAAAAACTCTGACTTGGTGACATCACAAGAAGTGATATCACCTGCCCTTTGGACCACCATGAAACCAAAGGAAGCGACATTGCATAACTTTTTACTTGGTGCTATCACAGGAAGTGAAGCATCTACCTTTTTGTTACTTACATCACACAAAGAGGCTGGACAATCTCTACAGATGCAAAAGAAGTACGCTATAAACAGAAATACTTCAAATCCTATTGAAAATGCAGCTGCATACATTGTTTCAGGTAGTTTCTTCAGATAATCAAATAAGATAATGTAGCACTGATTAAAAACCCATCAAATAGTGTACAACAATGGAGAATACACTATTCAAGTTGAAATCAGCCATTATCAATATTGTTCTTCTCCTAGTACCTGAAACTCATTCATGAGGATGCTGAGCTGGTGTCGGCTGTTGTTCATGCCGGTGCATAAACAACAGAGCTCTGTCTTTAATTTTCGTATTCAATTTTCACTCTCGCCGCCAGTGAAGTTAATAACTGCATGCTTTATGAAAGCACATAACACAATAGCCCTTCACAGCCGTGGCACCGCCGCACCAGCATCGGGGACTCCAATCCCCAGTGGCACTGATGCCAGGAGGCGCCAACATGTGCAGCCCTCGCCCGGAGGCGCTTAAAGATAGCTCGGGGCTTCTTCACAGCTGCTGCACCGCCACACCAGCATTGGGGACTCCAATCCCCAGTGGCACTTGAGCCAGGAGACACCAATGTGTGCAGGCCGTGCCCGGAGGCGCTTAAAGACAGTTCAGGGGTGCCGCACTCACCGCACCAGCATCGGGGACTCCAATCCCCAGATGCACTCGCGTCAGGAGGCGCCAACATGTGCAGCCCGCACCCGGAGCCGCTTAGAGATAGCTGGGAGCTCCTGCAGCGAGGGAGACCTTCACAGCCGCCGCACCAGCATCTGGGTCTCCAATCACCAAAGGCACTCGCACCAGGAGGCGCCAACGTGTGCAGCCTGCGCCCGGAGGTGCTTAAAGATAGACTGGGGCACTGTGAGCCGCTGCACCGCCGCACCAGTATTGGGGACTCCAATCCCCAGAGGAACTTGCGCCAGGAGACATGAACATGTGCAGCCCATGCCTGGAGGTGCTTAAAGATAGCTCGGGCACAGCCGCCACACCAGCATTGGGGACTTCAATCCCCAGAGGCACTCGCGCCAGGAGGCGCCAACGTGTGCAGCCCGTTCCCGGAGGCGCTTAAAGATAGCTTGGGGCTCCTGCAGCGTGGGAAGCGTGCTGGAGTGCACGGGCCAAGGGCGGGGCCGTCTGTGCCCATCCGCGGACGATTAAGGCGGGGCCAGGCTCACTCTCTTGACCCCAGGCTAGCGGGACAGCAATAGTCACTAATGGCTGTAGTGGTGTGACTTTGCTGGATTTTAGGAGGTGTTAGAAGGGCAAGGAAGTGGACAGAAGCTGCCACAGGACAGTGATCACAGACCCGTGTGAGTACCTTTTTTTCATACCTCCCTTCCCTTGAGACCTCCTAAACGTTTTTGCTTCTGTTGTGAAGGTGGGTTCACCAGGCTGACCGACTAAGAACACCATGGGCAAGAGAAAAGGCGCTCCCACCTGTTCCACACAGGACCTAAGTAAGGGAACTATTGATACATTTTTGGTAAAAGCGGTGGGGGTAATCACCAAAGAGATAGACAAGGCAGAGAGGCGACTATCCTTGGAAAAGGCTGGGGCAGCTATACCACTCCTGGAGGAGTGCGTTGCCCAGGTGACAGAAAAGTCAGCAGAGGGTGCCCTGGGTCAAGGCCAAGAAGAAAAAGCAGAAGTTGCAGGGGTTTCTAACCCGGGCACCAGATTAATTACCAATGAAATGAGGCACATCACCCAAAATAAGGTTTTGTCAACCACTGTGCATTGTATGGACTTAAGTGACCCTCCCATCCCGAAGAAACAACGGCAAGTACATTAGATAGGCGGAGGCACCACAGGCTCAGATACTAAAGTCACCAAGGACCTCGAAGACTTGTGGGGGCCATTAAAACAAACAATAGTGGTAACAGTGACCGGCCTATTGAAAACATTTTTAAGGAATTTTCAAAAGTTCTGGATCACACAAGGGCAACACTTGTTAAAATTGATAAAGCATTGTCCTCCCCTAGCCAGTCCACGCAGAGTGCTGCTTCCACTAACAAGACTGCCCAACAAACAACTCTCCCTGTAATCCCCTCTGTGGCAACACCCTGAGACCCAGATCCCTCAAATAACTCCTGGTGCAACAGGGTCTATGAAACGGGCCTAGACCCTGGGGTCAACTATGCCTGGACCATTGTCCTGCTATAACAGTGAGCCGAGTCAAAGGGGTCCCCACGGGGGTCACCAACTGCACTGTCGGTCAGCCAGTGGGGTTAGCCTGTCCGCCCCTAATACTCTAAATCTGCCAGTTATAGACCTCCCGCCAGCAAGTTGTCTCTATACAGTGGTTCTGGGAGGTGTCCCCAGACTAAATAGTGCACGGGATGAGTCATCCGTCCAGTTGATCAATAAAGTGACCCACTAGCTATGCAAACATGCTGGGTTCAATATTGTCGAGCATAGACATATCCTGATGTACAGGAGGGTAGCATGGATTGGCAGGATCAAACATTTTCTGGAGACAGTGTGATTGTCACGCTTAGGTACTCGGAATTGGTCCACAAGATCTTATCCCCCCCCCCCTTGGAACCATTATTAGCAGATTTAGGGATTAAACCACGACCGCTGGGTTTTCTTTCCTAAATTGTCCTAAAGTCTTGCTGCGCATGAAGGGCTCGCCTCTGGGCGGGGGACCCCTGACATTAAGAAATGCATTTTCACCGTCGAGGGACC
The DNA here is from genome assembly GCF_964204655.1 of Triturus cristatus. Lineage (NCBI taxonomy): Eukaryota > Metazoa > Chordata > Amphibia > Caudata > Salamandridae > Triturus > Triturus cristatus. The sequence continues at coordinate 888,660,575 of NC_140594.1, forward strand.
TGAAGGACATAGATTGACAACAAAAAGGGGAGGGTATTGCTAGAGTTACTGACAATCGGGTTGAACCCCCCTGATGACCCCCATGTGATGGTTGAAAACAACTCTGGGGTAATAACAGATATGTTTTGTGAGCACAGGGATCAAAGTCATCTGAGACCGGTCAGTACAGTTCCCAGGAAGGGCGTATTCTGGGTGATTTAAAAATAGTCTCGTGGAATGTGGCAGGTCTAGCCAGTACGTTTTGGGATGAGCAGTGGGTTCATTATATCAGAGATTTCCACATATTATGCATTCTGGAAACGTGGGAGCTAGCTAATAACTTCTTCATAGAAGGTTACAAACGTTTTTTCCGCCTAGCATTAAGGTCGAGCGCAGGGAGAGCAAGGGGGCGCTTAATCATACTCATAGACCTTAGGATTCACGGTAGGTGGAAGACTATGTCATGGGACTCGGATGTTGCCCAGGGACTTACAATCTCAAGTAACACTTACCGGCTAGTACTAATTAACTTTTATAATGTGAAATCACACTCACAAGGATCGGACAGCCTCGATGAATTAAGCAGACAGTTGGAGCAAATACAGGGTGAAGGTCTGTCACAGTCTCAACTAATTTTTGTTGAGGACTTTAATTGCCATCTATGCCCCAATTTAAGGGTATTTCATCGCGACTGGTCGACCTGCACATTAAGGGAGGGACCACACATGGAACATACTCAAGAAGGGCAGGATTTGAGTGCTTTGCTAAATACTTATGGTCTAACTCATACATTAGACCTGATTGCCACTCACCCTGACATAGCTGTGCCCCCTACCTACAAAGGTAGAGGTTGTTCCTAATTTATTGATTTTATATTCGTATCCCTTACATTGAGGAGGTTTATAACCTTTTTTAATATTAATCACATCATATTTAGCGATCATAATCCGGTGACCGTGTCACTTGCTGCCCCTCAGTACCACTCAGTATCTCACAGAAGAGCTGGGGGAACGATTTCCGCAACTGACCAACTGACTACGTTGGGCGCAGATTGACACTGTGCTTTTAACAAGTCACTTTTTAATTTAGGCAAGCAAGAGATCCTGAAATGTTCAGGCCCAGAAGTACAGAGAGCTGAATTAGTTCAGGCATTTACCGCTATTGCGCAGCTAGTGGATGGTTTACTAAGAGCGCCTCCATATTCCCCTAGCACGGACACCTGAAGATGGTTTAAAGGGCAATGTTCTCAGGCCCTTAGAGCTTTAAAGACAGCTCTAAAACAGCTGCCTAGAGATAGGGGCAGGGTGGCGGCCTGCTGCAAACTGTATAAGCAAGCAGTTAGTGGGAGGAAGTGTCAATTGCAACAGAAGGCTTGGGAGGACCTAACAGAGGCTTCTGAGCTAAAGGACTCTACCCGTTTCTGGAGGGTCATAAATAACCCTTGTTTTAAAGATTCAAATAACCCAGGGCTAAGCTACAATATTTTACCAGAGCAATGGCAGGCTCACTTAGAGGGACTGTATAACCAGCCCCACGGAGAGGAGGAATTACATGCACTGATGCCTGAATTGGGGGGAATTGAACCCATCACCTTTTCTCTGGATGAGGTGAGACTAGGTATCGAGGGCCTCTCGTGGAATAAGGTGCCGGGACCAGATGGGATCCCGCCAGACTTCTTCTGATGCAACATACAGGTATGAGCGCCTCTCTTAGTGAGGGTTTTAAACGTGGCAGTAGCGACAGTAATGCCATCTTCATGGTCTACAGCCACCCATGTCCCTATATTTAAGAAGGGAGATCGGGATAGTCCACACTGTTATCGCCTAATATCCCCTATTAATGTGACAGCAAAGGTGTTGGGGCGGGTGGTACTAAACAGGTTGGAGGATTGGGCAGAGGCCAACCATGTAATAACTGATGTACAATATAGGTTCCGAACCGGCAAATCCACATCAGATCAATGCCTGAATCTCTATCTTGTCACTGCTAAGTACACAATAGCTAAATCTGGAATGTTGTATTTGGCTTTTATGGACCTTACTGCGGCCTTCGACTGAGTGAAGCGCTCCAAACTCTGGCATCTCATGGGAGAGCTTGGGGTGGACCCGGCAATAATTAACATCTTAATGACCCTACACTCAAACACTACTGCCGTAGTTAGACACACACAAGAGGGGAAGACAGCGGATCATTTTAATTGCTATAGCGAGGTAAGACAGGGTTGTATTTTAGCGCCGTTCCGGTTTACATTATACATTAATAGTCTAGATTCTGCCCTGACTGTATTACAAGCAGACACCCAGAGGATAGGTACAAGATCGGTCCCTGTTCTGCTTTACGCGGATGACACGGTTCTCCTTGCCCGTACCCCTAAGGGCCTGCAGCTCTTTCTAAATGGGTTTGTGACATTCATGAACAAACTGGATTTGTTCCCAAAACCGAACAAAATCCTATATAATGGAAATTGGGAAGAAGTGCAGGAAGCCTAATACTTACACAGTAGGCACACATACTCTAGGGTTAGTTGCAGCCTTCTCGAATTTAGGTATCTTATTTGACGAAAAAGGGAGTTTTAAATATTTGCTGGAGGAGAAGTGCCTTGGTCTGACAAGGTCTACTGGAGCAATAGCAAAGTTTGCTCATAGATTAGGTAACTGGTCACCTGGGACGATTTTAAAATGATATCACTCTTTCTGCAGTTCCAAAGTTTTATATGGCAGTGAAATTTTGGGTTTTAGGGTGGCTAATAAATTACAAATGGAAGAAAACAGATATTTTAGGCGCTTGCTGAAAGTCCCTCATAGCACCCCCACGTACATTGTTCACAAGAAATTAGGGTCTTGGTACATCTCGGATATGGTGGCTGTGAAACTCCCACTGTGTTGGGTGAAGATTTGGTCCAATGATGAGGCAGGCCTTAAAAGATTGGTAATTCAGGACTGTCTCTCATTGGATCACGCGTTAAAAATCCCATGGCTAAAATATGTGACACCCTCACCACATTAGGACGAAGAGATCTGTTTACCAATCTTGATAAAATTGGATCACGGGAAAAAGCGCTTATCAAAGATCTGTTTTTTAAATATGCCACTGCACAACGTTAGAGGGAGCATAAAATTACAATGGTTAGAGAACACATCTTAGTAAAGTCAACACAGGGAATGGAACCTTATTTATCTCTTATAACCAGTGCACACAAAAAATGTTTTATTCACACGCTTTAGGCTGAACTTATTTCACCACCTATTGGCTGTACCCCATGGTTTTACATCACATATAGAACACAAAGGACCATGTGGCTCCGACAATATGTCTCCACACGATACCATACACTCTGCTCTGCTCTGCCCGTACTACTCACACCCGAGAAGAGCATTCCTTAAGGGGCTTTTAAAAAAACTGAGATTCAAACAGACACGTGTGGCATTACTGTTTTTACAATTGTCATCAGATGCTTTTACACTTTTTTGTGTCTCTAACTTTTTAAGAGCCACTTTAAAGCTAAGAACCACTAGGGTGCCTGAAGTCCCCAAGAGCCCCTTCCATTTTTCTTGCATTGTAGGAGGTACCCACAAAAGTTTGAACAAAGGGGTACCCTTCTTCAGGATTTGTTTTTTAACTGCCAATTGAGGATTTTTCTTTGTTTCTTTTATAGCTTTCCCTTTTATTAATCTGAAGTAGAGGTTATTGGCTGTATTATGAATTTATGTGACCAAGGGGGATATCAACACTATATGAATTGTGTGTTGTTTTAATGCTCATTCGCCTGTTTTTATGACTAATATTCATACTGGACTTGTATGCTGCTTAAAATGTCTCTTTTATGGTCATATTTCTATATGCCGAATAAAGAGTATTATTATTACTATTATTATTACATAAAACTCCTCTCACTTTCCAGTCAGGGAAAGAAAATGTAACACCAATCTCAAGATTAAAGCAGACTGACATTTGATATCTGTCTTTGAATCACACAAACGTGACAAGTTGAACACAGAATTTATAGGCACAATTCATTTATTGCTTTGACTTTGACAAACCACCAAAAATCCGCCCAGGACACACCAGTGGGTCAGGATCCACAGTTTGGTAAAGACTGCTCTATAGAACATGCAGCAAGGCTGCATTTTGTGCGGATTCTTGAATACTAGTTGACTATGTCATGAACTGACTGACTCTTAAGTTCTGTGCGATTTTTGCTTGTATTCAGAGCACGCTACCTGCCTGGTCACAATATCCACCCACAAGATCTTCTCCACGCCCACGGGCCACTCCACTTGCATGAGCCTGAAGAGCATTTACAACTTCCTGCATGCGCCTGTGGATTAATCCCTGTTACTACTGGAGAGACTCCTGGGATCAGCTTAAAAAAAGCTGGCTCTGTGTGGTCCACACCGGTGGGTTTATTTACTCCTACTCCAGAGGGCTTCAACACTCTTTCAACTGAGCACCCCACTTCGGTACTCATTAGCAATATGAAACGTTACATAAATACAGCTACAACACAATTCTAGTGCAGAGTGCCTGCCTGGGTAGGGGAGCGTATGTATTGAGCTGCACGCCTGTCATAGCATCACGGAGCCTGTGGATGCGGACCCAGAGACTGCCCATGTTTACAAGACACATGGTCTCAACAGTCCCTAGAAACAACTCAGGATGTGACTGTCTGAGAGAAAAACAAATGAGAGCCTTGGACACTGGCACAAGACCATAAGCCGGCTCTCATTAATGCGAAGGGTGTGGGCACTGGCAACAATCCACACTGGCGACATCCCATAGGTCAAGTGCCATAAAACGGAGAGTGTCACACTAATAGTGGGGCAGTGATGCAGCTGAGCCACTTACTTCGACAGCTGTTATTCCAAGGTAGTTTCATGCGGCTCCTGCGCCATCGCTCGTAGCCTGGCTGCGAGTGGCCCCTGCCCTTCGTGAGACATGCAGATGCGAGCATGTAACCCCGAAGCCTAACTGTACTCAATCACAGCCACTAAATGGCAAAATCCCTTCAATGCAAATCTGTGCTTTTAAATCCAGCTGCAAAACCAGCCCCCAGTAACAAAACTGCCACCCACCCTTCCAGCCTCCAGGGGAAACGCCTGAAGTGCTCTGGTCCGGCATTGATGATGCTGACACTGCTATATTGCCCCGGGTGTTGCAAGCAAGGTGGCAGGGGTCGTAACGGGTGTCTTAAGGGTCGCAGTTATGACCCCTGGCGACCTCTAATTGACGTCCATGACTCTAGGCCCAAACGTTAGTACATACATTTTCAAAAATAAACATCATTACGATGAATGTTGGATTAAAGTATTTGTTTCTTCATCCTTCCTTGTTCATCTCACACTATAAGGCTGAGTAATGTACGGGAAATAGGCAACCACACTAGCCCTTCAAATAAAAACTAGTTAGCACCGTCCTCTTTGCACAAACACATAAATACCTGATGTTTCACCTGGAAGCTTTGCCTGCGTGCATCCCCACGTGGAAGACTCTAGAGAAAGTTTTCTTCCTGTCCTTTCTCTCTTTTATACATTTGTTTTGTTTGGGATAAGCCGGAGAGATCCTGCTAATGCTGCCCTCTTGTGATCACATCCAAACTCATACTCAGCTTCTTTATGCATTCTTCTTTCAGGATAGGTGTTGCTATATAGACTTGTTCTTCTGAGCCTGTCAAGTCTTTGGGGGGTCTTAATGTGGCTCAGACTGTGCGTCCTCTAACTAAACTGTGCCATCTAGGGGTTGTGTACTAATCCCAAAGTCCTTTCCTAGTTTCTCTATTTTTAAAATGTGTTTTTGGGGGAGAAAAAGGTCCTGAGTGCTGGCCATGTATTGTGTATCTAGAGGATTTATATGTGTGAGACTAACATCAAGGCAATGGAAAAAGGTTCAAGAGGGATAATTGTAATGATGGTGTGGCAGGACAGAGCCAGGTGTGTGGCATGCTCCCATCCTCGGGAGTGACCGCTGAGCCTTGCTTAGGCCTGGTCGCCCCCTCGCTCCTCCTGCTGCCTGCCTCCTTGCTCCTGTGCCCCAGCACTCGCCAGCACTCGCCTAGGGCGACCCAGCAGCCGCTGAGCCGCCCGCCCACACCAGACTTTCCCGCCGCTGCCTCCCTGCGGCACCGCCCCCCGCCAGCCCATTGGGCGACCCGCTCCCGCCACCCAGCTGACCCTCCCTCCCGGCTACCTTCTTATGTCGCCCCCACGCACACGCAGCGTTCACGCGCAGCGGGCGCGCCGATGGTGCACCAAAGGTAAGCCCGTCTGCGCCCGTCTGCGCCTGGACCACGCCCAGCACCAGACCCCCTGGCCCCCGCAGATGCCAGCCCACCCGCCGAACTTACGACGCCACCACCCTCAACGCACTCAACACCGGCAGGATCCCCGGTTGCTACCGAGATGAACACCTCCTCAGCACCCGACAGCGCCATCGCCATCCCGGATGGATACAAGATCACCCGGAGGGACCACGCCAACCAGACTGGAGGAGGCATTGCCATCGTCCACAAGAACACCATCCGCATCACGACCAACTCCGAAGACACCCTCACAGCCGCCGAACACCTGCACTTCCAGATCCACACCGACCCCAAGACCACCCTCAGAGGCACCCTCATCCACAGACCCCCCGGACCTCGCACACAATTCAGCGAAGACATCGCCGACTTCATCAGCCCGCACGCCCTCCCCTCCGCTGACTACATCCTCCTCGGGGACCTCAACTTCCACCTGGAGAACAACAACGACCGCAACACCACCACCCTGCTGGACAACCTCGCCAACCTCGGATTCAAGCAACTGGTGACCACCCCCACCCACCACGCCGGCCACACGCTTGACCCCGTCTTCTCCTCCAGCAAGGACATCGCCTTCAGCCACGCCACCGGACTCCACTGAACAGACCACAGCTGCGTCCACTTCAGCTTCAGAAGGACCACGATTCACCACCACCCGCAACTGGTCCCCCGCAGAAGCTGGAACAAGATCACTGCCGACCAGCTCACCACATCCCTGAGCCAGAACACTCCCGACAGCTCAGCGAACACCAACCAAGCCGCCAACAACCTCACGAGATGGATCAGCAACTGCGCAGACGACCTTGCTCCACTGAAGACCCCCCCCCGCCAGACCCGGCACCAAGAAAGCATCCTGGTTTACTGACGAACTCAAGAGCTCCAAAAAGAACTGCCGGGCCCTCGAGAAAGCCTGGCGCAGAGACCCTACTACAGACAACATGACCACCCTCAAGCTCGCCACTCGAAGACATCACCAGCTGATCCACGCCACCAAGAAAACCGCATTCAAGGAACGACTGGACAACAACGCCCACAACAGCAAGGAACTCTTCAACATCGTCAAAGAGCTCTCGAACCGTAGCGCCGGAAATAACGACATCACGCCCTCGCAAGACCTCTGCAACTCGCTCGCCTCGTTCTTCCACAGCAAGATCGCAGACATACACAACAGTTTCAGCACACAGCCGACACACCCTACGACCGGAACAACGCCCCCCACCACCACCCTCCGCGCCTGGACCCCGGTCAACACCGAAGACACCATCCGCACGATGAACTCCATCCACTCCGGATCACCAACCGACCCCTGCCCTCACCACGTCTTCAACAAGGCCGACTCCGTCATCGCACCCCACCTGCGGGACATCATCAACGCCTCCTTCGACACTGCCACCTTCCCAGAGAGCTGGAAGCACGCCGAACTCAACGCCCTACTGAAGAAACCATCAGCGGACCCCACCGACCTCAAAAACTACCGCCCCATCTCGCTCCTTCCTTTTCCGGCCAAAGTCATCGAGAAGACCGTCAACAGACAACTGGCCGCCTTCCTCGAGACGAATGGATCCCTCGACCACTCGCAGTCCGGCTTCCGGGACAACCACAGCACCGAGACCGCCCTCATCGCAGCCACCGACGACATCCGAGCCTTGCTCGACAACGGGGAAACAACGGCCCTCATCCTCCTGGACCTCTCCGCGGCGTTCGACACGGTCTGCCACCGCACCCTAGTGCAGCGCCTCAACAACATCGGTATCCAGGAGAAGACACTGGAATGGATCATCTCCTTCCTTGCCGGAAGAACACAGAGAGTCCGCCTCCCCCCGTTCAGATCCGAGGCCACCGAAGTCATCTGCGGCGTACCACAAGGATCATCACTCAGCCCCACCCTCTTCAACGTCTACATGAGCCCGCTCGCAGCCATCGCACGCCAACACAACCTCAACATCATCTCCTACGCCGACGACACCCAGCTGATCCTCTCCCTCACCAACGACCCCGCCACCGCCAGAACCAACCTACACGAAGGGATGAAAGACGTAGCCGAGTGGATGATGAACAGCCGCCTGAAACTGAACTCAGATAAGACGGAAGTCCTCATCCTGGGATCATCACCCTCCGCCTGGGATGACTCCTGGTGGCCTCCTGCCCTTGGCAGCGCACCCAAACCAACAGACCACGCACGCAACCTGGGCTTCATCCTGGACTCCTCCCTCTCCATGACCAGACAAGTCAACGCCGTCTCCGCATCATGCTTCAACATCCTACGCATGCTACGTAAGATCTTCCGGTGGATCCCCACCGAAACCAGGAAGACGGTCACCCAGGCCCTCGTCACCAGCCGACTGGACTACGGCAACTCCCTCTACGCCGGAACCACAGCCAAACTCCAGAAACGACTCCAGCGCATCCAGAACGCCTCAGCACGCCTCATCCTGGACATTCCCCGACAAAGCCACATCTCTGTACACCTGAGAAACCTGCACTGGCTCCCCGTTAGCAAGAGAATCACGTTCCGACTCCTGACCCACGCACACAAAGCTCTCCACAACCAAGGCCCAAGATACCTCAACGACCGCTTGACCTTCTACACTCTCACCCGCCAGCTTCGATTGACCAGCCACGCCCTCGCCGCCATCCCCCGCATCCGAAGAGCCACAACAGGAGGAAGATCCTTCTCCTACCTGGCTGCCAAGACGTGGAACTCCCTCCCCATCCACCTCCGCCTGACCCAAGACCACCTCTCCTTCAGGAAGCAACTCAAGACCTGGCTGTTCGAGCAGTAGCGGAGCCCCCTCCCCCAAGCGCCTTGAGACCCTCCGGGTGAGTAGCGCGCTATACAAATGCTTTGATTGATTGATTGATTGCTGTGAGAAGGAGCTGTGGGGGAACCAGTGGCATATGAGGTTATACTGGGACAAGAGCTTCAAAGAGAGGGTCCCCAGTTGAGTGGGGAGATGGTGATGGTGGGATGGCATTGGAGTAAGGGCTGTGGTTGCCGACCACAGAGCGGGAGACAGGTCAGAACAGTAGTAGGATAGGATATTGTAGTGTTATGGGAACAAGTGGAGATAAGGAGCAGTGCTTGGGTGGTTCTGGCAATACTGTGCGATGAGTGCCTGCGGAGATGTGTCTTCAGCTCACTTCAGAAGTAGAGAAGAGAAAAGGCCTGGATGTTCAAGACAGCAAAGTAGTGTTACACCCATGGAGCACAGCAGAACAATGGATGGCACCTTCTTTATTCCCTCCTGCAGATCCTGATTTCCATTCTACTGATGCTGCTCTGCTGCCAGTTCAGATCTAGTTTGCCAAGTAGATAGTGCTGTAGGGACTGACTAGTTTTAGGACACCAAATCAGGTCTTGAATGTTATAAAAGAGGTCACTGAGTGTTGAGAGGTATCTTATCATCCCAGTTATTCTGTTATACTTTCTTTAAAAGCAGCAGTGGCAAAGCCAATCAGTCTTGCCTTTAACATGTAAGTGATAAGCTATTAGCCTTGCCAAGCCGAGTTTGCAAAGCATTATCCAAAAATATTTTTTAAATGTACTGCAGTGCATTAAAATGCATACGGATGTATGCAGACATACCAGTGGGATCTAGCAATATTTTTCTTTTATGAAAAAACCTGTTCCAAGATGGACGCTGGTGCAGAATGACACATGCACACGCATGGGTGGAAATTTTGAAAAGGTTTCCTGAAAGAAAACATTTCAAGATGGCTAGTAGTGCATGTGCTTGAATTGTGTTGCTACGAAGCTTATGTGTGCCTCATGACGCATTGATGGTCATTTAGTTTTTTTCTTTTTAAGATAATTTACAGCTTGGAAATGGCCACTGGCCATTTTCAAACAGTAAATTAAATTACCAAAATGTTACCAAAGGAGTGCAATAATAAAGGATCAAGCAGCCCACTAGTAATATACAGCTGCCAGGCCCTTGCAAAAGAAAATATATTTTAAAGAAGAGAAGGTAAGGAGAGGTTTGGGAATGCAATGGTGAGGAGCGAGTGGCCCAGTAGCAGAGTGCTGCTGCCAGGCTTTCACAAATGAAACAAAATTTTAACAGAACAAAAACAAAATAAAGAAGTGGGAGTGGGTGGCGCAAAAGATAATCAGAGGTTGGGGGAGTAGAAAAACATCATAAAGGCAGCCAGTGGAGAGGGTATATGCAAGGTAAAGCATATGCTTGCATTCAGTGCTAAAATGAAACTTAAAAGGTGTCAACAAAGGAAGGATTCAATTAATCTAATCAAAACAATAGCAAAAAAGAAATGCTCCTGGGCTGGGACCAAATGAATAGGGAGGAAAGACTTTTATTGAGCACCAGAGAACTGGAATAGACAGTAAAGTAATTCAATCATGAACAAAGGACTGATCCAAAGCCCAATATAGGTATTGCATTGAATAAAAACAATAGGTCTTTGACAATTGATAGATAAAACTGTCAGTAGGCGAGACCTGAAAATGGGCTCCTACATGTAGGATTCTCTTCAACAGCATCAGATTGCTGTTGTGTGTACCAACCAAAAGACCATTACCTCCATTATGGTTATATTATACCCATACCTGGACAGATGTAGTGAAATCTATGTCTTGTAGGAAAGTCTTATTTCTGTGGAGCAGGGTCTGTTGGTTCTAGCCCATCTTTAGTCTTCGCCCAGTGCGAGTTCAGAAACTAAGATTGATGTGTATGTGGAAGCTCAACTATTTGGCGCTATTGGTGTGTGATAGAGTGAAGCAATTCACAGACTTTTTGAGAGATGTTATAGCACTCACCACTTCCAGCCCTTTTATCTATTCTTGCTGTTCCCAGCTTTCTCCCTTTATCACTGTTTTTCATTTGTTCTCTTCCTCCTTCTTTCCCCTTTGTAAGTTTTTCCTTCTGTTGCATTAGGTCCAAGTCTGATGAGGAAAAATAAGTTATGGTCCTAAGAAATGAGTGCAGGTGGGCCCCAAATGCAACCACCAGTTCAAATTAGGTACTCAATTTTACCAATCTTATTAACTGAGAAGCAAATGAAGCCTGTGCACTTCTCCTTTGAATTGTGTGCATCAGGTTTTAATTGTTTTGAAAAGCACTTTGTAATTGTTGAAGGCTTTGTGGATGATTGTCTGTTTGAAGCTGTCATTGGCTTGGATGATTAGTGCCTGAAGCAGAACAGAGGTTTAATTAGAGCCATCATGTCATCATTGTTCTCCATTTTTCCATTGATGGTCTATTTCCTGTAATTGAGTTCCTATCTGCACCATCCTTGGGTTTTGTCTTCGGAGAGAGAGGGAGAGAAAGAGAGCGACTTGTGTGTAGTGTGGGCAATGCTGTCATCTGGTGGGTGTGACTAAAGTCTCTAGCAAGGGTGTCAGGCTGATGTTGAGTCTTGGAAGTTTTTGAAGCTTATGTTAATCATCTTTGAGGGCCTCAGTTGACCATGATGCGTATAAGGTGTATATACCAGTTCTAAGGCATTGGCAATATAGCCAGTCCTGTCAATCTGACTTAGTGGCTGGAAGGTGAGGTTTGTCATGGATTTGCAGATGAAGTGGAGGATATTCCTGTTGCTGTGGAAGACTAGGGCGAGGAGCTGAATGATGATGGCCATGGCCATAATATAATGGTGGCGGGTGGCAAGAAAATGAGGTGGAATTAGATGGTCGGTCAGTTGGAAGTTGCAAGGGAGGAGCCTGAAGGTGCAGAAAGTCAGTTACAGCAGAGGTGTGCATGGTCACGAGGAAAGGTTACTAATTGTGGATCCTCCACTCCAGTTTGGTTCTGCCGGTGAGTTTACTGGATTTTGTCATGTTGCAGTACCAGGGCATGAAGGAAATACGTGGAGGTCAGGGGTAACCAGGTTTCTTTATTAAAGGTAGCTTTAATATTATTAGTAGTGATAAGACTGGCTTATGTCTGCTGCATATTTGACTTTGGAGTTGACGTTGACTTACTGTGATGAGTGATGTGCCTTCAGTGTATTTGGTGAGAGAGGGTAAGTGCAATATTGATAAAGGTTGCTGAGGTCAACAATGCACTGGTGGAGCACAGGTTTTTGTTGATAGTGAATGTGTGTGATGTAGACATGGTGTTGGTAGCTCTGGAGAATAAGCATATAGTGTACTGCTCTGTGGTGCGAATTGCAAGATGAAAAGGTTCTAGTCTTAGGCTAACCCACGTGCTAATTCAAACAGGCAATTGTCCTTGTCTTTGTGAGCCCTTAGCTATAAACACCCAGATGAGGGATGACCTGATAGCTGCTGTGAAAAGAGAAGAGCTGATAATTTCAAGCATCAGCTATGCGTACAGATGGAGAGTCCTAAATCACATACACTTCTTGCCTGTCTGCACTCAGTGTGCTGGCAATTGGTTGAATTCAAACATCTTTGGTGGGAGAGCTGGTGGCCGGTGAGGCCATATGAATGGGTGCTGATTGGTAGAGAGGCGTGGTTCACAAAAGTCATCTGATTCCCAGTTTCTGTTATGCTAATTGGTGGTCAAGTAAGGGTCAAGTGACTCTCTTGCATTTGAGGGCCAGGTGTGTGCTGAATTCCTCTATGGCTAGGTTTTGGCTCACTTTTCTTCTTCCTTGGCAGGAGGGATGGTGGTGAGTTGGTTCAGGTGTACTGCTGGTTACCCATCCATTTCTTCCACACATTTTTAGAACTCTGGACACTTTACTCCTGCTAACTAGTAGTAAAATGCTTATGCTCGACTTTTAGCATGTTGAGATTGGTGTACACATAATAGGCATATTTAATTTACCTGTAAGTCCTTAGTATATGGTACAGAGTGTACCAGGGCCTATAGGGTAAATGTCACTAGTAGAATGCAGCACCCATTGTGTCACCCACTGCAGTAACCAAGAACAACTGGTCTCCAGACATACCATTGTATCCTGGCTGTGCAGTTTTAAACTGCCAATTCGACTTTTTGATAGGTCAAAATTTGCTTTTAAATATCAATAAATCACCCGCTAAGAAGGCTTTATTGCCCTTAAGGAAGGGTGCATGGTATTGTAAAGTAGGACATGTAAAGGTTTACTATTCCACATGTCCTTACACTGAAAAAGGCCTAAATGCTATTTTCTCTGTAGCAAGGCTTGCTGCAGCATAGGAAAACACTAGATTACATTATTACATCTGACAATGCTTAATTGGGTTTGGAAACAGCTCCAAAAATAATTCAACTACTTTTTAATATTTATAAAAAATCCAAAACAATGATGTAGTCAGATTTTGTATAACTATGTAGTTAAAGGTGCTTTTAGAAAGTTACCTTTGTCCTGCCTGAAATCCAGAGAAGCTAATCTGCATTTTTCTCTCCTACTTCTGTCAGCCATTGGTTAGCATTTGAATAGGTGTGAATGATCTGTTGACTTACTCCAAGCACAGGGACAAAAGATCTTGGGTGTGGGGGGATATTGTGCCCTTGAGGGAATGTCCTTCAGGCTGGGTCAGGAATTTAACTTCAAAGAGGCCTAACCTGTGACAAGTAGATGTAGTCAACACCCAGGCTTGCACCCTTATTTTGTACCCCCAGCCAGAAGTACCCCAATCACAGTGTGCTTCTTATTGACAGTGTCAAGTCCCCCTGGAGTGTCAAATCAGCCTTGACAGGCTTGCTGGGGTTTTACATATCACATTTTGGACACCCTTCAAAGGGTGAGAGCAAGATGCTAAACAACTCTTGTGTATCCACTGTCTGGTTGCTGAAAAATCTTGTTCTACCAGATGTGTGTCTCTTAGGTTGTTGTGGGTACATGACCTGCCTCAAAGTAGATTTTAGTGTTAGGTGTGGAAGGTCACTATGATTACCATAGTACACTCCCCACACACATCCCCAGCCCTCAAAGCCCAAGTTTAGTATGGACTAAGACTTTCACCATCTTCAAAATACCCAACGTGGGTAGATTTATCCTTGGGAACCTTTACCCCATTAGTTAGGGCATCCCCAGGGGTCATTCCTACCCACTAGCTAGTGCCAGGCACAAAAGTGGCATCTCCTGGCATCCGCTGCAGAACACATGTGGAACATCAGATACGGACTCAGCCTGCTATATGAGACACAAGAAGAACCTAAAAGACTGGCTCTGCTCTCCATCGTACCCAGGACAAAAGCATTAAAGCTGACCTCTTAAAGCTATAGGGAAACAACAAGCTACAAAATGTATTTTCCTGAAACTGCCCAGCTGACCAGTGGCCATGCAGTCTGAACTGAACCCTCCTGTGGGCCTCTGCTTGCCACCCTGTGAGTCTCTAGGTGCCTTCCCTGAGGTCCAGGAGGGCTTTAGAAGTGTGCTCCTGTGGTGGATTGGGACTTAAAGGACTAAAGTCAGAAGGTAACATTTTTGACCAAGATGCACCCAGTTAGTGAACTCAATTGGCGCTCCATGTGTTCTACCACGACCAGACTATCACTGGCACTTTGTGCTTCTTGGCGACATATGTATTAAAACTTTAAAAAAACATATCTCTGGGTTCTCTATTGGATCTTTGTCATTTTTGTGTAATTTGGTTTATTCAATTTTACTCTATTTGTAAAATTTATTTAGGGTTTTTTAATATATTACATTTCAGTGTTATTACTGTTTTAGTACTGCATACATCCTTTACACATCGCCATCTGTGTCATAGTTACCAGGGGGTTGGGCTCATATTTACTTAGTGACTTTTATCATTCACTCTAACAAGGATTTAGATTATTACTTGAGGTGGGCACTTATCTCTCTTAACAAGTAGCAAGGAATTATGAATTTTATCACTGCATTAATTAAAAAATTATCTATTATTTTGCTCTTTTACAGGTTGGATAATGAAAAATAAAAGTGCACATTGAGCGCAATGTCTTTTGCTACTGACAATTGTAAATCAATAAATAAACACTTTCAACTTTTTTTAATGATAGTTTTGCCTAAAACCTTGCTATGTTAAATTGTGTCCACAATACACTGTTGAGAAAGTCAGTTGTAACTCAGAACATCTAGCTTGGAGGAGAGTGAATGGTTTTCCAAATAACAAACCTGACGCACAACTTTGCTCTTATATTCCTGACCCAGTTATGTCAATGTAAGAATTGACCTGGTTTTATGCTCAGATACTTGAGCCTGTAAAATCCCTATAGCCCAAAAGATAGCTCTATAATTGTAATACTGGGTCTGCGAGTTCTGTGTTCCTTTATGGCTAGCTCTGCACTAATGGCTGACACCTTGTGACCTGTGTACCCAGAAAAGGTGCTCCCTATTGTATACCTGAGGCTTCAAGGTGGGTAAATTAAGGGATAGCTTTGGTGTCCAAAGACTAGTTGGGCTATTTACAAACTTGTCATGCAGTGCAGCGCAGCAAGTCACTATTATTAAAGGCAATAGGGTGCATCCCTGCTTTTTCCCCTGCACTGGCTCCCTTTTGGCAGCCTACTGCCACTGCGGGTACCCTTGCACCATGGAGCAAGGGTGCCTGTGTTGCATGCAGGATTGTTTTTGTGCAGGAAGGGACAAAATGCAGCACACATACAAAGAGGAAGTAACGAAGAGAAATAAAGCCTCCTTGTTATGCCTCGCCTGGGAAGCCTTATTCTTGGGGCACATTCCCAGGTCTACCAGTTCTGGTAAATCTAGGAATGCGTCAAAACCTATGGGAGTTGCGTGGGTATATCCATGCAACGTCCATGGAAAGCCTTCCAATGGCAGAGAAAGGCAATGCAGAGATTTCCATTGCACTGCCTTACTCCAGATTTATGGAGCCCCTCAGGGCCAGGCAAAGTGGCCTTGTGTGGCTTAATAAATCACATGTAAGGTTTGTATTGCTCTCACACCACGCTGCATGGTGCAAGAGCGATGCAAACCAGCTCGTAAATAGGCCCCTAGGTGTTTAAGATCTTTGTCACATGGAGGAGACTTTTGATGTGTGAAACCTCAACCTATAAGACCTTTTTGCTACACAAGATGACTATATCATAAAAAATATAGCCTGAAATTTCTCTGGGACCTTAGCAGTGCCTAATTTGAGCAGATGGGTGCCAGTGAGGACCACCAGCACTTAAGTTTTGGGACCAGCACTTATTTGTTCGCATCAGACTTTTGACAGGAGCAAGAGAGGGAAAACACACAAACAGAAAAGAAGGAGGAGTAGAATGATGGAAAAACCATCTCAACGTGAGAAAGCAGAAACCTGTAAGAGTGAGATAAAGGGGCAGGGAGTGTCTGACAGTGGATTAAAGAGGCCTGAGGTGGATTCAGGACTATGCAACCTAGGTATTTGGCAAGGTGACATTTAATAGCGCTGGCTGTGGGCTTCTGAGCAGCACTTTGGACACCAGCACTCATTATTTTACAAATTAAGCACAGGATCGTAGGCATTCTCAACTGTCTGAAGCTGAAGCCTGTAAGATCCTGATTATCTGAGGCAACTGCTCTGCTGCTAGAAGACAGAGACTTTAAGAAATCAATAAGGAAGGGAATAGCTCTGCTGCCAGATGCTTGATCTTTTTTTAACTCATCTATATTGTTTTTTTAATGGAAGTGTTTCATGCTACAGGTCTGTAAAGAAGTTGCTTTCTGTGTGTGTACAACTGCATTATTTGAAAACAAGAAAACCTCTAAACAACATATTTGTGTGCAGTGGTTATCTCATCACACTAGGTTGAGCAGACTAAAGCATTAGAAAAGAGAAACTAAATGTACTCTAGTTCTTCATGACACATTGTCCAAATATCAAACATCGATAGGATACTAAGACAGATAGATAAAGCGAATACACTAAGGAACCAGCACAGCGTTTTGTATAGAGCAGGATGCAGAAGAGTGACTGAACAACATAATACTGGATAGGCTATGATAGTGATTGGATGTCCCATATTTTGGACGATATTGTGAGGAGTCAGCTGGGCTTCTGAGGTTCGATAAAGATTCTGAGAACAGCAGTGAAGAGTTTTCATTTAAGGCTGTGACATACCTGTCCATGGAAGGTGAGATGCTGTGAATAGCTATGCAGCCAGGGTTTAGGGCAGGACTTCTGGATTAAGGCAGGCAGCTGCATGATCTTAACCTTCAGAAAAGCTGCCTGGCAACTTTGCATTGTATGGGCTCTTTACTGTCGCTATATGGTCCACCATTCCTGTTCCTCACCTTTATTGTTTTCTCGCTTTATGGTTCCTAGGTTAACTTGACCTCCTTGCCTGTTTAAACTGACCTTACTCTTTGGATTCTGTATGGACTCTGGTTTCCCCCCTCTCCAGCTCTTCGATCTTTTGCCTATGTGTGCTGACCTTGCTATGCGGATTCTCTTCTGGCTCTGACATTTTACTGTGTATTTACATATATGACTCTCTGACCCTTTTTCTCTGTATTCTGACATTGCTATCTGGAATCTGCTTTGGCTTTGTTGTCTGGCTGTGTTTCTCCCACTCACCATTCCCAGTCAGTCATATCCCGGACCCTTGCTCGAGTCCGGGGCTTACCGGCTTTACTTCATGCTGTCTTAGGTTCAGTGTGACCTACATTTCGGAAGCAGGTGAGTATACATGCTTAATATAAGTTTGTTTGCAATATGATGTTTTTCTTACCTCCACTAATGTACCAAATTTTGGACTAGTGAGTCACACTAACTACTGAGAGTCTGAGCAAATACCTGGAGTGTACCCCAAGACAAAACAACAGAAAGCCCTACCAAATAGGAGTTGTGTATGCCTCTTGTCTCCCTTGCTCGCTCTCACGTGTTCTATCTCTCTCCCCCTCTGCTCCAGCCCCTCCAGCGTTTGACCCTGTCTGGTGCAGTCTGGTTAGTACAGAGACACTACATGGGGTGAGGCGACTGTTGTCAGAAATTGACGGATAACACTCTCAAAACCTGACAGATATCTTCCCAGAATAGCAATGTAGTGCTGTGCACTAAAGTACATTAATGTTTGATCATACTACCAGGTAAAACATTATATGCATATGAGATTCAAGTGATTTAGTGTCATCGCCAACCTCGTTCTTGAGGAATAATGATATATAATTTAACTGCAGTTCAATTGGGTGTTTCCTATGGCCTCTAGCTTCCACCCTGTTGGCAGCTGTACTTTCAGCTTCAGCCCATTTCAAGACTGATCTAAGCCACTGTTTAACCTTGGTGGGAGCCAGTTCACTTCCACCTTAGGTCAGTAGCTCTCTTGGCTAATAATACGGCTAAATCTACAAATTTAAACTCCACTCTATGGCCTGATTCACACACTGCACTGTGTAGTACTTTTTGTACTACACAAAATGTGCTACAAGTTGTCTGTTTTGCCTATGATTTGTCTATGGATTTCTCCACCAAACTGCAGAGTATTGTATATGTAGGTAAGATTTTAGTAGTAAATGTGGGAGGGACACATGGGAGTGGGAGGAAAAAGGGGCACACTTACTACTAAAGGGGATGGGATTAGGGAGGAGTAATAGGGGTTTCTGGAGGGTCAGGGAGGGTCTCGGTCAACACTAAACTAACTGCATTACTCTGGAGGTGGGGGCATGTAATTTACACTTTTGTAGTAAGTTTACACTCGAAGTTTGTGAATACAAAAGGAGTAAACTTACTACAAAGTGTAAACTTGCTCCAAAGGTAGTTTTCCTTTGTGAATCAGGCCCTATTATTTGTGGGGCCTGAGAGACCTATAAGCCGGCTTTTAAGGTTATCACAATATCCAGTTGCAGCCTAAGGTGTGTTGCAAACCTCTCTCCAGTACACCACTATACAGGGAAAACCACAGAAAATATGTTATAGCCCTGCAATAATTTTGTGACATCTAGGGCAGTCAGGATTAGTAACTGCAAACATATTGTGAAGCAGCTTGGTTGTCAGGTATGCCTTATTGCCCTATATCACATTAAACCGAATATACTTAAACCTTGCATTTGGCATGTCTTGTGGGAGTAATCAGAAACTTATCATTGAGTGCTCTGTCTTCTTCCGCCTCCCGTTCCTCCCTACGTTTAACAAGGGAATACCTGTGTGTGATTATATGGACTTCCTATGCCACATGATCAATTTTTCCTAATCTTGCTGGTGTAGAGCGTTTGAACTAAGGTATGTACTTGAGGTTCAGTGTCAGTGATCGCCCAATAAGTGTATACTATCCTCGCCAGCTTTCTATTGGCTAGAAATCACCCAGTATGTAAACTGCATTGCCTTACTAAGGACTCGAAGGGAAGAAGAGTGCCATCCTGAAATAGATTTCCCACTGTCAAGTGACTAGTGGCTAGTAAAACCCTGCCTATGCCTACATTCCAAAATAAATCTCCCAGCCTTCCGTCCAAAGAGAAAAAAACATTCTCTGAAGTTGTGAAGGTAGGTTTAAAAAAAATAACATAATCATTTTGGGTAGGGCAACTTGTCTAAGTACAGCAACACTGCATCAGTTGTATCTGACAGGGTTATGCACCAGCTTCTTCCTGATAAATGGAGTTTTGCAGCTAGCTGCTACATGGGCAGGACAAACAGTAAGGGTGCAGGAAGCATCTCCATCGAGTGCCCTCATGCTCCCAAAATCCATCAGATATGAGCCTAAAAGCTTTAACCCTAGCTATAGATTCCATTTATATCAGTTTTATCCAACAGAGCATATTCTGACCAGCCCCAAACTTAGACAGAACAGCAAATCATGTATTGCCACCTGAGAATATCCAAGGCCTTTCCAAGTTCCAATACTGGGCAAGCTGAGTACAGCCAGGTGGGTGAAACAGCTTTATTGATCCAATATAACCATCCAAGATTTAAGAGAGATACTTCGACTCTGGATAAATCCATTCTGATCTGAGCCCTGGCAACAACCATGAGGCTAGAATCTGGCTTAATATTGTGTAGCCATTACTTAGTATGGGCAGGGGGTCTGTGAATATCCTTCTTTGATTTGGGCAAGGAAGTGCCAATTTCCGCAGCCACTTTGTACTACTCAACTAACATTTGCCATCAGTTGGGAATCATAAGCGTTGTAAAAGTCTATGAATGAGCCATCAACATCTGTCTTTTTAAAGAGGGCCAGAGATACAAATTCGGTTCTTCCATAGTTTCTTTAAGATAAAGGGCAATACTTGGCAGTCTCAAAACTACCAAAAGGTTGGATCTGGCTCTATCAGACTATCTTCTGTTTTTTTGTGGTTTTTTTTGCAGATTTATGTAGCACAAATTCGACCCAAATGTATTGGAGCGCTTAACACGAACACCAGTTACGTTACACAAGGACACATTATTTTTATGGGGAGATTAAGTGATTTGCCCAGAATCACAGGATGTGGAGTCGACCCCGAGGCTCGAACCTTGGTTTCCAAGCTCCAAGGTCGGCAGTCTAGCCGTGAGACCATATCCTCTGCGCATTCTTTTATAATAGTCATGGAATACGGAGGATATTTCGTTTTGAACATATACTAAAATGTGCGGAGTTATCATATCTAGGCCTGGGCGGTAAATTCCGTTCCGTTCGCGGAATTTGCGGAATTTGGGTAATTTCGCGTTCCGCGGAGAACGCGAAATTGCCCAAAAACTGCGTTCCGCGACTTCGCGAAATTTTTTGCTTGTTCGCGTTCTCAATATGCGTGTTCGCGAGATATTTCACCCCGAGCACGCAAACAGCGATCGCGAACAGGAAAAAAGTAACGCGAACAAGCAATTCCGCGTGTTCGCGGAATTTCTGCGTGTTCGCGGAGATTTTTTACCGTTTCGCGGAGATTTGCGTAACGCGATTACGCAAATTCCGCCCACCCCTAATCATATCCTACTGTTTGGTAAGGCATGAGAGCAATCTGCCAATTGTATCTGCTTCATAGTGGATCTTGGCCACGTATGCATTATGATCAACACACCTAATTCTTGCTATCAGTTATGAATGCCTCTCTATGGCCTCAGCTAGTGAAGCTTTGTCTGTTTAATCAGGTTTAGTACATTTCTTATGGTCCCTCAGAGAGTCCTCCAACTCACACAATTCACAGTCCAAAATTCTACTGTGATCTGTGTGCACTCACCTCTAATGATGGCTTTGAGTGCCTCCAATACCGTCAAGGTGGAGACAGCACTCGCCTCTTTTTTTTTTCTTCAAAATAATTCTTAATGCTTTCCTAAATTGACCCCTTGAAGGCAGGGTTCTCCAACAAGTGTTGCTTTCAACCCTGCCTGAATGCTTCAAAGCAATCTGTTGCATTATAAAACATAGTTATCATACACTATTATGGTAGGTGTTGATCTTGGAAGGTGGAGGGGTATAAATATCCTCCCCACGTGGCACTGAGTGAGTGAATGAGGTGAACAAGTTGAAGTTCCTTTGGAGCGCTTGCAAGTGTTCGCCATCTCGGGGGAAATGTCCATACAAATAAGGTCAAACAGTCCATTTTACAGCACAGCACAAAGGTTAGATAAAGTTGCTATCTAGCCAAAAGTACCTAAAAGGCACTAATAAAATGCTTGAATACCTTAATTTTGTGACAAGAAGGACCGTCTCAAAACAGGGGACGCTAGGATCTCACTTTCCCCAGAGAAACATTTGAGAAACTGGTGGCAAAATGGTTCAATATTAATCATAATGTAACTACAAAAAGTGTAAAAAATTAGAAAGTCCAGAAATTGAATTATTTTACATGGCCTAGGATGGGACAGAGAGCATCTTCCTGCACTTCCTCTCTTTTTCCATTCTGTCACTTTAAGGACATTCTCAGTCATGTTTTGTGAACAGCTCTGAGGTCTGGGGCATGCGACTGTGAGGTGACGTATTTTTTTAATTTTCACATCCTGCCCATTCCAATGATATTCTCATTTGTCTTCCCCCATTTTCACATTTTCTGTTCTGCGCCTTCCAGTCATAGTCTCAGTCCTATATCCTATTCTCAAAATCTCCTCTGAAGTGACAAAATTGAAAAATGAAAGGAAGTGAAGAATACTGAGAATCTCAAGGGAGGGATGGAAAGAGAAAAAATACACTCATTTCACTGTCCCTTGATGCAGACCTTATAGCTAGGCAGACTGTGCAGGATCATATACCAGTGCTCATTCTGGTTGTGGCGCCATATAGGATCAGACAGCAGACACGTCACACCAATCACACAGGCTCCCGTCACAATTAGAATGGAGAAACATCACTCAAATATCAGTTTTAAATATATTTTAGCAAATGCAACAATTTCCCTCCAAACCTAACCTTGACTTTTCACAAAAATACACACATTTTGCCTTCAAATAGGAACTTTTAATTTGAAAACAAACGTATGTTCCTCCAATAAAAGCTGGGGATTTTCATGAAAAATCAACAATAGTTGTTTTGCCCTAAAATATCGTAATTTTTAGTAAAACATATATACATGCTTGGTGTTCAGATATGAGTTTTCCGTTGCCAACACAAACTCACACCCACACGAACTATTGTCAAACTTGGAAATCACTATCTTATGCCAAGGGATGCCAATAATATGCGAGGAATTCCATCACTGTGCCTGGGTACCATCATGCCAATGATGCCTTTAATATGCCAAGGACTACCACCATCATGCCTGGGCCAGTACTATACCAGGGGAAGGAATCATCCCTCTGGAAGTATGCAGAATGTGTCACAAAGTACCAATATTATGCCGGGGCGAGCATTATACTAAAGGTGGTCAACATCACACCTAGATTTTCAGAATCTGCCTGGAATCATCACCATAACTGCCAGGTTAGCACTTTCTATGTACAGACATCATAATGCCTGAAAACCAAAATGTGGAAAAAATGACCACCATTATGTCATGAGCAGCGGTGTCCCAAGGGTGAGCATCATCATGCTATGAATGTCCAGAATATTCCAAGGATTATCAGTATTATTTCAACTTTATATCAGGGGTACCATCATGGCAGCAAGATTGACCCCTGTTTGCCAATAATTACCACAATTGTGCCATAAGTAGACCCCAATACCAGATACGCTCCATTATACAAGATATCGCCGTATGTTCAAGGAGAGCATTGTAAGAAACTGGTGACTGGGTGGCCACCTGGTTAGAGGGACACTTCCATACTCCCTCTCACACAAACCCACACAATCACACACAACTGCGCACACAGACGTACACCCATGCACGTGTGCACACACATACACTCAGCAGCAACAGAGAGTTTTTTTTAACATTTATTAAGTTTCCTCTACCAAAGTGCTTGGTCCACTGCTCACAGCATGTCAAGCCTTGTGTGCACATTAGCAGTGTAATTGACACTGCACTGCTTGTAACACATCCAGTCACCATGCAGCTTAAATTACATGGGGATTGCCAGTGTTACAGGCCCTGCACTGTTTCTGGAGAATGGGCGCGAGCGCTCAGTTGGGGACCTGAGAATTGCATTTCAATGTCTGAGCTTTCTAACAGAGTGAAAGTGCCTTGCAAGAAATACAGATGTGCATGTATATGGGACGGGCATGAACTTCTGGCCCTTCACGCTTGCACAGTTTGGGTTCCTGTCACTCGAAAGATCTGGATCTGTGCAGTTCACACGTCTGGGCCCTTGGAGAAACAGGAAATATCTCAGGTGTGGTTCTGCAAAAACAACACATAAAGGCATGTCACTCATGCATAAAATGTTACCCAATGAGCTGAAATAAATCCAGCATTTTTCTCGTGCACAAAACTTAGAAGTAATTTATGTCATCCCAGTCCTTCGGTTGCCCATTATGGATGTCTGCCTACTTGGTGTGTGTTATTTGTATTACTTTACTTTGCATTGTGTGCCTCAAAATATGCCTGCGTCAAAGGCCCCAAAAATACTTTTGAAGGTTCTGGTTAACTTCAAATGGTACACAGTCCAACAATGATTGCCCATGTTTTTGGGATGTTATGTTATATGTTATATAATGCACATAGTACACAGGGTTGCCTCGTGAGACTGGAAGCAAGATGTTCTTTTTGATACAGTGCCACTGTGTTACAGGCTTTGATCACTCATGATGGCATAAGACATACAGTATTGTTCACAAGGTCTACGCAGCTATTCAATTCATTTGCTAAGATTTAGAAACCTAGTGGAAAGGATACACACCCGTCCACTGAGGGTGTTCCAGAAGATGGAGCTGTTGGTGATCTTCATGTCATACCCTTCACCCGAGCCGGTGTACTTGCCGATGTTCACGAAGGAGATGGTTCCATTGTCATGCATCTGCCAATTTAAGATGTCATAGTAGGCACTGACATCTCCTGATTCGTCAAGATGAATCGATTCATTGGAAAAGGTCCTGAAATTCACATGCCTAAGATAATACATCAGCTGCAAATAGATCAACAAGGTAGAACGTGTGAAGCACAGCCTGCAACACAGTGCAATCATTAAGTGATGCTTAACAATTTGAAGTCATTGAAAAAACGTATCACAAAACATATGAAACAAGTGGCACCTCTTGAGAGCGACACCAACTCTGTGTACAGAATGAAAAATGAACACAATTTTCATGTGATAAAGATCTTTCACCTAAATTTCAAGCTAGATCACGTGCATGGGGTAAATATGATGTAACTGAGATATGACGTCACCTGTGTATGAGAAGTTATGAAATGAAAGGAGCTGTAATCAGGTTCTGTGAAGTCTCAGAGGCCAGTCAGTGTGGTTGTGATGGGTGTTGGAGGAGGGTTTTTCACGCAGATTACAAAGAAATGAGATGGAAGACTGAATACAAATGTAGGTATTTTAAGTGTGGATCCCAGTCCGTAGACTAGTTGAGAGTAGTTGGTTTTACGGCTTTTCCAGACTTTGCCATGTTCACTCTTGACACAAGAAAATAGGTGGGTAGCAACCCTGTACTTGTAGAGCTCTACCCCAAAATATGTCAATCTCTCTGCAGGAACAGAGGGGCTCATTACGATGGCAGAGGGCCCGCCAGCGCCAGCCAGTCGGTGGCAGGCCCTCCGCCATCGTACTGCTGTTTTCTCCCCACCATATTATGATGGCGAGGGGAATCATTGGTTAAGCGTGGCGGTCGTGAAGTCTGCCTGTCATGGTTCCGACAGGCGGTCCTTTTCCGAAGCGCCTGTCTGAACAAAAACATTGCCTAACATTGCGGCGGGGATTTTGATATCCCATACCACCGTTCCTTTTGCAGTGGACAACCCGCCGCAAAATGGATGGTGGAAACGGATTTGGGGGCCTGTAGCGCCCCCCCCAATCTCAGGTGCAGGGACATGTACCTTGCGTATCCCTACCTCATCTGGCAGGCACCGCCGGGTGCCTGCCACGTAGTGCAGGGATGTGTCTGCACCCTCTATTTTGCATTGTGGCGGGGGCTGCTGACCGCATCCCCGCCACAATGCAAAATATAGGTGATGCGACCGCCGTGGTGGCGGTCGCATCATGATTTGGATTGTCGGGAGTCCGCCTCATAGGCGGCCGGTCCCAAATCTGTACCGATGGCGGACGGACTAAAGTCCGTCCGCCACCATAATGAGGCCCTTAGTTCTCAGCAATAAGAACCTTTACCGAAAGAATTCCTCTCTTGAGGAAAGATGACTAAAGTCAAACTTGTGCTATTTTCTTTTAGTTGGAGCCTCTGATTCTATGTTATCTTCCAAAGCCAGTTTTCTGTTCACCCAGATTTGGGAGGATGATACACAGCCCTGTAAACAATCCCATCACTTAGTGGCGAAGATGTCCGCTATTATGCAGATGACGCTGCACGGTCTGGGCGGTGATAGTAAAACTAAGGGTGCCAGAGGAGTTTTAGCAACCCACATACCTTTGATACAGTTCAGATAAAAAATGAGCTCCAAAAAGGTCCATTCATTGCCTTTCCGCTGGCAGCATTTGCTGTGTTTTCAAAGAAAGAGTGGTACATTTTGGCAATTAGAATTTAAATTGTTGCAAACTATAAAGTCACAATATTTTCTTAATTTAGTAAGGAAGCCCAATTTGTTATTGACATAGAATGCCATTTATCTTTCATCATATATACTGCCACTCTTTTAAAGTGTTGTGTGCCATGTGCAGAGATCTCTATATTCCACAGATTACCCTTTGCAAGATTTATAAAATTAGGGGTAAAACTACTATTATTATACATTTTAACCATATTAGTTGCAAGGTAAAACTCCATCACAGCATGCATAAACTGTCTTTCATTAACATCCCTAAAAAGCTTGTGTACACCAGTCAGATGTGCTGGTCCCTGAAAGTTCCGACAACAATTGGGGGCAACAGAAAAGCTATCCATGACTCTACTGTACTGTGGATGCCTTTCTTTAGAGTGCCCCTGCAGCTTGATGTGATGAATACTTGAATACTAAAATGGGAACTTATTTATTTTATTTTTCTTTATGTTACACTGTACATTCTGCAGAATGTGGCACTCAATGATACATTTGCTATCCGGAGGATGTAAATGGCCTCATTCTGTTTGTTTACCTGAAGGTTGTAAATTCATGTGTTATTCAAAAACCTATAGAAAATGCTTTTTTTTTTAAAGTCTGGTGGGGTGCTCACAGCCACAACTGCAACATTCACTTTGTTTATGTACTGGTATGCGACCAATAAGAAGTAATACTATTCCATGTATGAAACGTCGGGGCATATTCTCAAGGACCTATCACCGAGTTATCGGCACTTTATTGCCGACAAAGTGGCGATAAATTCATCGCACTATTCACAAGCTGGTGCTAACAGCCGATATCACCAGTTTCCGCAAAAAACATGGCCACAGATGACACCGGCAACTAACGCTAATGAGAGGCAGTGTAGGCGTTCCCGTGAATAAAGCCGCAACAACACCACTTCTCAACATTCTCAACGACCAGCCAGATCGGCGATAAGATCACAAAACATGCGATAAGGCGCGTTAGGAGCAGGGATTTAACACCTGCTCTGAGCTGGTGTTAAGTCAGACGACACCCTGCACCAGAAAGGGAGCCCAGCCCAGAACCACACCTGAAGAACAACAGATGCCATGGAGCTACTCATCATGCAGCTTGGAGCCGCAAGAGGACCACAACACCCACCGCCACCACCCCCAGGCCCGTTCCCCCCTCGGACCACAACGGAGGCAGTGCAGACAAAGACAGCGGACCTTCAGAAAACGCACCAGCCTCACAGACTTAACACCAGAGGATGTCATTGCCCACTTAAGGCTCAAAAGGACAACCATCCTACGCATCCTGAACATCATTGCCCACAGGCTGACGGTACCAACACAGCGGACAACCAACATCCCTCCGCAGACAAAGCTGCTGGCTGTGCTGCACATGTTGGCCTCTGGGACCTTCCAACCAACAACTGCCATAGTTGGAGGAGTCTCACAGCCAGCCCTATCCAAGTTCCTCACATCTGTCTTGGATGCCATCATCAGCTTGGTACCCCAGTACCTTCACTTCCCACACACTGAGCAGGAACAGCTGGAAACCAAGCAAGGCTTCTGCACACTTGTACTCCTCGTGCCCCCTGCGGCCACTGGACACAATTACGGCAACAGGAAGCACACGCATTCCATCAATGTGCAGGCAATAGTGGACCACTGTGGAGTCTTCACCAATGTCGTCGCCAACTACCCAGGCAGTGTGCATGATTCCTTCATCTTCCGACAGTCCATCATCAACCAGCGCTTTGAGGCTGGAACCTATGGGAATGCAGTGCTCGTTGGTAAGTACCAAATGAACACACTACACACCTCAAATCCACAATCATGCAACTCACAACTCTGGGAATGCACACGTTACAAACTCACACACAACATGCCAAACAACATGCCCACCTACCAGACACGACAGCACAACTTACTGTGGTGACCTGGGCAAGCCATGTACACGAGTCATCAACGGCATGGCACCTCAGCCACACAATAGCAGAATGTGGGGAGAGGTGGGAACCATGCAAATGCCAGGCGTGGTGGAGATGCGCGGGCCAGACTGCAGTATGCAGACCACAGACATGCCCATGTCGCCATATACTGCTGGTGTCTGGAGTGTAGTGAACAGTGGATGCAACCATGTTACCCCAGGCAGTGGGGAAGAGCACAGAAAGTAGCTCATCACGGTCCCACATGTAAGCGTGAGCGGAGTGTGCTGGCCCGGCGTACGCCAGGCCAGTGTAGGGGTGTGAATAAAAGGCCCGTAGCTCTGGGCATGGTTCTCTACTGGAATGGCCATTGTGTCTGCCAGGACGGCGCCTCCCAGCACGCCATGAGGCTGATGCCGTGAGCAGCGGTGCCTGTGGCCATGTGCGCCTGCTGCACCCCAGGCTGCAGGTCCCCAGACCCGTCTTGCCTGCCCCTGCGCAACCAGGCCACACCGCTCACCTTCCGACACCGGCGTGTGTCATAGAGGGCCCACCACGTGCTTGTGCAAGCTCCAAGCCTGAGGTCCGTGACCTTGGCAGCCTCCTCAGACCATCGTTGTCCTCCCCAAGACAGGCCCGCAGCACCCCTTTCTCATTGACGTACTTCACCAGCCTACACAGCGGTCAAGTAGGTCACACATTTGGAACTAAGTCTTGATTATGCAATGGCAGAGAACACACTTTATGGCTGTGTTTATATCACTATACTCCCTTCGATGTGGTGCCAACAACTCTGTGCCTAGCATCCGAATGACACCTGTCTGTGGTCCCTAGCTGACTGCGGCCTGAGTGTGGGGGAATTTCTCCTTCAGAATATAGTGCCCTCACACACCCTTTCGAGTGTCATGCTTCATCAACGGGCTTTGCTCCTCGTGGGGGTGGCGCTGCAGTCCCTCACGAGCCCCGCGAGAGGGCTCTTTATCGGAGATCTTTTATGGAGACACCGCAGTTGTGCATGGGGGTGTGTGGGCCTCTAAAAAAGGAAAGTGAATTGGTGAGTTAAAATTGCTATGTGGAACCCAGAACCAAAGTTTTTATTCACGGGTCCCGTATGGCAAAAATTAAAATTAATCCTGGAGTTCCTCTTTGGACAAAAAGTACAGGGCAGGTGTATGACTTACCGCTGATCTCAGGATGGGTGTAGTGGTGAGTGAAAGTCCTACAGAAATGGGGTCAACATGTTTCGCGCTTTGCTGTTGGTCCATAGGGGATCCATTAGCACTTCGTCAGGACCGGAAATAAGGTGAGAAGAAATGTTATGAAAACAGGTTCCAGGGAAGAAAAGAACTGTGAACCTATAGTACCTTAATATTAAAGGGATTAAGCGTCCAAGCGCTGATAGGAACTCTTTCTTTAGGAACCTATACCCAACCTGGTGAAATAAAAAACAAGTATGGAGAAAAAAGAGACAAAACAAAACACATAATGTAATTCACTTTTGAAATGATGGTCAAATAATACCCGCATGTTGTGTTCATATTACAAGTAAACCCAGTTGTGTGCGCAATCAAACAGGCATGCACACAACATAACCATGCAGGTAAATCGACCTGGTGCCGGGGCGTGATTATCCCTGTGCAACTGACCGCTGTGCTGGGGTACATGTTCTATAGGCGATTATCAGTGATCGTGTGCCTTATAAAAACACCCCCGCATATGGCCAGCAGAATGTATAATGTCATCTAGAACAGAACGTAGTGGGCGGTTCGGTTTCAATGGTAGAGACTGGTGGTAAGAGCTAGCCAAATCTGTGCTCAAGAGGCAGGAACTAGTGTGATGGCGGAGCTGTAAGTAGGTACATATATCGTATAAAGTATAACATTTCGAAAGCTGGCAATGCGACAGTTATTATGTAACTTATGCGTGCAGCTAACGGCTATTGTAGGCAGACATTCCTGCATTGATGATCATGCAAAATCTTTTAGCAGCGCGCCTACCCTTTTAGTTCAGGAGATGGGCTCCGTCGGCGCCTCGGTGGTTGCAAGTCGAGAAACTAAGGAGAGTGAATGCGGTGTCAGAATACCTTTACGGGTGGACACCGTTCTCTGATGGTATCGTGAAAAGAAGAAAAGACTACGGCTTCGGTTACAAAAATACTCACGAGTGCTCGTCTGCCCAGGGTGTGGAAACCTACCCCTCCTCCGTAGTGTGCCGGGATTGATGAGGAGGGGTAGGGAGTGGGTCTTTAAATATGCTTCCTTATTGACACTGACCTGGTGATTAAGGCGGGTCTCGGAGTCTAGATGAAACGCGATGACGTGTGCGTTTAGTCTCCCTGCTCGGCATATTAGGTCGGTGGCACTGCCATATGGATGTGGTGGGGAAACGGCCTACACAGCGGTCAAGTAGGTCATACATTTGGAACTGAGTCTTGATTTGTCCATTGCAGAGTTTACATCATTGTACAGGCATCATCGCAGACTGTATCCTCTTCCAGCTCTGGTGCCACTGACTCTGTGCCCTGAAAATCATGGACACTTTCTGGTTGGACTTTGGTGGCGTCTGAGTATATGGCCCGGGGGTTGTCTTCACCATCATGTAGCTGATACTGACTTGGCGTTGAGAATGAGTCTGTTGTATTCATCTCCGTATTGCCTGTTTCCTGCTTGGTACTGCCCTCTTCATCATGCCCTGGAAGAACAGCTTCCACCATCCCCCAAAACACTCCGCGACATTCACCTTGGACATCGACGAGGACCGGCTCAGCTCTCGTGGCCTTACCTCAGAGCACCGCAAGTCACCGTCCCTTATGGGTGTGCCTGTGCCAGCCGCACTGCATCCGGGTCCACTACCTCTGTGCAGTTCAAATCATGGATCCTGCCTAATTGAATATTGAATGGCCTCTGGGTCGATGGCCTGGGGGTCCTCAACGTCATGACCGCTGCCACTGGCCTCAACTGCGGTCCACCAGTGTTCACACATCGAATATAGTCCTGACCTTCCGGAACGACTCATCACCGCAGGAGGCACACGCCACCATCACCAGGGCCACCTCCAACCAACAACTGCCAGAGTCGAAAGAGTATATATACTAGGAGGGTAACTGTTCATCAGAGAAAGTGTACCAATGAGTTGGTGTGTAAGCTTGTCGCGCGGTTGGGTCAAAATGAGTGTGAGGGAATTTCTCCTTCAGAATATAGTGCTCGTCTGCCCAGGGTGTGGAAACCTACCCCTCCTCCGTAGTGTGCCGGGATTGATGAGGAGGGGTAGGGAGTGGGTCTTTAAATATGCTTCCTTATTGACACTGACTTGGTGAATAAGGCGGGTCTCGGAGTCTAGATGAAACGCGATGACGTGTGCGTTTAGTCTCCCTGCTCGGCATATTAGGTCGGTGGCACTGCCGTATGGATGTGGTGGGGAAACGGCGGCCATGTTGGAAGGGTCTCTTGGATCAGAGGACCGAATACATTTGAATTGTGTGTACTAGGGTGCCCTGTGTCAATGTGCAAAGGACGAGTTATTAATAAAAATTAGCGATCAAACAAGAATAGTGTATAAAATACGGTGTGTTTATTAAAAAAAGAAAAGTAAAAATGTTTTGGGGGGTTACTAACACTGATGTAAAATACAGTTGTCGGCAGCACGTGTGAATATTAAGAGTTGTTTAGCTCTCTAGTTGCATACAGGTAATCATTTTAAGAACCATGAGGAAGAAACCATAAGAAAAGCAGGCGGGAATAGAGTTCCCTATGCAGGATAGTGAAGCTAGAAAAGGGGGGTAGGACAAACCAAAGACTGCAAGGTCATTTCTAGATAATGCGATGGAGTACCTCTATACTTTGTGTCAAAATGTTAATTCGACCCATGGGAATTCGTCGTTGAGGCCCATGGTGTCGCATTTCAATCTATGGACCCATCGCTGTTCTTGCTTGAACAGAGAGTGTGTAGTCCAATTAGGATTGGAAACGATGATGGTCAGTTTCAAGTTATTCGCAGTCTGTCCTTGTTCTGAAAAGTGTGTGAGTAGTTTGGTATTTGTTCTGCCTCGCCTTATGGTGCTCTTATGTTCACCAATGCGTATCTTGACTGCTCTGGTGGTCATGCCCACATATCTTTTGTTACAGGGGCAGAGTATTGTATAGACACAGTTAGTGGTATTGCAATTCGTGTGCCTAGTTTGGCGCCAGGGTGTTATCAGGCCCAGGTCGATTTCTTTCGAAATCGTAGTTTCTGCACAGGTCGAGCTGGAGCCACAGGGGTAATGGCCTACTACTGGTGGTAAAGCCCATAATGTAGGTTGACGTGGTAGTTGTAGTTTGGGTCTCGTATGCATGAGGTGGTCTTTAAGATTCTGTGTGCGTTTGAACGCAAAGAGTGGCGGGGGGCCTGGTTCGAAAGTGCCTGAGTTTAATATGGCCCAGTGTTTTCTGATGACTTTTTGTAGTCTGTTAGAACTGGGCGTAAATGTTGTGACACATGTAATGATGTCTGATTTGGGTTTTCCTTTATCTCGAGGAGGGCGGCCCTAGGGTTATTCCTAGCTCTCTTTTGTGCTTGGCGAATAATGTTGCTCGGGTAGTGACATTACTTGAGGTTGTCCCTGAGAAAGTTGGACTGCTTCTCAAACTCCATGACAGTGTCACAGTTCCTGCGGAGACGCAGGAATTGGCCCACCAGTAGATTGTTCCGAAGTGCCCTGGGATGGTGGCTATCATAAGTCAGGAGACTGTTCCTATCTGTGGGTTTCTTGTAATTGGTGGTGTGTAAATAGCCATTATCCAAGGAGATGAGAAGGTCCAGAAAAGGAATCTCATGTCGGGATCTTGTACTTGTGAATTTTAGAAAGGGGTTTAGAGTATTGATCCAATTACAGAACGAGACACAGTGTTCTTTGTCCCCTTTCCAAAACAGGACAATGTCGTCAATGTAACGACGCCAAAGTAAAATGTGTTGGCTAAATGCGTTGGTTTCTCCAAGAATGTGTTGTTCTTCAAAGTGGGCCATGTACAGGCATGCCAGACTAGGAGCGAATGTACTTCCCATGCTCGTACCTTATATTTGGTGAAAGAGTTGCGATTTAAAGGCAAAGAAATTCTCTTTAAGAGCTAGGGAGGCACATTCGCAGATGAATGAGATAGGTGTCAAATAAGGCCAGGGTTCAATGTTACGGAGGGTATTTTTCAGTACCTCTAGTGTGGCGTCCTGAGAAATGTTTGTATAAAGGGCTTCTATGTCCATGGTCACTAGAAAGTCAATCTTGTCAGGCTCAGGAAAATGTTCTATGAGGTTAAGAACCTCAGTGGTGTCTCTAAGATAAGATGGGGTTTTGCTCACCAAAGGCGTAGGTAAAAATCGCAGAACCAGCTCAGTGGTTCCAAGACAGAGTCAATGCCGGAAACAATCGGGAGACCCGGTGGGGGATTGACCCCTTTATGAATTTTGGGTAGTGTGTAAAAATAAGGGGTCCATGGGTCTTCAGTGGTAAGGAAGTTTGCTTCTTGGTGTGAGATCGAAAAGAGTCGAAAGAGTCCCCCAGCCGGACTACCAGAGTTGCTCACACCTGTCGTGGATGCCATCATCAGCTTGATACCCTGCTCAGCTCTTCATGTGGCACTGACTCAGTGCACCATAACTCATGGACCCTTTCTCATTGAGTTTTGTGCTGTGGACAGCTCACGCAGCAATGTCACCTCAGGCAGTGTGGAAGACCTGGGACGATGATGGTGAAGATGAGGCAGGTGTAACACACCCCACTGCATCTGCAGCAGGAATATTCCGAAGGGACACAACCCTAGACAATCACATAACATGAGCACGCTCTGCTCTGGTGCCCCGACATCAATGCACTTAGTTTCACAGACCCTTCTGATTGCATATTGGGTGACCTCTGTACTTGCTCCGGCTACCACCATGATGCTTCACAGTTGTTTGTGTTATGTTGGTGTTTTCTGTTTCCGCTTAAATAGTGATCACTGTCCAAGTTGTTGCCAGCAGCAACCATTCCATGAGGGCTGGCTTACACTCACCCCACACCCATCCATCACAGGCGTCACTGTACATGTGACCCTGGCAATAAAAGGGGCCGGGCGCACATGCCCGTAGCCAGTTCTACAAACTATCTAAGTGTGTCCGTGTGGTCATTATGTAAGCATGAGGGACACCGGGGCTCTGGGCGTGGTTAAGTTATGGCCTTGCCAAGGCAGTAACTTATGCATGTGTCTCTGTTGTGGTGTCGGCGCCACCCATCACGCAATGGACAATGTTGCAATGTATCAGGCCCCCGGAGTACAGGCTCAGCTGAAAGAGTAAATGAGGGCGCGCAAGCCTGCTCAGGGTCCGGGATCATACATGCCAACTGTTGTGTGTGTCACCATTACCGCAGCATGAGCCAAAGGTCTACCCTCAACCGCATCGCGAGTTCATTCAGCCATGAGCTCTACATCCGTTTCCGCCCTGTCCTTACCATAGGCCTACACACATGTGGCCGCCCACCTTCAACGCACAACATCATGTGGCGTAGTCAGGTTTGTGGACATGCGCAGACAGGCATGACAATGGTGTGCCGTAGGGGTGCAAGTGATGCAACCGCGCTGCACACTGTAGTAAATAGGCTTGGGGAGGGAGGAGCAGCAGTGAGGCTATGTAATACACATTGATGCCACTCATTTGCTACAAGCAGTACATGTCAAACAGGAATCCCTAAGACACACATATCACACACCAATGAACCAGTGAGCCTGCCAACGCATTATGCTGAACCAAGTATTGTCTCATGTCTCTCTGCACTGTCACAGGTGACCAAGGATATGCACTCTGCCCTTGGATGATGACACCCCTCCGAGCCCCGAACACACAGGCCCAGAGGCAGTACAGTGCGGCCCACAAACACACCAGGGGAATCGTGGAACACACATTTGGCATGCTGAAGTCACGTTTCAGGTGCCCGGACATCACAGGTGGAAGGCTCCTGTACAGCCCAGACATCGTGCACAAGATGATCGTAGCATATTGTGTGTTGCACAACATATGTGTATGCACCAATGGCCCATGGCTACAAGTGCCAGATGCACTGGACGAAGATGAGGAAGATAAGGCATGTGGACCACACCCCACTTTAGCTGCTGCAGGAATATCCCATAGGAACACCATCATTGACAATTTCTTCACATGAGCATGTCACATTGCCACAGTCCTTAGCAGACATGGGACAGTACAGAATGAGCATAGGCACAGCATATGCAAATAAAATCTTTCATGCACACATTCCCTGGATGCATGTCACTCCTGTGTACAGGCACATCACTCTGACAAGTGTAAGTGCAACATGTAGCGCTAACAATTTAGAATACTTGGAATAGGTTTTGGGGGTGTCACCGCTGTACCGAGAGGCTCTTTGGTGTGTCACGTAGTCGAAATGCCATTTCTGTGTGTCAGGGATAGTACGGAATCCCACACATCAGCGTCTCACATGTGTCCCACTTAATTGCATATAGGCTGTCATTTGTGAACTACAATTGACAACAGGGCTTCTTCTGGGGTCAGATATTTACCACCATGATGCAGGGATGCACCCTGTGACTCAAGTCCCACAACATGTGCAACATGGACGTAAGGGGGAATCACTGCCCCTACATTCGTACATGCTTTCATACTTGATTAATCATGCACAAGACACATCTGTGTGTATTAGAAGGTATTATTCATGTACAGTGAAGTGTTGAAGCTGTCTTAGTACTGGGCCATGCAGACAACACTCTTGCCCCTGGAGGGCCAGCCATAGTCCTATGACAAGTTACAAGGAAGGGAAAGACTCCAGTCCGCAGGCTGATTGCTGTGTCATAGTTTTGCAAACGAAATGTGGCAGTCCCTGTCAAGGTGCAAGGTTAGTGTGGCTGGGTGTATCAGGGGACAGTGGAAGGTGTCATTCCAGGGCATGATGCAGAGTGCAGAACCAAGCAGTGAGAAGCCATATGGCGGAGATGAATGCTACTGCTTCCTACTTACCGAGGAAGATTCATCCTCATCTTCGGCCTCTGACGTTTCATGTGCCTCACATGTGGGTGGTGGTGTTTGGTCTACAGCACTGTGTGACACTGACACATCAGGGGCCGGAGATGTGGATGTAGAAGTATCAGCAGCATTCATCTGCACAATGTCTTGTGGCATCACTCCCATGATGAGGATTTGCAGGGCATGGAAGATCCCATCTACAGCTTTCTCATGTGCAGCCGCGGTAGCCATTCTTTGCGCCTGCATCCGCTCCACGTTCTCCATGACCCTCCTCATGTTTCCCAAATCACAGATGACATCGCTGTCGCCACTCTGACTGAACAGTTGCTGTCATCTACAAGTCATGACTCCAGCAATGCCAGACATGGATTGTTGGAGGGCATGGAGTGGACTGTGGGTGACTGTTAGGGAGTGTAAGTCGTCCCTGATGGGACTTAGACACCCACGTATGGCATCCAGTTTGGCTGCCATGAGTTGGCACCCCAGCCGCACCTGTTCAGCCAGCCCCCTCTGGCAGTCTAACACACGGCGTTGGAACGCCATGTGTTCTTCGGTGAGGTGCTGGGAGCCAGACGTGGTGGTGGGTGCTTCCTGCTGTGTGGTCTGTGCAGGGGGTGGAATCACCTCGATGGTGCTGGGCTGACCTGCTACTGGAGGTGGGATGTGGAGGGTGTCCATGAATCGTTGGGAGTTCATCCAGGTCGATGTCCTGGTGGTCGACTCCGTCATCACTGAATTGATGTAGGGTCTGCTCTGCAGGAGGTGTTGATTGTCCCTCTGCAATGTAAAGGGGAGATGCAGTTTCACAGTGTGTTCCATGTATGTTGACACAATGGCGAAGTTTACATACAGACTGCATGACAATGTACATTGTGACTGTTTGTGGGGAGTGGCTTATTTGATGTGGGACAGTGGACATTTGTACGACATCAGGGATGTAAGGTTGTACTCGTACCTTGTCATCTCACAGTTTCCTGCTATGCCAGGAGTGATTGGCCATTTTGTACACCCATGCGGCACCAGTTGTGTCCTGTGTACTGTTGTGAAAGTGTTGCAGTTTGTACCACATTGTTGTCAATGTTGAAGTGCTCTTATTCTTATGTGTGTGTGCAGCATTGTGGGTGAGTCGCCCCTGCAGCTCTGATTTTGTGGCCCCTTATCCCTTTCAGGCAGTGTACCTTTGCCTTCTATGCCTCTACAGTGCTGCGATGTAATGGACTGGGTTGTTTAGGGCTGTTGGTCGAGTTGTGACTCTTGGGCATGGTTTGTCTGCAGATGTGTTGTTGACGTCAGGGGTTGTTTGTGCATGTGGATGTGTCAGGGTGTGACCTGCTCCTTTCCGGATGTGGTCCACACTCAGCCACCTCAGTGTTGTGGAGTGCACAATGTCATGATGATTGTCCTGCAGCCTTGCGGATCGTCATGTAGTGTCACTTGCATTGTCAGTGTGGCTCACAAATGGGCATCTTTACAGGGTTTCGCATGTGTGCACGTGTTGGTGGTGAGATTGGTGATGTGTGGGGTGGGACCCCTTTGGCGACATGGGGTATGAAGGCCTTCTTGGTGTTTGTGTGTGTGTTGCGGTGTGCCACGGGGATCAGGGACATGATCCAGAGTCATTGTGGGTGTCCAGTGTGCTCTACTTACATGTGCGCCATTGTGCCCATCTCCTCCGTCCCCCAAGTCTCTAGTCGGTACTCACCCTGTTGATGTTGTGTCAGGTCATGTTGAGCAGAGTCCGGATCCCCAACTCCTGGCACCGTGTCCTGACTGATGACTGTGGCCACCATTTTCTCCATGTCATCCAGCTCCTGGTGTGCCGCTGGACCCCCACCTCCAATAAGCGTCGCTGCTTTCATGTTGGCATCGAGTTTCTTCTTGGTTTTGGCCTTCACATCATTCCAGCGGCTCTTGACCTCTTCCATTGTCCTCCTGAACGCTGCAACTGCATTGACATGGTCCAAGATAGTCTGCCATATTTGCGTCTTTGTTGCCAATGACACGTTTGCGGTGCTGAACAGTTGTTGGTAGTGTTCTGTCACCTCCGTAACGATGATCCTGTTTTCCTGCGGACTGAACCGCGTCTTCCTCTCCCACTTCAACTTGGCCTTCCCCGAAGTTCCTTGCTGGTCGTCTGTGGGGCTTGTGGGGCTCGCGTTGTCCTCTGCACTCAGTCTGGGTGCATCCATGGTGCTACGCAGTTTATTTTTTTGGGCCTTTTTTTTGTTTTTCTTTTATAGTGCATTTTCCTGTATGACACGTGGGAATTACAGGCCTGTCGCTGGTTATCACTGATTTTTGTAACGCAATTGGCCACATCGCAACGTTTTCAACATTCGTGTTTCGCGTTTTTCCTGCGGCGCGTTCGTTTTAACGCGGTCATTTGGCGTGTTATCGTGAGACTATAGCATGGTGCTGCCGGATTGAGACTACAACGTTAGCACGTTCTTGAGAATATCCCCCTAAGTTTCATACAAGACAAAAACATAAATATCTGTGTGAAACATGTAGTCCTGGTTCTGCCCTTTTAAGAGAACATTGTAGTACACTGCCTTCGAATTTTCAGCCTGAAATCGTAGCCCAGGACTAGGTTTACGTGATACAACTTTCTACATATACATACCACCAGACTCCACCATCAGGCATACTAGGCGTACAATATTAAAAGATTGGTGATATCTGAAAAACTGATCAATACCAGTGTATACTTCAGGTCACAGCTACATGAATGAACTTCCCGCCCCTACTTCTAGCTTCAAGGAACATGCCAAACACCCAGTTGAGGAGCAAGGGAAGTGAAATATATTCTGCTACAGCCCAAAAGCCATCAACATCAAGGTTAAACCTAGACTCATCCATTTACATTCAAATGATGAACGTCTTCTACCTGTCAAAACATCACTGAGCTCGCCTTGGTGTCTAAGTTAAAAAAAACATGAATCCAGCAACATTTGAATACATGAACCAATGATAGCAAGTACAAGATGCAGCTGCAGTACTCCAGGGTTATCATCGAAACTTTGACCAGCACTACCCTGAATGCAGAAAAAATACTCTTCGAGAAAGAGCAAAGATGGGTGCACCGTCTGAAGACAGACTGAGCAGGATTAAATGATAATATTCCCTGGCTGAGCATAAAATAAACCCTGACCATTGTCTAACCTGAAATATGAATTTACTGAATTTAGACCCAACATTACGATTTCTAGTATTCCATATAATTTATTCAGTGGTCTCGTCTCTGTAGTCTCTCCTAAAATAACAACAAGGGATTCTGACACTCTGGTAGTCTTTCTTCACTACCAACTGGTGGTTCTAATACATAATGGCTGCTCCTAACAATTCTCTAGCTACCCGGGATCCTGACAGAAGCATCAGCACAAGTCGTGCAGCCTGCTGAACCAGGTGTAGGAAGCTGAAAGACTCCACCATCATCGGACCACACGTAACGTATTGTGCCCTTTTTAACTGCTAGCTTATAACCTTTTCAAACATCTCAGCAGGGCTTAACGCTGTCAGATCCCCGATAAAGCCCTAATTAGGACTCAGTAAGGTATGCGCTCTTTAAATAACTTGCGCTTCAAAGATACTCACTGTACTACTTTTGCCGTGTCTTCTTTAACATAAGCGCTTCACTCTAAACTCGCCGTGCTGTGTTAACTCGCACTTGACACGTAGACAGTCCATATCCCACACTCTGAATACACACGCTACACTGCTCGAAACTCTTTCGGTCTAATTAAGCTGCACAAAAGCTTACATGCCAGTTAACTCGTTCACCACAGTACACACGCCACACTGTGTACACACAAGCAAACCTACCAGCCTCCACAACATATGTGCTGCATTTAAGACCTTTATGCCCCCAGCACGGAACACAGGCATTGGGATGGCACACCTCACTAGCGTGCAGAGTTCTGGAACTAGCACACTCAAGCGCCATTAAAACTACTAATGCCACTTTCAACAATTGGCTTTAACCACGCTATGCAACGTCTCATAACACCAAGCTGCGTGTCTGCATATTCGTGCTAGTAATGAGACCAACAATGCAATACCTTAAGCATTCAACTGCTCGCAAACATTCCCCAAGAACACCATTTCGAACCACGCTTAAATTACATGCCATTACCCATCACAGTGCTCGCGCACAGAAGTTGACACCCCCAAGTTGCCCACTGTTTTTTACTTGTAGTCTGTACAGCGTATAAAGAATTGCCATTTTTCTTATTTGCTTGTTCTCTGAATTACATGTTCAAGTTGAACAATATGACCATCATTATGAGACCGTTTTACACTGCTTTTAAACTTTTAAAACTCACTTTCAGTATCACTTCCTGTTTTTGTCTCCATTTGTTTCTTTTTCCACTCTAGGTACTATTGACCTTACTTTCAGATTAATAATATTCTGACTATATACCTTAGGAATAGGACACAATCCATTTCTTTATTGATTCTAGGTCCTGAAGAAAGCCCCCGACCCCTTAGGGGCACCCAAAGGGGCTGAAACATGTCAGCCATCTAATAGGACTATTGAGTGCAGTGTACTCTTAAATAAGTCCCTTATGCACAACACAATTTTTAAACTCTCCTTACACATCGAACTGAATAAAGTTACAGTTTAGGTAGTGTGAGTTCCACTTTTTAACTAACTCACCCCACTTGAGCACTTTCACTTGTCACCGATTACTGATCACTACTAAAATAACCAGTGGTTCCCTCCGGGTGGAGGAAGCATACAAAAAGAAACCCAATGATGATGCTGTCACATATATGATACATGCGAACAATCAACATAAACCGCCAAAACTACCTGTTTACGTGAATGAGGGTTTTTTAAGTACTGACGGTTAGAACATCTGGACCCTGGTTACAGGTACAAGTGATCCATCCCCCTTTGATTTTGACCTTCCTGAACATAAACAATCATATTAAAAATGACAAATTGCAACTTCTATGTGTGCTGCACAAGCCAGCAATGGGAACCAGGTCAGGTCCAGTTGGGCCTAGGGAAGCTTGTTGTGGCCCTAGAGCTAACCCAAGAGGTCAGTCACCTGATCTTTTGTGTCTCTTCTAATCTCCACGGGTAAAGGCAAGCAGGTCCAATATTCCTTCAGGTTCTTCAGACAGCAGGCAGTCCTTTTGATTCTTCACAGGTCCGAGGAGAGTTCTGGGGAGCCACTTTAATGCCCAGTGCAAGCCTGTGGGTGGGGAGCAATCCTCTGTCCACCCTCTAAAGCAGTCCTGGGCAGCTCCCCCTACTCCCAATAAGTTTGTAGCCAGACTAACTAGAAAGAGAAAAGGGAGGCAGGCCTAGATATGAGTTTTATCTGCCAGTGACAGGTAAGGCATCCTCTGAAGCCCAGGAAAGGCCTGGGCACAGCCCCCAGGTCATCCTGTCAAGGAGGGTAATACTCTCCCCATACCTTTGTTCAGTGTCAGGGAGAAATACACCACAGGGGAGCCATCAGTAGTCAGGTTACATTTAGACACTGGCAGAAAGGACTTTGGGGTTTAGACAGCAGCAAGGCAACTTTCTAAAAGTGCCTGTTCCAACATACCTTAACATTAAAATGGATTGTAAATTATCTTTAAAATAAGTCCTTGAATTACTTTTCTGACTGTTCCAAAACTGATTTTAGCACTTATTAAGTGTAATAGTGTAAACCAGCGTTAGCCTGTTGGAGAGCCAGCTTTGCCACAATGAAAAACTAATTTGGATGTTTTCCACTGCCAGGACATGTAAAACATTAGAAATGCATGTCCAACTTTTAAATACCATGCTCTCCGCCCTGTCTCGTGGGTATTTAGTGCCTACCTTGGAGGTGACTCATAAGTATTAAAAAGAAAAGTTTAGGTCTGTAAAAAAAGGTTATTTTGACAAGTGGAAATGTCAGTTTAAAACTGCACTTTTAGACTGCAGTGGAAGGTCCAGAGACAAAATTTCACAATGCTACTCTGGCACAATGAATCCTGCAGCCCTCTGGTAGTATATAATGTACAGGCCCGGAGTACATGTAATACTATATACTTGGGATTTACCGACACATTACATGTATTAGACAGGTGTATACCAATGTTAAAAA
Source organism: Triturus cristatus (assembly GCF_964204655.1). Classification (NCBI taxonomy): domain Eukaryota; kingdom Metazoa; phylum Chordata; class Amphibia; order Caudata; family Salamandridae; genus Triturus; species Triturus cristatus. Next base: position 888,702,648 of record NC_140594.1, read on the forward strand.
GTTTAAAAGGAAAAGCACAGGCATGTTTCCACTAGCTAGAAAGGGTAAAGTGTGTAGACTTCTATGGCCAATAAAAACAGGTTATGCAAAAGAAGGCAAAACTTTGGGGGAATACCAATGCAAAGATGTTAATTTCCAACAGGTAGGAGTAGGTTTATTAGTAGGGGAAGGGAATCCAGAGGAAACACCACCATATTTTATGGAAGTTTGGAGGAAGGAGTTTTGTCAGGAGCATTTTCATGGGTAAAAATATTTTTTTGTGGAGAAACCCAAAAAAAAACGTACATTTACGAATGTGCTTTTCAGAATGCAAAACTGTATACCTAGAACAAACTCTGCATGTTTAAATGCTGATGTAAGCCCTCCTGGAAAACTACAACAACCAGAGTTCTCCAGGGGTACTCCTATAATTTGATGAGAATTAAAAAAAAGATATCTAATTGCTCTAAAAATGGGAGTAATTCTAAAGGATCAATCACTGACCTTAAACCGTTTGTGATGGGACGTCAGTGTACAAAACGTTCAGGCCATTGTGGCCATGAAGTTCAATGTCAGAATACAAAACAAGATGAGAATGGATCTTTGGTGTTATTCTGATTTTTGAGTGAAAAAGTGAGAGTGTCTTCACGAGGTTCTCCTAGTGTAAATTGAGACTTTGACATGTGGCGTTTAAGATCTGGAATTTCTTGGTTGTATACTTACCTTACCATTATGTTAGCAGTGGATATTCTGGATACAACCTTATGTAATATTATATTATTAGGAAAGCACCTCTAGAACTCTGATCGATGCATAGACAGTAATTGCCAATATTATATTGCCCTGTTAACTAAAAATGCATACATACCTGCCATGGCTCGAAGTCAAGAATATAAGCACATGATTTTGATGGAAATGGTCCATCCCCAGGCACACATGTGTCTAAATTATGAAGAGCATGAGCAATGGTGTACACCGCTTTGTAAACACTGTATGTTATTCTGAGCTCTGAAACATCTGTGTACGTGTTGTTAATATCTCGTAGCCTTTCATTTCCAATACAATGTCTAGAAGAAATATGCTTTTCGCGTTCAATGGTGTCATTGACTCTGTCTGTATATAAAGCTTTTCTATCTGCATCATATGTGCAGTTAAAAGCATTCTCCCAAAACTCGTAGAGCAAATCATCTTCACTATTCTCTGGATGTACTTCATGGAGAAACTGTTCGAAATTTGGTATGTTACCCTTCCGAACTCCAAATCCTATGGTTCCACCAAGGAGGTTAAAGTAACTTGGCTTGGCGATCAGTGCGGAAGTGATCCAGGCCTCACTTGCAATCCATGTTTTGCCAGTTATGTTTGTGTTAGCCATTTCCTCCATTAAAGCGCTAAGATCAATATCCGTTGAAAATACGACAATCACATTTGCTGTAGATTTTCTCACAGCTTCCACAATTTTGAGGATTGCCTCCTTATTATATATTCGGGGAAGGGTTTCAGAGAAAGAGATACATATGCCAACCTTCTCAACCTCTTCTTTGAACAACTTGATTCCGTATTTCCCATAGTCGTCATCCGCTGCTATGGTTCCAACCCAGGTCCACCCAAAGTATATGACAAGTTGTGCCATTGCCTTGGACTGATACGCATCACTTGGAATAGTGCGGAGAAAAGAAGGGAATTGGAATTTGTCACTAAGAACTGAGCATGAAGAGAAGTAACCCACCTGTAACAAAACAGAAGAAAGAGAAGCAATGAAAATCAGGGTAGGGCTAACAAAAATAAGTTGCAGTAGCATTCACATTTATCATGTACTGACATCCTTGTCTCTGTTTTTGGGAACAAATGTCCCTCAGGAGTGATTCAACAAACACTGATCAATTTATAACATTTGTTTTCTGTGAAAATGCAGCAGTTACTAGCCAGAAAACAACGTAGAAAGATCTTCCCAATTTAATAGTGTAAAAAAAAAATGGCAAAAAGTGCAGTGAGTGGAAAACTGAGAAAATCAGCTTATTATGATAAGATGTGCATTAGACTTAATTCATAAAGCCATTTTTTGCCATAATTAAAAGAAAAAGTAAAAATGTAAAAAGTTAAGGCCAAAAACGGCTCTATTGATGCCTCTTAGGATCACAAATTGGCCTATATTTTGCAGATCGGAAACCTCCAGGGCTAACCATATCTTGCAATGCAATGCCCCTTCAAATTCCCCTTCTCCAGCGGGAGGTACCCCAACACAACTGTATGCAGTTGTGATGTACAATTAAACAGAGTTAAATAGATGTATGTCTGATAAGTATCCTTTTGTAACTATTTAGTTGCAATTCCACCCTTTTGTTGATCGTAAAAGTAAATTTATGACCTTAATATTCTTAGTGAATCAGGCCTTGGGTATCTGATAACTCTTCTTTCTGCTATGAAACTTGCTGCTATGAAACTTGCTCTGGGAATATAATCATTTGACAACAAACTACAGCTCAATTTCTCCTAATGTAGAAACTTACAGCACTCCTTGTATGATTCATTGATATCCAACACCTCTCTGAAATTAGTGAATCCTATTTCGAAAGTGTAGGCCAACATTCCTTCGTTGAAGAATTGAACCTTTTTCTTACATTATAATAGGCCATCCATTAGATTAAATTTCGGTAACAGAGAAGCACATCACTACAGGGGGGCACTGCACATGGTCAACACACAGGGGCTCATTACGATGTTGGTCGGTAAGCCTCTGACCGCTCATCGGTGGCATTATCGACAAACATCGTAGGTTTACATCTGGCCCCCGAATTATGATGTCGGAGATCAGAGTGTAAACCGGCTCGGCAAACTGACTGGGTTCCGACGGGCTCAAGGAGACCGTTGGCTTGTCAAAAGCCGAACATAATCCCTAACGGACAGCGTTACCGCCGTGGCTTTGGGGGCACTTAGCAGGGCCCCCTTCCCTACGCGGGCTACGGTTGTGGACCTGGAAAATCCCTGCACTGTGAGGTGCCTGCCACACGGTGTAGGTAGTCCCACAAATGACCATTTCTCTATAGGAACTTGTGCTGCGGGCTGTGTCCGCCCACCGCACAAGCTCTCATAGGGAAATGGGAGTCTGCGACTGCACCATGTGCGGTCACATTGCAATAAGGTGTGCGGAACTGCCGACCTATGGGCTGTCGGTTCTCACACCGAGAATGTGTCGGGCGGACTAATGAGCTCCTTAATCTCATGTAGTAGGGCCAAAGGAATTCTAATGAGGTGGTTATTCTCCTACTACTCATTCATATATTTTCCATGATCTGAATCATATTTTCTAATACCAACCAACTGCCTGAAACTCAACATGGATGAGACAGAAGAGCTGATCTTCAGGAACAAAACCTCCCCCTGGGACATTACCTGGTGGACATCGGAGCTCTGTCCAACCCCAATACCCATCAACTACCCACATAACCTGAGGATCATATCAGATGACAAACTCAACATGGCTGCACAGGTGAACCAGTTAGCTCCTCCTGCTTCCACATGCTAGGCATCCTCAAAATAATCTTCAGATGGATTCCCAAGAGCACTAGACGTACCATCACTCAAGCCCTAATCACAAGGTAACTTGACCATGGCAACGCATTATATTACGGAATCCCCAACCATCTTTTCCACCATCTTCAAACCGTCCAGAAGTCACTGCCAGACTCGTCCTGGAGCTCCCACAGTGCACCCACATCATGCCTTACCACAGAGAACTCCACTGGCTGTCAATAAACAAACTCCTCACATGTGCACACAAGGGACTACACAACTTTGGACCAGCATATTTCAACTGCCGCCTTCACTTCCACTGGCTCACCAGACAGCTACTGCCGCTCTCTCACACACACACACACACACATCCCACATCCACAAAAGCAGAATTGGAGGCCTAGCTTTCCATTACCGTGCACACAAAAGATCCAATTACAAGTCTGGCAGTCTGAGGACCACCAGATTCGCAGGGGCCTATCGGTGGCGGTCCAGCCACCACCGCACCGGGGGACTATGGGAAATTCTCACACATCTATGCACAGAGTCACACACCCCCCACCCACCCACACAGACACTCAGGCACCCATACAGACAGATAGTCAGACAACCAATCAATAACCCATATAGACACTCATGTAGCTACTCCCCAACCCATGCAGCCGCTTACACACCAACTGACAGACTGATACAGACATTCACACAGTTTAGTCACTAACCCACGCATTCCGTAAGACACGTTTAATCACTCACTTATACAGTCAGTCATGCACCTACTAAATCATCCATTCAGACAGTCATACACCCACTCTCCTTGGCCTATATATATATAAAACATATTTAAACTTTACAGAAATACACAGTCACTAGATGATATGTGCTGGCCCTAGGACGCCAACCACGGATACGGCTCCTATTTTTTTCGGATGCGGCTAATACCGACATCAAATAATACTACCAGTATACATTTATTGCTGATTTATGCTTTACCGCGAGCTACATCTTTGTGCCTTAGACTTCGCGTCAAGTTGTCCTTTGACTTATTTGCCAGAAGACACACTGTGTGTTTACATTATCTTGCCCTGAAGAAGCCCATGTTTGGGCGAAACGCGTTGGCTGGCTGTTGTTATATGAAGTGCAAAAAGAAAATAAAAGACCAGAAAAACACTCATATGCGAAGTGTTCTTTCTAATATATCACTGTATATTTGATTACTTTTGTTGTTATATTGCCTCTCATCCAAACAATTGTCAAGTGTATATTTGCGGTCTACAAGCAGCAGATCGTTTGACGTGGGCAATATTGCTAGTGACTCAATCAATCAATCAATCAATCAATCAATCATTTGTAAAGCAAACTACATACCCACAAGGGTCTCAAGGCGCTGGGGGGGGCCGCTACTGATCGAACAGCCAGGTCTTGAGTATCCTCCTGATGGTCAGCAGGTCTTGGGCCTGTCGTCGACTCAGTGGGAGGGTGTTCCATGTCTTGGCGGCAAGGTGGGAGAAGAATCTCCTGCCGGTGGTTGTTCTTCGGATGCGCGGGACGGTGGTGAGTGAGAGGTCGGCGGAGCGTACCTGGCGGTTGGGGATGTGGAAGGAGAGCCGTCTCTTGAGGTAGGCTGGGCAGGTCTTGTGAAGTGCTTTGTGTGCGTGGATGAGGATCTTGAAGGATATCGTCTTGTTGACGGGTAGCCAGTGCAGGTTTCTCAAGTGGGGGGTGATGTGGCCGTGTCGTGGTATGTCGAGGATCAGTCGCGCCGAGGCGTTTTGGATGCGTTGTAGTCGTCTGATGAGCTTGGTCGGGGCTCCCGCGTAGAGGGCGTTTCCGTAGTCGAGTCTGCTGCTGACGAGGGCCTGGGTGACTGTCTTTTTTGTATCGGTCGGGATCCATCTGTAGATCTTGCGGAGCATGCGGAGGGTGTTGAAGCAGGAGGAGGAGATGGCGTTGACTTGCTTGGTCATTGAGAGCGTTGAGTCGAGGATGATTCCCAGGTTGCGTGCATGGTCGGTGGGTGTCGGGGCTGCCCCCAGTACCGTCGGCCACCAGGAGTCATCCCAGGCTGAGGGGTTGGAGCCGAGGATGAGGACCTCTGTCTTGTCCGAGTTCAGCTTCAGGCGGCTGATCTTCATCCAGTCGGCGACGGCCTTCATTCCTTCGTGGAGGTTGGCTTTGGCAGTGATTGGGTCCTTGGTGAGGGAGAGGATCAGTTGAGTGGTCTCTGCGTAGGAAATTATGTTGAGGTCGTGCTGTCGGGCGACGTGTGCAAGCGGGCCATGTAAATGTTGAACAGTGTCGGGCTGAGGGAGGATCCCAGGGGTACGCCACAGATGATCTCGGAGGCTTTGGAACAGAATGGGGGGAGGCGAACGCTCTGGGTTCTGCCGGAGAGGAAGGAGGTGGTCCATTCCAGAGCCTTGTCTCGGATCCCTGCGGCGTGGAGGCGTGCGCATAGTGTGCGGTGGCAGATGGTGTCGAAGGCGACGGAGAGGTCTAGGAGGATGAGTGCTGCGGTCTCACCGTTGTCGAGCAGGGTCCTGATGTCGTCGGTGGCGGCGATGAGGGCAGTCTCGGCGCTGTGGTTGCTGCAGAACCCTGACTGGGAAGGGTCAAGGATTCTGTTTTCTTCGAGGTATCGGGTTAGCTGTCTGTTGACGATTTTCTCGATGACCTTGGCTGGGAAGGGGAGCAGAGAGATGGGCCGGAAGTTCTTGAGGTCTCTTGGGTCTGCCTTAGGTTTTGGTGGTGCAGTCTTTTATGACCCGGCTGCTTTTGATTTCTTTTTGTTCATATATATATATATACATATGTTTGTCAAACTTGTTTTTCCTACACTTACTATACACTGTTGTCATCCAGGAGCGCACTCTAGTGTACCACATTTGCTATGTCTGAGAACCCATCATTGTCACCTGGGACTTCTTGTCATCCCATCCCTGATTTTGCATTTACTCCTCCCCAGGGACTTTAAAAACGTATGCTACAGCACTAGGAATGTTACCTTTCCCCTTAAGCTGTTCACTACATGAAATATTGCTATTTCCATGAGCATGTCAATATTATATTTTTTGAATCATGCAAACTATGCAAGCAGCACAAGTGCTACATTGTTTAGTATTGTTTTGCATTATATGTTGATCAATGTTCATAGATTTTATTTAGACTTTTCCAATTTATTTCCCTGTGCAAAATGTCTTACACTGAATATGAGAATTTTCATTTACATGAGAATTTATTTTTGCTTGTTGGTGTGATTCAAACACAATTGATATGTATAATGTTATTCTGTATTTCTCATTTACACATCTACCAGTCTAAGATGTCAGCGATGTATGAAGCACCTTCTAGAGCATACTATCTATTTGTCCTTTGTTTGGTTAATTGTATACTTAACGCATACCCTAATGTTTGTAAATGTTTCCTGAAAGCAGGCCTGCACACCAGCGAAAACGCATCATGGTGTTTGAGCGAAGTTCACATCTTTACTGAATACCGTCCCAACTGAACGTCTTTCTTTTGGATTCGCTTTAGCATTGCAAATATTGCCTTTGCGCTCCGGCATTAGAAATTGGACAGTTTTGACTTATATATGATTATACTACACTACATTCACTGCGCGCCTTGAGTGGTACTTTACCCGAGAATATTTTTTGGCAGCCTACGCAGCAACCCTACACACATACCTACTCCCTGCTGATGAGAGGCAACTACCTCGAAACATGTGTCCAGGGATGGCTAACGCGACACTCATTTTCATTTTAAACTTTTGGCATAGGCGTACCCGCCGACGCTACTTCATGGACCACAATTCTTTGGGGTAACACGCTGGTAGGACTAGCAGAGTGCGGCCAATCGGATTTTTGTTTATATTCAGGCTCCCTTGAGCCGGTGGGGCTGACGAGCCCATGGCTACGCACCTGCGCGCCTTGAGTGGTACTTTACCTGAGAATATTTTTTGGCAGCCTACGCAGCAACCCTACACACATACCTACTCCCTGCTGACGAGAGGCAACTACCTCGAAACACGTGTCCAGGGATGGCTAACGCGACACTCATTTTCATTTTAAACTTTTGGCATAGGCGTACCCGCCGACGCTACTTCATGGACCACAACTCTTTGGGGTAACAAGCTGGTAGGACTAGCAGAGTGCGGCCAATCGGATTTTTGTTTATATTCAGGCTCCCTTGAGCCGGTGGGGCTGACGAGCCCATGGCTACGCACCTGCGCGCCTTGAGTGGTACTTTACCTGAGAATATTTTTTGGCAGCCTACGCAGCAACCCTACACACATTCCTACTCCCTGCTGACGAGAGGCAACTACCTCGAAACACGTGTCCAGGGATGGCTAACGCGACACTCATTTTCATTTTAAACTTTTGGCATAGGCGTACCCGCCGACGCTACTTCATGGACCACAATTCTTTGGGGTAACACGCTGGTAGGACTAGCAGAGTGCGGCCAATTGGATTTTTGTTGATATTCAGGCTCCCTTGAGCCGGTGGGGCTGACGAGCCCATGGCTACGCACCTGCGCGCCTTGAGTGGTACTTTACCTGAGAATATTTTTTGGCAGCCTACGCAGCAAACCTACTCACATACCTACTCCCTGCTGACGAGAGGCAACTACCTCGAAACACGTGTCCAGGGATGGCTAACGCGACACTCATTTTCATTTTAAACTTTTGGCATAGGCGTACCCGCCGACGCTACTTCATGGACCACAATTCTTTGGGGTAACACGCTGGTAGGACTAGCAGAGTGCGGCCAATCGGATTTTTTTTTTACATTCACTATAAGTCACCATTGTACCATGCACTGTGTTCAGGCAAATGATGTAATTTGCCATGTCATATGTGATATTATGAATGCAGTGATTTCACATGGTCTAACTTCTGTAATATGCAAAGGTATAGGTAGATGATAGAGAAGGGGCACTTTATAGTGAAGGTTGCGTGGCAACTGAGGGGAGAAAATTGTATACAGAGAGCGCGAGTTATGTGAATTCTAAGGTGGTGCTTAAATTGGAATGCCAGTTATAAGTATGAATGATATTAGTGTGAAAATGGTGCTTAAATAATAAATTCAAGATATAACTATAACTGCACAATTTCTAGTGTTTGTGTAGTGTAAGTTAGTTTTGTATAGTAAACATAATTGAGGTTTGCAACACTATATCTTATGTTTAACCTTTGTTTTTTTTGTGAACAAATATATATGTGTGTGTGTTTATTTATATATGTCTGTGTGTGTATATATATCTATATATCTATTCACTGAAAAAACCACAGGTTTCAGGGACTTTATAATTAGTTGGGCATTTCACTCATACAAAACCAGAGAAATGTGGCCGTTATAGTTAGTTCAGCTAACTATAACTCGTGCCCCGGCAATGCACTGCTGATGATGTCACATATTACATCATTCATGACATGGTCAGTGACATCACTGATGACATCTCAAATGACATCACTGATGACATCATCCAGTGACTGTGTGTTTCTGTAAAGTTTAAATATGTTTTATTTATATATATATATATATATTCACTTAAAAAACCATAGGTTTCACACAAGTTATAGTTAGCTGTACATTTCACTCGTAAAAAACCAATGAAATTCCACGTTATAGTTAGATCAGGTAACTATAACTTGCACGACCGCAATGCACAATGTGTCATTTGATATGTCATCATTGATGTGATGAGTGATGTCACTGACCATGTCATGAGTGATGTAATATGAGACGTCATCAGCAGTGGATTGCGGTCGCGCAAGTTATAGTTACCTGATCTAACTATAACGTGGAATTTCATTGGTTTTTTACGAGTGAAATGTACAGATAACTATAACTTGTGTGAAACCTATGGTTTTTTAAACGAATTTGCAAGGTTTTTTAAATGCTAATTCCTAACTATAACGTGTGTGAAACCTATGGTTTTTTAAGTGAATTTGCAAGGTTTTTTAAATGCTAATTCCTAACTATAACGTGTGTGAAACCTATGGTTTTTTCAGTGAATTTGTACGTTTTTTTAAATGCTAAGTTATCTATTTATTGTTAATTTTTGCGCGCACGGTGCGCTTCGCGCACCGAGTGCCCACCTTGCGCATTTCGTACCGTGCACGCCACGCCATTTTTTACAAAATATCAATTGTTTTTTTCTCCCTTGGGGGTCCTTAGATTTATATATTAAATGTGATTGTTAATTTTTTTTTTTTTTTACCGTACGCGTACGGTAAGCTTACCGTAAGCGCACTCCGCGATTTTTTTAAAAAATTATTAAGTTTATTTTTCATACTTTTTGGTCCTTTGTGAACCCCCTGACGAACGCTAGGGGGTCTGCAACTCTCTTCGTTGCCCCCTTTTCATGTTATCAACCTTTGTTTTTCAGTGCGAGAGACAGAAAATGGCGGCCGATACTTCCTGCTTTCGACCGATTCGAATGTTTACTTTGATCTAACAACCAATCAGAATCGCGCTCGCGCACGTCACCGTACGCGTACAGTAAGCTTACCGTAAGCGCACGGAGCGCGCTTACAGATATATATATTGATTTAAATGCTATTTTTTCTGAAACTACTGAACAGATTTACACCAGACCTACAAAAGGCACTTCTTTGACCTGCGGACTACCTCTCTGCCAAATTTCAAGTAATTCTGTTCAGCCGTTCGGGCTGTAGCTGTGTCTAAAGTCCTATGGAAAAATGCATGGGGAAAACGCGTTTTGGGACCCCCCTTTTTTCTCAGCCCCCGCTTGACGAATCACCCCGAGACTTTCAGGGTAGGAGCGGAGCATAGCGCCCCATTAGTTTTGAAAATTTCGCGAGGATTCGTCGACCGGCGCCAAAGTTATTCCAAATAGAATGTTGCGGATTTCCTATGGAAACAGGGTCCTAACTATAACTATCTACTGGCAACCGCCAGTAGATAATATATATATATATATTCACTGAAAAAACCATAGGTTTCACACACGTTATAGTTAGGAATTAGCATTTAAAAAACCTTAGAAATTCAGTGAAAAAACCATAGGTTTCACACATGTTATAGTTAGCTGGACATTTTACTCGTAAAAAACCAATGAAATTGCCCCGTTATAGTTAGTTCAGCTAACTATAACTCGCGCGCCCGCAATGCACTGCTGATGACGTCACATATTACATCACTCATGACATGGTCAGTGACATCACTCATGACATCACTGATGACATCTCAAATGACATCACTGATGACATCACTGATGACATCATCCAGTGAATGTGTGTTTTTCTGAAAATTAAATATGTTTTATATATGTATATCTCAAGGTCGATGGAAGAATAAATGGGTATATAAGTGTCTAAATGGATGATTTGTTTTTGAAAAATTGATTGTGTAACTGACTGATTAAGTGTATCTCTCACTTTGTGTATAAGTGGCTGCATGGGTTGGTGAGTAGCTACATGGGTGTCTATATAGGTTTTTAGTTGTTTTTTTGAGTATCAGTCTGAGTGTCTGTATGGTTCGGTGGGGGGTATTACGTAGTGCATAGGTGCATGAATGAGTGACTCACTGTTTGTATGTGTTGAAGACAGCATGTGTGCAGGACTGTATGGGTGGATGAGTGTGTGTATGGGTGTGTTAGTGAGTGAAAGACTGTCTCAATAGTGTCTTCAGGAGTAACTACATATGTTTTAAACTAGTATATGTGACTATTGGTGTATATATGTGAGTATATGTGAGAGGGAGAGATTGAAAGAGTTCCTGTATGAATAAGTATGTGTTTCTATAAGTGATTGTTTAAAAGACTAAGTATGTGTAAGTTTCCGTAGAAGTAAGTGTGGTGGTGTGTGTATAACTGTATATGCAGGTGAATGTATGTTTGATTCTTTATTAGCATGAGTGACTATGTGTGTGAGTAACTCTATGGATGAGTGGCATTATGTAACAGGATGTATAGGTGTATGAGTACATATGATGAGTGAGTACATGTATGAGTGACTGTATAGGACTGTTGGTGAATGAGTGGATGTGTATATGGATCTTAGAATTACTGAAGAGGTTGTTGTAACTGGTATTGGTATGTCCATTGTTTTGAAATTTTTAGTCTCTATTTTTGAATGTGTGTATCAAAGCTTATATTAAGGTGAGAGGAGGTCTGCCACTCTATCACAAGGATGATGTCATCAGTGATGTCATCAGTGATGTCATTTGAGATGTCATCAGTGATGTCATGAGTGATGTCACTGACCATGTCATGAGTGATGTAATATGTGACGTCATCAGCAGTGCATTGCGGGCGCGCGAGTTATAGTTAGCTGAACTAACTATAACGGGGCAATTTCATTGGTTTTTTACGAGTAAAATGTCCAGCTAACTATAACATGTGTGAAACCTATGGTTTTTTCACTGAATTTCTAAGGTTTTTTAAATGCTAATTCCTAACTATAACGTGTGTGAAACCTATGGTTTTTTCAGTGAATTTCTAAGGTTTTTTAAATGCTAATTCCTAACTATAACGTGTGTGAAACCCATGGTTTTTTCAGTGAATTTGCAAGGTTTTTTAAATGCTAATTCCTAACTATAACGTGTGTGAAACCCATGGTTTTTTCAGTGAATTTGCAAGGTTTTTTAAATGCTATTTTTTTTTTTTATTCTTCATTTTTTTCAAACATATTTTTAATTTAATTTTCTTACCTTTTATAAAGACTATGCTTAAATTTTTAAAATCCTTAAATATTTTTTTATATATATTTTTTAAAATAAACATGTAAAATTTATTTCCAGATTTTTTTTTTTTTATTTTTTTTTATAGTACGCGTACCGTAAGCTCACAGTAAGCGTACGGTTTACGCAACGTCCGTAATCTATCTACGCTACTTGCGTATAGTTACGTACTTTGCGTAGCCGCGCGTACTGCGCGTGGGACGCGTGCGCGCTTACGCCACACGCGCACGTTACGCGGAAGTGCCGGGTAGTGACTGTTATGCGCATGCGCGGAAGCGCGTGTCTTTTTTTTGCCGTAAGCGTACCGTAAGCGTACCGTAAGCGTACGGTAGGTCATGTGATCTTGAAACACAACTTTTGATTGGTTGAAACTACTTTCAGTTCTAGAACTCTCCTACACCACACCCATTCCCCTCATTTTTGCTTGTGATCCCTTGGGAGAAGGAGCTGGTTTGTCTTTGGGATACGATGGCAGAACAGCAGAGCTCTTCTGAGAGTGAGGCTAGCACCAGCAGCACTGTCTTGAGGCAGAGATCGAGGAAACAAAAGCCTTCTTATGTTTGGGATTATTTTACGTTTCCAGAAGGCCAGCAAAAGGTGAATGCACCCTTAGTTACTTGCAAGCTGTGTCAGCGTGTACTTTCTAGAGGTAATCCTAACAGGAAGTATTCCTTTGGGAATCACACCATGAAGAGACACCTCCAGGATGTACACAGAAGGACACATGGTCATCTTTTTGGAGGTAACTCTTCAGAAAGACGAGCCAGTACATCCACAGCAGCTCAGCCTGGACCATCACCTGCAGGGCTGACTCCTTCTTCTGCAGGTCAGGTGAGCCCTTCATCTGTGGGGGGAGAATCTCCTTTTGCTGGCCCTCTGGAAATGAACCTTCGATTTCGGAAGGTTGATATTCATTGCACATTTTGTAAAGGTCTAATTTGTCATAGGGAGACCAGTGTTTCCCTAGTGAACAACAAAATAGATCAGCACATTTGTAGCTATGAATGATTTTCCCATGCTTCCTTTCCTCTGTCCCTGCATGAACACAACGGTTCTTTTAAGAGCCAACCTTATCTTTCATCTTTTTTTTACATGTTTTTAAAAACTTTTTTTTTTTTTTTTTTACCGTACGCGTACGGTAAGCGTACCTTTTTTTTTATTTTTTAAAAAAAACACTAAAAATCATTTATCACATTACAAGGTCCTTGAGAGACTACAATTATTATTAATGACTTACCATACTCACTCAAAAAAATATTTATTCATTTGTTTTTTTAAAAAATAGTTTTTAAAATGGTTGTAGTTTCCGAAAATTTTCTATATCGATCTGAAAATAAAGAAAAAAGTATTAATATTTTTAAACCATTTTATAATACAGTACACATATTTACATTTTTTACCAAAAAATATTTTTGCCTTATTTTTGCTGTTTTCAGAATATATTGCATTTCACTATAAATTGTGAAAGCAATTGCATTCATCATTTTACAGCGGGCAAAAAAAATTAACAATCTCAAAGATTGTATTAAAAAAGCCCAGAATCTCTTCTCACTTAAACTTATCATTACAGAAATGCATATTATTCTAAAAAAATATCATCTAAAAACAATACTTTTTTCTTTAAAATACCGTCTGATATGTTTGTTTGAGAAGTATAATCACAATATTATATCTCAAATAACTCCAAAATACATCTGATTTTATTTCCTTTAGGCCAAATAGTATTTTTTTTTTTTCCTGGAATAAATTTCCAAGGGAAATCCATTAAAATTCTAAAGTTTAATCTGTCCAGATCTCACCGATTCTCTGTAACATTTTGGTTCACGAAAATTTTTTGAATAATTTATTTAGTCCACAATAGAATTGCTTACTTTTCCACATGGCCAAATAGTAATTTTTTAAATCATTTTTGAAAAAATTTCCAATGGCAGTTCAATAGCATTCCAAAATTTAAAATGTGCAGAAGTTACCGATTATCTCTAAATTATTGGTTTTTCAAAATTGCATTAAAAATTAAAAAAGTCCACATTACAATTGGTTATATTTCCTTTAGGCCAAATGATAATTTTAAAAATATTTTTTCTACAAAATTGCAATGGTAATCCAGTAAAATGGTAAAATTATTTTGTCCAGATCTTGCCAAGTCTCTCTAAAATTTAGGTTTCAGGAAGATTAGATAGGAATTTTCTAAATCAAAAGGCAAACGTTGTTTGAAAATCAATTGGGAATCATTACACAGTGTCCAGCCTTTTTCACATTTTAGATAAACTGTGTAATGTCCAGAAGTAACAGTAGGTCCATCATGGAAAATTATTGCAACAGTTACAAAAGTTTTTCCTGAAATTGATAATTGCTGTCCTGTAAACTTCTTTATTAAAGTATCCAATTTTGATCCATCAGCTCTACATCGTTGCATCATTAAAATTACATACTGTCCGTATTCCCTTAAAATTAATGTTGATAACATGTCAGAATTACACTCACCACATTTCATGCTATGATTAGCATCTTTAACTAATTTTGCAAAAGTGACTGTTTTACTCTCTGGCAATGTCAAATAAATAAACCTTTCATTATCAACAATAGAGCCACATATATTATAACAATTATCACAACTATGTTCCCATTTATAAGAGAGACGAAAAAAAATGTCAATGGGAACTCCTTCTTCTTCCACTACCTGAAGAAAATACATCAAAAATTCGTGTGCATCTTGCTGTTCATTTTGAGAAAACTGTGTTCGTCCTGAACATACATCTAAAAGTTTTCTAATGTCAGTAGCACTTTCTATTTGAGTTTTATCTTTACTCAGCTTTTGAAAAAGGAGACTCAGCTCTGAACAGAATCTTTTTCCCTGATTTACTATTATCTGCTCTTGCAAACTTTCCAGATAAAATGCAACATTCAGCACTACATTTGCGTAGCAGTTGACACCAGAGGTATTTTCAAAATAACATCCTACAACCTGTTCTTCATTTTCCTTATTCTTTTTGCTTGCAATTACATCACTCCTCTTTTTTTTCCTCCTCTCTACATCTTCATTACAGATATTCTCATTTCTCCTTTTACGAGAAACTACACGTTTCTCCAACACAGGATACTGACCTAAATGAGGAGCATAGCTTCTTCTTAATCTATTATACTCCTTTACACAGTTTGTATCAGCACTAACTTTTGAGTCATCAAAGTCTATCATGAATAAACCAGATAATGTTTTCACTCGTGACAAAGCTACATATGCCATACCTTCTTTGAACACAGTTGAACCAATGTTCACAAAAGCACAATCTACAGTTAATCCTTGAGACTTGTGAATAGTTACAGCATATGCTAGAGAAAACGGAAACTGCTTCCTACGTACATACAAGTCTTTCACAAGCATGAAACGAACTGAACAACGACAAATATCTTTAACTTCTTCTATCTGATCAAATTTTATTTTTAAACATTCAACTCCTTCTTTTTTCTGATAATTAATAAAACCCACAACTCTTCCCATCGCTCCATTAACTAAACCTTTTTCAACATCCAAATTTCTTCTTAAAAATACTCTACAGTTCATGCAAACATATAGATTTTTTTCTAATCCAGCTGTTTTGGAGATGTTCTTCTCTAGTGAGTCCAATTTATTTTTCATTTTGCCTGTTACTGTGACAGTAATTCTTCCATCCTCAATTTTGTCCACTGCTTCCAATTTCCTGATCTCTTCCTTTTCCAATTTCAAAAGCTCCTCATTGAATATTGAGCATTCACGTAGAGTTGGCATTAAGCAGATGACACTTTTGTTTTCTGCAATATTCTTGTATATTTTCTCTGCAACTATTTCTTCCTTTGGAAATAAATTATGTAGCAGCCGACTCTGTAATGCTTTTTTCCCAACTTCTGTGAGTATTCCAATCCTGATATCTTTCAGAATACTTCCATATTCTTCATCGTTTGCTTGCCTCATATTAGTTGTAAGTTCCTTGTACTCAAAGAAGGACCAAATATTTGTATTTCCAATGCTTCCCAATGACTTCTTCGTGTCTTCATGTGTCACAGTATTAAACACTGGTTGTCCTTTAACTGGAGTAAGTTGCAAAAGATCCCCAAAAACTATGACGTGTTTTCCACCAAATAACACGTCATAGTCTGTCTTCAAAATTTGCTGCATTCTTAAATGCACAAAGGCAAGCATTAAGTTTGATACCATGCTCACCTCATCAATAATGAGAACTTGCATCTTCTTCAATACTCTTGAAACTTCCAAGGATGCTTCTCCAGTTAGCTTGTTGAATTGTATTTTGTTCTCATGCTCCACTGGTAACATTAGCAAACGATGTAAGGTGATTCCTTTTATGTTATATGCTGCTAACCCAGTTGGAGCAGTAACCACACAAGACAAAGTAGAATCCGTTTTTTGCTTTAGGTAGCTTCTGATGACTTTAATTAGGAAACTTTTTCCAGTGCCAGCTTGTCCGCTTACATACATCCTGATTGGATGAAATGATGTGCATGAGCACTCTTTTTTGATATGTAGAAATCCGTGATCAATTTTGTTTTTGATCTCTTCATAAATTTGTTGCTGCTCTTGATTCAGTTGTCTTTCCAAATTTTCTAAGTCTATAAATTCTTCTTGACCTTGATTCATAGCCGTTTCCACTTCATTCATGGCTATTGATGCTTCATTTTCAACGATTGGTTGTCCTAGGGGATCTTGACTGTATGTTCCTGAACTTTGGCTGTCCTGAGAACTGTCTCTAGCTATTTCTGCTGCAATTGTAGTTTCCTGTTCAATTTCTTCATTTAACATTTGCAGATAAGTTGAGAATGTACTGCATTGTATGCTGTCTTTGCAAGCATTAAAAGAATCTTCATAGCTCTGGAATTCTCCCAGTAGTTCATCCTCTGTACGCCATGGTTTAAACAACTGTAAAAGAGCCAAGTAGTAAAATTCTTTCTTGTCGGTAGTGTCGCAACTCAGCTTCCGGTGATTTATCAAACTTCCTTTGGTTTGCTTCACCAAACATCCTTCTTCACCAACAACTTTATATTTTCCACTGTTGATGTCTTCTGCAGCTTTCCGTGAATAAATGTAGTTCTGTAACACTTCATAGAGACACATGTTCTCCAGATGATGACTTCTCTTGGGATAATATGTGTCCAACATGTTTGTTTTCAATATATCTGTACTTTCTGGGTCATTCTCAGCCAAATATTCAATTTCTCCAACAGATTTCAGTACCCGATTTCTCATTGCTGCAAGGCCTAAACTTGCCCAAATTATTCTTCTTGACTTCGAGTAGAGACTTGCAGAAGATAACCTATCTGAACATTCGTAGGATCCAATTTCTCGATGCGATAACATCTTCAAACTGAAACTGTACAGCTTCTTACTGACAGTCTTCTCGTGAGAAATCTCTTCCCACATTTCCTTCAATTCTGTTTTTTCTGATTTCGTAATGTAAGACGTTACATATCGAGCAACAGCAATGGAATTGTCAGCAACATACTGTATATCCATGTTAGCGTTCCACATGGATAAAATGACTGGGTTGTAGTCATTTATATTTTTAGATTCTTCTTTTCTTTTAAGGTTGTAGGTATTCTTAGGTGATTTTCTTGTGATAGTATGTCTCACAGCTGACATAAAACTGTTGACTCTTCCATTTGAAAGAACAGGTCTAGGAAATCCAAATCGACATTTAGTGTAGTATTTTTCTTTGCTCTTGTATTTCCGTCGACAGTATTTTCCACACCGATGACTTTGGAAACGTAGAACTTGCTCCTTTAACTTGTTCTCTTCTGTGCTTTTTGGTATAGCACATGTTGCATATTCTTCAATGTAAGATAACACTGCTTCATCAGTATCTGTTCCAAACTTTGGGGCATCCTTGATCCACAGCAGCATATGAATATGAGGAGCACCTCTTGCCTGGTACTCTTTTCTCCAAAAGAAATCCACTACTTCTCCAAGGGGTGGATTTTTTTTATTGCAGATGAAGGACATCATAGCCTCAAATCTATGATTGAAATATCTGCAAACATTAACCGGATCCAATGAGCACAGTTCTCCTGCTGTCTTGTATTCGATGTTTTTAATGTTTGAATTGGCCTCTCGTAGAAAATCCAGTAAATCATCCCAAGCGTACTCAGCACAGCTTAGGGTAAGGAACCATGTTGGTGTTCCTAAATTGCGTAACATGCATTTTAGTTCACCATGGCGTCGGTACCAATATTCATTTGTCCCACGCTGACAAGCCATCAGATTGATCAGTTGTGTTTCCAAATGATCATCTCGGTGCTGCACTTTCTCCATAAAATCCTTAGCAGACACATTTTGTAAATGTACTCCACTTTTTAAAATGTGATTTACTGCATAAGACAGTGCAGACAAGTCGCTTTCAAATAAAAGATGGAACAAATAAGGAATACTTTGTCGAAATCTGGGATCTTCAGCATATAGTCTTGTAGTTCGATACTCTGAAGCTGGAATCTGTTCTGGACGTTCATCGTATCGTCCTCCTTTTCCTTTAGGAAACAGCTGGGGAAAACATCGAGCTTCCAAGCTCTCCTCCCATACACTCACGGGATTTCCTTTTGCTTTCTTCATCTGAAAGAGATCAATATTGTCTCCCATAACTTCTTTCGAATGGAGAGGATGTATGCTAAAATGTTCATAAATTTCTTCTTCCTTTGACTTGTCCACTTTTTCAATTTGTCCAGTTGGTGTTTCTGTGTCTCCTTGTAAATCTTCTTCTTCTTCTTCTTCTTCTATATAAATTGATTCATACCATTTGTTATTTTTTTTCAAATACAAATTTGCTCTTTGTACTTTCCGCACATCTACCAGCTCCTGCCAAATCTTCTTATTCTTTGTAGGTACACCATTAACCAGAATAATTAATGGTTCAGTTTCCAAAGTATCCGCATCAATAGTTTCCATATTTTTTTTCAAATCCAAGGGCAAATACACCACTCTACCTTTTAAACCTCTCAGTAAATCTGAAGGAGGTAATTTACCAGTTTTGGGCTCCATACGTACTATGGTCTGGAACGGATGAACACATTGAATGAGTATAGACTCATATGTATTTAATTCAGAAAGTTCAGCAGGAATAGCATCCAATTCTAAATTATTATGTACAGCTCTGGTCGGCATTCTATTTTCCTCTAACTTGTTATAACAGTATTTACAAATACGCTGATCTTCACCCAATTCAAAACAATTTTCTAGAAATATATATGTGGCAAATTCCTTCCACTTATAATTATCTTCATTTTCACTCTTTCTGTAGATATCAACATTCCTAGTTTGTTTTCTATAATGAGTTCTGCGGCAACAAATACAAGTAAAATTTGGTCTTTCATTAGAGACTATTGCAAATTTTGTTATATGATCATTAAATGTGTTACTTACAGAGGGTTCTACATTGTCTTCCACTTCTGCCTCATTTACTGTGTCCTTCTCTGCACTGTTTTGTTCAGGACCAAAGTAACAAAACTGAATTTCATCAACAACCTTCTCTACATCTGATACCGTTCCTCGGAACAGAGCCCTATTCAATTCATTTAACTTTATTGCTGGACTTTTGGCAAAATACAACCGTCTCACAAACTTTCTCATTTCAGTATGATGAACAGCCAGCATCCTAAAATGATGGAAAACACTATTGCACACTTTTCTAGATAGACAAGCCAGAGAATGACCCTGCAAACCAGTATTCTCTCTCACTCTGCGTGGATCCAGAGTTTGAAGCACCTTAATCTTTTGTTTTACACTTTTTTTACTATATTCTCTTAGAAACTCTCGAAATCTGTCAATAGATTCCTGACGCACAGTGCAAATACTACTACAATTCCAAGTGTACACTGGGGCTTTAGGACGTCTCCCCATTGCCTCATCTGCCATCACTTGTACCTCATCTCTTGGAACCATTATCTCCTTCTCCATTATGCAACCATTTTTTACTTCGTATGAACGACCTCTGGTGTCAACTGCATGCAGCAAACTATTACTTTGAAAATAGCTCTCTTCATTAAAAAAAGGTTCACTACTTGAACTATGCATCCACTTTCCTAAAAACACTTTACAAAAGTTTGTTCTGTTCACTACTCTTTTGCTTTTGCTTTGTGATTTCAGTACATTAACCATTTTATCTAATGTACGCATCCTATTCAAAATTAATATGAATAGTTTCCTTTTTAATTCTAATGCTTTTGCTGCAATGGCTTCAATTTCTTTTTTTCTCTTGTAATATTTAGCCTTTTGCTTATATTTCTTTATATCCTTTATCAAATTGGACATAACTCTTCTCTGAAACATTTTTCTACGTATCTCTTTAAATGCTGTTTTTCTGTTTATGTTAAACTTTTCAATTGCAGAAGGTATATTTGCATTAACTAAATTCTCAATTTTTTGCTGTTCTCTATGTTTTGTTACATTTTTCCGAGAACAGACATTTTGTACATTTTTCTTTGTTTTGAATATTTTGTTTAGAAATTGTTTTTTTTGCTTACCAGAAGATTTTTTCTTTTTCCCAACATCAGCATCTTCTACTAACTTTGGTCCTCCAGTTGTCTTCAAATATAGTTTTTTTTTTTAGCGTTTTTTGAACTCTGGATTTTGTAGGCATCTTAAATTTTGTTCACTGCTCTTCAGCAATACCTGAAAAAAACTAAAAAAAAAATCCTTTATTGTATTTAAATATATTACTACATTTCTTTTCACAATAGTCACAAAACGAAATTTCTTTGCCAATTTGAATGCACACAAACTGCTCTTTTTTTTGGGCAAGTGAAAATCTCTTTTACAAACTGTCACATTATGAAACCACTTTTCAGATTTTTTAAAAAGCCCATGTCCACAGTGGTACACTCCACCAAGGGCAACCAGCCTTAGTGATGCTGAATGTATTTGCATTACAGACTTAAACATGAAAACCCCACTGGCTTGTAAATACTGTGCATGACTATACACGGCAAGGACATGGGTGTGTGCTAAGCCTCTGCTTCTTCCCCCAATAATTCGCTCCCCCTTTCCATCTAATGCAACTGTGAAATCACCAGAGCAAGACGCAATAAATCTCTGCCTATAATTCTTCTATGCACACAGAGTCATGTTTTCACATTAGTGCCAAAACGAAATTTCTTTGCCAATTTCAAAGCACACTTACTGCTCTTTTTTTTTCGGGCCAAGTGAAAATCTCTTTTTACAATTTGAAATCACTTTTACAGACTGACACATTATGTAACCACTATTTTTGATTTATTTAATTGCACGTGTCCAAGCTGTTTTTTTTTCAGACCACCACCATGTGCATTCTCTGTGACTGCCTACACTCCACCAAGGGCAACCAGCCTTAGTGATGCTGAATGTATTTGCATTACAGACTTAAACCTGAAAACCCCACTGGCTTGTAAATACTGTGCATGACTATACACGGCAAGGACATGGGTGTGTGCTAAGCCTCTGCTTCTTCCCCCAATAATTCGCTCCCCCTTTCCATCTAATGCAACTGTGAAATCACCAGAGCAAGACGCAATAAATCTCTGCCTATAATTCTTCTATGCACACAGAGTCATGTTTTCACATTAGTGCCAAAACGAAATTTCTTTGCCAATTTCAAAGCACACTTACTGCTCTTTTTTTTTCGGGCCAAGTGAAAATCTCTTTTTACAATTTGAAATCACTTTTACAGACTGACACATTATGAAACCACTATTTTTGATTTATTTAATTGCACGTGTCCAAGCTGTTTTTTTTTCAGACCACCACCATGTGCATTCTCTGTGACTGCCTACACTCCACCAAGGGCAACCAGCCTTAGTGATGCTGAATGTATTTGCATTACAGACTTAAACCTGAAAACCCCACTGGCTTGTAAATACTGTGCATGACTATACACGGCAAGGACATGGGTGTGTGCTAAGCCTCTGCTTCTTCCCCCAATAATTCGCTCCCCCTTTCCATCTAATGCAACTGTGAAATCACCAGAGCAAGACGCAATAAATCTCTGCCTATAATTCTTCTATGCACACAGAGTCATGTTTTCACATTAGTGCCAAAACGAAATTTCTTTGCCAATTTGAAAGCACACTTACTGCTCTTTTTTTTTTCGGGCCAAGTGAAAATCTCTTTTTACAATTTGAAATCACTTTTACAGACTGACACATTATGAAACCACTATTTTTGATTTATTTAATTGCACGTGTCCAAGCTGTTTTTTTTTCAGACCACCACCATGTGCATTCTCTGTGACTGCCTACACTCCACCAAGGGCAACCAGCCTTAGTGATGCTGAATGTATTTGCATTACAGACTTAAACCTGAAAACCCCACTGGCTTGTAAATACTGTGCATGACTATACACGGCAAGGACATGGATGTGTGCTAAGCCTCTGCTTCTTCCCCCAATAATTCGCTCCCCCTTTCCATCTAATGCAACTGTGAAATCACCAGAGCAAGACGCAATAAATCTCTGCCTATAATTCTTCTATGCACACAGAGTCATGTTTTCACATTAGTGCCAAAACGAAATTTCTTTGCCAATTTCAAAGCACACTTACTGCTCTTTTTTTTTCGGGCCAAGTGAAAATCTCTTTTTACAATTTGAAATCACTTTTACAGACTGACACATTATGAAACCACTATTTTTGATTTATTTAATTGCACGTGTCCAAGCTGTTTTTTTTTCAGACCACCACCATGTGCATTCTCTGTGACTGCCTACACTCCACCAAGGGCAACCAGCCTTAGTGATGCTGAATGTATTTGCATTACAGACTTAAACCTGAAAACCCCACTGGCTTGTAAATACTGTGCATGACTATACACGGCAAGGACATGGGTGTGTGCTAAGCCTCTGCTTCTTCCCCCAATAATTCGCTCCCCCTTTCCATCTAATGCAACTGTGAAATCACCAGAGCAAGACGCAATAAATCTCTGCCTATAATTCTTCTATGCACACAGAGTCATGTTTTCACATTAGTGCCAAAACGAAATTTCTTTGCCAATTTGAAAGCACACTTACTGCTCTTTTTTTTTTGGGCCAAGTGAAAATCTCTTTTTACAATTTGAAATCACTTTTACAGACTGACACATTATGAAACCACTATTTTTGATTTATTTAATTGCACGTGTCCAAGCTGTTTTTTTTTCAGACCACCACCATGTGCATTCTCTGTGACTGCCTACACTCCAGCAAGGCCAACCAGCCTTAGTGATGCTGAATGTATTTGCATTACAGACTTAAACCTGAAAACCCCACTGGCTTGTAAATACTGTGCATGACTATACACGGCAAGGACATGGGTGTGTGCTAAGCCTCTGCTTCTTCCCCCAATAATTCGCTCCCCCTTTCCATCTAATGCTACTGTGAAATCACCAGAGTAAGACGCAATAAATCTCTGCCTATAATTCTTCTATGCACACAGAGTCATGTTTTCACATTAGTGCCAAAACGAAATTTCTTTGCCAATTTCAAAGCACACTTACTGCTCTTTTTTTTTCGGGCCAAGTGAAAATCTCTTTTTACAATTTGAAATCACTTTTACAGACTGACACATTATGAAACCACTATTTTTGATTTATTTAATTGCACGTGTCCAAGCTGTTTTTTTTTCAGACCACCACCATGTGCATTCTCTGTGACTGCCTACACTCCACCAAGGGCAACCAGCCTTAGTGATGCTGAATGTATTTGCATTACAGACTTAAACCTGAAAACCCCACTGGCTTGTAAATACTGTGCATGACTATACACGGCAAGGACATGGGTGTGTGCTAAGCCTCTGCTTCTTCCCCCAATAATTCGCTCCCCCTTTCCATCTAATGCAACTGTGAAATCACCAGAGCAAGACGCAATAAATCTCTGCCTATAATTCTTCTATGCACACAGAGTCATGTTTTCACATTAGTCCCAAAACGAAATTTCTTTGCCAATTTGAAAGCACACTTACTGCTCTTTTTTTTTTCGGGCCAAGTGAAAATCTCTTTTTACAATTTGAAATCACTTTTACAGACGGACACATTATGAAACCACTATTTTTGATTTATTTAATTGCACGTGTCCAAGCTGTTTTTTTTTCAGACCACCACCATGTGCATTCTTTGTGACTGCCTACACTCCACCAAGGGCAACCAGCCTTAGTGATGCTGAATGTATTTGCATTACAGACTTAAACATGAAAACCCCACTGGCTTGTAAATACTGTGCATGACTATACACGGCAAGGACATGGGTGTGTGCTAAGCCTCTGCTTCTTCCCCCAATAATTCGCTCCCCCTTTCCATCTAATGCAACTGTGAAATCACCAGAGCAAGACGCAATAAATCTCTGCCTATAATTCTTCTATGCACACAGAGTCATGTTTTCACATTAGTGCCAAAACGAAATTTCTTTGCCAATTTCAAAGCACACTTACTGCTCTTTTTTTTTCGGGCCAAGTGAAAATCTCTTTTTACAATTTGAAATCACTTTTACAGACTGACACATTATGAAACCACTATTTTTGATTTATTTAATTGCACGTGTCCAAGCTGTTTTTTTTTCAGACCACCACCATGTGCATTCTCTGTGACTGCCTACACTCCACCAAGGGCAACCAGCCTTAGTGATGCTGAATGTATTTGCATTACAGACTTAAACCTGAAAACCCCACTGGCTTGTAAATACTGTGCATGACTATACACGGCAAGGACATGGGTGTGTGCTAAGCCTCTGCTTCTTCCCCCAATAATTCGCTCCCCCTTTCCATCTAATGCAACTGTGAAATCACCAGAGCAAGACGCAATAAATCTCTGCCTATAATTCTTCTATGCACACAGAGTCATGTTTTCACATTAGTGCCAAAACGAAATTTCTTTGCCAATTTCAAAGCACACTTACTGCTCTTTTTTTTTCGGGCCAAGTGAAAATCTCTTTTTACAATTTGAAATCACTTTTACAGACTGACACATTATGAAACCACTATTTTTGATTTATTTAATTGCACGTGTCCAAGCTGTTTTTTTTTCAGACCACCACCATGTGCATTCTCTGTGACTGCCTACACTCCACCAAGGGCAACCAGCCTTAGTGATGCTGAATGTATTTGCATTACAGACTTAAACCTGAAAACCCCACTGGCTTGTAAATACTGTGCATGACTATACACGGCAAGGACATGGGTGTGTGCTAAGCCTCTGCTTCTTCCCCCAATAATTCGCTCCCCCTTTCCATCTAATGCAACTGTGAAATCACCAGAGCAAGACGCAATAAATCTCTGCCTATAATTCTTCTATGCACACAGAGTCATGTTTTCACATTAGTGCCAAAACGAAATTTCTTTGCCAATTTGAAAGCACACTTACTGCTCTTTTTTTTTTCGGGCCAAGTGAAAATCTCTTTTTACAATTTGAAATCACTTTTACAGACTGACACATTATGAAACCACTATTTTTGATTTATTTAATTGCACGTGTCCAAGCTGTTTTTTTTTCAGACCACCACCATGTGCATTCTCTGTGACTGCCTACACTCCACCAAGGGCAACCAGCCTTAGTGATGCTGAATGTATTTGCATTACAGACTTAAACCTGAAAACCCCACTGGCTTGTAAATACTGTGCATGACTATACACGGCAAGGACATGGATGTGTGCTAAGCCTCTGCTTCTTCCCCCAATAATTCGCTCCCCCTTTCCATCTAATGCAACTGTGAAATCACCAGAGCAAGACGCAATAAATCTCTGCCTATAATTCTTCTATGCACACAGAGTCATGTTTTCACATTAGTGCCAAAACGAAATTTCTTTGCCAATTTCAAAGCACACTTACTGCTCTTTTTTTTTCGGGCCAAGTGAAAATCTCTTTTTACAATTTGAAATCACTTTTACAGACTGACACATTATGAAACCACTATTTTTGATTTATTTAATTGCACGTGTCCAAGCTGTTTTTTTTTCAGACCACCACCATGTGCATTCTCTGTGACTGCCTACACTCCAGCAAGGGCAACCAGCCTTAGTGATGCTGAATGTATTTGCATTACAGACTTAAACCTGAAAACCCCACTGGCTTGTAAATACTGTGCATGACTATACACGGCAAGGACATGGGTGTGTGCTAAGCCTCTGCTTCTTCCCCCAATAATTCGCTCCCCCTTTCCATCTAATGCTACTGTGAAATCACCAGAGCAAGACGCAATAAATCTCTGCCTATAATTCTTCTATGCACACAGAGTCATGTTTTCACATTAGTCCCAAAACGAAATTTCTTTGCCAATTTGAAAGCACACTTACTGCTCTTTTTTTTTTCGGGGCAAGTGTAAATCACTTTTACACACTGACACATTATGAAACCACCATGTGTAACTACAACAAAAACAATTCCCATTTCTATTATTCATTTCTTAAGTTACCACATACATCCCCTCTCAAACTGTAAACTCACCTTTAAAATTAGTTAGTTGTGAAAGAAATGTGACACTCAAACAGCAGATTATCAGAGCCAGGATCTCTGTTGTGTTCACCTCTCTCCTCTCAGCAGAACCAGATAATGGCAAACTTTCCCTCTATTTTTCCACACATATACATGTAAATTTCAAATCTCAGTGCTTCCCCCTTTTTTTCAAATGTAATCACACATTTCTATTGGTTGAAAACCAACCCTTTTCCTTAATTACCCTGCCCCCAACTTGACTTCTGCCTAGTACCCTTCCCCCAACTTGACTTCTGCCTGCTACCATAGCAACAGCTCATGGAACACTGCTGTGTGCAGTTAGGTCAGAAGTTCGACACACAATGTTTCAATTCCACAGAGCAAGAGTGCTTGACTTTTCAAACCTAACAGCAAATCCATAGTACTGTTCTTTGGTTACACATTTTTTTGTACCAATACAAAACATGCTTCTATTAATTTTCACATACAGCCTAGTTTTTATTCTGGAATGGTATGAAACAGCCAATCAGTTCTTTTTGTTTTAAAAAAATATGTATGCCTCCATTTCCAAACTGTCTTTCTTTTCATATTGCCATTCTACTGAAAGACACCTCCTGAGTGCATCCAGTTCTCCTTTGAAGATGTTCACAGTGTGGATTGTAGGGCACAGCTATGTCTTCTGGAGTGAAAAGTTTGCAGAGAAAACAGATATGGTGAGAGACCTTGCTTTGCCAAATGTAGACATTAAATGGATTGGTCAGAGAGGGTTAAAGTGGCACCAATTGATGCCATTGGTGAAATCCTTCATTCAAATCCAACACCCTGACCTCATAATAGTGCACTGTGGTGGCAATGACCTAGGCACTTTGACTGGGGTAGGTCTGGAAATGCTTATGAAGGACACCTTTGCACAACTGTTTTCACTTTTCCCTAAAACTGCCTTTGTGTTTTCCAACATATGCCAAAGGCAAAAATGGAACTGGTCCAATCATTTCTGTCCGCAGATTGACAAAGCAAGAAAGCACGTCAACAAATCTGTTTCTGCTTTCCTCCGTGACTATGGTATGGGTGCCATTTACCACAACAACTTGCGTTATGACATGCAAGACATTTATAGAGGAGATGGTGTGCACTTCAATGATGAAGGGAACAGAGTCTTCCTCTTGAACCTTAGACTCTGCATCGGTACTTACTTGTAGGTACCACTAAAAAAATGACTTCATAAACACAACAGCTCTTTTTAGAGCTCCCTAATTTCTAAACTCTTAAATCTGCTTTTCATTTATTTATTTTTATTTTTTTTACCGTACGCTTACCGTAAGCTTACCGTACGCGTACCCCGTGATTTTTTTTAAAATCAATAAATGTTTTTTTTGTACTTTTCTGTCCTTCTTTGACCCCCTTACAATTGTTAGGGGGTCTGTAACTCTCCTCATTGCCCCCTTTCCTTGTTTTCACTCTTTTTTTTCAGAGTGAAATACACAAAATGGCGGCCGCCGCTTCCTGGTTTCGGCCGATTCGAATGTTTACTAAGATCTAAGAGCCAATCAGAATCGCGCTCGCGCACGCCACCGTACGCTTACCGTAAGCGTACGGTAAGCGTACCGTAAGCGGGCTCAGATATATATATTGATTTAAAGGCTATTTTCTCAGAATCTACTGAACAGATTTACACCAAACCTACAAAAGGCACTTCCTTGACCTAGGGACTACCTCTCTGCCAAATTTTGAGTAATTCTGTTCAGCCGTTCGGGCTGTAGCTCGTTCTAAAGGTCCTATGGAAAAATGCATGGGAAAAACGCGTTTTGGGACCCCCCTTTTATCTCAGCCCCCGCTTGACGGATCCCCCCGAGACTTTCAGGGTAGGAGCGGAGCGTAGCGCCCCACCTATTTTGAGAAATTTGCGAGGATTCGTCGACCGGCGCCAAAGTTATTCAAAATAGAATGTTGAGGTTTTCCTATGGAAACGTGGTCCTAACTATAACTACCTACTGGCGACCGCCAGTAGGTAATATATATATATATATATATATATATACCATGGTGTATTGAAGAATGAGTGGGTGTATAACTGTCTGTATGGATGATTTCGTGTGTGCGTGACTGACTGTATAAGTGAGTGACTAAATGTGTCTTACTGAATACATGTGTTAGTGACAGACACTCACACAGTTTAGTTTGTCAGTTGGTGTGTAAGCGGTTGCATGGGTTGGTGAGTAGCTAAATGAGTGTCTATATGGGTTATTGATTGGTTGTCTGAGTATCTGTATGAGTGCCTGAGTGTCTGGGTGGGTGAGGGTGTGTGTGTGTGTGACTTTGTGCATAGGTGATTTACTGGGTGTATGGGTTCAAGAGTACATCTGCGAAGGGCTGTATGTATGGGTGGGTAAGTGTATGTATGGGTATATTGGTGAGTGTACAGATGTCTCAGTTGTACATGTGTGAGTAACTACATATGTGAAAGGCAGTATATGTGAGTGTTGGAGTATATAAATGACTATATGTGAGAGTGAGTAATTGTGAGAGTGGCTGTATGGATGAGTGTGTGCTTGCATTAGTTGTTGTATTATAGTGTAAATATGTGTTAGTGTTAAACCTGGTACCATTGGCGTGAGTCTCCCATTTTGTTGCTGTTGTTTCCTCTGTTTTTTTATATGTTTTGCTGGTTTTAGATGCTTTGGGCACTGCGCCACTGCTATTCAGTGTCACAGTGCAAGTGCTCCCTATGTTAAATTGTTATAATGAATTAGTGACTCCATGATTGGCTTATTTGATTTACTTGTCAGACCCTAGTATAGGCACCATGTGTGCCCAGGGCCTGTAAATCAAATTCTGCTGGTGGGCTTGCAGGACTGGTTGTGCCACCCACATAAGCAGCTTGTAAAGTGTGTCTCAGGGCTGCCATTGCAGAGCCTTTGTGCAGTCTAGTACTGCCATATTGACTTGGTCAGTGCACCCACTTACCAGTCCTTATACCTTCCCTTTTCTACATATCAGTCACCCCTAAGGTAGGCCCAGGGGCAGGGTGCATTCTATGTAAAAGGTAGGACATGCCCTGATATGTGTGGCATGTCCTGATAGTGAATTACAACCAATTTCGTTTTTCACTATTGCAAGGTTACCTGTCCCCATAGGCCAGAATGCGTAGTTTGATTATAACATCTTATCTTCCTAATTTCCCAGGGAACATGGTAGAAAAACAAATTTAGCATGCCTGAACTCAGAATGATAAAATACATATTTTAGTGAAGTTTGTTTTAACATTCTGTGTTTGAAATTACCACTTTTAGAAAGTAGGAATTTTCTTGCCTAACCATCCAGTCTGCCTCTGCTAGGTTGTGTATTGCTTGTCTGGTTTGTGAGTGACAGGGTCTGGGTGGCTCCAGGAGACAGGGTGAGTCAGTACTAGGCTGAATAGACCTATCTGCATTGGGAGTGGTGGGAGGAGTAGCACCTGGGCCTGAATAGGGCTGTGCCTGCCTTCCACAATGCTGGCTCCACATCCTAAGGTGCATCTGATGATGCCGACCCGACAAAAGAAGAAGTTGTGCACTGGTAGAATGCACCCAGAACTGGTTTGGACTAGGTACAGGACCCTCTGCCTTCAGAGTACAAAGGATTTACTGGTATAAATATTGAGGCCTGGACCCCAGGACTTTAGATCACTTCTGGGAATCAAAACAGACCTTTTGCCAAGGAGAAGAACCAGAGAATCTGCAGGAGTTTTTGACTACCCCTATGCCAGTGTGTTGTTTGCTGGGGTTGGCCTGCAGTGGTTTCTTTATTGCCAAGGAAAGGAGAAAAGACTTTTATTGAACTTTCATAATCTTGAAAAAGAATCTCCAAGGGCTTAAAGTGTGCTTGCCTCCTGCTGAAGCCTCAGGGACAAAAGACTTCACCACCACGCACTACCTGAGAACTTACCTGCTATCCTGCTTTTGTCGCCTGCCGTGAAGGGAACGGCCATCGCGGGGGTCAATCCAGCTGGCAAATAGCTCCGACGACGCCGTGAGGGGAACGGCCAGGACTACAATCCCCAGAATCCTCAGTGCTGGGCGCACGCCGCTGATGTCAATCGCTGCGCCTGGCTCGCATAAAAGCACCACAGGCGCTCCGCAGCGCGGGACCCGCGTGGGCGGGCGGGCCCGTCCTTGCCCGTCATAGCCCGGAGTAGGCTGGGCTGGGCCACGTCATTTGGCTGGTGTCATCCTTTTTTTGGGACAGCGAAGCGGACTTACAAGACCTAAGGTACTGTTACCAGACTTGCTGTAACCTTTGGTTAACATCCGGGGTGTTTTTGCATTTAGGAAGCCTTGTTCATTGAAATAACTCCCTAATCTGCGGATAATGAACAAAGTCAAGGGTAATTTGGGTAATAGGGTGGTGGGTACCTTGGATGCTTTTTTAACGAGGGCCAACTCTGTACTGACCCAAGAGATACTGGACACTGAACGCAGACTTTCCCTGGACCCCCAAAATTCCAGGAATAGGCTATCAGTAACACCGGAATTTCTCTCATTACCAAATCCAGGCGTCATTGAAGGTTCTCCCATTAACATATCAACTTCTCAGCTCCCTGAGGAGATGACTATTCCTACTGTTGAGGAACCAATGGCTGTGGATAAAGGGATGATTACCAGGGGGAAGCAGGGTAAAAACAAAACAGCTAAGGTCACAAATCCTAGAAAGAAGGGAAAAAGGGATTGTAAGCTAGTAGGTGTACAAGAAAGCGAGGTTGGGATAACAGTTAATGCCCAAAATCCAGATACTACTGATAGTGTTAATAGCACTAGGGCGAGAAAGGTATTTAAGAGTGCTTTAGCTGAGGGCCAGGTACATGAGTGTAACTTAGATAAGTTTGAAATTTTATTAACAAAGCTCTTGGATCCGATCATAAAAAAGCTCACAAGTATAGAAGATAGATTAGCACTAATAGAAAGGAATAGTGGGTGGAAATCTGAGACTAGATTAGTCACATCACAACACAATACAGTAGAAATGTCGTCAAGTGGTACTTCTAAGGCACATAAAGATGATACAACATTGAGAAGAGAGGCCTCGGCCAATATAGTCGTTCAGCCCCTCCCACAAACTGAAACAACACTTACCCAGGGGCCACAGGAATCTAAAAAACCCAATAGTACGAATGATAGACCATCGATCAATCGGGAACGGATTTCCTCCGATCAACACCTTCAGGAAACCCACTCGATTGATCTCCCATTGGAGTCCACACCTTATACTGTAATTCTGAGTAATATCCCCCAACTGAAGGACGGGGTTACAGAGGACTTTGGGCAACTTAAAAATAAATTGAATCAATGGTTTACTAACAATTTATATAGGGGACAGGATGTTAATAGATTCATAATAATGGCCCGTAGAAATAAATGGATTGGAAAAAGGACCAAATCATATAATGGCGACTGTATTGTTGTGAATTTTGATAACCCACACACTGCTACGAAAATTCTACAGGAGTTTCATAAGGGTTATCCGGGCTCTGGTTCTAACATAGTTATTTTGTCCCTTAGTTACTTTTACTCCCAAGAACCTTGGCTGTATAGAACTGACACCAGCAGCACAGATCATATACATCCAAGGGACACTATGAGACAGAATCTTTGCCACCGACCACCTACTCGTTTTCAACCCCCGAGGAATATGGTTAATCCTCCTCTCCCTTTAGGATTGGAATTAAGGAACAGATTTTTGCCATTATCAGATATTGATGAGTGTGACTGACTATCCCCCCAGGTAACAAGTGAAATAAGTTCTCAAATTCTTATACAGGATCCCAGTAAAGATACTGTTACGGATAGCCCATTGACCCCTAGAAATAACATTCTATCTTGGAACATCGCAGGGTTGGCCAGGAAAAGTAGCGACCCACGTTGGATTGCGTTTGTCAAACAGTACATGATCATAAGTCTTCAAGAAATGTGGGACATGGATAATAACTATCACTTAGATGGTTATAGGGCCTTTTTTGTTCCGGCCTCCCCCTCGGCCAGTGGCAGGCCTAAGGGAGGCCTTGTAACATATGTCTCACTAGATATCCAATGCGATGTGCGTTTGATCAATCATACCTACCCTGGAATCCTAGCAATTACACTTAGGAAGGGGCAAGCTGAATGGGGGATAATAAACTTTTATAACTCCCCATCTATTCAGGCAGAAGAAGGAAACATTAAGTCCTTGGCTACATTTACCAAAAAACATATGGCCAATATCTTGCACAGTTTGAAAATTACAGGGGATTTTAACATACACCCATGTGGTAATCCTTCTACCACCTGTCTAGCAAACTTAGGTTGCCCGTTAATATCGGGTTTACACTTCGAACATACATTGAATGGAGAGGAACTCAATGATTTCCTGTGCGAAAATGATATGGGGTCAGTCATGTCCTACATGAGTTCGTCCACATTGTTTCCTATCCCTACTTTCATAGGAAAACGGAATGGCACTTTTATTGATTATATTTTTATTTCATCATCCTTAGTACCCCTTTTAGGGGACTTTTCTATTTTAACAAATGAATTTAGCGACCATAATCCGCTGTCGGTTTATTTTGGAGGTATATTATCCGATCCCATCTGTAACAAACCAGTCTCAGGAGTTTTAAGAACTACTGATGGGAAAAGGAGGCTAAGGTGGACCCAAGTATCACCCAGTGCTTTTAATGAAAATGTAAAGACCCATTGTGTGGGAGAAATAATCACCTGTACAACCGCTGGACTAAATGCAAAATGCGTCTTGGACGCTTTTTCAAATTTAACCGTGAAAATATCTGAACTATTGTTAACAAACTCAGGACATATTGTTAATCAGGGCTCCAAATGGTTCGATAATAAATGTTCAAAAGCGACCAAACTGCTAAGAGAAGCACTGGCAAAAAAAAACAGAGATTCTTTGGCAGTACGTACCTTGAGAAGGTCATATAAGGACGCCTTAGCCTTCCGTAAGGCTTCTTTAAAAGAAGAAGCCTGGGAAGAATTAGTTGACAGCAGCACCCTAAAAGATAGTGCCAGGTTTTGGAAAGTTGTCAATGGTCCCTTATTCCACCAGGTGGGAGGTGATGGTTTGGTGGCTCACATTGGTGAAGATAATTGGGTCCATCATTTTAAAGCAATGTTCGACAGCCCGCTCAAATCTAATATCAGTATAGTGAGTCGTAGAGATGATCCAGCTATAACCTTTACTGAACTGGAGATTCTTGATGGAATCAAGGGTCTGACAAGCAATAAAGCCCCGGGACCCGATGGGATTCCCCCAGATCTTTTTAAGTCAGTCCCCCAATTTTGGGCACCCATTCTTTGTTCGGTTTTTAACGCAGCTGCCACAGAAGGTTGTTTGAATAGCTGGGCACTGTCAACTATAGTGCCGGTCTTCAAGAAAGGCAACAGACACGACACTAGCTGCTATAGACCAATATCACTTATTGATTCGGTCGTGAAGGTAATGGGGCGGGCTATTTTAAATAGGCTAAAGGAATGGGCAGTTGATAATAAGATTTTGACAGATTGTCAGTATGGTTTCCATGCAGGGCGTTCCACCATCACACAGTGCCTTAATTGTACCTACTGCTCAACAAATACACCGTGGTGCAATCTGGCTCAATTCATCTCGCCTTCATGGACCTCTCATCAGCTTTTGATTGTGTCAACAGGTCAAAGCTTTGGCAGGCCATGGAGGTGAGTGGGGTAGATGCGGGGTTGATCAATTTCCTACGGGATTTACACTCTTCAACCTGAGCAAACGTTAGGTATGGTAAAGATTTGAAAGTCACGAATGACTTTTTTATCAAGAAAGGTGTTAGGCAGGGATGCATCATGGCTCCGTTTTTATTTAATTTTTACATCAATGACCTTGAGAGGACCCTGTTAGAGACCGGTGCAGATTTCCCGCGTATAGCTGGACGGGGTATTCCCGTTCTGCTATACGCGGATGATGCTGTACTGTTGGCTAGAACTGAAATTGGGCTTCAGACTTTGTTAAATTCCTTTTATGGATTTATGGCTAAGCTAGATCTAAAAATCAATAGTAAAAAGTCATATACTATGAGCTTGGGCAAACGCTCTAGTAGGACATTTTTATTTAAAACAGGGGGAGATTTAATCCCCAGCACCAAGGTGTTCTCTTACTTAGGAGTTTTATTTGATGACAAACTTAAGTGGGATGCCATGATACACAAAAAAGGGGGGGAAATGGTTTGGGCAAACGCTGCAATCTTTAATTTTGCTTCCAAAATAGGGAAGAAGCCGACTGGGGCTATGCTTCAGGTCTATAGAGCAAAAAGTATTGCCATAGCATCTTATGGTAGTGAGCTGTGGAGACGTGATGTGACAAAATCATTACAGGTCGAGGAAAATAAGTTCTTAAAAAGACTTCTATGTGTCCCGCAGAGTACTCCTAACTTGGTGGCCCATGAAGAACTGGGAGTACCTTACATAGCCGACCAGATAGCGATGAACCTCATGACTTTTTGGCTACAGTGCTGGCTCAACCCGCACATACCCTTGACACAAGATATACTTAGGGACTGCCTGGCTCTAGAGAACAAGGCACAAATCCCTTGGTTCACTCACATCAAAAGGGGTTTTGAACTAATTGGTAGGGGTTCTCTATTCACCAAGCCTGAAGAGATCCTTAAAAAGGATATCCCATTGGTCAAAACCCTCTTCTTGAACTATAGGATGCAAGAAAGAGAAGGGATTGAGCTTACTAAACCCAGTGTCCGGTCATATCTCACCTTAATAACTACCCCTACTGCTGAGCCTTATTTAATGACTACTCTCACATCCCACGAAAAATTCTTATTAACTAGGTTTAGATGCAACACATACCACCTTTTAGTGGCCAGACCTAAAGTGGGTTATGTGGGACAGATGTTACCGGTATGTGGTTGTGATGGTCACTCCCCACAAAACCTAGAACATTTTATGTTTTTTTGTAAATTTTACTTAGTTCCAAGCAAATCCTATCTGATACCAATCTTAAAGAAAATGAACTATACCCAAGTTAAACCTGCTTTAATGTTTTTACAACTTTTGCATATGGATTGTATATATTTTATTGTCCGTTTTTTAAAATCTATGTTGAAATCAAGAGTGGATATGGATTGTTAAACTTGTCAAAGGAACTTTACCTTTTTAAAAAAAAATTTGGCTGGTGTATTTTTACTTTGTATGTATGTGACTTTTTATGAATTTATATACTAAATTCGAAATAAAGTATCTTTTGACTTGACTTTGACTTCACCACCAGCTCCCCTCTGAATTTTCTTGCTGGGGATTCTGCCTGCAGAAGCCTGCATGTTGCTGGGAGCTGGAAGCGCGACTCAACGAGAAGAAGCATGATTCCGTCGAAGCTGTTGCCGTCGCATCATCAGAGAAGCATGTCACCACCCCAGAGGTCACTGCCGCATCACTGGAGAAGCGTGTCTCCGTCACAGCTGTTTGTCGTTGCATCACCGGAGAAGCGTGTCACCAACGCAAGGGTCATCGTCGCATCACTGGAGAAGCGTGTCGTGGAGCCTGTCGCAGCTCCAAAGTTACAGAGTTCGCCGCACGGCCATTGGGCGTGCACGTATCGTCTTCATGTCGTTGCATCACATCAAGGGCACCATCTTATCGCATCGCACCGGATCGTCGCATCGCATCGAGGCGCCATCTTGTCACATCGCAACCGGAACGCACCCAAGATCATCGCATCGCCTCCTCTCCGGTAAGGAACAGGCCCATCGTCTACTTTGCGTAAGCACTGAAGAACAGACGCATTGCCCTCCCCCGAAGCAAGGAACAGACGCATCGTTCTCCCTGCAAACCTTTTGTTTGTTTTGCATTACGCATTCCAGGTACTTTTGTGAGAAACGTGTCGTATTTACCATCAACTTGAACTAGGCTATTTCTACCATCTCAAAGTCTATTTTTAATTACAGTATTGTAGATTTTTGTCGTTTTGGTCTTGTGTTAAGTCTATATAAGCAATACTTATTTTGATAAAAACCTGTGTGGTGTCCATCTGTAGTGTTTTCACTGTATTACTGTATGTGTTCACAAATGCTTTACACA
This sequence comes from Triturus cristatus, assembly GCF_964204655.1. Classification (NCBI taxonomy): domain Eukaryota; kingdom Metazoa; phylum Chordata; class Amphibia; order Caudata; family Salamandridae; genus Triturus; species Triturus cristatus. The sequence goes on from NC_140594.1 coordinate 888,739,316, forward strand.
CTGCCTCTGAGATAAGCCTGCCTGCTCGTGCCAAGCTACCAAGGGGGTGAGCAGGGATTATTTAGGAGTGTAGCCCCCTTACCCTGACTAGAAGCAAGGGTCCCTACTTGGTCAAAGGTACCTACCTCTGCCAACTAGAGACTCCCCGATCTAACAGTTAGTATATGTTTGAATAAGTAAGGTGGTGTGTGTATAACTGTATAGGTGAGTAAATGGAAGTGTGATTGATTCTTTGCATGACTGACTAGGTGTGTGAGTAACTCTATGGATGAGTGGGGGGGTGTGAGTGTCTGTATAGGTATGTGAGTGCATATAATAGTACCTTATTGATGGTTAACTGCATGTATGAGTGACTGTATGGGTGAATGAGTGGACGTGTGTGTAGACCTAGGAATCAGTGAGTGGGTATGCAGTAACTGGTATTGGTGTGTCTATGGTTTCGAAAATGGTAGTCTATATTTTAGAGTGGGTGTATTATAGGTTAATATAGGGTATGAGAAGGTGCATCAGGTTATCAAGTGGATGATGTCATCAGTGATGTCATTTGAGATGTCATCAGTGATGTCATCAGTGATGTCACTGACCATGTAATGAATGATGTAATATGTGATGTCATCAGCAGTGCATTGCGGGGGTGCGAGTTATAGTTAGCTGAACTAACTATAACAGCTGAATTTCTCTGGTTTTGTACAAGTGAAATGTCCAATTAACTATATCATCCCTGAAACCTGTGTTTTTTTCAGTGAATTTCCAAGGTTTTTTAAATACTAATTTCTAAATATAACGTCCCTGAAACCTATGGTTTTTTTCAGTAAATTTCAAATGTTTTTTAAATGCTAATTTCTAACTATAAAGGCCCTGAAACCTGTGGTTGTTTCAGTGAATTTCAAAGGTTTTTTAAATGCTAATTTCTAACTATGCCTACAGAGGTAGGACATGTGCAGAAAGAGGAAGAAAGGCGCAGAAAGAAGCACGAGAAATACAGAAAGAGGCAACAGAAGTCCAGAGAGGCAAAGAAAGGTGCAGAAAGACGCTTAATATGTGCACAAAGAACCAACAGAGGAGCAGAAAGAGGCCTTGTTGCAAATTCATCCTGTGCCCCCAACTTTTTGCTGACGGTACTGGTGGTAACTGACTGACTAACCAGACCTAGAGCCAGTGCTATGCTAAAAGACCCTTAGAATACAGTGAAAACCCCTACATACACTAGGGAACACTATGCGTTGAGGTACCTCCGTGATTGGCATGACCTCCTCTGTAAGGCAGGATTTCTATGTTCTCATAACTGGCCATGCCCCCTTTGCCCACCACTCTGCAAATGCGTTTCCTGGTGCGCTCTTGGATGGATATTGAAGTCCCCTCCGTTGCTGGGGGCCCTTTAAGGACCAACTAGCCTACCTCTTACCTCCAGTAAGCCCCACACAGTGGGATTGCTGAGAGGTGGACACAGGCCACGCCCCCTTTTCTCCACCACTCTGTAAACGCATCCCCTGGTGCGTTCTAAGTTGGGGGATTAAGTCCCCTTGAATACTGAGGGTCCCTGGGGGCCAACTAGCCCACCAGATACCTCCAGTAAGCGCCACTCAGCTGGATTGAAGAGAGGTGGTCTGAGGCCATGTTCCTTTTTATACCACTCTGCAAATGCGCCTCTGCTGGTGGGGCGATGAGGTCCTCTTGTGTCCTGAGGACCTCAGGACCGACGTGGACTTCATCCCACGAGCAAGGAGCGTGGTCTCTGAAACGCATTGAGTGTTGTGCCACCTATTGGAATAAATTAATTCTTCGCTAAATCTATTGGTCCGCAGTTTTAGCTCTTTGAAGAAAGATGTGCAGCATGGTTTAAGGATATATATATCTTATTTTGACAGGTCTCGAGAGTATAATTATGCTGTGTTCGTATGTTAACAGTGCCAAACATTGTATTTTTCAACTCAACACAGATCCTTTTATCTATTTAATAACATATGGCAAAGAAACATACTGGAACTACATTTTCATGAATAGCTATTTATAGTATTTGCATTAGAACATTAGATATTGCATACTTGGTAATAGATTCCAGTTCATAATGACATTCACTGCTTAATCCATTGTGGGATTAGTTTTCTTATCTTTAAGCACTGTTTTGCACATACTATTCATTTTTTGCACCTCTCACACCAATAGCACTTTATCGTGTAGGCATGAAAATTTCATTTCTCTCTATTTGGCTAATCAATTTTAATATTGCGCATTTGCACATTTGACAGAACATTTCAGTCATCTTGTTCTGTTTACAGGAGATATAATGATATACTGCTGCTAATATTACAACTAAACATATATTTTAATATGCCAGCAATAAGCTTTCTAATTTATTTAAAAAACATTTTTTTTCGCTATATTGTATTTATATCTGTTCTATTTTGTAGCGTATTTGCACATGTTTAATATAGATCAAATATCCATTACTACCCCCTATATCAGTTTACATCAGCATTTATGCACATTATAGAAATGACGTATGAAGTTGCCCCGGCATAAGAAATTAATTTCCGATTTGTAGAAGTTTACATTAGTGTGTTTGCACATGTAATTTAGATGCCATAGTGATGGGCGCAGGTACAATATAGAATGATCTGACATATGTGCATTTGTGCGTTTGATACAAAATGGAAATGTCTAGATATTTTTAAGATCTCTAAATTGCTTTGTTTTACTATTCAATTAGCAATAGTAATGTGCCTTTATTTTTCGCATTTAATCTGTAGCCATTTTTCTGTATTTACAGCGAGGTTTCCTCCAAGTAAGTGACACAATGTGGAGTATTTCTTTCATGTTTAGTTTCTGCCGATCACGTGAACCGGAAGTGCTATGTTGTTTAAATTTCCCGGTTTTAAATATGTCGCCGAATGATCAAGTCCGTGTCCGAAACGCGTCTGAGACTGCACTTTTCATTCAAATAAGGGACCATATATTGGCAACAGCATATTTTGTGTCCGTGGTCCTATCTGTGCGCGTCCGCACGAGGATATTGCCAATATATGTGTGTGTGTTTCACTGAAAACACCAAAGGTTACAGGGACATTACAGTTAGGAAGTTAAATTTTTTTAAACTTAAAAATTCACAAAAATACACAGGTCACAGGGAAGGTTATAGCTAGGTTTGGATTTTACACACACACATAGAAACTATAACTCGTGCCCTAAGGTAACTATAACTTGCGCCTTCCTGGTAGAAGTGGTGGCAGCCAATCCTGGCATTGTTATTGGCTTGTGGCTTCTCAGATCCTCCACAGTGGAGCTGCATCTTTAGCTATGCATAAATATTTTTACTTCGATTAACTTCAAAACTATTGAACAGGTTTACACCAAATTACAAAAAGCACTCTATCTGGACCAATTCCTGGCTTTCTGTCAAATATGGTGTTATTCTGTTGGGCTGTAGTCATGTCTAACATCCTTATGTGAAATTGCATGGGGAAAATGCATTTTAGGATTACCCATTTTCTCTGCCCCTGCTTGATGAATCACCCTGAAAGTTTCCATACAACAGCTGAAGTGAGTTGCAAACTAGTGAAACAAAAAATCAATTTCCTACGGAAATCAGGTCTTAACTATAACTGCCCACAGTGTATGTGTGGTCCAGTTGAAGGCATAGCGCCGAAACGCGTAGACCATCCATATCTCTGCACAAATGGTGAAATTAAATAAATATTGAAAAAGAATAATTGCCCAGACCTGACTTTCTTCATGGTGCCGTGGTTGCCTTGCTGTGTAAGTTGAAAGCATTGGTGATTGTGAATATATAATATATGTATATTACCTACTGGCGGTCGCCAGTAGGTAGTTATAGTTAGGACCACGTTTCCATAGGAAATCCACAACATTCTATTTTGAATAACTTTGGCGCCGGTCGACGAATCCTCGCAAATTTTTCAAAATAGGTGGGGCGCTACGCTCCGCTCCTTCCCTGAAAGTCTCGGGGGGATTCGTCAAGCGGGGGCTGAGATAAAAGGGGGGTCCCAAAACGCGTTTTTCCCATGCATTTTTCCATAGGACCTTTAGACAGGGCTACAGCCCGAACGGCTGAACAGAATTACTAGAAATTTGGCAGAGAGGTAGTCCTCAGGTCAAGGAAGTGCCTTTTGTAGGTTTGGTGTAAATCTGTTCAGTAGATTCTGAGAAAATAGCCTTTAAATCAATATATATATCTGAGCCAGCTTACGGTGCGCTTACGGTACGCTTACCGTACGCGTACGGTGGCGTGCGCGAGCACGATTCTGATTGGCTCTTAGATCTTAGTAAACATTCGAATCGGCCGAAACCAGGAAGCGGCGGCCGCCATTTCGTGTGTTTCACTCAGAAAAAAAAGAGTGATAACAAGAAAAGGGGGCAAGGAGGAGAGTTACAGACCCCCTAACATTTGTAAGGGGGTCAAAGAAGGAAAGAAAAGTACAAAGAAAACATTTATTGATTTAAAAAAAAATCGCGGGGTACGCGTACGGTAAGCGTACGGTAAAAAAAAAAAAAAAAAAGAAATGAAATGCAGATTTAAGTGTTTAGATATTAGGGGGCTCTAAAAAGAGCCGTTGTGTTTATGAAGTGATTTTTAAGTGGTACCTACAAGTAAGTACCGATGCAGAGTCTAAGGTTCAAGAGGAAGACTCTGTTCCCTTCATCATTGAAGTGCACACCATCTCCTCTATAAATGTCTTGCATGTCGTAACGCAAGTTGTTGTGGTAAATGGAACCCATACCATAGTCACGGAGGAAAGCAGAAACAGATTTGTTGACGTGCTTTCTTGCTTTGTCAATCTGTGGACAGAAATGATTGGACCAGTTCCATTTTTGCCTTTGGCATATGTTAGAAAACACAAAGGCAGTTTTAGGGAAAAGTGAAAACAGTTGTGCAAAGGTGTCCTTCATAAGCATTTCCAGACCTACCCCAGTCAAAGTGCCTAGGTCATTGCCACCGCAGTGCACTATTATGAGGTCAGGGTGTTGGTTTTGCATGAAGGATTTCACCAATGGCATCAATTGGTGCCACTTTAACCCTCTCTGACCAATCCATTTAATGTCTACATTTGGCAAAGCAAGGTCTCTCACCATACCTGTTTTCTCTGCAAACATTTCACTCAAGAAGACATAGCTGTGTCCTACAATCCACACTGTGAACATCTTCAAAGGAGATCTGGATGCACTCAGGAGGTGTATTTCAGTAGAATGGTAAAAAGAAATGAAAGACAGTTTGGAAATGGAGGCATACATATTTTTTTTTTAAAAAAAGAACTGATTGGCTGTTTCATACCATTCTACACTAAAAACTAGGCTGTATGTGTAAATTTATAGAAGCATGTTTTGTATTGGTACAGAAAAATGTGTTACCAAAGAACAGTACTATGGATTTGCTGTTAGGTTAGAAAAGTCAAGCACTCTTGCTCTGTGGAATTGAAACATTGTTTGGCGAACTTCTGACCTAACTCCACACAGCAGTGTTCCATGAGCTGTTGCTATGGTAGCAGGCAGAAGTCAAGTTGGGGGAAGGGTACTAGGCAGAAGTCAAGTTGGGGGAAGGGTACTTTTGGAAAAGGGTTGGTTTTCAACCAATAGAAATGTGTGATTACATTTGAAAAAAAGGGGGAAGCACTGAGATTTGAAATTAACATGTATATGTGTGGAAAAAGAGAGGGAAAGTTTGCCATTATCTGGTTCTGCTGAGAGGAGAGAGGTGTAAAGAACAGAGATCCTGGCTCTGATAATCTGCTGTTTGAGTGCCACATTTCTTTCACAACTAACTAATTTTAAAGGTGAGTTTAGAGTTTGAGAGGGGATGTATATGGTAAATTAAGAAATGAATAATAGAAATGCAATTCTTTTTGTTGAAGTTGTGTTTATTATTTTCTGTTTTGGGAGAAACTTAAATGTGAGGAACATGTAAAATAATATGGACTATGTTTTCACAATAAATTAAGGTGTACTGGTATAAAAAAAGAATAGTTTAAGGGTTCGAGGTTGGACTCAGTAATGCAAATACATTCAGCATCACTAAGGCTGGTTGCCCTTGCTGGAGTGTAGGCAGTCACCCAGGTTACAAATGGTGCTGGTCTGAAAAAGCAGTTTGGACATGTGCTTTTTAAAAAATCTGAAAAGTGGATTCATAATGTGTCAGTCTGTAAAAGTGATTATCACTTGCCAAAAAAAAGAGCAGTAAGTGTGCTTTCAAATTGGCAAAGAAATTTCGTTTTGTGACTAATGTGAAAACATGACTCTGTGTGCAAAGAGGAATTATAGGCAGAGATTTATTGCGTATTGCTCTGGTGATTTCACAGTTGCATTAGATGGAAAGGGGGAGCCATTTTTTGGTGCAGAAGCAGACTCTTAGCACACACCCAGCTGCTTACCATGTGGAATCATGCACAGTATTCACAAGCGAGTTGGGTTTGAGGTTTCAGTCAGTAATGCAAATACATTCAGCATCACTAAGGCTGGTTGCCCTTGCTGGAGTGTAGGCAGTCACCCAGGTTACAAATGGTGCTGGTCTGAAAAAGCAGTTTGGACATGTGCTTTTTAAAAAATCTGAAAAGTGGATTCATAATGTGTCAGTCTGTAAAAGTGATTATGACTTGCCAAAAAAAAGAGCAGTAAGTGTGCTTTCAAATTGGCAAAGAAATTTCGTTTTGTGACTAATAGGAAAACATGACTCTGTGTGCAAAGAGGAATTATAGGCAGAGATTTATTGCGTATTGCTCTGGTGATTTCACAGTTGCATTAGATGTAAAGGGGGAGCCATTTTTTGGTGCAGAAGCAGACTCTTAGCACACACCCAGCTGCTTACCATGTGGAATCATGCACAGTATTCACAAGCGAGTGGGGTTTGAGGTTTCAGTCAGTAATGCAAATACATTCAGCATCACTAAGGCTGGTTGTCCTTGCTGGAGTGTAGGCAGTCACCCAGGTTACAAATGGTGCTGGTCTGAAAAAGCAGTTTGGACATGTGCTTTTTAAAAAATCTGAAAAGTGGATTCATAATGTGTCAGTCTGTAAAAGTGTTTATCACTTGCCAAAAAAAAGAGTAGTAAGTGTGCTTTCAAATTGGCAAAGAAATTTCGTTTAAGGGCCTAATGTGAAAACATGACTCTGTGTGCAAATAGGAATTACAGGCAAAGATTTATTGCGTATTGCTCTGGTGATTTCACAGTTGCATTAGATGGAAAGGGGGAGCCATTTTTTGGTGCAGAAGCAGACTCTTAGCACACACCCAGCTGCTTACCATGTGGAATCATGCACAGTATTCACAAGCGAGTGGGGTTTGAGGTTTCAGTCAGTAATGCAAATACATTCAGCATCACTAAGGCTGGTTGCCCTTGCTGGAGTGTAGGCAGTCATCCAGGTTACAAATGGTACTGGTCTGAAAAAGCAGTTTGGACATGTGCTTTTTTAAGAATCTGAAAAGTGTATTCATAATGTGTCAGTCTGTAAAAGTGTTTATCACTTGCCAAAAAAAAGAGCAGTAAGTGTGCTTTCAAATTGGCAAAGAAATTTCGTTTTGTGACTAATGTGAAAACATGACTGTGTGCAAAGAGGAATTATAGACAGAGATTTATTGCGTATTGCTCTGGTGATTTCACAGTTGCATTAGATGGAAAGGGGGAGCCATTTTTTGGTGCAGAAGCAGACTCTTAGCACACACCCAGCTGCTTACCATGTGGAATCATGCACAGTATTCACAAGCGAGTGGGGTTTGAGGTTTCAGTCAGTAATGCAAATACATTCAGCATCACTAAGGCTGGTTGCCCTTGCTGGAGTGTAGGCAGTCACCCAGGTTACAAATGGTGCTGGTCTGAAAAAGCAGTTTGGACATGTGCTTTTTAAAAAATCTGAAAAGTGGATTCATAATGTGTCAGTCTGTAAAAGTGATTATCACTTGCCAAAAAAAAGAGTAGTAAGTGTGCTTTCAAATTGGCACAGAAATTTCGTTTAAGGGCCTAATGTGAAAACATGATTCTGTGTGCAAATAGGAATTACAGGCAGAGATTTATTGCGTATTGCTCTGGTGATTTCACAGTTGCATTAGATGGAAAGGGGGAGCCATTTTTTGGTGCAGAAGCAGACTCTTAGCACACACCCAGCTGCTTACCATGTGGAATCATGCACAGTATTCACAAGTGAGTGGGGTTTGAGGTTTCAGTCAGTAATGCAAATACATTCAGCATCACTAAGGCTGGTTGCCCTTGCTGGAGTGCAGGCAGTCACCCAGGTTACAAATGGTGCTGGTCTGAAAAAGCAGTTTGGACATGTGCTTTTTAAAAAATCTGAAAAGTGGATTCATAATGTGTCAGTCTGTAAAAGTGTTTATCACTTGCCAAAAAAAAGAGCAGTAAGTGTGCTTTCAAATTGGCAAAGAAATTTCGTTTTGTGACTAATGTGAAAACATGACTCTGTGTGCAAATAGGAATTAGAGGCAGAGATTTATTGCGTATTGCTCTGGTGATTTCACAGTTGCATTAGATGGAAAGGGGGAGCCATTTTTTGGTGCAGAAGCAGACTCTTAGCACACACCCAGCTGCTTACCATGTGGAATCATGCACAGTATTCACAAGCGAGTGGGGTTTGAGGTTTCAGTCAGTAATGCAAATACATTCAGCATCACTAAGGCTGGTTGCCCTTGCTGGAGTGTAGGCAGTCACCCAGGTTACAAATGGTGCTGGTCTGAAAAAGCAGTTTGGACATGTGCTTTTTAAAAAATCTGAAAAGTGGATTCATAATGTGTCAGTCTGTAAAAGTGATTATCACTTGCCAAAAAAAAGAGTAGTAAGTGTGCTTTCAAATTGGCAAAGAAATTTCGTTTTGTGACTAATGTGAAAACATGACTCTGTGTGCAAAGAGAAATTACAGGCAGAGATTTATTGCGTATTGCTCTGGTGATTTCACAGTTGCATTAGAAGGAAAGGGGGAGCCATTTTTTGGTGCAGAAGCAGACTCTTAGCACACACCCAGCTGCTTACCATGTGGAATCATGCACAGTATTCACAAGCGAGTGGGGTTTGAGGTTTCAGTCAGTAATGCAAATACATTCAGCATCAGTAAGGCTGGTTGCCCTTGCTGGAGTGTAGGCAGTCACCCAGGTTACAAATGGTGCTGGTCTGAAAAAGCAGTTTGGACATGTGCTTTTTAAAAAATCTGAAAAGTGGATTCATAATGTGTCAGTCTGTAAAAGTGATTATCACTTGCCAAAAAAAAGAGTAGTAAGTGTGCTTTCAAATTGGCAAAGAAATTTCGTTTTGTGACTAATGTGAAAACAAATGTAGTAATATATTTAAATAAAATAAAGGAATTTTTTTTGTGTTTTTTTCAGGTATTGCTGAAGAGCAGTGAACAAAATTTAAGATGCCTACAAAATCCAGAGTAAAAAAAGACCACAAAAAAAACCTATATTTGAAGACAACTGGAGGACCTAAGTTAGTTGAAGATGCTCATGTTGGGAAAAAGAAAAAATCTTCTGGTAAGCAGACAAAAAAATTTCTACAGAACATATTCAAAAAAAGGAAAAATGTACAAAATGTCTGTACTGGAAAGAATGATTTCAATCGAAAAGGACAGGAAAAAATTGAGAATTTAGTTAATGCAAATATACCTTCTGCAACTAAAAAGATTAACTTAAACAGAAAAGCAGCGTTTAAAGAGATACGTAGAAAAATGTTTCAGAGAAGAGTTATGTCCAATTTGATAAAGGATGTGAAGAAATATAAGCAAAAGGCTAAGTTTTATAAGAGAAAAAAAGAAATTGAAGCCATTGCAGCAAAGGCATTAGAATTAAAAAGGAAACTATTCATTTTAATTTTGAATAGGATGCGTACATTAGACAAAATGGTTAATGTACTGAAATCACATAGCAAAAGGAAAAGAGTAGTGAACAGAACAAACTTTTCTAAAGTGTTTTTAGGAAAATGGATGCATAGTTCAAGTAGTGAACCTTTTTTTAATGAAGAGAGTTATTTTCAAAGTAATAGTTTGCTGCATGCAGTTGACACCAGAGGTCGTGCTTATGAAGTGAAAAATGGTTGCATAATGGAGAAGGAGATAATGGTTCCAAGAGATGAGGTACAAGTGATGGCGGATGAGGCTATGGGGAGACGTCCTAAAGCCCCAGTGTACACTTGGAATTGTAGTAGTATTTGCACTGTGCGTCAGGAATCTATTGATAAATTTCGTGAGTTTCTAAGAGAATATAGTAAAAAAAAGTGTAAAACAGAAGATTAAGGTGCTTCAAAGTCTGGATCCATGCAGAGTGAGAGAGAATACTGGTTTGCAGGGTCATTCTCTGGCTTGTCTATCTAGAAAAGTGTGTAATAGTGTTTTCCATCATTTTAGGATGCTGGCTGTTCATCATACTGAAATGAGAAAGTTTGTGAGACGGTTGTATTTTGCTAAAAGTCCAGCAATAAAGTTAGATGAATTGAATAGGGCTCTGTTCCGTGGATCGGTATCAGATGTAGAGAAGGTTGTTGATGAAATTCAGTTTTGTTACTTTGGTCCTGAACAAAACAGTGCAGAAAAGGACACAGTAAATGAGGAAGAAGTGGAAGAGAATGTAGAACCCTCTGTAAGTAAGACATTTAATGATCACATAACAAAATTTGCAATAATCTCTAATGAAAGACCAAATATTACTTGTATTTGTTGCCGCAGAACTCATTATAGAAAACAAACTAAGAATGTTGATCTCTACAGAAAGAGTGAAAATGAAGAGAATTATAAGTGGAAGGATTTTGCCACATATATATTTCTTGAAAATTGTTTTGAATTGGGTGAAGATCAGCGTATTTGTAAATACTGTTACAACAAGTTAGAGGAAAATAGAATGCCGACCAGAGCTGTACATAATAATTTAGAATTGGATGCTATTCCTGCTGAACTTTCTGAATTAAATACATATGAGTCTATACTCATTCAATGTGTTCATCCGTTCCAGACCATAGTACGTATGGAGCCCAAAACTGGTAAATTACCTCCTTCAGATTTACTGAGAGGTTTAAAAGGTAGAGTGGTGTATTTGCCCTTGGATTTGAAAAAAAATATGGAAACTATTGATGCGGATACTTTGGAAACTGAACCATTAATTATTCTGGTTAATGGTGTACCTACAAAGAATAAGAAGATTTGGCAGGAGCTGGTAGATGTACGGCAAGTACAAATAGCAAATTTGTATTTGAAAAGGAATAACAAATGGTATGAATCAATTTATATAGAAGAAGAAGAAGAAGAAGATTTACAAGAAGACACAGAAACACCAACTGGACAAATTGAAAAAGTGGACAAGTCAAAGGAAGAAGAAATTTATGAACATTTTAGCATACATCCTATTCATTCAAAAGAAGTTATGGGAGACAATATTGATCTATTTCAGATGAAGAAAGCAAAAGGAACTCCCGTGAGTGTATGGGAGGAGAGCTGGGAAGCTCGATGTTTTCCCCAGCTGTTTCCTAAAGGAAAAGGAGGACGATACGATGAACGTCCGGAACAGATTCCAGCTTCTGAGTATCGGACTACAAGACTATTTGCTGAAGATCCCAGATTTCGACAAAGTATTCCTTATTTGTTCCATCTTTTATTTGAAAGCGACTTGTCTGCATTGTCTTATGCAGTAAATCACATTTTAAAAAGTGGAGTACATTTGCAAAATGTGTCTGCTAAGGATTTTATGGAGAAAGTGCAGCACCAAGATGATCATTTGGAAACACAACTGATCAATCTGATGGCTTGTCAGCGTGGGACAAATGAATATTGGTACCGACGCCATGGTGAATTAAAATGCATGTTACGGAATTTAGGAACACCAACATGGTTCGTTACCCTAAGCTGTGCCGAGTACGCTTGGGATGATTTACTGGATTTTCTACGAGAGGCAAATTCAAACATTAAAAACATCGAATACAAGACAGCAGGAGAACTGTGCTCATTGGATCCGGTTAATGTTTGCAGATATTTCAATCATAGATTTGAGGCTATGATGTCCTTCATCTGCAATAAAAAAAAATCCACCTCTAGGAGAAGTAGTGGATTTCTTTTGGAGAAAAGAGTACCAGGCAAGAGGTGCTCCTCATATTCATGTGCTGTTGTGGATCAAGGATGACCCAAAGTTTGGAACAGATACTGATGAAGCAGTGTTATCTTACATTGAAGAATATGCAACATGTGCTATACCAAAAAGCACAGAAGAGAAAAAGTTAAAGGAGCAAGTTTTACGTTTCCAAAGTCATCGGTGTGGAAAATACTGTCGACGGAAATACAAGAGCAAAGATAAATACTACACTAAATATCGATTTGGATTTCCTAGACCTGTTCTTTCAAATGGAAGAGTTAACAGTTTTATGTCATCTGTGAGACATACTATCACAAGAAAATCACCTAAGAATACCTACAACCTTAAAAGAAAAGGAGAATAAAAAAATATAAATGACTACAACCCAGTGATTTTATCCATGTGGAACGCTAACATGGATATACAGTATGTAGCTGACAATTCCATTGCTGTTGCTCGATATGTAACGTCTTACATTACGAAATCAGAAAAAACAGAATTGAAGGAAATGTGGGAAGAGATTTCTCACGAGAAAACTGTCAGTAAGAAGCTGTACAGTTTCAGTTTGAAGATGTTATCGCATCGAGAAATTGGATCCTACGAATGTTCGGATAGGTTATCTTCTGCAAGTCTCTACTCGAAATCAAGAAGAATAATTTGGGCAAGTTTAGGCCTTGCAGCAATGAGAAATCGGGTACTGAAATCTGTTGGAGAAATTGAATATTTGGCCGAGAATGACCCAGAAAGTACAGATATTTTGAACTCAAACATGTTGGACACATATTATCCCAAGAGAAGTCATCATCTGGAGAACATGTGTCTCTATGAAGTGCTGCAGAACTACATTTATTCACGGAAAGCCACAGAAGACATCAACAATGGAAAATATAAAGTCATTGGTGAGGAAGGATGTTTGGTGAAGCAAACAAAAGGAAGTTTGATAAATCACAGGAAGCTGAGTTGCGACACTACTGACAAAAAGGAATTTTACTACTTGGCTCTTTTACAGCTGTTTAAACCATGGCGTACAGAGGATGAACTACTGGGAGAATTTCAAAGCTATGAAGATTCTTTTAATGCTTGCAAAGACAGCATACAATGCAGTACATTCTCAACTTATCTGCAAATGTTAAATGAAGAAATTGAACAGGAAACTACAATTGCAGCAGAAATAGCTAGAGACAGTTCTCAGGACAGCCAAAGTTCAGGAACACTCAGTCAAGATCCCCTAGGACAACCAATCGTTGAAAATGAAGCATCAATAGCCATGAATGAAGTGGAAACGGCTATGAATCAAGCTCAAGAAGAATTTATAGACTTACAAAATTTGGAAAGACAACTGAACGAAGAGCAGCAACAAATTTATGAAGAGATCAGAAACAAAATTGATCACGGATTTCTACATGAAAAAAAAGAGTGCTCATGCACATCATTTCATCCAATCAGGATGTATGTAAGCGGACAAGCTGGAACTGGAAAAAGTTTCCTAATAAAAGTCATCAGAAGCTACCTACAGCAAAAAACGGATTCTACTTTGTCTTGTGTGGTTACTGCTCCAACTGGGTTAGCAGCATATAACATAAAAGGAATCACTTTACATCGTTTGCTAATGTTACCAGTGGAGCATGAGAACAAAATACAATACAACAAGCTAACTGGAGAAGCATGCTTGGAAGTTTCAAGAGTATTGAAGAAGATGCAAGTTCTCATTATTGATGAGGTGAGCATGGTATCAAACTTAATGCTTGCCTTTGTGCATTTAAGAATGCAGCAAATTCTGAAGACAGACTATGACGTGTTATTTGGAGGAAAACACGTCATAGCTTTTGGAGATCTTTTGCAACTTACTCCAGTTAAAGGACAACCAGTGTTTAATACTGTGACACATGAAGACACGAAGAAGTCATTGGGAAGCATCGGTAATACAAATATTTGGTCCTTCTTTGAGTACAAGGAACTTACTACTAATATGAGGCAAGCAAACGATGAAGAATATGGAAGTATTCTGAAAGATATCAGAATTGGACTACTCACTGAAGCTGGCAAAAAAGCATTACAGAGTCGGCTGCTACATAATTTATTTCCAAAGGAAGAAATAGTTGCAGAGAAGATATACAAGAACATTGCAGAAAACAAAAGTGTCATCTGCTTAATGCCAACTCTACGTGAATGCTCAATATTCAATGAGGAGCTTTTGAAATTGGAAAAGGAAGATATCAGGAAATTGGAAGCAGTGGACAAAATTGAGGATGGAAGAATTACTGTCACATTAACAGGCACACTGAAAAATAAATTGGATTCACTAGAGAAGAACATTTCCAAAACAGCTGGATTAGAAAAAAATCTATATGTTTGCATGAACTGTAGAGTATTTTTAAGGAGAAATTTGGATGTTGAAAAAGGTTTAGTTAATGGAGCTATGGGAAGAGTTGTGGGTTTTATTAATTATCAGAAAAAAGATGGAATTGAATGTTTAAAAATAAAATTTGATCAGATAGAAGAAGTTAAAGACATTTGTCGTTGTTCAGTTCGTTTCATGCTTGTGAAAGACTTATATGTACGTAGGAAGCAGTTTCCGTTTTTGCTAGCATATGCTGTAACTATTCACAAGTCTCAAGGATTGACTGTAGATTGTGCATTTGTGAACATTGGTTAAACTGTGTTCAAAGAAGGTATGGCATATGTTGCTTTGTCACGAGTGAAAACATTATCAGGTTTATTCATGATAGACTTTGATGATTCAAAAGTTAGTGCTGATACAAATTGTGTAAAGGAGTATAATAGATTAAGAAGAAGCTATGCTCCTCATTTAGGTCAGTATCCTGTGTTGGAGAAACGTGTAGTTTCTCGTAAAAGGAGAAATGAGAATATCTGTAATGAAGATGTAGAGAGGAGGAAAAAAAAGAGGAGTGATGTAATTGCAAGCAAAAAGAATAAGGAAAATGAAGAACAGGTTGTAGGATGTCATTTTGAAAATAGCTCTGGTGTCAACTGCTACGCTAATGTAGTGCTGAATGTTGCATTTTATCTGGAAAGTTTGCAAGAGCAGATAATAGTAAATCAGGGAAAAAGATTCTGTTCTGTGCTGAGTCTCCTTTTTGAAAAGCTGAGTAATGATAAAACTCAAATAGAAAGTGCTACTGAAATTAGAAAACTTTTAGATGTATGTTCAGGACGAACACAGTTTTCTCAAAATGTACAGCAAGACGCACAGGAATTCTTGATGTATTTTCTTCAGGTACTGGAAGAAGAAGGGGTTCCCATTGAAAATTTATTTGGTCTCTCTTATAAATGGGAACATAGTTGTGAAAACTGTTATAATATATGTGGCTCTAATGTTGATAATGAAAGGTTTATTTATTTAACATTGCCAGAGAGTAAAACAGTCACTTTTGCTAAATTAGTTAAAGATGCTAATCATAGCATGCAATGCGGTGAGTGTAAATCTGACATGTTTTCAACGTTAATTTTAAAGGAATACGGACAGTATGTAATTTTAATGATGCAACGATGTAGAGCTGATGGTTCAAAATTGGATACTTTAATAAAGAAGTTTACAGGACAGCAATTATCAATTTCAGGAAAAACTTTTGTAACAGTTGCAATAATTTTCCATGATGGACCTACTGTAACTTCTGGTCATTACACAGTTTATCTTAAATGTGAAAAAGGCTGGACACTGTGTAATGATTCCCAATTGATTTTTAAGCAACGTTTGCCTTTTGATTTAGCAAATTCCTATCTAATCTTCCTGAAACCTAAATTTTAGAGAGATTTGGCAACATCTGGACAAAACAATTTTACCATTTTATTGGATTACCATTTGGAATTTACAAATAAAAAGATTTAACAAATTATCATTTGGCCTAATGGAAAGGTAACCAATTGTAATGTGGAATTTTTCCATTTTTTAAGGAAACTTTGGAAAATCAAAAATTTAGAAAAAATCGGTAACATCTGCACAATTTAAATTTTGGAATGTTATTGGATTGCCATTGGAAATTTTTTCAAAAAAGATTTTTAAAATTACTATTTGGCCATGCGGAAAGGTAAACAATTCTATTGTGGACTTATTTAATTATTAATAAATCTTTCGGAAATCAAAATGTTACAGAGAATCGGTGAGATCTGTACAATTTAAACTTTAGATTTTTATTGGATTACCATTGGAAATTTAACCAAAAAAGAATTTTAAAATTACTATTTGGCCTAAAGGAAATGGAACCCGATGTATTGTGGAGTTATTTGAGATATATTATTGTGATTATACTTCTGAAACAAAAATATCAGACGGTATTTTAAAGAAATAAGTATTGATATTAGATGATATTTTTTAAGAATATTATGCATTTCTATAAAGTTATGTTTATGCAAAAAGAGATTGTGGGCTTTTTTAAAACAATCTTTGAGATTGTTAATTTTTTTTTTGCCTGCTGTTAAATGATGAATGCAATTGCTTTCACAATTTATAGTGAAATGCAATATATTCTGAAAACAGCAAAAAAAAGGCAAAAATATTTTTTGAAAAATATGTAAATATGTGTACTGTATTATAAAATGTTTTATTAAATATTAATACTTTTTTCTTTTTTTTCAGATTGAGATAGAAAATTTTCGAAAACTAGAACCATTTTTAAAGCAATTAAAAAAAATTTAAATGAATAAATATTTTTTTGAGTGGGTATGGTAAGTCAATAATATCATGGTCCCTTTTTTCCACTTCTCTACAATCACATTTTCAGTTTTTAATTGTAGTCTCTCAAGGACCTTGTAATGTGATAATCGATTTTTAGTGTTTTTAAAAAAAAAAAAAAAAATTACGCGTACGGTAAAAAAAAAATTAAAAAAAGTTTTTAAAAACATATATAAAAAATAGATGAAAGGTAAGGTTGGCTCTTAAAAGAGCCGTTGTGTTCATGCAGGGACAGAGGAAAGAAAGATTGGGAATATTAGATGGTACGACAAGTGTGCTGATCTATTTTACTGTTCACTAGGGAAATACTGGTCTCCCTATAACTAATTAGATCATGACAAGTGGCGCACCGTACTTCAACCCTCGCAAACCGAGGGTTAATTTCCAGAGGACCAGAAAAAGGAGATGCTCACCCCACAGATGAAGGGCTCACCTGACCTGCAGAAGAAGGACTCGGCGCTGCAGATGATGGTCCAGGCTGAGCTGCTGTGGATGTGCTTGGTTGATTTACTGAAGGGTTACCTTCAGTAAGTCGAGCATGTGTCCTTCTGTGTACATCCTTAAGGTGTCTCATCATGGTGTGATTCCCAAAGGAATACTTCCTGTCAGGATTCCCTCTTGAAAGTACACGCTTACACAGCTTACAAGTCACTAAGGGTGCATTTACCTTTTGCTGGCCTTCTGGAAAAGAAAAATACTCCCATACGTAAGAGGTCTTTTGTTTCCTCGCTCTCTGCCTCAAGGTAGTGCTGCTAGCCTCACTCTCAGAAGAGCTCTGCTGTTCTGCCATCGTATCACAAAGACAACCCAGCTCCTTCTCCTAAGGGATCACAAGCAGAAATGAGGGGAATGGGTGTGGTGTAGGAGAGTTCTAGAACTGAAAGTAGTTTCAACCAATCAAAAGTTGTGTTTCATGATCACATGACCTACCGTACGCTTACGGTGCGCTTACGGCAAAAGTACGCATGCGCGTAAAAAAGACACGCGCACGCGCGCATGCGCAAAACAGGCACGCCCCTTCACTTCCGCGTAACGTGCGCGTGCAGCGTACGCGTTACGCGCTATGCGCGCGTGACGTGCGTCTACGCAAATTGCGTAAATGAACGCAAACAGCGTAGAAATCTAACGTAATTACAGCAAGACGTGCGCTTACCGTACGCGCACGGTAAAAAAAATAAAAAAAAATAAAAAAAGGAAAAAATGTATTGCTAATAAATTTTACCTGTTTATTTTAAAAAAAATGTAAAATAAAAACATATTGTAGAATTTTTAAAATTTAACCATAGTCTTTGAAAAAGGATAGAAAATTAAAATAAAAATATGTAAAAAAAAAAAGAAGAAAAAAAAAAAAATTAGCATTTAAAAAACCTTGCAAATTCACTGAAAATACCATGGGTTTCACACACGTTATAGTTAGGAATTAGCATTTAAAAAACCTTTGAAATTCACTGAAAAAACCATGGGTTTCACACACGTTATAGTTAGGAATTAGCATTTAAAAAACCTTAGAAATTCAATGAAAAAACCAAAGGTTTCACACATGTTATAGTTAGCTGGACATTTCACTCGTAAAAAACCATTGAAATTCCCCCGTTATAGTTAGTTCAGCTAACTATAACTCGCGCGCCCGCAATGCACTACTGATGACGTCACATATTACATCACTCATGACATGGTCAGTGACATCACTCATGACATCTCAAATGACATCACTGATGACATCATCCTTGTGATAGAGTGGTAGACCTCCTCTCACCCTAATATAACCTTTGATACACACATTTAAAAATAGAGACTGAAATTTTCAAAAAAATGGACATACCAATAACAGTTACAACAACCTATTCAGTAATTCTAAGATCCACATACACATCCACTCATCCACCAACAATCCTATACAGTCACTCATACATGTACTCACACATCATATGTACTCATACACCTAAACATCCTGTAACACAATGCCACTCATTCATAGAGTTACTCACACATAGTCACTCATGCTAATAAAGAATCAAACATCCATTTACCTGCATATACAGTTATACACACACCACCACACTTACTTTTACAGAAACTTACACATACTTAGTCTTTTAAATAATCACTTATAGAAACACATACTTATTCATACAGGCACTCTTCCAATCTCTCACTCGCACATATACTTACTTATATACACCAATAGTCATATATACTAGTTTAAACAACATATGTAGTTACTCATTTAAACAACATATGTAGTTTGTAAAACATATGTAGTTACTCATAAAGACACTATTGAGACAGTCATTCACTCACTAACACACCCATACACACACTCATCCACCCATACGGTCCTACACACATGCTGTCTTCAACACATACAAACAGTGAATCACTCATTCATGCACCTATGCACTACATAATAACCCCCACCGAACCATGAAGACACTCAGACACTCATACTGATACTCAAAAAACCAACTAATAACCTATATAGACACTCATGTAGCTACTCACCAACCCATGCAGCCACTTATATACAAAGTGAGAGACTGATACAGGTATTTACACATTTAAACATTACTCACTTAGCCATGTATTCATAAAGATACACTTAATCAGTCAGTTACACAATCAATTTTTCAAAAACAAATCATCAATTTAGACACTTATATACTCATTTATTCTTCCATCGACCTTGAGATATACATATATTAAACATATTTAATTTTCAGAAAAACACACATTCACTGGATGATGTCATCAGTGATGTCATTTGAGATGTCATCAGTGATGTCATGAGTGATGTCACTGACCATGTCATGAGTGATGTAATATGTGACGTCATCAGTAGTGCATTGCGGGCGCGCGAGTTATAGTTAGCTGAACTAACTATAACGGGGGAATTTCAATGGTTTTTTACGAGTGAAATGTCCAGCTAACTATAACATGTGTGAAACCTTTGGTTTTTTCATTGAATATATATATATATACATACATACATATATATATATATATATACATATATATATATATTCACAAAAACACCTCCGATAAGGGAGCCCTCGACCCTGCAGGGCGACCTCTTCAACCGGGCACGGAGATTTCGCGGCAATTTCAAAACAAGAAGCACCAAATGAGAGGCCCATTACTGAAAACAGAAAGCATTTAATCAAGCTTTTAGGCATAGGATTCCTGTAGTCCCAACTAGTTTCGGCACCTTGAGCCTTGGTCACGGGCAGGAAATGACGACCATAGTGTCTATGCCTACGAATTTATAAAGTTACAGGTCACCTGACCCTTAGTAGCATCCAACTCAAAGAGTGCAACATTGAATATGGGTGAGTAATAGAAAAGTTCATCGTGTTAGCTGCTGGCAAAATGTGCTATTCAGCGCCCTTGTGCACTCCAATAATGAGAGAATAAAATCCAAGTGGTAATAGGTCAGGGTTCCTATTGAAAAGCACAATGCTGCAATACCCAACTGTTCGATTTTCCTGCCTCTGTTGTCTGCACGATTGAAAGGGGAGTCATCCCCCGCCAAATCCCTTCCAGCGCTGCCGGTCCTTTTTTGCAAATAGCATTCCTTAGTAGGTCTGGCGGCAGCGTGTGGGTCATGCTCCCTCTTTGAAAATTCACAAAAACACCTCCGATAAGGGAGCCCTCGACCCTGCAGGGCGACCTCTTCAACCGGGCACGGAGATTTCCCGGCAATTTCAAAACAAGAAGCACCAAATGAGAGGCCCATTACTGAAAACAGAAAGCATTTAATCAAGCTTTTAGGCATAGGATTCCTGTAGTCCCAACTAGTTTCGGCACCTTGAGCCTTGGTCACGGGCAGGAAATGACGACCATAGTGTCTATGCCTACGAATTTATAAAGTTACAGGTCACCTGACCCTTAGTAGCATCCAACTCCCAGAGTGCAACATTGAATATGGGTGAGTAATAGAAAAGTTCATCGTATTAGCTGCTGGCAAAATGTGCTATTCAGCGCCCTTGTGCACTCCAATAATGAGAGAATAAAATCCAAGTGGTAATAGGTCAGGGTTCCTATTGAAAAGCACAATGCTGCAATACCCAACTGTTCGATTTTCCTGCCTCTGTTGTCTGCACGATTGAAAGGGGAGTCATCCCCCGCCAAATCCCTTCCAGCGCTGCCGGTCCTTTTTTGCAAATAGCATTCCTTAGTAGGTCTGGCGGCAGCGTGTGGGTCATGCTCCCTCTTTGAAAATTCACAAAAACACCTCCGATAAGGGAGCCCTCGACCCTGCAGGGCGACCTCTTCAACCGGGCACGGAGATTTCCCGGCAATTTCAAAACAAGAAGCACCAAATGAGAGGCCCATTACTGAAAACAGAAAGCATTAAATCAAGCTTTTAGGCATAGGATTCCTGTAGTCCCAACTAGTTTCGGCACCTTGAGCCTTGGTCACGGGCAGGAAATGACGACCATAGTGTCTATGCCTACGAATTTATAAAGTTACAGGTCACCTGACCCTTAGTAGCATCCAACTCCCAGAGTGCAACATTGAATATGGGTGAGTAATAGAAAAGTTCATCGTATTAGCTGCTGGCAAAATGTGCTATTCAGCGCCCTTGTGCACTCCAATAATGAGAGAATAAAATCCGAGTGGTAATAGGTCAGGGTTCCTATTGAAAAGCACAATGCTGCAATACCCAACTGTTCGATTTTCCTGCCTCTGTTGTCTGCACGATTGAAAGGGGAGTCATCCCCCGCCAAATCCCTTCCAGCGCTGCCGGTCCTAAAAGCTTGATTAAATGCTTTCTGTTTTCAGTAATGGGCCTCTCATTTGGTGCTTTATATATATATATATATATATATATATATATATATATAGCGGTCGCCAGTAGATAGTTATAGTTAGGACCGTGTTTCCATAGGAAATCTCAAAATTCTATTTTGAATAACTTTGCCGCCGGTTGACGAATCCTCGCGAAATTTTCAAAACTAATGGGGCGCTCCGCTCAGCTCCTACCCTGAAAGTCTCGGGGTGATTCGTCAAGCGGGGGCCGAGAAAAAAGGGGGGTCCCAAAACATGTTTTCCCAATGCATTTTCCCATAGGACCTTTAGACAGAGCTACAGCCCGAACGGCTGAACAGAATTACTTGAAATTTGGCAGAGAGGTAGCCATAAGGTCAAGGAAGTGCCTTTTGCAGGTCTGGTGTAAATCTGTTCAGTATTTCCTGAGAAAATAGCATTTAAAAGCATATCAATATCTATACGCGCGCAGGGTGCGCGCACTGTGCAAGCCCTGTGCGCGCACCCTAACGTGCGCGAGCGTAATTCTGATTGGTTGTTACATGTCTGTAAACATTCGAATCGGTCGAAATAAGGAAGTATCGGCCGCCATTTTGTCTGTCGCACTGAAAAGGAAAGGTGGAGAACGTGAATAGGGGGCAGGGTAGGGAGTTCTTGACCCCCTAGCCATTGTCAGGGGGTCACAGTAGGACCACGAAGGGCAAAAAAAAAGATTTTAATTTTTTTAAAAAACATCGCGAGGTGCGCGCACTCTGCGCGCACCCGAAAAAAAACATTAAAAAAAATAGAAATAAAAATCAAGTTTAAGTGTTTAGATATTAGGTGGCTCTAAAAAGAGCCCTTGTGTTTATTGAGTGTTTTTCGGTACCTACAAGTAAGTACCGATGCAGAGTCTAAAGTTCAAGAGGAAGACTCTGTTCCCTTCATCATTGAAATGTACACCGTCTCCTCTATAAATGTCTTGCATGTTGTAACGCAAGTTGTTGTGGTATATAGAACCCATACCATAGTCTCTGAGGAAAGCAGAAACAGACTTATTGACGTGCTTTCTTGCTTTGTCAATCTGCGGACAAAATTGGTTGGACCAGTTCCACTTTTGCCTTTGGCATATATTAGAATATACAAAGGCAGTTTGTGGAAAAGTGACATCAATTGCAGAAAGGTGTCCTTAATAAGCATTTCCAGACCTACCCCAGTTAAAGTGCCTAGGTCATTTCCACCACAGTGCACAATAATAAGGTTAGGCTGTGGGAGATGTAGAAAGGTTTTCACCAAAGGCATTAATTGGTGCCACTTTAACCCTCTCTGACCAATCCATTTAATGTCTACATTTGGCAAAGCAAGGTCTTTGAAAATACCTCTTTTTTCTGCATACTTTTCACTCCAGAAGACATAGCTATGACCTACAATCCACACTGTGAACATCTTTCAAGGAGATCTGGATGCACTCAGGAGGTGTCTTTCAGTAGAATGGCAATATGAAAAGAAAGACAGTTGAAAAATGGAGGCATACATACTTTTTTTTAATAAAAAGAACTCATTGGCTGATTCAAACCATTTTACAGTTAAAACTAGGCTGTATGTTTACATTTTTAAAAGCATGTTTTGGATTGGTACAGAAAAATGTGTTCCCACTGAACATTACTTTGGATTTGCTGTTAGGTTTGAAAAGTCAAGCACTCTTGCTCTTTGGATTTGAAACATTGTGTGCTGAACTTCTGACCTCTCTGCTCACACCAGTTTTCCATGACCTGTTGCTATGGTAGCAGGCAGAAGTCATGTTGGGGGAAGGGATGATTTGGAAAGGGGTTGAAAGTTGCAACCAATAGAAATGTGTGATTCCATTTGAAAAAATGTGGGAAGGACTGTGATTTTACATTAACATGTATATGTGTGAAAAAAGAGAGGGAAACATTGCCATTTACTGGTTGTGGTGAGAGGAGAGAGGTGTACAGCTCTGAGATTCTGGCTCTGATAATCTGCTGTTTGAGTGCCACATTTCTTTCTCAACTAACTAATTTTAAAGGTGAGTTATGAGTTTGAGAGGGGATGTATGTGGTGATTTTTGATATAAATATTAGAATTGTCATTCTTCTTTTAAAGTTGTGTTTTACATTTTGTGTTTTAGGAGATATTTAACTGTCTTGAACTTGTAAGATATTATGGAGTATGTCTTCACTGTAAATTAAGGTGTACTGGTATCACTGAGGAATACTGTTTTGTGCCTAGAATCACATCATGAGTCTGTCTGCACACAGGATTTGTTGTCAGAGATTTAATTTGTGTTGCTCTTTTTCTGTTAGCCTTGCACTCGCAGAAAAGGGGCAGTTTGTTTTCTTGAAGTGTGATGGTTAGCATTCAGCAGAAATCAGTTACTCACAAATGAGAGGCAAATGCAAACACATTTGAAAATAGCATGATACATTTTCCTACCACTTTAAAAGTTGTGTTTTACATTTTATGTTAAGGAAGATATTTAAGTGCCTTGAACATGTTAGATATTATGGAGTTTGTCTTCACTATAAGTTAAGGTGGACTGGTATCACCCAGGAATACTGTTTTCTGCCTAGAATCACACAATGAGACAGTGTGCACACAGGAATTGTTATCAGAGATTTAATTCGTGTTGCTCTTGCTCTATTACCCTTGCACTCGCAGGAAAGGGGCAGCTTGTTTTTTGTAATTCATGGTCATGGTGTCAAGGAGCTGTTAGGACATGTGCTCTTTTCTGCTTGTCTAAAATATAAGAAAAAAGTGTCAGGCTGTCACAGTAATTATCACTTACTCCACCACAGTACTAAATGTGCTTTCAAATTGCCAAACAAAATATCGCTTTGTGGTTAGAATCACACCATGAGTCTGTGTGCACACAGGAATTGTTGTCAGAGATTTAATTTGTGTTGCTGTTGTTTTGTAAAACTTGCACTTTTAAGAAAGGGCAGTTTCTTTTCTTCAACTGTGTTGGTTAGCACTCAGCAGAAATCACTAACTCAAAAATGAGAGGCAAATGCAAACACATTTGAAAATAGCATGGTACATTTTCCTACCAATTTAAAAGTTGTGTTTTACATTTTATGTTAAGGAAGATATTTAAGTGCCTTGAACTTGAAAGATATTATGGAGTATGTCTTCACCATAAGTTAAGGTGTACTGGTATGACCCAGGAATACTGTTTTCTGTATAGAATCCCACCATGAGACAACATGCACACAGGAATTGTTGTCAGAGATTTAATTTGTGTTCCTGTTGTTCTGTAAAACTTGCACTTTCAGGAAAGGGCCTGGTATCACCCAGGAATACTGTTTTGTGCCTAGAATCACACCATGAGACAGTGTGCACACAGGAATTGTTGTCAGAGATTTAATTTGTGTTGCTGTTGTTCTGTAAAACTTGCACTCGCAGGAAAAGGGCAGCTTATTTTCTTCAACTGTGATGGTTAGCACCCTGTAACACATACTGATGGTCTCAAGTAGCTGTTAGGACATGTGCTCTTTTTTGCCTCTCTAAAATATAAGGGAAATGTGTGAGGCTGTCTCAGTAATTATCACTTGCTCCATCCACAGTACTAAATGTGCTTTCAAATTGCCAAAGGAAATATCGTTTTCTGCCTAGAATCACACCATGAGTCTGTGTGGACAGAGGAATTGTTGTCAGAGATTTAATTTGTGTTGCTGTTGTTCTGTAAAACTTGCACTCGCAGGAAAAGGGCAGCTTGTTTTCTTCAACTGTGATGGTTAGCACTCAGCAGAAATCACTATCTCACAAAAGAGAGGCAAATGCTAACACATTTGAAAACCACAGGGTAGATTTTCCTTCCACTCCTGCAATGGGTGAGGTAGTTCCTACATGTTCAAAACTCCAATTAACCTTTACCAAACATGTACTCTTACACACATATCTGCAGTCTTCATGCAGTTGAAAAAGTCTCCATGCAGATCTCTCTTGCAACTGACAATACACAGTCTCCAGAAACACACTCATTGCACATGTGCAGCAGCTTCTCCTACACTCCCATGCATAATATTCAGCTCTGTGTTGTGTTTCAGATAGCAGTGTATAATGCAAACACATTCAACGTCACCAAGGCTCATTTCCTTTGCTCTACTCTAATCACTCACCCTGTAACACATACTGATGGTCTCAAGTAGCTGTTAGGACATGTGCTCTTTTTTGCCTCTCTAAAATATAAGGGAAATGTGTGAGGCTGTCTCAGTAATTATCACTTGCTCCATCCACAGTACTAAATGTGCATTCAAATTGCCAAAGGAAATATCGTTTTCTGCCTAGAATCACACCATGAGTCTGTGTGGACAGAGGAATTGTTGTCAGAGATTTTATTTGTGTTGCTGTTGTTCTGTAAAATTTGCACTTTCAGGAAAGGGCCAGCTTGTTTTGTTCAAATGTGTTGGTTAGTACTCAGCAGAAATCACTATCAAAAAAATGAGAGACAAATGGTAACACATTTCAAATCAACAGGGTAGATTTTCCTTTCAATCTTGTAATGGGTGAGGTAGTTCCTACATGTACAAAACTCCAATTAACCTTTACCAAACATGTACTCTTACACACATATCTACAGTCTTCATGCACTTGTAAAAGTGTCCATGCAGATCTCTCTTGCAACTGACAATACACAGTCTCCAGAAACACACTCTTTGCACACATGCAGCAGCTTCTCCTACACTCCCATGCATAATACTCAGCTCTGTGTTGTGTTTCAGATAGCAGTGTATAATGCAAACACATTCAACGTCACCAAGGCTCATTTCCTTTGCTCTACTCTAATCACTCACCCTGTAACACATACTGATGGTCTCAAGTAGCTGTTAGGACATGTGCTCTTTTTTGCCTCTCTAAAATATAAGGGAAATGTGTGAGGCTGTCTCAGTAATTATCACTTGCTCCATCCACAGTACTAAATGTGCTTTCAAATTGCCAAAGGAAATATCGTTTTCTGCCTAGAATCACACCATGAGTCTGTGTGGACAGAGGAATTGTTGTCAGAGATTTTATTTGTGTTGCTGTTGTTCTGTAAAATTTGCACTTTCAGGAAAGGGCCAGCTTGTTTTGTTCAAATGTGTTGGTTAGTACTCAGCAGAAATCACTATAAAAAAAATGAGAGACAAATGGTAACACATTTCAAATCGACAGGGTAGATTTTCCTTTCAATCTTGTAATGGGTGAGGTAGTTCCTACATGTACAAAACTCCAATTAACCTTTACCAAACATGTACTCTTACACACATATCTGCAGTCCTCATACAGTTGAAAAAGTCTCCATGCAGATCTCTCTTGCAACTGACAATACACAGTCTCCAGAAACACACTCTTTGCACACATGCAGCAGCTTCTCCTACACTCCCATGCATAATACTCAGCTCTGTGTTGTGTTTCAGATAGCAGTGTGTAATGCAAACACATTCAACGTCACCAAGGCTCATTTATTTGCTCTACTCTAATCACTCACCCTGTAACACATGCTGATGGACTCAAGTAGCTGTTAGGACATGTGCTCTTTTTTGCCTCTCTAAAATATAAGGGAAATGTGTGAGGCTGTCACAGTAATTATCACTTGCTCCATCCAGAGTAGTAAATGTGCTTTCAAATTGCCAAAGGAAATATTGTTTTCTGCCTAGAATCACACCATGAGTCTGTGTGGACAGAGGAATTGTTGTCAGAGATTTAATTTGTGTTGCTGTTGTTCTGTAAAACTTGCACTCGCAGGAAAAGGGCAGCTTGTTTTCTTCAACTGTGATGGTTAGCACTCAGCAGAAATCACTATCTCACAAAAGAGAGGCAAATGCTAACACATTTGAAAACCACAGGGTAGATTTTCCTTCCACTCCTGCAATGGGTGAGGTAGTTCCTACATGTTCAAAACTCCAATTAACCTTTACCAAACATGTACTCTTACACACATATCTGCAGTCTTCATGCAGTTGAAAAAGTCTCCATGCAGATCTCTCTTGCAACTGACAATACACAGTCTCCAGAAACACACTCTTTGCACATGTGCAGCAGCTTCTCCTACACTCCCATGCATAATACTCAGCTCTGTGTTGTGTTTCAGATAGCAGTGTATAATGCAAACACATTCAACGTCACCAAGGCTCATTTCCTTTGCTCTACTCTAATCACTCACCCTGTAACACATACTGATGGTCTCAAGTAGCTGTTAGGACATGTGCTCTTTTTTGCCTCTCTAAAATATAAGGGAAATGTGTGAGGCTGTCTCAGTAATTATCACTTGCTCCATCCACAGTACTAAATGTGCTTTCAAATTGCCAAAGGAAATATCGTTTTCTGCCTAGAATCACACCATGAGTCTGTGTGGACAGAGGAATTGTTGTCAGAGATTTTATTTGTGTTGCTGTTGTTCTGTAAAATTTGCACTTTCAGGAAAGGGCCAGCTTGTTTTGTTCAAATGTGTTGGTTAGTACTCAGCAGAAATCACTATCAAAAAAATGAGAGACAAATGGTAACACATTTCAAATCAACAGGGTAGATTTTCCTTTCAATCTTGTAATGGGTGAGGTAGTTCCTACATGTACAAAACTCCAATTAACCTTTACCAAACATGTACTCTTACACACATATCTACAGTCTTCATGCACTTGTAAAAGTGTCCATGCAGATCTCTCTTGCAACTGACAATACACAGTCTCCAGAAACACACTCTTTGCACACATGCAGCAGCTTCTCCTACACTCCCATGCATAATACTCAGCTCTGTGTTGTGTTTCAGATAGCAGTGTGTAATGCAAACACATTCAACGTCACCAAGGCTCATTTTTTTGCTCTACTCTAATCACTCACCCTGTAACACATGCTGATGGTCTCAAGTAGCTGTTAGGACATGTGCTCTTTTTTGCCTCTCTAAAATATAAGGGAAATGTGTGAGGCTGTCTCAGTAATTATCACTTGCTCCATCCAGAGTAGTAAATGTGCTTTCAAATTGCCAAAGGAAATATCGTTTTCTGCCTAGAATCACACCATGAGTCTCTGTGCACACAGGAATTGTTGTCAGAGATTTAATTTGTGTTGTTGTTGTTCTGTAAAACTTGTACTTTCATTAAAGGGCCAGCTTGTTTTCTTCAAATGTGTTCGTTAGCACTCAGCAGAAATCACTATCAGAAAAGTGAGAGGCAAATGGTAATACATTTCAAATTAACTAGGTAGATTTTCCATCAAATCTTGTAATGGGTGAGGTAGTTCCTACATGTACAAAACTCCAATTAACCTTTACCAAACATGTACTCTTACACACATATCTGCAGTCTTCATGCAGTTGTGCATGTTTCCATGCAGATCTCTCTTGCAACTGACAATACACAGTCTCCAGAAACACACTCTTTGCACACATGCAGCAGCTTCTCCTACACTCCCATGCACAATACTCAGCTCTGTGTTGTGTTTTAGATAGCAGTGTGTAATGCAAACACATTCAACGTCATCAAGGCACATTTCCTTTGCTGTAGTCTAATCAGTTACCCTGTAACACATGGTCATGGTCTCAAGAAGCTGTTAGGACATGTGCTCTTTTTGGCTTGTCTAAAATATAAGGGAAATGTGTCAGGCTGTCACAGTAAATATCACTTGCTCCATCCACAGTACTAAATGTGCTTTCAAATTGCCAAAGGAAATATCGCTTTCTGCCTAAAATCACACCATGAGTCTGTGTGCACACAGGAATTGTTGTCAGAGATTTAATTTATGTTTCTCTTGTTTTGTAAGACTTGGACTCGTAGGAAAGGATCAGCTCATGTGATAGGATCTGAAAAGTTGAAAAAAAAAATTGTAATGAATTAAAATTATATAAAGGTATTTTTTTTAGTTTTTTGCAGGTATTGCTGAGCAACAGTGAAAAAATATAAAGATGCCTCTAATGTCAAGAAAGAGAAAAGAAAAGAAACAACAACTATATTTGAAGACAACTGGTAAAAAAAAATAGGAGGAGAAGCTTGTGTTGGAAAACAGAAAAAGTCTTCTGGTAAGCAAACTAAAGAATTTATAAAAAATATCTTCCAAAAAAAAAAATTATCGAAAGATAAATTCAATCAGTGTTTCAAGTACAAAACAACAACAGAGTCGACAGCAAAAACAAAATGCTAATGTAGACTCAGAAGTAAGAAAGAGTGACTTAACACGGAAAATAGATTTTAAAAACATTCGTCGAAAAATGTGTCAGAGAAGAGTGATGTTAAATTTGCTAAAGGATGTGAAAAAATATAAGAAGAAAACCAAATTAAAAAAATAAAAGAAATTAATTGAAAGTATTGTTACCAAGGCATTAGAAATAAAAAAAACTATTCATTTTAATTTTGAACAGGATGCGTAGATTAGATAAATTAGTCAATGCAATGAAGTCACAAAGCAAAAGGAAAAGAGAAGTAAAAAAAAATAACTTTTGTAAAGTGTTCTTAGGAGAATGGAAGCATAGTTCAAGTACTGAACCATTTTTTAATGAAGAGAGTTATCCTCAAAGTAATAGTTTGTTGCATGCAGTTGACACCAATGGTAGAGCATATGAAGTTAAGGATGGTTGTGTAATGGAAAAGGAGAAAATGGTTCCAAGAAATGAGGAAGAAGTGATGGCTGATGAGGTTATGGGGAGACGTCCTAAAGCCCCAGTGTACACTTGGAATTGTAGTAGTATTTGTACTGTGCGTCAGGAATCTATTGATAAATTACGTGACTTTCTAAGAGAATATAGTAAAAAGAGTGTTAAACAGAAAATTAAGGTGCTTCAAAGACTAGATCCATGCAGAGTGAGAGAGAATACTGGTTTGCAAGGACATTCCCTGGCTTGTCTATCTAGGAAAGTGTGTCAAAGTGTTTTTCACCATTTTAGGATGCTGGCTGTTCATCATACTGAAATGAGAAAGTTTGTGAGAACATTGTATTTTGCTAAAAGTCCAGCACTAAAGTTAAATGAGTTGAATAATGCTCTGTTCCGTGGATCTGTATCAGATGTAGTGAAGGTTACTGATGAGATTCAGTTTTGTTACTTTGGTCCAGAACAAGAAAGTGCAGAAAATGACACAGTTATTGATGAAAATGTGGAAGAGAATGTAGAACATACTGTTAGTAAAAATTTTGAAGATGAAATGACAAAATTTACTATCATCTCTAATGAAAGACCAAATATTACTTGTATTTGTTGCCGGCGAAGCCATTATAAAAATCAAACAAGGAATGTTGATCTGTATAAAAAAAGTGAAAATGAAGATAATTATAAGTGGAAAGATTTTGCATCATATATATTTCTGGAAAATTGTTTTGAATTGGGTGAAGATCAGCGTATTTGTAAATACTGTTATAACAAGTTAGAAGAAAATAGAATGCCAGCAAGAGCTGTACATAATAAATTAGAATTGGTTGATATTCCACCAGAACTTTCTGATTTAAATACGTATGAGTCTATACTCATTCAATGTGTCCATAAGTTTCAGACCATAGTCCGTATGGAGCCAAAAACAGGTAAATTACCTCCTTCGGATTTACAAAGAGGTTTAAAAGGAAGAGTTGTCTATTTGCCATTGGATTTGAAAAAAAATATGGAAACAATTGATGCAGATACTTTGGAAACTGAACCATTAGTTATTCTGGTTAATGGTGTACCTACAAAGAATAAGAAAATTTGGCAGGAGCTGGTGGTTGTACGAAAAGTACAAAGAGCAAATTTGTATTTGAAAAAAAATAATAAATGGTATGAAGCCATTTATATGGATGAAGATGAAGAAGAAATACTAGAAGACACAGGAATACCAACTGGGCAAATTGAAAAAGTGGATAAGTCAAAAGAAGAAGAAATTTATGAACATTTCAGCATACATCCTATTCATTCTAAAGAAGTTATGGGGAACGCTATTGATCTGTTTCAGATGAAGAAAGCAAAAGGAACTCCTGTGAGTGTATGGGAGGAGAGCTTGGAAGCTCGTTGTTTTCCCCAACTGTTTCCTACAGGAGAAGGTGGACGATATGATGAACGTCCAGTACAGATTCCTGCTTCGGAGTATCGGACTACAAGATTATATGCAGAAGATCCCAGATTTCGTCAAAGTATTCCTTATTTGTTCCATCTTTTATTTGAAAGTGACTTGTCTGCACTATCTTATGCAGTAAATCACATTTTGAAAACTGGAGTACATCTACATAATGTGTCAGCAAAGGACTTTCTCAACAAAGTGCAACAGCGAGATGATCATTTGGAATCTCAATTGATCAATTTGATGGCTTGTCAGCGTGGAACTAATGAATATTGGTACCGACGCCATGGAGAATTGAAGTGTATGTTACGGAATTTAGGAACTCCTACATGGTTCCTTACCCTGAGCTGTGCTGAGTACGCTTGGGATGATTTACTGGATTTTCTGCGAGAGGCAAATTCAAATATTAAAAACATACAATACAAGACAGCAGGAGAATTGTGCTCATTGGATCCGGTTAATGTTTGCAGATATTTTAATCATAGATTTGAGGCTATGATGTCCTTCATCTGCAATAAAAAAAATCCACCTCTTGGAGAAGTTGTGGATTTCTTTTGGAGAAAAGAGTACCAAGCAAGAGGTGCTCCTCATATTCATATGCTGTTGTGGATCAAGGATGCCCCAAAATTTGGAACAGATGCTGATGAAGCAGTTTAATCTTTCATTGAAGGATATGCAACATGTGCTATACCTAAAAGCACAGAAGAGAAAAACTTAAAAGAGGAAGTTTTACCTTTCCAAAGTCATCGATGTGGAAAATACTGTCGACGAAAGTACAAGAGTAAAAGAAGAGTGAAAATATATAAATGACTACAATCCAGTCATTTTATCCATGTGGAATGCTAACATGGATATACAGTATGTGGCTGACAATTCTATTGCTGTTGCTCGGTATGTCACATCTTACATCACTAAATCTGAGAAAACGGAATTGAAGGAAATGTGGGAAGAGATTTCTAACGAGAAGACTGTCAGTAAGAAGCTATACAGTTTCAGTTTAAAGATGTTATCGCATCGAGAAATTGGATCCTACGAATGCTCAGATAGGTTATCATCTGCCAGTCTGTACTCGAAATCCAGAAGAATAATTTGGGTAAGTTTAGGCCTTGCAGGAATGCGAAATCGGGTACTGAAATCTATTCGAGAAATTGAATATTTAGCAGAGTTCGAACCAGAAAGTACAGACATTTTAAGAACAAACATGTTGGACACATATTACCCACAAAGAAGTCATCACCTTGAGGACATGTGTCTTTATGAAGTGCTGCAGAACTTCATTTTTAAACGGAATGCCACAGAAGATATCAACAATGGAAAATATAAAGTCAGTGGTGAGGAGGGATGTTTCGTGAAGCAAACAAAAGGAAGTTTGATAGATCAACGGAAGCTGAGTTGCGACACTCCTGACAAAAAGTAATTTTACTACTTGGCACTTTTGCAGCTGTTTAAACCATGGCGTTCAGAGGACGAACTACTTGAAGAATTCCAGAGTTATGAAGATTCCTTCAATGCTTGCAAAGACAGCATAAAATGCAGTACTTTCACAACGAATGAAGAAATTGAACAAGAAGCAACAATTGCAGCTGAAGTAGCTAGAGACAGTTCTCAAGACAGTCAAAGTTCTGGGACATTCAGTCAAGATCCTCTAGGACAACCAATCGTAGAAAATGAAGCAGCAATAGCCATGAATGAAGTGGAAACAGCTATTAATCAAGCTCAGGAAGATTTAGTAGACTTAACATATTTGGAGCAGCAACTGAATGAAGAACAAAAACAAATTTATCAAGAAGTCAGGAAAAAAATTGATCACGGATTACTACATGAAAAGAAAGAGTGCTCATGCACATCTTTTGAACCAATGAGAATGTATGTAAGTGGACAAGCAGGAACTGGAAAAAGTTTCTTAATTAATGTCATTAGAAGCTACCTACAGAAGAAAATGGATTCCATTTTGTCTTGTGTTGTTACTGCTCCAACTGGGTTAGCAGCGTATAACATAAAAGGAGTTACCTTACATCGTTTGCTAATGTTACCAGTGGAGCATGAGAACAAAATACAGTACCACAAACTAGCAGGAGAAGCATGCTTGGAAGTTTCAAGAGTATTGAAGAAATTGAAAGTACTCATTATTGATGAGGTAAGCATGGTATCAAACTTAATGCTTGCCTTTGTGCATTTAAGAATGCAGCAAATTCTGAAGACAGAGTATGACGTGTTATTTGGAGGAAAACACGTCATAGTTTTTGGGGATCTTTTGCAACTTACTCCAGTTAAAGGACAACCGGTATTCCATACACTTACACATGAAGACACGAAAAAGTCGTTAGGAAGTATAGGCAATGTAAATATTTGGACATATTTTGAGTATAAGGAACTCATTACCAATATGAGGTAAGCCAATGATGAGGACTATGCAAGTATTCTGAAAGATATAAGAATTGGACTACTCACAGAACATGGCAGAAAAGTATTACAGAGTCGATTGCTGAGTAATTTGTTTACAACAGAAGAAATAGTTCCAGAGAAAATATACAAGAAAATTGCTGAAAAAAATACTGTAATCTGCTTAATGCCAACACTACATGAATGCTCTGTATTCAATCAAGAACTTTTGAAATTGGAAAATGAAGAGATCATAAAACTGGAAGCTGTGGATAAAATTCAACATGAACGAATAACTATTATATTGACAGGCAAATTGACTACTAAATTGGATTCTCTGGAGAAAAACATTTCAAAAACAGCTGGTTTGGAAAAGAATCTTTATGTGTGTATGAACTGTAGAGTAATTTTAAGACGTAATTTGGATGTAGAAAGAGGTTTAGTGAATGGAGCTATGGGTAAAGGTTTGGGTTTTGTAAAGTACCAGAAAAAAGATGGAATTGAATTCTTAAAAATAAAATTTGATCAGATTGAAGAGGTTAAAGTCATTAGTCGTTGTTCAGTTTGTTTTTTGCTAGTGAAAGACTTATATGTACGTAGGAAGCAGTTTCTGATTTCTCTAGCATATGCTGTAACTATTCACAAGTCTC
Source organism: Triturus cristatus (assembly GCF_964204655.1). NCBI lineage: Eukaryota > Metazoa > Chordata > Amphibia > Caudata > Salamandridae > Triturus > Triturus cristatus. Next base: position 888,773,861 of record NC_140594.1, read on the forward strand.
AAGGATTAACTGTTGATAGTGCTTTTGTAAACATTGGGTCTACTGTGTTCAAAGAAGGTATGGCATATGTTGCTTTGTCACGCGTGAAAAAATTATCTGGTTTATTCATGATAGACTTTGATGACTCAAAAGTAAGTGCTGATGCAAACTGTGTAAAGGAGTATAATAGATTAAGAAGAAGCTATGCTCCTCATTTAGGTCAGTATCCTGTGTTTGAAAAACGTGTTGTTTGTCGGAAAAGGAGATTTGAGAATATCTGTAATGAGGATGTACAGAAGAGAAAACAAAAAGACAGTGATGTGACTGCAAGCAAAAAGAAAAAGGACAGTGTGGAAGAGGTTGTTGGTTGTCATTTTGAAAATAGCTCTGGTGTCAACTGCTACGCAAATGTAGTGCTGAATGTTGTATTTTATCTTGAAAGTTTGCAAGAGCAGATAATACTAAATCATGAAAAAAGATTCTGTTCTTTGCTGAGTCTCCTTTATGAGAAGCTGAGTAATGATAAAAATAAAATAGAAAGTGCTTCTGATGTTAGAAATCTTTTAGATGTATGTTCTGGATGTACACAGTTTACACAAAATGTCCAGCAAGATGCACAGGAATTCTTGATGTATATCCTGATGGTACTGGAAGATGAAGGAGTAGAAGTAGAACATTTATTTGGTGTCTCTTATAAATGGGAACATTGTTGTGATAACTGTATGAACACAAGCAGTAGTAATGTAGATTCTGAAAGGTTCATATATTTACCATTACCAGAAAGTAAAACAGTGACTTTTAGTAAATTAGTTAAATATGCTAATCACAACATGGAATGTTCTAAATGTAAATCTGAAATGTTGTCAACGTTATTTTTAAGGAAATATGGACAGTATGTAATTTTAATGGTACAACGTTGTAGAGCTGATGGAAAAAAATTGGAAACTTTACTAAAGAAGTTTGTTGGCAACCAATTATCTATATCTGGAAAAACTTTTGTAGCAGTTGCAATAATTTTTCATGATGGTCCTTCTATAACTTCTGGTCATTACACAGTTTATCTTAAATGTGAAAAAGAATGGACACTGTGTAATGATTCTCAATTGATTTTCAAGCAACGTTTGCCTTATGATTTACCCAATTGTTACTTAATTTTTCTGAAACCCAAATTTTAAATACTAAAATCAGCATCGGAAGAAAGCATTATTTAAATTTAAAAGGATTAAAATTGGATATTTCACTCAAAAAGGATTTTAAACTTACCATTTGGCCTCAAGGAAAGGTAAAACAAACAATTGTGAACTTCTTTGACAGATATTATTTTGGAAAATGTTCTTTTGCAACAAGGTTTACAGACGTTATTTCTTGTAAATTGTTATTGTTCTTAAAAGGTATTTTTGACATTTCTATTAAGGTATGTTTTAGTGAGGATATATTTGGGGCTTTTTTAAACAATCTTTCAGATTGTTTTTTTTTTGCCCGCTGTTAAATGATGAATACAATTGATTTCACTATTTTCAGTGAAAATCAAAACATTCTGAAAACAGGAAAAAAAGGGCAAAAAATTGCTTTGCTAAATATGAAAAAACATGTACTGTTTAATAAAGTGTATTGTTGAACATTAATACTTTTTTTCTTTTTTTCAGAACTAGAAAGAAAATGTAAAAGATGTAATTCAGTTTCCTTGCAATTAAATAAAAACATTTATTTCTAAATAAGTTACTTTGATGGTCAGGTAAGTTTAAAATATCTGTATGTGTCACTGCTTTCGTTTTATGCTTCCTTTTCTTCATCTCTCCTTACTCTGCTTTTCTCATTTCTCTTCTCACTCACTCTTCCTGCTTTACTACTCTTTTGTAACTCCCTCACTCCTTCTCTACTACTCCCCTACCTTTACTACCTCTATCACTAATTTTTCATCCATGTTTCTTTCTCTGTATCCATATGTCTTAGTCTTTTTAACTGCCTTACTCCTTCTCAGTTGTTTGCTCTCTGTCTCTGTATCTGTCACTCTCGGTTTGTCTGTTTTACCCTTAATTTCCTTAACATCTCTGGGGCAGATTTACAAGCCACCTGCGCCACCACTACGTCACTTTTCTTGATGTACTAGTGGCGCAGGGTGCTTTTCCATATTTAAAAGGAGAGGATAAGCCACTCTGTGTGTCTTTTCCTCTCCTTGTAAATACAGCCAATTCAAATGCAGCACTAAAATGAGCTATTATCTTTTTTGATATGTTTAGGGTACCTATAGGTAAGTACTGATGCAGAGTTTAAAGTTTAATAGGAAGACTCTCTTCCCTTCATCTGTGAAATGTACACCATCTCTTTTTTAATTACTTTGCCACGCCCCTTCCTTTGTCAGGGAGTCCCTGAAGGTTTACTAAAGGTGAGAAAAATGTTTTTTTTATTTTTTAAAAACCTCATTGGGTGCGCGCAGTGTGCGCACACCCCAAAAAAAAAATGGCAAATAGATTTTGTCACGGAACGAACTGCGTTAAGTGGGCGCGCACGCCACGAATGGCGTAAAGTAACTTAGCATTTAAAAAACCGTACAAATTCACTGAAAAAACCATAGGTTTCACACACGTTATAGTTAGGAATTAGCATTTAAAAAACCTTGCAAATTCACTGAAAAAACCATAGGTTTCACACATGTTATAGTTAGCGGAAATTTTACTGATAAAAAACCAATGAAATTCCCCCGTTATAGTTAGTGCAGGCAACTATAACTCACGCGACCGCAATCTTCTGCTGATGACATATGTGTCTTTATGAAAAAAAAATATTTGTAATATATGTATAGCTAAAAATGTATGGAAGAAGACATGGGCAAATAAGTGTCTAAATACAGTATTAGCATCAGCAGAGGATTGCGGTCGCGTGAGTTATAGTTGCCTGCACTAACTATAACGGGGGAATTTCATTGGTTTTTTATCAGTAAAATTTCCGCTAACTATAACATGTGTGAAACCTATGGTTTTTTCAGTGAATATATATATATATAAAATATATATGTATGTATATATATATATATATATATATATATATATATATATATATAAAATATATATATAAATATATATACACATATATATATTCACTGAAGAAACCATAGGTTTCACACACGTTATAGTTAGGAAATAGCATTTTAAAAACCTTACAAATTCACTGAAAAAACCAAAGGTTTCACACATGTTATAGTTAGCTGGACATTTCACTCGTAAAAAACCAATGAAATTCCCCCGTTATAGTTAGTTCAGCTAACTATAACTCGCGCGCCCGCAATGCACTACTGATGACGTCACATATTACATCACTCATGACATGGTCACTGACATCACTCATGACATCACTGATGACATCTCAAATGACATCACTGATGACATCATCCAGGGAATGTGTGTTTTTCTGAAAATTAAATATGTTTTATATATGTATATCTCAAGGTCAATGGAAGAATAAATGGGTATATAAGTGTCTAAATGGATGCTGTTTTTTTGGAAAATTTTTTGTGTAACTGACTGATTAAGTGTATCATAGTGAATACATGGCTTACTGAGTAATGTTTAAATGTGTAAATATCTGTATCAGTCTCTCACTTTGTGTATAAGTGGCTGCATGGGTTGGTGAGTAGCTTCATGGGTATCTATATAGGTTATTAGTTGTTTTTTTAAGTATCAGTCTGAGTGTCTGTATGGTTCGGTGGGGGGTATTATGTAGTGCATAGGTGCATGAATGAGTGATTCACTCTTTGTATGTGTTGAAGACAACATGTGTGCAGGACTGTATGGGTGGATGAGTGTGTGTATGGGTGTGTTAGTGAGTAAATGACTGTCTCAATAGTGTCTTTATGAGTAACTACATATGTTTTAAACTAGTATATGTGACTATTGGTGTATAAAAGTGAGTATATGTGAGAGTGAGAGATTGGAAGAGTTCCTGTATGAATAAGTATGTGTTTCTATAAGTGATTGTTTAAAAGACTAAGTATGTGTAAGTTTCCGTAGAAGTAAGTGTGGTGGTGTGTGTATAACTGTATATGCAAGTAAATGGATGTTTGATTCTTTATTAGCATGAGTGACTATGTGTGTGAGTAACTCTATGGATGAGTGGCATTGTGTAACAGGATGTATAGGTGTATGAGTACATATGATGAGTGAGTACATGTATGAGTGACTGTATAGGACTGTTGGTGAATGAGTGGATGTGTATGTGGAGCTTAGAATTACTGAATAGGTTGTTGTAACTGATATTGGTATGTCCATTGTTTTGAAAATTTTAGTTTCTATTTTTGAATGTGTGTATCAAAGGTTATATTAGGGGAAGAGGAGGTCTGCCACTCTATCACAAGGATGATGTCATCAGTGATGTCATCAGTGATGTCATTTGAGATGTCATGAGTGATGTCATGAGTGATGTCAGTGACCATGTCATGAGTGATGTAATATGTGACGTCATCAGTAGTGCATTGCGGGCGCGCGAGTTATAGTTAGCTGAACTAACTATAACGGGGGAATTTCATTGGTTTTTTACGAGTGAAATGTCCAGCTAACTATAACATGTGTGAAACCTTTGTTTTTTTCATTGAATTTCTAAGGTTTTTTAAATGCTAATTCCTAACTATAACGTGTGTGAAACCCATGGTTTTTTCAGTGAATTTGCAAGGTTTTTTAAATGCTAATTCGTAACTATAACGTGTGTGAAACCCATGGTTTTTTCAGTGAATTTGCAAGGTTTTTTTAAATGCTAATTTTTTTTTTTAATTTTTGTTATTTATTTATTTTTCAATTTTTTTAACATATTTTTATTTTAATTTTCTCTCCTTTTTTAAAGACTATGGTTACATTTTAAAAATTCTACAATATGTTTTTTTTTACCATTTTTTTAAAATAAACAGGTAAGATTTATTAGTATAACATATTGTTTTTTTTTCCCTTTTTTTTTTTTTTTTTTTTTTTTTATCGTGCGCGTACGGTAAGCGCACGTGTTGCTTTCATTACGTTAGATTTCTACGCTGTTTGCGTTCATTTACGCAATTTGCGTAGACGTACGTCACGCGTGTGCAGCGCGTAACGCGTACGCTGCACGCGCTTGTTACGCGGAAGTGAAGGGGCGTGCCTGTTTTGCGCATGCGCGCGAGCGCGTGTCTTTTTTACGCGCATGCGTACTTTTACCGTAAGCGCACCGTAAGCGTAACGTACGCGCACGGTGGGTCATGTGACCATGAAACACAACTTTTGATTGGTTGAAACTACTTTCAGTTCTAGAACTCTCCTACACCACACCCATTCCCCTCATTTCTGCTTGTGATCCCTTAGGAGAAGGAGCTGAGTTGCCTTTGTGATACGATGGCAGAACAGCAGAACTCTTCTGAGAGTGAGGCTAGCAGCACTACCTTGAGGCAGAGAAGGAGGAAACAAAAGAGCTCTTTCATATGGGAGTATTTTTCTTTTCCAGAGGACAAGAAAAAGGTAAATGCACCCTTAGTGACTTGTAAGCTTTGTGGCCGTGTACTTTCAAGAGGGAATCCCAACAAGAAGTATTCCTTCGGGAATCACACCATGTTGAGACACCTTCAAGATGTACACGGTAGGACATTTGCTCGACATACTGAAGGTAACCCTTCAGTAAGTCAACCAAGCACATCCACAGCAGCTCAGCCTGGTCCATCATCTGCAGTGCCGAGTCCATCTTCGGCAGGTCAGCTGAGCCCTTCATCTGTGGGGGGAGCATCTCCTTTTTCTCGTCCTCTGGAAATCAACCATCGGTTTTCGAGGGTTTTAGTTCGATGCGCCACTTGTCACGATCTAATTTGTCATAGGGAGACCAGTGTTGCCCTAGTGAACAATTTAATAGATCAGCACATTTGTCGTAGAGACTAATATTCCCACTCTTTCTTTCCTCTGTCCCTGCATGAACACAACGGCTCTTTTAAGAGCCAACCTTACCTTTTAACTTTTTTTTATATATTTTTTTAACCGTACACGTACGGTACGCGTTTTTAATTTAAAAAAAAAAAAAAAAAAACACTAAAAATCAATTATCACATTACAAGGTCCTTGAGAGACTACTATGAAAAACTGAAAATTTGATTGTGGAGAAGTGGAAAAAAGGGACCATGAAATTTTTGACTTACCATACCCACTCAAAAAATTATTTATTAATTTAATTTTAATTTTAATTGCTTTAAAAATGGTTCAAGTTTTCGAAAATGTTCTATCTCAATCTGAAAAAAAAGAAAAAAGTATTAATATTTAATAAAACATTTTATAATACAGTACACATATTTACATATTTTCAAAAAAAAAAATGTGCCTTTTTTTTGCTGTTTTCAGAATACATTGCATTTCACTATAAATTGTGAAAGCAATTGCATTCATCATTTAACAGCGGGCAAAAAAAAAAAAACAATCTCAAAGATTGTTTTAAAAAAGCCCAGAATGTCTTTTTGCATAAACATAACTTTATAGAAATGCATAATATTCTTAAAAAATATCATCAAATATCAATACTTATTTGTTTAAAATACCGTCTGACAATTTTGTTTCAGAAGTATAATCCCAAAAATATTATATCTCAAATAACTCCACAATACATGTGGTTCCATTTCCTTTAGGCCAAATAGTAATTTTAAAATTCTTTTTTGATTATTTTTCAATGTTAATCCAATAAAATTCAAAAATTTAAATTGTACAGATCTCACCGATTGTCTGTAACATTTTGGTTTCCGAAAGATTAATTAATAATTAAATAAGTCCACAATAGAATTGTTTACCTTTCCTCATGGCCAAATAGTAATTTTAAAAATCTTTTTTGAATAAATTTCCAATGGCAATCCAATAACATTCCAAAATTTAAATTGTGCAGATGTTACCGATTTTGTCTAAATTTTTGGTTTTCCAAAGTTTCATTAAAAATTTAAAAAGTCCACATTACAATTGGTTACCTTTCCATTAGGCCAAATGATAATTTGTAAAATCATTTTTTATGAAAATTCCAATGGTAATCCAATAAAATGGTAAAATTGTTTTGTACAGATCTTGCCAAGTCTCTCTAAAATTTTGGTTTCAGGAAGATTAGATAGGAATTTGCTAAATCAAAAGGCAAACGTTGCTTGAAAATCAATTTTGAATCATTACACAGTGTCCAGCCCTTTTCACATTTAAGATAAACTGTGTAATGTCCAGAAGTAACAGTAGGTCCTTCATGGAAAATTATTGCAACTGTTACAAAAGTTTTTCCTGAAATTGATAATTGCTGTCCTGTAAACTTCTTTATTAAAGTATCTAATTTTGAACCATCAGCTTTACATCGTTGCATCATTAAAATTACATACTGTCCGTATTCCTTTAAAATTAACGTTGAAAACATTTCAGATTTACACTCACTGCATTCCATGCTATGATTAGCATCTTTAACTAATTTAGCAAAAGTGACTGTTTTACTTTCTGGCAATGTTAAATAAATAAACCTTTCAGAATCAACATTAGAGCCACATATATTGTAACAGTGTTCACAACTATGTTCCCATTTATAAGAGAGACCAAACAAATTTTCAATGGGAACCCCTTCTTCTTCCAGTACCTGAAGAAAAAACATCAAGAATTCCTGTGCGTCTTGCTGTACATTTTGAGAAAACTGTGTTCGTCCTGAACATACATCTAAAAGTTTTCTAATTTCAGTAGCACTTTCTATTTGAGTTTTATCATTACTCAGCTTTTGAAAAAGGAGACTCAACTCAGAACAGAATCTTTTTCCCTGATTTACTTTTATCTGCTCTTGCACACTTTCCAGATAAAATGCAACATTCAGCACTACATTAGCGTAGCAGTTGACACCAGAGCTATTTTCAAAATGACATCCTACAACCTCTTGTTCGTTTTCCTTTTTCTTTTTGCTTGCAATTACATCACTCCTCTTTTTTTCCTCCTCTCTACATCTTCATTACAGATATTCTCATTTCTCCTTTTACGAGAAACTACACGTTTCTCCAACACAGGATACTGACCTAAATGAGGAGCATAGGTTCTTCTTAATCTATTATATTCCTTTACACAATTTGTATCAGCACTAACTTTTGAGTCATCAAAGTCTATCATGAATAAACCAGATAATGTTTTCACTCGTGACAAAGCTACATAAGCCATACCTTCTTTGAACACAGTTGAACCAATGTTCACAAAAGCACAATCTACAGTCAATCCTTGAGACTTGTGAATAGTTACAGCATATGCTAGAGAAAACGGAAACTGCTTCCTACGTACATATAAGTCTTTCACAAGCATGAAACGAACTGAACAACGACAAATGTCTTTAACTTCTTCTATCTGATCAAATTTTATTTTTAAACATTCAATTCCATCTTTTTTCTGATAGTTAATAAAACCCACAACTCTTCCCATAGCTCCATTAACTAAACCCTTTTCAACATCCAAATTTCTCCTTAAAAATACTCTACAGTTCATGCAAACATATAGATTTTTTTCTAATCCAGCTGTTTTGGAAATGTTCTTCTCTAGTGAATCCAATTTATTTTTCAGTGTGCCTGTTAATGTGATAGTAATTCTTCCATCCTCAATTTTGTCCACTGCTTCCAATTTCCTGATATCTTCCTTTTCCAATTTTAAAAGCTCCTCATTGAATATTGAGCATTCACGTAGAGTTGGCATTAAGCAGATGACACTTTTCTTTTCTGCAATGTTCTTGTATATCTTCTCTGCAACTATTTCTTCATTTGGAACTAAATTATGTAGCAGCCGACTCTGTAATGCTTTTTTGCCAACTTCTGTGAGTAGTCCAATCCTGATATCTTTCAGAATACTTACATATTCTTCATCGTTTGCTTGCCTCATATTAGTAGTAAGTTCCTTGTACTCAAAGAAGGACCAAATATTTGCATTACCGATGCTTCCCAATGACTTCTTTGTGTCTTCATGTGTCACAGTATTAAACACTGGTTGTCCTTTAACTGGAGTAAGTTGTAGAAGATCCCCAAAAACTATGACATGTTTTCCACCAAATAACACGTCATAGTCTGTCCTTAGAATTTGCTGCATTCTTAAATGCACAAAGGCAAGCATTAAGTTTGATACCATGCTCACCTCATCAATAATGAGAACTTGCATCTTCTTCAATACTCTTGAAACTTCCAAGCATGCTTCTCCAGTTAGCTTGTTGTATTGTATTTTGTTCTCATGCTCCACTGGTAACATTAGCAAACGATGTAAGGTGATTCCTTTTATGTTATATGCTGCTAACCCAGTTGGAGCAGTAACCACACAAGACAAAGTAGAATCTGTTTTTTGCTGTAGGTAGCTTCTGATGACTTTTATTAGGAAACTTTTTCCAGTTCCAGCTTGTCCGCTTACATACATCCTGATTGGATGAAATGATGTGCATGAGCACTCTTTTTTTTCATGTAGAAATCCGTGATCAATTTTGTTTCTGATCTCTTCATAAATTTGTTGCTGCTCTTCGTTCAGTTGTCTTTCCAAATTTTGTAAGTCTATAAATTCTTCTTGAGCTTGATTCATAGCCGTTTCCACTTCATTCATGGCTATTGATGCTTCATTTTCAACGATTGGTTGTCCTAGGGGATCTTGACTGAGTGTTCCTGAACTTTGGCTGTCCTGAGAACTATCTCTAGCTACTTCTGCTGCAATTGTAGTTTCCTGTTCAATTTCTTCATTTAACATTTGCAGATAAGTTGTGAATGTATTGCATTGTATGCTGTCTTTGCAAGCATTAAATGAATCTTCATAGCTTTGAAATTCTCCCAGTAGTTCATCCTCTGAACGCCATGGTTTAAACAGCTGTAAAAGAGCCAAGTAGTAAAATTCCTTTTTGTCAGTAGTGTCGCAACTCAACTTCCGGTGATTTATCAAACTTCCTTTTGTTTGCTTCACCAAACATCCTTCCTCACCAATGACTTTATATTTTCCATTTTTGATGTCTTCTGCGGCTTTCCGTGAATAAATGTAGCTCTGCAGCACTTCATAGAGACACATGTTCTCCAGATGTTGACTTCTCTTGGGATAATATGTGTCCAACATGTTTGATTTCAAAATAGCTGTACTTTCTGGGTCATTCTCGGCCAAATATTCAATTTCTCCAACAGATTTTAGTACCCGATTTCTCATTGCTGCAAGGCCTAAACTTGCCCAAATTATTCTTCTTGATTTCGAGTAGAGACTTGCAGAAGATAACCTATCTGAACATTCGTAGGATCCAATTTCTCGATGCGATAACATCTTTAAACTGAAACTGTACAGCTTCTTACTGACAGTCTTCTCGTGAGAAATCTCTTCCCACATTTCTTTCAATTCAGTTTTTTCAGATTTAGTAATGTAAGACGTTACATATCGAGCAACAGCAATGGAATTGTCAGCTACATACTGTATATCCATGTTAGCATTCCACATGGATAAAATGACTGGGTTGTAGTCATTTATATTTTTTGATTCTTCTTTTCTTTTTAGGTTGTAGGTATTCTTAGGTGATTTTCTTGTGATAGTATGTCTCACAGATGACATAAAACTGTTTACTCTTCCATTTGAAAGAACAGGTCTAGGAAATCCAAATCGACATTTAGTGTAGTATTTATCTTTGCTCTTGTATTTCCGTCGACAGTATTTTCCACACCGATGACTTTGGAAACGTAAAACTTGCTCCTTTAACTTTTTCTCTTCTGTGCTTTTTGGTATAGCACATGTTGCATATTCTTCAATGTAAGATAACACTGCTTCATCAGTATCTGTTCCAAACTTTGGGGCATCCTTGATCCACAACAGCATATGAATATGAGGAGCACCTCTTGCCTGGTACTCTTTTCTCCAAAAGAAATCCACTACTTCTCCTAGAGGTGGATTTTTTTTATTGCAGATGAAGGACATCATAGCCTCAAATCTATGATTGAAATATCTGCAAACATTAACCGGATCCAATGAGCACAGTTCTCCTGCTGTCTTGTATTCGATGTTTTTAATGTTTGAATTTGCCTCTCGTAGAAAATCCAGTAAATCATCCCAAGCGTACTCAGCACAGCTTAGGGTAAGTAACCATGTTGGTGTTCCTAAATTTCGTAACATGCATTTTAATTCACCATGGCGTCGGTACCAATATTCATTTGTCCCACGCTGACAAGCCATCAGATTGATCAGTTGTGTTTCCAAATGATCATCTCGGTGCTGCACTTTCTCCATAAAATCCTTAGCAGACACATTTTGTAAATGTACTCCACTTTTTAAAATGTGATTTACTGCATAAGATAGTGCAGACAAGTCGCTTTCAAATAAAAGATGGAACAAATAAGGAATACTTTGTCGAAATCTGGGATCTTCAGCATATAGTCTTGTAGTCCGATACTCAGAAGCTGGAATCTGTTCTGGACGTTCATCGTATCGTCCTCCTTTTCCTTTAGGAAACAGCTGGGGAAAACATCGAGCTTCCAAGCTCTCTTCCCATACACTCACGGGAGTTCCTTTTGCTTTCTTCATCTGAAACAGATCAATATTGTCTCCCATAACTTCTTTTGAATGAAGAGGATGTATGCTAAAATGTTCATAAATTTCTTCTTCCTTTGACTTGTCCACTTTTTCAATTTGTCCAGTTGGTGTTTCTGTGTCTTCTTGTAAATCTTCTTCTTCTTCTTCTATATTAATTTTTTCATACCATTTGTTATTCCTTTTCAAATACAAATTTGCTTTTTGTACTTTCCGTACATCTACCAGCTCCTGCCAAATCTTCTTATTCTTTGTAGGTACACCATTAACCAGAATAACTAATGGTTCAGTTTCCAAAGTATCTGCATCAATAGTTTCCATATTTTTTTTCAAATCCAAGGGTAAATACACCACTCTACCTTTTAAACCTCTCAGTAAATCTGAAGGAGGTAATTTACCAGTTTTGGGCTCCATGCGTACTATGGTCTGGAACGGATGAACACATTGAATAAGTATAGACTCATATGTATTTAATTCAGAAAGTTCAGCAGGAATAGCATCCAATTCTAAATTATTATGTACAGCTCTGGTCGGCATTCTATTTTCCTCTAAATTGTTGTAACAGTATTTACAAATACGCTGATCTTCACCCAATTCAAAACAATTTTCAAGAAATATATATGTGGCAAAATCCTTCCACTTATAATTATCTTCATTTTCACTCTTTCTGTAGAGATCAACATTCCTGGTTTGTTTTCTATAATGAGTTCTGCGGCAACAAATACAAGTAATATTTGGTCTTTCATTAGAGATTATTGCAAATTTTGTTATGTGATCATTAAATGTCTTACTTACAGAGGGTTCTACATTCTCTTCCACTTCTTCCTCATTTACTGTGTCCTTTTCTGCACTGTTTTGTTCAGGACCAAAGTAACAAAACTGAATTTCATCAACAACCTTCTCTACATCTGATACCGATCCACGGAACAGAGCCCTATTCAATTCATCTAACTTTATTGCTGGACTTTTAGCAAAATACAACCGTCTCACAAACTTTCTCATTTCAGTATGATGAACAGCCAGCATCCTAAAATGATGGAAAACACTATTACACACTTTTCTAGATAGACAAGCCAGAGAATGACCCTGCAAACCAGTATTCTCTCTCACTCTGCATGGATCTAGACTTTGAAGCACCTTAATCTTCTGTTTTACACTTTTTTTTACTATATTCTCTTAGAAACTCACGAAATTTATCAATAGATTCCTGACGCACAGTGCAAATACTACTACAATTCCAAGTGTACACTGGGGCTTTAGGACGTCTCCCCATAGCCTCATCCGCCATCACTTGTACCTCATCTCTTGGAACCATTATCTCCTTCTCCATTATGCAACCATTTTTCACTTCATAAGCACGGCCTCTGGTGTCAACTGCATGCAGCAAACTATTACTTTGAAAATAGCTCTCTTCATTAAAAAAAGGTTCACTACTTGAACTATGCATCCATTTTCCTAAAAACACTTTACAAAAGTTTGTTCTGTTCACTACTCTTTTCCTTTTGCTTTGTGATTTCAGTACATTAACCATTTTATCTAATGTACGCATCCTATTCAAAATTAAAATGAATAGTTTCCTTTTTAATTCTAATGCCTTTGCTGCAATGGCTTCAATTTCTTTTTTTCTCTTGTAATATTTTGCCTTTTGCTTATATTTCTTCACATTCTTTATCAAATTGGACATAACTCTTCTCTGAAACATTTTTCTACGTATCTCTTTAAACGCTATTTTTCTGTTTAAGTTAATCTTTATTGTTGCAGAAGGTATATTTGCATTAACTAAATTCTCAATTTTTTCCTGTTTTTTTCTATTGAAAACATTCTTTCCAGTACAGACATTTTGTACATTTTCCCTTTTTTTGAAGATGTTCTTTAAAAAATCTTTTCTCTGCTTACCAGAAGATTTTTTTCTTTTTCCAACATGAGCATCTCCAACTAACTTAGGTCCTCCAGTTGTCTTCAAATATAGGTTTTTTTTGTGGTCTTTCTTTAGTCTGGATTTTGTAGGCATCTTAAATTTTGTTCACTGCTCTTCAGCAATACCTGAAAAAAACTAAAAAAAAAATCCTTTATTTTATTTAAATATATTACTACATTTTTTTATGATCTTTTGAAATCTTAAAATACTATAAACCCCTTTCATATAAATGAAAATCACAATAACACCTTCACAAATTAAATATCTAAAAACAATTCTTGTGTGCACACAGAGTCATGCTTTGAAATTAGGCCGAAAACGAAATTTCTTTGCCAATTGCAAAGCATACTTTCTACTACTTTTTTGGCAAGTGATAAGTACTTTTACAGTCTGACACATTTTGAATCCACTTTTCAGATTCTGAAAACAGCACATGTCCAAACAGCTTTTTCAGACCAGCACCATGTGTCACCTGGGTGACTGACTACACTCCAGCAAGGGCAACCAGCCTTAGTGATGCTGAATGTATTTGCATTACTGATTAAAACCTCAAACCCCACTCGATTGTGAATACTGTGCATGTTTCCACAGGATAAACAGCTGGTGTGTGCTAAGAGTTTGCTTCTGCACAAAAAAAATAGGTCCCCCTTTCCATCTAATGCAAATGTAAAATCACCACAGCAATACGCAATAAATCTCTGCCTGTAATTCCTCTTTGTACACAGAGTCATGTTTACATATTAGTCAGAATTCGCAATTTCTTTGCCAATTTGAAAGCACACTTACTACTCTTTTTTTTGGCAAGTGATAAACACTTTTACAGTCTGACACATTATGAATCCACTTTTCAGATTCTTAAAAAAGCACATGTCCAAACAACATTTTCAGACCAGCAACATGTGTAACCTGGGTGACTGACTACACTCCAGCAAGGGCAACCAGCGTTAGTGATGCTGAATATATTTGCATTACTAAGTGCAACCTCAAACCCCACTCGGATGTGAATACTGTGCATGATTCCACAGGATAAGCAGCTGGGTGTGTGCTAAGAGTCTGCTTCTGCATAAAAAATAGCTCCCCCTTTCCATCTATTGCAAATGTAAAATCACCAGAGCAATACCAAACACCTTTCTGAGACCAGCAACATGTGTAACCTGGGTGACTGACTACACTCCAGCAAGGGCAACCAGCCTTACTGATGCTGAATGTATTTGCATTACTGACTGAAACCTCAAACCCCACTCGGTTGTCATTACTATGCATGATTCCACAGGATAAGCAGCTGGCTGTGTGCTAAGAGTCTGCTTCTGCACAAAAAAATGGCTCCCCCTTTACATCTAATGCAAATGTAAATTCACCAGAGCAATACGCAATAAATCTCTGCCTGTAATTCCTATTTGCACACAGAGTCATGTTTTCATATTAGTCACAAAACGAAATTTCTTTGCCAATTTCAAAGCACACTTACTACTCTTTTTTTTAGCAAATGATAAGTACTTTTACAGTCTGACACATTTTGAATCCACTTTTCAGATTCTTAAAAAAGCACATGTCCAAACTGCTTTCTGAGACCAGCAACATGTGTAACCTGGGTGACTGACTACACTCCAACAAGGGCAACCAGCCTTAGTGATGCTGAATGTATTTGCATTACTGACTGAAACCTCAAATCCCACTCGGTTGTCATTACTGTGCACGATTCCACAGGATAAGCAGCTGAGTGTGTGCTAAGAGTCTGCTTCTGCACAAAAAAATACCTCCCACTTTCCATCTAATGGAAATGTAAAATCACCAGAGCAATATGCAATAAATCTATGCCTGTAATTCCTATTTACACACAGAGTCATGTTTTCACATTAGTCACAAAACGAAATTTCTTTGCCAATTTGAAAGCACACTTACTACTCTTTTTTTTGGCAAGTGATAAACACTTTTACAGACTGACACATTATGAATCCACTTTTCAGATTCTGAAAACAGCACATGTCCAAACAGCTTTTTGAGACCAGCAACATGTGTAACCTGGGTGACTGACTACACTCCAGCAAGGGCAACCAGCCTTAGTGATGCTGAATGTATTTGCATTACTGACTGAAACCTCAAACCCCACTCGGTTGTGAATACTATGCATGATTCCACAGGATAAACAGCTGGCTGTGTGCTAAGAGTCTGCTTCTGCATACAAAAAAAATGGCTCCCCCTTTACATCTAATGCAAATGTAAAA
Organism: Triturus cristatus; assembly: GCF_964204655.1. Lineage (NCBI taxonomy): Eukaryota > Metazoa > Chordata > Amphibia > Caudata > Salamandridae > Triturus > Triturus cristatus. Next base: position 888,789,484 of record NC_140594.1, read on the forward strand.
TCACCAGAGCAATACCAAACAGCTTTCTGAGACCAACAACATGTTTAACCTGGGTGACTGACTACACTCCAGCAAGGGCAAGCAGCCTTAGTGATGCTGAATGTATTTGCATTACTGACTGCAACCTCAAACCCCACTCGGTTGTGAATACTATGCATGATTCCACAGGATAAGCAGCTGGGTGTGTGCTAAGAGTCTGTTTCTGCATAAAAAAATAGCTCCCCCTTTCCATCTATTGCAAATGTAAAATCACCAGAGCTATACCAAACACCTTTCTGAGACCAGCAACATGTGTAACCTGGGTGACTGACTACACTCCAGCAAGGGCAACCAGCCTTAGTGATGCTGAATATATTTGCATTACTGACTAAAACCTCAAACCCCACTCGGTTGTCATTACTATGCATGATTCCACAGGATAAGCAGCTGGCTGTGTGCTAAGAGTCTGCTTTTGCACAAAAAAATGGCTCCCCCTTTACATTTAATGCAAATGTAAATTCACCAGAGCAATACGCAATAAATCTCTGCCTGTAATTCCTATTTGCACACAGAGTCATGTTTTCATATTAGTCACAAAACGAAATTTATTTGCCAATTTGAAAGCACACTTACTACTCTTTTTTTTGGCAAGTGATAAACACTTTTACAGACTGACACATGTTGAATCCACTTTTCAGATTCTTAAAAAAGCACATGTCCAAACTGCTTTTTGAAACCAGCAACATGTGTAACCTGGGTGACTGACTACACTCCAGCAAGGGCAACCAGCCTTACTGATGCTGAATGTATTTGCATTACTGAGTGCTACCTCAAACCCTTAAAGTATTCCTTATTTTTACCAGTACACCTTAATTTATCGTGAAAACATAGTCCATATTATTTTACATGTTCCTCACATTTAAATTTCTCCCAAAACAGAAAATAATAAACACAACTTCAACAAAAGGAATTCCAATTCTATTATTCATTTCTTAATTTACCATATACATCCCCTCTCAAACTCTAAACTCACCTTTAAAATTAGTTAGTTGTGAAAGAAATGTGGCACTCAAACAGCAGATTATCAGAGCCAGGATCTCTGTTCTTTACACCTCTCTCCTCTCAGCAGAACCAGATAATGGCAAACTTTCCCTCTCTTTTTCCACACATATACATGTTAATTTCAAATCTCAGTGCTTCCCCCTTTTTTTAAATGTAATCACACATTTCTATTGGTTGAAAACCAACCCTTTTCCAAAAGTACCCTTCCCCCAACTTGACTTCTGCCTAGTACCCTTCCCCCAACTTGACTTCTGCCTGCTACCATAGCAACAGCTCATGGAACACTGCTGTGTGGAGTTAGGTCAGAAGTTCGCCACACAATGTTTCATTTCCAAAGAGCAGGAGTGCTTGACTTTTCAAACCTAACAGCAAATCCATAGTACTGTTCTTTGGTAACACATTTTTCTGTACCAATACAAAACATGCTTCTATAAATTTACACATACAGCCTAGTTTTTATTCTAGAATGGTATGAAACAGCCAATCAGTTCTTTTTTTTATAAAACAAATATGTATGCCTCCATTTCCAAACTGTCTTTCATTTCTTTTTACCATTCTACTCAATTACACCTCCTGAGTGCATCCAGTTCTCCTTTGAAAATGTTCACAGTGTGGATTGTAGGGCACAGCTATGTCTTCTGGAGTGAAAAGTATGCAGAGAAAACAGATATGGTGAGAGACCTTGCTTTGCCAAATGTAGACATTAAATGGATTGGTCAGAGAGGGTTAAAGTGGCACCAATTGATGCCATTGGTGAAATCCTTCATGCAAATCCAACACCCTGACCTCATAATAGTGCACTGTGGTGGCAATGACCTAGGCACTTTGACTGGGGTAGGTCTGGAAATGCTTATGAAGGAGACCTTTGCACAACTGTTTTCACTTTTCCCTAAAACTGCCTTTGTGTTTTCTAACATATGCCAAAGGCAAAAATGGAACTGGTCCAATCATTTTTGTCCGCAGATTGACAAAGCAAGAAAGCACGTCAACAAATCTGTTTCTGCTTTCCTCCGTGACTATGGTATGGGTTCCATTTACCACAACAACTTGCGTTACGACATGCAAGACATTTATAGAGGAGATGGTGTACACTTCACTGATGAAGGGAACAGAGTCTTCCTCTTGAACCTTAGACTCTGCATCGGTACTTACTTGTAGGTACCAATAAAAAATCACTTCATAAACACAACGGCTCTTTTTAGAGCCCCCTAACATCTAAACACTTAAATCTGCATTTCATTTCTTTTTTTATTTTTTTTTTCACCGTACGCGTACGGTAAGCTTACCGTACGCGTACCCCGCGATTTTTTTAAAAATCAATAAATGTTTTCTTTGTACTTTTCTGTCCTTCTATGACCCCCTTACAAATGTTAGGGGGTCTGTAACTCTCTTCCTTGCCCCCTTTTCAAGTTATCACCCTTTTTTTTCTGAGTGAAATACACAAAATGGCGGCCGCCGCTTCCTGGTTTCGACCGATTCGAATGTTTACTAAGATCTAACAGTCAATCAGAATCGCGCTCGCGCACGTCACCGTACGCGTACGGTAAGCGCACCGTAAGCGCACCGTAAGCTGGCTCAGATATATATATTGATTTAAAGGCTATTTTCTCAGAATCTACTGAACAGATTTACACCAAACCTACAAAAGGCACTTCCTTGACCTGAGGACTACCTCTCTGCCAAATTTCAAGTAATTATGTTCAGACGTTCGGGCTGTAGCTGTGTCTAAAGGTCCTATGGAAAAATGCATGGGAAAAACGTGTTTTGGGACCCCCCTTTTATCTCAGCCCCCGCTTGACGAATCCCCCCGAGACTTTCAGGGTAGGAGCGGAGCGTAGCGCCCCACCTATTTTGAAAAATTTGCGAGGATTCGTCGACCGGCGCAAAAGTTATTCAAAATAGAATGTTGCAGATTTCCTATGGAAACGTGGTCCTAACTATAACTACCTACTGGCGACTGCCAGTAGGTAATATATATATATATGTATATATATGGTTCACTGACAAAATATTGCCTCTGGAAATATCGCCATTTTAAAATATCGTGACAAATATCATTGTCAAAAATATCGTCATCCTACATGTATGACGTAAATGACATAAATATAGATTTAAAAATATTGTTGTCATTAATATTGTTGTACAAAATAACGTTTTCTAAAATATATTTAATATTAAATATATTATAAAGTAATGCAAATATATTACAAATTAAGCAGATTTAATTACTTTAAAAAAAATATGGGTTGGATTATGGAGAGGTAAAATGTTCTATTCCTACTCCAGCCGGTGCAACAGTAGGGAAAGAGTTGGATTGTGGAGGGGTAAAATGTACAATTCCCACTCCAGCCAGTGCAACAGTAGGGAAAGTGTTGGATTGTGGAGGGGTACATTTATTATTCCCACTCCAGTGTATGCAACAGTAGGGAAAGTGTTCGATTGCGGATGGGTAAAATTAACTATTCCCATTCCAGTCAGAGCAACCCCTATACCCTTACAAAACCAACAGCCCACACCTAAAACTTAACCTTTAAAAAAAAAGAAAATTAGCATGATTCATTTTCAGTTATATAATTAATATTAATTTAAAAATATATATTAATTAATGAAAATCTATTTACTTCCCAATCTATACCCTATAAAACCGACAACCTGCACTTAAAAGTGAACATAAAAAAAACTAATTACACACTTAACATAATTAATTACCAATTAAATAATTATTATTAACTAAACAGAAATTAATTCATTACAATTAATTTACTTCCCACTCTATACCCATACAAAACCCACAAACCACAACTGAAACTTCAGTTTTAAAAAAAGGCAATTGCACAATTAACATAAATATGTATCTATTAAGTAATCAATATTAATAACAAAATAAAAAAATAATTATAATTAATTTACTTCCCACCCTATACCCCTACAAAACCCACAACAAGCACCTAAAATTGAACATAAATAAACGAATTGCACAGTTACTAGAATTAACTGTCAATTAAATATTGAATGTTAAAATAATATTGATTAATTAATGATAATTTCTTGACTTCCCACCAAATACCCCAACAAAACCCACAACCTGCACCTCATATTTAACATAAAACATTTTTTTTTACAATTAACATAATCATTCATTCAAAAATCTTTATTTCGATCAATAAGATCATAAAAGATATGCATAACAGTAAGATTATTAAAAGCCGTAGAACATGAATTGCGATGCATTACATTGGTAGTTTGTCTATTAAAATCAAGTAAAAGTACAATTCAGTTAAAAAATCACCAGTACGATAAATAGTAAAACTTTAAGGCAAAACTGCGACCTAGTTCATGTAACGGGTACGAGTGTGCCACATCGCTGTTAAAAATTTGGCTACCGCAAACACAGTTGAAGGTGATACATCGGTCTTTAGTACTCTATAGGCTGTGTAACACTGTCTGAACCCTAGGTTTTTAAGCAGGGGAACAAGCCAATACTTTCTAGATTTGCTATAAGCAGTACAAAAGAATATCACATGGATTTCGCTTTCCAGGCGATCTAAACATACAGGGCATTGCTTGGTAGACGGGGGCTGGGACCACGTACTGGTGAATGACCTGAGGGGGAGAGTGCCATATCTCCACTGTAAGAATAGTTTTCTAGTCATAACATGGCTGATTCGGTCCAGCACAAGTTCCAGGTGATATGAATCTTTAAATTGGATAAAAGAATTGGTTAAGGAACCCAACTTTGTGCTTCCTAATATGGAAGTTAGTTTAAAATCATAATATTCTTTTGATAAAACTTTACGTGGTACATTTCTGCAAGAATTTACAGGATCTAACCATAATTCCGGCCTTCCTAAGCTCTAGCACATTCGTTTGATATATTTTAACCAGGGAATGTTTGTTATCTTTGGTAAGAGTAAGATCTCCTGTAACTCCATCCTGTAGCTCGAGAGCTCCGGTGTGCTCCAAATTCGTCGCCAGAAATTTAGTGGCTTTAAACCCAATTCTTCTTCAATTGATCTAAGACCGAGGTCTAGTCTCAAAGGGAGAAGCGGGGTAGTTGGAGGTAAAGCCACCAGCTGTCTGATGAATTTGTTTTCAGTGGTGTTGAGATTTTGGGCCGGTAAATGTCCCCACATTTCCCCCCCATAGGTAACTGCACCCCTGGCCTGCATGCTATAAATTTGGAGGGCTGGGCCAATGGGTTTGTAGGTCGACCTGTTTGGTAACCTGCAAATACCACCCGTTAGCTGTACCAGTTTAATATTGGCCTTTGTCCGATGTGTATCCCAGGTCATATTTTGGTTGATAGTCACCCCTAGATACTCAAATGTGAAAACCCTCTCTAGTCTCATTGTGCCTATAGTGGGGTTGGGGTGTGTTGATGGCGGGGGGGTTAAGAATCATGTATTTTGTTTTCAGGGCATTGATCTCCAACCCCCGCTCTGCCCAGAATAACGAGAAACCATCCAGAACGCGTTGTATTACCATTGGGGATTTTGACAGCAGCAGGGTGTCGTCCGCAAACATAATGGCAGGCACCCTACTGCCGCCAAGCTTTGGAGCGTCAATGTCCCCCATTTTAACCAAGTGGGCGATTACCCCATTGACAAAGAGGCAGAAGAGGGTAGGTGCAAGCACACAGCCCTGCCTCACCCCCCTGTCAACGGGGAATCTTTCTGAAAGGGTCCCATTCCTGCCACACCTGACCCGCGCAAAGTTATTTTGATGTAACCTTATCAGGATATTCAAAATGTCTGCAGGGATGCCCAAGTCCGCCAACAATGACCATAATCTGGCTCTTGGTACCAGATCGAAGGCGGCACGCAAGTCTACTAAGACCGTGTATAAGCTTCCACCCTCGATTATTGCAGTTTTCCAGAACAAGAGGTTCAAACGGAAGATCTGGTCCGTTGTTGAAACTCTCCTGAATCCCACCTGGAAGGGGCTCAGGATGGAAGATTCTTCCATCCAAGTTTGAAGACGGTCTAATATCAGCCTCCCAAATCGTTTCTGTGAAACATCAATGAGGCTGATGGGCCTGTAGTTGGCTGGGAGCAGAGGCGATCCCTTCTTATATATAGGGACAATCTCTGCGCCCAGCCAAGTACAGGGCACCTCCATGCCCCTCAAGACTGCATTAAAAATCACCAGCAAATATGGGGCCCACACATCTGGTTCTTGTTTAAATAGGTCTCCTGGGAGCCCATCCAAGCCAGGCGCTTTACCTGCTGCAGGGGTCCCCCTCATGTTGCCTATGGATTTTAGGCGATGCTTGTGATGGGATTCTATCTAAATCCTTATAAAGGGACTGAAAGTGATCCTGCCAGATTTTGGCTGAAATATTGGGCTCAATAGCCGAAGCGAGCTCCTCGGACCCTGTATTTACTACTCTCCAGAATTTACGAGAGTCCCTGGCAGCTAAGCTGGTGGTGAGATTCTCCCATTTTTCATAGTCCCAGTCAATCTTAGCATGGATAATCAGCCTCTTATGTTCCCTTCTACAAGCCTGAATCACCAATCTGTTTTTACCCTCCTTTATCGAAGTCAGCAAGTCTGATTTAGCCTTTCGGCATGCAGCGTTATACCAGCTAGTCCATTTCGCCCTACTGGCTCCTATCTTTCCAATAGAAAAGAGAACGTCGGTCGTGGACTTGATAAGGTCCTCATATACCGATCCCAGTTGTTCATGAGTTCCGTGGGCGCTGGATTGGTCCAGTAGTGCGCTCACCTTCTCTAGTGAGGGAATAACCCGGGCGTACAACTCTGCGAGTTTTTCTGGATTGGCAGCTAGTTTTTCCCACCTTACTCTCCGTCTATTGTTTGCAAGAACCATCCCTGTGGCAGACCCCTCTTCTCCGGTCCCATTTACAACTATACCCGGGAGGAGATATTCTAGTTCAAGTGCATTGTGGTCACTCTCCTCTCTGGGAATCACCCTAAAGTCTATGACACGGGACCACAAAGACAATTGAACCAAGATATAATCCAATCTAGACTCCCGTCCCGCTTTGTTGAATGTACAGATAGCGGGGACATCGGACTTCGTACGTCCATTGCATGCCCTGAGACCGTGTTTGAGGGTCAATGTGGTAATCTGTACAGCCAAAGGTGTCCAGGCTCTGGGCGCAGGGGCCATCGTAGGCGGTACTAGCCATAGAGCTTCCTCCTCCAATACTGGCCCCTCCAGTAGTCCCGTGAGAGGCTCAAAGTGGGAATTCAGGGCACCTCCTACAGGGTATACCCTGGGGAATTTCGCTGAGAAAGGTGGAAAGGTCGTCGATGGTAGTTGATTCCCGGGTTATGTTTACCGGCCTGGAATAGACATTTACCACAGCCAGTTTTTTGGCATTCGGCCACTCCAGCACGACACACTGGATATCCCCTGAATCTGTTGGCAGGGGAGTGGCCTCACAGCCCAGATGGGTAGCCACCCAGGTTGCTAACCCTCCAGATGGACGACCCATTCCCCCCCATCTAGCAGGAATGGAAAACACCGCGAAACCCGGGCGAGAGTTCTCCTCTCTCGCCCAGGTTTCTTGGAACAACCAAACATCTTTGGAGTCTATAAATGAACTCTAGTGCTCGCAGTCCATCTTATTTCCCAAGCCCGCCAAATTCCAGGATAATATCTTTACTGGGGGTGATCTAAGATGGACAATGGGAGTTGGAGTGGTTTCAGTATCAGCTGCAGTGACCAATGTTGGTTCGTTTTGATCTGTTTTCCCTGGATAACATAATCAATTATCAATTAATATTAATTAAAAAGCATTTATTAATTAATTATAAATAATTTCCCTCACCCTGTACTCCGATAAACCCCACAACCTTCCACAGTACTAAAAATCACAACTATTCATTAAACCTAATTTAACAAGTACTAAAAATTTTGCAACTATATTTAAAAACATAAACAATAATTATACAAAACATTTATAACTATCCATTTAAAATATTTACTAAAATACATAACAATATTAAAAAAACGATATTATGAACAGCTATTTTTTGTAAACAATATTAATGATTTCGATATTTTCCAAATCATTATTACTTCCCGTAAAATCAATATTCTTGCAAATAATATTTCCATATCACAATATTATAGACACAATATTTTTTCACTCAATATTATTCACTTAAAAAACCATAGGTTTCACACAGGTTATAGTTAGGTGGATATTTCTCTCGTAAAAAAACAATGAAATTCCCCCGTTATAGTTAGTTCAGATAACTATCACTCGTGCGCCCGCAATCCACTGCTGATGACGTCACATATTACATCACTCATGACATGGTCAGTGGCATCACTCATGACATCATTGATAACATCATCCTTGTGATAGAGTGGCGGTCGCGCGAGTTATAGTTATCTGAACTAACTATAACGGGGGAATTTCATTGGTTTTTTACGAGAGAAATATCCACCTAACTATAACCTGTGTGAAACCTATGGTTTTTTAAGTGAATTTGCAAGGTTTTTTAAATGCTAATTCCTAACTATAACGTGTGTGAAAACTATGGTTTTTTAAGTGAATTTGTACGTTTTTTTAAATGCTAAGTTATGTATTTCTTAATATATATGTTTTTTTAAAAAAATTTTTACCGTGCGCGCACCACGAGATTTAAAAAAAAAAAATGAAATGTTTTTTCCCCCTGGGGGGTCCTTCTGTGATCCCCTGACAAAGGCTAGGGGGTCAGGAACTCTCTTCCCTGCCCCTTTTCACGTTTTCCACCTTTTTTCCCCCTTCCCTTTTCAGTGCGAGAGACAAAATGGCGGCCGACACTTCCTGATTTCGACCGATTCGAATGTTGACTTACATCTAACAACCAATCAGAATTTCGCTTGCGCACGACACCGTGCGCGCACGGTGCGCGCTTATAGATATTTATATGCTTTTAAATGCTATTTTCTCAGGAAATACTGAACAGATTGACACCAGACCTGCAAAAGGCACTTCCCTCACCTGAGGACTACCTCTCTGCCAAATTTCAAGTAATTCTGTTCAGCCGTTAGGGCTGTACCTTCGACTAAAGCTCCTATGGAAAAATGCATGGGGAAAACGCGTTTTGGGACCCCCCTTTTTTCTCGGCCCCCGCTTGACGAATCACCCCGAGACTTTCAGGGTAGGAGCTGAGCGGAGCGCCCCATTAGTTTTGAAAATTTTGCGAAGATTCGTCAAAAGGCGCAAAAGTTATTCAAAATAGAATTTTGAGATTTCCTATGGAAACACGGTCCTAACTATAACTATCTACTGGCGACCGCCAGAAGATAATATATATATAAGATAATAATATATATATATCTATATCTATATCTATATATGCGCGCACGGTGAGAAACCTGAAAAAAAAAAAAATTAATAAATACATAACTTAGCATTTAAAAAAACGTACAAATTCACTGAAAAAACCATAGGTTTCACACACGTTATAATTACGAATTAGCATTTAAAAAACCTTGCAAATTCACTTAAAAAACCATAGGTTTCACACATGTTATAGTTAGCTGGACATTTCACTCGTAAAAAAACAATGAAATTCCCCCGTTATAGTTAGTGCAGGCAACTATAACTCACGCGACCGCAATCCTCTGCTGATGACGTCAGATATTACATCACTGATGACATATGTGTCTTTATGAAAAATAAATATTTGTAAGATATGTATAGCTAAAGATTAATGGAAGAAGACATGGGTAAATAAGTGTCTAAATACAGTGATGTAATATCTGACGTCATCAGCAGAGGATTGCGGTCGCGTGAGTTATAGTTGCCTGCACTTACTATAACTGGGGAATTTCATTGGTTTTTGGACACTGCAGGAGCCGGCCCTGGGGGGTGGCGGTCCCCAGGGCCTAGACAAGGCTCCAGGAGGGGGGCTGCATGGCCCCCCTCCCACATTTTGAAGAAGCCCCTGGGGGTGGCGGTCCCCAGGGCTGGGGGGGCCTGAGAGTCCCCCCACCCAATATTAATAAGCCCTGGGGTGTGGCGGTCCCCGGGGCTGGGGGGGGCCTGAGAGCCCCCCCACCCAATATTAATAAGCCCCAGGGGTGGCGGTCCCCGGGGCAGTGTGGGTGGGATTGGGACCCCCACACTATTTTTTGAAAATGCCCCCGGGATTTGGCCCCCCCGGCTTCATTTTTTTTTTTCCGGGCGAAATTCACGCTGGGTGCGCGAATCTCGCAAATTTGTTTTTTTTTTAAATGCTGTTTGTGGCCCTGGGGGTCCTTGTGGGACCCCCTGAGCAGGCCTAGGGGGTCAGGGTGTTTCTACCCTGCGCCCTTTTTGCATTTTTCACGTTTCTTTTGCTGATTTCTTGTGCCTCGGGTCTGCCCCCCTCCTCAGGCCACTTATGGCCCCGGGGCCGGCTTTTGTTTTTTATTATTTAAAAAATATATATATTTTTTGAAACACCTAGGACATGCTGGACAAACCGTATGTACCTAGCACCATGACGATTTGTATGATATTCATTAAAAGGCGACTGTGCATACAATGAATCCACGTGGAATGTATTTACACCGCTAGTGAAGCTCTGATGTGTCTGACGCCCTACCGTGCCTAATCCCGGCGCCCCCGCCGGTGGGTACTCTCCAAGTAGACACCCTTGTCGTTTATTTATACAAACATGGGTAGCTATTGACGGGCACATTTAATACACACGCACACCAAGCCATTCAAAGGGGATTCGACAAAAATTCGACCAAAACTATGCAAGAAACCCCCCTCACGGTTAATAAAACACACATCCACCGCCGGATGTGTAATACTTTTTATTTTACTCTCTGGAAAGGAGACGAACCTCACTTGAGAGTCACAGCATGCTCCTGGCTGAGCCCAATGCTGTGTTACACCCACCAGTACCCGCCGAGTGCCACACACCTCTGTGTTGTATTCCACCAGCTAGTGCATATGCTATGACACTCTCTAGCCCATGTGCACTGTAACACCACCCCGTGAATATGTCATGCCACACTTGCCTTCCCACGGGTTATATTGCCCCATCTAACATGCCTTCCTCGATGCCTATGTTATAACGCACAGCGCTATGCCATACATATTACAATCCGGGATCCATATCTTTGTCACAGTGTATATGCAACGTTACACTCCCCAGCACATATTTTATATTACAACTTTAGAGACTAGTTAGGTTACACAACACTGCCCTGTGCATATTACACTCCAAGGCGCATATCGCATAGCACGCGCTAGTGCCTGTGCTATCTCGCGCTCTCCAATGAATCTGTCATTTTGCACAATGTATTGCATATTATATTTCACTCCCCGGTTCATCTTATATCACACTTTTTGGTGCATAGTTTATACCATACACTATATCTAGTTTTCATTTTCAATCGTGCTCTCAGGACCATGTTCTATATAACACTGCGTTCACCTACCCTTTTCACAGGCATTACATTTGCGATGGGGGGTGGAGGGTCAGTCGGTGTTTCTGCCAAGTGAGCCCGGAGTCACAGTCACAAACGTCCTCTTCTTCCTGAATAAAAGTGAGATTATGCTGCATACTTGTTCCTATTTTCAGTAGTTCGCACAGACATACATTTAAAAAAAAATAAAGTTCCTAATACCCACCTTCTCTGAACAGTTTGCTGCCCCATCCACCTCCTCCCTATCCTCTGTTGTCTGAATCCATGGACTAGCCTACTCCCTCCTGCCATGCATGGTCTGATGTGCTGCCATTGCCCTCCATTTAGCATGATGTACCAGTACACTCCTCCTGCCCTCCATTGCCCAATTCTATGCCCCATCATTGACCTCCTGCTTAGCCTCTGTGCTTAGCTTGCTGCCCCTATTCTCCTTCCCCCTGCCCTCCGATGTCTTTGTGCATGCCCCTGCTCCATCCTTTTTGCCCACCATGTTCCATGGACCTGCCACTCCTATCTACTCTGAGTGTTCTGTTGAGCTGCCACTCCCCTCCCACCTGCCTAGCATTGTCAGATGACTGTAACCTGTCCCTGCCACCTCCACCCTGCCTGTCCACATGCCATGCCCCTATCCTCTTCCTCCTGTCCTCCATGGTCCATTTTACTGCCACACCCTTCTGCCATCCCTGGTCTGTTGTGCTGCAACTGCTCCTCCTGCCTGCCCCACGTGGTCTGTTGTGAGGCCCCTTCCCCTGAACTCTCTTGTCTGTGCCCAGGTCCTGACCCTCCCTTCTATCCTCCATGGTCCTTTGTGCATGCCCCTGCACCCTCCTTCTTGCACATCATAGCCATTGTGCCGCCACTAACCCTCCTGCTTGCCATGCATGGTCATCTGTGCTGCCACAGCCCCTCCCACCTTCCCTGTGTGGTCAGCTAGCTGCCCCTGACCCCCTCCCACCTTCCCTCCATGGTCTGTGTGTATGCCATCATAGTCTCACTGTTGCTCTCCATAGTGTGTCTTGTTTCTAGTGACCATCCTGCCTGACCTGAATCTTCATCTTTCTGCTCCTGCCCTGCCCCCTTGCCCCCAGCCCTCTGTTTCCATGTGCAGACCCCTATTCCCTCTCTCCTGGCTTGTCTGTTCCATTGTAATGCCCCTGATCCGTCCCTCTTGCCCTTTATGGTCTGTTATGCTGCAGCATTCTCTCCTGTCTGTCCAGTATGGTCAGCTAGCTACCATTGCCTCTTTCCCCTCTGTTCTCTGTTGTCCATGCGCATGGTCCTGTCCCCTCCCTATTGCTTTCTATGGATTGTTGTGCTGCACTCCCGTCCCGCATGCCCTGTGTGGTGTATTGTGCAGCTGCAAACCCTGATGCCTGCCCTGTAGGGTCAGTTTGTTGCACCTCTCCATGTCCCTCCTGTCCTCTGTTATCCGAGTCCATGTCCCTACCCCAATTCCTCCTGCCTTCCATGATCCAATGTACCATACTTGCGAACATTTTGAACTTGGTAAGTGGGAGATTTTGGAAAAAAACTGGGGTATTGTTTTCCCCTTTGAGTTACATTGAAAAAGAGGAGATTGTAGACAGGAGACAAATCAAATAAAGCCCATTTGAGCTTAAAAACATTGCACGTTTCCTGGCTGAATCGGGTCTGTTGGCATGTATGGTTGTACTACCACTGCCTCGTCCTTCTGCCCACAATGGTCTATTATATCGCCACAGCCTCTCTTGCCAGTCCTGTATTGTTGTCTTGTTGCCCCTGCCCCCCTTCCCACTGCCCTCCATAGTCTGTTGTGCTGCCACTGCCCTTCCTGCCTGCCCAGTGTGGTCAAATTGTTGCCTCTGCACCCTCCTACCTGCCTTCAATTTTCAGAGTCCGTGCCCCTGGCATCTGCCTCTCAACAGTATCCTAATGAACAACTAGATTGCTAACATTCTATATTTTTTACAAAAGTTTGGAACGCCTGACGTCATCTTGATGTAATCAAAAATGTAATACCTAGAGCATTTCCTTTAGAAATTACATATATGAGAGGGTCTTATTTGCATCAAAATTATGGTTAGTGCTCTAAAAAACTAAAATGAGGACATGTTTTCTGAGTTTTCAAATAGCGACAAAGCACTTTTAAATTATTTGTTATCTTTATGTTTTTTTATGCAGTTGACCACTTGATTGAATATTGCACTTAGGGGAGAGGATGTGGTGTTACTTCCAGAGCTGCAGACTTTGCAACTGGGGAACCAGGTTGGAGTTTCTGCTTCAGCTCAACATTCTGTGATTCTGGTCAAATCACTTAATCTCCCCATGTCTACAACCAATTTGATCTTGTGTGATGTAACCAATGCTCATGTAAAGCACTCCAATACCTGACAAGTCTACACTATATAAACTGCAAAAACACAAAAAATAAGTGTTTCGCACACTTCTGTCATTGGGCTATATGTGGGCTACATCTAGGTGATATTTGTGCTGCATTTGGGCTCCTTTGTCTCTGGTGGCCATCTTGGGAGATTTATTTGTTATGAAGTTTCCTAATTTCCTCATTTACTGCAGTCTCCTCAGAAGGAAATACTTTCAGTTTTTAACTTTGATTCCATCAAGAAGGTATTCAGATATGTCACACATTTGCCATAAATTCTGAATGTTAGCACTCTAGTTGCTCATTAGATCACTGTAGTAAAGCTACTGCTCACCACGGAAGTCTGCTGCTGGTCTTAAAAGTGCATGTTTCAGTCTGCATGTCAGACTTTTTTAATTAAATAGAAGACGATTTGAGAAGTCACTCAAAATGTGCCCTAATTTTTCTTTCTTCAGCACTAATCATAATTTCTATGGCAAAATGAACCCCCTCATTGTGTTCCGTTTTAAATTAAATGTTTTAAGTGTTACCAGTTTATTCCAATCAAGATGGCTTCAGGTGTGCCATACTTTTGTCATAAGTAAGACATTAAGCATTCTACTTGTTCGTAAGAACTCTCTGTGACATTCTGTCATTGGGCTATACTTGGGCTAGATCTGGGTGATATTTGGGCTACATTTGGGCTCTTTTGTCTCTGGTGGCCATCTTGGGAGACTTATTTTTTATGAAGTTTCCTAATTTCCTCATTTACTGCAGTCTCCTCAGTAGGAAATATTTTTCGCTGTGACTCTCAAGTGAGGTTTGTCTCCTTTCCAGAGAGTAAAATAAAAAGTATTACACATCTGGCGGTGGATGTGTGTTTTATTAACCGTGAGGGGGGTTTCTTGCATAGTTTTGGTCGAATTTTTGTTGAATCTCCTTTGAATGGCTTGGTGTGCCTGTGTATTAAATGTGCCCGTCAATAGCTACCCATGTTTGTATAAATAAACAACAAGGGTGTCTACTTGAAGAGTACCTACCGGCGGGGGTGCCGGGATTAGTCACGGTAGGGCGTCAGACACGTCAGAGCTTCACTAGCGGTGTAAATACATTCCACGTGGATTCATTGTATGCATAGTCGCCTTTTAATGAATATCACGCAAATCGTCATGGTGATAGGTACGTACGGTTTGTCCAGCATATCCTAGGTGTTTCTATAAATATATACAAAAAAAACCCAAAGGCTGGCCCCGGGAGATGGGTTCCCCGGGGCCAAAAGTGGCCTGAGAAAGGGAGCAACACAGCCCCCCTCCTAAAGATTTTTTTTTTTAAAAAGGCTATGCCTGGGGGTTGGGGTCCCTGGGGCCTCGGGAGGGGGGCCACGCGACCTCCTTCCAATTTTTTTTTTTCTAAAAAAAAATTAGGGGGCAGGACCTAGGGGATGGGGTCCCCAGGGCCTATAAATTAGAAAAAGAAGGTAGGCCACAAAGCCCCCCTTCTTAAAAAAATAAATTAATTAAAGACCGGCATTGCGCCGGAGGCCACGCCCTCTCCTTGCAGCACTCTGCAAACGCGCCTCCTGGTGAGTTGTAAGTTGGGGAATTAATTCCCCTTCAATACTGAGGGTCCCTGAGGGCCAACTAGCCCAACAGGTATATCCAGTATGCGCCAGGGAGCTGCGTTGGAGACAGGTGTTCTGAGGCCACGCCCTTTTTACACCTCTCTGCAACGCAGCTCTGTGGCACTTACTGGGGGTACCTAGTGGGCTAGTTTGACCCTAGGGACCCTTAGAATTCAAAATCTCAACTTAGAATGGCCACAGGGCGCGTTTACACAGTGGTGAAGGGAGGGGACGGGGGCCTGAGGTGACGTGTGCAAACACGCCATGTGGCGCATTTTAAGTTGGGGAAATAATTCCCTTTCAATCCTGAGGGATCCTGGGGGCTAACTAGCCCACCAGGTGCTTTCAGTAAGCACCACTGCGCTGCATTGCAGAGAGGTGGTCCAGGCCGTGCCACTTTTTACAGCTCTCTGCAACGCAGCTCTATGGCGCTTACTGGAGGTACCTAGTAGGCTAGTTTGACCCTAGGGACCCTTAGAATTCAAGGGGACTTAATCTCACCCCTTAGAATGGCCACAGGGCGTGTTTACATAGTGGGGAAGGGAGAGGACGGGCCTGAGGTGACGTGTGCAAACACGCCATGTGGCGCGTTTTAAGTTGGGGAAATAATTCCCTTTCAATCCTGAGGGACCCTGGGGGCCAACTAGCCCACCAGGTGCTTCCACTAAGAACCACTGCGCTGCGTTGCAGAGAGGTGGTGCAGGCCGCGCCCCTTTTTACACCTCTCTGCAATGGTGCTTACTGGACGTAATCTCTCAACTTAGAACGGCCACAGAGCGCGTTTACACAGTGAGGAAGGGAGGGGACGGGGCCTGAGGTGACGTGTGCAAACACGCCCTGTGGTGCGTTTTAAGAGGTAGTTTTAATCCCCCTGCCCTATTATATACTAGGGGCTTACAGAGGAGGTCATGCTAATCACAGGGGGACCCCAACACATAGTGTTCCCTAATGTATGTAGGTGTTTTCACTGTATTCTAAGTGTCTTTAAACATAGCACTGGCTCTAGGACTGGTTAGTCAGACTCAGTTACCACCAGTATCTGTCGGAAAAGTTGAGGGTACAGGATAATTTTGAAACAAGGCTTCTTTCTGCTCTTCTGTTTGTTCTTTCAGCACGTTATCCTTCTTCCTGCACTTTTCTTCGTCTTTGAGGACTTCTGTTGCTTCTTTCTGCTTTTCTTTTTTTTCTTTATGTGTGTTTTTTCTTCTTTCTGCACATGTCCAATCTCTGTAGGCATAGTCAGAAATTAGCATTTAAAAAATCTTTGAAATTCACTGAAAAAACCATAGGTTTCAGGCACGTTATAGTTAGGAATTAGCATTTAAAAAACCTTAGAAATTCACTGAAAAAACCATAGGTTTCAGGGGCGTTATAGTTAGCTGGACTTTTCACTCGTACAAAACCATTGAATTTCCCCCGTTATAGTTAGTGCAGCTAACTATAACTCGCGCGCCCGCAATGCACTGCTGATGTCGTCACATATTACATCACTCATGACATGGTCAGTGACATCACTGATGACATCACTGATGACATCTCCAATGACATCAATGATGACATCACTGATGACATCATCCTTGTGATAGAGTGGCAGACCTCCTCTCACCCTACTATAACCTTTGATACACACATTCAAAAATAGAAACTAAAATTTTCAAAACAATGGACATACCAATACCAGTTACAACAACCTATTCAGTAATTCTAAGATCCACATACACATCCACTCATTCACCAACAGTCCTATACAGTCACTCATACATGTACTCACTCATCATATGTACTCATACACCTATACATCCTGTTACACAATGCCACTCATCCATAGTTACTCACACACATAGTCACTCATGCTAATAAAGAAGCAAATATCCATTTACTTGCATATACAGTTATAAACACACCACCACACTTACTTCTACAGAAACTTACACATACTTACTCTTTTAAACAATCACTTATAGAAACACATACTTATTCATACAGGAACTCTTCCAATCTCTCACTCTCACATATACTCACTTATATACACCAATAGTCACATATACGAGTTTAAAACATATGTAGTTACTCATAAACACTATTGAGACAGTCATTCACTCACTAACACACCCATACACACACTCATCCACCCATACAGTCCTGCACACATGCTGTCTTCAACACATACAAACAGTGAGTCACTCAATCATGCATCTATGCACTACGTAATACCCCCACCTGAACCATACAGACACTCAGACACTAATACTCATAAAACCAACTAATAACCTATATAGACACTCATGTAGCTACTCACCAATCCATGCAGCCACTTATACACAAAGTGAGAGACTGATACAGATATTTACATATTTAAACATTACTCACTAAGCCATGTATTCACTAAGATACACTTAATCAGTCAGTTATATAATCAATTTTTCAAATAAATCATCCATTTAGACACTTATATACCCATTTATTCTTCCATCGACCTTGAGATATACATATATAAAACATATTTAATTTTCAGAAAAACACACATTCACTGGATGATGTCATCAGTGATGTCATTGGAGATGTCATCAGTGATGTCATGAGTGATGTCACTGACCATGTCATGAGTGATGTAATATGTGACGTCATCAGCAGTGCATTGCGGGCGCGCGAGTTATAGTTAGCTGAACTAACTATAACGGGGGGAATTTCAATGGTTTTGTACGAGTGAAAAGTGCAGCTAACTATATCACCCCTGAAACCTATGGTTTTTTCAGTGAATATATATATATATATATTACCTACTGGCGGTCGCCAGTAGGTATAGTTAGGACCTATTATCTATAGGAAATCCGCAACATTCTATTTGGAATAACTTTGGCGCTGGTTTATGAATCTTCGCGAAATTTTCAAAACTGCTGGGGCGCTCCGGTTTGCTCCTATCCTGAAAGTCTCGGGGTGATTCGTCAAGCGGGGGCCGAGAAAAAAGGGGGGTCCCAAAACTTGTTTTCCCCATGCAATTTTCCATAGGAACCGTTATTCACAGCTACAGCCCGAACTGCTGAACGGAATTGCACCACATTTGGCAAAAAGGTAGCCCTTGGTTCAGAGTCGTGCCTTTTTGTTAAATGGTGTAAATCCATTCAGTAGTTCCTGAGAAAATCAAACGTAAATTCATAGATATATCTGGGCGGAGCCTAACCACACATCTCATCGTGAGATCTGATTGACTGTCAGCACTTCATCCAAGAAGTGTTGGCAGCCATCTTGGGACTGATATACATGATAGCACATCATTAAAAAGCATTGAAGTTAATAGAAGGTTTTAAGACTTTCGTTATGTTATAAATCATTTGTTGATGGTACCATACTCATTTTTGGAATTGTGGTGTGTTCTAAGGTGATTTTACCATGTGAAAAAGCCTTCTGCTGGGATATCATGAATCATGTTTGAGAGAAAACTATTTTCTCATGCTTTTCCCACAGAGGTTTGGAAGGTGATCTATAAGCTAAACTGAGAGCATATTTTCTGTAAATTCACATTATCTTTCTCAGTCATGTGAGAATGAAGTCTGACATTCTCAGTAAAACATGTACATCCAACAAGGGCAGAGACTGTCAGTTGATTCCTTTGTGTTCTACTGCAGCTTCCCAGAGTGTTCTAAAGAACAATTGGAGCGCTAACAGTCCTACTTATGACAAACGTATGGCACACCTGAAACCCATCTTGATTGGAATAAAGTGGTAGCTCTTAAAACATTTAATTTAAAAAGGAACAAAATGAGGGGGTTCAATTTGCCATAGAAAGTATGATTAGTGCTGCAGAAAGAAAAATTAGGGCACATTTTGAGTGGATTCTCAAATCCTCTTATATTTCATTAAAAACTTCTGACATGCAGACTGAAACATGCACTTTCAATACCAGCAGCAGACTACCCTGGTGAGCAGTAGCTTTACTAAAGTGGTTTAATGAGTAACTAGAGTTCTAACATGCTGAATTTATGGCAAATGTGTGACACATCTGAATGCCTTCTTGATGGAATCAAAGTAAAAAACTGAAAGAATTCCTACTGAGGAGACTGTAGTAAATGAGGAAATTAGGAAACTTCATAACAAATAAGTCTCCCAAGATGGCCACCAGAGACAAAAGAGCCCAAATGTAGCACAAATATCACCCAGATGTAGCCCAAGTATATCCCAATGACAGAATGTCCCAGAGTGTTCTAAAGAACAACTAGAGTGCTAACAGTCTTACTTATGACAAAAGTATGGCACACCTGAAGCCATCTTGATTGGAATAAAGGGATAACACTTAAAACATTTAATTTGCAAAGGAACAAAATGAGGGGGTTCATTTTGCCATAGAAATTATGATTAGTGTTGCAAAAAGAAAAATTTGGGCACATTTTGACTTCTCAAATCCTCTTCTATTTCATTAAAAAATTCTGACATGCAGACTGAAACATGCACTTTGTGTACAAGCAGCAGACTTCTCTGGTGAGCAGTAACTTTACTACAGTGATCTAATGAACAACTAGAGTGCTACAATTCAGAATTCATGGCAAATGTGTGACACATCTGAATGCCTTCTTAATGGAACCAAAGTAAACAATCACTGAAAATACAATAGGTCTCGCCCTCATTTAAGAAATTCTGTTTGTAATTAGGTGGCTTTTTAGCTTTGCTTTTATTAGTGTTTTTCAAACTTTCATATACATAACATGCATATGTATGCATACATTTATATTTGTATTTATATGTATGTATGTATATATACACATACATATATATATATATGTATATATATATGTGCATATGTGTGCGTGTAGAGAGAGGTAGAGAGAGGTAGAGGTGTAGAGGTGTAGAGGTAGAGAGGTAGAGGTAGAGAGGTAGAGAGTAGTAGAGAGAGAGGTAGAGAGAGGTAGAGAGGTAGAGAGTAGAGGATGAATAATAGAGAGTAGTAGAGTGAGTAGTAGAGCATGAGTAGTAGAGAGTGAGTAGTAGAGAGTGAGTATTAGAGAGTAGTAGAGAGTGGGTAATAGAGAGTGAGTAGTAGAGAGTAGTAGAGAGTGTGTAGCAGAGCGAGTAGTAGAGAGTAGTAGTGAGTAGTAGAGAGTAGTAGAGAGTGAGTAGTAGAGTGAGTTGTAGAGAGTAGTAGAGAGAGAGTAGTATAGAGTGAGTAGTAGAGAGTGAGTAGTAGAGAGGAGTAGAGAGTGTGTAGTAGAGTGAGTAGTAGAGAGTAGTAGAGAGTGAGTAGTAGACATTAGTAGAGAGTGAGTAGAAGAGAGTGAATAGCAGAGAGAGTAGTAGAGTGAGTAGTAGAGTGAGTTGTAGAGAGTAGTAGAGAGAGAGTAGTAGAGAGTGAGTAGTAGAGTGAGTAGTAGAGAGTGAGTACTAGAGTGAGTAGTAGAGTGAGTAGTAGAGAGTAGTAGAGAGAGAGTAGTAGAAAGTGAGTAGTAGAGAGTGAGTAGTAGAGAGAGAGTAGTAGAGTAGTAGAGAGTAATAGAGAGTAGTAGAGTAGTAGCGAGAGTAGCAGAGAGTGAGTAGTAGAGTAGTAGAGTGAGTAGTAGAGCATGAGTAGTAGAGAGTAGTAGAGAGTGAGTAGTAGAGAGTAAGTAGTAGAGAGTAGTAGAGAGTGGGTAATAGAGAGTGAGTAGTAGAGAGTAGTAGAGAGTGAGTAGTAGAGAGTGAGTAGTAGAGTGAGTAGTAGAGAGTAGTAGAGAGTGAGTAGTAGAGAGTAGTAGAGTGAGTAGAAGATAGTGAGCAGCAGTGAGAGAGTAGTAGAGAGTAGTGGAGAGTGAGTAGTAGAGTGAGTTATAGAGAGTAGTAGAGAGTGAGTAGTAGAGTGAGTACTAGAGTGAGTAGTAGAGTGAGTAGTAGAGAGTAGTAGAGAGAGAGTAGTAGAGAGAGTAGTAGAGAGAGTAGTAGAGAGAGTAGTGGAGAGAGTAGTAGAGAGTGAGTAGTAGAGAGTAATAGAGAGTGAGTAGTATAGAGTAGTAGACAGTGAGTAGTAGAGAGTGAGTAGTAGAGAGAGAGTAGTAGGAAGTATTAGAGTGGTAGAGAGTGAGTACTAGAGAGTGAGTAGTAGAGAGTAGTAGAGAGTGAGTAGTAGAGAGTAGTAGAGTAGTAGAGTAGTAGATAGTGAATAGTAGAGTGAGTAGTAGAGAGTGAGTAGTAGAGAGTAGTAGAGTAATAGAGAGTAAGCAGTAGAGAGTGAGCAGTAGAGAGTGAGTAGTAGAGAGTGAGTAGTAGAGAGTGAGTAGTAGAGAGTGAGCAGTAGAGAGAGTAGTAGAGAGTGAGTAGTAGAGTAGTAGAGAGTAGTCAGTCAGTGTCAGTCAGTCAGTGTCAGTCAGTGTCAATCAGTCAGTGTCAGTCAATTAGTGTCAGTCAGTGTCAATCAGTCAGTGTCAGTCAGTGCCAGTCAATCAGTGTCAGTCAGTGTCAATCAGTCAGTGTCAGTCAGTCAGTGTCAGCTAGAGCAGCTCTGCTGACCCGGTTCTCTGGCTCTAAAGCAGCTCTGCTGACCTGGTTCTCTCCCTCTAAAGCAGCTCTGCTGACCTGGTTTCTCTGGCTCTACAGCAGGTCTGCTGACCTGGTTCTCTGGCTCTAGAGCAGCTCTGCTGACCTAGTTCTTAGGCTACAGAGCAGCTCTGCTGACCTGGTTCTCTGGCTCTAAAGCAGCTCTGCTGACCCGGTTCTATGGCTCTAAATCAGCTCTGCTGACCTGGTTCTCTGGCGCTAAAGCAGCTCTGCTGACCTGGTTCTCTGACTCTAGAGCAGCTCTGCTGACCTGGTTCTCTGGCTCGAAAGCAGCTCTGCTGACCTGGTTCTCTCCCTCTAAAGAGCTCTGCTGACCTGGTTCTATGGCTCTACAGCAGTTCTGCTGACCTGGTTATCTACGTCTAGAGCAGCTTTGCTGACCTGGTTCTATGGCTCGAAAGGAGCTCTGCTGACCTGGTTCTCTGGCTCTAGAGCAGCTCTGCTGACCTGGTTCTCTGGCTCTAAAGCAGTTCTGCTGACCTGGTTCTCTCCCTCTAAAGCAGCTCTGCTGACCTGGTTTCTCTGGCTCTACAGCAGCTCTGCTGACCTGGTTCTCGGGCTCTAGAGCAACTCTGCTGACCTGGGTCTCTGGTTCTTGAGCAGCTCTGCTGACCTGCTTCTTAGGCTCTAGAGTAGCTCTGCTGACCTGGAACATAATTTTTTTTTCCGGGAGTCGCGCACCCAGCGCGCCCCGGCACGTATATGACGTCACGCGGGACCCGCCACCGCGCAAACATCTCGTACAGTAATGTGCATGTGTGGCGAATGCGCGGGAGCAGGAGTCGCAGACTGGTCGCATACCAATTGCGCACATCACATAATATTAAATTTATATGATGTAACTGAAAAACAAGCAGCCGTCGCACACCGTACACGGATCCTTCACGACTTTTCTAAAATGTTGGCTAGAATCTACGCACCCACCGTGATGTGTACGCTTTGAGTGCGCGACTCCGAAAAAAAAATTGGAAACTATTTAAAAAAAACCAAAATAATATAAATATATTAAAATAAAAAATGGAAAAAAAATCATCAATATTTCAGTTTGAATTGTTTTTATATATTTTTTGCAATTTTCAGAAAAATATATAATGTTATTTAATTAATAAAATATTTATAAATAAACAGTTAAAAAACTGTAGAAAATCAGTACAAAAAAATAGGTATAATTACTATCACACTTAGAAATTAGCATTTAAAAAACCTTTGAAATTCACTGAAAAAAAAATAGGTTTCAGAGACGTATAGTTAGAAATTAGCATTTAAAAAAGCTTTGACATTCACTGAAAAACCATAGGTTTCAGAGACGTTATAGTTAGAAATTAGCATTTAAAAAACCTTAGAAATTCACAGAAAAAAACATAGGTTTCAGGGGTGTTATAGTTAGCTGGCCATTTCACTCGTACAAAACCATAGAAATTCCTCCGTTATAGTTAGTTCTGCTAACTATAACTCGCACGCCCTCAATGCAAGGCTGATGATGTCACATATTGCATCATTCATGATATGGTCAGTGACATCACTGATGACATCACTGATGACATCTCAAATGACATCACTGATGACATCAACCACGTGACAATCTGATACACCTCATCATACACTAGTATTACCTTTCATCACTCAAAATACAGAGTACCATATTTGAAACCATTGACACACCAATACCAGTTACTACATACCCACTCACTGATTCCTAAGTCTACACACACAACTACCCATTCAACAACAGAATCATTTATACATGCAGTCACTAATTAATAGAGCACTATCAAATGCACTTATACACATATGTAGACATTGACACATCAGCAGTCATCTTAGTTGGTTATGCAGTCATCCTACTCACTCATGAAAAAACATTAATCACACTTACATTTACTCACTTACACAATTATCCAATAACACCTCATTTATTCAAACACATAGTAACTCATAGTTAATACGTTAAGAAATCACCATTACAATTATACACTCATTCATATAGTTACTCTCACAATCACTGACTCTTACACATATTTATATACACCAACTCTCACATACAATGCCTTTCATTTTTTACTTTGTTGTAGATGTACAACTAAAACATATATTCACTCACCAACACACAAATAAATACACTCAGTCACACAAACAACTGTTTCCACATGCACTCTTAAACCTATACACCTAGTCAATCAACCCTTCACACATCTATGCATAGAGTTACACACACCCCATCCAACCACACACAAACTCAGTGTCCCATAAAAATACTCACCCAACTAATCAATATTTAATATACACACTCGTGTAGTTAGTGACCAACTGATGCAGCATGTTATACAACAACAGAGACAGTGATGCACACATTCACATAGTTTAGTTACTAATCCATGTATTAAGTTAGACACTTTTAATTACTCACTTAAACATACTGTCAGACAGCTACGAAATCCTCCATCCAGACAGTTATATATCCACTCAATCTTCAATCCAGATTGGTATATATACAATACATATTTAAATTCCAAACTAAACCACATTCACTGGATGATGTCATCAGTGATGTCATCAGTGATGTCATTTGAGATGTCATCAGTGATGTCATCAGTGATGTCACTGACCATGTCATGAATGATGAAATATGTGACATCATCAGCAGTGCACTGCGTGCGCGCGAGTTATAGTTAGCAGAACTAACTATAACAGAGGAATTTCTATGGTTTTGTAAGAGTGAAATGGCCAGCTAACTATAACACCCATGAAACCTATGTTTTTTCTGTGAATTTCTAAGGTTTTTTAAATGCTAATTTCTAACTATAACGTCTCTGAAACCTATGTTTTTTTAGTGAAATATATATATATATTACCTACTGGCGGTCGCCAGTAGGTAGTTATAGTTAGGTTAGGACCTATTTTCCATTGGAAATACCCATCATTCTATTTGGAATAACTTTGGCGCCCGTTGACGAATCTTCGCGAAATTTTCAAAACTTTTGGCCAGCTCCGGTCCGCTCCTATCCTGAAAGTCTCGGGATGATTCATGTAGCGGGGGATGAGCCTTTAGGACCTTTAGCCGCAGCTACAGCCCGAACTGCTGAACGGAATTACACCAAATTTGGCAGAAAGGTAGACCTTGGTTCAGAGTCATGCCTTTTGCTTAAATGGTGTAAATCTGTTCAGTAGTTCCTGAGAAAATTACATATATATCTGGGCGGAGCCTAACCACAGATTTCATCGTGAGGTCTGATTGGCTGTCAGCACATCATCCAAGAAGTGTTGGCAGCCATCTTGGGAACAATATACATGATAGCACCTCATTGAAAAGCACTGCAGTTAATAGAAGGTTTTAAGACTTTAGATACATTATAAATCATTTGTTGATGGTACCATACTCATTTTAGGAATTGTTGTGTGTTCTAAGGTGATTTTACCATGTGAAAAAGCCTTCTGCTGTGATATCATGAATCATGTTTGAGAGAAAACTATTTTCTCATGCTTTTCCCACAGAGGTTTGGAAGGTGATCTATAAGCTAAACTGAGAGCATATTTTCTGTAAATTCAAATTATCTTTCTCAGTCATGTGAGAATGAAGTCTGACATTCTCAGTAAAACATGTACATCCAACAAGGGCAGAGACTGTCAGTTGATTCATTTGTGTTCTTCTGCAGCTTCCCAGAGAGTTCTAAAGAACAACTAGAGTGCTAACAGTCCTACTTATGACAAACGTATTGCACACCTGAAGCCATCTTGATTGGAATAAAGTGGTAGCTCTTAAAACATTTAATTTAAAAAGGAACACAATGAGGGGGTTCATTTTGCCATAGAAAGTATGATTAGTGCTGCAGAAAGAAAAATTAGGGCACATTTTGACTTCTCAAATCCGCTACAGTGATCTAATGAGCAACTAGAGTGCTAACATTCTGAAAGTATTTCCTACTGACGAGACTGTAGCAAATGAGGAAATTAGGAAACTTCATAACAAATAAGTCTCCCAAGATGACCACCTGATACAAAAGAGCCCAAATGTAGCACAAATATCACCCAGATGTAGCCCAAGTATAGCCCAATGACAGAATGTCCCAGAGTGTTCTAACGAACAACTAGAGCGCTAACAGTCTTACTTATGACAAAAGTATGGCACACCTGAAGCCATCTTGATTGGTATAAAGTGGTAACACGTAAAACATTTAATTTGCAAAGGAACAAAATGAGGTGGTTCATTTTGCCATAGAAAGTATGATTAGTGCTGCAGAAAGAAAAATTAGGGCAAATTTTGACTTCTCAAATCCTCTTCTATTTCATAAAACAATTCTGACATGCAGAATGAAACATGCACTTTGAATACCAGCAGCAGACGTCCCAGGTGAGCAGTAGCTTTAGTACAGTGATCTAATGAGCAACTAGAGTGCTAACATTCAGAATGTATGGCAAATATGTGACACATCTGAATGCCTTCTTGTTGGAACCAAAGTAAAAAACTGAAAGTATTTCCTACTGTGGAGACTGCAGTAAATGAGGAAATTAGGAAACTTCATAACAAATAAATCTCCCAAGATGGCCACCAGAGACAAAAGAGCTCAAATGCAGCACACATATCACCCAGATATAGCCCACATGTAGCCCAATGACAGAAGTGTGCAACACTTATTTTTTGTGTTTTTACAGTTTTATATAGTGCAGACTTGTCAGGTATTGGGAGTACTTTACATGAGCATTGGTTACATCACACAAGATCAAATTCATTTTGGTTGTAGACATGGGGAGATTAAGTGATTTGACCAGAATCACAGAATTTTGAGCTGAAGCAGAAACTCCAACCTGGTTCCCCAGTTGCAAAGTCTGCAGCTCTGGAAGTAACACCACATCCTCTCCCATAAGTGCAACATTTAATCAAGTGGTCAACTGGATAAAAAACATAAAGATAACAAATAATTTAAAAGTGCTTTGTCGCTATTTGAAAACTCAGAAAATATGTCCTCATTTTAGTTTTTTAGAGCACTAACCATAATTTTGATGCAAATAAGACCCTCTCATATATGTAATTTCTAAAGGAAATGCTCTAGGTATTACAGTTTTGATTACATCAAGATGACGTCAGGCGTTCCACACTTTTGTAATAAATATAGAATGTTAGCAATCTAGTTGTTCATTAGCATACTGTTGAGAGGCAGAGGCCAGGGACTCTGAAAATTGAAGGCAGGTAGGAGGGTGCAGAGGCAACAATTTGACCACACTGGGCAGGCAGGAAGGGCAGTGGCAGCACAACAGACTATGGAGGGCAGCGGAAAGGGGGGCAGGGGCAACAAACCAACAATACAGGACTGGCAAGAGAGGCTGTGGCAATATAATAGACCACTGTGGGCGGAAGGAAGGGGCAGTGGTAGTACAACCATACATGCCAACAGACCCGATTCAGCCAGGAAACGTCCAATGTTTTTAAGCTCAAATGGGCTTTATTTGATCTGTCTCCTGTCTACAATCTCCTCTTTTTCAATGTAACTCAAAGGGGAAAATCAATACCCCAGTTTTTTTTAAAGATCTCCCTCTTACCAAGTTCAAAATGTTCGCAAGTATGGTACATTGGATCATGGAAGGCAGGAGGAATTGGGGTAGGGACATGGACTCGGATAACAGAGGACAGGAGGGACATGGAGAGGTGCACCAAACTGACCATACAGGGCAGGCATCAGGGTTTGCAGCAGCACAATACACAACACAGGGCATGCGGGACGGGAGTGCAGCACAACAATCCATAGAAAGCAATAGCGAGGGGACAGGGCCACGCACATGGACAACAGATAACAGAGGGGAAAGAGGCAATGGTAGCTAGCTGAACATAATGGACAGACAGGAGAGAAACATGCAGCGTCACAGACCATAAAGAGCAGGAGGGACAGATCAGGGGCATCACAATGGAACAGACAAGCCAGGAGGGAGGGAATAGGGGTCTGCACATGGAAACAGAGGGCTTGGGGCAAGGGGGCAGGGCAGCAGCAGCAAGATGACCATGGAGGTCAGGCAGGATGGGCACTAGAAACAAGATACACAATGGAGAGCAACAGTGAGACTATGATGGCATACACACAGACCATGGAGGGAAGGTGGGAGGGGGTCAGGGGCAGCTAGCTGACCACACAGGTAAGGTGGGAGGGGCCATGGCAGCACAGAAGACCATGCATGGAAGCGGGAGGGTTAGTGGCAGCACAATGGCTATGATGGGAAAGAAGGAGGGTGCAGAGGCATGCACAAAGGACCATGGAGGATAGAAGGGAGGGTCAGGACCTGGGCACAGACAAGAAAGTTCAGGAGAAGGGGCCTCACAACAGACCGCGCAGGGCAGGCAGGAGGAGCAGTTGCAGCACAACAGACCAGGGAGGGCAGAAGGGTGTGGCAGTAAAATGGACCATGGAGGATAGGAGGAAGGGGATAGGGGCATGGCATGTGGACAGGCAGGGTGGAGGTTACAGTCATCTGACAATGCTAGGCAAGTCCATGGAACATGGTGGGCAAAAAGGATGGAGCAGGGGCATGCACAAAGACATCGGAGGGCGGGGGAAGGAGAATAGGGGCAGCAAGCTAAGCACAGAGGCTAAGCAGGAGGTCAATGATGGGGCATAGAATTGGGCAATGGAGGGCAGGAGGAGTGGACTGGTAATTCATGCTAAATGGAGGGCAGTGGCAGCACATCAGACCACGCATGGCAGGAGGGAGGAGGCTAGTCCATGGATTCAGACAACAGAGGATAGGGAGGAGGTGGATGGGGCAGCAAGCTAACTGTTCAGAGAAGGTGGGTATTAGGAACTTTATTGTTTTTAAAATGTGTGTCTGTGCGAACTACTTAAAATATGAAAAAGTATGCAGCATAATCTCACTTTTATTCAGGAAGAAGAGGACGTTTGTGACTGTGACTCCAGGCTTACTTAGCAGAAACACCCCGTGACCCTCCAACCCCCATCGCAAAATGTAATGCCTGTGAAAAGGGTAGGTGAACGCAGTGTTATATAGAACATAGTCCTGAGAGCACGATTGAAAATATAAACTAGATATAGTGTATGGTATAAACTATGCACCAAAAAGTGTGATATAAGATGAACCAGGCGTGAAATATAATATGCAATACATTGTGCGCAATGACAGATTCATTGGAGAGTGCGAGATAGCACAGGCACTACCGCGTGCTATGCGATATGCGCCTTGGAGTGTAATATGCACAGGGCAGTGTTGTGTAACCTGACTAGTCTCTAAAGTTGTAATATAAAATATGTGCTGGGGAGTGTAACGTTGCATATGCACTGAGACAAAGATATGGATCCCAGATTGTAATATGTATGGCATAGCACTGTGCGTTATAACATAGGCATCGAGGAAGGCACGTTTGATGGGGCAATATAACCCGTGCGAAGGCAAGTGTGGCATGACATATTCACGGGGTGGTGTTACAGCGCACATGGGCGAGAGAGTGTCATAGCATACGCACTTGCTGGTGGAATACAACACAGAGGTGTGTGGCACTCAGCGGGCACTGGTGGGTGTAACACAGCATTGGGCTCAGCCAGGAGCGCGCTGTGACTCTCAAGTGAGGTTCGTCTCCTTTCCAGAGAGTAAAGTAAAAAGTATTACACATCCGGCGGTGGATGTGTGTTTTATTAACCGTGAGGGGGGTTTCTTGCATAGTTTTGGTCGAATTATTGTCACATCCCCTTTGAATGGCTTGGTGTGCGTGTATATTAAATGTGCCCGTCAATAGCTACCCATGTTTGTATAAATAAACGACAAGGGTGTCTACTTGGAGAGTACCCACCGGCGGGGGCGCCGGGATTAGGCACGGTAGGGTGTCAGACACGTCAGAGCTTCACTAGCGGTGTAAATACATTCCACGTGGATTCATCTTATGCATAGTCGCCTTTTAATGAATATCACGCAAATCACCATGGGGATAGGTACATACGGTTTGTCCAGCATGTCCTAGGTGTTTCTATAAATATATATATTTTTTAAATATTAAAAAACAAAGGCCGGCCCCGGGAGATGGGGTCCCCGGGGCCATAAGTGGCCTGAGGAGGGGGGCAACGCAGCCCCCCTCCTAAAGATTTATTTTTTAAAAAGGCCATGCCCCGGGGGTTGTGGTCCCCAGGGCCGATTAAGGCCTTGCGAGGGAAGCCACGCGGCCCCCTTCCAAATGTTTAAAAAAAAAAAAAAATTAGGGGCAGGTACTGGGGGATTGGGTCCCCAGGGCCAATAAATTAGAACAAGAAGGGGGGCCACACAGCCCCGTTTCTTAAAAAAATAAAATAAAAGACCGCCATCGCGCCGGAGGCCAATGCCCCCTCCTGGCAGCACTCTACAAACGCGCCCACTGGCCAGTTGTAAGTTGGGGAATTAATTCCCCTTCAATACTGAGGGTCCCTGAGGGCCAACTATGCCAACAGCTATCTCCAGTATGTGCCAGGGAGCTGCATTGCAGACAGGTGTTCTGAGGCCACACCCCTTTTTACACCTCTCTGCAACGCAGCTCTGTGGTGCTTACTGGAGGTACCTAGTGGGCTAGTTTGACCCTAGGGACCCTTAGGATTCAAGGGGACTTAATCTCTCAACTTAGAACGGCCACAGGGCGCGTTTACACAGTGGTGAAGGGCGGGCACGGGGCCTGAGGTGACGTGTGCAAACACGCCCTGTGGCGCGTTTTAAGTTGGGGAAATAATTCCCCTTCAATCCTGAGGGCCCCTGGGGGCTAACTAGCCCACCAGGTGCTTCCAGTAAGCGCCACTGAGCTGCGTTGCAGAGAGATGGTCCAGGCCGTGCCACTTTTTACACCTCTCTACAACGGAGCTCTGTAGCGCTTATTGGAGGTACCTAGTGGGCTAGTTGGACCCTAGGGCCCCTCAGGATTCAAATGAACTTAATCTCCCAACTAAAAACGGCCACAGGGCGTGTTTACACAGCGGGGAAGGGAGGCGACGGGGCCTGAGTTAACGTGTGCAAATACGCCCTGTGGCGCGTTTTAAGTTGGGGAAATAATTCACCTTCAATCCTGAGGGACCTTGGGGACCAACTAGCCCCCCAGGTGCTTCCAGTAAGCGCCACTGCGCTGCGCTGCAGAGAGGTGGTCTAGGCCATGCCCCTTTTTACATCTCTCTGCAATGCAGCTCTGTGGCAATTACTGGAGGTACCTAGTGGTCTAGTTGGACCCTAGGGACCCTCAGGACTCAAGGGGACTTAATCTCCCAACTTAAAACGGCCACAGGGCGTGTTTACACAGTGGAGAAGGGAGGGGACGGGGCCTGAGGTGACGTGTGCAAACACGCCCTGTGGTGCGTTTAAGAGGTAGTTTTAAGCCCCCTGCCCTATGACATTCTAGGGGCTTACAGAGGAGGTCATGCTAATCACAGGGGAACCACAACGCATAGGTGCCGATTACGATCCTGTAAAAACCGGGTACGAACCGTCGGTCGGAGCGTTTTCTCCGTCCGACTCGTACCCGGTCGTAAAACTTTACAAACATGGAATTACGATTCGCACGGAAACACCATTTCCGTACGAATCGTAAAAAACACGACCGATGAAAATATACATACAAATGTGATCCGGGAATGCTGCGACGTGACGTCGGGACGCTGTCAGGCAGCGTTTCTCGACCCAGGAAGTACGATTCGAACCGACAGCAGTCAGGACGGCAATATTTTTACGGCACCCAAAAAGTGCCGGAAAAGCGAAGTACGGCGTGAAACGACCAGAGTAGGTGGCCCGGTACGCGCCGTACCCCCCCCAGCCCCCGTACGTTCGAGTCGTACCCCCCCAGCCCCCGTACGTTTGAGTCGTACCCCCACCCATGTATGTACACCCCTGTACGTGTCGTACTCCCCGTGTATGTACACCCCTGTACGTTCGAGTCGTACCCCCCCAGCCCCCATACGTTCGAGTCGTACCCCCCGTGTATGTACACCCCTGTACGTGTCGAACCCCCCCGTGTATGTACACCCCTGTACGTGTCGAACCCCCCGTGTATGTACACCCCTGTACGTGTCGAACCCCCCGTGTATGTACACCCCTGTACGTTCGAGTCTGGGGGTACACACCGTACATACACGGGTGGGGGTACGACTCGAACGTACAAGGGTGTACATACACGGGGAGTACGACACGTACAGGGGTGTACATACACGGGGGGTACGACTCAAACGTACAGGGGTGTACTTACACGGGGAGTACAACACGTACAGGGGTGTACATACACGGGGGGGTTCGACACGTACAGGGGTGTACATACACGGGGGAGTACGACACGTACAGGGGTGTACATACACGGGGGAGTACGACACGTACAGGGGTGTACATACACGGGGGAGTACGACACGTACAGGGGTGTACATACACGGGGGGTTCGACACGTACAGGGGTGTACATACACGGGTGGGGGTTCGACTCGCATGTACGGGGGCTGGGGGGGTGTTCGGCGCGTATGCGGGCACATGTCTCCATGTTTGCTATGGGTGTTCGGTGCGGACAGTGTTTTTTCCATACGGTTGTAACATCGGACGCACGGGATGGATCGTGATTCCTCGGTCGGACTTCACTTTTCACGTTTGTACGGTAAGTCGTCCGTGGACGTGTCGGACACATTTTCCGACCCGAGGACGTGTGGGGAATTCTTCCCAATGCGATTCGTATGGTCTTTTTCGCATGCGAATCGTAATTGGCAGTTTGTACGGCACTTGTACGATTCGTACGGTAAAAAGACCGGATACGAGTCGTACGGGGAATTTTTTTACCGGATCGTGATCGCCACCATAGTGTTCCCTAGTGTATGTAGGTGTTTTCACTGTATTCTGAGTGTCTTTTAACATAGCACTGGCTCTAGGACTGGTTAGTCAGACTCAGTTACCACCAGTATCCGTCTGAAAAAGGTGAGGGTACCGGATGATTTTGCAACAAGGTTACTTTCTGCTCTTCTGTTTGTTCTTTCTGCACGTTATCCTTCTTCCTGCACTTTTTTTCGTCTTTGAGGACTTCTGTTGCTTCTTTCTGCATTTCTTTTTTTTCTTTCTGTGCGTTTTTTCTTCTTTCTTCACATGTCCTATCTCTGTAGGCATAGTTAGAAATTAGCATTTAAAAAACCATTGAAATTCACTGAAAAAACCATAGGTTTTCAGGCACATTATAGTTTGGAATTAGCATTTAAAAAACCTTAGAAACTCACTGAAAAAACCATAGGCTTCAGGGGCGTTATAGTTAGCTGGACTTTTCACTCGTACAAAACCATTGAAATTCCCCCGTTATAGTTAGTTCAGCTAACTATAACTCGCGCGCCCACAATGCACTGCTGATGACGTCACATATTACATCACTCATGACATGGCCAGTGACATCACTCATGACATCACTGATGACATCTCAAATGACATCACTGATGACATTACTGATGACATCATCCTTGTGATAGAGTGGCAGACCTCCTCTCACCCTAATATAACCTTTGATACACACATTCAAAAATAAAAAATAAAATTTTCAAAACAATGGACATACCAATATCAGTTACAACAACCTACTCAGTAATTCTAAGACCCACATACACATACACTCATTCACCAACAGTCCTATACATTCACTCATACATGTACTCACTCATCATATGTACTCATACACCTATACATCCTGTTACACAACGTCACTCATCCATAGATTTACTCACACACATAGTCACTCATGCTAATAAAGAATCAAACATACATTTACTTGCATATACAGTTATACACACACCACCACACTTACTTCTATGGAAACTTACACATACTTAGTCTTTTAAACAATCACTTCTAGAAACACATACTTATTCATACAGGAACTCTTCCAATCTCTCACTCTCACATATACTCACTTATATACACCAATAGTCATATATTCTAGTTTAAAACATATGTAGTTACTCATAAAGACACTATTGAGACAGTCATTTAGAGAGGAGAGCGGAAAGAGCGGACCCCTAACTCTAGCTGCACTCTAGCTGGTTTTTGTTCCTTAATTTCCTTTTATTTGTTCAATATGGGAAAATTACTCAACACACGCAAGGCAAAAGTTCTCCGCCTTCAGGCTAGAGAAGCCAAAAACGCAGCCAAATTATTGAGCAAAAGTGCCGATAAAAGTGTCAGTTTGGATGAAGCTGAGGGTGATGCAAGAGATGCAAGGGTGAAAATCAACAGCTCTGGGAGCTCAGAGGAATTGTAGGTATCTCTGGGCGAATCCCTAACACTGGATGCAGAGCCCCCGCATAGCGCAGAGGAGGCCCCTTTAACTCCTATTCCAGACCGTTTATCTAAGCAAGACAGAGTCACGGATGTGTTGAAGGGGACCAAACCATTTCCTCTTTTCGACAAAAAAAATCCAGTGCTTTCTTTAGATTCTGTATTCCAAACTTCCTCTTCTCATTCCTCAGATTCGCCGAATAAGCCCAATCCTTCAGTACTCTAAACATTTTCATCACCATTATCAAAAGAGAAAGAGAACTCCTTGACGCACCCTCATAAAGATAGTCTCAAAGAGGCTTTCTCTCCGGAAAGTACGGCCACAGCTCCATTATTGACCGACAAACCGCTAGACACTCCTGACGATTTCGTTTCTAATGTGAGTCCTCCCGGCTCTTTAAGCCCCTTGCTAGATCTCGACACCAAGACTGTAGGGGAGATCCAGATGTCAGTTAAAGACATGCTAAATTTGATTCTTGATGAAGTTCGAGAATTAAAGAGGGTTCAAAGGGCAGAGCTTGCTTCAATTAATCAACGGCTGGAGAAAATGGAGGCTCTCTTTTCTACATTTCCGGTTCGTCTCCAAGAGGCCGAAACCCGTATTTCAAGTTTGGAGGATCAGATGACGGAGGTCAAAAAAGATGTAAAACATCTTTCTGTGTGTACACGTTCGTTTTAACATAAATTGGACGATTTGTAAAACTATAATCGCAGATCGAACCTTCGTATAGTTGGGGTTCCAGAAGGTCTTGAAGGCTCTAATACGGTGCAATGGGCAACATCCTTTTTAAAATCTAAAGTGATCCCCGACTATGAAGGCGATTTAACTATTACACGTGCTCACCGTGTTCCTGCTCAGCCCTTTCCAAATTCCTCCCTTCCTCGAACATTGTTACTTAATTTCTCGGATATCCGGGTCAAAGAGACTATCCTTTCAACGGCAATTCAGAAAAGACAATTTTTTGTTACTGAGACTGTCAAATGCCGTATTTTTTCAGATATGTCTGCCTCCGCTGCTCGGAGAAGAAAAGAGTTTGTTCAAATGTTGGGGCTGTTTAAAGCTAAAGGGGCACAAGCGACGATAGCTCAGCAGTCCAAGCTTAAAGTGTTAGTCAAAGGCAAATTCTTTATGATTTCCGATATATCAGCGGCACAGGATCTCCTTAAGGAGATTTCACCCTCTTAAATTAAGGTTTCTTTTTTTTCTTTTTCGTTCTGTAGGGGGGGCCTATCTGCGCTCCTAATACTATTAGTCCTATCCTAGAAGTGGGCCCGGGGGTAGGGGGGGTCAGATGAGCCTGTGGGAGTCCGCAACTCAGGCAGCCTAGGGGGTGTTAACAGGTCGCCCCAATGGAGTGGGTCAGGATCCTATGGTCAGCGTGGTGGGAGGTAGCTAGGCCATTGGAGGGTGGGGTTCGGGGGGGTGGTGGGGGTGATGCTGGGGTTGTTTGGGTTGTGGGTGGTGGTGGGTGGGTTGAAACAAAAAGGAAATTGATGGTGTCTGATTATTTTTACTTATTATTCTATTTGTCAGCATGTATTCAATGTATTCATCGTATTCAAGGGGCACGGAGTGGTTTGGTGATAATTTTCTTTAGTCAATTTAATTCTGATCTCAATGTCTAACAAGGAGAGTTTGAAGTTGCTTTCTCTTAATGTCAATGGCTTAAACAATATTAAGAAAAAGCGCGCTATGGAAGTTTGGTTAAAGGCTGAGAATCCCTCCGTTATTTTGTTACAGGAGACTCATATTTCCTCTTCCAAGCTAGATGGGTTCTCAATGCTCAAATCTTGGGCTTCGTTTCGGTGTTTCGCATCATGTGATGCATCTCAGCGAGGGGTGGCAATATTCTTGAATAAGAACTTATGTGCTGATATTATTCAATCAGAACAGGGAGGCTCAGGACGTTGGTGCTGGGTCTCATGTAGAGTTAAAACCTGGCAGAGACCTTTTATTTTTGTATGTTGTTATGGGCCTCTAACAGACGATGCTAGTTTGTATGAAGACTTGTTTCAATCTCTATTAATGGTGTCAGGAGACATTGTGATGGGTGGGGATTTTAATGTGCTAATGGATCCGCATTTGGATACATCATCTCAATCATCAAAACAACTTAAACCGAAAGTTTTTCAAACCATTTCACATTATATCAAACTATTCGATCTTTCTGATCACTGGCGGGTAGATAACCCCTCTAAAAGAGATTATACTTGCTGGTCGGGTAGATTCAAATCCTCATCCCGTATTGATTTTATTTTAGCTTCACGTAACCTTAAGCTCGGCTTTTTCAATACGGTGTTCAACGTATTCTCAGACCATGCTATGCTTATTAGGGAATTCATTTCTGGGGAAATCAAAAGATCCCCCAAAAGATGGGTCCTCAATAAAGCTCATCTTAATGATGATAAATGGGTCTCTGAATTAAAAAACAAGATCAAAGACTTTATAACTCTTAATATGGGCACTGCCCCCATAAGTATTATTTGGGATGCCCTAAAGGCCTTTATTCGCGGAATCATCATAGGGAAAGATGCGGCCATTTTAACTGCATCTAGGGCTGAAATTAAACTATTGGAATCCCGCATACATACACTTAGCGTTCAAAGGCAACATAATCCCTCACGATTGGTTAAAGAACAATTAAATGAAGCTAAACAAAAATACACCACTTTTTTATATGAGCAGGGCGAGGCATTTTTTCGTACTCAATATCAGAAAATATATGAAGAAAGTAATTTCACTGGGAGATTCTTGGCCTAGCAGGCCAAGGAACAAGCAGCATCTAATCTAATTCGGGAGTTAAAATGTCCGGTCTCGCATCAATCTACAACTGATCCAGATAAGATAGGTGCGATAATGCATTGTCATTATCAAAATATATATTCTCATCAGCTTAAAATTAACCAGTCTAGAGGGAGGAGCCTAGCGCGCAACCAAGATGGCCGCGTAGGTGCGAGGCTCCCGAGGACCTCCGCGACCTCCTGAATTAATCCTGGCGACATCCTGTCCTTGTTGAGGGGACTGTG
Organism: Triturus cristatus; assembly: GCF_964204655.1. NCBI lineage: Eukaryota > Metazoa > Chordata > Amphibia > Caudata > Salamandridae > Triturus > Triturus cristatus. The sequence continues at coordinate 888,826,644 of NC_140594.1, forward strand.
TCGGGGAACCCGAGCTGAGGCGCCACCCGTTTTTCGGGCTCGAATCGGACCCCGGACACCGGTGGGAGCACCGATTGAAGGTTGCGGCCTTCTCCGCGCCGGCCCCCCGGATTGGAGTAGTGGGGCGATCCGGGGACAAAGTGAACAACAGCGGCGGGCAAGGCTGGGCGACTCGCGTACCCCGCACTTCCACTTTCGCTTTTGCGCCCTCCTTGCCTCAAGCGAGGTGGGGTTGGTGTGGTCTTGTCCGGGTGCCCGGCTGACCCGCCGGCTGTGGGTTGTCCTGCGGTTCGGTGGTCGCCCTCCCCCCCTGGAACCCGTGAATTGGTATAGCGGCCCGTTCGAGGAGATTGGCACGACGGTGGGAGAGCAAGCATGTCCACCAAACAAGATGGCGACCGGGCGAAGGTGAAGACGACCCGCCGTGGCCCGGCGCACCAATCTAACAGTATGGACCGCTACACTCTCCAGAAGGGTTCTCCGGAGACATCGCGCACATCCCCGGCGGGCCCGACGGAGGCATCTGCTCAGCCGGTGGATCTGACCCTCCGGGACGTCATGGGCGCCATCGCAGAGATGAAGGCCTCGGTGGACCAGCGCTTCGACACCCTAGCGCAAAAAATAGACTCGGTCCTGGTGGATGTGAGCCTTGTGAGGGCTGACTTGTCCAAAACGAACGACCGGGTCGATTCCCTGGCCCACACCGCAACGAACCTCACGACGGACGTGGTGGCCCTCCAAAAGGAGGTGCGCCGGCTTGGCCAGGCGAGCGCCCTGATGGACCGGCGACTGGAGGATTCCGAGGGTCGGGCCCGGAGGAATAATGTTCGTATTGTGGGGGTGCCGGAGGGACGAGAGGCGGAGGCGGCAGATCTTTTTGTGGAAGAATTGATCCTTACCCATCTCCAGCCCCGGGGGCTGAGTAAGCTTTTTGCGGTGGAGCGTGCTCACCGGGTCCCTGGGGGCAGACCTAAGACCGGTGCCCCGCCGCGGCCTCTCATTGCCCGGATTTTTAACTTTCGGGACAGAGACGCTATCCTCCAGACCTCCAGGCAACAGGGACCGGTCAAGCTTGATAATATGGATGTGCATTTCTACCCAGACTTTACTCCGGCGGTTCAGAAGCAGAGACAGAGTTTTCTTGGTGTTAAACGTCGCCTACGGGACCTGAACCTTAAGTACTCAATGCTTTTTCCAGCCAAGCTGAGGGTGGAGGTGGATGGTCGCACGCACTTCTTTGACCGGCCCGAGGCGGCTGGGGACTGGTTGGACACTCTGCCTGGAGATCGGGGCCGGGGGGGCGGGGGGGGCGCGGCTGGCGAGGAGGGCCCGCCGGACCAGAATTGAGGGGTGAATAAATAGGCCTTGCTCTGGACGATGTTCCTTCACCATTTATTGATTGCATATGTTCCCCTCCCATGGAGGTCGTGCGGGGTCTGTTGGGGGCTTCCTTCCTCCTCTGGGGGACTAGTTAGTTTTTAGCTATGGGGCGACAGGCACACTGCACTTTGGGGGGGCTATCTGGGCTCATGCAGGGGTGCAGGGAGGGGGGAGTTCTGTTGGGAAGGGGGGGTGGGGGGGGTGTGTTGTTTGTTTGCACCGCAAGGCAAACCCGCTACTGTATTGTTGCTTTTCAGATGCTCTGTGGGGGACGACCGATTGTTTTGACGTATGATGGGGGGTAGGGATTTTACTGTGTTGTCATGGAATGTTAACGGCCTGGGGGATAGGATTAAGCGTGGTGTGGTCCTGCAGTACTTGAAACGTATTTCACCAGATGTTGTCTTCCTGCAGGAGACACACCTTATAGGTAACTCCTTTCATGCAATGAATCGGCGGGGCTATCGTTTGGCGGCCCATTCTGGCTTCACCTCGGGCTCGCGGGGGGTGGGTATTATGATCAAGAACTCGCTCCCGTTGGAGATTGATGAGGTGCGCCATGATGAGAGGGGACGCTACACTGTCCTGGTGGGAAGAATGGAGGGTAGAGTGTTTATTTTTCTTTCAGTGTACGTCCCGCCTGGGTTACAAGCCACTACATTTGCGGACCTGGGGCACCTCCTTCTGGGCCTTCCGAGTGGCCTGCTGGTGGTTGGAGGGGACTTTAATGCGGTAGTTTCTGGGTCTATGGATCGCCATCCCCCTAGGGACCTTCCCCGGGCACAGGTGTGGCTGTCCGGCCTTTTAGACACACTGGGCCTGGTGGATTGCTGGCGACTAAAGCATCCCGCGCAGCGGCAATACACCTTCCACTCGGGTGCCCATGGTAGCCTCTCGCGGCTTGACTACATCCTTGTCCCGGCGGCCCATGCAGGGAGGGTGGGGGAGGTGTGCCATCTGGCGCGGGGTATCTCAGACCACTCCCCATTGCTGTTACATTTCGATGTCTTCCCGAGGGGGGATGGCAGGGTGGCTCCAATCAATGCATGGTATTTGCGCGACCCCACCATTCGTGCCGATTTGATCAAATCCTTACAGCGATATTTCGACGAGAATGTGGGGTCGGTCCCTTCGGCCATCTCCCTGTGGGAGGCTTTTAAGGTAGTTCTTAGAGGGGAGGCCCTCTCCTTTATCTCCCATGCCCGGCGGCGCGAGCGGGAGGAGGTGACCCGGGTAGAGGCCGAGATTGCGGAACTGGAGGGTGACCTGGGGAGCGGGGTAACGGCTGCCAAGCTGCATGTTCTACACCTAAAGCAGGCGGCCTATCGGGCCCTCGTCACGGAGGCGGCCAGGGGCCTCAGTAGAGAGCAGCAGGGGCGATTGTATGATGTGGGTGATAAGGCCGGCAAATTGATTGCGTGGTTGGATAAGAGGGAGAGAGCGAGTCGCGTGGTTCCTTTGATTGAGAGTGTGGATGGTGCGTGTGTCACCGAGCCGGAAGCCATTGTCTCCTGCTTTGCGGATTATTTCCGCGAGGTCTACTCCCCGGTTTCCCCCTGCTCGGAGGAAGATTCCCATGCCCTGCTTCGGGACATCGCACTGCCCTCCCTTACGGTGGAGGACAGGGATTCGCTGGACGCTCCTCCCACCTCGGACGAAATTGCCTTGGCTATTCGCTCGGTTGCATCCGGCAAGGCCATGGGCCCCAATGGTATTCCCATCGAGCTATACAAGCTACGCCCGGATGTACTGGCGCCCCACCTGCGCGCGATGTTCCTGGCAGCCCACTCGCAGGGTTCCCTCCCGCCGGACCAGCGTCTGGCCACAATCGTGGTGATCCACAAGGAGGGGAAGCCCCGTGAGCGGGTCACATCCTATAGGCCGATCTCGCTCTTGAACGCGGAGCCCAAAATCCTCGCCAAGGTGTTGGCCAACCGATTGGTTGGTGTGGTGGGCGATTTGGTCCACCAAGACCAGTCTGGCTTTATACCACACCGCAACACGGCGCTCAATCTGCGGCGCCTGCACGGGGTGCTCGCACGGGTCCCATTTGTGCGGGAGCCGGCCATCTTGGCGTCCTTGGACGCCACCATGGCGTTTGACACGCTTGAATGGCCATACATCTGGGCGATGCTGGCGAAATTTGGATTTGGACCGAGGTTTATTAGCTGGGTCAAATTGTTGTACTCGGGCCCATTGGCGCAGGTGGTGGTGAATGGGCGAGTCTCGGCCCCATTTGCGCTGGGGCGGGGCACGCGACAGGGTTGCCCCCTGTCACCTCTCCTGTTTGCACTGGCCCTGGAGCCCCTGGCGGAGTGGCTGCGGTGGCACCCTTCCATCCGTGGTCTCCGCTGGACCCCCGAGCATGAGGACCGCGTGTCCCTCTATGCTGACGATATCCTCCTGTATCTTGCCTCCCCGCGGAAATCACTGATCGTCCTGGTTGATGTTTTGCGCTCATTCGGTCGCAACTCAGGCCTTGTCATCAACTGGGCGAAATCCTGCGTTTATGTGCTTTCCGGGGAGGCTCCGGTCCTACCACGGGACTGTCCGATCCAGATTGCCTCCCAGGGGTTCCGGTACCTGGGTATATATATCACTCTTGACCCGGAGGCCCGCTATGAGCGGAATTTGCTACCCCCCCTCCAGCGCTTGAAGGAGGACGTGGTGCGCTGGCGGCGTCTGCCGCTTTCGCCGCTCGGCCGAGCGGCCTTGTTTAAAATGATGTCCTTGCCGCGCTTCCTCTACGCCCTCCAGAATACTATGGACTTGGTTCCGGCACGCTACTTCCATGAGGTGGAGGGCCTCCAGCGGCGCCTGTTCTGGGACGGGAGGCCGCGCATTGCTCTGGCTAAATTGACGCTCCCGTGGTACGATGGGGGGGTCGCCCTCCCGGACATTAAACGGTATTACTGGGCCTCCCAACTAGCTGCAATTAATCATGGCCTTTACGGGCCCGCCTTGAACCCGGCATTTGAGATGGACAAGATGCTCCTGCCCGGTGGCGACTATAATCGAGCGCTCTACTCTGGCGCGCCCGACTCCCGTCTGACGGGACCGACGCGTGTCATGGTGCGTGTCTGGCACGCGGCTAACGCAGCTATGGGGTGGAAGGACCGTTTGACCCGGGCGTCACCGCTGTATGCGTCTGAGAGGTTGGGCTCCCTGTGGACATCGAAGGGCTTTGAGAAGTGGGACACGATCGGAATCAGCACTGTGGGAGATCTCTGGACGAGGGGGGGATTCAAGACTTTTGCGACGCTGCAGACGGAGTTTCAGCTGCAGGGCAGTGAGTACTTTCGGTACCTACAAGTCCGCCATGCGCTGGGCTCCGTCTTCCCGGATGTCGCGTCCATCCCGGAGTCTTCCCCCCTGGAGGACAGAGTGCTGGATGGCCATGTCCCAGACAGCACAATCTCCCTCATATATAAAAAACTGATCAACGACAGATCGTGCCTGCTGACTAGTCTCCGCGAGGCCTGGGTTGCCGACGGGCTGGAGCTGGACGACGAGGATTGGATTTCCGCGGTGGCCTCTCCGAAAGAGGTGGCCATCCCGGCTCGCCTTCGTTTCGTCCAGCTTAAGATCCTTCACCGGGTTTACGTGACGGGGCCAAGGCTTCTACGTATGGGCTTTGCTGGTGACGGCTTGTGTAAGCGTGGCTGTGGTGCCCTGGCAACTTTCATGCATATACTGTGGGAGTGCCCTAAGTTGGAGCGATTCTGGCGTGGTGTGCATGAGGTCCTGCGTGTGGTTACGCGTGTCGCGCTGTTGCCTGAAGTGAGGAGATGCTTGCTGAATGTGTGGGAACCAAATGACTATTCGGTCCCGCAGACGCGGTGGGTGACTCTGGGATACATGATAGCCAAGCGTGACATTGCCCAATTGTGGGGATCCCAGAGGCCCCCGGCGGTGTTGGCCTGGAAAGAACATATGGATTGGTGTATGTTTCGTGAAAAGGTGGTGTATGTGGCGAGGGGCAAGCCTGGGGCATGGGTGAAAATCTGGGGCCCCTGGAACGCCTACCGCGGGGGTCTTTGTGAGCCGCCACTGCTACCGGCTGCCTCGCCAGCTCCGTCTCCCTAGATGGCCCCCCTCCCTCAGCCGTGGGCACGCGGTTCCCCAGTCCCTGATCTACTCCCATTCCCCTCTACAGAGCTCTGCTGCTGGTTGGGATCCCCCACTTATGGAGCACGTGCTGTCACTTTGGATCGCGGGTTGCCTTGCGGGATGTGGTTCTGTGTGTTGTTTTGTTTTGATAAAAGGGAACCGTATTGTGGGCATGGAGCTATGCGGCCTGCAACATTGATTTCTCCTGCTTTGCTAATCTGCACCGCCAAGAGACTCTTGCTGTATGTATGCAATATGCTTTTGTCACTCTAGCGGCCGGCCGAGTGGTTGTAGGCCCATACCTGTAACTTTTTCAAACTGCAATAAACGGTTTAAAAAAAAAAAAAAAAAAAAAAAAAAAAATTAACCAGTCTAAATTAAATTCCTTTTTACGGCAGGCTGTGATCCCTTCTCTTTCCCACTCCGAAGAATTAACCATGGCAGATGGATTTTCTTTGGAAGAGATAGAGGCGGTGGTGAAAGATCTTCCATCAGGGAAGGCCGCTGGTCCGGATGGACTACCCGCAGAGTTTTTTAAGGTTTTTTTTCCCTCTTTTTCAAATTTGTTTCTACTTTTGCTTAACTCTATGTTGGCTGGAGCCTCAATTCCCGACTCTTTCCGCGAGGGCACTGTGGTCAGCTTTTTGAAGAAGGGGAAAGATGCTACCGATCCTAATTCATATCGTCCCATTACTCTTTTAAATTCGGATTACAAGATCGTCACTAAATTATTGGCTATTCGATTTAATCGAATTTCTTCGGATCTGATTCATAAAGACCAAAACGGTTTTATTACCGGTAGACAGCTCATGACTAACACTCATTATCTGGCAGAAGCTTTGGATTACTTTGAGACACGGAGGATCCCTGCACTTATTTTGTTATTTGATGCGGAAAAAGCTTTTGATTTGGTGGTTTGGGAGACACTTTTTATTATTTTGCAGCACTTTCATATTCCATCTAATGTTATTAATTTTATTCGTAATCTTTATTCGGGTGCTAAAGCTAATATTATTATTAATTCACATTCGGTTGGATCAGTTTCAGTTAATCGTGGAACCCGTCAGGGTTGTCCCTTATCACCGATTCTTTTTGCTTTTTTTATCGAACCCCTCGCAATAGCTATTCGGAAGTCTGCAGAGATCTCACCCCCAATTCCATTTATGCCGAAGATAAAACTTTATGCTGACGATATCATGTTACTCATTAAATCCGATTTGCAGTCTCAAGCTCAGGCATTTCAGATTTTCGAGCAATATGAGACTTTTGGGGGTTACCGGATCAATAAAAAAAAGACCGAAATACTGATTTGTGGCAATCACATCCCCGAATTATATCCGGATCTACGTGGCTGTATTAATAATAAACCTAAAAGATATTTGGGGGTGTTTTTTTCCTCTTCAGTTAAAGATCTTTTCGGTTTGAATTTTGTTCCCCTTCTTCAAAGGGTTCGCTCGATGCTAACTCGCTGGAATAAATTACCTTTATCAATACTGGGTAGAGTCGCCCTGATTAAAATGTCTATTTTACCATTATTTAATTTTCTGTTTTCAACAACTCCGTGTTTTTTCCCAGGCTCATTTTTTTAGAAAATAGAATCCTTATTCTGAAGCTTTCTGTGGTCACATAAAAAGCCCCGGATCGCGATGACTACTCTTTATGATGGTTTAGATAATGGTGGCCTTGCACTTCCAAACATTAGAGATTATTATAATGCCTATTTTGCCCAGTACTTGACTCGATTCAAGGTCCCTACTCCAAACCCAAATGCTTATATTAGTTTTTTCTTCGATTTAATTTTTTCAGAGAGTCAAATATCCTCCCCTCTTCAAATACCTAAATCCCCAAAATTGGTTAGGTATAAAATAATAGCTTGGTTTTTTAGGAAGCGTTCGGCCATGATTAGTAGATACTCTCTCTCTCTTTTTAATACCTCCTCTTTGCTGACTGACTTACTTTCCTCAAGAGGGCAGGGGGTAAGCTCGCATTTAATGCGCTATTGGATTAAGGCCGGCTTTAGCAAAGTGGGCGATTTTTTACATTATTCCAGGTGGTTAACTCCGCCCGAGATGCGTTTACTACTTTCAGGAAATTTTTTGTTAGCCGGGTCTTATAATATAATTTATAAACTTTTACAGCAGTTTGCTCCCACCTCCTTTACTCAGACTTCCCCTTTAAACAACGATCTTTTTTTCAACAGTACTTTAATAAGGAAACCTGGTGAGTGGAAACGTCATCTTGCCCAGATTAAACAAGACGATCTAGGATCCAAAGCAGTTAAAAAATGGTGGGAACACGAAAAACATGTTTTATCCTTAACGACGTGGCGGACTATTAATAAATATAATTTTTCCACATTAAGGGGAGCCAATTGGCGTAGAATGATATTTTTTGGTAAATGGCTCCTCTATTATACCCCGGCGGTAATTGCCAAAATGTTTAGTAATTATATACCGATTTGCTTTCGTTGTCAAAGTTTCACCCCCGCTAATTGGACACACGTCATAGTTGAATGTGGTATGGTCAAAGAGTTCTGGGTAGACATTTTTGCTTTTTTATGTTTCATTTTTCATATCCAGATATCTATAAATTCTAATTTGATGCTTTATGGCTTTGATCAGAATCTTAATCTTTCTGTCTCACTCGCTAAACTTCTATTCATCTGCATGGCAGTGGCCAGATCATTGCTACTTCAGAATTGGCGATCTACTCAGACACCATCTTTTCATGAATGGCTACGTAAAATGCGAAGAGTTAAGATTAGTGAGCGTAACTACGCGGCGAGGATTGGAGCGGGGGAGAAAATTCGAAAAAATATGGGGAAACTTTTTTTGACCCTCTTTTCATTAATGTTATTTCAAAATTGTTTTTGTTATTTGAGATGGATCTTGGTTCATTGTATCTGAGATGTTTTGGTTTTCGTAATTTTATATTTTCTGCATTGAACTTTAATGTTGTATGACACCTTTCAGTTTCAATAAAAAAAAAAAAAAAAAAAAAAAAGAGACAGTCATTTACTCACTAACACCCATGCACACACTCATCCACCCATACAGTCCTGCATACATGCTGTCTTCAACACATACAAACAGTCATTTATGCACCTATGCGCTACGTAATACCCCCCACCGAACCGTACAGACACTCAGACACTCATACTGATACTCAAAAAACCAACTAATAACCTATATAGACACTCATGTAGCTACTCACTAACCCATGCAGCCACTTATACACAAAGTGAGAGACTGATACAGATATTTACATATTTAAACATTACTCACACTTAATCAGTCAGTTATACAATTTATTTTTCAAAAACAAATCATCCATTTAGACACTTATATACCCATTTATTCTTCCATCGACCTTGAGATATACATATATAAAACATATTTAATTTTCAGAAAAACACACATTCACTGGATGATGTCATCAGTGATGTCATCAGTGATGTCATTTGAGATGTCATTTGAGATGTCATCAGAGATGTCATCAGTGATGTCACTGACCATGTCATGAGTGATGTAATATGTGACGTCATCAGCAGTGCATTGTGGGCGCGCGAGTTATAGTTAGCTGAACTAACTATAATGGGGGAATTTCAATGGTTTTGTATGAGTGAAAAGTCCAGCTAACTATAACGCCCCTGAAACCTATGTTTTTTTCTGTGAATATATACACTTTCACCTAATGCACGCTGTGACGTGCTGAAATTGTAAATGTGTTATATACTTCCTGGTTCACCGGAAAGGTCATGTGACCAAGGCTGCTTGTCAGCCGAAACGCGTCTTCTGCCCCCTGTGTAAAATAAACTTACACTTTTCTGGCAAGACTGGTGTGGCTCGTCTTCTTTTCCGTGGATCTGTGGAGAAGAACTTCTGTGCAAGGTATAACGGCGGCGCCCGTTGACGAGCCCCGACCCGACTGGCTGGGCTGTTCACTTTTAGCGCCAAAAGCTTTGTTTGGATATATATATATATATATATATATATATATATATATATATATATATTCATTTTGCTTTTTTAAACACGTTGAGATTAAGGGCCTGATTATGATCTCGGTCTGAAAGCCTCTGAGTTTAGGTCGGAGGCTTTCCGACTGTGCTTGTTGGTTTCACCTCCGACCGCCTAATTACAATTTAGGCAGTTGGAATTAAAACCGGCCGGTTATTACGGCTGGTTTCCAACAGGCTCAAGGCTGGTATCCAGGCTCAGTTGGATACCAGGCCGTAATCCAGATGGACAGTGTTTTATGCCGTCTGGATTATGATGCTCGGTTTCCGGCAGGCTTCCCATGCAGGGCTTTCCAACATGGAAAGCCTGTTGGAAAGTGAGTTTGGGGGCCCCTGGCAGGGCCCCTATCAACCAGCAGCCTCCGGTTGGAGGCGCCTAGGTGCCCCCCTGGTGATCCTTGCACCATGTGGCAGGCCCCGTGAGGTGCTTGCCTCACAGGGCAGGGATAAACACAAAGTCCCTTTTCTGTATGGGAGCTTGAACTGCGGCCAGTTTCGGACTGCAGAACAAGCTCCCATACGGAAAAGGTTGCATCATAAGCCATCGGGACCGCCGACCAGATGTCGGTCGCACCCGTATCTGCTTGCATCCACCCGACAACATAATAAAACCCTAAGTGATTTGCTTTGAATCACAGAATGTTTAGCTAAGCCAAGGCCCCAACCTAGTTCCTCAGTTCTCAAGTTGGCAGCTCCGGCTGTTATGTCACAACCAGTCATAGTTAGGTCACAGTTTCCAGAGGTAGGGACTATTTTGTTTTGCTACTAACGTTGGCGCCGATTAACAACTTTGCACAAAACTTTCCCCAAAAAGTTAATCCACCTTAACTCTTCCCCAGAAAGTTTTGGAGTGATCACAAAAAAGAGGTGAGGGGGATTGTCTCAAAATGTTGATTTTCCACATTAATTCCACCACGAAATGTCTAATTACAAAGGAGGGACGCTGGGCTTGTTGGACAGGTCCAGCATACGTGCCAAACTTAGTAAAGATACAGAAAGTATGCTGTTCCTAATCACGAGACAAAGGAAAACTAGGGGAACCGGTTTTGCGTGGTCATGAGATGTAGGAGGACGGGATTCCTCCTCTTGGAATTTGGGGCCCTCACACACCCGGGTGGGTGTCATGCTTTATCATAGGGCTGCTCCTCGTCAGGTCGGCGCTGCAATACCTGACGGGCTTCCTATGAGGGGCTCTTTGGCGGAGTTCTTTTATTCCAAATTGCCGTTTGGTGCCTTGTGGGTGAGGGGCCTAACCAGTTTAGATGAGTGAGTGGAGGTGTGTAACCTGAAGGAAGTTTAAAACAGGTTTGGAAGTACCAACGAAAACAATTTTGATCAACAGGTCTCCCAACCTGATTAAAAGAGACAACGGCGCATGTCTGAGGTTACCTCTCAGTTAGGGCGCTCTATTGTGTGGTCAACATGTTTCTTGCCTAGTAGTCAATCAATCTGGTGGTGATTCATCAGAACCTTATAAAATCAAATCTATCTACACACAGGTGGTTATATGGTGTAAACTACCTCTTTAAACCACCCTAACACATACTCTGTGTAGTACCTGATAGAACATGACCAACCTGGTGAAGGAATAAAAAAAACAGATATTAAGATCTGAGACTTCAGTATAAACAAAACTCTTGTGTTCCCTGTGTGACAAGTTCACAGCACACAGTGGCGAAGGTTAAAGACATACACAACATGAGTGCCATGTGGGTGACTCTCACAGACCTTTTATCGTGAAAATTACACAGGCAAGTATGGTGGAACACCACCATGGTTGCAGAAAGAAATTATGAACTCACCCCAGTCGGGTTTCTCATTTTACTTCATCAGTGCCTGGCAGGTATCACACAAGGAATTTCCCTATGTACTGTGTGAGTTGTAGGTTAAAAGAAAAGGAGATTAGAGCACAACACGTAAGATGTTGTAGGTACATGATTAGGTATATGGAGCAGTGAGGGAGTTCTTTAACACTATCAACAGTAAACGTAAACGAGAGGCAGCCCTTAATATATGTTAAGTAAACGGACAACAACTGCATAGATAATGGGTCCACGCTGGGTGTACAAAAGCTCTCGTTGTTTCGGTAAACTGTGCATAATGAAAACCAAACTAACTTTAGATGAGCTTGCGTGTTGCAGAGTAGCTAAGAAAACCCCAACATTAAGGAGAATTGCGAAGGCTCTGGGCAAAGTGTAACCCGAAAAGCACAGCGTTATCGGACACATGGTACTCACGTTTGCTGAATCAGCAACAGGCTCTCTGGCCTACCCACTTCTGCCGGGATCGGGAGGTACTGGGAAGGATTGTGGACCTGTTTAAATACTGGAAGTGACTCAGCCTGAATTGGCGGGAAACTCCCGGTTGACTTGCAGTCCACACTAGACCACTAAAGTCATAGGAGAGAAACCGGTATTCAGTGGGGGCCATCTTGGATGACGTGAAATCCTGATCATGGGAACCGCCATATTTGAGTGGTGTGGAGTTGCTATTATGCTCCAACTAAGTCTAGTGGCGATAACTCATGTTTTGCCCTATATTAAATTAAAAAGAAGTTGCAATCCATTAGCCAAGCCATATTTAAAGAGATTAGGTAAAATGATGATAACAGAGTGCACTTGGTATGTAATTAACCTCCAAGGTGGCATAGGTAGTCATGGTGAGGTTAGGTAAAATGTACCAGGACTCCAAGATGATTCCTGTGGGTTACTGTATGATCATAACAGAGGGCACTCAGTATGTGATAAACCTCCAAGGTGTCAAAAGGAGTCATGGTGATGTCCATGGTTGAGGGATTATCTAACCCTTGCTCATACATGCTAAGATGTTAGTGTGCATGTTGTAAAGTGAATGGGGATTCAGCATTATTGGCCTATGGGAGTGTTAAGTGTACGCCAAGGAATTTCCTCATTCAACCCTTGTGTATTGGTTGACAGACGGTAGACCCATCTCTGTTCTTCCATAAACAGGGCCCCCTTACTAATCTTGGGATGTGCCTCTAGTATTACCCATCATAGAGAGTCAGGTGAATGCTGCAGTAGGTTAAAATGTGTACACATTTTCGTGTTAAGTTTATGACACCGGAAATTACTGCGGTGTTCCGTGATGCGCGTTTTCACAGGTTTGGTGGTCATACCTATATACCTGAGGTCACATGGGCATGTAATCATATAGATACAATTGGATGTATTGCAGTTCGTGTGAGAACGTACTTCCCATGTGAAGGAGTCTGAGAAAATTATTGTTTTAGTCACTTCAGTAAATGCACATACTGTGCAGGTCCCGTAAGGGAAATGGCCCTGAACTGGCGGCAAGTCCCACAATTGCCATTGTGAAGTCACTTTCTGTGGCATAGGTCTCGTATGTATTAGCATATCTTTGAGATTTGTCGTGCGCTTAAATGCAAATCTGGGAATGTTAAGCTCAAGGGACCCTGTTTTCAATATACCCCAATATTTTTTTAGCACGTTCCTGATTCTGTTTGAATCCGGTGTATAGGTGGTTACACATTTGAGAGTCTCTACTTTTTCTTTCTCTCTAGATTCGATTAGAGCCTCGTGGTTATTATTCCTAGCTGTCTGTCATCAATACAGCAAAAATGCATAAAATGGAACTGCACCAAATTAGCAAAAAGTGGTGTAAATTTGTTCAAGCTGTTTTTGAAAAATTGTGTTCAAAGAGTTGCTCAGGGTGCTCTCCTACTGCTACCACATATGTGTCCTACCAGCGAGTGACTCCTCAGGGCTCTCCTTTTGACAATAGACACATCTCATGGAAGTTAGTCCCAAGGATTACCAAAATGTCTAATCAGTGGATGTTAGCCATCTCCACCGCAAGCCTCCAGGTTCTGGGAATCTCTGGGGATTCTATTCCCCCATAGTGTACCACACATGGCATCCCAGGGATCTCCCCAAGGGTATTCCATGAGACTGAGGGAGGTTGAGACAAGTGGCAAATGCCAGCGCTGAGAAGGTATGTCCCACCACCCGATTCTGTCTTTACTCTCCAGACCACAGGAAGAGTGGACGGTGAGTACCACTATCTGATTATTACATGGTAAATATTTGATTGGCAATTGTGGGAAGGTGTCAGAATATCATCATCTGAATGGTAGTATGGTCGCTTCTGCCTCCGCCTTACTTAAAATTGGCAGGATTTCTTCATTCTGCACAAAGGGAGGCAACACACAGCAGAGAACCAGATGCAAGCTACCTTATATGTGGCCTGTACATGTGTTTACTCATTGAGTGAGAGGAGTGAGGAGAAAGGTGATGAGAGAAATAATGGTGATCACAGGTAGACAAAGAAGTGAGGCAGAGGAGAGAACAATAAAGGAAAGCGTAAGAGAGAGTTGGGAAACAGATACACACAGGAGACAGGCAGTTTATTTGAGAGACAGAGCCTAAACATACTAAATATATGCATAAGAAGCAGTTGATAACCAGCAGCTACATAACAATAACCATCTCTACATCCATGCCCACCTATCCATCGTGTTGTCAATACATCCGTCCACACCTAGTCATATAAATAGTTAAGCAGCAGGAGGCAGGGAAGAATACTGAATGGTTGAGCTTGGCACAGGGATGGTTAAAACTTCATCTTGCCTGGGTTATTGATTATATATTGAATTATAAATGGGTAATAGTTAATTACGGGTATGTTTTTCACCATGGGGTTTTGAAGTATATCAAAAAGAAAACATAAGAGAAGATCGAGTTGTCTGTGATGTTCACTTTTTATCCATGTCTAATTTTATGTTATATTGGCCCTCAAAATGATTTGTCCCTACTTTAAACATTCCTACGCAGGGGCATAGAAGTAATGGTGGAGCCATACATAAATATATACATGCATGCTCTCAGAGAGCCTTCGCAGAGCAGCCTGAAGCTCCTTTATGATGTGATGTGGTTAGCAAGTTCTGTTACTAAGTCATAGCTGTGAATTACTGGATTTAGAATCCAATCAATCACACTAATGGGTCTCCATGGAAGTCATGCATACAGAATAGTGTATTTTCAACAATGCAGAAGCCTACTTTTATAAATAGTTGAATCACTGACTGATAGCAGTGCTGCTGTCATCGTGCAGAGTGGTAGAAGGGAAGTATTGCTGTGCACTACTCATCTCTTATCCAGGTACCCAGACCATCAGAGGCTTCAGCACGAATCTCCAATATTAAATTTATTTAAATGAAATTTCATGGCCCCAGGCAGCGCCAGATCTAGCAATTCTGCTCAGGTAGGGCTGTGTTTTACTTTGAGAAACCAGAGGTCTGCAGCATTAGGAAGAAGACCCTATTTCTAACTGCCCCCCAAAGAAGCACAGTTTTAGGATCACAACAGTACTCTACTATGTGTGGTATTGTATAGACCCCCCAAATCGATGCCTGAGTTCCCCAAAGTTCTAGCAAATCTTATTGCATCTTTGACCACAGATTACGATAAAGTTTTGGTTGCAGGTGATCTGAACTACTGGGCTAATGAAGTAGATGAGGGAACCCTGCCTAAGGAACTTACGGAGTCCTTCACCAGCCTCAACCTCACCCAACATATTCATTCCCCCACGCACATTAGAGGCCATACTCTTGATCAAGTGTGGTCTACTAATGTTACTCTTAACAACTTGGTAACTCAACCATGCCCATGGTCTGATCATTATATCATTAGTTTCAACTTGAATAACTTGTTATTACTGAAACAATTATCCCACTCAAGAAGCACCTTTAGAAATTGGAATCAAGTCGACCTGAGAGCACTCCTTCCTGTTAGCAGGTTGCCCCCGAAGGAGATTTAGACAACAGGGAAAGAGAGATCACCAATTGGCAAAGGAAGGCATTTAACATCCATGCTCCCCTTCAGACCAAAAACTCTCGCCTTAGGCAACACGAAGCGTCTAAATGGTTCACTAAGGAGTTGGAAACTTTAAAACTTCATGTACGCCAGGCCGAACGGAAATGACGGGAATTGAACTCAACAGAGGCTAAAACGACATATATAGCAAAATTACATGAGTACAAAATAGCTATTGTGGAGGCCAAAAGAGCATTCTTCACTAATAAAGTACTCAACTCTGACAACAGCTCTATGGAAATTTAGCAGGATTGTGAAAGAACTTTCCAATCCGAGCCTCGTGGCTCAATCCGTTAAGGCCACTCAGGAACTATGCAACGACCTGAACTCCTTCTTCGTGGAAAAAATAGAAAAATTCAAAACTCCATTGTCTGTAACAATAATAATATTGAAGACAGCGTGGTTCCTTCCAATCCTTCCTCTCTCGATACCTTTCCTATGCTAGACAGGAAACGTTTTATGGAATTGGTAGTGAAGGTCAAATCTGGCTCCCCTAAGGAGGAATGCCCCATTAATATAAAGTAAGCAATCTATCGGCCTTCCCCGATACCATTCTTGAGCTCCTTAATCTCTCCCTGTCCCATGGAATAGTACCATCATCTTTTAAGGAAGCAGTAGTCATTCCACTTAAAAGAAAACAGGGTGTAGATCCTAAAAAGCTGGGAAATTATAGACCTATATCATTGCTCCAGTTTCCAGCAAAGTTACTGGAAACTCACGTTGCAAACTGTCTTAGTTCCTTTTTAGAAGCGTCCAAGTTTCTGGACACCCACCAGGCAGGCTTTCGCCCTGCACATTCCACCGAATCTGTGATCCTATCCGTCTTGGACGATCTTAAAGTACAGGCAGACATTGATCACACTAAGGTTCTGATCCTCCTTGACCTGTCTGTGGCATATGACACCGTGAACCACAGAATTTTGTTGGACCGTATTACCGCAGTGGGTCTTGGGGGCCCAGCACTGGACTGGTTTGGGTCCTTTTTAGAGGACTGCAAACAATCGGTGTAGCTCTGGCCCTACAAATCCAATACTGGTGAAATGAGCGGAGGCGTCCCTCATTGTTCTTCCCTTTCGCCGATCCTTTTTAACATTTACATTCGTCCCCTAATCTCGAGTCTTCAGCAGATGGGGGTAAAGATCTTTAATTATGCCGATGACTTGCAGCTAATTTTCACTCTGGAGAACTCCACCCAATGCAAAGATTTTGTTAGGAGCTCTATGATGTATGTAAAAACCTGGATTGATAAGAACTAACTAAAACATAACTCTGAAAAAACTGAGATAATTATTCCGAGCAATAAACTTACTCACTGGACACTCTCCCACTGGCCCCCTGAGTTAGGTGCGGCCCCAATCCCTAAACCAGTGATCAAGAGTTTGGGCCTTCACATTTACTCTGACATCTCTATGAATGCCCAAATTTGCGCAGTTACTTCTGCCTGTTTTGTCCAACTCCGTAAACTGTGCAAGATCAGACGTTTCTTTAGTAAAGAGGCCAGTACTCAAATTGTGATTGCCCTTATCCTATCAAAAATAGATTATGGAAAGGCCCTCTATCTTGGCATTCCATTATATCTGAGATACCGTCTTCAGTTGATTCAGAATCAAGCAGCCCGAATCATCCATCTTAAGGATAGAAGATGTCACATCACCCCGCTACTTAAAGATCTCCACTGGCTCCCAGTGGAGCAGCGTTTGATGTTTAAAATTGGCTGAATCCTCTTTAAAGCCATTCAAGAAAGTGAGCAATCCTGGCTGAAGAGGGGTGAAACCCCGAAACCGGTCCTAGGGTGCGTGTTTCCGGTCCAGGGATGACCTGGCTTGGCAGTTCGGGTTGGACTGTTCCCATGAGGCACAGGGTCAAGACTTATTTGCATATGGCCAGATCTAAACTGGGGTGGCATGGTGAGCAAAAGAATGATGGATTTAACCCAGATCTCTTGACTGGGGGTGAATGTTTTGATTTGTTCTGCATTCCGTCCATCAATTGTGTGTCTTTTGCTGGCGGAAGTAAGGGCTGCAGTGATTTTGAGTAGAGGTGGGAGTGTGGCCTAGGGACCATGACAATGGTGGTGCCATAATAAGCAGTCACAGCTGAAGAATGAGCTTGTGGAGTGTGTGGTGTCACCACTGCTGAGGTGAGGAGGATCTATGGATCTTCCTGGGGGCTCTAGGTTCACCCAGAGACCCATAGAGGGAGTATAGGAGTGACTGTGGTACCTGAAGGGCCTTCTTGCTGACTGGGAATAAGCGGAAGGCAGCAGACCCAGAGTAGTGAGGATTACTGGAATGGACAGCCAGGATGCCTGGATAGCACAGGATAAGAAGGACTGCCCTACTAGATGTGAGCCCCCCTGGTGCGGATATCAGCAGATGTGTGGGGTGATCACTGTGGGCATCATTCACTCAGCCTGAACATATGAGGCTAACTGGAGTAGCGTTGTTGGCACAGCCCTTTTCTCTGAGGGGTATTCTGGTGATAGTTTAGGGCCTCTTAGGGGTTCAGAAGACTGCAGGCGGATACTAACTGAATAAACAGAATGCAGAGAACGTTAAGTATAGTGGTCATGAGGTCAATGGACTGGCATGGACTGTCCATCTCCTGGTATGCCCTCATTCTCCTACACAAGGGTATGCGGGTCACACACCCTCATGCTACTTTCAGAAAACTACTTTTCAGAGGCCACCCTATGCATTATATTATTAGAGACATTGTGAACCTATTTTTATTTTTGCTGATCTTACTACTGATTTCCTACTACTGGAAATAAGTGAGTTGCTTAGGTCAGTGACCTCTTCTCTCAGGCATCATCCCAACATCATCCCACATTGGCCTCACAGTCTCTACCTTCTTCCTGTATACTGTGTCTAGATCCAATCCACTCAATTTTAGGATGAAGTGTTAAAGAAAACATTCTCATATATCCAGATGCCCTTTTCTGACATTAATAAGAAATTACTCTCTACGAATGCACCTAAGTTCCTATGCATGAAGCAAAAGACACACAATTGATGGACGGAATGCAGAACAAATCAAAACATTCACCCCTAGTCAAGAGATCTGAGTTAAACCCACAATTCTTTTGCTCACCATACCACCCAAGTTTAGACCTGGCCATATGCAAATCAGTCTTGACCCTGTACCTCATGGGAACAGTCCAGCCCGAAATGCCAAGCCAGGTCCTCCCTGGACCAGAAACAAGCATCCTAGGACCGGTTTCGGGGTTTCACCCCTCTTCAGCCAGGATAGCTTGATTCCAGTGGCACAGTGAGCCCAGGACTCACGTCTGAGCATACCTGGCGCACTTAGGGCAAGAAAGCACAAGACACACAATTGATGGACGGAATGCAGAACAAATCAAAACATTCACCCCCAGTCAAGAGATCTGGGTTAAATCCATCATTCTTTTGCTCACCATGCCACCCCAGTTTAGACCTGGCCATATGCAAATCAGTCTTGACCCTGTACCTCATGGGAACAGTCCAGCCCGAACTGCCAAGCCAGGTCCTCCCAGGACCAGAAACAAGCATCCTAGGACCGGTTTCGGGGTTTCACCCCTCTTCAGCCAGGATAGCTTGATTCCAGTGGCACAGTGAGCCCAGGACTCACGTCTGAGCATACCTGGCGCACTTAGGGCGAGAAAGCAAAAGACACACAATTGATGGACGGAATGCAGAACAAATCAAAACATTCACCCCTAGTCAAGAGATCTGGGTTAAATCCATCATTCTTTTGCTCACCACCCCACCCCAATTTAGACCTGGCCATATGCAAATCAGTCTTGACCCTGTACCTCATGGGAACAGTCCAGCCCGAACTGCCAAGCCAGGTCCTCCCTGGACCGGAAACAAGCATCCTAGGACCGGTTTCGGGGTTTCACCCCTCTTCAGCCAGGATAGCTTTTTTTTGTTTTTGATTGTTTTTTCCTATGCATGAAGCAGCACACATGAAAGTGACAGAATTGCATTTTAGGATTGTTCATGTGCAGGAAGGGACACCTTCCTACACATGAACAATCCTCCCCTACACGCAGACACCCTTGCACTCTGGTTGAAGGGTGCCTGCGTTGGCGCTAAATTTCTAAACTTAGTGCCAGCGCAGGGGGAAACACAAGGCTGCATCACATCCTTGTGAATATGGTGCAGCCTTGCGTTTCAGAAGTGGCAGAGCGTGTCGTTAAGCCAAGGGGGCTAACAACATGCTCTACCACTTCCTTGTACATATCCCCCTAAATTTGAAATTCTTCCAGCTGAGTGATACTATATCAAATCTAAGCTCTAGACTATCTTCTCTCTTAGACTGTCTACCTCCTTGCTGAAGGCACACTGGGGGATATGTACGATCAAGTGACGGAGTGCGTCGTTAGCCTCCTTGGCTTAACAACACACTCCGTCACTTCAAAAACGCAAGGATGCACCATATTTACAAGAATGTGGTGCAGACTTGCGTTTCCCCCTGCAATGGCGCAAAGTTAAACAACTTAGCGCCAACGCAGGCACCCTTAGACCAGAGTGCAAGGGTGTCTGCGTGCAGGGGAGGATTGTTCATGTGTAGGAAGGTGTCCCTTCCTGCACACAAACAATCCTAAAATGCAATTCTGCCACTTTCATGGGTGCTGCTTTATGCAGCACACGTGAAAGTGGCAGGATTGCAAACACCTACCCTGCCCAAACCTGACAGCGGCTTACAGAAATATTATTCCTATCATGGCCAAAGCCCCTGACATCCCAGACACCAAATTAGTTACCTCAGCTTTATGCTGCATGCTCCACAATATGTGCTGATCTCTCTTAATTTTTACAGAGCTCTGGTTCAATGACACATCCCACAACACATGTGATCTTCAACCTCCTCCAAATTACTCTGTCATCAGAAAGGACCACATAGGCAAATTTGAGGGATGTATCGCAGCCATCTTCAGAGACTCACTGCAATGCAAGGAAATAACTAATGGCATTTTTTATTATGTCCAATGCTTCACTCTGAATCTACTGTATTACACAATTACCTTTTCAGAATAAATTCAATCTACCACCCACCTGGTGATAACACAGCCTTTGTCAAAGGAATTCAGGGACCTTTTAAATGACCTAACAACCCAAAGGGACAAAGTGATCTATTTTTTTAAAGATTTTAATCTGCACTGGGGCACCACAGAAGATTCTGCAGTAAATCATTTCTCTCCAGAAATATTATGATCCAATATAATCTAAAACCAACACACACAAAAGGTTCTACACTAGACCTCATAATCTCATAAGAAGATATGCTCTTCGTGAATGACTCCATACTGGTAGACTATAATGATTGTTTTCATATTTCCTTCACCATACAGCTCTCTCACACCATGACAATGGGCCAACTGAAAGGAGCAATTACCTGGTTTTGAGACAACAGGAACGTGGTTATCACTATTCTTAGCAACACTGCTTAGAAGGTACTACCTCGGATCAGCCCCATCACAGATGTCAATGGCTTGACCTCTAAAAAGTTTTGAATGTCTTTCTGTTCTGCTTGATGATGTAGCTCCGCTCCAAAGCAAAACGAAACAACCTAATCCATCAGCTCCCATTGTTCACCACGGACTTCATTGAGGAAAGGAAAGCCTTAAAATTGTTAGAGAGGAAATGGAGACTGTCATCCTCCACCACTAACCTCAAATGTCTCCAAACTGCAAGATGCCTGTGCACAAGACATGTTGTCTGTGAGAAATGGAACCGCTTTAGTGCCCTCCTAGACTCAGCCAAGAAAAACTGAAGCAACTCCATGATCTGTTTAAATCTGCCAACAGCCCCTTCACATCCATACCTTTCAAATTTGATGAACAACCACCGAAAGCAGAAGAGTTTCTACAGTTCTTAGAATCCAAAGTAAAATCGCTTTTATGTCAAGACGTCTATCCTACCCCTCCCTTGGTATGCAAATCCAAAGACAACATAATTTGGGAGGAAGACTTACTCAAAATTATCATGAACATCAAACCCTCAAACCACTTTGTAGACCAAATCCTGAGTAAAATTGACAAAGACTTTATGTTCCCATGCTCCCCTACTGGACACAATTGGTGAATCTCTCTCTCATAAGAAACAAAGGGAGAGAGAGGAAATACAAAGGTAAGTCCTTTTCCTTAAAATACACAGCAGAGCAACAAAAGGGGCAGATCCTACAGGGGAATCGTAAGAAACTGCAAACCTGTTTCCAGGAAAGACAGGGAAAAAAAACAATAGGTTTTAAAAAGAACCATCACACACCAACCTAGTTAGTGGCATGCTTCATCATCGGGCTCCCACCAGGGCTACCAAGTGCAACCCAGGTGTGCTTCGATGCCTGATTACAGCGGAGCAGGTGGTTTTTTGTGAAGGGAAAGTGAAGGTGCGAGTAAAAATGCCTCTAGAATCCTCCGTCGAAATAGAGCAATTTTATTATAGAGGTCCTAGGACAAGGTTAAAAAGCAAAGGTGGATATTACCAAGACTGGTTTGATCTTTAATATCCAACTAGTGGTCTACATGTTTCAGCCGTACGAAGCAACTATGAAGGCTTTCTTCAGGGCCAAACGGTGCAATGGGACCAAATTAAAGGGCCTCGTGAAATATCCGCACACACCCTAAGGTGTGCTGTCAGTGCAGGGGTAATACTGTACTTATGGTTCACACCAACATATTAGAATCAGGAAAACAAAACAGAGCATAAAAACATTTAAAGCAGTAAGATATTAGCATGTACTATGCAGCTAGTTGAAAGAACACCAATATCTCTGTTCCCTTATTTCCATTGTGCAGTGCAGAGTATGGCCAACTGGCCATTTCAGAATCTATTCCCAAAGACCAGCTCAAGGGCGAGAGTGTATCCTCCCAATATATACATATGTATCCGTGCCTTTCTATTAAAATGGTGTAAAGTGGGGTGAAAACACATGCACATTTAAAGGAACCTCATATAAAAGGTTAAAAGACGAGCCACCACCTTTCATGCATAAGGGGGGATGTGTCACGTTCCAGAAAGATGCATTGTAATGTTTCCAAACTACCAACAAATAAAAATAGAACCACACACAATCATGGCAGAGAAAAGGGTCGTAATCATGATATTACTAATGAGTAGCTAGTATGCAGGCGCATTGATTCCTGTGGGGGATGGACATCTGTAGTCACACACTAAAGAAATGGACAAAAAAAGAGAAGGTAAACCACATCTCCAACCCTCGAGCAAGGCCACGGGGTTCAACTGGCATACACTTACTTCATCAAGATGTGCCATCCACGTGAAAACCTACAGCGGTCCAACTCGTGATCCCGGTGATAAAGCAGCTGCGTGCAGTGCCGGATGATAAGGAAGAACACCCGGAAGACGTCAACCAAAACGTTGCGACGTCAGACGTCAGACATCGGGCGTGATGTTGTCAGACATGTTCTATACAGGCATCGCTCCTCAGGGGAAAATAAATCTCTCTCTCAGCCAAAGAACATTTCCTGACTGCCTATAAACTGGACAAGTCACCCCTTTCCTCAAAAATCCTTTGCAGATACTAATGAGCTCAAGAACTATTGCCTGATCTGTAACCTACTTTTACTCCCAAAAATCACTGAAAGGTGTGTAGCGGTCTCTATTTGGCAGTGGGTTGCACCCTGTCCAAGTAGGGACCCTTCCTTCTAGTCAGGGTAAGTGGATTACACACCCAAGATAACGCCTGCTCATCCCTTTGGTAACTTAGCACGAGCAGTCAGGCTTATCTCAGAGGCAATGTGTAAAGTATTTGTACATAACACACACAGTAACACAGTGAAAACACTACAAATGAACACCATACCAGTTTAAAAGAATAAAGTATTGTTAGCTAATCCAAACACGACCAAAACTACAAAAATCCAACATTTATACATCAAAATAACACTTTTAAAAGGTAAAAACAGTTCAGTCCATATGAAACTATGGATGTGTCACTCTTTGTAAAAAGTACTTGGGATGCAACAAAATCACAAGGCGAAAACAGGCACAGGGCAGGTGAATACCGGAAAGCACAGCAATGCATCAGTTCCTCATAAGCAGGGAAGGTGATGCGTCGGTTCCTTACTCACAGGGATGGTGATGCGTCGGTTCCTTTGGCGACACCCTATAGAACAGGTCCAAATTGACCAAGATATTCGCACCCTGCCCTTTATCTCAGGATGATATATGTGACGAATATGTGCTAATGCTGGTTTAAGATGCACTATTAAATTGACGCCTGTAATGCTCTTTATACTACAGATGATGTCAATGACAGCAACCCTTATCTCCCCTCCCCTTCCCCCCCCCCCTTTTTTGTTTCTTTTTTTCTTCTGTTTACTGCTCAGTTGTTCATGAGATGCATCTTTTGCAATGTATGTCATACTTTTCAAATGCCTATAAAAAAAACTATGGCATGCATGGTGAATTTAACTGGTAAATATAAAGCCTTCTTACAAGAATACTACTATTAACAAGCTAAGCAGCAAACAAATTCAGTGGTAACATTTATCTAAAAAAGCAAAGTTTGTGTGTTTTCCACTGAACATACCTGTGGGAAGTAGTACAAGCCAAAGATTCTCGCGGTTGCAATCGACAAGGCTGATCCACCAGCTCCAATAACTGCGGCCAATGGCGCCCCAGCACTACACCGAAAGTTGGGCATTGTTTCATTCTGCCCTGTTAGGTACGTCAAGGTATCTTCCACAGCTTTGGATATGGTGAAGCAGGTGTCAAATATCTGATAGCCCAGAGTTATATTGGGCAGAATATCCGTCCTGTTATTAACTTCTCTGATCGCGTGCATCATGGCTCTGGCCCAGCGTAAACTTCGGAAGTTAAACCTGGAAAACAGGAAAATATATCTTACAGGGTACTAGTCCAAAAAGTGCAGGCTTTTGCCATGTGAAAAAATCCAAAACACCTACTTTTCAGAAGAAGACTTTGTTACAAAAGTCACATAAATGAAAAATTGAGTGAAACTATCAGTTTCAGACATATATTAAGAAAATTAATGTAAAGCGCTATTTAACAATATTAAAGTGATTTTTTGCAAAATCTACAGCAATATTACATGTAAAGAACAAAATAGTGTTTTTGCTATGGTCATAAAACGTATCATGCCAACAGTCTCGGAATCAATCAATTTTACACTTGGAATGTAAGGATAAAACACTTGCTGTTTGCATGCCAATGCTTTCAGAAACTCATGAGCAAAATTATACTATATAGGGAAGTAATGCGGCACACAAACCCTTCAAGGGGCCCCCATTCAACTCAAAGCAATGAATATCTAGGATACATTTGAAACTTAGGGGCTACTGTTAATAACCTGCGGGGGAGGAGGGCATATTTATTGTGTCATGCCACTAGTACTACATGATGAACTAGCACAAAAAATATTGTGTTATATTAATCATCTTAGGGCATACCAGAATGCAACTGGTTCACATTCCAATTAGTCTCGCCTAAAGAGATGGGCACCAAAAAGATACTGCATCTACGTGTCTGTTTTCTGATGGTCAATGAATCGGGAAACAGCGTTTACAACGTTGTCATTACATCGCGTGCTATTACAACGCGGTCGTTACAACGACTGCATTGTTAGTATGCGATGTAATCACATTGCAAGTCGTTACAATGACTTCCAGTAGAGGGCGCTCAGGTATTGGAAATGATTTCCAACACCTTCCCTACTGTTGCGTAAATTGGAGTAGGAATAGTATATAATACTATTCCTACGTCTAGCGTGCCCCTTACTGGAAGTCGTTGTAAAGACTTGCTATGTAATACATCGCGAACTAACAACGCGGTCGTTGTAACGACCGCATTGTAATGGCACGCGATGTATTGCATTGTGTTGTAATGTGCCATATTCCACAGAATCAAGTCAGATGTCCCAGGGATTACAGGCCAGATTCTTTACTTCAAAAAGCACCGCAGGAATGGGGCAGAAATTTAACATGGACTTCTCCTTATTGTCACTGCAACTCATGCATCATTACACAGCCAGTCAATAACTTTAGTTATTGGCTGTTTGTGTTATAGGGATGAGCCACCGACAAGGATGTGTAAGGTGGGTTTGCAAGAGACGATAAGTAGCATTAGAGCCCATATCTGCTGTTTAGTGAAGCTGTTTTGATATGATTTGCCAATGCAGCCCCCCTTTTCTATCGTGCCTCTTTCCATTTATGCCGCACTTGCCAGCACTTAATTTGTAATAAAATATGTGCCAGGGCCCTCGCCAGGAGGCCACTGCAGCTTTTACGACCCATTGCCTTGCCAGCGCTGACAACAAGAACACCTATGCAACTACCAACCGGTATGCAGACAGAATATCGAGTTGGAAATGTCAAATTACACAAATATCGAGTTGGGAATATCGTGACACAGAAATATCGAGAGCAAGAATATTGTGGCAAGAATATAGAATTTAAGGTAAGAAAAATCATTAAAAAAAATATAGAAGTCGTTAATATCGTTTGCAAAATTTAGGGCCCCATTAGTATGGTGAGCGGACAGAAACGGGACTGCCCGCTGAGTGTGCGGCGGTCCCGCACTCCCAATTAGGATGTGCCCGCCACACTAGCGGGCGCATGGCGCATCTGCAACATTGCGGCAGGCGGTGCAGAGGGCACCGCCCGCCGCAATGCCACAAAGGCAGGTTGTGCGTTTCAATGCACAACGTGACAGACACCACGCGGTGCCTGCCACGTTGTTCATTGAAAGGCAGGGGGTACCATAGGTACCCCCCATGTGCACCCCCTACCCCCAGAATCCCTGGGGGCCCGCTACAGGCCCACAATGGTGAAAACCGCCTGCCTTTCCCGCCACGGAAAGGAAACACCCCGCCTGTATACTAATATGGATGGCGGTGTCTACCAGACAATGCCACCATATTAACTGCTTTTCCGCCCGGTAGGCAGTCGGGCGGATTGCCTACCAGCAGAAAACCGGCAGACGGTCTTCCCGTCCGCCGGAGTCCCGTCCGCCACAGTAATTTGGTGGGGGAATTCATATGCGGGCGGTGGTTTTCTGCGGGTGGATCGCCACCGCCATACGGGCGGTGGCGATCCGCCCGATATCTTAATGAGCCCCATAGTTGTTTGAAATATTGATTTTTAAATTAGTGTTATGTATTTTAATTTATATTTTAGATGTATGTGATGTATGTTTTTTTGTATAAGTATTATTTATGTTTTTTAATATATGTGTTACATTTTTAGTAGTTATCAATTTTATTTTAAGTAAGTTGGCATTATTTAATTCAGTAGCGGGTTGTGGGTTTATAGGGGAATAGGGAGGGAAGTGACTTAATTATAATAAATGAATGATTCTTTTCTATTTATTAATATTTATTTGCGATTTTTTGTGTTAATTGTAGGAAGTAATTTATTTGTAATTAATTATTAATTGGTTGATAATTAAAATTAATTAATTAATTGTAATTAATTATGGTAATTGTGTAATTTGTTTTAGGTGCAGGTTGTGGGGTTTATAGGGGTAAAGGGTGGGAAGTAATTTATTTGTAATTCATTATTAATTGGTTAATTAATGTTAATTAATTAATTGGTAATTAATTATGGTAATTGTGTAATTTGTTTTAGGTGCGGGTTGTGGGGTTTATAGGGGTAAAGGCTGAGAAGTCATTTCTATTTAATTAATTAATAATTAGTTAATTTATATTAATTATTTGATTGATAATTAATTATGGAAATTGTAATTAATTTTAGGTGCGTGTTGTGGGATTTATAGCGGTAAAGGGGGGGAAGTAGTTTATGTATAATTAATTGATCATTCGTTGCTAATTAATATTAATTAATGGAAAATTAAATATGGAAATTGTGTAATTAATTTTAAGTGTTGTTTGTGGGGTTTATAGGGTAAAGGGTGGGAAGTAATATATGTTCAATTCATTAATAATCAGTTGATTATTAATATAAATTAATTAATTGATATCTAATTAGGGTATTTGTTTATTTTTTGGTGTGTGGGCTTTACTGCTATAGGGGTACAGTGTGGGGAGTAAATTAATTGTATTTACTTTATAATTAGTTGTTAAATACTATTCGTTTTTAATTGAAAATAAGTTTTAATTGTGTAATTAATTTTTTTTTACGTTTAATTTTAGCTGTGGGTTGTGGGGATTATAGGGTTAAAGTGTGGGAAGTCAATTAATTTTTATGAGTTTATTTGTTTTTTGATTAATATTTTTTTTAATTGTTAATTAATTATGTTTATTAGGGAAGTACTTTAAAAAAAAAGTATATGTCGGTTGTGAATTGCGTGGTGTTATAGGGAAGGAAATTAAAAAAGTACATTTATGTAATAATTAATGTTTTTGTTTTTAAATAATTTATAATTAAAAATATTTATTTGTTTGGAAGTTATTTTTTATTTTATTTAATATAATATTTGTAGGGATGTGTCATATGTATTTAACATTATAATGTTTAATATTAAATATAGTTGTATTTTAATTTTTAACATATCTATATATTTTTTTATCTATTTTGTTTTTTAAATATATTTGTTGTTATTAATGTTTTGTTTGTTTTTAATTTTAAACTGACTGGAGTGAAAATATCAATTGTTACCCCTCCGTAATCCAACACGTTTCTTACTGTTGCACTGATTAGAGTGGGAATAGTAAATATTATCCCGCCACTATCCAACACTTTCCAAACTGTTGCACTCACTGGAGTGGGAATAGTAATTTTTACCCCTCCGCTATCCTACACTTTCCCTACTGTTGCACTCACTAGAGTGGAAATAGTAATTTTTACCCCTCCGTTATCCACTACTTTCCCTACTGTAGCACTGACTGGAGTGGGAAATTTAAGTTTGAAGTTTTTTTAATAGTTTAATGTTTTAATTTATAATAGATTTTTTTTAATTAGATTTTATTGGTACATATATGTATAGAAACTAGATTCCCTGGGGGCCATAACCTCGATGAGGAGTTAGCAACCCATTTACATGAAGACTGAAATGCTTTATTTTATTGACTGTCCCATGATTGTATTACTGTATGATACCACTCATTTAGGAACCTGAATACAGTTTAACATTTATTTGTTTGAGATGTATGATGTAGATTTTAATCCTTTCTCTTATCTTGCTTTTTTCACAGGAGGAAAGGAAGGGAACCATCACCATCACATCACCGGCTCCCTAACCTTTTCTTTGCCAGGATTATGTTCTGCACTAATCACAAGATAAGAGATTCCTGTTTTGTACATTATTGCACTTTTATCACTAGAGGCTCTTATAAGTTTAATTCTTGTTTTCACCTTGTTTATACAAAACGGAGGACATGTAAGACATTAGCTGATCAACTGCCACTGGGTTCGTTAGATATATTCGCATTGTGCGCTCGCATACACTTATGACAATGCATGGCGTGCCACCTCACACTCTGTGTTTCTCAAACTGTAGGCACTAGTCCGCCTGAAATAAAATATATTTACAGCACTGTGAGACTTCACGTTGAGCATGCCAATATTCCCCTGCGATTTAACAGAGAGGAGTAACTGCTTACATTAAACGGCTCTGAACCAAGTCTCATCTAGATCTTGGCGTAACATGAGTTCTAATGGATCTTAAATATTCACGAGTACATTATACGATCTTAGCACTGACAGGGTATAGAAACGTGCATCTTTCAAACATTACTGCAGGTATTACGATGTACTGTACTGCTGCCACATTGATGTATATTTTCTAATAGCCGGGGACAGGAATTTACATGGTCAACAATGTAACCAATATCCCTTTTTAAATATTTTAGAAGGATTGGAGGGTGAAGTGTTCATATTTTATGCACTAAACATCCCTGTCACAAAATGGTCGCTATGTTTACCGCACTAAGCAAGCCACATGACTAGGAACTTCTATGTCTATTACGTTTTGTATACATATGCATGTCTGTTTGAAGCAACCAAATCGTGTGATCAAGACACTTCGTGAGTCGAAACGCGTAACGGTTGAAATATACTCCTGGTATCATCTGGACCCCTGAGAGCGCGTGATTATTGACTGTCTGTGAACTGGATATATATTTTTTTTTTTTTGTGTGTAAATTTATATAATTTTTAAATTATAAAATAAATTAAAAGTACATATAAAAATTATTATGTATGTGTGTTTAACTTTTTTTTAATAAAGTTTGATATATTTTATCAAATGTATATCAAATCTACTTTTTTTAATATTAATTTTATTTTTTTACACATTTAGGTGCCGATTCCGATCGGGTAAAAAATTTTCCCATACGACTCGTATCCGTATATTTTTACGTACGAATCATACAAGTCCTGTCCCACCGGTGAAGTACGATCCGTACGTGAAAAATACATACGAATCGCTTCGGGAAAAGGTCTACGAGACGTACCCGGACAGTTTTACAAACAAATCGTAAAACTGAAGTCCGAGCGCACAAGTACGATCCGTAACACCCTTCCAAATATACAAGCGTATGTAAAACGTCCCGTACGGAGCGAACTCTCGCCCAGCCCCGTACATGGACGCACCGTACCCCAGCACCGTACCCCAGCCCTGTACTTGGACACACCGTACCCCAGCACTGTACCCCAGCCCCATACTTGGACGCACCGTACCCCAGCACCGTACCCCAGCTCCGTACTTGGACGCACTGTACCCCAGCCCCGTACATGGACGCACTGTACCCCAGCCCCGTACTTGGACATACCGTACCCCAGCCCTGTACTTGGGCGCACCGTACCCCAGCCCCGTACTTGTACGCACCGCACCCCAGCACCGTACCCCAGCCCCGTACTTGTATGCACCGTACCCCAGCACCGTACCCCAGCCCCGTACTTGGACGCACCATACCCCAGCCCCGTACATGGACGCACCATACCCCAGCACCATGCCCCAGCCCCGTACTTGGACGCACCGTACCCCAGCACCGTCCCCCAGCATCGCGTATGTACGGACCTTACAACAACATTGCGTATGCGCGCACGGTACAACAACATCGCGTATGGACGCACCTTACATACGTGAAAACGGCACGTACTGAACCAGGACACTGTAAAACAGCAGAAGGAGGGTCAATTCGACTCGCACAACACCACAAAACACGTCTACAGTACAAAAAACATCAAAATGACTGACCTGGCACATCCAAACAGGTAAACAGAGGCCCAAACTCACAACCACCTCTTATAACACACCCACCAAAAATTCAAACTCAGGCCCACCCACAAATGGACCAATAAAAAGGGCCCACACACACAAACCATGAACCTGTGCAAGACTCACTGCAGCTACAGAGCACACCCCAACAACTGCACCCATACACCTTAACATATACACCTTCACACACACTCCTTCACACAAACCCCCTCTCCACATTCCCACACACACCTTCACATTCACACCCACACACCCACAACCATCCACACCCTCACCCCACACCATGCCCACAGACAAGAATCCAAAGTTCACAAGGGAGGAGCTGGACATGCTTGTCAACGAAGTCATCAGAGTCGAGCCACAGCTCTTTGGAACATTGGTCAGACAGACCAGCATAGCCGAAAAATCACTCCTGTGGCAGAGGATCGTCGATAGGGTGAATGCTGTTGCGCCCATCAGAAGGACCAGGAATGAATGCCAAGCCAGGTGGTACGATCTACGGAGGGCAGTCAAGCGGAAAATGAACGAGGACTACCCCCAGAGCAACATCACTGGAGGTGGGCTGCCCCGCAGACCGGTACATTACCATCCCTGGGAGGAGAAGGTGATGGCCCTGCTTCCGCCGGTGGGAGTACACAGAGTCAAAGGAGTTGCAGAGCCTGGTGAGTACACAAACAACTTACGTAACATGGGGGTAATGGCATCCACACCCCAACTAAATCAAATGCACGCAACTACCACCAAGCCCTCACTGGACACCACCACACTCAAAAACAACGCTCATACCACTAACATGTGTATGCCCCATCCACAAAGCAAGGCCATGCCATGTCCCACCGGTGAAGTACGATCCGTACGTGAAAAATACATACGAATCGCTTCGGGAAAAGGTCTACGAGACGTACCCGGACAGTTTTACAAACAAATCGTAAAACTGAAGTCCGAGCGCACAAGTACGATCCGTAACACCCTTCCAAATATACAAGCGTATGTAAAACGTCCCGTACGGAGCGAACTCTGTACCACTCGTATCCCGGGTAAACTTGTGCCCGGGATACGAGTCGTACCACTCCCCCTCGTGTATGTCCGCACGTCCCCCCGTATGTCAGCACCGTACCCCCCGTATGTCAACACCGTACCCCCATGTCCACACCTTACCCCAGCCCCGTACTTGTATGCACCGTACCCCAGCACCCTACCCCAGCCCTGTACTTGGATGCACCGTACCCCAGCCCTGTACATGGACGCACCGTACCCCAGCACCGTACCCCAGCCCCGTACTTGGACACACCGTACCCCAGCACCATACCCCAGCCCCGTACTTGGACGCACCGTACCCCAGCACCGTACCACAGCCCCGTACTTGGACGCACCGTACCCCAGCCCCGTACTTGGACGCACCATACCCCAGCCCCGTACATGGACGCACCATACCCCAGCACCGTACCCCAGCCCCATACTTGTACGCACCATACCCCAGCACCGTACCCCAGCCCGTACTTGTATGCACCATACCCCAGCCCCGTACTTGGACGCACCGTACCCCAGCACCGTACCCCAGCCCCGTACTTGGACGCACCGTACCCCAGCCCCGTACATGGATGCACCATACCCCAGCACCATACCCCAGCCCCGTACTTGGACGCACCGTACCCCAGCACCATACCCCACCCCCCGTACTCGGACGCACCGTACCCCAGCCCCGTACATGGACGCACCGTACCCCAGCACTGTACCCCAGCCCCATACTTGGACGCACCGTACCCCAGCACTGTACCCCAGCTCCGTACTTGGACGCACTGTACCCCAGCCCCGTACATGGACTTACTGTACCCCAGCCCCGTACTTGGACGCACCGTACCCCAGCAACCAAATCGTGTGATCAAGACACTTCGTGAGTCGAAACGCGTAACGATTGAAATATACTCCTGGTATCATCTGGACCCCTGAGAGCGCGTGATTATTGACTGTCTGTGAACTGGATATATATATTTTTTTTTTTTTGTGTGTAAATTTATATAATTTTTAAATTATAAAATAAATTAAAAGTACATATATAAATTATTATGTATGTGTGTTTAACTTTTTTTTAATAAAGTTTGATATATTTTATCAAATGTATATCAAATCTACTTTTTGTAATATTAATTTTATTTTTTTACACATTTAGGTGCCGATTCCGATCGGGTAAAAAATTTTACCATACGACTCGTATCCGTATATTTTTACGTACGAATCATACAAGTCCTGTCCCACCGGTGAAGTACGATCCGTACGTGAAAAATACATACGAATCGCTTCGGGAAAAGGTCTACGAGACGTACCCGGACAGTTTTACAAACAAATCGTAAAACTGAAGTCCGAGCGCACAAGTACGATCCGTAACACCCTTCCAAATATACAAGCGTATGTAAAACGTCCCGTACGGAGCGAACTCTCGCCCAGCCCCGTACATGGACGCACCGTACCCCAGCACCGTACCCCAGCCCTGTACTTGGACACACCGTACCCCAGCACTGTACCCCAGCCCCATACTTGGACGCACCGTACCCCAGCACCGTACCCCAGCTCCGTACTTGGACGCACTGTACCCCAGCCCCGTACATGGACGCACTGTACCCCAGCCCCGTACTTGGACACACCGTACCCCAGCCCTGTACTTGGGCGCACCGTACCCCAGCCCCGTACTTGTACGCACCGCACCCCAGCACCGTACCCCAGCCCCGTACTTGTATGCACCGTACCCCAGCACCGTACCCCAGCCCCGTACTTGGACGCACCATACCCCAGCCCCGTACATGGACGCACCATACCCCAGCACCATGCCCCAGCCCCGTACTTGGACGCACCGTACCCCAGCACCGTCCCCCAGCATCGCGTATGTACGGACCTTACAACAACATTGCGTATGCGCGCACGGTACAACAACATCGCGTATGGACGCACCTTACATACGTGAAAACGGCACGTACTGAACCAGGACACTGTAAAACAGCACAAGGAGGGTCAATTCGACTCGCACAACACCACAAAACACGTCTACAGTACAAAAAACATCAAAATGACTGACCTGGCACATCCAAACAGGTAAACAGAGGCCCAAACTCACAACCACCTCTTATAACACACCCACCAAAAATTCAAACTCAGGCCCACCCACAAATGGACCAATAAAAAGGGCCCACACACACAAACCATGAACCTGTGCAAGACTCACTGCAGCTACAGAGCACACCCCAACAACTGCACCCATACACCTTAACATATACACCTTCACACACACTCCTTCACACAAACCCCCTCTCCACATTCCCACACACACCTTCACATTCACACCCACACACCCACAACCATCCACACCCTCACCCCACACCATGCCCACAGACAAGAATCCAAAGTTCACAAGGGAGGAGCTGGACATGCTTGTCAACGAAGTCATCAGAGTCGAGCCACAGCTCTTTGGAACATTGGTCAGACAGACCAGCATAGCCGAAAAATCACTCCTGTGGCAGAGGATCGTCGATAGGGTGAATGCTGTTGCGCCCATCAGAAGGACCAGGAATGAATGCCAAGCCAGGTGGTACGATCTACGGAGGGCAGTCAAGCGGAAAATGAACGAGGACTACCCCCAGAGCAACATCACTGGAGGTGGGCTGCCCCGCAGACCGGTACATTACCATCCCTGGGAGGAGAAGGTGATGGCCCTGCTTCCGCCGGTGGGAGTACACAGAGTCAAAGGAGTTGCAGAGCCTGGTGAGTACACAAACAACTTACGTAACATGGGGGTAATGGCATCCACACCACAACTAAATCAAATGCACGCAACTACCACCAAGCCCTCACTGGACACCACCACCCTCAAAAACAACGCTCATACCACTAACATGTGTATGCCCCATCCACAAAGCAAGGCCATGCCATGTCCCACCGGTGAAGTACGATCCGTACGTGAAAAATACATACGAATCGCTTCGGGAAAAGGTCTACGAGACGTACCCGGACAGTTTTACAAACAAATCGTAAAACTGAAGTCCGAGCGCACAAGTACGATCCGTAACACCCTTCCAAATATACAAGCGTATGTAAAACGTCCCGTACGGAGCGAACTCTGTACCACTCGTATCCCGGGTAAACTTGTGCCCGGGATACGAGTCGTACCACTCCCCCTCGTGTATGTCCGCACGTCCCCCCGTATGTCAGCACCGTACCCCCCGTATGTCAACACCGTACCCCCATGTCCACACCTTACCCCAGCCCCGTACTTGTATGCACCGTACCCCAGCACCCTACCCCAGCCCTGTACTTGGATGCACCGTACCCCAGCCCTGTACATGGACGCACCGTACCCCAGCACCGTACCCCAGCCCCGTACTTGGACACACCGTACCCCAGCACCATACCCCAGCCCTGTACTTGGACGCACCGTACCCCAGCACCGTACCACAGCCCCGTACTTGGACACACCGTACCCCAGCCCCGTACTTGGACGCACCATACCCCAGCCCCGTACATGGACGCACCATACCCCAGCACCGTACCCCAGCCCCATACTTGTACGCACCATACCCCAGCACCGTACCCCAGCCCGTACTTGTATGCACCGTACCCCAGCCCCGTACTTGGACGCACCGTACCCCAGCACCGTACCCCAGCCCCGTACTTGGACGCACCGTACCCCAGCCCCGTACATGGATGCACCATACCCCAGCACCATACCCCAGCCCCGTACTTGGACGCACCGTACCCCAGCACCATACCCCACCCCCCGTACTCGGACGCACCGTACCCCAGCCCCGTACATGGACGCACCGTACCCCAGCACTGTACCCCAGCCCCATACTTGGACGCACCGTACCCCAGCACTGTACCCCAGCTCCGTACTTGGACGCACTGTACCCCAGCCCCGTACATGGACTTACTGTACCCCAGCCCCGTACTTGGACGCACCGTACCCCAGCAACCAAATCGTGTGATCAAGACACTTCGTGAGTCGAAACGCGTAACGGTTGAAATATACTCCTGGTATCATCTGGACCCCTGAGAGCGCGTGATTATTGACTGTCTGTGAACTGGATATATATATATTTTTTTTTGTGTGTGTAAATTTATATAATTTTTAAATTATAAAATAAATTAAAAGTACATATATAAATTATTATGTATGTGTGTTTAACTTTTTTTTAATAAAGTTTGATATATTTTATCAAATGTATATCAAATCTATTTTTTTAAATATTAATTTTATTTTTTTACACATTTAGGTGCTGATTCCGATCGGGTAAAAATTTTTCCCATACGACTCGTATCCGTATATTTTTACGTACGAATCATACAAGTCCTGTCCCACCGGTGAAGTACGATCCGTACGTGAAAAATACATACGAATCGCTTCGGGAAAAGGTCTACGAGACGTACCCGGACAGTTTTACAAACAAATCGTAAAACTGAAGTCCGAGCGCACAAGTACGATCCGTAACACCCTTCCAAATATACAAGCGTATGTAAAACGTCCCGTACGGAGCGAACTCTCGCCCAGCCCCGTACATGGACGCACCGTACCCCAGCACCGTACCCCAGCCCTGTACTTGGACGCACCGTACCCCAGCACTGTACCCCAGCCCCATACTTGGACGCACCGTACCCCAGCACCGTACCCCAGCTCCGTACTTGGACGCACTGTACCCCAGCCCCGTACATGGACGCACTGTACCCCAGCCCCGTACTTGGACGCACCGTACCCCAGCCCTGTACTTGGGCGCACCGTACCCCAGCCCCGTACTTGTACGCACCGCACCCCAGCACCGTACCCCAGCCCCGTACTTGTATGCACCGTACCCCAGCACCGTACCCCAGCCCCGTACTTGGACGCACCATACCCCAGCCCCGTACATGGACGCACCATACCCCAGCACCATGCCCCAGCCCCGTACTTGGACGCACCGTACCCCAGCACCTTCCCCCAGCATCGCGTATGTACAGACCTTACAACAACATCGCGTATGCGCGCACGGTACAACAACATCGCGTATGGACGCACCTTACATACGTGAAAACGGCACGTACTGAACCAGGACACTGTAAAACAGCACAAGGAGGGTCAATTCGACTCGCACAACACCACAAAACACGTCTACAGTACAAAAAACATCAAAATGACTGACCTGGCACATCCAAACAGGTAAACAGAGGCCCAAACTCACAACCACCTCTTATAACACACCCACCAAAAATTCAAACTCAGGCCCACCCACAAATGGACCAATAAAAAGGGCCCACACACACAAACCATGAACCTTTGCAACAGACTCACTGCAGCTACAGAGCACACCCCAACAACTGTACCCATACACCTTAACATATACACCTTCACACACACTCCTTCACACAAACCCCCTCTCCACATTCCCACACACACCTTCACATTCACACCCACACACCCACAACCATCCACACCCTCACCCCACACCATGCCCACAGACAAGAATCCAAAGTTCACAAGGGAGGAGCTGGACATGCTTGTCAACGAAGTCATCAGAGTCGAGCCACAGCTCTTTGGAACATTGGTCAGACAGACCAGCATAGCCGAAAAATCACTCATGTGGCAGAGGATCGTCGATAGGGTGAATGCTGTTGCGCCCATCAGAAGGACCAGGAATGAATGCCAAGCCAGGTGGTACGATCTGAGGAGGGCAGTCAAGCGGAAAATGAACGAGGACTACGCCCAGAGCAACATTACTGGAGGTGGGCTGCCCCGCAGACCGGTACATTACCATCCCTGGGAGGAGAAGGTGATGGCCCTGCTTCCGCCGGTGGGAGTACACAGAGTCAAAGGAGTTGCAGAGCCTGGTGAGTACACAAACAACTTACGTAACATGGGGGTAATGGCATCCACACCCCAACTAAATCAAATGCACGCAACTACCACCAAGCCCTCACTGGACACCACCACACTCAAAAACAACGCTCATACCACTAACATGTGTATGCCCCATCCACAAAGCAAGGCCATGCCATGTCCCAGGCTACACGAAGCACAAACCCAAGACTGGATGTCCGGGATGCTGGGAGGGTGGGGCTCACAAAACATATTGTTCAACTCTGAATCAGACACCATTGCCCTCAGCCCATATGGCCCAGATACATACCCATGCACCATGGTCAATGCACAGGGACTGGCAAAGTACTGACAAGGTAGCTGACACTTGGCCCTGCTGTATGCAGCACAAGGCCCTCCTGTGACCACTGTAAACTCAAACACCAACACCACAAGCTCAGATATCTAGGACAGGAACTCACACTCACTGTCATGCCAGCATGCACCATGAGGGGACAGATACATTACCTGGGAGAACCACAGCCAAATCACACTACACCCACCAGCAGGCCCTGTCACACACACCCCTTACACAAGCACACACCCCCGGGGCAGGCAATGGATTTACCCACTCTCACAATGGACATGTGACACAACAAGATCAATCCATAGCCAAAGAAGCATCCAAGCCAAAAATCTACATGGCAAACACTCAGGAGAACATATCAATCTGTCCCCCGCAACATACCCTTCCACAAGTGAACAGTGAGGGGAATGCTAGGCACATACAACTACCTGGAGGAACTGTGCCAACTTGAATATGTATGAAACATGGATGTTGCATGAAACAGCATTAACATTGTCTCACTCTCACACACAGGGCAACGTCATGGATCTCCCCCCACCAATGGGGGGGAAGAATCACAGACCCAGGCTCGTGAGGAACCTGAACCCACCGGCAGCGACGCCTCTCAACACTCCACGGATGACCCCAACCCACCTGGACCCTCTGGTGTCCAAGCCCCTGCAGCACCTGCCTCAGGTACATCTGTGCCAACCACCACCCCCATTCCTGCCACATCCCAGGAGACACCCAGGAGCCCTGCCCGAACTGAACAACTGAGCCAGTCTGACCTGGAGGGAGAAGGCTCGCCGGGCACCCAGGAGGAGGCAGACAACCCCACAACTGCCATCCCTCAGGGGTCCCGTAGACCCAATGTGCCCACAACAGCAGGCCAGGCTCGTGTGGGCAGGGGTGGTGGGAGTGGAGGCAGGCGGAGGCGAGAACCTGACCAGCCAGCTGAAGGGACCGGTATGTCACACATACGATAAATCATGGACGCATACCGACATGACACCAGGGCCATCAGCCAGGTAGTGGAGACCCTCACAGAGATTAAGAACCAGCAGGCCGAGCAACACACCAGTCAACAACAACACCAAGGACGGATGGAGGCAAGACTGGCTGAGCTCCTGGCGGTGCAAACGGACATAAGCCATTCACTCCGTCGGATCGCCGACAACATGGGCAACCCTCCCTGTGCCACCAGGCGAAGACCAACACCAGCCACAGGGAGGGAGGAGGAGGAGGATTCGTCCGACGGAGCGTCCCAAGCATCGTCAAGGCCTGCATCTGAGGGTCCCGTGAGGAAGGTGGGTCATCCACGGAAAAGACCGTGAAAGGCAGTGGACCATCCACATCTACCAGGTCACCTGGCCTGGCACCCGGCCTTCATGCGCAACAGCAGCACCTTATTCACTGACATTCTCTGCCACATGGACTTGCTGGTCACAGTCAGACCAATGATGACAAACACTGTTCTGGACTCTGATGACTTCAAATGCAAAGGATCCCATCTCCCCCTGTAAACTTTGGATTCTAGGCACACTGTATAGCACCTATTTTTACGCACAATAGACGCCCCCCACCGAGAATAAAACTAAATTTCTTTAATTAGATGTTGCAGTCATTTTGCATGAGTCCACAACTTATGTGTGGGTATATGTCAAACTATGCCTGAGTGTTGAACTAACTCCAGCCATCCATACCCTGGGATCTGAGTCCAGTACAGGACACACATGGGTCACAATGTATCATCCAATACAGACATGGAGCACAATACTCACCCGTGATGGCCTCAAGCTGCTGAGGGGGGCTTGCAATACTGTGCGGACAGACCAATTTGGAAGAGCATCATTAAGGTGTAGAGGTCATGGCTCATGTGGAGGTGCCCGGGGAGGGAGTCCCAGGTATGTTTAGCCAGGTGGGAGAACTATGTCCTGCATGCTGGACTCCGGTGAATGTGAAGAATGTTGGCCAGGGCAAGGTTGGATGCACGGAGTTGGCCCAACGGGGTCTTGGATGACAGACGTCCAAGGTTGGTTTGGGGTCTGGGGTTGTGGACTGCCTCCTGAGTGTGGGTGAGGAGTGTGAAGGTCATCCTGCAGCAGACAGTGATCCATTGCAGCTATCTCAGGTGGACGGTGATGTGGCTGGGGCGCGGAATGTTGGAGCTGAGGTGTGCAGATGCACCCTGGATGTGGACAAGTTTTCCGGGAGTTTGGCTGTACTTGCTCCGTGGAGGGCGGGGCTGTAGCTGACACGGCTGGTGTCGTGGACCTGGGGGACGGTCTGTCTTGCCTTGGAGTGGATCTATCTGTGGGTCATGTGCATCATGCGGAGGGTGTTGCAGCATGAGGTACAGATGCTGGTGAGTTGCATGGCAATTGTGAGCGACGAGTCCATGATGCACACCATCTTGTGTGCGTGGCCACTGGTTGCTGGTGCAGTGCCCTGGCGGGTGGGACACAAGGAGTTGACCCAGCTGTAAGGGCACAATCTTCAGATGATTACCTCAGTCCTGTACAAGTCCAGCCTCAGGTGGCTGATGTTCAGCCATTCATCAACGGACCTCATGCCTTCTTGAAGGTTGGAACTGGCAATGGCTGTGTCTTTGGTGAGGGTGAGGAGCAGCTGGCTGTCAATGGCATACGAGATGATGATGAGGTTGTGTGCGCATGTGATGGTGGAGAGGGGGGTCATGGACATATTGAAGATTGACACGCTGAGAGATGAGCCCTGGGCCATGTGCCAGATGACGCCACTGTACTACATGCTGAAGGCTTGAGTCCCACTCCCATGGCCTTGCTGGTGAGCCACTTGGTGATTTCATCCTGGTCCACCGCCTGGATACCAGTGTTGGAGATGTGTGAGCTGACAGTGTGTGACCACATCGTGCATAATGCTGTGGAGAGGTCAAGGGAAGTGGCCTTACCATTGTTGAGCAGGGCAAAGTTGTCGGTGTTGGTGGCAATGATGACGGTTGCAGTGGGGTGATTACTGTGGAAGACGGTCTTGTGCAGGTTGCCTGGAGCTCTTTGCGTGGAGGAAGTTTGTCAGTTGCTCATTGACTGTATTCCTGATTACATTTGCTGGCTAGGGAAGCACGTTGAGGTTCCTTGAGAGCCAGCGTTCCTGCCGTCCATTGTCTAAGAAGGGCCTGGGTCACTGCATGCCTCTATCTACCATGGAATGTGGCTAACTCCAAAGATACATACATGACATGCTGGACGGGGGCCACAAGGATGAGGAATGATGTGGTTGAGATGTTGTGTGGGAAGGGTCCTGATGGAGAGCCCCAGGGGATGTTGCACATGAGCCGGGTGTTGCATCTGCTGATGATGGAAGTCCAAAACCTGAGGGTGGTTGGTCACGCGTATAATAGTGCGTTCTGCCTCTGTGTGCCAAGGCTTGCGTGTATGTCCATGAGCTTGCAGTGATAGTACGTAGCAAGGTATTGGCTCAGCCCTGCAAGGGTGGGGTGTCTTTTGGATGGAGAGCTGATGTCAGTGCACTCACGATGCTGATGAGCTCCTTGATGTCGTGCTGTTTTTTGGCCTCGTCCCCATCTGAAGGATCTCTAATTGTCCTTGCTGATGATATGGTGATGGTTGTGTGTGCCGTTTTCCAGGGTTGTAAGGCCACTGATGGTAATTTGTGTCGCAAGCTGTGCACAAGAGTCCTGCTAGACGTGTATGAGTCCAGTAGGTCTGCCTTGTCCCAGGTGGCTTAATTGTTGATGTGTGTCACAGGAAAGTCCGTCAACGTGGCTGGATTGTTGGCTCAGTTGCTGTTCCAGTGTGTGAGGTTGCCGGGTGTGGCGGTGGTGTTGGTTCCAGTGTCCCACACAGCATGTCTGTGTTGACTTACATCAAGCATCTTTGGGGGATTGGCAGCGGGGTGTGTGGCAGTGTGTTGCCCGTTGGAGATGTGGATGCTAATGTGGATGGACCAATGATGGATGTTGGTGTGGTTCTCATCCAGCCAGAAGTTCCAGGCCCACAGCCACATGTATCCTGTGGATGTGAGGGCGTGCGTGACGATGGACGTGTTGATGGCTTTGCGGAATT
The DNA here is from genome assembly GCF_964204655.1 of Triturus cristatus. Lineage (NCBI taxonomy): Eukaryota > Metazoa > Chordata > Amphibia > Caudata > Salamandridae > Triturus > Triturus cristatus. The sequence continues at coordinate 888,868,377 of NC_140594.1, forward strand.
GTGGATGTAGGCCTGGAGATCTGTAGATGAGTGTTACTCTGAGGGTTTGCAGGGGGTTTGTGCCAAACCGGTTTTGTGACCCTGAGTGCATACTTGGGAATAAATATCAATTCATCCTCCGGGATTGTTAGTGCCGTCCCTGCGGGTGCTCTTGTATCCGTCTGAGATGGCAATGAAGAAGTTGTGTGCTGAGGATGCTTTCATCCAGGTCACTGTCATGATGGTGATGTGTGGGCCTGTTGTGTTGAGGAGGTAACAGAGTCCAATGGCGTGCTGTTGGACGGAGCCGGTGTGGAGTAGGAGGGACATGACCTGGTTGGTGTGACAGGGCCTGGAAGGCGGGGCAGCGCTGTGTAGGCAGTTGGAGTTGCACACTCAGCATGCGAAGGTGTGGTGTGTGCGCTTAGGGTATGCCTGAGAGCAGGCGGTTGATTTTCGCTTGGACATTGCTTGGAGGGTGGCTGCAACATGAGACTGTTGTGTGATGTGGGTCATGCAAGGACATGAGGGTCGTGCAATGTGCACGTTGCATGCGCTGACGGTCCTGCCTTTGGCACCGCCTGGCCGCAACAGTGGCACAGACAAGCTGATTACAGCCTAATGAATGGGTGGAGGGAGGAAGGGAGGAGCTTCTTGGAGGCGTGTGGGTTGCAGAATGCGGAAACTTGGTTGGCCCTTGCCGCAGGGCCCGCAACAGCAGGCGGCATGTACTGTAAACTAGGCCAAAAGTAGCACACAAAGACAAGGATGTCAGAAAGGACAACTGCAACAGGTGCATGTAAAGGAAGGAGTGTCAGGTTACTCATGGCTCACCCAGAGAAAATGGATGAACAATCAATCACCAAAGATGACTGACACAGGATCAGGAAACAGAAGGCCGAGCTGCGCACAGGAAACACACCCTCAGCAGGTGTTGACGGCCCGTTGGTGGGAGTAACCTGCACAAATACATACACAACCATGGACTTCATGCACAATAGAGATTATTATCCATGAAGAACTGCATGCATGTTGCCGAACTACACATACACTCATATGCACAATCTTTGACAACTATGCCAGAGATGACGCATGCAAAGTGGCAAGAGTCCTGCATTGACAGAGATGAGGCACTTCGGAGGGTGAGGAACACCTTAATTACTCAAGCTCACACTGAGGGAAATGCATCAATATGAACAGACTCACAGGTCATTTGAGTGAACATGTGGGACCTACGCTGGACACCCCCTTCACAACACAGATGTTGTAAATCCAAATGAACTGGAACACAAGTTAAGGGGATGAGCCAAACACCTCCTGCTGCACACGGAGAGATTCCCCATTGAGCCTGTTATGGGGATGTCCCACACTATGTCCACCCGTAGCCTCCCGTATGTTTCAGAGGGAATTGTTACACACATTGATGCCTTCATCAGAATCCAAAAACCATTGCAGATGACTGTCACGAAGGGTGACAGTCAATTTATGGGAGTCATGCTACATGTTATGTGCCCCATGGTGAGTCAACATGTATGCATGGTAACACAACATGCACAGAGGCAGTCCCCACACATTCCAAACATGTACCACCCCCAAAATGCCTTGCTGCAATCCTGAAATGAAATGAAATGAAATTTCCCCATGTCCGTGCAGGGAACGCTGATTCAGCACACGTTGCAATACTCATGAGGAATAGCAGGAGGACAACGATGACACGAGCAGACAACATGCGCAAGAACCTGGGAATGACAGAAACACAAGAAGTCACCTAAAAGATTTTTCTCCGCACACATGGTCATTTACTAAACAGGAACAATGTTGTCCCCATGCTAATTTAAAAGAAGGTGTCCCTGCTAAAATATGTGGAATGACATCATCACTCGACTGACTCATCAGAACACACATCTAAGTCACTTAGCATACAGTCAGCTGGACACACACATTGCAACACATGCCACCCAAGCCTCCAAGCATGCACACTCAGACCCAGTGACTCACCATTACGAGAAGAAGTTGCTTATGAGCTGACTCCAGATATCCTCCTCCTCCTCATCACTTGCCTGGTGACCAAGCCCTTCATCCTCCACGGGTGGATGTTCCTGCTCATCCTGCTCCAGGATTAGTGGCACTGCCTTCTCCACTGCCATGTTGTGCAGCACACGATGAAGATTTTGCAGACCTTCGCTGGTGCATATGGGAGGGACCCGCCTGTCTTGTGAAGGCACCGGAATCGGCTCTTCAGGAGGCCAAACGTCCTCTCAATCACTCGCCTGGTCTGCCCGTGTGCATTGTTGTACCGGTGATCTGCAGCTGACCTTGGGTTGCAGAGAGGCGTCATCAGCCATGGCATGTTGGGATAGCCAGAGTCCCCTACATGGAAACATCATGTAAATAAGTGGGTCAGGAGATGCCGTAAGAGCCAGAGATACCGCAACACACAGGACAAACAGAGTATACCCACCGACAAGACATGCTCGTTCGTTGTGCAGCCGCAGCATCATTTGTGGCACCCTGCTACGCCTCATGATGTAGGCATCCTGTGCTGACCCTGGAAAACGTGCACAGACATGGGAAATCAGCATGTTAGCAAGACACACCACAAGGGCATTTATAGACTGGTAATGTTTACGGTTGCGATAGGCTACCTCCTGGGCCTGTGGTGGTACCAAAGCCCCATGTGTCCCATCAATGGACCCAATGACATGGGGCATCCCTCCCAGAGCATAGAAATCACCCTTGACACCTGTCAACTCCTCAGGAGTCGGAAAATGGATGAATTCATCAAGGTGCTCCAACATGGCTGCCAAAACATCACGCAGGACACGGCTGAACATTGTCTGTGACATGCCACCAACCTCAGCTATGGTGAATTGAAACGTACCTGTGGCAAAAAAATGTAGGGCTGCCATCACCTTCATCTTGGGGGTCAGCGCAGTGGGATACCTGTGTCGCGGTTGGAGGTGTGGTGCCAACTTGGCGGTCAAGTCCTCAATCAACTGTTGAGTGAATCTGTAACGTTGGATGCAGGCACGTTCCCTCATGGCACCCAAGTCTGGCATTGGTCGGGGGACAGGCGGTGCCCTGCAGAAAATTGTGATGAATGACGAAGATTGAGAGCATAACAACATCAATGTCAATGAACAGAGCACATGCTCAACTGCTACTACACATATGCTAAATACAGAGTCTGGTGTGTGCAATACATCCAGGACATGTATGCTAGCTTGGTGATACTCCTACGAAAAGCCAGATACACCCGTTGATTGGCAAGTCTACATGACATGCCCTGAAATGAGCTTGGGGCCAGTCTGAATGAACAGCCAGACACATCACAGGAGTGACATACATCCACATAGCTGCATTTAAAGGATGTCATCTCATGCAGACAGCTGACGGCAAGCTAGACGCACAGGTCACATGGAAAGTCAAATATACAGATCACACACATTGCCATGAAGGGGTACACATGAAAACCGAAAACACAGACATTGAGATGACGCAGATATGTCCTCATGTGAAAATATCATGTCCGATGCATACAGACCCTGCTTACGTGGGAATCCACATGTGGCATGGTGTGCGTAGATGTGTGCCATGCCCATCTCCACACAGACACATGTTGGATGCAGCAACAGCAGATGTAGTTGACGGAACAGTAACAGCAAGCTCATGGGAACACATGACACACACATGACATAGTCACATCGGGGCACGCTGATTGTGAAATGTCAGTTGTTAGTGTCCCTGTCCCTGGCATCAGGGGACAGTTGCGGGTGGTGGTAACTGTGCCATACCAGTGATGCTGGGCTTGACACGTTTGTATTACAGGCACACATGTGCAAAGTGTGAAGGGGAAGTGTGCCACATACTGCCCCATCACACATGACATGTGTACACAGGTCATCACACATCAATTGTGCAACTACATGAGGAGACATGTGCAATATCACTGCCTGACCCACCTATGCCCTGCACATAAAAGTCTGCAATGACAATGACTTGATGTACAGCCTTGTGCGAGTCGGAGACCTCCATTCCTTTCGTGTGCGCCTCCTATCACCAGTGTAAGCATGTGAAACACACCATACACACGCTCTGAGAGCGTGTGTACGGTCCGTACCACTATTGTAGTGGTGCCGTAGGAGTACGCGTGGTACGGACCGTACACACGCTCTCAGAGCGTATGTACGGTTCGTATCACTATAGTAGTGGTGCCATAGGAGTACGTGTGGTACGGACTGTACGCACGTCGTGTGTACGGTCCGTATCACTATAGTAGTTGTGCCATAGGAGTACGCGTGTTACGGACCGTACACATGCTCTCAGAGCGTATGTACGGTCCGTATCACTATAGTAGTGGTGCCGTAGGAGTACGCGTGTTACGGACCGTACACACATGTGTACTCCTACGGCACCACTACTATAGTGATACGGACTGTACACACGCTCTCAGAGCGTATGTACGGTCCGTATCACTATAGTAGTGGTGCCGTAGGAGTACGGGTGGTACGGACCGTACACACGCTCTCAGAGCATATGTACGGTCCGTATCACTATAGTAGTGGTGCCGTAGGAGTACGCGTGTGTGTACGGACCGTACACACACGCGTACTCCTACGGCACCACTACTATAGTGATACGGACCGTACACACGATGTGTGTACGGTCCATAACACGTGTACACCTATGGCACCACCACAATAGTGATACGGACCGTACACACGCTCTGAGAGCCTGTGTACAGTCGGTATCACTATTGTAGTGGTGCCGTATATGTACAGGTACGTGTGAAACGCACCGTACATGTTTTTTGGAATCCTAAATTACATAGGTGACAAGTATTAGGCCCAAAATGCGTGCTGGTTGTCATGGATGCAGAGATTACCGTTGCAATGTGACCATCATGTGGGCTTGAAAAGTCAGTTGGGCCAAAAATTACAATGTTGCAAAGTGGTGTTTGCCTTGCTATGATGCTCAAAATATGAACCATGCAAATTTGTGTCATTGGTATATGTTTAAAGGGATTGGAGGAAACGTAGGATGCAAATGAGTCTGACAAATCACTCTGTACTCCTGTAAATGAAAGCCCCCAGCAAGACAGATATAAGTCAGCCAGAACCCATGAGAGGGCACTTGCCTGCACAACTTTCCTGTCAACCACACTGCTGCTGTCTGTGCTTCCTCTGGCACCATGTCGCGGACTGTGGAGAGGGCCCAGCCATTCACACTTGAGGAGAATGAGGCCTTGCTGAATGTCCTCCTCCCACAGTACCCCAGCCTGTATGGGAGACCAGGGGAGCAGGTGAGTGCTGACCCCACTACCTTTGACTGTGCACCTTTTTTGTGACTGTCACTTCTGGCATTGTGTCCAGGTGTGACAGACATGCAATGTGGTTTAGAGTGGGTCCCAGGGGGGGGGGGGGGGGAAAGGCTTCTGTCTGTCATGCAGAGCATCAATTAGTTCCTGTGTGCACTCCTCACTTGCATTGTGCTTACTGTGACATTCACTGCATAGTGCATGACACATTCAGCCTGGCAAATCCTTGGTGGAATATTTTTGGCTATTGTCCTGAGGTGATTTAGTGTTCCCCCCAGTGTGACAGGTGACTATACCCACAGATGTGTATGAGTTGAGTGGACCTGTGGTGAGAGTGTCCAAGTGATGTGTACGCCCTCCTGGACATTGATGTGTGTGAAGGTTCCTTGTCATGTGGGTGAGTGTCGATGTGAAGTGTTGCACCACAGCTGCATGAAGGAGGCAACAGCTCTACCCATCTGATGTGAGAAGTAAGCCGTGCTATGTGTCTGACTTGCTGAGCTAGCCCAACACCTGTGACACCCCACAGGCAAGTGGCACATGTGCAGAGTCAGGTATGTATCAACTGTTGCCAATGGCAGGTAATTGATCTGTGCCTGTGTGTGTCTGTGTACTCTGCTGAGGTTGCGTCAGTGGGCTGGGGCATGTAACTGCTTTGAGGTGCTGTCCATCAGCCTGGTGTTGCATGTGATGCACAGTGTGTGCCATGATCAGGAAGTGTGTCGCACACCTCCTGCCACCTGTGTAGTTTCAATGCCATGTAGTGCATTGGGGCTTCCACAGAGGCCAATATCTATATGAGTAAGATGCGATTCCTTGGCAGCATCCTATGGCCTGTTCAACATATCATCGGTGTTCAAATGTGTGACTCTGTGACATGGAGCAGGTGTAGTGATGTTGTCTCACTTTGTCATCCTCACAGGTAACTGCCTACGAGGAGGGGGGTTATCTGGAAGCAGATCGTCAGGGCCGTGAGAGTGGCGGGGGGTCGCAGTCGGCGCCTAGCCCAAGTCCGAAAACGATGGCAGGACATCCGGTGCTGGACCCGGCTGATCGCCCGGGTCCAGCTGGGGCTCTCACCTCCACGCCCCCATGGCGGGTGCCGATGCCTGACCACCCACATGATGCGTGTCCTGGCAATGGTGTTCCCTGACCTGGATAGGCAGTTACAGGAGGGACAGCAGCAAGGAGGGGGTAGGTACCTGTCTGTTTGTTGTGTTGTGTGTCCCCAGCTTTTGGAAGTGCTCTGTAGCCTGGATACACTGCCAGGATTTATATGTACAGTGCATATTCTGTTCCCCAAAGTCAACCGGTGCTCTTATTCGTCCCTTCCCCTGCTTGACATGTGTCCCCTGGTCTGTGTGTAATCACAATTGTACATGGTCATCTAGCCTGCCAGTTGATCCAAGTGCACATTGCTTTCAGCATCATGTGGGGGGATGGTCTGTGACATGTGTAGTTACCATTGCCTGTGCCCTGTCCTGTTCACTCTGTTGGGGGTACATATTTGTTGGCACTGATGATGAGTCTCAACATGGGAGTGTGAGGTTTCAAATGAACACCCTTGCAGCATGCATAACCAATGTTGTGGCCTCAGACATGATGTGCATGAGTGGGAGATATGCATAGTGCCAGGACGGTTGCTCATGTTACAGTCAGATCATTCCAGGAACAAGGAGCAGTGTGCCCACTACAGTCCCCTGAGACACCCTTGCCTCGTAATCATGTGTGTCATCCAACACTGTGTCCATTCTCAGTGTGTTCAGCATATGTTTGCCTTTGTGGCATTGTTCCCTGGCCTCATTTGTATTTATCCAAAGTGTGCTACATGTGTCCACTGGACAGGGAGACCCCATTTGGCTTGTGCATACTCACACTGGGCAGTGCCTGTGTGTCTATTCACAACTATCTGTCAATGGTTGTTTGTAACAGATATGTGTTGGCAGCCTCACAAGGTGATGTGGAGTACATTTGGAAAGTCTTGCTGCACATTTTAGTAAAGCCTGATTAAGAGGTGTCACTTCTTGATCTGTCTCAATCACATTGTCTCAGGTGTGGGGGATTTGTGCGGGCGAGGCCTACATGGCCAGACCTTATGTCTCCTTGCCAGGTCTGACCTGTGTGTGATAATTGGCTGGACAGAGACTCAACGTGCAGTGTCCCAGTGATGTTGTGCAGGGTTTAATGTTTGTGCTTTGCAGCATGTGTCAATTGTTTAGATACATGATTCCTGCTCATTCATGTTTTGCACCAGTGTGTGGTCCAGATGCTACGTAGTTTGGTCTTTGTGTGCTGACATCTGTGTGGACATTCTGGCTTGCCATGGGGGTGTCTCCTCAGTGCAGGTATGCCTTTTTACAACACAATAGCAGGCCCATTAGCTCATGCATTGTCCTGGGTTTGGACATGTGTGCCACTCCACATGACAGGCAGTGGGTCAGATGTGTTGGCAACTGTGTCATCAGGTAACGGATGGCCATGTGACAACTGACATAATTCAAGTTGTGGGTCATAAGGTATTGTACCTTGGCACGCACAACACTTGTCAACAGGTCTTCATGTTTTCTATGCTTTAGTTTGATGTTTTGTTGTTAAGAACAATAATGTGCCTGCATGACAGATGTCTCCCAAGGAAGTGCACACCAAACCACCTTTACACTTTCAGGGAACACACTGGCACAATTTTAAAGAAGGCACTGTTCTAATGAGACTGTTTTTCTGATGATATATAAACATGTTCCCCCAGTGTTGTGTAAATTGGGTAGGTCCTTGGTGATACCAACTTACGAGTGTCAAGTCATCAAGCCCTCCGTGGGCCCATGTATATGTACTTTCTGCAACTACATTTCTTTCTAACAGTGGCTTCTTTAAAGAAGGCTGCCAGCTTCTTCAATGACTGGGTAAATGTAGTTTTGTGTGCACCTGCTTGGAAGCCATCTGTTATGAAGGCACATGTGTGTTCTGTTCACAAAATGGCACTTACAGGTCTCTGAGTGTGGGGACACCTTTGGTATTGAGGTGTGTTACTTTGCCTTGGGGGCACCACTACTGTTTCTTTCAGGGTAAACAAGAGGTGGCATGACTTCATTGTATTGCTGTGCTCACCTGTTCCCAGACACTAGCTCCTCAGTGTTTTCTCATTCAAGTTTTGGGCTGGTGTGTCCTATTGTTCCTTGTGTCCAAGTGGCATGGTGGGTCTACCAACTGGGGAGTACAGGGCTTACATATGTGCGGAGTAATCTAGCTATTACTCATGATGCATTGCCTGATATGCACTGTGACCTATTGTTTTTGTACTCATGTGTCAGATGTATACAGGTGACTGATGTTTTTCTGTAACTTCACCTTGCCCACAGCATCATCATTGGAAACCGAGGGAGACACCGGCACGGGCCTGGATGAGGGACCCAGCGCCAGTGCCACCAGTGCTGGCGAGTCTGCGGGAGCCAGTGGCACGAAGGGCGAGGGGAGTCATTCAGAGGACCTGTCTGGTGGCGAATCCAACTACGACACAGACGGGTCCGAGGCTAACCTCATTGAGGGGGCGGAGGCTGCTACAACACCTGGCAGCAGCCCAACATCTGTTTCCGCCTCCTCCATTCCAAGCACCGCCCTCCCAGTTGCTCCGGTCCCTTCTGTCCGTGCAGGGCACCACCATGTCTCCTTCGGGACAGGCACCGCACCCCCTGCCCCTGTCACCCCTGCTTCCCTCAGTGCAGAGTCTGTGGACATACTGCGGCAGTTGCATGTTGTGCAGGCATTGGTGCTGACTGTCCTCCATGGCCACACCACACTGCTAACACAGATGGTGTAGTTCATGGAGGGCATGTCAACATCGATGTCTGAACAACGCAGGTTTCTGCGGTCCATGGACTCTTCACTGACGGCAGCAGTGAGTCTCCTGCAGTGCTTCGTCCCCCCCCTACCCCAGCCCCATCCACACTTCCATCTCCCATACCTGTCCCATGCACATTCCCAAGCACGCACCTCACCAGACACAGGCAGCACACCACCAAGTAAGGGCAAGCGCACACCTCCTGTCACGCACAGTCAGGGGGATGTAGGCACACCCATTGGGTCTGGGGCAAAAAGACATGCACGCAGCCACAGTCTGAGTCCCAGGCCTCACAACCCAGTCCCTCCAAAAGCAATTCCCTTGGCTCCCCCGCCAAACTGACACCCGAAAAGCTGGCCATCACCCACACTGTGATACCACCCTGCAAGCGGGCGAGGAAGTCCCCGGCCAGGGTAGTCAAGTCCCCCCCCTGTCCACCCCCACCCCCACGAGCGCTGCACCCCATCCCTCAGCCACCCCCCCTCGGCCATCCCCCCCTCCGTTGGCCCTGGGGTTTCTTCTGGTGCAGGGCTTACCCTCGACGCCCTGGCAGCAGTGTGCAGTGACGTGCTAACATCCACCTTTGACGCTGCCCCACCCCCTGCACCCACCATACCTGCCCTTCCCCCTCCTGTCCCTGCGGTGCCTGGTCCTTCCCCACATGATGCCCCTCCCCCCCGGTCGACGAACCTGAGGGTTCCAATGTGCAGGCAAGCTAGGGGAGACCCGTGCCCATGTGTCCCCCTAAGGACTTCTATTGTGGACTGGCCATTGGCCTTTGTATATAGTGTCATGTCACTATTGCATTTCAGGTATTTATGTGGGTGCTGAGGCTCCTGGAGTTGGTGTAGTGGTAATGTGTTATGGTTCTGAGAAATCTTCTACTCTGATGGTCATGAGGTGGACCATGGTTTCTGCGTGCCATCACAAGGTCTCTGCAAAGAATCATTGTGTGTTATTTTGGTTTTGAGACATTGTCCCAGGGAGTGTTCCGTTAGGACTCTGTGTTTTTCACCATTGCTAACCAGTGCTAACGTTCTTGTGCTCTGTTGATCCTTCAGGTGCATGTACAGTATTTCCTGGAATAATCTTCTTCTAATAAGATTTGGGTGAATATATATAATGTAAAGCATAATTCACAATTTATTCCTGCTGCAAAATGTAATATCTGTGACTAAGATGTAGTTAGAGGCTATCTCTACTGTCGACCATGTATGGTCCACCATATTGGAAATAAATGTTGTGAGGCTACCTGATGGTCTTTCAGGTTCCAACAACTGCACATTGGGTTTCACCTTAGAGGCACACCGTTTTAAGGCGAGGTCCTCTTTTGCACCCACCCCTCACATGTCTGCCCACTGCTGGGAGTGACATGCACCCACCCCTCATATTGCAGGCCACCGCTAGGAGTCCTCTGCACCCACCCCTCACATGTCTGTCCACTGCTGGGAGTGATATGCACCCACCCCTCATGTTGCAGGCCACTGTTGGGAGTCCACTGCATCCACCCCTCATATGTCTGTCCACTGCTGGGAGTCCTCTGCACCCACCCCTCACATGTCTGTCCACTGCTGGGAGTCCTCTGCACCCACCCCTCACATGTCTGTCCACTGCTGGGAGTGATATGCACCCACCCCTCATGTTGCAGGCCACTGCTGGGAGTCCTCTGCACTCTCCCTCACAGATCTGTCCACTGCTGGGAGTCCTCTGCACCCACCCCTCACATGTCTGTCCACTGCTGGGAGTCCTCTGCACCCACCCCTCACATGTCTGTCCACTGCCGGGAGTCCTCTGCACCCACCCCTCACATGTCTGTCCACTGCTGGGAGTGATATGCACCCACCCCTCATATTGCAGGCCACTGCTGGGATTCCTCTGCACCCACCCCTCACATGTCTGTCCACTGCTGGGAGTGATATGCACCCACCCCTCATGTTGCAGGCCACTGCTGGGAGTTCTCTGCACCCACCCCTCACATGTCTGTCCACTGCTGGGAGTCCTTTGCACCCACCCCTCACATGTCTGTCCACTGCTGGGAGTCCTCTGTACCCACCCCTCACATGTCTGTCCACTGCTGGGAGTGATATGCACCCACCCCTCATGTTGCAGGCCACTGCTGGGAGTCCTCTGCACCCACCCCTCACATGTCTGCCCACTGCTGGGAGTGATATGCACCCACCCCTCATATTGCAGGCCACCGCTAGGAGTCCTCTGCACCCACCCCTCACATGTCTGTCCACTGCTGGGAGTGATATGCACCCACCCCTCATGTTGCAGGCCACTGTTGGGAGTCCTCTGCACCCACCCCTCATATGTCTGTCCACTGCTGGGAGTCCTCTGCACCCACCCCTCACATGTCTGTCCACTGCTGGGAGTCCTCTGTACCCACCCCTCACATGTCTGTCCACTGCTGGGAGTCCTCTGCACCCACCCCTCACATGTCTGTCCACTGCTGAGAGTCCTCTGCGCCCACCCCTCAAATGCCTGTTCACTGCTGGGAGTCCTCTGCGCCCACCCCTCACATGTCTGTCCACTGCTGGGAGTCCTCTGCACCCACCCACATATGTCTGTCCACTGCTGGGAGTCCTCTGCACCCACCCCCATGTCTCTGTCCACTGCTGGGAGTCCTCTGCACCCACCCCTCACATGTCTGTCCACTGCTGGGAGTCCTCTGCACCCACCCCTCACATGTCTGTCCACTGCTGGGCGTCCTCTGCACCCACCCCTCACATGTCTGTGCACTGCTGGGAATCCTATGCAGCCACCCACCCCCTTGGTGCAGTACACTGCTGTCCTGGGCCTACACACACACCAATAAAGTGGTAATATGCTGCACCAGGCCGTAGGCCAACATTCGTGGCGTGTGTACGCCTTGTATCCCAAATGTACTGGTGCCGTAGGGGTAAGTGTGATACGGACCGTACCCCCGCATTAACGGGGTGTGTATGGTCTGTACCACCCGTACCCCTATGGCACAAATACAATGGTGATACGGCCTGTACCCACGCTATGTATGCGTGGGTGCGGTCCGTATCACTATAGTAGTAGTGCCGTAGGGGTACGCGTGGTACGGCCCGTACATACGCCCTGTGAGCGTGTGTACGGTCCGTTCCACGCGTACCCCTACGGCACCACTACAATGGTGATACGGACCGTACACACGCTCTGAGGGCGTGTGTACGGTCCGTACCACGCGTACCCCTACGGCACCACTACAATGGTGATACGGACCGTACACACGCTCTGAGGGCGTGTGTACGGTCCGTACCACGCGTACCCCTACGGCACCACTACAATGGTGATACGGACCGTACACACGCTCTGAGGGCGTGTGTACAGTCTGTACCACGTGTACCCCTACGGCACCACTACAATGGTGATACGGACCTACACACGCTCTGAGGGCGTGTGTACGGTCCGTACCACGCATACCCCTACGGCACCACTACAATGGTGATACGGACCATACACACGCTCTGGGGGCGTGTGTACAGTCCATACCACGTGTATCCCCACGGCACCACTGATATAGTGCTACGGACCGTACCCACGCTATGTATGTGTGAGTACGGTGCGTATCACTATTGTAGTGTTGCCGTAGGGGTAGGCGTACACGTCCACATACGTTGTTGCGTGACGCAGGGATTGGTGGACACGCCCCCCGGAGTGACCGGACCCTTGAGGTAATGTATGTCCTCAATATTGTAGGTTTTAATTTGGGTAGGGGGTATGTTTCCTGCCCCTCACCCCCCGTTGGCCCCTGGGTGTTGTTCTCACCTTCTGCGGCGTGTGCGTCGGGTTCGGTGCACCAGGTCGTAGGCTAAGAGGGCTGGGATGACACGTAGGATGGGGTCCATGGCTGTCCGTCACGTACCGGGGCTCCGTTTTCGCGTCGGACTCAGTTTTCCGGCTTTTTTTGGCTGCCGTAAAAAAATAACTGTGCGGAGTGACGTAGGGACGAATCGTACTTGCTGGTCCGTAAAACGCTGCCTGACTCCGTACGGACGTCGCGTACGCGCTGTCCAGGATCAGACTCGTAGGTATTTTTTAGCCGTACGGTGTTTTGTACGATTCGTACGGAAATGGTATTTCTGTACGAATCGCACTTACTGGATTGTACAGTGGATTTCCCGGGTACGACTCGTATGGAGAATACGCTCCGTACGACGAATCGTACCTGGGTTTTACAGGATCGGAATCGGCACCTTAGTATTTAGTATTTTATTTTATATATATATAGAAATGGATATTTTGTGCAACTACATTTTTAACATCAATATTTTTTTCCGATATTTTTGTACTTACCTGTTTAAGTGTAGGAAGTAGATATTTTTGCATTCTATATTTTTTACATCGATATTCTGTCAGTGAACCCTACCAACCATAACACTTCTACAAGTGAGTTGTTCAGACTATGCCATGCCCCCATAGCGATAAGAATGGTTTGGGTGACAGGAATTATTAGTTATTAATATATATTGAATAAATAAACAGCTGTTCTGCTCACCTCTAAAATACACAGACAGCGCCACCATGTAGCAGACTTTCATAGTGCCGGTGTTCACAATTAAGTGCAGGTGTCGAGCACCAGAAACCACTGGCTCAAATTAATCACTGGCACTAGCCCTACAGTAATTCATTCTCTTCTTATTACCAGTGCTTTGGAGGAGGGATGTGTTTTCTGAGACATTCAAGATCAGGGGTATGCCAAGAGTTATGGACTCCAGTATGAGATGTTGTATTAGCTGTTCGGCTCTCAACGTTTCCAAGAATGTTCTAATTTAGCAAACTTATTCAATGGGATTGGAACAATCAGAGTATTAGTGTGGGGCATAGAAGGTATTATGGCCCAGGCTTGGTACTTTACGAGACCCCACTCTCCTTTGTCAAACTTTATTTACAGGTAATTAATTGCAAGCAAACCTGTGAGGCATCTTCATTAAAAGAGGCTAGGTGGCTAGATGGTGTCAGACACCATATTTTCTCTCCGCTGAAATATATTTCTTCTTTAATACATAGGAAGAAGCATCAAAACAGTCGGCATTAACATTTGGTCCCAAGTCTTGCAAAGACCTCTGACATGTCTGGTGTTAGACCTGAAAGCCTTAAGGTGGTCTTCTCCCCACCTGTTTGCCTTCCTTCTACACTTTTTCTGACCAGGTTTTTGTTGATGTTAGGACTCTGTGTTCTTCACCATTGCTAACCAGTGCTAACGTTCTTGTGCTCTGTTGATCCTTCAGGTGCATGTACAGTATTTCCTGGAATAATCTTCTTCTAACAAGATTTGGGTGAATATATATAATGTAAAGCATAATTCACAATTTATTCCTGCTGCAAAATGTACTATCTGTGACTAAGATGTAGTTAGAGGCTATCTCTACTGTCGACCATGTATGGTCCACCATATTGGAAATAAATGTTGTGAGGCTACCTGATGGTCTTTCAGGTTCCAACAACTGCACATTGGGTTTCACCTTAGAGGCACACCGTTTTAAGGTGAGGTCCTCTTTTATCCATGTTTCCCGTTAACATATTATATTAAATCTATGTAACCATCCCATTAGCTCTGAATCAACTTTGAATTCATTTGCACCTTCTATATTCCAGGAGAGGAGCGATAACACATGCCCATTGCCTCCAAGATGTTTAGCGTTCTTAACTAGCTGATGCGTGTAGGAAGAAGAGTCAAGCAGTCCTGGAAACCAAACCCAATCTGCTGATTTTGGGGCCTGTTGATCCTTGTAGAAAATAATTATCAATTTGGTAACTTGTTCACCAGGGATCTGTTGATAGAGAGAGAGATGCCCTGTTTTCTGTCTACTTTTTGTGCTCCCAATGCGCTCCTTAGGATGCTCCCATTATTAAGTATCCTCTTGTCATAGAATGGTGTCTGTATGAGTTTAGAAAATATTACTGGTGTGGAATATCTAATATAGATCTTGGACTATGTCGATACCTCACGCTAAGAATTTCTGAGATTTAATAAGATCTGCAGTTTCATGTTTCTAGCAGCTTATTTTAAACTTTTCCATTTGCTTATTTACAGAACCTTTACTATCCTAAAGAAAAGCCACACATTCAAAATCACTTGACTTGATGTTGGCCAGTGCTGGAATGGCCACAAAGAGTCACAAAAGATTTCCCCTTTTTAAAATATCTTCTCGACTTTCGCTTGTGTAGTATGCCTGAACAAGACAGTGCGAGTGAAAGAATCGCTATCTCTAGCCATGCGTTTGGGCACCTCTTAAGTGTTTACCTTTCCTAGGTTTGTGCTTGAGTTTGTGTCATAATGATTCAGTGGAACCAGCCTCCTTTCATGAAGAGATAAAAGATTTCCTGTTATACAATGTCCCTACTTTACTATGTCCCTTTCTATGTTTTGTTCAAGACTCCCTTGAAGGTTCACTACTTTTCACCAGAGGAGGCCTGGTTGTATCTGGTTGTAAAGTCAAAACGTCTGGTGCTAATACCTGGATTGTTGAGCTACTCTTTTCGTTTGTTGAATTCTTAGGGGGCACATTCTGGTTCACCTGAGTCACCCATTTAAAGTTGCATTTTGTTTCAGCATCCTAACTCATTTCGAATGAGGATTGAAATTTAGTATCAAAATTCTGATGTTGTATAACGGTATCTTTTTTTTAACAATCAGTGTTGATGTGTCTTACTGTCTGTTGATCCCATGTTCTTCTTAGTACCGTCTAAGTTGGGCATACTTACTCCCCCCCCCCCAAAGTCCAGCCACCTCAGTGACCATGCTCAAATTTAAGAGGGACTTCTCAGTGCTCTTGGGAACACACCCGTGGTCAGTTATGGACAGTGCTAGCTCAGGGTATAAAGATCGATATAAGCTCTCAGGGGCATATTTACAGCAGACAGCAGAATGGAGAGGAGTGGTGTTAAGCAAGCATTGCTAACGCCACGCTTCTCCATTCTGAAAACTCATGGATGTGCCCTAGCGCTGGCACCGAGTTCAGCTGCCAACGCAGGCACCCTTGCACCATAGTGCAAGGGTGTCTGCATTGGGGGAAAGATTGTTTATGTGCAGGATGGTCCCCCTTCCGGCACATAAACAATCTTTAAATGCCGTTTTGTAACTTAAAAGTTGTAAAACAGCATTTTCTAAAAATCAGTGTTTATGTGTAGGAAGGGGGACCTTCCTGCATATAAACAATCATAGGAAATTTGCTGTTTCTATGTGTGCTGCACAAGGCAGCACACATGAAATAGCAAAAACGAGGGGAAGGAAAGCCTTTCTCCTTGTTTCGCCTGTTTAAGACCAGGTTTTCATTGGTCTTAATTTTGGCGCTGCCTCCTATTTACGCTGTCTGTGTAAATAAGAGGCAGCGTCAAAATCAATAGGTGTTGCATTGGAACGCCCACCACAACACCGATTGCCCTCCTCTTTCATGCTAAATACAGCTTGAAAGGAGGCCTTATTTACAAGGCGTGGCTTAACGCTACCTTGTAAATAAGGTGAACCCCCTATTGCCATCACAACGTCACTGAACGTGAAGTTGTGGTGACGATAGGGGCTTGGAAATATGCTCCTCAGTTTCAGGGATGCCGAACTTGTTTCCCGACTGGACCAGATCTGACTGCTCTGATTCACCAGATTTAGGGGCTGATTCCGATCCGGATCGGAAAGCTCTCCGACCGAGCCAGATCCGGAGTCCTGCAGTCCGACCGAGCGAGTACGATGCGGCCATATGCTGCCGGACTCGATTCGGTCGGACTCCCATAGAAGTCAATGGGAGCCGGTCGTACGACGCGTACATGGGCTCCCATTGACTGAATGGGTACGTCTCGCACAAGGGCGCCCCATACAGTTGGTACGTGTCGGTGCCATCCACACCATACATGCCTGTGTTGGGAAGACCCTTGGGTCTCCCCCTGTGTCTGAGTCGTAGGACTGCAGGTGACAGGGAGTCCGACACAGAACCCCAAAGGCAACTTCCCGGACGTTTTGCAAGCCGGATACTCCGGCTCGCACCGGCTATCCGACGCGTGCATCGTACTGGCTCAGTCGTAATTCGCATCCATTGCACGCCACGGTTAGCTTACGGCCGAGACGTACGGTGCGGTTAGGACCCAGAAACAACTCGGTCGGTGAATTTCATGTAGCTCGCATCGTACTAGCTCGCTCGTACAGCTGTACGAGTCGGGCGGAAAACACACATACAGCTCGTAGTTTTTCCATCCCGATCACGTTTGGTGCCCTTCCGACCCGGATCGGAATCGGCCCCTAAGTTGTAAAAAGCTTTAGTAAATTACTATTGGCTAAGCTCTTATCTTTTTCAAAGAGTTTCTCAAGTCTCTTCATTTTTTCTCAACAAATTAGGCTGCTGTCCATCACCCATTGGTTTGTTCTCACTAATTTCCTTCTTCGGCTGCAGCATGCAGTTCATCCTTAAAATGAATGGCCAAGTCTGGACCAGGACAGTTATTGTGTACAGCCCCCTTCCATGATGACGTTGACCTCTGTTTCCCTCCATAAGGGATAATGCCCAGATGGGGATTATCCAAAAGTATTTTAACATGTTGTACAGGACTTTCACCACCACATGTATTATTCATTTCCTTTATCACATTTACACTATCCATTGGTTGCTTACTTCTCATTTGGGTCCTAGAGTCTGTTTCAATCTGCATTCACGCTGGTATCATTGTATGATATAAACTGGGTAAGGTGCCTCATTTTTCAATAATGTCTCCACAAAAACAGTGATTGGTAGATGACTTTTGTTCCAGACATTCTGGACTTTAGTCCTTAATACAGGGAATGTTTTTCAAATTCATGTAGTTGCTTTGCTATCTTTAAAGGAAGTCGATTTTGGGTGTCAATTTTAGAGGAGTTCATAAAGAGGACATCCACTGACAATCTTTAAAGCTTTATCATTGTATTTAAGGTTTCAGCAAAGGGGTCAACTATGGGGTCAGTTGGCCCACACTATCCTGCGGAGCCCTTTTTATGTGCATCAAGAAGCCAACTTGTCCCACATCTGTGAGAAGTGACCTGGGCTGCAATGTTCCTCCTCGATCATTCCCTCCTGCTGCTTCTTTATTTTCCAAGTTGAGTTGCAGGTGTTCATGATCTACAAACTGGGTTTGGTAGTGCTGTGTACCACTATATCTTTTAGATTCTTATTCATCTGTTGGATCTCACCCAGTGAAGATTCAAATGGTTTTGTCCTAGCCTTGACAAGGTGGTTGTTTTCACAAAACGTGACATTAACGCCTATTTGGTTTGACACACTCTAGTGTACAATGTTTTCCTGAACAATATGCTCATCAGGTGATATATGCCAAAAGCCTATGTCTTTCCCTAATAGGATTAAGTTAGTTATATTCTTTCTGGTTGAGTTTTCCCCACCCTTTTTTTGTGGCCCGGTCTAAAGAAGACTTGGGAGCAAAGAATGCATTATGCCCCACTGCATGTACAGTAATCTGTTTAAGTGCCATGGGTTGATCAGGCCACTGTTCTTGATTAGTCTGCAAGACCTGGATGATTGAAGGATCCTCTGCAGTCATTGTTATATTCTCAGATCCTACTGATGTTATCTCAGTGAACTGTCTGAGACAATCAAGCTGAGTCATCTGTTAAGCTATAGCCACCTCCAAACCGAGATTCTTGTCTTGCTCCATAAAATGCTCTGTAAGATGACTAAAGGTCCTTTTATTACATCCAGCGGATATATTTGTAGCAGCATCATGAGAACATGAGGGATTTATGTATCCAAACGAGCCAATATATCCGATTGAGTCTCTTTGACAAAAAAAAGAAAAATTTAATGTGCATTTTCAACCTTTTGTAACAATAACCAAAAACCCCAACGCACCCACCCCATGCCCCCCAGTCAGTGAAGAATAGCATCAAACCGTACTTATTCCTTTTGATATATCAGTTGGAAAAAGAGTAGAGTAAAACCAGCAGTGATAAAGCACAATTGTTATCAACAAACCGTTATTTAAAGGGCCACATTTGGAAAAAATATAATAACGTGGCTGACAATAATAATAATTGTCTGGGGTAGAATCGGCAGTGGTAAAGCACAAATGTAAAGAACAGACTATTATTCAAAGTGCAACGTGCAAAATAAATATCATTACAGTACTTCCAGCTTTGCACATACCTTTACCCTAGACTTCCGTCATAGGGATACAGCTCATATACACTATACCTTGAGGAATACAAAAATGTACATCAGTCTATTATTTAGAGTGCAAGGTGCAGATAAAGAAGGGAGAGCCCAGGCAATCTCTCCTGTATATTCAAACTCCCTCAATTTTCTAATCTGGATTAAGGCGCCCATATTAGCAGTCCTTTTTTCTTTGTTTTAACACCCTTTCTGGCATATATTGCTTTCTTCAAGCTAGAAATGGCTAATAAGCGGGCAAGCTAGTGTTGGGACTGAGGGGGCTGTGGATCTAGCCATGATGTAGCTAATACCAATCTAAAAATTGCCATAGCAACCGCAATAAAATATTCTATCTCCTGAGTTGATTTTTCATCCATAACCCCTAGTAAAATTACCTTTGAGCTCAATATGAAAAAGGTTTTGTATTTTATTCTTAAAAGAATTCAAAGATGGACATGTTGCAAACATATGCACTAAACGTGGAGCAACGTGGGCACCTAGTACCTTGCCTTGCAGGTGTATAATAAAGCATAAAACAAGTTTTAAAAAACTGCACTGGTAAATTGGCCAACATTAACACTGTTTGGGATAAATTGAGGGCTTTCACAAATTCATTTGCAGTAACCATCAACTTAACCTGCCATTTCATGGACTGTTTGTCGAGATCATCTTTCATTTCACAATTCAACATCTGATAGATTGACCCGATGTGGATTGTGTCCTCAGTAATTAGCCGATCCCCCAAGGCATTCTTGTCAAAGCCGCTCGGGCCCCCCCACTTTCCGCTAAAGGTAATCTCTTACTTGCAGGTATTTAAAAAACTCTTTATTGTTTATGACAAATTTTTTTTTCATTTTTTTTTTCATTGCTGCAAGGTGTGCAAAGATGGTGTCTGGCTAAATGGCTCACTGCCCGGTGGGCTCCTTCCCCTCCTCTTACCGGCGGTGTGATTGCGGCAATCCCCGGGCTGCATGAATACCAAGATATGGCAGGAAATCTGCTCCGGCTCCGGGAGCAAGCGAGGAATGCTGGAGGGTCTGCTATTTCTTGGGGCTATTTGGAGCTGCGTGATCTGGCATGGCGGCTCACCCTCAAAGCGGAGTGTCAGCGGAAAACACAGCGGGAGACACCACCCAGCTGCTTATATAACGACCCAACACGTAGCCCTGGGAGGTTTACTGAGGCAGGCAGGCAGAATTATCTCTGCCGGACAGACCAAGCTCCCTGCATTAATGGCTAGCAGGAATCCGAAAGCCCCCAAGGCCAAATTAACTGCTACTGGCACAGCTGGGAATTCAAAGAGCAGCATGCACCAGGGGAGCCTTAAGGAAGCTGGCACAGATCTGAGGAACAAGAAAAAAGGGGATGAGCCCAGCTATATTGCAAACAAGCCTCACAATTCAGGTAAAAGGGCTACCCAAGGGAGCAATATGTTGGTGACAGCGAAAGGCAGAAAACACAGAAGTCCTCATACTTGGAACCACTCCCTCAGCTTGGGACAACACGTGGTGGCAGACCACCCTCAGAAGCCCATCGACCCCCTCGGACCACGGCAAAAACCTCATCATCGTACTCGACTCATCCCTCACCATGAATCAACAGATCAATGCCGCCACCTTCAGCTGCTTCGACACCCTCCACACCCACCGCAAGACTTTCAAGTGGATCCCCCGAGTCAAGGAAGACAGTCACCCACAAACTCATCACCAGCAGACTGGACTATGGAAACGCGCTCTACGCCGGCATAAACAAGTCCCAACTCTGCAAACTCCAGATGATACAGAACACCGCCGCCAGACTCGTCTTCGGCATCCCCCAGCACAAACACATCAGCCAACACCTACGATGGCTCCACTGGCTCCTCTTGGAGAAAAGAGTCACCTTCAAAATCCTCACCCATGCCTACAAATGCCTGCACAACACCGGACTCGAATACCTCAACAACAGAATCAACTTCCACATACCCAAAAGGAACCTCAGATCTTCCAACCTCGCACTGGCTGAAACCCTGCGCATCCACAGAGCCACAGCAGGCGGAAGATCCTTCTCCTACATTGCGGCCAAGACCTGGAACGAGCTCCCGGCAGACCTCCCTAAACACCTTCAGGAAGACTCTTAAGACCTGGCTCTTCGGCTAAACAGATCTGCTGATCTCCCCCCCAATGACTTGAGGCCCTCACAGGTGAGTAGCACGCTTACGATACCCCGATTGATTGATTGATTGATTGAATAAAGGCCAGTCCGCGATCCCAGACCTTTTTCCATTGAAGTATCCCAGATCTGCAAAAACCCAGGATTCTGTTACCGTGACTACCCCCGTAGCTGCAGTGTCTGCATCTGCACCTGTCATCGCCCAAGTGAAGGAGATGGTGCCCGAAATTACCACACAGGAAGATGACACCAGAAGTTTCAAAATAGGTGAAAGGGAGAGTCGCACAGACATCCCCAAGGAGGAGGTAGGGGGTTAACGACAGTTCAAGCAGAATCTCTTTGGGGAGGAATGTTTTGAGAACAATCTTGCCAATCTTGGGGGGCTTCGGATCCCCCCTTCCTTACAATCAACGAAAGCTGATCCTATCTCCTTTGACTCTGACTGTCTGGGGGTCCCTGGATTGGTGGCCTCACCCCACCGGACGGGGGGTTGTGAGAAATGTTCTCCCTAACCGAGCACCCGGATTCCTCAATGCCTGATCTAGGTTCTTCAACATCTTCACAGTCCATATCATCTAGCAGTAGCTCACAGGATGGACCAGTTATCTCTGCTGGACAGAAAAAGAGATTGGGCGGATCAAGAGGCAAAAAAAAGGCCCACAGCCTAGATAAGAAGCAGCCGCCAAGCAATGATAAGGCTGGCAAGGACCAGAAAGAGTCTTCAAAGTAAGGGTCCCCCAGGCTTAGGGGGGATTATTCCGCTGTTCAATTTTTGGACAATCCAGCTCAGAGCATGGAGGGTACTACCCCTGGATTTTTAACAGCACAGGAACCTCCACCTTCTCTAGTTTTGGCTACGATCAAGCAGATGCAAGCTGAAGTGCAGACAGATAACCAATGGGCACTGCAGGCCTCTAAAACAATTACAAGGTGCGGTCAGCAAAATAAGTAAAACTTGTACTAAAATCTCCCACCGTATGACCAGTATAGAGGCTCGAACCGATCCTTTCGAACAGGAGGTCGCTGAGTTAAAGACAACAAGTTCTTTCCAGGATCCCAAGTTCACAGATATGATGCAGATGATGGAGGACTATGAAAATAGGCAGAGAAGGAACAATCTAAGGTTACTGGGTTTTCCAGAAGGGAGAGAGGGAGGGGACCCCAGACTCTACATTGTTAAACTTCTAAAGGGTGCATTCCCAGAACTTACGGGATGGGATCGGGCAAGAGAAATTCAGAGGGCACACCGATTCCCCCTAACACCCAAAAATCAACAGGCGGACAGTAATGCATATCCAAGGGCTATGTTGGTTTATTTTAGGAATTTTCTTTTGACACAAAGTATTTTTGATTTGGCTCGCCGTAATGCTAGGAGATTTTGAGGGTGTTACCTTCTTTGCACGGCCACACTTCGCTCACGCTATGGTAGAGCGAAGATGGTGACTAAGGCAGATGTTTGCCCCTCTCCAGAAATTAGGTGCCGAAGTGTACTTTCAAAATCCCGCAAAATTGAAGGCAGTGTGGAAGGGTCGTTCCCGTAGTTTTTGTTCCGGAGATTTAGGCTCAAGAATTTCTCGCGGATCGACAGGGCGGGTCTGATTCAGTCGAAAATTTTTGTAAAATATGTTTCTGAATCTTGGGTAAAATTGAAATGAAATGTAAGTGAAAAGGCCGCAAGAATATAAAATAAGATGTTTCGTAACGGGGTAGGTGGTGGGGGCCTGGGGAGTGGGATTTGTTATGTTAGACGGCATTATACAGGCTAGGCCTGGTTGCTCAGTGGAGTAGTGAGGGTGGGGGGAATGGGAGAGCGGTCAGGGGGAGGAGGCAACGTGGTGGCCCACGGAGGTGGTTCTGGGGATATTGCAATTATAAAGGGTTGGTGCTTAGGATGTAGGGTTAAAATTAGCCAATGAATGACCAGCCAATGATCCGTATTGCATCTATTAACATATGCGGCCTAAACGACCCTAAGAAAAGAGCCAGGACTTCCTTGGGTTTTAAACTCCTGAGGGCGGACATTGTCTGCCTCCAGGAGACACATATTGAAGCTTCACAGAGAGATATTCTTAACTCCCTGGGCTAAAGACTGGTAGCCGGCACCTCACAAGGTGTGCGTACTGCTGGTGTGGCAGTTTTAGCCTGAGGAAGCCTGCTGAAATTCACACAAATAGGGTATGATCCTAGAGGGAGATGGGTAGCAGGAGTCTTTCACTCAACCTGTGGAGGTAAGTTCACGCTGTGCTCAGTTTATGGCAGCGTACTTGATGATCCCTCCACTCAAATTCCGGTAACTAAGGAGTTAACGTACCTCCCCCTACCTGTGGTTTTGTGTGGGGATTTTAATCTTAACCTCCCAGGGTGTTTTGATATAGGTGGACAGTTACTGTATACTGGGAGGAAACCTAAGTTGTATCAAACCTTCAAAGGGTGTAAGGATCAAGGCTTGGTCAATGTGTGGCATAAAAAGAACCAGATGGTAGATGGGTACACACATTTTTCAGCCCCACATGGCACACATGCCCGCCTTGATTATTTTTTTGTGTCCAACAAGCTGACCACGTCCTGCCAGATTGAACCCCAGGTTCCTCTCGGACAACAATTCTCTTGTTTTGGTGCGACAGGGAATACGGGGGAAGCAGGTTAGCTCATGGAGCTTTGAACGTGCACTTCTAACCAATAAGGAGTATTGTGAATATATCAGTAGGTGGATCCGAACTTTCTTTGAGCAAAATAATGGCAGTGCCTCGGTAAATATGTAAGTATGGTGTGGGATACTTTTAAGGCCTGCCTAAGGGGAGAGACCTTAACATTCTCATTGAATAAAGAAAAGCAGGATAGGCTGACGATTCAAGCTAAACAAGACAATTTAGCAGTAACCAAGGAGAATCTAATGAAGGCTATACAGTACGCGGGGGATATAACTGAAGCACACATTAAGGTAGTACTCGCAAGGACAAACCTGGAGGCAATTTTTGCAGACAGGGCATCAGCAAAGTATATTGCCTGGAAGGAAAGATCTTATGAGTGCAGTGATCAGGTAGGGCACCATCTGGCAGTAAGAGCAAGGCAGAAGTGTACTAATAGCGAGAGCAGAGAAATACGCGATCCTACCCTTGGGGTGGTTACCGACACAAATAAAATCAGAGAGTCATTTCAATTGTTTTAACAAAACCTGTACACAGAGGGAAATCGGGTCTGTCCTGAACAAATTAAAGAGTTTTTGGAAGCAGTACCTTTAAGCAAATCATCCATAGTGGAGCGTGAAACTTTAGAAGAAGAGCTAACGTGGGATGAGATATTGCTAGCTATCAGCAGCCTCCCCCGGGCAAAGCGGCTGGTGTGGACGCAATTCATTCAGAATTTTATAAAATCTTTGCCTTCCACCTAAAAGATCAGATGGTGCCACTTTTTAATCATATATTCAATGCATCTACACCTCCTGATTGCTGGTCTGTGGCGAAAATAGTTATCTTTTTGAAGAAGGATAAACCATGGGCGAGCTTGGCTCTTATAGGCCAATTACGTTAATAAATGGTGACTCAAAGATCTACTCAAAGGCTTTGGCAGTTCAATTTGCCCAGGTCATCAAAAGACTAGTAATTCAGCAACAAAATGATTTAATCACAGGAAGGGACACCATTGACCATATTCGACGAGTGATATCACTGTTTTATGCAGCGGAAGTGTCAGGAGACCCTATGGCTCTGATTCTATTAGATGCTGAAAAAGCATTCGATAGGGTCTCCTGGCAGTTCCTTTGGCAGGCAATGTAAGCAAGGGACTTTAGCCCAGGTTTTGTGCAAGGAATCAAGGCCTTAGATCACAACCCTACAACTAAGATATGCATATCGGGTAGCCTGACAGGAGCAGTGACGATGACTCGGGGAAGTGTCCTTGCCCTCCACTCTATAGCGCTAAGAACTGTTATTCCACCAATAATTATGCATGGCCATGAGACTAGGATCCTGGCTTATGCAGATGACGTGGCAGTCTTAAAGCCTAACCCAGAGGTTGCTATTAAGGCAAAAGAGTTAGAAGCCGCTGTGTTTGGGGTAAGTCTGGTTTCTCGCTAAACATACATAAGACACAGTTTGTCATTAATGAAAAGATTGCACTGGTGGATTATAGAGTGGGGGAGAAAGCACCATGTGTGGGTGTTTATATCTCCTCAAAAATGTAATCTATCATCAAAATAAATCTAGATCCTTTGTCAGATAGAACAAAGAAAGGTTTGGCAAGATTAAATAATTTGCACCTTACTATGATAGGTCATTGCAATCTGAAAAAGATGATTTATTTCACTAACATCTTGTACTCTTTTTTCGAGCAATCAAATTAGAATTACCTAGTGAATGTTTGAAAACTTTTGATGCAGTATTTACTAGATTTTTATGGGCCTATTCTAAGCCAAGGAGAGCACTGAGGTATCTTACCAAGAGAAAGAGGGGGGGGGGCGCTCCAAACCTTAGATTGTACTACTGGGCTTCACTATTGCAATATAGCCGGATTCTACTGATGGAACCACCACAAGTAGTGGTCCATATACAAATTAATGCTTGGGGAAGAGGCTTGGGGGTGTTTGCTAAGGCAAGTCGAATATAGCTACTATAAAAAAGTTGGGTTCAAGTACCTTTTGGGCACAGCAAAGGCCTGGATTGCAATACGGAAGATGCTGGGTTTGGGGAGATGTAATTTTTATACCCGGAATTTAAATAATCCAAACCTACCTGGAATTTTCAATGACGGCTATGTGCATGTATGATTTGGGGCAGGTATAGGTAAATTGGGTGCCTTTTTCTCTCTGACGGGTCTTGTCTCATTTGATGAGTTGAAAACAAAATCTGATTGAATCTCTAACGTCTCCCCAGTTGAGGTTCTCCTGCTCTGATGGGAATTTTTGATCATCAATTCACCTAGTTCCCCCTTTCTGTGGTAATACCTCACCATGTGCAAGTATGATCATGCTAATTTAGGGGTCGATTATAATAGCGAGCATTTCGCCACCGCCCGCATGGCGGTGGCGATCCGCCCGCCAGAATACACCGCCCGCCTCCCATCCGCCCATCCGTCCCCCGCCACATGACTCGGTTGACTCGTCGACCGGGCGGAAAAAGCCCATAACATGGAGGCGGTGTCTGCAAGACACCGCTGTCCATATTATGTAGCAGGCGGTGAATTGCCTTTATGTCATGGAAAGACGAGCGGTCTTTGCCTTTGGGGGCCCGTAGCGGGCCCCCAGGGTGTTGGGGGGTGGAGGGTGCACGCCGTACCCCCAGCCCCGTATGTACGTGCTGTACCCCCAGCCCCCCCGTATGTACGTGCTGTACCCCCAGCCCCCCCTTATGTACACGCCATACCCCCAGCGCGTAGCTGGGGGTACGGCGTGTACATACGGGGGGGCTGGGGGTACGGTGCGTACACACGGGGCTGGGGGTACGGCGCGTTCATACGGGGGGCTGGGGGTACAGCACGTACATACGGGGCTGGGGGTACGGCGCGTACATACGGGGGGCTGGGGGTGTGGCGCGTACATACGGGGCTGGGGGTACGGCGCATACATACGGGTGGGGCTGGGGGTACGATGAGTACCGGGCCCCCTTTTCCTCGTGCATCGCGGCGTACTTAGCTTTTCCGGCACTTTTCGGCTCCTGTAAAAATATAGCCTTGCGGAGTGCTGTGGGTACGAATCGTACTTGCTGGTCTGTAAAACGCTGCCTGACTCCGTGCGGACGTCGCGTGCGCGCTGTCCAGGATCGGAATTGTATGTATTTTTTAGCCGGACGGTGTTTTTTACGATTCGTACGGAAATGGTATTTCTGTACGAATCGTACTTGCTGGTTTGTACGGTGGAATTCCCGGGTACGAGTCGTACGGAGAAAACGCTCTGTACGACCATTTGTACCCGGGTTTTACAGGATCGGAATCGGCACCTCTATGTAGTAGTTGTCTACCAACCAGAAGCCAATACAAGTCTAGCATTTCATCATTATTCAGCTATTTGATTTAGAATATTATTTAAACTCCGAGGTCATTAGTCGCATAAGGTGTAATGTATCAAATAAATAAATGTATAATCCCATTACCCCAAGAACTACACTCCAAACTTTTGGAGCTGTCCAATAATGTTTTATTTGTATGTACGTATGTATGTATGAAAATCTGTATGTGGTATTTGTGTAACACCTAGTCAATGTCAAATTTAATGATAATGACATGCATTGTTCCTTTGTTACAGCCATCCTATTACAAAGAAGACTGGCTATAAAATAACTTGCTTTTGTGCCATGGCGACTGTGAGCAATTTACCTAGACCTAGATACAGCAATGAATATTTTTATAGAGCTACATTTAGGTTTACAGACAGGAACAACAATCGCATGCGTTAGCGTGTGATACAAAGAAATTTGGATGAAACAATAGACAATGTAATTGATGTGTGAGAACAGTGGTTATAATCCAACATGGAACAGGAATTTTATAAAAGTTTCCCTTGAGCATACACCCTTCAGTTAAGCACCACAGTTCTGAATGTGAGTGTGTTTGTTAGAAGAACACGATCTAGGGATAGCTGTATGAAGCATTTAGTAGTCACAAACCACGGGATTCCGATATCAGAGGGTTTGAAACCTCTAAATGGCTTTTTTGGAATATACTAAACACATTTTGTGTATTAGTAACAGGTTACCGAATCCCAAAATGGGTTTAGAACGGCATGACAAATTGCTATTTGACAGGCGCATGTTTAGGGAGTCCCTTCCAAATAGTGATTCATTAAGGGATGTATCAATGTTTTGTGTCTGAAATCTGATTGCAAAACATCAACATTTTACCAACTCCCAACATTGTATGTTAAGCCATTCAGAACGCCTCGGCCCGACTCATCCTCGACGTCCCCCACCGCAGCCACATCACACTCCACCTGAGAGGCCTGCCCTGGCTCCCCGTCAACAAAAGGATCACCTTCAAGCTCCTGATCCATGCACACAAAGCACTGCACAACACCGGACCCACCTACCTCAACAACCGATTCAGCTTCCACACCCCCACCCGAAGCCTCCGCTCAGCTAACCTCGCCCTCGCCACAGTCCCTCGCATCCGAAAAACCACCACCGGCGGCAGATACTTCTCCTACCTCGCCGCCAAGACCTGGAACACTCTCCCCACCATCCTACGACAGACACAGGACCTGCTGGCCTTCAGAAGACTCCTCAAGACCTGGCTCTTCGACCAGTAGCACCCCCCCCCCCCTCCCAGCACCTTGAGACCCTCTCGGGTATGTAGCGTGCTTTACAAATGCAGTGATTGATTGATTGATTGATTCTCAAAAGGGAAGGAATCTCTTTGGGATCCTTTCCCCATTGTGAATGTAAAAAAAAGGTTTGTTGGAGAGTAGCCACTATCTACTCTCAAACAAACTTTTAAAAAGTTTGAATCTTTTTCATTTGAACAGAGCTATTAGAAATGGGGTCTCTAGTTGGCAGAGGTATACACCCTGTCCAAGTAGGGACAACCACTCTAAGAAGGATAAGCTATATACACACTAAAATATAATCTCTGCTTACCCTCTGTCAGCTTGGCACAGAGCAGTCAGGCTTATCTAAAAGGCATTGTGTAAAGTATTTGTGCAACACACACACACAGTAAAACAATGAAAACACCACAAAACAATTCCACAAAGGTTTACAAAAATAGACAATAATTTTATAAATAATTAAAATGACAAAAATCCAATGTAGTCAAGGTTGAGTTATGACTTTTTAAAGAATAAAAGGAGTTATAGCACTTAGAAGCAATAGGCACTAATGGGGGTTATATGGTCGCGCTGGACTAGGGCAAAGTCAATAGTTCAGGCCAACCGTGATGGAGAGCAGGCCTGCTACAACACCCACACCAGACCCGGTGGACAAAGTACCTTATTCTGGTCGCAACATTGACATGCGGGCCGCAGTTGAGCGATGCATTGATGTTGATCCCGCAGTGGTGGTGATGCGTTTGTTCCGTAGACAGAGCACCATGATGAGATGATTTTGTCCCAAAGTGCGTTGTTCTGGGTTTCTCCACGCAGTCGAAGGATGCGTTGATCTCTCCACACTGTCACTGAGGGGATGCGCAGTTCTGATGCGTCGGGCTCTGAAGGCATTGCCTTGGATGCAAAAGCAATGCGCCGATTCCACTCTCGCAACCAGATCGATGCACTGGTTGTGCTACACACATACTGGAGATGCACTGATTTCCCTGATGCAAGTATCTGGGTCCACTTCCAGTGAACCAGGCACAGGAGCAGAGGTAGAGAAGTTGAAATTCCTGATTCTCAAGCAACAGGAGGCAAGCCAACAAGCCATTGGAGATCACTCTGGTGCAAAAGCAGTCCTTAATACAGCACAACATTTCTTCTGACAGAGTCCAGTTGTGGTACAGAAGTGTCTGAGTTGGTGGGTACTTATACCCAAATGTGCCTTTGAAGTGCGGCTGACTTCAAAGAAGGGTCCTTGAAGTGCCACAAGTATCCTTCCTTCCCCAGTCCTGTCTCCAGACTATCTGTGGGGGATAATCATCCCTTTGAGTGGGGTCAGGTCACTATCTATTCAGATGTGAGTGTCAGCACCTCCCTCCCTTCTTGCTCAGGGAGAGCCATCGGAATGCATATGAGAACTCAGACAGACCTAAGCTTCCTGTGTTTGTGGCTGTCTAGAAGAAATGCATAAAGTGTAGCTGTCACCCACCCTAGATGTGTATTGAAGACAGGCTGCAGGAACACAGCGCATTAAGAGCAGAGAAATGTCCACTTTCTAAAAGTGGCATTTCTAAAATAGTAATGTTAAATACAACTTTACAAGTAAATAGGATTTATTATTACCATTCCAAAGAAATAAAACATGGCACAGCACCCCCTTTCAAATCAGGAATTACAGCGTAAAAGGGTACAAAGGAATTCTCAATGTTAACCTACGAGAGAAGTAGGCCTTACAGTATTTAAAAAAAGAATTTAGGGGTTTGTCACTACCAGGACATGCACATCATACATGTCCTACCTTTAACTTACACAGCACCCTACCCTATCGGCTGCTTAGAGTCTACCTTAGGGGTGACTCATGTGTAATAAAAGGTGAGTTTTAGGCTTGACAAAGGGTTGTAAATGCCAAGTCGAAGTGGCAGTAAAACTGCACACACAGGTTCTGCAGTGGCAGCTCTGAAGACATGTTTAAAGGGCAACTTGTGTGGATGGTGCAATCAGTGCTGCAGGCCCACTAGTATCATATTATTTACAGGCCCTGGGCACAGGTAGTGCACTCTATTAGGGATTTACAGATAAATTAAATATGACACACACGTGTAAACCAATTATACCTTGTTTAGAGAAGAGAACATATGCACTTTGGTACTGAGTAGCAGTGGTCACATGCTCAGAGTCCAAAGCCAACAAAAAGGTCAGAGAAAGAGGAGGAAGGCAAAACATTTGGGGTGACCCTTCAGAGAGGGCCATTTTTCAACAGAAGGCTAGTTTCTTTCAATAAAATTGTGCTGCCTTTAAAAAACATGCGAAGAGCGATCATAGACATGCTGGTCTACTAAACCCTGGCAGGCCATCATCCCTGTGATGGCAAACAATCGTAGTGATTTGCAATTTGCAACTTACCTCATGATGAAGCAGGTTGGATTGTAACCCAATATGATTTAGAATTTTGTGAACTAAATTATTACTACATGGGTTATTTCGCAAATGTTCCTCACTGGCCACAAAAATACTGGTCTCAATTTGCAAACAGTATTTTGTGATCAGTATTTCTGACCCCTAGTTTTTCTAGCTCTTTATAAGCCAGTGGATGCCTGTGGCAGTCTCCAGCAGTTTTCTGAAGTGCTTAGGCCTACATGAAGCTGAGGAGCAAGAGTTGTCATGGACAGAGAGCTATCCATGATTAATTTGTTTAACTATTAATTTTTTTAATTGGTAAAAACAGGGCACATTCAGACACCAGAGTGCACTGAATCATGTTTAGTAACATGAACACAAAGTTTGCAAAGTCTTGCATAGTGGTCTTGGAAACATTCTAGATATATTCATGTACAAAATAAGCTATGGAGCTGTAAGTGACCTGGGTTTAATGAAGTTTAATGAAGTAAAAAAATAATTTACGCGGGGGTGTCTAGGCGCTGGCCTACTTAAGAGAAGCAGACTATTTACTAAAAGTCTAAAAGTAAGTGCAACTTTATTGGTTAAAAAGCCAGGTTTTTAATACTTTCCTGAAGGCCAGTAATGTTTCGTTTAAGGTTAAGGGGCAGTGAGTTCCACAGTCTTTTGATGGAGATTGCAAGACTTCTGTCATGCCAGGAAGATTTTTTGAACCTGGGAGTCACTGGATTATGTGAAGATGCAGAACGCAAAGGCCTATCTGGGTTGTAGCAAAGTTGGTTTAGGCATTTGGGGCCTAAATTGTGCAAGGACTTCAATGCAATGCATTGTGCCTTAAAATCAATGCGCTTCCTGATGGGAAACCAGTGCAACTGTTTTAGTGATTGTGATACTAATTTATATTTGGGTATGCCCAGCCTTTAACCTGGCAGTCGCATTCTGAACAGTCTGTAACTTCTTTAGAAATCTTTTCTGGATATTCATGAACAAGGCATTGCAGTGGTCAAGTTTTGAAACAATGAGAGCAGATACCGTAGTTTTCTGCAGTTCCATCGGAATTAAATGGAAATCTTTCTTCAGCAGTTTCAATGTAAAAACAGAGGCAGACGTGATATGATTAATTTGACCCTCAAAAGATAGTTAGCTGTTGAAGAGATCCCAGTATCCCTTTAATCGTGGATCTGACGGGGATATTAAAAAAAAAAAAAGGATATGGGGTCAAACAGGATATTTATGGTCCTATGACCCTAGTGCCGACATGTTTCAGTCCTGATTGGCCATATTGGTCCGGGACTTTCTTCAGGGCAGAGAATTTAGAAATCCTCCCCATACAAAAAGTAAAGGGGGGATTGCCCTACCCTACTTTTATTTTTAGGGCAGATAGCTGCTCCCAAAATACCTACTTATAGATCATTTATCTATGTTCAGTGTTCACTCCATCCATCTCAGGAGAGTAATCGTATCTCTGGGGACTCCGAGACAGGGGTAGACCTTTAGTCAAACTATCCTCAAGGGTCCTGCCCCGCGGTGAGACCTGTTCGGTTCGTGTTCCTGGGCTTTGGAAGGAAGGGCTCTTTGTTTATTTATTTATAAATTACGAAAATCAAGTGTAGATTTGTGGCATGTAAAAGCAATACAGCATGGAAATAGAAGAAGGACAGCACCCTTTTTGCGTGACACAAAAGGCTTTGGGCTTAAGAAACAAACGCAGAATAGTTGATACAGTGGTAGCTACCAGGGGCTTTGAGTACCCTTTGACAAGGGTTCAAACCCCAGCTGGGAAAATTCGAATTTTAGATTCTTTTCTATTTTTTTTCTATTTTACCCAAATTAAAGATGCCCTTTTGTAAATCACCCCCAGGAGTGTTTGGGAGATTTGTGGCCTTTTTAGTCAAGCCAGTGCATGTGAGACATTTGTGACATGCTGTGGCATGTGGAAGGGGGGGGGCAAGGCTTGCTATTAAAGAAATCCCTTAATTTGTGGGATGAGACTTTGGGAATGGTTGTGTAAAAAAAAAAATTGCATGGGGCAAGCCTCAGAGTGAAAGAAAAGAAGGGCTATTTGTTTATAAATCACGAAAATCAAGTGTAGATTTGTGGCATGTAAAAGCAAAACAGCTTGGAAATAGAAGATGGACTTCTGTGTTGTGCACAGTCTCATAAAATGTTTAGCCACAGATTATGATTAAGGTACTAAGTGGTGTAGTGGTAAGTGCAAAACATAATCATGTGTTAGGGCAAGGGTTCAAGACCCTCCAAATAATACTTATTAGATGTTTTTAAATATGTTTTTCTTAAGTCAACCCAGATGAATGATACGTCTTTAAAATAACCCACTACCACTTATGGGGGGTTCTAACACAATTATTCCTGAAACAACATATCCAAAAAATGTGACACGCTGTGGCATATGTCAGGGCATATGTCATATGCCAGACTTGGGCTCCAACCTCTTCTCCGTCTGAATGACACGCACCTATCCATTGTAGTATTGTCCCATTTATATAATGGCAGGAGCCACGTACAGTGCTATTGGGGTGGTTCTGAAAGTCACAACACAATCCAATGCCACCAATGCCACAAAATGCTGCTGAACATTTAAGCGTGTGCATTTGTTCTGAGATGTGGACTCACACACATAATCCAAATGAAAAGCTCTCCAAGGAACCACACAGAGTGCTGATGCCCATAAAAATTAATTTGTACCACTGAGTGCGAGGCATATTACACATCAAGACACGCCAGCCAATTTGTTATTTCGTATTTCTCTCTACAGAATGATGGTTTCATTTTATATAAGTTCTTCTATTATAGCATCCTTGTTTTGAAATGTATTTCAAGTTTACAGATCACAGAGTGCTCCATGTTGTTTCTTAGAGAGCTTTTTGTTTGTAATATGTGCATGAGTCCACATTTCACGACGGATGCCCCCTCTTAAGTGTTCCGCAGCATTTTGTGGCATTGGTGAAAATATATATATATATATATATGTATAGATATAATAAATATATATATATATATATACATATATTGACAGAGAGATAAATATATTGATATATAGATATAGATGTATAGATATATATAGTTTCACAGGAGTTCAATTTCACTCAGTAACCAATATATCATTGTAAGGTGCTCCGTGCGCAGTGCAGAGCGCTCGTGCTAATAGTGAGTGTGCATGCATAAATATAAACAGTATAGATCATATAATCAACAGTTTCTCAAGATTGTCCATCTCCAAAACTTGTTTGTTAACTTGGCAGACTTAACCCCTTCAGTGCCACGCCCTTTCCCCGCCCTGTGCCGGGCGTTACATTAGCGGGCGGGGTTCATGACGAGATAGTCTCGTCATGGGCACAGCGCAACCGCGCTCCATGACGAGACCATCTCGTCATGGGCACTGAAGCGGTTAAGTTGGTAGTCAGCCCAACTAAATGGTACTGACAATCATGAGAATGTAAGGATGCTGAATACAGTATGTAACACGTAGCAAGAATCTAAACAGGTTATAATTCCCTGGCATGACAAATCAAAAAGTCAGATTTAATCTTGATCAAGGCAGTTATCAAAGGTCTTAAGATTTTCTAAAAGATTAAATACACTGGACGATTATATACAATTAAATGCAAGAATCCTTCAATAGTTTTACACATGTTCTTGAGTGCTTAAATCATGAAAATTAAAAATGAACTATGCATCATGGACGGGGGGCGTGGCCGAGCCGCGAGCTAAGACGGCCGCGCGGCTCTGAAGCTCCGCTGCCAGCCCGGCGCTGAAGCTCCTTTCCTCCCCTCCTGCGGCGGGCGCGGTACTCCTGGCGTCACCGCTGCAGATCCTGAGCCCCCGGAGCACGCCGCGACGATGGTTGGGACGCTCGGGACCGGCTGAGGAGGTATCGCCCTGGGTCCCAAGATGGCGGACGGCTGCAGGCTGCACGAACGGGAGTGCGAGACCGGACGCTGCCCGTGAGTCAGGTACCCGGGGACGGGGCGTGGGGGGGGCGTTGAGCGCCGGGGAGTGGACTGACGGGTGTCTGCGGTCCTCCCTGCGCTGCTGTGGGCTGGGGGGCGCCGGACGCCTGGATCTTGCCGGGCGCGCCGGGCGGTTCCTTGCACGTGTCCTATTCCCCGGGGCCCCTGGTCGCACGATCCGGGGACCGGGGGGGGGCTGCGGGGTGGCCCGCTGGTGGCATGGGGGGGTGGGTTGGACGCTGCGCTGGTTTGGCGCTTGGGCTGTCTCCGCCTCTCTCCTCGGGCCCTCCCTGGACGCGACCTGGGTGCTGCGGCCTGGTCGAGCTGTCCTACCTCGCCATACCTGGCTCCACTGGTGCTAAGCCGAGGTCTGCCTTGCTATGGTTCCCCCCCAATCCATTCTGGACCCTGCCTGCTACACCTGGTGATGTCCCGGACCGGCGGCGCGATGTAGTCGGGTTGGCGGCGGCATTCGGTGGGCACTGCGACACCTGGGAGGCCTGGGCGGCTTGACAACAGGCTGAACGATCCTGCCGGCCTACTGCTACGGCATAGCTGAGCCGCCCTTACTCTGCAGCCAGCGGGCTGGTGGCCCTCGGACAGTTGGTGGCATGGGTCGCAAAGACCCTAAACAGAATACACTGCCATTCGAGAAACTTTCGGAGCGGCCTGCGGAGGATCGCCCTGCCATGCCGGGCCCGGCCGAGGGGGCGTCTTGCGACCCTCTGACCGATGCCCCGTCCCCGGACTGGCTTCAGGAAATGCGTGCTGGCTTCAGGGCCTTGGATGGCCGCTTCGATGCCTTGGACAAGATGTTGGAGAACATGGGGGCTAAGATCCAGGCTCATGACCAGCGTCTGGGAGAGGCGGAGGCCCGGGTCTCTACCCTCGAGGACAGAGCAGTGCAGGGGTCTAAGCGGGTGGACAGGCTTGAGCGTATCTTGAAAGAAGTGGCCATCAAGAACGAAGATTTAGAATCGCGCAGTCGGCGCAACAATGTGCGGATAACCGGGGTTCCGGAATCCACGGCCACGGGCAGACTTGACGTCTTTGTGGAACAGTTGCTTACTGACATTTTTGGGCGAGAGGCTTTCACCCCGGGCTTTGTGAGGGCCCATCGCTCCTTGGGACCGCGGCCTAACCCGGGGTTACCACCGCGCCCGCTCATTGCCCGGATCATGAACTTTCGGGACTGTGACACTGCCCTGCGCCTAGCCAGAGACAAGGGTGAGATCACTTGGCAAGGCTCGAGACTTTCCTTCTACCCCGATTTCACGGCCACGGTCCAG
The DNA here is from genome assembly GCF_964204655.1 of Triturus cristatus. Taxonomy (NCBI): domain Eukaryota; kingdom Metazoa; phylum Chordata; class Amphibia; order Caudata; family Salamandridae; genus Triturus; species Triturus cristatus. The sequence goes on from NC_140594.1 coordinate 888,904,689, forward strand.
GAGGCCAGGCAGAAATATGCGGGTGCAAAGGCTGCGCTGCGAAATCTGGGCCTCAAGTATGGAATGCTCTACCCGGCTCGGCTACGGGTCGACGTCGAGGGCCGCACTAGGCTCTTTGATACCCCCACGGCGGTGCAGGAATTCTGTCGCAACTACAAGCCGCGTCGGAGCCCGCCGGGGGATGACGAGGATGGACGTTCCCCCCCTCGCGGTGGCTCCGCGCACAGCCAGGATCTGTTTGCGACCTCCGGTGTCGGTTGAGACGGCGCCCAGGCTCTAACTTAGCTAACGTTGACTCTTGTTATTGGAGGACTATTTTGAACAATTGATATATATTTTGCCATGCAGCGCTGGGTTGTTTGCGGATCGTCGTCACCCCCCTTTGGTTGAAACCGTTGGGTATACTTCTGGGTTATGAAGCTCTGCCTTTTTTTTGTGATGTACATTTGGTATTATTATTTAGAGCTCTGTTTCTTGCTTCCAGGTTGGGGATTGCCTCACGTTTGCGTGGTTTGGCTGGGTGGGGGGAGGGCGGGGGGAATGTTTAAGTTTGCTTTTCATGATATGGCTTTGTGTGAATTGTTCTCTTTGGTACACAGAGATGTTGCATCGCTCCTGCTCCTACTACGTACAGTTTGGCATTGATGGCCCAGATAGGTCTAAATGTAACTCCCGCCCATCTCTCCCTAATGTCTTGGAATGTCCGTGGCCTAAATAATCAGCGTAAATGCAAACAAATACTACATTACTTAAATCGGCACAGGGTCGACATTGCCTTTCTTCAAGAGACACACTTACACGCATCGGGGAATATCGGTTTTGCATCTTCCTGGGGCGCCCATCGCTATTTTTCCAACTTCAGCAACTATGCTAGAGGCACAGCGATCTTAGTTCATAAAAGACTCCCGTTCCACTGCCAGACATTCCTTGGGGACAGGGAAGGGCGCTATTGCATTGTGAAAGGAGTGTTGATGGGACATGTGGTCGCTCTGGTATGTGTATATGCTCCTAACACGGATTCCCCAGATTTTTTCCACGCGCTTGCTACCCAGTTGGCCTCCCTGGCACCCGCTGCCATCCTGCTCGGCGGCGACCTCAACTTGCTACTGAATGTGGGGCTCGATAGCACCTCCGGGGCCGCTGACTCCAAGCCTAGGGCTAGACGCGCGCTCCTGGACCTTTGCACTCGTTTCTCCCTCACTGACGTATGGCGCAGGCGCAACCCAGGCACCACGGCCTACACACACTTCTCTGGGCAACACAACACCTGGACCAGGATTGACTACTGGCTCCTATCCCCCGCCCTGTCCCTCTGGTATCGCACATCAGGAACCCTCCCTAGAACCTATTCTGACCATTCGCCGGTGGTACTGGGCTTGGAGGTCCCTCGCCCGGAGGGGTTTGAGCGGCAGTGGCGTTTTCCCGGCAAGGCGCTTCTGGATGATCTCTTTGTCCATGAGGTGACTGAAGCCATAGAAGACTATTTTGCGCTAAACACTGGCTCAGTGGACTCATGGGCTGTCCTGTGGGAGGGGTTCAAGGCCTATATCAGAGGGGTTTGCATTGCTAAACAGGCTGGGGTCCTGAGGGCACTACGCTCGACAATCACGCGCTTAGAGGCGCAGCTGGATGCGATTGATGTAGAGGCGCGACGGTCGCCCTCCGACGAGATATTTGCTCAGCGCTTGAGCCTCCTGTCAGACTTTCGGGAGGCTGCGGATAAGGAGATCCTATATCTGGGGAAATATCATGTGGCTCGGCGGTATGGGGAGGGGGATCGGCCGGGGCGCACGCTCGCACAGGTCTTGAGACCGCCGTATAGTAAGTCCCTGATAACCGAAGTGCGGGGAGTAGATGGTACGCTCCGCGCACAGCCCACTGAGATTCGGGATGAATTCCTGGCCTATTATACTGAGTTGTATACCTCCAAATTGGGTGAATCCTCTGCCGCTCGGGACGCCTACCTGTCTGAGATCGCGCTTGTGTTTCTGGATAGGGGCATGCAGGAATTTATGGCGGAGCCCATAACAGTGGCGGAGGTACGGGGAGCGATTAAAGTGCTCCGGAGCTCTTCTGCTCCGGGTCTTGATGGCTTCTCCGGAGATTTTTACAAGGCCTTCTCTGATCTGTTGGCGCCTAGGCTCATAGAGGTCTATGCGGAGGCGTTGGAGCGTGGTTCGCTCCCGGCTACTCTACGAGAGGCGGTCGTGGTCCTGCTCCCGAAGCCAAACAAGGACCCATCGCTGTGTGGGTCGTATAGGCCCCTTTCCCTCTTAAACACCGACTATAAGATTTTAGCCAAAATAGTGGCCAACAGACTCTCCCAACTGATGGAGTTCATTATCTCGCCCATGCAGTCGGGCTTTGTCCCACGTCGCTCGACGTCGCTGAATTTGCGGACGTTATTCACGGTTTTGCACAGAATCAACCCAGCCACACCTGCGGCTGCGATCCTACTTGACACCGAGAAGGCGCTTGATTCCTTAGAATGGCCATTCTTTCTTGCCGTTATGGAACGCATGGGCATGCCGGCGAATTTTCTGGCCACGGTTCGTCTCCTCTATAGCCGCCCCACGGCACGTCTACGTATCAACGGTACGTTATCCCGCCCTTTCTCCCTAACGCGTGGCACGCGCCAGGGCTGTCCGCTTTCCCCGCTCTTGTTCATTTTAGCCATGGACCCCCTGATACGGCATTTCCAGGAACGGCACCTCCACAGGGGTCTCCAGTTTAGGACGGGCCCGTTGCTGGCCTCCCTTTATGCAGACGACACTATCCTGTATGTAAGGGAACCACAGGTCAATCTTGCCCCCCTGATTCGTGAGATCCTGCGCTTTGGTGGCCACTCGGGACTGGGCATAAACTGGCACAAATCTATCATATTCCCATTGACCAGCGGCACCTCCCCGTGGCAGTGTGAGTTCCCATTGGAGTGGTGCTCGGACTCAGTACGCTACTTAGGCATTCAGATCCATTTGAGCACAGACGAAATCATCCGCCTCAACTATGGACGCGCGGTGGCGCGGTTGGAGACGCAGGTGGAGGGTTGGCTGCGCCTCCCGCTCTCCATGTCGGCCAGAATAGCCATCATAAAAATGATAGTGCTCCCCAAATTTCTGTATCTTTTTAACAATATCCCTATCCCCCTCACTCGGTCTTTCTTTTCCGCCTTGAGGTCCCTCCTGATCCGACTGGTCTGGGGCGGGAAGCACCCCCGGATTCGTTGGAAGATTCTCACACTCCCACAGGATAGGGGAGGCCTCGGCATACCGGATCTGTACCTATACTATCTGGTCGTGCAGTGTGCACATGCTTATGCCTGGTACCATCCGGACGCTCGAATCCCGTTTTTGCGCCCTGAGGCAGACTTTGTGCTCCCAGGTCAGTTGGCTGCCGTTTTGCCCAAGGGTATCCCCAGAAACCCAGTAGATATCCAAACAGTGTCCACCACTAGCTGGGCCTGGAAGCAACTTTTGAGCTATTTAGCTCACCCTCGCCTATATTCCTCTTCGCTTCCTATTCGCAACCCGGGACTACTGCCGGGCACGGACGAGGCGCTTGTGCAGCGAACGTTGAGTAAATTTAACCTCACCAAGATGGGAGATTTATACCCGGAAGGGCACATATTCTCGGCGTCGGAAGAGGCGCGCTTTAGCGAGGCTACATTCATGGACAGATTCGTTCTGCGCCGACTCTATTGCACGGCCAGGGCGGCAATTGAGGGTTTCCCCCTTGAGCCTGCTTCCTTTGCACCCCTTACCATTATTATTGACAGGGATACGGGGGCCCATATAGTCTCGAGGCTGTACAAGGCGTGTGCGGCTTTGCTCCCTTGTGCGGAGGACCGGGCGCGGGCGGAATGGGAGACGGACCTGGGTAGGCCTATCACGGATGAACAGTGGACGGCCTGCTGTAAGGTTACTGCTACGGTGTCTTTGAACAGTCGTCACAAACTCCTTCACTATAAATTCCTCCGCCGTTGGTACGTGACCCCAGACAGACTCCATTCCATTGACCCTGCACGACCTCACCTCTGTTGGAAATGCGCAGCACCACATGCAGACTTCGCACACTTGTCCTGGACCTGTCCGAGGCTGCAAACATTCTGGACACAAGTCTACAAGGTCTTGGAAGACATGTTAGAGCTTACACTTGTTCCCACTCCGGAGGTGGCGTTGTTGGGCTACACAGCAAATTTCCCTAAAAACGTTCGTAGGTTGGCCGCTGTGGGTCTACTTCTTGCTAAACGAGAAATCGCCAGGCGCTGGGGGGATAGACGGGCCCCTACGGTCCAATCGTGGCTCACTGCCATGGCGTTTTGCAGCACGAATAGCGAACTCTACTCCAGTCTCCTTCCCGCAGCAGCGCGTCCTAGGGATATCTGGGGCCCTTACAAATCATACATTGCAGGCCTCCCCGGCTCCCCCTCGTCGCCCACACATTCCGGTATAGTTCCAACGGGAGAAGGGTAGGCGAGGTGACATGGGTGTTGGGAAGCTGGGGACGTCGGGGTCAGACTGGGATGGTGTGTTCCATGGGGCGTTTGTTGTGGGGGGGTGGTTGGCATGGTATGCACATGGGTAGCGGACTATGCGTGGAGGGAGGGGGTGGCTAGGGACCATGGGCATGAATGGGCGCTGTCAGTCTCCTCTGTTTCAGGTTGGACAAGTACTGATGGGGGAATGAGCAAGGGGGTTCTGATGTTGGATGCCACTCATAACTTACATATATTGCAAGGGAGCTGGAAATGTTTTGATGTACCTCCATACTTTGTCATCGATGATTGCACAGCTAACATTTGTGTACCGTTTGATTTTGCAAATCTAAATAAAGCTTTAAAAAAAAAAAAAACTATGCATCATGGACAAAAGAAAAGAACAAGCATTGTCAATGCTGATGGGTCTCGCCTATCAGAGAACTATTTGATTTGTCAACGCTTTTTTTAACATGTTGTACAGCGGATCGGCAGCTGTTCAACATGGCTGAAAGTAAAAGAAATTAAAGCGGTTTGAAGCAGTCAACACTTTCCACGTCATTTCAATTTATTTACTTTCAGCCATGTTGTATGTAGCATCCTCCCCTGCCTGGTAGCATGCAAATGACTATGCCATACACGGAACTCTGTATTGCACATCTTTATTCTTCCGGGTGCAACCGCTAACTGTACAAAGTGCATCATGAACTTTATTAACACTCAGACACACCCAAATGAGGTTATTCTCCTATTGAGTCCATCAGGGACCAGAACAGTCAAGCTATACATATTTACAAGACACTACATTGCAGAGCGACCACGCTGCTATGCAACATGGTAAACAATATTGACAATCCAAATAGATACTGCATAGGCAAGACCTTTATGATTTGCCAAAGCTTGATACTTCATAGTGCAGTGGGCTAAGAACCTGATCAATAGCGAGTAGGTCTTATGCTTGACTCAGCCATTTATACTTCTGAGACTGATCACATGAATACAATTCATTTGGGTGTGAATCACCCATCAGGCCCATGTTGGTTCAGTGATTTCAGCACTCGCTGCTGACATCTTTCAACTATGATCTGCAATTTAAGCATTCAAAAACTCCGAACTAAGATTTTCTTACTTTCGAGGTTGAGGAAGTTTAAGCTGGGTCATACTAGCAGCATGTACTTACCACGCATACAAACAGAGAGGATGCTGCAATGTGCACTGTGAAACATGTTATGTTTGAGCATTGCAACTTTAAATAGCGCCGCTAACCATGCATCTCTCGCCATGTTCTAGGATGTGGCTAGTGCTGGCAAGGTTTGTGGCCCAAGTGTAGTCTGCTTTTATGCCAGTGTGCTTCATTGTTTTCTCTAATTATTGCTCATTGTCAGGGCACAAGTCCTAAAAAAAGTGGTGGAGGGACTCAAACAAGTTAGGGTGCGTGACATCGTGTGTGACATCACAGGAAGTGGTCCCTTGGCCCATGACCTCACAGGAAGTGACATCGCAAAAAGTGATATCAGATCTTAAGACCGCCAAAATATGCTTAGCAGATCTACATTTGAGTGAATTACGAGATTTAACAAATGAAAGCTGATCAGTACTTAAGTCTTGAGTTCCCCGCCTGAAGGAATTAACAGCACAAATTTGGATGACATTTGGTGACTAACTAACTACATTAGACAAGCCACTAAGTGCTACAAGCTAGGCACACTAAGCGTGGCACCAAGAACTAAGTTCAGTTCGTGCAATGCATTAAAAATGCTATAATTGTGCATAGCAAACTTTAATTTATTTACCTACCTAGCTTACTACCACTGTATACACTGACACGTTTAGCACACTTTGACCATTATAAAAAAAATGCAAGTTGAACACTGCATTTGGTATTCCAGCTCACTCCACCAGGTATACTATTCCATCAATTTAAGCTATATATAGGGTGCACATGACAATTGACAGGCATGGGGATTCTGCCTGCCACCCATGCTCCACCCGTGTGTGCCAAGAATTAAAGACAAAGCATTAACGTTTAATGTAAAACAGGAGAAATAAAAAGATGTCACAACTCATAAAGTAGCGTAGAAAGTGAACTTGTATTCTGCAAAGCACATCCTGTAACATGCAGATGAGAGATTGTTATTTTATGTAGATTGGTAATGAGCTATGAAGCGGCACTAGTGTAACGTAACTTGAGGGGTCCCCCACCAAGGTACATGGAAGGCCCCCCTCCGGACTCGATCAGGAGCTCTCCAGCGCCAGAGTGCTGTGCTGAGGTGCTGAGGGGGTCCCCTGGAGCTTGGGGCCTGTGTTACGCCACTGTGAAGCGGCATCAAGGACTTGCACGCAAACTGCAAAGCATGGATTTACCAGGGCCAATGGATTTGTGTGATTCCCCAGCTGCAGCGTTTTCCACATAATTATGGATTTGGCACACTTTCCACATAATCCATCATCTGCTGCATAATCTGCAGATTTAATAAAAAAAACAGTTTCTAGTTGAAACAGATCAAAAGTTACTACAAGTGTGGAGCCATGTATCCTTGTGCAGTGGAAGTCCCTTTGCAATGATTGACTGGTCATCTTTCAGTTGCTTATTGCTGTATTTGGGTACTAAACTGCTGCTAATAAGGTTAAATATTTTGACAGACAATGTTAGCTGTGTAAAACTGACAAAATAATGAAGTAATGCTAAAGAAATCACAAAATATGGTACATTACTCTGCATCATTTGCTTTTCTTCCCGCATCCTTTAGTCAACCCTGCTGTATGAATTGGACCTCTGCTGCCACATAATTCCAGTGGCCTTGATTTAGACCTTATTGCTTTTTCTCAATATGTTGTTATTATAAGGCTTCTAAAAAGGGGTTCTTTGGGTAGCAATAAAGTCTTATTAGCATAGACAATCCCAAGCAATGGGTTACATTTGAAATACTGACTTTGTTTCTCCTGGCCATGCACTCGTAATACATACCGGTAAAGGCGGTATATAACTCCTACAACTTGTAACCCTCATTACATTATGTAACACATCCTGTACATTGATTTACACACTTGTATGATTTATTGTCAATGCATAATGTGTGTGTGATGTAAAGCATTCCGACATCCTAAACGCATAGCGCTATAAAATAATACAATTTCAAAAATAGTGGTTTTAAAATTGTTTTTTATGTGAATACTCATATAGACTGATATATCTGCCATTCTCAAAGTGCATGCATATCAATTGTATACAGAGGCTGAATACAAAATGAAAAACATGCCTCCAGATGTAGTTTCTGTTAAGTACTTGTAAAGGGATAAGTTGTGTGCCTTGCTTTCCCCTCCATTGCATAGGCATCTAGGTGTTAGGCCCCAGATACACCCCAGCCAGGTTCCTAATGGAACAAAAGGAGTGCTGATGGCCCCTTATACTGGGGCTTTGTTATAGGCCCAGCTGGAGTCTCAGATAAGAAAGCCCCCTCGCCGCCTGCACTTTGCTGCTTTGAACGTAAGGGAGACGACATGCAGGCGGTGCTGAATGTGTCCCGGTGCCGGCAAATTACATCAGGATACATTCAGCATGTTTCACTGGGGCCCATCTTTGTGGCAGGGGGGATGGAGTCCCCCCTGTGAAAACATTTGGTGGGTGCCATCCACCCGCATGTACCCCTGACTTGTGCCCTGTTCTTTGTAAAGCAAACAGCGACTTGTATTCTTAATGGACCAGTAAGCCCGTAAAGGTCCAAAGCTCTGGAAATATCTACACAATGATCGCTCTGGATAATCCATGGACTTCATAATGGGGATGTAATTAAGGTTGATGTGAGAAGGGAGAGCCATATGTTTCCATGCATTCCTCGAATGCAGGCAGTTTAAGCAGTCCTGCTGCAGTAATTATTAAGCCTGGGCAGAAATCCGCTACTCTGAACTCTGCGAAGTGCAAAAAAAACTTCACCGCGCTACGAGGAGCTCCGCGCGCAGCGAAATGCGTTAGATAAATGCCATTTGTGGTGATTTTCAGTGCCAGGTGCTTGTCCGCACTGTGCAAATATCATGAACAGCACCATGCACAGCGCAAGCGGGCGCTGTTTCCTTTCTACCGCTCGAGTGGTTTTTACTTGAGCGGCAGCTCTCTCATTCGAGATTTCTCAACGCGAGAGGTCGTGAGCATACAGGGCCACTTGCAATGAGAAATCTGACCACCCTCGTTAAGAAATCTCACCGGGAGGTTGATTTTCCACACTCACGCTCACAAACTTGATGTTGACAATCACGAACGAGGAAAAATCTCGCCAGGAGGCGGATTTTCCTAGCTTGTGCTTACCAACTGGCCGTTGACGAACACGAGCGAGGAAAAAAAGGAGTTTTGTGGAACTCTGCGTGCTCCGCGTAAGGCGGAGTGCAGAAAACTCTGCAAACTCCGTGAGCGGAGCGGAGTTCACCGCCTACACTTAGCAATTATCCGAATATTGGTAATACATAAAAAAGTATATGTGTGAAACAAAGCTGTGATGTACTAGGTTTCCTGCCACTGGCTGGCACAGCTGTGTACCTGGTACCAGCAGATAGCGACAATGTAGCACAACAGCTGCTTAAACAAGTATTGGCAAATCCAATAAGTCTCGCCTATGCAATAGCTATTGGCTTTGCCAATGTATTTTAGCCATGTTGTACACCAGCATGGCCGCTGTTCAGCATGGTTAAAAGTTAGTGGCATATGTCGGGCTCGTGCGGCCTTCTATGCTGAAGAATTTCGGAACAGCACCAACCCGTCGAAGGCCATCTTCAAAGCGGTTAAAGATCTTATGGCCAAATGGACTATCCCTTCAGCCGAGAGCTCGGTCTCCCATTGTGAAGCCCTAGCCTCTTATTTTCTGGGAAAGGTCCAAGCGATCTATCGGACCTTCCCTAGTATTGGGGCTCCGCTGGAAAGTTCCATCGAGACATTACGTCAGTTTACCCTGCCTTCATTCCCCTCACCGCTGATGGGTTTGACAAACTTGCTTTGCAAGTTAAATCCGGATCTCCATCTGATCCGGTAAAGCCTGCTCTCTTCCGAGACCAGACCTTTTTGGGACGCCCTGCGGTGCGTTCCCTTGTCAACCTCTCCTTGGAGTCGGGGGTTGTTCCAACTAAATGGAAGCAGGCGGTAGTGTCTCCAATTATTAAAAAACCCACCCTAGACCCGTCTAAGCCTGAAAGTTTTCGTCCCATCTCGCTGCTACCGTGGCCAGCAAAGTTGACAGAGGCCCATGTCAATCTAGCCCTGTCGGAACATCTTGTCCGGACCAATGCCCTTGATCCCACACAGAACGGTTTTCGTGCTGGTCACAGCACGGAGACCGCTCTCCTCGCAATGGTGGAACATCTGCGTGCTAGGTTGGATGCGGGTCAGACGGCGGCGCTGATATTGTTAGATCTCAGCGCCGCCTTCGACACTGTATCTCATGGCATCCTCCTGCATCGGCTAGAGGAGATCGGTGTTCGGGGTCTGGCGTTGCAGTGGTTCCGCTCCTTCCTGGACAATCGCTCCTTCTGTGTGGCCATTCCTCCCTTCTCGTCCAGTTTTCAATCTCTGGCCATGGGGGTTCCGCAAGGGTCTTCGCTAAGTCCCACGTTGTTCAACCTCTACGTGAGACCGCTGGCTGATGTCGCGAGGCAGTGGGGCCTTACTTTGGTCTCATACGCCGATGACACTCAGCTGGCGGTTACTCTTAGCGGAGATGTCCAGCTAGACGCCCCTAGGTTTCGGTCTGGATTGAAGGCGGTGGCTTGCTGGTTGACAGAAAACTGTCTCCAGCTTAATGCCACAAAAACAGAGGTGATGGTTGTTGGGAAGGGAGTGGAGCTCTGGGGTGATCAGTGGTGGCCTTCCGAGCTGGGCCCCACTCCGACCCCTGTGTCGGAGGTGAAAAATCTGGGGGTTTGGCTGGACGCCGGCCTTACTTTCACAGGACATACTAAAAAAACGGCAGCTTGTTGTTTCGGCCTATTAAGAGGTCTTAGACCAGTCCTCAAATACTTCGATGCCCCTACCAGACAGCTGGTAGTCCAGGCTACTATCATCTCTCGCCTGGACTATGCTAGCTCTCTTCTGGTTGGGACGAATCAGGCTGAGTTAACCCGCTTACAGCGGGTTCAAAACGCAGCGGCTAGAGCCATTGTCGGCCTGCCCAGATTTTGTCCTGTGGCGAATGTTCTTCGTTCCTTGCATTGGCTCCCTGTGAGGAAGCGTATTCTTTTCAAGGTCCTCTGCTTGGTTTTTAAGATACTAAGAGGTATTGGCCCTGAAATCTTGTCCAATCTTATTTCCTCCTACGTTCCCACCCGTAGCCTCCGATCTCAGGGCCAGGCCCTTGCTGTGGTCCCCAGATTTAGACTCTGTCGGATGGGGGGTCGTTCCTTCAGCGTGAAAGCTGCTCTAATCTGGAACTCTCTCCCAGTGGAAATCCGACAGTTAGACGATCTGTTTTCTTTCCGTAGAGCGATTAAGACTTTTCTGTTTTAGCTGTCTATCTTGGGCGTTCTTGTTTTGCTATGTTGTGTTCCTCCTTGTCTGTGCGCCGGGACGCTCCTTCGCTGGAGTAGCTGTGCGCATAATAAATTAACTTAACATAACATAACATAACATAGAGGAGAGTTGCGTGGAGTGTTGTAAAGTGGAATGGCAAAGAGTGGAGTAGAGTATTGTAGAGTGGATTGGCAGAAAGTGTTGATAAATCAGCATAGTGTGGAGTCGCGTGGAGTGGTGTATAGTGGAGTGGCGTAGAGTAGAGTGGACTTGTGTAGAGTGCATTGGCGTAGAATGTTGTAGAATATAGTGGTGTGGAGTGCAGTGGCTTTGAATTCAGCGGCGTACAATGCAGCATCGTAGAATTCAGTTGCATAGATTAGAGTGGTGCAGAGTGGAGTGGCGTAGAGTTGAGTGATGCAGAGGGCAGTGGTGCAGAGATTTGAGTTTAGTGGTATAGAGTGCAGTGGCATAGAGTGGTGCAGAGTAGCACTGAGTGATGCAGAGTAGAGTATAGTGTCATAGAGTGCAGTGGCACAGACTGCAGTGGCGCAGAGTGGAGGAGTGCAGAGTAGAGTGGCATAGAGTTCAGTGGCAGAGAGTGAGGTGTTGCAGAGTAGAGTGTCAGAGTGCAATGCTATAGAGTGGAATAGAGTGGCATCGAGTAAAGTGAGGCAGAGTATAGTGCAGTGGCGTAGAGTGCAGTGACATAGAGTGCAGTTGTGTAGAGTGCAGTGTCACAGAGGCCAGTGGTTAAGAGTAGAGTGGCATAGAGTGCAGTGGCATAGAGTGGAGTGGTGCACAGTCGAGTAGAGTGGGGTGTAGTGCAGTGGTGTAGAGTAGATGTTTTCAACGTAGAGTGAACTGGCATAGAGTGGAGTGGTGCAGGGTAGAGGGCAATTGCATAGAGCGACTTAGAGTGTAAAAGTGTAGACTAAAGTGGTGTAGAATGCAGTGGCACAATATGTAGTGGTGCAGAGTAGATTAGAGTAGTGTACAGTGTAATGGCATAGAGTACACTGGCATAAAGTTGGGTGTTACAGAGTAAAATGCATTGGCGTAGAGTGTATTGGCACAGAGTGCAGGGGTGTAGAGTGCAGTGTTGCAGAGTGGCATAGCGTATAGTGGCGTAGAGTGGAACTGTGCAGAGTAGATTGGTGTGGCCTAGACTGGAGTGGTGTAGAGTGCAGCGGAGTAGAGTGGAGTTGTGCAGAGTGCAGTGGCATGGAGTGGTGTTAAGTGGAGTGGTGCAGAGAAGAGTGAAGTGGTGCAAAGTGGAAAAGAGGGCAGTGGCATAGAGAGCGGAGGTGCAGAGTGGAGTAGAGTGCAATGGCTCAGAGTGCAGTGGCATGGTATAAAGTGGAGGAGAGTAGAGTGGAATGATGTAGAGTGGAAAGGAGTATGCATGGTGTGGAAGCACACTACCATTACAGACAACACATTTTCAATTGAAATGACCATTACATCTGCACAGACATACACTTTTACTAATAAAACTGTACAGTGCACAGACACAATTGTGTGGAAATTGCATCACCTCAGTGTAATGATTTGTTTTGATTATATTAAAGTATTTGTTTCCAACACACTTCAGAAATACCAAAAAGTGTACTAATTCTGATATATTCTGAAATACTAACACAGTTCATTTAAACCTTGTGTGCTAGAAAAATCTCTTTTGTACCTACCCCCAGTATCCAGCAAGATTGTCACATACATCCTCTCACTTTGAAGTCAGTAAAAGAAAAGTGCCCTTAGAAGACAGAGCCTGACATTTGGCCTCGGTCTTTGAATGCCCAGCACATGAGAAAAGATTAGATCAAGATTTACAAGCCTGTTTACAGAAAGGGAGCCCCCCAAAGGATAAGACAGCACCTGACATTTGACCTTGGTCTTTGAATGCCCAGCAAATATCATGAGATAAGAACAAGAATTAAAGGCCTGTTTATAGAAAATGAGTTTATGGAAGAATACTGTAAATACGGTATAGGCAAGGGGGGGACAAATTGAACATGGACAGCCTAAAGCAAATAAAGCGAGTAAATGGATAGCCGGAAAATGTGAGTTACAAACCACAAAGCCGATAGCAAGCAATGGGCAGAATGCATTCCTAGGTGAACTTTCTGAAAGTCCCCAAGATGTCTTTAGCATATGCAGACAGTGGCGCTGTTTGGTAGGCTGCGACCTAAAAATGTGGGAGAGAGAGGGGAGGAAGAAATAGTACTTCAATCACGTCAGGAGCAGTGAATGTGCACTGATTAAGTTTAATTAATCTGTGCTTGGTCCCTGCTCAACAGCAAGCATCCGAAGTGACGTTTCAGCTGGACTACCAAATAAGGGATGCTGCAAAGATTGACGCTGCAGCACACAAATGGCAAGCCCTTTTTGTAAACAATAGTCTTTCGCAAGCGAGACATATGCGCTATTGCATGCTCTTGCAAGCTCCATCCTAAAAACAAACAGTGAATGACTTTCATGTGTTGTGTACAGAGTACATCCTGACAGTTGTCAACTAACATCCCATAGTGAAACCAGGAACCTAATTGATTGTATATGCTTGATGACGATATTGCCATGTATCAATTGGAACTTTCAGCCATTGATAAAACAGACCTCTTGTTTGCTGATGTGTTCATACTCTTTCAATCCACTTTTAACTGTATCAGTTAGTGAAACCTTTAAGAGTAGCGAAACCTTTTAGAGTGATGATATGGTCTCAAAACTGAACCTCCTTTATTTCATGTGTTAGGTCTCAGGCTATACATCTCCCACACTGTTCATGCAACACAAAGCAGCAAGACACCTTGTTTCGCTGCGTGAAAGGGAGAGTGCAGGAATGTGCCATTTTAAAACATTATATGGCTCATTCCTGTCCCCTCCTTGCGCTGGTGTACTTTTGGCTGCCTAGCACCAATGCAGGTACCCCTGCGTCATGGTGCAAGGGGGCCTCTGTTGCAAGCAGGATTCTTTTTTTTACAGGAAGGGACACCGTCCTGCACTACAACAATCCTCTGAGGCTGTTTTCTTTTCTTATGTGAGCTGCAGAATTCAGAACAGGTAAAAATAGGAATAAACAAGGATTAAAATATATATTTCTCCTTGCAAAACCTCCCCTGGGAAGGGTAAAGAGTCAGAATATCGAGTAGGAAATGTCGACTTGCACTAATATAGAGTGCAAAATGTCGAGATACATAAATATCTACTGCAAAAATATCGTGGTCAAGAATATAGAGTTTCAAGTAAGAAATATTGTTTTCTAAAATATCGAAGTCAATAATATCGTTTGCAAAAATATAGTAAAAAATATCGTTTTTTTAGTTAGTTACGTATTTTAGTATGTATTTTAAATGTATGTGCTCAATTTTTTTGTCTAAGGATTGCATTTGTTTTTTAATATACGTGTTACATTTTTAGAAGTTATTAATTTTATATTAATTACATTTTGCGTTTTCGTTCCGTAGCTGGTTGTGGGTTTCTAGGGAAATAGGGTGGGAAGTATAATATTTGTTATTAATTAATTTTATTTATTTTATATTTTATATTGTTAATTGTGGGGATTTATTTATTAATAATCATTTATTCATTGGTTGTTAATTATTAATAATTCATTTTAATTTAAATATACCAATTGTGTAATCGTTTTGATGTGTGAGTTGTAGGGTTTATAGTTGTAAATAGTGTGAAGTAATTTTTTAAGTTAATTAATGATTTGTTAATAATTGATATTAATTTATTAATGTAAAATTAGTTATGGAAATTGTGTAAATATTTTTAGGTGTGTGTTTTGGTGTTTATTGGGGTAGAGGGTGGAAAGTAATTTAGTTTAAAATAATTAATCATTACTTGATCAGTAATATTCATTTATTAATTGATAAATATTTTTGGTGATTGTTTAGTTTTTATTTTGTTTGGGGGTTTAGGTTCAATAGCTGTAACGTTTGGTTTGTACATTACTTTTTAAATTTCTAAATGTGTTTTATAATTATTAATATCTGTTTAATTGATAATTAATTGTGTCAATTATGAAGGTACGCTTTTTTGTTTAAATTAGATGTGTGTTGTAAATTGTGTGGTGTTATAAGGTAGGAAAAAAAATATTACTTTTATGTAATTTTTAGTTTTTTGATTAAGATTAAATTCTATTACAAAATATTTATTTGTTTGTAAATTGTTTGTTAAATTAAGAAAAACTAATATTTTTATGTCTGTTATAGATTTTTGCTACATTAAAATATTTCTATATGTTTTGTTAATTTTTATATTTTTATATATGTTTTGTTTCGGGTTTTTTTATTATATTTTGTATTGTAGTTGATATTTTGTTTGCTTTTAAATTTGAATTTCGTTCTGTTAGAATAGTCATTTTTACCCCTCCGCAATCCAACACTTTCCTTACTGGTTCATTCGCAGGAGTGGGAATAGTAATTGTGCATCCGTACATTCGCTATGGGGGTACGGTGCGTACATATGCGCTGGGGGTACGCACCGTACATTCACACTAGGGGTACGGTACATACCTACGCGCTGGGGGTACACACTGTACATTCGCACTGGGGGTACGGTGCGTACCTACGCGCTGGGGGTACGCACCGTACATTCACGCTGGGGGTACGGTGCATACCTACGCACTGGGGGTACGCACCGTACATAGCAATGTCCGTGTACGTGCCGTACATACACAACGCAGTGGGGGTGTGTGGCTGTACGACTCGTACCCCAGTACCATAAAGAACCACGGACACTGTAAAACAGCACAAGACGGGCCTATACGACTCGCACAACACCACAAAACACGTCTACACTGCACAAGAAATGAAAAGGACAGACCTGGGCACATCCAAACAGGCAAACAGAGGGGCAACCTCACAACCACCCCTTATAACACACCCACCACAAATTCAAACTGAGCCCCACCCACAAATGGACCAATAAAAAGGGCCCACACACACAAACCATGAGCCATTGCAACAGACTCACCACTGCTACAGAGCACACACAAACCACTGCACCCATCCACCTAAACATATACACCTACACACACACCCCTTCACACATACCCCTCTACACATTCACACACACACCGTCACATTCAGACCCACACACCCACAACCATCCACACCCTCACCCCACACCATGCCCACCGACAAGAATCCAAAGTTCACAAGGGAGGAGCTGGACATCCTTGTCAATGAAGTCATCAGAGTCGAGCCACAGCTCTTTGGAACATTGGTCAGACAGACCAGCATAGCTGAAAAATCACACCTGTGGCAGAGGAACGTCGAGAGGGTGAATGCTGTCGCACCCATCAGAAGGACCAGGAATGAATGCCAAGCCAGGTGGTGCGATCTGCGGAGGGCGGTCAAGAGAAAAATGAATGAAGAGCACGCCCAGACCAACATCACTGGAGGTGGCGCGCCCCGCAGACCAGTACATTACCATCCCTGGGAGGAGGAGGTGATGGCCATGCTTCCGCCGGTGGGAGTACATGGACTCTTCCAGAGCCTGGTGAGTACACAAAACACTTACGTAACATGGGAGTAATGGCATCCACACCCCAACTACACCTAATGTACGCAACTACCCCCAAGCCCTCACCCGCCAGAACCACAGTCACAAACAACGCGAATGCCAAGAACATGTGTATGCCCCATTGAGAAAGCAAGTCCATGCCATGTCCCATGCTACACGAAGCACCAACTCAAGAATGGATGTCCCGTATGCTGGGAGGGTGGGTGCACCAAACGCATTTTTGAATTCCAAATCAGCCACAATTGCCCTCATCCCATATGGCCCAGCTACATACCCATGCACCATGCGCAATGCACAGGGATTGGGAAAGTACTGACAAGATAGCTCACACTCGGCCCGGGTGTAGGCAGCACAAGGCCCTCCTGTGACCAGTGCAAACACAAACACCAAGACAACCAGGTCAGATATCTAGGACAGGAACTCACACTCACTGTCATGCAGCATGCTCCATGGGGGGACCGCTACATCACCTAGCAGCCCCAGGGCCAAATCACACTACACCCACCAGCAGGCCCTGTCACACACACCCCTTACACAAGCACACACCACCAGGACAGGCAATGGATTTACCCACTGCCACAATGGACATGTAACACAACAACACCAATACCTAGCCGAAGAAGCATCCAAGCCACAATTGGACATGTCAAAGACTCAGGCGAACATATCAATCTGTCCCCCGCAACATACCCATACACAAGTGAACATTGAGGAGAATGCTAGGCACATACAACTACCTGGAAGAACTGTGCCAACGTGAATGTGTATGAAACATGCATGTTGCATTAAACAGCTTCAACATTCTCTCTCTCTCACACACAGGGCAACGTGATGAACATCCCCCCAACAATGGGGGGGAAGAATCACAGTCACATGCTCGGGAGGAACCGGATCCCACCAGCAGCGACGCCTCTCAACACTCCGCGGATAACCCCGACCGACCTGGACCCTCTGGTGTCCAAGCCCCTGCAGCACCTGCTTCAGGAACATCTGTGCCTACCACCACCCCATTCCTGCCACATCACAGGAGACACCCAGGAGCCCTGCCCGCAGTGAACAGAGCCAGTCTAACCAGGAGGGACAAGGTGCGGCGGGCACCCAGGAGGAGGCAGACAACACTGCCACTGCCATCCCTCAGGGGTCCCGTCGACCCGATGTGCCCACAACGGCAGGGCCGGCTCGTGTGGGCAGGGGTGGCCGGAGTGGAGGCAGGCAGAGGCGAGAACCTGACCAGCCAGCTGAAGGGACCGGTATCTCACACATCCGCAACATCATGGAGGCATACCGGCGTGACACCAGGGAGATCAGCCAGGTAGTGGTGACCCTCACTAAGATCAAAAACCAGCAGGCCGAGCAACACGCCAGTCAACAACAACGGATGGAGGCAAGACTGGCTGAGCTCCTGGCGGTGCAAAGGGACATAAGCCATTCACTCCGTCGGATCGCCGACAACATGGGCAACCCTCCCTGTGACACCAGGCGCAGATCAGCACCAGCCACAGGGAGGGAGGAGGAGGAGGATTCGTCCGATGGAGCGTCCCAAACATCGTCAAGGCCTGCATCTGAGGGTCCCCGGAGGAAGGTTGGTCATCCACGGAAAAGACCGTGAGAGGCAGCGGGCCATCCACATCTCCCAGGTCACCTGGCCAGGCACCTGGCCTTCATGTGCGACAGCATCACCCCATTGACTGACATCATCTGCCACATGGACTTGCTGGTCACAGTCTGACCAATGATGCCAAACACTGTGGGCTGGACTCTGATGACTTCAAATTCCAAGGATCCCATCTCCCCCTGTGAACTTTGGATTCTATGGTCCCTGCATTTCCCCTTTTTCTGTGCACAAATCACGCCCCAGAGTTCGAAATTAAAAATTTCATTTTTGAAATTTCATATTGCAGTCATTTAGCATGAGTCCACAACCTACGTGTGGGGATATGTTAAAGTATGCCTGTGTGTGGAACTAACTCCAGCCATCCATACATCCATACACTTGGATCTGAGTCCAGTCGAGGACACACATGGCTCACAATGTATCACAAAATGCAGACATGGAGCCTAACACTCACCCGTGATGGCCTCAAGCTGCTGAGGGGGGTCTTGCTATATTGCTCTGACAGACACATTTTGTAGAGTCTCATGAAGGTATAGAGGTCATGGGTCATGTTGATGTTCCCAGGGAGGGAGTACCAGGTATGTTTTGCGAGGTGGGAGAACTATCTCCTGCATGCAGAGGTCATGTGGATGTGATGAATGGTGGCCAGGGCAAGGTGGGCTGCATGGAGTAGGGCCAACGGGGTGTTGGATGACACACGTCCAAAGTCGGTTTGGGTCAAGGGTTGTGGACTGCCTCCTGAGTGTGGTTGAGGAGTCTGAAGGTGATCCTGCAGCACACAGTGAGCCATTGTACCTATCTCAGGTGGACGGTGATGTGGCTGGGGCGGGGGATGTTGCAGATGAGGTGTGCGGATGCACCCTGGATGTGGATAAGTTCTCCTGCATGTTTGCTGTTGTCCTCTGTAGAGGCCGGTGCTGTATGTGAGCCGGCTGGCGTCCTGGACCAGGGGGACGGTCTGTCTTGCCTTGGAGTGGATCTATCTGGGGGCCATCAGGAGCATGTGGAGGGTGTTGCAGCATGAGGTACAGATGTTGGTGAGTTGCATGTTAATTGTGAGCGATGGGTCCATGACGAACACCAGCTTGCCTGCGTGGCCACTGGGTGCTGGTGCGGTGCACGCACCAGTGGGACGCAAGGAGTTGACCCAGCCATAAGGGGACAATCCTCAGATGATGACCTCTGTCACGTCCAAGTCCAGCCTCAGATGGCTGATGTTCAGCCATTCATCAACGGCTCTCATGCCTTTGTGAAGTTTGGATCTGTCAATGGCTGGCCCTTTGGTGCATTTGAGGAGCAGCTGGGTGTCAATGGCATACCAGATGATGATGAGGTTGTGTGTGCATGTGATGGTGGAGAGGGGGGTCATGGAGATATTGAAGATCGTCACGCTGAGAGTAGAGCCCTGTGGCATGGGCCAGATGCTCCCAGTGTACTACATGCTGCAGGGTGGAGGCAGACTGCCTGGCCCTTGCTGGTGAGCTATTTCCTGAGTGAATCATGGGCCCTCCTCTGGATACCACTGTTGGAGATGTGTGAGCTGACAGTGTGGTAGCACATGGTGTAGAATGGCGTGGAGAGGACAAGGGTGGTGGGCTCACCATTGCTGAGCAGGGCAAAGTAGTTGTTGGTTTTGGCAATGATGACGGTTGCAGTGGTGTAATTACTGTGTAAAACGGTCGGGTGCCAGTTGGCTGGAGCTGGTAGCATGTAGGAAATTGGACAGTTGCTAGTAGAGTGTCTTCCTGGTGACATTTGCTGGGTAGGGAAGTAGGCTGATGTACCAGGAGATCCTGTGGTACTGCTGTCCGTTGTTTAAGAAGGGCCTGGGGCTCTGCATGCCTCCTGCAGCCATGGAATGTGGCTAACTCAAAGGAGACATTCATGACGCGCAGGACGTGGGCTTCAAGGATGGCGAATTATGTGGTTGAGAAGTTGTGTGGGAAGGGGCCTGAAGGAGAGCCAGAGTGGATGGTGCACATGATCCCGGTTGTGTACTTGCTGCTGATGGGAGTCCATGACCTGAGGGGGGTTTGTCCAGCGGAAAATAGTGCTGTCTGCCTCTGTGTGCCAAGGCTGTTGTCCATGGCCATGAGCTTGCAGTGGTACAAAGTAGCAAGGGATGGGATCTGCCTTGCAAGGGTGGGGTGTCTTGGATGGAGATCTGCTGTCAGTTCACTCTCAATGCTGAAGAGCTCCTTGATCTCGTGTGTTTGGGTGTCTCTGCAATATCTGAAGGATCTCCACTTGTCCTTGCTGAAGATATGGTGATGGCTGGGTGTGGTGTTTTCCAGGGCTGTAAGCAAAATGATGGATCTTTGTGTTGCAAGGTTTGCACAAGAGTCCGGCTAGGTCTGTAGGAGTCCAGTAGGCCTGCCTTGTCCCAGGTGCCTTAACTGTCGTTGTGCTTCACAGGAAAGTCTGTCAATGTGGCTAGATTGATGGATCAGTTGCTGATCCAGTGTGTGAGTTTGCAGGGTGTGGCAATGGTGTTGTTTTGAGTGTCCCACACAGCTTGTCTGTGGCGACTTACATCTGGCATCCGTGAGGAATCGGTAGCGGGGTGAGTGGCACTGTGTTGCTTGTTGGAGACGTGGATTCAAATGTTGATGCACCAATGATGGATGGTGGTGTGTGTCCCCTCCCGCAAGAAGTTACGGGCCCCCAGCCACATGTAGCCTGTGGAGGTGAGGGCCTGCGTGCAGATGTACGTGTTGATGGCTTAGCGGAATTGTGGATGTAGGCCTGCAGATCTGTAGATGAGTGTTACTCTGAGGGTTGCTAGGGAGTTGCTGCAAACCGGGACTTGTGACTCTGAGGGTGTATTTGTCAATAATTACCTATTCAGCCGCCGTGAGTGGTGTTGGCGTCCCTGCGGGTGATCTTGGATCCGTCTGAGATGGCAATGAAGACGTCATGTGCTGAGGATGCTTTTGTCCAGGTTACTGTCATGAAGGTGATGTGTGGGGCTGCAGTGTTGAGGAGGTAACAGAGTCCAATGGCGTGCTGGTGGATGGAGCGGGTGTGGAGTAGGAGGCACCTAACCTGGTTGGAATGACAGGGTCTGGGAGGCTGGGCAGCGCTGTGTAGGCAGTTGGAGTTGCACACTCAGCATGCAAAGGTGTCGTGTGTGTGCTTAGGGGTTGCCTGATGGCAGGAGGATGATTGTCACGAGGACATTGCTTGGAGAGTGGCTGCAGCATGAGCCTGTTGTGTGACGTGGGTAATGCAAAGACTAGAGGGTCATGCACTGTGCATGTTGAAGGCGCAGACGGTCCGTCCTTTTGCACGGCGGTGGGGCTACAGTGGCACAGAAAAGCTGCTGGCTGCATTACAAATGGGTGGAGGGGGAAGGGAGGAGCATTTCAGAGGCGTGGGGGTTGCAGAATTAGGGCACTCGGAGTGGCGTGGCCGCAGGTGAGGCAGCAGCAGGCGGAAGGGCTTAGAAATCATGCAAAAATCAACATACAAAGACAAGGAGGTCTGCAAGGCACAGTGCAACAGGTGTATGTCAAGGAAGGAGTGTCAGCTCACTCATGGGTCACTCCCAGAAAGTGTATGATCAATCACCATAAATGACAGCCACTGTGTCAGGCAACAAAATGCGGAGATGCGCAAAGGAGACACACCATCAGCAGCCATTCACGTCCCGTTGTGGGCAGCAACCTGCACAAATACATACACAACCAGGCACATCATGCACAATAGAGATCATTAGCCATGAAGCACTGCATGCATGTTGCCAAAGTACACATACACTCATATGCCCAATCTTTGTCAAGTCTGCCATAGATGACGCATGCAAACTGGTAAGAGATCTGCAGTGACCGAGATGAGGCACTTTGGATTGTGCTGAACACCTTTATTCCACATACACACACAAAGGGATATGCCTCCATATTAACAGACTCACAGGTCAGTTGACAGAACATGTGGGACATACGCTGGACACCCCCTTCACAACACGGATGATGTCAATCCCAATGAACTGGCACACAAGGTAAGGGGATGAGCAAAACACATCCTGCTGCACACTGAGAGGCTGCAAGTCCCCATAGAGCATGTTGTTGTGATGTCCCCCACTATGTCCACCCGTAGCCTCTGCAATGTTTCAGAGCCAAGGTACACACACATTGAAGCCTTCATCAGACGCCATATTCCACTACAGATGACTGTCAAGAAGGCTGACTATTATGTCATGGGAGTGATGCTACATGTCATATGCTCCATGGTGAGAAGACATGTATGCATGGTACCACAACATGCACAGAAGCAGTCACCACACATTCACAACCTGTATCACCACAAAAAAGCCTTGCTGCAATACTCACCCAAACTGACATTTCCACATGTCCGTGCATGGAACGCTGATGCAGCACACGTTGCAATCCACACGAGGAATAGCAGGAAGACAAGGATGACACAACCAGACAACAGGTGGCAAATACCTGGGAATGACAGACACACGAGAAGTCACCAAAAAATGAATCTCAACGCACACATGGAAGTGTACAAAACAGCAACAATGTTGGACACATGTAAATTGCCGATCAAGTCTCTCTGCAAAACTGTGTTGCATGACATCATCACTCGAGTGACACATCAGAACACACATCCAAGTCATTGTGCATTCAGTCAGCTGGACACACACATTGCAAAACATGCCACTCAACGCTACAAGCTTGCACACTCATAGCCAGTGACTCACCATTATGAGAAGAAGTTGCGTATGAGCTGACTCTGGATTTCATCCCCCTCCTCCTCATCATCACTAGCCTCGTGACCAAGCCCTTGATCCTCCACGGGTGGATGCTCCTGCTCATCTGGATCCAGGATGAGTGGCACTGCCTTCTCAACTGCCATGTTGTTCAGCATGCAGCACACAATGAAGATTTTTCAGACCTTCTCTGGGGCATAAGGGAGGGACCCGCCTGTCTTGTCCAGGCACCGGAATTGGCTCTTCAGGAGTCCAAACGTCCTCTCAATCACTCGCCTGGTCTGGCCGTGTGCATCGTTGTACCGGTGATCTGCAGCTGTTCTTGGGTTGCGGAGAGGTGTCAGCAGCCATGGCATGTTGGGATAGCCAGAGTCCCCTACATGGAAACATCATGTAAATAAGTGGGTCACGAGATGCCGTAAGAGACTAAGATACCGCAACACATAGGACAAAAAGACTATACCCACCAACAAGACATGCTCATTCGTTGTGCAGCCACAGCATCATTTGTGGCACCCTGCTACACCTCATGATGTAGGCATCGTGTGCTGATCCTGGAAAACGTGCACAGACATGGGAAATCAGCATGTTAGCAAGACACACCACAAGGGCATTTATCGAGTGGTAATGTTTGCGGTTGCAATAGGCTTGTTCCTGTGCCTGTGGTGGTAGAAAAGCCACATGTGTACCATCAATGGACCCAATTACATGGGGCATCCCACCCAGGGCATAGAAATCCCCCTTGACATCCCTCAAACCCTCTGGACTTGGAAATGTGATGAATTCATCAAGGTGCTCCAACATGGCTGCTAAAACATCACGCAGGACACGGCTGAACATAGTCTGGGACATCCCACCCACACCAGCTATGGTCAATTGAAACGTACCTGTTGCAAAAAAATGTAAGGCTGCCATCACCTTCATCTTGGGGGTCAGCGCAGTAGGATACCTGTGTTGCGGTTGGAGGTGTGGTGCCAGCCTGTTTGTCAGGTCCTCAATCAACTGTTGAGTGAATCTGTAATGGCGGATGCAGGCACGTTCCATCATGGCACCCAAGTCTGGCATTAGTCTTGGGACAGGTGGTGCCCTGCAAAACATAGTTTAGAGGAATGAAGATTGAGAGTTGGCAAACATCAATGTCAATGAACATAGCACATGCTACACTGCTATTACACACATGGTAACTATGGAGTCTGGTGTGTGCAATACATCCAGGACACAGATGGCAGCTTGCTGGCAATCCGACAAAATGCATGATACACCTGTTGATTGTCAAGTCAACATGACATGCCCTGAAATGATTTGGGGGCCAGTCTGAGTGAAGAGCCACAGATATGACCGGAGTGACACACAACCACATAGCTGCATTTGAAGGCACACGCACAGGTCACATGGAATGTCAAATGTACATGTCACACACAGTGCGATGAAGGGGTACACGTGACAACACAAAGACACAGCCATTGAGACGACAAACACATGAATGACTGAAAATATATGATGTCCCATGCACACAGACTCTACAGCCTTGGGAATCCACATGTGGCATGGTGTGCGTAGATGTGTTACATGCCCATCTCCACACAGACCCCTGTTGGATGCACCAACAGCAGATGCCGTTGACGGGACACTGACATGAAACTCATGGGAACACATGACACACAGCCGACATAGTCCCAAAGGGGCACGCTGATCGTGACAGGTCAGTTCATAAGTGTCCCTGGCATCAGGAGACAGGTGCGGGTGTTGATGACTGTGCCACCCACTGCTGCTATGCATGACACACTTGGACTACAGACACACATGTGGCACATGTCAAGGTGATGTGTGCCACATCGTGCCCCATCACACATGACATGTGTCCACAGGTCAGAACACATCAATTGTGCAACTAGATGGAAGGACCTGTGCAAGATCACAGGCTAACACACCTAGGGCCTGCACCTGAAAGTATGCAATGATAAGTACTTGATGGACATCCATGTGCGACTCGTAGCCCTCCATTCCTGGAATGTGTACGGCTGTATCACCTTTGTAAGCGTGTGAAATGCATACACGTCCGTGTATGCACCAGTGGTACACGTACATCTACAACTGGTGCGTACACGTACGAGTACTAACAGTGCCTACACGTACTTGGACACGTACGTGTACGCAGCAGTCGTACACGTCCGTGTACAACTGGTGCGTACACGTACGTGTACTAAACAGTGCCTACATGTATGTGTCCAAGTACGTGTAGGCACTGTTAGTACACGTACGTGTACGCACCAGTTGTACACGGACATGTATGACTGCTGCGTACACGTACGTGTCCAATTACGTGTAGGCATTGGTAGTACACGTCCGTGTACGCACCAGTCGTACACGGACGTGTACTACTGGTGCGTACACGGACGTGTCCAAGTACGTGTAGGCACTGTTAGTACACGTCTGTGTACGCACCAGTCGTACACGTACGTGTACTAACAGTGCCTACACGTACCTGTACATGAACGTGTACGCACCAGTCGTACACGTCCTTGTACAACTGGTGCACACACGTACGTGTACTAACAGTGCCTACACGTACTTGGACATGTACGTGTAGGCACCAGTCGTACACGCCCGTATACGCACCAGTCGTACACGTCCGTGTACAACTGGTGCGTACACGGACGTGTACTAACAGTGCCTACACATACCTGTACACGTACGTGTAGGCACTGTTAGTACACGTCCGTGTATGTACCAGTCGTACACGTCTGTGTACAACTGGTGCGTACACATACGTGTCCTAACAGTGCCTACACGTACTTGGACACGTCCGTGTATGCACCAGTCATACACGGACGTGTACTACCGGCGCCTACATGTACGTGTCCAAGTACGTGTAGGCACTGGTAGTACACGTACGTGTACGCACCAGTTGTACATGGACGTGTACTAACAGTGCCTACACGTACCTGTACTAACAGTGCCGACAGGTACGTGTCACACGCACAGTGCAACTGGTGCCGTAGGGGTACGTGTGAAATGCACCGTACCTGTGTGTGACTTTCAAATTTACATAGGGGACACCTAAGGGACAGGTATTAGGCCCTAAATGCATGCAAGTTGCCATGGATACCGAGTTTTCTCTTCAAATTTTTCCAGCAGGTGTCCTGGAAAAGTCAGTTGGCCACAATATACAATGTTGCAAAGTGGTTGTTGACTTGACATGATGCTCTAAATTTGAACGATGCAAATGCTGTCACTGCTGTATGTTTAAAGGGATTGGAGTAAACGTAAGATGCGAATGATTCTGACCAATCACTATGTACTCCTCAAAAGGAATGGCCCACAGCAAGACAGATATAAGGCAGCCAGAAGCCATGAGAGGGCACTTGCCTGCACAACTTTCCTGTCGACAACCTTGCTGCTGTCTCTGCTTCCCTGGACCATGTCTCGTGCTGTGGAGAGGGCCCAGCCATTCACCCTGGAGGAGAATCAGGCCCTGCTGGACGTCCTCCTCCCACAGTACACCGGCCTGTATGGGAGACCAGGGGAGCAGGTGAGTTCTGAGTCCACTACCTTTGCCTATGCACCTGTTGTGTGACAGTCAATATTGTTTCCAGGTGGGACTGACATGCAATGTTGTTCAGAGTGTGTCCCGGGGGGGGGGGGATGCTTATGTCACTCATGCAGTGCATCATGTAGTTCCTGTGTGCACTTCTCACTTGCATGGTGCTTACAGTGACTTTCACTGCATAGTGCATGAGACATTCAGCCTGGCTAATCCTTGGGGGTTTTTCTTCATGTTGTCCTGAGGTGATTCAGTGTTCCCCCCGGTGTGACAGGTGACTGTACCCATAGATGTGTATGAGTTGGGTGGACCTGTGGTGAGAGTGTCCAAATGACGTGTGCGACCTCATGGACATTGACGTGTGTGAATGTTCCTTGTCATGTGGGTGAGTGTCTATGTGAAGTGTTGCACCACACCTGCATGTGGAAGGCTACTGATCTAACCATCTGATGTGAAAAGTGATCCATGCTTTGTGTCTGACTTGCAGAGCTGCCACGACCCCTGTGACTCCCCCCTGGCAAATGGCACATGTGCAGAGTGAGGGTTGTATCTGCTGTAGTCAATGACAGGCCAGTGCTCAGTGGCTGGGTGTGTCTGTCTAGTCTGCTGAGGGTGCGTCAGTGGAGTGGGACATGTGACTGCATGGCACGTGCTGCCCATCAGCCTGCTGTTGCATGTGCTGCACAGTGTGTGGCATGTGCATTGAGTGTTTTGCACCACTCATGCCACCTGTAGACTTTCAATGCCATGTACTGCATGTGCGCTTGCACACAGGCCACTTGCATGTTGTGAATGAGGCTATTCCTGTCAGCATCCTATGCCCTGTTCAACATTTCAAAGATGTTCTGATGTGTGTTTCTGGGATATGGAGCAGGTGTATTGATGTTGTTTCACTTTGTCATCCTGACAGGTAACTGCCTACGAGAAGGGGGTCATCTGGACCAACGTCGTCAGGGCCGTGAGGACTGCGGGGGGCGTGATCGGCAGCTGGCCCAGGTCCGCAAGAGGTGGCAGGACATCTGGTGCTGGACCCGGCGGATCGCCCGGGTCCAGCTGAAGCTCTCTCCACCTCGCCGCCACGGCGGGCGCCGACACCTGACCCTCCACATGAAACGTGTCCTGGCGGTGGTCTTCCCTGACCTCGATAGGCAGTTAGAGGAGGAACTACAGCAAGGAGGGGGTAGGTACATGGCTTTTTGTTGTGTTATGTGTCGCCAGTTTTAGGAAGTGCTATCTTGCATGAATACACTCCCAGAGTTCATATGTGCAGTGCATTTTCTCTTTCTAAATGTCACCTGCCCATCTTTTTCATCCCTTCCTCTCCTTGACATGTGTCCCCTGGTGTGTGTGTAATCACATTTGCACATGGTCATCTATGGTGCCAGTACATCTAAGTGCACATTGCTTTCTGCATCATGTGGGTGGGTAGTCTGTGACTTGTGTCGGTACCTTGCCTGTGCCATGACCTGTTCACTATGTAGGGGGTCCATAGTTGTTGTCACTGATGCTGATTCTCAACATAGGAGTGTGAGCCTTCAACTGGACACCCTTGCAGCATGCATGTGCAATGTTGTGGCCTCAGACATGATGTGCATGAGTGTGAGATATGCATAGTGCCATGACGGTTGTACATGGTAGAGTCAGCTCATTCCAGGACCATGGAGCAGTGTGCCCACTACAGTCCCCTGAGACACCCTGGCCTCCTAATCATGTGTGTCATCCAACACTGTGCACATTCTCTGTGTGTGCTGCATAGGTCTGCCTCGGTGGCATTGATCCCTGCCCTAATTTGATTTAGTTAATGTGTGCTACATGTGTCCACTGGACAGGGATACAACATGTTGCTTGTGCATACTCACACTGGGCATTGCCTGTGTGGCTATTCACAACAATCTGTTGATGGTTGTTTGTCACAAATATGTGTTCTCAGCCCCACGAGGTGATGTTGTGTCAATGAAGCTATTTTGCAAGCACAGTTGTTGTAACCCTGAATTAGAGGTGTCACTTCTTGATCTGTATACATCACATTGACTCAGGTATTGGGGGAGGGGGGTGCGGGAGAGGCATACATGTGCAACTCAGATTTTTAACTGGCAGGTCTGACATTTGTGGGAGAATTGGCTGTACTAAAATACACTGGGCAGTGCCCCTGTGATGCTGGCCAGTGCTCAATGTACATGCGCTTTGCAGCCTGTGTCTTTTTTTTAACCAACAAGAATCCTGCCCATACATTTTTTGGCACGTGTGTGGTTTTGATACAACGCAGTTTGGACTCTGTGTGCTGACATCTGTGTGTACATTCAGGCTTGCCATGAGGGTGTCCTCACAGAACAGCTGGCCTTTTTTAACACCCAATTGCAGTCCCATTGGCTTATGCATTGTCCTGGGTGTGGACATGGGTGCCACTCCAGATGACAGGCAGTAGGTCATATGTGTAGCCAACTGTGTCATCAGGTGATGGATGGCCTGGTGACAACTGACATGATTCTATTTGTTACTCTTCATGATTTGTACCTTGGCACTCACAGCACTTGTCAACAGTTGTTCATGTTTCACATGTGGAAATTCGTTGATTTGTGTTAAGAACACTAATGTGCCTTCATGCACTAGGCAATGCACACAAAAGTACATTGACACTGTCATGGAATGAGCTGGCACATTTTCTATGAAGCCACTGTTTTAAATAAATGTTGTCACAGATTCTCCATATACATGTGCCCACGGTGGCCTTGATTTTGTGAGACTCATTAGCTGCCGGTGATACAAACTAACGAGTGTCAAGACGTTCAGATCTGTGTGGGCCCATGTATATGTACTTTCTGCAACACAACCTAGTTCTGACAGTGGCTCCTCCGAACAGGTGGCACCTTCTTCAATGACAGTGTCATTGTACTTTTGTATGCACTGCCTTGTGCAACATCTTGCATGCAGGCACATCAGTGTTCTATTAGCAAAATGGCCAATTGGCACATCCCAAACATGTAGATCGGTTGAAGTTGTGTGAGTCCCAACGTACCAACATTTGTTCGTTTTGTGCTCTAAGGGACTTACAGGTCTCTCAGTGTGGTGGCACCTTGAGTATTGAGGTGTGTAAGTTTACCTTGAGTGCACTACTCCGGTTTATTTCAGGGTAAACAAGAGGTGTCATGACTTCATTGTATTGCTGTGCTCACCGGTTCACAGACACTAGCTTCTCAGTGTATTGCTCATTCAAGTAGTGGCCTTTTGTGTATTGAGTTTCCTGGTGGCATGGTGGGTCTACCAACTGGGCAGTACAGGGCTTACATATGTGCGGAGTTATCCAGCTGTTACTCATGATGCATTGCCTGATATGCACTGTGACCTATTGTTCTTGTGCTCATGTGTCAGATGTATACAGGTAACTGATGCTTTCTGGTTTCTTCTCCTTGCCCACAGCATCATCATCCACACGCGAGGGAGACACCGGCATGGACCTTGAGGAGGGACCCAGCGACAGTGCCACCAGTGCTGTGGAGTCAGCAGGAGACAGTGGCACGGAGGGCGAGGGGAGTCAGTCAGAGGACCTGTCCGGAGGCGAGAGCATGTACCATAACGACGGGTCCCAGGCTGACATCCTTGAGGAGGCGGAGGATGCAACAACATCTGGCAGCATCCCACCATCTGTACCCGCCTCCTCCATTGACATCTCCGCCCTCCCAGTTGCTCCCGTCCCTTCTGTCCGTGCAGGGTCCCACCGTGTCTCCTTCGGACCAGGCACCGCACCCCCTGCCCCTGTCACCCCTGCTGCCCTCAGTGAAGAGTCTGTGGACACACTGCACCAGTTGCAGGTTGGTGAGGCATCGATGCTGCATGTCCTCCATGAACACACTAGACTGCTCACACAGTTGGTGTCATTCGTGGAGGGCATGTCATCAACGATGACTGAGCAACGCAGGTTTCTGCGGTCCATGGACTCTTCACTGAAGGAAGCAGTGTCTCTCCTGCAGTGCTCCGTCCCCCCCTATCCCGGACCCATCCACACTGCCCTCTCCCATGCCTGTCCAAAGCACACACAGACAGTCACAGGCACACACCACTACAGACACATCCAGCACACCCCCAACTAAGGCACAGCGCACACCTCCTGGCACGCACACTCAGGGGGATGTAGTCACACCCACAGGGTCTGGGGGCAAACGGCAGACACGCAGCCACAGTCAGAGTCCGCAGTCCTCACGACCCACTTCCTCCAAATCCACTCCCCTTAGCTCCCCTGCCAAGACATCACACAAAGTGACCGACAGGGCTAGTTAGTCCCTCAGCCCCACTGTGACACCACCCCACAAGCGGTTGAGGAAGTCTCCGGCCAGGGGAGTTGAGTCCCCCCCCATGTCCACCACCTCCCCCAAGAGCGCTGCACCCCATCCCTCGGACAACCCCCCTCCGTTGGCCCTGGTGTTCGTTCCGGTGCAGGGGTTACTCTGGACGCCCTGGCTGCATTGTGCAGCGAGCTACTCACCACCACACCTACCCAACACACTCCTGTCCCTGCGGTGCCTGGTACTCCCACTGATGATGCCTCCCCCCCCGGTCGACAACCCTTGAGGTGACTTTGTGCAGGCAAGGTAGGGGTGGACACACTCGCATCCGTCCACCCTTGGACTCAATCTGTGGACTGGCCATTGGCCTTTGTGAATAGTGTTTTATTACAACTTCTTTTGTTTGTGTGCTGAATAAAGCCTTTTCTTTTAGTTTCCACACTATTGCATTTCAGGTACTTGATGTTGGTGACGAGGCCCATGAAGTAGGTGTTCTGGTAATGTGTTAGGGTTCTGAGAAATGTTTTAGTATGATGGTCATGAGGTGGACCATGGTGTCTGTGTGCCATCTCATTGTCTGTGAAAATATTAATTTGTTGTGTTTGTTTTGGATTGTGAGACATTGTCCCAGGAAGTGTTCCTTCCTCTGTGGCACCTGACATGTTCCCTGCAAACAGTTGCACAATTGTTGTGTTGACCTATGTCAACATATCCTTTGTTGGTGACGGATCCCTTCACCAATGGCCATGCATGCTCACCAATGTCTCCTGCTAACTCGTCTGTGCCATCCTTGCCAGTTACTGTACTTGTGTTTTGTGTATGTAGGAATGGCATCAGGGAGCAATTGGCCCTTTTCAGCACTATGCATGTGAGTAATCATGGCCTAACACACAAATGGCACGTGTAATGCACGGTATTTGGGCACCTGACTCACAATTGTGGGCATTGTATCTAGTGGCAGTGGACCCTATTCCTTACATGAGAGACATCATCTGGGTGTCTGGACCAGCGCCTGGACATTCCTATCACTCCTGTGATGTGCGTGACAGTGTGTGGTCCCCTTGGCTAACTTATTTTAGTATGCATTTCCATGACTATACAGTCTGTTGGCATTAAATCCGGGTGTGTATTGTGCGGCATCCGCCATGCGTGGGTATACATGTGTTATATGTCCTCACACCCACATGTGGTGTGTCATGCAGTGTGTGAAAGACATCCATCCTCCTGGGAGTGGGGCAGTGCTGGGAGTCCTCTGCACCCACCCCTCATATGTCTGCCCACTGCTGGGAGTCCTCTGCACCCACCCCTCATATGTCTGGACACTGCTGGGAGTCCTCTGCACCCACCCCTCATATGTCTGGGCACTGTAGGGAGTCATATGCACCCACCCCCATATGTCTGTCCACTGCTGGTAGTGATATGCACCCACCCCTCATATGTCTGGGCACTGCTGGTAGTCCTCTGCAACCACCCCTCATATGTCTGGGCACTGCTGGGAGTCCTCTGCACCCACCCCTCATATGTCTGGGCACTGCTGGTAGTCCTCTGCACCCACCCCTCATATGTCTGGGAACTGCTGGTAGTCCTCTGCACCCACCCCTCATATGTCTGGGCACTGCTGGGAGTGATATGCACCCACCCCTCATGTGTCTGGGCACTGCTGGGAGTGATATGCACCCACCCCTCATATGTCTGGGCACTGCTGGGAGTCCTCTGCACCCACCCCTCATATGTCTGAGCACTGCTGGGAGTGATATGCACCCACCCCTCATGTGTCTGGGCACTGCTGGGAGTGATATGCACCCACCCCTCATATGTCTGGGCACTGCTGGGAGTCCTCTGCACCTACCCCCATATGTCTGGGCACTGCTGGGAGTGATATGCACCCGTATCTGGGCACTGCTGGGAGTGATATGCACCCACCCCTCATATGTCTGGGCACTGCTAGGAGTCCTCTGCACCCACCCCTCATATGTCTGGGCACTGCTGGGAGTCCTCTGCACCCACCACTCATATGTCTGTGCACTGCTGGGAGTCATATGCACCCACCCCTCATATGTCTGGGCACTGCTGGTAGTCCTCTGCACCCACCCATCATATGTCTGGGCACTGCTGGGAGTGATATGCACCCACCCCCATATCTCTGTCCACTGCTGGGAGTCCTCTGCACCCACCCCCATATCTCTGTCCACTGCTGGGAGTCATATGCACCCACCCCCATATGTCTGTCCACTGCTGGTAGTGATATGCACCTACCCCTCATATGTCTGGGCACTGCCGGTAGTCCTCTGCACCCACCCCTCATATGTCTGGGCACTGCTGGGAGTCATATGCACCCACCCCCATATGTCTGTCCACTGCTGGTAGTGATATGCACCCACCCCTCATATGTATGGGCACTGCTGGTAGTCCTTTGCACCCACCCCTCATATGTATGGGCACTGCTGGTAGTCCTCTGCACCCACCCCTCATATGTCTGGGCACTGCTGGGTGTCCTCTGCACCCACCCCTCATATGTCTGTCCACTGCTGGGAGTGATATGCACCCACCCCTCATATGTCTGTCCACTGCTGGGAGTGATATGCACCCACCCCTCATATGTCTGGGCACTGCTGGGAGTCCTCTGCACCCACCCCTCATATGTCTGGGCACTGCTGGGAGTGATATGCACCCACCCCTCATGTGTCTGGGCACTGCTGGGAGTGATATGCACCCACCCCTCATATGTCTGGGCACTGCTGGGAGTCCTCTGCACCCACCCCTCATATGTCTGGGCACTGCTGGGAAGCCACTGCACCCACCCCTCATTTGTCTGGGCACTGCTGGGAGGCCTCTGCACACACCCACGCCCCCCTTGGAGCTGTTAACTGCTGGCCAGGACCTACACACATAACAATTTGTAGGTAACATGCTGGGCCAGTCCTCTATGGCCACATTCCTTGCATGTGTACGCCTCATATCCAACATTTCCTGCTGCCGTAACGGGGTACGTGTGGTATGGACCGTACCCACGCAAGTATGCGTGGGTACGGTCCGTACCTGAGTACTCATGGGGCCGTAGGGGTACGCACCGTACCCACGCATTCATGCGTGGGTACGGTCCGTACCTGAGGACTCATGGGGCCGTAGGGGTGCGCACTGTACCCACATATTCATGCGTGGGTACGGTCCGTACCTAAGTACTCATGGGGCCGTAGGGGTACGCACCGTACCCACGCATTCATGCGTGGGTACGGTCCGTACCTGAGTACTCATGGGGCTGTAGGGGTACGCACCGTACCCACGCATTCATGCGTGGGTACGGTCCGTACCTGAGGACTCATGGGGCCGTAGGGGTGCGCACCGTACCCACGTATTCATGCGTGGGTACGGTCCCTACCACTGTTCTCATGGTGCCGTAGGGGTAGGTGTGGTACGCACCGTACCCACGCATGTTGTTCTCACCTTCTGCGGCGTGTGCGGCGGGTGCGGTGCACCAGGTCGTAGGCCAAGAGGACCGGGATGACACGTACGATGGGGTTCATGGCTGTATGTCGCGTACCGGGGCTCCATGGCGTAGGGTTCTGCTTTGCCGGCAGTTTTTCGCTCCCGTAGTCACAGCGAGGTACGTAGTGACGTCGGTACGAATCGTACTTGCTGGGTCGGAAAACGCTGCTGAAATACGTGCGGTTGTCGCGTACAAGCAGTTCCGGATCGGAATCGTGGGTATTTTTTGCTGTATGGTCTTTTGTACGATTCGTACAGAAAAAGGCTTTCTGTACGAATCGTA
The DNA here is from genome assembly GCF_964204655.1 of Triturus cristatus. Classification (NCBI taxonomy): domain Eukaryota; kingdom Metazoa; phylum Chordata; class Amphibia; order Caudata; family Salamandridae; genus Triturus; species Triturus cristatus. The sequence goes on from NC_140594.1 coordinate 888,939,107, forward strand.
CTTCCTAGGTTGTAGAATGAGTTTACCTGGTACGAGTCGTACGGAGAAAACGCTCCGTACGACTATTCGTGCAGCCTTTTTCCATGATTGGAATCGGCCCCATAATTGTTAAAATGTACAAATAAATCTAAAAACATTTTTTAAGTAAAATGTATTATTTAATTTATTTTACATTATTTCTAATACATATAAAAAATGATATTTTTTACTTCGATATTTTAACCAACTAAGGGCACCATTACGATGTCCGCCCACCACCGTAACGGGATGCGGGCCGCCCGCCAGGGGTGCGGCGGTCCCGCTGTGCCGATTACGATGCGCCCGCCACACTGGTGGGCGCATCACACCTGTTTTACATTGCGGCGGGCGGTGCTGCAAGCAGCATCTGCCGCAATGTAAAAACTGAATGTGGTGCATTTGCATGCACAACGTGACAGGCACCGCGCGGTGCCTGCCCCCTTGTGCATGCAAATGTCAGGGGGTACCATGGGTACCCCCCAAATGCAGCCACCCACCCCCCCAACCTCCTGGGGGCCTGCAACGGGCCCCCAAAGAAAAGACCGCATGCCTTTCCATGGCAGAGTCTCTGCTATGGAAAGGCAATTCACCGCCATCATCCTAATATGGATGGCGGTGCCGCAAGGCACCGCCACCATATTGCTGGCCTTTTCGCCCGGTAGGCAATCGGGCAGATTGCCTACCGGAGGAAAACCGGCGGACGGTCTTTCCGTCCGCCTGGGTGCCCACTGCCATCGTAATATGGCGAGGGAAAAATGTTAGGCGGGCGGTGGAGAATGGTGGGCAGATAGCCATCCTAATGGGCCCCTATATTTGTTTTTCGATATTTTTGTACTTACTCTTGTGAAGATAGAAGGTCGATATTTTTTACAACCATATTTATGTCCCGATATTTCTGGAGGTCGATATTAGTGTTGTCGATCTTCTGTCAGTGATCCCTTGGGAAGGAGTAGCATTTTGGCACATTCCCAGATCTACCACTTCTGGTAAATCTGGGAATGCTAAACAACAAAAACAAATGCGCTCTTGCCAAAAAAGTACCAACTCAGGGCAAGACACCCTGTCGTTTGAGAGACTCTTCAATTGCGGCTGAATCATCTGTCCCAGCATTCCACCAGTAGGACCTGATGGGGATTTGATAAAAATAAATGGGATGGCCTCACACACACCCTGGGTGTCATGCTTCATCATCGGCCATCCTGTGCTTGCCAAAGCATACCCTAAGGGTCGGCCCTTATAAACAGGCTGAAGGGTGGATATAGGGAAAGTCAGGGGAAAAAAGGGAGCTCCAGTTAAAAATCCTTATCACCTACCATGAAAGAAAAGCTTAGCACACATTAATATGAGGAAAAAGATAATTTCTTTTGAAGTACAGACAGTACACCTCCAATTACTATCTAGTTTTCCTTGTCCATGGGTGTTATTTAATTTGAAATGGAGATTCTTGAAAGTTGGATAGATGCCTGTACTTCTGCCTCATCTTTCCCATTTTGTGGGGGGAGACCGAGACAACTCTTACCAGAGTTCCTGGCGACAAGGGAGCCGCTTCCACGTAACAAGCGTGCCAGAAGGTGCATAAAATATCGCCAGGGCTTTCGCAGCACGGGAAGCCTGTACTTCTGCCTCATCTTTGCCGGGGGTGACCCAGACTTCACTTACCAGAGCTCCTCGTGGCAAGGGAGCCGCTTCCTTGTAAAGAGTATGGCAGGAGATGCATAAAACATCACCCGGGCTTTCGCAGAGCAGGACGGGCACAGACACGCCCGTCCAAGGGCGGACCCGTCCACGCCCGTCAGAACCTGGGAGAGGCTGGGCTGGGCCTCCCTCTTCCATCTGTTTTTTTCTGAGGACTCTTTCCTCATCTTGATGAGTCAGTTTGCTTGCACTCCTTTCCTTGTGTTGATTAGCTGCTGACTGCAGTAGTCTTCAGGTCTAGGGTTATTGCACACATTCCCTCCTTCTTGCATCTTGGTAACAAAGTGGACTTATCCTAGGCCCGCACCACGCGCTACTATAGCTGGCCTACAGTCGCAACAGACTTTGCCAAGCACAAGGAGAAGCAGGACTGGGCTAGGCCACCTTCCAGGATTACCCCACAAATCTTCTTATGAATGCCAAAAACGGCCAAATTCCTTTGACCTTAAAACTTTGCCAGCTAAGCAGAAAAACAAAAAGAAAAAAACACCCAAAAGGACACTGTTCCAATAGATTGCCTACCCAAATCAAGTCTTAGGGGAAGAAGCGGAGTGCTTTGGGGAAGGGAACAAAGGGATCTCAAGAATTTGTTCTCAGTGGATAAGAGACCCTCAAGGCTTTTGAACCCCAGAGTTCAGCCCCGTACAAAGCAGAGCCCAAAACTTTGTGGCCATAAATCAGTAATGGCGCTGCTATTGGTCTTGACTGGGAGTGTCTAGGCTCCTTCAACAGAGCCCCAGTGGTCTGGCTCTGCCGAAAGATCCGCTTTACTATGTAGTGCTTCCAGGCCATGACACTGTTGGTGCAAAAAGACCGCTCACTAAACAGGATGAAATGACCCCAAATTATATTAGTAACTCCATACCAGGTGCAGAACTTAGTTGTATATTTCAGGCAGCATATAAATCCTTCTTTCATAATTTGGAGGCTATTTTAGGGTATTTCCAATAAGTCGCCCTCTCACAAATTAAGTCATTAAGCGACATATTGCAAGCCCTCATGGATCACCTGCCTAACCTGCACATGGCACAAAATAGTCTTTCTTGTCACCCTCCAGTCAATTCTGGAGTAATTCCTGCTATGTAAAGGCAACCTCTCCTTGTATCACCCATTTTGAAAACTTTAAACTTGAGTAGGCCGCCAACTCATCCAACGCAAACTGTTGATAGGCATTAAAACTTTTCGCAAGCACTTGATGCAGCAGAGGAACTCCATTATTGTGACAATCCATCCGGAAGGAGCTCTTCCTCCACAAACAAACACCCTGTGGACCTTTTATAGCTCCAGCCAGAATGTACTCTGTGCGTTATCATTCTAGAGGGTATCCCCCTTTATCTAATAACACCCATGAGGGCTGTCAAGGTTTAAAAAATAAAGTTGCAGATTGGTGTACAGTAAATCCATGTTGGCCCACAAACCTTGTAGTTGAAATTATCACGGCAAGAGTGGCCTGATGGAATATTCACCTAAGCTTCAGAGGGGCGATTGTGTTGTCATAAACTTTAGAAACCCTTGACTTGTAAGTCAGCTGCTGCACAGATTGAATTATTGTGTAAATGTTAAAGGCACTATCAGTACTTTGTCATTAGATTTTTTTTATCGCCCAACACACATTAGGCCAGCGCCTTGAACTTCTACATGTCATATCCCCATTTCAACTTGTAAGCCCTCTCCTTTTGTGCATGAAAATTATTTTAAATTTTGACCCCTTTGTCAGATGTAAAATGACTCCCAGCTCCTCTAGTCATCTTTTCCAACACTATGAGATCTGAAACCCATAAGGGGGATATTTCCCGAAATCATTCTCAGATCCAATCAATTCGGTGAATTTTGGGTGATACTGGATCAGATTGTTCAAACTTCTTGTTTTTGAATATTGTGGGCATTTGCAACAAGTTGGATAATAGAGATTGGTTAGAGCAAATCAAAGAATATGATGTTATTTGCTTGAGGTATTCTATGTTGTTAGGTTCCAATCATTTTGTGCACCTGCAAGGCTGTCTGGTACACCCTAAAGGGGGTTTAAGAGTTCTCATTTCACTAAGAAATGGGGATTTAAAAGCTGAAAGATAATCAATACCCCTCGCTCTCAAATCCTGCGATTATTACTTTGTGAGTTTTTGGATGTTCTTCTAACACATTATTATTTTAATACTTTTTCAAACCGTCCAAATGATATGATAGCTGAAATTGGCCAATTAATTTCTGACTACACTTTGAGATACCCAGACAAGAGGGACATTTTATGGGCAGGCAATTTTAATGCTTCTACTTGCTCATTTGGCATAGATAGGGTCTGCAGGGTAACTGACTGGAATGAGGAACATAAGTCTATGGGAAGTCGTTTGGGAATAAACTAATGTGATCATTCAACCTAGCCCACATTGGTTTCGACTTAATAAGTTGCCGTGCTAGATATGGGTATTCTTTTTCCCCTTTTTGGTAAAGGACCAAAGGGTTGCGTCCGACTAGAGTAACAGGCTAGTTGGGTTAAAATAACGTCCTTGGGTTCTCACAAACTGCAGGAATCCATAAGGAGGAAACAAGAGAAGGAGTGAAAGGATGATCCTTGGGGGGGTGTCCCAATTGTTGGGTAACAATAAACATCTGTTATTCAGCACCAAGATACCCTTCTGGGTGAATGAGCACTTTACAAATACACGTTATGCAGCTTAACTAGTAAGTACACAATACAGCATATGCTAAATGAAAGTAGTAATCACAGCTCATTATAAGTGCAGCACAACGAAGAAGATAAAGGAGGCAGGGGACTTGGCACAGCCCAGCCTCTTATGGGCAATGATGGGCGATAACAAGCTCGGTCTAAGCCCAGTCTTTGTCCGTGTGCAGCCTGGCATGTCCAACATGTGTCCTGTGCTGTGGGCTCAAAGCACGTTTTTTTAGCACTGAATGTAGTCCCCCTCCCCCAGTCACAGCAGGATTATAGACAATGAGTCCTGGCTCAAACCTGCCACAATAAGGCGTCCCACACTGCGGGTTAAAAGCGTGTTTGTTATAGCGTTGAAGGAAGTCCCCTGCATCCAGTCACAACTGAATTATGGGCAACTGATTCCTGGACGAAACTTATTTGTGCAAAAGAGTTAGGAAGCCCAGTATCAGACCTAACACATCAGTACATCTGTCTTTTTGAAGGGGGTTCTTCCCAACCAATTTCATATAACATATTTCAATGTCATATACATGGTCAGACTGGCCATAGAGTACTTCGGAAAATTCTCCGGTGTGCCAGTTCCTTGGAGGCTGTTGTTTTCTAGGACTGGGCCTTCCGCGCTCACTTGCCCCTCACTTCTGTAAGTGGCTTCTGGTATTACTGTTCCAGTTGAGGTCTGGTGTTAGCCAATAGATTTATATTTTAATAAAATGATATATTCTTATAGGGGTATTTATTCAGTCCTCTTCAGCCGTTGGTCTGTTACTGTGTCATTCACATATTTCTCCTGTCCACTGAAGCACACAGAATGAAGCAGTGAGTCTGCCCACTTCAGCCATTGGCTAACTTCACTGTGAATGATGGCATTTTGTGCTTTCACAAGGACCACATCCACACACAAAGTAGTTCCCTGCAGAGGAAGGAACTACTATAGCAGTGTGTGGTTTTTGACACCAAAAATATTTTTTGTTTTTAGACAATATTTTTTATATTTGTTGAGGGCCCAACTGCTCTCCAATAATTTGTCACAAAAACCATAACAATAAAAAAACAAGCATTAACAAAGACAAAAGGCTAGCGCCCAACACCAGACCTATTGGCTTTGCCAGTGCTTGTTTGATAGTTATTCTGAGATTCTGACTTTGTAGCTGTTTAGAGCACAGTTGTAGTCCCTCTGAATAATAAATGAAATCACAAAGATAAACTACACGTGTCTGCTTGGCCTAGTTTTTGTATTGTAGAAGAGCTACATTTAGAGGAAGCGGGCTGCTGCAAACGGGACTCACCTCTTGTTAACACAGATTGTCCCACATTGCAGGGTACAACATAGCCCATACAGTGTAATTATGCTGTCAGTCACACTGTACGTGTTACATCAGCCATTGCCAATCTCAATGCGCTGTAGTTGCCACTTACAACAGACGGCGCATGCAGGTAGCAAACTAAGGTGAAGCATACAAGCAACCAAAAAGTGATAGAGTTTTTCAGATTTGAAAAATGGCAATAAGCATGAAGTGAAATCATCTGACTTACATCACATGACCTTTGACCTGACTGACAATGACATCACATAACATGTGACCTAGGTCAGATTTGTAGGAAGTAACAGGGGCTCTCTTGGGCAATTTCCTCAAATTTCTAATAACAATATTTTAGAGTGACCAAATCCTGAGACTTGTTATGAAACAAAAATCCTGAGAGTAGATCTAACTATAAGCAGCATAAGGAAAAAAGTGATAGCCTATTTAAACATATTTCTACCCATGGGACTTGCACAAGCTCCCCAGATGGATACCGAGTTAAAGATTTATTAAAGGTTAGTGCAATGCAAATTGGTGGAAAGTGGTGCAAACAACAGCAATGGATCGACTTTCACATAGCAAAAGCTATTCTGTATTGAAGGTTGACCCCTTGCCAGAATCCAGACCTCTTTGTACCATTGTTTTGTTAATGTTTTCAAGGGTGAGCGTGTCTGAAAAGGGCCATTGCAAATACCATAGCTTTCGGCACAAAGCCAGTAGTGTGATCTCACTTAGCACTAATGCCTACTGTAACCAGGCGCGCGCAAAGGGTCAACAGTGTCTTACATGCCGAACGTGCAACATGTGTGCATTATACTAATGCACATATCTTACTTGTCTGACTTCTGCATTGTTGCCTAACCTTTAGTAATTTGTACTGGAAGATTACACAAAGGCCTCTGCATTAGTTGTATTAACCCACGGATCTGCTTTGTTATAGGTGAAGTTGTGTGCTTTTGATTACAAATGTTATATGTGACAACAATAGCATTAGTGTCCTGTTTGTGAAGGGAGTAGGCATACTATTTCTTCAACCAGACATGTATTATTGGGTCTTCAGGGCTTCGGTTTCAAAATCACTACTTGTGCCTCAGGGATTAAGTTACACAATTGTAATTTTGTACCTAATTCTGTCTGTGTACAGACCAAGCAAAAGAAGATAAAAAGAGAAAACGCGAGGGTGAAGGAAGAAGTCAGAACTAATAGTGAGGGTGAAGAATAGAACGGCAGTTGTAAGGAGGGAGCAGAAGAGAGGAGGGGCCAGAGAAGAAGTCAACAGTTGTTATAGTTAGATAAAGGAAGAGGCTAGTGATTGAGAGAACTTTAGGGACCAATAAAAAAGAAAAGTGAGGAGAATAGGGAGATGGAGTGAAAAGGTAGTATGTTATGGAAATGTGTCTATAATTTTCCCTATTCGTTCCACATGATTCTTGGGCGAGAATCTCCCGAACCCACCTTACACCTTGTACTGATCAGCCAGGGACCATCAGAACAACAGCAGAAATAGATTGGTATGTGGTACAACATTCAGTACTAGCAGAAATTGAATTAAAAAGGTGATTAACAAATACTTGATGAGCTAGGCACCACTGAGAAACTAATCTTTGCCTATAAGAGAGGGGAGATGTTGGGGGTCATGTGGTAAAGGCCCTGCTGCCATACCCTGAAGAATAAGTCTTGCACACACTCCTGAACTACTTAAGATCACTGGTCTTTAAGGGCCAGATTTATCAAAGTGTCTCATTGCCCTTGCATCACACAAGGTAGCTCAAGGACAACGCAACACTAAAGTCAAATTTACGAAGCCACGCAAGGCCCTCTTGTGTGGCCCTGTGGTGCTTGGAAAATCTGGAGTAACAGAAAGCAGTTTAAGTTGTTGTGTTACACTGCCCCAGGGAGGTGATCCATGGGTGGAGCGAGGGTGTTCCCATGCACCGCATTCCTAGATTTTATAACACACAAGCCCTTTAAGATTTTAGTCCTGGGGGAACGAGAGAGAATTTTTGTAGGGCAAATGTTTGTGCTCTCCCTTGCAAAAACTAAACACCAAAAAACAAACGTGCTTTTGCCAAAAGAGACCCAATTCAGGGAAGACACCCTGCCGTTTGAGAGACTGCTCCATTGTGGGTGAATCGTCTATCCCAGCATTCCACTGGTCGGACCCCACGGGCATGTGCTTAAAATAAACGGGATTGCCTCACATACCGCCTGGGTGTCATGCTTCATCATCAGAAATCCTGCGCTTGCCAAAGCCTACTCTAATGGTGGGCAGGCCCTCGTCAAGAGGCTGTGGAGGGAGATAGGAAAAGTCAGGGAAAAAATGGGGGATCCAATTAAAAATCCCTATCACCTACCATGAAAGAAAAGCTACATTTACTGAGAGGGCAAAGAAGGAATGATCATAGTCATAGTCAAAAGACCTTTATTCGACTGTGCATCCATAAATGGATAGAAAACAACAACACATTTAAAATACATGTATATATCAATAAAATCATCAGATAAAATAAATAACCAAAGAAATTCATGATTTGTTCATCCAGCGAGATTAGTCTGATTACAGCTAGATATAACCAAACATATGGCTGTTCAGTTTTCATTAAGATTGGCGTTTTTCTGATTCTATTCTAAGGGCTTGGCATACATAATTTGCAACACATAAATAGCTAAAGCCTGAGTCTAAAAGCTGGCGATACTGTCAACATTCTTTGTAGGATCTTGAGCCTAAGGTGCGTAATAATGGGGGCAGATAGTGCAATCTAGGATGGAAATAAAAATTACAAAAAAACATAAAATGTGCTAAAGACTGCTGGTATCTTTTGTCACAAGGACATGGCAGTAGTGAGTGAAACCAGGAGCCATGATGGGGAAAGGCTACCAGAAAATGCAAGGTATTGAGTCTGAATTGCGTCGGATAAAATCTATGTTTAGTATTTGCGATCTGTATTAAATATTGTACTGTACCTTACATACGGTTCAAATCTAGGTAGCCAGAAACAGAGCTCATACAGTGAGTTTTATAAAATCTAAATTAGTTTATATATTGTGTAACAAGAGATTTCACTGTGTGTTTGGTGCTATTATCAATTTCTTTAGGGAATCGAAAATATCTAACAAACCGATGTCTGAGAAAGCCTTTTCTACATAGGCAAGCCAAGGAATGGAAAAGGCTTGGTCTTGTTTTGAAGTCAATTAGGACCTTATGTGACCAGGGGCCAGATGTATCAAAGGGTTTTACCCATTCTGTGCCTATGGGAAAATGTGCTCATACATATGGCCCAAAGAGATGTACTACGAATGCCAGATTTTCATCCAAATAAGTAATTGTGTAAGTTGACACAGGTCCTCTAAGAAGGGTAGTCGGGCCTCCAAAGGGAAATGAGGCTGGCCTTACTTTTAGGGATCACTAAAAGTCTACACAGAAACTTATTTTCAATTATTTGGAGCTTATCTGGAAAGGTAAAGCCCCAAATTCCAGCTCCATAACGCCCCTGGTGGAGACATTTGGAATTCTACAAATTAAGAAGTTCCATGATGGGTTTATGTTTCAACCTCTTTGAAAACCGGAAAATTCAGTTGATTTCCCCAGTGAATTTGCAAGCTCTTTGATCTAGGACTCATCCCAACACAATTTGTCTGAAAAAGTAACACCAAGGTAGTTGAAGCTATGAACTTCTGTGATCGATATTCCGTCAATGTTAAAAAGACTTGAATGAACTTCTTGGGACTGATAATCCTAATATGGGATTTTGGATTGTTTATTTTCAGGTTGAGGTCCCCCTTGAAGTTGTTAAAAGTGTCAAGAAGTAATTGTTTGCGGTACGAGCGATTAAAACCACATTGTCCGCATATAATAATAATGGTACAGAATAGCTGCCAACTCTTGGGAAGTCTTACCTTTAGCTATCAGTGCAGACTCTGGTGCATTTATATAAAAAAACAATTGATTGATTATCCTCAGTGAAATAAGGCCTGTTAATCACTTCCCAAAAGGCCCTGGAGTCACCAATTTGGGCAGCGGCTTGCAAGTCTTCCCAGGCCTGATTTCTAGTATACTGTTTCTTGGCTGCTACCCTAAATTTATATGTGGATCTACATTGTCTTATAATTTCACAATTTCCTGGAATGTCCTTCAGGGACTACTTTAGCTGTTAAATTGCAGATGTACATGCATGGTCAAACCATGCATGTTTGAGTCCCTTAAAACTAGCCATCACTTCTTTGGCTTGGTCCTCCTCTGATAGACAAGTCATAACTTCCTAATATTTAACAAAAATAAGATCACTAAAAAACTTTTTCCCATCTTAGACGAATGCTACTTTTTTTTAGAAAACCGTAGTTCAATAAGAGGACTACATGTATTTGATCTTTTTTGATAATCAATTTAATTGATTTTGAGTAAAAACAATAAAGGAACACAAAAACAGCACAGCACATTTCAGCAACGTAGTGACACACAGTAAAAGGCGAGTAAAACAATATTGCGATGACATACAATGCCATATCTCCGCCAACGTAATTGTACGTAAGTTTAGACCAAAAAGAAATGAAGAGCTTGATTATCCAACCATTCCCAACCATTTGCCCCAAATTTTATGATGTTTGGCTGGGCATCCCCACATGTATTTGATTTTACATGGGGATATGTAAAATTAAGAACCAACGGATTATGATCACTGATAAAAGAGGACAACATATATGAACCCTGTATATATGGCACACAATGGGGGGAAAGCAGAATAAAATCAATGGTAGAGCCTTTTTCTCCACCAGTAAAAGTTGGGGGAATCGATTCACCATCTTTGAAAAAATCACTATAAAGGAAAAGAGTGTTTCATGATGCTCTTGCTTCGAGCAGACCCATTAGAGCACCGGTTGTCACTAATATTTTGAATGCAGTGTTTGCTACTGGGATATCTAAATCATGACAGTCAGCAGTAATTGTTCCTGTATAAAAAAAGGGTAATAGACAAAATACGCTGCTAGAAGCCAATTCCTTTACTAGACTCTATTGTTAAGGTTTCAGCCACATTGTTCTACGAAGAATTGAGTCATGGGCAGACAACACTAATGTTAATAGTGCGGCTCAATAAGGGTTTAGGCAGGGGCTCGAGACACAACAGCAATGCTTGAATTTGCATTTATTAATTAATAGGCATATGATTGCCAGGAGAGGGGGCTTTATACTTCTCCTTCATTGATTTAATAGATTTAGGAAGAACCTTTGATTAGGTTAACCAATATAAGTTACTATCCCAACAGGTAGATTTCTACATGCTTTACTGTGGAGTTAAAACAACTGTTTGGTATGAGGCTGTGAGTGAGTGTACTAAGTTTTCTGGCTTAGATCGTGGGGTTGGTCAGGGATGCTGTCAATAGTTTGAATTACTTTTTTCAGTTTTGAAAGGTAAGTACATGTCCAACATTGGCTTACCCCTGTCCTGGTCCTTCTGTTCGCTGAGGAGGCAAGTTTGATTTTTCGCACATCAAATGACCTTAGAACACTTACTGATAATTTCTTTAGGTTTATAGCAAATGTAGATCTTGAGACCAACATTTCTACAACCTATTATATGGCAGGTGGTTCTCAACTAGTAGAATTAGTCCCATATCAATTAAGATTATACTGAAGGTCAAAGAGTTCTTATATTTGTGGGTTATATTTCACTCACATAGTACATGGTTGTCTTGTATCTCTAATAGATGTATCCAATTTAATAGTTCAGTAAGGGCCGTGTTTGAATTTACAAGAGATCTTGGAAGCACACAGATTTTAACCATATTGTATGTTTACAAGTACAAATGTTTGCCGGTTATGACCAAAGGAACGGCTGCTTGGGGGTATTGAGAGTGTTCAAAGCTCTGGCAGGAAGAGAATCAGTTTTGTAGACATTTATTAGTTTTACCTCTAAATAGCCCACACTACATGTGTAGAGTATATCAAACTTGCCCCATTGCTTCTCTGGATTTCATTATGGGTTAACCAGCACACTACCTTTAATCGTGAGGTTATTACATCTGGTCTGTCGAGAGAATTAGGTCACAAAATTCTTTGTCAACAATACATTAAGGGTTTAACTGAAGCCGTTGGAAGACCTGATCTGTAGTCATCCACTCCTTTGATTGTTAAGGGGGGTGGTACTAAGGTAGAGAACCTCTTTAGGATTTTCACGAATGCCAACAGAGAGAAGACAGAATGGAGAAAAACACCATGCAACTATGCCATTATGCAGACATATGCTGGTATAGAACCTTATTTACTTCATGTAAAAATGTATGGGAAAGGTCATTATTGACCAAATTTCCATTGGTTCCAATAAAAAAGTTATCTCTGCTTCCCCTTGAGTCTGTTTGACTCTGCTTTGGTTTTAATCTGCCCTTGTGATGAATTTTCCCCAGGGACTTTACTTCATTTTATTCGATTCTGTACTTTTATGATGATTGTTATCAACACTATGTATTGCCTATCTTGAAGTTAAGTGGATTTTATAAGCACAAACCTGCGTTATATTTGTAGGTCGAGCCTGAACAGCGCTTGCGCTGTTAGGCAATCTGTTGTCTTTACTTTGTGGGGTCTGACACCTCCCAGGCTTTGGATTGGCTGTGTCATTCAAAAATGATAGCCTGCTAATGGTTGGTGCATGCCCCACCTTTTTCACAAATTTACTACCATCAACATGCATGTTGCTTGTTATCTTTTGTTTAATTTACTCCTCTGAGATCGCTGTTTTTCTGGGGGATCAAATTTAAATTAGCAGAATATAGCTGGGCATGGGCAGATTAAATGATGTGTTCAGTTTCACAGAATGTTGAGCCAACGCCGAGGCTTGAACACGGATCCCCTGCTCCTGAGTCGGCTGTTCTGATTGCTGCGCTACCCACTAGCTCCTGTTTTGTCATTTCTGTCTCAGCGCAGTGCCCATTTAATGAGTGCTGCGCTTTATGTACTTGTTTCCTCACTGGATTTAATATTATTTTTACCCGAGCTGACGGCATATCAACACCAGCAAAATCCAGCAGCATGAGTGGGTAATTGGGTTAAATGGAGAGGGGTGCGCGCCACTGCTTGTTTTAGTTGGTATTGGCATTTCAGGTTGCCCACAATAACATGATCTAATGTTTTCATTTCTGAGCAGCACTTTCTTCACAAGTGTGCCCTACACGCATCTTTTGACATCAGAACTCTGCCAACAGCAGAATGAGGAAGAGCGGGTTCCCATGGAAATCTTCTTGTTACTTTATTAAGGTCTAATGTTGAAGGTTGCGGCAATTACAACATTATTCCTATTCTTTCACTTCTTTCGGAATCTAAAGAGTACGCCTTTATGAAGTAGCGCTGTCAAAAAAATACGAGTGTTTTGTGCCCCAGAAACTGAAAGGTAGGTCGAATCTGAAAAGTTTAATGGCAATACACATGTCTTTTTGCGGGCGCTTGTACAATCATTGAGGATGTTCCTGCAGGAGACATGCAATGCAACGTGGGGCTCGGGCACGGACAAGGACATGGAACAGTTGATTCCATACAATTGTCCTCCCCTGCCTATACTCAATCAAGTCACCACGTTGGCCCTCATTACGAGATTGACGTAACAAATGAATCCCACCATAACCAGGTCCATTACTGCATGACTTTTTATGCACACATCTTAATGTATTTTCCTTACACATATACGTTCCTTTACCAAGTAAAATGTGTAATCATTACAGGTGATATTTTTTACAAAAAAATGCCGAATGACCACTCCTTAGCACTCATAATAGGGACATGATATGCATTAGAAATATTTATTATGTTTTTCCAAGTGAAATGTGCCTGTTATTGGTATGACCTCATACCGCTCTGGGTTGGCTTGTTCATGACTTTTTATGTGGGCATGGTTTATAATCCTGAATAATTTTAAATTAGGCACTATACATGCCTCAGAAGTCATCGATGTTAGATTTCAGAGTAGAGAGGATAAGTTTGCCATTGGCAGGGATGTTGGCAATATGAAATTTAAATGCTGGAATGTGACATATAGCAAGCAGTTGGACTCTTAATGTGGTGGTGTTTGCAAGAAAATGTGGTGTAGGTGTATATAAGATGTACTTTTTGTTGCCATCTGGAACTACTTCTTACTGCGTCAGTCATTCTTACTCTTTGGTTGCGTCTTTGGATTGTTCACCAGCTAATATATATATATAAAATGAAAAGTGAAAACAGCGGAATTGAAATGCTCTACTTGATTGACAACTGATAGCACTGTTCAGCACTGGCACTTTATTTTTAAATAATGTACTTGCAATTTTTGACCATATTATGCTTCAAAACTTTGTAAAAAGTTCACTAATGTACCTTACATTTAGTGAAAAGTGAAAATGAGATAAATAGAAAGCCATTAGAAAGAGTAGTGGGTTAGCTGTCTAGAAATACGCACAAGGGGAGAAACAAACAAGTGATTGTAATGAGCACCTATCACTTTAAAATGGCGATCTAGACAGCCGGGCTCTATGGTCCAGTTGAAGGCATAGCGCCGAAACGTGTAGACCGTCCATATCACTGCACGAATGGTGAATTGAAATAAATACTAAAAAAGAAAACAATTGCCCAGACCTGATTTTCTTCATAGTGCCATGGTTGCCTTGCTGAGTAAAGGTGAAAGCTTTGGTGATTATGAAGATATTTGTGCAAAGGCTGAATCGCACACCGCGAGCACTCGGGAGCTGAGGTGAAGCGGCTGACCCATTTCTACCAGCTGATCTGAACATTGTGTCAACCGGCGCCTCTACCACGCGTCTGGAGGAACGCCTGTCCAGCATCCAGCCTCACGGAGGTCACAACGACACAAGCCACGGCGAAGAAAACACAGCGGTGAGTACAAGAAACGAGGGGAAGGCCACGTTGGCGGCGCAGGAGAACCGTCTCTCTGCCGAAGCCCATGACACGGAAATCCGCTGTAGTCCCGAGCCGGGGTGGCAGAAAGGCTCAGTGAAGCCCATTGACTATTGCCCCCTGGTGGCCACAAAACTGTGAGAACGTCCTTGCATCCAGAAAGCGAGACTGTAATGGTATTTTCCTGAATCCTGCATTTGTTTGGAATTACGAATGCGGAGTGAAGAAAAGGCTTGTGGTATTGGAATCATTGAGGATTCTTATATAAGTAATATAAAAAGCTGCGAGTGCAGAAAAAAATAAATACATCACCCACTACTGAAATTTATTTAAAGCATAACGTATATAAATATGGCAGAAAAAAGCAGAAACAGAGCACAAAGAGCAAAGGAACTGCTCGATGATAACATGGTAACCACGGGAAGTATGAACACCTGGGATGTACAAATTGATGGAAGGAAAAAAACAATCCAGGGAGTCATTAAGGAATTACAGAAATATAGAATTCAGGAAATAAATAAGTGGTGGGAAAGGACCACCCTGGAAAAATATATTGAATATAAAGAGTACCAAGGGGTCTCAGAATCCTGATAATGCCAACACTTAATGACCTGGATATGGACATAATCAAACAATGGCAAACTGACACCAATGAATGCTCATTCAAACTGATAAGAATTCTAATTATCCATGCTGAGAGAAAACTTGAAGCAGTAATTGAAAATATAAAAAAATTGGAACAAGAGTTGGAAAAATCCCCAGAGAATGAGGAGAAAAAAGATCTGTTGGAATCCATGGAAAAGAAGCTAGATAGACAGGAGTCAGATATAGAGAAATGAAAAGCAATTAAATTCAATCGGGACCGCATTAATTATGCCAGTGGTCGAATATATACCTTCGCAAGAAAATTCAACACAATGAGAAACAGAGTTGTAATGGACATATGTGCTGGGTATGAAACTTCAGGCACAGTGGATAGCTCTGACCTGAGCTCTGCAGATGAGGAGCAGAGCACTTTGAATTTGGATTTTTATGGGGAAATGAGATTAATGCAAATGGTCACGTGACAAAGAGGGAGAGGAAGAGGAATAACACTGGGAAAAAAAAACGATCGAAGAGGGAAATGGAGATCTACACTGAACTCCCACACCATTAAATCGCAAAGAAAAGGGACAAGTCAAGTAATCTCCAAATGAGAAACCACATTTAATCATAGAGAATTGTGTGAAAAAACAACATCGAAGAGGGGAATGGAGGACTATACATTTATTTATTGAATCATGCACATTGTCACTTTCAGATTGTTTATGTACTTTACATAAAAATGTGTATTCATTGAGTTGTTTAACGTTTAAAGTTTTCTTAAATTCATGCTTTTTCATAGTTGAACCTCCAATGATTTTTTGACAAAACTGAATGACTTGTTTGCATGAATTTTAATAATTAATGTTTAAACTTAAAATTTCGAACTAGATCTTTTAGAATTAACATCAATACTACTACTACTTCAAGAATACACACAATAACTGAAATTGACACCCCAGTCTTACTATGAAAATGTTTACATGGTTGGTTCCTTTTGGAAAAATTGCTCTACTTGTTTAACAACTGAAAGTACTTTTCTGAACGAGTACTTAATCTGTAAATAATACAGTCTAGAAATACGCACAAGGGGAGAAACAAACAAGGGATTGTAATGGACACCTATAACTTTAAAATGCCGATCTAGACAGCCGGTCCAGTTGAAGGCATTGTGCCGAAACGAGTAAACCGTCCATATCTCTGCACGAATGGTGAATTGAAATATATACTGAAAAATAAAATAATTGCCCAGACCTGATTTTCTTCATGGTGCCGTGGTTGCCTTGCTGAGTAAAGGTGAAAGCATTGGTGATTATGAATTACCTACTGGCGGTCGCCAGTAGGTAGTTATAGTTAGGACCTATTTTCCATAGGAAATCCGCAACATTCTATTCCCAATAAGTCTGGCGCCGGTTGATGAATCCTCGTGAAATTTTGCAGCTCAACTCCGCTCCGCTCCGCTCCGCTCCTACCCTGAAAGTTTCGTGGTGATTCGTCAAGCGGGGGCCGAGAAAAAAGGGGGGTCCCAAAACGCGTTTTCCCCATGCAATTTCCCATAGGATCTGTTGTCGCAGCTACAGCCCGAACCGCTGAACGGAATGACACCAAATTTGGCAAAGAGGTAGTCCTCAGTTCAGACTCGTGCCTTTTGCTTAAATGGTGTAAATCTGTTCAGTAGTTCCTGAGAAAATTAGAGTTAAAAGTACATATATATCTATGGCCGGGGAGGATCCGCGGACCCTACCCGCACCGTAAGCGCACCCTCCCGAACCAAGCGCGCACCCTCCCGATCGCGCGCTGAATGCTAATTGGCTGTCGAGTGTCTGTCTACATTCGAAACCAGGAACTGTTGGCGGCCATTTTCTGCCTCAGTAGAAGCGAGGCTGAAGAAGCAAGGGGAATAAGTGTGTAAAACATATAAAGGGGGCAGAGTGGAAATACTCTGACCCTCTAGAGGTGCTTAGGGGTCCCAGAAGGACCCCCTGGGGCCCCCTTTTTTTAAACGGCAAAATGCACGCACAGTGCGCGCTTCCTATCGTGTTGAGTGCTCGGATTCTCTAGCATTTCGTGCGCGGATCCACAACATTTAAAAAAGACAAGAAATCATTGGTTGTATGACTACTTTCTACACTGAAAGGTAGGGTGTATATTTCTGTTTTTTAAAGGTATGATTCTTATTGGTTAACAAAAACAGATTGTAAGGAACATTTTATATGATAAGCTGATATGTTGTAAAGTCAAGCACACTTGCTGTCTTGTTTAGTAACATTGTGTGCTGAACTTGTGACCTGTGTGCTCAGTGCAGTGTTCCATGACCTGTTTCTATGGTAACAGGCAGAAGGCAAATTGGGGGAAGGGTTGAAATGTATTTCAGTTGGAAAGGGTTGAAATGTTTAACCAATAGAAATGTGTGTTTGCTTTTGAGTTTATGTGTGAAGGATTGTGATTTGATGTTTACATGTATATGTGTGGAAAATGAAAGGGAAACTTTTCCATTCTTTGTTTTTGCTGAGAGGTGCACAGTGCAGAGATTCTGTAAAAGAAAATCTGGTGTGTGACTGATATACTTCTTAATCTACAAAACAACTTGAAAGGTGAGTTATTTAATTGTGAGGAGATGTATGTAGACTATTTTTATTTTAATCAGACTAATGTATTTCTCCTGCTAAAGTGTAGGGAGTACTTTTTTTCTCTACAATCTTATTGACAGTGTGTGTGCATGTAGAAACCATTCTGTGATAAGCATTTGTGTTTTTCATGTATTTGCAGACAGATAACTGTGCTGTTTTTATATTTTGGTAGAATTAGAAACCAGTCATTGTTTATGAATTTGTGAAATGAGTTATGTTTCTATATTAAAATGTAGAACTCCTTCTAGATGAAGAAATGTGTTTTGGTATAGTACAAGGGATAGTGTTGTTTGTCTAGAATCACACAGTGAGTATGTGTTCATTTGGGAACCACTGTGAGAGAAGCATTTGGTAACATCGTGTATTTGCTGACAGATAACTGTTTTAAAACCTGTCATGTTGTCAAGTTTTAGTAGCATTAGAAGTCAGTCTTTGCTTATGCATTGATAAAAATAAGTCATGCTTTGACACTAATGTGCTGTACTTTAATATGTAGATTGTGTGTAGTCTCCTTACCCCTTGCACAGTAGCGAATGAGTATTGGTAAGCTGCTAGGGATAGTGTTGCTTGTCTAGAATCACACTGTGAGTCTGTGTGCATTTGGGAACCACTGTGAGAGAAGTATGTGGTAATATTGTGTATTTGCTGACAGATAACTGTTTTAAAAACCTGTCTTGTTGTCAAGTTTTAGTAGCATTAGAAGGCAGTTTTTGCTTATGCTTTGATTAAATGAGTGAGGCTTTGACACAAAAGTGCAGTCCTGAAATATGTAGATTGTGTGCAGTTCCCTTACCACTTCCATTGTAGTGAATGAGTTTTGGTAAACTCCTAGGGATAGTGGTGCTTGTCTAGAATCACACTGTGAGTTAGTGTGTATTTGGGAACCACTGTGAGAGAATCATTTGGTAACATTGTGTATTTTCTGACAGATAACTTTTTAAAAACCGGTCATGTTGTCAAGTTTTAGTAGCATTAGAAGCCAGTCTTTGCTTATGCGTTGATTAAATGAGTTAGGCTTTGACACAAAAGTGCAGTCCTGAAATATGTAGAGTATGTGCAGTTCCCTTACCACTTCCACAGTAGTGAATGAGTTTTGGTAAGCTGCTAGGGATAGTGTTGCTTGTCTAGAATCATACTGTGAGTCTGAGTGCATGTGGGAACCATTGTGAGAGAAGCATTTGGTAACATAGTGTATTTGCTGACAGATAACTGTTTTAAAATCGGTCATGTTGTCAAGTTTTAGTAGCTTTAGA
This sequence comes from Triturus cristatus, assembly GCF_964204655.1. Classification (NCBI taxonomy): domain Eukaryota; kingdom Metazoa; phylum Chordata; class Amphibia; order Caudata; family Salamandridae; genus Triturus; species Triturus cristatus. The sequence continues at coordinate 888,958,129 of NC_140594.1, forward strand.
AGCTATTCTTTGCTTATGCATTGATAAAAAGAGTCAGGGTTTGACACTAAAGTGCAGTACCATGTACTATTCTCTTCACTGTGCCAGAACTGAAAATTTAAAAGTTTTACCCAGGCACTAACCTAGCAGTAGTCTGATGATTTAGTCAGTTTCCAAGTACTCATGTTGTGAACCATACATTACCACATAGATTGCTTCAAACCCCTATCCACTATGCATGCAGTCTTCTAACCACCTAGACACTTGTCTTTCACACTTTCAATTCCGTAGTCAGTATCCATACAGTCCAGCAAACATCCTGTCACTCCCATTGCACTCCTCTAGTGACCCATTCAGTACCAAGTACTAATCCATTCCCTGCACCAAAAGCCTACCACTTATAAATTCACCCAGGCACTCTCCTTGCTGTACTCTAATCATTCAGTCAGTGCCCAAGTACTCATGCAGTGAGCCAGGCCTTAGCACATGGACTGCTTTAAATGCCTATCCAGTATGAATGCAGTCCTCTAATCACCTACACAGTTGTCTTTCACACCTTCAATTCCCCAGTTAGTATTTATACACTTCTAGCAAACACCCAGTGTGTCTCCTTATAGTACTGTAATAATTTAGTCAGTTAGCATGTAGTCTTTTAGTGAGGTAGGCTTTAGGGCATGAACTGCTTCAAAGTAGTATGCACTATTCATGTAGTGTTTTAACGATCGTCACACTTGTGGTTCAGGGCTATAGTTTCTTAGTCAGTTTTTATATAAAATGTGTTTGTACAGTAATGGAATAGTATAAATTTGAAAGTTAATAATATGCATTTATTTGTGATTCTTTTTTACAGATACAGAACTGGAGTGTTTCTCATCTGTTTGCACTCTTCTTGTGCAAGATTGTTTGGATGAAGGGTGCTTCGGTGTTTCATCATACTTGCCGTGCCTTACGAGTATTTCTTGTTAGGATCCCCTTGCAACAGAACTCTTTTGCAAATCTTGCACGTGACCAAGGTGGCATTGGTCTTTGTTTGCCCCTCTGGAAAAGTAAAAAATGTCCACACCACTGAAGGAAAACGTTGTGGGTGTGGTGCGTCCTCCAAAAATTCATCCTTAGATTTGGTGAATATTTTAAAGCGACAACATTTACAGTTTTTGTAAGTTAAACTTATAAAATGTTGTTAGCTGTAAGCATTTTATATATCTGTGATTTGTATCTTGTGGTATTTTGTTGAGAATAGCATGTTGTTTTTTTTTTAACAATCTTTGTGATTGTTTTTGTTTTGCCCGCTGTTAAGTGATGAGTACGATTGAAATCACTATTTTTAGTGAAATTTTATATATTCTGAGAACAGCAAAAAAGGCAAACAAATTACTTTGTGGAAATTATGCTGTGTTGTAAAAAATTTATTATTACATGTTATAATTTTTTTTCCTTCTCTTTCACAGATCCAAATTTTAAAATAAGCAATTTATATGAATCTAGATTGGAATGAAAATCTGAAAAAAATGTATATCATTTTTTATTCCTATTACTGTGAAGGTAAGTTTAACTAAGTCTCAATATGCAGAATGAGGAGGTCAGCAAGGAGCTACAAAGTTGAAACACGTTTCTAAAAACACTCTGTTTTTACCTATGTAGTTTTGAAATCTGACCATAATCAGATATCATGTGAACTGCAAAAAAAGAGATTTGAGGGATTCATAATATTTCCCATTTTAGCTATTGAAGGACCGCAATTATTTCAATCATTCTTCTTTGAACATCTTTGCAGACAAAACTCTGTGCTTACCTTCTATCATTCGCATGGAATTTTAAAAACAGAAATATGACACTTTTTGTAACATAGTTATTGTGCAAGATACTCTTTCATATTTACAAAGAGAGGAAAAGGCACTCTGTGCACTTTTTATACTCCATGTAAATACAACCTCATCATGCACACCACTTTGTGTTGGAAGGGTGTTCTATAAGTGTTGTTGTGCATGATTGCACTTAATACTCATAGAACAAGACACGTCTAGATTTATCAGAAATCATAAATCTCGATATGTGTGTGAATGCTGCACCATTCTAAAATTGGTGTAGGAAAGCACAACAAGGAATTTTTTTTTAATTTCTCCACATTTTTATAACTTCAATGCATGCTGAAATGTTCAGCATACATTGAAGGAGAAAAATGCATTTTCTCATTGTTTTTGTGCAGGAAGGTGTGTCTTCCCGTAGAAAAACAAACAGCACATGACACAGATATCCTTGCACTATGGTGCAAGGGTGCCTGTGTCACCACATGGCTGCAGTTTAAGCAGCCGTGCAGAGAGAAGCATAGATTTGCAACATATTTATGTACATATGTTGCAGCCCTGTGCTTCGGAAGTACTACAGCACACTGCAGTTAAAGAGGTTACTGTGTGATGCTGCAGCACTTCCTCATAGTTCTGCACTTATACATTCACCATACGCTACTAATGCATTCATTCAGTCAATTACGTACTACACATACATTCATCTAAACTTTCACACACTAACAAAGAAATTTAGCTCTTTTTTTAAACCAGGAAAGTTAGTTCTTAGAAGAACTTTTTTTTTTCTTCTTTTTTGTTTTTTAATTTTTTTTGTACTTTTTGGAACAATTTTGTTATTTTTTTGTTTTTTTCAAAAGGAAAAAAAGACAACAGGAGGAACAAAACAGTCAACTTCTGCAAAAAAAAAAAAACAATACTCATTCGCTACTGTGCAAGGGGTAAGGAGACTACACACAATCTACATATTAAAGTACAGCACATTAGTGTCAAAGCATGACTTTGTCAAAGCTGACTGAATGATTAGAGTACAGCAAGGAGAGTGCCTGGGTGAATTTATAAGTGGTAGGCTTTTGGTGCAGGGAATGGATTAGTACTTGGTACTGAATGGGTCACTAGAGGAGTGCAATGAGAGTGACAGGATGTTTGCTGGACTGTATGGATACTCACTACGGAATTGAAAGTGTGAAAGACAAGTGTCTAGGTGGTTAGAAGACTGCATGCATAGTGGATAGGGGTTTGAAGCAATCTATGTGGTAATGTATGGTTCACAACATGAGTACTTGGAAACTGACTAAATCATCAGACTACTGCTAGGTTAGTGCGTGGGTAAAACTTTTAAATTTTCAGTTCTGGCACAGTGAAGAGAATAGTACATGGTACTGCACTTTAGTGTCAAACCCTGACTCTTTTTATCAATGCATAAGCAAAGAATAGCTTCTAAAGCTACTAAAACTTGACAACATGACCGATTTTAAAACAGTTATCTGTCAGCAAATACACTATGTTACCAAATGCTTCTCTCACAATGGTTCCCAAATGCACTCAGACTCACAGTATGATTCTAGACAAGCAACACTATCCATAGCAGCTTACCAAAACTCATTCACTACTGTGGAAGTGGTAAGGGAACTGCACATACTCTACATATTTCAGGACTGCACTTTTGTGTCAAAGCCTAACTCATTTAATCAACGCATAAGCAAAGACTGGCTTCTAATGCTACTAAAACTTGACAACATGACCAGTTTTTAAAAAGTTATCTGTCAGAAAATACACAATGTTACCAAATGATTCTCTCACAGTGGTTCCCAAATACACACTAACTCACAGTATGATTCTAGACAAGCGCCACTATCCCTAGGAGTTTACCAAAACTCATTCACTACAATGGAAGTGGTAAGGGAACTGCACACAATCTACATAATTCAGGACTGCACTTTTGTGTCAAAGCCTCACTCATTTAATCAAAGCATAAGCAAAAACTGCCTTCTAATGCTACTAAAACTTGACAACAAGACAGGTTTTTAAAACAGTTATCTGTCAGCAAATACACAATATTACCACATACTTCTCTCACAGTGGTTCCCAAATGCACACAGACTCACAGTGTGATTCTAGACAAGCAACACTATCCCTAGCAGCTTACCAATACTCATTCGCTACTGTGCAAGGGGTAAGGAGACTACACACAATCTACATATTAAAGTACAGCACATTAGTGTCAAAGCATGACTTATTTTTATCAATGCATAAGCAAAGACTGACTATTGTGTATTTGCTGACAGATAACTGTTTTAAAAACCTGTCTTGTTGTCAAGTTTTAGTAGCATTAGAAGGCAGTTTTTGCTTATGCTTTGATTAAATGAGTGAGGCTTTGACACAAAAGTGCAGTCCTGAAATATGTAGATTGTGTGCAGTTCCCTTACCACTTCCATTGTAGTGAATGAGTTTTGGTAAACTCCTAGGGATAGTGGCGCTTGTCTAGAATCACACTGTGAGTTAGTGTGTATTTGGGAACCACTGTGAGAGAATCATTTGGTAACATTGTGTATTTTCTGACAGATAACTTTTTAAAAACCGGTCATGTTGTCAAGTTTTAGTAGCATTAGAAGCCAGTCTTTGCTTATGCGTTGATTAAATGAGTTAGGCTTTGACACAAAAGTGCAGTCCTGAAATATGTAGAGTATGTGCAGTTCCCTTACCACTTCCACAGTAGTGAATGAGTTTTGGTAAGCTGCTAGGGATAGTGTTGCTTGTCTAGAATCATACTGTGAGTCTGAGTGCATTTGGGAACCATTGTGAGAGAAGCATTTGGTAACATAGTGTATTTGCTGACAGATAACTGTTTTAAAATCGGTCATGTTGTCAAGTTTTAGTAGCTTTAGAAGCTATTCTTTGCTTATGCATTGATAAAAAGAGTCAGGGTTTGACACTAAAGTGCAGTACCATGTACTATTCTCTTCACTGTGCCAGAACTGAAAATTTAAAAGTTTTACCCAGGCACTAACCTAGCAGTAGTCTGATGATTTAGTCAGTTTCCAAGTACTCATGTTGTGAACCATACATTACCACATAGATTGCTTCAAACCCCTATCCACTATGCATGCAGTCTTCTAACCACCTAGACACTTGTCTTTCACACTTTCAATTCCGTAGTCAGTATCCATACAGTCCAGCAAACATCCTGTCACTCCCATTGCACTCCTCTAGTGACCCATTCAGTACCAAGTACTAATCCATTCCCTGCACCAAAAGCCTACCACTTATAAATTCACCCAGGCACTCTCCTTGCTGTACTCTAATCATTCAGTCAGTGCCCAAGTACTCATGCAGTGAGCCAGGCCTTAGCACATGGACTGCTTTAAATGCCTATCCAGTATGCATGCAGTCCTCTAATCACCTACACAGTTGTCTTTCACACCTTCAATTCCCCAGTTAGTATTCATACACTTCTAGCAAACACCCAGTGTGTCTCCTTATAGTACTGTAATAATTTAGTCAGTTAGCATGTAGTCTTTTAGTGAGGTAGGCTTTAGGGCATGAACTGCTTCAAAGTAGTATGCACTATTCATGTAGTGTTTTAACGATCGTCACACTTGTGGTTCAGGGCTATAGTTTCTTAGTCAGTTTTTATATAAAATGTGTTTGTACAGTAATGGAATAGTATAAATTTGAAAGTTAATAATATGCATTTATTTGTGATTCTTTTTTACAGATACAGAACTGGAGTGTTTCTCATCTGTTTGCACTCTTCTTGTGCAAGATTGTTTGGATGAAGGGTGCTTCGGTGTTTCATCATACTTGCCGTGCCTTACGAGTATTTCTTGTTAGGATCCCCTTGCAACAGAACTCTTTTGCAAATCTTGCACGTGACCAAGGTGGCATTGGTCTTTGTTTGCCCCTCTGGAAAAGTAAAAAATGTCCACACCACTGAAGGAAAACGTTGTGGGTGTGGTGCGTCCTCCAAAAATTCATCCTTAGATTTGGTGAATATTTTAAAGCGACAACATTTACAGTTTTTGTAAGTTAAACTTATAAAATGTTGTTAGCTGTAAGCATTTTATATATCTGTGATTTGTATCTTGTGGTATTTTGTTGAGAATAGCATGTTGTTTTTTTTTTAACAATCTTTGTGATTGTTTTTTTTTTGCCCGCTGTTAAGTGATGAGTACGATTGAAATCACTATTTTTAGTGAAATTTTATATATTCTGAGAACAGCAAAAAAGGCAAACAAATTACTTTGTGGAAATTATGCTGTGTTGTAAAAAATTTATTATTACATGTTATAATTTTTTTTCCTTCTCTTTCACAGATCCAAATTTTAAAATAAGCAATTTATATGAATCTAGATTGGAATGAAAATCTGAAAAAAATGTATATCATTTTTTATTCCTATTACTGTGAAGGTAAGTTTAACTAAGTCTCAATATGCAGAATGAGGAGGTCAGCAAGGAGCTACAAAGTTGAAACACGTTTCTAAAAACACTCTGTTTTTACCTATGTAGTTTTGAAATCTGACCATAATCAGATATCATGTGAACTGCAAAAAAAGAGATTTGAGGGATTCATAATATTTCCCATTTTAGCTATTGAAGGACCGCAATTATTTCAATCATTCTTCTTTGAACATCTTTGCAGACAAAACTCTGTGCTTACCTTCTATCATTCGCATGGAATTTTAAAAACAGAAATATGACACTTTTTGTAACATAGTTATTGCGCAAGATACTCTTTCATATTTACAAAGAGAGGAAAAGGCACTCTGTGCACTTTTTATACTCCATGTAAATACAACCTCATCATGCACACCACTTTGTGTTGGAAGGGTGTTCTATAAGTGTTGTTGTGCATGAGTGTTGTTGTGCATGATTGCACTTAATACTCATAGAACAAGACACGTCTAGATTTATCAGAAATCATAAATCTCGATATGTGTGTGAATGCTGCACCATTCTAAAATTGGTGTAGGAAAGCACAACAAGGATTTTTTTTTTAATTTCTCCACATTTTTATAACTTCAATGCATGCTGAAATGTTCAGCATACATTGAAGGAGAAAAATGCATTTTCTCATTGTTTTTGTGCAGGAAGGTGTGTCTTCCCGTAGAAAAACAAACAGCACATGACACAGATATCCTTGCACTATGGTGCAAGGGTGCCTGTGTCACCACATGGCTGCAGTTTAAGCAGCCGTGCAGAGAGAAGCATAGATTTGCAACATATTTATGTACATATGTTGCAGCCCTGTGCTTCGGAAGTACTACAGCACACTGCAGTTAAAGAGGTTACTGTGTGATGCTGCAGCACTTCCTCATAGTTCTGCACTTATACATTCACCATACGCTACTAATGCATTCATTCAGTCAATTACGTACTACACGTACATTCATCTAAACTTTCACACACTAACAAAGAAATTTAGCTCTTTTTTTAAACCAGGAAAGTTAGTTCTTAGAAGAACTTTTTTTTTTCTTCTTTTTTGTTTTTTAATTTTTTTTGTACTTTTTGGAACAATTTTGTTATTTTTTTGTTTTTTTCAAAAGGAAAAAAAGACAACAGGAGGAACAAAACAGTCAACTTCTGCAAAAAAAAAAAATAAACACAAATTTAGCACTTGTGGTTTTGCTGCGCTCGGCAGATTAGTTCAATTGACTGCTCAACGTAACATAGTAGTTTGTTGCATTTAATGCAACTAATTTTTAGTTTTCCAAATTCTGGACGTATGTCCGGGTGAGTGCTTGATGATGATGCTGCAGAAGTGCTTGCCACTGCTGACTGAGGCTGCTGTCGGAGTCTTCCGCATTCCTGCTTGCCCAGGTTCACGGGATGCAGAGTCTTCAGGTGTTTTAACATACTCGCAGTCCCACAAGAGTATTTTTTTGATGGATCTCCTCTGGAAAGCACTTTTTGACATATTTTACATGTCACTTTAGTTGAATTAGTTTTATTTTGTCCTTCTGGGAAGGAATAAAATTTCCACACCACAGAGGTGTATCTTTCTGGGCGTGGAGGTTCCACAACAAATTCCTCATCGGACGAATGGTCTGATTGTAATGGTGGCTGCTGTGCAGAAGCCATTGTCTTCAGAAAAATTGCAGCTGTGGAAATCTTCCCCAAAAAGTTTCTTCTAGTTCCAAGGTGTGAGATGTTCCTCCAAAGAGGTTCAAAGAATGATTGAAATGGGTGGGGTCTTTCAATAGTTAGAATAGGAAGTGTAATGAACCAATCAAATCTCTTTTTTTGCAGGTCACATGGGATCCGCGCACCCTGCGCTTACGCAGCACGCACCCAGCGCGCATCCGCGAAATTGAATAAAAAAAATTATAGGATTACATGTAAAAATATATACGCTTTAAGACTACTTTAGACTTTGTCTTCAATTAATATTCACATGAAATACATATATATATGTTTTTTTAAATGTTAAATATTTCGCAGGATCCGCGCACCTACCGCGTCATACGTGCAGATGACGCATAGCGATAGCGCGTAAACGTCGCGTTACGTACATCGAACGTGCGCATATAGGCTGGGAATCGCGTACCGGTCGCACTGCGAACGCGCACTAAACACGTACCCAACGCATACCATGCGTGGATGCTATCGCGTAGGGATTGGTAACGGTGTGCTTAGGGTGCGTGGATCCAAAAACATGGACAAAAAATATATAAAATAAAGTTTTGAACATACAGTTAAAAAAATATTTTGGAAAATATAAAAAAATATGTTTAAAAAACCCATTAAATTCAAATAATATTTTTTAATTTTTAAAAGAATTAATTGAAAAAAAAAGTTTAAAAAATGGTGATAAAAAGTATTTAAAAAAAAAATTAATGAAATTGACACACTGAATTTGAAAAATATAGAAATCCAATCAAAATCATTAAACATGATATCTTCAGAGATAACTTAAAGATAGGAATTGGCATTTAAAAAACCTTTGAAATGCACTGAAAAAACCAAAGGTTTCAGGGGCGTTATAGTTAGGAATTGGCTTTTAAAAAACCTTTGAAATTCACTGAAAAAACCAAAGGTTTCAGGGGCGTTATAGTTAGGAATTGGCATTTAAAAAACCTTAGAAATTCACTGAAAAAACCATAGGTTTCAGGGGCGTTATAGTTAGCTGGACATTTCCCTCATACAGAACCCTAGAAATTCCCCTGTTATAGTTAGTTCAGCTAACTATAACTCGCGCCCCCGCAAAGCACTGCTGATGACGTCACATATTACATCACTCATGACATGGTCAGTAACATCACTGATGACATCATTGATGACATCTCAAATGACATCACTGATGACATCACTGATGATGTCATCCATGTGACAAATTAGTGCATCTTCTCACACCCTAATATAACCTTTGATAAACCGACTCAAAATTTCAGACGGCCATTTTGAAAACCATAGATACTCCAATACCAATAACTACATACCCACTCATTGATTCTTAGGTCTACATACATCTCCACTCACTCACACTCACCTGTACAGTAACTCATACTTACAGTCACTCCGTACAGGACTATCATATGCATTTATACACCCATTTAGACACTCACACACCGCCAATCATCCATTGAGGTACTGACACACCTGATCAGTCATGCAAATAATTAATCACAGTCCAATTTACTCACCTATACAGTTAAACACACTCAAGTTCACTTACTCATAAAAATACTAACAAATTCTGACGCTCTTATACAATTACTGATACAAGCACACACTCATCCATACAGCCACTCCCGCAATCACACACTCTCACATTTAGATAGTTATATACTCTTACACACATATACACTGCGTTTCACATATGTAGTTACTGACACATGTACAACTGAGATATACATTCAATCACTAACACACCCATACATACACTCACCCAACCATACAGTCCATCACAGTTGCACTATTATAACCTTGCACCCATAGAATCACCCACTCACACATCTATGCACAGAGTCACACACACCCTACCCACACAAACACTCAGGCACCCATACAGATACTCAGACAACCAATCAATAACCCATATAGACACCCATATAGCTATTCACAAAACCATGCAGCCACTTATACACCAACACACAGACACATACAGACATTCACACAGTTTAGTCAATAGTCTGCAGTAAGATACATTTAATGACTCACTCATAGAGTCAGTCCCGCAACTAGAAAATCATCCATTCACACACTCGTACACCCATTCATTCTTCAACAGGCCTTTCCCTATATATATTCAACATATTTAAAACTTTACAGAAACACAGACTCTCTGGATGACGTCATCAGTGATGTCATTTGAGATGTCATCAGTGATGTCACTGACCATGTCATGAGTGATGTAATATGTGATGTCATCAGCAGTGCATTGCAGGGGCGCGCGTTATAGTTAGCTAAACTAACTATAACGGGGGAATTTCTAGGGTTTTGTACGAGGGAAATGTCCAGCTAACTATAACGCCCCCAAAACCTATGGTTTTTTCAGTGAATATATATATATATATTCACAGAAAAAACCATAGGTTTCAGGCACGTTATAGTTAGGAATTAGCATTTAAAAAACCTCAGAAATTCACTTAAAAAAACATACGTTTCAGGGGTGTTCTAGTTAGCTGGACTTTTCACTTGTACTAAACCATTCAAATTCCCCCGTTATAGTTAGTTCAGCTAACTATAACTCGCGCGCCCGCAATGCACTGCTGATGACGTCACATATTACATCACTCATGACATGGTCAGTAACATCACTCATGACATCACTGATGACATCTCAAATGACATCACTGATGACATCATCCAGTGAATGTGTGTCTTTCTGAAAATTAAATATGTTTTATATATGTATATCTCAAGGTCGATGGAAGAATAAATGGGTATATAAGTGTCTAAATAGATGATTTGTTTTTGAAAAATTGATTGTGTAACTGACTGATTAAGTGTATCATAGTGAATACATGGCTTAGTGAGTAATGTTTAAATATGTAAATATCTGTATCAGTCTCTCACTTTGTGTATAAGTGGCTGCATGGGTTGGTGAGTAGCTACATGGGTGTCTATATAGGTTATTAGTTGGTTTTTTGAGTATCAGTCTGAGTGTCTGCATGGTTCGGTGGGGGGTATTACGTAGTGCATAGGTGCATGAATGAGTGACTCACTGTTTGTATGTGTTGAAGACAGCATGTGTGCAGGACTGTATGGGTGGATGAGTGTGTGTATGGGTGTGTTAGTGAGTGAATGACTGTCTCAATAGTGTCTTTATGAGTAACTACATATGTTTTAAACTAGTATATGTGACTATTGGTGTATATAAGTGAGTATATGTGAGAGTGAGAGATTGAAAGAGTTCCTGTATGAATAAGTATGTGTTTCTATAAGTGATTGTTTAAAAGACTAAGTATGTGTAAGTTTCCATAGAAGTGTGGTGGTGTGTGTATAACTGTATATGCAAATAAATGTATGTTTGATTCTTTATTAGCATGAGTGACTATGTGTGTGAGTAACTCTATAGATAAGTGGCATTGTGTAACAGGATGTATAGGTGTATGAGTACATATGATGAGTGAATACATGTATGAGTGACTGTATAGGACTGTTGGTGAATGAGTGGATGTGTATGTGGATCTTAGAATTACTGAAGAGGTTGTTGTAACTGGTATTGGTATGTCCATTGTTTTGAAAAGTTTAGTCTCTATTTTTGAATGTGTGTATCAAAGGTTATATTAGGGTGAGAGGAGGTCTGCCACTCTATCACAAGGATGATGTCATCAGTGATGTCATTTGAGATGTCATCAGTGATGTCATGAGTGATGTCACTGACCATGTCATGAGTGATGTAATATGTGACGTCATCAGCAGTGCATTGCGGGCGCGCGAGTTATAGTTAGCTGAACTAACTATAACGGGGGAATTTGAATGGTTTTGTACAAGTGAAAAGTCCAGCTAACTAGAACACCCCTGAAACCTATGGTTTTTTAAGTGAATTTCTGAGGTTTTTTAAATGCTAATTCCTAACTATAACGTGCCTGAAACCTATGGTTTTTTCTGTGAATTTCAAAGGTTTTTTAAATGCTAATTTCTAACTATGCCTACAGAGATAGGACATGTGAAGAAAGAAGAAAAAATGCACAGAAAGAAAAAAAAGAAGTGCAGAAAGAAGCAACAGAAGTCCTCAAAGACGAAGAAAAGTGCAGGAAGAAGGATAACGTGCAGAAAGAACAAAAAGAAGAGCAGAAAGAAGCCTTGTTGCAAAACATCCTGTACCCTCAACTTTTTCAGACGGATACTGGTGGTAACTGAGTCTGACTAACCAGTCCTAGAGCCAGTGCTATGTTAAAAGACACTTAGAATACAGTGAAAACACCTACATACACTAGGGAACATTATGCGTTGGGGTCCCCCTGTGATTAGCATGACCTCCTCTGTAAGCCCCTAGTATATAATAGCGTTACAACAAACAAATGATGGACGGAATGCTGACAATGCAGACATTCTCCCCCAGTCAAGAGATCTGGGTTAAATCCATCGTTCTTTTGCCCACTACGCCACCCCAGTTTAGACATGGCCATATGCAAATCAGTCTTGACCCTGTGCCTCATGGGAACAGTCCAGCCCGAACTGCCAAGCCATGTCTTCCCTCGACCGGAATCAAGCATCCTAGGACCGGTTTCTGGCTATCAGCCGTCATCAGCCAGGATAGCTTGACTCCAGTGGCGCAGTGAGCACGGGTCCCACGTCTGGGAATACCCATCCCACTTAGGGCGAAAAGCGTTACAACAAACAAATGATGGACGGAATGCTGACAATGCAGACATTCTCCCCCAGTCAAGAGATCTGGGTTAAATCCATCGTTCTTTTGCCCACTACGCCACCCCAGTTTAGACATGGCCATATGCATATCAGTCTTGACCCTGTGCCTCATGGGAACAGTCCAGCCCGAACTGCCAAGCCATGTCTTCCCTGGACCGGAATCAAGCATCCTAGGACTGGTTTCTGGCTATCAGCCGTCATCAGCCAGGATAGCTTGACTCCAGTGGCGCAGTGAGCATGGGTCCCACGTCTGGGAATACCCATCCCACTTAGGGCGAAAAGCGTTACAACAAACAAATGATGGACGGAATGCTGACAATGCAGACATTCTCCCCCAGTCAAGAGATCTGGGTTAAATCCATTGTTCTTTTGCCCACTACGCCACCCCAGTTTAGACATGGCCATATGCAAATCAGTCTTGACCCTGTGCCTCATGGGAACAGTCCAGCCCGAACTGCCAAGCCATGTCTTCCCTGGACCGGAATCAAACATCCTAGGACCGGTTTCTGGCTATCAGCCGTCAAGACTGATTTGCATATGGCCATGTCTAAACTGGGGTGGCGTAGTGGGCAAAAGAACGATGGATTTAACCCAGATCTCTTGACTGGGGGAGAATGTCTGCATTGTCAGCATTCCATCCATCATTTGTTTGTTGTAACCCTAGTATATAATAGGGCAGGGGGATTAAAACTACCTCTTAAAACAGGCCACTGGGCGTTTTTGCACACGTTAACTCAGGCCCCGTCCCCTCCCTTCACCACTGTGTAAACACGCCCTGTGTCTGTTTTTAGTTGGGAGATTAAGTTAATTTGAATCCTGAGGGTCCCTAGGGTCCAACTAGCCCACTAGGTACCTCCAGTAAGTGCCACAGAGCTGCGTTGCAGAGAGGTGTAAAAAGTGGCACGGCCTGGACCACCTCTCTGCAATGCAGCTCAGTGGCGCTTAATGGAAGCACTTGGTGGGCTAGTTAGCCCCCAGGGGCCCTCACTATTGAAGGAAAATTATATCCCCAATTTAAAACGTGCCATAGTGCGTGTTTGCACACGTCACCTCAGGCCCCGTCTCCTCCCTTCACCACTGTGTAAACGCGCCCTGTGGCTGTTCTAAGTTGAGAGATTAAGTCACCTTGAATCCTAAGGGTCCCTAGGGTCAAACTAGACCACTAGGTACCTCAAGTAAGCACCACAGAGCTGTGTTGCAGAGAGGTGTAAAAAGGGGCTTGGCCTCAGAACACCTGTCTGCAGCGCAGCTCCCTGGTGCATACTGGAGATGCCTGTTGGGCTAGTTGGCCATCAGGGACCCTCAGTATTGAAGAGGAGTTAATTCCCCAACTTACAACTCGCCAGGGGGCGCGTTTACAGAGTGCTGCAAGGAGGGGGCGTGGCCTCCGGCACGATGCCAGTCTTTTATTTATTTTAATTTTTTAAGAAGGGGGGCTGTGTGGTTCCCCTTCTTATTCTAATTTATTGGCCCTGATGATCCCATCCCCCAGGGCCTGTCTCCTAATTATATTTTTTTGACCCCAATCCCCAGGGCCGGCCACTGTTTTTTATTATTTTTAAAAAATATATATTTATAGACACACCTAGGACATGCTGGACAAACCGTACGTACCTATCACCATGACGATTTGCGTGATATTCATTAAAAGGTGACTATGCATACAATGAATCCACGTGGAATGTATTTACACCACTAGTGAAGCTCTGACATGTCTGATGCCCTATCGTGCCTAATCCCGGTAGACACCCTTGTCGTTTATTTATACAAACATGGGTAGCTATTGACGGGCACATTTAATACACATGCACACCAAGCCATTCAAAGGGGATTCGACAAAAATTCGACCAAAACTATGCAAGAAACCCCCCTCACGGTTAATAAAACACACATCCACTGCTGGATGTGTAATACTTTTTATTTTACTCTCTGGAAAGGGGACGAACATCACTTGAGAGTCACAGCGCGCTCCTGGCAGAGCCCAATGCTGTGTTACACCCACCATTGCCTGCTGAGTGCCACACACCTCTGTGTTGTATTCCACTAGCTAGTGCATATGCTATGACACTCTCTAGCCCATGTGCACTGTAACACCACCCCGTGAATATGTCATGCCACACTTGTCTTCGCACGGGTTATATTGCCCCATCTAACGTGCCTTCCTCGATGCCTATGTTATAACGCACAGTGCTATGCCATACATATTACAATCTGGGATCCATATCTTTGTCACAGTGCATATGCAACATTACACTCCCCAGCACATATTTTATATTACAACTTTAGAGACTAGTTAGGTTACACAACACTGCCCTGTGCATATTACACTCCAAGGCGCATTTCGCATAGCACGCGCTAGTGCCTGTGCTATCTCGCGCTCTCCAATGAATCTGTCATTGTGCACAATGTATTGCATATTATATTTCACGCCCGGTTCATCTTATATCACACTTTTTGGTGCATAGTTTATACCATACACTATATCTAGTTTTCATTTTCAATCGTGCTCTCAGGACTATGTTCTATATAACACTGTGTTCACCTACCCTTTTCACGGGCATTACATTTTGCGATAGGGGGTGGAGGGTCAGGGGGTGTTTCTGCCAAGTGAGCCAGGAGTCACAGTCACAAACGTCCTCTTCTTCCTGAATAAAAGTGAGATTATGCTGCATACTTGTTCATATTTTAAGTAGTTCGCACAGACACACGTTTTAAAAACAATAAAGTTCCTAATACCCGCCTTCTCTGAACAGTTAGCTTGCTGCCCCATCCCCCTCCTCCCTATCCTCTGTTGTGTGAATCCATGGACTAGCCTCCTCCCTCCTGCCATGCATGGTCTGATGTGCTGCCACTGCCCTCAATTTAGTATGATGTACCAGTCCACTCCTCCTGCCCTCCATTGCCCAATTCTATACCCCATCATTGACCTCCTGCTTAAACTCTGTGCTTAGCTTGCTGCCCCTATTCTCCTTCCCCCTGCCCTCCGATGTCTTTGTGCATGCCCCTGATCCATCCTTTTTGCCCACCATGTTCCATGGACCTGCCACTCCTATCTACTCTGAGTGTTCTGTTGAGCTGCCACTCCCCTCCCACCTGCCTAGCATTGTTAGATGACTGTAAACTGTCCCTGCCACCTCTACCCTGCCTGTCCACATGCCATGCCCCTATCCTCTTCCTCCTGTCCTACATGGTCCATTGTACTGCCACACCCTTCTGCCCTCCCTGGTCTGTTGTGCTGCAACTGCTCCTCCTGCCTGCCCCGTGCGGTCTGTTGTGAGGCCCTTTCCCCTGAACTTTCTTGTCTGTGCACAGGTCCTGACCCTCCCTTCTATCCTCCATCGTCCTTTGTGCATGCCCCTGCACCCTCCTTCTTGCCCGTCATAGCCATTGTGCTACCACTAACCCTCCCACTTGCCATGCATGGTCTTCTGTGCTGCCATGGCCCCTCCCACCTTCCCTGTGTGGTCAGTTAGCTGCCCCTGAACCCCTCCCACCTTCCCTCCATGGTCTGTGTGTATGCCATCACAGTCTCACTGTTGCTCTTCATGGTGTGTCTTGCTTCTAGTGCCCATCCTGCCTGACCTCCATGGCTATCTTGCTGCTCCTGCCCTGCCCCCTTGCCCCCAGCCCTCTGTTTACATGTGCAGACCCCTACTCCCTCCCTCCTGGCTTGTCTGTTCCATTGTAATGCCCCTGATCCATCCCTCCTGCCCTTTATGGTCTGTTATGCTGCAGCTTTCTCTCCTGTCTGTCCATTATGGTGCTGCCTCTTGCCCCTCTGTTCTCTGTTGTTCATGTGCATGGTCCTGTCCCCTCCCTCTTGCTTTCTATGGATTGTTGTGCTGCACTCCCGTCCCGCATGCCTTGTGTGGTGTATTGTGCTGCTGCAAACCCTGATGCCTGCCCTGCAGGGTCAGTTTGGTGCACCTCTCCATGTCCCTCCTGTCGTCTGTTATCCAAGTCCATGTCCCTACCCCATTTCCTTCCATGATCCAATGTACCATACTTGCGAACATTTTGAACTTGGTAAGAGGGAGATTTTGAAAAAAAACTGGGGTATTGATTTTCCCCTTTGAGTTACATTGAAAAAGAGGAGATTTTCGACAGGAGACAGATCAAATAAAGGCCATTTGAGCTTAAAAACATTGGACGTTTCCTGGCTGAATCGGGTCTGTTGGCATGTATGGTTGTACTACCATTGCCTCTTCCTTCTGCCCACAATGGTCTATTACATTGCCACAGCCTCTCTTGCAAGTCCTGTATTGTTGGATTGTTGCCCCTTCCCCCCTTTCCACTGCCCTCCATAGTCTGTTGTGCTGCCACGGCCCTTCCTGCCTGCTCAGTGTGGTTAAATTGTTGCCTTTGCACCCTCCTACCTGCCTTCAATTTTCAGAGTCCGTGCCCCTGGCCTCTGCCTCTCAACAGTATCCTAATGAACAACTAGATTGCTAACATTCTTTATTTATTACAAAAGTGTGGAACGCCTGACGTCATCTTGATGTAATCAAAACTGTAATACCTAGAGCATTTCCTTTAGAAATTACATATATGAGAGGGTCTTATTGGCATCAAAATTATGGTTAGTGCTCTAAAAGACTAAAATAAGGACATATTTCTGAGTTTTCAAATAGCGAGAAAGCACTTTTAAATTATTTGTTACCTTTATGTTTTATGTATCCAGTTGACCACTTGATTAAATGTTGCACTTAGGGGAGAGGATGTGGTGTTACTTCCAGAACTGCAGACTTTGCAACTGGGGAACCAGGTTGGAGTTTCTGCTTCAGCTCGACATTCTGTGATTCTGGTCAAATCACTTAGTCTCCCCATGTCTACAACCAAAATGAATTTGTTCTTGTGTGATGTAACCAATGCTCATGTAAAGCACTCCAATACCTGACAAGTCTGCACTATATAACACTGCAAAAACACAAAATAATAAGTGTTTTGCACACTTCTGTCATTGGGCTATATTTGGGCTACATCTGAGGGATTTTGGGCTACATTTGGGCTCTTTTGTCTCCGGTGGCCATCTTGGGAGATTTATTTGTTATGAAGTTTCCTAATTTCCTCATGTACTGCAGTCTCCTCAGTAGGAAATGCTTTCAGTTTTTTACTTTGATTCCATCATGAAAGTATTCAGATATGTCACACATTTGCCATAAATTCTGAATGTTAGCACTCTAGTTGCTCATTAGATCACTGTAGTAAAACTACTGTTCACCATGGAAGTCTGCTCCTGGTATTAAAAGTGCATGTTTCAGTCTGCATGTCAGAATTTTTTAATGAAATAGAAGAGGATTTGAGAAGTCACTCAAAATGTGCCCTCATTTTCTTTCTTCAGCATTAATCATAATTTCTATGGCAAAATGAACCCCCTCATTGTGTTCCTTTTTGAATTAAATGTTTTAAGTGTTACCAGTTTATTCCAATCAAGATGGCTTCAGGTGTGCCATACTTTTGTCATAATGAAGACAGTAAGCGCTCTAGTTGTTTTTAAGAACACTCTGGGACATTCTGTCATTGGGCTATACTTGGGCTACATCTGGGTGATATTTGGGCTACATTTGGGCTCTTTTGTCTCTGGTGGCCATCTTGGCAGACTTATTTGTTATGAAGATTTCCTAATTTCCTCATTTACTGAAGTCTCCTCAGTAGGAAATACTTTCAGTTTTTTACTTTTATTCCAAAGGCATTTAGATATGTCACACATTTGCCATAAATTTAGAATGTTAGCACTCTTTTGCTCATTAGATCACTGTAGTAAAGCTACTGCTCACCAGGGAAAACTGCTGCTGGTATTGAAAGTGCATGTATCATAAGTAGGACTGTTAGCGCTCTAGTTCTTCTTTGGAACACTCTGGGAAGCTGCAGTAGAACACAAAGGAATCAACTGACAGTCTCTGCCCTTGTTGGATGTACATGTTTTACTGAGAATGTCAGACTTCATTCTCACATGACTGAGAAAGATAATGTGAATTTACAGAAAATAAGCTCTCAGTTTAGCTTATAGATCACCTTCCAAACCTCTGTGGGAAAAGCGTGAGAAAATATTTTTCTCTCAATCATGATATCCCAGCAGAAGGCTTTTTCGCATGGTGAAATCACCTTAGAACATACCACAATTCCTAAAATGAGTATGGTACCATCAACAAATGATTTATAATGTAACTAAAGTCTTAAAACCTTCTATTAACTGCAATGCTTTTTAATGAGGTGCTATCATGTATATTGGTCCCAAGATGGCTGCCAACACTTCTTGGAAGAAGTGCTGACAGCCAATCAGATCTCAGGATGAGATGTGTGGTTAGGCTCCACCCACATATATATATGATTTTACTTTTGATTTTCTCAGGAACTACTGAACAGATTGACACCAGACCTGCAAAAGGCACATCCCTGACCTGAGGACTACCTCTCTGCCAAATTTCAAGTAATTCTGTTCAGCCGTTCGGGCTGTACCTTGGACTAAAGGTCCCTATGGAAAATTGCATGGGGAAAACGCGTTTTGGGACCCCCCTTTTTTCTCAGCCCCCGCTTGACGAATCCCCCCGAGACTTTCAGGGTAGGAGCGGAGCGGAGCGGAGCGGAGCGCCCCACCTATTTTGAAAATTTCGCGAGGATTCGTCAACCGGCGCCAAAGTTATTCCAAATAGAATGTTGCGGATTTCCTATGGAAACACGGTCCTAACTATAACTATCTACTGGCGACCGCCAGTAGATAATATATATATATATATATATATTGACAGTCCATGTCTCTGCACTGTATGGTGATTTAAAATAAAGTCAGCTCTTGCCTTTTCCTGTTCTTCATGGTGCCGTGGATTCCTGTTGCATGGTGAAGAAGTGCTGGCGAATTTGAGAAATATATATATATATATATATATATATATATATATATATAAAGTTTCACAAGTTGCCTTTTGCAGAATGCACTCCCAACAAGTCTTTCAAAAGCGCAGGAACAACTTCAGAGAAAGACAGATAAAATAATCATTGCATGCCTTGCCTGACGCGTTTCAGAGTAAACCTCCTTCCTCAGAGGCAGCATGCCAAGCCATGTTCATTTCACGGTCACTCCAACTGAAATAACCCCTTCAATTTGAAAACCTGCCCAGGTGGGTCTTGATAGGCATCATGGGAGTAGAAATCCCTGCTAAGAATCTGCACATGTAATGCTAATAAAAGAAAAATATGCTGTTTAAAATTTTAGCCTGGTTTGTTTCCGGACCCACGAGGGTTTAATATGGACTCCAACTCCCAAGATTCTTAGCAGGGATTTCTACTCCCATGATGCCTATCAAGACCCACCTGGGCAGGTTTTCAAATTGAAGGGGTTATTTCAGTTGGAGTGACCGTGAAATGAACATGGCTTGGCATGCTGCCTCTGAGGAAGGAGGTTTACTCTGAAACGCGTCAGGCAAGGCATGCAATGATTATTTTATCTGTCTTTCTCTGAAGTTGTTCCTGCGCTTTTGAAAGACTTGTTGGGAGTGCATTCTGCAAAAGGCAACTTGTGAAACTTTATTAATACGGCCAGCCAGGTCGGGGATTGCACCATTGTAGGAATCAGTACAAGTCCTGTGGCATGCAGATGCAAAGTGCCATGTGGGAGCAACAAGTTGCGCTTTACTTTTGGGAACAATTTTGAGAGACTGCACATGTAATGCTAATAAAAGAAAAATATGCTGTTTAAAATTTTAGCCTGGTTTGTTTCCGGACCCACGAGGGTTTAATATGGACTCCAACTCCCAAGATTCTTAGCAGGGATTTCTACTCCCATGATGCCTATCAAGACCCACCTGGGCAGGTTTTCAAATTGAAGGGGTTATTTCAGTTGGAGTGACCGTGAAATGAACATGGCTTGGCATGCTGCCTCTGAGGAAGGAGGTTTACTCTGAAACGCGTCAGGCAAGGCATGCAATGATTATTTTATCTGTCTTTCTCTGAAGTTGTTCCTGCGCTTTTGAAAGACTTGTTGGGAGTGCATTCTGCAAAAGGCAACTTGTGAAACTTTATTAATACGGCCAGCCAGGTCGGGGATTGCACCATTGTAGGAATCAGTACAAGTCCTGTGGCATGCAGATGCAAAGTGCCATGTGGGAGCAACAAGTTGCGCTTTACTTTTGGGAACAATTTTGAGAGACTGCACATGTAATGCTAATAAAAGAAAAATATGCTGTTTAAAATTTTAGCCTGGTTTGTTTCCGGACCCACGAGGGTTTAATATGGACTCCAACTCCCAAGATTCTTAGCAGGGATTTCTACTCCCATGATGCCTATCAAGACCCACCTGGGCAGGTTTTCAAATTGAAGGGGTTATTTCAGTTGGAGTGACCGTGAAATGAACATGGCTTGGCATGCTGCCTCTGAGGAAGGAGGTTTACTCTGAAACGCGTCAGGCAAGGCATGCAATGATTATTTTATCTGTCTTTCTCTGAAGTTGTTCCTGCGCTTTTGAAAGACTTGTTGGGAGTGCATTCTGCAAATGGCAACTTGTGAAACTTATATATATATATATATATATATATATATATATATATATATATACTGTCTGTGAGCAAGGGCGGATGCACGAAATGCGTCAGATTGGTGATACTCGGCACTAAATAAAATAAAATAACTGTGCCTTACTTTGGATTTGCGTGGCTTCCATTCTTCGTGGATATGGATCTCTGTGGAGCTACAATTGTGGAATATATATATATATATATATATATATATATATATATATATATATATATATATATATATATATATATTGACCGTCCATGTCTCTGCACTGTATGGTGATTTAAAATAAATACTGGAAAAAAAAGTCAGCACTTGCCTGGTCCTGTTCTTCATGGTGCCGTGGATTCCTGTTGCGTGGTGAAGAAGTGGTGGCGAATTTGAGAAATACACATATATATATATATATATATATATTCACTGAAAAAAACACAGGTTTCAGGGATGTTATAGTTAGGGATTAATATTTAAACAAACCTTAGAAATTCATTGAAAAAAATACAGGTTTCAGGGACGTTATAGTTCTTATTCTTCAATACACCTTGCTGTATATAGACATTAATTACCCAGACCTGATTTTGTTCATGGTGCTGTGGTTGCCTTGCTGAGTAAAGGTGAAAGCGTTGGTGATTATGAATATATATATATATATTCACTGAAAAAACCATAGGTTTCACACACGTTATAGTTAGGAATTAGCATTTAAAAAACCTTAGAAATTCATTGAAAAAACCATAGGTTTCACACATGTTATAGTTAGCTGGACATTTTACTCGTAAAAAACCAATGAAATTGCCCCGTTATAGTTAGTTCAGCTAACTATAACTCACGCGCCCGCAATGCACTGCTGATGACGTCACATATTACATCACTCATGACATGGTCAGTGACATCACTCATGACATCACTGATGACATCTCAAATGACATCACTGATGACCTCACTGATGACATCATCCAGTGAATGTGTGTTTTTCTGAAAATTAAATATGTTTTATATATGTATATCTCAAGGTCGATGGAAGAATAAATGGGTATATAAGTGTCTAAATGGATGATTCATTTTTAAAAAATTGATTGTGTAACTGACTGATTAAGTGTATCTCTCACTTTGTGTATAAGTGGCTGCATGGGTTGGTGAGTAGCTACATGGGTGTCTATATAGGTTAGTAGTTGTTTTTTTGAGTATCAGTCTGAGTGTCTGTATGGTTCGGTGGGGGGTATTACGTAGTGCATAGGTGCATGAATGAGTGACTCACTGTTTGTATGTGTTGAAGACAGCATGTGTGCAGGACTGTATGGGTGGATGAGTGTGTGTATGGGTGTGTTAGTGAGTGAATGACTGTCCCAAAAGTGTCTTCAGGAGTAACTACATATGTTTTAAACTAGTATATGTGACTATTGGTGTATATATGTGAGTATATGTGAGAGGGAGAGATTGAAAGAGTTCCTGTATGAATAAGTATGTGTTTCTATAAGTGATTGTTTAAAAGACTAAGTATGTGTAAGTTTCCGTAGAAGTAAGTGTGGTGGTGTGTGTATAACTGTATATGCAGGTGAATGTATGTTTGATTCTTTATTAGCATGAGTGACTATGTGTGTGAGTAACTCTATGGATGAGTGGCATTATGTAACAGGATGTATAGGTGTATGAGTACATATGATGAGTGAGTACATGTATGAGTGACTGTATAGGACTGTTGGTGAATGAGTGGATGTGTATGTGGATCTTAGAATTACTGAAGAGGTTGTTGTAACTGGTATTGGTATGTCCATTGTTTTGAAAATTTTAGTCTCTATTTTTGAATGTGTGTATCAAAGCTTATATTAAGGTGAGAGGAGGTCTGCCACTCTATCACAAGGATGATGTCATCAGTGATGTCATCAGTGATGTCATTTGAGATGTCATCAGTGATGTCATGAGTGATGTCACTGACCATGTCATGAGTGATGTAATATGTGACGTCATCAGCAGTGCATTGCGGGCGCGTGAGTTATAGTTAGCTGAACTAACTATAACGGGGCAATTTCATTGGTTTTTTACGAGTAAAATGTCCAGCTAACTATAACATGTGTGAAACCTATGGTTTTTTCAATGAATTTCTAAGGTTTTTTAAATGCTAATTCCTAACTATAACGTGTGTGAAACCTATGGTTTTTTCAGTGAATTTCTAAGGTTTTTTAAATGCTAATTCCTAACTATAACGTGTGTGAAACCCATGGTTTTTTCAGTGAATTTGCAAGGTTTTTTAAATGCTAATTCCTAACTATAACGTGTGTGTAACCCATGGTTTTTTCAGTGAATTTGCAAGGTTTTTTAAATGCTAATTTTTTTTTTTATTCTTCATTTTTTTCAAACATATTTTTAATTTAATTTTCTTTCATTTTATAAAGACTATGCTTAAATTTTTAAAATCCTTAAATATTTTTTTTAATATATTTTTTAAAATAAACATGTAAAATTTATTACCAGATTTTTTTTTTTTTTTTTTTTTTTTTATAGTACGCGTACCGTAAGCTCACGGTAAGCGTACGGTTTACGCAACGTCCGTAATCTATCTACGCTGCTTGCGTATAGTTACGCACTTTGCGTAGCCGCACGTACTGCGCGTGGGACGCGTGCGCGCTTACGCCACACGCGCACGTTACGCGGAAGTGCCGGGAAATGACTGTTATGCGCATGCGCGCAAGCGCGTGTCTTTTTTACGCGCACGCGTACTTTTTGCCGTAAGCGTACCGTAAGCGTACCGTAAGCGTACGGTAGGTCATGTGATCTTGAAACACAACTTTTGATTGGTTGAAACTACTTTCAGTTCTAGAACTCTCCTACACCACACCCATTCCCCTCATTTCTGCTTGTGATCCCTTGGGAGAAGGAGCTGGTTTGTCTTTGGGATACGATGGCAGAACAGCAGAGCTCTTCTGAGAGTGAGGCTAGCACCAGCAGCACTGTCTTGAGGCAGAGATCGAGGAAACAAAAGCCTTCTTATGTTTGGGATTATTTTACTTTTCCAGAAGGCCAGCAAAAGGTGAATGCACCCTTAGTTACTTGCAAGCTGTGTCAGCGTGTACTTTCTAGAGGTAATCCTAACAGGAAGTATTCCTTTGGGAATCACACCATGAAGAGACACCTCCAGGATGTACACAGAAGGACACATGGTCATCTTTTTGGAGGTAACTCTTCAGAAAGACGAGCCAGTACATCCACAGCAGCTCAGCCTGGACCATCATCTGCAGGGCTGACTCCTTCTTCTGCAGGTCAGGTGAGCCCTTCATCTGTGGGGGGAGAATCTCCTTTTGCTGGCCCTCTGGAAATGAACCTTCGATTTCGGAAGGTTGATATTCATTGCACATTTTGTAAAGGTCTAATTTGTCATAGGGAGACCAGTGTTTCCCTAGTGAACAACAAAATAGATCAGCACATTTGTAGCTTTGAATGATTTTCCCATGCTTCCTTTCCTTTGTCCCTGCATGAACACAACGGTTCTTTTAAGAGCCAACCTTATCTTTCATCTTTTTTTTACATATGTTTTTTAAAACCTTTTTTTTTTTTTTTTTTACCGTACGCGTACGGTGCGCGTACCTTTTTTTTATTTTTAAAAAAAAACACTAAAAATCAATTATCATATTACAAGGTCCTTGAGAGACTACAATTATTATTATTGACTTACCATACTCACTCAAAAAAATATTTATTCATTTGTTTTTTTAAAAAATAGTTTTAAAAATGGTTGTAGTTTTCGAAAATTTTCTATATCGATCTGAAAAAAAAGAAAAAAGTATTAATATTTTTTTAACAATTTATAATACAGTATACATATTTACATTTTTTTCAAAAAAATATTTTTGCCTTATTTTTGCTGTTTTCAGAATATATTGCATTTCACTATAAATTACAATTCACTATAATTTTTTTTCTTTTATTTAAATGCACATGTCCAAGCTGTTTTTTCAGACCACCACCATGTGCATTCTCTGTGACTGCCTACACTCCAGCAAGGGCAACCAGCCTTAGTGATGCTGAATGTATTTGCATTACAGACTTAAACATGAAAACCCCACTGGCTTCTAAATACTGTGCATGACTATACATGGCAAGCACATGGGTGTGTGCTAAGCCTCTGCTTCTTCCCCAAAAAATTTGCTCCCCCTTTCCATCTAATGCAACTGTGAAATCACCAGAGCAAGACGCAATAAATCTCTGCCTATAATTCCTCTATGCACACAGAGTCATGTTTTCACATTAGTCCCAAAACGTAATTTCTTTGCCATTTTGAAAGCACACTTACTGCTCTTTTTTTTTCGGGCCGAGTGAAAATCACTTTTACAGACTGACACATTATGAAACCTTTTTTAAAAATTTATTTAATTGCACATGTCCAAGCTGTTTTTTTTTCAGACCACCACCATGTGCATTCTCTGTGACTGCCTACACTCCACCAAGGGCAACCAGCCTTAGTGATGCTGAATGTATTTGCATTACAGACTTAAACCTGAAAACCCCACTGGCTTCTAAATACTGTGCATGACTATACATGGCAAGCACATGGGTGTGTGCTAAGCCTCTGCTTCTTCCCCAAAAAATTCGCTCCCCCTTTCCATCTAATGCAACTGTGAAATCACCAGAGCAAGACACAATAAATCTCTGCCTATAATTCTTCTATGCACACAGAGTCATGTTTTCACATTAGTCCCAAAACGAAATTTCTTTGCCAATTTGAAAGCACACTTACTGCTCTTTTTTTTTTCGGGGCAAGTGTAAATCACTTTTACACACTGTCACATTATGAAACCACCATGTGTAACTACAACAAAAACAATTCCCATTTCTATTATTCATTTCTTAAGTTACCACATACATCCCCTCTCAAACTCTAAACTCACCTTTAAAATTAGTTAGTTGTGAAAGAAATGTGACACTCAAACAGCAGATTATCAGAGCCAGGATCTCTGTTGTGTTCACCTCTCTCCTCTCAGCAGAACCAGATAATGGCAAACTTTCCCTCTATTTTTCCACACATATACATGTAAGTTTCAAATCTCAGTGCTTCCCCCTTTTTTTCAAATGTAATCACACATTTCTATTGGTTGAAAACCAACCCTTTTCCAAAAGTACCCTGCCCCCAACTTGACTTCTGCCTAGTACCCTTCCCCCAACTTGACTTCTGCCTGCTACCATAGCAACAGCTCATGGAACACTGCTGTGTGCAGTTAGGTCAGAAGTTCGACACACAATGTTTCAATTCCACAGAGCAAGAGTGCTTGACTTTTCAAACCTTACAGCAAATCCATAGTACTGTTCTTTGGTTACACATTTTTTTGTACCAATACAAAACATGCTTCTATTAATTTTCACATACAGCCTAGTTTTTATTCTAGAATGGTATGAAACAGCCAATCAGTTCTTTTTGTTTTAAAAAAATATGTATGCCTCCATTTCCAAACTGTCTTTCTTTTCATATTGCCATTCTACTGAAAGACACCTCCTGAGTGCATCCAGTTCTCCTTTGAAGATGTTCACAGTGTGGATTGTAGGGCACAGCTATGTCTTCTGGAGTGAAAAGTTTGCAGAGAAAACAGATATGGTGAGAGACCTTGCTTTGCCAAATGTAGACATTAAATGGATTGGTCAGAGAGGGTTAAAGTGGCACCAATTGATGCCATTGGTGAAATCCTTCATTCAAATCCAACACCCTGACCTCATAATAGTGCACTGTGGTGGCAATGACCTAGGCACTTTGACTGGGGTAGGTCTGGAAATGCTTATGAAGGACACCTTTGCACAACTGTTTACACTTTTCCCTAAAACTGCCTTTGTGTTTTCCAACATATGCCAAAGGCAAAAATGGAACTGGTCCAATCATTTCTGTCCACAGATTGACAAAGCAAGAAAGCACGTCAACAAATCTGTTTCTGCTTTCCTCCGTGACTATGGTATGGGTGCCATTTACCACAACAACTTGCGTTATGACATGCAAGACATTTATAGAGGAGATGGTGTGCACTTCAATGATGAAGGGAACAGAGTCTTCCTCTTGAACCTTAGACTCTGCATCGGTACTTACTTGTAGGTACCACTAAAAAAATGACTTCATAAACACAACAGCTCTTTTTAGAGCTCCCTAATTTCTAAACTCTTAAATCTGCTTTTCATTTATCTATTTTTATTTTTTTACCGTACGCTTACCGTAAGCTTACCGTACGCGTACCCCGTGATTTTTTTTAAAATCAATAAATGTTTTTTTTGTACTTTTCTGTCCTTCTTTGACCCCCTTACAAATGTTAGGGGGTCTGTAACTCTCCTCATTGCCCCCTTTCCTTGTTTTCACTCTTTTTTTTCAGAGTGAAATACACAAAATGGCGGCCGCCGCTTCCTGGTTTCGGCCGATTCGAATGTTTACTAAGATCTAACAGCCAATCAGAATCGCGCTCGCGCACGCCGCCGTACGCTTACCGTAAGCGTACGGTAAGCGTACCGTAAGCGGGCTCAGATATATATATTGATTTAAAGGCTATTTTCTCAGAATCTACTGAACAGATTTACACCAAACCTACAAAAGGCACTTCCTTGACCTAGGGACTACCTCTCTGCCAAATTTTGAGTAATTCTGTTCAGCCGTTCGGGCTGTAGCTCGTTCTAAAGGTCCTATGGAAAAATGCATGGGAAAAACGCGTTTTGGGACCCCCCTTTTATCTCAGCCCCCGCTTGACGGATCCCCCCGAGACTTTCAGGGTAGGAGCGGAGCGTAGCGCCCCACCTATTTTGAGAAATTCGCGAGGATTCGTCGACCGGCGCCAAAGTTATTCAAAATAGAATGTTGAGGTTTTCCTATGGAAACGTGGTCCTAACTATAACTACCTACTGGCGACCGCCACTGGCGGTCGCCAGTAGGTAGTTATAGTTAGGATATATGGTGCCAATCTGTTCAGTAGTTCCTGAGAAAATCAAAAGTAAAATCACATATATATCTGGGCGGAGCCTAACCACACATCTCACCGTGAGATCTGATTGGCTGTCAGCACTTCATCCAAGAAGTGTTGGCAGCCATCTTGGGACCAATATACATGATAGCACCTCATTAAAAAGCATTGCAGTTAATTGAAGGTTTTAAGACTTTAGTTACATTATAAATCATTTGTTGATGGTACCATACTCATTTTAGGAATTGTGGTGTGTTCTATGGTGATTTTACCACGTGAAAAAGCCTTCTGCTGTGATATCATGAATCATGTTTGAGAGAAAACTATTTTCTCATGCTTTTCCCACAGAGGTTTGGAAGGTGATCTATAAGCTAAACTGAGAGCATATTTTCTGTAAATTCACATTATCTTTCTCAGTCATGTGAGAATGAAGTATTACATTCTCAGTAAAACATGTACATCCAACAAGGGCAGAGACTGTCAGTTGATTCCTTTGTGTTCTACTGCAGCTTCCCAGAGTGTTCTAAAGAACAACTAGAGCGCTAACAGTCCTACTTATGACAAACGTATGGCACACTTGAAGCCATCTTGGTTGGAATAAAGTGGTAACTCTTAAAAAATTTAATTTAAAAAGGAACAAAACGAGGGCGTTCATTTTGCCATAGAAAGTATGATTAGTGCTGCAGAAAGAAAAATTAAGGCACATTTTGAGTGACTTCTCAAATCCTCTTCATTAAAAAATTCTGACATGCAGACTGAAACATGCACTTTCAATACCAGCAGCAGACTTCCCTGGTGAGCAGTAGCTTTACTACAGTGATCTAATAAGCAACTAGAGTGCTAACATTCTGAATTTATAGCAAATGTGTGACACATCTGAATGCCTTCTTTATGGAATCAAAGTAAAAAACTGAAAGTATTTCCTACTGAGGAGACGGTAGTAAATGAGGAAATTAGGAAACATCATAACAAATAAGTCTCCCAAAATGGCCACCAGAGACAAAAGAGCCCAAATATCACCCAGATGTAGCCCAAGTTAGCCCAATGACAGAATGTCCCAGAGTGTTCTAACGAACATCTAGAGCGCTAACAGTCTTACTTATGACAAAAGTATGGCACACCTGAAGCCATCTTGATTGGAATAAAGTGGTAACACTTAAAACATTTAATTTACAAAGGAACAAAATGAGGGGCTTCATTTTGCCATAGAAGTTATGATTGGTGCTGCAGAAAGAAAAATTACGGCACATTTTGACATCTCAAACCCTCTTCTATTTCATAAAAAAATTCTGACAAGCAGACTGAAACATGCACTTTGAATACCAGAAGCAGACTTCCCTGGTGAGCAGTAGCTTTACTACAGTGATCTAATGAGCAATTAGAGTGCTAACATTCTGAATTTATGGCAAATGTGTGACACATCTGAATGCCTTCTTGATGAAACCAAAGTAAAAAACTGAAAGTATTTCCTACTGAGGAGACTGCAGGAAATTAGGAAACTTCATAACAAATAAATCTCCCAAGATGGCCACCAAAGACAAAAGAGCCTAAATGTAGCCCAAATATCACCCAGATGTAGCCCAAATATAGCCCAATGACAGAATGTCCCAGAGTGTTCTAGCGAATAACTAGAGCGCTAACAGTCTTACTTATGACAAAAGAATGGCACACCTGAAGCCATCTTGGTTGGAATAAAGTGGTAACACTTAAAACATTTAATTTACAAAGGAACAAAATGAGGGGGTTCATTTTACCATAGAAATTATGATTAGTTCTGCAGAAAGAAAAATTAGGGCACATTTTGACTTCTCAAATCCTCTTCTATTTCATAAAAAAATTCTGACATGCAGACTGAAACATGCACTTTGAATACCAGCAGCAGACTTCCCTGGTGAGCAGTAGTCTTACTACAGTGATCTAATGAGCAACTAGAGTGCTAACATTCAGAATTTATGGCAAATGTGTGACACATCTGAATGCCTTCTTGATGGAACCAAAATAAAAAACTGAAAGTATTCCCACTGAGGAGACTGCAGTAAATAAGGAAATTAGGAAACTTCATAACAAATAAGTCTCCCAAGATGGCCACCAGAGACAAAAGAGCCCAAATGTAGCCCAAATATCACCCAGATGTAGCCCAAGTATAGCCCAATGACAGAATGTCCCAGAGTGTTCTTAAGAACAACTAGAGCGCTTACTGTCTTACTTATGACAAAAGTATGGCACACCTGAAGCCATCTTGATTGGAATTAACTGGTAACACTTAAAACATTTAATTTAAAAAGGAACACAATGAGGGGGTTTATTTTGCCATAGAAATTATGATTAGTGCTGAAGAAAGAAAAATTAGGGCACATTTTGAGTGACTTCTCAAATCCTCTTCTATTTCATTAAAAAAATTCTGATATACAGACTGAAACATGCACTTTTAATACCAGCAGCAGACTTCCGTGGTGAGCAGTAGCTTTACTACAGTGATCTAATGAGCAACTAGAGTGCTAACGTTCAGAATTTATGGCAAATGTGTGACATATCTGAATACCTTCTTGATGGAATCAAAGTAAAAAACTGAAAGCATTTCCTACTGAGGAGACTGCAGTAAATGGGGAAATTAGGAAACTTCATAACAAATAAATCTCCCAAGATGGCCACCAGAGACAAAAGAGCCCAAATGCAGCACAAATATCACCCAGATGTAGCCCACATGTAGCCCAATGACAGAAGTGTGCAAAACACTTATTTTTTGTGTATTTGCAGTTTTATATAGTGCAGACTTGTCAGGTATTGGAGTGCTTTACATGAGCATTGGTTACATCACACAAGATCAAATTCATTTTGGTTGTACACATGGGGAGATTAAATGATTTGACCAGAATCACAGAATGTTGAGCTGAAGCAGAAACTCCAACCTGGTTCCCCAGTTGCAAAGTCTGCAGCTCTGGAAGTAACACCACATCCTCTCCCCTGGGTGTAACATTTAATCAAGTGGTCAACTGGATAAAAAAACATAAAGATTACAAATAATTTGAAAGTTCTTTGTCGCTATTTGAAAACTCAGAAAATATGTCCTCATTTTAGTTTTTTGGAGCACTAACCATAATTTTGATGCAAATAAGACCCTCTCATATATGTAATTTCTAAAGGAAATACTCTAGGTATTACAGTTTTGATTACATCAAGATGACGTCAGGCGTTCCACACTTTTGTAATAAATATAGAATGTTAGCAATCTAATTGTTCATTGGGATACTGTTGAGAGGCAGAGGCCAGGGGCACGGACTCTGAAAAATGAAGACAGGTAGGAGAGTGCAGAGGCAACAATTTGACCACACTGGGCAGGCAGGAAGGGCAGTGGCAGCACAACAGACTATGGAGAGCAGTGGAAAGGGGGCAGGGGCAACAAACCAACAATACAGGACTGGCAAGAGAGGCTGTGGCAATATAATAGACCATTGTGGGCAGAAGGAAGAGGCAGTGGTAGTACAACCATACATGCCAACAGACCCATTTCAGCCAGGAAACGTCCAATGTTTTTAAGCTCAAATGGGCTTTATTTGATCTGTCGCCTGTCTAAGATCTCCTCTTTTTCAATGTAACTCAAAGGGGAAAATCAATACCCCAGTTTAAAGATAAAGAAAGAGGCAAGAGAGGTGCTGAAAGAGGGAAGAGGGGGTGCAGAAAGAGGCAAGAGGTGTGCAGAAAGAAGCAATAGAGGTGCAGAAAGAAGCAAGAAAAGTGCAGAAAGAAGCAACAGAGGTGCAGAAAGAGGCAAGAGAAGTGCAGAAAGTGGAAGAGAGTTACCGAAACAGGCAAATGAGGTAAAGAAAGAGGAGAGCTGAAAGAGGGAAGTGCGGTGCAGAAAGAAGCAACAGAGGTACAGAAAGAAGCAACAGAGGTGCAGAAAGAGGCAGAAGGGGTACTGAAAGAAATAAGAGAGGTGCAGAAAGAAGCAAGGGGAGTGCAGAAAGAACAAGCGAGGTGCTGAAACAGGCATGAGATGTGCAGAAAGAGGCAAGAGAGGTGCAGAAGAGGCAATAGAGGTGCAGAAAGAGGGAAGAGGGATGCAGAAAGAGGCAAGAGGGGTGCAAAAAGAAGCAACAGAGGTGCAGAAAAATATGCAAGAGAGGTGAAGAAGACAGAAGCAAGAGAGGTGCAGAAAGAGGGGAGGTACAGAAAGCAGAAGAGATGTGCAGAAAAAGGAAAGAGAAGTGCAGAAAGAGAAAGAAAGATGCAGAAAGAAGCTAGAGAAATGCAGAAAGAGGCAAGAGAGGCACAGAAAGAAGCAAGAGGGGTTTGTGCACCATTAGTACCAATTTAACACCCACATTTAGCAATAAGTAACAGGTGACCATTCCAGCTTTGCACAGGGCTTTCAACCGCGCTTTAACACTTGTTGTTGCATTTGTGGCAACTTTATAGCTAGAAACAAGGCTTTTTTTGTTTAAATCTACAGAATATGTGGCAGATGATGGATTATGTGGCAAATGCAGAAAATATATAATTATGCAAAAGTTGCTGTGGTCGAACAGTTGCATAATTCCAGTTTAGCTTCTATGGAAACGAGGAAGACTAAACCTGAGGTTACCACTCCACAAAACAGACTACAACACCACATAAGTACTCTCCATAACACATAATCCCACTCTACATACTTCATATACACTAAATACCACATACTTTCTATCCACATAATTTCACTACACAACTTACCACATAACTCCACTACACACAACGTACATCCACTCCACTCCAAAAAACATTAGTAAAAAACTTTTACATTTACAACGCCAATAGCCCTAACTTTCGCAGATGCGAAACCTATTACATTGCAAATGCTTCTTTAACTAGTAGTCGCATGTGCAGAGAGGTGGAGAAAGGGGGGTGAGCCTCCGACTAGAGCTCAGTTGTTCCGCTGCACAGAACTTACAGGAGGTACCAGGAGGGCTTCTTGGCCCCCCAAAGTCCCTCAGGAGTAAAGTGGACTTCATTCCCCAACCAGTAGTTTTCCAGGAGGCGCATTTGCAGAGTGGTGGAGAAAGGGGGGCGTGGCCTCCAAAGATCTCTTAGCAATCCTACTGTGTGGGACTTACTGGAGGTAACAGGAGGGGTAGATGGCCCCCAAGGACATCCTTAGGTGCCACCTACCCCTCCATTACCTCTAGTAAGTCCCACACAGCAGGATTGGTAAGTTCTCATAGCAGGCCATGACCCCTTTGCCCACCATTCTGCAAACGTGCTTCCTGGTGTGCTCTTGGATGGGGATTAAAGGCCTCTTTACTGTTGGGGGTCCTTAGGGGCCAACTAGCCTACCTGTTACCTCCAGTAAGCCCCACACAGTGGGATTGCTGAGAGGTGGACACAGGCCACACCCCCTTTCTCCACCACTCTGCAAACGCACCTCCTGGTGCGCTCTTGGTTGGGAGATGAAGTCCCCTTGCCTCCTGAGGGACCCTGGGGGCCAACTAGCCTACCTGTTACCTCCAGTAAGCCCCACACATCTGGACTGCTGAGAGTGGTCAGAGGCCACACCCCCTTTTTACACTACTCTGCAAACGCGCCTCCTGGTGCACTGCTGCTTGGGGGATAAAGTCCACTTTAGTCCTGAAGTCCTCAGGACACTAGGGGACCTCATCGCCCCACCATCAGTAGGCCAAGAGGCGCATTTGCAGAGTGGTGTAAAAAGGGGCGTGACCTCAGACCACCTCTCAGCAATCCCACTGTGTGGGACTTATTGGAGGTACCTGGTGGGCTAGTTGGCCCCTAAGCATCCTTAGGATTCAAGGGGACATAATCCCCCAACCCAGAATGGTGCAGGAGTTGCCGGTTTCTTTTTTCTTTATTTTAGGAAGGGGGCCTGAGCCCTTTTAAAAATAAATAAAATTAAATTGAAAAGGAAGCAGGTGCAAGTCCCCCTCCTGAGGCTGATTACGGCCCCGGGGACCCCATTTACGGGGGCTAGGCCTTTTGTTTTTTTTTTGTTATTTTTAAAGGAGAGGGCGGCCCTCCTCCTGAGGCCATTTTCGGCCCTTGTGACCCCATCTCCCGGGGCCAGGACATTTTTTAATTTATATTATTATTTAAAGGAGGGGGCCGCCCGGCCCCCTCCCCAGGCCAATTTTGGCCCCGGAGACCCCATTCCTCAGGGCCCGACCATATTTTTTTTTATTAAAAAAGGGAGGGGCCATGTGGCCCCCCTCCAAGGCTATTTTGGGCCCTGGGGTATGGCCTCACTGTTGGGTACCGCGGGGGGAGCCCTAATGCCCCCACAATTGTAGCCGGCTCACCGCCTCCTGCGGGAGCCAGCATTGCTTTGCCCAAAAGCAATTCTGCTTTGCTTCATGGAAGCAACACCAGGTTTCCTGCTCTCGCTTCCATGAAGCAAAGCAGTGTTTGCTATGGCACGGCGGGAGCAGTGCTCCTGTCCTGTCACAGCAAACTGCAATGTCCTGGGGATGGGCACCATGGGACATTGCTGGCACTGGCCATTGGGGTAGTGGTCCCCAGGGTCAAGGAGGGGTGCGCGTGGCCCCCCTCCAACATATGTTTTAGGCCCCGGGAGGTGGTGGTCCACAACAGACCCCCATACACAATGCCCCAGGGAGGCAGTGTGGGGGCGGGAGCTCCCCACACCTTTTAAATTTTCAAAAAATCCCTGGGGAGGTGGGGATCCACGGGGCTTGGGGGGCCCTGCGAGGCCCCCCCACAGATATTAAAACAATGCCTCGGGGAGGTGGAAGACCCCGGGGCAGCATGGGGGGCAGGAACCTCCACACACATTTTTAATAATAAGCCCTGGGGAGGTAGTGGACCCTGGGGCTGTGGGGGGGCCTCCTGCCCCCGCACATTATTAATAAAGCCCCAGGGAGGTGGTGGTCCCCGGGGCTGCGGGGGCCCCATGGGCCCCCAAATAATAATTAAATATTGCCCCCAGGACCTGGCCCATCCGGGGGCTTCAAGAAAACAAAGTGTGGGAGACTGCACTTCGTTTTTTTTTCATTTTCGGCCGGATTCGTGGACCCTTCGCAAAATCATGATGAGTTTTCCCCAAAAAATTTTGGGGGGGGGCCCTCGGGGTCAAGGCTTCTCAGGGGGTCTCGGCACCCCTCAGCAGCCCTGACCCTGCACCCTTCTTGAGACTTGGTTCAACCGAGTCACAAGATGGCTGCCAACATTTCCTAGTTTGAATTGTTGGCAGCCAATCACAAGTCAGCTCGTGCTCCAGAGGGTTCGCGGAACCACCGCGGTCACCAGATACTAATATTTTGTTATGTATGAATTTTTTTTCTCGGCCCCAGCTTGACGAATCACCCCGAAACTTTCAAGACAGGACTTGACCTGAGCTGGGAATTAGTTTTAAGAATTTTGCGAAGATTTGTCAAACGGCGCCAAAGATATTGGCAAAAGAAAAACACTTTTCCTATGGAAACTAGGTCCTAACTATAACTACCTACTGGCAACCGCCAGTAGGTAATATATATCAAATATATAGCCAAAGAGAAAATAAAGAGTTTTTTATTCACACCCTCAAAAATGTCAAAACAATAACAAAGCAATAAACATGCAAAACCTATGCACACTTTCAAAACAAAGATAAACTAACTGTCACTGCTGATGTGCTGGGAGAAGGGCTACTCCTTTATCTGTCATTATTCTACACAATGTATTAAATTCCATTAGACTCTATAATTTCTTGTTACACTTATGACTTTCATTTCTATCCTAACAACTGTCATGTCTATTTCTCTTTTTCTACTTTCTCTGACTCTCTCCATGATTATATGATGCCTGGCTTACCTACTCTAGAAAATCGAATAGTTCTGAACTTTTTAAAAAACGTATTCCAAAGAAAAGTGAGATACTCTTTTTACCGGTGTTATTCACTATAACTTCTCCACTACTATCCCATGTTCCTGTTCTACTAGAACCTTGTTGATTTTTTGACTTGCCCTTGACTATTTCACAGCAGCGTTCTGTTCTCAAGTCCTGTCATATGCACATTTAGCGCGTCCAGAAAATTCAACCTTTTTAGGTCATGCATAAATAGTGCTTGCGCTGCTAGGTGATCTGTTGTCTGTACTTTGTGGGGTCTGACTCCTCATGGGTGCATGTTGTTACAAATGTTGTTTGAAAAAGACATGGGACATGTTGGAAGTAAAGATAGAGTTATTGGAAATCACATCCCGCATTACTCAATTTTCTGAAAGATTCTCGATTCTATTAACTACCAGCAGGGTACACATTGTTTTTGACTAAGCTGACATTTTTGGCTGCATTCATAAGGGACGAAATTTGTAGTGGTGGCCTCGGGCATATTATCTATTTTTGTAAGCGAAAAATTAAAACTGGCCCCAAACAACAAATATTCACATGGTGATAATCACAAGGCGATAATTATCTGAGAAGACATAGCAGAGCAGGAGATGAAAAAAGCAGCGGCAGAATGGATAGTGGCAAAAAATGAAACCCCCAATGCCACCACTCTCATTGTCACTCCCCACACCACATGACATGCCAGTATGTTAGAAATGGGATCTCTAGTTGGCTAAGGCTTGCGCCAAAGCCAGGCAGAGACCACCACTCAGGTCAGGGCAAGGGAGTTACACACTGATGAGAACCCCTGCTCACCCCCTTGAAAGCTTGGCATGAGCAGTCAGGCGTATCCCAGAGGCAATGTGTAAAGCTTATGCGCAATACGCACACTGCAACAACATAACAGGCACACCACAAAAGGAACTCCACACAAGTTTACATCAAAAATAGCCTTTGTATTCTCATAACACATTAGAATAGTAATCTACAAGGGATAATATACACATGACAGGGCCACGTGGACCACTGTCAGAACCATCACTTAGTGAACATAGTAAATGTAGAACATATCATAAGCGTAGAACACAATCAGTAACTACTGGCAAACGCTGTACTCAGCATTATCCTGCAACATAAACCATATTATGCACAGTATCACATTTAGGCGTGAAATACCTTGTGTGACAACCTCACCAGTATAAACACATTATGCAATCATCTCATAGGTCTAAACACATTAGACAATAACCTCACAAGCATAGATATATTATGCAATCATCTCCTAAACAGAACTCTTAGATTAGGGAATAACCTCCTAAACATAAATCATAGAATGCAAATTACCTCATAAACATAAACCACATTAGAGGCATCAATCCCGGTGCATAACTCTCAGGGCATGAATCACATTTCCTAGCACCACATAAATCACCTAAGGGCCTGGCGCCCTACAAGCCTAACAGTCTCCCTGGCCAACTGGCCTTCTCAACAGGGGGCTCAAATGCCCTATGTCCAAAGTGTCAGGGCGGCTGCCAGTGCAGCAATATCCAAAGGCGCGCAATTGCGCTGGGGCACAGGAGAGTACCTCACTCCTGTCTCACTCAAAAATGCCCCCAAAGAACTGTGGGCCTAAACTTTGCAGCTGACGCTACTTGCGGTGCAGCTGTGATCATCGTGGTAGGCATGGCACTCACTGTGCCTTCTGGGTCCCCACTGGGGCTCTCTCAACCAATATGCGCCATCATGGCAGCTGCCCACACTGGTGCGGTGCAGCTGGGAACAAAATTTAGCCCTGGCACCACTGTGCCTCCTCTGTCCCACTCTGGGACTCTACAACCAAAAATGACCCCAAGTTGCAGCTGCTCACTACGGCGGGGCAGCTGTACAGAAACAGAGAGCACGGGCCCCTCTGGGCCCTTGCAACACAAAGATGCCCCCTCGTTGGAGTGGCCCGCAACGCCTGGTCCGCTCATGGAAATTAGGTACTGGCACTCACGCCCCCATGAGGACCTTGTAAACTAACTGGCCCCACTCGTAGGAGCGGCCCGCAACGGCAGGACTGTTCATGGAAATTAGGAATTGGCACTGGCCTCGATCGGCCCAAACACGGTAGAGGTCCTCACTCACTGGGGCTCGGGGCAGGACTCCTCCGATCTCCTCTCAGGCCTCAGGACCGGCACTCCGCTCTTCTCCCCCGCTGAGGAGGCTGAATCCTCCTCTCTTCGCCTGGTCCCTCCTTACTTCACCCGGGCCCCCTCCTGGGACCGGGACTTTGCCTCTGGGCTTGTGGAGGTGGGGTAGGCTCCCGTCCTCCTTTAGGCATGCAGCCAAGCTTCTGGACGCACTTCCTTTGTCAGGCCCCGCCCACAGTCAGGCGCGGATGCCTGACTTCCTATTTTCCGCGTTCTCGGTGATTCGGGCCGCTCGGTAACTTCTCTCTCGGCAACCGCAGGGTGGGCACCCGCTGTCACAGGGGTATAAGCGGGGTGGGCACCCACGTTCAACAAAGCACGTAAGTGGGGTGGGCACCCGCCAACGACTCCACTCACGGCATCAAAGAGGGGTGGGCACCCGTGAGCAGGCAAAACGCGGGGTGGGCACCCGCCGTTTCCGCATCACAGGGGAATCCCTCTGCCGGGATTCCCTCTCAAAGTGGGCTGCAGCGCTGCGCTGAACTGCGCAGTCCAGTCTCTCAAGTTCCTCATGGGAAAATTAAAATAAAGCACTCACAGAGCGCTAGACGCAAAGTCCTGCAGGTCCTGTAACATCAAAAGCAAAGTAAAAGGGGCCCAAACAGAAAATTCTCCCAGGTTCAAGGGGCATAGCTGGGCCCAGGGAGGTAGCCCACAAGGGCGGTTCCTCCTGGGCCCCAGCAGCAGCAAGCCCCCAAGTTAGAACAGCACACCATCACAGAACTGAACAACCTCATGGGGTCACAGCCCCTATACTTATACCACAAAATCTCTTTGTCTGTAGTGCAGGGCATGGGGGAACCAGATGCAACTGGTTCAGGGGGGATTTGGAGCACTTTGTTTCCCAAGCTCCTCTTCCCCCTAGTCAGGTTTCAGGTGGGAGCTCATCATCAGACACACCACAGGGGGGTGGATCCAGCATTCACTAGGACAGGAACCATCCTATTCAGTCAGGGGATTACCCCTCCCACTACTCCCAGCACAGAGGTCCCATTCACCCTAGCGCTGACTCACCCTGCCCCTCCTGGAGCCACACGCACCTCCCAGCCCCTGTCACTCACAAGCCAGACATGCAATTCACATCAGGCAGGCAGACACATAGCACACAGAAATGCCAACTTCTAACAGTGGCATTTCTCCCATAGTCATAATAAATCTGAGCACACCATTGCGCAGCATTTATTATTACAATTCCACACATACTAAACTTGACCACCCTGCTCCTCCCATACCATGAATTACCACTGACACACACTGATCAGGGAATTACCAATGCATTCCTATGGGAGGACAGGCCAACCTCACCACACGTACACAGAGAGCGCACGCACTTTACACTGGACCACTGTGCTAAAGTGCCCAGAGGCCTAAAACCATCAACACCATGTCAGAAAAAAGGCAAAAAGTTTAGGGATGAACCTGCCAAAAAGGGCCAAGTCCAACACAGTGCCTCTGAAAAAAGTTGGGTTTGGGCTGAGTGTTTCATGTCAAGCATGGAATGACACACGACTGACTCTGTTCCAGCCCCAATGTCCTGTGAGGTCCAAAGTGTTTGGAATCTCAACTTGCACCGTTTACACCAAGGGATTCTATTTCACTCTAGTGACCCAATTCAGTTGTCCACATGTTCTATCAGTGTGCTACGCATACAGTTTTGTAAATCACTGAAATATCACTTAGGTCACTTCAGAGCACTATGATCCAACATTCATGTACTCGTCTAAGCTGGCTTTGTTTTGAAATTACTCATATGAAAGGTGTTTGGATAATGTGACATGGCAAGATGGGAAAGAGGAAAAATGAGAAACCAGCTAAACGCTGCCATCTCATTGCGGAGCCCAGACTTTTCCGGATCCAACCACAGCCCATTATCTTACCACGCTGGGTGTACATATGGTCACTTTACTATGCATGCATACATACACTAGGCCATTTTGGTGTGTGTGCACCGAGTCTAATTGCTCTGGGTGTGTGTGCGCACACAAGGAATTCCTACTTTGTGCATGTGTGCAGTCATTGCTGTACTCTCACCCTGTGCTTGCACATGAAGGATCCTACTTTGAGTTCTGTAAATGGCCCTGTCCACACACACGTCCACAGAAGACTGCCTTGCTGTGCATTAAATGATTTTAATGTGCTCACTTTTAAGGCTAGCAGCAAAAGAGGTACAGTTACTGCCAGCCTTGCTTCTCGTAAGCACCGACTATAAGTACAAAGTGCATGTTTACGCACCACTTGCAGATTTTCAAAA
The DNA here is from genome assembly GCF_964204655.1 of Triturus cristatus. Taxonomy (NCBI): domain Eukaryota; kingdom Metazoa; phylum Chordata; class Amphibia; order Caudata; family Salamandridae; genus Triturus; species Triturus cristatus. Next base: position 888,998,411 of record NC_140594.1, read on the forward strand.
CACATAAATAAAATGCATTGTCATTTACAATGCCAATAGCTCAAACTCTCCCAAAGGCGAAAACTATTGCATAGCAAATGCTTGTTTATGTATGTTGGCTAACCCAGGGTTTTGTCATGCTCAGTAAAGGCTATACACTTGCAGAACTCATTGAAATTAATTGTTATGTGTTTTTATCTATATATTGAAAATAATCAAATAAAGTTATTGATTAGTCAGGAAAAAATCCTGTAAGCAGTAAAAATCATTTAATCACCACATCTACAATAAAAGGAGTACAAACAGGTTTATTGCATATGCCAGACTAATACAACAGGGAGAGTGACCATGCTTTAAGAAAAGCACAAGTCAGTCTCAAATTACACACGCTGCGAGTCTAGTCTTATAATACTAATTTTGGCAAACATCCATACTATTAATATAATGTGACCAATAGAAAAAGCTTCCTGCTTTTCCGTTATGTCCCACCCAGATTACATACATTTCCTTCAAGCGCAGGTTTTTCCTGTGTTCGTGACTTTTAAAAGTCACGCCACACTTCCAGACTACAATTGGAACATTCCTGCTGCTCCGAATTTCCTGTTACATATTTAAGTCAGAAAGTTTCTCAGCAAACATACAATGAGAAGAAAAAACACTTAAGTTAGACCGCATTTAGACCTTTTTTTGAAAGTAGGCTGTAGGTTATTACCAGATAAAATAGGCAACTTAAACATGCACTTTTAACCACACCTTTAAACTGCATTATACTGTTTTCCTTTCTTTACATGATAATATTTCACAGTTTGTGGGCAAGTGATAGGTAGAACAGAATAATGAACAGAATAATTAGGGCCTAAATCAAAATTAGGGTTTTGATTCCTTTCAGATTGATTGAACCACTTTTTATTTGCATACGTTTGCCTAACATTTCCATAGATTAAGCTTTCTTGATTTCATGTTATGTTATTTATTAATCTGATTATGTATCTGCCTCTCGAGGGCTGAGGACTTTGCTAAATAATGAAGTAATGAGATAACATATATTTTGAATCAATTGACATATTTAAAGGATCTTTAGTTATTTAATTTCTATTTGTAGATGAATTAATGTTTGGTGAAAGGGTTATTCACTGCTATGAATGTACAGTTTTTCCTTCCATTGTGGAGTAGTTGCGTTTAGTTGGTCTTCCTAAGCCAATCAGAAAAGGGCAGGTGGAAGAGCAGTCCTCGCTGGAGAATAAAGCAGTTTTATCAGCTTGCTGGAGATTCCTGGTGGTTGCAGAAATACGACCCGTGGGGAAGGCTGACTTGACAGGTTGCTGTGACAGAGTGTTTGCGAAAATCATGTAATAACAGGAGCTTGGGGACTGAAATAATTGCCCTAGAAGCGAAAGCCTTAACACGAAGAAAGAAGGGCTCGACCTGCAAGGTGATTGAGAACAGGCCTCAGGTTAAACTGAGTCAGGAGTGTATGATCTGTGGAGAATAACAAGATACAAGCGAGTGATGCAAGAGAAGGAAATGGAAGCTGATGCTGCTTTTATTGATAATATGAATATTTTAGTTATGCTTGTTATGTATACTTTTGCAGAATATTTTATATATCTTTTACCTGCTATTCCTCTTTAACTCATTTTAGGATATGCATATAAAACTAGCACCATTCCCTGAAAAGCGCAGATCACAATGATCTCTTTCTTTCTTTTTCTCTTCCTTTTCTTTCCCTACTGCTATAAAAATACTGTATTTATCCTGTAATACTTTCTAAATATATGGCTGATGTTTTGGGGAATTTACAACATTCATTTACTTTTACTTCAGTATTATATTTCCTACAGGTGAAATTTCTATTAAATTAATTAATGGGAAACTGATACTGCAGATTGTGTTTTTTTTTATCCATATAAAACACCTCACACTGAAAAAAAAAGCTGATGCTGAGACAGGTGAGGGGGATTTGAGAGTAAACACTTATATTGAATAATCAAGGGTATACAATGCTTTATGGGAAACCACATCAATATACACAATCACTTTCACCACCACAAAGTTACCTTTAAATGAGAACATTGTAGATCAGACCAAGCTTGCATCTTTGAATGCAGGCACATGATTTTATCCAACCAGCTGATTTGCTGGTAAATCAAGTTGCATAGTAAATTATTTTGCTTTACGTTTTGCTTTGCGCTGCCCAACCCGAGTGCTTGGTGTTAGGGCCTCAATACAAGTGCCCTAGTGTCCTCTGCGTTTATTAATGCAAGCCTGTAGTAGGGAATAATGAAGTTTCAGACTTAGAGGGCTACATAAAATATGCCAAAAAGGAAGAGTTCCTTGCTATCTTTTTTCAGAATTTATGCAGCACTCTAAGCCTGACAGTGTATGTGTTTTGTAAATACTGGGTGCTCCCTTGTATCTGGACAAAGCAGTACCACTCTGAAGAACTCATAACTAGATCGAAACACGTGTCAAGGGTTGCTTTTATTCATTCCATGGTGGCTTGGATGATATTTTATCAATCCAAAGCTATACAGTGCCTGGAGTGGTAAAAGGATTATGTAAATTTTCAGCTCAGCAAGGATGGCAATAGCTGATCCAATGCTTAAAGACTTTGCTGTAAAAATGGCAAAAGATGTTGTCACTTTCTAGCTCAGCATGGATGGCACTGTGCTAATTATATGCCTAAAAGCAGACACTTGTCAAAGAAATACCCTTTCAGGCAAAGAGTGACGAATAAATTATGCAAAAAAGAAGCAGAGAACTCTGGGTAGTTCTCAAGTTTAGGTGGAAAGCAGCTCCTGTATGGAGCACTCTCAACACCAGCAAAACTCTAGATCTGCTCACCTCAAATGTCTGTTTTTCTATCAAAATCTTTAAGCATAGGATTAGCACAGTGCCATCCACGCCGAGATAGAAAAGGACAAAGTCTTTTGCCATTTGTACAGCAAAGTCTTTAAGCATAGGACTAGCACAGTGCTGCCCTTGCCGAGCTGTAAAATGACAAAAGCCAATTACCACTCCAGGCACAGTATTACAGCTTTGAATTGGTAAAATACCAATCAAGCCAACCTGAAATGAGTAAAAGCAACCCCTGACACAGTGTTTCGCTCTAATTAGAGCTCTTCAGAGAGGTATAGCTTTGTCCAGACACAAGGGAGCACCCAGTATAAGTCAAAGAAATACCCTTTCAGGCAAAGAGTGACGAATAAATTATGCAAAAAAGAAGCAGAGAACTCTGGGTAGTTCTCAAGTTTAGGTGGAAAGCAGCTCCTGTATGGAGCACTCTCAACACCAGCGACACTCTAGATCTGCTCACCTCAAATGTCTGTTTTTCTATCAAAATCTTTAAGCATAGGATTAGCACAGTGCCATCCACGCCGAGATAGAAAAGGACAAAGTCTTTTGCCATTTGTACAGCAAAGTCTTTAAGCATAGGACTAGCACAGTGCTGCCCTTGCCGAGCTGTAAAATGACAAAAGCCAATTACCACTCCAGGCACAGTATTACAGCTTTGAATTGGTAAAATACCAATCAAGCCAACCTGAAATGAGTAAAAGCAACCCCTGACACAGTGTTTCGCTCTAATTAGAGCTCTTCAGAGAGGTATAGCTTTGTCCAGACACAAGGGAGCACCCAGTATAAGTCAAAGAAATACCCTTTCAGGCAAAGAGTGACAAATAAATTATGCAAAAAAGAAGCAGAGAACTCTGGGTAGTTCTCAAGTTTAGGTGGAAAGCAGCTCCTGTATGGAGCACTCTCAACACCAGCGACACTCTAGATCTGCTCACCTCAAATGTCTGTTTTTCTATCAAAATCTTTAAGCATAGGATTAGCACAGTGCCATCCACGCCGAGATAGAAAAGGACAAAGTCTTTTGCCATTTGTACAGCAAAGTCTTTAAGCATAGGACTAGCACAGTGCTGCCCTTGCCGAGCTGTAAAATGAGAAAAGCCAATTACCACTCCAGGCACAGTATTACAGCTTTGAATTGGTAAAATACCAATCAAGCCAACCTGAAATGAGTAAAAGCAACCCCTGACACAGTGTTTCGCTCTAATTAGAGCTCTTCAGAGAGGTATAGCTTTGTCCAGACACAAGGGAGCACCCAGTATAAGTCAAAGAAATACCCTTTCAGGCAAAGAGTGACGAATAAATTATGCAAAAAAGAAGCAGAGAACTCTGGGTAGTTCTCAAGTTTAAGTGGAAAGCAGCTCCTGTATGGAGCACTCTCAACACCAGCGACACTCTAGATCTGCTCACCTCAAATGTCTGTTTTTCTATCAAAATCTTTAAGCATAGGATTAGCACAGTGCCATCCACGCCGAGATAGAAAAGGACAAAGTCTTTTGCCATTTGTACAGCAAAGTCTTTAAGCATAGGACTAGCACAGTGCTGCCCTTGCCGAGCTGTAAAATGACAAAAGCCAATTACCACTCCAGGCACAGTATTACAGCTTTCAATTGGTAAAATACCAATCAAGCCAACCTGAAATGAGTAAAAGCAACCCCTGACACAGTGTTTCGCTCTAATTAGAGCTCTTCAGAGAGGTATAGCTTTGTCCAGACACAAGGGAGCACCCAGTATAAGTCAAAGAAATACCCTTTCAGGCAAAGAGTGACGAATAAATTATGCAAAAAAGAAGCAGAGAACTCTGGGTAGTTCTCAAGTTTAGGTGGAAAGCAGCTCCTGTATGGAGCACTCTCAACACCAGCGACACTCTAGATCTGCTCACCTCAAATGTCTGTTTTTCTATCTCGGCGTGGATGGCACTGTGCTAATCCTATGCTTAAAGATTTTGATAGAAAAACAGACATTTGAGGTGAGCAGATCTAGAGTGTCGCTGGTGTTGAGAGTGCTCCATACAGGAGCTGCTTTCCACCTAAACTTGAGAACTACCCAGAGTTCTCTGCTTCTTTTTTGCATAATTTATTCGTCACTCTTTGCCTGAAAGGGTATTTCTTTGACTTATACTGGGTGCTCCCTTGTGTCTGGACAAAGCTATACCTCTCTGAAGAGCTCTAATTAGAGCGAAACACTGTGTCAGGGGTTGCTTTTACTCATTTCAGGTTGGCTTGATTGGTATTTTACCAATTCAAAGCTGTAATACTGTGCCTGGAGTGGTAATTGGCTTTTGTCATTTTACAGCTCGGCAAGGGCAGCACTGTGCTAGTCCTATGCTTAAAGACTTTGCTGTACAAATGGCAAAAGACTTTGTCCTTTTCTATCTCGGCGTGGATGGCACTGTGCTAATCCTATGCTTAAAGATTTTGATAGAAAAACAGACATTTGAGGTGAGCAGATCTAGAGTGTCGCTGGTGTTGAGAGTGCTCCATACAGGAGCTGCTTTCCACCTAAACTTGAGAACTACCCAGAGTTCTCTGCTTCTTTTTTGCATAATTTATTCGGCACTCTTTGCCTGAAAGGGTATTTCTTTGACTTATACTGGGTGCTCCCTTGTGTCTAGACAAAGCTATACCTCTCTGAAGAGCTCTAATTAGAGCGAAACACTGTGTCAGGGGTTGCTTTTACTCATTTCAGGTTGGCTTGATTGGTATTTTACCAATTCAAAGCTGTAATACTGTGCCTGGAGTGGTAATTGGCTTTTCTCATTTTACAGCTCGGCAAGGGCAGCAATGTGCTAGTCCTATGCTTAAAGACTTTGCTGTACAAATGGCAAAAGATTTTGTCCTTTTCTATCTCGGCGTGGATGGCACTGTGCTAATCCTATGCTTAAAGATTTTGATAGAAAAACAGACATTTGAGGTGAGCAGATCTAGAGTGTCGAGGTGTTGAGAGTGCTCCATACAGGAGCTGCTTTCCACCTAAACTTGAGAACTACACAGAGTTCTCTGCTTCTTTTTTGCATAATTTATTCGTCACTCTTTGCCTAAAAGGATATTTCTTTGACTTATACTGGGTACTCTCTTGTGTCTGGACAAAGCTATACCTCTCTGAAGAGCTCTAATTAGAGCGAAACACTGTGTCAGGGGTTGCTTTTACTCATTTCAGGTTGGCTTGATTGGTATTTTACCAATTCAAAGCTGTAATACTGTGCCTGGAGTGGTAATTGGCTTTTGTCATTTTACAGCTCGGCAAGGGCAGCACTGTGCTAGTCCTATGCTTAAAGACTTTGTTGTACAAATGGCAAAAGACTTTGTCCTTTTCTATCTCGGCGTGGATGGCACTGTGCTAATCCTATGCTTAAAGATTTTGATAGAAAAACAGACATTTGAGGTGAGCAGATCTAGAGTGTCGCTGGTGTTGACAGTGCTCCATACAGGAGCTGCTTTCCACCTAAACTTGAGAACTACACAGAGTTCTCTGCTTCTTTTTTGCATAATTTATTCGTCACTCTTTGCCTAAAAGGATATTTCTTTGACTTATACTGGGTACTCTCTTGTGTCTGGACAAAGCTATACCTCTCTGAAGAGCTCTAATTAGAGCGAAACACTGTGTCAGGGGTTGCTTTTACTCATTTCAGGTTGGCTTGATTGGTATTTTACCAATTCAAAGCTGTAATACTGTGCCTGGAGTGGTAATTGGCTTTTCTCATTTTACAGCTCGGCAAGAGCAGCACTGTGCTAGTCCTATGCTTAAAGACTTTGCTGTACAAATGGCAAAAGACTTTGTCCTTTTCTATCTCGGCGTGGATGGCACTGTGCTAATCCTATGCTTAAAGATTTTGATAGAAAAACAGACATTTGAGGTGAGCAGATCTAGAGTGGCGCTGGTGTTGAGAGTGCTCCAGACAGGAGCTGCTTTCCACCTAAACTTGAGAACTACCCAGAGTTCTCTGCTTCTTTTTTGCATAATTTATTCGTCACTCTTTGCCTGAAAGGGTATTTCTTTGACTTATACTGGGTGCTCCCTTGTGTCTGGACAAAGCTATACCTCTCTGAAGAGCTCTAATTAGAGCGAAACACTGTGTCAGGGGTTGCTTTTACTCATTTCAGGTTGGCTTGATTGGTATTTTACCAATTCAAAGCTGTAATACTGTGCCTGGAGTGGTAATTGGCTTTTGTCATTTTACAGCTCGGCAAGGGCAGCACTGTGCTAGTTCTATGCTTAAAGACTTTGCTGTACAAATGGCAAAAGACTTTGTCCTTTCCTATCTCGGCGTGGATGGCACTGTGCTAATCCTATGCTTAAAGATTTTGATAGAAAAACATACATTTGAGGTGAGCAGATCTAGAGTGTCGCTGGTGTTGAGAGTGCTCCACACAGGAGCTGCTTTCCACCTAAACTTGAGAACTACCCAGAGTTCTCTGCTTCTTTTTTGCATAATTTATTCGTCACTCTTTGCCTGAAAGGGTATTTCTTTGACTTATACTGGGTGCTCCCTTGTGTCTGGACAAAGCTATACCTCTCTGAAGAGCTCTAATTAGAGCGAAACACTGTGTCAGGGGTTGCTTTTACTCATTTCAGGTTGGTTTGATTGGTATTTTACCAATTCAAAGCTGTAATACTGTGCCTGGAGTGGTAATTGGCTTTTGTCATTTTACAGCTCGGCAAGGGCAGCACTGTGCTAGTCCTATGCTTAAAGACTTTGCTGTACAAATGGCAAAAGACTTTGTCCTTTTCTATCTCGGCGTGGATGGCACTGTGCTAATCCTATGCTTAAAGATTTTGATAGAAAAACAGACATTTGAGGTGAGCAGATCTAGAGTGTCGCTGGTGTTGAGAGTGCTCCATACAGGAGCTGCTTTCCACCTAAACTTGAGAACTACCCAGAGTTCTCTGCTTCTTTTTTGCATAATTTATTCGTCACTCTTTGCCTGAAAGGGTATTTCTTTGACTTATACTGGGTGCTCCCTTGTGTCTGGACAAAGCTATACCTCTCTGAAGAGCTCTAATTAGAGCGAAACACTGTGTCAGGGGTTGCTTTTACTCATTTCAGGTTGGCTTGATTGGTATTTTACCAATACAAAGCTGTAATACTGTGCCTGGAGTGGTAATTGGCTTTTGTCATTTTACAGCTCGGCAAGGGCAGCACTGTGCTAGTCCTATGCTTAAAGACTTTGCTGTACAAATGGCAAAAGACTTTGTCCTTTTCTATCTCGGCGTGGATGGCACTGTGCTAATCCTATGCTTAAAGATTTTGATAGAAAAACAGACATTTGAGGTGAGCAGATCTAGACTGTCTCTGGTGTTGAGAGTGCTCCATACAGGAGCTGCTTTCCACCTAAACTTGAGAACTACCCAGAGTTCTCTGCTTCTTTTTTGCATAATTTATTCGTCACTCTTTGCCTGAAAGGGTATTTCTTTGACTTATACTGGGTGCTCCCTTGTGTCTGGACAAAGCTATACCTCTCTGAAGAGCTCTAATTAGAGCGAAACACTGTGTCAGGGGTTGCTTTTACTCATTTCAGGTTGGTTTGATTGGTATTTTACCAATTCAAAGCTGTAATACTGTGCCTGGAGTGGTAATTGGCTTTTGTCATTTTACAGCTCGGCAAGGGCAGCACTGTGCTAGTCCTATGCTTAAAGACTTTGCTGTACAAATGGCAAAAGACTTTGTCCTTTTCTATCTCGGCGTGGATGGCACTGTGCTAATCCTATGCTTAAAGATTTTGATAGAAAAACAGACATTTGAGGTGAGCAGATCTAGAGTGTCGCTGGTGTTGAGAGTGCTCCATACAGGAGCTGCTTTCCACCTAAACTTGAGAACTACCCAGAGTTCTCTGCTTCTTTTTTGCATAATTTATTCGTCACTCTTTGCCTGAAAGGGTATTTCTTTGACTTATACTGGGTGCTCCCTTGTGTCTGGACAAAGCTATACCTCTCTGAAGAGCTCTAATTAGAGCGAAACACTGTGTCAGGGGTTGCTTTTACTCATTTCAGGTTGGCTTGATTGGTATTTTACCAATTCAAAGCTGTAATACTGTGCCTGGAGTGGTAATTGGCTTTTGTCATTTTACAGCTCGGCAAGGGCAGCACTGTGCTAGTACTATGCTTAAAGACTTTGCTGTACAAATGGCAAAAGACTTTGTCCTTTTCTATCTCGGCGTGGATGGCACTGTGCTAATCCTATGCTTAAAGATTTTGATAGAAAAACAGACATTTGAGGTGAGCAGATCTAGAGTGTCGCTGGTGTTGAGAGTGCTCCATACAGGAGCTGCTTTCCACCTAAACTTGAGAACTACCCAGAGTTCTCTGCTTCTTTTTTGCATAATTTATTCGTCACTCTTTGCCTGAAAGGGTATTTCTTTGATATATATTTTTCTAGTTCCATGATTGTTGTAGGAGGAGTTTGCTTTACTTAAAAAATGTATTTATTGCACTAATTGGTCTCGACACGTCATGTGATCAAGCCCGGTTGAATCCGGGCGAAACGCGTCATGTTGTTGTGAGGGAGGAATAAACCTGCACTTTGAAACTACTTACCTGCGTGGTGGTCCGTTCCTGGTTGTGTTTTTACACAACTTCCTATCCAAGGATTGTGGTTGCATATATATATATATATATATATATATATATATATATATATATATATATATATATATACACACACACATATTTATATTCACTGAAAAAAACATAGGTTTCAGGGACGTTATAGTTAGTTGGAGATTTCACTCGTATAAAACCATGGAAATTCGTCTGTTATAGTTAGTAGACCTAACTATAAGTTGCACCCCCGCAATGCACTGCTGATGACGTCACTTATTACATCACTCATGACATGCTCAGTGACATCACTGATGACATCACTGATGACAGCTCAAATTACATCACTGATGACATCATCCAGTGAATGTGTATTTCTATAAAGTATAAAAATATGTTTAATATATATATGCCAAGGTGTATTGAAGTATGAGTGGGTGTATGAGTGTCTGAATGGATGATTTAGTAGGTGTGTTACTGACTGTATAAGTGAGTGATTAAATGTGTCTTACTGAACGCATGGGTTAGAGACTAAACTCTGTGAATGTCTTTATTAGTCAGTTAGTGTGTAAGCGGCTGCATGGCTTGGTGAGTAGCTAGATGAGTGTCTATATGGGTTATTTATTAGTTGTCTGAGTATCTGTATGGGTGCCTGAGTGTCTTTGTGGGTGTGTGGGGGGGTGTGACTCTGTGCATAGGTGTGTGAGTGGTTGTTTCACTGGGTTTATATAGGTTCAAGAGTGCATATGGAAACACCTGTATGGGTGGATGAGTGTGTGTATGGGTGTGTTGGTGAGTAAATGGATGTCTCAGTGGTGCATGTGTGAGTAACTACATATGTTTTAAAGCAGTATATGTGAGTGTTGGAGTATATAAATGACTATATGTGAGAATGAGTGATTGCAAGAGTATCTGTATGGATGAGTGTGTGTTTCTATGAGTGATTGTTTAAGAGAGTAAGTATGTGTTAGTATCTGTATAAATAAGTGTGGTGGTGTGTGTATGACTGTATAAGCAAGGAAATGGGTGTGTGATAGTTTCTTTGCATGACTGACCAGGTGTATGAGTAACTATTTGGGTGAGTGGCAGTGTGTGAGTGTCTATATGGGTTTATGAGTGGATATATCAGCGGCTGTATAAATGAATGACTGTGTATGAGTGACTGTATGGGTTAATGGGTGGTTGTGTGTGTAGACGTATGAATCACTGAGCAGGTATGTGCTAACTGCTATTGGTCTGTCTATGGTTTTGATATTGGTGGTCTGTATTTTAGAGTGGGTGTATGAAAGGTTTTATTAGGGTATGAGGAGGTGCATCAGATGATCATGTGGATGATGTCATCAGTGATGTCATTTGAGATGTCATCAGTGATGCTACTGAGCATGCCATGAGTGATGTAGTATGTGACATCATCAGCAGTGCATTGCGGGGCGCAAGTTATAGTTAGGTCTACTAACTATAAAGGCCGAATTTCTATGGTTTTATACGAGTGAAATCTCCAACTAACTATAAAGTCCCTGAAACCTATGGTTTTTTCAGTGAATTTCTAAGGTTTTTTAAATGCTAATTTCTAACTATAACGTGCCTGAAAGCTATGTTTTTTTCAGTGAATTTCAAAGGTTTTTAAAATGCTAATTTCTAACTATGCCTACAAAGGTAGGACATGTGAAGAAAGAGGAAGAAAAGCGCAAAAAGAAGCAAGACAAATGCAGAAAGGTAACAGAAGTCCAGAATGATGAAGAAAAGTGCAGGAAGAAGAAGATATGTGCAGAAAGAAACAACAGAGGAGCAGAAAGAGGCCTTGTTGCAAAATCATCCAATGCCCACTTCCCTATAAGAATGTCAGCATGGCGGACGCCAACATCACTGATAATTTCAGCCAGACCAATAATTTTTTTGGGAAGATGAAACAATTTATGAACTGCGTGTAATAAAAGGATTTCAGGCTTAAAACAGTAACCCACCTACCTACCTACTAGTAATGATGTTTTTGTTAGGCATACAAAACTGGCAAAGTTGAACACTTTAAAGTTCCTGGATGTAATACTTGCAAGATACTTCAGCCATTTGCGTGGCGATAAACACGCGATTGCAGCACCGCACTGCATGCTTAGATGGTGCAGTAAAACTGAAAGATTCTCCAAGCTCAAGTCAGGCGCTGTACCTTTAAGAGTGCCCCCTTACATCCGTCTCCACTGTACGCTGTGGCACAGGTCCATGCTGCAGATCACTGCATGCTCTGCTGTGTGCAGCGCTGCGCCCCAACCCAGCACCGGGCGGCGAGAGGTGGCTTCTGCAGCCCGTCTAGTAAGAAGCCGCTCGGATCAATCTCACCTGCTGGCCTCTGCCATGTGCGTTCAGGCTGCCGAATCCGTTCCCATTACAATCACGACATGTGAAGAAAGAGGAAGAAAAGCGCAAAAAGAAGCAAGATAAATGCAGAAAGGTAACAGAAGTCCAGAAAGATGAAGAAAAGTGCAGGAAGAAGAAGATATGTGCAGAAAGAACCAACAGAGGAGCAGAAAGAGGCCTTGTTGCAAAATCATCCAATGCCCACTTCCCTATAAGAATGCCAGCATGGCGGACGCCAACATCACTGATAATTTCAGCCAGACCAATATTTTTTTTTAGAAGATGAAACAATTTATGAACTGCGTGTAATAAAAGGATTTCAGGCTTAAAACAGTAACCCACCTACCTACCTACTAGTAATGATGTTTTTTTAGGCATACAAATCTGGCAAAGTTGAACACTTCAAAGTTCCTGGATGTAATACTTGCAAGATACTTCAGCCAGCTGCGTGGCGATAAACACGCAATTGCAGCACCGCACTGCATGCTTAGCTGGTGCAGTAAAACTGAAAGATTCTCCAAGCTCAAGTCAGGCGCTGTACCTTTAAGAGTGCCCCCTTACATCCGTCTCCACTGTACGCTGTGGCACAGGTCCATGCTGCAGATCACTGCATGCTCTGCTGTGTGCAGCGCTGCGCCCCAACCCAGCACCGGGCGGCGAGAGGCGGATGCAGCAGCCCGTCTAGTAAGAAGCCGCTCGGATCCATCTCACCTGCTGGCCTCTGCCATGTGCGTTCAGGCTGCCGAATCCGTTCCCATTACGATCACGTCATCACAGTTTCCTCATTAAAGGATTTAAAGACTCTGCGATGCGTTTTCTATGAGACTGCTCTTGTGCACCCTTCATGTTATTTGAGGCACCTGCACTGTTCATATGGGATCAGGGACATCTTGAGGATTTTTGGGGGTCCTGGGTTAAACGTACTTTGGGGGCCCAAGTTTGCAACAGCTTTGAATTCATGATCCATTTAAGCTCTTTCATGCCCTCCTCGGCCAGGTCACACACACAGTGCACATACACACTTGTCCAAAATCCTGAATGTGTTTACAGCCACTGATGGGTGTTTTCAATATTGTAACACAGTAGCAGCTCACTAATATTACTGCAAATATTGTCAGTGACACCATCCCATTTCCCAGATGCGAGGTCCTGTTTTGATGTAAAAGAACTTTTTTATGGATGTTGTATGAAACATAAACGCATATTTCTCTTCAAAATGTCTGTAATACACTCACACCTCACACACATTTAAAATAAATCAAAGGAAAATGCTACTTAAAACAATCTGTTTAAGAATTATTCAAGGTCCATTTGTGGGTTGTGAACTGTTACTGTTATAGACATGCAAATAATAGGAATAATGCGCACAACTGTAGTCTACTATTTGTCTAGGCTGTGTGACTAATGAAAAATAAAAATATTAAAAAAATATATATATTATTCAAGGTCACCAGGCCAAGACTCTGCCGAACAGTGCTGACTCTATCAAGGGGCCCCACAGTAATATATTTGTAAGCTGTGTGGATGGAGCTGAGCCCATGGTGATTCAACACAGCTTTGGCACTAAATGAAGTATTTCCAAGTTGTGCAATTAAAATCTTGCAATGCTTATCCTTGCCTCAACGAGCAGTTGTTGCCCAAAATGCTAATGCTACCGCTCGCGGTGGCGTTCGACTCCTTGAAAGGTTCTACTCATTGCCCTGACCATGTGGTAAATGTGACCTCTTTCCTACTTGCTGCTGATGGTTGAACCCAATACGGGACAATAAATAATCACGTGGGGCAAGCTCCCTTTGTTATGATATGGCATTTATTTGATTTATTTATGGCCAATGCACTCTCAGCCTATTGCCAGCGCCTACGAGTCTACAAGACTACACACACATTAACAATAAGTGTAAACCCCTTGCTGGGTTTTTAGAAAATGACAGACGCCTCCTTGTTTAGATTTTGTGATGGCTCCTCGAGTGCTTTTAGTGCACCAATATATTTCTGTTGATGTATTCATTCATTTCTATGTCCTCTTGAAGGGGCCCATTGACTATTGCTTCTGAAGTGTGCCCCTCGCATGAATGGGGCTCCTCACTGGAGCCATACTAGCATTATGTAGCTGGGGCGCTATGCCAGATATTGCTGTGCTGTCTCTCCCTTAAGGTGACTAACCTCTTGTTAGTGCATGTAGTTCAATCTGAAAGGTCAGTGCCTTATTCCTGAAGCTCGTGAAACGAAGGTTATATCCTTGTAACTTAATTTACCCAAAAGTGTCCATAAATGTGCACAACTTCTTTCCCTTTCGTCTGCATGTGTTCAATATCCCCTCCTATGGACTACTCGAAGTGCAAAACACATGCTGCTCAAGATCACGGTGCTGTTCACCTGAGGGTGCCAAGACCAGTCTCCTACATGCAGGCCTTGATAAACAGTTTGGCTGCTGGCAACCTATGTCTCCTTTACTCTATGTATTTATTCCCGCCTGGTACTGAATGTTAGCTACCATTGTGATGCTTGCTGTCATTATTCGTTGCTGATCTGCACGGAAGCTGCTCTATAACCTTGAAGTGAGTGGCACTTAGGGTACAAGTGAGGGTTATTTATTTATTTATTTATTTTTCTAATGTCTGTGCTGGGATCGTGTCTTCATCCCGACACTAGTGTGGCGATGATGGGGGCTTTGATCATGTGGAAAGGAGAGCCCCCCCCCCTTGCGTATTGTTGATAACTGGAATTAGTACCATGAAAGCCTGGTCAGCAAAATCAAACCTACAATATCACTTTGTAAAACGGTTCCTGATTCATATACTAGTTTCTCTCAATATATGCCCTAAATCCATGACGGGGACCTCTGCTGAAATTTCCAAGAAATCTCACATATGCTTTCCTAGGCCATGCGCATTGCGGAGCTGAGTCTGGTGTAATGACTTGGAATTGCCCGGACCTATGACCGCTTGACTGAAGCTCTTCTGCATTGCATTAACGTTTTGCGAAAGCTGGAAGTGGCAACAAATTGCAGAGGACTCCTATGCTAATTACAAACGCAGTTTCACCAGCTACAGCTGCACATTCATATTGTCCTTGCCTAGCTGTCTTGCACCAGTTAATGGAAATACCACCCATTTCTGCTCATGAAAAACAAACGTTCCCATTCTAGCAAAGAGATTCGATGGTTGGAGTACAAAATGAGGCAATATTCTTCCCCTGCCTTTGAAAGCTGGTGTACTACCTCAATCTGTAGCCTGTTGAGAAACTCGGCTCATGCAAGGCTCTTCCCCATCTGCTACTGCAGTGGAGCTACAAGAAAAACGTACAGATTTTTTTTTTTTGCCCGCTCCATTCCAATTGGGACAGACCCCGGATGACACTGAGGCCCTTCGTTGTCTCTGGAGCATGTTTTACACCGGCCTGTCCCTTGTGTGGCCCTCACGGTATCGCAGTGCCACTGGTAACATGGATCCACCCGGTCTTCTGCATACCAACTGAAAGTATAATTACTACGCCCAAGGGCATGACCAATTGTATGCCATTGTATTGTGTGCCCCCTCTCTGTCCCATGCACCCGGTATATGTAGTATGTGCATATCAGTACCCTCAACACCAATTCCAATCCCCCGGGAGCAACCGTGTGCTCAGTGCATGTCGTGGTGCTGCAGAGAAGCTGCATGCTTCGTGGAGCTGCAGAGAAGCTGCATGCTTCGTGGCGCTGCAGAGAAGCTGCATGCTTCGTGGTGCTGCAGAGAAGCTGCATGCTTTGTGGTGCTGTCCGTCACAGTTGGACTGGGGCGGGATAAAGGGCTCTCAATGAGCGTACCCTAACCTCGCAGTTCACCAGCCATTACACCAGCGTGGCCTGTACTGCCTGGGTGAAAAGCATGACCATCTGCGGTACTGCGACATTCTAACCCCGAGGGTTATGCTGGCTCTCAGGAGACCGGCCACTAACGGCATTTTCTATGTGCATTGAAACGTGAATCGTGTAACCGGCTTTTTTCCTCACCTCTGCTCAGCCGAATCCTTTAGTTTCTTTCTGTCTCTTTTCTCGTTATGTGAACAGCAGCCTGTTAAAGCACCAGAATTTTTCTCCACGCCGCCTCTTTCACACTCCGACATCCCGACTGCGTTTCTCCTGCAGTCCGTGCCCCCGCCACACTGTGCATGCGTCCACGGGCAGAACTCAGCACACGTTGTCAACTATCTCCACAGCCATCCCCCTTTTCTGATTTCAGTACATGCATCTACAAGTAGAAGTACTCCATAAATAATATATTTATTATTTTGCAAACTAACTCCAACTGCTGCTGTTAGTGGTAGTTACATTGCTTTTCACTAGATGCGAGGCACAAGATGGCTGCCAACACTTCCTGGTTTGAAGTGTTGGCAGCCAATTAGAGCCAAGCTCGTGCTGGGGGGGGGATTAGGCTCCGCCCACATATATAAAGATTTTTTCCCTTTAATATCTCAAAAACTGCTGAACGGATTTACAACATTTAAAAAAAAAGGTCTCTTTCTGAACCAAGGGCTACCTTTTTGCCATATTTGGTGTAATTCCGTTCAGCAGTTCGAGCTGTAGCCGTGTCTAAAGTTTCCTATGGGAAAGTGATTTTCCGACCTCTTTTTTTTAAATTTCTCAGGAACTACTGAACGGATTTACACCATTTAACAAAAAGGTCTCTTTCTGAACCAAGGGCTACCTTCTTGCCAAATTTGGTGTAATTCCGTTCAGCAGTTCGAGCTGTAGCCGTGTCTAAAGTTTCCTAAGGAAAATAACATGGAGAAAACATGTTTTGGGACCCCCCTTTTTTCTCGGCCCCCGCTTGCCGAATCACCCTGAAAATTTCACGATAGGAGCGGATCGGAACGCCCCACGATGTTTGAAAATTTCGCAAAGATTCGTCATCCAGCGCCAAAGTTATTGGGAAAACAAAAAACGATTTTCCTATGGAAACTGGGTCCTAACTATATCTTTCCTAATGGCGGTCGCCAGTAGGTAGTTATAGTTAGGACCAAGTTTCCATAGGAAAAGCATTTTTTGATTTGCTTATAACTTTGGTGTCGTTTGACGAATCTTTACGAAATTTTCCCCCCAAAATATTTTTTCAGATCAGCTCCTATCTTGAAAGTTTGGGGGTGATTCGTCAAGGGGGGGCTGAGAAAAAAGGGAGGTCCCAAAACGTGTTTTCTCCATGCAATTTCCATAGGAAACTTTAGACAAGGCTACAGGTCAAACCGCTGAATGGAATTACACCAAATTTGGCAGGGAGAAAGTTCTTGGTCCAGAAAGCACACTTTTGTTTAAATGGTGTAAATCCATTCAGTAGTTTTTAAGAAATATCAAAATGTACAGATATCGATATTTGAGAATTCTGACATCTGATTGGCTGAGGCGTTACGAGCATGAGCTTGCGACTCATTGGCTGTGAAAGGTTGAAATTAGGAAGTGTTGGCAGCCATTTTGTGACTCAGTTGAAAGGAGTAGGGGGAAAAAAAGAGAAAAATTGTATAAGAGGGTATAGTAAGAACACTGTGGACTTAGTTTAAGCAGTCTGTACGGTGCAGAGGCAGGGAGTTTGAATGTTGCGTAGGCCATGGAAATCACGTCCGCAGAACAACGGTGCGTGGTATTGTGGCAAGGTTGCGTTGTCTCTGGAAATCCCGTCGGGAAAACAATGCTCCGTATTGTAGCAAGCAGTGTGTAGGGTGCACACACAGGTAGTGTGAATGATGCGTAGGCCGTGGAAATCATGTCCGCAAAACAACAATGCGCGGTATTGCGACAATGTTTAGTAGGCTTGTGGAAATCATATCAGGAAAACAACAATGCGCCGTATTGTGGTCTTCCTTTATTATAATGCGCAGTAATGTTTAATGCGGTGTTCACTTTTATCACGGATAGTGTCACTTTGTTAGAAGAAATGTAATATTATGTCGGAGGGCGTCTTCTGTCCCTGTGCGCGGACCAAATTAACGTTTAATTGACTGAGGTGTTCCAACAACGAGCTTAATGTTCATTGGCGGCGAACCATTGAAAGTAGAAGTGTTGCTAGCCATTCCCTCCCCCTCTGAGGAGTAGCAAGGACATCTGATTGGCTCACATGTTCCAAGCAGGACCTTCCCAAGCTTAATGTTCATTGGCTGTAAACCATTGGAAGTAGAAGTGTTGCCAGCCATTCCCTCCCCCTCCGCGGAATATCAGGGACATCTGATTGAGTAATGTGTCCCAAGCAGGACCTTCCCAAGCTTAATGTTCATTGGCTGTGAAGCATTAAAAGTAGATGTGTTGGCAGCCATTCCCTTCACCTCTGCGGAACACCATGGACATTTTATTGTCTGAAGGGTTCCGAGTACAAGTTTGCTCCTTATTGGCTGGAAATGGTTCACTGTTGTCAGCCATTTTGTGAGGCATTTCAAAGGAGTATGGGGAAAAAAAGTAGTAGAGGGGAGGGTAGGAACACTGTTATCTCTGTACAGTGGTCACAAGGTGGTGGACAGGGACTGTGAAGGTAAAAATTGTTTTTTATATATTTTAAGGGCCATTTATATAATTTGCGTGGGGCCTACAAATCACGGCGGGAAAATAACAGAGTGTGTTGCGGTCTTCTTTTTATTAAGTCCGCGGGTGGGATACTTCCCAGGAGCACTATTTACTTAGAATGTGGTGTTAACTTTTCTGACGGGGAGGTGTGGTTGCGCTGCAAAAATTTCAGTCTAGGTCTGAAACAGTTTTTATTAAGCAATCACAAATATCCTTTCTTAGGAAAGTGAAGCTGTATATATAAGAGGGGTGACAAATAAAAACCCAATTCATAAAATATCCCTTAAGCTTGGCCACACCCTGCATTTTATTTTGTCGCCTATAGTTTGTAAAAGTGTTGCCCCATATTCTTGTTAATATAAAAGGGCATCAGTTACTTTTAGATAAAGTAGAAAAGAAGTGCTACAAGAAACACTCCCGCGCTACATCATCTCAGGTCACAATATCAAGTAAAAAACAGTTAAACACAAATGACGTCATATTGCATAGAAATGTACGCTTTATCAAAATATTAAATGAAGCTCTATGTATACATTTTTTTTTTAGCAACTACTATTTTATAAAACATTAGCAGTGGTACAAACTGTGAGGTAGTATGGTATTAACGGAAATAACTGTAGTATAATATTGTAAATTTCTCGCACAGATAGATCTCCAACCCCTTTAAACTACCAGAAAGTCACAGTATTAAAATATACTGGGTGAGTTTATAGTATTCCACAGGAGAACAAGAATAAGGACCACAACAAAAAAATCAAAATGTTTACAATTTCTATTCTGTAGAACTCGGGAAAGTTCTGTCGTAGTGCTTAGAGGTCGCTCACTGCTCCGCTAAGAGATCACCTACTCCTTTAAGACCATATACGATAGTAGTATAATATACACTACTAATGGTATATTTTCTATAGGGAGAATGAGAATAGGAACCACAACAGAGAAAAAGAGAAATACCAAAATATCATTCAGAAATGTAGGGTTTATCAAAGACATTCAGTAAGAAAGTATTTATGCAAACAATCTTTTTTTAAAGTGCAATTCCCAAAAATATTCTCACTGTAAAAATATCCGATCAAGTAAATTATAAAGGTCAGTAAGCTGTATTTCAGATGGTTTACTCCTGGTGCCAACAAATCTCCAACTCTTGTTGTCTGGAAAAATAACACTGTACTACAATATATAGAGTGTCACTGATGCTAGACAATAGGAAAAGGAAAATAAAGTCATGAACACAAAACAAGATGAATAACAAAATATTTTCCAGCAGTGAATATGTTCAAAGCTTCTTTTCTCTGGGACTTCGAAATCTTTCATCTTCACGTCGACAGATCATGAACTCCACTGAGGTTAGTATGAATGTGAATATTACAATATACATATTCACACTATATGACCTCAGGGGGGAAACAGAGTAAGAAGCAGAAGCTGCCGACGTTACATTTAAATCTTTAGTCTTCCCGCCCATGGGTCACCAACACCTCTGAGGTCAAGTATAGTGTCAATATTATAATTACGCTTTCCTGTTTTCAGTTTCTATTTTTGGTCAATTCTGGTGTTTTTTTTTCCAGTGTTTTCAAGTGATTTCAATACCTTAAAAAAACAGTGGTTATCAGTGGTTACACATTTTTGTGCCATTAACAACTACAGAAACAGTGTTTTTCCGGTGTTTTTGGAACTTTTTGCTTTTATTATCGCTTGCTTTCTGCACTGATAGTGCATGGTATATAGACAGTGTAGGTACAGTGTAAATGAGGTTCAAATCCATTTTTACAAACCGAACTTATTGTAGTACACCATACAATACTTCTTCACTGAGTCTTTGGTCATGCACGTACGCTCTTTCCTTCCCATGTAAACTTGTATCTGAGAAAAGACCCTCTCAACATTAGCACTTGAGACAGGCAGCGCCAAATTAGCCAGTATACAATTTTCTAACTCTGGCCACTGACATAGCTTTCCATGCCAATACTGGTGCACCTGAAAATTATGATTCTCTGCGACAGGTTCTGCAACATATGTGTTGAATTGGGCGCATATGCCCTCAGAGTTATTGAAGCGGTCAAAAATGAGGCAGCACTTTTGAAACTCCAAAGAAAATTTCCCTTTACAGAAGGGATCTATAACTTGTGTAGTGTACCACAGTGAGGCTTCATTGACTTCAAATGCCATGGTTGGTGAAGGGCTATTTCTCATACATTATAAAATAAAAGTTACTGAATTGCTCCTCAACATTTCTTTGCTTACCAAGTGGCAAGCACTCTAGCATTGGTTATCAAAAAATGGGGGGAATTAGAGGTTTACGGTTAGGTTCACCCTCCAACAGTACATATATCATAAACAACCTGAATTAATCAGGTAAAAGAACCTAACCTATAGGAGAGAAAGGTGTCAGAAATCTATTGGATTCTGAAGTCCACCAACTAGAGAAATAGAAGAAATTATCTCTTTCTTGAGTCCCCTCACTCACCAGGGTTTCCCCATGGTGACATGCTTCATCATTGGGGTCCTCTCAGTCCTCTACGGGCTGAGGCGTGCTGCGACTTGATCCTCACATGTCTTGCCTTTGGCATCATTACTCAGCAAAAGTTCTGTAAACAGTTACCACATGGATAATATAGCATTCATGGCCTCTGGGACTGAGACCCACCAGCTAAGTGACACAGTTGGGATGACTCTTTCTTTGATGCCACACAAATCACAAAATGAGAAATATTTGCATGCATAACAAAACAGTGCAGCAGAATGGACTAAAAAGTCAATAGCATTCCTCATTAATTCTGAAGATTATAAAGATGCTTTAAGCATACCATCTAACAAGTGGCAAGGATCTCTTACAGGGAAGTACTTCAGCTGAGGTATCGATTGTGACAGGTCATCACACAACCTTTTCATATACCTAGTTAAATCACTGGAAATACAAACAAAATCACTCCAATCTTTGTTGAACTTGGTAAGATTTGTTTGCAGCAGCATTCCAAGTGACACTGCGTTCCATGGTTTCCAAAAGTCTGGTGTCATGTTTTCACCAGTATCACAGATTCTTTGTGACTGCACTCTTTTCATATATACCTGCCCCTATACCTTGCATTGAATGTTTAAAGCCTTGGGTGTTTGGCAATTCACCTACTATCAATACTGACTCACTAGAAAAGGGGGCTGATGTATCAAGGGTTTTTACCCATTCTCTGTGGGTAAATGCGATGGTACATATTGGTAAAGATTCTTATAAAAGCTAAATGTTTCCTATCAGTGAAAGACTCAAATGTGGCCCAAAAATTTAATATGATTTTGATATTTCCTGATCTTCTACACTTTATAAAATAAATAAACAACACCTAAAACATGCTTCTAACCCCTGTATCTTTAGACCAAAGACCACAAAACTGAACAAAGGAAGAAGAAACAATATTTTAGTGACATCCCTAAACAATAAAACTCAAGCAGAATAATGTTACTGTTACCTAATATAACAAAGTTACATTGTATTGGCCCCTTCAGGAAGAAATAAAAATTACTATTTCACTCTCCTTTTCCTTTCTTTGAATGGCATTTAGTTTGTGGTTGTGCAGGGGTTTTCTCAGTGTTTATATGTTTACACTGGTGAGGGCTATTTCCCTTCTGGTGGGGTTTTATCAGTTATTAGAGGTTTAAACCTAAAACCGGACAGCCTAATTATAATATACAAAGTCACACTATATGAGCTCAAAGGAGCGAGAAAAGGAACAGTGTTTTCTCTATTCTGTCTGTTTCTGAATACAAGCTGCTGGTGTTACATATAAATGGCAAAAACAATCAACAACACTTTTTTCTAAATACAAATCTTTAAATAATCACAAATAGCTACGTATTATAAATATCTGCTATGCCATAATCAAACAACTTACAACTCCGTAATATGTTTTGTTGTCGCAAAAGAAGAATCCGACGCTAGAAAACGGACCCTGCATCACAGAATGGACACACGTAAATAACTCGCAAAAACAAAACTAATCGATCAACGGGTGTGGTTTATATACTTTTTGGTTATTGAGTAGTCTATGGAAGGAACATGCGGCTCAGCCCATTTAGATGTCATGTTTTACAGTTGACACGTGCTCACGTTTTCACTGTTTAACTTGTGCATGTGTTGGGAAAAGTTACAAAATGTGAAGCGGTAAAGGTTTCGATTTCAATCCTCACACGTATACGCTCCATAATATGTACATACATTGGAGAGCTTAAAAACTGTTACCCGGCAAACCATGTCATTTCCTTTCTCATGACTAAAAACATCTATTAATTGCCAGAATTGTAAATAGAAGATATAAAACAAATATTGTTTGGAATAGAAGAAAAAAAAATATGTGCTAATATTTCTCATCACTATGGTTTTAAATTTAAAAAATGCCAGTATTTGTAAAGCGTACAGCTACCTTCAGAGAGGTGTCCCGGGGCTCAGGGGCGTCGGGAAGATTAAGCAAGTTATTGCCCACAGTGACATAGTGGTGGGCTAACGTGCCACCGGAGCCGGGAATTGAACTGTGAACGCTGTTGTTCGAAGTCAGGTATCATAGCTGCTGCAACACACTTTTTCCACACTTAGATGTTAATTAGTGCTAATTAAATTTTAAACATTGTTAAATTATAACTTATAACATACTACTGTTACAGTTAGTTTTTCACTACAAAAAGTATGCACTTTTTAAAAAAAAATTACTTAAAAACAATATAGGTTCCAGGGACATTGTAGTTAGAAATTAGTATTTATAAAACCTTCAAAATTCACTGAAAAAACCATAGGTTTTAAAAACGTCATAGTTAGAAATTAGCATTTAAAAAACCTTAGAAATTCACTGAAAAAACCACAGGTTTCAGGCACGTTATAGTTAGGTGAACATTTCGCTCGTACAAAACCAGAGAAATTCGGCCGTTATAGTTAGTTCAGCTAACTATAACTCGCGCCCCTGCAATGCACTGCTGATGATGTCACATATTACATCATTCATGACATGGTCAGTGACATCACTGATGATCTCAAATGACATCACTGATGACATCATCCACATCAAAATCTGATGCACCTCCTCACACTCTAATATAACCTTTGATACACCCACTGTAAAATACAGACTAGCATTTTCGAAGCCATCGACACACCAATACCAGTTACTACATACACACTCACTGATTCCTAGGTCTATACACACATCCACTCATTCACCCATACAATCACTCATACATGCAATCACTCATCAATACAACACTATCATATGCACTCAGACACCTATAAAGAAACTAACACACCACCACTCATCCAGAGTTACTCACACACTTAGTCGGTCTTGTAAAGAATCAATCACACTTCCATTTACTGGCCTATACAGTTATACACACACCACATCACTTTTTCAAACAGATAATAACACATACATACTCTCTTATACAATCACTGATACAAGTACACACCCATCCATGCAACCACTCTCACAATCACTGACTCTTATGTATAGTCATTTATATACTCCAACTCTCACATACACTGCCTTTCACATATGCAGTTACTCACACATGTACCACTGAGACATACATTTACTCACCAACACACCCATACACACATTCACCCAACATACAGCTGTTTCCACATGCACTCTTGAACCCATACACCCAGTGAATCAATCACTCACACATCTATGCACAGTCACACACCTTTCACCCACACACACACTCACTCAGTCTCCCATACAAATACTCAGGCAACCAATAATAACCCATATAGACACTCAAGAAGCTACTGACCAACGCATGAAGCAGCTTACACAACAATAAACAAACTGATACAGACATTCACACAATTTGGTCACTAACCCATGCATTCACTAAGACACATTTAATCACTCAATTATATAGTCAGTCATGCACCTACTAAATCCTCCATCCAGACACTTATACACCCAGTCATTCTTCAATACACCTTGGCATATATATAAAACATATTTAAACTTTAAAGAAACACACAGTCACTGGATGATGTCATCAGTAATATCAGTGATGTCATTTGAGATGTCATCAGTGATGTCATCAGTGATGTCACTGACCATGTCATGAATGATGTAATATGTGACATCATCAGCAGTGCATTGCAGGGACGCAAGTTATAGTTAGCTGAACTAACGATACGGACAAATTTCTCTGGTTTTGTACGAGCGAAATGTCCTACTAACTATAATGTGCCTGAAACCTGTGTTTTTTTCAGTGAATTTCTAAGGTTTTTAAATGCTTATTTCTAACTATAACGTTTTTAAAACCACTGTTTTTTTCAGTGAATATATTATATATATATATATATATATATATATATATATATATATATATATATATATTATCTACTGGCGGTTGCCAGTAGATAGTTATAGTTAGGACCTATTTTCCATAGGAAATCCGCAACATTCTATTCCCAATAAGTCTGGCGCCGATTGACGAATCTTCGCAAAATTTTCCAAACTTTTGGCCAGCTCCGCTCCTACCCTGAAAGTTTCGTGGTGATTCGTCAAGCGGGGCCGAGAAAAAAGATGGGTCCCAAAACGCGTTTTCCCCATGCAATTTCCCATAGGATCTGTTGTGGCAGGTACAGCCCCAACTGCTGAACGGAATTACACCAAATTTGGCAAAGAGGTAGTCCTCAGTTCAGACTTGTGTCTTTTACATAAATGGTGTGAATCTGTCAGTAGTTCCTAAGAAAATTAGGGTAAAAAAGTTAGTGATTTCTATGGCCGGGGAGGATCCGCGCACCCTACCCGCAACGTAAGCGCGCCCTCCCCGAACCGACCGCGCACCCTGACAATCACGCGCTGAATGCTAATTGGCTGTCGAGTGTCTGTTTACATTCGAAACCAGGAACTGTTGGCGGCCATTTTCTGCCTCGGTAGAAGCGAGGCTGAAGAAGCAAGGGTAATAAGTGTGTAAAACATATAAAGGGGGCAGAGTGGAAATACTCTGACCCTCTAGATCTGCTTTGTTGGAGTGTTTGCTGGAGTGTATATATACTGACTGGGGAATTGAAGGTGTGAAAGACAAGTATGTAGGTGGTTAGAGGACTGCATGCATAGTGGATAGGCGTTTGAAGCAGTCCATGTGCCAAGGCCTGGCTCAGTGCATGAATACTTGGGCACTGACTGAATGATTACAGTACTGCAAGGAGAGTGCATGGGTGAATTTATAAGTGTTTGGGTTTTGGCGCAGTGAATGGATTAGTACATGGTACTGAATGGGTCACTAGAGAAGTGCAAGGGGAGTGACAGGGTGTTTGCTGGAGTGTATATATACTGTCACTTCACTTGCACTTCTCTAGTGACCCATTCAGTACCATGTACTAATCCATTCACTGCGCCAAAACCCAAACAATTATAAATTCACCCATGCACTCTCCTTGCAGTACTGTAATCATTCAGTCAGTACCCAAGTACTCATTCAGCGACCCAGGCCTTAGCACATGGACTGCTTCAAATCCCTATCCACTATGCATGCAGTCCTCTAACCACCTACACACTTGTCTTTCACACCTTCAATTCCCTAGTCAGTATCCATACAGTCCAGCAAACACCCTGTCACTCCCTTTGCACTCCTCTAGTGACCCATTCAGTACCAAGTACTAATCCATTCACTGCGCCAAAAGCCAACCACTTATAAATTCACCCAGGCACTCTCCTTGCAGTACTCTAATCATTCAGTCAGTACCCAAGTACTCATGCAGTGAGCCAGGCCTTAGCACATGGACTGCTTCAAACGCCTATCCACTATGCATGCAGTCCTCTAACCACCTACACACTTGTCTTTCACACCTTCAATTCCCCAGTCAGTATTTATACACTTCTAGCAAACACCCTGTCACTCACCCAGTCTGTCTCCTTATAGTACTGTAATCATTCAGTCAGTTAGCATGTAGTCTTTTAGTGAGGTAGGCTTTAGGGCATGAACTGCTTCAAAGTAGTATGCATGTAGTGTTTTAACCATTGTCACACTTGTGCTTCAGGGTTTTAGTTTTAGTCAGTTTTTATATAAAATGTGTTTCTACAGTAATAGAATAGTATAAATTTGAAAGTTATTAATATACATTTATTTGTGATTCTTTTTTACAGATACTGTTTTTCAACGTTAAAATAGAGAAATCATGCCAGAAAAGAACAGAGACAGGAGGATTACTTGAAGAAACATCAACCACAAGTATTGAATGTACAAGATAATGTGGCTAAAAGGAAAAAATCTTCTGGTAAGATCACAAAGCAATTTATTAAAAATGTTTGTAGGACCAAACAGAATGTACATAATGCTGGAACTACTGAGAATGCTTCAACTAAGAAAACAATTCAAAATAAGAGGAAAAGCAAAAAAGCAAATGGTCAGTCAAAGGAGATAAAGTATGGTAAAAGAAGGCAAAATCAGTATAAGGAATTACGTGAAAAAATATTTTACAAGAGAGTAGTACATAATTTGCTGAAAGATGTGAAGAAATATAAAGAGAGAGCTTTATTTTATAAAAAGAAGAAGTATATTGAAAACATTGTGGAAAAGGCTTTTGAAATCAAAATGAAACTATTTTAGTATTAAACAGAATTCGATCACTAGATAAACCAATCCAAAAGTAGGAGGAAAAGAGTTATTAATAAAAAAAAAATGCTGTGATGTTTTTTTGGGAGAATGGGCCCACAGTTCCAGTTCAGAGCCTTTTTTTAACGAAGAGAGTTATTCACAGAGCGAAAAATGATTGTATGCAGTTGATACCAGTGGTAGAGGTTATGAGGTTAGAGACGGTTGTCCAATTGAGAAAGAGAAAATGGTTGAAAGAAATGCAGAAGAAGTGATAGCTGATGAAGTTTTAGGGAGACGAGCTAAAAACCCCGTGTACACTTGGGATTGCAGTAGTATTTGCAGTGTACGACAGGAATCTATTGAAAAATTATGTTGTTTTTACGAGCCTATGCTAAAAAAAGTGTAAAACAAAAGATTAAGCTGTTGCAAGGACTAGACCAGGGTTACTCTTAGTACGGCCCGTGGGCCGTCAGCAGCCCGGCAAGCCTTCCTTGGCGGCCAGCGGATCCTACCTGTGTTTAAAAAAAAAGAAAATTAGCAAACACTGCCGGGTGCAGCAGCCCGGACTCTGAGACTCTGCTCTGTGGGGGCCGAGGGATTCCAGTGATTGTCAAAGTGGCCTAAGAGGTGAAATACAACAAAGCTTTATTAACATGTAAATGGTCTTTTAAAGACCTGTGAAGTACTCGGGTGCGGCTGTGTGTGCGCGCTGGGAAGCTGTCTCAGTGCAGCTGTGTGTGCGCGCTGGGAAGCTGTCTGAAGCTGAGGGCTGACACACAAAGGGGATGAGATGACTGAGGGTGACGGAGGTAGGGAGAGGGAGGCAGAGGGAGGGAGACAGAGGTTGACAGAGGGTGACAGAGAGAGGGAGACAGAGAGGCGCAGTCTGGGGGAGACAGAGAGAGACAGAGGGAGGGAGGCAGAGGGAGGCAGATAGAGACAGAGAGGGAGGCGAGAGGGAGACGGAGGGAGGGAGATGGAGGGAGACAGAGGGAGGGAGAGAGACAGGGAGAGATAGAGGGAGGGAGACAGAGAGGAAGAGGGAGGGAGACAGAGGGCGGGAGGGAGACAGAGGGAGACAGAGGGAGGGAGACAGAGGGAGGGAGACAGACGGAGGGAGAGGGAGGGAGACAGAGGGAGACAGAGAGAGGGAGAGGGAGGGAGAGAGACGGAGAGAGACGGAGAGAGACAGAGGGAGACGGAGAGAGACGGAGAGAGACGGAGAGAGACGGAGAGAGACGGAGAGAGACGGAGGGAGACGGAGGGAGACAGAGGGAGACAGAGGGAGACAGAGGGAGAGAGACAGAGGGAGAGGGAGACAGGGAGGGAGACGGAGGGTGACAGAGGGAGGGAGACAGACGGAGGGAGAGAGACAGAGGGAGAGGGAGGGAGACAGAGGGAGGGAGAGAGATGGAGAGAGACGGAGAGAGACGGAGGGAGACGGAGAGAGACGGAGAGAGACGGAGAGAGACGGAGAGAGACGGAGGGAGACGGAGGGAGACAGAGGGAGACAGAGGGAGAGAGACAGGGAGGGAGACGCTGAGGGCTGACACACAAAGGGGATGAGATGACTGAGGGTGGCGGAGGTAGGGAGAGGGAGGCAGAGGGAGGGAGACAGAGGTTGACAGAGGGTGACAGAGAGAGGGAGACAGAGAGGCGCAGTCTGGGGGAGACTGAGAGAGACAGAGGGAGGGAGGCAGAGGGAGGCAGATAGAGACAGAGAGGGTGGCAAGAGGGAGACGGAGGGAGGGAGATGGAGGGAGACAGAGGGAGGGAGAGAGACAGGGAGAGATAGAGGGAGGGAGAGGGAGGGAGACAGAGGGCGGGAGGGAGACAGAGGGAGACAGAGGGAGGGAGACAGAGGGAGGGAGACAGACGGAGGGAGAGGGAGGGAGACAGAGGGAGGGAGAGGGAGGGAGAGAGACGGAGAGAGACGGAAAGAGACAGAGGGAGACGGAGAGAGACGGAGAGAGGCGGAGAGAGACGGAGGGAGACGGAGAGAGACGGAGAGAGACGGAGGGAGACGGAGGGAGACGGAGGGAGACGGAGGGAGAGAGACAGAGGGAGAGGGAGACAGGGAGGGAGACGGAGGGTGACAGAGGGAGGGAGACAGACGGAGGGAGACGGAGGGAGAGAGACAGAGGGAGAGGGAGGGAGACAGAGGGAGGGAGAGAGACGGAGAGACACGGAGAGAGACGGAGGGAGACGGAGAGAGACAGAGAGAGACGGAGGGAGACGGAGGGAGATGGAGGGAGACGGAGGGAGACAGAGGGAGACAGAGGGAGACAGAGGGAGATGGAGGGAGAGAGACAGAGGGAGACAGGGAGGGAGACGGAGGGTGACAGAGGGGGGGAGGGAGGGAGGGAGAGGGAGACAGGGAGGGAGACCGAGGGAGAGAGACAGAGGGAGAGAGGAGAGAGACAGGGAGGGAGACAGGGAGAGAGACAGGGAGGGAGACAGAGAGATACGGAGGGAGGGAGACGGAGGGAGGGAGAGGGAGGGAGACAGAGGGAGGGAGGGAGGGAGACAGAGAGAGACGGAGGGAGACGGAGGAAGAGGGAGGGAGAGAGGGAGAGGGAGGGAGACAGGGAGGGAGACGGAGGGTGACAGGGATGGAGGGAGGGAGACAGAGGGAGGGAGAGAGACACAGGGAGGGAGACAGAGGGAGAGGGAGGGAGTCAGAGGGAGGGAGAGAGACAGGGAGAGATAGAGGGAGGGAGACAGAGAGAGAGACAGAGGGAGGGAGAGAGACAGGGAGGGAGACAGAGGAAGGAAGATGGAGGGAGGGAGACGGAGACATGGAGGGAGACGGAGGGAGATGGAGGGAGGGAGGGAGACAGAGGGACAGAGTTGGAGGGAGATGGGGAGGGAGGGAGGGAGAGAGACAGGGAGGGAGGGAGAGAGACAGGGAGGGAGAGAGACAGGAAGGGAGAGAGACAGGGAGGGAGACAGAGGGAGAGAGACATGTAGGGAGACAGAGGGAGGGAGACAGAGGGAGGGAGGCGACAGAGGGAGGAAGACAGAGGGGGGACAGAGGGGGAGACAGAGGGAGGAGGGCGACGGAGGGAGGGCGACGGAGGAAGGGCGACAGAGGGAGGGCGATAGAGGGAGGGCGACGGAGGGAGGGCGACGGAGGGAGAGAGAGACAGGGAGAGAGAGACAGGGAGAGAGAGACAGGGGGAGAGAGACAGGGGGAGAGAGACAGGGAGAGGGGGAGGGAGGGGGATAGAGGGGGAGGGGGAGGGGAGGGAGGGGGAGAGGGAGAGAGACAGAGAGAGAGATTTGTGTGTATGCCAGGTCTGGTGGCTCAGTGGACCAAGGCGTCTGCTGCAAAGACCTGTGTTCAGCCTCATGGTCACAATTTTTTTTGCTATAGCCCCGCCCCTCCCCCTCTGACCCCGCCCCCACCGGTGCGGCCCTCAGCCACAAACCACACTGTAAATTTGGCCCCCGAGAGAAATTTTGTGAGTACCCATGGACTAGACCCTTGCAGAGTGAGAAAACATACTGGTTTGCAAGGTCATTCTCTGGCTTGTCTTTCTAAGAAAGTTTGTCAAAGTGTTTTTCACTATTTCAGAATGCTGACAGTACATCATACTCAAATGCGGAAGTTAGTGAGAAGGTTGTATTATGCAAAAAGTCCAGCACT
The DNA here is from genome assembly GCF_964204655.1 of Triturus cristatus. Lineage (NCBI taxonomy): Eukaryota > Metazoa > Chordata > Amphibia > Caudata > Salamandridae > Triturus > Triturus cristatus. The sequence continues at coordinate 889,028,866 of NC_140594.1, forward strand.
AAAGTTAAGTGAGTTGAACAGTGCTCTTTTGCGTGGGTCAGTATCAGATGTGAAGCAGGTCTGTGATGATATTGAGTTTTGTTACTTTGGTCCTCAGCAAGAGAGTGAAGAAACTGACACATTAGTAGAACAAAATGTTGAAGACAATGTACAACCCGTAATTACAGAAAAATTTGAGGATGAAATCACAAAATTTAAGGTAATTTCAGGTGAAAGACCAAATGTTTCTTGTATTTGTTGTCGGCGAAGTCACTATAAAAATCAGACTAGGGGTGTCAGTCTGTATTTAAAAAGTGAAATAGAAGATAACGATAAGTGGATGGAATTTGCAACTTATTTGTTGGTAGAGGATTGTTTTGATTTGGGATCTGAGCAGCGTATTTGCATATATTGTTATAACAAATTAGATGAGAATAAAATGCCTGCTAGAGCTGTTCATAATAATCTAGAGTCGGTTGCTATTCCACCAGAGCTGATAGATTTAAATACGTATGAGTCTATTCTCATACAATGTGTTCACCCGTTTCAGGCTATTGTTCGTATGGAGCCCAAAACAGGTAAATTACCTCCATCAGAGTTGCAAAGAGGATTGAAAGGAAGAGTTGTGTATTTACCGTTAGATTTAAGGAAAAATATTGAAACTATTGGCGTAGACCATGCAGAAAATGATCCACTAGTCATTCTAGTTAATGGTGTTCCTACTAAGAATAAGAACATTTGGCAAGAGTTAGTGGATGTTAGAAAAGTGCAAAAGGCGTCATTGTATCTGTTAAAAAATAATGAGTACTATAGAAATGTGTTTGTTGGAGAAGAAGAAATAGATTTAGCAGAAGATACTGAAACAATAAGTGGACAAATAGAAAAAGTGGACATGTCCAGATGTGAAGAGATCTATGAACATTACAGTGTACATCCACTTCATTCCAAAGAGGTGATGGGGAATACAATTGAGTTGTTTCATATGAAAAAAGCAACAGGAAGTCCCCTGAGTGTATGGGAAGAGATCTTGGAAGCTCGTTGTTTCCCACAGTTGTTTCCAACACGAAAAGGTGGACGATATGATGAACGTCCTGTGCAGATTCCTGCATCTGAATATCGGACAACAAGATTATATGCAGAAGATCCAAGATTTTGACAATGTATCCCTTATATGTTTCATCTTCTGTATGAAAGTGACTTGTCTGGACTTTCATATACAGTAAATCATATTTTAAAAACTGGAATGCATCTTCAAAATGTAACTGCAAAGGATTTTATGGATAAAGTGCATCAGAGAGATAATCTTTTAGAATCTCAGTTGATTAATCTGATGGCATGTCAGCGTGGGACTAAGGAATATTGGTACCGTCGACATGGAGAACTGAAATGTATGCTACGGAACTTGGGAACTCCTACATGGTTTGTTACCCTAAGCTGTGCTGAGTATGCTTGGGATAATTTACTTGAATTTCTACGAGAGGCAAATTCCAATATAAAAAATATTGAATACAAGACACCTGGAGAATTGTGCTCTTTGGATCCTGTCAATGTATGCAGATATTTCAATCATAGATTTGAAGCTATGATGTCTTTCATCTGCAATAAAAAGAATCCTTCTCTTGGAGAAGTTGTGGATTTCTTTTGGAGAAAAGAGTATCAAGCAAGAGGTGCTCCTCACATACATATGTTGTTATGGATCAAGGACACCCCCAAATTTGGAACAGATTCAGATGAAACTGTTTTGTCTTTCATTGAAGATTATGCTACATGTGCCCTTCCCAATAGCAGAGAAGATAAAAATTTAAAACAACAAGTCTTATGATTTCAAAGCCACAGGTGTGGAAAATACTGTCGACGAAAGTACAAGTCAAAGGATAAGTTCTATACCAAATGTCGGTTTGGATTTCCATGTCCTGTATTATCCAAAGGAAGAGTGAACAGTTTAATGTCAGCTATCCGACATACCATCACAAGAAAGTCTCCGAAAAACACCTACAACTTAAGAAGAAGCGAAGAATCGAAATACATAAATGACTACAATCCAGTTATTTTATCCATGTGGAACGCTAACATGGATATTCAGTATGTTGCGGACAATTCTATTGCTGTTGCTCGATATGTAACGTCTTACATTACTAAATCAGAAAAGACTGAATTGAAAGAAATGTGGGAAGAGATTTCTCACGAGAAGACTCTAAGTAAGAAATTATACAGTTTCAGTTTGAAGATGTTATCGCATCGTGAAATTGGAGCATATTAATGTTCAGATCGGTTTTCATCTGCAAGTCTATATTCCAAAAGTAGAAGAATCATTTGGGTGAGTCTAGGTCTTGCAGGAATGCGAAATCGGGTACTGAAATCTGTTCAAGAAATTGAATATTTAGTAGAAAATGAACCAGAAAGTACAGATATTTTGAAAACGAATATGTTGGACACATACTACCCAAATAGAAGTCATCATCTTGAGAACATGTGTCTCTATGAAGTGCTGCAAAACTACACTTTTAAACGGACTACTACAGAGAACATCAACGATGGAAAATATGCAGTGATTGGTTCCGAAGGATGTCTGGTAAAACAAAGGAAAGGAAATTTAATTAATCACAGGAAACTGAGTTGCGACACTGCTGACAAAAGGGAATTTTACTATTTAGCTCTTTTGCAAATGTTCAAACCATGGCGTTCAGCACTGGAATTACTTGGAGATTTTCCCAGCTATGAAGATTCATTTAATGCTTCTAAAGATAGCATACAATGCAGTGCTTTCGCAAATTATGTCAAAATGTTGAATGATGAAATTAATCAAGAAGCTACAATTCCAGCTGAGATTGCTAGAGACAGTTCTCAAGACAGTCAAAGTTCTGTTGCTCTGAGTCAAGATCCACTAGGACAACCAATTGTTGAAAATGAAGCAGCGATTGCAATGAATGAGGTGGAAACAGCAATGTATCAAGCCCAAGAAGATGCAATACAGTTAGGAAACTTGGAAGAACAACTAAATGTTGAACAGAAACAAATATATCAGCAAGTGAAAGAGCAGATTGACCTTGGATTACTTCATAAAAAGAGAGGGTGCTCATGTACATCATTTCAACCTATCCGAATGTATGTGAGTGGTCAAGCTGGAACAGGAAAATGTTTCTTAATTAAAGTAATTACAAGTTATCTGCAGAAAACAACTGATTCACATTTGTCTTGTGTTGTCACTGCTCCAACTGGGTTGGCAGCACATAACATTAAAGGAATTACTTTACATTGTTTACTAATGCTGCCAGTAGAGCATGAGAACAAATTGGAATACCACAAGCTATCTGGAGAAGCTTGCTGTGAAGTTTCAAGAGTCCTGAAGAAAATGAAACTTCTCATTATTGATGAGGTGAGCATGGTCTCAAACTTGATGCTTGCCTTTGTGCATTTAAGAATGCAGCAAATTCTTAAAACAGAGTATGACGTGTTATTTGGAGGAAAACACGTCATAGTTTTTGGAGATCTACTGCAACTGACTCCGGTAAAAGGACAACCGGTATTTAAAACCCTAGCCCATGAAGATACCAGAAAGTCTCTTGGCAGTGTTAGTAATGTGAACATTTGGACTCATTTTGAATACAAAGAACTGACAACAAATATGCGACAGGCAAATGATGCTGAATATGGAAGTATTCTTCAAGATATAAGAATTGGAATTCTTTCAAAACAAGGCAAATAAGCTTTGGAGAGCCGATTACTTTGCAATGTCTTTCCAAATGAAAATGCAGTTCCTGCAAAAGTGTACGTGGAAATTGCTAAAAATAAATCAGTGATTTGTTTAATGCCAACACTGCGCGAGTGTTCCATATTCAATGAAGAACTATTCAAACAGGGAAAATGAAGAAATTGTAAAAATGAAAGCCATCGATAAAATACAGCATGAAGGAATCACTATTATTTTGACGGGAAAGTTGAGATCAAAACTGGATTGTTTAGAAAAAAAAATATCTAAAACTGCTGGTTTAGAAAAGACACTATTAGGCACATGCATCATCATAGGGTTTTGCGATTCCTTAATTGCGATTATTAAGGAATCGCAATTAAGGAATAGCAAAACCCTATGTATGTAGGAATCTCTAAAGAAATAGCGATTCCCACAAATTCCTTAATTGCGACTAGCAAATTGCGAGTCGCAATTAAGGAATGTCTTCCCATTCATTCCTATGGGCCTCCAGGCCCATAGGAATGAATTAGAGATTGCGGGAGCAATTTGCGAGTACCAGTAGGTACTCGCAAATTGCTCCCGCAATTTTGATGGTGCAAGGGTGTCAAAATGACACCCTATTGCACCCATGTATGTTAACTCTGCACATATGTTGCATACACACATGCTCTAAGGGCATGTGTGTGCGCAACATGAAACTTAGAAAAATGCAAATAAGTGCATTTTTCTAAGTTTTCGCAAATTACCATGAAGTCCAGCCTCATGGTAATTTGCTCACGCTAATAGCGAAATCGTTATTTTTAAAACTGTAATGCATTGCATTTAAGGAATCTCAATTAGGGATTCCTTAAATGCAATCGCTATTTAAGGAATCGCTATTTTGAGATTCCTTAAATAGCGATTTGAGCATTTGGGATGATGCATCCCAAATGCAAAAATACCGGTCACAAAGGGGCAGATTCTGAGAATCTGCCCGTTTGCGACCGGTTTTGTGCTTGATGCATGTGCCTGTATATGCTTGTGTAAACTGTCGGGTAATTTTAAGGCGTAATTTGGATGTAGAGAAAAGTTTAGTTAATGGTGCAATGGGTAAAGTGGTGGATTTTGTGAATTATCAGAAAAAAGAAGGAATTGAATTTTTAAAAATTTAATTTGATCAGATTGATGAAGTTAAAGAAATTGGTCGTTGTTCAGTTCGTTTTTTGCTTGTTAAAGATTTGTATGTCCGTAGGAAACAATTTCCATTTTCTCTGGCATACGCAGTGACTATTCATAAATCTTAAGGATTAAGTGTAGACAGTGCATTGGTGAACATTGGATCTACCGTATTTAAAGAGGGTATGGCATATGTTGCTTTGTTGCGAGTCAGAACATTATCTGTTTTGTTTTTAATTGATTTTGATGAGACAAAGGTTACTGCAGATGCAAACTGTGTAAAAGACTATAATAGGTTAAGAAGGGTTTATGCTCCAAATGTAGGTCAATATACTGTATTTGAAAAGCGTGTGGTTGGTCGAAAAAGAAGGTTAGAGAATATCTGTTCTGAAGGTGTCAAGAAGGGAAAAGAACAAGATAATGTTGTGATTGCAGGTAAAAAGAAATTGGACACTGCTGAAGAGATTGTTGGTTATCAGTTTGAAAATAGTTCAGGTGTCAACTGCTATGCTAATGTAGTGGTCAGTGTTGTTTTTTATCTGGAAGGTTTGCGAGAACAAATTATGCAGAATCGGCAAAAAAGATTTTGTTCTCTGTTGCATTCTGTTTATGAAAAGTTGACAACAGATACAAGTAAAATAAAATCTGTTTCAGATGTTCGTAGTGTTTTGGATGTGTGTTCTGGGTCTACACAATTTTCACAAAATATCCAACAAGATGCTCAGGAATTTTTAATGCATATGCTTACCATTTTTGAAAATGAAGGTGTAGAAATAGAAAATATTTTTGGCCTTTCTTACAAATGGGAACATCATTGTGAAAATTGCATGTATACATGTAGCACCAATGTAGACACTGAGAGATTTCTGTATTTAACATTACCAGACTGTAAATCAGTGTCTTTCAATAAATTAGTTAAAGGTGCAAATCAAAACATGGAGTGTAGCCAATGTAAATCAGAAATGTTATCCACATTATTCTTAACAAAATATGGAAAATACATAATTTTAATGAAGCAACTTGTACAGCTGACGGAAGAAAATTGGATACTTTAATAAAGCAATTTGTAGCAGCACAACAATCAATATCAGGAAGGACTTTTGTAGCAATTGCTATAATTTAAATGTGACAAAGGCTGGACACTTTGTAATGATTCCCAGTTGGTTTTTCAACAACGTTTGCCTAGGGAATTACAAAATTCCTACCTAATATTTTTAAAGTCAAAGTTTTAGGAAGATAATTAATTCTCTGAGGAATTTATTATTATAATTTACCAGGACAACCATTGGACAATTTACATAAAGAAGGAATGCAAAAATACCATTTGGCCTCAAGGAAAGGTATATTTTTGAATTATGGACTTTTTGGTGGTCATTGATTCGGTGAATATTTTAAAGCGGCAATATTTACAGTTTTTATAAGTTAAAGTTATAAAATGTTGTAAGCCGTAAGCATTTCATATATGTGTGATTTGTATTTTCTGGCATTTTACTGAGAATAGCATGTTGTTGTTTTTTTAACAATCTTTCTGATTGTTTTTTTTTTTTTGCCCGCTGTTAAGTGATGAGTACGATTGAAATCACTATTTCTAGTGAAGTTCAATATATTCTGAGAATAGCAAAAAAGGCAAACAAATTACTTTGGGGAAATTATGCTGTGTTGTAAAAAATGTATTATTACATGTTATAAAAATTTTTTTCTTTTCTTTCACAGATCCAAATCTTAAAATAAGCAATTTATATCAATTTAGATTGCAATGAAAATCTGAAAAAAATGTATACCATTTTTTATTCCTATTACTGTGAAGGTAAGTTTAACTAAGTCTCAATATGCAGACTGAGGAGGTCTGCAAGAAGCTACAAAGTTGAAACACGTTTCTAAAAACACTCTGTTTATACCTATGTAGTTTTGAAATCTGACCATAATCGGATATTATGTGACCTGCAAAAAAAGAGATTTGAGGGGTTCATAATATTTCCCATTGTACCTTTTGAAGGACCGCAATCATTTCAATCATTCTTCTTTGAACATCTTTGCAGACAAAACTCTGTGCTTACCTTCTATCATTCGCAAGGATTTTAAAACCGGAAATATGTCACTTTTTGTAACATAGTTATTGAGCAAGACATTCTTTCATATTTACAAAGAGAGGAAAAGGCACTCTGTGTACTTTTTCTACTCCATGTAAATACAACCTCATCATACACACCACTTTGCGTTGAAAGGGTGTTCTATAAGTGTTGTTGTGTATGATTACACTGAATACTCATAGAACAAGACACATCTCTAGATTTATCAGAAATTATAAATCTCGATATGTGTGTGAATGCTGCACCATTCTAAAATTGGTGTAGGAAAGCACAACTAGGAGAATTGTTTTCATTTCTCCACATTTGTATATCTTCAATGCATGCTAAAATGTTCAGCATACATTGAAGGAGAAAAATGCATTTTCTCATTGTTTTTGTGCAGGAAGGTGTGTCTTCCTGCAGAAAAACAAACAGCACATGACACAGATATCCTTGCACTATGGTGCAAGGGTGCCTGTGTCACCACATGGCTGCAGTTTAAGCAGCCGTGCAGAGAGAAGCATAGATTTGCAACATATTTATGTACATAAGTTGCATCCCTGTGCTTCGGAAGTACTACAGCACACTGCAGTTAAAGAGGTTACTGTGTGATGCTGCAGCACTTCCTCATAGTTCTGCACTTATACATTCACCATACGCTACTAATGCATTCATTCAGTCAATTACGTACTACACATACATTCATCCAAACTTTCACACACTAACAAAGAAATGTAGCTCTTTTTTTTAAACCAGGAAAGTTAGTTCTTAGAAGAACTTTTTTTTTCTTCTTTTATATTTTTTTTTTTGGTTTTTCCAACGATTTTGTGTTTTTTTGGGTTTTTCTGGAAAAAAAACAAAAAACAAAACAGGAGGAACAAAACAATGAACTTCAGGAAACAAGCATTTGCAATGCAATAGGTCTCGCATTTGTTGCAGTTGGAGCTACTGGCATTGTAAATGGCAGTGTTTTTTATCAATGTTTTTGTTTGCAGTAGAGTGATTATTTAAAAATTACACACTATACCATATTATAAACTATTCTAGCAACTGCACAGTAAAGCTATGGCTATTTTAACGTAAAGGAGTGTGAATGGATGAATAAAAATACAAAAAAAAGGATCTAAAAATTTACGATGGAATGTATAGCAGGGGACAGGGACTACCGATCACAACAAATGTACTTGAAGTGATTGGGGCATCATATGCAATAAAAAAAATCGGTAGTACGGGGTGTCAGCGACGCTTGTGCAAATGTTGTTCAGCTGGTGAAGTGGTCAGCTCTGTTTGCAGATGCAAAGTGGTGAAAGGTGAAGTATTCAGCTCTGTTTGCAGGCACAAAGGGATGAATGGTGAAGTAGTCACTCTCTTCAGCGGTGAACATGCTCTTTACTGTTGCTCATGGGCATCAAGAGACTCTGCCAGGTCTAAGGCATTCCAGAGACCTTACATGATGGCTGGGGTTTGTAAATGAACCTACATTAAACACCACTAAGAGATCAAGCGATTTCTGCAACATCACATGATTTTTCTCCAAAATGTGTTTTTTCAGTTTTACTTTTTGGATTCCTGGGATGCTCTGGCATAAGATTCCCGGTTCCACCATGATTCATTTGGTACAGTAAATAAACACAATAACCAAAAATACTCTCAAACTGCAGTTTAACGAAGACGTTGTTTTCTGTGTAACAGACAAACGCCTGACCATGGTCCCAGCAGGGGCTCGTGCCACCTAATCTAGAGACACTTCTCTCACAGGAGTTGTGCCAACTCACCTGCAGCCAAAGCTATGGGTCACGGGAAAATGGGATGGAGAGTAAGGGGGGTACAGGGAGAGAGAGTAAGGGGGTACAGGGAGAGAGAAATGGGGGCATGGAGAGAAATGGCGGACCGAGAGAGAACGGGGGAAGAGAGGCTGGAAGGGTGAAAACGAAAGGGAGAGAGGGCACTAGTGAGGGGGGTACCGGAAGGGGAAGGAGGTGGACAGGTGATATACATTTTAAAAAGCAGGTCTTTGGCAGTAGGTGATGACTGCTGGCAAGGACCATAACCCGGAAAGGAGGTTTGACATCCGAGCCCCCACTATTATAATGTGAAACTATCATGCAACTACAATATCACAAAAAGGTTCTAGTTTTCCAAAGACACATGACCCGCCTGATGTACACACTACAAGATTCTTATAAGTCCCAAGAACATAAAGACAAATTCATCTGGCACATTGGAAAAAATTATACTTTTCAAATAGCCCTCCGGATTACATTTGCTCCATTTCTACGCTCGGTTAACAGATATAACTACTACCCAATCAATGGTATTCAATTGATCCACCTCGGAAGAAAGAAGGCTGAGGCAGACTTGCCGGGAGTGTAACCTCTGCCCATTACAAGAGTACGTCTCACTGAGCCCTTCTGCGGGTATTGTGTTGGACAGCTGGTTACAATTCGATCAGTTGAGGCCCTTATGTGTAGCCTTTAAACAGAAACACAGCAAAGCCCGCTTTAGTATTCGCCAGATAACTAGGAAAACCAGCTATACACGAGGCGCGAGCAGCAACCGGAGTCACAGAGGTAGAGAGACCAGCCTTGGCTCCGCCGGTTATGAATAACTTAATATCCACGTACCTACCAAACATGAATGTGTCCTTCTATAATGGATGTGGTATACATGTAAAGTGCTCCAATACCTACGGATTGAGTTTGCGCTAAATAAAAAAAACTAACAAATAAATACAAACACCTAACAGATCTGTTCCAGGTCAGGCAGCGGAGTCATAGTTCGCCCCACCCTTGTGAAGACAGAGCAGCCGTCCCTAAAAATCAGCAGGGCAAGGGCGAGGATGTGGTCCGTCGGCTAAACTGCCGACTTTGGTGCTGGAAACCAGAGTTTGAGCCCCGAGGTTGCATCAACATCCTGTGATTCTGGGCAAATCACTTAATCTCCCCGTGCCTGAATGTGTAATGTAAATACGGTGCTCGTGTAAAGCGCTCCAATAAACTTCGGGTCGAGTTTGTGCTATATATATATGCAAAAAAAAAACAAGTGCAAAGGCAAGTAACAGTACAAGGACATGTCGCCAGCTAGTCACATGCACTCATAACCACACCTACAGGCGACGCAACAGCACTGTGAACCCATCCGCCCAACACCGGACATTTTGCAACTTGCTTTTATATGGTGTACGCATAATTATACATTTGCCACACTTGCCTCATACCATCATCTCCTGCATATTTTTCCTTTTCTCGCATAATTTAGCCAACCCTGCCAGTTATACTATAATAAAGTAAACAAACTAAACAGTTCACAGAACTTACCCCAGTAAAACAAGCGTCTTCAAATAGGTTGTGTCTCCAATGAATGTCGCTGATTCGCCTTCTTTGAAAATGTTCAGTGCTGCACGTTTAAATAGAGCATTGGATGCACGAAAGATATCACTTATAGCACTAAGTAAACAAAGTAATTGCTAAAAATGTCCTAAAACATGCCGCCCTAATTATCGCTTGCCATGCAGCTTTTATGACTAATGAAGGCGTGGCGGTGGCGCCAGTAATACGCCTGCTCCAGATCACAACACAGAAAGTGAGAATTATCACAGCATGAGACCAGTAATCATTAGCACACCATGTCGACAGGCGCCCCAGGCTGCTAGAGCACTCAACTATAATTAATGTGCAGCACGTCTTCCGGAGACGAGCACTCAACTGGAATTAACGCGCACAAGCTGCTCCACTGTGAAGCGCGTTCACAGACCAGAATCGGCTCGTGCCCAGACCAGAATCGGCGCAGCACGTCTTCCGGAGACGAGCACTCAACTGGAATTAACGCGCACAAGCTGTTCCACTGTGAAGTGCATTCACAGACCAGAATCGGCTTGTGCCCAGACCGGAATCGGCTCGTGCCTAGGTCTGTCTCCCTTGGGAGTAAACACGGCAACAATAGTCTCGTTGACGGCAGCGCCTCACGCTGCAACACCAGCGAGACCTAAAAAGGAGAAGAAAAAAAACTAGCAATGGTGACTTTCTTGCCAGCGCAGATCAGATCGATCGACTGCTCCCCGTAGCACAAAGTCACATTGCACTTACTTTTAAAAATTGAAATTGAGGACGGATGTCCAAGTTTTGGGCTGACGGATTCACTCTTGAAGTGCTCGGCTGCGATAAGGTGGAAGTGTCTCTCATCCGTCGGCATTCTTCTCGTGCAAGATTGACAGGATGAAGAATCCGTAGGTGCTTCAGCATGCTGGCTGTCCCGCATGAGTATTTCTTGTCGGATCCCCTCAAGACAGCACTTGCACGTGACCAAGGTGGCATTGGTCTTCGTTGGCCCCTTGGGAAAAGTAAAACATTTCCACACCACTGAAGAAAAATGTGGTGTGCGTGCTGGCTCCTCCAAAAATTCATCCTCAGATGTATGAGGAGATGCAGGCGATGCCTGCTACCCTGAAGCCATTTTTAGGAGAAAAAAGTTAGAGCTAAGCGTAACCTTAGTCCAAATCTTCTTCTCTGCAAAGAGATGCTCCTCCAAAGAAGGTGAAAGAAGAATGATTGAAATGGGTGGGGTCTTTCAATAGTTAGAACAGGAAGTTTAATGAACCAATCAAATCTCTTTTTTTGCAGGTCACATGGGATCCGCGCACCCTGCGCGTACGCAGCACGCACCCAGCGTGTATCCGCGAAATTGAATTAAAAAGAAATATAGAATTAGATGTAAAAATAAATTACTTTTAAAACTAGTTTAGAGTTTTTCTTCAATTAATATTCACATGAAATACATATATGTGTTTTTTTAAATGTTAAATATTTCGCGGGATCCGCGCACCTACCTCATCATACACACACATGACGTATTGCGGAAGCGCGTAAACGTCGCGTTACATACATCGAACGTGTCGCGTATAGGCTGGAAGTCGCGTACCGGTCGCATTAAGATCGCGCACTAAACACGTACCCAACGCATACCATGCGTGGATGCTATCGCGTAGGGATCGAGAACGGTGCGCATAGGGTGCGCAGATCCAAAAACATGGAAAAAAAATATATAAAATAAAGTTTTGAACATCATCAATGATGTCATTTCAGATGTCATCAGTGATGTCATCAGTGATGTCACTGACCATGTCATGAGTGATGTAATATGTGACGTCATCAGCAGTGTATTGCGGGGGCACGAGTTATAGTTAGCTGAACTAACTATAACAAAGGAATTTCTACGGTTTTGTACAAGGGAAATGTCCAGCTAACTAGAACGCCCCTGAAACCTATGGTTTTTTCAGTGAATTTCTAAGGTTTTTTAAATGCCAATTCCTAACTATAACGTGCATGAAACCTAAGTTTTTTTCAGTGAATATATATATAATTGAATTTTTTTATTATATTTTTTTATGCATGTGCCACTCCAAACAATGCTCAGAGACTGCTTGGGCTGAATGTAATCTCATTTATATTGTGCCACCATAACGCATTTATTATGCCTAACGCACATATTTTCAGCATACAGGATGCTATTCATTAACTTGTGTGGATGAACCTCAGGGCATGCAGGATTGCCTGCTTTGGGCTTTCTGTATGCTTTAGTGTTCAACTTTCCATTTTTACATTTACTGTCAAGTCTAGGAAATGAATTTCATGTGTGCTGATAGAATTACTCAATCAATCATGGATCTTATAGAGTGTAGCTAATCACCCGTTAAGGTTTCAAGGCGCTTGGGGGAGGGTTCTGCAGTTCAGTCGAAAAGCCAGGTCTTGAGGTCCTTCCTGAATTACAGCAGTGAAGGTGATTGTCTGAGAAGTAGAGGTAGAGAGTTCCAGGTCTTTGCAGTGAGATAGGAGAAGGATCCTCCTCCGGCTGAGGTCTTGCGGATCCGTGGGACAGTGGACAGTGGCCAGGGCCCGCTGGGAGGAGTGGAGATGTCTGGTGGGTGTGTTGGAGTAGAGGTGGTTGTTGAGGTATGCAGGTCCGGTGTTCTGGAGAGCTTTGTAGGCATGTCTGAGGAGCTTGATGGTGATTCTTTAGTTGATCAGGTGCCAGTTACGGTCTCTCGGGTGATTGGCTGCAGCAGGGGATGTCCAGGATAAGTCTGGCGAAAGTGTTCTGGAAGCTCTGCAATTTTTTGGGAGTTTTTGGGTGGTGCTGGCATAGAGTGTGTTGCCATAGTCGAGCATGCTGCTGACGAGTGCCTTGGTGACTTTTCTTCAGGACTCAGTGGGGTTCCATTTGAAAATCTTCTAAAGCAGTCAGAGTATGTGGGAGCAGGAGGATGAGATGGCATTGATTTGGCGGTTCATTGAGAACGAGGAGTCGAGGATGATGCCAAGGTTGCGTGTGTGGTCGGTGGGTGTGGGGGAATTGCGAGCGCTCCACCAGGAGTTGTCCAAGGCTGAGGAAGCGGTGCCCAGGATGAGGACTTTAGTTTTGTTGGAGTTGTTTGAGGCAGCCGTCTTTCATCCAAACAGTGACTGCCTTCATTCCATTGTGAAAGTCGTTCCTAGCGGCTGTAGGTTCGCCCGCGAGGAAAAGAATCGGCTGGCTGCCGTCGGCATAGGAGACAATGTTGAGTCCGTGGTTTCCAGCGAGCGGTGCCATGTAGCTGTGAAAGAGGGTGGGGCTCAGAGAGGAGCCCTGAGGTACTCCGCAGCAGATCTTTATATGTTCTAAGGAGAACGGTGGGAGCTTGACTCTTCGGGTTCAGCGCTGAGAAAGGAGAGGATCCACTCTAGGGCTTTGCCGCGGATGCCGGTGTCGTGGAGTCTTGTGCAGAGGGTGTGGTGGGAGACAGTGTCGAAGACAGCAGAGAGGTCCAGGAGGAGGAGGGCTGCGGTTTTGCCTCGGTCGCGGAGAGTGTCGTCTGTCGCAGCGAGGAGTGAAGTCTCAGTGCTCTAGTTGCTGCTGAAGCTTGATTGGGAGGGGTCCAGTCTGTGGTTTGTTTCGAAGATTTTGGTGAGTTAATAGCCTTCTCAATGACTTTGGCTGGGAAGAGGAGCAGAGAGATGGGTCTGTAATTCGCAAGGTCTGTCAGGTCGGCAGAGGGTTTTTCAGCAGGCGGTTGATCCCTGCGTGTTTCCAGTCTTCATGGAAGGTGGCGGACTTAAGGGAGCAGTTGATGGTGCTGCAGAGTTTGGGGGCGATGGTGGCACCAGCTCAGTTGAAAATTCGGTGGGGGCAGGGGTCTGAGGGGGCTCCAGAGTGAATGTTTTTCATTTTTCTTAGGGTGTCGTCAGTGGTGAGGTTGGTCCAGTTGAGCAGAGTCTGCTGGGATCTGGGGCATCTGAGTGCAGTGACTGTGGGTGGGGTGGGTGGGTCCTGGGTTGCGAAGCTGTCATAGATATCTATAATCTTGCGCTGGAAGAAGGTGGAGAGGTTGTCACTGAGGTCTTGGGAGGGGGGATGTCTGTGGCATCCGTGCTGGGTTTGGCGAAAGCAAATTCAGATTATGGTAAATCTTCTTGACAATTTTTTTTATTGGAACTTGTAGAGCCCCTCAAAATAATAAACAAATCATCAAAATATCAGGTCCACAAAACCACAGTGTGAATCTATTCTTCAGCGCATTGGTCTACAAGCACCTGCTTCTCACACCAGCCTATATGCAAATTAGCATAGCTGAGGGCGAAGCAGATGCCCATAACTGTCCCCCTGATCTGCCTGTACACTTGTCTGTCAAATATAAAAAAGTTATTATACAGACACCAATGTATCATGCTTTACAGTATGACTATAGATGTAACATCACTGTACAACTGTATAGCACACACTGACGGACTCAGGGCCATTGAATATTTTCTCAGTGCCAGACCTCGGACACTTCTAAAGCGCACACAAATGCTCATAAGCATGGTACTTTGGTGTCTATATAATAACTGTTTTATATTTGACAATGTGTTTATCTCAACACAGACACAGAACTTAACCAATCTAACCGAACCCCTCTAGATGAAGCTTACACAGGGGCATAGCTTCAGAGGGAGAGGGAGTTTGAGTTGCAACACCTACCAAATAACTGCATTCTTGGTTTGGTCGTGGGTATGGGGGCCCTGAGTCGGGTCAGCTATGTCAGTTTTAGTGTTTCTCATTGTCCTCATTTCACTAACAGGTTTTAACATGTTCATTTCTTGGATCAGTTATTTAAATATATATAGTGACCGGTTTACTAAAAAAAAGTAGTAAATCTACACCGGTATAAGTACTCCTTCAATGGATATGAATTTACTACTTTATGTAATTCACAAACATTGGCAGTAGTAGGCTTGGAAGGCTATGCCGGTCTCAGGTTTTTGGGCATACTACCGGCAAGAAAACACCCAAAGGATGATGGGGTGAATGCTTGAAAATAGTCTGCACACTTGCAATCGCTCTGGAAGCGTTCCAAACCATCATTTTGCATCTTCTGTACCACTCTAGATAGAGGGCCTTACTCAAGATTTTGGAGATGGAGTAAAGACTTTACGTCAGCCACCCAGCCAATGCCCTGCCTGCAAAACGTAGAAATACCAGCTGGTACATTGGCGGTTTCTGTTAATGTAGAAAAGTTTGACAGACAACTGCGTCAAACATGACGGACGGCTGTCAAACATTTTCACTATATGTAGTTTTTCAAAAACAGTCTCCTAAAGTGAGTTTGGTTTTGAGAATAAAAAAAATACCTAGCAATAATAGACAGTCAAAACATAGCCATTCGACAGTCCACTCTAAATAGGGCGGATGGTCGGATGGCTTTCCTCTAGCTACCACTAGTCCATCAGGACATTGAAGGACGCTTTACACCAACAAAGTAAATTTTACTCTGTTTATAACTTGTAGTCTATCTGAATCAAATTCAGGCATGCAGACCCTAAATTTGAAACAGGCTACTCTGTCGACATGCACAAATTCTTTAAGAATATATGTAAAACCATGGTAGTTAACAACGGTACTGAATTTGAAATAAAAAAAAACTATCTGATTTAAATGATAAACTGTTCCTGTGGTATAAAATACATTAGAAGCATGATCAGACCCATCAAGCAGCGGATAATGAACATCTTTTGGTTATTACAAAATGTGATGAGAAATATCCAGTAGCCTCTCATTTCAAGGACAACAATAATTATGATTTCAAACTGCTAAAATTTGTTTGGATATACAAACAGAAAATACACTTGAGAGGTGACAACTGTGAGTTGAGATGATGCAGATGGAATCTGGATTAATAATAACCTTCAACACCTTAAAACTGGCCTCAACTTGGTGGAGGGTCTCTGTTATTTCTTTGAGTCATGACTCTCTACCTATTTATGTGTCTGATACAACTGATCAATTATCCTGGATGATATCTTTAATTAACTGGATAGTTATTGGGTTTACCCTCCAGCTGCCTTGTAACTCTTTATGTAATATTATATTTATTGATGATATGTATTTATATGTAGTGGTATCTATTGTACAAACTGTTGATAGGATGCGACCTTTAGCATTATTGTATGCACATTATATTACTCTGTACTGGATGGGAACACATGATTCTAGTCCTACAACTTTAGTTCTGCATATGGTTGTGTTTTAAAATGTATTCTGGGCATTGACCTTATCATTAGGATCCGATGCATTTTAACCGGTTTCATGCATATTATTGGTGCTTCTTGTGTTGAATCAAGTCTCTACATATTAATTTTTTATATATTTAAAACATACTTGACTACTATAGATTTTGGATGTATCTGTTTTTGCAAATTAAATGACTATTTTCATTTTCATGTGCTTTTCCAGGCGCTGTGACTGTTATAATGAGCTACATTACCCAAGATGTACTTTGACTGGTTGTATTTTTACAAACAGACTTTTAATTAAATTTAAAACATTGACATTAGATTATGTTATCGGACATCTGCACATAAATAACATACATTACTTGTTCACTCTTCTAATTATTTGCATTACCTGCCTGCCCTTCTGACAAGTTGCACCCAACAATGGAGTACTGTCAAAACGAGACTAAAGAAAAAAGTCACATATGCGACAATTAAACATCAACTCACCTCTAACGTGGAGGCTGGATAATCGTGTTTAAATTCATGACGGACGGTCAGACCATGTATAAGCATCTAAGTGTTGGAAAAATGATCATTAATATGCAAAATACGTTTTTTAATCTCATGTTTTGTTAATTAGAATGGCAATATGGCATAAATGACATTGTAGATAACATCTGCGGGTGGGCGGGGTATTCAAGCGCGGTACTTGGGTAACTTTTGTTTACTAGAAGGGGGTCAGTGCAATCACAGAACAGCAAGTTGGGTTAATAAGAAGTCCGAAGTAGTGGGTTATGGGATCAATAGTAAGGAATGTCATGGAACTGAACGGTTGGGTTAATACGATTGGCTGATTTGGAGGGCAGAAGTTACGGCACATTAATTGAAAAGGGAAACGGCAGTAGCGGGTGAAACATTGCTTTGTACAAGGAGAGAATATGCTGGGATGAAGATCACTCAGTTACTTGATAAAGGTACTGGAGAATGCCCACGGAGTTCTGTTCATGGGTACAAGGTAACTTGAAGCAGCGTTCAGGACTAGTAGATGGGTAACTCTTATCGGGGGTTCCAAATGAGAAAGTGGGGGTAATATACGGGAAGGCAATGTAGGTCAGGAGAGGCTTCTTTGGGTACATATTTTTTGCGTATGGTTGCACATTTAGAGGGAAAACGTCAGCTATGGACAGTTGCTAAACATGGCATGATTTGCTTGATGTATTTTAGTAATGTATGTTATTTATGTGTAGATGTCTGATAACATAATCAAATGTCAATGTTTTAAACTTGTAGTGAACCCCTGAAGAAGGGCTTTGAAAAGCCCGAAATCCACTGTGTAAAAGAGATCAACTACTGAGGATGTTTTATGTATGCTTCATGCTTCAGAAAAAGGCCTGGATTGGCATATCTGCTGCACCAGAAATGTTTTAATACATATGTGCCTCACATGTGACAGGACAAAAAGAAAAGAACTATATGAAACTTTGGAGGATATGGAATAAAATTGATTGAAAACGTTGATTAAGTGGAGTATCTTGGTTATGAACCACAGAGCATGCTGTGCGTCCGGCATTGGAGTGATACCTTGCTTCAGTTTTTGATGTCTTCTCAAGTGCGTGGCATTTAGGCAGACCACGTTTCCGGGCAGCACACAAAAGTTGAAACGTCTAAATCTCATAGTTGAACTTATGGAAAAATAGGTGTGCGCTTGTTCACTCTTCTAATTATTTGCATTACTTGCCTGCTATTCTGACAAGTTGCACCCAACAAAGGAGTACAGTCAAAACGAGGCAAAAGTAAAAAAGTCACATGTGCGACAGTTAAACATCAACTCACATCTAACGTGGAGGCTGGATAATCGTGTTTAAATTCATGACGGATGGTTGGACCATGTATAAGCATTTAAGTGTTGGAAAAACGATCATTAACAACATGCAAAATACGTTTTTTAATCAAATGTGTTGTTAATTAGAACGGCAATATGGCATAAATAATGTCGTAGATAACATCTGCGGGTGGGCGGGGTATTCGAGCGCAGTACTTGGGGAAGTTTTGTTTACCAGAATGGGGTCAGTGCAATCACAGTGCAGCAAGTTGGGTTAATAAGGAGTCCGAAGTAGTGGGTTATGGGATCAGTAGTAAGGAAGGTAATGGAAGTGAACGGTTGGGTGAATACAATTGGCTGATTTGGAGGAGAGGAGTTATGGCACATTAGTTGAAAAGGAAAGCAGCAGTAGTGGGTGGAACAGTGCTTTGTACAAGGAGAGAATTTGCTGGGATGAAGATCACTCTGTAGCTTGATAAAGGTACGGGAGAATGCTCGCGGAGTTCTGTTCATGGGTACAGGGTAAATTGAAGCAGCGTTCAGGACTAGTAGATGGGGAACTCTTATTGGGGGTTTCAAATGAGAAAGTGGGGGTAATATACGGGAAGGCAATGTAGGTCGGGAGAGGCTTCTTTGGGTACATATTTTTTGCATTTGGATGCGCATTTAGAGGGAAAACGTCAGCTAAGGACAGTTGCTAAACATGGCATGATTTGCTTGATGTATTTTAGTAATGTATGCTATTAATGTGTAGATGTCCGATAACATAATCTAAAGTCAATGTTTTAAACTTGTAGTGATCCCCTGAAGAAGGGCTTTGAAAAGCCCGAAATGCATTGGGTAAAAGAGATCAACTACTGAGGATGTTTTACGTATGCTTCATGGTTCAGAAAAAGGCCTGGATTGGCATATCTGCTGCACCCGAAACGTTTGAATACATAAGTGCCTCACATGTGACAGGACAAAAAGAAAAGAACTATAGGAAACTTTGGAGGATATGGAATAAAAGTGAGTAAAAACGTTGATTAACTGAAGTATCTTGGTTATGAACCACAGAGCATGCTGTGCGTGCGTTGGAGTGATACCTCGCTCCAGTTTTTGATGTGTTCTCAAGTGCATGGCATTTGGGCAGACCACGTTTACGGGCAGCACGCAAAAGTTGAAACAACGTCTAAATCTCATAGTGAAACTTATGGAAAAATAGGTGTGCCCTTGTTCACTCTTCTAAATATTTGCATTACTTGCCTGCTCTTCTGACAAGTTGCACCCAGCAAAGGAGTACTGTCAAAATGAGACAAAAGAGAAAGTGGGGGTAATACACAGGAAGGCAATGTAGGTCGGGAGAGGCTTTTTTGGGTACATATTTTTTGCATTTGGTTACGCATTTAGAGGGAAAACGTCAGTTATGGACAGTTGCTAAACATAGCATGATTTGCTTGATGTATTTTAGCAATGCATGCTATTTATTTGTAGATGTCCAATAGCATAATCTAATGTCAATGTTTTAAACTTATAGTGATCCCCTGAAGAAGGGCTTTGAAAAGCCCAAAATGCATTGGGTAAAAGAGATCAACTACTGAGGATGTTTTATGTATGCTTCATGCTTCAGACAAAGGCCTGGATTGGCATATCTGCTGCACCAGAAACGTTTGAATACATAAGTGCCTCAGATGTGACAGGACAAAAAGAAAAGAACTATATGAAAGTTTGGAGGATATGGAATAAAATTGATTAAAAATGTTGATTAAGTGGAGTATCTTGGTTATGAACCACAGAGCATGCTGTGTGTCCGGCGTTGGAGCGATACCTTGCTCCAGTTTTTGATGTTGACTTTTAGAAAGTTAGCATTTTCCTACCTTAGCCATTGGGTGCCTGCAGCCTGTCTCTGGGTCATAAGTAGTGACAGTTGGATTTTGTGTATTCCTCCTATACAGCAACACACATTGAGAAGATTAGGTGTGGCTGGGTGGGACATCACTGGCAGAATGAAAGGGAGGAGCTAGGCCCAGCCCCACTTACTCTTGAAAAGGATGTGTCCTGCCTCCACACAAAGGGTTGTATAACCACAGTGGTTAGTCAGGAGTCAGGGCCAGGAACGTAGAGCGCCTGTGCAATTTGAAGGCATGCCTCTAGAAGCTTGCACGCCCCCACTTCAAAGGCGCAACTGGATATAAATACTGAACCTCAGACACCAACTCTTCAGTACACTTCTGGACCTATAGACAGTCTGCCAGGAAACGGGCAGGTGTGCTGCTGACAGGACTGCGAATCTGCCGGATTTCTGCTCTGAAGGACTGTTGCCCTGCTGTGCTGACCTGCTGCCCTCTTGTCTGAGTAAGAAGGACTGGACCTGTATTTCTTGAACACAGATCCCAGAGTGGCTCCAAGGGCTAGCAGGCTAGTCTCCTGATCTGAAGTCTCAGGAACATAACAGGATTCTAACAACCTTGCACTTGCACAGACTCTGCCATCTGTGAGTCTACCCTACCAAGTGGTGCCACCCCAGTCCTGGACCCTTGGAAGTGGGCTTAAAGTTCTCTGCCAGCCTCTGTGGATCCAGCGGAACTGATGCCTCTCCTCTGATGCGCAAGCCTGAGCAGAACTGACGCATCGTAGCTGCTACGTGAATTGGGCCATTCGCAAAGACCCGCATTACCTTCGCAGCCCATTCGAACCGCCACTGAGCGAGGCTTCTGATGGCAGCCTCAACGAGGAAGTTGAACTCCACAGTGCAGCCTTGCAGCTCCATGGAACCGATGCATCGCCCCGACTGTGCACCGCATTCTCGACGCTGCATCACATCCTCATCGCAGATCAAAACCAACACATTGCTTCGGCTGCGCAACGCATCTTTGACCTGGATCCTTGTAATGCTCTGCAAACCAGGATTTACAGTACTCTGTTCAGCAGGTCTAACTTGGTCCCTGTAGCTAGCCTACGCTCCATCACTGTCGGCCTGAAGTTGTGAATTTGTCCCGGTCCGATGCAACCAGATACCCACAGTTGGTGCTTTGTGGCGCTATTTTCACTAGAACCTTTAAAACTTAATATCTCCAGTGCTACTGATTGGATTTTTTGTTGTTTTGTTCTTGTCTTATTTATTAAAAAGTACTCTATTTTTCTAACTTGGTGTGGGATCCTTTTTGTGAAGAAGTTTCACTTTATTACTGTTTGAAGTGTTGCACCAACACTTTAAACATTATATCTAAGTTAAGTCTGACTGCTCTGTGCCAAGCTACCAGAGGTTTGAGCACAGGTTAATTTATGGTTGGCTTGTGCCAATCCTGATAAGGATTGTGGTTGCTGCTTGACCTGGGCTCACACCCCAGTCAACCAACAACCCAACTTCATACAATAAGGATGAAGGTCATTGTGCGGTAATGCTACATTCCTTTAGTGACAAGAGACCACTTGCTGCTGTACAGTGTAGCTACATACATTCCTGTTGCTTAACAACCTTGATTACAATTACTACAGTAATTTTTATTACATGTTGTAATTCTATATTGTCCATCTTTTTATGAAGTTCTTTTGTTTTAATCTTTGCAAAAACTACCTATTTATTCTCACTTTACATCAAAACTGGATTCTGTATGTATTTGTGGAAAACATTAATGTAGGTGGTATATAACACATGTATATACATCATTTAGATCACCAGTTATAGGAACATCATTTACTTTAACCCCTGCTTTAGTATAGTTTACATTAATTTCCTTCTTATTTATATATTTAATTGTGTTGTATGATACATCTTGGTAGATATGGCGCTGTTCTGCTCTCTCCCATTCACACAATGCAGTGCACAGCTTTACTTGCGGCCCTGTGTTTCTTGACTGCTATGTAAATCCGGGCCTTGGTGCTCATGGTCAACCAACACAGCCGAGTAGAGCACAGTGGTTTAGACTGGCTCTCTTCTCAATGTTCAGCACAAAATCTTGCTGATAGCATACAATTCTTGCTCTCGACTGGGTAAAGAGCTTCCTGATAAGTTTAAATTCATCTTCATTCCTCAATAATCGAAATTGGGACTTTAGGCAAATTGGCAATCCTGTGTGTGGATCTCTCTGCACACCCTTCGATTTATGATGGATGAGGAGAGCTTGCTTCTAGTATCTTAGTCTCTATTGAAGTTCAGCCGTAGTAGGATGCACTGAGATTTTAGGTTTTGGCATACCAGAATTCCACTATAGGGTGACAGTACCAAAGACACACAAGCAGACACAGTCCCACCCACTACCACAAGAGACAAGCAAGTATGGGTGGCACGCATCCAAGACGTCAGCAGAGGCCCCCTGAGAAGCTCTATGTCCTGCCTGCAGCAAATATGTGCAGCCTTTTCATATTGCTAGCTGATATTTAAACTCTCTAATCATATGACATGGACTGTTTGGCCCTCTGGCTATTGAACAATTATCACAGGTGAAAGTTGCAGCTTTCATTTCCAGGGATCTTGCCTCCTGACTGGCTGTCATTTAACCTATTATAAAAGGTGATATCTGCAATGAACCTAAAATGAGAATAATGGCTCTTACTGTAATGTTGACATTTAAAGCTGATCCGCTTTGATATTTAAGAAAGGATAAGAAAAATGTGGAATTTCCACACCTAAGTTGGAGAAATCAAGATGATGGCAAGCAAGGTTATAACAGAAATAGTAGTTTTGCCATCATTTTGGGGTGGAATGGGCTCCTTTACTCCAGTACACTCTCCTTCAAATGATTTGTGACTCATGCCCCTTGGTAAAAAGCCTTATAACAACATCTAATCATCGGTGTGTTCGATGTATTATGAGAGAAAAAAAATCACAAAGCATAAACCCAGCATAAACCATATGAAAAAATATACATTCATTACCAGTATCAGCAAAGCTTCTAAAAGTAAAAATTATAAGCTTGATTCAAAAAGTTTTCGTTGTGAGGAGTCTTAGTCTTGCGGTACTTTTGGCTTACTACTGAATTGCAGGGGTACGCAAGAGTACTGATGGCTCACTTCTAGTATCCACTAGTGAGCAAGAGATACTACAAGTCCATCATAACCAAAACTTTGTGAATGGGGTCCAAACTATTTAAAGGTATAAACGAAATAAAGGAATCATCAGAACCCTTTGTGGTTTGCTTTAATCCACACTGATAAGGGCTGGAGGAGGCTACAGGAGTAGAGTAGCCCTTTTTCGGGAGAGGGAGGATGAATGTTCAAGCACATTTGTAACCTCAAAACGTGAGATAATAGCCAGTATTTGGCTTTAACCCCTTCGATGCGCGTGACGGAGTGGTTCCGTCACGCGCGGGTCCCGCCCGCGCACGAACCCTTCAGCACAGCGCGGTAATCCGCGCCGCGCGGGTTAAGGAAGGTGGTAACCCTAGTTACTGCTGCAGAAGTACATAGCTGGCAAGGTTAAACTTTGCTGTTTTGTGTGGCATGCTGCTTTTACATAGCCACTTGCAACCCCTGTCAATTGGGTCTGTAACACTGGACTAACTTGGAAACCAGGAGATTTCTTCTTGTCTGCTTTTCAGCTCTGAAAACACTCTAGACCCCCAAATGCCAGCTGGCCCCTGTTGCTGTTTTAGAGTCCAATTTTAAAAGATAGGTAAAATCTGGATGTCTCCATTTTAACCATTCGATTACTGGTATTAGTTTAGAATTACTGGCCATGTCTATAACATACTGGCCAAGTGACAACCCTAGTCATGGAGCTACTTTCCAGATATGCACATATTTACTTCCTCCCTTCTTAGACTATTCACTAGTGCAACCTGGCCACTCGAAACATTTGTGTACATCCCTTCTGCCCCTGACAGCGCCCAGTACAGGGATGCCTACCTGGGGTGAGGATGTAGCATGCTTTGAATGTGGCAGCAAGGAGCAGAGGACAGTGAGGAGGGGAGAAGACAAACAGGAATGAGGGAGCTAAGAGAGAATATGTTTGGAATGGGGGGTCTCTAATTGGCAGAGGTAGGTACCTTTTTCCAAGTAGGGACCCATGCTTCTAGTCAGGGTAAGGGGGATAGACACTTTAGATAACCTCTGCTCACACCCTTGGTAGCTTGGCAAGAGCAGACAGGCTTATCCTAAAGGTAATGTGTAAGGTAGTTTTACTCAAAACACACAGTAACACAGTGAAAACACCACAAATGGACACCACACCAGTTTAGAAAAATAAAGTATCTTTAACTAAACTCAACAAGACCAAAATAACAAAAATCCAACATACAGGCAGTAAAGTAGCCCTAATAAACGTTGTATTTTTTTTCCTCCAAAATAAAGCTTGTAAAAAACAAATAGCTCCACCTAGGGCTATTGCGACGTCATGACAGCAATAAATCCAAAGTATGGCGCAGACCGCGAGGTGCACGGCGTCAGGAATGGAGTCACACGGACCCCCAAATAAACAGTACCTTTGCATAATGAATTCTATGATGATGCACGGCATCGTGGAGGTGATGCATCAGTGCTGAAATGAAGGCTGGGTCCCTGGCTGTCACGGGGGAGGGGAGGTGTTGTGTCCGCGAGAAGGCAACGTGTTGAATCCAAGACAGGGGAAGTCGGTTGCATCGGTGGTGAGCTGTCAGTTCCGGTGACGTTGCGAAGTTGGCAAGTTCGTGGAGTCACCCTCGGCGCTTATCGGCACCGCAATAACAGGATGCAGGCATTGGGGGCGTGGCTTGGACAGCAGCGGTAATGGCTGCCTAATCCCGTCGCTCGGAGCACAGAGAAGAGAGATCGGCGCGATTTTGGAGATCAAGCGATCATGTGAGGCGGAGAACACCAGTTCTCACTATCGGATCAATGCGTCGGCCAGTTGAGGCAGGAAATTCAAACTATTGTGGCGTGGGAGTGCCATAATCAGGAGAGCGATCTGAGCCCTTCACCCGACTCAACACGCAAAATGGCAGCCCCTGGAGTAACGGAGCGGAACACAATCTAACTCCACGGCAACACTCAATCCCACCTGCCGGGAAAACATCCATGTAGTGCACGCTGCTCTTAAAGGTGGGTACAGCGAATGAGTTGCATGTGTAGCAACAGCAGCTCTGACCCATCATACACGCTACACAGAAGTGCCCCGCCTGATCCAACAATGGCGCGCGAGCTTACGGACTGCCCGCTTTAGACCTCCCTAGCAAGGTCTTCTGCATATCTCCGGGTCCTGCGGCACCCCTGTCTTTAGAGGCGGATGTCCTCCGAGGATACCGGCTCTATGATCTCTTAACACCTGGTCAATCAATTTAAGGGAGCTGCTCAATCACGTTATGCCTGACTTTAAAATGGCGCGCAATAGCTAGTTCGATAGATAGACAAAATGGCGCGTTAGCTGTTAACTCGGCAGACAACATCAAACTTAGCCAATTTCACCAATCTCAGAAGTTTGTAATCCTGCCAGCTTTGTTTGTAATGCTGCCAGCTTTCTTCATTTCCCATCTGGAGCAACAAGGATGCAGCAAATGTGCAACGCTATTCACAGATCTGCACTAAGCTCCTATGCTGATTTCTGCTGATTTTTGCTCCTTGCGATTACACTCCACTCCTGGCAGGATACGTGCCCATAACAACTTTCATGTTCTGCAGCCTTTGCAACCTTATTGTCACTAGTGTGGACTCCAACACAGCCTGTGCAGCGCGAATACAGTGCTGTTGCTCACCAATGTTAGCAAGATTACTATGAATGGCTCCAGTGTTACCTACTTCCCTCTTAAAGCCATCCTGCTGAGAACAGAATCTCTCGCAGAACGCGGACACCTCTCTGCATCGCACTCTGCCTTTCGGACCCACTCAATCTTTGCGCATTGGTGTGACGACCCCCTGGCGCTACCCACGCTAACAGTGTATATGTCCGGTAAGGAGAAGCAAATTAATCAAGTCTATTAGTGATCGCCCAACAAGCTGCCACCTCTATTACTTCAACCGTGTCAAACTATGGCAGATAAGGAAAGCAGATCCAACTATAAGAAGGTACGCCCGAACCAGCAACATCGGACTCTCCTATAAAGGCCAAACCAGATTTGAACAGCACGATGGATATGATACTAAAAAAACTAGCGGAAGTCCACGATCTAGCCAAGTCGATGAAAAATAACACAGACTCTATGCAATTAGAGCTTACAGCAATCCGTGCAGACATGAGCTCCATGAACAAAAGCATCGGTGAAGCTGAACAAAGGTTAAGCGATGTTGAAGATATAACCTCCCAAACCTCCAAGGAAATTAAACACCTCCAGGCTGTCGCAAGTGATCTCAAGAGGCAGAACTCGGAATAGGAGGACCGAAACAGAAGGGGGAACGTACGTATCTTTGGCATTCCGGAGGGCTCAGAGACGGATGCGGGCTCGTGCGTGGCTTTTCTTGAGGCATGGATACCAACGGTCACGGGGATAAAATTCCACAATGGCTTGGAACTAGACAGAGCGCACAGGATCCCGACGTTTAACACTCCAGGTAGAAAAGGGTCTCGTCCTATGATTTGTAAACCTCTCCGTTATCAACACGCAAAAGCCATTTTGCAATTCGCCAGAAAAAATCATCACGTTGCCTGGGAAGGTCATCGCATTATCTTCACGCATGTTTATTCTAAGGAAACTGTTGATATGAGAAAAGGCTTCTTACAATTGAGAGACAAGCTGAGGGCGAAAAACATCCAATTCTCCTTTGTAGGTCCATCGAAGTTTAAAATCATAGTGAACGGAAAAACACACGTCTTTACAGATCCCCAAGCCCTGGCCCAATACCTGGAGGGATCCCCTGCCCAAGAGATGGAGTTAGCTGGTGGATCCTCCAACAAACATAAAACTTGATATCCTTTAAACAGTCACCATTTGACCCGTTTGCTCCACTGGTGTCCATTTCTTCCTTCGATATGATGATCTCTGCTGTTCATTGTTTCTTCCTTCGATATGTTAATCTCTACTGTTCATTGTACTTCTGTATTCATACTGGAATGATCCGGCTCCCGTTCTAATAGGACTCCACATTGCTGCTGCATCACAGTCATATATGCAGTCATGTACACCAATACACTACACGATGCTTGTTTGCCCTTAAAAGGTGTAATAATCTCATGATACGTGTTCTTATCACAGTTTACGGTTGTGACAGTAGGTGGATCTACTATATAGCTATATAGCTTCACTCGCAGGTCACAACCTCATATACACACTCTCGTAGTGGTGTCCATGTGTCATAATTACCATTACCATTCCAGTATGCAATGGGACTGTGAACTCTCCTCTTTTACACCATCTCCTGTAGTTATGTCATAACTCACTGTGTATTTCTCCTGTTGAGACAAGGTTCCATTAAGTCTCTCTGTGTTGCCATAAGACAGACTGCCGTCGCAGCTCCTGTGTTCAAGTTTTTCAGAAAGGGGGGGTGGGAAGGGTAGGAGGGGAGGGCTTGGGGAGGGGGGGGTAGGAGGGGAGGGCTTGTGGAGGGAGGGCTGGAGGCGAGGGGGGGTAGGGACAGGGGGTATTTGTAAAATTGGCTGTTTCCTTTCTGTTTTGATTCCAATTATGTCTGTTTATTGATTTGCGATCTAATGTAGTATCACATGTGCTCGACACTATCTTGCATTCTAATGTAGTATCATGCTTACTCGACACTGATTGCTGGCCTCATATGTATCTCAGCATGTGGAAGACCTCTCTTATGCCTACTACCTTGACCCGCTACACGCGTTTACCCCATCATACTCACTCAAAGACAACAAGTCCGCACATACACACACCACAACATTTTTCACACCTATAGCGACAACAGACCTTTAGATGGCGCAGACTAAAACCCTGGCTGAAAACCTTTCTATCGTTTCCCTGAACGTCAAGGGACTTAACCACCTGATAAAGCGCAGGAAAGTCTTTGAGTATCTAACAAAATCTAAGGGGGATATCATCCTTCTCCAAGAAACTAAGCTCTCAGAAGAGGACGTAAGGTTCATAAAACACAACTGGATCTCGGATGTTCTTTGCTCACCGGCCGACCACAAGAAAAGAGGAGTGATCACACTTATTTCCAAAAAATCCAACTGAGAGGCGACAACCCCATACACATAGTAAACATATATGGGCCTAACGCTGACGATCCCGATTTCTGGGAGTCCGTTTCAAATACCCTCGAGAGTCTCCCTGAGGAAGACCTCATTGGGGTTGGTGGGGACTTCAATCTTCCGTTAGACCCTCTCATAGACCGGCAATCCAAATGCACATATCAAACCACCCGTTCACATGAGGTCCGTACACGAATTTGTACAAAATTTAACCTGAGAGATTCATGGCGACTCCAGCACCCAGATGTGAGGGACTACACATTTTATTCAACGCCACATAACTCCTATTCTAGGATTAACTACATCCTGCTCTCCAGCTCATCCACTCATCTCATGGAGGAAACTGATATAGCTCCCAGATTAGTCTCCGACCATTCCTGCATCAGCACAACACTAGTAGGTACTCACAAAATCTTACCCCCGAAACGTTGGCGTTTTAATGACGACATACTTTCCGACCCAGCGAATACACAAAAGATTGAATGCGCAATTAAAGAGTACATTACACTAAATTACCTCCCTAATACAAACACCCCCATTCTATGGTACGCACTCAAAGCAACAGTTAGGGGCGTCATCATAAGCATCAAAACACAGATCAACAAAAAATTAAACTTAGAACTTGACGCATTAGTGAAAGAAATCAAATTACTCAAATTATCTCACTCCGCAAATACAGATAACAAAGACACCCTTGACCAACTAGTCAGGAAGAAATACGATTACAACAAAATAGAGAGCAAACGTGCCGGTGTGTGGATAGATACATTTGAGGCACTCAAGCTATGTGAGGGGAATAGAGCAGGGAAACTGCTAGCATCTTACCTGAAACATAAGCAGAAACAATTTACCATATCGTCGATTAAGGATTCAAGTAATACTACCCACACCAAACAAAACAGGATACTGAGCACTTTCCAGAGCTTCTATGAGGACCTATATAAGAACAAACAGACATTAGATACGGAGGCTTGTTCTGCATACCTAGATTCACTGAACCTCCCTAAACTAACTGAGACAGACAGCTCTGCACTAGGGTCCCCCATCACTGATAAAGAACTCTTGACCGCTATTAAATCCCTCAAAAACAATAAAGCCCCGGGTCCAGGTGGCTTCTCGGCCGCGTTCCATAAAGAATTTGATCAATCTCTCAGCCCTACCCTACTAAAACTACTTAACTTTATTGCCAAGGAGGGCTCTGTATCCAACTCAATGGGAGAAGCTACTATCATTGTCATTCCAAAAGAGGGGAAGGACCCACTCTTGACTAAAAACTATAGGCCGATCTCAGTTATCAACCTGGATTGCAAAATCTATGCAAAAATCCTTGCCAACAGACTCAACGCAATCCTCCCAAAACTGATCAGTAACTCTCAGGTGGGATTTCTCAAATACCGCATGTCTGACGACAACACTAGATTACTGTGCCATACTCTTGAGAAAGCTAAAATAACGGCCTCCCCCTCTGTCGCCATTGCCCTGGACGCGGAAAAATCGTTCGACAGGGTGTCATGGCCCTTCTTAAAACAATGTATGTTATCTTTTAACCTTGGTGAGACCTACATTAACATGGTACTGGCTCTCTACTCCAACCGGACTGCCCGGATTACCATAAATGGCACCCTATCGGACTCATTTCGACTGGAGCAGGGCACCAGGCAGGGCTGCCCTCTCTCGTCTGCACTTTTCCTCTTGGCCGTAGAACCTCTCATTACAGACATCAAACTTAACGACGAAATTATGGGGGAAGACTTCGGAGGTACACGGGTGAAACTTGCCGCATACGCGGATGATATTCTTATCATTACAGAGAACCCGGGGCAGTCCATCATAGCTCTCATGTCCACCATAGAAAGATACTCCACCCACTCCGGTTATAAATTGAACCGGGATGAATCCGAAGTCAAACCTCTAAATATTCATAGCACTAAGGACATGCTAGGTGACTCTGGCCTGTCTTGGCAGCCAGGCTACATTAAATATCTTGGGATTGAATTCGGCAGTACCCTATTAGAGACACTCCAACGCAACGAAACCACCACTCTCGGAAAAATCAAAACCCTCCTGGACGGTTGGTCTCCAAGGTTTTTAACATGGTGGGGCAGGATCGAGACCATTAAGATGATGATCTCTCCACTAGTGAACTACCTAAGTACTATGCTACCCCTCTTGCTATCTGAGGATTTCCACCATAGACTGTATATCTTACTCTCCAAATTCTTATGGAAAGGGAAAAAAGCAAGAATAAGCATGAAGAAACTCCGACTAGATAAGTCCTTGGGAGGGGTCAATCTAGCGGATTTCAAGCTATATCAGACAGCTTTTCTAGCAAAGCAAGGTTTCCACTGGTTGGTTCCGCGCGAGGAATATACTCCTGTCTGGCTGTACATTGAGAAATCTATCCTTAGGAATCTTACACCACCGGCCCTCCTGACCGCAAGCCTCAACATGATCACATGCTCAAAACCCCTATTCAAGAACACAAAATCCGCTCTGTTAAAGATTGATAAACTCCTTGACATTAGTATTAGACGGTCTAACCTAGAATCTCTCTGGCATAACCACAAAATTCTCTATAAAGGGAAACCATTACATAACGACTTATGAATTGAAAAGGGTATCTACTTCCCCCAACAACTGTTTACTGGTGCATACCCCCTCTCCTTCAAAGATATTCAAGTCAGCCACAACCTTGACCCACTAGAATTCTATAACTTTTTAAAAATAAAATCAGCTGTTACTAAAGCAAAACTCTCACCCACCCCCCCTCCCTCCCGAACTACCTCTCAAAATTAAATAAACTCAGCCACCAGGTTTCCTGGATCTATAAATTAATACGCCCACATCTTTCCACCATCAATAAACAGCTCACACATTTCTGGGAATCACACGCTTCTTTCCCGATGTCGGAAATAGTATGGTCCAAAACCTGGTCATCAACCATGAGATATAAGATTAGTTCGGCACTTTCCCAGACGAAGTTCTGGTTGCTACACAGAGCATTCTGGACACCAGCGCGACTTCACTCACACAAAATCAGAGAGGATTCTGTATGCTGGAATTGCAACGATAAAATTGGCGACATGGAACACTTATTGATCCAATGCGTATGATCTAGCTTTTGGTTTCCTCAAAGCTGAATCTCTCAACGACAATGATAGGGTGCTCCTAGATCTACTCCTAATGGTAGCGGTCAAGATTATTCTCAGCAACTGGAAGGACACCCGCAAAGCCTCCTTCACTTGCTGGTTAAACTGGGTTACCAATCTAAGAGGGGCTGACAATATCACACTCCAGAACTCACAATGGCGCTCTCCTAACTGGCGGATGTGGGGCACCCTCGACCACTACTTTAGCTCTCACAAACCACCATGAACTCATTACCTATGCTCACGGCCTTGCTCTAAATCGGCCTCCTGGTTACCTACCCTACATTCGCTTGCGGATTCCACAATCTGAGGAGCACTGCACTAATACTACATATGCTCAATACTACACATGCTTTATTTGTTTTATCTTGAGATGTATCGCTAGGTCGTTTTGATTAGTTACCCATTCTGCTGACCATTTAACCTTTGTTTGACCCCCACTGCTTATTCTGTATGTCTATTTTGTATGCATTGTATGTATCACCTTATTTGGAAACTGCCAATAAAAATCTTTTTGAAATTAAAAAACAGGATGCAGGCATTGGCAGTGACGGAGTCAGTGCGAACACAGGCGTCAGGAAAGCCGATAACTGCAGGTGTCAGCAGGCGTCGGAGCTGCGGTGCAGGCCGGGAGGTGCAACGTGGACTTCGTGAGCGGTGCCCCGGGACTCGGTGCAGGCAGCGACATCACGGCAGCGGCGCTGATGGCATTGGAGATTGCTTTTCTTGCTTCTTTCAAGTTGCTTCCAGCTCCCAACAGCAGGTGCAAACTACAGAGGCACAAACCTGGAATAGGCATCTCCTGGCCGGTCAGAACTCTCAGCAATAGTGTTCAGGGGAGCTGTGGTGAAGTTTTTGTGTCCCTGAGACTTCAGTACAGGAGGCCAGAACACACAGGCCCTTGGAGATTCTTCTTCGCGCAGGTTTCTCAGCAAAGTTCCAGTCTTTGTCCTTTCCTTGGCAGAAGCAGAAACTGCAGGCAAATTCCCACACAGTACACATCAAAAGGGGCAGTACTCCTTATCACAGCTCTCCAGCTCTTTTCCTTCGCAAAGGTTCCTCTTGAGTCTAGAAGTGATCTAAAGTTCTGGGGTTTAAGGTCTGCTACTTATACCCCATTTTGATGTTGTTTTTCTTTGTGCAAGGGTCTCTGAGCAACATCCAAACCAGTTCTGTCCTCACTGGTGCAGATTGACCACACAGGGTAGAAACAGCATTGTGCAAGGGAGACATGTCCTATTCAGGTGCAAAAGAAACTCCTCCCACCACTCTAAATGCAACCAAGGTCCATTCTGCCCAGGTTAGGACCAGACACACCTCAACCCCTCCCCCAATGGCTGTTTATAGTGAATGCACATCCCCAGCACCTGTCACTCCAGAACCAGACAGTCAATACACAAACAAGCAGAGGCACACAGAATGATTAGGCAAGAAAATGCCTACTTTCTAAAACTACAAAAAGAGCAATTGATGGACAGAATGCAGAACAATGTCATACATTCACCCCAGTACAGAGATCTGGGCATACATCCATCATTTTTTGCTCCCCATGCCATGCTGGCCTGAGGAGGCGAAGTGAGCTAAAGAACAATGATGGATTCAACCCAGGTCTGTGACTTTGAGTGAGTGTCTGAAAAGTTTCAGCGCTCCGTCCATCATCTCCTTGTGTTAGCTTTGTTCACTCTGTGTTGGTAGGGTATGCCCAGATGTGAATCCCTTGCTCAGTTTCCCACTGGATTCAAGCTAGGCTGGCTGAAGAGGGGTGTTACCCAGAAACCGGTCCCAGGATACTTGTTTCCAATTCAGGGAATACCTGGCTTGGCAGTTCGGGCTGGACTGTTCCTATGAGGGACAGAGGCAAGACTGATTTTCATTAAAGCTGGGTCTGAACTGAGGTGGCGAAGTGAGCTAAAGATCGATGATGGATTCAACCCAGATCTGTGACTTGGGGTGAGTGTCTGTAAAGTTTCAGCGCTCCATCCATCATCTCCTTGTGTTTGCTTTGTTCGCCTTATGTTGGAAGGGTATGCCCAGACATGGGTCCCTTGCTCACTTTGCCACTGGATTCAAGCTAGCCTGGCTGAAGAGGAGTGTACCCTGAAACCGGTCCCAGGATACTTGTTTACGGTTCAGGGAAGACCTGGCTTGGCAGTTCAGGCTGGACTGTTTCCATGAGGTACAGAGGCAAGACTGATTTTCATTAAAGCTGGGTCTGAACTGAGGTGGCGAAGTGAGCTAAAGAACGATGATGGATTCAGCCCAGATCTGTGACTTGGGGTGAGTGTCTGAAAAATGTCAGCGCTCCATCCATCATCTCCTTGTGTTTGCTTTGTTCGCCCTATGTTGGAAGGGAATGCCCAGATATGGGTCCCTTGCTCACTTTGCCACTGGATTCAAGCTAGCCTGGCTGAAGAGGGATGTACTCCGAAACCGGTCCCAGGATGCTTGTCTCCGGTTCAGGGAAGACCTGGCTTGGCAGTTCAGGCTGGACTGTTCCCATGAGGTACAGGGTCAAGACTGATTTGCATATAGCTGGATTTGAACTGAGGTGGCGAAGTGAGCTAAAGAACAATGATGTATTCAACCCAGATCTGTGACTGGGGTGAGTGTCTGAATAGTTTCAGTGCTCTGTCCATCATCTCCTTGTGTTTGCTTTGTTCGCCCTATGTTGGCAGGGTGTGCCCAGACGTGGGTCCCTTGCTCACTTTGATACTGGATTCAAGCTAGCCTGGCTGAAGAGAGATGTTACCCCAAAACCGGTCCCAGGATGCTTGTTTCCATTTCAGGGTAGACCTGGCTTGGCAGTACGTGCTGGACTGTTCCCATGAAGTACAAGGTCAAGACTGATTTGCATATAGCTGGGTCTGAACTGAGGTGGCAAAGTGAGCTAAAGAACGATGATGGATTCAACCCAGATCTGTGACTGGGTGTGAGTGTCATAAAAGTGTCAGCGCTCTGTCCATCACCTCCTTGTGTTTGCTCTGTTCTCCCTATGTTGGCAGGGTATGCTCAGCAGTGGCTCCCTTGCTAAATATTCCACTGGATTCAAGCTAACCTGGCTGAAGAGGGGTGTTAGCCCGAAACTGGCCCCAGGATGCTTGTTTCCGGTTCAGGGAAGACCCGGCTTCGCAGTTCGGGCTGGACTGTTCCCATGAGGTATTGGGTCAATACTGATTTGCATATAGCTGGGTCTTAACTAAGGTGGAGAAGTGAGCTAAAGATCGATGATGGTTTCAACCCACATCTGTGTCTGGGGGTGAGTGTCTGAAAAGTTTCACCGCTCCTTCAATCATCTCCTTGTGTTTGCTTTGTTCTCCCTATGTTGGCAGGGTATGCTCAGCAGTGGCTCCCTTGCTAACTATCCCACTGGATTCAAGCTAGCCTGGCTGAAGAGGGGTGTTAGCCCAAAACCGGTCCCAGGATGCTTGTTTTCGGTTCAGGGAAGAGCTTTCTTGGCAGTTTGGGCTGGACTGTTCCCATGCGGTATTGGATCAATACTGATTTGCATATAGCTGGGTCTGAACTGAGGTGGCGAAGTGAGCTAAAGAACGATGATGGATTCAACCCAGATCTGTGACTGGAGGTGAGTGTCTGAAACGTTTCAGCGCTCCGTCCATCATCTCCTTGTGTTTACTTTCTAAAAGTGGCATTTTCAGAAACACAATTTAAAAAACATCTTTACTAAAAATGTGTTATTAAATTCTGAGTTCAGAGAGCTTAAACATTATGTCTCTATCTTGTCCCAATGGGAAGTATTGCTTGTAAGATGTTACAAAGTATTCCCCATGTTATTCTATGGGGCAAATAGCCTTTCATTATCAGGACATGTCACACACACCAGTACATGTTAGGGCCTGGCAAGTGGGTGCATTTGCCAGGTTGACATGGCAGTTTAAAACTGCACACAGACACTTGAGTGGCAGGTCTGAGATACCTTTTCAGGGCTACTCCTGTAGGTGGCGCAATCACTGCTGCTGGCCTACTAGTTGCATTAGATATACAGGCCCTGGCACACTCAGTGCACTTTACTAGGGACTTACCAGTAAATCAAATATGCCAATCAGGAAAAAACAAATGTAATAACAGTTTACACAGGGAGAACTAGCACTTTGACACTGATCAGCAGTGGCAACGTTCCTAAGGCATCTAAGCCAGCAAAAACGAAATCCGGCACAGCATCAAAAGTACAGGAGGTAGAGCCAAAAGGCCAGGGCTAACCACACCAAAAATGCCAAGTCTAACAGTATGAGACAGGAATTGACAGGCAGAGGAAGTAAATAGGATGTGAAGAAAGTGGTGAAAATGTGTAAATAGAAGGTGAAGGAAAAATAGCAATACAAAGAGAAAGAAAAGACAAGGAAAAGGGAGAGGGGTTGAGAGATGCATTAAGGTAAACAGGGAGCTAAGGCAAGAAAGAAAGGCACGTAGTGCAGAGACAAATAGAAAATAGTAAAGTGGTAGATAGCATGTGAGAGAGGCATAACTAGGAAGGCCAGACAGCTAAACAAAGAGAGAGAGACAGAGCATGCTAGAGCTACAGGTAGTGAGAGATAAGGAGAATTACAGAGAGGAAAATATAGAAAGAGGGTGCGATGGAAGGGAATAGTAGCAAAATGGCTGAGAGAAGACAGAACAGAGAATTTGCTTTTTGTCCATGTGCTGCTGGCCTGCTCCTGGAGCACCCTTACTCTGTTTGCACTCTTAAATCTATGAATGACATCTCTAGCCCATTATTGGTGCTTCCTGCGCCTTCCCAGGAAGAATTTGACTCCCTGGCTGTGAGGGTCAAATCGGGCTCCCCAACGGACCCTCTGAGACCTGCACAATTCAGGGACCTGTCAGAGACTTGTCTTCCGTTTCTTCTCAGTCTCATTAAGCTATCTCTCAGTACTGGGTCGGTACCTGTAAAATGGAAGCAAGCTATGGTTATGCCGGTACAGAAAAAGGCTTCATTAGATCCAGCAAAGCCAGAGCACTACCGGCCCATCTCTTTGCTTCCATGGGTCTCTAAGATTACTGAGGCTCATGTTAATAACATCTTATCTGGCCACCTTTTAAATACAGGTATCCTTCATTCTTCCCAGAACGGATTTAGAGCAGGCCATAGTACTGAGACAGCCCTGGTGGCTATGGTTGAGCATCTTCGCAGTCTGTTAGACTCTGGTCAGACGGCGGCACTGATCCTTTTGGATCTCAGTGCCGCCTTTGACACTGTTTCCCACCCGATTTTGCTCCAGAGACTGAGAGAAGTCGGAGTTGACGGCACTGCTTTGGATTGGTTTCGCTCATTTCTGGCTGAGCGTACCTTTAAAGTATGTACTCCCCCCTTTGAGTCTTCTCCCCGCCCTATTTCCCAAGGAGTTCCGCAGGGTTCGGCACTCAGTCCGACCCTGTTCAACTTGTATGTGAGACCGCTGACGGAAGTTGCCAACAAATGGGGTCTCACTATGGTATCTTACGCGGATGATACCCAATTAGCTGTTGCACTCAATGGGTATACTACGTTGAATTCCTCCAAATTTCAACAAGCTCTTAGAGAGGTGGCAAGCTGGATGACCGACAACCGTCTCCAACTTAATGCCACAAAAACCGAAGTCTTAGTGCTGGGCAAAGAAATCCATCTCTGGGGAGATAACTGGTGGCCTTTAGAGCTTGGCCCAACTCCTATACCAGTCACTCAGGTGAAGAATCTTGGGATTCTGCTGGACGCCAATTTATCATTTACTCCCCACACAAAGAAAGTAGCGGGCACCTGTTTTGGCGTTCTTCAGAGTCTCAGGCCTATTCTCAAATTTTTTGATGCCTCTACTAGGCAACTCATAGTGCAGGCCATGATTCTTTCCAGACTGGATTATGCCAGTGCACTTTTATTGGGTACCAATCAAGCAGAGCTCACACGCCTTCAGCGCGTGCAAAACGCGGCCGCTCGTATGCTGTTTGGTTTGCCTAAATTTTGCTCAGTCAAGAGCGCCATCTCTGATCTTCACTGGTTGCCCGTTAGACAGAGGATACAATTTAAAGTACTGTGCCTGGTTTTTAAAATTCTGAAGTTTGCTTCCCCTCCTATCTTGGCTCAGGCTATTTCTTACTACACTCCTGCTAGAACACTTCGTTCAACGGGTCAATTTTTGGCCATAGTTCCCCGCTTTAAAAAGGCCAGAATGGGCGGACGCTCTTTTGGTGTTCTGGCGGCCAGCCTTTGGAACACATTGCCGTTCAGTATTCGATCCATCCCGGACTTGCTTCCTTTCAGGAAAGCGGTGAAAACATTCTTGTTTCCTTTAGCCTAGCGGTTGTGGCTGATATGTTTCATTCTTCTGTTATGCTACTCGTCCTCTGTTGCGCCGGGACGCCGCTTGCTGTGGCATCTGTGCGCCTTATAAATGTAAAATAACATAACATAACTCTTCCCTGTTTTTGTGCTGCTCGTTACCTTCATTGAGCTCAGAAAGTTGAGCTCCTTTGCCATAGGACCCTCATACAGACCCTTTCTCTGGAACATGCTGCAGTGGGATTGTTGTAACAACTGACTGATTGATTAAGTAAAGAGCAATGATTTTATAGTATTTAGATAGCACTTACAGCCAGATGTGTGCAGCTTACAAGCACTGATATTTAATCTTCAACTGGATGCAGGTCATCTGAGCAAGTGAATCTTTTTAAACACCTGTGTTCCAATGAGTGAACAAAGCTAGGTGGATTGAGTGTTTTTCTATTCTCAGCAGGATACAAACAAGCATGTCCCTGGTCTGGGCATTAGGAACAGATATCTAAACAGTGGTTCTGTTTTTTTTCTAGGCACTGATGACTTTGGGTGTGTGATGTATGACTGATCTTTTCCTGTTTGCTGGTCATAGGGGCATGGATGTCGCCCTGCAGGGCATGGGACTAAAATGTCCAGTGGTGACAAATAAAGCTTTGTCCGTATCTTCGATCCCGGATAAATTTGACTTTGATTTGTTTCTAAAGAAAAAAAAGGCGACAGGTTTATATTGCACCTTAGGTTAAATTACAGTTGATACTTTTGCATTAATCCTGATTTAGAGGTCAAAAGCAGAGTACTGACCCTACTTGACTACTTCTGGGTGAAAGAGCCTCTTCCACGTAAATCTAAGCCAATAACCTTCAGATTAAAGATTTACTTTTGGAATTAGTCCTACTGGGTCAAAATGATTACTTCTGGTGTTTTTTATTCTGGGTAAAGTTAATTGACATCCGCTTAATGCATTCCTCCCATGGCCAAGTTTGCTTGTTTAGGGAGCTGTTAAATTTTTTCGAAGTGTTGAAAAATGCCCCTTTTTGTGTGCTCATCACCATTTATTGTTTAATTGTATTGCTGGCTTTCGATTCTGCACACTGGGGCACTGTTATCCAGTGCCTTGTGTATTCGCTCTGACCCCTAAAATATGTAGAGACTCTCTAATCCCCGTTTGGCGTATTTAACTCCTATAAGGCCCTAGAGTATATAGTTATAGAACGAAGGAGAGGGTTATGTCCAAGGGCTCGCCAAGCCTTTGTGATTGGGTCAATTCAAGATTTCCAATTATCCTCAGAGAATGGGAAACCCCTTACCCATTAAGATATAAGTCATGAAGGTTTAGAGGATGGATTGAGTTAAGATATGTTCTCATCTTATTATAAATATCAATTCGTATTAAACAGCCAACACGTGTTTCGCTCCTTTCTGGTGCTCAGGCCTGAGGTTTCTCAAGGCAGCAATTCTATTGGTCCTGTAGAGTCGTAATATGCCCAGTCTAATCTGTTGGCTCAAACTACACTGCGGTCTGAAGTGGCAAGAGGGCTAATGCTGTCCTGTTTGGTGTAGTCCATGCGAAACACGTGTTGGCTGTTTACTTTTCATACAATCTCTGGACCAGCACCTTTGTTTACTCAACAATAAAAGAACCTTATTTTATTTACTTTTTGGGAGTTTTATATAGTGTGAACATGCCTCGAAGGTATCATAGTGCTTTGCATGAGCGCCTATTCCATTACAGATGGACACATTCATTATTTTTAGGCGCGTGGAGATTAGGTGATTTGCCCTGAATGACTGGACGTTGAGCACCCCTGCTGAAACTCAAACCTGGTTCCCCAGATTCAAGGTCAACAGCTCTAGCCGTTAGGTCACATCCTCTCGAACCCAACAACTGGATCTCCGAATTGGTACTTATAGTAAGATAAGAACATACATGCTGAATGACATCAAAGAGGAGCAGGACCCAGAGACACAGGGGCTGGGTGATGAGACGAGGGCCGCAAGGATGGGAAGGGACACTGACAGGGACATAACCTGAGGTTCAAAAGGGATAAATGACACTCAAAAACCATGTGCACACAATGATGGTATCATGGCTTCATGTTCGAAGTGGGATATGAGAGGGAGGGGTGGGTGAGGGGCAACTAAGGAGTTGAAATTGGCATGATATATGTAGACATCATGGACTGAAAAATGTACATATGTGGTATCAGACATGGAACAGGGGTCTGGAATGTGGTTTCTTATGTGTCTGATTCCTCAGAATTGTAGGATGGACTGTTCCCAATGATGACAAGTGCTAGTATTCCCTGACTTGCTGTTATATACTATGTGCGTGTTTCTGATGACTAGGTAATCTACAAAATGCCAATAAAGTTAATTGGAAAAAAAGATAAGAACATACATTAACTAGATCCATCCTCTAATCCTTCATGACCTATAGTATATGGTGTAGAAACTGCACTCATGGCTTGGAAAGTTAAAAAATAATCTGTGGCCTGCAGAATGTTTGTTCCATCCACTAGTGTGACAAAGGAAACCATGGCTTCAGACCTACCATTGCAGCCGGAGCGCCGCTATGAAACCTGCAGTGTGACCTTTTTTTAAAGTTCCCTTAGACATATTAGTAATCACGCTACGTAAGCCTTCAAGCCCACAAAGTAGGGCGCATGGTATTTAAAAGTGGGACATGTAGAAAGTTAATCTTAATATGTCCCTAATGTTAACATGACCTAATATATATTTTTACTGTGGCAGGCCTTGCTAACCCATGAAGAAAATCAGAGTACAGATTAAAATACTAATATTGCATCCCGGGAATGGGAAACCGCTATTTTTAAAAATGTTAATAGTTATTAAAAATCCATTGCAATGGTGAAGTCAGACTTTTAATAAATATTAAGGAAATGTAACTTTTAGAAAGCTGTTTGACATTCTCAGAAGCTAAATTGCATTAACTCTCCAGTTTCTACCAACCTGTGCTCAGCCTGAGAAAAGGTGTGAAATTCCATCCAGGGGTACCCAACACATTGCCCTGTATGGCAAAGATGGCTTCTCTGAGTTCAACAGAACATGCAAGGTCGGCACTATTCTCCTCCTATTGACACCTCAGTGCCAAATCCTGCATGGCAGGTCTGTCTGCACACATGTGAAAATTTGCGCCCTTCAAAGGGAGAAAACAGGACCCCTAGACAATTCTTGTACATCCCTTGTCTGGTTGCTGGAGGACCCTGCTTTTTTCCTACCAGACGTCTGTCTCTGGGTTTGTGGGTGCAGTGCATGCCTCTAACTGGATTTTATTGTTTCCTATCGGAGGTAATTTCCCTATGGCACTCCCACACACCCTCTCTAGTCTTCAAAGGTCAATATCAGTGTGACCACATAATTTTACTTTTGACTATGAGTATGCTGTTCCTAAGGGGTTGGAGGGAGCCGGGCGGCTGTGAGGGGGGGGAGTGACAAGATGTCATACGAAGTCAGTTGTCGATAGGTGCTTGGAAGGGGTATAAGGAGCGAGGCCCTCACACACCCCGAGGGGTGTCATGCTTCATCATAGGGCAGCTCCTCATTGGCCGGCGCTGCAATGCCCAACAGGCCTCACAGAGGGACTCTTTGCCGAATGTCTCCTCTGTTTTAGCCATAGTGAAGCCAGATGGTTTGTGTGAGGGTGACCTATGTGTAATGAGAAGAGGTGGGATTAAGTGAATGTGATTTAAAAATGCCTCCTAGATTTTCCAAAAGAGGTTTATTAGAGGAGTACCTGGGCCATGAATAAAAAAGTCGTAAACTGAGTGGGAAGAATTAGACCCGTGTCAGTTCAAGTGAGTGGTGCAAACGATCAGGGTCAACATGTTTCTTGCCTTCAATAAAGTCCAGAGGGATCTCGGCAATTCTTTAGGACATGTAATCATCATCTAGGGGTACTTGTTGGATTTTTGTTGTTTTTGTCTTGTTTCATTCAGTAAATTAAGCTCTATGTTGCTAACCTAGTATGTATTATTTTTGTGTGTTGTTTTTCACAGTTGTATTGTATTAAGTGTTGCACAAATACTTTACACATTGTCTCTTAGTTAAACCTGCCTGCCTTGTGCCAAGCTACCAGGGGGTGAGCACAGGTTAATTTAGGGTGTGTATCTGACTTCCCTTGACTAGGATTGTGGTTCCTGCTTGGAAAGACACCATACTTCTCAGAAATAGAAACACAATTTCTAACGCACTTTGAGCCGGAAGTCTGTGATTTCAACACTTTATAAAAACTCTAAATAAAAAATAAATAACATATCAACATCCACTGAAAAACAAATTATACTTTGAGCCTCTCAAATGACAGATGTAATTTCAGTGTGAACATCTTGCTGGCAGCCAGCATAATGTTACAGCGACCTTGCCTTTTTGAAAACCCAGCTGCAAAAAACTGTTAATTTGCTGATTTTGCTTGCTTGATCCAGCACACCAAATTAAAATTAACTCCCTGGTGCGCACATTTCCTCCTAATGCATTCTATGTCCTGTCAGGCTTAAACCATTTCATAATGAAACCA
Source organism: Triturus cristatus (assembly GCF_964204655.1). Lineage (NCBI taxonomy): Eukaryota > Metazoa > Chordata > Amphibia > Caudata > Salamandridae > Triturus > Triturus cristatus. The sequence goes on from NC_140594.1 coordinate 889,071,078, forward strand.
AAATTCTCTTTATTGTACAAGCAAATCACCTTCATTAATTTCACTTCTGTTCTCATGTTGCATGGACAATGTAACCTCAACTTGCAGTGCTGCATGGCTCGTTACCAATTCCTAATGCAGCCATTCCCTTAGATCTGCTTAGTAGACAACTTGACTCCAGCCTTACTTACACCTTCCACTTCCTGTGCATACCTAGCAGCTAGCAGTATTGATGCCAATTTTCCGCCTGGTGTAAATCCCTTCAAAAAATGCAATTTTACCATTCTATCCTCCATGGGTTACATCACCTATTTGGTCAACGTCAGTCATCTGCGCGTCTTGCCCTAAAAATATTTTCAATATCATTCGACCCAATACCTCAGAACATCAATGGGATTTTCGCCTTGTTTCACTATGCTGTTTTTCACTTAGGAAGCTGTCAGCAAATTACTGCACCTGTTAACTGCTTAAAACCTTTGAGGAACGCAACACACGTATGCCTCAACAAATGTTTTTCCTTTGTTCTGTTGTCTAGTTTACCTATATTTAAGACCAATGTCAAAAAACAACTGTTAAATACTTACACTCAAAAGTCTCAAAATGGTATTTCACATGTGACTCATATTTGCAAACCTAACACTTCAATTCTTCATCTTTATTCGGTCAAAAATATATTAGACCATAAAAGCACATTTGGCAATGACAAGCACATATATTAGTACAACAGTACATTTTCAATCCTATTTCATTAATATTTTGTTATCACTAAAATTTACACATATAATATTTAAAGGAATGCAAAAAAATTAAAAATCATGTATCGTTTATAGAACCAGTTCATTCAGTGTCCTTCCAAGTATTCATCTGTACCATTTGTTGACTTATGTCCATTAAAAGGAAGATTCTGACAATGTAAACATATTAGAAAATACGGGAACGTAAGAACCTCATATCTGGGTCCGTAATACAATCCTATTTTCGTTAGTTTACCATAGTCTGTGTTGCTAAAATTATATATAATACTGTAAAAAAAAAGTGACACATAACAGATCAAATTACTCGCAAGGTTATTTAGCAGCTGTTTCCCTGAGTATCTATATCCTCTAACAATATGGTCTTCCTTGCATAACAAACACTCCATAAAAAAGATGACATTCTCACACAGATATCTACTGTGGGCAGAGACTGCAGAGAAAGGTATGCCGGGCGACATTGAGTGAATCCACAATGTTTTAAAAAGATTAATATATCAAAATTCCTCCACTTTTTATAACATTTACAAAAGAATACCACGTGCATTATAGTCTGTGTTGAAACATTACCACAAGGGCATTTTGACAAGTTAGAGGACCAATTATTTTGTTCAGAGAAAGTGACCAACCAGTGAAAAAAATCCAATCTAAAACGAGTTAGTATATACCTATGTTTTTGATGAGGTACAGCTCAAAGGGTTAATTGCATATCATAACCTGTTAAAATGAGCTGAGTCCTTAAAACAGTTGGTGTTAACAATTCTACGGAGATCCTAACACTCTCTAGATGCGTTAGGCAATCAGTCTTCAGATCTTTCCTACTTAATTCGGCCAGATATTCGGGACTAGTAAAATATTCAGGGTGCCCCATATCCTGACACAAACATTCTATATATCTCAGCCATGAGATGCGTGAGTAAAGGGTTGACCTTAGGAAGTCCCTGATCTCAAGCTGGTTTGAAGCAGTATGCTCTGATTACCATACCTTGTGCCACAGCAGAATTGGTTGGATTCAATTTGATCAACAAGAAAAGATACCCCTAACTCTGCGTGACACGCAAAGGTTGAGGCAGATTTAGGTAAGGCAAGCAGGTACCGTCGGAACTCAGTTTCCACTGATTGTATAGTAGTACAGTTTTTATAGCCCCATATGCCAGCACCATATAGTGCTTTTCTTACACATTTTGCCCTATAAATTGTAAGCATTTCTCGCAGCGGGTTTGGTCCTAATCTTTTGGCAAATTTACGCAGAGCCATACAAGCACTTCAAAAAGCAGTGTCCTAGTCTTTATTGCGGGGCTCCATGGTCCGTCTTTATCAAATAGGGCACCCAGGTAAGAAAAATTATCAGTACAATCAATGCGGGATTCACGGATTCTAATATTGCGGTAGTTGCCCGTATTCTTCCCGCTCTTCATTATGAATGTCTTGGTTTGATTTGCATGCAAATCAAGGTCCCCCATATATTTGGCAAAATCATTCAGTACCAGCTGCATTGAGATTGGGGTCCGAGCCATCAGGACGGCGTCGTCAGCATAGAGAAGGGCGGGCACAGGCCGGTGTCCCACCTGGGCCAGGTCTTTTGCTTCCAGTGTCAATGCAGTACCTACATTATTTATGTAGAGCGAAAATAAAAACGGTGCATGCAAGGACACAGCTTTTCACACCCCCCTCTCTATGCTTAATGGCTTTGTGCATTCGCCCATGTTCCCATATCTGATCCTGGCCTTAGTACCCGAATATAAATCCCGTAGAAAGGAGATAATAGCGGGATCCATATCACCTATAATGACCCATAATTTAGACTGATTAACGCAATAAAAGGCGGAGGACAAATCTACAAGCCCCAAATCTTTGTATATTTCCCTAGTATGATGCTCAGATTAAGACTTTGTTCAATAGTTTCCAACCCGGAACAGAACCCGTATTGAATGTCCGCCTAACACTTTCAATACTTCATGGCTGGGGCTCATTAGGTGTGGGCTTTGACAGAGCAGATGTTAAATGATCTATCGCTAGCAATGTACATAGAGTGGGCTTTGGGTCCGCCCCTTTCAACTATTGGCTTTCTTCCACCAAGCTTTGCAGCCATTGACTTCAGACTTTGTCAATGACGGCTTGGTTTAGCCCAGTGGAGTATTAATCTATCACTTAATGCTGTTAACTGCTTGGATGTATCATTCCGCTTTCACTCAAGTACTTGCATTATTTGAATGAAGGTCTACTCTAAAACTATGGCCCTCTCTTTTTGCTTCTGCTGTCTTGCTCCTGTGTGTCTCGCTCTACTGTGCTGAAGCTGCATGCACTTGCACATTAAACTCAGACCTACTCTCTTGCCAATGCTTGTTTTGAGAAGTGGTGCTAAATCCAGAGCTTGGGATGGTTAGGCCTTTAGGATGGAAGAAACAAAATTATGTAACCCAATCACTCTACATCATGGAACTAATCTGATAAACATATGGAAACTCTTAAAGGCTAGCGATTTTCGGACTATGCTTATATTGGTACACTCATTTAAATCATTCAAGTGCTGGTGAGGTAGATCACTTCAGAAGAATTTATCACAAAACATATCTGACACAATACAACAATCTGCAGAGCTCCATTGCTTTGCAGCTAGGTTTGTGCTATTCAACCTCCTAACCAATAACTATGGATGAGTACCTCTTCCCTCGCTACTCCCTGGTACCGCTACCATTAACTATGCAATAGTACCGCTCCCTCTTTCACACCTGGCACAACTACAATTAACTGCATTAGCACCTCTTTTCCTCTACACCCTGGTACCTCTACAATTAACTATAAATTTGCACCTCTCTCCCCTCCACACCTTGTACCTCTATTAATGCATTACACCTCTTTCCCCTTCACCCCCTGGTACTTCTACCAATTACTATGCATTAGCAACTCCTCCCCTGCTTCACGCTGGTCCCGCTACCATTCACTATGCAACAGTGCCTATTCCGCCTCCTCACCCGGTACCTCTACCATTAGCTATTCATTAGTACATCATCCACTACACTCTCATTACATCTGGACTTTTTTCTTCCTCACCATTTTTTCTGTTACTTGCAGTACCCCTGCCTCACTTTCCTTGTGTTTTTTGTCAAATGTATTCAAATGTTTCATGAAAAACGGCATTCCTCATTTTGAAAATTTACCAAAATGGAGTTTCACAATTTTCTACAACTCCCTATATGTTTATAGTGTTGTTTCCAGTTTATAGATCTCAGCCCGCAAATAAAAAGGCAGCTAGAAAGAGGCAGAAATAAACAAGCATTTGCACTTTATTCGATCTTGTGTTTGTGTAAGTTATTTCTATTGCCGTTGTAAATAATGGTTTTACTTATGTCTTTTTGTTTGCAGTGGAGTGGATGCACGTTGTTTGTAGTGGAATTATGTGGTTTAAATTGAAATTGTTAGTTTTGGAATTGTGTGGGTTGGAATTGTGTTGTGTGAAGTGTATCTGTGTAGTGGAATCAGGTGGCATAGTGAATAGATAGGGGTGAGAGTTGTAGAGAATAGAAAGAAAGGAAGATTGAGAGGGAAAGGTAGTTTGTGCATGAAGGGGTGAATTAACTCTAGAGAAAGTAGCACAAACAATGTGTAAGAAAGAGAGAAAACATGGGAGAGATGATTGTAGACACACAACGAGGCCTTGTTTGTGTAGGCAGAAGACACTGAAAGAAGAGGAGGAGAGAGTGTGTTAGAGGTCTGGAATTTTGAAAAGGTATGGTGAAGAAACTGCTGAAGGATTTTAAGTGAATTAATATGAGAAATGCTGGATCGGTGCGTGAGAGAGAGTATAAGAAAGTGTGAGAGAGAGAGTTGTGGGAGGGGCACTTAAAGCGGGGCAGAGGTGAGTGGTGGACTTGTACCCAGTACGAGGATGTACAGGAAGGAAACATGAGTGAGCAGGCAATTTAGAGGTAGATGTAGAGGACCGCGCTAAAAATGTATTCCATACTTCTCTGCAGCCCTGATATTATGAGACATGGACTTCCTCGCACAAGTCATTGAGCCTGAACACAATAAGAAAGCATTTATAAGGAGTAATGTCTGTAAATATACTAGCTCTTCAAATTGGCTTCTGGGCATATATTAGCTTTAGATAAAACAAAAATATCTACAAAGACTATAAATATGAAACATCTGAGGTTTGCCAGAAGGTGCTATACAATGACTGGCCTGTCTGTGAATAGCTTGAAGGTCTGAAAAAAACCGGGAGCTCTTTATTGAATATACTGTAAAAAAATGGAGCCAGTAGGATGTGCTATACATTGTTTATCCTATCTGGCTTTAAAGCGCTGTGATGTTTCCTAGAAGGTGCTGTGCAATTTTAATTGTGTTGTTAATGATACTTCGCATGACACTATACATGCATCAGTTATGTGGGTGCCCCTTTTCTTCACTGTTGAAAAAATAGCTGGGGAGGCAGTATGAATTTAAAAAGCGCTATGAAGCGGCTTTATATCGCTTTTTAGGCTGAGATTGAGGGAGGGGCAGGAAGGAGGGGGAGAAGAACGAGGGACAGGATGATAAGAAACTGGGAGGGGGTGGGGAATAAGCTAAGTAATAAAACAAAAGGGTTGAACATGTGGGCCTAAAGTTTGAGGGGGTGAACTAACGGTTGGGTCTCGGGCACAGGCCGAGAAGGGATGAGGGTGCTGCACGCACAAGAAACCTGTAGCTTTGGGGTGTCTGGAACCTAAGGGGACTCCTAGTGTTTAGGAGGGTGCGCATTTATGCAGGGCACAGAGTCAGCCATCACTCACTCATCCCTGACCACCACACACTTGATGCCCTGCATGGTGGCTGCAAAAGACACACAGATGATGGACGGAATGCAGAGCAAATCAAACATTCATCCCAGTCAAAAGATCTGGGTTAAATCCATTGTTATTTTGCTCACCATGCCACCCCAGTTTAAACTCAGCTATATGCAAATTAGTCTTGACCCTGGGCCTCATGGAAACAGTTCAGCCCGAACTGCCAAGCCAGGCCCTCCCTGGACCGGAAACAAGCATCCTGAGACCGGTTTCGGGAAATCACCCCTCATCAGCCAGTCTAGCTTGAATCCAGTGGCACAATGAGCCTGGGACCCACGTCTGGGCATACCCGGCGCACTTAGAGCAAGAAAGCAAAAGACACACAGATGATGGACGGAATGCATGGTGGCTGCAGCGGCCCTGATGTAGAGGATGTCGCCGTTAGTGGTCCTGGAGGGGGTTAGCAACCTCCCTGATCTGATTTCAGCTGCAGGCAGATCGCAGAGTGAAGCAGCCACCACCTTAAACCAGGACTAAGCTGCAACAGGAAGTGCAATGCAGGCATACATCCCACTTCACCTCCCGGCAGGCGTGGGATTGGGTTGTTGTCAAGAATTCCTGTCATGCGAGGGGAGGAAAACGGTAACCAGCGAAAACGGACTACATCTCCCAGGATGCTTAGCGGTTGAGAGGTTATGTAAACAGGAGAGCTGTTACATAACTCAAGGAAAACACGCCCTTATGTAAACAGGAGAGCTGTTACATAACTCAAGGAAAACACGCCCTTATGTAAACAGGAGAGCTGTTACATAACTCAAGGAAACACGCCCTATAAAGGGAGGAACCGGGAGGTCCAACGCTGTCGGATATTGTGTTTACACCGACGTACCTGCTTAGTGAAGAGCAGTGTTCCGGAGTGGTGCTCCAGTAAGGCAAGAACGGAGGTAGGTCGAGTCGTTACTCCCTGGGCCGTGTCTTGCCCCATCGTCACCTGTGAAGGACCCGGAAGCTCTACCGGATAACCATTGAGCTTCGCTTTTTGACTCGGCTGAGTCAAAGCGCAGTGGCGCTTTTGCTGGTTGGAGTCGTAACTCCCAGCCCGACCAGAGATACAGGGACTGCCAGCTGTAACGCACACCAGGAGGTGTTTGCCGCGTTACAGACTCGGAAGTCCACAGGATCGATCGAGCGGCTGCTCTCGGTTCAGTCTTCTTTGCTTGTGATTGGGGTATCGGTGACGCATCACCAGGAGGTGACTCCGCGTCCCGGTGCAGTCTGAGGAAGAGGTTGAGCGGCTGCTCCCTTCAGGTAGAGACCCCGGCTGGGTGTTTCCCTGACTCCTCGATTCTCCCCCAACACTCTTCGAGCCCCTCACAGCCTACCGATTGGCATTGTCGGCCATTTCATTTCTGCCCTCTGTTGGCATACGCCGGGATCGGTTAGGACCATCCGTGCTGTGGGCTGGTAACGTACTTAGCCTGGAGGATTCCAGTGACTATAACCTTTGTTTATTCCTTGTATTGTTTTTGCCTTCATTAAAATAACTAAACCTTCACAAGTGGTTGCGTTCTCATTATCGTGTCTGTTAACCCCTTCGGTGCTCATGACGGAACGGTTCCGTCATGAGCCACGGTTGAGCTGTGCTCATGACGGAACCGTTCCGTCATGACCACGCCCGCGCAAGAAACCGTCAGCACAGCGGCGGAATTTGCGCAGCATGGAAGGGGTTAAACGATCCTGAGACGTTCAGGGCGTTACAGTTGTACTCACTACCGCACCATGGAAAGAAAAGAATCACGAGCGGAAAAGACGATCTTCAAACAGGAAGTGATATCACTGCCTGAAAATGTTGGGAGGGGTGAGGGACCAGGTAGAAGAGGGAGTGGCAGGGGCTGGAATGTATTTTTCATGAATATTTTTATATTCAGCGCGACGGTTGCTCCATAGCAGAACAGCATTGCAAAGAAACAAACCTTATGAACGTGGCCCGGGCAGAAAGCAGCCATCACACATAAAATAAAAACGGTCCAAAATGAAGACGGGAACCTGATCTTGTAAACAAAGAAACAAACCTCATAAACATGATCCAGACAGAAAGCAGCCATCGTGTGCACACAATTTAAATAAACAAAACTTTTGAATGTGGCCAGAAAAGAAATCAGCATTGACGCATAATATGACAGTTTTCAAAAAGAGAAAGCACTGCACACATGAAACAGGCGCAGGCGCAGCCCTCAAGTGCTCATTGTACATAGAAAAAAAAGCGTCACAGACCATTCAATTCAAGAACAAAAGTGGAAGCAGAAAAATCCTGCGGCAATACTGCATGGAAGTTACCTTTGGAGAAAAAGGTGGGACATGCAACAACCTTTCGCTACTTGGAGCCTACCATATTTGAATCACACTGACAAAAGCCAATACAAAGCAGGGGGCAGACCCTAAGCCCATAGACTGAATACAGTTGTCGAGAAAACAGCGCATGTGCGCTGCCTAGGCTTGAGCTAACAACGGCAGTTATGAAGGTATTAATATAGTCTGAAGTAATATTGTGCCAGCAGTTTGCAAAAAGGAACTCAAATTGTGAGCTGAAAAAGGTATTGTAAATGAAAAAACATCTTTTTAATATTATACTTTCAGAATGCTGATTTCCTCTGTTTACCTTTACACGTAGACACTACAGAGCTAATAAGGATAACAATTAATCTCTGGACAATAGGGAGAAAAAGAGTTAGAGCTTTTTAAAAATAGGGACTTCATTTGTAATACAGTGCATGTAATGTCCTAAATTTGTTCGATTAAAAAAATGACATTTTCAATATTTTTAAATTGGAAATTGTTGTAATTCTTGTCTCAATTTGAAAGAGGAAAAAGAAATGCAATCCCTTGTAGGTAAACAACAAAATATAAGTCTCTGATCTGAAACTAAGGTAAAGACATTAGGAGAGGAGCTACAAGTTGCAATGGGAAAACTTGCTCGAGTTCATACATATATTTCTAGTAGCCCTCAGATTACCTCTGCGAACAATCAGTGAGGGACCAAGGGCCATACTCATTCATATCGATGTGTCACCAGCTTTGGACACTTTCGGCAATCATATCATAATAGAAAGCAACAAATCTGTAACATGCACAGATGTTGCCACTAAATTCTTCAAGAGCTTCCTTGGTACACCCTCTTAGACTGCACAGCTAATTTGCTTCTGCTTCATTCCCCTTCTTCCTACTGTGGAGTATCTAAGGCCCCTTTGTTTTTTTGATTATCCTTAATGCAAACCATGCTCTTTTGATTAACTTCAATGATCCTTAAAAAATGCCATTCCTGGCTCAGCATAGTTTCTGGTCTTCATTCAGAGAGTCCCTGGGCCTCAGAGCATTTAAAAAGGTCCTGCTCAGGCACAGATCAGTACACAAGAACTTCTTCCTAGTTTGATGGTGCAGCAGACACTCTCCTGCCCAGAAGCAAGACAAGCAGCAGCTGCACAAGCATGTTTATATTGCACTAGAACAATGGAAGCATAGGCACATCAGACTATCTTGTTTTATCCAATCTCAGTGGAGTGTTACTCTGTAACGAGGTATGGTGCACGTTATACTTGGCAAGAAGCAAAGAATTACATAGTAAAATCAGTGCCTAATCTGCTAAAAAAAAGTGCAGGTGCCCACATTTTTTCTTACAAGTTCTTGGCCCACCTCTACCACGGCACATCCCTCATCCAGCTCTGATAAGGTCCAAAGCCTGCAGTGCCCTCACTACCTGTCAGGCAAGAGTATGGTTGAGGGGAAGGTATTTCTTGTGTGTGTAAATGTCAGTGTGAAGGAGACCACGAGATCAGTGGCACCTGGTGATCTTAATAAGTGATTTTGTGTAACAGCTGGCTTGAACGGCAGCAATCAAAGCAAGCCTGTCTTCCTCAATGGGGTTCAGGAGCTTCCACACATCTTATAAATATTTTGAATGAGAGGTGTCAAATGGTGCATAGTGTATAATACCCAACACCAAGAGATTTTGTCCAACACCAAGTCATTAGACTGACTCTTGTACTTAATTGGCTACATGATTTATACATGGCAGTTTGAGAAATGACTGACCAATTGGTGTTCTTCTTTTAGAAATTACTCTATCTGATCCACAGAGGGAGCCTTCTTTTCATGGTGTTGATTGATGGGGAGCTAGTGGATATTGGTGTTGAACAACAATATCTTGGTATTGGGTATTATTATACATGAGGTGTTTCCTTGTTACCTATTTGATGTTCTATTTTACAGTACGTTTTACAAAATAAATATGGTCTGTTCTAATTGACTGTCAAGCCAATTTATAGTATTTTTATTGGCTTTTTGCGTTTTATATGTAATACTAATAGTGTCAAAATCATTAGTTGAATTAATTGTGTATTGTCTGGTCACGTTCTTCTCCATTTATGTTCTAGTTGTAGTTTTGGATACTGATATAAACTAAGGAAGCACTATGTCCTCAGGAGGGCACTGTGAATGTGTGAAACCGTGAGATCAAAAGTACAATGTTGGTTCTTGCTAGGTTCCAATAGTTAACTATAAAAAAGAAATCCCACAGCAAAAGCAGAGTACTTTGCAGATATAATTTTGAAAGCGCCTAATAGCACTAGAAGAATATTTAAAATAGTGAATGATATTGCCAATCCTGACTGTACAAAAAACAAGATTCATCCTACACATTCTCTTTGTGATAGTCTAGAGACCTTCTTTGAGGATAAGATTAGAAAAATCATTGATGGCCTGAAAGTGGACAATACGGCTAATAGAGAAGATCGTAGTAGTATGGCCAGGAGGCCATTACAAAATCAGAAGAAGAGGCGGGTAGGAGCAGACAATTGGGGGTTTTTAGATAACTTTGAGATACCCTCAGAGGAGGATTTTAAAAGAGTAGCACCAAGTGTCTCCTCAGGCTCTCCTATGGAACCACTACCACATAAAATATGGAAAGAACTAGGCTCAGAACTCTTCCTGGTACTCCGGCTGATCTGTAGTCAATCCTTGAGTAGTGGGCTGGTACCGGCCTGTTGGAAACAAGCGATAATAACACAACTTTTGAAAAAAGCTACGCTTGATCCAGCATGCCCAAAAAATTACAGCTAGGTAATCAACCAGAGAGAGAGGGAGAGGTATAAGGAGTCACTCTTGATCCCCCTAATGGTAGTATTAAATACACAAAAGAAGAGTGCAACCAAAAGAAAAAAAGGAGAAAACAGCAAAAAGAGGTCGCTCTTGTTTGTTAAAAGAACCCTCACTCACCAACCTAGTTGGTGACATGCTTCATCATGGGGTTCCCACCAGAGAGGCTGAATGCCTCCCTGGTGTGCTACGACGCCTGATTACAGCGGAGTGGTTTTTTTTGGTGATGCATGTGTGAAATTAGTGAAAGTGATTTAAAAAGTGCTTAGTTCATCTGTAAACAAAGTTTATTTGTGGAGAACTAGGCACTACTTGAAAGAAGTGAGATGGATGTTTCAGAAACTGGCTAAATTGACCAGATGCATCCATAGTGCAGAAAAACAGGGTGTGATCAACATGTTTCTGCCTCCATTCACTTAAGGTGCAACCTAACCTGTGGTGTAGAAAAAGACCGGTATGACTTACGGTTTAAGTAGAGCCTTCAGCATTAATGAAAGCTGTATGTATTTGAAGTGCCAGGTGACCTTATACCATGGGTCCTGGTGGGGGGCGGTGGCTTGTAGACACACGTACACCAAAGCTCAGCGTCCGTATGAAACCTGCATACTCCCTTCCTGAGGACCCCGTGGATAATCCATACATACGGCTTTCATTAACGCTGAAGGCTCTACTTAAACCATAGGTCATACCGGTCTTTTTCTACAGCACAGGTTAGGGTGCGTCGGTGTGATGGTAGTTGTGGGGAACCAAGTGGAAAATCACCTAGAACAAGAACACAGGGGGCCAGCTGACCCTGGCTAAGGCAGTATTAGGGCTATAATTGTCAATTGCTAGAAACTGCAGGGGGAAGCAGACAGAATCTCTGAAGAATGGGCAAGTACGGGGTGAAGCGTAACTCTCTGGTAGTGCATGCATTGATCTTTTCTACTTCTAAGTATACCCCAGCACACCACTTGATTGTTTTGAGTCATTTTCTCAGATCATGATTGATACTGCTAGACACAACTATAGCTCTTGAGGGCAGATGGCAGGTGACTGCTCAGGCAGCTCCAAGGCCAAGCAGTAGGGTTAACAGCCCTTGACTGGGACCTGTACTGCACAGCTGCACAGTTACAGGAGACTCATGTTGTGGCCTGGTTTCTCTGCAGTACTGTATCGGGCTGAAAGGTTCTACACACCTGTTTTGGGGCTGGGTCTGCTGTAACACACACAATTTTATCAATTCTACTAACACATGCTTCCTTTGAATTCAAGGTTCACATGCACTCAGGAAAGACATTCCGTGCTTGGTGGCACGGTGGAGCCAAGGAAAGAGGCCTCATTTGTTGGCAATGGCTGATGCTAAGTAAGGAGCACTAATTCATTCACGCATTCCTCCTGCCATACAGCACCTACTGGACTGTCTACTGGAAATCAAACATTGGATGAACATCAGAGGGTTCTGTCTCAACATTACGAAAACTGAGAAGGAAAGCTGAATATCTCACTTACTAGTCCTTTGCGTTCTTAAAATAAAAAAAACCTGAAATGGATGCTTAGGCTCAAAATGTATACACTTAAGGTTTATACACCCATGTATCCTCAGTAATGTTAATGTTTAAGTGCAAATATGAACACTTTGACTCTATATTTATACACTATGTCTCACTTGATTAGCTGGATGAGTATGAAACCTATTTCAATAACACCTAGGTTTACTGTTGAAAAGTTAGAAAATGTATCTTTGAATTTTTGTATTTACCGTTAGTCTTGAAAAGGTGATAAGGGTCGTAAAACACATGCTGGCAAGAGATAACTATCAAATTGGCTTATGGACAAAACATGAGTTTCAAATAAGATGACTTGAACTGATCTTTTATAAATTTGTGACCTAAAGATTTAAAACAGAATCAAGTGTACATGGAAGAAGTATTGGATTTTAGAGGTTTCTAATATGAGAAGAAACCGTAAAACAATCAGACTTTTATTATAGGAGAAAGATGTCTTTTATCAAAGTGCTGCAAATCACAATTTTGAGATGAAATAGATGGTGCACCATAGAAGAAGCTTTAAGCTATTAATATAGGCACTTAGCGTTGGAGATCATCAATGGACTAAGATGAATCAAAAGAGTTGTATATTTGATTGCAGTACTGAAAATGAAGATGTGTTGCTGAAGGGATTTAGAGGCACTGCTGTTGCTGGGTTTGTGGTTCCGCTGCTTTAATGGCATTATACAACACTTTCTGCTGTGCGGGCTCACATGTGTGAACCTCTGTCCACAGCTGTTTATTTTTGCTTGTGGTTAACTGTTGTTGGCTGGGATACATCCTCAAATTGGATGACAAGGTCATAAGCAATTACATACCAGTAATCTTTATTCCCAGTTCCCATGCCCCAGTTCTGACCTACCTCCCTCCTTTTACTTTGGATTTTCCAGAGTGTCTGGGGGAGTACCTGATTGGTAGTTCAGAAAATGTGCTGCCCATTGTCCATAAGAAACAGCAGGAATCAGATACAGTAAGATTGCTGTTAAGGACCTGCGGCATTTGTCACTATAAGTGAAAAATATCAGCACTGCTTTAGGACCTGTATTTACAGATGGACCCACAAATCAACTTCATTGGAACAGTGGCACCTAAAATAGCAGCTCACAAATCGACAAGCGCCAATCCTTTTGACTTTGTCAATGCTTGTTTTGGTTTGTCATGGTTTTTGCAAAACTTTATTGTTGGGGAAGCTGCCGGATCCTGACTAATCTAACAAAAAATGTCTAAAAGAAAAAATATTTTTGGGGTCTCAAAAAGCACAAATTGCCATAGTAGTCCCTCGTACTGAAGGGAACTATATTGTGTGAATATTCTCTTGGTCAAAGAGCAGAATGCCTCGCTCACAGTAGAGTTATCCAGTGGCTAATGTTGGCTGTCTAATTTTTGTTCCATGCTGTATGGTGTGGTGGACCGAATAAAAATGTGAATGACGCAATAACAGATCAGGGGATGAAGAGGACAGTCTGACAGCCACTATAAGTAAGTATATTATACATATCATTTTAGTAAAAATCAAGCACTAAAAATGAACTTCAAAGTCATCATAAGAATCGTGATCATATTCTATGACAGAAAATGCAACAACTTTAACGCATAGCATACTTGAAGACCTCAACACACTTTCTTCAAATACAGCGTTTCAACACAAGCAAACAAAATAAACCTGCACTGTACTGGGCTAAAATCGATTATGAACTCCTACTTACACAAAATAGTTTGGGCTAGCACTAAACCATCACATCAACACGCAATACCTTTTAGGGCCCAATTTCATAACATAGTGGATTTATGAGAATCAATGTATTAGAAATCTCCAGGCACATGTTGCAAATAAATAAAATGCTGGGTGTACGAGCTCCGATAAGAATACGTGATGCCTCCATGCAGCATTCACAGTGTACGAGACAAACCTGTGCTAACTTGATGTGAATTCAATTCAGACATTCAAAATATGACATCAACTTCCCTTCTAGCTAGAATCAAGTGATTTGCATGTTATACTTTATATATCCAGTCCCAATTCCCAGTGGTGTCTCTAAAGGTGAACTGTAAGGGGGGCACAGGTGTGTACAAGGTAGAATTTATATAATTTAAGCAAACAACACTGATTTGCAGTGAAACATATCTGGACAAATTCATAAGTGTGGTTAGGTACAGTGTATGTTTTTCTGTGACGCTTCCTGCCTCATTCAACAGCTCTATAGATGGGGCGGGGAGCAAATAGAGCTGGGTACGGTCCTCCCCCGGCCCCTCTCTAGAGACACCAGGGTCCAACCTGTCTTAACATAGCCATAACATGTTAAGCTATATAAGGCTACTGACGTTTCCATGAATTTAAAACAGTGCGACATTTGTAATGACTAATGTGGAAGCTACTTAAAGCATTAAGAAACAAATGCTTATCAAAATAGAAATGAATCATGTTCGGAGATGCCAACTGTGGTAACAGTGATCTTTATAAGGTCCTATATAGGTATACAAGTATGGGTACATGTATAGCGCACACCTGGCTGGGAAGCAACGGAGGCCTGAGCATTGTCAATAGTCCAAGACTTGCCACAACATCCTCAAACATCGCAGGTAGTAATATTCTATATTGCAGCCATAGTCCAAAGTCCTATAACATAACATTCAATGGTAAACTACTGGGCACCCAGAGCTGCAGCCAAAGCACGCTATATAAAGACCTATAACATTCCATAGCAGACTACTGGGGTTGTTATACCGCAGCCATAGTGTGCTCTATAAGGTCCTATAATATAACATTCAGTAGTAGAACGCTGGGCATGGTATACAGCAGCCATAGTCTGCTCTATAAGGTCCTATAATATAACATTCAGTAGTAGAACGCTGGGCATGGTATACAGCAGCCATAGTGTGCTCTATAAGGTCCTATAATATAACATTCAGTAGTAGAACGCTGGGCATGGTATACAGCAGCCACAGTCTGCTCTATAAGGTCCTATAATATAACATTCAGTAGTAGAACACTGGGCATGGTATACAGCAGCCATAGTCTGCTCTATAAGGTCCTATAATATAACATTCAGTAGTAGAACACTAGGCATGGTATACAGGAGCCATAGTCTGCTCTATAAGGTCCTATAATATAACATTCAGTACTAGACCACTGGGCATGGTATACCACAGCCATAATGCGCTCCATAGGGTTCTATATTATCATATTCGGTTGTAGACTATCGGGGATGGTATACTGCAGCCATAGTGTGCTCCATAAGGTCCCATAACATACCAGTTGCATCATATACTGCAGTTGTAGTGCGGTCAGTAAAGTCATCTAATTTAACATTCAATATTAGACTGCTGAGAATCATGTACAAAGGCATTTCTGTACTCGGTATGGTCCTATACAATAACATTCAGTAGTAAACCATTGGGCATGGTATACCTCAGCCATAGTGTGCTCTATAAACTCCTATGCTTCTGTAATCCCTGTATAAACAGCCTTCTCTCATTTCTTTATAACTGGTGACCTGTGATGCACTTGGTCGCCAATTATAAAGAAAAGACATCAGAACTCAACTATTATAAAGGCAGGTCACAGATCATAATTGAACGAAAACAGAACGTTGCTTTTCTGTCTTCTGCTCTATTTTAATAGCTTACAACGACAAGCAGAGAGAGTATGTTTATTTGTTTCACTCCTTAGATAGAAAAAGCCTAGAATTTTTCTGCCTGTTTCTACACATTCCGAGTTACTGTAGCTTTTTTTTTTAAACTGACTTGTACTGAACAGTTTTTAGGTTGAGCGTAAGCGTACGACCTCTTGTATACTTTATTATACAAATATCTCTGTGGGGCCAAATGCCATTACTTGCTTCTCATTTGTTTGTTTCAATGTTCTTTAAAAATCCTTGCTTACTAGTGGCCAGTCCTGCCTCTTTGTCACTACTTTTTTTCTCCAAGGAGCAGGGACTTTGAAAAATATCATTACACTTTGTTCTGTTGATCTGCTTGTGGGGGACTATTTTATTATGTTTTCAACCTCGTGTTATACTGTGGGTGCTCAGACGTAGCTGCTTACATTTTATTGCAGCATTCACCCTCCCAGTTCCTTCCATGTGGCTGGCATTCTTTTGTATTCTTCCCAAAGGTAGGTTCAAGGCTGGCTTGGAATGCAAGCAATTAATTATTGTGATTTTAAGTTTGCCTCCTTTGATTTTCTCAAGAAACAGGCACAACACACTCGAAGAGCAGCTCTGGGCCCCACAAGGCTATAACTGCCATTGATTGCCTCTCTAACGGGTCCCTTGAAACCGCCCGGGCTCTCTTGTTTGTCCATCCTGTCCAAAGCCAGCAGCAGCCAGCCATGCCTTGTAGCGACTGCAGCTCTAAATCATGAAAAAAGTTAAACCCCTACTTAAACACAGCGCTGCACATTGTTTCAGTTCTATTAAATCAACGCTTCAAATTATACTTTATTATGCATGCTGCTTGTTTTCTTTCCTACCCTCCAGGACCTGTGCTTGGCTGCTTGCTGAGGAGTTCGAAGTCTCTCCTGGTCGGTTTAGCGCTGAGGTCAAAAGGTTTCCTTCTAGAAAAACTTCCCCTGTAAAATGTGCATTTAAATTAAATAAATGCAGAGCAAGAATGCAGGGCCAGCACAAGGGCAGTGCGATCGCATTGGATACTGACTTCAGAAAGGCAATGTTTCAGTGCGATCGATCGCACTGGATACTGACTTTAGAGGGGCAATGTTTCCGAGTTTATATTGCTTTTTAAAGCACTGGCTGACATGTTCCTGGCCTCCAGAAATTTCCGAAGAATAAAAATGTCAAGTTACTCAGGTGATTAATGTTCTTGGTGGAGAGATCGGAGTTGTCTAGTGGAAGAAGTTTAAACTCATCCTAAGGTAGCGCAGAGGGTTAATATGCTGGCTGTAAAGAAAGTGTACCATAACCATGCAGAACACAAAGTGCATAAAATGTAGATAGGTTGGTGTGATACTGCTTTTCTGTTACTTGAAGCTTATACATTGAAATCCTAGCATAGAACAATGAATTTGAAACTGTCATCAAACAACTGCATGCACTGCAAAGTATAGTTTAGAGCAAATATTAATGTTGCAAAAAGGGTTAATCTGGGTAGAAATCGATTCTTACTATTTAAGAAAAACCCCAACTATGGTGTTCTGCTTTCAATTCTGAATTGGTGCTTCTGGTGGCCAAGCACTCTTTAGCAATGCTGCCTACCAATATGCTTGACTTGTGACTCCTACACCCTGTAGTCCTCTGTCTTATGTAACATCTCCTTTACGCTAATTTATACACATATGAATAATTGCCTCTGTGTAATTTGTGTGTGATGCAAAGTGCTCTGACAACCCTACACTGGTATGAGTGGCGCTTTATAACTAATTAAATGCATCTGAACGTTAGTGGTTATGGAGCCTTAAGGGACACTGTTAAAGGGTGGTGGTGGTGAGGGAATTCGCATCACTCAGCCTTACCTCAAAATCACCTCAACACCACGTCAGCATCAGCACAGCACCACCTCCTCATCATCAGTGCACCACCACCAGTGCAGCACCAACTCAGCATCAGCGCAGCACCAAATCAGTACCAGTGCAGCACCATCTTAACATCAGCACTGTACAGCACTATCACAGCATCAGTGCATTACCACCAACACAGCCCCACCTCAGCAGTAACTCATCACCAATGCAGCACCACTTCAGCATCAGCGCACCACCACCTCAGCATAGCACCATCTCAACATCACTCAGTACCCGTTGAGCACAAGCTCAGCACCACCTCAGAACCAGTGCAGCACCACCACCTCAGCAACTCAGCACCACCTCATCATCATTCAGCACCACCTCAGCATCATCTCCTCATCAGTTCACCACCAACTCAGCATCAGCACAGGACCAGCGCAAAATAAACATCAGCACAGCACCATTTATACATCAGTGCACCACCACCAACGCAGCCCCACCTCAGCAGCAACTCAGTAGCCATGCAGCACCACCTCAGCATCAGCAGAGCATCACCTCAACACAGCACCAGCGCAACACTACCACCTCAGCATGACTCAGCGCCATAGCACCACCTCAGCCCCACCTGAGCATTACTCAGCACCACCTGAGTATCATTCAGCATCACCTGAGCATCACATCTGCACCAGCACAGCACCAATTCAGCACTACTTAACACCACCTCAGTGTGCCCTCTGAATCTGGCATCCGTTGATTCTCTTCTAGTGTCTGTTCACTGCTTGTGTTGTAATTCAGGTACTATTTCTCAGTCTCCACTTTCCTATTGTTTATGTCCCTCCATTCATAATAAAAAAATATAACAAACAAGCATTACAACAGGCAGGAAGAGGTTGCCAGCATTGCAAGGACAAAACAACTACAAGACATTTTTTGTTAATTCTTTTTTTTAAAGAGTCATTCAATTGTACAGAATGTCTTCTTTAAACTCTACTACATAACACTCATAACACAAAATATCTTTCCACATACTTAAACTCCATTACACACAGCCCCATTCCACATAATTCCAATACACTCAAAAACACATAATTACTATCCACATAATACAACTACACACAATTACACATAATTCCACAACACAAATCCACACCACACAGTTTCACACCACACAATACCACAACTAACAAGTCCAATCCAACCCACATAATTGGTACACACCACATACATCCACTCCAATCCATAACACATAGGTAAGAGACATTTACATTTACAATGCCAATAGCGTTGACTGTTTCCTTTTTTTTGTTTTTAAACACACAGATCTGATGCTTAGCTCCTACCTATTTGTTCTTTTCCATCACCAAAAATGCACAAAGCTATACACATAGTTCCACACCACCCAATTCAGCTCCACACATTTCCATTCACACCATATAATTTAACACCAAACCACATAATACAACCCAACACAATTACACAACACACCAATACACACCATACAATTCCAAATCGGGCTGCAAAATTCAACAGCACAACACATAATTAAACACTACTACTTACCACTCCACAACACACAATCCCACTCCACATAATGCCACTACACTAATTGCCACATAATTGCTAACCATATATTTCCACAGCACACCATACCACATAATGCCACTACACAAATCCACTCCACAACACACAATTACACGCCACACAATTGCACAGCTTACTAATTCAATCCAACCCACATATTTTCATTAAACACCACATACCCTCCAAAACACATAAGTAAAATACATTGTCATTTACAATGGCAATAGCTCCAACTCAAACAAATGCGAGACCAATTGCATTTACAATGCTTGTTAAGTCCTGTTTGCAACAAATATCTAACAGGTTTTAGATTTATTTTTTTTGCACTAGAGGTTTTATTTTTATTGTTCATGTTTGCAAACATGCTTGCTCTTTCATTTGAAAGAACTACGCATCAAGGTTTTAAGTGGTTTGTGGGAAGGGTGATGGTGTGATCATGTATTATGTGGAGTAAAGTACCCTCTGGTGAACATGATCAGGATATTGCAAGTCGTCTTAGAGTTCCAGAACCTTATAAACAAACTCTGCCTTTGTGCTTGTTTTTCTCTATGGTTATGGAATTCCTTGGCGGCTTGCTATATCCTTATAATGTACAGCAGAGGTCACTTTAAAACATGGCACTAAGTGGTACAACAGTTGCACTGTATGATGCAGCCACAGTGTGGTCTATAAGGTCATATAACATGACATTCAGTAGTAGACAATTTGGGCATTAGATAACACACTCATATTGCACTCTATAAAGTCCTATACCATAAAACCCTTAAATACACCAGATTGATTCACATACCGCACCCACCCCGAAGTGTGCTCTGTAAGTTCCTATAACATATAATGCAGTGGTAGACGGCCGGGCATCCAGTGTCACAGCCACAATGCGCTCTGTAATCTCCTATAAATATAACAGTAATAGTAGACCTTTGGGCATAGTATACCACAGATATTCTGCACTCTGTAACGTCCTAGAGCATAACACCTGCATCACATACTGCAGTTGTGGTGTGGTCTGTAAAGTACTACAATATAGCCTTCAATATTGTACCACTGACCATCACACACTAAAGCCATTGTGTGCTCAATAAGGTCTTATAACATTCAGTAATGCATCAGATGGAATCGCACCCACCCTACAGTGTACTCCTTAAGGTCCCATAACAGTACACCAGGTGGAATGACATAGTGCAGTCTTTCCGCCCTGAGTAAGTTTATACAACATAACATCCAAAAGGAAACCCGTTGGCATTGCTTACTGCAGCTAAAGCGCAGTCTATAACCAGGGCAACTAGAATTATGCGATTCTGCGGCCGCAGCTTTGTGGGAAATTATGGATGTGTCGCATTTACCACACAATCCTTCACCTGCTGCATAATCTGCATACTTTCATAAAAAAATGTTTTTAGCAGAAATGGATAAAAAGCTACTAAAAGCATGGCAAAATGTACTCATGTGCAGTGGAAGGCCCTTTGCAAAAGTTAACTGGTTTTTCAGTTGCTTTTATTTCTGCATTTGCAGTGCTTTAAATGGGCTGGTACTGTCTGGTACTGAGTACGGGCACTTTTGTAGAGGAAGAGTACCTACACTTCTCAAGAAAAACTTAATACTTTTAATTGGAGAGTACCGGCACTTCTCAGAAACAAGCAGGTACTCTGGTACAGAGTACCTGCGGGGCCGGCTTTAGGGCAGAGCCACAGGTGTGGCCGCACTGGGCGGGGAGGGGGGCACTGTGTTTAGCAATAACATGATTTAAAAACACCTGCTGCAGAGTTACTTGTACATCCAATTTTCAGGCAGCATTAACCCCTTGCCTGCTCATGACGGAACCACTCCGTCATGAGCCACGGGCGCCGTGTGCTCATGACGGAGTGGTTCCGTCATGCTGCGGCCGCTCCGCCCACGTGGCACTGATTCCCCGCCTGTGCGGGCGAACAATGCAAGCGGGCGTGGTCATGACGGAACCACTCCGTCATGAGCACAGCTCGCCCGTGACTCATGACGGCGTGGTTCCGTCATGAGCATGGCAGCGCCGCGCTGACCCCGAACCCCCCCAGCGCCGCGGCGGAATTCGTGCCGCGGCGAAGGGGTTAAAAAATGTCAAGATAACCTTTGTTATGAATGTTGCTGCTAGAAAAGGAAATCAAAGTTTTGTCTAGGGGGTTTTCACTTGACATAAAGTAGCTCAGAGGGTTAATATGTCTGCTGCAAATAACTTACCGTGCAAATCACAGATCCCGATTTTATGTGGATAACTGAGTGGATTACTGCTTTTGCCACAGAGATGCTTTTATCACTGCAGTTCATAAGATACAAACTTTATATAGGACAGTGACTGAAGCGAACTGTCATCAAAGTGCTGAATGCAAACTGCATAAAATAGGTTAGGACGTTATGATTTTCCCTGTGTTCCTAATGTTGCTGAAAAGGGTTTGCGTGGCAAAAATACATTCTTATTAGTAAAGTCAGCCTTTACCAGTGCTTTAAAACAAAATGTATGTGAAAGAGGGGCTATGGAGAGATGAGGGGCCTTTTGCCCAGTGGTCATGAGGCAATCCAAAGAGTTCATGGGGTGCGCCAAAAATGATTGTTGGACCGGGCGCCAACGGCCCTGAGTACATGCACTTCTATTGTTCCATTTCAAGCACTGTGTATTTGGTTGTTAACCTGGTACTAACGAGTTGAAATCTCTGACCAGGCAGTATTACCATGTGTAAAAACTACAAAATAATTAAGACAATTAAAAAAATGTGGCGCATTTTGCTGCATAATTTGACTTTTTTGTCGCATAATTTATTCACCCGTGCTGCAAAATACGGTGCTCCACAGTCACATAATCCAGTGGCCCTGCCTATAACGCACTTATCATTCAGCAGTACACCCTTTGGCGTCGCTTATTGCAGCTAACGGGCAGTCTATAAGGCCCTATGACGTAACATTTATAAGTACACCAGCAGTCATCGCATGCCACAGTCTTTGAGCCCTTTCTAAGCTCCTATAATAACACAACATACAAAAGTACACCGGTTTGCATCGCTTATGCCAGCTGAAGGGCAGTGTATAAGGCCCTATGACGTAACATTTATAAGTACACCAGCAGTCATCGCATGCCACAGTCTTTGCGCCCTTTCTAAGCTCCTATAATAACACAACATACAAAAGTACACCGGTTTGCATCGCTTATACCAGCTGAAGGGCAGTGTATAAGGCCCTATGACGTAACATTTATAAGTACACCAGCAGTCATCGCATGCCACAGTCTTTGCGCCCTTTCTAAGCTCCTATAATAACACAACATACAAAAGTACACCGGTTTGCATCGCTTATGCCAGCTGAAGGGCAGTGTATAAGGCCCTATGACGTAACATTTATAAGTACACCAGCAGTCATCGCATGCCACAGTCTTTGCGCCCTTTCTAAGTTCCTATAATAACACAACATACAAAAGTACACCGGTTTGCATCGCTTATGCCAGCTGAAGGGCAGTGTATAAGGCCCTATGACGTAACATTTATAAGTACACCAGCAGTCCTCGCATGCCACAGTCTTTGCGCCCTTTCTAAGTTCCTATAATAACAAAACATACAAAAGTACACCGGTTTGCATCGCTTATGCCAGCTGAAGGGCAGTGTATAAGGCCCATGACGTAATATTCAGCAGTATACTCGTTGGCATTGCAATTGCAGCCACACAGAACCACCTGTGTCAAAATCAGCCATTTTCAACACAGAACAGTGAGAGCGCACCCTTACCCTTCACATTTCGGCGACTTGGGCTCCTCCCAGCTCGACTCATTGGTAAGTATGGTTCTGAAGTGGAACGGAAACATCCCTCCAATGATCAACTCGTGGTTCTCGGATTCGACGAATCCGTGTATGTCAAATTTCCCAATCAACCTGCACTCTTCTTCGCCGCGAGCACCCAGGTAACGCTGCAAAAAGAAGAAAAGTCCAAAAAGCATGCAAAAGTTCGCCTTGCCCATGGTGAGCGGACTACCCTCGCACGGAGGACCAGCGGGGGCGGTCAGGGTGCTCTATCAGGCCCTTGCGGTGGATGCTTCCGAGAAGCTTCTGGCCCGTGGCATGTGTGGAAAAGAGTCCCTCGGAGACAGAACCTGCGGCTGCTGTTGCTTCTCCGCTGAGCATGCTGTAATTGTCAATCAAGCGACTGACGCTCCTGCTCGGTGCAATGCGCGGATCTGAGGCTGTGCACGCGATATCGTTTCGAAATGAGCCGGCAGCGGGGGCTGGCGCGCGCAGGTGCGTCGCTAATTGTCTAAGAAAAGGATGCGAGGATGACAAACACGACAAACACGAGCGACTCCTCAGATCACTTCACTTACAGATTATCGGGGTATTATGCAACGAAACGCAACAATTCAGTGTAAAGATGAATTGAGAAGTCGTTGCCGGTCTAATTATTTCAAATCGCTTCTGTCACGTTGTGGCACGAGGCACTACTGTTCACCATGGCCCATTGGCCTATACACAAAGGAATTTTGGACTAGGGAAAGTGCTCCTCCTCTTGAAGCACACTTTTACCTAGCCTCAGGGCTTTAAGTGGGCAGGGTCCCGTCGGTGCTCAGCACCGGCAGTTCTATAAAGCTGGTGCCAACAGGGTCTCCTCCGGGCTCTCCATTTTTGCCCTCAGGGTGAGAAAAAAAAAATCTTACCTCTTCAGCAGTACCACCCTTCAAGAGACTCTCTATAGTACTTTCAGTCTCATCATTTCAGAACCGAAGCATTTTCAGTATTCTATACAAGGAAGCCATAGTTGTTGCTGATTTATCACACACAAACAACCATTGGCAAAACCAATAGCCCTGGCTTGTTGTAAAGGTGTAATGTTACTTGTTGTATCAGTATTATATATCTGGATGCACTGACAGAAGCAGAAAAAGACCTGTTGGGCGGCACGCTATGCTGAGCACAGATTTTTAGCTTGCGTATATTTAAGCCACGCCCTTAATTACACTGGCCACGCCCCTTTGACAGACCCCTAGTTCTTTGATTTCACTTAAAGCCCTGCCTAGCCTTAGATGCCTTTGTTAATTGGCCCTGAAACATTTAAAATGGAATACTTAGGGAATATTCATATACAATTAGTACAAATATGCAATTTATACAAATATAAAGCACGAAGTCCTGTTTTTAAACTTTTACTAACAGGGATTAGCGCGTTTGGGATCTCTGTATGTAAAAGAGTCCTTCAGTAGTATATTGTCCTGTACTCATAAATGCTTTTGTGAACTGGCTCCAAACCTTTTAACTGGGTAGACACAAAAAGTCAGATTGGTATATTATATATGATAATATATTTTCTGCAATTGAACTGGTGAGACCTGTATTATGGTTCTTCGGTTCATTTATTGCTCTCAATTAAATGTGAAAATGAACACATAAAGAAAACAGGCTACTCACAAAAGCAGACATAATAAAAATATTAACTACGCAAAATATCTGGCTACAAAGTTTTTGACCTGTTAAAAAGTCAAAATCTGGCCAAACTCATCTCCTTCTGCTGTAGGACCGGGTCAAATTACTAATCTATCTTGAGCGATCGGCAGGATGAGGTTTACATTCATATTTTTGCCAATATGTATTACTTTTGAAGTCTACAATTTTATGTCTTTCTTTTTGTAGGCTACTGTATGATACTGGTTCCTCTGCTCGCTTGTTACCACAAATCTGGTGGTGGTGTGCTCCTTACCTGTGGCGCTTGTTAGGGGGCTGGAAAAATCCTGTCTGCTGTGCTTTTTTCTCCCGCTGTCGCTGTGTGTTCTGCGGCGACCGCTGTGTGGAGACGTGCAGGACTACGGCACCCAGGCTCCTGTGCTGCAACTTCCGGAGGCGGAGGCTGACACCCTGCGTTTCGCGCCAGAAGGCGCTTTAAAAATATCACCGCCCCCGGCAGAGCGGGTTCCTCTGCTCGCTTGTTACCACAAATCTGGTGGTGGTGTGCTCCTTACCTGTGGCGCTTGTTAGGGGGCTGGAAAAATCCTGTCTGCTGTGCTTTTTTCTCCCGCTGTCGCTGTGTGTTCTGCGGCGACCGCTGTGTGGAGACGTGCAGGACTACGGCACCCAGGCTCCTGTGCTGCAACTTCCGGAGGCGGACACCCTGCGTTTCGCGCCAGAAGGCGCTTTAAAAATATCACCGCCCCCCGCGTCGCGAGACCGCGCGCGGGCGGCGCCGGGCTAAGCCCGGGCAAAGGGTGGGCCGTCTGTGGCCGTCCGGGGCCGAGGGAGGCCGGGCCGGGCCACACCCCTTGAGTTGTGAAACCAAGACTGAATGTAAGACTGTCATCCTCTTTCCCGCTAACACTACTTATTATTGTCACTGACTTGCTAGCAGTATTTGCATATTATTGCCTCCCCTTCAGCTGTGACCCTAACAAAAATGTCAGTATCATCGTCTGCACAATTAACCAAAGGCAAGAATATACTAGTGGGAGGTCCGCGTAAAGGGACATTAGATCATTTCTTGGCTAAAGCTGTTTCGAAGTTAGATCATGAAATAGCGGATACTGAACGCCGTCTGTCTTCTGGTCTACTTCCCAACAAACGCTCATCTTTGGGCCTTATTCAAATGATCCCCTCTCCTACTCCACACCCCACGGCTAATATCTCCGCTTCAACCAGTGACCCGGGTATCCCCCTACTCTTACAAGATCAGCCGCTGATAGCGGACACCCCAAGGGAACTTGTTATTACCAACTCAAATGGGGACTCTTCTCTACATTCTACTCTGCAAGGGGGCCCACCAAATGTGCCATCTAAATCAAAACCTAGGTATAAGAAAAATATTAACCCTCATAAAAATTCAAGACCTGGGGTTACACTGAAGAGAAAACGGGGTAGTGAGGGCATGAAAGGCAGTCGCCCAAAAACACCTAGATTACATTCCAGCCCCTTACAAGATAAAAATGCCCAATCACCTGCTATGACTGATCAAACTGACGGCTTAATTCAGAAAATTGAACATCTTGTTAAATCTTTATTATTGCCGTTCTCTGAGAGAATTAAAAGGCTAACTGAAAAAATAGATACCCTAGCAGCCGTATCCTCATCAAACAGTATACTACTGAAAGACTTGGTTATGCTTCAAACTACTGAAAGCCAGAAATTATCATCATCTGATACCACTTCTACAGGGGACGCTTTATTGCCATCTAAAGCTAATATTCAGCTCCCGGCTAACCCCGTAAGAGCGCCAATTCCCACAGGAGAGGGGAAAAAATTAGCCCCCCCAAACATTTTAGGACACAAAAATACTAGTACCATCAGGGCACCCTCCCCGAATAAGCCTATGAAAGGAATGGATGAGCATATTAATTTACCACCTGAGGCGGCACCTTACGTTGTTATACTCACAGGAGTACCAGAATTGACACTAGGAAAGAAAGAGAGATTTACAGAACTCAAAAATAAAGTAATCCATTGGCTAAGCAAGAATAGACCTCTGCCCCCTAATATTAATGGCGAGATTCTATTCGTGAGAAGGTTGACCTGGCTAGGGTGCAGGCCAAAAGACATAGAGGGTGATATTGTAATTATTAACTTTAAAGATCGAAGGGCAGTTACTCATATAGCGGATTGGTTTCTTGAGAGAGGAGGGGAAGGAATATCAACTCGCATTTTGAGCTACTTCTACCCCCAATGTCTTCTCACCCCCTGCAAAAATAGCTTTACCTGTAACACATCTAGAAACATTAGACCTGCCCCACTGCTCCAACATCCCAGAAAATTTAGTCGTCGGATGGATTCTTTTTCTTTCCCATCCCTTCTAGACAGGCCCCATCTCCATCAACAGCAATATACACATAATACATTGCAGTATCCATCTTGGTCTGTGCCTGTCACAAATCGCTTCGAGGTATTGACAGACCTAGATGATCTGGATTGACAGATGGAAATCAACCCGGAAGCTTATTTTGATGGAGCCCCCATTGTGGTACCCAATGCTCACCCTGGCATCCTCTGTCCTGGTACGGATGCTTACAATCATTGTGATGAGGGAAATTCAATCCATGTGGTAGTTAACGAACAGGATCACACCAATCGCGATAAATCATATATCGGGCCTATTTCCCAACCTGACTGTTTAACCAATCCCAGCTCCCTTTCTCTCTTAACTGCTACATCTAGAGATAAAATTAAAAATGATCCCCCAATGAGGAAGACATTGCCCGCCCAAACTATTATTTCATGGAATGTTGCAGGTCTCTTAAATAAGATATCGCATCAACCTTGGCTAGACATAGTTACTAGCTATAGTATTATCTGCCTCCAGGAAACGTGGGCTGCAGATGAACTGCATATACCAGGATACCAGACCTTCCATGCACCTGCACAAATAAGTCCACAGGGGAGAAACAAAGGAGGCCTGACCATATTTGTCTCTATAACGCAGGGCATAAAAGTCATAAGATACTTATTTACTGAGTATTATCAGATTTTAATAATTAGTTGGGGTCATGTAAAATTTTTGACCCTTATTAACTTTTATAATAATATTCCAATTAACAACTTAGAAAGCCAGATCGATAAACTCATGCAGAGTGTCAACACCTTTAAGACCCGGAAAGAAGACGAGCTGGTTCTGATTTGGTTAGGTGATTTCAATTGTACTGTTTGCCCACATGGTTCTAAAGGCATCTGTGGCCTTGGCAAACATAAGGATGATAACCCAACCCACTTCGTCCACTCTAAACTGGGAAATGCTCTTAACAATATGTGTTTTCATTTTAATTTGGCTTATATTAATGAATTATGCATCCCAAATGTTCCTTTCCAGCCAACTTTTCATGGGCGGGGATGCAGTTCAACCATTGATTTTACCCTTGTATCTTCAATCAATGAGGGGTTAGTACTCGCTTGGGAAACACACAATGTCCTTTTCAGCGACCATTACCCAATATCTTTTAATTTAAAAATTATAAAGACTCATCAGACTTCCGTAGACAAGTTTAAATATCAACCTAACATTAACCTAGCTACAAAAAATGGTTACTCTATAAAATGGGACAGGGTAAATCCCGTAGACTTTTTACACAATTTAATGGGAACTTCCCAATCTGATATATTTGCTTGTCTGATAGAAACAGAGGAGTCATTAGAAATTATGACTCCCTTTTCAAAAATTCAATTTGAACTTAAAAAACTGCTAACCAGAGAGCATCGACCTAATTCTAAAAATAGTCAAGGGCGGTTTGATAAAAGCTGTTTCAAGGCACTTCAAGCTCTCAAAAGGGTACTGCACGAAACTATAAAATCTCCAGCTGAGATTAGCAAAGCCAGAAAATCGTATAATTTGGCTGTAAAAATGAGGAAACAGACATTAAGGAAAGAGGCTTGGTCGGCCCTACTTGAAGCCTCTAAATCCAAGGATAATACAGCCTTCTGGAAAGCGGTAAATGCCCCCTACTTACAGAACAACCAGTCAGACATTATAGATATGGCCATTAATGGGGAAACCTGGGGAAACCATTTTAAACATCTATATGATAAAGCTGAAAATCTCGATTATGGCAACCCTCTGATTGATGGGGTAGTTGTTCAACAATCTACAACGTTATTGAATACATTTCCGTTAGGTATAACTTTTACTTGCCCAGAGATCATAAATGCAATCAAAGACAGCCCTTCAGGTAAAGCACCTGGCCCGGATGGAGTTCCGATAGATGTCTACAAAGCCGAGATTGACCATTGGGCTCCCCTGCTAACAAATGTTTTAAATCATTCTAACCGACATGGGTTTTTACCGTCCTGGTCTGAAGCCATAGTCGTTCCAATTTTTAAAAAAGGAGACAGAAATGACCCCACTTGCTACCGGCCAATATCACTTTTAGATGCACTAATGAAGGTAGCAGCCCGGGCAATATTAATTAGAATACAACTTTGGGCAGAAGAAAATAAGGTACTATCACACTTACAGTATGGATTTAGCTCAGGCAAAGGCACCACAGAACAGAGTCTAAATTTGGCCTTAGTTTTATCAAAATATACTCAGGCACAAAAAGGGAAATCTTTTTGTTACTTTTGTGGACCTGAGCTCCGCTTTTGACTGTGTGAACCATGAGATATTATGGTCCATACTATCTGAAATGGGTATAGATTCTAACATTCTTCAATTCATAAAAGCTTTGTATAGGGACGCAGGCGACAGGGTACGCTTTGGAAATAAGGGTGAGTGCTCTGATAAATTCTCTATTAAGAGAGGGGTGCGACAGGGATGCATCCTAGTGCCCTTTCTTTTCACCCTATATATAAACTCTATTGGTCAACATCTAATGGAATCACAGTATGACTACCCAACGATCTTGGGAACTTCGGCCCCACTATTTCTTTATGCTGATGATGCTGCCATCATGTCTCGAACTAAGATTGGCCTCCAGAGGGCTGTCCTGAGATTTGCAAATTACATGAAAGAACGAGGGCTAAAAATTAACATCTCAAAAACATATACGATGGCCTGTGGTCCCGGAACAAAGAAAGCGTCTTGCTCAATCTTCTTAGACGACAAGAGGATCGAGACCACAGACCAATTCTCCTATCTTGGAATAAATTTCGATAGGAAGGGAAACTGGCATGCAGCTATTAACGCCAGAAACTTAGCCTTCACTCGAGCAATAGGCGCCCTGAAAAAGTTTTCCGCCAAACTAGGTGGTAGACCAGTGAAAGAGCTGATTGTAATTTATAAAGCTAAATGTATTTCTACTGCCACTTATGGAGCTGGCCTTTGAGGTATTGAAAACTCACAACTGATACAAAAAACAGAAAATCAGTTTTTACGTTATTTATTAGGAGTTTCCAAGTCAACAGCAACTTATCTGATACATATTGAGTTGGGCATGCTGTATATTTCAGATGTTATAAAAATTGCGCCTATACTATTGTGGCATAAAATCTGTGTTACCTCTGAGACCTCTTTAAATAGAGATTTAATTACAGACTGTCTCAGACTTGATGGATTAACTAACATTAAATGGCTTACCTATGTAAAAAACATGTTGACTGATCTTGGTCACCCTGAGTTTTTTGCGAGGCCATCAAGTATGGAAATGGTGTCCAGAAAGATGCTAAGAGAGTTGGCTCTAAACCATCTAATAACTAATAGATGGAATTTGGAAAAAACAAAAAAAAACAGTCACTGATTTCCAAAAAATAACTATGCATGAAGGGCTTCAAAACTACCTGTTAATCCAGCCAACTTGTTACGCTCGAATGCTACTGACCCGTCTCAGATTTGTTAATTTTTTTCGTATGATTACTTTCCCTGTCTGTAATATTTGGTCAAATGAAACTCTACTATGTCCTTGTGATGATACTTCTGCTCAATCAAATATTCATTGTGTTTTATTCTGCAAATTTTATCAGCTGCCTAGGGGGGCTTTTCTGAAACCAATCTTAAAGGCTTGGGGAATCCGCACTTGTAGATCAGCTATGACCAGGCTATTACAGCTAGAAAACGAATGTATCATCTATGCAGTAACTAGCTTTTTAAAACTGGCCATTAAATTTCGGAACTCAATGCAATCATCCTAAAATGCACTTTATGTTACTGATAACTTTTTTAACTGGGATGATAGTCCTGACTGTCTCTGATTATATTAATCTTTTTATCTGTTTTTATCTGTATTATACATGTATTGTATCTTTTAATGTATGCTTTTATGATTATGCTTTGAAAATCGAATAAAGCTTTCTTGATTGATTGATTGATTGATACTGGTAATTCTGGGTGCAGGTTTCAACTTATAATCATGGAGTTTTGCCTTCATTCTGACTGGGCTGGTGTTCAGATGAGGTAATACCAGTGGTCGAAGTGGGTAGGATCCGAGGAGCACTAAGTGCCCATACTTTTTTGATTTAAGAAAAAACGTTCCCCTACTTTTCGTGAAAAGACAACCGTCCTGAGACGGTTAATTCGAACACTTGAAATGCAGCGGAAGTGTAAGGCAGGTAGGGTTGGATTGGGAAAAAGGTCATTAGGCCGATGCAGTGCTCCATTGCTTGAGGCCAGGTGTGAGCTGTCTTTTCCCACCTACTATTAGGGTGGTTCGAGACTGTTAGCGGGCCCATTGTCATTCTACCCGTCGGAGTCACAACATGTGCGGCACCTCCTCCCGCCCGCCTTAGGGCACATGAGGGAGGTCTCGCCAAGGGAGACCGGCAGAGCTCTCACAGCCTTACGGGGGGGAGAGAGTTGAGACGATGCCCGGCTTCAGTAAAGGGATTTCAGTTCAGGGTGACAGAACAAGGGCGTTTTTCACCACTCCCTGGTTGCAAATACTAATTTCTTTAAAATAGCAAGGAACAACCAGGACCTGTTTGCAGTGTTCCCCCACTCCCCCCCCCCCCCCCCATTTTAACTACTAGATGCTGATGGACTTGACGGCGGCTTTTGACTGAGTCAACTGTAGGAAATTATGGGCAATTATGGGAGGTCTTGGTGTGGACCCTGGACTTATTAACATTCTAAAGGTATTGCACCAGAATACCACTGCCAGTAAATGAATGAATGAATAGGCATTTGTAAAGCGCATGGCTACCAAAGGCCTCCCAGCGCTAGTGACAGTACCAATCACCCAGCATAAGCAGCATCAGGAGAACAGTAGAGTCTTCAGCGATTTACGGAAGGAAAGGTAATTCGTCGCGAGACGAACATGATCTGGATGATGATTCCAGCTTTTCGAAGATAAAATAGAGAACATCCTGCACCCACTCCGTACTCGATTAACTCTACGAACTGTCACAAGGCATTTCTTTCCTGAGCGTAGAGATCTGTTTGGAACATAGGGGGTAATGATAGCCCTCAGCATTGGAGGTGCAGAGGAGGACAAAACCCTGAGAGCAATGCACAAGGCCTTGAACTGTATTCTCTCTGCCACTGGCAACCAGTGCAGCGAGATAAGCAGAGGCTTTGCCGAAGATTGGTTGGGGGCTTGCATGAGGGCGCAAGCGGCACAATTTTGTACCACTTGAAGCTTTTTAATAGTGGCACCCGCAGAGCCAAGGTAGAGCACATTGGCGTAGGCGAGCCGGGATAAAATCAGGGCCTGCACCAGCAGTTTCCCTGCACTAAAAGGGAGCAGGGGTAGGATTTTACTGATCATTTTGAGGATTCCGAAGCAGGCAGCAGCTACCTTACATGCCTGCTCCTTGAACTCTAATTTGTGGTCAAGCCATAGCCCAAGGCTCTTTATGTGTTCTTTGGGTGTGGGCATAGTACTTAACACACATGAACCTAAGCAGCAGTCTGACAGAGATTTACATGCACATCCACATTACACGTTTCTTATTATGCCTTCACATTAGTTATATGAACGCTTTTTCTCCTGATAATACTATAGTGCTCTCAAACCAAGACTCCCCCTCTGCTTTTAGGAGGAACAACAGACCCGTAGAGAAACCCGGAGGATATCCCACTAAAGTCACCACACTGGTTACCCATCAGTTGAGGCACATTATAGGTATTGGTCAAACATATGTTTTATATATAAAACGAAGATAAATGTTTAGAGTCCACAAAGAGCTCAAAAGTGTTCATTGATTCTGATTTTTTCTTTTTCTTTCTTGTATTGTCCAAGTATCATTACAACACATAACAGCCGACACGTGTTTCGTCCATCAGGACTTTTTCAAGGCTTCCCTACTGTGCAGTTTAATGGAAGTCACGTGAATCCTTTTACTATGTCTCAAAAGTGACCCCTGTCCCAAACAGTGATAGTACGAGCACGCTTTTTATTTTAGCCGTCCAAACATTTTTCTTTTTGAAAGTTCCCCCGGTTAGGGTTGACTTATACAAAGAGTTGTCAGTCAGGTCGTAATACACCTGTCAGCGGGACCTGTAACCGCGTCTCAACTTCTCCAAATTACACCGACAACTGTGGGCATAGTACCTAGGCATTTAGGCCAAAAAACATCAGGGTTAATGTTGGTGGGCTTGCCCAAAAACATCAATTCAGTTTTTGCAGCATTTAATTTTAGAAAGGAGTTATCCATCCAAGCGGACACTTTCTCCAGACAACTGGCCAGGCAGAACTGATTATCATTCAACTGATTAAGGGACACAATTAGCTGTGTATCATCTGCATATGAGACGATCTTGACCCCGATAGGCTTAACCACTTCTGCCAAAGGTCGCATATACACGTTGAAAAGCGTAGGGCTTAGGGAGGAACCCTGAGGAACCCCACAGTGCGTCCGCATTCTGTCCGATATAAAGTTGTCCTCGAAGACTTGAAAAGATCTGTCTTTAAGGAATGACTCAAGCCATTTAAGTAGGGCTCCCGATACCCCGGCCTCCCTCAGTCTATCAATCAGGAGCTGGTGATTGACTGTGTCGAAGGCCGCGCTAAAATCGAGTAATATTATAGCTGCGGACCCCCCCGACATCAAGAATTTTCCTAGATTCCTCGACCACTACTAGCAGGGCTGTTTCAGTACCCTGCTTCGGTCGGAAGCCAGTTTGGGAAGAGTGCAAACAATCGTTTTCTTCCAAAAAGGAAGAGAGAATCAAATACAGATACAATCAGGAGGGAAGTACCACCGACCCTTTCCCATGTTCAAGTGGGGTGAGACAGGGATGTATTCTGGCCCCATTTCTGTTCACCCTGTACATAAATGGCTTGGATCAGGCACTTAGCACTTTAATGGTTGATACACCGCGGATTGGCTCAAGAGGGATCCGCGTCCTGCTTTACGCGGGCGATGCTGTTCTCCTCGCGCGGACATCCAAAGGGATCCAGGGTTTGATAGACGGCTTTGTTTCCTTTATGGAGAACCTAGATCTGTCCGCCAATTTAACTAAGACATACATCATGGAAGTGGGGAAAAAACCGAGTAAAAACTATGTTTACTCGATTGGTTCCCATCACCTGGGAAAGGTGCACTCCTTTTCTTATTTGTGGATATTATTTGACAGTCGTCTTAATTTTAAGGCCCTTGTAGAAGAGAAATGCCGCACACTAGTGAGCTGCTCTGGGTCGATCATGAACTTTGCACGAAGGTTGGGCCGTTGGTCCCCGGAGCAAATACTGAGATTATACAGCTCTAAATGTTGTGCCAAAATTCTTTATGGAAGCGAGGTATGGGGTTTTATTGACACGCATCATCTGCAGACCGAGGAAAACAAGTACCTCCGGCGCCTACTGAAAGTGCCTCAGAGCACACCGTCTCACATCATTCACGAAGAACTGGGTGTCAGTTATGTCAGAGATAGGCTGGAAGCCAAACCCCTAACCTGCTGGGCCAAAATATGGGCAAATACAGAGGCCTCATTTAGTAAGCAGATTATAACAGACCGCCTTGCCCGTGACCGGGGGCTGAACATCCCATGGCTTAAGTATGTAAAGGAG
The DNA here is from genome assembly GCF_964204655.1 of Triturus cristatus. Classification (NCBI taxonomy): domain Eukaryota; kingdom Metazoa; phylum Chordata; class Amphibia; order Caudata; family Salamandridae; genus Triturus; species Triturus cristatus. Next base: position 889,105,646 of record NC_140594.1, read on the forward strand.
ACTTTAGAAGCCATAGAATGCGCAGATCTTTTTAATAACCCCACTAAAATGTCAGTGCATGACAAGACTTTGGTGCAGGCCCAGTTCCAGAAGCATGTTATATCACTCAGGGAAGATAGGGAACTGGTTAAACAGAGTTAGAGAACACCTCCTGACTAAATCATGTTTGGGTATTGAGCCCTATTTATCTTATTTCCATAATGCCCATGATAGATTTATAATGACACGGTTTAGGCTCAATCCATTGCACCACACACTAGCTAATCCGGCAGAATACACCCCGTCCATAGAGTTGAAGGGTCCGTGTGGCTGCGACCATCGGTCTCCTCAGGATACCCTTCACTTTGTTTTATTATGCCCTTTTTATTCACTACCTAGGAGTTTGTTTTTAAAAAGTATTTTAAAGACTTCTAGATGTAAACATGCAAAGGTGGCCCTGTTATTTTTAGAATTGTCTACAGACACATTAACCCTGTTCTGCACTGTAAACTTTTTAAGGGTAGCCATCAGACTCAGAAATACAAGAGGTACCAGATGAACAAATGTGGCTCGTAATACCAGTTTTTAAAAGTTCCCCCAAAAAAATAAAAAATGAATGAATTTGAAGAGGGGAAGGTTCTTTTAATTGTGATGGGAGCGAATATATATCAATTCTAAGCTGTCAAACTATTATGTTCCTCTCTTAATTGTGATGTTTTTTACATGTACTTTTGTGGTCTGCGATGTTAGCCTCTCATTGGTCTTTAATATGAATTTAATGTGTTAAGGGGTTTCCACTCATGGAAGGATCGAACATGTATCATTCTAAGCTGTTGATTGTTTTGTTTTTATATTATGATGTATTTGATCTGCACTTTTATGGTATTTTTTTATACCGAAAAAAGTATTATTATTATTACTAGATGCTGATTTTCTGACTCTAATTGTGCCCGGGGTTCTTCTAAGGGGAGGGGATCACATTGGAAGGGAGGGAGATCGGGGCGGGTGGAAGGGAGGCAAGGGTTTGGGGGTTGAGGGGCGAAAAAATAAGGGAAAAAATTGCAGTTTGTCTCAGCTTGTTTATTTTTTAAGTCAGATTATGGTTTTAGGGATTCCGAAGGAGCCTAAAGAGCTGGTTTATTGCTGCGTCCAAATAGTACGTCAAGATGGCATGCATTAGGATTTGCTCTGTTCACATAGGTGGGTTAAACGACTGGAGGAAACGTCTAAGGCTGGCTCACTTTGTTAAGAATTATAGAATCGATATTCTCTGTCTTCAGGAGACTCACCTTCCTTGGTCTAAAAGGGGCCTTATGTCTTTCAGCGGTTTTGAGCTGGTGGCTTGTTCTACCCAATCGTCAACGAACAGGGGAGTTGCGATTTTATTAAAAAAAAATTTGGGAGAGATCAGGCGGACTAAGGCGGATAGCAATGGGAGATGGGTTTTGGTGGAATTAGAAAGGGGCCCGACACTTTGTGTAGTGTATGGGTCAAATGAAGATGATCCGGAGCTTTTTGACATCCTAGAACTGGAGCTAGCTACCTGGTCAACCCCATAATAATGTGTGGAGATTTAAATATCTCTTCTGACTGGGGTGACTCAGTTGTGTATCAGGGTCGTAAACCAAGAGTTTTCAGGGCAATAAAAGCCCTTATCAACTCCCATGGGCTGAAGGATGTATGGGGTGCAAAAGAACCGTTAAAGCCGGGCTTTACATATTTTTCAAATCCTTTTCAGAAGTACACTAAGTTGGACTATTTTTTTATTTCTTCTACTGAAATAAACAGAGTAGGAATAACAAAACTCCCGAAATTATTGTATGACCACAATCCTTTGATATTGTTTTATGAAATATCTGGACCTGATAGGGTCAGGACCAGGTGGACATTTGAGAGGCGTTTATTGGCGGATACAGATTTACTGGGCATTTGTTGAATTGGGTAGATGAGTTTTTTGCAGCCAATAGGTTTAGCGCTTCTAGGAATGGCGTTTGGGAGTCATTTAAAGCCGCTTTAAGGGGGGAATCCATAAGTTTTGGGGCCAGGATAAGAAAGGAGGAAAAGAGGGAAATGGAGAAGTTAAAGGGTATTCTGTCTGATGCAGAAGAACAGCATATGAGAGATATAATTATGGGAGGGGATAGTAGTAAGAGTGAACTGCTGAAAATAAGAGCGAAATTACAGAAGTCGATTACCCAGAAGGCTTCGGGAGAGTATCAAACATCTAAGGCTAAGCGTTATGAAACGGGAGAGCAGGCCGGCAGAGTTTTAGCTCTGCAAATAAGACAGGGGAAAGCTAGGAATATTATTTCTCGGATTGAAGAAAATGGGGAGGAATTCACTCAGGGAAATGAGATAATACAGGCTTTTAAAAACTTCTACCAACGCCTGTATGACGAGGAAACGCGGGACGGTAGTCAGGGGGACGAGGTGGTGGATAATGGTCCCCGCCTCAATATTCTAGAGAAGGATGAATTGGATAGGGATATCAGTGGCGGTGAGATAATTGAGGCCTTGCGTGAGCTAGCCTCTGGTAAGGCCGCTGGCCCGGATGGGATCCCTCTGGAGGTCTATAAAAGTCTAGAAGCAGTGATTATACCGTTATTAGTGGATCTATTTAATGGAATATTGTGTACAGGAGTGGTTCCAGCCTCCTGGCGAGAAACCAATATTGTAGTCTTTCATAAGAAAGGGAAACCCCGGGAAAAACTAGGCTCTTATCGCCCAATCTCGCTAATTAATGCGGCACTAAGCTATACTCAAAGATTTGGGCGAAGAGGTTGGGCAGGATCATTGGTGGTCTCGTCTCCCCCTGGCAACATGGGTTTATCCCGGGCCGCAGCACTACGGACCACATTAGAAGAGCAATAGCGTTGTTCGATGCCCAGGCGGCAGGGGGAGGAGAGATGGCCATGATCCTGCTCGACGCAGAAAAGGCCTTCGATAGGGTCGTCTGGGATTTCCTTTGGGGTGTGCTGGTAGGGAGAGGATTCGGGGAGAAAGTTATCAGAGCTCTCAAAGCTATGTACATAGATCCGGTCGCGAGGGTGGTGGTTATGGGAGAGAGCTCTGAGAAGATAGTCATAAAGAGAGGCACCCGTCAAGGCTGCCCCTGCTCCCCGATCCTCTTCGCTTTGTACATTGACCCACTCATCCAGAAAATACTAGGGTCCCCCAGGATTAGTCTGGTGGTTTGCAATGGCCACATTAGTAAAATCTTGGCCTATGCCGATGATTTGGCAATTATTACAACCAACCCTCAACAGTCGCTCATGGCCCTGGTCGAAATAGCAGAGGAATTTGGCAAGTGGTCGGGCTACCTTTTAAATGAATCCAAAACCCAAATAATTTGCACTGGGAATATAGTTAAAAGTGATACGAGATATGTGGACTCAGCAACATATCTAGGGATTAAGATCAATGCCTCAGTGGAGGAAATAATAGCTGAGAATTATCCCCCACTCCTGAAACCCATTGAAAAAGAGCTAAAGAGGATAGATGTGTTACATCTTTCTCTGATCGGGAGGGTAAATGTTTTAAAAATGTCAATATTTCCTAGAGTCCTTTATTTGTTTAGAGCCATACCCCTTTTTTTGGAGGAAACATTAATTAATAGCTTGGATTCTATTTTCATGAGAATTATTTGGCAGTATGGCAGGGTCAGGCGCTCTACAAATCTTATGTCACTTCCCTGGGAAAGGGGAGGACTGGCCCTACCAAACTTGAGATTTTATCATTGGTCTTGTCTCCTGACACAAATGTCCATCTTGTTTCAACACGAGACTAATTTTGGTGTTATTAATTTGGCAGCCCAGGATATACCCTCCATTTTTGAGTTGTTAATTGGGGAAAAGGCCATTGGGCTGCTGTGGCGGGAAGTTGATCGAAGATACTATAAGAGGCCCTGCCTGAAGATCTTGGAAGGGGTCTGGGGGGTTAGGCGGTCTATTTTTAAACTTTGCAAAATACCAAAGGTAAATCGCTATCTCCACTTGTGTAACTCTAGTTTGCTCCCTTATGTGGGGGCCGACAGGAATTTACAGGTATGGAGGGATGTAGGCATTAGGACCTTTGGGGATATATGGGGAGGCCTCGAACCGCTTTGTTTTGATGCCCTTCAACAAAGGTTCGATATCCCAGTCAATCACTGGTTTTTGTATGGCCAAGTAGCACGGCCATTAAAGGCACTGAGACCCAAACTCTCGCTAATAGAGGATGCCCCCGTAATAGTTTTGTTAAATGGGGGGTGTAAGAAGATAAAAGGGGTTTATAAGCAGTTAATTGCAGAAGTGCAAGATGATATGGAAAAAAACGAGGCTGCTTTGGCTTTGAAATTGGGGGACCCTGATGTAGACTTGGATCTGGCCCTCACCCTGAATAAAAAAGTATTTAGATCTACAAATTTGAGGGCCCAGCATTATAAAACTGTATTCAATTTATATAATTCTCCCGCCAAATTATTCGCATGGGGGGTTAGGGTAGATGATAGATGCCCAAGATGTAATGCTGGACAAGCCGATCTCTTGCACATGTTCTTTTACTGCAGCTCACTGTCCTCATTACAGAGGGAAGTGGGGAAGTTTTGGGAGGGGTTGCTAGGTCATAAGATCGATCTATCCCCTACCCTGATGTTGTTGGGCTGTGATCATAAGCAGAAATTGGTACAGGCTGAAGAAGCACTGGTCTTTATGTCTGTGGCAGTGCTTCGGATTTTAATTTCTGCGGGTTGGAAAGATACATTGGCCCCTTCTTTTCAAATGTGGCTGTCTAGACTGCTGAGCATACATAACATCGAGAGATGTCTGTATGAGCAGAAGAGTAAAAAAATGCGGGATTTTGGAAATAGGTTGTGGGCCCCGATATCAACATGGAGAGGGTTGGTTAGTATCCAGTCGAGCTAGGGTCACAAGTTTTCTAAATCTGCTCTCATCTGTTTCTTGCTTAATCTTATGTACTGTATTCTGTGCTTATTGGATTTGTTTCTGTGCTGATCCTTTGTGTACTGTTGTGTTCAAACTGCAAATAAAATAAAAAATAAAAAAAATAAAGATACTAAACATGCAATACTTCACGAAAGATCATAATCTACAAATGTGGGCCACTTTTATTTTTTGGGTGCCTGGGACAATCTTTGATCCCAATCTGACTCTGAAAGGCAGGGAGTGTCCTGTGCTGCGAAACCTAGGGAGGGGCAGAGAGCTAAACAAGCCTTCTTGCCAGAGTGGCTGCTGCTTGAAAGACTGTAAATGTGCGCAGCTGGTTAACCTGCCCATGTAAGGGGGGCTTGGAAGCCGGTATTGGCTTTAATTAATGGAATCACCTAAAGCTTCCTGATCACACAGATGTATTCTTTTTGAGTGGTATTGCAAAAGAGTTACCAGCTGAGCTGTGAAGTGTGTGCTTTTAAGGGACAGTTATAAAAAACAAATTGCACTACATACACTCTGGGAACTATTAAAATCTATATTTTGGAAGCACTTTATCTTAAACCGTTTGTGCATTTCGTAGCAGCCTTTCTTATACTGTGCAAAATGCAAGTTTAAAATAATGACTTACATTTTCACAGTGCTTTCTGTCACAGACTTGGACCTTGCAGCACTAAGCATACACAAGTCACTATTCTCAACCAGAGTTCAATCAATCCTTTGGCTCTCTGGTTACAGACACAGACCTCTGCCAGTGGCGTTACAAAACTTGAAAGTACATGGAGGGCCACTGCCCCAAACAATCCGGACCCGGTCAGGAGCACTCAGGCTAGGGGCTCACAATCCATGCACAGTGCCAGAAGGGAATCCCCTGGAGCTTTGCGGCTCCCCCTGCACCGCAGAGGCTAATTTTACACCACTGACCTCTGCAGTGCATTAACTAATAAAGGTTTCATAATGTACTAGAGTGCATTGGCCACCGATTAACTTAACTTGCATTTATTTTTAATTTAAGCTGTGTGTTATTTTGTATGTAGTTACCAGAAGGTGAAAGACCGAAAAAAGTTACAGGATATTTTGTTTTTTTAGCCACACCTTTGACCCCGCCCCCATGCTCACTCAACCTGCCCCCATTGCACGCAGCATCACAGTTCCCTTACTTTTTTTTAATGCGCTTTGACCACTGGGTACTCCAGGAGAATAAGGCCAGACTGGATACGAGGCGTTTCGTACGCAATAAACAATGCAAGGACAAATGGTTTTAAAGAATGTTTAAAACAAATTGTTTTGGCATAGTTTATTTAGAAGCATGCTAGCAGGAACGTGGCTGGCAGGTCCCCAGCAAACAAAACAGCCCCACAGCAGGAAAAATGCCTCCCACCCTGCCAGACCACTGAAATGCCCGGTAGCCAGTCTGTCCCTGCAGGAGAAATACCGGTACTGTCAGGTATGTTATTTGCTGGGTGTGGTATCAACCCTTCTGCAGAGTTTGGAAGTTTGGATTGGGGGATAAAGAAGTAATACAGCCTAGTTGTCCGCTCAGAGCTGGAAAATATTACAGGTTTTCCCCACACAAATTTCGTAAGTTATTACCTGGTGTTCAAAAGAGTTGTAATCCTGATTCAGATACAGACTCACATTTCCGCCCGAATCAGATTTGCTTGTCGACTTAAAAAAACAAATATTTGTAAAGCGCACGTTCACCCTTGGGTCTCTTGCCTCAGAAATAACAGATGTTCACTGTTACCCAGGTCAATGGCACGAATTCTGTTTTTTATTTTAGAAGGAGAAAGATGAATGGACCCTTGGGAATTCTTATCTGGTATCACGAGGTTCAAAACAGATACCTGGAGGGAATGTTAATGTTCAAAAGACATGTAGAGCGCACATATAACCGGAGGTATTCAACATCTACATGACTCCGCTCGCCCCCATCGTCAGATCCCACGGACTCAACTTTGATTCATACGCAGATGACACCCAACTCATCCTCTCCCTATCCAATGAATCAAACACAGCCAAACACAACTTTCAAGAAGGCATGGAAGCAGTTGCCAAATGGATGAAGAGCAGCTGTCTACAACACAACACGGACAAAACAGAAGTACTCATCATGGGCCCACACACGTACACCTGGAACGACACCTGGTGGCCCCCTGTCCTCGGAAGCCCGCCCACCCCCACGGACCACGCACGCAACCTCGGAATCATCCTGGACTCCGAATTCAAAATGGACCGCCAGATCAACTCTGTCGAATCCTCCTGCTTCCACACCCTCCGCCGCCTATGCAAGACCTTCAAATGGATCCCCCTTGAACACAGAAAGACCGTAACACACGCCCTCGTCACCAGCAGACTTGACTACGGCAACACACACTTCGCCGGAATCAACAAAAACCTCACCCGCAAGACCCTTATGGGTGAGTAGTCGCGCTTAACAAACCCATGATTGATTGATATTAGGTGTCTTGCCACTAAGCATACTCTAACACAACCGAAACTCTGATAGTTGTTAAACAGCCAAGTCTTCAACTCCTTTCTAAAGGAGGTAATAGAGGATAAGGCCCTAATGTGTGGTGGAAGGTTGTTCCAGGTCTATAGTTGTACCTGTGACAAAACTCCTGCCCCCAGTTCATCCTGCGAAACCTGGGAGCCACCAATTTCTTGGCCCCAGAGGAGCGCAATAGTCTACTGGGTTCGTACCAGTCAAAAACTAGTCTGAGAAATTCAGGACCAGTGTCATGTAAAACCTTATAGGCTAGGTAAAGAGACTTGAATAAGATACACTTTGTGATTGGTAACCAGTGGAGCTTATGAATATCCTGTAAAAACAGATTGGAATTTGGGTAAACACAAAAGAATCCTGGCTGCTGCATTTTGCAGGGTTTGAAGTCTTTTTAAATATTGGTTCTGCAAATTCACGTAGAGTCCATTACAATAGTCTACTTTAGACAGAGTTAAGGCTGTGGTAACAGTTTTTTTTCGAGTTGGCTGGGATGCAAGGAAGAACCTTTTTTATCATCCACAAGGTGAAAGTTACAGAGGAGGCAACAGCATTAACCTGGCTTTCAAAGTTCAGTTTGTTGTCAATGACAACTCTCAGGTTCTTTGCCTTGGATATAGGACTAGGCGAAGATCCTAGTTTGTCCGGTCACCTAGACGGAGACTGGCTGGGGGAAAGGTTTCCAAACAGTATAATCTCAGTCTTTTTTAGTTCAATTCTAAGCAATGTTTTGTTCATCCATTGGCTGATAGCAGTCATGCAGTCATGGAATCGGGTGCAAATGTTAGAGTCATGCGTAAAAAGCTGAGACGACAATTTGACTTTCGTCAGCAAAGGAGGTAAGGGAAACCCCATAAGCTTTGATCAAGGAGGCAAGCCCTGTTAAATATATGTTGAATAAGCATCCAAAATGTGGCCAGATAAGATCATCCTTTCTGTATCCCTCGGGGTTTCGGGGGCCAAGACTTGAGTTCTTTTGAACTTTCCTTTGGATGAATCAGTTTTACTATTTAGAAGCCTTGAAAAAGTCATTGAGTACGATGAAACACCTGTCGGCTGTTTATATGATTTTACTTACATCTACATATGGAATAAAAACGAATGGAACCATCGTTTTTCTGTGTTTACCTTATGTTTATTGAAGTTTATCCTACTGAAACGGGCCCGTTAGAGTGACAGACCTTTTACTTCTCATTGTGGTGGTGCTCCGGACATATATGGGGTGTCTCTTAAACTTGACACTATTGGAATGACATAGTGTTACTCATCTTTATTGATCACACTTCATTGTACGGATGCCATTAATATTTTCCTGAAACTATGTATGTGCTAGTGCTGGTATAGACCACTGTCCATTATTTTGCTTTTATATGTTGAATAAGGTTGGACTAAGCGAGGATCCTTGAGGGACCCCGCATGGAAGGGAGAAAGGACTGGAGACAAACTGGTCCAGGGCAACTGTTTGAATTCTGTCAGGAAGGAACAAGATCAATAAATAGGGCTAAGGCCGTGTCTGACACCTAATTCTCCTAAATGGTTGATTATAAGTTTGTGGTCAACTGTGTCAAAGGCCGCGGGCAAATCAAGGAGAATGAGAGTGGGCGTGCCTCCCCTGTCGAGTGCGGCTCTGATCTCTTCTGTGGCTTTGATAAGGGCAGTCTCAGTACTATGTCCTGGTCTGAAACCAAATTGTGTTGGGTCCAGACACTGGTTGGTTTGAATGAAACCGGCCAGCTGTTGATTCATCTCTTTCTCCACCAGTTTGGCAGGAAACAGGAGTCGAGAGATGGGCTGTAGTTGTGAGGGTCTGCCTTATTCAAGTTGGGTTTCTTTATAAGAGGAAGAATAGATGCTTCCTTCCATTTGGTCAGATAAACGTCAGTACTAAACATGGAGTTAAAAACACCAGAGAGGTAAATAAAAATTAAATCTGGGACCGACTTCCGGACTGAGATGGGACAGGGGTCTGCAGGGTTTCCGGATTGATATGCTGTGATCATATTGGATACTAGCTCCGGAGAGACAGGAGATGATTAATAAGATCTTGTTTGGGCAGGGTGGAATTCTGTGATTTCATCTGAGGAGTTTAATATTTTTGAGGCCTCAAAATTAGAGTAGATTTTATTTACTTTGTTTCTGAAACATTCGGCCAGGGTATCATAAAATGATTGGCTGGAGTTAGCTGATTTATTTCTTTGGGGGTTGGGTAAATTTAGAGACTAATAGGGAAATTTCTCTGGTTGAGTCTTTAGCTAGCTCAATTTGTTGGGTGAAATAGCAGCTTTTTTTCCTTCGTCAGTAGGAGTAATTTGATGAAGCCATTTTGTATGATTCTTTACCCAGGCTCTTATAATGTGCCTGACAGCTCCTCCCTGCCTTCCGCAGTTTTTTTTCCCCTAAGTGTCTTGGTGAACCATGGAGCCGAAGGTTTGCTTCTGCAAGCAGAAGAAGATTTGTATGGGGCTAGCTTAATAAAGGCTGCATTTAGCCAATTGTCATAATCTGATGCTGCTTGTTCTACATTTGCGGACAAGTTTTGCAGTGAGTAGGCAAGTTATGGGTAAGATGGCCAGTATTTATTTTGCTCCAGGGCAGATAGCAGGGGAGCTGGGCCGCATTAAAGTTAGGCTGTGCGATCTGGTGAATGTCACTTGTAAACAGGATTGCCTGATGGTCCAACAAAATGAACCGCGATGTAGCCTGTAACCTAATATTAGGGTTGTTAGAGAAGATGCCTTCAAGTGTATGTCCTGCCTGATGTGTAGGAGTGTTGATTAATTGCACCATGCCTAGGGTGCTTGTTGTTTCAAGAAGGGACTCTGTGTCCCTGTCTGAGAAATCCTCAAGATGGAAGTTGAAATTCCTTAAAATAGTGAACTCCTTGTCAGCAATACTGGCTTCCAACAGTGAACCAAAAGATTTCATGAAGTTGCTTATGGGACCCGGCGGGCGATAAAGAAGGCTGCCCTTGAAAGATTGTTTTTTGGTGAGTTCTAGACTAAACGCAAATGCTTCACATACAAGAGACGCAGTGGCGGCAGCCAGTAGCAAAGGGTGGTGAGGTGGGTGGGGGGAGCGTGGAGGGGGAAGAGCGAGCACGGGGAGAGGGGGTTATTAATAATACTTTAAAAAACTTACCTGATGCCACCAGCCACCTCCCACGTCGCGTTGCTCCTGCTGGCCGTTTCCTGGGTCCCAGCAGCCCCTGGGACAGACTCCCAGCCTGAGAGCAGCATGGGGATTGGTCTGAGCGGGCAGAAAAGAAGCCCTGCTCAGACCAGGGAGTCTGTAGGGGTTTCTCCAGCCCAGCTGCTGAATGAAGCCAGGCTGGAGAAACCTAAGTGCGCATGTGTGTTTTGGTCGGCCTGAGACGGCCGGCCAAACACACATGAGCACTTAGGGACTAGGGAGTGCAAAAGCACTCCTCCTCCCCATGCCCTGCCCCTCCATTCACAAGCTGGCAAATGAAAAATAAAACAATGCTAGAGCATCGTTTTATTTTTCCTTTGCTGGCTCTGTGCCAGGCAGGGGGGCTACGCTCTTCCGTCATTGCAGAGGAGACGCCACTGCAGAGACAGAATAGTATCAAACTTGGCCAAAACACCCTCATGATATATCAACGCAAAGCCGCCGCCCCTTTTTTGATGTCTATCCTGCCTATGGATTGTAAAACCAGTGGGAGTAGCGGTGATAAAGTCTGGGCTGGAAGATGCATCCGCTCATGTCTATGTAAGTAAGAGCAAGTCAAGAAGTTGTGTGTCTATGAAATTAGCTAGCTCTGTCATATGTTTAGAGGGAAAGAGTGTGCATTAATGAGGGCCCAATGCAGCTTAGTGGTCTGCTTGTCTGAACCCGGTGGAGTGGTGGTTGAGTGATTAGTAAGCGATAAAGCACAAGTAGGCGCGTAAAGCACCGGTGCAAAAAATCCAAAGCTGAGAAATGTCATATTTGAGAGGGAGAGCAGCACTGGAGGATTGAAGCGTGTACAGCTATGGTTGGGGCCCGATAGGTTAAGTGCCAATATATCTTTACCCAAGTAGCATATTCTGCTGTCATTTGTGGCATGGAGGGCAAATCCTGCAGGGGTCCTGGCACTCAGCGAAACTCGACAGCCTTCAGTGCTGTGCGGAGGCACCGAAGCAGCCCTAAAGTATCCCTCCAAGTAAGGGGGCGTGGCCATACGCCTATGCTGTATAGTACAGTAAGAGATAAAAATGGGGGGGGGGGAGGGCAGGGGACCAGGGGACCAAATGAGCTAACCAGGGTCCAGCAACCTCGCAGTCCCTCACCAGCTCCACTGTGAGGAACATAATACTGGAAAAATAATATTAATTAAAATAATAGTGAGGAATAAAAAACATAAAATGAATTTAAAAAATGCATTAGTCCTCTGAGCCACCAGACCGTACTTAGGAATTTTAATGCTTTAAAAAAAAAAAGTAACTTTGGGCCAGATGTGCGTACGCAAGATTTAGCGACTCGCAATTTGTGCCAAATTGCGAGTCGCAAATTGCGAGTCGGTAAATTCAATGTAACAAACACAACCGCTCCCAAAATAGTCACTCACAAATGACTTGCAACGCAAAAATGTGATGATGCTAATTGGGACACGCTAAACGCTCACAGATAGCGTACACAGTTGAAAACATGCTTTTTGCATGCACAATTAGCGCACGCGGCTGAAAGCATACATTTTGCATGCGCAAATAGCGAGTGCGAAGAAAAAGTGAAAAAAAAGCACTTCCTGGTAGAACAGAAGGACCCCAAACCAGGAAGTGGTGTCTCTGAAGAATCCTGATCAAAATTTAAATCGCATGGCAAGGTGCAGCAGCTCAGTACAACACTGAAAGTCAAACAGAGAACAGCAAAGCAAGATGTCCAGGCAGTCAAGTGAGAAAGAAGGCAAGAAGAGGCTGCGCAAACTAAAGTTCTCAGAGAGGGAACTGGACATTATTATATAAGAATGCTGCAACAACCAAGAGCAGCTGTTTGGTCGGACTTCGCATACTGTACCAGAATCCGACAAAAGGAAAATATGGCGTGACATGCAGCTGCGCATAAATGCCCTTGGTGTGGCTGACCAGTAACTTGAGGACATAAAGAAGAGGTGGTACGACCTGCGCTCCAGGGCCAAGGAGAGGGTGGCTGCATGGCTGCGTGATGCACAAAGAACAGGAGGTGGCCCATCGAGTCTCCCAGAAGCCTCAGCAGCAGAGGCAATGGTGGAAGCAACCCTTGAGAGAGAGGCAGTAGTGGGATTTGGAAGCCTCAACACATCTCAACCTCCACTGCCCTAGGCAAGTGAGAAATGAATGCCATATCATGTCACACTCAAGCCAGCTCCCCACATGCATGCCCCACACACAGACCCAACTGCATGTAGGTGCTCCGTCTACACAATACAAAACTCACAGTTGGTGCATCATGGGATTTGTAGTATCTGACACAAACATTGCCGTTAGGGACTCATATGAGTTGCGAAAATAGTACCACCACAGAGATAGTGACTCAGAACATTTCCTTTATTTTCCCTTTTGTAACATAGATACACTTCTGGGAGGAGAGCCAAGGGGAGATGGGAATGATGCAGAGCAGGAGCAGGTCCAGATGGATGAAGGGCTGAATGACTCAGCTTGTTCTAGTTCATTGCGGAGTGCTCCAGCGCTTGACATAACAGCCTCAAAGCAGAAAGCAACATCCCATCGCACTCTGGGCACAAGGGTCTGGGTACACCGTACAACCCAGCTATCAGGAAGGCGGCTTCAAGCTCTTAGCTACGCTCCCATCCACACCAGAGCAGTCAGTCAGCGTTTTCTGGCCTAGAGGAATCTATGTTGAAGGTTCAGCACCTGCTACAGAAACAGATCAGGATGATCAATACGAAGTTGAGCAAGGGATTCGCCAACATAACACAACAAATGGCTGACAATCAGGCATGCATTGAAGGCAAATTTGATGCCCTGACTAAAGCAATTGCGCAGCTGTGCACAGAGCTGAAAGAGGAGAGGGTGCAGCACCGGTAAATGGAGCGCACGCAATGCACTCCATGAGCAGGGCAATTGGTCGGATACCAACAGCCACAAGTCAACACAGTAAGCACACCCTTGCCCTGCAGGTCGAAATGGGCCACTACAGTGGTGATGTAGCAAGGGGACTGCAACAAATCACTACTGCAGTTGAGGCTATCCAGACCAATATGGTCGCTACTGGAGGTGCCACAGACACAGCTGACAGCGAAGTGTCCAGCCGCAGCAGTGTTTCTACTGCAATGCACCATTGCAACAGTGAAGCAGCAGTCGGCATTCAATGCCCCCACATGCCAGATCCCTACATGCTGGACATAGAGGAAGAAAATAAATTGATTTGATGGAACGGTCATTTCCCTTTTTTGTGTGGTGAAGTAACCGCATTACATTTACAGTTACATCTGTTTATGTTGTCTGAGATGGACAGGTTGTCCACTAATCTACATTGACATGCCCTTCAAATTAAGGGTGATTTAAATACTTAGATTAACTGTTTCTTGTGTGGTTTATTGTGAATATACTTTGAATGGAAATGACGTACCTTGAAAAATAATGTCTGGCTATTTGGTCACTGCGCCATCTCCCCTATGCTGCTGAGCTTCCCTGGCTTGGCTGGTGGGCCAGGCACTTCATCTCCCGAGTCTGAATCTGACACCTCCATGGGCAAGCTATGGCTGCAGGCGATGTTGTGGAGTATGGCACAGCGTGCCACAATTTTGCAGACTGTCTCAGGCAAATACTGCAAGGCCCTGCCACTCTTGTGAAGGCACCTGAATCATGATTTTAGGATGCCAAATGTGCGCTCGATGACTGACCTGGTGGGTCGATGTGCCCTGTTGTATCGCCTTTCATGTGCGTTGGAGGGAGACAGGTACGGTGTGAGGATCCATGTACGCAGGGCATACACACTGTCACCTGCGAGGAGATGAGAGAAGTTGAGACAACATGCAGACAGACATTTATGTGCAAATACATCTCACTGTGGGTGTGGGGATTCATTACCTAGTAGGTGTCCTTCATCAAAGTCACCTCTTTCTAATTTCTGGTATATGCCACTGTGTCTGAAGATGTATGAGTCATGGGTGCTTCCGGGAAATTTGGCAACAATGGCTGTGATGATGTGGTTTGTGTCACAGACAACTTGGATGTTGAGTGAATGTGTGCTTTTCCTATTACAGAATATGTATTCTTTGCGTGAGGGTGGACATATGGGCTCATGGGTTCCATCTATGCACCCTATGACCTGTGGAAACCTTGCTATTCTATAAAATTGCATTTTGGTATTTTCAAGTTCCTCATCATTCCTTGGCATATAGATGTGTTGATGGGTGTGGTGTAGCAGGGCATCTAGGAAATTGTGGAAAAAACACGAAAGTGCACTCTGTGACACACCTCCAGCCACTCAGTTACATCTTGGTAGCTACCAGTGGCCAATAGGTTGAGGGAGCACAATACCTGCACATGTGAATGATTGCATTGCTGCGCTGGCTTCTGCTTTCCAAATGTGGCTTCAGGGTGTGTATGAGGTCTAGGATTACAGTGTTACTCAGCCTACACTGTTCATATATCTCTTCCTCCATCTTCTCAAACAATGTCAGCCTGACTCTGAAAATCCGCCCCTGTCTCCGCCTACTCTGCAGAGCAGCAAGTATCTGCATCCTCCTCGCTATCACATACAGAGCAGCCATTTTGGAAAGGTTATGGTGCATTCTGGGGCTGTCTTTATAGTTTGGGACTCGTTACCACTTTCTGCGACACTGTATTCAGTGGCAGCGCAATTTTTTGTTTGTGAGTGCATTTCGTACATTGCATATGGCCAATTTTTGCATGTGCAAATTAAATTGCGACCGATTCTGCGCATGCAAAATGGTCGTACATCTGGCCCCATGTCTTTTTACCAAAAGAAATGAGATGTGTATGCATTAAAAATACACAACTGTTTTAGAAACAAACTTTCAAAATAAATTGGACCACTTTTTATTACCACAACTGCTCAGTTTTTTCAACATAAAAAACATGTGTGCCTGGTCTAGAGGGATGTCCAAGTTTAACAGATATTGCCTGAGGCTAGGTGGCATTCTTGGTGAAAACAACTCGAACCTTGAATCAAAGTTAATGGAGCCTTTCAGATGTTTAAGAGGGAGATACCCTTGTGTAATTTCCAAAGGTGTTTGAAGCAGGAACACACTGGAGAAAATTCAAGTTGATTCTAGTTGCATCTTTAAAATATGTATTGGTGTCTCATTTATTTAGAAATCTGTTTATTAAGTTTTAAGTTTGCAGTGAGAATCATACAATACATCTTAGGATGGCAGAGAGCATAATTACAACTGGTGCACAGGAAAATCTCAGAACACATCACATATAATCATACCATTTGGCACCAATCAAGTGGCGTTAAGCATTGACTTAAGTTGTAACCTGTGAGTCTGCGAGGAAAACTATCATCACGCGTGGTGTTATAGTCACATCACTAGCGGAAAGCGTCAAGCCGCAGTCTCTGTTGCCAAAGACTTACGTTTCCCAGTGCACCCCCAGACCAATATTCAAACATCGCTGAACATCCCATCCTACAACTGGGGAACTGTCCCTTCTACAGCATAACAACTGAAACAACATCCAACAGCAGCACTCACGTTTAATTCTAGATGCCCTTCTCCCTCAAACTCCCCCTCCCGTCGAGCCCCCCCCACGGCCCCCCCACCCCCAGGAATGTCATGGTTACTATCATCCGAGTCGCAGCATGCATGGTCGTCAGTATCAAATCATGCATACCCAGCGCCGCAATAGCCCATCAGATCAAACAGCCCCCCTGTGGCTAATGCGGCTCCTGCAACTCGCTACCATCCCCAGCCAGGGCTATCTCATCGGACCGTAACAGGACCTGCAGCATCTCTCCCCATTGGGATGCGATTGGTGTCGCCCGGAGGCCCAGTGTTTCCTCCCTCCGAAGTGCCACCTCCTCCGCCTTGGCCCAGACCAGAAAAGAGCCGCGCCACGCCCGCACATGTGGCGCAGCATCTGCCTTCCAGCGCTTAGTGATAAGTCGCTTTGCCACTATGATCCCCAAATCTATCAAACGAGAGGCAACCTTAACCGGGGGTGACCTGTGAAAGAGGTGCAACAGGTAAGTAGGCCACTCAGGGGGAATCTCTCGTCCCGTGCACCTGCGGAGCATCTCGTGTATCGCCTGCCAGTATGTACTCAGTTCCGGGCAACCCCACAACATGTGAAGCAGATCAGCATCAACCGCCGCGCAACGGGGACAGCTTGCATCCACACGGTGGAAATATCTATTCACGGCAGCAGGCGTTAGGGAGGCCCTATGCAAGACGAAGAACTGTATTTGGCGGAATCACATATTTCTTGGCACTGTGGTAAATAATTTAATTACCGGTACTTAATTTGATGCGGAAAATTAATAAGAATAGCTCAGTAAAATAAGAGGCAGAATCCGTGGTATTAGAGGTTCGGAACGGGCTTTATTCCAATAACAATTCGAATTGTGGACTTCATATTCCATCACCACGGAGGTTCAGGAAGTGAAGGACAATACTTTATTGACAGGTAATCATTTTTATAGAATAGGCATTACAGCGAAACAAATGCAGGAGGCGTAACAGTTGATAACAGAGATAAAGACATACATGCGTAACTAAAATGGGTGTAACTAGGCGTAACTAAAGAACGTCATTAGGTATGATGTCACAAATGGGTGGTTCCATGAAAGAATTTCGCAATGTCAGCAAAAATACTTGGCAGAGATGCGCGTGCAGCAGCATGACGTGTGATTTGACGTGCAACTAGGGGGAGAATGGGACTTGACATTTAGCTCTACATGTGGAGACAGAAGTCTGGGGTTATGTCAACCTAATCCCAAATCATATCTAATATCCTATGTTTAAAGAACTGTGTTATCCAAAAAGAGAGGTCTCTTAGGATAGAATCTTATTCTATACTGACTATACTGACTGTTAGTGCGTGTACAAGCGTCTAAGTGTCTACACTAGATGCGAGGGCAGAAATCTTCCATAGTAACAGGGCTATGAATTACTTGCATAAAGACAGAGAAGCCGGGCCTTTTGCTCGGTAGCTGGAAGAATGTTTACTTAAGTTACTAGACAGGAATGCATTGGATGAGGAGCGGAGCAGAGTAGATAATCTTGAAGGTGAAATACAGTTTTTGGCAGGCAGACAGGCCGAGTCAGGCACCGTTAGCCGCGCAGGGAGTAGGACAAAGTTCATGGATACAGATGCGAGCTCAGACTGGAGCTTTCAGAGGCAGAAGGCAGGAAAAGGCTTAATGGCAGAATCAGGGCCTACTCGCCTGGACTGTAAAATGGAATAAATGAACCATATAAAGCCGGTGGCCTTTCATACTTAGGAATAGAATATCCGGCCCATTCATGGCGGATCTGAAAGAGGACATGTTGACGGTGGACGCACATGTGTTTGCGTCTTCATAACTGGAACTGGAGGGAACATACATGTACTTGTGACTTATACCTGAAACCGTTGGGGTCCAAGATAGGGGACATAACCGACCATAAAAATCCATATTTCCACATTCCCTCCTTGTCCCCTACTGGCCCTTAGGAGATATCAATCTTCATCAATCCATCGATCTGTTCATATAACATCATTTGTTCTTCTTTCTTCTTCCGGGATCTCGAACGAAAACTTGGTGGTGGAATACACGATGTGGCACACAGACCACAAATCGCTGGTCCACATTGTAGGCATAAGCAGCAACTGAATAGTATGAGAAAGCCAATACCTAGGAAGGAGAGCATTCTCCATCCCCAGGCTGACAACACGCCCCAGAACCAACCGGACCAAGTCCAGGTGCCTGGACTCTGGTGTATCTGGCTTACAATCTTATGAAGGCGGGTTATGGCTTTATATACTGACGGCGAATTTTCTGGTATGAAAATGCAACAGCTTGATCCGATGACCCTACAAGCTCCGCCCCTATCGGCCAGGATGACGTCAAGGACAAGACGATTTTGAAGCACAACAATCCGCATAGCAGACTGCTCTTCCGTTAAATTGCCTAAGGCGGAAATAGTCTCATTCACTACTGCTTCAAGGGTTCTAGTTAATCTACGTATCAGCTTACTATTAGTAACGGTACCTATATAGGGGAAGAAACCTTTATTGAAATCTGTGTATTTTTCCCATGCTGTTTCAGTGTAATCGACTATTGGGAGATCTCTCTGCTGTCTATTGTGTACTAAAAGAGTATTTCTATGATAATCAGGAGGAGCTAGGAAAACAGGAGGCAAAAGGAATCCGATGTAACAGGTACCATCCCAATCTAGAGGCAAACGTATATATGCAGTCTGACCACATACGAAGTAGGAATGGCGAGAAGCTCTAAATGTAGACTTGCCTTGATCACTGAATTCTATTACAGTGGTGCATCTACTATGGCCCATATGTATGGAACCATTCTTTCTTACACACAATTCACCTTTAACTGGAAATACTGACATAGCGGGCAAAATTGGTGCAGCTTCGGATTCAACATTCAGGATCATGAGATTAAGCGTGAAATTCCCTAATCCATATACTTCATTTTCTAGATCAGTTCCTGTTCTTTTGGGAAGTCCCTCCTTGTTAGGGTAGCAGACTTTGAGTAAAACTAAGTTCAGGTTTCCCCATACCCAGTTGTCTTGATAAACTGCGGAATTCGAATCTAGGGAATTAATCAAACTAAACCATGCTCCACAGGAGCCATTGTGTGTGAACGGATATGGAAAGAGAGGCAGAATTCCCTTATAGTTCTGATAGGGAGGGAGTCGGCCACATATCCAACAATTTGTAGCATTGCTAGTCTGATGGGAATGATGTAACATACTAATAAAAGTGTTATTGCGCCGCGCAAATCTATAGGACAACTCATGCGGGGGTAATTCACTAAAAGAATGTTCAGCAGTAACATTGTAAACATGTTTAGAAATAGGATAATATATGTGCAACAATATACTTGCAGCGATTATTAAAAGACTTAAGGAAAACAAAATTAATAACGTCACTGTGCAATGACTACGAAGTGATTTACAGTACGCATGCTTTTTCAACTGCATCTTACGGTTTCTTTCTCTATTCAGGTCTAGGGGATACATGTCAGAAACAAATTCGACCGATTCACCTTGGAGAGGACTTAAACAATCAAATTGTCTGACTTATTAGACCGTAATTTTAGTTTGTATAGTTCCTTATCGCTTTGTTCAACCAAAGGAAGCTTTGAGTCAATCGGTGAAGACACGCGAGGTGTAATGTTTACATCAGACGGTAGTCCATGAAATTTCTTGATATGACTTGAATGTAACCATCCTTTGCGACCTTCGATCTTCACGGCTGTCCTCGTGGTGAGTAGTACAAGTTGAGGCGATTTCCACCTAGGATCCAGCTGAGTCTTCCGGTCAAAATTCCGCACTAACACCAGGTCCCCGGGGACTACGTCATGGGGTTTCACCTCGGTGTTGTCGGGAAAGGCTACAGCTACCTGTGAACGACAAGATTGTAGTGCAGACATCAAGGAAGCCAGGTAATCTGTCAGCATATTACAGTCAACATCAGTTATTTTGCGTGGTATAGGCGTCCCCCACATATTTGGTGGTCTGCCAAAGATCACCTCATAAGGGGATAGCCCTGTTCGAGAGTGCGCTACCATTCTCATGTAAAAGAGTGCAACTGGTAAGGCTACTACCCAATCGACACCTTTCTCCCTACATATTTTGGACAATCTAATTTTCAGAGTTTGATTATGTCGTTCCACGAGACCTGCTGCCTCGGGGTGTCGAACACAGTGAAATTTCAATTGATAGCCTAACAAAAGTGAAACGTGTTTCATTAGTTCGGATGAGAACGGCTGGCCGTTATCTGAGTAGACAACACGTGGTAAACCGTACCGTGGGAAGAATTCTCGAACCAACTGTTTGGCAGTAGTCGGGGCAGTGTAATCTGAGACCGGGTATGCCTCTGTCCAA
Organism: Triturus cristatus; assembly: GCF_964204655.1. NCBI lineage: Eukaryota > Metazoa > Chordata > Amphibia > Caudata > Salamandridae > Triturus > Triturus cristatus. The sequence continues at coordinate 889,126,074 of NC_140594.1, forward strand.
CGGGAAAGAGCACAGACAACTACAAGAACATATTTGAATCCTCGACATCGTTCCATCTGGATATAATCCATCTGGAGGACTTCAAAAGGGTGATCAGGAGGCTGAAATCCACCCTGTTCTACGGGAATGCTTTTACCTGGGTTAAACTGACAACAGATCATACAGGTACGAACTTTTTGTTTAGCTGCTGCTCGTAAATGTTTGTTGAACCAAATGTGTTGAATGCTGTCTAGCATAGCTTTTTCTCCTAGGTGCGCTGGACTATGTATTGTATTAATGATAACTTGAACCATAGAGTCAGGAAGGAACCATACAGATTTTTCCTTCGTCATCCATCCTTGATCCGTTTGGATCCCTCCTAACTCAGTCCATTTCTTTATTTCATCTGGTGTAGCATGTGTCTGTATGTCAATTACGTCAAGAGCGGGATCCTTAACCGTCATGCAATGTGTTGGTGTCGGAACTATTGTCTTTGTCATGTCAGATGTGTGAGTTTGGGCAGTCTGTTTAGCTGTTCTGTCAGCTAGATCATTGCCTTGGGAAATGATATCAGTAACTTTCGTATGAGCTTTACATTTCATAATTGATATTGCAGTGGGTAGATGTATTGCATCTAATAAGGCATGAATGAGGGGTCCGTGCTGAATGTGGGCACCGTGAGAAGTTAAATAACCTCTCTCTCGCCACAGCACGCCGAAGTCATGTACAACTCCGAATGCATAACGTGAATCAGTGTATATGTTGACTTTCTTATTTGTGGCTTGAATACAGGCTTGTGTCAGAGCGATGAGCTCTGCTGCTTGAGCTGACAAGGTATTTATGCAATTTGTTTCAATGACTTCAGTGTCTGTTGTGACTGCATACGCGGCCACTAACTCTCCTGTACTTGTTCTCATACATGACCCATCTACATATAACGTCAGGTCTGGATCTGACAAAGGGATATCTGTCAAGTCTTGTCTGGGTTTCGTCGTGATAGTAATAACTTCAATACAATCATGTGCTAGTGGGTCTGTTCCGTCTACTGGTAACAGTGTGGCAGGATTTAATGTACTACAACGTCTGATTTCTATGTGTGGCTGAAACAATGTTAATTCGTAACCGGTAAGTCTTGCTATAGTCAAGTGTTGTGTTTGCGTTCGGTTCACAAGAACCTCTACTGCGTGTGGTACTTGTACTGTCAATGGATGTCCTAACACTATGGCATCGCTTTGTCTGATTGCTAAAGCTGTCGCTGCCACTGATTTTAGGCATGCTGGAAGTGCCTGCGCTACTGGATCTAATGTACTAGAGAAATAAGCACATGGTTTGTGTGATCCTGCTTGTTCCTGAGTGAGTACTGACAAAGCAGTACCTTCGCGTTCTGTAACAAAGAGTGTAAAATGTTTATTGTAACATGGTGTTGCTAGGACAGGTGCTTGACATAAAGCTTTCTTTAGGCTTTCAAAAGCTTGTGTATGTTCCTGAGTCCAAGGGAGGACAGTCGATGTGGCCGCCTCCTGTGTTGTCAACTGAATGAGTGGTTTTGCTAGAAATGCATACTGAGGGATCCACTGCCTACAATATGAAGTGAGGCCTATAAAAGCCCGTACCTCCTTTTGTGTCTTGGGTATTGGCATGTTAGTAATTAACTGGATGTGATCTGACGTAAGCTGCCTTCCCTCCTTGGACAGCGAGTGCCAAAGGTAAACAACTCGCTGGACACAGAATTGCAGCTTAGAAGGGGACACCTTGTGCCCCTTTTCGGCCAAAAATTGTAAAACCGTCAGTGAGGCTTTTTCACATTCATGTTCGCTTCTAGCGGTGATCAGCAGATCATCGACATATTGAAGCAGGGCAGTGTTGACTGGCATGTGGATACTGTCAAGTTCTCGTTTCAGTGCTTGGCTATAGATGCTGGGGCTTTCTGTGAATCCTTGAGGTGCGCGTGTGAATTTAAAGCTTCGTCCATTTAAACTAAATCCGAACAAGTATTGGCTTTCCGGATCTATTGGGACGCTGAAAAAGGCATTCTTGAGATCAATTACAGTAAAGAATGTTGCTTCGGAATCAATGGCTGTCAGTAATGAAGAAATGTCTGGGACTACGGGGTATTGTGGTACAATACATTTATTTAATTCGCGCAGATCAATAACCAATCGATATACTGGCGGGGCTTTTGGATCAGTTCGTTTAAGGATCGGAATTATTGGGGAATTACATACATTGGAGTCGGTTTCCACAACCACTCCTTGGGTAATAAGCTCGTCAATGATTTGCAGTAAAGCCACTACAGCATCTGGGGGTAACTTGTATTGTCGCATTCGTGGTAGTACCACTCCTGTCTTTAGTGTGACTCGATATGGTGTAATGTTCATGCAACCAACATCTGTAGGGCCTTGTGCCCATAAATGTGTGGGTAAAGTCTGCAGTCGGTGATCCATGTCTCGAGACACATAGTGCCCTTTGAAATCACGTAAAAACAATCTTACTCCTTCCGGAGAACAACATATTATAGCTCCTAGAGCTTTCAATGTTTTTATACCTAACAGATTTTCTGGACATGATTTAGTAAGCAATAAATCTGTAGTTCGTGTCAAGGGACCAATCGTAAGTGGAAGAGGCTGTGATACTTCGTTAATGATAGGTTTTCCTGAAAAACCAAGGGAAATATTCTGTGAGCCTGAGAGGGGTGCCCCTGGAACTTCACTACGTTTTATGGTTGTTCGGCTTGCCCCTGTATCAAGTAAAAATTTTCTATCTTGGCCTAATAGTTCACTGTGTACATAAGGTCCTTCTTGATCTACAGGGACCTCGATAAGGGGTAAGCCAACTTCCCTCTCTAGGCTGTTTCATGAGTATCGTTGATAATCAGGATAGTCATACTGTGCGGTCTGGTACATCTGTCGTGTCGTTGTTTGTGTGGCAGCAATAGGCTGCGGTGGTGGAGCTGGCATAGACTGTTGCAGAGCTGGCATGGACTGTGCATGCTGCGGGGCTCCTTGTTGGTTCTGATCCTGTCTAAGTGGCCGTGGTCTTTCTTTTGTATTACCTATGGCGATATTATGTTTTAAAACTGGACAATCGTGTACATAATGACCTGGCTGTTTACAATAGTTGCATGTCCCTTTTACAGAACCTGCTGAAACACTGGACTGTGTCATACCCTTTTTATGACCGTCAGCTGGAACTGTCTGGGAAACTAGCATTTTCATTTTCGTGTCTTTCATGCGTCTTTGTTCATGTTCTTGTTCCTCTCTAATTCTATTGTGATGGTACTGTAGCATTTGTAACATTTGTGACGGAGTGTTACCTTGCCAGGTACTCTCGAATTTCAATACTCTATTCTTAACTTGGGGCAAGGAATTTTCAACTAATTTTGTCACAAACAGATGTGGATACGATTCGCTACTTGCTTTTATTCCACTATTTATACCAACACATTTTTCGAATCGGGCATAGAAATCACTAGTGTCTTCATCTTGCTTTTGTTTACAGGCTGAGATTGCACCCCAGTCTTCCATTTTCGTAGTTAATAAACGTGGCAGTACCTGTACTAGTAAACCTGGTAGTATTTTGGTCTTTTCCCCAAGCCCTAAACCTGGACCTCGAGCTGTTTCTTCGTTTTCTAATGCTGTCCAATCTATCATTTGGTCTCCCACCTCCCAATCCTTTTCTTTGAGTTTTTCGTAAATGCCCGCAGGCATTAATACCTTTAATATTTTCATAATGTCGGGATAGGTATACTCTCCCATGAGCAACATGTCTTTAATTTCACGGTGGAAACCCGCTGGGTCTTTGTCATGACTGGGTACCACTTTCTTCATTTCTAATAGTTCTATTTTAGATATGGGTGTGTATACAAACACACGTTTAAACTGATTGTCATCACCTTTTATCGGGTGCACTTCGCGTAAGGGATTCTGTCTATCCATATAATACGTCGTTCTTTCCTTGATGGGCAGTGAGACATGTTCGGGGCATACAAAAAGAATGTACTGCTTTCTGGATTCTAGTATTTCTCTAATTAACTCAGTACCTGAACCTCTCCATTTATTCGTGAGCAATTCAGTCAATATATCAGGTAAGGGACCAGGATCGGAGTGTTGGCTTTTATATAATATAAGGAGTTGTTGAATCATGTAGATACCAGCTAAACGCTGTTCATCTGGGGTGAGGTTCAAAAACGTGTGCGCTAGTGTATCATCACTATATTTTCCGGGACTGTCAACCCAGTGAACGGCTGACCTGGCTAATTCTTGTTCGTCCATAGAATCGAGTATATGATAACCCCTTCGTTCTCGGAGTAATTTGTCAGCGGCTTGGAACGAATGTTCGGGGGACCTTATATTTATTATAGGGGTTTGGAAATTTCTGTTATTATCTGGACGTATCGGACGTATCGGATCAGTAAAGCATCTAGTATTATTACAAGATCTTCCTCTACCTACATAGGCCATGGTTTCTAACTGTCCTGTGGGCAGTTCTAATTCTTCCTCCTCCTCGTTTTGTTCAGGCTGGTCTACCGCTAATCTTTCTTCGTGTATTCGTTCTACTTCTTTGCGGATCTTTCGGCACATAGCTACTATACTTAATAGTTTATCATGTCTCCCCTCTGATATATTCCGACTCCATGTGGTAAGAATTCGCATTTCTTCCGGATTAACCCCTGGTCGGTCTTGATTTCTGATCACACAATTTATGAGGAAACGTAACAGTTCCCCCTGTATTTCCACTTTCTGGTACTCCATGGCTCTATTAATACTTTCAGAATCTCGTCCTGACTGGACAAAGTGGTATATGTTTTCTAAATGTGTAGTCATTCCTGGTAGCCTCCCTAAATATATTGCAGCTCGTCGGATACGTAATGATGCCAGCAGCATTTCGTCCTCTTTGCCGGGCACAGGGTCATATCTACAATCTACTAGAAGTTCCTTAAGCATGTCGGGAGTTACTAGTTTGGGCGTACGTTGGTGGGCTAATTCTTGGAAGGAAAGTTTATTTACTCTGGGTGGCGTGGAAAAAATGTTTGCTGTACCTCCTGTAGCACCGCCTGGGGTGCTGGATGTGAAAGGATTCGTTGAACGTGATATAGCAACCATAGGTGTGGGTACAGCTGTAGAAACAGATGTGCTTGCCGGAACTTGTGTCGGAGTTTGTTGTTGCGGAGGTACAGACGGAGGGTCTTGGCGTTGAACCCCCTCGGCAGGCGGTCTATGTGGTGCAGTATTAGCATACTCGGGAGCTGCGTCGTCTAAATAAGAGGAAAGGAAAACATCTTCTGCGGTTCTGGGATGCCCTTTGGGATGTGCTTTTATCGGAAACAATGGAGGTGGCAAGTCTTTTGGTATCTCCGGAGTAGCCTTAGGTAACCCTTCGGCCAGAAGAGGATACATACCATTCATAAGGGCATTTCTTTGTCTGTCTACTTGTTCTGATTTTACTCGGGTACCTTCTTCAATTAATACATTTTCTCGGACTTTATTTGAATTCTCCTTACTTTTCTCTTCCTGTCTGAGTGCTTTTTCTGTACGTCTATATGATTCTTTATGCCATAATTCAATGGCATCTTTCTGTGATTGTCTAGCTTTCTTTTTCCATAATTCTTCCTCTACTTTCATGATGCAATCTGCATCCCAGGTCCCAGCTGCGAGCCACCTCTGACTTTCCGGTAATTCCTTGGTGTAGTCTACCCATAAATCAAGAAATAATATGGCGTCTAGGCCATGTTTATGATACATGAAGTACCCTGGAGTGTCCCTAGGAGGAATGGGAACAGCTTCTTCGAGTACCCCTTTTCTAGTTTTGATCTGTTTTAATTTCGAAAAGAGCGGCATATTGAGAACTGATCTGATACCTAATTCTGAACACGTTTAATACAACAAAACACAATAATAAACAGTCATTCACACCACAATATGCAGAACGTATTTAAAACATTTAACATTTAACATTTAATGAACAACAATGATGGCCATTTAGGGAACTAGTCACTAAGCATAATACTCGGCACTAACTAGGTAATTCTGAATTATATACTATACATACTAGATATACTGCTAAACAGTACAGATACACTGCTGAAACAGTGCAGACCGGATTTGTGTACCCAAACCCGTCTTGACCGGCACAACCTATGTGCACGTCAGAACGCCTCCCCGGCAATGGTACTCACCGGGTAGCTCGGAACGGAAGGCCTCGGAACTGAACTGAACTGGACTTGGACCGGACTGGACTCGACTCGAAACTTCGGAACTTCGGAACCTGGTGGGCCTCTGTATACCTCGGATCTTGCTCTCTCAGCTAGGCTCTGGTCGGGATACTTCGCACTTCTCACCGCCTCGTCTGGGTGTTGATCGCAGCCTCAGTTACCCCCGCTCGGCAGGAGGGAGATACAGGAAATCCTGTGGGTACGCGTTGTTGTCCGTCCAGCTGTGGCAGGAGACCGGGCCTGCAACGCACCTCCGGCGCGTTTGATGAGAAAGTGTCCCTATTCGGGCGCCATATATGTGGTAAATAATTTAATTACCGGTACTTAATTTGATGCGGAAAATTAATAAGAATAGCTCAGTAAAATAAGAGGCAGAATCCGTGGTATTAGAGGTTCGGAACGGGCTTTATTCCAATAACAATTCGAATTGTGGACTTCATATTCCATCACCACGGAGGTTCAGGAAGTGAAGGACAATACTTTATTGACAGGTAATCATTTTTATAGAATAGGCATTACAGTGAAACAAATGCAGGAGGCGTAACAGTTGATAACAGAGATAAAGACATACATGCGTAACTAAAATGGGTGTAACTAGGCGTAACTAAAGAACGTCATTAGGTATGATGTCACAAATGGGTGGTTCCATGAAAGAATTTCGCAATGTCAGCAAAAATACTTGGCAGAGATGCGCGTGCAGCAGCATGACGTGTGATTTGACGTGCAACTAGGGGGAGAATGGGACTTGACATTTAGCTCTACATGTGGAGACAGAAGTCTGGGGTTATGTCAACCTAATCCCAAATCATATCTAATATCCTATGTTTAAAGAACTGTGTTATCCAAAAAGAGAGGTCTCTTAGGATAGAATCTTATTCTATACTGACTATACTGACTGTTAGTGCGTGTACAAGCGTCTAAGTGTCTACACTAGATGCGAGGGCAGAAATCTTCCATAGTAACAGGGCTATGAATTACTTGCATAAAGACAGAGAAGCCGGGCCTTTTGCTCGGTAGCTGGAAGAATGTTTACTTAAGTTACTAGACAGGAATGCATTGGATGAGGAGCGGAGCAGAGTAGATAATCTTGAAGGTGAAATACAGTTTTTGGCAGGCAGACAGGCCGAGTCAGGCACCGTTAGCCGCGCAGGGAGTAGGACAAAGTCCATGGATACAGATGCGAGCTCAGACTGGAGCTTTCAGAGGCAGAAGGCAGGAAAAGGCTTAATGGCAGAAACAGGGCCTACTCGCCTGGACTGTAAAATGGAATAAATGAACCATATAAAGCCGGTGGCCTTTCATACTTAGGAATAGAATATCCGGCCCATTCATGGCGGATCTGAAAGAGGACATGTTGACGGTGGACGCACATGTGTTTGCGTCTTCATAACTGGAACTGGAGGGAACATACATGTACTTGTGACTTATACATGAAACCGTTGGGGTCCAAGATAGGGGACATAACCGACCATAAAAATCCATATTTCCACAGCACCCTCCTCGGCCCCTGTAGCGCCCTATCCCATTCTTTATCCGCCATGGGGCGGGCAAGGTCTGCCTCCCATTTCTCGCGTAATGCCCCCAGGCTTGGCGCTGCGTGCGTGCGTAAGGCCGCGGCGAACCATTTAATCAGGCGCCCCCCTCGGCCCAAGACATGGAGATATTGCATCACCAAGTGTTGCTCCGGTTCCTTACGCAAGGGTCCCCAGTGCCCTGCCAGCGTCTCCGTCAGTGCCCGATGGCGGAGAAATTGGCCCCGCGCTAGCCCCGTCTCCTCCGCAAGGGTCTCAAATGACAAAAGCTTTCCCTCACGGTATAGGTCCTCTAAGGTGTAGACATCAACCGCATGCCAGTCCCTCAGTTCCGCGGCTCCAAGCGTGTCCCGGCCACAAGGGGAACCCTCCAGGGGTATAGCCGGGGCATAAGGGATCCTGGTACTGGTGAGCCGGAGGCTTCTGCGGTAGCATTTACACGCCACTGCTAACAGCACAGGCGCGGGCCGCAAAGCATTAGTCGTCGGGTGAAAGATCCGCAGGAGCTCCGCCAACTCCAGCGGAGGGCTCCCCGCCGTCGCAGTGTCCTCCCGACCCCTGTCCGCCAGCCACCGGGCCACCCATTGTAACTGCGCCACCAAATAGTAGTGTTCCAGACAGGGCATTGCGATCCCACCCTGGCCCACGGGGAGGCATAGTTTGGGCAGCGCGACCCTGTGGCGTGCCGCTCCCCACACAAAGTCCCGGAGGGAGCGCATGTGACTTGTGAAGAAAGACGCCGGTATGTACAACGGCAGTTTGGCAAAGTAGTACAGCAGACGAGGTAGCACTACCATCTTGACAAGCGCTATTCGTCCAGTGACCGACAGGGCAAGCGTGTTCCAGAATGCCATCTGAGATCGAATCGCCGTTGCGGCTCGTCCCAGGTTGCCATCCACCAGGTCTTCTGGCCAGTGACAGATTTGGACTCCCAAGTAACGAAAGGTGTCCGACTGCCACTGCACCCGCACCCCACCAAGATGGTAATCGGGATCCTGAGTGTCGTCCCTGAATGCATACAGGCAGGATTTGGCTGCATTCACCCGGAGTGCCGAGAGCTGTTCAAAGGTAGACAGGACCCGTTCCAGCCCCACAGGGATAGAAGACACGTCTCTGACAAACACTAGGAGGTCATCCGCATAAAGGGACACCTGGTGTACCGCATCCGCCAGCGGAATGCCATCCGCCAAGTCCCGTCGGAGCGTTGCCGCTAACGGCTCCATTGCGAGCGCAAACAGGAGGGGCGACAGCGGGCAGCTCTGCCTGGTGCCACGACCAACTTTGATGGGGTTTGAGACGTATGGGCCAGTGCGCACTCTCACCGTTGGGCCTTTATACAGAAGTGCCGCTAGTTGGAGAAAGCCAAGCCCCAGTCCGAACCTCGACAGCGTAGTCACCAGGTACCCCCACTCCAGACAATCGAAGGCCTTCTCCAGGTCTAAGATCAGACAGCCTGCCCGGGGCCAGAGTCGGGTGCTCTCCGCCATTACTCGGAAGAACCTCCGCAAGTTGAGAGAGGTGCTGCGCTTGGGCACAAAGCCGTTTTGATCACTGTGCACCAGCGTGGGCACCACCGGCGCCAACCTCTCCGCCAGTATCTTTGCCAGGATTTTATAGTCCGTATTGAGCAGGGCGAGCGGGCGATAAGACCCCAACTGGGCGGCGTCGCGACCCGGCTTAAGTAGGGAAATCAGGTAAGCCTCCTTCATCGACTCCGGTAGTGTGCCGTTCTCTAGAGCAGTTAAGTAAAGGCTGTGGAGTTTAGGTATGAGAGACTCTCGGTATGATTTGTAGTATTCCGCCGGAAGCCCAACTGGCCCCGGCGCCTTACCCGTCGCCAACGAGGAGATAACATCCCCTATCTCTTCTACTGTGGGGGGGCACTCCAGGGATGCATGATGCTCCTCCGGAACCGCGGGCAGTTCCACATTTTCCAGGAACTCATCCAAATCACACTCTCGCCTCCTTCCAGTCGACCGGTACAGAGCGGTATAGTGCACCGTGAATGCCTGGTGGATTTCCCATTGGGTGTGGACCAGCGTGCCGTCAGGGCCAGTAATGGCACCTATTGGGGCATGAGCGGTCTCCTGCCCAATCAGCCAGGCCAGGAGTCGCCCAGCCCTATCCGACATAGGGTGTACCCGAGCCGAGTGAGCCGCATAGTTAAGGCAGCGTAGCCGGTCTAGAAGTTCGGTATGGCGTGCCCGCAGCTCCAATAAGCAACTCGAGTCCACACCTCCACCTTCCCAAAGTGATTTGCAGGAGAGGAGGCGGGACTCCAGGTCAGCGAGAGCCCGCGACAGTTGCCTACGAATGTTCCATGTCGCACACAAGCAGTGCCCTCTAATACACACTTTATGGGCGTCCCATTCCAGCAGCTCACTATCCGTGGAGCCCTCATTAAGGTCAAAGTATTGTTCAATCGCTGTACCCAGGGAGGCACGAAACTCCGAATCTTCCAAGGCCACCGTCTGAAGGCGCCAGGTCGGAACAGGAGGCCTATCCGGTCGCCACCGAAGTCCCAGGATGAGGGGATTGTGGCCCGAGTGCGTCCGGCTCATATATTCCGCCCGAGTCACCCATGGAAGCACTGATTGGGTGCCCACCACCCTGTCTAACCGAACATGGAGGCCGTGAACCGCTGAGTAGAATGAATACACGCGGTCGTCTGGGTGGACGCTCCACTTCAGGTCAATGAGGGTCCAATGCGACAACCAGGTGGCCAGAACCCTGGCGTTCGACCCCACCTGAGTGCCCCGTAGGGGCGGGAAGGACCGGTCCAAGTGTACATCAAGTACGGAATTAAAATCTCCCCCCAGTAGCCAGGGAAGGCCAGCGTATGGTGCCAGCACCGCCGAAAGACTGGCCAGATAGGAGGACTGATCTACATTTGGCGCATAAATGGACCCCATTAGCACCTGTTGCCCATCAACCCTCCCGTGCACCAGGGTGTACCTCCCCTCCGGGTCTACCAACACCTCCAAGCAGACAAACGGGGTACCCGCCCTCACCCATATCAGCGTGCCTCTAGCATGCGCTGAGCATGTAGTGCTATACACCTGTCCCCTCCAACGCATGCGCAGCCTGCCCAGTTCCCTCAGTGTCATGTGCGTTTCCTGCAGGAGAGCTATGGCCACTGCATGTCGCTGCATATATGCATAGACTGAGTACCTACGCGCCGGCGTGTGCATACCGCGGACATTCCACGTGACTACATTTGTGACAGCCATGAGTGAATTCGAAATGTGAGCCCGTGGCGGGGGCCAGAGACGCCGCCCCAGAACGGGGGGCAGAGGGCCTTCACTGGACTATGGAGTGAGCTGCATTGATATCCCAACAAAACAACAACGCATAAACATACAATTGTGCATATAAACAGACCAAACAGGCCAAAGGAACTATCAGGGCAAACCCCACTGTGGGTATTCGTCCAAACCATGAGGCAGTGCTCACAATACTTAACTAAGCCTAATTGTGGCTATTGGGGCGGGCGAGTGGCGGTCGCTGTGTATGGGTGCTCCCCTACAAGGTGCCTGTGTACATGCGGTGCAAGGGACTCCCATTCCCATGGTGCAGTATAAGCCAGAGGAGTGCGCGGCCCCCACATCATAAACCCACGGGTGTGAACGTCTATCACCTCAGGTGCTCACCCCGCTACAGCGGAACACGAGCCCGGCCACCTCCCCGTCCCACCCTCCCCGCCGGCCCCCCAGAGATCCAAGAACAAGTCCCTTCCTGTCCATATCTCACCACTCCGTCGACCACGCAGGCTTGGGCCAAGCGGCGTCAGCCTGCAAGAGTCAGGACCCGTCTCTGGGGAGTACCCTTGGCCATCAGTCCACCATGCTCCCGGGCAGCCTCTCCACCCCTGCTGTCCGGGGACCCGAGAGTAGCCACCGCCGCCAACGCTTCTCGCCGTTCCATTCTACTCTTCTCCGGGCTGGGGGCCACCGCCAGGCTCCACTCCTCCTCTCGCCGGCGTCCCCTCCCCCTGCGCTGCCGAGACCTCCTGCTGCGCTGCGGAGCCGCTGCCACGCCCTGCGGCCGCCGGCCATCACTGCGCCCAGTGTCTTCCAACCAGTCCCAGACCTCGGATGGCGTATCAAAGAAGCGGGCGCCGTCAGTGGTGACCACCCGCAGACGCGAAGGGAACAGAAGGGCATACGAGATCTCCAGCTCACGCAGGTGGCGCTTTACCGCCAGATAATTACTGCGGCGTTTCTGTACCAAGGCGGTATAGTCCGGGAAGAACTGTACCTGTCCACTGCCAACGGTGATGTCACCAATCCTCCGGGTCTCACGGAGCACTACGTCTCTGTCCCGGTAATTAAGGAGCTTAAACAGGAAGGGTCGAGGCCGAGACCCGGGGCTGGGCCTCTGCGTTGGAACCCTGTGGGCCCGTTCCACTACAAAGTGTGGCGAGAGCTTCTCGGGTCCGATCAAATTGCGCAGCAATTCCTCCACGTAGTGCTCCGGCTGCCGCCCTTCCACCCCCTCCGGCAGGCCCACCACGCGTACGTTGCTGCGCCGTGAACGTCCTTCGGCATCGTCCACGCGATCCTCCAAGACGTGGATGCGGTCAATTAGGTCCTGGAGGGTGGCCGTGTGGGTGGCCACGACCGGTTGGACGTCCTGTAGAGTCTGCCCCTGCAGCGCCACCCTGTCCGCCAACTTGCGGTGATCCGTGTGGAGCAACGTGAAATCGACCGTGACCTTATCAATGCGGGCCTCCAAGGATGATCTTGTTTGCTCGAGTGAGGAGCCGATCCGCTCCACTGCGGCCAACACAGAATCCAGCTTAGCCGCCAGCAGCTCAGTGTGTGGGGCCGCATCAGGGTCCCCAGGCGTCGTGACCCGGCCTGGGCCGGCTGTCGGTGTCTGGCCATCCCTCGGGGCATTGCGCAGCTGACCCATGACCAGCTGCTGTGCAGTGGGCATCCGCCCGCAGTCTGGGCGACCAGTGGACAAGTTCAGCTCAGTCTTAGCAGGCCTTCGCTCCTCAACGGCGCCGCCTCCGCCGGCTCACTACCACACCCGCGGGTCCACAGCCCCAGCAAGAGGGGGGGCGGGGGGAAGATGTCCCTATCCGACCCGTTCCACCAGTCGGCCTCTGGGTGGGCGACGCAGGCCACGACGCCCCCAACGCGTAGGCCCGCCGCTGCTCCCTAAGTCCACACACCACACTCCCACGTGGTCTTCCGCGATCTCACTCCTCACGGGGGAACCTCTACGTCCAGGGCTCCGAATTCAGCCGGCGCTGTACCCCGCAATGAGGCACAGCCGGCAGAGGGGAGCCGGGACACCACCAGTCAGCCCCCAGCAATGATCCTGCACCAATCGTCGCACTCCCAGTACCTGTATCGTGGGCGACAGTGAAACCTCCGCTATCTGCGGGCACCGGGCAGCGTCCCACACTCCGGCCTCACCGTCACCTTCACAGTAGTCCACCACAAGGGCCGAGCGCTTAGGGGCACAATCACCGCCGGGCCAGGGTCGCCCCCTGTGCCCGCCGCTGTTTCCGCGGGGCAGGCAGCCGGTCGCCGCAACGAGGAGCACAGCACCTCCCACTCCACAACAAGGCGATCACGCTCCGGCGGGCTCAGGACCACAGGATGTCTCGCGCCTAAGTGTCAGGCGTGCCTCACTCCCGCCATGTCCGGCCAAAATGTCCTCCACCCAAGACCGACTGCTTCCTTCTCCCCCGGTGTGGGTCACCTCTCGCTCCGGTGAGCTCTCCAATGTCGGCTTGCACCGCGCGTGTATTGGGCTTGAACCCCCTGCAGATCTACAGCGCCGCCCCAGGGGCTCGATCGTCGGTGCGCCGCTTTGCCACCACTTCCGGCATCTTGACCGCCGCGGCCCAGGGAGCTCTCGCCAAGCCGCGGTGTAGTCAGGCACACGGCCGGGCGCCGAGCTCCAGCTCCACTCCTCTGCCACCGGCCGCAGCCCGCAGACGGCCCCAGCTGTCCACACGAAATCCACGCGTGCCGATCGCCACGCCGATGTGTCGGGGGGTGAAAGGGCCGCCCCCGTCTCAGCTCACTGCACATTTTACATTTACATTTACGTTGGCTATTCCTTCAATGAGGCTGTGATGACTGTTCCAAAAATTGCCACCTTTGCTATACCAGCTTTATTATATGCCGACGACGCTGTATTGTTGGCTAGAACTCCTTGTGCGCCATGTAGGCTGGTGAAATCTTTTGTATCATTTATGAGTACCCTAGATATGGAAATAGAGTGAGAAATTGCACATTATGGTTTGCAGACCTGTTCGGAAAGCTTTGACAGTATTAAAACTGGATGAGAAACAGCTTAGTGTAGTAGGAAATTTCTGTTTTTGTGACTGGTGTTTGATTCAAGTGATTCTTGGCAGATACAAATAAACACAGCCAGGCAGAGACTCGGAAGGGTAGCTGGTTCCCTTTTTTATTTAGCTAAGAAGGACAGTAGGTCCACGATTTACACATTTATTAAAGTGTACAAAATAAAATGTGTCCCCACTGCCACATACGAAGACGGAGTTTGGGGATTTCATAATGCTGCTACCATACAAGTAGAAAACAGAATTTGTAGGGGACTGTTGAACCGTCCGCCCTCATGTGCCAATTTTATTTTGTACTCCGAACTCAGCCTAGAGTACATTTCCGATAGTATTAAACTGGCACCCATTCTGCTCTGGGTGAGCGTTTGGAGTAATAGTGAGGCAAGTTTCAATAGGGCAGTTATTAAGGACTGTCTGAGTCTGGATAAGGGGCTCTAAGTTCCCTGGCTGAACTTTGTCCATAAATCGCTGGTTGATATTGGTCTTCCTGATTTGTTTGGTCCCCCTGGTTTCATTACTAAGACCAAAACCATGGTGGTCAGGCAGAGGTTTAAATGAATGTACCTCCTCACAGAGGATTTTAGGAGGCTATTTGTAAACACACTATTAGCCATTATTACTCTATTTTAGCGAGTGACGATACTACTAAGTATCTAACGCTAGAGTTAATTGGCTGGGAGACGTCTCTCCTTTTTAGATTCAGGTCGGGGTTAGTTTGACATTTAGCATGTTTTTATGATGGGGCCTGCCCCCCTGTCCCTACAACGGTAAGGCGGAAAAATCTTTGATACATTTTATGGTTTTCTGTGGCTTCAATCGTAATTTTTTCAGCTTTGTCTTAAAACCCCTTTAAAAATGTTAGCCTTTCAGAAATGTAGGTTGGCCTTAACCTTCCTTCTAATGTTTAATAGCCCTGATATCTGTTATAGTGTGTGTTGTTTTCTTAAGATGGCTATCCACAGTAGAAAATCCATTGAGTGGAGCCAGTAGATTAGTTGAGGTGTCTAGGAGGGCAAATGTATACTTCTCTTTTAAATCAATTTGTTGTATGTGATGGATTGACATGATTTTAATTTTTTAGCTAATCATAAATGAATTGAGAATTTTATTTATGATACTGTATTTATTTGATATGTTTTATTGTATTGTTTTTACTCTGTGCTTTTATGATCTTTTTAAAATCAAATAAAGATTTATTGAATTGAATTGAATGGAATGTCTTGGAGTACATTGACTATTTCTTCAACGAGGCTGTGATGACTGTCTTGGATTACTTTGGCTATTCCTTCAATGAGGCTGTGATGACTGTCTTGGGAGTACATTGGCTATTCCTTCAATGAGGCTGTGATGACTGTCTTGGAGTACGTTGGCTATTCCTTCAATGAGGCTTTGAATACTGTCTTGGATTATGTTGGCTATTCCTTCAATGAGAATGTGATGATGACTGTCATGGAGAACATTGGCTGTTCCTTCAATGAGGCTGTGATTACTGTCTTGGATTATGTTGGCTATTCCTTCAATGAGGCTGTAAAGACTGTCTTGGAGTACATTAGCTATTCCTTCAATGAGGCTGTAATGACTGTCTTGGATTACGTGGGCTATTCCTCCAATGAGGCTGTGATGGGCAATGTCTTGGGGAGTACATTAGCTATTCCTTCAATGAGGCTGTGCTGCTGACTGTCTTTGAGCATTTTGGCTATTCCTGCAATGAGGTTGTGATCGCCACTGTCTTGGAGAACATTGGCTTTTCCTTCAATGAAGCTGTGATGACCAATATCTTGGAGTATATTGGTTAATCCTTGTATGAGACTGTGATTACCGCTGTCTTGGAGTATGTTGGCTATTCCTCTAATGAGGTTGTAATGACTGTCTTGGAGTATGTTGGCTAGTCCTCCAGGTAGGCTGTGATGAAAACTTTCTTGGAGTATGTTGACTAATCCTCCACTGAGGCTGTGAGACTTTCTTGGAGTACGTTGGCTATTCCTCTAATGAAGCAGTGAGAACTGTCTTGGAGTACATTATGCAGCCGTCATGATGATTGCCTTGGAGTATATGTAGGTTATGTCACAGCTACAAGGCCATTGTGACAGCATATGTGCACTTCAACGCTACAAACCCAACATAAGTAAGAAAGCACTTTTTATTCTAGAACTTGCACTTTATTGGGATTTAAGTAAGACAAACCAGCCAAAGTACTGTGGTTTAACAACAGCCATGCCATGTAAACCACAACAAGTTACATGTTTGCTTAAGGGTCCTCAGTCATTCTATATGTTTGCCTACATTCTGAACCTCATCATACCGCCTTATCAATCAATCAATCAATCAATCAATCAGGGTTTTTATAGCTTAGCAAAGGGGGGGGGCTGCTGATCCGTCTGGGTTCAGTCGAAGAGCCAGGTCTTGAGATCCTTCCTGAATAGTGTCAGCAACAGGGATTGCCTGAGGTGGAGGGGCAGCGTGTTCCAGGGATTGGCAGTGAGAAAGGGGAAGGATCTTCCTCCGGTTTTTGTCTTGTGGTTTCGAGGGACAGAGGCAAGGTGCAGCTTGGCGGAACAGAGGTGTCTGGCAGGAACTTGAAATGCTAGGTGGTTCAGATATGCTGGTCCAGCATTGTGGAGGGCTTTGTAGGAGTTAGTGAGGTGCATGAAGGTGATTCTTCCCTTTACTGTGAACCAGTGAAGTTCACAAAGGTGTTCAGTGATCTGGCTGCGGCGGGGGTGTTCAGGACCTGTGGAGGTCTTAGAACGTTCTCTAGTTTTCTGAGGCGTTTCTGGCCGGCATAAAGTGTGCTGCTATAGTTGAGCCTGCTGGTGATGAGTGGATAGGTGACCGACTTTCTTGCTTCCGTGGGGATCCATCTGAAAGTCTTTCAAAGCAAGCGTATTTTGTGGAAGCATAAGGAGGATACAGCGTTGATCTGGCAGCTCAATATGAGTGAGGAGTCCAGTATGAGGCTGAGGTTGCGTGGGGGTGGGTGGGGTTCCAGTGCATCAGACAACCAGGAGTCATCCCAGGTGGAGGGGGTGGGTCCAAGGATGAGTACTTCAGTCTTATCCGAGTTGAATTTGAGGCAGCTGTCCTTCATCCAGGAGGAAACTGCCTTCATCCCGCTGTGGAAATTGATTCTGGTAGCCGAGGGTTTGTAGGTGTCATCGTCATAGGAAACGATGTTAAGTCCGTGGTTTCTTACGATGGCAGCGAGGAGAGCCATGTAAACATTGGAGAGTGAGGCTTAGGGAGGAGCCCTGGGGCACTCTGCAGCTGATCTGCGTGGGTTGGAGCGGAACAGGGGTAGTCTGACTCGTTGAGTTCAGCCGGGGGGAGGAAGGAGTGAATCCAGTCCAGGGCTTTGCCACTGATGCCGGCATTGTGGAGTCTTGTGATTAGGGTGCGGTGTGAGACTATATCGAAGGCGGTGAGAGGTCCAGCAAGATCGGGGCTGCTGTTTCACCCCGGTTAAGGAGGGTGCAGATGTCATCGGTGGCGGTGAGGAGTGCGGTTTCAATGCTGTGATTGCTTGGAATGCCGGATAGGAGGATGACCAGGATGTGGTTCACTTCGATGAATTTGGAGAGTTGGGCATTGATGGCCTTCTCTGCGACCTTTGCAGGGAAGGGGAGCAAGGAGATGGGCCAGAAGTTTTTGAGGTATGCCTTATCACCACTTTCATGCTGTCCTGAAAAAAGACTGCAAGGCCCACTAAAGGCAGCACTATTCCTTGCCAACCAGAAACCATCCTGAAAGTGGAAGGTTCTTATAATGTCTTTTCTGGATGACACAAAGGACCCAAGATTCTAGAAGGGGAAGAACAAGTCATAAAGGGATGATGGAAAACAAGAAATGGCAGGGCTAGAAGGGGAAACCTAAGTGGGTAGAGCAAGAAGTAGGGTGAAAGAGAGTGGGATAGAGGCCAAGAGTACATAGCTCAAACACAGTTCTACATATCTGGGCTCTCTTAAGGGCCATGGCTGCAACAATCGCTAGAACTCTACCACAGGTATTTCACAACATGTCTATCAGCACCCAGGTCAATGCAGGACTGACATTTCTACTTCATGGAAGATATGCTTGTCTCTCAAAATGTCAACGGTGGGGGCTGTTTCCTGTGAAGATCACAAGACCTACAGGCACCCCTGCACATACACCACAGAATCACCAATCATGCAAGAAGTGTGTGTACAGACAGCAACATAGACAAGGTTCTCATATACAGGGAACACATACATTCTCATATAACACATTCAGTCAGATGACACAAGTTGGCACACTTGGAACGGCAGCAGTTGGACAGACCAAAAGAGGGAAATACAGAATATTGGATGGACAGGTGGATGCTTAATTTGTGCTAGTTAAGTACCGGCTCTGTGTCCAATTATTAGAAAGCACCTCTGTGAGGAAATCACATTCAGGATACAGAAGGAATTGGAGTGTCAATGCCCATTCAATCCTTGGTTCTGCCTCAGAGAAATTACTTCTATTGACTGAAGAACTATTTGAGTCTCGGTGTCAATTGACTCCTTTTTATCTTTGAATTGATCACTGCAGGTGACAATGCGCTGCACTCAGCAGGCCTATTCCATATTGTAAAACCAGACTATACCTCATTCTTGTCAGTTGGTCCATAGGCTTACCTTTTATACATAATTGTCATCAAGTGGGCTAGGGAAATTGGGTAAAATGAAGTACAACAAACAACAAGGAGATGGATGGAATGCTTGACTTAATTCAATATACTGGTAATCGTCCGAGGCAGAATTCCAGTCCATGTTTTTTTTGCCCATCATGCTGCTCTAGACAGAGGCCCACCTTCTGTAAATCAGTACTGACTTTGCTCTTCCTGGGAACAGTCCAACTTGAAATGTGAGTCAAGTTCCCTCCAGAAGCGGACACAAGCAACCCCAGACTGGTTTTGGACTATTTGAACTACATCAGTAAGGTGCAGTTTGAGTCCTGTGCCACAGTGGCCCATGTCTGGGCATACCCATCACACATTAACTACATTAAAGTACAAGGTAGTGAATGCAATGCGTGGATTAATTTCCTCCACTGGCAATCAGTTGGGACCTCACTCCAGTCCATCGTGTTCTGTACACTATGCCACACTAGATACTGAGGCCTGCCTTATGCAAATCACTACTGATCCTGCTCCTCGTGGAACCAGTCCTTCCTGAACTGCCAGGCAAAGCTCCCCCCAGAACCCCATACTGGCTCAGGCATACAAGAGCTATAGCAGTAAGGTGCGGCTTGAGCCCTATGGCACAGTGACACATATTTGAGCATGGCACTAGAGGGTCATCTCCCAAAAAAAAACAAAGTGATGGATGGAATACATGAATTAGCCTCAGCCATTGGGAGTCAGACAGGCCGCATTCCACTTCACCAAAGAGTACAACTCACAGGATGCAATAATTCAGTAAATTAAACCCCAGGATTATAATCATGGAATTTGGTGTACTTAGGGATGTCTGGCAATGGTATTTCATTTCTACTGTTTGCATGATTTATCATGCTTAGGCTAATTTTCTCTACTAAGCACAGATGTAGGCCCTCATATTGTGTTCATGGGGAATTCCAATGCAGTAATGCCACCCCCCCCCCCCCCCTCCAACAATTACAGATACAATTGGAATTTGCATTTCTAGGATGCGGACTTACCTTCTCTTACATGGAATTGGAAAATACTTGGGAAATTAGTGTTACAGTACTTCTTTCCATGGGTATTGCTTGAAAGGGCCTTTTTGTATGGAAGTGACTCTTGATTTGAGCTGCGTTTCCAGGATACATCGTATATTAACAATGCATGCAAATTACCACATCACTTGGAACATCGATTTTAGAACAAACTTCCATTTCCATCCAAATTGGTATGAAAATGTAACTCAGAAGTAATGCTTTGATGTTTTAAGATGTCAGAATCTGTAGCTAATTTGCTGTGTATTATATAGTGCTCGTTTTTCTTTTAATCGTCTGCTTTTGAGAGTCCCAGGTAATAAATTAAATAAGGTAATAAATCATTTGAAATGACCTTTAAGAAAGAGCTTTCTGATCGAGATCTTGAGTGCACTACTACTGAGCCTCTGAGGTGTAAAGAACGGCAATTGTTTCAGTCAGAAAGGCCTTTGTTTTTACCAGCTCCAGAGCAATTGCCATATTAGCACGCTTACCAGAATAAACTCCATTTTTCAAGTATGACGCTTACATTCCCTTTAGCTAAACCAATCACACAGCTGTCCATTTTACAGTTCATGCCACAAACGTATGTACTTACATATCTCCAAAAGCATGAGGCATGAATTAATGAAATCATAAACCAGCACGCACCAATTTAGCAGGAATATTTCCATTTCTCAACTCAGAGAAAATTGAAGCCCTCGTCCTCGAATCCATGCCCTCAGCATGGGACAACACCTGGTGGCCCACCACCCTAGGCGAACCTCCCACACCCACAGACCATGCTCGCAACCCCGGCATCATTCTCGACTCCTCCCACACCATGCACCCACAGATCAACACCGTATGCTCCACATGCTTCAACACCCACCGCATCCTTTGCCAGACCTTCAAATGGTTACTCCCGAATCCAGAAGGATTGTCACCCACGCACTCATACCCAACAGACTGGACTACGGAAACGCCCTCTACGCCAGAATAAACAAATGTCTACTCCTCAAACTCCAGGCTATCCAGAACGCTGCAGCTCAACTGGTCCTTGGCATCCCACGACAACACCACATCTCCCAACACCTATGAGAACTCTACTGGCTCCCTGTCGAAAAGAGAGTGACCTTCAAGCTTCTCACCCACGCCTACATGTCCCTCCACAACATCGGACCCCAATACCTCAACGAACGAATCTCCTTCTTCGCACCCAAGAGAAGCTTCCGATCCACCGATTTTGACCTAGCCGAAATCCCACACATCCGCAGAGCGGGAGGTCAATCCTTCTCCTACATCACAGCTAGGACCTGGAACAAACTCCCTCTCAGCATCAGACAAACCCCCACACTGCAAGCCTTCAGGAAGAGCCTGAAGACCTGGCTCTTCGGATGAGACTATGCTGCACGCAACGCCCCCCCCACCGCCAAGCACCTTGAGACACGCTCGGGGGAGTATTGCGCTTCACAAATCCCTGATTGATTGATTGATGATGTATATGTTATATTACGTGTCTTTGTACAGGACACTTAAGCCATGTGTATGGTTATGCAAGCTTATGAAGTATTAGCATCCTTTAAAATTCTGAGATTCTTTTTGACCAGAGTCAAAGTTGTTTGCTAAGTTTGTATTTAATTGTTGTCCTTATTGCTGAAGAGCGCATATCATAGTGGCTGGCCCTGGAGGGGTTGTAGTCTAATGTGTTGCTTAGTAATGGGCATGAGTTACATGTATGGCAACTTTGGTTGATATGTGGATTGGTGAGAGAATATGAATGTGCTGTAGAGGAACGGGATTCATGACTGGATCCCCAGTGCTTAGTTTGTTTACCGAAAAAAAAAGTTAAAAAAACATAAGTGCGATGGCCCTCGTCAGGAGATCACTGTAGTTTGTCCCAACCTTTGCTACTGCCACCGCTGCCAATACAACCACTAACCATCACACTGTTACAAGTGTGACAGTTCAGACTATTCCAGGCCCCTAAAGTTATACTAATGGTTTGGAATATGGTATAACTCTTTTTTTATGTATATAGAATTAATTAACAATTGTTGTAATGCTCATCTCTAAATTAGACAGACAAAGCCACCATGAGGCAGACTGTCATAAGTGCTGGTGCTGCCGGAAACAACGTCTCAAATTAAGCACCGAGTATTCCAAATAATGTAGCTCTTGCCGCTAGGCCACAACTCCTCCCCAGATCCTAGCTTCCAATATTCCTGTTATAGTGCAGACCCTTGTTTACATCTACCTTTGAAGAACTTCTGTTACTGCTGCCATCATTCCACCCACACACTTCTCTTACCTCATGACCTGTTGTTCTAAAGTTACCTCACAGCTGAAAATGCCAAGCACCCTCCCTTTTCTTGCTGAAGCCACCCTTTGCCTGCACACCCTAATATTTCCTGTCCTTGAAGCCTTTTTGTCACATTCTTTGTAAAGCATGCGAAGTTTGCACGAGAGAGGACTTTGAACTCCCCGCCAGGATTAATTTTAAACGCGTTCCAAGGGTCCTCTGTCTTATCACGACTCAGGTTATCTTTAGGTCCCCTCCTCACTTTGGCCACTCTCTAGGTTAGGCAAGTAGCATTGCTCACCATCCTACTCTCACTGCTGCCCCATCCTATCTCCCCCCCCCCCCCGTCTCCCTCTCTATTCTTCGACTTGCAATGCTCCCCAACACACCTTACTATACAACACTCTCCTTTAGCAATCCCTAGGACCACCTAATATACCTCTCTCCTCACTCGTCTTTGTCAAACCCCTCTCCTCTCGCCCTGCGCTCCCTCCTCCCCATACCTCTAGGTACCCTTATCAGACCTCTTTAATATGCCTTTGCTTCTAATCACACTCTGTGAACCGCCCCACCACATCACGCCTCACCATACCCCCATCCCTCTTCACTATGCATCTACCTCCCCACATGTGCCTCGGCGCCCTCACTGCATCCCTTCCCAGACCCCTCTCCCCTCAGCATACCTCTGTCTCTACACAACCCAGAGTTGATGTTTACCCCTTCCAGCACTCCTCATAACATGGGATGCTTGTCACTACATGTCCCTGTACCTTCCAGCAATGGAAACACCTGAGCCTGCTTGTCTGTCAAGGGACTGAGCGCTAATGAGTTAATTACATGCCAGAGTGATTGACAGCTAACAAGCTTTGGAGCGGTTAACCCTTGAAGTGCACAGGCAGGTTATTGCAGCAGAAAGCCCCTTTGCCTATGCAGTGCCTCTTCGGCGCTGGCTGGGTAACGGAAACCGACGAGGGACTGACGGCTGTTGCGACCTCTGGGAGTATTCACGTTGCTGCGTAGGCATCGCGGATACCTCTCAGGTGATGTTGAGGAGTACCAAGGAAGAAGATAGTGCAGCAGGTGCAATGCAGGGGGGCTTAGCAGTTCAAGGGGTTTATTGCACTACACTTATGGTTGTCTTTTACGACCGAAGCAGGGCTTAGAGGTGTATTTCTCTTTCTTGAGTTATGGCCGTTGGAGCACCACCGAGTAGACAGTGTACAGGAGAAATAACAGAGGCGTCTGCTGACTCAAACTACAAATGATGTTTAAATTGCCAAAAGATAGAAAAATTGCTGATATTGTATTTATCGAGCACACCAGGATCCTTGGGAGTTCTGAGGTGATGTCTTAACTTCTCACCTGAGTTGAGTTGCCAAACCTATTATTTACAGGACGCGATACATGCCAACAGTCCAAGGGGCATATTTACAAAGGCTTATCGCCACAGGAATGTCACTTTTGGTGACGTTTCTATGGCGATAAACCTTTCTCCTTATTTACAAGGTGCCATTAAGGCACTTAACGTGGCTTAGCGCCTGCTTGTAAATAAGGCCCCCTTTCACGCTACACTTAACGTGAAAGGGGCAGGCAATGGGAGTTGCGGTGGATGTTCCTCCCCAACACCCATTGATTTTGACACTGCCCCCTATTTACAAGGGTGGCGTAAATATGGGGCAGTGCCAAAATTACGACCAAAAATAACCTGGTCTTAACATGGTGAAACGAGGAGAAATTTGTGCTGCGTTGTGCAGCAAACATAAAAACAGCAAATCCCCATTAATGATTGTTTATGTGCAGGAAGGTGTTCCTCCCTGCACATAAACTATCATAAAACAAATGACGATTTGCAACATCTATGTGTTCTGCACAATGAAGCACACAGGAGTTACAAATCACCATTAGTCATTCTTTATGTGCAGGAAGGGACACCTTCCTGCACATAAACAATAATTCCCACAATGCAGGCACTGTTGCAATATGGTGCAAGGGTGCCTGCGTTGGCACTAGGCAGCTGAATTTAGCACCAGCACTAGGGCAAATGTAGGGGTGCGCCGTATCATAGTAAATACGGTCCATCCCTGCGTTTTCAGAATGGCAGAGCGCTGTGTTAACAACTTTAGCTTAATGTAGCGCTCCGCCATTCTATTGCAAATATGCCCCCAAGTGCTTAATTTGTGGCGGTGTTTGCCGGTGTTCGGCAAAGTAAGTGCTTAATTTGTGGCGGTGTTTGCCGGGGTTCGGCAAAGCACTATTTTCTAAACACTGACACCTTTTTATGAGAGTCAACCACATGGTAATTCTGTGTGAATGTTTTTAGGTCATCAGTTGTGTGTTTAACTACTTAATAGATTTTTTTTTATATATGATAAAACTCGCACATAGGTTATGCTGTCACTGGCATTCGATGAAAAACATGTATCTTCATGGTGTAGAAGTGAAGTTAGGAATAATATATTCTCTTTCCTGATGGTTTCACAATCATAACATGCGCTAATAGCGCGATCTGCAGCCTAGGAATCTTTCCTGGTGGTTTCCCTGCCCATTGTACCGCCTGCACGATTGGGGTGGGACTCGGTCCCCCAGGACATCGCAAGCCCAGAAGGGAGGGAACAATCATCATGCGTACTAAAAGCATGTTCTGCACCGTGGGACTGGCCTGCTGTACTGCCCACATTGTTCTTGCTTTCACAGCTGGGGTGGGACTCGGTCCCCCAGCACACCGCAAGCCCATAGGAGTGGGAACAATCATCACGTGCTAAAAGTGCGCTTTTCAGCCCACAGAGCCGGACTCTTTCCTGATGGTTTCCCTGCCCACTGTACCTTCCGCATAGTTGTTGCCTGCATGGCTAGGGTAGGATTCGGTCCCCCAGCACACCGCGAGCCCAGAGGTGCGGGGATAATCATCACACGTGCTAAAGGTGTGCCCTGCAGCTCAGGACACACCTGGACGAGTGCTTGAGCCAAGACAGGCCAGTCGTAGTCCGTCATAGCCTGACAGAGGCCGGGCTGGGCCTACCCTCTTGGTTTTGATTCTCCGCTCTTCATTGACTATCTGCGGTTCCGCTGGTCACCTGCTACACCCGGGAATACTTGTGAGTTAAAAACCCTCATTTTATCATCTAAAACTTGTATATGCAAATTAATACGAGGAAAAGTAAGACAAATCCGGTGAGCAGCACAGATATATAAAATCATTCAGGTATCACCATCAATAGCTCTCTGGTGAGGGTGGTGGATCTTGTGACAAACTAAATAAAGCTTGCACTTAAAACCAGCCACCCCATGGGAAAATTGTGCTAGTGCCTTCAATCATCCTTACAAGAGACTTCAATCAAACTTTTCCTTACCCCTTAAGAACAGCTTTATGCCCCTGACTGGCATGGAGGACAACAATTGACTTCACATGGGGGACAACAACCGGGTACCAACCTCACCAGACTCAGGGGCAACCACCCATGGTCCAAATATGCATTCACCAAATTGGCCTGGGACAAATACCTATTTACCAAGAACCATTGGGGGCGGTCATTGCGTGCAACGTTTGTCCTGGAATGTTGCGGGGCTTTGTCAAAAACTCCAAAATGAGGACTGGTTGACCTTCGTTGAGAAATTCGATTTAATTTGCTGTCAGGAAACATGGGCCTTCAACATTATGGCCACCAATAGGTTTAAGTCTTACTGTACTGGTGCAACTCCATCTACTGCCAGAAGAGGAAAGGGGAGTCAAGCTACCCTTGTGGCACGTACCATTAGCAATTTGGAAGTTAAAAGTTTAGTATCAAGGCCATGCTACCAATTCTCTAATCTTTATTCACCAAAGCAGGTTAATATTCTTTGAATTAACTTTTACTTTAACTTTTTCTCAGCACACACAATAGGTATTATTGCTGAGCTGCAGGAATTAGTATCAGAGTTCATAGATAAGGAAAAGACCTCTACATCAATCAAATGGGAGGGTGACTTTAATATCTCCAAATGTCTTTATGGTGGGGACCGTACATGTGGATTTGCCAATGCTAAGGTGACAATATTGGCCACTTTGAACATTCAAAACTACACTGAAGCCCTAAACCAGTTGATCTTATTCCAGAATTTAACCTTTTCTTCTGATGTCCAGGGAAATGGCAAAGAAAACATACCCACATTAATAGGAAGGGGAAAGGGTAGCACAATATTTTTTTTCCTGTTATCTAGGGACCTGCTACAGTATCTTGCGGGCTATGATATGTGCTCACTTCCACACACTTAAAAATGTCAACCCTTTTTCCAGAAAAGTGAGCCTGATAAGATTATTAGACGGCCACAAATACTACCGCACATAAAACTATGGAAATCAGAGAAGCAAGGTGTAAATATAATCAAGCACTCCAGTAAAGGAAAAAAGACATCAGGGCGAATGCATGGGAAGACTTAAATAGAGCGGCACAGTTGAAAGATTGCAAACTCTTTTGAGATTTAGTTGACTGCTCCTTCTTTCTGGATAGCCTGTCTACAGAGATAGACTGTCACATCCCTGAACAAGACTGAGTCGGCCATTACTCTGTTGTCTTTAACCCAGATGAAATGGGGCAACTAGATGCCTAGGAAAATGGTTTTGGTCTCCACTCCACAAACGAAAACTGGATAGCTGACCTTGTAGATCTAGCCTCTGTAACTGAAGCAATTATGAGTGCCACAAATGGGATGGCTCCCAGTCCCGATGGGGTACCAATTGACTTGTTTAAACTAAATGTTGAGTTTTGTGCCCCATTGGTTACAAATGTGCTTAGGGCTGAAGTGGAGGGATGTCCGACTGACTCATGGAGATAATCCATAATAGTACCCATCGTTGAAAAAGGTAATCAGAAATCCCCTACCTATTACAGCCCAATATCACTAATAGACTAGACTGTGAAGATTTTAGGTCGCATAATTTTTGGCAAACTGGAGACCTGGGCAGAGGTTAATTCATTCTTTTGTCCAGTCCAAGATGGTTTCTGACCGGGGTTAGGGACCGTAGTGCAGACCCTCAACCTCACACTTATCCTCTGTACTTACATCAAGGCTAGGAGAGGGGCTTTGCACATGGCCTTTATGGACCTCTCCTTTGCCTTTGACCTTGTAGATAGGGATTTGCAGTGGGATTTGATGGAACAGGTAGGAATTGATCCTCCCCTAGTAGATCTTATAAGGCGTTTGCACCGGGACTCCACAACGAGAGTGCGCTACTCACAGACTGGGGATTTCACAGCCCCAATAAAGGTAATCAGAGGGGTTAGCCAGGGATATTAGCTCGTTTCTATTTTTATTTTACATAAATTGTTTAGATTCAGTATTAAAATTATGCAGCAAAGACGTCCCCAGAATTGGCACCCAGCCAGTCCTGGTATTGCTGTACGCAGATGATGCAGTTATTTTAGCTCGGACAGCAAATGGCCTCCAAAAGCTTTTAAATGGTTTTAACGATTTTATGCTTAGATTTGAACTTCAGGTGAATCAGCAAAAGTATTTTATTATGTCATGTTGTCCCAAAAATATTTTATAAAGGAAGGAGACCTTTTGATAAAGTATCTACTTTTAATTATTTAGGCAATTTACTGGATGCAAATGGGCGATGGGATTGGCTAAAGATTCACAGAGAGCAACCATTGGGGGCAGCCGGCAACATTATATTTAGATCCGCCAAAAGGTTGGGCCAAAAGCCGATCTGGATGATGGCCCAGCTCTATAAAAGCAAACGTCTATCAGTGGGCACGTTTGGGACTGGAGTATGGGGCTATGCTGCCACAGGGAAACTTCAGGTAGGTGAAGAAAAAGCTACTTACCTTCGATAATGCATTATCTGGTAGAGACCGGATCTAGCTGCAGATTTTTCACTTTAGAATCCTCCCCAGGTGCACAACTGGATCTGGAAATATTTTCCCATAGCATGTCCGTGCGTCGGTACAGGGCATCGTATCGACATCGTCCACCGGATGTGACGTCAACGGACGGTTAAAAGCCCCTTCCATAGCCAGGAAAGAGGCGAAAGGCAAATGGGCGAGATGCGACAGAGAGGCCCAAGGACCTGCCTGTAGCCCGCAAGTCCTTGAAGCACTCCAGCGCCAAGTCTGTCTCCTCTCCGAGGAGACGAGTCCCATTGAAAGGCATGTCTATGAGGTTGGCCTGGACATCCCCCAAAAAGAAAGATGTTCTCAGCCAGGCGTGGTGCCACAATGCCACTGTTGACTAAACTGCTCTGCCCAGTGAGTCACTCAAATCCAGACCATACTTACTGGTGAACTTTGCTACATCCTTCCCATCTTTTACTGCTTGAGAGAGCACGGCCCAAGCCTCCTCCGGGACCTGTGGCAGCACTTGCGCAACTGTTTCCCATAAAGTTTGCGAGAAACCGCCCAAGAGGCATGTGGTGTTCACCGACCGCAATGCTAGACTGGAGGAAGAAAACTTCTTCTTGTGCGTCCAGCCTTTTGGATTCCCTATCCGGGGGAGCGGAAGGGAACTCACCATGAGATGCTGAGGCTTGGAGCACCACTCTCTCAGGAGTACAATGTTGGCTGAGGAAACCTGGATCCCCCAGGGCAGGGCGATGGTGGCATGCAATTGTCCTGTTCACAGGAGGCCCTTTGCCATGTTTGGACCACGTGCCTAGAAGGACATCCGTAGAACCATGCCTGATCGTCAATGTTACACATTCGCCTCACCGACATACGAGGTGAAGTTAAGGTCTGTTTGGACTTCTTCTTGTGCCTCTTCCCCAAGTGGCCTGAGGACCTCGAGTGATAAGAGGAGAACTTGGGGCTCCTGGAGTGGCCCGTGACCTTACCTTCACTGGCCGGGACCAGGACCTCCGAGGAGTCGCGCTCAAGGGCATCAACTGCCAGGCTGCAAGCAGCTTTAGGGACCACGTGTAGAAAAATGGGGTTCTGTGGCAGTACCACCCACTTTTTGCCTGGTATCTGATGCAACTTGTACCGAGTATGTACTGGGTCGTTGCTAACCAGGCTCCAGTACCTGTGTTCTTTTCCCTAAACTGTACCATTGTTTCCACAGTTAGCACACCTCTGGCTGACATATAAGTCCCTTGTAAAAGGTACCAGTGGAACCAAAGACATTGTGACGAGAGAGGGACTCTAAGGGCTGCAGCATGTATTATGCCATCCTAAGAGACCCCTCACTTAACACATTCACACTGCCATTGCAGACTGGGGGTGTAGGTGCAGTTAAAATTGAAGAGTCGACTTGGTACAAACCACAGCCTGTGGCATAGGTAAGTCACCCCTCTAGCAGGCCTCACAGCCATAAGGCAGGCTGCACTATACCACAGGTGAGGGCATAGGTGCACGACCAATATGCCCCTACAGTGTCTAAGTTCATTCTTAGACATTGTAAGTGCAGTGAGGCCATATTGAGTACATGGACCGGGAGTTTGTCATGACGAACTCCACAGCTCCATGATGGTTTCACTGAATGCTAGGAAGTTTGACATCAAACTTCTCAGCACAATAAACCCACACCGATGCCCGTGTTGGATTTATTGTAAACTGCATCAGAGGGCATTTTAGATGCCCCCTGAAAAACGACCAACTCCAATGTGTACCTGACTGGTCTGTACTAGCCTGCCACTTCCAGACATGTTTCTGGCTGCCAGAGGTGGCCGCCTTGTGCTATCGTCGGTCAGAAACAAAGCCTGCTCTGGGTGGAGGTGCTTCATATCTACCCCCAAGCACGAACAGTATTCAGGGCGGTGATCCTCAAAGGCTTCCTGGCCTTTGTTATGCTAGCCAGGGCCTCTCAAGCTAGTATAGATGCCTGACCCCGCCCCTGACCAAGCCCTGCTTTTGGCAGCATGGTCGGCAGAAAAATTAGTCAGAAGAGGTGTGTGCCCTCCCAGAAAGGACCACCCCTCAGGTGTCTTGAGCTGAAGTGACCCCCCACCTTTGAAAATCCTCCATATTGGATGGAAGGATTTTAACGAATAGGGTTACAGATGTGTTCTCTCCCCCCAAAGGGAGTAAACACAGAGAGGGTATAGTCACCATAAAGGTAAGTGGCCCATTGGCTACTACCTGTAACTCCCGGTAATGCCCCTAATGTATAGTAATTTAGGGGAATCCCTGAATCAAGGAATTCAGATCTGCAACCACCTAAGAAGAAAGAAGACATCCCTGAAGCCGACTATCACGAGAAGCCTGAAGACAACTGCCTTGGCTCCAGCCCTACCAACCGGTCTCTAGCTTAGAAGAGGCTGCAACAAAAAGGCAACCTGTCTTGCAGCCAGTGACCTCTGAAAACCCTGGGATGGCTGCTACCTACATAAAAGACTCCAAGCTCTGTGTGCCATCTGGAACCACGAGTCCTGCCCACTCTGTACCAGAGGCCTCCGGTCCGAGGTAAATATCGTGACCTGACCCTTGCCCAGTGTTGGTCTCAACTCCGAAGACTGGATGTGTAAGTCGTGTACTTAACTGTAAATGTCCATAACTGTTTTCCTCCCATAGGATTGCATTGCATTTCTTGGTATTGCACTACGTGTCTATCTTTTACATTGCTAAGTTACTGCTACTGTTGATTTGACACCACAAAGTATTTATTGCTTTTGCGAACGCATTTTACTGTACCTGAAAAGTATTGATATTTTAAAATTGGTACTTACATGCAACTGAGTTTCTCTTAGTTTTAAAATAAAAGTAACAAAGTAAAAACATTGTATACAAATCAATTGGTCTTGGATTCAGTCTTTGGGTGTGTGTGATCATTTCTTGCCTGAGTGTGTACAACAAATGCTCAACACAGCCCTCTGATAAGCCTGACTACTCAACCACACTACCACAAAAGAGAGTAAGGTATTATCTCCTTTAACCTCTGTAAAGCCTCTGTGGATCCAATGGACTCTGTGCACACTATACCTTACTTTGGTATAGTATATATGAAGCCAGCTTCCTACGCCGCCCTCTCAAAGCCTTAGGTAGCAAGGCCGGGCGGTCTAAGCACAACTTTGAATCGTGGTTGTGCTCGAGACACCATAAACATATCAGGTGGGAGTCGGTAACTGACATGGCGCGGTAACAGGACCACACGGCTTAAATCCCTACCTACCTAGAGGTCATCCTTGACACACATTGAAAAATTATTTGCCAAAACTTCGGAAAAAGTCTGTCAAAAGAGACAGAGGGGCAGCTCTTCTCCAGATCAGCACTAACTGGCACAGATAGGAAAGAACTGATATCTGCGCGCCTGGGTGGCGCTGGTACAGGTGACTGCGAAGTCATATCCAGCGCCAACTATGCCGACGATGCCACACAGAGCTGAATGGAGCCATCGGGCGACACACAGGGGTACTGCTCACGCAAAAATTGCCAGATCCAGTCTGAT
Organism: Triturus cristatus; assembly: GCF_964204655.1. Taxonomy (NCBI): domain Eukaryota; kingdom Metazoa; phylum Chordata; class Amphibia; order Caudata; family Salamandridae; genus Triturus; species Triturus cristatus. The sequence continues at coordinate 889,157,432 of NC_140594.1, forward strand.
GCCGGGGGAATTCAAAGGTAAGCACCTAGAAGTCTCTATCATAGGCACAGCCTTATATCACACCTAAAAGAGTCAAAGACATTAAATACCCTTCTTAATAGAAGGATTAAAATAGCCTGAGAGACTATTTATGCCCGGTGACCTATAATAGCATGACATAATCCCAAGAAAACAAGCAAACATTCTCAAGGCACATGTACAAACCACAATGTCCACAAGAAGGGACAGAAGAGCCAATGAACAGCAATGACTAGAAGACAGAAGCCGAGGAGCACAACATATAGTGTCTTAAAGCTCACAAGATAAGCTTTTGGTTAATAATGTCCTAAATATAGGAAAAGTAGAGAACGTTTACTATCAATCATAAGTAACATCCTCTATCACCTAAACGGAAGACAAGTACCAGTGGAAAAGCAGAAGTCACAAATTAAAAATGTAGGCTACCAGCAACTTTCTGTGAAAATCCCAGAAGGAATTTTGGGATAGACACCCTCGGTGCTATACTATCCCATCAACGGCACCTTAGTCTATTGACATATGTCCCTAAATGAAGCATAAGGTCACACAAATACCATATAAAAGAATAGGAGACACTTCAACATACTAACCAAAATTATTAAGAGGATCATTGTACATAAATCTCGCATCAAAAGGCAGATCATATACACAGATACACACATGGGGTACACATTTCTAAAAGCACCTAAAAAGGGGTACCAAACTTCACAAATTTATGATATCATACATCAGAGAAATAACCCTACACAGAGGGTAGAACTCTACACACTCAAATGTGAGACTAATAGTGCAGAAGCTGAGCAATACCAGCTCAACACATATTTAGAAATGCTCACCATAGCATACAAAAGAAACTGTACATAGAGTATGGTACATACCATGAAGGTATCAACCCCCTGAGCTCAAGCTATTCTTCAGAGTAGAGCAAACTGCAAGACCTGTATACCAGACCTCAATTAAAAACCCAAATCAACAGCTGAAAAACTGTCATCAACAGTGTTTAAGGAGAAAGTCATGACTCCTGCACCAAGCAATGAACAATAATCAAGAAAGCCACTTATTGTGGAATATACTTAAAAGAATAAGACTTCTCAGAAATTAATTCTGCAGAATAGCTGCTCCATAATTTTCCTATAATCCTTACTGACCGCAACTAAGAGTCATGAATAAATGTTTAAAGAACCACAAGGCTATCTAAACAACCATAAGCCCCTGCTTCAAGCAGAAGCACCACACTGGTTGACACCAGATAAAATACATATTCTAACTCAGCCAGGTATAAGCACTTCTTTCAGCACGAGTCAGAAAGAAAGAATTTAACAGAACATCCAAAGACATGTCTAGGTGGCGTTGTTAAACCGACCAGCTTTGAATTGCCGTAAAGCCGAATAAGCATGATCACCAAACAAATGTACACCATCAAACAGCATATCTTCCAGGGTATTCTGTACAGGCTCTAAAAACCCATATTGACACAGCCATGCAGGTCTGCACAGTGCGCACAGAATCGGGTGTCCATACCACATTTTATGGTGAATTTCTCTACTTTGCGGCCATCTTGTACCACCCGCTGGAGTTTACTCCTGGTTTCCTCTGAAAGAGTCCTATAAAGTTTGAGTAAATCTGCCAAAACACATACTACATTTAATGACCTCAATGTCGAACTGACGGAAGAGACTATATTCCTCCCATAAAGTTCTAGCCATCTAGACTCTATTTGGTGGAACCAAGGGAAGGACACTAGGGTCCGGCGAAGACGTAGCAGCAGAAGCACCACCTTATTGTGGTGGGATGACGCAAGAGACAAACTGGGTCCCCAGAGGCGGGCTGATGCCTATGGGCTATAGCTCGGTCAACTGGAGCACCTGTTACTGGTTTCCCCAAAACAAAAAGTCATTATAAGGGAGTAAAGGCTCCACTCCCATATTTACCTTGGTGAAGAACATTCACCAAAGAGTTTGTGGATAATTTCACTGGGGGAAGCTGGAAACCTAAGACTGCAGCTGCCCTCCTCAAAACTGCAGCATTACAAAAACTCTCCTCTGTTGCCATACCAAGTAGAGAAAGTAAATCTGAAACTGGAGAGGACTCCAGTCCACTAGCCTCCCCCAGTTTAGTCAGCCAATTTTACTCTAAAGGTGGCTGGACAGTAGGGTTTTGACACCTTATATTGTCCCCTTCACCTGCCATACTGTGCGCTCCCACACAAAAAGCAGGAACAGGTTGAATATGGGCAGATGGAAAGTTGCCAAAAGCAGATGGCTCCATCGGCGCTTCATCCAGAAGCGTTGAGATGTCGGAAAGAGTAATGGGATCAGTGTTGCCAAAGTCATTGGCTGACCAGATGGTATGAACCTCGAAGGGCTGTGCACCGACGTGGCCTCAAATCCGATAGCAGATTTAGAGGACCCAACTGTCACCGAAGGTGAACTCGCCGGTAAGGATCCAGTCAGGCCACCTCCTACCTCCTTGGGGCCATAAAGCACACCAGAGGGAGACTGAGGCCCAAAAACCTTATGCAGCTAAATGTAATACTCCCGCATTTGGACTAGAGTTGCCGCGCTCCAGGATATTTAGGGAGGCCCGGGTGGGCTATTGTGAACACTCTGCAAGGTTGGGAGACGGTATCGGAGACGGACTTACATGCTGACCATTTGCGCTTTCGAGCTTCCCTCGACGTCGGCGGCCCCTCAACCAAACGGCACCGCGGCCAGTCTCTGGATTTTGGCGAGGACAGATGTCATCACTGTGCCTTAGATAATCGTGCCGCCAAAAGTTTTATATAACGCTCTCTCAACGCCTTTGGCCGGAGATGCTAACAAGAACCGCACTCCTCGGAGTCATGGTGTTCTCCAAGACACCACAAACAGATTTAAATCCTGAAGACATCGCAAAAAACACACTGTTCCCTCGACAAAATATTGAGATGGCCTAAAAATGGCCCCCTTACCACTTGGATCCATGTTGCAAGCAGGGAAAAGGAGGAACTAATGTCGCGCATCGTCAAGGGAGTTATATGAACTCTGTAGACATCACACCTGGTGGACGACGCAGATATAAGTCGCGCAGACGTGCTATGGTAAAATAATACCAGATCCAGTTTCACAACTGGGGAGGATCTAAAGTAAGGAATCTATGGTTGTGTCTCTATCAGATAATAGCATTTTTGTGCAGACTTCTAGCGGTCCCTAAAACTACCACAACCTTCATTGCACACACAGAACTGGAATTAGGTTTCATTGAAGATCAAGTCAGTATGGCACCTCTCCTTTTATGGTTAAAGATATGGAACACCCAAAAGGCACAAATTTCAAGTGTTAGTGGGTTGCTTAAACCTAGACAACATGTCTGCTATCCCATGACACTTTCTACAGCCTGGGTCTCCTCTTTGATAGTCCTGAAAATGTAGGCCCCAAATCAAAAGAGATAGTCAAAGGGGCTTATGATCATATAGAGAGGAAACAAGACTCGAGATGTCTCTTGATATGTAATCTGTCATTAGATACATGCACATTTTGACATCTACAGGCTTGGAGCCTTACTTAATCTGGATAACCAGCCAGAGTATAGATTCTATCTCACTAGGCTGAGACTGAATACAGTCCATTTCTTTGTGGCCTTTCCAGTAGAAGGCACTTGGCACACATATCTCCTCCATGTTGTCCTTGTGATGCGGTCACTGCCTAATTTGGTTAAGGACGTTATGCTCTTTTGCACACTGTATGATTACACAGTTCAATCCTTTTAAACACGCATTTTACATCTTATAAAGAGGGGTTAATCAACCTGCAAAGTTTATCTTCTGCTGCAATTTGCACAGCTGTCCTTATCTATATAGTTGCTGCAATCAAATTAGGAGGACTATATGAACTTTTTAAACGATTGTCGGATGATTACTACTCAATTTTGTACTGCTGTCCTTAGCTTAATTACTGCTGCTTTTTATTAAGAAGAATTTATGCACATACATCATATTGGATGGGTTTTTGTGAAGATGTTTCGTCTTCCGAAGTAATCTTTGACATGATTTATTTGATATGGTTTCATTGTTTTAATCAAAATGGATTTTACTATGTGCTTTTATGGTCATACATAGTGCCGAATAAAGATAAATTTGACTTCCAATAATACATGTATTCTTATTTATAAAAACTTACCTTCACAATACTGTGGTTGCCAATATTTTGAATATTATATTTTAGCAGGACAATATTTTGTCACTCGATATTGTGATATACATCCTAAGTAAGAGATATGACAAAGTATAGGCTTAGAAGTTATTGTATCATTCTATATTGTCTAAGTGCAAAATTCAATACACATCATTATTGTTTTCCTGGTGCAAAAAGATACAAAATATGCCATGATGGCTCTTGACAATCATTTAGTATGGAAAATAAGATTTAGAATAACGATGGGATGGGAAAGGATTTGGATGTTTAATAGCTTTTCGTTCTAGTTTATTTCTACTTTAAAATAGTAATATAGCCGTTTTTTCCGTAACTGTAGGTAAAATATGGAATTCCCCTGCTAACTCATTTAATGTATTTACAACTTGGAAAACCTGAATCTTCAAGCAACATGTTCTCCAGGGGTTTTCTTGGTTGGCATATGGCAGGTAAATGTGGCTGTTATCTGTCAGCTGCTTAATTTTTAGAACAATCAAGTTCCATTTCAATGTATTAAAAGTTTTCATCCTGCAAACACAAATATAGTCATGTCTGCAAAATAAAAAATCACCATGAAACAGAATGTATAGAAGCATACTACCTGTCCCATGTCTTTTGTTAAAATCATAAAAGTTATTTTTAAAAAAAAATGTCCCATGGCACCACCTCAAGCAGAGATCATAGTTTGTGGACACGAGTTACATAAGGTATTATTAGATAGAAAAGCCTTAACTATAGTCTTCATTTAAACATGTTTTATTACTGACAAAGCAAGGTATGTCATGATACAGGGTATTTATATAGCATGACCGTCTTTAATTATTCCACTCATTGCACCTAGGCTTGCAGACTATGGTTGGCCTTAGTGGGTTTTCCCATTCGATGGGGATGGGAGCAGAAGGAGTTCGGCAATACCGTAACCCATTTGGTGATGTAATTGTGAGATGTGCTACATTCCTTTGTGCGCTATGATGGTTTTGAAATATATATTTAAAGATATATATTACCCATTGGCGGTCGCCACTGGGTAGTTATTTTTAAGATGAGGTTCCCATAGGAATTACATTTTTTGTGTTGCTAATAACATTGGCCTTTTTTTTTTTTATACAGATCTGTGTGACCACCCCCCTTGCCCTTTAATGTATATATAACCAGGTCCCCAGGGCCATAATAGGTTCGGGGAGGGAAGCCATGCAGTCACTCTCCTTAAAAAAAAAACAGCCCTGAGGGATGGGGATCCAGGGCCAAAGAAGGCTCGGCGAAGGGGGCCATGTGTTACCCAGCCCTTATAAGGACTTTGGAAATATGGTACCAGGGCCTAAAGAGGCCCAGGGAGGGGCTGCGCAGCCCCTGTCCCTATATATAAAATCTACTGGTAGTCGCCAGTAGGTAGTTATAGTGGAGACCTAGTTTCCATAGAAACCGCATTTTTTGTTTTGCAAATAACTTTGGAGTCGCTTGATGAATCTTCGCAAAATTTTCAAAACTAGTTCGATGCTCACTTCAGCTGTTGTCTTGAAAGCGTCTGGGCAGCTGTTGTCTTGAAACTTTCGGGGTGATCAGTCAAGAGGGGGCCCAGAAAAAGGGGGGGACCTAAAACATGTTTTCCCCATGTTAATTTACATAGGAAACTTTAGACACAGCTACAGCCTGAACTGCTTAATGGAATTACACCAAATTTGGCAAGAAGGTAGCTGTTGGTCCAGAAAGTGCCCTTTTTGTTAAATGGTGTAAATCCGTTCAGTAGGTTTTAAAGATATACAACTGGGGACGCTGAGAATCCGCATCCCCCCCAAATGTTGGCAGCTAACTTGTGATTTGATGAAACCGAGTCACAGGGGAAAAAAAAAAAATCAAAAGAAAAGGGGACAGGGTAGAAACTCCCTGACCCTCTAGGGCTGTTTAGGGAGTGGTGGGGGGGGGGGGGGGGGGGGGGGGAGCCCACAGGGAAGCCGCAGGGCCCATGTTTTTTTTTGTAATACATTTTGACGGGAGTCGTGCTGGGTATGTGGATCCCGCTTTTTAATTATTATTTTTTTTTAAATGAAGTGCGGTCTCTCGCACATTGTTAATTATATGCCCTCAAGTGGGCCAGTTCCCGGGGGCATGTGCCACATAAAAGGGGGCAGGTGCACGGGACCTCCCCCTTCCTGGGGCTTATTATGCCCCTGGGACACCACCTCCCGGGGGCTCACTCATTTTACTGCAGGGGGCCTCTTGTTCCCCCCCCCCCCCAGGCCCCATGGACTACCACTTCTCTGGGGCCATATGCAAAATATAAATCAGGGGGGCCTCTGACCCCCCTCATGCCCTGGTGACCACCACCTCCCCGGGACCATCCTGATTTTAAATAATGGGAGGGGCACCACAATGCGCCACCTCCCTGGGACAGGACCAAAACAAAGGAGGGGAGCAGCGTGCCCCCCCCCCCCATCTGGAGCCATACATCGCCCTGGGGACCGCCACCCCCCACTAACGGCTCCTGCTATGTCCCAGGGTGCCCACCCCTGGGACATAGCTGTTTGCTATGGCTTGGCAGGAGCTTAACCACTACCGCCAAGCCATAGCAAACTGTGCTCGCTTTCATCAAGCAAGAGCATTGAAAATGCTCTCGCTTGCTGATAGCCAGCACAATTGCTTTGACACAGAGAGAGCAGCATGTTAGCAGCTCCCTGTGTGCGAAAGCAATGCAGGCTCCCGAAGGAGGCGGGGAGCCGGAAGCGACCCAGGGACCTTGAAGGCCCCCCCTCGGTCCCCAACACTAGTATGTGGGTGCACTGGGTGAAACTAGGACACCCACATGTTAGGTAATTAGCAGTGCATTGCTGAGGCGTAAGTTATAGTTAGCTCAGGTGCTGAATTTCACTGGTTCACTGAGCCTAACTAGAACGTCCCAGTAACTTTTGTTTTTTTTAGTGTATATATATATATATATATATATATATATATATATATATTCACTTAAACCATAGGTTTCACACATGTTATAGTTAGCTGGGCATTTCACTCGTGAAAAACCAATGAAATTCCCCCGTTATAGTTAGGTCAGATAACTATAACTCGCGCGACCGCCACTCTATCACAAGGATGATGTCATCGGTGATGTCATGAGTAATCACACTGACCATGTCATGAGTGATGTAATATGTGACGTCATGAGCACTGGATTGCGGGCGCGCGAGTTATAGTTATTTGACCTAACTATAACGGGGGAATTTCATTGGTTTTTCACAAGTGGAATGCCCAGCTAACTATAACATGTGTGAAACCTATGGTTTTTTAAGTGAATTTGCAAGGTTTTTTAAATGCTAATTCCTAACTATAACGTGTGTGAAACCTATGGTTTTTTCAGTGAATTTGTACGTTTTTTTAAATGCTAATTTATGTATTTATTTAAAGTTTTTTCACCGTGCGCGTACCGTGCGCGCTCGGTGCGCTTCGCGCACCGTGCGCGCGCCCACGTTACGTAGTTCGCGGAATTTTTCCGTTTCTACCGTGCGCGTACGCTACGCGCATTCGACGATTTTTCGTAAAAAAATTAAAATACATTTTTGCCCTTGGGGGTCCTTCTGGGACCCCCTGACCAAGGCTAGGGGGTCAGGAACTGTCCAGCCTGCCCCCTTTTCACGTTATCCATCTTTGTTTTTCACCCCCTCAGACTGCGAGAGACAAAATGGCGGCCGACACTTCCTGGTATCGACCGATTCGAATGTTTACTAAGATCTAACAACCAATCAGAATCGCGCTCGCGCACGGCAGCGTGCGCGTACGGTAAGCTTACGGTACGCTCTCGGAGCGCGCCCATAGATATATATATTGATTTAAATGCTATTTTCTCAGAAAATACTGAACAGATTTACACCAGACCTGCAAAAGGCACATCCCTGACCTGAGGACTACCTCTCTGCCAAATTTCAAGTAATTCTGTTCAGCCGTTCGGGCTGCAGCTTGGACTAAAGGTCCTATGGAAAAATGAATGGGGAAAACGCGTTTTGGGACCCCCCCCTTTTACTCTGCCCCCGCTTGACGAATCCCCCCGAGACTTTCAGGGAAGGAGCGGAGCGGAGCGCCCCACCTATTTTGAAAATTTCGCGAGGGTTCGTCAATCGGCGCCAAAGTTATTCAAAATAGAATGTTGCGGATTTCCTATGGAAACACGGTCCTAACTATAACTATCTACTGGCGACCGCCAGTAGATAATATATATATATATATATATATATATATATATATACATACACACACCGCTCTGGGGGATGGTGCCTGAGGGCCATAATAGACATGTGGGGAGGGGGGCAACGCACCCTACTCCCCTTAAAAAACAAATACGTCCTAGACGAATGGGAGCCCCAGGTCATAATAGACTTCGGGGGAGCTGCAAGGCCTACTCCGCTTTAAAAGAGATACAGCCCTGGAGAATGGGGTCCCCAGGGCCTGATGATGCTTAGGGGGGCACACAGCCCCCCCCACACCCATTGGGCAACCCCTGCCATGCATGACTGTAGGCCATGGGCACAGTGGGGTTGGGTGAATGTAGGGGATTAGCCACAGGCTAGGCCTTGTGGCCAATCCCCCACCACACCTGGGTGGAGACTGTGCGGTGTGGGTTTACCTGCATGCGAAGGGTTGGATGCAGTGCCTGGCCCCAACTGCACATGACTGAAGGTTCTGGGCAGCATGGGGTTGGCTGCCTTTGGGGGGGGTTAGCAAAAAAAGGGTCTGGATGCAGGCCAGGCCGCAACCCAATACTGTGCATGGCCAAAGGCCGTGCGCAGCGTGGGGTTGGCTGCATGTGGGGGGTTGGCCGAAGGGCAGAAGGCCATGGGCAGCGGGGGATGGATTTACATATGGTAACTAAATATTTCTTTGTTAAAATAAAAACTAGACATCCAATGAAAAAAAACCAAGGGTTAAAGTAACATTATATTTAGGTGAAATGTTCAGTACAATGTAACGTTTTAAACTCTAAAAGCTATTGAAAATCACTAGTTTCCAAATCTTGGTAGCAAGGTGTTATCTGCCTATCTCCATTAGCCACAGTTCATGTGTCTCTTGGTCCAGATCCCAGGTTCTAAAATTCCCTGAAGTGATATGATCGAGAATATTCTTCTTTTCCACCTTATCATCTAGTCCTTGTAAGAAATTGGGTTACTGGTTAGGGGAGGAGACCCTACTTAAGCAGCAACCACAATTCTTGTCAGGGTGAGGCACAAGCAAACCTGTGCTCAACCCTCTGGTAGCTTGGCACAGAGCAGTCAGGCTTAACTTAGAGGCAATGTAATACAGCACTTCAAACAGTAATTAAGTGAAAGCACAACAGAAGAAATATGCCACATTAATGTAGAAAATTAAATGTAATAAATAAAAATAGACCAAAATGACAAAAAACAATCAGTAGAACGGGAGATATGCAATTATCTTTTATTTTACTGAAAATAGCACCAAAAAGCCCAAACCACCAATCACGGCCATCTAATCGTGAGAGACCTGGAGAAAGTCACAAGTTCAGGCTGACTGCGATGGAGCGCGGGTTGTATACAGGGAGCAGGTTAGTTCTGCTTTAAAGTTACCTTCTCAGGAAGTGTATAGAGTCCTTTTCGCGGTGGAGAGGGCCGAGAGGAACAAAGAAGCATTGCGGATGGTTGTCAATGTAGCATGCAGAGCAAGTCTGGCGTCACAGACGGTTGTCGCTGTATCGCAAAGATGCTGTTGTCACGAGTGGGTGGGCTACAGATTCACGTGGCGCTCTCTATGAGCGGTCAATGCTGTAGCCTGAAGAGTTTGGTTGACAGAACTTCGTATTGGTGGGCTGTGTGAGTGAAAAGGTTTTGGAACCAACCTATGACACAAAGATTCCTGCCTCCCCGTCATGGATCCAGAATAACTACAGGGGTAGTGCAGGTATGCAGCCCTTTGTCTTGAAGCAGGACACTGTCTATTCCATTGTAAGTAGGGTTTTTGCCACTTCTGCCCTCCCATTCTGCCAGTGATTAACCATCCAGGCACACCTAAGCCCTCTATTGTGTGTGGCTGTCTAAGAGGAATACACAAAGCCCAACTGTCAGCTACACTCCGCCTGTGACCTAGTGACAGGCTTCAGGCACTAAACAACTAGGGAAGAAAAATGCCCACTTTCTAAAAGTGCTGCAACCAACAAATGATGGACGGAATGCTGAATGAATCAAACATTCACCCCCAGTCAAGAGATCTGGGTTAAATCCATTGTTCTTTTGCTCAATACGCCGCCCCAGTCATATGCAAATCAGTCTTGACCGTGTTCCTCATGGGAAACGTCCAGCCCGAACTACCGGTCCTCCCTGGACCGAAAACATCCTGGGACCGGTTTTGAGGTAACCCCCCTAATCAGCCAGATTAGCTTGAATCCAGTGGCATTGCGAGCAAGGGACTCACGTCTGGGCATACCCATTCCACTTAGGGCAAACAGTGCTGCAGTAAACAAATGATGGACAGAAAGTTCTCATGAGGAACAGGCTGGGTCCAAACTGAGGTGGCGTAGTGATCAAAAGAACAGTGGATTTAACCAAGATCTTTTGACTGGGGATGAATGTTTGATTCATTCAGCATTCCGTCCATCATTTGTTGCCACAGCAACTTTCTAAAAGTGGCATTTTCAAAATTGTAATTTAGAGCCAGACTTTACCATAAGAGAGAACTTTTCATTACAATCCCAAAGATACCAAACATGAACTAGTCACCTATTCCCATTTGAAAGTAACAGCTTATTAAATGTAATAGAGTAACACTAGTGTTATCCTATAGGAGAGATGAGCCTTGCAGTAGCAAATAACAAATGTAAGTGGTTTTTTTTTTAACACCTGGACATCTAAAACTTAAAAGCAAGTCTTACGTTTTTAATCCCAAGTTATTTTTATTGAGATTTAAAAAAACAAGCATTACAGATACAGTACAAGTGGATGAAATAGAGACATCGCATGGTGGGGTGTGATGAGTGACAATGGTTACTTAATGAATTCTAAAAGGAGATATGGTATCAAGGAAGTATAAAGTCATCACAAATTATGGCATCTTTGGAGAATTGTGTAGAGAACAACGAGAGAGCTAGGGAAGCGTGGGGTGCGTCCGTATCCCCTGTATATATGTCAGTTTTTTTCAATGTTGGACGAACCCAAAGATGTTTGATACGATCACTGTCAGACAGTGCTAGGGAACCCACTAGGTACAATACAAACAGTAAATCTAATAGTAGTGCAAACTATTTGTTTTACTGTTTGTACTGTCTTGTTTGCAACCACTTGGTTTATAGAGTTAACAGGGAGACCGGCGTCTTCCTAGCATCTTATAGTGATTTGCCCTCGACAAACCCTACGCTTAGCAGCATGCTACACTAGCACAGTGTGTGTGTTGCCACCGGTACGATCATCCGAAAGTGTTTGTTCCATCACAGCACGTAAGATTGCATTTTATAGTTGCTGTTATACTCAGCACCATGTGTCATTGTTATACATGTTCTTGTGCTGTCTTCTTCCTCCCACAGGTCTTTTTCCGCTGCGGTGTCCGCAAGTTCGCAGACACCTGGTCCACACACCTTAGCGAGTGTGTAGGTAATCAACCTTTTTAATTTTTTCACCCATCACGTCGCACCTTTCACTTTGCCACTCACTCCACTCACTGGTCCTGACGAAAGCTCCATACATCTCCATGAGGGCTGAAACATGTAGACCTACAACACTAAACTATTAGAAAATAATTTCTTTCGTAGTTGCATCACATATCTTGTTTTTAGTATATCCTGAGCCGCCAGCAATAGACTTCCTACGGCAAGGACTCTCAGAGATATTTTTAAACCTTCACGACATCACACTCTTGCACCACACCAGCTCCGCTGTAGTCAGGCGTTGTAGCACAACCGGGGGGAATTCGGCCACCCGGTTGGGACCACAATGATGAAGCATGACACCAACTAGGTTGGTGTGTGAGGGGTCTTTTAACTTACCTAGTGGGTTCCCAAGCACTGTCTGACAGTGATCTTACAAGAATTGCCATGTTGTCCTTGGTACCAGAGGTAATTTCCAAAGAGTTTTAATAGGCATATTGTGTTCTGAAATAACTCAACGTAGTACTGTCATGGGAGGGGAGAGAGAAAAGAGAGGAGATAAGCAGATATAGTGAGATGGAGGGTTGTAGAAAGAAGACATAGTACAGGAGGGAGGGTAGTGAGTGGGGGGGTGAAAGGGGGGATTGAGGAGGTGGTGTTGGGGAGTGTAAATGGTGAGGGAGAGAAGGGGAAAGGGGGGAAATCCTGGGTGGCATCTGTGATGGTGTTGGAGATGTACGAGTCTAGTTTCAACCAGATTTTCTGCGAGGGATGTCTCACATGTCCTACTTTTTAAATGCATTGTACCCTACCCTGTGGGCTGTCCAGGGCCTACCCTAGGGGTGACATATACATTAAAAAGGGAGGTGTGGGACTGGAAATATGTTTATGTTAACAGTTTGAAATGGAAGTTTAAAACTGCACACATGCTGCAATGACAGGCCTGCGACATGTTTAAAGGTTCAAACTTAAGTGGGTGGCACAATCAGTGCAGCAGGTCCACTAGTAGCATTTAGTTTACAGGCCCTAGGCACAGGTAGTGCCACTTTACTAGGGATCAACAATTAGATTAAATATGGCAATTGGATGTATGCCAATTCTACCATGTTTTAAGAAGAGAGCACAAGCACTTTAGCACTGGTTAGTAGTAGTAAAGTGTGGAGAGTTCTAAAGCCAGCAAAAATAAAGCCAGCAAACAGGAGAATTGAAGGCAAAAAGTTAGGCGAGAGCCACACCAAGAGTGCCACATCTAACAGTCCTCTGTACCTGATGTGGATATTTCTGTAAATCAAAGTGAATGGAGAGGAGCGATTTGGTAGCAGGAGGATGTGGTGTAGTAATAACCATAGAGAAAGATGTAACCTGGAATGAATGTGGGGGTATATTGTGATTCTTTTATTGTGGATTGTGTTAGTTGTTGAGTAGTGTTCTTTAATAAGTGGTGAGATATGTTGCAATGTGTTGTGTTGATTGATTGTTGTTGTATAGCATAGGGTGATAGGGTGTGGTGTGACATGTATGAATTGTTCTGTGTGTGAGGATGGTAGAGTAATAAGGTGCTCAGGTGTGTGTGAGGCATGGTGCTAGGCATGATCATATTTTCTGTGGTGTGTGATGGTTATTTACTGGTGCGAGGAAAGACAGATTAATGAGGGGTGAAATGATTTTCAGCATGATCCTGGTGTGGTCTGGTATGACTTGCGTGAACTGGTGTGTGATATTGAATGATGTGGAATTTCATTGCATGTGATTCAGTATAGTATTTTGCGTTGTGGTTTGATGTAGGTCCATCTGTTGTGTTCTGTAGAGAGTTGTGCTATAATGGACTGCGAATTGTAATGTGCTGTTGGATGAGGTGTGGTGTGGACTGATGTAAAGGAAAATGCTACTTACCAGTATGCATCTGTTCTTGGCATGTAGAGCTACAGAGATTCACACTCTGTGCATAGATCGCCATCTGGTGTTGGGCTCGGATGCTTGCACCTTGTTGTTGTCTTGGAAGAAGTCTTTTGTAGTCACGAGATAGGTGACTCCTCCCTAGGACGATAGTGCGCATGGGCATCGACTACATCCTCAGATTGTTTTTCGCCATGATGGGAAATGATGGAGTTTGTAAGAAACAGAAAAGATGCCCATGTAAATCTATCTAAGTAAGATAATACTGGAAAAGATACAGGTTCTGGGGAGGTGGGTGGGCGTGTGAATCTCTGCAGCTCTACATGCCAAGAACAGATGCATACTGGTAAGTAGCATTTTCCGTTCGAGGCCTATGAGCTGCAGAATTCACACTTTGTGCATAGACTGTACAGCAGTGTCTCCCCTAGCGGTGGTCGCCTGTATCGGTTACAGTAGTTTGAAAAAGTGTCGTAAGAACAGCCTGGCCTACAGAAGCTTGTTGCTTCACTTGCACATCTACACAATAGTGTTTTGTGAAGGTGTGTGTAGTAGACCATGTTGCTGCCTTACAAATGTCTTCTAGGGGAATGTTCCCTAAGAATGCCATGGAAGCCCCTAGTTTGCGAGTTGAATGTGCCCTAGGGGGAATTGTTAATGTACGTTTTGCTTTTTGGTAGCATATTTTAATGTATTTGACTATCCACCTTGCAAATCCAGCTTTGGAGATGGAGTTGCCCTTATGAGGTGGAGAGAAAGCTACAAACAGTTGTTACGTTTTTCTGAAGACTTTAGCCCTGTCTATGTAATAAAGCAAAGCTCTTTTGACGTCAAGCGTGTGAAGAGCTCTTTTCGCTACAGAATCAGGGTTTTGGAAAAATACTGGTAACTCTACTGATTGATTAAGATGAAAAGCAGAGATTACTTTGGGAAAGAATTTGGATTTGTCCTTGATAGCAGGTACTCTAAACAATGACAAATGTCTGTTTTGTAGGTAGGCTGCAAGGGCAGCCAGATGTAGTCTTATAGAGGAGTATGCCAGGTTGCATCTTTGTAGATGCAGCAAATAGCAAATGATGTTTTGAATTGAAGCATCTAGCGGGTCAATTGTGTTGTTATTGCAGTAAATGACAAATCTTTTCCATTTAGCTGCATAGCAAGCTCTTGAGTGGGGCGTCTGGCTTCTTTAATGCTATTCATACATTCAGGTGGAAGGTTGAGGTAACCGAACTCTAGGATTTCAGGAGCCAGATTGCTAGATTCAGTTGTGCTGGATCTGGGCGTCTCATCTCTCCATGGTTCTGCGTGAGCAGCATTGAGGGAGAGACGTAGTTTTTGGTGTGGAACTACTGAGAGTTCGAGTAGTGTTGTGAACCATGTTTGCCGTGCCCATGAGGGAGAAACGAGGATCATCTTGAGAGACTGCTTATTGTGTTTGCGTACTACTAGTGGAATGAGTGGGAGTGGTGGAAAAGCGTACGCAAATCTGCCTGACCAGTTCATCCATATCGCATTGCCCTTGGACAACGGGTGTGGGTACCTTGCGGCGAAGGTTGGGCATTTTGCGTTTGCGTCGAACAGATCTATGTCTGGGTGGCCCCGTATGTGGAAAAAGGGTTGCAGAACTTGGGATAAAGTTCCCATTCGTGTATCTGCAGAGTCTGACAACTCAACAGATCTGCAATCTGATTGTGCACTCCTGGAAGATGTTACACCAGAAGATCTATGTTTTGTGGAATGGCCCATCTCCATATGATTTGCGCAAGTTGAGACAGCTGCAACGAGTGTGTTCCTCCTTGTTTATGTATGTAATACATTGCTGTGATATTGTCGGTACGGACTAGGACAGTTTTGCGGAGGAGATGTACTTGGAATGACTTTAGTGCTAGAAATATTGCTAGTAATTCTAGGTGGTTGATGTGGAGCTGCTTTTGTTCAGTGGTACACTTGCCTTGAATTGTGTGGTTTAGGAAATAGGCTCCCCAGCCTGTGAGTGATGCGTCCTCTGTTAGCACTATCTGTGGAACTGGCTCTAGGAACGGCTGCCCTCTGGAAAGGTTTTGTGTGTTCCACCACTGCAGAGAGCGATGTGTGCAGCTGTCCACCAACACCAGATCTGTAAGTTGACCTTGAGCCTGGTTCCACTGACGTGCTAAGCATTCCTGCAAAGGGCGCATTTGAAGTTTTGCGTGAGGTACAATGAAAATGCAAGAGGCCATCATTCCTATGAGTTGCATAAACACTCGGGCTGGAAGAGAGTGTTGGGGCTGAAATTTGGTGATGAGGTTTTGCATACTGGCTATCCTGGCTGGATTGGGGTATGCTATAGCTTTGGAAGTATCTATTTTGGCTTCTAGATACTGATGTAGGTAGGAGGGTTGAAAGTGTGACTTGGTGTAATTCACTGTGAACCCCAAGCTGTGTAGCAGCTGAATAGTTTGATAAGTGTGGTGAACACATTGGTTGTATGACTTGGCTTTTATCAGCCAGTCATCGAGGTATGGAAATCCATGATTTGCTGCCTTCGCAAGTGCGCTGCTACTACCGCAAGGCACTTTGTGAACACTCTGGGTGCCGTGGTCATCCCAAATGGCAGAACTTTGAACTGATAGTGTTGGCCGTCCACTGTAAACCTTAGATATTTCATGTGAGCAGGGTGTATGGGAAAATGGAAGTAGGTGTCCTTGAGCTCTAGTGTGGCAAGTAAGTCGCCTTGTTGAAGCAGTGGAAGGACTTGTTGAAGAGTGATCATGTGAAAATGATCTGATTGTATGTAAAGATTGAGAGGTCTGAGGTCTAGTATTGGTCTTAGAGTACTGTCTTTTTCGGGGATGAGGAAATACAGGGAGTAAACTCCTGTTCCCTGATGCTGTAAGGGAACTAGTTCTATTGCATGCTTTTGAAGCAGTGAGAGAACTTCCGGTTTCAGGAGCATCAGGTGTTCCGTGGACATGGAACGTTATTTGGGCGGTATGTTGGGGGGAGTTGCAGTAAGTTCCAGGCAGTAACCATACTGGATAATTTGTCTTACCCACTTGTCTGTAGTGATGGAATTCCAGACAGGTAGGAACTGTGAGTCTCCCTCCGACCGGAGTGGAATGGTCTGGAGGGAAGTCACTGTTTATTAGTGGGAGAGGCGCGGGTGTTGTTGTTACCTCGGCCTCTACCTTTGTTGTTATTTCCCCTGTACCCACCTCTAAAATATCCCTTGTTGGGGATGTTTGTGTGGGGCTTTTATAGGAGGAAGAAGCATGGTCTGTATTGATGTTTTTGCATGCTCCTTTATAAAACGAGCGGCGAAAGGAGCCGCGTGTAGATGGAGACTGTAAAGCTCCCATGGATTTAGCAGTCTCCGTGTCCTTTTTCATTTTTTCTAAAGCTGTATCCACAGCTGGGCCAAAAAGTTGTTTGTGATTGAACGGCTGATTGAGGAGTAGTCTGCACTTCCTGTTTGAACCCAGAAAGTCGCAGCCAGGCATGTCTTCTTAGTAACACACTGGTGTTGATGGATCTAGATGCGGTGTCTGCTGCATCGAGGGCACACTTAATTGATGAATTTGTTATTAATTTGCCCTCCTGGATCAAATCATTAGCTTTGGCTTTGTATTGGTCAGGCAAATGCTGCATTATGGTTTCAAGCTCGTCGTAATGAGCCCTATCGTACCTGTCAAGTAATGCCTGCGCATTAGCTATCCCCCAGTGATTAGCTGCCTGGGCGGCAACTCGTTTGCCCGAAGCGTCTAGTAATTTAAAGTCATTGTCTGGAGGTGGAGCATCACCGGAGGTCTGAGAGTTGGCACACTTTCTAGCATTGGTCACTACCAGGGAGTCTAAGGGAAGTTAACCCTTAATGTAGGTGGGATCATTAGGGGCGGGTTTATATTTTTTAACAATCCGAGGATTGAGAATTCTAGCCCTTACAGGGTCTTTAAATATCTCTGGGGCATGCATGTTTAATGACGCCTTTTAACATGGGTAAAGTTTGTACTGTCTTTTGTGACTGTGCAAAAGTGTCTATTAGGAAGTCTTCTCCTCTGTGGGGTCCGAATGCATTTGAACACCATGGTACTGGGTGGCCCTATCAATGAGCTGACTAAAGCCAATATTGTCATCTGGGGGAGATGGCTTTGTTGGGTATGCATCAGGATAAGGAAGGTCTGGAGGATCTACTGGGTCATCATAGTCATCCCATGTGTCAGGGTCAGTAAAAGGGTCATTGTTGCCTCCCCCAACCCCTAAATCATCATCATCCTGTGGTGGTGGTGAATAAGGGGGAAGTAGGGGAGATTGTGGAAGAGAGGAAGGTTTAGTAGGAAGAACAGGAGAAGAGGGTCATAAAGGTGAAGTTGCACAGTCTCTTTTCTGCACAGGCACCTCAGGGACGTGTGGGGTCTCCAATTTCCTCTTCTTGTGTGGAACACTGACAATATGGCCTGTCTTGGGGTCCACTTGGAGACTTTTTTGTTTCGGATCGATGGGATCTGGCAGAAAAAGTTCTTCCTCTCCGATAGTCACTTTCGGCGCCGTTTTTTCCGGTTCCGAGCGGGATTTAGATTTCTGCTCTGGAACCTTTGAAGGGGGTTTTGGATCCTTCGGCTTCGGTGTCGAGTCAGAAATCTTTTTCGGTTCCGAGTGTTTTGGTTTCGGATCTGAGGCCTTTTGTTCTTTCGGTACCGAGGCCTTTTTGGAGACTGCGGGAGTAGGATGTGCTCCCGACTTCGGTGCCGATGGGGTCTGTGGGGCAATGACATGCGGCTTGCTCGGTCCAGAGCCGCCGGAAGGCTTTTCCTTTGTCTTCGGAGCCGGGCCTGGGGCTTCAGAAGCTTTGTTTCGGTCGCGACTGGGGCCTGCAGGCGAAGTCTTGACCAGCACTTTTTTTTTCCGGGTGGGGTCGGGCAGTGGCAGTTGTACTCACTCGTTGACCTGGAGTGATGTGGTCGTCAGAGTCGTCTGCCTCGGAAACGATGTCGAGATCCTCCAAATCCTCTGGCTCCGGAACATCGGGGCCTTCATCGAAGATGTCTTCTGGCACCGGTGCAGCCTGTTGCGCCATAACGTGTCGTCGGGCCCGGCGATCACGAATAGTCTTCTTGGACCGGAAGGAGGCGCAGGCTTGGCAAGTTTTCTCCTCGTGCTCAAGACAGAGGTTGCAGACCTTGTGTTGGTCGCCGTGTGGGAATTTAGCTCCACACTGGGGGCATTTTTTGAATGGAATCCTTTCAATTAGCCGTAGGCCCGAAAGGCGTCGATAGGCCCAGCGGCCCACATCGACGACCAGAATTGAGTATTTGAGCTAGCATGTCGAAAGACACGCGAACGAAAACAATACCGTCAAGTTTGCGATGGTTTGCGCGTCAAAAAGGTTTGGATAACTGTGAGAAAGTGCCATCTTTCTTGCATGGTATGCCCCCACTTTTTGCTGAATTGCTGAATGTACTTTGACTGAGTGTGCCTTGGACTCCTGCCATTCATGTGCCCAGGGCCTATGTTCCTTCCCTAAATAAAAACCAAATTGGCAAACCCAGGCCACATGTCAGCCCCTGGTAAGTGGTACCCTAGGTACCCAGGGCCTTGTGACCAGGGAAGGCCTCTAAGGGCTGCAGCACTCATTGTGCGACCCTTAGAGGCCCTGTACCCTAACACACACACACTGCCCTGGCAGGCTGAGTATCTGGGTACAAGACAAAACAGAGAGACGACATGTGTGCCATGGCCACAACCTACACTGCCCTGGCATACATCAGCCACCCCTCTAGCTGGGTGCCCTTTGCCAGTGGTGTGGGCACAGAGGCAGGAGCCCTGTGCCCCTCCAGTACCCAGGTCCATTCCTGGACCCTGTAAGTGCAGTGCTGCCCTTTAAGAGTACATGGTGCTGGGAGCTTGTCAAACACAAACTCCACAGCACCATAATGGCAGCACTGAAGACCCACAAGTTTGGTATTAAACTGCTCAGCACATTAAATCCACACTGATGCCAGTGTGGGATTTAATGTACCAAGCACCACATAGGGCATCTTAGAGAGGCCCCCTGAAACCTAACCTACAATCCACGTCTGTTCGAACCTGCCTAGGCTGCCACACAGCAGACATGTTGCTGGACCCCTGGGTAGGCGAGCCCCTATTCTCCTGGGTCTGCAACAATGCACATCCTGGGCGAGGTGCTAAATCTCCTCCCCCAAGATGGGCAGGGGGAAACTTCAAAGGCATGCCACCTCTATGAGGTTCCCCAGGCCACTGCAACCCCCCAATCTGGCGGGAAGCTTGGCCGGAAACCCCAAATAAGGACAGGGGTTGTGCCAGCCTGCCAACCCCACCCCTCAGGTGGGGGGAGGCGAGGTGAAGCACATCCCCGGGCTCTCGCCATCTTGAAGATGGGGAGCCCTGCCCAATCAGGATTAGGCTACTGCCCACCTCCCACAGGAGAGAGGCAGTATAGGGGGTGTACCCACCCCAGGACAGGGACCCATTGGTCCCTGCCCTTCACCTACCTGTAAACGCCCCTAACTCTAGTATTTAGGGACACCCTGAACCTTCCTTCCCCAGATTCCAAAATCCGAAGAAGAGCTAGAAGAAAGAAGACCTGCCCTGCAGCTGCTAAGAAGAGGAAGACACCAACTGCTTTGGCCCCAGCCCTACCAGCCTGTCGATCCTCGAACCTGCTCCTGCTCCAACCCGGCATCTCTTGTGGCCAGCAACCTCACAAACCCCGGAGGACCTGGCTACCTTTTGACTCTAAACCCCTGGGACTCCCATGAGTAGAGGCTCTACTCAAAATCTACTTCTAATCCCTGGCAGCAGCCTGGAACCGCGAACCCAGCACACTCTGCACCAGCCAAGCCTGGCCTGGCCTGTGCCGGAGTGAACAAAGACCACGAGGACGACCCCACAGCAACTGTGACCCCCGAGTCCGGCACCCAAGGAACTCCCTCGACACTCCTGAAGAAGCCTGCAGCCTCAGGATAAGGTGCCCCCCCAACCGCGATCAACAGAGGGTAAGATTTTCCGACACCAAAAGGCACCCCTGCACCTGGCGCCCCGCGGCCCCCTGTGCCCAATCCCGGGGTACCTACCTATCCTCCAACTACCCAACTTACCTCTCGAAGTGGTGGTGGCACCTGAAGAATCTTCATCCCGAGCCTGCAGTCTTTTTCTAAACCAGAGATTTCCCATTGAAATCAATTGAGCGCCCGAAGGCTCAAAAGCACCCTGCACCCCGAGTGGCCCTGGCAGTGCAACCTCTACACCAGAGGTCTTCAAACTTTTGGATGCCGAGACCCCCCCCTGTCAACATTTTGAGACATAAGGACCCCTTCCTGACAAAAAATTCTAAACCTGTAGCCAGGGCTACTGGAATTATGAGGCAGGTGAGGACCAAATTACGCGACAGGTTTGACTAAATTGTGTGGGAAGAAAATGTAAATGAGGTTATGTGATGCCGCGTATTTTGGGATAGCATTGCTTCATTATTATGAAATTTTTTACACACAGTAACACTAAGGAAAGATTTCACCCAATCAGTACCCGTTTATAACCGAAATACTGCAATTATCATCAGAAACATTTCTAGTCAACCTTTGTGAAGGGCCTTCCACTCTGCAGGAATACGTGCTGCCACATTAGAAGCTCACCTGGCCGGGAGAAGCAGGGGTCCCTTAAAACCCTGGCGGTTTTGTGCAGAGTTAAGCAGTTTACCCATGCAGCTTTCCTCTCACCCCCTCCCTTCCATCCCTCTCTCCTCTCCTAACCACGGATCCCCCTCTCACTTTGCAGGCCATTTTCTTTCGCCCCTTTTTACAATTTCTGAACTCTCCCCATTCAACCTCTCACTTCACATTTAATCACCTCTTGCGATTCTGTCTTTTCACTGCCCTCATCTCTAACAGTCTTTTGCATTCATCTCATTTCCTCTTTGGCCCTGTAACCTCCCATGCCCCCCAGCACTACTCATTCACCTCGTCTCTCCATTCAAATTTTTGTCTATTTGTATCTTACACCTCTCCAGTCCCCCCATTCATCTTTCACATCTCCCCTTTGTTCTAACAGAAGCCCTCACCTTTGGCTCACACTCACTTCTTGCGTGTCCACACTTCTCTTTGGCAATTCACATTTCTCCTCATCCCTGACCTCTTCAATCAAATTCTCTCACTCCCTTGCTGTCCTCTCTCATCCTCTCATCTCTCCTCACCAAGCATACGGGTCAAACCCGTATGCTCCTCTCGGCATGTGCCACTCTGCTTATTGTTCCCTAATTCAAGAAGGCATGAGTTGTCTGTCTCGCTGTTTTGATGCAGGCCGCTCAGTTATGGAACGTGCACCCTCCTTTACTTCGCTCCACCAAGAATCTATTATCCTTTAGGAAGATATAAAAACCTTTCTCTATGCTCTGTAGGTCACCCCATTTGGCTAGTTCTCCTTCCCCTTCTGTGTGTTTCTCATTTGCCTTCAGGCAGCAGATGGTTATTAGCCCCAGGACATCTTTTGGTAACAGTAGAGCTCTACAAATGTAAATAATAGGCAGAAGCAGGAG
This sequence comes from Triturus cristatus, assembly GCF_964204655.1. NCBI lineage: Eukaryota > Metazoa > Chordata > Amphibia > Caudata > Salamandridae > Triturus > Triturus cristatus. The sequence goes on from NC_140594.1 coordinate 889,179,615, forward strand.
ATTCACTAGACCAGAACTTCGGAGGGGGGTGCTAACACTCCCAGCCAGGGCTGGTTCTAACACTGGTCGCACACCGTGCAACAGTGTTTTTAGATGCCCCACCCCCGTTTCCTCCTTCTCCATGAATTCCTTCACTGCCACTCACCAACAATGCACCACATCTCTCTATAGCACCTTTCTGACAAACAATTCATTTTTTATAGCGCTACTCAGTTTACTCACACTCATTTCTGTGATCTGCATGGTACATGTTCAATGTAGCAGGCACATTAACCCTCTGCACTGTGTGGGTGACAAGAGTGCCCATGTGAGTGCACGGTGAGCGATGCAACAGTGTGAGAGTAGGGCAAGAGGAGTGACTGCAGGGTGAGTGAGGTGGCGTATGAATTTACGTGTGGATGCAAGTTCAGAATGAGATGAATGAATGTATGATTACTGATGGGCTTGTTTGATTGAGTTGCATATTGAGCAGTGAGGGGGACAGGTGAGTGAAGAGTCACATGAGTGCAGGGTGAGTAGTGTGCTCGTGTGACTGCAGGGTGAGCTATACGGTTAACAGCGCAAGTGCATTGTGAGTGCAGAGTGATCACTGAGTGCAGGGTGAGCGGGTGAATGGTGTGAGTGCATGGTGATCAGTGTGAGTGCATTGTGATCAGTGTGAGTGCATTGTGATCGCTGTGAGTGCAGGGTGAGAGTGAAAGTGAAGGGCGAGAATGAGGAATGAGTTGTCTGAATGCGGGTGCATTCCCAGACCCATGAAGTAACTCAGCATGTTATTGACAGCGGGGTATAGTTTAAGATCTAAGTTAAACTATTGCGGCATTAATCGGGGATCTAGGGTGAAGAAAATAAATAATGTGCTGATCCTGCAACAAACTTACAGTCCTATGGTTAGGGTTGCCAGCAGATTATTTGGATGGCCAAGTCAGTACAAAAATAAGCAGTCACCTAAAGCTGTATTTTCAGCACTTATCTGTGCATACTTCGAACAGCAAATATAAATAGAAAGCACTTTTAATTGTGTTCTAGGGCTGCCTCAATGATCCTGATAATTAAAGAGAACAAAGACAGAAAAGTCACATAACGAATGCATACATACTTTTTTATTTATAAGTCTATTTAGTGTCAAGAGGAGATCTTTGCAGGCTCTTTAAACAAAACACGGCTGGCATTTTTCTTTTGGCAACCCTACTTTATATTCCTTTTCATTAAAAGTATTCTTACACTACAGCAGTAAATGTAAAATACCAATGTATGGAATAGGCGGAGTGGGGACCCAGGGGGTACTGGAACCCAGAAAAAAATTAAGCCTCTGTAACTAGTTTACAAAGGCATGTAAATATGCAAATGGTCTTTGAAGACCTGTGAAAAACTTGGTGGCTGGAGATAAGACTCCAGACACTGCCCAGCAGCTCGGGTTGCACTGCAGCACCTGGGCTCAGACACAGGACGGGGTAAGAGGGGGGCTGAAGCCCTTGGGCAGAAGTGTGACTGGGAAGGCGCAACCCCCTTAGCATCGCTCCACGGCCCCCCAGGGGGTCGCGCCCCACAGTTTGAAGACCCCTGCTCTACACCCATCTACTTCCCCACTTGCCCTGAGTAAGTGACCAGGAGCCCAGCTCCCACAGCCGCGTGGCCTGCTAGTCAGCAGCCACCAACCAAGGCCCCCCTACCTTTCATAGGATAACATTTGGCCTAACTCTCTCTGCACCCGGCCGCCCTTGTGCTGTTGAGGGTGAACCAACTGTACCTAACTGACCCTGGGAGACCCCTGAGTCTATGTCCAGAACTTTAACTCTGTCAGTCGAGTACTTACCTTTAAACCGATAACTCAATTTTCTCCATAGGGTAACATTGACTGGCTTTTCCTGAAATTTCTTCCGTGTGGACTTTTCAAAACTTAAAATATTCACCAAAAATCAGCCGAGTAACGAAAACGGAAATACTCACCTGCTCTTAGGTGAGCTCCCAGTGCTGGATCTTGGTGCCCAGCACTGACTCTGAAAAAATACTTACAACTGTACTTACCAGTAACCCGATTTTCTTCCATAGGAAATCATTGACTGTTTGTGTGTGCAATTTCTTTTAAGTGTCAATTTCTGCAATCTTTAAATATTCTTTAAAAATCGTATAATATCTGAAAACGTAATTACTTACCTGTTTTGGATAAAGGTCCCAGTACTGAGTCTAGGCACCCAGTACTGGATTACAAAAGTAACGAGAACCTACTATACCTGCAACTTGAATTTTCTGCCATAGGGAATCATTGACTGTTTTCTATGAAATATTTTCTGTCAACTTTTAAAAATAGCAAAATATTGTCTAAAAAGCATCACAGTAATTAAGTCGACTTTTATCACTTGATTCCAAGGACTGACCCAGGACTGAATCTAGGATCCAGGTTGGAATTCCAAAAGTAATCCCAAAAGTAATCTGTGGCAAATAACTTGAAACTTCCATTGAACTCAATGCATTATTGTGTTTTGAATTGTGTTGCCTATTGCAACAACTTGTAACTGTCTACAAAAGTCAATTGCATATTGCATAAGTATTTATATAAAGCATCTCATTCTGAGAGAGTATATTTTAATGCCTATTGTTGGTTCTAAAATAAAACAAGCATATATTTTTGATATATAAACCATTGGCCTAGAGTTCAGTTATTGAGTGTGTGAGACCATTTGCTGGCTGAGTGTGTGCAACAAATGCTTTACACTGTCCTCTGATACTGCCTTACTGCTCGGCCAAGCTACCACTTTAGAGAGTAAGGTTATATCTAACTTTAGCCTCTGCCAAACCTCTGGGGACTGTGGACTCTGTACACCCTGTACCTATTTGGGAACAGTATATACAGAGCCAGTTTCTCACAATAACACAGTACCGAACTGAAGCGCTGAAGTTACATCCGAACCCGATGGCGGAAAAAAAACAATCTGAGGATGGAGTCGATACCCATGCGCACTTTCGTCCAAGGAAGGAGTCACCTATCTCGTGACTACAAAAGACTTCTTCCAAGACAACAACAAGGTGCAAGCATCCGAGCCAAACACCAGATGGCGATCTATGCACAAAGTGTGAATTCTGCAGCTCACATGCCTCGAACAGTTACTTACCTTCGGTAATGCTATATCTGGTAGACACACAGTCTACCCGCACATTCCTTAATTTGGAATTATCTCCAGGCGCCAGTCTGGATCTGGAAAATTTTCAGCATTACCTCCGCTCCGTGATGACGTGACGTCAGTGAAGCCATATACGTCACCTCTGGCGCACGGATGCCCGTTCTTCTGAGAAACCTTTTGCGCCAGAACAGAGAGCCACTATAAAAACTGGTTGTGGAAACAGTGTGCTAAAAAAGATTTTCAAAAATTCAAACATTAATGAACAAGTTACTTACCTTTGGTAGAGATTCTATCTAGCTGCAGATTCCTTACCTTTGAATTTCCCAGGTGTCAGGCTGGATACGGAAACTTTTGCTGAGTAATACCCCTTGCAAGCGACGTCTGGTGGCTCCATTCGGGTCAGCGTGACGTCATTGGCAGCGTCGGTTATGACGTTGGGGTGCCTATATAGGTGCCACCCAGGCGTGTAGACGTCAGTACTTCTCGTATTTTCCACGGCAGAAGCGCAGAGCCACGAAGTAACTGGTGTAGTTGTGTGCAAAACTAGGTCCCTGAAAGCGGGAACTCTAGTCCTACTACATCAGTCCGCAAAACGGGGGGCATGGGTGGGGCTGTAAGGAATCTGCAGCTAGAGTCTCTACCAGATAATGAGTTACCGAAGGTAAGTAACTTGTTCATCTGATAGAGACTTCTAGCTGCAGATTCCTTACCTTTGAATCAGATACCCGAGCCATACCATCCCGGCAGTGGGTTGTGGACTCAATAGTCTAAACTAAGAAGTCTTGCAGGACTGAACGGGCAAAGTGCTCGTCCCTGCGCAATTGACCTTCAAGGCAATAATGTTTTGCAAACAAATGCAATGATGCCCACGTTGCTGCCTGACAGATGTCTTGGACACCCGGGCCAAGGCCGTAGTCGCAGCCTTTCCCCTGGTGGAGTGGGCCCTTAATCTGTCAGGGGCGGCTGCCTCTTCGCCAAGGCGTAACAGATTTGAATGCAGAGAACGACCCAGCGAGAAATGGTCCTTTTCTGCACTGCCATTCCCTTCTTTGCTCACACATACCCCACAAAAATGACAACGCTCTTTTTGGGTCCAGTCAGTGGAGACGCTCCTCTTTCTTAGAGGGATGTGGGGGTGCAAAGAAGGTGGGCAAAGTGATGGACTGACCCAGATGGAAAGGGGTCACTTCCTTTGGTAAGAATGATGCCCTGATGCGAAGCACCACCGTGTCCTTTTACAGGAGCTATAATCGCCACCAAGAAGGCTGTTTTGATGGTCAACAGCCAGAGGGGACAATTGTTCAAAGGCTTGAAAGGAGCACACATCAGGCAGTGAGGACCAAATTGAGGTACCACTGTGGCATAACAAAGGGCGCAGGTGGAAATAAATGGCCCAGCCCTTTCAGAACTCTATTTACAATAGGAGATTTAAAGAGAGAAGGCTGGTCTGGCAGCCACAAAACAGCAGACCGAGCAGAGAGGTAACCCTGGAGAGTTCCCAAAGCAGAGCCTTGCTGGACAAGAGTCATAATGAATAAAAGGACAGTAGAAAGAGAGGCAGAAAGAGGATCAATGGACCTTTCTGTACAGTAGAATACAAATTTCTGCCAATGGCAGGCGTATACCGTCTTAGTGGAGGGCCGCCTGGCCGCCAGAATAACATTACAGACTTCGGGAGGAAGGTCAAAAGCTATTAACTGTTGCCGCTCAATCTCCACGCAGGGAGGCGCAAAGTTGACAGGTTCGGGTGGAGAACCCTCCCCTGCTGCTGCAACAGAAAATCCTCCCGAAGGGGCAGCCTGACCGGAGGACCGACACTCATGCTCAGAAGCTCTGGATACTCTCCTTGCCCAGTCCGGTGCCAGAAGAATGACTTGGGCCCGATCGCTCCTGATCTTCTTCAGAACCCTGGGCAGGAGTGGTATGGGCGGAAAGGCGTACAACAGGCCTGAGCTCCACTTGCGACGAAACGCGTCGCTGAGCGATAGATGCCTTGGAAACTCTAGTGCGCAGTACTGCTGACATTGCGAGTTCTCTTTGGAAGCAGACAAATCTAACCAAGGTTCTCCCCACTACTGAAAGAGACCTTGCGCCACCTCCGACTGGAGACACCATTCGTGATCCTGAAGGCATCGACAGCAGAGATCGTCGTTCAGAGAACCAGGCAGGTGTTGAACCACCAGGAATATGCTCTGCTGTTCCAGCCATGTCCAGAGACGCAGGGCCTCTCAACAAAGGGTCCACGACCCCACCCGCCCCACGTGTTGCAGTACCGCATGGCGGTGGTGTTGTCTGTGAACACCTGCACCAGCTTCCCCTTGACAGAGGGAAAAAAATGCTTTTAATGCCAGCCGAATCGCTTGGAGCTCCAACAAGTTTATGTGGAGCCCCGTCTCCGCCAGACACCAGTGTCCCCTGATCTCCACCTCTGCCATGTGGCCGCCCCATCCCAGAAGTGATGCATCCATCACGACTGTGAAATCTGGTTGGGGAAGGGAGAGAGGTTTGCCGCTAACCCAATCGCGGTTCTTTAACCCCCACTGCAGATCCTTTGCAGTTCCTTCCGAGATCTGAACCATGTCGGTGAGATTTCCCCGATGCTGTGCCCATTGGAACTTTAATTCCCATTGCAGAGCCTGCATACGCCACCTGGCATGTCTTAGAGTCTCAGAGTCAACCTCACCGAAATCTAGGATAGAGGCTGAAATATCGGAATCATAACCTGAATATCTTGGACTCGCTGCTCGGGAGGATGAGCCCGAAACTGCACTGTGTCCAGAACATCTCCGATGAAAGGGAGCATCTGAGAAAGTCAGGTGTGAGTTTGGCACGTTTTTAGAGAATCCCAGCAAGGTTCGCCGTAGTCTGAAAGTGGGAGACTACTGTCTGAGGCGAGGACGCCTTCAACAGCCAGTCGTCGATGTAGGGGTAGACTGATACCCTTAACCTGAGCAGATGAGCTGCACCCACCGCCATCACCTTGGGGAACACCCAAGGGACACTGGTAAGACCGAAGGGGAGCACAGCAAACTAAAAGTTCTCGCGGCCTGCCATGAACTGCAGGCAACGCCTGTGGCCTGGCAGGATTGTAATGTGAAAATACACATCCTGCAGGTTCAACACTACCATACAGTCTCCTTGGTCTAGGGCAGCCAAGACCTGAGCCAAAGTGAGCATTTTGAATTTTTCCTTTTTGAGGAAGAGATTGACGGACCAAAGATCCAAAATGGGCCGTAGCCCCTTGTTGTTCTTCAGAATCAGAATGTGGCAGGAATAACCGCTACTGCCTACTTCTGAAATTGGGACCCTCTTTTGCCCCTGGATCCAGCGCCGGAGGTGTCACGAGGTCGACCGGAGCCGATCCAGATCTAGGCCTGGATACTTGGGGGCCCTGCGGCATCAAAGCTGCTGACATCGAAGGCCTAGAGCCCCCAACGGAGTCCACAGGGTCCGAGGGTGCGCCGGCAGAGTCAGGCTGCCCGAAGATGGAATGCAAGGTTTTGTAGAAGTTGCGAACCTGGGCAGGGGTCGCTCTGGCTCTCAGAAAAGGAGGGAGAGCCGGAGTTGACCCAACACGCTCCGCGGGCGGAGCCGGACTACCTTCCACTTATCACGTCGGCCGACAGACGGGGAGAACGCGAAGAGCGACAATGCTTCTTCGCCTTCTTCTTGTGCTTCGACTTACACGAAGACTTCGATGATGAATGGTGGTGGTGGCTCCGCGACCTCCCTTTCGACCGGGACCTCGGACGGCACGGAGCAGACTGCCGGTCCTCGAGAAGCTTTTAGGACCGCTCCCGCAAAGATTTCGGGTTCATGGCCCGGCAGTCGAAGCACGACTTTAGGTCGTAGTCACGCTCCAGGCATCAAAGGCACACAAAGTGCGGGTTTGTGACCTACATCAATTTGCGACAGGAGTCGCAAGCCTTGAAGCCGGTCTGAGGTGACATCCCTCCGTGCACCAAGAGTCGATCGACTCAAAAAAGGTGTCGACATAGTTCTAAAAAAAACAGAGTACAAAAGTGACTCGAGGTACCGCTCTCTCCAGATCTGTGCTGGCTGACGCGGAAAAAGAAAAAACTGACGTCAGCAGGCGAGGATGGTGTCTAAGTAAATACCGCAACATAATTCCGGTGACCACGACGCCAACAACTAATGCGGAGTTGACCGACGCCACCAATCGACACGCAGAGGTACTGCTAAGGAAAAAATTCTCCGGATCCAGTCTGATGCCTGGGGGGGGATTCTAAGGTGAGGAATCCATACCTAATTGTCTCTTTCAGATACATTTACACACACCAATGGGGTTTCTTAACCAGTGTAACAGAACAACAGAAAGGGTATTACAAGAGGAAGAGAACGGTTATTAGCTCACTACAATAGCCCCTAAAAGAATATGAAATGAAGTCCAAGAAGGACTAAGCTGTATATCAGAGAGGTTGAATAGTAAACAGACTACAAAAGTAGTATACCTGAAGAGCTATACAATAGAAAACCAATACTCCACGTAGAGTAAGCTGTGTACCCAATAAGGGGTATAAACTCTTGAGACTAAGCTCTTCTTTAGAGTTAAATAAAAGAACAAACCAGCTACATAGCTGCCAATACTATCCAGAGATTAAACAAGACATTCTGCGAAAACTCTCATCGTAAGAAAAAAAGTAGTGCCTAACACTGCAACACCTCAGATATACAGCAGAGGCAGGATTAAAATCCTTAACCCATAGAACCACAGCCGAGATATAGAAGAAATAAACAGAAAACCTGATAAGGTCAAGTTAGAAATGGCCAGTAAGGAGGCGTTGTATTGCTGAATCAGCATGGCTGTCAAACAGACTATCAAAAGGTAAATCTTTCAAGCTCTCCCGAACATTATCAGGGAATCTCCACTCACGCAACCAAGCATGTCTACAGAGAACAACCGATTGAGCCATAGGTCTGCCAACAAAATCGGAGGTCCATCGCCGAATTAATAATGCATTTTGCCATCTTCGACCATCATGCACAAGCTGAGAGTTTAACCCTGATCCCTTCAGGAATGGAAGGAAGCAGATGGTTGACAGAGTCCCACAAAGCATATGAAGCCCTTCCTAAGACACAAGATGTGTTTTAACGACCTCAAGGAAGAACTAGTCGACGCAAAGATATTGCGGTCACACATCTCCAGCCACATAGACTCTCTACCTGGTGGAAGCAAAGAAGAAACCTCCAAATTCTGCGAAGCTGTAGCAGTTTGCACGACAATCCCTCTAGCAGTAGGGTGTTGAGAAAGAGAAGCTGAGGCGTCCGGAGGAGGCCATTGGTGATGGGAAATGGCACCATCAACAGAGATACCCAACATCTGCCTCACCCAACTACCCAGGAGAATATCGTACAGAGACTCTACATAAGGTAGTAAAGGTTCAACACCTGTGACACCCTGCTGAAGCAGATCAAATAATGGATCAGATGACAAAGTCACCGAAGGAAGCTGCTATTTTAAAACCTCAGCAGCTCTCTTAATGACCTCGGCAAAAGCTGCACTAGCCTCCGACAACATTCGTGGCGGAGAAAGCCGAACGTAATTAGGTGATGTTGTAGAATACTATCTCCACTGAATGTCGCCAAAGAACCGCCTACCAGAGGCTGACCAAGACCAACAAAGCGGTTGACGTCACCAACGTCTGCTAAGCCGCCATGCAATACTGGAGAAATAGCAACAGAACAAGCTTCATCCTCAGAATTTGAAGGAGAAGCTGCAGGAACTGCTGCGGTTATGAGCGGCGTCTCTGGCGCAGATCCACATTAGGACTGCATTGTATCGACTTGCACCACAAACTGTCTCCGGCGTCGTGTCCACCACCTAATCTGACACCACCTACGTCACAACTGGTGGCCACATTGGCTGTGTACTGACTCCAGGCACAGAGTGGAGGTCCTTGACCAGCACCAAGGGCGAACCCGCCGGCGTGCTTCCAATCAGAGTCCCTTCTACCTCCTTGGGGCCCAAAGGCACACCAAGTGGCGGTACAGACCCAAAGAAAGCCTGCTGAGCATGAAATATGCCTGCATCTGGGTCATAGTCGCCCCGGCTCCAGGATAAGGAGGGAGGCTTGGGGTCGACTCCTGTGCTACATCATACGGTAAGGAACGGGAGGAACCAGCAACCATGTCACGACTTTGTGAGGCTGAAAGCCTCAGTGACCTCAATCCATTCTGATGGGATTTTCGTGATTTGGAATAGTGGCACCCACAGGAACGGTTCCTTGAACGGACTGTGCCGGAATTTGAGAGCGGGAAGGAGACTTATATTGCCTGGACTACGACCAGGAAAGCAACGTCATCAGCAACTTCATTTGCATGTCCCGCAAGGCCTTAGGCTTCAGCCTCTTACAGGCATCGCACTCCTCTGAGTTGTGCTGCTCTCCTAAGCACCACATACAGATGGGATGCGGATCCGTAGCAGACATCTGTCGAGTATAGGTCTCGCATGACTTAAAACCCAAAGGCATAGGTACACTGTTCCTAGATTCAAAGAGGTGTCTAAGTAGGAAAGAAGAAACTGACGTATATGGCTCCACTGTCGTCACAACCGGAGTCATCGCAGAGCCTTTGCAGTGCCCCCCTCTCCCCCCCCCCCCCCCATGGCATGTGGAGGCACTGCTGGAAAATTTCCAGACTGGCCCCTGGAGAGAACTCAAAGTTCAGGAATATGCGGTTAGATGTCTCTATCAGATGTGGTTTGTTACGATTGGGTGAGGTGTATTATTGTGAAATGTGTTGTAAGAAGGGTTATGGTGTGATGTGCATGTGCTCGGTGTTCTAATGTGTTGTTGAATGTTTGTGTCTAGAGCAGGCTCGCATGTACTGTGGAATGTGTTGGTATGTCTGTATAGGGTGTCTACATAGACTACTCGGCATATCGATACTAAAATGTGTGTGTGTTTTTCGGTGTGGGGGGTAAGTCTGACTAACGTGTTGGCTGTTAGTCTTTCCTCTGAGAATGATGCAATCAGCTAATAGTGGAAGCTTTACATTACATATATAAGTAGGTAAAAAAGTGATCTTTGATATGCAAGAAAACAGGTAAACATTGAATATATCATATAAAATGTTCTAGCCATTTCAAATGGAGAAAAGTTAATGAGCTACAAGAAAAATATTTGTGTGGGGTTCAATATTTGTGGGTGGACAAAATGTGATTTGTGAGGGTTAATAAATTTCGACAGCAATTTGTCAGTCATAAATGTGATATACATATAATTCTAGAGAGTAACTTGTTCCCAGAAGATTTTTCACATGTTGGGTCAGAATCAAGAGGGCACCTTTCTCATAGTTCCTCGAAAAGGTATTATTAATAGGATTTGTGCTGTCTGTAATAAATAGCTGCACATGTTCACATCCAGGGAGTTTGTTTCACCAAGGGCACTGGCTGATGAGCAGCTGGGATTTAACAGATGGGCATTTACCTCATGAGCGGAGGACAGCAAACAGACAAGAGATGAAGCACTCCACATTTATTACTGTCAGAGACTTAGTAGGAACGAGAATTTTGGAAAATACCATGTTATTATTTTCATATTTAAATTCTCAATATTCTGTGTTGCTACAATGACCTTCAAAATTGCAATACTTATTTTGCATTTACATATTTATATGGCATTAACTAAAAACCTATAACTATCCTATCAATGTCTTGTGTTGTCAGTTTAGGGGTAAGGAATGAAAGGAAACCATGGAATTAGAACTGTTGTCTATAGCAGGTTTGTTTGTTCTTATCAAAGATCCCTTCCAAGTAAGTTCAAGAGAGGTTCATGGGACACGTAGGTTTTCGTTGGTCAAATGGTAAGTCGGTTTACCTGCACTTCCTGGCAGCCCAAGGGAAATTTACTAAGATTAGCTTGGCAATACAATATGCTGCCCTGAACGGGCACACAACACCTAATACCAATACTAAGTTGCCTGGTTAATAAACAAAAAGTGTTCCTCCCACAGATTAGGTAGAAGTCCCCTGTTCTTCTAAAGGGATTGCTAAATTTAACTATTAAAAGGAACATCCATCCTGCAATAGAATTTTTAGACAATCTCAAGTGCTGTAAAGTTTCTGAAAAAAATAGTGATAAAAGCTAATATGGTGGTCGTTGATGGCCCACTTGGTGTCAAAAGGGTCCTGGTTATAGGAAGAGAAGTAATACTGGTTGTCTCAACCAGATCAACTTATCTGACAAAAATATTTTACTTTTAGGTTGAATCTGATCCAGTAGAAGCAGACACAGGGCATTTTCCCAGATACATATAGGGTAAAGACAAAGGCTAGGTACAAGTTATAAAATCATGTAAAGCATTTCAGGCTATATATTTCCATACATTATTTTTCAAACAATACAATAAGGTGCACTATACTAGACATATACACACGACCGAACAGTCTATACCTTTTTTTGGGATGAAAATATTTTTATTCACGGCTTCTCATTGATGAAGAGAATCTTTTTTTGGAAAAGTTTTGTGTTTTTATAAAGTATATCAAATATATAATTTTGTGTACATTTATTTACATTGATATTCTGTACATAACATGCTAATATATAATCATAGGTCTGTGGAAAACATATACATACTCATATGTCTATAAAGAACAGATACATACATACATAAATTTGACAAAAATTATACATAACACTATAACCGGAAAAAAAATGAGAGAAAAGGTGGGTAAACTATGAAGCAGTTCAAAGGCTGGCGTTAGATGAGAACACTACGTGCGTTTCGGCGGGTATGTCTTCGTCAAGAAAACTCGTCTCAACTTATTCTACAACAAAATAAACAATAAACGTATAAACATATAAGTGCACTACTTGGCCTGAAATGTAAACCTTTATTTATTAAGAGCATATCATGCTTCCGGAGTAGACCATCGGTGCCAATGCTTCTAAAGAAGTGTTGATATATATAGGGATTTTTGTATGATAACCACAAAGTGAACATAGTAGGAAAATAATATTAAAACACACATTGCTAGTCATTCAATGTGGTCAATGCGTACTGCCTTCACCAAAGTTATTAAAGATGAAACCTTATAATCCCAGAATAGTAACCACAAAGTGTTGATCCTACAGAGTGATAAGTGAAAGAAGATGTTAAGAAATATTAAAAGATGATATTTCTAACTAAGTTTACACATGAATAGGAGGGCTTATCTACAGTTTCTGCCTCCTCTCTTAATGCAGCCTAGATAGACTTAGGCACTGGTGATATAAACGCCCTGGTGTCATGAATACCACGTTCACCAGAAGTCAGAGGGATGTATACCTTATATGGATGTAATAAACAGCATTCTTAATATTAAGGACGACAGTCCTTACTTCTCATAGTCGAGGACCAACAGCTAGAACCTTTTTATCTGCAATAGCATGGGTACAAGTAATGCAAATAAAGAGAGAAAAAGATAATTTTGAGTGGCATGTCCTTAACAGTAAATGAACAAGCCGCTTATTTGAAGTATGACTGGGTAGTGAAACTTGAGGAATAATACACTTTTATAGTAGCTCAAAAAGGGGGATACTTCATGTATATCGATATTTATACTAACGTTGCTTCATCAGAGGTTTAAATCTGTGATGACAAATAAATACATCTATTGTCAAGGAGCTGAACAAACTACTAATAATGGACTGTTGGTTATGTCCTTGTTATTAGGGGTGTGTACTTACATGGGATCTGGTCAACAGAGTCCTCTAGCTACAATTAATGTGTTTAAAAAAGCTTATCTACAACGTAAAGGATTAATTACAGGGTAGCTGCAGAATACAAAACCATAAACAGTTTGGGATTTAAGTATTTATTTGACAAACCCCCTATTTATTATATCATTTGGCACATATTGTACTTACTTCAGGGATATATAGGGGTAGTGCTCAGCGTTTTTGGCATTATCCTTGATGGGAAACCAATAGACTCATGGTTCCAGTAAAAAAAAGGTTCAATACGGTAGTATCCTAAAACATGGAAGTAATTTGGTGCCAGGTTATCTATCCAATCCGTTTAGAACGGAAATCTTACGTTCGTAGTCCTGTTTTAACAGCGTTATCATATGTGATTTGATCTCAGATTGTGTTCCTTTTAAAAAAAATATATATATATATATAGGGAAATCACATGCTGGATTCTTGGTAATACACGGCTCGACTCAAAGGAGGGACAAGGCGGGTCTTAATTACTAATAAGGCCAAATACTTATGGGTTTGTAGTCCAGTACTGTGCCTTCCAATTGGCAAATTCTGAATGTTAATAAGGAATCACAGGACAGAATACCTAAGCCACTGTTTGCCTACCGGAAAAATAAAAACTTGAAAGATCTAGTAGTGAGATCACACATGCCCCAAAGAAACCAACCAATGCAGAGAAGTGTTGTGGGGTCCTTGCCTGTTATAGGAAATTTCAAATGTGGTACATGTAAGGTCTGTCCATTAGCATTAAAGAAACAATATAACTAAATGGACAGACCATCTATGCAAAGAACATGACAAATTGCAAAACACAAAATATAATATATCTTTTATTCTGCCCTTGCGGATTAGGGTATATGGGTGAGACAGCACGCTCCCTTAACATACGTTTGACTGAGCATCGCTCAGCCAAACGTACAAGGACATAACCAACAGTCCATTATTATTAGTTTGTTCAGACAGCTCCTTGACAATAGATGTATTCATTTGTGACTGAGAGCAAGACACAGGGGGAGGCAAGATGGCGGCCGCTGTTGTGGCTGTGTGAGCTGACTGTTACCTCCTCCAGATGTAAAACACCTCTCCTCGCCTTCAAACCCGCCTGAACAATATCTCATGATTTGGCGATCGTGGTCCTGGTTCTGGGAGACGCCGCTGCCGTGTCAGCTTGTGCCTTGGAAAGCCCTTAGCGCTGTCTCTGTGTTCGCGCGCAGTGTGTACCTGCCTGAAAAGATGCCGCCGAAAGCCGGGACGAAAGGAGCAAAGAACCGCTGTCTTCCAGGGAAGCCTGTAAGCGGTCAACAACTACAATCTGCTCCGGCTCCTGATGCGAAGTCGAATCCTGAAAACAACAAACGCTGTAAGTACTCCTGCCGGGGAACTAAACAATAACTATTCTAAAACTGTACCCGCCCTGTTTAAAGCCCATGGAGACAAACACAGAGTGACAATTCCTAAACGTAATGAGAAAGGGAACTCCGACACTTCGGCAATAATATCTACTGACATGCCATCTATAATATCTACCGCTGCAGCACCGATCTCACCTCCGTTGACGTCGCAAAATCCTGCAATTCTACCAGCTGATCCACCAGTACCTGAGGTGACTCTGGAACCCCCGAAACATGCCACCGATAAATTGACTGCAGCTGGGGGCATGGGGGCGCCAGAGCCTGCTTACAGTGTTTCCCAAAATGATAATGGTATAAACACTCCAGCACATCAAATCAATTGCATTATGGGTCCTGTAGTCCTTTCAGAATACTGCCTGATTAATTCCATGTCTGCGCTTTCAGCAAGTTTGGGTAAGGACGTATCTCTAGCCCACAAAGATGAGGAGGCAGCTGATAAATTTTACTCCCTCTCAGACTACTCCCACTTCTCCGGCGATGAACATTCAGTCAATGATTCCGTTGCTGATGAAAGTGACTGCAATAGTCTACACTGGGAGGAGGAGAACGATAGAACATTGCTGGGCCAAGGCTTAACCACTGCTCCACACGATTCTAAGGCATCAGCAAAACCATCTAAGGGGGCAACTGGTTCTATGACATGGGATTATTCTTTTTCGCCAATTTTGAACAATGAGATCCCAGTAGAGACTCAATCGGCTGGTAATAACAAGGCTTTGGATCAATTTCAAGATGAAATCACACTTCCTATAATATACCAAACTATCATGGCCCTCAGAGAGGAAACCAGATCCGAGAGCTTAAGAACACAGGGGGCTTACTGCAAACTGCAAAATTCTATTAGAAGAGTTGCCACGTCTTGCTCTGATTTCTCTACCAGAATGGGGGAAGCTGAAACTAGAATTTCTCAACTAGAGGATGAGCTAACTGCCCAAAAGATACTCACAGAAACTATTAAATCTATCAAGGATGATACCGTGTGGAAACTGATGGATATTGAAAATCGCGCTAGACTGAATAATCTCTGCATTCTTGGTATCCCCGAGGGGAAAGAAGGGGGAGATGCCCGACAATTTGTGGTGGAACTCTTTGCCGAAGCATTTCCTGAAATCCAACACTGGACATGGCAAACACAAATCCAAAGGGCTCATCGCTTCCCCTTTAATATTCGTAAGAAAACCGCTGTACTAACTGAACAAAAACCTCACGCGATCCTTATGTCACGTAATAATTTTCTAGCTAGAGAAGCTATATATGATCTTGCTAGACCTGATAAAAAGCGTAAGGCCAAGGGGTGCGATTTTTTTGACCGACCTGACTTGCCAGGCTACCGTAGAGAAAAGATGGCTCTTGTGCCAACTGATACCTGCTTTTCAAGCTAAAGGGGCTCAGGTTTTTCTTCTAAACCCTGCAAAGCTAAAAGTAATCTTTCAAGGGCAAACACACATTTCTTTATCTGAGATTCAAGCTCAAGAATTTCTGTCCTCCATTTAGTTTTGTCAGGGGTACTTATCAATAATAATGTCTTCTCAGTCTTCGCTTAGAGAGGGGGGGGGGGTGGGGGTTACGCTGGTTGGGGCAGAGTCTCGCTTGACATCACCAGGGACTGGATTCCCTATGCCTCGTGAATTGTGGAGAGCGATGGGGGCGGGAGCGACAGGGAGGGCGGGGCACTTTGGTTGGGGGTGAGGGAAGTGGAGCACAAGGCATGTTTAATCTATCTAATTTGTATGTACATCTTTATTTGAATAGAGAACCAACAATTATAATGGTGAATTCAGAAATACTCAAAAACTTTTCTGGTAATTTTGGACTAGGCCAAGCGGATATTCAATCACTTCATATTGAGAATGGCTAGAGACAAACTGTCTATTTGTACTATTAATATCTGTGGGCTTAATGATCATACAAAAAGGAAATTATTTGCCAAAGTAATTAAGCAACTACAAATATAAATACTCTGTGTACAAGAAACACATATTTCTTGGTGTAATCGTAACTGGCTCAGAGATTTGGGCCTTGATCTCTTAGCCTGCACACATCAGGGCAACAACACTCGTGGGATAGCAATTTTAGCGAAACATGGGACTATTGCTTGCAGGCGTAAGAGAGAGGATCAACTAGGACGCTGGGTGATCCTTGTGGTAGATATTAGTGGCTGTCTTTTTACTATTTGTTCTATATATGGCTCTAATTTAGACGACCCAGAGATTTTGAACAATATTAATATTGAACTTGCCACTTGGCCATCCCCTCTGGTTATTTGCGGCGATTTTAATTTTCATTTAGAGCACAACTTTAATCTAACTGGTGGAGTGCCGTATTCTGGCCGCAAGAATAAAACATTTAAGGCTTTACAGGGCCTGGTTAAAGAGTATGATTTAGTGGATATATGGCACCGACATAAACCCAGAGAGCCCGGATATACTTTCTTTTCAGCACCACATAAAAAACTTGTACGGCTAGATTATTTTTTTTGCTCACAACAGTTCGCAGATAAAGTTATCAACCTACATCCGAGACTTATCTCTGATCATAACCCATTAATTATTGAGATTACATTATATGGTCTCCCTAGGAATGTAAATGCATGGACATTTGACAAAAAACTCCTACTGGAAGATGCTTATTGCCAACACATGGCTAAATGGATCTCTGAATTTTTTAATATCAATAACGGTACCGCCCCCGAAACCATTGTATGGGATGCATTTAAAGCCGCTTTACGTGGGGAAACACTTAGCTTTTCATTATATCTCCAGAGGAAGACCAAAGATATGATTAAATCTTGGATTGATAAATTAACAGTAGCAGAGCTAGAGCTTATTAGGAAGATTAGTGCTGGTCAAAATATTGACAAATGTTTACATTTAATTTCGGTTATTAAAACCAAAATACACTCACATTATGCTGAAGAACTCGCTTCTAAATATATACAATATTGATCAGACATTTTCGAACTTGGGGAGCAAACAGAGAAACTCTTGGCTAAACGTATTAAACAAAGAGCTGTGAATAATGGCATTAATAGGATAAAGGATAAGCAGGATCAAGCTGTGGATACCCCGCAAGGAATACTAAAGGTATTTCATAATTTTTATAGTAAACTTTATAAGCCCGAAGAAGAAGCTGCAGTCGATAGTATTTTGGGATTTTTAAATGGAATAACCACGAGTAAAGTAACCGTGGAACAAAACGAGATTCTTAATTCCCCAATTACTTGGGATGAAATTGAGGCCGCGATCTTATCTTTAGCATCTGGCAAATCAGTTGGGTTTGACGGAATCCCCTATATTCGTTTTTCAGGAAATTTCGGCAAACGCTGAAACCTATCTTAATTTCGCTGTTTCAGCTAGCTCAACAGGGACTGACTCCCAAATCTTGGCAAAAGACTACGATCATTGTGTTCAAGAAAAAGGGAAAACCGGAGCTCAATCCAGGCTCTTATAGACCTATCACACTAATCACGGCCGACAGCAAGATATATGCAAAAATAATTGCTTCCAGGCTCTGCACTGTTATAACTCCTTTAGTTTCTCTTAGACAACACGGGTTTATCCCTGGAAGAGATACCACAGATCATATCAAAAGAGCGATTGCCCTTTTTGACTGGGTGCAGGCCAAGGGATCTCCGCTTGGGATGATCCTGTTGGACGCAGAAAAAGCGTTTGACAGGGTCTCCTGGCGGTTCCTATGGTCTGACCTGTACTGGAAAGGATTTTCCCCTGAATTTATTCAAGCCATTCAAGCCTTATATACATCGCCGGAAGCAACTATTCGAATATCTGGACAAAATTCACAAACATTTAACATAACCAGGGGTACCAGACAGGGATACCCCTGCTCTCCATTATTATTTTCGCTCTATATCGATCCTTATTTAGAAAAACTTAAAAGGGAAACGAATATTGAGCCCGTAATTGTAAACAATATCTTGTATAAAACAAAGGCCTATGCTGACGATATAGCGATCTTTACCAGCAATTTAAGGCTCGCTCTCCCTACTGTGGATATCTGCGCAAAACAGTTTGGTGATTTCTCCAGCTATCAATTGAACGTGGACAAAACGCAATGTCTACATTCGGATGTATCCTGCCCCCTAGATATTACAACTTCAGAGGCTACCTATATGGGGGTCAGAATAACACCGGATGTAGAACGTATTCCTGAACTTAATATACTACCTATTATTCATACTATTAGCACTTCTCTGGAGAGGCTACATCATTTGCACCTATCATTACATGGCCGATGCAATTTTATTAAAATGTCTATTTTTCCTAAATTCTTATATTTTTTTCAAACTATTTTCCATTAATTTTTCCACCCTCTCTTTATTCCAAAATTGAACATTTTTGTTTTCGATTCTTATGGAGTTTCCGGAAGCCTAGAAGGGCAGTAAAATGGATGACTCTTCCAAGATTAATGGGGGGGAGGGAGGGGGGGGGGGGCTGGGGTATGCCGAATTTCCTATTATATCATCTGGCTGCTCTATTGCAGCATATGGAGATACTCGTTACTGCCAAAACAGATAGATCTGATGCTACTAACCCTACAATCTATGAGATGCTTTTAGGTGAACGTGCTCGACAAAGACTAGTTAAAACTCTTGAACCCAGCTACTATAAGAAAACTAGATTTAAAATAATTAAATCTGCATATTTTGTATGGAAGAAAATTAGGAAACGATTTAATATATCAAATATTAACTTGTACACCCCCTTCTCAGCGTATGGCCTACTACCGCAAATATTCCAAGATAGGATTACGCTTAGATGGGCAGATCTGGGGATTAAGGTTATTGGCTATCTAAGTCAAGAAAGTAGCCTGAAGCCATTTTCACTCTTACAGGAGGAGTTTCGCCTCCCTAAATGCGATTTCTTTAAACTTTTACAGATTCTGAGTTTTCTTGGATCTAAATTACAAAAGGGGCAGGGGAATCTCGGTCCAATTAGCATAATTGAAATGTTGCTACGACAATCACATATTGAAGTAATATATCAGACCCTGCTGACGGAATTTCCCGATGATTTAACATCGCAATGTGCTTGGTGGGAAAGTAAACTAGATAAAGATGGTATAAATCTGGTTAAATCACTGAAATTGGTAAATTCAGTTGTTCTGGCTGGTAGCTTGAAATCGCAACATTTTATGTCGGTCTTTGATCTGAATTATTCCCCTGCCAACATCTCCAAATGGTCTCATTCCCCGGGGAACTCATATAATTTCTGTCATCGGTGTGGATTATATGGGGCTGATTCAATACATATGTTTTTTTTGTGTCCAGGATTAAGAACTTTCTTTCAAGATATCAATTACTTTCTAAACCTAATTCTATTAACGCCTGTTATACTAACCCCTGAGCTGGTAATTTTTGGGGTTGAGGGGGAGACGGAAAGAATATTCCGTGAAAGTGCCGAGACTAGCTTTCTCTTTATTACTATGTCTATTACGAGACTATGTAGAACTACTCATTGGATCAATGCTGATGCTCCTACTTTTTGCAATTGGAGATTAAGGTTACTTCAGTTATATAATTTAGAACTATCTGTTTACAAAAGACGTGGCCCCAAGAAACGAATATGGGGCCACAAAATCTGGTCCCCGATCACTAAATGGTTAGAAACGATTGTATAGATTTGATCTCCTTATCTTTCACATATATTTTTATGTCTACTGCCTTTTGGATTATATAGCCTTCTTGTTTTCTAATTTTATTTTGTATTGCTGATGTAACTGACTTTTTTTGTGTGTCTTTTTTTCTCTCTTTGTTTGATTATTAGAGATGTATATATTGTCTAAATTCTGCATGTGCATTCACTAATAAAATTTATTAAATAAAAAAAATTAAAAAAAATGTGTCCTCACAGATTTAAACCTCTGATGAAGCAACGTGAATATAAATATCTATATACATGAAGAATCCCCCTTTTTGAGCTACTATACAGGTACATCTTTCCTCAAGTTTCACTATCCAGTCATATTTCAAATAAGCGGCTTGTTCATTTACTGTTAAGGACATGCCACTCAAAATTATCCTTTTCTCTCTTTATTTGCATTACTTGTACCCATGCTATTACACATAAAAAGGTTCTAGCTGTTGGCCCTGGATTGTGAGAAGCAAGGACTGTCATCCTTAATATTAAGAATGCTGTTCATTACATCCATATATGGTATACATCCCTCTGAATTCTGGTGAACGTGGTATGCATGACACCAGGGCGTTTATATCTCCAGTGCCTAAGTCTATCTAGGCCACATTAAGAGAGGAGGCAGAAACTGTAGATAAGCCCTCCTATTCATGTGTAATATTAGTTAGAAGTATCATCTTTTAATATTTTTAAACATTTTCTTTCACTTATCCTTCTGTAGGATCAACACTTTGTGGTTACTATTCTGGGATTATTAGGTTTCATCTTTAATAATTTTGGTGAAGGCAGTACGCATTGACCACATTGCATGACTAGCAATGTGTGTTTTTAATATTGTTCTCCTACTATGTTCACTTTATGTGCTTTCATACAAAACTTCCTATATATGTACACGTTTCAGGCCAAGTAGTGCACTTATATGTTTATATGTAGTTTATTTTGTTGTAGTAAAAGTTGAGACGGGTTTTCTTGACGAAGGCATACAGGCCGAAAGCCGCGTAGTGTTCTCAACTAAGGAACGCGTTACTTACCTGTAACTGCGGTTATCCAGTATTGGTATCTTTCATAGATTCACATGCCAGAATCATTCCCCGTCGTCGGGAATGGGAGTCACCGGTAAATAACAAAGTAATGTCCAGAAGACATAAGACAGCCATAGGCCTCAGAGGCCTTAGCTTAGTAAGCTATCCACGTCCTTATGTAAAAAGGACCAAATTTTGGCCAGAGCCAATCAGCTAACACCACCCTCTAGAACCTTCCTGGTAGGAGCTCTAGTCCCTCAGATTTTCGTGAGCACAGTGCTAAGCAGCTGTATACTGAGAGATCCGAGAGAGCCCTTCCAGGGGAGGCGGGTGGGTTGCATGTGAATCTATGAAAGATACCAATACTGGATAACCGCAGTTACAGGTAAGTAACGCGTTCCTTATCCAGTATTAGGGTATCTTTCATAGATTCACATGCCTGAATCAGAGTAGCAAGCAGTGAAAAAAGCACATTTCGAAAGATATGGATAACATACAGGTATTAGATAACCACATCTATCTGAGATAAGCAACAGTGCTACTGTAAAGCAATGAATAAGTAAAGCATACATTATAGTGCGAAATGTGCATAAACTGAGGATGGTGGGATGAAAGAAAGGGCTCACCTCTATTTAAAAAGATGACGTAGTACCGCTTGACCCACTGACGCATCCTTCATGATCTCCGCATCCAGGCAGTAATGCTTGGTGAAGGTATGCGGCGTCTTCCATGTGGCCGCTCTACAAATGTCCACAATGGGCACCCCAGCAAAAAGAGCCATGGAAGTAGACATGGCCCTTGTGGAGTGGGCACGGACCGTTGTTCTCAACGGACGTCCTGCCTGTTGGTGACAGAAAGAAATGGCCGAAGAAATCCAGCGGGAAATGCTCTGTTTTGTGAGCGGAAGCCCTCGTCGAGGTCTGCTGTAGGCTATGAATAGCTGATTTGATTTTCGAAAAGATTTCGTTCTCTCAATGTAAAATTTCAAGCAACGTTGAATGTCTAGTGAATGTAGAGTTCGTTCCGCCACTGTTTGTGGATTTGGGAAGAATGATTGTAAAACAATAGGTTCGTTGAGGTGGAAGTGAGATGGAACCTTGGGAATGAAAGCTGGATTTGTGCGGAGAAGGACTCTATCCTTTTTGAATTGCAGGAATGGGTCCTGGATAGAGAATGCTTGGAGCTCTCCCACTCGCCTTGCCGAGGTAAGAGCTAGTAGAAGTGCCACCTTCCAGGAAACAAATTTAAGGTCAGCTCTGTGGATGGGCTCAAACGGGTGCTTCATTAGTTGAGCTAGAACTATGTTAAGGTGCCAGGCCGGTGGAACAGGCTTTACTGGAGGGAATGTGCGAAACAGTCCTTTCATGAATTGCTGTATGAGTCTATGAGACCATAAAGAGGGGCCGGAAGAAGATCTTCTGAAACGTGAGATTGCAGCTAGGTGAACTTTAATGGAGGCATGAGCAAGACCAGATTCTGCTAGATGTAAAAGGTAGGGTAAGACTTGTCCTGGGGTGGAAGAGAAAGGATGCAACTTATTCGTCTTACACCAGATACAGAATCTTTTCCACTTGAGTGAATAGGTCTTGTTGGTACTATCTGCTCGAGCCCGAGCTAGAATTCGCCTGCAGTCTGGAGGAATGTCTAGGCCCCGAAACTCTCTGAACTCAGGAGCCAAGCTGATAACCTGAGAGAGGCTAGATCCGGATGTTGAATCTGCTGATCGCTGAGCGTCAGAAGAGATGGAAACGTTTTCAGCCTGATCGGAGGTTCCTGGGAGAGGAGGTGAAGTTCCGAGAACCAGTGTTGGCGTGGCCAAGCTGGGGCTACCAATATCAAAGTGCAAGGTTCCGCCTTCATCTTCCGTAGTACCCTGGGGATCAGGGGAAATGGCGGATAGGCGTATGCAAAGACGTTGCACCATGCTATCGAAAAGGCATTCCCCAGGGATCCTGGTTGGGGATGCCAGCTTGCAAAGTATTGGCATTTGGCGTTGCGTTGGGTGGCGAATAGGTCCAGCTGAGGTGTGCCCCATTGGGCGAAGATATTGTTGAGGACCTGCTGATCCAGCTCCCACTCGTGGCACGCTGCCTGCCTCCTGCTTAGATAATCTGCCAACACATTGTGGGTGCCTGGAACATAATCTGCTCGGAGAGAGATGTTGTGGCGGAGCAGCCAGTTCCAGATTTTCTGCGATTCGCGCGAAAGTGTCAGTGAACGAGTCCCTCCCTGCTTGTTCAGGTAGTGCATTGTCGTGGTGTTGTCTGTCCGGACAAGCACTACTGAGTTCTTTATCCTCGGGAGGAAAGCCACTAGAGCTAGGTAGACTGCTCGGAGCTCTAAAAGGTTGATATGAAGCATTTTCTCCGAAAAGGACCACTTTCCGCTTATCTGTAGCTCCTGAAGGAAAGCTCCCCAGCCTTCTAAGGAAGCGTCCGTGGTGATTATATGAGGAGTAGCAGGAAGCAAGAAAGGCAAGCCTTGCGAAAGGTTCTTGGGGCAAACCCACCATTGCAGAGCCTGTTTGATCGCCGGGGTTACTTGGATGACGTCGTCGAAAGACCCTGTACACTGAATCCACTGGTTCGACAGAGCCTCTTGTAGGGGTCGCATCCGTAAGCGGCAATGTGGGATTAATAGAATGCAGGAGGACATCATCCCGAGGAGGGATTTGAAGAGGCGCACCGAGAGTGTCTTTCTTGTCATTACCTGGAGTGCCAGAGATTGAAGTTTGTCCTGGCGTTCCTGTGACGGGAATGCTTTCCTGTGGATGGTGTCCAGTGTGGCCCCCAAAAATTGCATGCATTGGGATGGTTGCAGGACAGATTTGTCGTGGTTGAGAGTGAGCCCCAGTGACTCGAAGAGTGTCAGACAAGCGTTGGAAGAACTTATCACGCCTTCTTGTGATGGGGACTTGATAAGCCAGTCGTCTAAATACGGGAAGACTTGGTGGTGGAACCGGCGTAGGTACGCCGCCACTGGTGCTAGGCATTTGGTGAAAATGCGTGGCGCCGATTTGAGCCCAAATGGCAGAACCCGAAACTGGTAATGCCTGCCCGCCACCATGAAACGCAGGAACTTCTTGTGGTTGCGGTGTATTGGGACATGAAAATAGGCGTCTTGAAGGTCCACCGACACCATGTAGTCGTTTGCGTTGAGTAAATGCAAAACCTCCTGTATGGTAATCATTCGAAACGACTGTTTTTTCAGAAATTTGTTGAGATTTCTGAGGTCCAATATGGGTCTCCATTTCTTCTCTTTCTTTCGGATGAGAAAGAAATGGGAGTAGAACCCTCTCCCTCGTTGGCTTAGGGGAACTTTTTCTATAGCTCCCTTTAGAAGCATAATCTTTATTTCTTGGAGTAATGGGCGTAGGTTTTTGTGAGCCCTTTGGCGGGGAGGAGTTTGAGGAGGAATTTGTGTGAATTCCAGGGAATGGCCGAATTGTATTAATTGAAGGACCCATCGGTCCGTAGTTATCGTTTGCCAATTTTTGAGAAAATGGGAGATTTTTCCGCCAATCTTGTAGGGTGGAGACAAGTTTGAGACCGGCTGCATCTGGAAGTCATTGCCGCCGCGCGGCACCCTTTTGTCTTCCTCCTCTGTTACGAAAGGAAGTTTTGTGGTAAGACGACTGTTGTCGCTGCTGAGATTGTGGACGGTACTGCTGGGAAGAGGAGAAAGAGGAACGCTGTTGAAAGTCTCCTCTGGAGGAAGTCTGGCCTCTTCCTCTTGACCCACGAAAGGAAGGGTTCCGAGATTGCAGAGACCCCAGGGCTCTGGCAGTATCTGTATCTTTTTTGATACCTTGCAATGCCTCGTCAATAAGAGAACCGAATAGAAACTGGCCATCATAAGGCATGTCCAGGACTTTTGTCTGGACCTCCGGCCTGAAAGAAGTTGCCTTGAGCCAACCCTGGCGCCGGAGAGCAGCCGCACAAGCCAGCTGTCTAAAGCCTGTGGAAGCAATATCCATTGCACAGTCTATCAGTTCCGTGGCAGATCGTTCACCCTCCAACAGAATCTTCCTTGCCTCTTCTTTTAAGTCAGAAGGCAAATCCGCTAGATATGGGGCAATGTCCGCCCACATTTGTCGGTTGTACCGTCCCAATAGTGCAGTAGCGTTGGAGGCACGCACTGTCAAGGCTGACATAGAGGAGAAACGTTTCCCTATGTTATCCATACGTCGCCCTTCTTTATCCGGCGGAGCTGTCAACAGCGCAGCTGGGTTGTTTGACCTCCTCTGCGCAGCCTGAGTGATAACCGAGTCCGGCTTTGGATGGCCTGTAAGACAAACCGGAGCAGTGTCCGGAGCTTTATACTTCTTGTCCAGGCGTGGTAGAACCGGTGGCATTGATGAAGGGTTCTGCATTATCTTTATGCCCTGGTCCCAAATATAATCTATTATCGGAATTGCCCGGACGGTCTTCTTGAAGGGTTCCTTAAAGTCATATAAGAAACAGTCCTGTTGATGCGAAGGCATCGGGATCTGGAAGCGCTGGGCCGCCCTTTCAATGATGTTGTGGAAACCGCCGATGTCGTCGGGCGGTGAGTCGGCTGTGGTAGGGACAGGCGAAACAGGAGCCGGAAGGATGTAATCGTCCCATTCATCTTGTTGGGATTGGACGTCCTGGAGTTCTCCTTCCTCAGGTTCCTCCTCCTCCTCCTCCTCCTCCTCGTCGTCCGTGGTGGGCCGAGGCGGAGGTGCCATCCTCTCCAAACGCAGCGGAGGCGGTCGTGGCCGTGTAGCCTCCTCCTTGGAAGGCCCCGCAGGCATCGGTGGAGGTGCCGGAGTCGGAAAACGCTGCTTATAGTCCGTTATTAAGAGCTGAAGGTCTGTGACCAAGGTTGCCGGTAGACACACCATGGAAGGTGGAGGCGGCATGTATTCTTGAAGAGGAACCTCCTCATAATCCTGGGGATTGTCTTCGTAATCCGAGACATCCTGGTACTTCACATGGAGTTGTGATGGACTAGTCGCCGTAGGAAAGAGACTAGCGTCGTCCGAATCCTCCTCTTCAAAGAGGCGAGTGGGAGGCAAGGTTGAGACCTTACTGGGCGAAGTGAGGGCCGGAGTCAATGCACGCTTGGTTATTTGTACATGCACAAATGTACTCTGGTCGTCCGTGTCCATACTCCTCAAGGGGCTCGATGGTATAGCTGTAACCGACGTTACAGGTATCAATGCCGTCGACGGGATCGTCGTCGGGGTCGTCGTCAACGACGAGGATGATGAAGACGGTCTCCTCGTCGACGATGACGTCGACGATGACGTCGACGACGGCGTCGTCGGTGATATTCTCGTCGACGGTGTCTTCGTCGTCGACGGTGTCTTCGTCGTTGGTAGCTTCGTCGACGGTGTCGTCGTCGACGATGAAGCTCTCGTCGACGGTGTCGTCGTCGTCGACCCTCCCGTCGACAGCTTACTCGACGACGACTTTTTTATGGCTAACGTCGACGGGATTGACTTGCCTGCCGTCGACGATGGAGTTGTCGTCGTCGAGGACATGGAATGGGATGTCATCGTCGATAGAGTCGTCGTCGACGATGTAACTGAAATCGCTGTCGAAGGAGATTTTCTCGTCGACGCTACTGTCGACATTGTCGTCGTCGACGAGGTGGCAATAGGCTTTTTGAAGGTGTGGGGCATCACCTTAGGAGACGAGCTCCCTGGAACAGGCGAATCCTGGACCTCTGAAGACTTTTTCTGCGTCTTCTTTTGAGGTGGCTGCGACGAAGGGCCCGGCGATGCCACCCTTGGTCTTTTAGATGAGGAGTGAGACGCAACTGAAGAACTCTCACTCTCCTCAGAGGCCACATCCTCCTTGTCCTTTAGCCTTTGCAGCCAGATTAAAAGGCGCCCCTCTCGGTCTTTCAAGGTCTTAGAAGAGAAAGTCCGACATACCTTGCAGTCCTTAGAACTGTGACTGGGATAGAGACAATACAAGCAGTCCTTGTGTTGGTCGTCGATATGTAGCCTCTTTTTTCCACAAGAGGCGCAGGGCCTGAATAAACCCTTCTTAGGTGTATCAGCCATGCTGAAAATCCAGAATGTTGAGAAGAAATGCTGTCAAATCCAAAGAAATGAGCAGAGCTCAGTGGAGACTCCCTTAGCACGACGTGCGGTAGAAAATCTGAGGGACTAGAGCTCCTACCAGGAAGGTTCTAGAGGGTGGTGTTAGCTGATTGGCTCTGGCCAAAATTTGGTCCTTTTTACATAAGGACGTGGATAGCTTACTAAGCTAAGGCCTCTGAGGCCTATGGCTGTCTTATGTCTTCTGGACATTACTTTGTTATTTACCGGTGACTCCCATTCCCGACGACGGGGAATGATTCAGGCATGTGAATCTATGAAAGATACCCTAATACTGGATAACGCCAGCATTTGAACTGCTTCATAGTTTACCCACCTTTTCTCGTATTTGTATTCCATGTATAATCTTGGTCATTTTTTTTGTGTATGTATCTGTTCTTTATAGACATATGAGTATGTATATGTTTTCCACAGACCTATGATTATATATTAGCATGTTATGTACAGAATATCAATGTAAATAAATGTACACAAAATTATATATTTCATATACTTTATAAAAACACAAACCTTTTCCAAAAGAAGATTCTCTTCATCAATGAGAAGCTGTGAATAAAAATATTATCATCCCAAAAAAAGATATAGACTGTTTGGTTGTGTATATATGTCTATTATAGTGCACCTTATTGTATTGTTTGAAAAATAATGTACGGAAATATATAGTCTGAAATGCATTACATGATTTTATAACTTGTACCTAGCCTTTGTCTTTATCCTACATGTAATTTTCCCTACAACTAGCAAGTTGCATTGTTTACCCTAGGGGTCCCTTTTTTAACCAAACCATTTCCCCCAGATACAAACACATAAAACCTCATACCATCGGAGAGTTCAGAGATTTGCACACATTTAAAAGAACACATGCTGTCTTTTAACAAGGAGTTAGTTCATGTCTGGGTGTCAGTCAGAATTGGACCACTGATCCTCTAAGGCCCAATGGCCAGTTTTATCAGGATACACACATCATCCACACAGTGACAATCTAAACACAGATCAGCTGAGGGCTATGTTAATAACAGTTTATAGACAACTTGGACAGTACAGGTTGCAACTATGGGAATTAATTTAAATACTGTGGTTAATCATGGTACTACAATCTACCTGCAGACTATAACTGCAATAATGGGTGAAGCGCCCTATAGGTTGGATGTAGTGTCCTTTTGGACATGCCCAAAGCCTAGCATATAGACTACAGCCTGACCTAAAGTTTGGCATACAGGGTACCCTGTCTGCAAAACGGACAGTCTGTCCAATCTATTTAGATTCGGACGGACTGTTATTCTTTCGATGGTGGTGCCCCTGCTGGCTACTATGGCGAAATCCATAAACCGTTGGTCTTACAGAGTTTGGGCTTTCGGTGTAGGTGGATCAGACTGTCTGTGCTATTTAGAATGGATGATTTTGTTTACTGTTTTCCGTTTGGGACCTTCAGAGAAACCCTGTAGGTCTGAATAGGAAAATAAATATATAATATCCACTCCCTGGGAGAAAACTCCCAGGGGGTCAGGCTCATTAGTTTTTTGCTTTTCAAAAACATTTCACACTTTGGGAGTTTGTTTTTGAAAAAGAAAAAAAGTTTGCTGAGCTGACGTCGGAAACATGGTGTCTCCTGGGTTGGCACAGATCTCAGCAGCACTGACAGAGGTCTCAGAAAACTGACGTGATGCCCACACCATAATTTTGCTTTGAGAACAAACCAACAGGTTGGAATCAAAATTTCTGCAGACTTGGGACTAAGCTTGATAATTAGCATTGTAGGTTATATTTATAAATGAAACAATGGACAAACAATTCCCATATCCTACATAGCTCTTTTTTTACAGCTGTTGAGAAGCAACTAAGAATATTGTCACAGATTTTTATACCACAATCATGAAGGAGTAACCCTTTACCCTTTAGGTGTTTTTCCCAATACCTACTTTAGAAGCAGCTGATAAAATGAGCGTTCCTGCACCTGCACTGGATGCAATGTACCTCGACGCAGATCTCATCAGATTAATAATTTTAGTAGGATTCTACACTCAGAAACCAAGCAGTCTGGTAATATCAATTGCAGATACCACAAACCCCAAAGATCCTTCGCCTAATGAGTACAAAAACAAGTTACTTGCCTTCTGTAATGCGTTATCTGGTAGAGACTATCTAGCCACAGATTCCATACCTTAGAATTATCCCCAGACATCATACTGGATCCGGAACGTATCTGTGCGCAGTACCCCTGCGTGTCGGTAAGTGGTGTTGTTCGGCTCTATGTGGAGTCATCGGCACCAGAAGTGACTATGCGGTGCCTATATAGGTGCCACCCAGGTGCGCTGACGTCCATTACTTTTCAGGACTGTCCACACAGTCCACTGACCCCTGGTGTGAAAAACTTTGGCCCTGAAAGAGGAAAATCCTGCCCCTAGAATACCTCCCCAGAGGTTGGTCTGTGGACGAATTTCACTGGAGGAAGTCCTGCAGATCTGACTGTCCAGACAGTAGTGTTTGGTAAATGTGCAGGGAAGTCTACATGGCTGCCTGCCAAATGTCCAGGACTGGAACGCCACAAGCGAACTCGGTGGTTGCAGCTTTAGCTCTGGTGGAATGAGCATGCAATACCTCTGGGAGTTGCTTCTTCGCTAATGCGTAGCAGAGAATGATCCATCGTGAGACGGTCCTTTTCTACACCACCAGACCTTTCTTTGTTCCAACATACCCCACGAAGAGCTGGTCGTTCACCTGGAACTCTTTTGTGAGGTCAAAGTAGAACAACAACACTGAGTTCAGACGGTGAAGCCGCTCCTCTTCCTAGGAGGGATGAGACAGAGCGTAAAAAGAAGGCAAAGTGATGGTTTGGACTACATGAAATGGAGTGAACAATTTTGGGAGAAAGCAGGCCCTCGTGCATTGCACCAATTTGGCTGGGTAGATGTTAAGATAAAGAGGCTTAAATGACCAGGCCAGGCGCTAACTTACTCTCCGGGCACATATTATTGCCACCAGGAAGGCCGTCTCGATATTAAGGAGCCTGAGTGGACAACTGGGCAGAGGCTCAATCGAGCGCACATGAGTAAAGTGAGGGAGAGAATGAGGTTGCACTGGGGCATAACGAAAGGAGTCGGAGGGAACCTTTCAAAACCCTATGTACAATAGGGGATTGGAAATGAGAAGGTTAGCCAGGCACCCGAATAAAAGTAGAGATTGCAGACAGGTATCCCGAAACAGTGCCCAGTGCCCTGATGGGCAAGGGAAAGATCGAACAGAAGGACCTGAGAAAGGGGGGCAGAAAGATGATCAATGTGTCTTTCTGTCCACTATGCCACAAATTTAGCCCAATGGCAGGCGTAAACAGTCTTGGTAGAGGGACACCTGGCTCCCAAGATAACGTTACCGAGTTCGGGCGGAATGACGTCAACTGTTGCAGCTCAATCTCCTCTCAAATAAGAGCAGCGCTGATGGATTCAGGTGGGGAACACTCCCCTGCTGCTGTGACAGAAGATCCTCCCGAAGGGGCAGCCTGATCAGAGGACCAATGGCCAGGCTCAACAGCTCGGGATACCAGACTCTCCGTGCCCAATCTGGAGCCAGAAGGATGACTTGAGCCTGGACGTTCATGATCTTCTTGAGAACTCCAGGCAGGAGTGGTATGAGCGGAAAGGTGCACAGGAGGCCCGAGCGCCACTCCAGACAAGAAATGTCTCCAAGCAAGAGCTGCCTGGGAAATTCCAGCGGGCAAAACAGCTGACATTGAACATTCTCGGTGGTGGCAAACCGATCTAACCAAGGCTCTTCCCACTGCTGAAAGAGAACTTGGATCAGATGCAGCTGGAGACACCATTTGTGATCCGCTAGGCATCCCTCTGGTGTTTAAAGAACCCTCCAGATGTTGAACCGCCAGGGATATGCCCTGCTATTCCAGCCATGTCCAGAGATGCAGGGTCTCCTGACAAAAGGTCCATGACCACACCCCGCACTGCTTGTTGCAGTAACATATGGCGGTGGTGAACACTTGCACTAGACGTCACTGGATGGGGGTAAAAAGGCTTTCAATGCCAAGCGGATCACTTGAGCTTCAACAGGTTAACGTGAAGTCCAGATTCCGCTGGAGACCAGAGTCTTCTGATCTCGACCTCTCCCAAATGGCCGTCCTATCCTAGGAGTGACGCATGTAAACACTGTCAGATCTAGTTGGGTAATGGAGAGGGGTCTGCCACTGACCAAATTGCAGTTCGTAAGCCACCACTGTAGGTCCAATGCAGTTCCCTCCAAGGGACCATGTCAAAAAGATTCCTCTGATGCGGCACAAACTGGAACTTTAGGTCCCACTGCAGAGCCCGCATATACCACCGGGTATGTGTCACAGGCAGGATGCAGGTGACCATGAGGCCTAGCACCCTCAGTCAGGCTCGCTGAAATCCAGGACAGAAACATTGGTATCATAGCCTGAAAATTGGCTAAATATTTATAATATACCCTGGGCCGCCACGAATAAAATTTACACGGTAAGGATCCCCAGAGGTATTTTTAACAAGCACTTCACTTCACCACACTTTCACACCACACCAGCTCCGCTGTAATTAGCCGTCGTAGTACAACCGGGCGGCATTTGGCCACCCGGTTGGGACCCAAATGATGAAGCACGACACCAACCAGGTTGGTGTGTGAGGGGTCTTTTATAATCCAATGATTCTTTGGCACTGTAGACAATCTCCAGTGAGTCCACGATCTTTCTACTCAGGTTCTGGGTAGGTCCACATTGTTTAAGTGATTCTTATTGGGGATAGGGACGTTTTCCCCTTTTTATCCTTGCTCTCCCCCCATTATTGTTTGACTGTAAATTATTCCAACCATTACTGAATTGGGAGAAAATTAAAATTAAACACTTCAGCTTCTAGGGTACCAGTACAAAAACCTGCGGTACCTTAAGGTGTTGGTGCTACATATTTGCAACCCCCAACTCTTATTCTATTCCCATGGCCAGCATAGGGAATATGAAACTAGTCTAGAACCATACCCTGAACATGTCACAGAGCTATGTTTATGTCACAATAAGTCAAGTTTTATTTCCAGAATGAGATCATGGATTTCACTACAATGCTTAGGCAGAGATATTACACTGGAAAGAGCTGGGCAAAAGGCTTTTGGGAATGCAGGAGGAGGCCTAGTGGATTTAGGTGAAGTAGTACAATACAGTCTACCCTGACTTTTGAGGGGGACAAAAACTCAAAACCGTTGGGTACTTGCCTCCAAAGGTTGACTAAGAGTACTGTAGCCAAAGGGATTCTGTAGTGATCACCATAGGCCATTATGATACTCTGCTCCCATGCCCAGTTCCCAGATAAGGAAGCATTGTCATATCTACTGCAAGATCACAAAGGTCAAAGCGGTGATGAGTGTCACACTCAACAGGTCCCAGTACTTTGAAATTAATCACACTTTACCTCGTTCTGTGATAGCCAATTGTAGTAGTGGAATGGTGCATAGCAGCATTCTTTGCAGTATTCTGCTGGCTTAAAATTGCAAGGCAAACTGATCACTTCACACATCTGAACCAAAGTACCTCTCTAAAAACGTGCTCGCTTTTCTGTGCCCTCTGGTGTAAGATATGAGCTATCCATTTAGTCCGCTCAGTGAAAGCATACAACCCGGTACAAGATTCAAAACCTATCAGTCAAAGTGCATTGACATATGACAGAAGTTCTCCACAACTAATATGTTGCCTGGATTCATACGCTACTTTCCGATCCGTGCCATTTCAGTGTTTAAATAATCACCGGAGTTATCTGTGACATCAACTGGAAAACTGATCTTGGGAAAGGATGTAGGCTATGAAGGTCACAGTGGAACTGGATGCCTGCAGGCATGAAACCACAGCATTGTCTCAAGGTCAAGAAAAGTTCAGCAACATGTTCAAAAAACCCTCCACAAAAATAAAATACGAAACAATAAAAAAAAAAAAAAATCAAAAAAAAAAAATCAATATAGATATTGCGACCATGTCAAAAATTTAGAAAGCAAATTCTCCTCTTTTTAGCACTGTTTGACACGGCAGGCCAAGTGAAAGATATGTAAACAAACTTATGTACGATAAACTGACACATAGAACTCTGCACCGCACACTCCATTTGGCAAAATATTTATTTATAATAAATCTTTTCAAAAGCAGTTGGTCACATTAGTTATTCATTTTACATTATTCGGTTATAACAATGGTTTTGCTAAACGTAAATAAATGAATTGTCTCTTTTTATACAGTATACAAAAAACAGAGACATTGAAATGGCGGCAACAATAAAACACATGAAACAAGCAGATTCAGTAAGACGAAAGGCAAAAAAGCAGTATGAATCTGTCTGCACTGAGGCAATATTGAGACACTATGGGGCAACGCTGCCATGATTATTTACCCGTACAAATCCTCGGCCCCATTTCTAGTAAATTATTACTGCACCTCTTAGATAAATGCACCAGTAAAGGAATCGGATGTCAAGTAGCAGCTTCAACCTCTTCTCAGTACTGTAGGTCAACACTGGGAATGTTTTTCGGATATAATTTATACTTTAAACAGCATTTCAATTCGTAATTAGACTAGATAACTACTCCCACTCTGTCGTTCCTGGTGGCTTAGACGTCAAGTCAAACATCACTCTAGAAATACCGGGAATTTTCTTAATTTCCGTCACCATCTTCAGGATCACCTGGGAATGTTTAAAAGTATACATGTTAACATTTTGATAATAGTTACTGCATGACATTTTCACATTGATAACACACGCACATTTCAGTACAGGTAAATACACTGCTGGAACATGAAGTTTAAAGGTAGTGCTTCCTCAATTTTATTTGACTCAAGTTAAGCAGGAGGAAAATAAAGTTAAAGGGGCACGCCCACATTTTTCAGAAGTAGAATGAGAGTTTAATATACTTCTGGCTTGGCCTCCAGGGCGCCAGTGTGCTGAAACTCCACTCTAAACAGATTTTCAGTGGGGCGCCAGCAGCTAGAGATTTGCACTAGGCCTGGGCGAAGCACTACGCTACGCTCGCGTAGTTTGCGAAGTTCGCGCTACTTCGCGCTACGCGAACTGCACGTAGCACAGTGCGAACACGCGTAGCGTAGTGTTGCGTAGTGCTGCGGTCATTTTTTGCTTGCTCGCGGTCCTCAACGTCAAGTTGGCGACCGCGAGCAAGCAAAATGACATCCTGGCGAGACATTTTCCTTGTTCGCGATCGCGAGCATGGAAAATAAACCTCCCGGCGAGATTCCCAACGCGAGAAGGTCAGGTTTCTCATTGCGAGGGGTCGCGTATGCTCGCGACCGCTCGCGATGAGAAACTACCAGTTCGCGTTGAGAAAGCTGCAGCTCGAGTAAAAATCTACTCGAGCAGCAGAAAACTACAGCTCGCACTGTGCAAGATGCCATTTTCAATGATTGCACAGTGCCGGTTGCTTGTCCGCACTGTGCAATCATTGAAAACAACATCTTGCACAGTGCGAACATGTTACTTCGCAGTTCGCGAAGTGCTACGCGTAGCTCGCGTAGTGCGAACTTCACTTTGCGTAGCTTCGCGAAGTGCTACTTCGCGAACTACGCCCACCCTTAATTTGCACCCTAAAGGATGGGTTTATGGGCTTTTTTCCACTGTAATCGACAGCGTTGGCCATCAACGAAACAGCGCCTCGGGGTTTAAATTGCGTTTTCTCGTAGGGCATTCATCCAGGTTGGCCAGAGATCACGGCAGAAAGCATAAATACGTTTGTTTTCACACAAAATATTTTACCTGGAGAATGAAACCCGTTCAAACGCAATATTCTGCACCTACACACAGCATGCAATTTAAAACATACAGACACGATTCGAAAACAGATTGACAAATAGTACCCTTCAATGTCAGCAGGTGAACGCTGAAATACGTGGACAGTGCTTAATATGTATTAAAACAAAAAGTGCTGGCGACCAACATTTCTAGACAGGCTGGCGCTCAATACCACCACTGGCACGGCCCACTTCTACAAAGGGAGCCACCTCTCTATCCCCTCTACTCATGATTTAGTGTCTATTTTCAATCCACCCTATGCCCCCCCCCTTCCGTTGTCAACCGTGGTCTGTAGCCCCTCTCCTTGTTTCTGGTTTACCCTCTGTCCATTATATACCTGCTCTCTTGGCTCTCCTCTTTTACCATGCTCCCCTCCCTCTACCCACCAACTTGGCTCTTTTCTGCATCACCTATACTCCTGCATCTCACTCTCCTATTTAAATGTGCGCTGCTGTTGTCTCTCAAACCCTTATCTGCTCCTATTCCTTTTTGTTCTCTAATGTTACTCTCATCTTTCTCCATCTCCTTCACAGCGGGCCTCCCTCATCTTTCCGTGTATATTGGATTTGCCCTCCTCCCTCAACGGTCCATTACTCTGACCCACTGTGACATCGACTGACCCTTTTTTTCAGACCCTTAAGAAATGTCAACGTTTTATGAATTAAGTGGGTGGATTAATCCACTCTCTGAATGAAATAAGAAAGCAGCATTGAAATATTTGGGAGGTTTGCTCATTCCACCAATTTGTCATCGATAAAGCATAATAGGGATGGCACAAAAAAATTACATTCTACCGGCCTTTTTAAAACAATACAAAAAAATATATATATATTATATAGGAGTTGCAGGCCTCAATATGTAGAAGGTAAAGACAAAAAAAAACACGTAACCACCGGTTATCCTCTACAATCAATTCTGAACAGTGAATAAGGAAATTAACTACGCATATTTCTTTAGAAAAGAACATTAAACAAAAAATCTTCGTGAAATATTTTCCAAATATCAAAGACACAGCTGGATAATGAAGAAAAAATGTAGCTAAAACTTTGTTTTAATCTAGATCATACAGCCAACATCTGAGAGGGATATAGCTAATTTCCCAATTACTTTAAATAGGGGGACATAATGTAATCTAAACCTCAGAAATTACTGACGAATTAGAAGGCATAAACGCTACTAAATATTACAGAGAAGAACAAGTTACTTCCTGTCTGACGTGATGGTGCGCCAGTGGGGGAGGTGATGGCAAATCCTGCCGCCCACTGGCGATCTGTGGACCTGAAAGGTTGAACTAGGAGGGTTTGATGGCTGCTGCAGATGGGGTGGTGGTGGACTGGCCTGCTCGCTGGTCCCACGTCCCTGGCCGCACAGGGGCTGAACAGCTTGCGCCGGCCTGTGGCTCTGGGCGGAACTTGGTGGGGCACCCCTTCCACAGCCACGAAAGGGGCAAAAAGCAGAATGCGCAGGGCGGGCAGTGGAGAGGCCCAGGGACTTGGCCGAAGCCCGACTCTCCTTGAAGCGCTCTAGCGCGTTGTCTGCCTTGTCGCCGAACAGGCAACTGCTATCAAAGGGAGTGTCCATAAGGGTAGCTTGGACATTCCCTTAAAAACCAGGTGACCTCAGCCAGGCGTAGCGTCGAAGGGCTACCGACGTTGAAATCGTCCTGCCTAGCGAGTCAGCGGTGTCCAGCCCACAGCGAATGGTAAACTTGGCTGCGTCTCTCCCCTCGACAACTGCACGGGAAAGTACAGCTCAGGCCACTTCCGGGCACTGGGGCAGCACCCGCACCACCATATCCCACACGGAGGGGGTGTAACGGCCCAACAGATATGCAGTGTTTACCAACCACAGTCCCAAGCTGGAGGAAGAAAACATCTTCGCAGGATGGTCCAGCTTTTTGGATTCCCTATCAGGTGGAGCTGTAGGGAAGGCGCCTTTGGACGTCGAGGCTTGGACCACCAAGCTCTCAGGGGAGGGATGTTAGGAGAGGAGAGGAGAGGGGTGCCCATAGCCGAGCGGTGGCGTTTGTCGATAAACCTATCAATGAAGCCCCTGTGTTGGGCCTGGACCAGGTGCCCAAAAGGATGTCAGTGAGGGCTTCATTAAACGGCAGCAGGGGCTCCAAAGAGCTCGCTGCTGGTTGAAGCACCTCTGTCAGGAGGTTAGTCCTGACCGCCACCTTAGGTAGCTCGAGGTTGAGAGCCTTGGCCACCCTACGCAACACCACTGCGTAAGAAGCTCCCTCCTTCGTAGCCACGGTAGGAGGAGACAACCTGTCTAGATCTGGAGAAGTATCCAGTCCACTGGCATCCCCTCCAACTCCTCTCGCCAGTCCAGATCATACTCCAACTGGTCAGTTAAAGGCTCTCCAGACTCCTCCCAGTCCTCCTCTGGTTGCCAATCTGGCTAAAAAAGAACCAGGGTGGAACAGGGGCACGAAAGTATCCGTCGGCGCCGGATCAGGCGTCGGTTGACGCCGGTCCGGTTCCATGTCCATGTCAGGGTGGAGGCCTGGGTCGATACCGGCTGGGGACATAACCGGTGTCAGCTGAGGACATGGTGCCAGTGGAATCGGCGCCGGAGGAGGTGTGATCAGGTTGACCGGCGCCGATCCGGATCCAGGCCTGGATCCAAGGGGACCCTGCGGGCCGAAGCCGCCATCGTCGAAAGCCCAGGGCCCTCAGCAGAGTCCGCGGGGCCCGAAGGCGCACCAGCGGTGTCGGGCTGCCCAAAGATGGCATGAATCGCTGCGTAAAAGCTGCGGAGCTGGGCAGGGGTTGCTCTGGGTCCTGGGCGGGGTAACTTGAAGTCGACCCTTCAGGCTCCTCACGCGGAGCTTTGGGAGGGGCACCACCCTCATCGTGTCGGGCGACGGACGGGGAGAAGTTGAAGAGCGACGATGCTTCTTCAACTTATTATGCTTCGACTTACCTGAGGAGTGTGAAGACTTCGGGGACGAATGGTGGTGGTGGCGGCTCCGTGACCGGTCCCATGACCTCCTGTGTGACCGGGACCTCCAACAGTGCGGAGCCGACTGCCAGGCCTCGAGAAGATTTTGAGACCGCTCCGGCAAAGACTGCGAATTTATGGTCCGGCAGTCGGAACACAACTTGGGATCGTGGTCGCTTTCCAGACACCACAGGCACACGCGGTGCAGATCCGTCACCGACATCAATTTTCGGCAGGAACCGCAAGCCTTGAAACCGGGCATCCCTAACGTGCACCAGGAGTCGAAGACTCAAAACGACATCGACGAAAGTCAGCAAAAAGTCAGTCAAAAAGTGACTGGAGGTACCGCTCTCCCGAATCTGCGCTGGCTGGTGCGGAAAAAGAAAGAACGGACGTCAGCGTGCGAGGGTGGCGTCTAAGCTACTGCAACGTCATCCCGGCGACCAAGACGCCAACGACTAATGCGGAGCCAACCGATGCCACCTTTCGACGCGCAGGGGTACTGCTGACGAAAAATCCTCCCGACGCCTGGGAGTAATTCTGAGGTAAGGTATCTATAACTAATTGTCTCTTTCAGATAGGTCGGACTAGGAGGCATGTTATGGGTGGATGGGCCCACCCTCAGGCCCCAAGGCGTGTGTCACTGGGTCCCACTGCCAAGCACAGGCTGGGCAGCTTGCGTAAGCCGTGGCTAGACTGGGTCGAACGTGGTGGGGCACCCCTTCCGGAGCCACAAAAGGCAGACTGCGTTGGACAAGTGGTCGCTGCGAGGCCCAAGGATCTGGCGGTAGCTCTAGAATCCTTAAAGCGCTCGAGCTCCAAGTCTGCCTTGTCAGCACTTGCGCAAACGTATCTCACAGGGCAGGTCCTCCAGGTTCTGGGGGGCTGCTGGACATGCTGGGGTTTCTGCTGTAGTCAGGTCGGAGTCGGGACAGGCCGGTAGGGTTGGGGCCAAAGCAGTTGGTGTTATCTTCTTACTTTGTCAGCATGGCTCTTCGGCCCTTTCTTCCTTGAATCTGAGGAGGCAAGGTTAATGGTCTTAGTATTGAGGGGCGTTAACAGGGGTGTGCAGGTCGGGACCAATGGGCACCTTCCATGGGATGAGTGCACCCCCCTATTATGCCATTCTCCAGTGGGAGGCGACATGAGCCTCTTCCTTATTGGCTCGGTCCCCTCATCTTCAAGATAGAGCTGACTGAGATGTGTGCTTTACCTCGCCACCCTCACCTGAGGGGTGGGATTGGCAAAGGTGGGCACGCCTCTCCTTGTTTTCCCGCTGATTTTCCTGCCCAAAGTGGGGGTCAGAACCAGTGGGAGGCAGTTGCTGGAGGCAGTTGCTGGAGGCAGCAAAAGGCAGGGACAGCTCACAAAGGCGGCAGGCCTTTGAAGCTTCCCCTTTGTAGACTCAGCCCATCCTGGGGGAGGTGACGTTACACCTCTGCCCAGAATGGGCTTTGTCTCGGATCCCAGAGTGCAGAGGCTCTCTAACTAGGGGTCCAGGAACCTGTATGGTGGTTGCAAATGGTGGGCAGCCATTCAGGAACCATAACAGGGCTGGTCACTTTTCAGGGGGCAGTCTGAGTTTAGTGCGCTGAGAAGGTTGCTACCAAACTTCCCAGTTTTCAGTGAAGCCATTATGGAGCTGTGGAGTTCGTAATGGCCAACTCCCAGACCATATACTCTGTATGGCTTCACTGCACTTAAAGAATGGACTTCGACACTGTAGGGGTACAGTGCTCATGCAACAGGACATTCACCTGTGGTCTAGTGCACCCTGCTAGAGGGGTGGCTTACCTAGGCCATCGGGAGAGAAATGGAGGCATGGCACACACAGGGATGTGTGCCATGTTGACTTTTCACTTTTCTCTGCACCAAAACACGCAGACTGCAATAGCATTGTGTGTGTGTTAAGACACAGTGCCTTGAACGGTGGCACAATAGGTGCAGCAGCCCTTAGAGGCCTTCCCTGGTCACAATGCCCTTGGTTGCCATGGTACCTTTTACAAGGGGCTTACCTGTGGCCAGAGATGTGACAATTGTGGG
This sequence comes from Triturus cristatus, assembly GCF_964204655.1. Classification (NCBI taxonomy): domain Eukaryota; kingdom Metazoa; phylum Chordata; class Amphibia; order Caudata; family Salamandridae; genus Triturus; species Triturus cristatus. The sequence goes on from NC_140594.1 coordinate 889,219,408, forward strand.
TACAAAGGTCCAGCTTTGGGAAAGACACAGGCCCTGGGAACCTGACTGGCAGGGACCCAGGACATATCAAGTCAAAAATGCATTGGATGTCATGCAAAAAGGGGCATTTTCCTACAATTGAACATCAACTAACCTCTCAAATGAGGGAGTTGACGTCGCAGGTGTTAAGAAAGCCTTTAAACAATAGATTGGAGGTGTCTATACAATGGGATTCGGTGTGGAGATACTGAACTGGACCCAATTGTTGCACGTTGCCTCCATGCCCAGAGTCAAGACACGGAAAGAGATATCGCAGCCCTCGCCTACACAAAAGGGAAAAACTAAGATGCTCATTATTGCCCTTGTTATTTGTTGTGGGTACGGAACACTTAGCCCAATATATGAGGCAAGGTGATAGGCAATCTGGGATGAACATAAATCAGTACCCCCACATCATATCTTTATACAGCAACACCTGGTTGAAAGCAGGGTTGCCACCTATGCTTGCACGCCTAGAGCAGTTCAGGAAAGCTTCTGATCTAGCGGCTAACACAACCAAATTGAGTCTGTTTCACTCACTGATCAGGGTGCGCAGGGCATCGCCCGCACAAACACGCATGCCACGCCCTAAAACCGCAAACTTTTTAATACCTTGGGGACTCAAGTGTTTAGAGAACTGGTAGATGTAATAGCCAGTAATCTCAAGAGGTCTCTGGCCCTGGCTGGAACATCAATTACTTTAGGAAAAAAGGAAAAAATGCTATTTACCCAGTAGTGTTGGGTGCGGATGTTTGCACTTTGTTTTTCTTCAAAGAATTCTTTTTCAGTCACGAGGTAGGAGACTCCTTTCGGTGATAGTGCGCACGGGCATCGACTCCATTGTTAGATTGTTTTACTGCAAGGGGTGATAATGGAGTTAGTAAGAGTAGTAGAAAGAGATGTTCATGTATATATGTATCTAAGTAAGACGTCACTGCAACAGGTATAGGTACCCAGAGAGGTGGGTGGGCGCATTTGAATCAACAGCTCTACATGCCAAGAACAGATGCATACTGGGTAAGTATTATTTTCTGTTTGAGGCATGTGAGCTGTAGATCACATGCTTTGCATAGACTATACCGTAGTGATCTCCCAAAGTGGTTGCTAACCTGTAGCTTTTGCATTTGTTTGAAATAGTGTACGTAAAACTGCTTGGCCCACACTAGCTTGCTGTCTTGCTAACACATCTACACAATAGTGTTTTGTGAATGTGTGTGGTGTAGACCATGTTGCAGCTTTGCAAATGTGGTAAATTTCCTAAAAATGAAATAGAAGCCCCTTGTTTGTGTGTGAAGTGCGCTCTAGGGGAATTGTCAATGTTAGTTTTGCTTCTGCATAGCATGTTTGAAAGCACTGGACTATCCACCGCGCAATACCGGATTTTGATATGGGATTGTCTTTATGTGGTGGAGCAAAAGCCACAAGTAGTTGTTTCTTATTCCGGAAAGATTTTGTGCTTTCTATTTAGTAGAGTAATGCCCTTTTCACATCTAAGGTGTGTAGAGCACGTTCTGCCACAGAATCTGGTTGAGGGAAGAACACCGGCAACTCAACAGATTGGTTGATATGAAAGGCAGAAATTGCTTTTGGTAGAAATTTAGTGTTGGTCCGAAGAACCACATTGTTTTGGTGTACTTCTACAAAAATGGTTCTTCTATTGTTAGAGCCTGAAGCTCAGCCATTCTTCTCAGTGATGTGACCGCTATGAGAAAAGCTACCTTCCAAGTGAGAAATTGCATCTCACATTTGTGCAATGGCTCAAAAGGTGGACTTATCAGTATAGTGAGGACATTGTTGAGATTCCACACTGGAGCAGGTGGAAGTCTTGGGGGAATTATTCTTTTAAGTCCCTCCATAAATGCTTTAATGACAGGCACTATGAAGAGAGACGAATGTTGTCTATTCTGAAGGTACGCTGCTATTGCAGCAAGATGTAAGCTTATTGATGTGTACGCTAAGTTTGAGCGCTGTAGATGCAATAAATAGCATATAATGTTTTGAACTGAAGCATCAAGCGGGTTGATTTGATTGTTATTACAGTATATGACAAACCGCTTCCACTTTCCTGCATAGCAAGCTCTTTTGGTGGGATGTCTAGCCCCGTTGATAATATTCATGCAGTCTGGTGTGAGATTGAGGTAGCCAAACTCTAAGACTTCAGGTGCCAAATTGCAAGGTTGAGATGACTGGGATCAGGATGTCTTATCTCTCTGTGCCTCTGCGTGAGGAGATTGGATGTGCAATGTAGTTTTTGGTGTGCAAATACTGAGAGATCCAACAGGGTGGTGAACCAGGGTTGACGGGCCCATGTGGGAGCAACTAGGATTAGTGTCAGGGACGTCTGTCTGAGTTTCCAAACCACTGATGGAATGAGTGGGAGAGGCGGAAAAGCGTAGGCAAATATGCCTGACCAATTCATCTATAGTGCATAGCCTCTGGACAATGGGTGAGGATACCTGGATGCGAAGCTTGGACATTTTGCGTTTAGGTCAGTGGCAAACAGATCTATGTCTGTGAAGCCCCATATCTGAAAGAATGGGAGGAGATCTCGAGGGTGGGGTCCCACTCGTGAATCTGCTGTCTTGGACGACTGAGCGATCTGCAATTTGATTGTTTACTCCTGAAGGTGTTCTGCGAGGAGGTACATTTTGTGGCATATAGCTCACCTCCAGATGGTCTGTGCTAGTTGTGACAGCTGGAGAGTGTGCCCCCCCCCCCCCTGTTTCTGTATGTAGTACATTGCTGTCATGTCTGTACGTATCAGGAAAGCTTTGTCTACTAGATGAACTAGAAATTCTTTGCGTGCTAGAAAAATCGCTAGCAGCTCTAGGTGATTTATGTGAAGCTGCTTTTGCTGCAAGCTCCACATGCCCTGAATTGTGAGAGTTTGGAGATCAGCTCCCCAACCAGTGAGCATAGTGTCGGCTGTTAGCACTATCTGTGGAACCGGGTCGATGAAGTGCCGCCCTTTTGAAAGGTTTTGTGGATGCCACCACTGCAGAGAGCGATGGGTGAGGTTGTCCACCAACACTAGATCTGATAACAGACCCTGAGCCTGGTTCTACCAACGTGCACAGCATTCCTGAAGGGTACACATTTGAAGTCTTGCGTAGGGGACTATTAGGATGCAAGACGCCATCATACCTAGTAACTGCATGAACACTTGAGCTGGCAATGAGTTTTGAGGCTGAAACAGAGAGTAGTCTACAGATTGCGGATTCTGGCTGGATTGAGGTAGGCCAGAGCTTTTTGTGCATCTATAGTGGCTCCCAAATACGCTTGTGTGTTGGATGGTTTGAGATGGGACTTGGACAGATTTACTGTGAATCTAAGATCGAGGAACAACTGCACTGTTTTGTGAGTGAGATGTAGACAGCTTTGTTGCGAGCTGGCTTTTATGAGCCAATCGTCTAGGTATGGGAAGACGTGAATGTTTTGTCTTCGTAAATGAGCTGCAACTACTACCAGGATTTTAGTGAAAACCCTGGATGCGGTGGGTACTCAGAATGGTAGCACCTTAAATTGATAGTGCTGGTCTGCTACCATGAACTGGAGGTATTTGCGGTGAGTGGGGTGTATTGGGATATGGGAATAGGCGTCCTTTAAGTCCAGAGTGGACAGAAAGTCTCCTTGATGAAGGAGCGGGAGCACTTGTTGGAGTGTCACCATATGAAAGTGGTCTGACTGAATGTATAGATTTAGTTCTCTGGGGTCTAGTATAGGCCTGAGAGAGCCATGCTTCTTGGGAAATAAGAAGTACAGAGAGTATACACCGGCCACTTGATATTGTAAGGGGACTGGTTCTATAGCTCCTTTTTCTAACAGAGAGAAAACCTCTTGCTTGAGAAGGTTGAGATGTTCATGTGACATTGCGTGTGATCTTGGAAGAATGTTTGGGGGGAGTGTTTGTAAGTTCCAGGCAGTAACCATATTGGATATTTTGTAGAACCCATTTGTATGAGTTGATTGTATTCCAGACTGGTAGAAATTGGGAACAACGTTCCCCGACAGGAGTGGAATGATCGGGGGTAGCGGAAGGAAGTCACGGTTTGTTGTTTGCGAGGGAAGTGTGTGTTGAGTTGCCTCTGCCTCTTCCCTTACTGTTGCTACGTCTAAATCCACCTCTAAAATAGCATCTTGATGAGGGTGATTGGTTGTTGCCTTCGTAAGAGGAGGGAGTTTCTGTGGAAATATTTTTAGAGCCACCCCTGTAAAAACAGCGACAAAAGGATCTCCTATTTGAAGCGAATTGTAAAGCCCCCAATGACTTGGCGACCTCAGTGCCCTTCATTTTTACTAGCGAAGTGTCTACTGTTGGGCCAAAGAATGTGTTCTTTGTCAAATGGTACGTTGAGAATAGAGACTTGAACCTCCAGTTTGAATCCTGAAATTCTCAACCAAGCATGCCTGCGTAGCAGTACACTAGTGTTCACTGCGCGGGCTGCTGTGTCTGCTGCATCCAAGGCGCACCTCATGGAGGTACTGGTGATTAATTTACCTTCCTGAGTAAGGCCATTAGCCTTTGATTGGTGTTCAACAGGAACTGCATTATTTTTTAGTAGCTCATCGTGATGAGCCCTGTCATAGCGAGCTAACAAAGCTTGCGCATTAGCAATGTGCCAATAATTGGCCGCTTGCTAAGCTACCCTTTTGACCGAGGGATCAATTAATTTTGACTTCTTATCAGGAAGAGGGGCCTCACCTGTAGTCTGTGAGTTAGCTCTCTTGCGAGCGTTGGAAACTACAAGAGAGTCTCAAGGCAGCTGACCTTTGATATAAGCGGGGTCAGTAGGTGCTGGCTTATACTTTTTTTCCACCCTGGGTGTAATAATTCTTGCCCTCACAGGATCTTTAAAGATCTCATCTGTATACTTAAGCATCCTTTTGAACATTGGTAGGGTATGAGTAGCTCTCTGAGAGGAACTTGAGGTTTCGAATAATAAATTCTCTTCTAGAGCCTCTTTATGTAGCTCCACCCCATGATAATGAGGAGCTCTGTTAAGTAGCTCAATGTATCCTATGTTGTCGTTGGGTGGTAAGGGTTGGGAAGGATATAGATCTGGATCATTATCAGCGTTCGGATCAGTGTCCTAGTCTTCCCATGGGGCATATGTCCAGTGTCTGGATTTATCACCAGTTCTTTCTTTTTCAGGTCCGAAGACGGACAGTCTGACCGAGGATCTTTCAGTGGAGTCTTTTTCTGTTTGGCCGCGGTTTTTGGCGCCGAAAATTTTGGCTCTGAAGATTTACTCTTTGGTAACCATGGAATGGTTACCACGACATGCTTCGGTTTCGACGCCGAAGGTATTTGCTCGACACCGGCATGGGGCCAACTTGAGCCTGAGTCGGAAGGGCTTTCCCCTGTGTTTCAGCACTGGGCCCGAGGGCGGGGCCCAAATCTTTTTCACTGTGCCGACCTTGGCCCGAAGGCAGAGGAGGGACCGAAGTCTTTTTCTTCTTGTGTTGCTGGGGCAAGGGAGTTTCTGTACTCACAGTACGCTGACCCGGTGTAACTTGCTCCTCTTCTTCCATGTTGGATTCGGCCTCGGTAATGGAGATATGCTCTGCTTCTTCTTCGGTTCCTTGAGCGTGGAATTCTTCTCTGTCATAATCTTAGCTGAAGATGTCCGGTGCGGAGCCGCTCTGATGTTGCATTTCGTGACTTTGAGCCCGATGGTCACGGAGTGTCTTCTTCGATCGAAACAATCGGCATGGTCGCAGTCTTTCTCGTCGTGTTCCGGGGATAGGCAGAGGTTGCACACTTACTGCAAGTCGGTGCGCGGAAACTTAGCTTGAATGGAGTCTGTTCCATCGACTGCTAGTGAGCTCGGCCCGGGTAGGCCCGATCCCCTGCCACAAGTTTTCCAATCAAAGACCTTAGAATGGGATACGCGATCGAGAAACAATACCATGTTTGGATAGTCCTTTGGTTCATTCAAATTGATGTTATTGGCAACCAAAGGCAGTTTGTTTGAATGAGTGTGTTTTTGATGAATGAGGAGTGGTGTATGAATGTGTTTGTAAATTAGTACATCTGCCAAATTGGCAGTGCAGTAATTTTTGTCAATTGTGTGGTTTATATGTTTCTATGCTAAAAAATTGTTGTGGGGCTTAATTATCTGTGCTCTAAAAAATACTTTCATATAAGATTTATTTGAATAATAAAAAAAGATGCAGTTTAAATAAATACTATTAATTAGTTTAGACGTGGTTGTTTGAAATTTCTTCCGCGGTCTATTTATTTTGCAAATTCGTTATCAGCATTGGCACTCTCTTTTGTTTCTCATGTTTTCGGGCTCAGCCTTGCTGATTCGAGTCACACCCATTCTTGTTTCCAGCAATTAATCTCAGCCACTGGAAATTACTCTGGGGTGCACGCCAGCCCATTGATATTTTGCACACCATGCCACCTCAGTTTGGATTCCGCTATATGCACATCAGTCTAGACCCTGCTCCAATGGGAACAGTCCAGCACGATGTGCCAACCCAATGTCAATATTTCTTAACAAAGAAATGCAGACTTTAGTGGAGAGTATTTATCTTGACTAGATTCCAAATACAATAAACTAACCTTGTAAGATCCTTTTGACATACACGTCTAGCAACAAAACCTCCAAGTCAGGAAGCTAGCACTGGCAGAAGGTGTGGCAGTCTAAGATGGTGTGCCTGCTTTACAGACTGACAGAATACCAAAATGTGATTGTATAGATGACCTATGTGTCAGAGGATTCTGTCCCTCAACAGCACTGAATCACTGCTGCTTGCACCCTATTCCAATACAGTGATAACAGTTTGAGATGAAAAGAGATTTTATGGCTGTAGAACTATTTGTCCCATCTTTTACCATGTAATAGCACTAAATGGTTACTGAGTTTGCAGAACTGAATAAAGAAAACTATGAAACAAAGTTATTTCTACCTGTGGGCGGGAAAAGGCACAGGCAGCCTAAACAGAAGGGAGGTTTAGCTGTTGAAAGTACATATATATGTCCATTGTAAATCCGTAGATTTCACATGGGGGGGGGGGGGCATTTAGGAAGTCATTACCCCTTGCCATTACACTAATAGAAACAGTCTTCTTCTGCATAGCCTCACAAGCCTCCTTGCACTAGGTAGACACCCCTCCAGACCAAACTACCCCTTTCTTGTGCTAAAGTGTGCCGGAGGATGTAACGCTCAGGTGACCATTCCCTCGAACTACCCCCTGCCTCTAATGCCCCCTGGCCCGCATGTTCCTCATTCCACCTGTGCACTAATTTGCTGATTTCGCTTGTGCCATCCCTCCTCTGTTACCTCCTCCACCCTGGCAGATTCCATTATAGCAGGGCACCCAAGAAAACGAAGTTTGGTTGTTACACAATGCGAATATAATCAGCTAAATGTTCCACCAATTAAACAGAGCCATTGTACCTTCATTTGGTTAGTAAGAAATGTCTTTCTGACTAGGTTTGCCATTTTCTGCACCAATTCTCATACAACCAAATCCTAAAGCTCCTTGTATTTTTATCAATGCTGTATAGTGGCTGTCGGACATCGTTTGCGCCCCCGTTTTGAAATATATACAACTACATAATAAAAAAAAAGAAACCGTCTTCTCAACTTGAGCTGCTTGCTATTTCAAAGCTTAAATTTTCTTTTCATTACTGCATAAGAGGTTGAGTATTAATCCGTTAGGACAGAACGTTTTACTGTAACACAAACCCACACAAATCAAATAGTTAATCAAGGTTGAAAACTGTAATGTAAACAATGCAGATGAATAGATTCAACTATGACATATGACAGCAACAGCTTTGGAAAAGGCTTTTTTTTTTTTTTAAGAATCACGAAAAATATACCTCTTCGGGAATCTCAATTCCTGGAGTTGCTGGTACACCAGTCATAAAGTCACTTGTGATAAAGGTTCGTATCACCACAGATCTTTGACAAGAAGGCTGTTTTTGTAACGTATCCCGATCAAAATGTAAGGGTGTCAAAATCACTGGCATCTGACTGATTTTGCCTACATAACCTTCAAAAATAAAATGCAGCATATTAGGCAATGGTTTCAAAAGACAAGTACTTTTAAAAAAAAATAATAATAATTTGATTGGCACAAGCAATATATTTTATTTTAGAAGAAGATGGGAAGATCACAATTGTAAATTGTTGTTTCTGCACATCAATTACTCCACGTGCTGTTGAACAATATGGTTAGGAGTAGAAGGAACCATCTTTGTGAACACGTCTAACAGACTCAATGTTTCCATGCAAATTGTTCAAGCATTGATAACTGCAGCTTCAAAAAGAGTACTCGACCCAGAACAACTGAAAATAATTTTTTTATTTACAGTTCAAATCTTTAAGAACAAGCACTTTCGACTAAATTAGGAAATTCAAAATTAAACATGTTCAAATTCTAAAGCATGTACATCAGGCTGATGAATGCACTGAGGAATTCTGAATGACTAAGTAGGATCAACTTTAAAAGAAATGGTTCCTTACTTTCATCCCATCGCAGTGATCTTCATTAAAGTCATGAACATTAGAATAATTCCTTACTGCATGCAGGGACGCCATAACACTTAAATAACCAATCTGGTGCAAAACCAGCATAATTATCGCTATGTATCACTTTCCAAAGCCTATTCTGGCTGCTTTTCTTCCTGGAACTAAAATTATTCCAAGCTTAATTCTTGTATAAAAAAATGCTCTGCAGTATCGGACCTTAAAATTGCAGCCAAAGTTGTGAACAACTGAAGAAAAACAAAGATCAGACAGACTTCATACTAGCAGCTAGATAGAGTTTCTACCAGATAAGGCAGGTAACTTGTTCATCTGAAAGCGACTTCTCCCCGCAGATTCCTTACCTTGGAATACATACCCAAGCAATACCTCCCAGACATGGGTCTGCGAAACAATTTCACACCAAAATGTCCTGCTGGACCAAACAGGCAAAGTGCCAGTCCTTATGAACTTGACTGTCAAGGCAGAAGTGCTTGGTAAACATGTGCAGAGATGCCCACATTGCGCCCTGGCAGACGTCAGGGCCGGGACACCACGTGCTAACACAATGGTCACAGCCTTTGCTTTGGTGGAATGAGCACGCATACCCTGTGGGGGTTGATTCTTGACCAATGCACAGCAGATTAAAATGCAAAGCAAGACCCATTAGAAGATGGTCAGTTTCTGCACGCCTTTCCGTTTCTTGGCCCGACATACCTCACGAATAGTTGATTGTCCACCCAGAACGTTATTGTGCAGTCAAGGTGTAACGACAAAGCTCTTATTGGGTCCAGCCAGTGGAGTTATTCCTCTTGTTTATAGGGATGAGGCGGAGTGTAAAAGGAAGTCAGTGATGGACTAGACTACTTGAAATAGGTTGACTACCTTTGGCCAGAAGGATGCTCTAGTCCGAAGGACCAGTTTGTAGCGGAAAAACAAGCTGTAGGGAGGCTGAGAGAGTAGTTCCTGTAGTTTACTGACCCGCTGGGCAGATGAAATTGTCACCAAAAAAGCAAGCAGTCTTGATAGCGAGGAGCCTAAGAGGGCAAGAATGAAGTGGCTCAAAGGCAGTGCTTTATTTGTAAAGAAAATATAAGTGACAGTGCTCCGATCAGGAGACCACTGCAGCTTCCACCACACATTGCCCCAACCATGCTGCCAATGATCGTAACAACACAACTACTAACCGTCACACTGCTATAAGTGAAGTGTGACAATTTGGACTATTTCAGGCCCCAAAAGCTAAAAGAATGGCTTAGCCAGCATATAATAGTCATTTTTAATGAATATAGCATTAATAATTAACTGTTGTTGTGGTCATCTCTAAATTACCTAGAGAGCGCCACCTTGTGACAGGCTGTCCCAAGCACTGGTACTGACAATTAAGTGTCGGTTCCGAGCACTGGAAACCACCAGCTCAAATTAAGCACTGCTCAAAGGGAGTGCACATTAAGAAAGTAAGAACCAAGTTAAGGTCCCATTGAGGCATAACAAAGGAAGCTGGGGAAAATATATGCTATAAACATTTTTCACTGAACCTATTTACAATAGGGGATTTGAAGAGAAAAGGCTGATCTGGCAGCTGCAGAAATGTGGAGATGGCAAATACACAACCCTTCAAAAGTGCTCAATGCAGGATACTTTGAAGGGTTACTTATCTGCCATCTATGCTTTTCTGTGGTTGCCAGATCACACATTTTTCCAATGGCCGGCATATACCATCTTGATGGAGCAACGCCAAGCTACCAAGTTAACACCACAGACTTCGGGTGGAAGGTTGAAAGCTGTCAACTGTCGCCACTCCACCATGGCACATGCATGGGAAGCACTAGTGGTGGACCTCCGAGGGTGGGGCGCAGAAGCAGAAGAGGGCATTGACGCACAGGAGCAGCATGCAGCAGAGTAGGGGTGGAAAGGCAACTGAAGGGTCACACGTGGGGGCGGGAGGGCTCCTCTTCTCCTTGCTGCTTGGCGCCTGCTCATGGGAGTGGGGGGTGGCTCACGGCCGCTCCCACGGCCAATCACGAGAGGGACTTCTCACGGTACCTACGACTATGGCACACTGACATGCGGGTGGGGGGAGGGAATATTTGTGTTTGGGGAGTGTTGGGGGCAATGCGTTGATAGTTGGATGTGGTCTGCACTGTACTATGCACTGGAGTATATTACTAGGAGAAGACCGATGATATGCTGGTCATTGCAGATGGCTATTGTACTTGAATTATGCAATAAAAAATGTTTTTGCAAAAAAAAAAACTGTCGCCACTCCATCTCCACGCATGAAGGTGGGGGGTTGACAGGTTCAGGTGGGGAACCCTTCCCTGTTGCTGCGACAGAAGATCCTCCTGAAGGGGTAGCCTGATCAGAGGACCGATGGCCATGCGCAAATGCTCAGGATACCAAACTCTAAGTCCAGTCACAAGGATGACTTGGGCCCGGTTGTTCTGATCTTCTTGAGAACTCTGGTAAGAAGTGGTATGGGCAGAAAGGCGTACAGGAGTTGTGAACTTCACTCAAGACAAAAAGAGACAGAGAGAGAGAGCTGCCCTGTAAACTCCAGTGCACAAAATTGTTGACATTGCACGTTCTCGGTGGTGGCAAAAAGCCAATGCTGTAAGATCTCCCACCAGGGACCTGCCACGTCTTTCCAGCCAGGTCTAGAGACACGGGGCCTCTTGACAGAGTCTACAACCCAACCCGCACTGTTTGTTGCATTACCACATGGCGGAGTTGTCTGAACACCTGCAGTAGCTGTCCCTTGATGGAAGGTAGAAAGTCTTTTAATGCCGGACTGATTGCTCAGAGAACCAACCGGTTGATGTGGAGTCCTGATTCTGCCGGAAACCAGAGGCCTTGGATCCACTTCTCCCAGATGGCCGCCCCATTCCAGGAGCGACGCATCTGTCAGTACTGAGAGATCTGCATGGGGAAGGGAGAAGGGTCTGCCACTGACCCAACTGGGGTTCATTAACCACCACTGCAGTTCTTTTGCAGCTTCCTCAGAGATCTGGACCACGTCAGACAGATTCCCGATGCTGCACCTACTGGAACTTCAGGTCCCATTGCAAAGCCCGTATAGGGCAGCTAACGTGTCACAAGCAGGATGTAGGAGGTCATAAGAACCAGCAGCCTCAGAGTCTGTCTCACCGAAACCAAGGATAAAGGCTGAAACATCGGTACTATAGCTTGAATTAAAGGGAGCGACTTTGGCACATTTATAGTGAACTCCAGAAAATGCAGGGAGTCCGCCATAGTTTGGAGGTCTGAGACGACCAACTGGGGTGACCCCACTTACAACACCGAGTCATTGAGACAGGCGGAGGTCTGATCTCCGCAGATGAGCTGCAACCACTGAAATCACATTGTTGAGCATCCGAGGGGCACTGGTAAGTCCAAAGGGGAGCACAGTAAACAGAGTGCTCATTACCTACCGTGAACCGCGGATAATGTTTGTGGGCAGGCAGGACAGGAATGTAGAAGAATGTGTCCTGCAGGTCCAACGCTAACGTCCAGGCTCGCAGGACCAGGGCAGACAAGACTTGAGCAAGCTTGAGCATTTCGAATTTCTCCTTTTACATGAAGAAATTAAGAGGTCGTAGGTCTAGGATAGGATGAAGATTTCCGTCCTTCCTGGGCACCAGCAAGCAGCAGGAATGGTAAGCATGGCCTACTTCTGCTCCTGGCACCCGCTCAATGTCTCCCATGGCCAAGAGAACAGCCACTTTCTGGCAGAGTACGAGAAGATGGTCCTCAACCAGCATGTTTTAACTCCGACAATTTGGAGGGTTGGCAGGCGATGAATGAGAATTTGTGACTTTGAGGAGTACGCCGAGAGGGCATGCAATGATTTTCTCGACCCCCCCCCGGCACGTATTAACATGACACGCTCTACGCAGAAAAGGCTGGAGGCGGGTTTGAGTGAAGAGACAGTTTCTCGCCAATACGAATATATACTTGTATCTCCACGGAGAGTGCCCCATTACTGCTGATGAACAAGTTACTTACCTTCGGTAACGCTTTTTCTGGTGGATACAATATCTGCCTGTGGATTCCTCACCTTTAGAATATCACCTGCGCCAGCATTCCGCGGGAAAATTCTTTCCTAGCTCTCCCATGTTGACTAGGACGTCACAACAGCACGGCTCCGCACGCGGCACTGTATGACGGTAATGGAGCCACATAAAGATCTCGTCGGCGTGCTGACGTCAGTTCCACTCATTTTTCTGTGCCACCGAGGCAAACGGACACATTTTCAAATGCACACATAGCACATCAAATATATACATATATCTAAATTCACAAATGCATAATCAAGAAATACATAGAGAAATAGCCACAGAAAAAGCATTTCTCAATATTAAAATATAAAGATGATTAAGACATATTAAAATACATTTTTTTGGGGTAGAAACAGGTGGACAACGGGGAGGCGGGTGGGAGCGTGAGGACTCCACAGGCAGATATTGTATCCACCAGAAAAAGCGTTACCGAAGGTAAGTAACTTGTTCTTCTGATAGAACACCTCTAGCCAAAGCAGAAGAAGTAGACTTAGCTCTGGTGGAATGAGCTCCGATACCTTCAGGCGGTTCCTTCTTGGCCAGGGCGTAGCAAATCTTAATGCACAAGATAATCCACCTGGAAAGCGTCCTCTTGGGCACTACCTTGCCTTTCATTTTCCCAACAAAGCCCACGAAGAGCTGATCGTCCAGCCTCAGATCTCTAGTCCGATCAAATAAAAGCTGACAGCCCTCTTGGGGTCCAACCGATGCAGTCTCTCTGCCTCCTGGGAAGGGTAAGGGGGAGGATAAAAGGTGGGTAAAGTGATGGATTGTCCCATATGAAAAGGGGGAACCACCTTGGGAAGGAAAGCAGCCCTGGTCCTTAGAACCAACTTATCCGCATGAATGGTCAGGAAAGGAGGTTTCGAACTAAGCGCTTGAAGCTCACTTACCCTCCTAGGTAATGGCAATCAAGAAAACAGTTTTAAAAGAAAGAAGCCTCAATGGGCAAGAGTGAAGAGGCTCAAACTGAGAGCCCATTAAAAAAGTGAGTACGAGATTCAAATCCCACTAAGGCATAATGAAAGGTGTGGGAGGAAACTTATTTGTAAGGCCCTTAATGAACCTCATGACAATGGGGGACTTAAATAAAGACGGCTGGTCCGGCAAACATAAAAAGGCAGACAAAGCCTATAAATAGCCCTTAACAGTGGCTACAGCACAACCTTGCTGTGCTAAAGATAGAGAAAATTCCAAAATATTACACAAACGAGCCTTCAAAGGGTCAATGTCTCTCTCTCCGCACCACTAAACAAATCTGGACCATCTAGAAGAGTAAACGGACTTAGTGGAGTGTCGCCTGGATGATAAAATAACGTCCACTATCTCGGCGGGAGAGTGAAGGAACTCAGGTTGACCCGTTCAATCTCCAGGCATGAAGGTGCAAGCTCTGGAGGTGGGGGTGAAGAAACTGCGACTGCGAGAGGAGGTCTGCCCTGAGAGGGAGACGGAGCGGAGGGTGCGACAAGAGGAAGTAGGTCTGGGTACCACACACTCCGGGGCGATCAATATAACTTGGGCCCAGTCTTGGCAAATCTTCCTCAGAACCCCAGGAATCAAGGGTATGGGAGAAAACGCATATGGGAGTTGCGAGCTCCAATCTATCTGAAACGCATCCCCCAAAGCTCCCTACATCAGATACTGGAGACTGCAGAATAAAGGGCAGTGCGCGTTCTCGTGAGTGGCAAACCGGCCCAACCGAGGAGATCCCCACATCTGAAAGATGCGATGGACCACCTCCAGATGAAGCCGCCACTCGTGATCGGCCGAGTAACGCCGACAGACTGTCCGCACGAACATTTAGCACACTGGCCAGATGATTTGCAATACACAAATCTGTTGGCCCCGAGCCCAGGACCAGAGCCTCTCGACAGAAGCGATACGACCCTACACCTCCCTGTTTGTTGATGTACCACATTGCGGTAGTGTTGTCCGTCAGGACCTGAACCGACTGACCGCGGAGGGAAGAGATAAAACCCTTCAGTGCTAAACGTATCGCCCGCAATTCCAGAAGGTTGATGTGAAGCAACCTTTATTCTGGAGACCAATGGCCTTTGACCTCCAGATCCCCCAGATGATCACCCCACCCTAGAGTGGAGGCATCCGTGATCACTGTGGCCACCGGCGGAGGAGGCGGAAAGGGCTTTCCTTGAGACAGGTTACCCTGCACACTCCACCAAGACAGCTCCGCTGCAGCTTCTCTGGAGATTCTGATATTCTCCCAGAGATCTCCGTTGTGCTGATACCACTGCCTGCGGAGGCACCACTGGAGTGCCCTCATGTGCCAGCGTGCATGGTTGACCAACAGAATGCAGGAAGCAAACAGATCGAGCAGGCAAAGAACCTTCAGGACTGGAACAACCGCTCCATCATGAAATAAAGGAATCATTTCCTGTATGTCGAGAATCCTCTGCGGAGGCGGGAATGCCCGACACACAGAAGTGTCCAGTATTGCCCCTATGAACAGGCTGCGCTGAGAAGGCACCTGGTGAGATTTGGGTACATTCATCAAAAAACCCAACTTGAACAACAGTTGCGTTGTCACTAGCAAGTGGCGCGAAACCAACTCTGGAGACTCTGGAGCCAGTCGTCCAGGTAGGGGAAAACAGGAACCCCTGACCTTCTGAGATGAGCCGCTACCACCGCCATTACCTTTGTAATTAAACGAGGCGCGGAAGTGAGACCGAACGGAAGAACCGCAAACTGGTAATGTTGCGATCCCACCTTGAACCTGTGATACTTCCGATGCGACTTCAGGATGACAAGATTAAAATATGCATCCTGCAGATCGATGGACACCATCCAGTCTTCCTGTTGCAGCGCAAGGAGAACCTGAGCCAAGGTCAACATTTTGAACTTTTCCAGCCTGAGGTAAAGGTTCAAAATCCTGAGGTCCAGGATTGGTCTCAAACGACCATCCTTTTTGGGGATCAGGATATATCGGGAGTAACAACCCTGACCCCTTTCCTGCTCCGGAACCACCTCTATCGCACCTTTTTGGAGTAATGTAAGAATCTCCTGCTGCAAAAGCAGCAAGCGGTCTACTGAACAACCACCCTGGTGAGGAGGGTAAGGAGGAGGAAACTCCAAAAATGGGAGGACGTACCCATTCTCTATAAGATTCAAGACCCAACGATCCGAAATGATCAGTCTCCAATCTTGTAGAAAGTGGGACACCCAACCTCCAACAGGACCAACATGTTCTAAGATGGGGAATCTAGAACTGCTTTCCTGATGTACCAACGGTGGCAGGAGGGGAGGTAGAGGAAGAGGAGGAGGTCTGTTGACGATTTGCACCCGTGAGGCCTCTCTTATTCTACCCTCTGTACGATTTGTACAAGGGATTTTGCTGTTGATGGCTCTGCTGAAATTGTTGGCGGCCACGAAAGGAAGCAGATCTGCCAAAGCCCCGATATCTCTTGTACCCATAACCTCTAGACTGCACCTGGAGGCCTAAAGATCTTGAGGTAGCTCCGCTGTCTTTTAAACGCTCTAAGGTTAGTCCGCCTTAGAACCAAAGAGCCTTGACCCATCAAAGGGCAAATCCATCAAGGTCGCCTGCACATCAGCCGAAAAACCTGAAGACTTGAGCCAAGCCTGTCTCCTTGTAGCCACAGAAGACCCCATAACACGAGCCACAGAGTCAGCAGTGTCCATGCCTAACTGAATCACTTTTCGTGCTGCGGCCTGCGAATCTGAAAGGACTTCCAAGAAGTTGGCAAGATCCTCCTCAGGCAACTTAGGAGCCAACCGAACAACAGAGTCCATCAATGCATGTATATATCGTCCAAGAAGGCAAGTCGCATTAGTTGACTTTAGAGCCATACTCGCTGATGAAAACACTTTCTTCGCAGCTTGCTCTGTCTTTTTAGAGTCCCTGTCACCCAAAATGGTAGGTAAAGCACCAGAAGACTGTTTTGAGCAAGAAGCTTGAACAACTAGACTCTCCGGTGTCAGATGTGATGACAAAAAAGCCAGATCACAAGGGGCAGGCTTGTATCTTCTCAAGATAGAAACGAGATACAGCCGGAGCAGACAAAGGCTTCTGCCACTCCTCCTGAATTGGATCTGTTAAGGCATCTGTGAATGGAAGTAGAGGCTCAGAAGTTGATGAAGAAGTATTCAAAACGTCCGTCAGTATATTGGACTTAATCTCAGCAGAGGGAAGTTTAAGGCCCAATAAATCAGCCGACTTCTTTATGACAACATGGTAAGGTGCAACGCCCTGCACAACACACCCACTTGCAGATGTTAAGTCATACTCAGGGGAATTATCTAGGCCACTAGCTTCCTGAAGGCCTTCAAACTCATCCAGAGTCCACAATTTCTCCTTCCACCTGTTCTTGCAAATAACTCCTCCTCCTCAAGCAATCTCTGAGCCTCTCTCCTGGAGCGTTGCTTAGGCAACGGCGTCGGCGGAGCAACACGCGGTGCCGGAGAAGACACCAGCGGCGTCAATGGAGGAGCCTCGACATCGAACCTCGACGTCGATCGAATCCGAGGTGGAGCAGACTCAGCAGCTGAAGGAGTCCAGGGAGCCGGAGTAGACTATCTCAGCGCCGGGAAATGCCAAGCCGGAGTCTACGGCATAAAAGGCATGAAAGGTGCCTGGGGATAGAACTGAGGCACACCCAGGTTGAAAGCCAGAGGACCCACGGGGCCTGAAGGCACACCGGATGGAGTCGAGGCTCTTGTAAATAAACCAAACATCGTATTGAGGAAATGCGAAGAGTCAGCCCCAGGAGCAAGAAAAGGAGAATATGGATCCGTACCTTTCTGTAGGGGAGTCACCTGAGGTCGTACTGGAGCCTGCGGAGCAGGGGATGGCGCCCGCTCAGGTGAAGCCACACGGCCTGGAGCCGGTGATTCTTCATGAAGCGAAGAAGCCTCTGAAATCTGCAACGCCAGAGATGGTACTGACGTCGCTTGAGGAGAAGGAGTAGGAGAGATGAAGTCCCTTCTCCGAGGTCGCTCAGCTGGAGTCGGCAACCTCGATCTCGACCTCGAGACCTTGGCTTTCGAAGATTGATGTCAAGAGGTGTCTCCTCTTGGATTTTTTATGCTTCTTTGACCTCGAAGTGTGTGAAGACTAAAACTTCGCTCTCTTCCTACCTCTCTTTTCCTTCTTGGCTTTCGCCATAAACAATTTGGCTTCATGTTCTTTGATAGCCTTGGGATTCATTTTCCTGCAGCTCCTGCATTCTTCGATGTCGTGGTCAGAGGATAAATACCACAGGCAGTCATCATGAGGATCCGTGATAGACATGTGTCCGCCACACACACTGCAGGGTTTGAATCCGGTCTTCCTAGAAGTAGCCATTCTGACAAACTACGAGATACAACGTTTTTCACGATGAAAATGGAGAGCCCCGAAAAAAAAGTTGAGCATCGCCGCGCGGAAAGAAGGGAACTGACGTCAGCGCGCCGACGAAGTCTTTTTGTGGCTCCGATGACTTCATACGGTGCCTCGTGCGGAGCCGTGCTATTGTGACGTCCTCGTCGATGTGGGAGAGCTAGGAAAGAATTTTCCCGCGGAATGCTGGCGCAGGGGATATTCTACAGGTGAGGAATCCACAGGCAGAAGTATCCATCAGAATGGACCTTGATGTCCAGCGCTGCCTGACTTGGGTTACGTATGTTCCTTGTACCCTTGTCCTGATGAGGCCCAGATGAAAGGGCCGAAATGCATTGACAGCATGAATAAAGAGGAGTCCATTGAATAAAAGACTGTTAAAAATTGTATAATACACACTGTGGATTGACTCAGTGGTGGAAGTTTTTACCTCGTATGTGTATAGGACTACCTCGTAGCTGGATTGCTAATAGTTATGCAGCAAACACAAAACTCCTAGTTTGGGGTAGGAAGGAATATATGATTAGGTGTATTAGTATATGTAATTGATTGTTTTTTATTCATGTCATATTGTGAGGTGTTAAATTTTTTTTACTGTATCTAATGTGTTTATATTAATATGATGTATGTATTGTGTCTATATAAATGAGAACAATTAAAAGAATGTATTAATTGTTCCAATTGGAATAAGAGCTGGTATGTGCCTTAATGTGAACAAGTGTGAATAGAAAGGGACTGTGCACCACAGAATATGATTTAATTTATTGTGTCCAACTGTTAAGTTCACTATATTGATTCCTCCACATCACTGTCCTTGTATAGTTTGATGTACTAAGTTGGTGGCATGGGTGAAGGGGTGGTCAAGAAGGGGAGGGAGTAGCCCATTTGGACAATCTACACAACCCAGCACTTGGATGTTATCGCCCTCCAGTGATGCAGGTGAAGACTTATCCTGTCTCCCATTGGGTGCCCGTGATGGTTGGAGGGAAACTGGGGAGAGGAGTTGGCCTAACGGCTAGGGCGGTCGACCTCGAATCTGGGGAACTGGATTCGAGTCTCGGCAAGGACGCTGAACATCCTGTGATTCTGGGCAAATCACCTAATCTTCCCGTGCCTAACAAAAAACATGAATGTGTTCTCATGTAACGCAACTGGTGCTATGGAAAGCTCTCTGATAACCGATACCTTCATGTCAAGTTCACGCGATATAAAACTCTGTAAAACAAAAAAGAAAAAAAAAAGAAAACAGAGGCTTGGAGGCTACGGCTGCCAGGGGAGTGGTGGACTGGCCTGACCTATGGCTGCCTGACCCACAGGGTCTGTGGGTACCAAGCACGTGTGTGCCATGGTGGCTGGGCAGGTAGAGACGTGGCTGGAAGCCCCTTCCATGGCCATAAAAGTAGCGCAAGGCAGACTGGAGTTGGTGAGGGGCATGGAAAGGCCCAAGGACCTGCCCGTAGCTCTGTTATGATTGAAGTACTGCAGTGCTGAGTCTGCCTGGGCTCCGAAGAGACAGGAGCCATCGACTGGCATGTCCATGAGTAAAGATCTTAGCCAGGCGTGGTGCCGCAAGGCCACCAACGAAGAAACCACTCTGCCTTGCAAGTCCATTGTGTCCAACCCACATTGGATAGTGACCTTAATGCGTCCCTCCCAACACCAATAACTAAGTGGAGTATAGCCTGGGCCTCCTCTGGGACCATAGACAGCCCCTGCGCAACCGAATAGTCAGACAACTATGCAGCTCTGTGAATGGGGACAGCACTGGGAACATCAGCAGTGGGGCCGGGGAATGTCGAGGTTGCTCGTCCGGCGCCAGTCCAGATCCATCTTTGGATCCAAGGGGCCCAACTTGCAGTGAGGGTGAACTCATCGATGGAACCCACGGGGTCCAAAGGCGCTCCAGCAGGAAAAGGCTGGCCAAATAGGAGTTGCAGTCCTCAATTTTTTTTTAATTGGTCAGGGATCACTCCGGCTCCCAGAAACTCAGGGAGGCGCAGAGATGGGCCAGGTGCAGGCTGAACTGTAGAGCCTGGCCTAGATTGTCTACCTCCCTTGTCTAGTTACTTTGACGGATAAGGGGAAGCCGAAGACCTCTTTGAATTCTTGCTCTTCTTTTTCTTGTGGGACTTACCGAGATGTGACGACTGCGACAAAGATCAATGGCTCCGGAATAGATCCAGGGACCTTCCTATTGACCTGGTTCGACGCCGTTGCAACGAGTGGCAAGGAGCTTAAGGGATCGTTTCCTCAAAGCCTGGGGTGCATGGCGCGACAATCAAAGCAGGTCTTGGCATCGTGTTTGCGCTCAAGGCAACAGAGACAGACAAAGTTGAGGTCTGTCACCAGCATTTTTTAGTGACAGGCACTGCAGGGCCTAAATCCAGCCTTCCTCGTTGACATCCCTGCCACACCGAGAGACAAGGCTAAAAAAACTGCGGAAACAAGTGGAAACTAGAGAATGCTAAAGTGATTCTGGTATCTATCAAGTAAGTTAAATAGAGGCAGATGCCAGAAAAATTTAAAAAAGAAAGTCCCTCAGCATAAACCAATTCTGGTATTTTACTGACCTCTGCTGGTCGTTTTCTATCAAGACAGTTAAATAGAGGCAGTTGAACAGAAAGAAAAGTCCCTAAGCAGAAGCAGACAAGGCCTAGGGCTGATCTCCAGAGCCCACAAAGTACATACACATATAAGTATATACTAAAATATATACAAGAGGTCTCAAATGCTCTCAGCGGATCTGTGCTGACTGGTGCAGAAAGAAAACAAATGTCAGTGCGCAGGGTGGCGCCTATTTTGGCTCTGTGCACGTCACTTCCAGCACAGATAACCCCGATGATGGTGCGTTTAACGCAGACAATGCCACGGAGCAGAACGATGCAACCTTCCGGTGTGTAGGGGTACTGCTCACAAAAAAAAATCCAGCTCCAGTATGTAGCCTGGAGATATTCTAAGGTACAGAATCTGCAGCTACAAGTCCCAATCTGAAATAAACCTTAGACTAGAGTAGCAAGCAAATCCGTAACCCCACAGCTCTCATAAGGAATAGGGACAAAATCTACCTCGGGCTCTTAAATTAGATTGCAATGAGATATTGGGCAAAAATGTTCTTGGTCGTTTGACCCACACTAGAATCAGCTTCTGTGTCAGAGTCAAGGCAATAGTGTCTTGTTGAAGTATGGACAGATTTCCAAGAGTCTGCTCTACAAATTTCTGCTAACGGAAGAACCTGCAACTAGGTTATAGTAGCTTCTCTGCAGTGTTTACGAAGTAAGAGGTTTGTGTGTCACCTGATAATAAGGAGATGCAAGCCACAATCCATTCAGCGATTAGCTGTTTCACAGTCACTTCATCTGTACAAACAGGATCAAAATTAATGAAAGGCTACATCCCCCCCCCCCCCCACGCAGTTACAGGAAATTACATCGAAACTGAGTTATGAGTGGGTCGGTGGTTGGACAGCAGTAAGAGGTCGTAGACATGACAGGCTTAAACTGTATTATGTATGAGGCATGAAGTTGTTACAGGAAAATTATGGTGTATTGTGTTAAAGGGGGTTTGTTACTGTTATGTTATAAGTATACATGTGTACATTTTGGAGTTTACGAAATAGCCATATCATCCTGCAATTGTAACGCTTTAAAAATGCTAATAAAGAAAATGTTCTAAAAAAGTTAGTTAAAAGCTGTAGTCAATTTGGATTTCTCCAGGAAGAAGTGCAACACTCTCCTAACTTCTAAACTGTGTAGAGAGTGATCAACTGAAGTGGAAGGTTTACTGAAAAATATCGGGCAAGTTAAATACTGATTTAAGTGAAAATCTCATTAACTCCGTACTGGGAGCCATTTTGAATTGCTTCTCAAATTCTTCGGACTTCCAAAGCCAGAGGTCTGTATAGGGTTCCTCCTTGCTGAATTAGGTAGGACATTATGGTGGCATTATTTGTTTGCGTTAAAACCGGAGTGTTCTTGATGGAAGTAAAGCCTTAAACGATAGGTGTACTACTTCAGCCCTAGGAAGTTGATGCAGTAAGATCGCTCTATTGTTGTCCATCGTCCATTGACACGTATATTGCCTAGGAAAACACTACAGCCTAACATTGAGGCATCCATCACTAATATCTAAGATGATAGTCTCTATTGGAACGGATATCCATGCAAAAGATTGCTACTTTTGCAATTGTCAGCTGCCACTTGTGTCAGTCTCCGTTTGCCATGAAGCGGACTCATACACAATACTGCTGTAAAATGGGTGACTCTCTGTTCTCCAAAGAGGAAGTGTCTTTCAGACCACTATCTGGGCACTTCATGCTGATACTGCCTTAATGAGATTCCTTTTGAGCAAATAGCATCAGCTGATGTTAAGTGGGATTCTTGAAGGAATACTATGTGAGCCCCCCTCTGCATTTTAAGGTGAGAACATTTTGTATATTTTGCTTATAGTACTCATCCCCCAAGCATTCCAGGTGATAACAGTAACGTTGATCTGGGTAATCATGGAGATTCTTTAGCATGGTTGAAACCATTTTTAACACATTTTACCATGATGCCCATTATGCTACTGTGTGTGGGTAAAACTGGTACAACTCGCTTAGCCCATCTTTTCTCACTTGGTTAAAACTTGCATCCAACTCCCCTCCAGGGCGGGGGACAGCAGGCCATCCATGCAAACAAAGAACTAATGAACAAGTTACTTACCTTCGGTAACGATAGATCTGTAAGAAACATTAGTTAGATTCCTCACCTTAGAATATTCCCAGGCGTCAGGCTGGATCCGGAAATATTTTTTGTCAGCAGTAGCCTTGCGCGTCGGTAGGCGTCGTCTGCGACTCCGCATCCATCGTCGTGATTGCTGGGATGACGTCGGAGTACTTAGACGCCGCCCTTGTGCGCTGACGTCAGTTTTTGTACATAGCTTTCCGCGCCAGGAACACAGAGCCATGCAAGAAACGACACTGGTGCCATGAATCTAGGGCCCTGAAAGGGATAACCTTAACCCTAGATATCAGTTCGCAGAACGGGGAGGATGGGTGGGGCGGTAAGGAATCTAACTAATGTTTCTTACAGATATATCGTTACCGAAGGTAAGTAACTTGTTCATCTGAAAGAAACACGTTAGTTATATTCCTTACCTTAGAATAGATCCCCCAGCAATACCAACCCCGGTGGTGGGTCTGCGAACCAAGATCACACCAGGAAGTCCTGGAGAACGGCCAAAGAAGCCGTCTCTCCGGACTTGGCTGTCCAGGCAGTAATGCTTGGCAAACATGTGCAGCGAGGCCCACGTTCCTGCCTGACAAATGTCCTGCAGAGGGACTCCCCGCCCCGAGGCAGTAGTAGCCGCTGTGGCCCGAGTGGAATGGGCCCTCAGCCCCACAGGAGGATCCTTCTTAGCCAAGGACTAACAGGCCTTAATGCACAAAACGACCCACCGAGAGATGGTCTGCTTGTGCACTGCCCGCCCCTTCTGAGCGCCCACATAGCCAACGAAGAGTTGGTCGTCCACCCGGAACTGTTTTGTGCGGTCCAGATAGGAGAGCGCACGTTTTGGGGCCAGGCAGTGGCACCTCTCTTCCTGGCCGATGTGAAAGGCAGTAACCACCTTAGGAAGAAAGGAAGGACGAGTCCTTAGAACAGCCTTGTCCGGATGGACAGAGAGGAAAGGAGGTTTAGAAGAAAGAGCCTGGAGCTCACTCACTCTCTTCTGGCAGAGGTGATGGCAACCAGGAAAGCAGTCTTGAGAGTCAGGAGACGAAGAGGACAGTTATGAAGTGGCTCAAAGGGAGCGCACATCAGATAGGTTAGCACCAGATTCAAGTCCCACTGAGGCATCACGAAAGTGACAGGAGGAAACATGTGAGTAATGCCTTTTAAGAATCTATTTACAACAGGGGCTTGAAAAGAGAAGGCTGATCAGGAAGCCGTAAGAAGGCAGAAACAGCTGAAATATATCCCTTGATGGTGCCCAGAGCAAAGCCCTGCTGGGCCAGAGAAAGAAGAAAGAGGAGAACCTCAGAAAGAGGGGCAGAAAGGGGATCCACAGCCTTTGCTGTGCACCATGCCACAAATTTTTTCCACCTGCAGGCGTATACCGTTTTAGTGGAGGGACGCCTGGCTGCCAGAATGATATCACAGACTTCAGGAGGCAAGTCAAATGGCATCAACTGCCGCCACTCAATCTCCATGCATGGAGGTGGAAGCTGGACAGGTTCGGGTGGAGGACCGTCCCCTGTTGCTGCGACTGAAGGTCCTCCTGAAGAGGCAGTCGAATCGGGGGATCAATTGATAGACGGAGTAGCTCGGGATACCATTATCTTCGTGCCCAATCCGGGACCACAAGGATGACTTGGGCCCGGTCGCGCCTGATCTTCTTCAGCACTCTGGGCAGAAATGGTATAGGCGGAAAGGCGTATAACAGACCGCAACTCCACTTGCAGGGATGTGGAATTCCTATAGCCCGACGCCCAGGACATATTGTTTGGGGTCAAGGGCAACATGTTTTAATGTGCATTTTGTCCTTGGGACAAGCAGGCCCAACCCCCTGCAGCACAGACCCTTTGGCTGCCAGTTTGCAGTACCCCATTAAGGATCAGGGAAGGGCACTGCCTGCAGTTAAATTAATATTTGTGTGGATATGTTAATGCTGTTCAAACTTGTTTTATGGTTCATTAATTGAAAGCCTTTATTATTAGAATGAGCGCTCTCAGTAAATGCAAGTTTTGACTGCACTACTGACAGTGGTTCCAGTATAAAAATGTGTACAAACGGTTTCAAAGTTTAGCAATATGAGGCTATGCATAATGCTCCGAGAATGCTCTCTGATTAGATGCAAATACTTTCAGAAGCTTGAAATCAAGATTAAATGATTCTTTGCTTTCAATATAAAATGTTACTAAAAAATGAAAGTAGGAAACATGTTTTTTTGCTACACTATAACATTTCAGGTACCATTTCTTTGCAGCATCATTTAGTAAAATGTGTTGATGCATGCAGTATTTCCCCAAAATATTCATATTAGAAAATCAGTGTAACCAGTTTCAATAAGATTTTGGGAAACATAAAAATAAACAAGCATTGGCAAAGCCAATAGGTCTGAAATGGTGGTCAGATTTTTAGTTTTGGCAATGTGTGACTTGTGTTGGCATGGTTTTTGTAAAACATTATTGATGTGAGAGCTGCCGGACCCTCACCATTATAACAAACATTGGCAAAAGCAAAAATTGTTTCTGGTCTCAAAAAAGATCACACTGCCACATTAGTTACTGGCACTGAACAAAACTAATTGGTGTGCAGATATGCTCCTTGTGAAAGAGCAGAATGCTGTCACTCACCGTGAAGCCAGACGATACAGAGAGAGAAACTTTTAATAAACACATAAGGTCATGTTTAACGCCAGACCAATTTAGGGGCCCAATTATTAAAGAAAGTCTCAAAAGTGCACCCTTGATATATGTCCTTGCATTAAGGGCAGCAATATGGCTTTCGTGAATTCACAAGAATTTACAGCAGTAGGGCAAGAGAAAGTACTCCTAGAAAATATTTGTGAACTGCATTTTAGCATGAGCAAATATGAATGTGTAGATTTGCTCATGCGAAAACCTGAGTGTTTGCAGGTTTATTTTCCCTCCAACCACTTTTTTCCCCATTTCTGGAAGGTTTACTTCTGCCATTGTCAGGAGTAAATTTCCAACATTTCTCAATATTGGAAAAGATTAGAAAAGAGTTGTTGAAAACCCTTAAAACATGCAAGTTAGTAGGTTCGCACAGATTCAAAAGGACATTCCAACCCTTGAACTATTGTTTACCACTACCTTCAGTTCCAGTATGTAGATCTGCGGAAACGTAGCAACATAAAGGGACTGCTAGTATTCAAACACTACTATGGTATGAGCCGTGGCATAATCAGAGAGGCTATATAAGAGCTCTTATATAATGAGATTGCTGCCATAATTTGTCGCCGCACAACATGGCACCAATGGGACAAGTGGATTTTGTTACAGGACAAGTAGATTTATGAAGCAACCTGCCCCATGGACAAGTAGATATTTTAATAAATTCCACACCCCTGACTTGCGATGAAAAGCGTCTCCGAGCGAGTGCCGCCTTGGAAATTCCAACGTGTAGAACTGATGACATTGTGCGTTCTCTTCGGTGGCGAATAGATCTAACCAAGGCTCTCACCATTGCCGAAAGAGGCCTTGCGCCACGTCCGAGTGCAGACGCCATTCGCGATCCATCATGCACCGGCGACTGAGTTCGTCCGCCCTGGCGTACAGAGAGCCCGTGCCAGGTGTTGAACCACCAGGGTGATGCCCTGATGTTCCAGCCATGTCCACAGGCGCAGAACCTCCTGACAAAGGGCCCACGATCCCACCCCGCCCTGTTTGTTGCAATACCACATGGCGGTGGTGTTGTCCGTGAACACCTGCACTACACTTCCCGGGACAGAGGGAAGGAATGCCTTCAGTGCAAGCCGGATCGCCCTCAGCTCCAACAGGTTGATATGGAGCCGGGACTCCGCCGGAGACCAGAGGCCTCTGATCTCCGCCTCTCCCATGTGGCCCCCCATCCCAGGAGGGACGCATCCGTCACCACTACGTGCTCCGGTTGGAGTAGGGAGAGGGATCTGCCACTGACCCAATCGCGGTCCGTGAGCCACCACAGCAACTTTCTTGCAGTGCCCTCCGAGATCAGGACGTGGTCGGACAGGTTGCCCTGATGTTGGGCCCACTGGAACTTCAGGTCCCACTGCAGAGCCCGCATCTGCCGCCTGGTGTGATGTACCAGCAGGATGCAGGAAGCCATCAGACCCAGCAGCCGTAGGACCATCCTGACCGAAACCCGGGATAAAGGCTGAAAGATCTGAATCAGAGCCTGAATATCCCGAACCCGCTGTTCGGGAGGATAGACCCGAAACTGTGCCGCTCCGATGAAAAGGAGCTTCTGGGAGGGACTCAGATGTGACTTTGGCGCGTTGATGGAGAACCCCAGCAAATGCAGGAGGTCGGTTGTAGTCTGGAGGTGGGACCGTCTGGGGCGAGCCCACCTTCAACAACCAGTTGTCGAGATAGGGGAAGACTGGAACCCCTGATCTGCGCAGATGAGCTGCGACCACCTCCATCAGTTTCACGAACACCCGAGGGGCACTGGTGAGGCTGAAGGGAAGTACGGTAAACTGAAAGTGCTCGTGGCCTTCCGTGAACCACAGGTAACGCCGGTGGGCCGGCAGGACGGGGATGTGAAAATAAGCGTCCTGCAAGTCCAACGCTACGATCCAGTCTCCAGGGTCTAGGGCAGCCAGAACCTGAGCTTAAGTCAGCATCTTGAACTTCGCCTTCCGGAGGAAGGCATTGACACTCCTGAGGTCCAAGATAGGGCGTAGGCCCCCTTTGCCCTTCTTGGGAACCAGAAAGTAGTGGGAGTAACAACCCCGTCCCACTTCTGGGCCAGGAACACGCTCAATGGCCCCCTTGGCCAAGAGGGCCGTAACTTCCTCCTGCAGAAGTTGCAAGTGATCCCCCGACATGCGGTGGTACTCGCCTCGAAGGGGAGGGAGTAGCCCCTTCGGACGATTTGCAGCACCCACCTGTCCGACGTGATGGTACGTCAGTGGCGCAGGTGATGGCGAACTCTGCCTCCCACTGGCGTGGAATGGCCCTGAAAGGTCAGACTAGGAAGGCTTTGAGGCAGATGCTGCAGGAGCAGATGTGGGCTGACCGGCTCTCTGTCCCCCTGTTCCACCGCGGCAGAGTCCGCGACCTCGTTGAGGCTGGTTCTGCGGCCTGTGGCTAGACAGACGTGCGGGGGCGCCCCTTCCTTGGCCACGAAAGGGGCAAAAAGAGGAAGTTTGCGGGCCCGGGCCGAGAGGCCCAAGGACTTGGCCGTAGCCCTGGGGTCCTTAAAGCGCTCCAGCACACAATCCGCTTTGTCGCCAAAAAGGCTACGGCCATCGAAGGGCATGTCCATGAGGGTGCTCTGGACATCCCCAGAAAAATTTGGGGATCTCAGCCAGGTGCGGCGAAGAATCGCCACCGCCGTCGCAATCGCTCTACCTAGTGAGTCCGTGGTGTCAAGCCCACATCGAATGGAGTACAGTGCTGCATCCCACCCCTCAGCAAGAGCCTGGGCGATTCGTGTCCAGGCCTCCTCCGGACACTGGGGCAGCACGTCCACCACCGTATCCCACAAGTGGGTATAATGGTCCAAAAGGCACGCAGTATTAATGGACCGCAACCCCAAACTGAGGGAGGAAAACAGTTTCTTCCCAAACTGCTCCAACCATTTGGATTCCCGATCCGGAGGAGCGGACGGGAAGGCGGTCTGGGACGTAGAGGCCTGGATAACCAGACTCTCAGGGGTGGGGTGCACTGACAAAAAGGTGGGGTCGCCCGGGGCAGGGCGGTGGTGCCAGGCCACGTTCCGGTCCACAGGAGTGACTGTGGAGGGCTTGGACCAAGTGCCCATCAGAACGTCAGTGAGGGCCTCATTGAACTGCAGTAGAGGCTCCGAAGAGCTTACTGGCAGTTGAAGCACCTCAGTGAGGAGGTTAGTCCTCACGGCCGCTGTAGGGAGCTCCAGGTGAAGGGCCTCGGCAGCCCTGCGCAGCACCACAGAATAAGTTGCACCCTCCTCCGTAGCCACGGAAGGAGGAGAGATGAAGCCAGTGTCAGGCGAAGTGTTGAGACCACTGGCATCCCCCAGCTCGTCTGGCCAGTCCGGACTTAACTGGCACTGCTGTGCCAGAGGGTCCTCAGACCCCCTCCCAGTCGTCCCCGTCATACGTCTCCTGGTATACAGGTAGAAAGGACGGAGCCGGGTGATGGTGAAATGCTCATCCATCGATGCCGGACACTGCGCCGGCGCTCTGACGCCGGACTAAAACTGGGGATGGCGTCGTCCGAAGACGGCGCTGGGGGCGGCACCATAGGGGTCAGCGCTGGTGGAGGGGTCGTAAGGTCAACCGGGATCCAGGCCTGGATCCCACGGGAACCTGCGGCGTCGGGACCGAAGTCTACGATGGCACCGAAGCCGCCGGCTCGGTAGCCCCCCCCCCCCCCCCAGTCGGGCCTGCGGGGCCCAAAGACGCGCCGGCAGGCATCGACGGCAGAACGAGACTCCTCATGGCCACGAGGAAGTCCCGAATCTCGCCCGAAGTCGCATTAGGCCTAGGGACCGGAGGGTATGGGGCCGGATGCGACTCCTGCGGATCCGACGGAGCCGCGCAGGTGGTGCCACCCAAACCCTCAGCCGAGTCGCGCGACCGGCGAGGGGAGTCAGAAGAGCGATGTCGCTTCTTTGACTTCTTACTGTGCCTCGACTTACCTGAATGCGAGGACTTCGAACCTGACGAGCGGTGATGATTTCGGCTCCGCGACCGGTCCCTCGACCTCCTCTTCGAGCGGCACGGAGCCGACTGCCAGATCTCGAGGAGCTTGCGGGACCGCTCCCGCCTAGCCTACGAGGTCAAGGCCCGGCAGTCGGGCACAACTGGTTATCATGGTCGGCCCCAAGGCAGTAGAGACACCGACGGTGGTGGTCGGTAACCGACATTAGTCGGTGACCGGCGTCACACAGCTTGAACCCGGGCATCCCTACCGGCACCAGGAATCGAGGTCGAATCGAAAGAATAGACCAAAAAAGTCCCAAAAAAAAAGTTAGTCAAAAAGTGACTAAAGGGTATGCTCTTCCCGGATCTGCGCTTACTGGCGCGGAAAAAAGAAAAACTGACGTCAGCGCGAGGGCGGCATCTAAGTACTCAGACGACATCATTCCGGCGATCACGACGCTGACGACGGATGCAGAGTCACAGACGACACCTACCGACGCGCAAGGGTACTGCTGACGAAAAATCTTCCCGGATACAGCCTGACGCCTGGGGATATTCTAAGGTAAGGAATCTAACTAACGTGTTTCTTTTAGATAAAGGAAATTAACTGCTCGTAACCATCTTGTGAGGTATGGAGGAGGGGTTACAAGCTGGGATACTCGAATAAAAGACTTCCAGATCAGGTGTGCCCAGGGGAGCACAGCTAGTTTTGCTCAGGGGAGCAGCTCAGCCAGTGAGTTTCTGGGGGTGTAAATCTCAAATGTCCCAAATAACAAAAAGCATTGGGCAGCAGACTGGAGGGGTGAGATGGACTGTTTCCATAAGGAACAGGGTCAGTCCCGATATGCATTAGGTGCACCTCTGTCTAGAGTGACACACTGGGTGAAAAGGAATTGCTTAGAATGATACCCAGAGCGTTTACCACTAGTCAGACTATTTGGAAGCATTCATCCCATCACTTTTCGGGTGTTTGATTGCCAGTAAGTAGTATGCCTGAAAATCTGAGACTGGCACAGCTTTCCAATCCTACTAATGTCAATGTTTGTATACTCAAAAAAAGTAGTAAATATGCACCTATTCAAGGAGGATTCATTTTTTAGGTTAACCAGTCATCAACATATATATTTAATTTACAATTCAAAAAATGAACAAGTAAAGTTAAAATCTCTTGGTGAAACGAGGACGAGAAAAAAACGACAAACATAGCAGATCCATTGCAGGCCCCCCCAGGCCCAGCTACCAAGCCCAGAATGCATTTGTGCTACGCCCCTGCCCATCCCACCTGAGCCTGGCAGTTCTCCCTCGGAACACTTGACTGGGGTCATGTGTAACAGCCTGGAGTCCCTGCTTTAGGATCAGTTATTTTAAATGGATTTGCACTGCACAAACTCTTCTTTGCCTCTGCTGCGAGAAGCTTTGATGATAGAGTTGTCAAATTGATGCAGGACGGCCTCCATGTACTAAGCCACAAACAGAGGTGGGTGCACCAGCAGGTTAATAGGGCGAGCTGTGCCAGAGCCCAGGCAAGGGTCTGGCTAGGCCGTAAGATTTCATGCACAAGTCAAGCCATGAAAACGTTTGGCCTGAATATCGTGCAACAAACATAAAATAGGATAAAGCTGCTTTAAAAATTGTAAAAAGTGCATTTCTTTAATATGCGGAAGAATTTCACTTTTGTACAGCAGATTATGTCACTGCATAGTCAGACATTTAATAAATGTGATAGTTTAAAAAGTAGAAACATTCATGGCGCCCCCACCTTCCTCCCAAACGACAATACCATTAGTGAACTAAGCTGCAAATAAGTAGTCATGTAAACCCTAAAAGTGGCCTAGATTCTTTGTATAGATAGAGCAATATTATAGTCTACTAAAACAAACAGAAGGGGTGGTGTTCAGCCCACATATTGAACTCGAGTATTTTCAAGTGCTCTCATATCTGATGATAAAGAAAAAAGAGCCTCTGTGAAACAAAACATTTACCTAGGATCACACAATTTGGACAAGCAATGAAGCTGGTATTGATTACAGGGTATCAGGCTTCATGTTTTGAAATTCGGCCCCCAGATAGGAACCTCTGTCTCAATCGCTTAAGCCGGTTTTACATCAAATCTCACTGTTTTATCTTATATTCTTTGCACACGATGAAAACCAAACACAGAACAAGCATTGCCAATAGGTCTCGCCTTTGGGACCTTGTAAGTGTTTAGCAACATTATCGTGGTGTCACCAGGGCTGTAAGTGGAAGCTTTTTCAATATTATATACAAGCATAGTTGCTGCTTATTTATCTTATTAAACTAACGACCATTGACAAAGGCAATAGTCCTGACTTCTTGTAGGTATGACGTTACTTGTTGTATCATATCTGGATGCAATGACAAACAGCAAAATAAAAGTCCAGCGGCACACTATGCTAAGCAAAGATTTTTAGCTTACGTGGGTCAAGCCACGCCCTTAATTACATTAGCCACAACCCTTTGAGAGACACCCCAGTGTTTTCATCCCACTTAAAGACCTGGGTTTACATTTATATAGCGCTTGTTACCCCTAATGCGGTGTTAACCCCTTCGACGCGCATGACAGAGCGGTTCCGTCATGCGCGTCGGTTGCGCATGATGGAACCGCTCCATCATGGCCCCGCCCGCGCACAGACCCTTCAGCACAGCGCGGAAATCCGCGCCGCGCTTAAGGGGTTAAATGCTTTTCAACGGGTAGCACAGCACAAAAAACAGAGAGAGGTAGGGAGGGGAAGATAAGAGAAGAATTATTTTCTAAGGCTGCTGTTGTGGTCCACGCCCAACAAGCGCGTAGAGGTCTTACATAGAACCGCTTTGCAGCGCCTCAGGCAGACAGGAGGAAGGCGCGCATAGATTTAGAAGCCAGGAGAGAGCCTGAGCGAGGGGAGATGTATTCATTATCACTGACGGACGTGGAATAGTGCACAGGGGACGTGTCATGTGCGTGCATGATGCACACAGGATGAAGGCACGCATAGATTTAGAAGCCAGGAGAGCCTGAGTGACGGGAGATGTATTCAATATCACTGGCGGACGTGGAATAGTGCACAGGGGATGTGTGCACGTGTCATGTGCGTGCACGAGGCACACAGGAGGAAGGCACGCATAGATTTAGAAGCCAGGAGAGAGCCTGAGCGACGGGAGATGTATTCAATATCACTGACGGACGTGGAATAGTGCACAGGGGATGTGTGCACGTGTCATGTGCGTGCAGGACGAGCACAGGAGTAAGGTGCGCATAGAAGCCAGGAGAGAGCCTGAGTGACGGGAGATGTATTCATTATCACTAGCGGAAGCAGAATCAGGGGGAGGCAGATGCGGCGTGTCCTTTAAACCCCCCCGGACAGATTTTACTGGGAGGATTGGTGTACCCGTCGGGGCCCGGGATGTTCACAATAAACACGGCCTAATTTCAGCGCCTCCCGGGGCAGAGTTTGCACACACAGGAGGCTGCATTGAAATCAGGATTTCACACTGAATTCTGCACTCCTTATTGTGAGAGAAGGAAACAAATATCCCCGGGTCTGAGCTGTTTTAATGAGGGCTGTGGTGCAAACACGTCTGCCGGAGCCACAGCGAGCGATCTGTTTTCAATTATCGCGCACGCATCTGTGCACGATAATTGAAAACAGATGTGGCCTGTGCAGGTAACCACAGGATATAGGCAGTGGGCGGGACATGCACCCACCTTTGCCCAATTGCGTGCTGTCTTTCTCAGAAAGACGCAGGCAAAGGCGAATAACCTCTGAACGAAAACAAATCACATGCACGAGCGTGTGGTGAGCTTTCCAAAGCCCTTTTACTGTTTACATAAAGTCTCGCCAGAGCAGCGCATGTGCGCTGCTACAGGCTCGACCTAAGAAGCAGACCCATCTTCGGGCCTTCAGACCCAACTAACATCCAAGTTTTAATTCATTTGACATGGGTAACAACCCCGACCCCTCCCCCCAGGCCCCACCGCAAAGTTATGCCCCTGACTTTGCCTATGGGTCTGAGAAGTCAGTATGGATCGCCAGCAAGTTGATTCTGCCCACGGGATCCTCCCTTTTGGCAGGGGTTTTTAGGGGCTGGGTTAAGAACCATCACTCCGCATGGGCAAGGATCTCGCCCCAATAGTGTCGTCGGTGTCCTCCACAGTGGATGTTTTATTGGTCACGAGCTGAGCATTGGCAGCAGCCATGGCTGCTCGTGAACTCAGAAGTCTGAGTCAGCGGGTACAAATGCTTACTCTCAGCCTAGGTAGGACTTGGCGTTTCTTATCTTGGGATAGCACCATATTTCTCTGCCTTATCCCAAACCTCTTCCACCTCTGTAAAAAACTAGGGGAGTTGATTTGATGGGAGCTTTAATCTGGCTGAAAACAGTGGGACATATTTAAGTCCCAATTACGTAACCTTACATTTAACTTCATGAAGAAGGCACGTCAATACTGAAGAGCTAATGTGCCTTCGGGGAAAATCACTGCTTTGCATCCTTCGGCTTCAAAAAGCCCATCTCTCCTAGAACATTGTAGGATAGTGTGCCAGTCTCGAAAGTTCAGTATCTTTGCCACAAGGAGTCTGTAAACTATCAACCAGCAGTCTCTCACTCAATGGCCTTTGTTCTACAAATTGGGATATGTTAGGGCCCTCCCAACATTCAGGCTTGCAGACTATGAGAATATTAATAAGCCTTAGTCTCAGCATCTTCAGCACATCCATCTAATTCTTTAGAAGAGCTTCTTTTGGTTTTCCCTGAGGAGGTTTAGATCTATTGAAACAGACCATTTTTCCTTTTAGTGCAGGTCTTGCTTCCACTATCACTCCCAGTATTTTGTCACATTTTTCAGTTGTTGCTGGTGAAGCTGTAGAGGGTTGAAACCAACATTCCTCAGTTTGCCCCCGGCTCGCTCTGTGAGGGCATGTTTCCTCATGCTTCAAGGGTTTCTTCGGGTGTTCAGATTTTGCTATTATACTTGCTATAAAGAACTCCTGTGGTGGAAGTTAGTAGTAGAATACGCTTTATTCGATTTAGAAAAATATTAAACTATAAAAGTACAGTACATGTTAAAAAGACGTACATTATATCAAGATAATTTGAATAAAATCGATTAAAAAAAAGGACTCAGACAATTTAGGCAAGAGGGGGACCATCCATTGTCATCTGGTGTTTAACCACCCCTTTCAAATATTTGGCGATATAATCAGTCATAGGTCCATCATTCAAATATTGCAGCTTTAGGAAGGCGAGTCGACATGGTCTCAGGCCATACCTCTTTAAAATAGGTAAAATCCATTTTTTCCTGGGCATAGTGTAAAATTGACAAAACAACAAAACGTGAATTGTCGACCGTACAGAGATTTTATCACACGGGCATAAACATAAGGAGCGAGACCAGTCGTCAATCTTTGGGAAAGTAACCCTGATGTGAAAAATACCAAGGCGTAAGCGGGTCAATAACAGCCTGTTTTAAGCTCCTAAGGTATTTAATAAGTATGGTTGTATTCCTGGGTGAGTCAAAAGTAGTTGGTGTACCCTCACCGACGATTTTGCAATATTACTGGCTAAATTATTAGACTCCAGATGATCTAGGCATCATGATTTTAAATTATTTCTAGGGACATCATTCATACTGTCAGGGTTGGAAAAATACTTGGGGTGTCCTAGATCCTCAAAGAAGTTTTTAACGTAGGTCAACCAGGGAATGCGGTCTGCCCCATCAAGGGACAGGCAATCGTTAATCAAGTCCCTATTCAGGCCAGTAGAAATACCGGTCCAGGCCTTATGCCACAGCAGGATAGGCTGCAATTTGATCAAATCCGAGAGATAGGGCAATCCCAGCTCAGCGTGGCATATGGATACGGCTGTACTGTTAGGGACCGCTAGGAGGTATCTTAAAAACCTATTTTCAACTAGCTGCAAGCACTCGACATTAGCATAGCCCCAAATGCCTGCTCCATACATGGCAACAAGTGTACATTTAGATTTGTAGATTGTTAATATATCAGCGTTTGGGCGCCTCCCTAACTTCCTGGCAAAGTTAATCAATGCACCAATTGTTTTACAAAATAGTAATTTTCTAGATTCTATAGCTTTAGCCCATAGACCCCTTCTTTCGAATACAATGCCCAGGTATGAAAAGTGAGCTGTAAATTCAAGTTTCCTGTTATCAATAAAGAATTCTCTGCACTTAGTACTGGGCTTGCAGCATTTTATTGTAAATGTTTTGTTTATATTTACATGGAGGTTGAGATTTAACATACAGGCAGAAAAGCTAGAGATCACATTTTGTAGGCCTAGGGGGGTACGGGCCAATAGGACAGCATCGTCCGCATATAACAATGCTCCTACTGGTCGTCGGTTTATACATGGTAAATCCTGACAGTCACTACTTAAATTTACTCCCAGGCTGTTAAAATAAAGAGTGAACAGGAGGGGTGCTAACACGCACCCCTGCCTCACCCCCTTCTTTACAGGGAAGCTGTGGCTGAGCTCGCCACCTTTTCCATAACGTACAAGGTAGGAATGTTTTAAAAAGTTTAGGATAGGTGGATCGACCCCCATGGTTTCTAAAATGCTCCATAGCTTCTGGTGGTTGACAGTCAAAAGCTGAACTCAGGTCAACAAAACAAAAATAAACTCCCCCTTTTGGCCTGTAGGTATTTTCCGAGCAGCAAGTTCAGATTCAGGCTCTGTTCGACGGTTCCCACGCCTTGATGGAAACCGTACTGTAATTCTGAGATTATGCCCTTTTCCTCCGCCCAGAGCTGAAGGCAGTTTAAGACGACGCGCCCGGCCATCTTTGCAAAAGTGTCCAATAATGATATTGGTCTGTAACAGGACGGGTCGTCACGATTACGCTTCTTGTAAATAGGGACGAGTATCAACTCCGTCCAGGTAGCTGTGAATCCCAAGGTGAAACAGGCCTTTAGGACCAGGGCTAACAAGGGTCCCCAAAGCGCTGGATTTGATTTAAATAAATCCACTGGTATACTATCTGGGCCCGGGGCCTAGCCGCCCGTGCTTTCATTTATAGCTAGAAACACCTCCTGGATGTCCAAATCAATGTCAATCGGAAGATGATTTGGGAAATTTATACTTAAGGCCTGGGGGTTCACAGGGTTAGAACATGACTATGCGCCCAGACAGGTTAGTCAGTATACCATCCAGATGCTCTAGGCGGCCATCCAATAGGGCAAAGTTTCTGTCTATAGATTCCTTAATCTGTTCAAGGATGGAGTCCAGGGCAATCACGCCGGCAGCAATAGTGGCAGTGTTGTCCTCCAAGGGGCAGAGTTGCGTAAACGATAAAACATCCGTGGTCTGTGTGCATATAGAGCACTGGATGGTTATCAATGTCGCCGTTCATCTCAGTCAATCCCAATGCTGCTTTCATATTGTTTGTATTAGTGAACAGCATGACAACAGCACCTGGATTCAGTGTAGCAGGCAGACACAGCTCTCCAGCAGAGACCAGAAGGGTTGGGAAGAGCTGAAGTACGCATGTCAGGTTGGTTGTGGCATACAAAACAGTAAGACTGACATGTGCACTTCACTTAACTGCCGACTGGCAGGGTTGCTGGCAGTCATGTTTAGATCAAACCACATCAACTTTATTGGGCATGACCGCCCTCATTGATTTCATGTGATAGCGTGACATGAGAAAGCACTACAGTACAAATAAAATACGGTATGTGATGGCTTGCATCGCACGTAGGGGTTCAACACCCTCTTGCCTCAATAGATGAGATGTCCCTGAGTTTATTGTCATCAGGAAATGTAAAAACTCAAGGTGCTTTTACACTTCCCATAACCTAGCTGTCATTTGATCTCATGTTATGAATGACTCACCAAATCCCGACGTTTCGACAGAACATCAGCACATTGCATTATGGGACTAGTATCTTAAGTTTTAGCATTTTAATATGAGCTAACGTCGCATTCACATTGCTGCTGTCCAAAATACAGGAATTACTATAGGAGTTACTCGGGCCCTGAGGGCCACTGGACAGATGTAGAGATTGGCTGACACATAGCTTTCACGTTTCCTCGTGCTGGGTGAGTTTTTTTCTTTATTTTCAGTTCTTGTACTTTTAGTCCTACACTTGCCATAGGAAAATCAAATTTCAAAGTACTAGAACATAAAGAAAATTCCAGAGCTGGAAAATAAACCCACTTTTGGTACGGCACAGCTTAAGATATTGATATCTATGCATTCAGATAGACAAACTGGAGTCCTCCGTCCTGCCCTCTTTAAAAAGATACAGCATTTTCACGGATTATTGACAATTGACTGCCAATATACATAAATTTTGGTCATGAATTATCTTACAGTTTACTCAGTCAGCAGGTCATGCAAGTTGTGAAAGCTTTGCAAATGGATCTCCCTTAGTGGTGAATTTATTCAGTTGTTGATACTTAAGTGTGTTGGAATCGCTGGGGAGATTGAAGGGTGCCACCTCCTTCCATGTCGTCAGAATACGTTCCCAGTACTGGGCTTTTATTTTGCAACTTAATGTGGTCTGTGAGCTGCAGTATTGGTTTGCTTCCGTTTACTGAGCTGAAGTAACTAACAAATGTAATGAAATGATTTGTAAAAATTTGCCAATCCCTCATTTTTTCTGATTCCATACAACTGTAGCTTATTCACTCAATGTTTGGCATTGTTGTAAGGCATAAATGTGAGCAAATTGGTGGCTCCACCTGGAGGTCTGCATCAGGGAACCATACACATAATTCATATTTGGCTGTGTGCCATGCTCAGATCTTCTCCATTACCAGACTCTCACTAGCGCAGCATTCCCAATACGCTCCAGGCTGCATGGCCATGTAGCAGCACGCCCAGCACAGCATCCAAGAATATGTTGTCTGTCAATCCAGACAAAACTCCTTCCGGTTAGGTTATACTGATTTGTACAGGGCACTAATTAACAGAGGGTATCCAGGCACTTGTTCAACCTAAGCAGGGCCTCTGGCGAATTCCCGGCTCTGTTCTAGGCATGATTACAACGGAGATCGAGATTTGTTATCTCTTATGACCGTTCTTTTGAGGGATGCTAGAGCGGGGGTATGCATAGGCTAGGGATGTGTGACCACTGAATGATCACTGAACGATTACAAAAATTATTCAGAAAACGTAATTGATGGTATTTTTTGACTGTTTTCACTAATGAACCCAAATGACAATCAACACAGTATTCACTTCATTGTGGGCCATAGTGACCAATCAATTCACTTGCTGGAAATATAACTTTGTAACTAATATAATAGAATAAAAAGAATCTCCCATAAAAAGAAGGCTTGCAGACGCGTTCCCACTGAAAGTATGTGACTGGATGAAACCGCTTTCTTTCGTAAAATCCAACTTCTTAACTTGCCAAACAATTCAACACCATATAATACCACTCTACGCCATGCCACAAAATTCCACTCTACGCCATGCCACAAAATTACACTCTACACCATGCCACATAATCCCACACAACAACACAATCCCTTCCACACCACACAATTCATTTTGACAATTCCACACTATACAATTCCACAACAATTATAATCGAACCCAGACAAATCCACTTCACTCAACCTATATCCACCCCCCCCATAACACATGGCTAAAAGACATCGTCCTTGACAACGCCAATAGCTCTCGGATTGCATGAGACTTATTGGCTTTGCCAGTGTTTGCTTTACTTATTACTGGTGCATTTCAAACATTGCTCCTAGACGAGACGCATGCCCTTTCCTTTATACTATTTATTGCCAATGGGAGTGAGACCCTATCTATGGCGCCGGTGAATGTATCTCACACAACCTGCAAGGAAATCATGAGTTTTTATGAAAGGAATGTGTATCTGAAACCCAGCAGCATTGCAGACTGACATCGGGTAAGGTGATAGGCAGGACTGGGGTGTAGTTAGTAGCATGGCAGGCTTAATTTGTAAAGATCTTTAGAGGTGGAGACAAGTCAATCACAGAGCAAGCTTGCTTTCAAAAGGGGAGTTTGGCTGGGCTTGAGTCAGTCACAGCAGCTTTGCTTTTAAGTACTAACAAGTTAGTATGATTAAAGCAAAGCTGGTCACGTATTACACCCACTAAAAACAGAAGCCTTCAGGGCCCTTGAAGTCTCTGTTTAATGCAGGACATGTCTACCAAAGAGATCACACTTTGATTCATAAGAATGCCGCTACATTTCTCGATTTCCTCAACTTTTCCCAATTTTAGGTTTCGCCTGCACAGCGCTTGTGAAATTTCTTGTATTTAATATTTCTTAAAAGGGGGCTCTTATCAGTTCCCACTGCGAACTATTGTGTTCATTCACTTTTTTTGGAACTCTTTTTCACAGTCAAGATAAGATCTATTCCCACGGAAAAGGCAGACAGCTGCTAACAGTATTGTGGAATGTTTGCTTTTTATTAAGTGGTATAAAGCGGATGCTTTATCCTTCTAACGTTTGTGGCATTTCCTATTTATGCCTCAGTACCTTTCTTTGAACTTTGTAGGCATTATCGGATTGATTTTTTCAACTTAATCTATCTGGTCATTATGATCAAATTCTAGATGTTGTACTAAACATTGCACGTTAAAAATAAAGTTAATATACAAGAGCTTCGATACATTTTACTACTAAATAGGCAGCCACAAGTGTAGTTATCTTGCAGACAACAGGGTCATGATTTGACGCCTGCATCAAGTGCAGTAGCACCTAAACACAGATAGTTAAATTCGGCTACTATACAGGCAGTCACAACTGCAGTTACCTAGCAGTTAAAATGGGCTTGATTTGAATGGTGCAGCATGTGCAGTGGCACTGGGGCCAAAAGCTCTAGGGCCCCCACTAAACACAGATTATTGCAAAATTTTACTACTGAACAAGACTTTCACAAGTGCATTTATCTAGCAGGTATTAGGGTCATGATTCTAATGGTGTAGGTGGCAGGTGTAGTAGAACAAAGACCAAAAGTTCTAGGAACCCCCACTAAACACTTAATATTACTATATTTTACTACTAAACAGGCAGTCACAAGTGCAGTTACCTTGCAGTTAAAAGGGACTGGATTTGAGTGGTGCAGTGACACCAGAGCCAAAAGCTCTAAGGACCTCACTAAACCAAGATTATTGCTAAAATGTTCAACGAAACAGGTAGTCACAAGTGCAGTTACAATGCAGACAACAGTGCCATGATTTGAATGGTTCAGCAGGTGCAGCGACACTGGGGCTAAAAGTTGTCAGAACTCGTCTAAACACGTAATATTGCTATATTTGACAACTAAACAGGCAGTCATAAATGCAGTTATCTAGCAAGCAAACAGGTTATGATTTCAATTGTCCAGCAGGTGCAGTGGCATCTAGACCAAAAGCTCCAGGCACCCCACTAAACAACAATTATTGCTATATTTTATTCATAAACAGGCAACCACAGGAGCAGTTACCTTGCAGAAAACAGGTTCATAATTTGAATGGTGCAGCAGGTGCAGAAGCACTGGGCCCAAGAGTTGTCAGAACTTCTCGAAACAAATAATATTGTTATATTTGACTACAAAGACAGTGCCTGCAGTTCACTTACCCTCCTGGCAGAGATTATTGCCACCAAAAAAGCTGTTTTGATGGTGAGCATCCACAGAGGGCAGTTGTGCAGCGGTGCAAACATCAGAAAGGTGAGAACAAAATTAAGGTCCCATTGTCGCATAATAAAAGGTGAAGGAGGAAACAAGTGGCTTAACCCCTTCAAGAATCTCTGCACCAGAGGAGATTTTAAAAGAGAAGGCTGATCAGGCAGTCGAAGAAAAGAGGAAAGGGCTGAAAGATAGCCCTTCAATGTGCCCAGAGCAGAGCCCTGCTTGGCCAAGGAAAGCATATACATAAAGGCTTCAGATAAAGGAGCAGACAGTGGGTCATTAGACCGGTCTGTACAATATTTACAAAATTTGTTCCATCGGCAGGCGTATACTAATTTGAAAGGATGCCTGGCTGCCAAAATATCCGCACATATTTCAGAAGGGAGGTCGAAAGCGGTCAGCTGTCGCCGCCTAATCTCGATGTAAGGAGGCGGAGAGTAGACAGGTTCGGGTGGAGAACCCTTCCCTGCTTCTGCAACAGAAGATCCTCCCGAAGAGGCAATCTGATCGGAGGATCGATGCTCATGTCTAAAAATTTGGGCCACCAAACTCTCCATGCCCAGTCCAGAGCCACAAGAATGACTAGTGCCTAGTCACTCCTGATCTTCTTGATCACTCTGGGCAGAAATGGTATGGGCATAAAAGCGTATAGGAGATTTGAGCTCCACTCGCAGCAAAAAGCGCTGCAGAGCAAGAGCTACCTTGGAAACTCCAACGCGCAAAACTGCTGAAGTGCGTTCTCTTCGGAGGCTAACAGATCTAACCAAGGCTCACCCCACCGCTGAAAGAGACCTTCTGCCACCTCCGGGTGGTGATGCCTTTCGGCACCTTTGGCCAAGCTCATCTGCCCTAGCGTTGAGAATTCGCCAGGTGTTGAACCACCAGGGAAATGCCCTGTTCCAGCCAAGTATAGAGACGCAGGGCCTCCGCCCTGTTTGTTGCAGTTCCATATGGAGGTTGTGTTGATCGGGAACACCTGTATGAGCCTTCCCTTTATTGATGGCAAAAAGGATTTCTGTACCGAAGCTCCAACAGATTGATATGGAGCTTGGCTTCCACTGGAGACCATAGTCCTTTGTTCTCCACCTCTCCCAGATGGCCGCCCAATCCCAGAAAGGAAGCATCAGTCACTACTGTGAGATCTGGGACGGGAAGGAAGAGGGGTCTGCCCTTGAACCAATCGCGTTTGGTTAGCCACCACTGCAGGTCTCTCACAGTGTCCTCTGAAATCTGAACCTGGTCGGTAAGATTTCCCCGATGCTGTGCCCATTAGAACTTCAGGTCCCCCTGCAGAGCCCATATGTGCCATAGTGCATGGATCACTAGCAGGATGCAGGAGTCCATGAAGCCGAACGGCCTCAGAGTAATTCCAACCGAAATCCAGGCTAGAGGCCGAAACATTGGTATCATAGCCTAAATATCCTGGACATGCTGTTTGGGAGGATAGGCCCGAAATTGCACCGTGTCCAGAACTGCTCCAATGAAAAGGAACGTCTGAGAGGGGTACAGGTGTGACTTCGGCACATTGAAAGTGAACCCCAGCGAATGCAGGAGGTTCGCTGTAGTCTGGAGGTGGGAGACAACTGTTTCGGGCAAGCTCGTCTTCAACAACCAGTAATCTAGATAGGGGAAGACTGGAACCCCTGATCTTCGCAGATGGGCTGCGACCACCGCCATCACCTTTGGGTGCTGGTGAAGCCAAAGGGGAGAACTGCAAATTGAAAGTGCTTGTGGCCCACAGTAAACCGCAGGTGGCAACGATGTGCAGGCAGGATGGGGATATGAAAATAGGCGTCCTGCAAGTTCAACGCTACCATCCAGTCTCA
Organism: Triturus cristatus; assembly: GCF_964204655.1. Taxonomy (NCBI): domain Eukaryota; kingdom Metazoa; phylum Chordata; class Amphibia; order Caudata; family Salamandridae; genus Triturus; species Triturus cristatus. Next base: position 889,262,089 of record NC_140594.1, read on the forward strand.
TGGGTCCAAAGCAGACAGGACCTGAGCTAGGGTGAGCATCTTGAACTCCACCTTTTTGAGGAAGTAGTTGAGGGCTCTGAAGTCTAGGATAGGAACAAGGCCTCCGTCCTTCTTTGGGACCAGAAAGTAGCGGGAATAAAAACCACAGCCCACTTTGGGCCCGGGAACCCTCTTTATAGCTCTCTTGGCCAAGAGAGTCTTGACTTCCTTGCGGAGTAGGGCACGGTGATCCTCCATCAGCCGATAGTATACTGGAGCAATGGTAAAAGTAATGGGGCGACCCGGTGTTCCTCAGAACCTGGGTATATGTATTGAAATAGAAAAATGGTTCTGTCAGGGTTTTCAATTGCTTAGGGTTAGCAAGTAGCAATAGCTTACTTATAACACACAACGATTTGAAAAAATAGAGAAAATCAATAAAACACACACCAGAAATATAATTCAATAGTCTTATTCAGAAAAAAGTATCAAATAATCATGGCTGTCACAGTTCACAATTTCAATTGTAAAAGGGAATACGTGACTGTGGTGAAAAAGTGACATGTGGTGATTGGTGATGAAGACAGTACACTATATACAAAACAAATAGGTGTGTAGTCAAAATAGGGAAGAAAAGATTTTTCGTTTGTCCTTGTTATTTTAGCACATACGCTTCAGGATCCATTGACAAATTACACTGTGATCATGAGTGTTGTGTAGACATATGTGGTACGTTGACGTTTCAACCCTGTAAGTTGCGCAAAAGTAAAATGCATCAAGGTGGGTCTTCCTCAGAACAGGAGGGGGAGTAGGCAGCCAAGATGCAGATTCTTAAGTATATCTGCAAAGTGTCAACTGGCTCTTAATCAGAGAGGGGTTTAAGAAAGAAACATCACAAATCTCCACCAGCCGGTTGGAGCCTCAGTGGTATTCTGTAATTGACTTCCACCCGTCGGTTGGAGTCTTTATTTATAGCCAGTCAGGTGATTTACGTGATCTGGCGAAAACATGCGTATGTCTGGCAGCTGCATTTTTGAAGAAAAAAGAAAAAAAAAATCTTCAAAAAAGCAAAAATAAACTTCGACGTACCACATATGTCTACACAACACTCATGATCACAGTGTAATTTGTCAATGGATCCTGAAGCGTATGTGCTAAAATAACAAAGACAAACAAAAATTCTCTTTTCTTCCCTCTTTTGACTACACACCTATTTGTTTTGTATATAGTGTATTGTCTTCATCACCAATCACCACATGTCACTTTTTCACCACAGTCACGTATTCCCTATTACAATTGAAATTGTGAACTGCGACAGCCATGATTATTTGATACTTTTTTCTGAATAAGATTATTGAATTCTATTTCTGGTGTGTGTTTTATTGATTTTCTCTTCTTTCTCAAATCATTGTTGTGTGTTATAAGTAAGCTATTGCTACTTGCTAGCCCTAAGCAATTGAAAACCCCAGCTGAACCATTTTTCTATTTCGATAGTATACTGGAGGCATGGATGGAGGGGTAGTCTCTTAGGGTAGGGAGTAACTTTTTTGGACTATTTGCAACACCCACCTGTCTAATATGATATCCTGCCAGTGGTAGAGATGATGGGGTACTCTGCTACCAAATGGCTGTAGATGATCCTGGAGGATCGGACTAAGAAGGTTTTGCAGATTAGGAGGGGGTTGTAGCCTGGCTTGGCCTCCCGACCAGAGGGGTTGGGGTGAACCGCGTACACGGCCCGCAGAGGCTGCTGAGCTTGCGGGCCCTCTGGCTGGAAAAGGGTTGGTACGGTTGGTAACCCCTTTCGTAGCCACGAAAAGAGCGAAAAGCTGATGCTGGCCGGAAGGCTGTAGTGTGGCCCAAGGACATGGTCATGGCCCGCAAGTCCTTGTAGCGCTCAAGGGCGGCATCTGCCTTGTCTCTGAAGAGACGGGAGCCAATACAATGCCATGTCCATGAGGTCAGCTTGGGCATACCCTGAGAAGCCAGATGTTCTCAGCCAGGCATGACGATGGACGGCCACAGACGTGGAAATCACTCTGCCCAGCAAGTCTGTTGTGTCCAAGCCACGTCTGGGGGCGTACTTCGCAACGTCTCTCCCACCGAAAAAAGCTTCGGAGAGTGGAGCTAGGTCCTCCTCCAAGACCCTGGTGGTACCCAGGAGGACGTCTGTCAAGAACTCATTAAAAGGCAGCAAAGGTTCCGAAGCTGGAGACCAGAGGCTGCCGGACCTTTCCACTGTAGGGAACCGCAGGTCCAGGACCTCCGTAGCACTGCGCACCACCATGGAAAATGATGCCTCCTCCTCCGTAGCCAGGGTAGGTGGAGACAGCATGCCAGAGGCTGGGGAGGTGTCCAAACCACTGGCATCACCCAGTTCCTCATACCAGCACATCTCTTGTGACTGCTGGATTCCTAAGTGATCCTGCTCCCCCTCCCAATCCTCTTCATCCATCTCCAACCCTTCAGAAAAGGGCAGGTTGAATGACATGGTGGCGTACGGCTACATCGGCGCCGGTGATGCCCAACCGGCTCCGTGTCGTCAGGTAGGAGGATTGGGGAGGTGCCGACGGTGACCTTGGCACTGGACAAGGTCGCTGTGGAGGTGCGACCGGCACGGGTCCAGACCCGGGAACGGGCCCAGTAGGAGGCCATGGCTGGAGCAGCAGGGGCGGAACCCAAAGGGACTCCTATTATCTGAGGCTGCGGGGCCTGAACAAGCACGGGCAGGGTCAGACCGCCCAAAAATGGTGCACATGGCATCATAAAACTCTTTGAGCTGGGTGGGGGCCGCTCCCAGACCCAGAAAGGGAGGAAAACGCGGAGCCGGCCCAGGGGCCGGCTCAGCATTTGAGGGGCCTCAAATGCAGAGGTTCCTCTGTCGTATCTTGAGATGGGCGGGGAGAAGTCGAAGCCCGCTTCAACTTTTTGTGGAACCTCTTACCTGACTTTTGACCACTTCAAGGAAAAGGATTCCCCGGAACGGAACTCGTACCTTCCTCTCGACTGAGACCTACACCAGGATCGAGACCGACAAGGCGACCTCCGCAGTGCCAGACGCATGACCGCGAGCAGCTTTCGTTGCCATGGCCCGGCAGTCTGAGTACGACTTTGAGTCGTGGTCGCGCTCCAGGCACCAAAGACACACTAAACGCGGGTCTCAGCATGGCGTGGTGACAGGCTTCAGACGGCTTCAACCCCGAGGTTTTTCCTTGGATGACATCCCACTCACCAAAACGAGTTAACAAAAAGTCAGAAAAGGTCTGTTAAAAATTGACAGGGGGTAGCTTCTTTCAAGAGATCAGCGCTTGCTGGTGCGGAAAGAAAAGAACTGACGTTAGCGCCGGAGTGGCGGTTATATTGACGTCGCAGACGTCATGACGACCAACACGACGCCGCCGACGCTACGGAGTCACCCGACACCACCTACCGGCACGCATGGATCCTACTTAGAAAAATCTTCTGGATCCAGCCTGACGGCTGGAGGTTCAGAGGTAAGGGATCTGCGGCTAGATATCTCAGATTTTAATGGTGCAGCAGGAGCAGTGGCACAAGAGCCAGAAGCTCTAGGGACCCAACTAAACCCAGATTATTGCGAATTTTACTACTGATCAAGACAGTCCACAAGTGCAGTTACCTTACAGGCAATAGGGTCATGATTTGAATGGTGCAGCAGGTGCAGTGGCAACTGAGCCAAAAGTTGTCAACTCCTCTAAACACCAAATATTGCTATCTTTTACTACTAAACAGGCCGTCAAAAACGCAGTTGTCTTGCAGGTACTAGGGGCATGGCGATTTGAATGGTGCAGCGACACTGTGCCCAAACATTGTCAGAACTCCTCTAAACACAATATTGCTATTACATCAATTAATTCTGTTACCTCCCTCTTTGATTTTTCAAGATGTTGCAATTACTTACTCGCACTATACCACTAGTAACAGCCCAATATATTGCCGTTTTGTACATAAACAAATTGTAACACTTTACCAGACTTTCTGTAACTTATATTGCACAAGTACTCAGCAAGCTAAAACTTACAGCAAAAAACAGCTTATAATTAATCACATAGGAGAAACCAAATGCATTTACCAATGCTTGTTAAACTTGAATACATCCATTTAAGGAAAAGGTAATGAATCCGAAAAATCGCGGTGCCTTTAATTCCTGCTGTGGAAGACTACAATTCATAAATAATGATTCTACAATTACAAATTTCAACTGTGTTTCAAGTATAAAGGCTTTACTATTTGGTTCCAGCCAGCTTGTATTTTCTTGAAAGTTAATGTTTCTTCATTGTAACCTATTTTGATGGTTACAGTTTCCCTGTCATTAACCAGAAATGTTTTTTATTAAGTGTATTACACTGCAATTGATTTTTCCTCAAAATGTGATGTAAATTACATGATTTTGCCCAGTGTTCCAAATGTACTTGGACCCACTTTGTCAATTGGTCTTGCTTGCTTCCTTTAATCACTTTGTGGAACATGCCTCACCAATTTCAAAAGTCACCAGCCACCACTAATAAAACTATATATCGTACAAATTATTCGGTATACAGTAACAGTGCAGCCATACAGCATCCCCTACTCGCGCCCAAGAACATTCCCCGGAAAGAGTTATTCGAATGCAACCTGCTGTTGGCAGTATCCATCACAAATAATGGAGCAAGCACTGACGTGAGTTACAGAGGATATGCCAATTCCTGAAAATCATAACACGCATGGAAAGCAATAGATACATGCTGAAATTAATATACTGCATCAGAACAGGATAAGACACATTGGAAAGAAAGACACATTGAAATCTGCTGGCCAAACAATTTAAAGATTTTAAACTCTGAACCATTGATACATCTAAAATAAAACTCAATTCAAGTGATTTCCTTTTAAGTCAATGTTTTAATACTGTACTTGGACTAAGGTCCACTTCAAGAATAATACAGCTAAATTGCTTATACAATTCAGTTGTAGAGTAAATCGCTGCTTTACTGGTGTTATCAAACCTCTTCACTTAAGCCCATACCAGGCGTGCTATACAGAAGAAAACACGTTTTGCTCATCTAGCATTTCAGCGCTGATTTATTCACAGAGACTCTAGCTGGTACACTACATAACTCAAAGACGGGAATGCAATGTACTTTTCTCATATTTAGAATATGTCAGAGCTGCTTATTTTCTATTATGCAAAAAGAACAATTGATGGACAGAATGAAGAACAATTCATACATTCACCCCAGTACAGAGATCTGGGCCTAAATCCATCGTTTCTTTGCCCACCATGCAATTCCAGTTTGAACACATCCATATGCAAATCAGTCTTGACCCTGCGCCCAATGGCAACAGGCCAGCCCGAACTGCCAGGCCAGGTACTCCCTGGACTGGAAACAAGCATCCTGGGACTGGCTTCGGGGTGTCACCCCTCATCAGCGAGAATAGCTTGACTTCAGTGGCATGGAGAGCACGGGACTCCCATCTGGGCATACCCGTCCCACTCAGGGTGACAAATGCAAAAAGAACAATTGAGGGACAGAATACAGTACAATGACATTCACCCCAGTACAGAGATCCGGGCCGAAATCCATTGCTTTTTTTGCTAACCATGCCATTCCAGTTTTAACCAGCAGCTCGGTCTGGACTGTTCCCATGAGGCACAGGGTCAAGACTGATTTTCATATGGCTGGGTCCAAACTGGGATGGCGTAGTGGGCAAAAGAACGATGGATTTAACCCAGATCTCTTGACTGGGGGAGAATTTTATAATCATTCAGCATTCTGTCCATCATTTGTTGCAGTTACATATGTTTTATTATGTGCATAATGTTATCTGCCGCGTTTTCTAGGGGGAAGCGGGGAGGTGGGGGAGGGGGTTTCCGAGGGACGACCACGAGGGAAAATTGAATAAATTATTAATTTTCCCTTGTGGTCGTCTCTCGAAATCCTCCTCAACCCGGCCCCACCGCTCTTACATGCAGCAGCCGCAGCTACAGAGGGCCTGATTACAATGTCGTCCAACGTGTGTCTGAGAGCTAACACAGTGGGATTGAACCGACCAACAAGCAGTCGGCGGTCCCACCTGCCGAATTATGATGCGACTGCATGTAGGCGGTTAGAACCATGGCTTTTTCTATTGCGGTTTGTGCTATGGCACGAAAAGGGCCGCAGCAGAAGCCACAATGGAAAAAGGGATGTTTTTAAACGTCCATGCACCGTGTGCCAGGCACCATGTGTGCCTGCACACAGGGCATGGATGTTTGGGGACACCACAGGTGCCGCCCAGGCCTCATAGCAGAGGCCCTTTGGTGACATCATAATTCATACAGCGGTGCCTGAGCAGGCACCACCCCTATTGTAGGGAATACAATTTGACCAACGGGCTCCTTGATCCAGTCGTAAGCGTTGTTCGGTCCCTCCGGCCAATGGGTCCGACCGACCACATTATAATGCGGCAGTAGGACCACCCTACTGGATGTCGGTCGGACAGCCACTGATAGCCAGTCGGTGGCAGTCCAACCGACATCCTTATGAGGCCCAGAGTTCGGCAATTACGGCTTAATTTGAGAGGGCTGACCTGCAGTCTTTGGCATGTGGGCTTCCTCAGCTCAAATGTGGATTATGTATTTCCTCTGGGTGCCTTCTGCTCACCAGAAAGTCTCATGCCGTACGGTTTTGATCCAGTGCAGCCAGATGCTTAAGAGTGACAGAAAGCTTTACTAGAGAGCATTGTTTCCAAAACACTGAAAACGGTCAGTGAAAAGATCACTCATGCTTAAAGGCTACCTTGAAGAATATTAATTTGGTAGTCGGTAGGGGAACCACTTCTTAAAGGAAATCGATTCTTGTAACTCTAAAGCAATCAAAAATTCAACAGTGCTACAAATTGGAGACTAAAACAACCTGGAAAAAACCCCAAATGATTAGGTGGGTTGGGAAGAGCACTGACCTTTTGAAATATAAAATATATTAAAATATATTAATAAAAAAACATAACATTTAAAAGACCTTCCAAGTATGCCTTTCCCTCTCCTCTAACTTATCCCAAACATTTCTCGACAGCGGACTCTCAAACAAGCTTTCCAAAACTCTTCTCTTCTATCCAGTTCATCCAACGAAGAGTGCACATGCTCACTTCAATTACATCTCACAACTTCCTGTTACTAATCAACTTTAATTAATTAATTTATTCCTAATTCAAAACACTAAAGTAAATGCATGAGATCTCAAGAGCACAAAAATACCACAACTAATGCTACAAAGAAGAGGAAGAGACCATTGCAAATCTACTGCCTATTTACGTCTAGCCTTGGGCAGCGAGTTAGTCATCACAAAATGATTCAAAGTCGCATCAGGTATAGGGGCTCTATAAGGAGTAGGTTATTTACTCTGCAAGCATCTATTCGTAGCGTGTAGTGCTTCAGATTCACATGCTATGCATACTTCTGCAGCCTATTGTTGGGCTCGAACTCTGCAAGTTGTTTTTCTGTTTTCCTCAAAGAATTTTTATGGTCGGCACTCTGCATCCAATTGCCTCCGCCTCGAGGCATTGTGCATGTTCAGTGGTTCCTTTGTTAGATAATGTATGCCCCCCCCCCCCCCCATGTCATAGAGGAAGTGAGGATATAGTTTAAGTCCGGTTTACTGTTGAATATGCTATATAGGTGTGCATTTGTGTACCTGCCTGCCAGAGAGGCGGGAAGGGACATGTGAATCTGCTGAACTACATGCTACGAATAGATGCTTACAGGGTAAGTAACATACTCCATTCGTAGCATGTGTTGGCTGCAAAAACACATGCAATGCATAGACTGTAAAGCAGTACCCCTCTTGCAGTGGCTTAGGCATGAGATGGTGCAGTTGTTTGAAATAATGTGCACAGAACTGTTCGCCATACTTGAGCCTTTTGTCTGGCTTTCAAATCTACACAATAGTGTTTAGTAAGAGTATGTGGGTTTATCCATGTTGCTACTTTGCAAATGTGAAGTTATGGAATATTCCCTAGGAAGGCCATTGATGCTCCTTTTTTCCGTGTTGAATGAGCTCTAGGCATGGCTGTTAGTATTCTTTTGGCTTTTGTGTAGCAAATTTCTGTACATTTGACTATCCATCTTGCTATTCCTGATTTTGCGTGAATTGGGAAATGCTACAAATAGTTTTATTTTTCTGAAGGGTTTTGTTCTTTCCAGATAGTACATAGGAGCACGTTTGACATCTAGTGTATGTAATGCTCTTTCTGCTACTGTTTCCGGAAGAAAACAGGTAAGTCCAAAGTTGGATTTAAATGAAAAGGTGAGATGACCGTTGGTAGAAATTTGGGGTTTGTGCATAGGCGCACTTTATCTTGGAATACTTGAAAATATGGTTCATCTATAGTGAGTGTGTGTATTTCACGGACTCTTCTTAGAGAGGTGATTGCCACAAGGAAAACAACCTTTCATGTTAATAACTGTATTTGACATCTATGTAATGGCTCAAAAGGTGGGCCCGTGAGTCTTGTTACACAATGTTTAGGTTCTACGTAGGTACTGGTGGTGTACGTGGTGTAATTACCTATTTTAATCCTTCAAAAAAAGCCTTAATGACCGGTGTGCAGAAAAGGGATTGGTGTTTTGTAGGTAAGCTGCAATGCAAGCCTATTTAGGAGTACACTAAATTAGCTTTTTGTAGATACAATAAGTAACATATTAGTTGCTGTTTTTATGGTGATGGATTAATGTAATTTGAAGCACAGTAGTGAACAAAACGTTTCCATTTAGAGGCATAACATGCTCTTGTGGTTAGTCTTCTGGCCTCCTTTAAAATGTTCATGCATTCAGGTGGTACATTTAAGTATCCAAACTTTATGACCTTAGGAGCCTGATTGCAAGTTTGAGTTGTTTAGGATTTGGGTGTCTGACTCTGATCCCACTGTGAGTCAGGAGCTTTGGATAGTTAGGTAGCTTCTCGTGAGGTACTAGGGGTAGCTCTGTTAATGTTGTTTATCATGGTTGTCGAGCCCAGGTTGGAGTTAGTAATATCATGGTTAAGGAAGTTTGTATGGGTTTCCTGAATACGTGAGGAAGGAGTGGGAGAGGCGAAAAAGGTTAAGCAAAGATCCCTGACTAATTCATCCATACTGAATTCCCTTCGGATTCAGGGTGTGAGTGTTTGGTTGAGAAGTTTTAGCATTTTCCTTTCCTGGCAGTGGCAAAGTTCGACTGTTGCGGTTTCCCAACATTGGAAGTATTGATGAAGTAACGGAGTGTGAATTTCTCACTCGTATACTTGTTGCATCCTGCATAGCAAATCTGCAAGGGAGTGCGCCTCCCCTGGGATGTACTGCGTTAGGAGGTGAATTTTGTGACCATTTGCCCATTTCCATCTGTTTTGCACTCACTGTGACAGTTGTATGGAATAGGTTCCTCCTGGGTCCTGAATGTAGCACACTGCTGTCATATTGTTTGTTCGTAGGATATTTTCCCTGGTATGTTGGGTAAGAACACTTTGAGAGCCATTTGTATGGCCAACAGTTCTAACATATTGATGTGTAATGTCTCTTGTTGTGTCGACCAGTGTCTCTGATCCACAATAACTTCCATATGAGCCCCCCCCCATCCTATGAGCGATACATCTGTTGTGATTGTTAAATGCAGGATTGGGTCATTGAAGGCTCTCCCCTCTAATATGTTCTTGGTGTTCCAACATTGTAGGGCCTGATGGACTTAAGGCTGAAATTCACACCAGATCCTCAATGTTGCCCTCCGCTTGCGGCCATTGTGATGCCAAGCACTCTTGTACGGGTCTCATATATAGTCTTGCATAATGGACTATTGCTATGCAAGACGCAATCATACCTAGAAGTCTCGTCACTGTTCTGCCTAGTAGGGGACGATGCGGCTGAAAAAGATCCAGTTGGTTCTGGAGATTCAGAACCCTTTGTATACTGTGGCATGTTGTCCCCAAGATTGAATTTAGCATGGCTCCAAGATAAGGTTGTTTTTGGAGCAGTGTAGATGGGATTTTGTAGCATCGATTGTAAATCCCAATCTGTGCGTTAGATTAGTTGTATTTTGAGTGTCTTTTAGGCATTTTGGTTTAGTGGGACTCTTGATCAGCCAATCGTCTAGCTAGGGAAATACATGTATATTTTCCCGTCTTAGCTTGGCAGCTTCTACTGCTAAGCATTATTTAAATACTCTTGGGCTGTTACCCCAAATGGTAGTACTTTGAAATTGATAACTACGTCCACTTACCACAAGTACTTGCGATGTACTGAGTGGATTGGGATGTGAAAGAATGCATCTTTCAGTTCTAATGCATTCATGAAGGCGCCTTCTTGAAGCAATGATATTACATCTTAGAGTGTTAGCATGTGTAAGTGTTCCAAAAGTATCTATTGATTTTAGTGCCCATAAGTCTACTATGGGACATAGCGAACCATCCTTTTTTGGTTTTATAAAGTACAGAAAATATACTCTTTTTTTTGCGATGTTTGAATGGGACAGGTGCTATGGCCCCTTTCTGTAGTAATGCTTTTACTTCTTCCTTTAGCAGATGTAGATCCTGTGGATTTAGTATGTGACTTCGTGGTGAGATATTTGGCGGTTGTTGTGTTAATTCTAGGCAATATCCCCACTTGACGATTTTCAGTACCCAATAGTCTGATGTGAAGTCTGGCCAAAATTGTTGGAACTGTTGCAGCCTTCCTGCTACAGGTGTTTTGTGATGGGGGGGGGGGGGGGGGGGGGGGGGTGTTGGGAGGTCACTGTGTAGGTATAGAGGCTCCTCTTGAGAGTGTGCCTTTACCTCTTCTGCAACCACCTCTATAGTACCCTCAACTTGCATGTTGGTGGTACGGTTGTTGCCTCTGGTAGGTAGTGTTTTCTGTGGTAGGACTTTTGGAGGCCAAATAGATGTTCCCCATCTAATGGAACGTTTAGAATGTGCTTTTGCACCTCAGACTTAAACCCAGATATGCATAGCCACGCATGTCTATGCAGCATTATTGAACTGCTGAAGCCTCTTGCAGCAGTGTCCGCTCCATCTAGTGGACATCTAATGGTAGCGTTTAAAATTGGTCTGCCCTAACTCTAATCCAATTGAGTTAGCAATTTTGCCTGTCCTGTAGCTACCCTTTATTCTGCTGCGTCAATCCGCTTACTCTCCTTATCAGGAGATGGTGCATCTCTAATACCCTGAGATGCTTTCCTTTTTCTAGAACTTGTAACCACTAGGCTGTCAGCTGATGGGCGGCATCTTACAGATATTGGGTCTGTTGGTGACGGCTTGTTCTTTCTTTCGATGCGTGACATAAGTACCCTTCATTTTACCAGGTCCTTTGGAGACCTGCAAGACAGAGCCAATCAAAGGAAGGTATTGCACTGTGCGTTCTGTGAGCGGTAGCGTTTCTACCAAAAAAATCTATCACTTCTGTAGTGTGCATAGGAAGTTTGTGGTATTCTACAGACCTCTGGATAACGCTATGATAGGATGATGTGTCATCTGGCGGTGACGCTTTTGATGGGCCTGGTTGTTCGATATCAGCATCAGGTAGAACCACATCATAATCATCCCAGGGGTCTGGGCTGTGCGGTTGATTTTTTTGAGAATCATCAGCATCATAATTCTGCTGAGGTATATCCCCCCCTCCTCCTCTTCCTGTGTTGGTGAAGGCAATCGTGGTTCTGGTTGTCTAAATAATATGGTGCTTGTGGTCCTATGTCCAGTGGCAATTTTTTTGGGTGGAGGCTGTAGGCTATCTAGGTCTTGTACCTGCCTTTTTTGAAGAGTCTTTGTGTTTTCGGTGCAGGTATGTATGCAGTCCTTCAAACATATTACCCTGTTCCTCATGTAGGTCTTGTTCTCCCTATTGCTAGTGGTATGGCTGTGGGAGGTGTATCTTACTTTGGCACAGAAACATGTCTTTTCTTCGATATTGAAGGTTGCCCATGTTCCTTCTTCCTTGGAATCGATGCGTTTTTGTAATCCGAATGGATCGAGCCTGAGCAATTCCTCAGATCCGATGTCTTGTGTGGAGTGGAAGCATGTTCGTTTTTGGTCGGTTCCGAAGCATTCTTCAATGCAGATTTATGCTTTGGAATCGGTGTTGGGTTGGCGCCATCCCCATGTTTTGGCCTTGTCGCCCGACTGGAAATGAGAACGTTCTTGTCCCTTCTCGGCTACAAGGCATGCTCACGGTGTCTACTCGAGCCCGAGGGCTGTGGACCACCAGGGAGTGAAGGGGGAGGTGTGTGCTAAATTTTCTTGGCACAGGGGTGCGCGGGATTGGGGAGGTAGGTCGATATTACTCACGGTTCTGGGCATCGTCTTGTTTTTGGTCCAGACTCCACTACCATAGTCATCGGTGTGGTGTCCTCTGTGTGCATTAGGGTACCTTCATCTCTACTGGACCCTCCCGAGGGAACATAGTTGGGGCTCGCGAGGACTACACCACATTTGTGTTGTATTGACGTTTATCTTCTCTTCGCTCTGCGATTCGTCGTGGGAGAACTCAGCTGCCATTTCCATTTTGTGCGATAGGCTCCAATCACTTCTATTCCGTGTCTTTTTTTGTGTTTTTTAACAGGTTACATGCCGCGCACTCTTGTTCTTTGTGCCCAGGTGATAAGCACAAATTACACACTTGATGCATGTCCGGGTGAGGATATTATGCCCCGCACCAAGGGCATCCACAAAATAGACTTTTTTTTCCCCTATCTTCATCAACCAGAGACAGCCAATCACGGCTGGTGTGGACGTTGATTGCTGGATACTTTACTACAAATCGTGTTGGCTATTTTTCGCCATGTATGAGTCGAAACCTTAAGAGCTCTAGTGCAGTCCGTCCGAGCCTGATGGCGGAAAAAAACTATCTAAAAGAGAACTGCTGAACATGCGCAATGCCTCTAGGTGGAGGAGATACAACACCAACCATAAAAGAATCCCGAAAACAGAAAAACAACTTGCAGAGCTCGGGCCAACAGTAGCTGCATAGCATGTGTATGTGCAGCCAATACATGCTACCAATACACAATTTAAAATATGTCATAATTGCTTTAACCTTGCAATCAAAAGCTTGTAAAAGCATGTGAGCAGACAACCTACCATATTCATTGTTCTTCGACTTCAGATTTAAGACTGCTGCCTGTATTTTTATTCTAATAGCCTCATGCTGCAGAGCCCAATTCCCAAATTATTTTATTATTTGACTTATTCTATTTGGAAATTAAGATCTTCAGGATCTTAATTATAGCATTAGTTCATCAATGAGCAGCTGTAAGGCAACATGTCAGATCTAGAAAGATCAAATCATCTGCATAAATCACCAACAAGAGATAATTATATCTAGGTTTTCTGGAAAGCTCTTACACACAAATGTGAGTCCTCCAGATACAACGTGGAGGGGCTGGTTCTAGCCATTGTTTCTCATTATCCAGTCTATACCTGCACCATTCTTGCCTAAATTAACTTCAGTAGCTCTGAATCAATGCCTATCAGATTCAGTTTAGCTAAACTAAAACACGCATTTCCAACGCAATCGGTCTCGCCTTTGGGACCTTATATTTATTTAGCTATGCAGCACATTAGCCTAGGTGCTGAAACATCTAGTGTTCTTTAACATGGAGGGAAAATGAGCACCAAACTGCGTGACACGCCAGGTATGGGAACACAGAGAGAAATATTGCCTTTCAGCGGGAAATGGTTTATTCCAAAGCTCGGTTTCTAATATAAAATTAGGGTATTCAGTGGTCATATCACTGAAAATACAAGATTTTAAAAATATATTGTCTACGGGTGCTCCTGGAAGACAATTTCTATGAACTAGAATCTAGAGAATGCTAAAGTGATTCTGGTATTTTACTGACCTCTGCTGGTTGTTTTCTATCAAGAACGTTAAATAGAGGCAGTTGCCAGAAAAATAAAAAAAATAAAGTTCCTAAGAAGAAAGCAATTCTGGTATTTTACAGACCACTGCTGGTCGTTTCCTAAAATAAAGGCAGTTGAACAGAAAAAAAGTCCCTAAGAGGAAGCAGACAAGTCCTACGGCTGATCTCCAGAGCCCACAAAGTACATACACATATAAGTATATACTAGAGTGTATACAAGAGTATATACAAGAGGTCTCGAATGCTCGACCTAATAAAAAGGATAGTTATAAATCAAAGATCAGATCAATGGTAACCATCTTCTGTACACCTACCAGTCTAGTTTCAGATCATGCTGCTGCATGGGGACATCTACCCAACACATTGTAGAAAATGTCCTCATAGATTAAAAAAAGACTCTTACTTACTTATATTGCTGTACGTTTGAGCTGCCTTCGATAGTTGACCATCCCACCCTCACCCAAACCCAGGAGCCTCAAACGACTCACCAGCAATGTCCTCAAATGGTTCTCCTCCTACCTCTCCAACTGACACCTGTGTTTTCTCACGGGCATCTCCAGGTAACCAAATACCTTTATCACCTGCAATGTCCTACAGGGTTCCATATTGTCCAACAATTTTTAACTGCTACATGAGGCTGCTTAGTGTTCTACTCACAGATAACAGCATCAAGCATCAATACACCAATGATACACAACTTTACTTAAAAGTTACCTTTGGACCGGGATGTCTAGCATCTACCTGAAGCCCATCCCAATCGAGACAGAATTCCTGTTATTTTGCCAGGAGCAACAAACGTGAAAATGTACAAATTGTGGCTCAATTACATGAACCTTGACTTCGAACCCCAATTTTCACTGAATACCAAGTCACTTGGATTCATCCTAGACACCAAATCCACCCTCAAGATACTCAATGTCCAAAAAACAAAACGGACAGGTGCCAGCTCACTCTTCAAAAGGGAGTGATACCTTTTGTCCCAGAAAGCGACTTTAAAACTGATGTTCAAGTCCTTGTACTCCCTAATCTGAATGGTGGTAACAGCTGCTCCAGAACCTCCTAGACTCTACACTGGCAACCCATAAGAGCATCTTAAACTCCGCAGCATGTCTCATCACCCCTATCATGATGGAGCTCTATTGGCTCCCCATTGCCAGCCTGCACCATCTTCAAAATTACCTACATCATTTCCATAGCCACCATGACCAGCACATTCACTTAATTTGCAGACAAGCTGTCCATCACTTGTGGTTTTCAGCACACTCACAGCCACGACACCATCAGACAGCGAACCAAGAAGTGTAAAAAAGAAAAAAACGAGGCAGCAGGCTTTTTACACCTATGCACCCAGAATGCAGAACACTGCCGTATCCATCAGCAACCACCCAACTCCCCATACCCCAAATGCAGATTCAATGTAAAAAATATTTTAAACGCTCTTCTTTAAAAACATTACAGCACAATGCAGTAACAGTCCACAAACCAGCTACTTCTATCACTTGTTGACTTTAGGTTTGCACTATGAAAATGCCACATACATAAAAAGTTGGATTATTCTTCTTGCCCTGTCGCATACTGGGGAGGCAGCCTCTGATTAAACAAAATAAACTGTTTTACCAAAAGTACTCCCCACTGTCAACTCGCAATTAAGTTGCTGAATGTATTTGAACAGTCCTAGAGCTCCCAGGTATTGAGGTCCCTACGTGAAGTCAGAAAAGACCACCACTAATAAGTGGTGATAAGGGCAACTAACGCTCCTTATTAGTTTACGTAGACTAATTAGTCTTACATGTCACTCCATCTATGTAGAGAAACGAAAAGAAAAAGTGTGTTTTTTCACCCGCCACCTCTGTATGACTGGTGGAGTTTGTTTCACCATTAATAAGTTGAGACGTACGCCTGTAGAGATGAACATTCCTGGATCTCCATATATAAAAATGTGTGGTCTTTTTTCTCTTTTTCTTTTCGTTTCTCTACATAGATGGAGTGACATGTAAGACTAATTAGTCTACGTAAACTAATAAGGAGCGTTAGTTGCCCTTATCACCAGTAGCGTACGGAAATCCCCTTCACTACCCATACCAGGGGGCATTCTATTCCGCCCTGAAGAAAGTCCAGCACCCTTTATGGGGCTTAATAGGACTGAAACATGTTGGCTATAGGGTCTTAGGACCATAATATCCCCATTGACCCATAAACTTTATTTTATTATCACCCCCAGCAGGTCCAAGAATAAAAGGGATACTGGGATCTGCTGCCGGGCTTTTAATCTTTATCCCCCTGGCCAAAAACATCTTCTTAAGAGCTCCCTGAAATATGGTCGAGCCCACCTCGACTTGTAGGCGTCGAGGTGTCCCAATGATGAAGCATGACACCACTAGGGTGTGTGAGGGAATATAAAACAAAAGGAGTTGCCTCCTTCCCCGCTTATTAGTGGTGGTCTTTTCTGACTTCACGTAGGGACCTAATACCTGGGAGCTCTTGGACTGTTCAAATACATTCAGCAACTTAATTGCGAGTTGACAGTGGGGAGTACTTTTGATAAAACAGTGTAAAAACCTGGGAGGGTGTACTCCTCTCTTTAGTTCTTCTCGGCCCCCCTGTAAGTTTGGAAACCTTTCCTGCTTATGTTTGTGTTTAACGTAAACAAAATAAACACCTCAAACTAAAACCATGCATTACCTTTTTCATAGGGAACACAATTGAAATATGCTGAAATGAATCTTGTATTATCTAGTAACAAGGACTAGCTCAATGAATTAACATTCCAGTCACAGGCCCAATGTTAGTACATTTCACGCTGTTCATGTTGGCACCTGACCAAATGCTGCAATGGTGGATGCGCACGAGTGCAAAAAGCAATTAAAATGCACTCTACATTCTTAAAATTGTAACAACAAATTAATACCACTGGGTAGATCCAATATGGTAAATAGAATATAAAGAGTAACAAGAAAAAACTTCTCAGGTTTTATTTTTAAGGGTGTAATGGATATTGGAATGTCAATATACATACCGGACTCCCTCAAAATATTATGTGCTTCAAAATCCGCTTGACGTAACGTACTGAGGACTCCAGTTGTCAGGAAAGTGGGAGTAACATCAGTGGGAGCTTCTTTGACTTGTAGACCAAAGACATAGACAACTCTAGTATTAAAAAAAAAAAAAAAAAATCAAGTTTAGACTTTTTTTTTCCTCATTGCAAAATCTAGAATAGGTTTACCATTTTACAAAATATATTGACTGGAACTAAAAAGGTCGGTCCTTACCTTCACAGGATGAATTTGTAACGCTGGAAGTGAGATTACCTATGTGACCCGCTTTCGTTTTAGCTTGTTTGTTAGTAAATGTTAATTTCACCCAAAGTATAGCATGTATATTAAAAACCGGTTAAATACGACTGGAATTAAATGTTACGCACTCTTAGGTGCTTTTCTTGCTCTACTTGAAAAGGGCATTTAAAAACAACTAAGCCACACATGCAGATAGAAATAGATTGAGGGAATCAAATTACAAAGTACTAGGAAACAAGAAGGCACACTATTTTTCAGGTGGAAATTATTCAAATCATCAAGTTGACCGTGAGACCTTCGAAAAGGCCACGGAGAAATAATGGTGTGTGGTTGCCACCCACTACTACAATTTGATCGAGATTTTTGATCAATTATTATTTCCAGTATTGTCGTAAAAGTAAAACACAGTGCCTAAGAAACTTCAACAAGTGCGTTCCTTTAATACTTTCATACATCTGAACAAGACTAATATATACACACACATGGAAAATTCTAGGACTGGAGTTAGAATAGTTACATTTTACCTTCCAGTGTCAAGAAACACAAACAAAAAACAAGCTGGGTCTGTCTTTTTCAATGTTATTGGCTTGTCCACAAAGGGTCAAAGTGCAAATAAATGGCTGCAAGTTTAATCCGTTCATTATTCCCTGCGATGGGATGGCGTGGTGAACATCAGTTAAAACAACATTGAAAAAAACAAACTAATTGAAATGATTTGTGCAAGGTTTGCAGCACTGGCCCATCAGTGTGTCATGTTGGTGCACTCCGGGTGTTTTAGTACGGGTGTGTTCGCTTTGAACTAATGGGGCACTAGACGAACAAGTTACTTACCTTCTGTAAAGATATATCTGTAACAGACATATTAGTTAGATTCCTTACTTTAGAATTACCAGAGGCGTCAGACTGGATCCGAGAAATTTTTTCATAGCAGTACCCCTGTGCGTCGATAGATGGCGTCGGTTGACTCCGCGTTCATCGTCGGTGTCGCCGAGATGATGTCGCGGTATCTACTTAGACGCCACTCTTGTGCCCTGAAGTCAGTTCTTTACACGTCATTCCACGCCAGAAGCGCAGAACCATGCAAGACACTGATTAAAGAAGCAGTCTCTCCGGACTTGAGAGTCCAGGCAGTAGTGTTTGGTGAACGTGTAAAGAGATGCCCACGTGGCTGCCTGGCAGATATCATGAAGAGAAGAACAAGTAACTTACCTTCGGTAATGCTTTTTCTGGTGGATACAGTATCTGCCTGTGGATTCCTCACCTTGTGAATATCCCCTGCGCCAGCATTCCACTGAACTTTTTTCCCCCAGCTCTCTACGCCGACGTGGACGACACAATACCTCGGCTCCGCTCGCGACTCCGTATGACGTCACCGGAGCCATAAGACAGCCACGTCGGCGTGATGACGTCCGTTCCACCCATTTTGTCCGTGCCTCCGAGGCGAACAGGTGGACCAACGACAGATTCAAAGCATACACAGTATACAACATTCGATCAAATATACATAGTACATATACAAAAGGAAAGCTAAAGAACATAAGCAATTCCTACCAATGTACCAGATAGAAAGAATCTACAAAGTATAACAACATCTCAAGCAAGACATCCTTTAAGGTATACAAAGTTGGACAAAGGGGAGGCGGGTGGGCCAGTGAGGAATCCATAGGCAGATACTGTATCCACCAGAAAAAGTGTTACCGAAGGTAAGTAACTTGTTCTTCTGATGGATACATCTGCCAGTGGATTCCTCACCTTGTGAATAGATTCCCACAGCAGTCCCACTCCCGGAGGAGGGTGTCCACCTTCTTATACCAAAAAGTCTTGCAAGACAGAGCGCGCAAAGTGGCCCTCCCTCCTCATCTCAGAGTCTAAGCAATAATGCTTTGCGAAAGTATGGAGGGAAGCCCAAATCGCGGCTTTACAAATGTCTGCCACAGGAACACCCCTGGCCAAAGCAGAAGTAGAAGAATTAGCTCTAGTAGAATGAACTCTAATCCCCTCAGGAGGAACCTTACCAGCAAGGGTGTAACAGATCTTGATGGCTAGGATGATCCACCTGGACATAGTGCACTTGTGCACAGCTTTTCCTTTAGAATGTCCAACATAGCCCATGAAGAGCTGATCGTCCAAACGAAAGTCTTTCGTTCTGTCCAAGTAAAAGCTCTCAGCTCTTTTTGGGTCCAGTCGATGAAGTCTTTCCTCCTCCTTGGAAGGATGAGGAGGCGGATAAAACACAGTAACAGACTGCCCCAGATGAAAGGGAGTAACTACCTTAGGAAGGAAAGCAGCCATGGTCCTAAGAACCATCCTTTCACCATGTAAGGTTAAGAACGGGGGTTTAGAACTAAGAGCTTGAAGCTCACTCGCCCTCCTTGCCGAGGTTATGGCTACAAGAAAGACCGTCTTAAAAGACAATAGCCTTAAAGGACAACTATGAAGAGGCTCGAAATGAGACCCCATCAAGAAAGTTAAGACCAGATTAAGGTCCCACTGTGGTATTATAAAAGGAGTAGGTGGAAACCTATCATTAAGACCTTTGATAAATCTTAATACAATAGGAGACTTAAATAATGACGGCTGATCTGGAAGACACAGAAAAGCCGATAAGGCCGATAGATAGCCCTTGACCGTGGCCACAGCACAGCCCTGCTGAGCCAAGGAAAGAGCAAACTGAAGCACATTAGAAAGATGGGCTTTTAAAGGATCAACGGATCTCTCTCCACACCATTTAACAAACTTAGACCACCGATATGAGTAAATGGACTTGGTGGACTGTCGCCTGGCCGATAAAATAACATCCACCACATCAGGCGGGAGAGAGAAGGAACTCAGGTTGCCCCGTTCAATCTCCAGGCATGAAGGTGCAGGCTCTGGAGGTGGGGGTGAAGAACCTGCCCCTCCGATTGCAAGAGGAGATCTACCCTGAGAGGGAGACGGAGCTGAGGGTGCGATGAGAGGTGAAGTAGATCTGTGTACCATACCCTTCTTGGCCAATCCGGAGCGAACAAAATAACTTGGGCCCGGTCTTGGCGAATCTTCCTCAGAACCCGAGGAATCAAGGGTATGGGAGGAAACGCATAAAGGAGGTGTGAGCTGCAATTCAACTGAAACGCGTCCCCCAACGCCCCCTGCAACGGAAACTGGAGACTGCAGAAGGACGGGCAATGCACGTTCTCGCGGGTGGCGAATAGGTCTGAGGAGTCCCCCACGTCCGAAAAACGTGACGAACCACCTCCGGATGGAGCCTCCACTCGTGGTCGGTCGAGAACTGCCGACTGAGACTGTCCGCACGTACATTCAGCACCCCGGCCAAATGATTCGCCATCAAGCAAATCTGATGATCCTGAGCCCAGGACCAGAGCCTCAACGCCTCCCTGCAGAGACGATACAACCCTACTCCTCCCTGCTTGTTGACATACCACATCGCGGTAGTGTTGTCAGTCAGGACTTGAACCGACTGACCGCGAAGGGAAGGGAGAAAGGCCTTGAGCGCCAAACCTATAGCCCGTAATTCCAGAAGGTTGATGAGAAGCAACCTATCCTCTGGAGACCAAAGACCCTTGATCTCCAGATCCCCCAGATGAGCACCCCACCCCAGGGTGGAGGCATCCGTCATCACTGTGGCCACCGACTGAGGAAGATGAAAGGGCTTTCCTTGGGACAGATTGCCCTCCACGCTCCAGCAAGACAGATCCGCTGCAGAGTCTCTGGAGATCCTCACAGACTCCCTGAGATCTCCATTGTGCAGATACCACTGCCTGCGGAGGCACCACTGGAGTGCCCTCATGTGCCAGCGTGCATGGTTGACCAACAGAATGCAGGAGGCGAACAGACCGAGCAGTCGAAGAATCTTCAGAACTGGAACAACCGCTCCACTGTGGAATAATGGAATCATCTCCTGAATGTAGACAATTCTTTGAGGAGGAGGAAATGCTCGACACACAGTAGTGTCCAGTATCGCCCCTATGAACAGGTTGCGTTGAGAGGGCACCAGGTGAGATTTGGGCACATTGATCAAAAATCCCAAGTCGAATAACAGCTTTCAGAAGCCAGTCGTCCAGGTAGGGAAATACTGGAATCCCCGACCTCCTGAGATGAGCAGCCACCACTGCCATCACCTTCGTGAAGACTCGAGGTGCGGTAGTAAGACCAAACGGGAGGACCGCAAACTGGTAGTGTTGTGACCCAACCGTAAAACGGAGATACTTCCTGTGCGAATTCAGGATTGGGACGTGGAAATACGCATCCTGCAAGACGATCGACCCCATCCAGTCTCCTTGCTGCAACGCTTGAAGAACCTGTGCAAGGGTCAGCATCTTGAATTTCTCCTGTTTCAGGTAAAAATTCAAGACTCTGAGGTCCAGGATCGGACGCAATCGGCCGTCCTTCTTGGGAATCAGGAAATACCGGGAGTAGCACCCCTGACCCCTTTCCTGCTCCGGAACACCTCTATCGCACCTTTTTGTAGTAAAGCAAGGACCTCCTTCTACAGAAGAAGCAGATGGTCTTCCGAGCAGAAACCCTTGCAAGGAGAGTAAGGGGGAGGAAACTCCCAAAAGGGAAGGGCGTATCCATTCTCCACGAGGTTTAAAACCCAAAGGTCGTTCGTGACAGATTTCCAACCTCGCAAAAAGTGGGACACCCGACCCCCCACCGGTCTCACATGATCTCGGATGGGGGATCTAGGGCTGCTTCCCTGAAGCATCATTGGGAGCAGAGGAGGCTGAAGATGAAGATGGGTTGCGGCCAGAACCTCTCCTACCTCTTTGTTTTCCTCTATACGACCTATAGAGGGGATTCTGCTGCTGCTGCTGTTGCTGCTGCTGAGGTTGCCGGAAGGAACGAAATGAGGACCTCCCAAATCCTCTAAATTTCCTGAGTCCAAATCCCTTAGCAGGAGTCTGTAAACGCAAAGACTTCGCAGTAACCCTGCTATCTTTAAACCTTTGCAAGGCGGAATCAGCCTTCTCGCTAAACAGCTTCTCCCCATCAAAAGGCAAGTCGACCAGGGTGGCCTGAACATCCGCCGAAAAGCCAGAAGAACGAAGCCAAGCTTGCCTCCTAGTGGCTATCGAAGACCCCATTATTCTAGCCACAGAATCAGCAGTGTCTAGGCCCGACTGAATAACCTGCCTTGCAGCAGCCTGAGTGTCCGCGACAACCTCCATAAAAGAGGCGCTCTCTTCTTCTGGCAGCTTAGGGGCTAATAATTTCATAGAGTCCATCGCGCATGAACACAACGCCCCAATAAACAAGTGGCATTGGTTGATTTAAGCGCCATGTTTCCTGAAGAAAATACCTTTTTGGCTGTCTGATCAGTCTTTTTAGAATCCCTATCCGCAGGTGTTTGAGGGAAGGCGCCTGAAGAATGCTTCGAGTATGAAGCTTGCACCACAAGGCTTTCTGGCGAGGGGTGGGAAGAAAAAGCTGGGATCCCCCGGAGCCACCCTATACCTCCTTGCCACTTGCCTGGAGACTGCAGGCGAAGAAAGTGGCTTGCGCCAAACGTCCATCACAGGCTCTAAAATAGCCTCATTAAAGGGCAACAAGGGCTCAACAATCGAAGATGGTGAATGCAGGACTTCAGTTAGGAGGTTTGGCTTATACTCTGCAGAGGGCAACTGTAAGTCCGGCAACTCTGCAGCCTTCTTGATGACTGAATGAGAAGGGGCCACTTCTTGTGGTGGTGAAGACCTAGTAGAAGAATGCTCCCACTCCGGAGTAGTATCAAGACCACTAGCATCCTGACTGCCTTCAAAGTCATCAGAGGATCCATCAACCTCACCTTCTTCCACTTTCCCCCTATAACGCTCCTCTTCCAAAACCCTCTGGGCCTCTCTTCTGGAACGGATGCGAGGAAACGGCGTCGGCGGCGCCGTACGCGGAGTCTGTGTAACCAAACGTGGAGTCGTCGGCGGCGCCGGAGTTGGGAGTCGACCACGGCGTCGAGGAAGGCTCCGAAGAAGGCCGATCCAGACTAAGTCGGGATGGATCACCAGACAGCGCCGGAAACTGCCACGAAGGAGCCATCAGCAAAAAGGGCATAAAGGGAGCCAGAGCATAATGCTGCGGCACTCCCAAAGTGTATGCCATAGGACCCACGGGACCAGATGGTGCGCCGGATGGGAAGGCAGCCCTTTGAAAAATCCCATACATCGCATTTAGGAAATGCGTTGAATCTGCACCCGGAGTCGGGAACTGCGGATATGGGATTGGCCCTGGATCCGGTCGAGGAGTACCAGGAACCGGAGCCGAAGTGTCCTCAACTGGCGCCGCAGGCTCAGCTGGTTCTGGAGAAGGCTCTTCCTCCTGATCCGGTTCGGCGTCAGAAGCTGGAGACTCCACTGGCGCAGGTGACTGCGCCAGGGACTGCACCAGGGACCGCGCAGGAGTCCGCTTCGACGAAGGTGACCTCTCTGGAGACATTCGAGATGGAGATATAACATCCTTGCTTCGACGCCGAGGCGACGGCGACCTCGAAGCCTTACCCCTTGAAGACCGGCGTCGAGAGCTAGGTTTCCTCTTCTTATGATGTTTCTTCGACTTCGAAGAGTGCGAAGTCGACGACTCCGGCCTCGATTTCTCCTTCTTCCTACCTCTTCTTTCCTTCTTCGCCTTGGCCATGAAGAGTTTCGCCTCCCTCTCCTTCAGGGCCTTGGGGTTCATCTTTCTGCAGCTGGAGCAGTCATCCACATTATGGTCCGACGAAAGGCACCATAAACAATCCTCATGGGGGTCAGTCATGAACATGTGGCCCCCACATTCCCTACAAGGTTTAAAACCTGACTTCCTTGTCGAAGACATCACTTCTCCAAAAACAGTAACCCACTACAAGACTAAAAAGTAGCAGGAGAGTGCTGGAAAACCATTACGCGTCGACGGCGCGGAAAAAAGGGAATTGACGTCATCACGCTGACGTGGCTCTCTTATGGCTCCGGTGACGTCATACAGAGTCGCGAGCGGAGCCGAGGTATTAGGTCGTCCACGTCGGCGTAGAGAGCTGGGGAAAAAAGTTCCGTGGAATGCTGGCGAAGGGGATATTCACAAGGTGAGGAATCCACTGGCAGATGTATCCATCAGAACTCCAAAGCAGTAGTGGCTGCCGTCGCCCTGGTGGAATGGGCGCGCAGTCCTACTAAAGGCTTCTTCTTTGCCAAAGATTAACACATTTTAATGCAAAGAACGACCCACCGAGAGATGGTCCATTTTGCATGGCCCGACCTTTTTGGGCGCCCACATAGCCAACAAAGAGTTGGTCATCGACCTGGAATGGTCTTGTGCGATCCAGATAGAAGGATGGCGCACTTTTTGGACCCAGATTGTGGAGCCTCTCTTCCTCTTTTGAAGGATGCAGAAATAAGGTGGGCAAAGTGATGGTTTGACCAATGTGGAAAGAAGTAAATACTCTGGGAAGAAAGGAAGGTCTGGTTCTTAGGACAACCATGTCCGGATGAACAGCAAGAAAAGGAGGCTTAGAGGACAGAGGCTGAAGCTCACTCACCCTGCACGCAGAGGTGATGGCCACTAGGAAAGCAGTCTTTAAAGTTAAAAGTCTGAGAGGACAGTTACATAGTGGCTCGAAAGGAGCACACACAAGGTATGTCACAACTAAGTTCAAGTCCCACTGAGGCATTACAAAAGGAATAGGAGGAAAGAGGCGAATAATGCCCTTACGGAATCTATTTACAAAGGGTGACTTGAAAAGAGAAAGGCAGCCGAAGAAAGGCCGAGATGGCTGAAAGATAGCCCTTAAATGTGCCCAGAGCAAAGCCCTGCTGGGCCAAAGAAAGGAAGAACAAAAGAACTTCAGAAAAAGAGGGGCAGAGACGGGATCCACAGCCGTTGCTGTGCACCATGCCACAAATTTGTTCCATCTACAGGCGTATACCGTCTTAGCGGAGAGACGCCTGGATGCCAAGATAACATTACCGACTTCAGGATAAAGGTTAAATGCCTTTAGCTGTCGCCGCTCAATCGCCACGCAAGGAGGTGGTGGCTGGACAGGTTCAGGTGGAAGACCATCCCCTACTGCTGCGACGACAGAAGATATTCCCGAAGAAGCAGTCGGATCAGAGGATCGATGTCCAGATGTAAAAGCTCAGGATACCAGACTCTTCATGCCCAATCTGGAGCAAAAAGAATGACTTGGGCCCTGTCACACTTTATCTTCTTCAGCACTCTGGGTAGAAGTGGTATTGGCAGAAAGGCGTACACAAGACCGCAACTCCACTCGCGACAAAAAGTGTTGCCGAGTGAGAGCCGCCTCGGAAATTCCAACGCGCAGAACTGCTGATATTGCGCGTTCTCTTCAGTGGCGAATGGATCTACCCAGGGCTATCCCCACTGCTGAAAGAGACCTTGCACCACCTCCAAGTGAAGGCGCCATCATGCACCTGTGGCGGAGTAGTCCGCCCTGGCGTTCAGTGAACCTGCCAAGTGTTGAACCACCAGGGATGTGCCCTGATGTTCCAGCCATGTCCAGAGGCGAAGGGCCTCTTGACATAAGGTCCACGACCGCAACCCGCCCTGTTTGTTGCAGTACCACATGGCGGTGGTGTTCTCCGTGAACACCTGCACTACTCTTCCCCGTCCAGAGGGAAGGAATGCCTTCAGTGCAAGACGAATCGCCCGGAGCTCCAGAAGGTTGATGTGGAGCCCAGAATCCGCCGGAGAGCAGAGGTCTCTGATCTCTGAATCTCCCATGTGGACGCCCTAACCCAGAAGTGAAGCATCTGTCACCCCTGTGAACTCTGGTTGGGGAAGGGAGAGGGGTATGCCGTTGATCCAATCCTGGTTCGTTAGCCACCATTGCAGTTGGTGTGCAGTGCCCTCTGAAATCTGGACGCAATCGGAAAGATTCCCCTGATGCTATGCCCACTGGAACTTTAGGTCCCACTGCAGAGCCCGCATATGCCACCTGGCATGATCCACCAGCAGGATGCAGGAGGCTATGAGGCCCAGCACCCTCAGGGTCATTCCGAAGCCTGGGATAGAGGCTGAATGATCTGATTCATAGCCCGAATATCCCAGACTCGCTGCTCAGGAGGATAGGCCCGAAACTGCGTCAGGTCCAGAACCGCTCTGATGAAAAGGAGCTTCTGGGAGGGACTCAGGTAGGACTTTGGCACATTGATAGAGAACGCCAGCGAATCCAGGAGGTCCGCCGTAGTCTGGAGGTGGGAGACAACAGTCTGGGGTGAGCCCGCCTTTAACAGCCAGTCGTCGATATAGAGGGAAGACTGGAATCCCTGATCTGCGCAGATGATCTGCAACCACCGCCATCACTTTCGTGAACACCCGAGGGGCGCTGGTAAGGCCAACGGGGAGCACGGTGTACTGAAAATGCTTGTGGCCTACCGGGAACCGTAGGTAATGCCCATGGGCTGGCAGGACGGGGATGTGGAAATAGGCATCCTGCAAGTCCAACGCTACCATCCAGGGTCGAGAGCAGACAGAACCTGAGCCAAAGTCAACATCTTGAACCTCTCCTTTTGGAAGAAGCGGTTGACGTCCCCGAGGTCCAAGATAGGACGCAGGCCCTTGTCCTTCTTGGGTACCAGAAAGTAGTGGGAATAGCAACCACGGCCTAATTCTGGCACAAGGACCCACTCGATAGCTCTCTTGGCCAAGAGAGCCGCAAATTCCTGGGGGAGAAGGGCCAAGTGATCCTCTGACATGCAATGGAATTGAGGTGCCATAGACGGAGGGTTAGTCTCGTAAGGGAGGAAGTAGCCCTTTCGGACTATCTGCAAAACCCACCTGTTCGACGTGATGTTTTGCCAGTGGGGGAGGTGATGGCGAATCCTGCTGCCCACTGGCAATTGATGGGCTTGCAAAGGCCGGATTAGAGGGTTGGGAGGCTGCTACAGAGGGGGCGCGCTGGTGGACTGGCCCGCCCGCTAGCCCCCTGACACACAGCGGTGGGATTCACGTCCCTGGCCGCGGGGGCTGGACAGCATACGCAGGCCTGTGTCTCTGGGCGGAACGTGGCGGGGCACCCCTTCCGTAGCCACGAAAGGGGCGAAAAGCAGACTGCGCTGGGCGGGAGGTGGAAGCGAGGACTAAGGATCTGGCTGTAGCTCTAGAATCCTTAAAGCGCTCGAGCGCTTTGTCTGCCTTGACGCCAAACAGGCGACGGCCATCAAAGGTCATGGCCAAAAGCGTTGCTTGGACATCACCCAAGAAGCCAGTGGACCTCAACCAGGCGTAGCACCTCAGTGCTACAGACGTGAAAATCGTCCTGCTCAGTGAGTCGCGGTGTCCAGCCCACATCGGATGGCGAACTTTGCTGCGTCTCTCCCTTCGGCAACAGCACCGGAGAGCACGGCCTGGGCCTCCTCCGGGCACTGTGGCAGCACCTGAGTGGGAGTAACAGCCCAATAGATATGCGGTGTTCACCGACTCCAGTCCCAAACTGGGGGAAGAAAACATCTTCCCAAGGTGGTGTAGCTTCTAGGATTCCCTATCAGGTGGTGCGTTAGGGAATGCACCTTTGGACGTGAAGGGTTGGACTAACAAGCTCTCTGGGGTAGAATGGGAAGAGAGGAAAATGGGGTCGCCAGGGGCCAGGCGGTGGAGTCGGACAATCATCCTGTCCACAGAAGCCCCTGCTTTGGGCCTGGACCAAGTGCCCAAAAGGAGGTCCGTAAGGGCCTCATTGAACTGCAGCAGGGGCTCCGAAGAGGCCGCTGCCGGCTGAAGCACCTCCGTCAGGAGGTTAGTCCTGACCGCCTCAGTAGGAAGCTCGAGGTTTAGGGGCTCGGCTGCCCTACTCACCACGGCGTCCTCAATGAGGGGGATGCCGGGGCCGACGCCAGCTGGGGACACAACCGGCGTCAGAGACGGTGGAGGTGTCGTCACTGGATTTGGCGCTGGAGGAGGTGTCACGAGGTCGACCAGCACCAATCCAGATCCAGGCCTGGATCCTTGGGGGCCCTGCGGCGCCGTGGCCGAAGCCACCGGCAACAAAGTCCTAGAGCCCCCAACTGAGGCGGCGGGCCCGTGGGCCACTGGAGGAGTCGGGCTGCCCGAAGATGGGAGTGCAAGGCTTCGTATAAGCTTCGAATCTGGGCTGGGGTCGCTCCGGCTCCCGGAAAGGGAGGGAAGGCCAGAGTCAACCCAACAGGATCCGTGGGCAGAGACGGACAACTACCTTCCACTTCCTGCATCGCGTCAGCCGACAGACAGGGAGACAGTGAAGAGCGACGATGCTTCTTCGCCTTCTTTTTGTGCTTCGACAAAGACTTCGATGACAAGTGGTGGTGGTGGCTCAGCGACCGGTCCCGTGACCTCCCTCTCGACCAGGACCTTGAACGGCGTGGAGTGGACTTCTGGGCCTCGAGAAGCTCTCGGGACCGCTCCTGCACTGACTTCAAGCTCATGGCCCGGCAGTCGGAGCACAACTTTGGGTCGTGGTTGCGCTGAAGGCTCCAAGGGCACAAGAGGTGCGGGTCCGTGACCGACATCAATTTGTGACAGGAGTCACAAGCCTTGAACCGGTCCGATGGGACATCCTTCCATGCACTAGGAGTCGATCGACTCAAAAAAGGTGTCGACAAAAGTCGCAAAAACTGAGTCAAAAAGTGACTCGAGGTACCGCTCTCTTCAGATCTGCGCTGGTTGGTGCAGATAAAGAACTGACTTCAGCGCGCGAGGGTGGCGTCTAAGAGAACGCGACGTCATCCCAAGACGCCACCATGAACACTGACTCGACCGACGCCACCTATCGACGCGCAGAGGTACTGCTATGAAAAAAATTCTCCGGATCCAGTCTGATGCCTGGGGCCAATTCTAAGGTAAGGAATCTATAACTATTAGTCTCTTTCAGATATCAGGTTTTACTAATCTCTTTTCTCACTCCACTGGCTCCCGGTGGAAAAGCGGGTGAAGTTCAAATCTCTGTGCATAGCCTTCAAAGCCCTTCACCTCAATGGCCCAGAATCTATCAGACAACTTTTTCAATGGTACACAACATCCAGAACTTTAAGGTCATCCTTTCAGGCTAATTTGGTGGTACCTAAATTCAAGAGAGCCACCTGGGGAGGCAAGAGCTTCGCAAAAGCGACTGCCAAACTATGGAACTCAATGCCCCTCAATTTAAAATGTACGAACAACCTGCTTACCTTTCGTAAGGCTCTTAAAACAGAACTGTTCAACAATTAGTACGGTCTTCATGCCTTTTTTCTTTCATGGCTCCGCTCCTTTGATGCTTGGTTAAACCTCTGTTCAACCCTGTTCTATCTACAAGAAAGTCTCAGCGCCTGGACACCAATGAGTATTAGTGCGCTTTATAAATCATCATTTAATTTCAACAATGAGTGTTAAAAACGTTAAGACAAAGCATGTCAGCAATTTAGTTCTGCTTTCTATATTTTATTTAATCTTGCCTCCCTCGAGAGTTAGCCATTTAATCATGTTGTATTTCTTTCTGTATTTTTTTTTTCGTGCATACCTTGAGCCGAGCAGGTGTTTATGAGGTGCTTAAATTGAGAGCTCCGACGCGGATGCTGAAGCCAAAGCAAAGTGCCTGTCAGTAAGGGTCATGAATTCAAGCTGTAATTGCAATTTTGTGGAAATGTGTGAAGGGGGTGCACAGATGGCAAAAAATGTACAAGGCAAAAGTAAAATTAATTGCCTAAACATGAGTGAGTGCAATGTATGTTTGGGCGTGTGAGATGCAAGGAAGTACAATCGGGGAAGAGTGAAAAGAGGGAGCTGAAGAGGAAAGAGGTGGTTAAAGATGCGCAGATCTTTTTTTAAAAACACAATTCTTATTAAGGAAGATCCAGCCTGGACCCAATGCTTGTCCATTAAGCATGCCTGCGTCGCTCACTAATTAAGTCATACCTAACTTTTACACCCACCACTTTCAAATGTCACCAGCAGCCACTTTTTATTAGAACGAGATAGTTGAATGACTGAACAATTCCTTCTGTGATTTGAAGATGTGATCTTTGCTGTCACATGGCCTCATGTTGTATGTGACACAATAGGCCAGGGGCACTTTTTAATAAAGAATATGTGGTTTCACTTCTCACCTTACATATGGGCTCATACGTACCCGTATTGGAGAGCCTCTCTCTATAATACAAACACACAAAAACACGGAAACAAATGCACTTTTCACCCCGGCTTCAGCAAAGTAAAGTTTCATGCATTAACTAAAGTACTGTTGATGGTCAGATCCAAGGCAGATTTCTGCAGCCGGCACTTAGTCTATGTGCTATTTTACCCCCCCCCCCCCCCGCCCCCCTTCAAAAAAAGGACCCTGAATTTAACTAATGTAACTGGTGCTCGTAGCTCTCCAATGCCTCTGAGCTCGCACTATATATTACACTGAAAAAAAGAAAATTAAAATATTTTACTTACATCTCCAAAATGCATCTCTCTCCACGTTTACAGCTATGTTGGGGACATTTGAGCTGTTAGGATTTGCTTCCAAGGAGATCCTGAATTACATCACTTTCTTGGTGATAATGACTTGTTACTATCATCTTGCCTACGGCTGTGACCGCTAGACCAGTGTCAGATAGCAGTAGCTCATGATAATGTCTTGCCTGCCGACCGCGCATGCTCTGTCGCTGCGCGAGGTATTGTGTACAGTAAAGGGACTGGAACCTATTCGTTAGTTTCATTGTCACTGTTATTTGCCGACTTTGAAAAAACATTGACAAAGCCACCAGCTATCCCATAGGCGAGACCTATTGGTTTGCCAATGCTTGTTATGGAAGCATTGGCCACCTGCAGTCAAAATACACAGGGTGTTAAAAATACAGGCCAACTCGAATTCTAAATAAATTCAAGCCAGAATAAGAAACGTACTATGCACATTTATTCCAGTTAAGTTTTCCTTT
Organism: Triturus cristatus; assembly: GCF_964204655.1. NCBI lineage: Eukaryota > Metazoa > Chordata > Amphibia > Caudata > Salamandridae > Triturus > Triturus cristatus. Next base: position 889,293,072 of record NC_140594.1, read on the forward strand.
AAAAAACTATTTTCTTCGGCAGAGTCAACAGTCTCAGCTGAATCTAATTACAATGAGACGTCTGTTAGTTTATGTTCAAAGGGAAAACAGCGAAATTCCGTTTATATAGACATTAGGCATGCATACGTAATAAAAAAAATATATACACGTGAAATTTCATTAGATGTAACCTCTTGTTAAGAGTTCTGTGGTACTACACACCGGTATGAAATAATACTTAGGGGCAAGACTAGGGAGACTGCAATTTCCTTTGGTGTTGAATAAATGCACCCGTGATTTTGTTAGCCAAAGTATTGGACTTTCTACTGTTGCACAACATGCGTGGCAAAGTGATGTTGCTGCAAACTGCCTTCAACGTGCTGAATGCCTCATAATATCAAATTATATAAGAAATGTGAAACTAGGATGGTCCGGGTACACTCCGAAGGACAGTGTCCGTTTAATAGCCTTCTGTTGAGACCGTAATCGGCAAAGAATTTAGTTAGAAAGCAAGTCTGAACAGTTGCCTATTTAGGAGATTCCGGAATCCTATACTAAAGCTTCTTTTACATTCCTATGGGGAGGATTCTAAATGGTGGTTTCAGATCATATCGCTGCTGTAGCTGGAAATGTAATGGATCTGTGGGAGATGAAACTGGGAAGTTCAGAAAATAATACATCTTAAGGTACCAGATGCTAGCATTGTGGGTAATTACGTATATTTGAAAATAGCCAGATGATCTGGCGAGCATTTCATTGGTTAGGACGATAGGGTGACGTTAAATTGATACTTGTATAGCGCACTACTCACCCGCAAGGTTCTCAAGGCGCTTGTACGAATACCGCTGTGGAACCCATCCTGGCTTTCCCTGTGAGGCGTCCACTCCTGGGCACCCCCAAGGTGGAGGTCAGGCATCCTTAGCGTTGTGGGGGCCGTTGTGGAGATTAAGCAAGCTATTGCCCAGAGTTGCAGAGTGGGACTCCATGATTGGAATGGCACCGAGGCGAGAATGATCATGTCCGTGGAATTTTTGAGCCCAAGACCCGCCGAGGCGGGGAATTGAACCCAGGTCCCGGGCTAGACCTCTGCATCAGGGTCTGCCGCTCTAATCATTGAGCCACACTTCTCCACTCCAATATCCCATCACGCCTCAGGGGTGACAGTTGGGTCAGTTGTTCTTTGCGGGATCGTAGTCCTAAACACAAAGATATACTTCCTCCATGTTAAATAATCCACTCCTCATAATTGCCTGGGGAGGCGGGTGGGTTGCTTATGACTTTGATGAGGATACCCCTGGAAGAGAACTAGGATTACAGGTAAGTAACTTATCCTTCTCTTCCAGGGGATCCTCATCAATAGTCATAAGCACTAAATAGAATAGCAAGCCCACCTTCCACCTGCAGGCAAATGAGAACTGCACTATACATAGAGTAAAGCCATTGACAAATTCAGTTATTGAACAGATTCCTCAAGGAGGCTTGTCCTACTTGAGTGTCTGCTCTGGTGTCCGAGTCCAGACAATAATGCCTCGTAAATGTATGGACAGATCTCCAAGTGGCTGCTTTGCAGATCTCGGAGAGTGGGACATTATTGAGAAAAGCAGCAGTAGCCGCCTTTCCTCTTGTGGAATGCGCTTTAGGTCGAGCGACCAGAGGCTTCTGCGCCAGTTGGTAAGCCAATGTAATGCCAGACACAATCCACCTAGCAATGGAACGCTTAGATGCAGCAAAACCTGTGCGGACAGCACCATAGTTTACAAACAATTGGTCAGATTTCCTGACAGCCTTATTCCTATCTAGGTAGAATTTTAGAACCCGCTTAACATCTAAAGAGTGCAACGCCCTCTCAGCTGGCGATGAGGGGTTGGGAAAAAAGGTTGGTAAGGAGATAGTCTGATTAACATGAAAATCTGACACCACCTTTGGTAAAAAAGATGGATGAGTTCTCATCACTACCCTATTCAGATGAAAAATTGTGTAGGGTTCTTTAGAACAGAGGGCCTGTATTTCACTCACCCTACGTGCTGAAGTGATAGCTATTAAAAAAAGCTGTCAACTCGTGACTTCCAAAGACTGTCCAAGAAGAAAAACAAACTGCAAACATCCGGGCCCAACACCAGATGTCGACCTATGCTAAGTGTACAGTCTGCAGCTCATATGCCTCGAACAAGCTGTTTTCCACGTAAGGTGTTGCAAAGTAGCTTTATGTATGGGCTCGAAAGGTGAACTCATAAGCTTTGATAGAACCAAGTTCAGCTCCCAAGAAGGCGAGGGAGGCCTTACTGGGGGGTAAACCTTTTTGAGCCCCTGCAAAAAATCCTTCACCACCTGCAGCTTAAAGCATGCCTGCTGCGAAGGGGAGCGCCTATATGCTGTAATGGCCGCTAGGTGAACTTTAATAGATGAAAATTTCAACCCCACCCTGGCTAAGTGAAGAAGATAAGGCAAAATCACTTCCTCTTGACATTTTGTAGGGTTATACTGATGTTGAATGCACCATACATAAAACCTCTTCCACTTACAGAAATAAGAGTGTTTTGTAGAAGGCCTCCTAGCTTCCTTCAGTATGGTCATACACTCCTGGGGAGGGTTTAAATGGCCATACTGGAGGACTTCAGGAGCCATGCTGTTAAGCTCAGCAAGGGAAGACTGGGATGGTAAATCTTCCCCTGCATCTTGGTTAACAAGTCCGGTCTGCACGGCAGGCGCTTGTGAGGTCGGATCGACATGTGGAGGAGATCCGTGTACCACCACTGCCTCGGCCAGTCCGGTGCTATGAGGATCATCTTGGCAGACTAGTGTTGCAGTTTGGTCACCACTTTGGGGATCAGTGGGAGGTGGAAAGGCGTACACAAATGTCATTGACCAAATCGATCAAAAGGGCATTCCCTATGGATCCTGGCCGATGGCATCTTGAGGCGAAGCCTCGGCATTTCGCGTTGTTTTCATCGGCGAAGAGATCTATTTGCGGACGTCCCCATTCCTTGAAGATGTCCTCTAGCACCTCGTCGTTGAGTACCCAGTCGTCTGGATCTTGAAAATGACGACTGAGCAAGTCCGCTTTGACGTTGAGCTCTCCTGGCAGGTGCACCGCCTTTATCGAAATGTTCCTTGCTAGGCTCCAGTGCCACAGGGACTGAGCCTCCAGCGAGTGCGTCCTGGATCGAGTACCCCCCAGTTTGTTCAGGTAGTACATTGTGGTGGTATTGTCCGTTTGTACTAGAATGGGACTCGTCCTGATTGCGGGCAGGAACGCTTTGAGGGCTAGGTGGACGGCCCTGAGTTCTAGCATGTTGATGTGGTACAACCGTTGGCTGCTGGACCACAGTCCTTGTGTCTGTAGGGATCCCAGATGCGCACCCCAACCCTGCAGGGATGCGTCGGTGACCAGCGTCTGAGATGGGGGTTCTTGATGAAAAGGAAGTCCCACCTGTAGATTGAGTGGCTTCAACCACCACTTGATTGACTGTCTGGCCGCTGAGGAAAGACAGACGGTTTCCTCCCACAGTGAATTCCTTTGGTCCCATTTGTCCTCCAGATCTTGTTGGAGGACGCATCCTCAATCTGGCATTGGGCACCAGGAATATGCAAGATGCCATGGCCCCTAGCAGAGACGAAATCTGTCACGCTGTAGACCGATTGTTGGTGATAATCTACTTGCCTTTGTGGATCAGGGATAACCGTCTCTCCTCCGAAGGAAACACTTTTCCTACTGCGGAGTCTATAGTTGCACCGAGGTAGTGTATCCTTTGGGTTGGTGTGAAGGTGGATTTCTTGAATTTCACCCTGAGCCCCAATCTGTGACACAGATTCAGGCAGCGTGCCAGCTGTGAGTGTACACTCTGAGGCGATGGGCCTTTTATCAGCCAATTGTCTAGATAGGGATAGACGAAGACTCCTGCGCGCCTCAGTGCAGCCGCTACTACTGCCATGCATTTTGTAAATACTCGAGGGGCCGATTTCAGGCCAAATGGTAGAACCTTGAACTGATAGTGAGAGGTCCCCACTACGAACCTTAGAAATTTCCGATGACTCTGTACGATGGGAACATGAAAGTACGCGTCTTGCAGATCCAGCGAGCACATCCAATCGCCTTGCCGGCGATGAGGATATATTTGGTGAAGCGCAAGCATGCGAAACCTTTCTCTTTTGATATGCTTGTTGAGTGTCCGTAAGTCCAAGATGGGTCTGAACTCTGCTTTTGTATTTCTTCTTTGAATTAGAAAATATCTGGAGTAGACTCCTCTCCCTCTCTGCGCCCTGGGAACTCTTTCTATTGCTGATTTGAGCAGAAGGGTCGCCACTTCTTCTCTTAACATCTTGAGGTGTTGAGATGATTGTACAGGGTGGATCGAGGGAGGAGGACTCCGGAAACGAAGCGAGTATCCATGTTGCAGTATATTTAGAACCCACTTGTCCTTTGTGATGGATTGCCACTCTGGAAGATGGTTTGCAATACTTCCTCCCACCGGAGCGGTGGACGGTATTGGAGGAAGCAGTCTCTCATTGCTTTCCTTGAGCCTTGTTTCCACCTCCGGCCTGGCGGTTATTTCCACGTCCCCTGGATGATCTGCGGGACTGAAATTGTTGCTTCTTTTGCCCTTGTTGATCTTGATTTTTTTTCCAGTGAGGGGTTTGAACCCTCTGCTGGTTGCTACGCCTGTCGGTTCCCCTACGGCGACTGAATTCTTTCCGTTTCTCTAGGCCCACGGCTTTCATGGTCTCGAGTTCTGACTTCATCCGAGCCATTTCGTCATCCGCATGAGAACCGAAAAGCGAACTACCCGAGAAAGGCAGATTCAGAATTCTTGCCTGTGCTTCAGGTTTCAAGGCTGTCAGCCTTAGCCAAGAGGATCTTCTGGCGGAAATCCCATGAGCATATGAGTGTGCTGCCAACATTGCTCCATCCGCTGCTGCGCTTATCACTTGGTTTGAAACTAGGCTGCCCTCGTGCAAGATCCCTTCAAAGTCCTTTCTGTCTTCGGAAGGTACTTTTTCTAGCAATCTCTGCAGGGAGTCCCATAGTGATCTGTCGTAGCGCCCCAGAAGCGCTGAGGCACTAGCCACTTTCAGACTAGAGGCCGCCGAGCCACATACTCTTCTCCTCCAAGAGTCTTGTGATTTACTTTCCTTATCCGGCGGCACTGTGGATGACGACACCACTGAATGAGTTTTTCTGGCAGCAGCCGTGATCACAGAGTCCGGTGGAGGGTCCACCTTGAGAAATAGAGGGTCCTCAGGAGCCGGACGATATTTAAGAATCCGCGCCGGCGCAGATTTGATAGTCGCTGGCGTGAGGAAGATATCCATTACCGGTTTAAGCAACCCAGAGACCAAAGGCAACAGTGGACGAGACACCGCTCGCTCATGAAGGGTCTCGAAGAGGACAGAAGAGGTGGTTTCTTGAACAGGCATGGGAATGTTCAACTTTGTCGCTTCTCTGCACAACACATCTTGGAAGGTGGTGATGTCGTCCACTGGCGACACTCTAGATGGTGGAGTATCTGAGAGTGTGGGTGAGTAATCCCTTCTGGACGAACGGCTTGACAAGGAGGATGAGGGAGACTTCCGCCGCCTTCTCCCCGATCTGATGGACTCTCTTCTTTGAGAGGTAGACCTGGATCGCCTTCTGGGCGAGCGTGAGCGCCTTTGGAATTCTCTTCCTCGAGAATGGGATCTTGCTGGTCGTGATGGTTGATCCAGAGTCCTTAGTCTTGTTAAGGAATCCTTAACTGCCTGAATCATTTAAGTGTTCTGAGGCATTTCCCTGACGGGGCTCTGAGGCAGAGCATGGTCCTCGTCTTGAGATGTATGCTCCACTGGAGGAGCTGGAGAGAGACCCAACACCTCCGGTGATCCGGATCTTGATCTTGAGCCTTCAGAGGCTGAGGGTGAAATTGAGATCGGACGCGATGAATCGTGCTCCGATGTGGTATATACCAATCTATGAGGAGATTTGCGTCTTGATACTTTCCTGAAAGTCAGACGAATGTGTGACGTTTCATGGTATCTCACCTCGGGGGACCGTCTCGACGGTGATAGGCCTATCACCGGAGATCTGGACTTCGACGCCGAGTGGATAACCGGCGATGTGTCCTGCCTTGACGTCGAGAGCCTTGTCGTCGACGGAGGACTTGTCCTGGACGGAGGCTTAGAACCCAATGGGGAATCTCGCCTCGACGTCAGTATCTTCTCTGAAGATCTGGAGACCTTAGACGATGGAGGCACCTGCCTCGACGTCGACTCCGACGGAGGCACCTGCCTCGACATCGACTCAGACGGAGGCACCCGCCTCGACGTCGAATGTTCCGACGATGATCTTTGCCTCGACGTCATCAGCACTTTCGAAGACGATCGCCTTTCTCTTGACGGCGAATCAGGTCTCGACGTCGAAGATCTTGCCGGATCTTTTGACAACGATCTTTGCCTCGACGTCAATGTAGATTTCGACGTCGAACGCCTGTGCTCTTCATGCGACGTCGACTTCTCTCTTGGTGTCGATTTTGACATTGAGCGATGTCTATCTTTTGACGTCGAACGATGTTTTCTTGACGTCGATCGGCGATGAGCCTCCTTCGACGTCGAAGGATGTTTTCTTGACGTCGAAGTTACCGACGCCGAACAAATGCGCTTCGCCGCCGGATCGAGCGTCGACTTGGACTTTCTTTTGGAAGCATGACTCCCCCTGGACTCCTCACCTCTCAGCGACGATCCTGCCGCTGGAGTCTTCGACGCCGAGCACGACGCCGATGGAGAACAGAGACCAGCTGCTTCGACGTCGACCGCTCCGAAAGGCCATAAAGCCTAATTCTCTCTCTCTCTTTCAAAGTCCTCTTTGAAAGGTCCTTGCAGTGACGACAGGATGCAGGACAGTGAGAATCTGGTAGACAGACCATACACACATCGTGTGTGTCTGAAGAGGCCTTTTTGCCACAGGATGGACACGGCATGAATAAAGAAGGCATTTTTCTGACAGAAAAAAATGTTAAATCTAGTCAGAAAACACAGGAATACGCTTCCCCGACAGAATTTAACAAGAGGAAATTACTATAAAAGTAACAATACTTGACTGAAAAGTCAAAAAAGAAGAGAGCTGAATTCCAGGGTCCTGACTGAAGGAGCCGGAAAGAACAACTGACCCAACTGTCACCCCTGAGGCATGATGGGATATTGGAGTCAGGGCTGCCTTAAAGGCACGGTGCCAGTTTTTACCTGTACAAGGCTTTTCAGTCTCTATGGTATTGTATTGCAATGCAGCCTGCAGGCTAACAATGTTTTGTGGATCTGTGTTTTGCACAGTGTTCTTTTTTCTTTATCATGAGTTTTATACCTCATTAAAAAAAAAAAAAAAAAAAAAAAAAAAAAAGAGATTTAGGTGTATTATTATACCTATGGTGCATTATTGGATATTTGTGTCTACATTGTACAGCCTTCTATGGGGGCTGCATTTGCTTGGGAAAAAATAATATATGTTTATACATATACAGAGCTGTATATAAATGTTCTTCATATATAATTTCATTATTTCCGGGGTCTCCGGACATGGGCGGGAATATTCAGTGCTTATGACTATTGATGAGGATCCCCTGGAAGAGAAGAGAGAAGTTTCTCCAGGGGGACTAGGATAGAACGTAACCCAGCAGTGGTCTTGGTGAATTGGCTAAACTGTGTTAAGAATGTTGAATCAAAATGCTAGCTAAAGCATAAATGCACTTGCCATATGCTTGCTTTGCACAGCCAGTAATTTTTGCGGTTCTAAATGTTCTGTTAAATGGATCCACACAATGTCGCCCAAATAGGACAAGTTGGTTGGGTAGGCCGTAATAGGAGTCGAGGAACAGAAAAACATGTACCCATGTGAATCCATGGTTCGGAGAAGGCAGGCTCTAGAAAAAGGACACACACGGGTAATATATGAAAGAGCGCCAGGACCTGAAGACTAACTAGTCCCTTAAATTATGAACATGCAAGAGTAAGAGGCCCTCTGATCCAGCTGTCTCGGCATATTCACAAACACAAGGGGTCGTTGACTGGAGGAAAATAAAAGTAAAATAAAACCCTGAACGGATCATTGGCTGCGAGTGCATCTACGGAGATCAGTTATAAAAAATTTAACTGAGGGAATCCTAACCTGCTCTGCGTTTCCTTCCGCACATGTGATGAGGTGCTGGCAAAAGGCAGGCAGACCCTATTCTTGCCAACTGTGGGTGTGAACTGTCAAGTGCGGTGATCGGAGTGAAAGATCAAAACAGAGAGCCCAATTGAAAGTGAGTCCTGCCCATTCTACATATCACCATTATGATCAAGGCATGTACAAACATTTACAAGAGTGGATGGGACTCATTAAGGAAGATGGGAAGAAGGTCCTTCATGAACACAGTACCTTTGGCATAGAAAGATTAGCTAACCTAAAGACCACAAAACAAAATCGATGGCAAAAAATGGCAACTCCTCCTACAATGGCATAAGAAGGCACACAAACATAACCATAAACCAAAGTCTATGGTATGAAAAATACCCAGGAGAAACTAGGGTAACAAATTAGCCACCTAAGGGATAGAGGTAAGGCTGCAGAGTGCGATTAAAGCCTACAGGCCACATTTGGCGGATGTAAATTACCTACTGTGATAGATTTGTGGAGAATCGATGTGACCAAGGTTTGAGCCTGGCAATGAAGGGACATTGAATGCAGTAAAGGATGCATTGTAGAATGAGACTGTGCACGTGTCTGGTGAAAACGTATTGAACTTGGAAATGAAAACAAAATAAGGGTGAAATCGCTTGAATATTTGGATAGAATTAGAGGTGTGATTGAAACGGTACTGAGGCATATCCCTTCTGACGGAGATAACTCAGGAAGTTGTAGGTACAGCTTTTGTACATGTCCTGCTACAAATTGCTAGAAGGGAATTGATGACCATCTACATCAAAAGGCAAACTAAGACGCTGGCTGGACTGGTAACTATTCATAACTGTGTAGGTTAACTACAAAAAAAAATGTAATTGAAGCCGATATCGCTTAAACTGTGAAACATGAATACAACAGTCAATGGAATGTGATGGGAAGCCCAACAAAAGGGGAACAAAGGAGGAAGGGGAGGACAGGGCGGTTGGAGAGGCAATCAAAGAGTCAGGAAAGAGACCCAGGGAGCGGGGGCATTTTTTGCTTGTGGCCACCTGGGGCATTGGAAATAAGATTGCCCAACACTATGTCTGAAACGTCTCCCTAATCAGTCTGAACTTCATCAGATTATTCAGAATTCTTGTTGGACCTAGCTCTCTGCAGTGTCACCCCGAACATTTTGTCTTCACCCCTCTTGTTTTTCAGAACTTGTTTTTTTTGGCCTTAGGACTGCTAACACGTGCTAAAGTGCTTGGGCTCTCCCCTTAAAATATGGGGAAACTGGCATAAACCTGATGTGCACATTTAATTTACTTGCAAGTCCCTAGTCTATGATACTACATGTATCCAGGGCCTGTAAAGTAAATACTACTAGTGGGCAGTAGCATTCATTGTGCCATGCACTAAAGAAGCCCCTCTCATATATTGAAAGCCTGTCACAGTAACTTGTAGTTCAGGTTTGAACTGCGATTTTGACTTCGCAAAATAAACCTTTTGCCAGGCCTAAACTTTCCTTTTTAATACATATACGTCACCTCTAAGGTAGGCCCTAAAGGCTCACAGAGCAGGGTGCGTGGTATTTGAAATGTAGGACATATGGGCTTACGCTTTGCATGCCGTGGTAGTAAAAATCTCCTAAAGTCGTTTTTCACTACTGTAAGGCCTATCTTTATTTCGTTTAAAGAGATACATTTGGATTGGGAGCAGATAGAGTTATGCTCTTTGGAATCAAATGAATTGTTATTGCTAATTAAAATCCTCTTTATTGGTAACGTGGGATTTTTATCACAATTCCGAAAAGGGCACTTTTAGAAAGTCCATCCTACCAGGATGTACTCTGTCCCACTTCTACTTCAAAGGGCTTTGCCTTCAGCATACACAAAAGGAACCAGTCACCAGCCATTTGTCACCCACAGTTTGGAGCCTTGACAGGGGAAAGGAAGGCTTTTCCAAAACCAGATGTGGGGCTAGGACTGGGAGCCCTCCCCCGCCCCAACAAAGGCTGGCATCCGGTATATATTGGACCCCCAGAAAAACTCTTCCGATTACATCTTGACTGGTTGAAGACCCAGAAGAAGGACTGCCCTGCTGCTGGAAGGACAACTCTGCTGCCTCAGAAAGGAAGACTGATCCTGCTACTTCAACCCAGGACCACCAGAATGATTCCAAGAGCTAGCTGGCCTTCCTCCAGTGTGAGCTACAGGGAGACAAGCTCATGAGGCTTTGAAACCTGCTGTTGGCCTCTGATGGAGTGAGTCCTAACCCCCAAGTGAGAACAGACAGAAGACCGGGACCTACCTGCAAACTGATCTGCTGAAGGTGCATCGCCGGTGGCATCGACTTTGCAGCAGCTACTGCGACTTCGTCCAGCAGCTCACCAACAATGACCGCTCCTCGGACATGACCTGCTGCCTCGCCCCGCTAAAGACTCTTGTCTCCAAGAACTTTGCAGAAATGTTTGTAAGTCTAAACACAATCCAAGACTGGGTCCAATCCACCACTTGTATCCGAGGGCACTCTATCATTGTCAGCCTTAACATTGGACTTGGTCCAAGTCTTACGCGACCGCACCAGTGGTTGGCACTTTGATCTTTTAGGTGCTATTTTTTATTTCAAATCCAGACTATGGATCTACTGATTGAGCTTCATTTGTTTTAGTGTCATTTCATTTATTAAACTTACCTCTATTCTTCTGAATGTCTTTGGGATTTTTCATGTGTTTTTACTTTATTATTGTTTGTGTGCTTCATAAATACTTTACATATTGCCTCCAAAATTAGCTGCACTGCGTTTGTGCCTACAACCAGATGGTTAGGCACAGGTTATTTAGTAAGGTTTTGTGGTTCACCCTGACAAGGATTGTGTTCATTGTTTTTGTGTGGCTCCCACCCCTCTCAACTGATTAACCCAATTTCTTACAATTCTTATCCTGAATTTTAGGACAGCCTGAGAAGTTCCAAATGTGCCCTGAATACCTTAATCCCAGTAGGCAAAAAAGACCCCTATGTAGATTGTTTTCTTATTAGTCAACATATCACTTACCTCATTGACACTGGTATTAGTTGCTCAGCTCTTAAAACGTCTGAATTTCCCACTTTACCTTTCATGTGCATGTCTACATAGACACTTCTCTATCTCCCTGGAACATATCAGCAATACAAATTCCTATTTGCTTAGCCCAACTTCGACAGCTAATCTGATAGATAGAGAGATAGGGGCCAATTATGATGGCGGTCGAACAAACATCCGACCACCATCCTGTCGGAAACGGGACCGGCCAACAGAGTCGCGGTTCCGCCAGACAAATTACGATCCGACCACTGTTGAGGCGGCTGGAAACATTTGCATTGAGGCTTGTGCTGCGGCCCAAAAAAGAGCTGCAGCACAATACTCACTGCTAAGAGGCATGTTTATAAACATCCCTGCACCTTGTGATAGGCACCATGCGGTGCCTTCCATACGGTGCAGGGATGTTTTTGAGGGAGCACCATAGGTGCCCCCAGAACCCATAGCTAACGGACAGGAAGGAAGGGGGGACCCACTAGGGGCCCCCAAAGTCACTTTCGGCCTGCCTTTTAAAGGCGGGCAGACCGCCATAAAATGGCAGACGGAAAGGGACATTGTAATCCTTACGGCGGTGCCCGAGCAGGCACACCACTATTGTAGGGATTGCAGTCCCTCAGACGGGCTCCTTAAGCCCATCGGATGAGAGGCAGACTGTCCTTCCGCCAGATGCCTCCGCCTGCCGCATCCTGATGCGGTAGGCGGTCCTGCAAGGGCCGATTACCGTGGGACCACCACCGATGGCCTGACGGTGACGGTCACACCGCCATCGTATTCAGGCACATAGTCTCCAAGTATATTTTGTACTATGAATATTGAGTGCTTAAATATACCCGGACAGCAAGAAAATGAAGTACTTGCACTACTGAGCAAAAATAAATAAATAAATAAATAAATAAATCGCCAGAGCGATGAAAATAAAACGGTCACGTCTTACAATGTCATTGCTATCAAGGGTACCAGCCACATTGTGGTCCACAAGGGTCAATAATGTGGGGTTCATATCATCGGAGGAACCAGTGAAGATAAAGGTTGATGCTCAGAAGAAGTTACCCTGGATCCCCAATATACACTGAAATCTGAGGCGGAGGAAGGGATCCATCTTGTGATAGCAGATATGATTAAGCAAAGAGTGACTATTGTTTGTAGATGTATTGCCCAAATGTTGCCACTATGAACCATGGGTAAGCCAAAGAGTTCAGATTTGTCCAAGATCTGAGGACAATAAATAATGTGGTTATCCCAAGCTTCCCTGTGGTCTCAAGCCCTGCCATCATGCTTTCTTTCATCCCCGGTAAAGGTCCAATTGTTTATAGTGGTTGATCTGTTAGGCTTTGTTTTCCATCCCTATACATAAAGACAGTAACTCTTATTCTGATTCAGAGAAGCTCAACCTTTGTGGACACGTCTTACTCAAGGATTTGCAGAGTCCCGATCAATCTTTTCCCAAGCCCTAAAGAAAGATCTGGACACAATGGTTCACCACTGGGTTCTACTTTATTACAATAACTTGATGATTTAATTTTGTCCGTAATTGCTTTAGACCACTACACGTTCGATTCCATCTACTTCCTCCCCAATTTACCAAATGATGGGCTTAAGTCTTCAAAGGAGAAATTACAGTTGCGCCTTCCCCAAGTGTGATATTGTGGTCATGAAATCTCTGTTGGTAAGCGCCAATTGTCCTCTGATCACTTGGAACCATTTTCTAAGTTATTCATCCCCATAATTGCTTCCAATTATGTCGTTTTCTAGGCATGGCTGGGTACTGCGGACAGTGGCTAACAAGCCATGATTACATTAGAAAAGATGCCCCTGAACTCTTGGAGAGGTCAAGAGAAAACAAAAATACTTCTGCAAAAGCCAAGCAAGCAATCTTCTGCACCCGCACTAGGACTCCTTGATTCTGCCAAACCCTTTACTTTATACTGTCACAAATATAATGGATTTGCCCTGGGAGTGTTAGTCCAGAGTCATGAAGACTAGAAAATACTAGAAAAGCCCATTATTTTTCAACTTACACCCAGTCATGACTGAACTCCCACCACGTGAAGGTCTGTGGTGGCTGCCGTAAATCTTGTTGAAGGAAGGTGGCGGGGAGAATACAGAGGACAGCATGGAGGAAAACTGCAGCAGAACGCAAGGCCTGCTGGCAAATGTTAAGAAACTCAAGATTCGGTGTCTACTTGTTTGAAGAGACAGACATATCAGTCATGGAGACCATAAACTCTGAGGGAGAAAGGATTAGGGGAGAATCCACTAGGGACTTTGTCCACTGGAATCCAGACAGGCTCCTAAGTGCAGAGCAACTGTTTTGGGAAGAATGGATCACCTCTTGCCCTTCCACGAGGTTGACCTGTAGTACTGGTAGAAGTATCCTGTATTCCTTTGTACAGTGCACCTTCTCAGTTGGGGCAACTTCCCAAGATGACTGAAGCAGTAGTGTCATCCGACACTAGCTTGACAGGGTCCAGTGCATCTCTGTATTTCTGTTTTAACCTGGGATTCTAGTGTTTCTAAGAGGACTGAAGGTGTATCTGAACATGGACGGAGGCCTGCCTCCTTTGCTTATTTTACTCCTGAGACTACCCACTTAACAATTACTTGAACATCTCAGGAGCAGTGCAAACCAGTGGAAGTAAATGACATGACACAGATTTCATGGCACTGCAACAGAGAGCCCAAGGGAGGACCTAAGCCCCACAACCAAGAACAAGCTAACCAAATTGATTAAATAAGAGGATGGATGGATAGATAGAAAGGAACAGCAAAAAAAGACTAACAAGAGGTACAGGAATTAAGCAGCACGAAAGGGAAACCTGAGACTGAGAGAAACAAGGTCTGACCTAACTGTTCAATAGAAAAAAAGGTAACGGAAGAGGGCACCCATTTGACAGTGTGCTGCATAAGGCCCACACACAAACCCCACCGGTGGGCAAAGCGTCCTTTATTAAAACAGCTTTAGAAGTAATTGCCACCTTTTTAGAAAAGTGCTGTTTTGAAAACAATTCTCAAGCACACCAAAATATTAAACATGGAGCAACAGTTGATCAAACGCTTTCAAATCTGCTTAGAAACACAAGTATAAAAATAATTCCACCCCACACAACAAAAAATATGAAACTGCAGCTCCTTTAACAGTGGCATCATTTTTTAAAGTGTTGTGGTATGAGAAATACAGAACTTTTGATGTTAATCTTATAAATATACTTGAAGGAAAAAAGGCCAAGTTACTGAGATCCATACCCTAATGACACTAGGCCAATGAAAACAGAGGCGGCTCCATGGCAAGAGCCTGAGGTTTGACACATAGGGACGTTTTATTACTATTTGGAAATTTCTGATACTGAGGCTCCAGCCTGGCCAGGTATTGTTTTGAAGTTTGTTACATGCACAGATAGAAGAAAGAAGGTGTATAGGAAAAGTAATGATTGAGACACAATTAGATTTCAACATTTTATTTTTAAAGATGTGAGACTACCAACCTGTTTATATTGTGGCACATGCGTGGTATAAGCCTGGCTAAGAACATCAAAGACTCCCAGTGTGGGCCATCTTTACTTGAAATTCCACAGACATAGCTGTATGACCGACAATCACCCTAGAGTTAAAAATAGTTTGAAAATGTAAAACAAATGTTTTCAGCAGCAAAATACATTTGAAACTGAGTGCATTGATTAGTCCATGTATTTTAATTTTATTATAGATCACTGCAGAACAAGTTTAGAAGGACATAGCAAGTACCAAGTTATAGGGAATATGGAAAATAAATCAAGGTGAAAACCTTTGCATGCTATAAAAAATATATTATTAACCACTGATTGACTCATTGATTTATTTTGCTTCAACATTGTCCAGGTTGGTTAGATCCTAGCACAGTCTCCTGAAAACCTGAAAAGAGATTAAAACGTGTATTCTAACTGCATTTTTGCATTAAATACTCTCTTCAGAAAGGCAATTGTGTTTTCCTTCATCTTTTTTTATTATATTTTATTGAGCTCTATGGTGGACTTCTATTTGTAAATTGTTAAGTGTGTTCGAAAGGAAAAAAAAGTGTGAACACATTTATATTGGAATGCACACATTTTGACAAACTAGCCGACCCACTTTTGCCAAGTAAAAGATAATAATAAATATTTTATGAAGGCATCAGCTTTCAGCTTCATGGGACTGAAGCTTTTAACTTTTGTGTTGTATTAATTGGTGAAGATAGCGTGCACAATATAAACTAAATTTGTAAGAGTAATTCGCTTTTGTGGAAAGGGTTCTTCATTTTATGTACTTAGGTTTGTTCTTTCAAACACCTTATACTAAGCATTTTAAAACTGTGGAGTCCAGGCCCATAGCAGAAGTAACTAAACAAGATAAACAAGTTACTTACCTTTAAGAATCCCTTATCTGGTAGAGACTATTTTGCCACAGATTCCTTGCCTTAGAATATTCTGACCCATCAAACTGGATCTGGAAACTTTTGGTGAGCAGTACCCCTGTATGCCGGTAGGTAGAGTAGTTTGGCTACGGGTGGCAGCGGCACCGGAAGTGATATGTGCAGTGCCTATATAGGAGTGACCCCAACCCAGTGATGTAAGTTTCAACCCTTTACTCCAAAATACATTCTAGGCAGCAAGGAAGGGTGGGTCGGTAAGGAATCTGCAGCTAAATAGAGTATTTACCAGATAAGGCATACCAAAGGTAAGTAAGTTGTTAATTTTGATAGACTGCTAGTCGCAGATTCCTTACCTCAGAAGAGATGTACAAGCAATACCTACCCGGAAGAAGGAGCTGCAATATGGATGAACTAAGCAGTCCTGCAAGACCGAATGGGAAAAATGACCATCACGCATAACTGACTGTCCAAGCAATATTGCTTCGTAAATGTGTGCAAGGAAGCCCATGTTGCTGTCTGAAAGATAACCAGGACAGAAACTCCACAAGCTAACGCAGTGGTTGCAGCCTTGGCTCTGGTAGAATGAGCTCGGTGGCCTTCAGGAGTTTACTTTTTGACCCATGCATACCAGATCTTGACACAGAACACTATCCATCGTGAGATGGTCAGTTTCTACACCGCCTTATCTTTCTTTGCTCCGATGTACCCCACGAAGAGTTGATTGGCCACCTGGAACTCAGTCAAGGTACAAAGACAATGTCTATTTGGGTCCAGCCGATGTAGTCTTCCCTCTTTTTTAGAGTAGAGAGACGTAGAGTAAAATGTAGGCAGAGTGATGGATTGGCCTACCTGAAAGGGGGTTATCACCATCTGTAAAAATAATGCTCTATTCCGAAGGTACGGAGGATGTGCAGACAGGACCTGTAACTCACTGACACTGTGGATAGATGTTATTGCTACTAGAAAGGCCATTTTGATGTTGAGAAGCCTGAGTGGACAGTTGTCTAGAGGCTCAAAGGGGGCACACATGAAAAATATGAAAACTAAGTTGAGATCCCACTGTGGCATAATAAAGTGCATTTGGGGGTGGGGGGGGGGGGGGATGGGTGAGGGGGAGAGATATGCTGGAGGCCTTAAAGGATCCTATGTACAATAGGGGATTTGAAAAGGGATGGCGGATCCGCAGAAATGCCAAGCTGGCAGAAAGATAACCTTTTAACGTGCACAAAGCACAACCCTACTTGGCTAAGATCAGAATGAACATAAATATCTGGGAAGGATGTGCACATAGGGGGTCAAAGTGTTTATCTTTACACCATGCCACAAACTTCTTCCAACGGCAGGCATATACCGTCTTCATGGAGGGACGCCTGTGTGCCTGTATAACATTACAGACTTCTGGAGGTCAAAAGCAGTCCACTGCAGCCGCTTAATTTTCACGCATGAGGGCGAAGCTTGTTCAGGTTCAAGTGCAGAACCCCGCCATGCTGCTGCTACCTATTTTCCTCCCAAAGTGGCAGCCTGATTGGGGGACCAGTACTCCAGCTCAGCAGCTCGGAATACCAGACTCTCCGTGCCCAATCCAGAGCCACAAGAATAAGAATGACTTCGGCCCGGTCATTCCTGATTCTTGAGCACTCTGGGCAGGAGTGGTATTGGTAGAAATGCGTACAGGAGGCTGGAGCTCCGCTTGAGACAAAAAGCTTCTCTGAGCGAGAGTAGCCTTAGAAACTTACGCGTGCAAAACTTCTGACATTTTGCATTCGCAGACAGCAAATTTAGAGGATTTTGTAAAGTAAACTATCTGACAATCATGCTGGGCACACAACATTTAAATAGCTTGTAAATTAACTGTACAGATATTTCAAAATATAGTTCAATAGCTGGGAAAACAATTTGTCATTTCAAAGTGAAATGAAAACGAAGAAATGGATATGCTCAAAACAAATAAGAATACTTTACTTGGTGATGTGCAAATGACAAATATTTGCAGAAAGTCAATCAATCAATCAGATAATTTGTAAAGTGCACTACTTACCCGTGAGGGTTTCAAGGCGCTGAGGAGGGGGGGGTGGGGGGTTTGCTGCTGCTACTGGTTGAAGAGCCAGGTCTTGAGTCGTCACCTGAAGGTCAGCAGGTCTTCGGTTTGTCGAAGGTTGAGGGGGAGGGTGTTCCAGGTCTTGGCGGCGCGGTGGGAGAAGGACCTGCCTCAGGATGTGGTTCTATGGGGGCGCGGGACCGTAGCTAGGGCGTGGTCAGCGGAGCGGAGTTTTCTGTTGGGTACGTATAAGGAGAGTCAGCTGTTGAGATAGGCTGGGCCGGTTTTGTGGAGTGCCTTGTGTGCGTGGACCAGGAGCTTGCAGGAGATTCTTCTGTCGACAGGGAGCCAGTGCAGGTTTCTCAGGTGGGGGGTGATGTGGTCGCGGCGCGGGACGTCGAGGATTAGGCGTGCAGAGGCGTTCTGGATTCTTTGCAGTCTGTTGATGAGCTTGGACGAGGCTCCGGCGTAGAGGGCGTTTCCGTAGTCGAGTCTGCTGCTGACTAGCGCCTGGGTGACTGTTTTCCTCGTGTTTGTCAGGATCCACCTGTAGATCTTGCGGAGCATACGGAGGGTGTTGAAGCAGGTGGAGGAGACTGCGTTGACTTGTTTGGTCATGGTGAGTTTCGAGTCGAGGATGACTCCCAGGTTGCGTGCGTGGTTGGTAGGAGCCGGGGGTGTCCCCAGTGATGCTGGCCACCAGGAGTCGTCCCATGCTGAGGGGTTGGGCCCGAGGATGAGGATCTCCGTCTTGTCTGAGTTCAGCTTAAGTCGGCTTTCCTTCATAGAGTCGGTGACGGCCTTCATTCCCTGGTGGAGGTTGGATTTGGCAGTTACGGGGTCCTTGGTGAGGGAGAGGATCAGCTGTGTGTCGTCGGCGTAGGAGATTATGTTGAGGATGTGCTGTTGGGCGATGCGTGCTAGTGGTGTCATGTAGATGTTGAACAGCGTCGGGCTGAGGGAGGATCCCTGTGGGACGCCGCAGATGATCTCTGCGGCTTCGGACCGGAACGGGGGGGGGGGGGGAGGGGCGGACTCTGAGTTCTGCCGGAGAGGTAGGAGGTGGTCCAGTCCAGGGCCTTGTCTCGGATCCCTGCGTCATGGAGGCGCGCGCGTAGTGTGCGGTGGCAAACGGTGTCGAAGGCTATGGAGATTCCAGGAGGATAAAGGCCGCCGTCTCGCCGTTGTCTAGCAGGATCCTGATGTCGTCTGTGGCGGCGATGAGGGCGGTCTCGGTGCTGTGGTTGCTGTGGAATCCTGATTGGGAGGGGTCCAGGATGCTGTGGTCTTCGAGGTGATGGGAGAGCTGGATGTTAACTATCTTCTCGATGACCTTTGCTGGGAACGGAAGCAGGGAGATGGGCCGGAAGCTCTTGAGGTCGCTCGGATCCGCCTTGGGTTTTTTCAGTAGGGCGTTGATCTCTGCGTGCTTCCAGCTCTCAGGGAAGGTAGCGGTCTCGAAGGAGAGGTTGATGATGTTGCGCAGGTGGGGTGCGATGGAACTGCCGGCTTTATTGCAGATGTGGTGTGGGAGAGGGTCAGACAGGGATCCGGAGTGGATTGTGCCCATGGTCTTGATTGTGTCCTCGATGCTCACGTTGGCCCAGGTTGTAAGGGAGTCGTGGTC
Organism: Triturus cristatus; assembly: GCF_964204655.1. Classification (NCBI taxonomy): domain Eukaryota; kingdom Metazoa; phylum Chordata; class Amphibia; order Caudata; family Salamandridae; genus Triturus; species Triturus cristatus. The sequence goes on from NC_140594.1 coordinate 889,312,288, forward strand.
GGTGATGTGCGGTGGGTCCGGCTTGTCGAGGCCTGTGGGGGTTGTCCGGGGGTTGAAACTGTCATGGATGTCGGTGATCTTGCGGTGAAAGAAGGTGGCGAGGGATTCGCACAGGGCTTGCGTTGGCGGGATGTTGGCGCTGAAGCTGGGGTTGGAAAGTTCCTTCACGATGTTGAAGAGCTCCTTGCTGTTGTGTGCGTTGTCGTCAAGGTGGTCTTTGAAGGAGATCCTTTTGGCGGTCCTGATGAGGTGGTGGTGGTTGCGGATGGCGTCTTTGTGGGCAGCGCGGCTGTCCGGCGTCTTTTCGCTGTGCCATTTGTTCTTCAGTTTCCGGCAGGTGCGCTTTGAAGCTAGGAGTTACAGGGTGAACCAGCTGGCTCTTTTGCTGGTGTCTGTTGGTGGGCTTTTCCAGCGGGGCTAAGGTGTTGGTGCAGTCGTCCATCCAGCGTCTGAGGGTGAGTGCACCATCGTCTGGTTTGGTTGGTGGGTTGAGTGTGCGGTTTGTCTGTAGTTGTTCTTCAGTGACTTTGCCCCAGCAGCGGCGGGGGATCTGCAGGGTGCGGTGGTGTGTGAGGGGGTTTCGGAAGGAGAAGTGGATGCAGTGGTGGTCTGTCCAGGTGAGTTCGGAGGCGTGGCTGAAGGCGACGTGGGGGTTAGAGGAGAAGATGGCATCAAGTGTGTAACCGGCGATGTGGGTCGGCATCGTGACGAGCTGTTTTAGTCCGAGGTTGGTGAGGTTGTTCTCCAGATGATCAGGGTGGAGGAGTTGTTGTCGTTGTTGTTCTCCAGATGATAGTTCAGGTCTCCGAGGAGGATGTAGTCGGTGGAGGTGAGCGTGTACGTGCTGATGAGGTCGGAGATGGAGTCGCAGAATTTTGGCCGGGGTCCTGGCGGTCTGTAGACGAGGGTGCCTCTTAGGGTGGTCTTGGGGTCCGTGTGGATCTGGAAGTGCATGTGTTCGGCGGTGCTGAGAGTGTCGTTGGTGCTTGTTGAGACCATGATGGTGTTCTTGTGGACAATGGCGATTCCTCCTGCGGCTCCGTTGGTGCGGTCTCTGCGGGTGATCTTGTACCCGTCGGGGATGGCTATGGCGATGTCTGGAGAGGAGGCATCGTTCATCCAGGTCTCGGTCAGGAAGGCGACGTCTGGGGATGCGGTGTCGAGTAGGTCCCAGAGCTCGACAGCGTGTTTGACTGCGGAGCGGGTGTTGATCAGGACGCATCTGAGCTGGTTGGGTTCCATCGTGGCGGGTGTCTCCGCGCCTTCGAGGCAGGAGAAGCTGCAGTTCCGGCATGCGAAGGGACCGTGGGTGCGCTTCGGGGCGGCCTGGCCGCAGGTGTGAGTCCTTCCTGGTTTGAGAGCGACGAGGGTGTTGGCGTCGTAGCGGAGGCGGTCTTTGTGGCTGGTGCGGGGGGCAGGGGTTCTGGCACTGGGCACGGTCCATGCGCGGACGGGTGCAGACTGGCTTGCCTTAGGCGGGGGTGCAGGCGGAGCTGAGCGGGGGGGGTTGAGCGACCTGCCAGGCAAGTTCAAAGTCCAGGTCTATTTCCACACATTATTGTTCGCATGCTATATAGTTTTGACAGTAAAACTGGATGTCAGTGGGAGGTTTTGTGGCCATTTCATTTGAAAATGTTGGTCTGTAAATGAGTGCGCTGCCACATTATGGTTTCGAAATATATTTATTAAAAGTGAGAGTTCTTAAATATGAACTGAGAAACATTCCTACCCTTGCCATGATGACAATGCTATTAGTGAGGCATGTCAGGTGTATTGTGTACCCTACGTGTGAACTATTTTTTTCCTATACATGGAGCAAATGTTTAGTCTATTAAATCAAGCAAGTTTTTATGTACAGCAGACTCACATATTTTAATGTGCTCTCATAAGTTATAATGAAGAGAAAGGCTACTGGTTGAAATAAAATATTTGCCTAGGATCACACAATTTGAGACAAGTTTATGGGTCGAGTAGCTTATTCAAGCGACTAGACCTGCAGGTCTAGTAACATTTTTCTGATTTCACGAGGCCTGGGAAGGGTGAGCGGTTTGCCAGTCACTCAATCGCGGTTCATTAACCAGCACTGGAAGTCTTTTGCAGTTCCCTCTGAGATCTTGACCATGTCGGAGAGATTACCCAGATGCTGCACCCAATGGAACTTCAGGTCCTACTGCAGAGCCTGAATATGTCAGCGCGCATGAGTCACTAGCCCTGAGGCCCAGCAGCCTCAGAGCCAGTCTCACCAACATCCACACTAGAGGATGTAACATCAGTATCATGGCTTGAATAGCCTCATTCACCACATGGGAGGATAAGCCTGAAACTGCACCACGTCCGGAACCGCTCCGATGAATGGAAGCATCTGTGAGGGAGTCAGGAGAGACTTCAGCACCTTGGTAGTGAACTCCAGAGAATGCTGAATGTTCACCGAGGTCTGGAGTGGGAGATGACTGCCTGTGGCAAGCCCGCCTTCAACAGACCATCGTCGAGGTAGGGAAGACTGGAACCCCTAACCTCCAGTGAGCTTTGATCACCGTCATCACTTTCGTGAACACCTTAGGGGCGCTGGTAAGGCCAATGGGAAGCACGGAAAACAAAGTGCTCTTGGCGGACCATGAACGGCAGGTAAATCTTGTGGGCAGACAGAAAAGGGATATGAAAATATGCATCCTGTCTCCCGGATCCAGGGTAGCCAGGACTTGCGTAAGCGTGAGCATCTTGAATGTCCCTTTTTTCAGGAAGACATTGGTGCAGGTCTAGAATAGGTCAAAGGCCTCTGTCCTTCCTGGGTACCAGAAAGCAGCAGGATTAGCAACCACTATTTCTGATACAGACACCTTCTCAATAGCTCCCGGCCAAGAGATCTAGCACTTTCTGATGAACCAAGGAGAAGTGGCCCTTCGTCAACATCTCTTAAGAAGGTGGTATGGGTGGGTCCCCTGAGAGGAGGTGAGGGGGGGGGGGGGAGTAAGTGGGGGCTGTAGCCTCTTTAGAAGAGCTGCAAAACCTGAAACTTGGATGTTACTAACCTCAAGTGGTGCAGGTGATGGCACACTTTGCCTCCCACTGGAAACCCATGATGGTCGGAGGGCAAACTAAAGGAGTTTGAAGGCTGTGGCTACCCGGGGGGTGGAAAGACCCGACTTCTGACTACCTGTCCCAGATGATCTGTGGAAACCACATCTTCCGCCATGAAAGGATTGTGCAAATTGCTGGCTGTGGTGTAGAGACGTGGTTGAAAGCTACTTCAGTGGCCATGAATTGGTGGGGACTGGGGTTGCTAAAGGCCATGGAAAGGCAAAGGACCTGGCCGTAGCTTTGCTATCCTTAAAACGCTCCAGCACTGAGTCCGCCTTCTCTCCGAACAGACGAGAGCCATCGAATGGCATGCCCAATCACGCAAGACATTTATATCTTGCTAAATTATAATTTCGTACTTAAATCAGTTCCTTGTGAACAATTGTATTGTGGCTAATTAGCTATACCCAGTTCGCAAGAACATTTGGGTTGCTCTTGTTTTTGTTTGACATCAGCGAAGCTTGGATATTCCCCGAAAAGCCAATGGTGATCAACCAGGCATGGCGCCTAAGGGCCACCGGCTATGAAATTGCTATACCCAGGGAATCTGTCGTGTCCAGCCCACATCTTATGGTGAACTTGGCTGCAATCATCTTGTCAGCAAGTACTTGAGGGCGTATGGCTCGGGCCTCCTGTGAGAACATCGGCAGCATTTTTGCACAAAAGTCCCAGATCATATGGGAATATCATCCCAAGAGGCACGCAGTGTTCACTGACTGCAGTGCCAGGCTGGCAGAAGAGAACATCCTCTTCCCAAAGGTATCCAGCCTTTTGGATTCCCTATGCGGGGGAGTGGTAGGGAATACGCAATGATTGATTTAAGAAGTGAAGGCCTGGACAACCAAGCTCTCTGGGGTGGGGTGCTGGGTGAGGAAACTGGGGTCCCGAGGGGCGAGGGCAGTGGGCAACTGTCCTATGTACAGGAGCCCCTGTGCAGGTCTTGGACCAGGCCCCGAGCAGGACGCCAGTAAGGGCTTCATTGAATGGGAGTAATGATTCGGTCGGGGCAACTCCTGGCTGAGGCAACTCTGTCAAGACTGGACTGTCACGGAGGGTAGTGTATGGTCTAGGATCTCTGCCACCCTCCGTACCACCACTGCGAAGGAGGCACCATCCACCATAGCCATGGTAGGGGGGACAGATCAGGCCAGTGTCTGGAGAGGTGTCCAGACCACTGGCATCCACCAGATCCTCATAACAGTTGTCCTCGGGATCTTCAATGTCTGAAATCCACAAGGGTCCACAGACCTCTCCTAATCATCACCCAATCCAGGCCTGTCATATGAAAGACACTGGCTCCGATATGGGTAGTCTGCCCCTGGTCGGCACCTGAGCCTAACAACATACAGCTAGCTCTGTATCGGAGTTGGGAATGATGATGGGGGAGGCACCACCGCTGGGTATCTGTGGTGCCGAGAGCATCAGCACTGGAGTGGAGTGGGGGGGGGGAAGATAAACGGCGCTCGACTGGTGCTGTTCGGGACTCGTCAGTGGATCCGTGGGGCCTTGATGGCCGAAGGGTGCTCCAGTGGGCTTGGGCCGCCTAAAAAGGTGGTGCATGGCCTCGTAAACGTACGAAGACTTGAGCAGTGAAATCAAAGAGTTCTACAATTTCTTGTTCTTGCTTGGGACCTTCCTCGTGACCAAAAAAGGATCGTCGCAGAGTTGATCAACACTGGGCAGCAACAAGCTAGAAGGAGGGCTCCCTCAGCGCGGCAGGCCTTGCATGTACTGACGTCAGGGTGTCGCTCAAGACAACAGAGACAATCCAAATGTGGGTCCATCACCGACATCTGCCAGTGACAGGCATCGCATGGTTTAAAACCTGCTTTTCTGATGGACATTCTGCATAGGAGGCCTCAAAAAATATTCAACAAAAACTTGAAAAAAGGTCAGTCAAAACGTGATAGGGGGTGGCCCTTCTCCAGATCTGGCGCAGAAAGATAATAACTGATGTCTGGGCACGTCCCTTCCAGACCAGACAACATCCTGCAAGCAGAACACCACCACCTACCGGCACACAGAGGTACTGCTCACCAAAAGTTTTCCATTCCAGTCTGACACCTCGGGAATGGGACCTGGGGCTAGAAGTCTTTATCAGATGAACACTGACATTGGTAGAGGATATTCATAATACGCTCAAATTAAGTCCTTATTTGAATTCCTTGAACACGTTTTATTTTTATTATAAGGGACGGATCAATTTTTGGTGAAACATGTACAAACCGTTACCACATCCAAAAGATAAAATGAGTAACCGTTATTTTCATGTGCTATGGAAAACTATGTGGATAAAACTAAAATAAAATGTTACCTGTACTCCTAGTCGTGCATCGTAGGAATCCTCACTGAAGTCATAAAAGTTGAATATTCCTGCCTATGCACGGGGACCCCGGAACACTTTCTTCATATATTAGTCTCAATCTGTAATTGGAGGTAGACACCTCATTATCGAACAGTCTGGTGGCACGTCTTCCAAAATAAAGACAGTACAGCTTTTCCAGCATTTTTTTAAGAGGGAAAAAAAAAATTCTAAAAAGGCTATAAGACCACATCGCAGCATCTAGCTGAAGATATGTTCAACAGTATCTTAAATAATCTTTGACCTTGCCTCTGTCTTATGGAAAATGCAGAAAAAATGTGCCCGTCAGGTCAAGGATATGAAAGTACCCATAGAGTGCACTGTTCCTTTAAGAATCCAAAAGCTTCCTTGAATGAACTGTACTGACATTTTGCATCCGCGCCGGTTAGGTGGTAGTATAAAGTCAGTTCTTATTATTCAATACGAATAACAATCGGGGAGGTGGGTGGGTTGTTTACAACTTCAGTGAGGATTCCTACAATACAGAACTTGGATTACAAGTAACACTTTCTTCTGCATTGTAGAATTCTCACTGACGGTCCTAAATGTAGAAGAGAACAACAAGCATAACCCTATTCCATAGTTGTCAATATGTTGGTGAACACAAAAAAAAACTGCAGTGATCGTAGGTAACCAACACTGAAAATGGATGTTAGATAAAGCTTAAAGCTGCTTGATCTACCTTTGTGTTAGCTTTTGAGTCTTAATCGAAACAGTAATGTTTAGTGAAAAGAATGTATTGATTTGTATGTAGTTGCTTTACATATTTTGGTCTGAGGTATACATATTAACCAAGCAGCAGATGCAGATCTTCTTCATGTAGAATGAGCCTTGGTTTTCCTGGGAGAGGTTTGTTAGCCAACTGGTAATAGCAAGAGATGCAAGAAACTATCCATCTAGCTATTGATTGCTTGGAAGAAGCAATACCATTCCTGAGCAGACCATAATTAAACAACTGCTTTGTTTTGCATATCTCCTATGTTCCTTCTAGATAAAACGTAAGGGCCATTTAACCATCCAAAGAATGTACAGATCTTTCCATTGGAGAAGTTGGATTGCTGAAAAATACAGGTAACAAGATAGTCTGATTTATATGAAAGTCTGATCCCAAAAACATAGATGCATTCTGAGCACCACTCTATTGCTATGAACCACTGTATATGGTTCCACTACTGAATGAGTTAGGCTTTCACTGACCCAGCAGAGCACAGCCAATAATTTTGACACCACTAGATTTAATTCCCAGGAGAGATGTGGAGGTCTAACGGGAGCAAAAATTGTAAACAATCCTTACAGGAACCTTTAATAACTTGTGTTAAAGATTTTTATGTTGATCCGTTTCGTATGTTGTAATGGGCTCAATTACACAACACGGTGGAAATTGTTTTTCGTTAATAAAAATATAGTGTCAAAAATAATGATCACAATATCCTGGTTCTATACTTATAATGCAAAATGACAAAAATAGCAAACAAAAATATCTTTGACAGTAATATCTGTTAAAAAGAGGCATAAATATAGTTTTTTCTAATATATGTATAATTTAAATTAGTAAATGTTAAATATATCATAACTAATTTTTATAATGTAAAATAAAAATATTCCACTAATTATATATATATATAATGAAAACTATATTTATTGAATTTAATTCATGTTTTTTATATTTTAAATGTAGTACTTTATAAAACACATACATATATATATATATATATATATATATATACACACACACAAACTAAATAATAAATACAGAAAAAACTAAAATGTAGACAATGAACAATTCAATAACAAAATATATTAATTTCATGGATATATATATATATATATATATAATGTAAAATATTAAAAACCAAAAAACACATTTATTAAAAATGACGAACATTAAAAAAGTAAAAACAAACAATATTATATATAAGCAATGATTATAAATCATAGTTCACCAATACCAGGAGAAGTGTTGGACTCCGGAAAGATTAGGTTACTATTCACACACCAGTGTAAGCAACAGTAGGGAAAGTATTGGACTTTAAAGGAGTTAGATTTACTTTTTGTACTCCATTCTAAACAGTAGGGAAAGCTTTGGACTTCGGTGGGGTTAGATCTGCTATTGACACACAGTCTAAGCAACAGTAAGGAAAGCGTTGGACCTCAGATAGGTTACATTTACTATTCCAACTCCAGTCCAAGCAACAGTAAGGAAAGAGTGTGACTGCTAAAGAAGTACATATATGAATACAAGTCTTATGATTTTACCAACATATATTTACATCAAGATAAAACATTAAATTACAATATATAAAAAAATATTAACAAAAACATATATATATATATATTTCAGAAAGTAAATGATCACGCGCTCTCAGTCAGCGGACCACAGGACACAAGAAGGGCTCCAAGGGTGTTTATTTACGACGCGTTTCGACTTACACAGAAGTCTTGCTCACGTAAACTCACAGTGCTCAGTGACAGACGTAATTAATAAAGTTGCATGGCGCTAAACATCAACAAGGGACAATGCAAGTCGAATAAACTGTTAAAACACGGCAGACATCTTGTAATGGTCACAGATCAGCATTTTCTGCACATTCAAAGCGTGACAAGCTAAAATCTGCCCCACAAAAAATAAACAATGGTCTGGAAATGAAATGAGATCAAATGTCATGAGAAAAGTGGGCGTATAACAGTAAAAGAAGCCTGAGCCATGTAAACAGAGTTCCGTGTTAAACAGGTGCGCATGCGTCTGCAGGGGAGGGTTGCTAGGTTACCAAAATTGTAACAGAGAGGACTTGTCTGACAGGCAATGTAAACACAAGTGTGCACAGACGTGCGTAGTACCAGTCTACCCCCATTCTAGGCTGTGGTGGATAGAATGGGCCGGCGTGTGAAAGTCTAACCGGGTGACTGATAAACAGCAAGTGCCAATGTTTAATCGACAAAGTGCCGAGGACTCCGGCTCATAAATAAAGAGGAAAAATGAGCGAAAAGAGCAAAAAACTGCTACTCTGCCTAAAAATGAAGGCGTAGATTGTATGTGATACAAAAAATGTAGCAGCCGCGATCAAAAGTGACAAGGGCAAGTGTCCCAGCTACGCTGTAAATGTGTCTCAAGCCCTACGTACATACGACAGTCCTCAAGTACATCCCCCCAAAAAAATACCATCCACTCAATGCTTAAGGTAACAAATACAGAAGGAAATAATTGGCAAGTGCCAGAAGGTACTTAATGCAGATTCCAGTACGTCTTCAATCAAGGTGCTCAGTGTGCCATAGGGGAAAAGGGTAGGTTGCCCGTGAAGTGAACGTGCCAGTGTGTGGGCCCCTTCCTTTCCTCCTGTGGAGAGAAATAACAAAGATAAGAAAGGTTAAAAATACATGTCATGTATAGGATCTCATGTGCACACAGTTCTAACATTTGGAAGGAGGAGATCTAACACACGGTATGCAAACGAAATAGGGGAAGAAAGACATCCATGGTAATCTATAACAGTCACAGACTAGAGGCATAGGCAAGAGCAGATTATTCCCTGAGATGTATAGCAAGTTCCTCATCCTGGTTCAACCCACCCGGTGCCTTGGTCAAACTGTTGAGGACAAAATCAGAGTGTTGGAGAAACTGAAGAAAACGGAAATCTCCAAGTGGTGGGAGGCAACTTCATTGCAGAACTATATAGACCAGGAGATGGTCCCCAGAAGCCTGAGGATCTTTACAACACCTACTTATGAGACGCCAAATCCGGCGATGCTGCAAGAATGGGCGGAAAATTCCGCACTCAGCTCCAGGAGAATGTTGGAGATCCTAGTCAAGTTTGCTTGGATTGATAGAGACCTTGTACTCAAACGGATCCAGGAAGTGCAGGAGGAACTGAGCAAACTTACGGATGGAAAGACTCTTGAAGAATTGACTAGTGCCATGAAAGATCGTTTGAAAAACTACGAAGACGACATCAAAGCACGGAAGGAACGCAAATTAAACAGAGACTATAACGACTACGAAAGCGGCAGAATTTTGACCTTCAGCCGAAAATCTGACCATCTGTACAAAAAGGAAGAACCTACAATCATTGTTTCCTCCACTGAAGATGAGAGACAAGACAACACCATCTCTATACCCAGTGAGACGGAATCTGATGTTTCGGCCGAAACGTCCTCCAATAATGACTTTGCTATACGTCCTGTCAATTTTTTAGAGGAGTATCGTCATCTACGCCGGAGCAGACGGACGAAGCAGGAAGCTCCGGTGATGAGAACACGGGGTCAGAGGAGCCGAGGCCGAGGAAGAGGCCGGGGAAACGCAGAAACCGCCGAAAGAGACTACAGCAGCGATGGCAGAAGAGGCAGGGCAAGGGGCAGAGTGGGAACTGGCAACACACGCTCCAGAAGAGCCCGCTAATGGACAGTGAAATGGTAAACAAAACCATCATCAATCTATCAAAAAGAGTGATGAGTGAAACGGAGAAAAGGACTCTTTGTCTAGGACTATCTTTCTGTCCTTCCAAAACATTTAACTACACTGATACTAGAATTGACTTGTTTAAATTCATTAGAAAACTCAAGCTCAAAAAATGGCATAAATTAAAAAGACTAGGTGAGACCAGAAGAACTAGCAGACCCACGCCTGGTGGGTTCGACAATATCAATGTGGGTGACATTGACACCCTCATAGACATGATCCAACTCAATCAGGATGAGGGGACTGAACCCACCATGCGGCCTACACAGATTTGCGAATCCTTAGGCCTTACCACTGACCAGAGTGCCTTATCTGGTTTTAAGCCCAAATCTACATTTTTCCCTACCCTACCCTTTGACACGATTGATACGTTTCAAGAGAGTGTGGGCAAGGCATTATGTAAGTTCAGACACAAGAGCGGGAGTCACACTCCAGCCAAAAATAACCTGACATTTCCCCAGAAACAAGCTCTCAAGTCACTGGCGGAAGACACGGACATTGTCATCCGCCCGGCGGACAAGGGAGGCAATATTGTCATCATGGACAGGGAGATGTATCTGGCTGAAGCACACAGACAATTGAGGGACAGCAGATACTATGAGACCATCAACAGGGATGAATACAGCAACAGCATCATCAAGTTGTGGGACAAACTCACCATCTGGAAAGACCAGGGCATCCTTGAATGGGAAGAATTCTGCTACCTGAAAAATGAATTTCCCGTCCTGCCTACTCTCTATCTTCTCCCCAAACTCCACAAAGACCCCACCCATCCCCCAGGACGTCCCATTGTGTCGTCCAGGGGAAGTGTATCTGAGCACATATCTAAATATGTAGATCACTTCCTCAGAGAGTATGTGACTCAGCTTCCCAGCTACATCAGGGACACAAAAGATTTCCTCAACAAGATCGAAGGGGTTAGTTGGGAGAAAGACTTTCTGATGATCACATTGGATGTACAATCCTTGTACACCATCATTGACCACCAGCAAGGTCTAGAAGCCTGTGAACATTTTCTCAAATCCAGACCGGTCCATCTCAGGGAACACAACAAAATGATACTGGAGATGATTAGCTTTTGCCTGTCTCATAACATCTTTCTCTTTAATGGAGCACTATACCGACAGACGGTCGGTACAGCTATGGGTTCGTGCTTTGCGCCTAGCTTTGCCAACCTCTTCATGGGGCGCTGGGAGGAAGAGGTTTTCTCAAACCCTGATTTAAATGAATACCTTGGCCACATCCGTATATGGATGCGCTACATCGACGACCTGTTCGTCGTATGGAAAGGCGAGCATCAGGTAGCCAAGGAATTCATAGATAAACTCAATGTCAATGACAGGAACATTGTTCTTACCAGTAACATCAGCAGCACCCATGCAGAACACCTAGATGTCTGTTTGGACATCAAGGATGGTAAGTTCAGCACTACCCTTTTCAGAAAGAACACTGCTGGCAACAGTGTCCTGCATGCCCTCAGTAGCCACCCGGAGACTCTCAAATGGAGTATTCCTTACGGTGAGCTACTCAGGGCCAAGAGGAATTGCAACACGGACGCAACTTACCAACTAGAGAGCCAAGAGATGTTGTCCAGATTCAGGATAAGGGGTTACCCGAACTGGGTTCTGAAAAGGGCCAAAACTAGAGCAGATGCCGTATCCAGAGCCCATACCATCGCAGAAAGAGAGAGTGAACCCACTGATAATGTAGAAGACACCACACGCCTGATCCTGACCTACAACTCAGATTCTAGTAGCATCAAGAGAATACTGACCAAAAATTGGGATATTCTGAAATGTGACCACACAATTGGTGAATCGCTACCTGACAGGCCCACGATTACATATAGAAAGGGTAAGAGTATCAGAGATATGCTAGTCCACAGCGATGTTACCATCTACTCTAACATACACGAACACGGCCTACAGGGATTTTTTCCCTGCGGGCACTGCAAGGCATGCAAGAACAGTACACTTGTGAAGAACATCAGTTACAACGGCATTACCAAGAAAATTGCACAGTTCCTCACCTGTAGTACTACTTTTGTTGTGTATGTCATAGAGTGTCCTTGTAAACTGTGGTACATAGGGAGCACCACCTTGTTAGCCAAAAAGCGTGTCCTTGAACACTACCGGGCCATCATTCACAAAGATGATAAATACCCTGTGGCCCGACACTTTGGTGATGTACATTTTTCCAATCCTGCCCTCCTGAGATTTTTTATTTTGGAACAAATATATACCAATCCCAGGGGTGGCAACAGAGTACTCAAACTCAGGCAAAGAGAATCTAAATACATCATAGATTTTCAGACCAAGGCACCGGGTGGGTTGAACCAGGATGAGGAACTTGCTATACATCTCAGGGAATAATCTGCTCTTGCCTATGCCTCTAGTCTGTGACTGTTATAGATTACCATGGATGTCTTTCTTCCCCTATTTCGTTTGCATACCGTGTGTTAGATCTCCTCCTTCCAAATGTTAGAACTGTGTGCACATGAGATCCTATACATGACATGTATTTTTAACCTTTCTTATCTTTGTTATTTCTCTCCACAGGAGGAAAGGAAGGGGCCCACACACTGGCACGTTCACTTCACGGGCAACCTACCCTTTTCCCCTCCGGCACACTGAGCACCTTGATTGAAGACGTACTGGAATCTGCATTAAGTACCTTCTGGCACTTGCCAATTATTTCCTTCTGTATTTGTTACCTTAAGCATTGAGTGGATGGTATTTTTTTGGGGGGATGTACTTGAGGACTGTCGTATGTACGTAGGGCTTGAGACACATTTACAGCGTAGCTGGGACACTTGCCCTTGTCACTTTTGATCGCGGCTGCTACATTTTTTGTATCACATACAATCTACGCCTTCATTTTTAGGCAGAGTAGCAGTTTTTTGCTCTTTTCGCTCATTTTTCCTCTTTATTTATGAGCCGGAGTCCTCGGCACTTTGTCGATTAAACATTGGCACTTGCTGTTTATCAGTCACCCGGTTAGACTTTCACACGCCGGCCCATTCTATCCACCACAGCCTAGAATGGGGGTAGACTGGTACTACGCACGTCTGTGCACACTTGTGTTTACATTGCCTGTCAGACAAGTCCTCTCTGTTACAATTTTGGTAACCTAGCAACCCTCCCCTGCAGACGCATGCGCACCTGTTTAACACGGAACTCTGTTTACATGGCTCAGGCTTCTTTTACTGTTATACGCCCACTTTTCTCATGACATTTGATCTCATTTCATTTCCAGACCATTGTTTATTTTTTGTGGGGCAGATTTTAGCTTGTCACGCTTTGAATGTGCAGAAAATGCTGATCTGTGACCATTACAAGATGTCTGCCGTGTTTTAACAGTTTATTCGACTTGCATTGTCCCTTGTTGATGTTTAGCGCCATGCAACTTTATTAATTACGTCTGTCACTGAGCACTGTGAGTTTACGTGAGCAAGACTTCTGTGTAAGTCGAAACGCGTCGTAAATAAACACCCTTGGAGCCCTTCTTGTGTCCTGTGGTCCGCTGACTGAGAGCGCGTGATCATTTACTTTCTGAAATTGAACTTACTTTCCGGCGCGCTCCGCCGGCGTACGTGCCACCTTCCATGGGTCCCCTGGCTGTCAGCAGGAGCAACTTGGTGAATTCATATATATATATATATATATATATATTACCTACTGGCGGTCGCCAGTAGGTAGTTATAGTTAGGACCACGTTTCCATAGGAAAACCTCAACATTCTATTTTGAATAACTTTGGCGCCGGTCGACGAATCCTCGCGAATTTCTCAAAATAGGTGGGGCGCTACGCTCCGCTCCTACCCTGAAAGTCTCGGGGGGATTCGTCAAGCGGGGGCTGAGATAAAAGGGGGGTCCCAAAACGCGTTTTTCCCATGCATTTTTCCATAGGACCTTTAGAACGAGCTACAGCCCGAACGGCTGAACAGAATTACTCGAAATTTGGCAGAGAGGTAGTCCCTAGGTCAAGGAAGTGCCTTTTGTAGGTTTGGTGTAAATCTGTTCAGTAGATTCTGAGAAAATAGCCTTTAAATCAATATATATATCTGAGCCCGCTTACGGTACGCTTACCGTACGCTTACCGTAAGCTTACGGTGGCGTGCGCGAGCGCGATTCTGATTGGCTCTTAGATCTTAGTAAACATTCGAATCGGCCGAAACCAGGAAGCGGCGTCCGCCATTTTGTCTCTCGCACTGAGTGTTGTTTATCAAACATGATGGCCAAAAACATGTTACGGGGCTGTTTTGACAACTCCCTCCCACATAGTCATGTTGAGGGAGTCCCCAAACATCCCCCAAGAGCAAAAACGGTTTTATTTTTTTTTCGGCAATTTCGCGGGGTACGCTTACCGTACGCTTACCGTAAGCTTACCGTAAGCTTACCGTACGCTTACGGTAAAAAAATAAAAATAAAAAAAACACTATCCACACTTACCCCACCCCCTGTGCTTTTGGTGGCCGCAGGCCACCAAATGTGCAGGGCTTATTAATAGAGAAAAAAAACGTAATTTTGGCAACATGAAATTATAAAATCGAAATAAAAAAAACACTATCCACATTGACCTCACCCCCTGTGCTTTTGGTGGCCGAAGGCCACCAAATGTACAGGGCTTATTAAAGTTGATAAAAACCGTGCACGGAACGAACTGCGTTAAGTGGGCGCGCACGCCACAAATGGCGTAAAGTAACTTAGCATTTAAAAAAACGTACAAATTCACTGAAAAAACCATAGGTTTCACACACGTTATAGTTAGGAAATAGCATTTAAAAAACCTTGCTAATTCACTGAAAAAACCATAGGTTTCACACATGTTATAGTTAGCTGGACATTTTACTGATAAAAAACCAATGAAATTTCCCCGTTATAGTTACTGTAGGCAACTATAACTCACGCGACCGTAATCCTCTGCTGATGACATATGTGTCTTTATGAAAAAAAAATATTTGTAATATATGTATAGCTAAAATTTAATGGAAGAAGATATGGGCAAATAAGTGTCTAAATACAGTATTAGCATCAGCAGAGGATTACGGTCGCGTGAGTTATAGTTGCCTACAGTAACTATAACGGGGGAATTTCATTGGTTTTTTATCAGTAAAATGTCCAGCTAACTATAACATGTGTGAAACCTATGGTTTTTTCAGTGAATATATATATATATATATATATATATATATATATATATATATATAGGAAAAATACATATATTAATATCAATATCTATAACTAGCAAAAAAAATAACAAATTGATGCAATCAATACTTATTTACTGAATTTCAATAAAACAAATTAGATTTAAAAAGCAAAAATCATTCCACAAACAAAATTTCATAAACACTTTCCATTAAATCAAATATATATATATTTTAATTTAAAAAATGTACATAATTCCCAAATAGATTACATGCAGATATGAATATAAAGAAATTATATATTTCTAATCTCTCCAACCTACTCCCCTACTAAAAAAAAATAACAGCATTACACATGTGTAATAAACATACACATTAAAATACATATAAAAAAACAAAATCAGTACAACAATTACATATTCATTAATAATTTGGGTAATTTATATAATAATCAAATAGTATTTATTTGCCAAAAAATATTTATTAAACTAAACTACACTTGATTTTACTTAACTTCCCATTCTATTTCCCTGCAAAACCAGCACGCCGCAATTAAAATATTACCTAAATTAATCCCTATCAATCTATTAACATAATCAATTAAAATGTAAACAATTAAAAACTAATTATCATTTTTTAATGATTATAACTCAATTAACTTCCCATTCTATACCCCTACAAACCCAACAACCCTCTACCAAAATATAACTTACTATCAATAATAAAACAATTAAAGTAAAAATCGAAATTTTTAATTCAAAATACAATTTAATAATTTACATAATTGATAATCAATTTAAAAAATGAATAAAAAGGAAAATGTTACTCGCCCAGTAAGCATCTGTTTGTGGTACATAGTGCTGTAGATTCACAAGCTTAGCATAATCCCGCCATCTAGTGTTGGGCTCGGAAGCATCCAAGTTGCTTTTCTTCAAGAAAGCCTTTTGAGTCACGAGGTAGAGTGACTCCTTTTGCTGGTAATGCGCATGGGCATGGACTCCATTGTTAGATTGCTTTCCCGCCAGGCAGGGGAGTATGGAATGTGAAGCTTAGAGTAATATAGTGAGATGTCCATGCTAATAAATGTGTGATAACTTATAAAAGTAACTGTAACACACACACACAGGTGTCCGGGGAGACGAGTGGGCGTATGTGGATCTACAGCACTACATGCCACGAACAGATGGGGAGAGGAGTTGGCCTAATGGCTAGGGTGGTCGACCTCGAATCAGGGGAACTGGGTTCGAGTCTCGGCAAGGACGCTGAAAATCCTGTGATTCTGGGCAAATCACTTAATCTCCCTGTGCCTAACAAAAATTAATGTGTCCTCATGTAATACAACTGGCGGTATGTAAAGCGCTCGGATACCCGATTCGGATCAAGTTCGCGCTATATAAAGCCCCGTATTAAAATATATATATATTTTTTTAAAAGATGCTTACTGAATAAGTAACATTTAGCGTTCAAGGCATGTGTGGCTGCAGATACACATGCTTATCATAGACTGAAAAGTAATCCCCCACAATAAATGTTGGTTAACCTGTGGGGTTTACAGTTGTTTGAAATACTGTACTTAGAACTGCTTGGTCAACACTGGCTTCTAGCCGGACCAGCACAGCCACACAGTAACGTGTGGTAATTGTATGTGGTGTAGCCCATGTAACTGCCTTGCATATTTCAGCTATACTAATATTTCATAGGAAGGCCGCTGAAGCTCCTTTTTAGGTCTCGGCTACACAGCACTTGTGCTGTCTCTTCGGGACATGTTGTATATACTTCGTGGGCTTCAGTCGATCCATAGGCTTCCCATTTACTGGCTCCACCATCATTCTCATTCTTTCTCCCCATTTGTCCATGTCATGCATGCGTCATGTCTCTTCCTGCGATTAGCCCTACACGAGAGCATGACCAGTTACTACTATCCATCCACTGCTCCCATTTTAGGAACTGTTTTGGGAACTACTTTTTTCTTTGCTTTTGGGCAGTTCACAGAAGAATTCGTGTTTTCACTCGCTTCAAGCCAACTTTTCATAAACAGGACTGTTAATCTTGTTCTTAACTTGTCACATTTGCTGTGCATTCAAAGACCGAGGTAAAATGTTAGACACTTATCAGAGGACACCGGTTTACTTTTCATTCTGACTACAAAGTGAGATGATATTGTTGTTTTTCTGCAGCAATCACAAAGATCCAAAAACCAAACCCTGTTTGGTGCCAGGAGTTTCTCATTCTTATTTTCATTCATTCCGTCTTCTAGTTCAACAACGTTACATTTGATTAATTAAATCTGATGAACTCCAAATCTCGCTACCATTTTAGCTCGGAGGCATATTTCTGACCATTATAATGTCTATACATCTGAAGACTATATACTGGTCCATTTGGTTCGTGTACCTGATTTGTATCTACTATCTAAGAGATTGATATTGGAGAATGCGCCATAATTAAGTCACCTGTTTATCTCCCTTTTTGGACACTGGCACCCCCCTCTTTTTTTCGAGGTAGATTAGCACCTCGTATGTACCCCACAAAAATCTCACCATGGATTCACTGTCTCTGGTTGTGGCCTTTATGCCAATAATATGTTCTTGTATGGCTGCTTGGTTATTTCCAGTTCCCTTGGTGCAGTATTCGAAACTTATGGCACATGTCTGTTAATCCAATATACACTTATGACATTTTTTGCCATGTTTTAAGTTTTAAACTTCTAATGATGTGCGAGCGTTTCTCTTTTCAAAATATCCACCAGCACAATAACTTTATTTTCTGATGGATACATCTGCCAGTGGATTCCTCACCTTGTGAATATCCCCTGCGCCAGCATTCCACGGAACTTTTCTTCCCCAGCATTCCACGTCGACGTGGGCGACGTCACAATACATCGGCTCCGCACGCGACTCCGTACGACGTCATCGGAGCCATAAGAAGCCCACGTCGGCGTGATGACGTCAGTTCCCTTTTTTCCGCGCCGTCGACGCGCAACGGTTTTTTCCCAGTGCTCTCTAGATACTTTGTAATCTAGTGGTGTATTCTTGTTAAAATCGGAATGTCTTCGACGAGGAAGTCGGGCTTTAAGCCCTGTAGGGAGTGCAGAGGCCTGATGTCCATGACGGATCCGCATCAGAATTGTTTATGGTGTCTCTCTTCTGATCATGATGTGGATGAGTGCGGGTGCTGTAGGAGCATGAATCCTAAAGCACTGAAGGAGAGGAAGACCAAACTCTTCATGAAGATCGGTGAGGAGAAGAGAGGGAGGAAAAAGGAGAAGTCCAGGCGGGAGTCTTCGACTTCGAGGTCGTCGAAGTCGAAGAAGCACCATAAGAAGAGGAAGCATTCTTCTCGGCGTCGGTCCTCGAAGTCTAAGAGGTCGAGGTCGGCTTCGCCTCGTCGACGTCAGAGCAAGATCTTGTCTCCTTCGCCTTCTCCGGATAAGTCTTCGAAGTCTCCCTCTCCGAAGCGGACTCCGGCTCGTTCCCCGACGCCGTCTCCGGCGCCGTCCAAGGCTTCGACTCCTGGTCGGGTGGAATCTGATGTGGAGCAGGAGCAGGAAGAGTCTGTCCCGGTGCCTGATGACTCCGTGGTTCCGGTGGAGGATTCGGAGGAGCCGACGCCGGTGGCTCCACAGGAGGATACAGGGGCAGTTCCTTATCCCCAATTCCCGGCTCCAGGTACGGATCCTTCGGGATTTCTGAATGCCATGTATGGCATTTTTCAGAGAGCATCCTTCCCATCCGGAGCACCAGCAGGTCCCGTGGGTCCGATGGCGTTTTCTCTGGGAGTGCCGCAGCAATACGCTCAGGCTCCTTTTCTGCCTTTTATGCCGATGGCGCCTTCTTGGCAGTTTCCGGCGCCGGTTGGGAATCCGGCTCGACCTCGGATGGATGGTCAATCTTCGGAGCCTTCTTTGACGCCGAGGCCGACTCCATCGACGCCGCATCCGGCGCCGCCGACTCCACCTGTAGCGCCTCCGACGCCGATGCCTTTGGCTCCACCGACGCTGCGTACGACGTCGACGACGCCGGCTCCCCGGAATCGATCGAGGCGGGAGGCCCAAAGGGTTTTGGAGGAGGAAAGATTTCGGGCTGAGGTGGAAGAAGGTGAAGTCGACTCTTCTTCGGATGAGTTTGGAGGTATAGAGGTAGCAAGTGGTTTGGATACCACCCCGGAGTGGGAGCATGCTTCTGCAAGGTCTTCTCCACCACAGGAATTGGCGCCCTACCATGTTGTGATCAAGAAGGCCGCGGAGTTGTTAGATCTGCAGCTGCCCTCTGTGGAATACAAGTCCAATCTGCTCACAGAGGTGTTGCACTCCCCGACGTCGGCTTCTGAGCCTTTGCTACCTTTCAATGAGGCTCTCTTGGAACCAGTATTGGAGGTGTGGAAGAAGCCTCTGTCAGCTCCAGCAGTTTGCAGACAGGTGGCAAGGAGATACAGGGTTGCGCCAGGAGACCCGGATTTTTTATCCACGCATCCTTCTCCGGAGAGCCTAGTGGTGCAGGCTTCATGTTCTAAACATGCTTCGGGTGCTTTCCCCCAATCTCCTGCTGATAGGGAGTCGAAGAAAGTTGATCAGGCGGCCAAAAAGTCTTTCTCCTCAGGAAGTATGGCATTGAAGTCATCAAATGCTACGTGCTTGCTGGGGCGTTATGTTCATGCCCTGATGGACTCTATAAAAACTCTGGCCCCTAAGTTACCTGAGGGGGATAAGTCGTCCTTCATGGAGGTTGTGGCGGACACTCAGGCAGCTGCCAGGCAGGTGATCCAGTCTGGGCTGGATACGGCGGACTCTGTGGCGAGAATTATGGGGTCGTCCATTGCCGCGAGGAGACAAGCTTGGCTCCGTTCCTCAGGGTTTTCTGCAGATGTCCAGGCCACGCTGGTGGATTTGCCCTTTGATGGACAAAAGTTGTTTGGGGAGAAGGCAGATTCTGCTCTTCAACGGTTTAAGGACAGTAGGTTAACGGCGAAGTCCTTGGGTCTGCAGGTTCCTGTGAGAGGTTCAACTTTACGTAAGGTTAGGGGATTCGGAAGGTCATCCTTTCGCTCCTTCCGACAGCCACAACAACAGCAGCAACAACAGCAGCAGAATCCCCTCTATCGCTCCTATAGAGGGAAGCAAAGGGGTCGGAGAGGTTCTGGTCGTAACCCCTCTTCTTCCTCCTCCTCCTCTGCTCCAAATGAGGCTTCAGGGAAGCAGCCCTAGATCCCCCATCCCGGATCATGTAAGACCTGTGGGGGGGTCGGGTGTCCTACTTTCTACGGGGTTGGAAATCTGTTACAACCGACCTTTGGGTTTTGAACCTCGTAGAGACTGGGTACGCCCTTCCCTTTCGGGAGTTTCCTCCCCCTTTCCCTCCTTGCCAAGGTTATTGCTCGGAGGACCACCTGCTTCTCCTGCAGAAAGAAGTTCAAGCTTTGTTTCAGAAGGGCGCAATAGAGGTGGTTCCGGAGCAGGAAAGGGGTCAGGGATGCTACTCCCGGTATTTCCTGATCCCCAAGAAGGACGGCAGATTGCGTCCGATTCTGGACCTCAGAATCTTGAATTTTTACCTGAAACAGGAGAAGTTCAAGATGCTGACCCTTGCGCAGGTTCTTCAAGCGTTGCAGCAAGGAGACTGGATGGTGTCGCTCGACTTGCATGACGCGTACTTCCATGTCCCAATCCTGAAGTCGCACAGGAAGTATCTCCGTTTTACGGTTGGGTCGCAACATTATCAGTTTGCGGTCCTCCCGTTTGGTCTTACTACTGCACCTCGAGTCTTCACAAAGGTGATGGCAGTGGTGGCTGCTCATCTCAGGAGGTCGGGGATTCCGGTTTTCCCCTACCTGGACGACTGGCTTCTGAAGGCAGAGTCCCCAGAGATGGTGCAGCGTCATCTGCAGGTGACAACTCAGCTGTTATTCGACTTGGGTTTTTCGATCAATGTGCCCAAGTCTCACCTGGTGCCCTCTCAACGCAACCTGTTTATAGGGGCAGTACTGGACACTACTGTGTGTCGAGCATTCCCTCCTCCTCAAAGGATTCTCGACATTCAGGAGATGGTCCCTTTATTCCACAGTGGAGCGGTTGTTCCAGTTCTGAAGGTCCTTCGCCTGCTCGGTCTGTTCGCTTCCTGCATTCTGTTGGTCAACCATGCACGCTGGCACATGAGGGCGCTCCAGTGGTGCCTCCGCAAGCAGTGGTATCAGCACAACGGGGATCTCGGGGAGTCGATCAAGATCTCCGGAGAAGCTGCAGCGGATCTGTCTTGGTGGAGCGTGGAGGGCAATCTGTCCCAAGGAAAGCCTTTCCATCTACCTCCATCGGTGGCCACAGTGATAACGGATGCCTCCACCCTAGGGTGGGGGGCTCATCTGGGGGATCTGGAGATCAAGGGTCTTTGGTCTCCAGAGGAGAGGTTGTTTCATATCAACCTTCTGGAGTTGCGGGCGATTCGTTTGGCACTCAAGGCCTTTCTCCCTTCCCTTCGCGGTCAGTCAGTTCAAGTCCTGACGGACAACACGACCGCGATGTGGTATATAAACAAACAGGGAGGAGTAGGGTCTCTTTGTCTCTGCAGAGAGGCCCTGCGGCTGTGGTCCTGGGCTCAGGACCATCAGATTTGTCTGATGGCAAATCATCTGGCCGGGGTGCTGAACGTGCGTGCGGACAGTCTCAGTCGGCAGTTCTCCGCCGACCACGAGTGGAGGCTCCATCCGGAGGTGGTTCGTCACGTCTTTCGGACGTGGGGGACTCCTCGGGTGGACCTGTTTGCCACCCGAGAGAACGCGCACTGCCCGTCATTCTGCAGTCTCCAGTTTCCGATGCAGGGGGCGTTGGGGGACGCGTTTCAGTTGAGTTGGGATTCACGACTCCTTTACGCGTTTCCTCCCATACCCTTGATTCCTCGGGTTCTGAGGAAAATTCGCCAAGACCGGGCCCAAGTCATTTTGGTCGCCCCGGACTGGCCAAGAAGGGTGTGGTACACAGATCTTCTCCACCTCTCCTCGTGCCCTCCGCTCCGTCTCCCTCTGAGGGCAGACCTCCTCTCGCAGTCGGAGGGGCAGGTTCTACACCCCCACCTCCAGAGCTTACACCTTCATGCCTGGAGATTGAACGGGGCAACCTGAGTTCCTTCTCTCTCCCACCTGATGTGGTGGACGTTATTTTATCGGCCAGGCGACACTCCACCAAGTCCATATACTCCTACAGGTGGTCTAAGTTTGTAAAGTGGTGTGGAGAGAGGTCCATTGACCCTTTAAAGGCTCATCTTTCTGATGTGCTTCAGTTTGCTCTTTCCTTGGCTCAGCAGGGCTGTGCTGTGGCCACGGTCAAGGGCTACCTTTCGGCCTTATCGGCATTTCTGTGCCTTCCAGATCAACCTTCGTTATTTAAATCTCCGGTTGTTCTGAGGTTCATCAAGGGCCTTACAAACATGTTTCCTCCTACTCCATTTGTAATGCCTCAGTGGGACCTTAATCTTGTCTTAACCTTTTTAATGGGGTCCCCATTTGAGCCTCTTCATAATTGTCCTTTGAGGCTGTTGTCCTTTAAGGTGGTTTTTCTTGTAGCCATAACCTCGGCAAGGAGGGTAAGTGAGCTTCAAGCTCTTAGTTCCAAACCTCCTTTTCTTACCTTACATGCTGAAAGGATGGTTCTCAGGACCAGGGCTGCTTTCCTGCCAAAAGTTGTTACTCCTTTCCATTTGGGGCAGTCTATTACCCTCCCTGTTTTTTATCCACCCCCTCATCCTTCCAAAGAGGAAGAAAGACTCCATCGCCTTGACCCGAAGAGGGCTATGAGTTTTTATTTGGACAGGACCAAGGACTTTCGTGTTGATGACCAGCTTTTTATTGGCTACGTTGGTCGTTCTAAAGGTAAAGCGGTGCACAAGCGCTCGCTGTCAAGATGGATAATACTGACCATCAAGATCTGCTACGCCCTGGCTGGTAAGACTCCTCCTGAGGGTATTCGTGCTCACTCTACTAGAGCTAAGTCTTCAACATCTGCTCTGGCCCGGGGTGTTCCTGTGGCAGATATTTGTAAGGCCGCGACTTGGGCCTCCCTCCATACTTTCGCAAAGCATTATTGCTTGGACTCTGAGATGAGGAGGGAGGGCCACTTCGCGCGCTCTGTCTTGCAAGACTTTCTGGTATAGAAAGGTGGACACCCTCCTCCGGGAGTGGGGACTGCTGTGGGAATCTATTCACAAGGTGAGGAATCCACTGGCAGATGTATCCATCAGAAGAACAAGTTACTTACCTTCGGTAACGCTTTTTCTGGTGGATACAGTATCTGCCTGTGGATTCCTCACCAACCCACCCGCCTCCCCGTTGTCCACCTTTTGTATACCATGAAATAGGTCTTGTTTGAAATGCTTATATTTTCTCTTGTACATTTGTAGGTAATGCTTGTTTGATTAGCATTCCTTTGTTTTGTATGCTATGTATATGTATTGGTTTTTCTATATACTGTGTATACTTGGGATTGTCGTTGGTTCACCTGTTCGCCTCGAAGGCACGGAAAAAATGGGTGGAACTGACGTCATCACGCCGACGTGGGCTTCTTATGGCTCCGATGACGTCGTACGGAGTCGCGTGCGGAGCCGATGTATTGTGACGTCGCCCACGTCGACGTGGAATGCTGGGGAAGAAAAGTTCCGTGGAATGCTGGCGCAGGGGATATTCACAAGGTGAGGAATCCACAGGCAGATACTGTATCCACCAGAAAAAGCGTTACCGAAGGTAAGTAACTTGTTCTACATATCCGTTAACACTACATCACGTCCTGTTGTGGTTTAGGCTGTAATCGTTTAGATGGGCAATGTTGCCATAACGACAATATAAACAATGGTCTTCTTACGTGACGCTGATCACGTGGGTAGACGCGACGTAGACACGTCATACGGCACATTTGCTTACTTCCGGGTATGAATATGCCCTGAGAAACTAAGAAGACGCTCCCGCCAGAGTCAGATAGGCAGACCCAGTCGGATTTGTAGGTAAGCGCTTTTTATTCCAGATACTAGTTCCATTTTACCGTCCTGAATATGCTGGGATAGCTATAGTCCGATAGCGGAACTCAGTTTTTCGTAATTTTGGTTGCTGCTCGGGAGTCAATACTTCTTAATTACAACCACGAGTGTGCTGTTCGCCTGTATTTTGGTTGAGTTCTGCATGGTGATACTTGAATTTGGAGAAGCAATGGTTATGAGGCATTAATAATTATGAATTCGGTACACTTTGCTCTCGCTACATTTATTGTGAATCTGACAATCCTGAAATATTTTTTTTCAAGCTGTTACCACCATTATACACTTAGTTGATATACATAATGGCCTATGTGTTAGTGGTATTATCAATCTAGATAACTCAAAAACGATATATAAACACATTGAAGCTACTATATTTTGAGTTGTCATCAGTAGACATATGTGAAGGGTGTTTGTGATTTATGCTGGACCATATAACTGATTTATTAACGCTCACACCTATGCATTTTATATCCCATATGACAGAAACCGACAGAGGTGAGTGACTCTGTGGACGGTTGAGTGGGAATACGATTATGATGCATAGGTAAGAGCTATGATTTTACAATTTTTTTTTGGAGCGCACAATCAGTCCTTTGTGTTGATTATTATTAATAGCCACTTATCACAAATTGTTTTTATTTCTATTTCATTTCACAGAGCCCTCTGCCCATCTGCGAATGATGATTTATACGATTGGTCAAGTATTGTGGCTGTAATAATTTCAAACACTTTTTATGATTTTTGCACGTTTATTAGCAGAGTGACATAGGTCTACAGGTCCTGAGGAAAGCCCAGAACTTAATTGTCGGTATGGCTGAAACAGGTTGACCTAACCAGAATAAGGGTATATATATTTAACCCTTCTTCACTTTCTTTTTAATCACTACCACTTCTTGGGAGAAAGAATAAAGTTGTCACCCCCGAGTAGGTAGTTTTTAATCACTTTTCATTCTTTTTTTGCACTCTGCCCCTCCTTACCTTTTCTGAGTAGGTAGATCCAACACGTGCTTTGCACTCCAGCTCCTTTCCCTAGGGGTTAAGTTGTAGCCCACATGGGGTACCTTGCAGTTCCCATGTGTTGGAGGAATCTAATGATGAAGCATGTCACCCTCGGATGAGTGAGGGTTTTCGTCCATAACTTGGTTGTGCCCAAACTCCTTTTTGCATTTGCTACCCTATACCTAGTGAGAGTTGCGCATATTTCTGACCACCAGTTGGCAGTGGAATGTTTGGAAGTTGGCATGCGTTCAGGGATTCCTGACTAAAATGCTTGGCATTTGTTGTTATCATTTGAAGGCATGCTTGATTAGCTCAGCCATCTACCACTGCCTTTCTTATGCAGATGAACAAGTTACTTACCTTCGGTAACGATACATCTGTAAAAAAAACATAAGTTATAGATTACTTACCTTAGAATTACCCCCAGGCGTCAGACTGGATCCGGAAAGTTTTTCATCAGCAGTACCTCTGCACGTTGAAAGGTGCCGTCCGTCGACTCCGCTTTTGTTGTTGGCGTCGTGGTAGCCGGGATGATGTCGTGGCAGGTACTTGGATGCCACCCTCGCGTGGTGACGTCAGTTCTGTACATGACTTTTCACGCCAGAAGCGCAGAGCCATTCAAGACACTGACCACTGGTGCACAAAACTGTGGAGGATGGGTGGAGCGGTAAGGAATCTATAACTAACGTATGTTTCTTACAGATATATTGTGACCGAAGGTAAGTAACTTGTTCATCTGAAAGAAACAGTTATAGATTCCTTACCTTAGAATAGATACCCCAGCAATACCAACCCTGGAGGTGGGTCTGCGAAGTAAGTTCACACCAGGAAGCCCTGGAGATCCGAATAGCAAAAGAAGCCGTCTCTCCGGACTTGGTTGTCCAGGCAGTAGTGCCTTGTGAACGTGTGCAGCGATGCCCACGTAGCTGCCTGACAGATGTCATTAAGGGGGACTCCACGTCCCAAAGCAGTGGTAGCTGCCATTGCCCTGGTGGAATGGGCGCGCAACCCCACTGGAGGCTCCTTTTTTGACAAGGAATAACCAGCTTTGATGCACAAAATGACCCATCTAGAAATGGTCAGATTTTGCACCGCCCCACCTTTTTTGGTGCCCACGTAGCCAACAAAGAGCTGTTCATCCACCCAGAGTTATTTTGCGCGATCAAGGTAAAAGGAAAGTGCGTGCTTTGGATCCACACTGAGGAGCCTCTCTTCTTCTTTGGAAGGATGCGGAAAGAAGGTGGGCAAAGTGATGGTCTATCCAATATGGAAAGGAGTAACCACTTTGGGAAGGAAGGAAAGACTAGTTCGAAGGACAACCTTGTCCGGATGAACAGTCTGAAATGGAGGCTTAGAAGAAAGTGTTTGGGGTTCATTCACCCTGCGCGCAGAGGTGATTGCCACCAGAAAGGCAGTTTTTACGGTCAGAAGCCTGAGAGGACAGTTATGTAGCGGCTCAAAGGGAGCGCACATAAGATAAGTAAGAACCAAGTTCAAGTCCCACTGAGGCATTATGAATGGAACAGGAGGAAAAAGATGAGTAATACCCTTAAAAAAATGATTTACACAGTGGACTATTCAGGAAGCCTAGGAAAGGCTGAAATGGCTGAAAGGTAGCCCTCAGGAGTGCCCAGAGCAGAGCACTGCTGGACCAAAGAAAGAAGGAACAAGAGAACCTCAGAAAGATGGGCAGAAAGGGGATCCACAGCCTTTGCTGCGCACCATGCTATAAATTTGTTCCATCTACTGGCGTATACCGTCTTAGTGGAGGGACACCTGGCTGCCAAGATAACATCACCGACTTTGGGAGGCAGGTCAAACTACGCCAACTTCCGCCGCTCAATCTCCACGCAAGGAGGTGGAGGCTGGACAGATTCGAGTGGAGGACCGTCCCCTGCTGCTGCGACAGAAGATCCTCCTGAAGAGGCAGTCTGATCGGAGGATCGATGGCCATGTGTAACAGCTTGAGATACCAGACTCTTTGTGCCCAATCCTTAGCCACAAGAATGACTTGGGCCCAGTAGCGCTTGATCTTCTTCAGCACTCTGGGCAGAAGTGGTATAGGCGGAAAGGCATATAGAAGACCGCAACTCCACTCGTGGCGAAAAGCGTCGCCTAGCGAGTGCCGCCATGGAAATTCCAACGCGCAGAATTGCGGACATTACGCGTTATCTTCGGTGACAAATAGATCTAACCAAGGCTCTCCCCACTGTTGAAAGAGACCTTGCACCACCTCCGAGTGAAGATGCCATTCGTGATACATCATGCACCTGCGGTTGAGTTTGTCCGCCATGGCGTTCAGCGAACCTGCCAGGTGTTGAACCACCAGGGTTATATTGCCCTGATGTTCCAGCCATGTCCAGAGGCGGAGGGCCTCTTAACATAGGGTACACGACCCCACCCGGTTTGTTGCAGTACCACATGGCGGCGGTGTTGTCCATGAACACCTGCATTACTCTTCCACAGACGGAAGGAATGCTTTGCGTGCAAGACTATTCACCCGAAGCCCCAGAAGGTTGATGTGGAGCCCGGACTCCGCCGGAGACCAGAGGCATCTGATCTCCATCTCCCCCATGTGGCCGCCCCATCCTAGAAGTGATGCATCGGTCACCACTATGAAATCTGGTTGGGGAAGGGAGAGGGATCTGCTGTTGACCCAATCCTGGTTCGTTAGCCACCACTGCAATTGGTGTGCAGTGCCCTCCGAGATCTGAACACAATGGGACACGTTCCCCTGATGTTGTGCCCACTGGAACTTCACGTCCCACTGCAGAGCCTGCATATGCCATCTGGCCTGGTCCACCAGCAGGAGGCATCAGGCCCAGTAGCCCGAGGGTCATCCTGACAGAAACCCGGGATACAGGCTGAAAGATCGGAATCATAGCCAGAATATCCCAGTCGCTGTTCGGGAGGACAGACCAGCAACTGCGTTGTGTCCAGAACTGCTCCGATGAAGAGGAGCTTCTGATAGGCATTCAGGTGTGACTTCCGACACAATGATGGAGAACCCCAGCGAATGCAGGAAGTCGGCCATAGTCTGGAGGTGGGAGACGACAGTCTGGGGCGAGCCCGCCTTAAACAACCAGTCGAGATAGGAGATGACTGGAAACCCCCGATCTGCACAGATGAGCCTCAACAACCAATATCACTTTTGTGACCACCCGAGGGGCGCTGGTAAGGCTGAAGGAGAGCGTGGTAAACTGAAGGTGCTCGTGGCCTACCGTGAACCGCAGGTAACGTCGGTGGGCCGCAGGCCGGGGTTGTGAAAATAAGCGTCCTGCAAGTCCAAAGCTACCATCCAGTCTCCAGGGTCGAGGGCAGACAGGACCTGAGCTAGCGTCAACATTTTGAACCTCTCCTTCCGGAGGAAGCGGTTGATGTTCCTGAGATCAAAGATAGGACGCAGGCCTTTGTCCTTCGTGGGCACCAGAAAGTAGTGGGAATAGGAACCACAACCTACTTCTGGGACAGGAACTCGCTTGATGGCACCCTTGGCCAAGAGTGCGGACCCTTCCTGTTGGAGAAGGGCCAGATGATCCTCCAAAATGCGATGGTACTGAGGTGGCATGGATGGAGGGGTAGTCTAGAAGGGGAGGGAGTAGCCCCTATGGACAATTTGCAAAACCCACCTGTCCGACGTGATTGTGCGCCAGTGGGGAGGTGATGGCGAATCCTGCTGCCCACTGGCGTTTGGTGGCCCTGAAAGGTCGGGCTAGGAGGGTTTGGAGGCTGCTGCAGGGGAGCAGTGGTGGACTGGCCCGCCCGCTGGCACCCAGAACCACAGCGGTGGTTCCCACGTCCGCAGCCGCGCAGGGGCTGAACAGCTTGTGCTGGCCTGTGGCTCTGGGCGGCACATGGCGGGGGATCCCTTCCATAGCCACAAAAGGGGCGAAAGGTAGACTGCGAAGGGCGGGTGGTGGACAGGCCCAAGGACCTGGTCGTAGCCCGAGAGTCCTTAAAGCGCTTCAGCACTTTGTCTGCCTTGTCGGTGAATAGGCGATGACCATCAAAGGGCATGTCCATAAGAGGGGATTGACATCCCCTGAAAAACCAGTCGACCTCAACCAGGTGTAGCGTCGAAGGGCTACGGACATGGAAATCATCCTACCCAGTGAGTCAGTGGTATCCAGCCCACAGCGGATGGTAAACTTTGCTGCGTCTCTCCCTTCGGCAACTGCATGGGAGAGCACGGCCCGGGCCTCCTCTGGACACTGGGGAGCACTTGCACTACTGTATCCCACACGGAGTGGGTGTAACGGCCCAACAGACATGCAGTGTTTACCGACCGCAGTCCCAACCTGGAGGAAGAAAACACCTTCCCAAGATGGTCCATCTTTTTGGATTCCATATCAGGTGGTGCTTGGATGTGGAGGCTTGGACCACCAAGCTATCAGGGGTGGGGTGTTGAGAGAGGAAAGTAGGGTCGCCCGGAGCCGGGCAATCATTCTATCCACAGGAGCCCCTGTGTTCGGCCTGGACTAGGTGCCCAAAAGGATTTCGGGAGGGCTTCATCAAAGACTAGCAGGGGCTCTGAAGCACCTCTATAAGGAGGTTAGTACTGACTGCCACCGTAGGTAGCTCGAGGTTGAGAGCCTCGGCCGCCCTATGCAACTCCACGGCATAAGACACTCCCTCCTCCGTAGCCACGGTAGGAGGAGACAACATGCCAAGGTCTAGTGAGGTATTCAAATCACTGGCTCCCCCCAGTTCCTGTCTCCAGTCCGGTTCATAGCCCAACTGGTCAGTTAAAGGGTCTCCAGACCCCTCCCAGTCCTCCTCACACTCCTCTGGCTGCCAATCTGGTCTCAGAGCCAGGGTAGAATAAGGGCACAAAAGTACCCGCCAGCGCCAGATCCGGCATCTGTTGACGCCAGTCCAGCTCCATGTCTACAATGGGATGGAGGCCAGGGTCGACGACGGCTGGGGACACAACCGGCTTCGGACGTGGTGCCGGTGGAATCGGCGCCGGGGGAGGTGTAATGAGGTCGACCGGCGCCGATCCGGATCCAGGCCTGGATCCAAGGGGACCCTGCGGTGCCAGAGCCAAGTCCACGGGGCCCGGCGTAGTTGTGCGGCCAAAAGAGGGCATGCATCGCTTTGTAAAATTGACGAAGCTGGGCAGGGGTCGCTTCAAGTCCCGGGAAGGGAGGGAAGCCTGGAGTCGACCCTTCGGGCTCCACATGCGGAGCCGCGGGATGGGCCCCACCTGCATCCCTCGTCGCGTCGGCCGACGGACGGGGAGAAGTCGAAGAGTGACCATGCTTCTTCGACTTCTTCTTGTGCTTCGACTTATCTGACCCAGAGTGCGTAGACTTGGAAGAAGAATGATGATGACGACTCCGTGACCGGTCCCTCGACCTCCCACGTGACCTCAAACGGCGCAGAGCCGACTGCCGAGCCTCGAGAAACCTCCGGGACCGCTTCCGCAAAGACTGGTCCGGCAGTCAGAGCACGACTTGGGGTCATGGTCGCACTCCAGGCAGAACAGGCACACGCAGTGCGGATTCGTCACCAACATCAATCGGCTACAGGAACCGCAAGCCTTGAAGCCGGGCATCCCTGACGTCAAAAAGTGACTGGAGGTACCGCTCTCTCCGGATATGTGCTGGCTGGCACGGAAAAAGAAAGAACTGACATCAGCGCGTGAGGGCGGCGTCTAAGTAGCTACCGCGATGTCATCCCGGCGACCACGACGCCAATGACAAACGCAGAGCCGACCAACGCCACCTTTCGACGCACAGGGGTACTGCTGATAAAAAACTTTCCGGATCCAGTCTGACGCCTGGGGGTAATTCTAAGGTAAGAAATCTATAACTAACTGTTTCTTTTAGATTTGCATGTTAAGCTCACAGAACAGCCTCTGCCAGTCTGCACTAAATACCTTTGTATTGATAAGCTGAATGGTAAAAGTGCTACTGAATGTGGTTTTAGCAGACAGAAAGACGGGCCCTTTCATTCAGCAGACATGTCTGTTTAGGAGAGGGGTTCCCAAACTGTGTGCCGTGGCACCCAGGTACGCCGTCGAAAAAAGCCAGGGGGGCTGTGAACAGATGTGCACCAAGCACACCATTTGGGAACCACTGGTTCATTGTTAGAGAAGACAAGAGCTATCTCCAGAGACACAGATTAGTGACTGGTGACCCCTGCTGATGTTTTAGGGGAATTGCAACAATACCTAAAGCACAAGGAAGAACGATGGGTAAATATGTAATCACTGGGATTTTGGCTCTTATAGTTGGAAAGTCAAGACAAGGGTCAGATTCCATTGGTAGTGAGTCGTTAAACAGGACTATCAACAAAGGATACTCACTCAAAGATATTCAGCAGTCACTGTGCACAAAGGGATCATTCAGCGCCAGATCTGATAACTATAAAGATGGCTGAAACTGAGCTAGAATAAAACAGAGGTTCTGGTGGTGTGTGGAAAGGGGGAGGGGTAGCAAAGATCTCTGGAGCTGCCATTGCTGCGCAGCTGAGATGGGAATGTGTCCATTAAAAAAAAATATCTGTTTGAGTATTTGCAGAATAAGAAGAAGACCTTTATTGTATGATTATTTAAAATCTTTTACAAGGGAAGCAACAAAAGTGCAAGTTAAAAGCATAAGATCTGATTAAAAAGACATGTGTAAAAAGCAGAAATACTATACAGTGATTAAACACAGTCCATTTAGTAGCAGCATATGCAGAATTTGGCGTATGGAGTGTGCAAAGTACAATTATCGGAGGTGCTTGGTATGATTATTTAAAATCTTTTACAAAGGAAGCAACAAAAGTGCAAGTTAAAAACATAAGATCTGATTAAAAAGACGTGTAAAAAGCAGAAATACTATACAGTGATTAAACACAGTCCATTTAGTAGCAGCATATGCAGAATTTGGCATATGGAGTGTGCAAAGTACAATTATCGGAGGTGCTTGGACATGGATTATTCAGCTGACTCTTCTCTGGCTGTTCGTATGAGCATTTCAGCAGCCGCGTAAAACTTCCCGATTAGTGCCAGTTCCATCGGGACAATAGTGGTGTAAATATGCCTTAAGGCCTCCTTACATGATCTCACGCTGTGTTGTATGAACATGGTCCTTAGGTACAAGCGCCTTGGAGAAAGCAAGACTGGGCAACAACATTGTGATATTGGCACAGGCAGCAGCCGGAGCCACTTGGTGACCAGTTTTTCCAGTGGGCTCTGTAGTCTTGTATTGGCAGGGTTAAGAGCCTCACTCTCATAACATTTTGTAGGGCTTTTCTTCCAAGGCCGGCTTTTAAATAAGGCTGGCATGTGGTGCTTTCATGTGAGTTGGTGAGGCCTTCTGCACCATGGACCAATCTGATCCGTTCAAGGTCCTGTTGCCTCGAGATATTCTTTCCAAACTTTTTTAGCAGGATCTTTACTCTACCCTTTGTTAAAGATATATCTGTAGGAGGTTCGATTGATGGACCCAGTGTTTGTTTGGCACTCAAGAGATACCTCGCCCAACGACTGTTATTGTCTGTGAAGACCACCTGCAACGCTGCCCTGATAGAGCCCGGACTTGCATTGGTCACGTTGTGTTGGAATTTGACTATATCTTTTTTACATTCAATATCTGTAATATTGAACTCTAGTCTGATCAATGATCGCCTGGTCATATGGGGTTGCTTAAAGACTTTTCTATACGCCATTGTGTATAGACCCTCCAGTTTTTTAGTCAATAGACCAGGAAAGACAAGGTGGCCATAGCTGAGGGTTGGCAGTAGCTTTGCTTGCATGACACGTCGGATCCCCTCCGTTGAGTGACTTACAAGCTTTTGGTGTAGTCTGCACAAGCCGTATGTTAGTTTAGCTGCTTTTGCCTCCAATGCTTTAACCTGCAGAGCTGGTCTGCCGGTGTCTGCAAATTGTACTCCTAGATAAGTGTACTTGTTGGTCGTGCTTATCTTTAGAGGACCCAGCTGCCAAGCCAGTGTTTGTTTCTTTGGCTTGTGACCAAATATCAGCACTTTGGTCTTAGATGCATTGGCTACAAGCTTGTTTTCCATATTATAGTTGTGTAGCGTCTCTAGTGCCCTTTTCATGCCAATTCTTGTGTAGTCCAACAGGACAAGATCGTCTGCATACTATATGAGTGGCAAACTAAGGTGGCCCAATTTGGGGGGAAAGATGTTAGTTTTTAGCAATGCGTCTCCCAGATCAGCAGTGTAGAAGTTAAACAGGGTGGGGGCGATCACGCAGCCCTGTTTTAACCCCCGGTTTGTGAAGATCCTGGCAGTTGCGCATGTGCTAGTTAGCTTTACTCGCACCCACGTGCCGGTATAAAGTGATATAATAGCCGCGAGCAGTTTCCGTGGTATGCCCCATTTAGCCAGTTTTGCCCACAGAATGCTTCAATCGACTCCATCAAAGGCTGCGCTATAGTCCACAAAACATGCATATAATGGTGGGGAGACGGGACCAGATGCCTTCGTCGCCAGATATGAAAGAGCGATGGCATTATCCATGGTCGACGAGTTCGGACGAAAGCCAGTCTGAAAGTGCGGAATTACTTGATTTTTCGTGATCCATGTCTCTAGTTCTTTCAAGAGCCTTTTTGCAAATGCCTTTCCTTCCACATCCAGTAGTGCAATCAGTCTATATTTCCCAGGGTCTGATGCATCCCCCTTTTTGTAAATGGGATGTAGAATGGAGCCTTTCCCTGAGTCCGGAACAACAGAAGAATTATAGCAATGATTGAATAAGGTTTGTATGTGGGGTGCCCAGAATTCACAATCTTCCTTAAAGATATTCCCAGGCAGCCCATTGGGCCCTGGCGCCCCATCCTTCCTGATGCCCTGGAGGATGGTTAGTATTTCTCTTTCTGTTTGATGTAGCTCCTCCGCGTTGCTCTCCTCATGTTGGTGATCTTCATCTTTAACAATGCATTCCATAGTTGTTTTCTGGTCGACATATAGGTTGGTGGCATGAACAGCCCATTTGTTAGCGGGCACGGCATTATGAATTTGATGGCCACCATATAGGCCATTAATGTATCTCAAAAATTCCTTGCTTTTGTTGGGTGCTAACAAAGTATAAATGATTCTCCATTTTTCCTCTATGCTGGATTGTTTTAGTTGCCAAACAATTTTTTTGTGATTTTTTCTTGCTGTCTTCAGTTGACTTTCCGTGTGGATAGACTTTTCCTTCTTATACTTTAATTCTGCCAGTCGGCAGCTCTTTTTGCTCTGAGTGAAAATTTGATTGTCCGTGTGATTAAATTTCCCCGATTGTATGTGTTTATTATTCTGAGTGAATTGCCTTCCTGGAGTTAATGCGTTGAATAGCGAACTCATGATGTCTGCCCAACTGGTCTGTGGGCCATTTATGCAAGTGTTGTGCTTCCATTTGTTATACTTTGTCCAACTTATAGGCCCCCATTTAATTCGTTTAATTGAGGCTGTTTCATTTTCTAGGCTGAGCATATTGCCTACAGCTAGATATTCATCATGCCTCATGCTGCTAATGTTGATCAGAGCAGAGATTGGTTGATGATCGCTACCGGAAGTGGATAGTACCTTATACTCTACGCATCTCCTCAGCAAGTTCTTACTCAAGAAAATGTAGCAGAGCGTGGAAATGTTCTTAAATGTAGGTTGTGGAGTTGTTATGAGATGGCAAGTGTTGTTCGCGGAACCCAGGTTAAATTCGTTAATGCAGGCTTCCATGAGCTTGCGGCTGCTGTCCTCTTGATTTTGTTCCGGGGCACACAAGTCCCCGATGTTAAAATCCCCAGTAATGATACATTCGTGCCCAGGGTTCTCATAAAGGTAAGCTCTAACTATCCTGGTGATCCTTCTGATGTTTATGTTTTTATCCTTTTTTTGGGGGTTAACATATAGGTTAATTACTCCAAGTTTGAACAAGTGCTCATCACACACAATGAGATATGAAAAAATGTGTATTTGCTCATACCTAGTAAAGATAACACAGAAAAAACAAAGAGCATCAGAACAAATTAAAATGAAAACACAACATAACCAACAATCGAGAAGGCTTCAGCCATGTATGAAACATGCAACCAGAGAATGGACAGTGGGCATCAGTGAGTCAGTAGAAAGAGTAGGGCAATAGTGACAACAAGTTGAGAGGCTGAGGTTAAGGCTGGTGAGAGCATATACTAATGATGTAACACAAATGAAGACAAACATTCTAAAATGGTTTTGTCATAGGATTTCAGATCCACTTTCAACAGAAGCTTGTCTAGTCAGTCTTCTAGATCTGTGGCATATTAACCTGCTGACAGAGTCTACCGTCTGCACCATCTTGAGAAGTTCCATGCGCCCCTTTGCCAGGGGGGAGAGAGAATTTACGGCAGGCTGTGGAAGCCATTTTGTTATAATCGCCGCTATGAGTGGATTTACTTGATTTGGGCCTTGTCATTAAACCTCAGAAAGATTTTGTTTACCGGTTCAGGCAGATTGTATTGTCACCTTAAAAGGTATTAATATCCAAAGATGGGCGTTCAGTTTGAATATATTACCTTCATTGGCTTCATCCCAATTATTTGTAGGGAGAAAAAATAAAGTTCTCCTGAGGCCGAGCTTACATTTCCCCACCCGGCAATAAAAAGTTAACATAATAGGGAGCCGTGGCCAGCGGCCAACAGGTTAAGGGAGCCGTGGGTCGAAGTAGTTTAGGAACCACTGGACAACAGTGTCGAACCAGAGCAGAAGAGCACATGTCCGAACCCACAGTGGAAGAAAATAATCTAAACATGGAGACGATGCTCACGTGCATTACTAGCAAGAGGAGGAGTCACTATCCTGTGACTTGAAAAACGTTCTTCGAAGAAAAACAACTTGCACATTTCCATGCCCAACACTAGATGGTGAGATGTGTATCTACAACCACACATGCTTCAAACACTAATTACCATCAAATTAAAAATATTGCTAATTTAAAGAACATCCCACCCTATCTCGCAAAAAAAACTAACTAATCCGCTATGATACTATGAATTACTGATACACTTTTTTAAGACGACTAAAATCACTTAAATTACAAACTATATTTTAGAACATTACAATTATATAAACAAAATTAACACCTAAAATGTACCAACATTAAAATTTACAAAAATATTTTGCAACTATTTTATTGAAAACGATATAAACAATATCCTTTAAAACTACATTTACTCCCCAAAAATATATTCTTATCAACAATATTCTATAACATATTCTTCTGTCATAATATTTTTTTCTTCCAATCTTTAAGTATCCCAATATTTTAGACTTTATATTTTGTGCAAACGCCGCTGTAATGGCAGCAAAATAAACTTGAATGGAAGAATGCTGTAACTTTGACTTGTCCAGGTGAAACAAATAACACATAGTTACTTCTTGGCACAGAATAGGGGGCATAGCAATTGTCTAAGCACCATATAACAAAGCTCTTCCACCTGAATGCATAGGACACAGATAGATGGGCATTTAGCCTCCCTGAGGACTTTCACACAGTTTGGCAGTACATTTAAATGTTCTTTTAGTGTTTCTACAGGAGCCATGATCCCAAATTCAATGGAGTACATTGGGGTGGAGACTCTTACCTTGCATCACTGAAAGCAGAGCATGGTTCCACAGCAATTACTTCTGGGGTTTGACAAACAGGAGCAGCAGCTTTGGATACCACCACTGGCTTGCCCATTCAGGTAGCAGTAAAATCATTGGGACACTGGAGTGTCTCTGCTTAGTTAGCAATGTTGGTTTCAGGGGAAGTAGAGGAAAGGCATAAAGACATTTTTCTCACCAACTGATCAAAAGGACACTGTCCTGAGATTTTGGTTCCCATGACCTTGAAGTGTAATTTGGGGATTTTGCATTGCAATCAGTTATAGGACTGGGAAGTCGCAGTCCTAGATTATTTCTAGTTAGACTTCTTCTAACTCCCACTCATGATTTTCTTGAAAACACCTGCACAATGGGTTGGCTTGACAGTTCTGCAACCGTGGTAGGAGCACTGCTTAGAAAGTCAACACTCTGGTTAATAACAAATGGCAAGTCGATTAAGGTTCCAGTGATATCATTCTGGACGTGGTGCCTCCTTGTTTGTTGAAGTAGTGCATTTTTGTGGCACTGTCAGTTTGTACTAAGATTCTGCTAATTTGTAATGACTAAGAAGGTTTTGATGGCTAGATGGGCTGCCTTCAATTTTAGTACAGTAATGTGGTAGAGATGTTTTTCTGACCACAGATTTTGAATGGTTAGATCTTGAAAATGAGTCTCTGACAATCATTTGACTTGATAAGTCCTGCTGAAAGGGGATTCCTTTGAGAAGATTGTTTGCAGCACACAATTTTAGTGATTGCTTTATTTGTGCAGAAAGGCTCACTCTGTCCTGCCAATTGTTCTTCTGTTGAGACCATTGATCCTCTAAGCACTTTTGTAGCAGTCTTATGTGGAGACATGAATTAGACACCAGGTAGAAGCATGAGGCCATGGACCCTAACAGGGAGGAGATCTGATGAGCTGTTGGAAAGCTTAATATTATCAACTGGTGATATTTCGCCAAACTGGTAGACACTCACACCCTTCTCCCTTCAGAGTATTTAACATTGCCCCCAAGTAATGCAGTATCTGACTGACTTTTCAAAAGATCTATACAGATCCAGGCAACGTAACAGTTTAGCTGTTGTGTTGAAGTCCATCTGTGCCTGCTGTGCAGACTTTGGCGTGATAAATCAGGTGTTTAGGTAAGTGTAAATGTAGATCTTTTCCTATCGAGATGAGAGGCTAAGGCAACTATACAACTGGATTTCAGTCCAAAAGGAAGGACTTAATATTCGAAATAGGCTTTGCAGACTATGAATTTAAGAAACATTATGGGTTTCCCTGCCATTGGAATGTGAAAATAGGCATCTTCTAAATACACAGAGCACATCTAATCAATCTCCCTTGATAAGCCGGGGATAGATGTGATATATGGTTAGCATCCTGAATTTCTCGTTTGATCGATTTGTTCGTTTGTACTAGGCCAATAATGGGCCTGAACTCCTGTTTTTGGGACCTTTTCTGGGCACAAAAAAATATCTGGAATTGATGCCTCTTCCTCTTTGAGAAGGAGCATATGCTAATGGAATTTTATGGGGGTGAGATTGTAATCATGGTTTCAAAAGGCAAAGGTGGTGTTTCAGAGATGGTTTTGGAGGGATTGAGTATAGCCAAACTGTACGATCTATAGGACCCATCTGTCAGTAGTTACTGTTTTCCACTGCAGCGGGTGATGAAGGAGTGGACTGCTTACTATTTTAACTGAGAGCCCGATTTCAAGCATGAGCGCTGCAGTTGTTGATGTTGCTGGCCTCTTCCTCTACCATTTCTGCACTAGTTTGGAAACTGCTTCTGTTTGTGTTCTCCTTGAGATTAGGAGTAAGAGGATCACTGAGGCCACAGAACCCTCTATCATGACTGATATTTCAAATACCTTTCTGATAAAAAAAAAATCTAAGCCAACAGATTTCAAGTTCTGATACTTTTTTTATACTCTCCATTTCCTCATCTGTTTGAGGAGGACCTGCTCTGATAAAATGCTGATTCGTGGGTTTTAATTGAGCCTTCAGCTTTTAGGATGTTAGTCAGAGATAGGTGGCTCTACAGAGCAATATACCATTGCACAGCTCAGTTCTAAACCTATTGCAGCAGTGACTTACCCGTTGGGGACCATCTACCCCTCTTGAACAATTTCTAAAACATCCTGTTTCTTTTCCCTAGGAAGATCATTAGCAAAAGTAGCAAGAGACTTCCATATACTCTGTTGTATCGTAAGAGCCCTGAGGAACTAGCGTTTTGTTGCAGTCTCTAGTGGAACTGATGTCATAGATGTCAAGTTTGTGCCCTTGACCAAGGTAGATTGGGTCATGTTCCAAAGGTTTGCATTTCTTTTGAAGTCTTTACCATCTTTGGAGTCAGGAATCTTTCTTCTAGCAGCTCTGCAAAACCTGGCACCAACAGGATAATAAGTCTGGGTTACGCTTTGGGTTACGACTCTGTGATAATGGATGCTTCAGTTTGCAGAGCGTCCGTTAGTATATTACGTTTTGTGCCACCTCTTATTAGTACGTCTTGAAATATTAGAACGTCATCAACTGGGAAATATTCTTCAAGGTGATGCTGGAGGAGATATTGGCGCGTAAGTAATAAAGGAGTCAAAAGAATGAACGAAAAAAGATAATGTTCTTTTCACCTCTCAGTCTACCCGATGCAAACGGAGAAACAGGCAATGTGGTTTGTGGTCTAAACCGTACACGTGACCTAGATGTGCTTCTAGGGACCTCAAAGGGCCTCTTAGTAGTACAGAGCTCTGAGACATAATTGGAATCTGGGATATGGAAGGCCTTGGAGGAAGTTGCAGAGGTCCAAGTTACTCTTGAAATGGGTCTTCAGTTAGAATGATAATTCTTGGAACATTTAAAGGGCCAGGGAGTTACGACCAAAGACCACTATGTAATGAAATGGAGAAAACGGACACAAAAAATTTCTCAGCATTGACATCACAGACATGCATTTCCTAGACAGCGAGCAGTGATGTCTTGATGTTGAATCCCATGACGTTGAGTGAATCGATGTCAAAGATTGAAACTTTGGTGTAGGAAGGAGCAGGATTTGATGTAACCACAGCAGTATGCATCTTGGGCATCAACATTGACAGCACTGTCAAACTCCTCAATGGCAAACATGTTGGTACCAATGGTCTGCACATCGGCCGGTGCACCCAGGCATGTCAGGGGTGTTTTGAGCAATGGCGACAAGGTTTACTTCATCTCTTCTCTGTGGGAGTACTTCTCATGAGAGGGAACAGTTTCGGAAGAGAGCGCCCCCTCTCTGTTCTGTCTTCTCTGCTTCTTTCTCTCTTGCTCCATTCTGAAGTCTAATTCCCTTCCAATACAGATCCTCTCTCTATCCTGGAGGGTCGTTTTAGAATTTATTTCACAAAACTAGCACTCTTACTAAATGTGTGGGTGGAAGGCATGCCAAAGACGTCCTCATGCGGGCATTTCATTAAAACATGTGTCATTTTCTATAAAAAATGACATTCAATGATGACAAATATCAGAAGAAAAGTTAGATGTTGAAAACATTGAACGAACAAGAACACTTGAACACTAAACTATACGTTTTAGAAAAACTGGATAATTAACCCCAGAACTGTTCTAGATCCTCTCCGCACAAGCCTGAAAAAAGAACCGGGTCCGTGAGACGAACTGTCAGTACAGTGCATGATGGAAAGCAGCTGGATTCCTAAAGGAACAGTGCACTCTAGAAAAATCTTTGACTCATTGTGACCTGACAGACATTTTTCCTACTTTTTCCATAACAGAAATGGAAGGTAAAAGGTTACAAAGTATACTGTCATACATATCTTCAGCTAGATGCTGCAATGTGTTTATGGCCTTTTTTAAATGCGTGATTTTCCCCATTAGATAAAATGCTAGAAAAGCTGTCCTGTGTTTATGTTGCAGGCTGTTGACAATGATGGGTCTACTTCGAACTACAGACTAACTAAGATATGAATTACGTTTTTTGGGGACCCCACGCATAGGCCAGAATATTCTGCTTTTATGACAATCAGGGAGGATCCTATCATGCAGAATATATATTTTTTAAATTTCACTTTGAGGAATAAATGGTGTGTGTCAAAGAGTGAAATACGTAAGCACGCAAAAATATCAAATCCAGGACTGTACATCAAAACTTCAAACAGAATAATGAGAGCAATGTCAGTTGGAGGACATCGGATGAAAAAGAAAAAAGAATGGCACAATAATGTATTTTCTAAGCTGTTATTTAGCTACAACAGATACAATTATCTGTCTTATCCCAGATTTCTACTGAGACTACTACCCCAGTGTGCATTAGTGCAAGTAGTAAAATGTTACAAACTGATATTTTAGGGTTATTAATACTAGAAATCAAATCAATCAAGTCTGAATGTTATTCCCACCGAGTGTGTCCATTCATATCTTTGCTAGATGGTGCTAGTTGGTAATGCCCAGACTGTTTATCACAAACTTACATAACACTAAGTCCTAATCTTGCTAGTGTCAGTACTTATCTATGAGGGGGGCCACCTCTGAATACTTGCACCTACTATCAGAATTACTAAAAACATTTTATTTTCTTAAGCTTGCCTTTTTCCTTTGGTGTGATATATACATTGTGTCAGCCGTTGATGAGAAGTTCTGGGAAGTAACACCAGCCATACTGCAACTCCACCCGCAGCTAAGGAGTGCGGTCATCTAAGCAGTACTGTGACAATCAAGT
This sequence comes from Triturus cristatus, assembly GCF_964204655.1. NCBI lineage: Eukaryota > Metazoa > Chordata > Amphibia > Caudata > Salamandridae > Triturus > Triturus cristatus. Next base: position 889,353,611 of record NC_140594.1, read on the forward strand.
GTAGGGAGTTCAGAGTAATGAATAGTACTGGTCAGGACATTACCACTTTGCCACTCTTACTCATCACAATACTTAACTATGATAACATAGCAAGCAGAGAGGTGCATGCACAACAGAAAAAGACAAAGCACAATATATATGTTTAAGTATTCTTTTTATTAGGCATTATACAACCAGTTGCCCATTTAAGGGCAATACGGTTTTATACATTCCATGCACCTGTTTGCATGCCTCATTGATTTGTACCTTTAATAACTTGGTACAGTCTATACATCATTGTGCAATTATCAATATTGCATTCCTATGATCACATTTTGAAGATCTCTTCTTCAGTTGTTTCAATCCACTCAGATTTTTCCATATGGCATTAAGATGGCTCAAAGCTCGTATCTACCACTACTCTTTTCTCATCTGTTTGTCAGACAAGAACTCGCTCACTATAGGTTCGAAGCGGTCATTGGCAGACTCACTCATCCCATCGGGATCCTGTGCGATTTGTGTGCTGTTCCCCCTGTGGCAGCATGTCCTGTGGTCGGTCATCCCAGCCCCTCGTACAGATGGGCCTCTCAACAATTTAGCCCAGGCATCTAGATCCTCCTGTAGTTTATCACCCTTACAACTAATCCTCATATGTACTTCCTTAGCAATCGCCCATCAAAGTAGCACTTAAGCTTTATTACTAACAAGCAGCAGAATTTGAACAGTGGCAGCACCCAGTACTGCTTCCCCAAAGGAAAGGGCCCTCACACCCACAAGGAACAGAACCTAAGCAAAAAGATGTTTAGGAAGAGTGAACATGAGGCCTTGAAAGCTCAGAATTGTGAAGAAAATAAGCCACAAACCTCAACAGGGTACACACACAAAGCCCTGAAACCCCAAAAGCAGACAGTTGTTCCCACAAGGAGGAAACTGAGATACTTGCAAGGAAATAGAGAACACCGAAAAGATAACCACACCAAGAATGGCAGGGAATCCCAGCACATTGCAAGAGAAGATAAATCAGTGTCGACCTTCGGCACGAACGGTGGCCTGGATGCCGGTCTGCATGTGAGCCAATGCCACCTCAGAAGATAACTCAATTTTCTTTTTTTTAATTAAACAGTTGCTCATCATACATTTCAAAACAGAATGGTTTTAATCAACAATTGCACTTTGTTCACTTTTGCATCAAATACACTGTATGGACAACAGGTCAGAGACAGATAACCTAGAGTGCTTTTACATCTATCTGATAATGCAGGGTAGACTCAACATCCTTCTAGACAACCATGTAGCATACCAGGTGTCAACCATGTGTTCACAATATCAATGCCCGGGAATTCTCGCCAGGCTCCCCACACCATTTTACACTTTTTAGGGCACCCTCTGCTTTTGTATATGCCTTCTTCCACCCTAAGACACCAGTCAAGGTCCGTCTACCATTCATCAACCTTTTAGGTGAGACTCGCACCCCCACTTCTAGCAATATATCGTTTTGCCACTACTGCTGCCAGCGTAACCAAATTCCCGCACAGCAAGGCAACTTTCTTTCCCCTATATTGCTAGTAGGAGCCATTTGGCATTGAGTGGTACCCACTGAGACACTACCTAGGATATCACCCTCGTCACTCCCTTCCAGAAATCTTGGATCACCGGGCATTTCCACAGGGTATGGAAAAAGAGCCTTTTTGGGTACAGCCCCTAATGCACGGTGACATGCTGGCCTTCCCGATCTCATGTAGGGTGCTGTGCGAGTAATACACCCGGACGAGTAATTTAAGCTGGATTAATCTAAATCGGGCATGAATAGCAACTTCCCTTGAGCCCTGAAGAGCCTCAGCCCAGTCGTAATCATCAAGTTCGCCCAGCTCCTCCGTCCAGGCATTTTGCAGGTTTCCCAGCAGGTCAGGGGAATTATTCATCAATTTACGACAAATTGTGGAAACCCCTTTGTCCAGTATAGGCTCAGTGAGCAGGTGATCCTCCAGGGGAGAGGCTTCTGGAAGGTCCACCCCCTCCTGAATATGGACCCGCTATGCATTAAACAGCTGTAAATAGTGAAAATATTTGGCATCCACTAATTCATACTCCTGGCAGAGAATCTCAAAGCACAAAGGATTTCTCCCTCCATATGTCGCCTAGGTGTTCTATCCCTATTGTCGCCCAGCGGTTAACACCTGTGAGGCAGGCCACCTCACAGAGTGAGTCACTTTGCCGAAGTTGGGTCAATGCTGTGAGTCTGCCCCTCCAGCCCAAATAGTTACTCGCCTTCCCCCCAGGCCTTGGCTACCAGCCCAGTGTGGGTCGGCTAGGTCTTTTCTGGCTTTATGCAATAGAGGACCAGTTCTTGATTGCTGTTCCTAATGGCGTTCCTATCAACCCTAGAGGTCGGATCCCCTCTATCTGAAAATGTCCATTACGTCAACCCTTGCTGAAGTTTGCCACGGGCAATGCATTGTGCTCCCCCGTTCTGGAGGAGAAAACTGAATTTAGGGTCTATTTGGCTAAAGTACTCCACCGGAACTGGATATAGTGTATTTTGGAGCGTGCACAGGCGCCGTGGAAGTGTCATCATTTTATAAAGTGCTGCTCTGTCTGTTAGGGTCAGTGATAAGGTACGCCAATGTGCCACATTGGCTCCGAGACTCTCCAACTAGGGGATTCGGTTTCTCAGTTTAAAAAGTCGTTGATCACGGGTCACATAGATGCCCAAGTATCGAAAGCCATCGGTCACCACCAGTGATGTGCCCCAAGGTGGCAGGGCCACCGACAAGGGAAAAGTGACTGATTTGGTCCTATTGATTCGGTATCCGGAGTAGCTACCAATGAGATCTAAAATATCTAAAATTCTAGCGGTGGGAAAATACGATCGTGACGTATAACAAGATGTCATCAGCAAAAAGGGAGAGATGTTCCTCCCAGATTAAAGGGTCCAGGTGGAACCAAGACGCCAGGGGTTCAACTGTCAAGGAGAAAATCAAGGGCGAGAGAGCGCAGCCCTGGCAAGTGCCCTTCCACAGTGTGAGGCTACGGGACATGACGCCATTTACTCACACCCTGGACATTGGGGCCTGTTGGAGCAGTTTTATCAATGCACAAACCTTAGGACCAAAACTCATTCTGGATAGAGCAACAAAAATGTACGGTCATTCAATACTATCAAATGCTATTTTGGCATCTAAAGCCATCAATACTGATTGTGCCGCTATAGGGAGTCCAGTCATATATAACACACCATAAAGACCTATCAAGCGGAAGTAATCCTGTGGAGCATGAAGCAGGACTGGTCAACATGTATTAGGGCTATAATGAACGTGCTGTGTCGCGTTGCAAATGCCTTTGCCAAAACCTTCACCTCTACGTTGAATAAGATATAGGTCTAGAGGAGCTGCAGTATTCTTGAGGCTTACCTAGTTTGTGTATAACCATTATGGTGACTGTACGCTGGTCCTCCTGGTGGTAACCAGCCGTTTGCGCCACCTGAAACGTCTCCAGCATAGGTTTTACAATTATGTCCGTCAGCCCCTTAAATAGCTAAATGGGCAGGCCGTTAGAACCAGCGGCCTTACCCGGTTGCAAGTCTCAGAAGGCATTAGCTAGTTAGTCTTCAGATAAGTCTGCCTCCAACGTCTCCATGGCCTCGTCCTTAAGAGACTGTGGGGGAGGTCTCGAAGGAGCTCCTCACAATCTGCACCCCTCCTGAGCCCGCGGAGTGTACAGGTCTTCATAATAGGAGGCAAAGCCATCTGCAATTGTAGTGCTAGTGGTCTGAAGGATTCCCTCTATTCAGGACGCCTACCACCCAGGTGCGATCTCTATGCCTCTTTTCGAGCCAGGCCAAGAGTTTGTTTGCCTGATCACCTGCATTATATAGGTGTAAGAACGTGGCTCTGTATATACTGCACCAAGGTAAGGTACAGTGTGTACAGAGTCCAACAGTCCCCAGAGGTTTGGCAGAGGTTAAAGTTAGATATAAAATTACTCTCTAAAGTGGTAGCTTGGTCGAGCAGTAAGGCAGTATCAGAGGACAGTGTAAAGCATTTGTTGTACACAGTCAGCAAGTGGTCTCACACACTCAAGAACTGAACTCTAGGCCAATGGTTTTGTATATAAAAATATATAGTTGTCTTATTTTAGAACCACGAGTAGGTATCAAAATACTTTCTCAGAATGAGATGCTCTAGTTGAACACTTTCAATAAGCAATAGACTTAAATGCAATAGTTACAGTTGTTGCAATAGGCAACACAAGTTTAACACAATTATTACATTGAGCTCAATGGGAATCTTTAAGTAAATGCAATATCAATTACTTTGCATAGGTTTTTCTTACTAGGGCTGGATCTTGGATTCAGCCCTGGTGCATCTCCTGTAAACAGTTGAAAGAAATTGTTTCTGTTACACAGGCGATTTTTAAGGAATATTTGTACGTTTCAAAAATCGACACTTAGAAGAATTTCTGGCAAAAACCAGGCAATGTTATCCTATGGCGGAAAGTTTGGTTATCGGAAAATCGCAGTTGTAATTACTTCTCAGGGTCAGTGCTGGGCACCAAGATCCAGCACTGGGATCTCTCCTGGTAACAGGTGAGTAATTTCGTTTTCGTTGAGCGGGTGATTCTTAGTGAATATTTCAACGTTTCAAAACTCGACACTTAAAAGAATTTCCAAGTGAAAACCAGTCAATGTTACCCTATGGAGAAAATGTGAATTATCGGCTTTCAGGCAAGTACTCGACTGGCAGAGTTAAGGGTCTGGGGTTAGACTCGGGGGTCTCCCAGGGTCAGGTAGGTGCAGTTGTTACACCCTCAGCGGTACAGGGGCAGCCGGGTGCAGAGAGAGTAGGCCCAATATTAGCTTATGGCGGGCACGGGGCCTTTGGTTGATGACTGCTAGCAGGCAGGCCACGCTGCTGTGGGAGCTGGGCTCCTGGTCACTTACACAGGGCAAGTGGGGAAGTAGAATAGTACAGATGCTGCACCTCCATGGGCACTCTGGCGGCTCGGTGCAGGGTGCTTTTGAGCCATCGGGCGCTCAATGGATTTCAGTGGGAAAGCTGCATGACGAACAAAGGCTGCAAGCTCGGGGACGGAGATTCTTCAGGTGCGACCACCACTTCGAGAGTTAAGTTGGGAAGCTGTAGGTTAGGTAGGCACACAGGAGTTGGGCACAGGGGGCCGCAGGGCACCGGGGTGTCTTATGGTGTCGGGAAATCTTCCCCTCTGCTAGTCGCGGTTGGAGGGGTCCCTTGTATTGAGGCTGCAGGCGTCGTCAGGAGCGTCGAGGAGGGTCCTTGGGTGCTGGATTCTTGGTCACAGTCGCCAGGGAAACGTCCTCATGGTCTTTGTTCACTCAGGCACAGGCCGGGCTCGGCGGGTGCAGTGTGCTGGATTTGCGGTTCCTGGCTGGCACCAGAGGTTGTTGCGGTTTGAGCAGAACCACTGCTCGTGGGAGTCCCAGTCTTTCTATGAGCAAGGCAGTCAGGTCCTCCGGGGTTTTCGAGGATGCTGAACACAGGAGACACCGGGATTTAGCAGAAGCAGGTTAGAGTGTCGACAGGCCTGTAGGGCTGGGGCCAAGTCAGTTGGTGTTGTCCTCTTGTTAGCAGCTGCACGGCAGGTCTTCTTTCTTCTTCTTGTTCTTCGTTCAGAATCGGGTTCTGAGGAAGGAAGGCTCAGGGTGCCCCTAAATACTAACTTTAGGGGCGTTACAGGTAGGGGAAGGTCAGGGACCAATGGGGCCCTTTCCTCGGGTGAGTACACCCCCTATCCTGCCACTCTCCAGTGGGATGGGGGCAGGAGCCTAGTCCTGATTGGGTAGGGCTCCCCATCCTCAAGATGGTGAGAGCCCGGAGTTGTGCTTCACCTCGCCTCCCCCACCTGAGGGGTGGGGTTGGCAGAGGCTGGCACACCCCCTTTCCTCACTTGGGTTTTCACGCCAGTCTTCCTGCCAGAGTGGTCACCAGAACTGGTGGGGACCAGTTGCTGAGTACAGCAAGTGGTCTGGGGAGGATCACCAAGGCGGCATGCCTTTGAAGCTTCCTCTGCCCATCCTGGGGGAGGAGGCTTGGCACCTCGCCCCAGGATGTGCATTGTTGCAGGCCCACAAGAGCAGATGGCTCTCTACCCAGGGGGCCAGCAACCTGTCTGCTGGGTGGCAGCCTAGGCAGCTTCTCAGTCAGGACACGGGTTGTGGGTTAGTTTCAGGGGGCAACTCTAAGTTGCCCTCTGTCATGCATTTTACATTAAATCTCACACTGGCATCAGTGTGGGTTTAATGTGCTGAGAAGTTTGATACCAAACTTCTCAGTCTTCAGTGTAGCCATTATGGTGCTGTGGAGTTCTAATGACAACCTCCCAGCACCATATACTCTTAATGGCAGCACTGCACTTACAGTGCCCAGGAATGGACCTGGGTACTGTAGGTGTACAGGGCTCATGCACCTGTACCCACACCACTGGCATTATACACCCAGCTAGAGGGGTGACTGAGGTATGCCAGGGCAGTGTGTTTGTGGGCATGGCACACAAGGATGTGTGCCATGTCGACTCTCTGTTTGATTCTGCACCAAGACACTCAGCCTGCAAAGGCAGTGTGTGGGTGTCAGGGTACAGGGCCTCTAAGGGTGGCACAATAAGTGCTGCAGCCCTTAGGGGCCTTCTCTGGTCACAGTGCCCTGGGTACTTAGGGTACCATTTATCAGTGGCTGACCTGTGGCCAGAAATGCCAATTGGGTTTTGGTTTCAATACAGTTTTAGGGAAAGAACACAGGCCCTGCCCTGGGCACCTGATTGGCAGGAGCCCAGGGCACACTCAGTCAAAGTACATCAGCAATTCAGCAAAAAGTGGGGGCATACCATGCAAGAAAGATGGCACTCTCACAATAGGCGACATTGCGTTGCCAATGCGTGGGTCAGAACCGCATTTTTGGCCAGGGCCCACACGTCTTGCTGGCGCAGGAGTAACCAATGATGTAAATCGCCCCCCCCATGTCTTTCCCTATGGCCTCACATTCTGCTCTGGCTTCCTTCTTTCCACCAATTAATGCCTGTGCCTGACCCTGTATAACCACCTTAAAGCCCTCGCAAAAGGTGCAGGCAAAGTACACAGACCCCCGAATTTCTTGAAAATACAATTTTGGCACTGTACTCAACTTCTCTGTGATCTCGCATTCTCGCAGGAACCACGGGTCAAGTATAGAGAACATGGAAGTGTCGTAAGTCAGTCATCTAACTCAAACCCCCACCGGGAAATGATCCGAAATCCCACGTGCATAGTGAGTATAAGGGGCCAACCTCTCAGATGCCAGAGAGGGCCATGTAGCCACCCTGATCACCCCACCACATGTGGATTAGGGTAAATACCAGTGTAGGCTTCACCATTATAACAACCGCCCTCAAATCTGATGTATACCCGGCATGTGCCAGTAACCTGTGGCCAAAACGGTCCAGGGACTTATAATAATTTCTTTGAAGATGTGTTTCCTGCAGGAGAATGAGGTCAGGGGGATGTTGCTTCAAATATTGAAATACTAGGGTGCATTTGATCTTGTTCCCCAGTCCATTAACATTCCACATCCATGAGTGAAGTTCTCTGCATTTCGATCCCGCCATTAGCCTAAGTATGTAGTGTATTTGTGTTCAAGTGTAGGATGTACTATAGTATTCACCCTTACCTTACACCCCATTCCCTTAAAACAGAACTAGACAAAACCGCTTTCCAAACCACCCCCCCCCCCCAAAAAACCATGCATATTGAGTTCTAAACTCCCCAAATTGCAGTGTTCCTGTCGCTGCAACATTTAATATAACCGTGAGGGAGCCCTGGGGCTGCCAATGTCCCTTTGAACTTTCAACGTAAATAATTATTCTTTGAATCAAATATTGCCTTCATCATCCAGGCGCCAGGACCAGCCATGAGACAGGACCATTCAGGGCCCGCCACCCCTGCCCAACCCTGGAAACCCAGATAGTATTACCAGTGTCACAGGTCAGTGTCCAACGCAAGTCATTTTCCTGAGGACAGATTGCGAGATCCCGGGCTGTTGGGCTCACCCGACCGTCCCTGAATCTGTCATTTGGGTTCTGGGGATGGAGGGTCCCAGCAGTTGTGGCCCCCTTCTCCGTTACACTGTGTTCCAGCCCTCCAGCCATTCCTAGGCTTCCTCGGGAGTCATAGAATGAAATGTCTTTCCATCTGCGACGAGTTTGGTCGGCTAGAGCATCATATATTTGATGTTACATTCCCGGAGAGCTTTCTTGACTGACTCAAAGCTTCGGCGTGATCGTTGCACCTGAAGGGACAAGTCTGGAAAAAACGAATTACCGAATTATCAAAATATGGGTCCACGCTGCCTGGGTCATCGTATCTCTATAATTAAATACTCTGGCTCTGATGGTGCGTGGGGAGGGGGGCTCCCGGCCGAGGTGGTGGGCCCAGCACCCTGTGGGCCCTCTCTATCATAAAGTAGTTGGATAGTCTTTTGGGGCAGGGAGTCTTGAGGATGAGATCTTCCATAAGGAGATCTGTACATACAGCCTCTGCACCCTGGGGAACCTCCAACACACTGATATTATTGCGCCTGGCTCGGTCCAGCTGGACCTCAAGGCGGGCCGTAATAGTGACATTATGCTTGGTGAGCGCGGTCACTTGTTCTTCTAGGAGTTTGGATTTGAAGATTAAGCCCTTTATTTGTGACTTTGCATTGGAGACCTTCTCTGCAATGTTGTGGACATCTGCGGGCAACATGTTGACATCTGTTTTGACCACAATCACTCTGGGTTTAAGTGTGCCTTGCAGTCCGTGAATGGCAGCCATAATTTCTTTTAGGGAGGGCTACTGGGCCGGGTCCGCCCCCCAGTCTGCATCTACAGTTGCCGCACCCCCATGCTCCCAGACGCGGCTTTGTTGAAGGTGCATTTGTCAATCTGGTTTGTTTGTGATATCTAGGGGCCTTTGTTCTCACCATGTCCCCAAGGGCCCTGGCTGCCTGCTGTACCAATCAGGGGTGGAGGGGGAGATGGCAATGGTCTCACCCACAAAAGTCACAGGCCTCTGGCCAGATATACCATGCAATGTTCAAAGGACAAGCCCAACAATTCTCACCGGCCCAGCAGATGTCCCTCCAGCAAAGGACAGGGGGTACAGTTGCAGGATATGGCCGAGGAGGATCCCCCCTTACCTCCATGACGGCAGCACAGCATCCCCCTCATGCAGGTTTCCTCAAGCCACACCGTCACTGCCTCTTCAGACTCTTTCAGGGCCCCTCCTGGGGACCAAGGCCGCCGTACCAATCTCTGCTCCCTCAGAGGCCCCAGGTGCGAGTCGACACAATTTAGACAGGCCTCCCAACGAGGTGGCCCATAGCACACTTCAGACCGGAAGCGGCGGGGAGAAGCGTCACTCTGATCTCTCCACCCAGCTCCACCACACACATCCCACAGCCCAGCTGGGCATCAGGTCCACTGCTCTTCCTCCAGCCGGGAACCAGGGCACCACTCCACTGCCGCCCTGAGTCGGACCGACGGTCCTCCCACGTGGCGCCAGTCCAATCTGCCTACAGGCTCACTCCTCTGCCGCTCCTGGCCTGTGCCCCCACTGCCTCGCCGGCTTACACTCGGCGGTCACCACGCCAGACGAAAGAATAGGCAGTGCCGCTCCCTCGAGTCAGTCCACCTTAGAGGGCCACCGTGATGCGAAGGGCCTGCACCGCCGCAGACCTTCAGCCATTCGTCCGTCTCGCCAGCTCCCCTGCACACAGGGGAGCTTCTGGTTTCAGCCTGGGCAGCTCCGACCACATTATTTAGTCCAGAACCCATCGGATGGTGACTGATATAGAGAGATTATTCACTAGTGGCTATTGGAGCCCGTTCAGTGTGCAGAAATTTGACCATAAGCCAGCCACACCTCCTAGATAACTATTTTCAAAATCCATGCCTCTCACTTTTACCCTCAGATGGAGCCTGAGGACAGATTGAGATGGAAGGGTCAGACACGGTTGATGAGGTGAGCAACATGAAGCACTCACTCCAGTCCAGTGTCGTATGAGCATGATGGGACAGCCACACTTCTGGAATGACCAGAACTCTCTCCCTCTACATCCTGGAGCCTGCAAATCAAGAGAAGGGAAAGAAAACACACGGAAACAGGGAGGGCCAAGGAAATGAGCATGCATCAACCACCCTCCCTCCCAAATTCTGGGGATCTGCACTAAAGTAGTGGAAATTAGCAGTTGGTTGAATCAGCGAAAGATTCCACCTCCAGGGATCCAAAGCGGAGGCAAATCTCTAGGTGCAGATGAAGGAATCTGTGCAGTAGGGTGACTGCCCTCACACTGTCCACCCACTAACATACCTGTAAGCTTATTTCGGCCCAACATAAGAGGCACTGTGCCAATTCTGCATGCTCCTGTACCTCACGCTCCTTGGTCAGTTATTGAGATCATGATCACTATCTTGTCATTCAGCACCAGAACCAAGTGAACCACCACCGAGTTGAAAAAGCCAAAAGAACATTGAACGTGAGGCAACGGTTAGCTAAGACCTGGAGGCCTTCACTGAAGACCAGCTGCCTTGAATTGAGGCAGCCTTGAAGGTCCCGCCCGACCAGTCACACAAGTTACTTACTTGTGTAACGATATATCTGTAAGAGACATTAGTTAGTGATAGAATCCTTACCTTAGAATATCCCCAGGCGTCAGAATGGATCCGGAAAGTTTTCGTCAGCATTACCCCTGCGCGTCGGTAGGCGTCCTCGTACGGCTTCGCGTACGTCGCTGGCGTCGTAGCCGCAGAGATGATGTCGTCGGAGCTACTTAAACGCGCCTGTGTGCGCTGACGTCAGTTCTGTCCACAACTTTTCCACGCCAGGAGTGCAGAGCAATGCTAGACAGACTACTGGTGCAATAGAACTAGGGCCCTGAAAGGGATGACCTGAACCCTAGTGAACAGTTCGCAGAACGGGGAGGATGGGCGGGCGATAAGGAATCTATCACTGTCTCTTACAGATATATCGTTACACAAGTAACATGTGCATCTGAAAGAGACACGTTAGAGATAGATTCCTTACCTTTTTTTTTTGGGAACATTTTTATTGATGAACAAAACAGATTTGCTGACATCAGACATTAGTAACAATCTCACATTGTACAATTGACAAGGCAATATTACACTGAATATTGAAAACAAGGTTGCAATGCGCACCCATGTTTGTGGCATCAATGTAGCACATATCAAGTCCATGCCGATTCCTTACCTTAGAATACATACCCAAGCAATGCCAACCCCGGTGGTGGGTCTACGAAGTGAAATTACACCAGAAAGTCACGGAGAACCGAACGGCCAAAGAAGCTGTCTCTCCGGACCGGACTGTCAAGGCAATAGTGCTTAGTGAAAGTATGCAACGAGGCCCAAGTGGCTGCCTGACAGATGTCTTGCAGGGGAACACCATGTCCCAATGCTGTAGTAGCTGCTCTCACCCTGGTAGAATGGGCACGCAGCCCAACCGGAGGTTCCTTTTTAGCCAGAGAGTAAAAGGCTTTAATGCACAAGACAACCCATCGGGAGATAATTCGCTTGTGCACAGCCTGGCCTTTCTTGGCGCCCACGTAGCCAACAAAGAGTTTGTCATCCACCCGGAACGGTTGTGTGCGGTTGAGATAGAACGAAAGCGCACATTTTGGGTCCAGACGGTGGAGCCTCTTCTCTTCTCTTGAAGGGTGCAGAGGCGGAAAGAAAGTGGGCAAAGTGACAGTTTGCCCGAGATGAAAGGCAGAGACTACTTTTAGTAGAAAGGGGGGACGCGGTCGAAGCATAACCTTGTCCGGATGAATCGCCAGGAAAGGAGGTTTACAGGAAAGATTCTGGAGCTCACTCACCCGCCGGGCGGAGGTGATGGCCACCAGGAAGACAGTTTTCAAAGTTAATAACCGCAAAGGACAGTTATGAAGAGGTTCAAAGGGAGCACACATCAAGTATGTAAGAACCAGGTTCAAGTCCCACTGAGGCATGACAAACGGAATAGGAGGGAAAAGGTGAGTAATGCCTTTGAGAAATCTATTGACAACTGTAGACTTAAATAAGGAATATGCTACTTACCAGTATGCATCTGTTCTTGGCATGTAGAGCTGCAGAGCCACACACTAAGGATAAGATCGCCATCTGGTGTTGGGCTTGGATGATTGCAGGTTGTTGTTGTCTTCGGAAGAAGTCTTTGGTCACGAGATTGGTGACTCCTCCCCTAGACAACAGTGCGCATGGGCATACACTCCATCCTCAGATTGTTTTTCGCCATGATGGGAAATGATGGAGTGTATAAGAAGTAAAGAGAAAGGATGTCCATGTGTAGTGTCTAAGTAAGACAATGCTGGAACGGATACAGGTCCCGTGGAGGCGGGTGGGCGTGTGCGGCTCTGCAGCTCAACATGCCAAGAACAGATGCATACTGGTAAGTAGCATATTCCGTTCGAGGCATATGAGCTGCAGATCACACACTAAGGATAGACTATATAGCAGTGTCTCCCCTAGCGGTGGTCACCTGTATCAGTTGCATCAGTTTGGAATAGAGTTTTTAGGACAGCTTGGCCTACTGAAGCTTGTTGTTTGGATTGCACATCAACAGAGTAATGCTTGGTGAAGGTGTGTGTAGTAGACCATGTGGCTGCTTTGCAAATGTCTAAGGGGATGTTCCCTAAGAATGCCATAGAAACCCCTATTTTACACGTGGAGTGCGCCCTAGGGGGAATGGTAAGAGTACGTTTAGCTTTTCGGTAACATATTTGGATACATTTGACTATCCATCTGGCGATACCCGATTTGGAAATAGGGTTGCCTTTATGTGGTGGAGCGAAAGCAACAAACAGTTGCTTGGTTTTCCGAAAAGGTTTGGTTCTGTCGATGTAATACAGCAAGGTTCTCTTAACATCTAAGGTATGAAGTGCGCTCTCAGCTACTGAGTCTGGATTAGGGAAGAAGACTGGCAGATGGAAAGGGGAAATGACTTTAGGGAGGAATTTTGCATTCGTCCTAAGAACCACTTTGTTCCGATGTAGTTGTAGGAAGGGTTCTTCGAGAGTTAAGGCTTGTATTTCACTCACTCTTCGCAGTGATGTGATTGCGATGAGGAAAGCCACTTTCCATGTTAGGAACTGCAGTTCGCATTTGTGCATTGGTTCAAATGGGGGACCCATGAGCCTTGTTAGAACAATATTAAGGTTCCACACCGGGGAAGGTGGTAACCTTGGAGGAATAATTCTTTTAAGACCCTCCATAAATGCTTTAATGGCTGGTATCTTAAAGAGGGACAGGTGTTGTCTATTTTACAAATAGGCTGCTAATGCCGCTAGATGTAGACGTATAGAGGAATACGCTAAATTGCAACTTTGCAAGTGTAATAAATAGCAAATGATGTTTTAGATGGAAGCATCCAGTGGTTGTATGTAATTGTTAGCGCAGTAAATGGCAAATCGTTTCCATTTTGCAGCATAGCATGCCCTAGTAGTAGGTCTCCTGGCTTCTTTAATGATATTCATACAGTCTGGAGGAAGGTTGAGGTACCCGAACTCTAAGACTTCAGGAGCCAGATTGCCAAGTTCAGTGTTTGAGGATCTGGGTGTCTGATTTCTCCATGGTTCTGGGTTAAAAGATCCGGGGAGAGATGCAGTTTTTGATGTGGAACTAGCGATAGTTCCAAAAGTGTGGTGAACCAGGGTTGACGTGCCCAAGTGGGAGCCACTAGGATGAGTGTCAGCGACTGTTGTTTCAGTTTGCGTACCACAATTGGAATGAGTGGGATAGGCGGAAAAGCGTACGCAAATCTGCCTGACCAGTTCATCCATATTGCATTGCCCTTTGACCGTGGGTGTGGGAACCTGGCGGCGAAGGTTGGGCATTTTGCGTTTTCTTGTGTGGCGAACAAGTCTATGTCTGGTTGTCCCCACTTTTGGAAGAATGGGAGTAAGACTTTGGGGTGTAGTTCCCATTCGTGTAGCTGCTGTGTGTGGCGACTTAAGAGGTCAGCCACCTGGTTCTGAACCCCTGGGAGGTGTTCTGCTAGCAGGTAGATGTTTTGGGGAATTGCCCATCTCCAAATTTGTTGCGCCAGTTGGGAGAGTTGTAGAGAATGTGTCCCTCCTTGTTTCTGTATGTAATACATTGTGGTCATGTTGTCCGTGCGATGAGGACAGTCTTGTTTTGTAGATGCACTTGGAAGGATTTCAGTGCTAGGAACACCGCTAGAAGTTCTAGGTGATTGATGTGGAGCTGTTTTTGTTGAGTGGTCCACTTTCCCTGAGTGGTGTGTTGAAGGAGGTGGGCTCCCCACCCCGTGAGAGATGCATCGGTGGTCAGCACAACTTGTGGAAGAGGCTCTAAGAACGGCCGCCCTTTGGACAGGTTGATGGTGTTCCACCACTTCAGCGAGCGAAGTGAGCGGCTGTCCACCCACACCAGATCGGTAAGTTGTCCGTGGGCCTGGTTCCACTGTTGTGCTAGACATTCCTGTAAGGGACGCATTTGAAGGCGTGCGTAGGGTACTATGGAGATGCAGGACGCCATCATGCCTAAGAGTTGCATGAACACTCTTGCGGGGAGAAAGTGTTGTGTTTGAAATTTCTTGATGAGACTTTGTATGTTGGATATCCTGGCTGTGCTGGGATAAACTACGGCTTTGGATGTGTCTATGGTGGCTCCCAGGTATTGTTGTACTTGGGAGGGTTGTAGTTGAGATTTGGGATAGTTGATGGTAAATCCCAAGTTGTGTAGGGTTTGAATAGTGCGGTGAGTGTGGAGAACGCATTTGTCTAGAGTATTGGCTTTTATGAGCCAATCGTCCAGATAGGGGAAGCCATGGATTTCTTGTCTCCTGAGATATGCTGCCACAACTGCCAAGCATTTGGTGAATACCCTGGGTGCAGTTGTTACTCCGAATGGGAGAACTGTAAACTGATAGTGCTGACCATCTACCACGAATCGTAGATACTTCCTGTGAGCGGGATGCATAGGGATGTGAAAATATGCGTCCTTGAGGTCTAATGTGGCAAGGAAGTCTCCTTGTTGAAGTAATGGAAGGACCTGTTGGAGAGTGATCATGTGGAAATGATCCGATTGTATGTACTGGTTTAGTAGTCTGAGGTTCAGTATGGGTCTTAAGGTTTTGTCCTTTTTGGGAATGAGGAAGTATAGGGAATATACTCCTGTGCCCTGATGTTGTAGTGGAACAGGTTCTATTGCGTGTTTTTGAAGCAAAGACTGTATTTCTTGTTTGAGGAGCGTGAGGTGGTGAGACATCATGGGACGGTGCCTGGGTGGTATGTTTGGGGGTGGGTTTATGAGTTCGAGGCAGTAGCCAGATTGGATAATTTGTCTTACCCACCTGTCTGTTGTGATGGTATTCCAGACAGGTAGGAACTGTTGAAGTCTTCCCCCGACCGGAGTGGAATGGTCTGGGGGGGGAGTGGTGGCAAGTCACTGTTTGGTGGCTGTAGAGGTGCGGGTGTTGGTGTTGCCCCATCCTCGGCCTTTAGTATTGTTTCCCCGATAACCTCCTCTAAAATATCCTCTGTTAGGGGATGTTTGACCTGATGCTTTGAAGGTGGAAGAGTTGTCTGTTCCCACATTTTTGGAAGCTCCTCTATAAAAGGAGCGACAAAAGGAGCCTCTGGGTTGAGTAGACTGCAATGCTCCCATAGATTTGGCAGTCTCATTATCTTTCTTCATTTTTTCTAGGGCAGTGTCTACTGCAGGCCCGAATAGTTGCTCCTGATTAAAGGGTTGAGCAAGAATGGTGGTTTGGACTTCCGGCTTGAAGCCGGAAATGCGCAGCCATGCGTGGCGTCTAAGCAATACGCTTGTGTTGACTGCCCTAGAGGCGGTGTCCGCTGCGTCTAATGCACATTTAATGGAGGCATTGGATATTAGTTTGCCCTCTTGGATGAGGTCAGTGGCCTGTGTTTTGTATGGTTCAGGCAGGTGTTGCAAGAGATCCTCGAGTTGATCATAATGGGCTCAATCATAACGAGCCAATAGGGCTTGTGTATTTGCAATACGCCAGTGGTTAGCTGCTTGTGCTGCAACCCTTTTGCCGGAAGCCTCCAGGAGTTTAGACTCTTTGTCTGGGGGCGGCGTGTCTCCGGTTGTTTGGGAGTCCGCCCGCTTTCTGGCATTTGATACGACTAGTGAGTCTAGGGGGAGTTGCGCTTTGATGTACGCAGGATCTTGTGGCGCCGGTCGATATTTTTTTTCTATTCTGGGGTTGAGAACCCGGGTCTTTAAAAACCTCATTGGCATGCTTTATCACTCCCTTAATCATGGGTAGAATGTGAACTGTTTTCTGCGACTGCTCAAAAGTGTCGAGAAGAAAATCCTCCTCAGGAGTGTCGGTGTGCATGGTGACGCCATGAAACGATGCTGCTCTGTTTATAAGCTGACCGAACCCTAAATGGTCATCAGGAGGAGAGGGTTTTGAGGGGTATGGAGTGGGGTCAGGTATATCAGGCATAGGGTAAGTCCAGTCATCTACTGGTGCTGTGTCCGGGAGTGTAAAGGGATCAGTAGGATCAGTGGGATAAGTAAAGAAATCTGGGTCTCCCCCTCCCCCTAAATCATCATCATCCTGTGGAAGTGGTGTGTGAGAAGGAGATGGTAGAGGTGAAGGGGGTGGGGGGGATGGAATAGGAGGTAATGTAGGAGAGGAAGGATGTATGGGTGAAGTGGCACAGTCCTTCTTTGGAGGTGCTGGAGGAGGTGTTGTGTCCAGCTTCCTTTTCTTGTAGGGCACCGCTGTGACATGTCCAGTTTTCGGATTTATGTAAATCCGTTTTTGCTTTGGATCAGGCCGAAAGAGTTCCTCACTGTCCGAAGGCGGCTTTGGCGCCGACTTTGTTTCTGATTTTGATTTTTGTTCTTTATGGACTTGTTT
Organism: Triturus cristatus; assembly: GCF_964204655.1. Taxonomy (NCBI): domain Eukaryota; kingdom Metazoa; phylum Chordata; class Amphibia; order Caudata; family Salamandridae; genus Triturus; species Triturus cristatus. The sequence goes on from NC_140594.1 coordinate 889,370,502, forward strand.
TGGCACCGAGGATGTTTTTGGTGCCGAAGAACTTTTCGGTTCCGGTGGATTTTTCGATGCAGAGTGACGTTTCGGGGCCGATGGAGATTTCGGTCTCGGAGCCTGCTTCGGTGCCGAAGGTATTATAGGCACAATGACATGAGGTTTGCTCGAGCCCGAGCCCCCTGCAGGCTTACTTTGCTTCGGAGCCGGGCCCGAGGGCGGGGCTTCTGAAGATGTTTTTGGATCGCGACTGGGCCCAGCTGGCAGAGTCTTGACCAATGTCTTTTTGGGTGGTGTTGGGGTAGGGGGGCTGGTACTCACAGGCTGCCCCGGATCAGAATCGTCGGCCTCGGACAAGATCTGGAGATCTTCGGAGTCGTTGTCAGGGACATCCTGTGCAAAGATGTCTTCTGGTTCCTGAACCGGCTTGGCCATGATATGGCGTCGAGCTCTTCAGTCCCGGATAGTTTTCTTGGAACGGAATGCGGCGCAGGCTGGACAGCTGGATTCGTTGTGGTCTGGTGAAAGGCACAAATTACAGACCTCGTGGTGATCGCTATGAGGAAACTTTGTTGGGGGCATTTTTTTAAAAGGTGTCCTTTCCATCAGCCGCGTCCGGAGTCGGTCCGATATGGAGTTCGACGTCGAGTTTCAAATTTTGAGAGTTGTAGTGATTGCTTATAAGTTTTCTGCTGGAGCGGAAAAAAGTTCATCCGAACCCAATGGCGGAAAGAAACAATCTGAGGATGGAGTGGATGCCCATGCGCACTGTTGTCCAGGGGAGGAGTCACCAATCTCGTGACCAAAGACTTCTTCCGAAGACAACAACAACCTGCAATCATCCGAGCCCAACACCAGATGGCGATCTTATCCTTAGTGTGTGATCTGCAGCTCATATGCCTCGAACATAAATAAACCCAGTAGTTGTATAGCGCACGAATCACCCCCGAAGGGGACTCTCGGCGCTGGGGGCCGTCGGGAAGTTTAAGTGAGCTATTGCCCAGAGTCGCATGGTGCTGGGCAGACCCCTGCCACAGGAGCCAGTGATCGAACCGTGATCCCCAGCGTCCGTCACCCTGGCCGTGACGCCACACCTCTCCTCTCCAGAGAGGGCTGATCAGGCAGCCTAAGAAAGGCTGAAAGAGCAGAAAGGTGGCTCTTGATAGTGCCCAGAGCAGAGCCCTGCTGGGCCAAAGAGAAGGAACAATAGGACCTCAGAAAGAGGGGCAGAAAGTGGATCTCCAGCTTTCACTGTGCACCATGCCACAAATTTTTTCCACCGGTAGGCGTATACCGTTTTAGAAGAGGGACGCCTGGCTGCCAGAATCACATTACAGACTTCAGGAGGCAAGTCAAATGGAATCAGCTGTCGCCGCTCAATCTCCACGCAAGGAGGTGGAGGGTGGACAGGTTCGGGTGGAGGACCGTCCCCTGTTGCTGTGACAGATCCTCCCGAAGAGGCAGTCAGATCGTGCGATCCACGCTCATACTGAGTAGCTCGGGATACCAAACTCTTCGACCCCAGTCCGGTGCCGCAAGAATGACTTGGGCCCGGTCACGTCTGATCTTCAGCACTCTGAGCAGAAGTGGTATAGGCGGAAAGGCGTACAATAGACCGCAACTCCACTCGCGAAGAAAAGCGTCTCTGAGCGAGTGCCGCCTTGGAAACTCCAATGTGCAGAACTGCTGACATTGTGCGTTCTCTTCGGTGGCGAATAGATCTAACCAAGGTTCTCCCCACTACTGAAAGAGACCTTGTGCCACCTCTGAGTGAAGACGCCATTCATGATCCAACATGCACCTGCCGCTGAGTTTGTCCGCCCTGGCGTTCAGTGTACCTGCCAGGTGTTGAACCACTAAGGAAATGCCTTGACGTTCCAGCCACGTCCAGAGACGTAAAGCCTCCTGACATAGGGTCCACGACCACATGGCGGTGGTGTTGTCTGTGAAAACATACACTACTCTCCCTTTAACAGAGGGAAGGAATGCTTTCAGTGCAAGTAGGATCGCCCTGAGCTCCAAAAGGATGATATGGAGCTTGGACTCCACCAGAGACCAGAGGCCTCTGATCTCCGCCTCTCCCATGTGGCTGCCTCATCCCAGGAGGGACGCGTGAATCACTACTGTGCGCTCCGGTTGGGGAAGGGAGAGGGATCTGCCGCTCACCCAAAGCTGGTCCGTGAGCCACCACTGCAAATCCTGTGCAGTGCCCTCGGAGATCTGGATGTAGTCGGACAGGTTTCCCTGATGCTGCGGCCACTGGAAATTCAGGTCCCACTGCAGAGCCCGCATATGCCATCCGGCATGATAGATCTGCAGGATGCAAGAGACCATGAGGCTCAGCAGCCTCAGGGTCTTTCTGACCGAAACCCAGGACCAGGGCTGAAAGATCGGAATCATAGCCCAATGTACCGGACTCACTGTTCGGGAAGATAAACCAGAAACTGCGCCGTATCCAGAACCGCTCCGATGAAGAGGAGCTTCTGAGTGGGAATCAAGTGCAACTTCAGCCCGTTGATGGAAAACCCCAGCAAATGCAGGAGGTCGGCCGTAGTCTGGAGGTGGGAGACTACTGCTTGGGGCGAGCCCGCCTTCAACAGCAAGTCGTCGAGATAGGGGAAGACTGAGACCCCTGATCTGCGCAGATGAGCTGCAACCACCGCCATCACTTTTGTGAACACCTGAGGGGCGCCGGTAAGGCTGAAAGGGAGCACAGTGGACTGAAAGTGCTCGTGGCCCACTGTGAACCGTAGGTAACGCTGGTGGGCTGGCAGGATGGGGATATGAAAATAAGCATCCTGTAAGTCCAACGCTACACCAGCCAGTCTTGCGGATCTAGGGCAGACAAGACCTAAGCAAGCATCTTGAACTTCTTTCGGAGGAAGCGATTTACGTTCCGGAGGTCTAAGATAGGACGCAGACCATTGTCCTTCTTTGGAACCAAGAAGTAGTGGGAACAACAACCACGACCTACTTCTGGCATCGGAACGTGATCGATGGCCCCCTTGGCTAAAGAGGGCTGCAACTTCCTGCTGGAGAAGTGCCAAATGATCCCCCGACATGTGGTGGTACTGAGGTGGCATGGCTGGTGGAGTAGCCCCTTCGGACTATTTGTAGAACCCACCTGTCCGAAGTGACGGTGGGCCAGTGGGGAAGGTGATGGCGAATCCTCCCACCCACTGGCGTCTGGTGGGTCTGAAACACCGGACTAGGAAGGTTTTGAGGCAGCAGTGCATTGACCCGCCGGATGTCCTCGGGACCCACTACGGCAGGTCCCACGTCCGCAGCTGCGCAGGCCTGCGGGTCTGAAAGGAAAACGCATGGGGCCTCGACCCGGACCTCGAAAGGAGTGAAAAGCAAACCCCCGAGGGAGTACGCGTGGTGGCGAGACCCAAGGACTGGGCCGTAGCCCGAGAGTCCTTAAAAGCATTCCAGGGTGCTATCCGCCTGGTTAACAAAAGGGCATGTCCAACAAAGTGTTCCGGACATCCCCGGAACACGCTTGTCTCAGAAGCCAGTTCTGAGACAATCGTAATGGCGGAGCACCACCGTTGAGGAAAGCGCCATGCCAAGTGAATCGGCCGTGTCAAGTCCACAACGTATAGTGAATTTAGTAGCATCTCTCCCCTCGGTAATGGCCTAGGAGAGCCCCACCCGAGCTTCCACAGGGCACTGAGGCAACACCTGTGCCACCGTGTCCCAAACAGAATGTGAACAGCGGCCCAACAGGCACGCAGTTTTCACCGCCCCCATCCCAGAACTGGCAGAAGTGAAAATCTTTTTTCCAAACTGCTCCAGTTTCTCAGATTCCTTGTCCGGAGGGGCAGAAGGGAATGCGCTCAGCGAGGCAGAGGCCTGGACAACCAGACTTTGAGGCGTCGGGTGTTGCGTGAGAAAGCTGGGGTCACCTGGCGCCGGGCGATGGCGCCGCGCCACACCCTCATCCACAGGCGTCCATGTGTTGGGTTTGTTCCAGGTCGTCAGTAAGTTCGTCATTGAAAGGCAGTAGCGGCTCCGCGGAGGACGACGCTGGTTGCAGTACCTCAGTCAGGAGATTGGTCTTGATAGGCACAGAAGAGAGCTTGAGGATAAGAGCTAAGTCCCAACCTCCTCCGTAGCCACGTAGTCACTAGAGATCTCAGAGCAAATGTGAATCAGCCTAGTAAAATCTAACGGGGGAAGATCCATGTAATAGCAAAACGTACCAATCCGAGCCTTTGGATGAAAGCAGGCCCAGGGAACAACTCAAACAGAGGCAGACATGTTTCCTGAACTTACTGTTTGGCACCTGTCAATGAATTTGCACAAACTTTTCCCACAAAAAATAAATAAAGTACATCCACTTTAGGTTCTTTGGCAAATTGTGTGCTGCACCTGTCCAACTTGGGCGAAAAAATACAAGGGCTCCAAAAAGTGACATTTCCGACTTTAAATTCCATAGGATTCTTTGCTCCTTGTATGCAAAAAAAACCAAAAAAAGGAGTTGCACAAAACTTGCCATGTAAATAGAACCTTATTCAAGAAGTACCTTTACTTGGTTTGGTGTAAATATTTTAAATAGTTTGGGAAATTAGCTTTTAAAAAGTGTTCCAGTTGGGCAGGAAGATAGTAAATTTTAGAGCCACTTTAAGAGGGACAGGTGGTAGCGACCAAGGGAATAGCGTGCCTCCCTTTAATACGATGCATGTTCATTTACTAAAACTACTATTAAAAGATAACCTTAACCTCACTTAACTTTCCATCGCTTTGTCTTGTAATAGATCACTTATCCAGTACAGCAAATAATGCTCCTAGTATACTGCAAGTAGTCACTGACTCCTTCTAGAATCATTTTCAGAGAGTGCCACAGCGCTCACTGCATTTAACCAACAGTGTGATTACTAATTTAGGTAGTGATGATCACAAACTCTATGGACCCCAATTACACGACAAACTACCTTTCACTGGTTACAAGTATAGGTAGGAATAAGATCTGCCTTACAAGAATGGTTCAAAGATGCCCCAGCTGGTAAAGAAACATGGCCCTACTAAGAACTTGTAAGGTGCTGGCAGATTCGCACGGTTCCACTAGGCCCAGTAAGACACTCATGGTGTTTGGAACTGAGCAGCACTGCCTCCTGCGACAGTCAGCGTCACTCAGCTCCAGACCCTCAGAGTGGCAGCTATTCAAATCAATGGAAGGACAGCACACACAAACAATATAAATTACAGTGTGGATGCCTACAACACAGCCAATGGCAAATGATGAACGATAATGTTGTAGGGCCCTGCACTGTTAGCCAGATGATGTATGGGTTGGGGAGGGTTGAGAGTGAGAGATGCCTATTAGTGTGAAAGAAAAGTGCCCCACTTAAGGGGGCTGGAACATGCGTCACATGTCGTTGCATACAAATGTGCGCATATGTGGGCACATTTATGTGCCAGAGTATGCATGGACACGACCTTGGTAGTGGACCCAACGGTGACGACCCATGGCCTGGTGTAAAGGGTAATCTCTTGCATAAACATGGTAATCTCTGGCATAAACGATCACTCTGGCATAATGTTAGCCAACCCTTAGAATTAATGTTCCTCCTGCCCCTGTAGGTCATTGGAATTTGTCAACCGACTGATTTTGATGACTATTTCTAATAGTCATTTGTACAGTCCTTGTACTGGTTGTAATGACAATGTATGTTAATAACGAAGTGTGATTAAAAAGAGAATAGTAGTCCTGGCATCATATTTACATTTCCTAACTTATTTAATGTCCCTACCAGCATAATGGTGGCTATGTTAGATATATTTTGAGCATCCTTTGCTTCATTTTACTACTCGGCACAATGGAGATTACCAAAGTCACGATGGATAAGTTACTTACCTGTAATCCTAGTTCTCTTCCAGGGGTATCCTCATCAAAGCCATAAGCACTGAATATTCCGGCCCATGTGTGGGGACCCCGGAAGTGTCCCCGCACATGGGCGGGAATATTCATTGCTTATGACTATTGAGGAGGACCCGTGGAAGAGAAAGTATTCCTTGCACAATAATAGCCACCCTAAAACACTGTTGCCCTCTTTGGCACTATGTTGTCAGGCTATAGCCTAATGGAAGCCCTGAAATCAGCATGGCCAGTCATGACATTGTTGCCGTCCGTGGCCTGATCAAGGCAACCCTCGCATAAGGGTGGCCACCCTCAGAAGCCACCAAAGATATTCTGGACACTGTCAATATGATGGACATTCTTGGTATGAAGAGGTCTACCCTGGTATAACGGTAGGCCAGGCATTCTGGTGGCCACCCTTGTAAATAAGTCATCCTTGCATAATATTGGTGATTCCTGGAATGCTATGGCCACATGTGGGCATGTGAGACAGAACCAAGCATTTGATACACATATATGGGCATGTGGAACAGAATGTATATTCTTGAGGCATTGGTACATGCATGTTCATGATGATGTTCAGACATCAAATGTGTAGTTGGTTAAAATGAAAGCTAGCACTTGAAGGCAAGAACAGTACATGTTTCGGGAAATAGCAAAAAGTGGGGGGTGGGAAGATGGTTTATTTTACCCAAAATGTAGAGCTAGAGTTTGATAGCAAAATGTGCATTTCCAGGAGCCTAGAAGTAAAAATTACTTATCTTCAGTAAAGTAATATCTGGTAGAGACACAGTCTAGCTGCAGATTCATTAAAATTTGAATTCTCCCCAGGCGCCAGTCTGGATCCAGACATTTTTTAGCAGTACCTCTGCGCACCGGGGTATGGCGTTGTACGACTCCGTGATGACTCCGGTCATGATGTCAGTGGAGCCATATAAGTCCCCTTCAACGCGCGGACATCAGTTTCTTCTGTGAAACCTTCCGCGCCAGAACACAGAGCAACTATAGAAACTGGTTGTGAAAGCAGTATGCCAAAAAGATGAAAAAATCTTTTAAACATTAATAAAGAAGAAACATCAAATGGTATGTTAATACCAGACCTGGTTTTTAAAGAAAAACCCAAAAGAATCAACAAAACACACAGCTACATGAAACCCTGTGCCTTGGTGAATAACCCTCATGTAAGAGAAGAAAAGCTTACACTCTATAGTACATTCATCAATGGTAATGAATGGCAAGGTAAAAGCAAAACAAAACCTATAAATACAACACCAAGCTGTTTGTTGAATCACAATACGCGACATATTAAAAGTGTCAAGACAGCTGCATAACGGGGCTGCGGTGGGCGGAGGGCTGGGAAGACAAGATTTCGCTCTATGCAGACGATATCCTCCTCTATCTCTCCCACCCGCGGAAATCTATTCTGGCGGCAATAGATATCTTTGTCAGCTTTGGGAAGAACTCCGGATTCCGCATCAACTGGGCTAAATCGGTCCTTTATGTTCTCCACGGCGGTCCTCCCCGGCTCCCTGACGGTTGCCCGCTTGTAGTGGCGGAGGAGGGCTTTCGATACCTCGGAGTGTTTATCACACGGGATGGGCCTCTCCGGTTTGAGAGGAACCTCATGCCACCGCTCCAGCGGTTCCACCGCGATTCGACCTCGTGGCGGCAGCTGCCGTTGTCGCTGCTGGGTCGTGCGGCCCTTTTTAAAATGATGGCGCTCCCCAGATTTTTGTACGCTCTCCAAAACCACCCAGACCCGGTGCCTGCCTCGTACTTTGCGGCGGTGGAACGCGATGGACAGATGGCTGCTCCCGGGGGGGGGGGGGGGAACTTCGAGGTTGCGCTGTACTCCGGACCGGGCAGACTCCACCTCACGGGGCCTACGAAGCATTCGGTTCACATATGGCACGCCTCGGACAGGGCGCTAGGCTGGTCTAACACGCTTACCTTGGCCACACCCCTGTGGGCATCGGAGAGGCTGGGTAGCCTGCGTCACACAAAGGGGTTTCGTAGCTGTGATCTTATTGGGATCTCCCGGGTGGGGGACCTTTGGGGACCGGAGGGGGTCAGATCCTTCGCCTATCTCCAGGACACTTACGACCTGGCGCGCACGGAATATTATAGGTATCTACAGGTCCGTCACTCCCTCCGAGCTAATATCCCTTCGGGCACCAGACCCCCGCAGGCCTCCCCGTTGGAGGACAGATTGCTGGATGGCCACATGCCGGAGCATCAAAATTGGTGGTAGAGGCACTCGCTGAAATGTAATTCATATAAAAGAACAAAGTTTTACTCCTTTTACTGTGTTTTAAGATAGCGTGCTGTAGAGTGGCATCCAACAGTCATGGATTCCTAAAAATGCAAAACTCCAATTATGGGGCCTATGGGGCCCTGGTCTCCACGCACATTTGCTCTCAGGTAAAAACCTTGGAAAAATTCTCGTAATAGTAAACAGACTGTTCTTGGTTTAAACAAACTCAATCCAAACTTGTGGTGAAAAAATAAATGAATGAAATGTCAATTCAATTTGTCATTCGTTGAAGCAATTTATTCATTGCCAAAATGTTAATTGGATATACATCCTTTTCTTCATACAAATCCAAATCCGAATCTTTCAAAAGTTAGCTTTGTACATGCCCAATGCATTTCGAGCATACAGGCTCTTCGTCGGGGGCTGGGTATCTAATAAAAAAATGATAAACAATGTATATTTCTGAATGAATATAACAATGATGTTAGAGCGTCAGTTTGCAAATACATAATCAAACTCCAAATATAATGACAACATAATATGCTGGAACACAACTGGGTGAGTAGCCTAATGAAGGAATAATGACCAGGAGTGACCACCACCATGACGTGTTTAAATAAAGTTGTGTGGAAAGTGAAAAAACGGGAAAAGAAATGGGAAAAGAAGAGAGGCTAACTAAAACCGTTACCTTGATGTTCGACGATAAGGAAGTGCTCTTCAGAACGAAAAGTCCGATCTAAAAAAAGGAACCCATTGTAATGACGTCTCAAAGCAATCAAAACGAGAGACTTTCATGAGCGGTCAAGGAAAGAATCTTACCGACAATGTTCGGTACGTCGGACAAATCTGGAAGCCAAAGGGCGAAAAAGATCTGACGGGCTGCTGGTTCAAAGACCAACAGATGAAACTGATGACGGTGAAATCTACCAAAAATAATAATGAGAAACAAAATTGAGGTGTGACAAAATTAAAGAGTGTGCCAAAGGCATCAATGATAAAATAGACTATGCTTGTTACTTATAAAGTATTCATGTCACAGCTCTTTGTATCAGGATAGTAATGCATACTCAAAATTTTGTGATCACCCATTCCCCCTGGGTTTCACAATGAAGACCAGAGACCTCACCTATGCACTTCTTGATTCTCTTTGGCACACTCTTTGTCACACCTCAATTTTGTTTCTCATTATTATTTTTGGTAGATTTGTCTCTTCGTTTTAACCTTTAGTAACTTCTCTTTATTTCGTTCGAGTTTCACTCTCCTCTCCTTTAAGATGGCGGCACTTTCCGTATCGCCTTGATCAGGGTTCACGCTTTTAGTCACCTCTTTCATTTTTAGTATAGCTTCAATATACGCGAGAGCTTCTCTCTCACCGTCATCAGTTTCATCTGTTGGCCCTTGAAACAGCAGCCCGTCAGATCTTTTTCGCCCTTTGGCTTCCAGATTTGTCCGACGTACCGAACATTGTCGGTAAGATTCTTTCCTTGACCGCTCATGAAAGTCTCTCGTTTTGATTGCTTTGAGACGACATTACAATGGGTTCCTTTTTTTAGATCGGACTTTTCGTTCTGAAGAGCACTTCCTTATCGTCGAACATCAAGGTAACGGTTTTAGTTAGCCTCTCTTCTTTTCCCGTTTCTTTTCCCGTTTTTTCACTTTCCACACAACTTTATTTAAACACGTCATGGTGGTGGTCACTCCTGGTCATTATTCCTTCATTAGGCTACTCACCCAGTTGTGTTCCAGCATATTATGTTGTCATTATATTTGGAGTTTGATTATGTATTTGCAAACTGACGCTCTAACATCATTGTTATATTCATTCAGAAATATACATTGTTTATCATTTTTTTATTAGATACCCAGCCCCCGACGAAGAGCCTGTAGGCTCGAAATGCATTGGGCATGTACAAAGCTAACTTTTGAAAGATTCGGATTTGTATGAAGAAAAGGATGTATATCCAATTAACATTTTGGCAATGAATAAATTGCTTCAACGAATGACAAATTGAATTGACATTTCATTCATTTATTTTTTCACCACAAGTTTGGATTGAGTTTGTTTAAACCAAGAACAGTCGGTTTACTATTACGAGAATTTTTCCAAGGTTTTTACCTGAGAGCAAATGTGCGTGGAGACCAGGGCCCCATAGGCCCCATAATTGGAGTTTCACATGCCAGAGCATGCCATCTCGCTCACATATAAGAAATTGATTAACAACCCCCCTGATCCTCTGGACTCCCTGAAAGAGAAGTGGATGGCGGATGGCCTTGAGATTGATGACGAGGAATGGACCACCGCTTTGGCATCCCCTAGGGAAGTCGCAATCTCGGCTAGACTCCGTCTGGTGCAGCTTAAAATACTGCACAGGGTATACGTCTCCTGCACCAGGCTACAGACGATGGGGCGGGGAGGGGAGGGACTGTGTCGGCGTGGGTGCGGAGAGAGGGGCTCCTTCTTACATGTTTTATGGGAATGCCCTGGGGTGCAGCGGTATTGGAGGCGAGTGGTGTCCTGCATGGGTGAGGTATGGAAGAATCCTATTCGCACTGAGGCCAAGAGGTGTTTGCTTAACATTTGGGAGCCTACGGACTTGCCCCAACGGGGGAGACTCTGGGGCAAATGGTTGCAAAGCGGAACATTGCTCGTCTGTGGGGAGCATCGACACCACCTAAACTGGGGGACTGGCAAAACGATATGGACTGGTGCATGCTACAGGAAAAGGCGGTCTATACGGCGCGAGGATGCCCACGGAAGTGGGGGGAGGTGTGGTCACTGTGGAACACCTTCCGAGGGGACATAGTTGAGCCTCCGCAGGCCCGGCTGTCTGGCCTGGAGATTCCGGTCTAATCAATGGCTGGTGCCCGACTTCAAGTATATTGGTTTAGTCCTCCTGCTGTCTCTGTAAGTTCTCGGTGCTGTGACACCCCAGATGTGAATGCACTTCTAAGACCAGTCTTTTGTGACCTGCTTTTGTTATGTTATGTCATAAAACCAATAAAAAAGATTTTACAAAAAAAAAAGTGTCAAGACAATGAATGAAGATACCAAAGAAATACTTTCAAAGAAAGAACAAATAAATCAATACAGCCCACTGGTGTAAAATCCAGTGTGAAAGAGAAAACATCCCCCGTCCTACCGACCACACACATTTGGAAATGGATAGTGTGGCAATTTCTCAACAAAACCTATGGGGCCAGGGTGCTTTTTTTGAATTTTTTAGTTCTAACATAAGTTGAGATGGTGATCACCGTTATATAAAACCAGTACAGAAAAAGGGTATAACCCTTACCTCATAGGTCAATCACAGAGTAGGAAGGATGGGCAGTGAGTTAATGAATCTGCTGCTAGACTGTTTGACAGATATTACGCTACCGAAGGTAAGTAACTTTTACATCTGAAAGAGACATCTAGCCGCAGATTCCTAAACCTATGAATTAAACACCATAGCTATACCCCCCCCCTGGTGGAAGGTCTGCGAACTAATCCTACAAAAGTTCTCAAAGAGAACCAGCTGGTCATAACTCACAACCGACCAAATGTATGTAGGAATAGCAGTACAAGAGCTTGGCTTTTGATAGAATCCATGATCACTGTCACAAACCATATACATGAAAAACAACACTACAGGTTCGAGAGAATCAGCCCTTCAAGGAAAAATTGAAAAAACTCTTAATGAACCATCTGTCAGTTATCAGACCTTATCCTCTGCCCCCCAAAAGAAAGAGAACTCTAGGGACAAAAGGCCCAGTGCCAAATAAAAGTCATGAAATCCGCATTCTTAACAACAAAGATATCCGAGACAAAATTGACCTGATAAATTCCAAAGGACTCTCATAACTCATTCCATTAAATCAAGATGAATGAAACCAAAAGAAAGAAACAATAATACCTCCATGGCATAAAGAATTTTGATGGAACAAAATAACCCCTCAAAGGTTATATAATTCACGCTCAACACGAAACGTTAAAAGGAAATATATAAAATGTATCCTTGTTAGCAACAAGCGCATGCAACAATTGTGATACAAAACACAATTTGATTGCAAGCCCGTCTCAAGGAGTAACAGCTGTAATTTCCCAGGACTTGTGAAATACAGGAAAAAAAAGAAAAAAAAAAAAATCGATACACACCCGGAAGGACAGGTAATACATAACCTAGATAGATGCAAAAAGCATTGTGGGAGAATAAGTAGGAGCTTCCTATAAAGCCTAAAAAAACAACCATGAACTGTATGACCGAAAACAAGTAAGGAATCTGCATCTAGAAGTCTCCATCGGATTGTTTCCAACACTACCTATCACACAGTGTAAGATACAGAGTTCACCCCATCATGAACAAATTAATTACCTATTACCCTCCCACAGAGGAGAAGGCCAAATAATACACCATAAACTGAAAGCAATCTGCACCATAACACACACAGTCCAAAAGGGTTTTAATGAAGGATGAACCACAACAACATGTATTCAAAAAATATAAAAATCGTAGGTCCTGAATCCATCAGGGCCATAATAAATATGCGCACCACAAGAATAGTGAGGCCATGATACGCTGATTACTCAAGTAAAGACCAGAGCATCCTTATGTACCAGACTTACCACTGGCATAACAAGTCCCTATGTGGGACAACAAAAGGTCAAAACCATGCACATTTCAGCATACTGAACTGCTTCAAAGAAGTTTGTGTCAGAAAATCTTCTGTACAAGGAGACACGTCTCTTGACAATAACCTCTTCAGCGCAAAGCCCATCTTCAGAGGCCAAGTGACAAAGGGAAACCTCCCTCGGTCATCTAAATCGATACCAACCTAAATAAGGGAAAAAATGGTACAGAGAATAAAACATCTGCTCTTGCAGGACTACCAAGTGGTCAAACCAACAACTGTAACTGTAAAATGCCCTATCAAAGCTTACTCGCTTATAAAGAAATAGCCTAAATCTCAAGTATAAGGACAAGTTACACCAGTAACAAACAACGAAAAGCTATGTCTCTGAAGACCTCTGTCTATCATGGAAGCGTCTTAATGCTGCATCAGCTTGACTCCCAAAAATATGGGCACCATCAAACGGCATGTCGACCAACGTTGACTGGACAGCCTCCAAGAAACCCGACGTTGCCAAGCAAACCCGATGCCTTATTGTCACTGCCAATGCCATGGTGCGACCTACAGTGTCCGTAGTGTCCATACCACACCTTATGGTAAGCCTAGCAGCCTGCTGACCATCTCTAAACAAATCTCCGAGCAGACGTTACCCACAGAGATGGCAACCTATTATGTAGTGAATCCTATAAAGCATTAGAAAATCGCCCCATCACACAAGCCGTACTTGTGGATCTCAAGGCTGAGCTTGCAGAATCAAAGATGTGCTTACCACATACATCACAACTCCTAGTCTTCTTACCACCCACTGGTGTCTTCGGTATAGAATCTACATCCTGTGAAGAAGTCACAACCCGAGTCACCAAGCTACATGTGGAAGGATGTCTGGAACCAGGTCTCTAGATGCAATATTCCTGTCCCAGGATGCCGTTGACTCAGGCTTGGCCCAAATACCTAATAAAATATCAAAAAGGGCCTCCCCAAATGGAAGAACAGGTTCTTCCCTTGTCTGTCCCTGAAAAAGGACCTCAATCAAAGGGTCTTTGGACCTTTGCACAGCAGGATGTGACAAGTTTAAAACAGTTTAAAACCGCAGCCACTTTCCTTAGGTCTGCAACGGAGGCACTTGCCTCCGTAGCAATGCCAGGGGGAGAAAGCAACCCTGAAGCTGGTGAAGAATCCAGGCCACTAGCCTCTTCAAGAGCAGACAATCAGCTCTCCACCATCTGAGGCACATTAATGTCGGAAATGGGCTGAAAAGGCCCTGCCTCAATCGACACAGGCTGCCTTTCCACAACCTCTTCCTGAGAAGGAATCAAAACCTGCATATTCCCCTCAGTTTGAATAGTCTACTCCGCATCCGATGTCGTATGACACCTAGACGGAGGAGGAGAAGCAACTTTGACCGAGGCCGCTGACATCAGTGTCGGAGTCGGCCGATCAAAGTCTGGCATCGTAGGTCGATCCCAAAGGACTGTAGACCTGCGCCAAAGCAGCGCCACCTGACGTCGTCCAGCACCGACCCCTACACTCCAACAGCTCAACCGTCACAGAGGGCAAACCCTCCGACAGAGCCCAACTCACCTCCTTGGGGCCTAAAGACGCTCCAGAGAGAGATAGGGTACCAAAGATGAGGTGCAAGGAATTATAATATTCCCTCATCTGAGCCACTGACGCCCTGGCTCCCAGAAACACGGGGAGATGTGGTGCAGAGTCACGTACGGCCTCAACGGTCGAGCGTTAGGAGCCATGGGAGACGGCATCTCCACGGGGTGAAGTCAGAGAATGCTGCGACTTAAACCGTCCCTTACCTTCTTGACTTTCCTGAAGAAAGACGTCCTTCAGACCGGCTTCGGCTCCTAGATCGACTCCGCAAATGCTCTTCCAGAGACAATGAAGACCGAGGCTGTGAAGCCTTCGAGGACCGTGACGCATATGCCATAAACTTCAAATGCCGCTCCTTTAGCGAGTTCTGTTTTAGTTTCTGGCAGGAGCCACAATCCTCGGTGGCGTGGTGCTTGCCTAACCACCACATACATATTAGATGCGGGTCTGTCACCGACATATGTCGGCTACAAGACCCACAAGGTTAGAAACCTGTAGACATTAGACAAAGGCACACATTTTCACCAACACAAATTTTTGCAGCAGGTCTAAAACGAAATCGACCCATGGAATAGTAGTAACTGATGTCCGTGCGCGAGGGGGGGGGGGGGGGGGGGGGGGGGGGGGTAATGGGGGCTTATATGGCTCCACTAACATTATGACCCGAGTCAATGTCATCATGGAGCCGTACAACGCCGTCCCCTGGCATGCAGAGGTACTGCTGAAAAATTTCCAGATCCAGTTTGGCGCCCGAGGAAAAATCAAAAGTTAAGGAATCTGCGGCTGGATAGATGTCCATCAGATGCAGTGTTCAGTGTGTGATTTAAATGGGCTGGTGTGCCGAACGTCAAGTGGATGAGTTAGGAGAGAGAAACGTTTTCTTGAAAATCATTTTTGATACATAAAATGAATATATTCTATTATCTTGGCTTGCACCTTTCCATTTCCCATGCTCCCTCTGAAAAAAAAAAGAGGAAATAACAAAATGACGTATGAAATTTCTTCAACTTTAGCTATGAATTCCAGCAACAAGCTGCCTAGATGGAAAGTAGCAATTTTGTACAAACAAAACACATTAACTGACCTGTACTCCAACTGTTTTAATTGGCAGCAAAAAGGCATTAAGTGAATGTAAACTTGTAATCTGCATGAGTTTGTCTTGGTCATCATCAGATGTACAAGCTTTGACTCGTTGCAACAAAGTATGAGGCTGTAATGAAAAAGGCAACCAAAAACATGTAATTAGTCTAAAGTGAGATTTTTTTTAAATGAAAGCTTAGATCACATTTATTCTTGTGAAAAGCACACAAACAGAATCTAATCAACATTTTATATTTTTTTGGAATAGTCTTGAGTTGCAACTATTCACCACTACAACAAGGTAATATCTCCGGATAACCATCTAAAACAAAGTAATTACTCGCTCAGGATGCCAAGCAGGTCCATGGGCTTCAGAGTGACACCTAATGTTTTAACAACGTACACATTAAAAACGACACACCTACATATACTCCAGATGGAACAGAGACATAATATATTAAGAACCTGTTCTGCTCGATTTTCCCGGCCTTCTTGTGTTGAAAAGTGATTGAATGTGACTTCAGTCTCTTACCATTCAAGTCTAAGGGTTAGAGTAGTGAATGGAGCCTATTTACTAGGCACTTCGACATGATCCTGTGCTCTTCCCCATAGATCAGGGCTTGCACACATAGCCTAGGGGATAGATTCGTTAGTATTAGGGATAACCTGTCCTGTAGTGAGGGTATTTCATGGAGCCGTGCTGAATTCAGGCCTGGTAGGCCTCAAACGGGAGAGACTCCATCTTTCTTTCTGCTCCGGCAGCTTGGGATGCTTCTAGGTCAAATGTAATGTTTTAGTTATGAGGTGTTATTCGCTTGGAGAGAACCGGTTCAGGCCGGCCCTTATCGAAGGATTGTATTTTTCTTCATGCCGAAGACACTACATCAGGCCGGCCGGCTGGGAACGTGTCCTTGGTACGGGGAGGTACAAAAATTTGGTGGGCGGCAGGTTACGGGCCGGAATTTTCCATGAGGAAACGCACCTCTATATTAGTGAAAGTCTGAGGCAGTTACATGTTCAGTCCGTAGGCGGCATCTAGCCGTTAGCAGTAAAGCTACTACTTATTCCAGGGAAGACAGACGCCATCTTGAAGGCGGAGAAAAACCGAGAGACAGATACTCTCCTAGCAGAATAGCCAGAGAGGAGAGAGTAGCCGATAAGGAAGAGGTCCCAGTGACTTGGAGAAAGGTGAAGAGAACAGCGCATGGTGGTGCAGACATGTATCCGTGACTGCGGAGGTGTGACTTCCAGACGAGCCGAGGCACAGACGAGAAGGGAACCTAGATGACCACTGAGTGCAGGCTACATACTACTAAGGTGATGTCGACCCTTTCTTATTAGAGTACACAACTTAATCTTTCACTTTTCTTTGCAGGTTATGTGTTATATTGTAATGTTATGTGATTGCGTATGTAATGAGTAATAAAGTACCCAGTTTGTAGTGAACCAACATGTGCTGCGTGTTCTTATATGAGAGGGTAGCCTATTCTTCTAGTCAGCTGCGGCAACATGAACAGATGTTAACCCTGATCAGGTAAGTGGTAACTGAATAAGGGAAAGAGGAGCCCCTCGAACCGGAGAACAGGCTATGCTCAAACTGGCAGTCCTTGTGTGATCTGATGAATAGTGAGACTGATTCCCTTTTTGTATGTTATGGTGATCATAGGATGAACTGTCGTATGGGCAGAGAGGTCTGGATTCGTATGGGATCGCGAGGCCGCCGATTGTGCTGAGACTGCCGTCTGGGTAGAGAGGTCTGGATTCGTATGGGATCGCGAGGCCGCCACTTGTGATACTGTCGTATGGGCAGAGAGGTCTGGATTCGTATGGGATCGCGAGGCCGCCGATTGTGCTGAGACTGCCGTCTGGGTAGAGAGGTCTGGATTCGTATGGGATCGCGAGGCCGCCACTTGTGATACTGTCGTATGGGCAGAGAGGTCTGGATTCGTATGGGATCGCGAGGCCGCCGATTGTGCTGAGACTGCCGTCTGGGTAGAGAGGTCTGGATTCGTATGGGATCGCGAGGCCGCCACTTGTGATACTGTCGTATGGGCAGAGAGGTCTGGATTCGTATGGGATCGCGAGGCCGCCGATTGTGCTGAGACTGCCGTCTGGGTAGAGAGGTCTGGATTCGTATGGGATCGCGAGGCCGCCACTGGTGATACTGTCGTATGGGCAGAGAGGTCTGGATTCGTATGGGATCGCGAGGCCGCCACTTGTGATACTGTCGTATGGGCAGAGAGGTCTGGATCCGTATGGGATCGCGAGGCCGCCGATTATTAGAGGTCTTGGTATGTATAGTAGGAATTCCCTGTCCTTAGGTGGTAAGATATATATATAGTTACCTATTGTAGATAGGCCCTAGGGAGAGGGAGGGGGTAACGTTCTGGCTGGGTTAGTGAGGCTCTGATGAGCGGGTTCTATCTGATCCGAAAACCCAAGCAGAACAGAACCCAAGAATAGTTTGGACAGGTGTGATTGGTATCACAATTTAGGAATGTAGCCAAACATTCTGCTAGAGCACAAAATAAACATCATCTAATAGTACAATACATTACTAATGAGCAAACCATCAAATTTCTAACATTCAAACGTAATGGCATCTTCCCCAGGAGCTAGCTCAATGCCATGAGTTACTCAGGAAGGAAAGTAGCAGTATGAAGTAACCGTTCCTCCCTGTCCAGATTTGGGGTATTTGGTTTTGTAATTTAATTGCACGCTATCAGAAAATGCTGGATACAATCTGACTTGGGTCGTTTCATTTATAGAATTTTGAAAAAGAATTGTGATGGGTAGCCATTGGGGAGGCAATCAAAATCCCAGGAAAGTACTACAGTTCCACTCAGCTGAAAGGGGAGATAACTCTCACCAACTGTATTCAGGGATGTGGAATTCCTATAGCCTGACGCCCACACCATATTGTTTGGGGTTAAGAGCTACAAGTTTTCAGGTGTATGTTGTCCTTTGGACAAGTAGACCTACCCCCCTACAGCACAAACCCTTTGGCTGCCAGTTTATAGTACCACATTATGCATCAGGGAAGGACATTGTCTGCAGTTAAGGTAATATTTGTATCCATGTGTGAATGCTGTTCAAACTTGCATTTATGGTTCATGGACGCAAAACCTTTACTATTAGAATGAGCGCTCCAAGTAAATATTGTAAGCTTGAACAACACTACTGACAGTGGTTCCAATATAAAGATTTGTACACGTTTTCAAAGTTTGGCACTAAGGGCTATATGTATAATGCTCCCAGAATGCTCTCTGATTAGATGCAAATATTTGCAGAAGCTTGAAAGAAAGATTGATTATTTTTGCTTTCAAAATAAAATGTTCACAAAAAAATGCAAGTAGAAAAAAATACATTTAGACAACCTGTTAAATTTTAAGTACCATTTCTTTGCAGCATCATTTAATAAAATGTGTTGATGTATGCTAGTATTTCACAAAAATACTCATAATGGAAAATGAGTGTAACCATTTTTAATAAGATTATGGGAAACAAAAATAAACAAGCATTGGTAAAGCCAGGTGTTCTGAAATTGGTGGCCAGCCTTTTGGATTGGTCAATGTGTGTCTTGTTTAGGCATGGTTTTTGTTAAACCTTATTGGTGTGGGAGCCGTCGGGCCCTCCATTATAACAAACATTTGCAAAAACGAAAATGGTTTTGGTCTTAAAAAGCACACATTGCCACAGAAGTTCCTAGCAATGGACACAAACTACTCACAGTGAAGCTAGCCAATAGAGAGAGAGATAATTTTAATAAATACAAAAGGTCATGTTTAACACCAGACCTAATTAGGGGACCAATTATTAAATAAAGTCTCAAAGGTGCACCTACTGTATATTTTCTTCATAAACTTTTTTTATTGGTTTTCTTGCAAGGTATACAACAATCATGAAAAACTTTAATCACTGCATGACATTCATTATTCACATTAACATGACGAATAAATTCGAGTCCATCGAGTCCTGAACTGCCTTGACACATATGGTGCATTATGATGTGTGCCTATCTGGGGATAGTAGGTGACATATTGAGATGCCTGGTACTCAAGTGTTGCTAATGCACCGTAGCTATCTCCATCTGGTGTCCGCGAGGACACCGCATCCATTTATACAACCAAACTGGGGAGACGAAACTCGGGGAAATGGGGCGGGGGGGGGGGTGAGGATTGAATGTCACGGAGCTAGTAACTCCCGGGGCTGATCCCCCATAAGGACGAGTGGGGTGTGTTGCTTGGAGCAGTAGGGGAATGGTCTCGTACAGGCGGGGTCCGGGGCTCACCCGGGACTAGCGCTCTCTGGGTGACACCTGGGGTGTCCGATGGGGTGTCTTGCGCGTGTGTAAAGTTATGAAGGAGCATCGACGACTTCATGGATATGGGATCTAGCGCATGCTTCCTCCTATCTTCCTCGCCCGCACCCCATTTCTTGACCGCCCCCCACCATGGCTCTATTGGGGGACTGTTAGGTGATAGCCAGTGCAGTGTGATGCCGTGCTTAGCAAGGAGTATGACTAGGATCGCAAATCGGGTCACCACCTTTCTCTGTTTGTGTCGCTTAAAAATCCCTAGGGCGCAGGCCTCCCACGTGTCAAGTCCCGTCAAGCACGTAACCGCCAGCAATGTGGCATGTACTCTTGCCCAAAATCTTGCATTGTGGGGCAAGTCCAAAGCATACGGATGAATGAGGCATCGGGTGTGTGGCAGCGATTGCAGTCAAACTGCGACATGGGGAAGAAGCATCAGATAAACACAATGTAGTATGCTAAATTGGATATTTTTAAATCGCTGGTTGCGTGACACCTTTTTGTGATGTTCCTGGGCTGTGAGCCTTTCTTTGTCCTGTAGTGCACAACCAAATTCTTCCTCCCACTTGAGTCGGAGCATCGTCAGCGGCTTATTTGTAAGTCCCATGACAGACTTGGATATCCACATGATCAAGTGTCGCCCTGTGCCCATGTTTAAAATCGTGTGTAGCACTGGGTGCGTTTTGGGTTCCCCAGTCGTAAGGTCCCATGTCTTCCTACAGTCGGCAAAAAGGCGCACCTACTGTATATGTCCTAGCATAAGTGCAAATTTACAGCTTTCTTGAATTCACAAGAATTTACAAAAGTAGGCCAAGAAATAGTACTCCTAGAAAATATTTGTGAACTGCGTTTTAGAATGAGCAAATATGCATGTATAGATTTGCTCATGCGAAAATCTGTTCAGTGTTTGCAAGTTCACTTTCCCTCCAACCACTCTTGTCCCAGTCCTGGAAGACGTTTTACGTCTTCCATTGTCAGGAGTAAATCTTCAACCTCTCTTGGTATGGGAAAAGATTAAAGAAGATTTGGTGAAAACCCTTAAAATATGCAAGTTAGTAGACTTGCACAGACTCAAAATGGCATTCCAACCGTGGAACTATTGCGTACCACAACCTTCAGCCCCAGTATGTAGATCTGCAGAAATGTGGCAAAATAAGGGAATTACTAGTACTCAAACTCTACTATGGTATGAGCCCTGGCATAATCAGAGTCTATATCACAGTTCTCATTAAATGATACTGCCATAATTTGTCACTACATTACATGACACAAAAGGGACAAGTGGATTTTGTTACAGTACAAGTAGATTTGTGAGGCAACCTGCCCCATGGACATGTAGATATTTTATTAAATTCCACACTCCTGTGATATCTTCCTTAGATTCATATGCGGCCCTCCCTCCTACCCATTAAGGCTCACCACTTTTCACATCTCTCTTTGTCTTTATTTATAGTCGTGCTCGAAATCTGAGGTATAGTGGCTGTGCAGGGCACGAGTGCTTTGGGATCTCTGCTCTTATTATTTCAAGTTTGGATGTATTAAAACAACGTGAATTGGCTAAAAATGTGTATTGTTTTCAATGTGATTCTTAATGCTTATGTATTAGCACTGCTTATATTACTGTTACCGTGGGACTCCCTTCATGACGGCTGGCAAGATTCAAACATGTGAATCTATGAAAGATGTCAATACCATAGAACAACAGTGTACAAGTAAGTAATTTGTTTTTATCCATAATCGGATCATTCATAGATTCACATGCTTGAATCATTCCCCAAGTGGGTATCCCACGGTACTATAATAAAGAAGTATGTATAACTAAAAGACTATTGTGGCACTACGTCATAAATATAATAGCCTATCTTTTTTTTTTTTTAAAGGACCAAACTTTAACAATGACCAATCAGGGGGTAGCACCCTCTAGAACACTCACAAGAGAGGCTGATTTCCTCAGATTTTCACTGCACATCCTGTGTGAAGGGAGTTTTCCTGAGCTCTGCTCAGCGTTTTCTTATGAAAAGCTGTTTTCAACCTCTTTACTCTAGTATGTCTGACAGAAAAGGTCTTTTTCGTCCCTGCAAGACCTGTGGGAAGAAGAGAGTTCATGTGGATGACCCACATAGGGAATGCCTTTATCCCAAGCATGAGGTAAAAGAGTGCAAGATTTGTCGCACATTCTCCTCAAAAACTCAGAGGGACTGGGAAGGGAGGCTACCTCTGTGGCCTCCGAAAACAAAAACTCAAAGAACCTCTGCTGAGGAAGATAGGGACATCTTTTCCAGGCCTCACAAAAGAGCTAGATCCCATTAAGGAGCGTTAGAGGAGCCCAGCAAATCCTTAAAGACTTCTCATCAGCCTCACAGCTCTAAGAAGGAGAAGCAACAATATTTATCCCCAGAAACATCCTTATCTAGCCCATTGACACCCTCTACTAAGGATAGAGATCACCCTCATGCTTCCTCTAGTGACCCGTATTACCAGCTCATTTAGATGAAAAGAAATTGGGACTTTAGGAATAAAGTGTGGATTTGGTCTCAATATTACTTCATCCTGTTTAAACTGGAGAAACGGTTCAGCGACAGTGAAGGTCTGAATTTCACGGACCCTTCTAGCCGACATGCGAGCCAACAAGAGTGTAGGTTTCCGTGAGACATATTTTAATTCTGCTTTGAGGATCAGCTCAAAGGGTGGCATCATGAGTTGAGCGAGAACTGTCTTTAACTGCCAAGGAACCGCAGGGCGCTTCAAAAAGGTGGAAAAGCCCTGAGAATTCCTTTAATATTCTCGTAGACCATAGCAAAAGTTCCCCAGGCTTCCTGCAAAACCTGCAAATTACTGCCAGGTGTACTTTGATTGATGAATGTGCCAGTTTTGATTTTGCGAAAAGAAGGAGATATGGCAATACTTGCTCCGGTGCGGAGAGGAGAGGATGAATACTTTTTTTAATGCACCAGTACCAGAATCTCTTCCATTTCGCTGCATATGATTTATTAGTGGAAAAAGCTCTGGAATGCTGTAGGATGGACTTGCAACCTGGTGCAATGCATAACTCTCTAAACTCCTAGTCGTGAAGTTCCAAGCGGATAAACTCAGATTTTATCTGAGGGAGAACAATCTGACTGTTGTCCATGGACAGCAAGTTGGGCAGAGTTTGAAAGAGAATGTGTGTGGAAATTGACCGCAGTAGACATTCTGGGTGCCAAAACTGCCTTGGCCATGCCAGAGCTATGAGAATGAGATGGTACTGTTCCAACTAAATAAGAGGATTATGGAGAAAAAGAGAAATCTTAGCCTGATCAGTAAGGAGGCTCTTTCTAACTTTTTCAAAAACTATCAGGTCCCCATGCACCTTGATGCAAACCTAGGGCCAGCTGAATTCTCTAGGTGGCTTTTAGTAGCCATAGACACCTTGGCGCCCATTAAGAAGCACTATGCAGCGAGGAAAAAGCCCTCCGCTCCATGGTTCTCTGACAGACTCAGAAAGCTGAGGCAATCCTGTCACAAGCAGGAAAGGTTATGGCGTTTAGATCTGGCGCCGGCTGGTAGAGAACCACAAAAGCTGCGCCTGAGGGAATGTAAAACGGCCATAATTGAAGAAATAGGATATTATTCAAAGGTTACTGAATCCATCAAATCTCCTAGAGAGCTTTTTAATGTTATTAACTTGCTTATTTCCCCCCCTGTCTCTGACTCGACGGGTACTTCAAGAGCTCTGTGACAGAATGGCTGACCTTTTCCGCACTAAAATCACAGATATATATATATTCCTCGTTGGAAACTTCCAATGCTGAGATTGCCCTATCTGTTCCTCCTAATCTGTCCCAGCTCCACCCTAATGATTCGGTAACCACGGAGGAGGTACCTAGGCTACTTATCTTCCCTCTCATGTCTCCAGAACTCAAGGACCTCCTGCTAGGAGGAATTACATCTGGGTCCCCTCTGGACTCATGCCCTCTAAAGGTGTTGAAAATAGGAAGGGAAGTTATTGTTCCCCACCTCACCTCAGTACTTAATGTATCTATTTCCTTGGGGCAGTACCCCATTCCTTGGAAGATTGCGGTGGGCAAACCACTTTTAAAAAAGCCTTCCCTGGACCCAGCGGAATTAAAGAATTATCGCCTAATCTCCCAGCCAAAGTTCTGGAGAAGCACTTAAACTCTCACCTCAGCGCATATCTAAAGGATCACTAGCTGCTTGATGGCTCGCAGCATGGTTTTAGAAGCAACCACAGCACTGAGACAGAGCTAACTGTGGTATTCAATAAAATCTGTGTTCAGGTCGACGCAGGGCACAAAACGCTGTTGGTTCTTCTTGACCTTACTGCAGCCTTCGATACCCTGTCTCCTTTGAGGCTGGTGGAATGGCTCAGGGACATAGGGATCAGGGGCACGGCCCTCAAGCTACTTACCTCCTTCCTCAGTGATCGGGCACAGATAGTGAAAATGGGTCAATTCCACTCTGCTCCTAATCCTCTGTTATGTGGAGTTCTGCAGGGCTCCTCTTTGAGCCCAACCCTTTTTAATATTTATGTTGCCCCGCTGGCTAAGGTTGTAAATCCTTTGGACTGGAGGTGTTGTCCTATGCAGACGACACACAAATTATGGTGTCCATTACCCACAGCATTAGGGAATCTGCCACGAATTTCAAAAACTGTATGCAGGCAGTTTCCTGCTGGATGATTGAAAACCATCTCAAACTTAATGGAGAAAAAACCGAGGTCCTGATCTTTGAAAACCAACAGAGCATCTGGTCCAACGATTGGTTGTCAGACACGCTTGGCTGCTGTCCTTGCCCTGTATCTCATGGTAAAAATGTAGGGGTTAGAGTGGATAACTCTTTCTTTGAGCCCGCAGAGTAGCAGAACAGTGTCCACTTGCTTTGGGATCATTAGGATTCTCAGGAAAATTTCCCAGTTCCTTAGTTTGCCTCACAAAAGGAGGCAGTTATTGCCTTAGTGATGTCCAGACTGGACTATTGTAATACCCTTTATTTGGGCATTAACAAAGGCCTAATTCGACGTTTGCAGCTGGCGCAGAATGCTGCAGCTAGGCTGGTGATGGACCTACTGAAATACCACTCAGTCTCAGCTTCTCTTATCAAGCTGCATTGGCTTCCCTTGGATCGAAGAATTCTGTTTAAGGCCCTGTGCCTGACCCACAATGCTTTCTATGGCCTAGGCCCGGATTCCATCAAAAGGCTGTTCCAGAGCTATGTTCCTACTAAGCAGCTTAGATCGGGGAGTAAAAATCTGCTGATAGTTTTGAGGTTTAAGAAGGCTAAATGGGGAGGCAGGGCTTTCTCCATTGCCGCTGCTAGGCTATGGAATCTCCTCCCAGACTAGCTCTCTGGACAAGTGTCAAAATCCCTCTTCCAAAAGGCTTTGAAGACCTGGCTCTTTACACAGACATCAGTTTGAGCATATTATCTTAATTCTGTATGACAGTCCCTCCTACAGCGCCTTGACGCCCTTGGGCTAAGAGTGTGCTTTAGAAATCCAATATTCATTCATTCATTCATTCATTCATGGTTCCTTCTTCATTTTGCACACCACCCTTGGGATGAGGAAAGCCAGCTGGTTCACCACCGAACTCAGATAGTCCAGGCGCGCATGCCGCTACCTTGAAAAGGCCTGGAGGAACTCCAAATCTACAGAAGCCCACAACAACGCCACCAACGCCTACCACCAACTCATCAGAAATACAAGAAAGAAAGCGATCAAAGACAGAATCTCCACGCACGCGCACAACAGCAAAGAACTCTTATGCGTCATCAGGGAGTTTGCCCAACACATCAGTGAGTCTACAGACATCCCTCCCTCACAAGTCCTCTGCGACAAAATCTGCACCTTCAAAATCATGAACATTTACGACAATTTTGATGAAAGCAGCCAACACAGAACCATCACCAACCACTCCCAACCCCTTGAAGCCAACTATTGACAACTGGGCAGCCCTCACCACCAAAGAGACGATAAAGTCAATCCACTCCAGGGCCCCCATAGACCCCTGCCCCCACCAAATCTTCAACAGAGCCGCCGACACCATCGCCCCCAGGCTTCGCCACACCATCAACCGCTTCATCGCGAACGCCTCCTTCCCATATGACTGGAAGCAAGCTGAGATCAACTCCCTCCTGAAGAAACCCTCAGCGGACCCCACTGACCTCAAGAACTAGAGACCCATCTCCCTGCTCCCGTTCCCAGCAAAAGTCAATCGAAAAAGCCATCAACAGCCAACTCGACACCTTCATCGAAGAGCACAATATCCTCGACTCCTCCCAATCCGGCTTCAGAAAAAAACAGCACGGAAACAGCCCTCCTCGCCGCAACAGATGACATCCGCTCCCTCCTGGACAGAGGAGAGACAGTAGCCCTCATCCTCCTCGACCTTTCAGCGGCCTTCGACACAGTCTCTCACCGCACCCTAACACGCAGACTTCACGACGCAGGGATCCAGGACAAGGCTCTCGACTGCATCCGCTCATTCCTCTCCGGCAGAAAAGAGCGAGCCAGACTCCCTCCCTTCCTCTCGGACCCCACACCGATCACCTGCAGAGTCCCCCAAGGATCCTCCCTCAGCCCCATGTTGTTCAACATTTATATGGCTAAGCTCGCCGTAATCGTCAGGACACACGGACTCAACATTGTTTCATACGCAGACGACGCCCAACTCATCCTCTCCCTATCCAACGAACCCAACGCAGCCAAACAACTTTCAAGAAGGCATGGAAGCAGTTGCAAAATGAATCATGAGCAGCTGTCCACAACTCAACATGGAGAAAACAGAAGTAACTCATCATGGGCCCACACCCCGATGCCTGGAACGACACCTGATGCCCCCCTACCTTCGGAAGCCCACTCACCCCCGCGGACCACACACACACACACAATCTCAGAACCATCCTGGACTCCGAACTCAAAATGGACCTAAAGATCAACTCTGTCGCATCCTCCTGCTTCGACACCCTCCACCTCCGACGCAGGGCCTTCAAATGGATCCCCCTCGAACAGATTGACCGTCACTCAAATGGATCCCCCTCGAACACAGAAAGACCTTCACACAAGCCCTCGTCACCAGCAGACTGGACTACAGCAACGCACTCTATGCTGGAATCAACAAAAACCTCACCCGCAAACTTCAAAACACCTAGAACACCACCGCCAGACTAAACCTCAACCTGCCAGGACACTGCCACATCACCCAGCACCTGCGCACACTCCACTGGCTCCCCATCGAGGCAAGAATCACCTTCAAGATTCTCACCGACGCACTTCCTCATGGCCAGAGCCTGTAACGCCCTCCCACTCCACCTCAGACAGACATCACTCCCCAACTTCACGAGGGACTTAAAAACATGGCTCTTCGATAGACCTCCTCCTTCATGGAGGAGACCCTGCGCCTCCCCCGACCCTCCCCCCAGCGCCTTCAGACCCTTATGGACGAGTAGTCGCATTCAACAAAAAAGAAAACATGATTGATTGAGTGGGAATAGTGGGAAAGCATAATCGAACATCCCTGTCCACTGCATGTGTAGAGTGTTCCCCCAAGAGTCGACCTGAGGAAACCTGCTGGCGAACTTTACGCACTTCTGGTTGTTTAGGGTTGCAAAGAGATTCAGTTTCGGAGTGCCCCACATTTTGAAAACTCGCTTCAGCTGCTTCCAATCCAATTCCCATTCGTGACATTGAGAGCTGGTTCTGCTTAAAGGACCCGCCCACTCGTCCACGCCTGGAACATGTTCTATTTGCATCGTTATCTTGTGCTCCATCAGCCATTTCCAAATGTCCTGGGCTTGGTTTGATAACGTGTGAGACCTGGTGCCCCCTTGTTTGGCCAGGTAGAACATGGTTGTGGTGTTGTCTGCTCTCAATAGAACAGAAGAGCCTTGAATTCTTGGAAGGAACGCCTGTAGTCCCAGAAATACTGCCCTCAATTCCAAGAGATTGATGTGCATTTGCGCCTCTTGGACATACCATCTCACATGGATTTGTAAGACTTGGAGATGTGCTCCCCAACCATCCATTGAGGTATGAGTAGTCTAATGTAACTGGGTTGTGTTGCCTGGAATGAGAGGCCCGGAGAGATGTTGCGTTCTTTCTCAGACCATGACAGGGTCTGTTTCATTGCCCGAGAGATGAGAAGGATGTCTTCGAAAGAGCCCCGCACCTGAATTCACTGCATGTCGTCTTGCCCCTGGAGAGGTCTCATGTGCGAACGACAATTTGGTATCAATGGGATGAATGATGATAGCATTCCCAGCATAGACTTCTACACTTTTACTGAAGTGGACTCTTGTGGGCAGTAGAGCTGCCAAGTGCTTATCTTGTGCTTTCTCTCTGGAGTGGGAAATACGTTCATTATTCTGGTGTCTAATACCGCTCCGAGAAATATTTGTTTCTGGCTTGGAATCAGACATGACTTCTCTATGTTGAGTAGCAAGCCTAGAGATTTGAAAAGCTGGAGACAGGCCCATGTAGATCTTCTTGCAGAGTGGAACGTGGACCCTTTTACCAGCCAATCGTAAGGGTAGGGAAAAACCTGGTGACCCTACCTTCTCAGGAAATCTGCTACCAGAGCCATGCAATTTGTGAAAACTCTGGGAGCTGAGAGGGGGCCGAAAGGAAGAACTTTGAACTGATAGTGGTACCCTGCCACCTCGAACCTCAGGAACCGATGCTTGGCGTGAATGGGAATGTGGAAGTATGCATCCAAAAGATCGAGACGCGCTAAAAAATCCCCTTCGTTTACCAACCAGAGAATCTCTTGCAGAGACTGCATTCTAAATGGTTGTTTCTTGATGTATTTGTTCAGCTGTCTGAGAACCATGACCTGTCTCCAATTCCTGCATTTCTTTCTGATAAGGAAGAAATTTGAATAGAAGCCTTTCCCTCGTTGGTTGGAAGGAACTCTTTCTATTGCCCCCTTCAACAGCAAGGTTGAGATCTCTTGCTTTAGTAGAGGGAGATGCTGATGTGTTCTTCTCAAAAGTGGATGTTGTGGAAGCTTTTGAACAAAGTCCAGGGTGTAGCCCAGATAGATGATATCCAACAACCATTTGTCTTTTGTGATGGCTTCCCATTGGAGTAAAAAAAGTGGACAGATGACTAATCTCCTGAGGCTGGAGACGAGAAGAGGTGGCTGGTGGACATAAAAAGTCACTGTCATCTGGAGGCATCTTGGGATTTACCTTGTGCCGAAGATTTGCCCCTAGCCGAGTGCTGGTTGTACGACACATTGGAAGCGCGAAACTGTTGCTGCTGCTGAACACCATACTGCGCCTTATAACTCTTTTGGGAATAAGGCTAAAACCTGTACGAATGAAAGGATGGTCTTTGCTGAAACTGACCTCATCCTCTTCCTCCACGAAAGGACTGAAAACTCCTTTGTTACAGCGTACCTAAAGAACGTATCCGTTTTGATGCCCTCCAACGCATGTTTACCAAACCGGTTCTCCCCATCAAAGGACATGTCTAGGAATTTCAATTTTATCTCCGGGCAGAAAGACATCTCCTTCAACCAGCCCTGCCTACGAAGAACTGCTGCACCTGCCATCTGCCTTTATGCGATTGAAGACAAATCCATAGCGGAGTCAATAACTTCAGAAGATGCTCTGGCACCTTCCTGCAGAAGGTCATTCACTTCTTTCTTTTTATCGCAGGTAGGTGTTCAAGCAGCGGTGCAAGATCTGACCATAACTGACGGCCATACCACTCCAGAAACGCGAAGGTGGTGGAGGCCTTAATGGAAGTAGCCGCCATAGTGGCAAAGCGCCTGCCAATGCAGTCTAGCAGTTTTCCTTCCCTGTCTGGAGGCACTGAATAAGGGGCTGCTAGATTCCTGGAGTGCCTCTGCACTGCTTGCATTATCACTGAATCTGGCCGAGGATGCCCAATCAAGCATGCAGGAGCAGAATCAGGGGCATTGTATTTCTTCTCCTTTCTAGGTATTATGGCCGAAACAGAGGCCAGATTCCTCATCAACTTCAAGCATTCTTCCCAGATGTAATCCACTATTGATATGAATCGTACCGATTTCCTGGCAGGATCTTTAAAGTCGGAGAAAGCATTTGTTCGGGGTTACGGGCAGAGGTAAATCAAATCTTTTGGAAGCTCTTTCCAATAACTCATGGAAAACTCCAATATCTTCTGGAGAACTCACTGGAGGGGGAGAAGGAGATGGTGAAGATGGAGCAATGTAGTTATCCCATTCCCGGCCGACCATGTCTGTATCCTGGATGAGCTCTCCCTCCTCAGGCTGATCATCAGCCTCACTTTCAATGTAATCATCTCTTATTGTAATACTCCGAAGAGCTGGTCTCTCCACTTGTGTTTTAGGTGGCGGAGTAGCCACTGGCGGTGGTGATGAAACCTGTAAGTTAGGCTTGAGCGGAACTGGGGCGTTCCAGAAAATGCTTATAATAAGCATGGAGCATGTGTATATGGTTGGTGACAAGAGAGGTTGGTACCAACATGGCATCTCCCCATACCTCCTGATGTTCCTCGTATGCGTCGTACGGATAATGCTCCTGGAAAGAGTCATATCTTTGTGTTTGAGGACGAGCCGTGAAGGAGTAGTCCCCTTCCATGAACTCCGAGGTGTCCTGGATGTGTGCATCATCCTCATTATCCTGGTATTTAACCCTAAGCTGTGATGGACTGTAAGCTGGACCAAACAAGCTCCCATCCCCCGATTCCTCCGTATCCAGAAGGTGAGATAGAGGCAGAGGTGATGGGATGTCAGACCTGTAGATTTTTGGACTAACTGATGTCTAATGTCCTTTTTATTCTCCGTCGACGAAGGGAGACGTCTATATGTAATCGTAGTCTACACCAGTAGTATTGTAGGGGACTTGAATGCCGTCGCTGACAGAGCCCGTTGACGGGGCTGTCGACGGTGTCGCCGGAGCCATAGATGTAGACGTGGTCGTCGACGCAGTTGTCATCAATGCCGTCGACGAAGCAGTCAACGAGGTGATCATCGTCACTGTGCTAGTCGACAAGGCCATCGCCACTGCCAGCACAGTAGAAGCCACAAACATAGACGGTGATTTAGCAGTTGTTCTCGACGACGGGTCTGTTGACGGAACTTTTTTGGTTGACAAAGCCTGCTTTTGAGGTGTAACAGGCATAGAGGCAGCAGAAGAAGAGGATTTTTTCTGTTCAGAATCTTTTTGTTTCAAGGCTGCTTTTACAGAAGTGGATGGTTAACCAGCTTTCATTTTCTTTGATTCTGCCTTAAATGAGGTGGAGCCCTCGTTTTTATGTTTCCTCTCAGCTGAGGATGGACCAGGAAATTCCTCCAGATCAGATCCAGAATCCGATATGGATTTTTTCTTCTGAAGCCATAGTAACAATCTGGCCTCTGTGTCCATCCGAATTTTGGCCGGAATGTTGAGGATATAGGCAGTAAAGACAGTCCTTGTGGGGGTCCTCAGAGAAATGTCTTGCCTTCCACAAGATCTGCAGGGTCTAAAAATCCTTTTCTTAGATCCCCCTGACATCTATGAAAGTAAAGAAGATAGAAAACTAATACCGTGAGCTGAATTCAGCAGAGACAAACGGCTCACTCTGACAAACTGAGGAGGGCTCAGGGAGACTCCCTCACATGACGTGCGGTTGGAAATCTGAGGAATGGTGGCTCTTCTGGGGAATTGAGGTCTGGGGCTTGTCTCTGATTGGTCAAAGATGGGTGTTAAATTTTCCTTTCTTTCTTAATGGTCTCTAATGTACTTCTATAGGACAGCTTATCTAAGTACTGTGAGACTCCCACCATGACGACGGGGAAGGTTCAAGCATGTGAACCTATGAAAGAGTCAATACTGGAGAAACAGGAAATAAAATAAACCAATCAAATGCTACAGAAGCGAATGTTAAGCAATCACCAGTACACTCAGATGAAGATGAGGCTTTAACATTTCCTATAAGGCAGATACCAAGTGGAATGTATGTTAATGTACTATGGAGTAGAGTTGATCTTGCTACATTGACAACCAACTTTCCAAAGCTAAGAGAGAATCCCACTCAGTAGCACACAGGTTGACAGATTTGTAAAAGTTTTGAAGGTTTTGTAGATAGACTTGAATACTTTCTTTGATATCGTGGTACCAAGTGATTTGTGGGCTGAATGTAAGATGGTTGTGCAATGGCAATGTACTGAACCTCCAAGAGATGCATGTACTCGTGCACCTTCATCTGTGGTAATTATCAAGTATGACGAGGTGATTACATTTTTAAAAAGGAAAAGTTCTAGCGAGAGGCATTGATTAAAGTTTATAAGAACTACTTAAGAAGAAAAGGAATCCGTGCATGCTTATTATGAACTATTGTTGCAGGTGTGTAAACAGCACAGCAGATAAGAAAATACCGAAAGGAGAGACATGGGGAGTTTTGTCTCACAGTTCGTTCTTGGGTTGCGACCAGGGATTAGTATGCACATACACCAGAATGTGATTTGTTGGCAGACAAAACCTTTAGATGAGATCCTGATGTATTGTAGTGCTACATGCACTCCCTTGTATTGGGACCATGTGATGACCTTGGACTAACATTGTTTTAACCCCTTGAGTGCCCCGCCCTTTCCACGCCCTGTGCCGGGCGTTTCATTAGCGGCTGGGGCTCATGACGAGATAGTCTCGTCATGGGCACAGCGCAACCGCGGCCCATGACGAGACCATCTCGTCATGGGCACTCAAGGGGTTAAATGACTCTATATGTTGTAATGCACTCTTTTTTGAATATACGACTGTTTTTGCACTTGCATTTTGCTTTGTGATTTCATTTAATGTCTCATTGTAGATTCAGAGTGGGAGTGTTTCACAGAGTAAAACAGCCTTGCTTGGAGCAGAACATGTGGGATGTGCATTTGAAAGCATGAGAGAGAGAGAAATGTGTGGAGTGTGCTTCTCTGTAGGCAGTAGTGCGCAAATGTGCATTCCACTTGTACATTGTAATATGGAGTTTTACCTACGGGCTTTACCGTGCCCTAAACTTCATCTTGCATTCTGACTGTTTGGTTGAGCTCTGCGCCCACATGCAGGCCCCTACGTTACTCACGGTTATTCACGTTCAAGATTGTTTTCCTCTTTGAGGG
The DNA here is from genome assembly GCF_964204655.1 of Triturus cristatus. NCBI lineage: Eukaryota > Metazoa > Chordata > Amphibia > Caudata > Salamandridae > Triturus > Triturus cristatus. The sequence goes on from NC_140594.1 coordinate 889,403,294, forward strand.
TGTTTCTGTACTTTTGGAGATGTTTTGTACTTTCGCAAGCTTCATTAAGATAAGGGGCTGGAACATGTCGAGAACATTGCAGGAGAAATTCTTTGCCTTGGAATGCTTGCACAGAGCTTGGCCAGCACCAGTAAGTTTCCTTGCTATAGAGCACAGGTCTTCAAACTGTGGGGCGCGCCCCCCTGGGGGGGCCTGGATGGGTTTCCCAGGGAGGCGCAAAGGCCTCTGAAAGCACATGTAAATGAAGACACCTGGAAGTGCAGAGATGTTTATTTGCTGCATTTCCAGGCTGTCTTCATTTACTCTGAAGCCCTCGAGTGCTGTGGGGCCAGAGGTCAGTGGGTGTGCTGCTGGGGGCTCGCTGGTCAGTGTCTGGAGTCTTATTAAGACTCCAGCATGCCTGAGTTTTTCACAGGTCTTTAAAGACCATTGGCACATTTACATACCTTTGGAAGCTGGTTACCGAGGCTTAGTTTTTTTTTCTGTTTCCAGTACCCCCTGGGCCCCCACTCTACCTATTTTTACATTGTATTTTACATTTACTGCTGTAGTGTGAGAATGCATTTCATGAAAAGGAATATAAAGTAGGGTTGCCAATAGAAAAATGCCAGCCATGTATGTTTAAAGAGCCTGCAAAGACCTTGATTTGACACTAAATAGGGTCTTAAATAAAAATGTATGTATTCATTTGTAATGTGACTTTGTCTGTTCCTTTTATTTTCAGTCATGAATCATTCAGCCAGCCCTAGAACACATTTAAAAGTGCTTAATATTTGCTTTTCACAGTATGCACAGATAAGTGCTGAAAAAAGGGCTTTAGGTACTGTTCATTTTTGTACCGTCTGGGACATCAAAATAATGAGCTGGCAACCCTAATCATAAGACTGGAGGTTTGTTGCAGGATCAACACATTTATTTCCTTCACCCTCAATCCCGGATTAATTCCATAATAGCAATAGTTTAACTTATATCTGAAACCCTACGCCCCGTCAATAACATGCTGATTAACTTTGAGTGTCTGGGAAGTCACCCTGCATTTAGACTCACTCTGCATTCTCACCCTTCACTTTCACGCTTTCCCTGCACTCACAGCGCATAGTTATGGTTTTCCCGCATTTGCCACATAATCCATCGTCTGCTGCATAATTTGCAGATTAAAAAATGCAGCAACACGTGTTACCTCACAGTGGAAGGCCCTTTCTAAAGGTTGACTGGTCACCTTTCTGTTGCTTATTGCTAAATGTGGGTGGTAATGTGGTACTTATGAGGGGCAATAAAGGCCAGGACAATGTTAACAAGTGTAAAAAGTAGCAAAATAGCGCAGTAATGCTATCACAAACAATGTAGCATAATTCGCCCTTGCTTGCTGCAGAATTTAGTCAACCATGCAGCATAATTTGGCCTTCTCCTGCCGCATAATTCCAATGGCCCTGTTTATAGTGCTGGGAGATCCCAGCCTGTGGCAGAAAGCACTGTGAATATGCAAGTCATTATTTTAAATCAGTATTCACATACTCTAAGCTAGTCTGCTGCAAAATTATGCAGTGATTGAGATAAAAGATACTTTTTAGTAATAAGTAATCAAACTGTATCTAATGCAGACATTTTTGTAAGTGTCTCCACTATTCCAGATTCCAGCTGATAACTTCTTTACATTCCATCTTAAAAAGACTAGATCTTTGCCACCATAAAGTTTGAAGCAGATCCACTGGAATTATTCAGCAGAAGAGGACAACATTATGCGGCACGTTTCACTAAATTATGCAGCAAGAAAAGGTAAATTATGTAGCATAATGCGCCACATTTTGTGGATTAGCATTACTTAATTTTTTGTCATTTTAACTCACGGTAATGCTGTCAGGGGAAATATTTCACCTCATTAGTACCAGTTTAACACCCAAATACAGCAGGAAGCAACTACAAGATTACCAGTCAATCTTTGCAAAGGGCATTCGCCTGCTCTGGAACACTTTGTCACGCTTTAAGTAACTGTTCCGTTTGAGCTAGAATCAAGTTTTTTTTGTTGTTAAAATCCGCAGATTATGTAGCCAATGCAGTAAACTGATAATTATGTGGAAAACACTGCTGCTGCAGAAACTCACAATTCCAGTGGCCCTGGCTTTAAGTGACTCAATCAATTAATGGCTGGTAAGAAGGTTGGTTTCTTTTTCAACTTTCTGCACTACCACCACACACTTCGATTTCAGGCAGAGGCATCTCAAAGTCAGTATTAACCATTCAGGGGCAGTTTGTTTGTGGAAGCCGAGTCCATGGGGTGGCAAGTAGAAGGCCAGCAGGGTTGAATTCAGATGCAGAGCCGTAATCCCCTCGATCCCTGGGGCCTCACAGTAATGGTCTAGGAGACAGAGGAAAGGAGCGAGATTCATAGATATTGTCAAAGAGAAGGCCCACAATAGGGAGCACTGTATGTGGACTCATTTTATATTTACAAATGGCAAGAAACCACTTCTTCAGAGAGATACCCCAAAGAAGGGGACAATATAAGTTTTTTTTTTTTTTTTAAAGGGACATTCATTAGTGAAGCTGGTACTGCTGCCAAGTGTGTAAGTGGCCACTGCTGGTTATCATAAAGGAGCAGATGCAGCAAGACTCAGGGATTTGGGGGGCCCACTGCATCACAATTATGACTGTCTACCTTTAAAAAAGGGGCATGAGAGCTTATTGTCCCTTCAAGCATTAGGACAGAGGTGATAATCCATCATGGTGGGGAAGAGGTAAAAGAGGCAGAGGAGATAGCCTGCTACTCAGGACTGCAGTTATTAGTGCAGCAGATATAGTTGCATTGGGGTCAAAGTGTGAGGGGCTCACAACACCCTAATTATGGGGAGCAGTTTGTTTGGGATATCTGTTTTTGTTTGATGCATTTGCTGTTTTATAAGTCCATATTTGGTGCAGTTCATAAGCTATAGAAAAAGTATTCCTGAAATCATCTCATAAACCCCACTCCCTGCACGTAGCCATGTTCCTTCCGCTCCCCCAATCCTTGCCATAAAGTTTTGGAGGGGGGCCCGACCTCAAAACATTTAGCTTGGGGGGTCCTCAGAGTAAAACAGTTTGAAGACCTCTGCTCTAGAGGATATCTTCTCGAAAACTCCTCGTGCATTGAGAATATTATAAAACTGGGGTTTCTTGGCTCGGAAACCGGGTTCTCTCTTGAGAGACGGATGCGTCTGCTCAGTGCTGCATTTCTCTGCTTGAGGAGTCTCTTGACCCCAGGACTGTAATTTGGGATTCCCCAGTCTTGTGTGGGCTACAATGAAGATACTGCAGCCGGTGAGGTATTTCCTCTGATTATTGGTATTGAGAGATGTGTTTTTGTCGGTGTACTGAGTGATCAGCCTCTGAAGTATTATTATTATTCATTAGTTCTTGTTCATTGGCATTATCTAGTGTATTGTCTATATATTTTATATGCCTCCATTCGGTGTATACATGCTCTTTATATTTGAGTCTTTCATTTAACAGTGCTAATTTCTTGTATTTGAATACTTGTATTTGACAGTGCTTGTTTCTTGCATTGGACGTCCATTAGTGTTATCCTCTTCACATTTCACTTGTGAATGTTCCATTAATTATTATTATCTGCTTAGGTTTTGCTCCCTTGCATTTCACTTGTGAATGGTTCTTTATCGGACCTGTGATTAATCTGCATGAGTTTTACTAGAATTATCTGCTTGTGTTTAATTATTATTTGCTTACACATACATATTTACAAGCATATTTACATTTTTCCATTTTACATCTGGGAAATCCTTTATGTTTGAGGGTGTTGCACTATTAAAACCCCACGTTTTATTCTGAAAACGGTCTCTTGGTGTGCCTCATTTGGTGAGGGTAGAGCCCCTTTCCAGGTGTTTTCTTGCTTTATTTGGGAGTGTCTCTGCTGAGGAGTGCTGAATTTCTTTTATTCAGGAGTGTAAAGTAAGACAGGTATGCAAAATACTGTAGTGAAGCAGACACTTAAAGAGAAGGTTATGCTAGCGCAAACTAAACTAGCTCATAAGGGATTTCAGAATCAGTCACATGTAGGAAATGTTGGTGGAATGCAGGATGTTGGGTTTCAGGACAGATGGTTTATGGTGGACTAAATCTCACAGTAGTAATTGAGATGTTCCAGTTGATCCAAACTCAGGAGTAGACATTGCAACACTGAAGGAATGAATTCCTTGTCATTACTGTAACAGGCTCGAGCACTGGAAGAGAGAAGGTAGGCAGAATCCAAATCAAGTGAGTGGTGATGCGCAAATGCAAGGGGTAAATCAAACACAAATACAAAATGTTCCAGTTCAGGTTTTAGTCCAACAAATGCAGATGCCAGCACAATCGCAATTTCCTATGATGCAGGTCCCACAAGCTCCGATGGCCTCAGAATAAAGGTAATTCCAGATTCAATATGAATCAAGCAACAAGAGCAAATTCAAAGCCATTCAAAAATCGGAACCCATTTCAACAGTTTCCCATGTTATGATTCTGATAATTGTCAATGATGGTGCCTGGAGTGGGAGTAAGATTGCGTACTTGGTGCAGTCTTATAGTAAAACTAGAGTGGACCATTTGCAGAAGGGGAGGTTCCTGGCCACCAAGTTCAATTTCTCATCGACACAGGAGCTACCTGTTCCACGGTTAGAACAGCGGAAGTCTCAGACTTACCCCTCTCTGGAAAGAAGACCCAAGTTGTAGTTGTTACAAATAAACAAATAACTAATCCAGTTTCAAAGATAGTTCCGGTAAAAATAGGTTCATTTGAGGAGGACCATCAATTTGTTGTATGTGTTTTAAGTCCTGTAAATTTGTGAGGAAGGGATCTTTTGTGCAAAATAAATTGCACTATTTACTGCACACCAGATGGTGTTGAATTTCAAACGCATGAGGAAGTAGTTTAATTTAATATGGCCTGAATAGAAACAATTGCAACATTGTATCCTGTAAGAAAGGTAGAGGATTTACCTCTGATTTGAGAAATACTGTAAAATCAGATTCATGGGACTTTTCAGGGAAAGATATCTGACTAATTAAAGGTGTAGAACCAGCCCAAATTACAATAAAACCAAATGCTGTTTTCCCAAGAACACCACCTAATAATCTAATACCATAGATAGAGGCAGGAATAACACCAGTGATGAGAACATGCTTAAACGGGATTTTGAAAGCAATTGTCGAAAATCTTTCAATGGCTCAAATGGGTTTACAGAAACCCCAATGGGAACTATACAATTATACAGGAGCTTCGAAAAATTAACAGCATAGTTGTCCCATGTTGTCTCGAGGTACTGAATCCAGCAACAATACTTTTTCAGATTCCCGGACCTGCTGAAAGGTTAAGCATCGTGGATTTCTGCAGTTATTCTCTATCCTGTTGTACAAGTACAGTCACATTTTGTTTTCATTTGTGTTTAGAGATAGAGTTTTGGCATGGAGCTGAGTTCCACCTAGGTATACAGAGTCCTTCGATCTTCAATCAGGTCTTTAAAACAAATCCTGAGTCTCTGTAGATGCTTTGCAATTTAGTTCTTGAATAGTACAATGATGACTTGCTTGGGGCGTCAAGTATAGAAGAAGCGTTTAAACACAACATTACTGCTCTTTTAAATCATTTGGCTGAGAATGGACACAAGGTTTCCCTGAGCAAATTACAAAACTGCCAAAAAGAAGTTCTAAATTTGGGACATCTCATTGAGAAGGGACTGAGATAGGTGTCACAGGAGAGAATAGAGATAATTCTGAAGATAAGCCTATCCAGAACTCAGAGAGAAGTCAGATTGTTCATGGAATGGTTGGCAACTGAAGACAATGGATACCAAACTTTACACTAGTGGCCAAGTTTTTACAGCGGCAGATGTACAAAGACATGCCTGATCTGCCTCCATGGGATAACGATTGCTTGAAAGCATTGCTAGAGCGGAGAGAAAGTTTGTCGTGCCCCGGCACTAGGAATTCCTGATTACAGTAAAATGTTCATTGTTAGTAGAGGAAGGAGGGCTGCACTCTATCAGTGTTTACTCAGATGCATGGAGACTGTCGAAGACCAGTGGCAAATTTTTCAACCACTCTTGACCGTGCTGCTGCATGACTGCCTGGCTGCCTTAAAGCAGGTGTTGTCAATATTGAGAGATGTTTGAGCATAGCGACGGTACACCACTTAACATTTATGGTCCATCATTGTTGAGATTTTGCTCACCCGTACTAAACTCCGTATTTGACCATTAGCAGGCTTTAAAAAAAAAATTGCTGCTCAGGGGAAAACATGGCGGACGGCTAGCGGCGGGTTGCGGGTGTTCCGGAGGCGTGTGGCAGAATTTATTGTGCAAAATGGTAGCGATTAAGTAGATGAGTTAGCGTTAGATAGGAATCTATAACAAATAGTTTAGTAGCACTTGGGCTGTAAACTTACGGTTGTGTTAGTCCGGCGTGGCGGCGGCAGGAGATCCTGTAGCAGAGCGTGGAAATAAGAAGCTGGAAGGAGGAGTGGTAACCACGGCAGAGCAGCCGTGGGTCAGAGCGGCGCTGGAGCTGCGCCGGGGACGTCGTGCTGCCGCCAGGCTTCTTTTCCGGGGAAGCGGACGAGGAGGTTGTAAGAAGAGCGAGGCTGGAGAAGCTAGCGAGGAGAGAGCCTTTAAAAACTTGGAGGAGGAGCTCATGTGCACTGAGGTAACGAAGGCACTTTCACATTCTTTATCTCGACCAGTTCAGGAGCAGGGAGCGAACAGTGAGATTCGGTGCACTGATGAGGTTAAAAGGAGAAGCGAGGGATGAAAACGGCTCCAGTGCTGCTGAGACTATTAGGGGGGGACCTAGAGGAGTCTCCAGATATACCTTGAAAAGTGAGGTGAGAGGGGGTGCAGTGGAGTGTCCTGAATTGTGGGACTTCCCACCTAAATGTGAAAAGGAGCGAGGGATGAAAAAGAAAGAGGTAAAGTTCAGGTGTAGTCTGTCCACTAAAGATATTGCGGTTCAAAATAAAATACCAAAAGGGGAATCTTTGGAGCGTGAGGTGAAGGTGACCCCATCTCTCAGGACTTACTTCAAAGTGCTTGCAAAACCTTGGTACTGAGGAATATCTATGATAGCGGCAGTGGATCCCCAACAGAACAAACAAAATAAACAAATTGATCGATTAGTAGAGGTAGGCACGCTGAAGAAACTGAACTTGGGGGATTGGTCAGCACATTTGAGCCCTAATCGTTTTCAAATCTTAGCCACGGAGATGGGGGAGGCAGGGGTGACTCCACTCGAGGAGGTTCTTTTAAATAACCAAGAGGGCAATGTAGAGGGTGTATGTCCTAATGAGGGGGCGAACTCTCTAAACATTGAAGTGCAGACTGAGGTGCAGATTCAGTCAGATCATGGGGGAGGTCGTGGGCTGGCCCTGGAGTTCTTAGGTAATGGTGGGGGGTGGGGGGGATGGGGGAGGGAGATAGTCCCTGAGAATGGGGACCCCTCCATAGGTAATCTGTTTACAGCCCTTACCACCCTTACTCGAAAGATGCGAGATAAGTTTGAGTCGTCAGAGTTGAACCAGAAGGACATTCGGTCTGTATTTGAAGTGGTTGAGAAAAAGATTGATGATTTGAGTGGAAGAACACTGGCACTTGAAGCAGAAGTTGGAGATCTAAAGGAAGAAGTGCAGGTTAACAGGAAAGAGATTGAGGGTCTTAGGGCTAGGGAGAGAGAGCTGGAAGACAGAGTTGAAAGGTTAGAGAATTATCAAAGGAGAAACAAACTGAACGTTTTAAAAGTTTCTGGGGGCAAAGGAGGACGACACATTAAAGGTTTTGTGGTTCAGATGCTAAGAAGAGCGCTCCAGTTGGAAGAAACTGAAGAAGAAATAGCCCAGGACATTCAGAGGATACATAGGGATCCCTTTAGATTAAATAAAAAAGGAACCAAACCTAGGAGAATTCTAGTAAATGTTCTTACTTATACTCTGAAAGAGAAGATTTCAGCCAAGCCTCTGACGAAAAAAACTCTTGAAGTAGACCGTGTAAGGATTGAAGTAAGATTTGACTTGTCGGTGGTAACATCTAATAGGTAATGGGAGTTAGGCAAAAGAATGGAGTCATTAAGGAATTTAGGTGCTTCAGTTCAGTTAAAGTTTCGAGCTCTTCTTAGAATGATGCTAAACAATAAGATTAACTCCTTTCGCTTTGTTGAGGAAGTTGACAAGTTCATTGAGCAGGATGAGTCGGGGAGTGAATAAGCGATTATTCAGGAAGGAGGAGGATGGATGGTAGGTTTTTCTGCTTTAGAGCTATTTTCTTAAAAGGATAGGCTAAAAGGTTGTTCAGTTTATTGTCTATTCCGCACTAAGGGCATATAGGGTTTTTCTTTTTTGTTAGCCGCATGCTGAGGGGTCACTCATAGGGCTTATTGCCGTGGGAAGATGGTTAGGGTTTTCCGTGGGTGGGAGGGGAGCAGGTTTGCTCAGGGAGGGGGTTTAGGGGAAAAAACACATACAAATTACCTCAGATGTCTTGTTTTCACAATCTTGTTTTTTTACAGTGTGGGTGTTTAGAGGATGACAGGGAATAGTAGTAATGAGGTGAAAGTTTTGTCATGGAATGTGAATGGGCTTCGGGTGAAGGGCAGGAGAGATAGAATAATGCAGTTTTTGAAGGACTGTTCTGCACAAATTATTTTACAAGAGAAACATTTGACGGAGGAGGAGAGTAGGGAGATCTTTAAGGCACAGAGATGGGTTGCACACGCAATTTACACGAGGCAGACAGCAGTTACTAAGGGAGTAGCAGTATTAGTAAGGCACGGTACAAGTATTTTGATGGTAGGTAATGCTTCAAGTACTGCAGGAAGATGGGCAATTGTTAAGTTAAAAATGTATGGGCAGAACATTATATTGGTGGGCTATTATGGTCCAAGCCGGGATGATACTGGCCCTTTGGAGGTACTAGCTAATGAGCTTTTGGGGTTTACAGGCCAGATCATTATGGCAGGAGATTTTAATACAGTTTGGACGATAAATTAGATAGATCTCTAAGTAGCAGAGCGGCAGTTAACCCCAAGATGTCGGATAGAGTGCCTTTGTTGATGGTGCAGTGGGGTTTGTGTGATATATGGAGATATAAGGCTAGCTCTCAAAAGGGTTTCACATACTATAACAAAAAATACAAGCAGAAGTCTTGGATAGATTAATTTCTGGTGGACAGAGTTATTAAGGATGATTGTGGAGGTTGAACATATTGGGGTACACCTTTCAGATCATTCGGCCATCCTGTTACGTGTGAGGGTAGGGGAGGGAACAACTAGTTCTAGATGGAGGCAGGATCATACGATCCGATTTGAGTCTGAGACGATTGAGATTTTGAAGGAGGAAACTAAGGAATTCTTTTAGAGGAAACAGGGTTCAGCTAAGATTGGGATTGTATGGGATGCCTATGAGGGATATTTAAGAGGTAGGCAAGGTACTTTGGCTGTAGGGAAAAGACGAATATATTACAAAAAAGTCTTGAACCTAGAAGAGCAGATCCAGAAGTTGGAAGCAGTTTTAATAAATTTAGGAAGTCATGAAGGTTGTGAGAAGGAGAGGGATGAAATAATAAATCTTAAAGCAAGTCTGTCGGGAGTTTTAAGGGAAAGATTTAAGGAGAAGTGGGAATCTAGCCAGTTGGCACACTTTGAATATGGGGAGGGCTGCAGCAAACTACTGGTCTGGAAGGCAAAAAGTGATCAGGTTAGAAATTTGATTAAATAAATAAGTTGTGAAGGGTTAGATGTGGTTCCTAGTGATAGTAGAATTGCATTAGCGTTTTATGAGTATTTTGGAAAAGTATATAAGGAAGACATGGTTGTTACTAAGAGGAATGTGCTGACTTGGTTGGAATATATGGAGCCGTTATCAGAAGAAGCTATGGGGGTATTGAATAAGGAGATTTCTGTTGAGGAGTTGGAGGAGGTTATTAGGGGTGGTAAGAAGGGAAAGGCTCCAGGGCTGGATGGCCTCCCGGTTGAGGTATATTAAGCATTGGCTAGTGAGATAATACCTGTACTGAGGTAGCTTTTTAATGCTATCTTTTTCTCAGATTTTGAGCTGCCGGAGTCTTGGAAAGAGGCCAATAACACGTTAATTCCAAAGCCAGGCAAGTCATTAAAATATGTTGATTCGTATAGGCCTATTTCTCTTTTAAACGAAGATTATAAGCTCCTTGCGAAGGTGATAGCAGGAAGGCTAAATGCGGCAATGTCCCACTTCGTGCATGAGGATCAGAAGGGTTTTATTAAAGGAAGAACTCTGAAAGAATCTATAGATATAGCTACTGCCTACGATCTTCCTTTGGCAGTAATAGCGTTAGATGCTGCTAAAGCGTTTGATCGCGTAAATTGGGTATACCTGCAGACACTGGCAAAGTTCCTCAATTTGGGAGCAAATATTTGTAAAATATTGAAAGCTATATATAATGCCTTGATAGCTAGAGTGCTAGTTAATGGAGTACTGCCAAAACCGGTGCAGATTGAGCGAGGAACTAGGCAGGGTTGTCCTTTATCCCCACTTTTGTTTGACCTTTATATCGAACCCTTGGCCAGAAAATTTTGAAGTAGTCAGGGTATATTGCCTTTTGAATTTCATGGATGGAATAAAAAGATTGGGCTCTATGCGGATATCTTGATCTTCACAACAAACTTACAACAATCGATGAGGTGTCTGTTAGGCATAACAAATACGTTTGGAAAAATCTCGGCATATGATATTAACGAGCAGAAACCTGAAGTTATGGCCTGGAATATGGAGATAGAGGGGATGGAATGTAAAAAAGAAATGAGATATCTAGAAGTCAGGATTACCGAGAACTTTGCAGATCTCACCAAGGTGAATTTTGATAAGGGTAAGAACGAGATTAGTGCGAGTCTACGAGGATGGATGCATCTCCCACTCACATACGGCCGAGTGAATTTAGTGAAAATGATTGTTTTACCGAAGGTAACTTTTCCCACTAACTTTTAGGAAAGAGTGGTTTATAAAACTGCAGAGTGAAATTAGTTCATTTATCTCTGTGCCAAAAGGACCGCGGCTTTCCTGGAAAAAACTAAGAAGGAGGCTGATGAAGGGGGGTTTAGCCCTGCCGGATCCGTTATTTTACTCTTGGGCATTCTTATTAAAGAATGGAAGGATGTTATTAGACTCCCCTACAAATACAGAGATAGGTAGGATGTTTTAAGAAATGCTGAGAAAAGAAAAGGGAGCAGAAATGGGGTTTATGTTCAAATTTGCTGATCCGAAGTATTTTAAGAAAGTCAGATTAAAGGTTTTAAAGGCTATGGCAGAATCATGGTACAGAGTCAGAAAAGTCTTTAAAATTCCGTACTTGCGCTGGTCAGCTCCGATTTGGGATGCACCAGGGTCTCCAATGTGGACTAAGGATCTCTTGGCTCGACCATTTAAAGAGGTAGGTATTTTAAGGTGGAAGCAGTTGTTTCCAGATGGTCATTTAGTTTTGTGGGCTTGGTGCGAGCAAGAGTTGGGTTCAAGGTTCTCAAGATTTAAATTCCACCAGATCTAGAGTTGGCATTTGGCATCGGGTGAAGAAACAGGTGGTCTAAATGAACTTGAGGAAAAGCTTTTGTCCAGTGGCGTATTTAAAAAAGAAATTGCACTTCTGCTGGCTGCTGCTCGAGATGGAGGGCGGTGTTTTCACGTTACCTGAGTATCTGTGGGGGAAGATGCTTGCCAGAGACCGCACTGGAAGAGCAATGGCAAGTATCTATGTCTATCCGTTACAAAACAGTCAAACCTGCGTATCTGATTAGAAACCATTTCTTTACCATGCATAGGGCCTACTGGACTCCACGAAAGCTGTCGAAATTTGGATCAGGAGGAGTGGTGGTGTGTCCCAGGTGTGGCAGTCCAAATGAAGATGATCTACACGGGTTTGTACGTTGCCCGAAGATCCAGTCCTTTTGAGAGGCCGTGCGTAACTGCCTGTCCAATATGCTAAAAGTGCAGATCAAGGTAAGCACTGAGCTGATAATATTTGGGAGATTAGATCTGCAAGGCAGTGTTACCAAGGATGGTGCAAAGCTGGTATTGTATGCTATACTCTTGCCTTGTAGAGAGATGTGTAAATTATGGGTATCTTCTACTTCCCCCAACGGAGTGTAGCTGGCTGCAATCGATGACATTGATTGCCAAGTTGGATACTTCGGATCAGATGAGAAAGATATGAATTCTGGACTCCCTTTCTTTCTTAGTGTGGTTGATGCTTAGGGTACTTTGAAAAACGGTCCTATGATTAAGCCTTTCATCTGCCTCGGCTGGTTATAGCCTCTGTGTAAGCAGGAGGATTTGGGGATTGGTTTTGCAGTCGAACAAAGGACAAGGTCTCCCAGTTGAAATACGAGGGTGCCTTTTTGGGAGGCCTCACCTTGTGTTTTTTCTCCCACCTTTCATCCAGTATATGAGGTATGAAAAGCCAGGGTCGGTTACGTTAGAAGGGTGGAAATAAGGCAAATGAGGACTTAAAAAAAATATATATAATAATAATATTTGCGGCTGATAATGTTGTCCTCAAAAGATCTCAAACACTCAATACAATTACAGTGTTACTGTTGCCTGAAAACGGAATTGATTTAAACGAAATTGAACATGACTATCTAGATGCTAACGATTTATGCAGCAAGACCAGACCGGACATTAAGGATCAACCTCTTGATGAGCCAGACTATGTAATTTTGGAGGATGGCTCAAGTTTACAAGACAATGAGGGAACTATGAGAGCAGCTTATTGCTGTATATAAGATTAGGGAAGTGGTGGAAGCCTATGACTTTGAGGTGTTATCGCTGCACAAGTGGTAGAATGAATTGCCCTTACAAGAGCTTGCTGACTTTAAGCTCAATTGAGAGTGACTACATTCACAAAAAGTCAATATGGCTTTGGTGTGGTCCATAATTTTGGCCAGTTATGGTCACAGAGGGGATTTATGATGTCATCTAACTCCTTAATCAGAAATGGGGAACATGTAAGTAAATTGTTAGAGGCTTTTTAGATGCCTCAAGAGATTGCAGTAGTTAAATGTGCAGCCCAAAGAAGTGGCAATAGATATGTAACAGTTGAAAACCAACGTGCTGATCAAGTTGCACAATATTGTGCAGTTGTGACGTACACAATTAACTAAATATTCAAATGAATCTGATGAGGACACTACCTTTTCGATGGTATTGTCAGTGGCTAATAGTTGGGAGGAAATAAAACGACTGCAGGAAGAGATTTCAGAAGTAGAACAGCAAGGATGGATACGCACTAATGAGAACGCGGAAAGTGATTTAGAGAGCTGGGGAGATGTTGGAAACACTGATGAGGTTGCAGGGATTCTACACACACACAGAACTATGCGCAGGAAACCAGGACCTCAGTGTGTAGTGGTGTACCAGAAAACCCACCTCGGAGCCCAGAACCCCAATCCGAATAGCTATAGTGTCTCATCCGTTCTCCGTACTACAGCGAAGCTACCAATGATTAGACATCCTAGAACATGTCACTCCGACCCTCTCAGGAATCACGGGAAGAACACTCTTTCGTTCAAACACTCATACTAGTCCACAACGTGAGTAAACTGAGACACGGTTTAGTTTAAAATGTTTATTTTAACTAGCGTGCTCTATAATGCAGTACACGAGCCAATACTAGCAGCAAAATACATAAGAACAATATAATAAGCATTGTTAAAATTCCATATAGCACAAAAGGGGCAACCATATTATAACGACAGCGGAAACAGGACTACAGCGCCTTACCACCCTCTACGTTCTATGAGCTAGTTTATTATAATTATAGAAGACCTCTGGGCTTTGTCAGGGGGACACCGTACCTCCAAGTGTAGATGCAAGGATTTACATCTCAGGACAAGCACAGCTCTTCTTGGAATGATTTTCCCCAAGTGCTTTTTCATGCATGTAATGCCATATTAAAAGCACCCGAGTTTCAGTAGAGCAGCTGTGTTCTAGGTTATGTCTATGGGCGTGGGTCTGACCAAAGTGAATCAACAGCATACATTGTTTTTCGACCTTAAACACGTTGTGCAGACGAGGGGCACAGTGTACAGCTAGATGTGAGTAATGCAGACAGTTCTCATGTGAAAAAGCGCAAGCAGAATATTTATGAGAACAGAGCCATGTAGGAACGCATGCAACAAGCGGCAAAATGGCAGCCTAACTTACGCTAACTTAGCAAAGTCCGCAGTTAATCCCATGTCCTCACTACAATGATGGATGAAGAACTATCAGGGGTTACAATAATTGTTCTTTCTCAGACTGTGGGATTAGCTAGCAATTTCTCAAATGTCTGAATGTCCAATGGCAGAGCTTACAAGTGTAGGCTGTAAGTGGGATGAGGGGCCAACCGGAATCACAATACAGGTGGGAGTGACAACCTTTCCCGTGTCAGTTTGGTGTGCATGGGGAGGTACTGGTTTCTGGATGGTTGCAGCCATCCATGGGCGGGTTGAGCTCTACATCTCCCATCTGTTTATCCCCCCTGATTGTTCCTCGTCTGAGGGAGGCACCTGGCCTTTCTTCAAAGCCCAGCGCCCTAGATTCCTGTTCCTTACTTATTTTAACTGGATTGATGTGGTGATCACACCCCTTACGGCTCTGCTGCTGCCACGGTTAATGGATATGAACAAATGTTACTTACCTGTAAACTGTGGTTCTCCAGTATTGGTGTATTTCATAGATTCACATGCTTGAATATTCACCGTCGAAGTGGGAGCTTGAATATTCCCCGTCGAAGTGGGAGTCCCACGGTATATAAAAAGCAATAAGTGTCATGTATATACATAAACATACATAACCACATAATAGCATAATAGCATATACATATCCAAATTAACTTTATATAAATTTCAGAACTAACATATCAAGTGAAAATACCATAGGATAGTATCGACACATAGGAAAGCATTGAGAAAAAGAATCACTTTACTGGACATATCAATGTCGTTTTATAGTCCAAACTCCAGCCAATCAGGTGGAAGCACCCTCTAGAACCTTCTCCTCAGAGGCTCAGATCCTCAGATTTTCGTAGCACTAGAGTAACAAAAAGAGCCGAAGGAGGAGAAGAGAGCCTCTGAGGGGAGGAGGGTGGGTCGCATGTGAATCTATGAAAGACACCGATACTGGAGAACTACAGTTTACAGGTAAGTAACATTTGTTCTTCTCCAGTATTTGGGGTGTCTTTCATAGATTCACATGCTTGAATAGAATAGTGAGCAGTAAGCAGCAGCCTTGGAGAAGGCCGTAATAATATTGCCTGAAATACAATGACAATGTATTTAATACGCAATAAAAAATTCCCAAGGAGTAGGGAAGTAGCAGAGGCTCACCTTATTTAAACAGATTTCGTAGAACTGCTTGTCCCACAGCCGTGTCCGCTTCATTAATCGATTCCAGGCAGTAGTGCTTCGTGAACGTGTGCCTGCTGGACCACGTAGCTGCCCGGCAAATCTGGTGGATGGGTACACCAGCGAACAGGGCAGTGGAAGAGGACATTGCTCTTGTTGAATGAGCCCTTACTCCAGAAGAAAGACTTGCCAGCCCTTTGATGGCAAAAGGAGATTGCTGAAGAAACCCAACGGGCAATAGTGGGCTTGGTAACCGACTGTCCTTTACAAGTGTGTCCGTAGGCCACAAACAGCTGATCCGATTTGCGAAAGGATTGCGTTCTGCTAATGTAAAATTTCAGACAGCTCTTTAAGTCCAGAGAGTGTAAACTCTGCTCCGCCGGGGGACTTCGGATGCGGGAAAAAGGTCTTTAAGATTACTGGTTCATTGAGATGGAAATCGGATGGTACTTTAGGCATGAAAGCCGGATTAGTGCGGAGAATAACGCAGTCCGATCTGAATTGAAGAAACGGAGGTTGTATTGTAAAGGCGTGGATGTCACTGACTCTGCGGGAGGAAGTCAGAGCAAGGAGGAGGGCCACTTTCCAAGTTAAGAATTTGAAATCCGCCGAGTGGATTGGCTCAAAGGGCGCCTTCATGAGCTGAGCCAATACGATGTTTAGACGCCACGTGGGTGGAGGACGCCAAATGAGCGGGAACATTCGGAAGAGACCCTTGAAAAATTGTTGTATTACTCTAGATGAATAGAGAGAACGAGCCATCCTGTCGAAAGCGAGATATTGCCGCTAGAAAGACCTTTAAGGTAGAGTGTGACAGTCCGACTGTGCTAACTGCAGGAAGAATGGCAGAATGTGTTCAGGGGAGGCGTGCGCTGGATGGATGTGAGCGGACGCACACCAAAGACAAAATCGCTTCCACTTTAGCTTATAAGTCTTCACTGTGGAGGGCGCCCTTGCCTTAGCTAACACCTCCCTGCAGGCTGGCAGAATATTCAAATGAGCAAATTCAAGGTGCTCAGGTTCCAAGCTGACAAGCTGAGTGAACTGGGATTCGGATGGCATATCCGTCCTTCGTTCATTGTAGCAGGTCCGGCCTCGGGAGAAGAAGGACGGGTTCGCATTGGGAGAGGAGGAGCAACTCCGAGAACCATGCCTGCCGAAGCCACCGTGGAGCTATGAGGAGTATCTGGCACGGTTGTTGCCGCATCTTCCGCAACACTCGAGGAATCAGAGGGATCGGCGGAAAAGCGTACGCAAATATCCTGTATCAATTTATCGAAAGGGCATTTCCGCACGATCCTTTGTGGGGCAACCAGCTTGCGTAAGACTGGCATTTGGAATTCTGAGGGGTTGCAAACAGGTCGATACTCGAGCGACCCCAAAGGCCGAAGACAAAGTCTAGAGTCGGCTGATGCAACTCCCACTCGTGGGTCGATGACGTTGACCGACTGAGTGCGTCCGCCAGAGTATTGGAAATGCCGGGCAGATGGACTGCCTGGAGCGTAATCCGAACTCCAAATCCTCTGAGCCAGACAGGAAAGCAGCGGAGATCTTGTCCCGCCCTGCTTGTTCAGGTAGTGCATGCAGGTGATGTTGTCCGTCTGAATGAGGACCGACTCCCCTTGGAGCTGGAGGCGGAAGGACTTCAACGCCAAGAAAATGGCCATCAGCTCCAATCTGTTGATGTGCCAGAAACGCTGAGCCGCTGTCCACTTGCCCTTGATAGATAAATCTTGAAGATGTCCGCCCCAGCCTTCCATGGATGCGTCCGTGGTAAGAACGAGCTCTGGGGCTGTTGTCAGAAAAGATGTTCCTGCTGCGATGTTGGAAGGACGGGTACACCAATGCAGCGCCTGAGCCATGCGGGGTGTTACCACGAGCTGGTCGTTGAAGGAACCGGAGACCTGACGCCACTGCTTGTCCAATTCCTCCTGAATGGTACGACTCCTCAGTCTGCAATGTGGGATCAAAGCGATACATGAGGACGCCATCCCCAGAAAAGACTTTAATGTGCGGACTGAAGCTGACTGTTTTGCTGCGATGGAGCTTGCAAGCTGTCGAATTCGTGCTTGACGTTCCGCAGAGGCAAAGGCCATAGCCGTGTTCGTATCGATGGTCGCGCCGAGAAAGGTCTTGCACAGAGCTGGTGTCAGCTGAGACTTTTGCAAGTTGATCGACAAGCCCATAGACAAACAGATTGGGACCGCGCTGAGTATCGAGGGCCGCTTGGTGGGAGGATTGGGATTTGATGAGACAATCGTCAAAGTACGGGTATATTTGTATGCCCGTCAGTCTCAAATGAGCCACCACCGGAGCCAGGATCTTTGTGAAGACCCGTGGAGCTGAGCGGAGGCCGAAGGGCAGGACCTTGAATTGGAAATCCCTGTGGCCCACACGAAAACGTAAGTACTTCCTGTGGCACGGAATTATGGGCACATGGAAATAAG
Organism: Triturus cristatus; assembly: GCF_964204655.1. Lineage (NCBI taxonomy): Eukaryota > Metazoa > Chordata > Amphibia > Caudata > Salamandridae > Triturus > Triturus cristatus. The sequence continues at coordinate 889,421,107 of NC_140594.1, forward strand.
CATCCTGAAGGTCGATTGTTGTCATGAAATCGCCCTGAGAGAAGAATTGAAGGATGTCCTTTAGTGTGAGCATGCGGAATGATTGGTCCTTGAGAAATTTGTTGAGCGACCTTACGTCGAGGAAGGGGTGCCACTCCCCCGATTTCTTTTATGAGGAAAAATCGGGAATAGAACCCCAATCCTTTTTGTGATTACGGAACCACTTCGATAGCCCCTTTTTTGAGCATTATCTGAATCGGATTGAAAAGTTCTCTGAGGTGAGCGGGAGGAGGCCCGGATGGGGCGGTGCGTGGGGGAACCGTCACAAACTCTAGGGTATGGCCCCTTGAAATAATGTCCAGAACCCAGCGGTCCGAAGTGATTGAGGACCAAGCTGAAAAGAACTGGGAGATTCGTCCTCCGTCCTCCAACAGGAGAAAGGGGAAAACTTGAAAGAGCGGTCGTTTGATGTAAGCAGTCATTGTTTTTTGGAAGAATTTCCCTTGTAATTTGACTTTCCTCTAAAAGATTTGCCAGACTGCTGTCTGTAAGATTGTTGTTGCTGAGAGGAATAACGTTGTTGTCCTTGGTTGTAGGAGCGGTACTGGGAAGAGGAGCCACGAAAGGAAGAGGAGGTGCCGCGGCCGCGCGCACCCCGAAATGGCCGCTTCCGGAAATGGAGAGTGCCGAGGGAGCGAGCTGTCTCCGTATCCTTGATGGCTTGCAAAGCGTCCTCCACATGCTGGCCGAATAAAGATTCTCCGTCATACGGCATGTCCAGAATCTTGGCCTGTACCTCCTGACGGAACACGGTGGAACAAAGCCAACCCTGCCGTCTTAACACAGCCGCTCCTGCCAACTGACGAAAACCCGTGGAGGCAATGTCAACGGAGCAGTCGATTTCGGAGGATGCCCTCTCACCCTCTTGCAGGATCTTTAGAGCTTCCGCTCTAGAATCTTCCGGGATAAGCTTAACCAAAGCCGCCATGTCCGACCACATTTGTCGATCGTAACGACCGAGGATGGCCAAAGAGTTTGCTGCCCGGACTGTTGTTGAAGCCATAGTTGAGAACTTCTTGCCAATGGCATCCAGGCGGCGGCCGTCACGATCCGGAGGTGACGAGAGTGGAGACGATGGATTTTTGGAGCGACGTTGCGCCGCCTGGGTGATTACAGAGTCTGGCTTAGGCTAGGACACTAAGCAAGCTGGGGAAGAGTCCGGGACCTTATACTTTTTCTCCAGTCGCGGGAGGACAGCCAGGATTGAGTTAGGCGTTTTCATCAGTTTAATGCCCTCGTTCCAGATAAAGTCAATAATAGGCACGGCTGGTACCTGCTTCTGCGGCTGTGACTTGAAGTCGTACAGAAAGCAGTCCTCCTCCCTAACCATCATGGGAAGATGAAAGCGTTGAGCTGCCCTGTCCATCAGTTGATGGAATCCTGATATGTCGACAGGTGGTGAATTAATTGGCGATGTTGGAGGGGATGCTGGCGAATTGACTGGATAGTCATCCCAGTCCGCCATAGAGTCGTCCTCAGGAAGCTCTCCCTCCTCAGTATCCAGATTGTCCCCCACCTCCTCTGTTGCAGGAGGAACCAATGTAGGTGTGGATGGTGTCGGCATTGTTGGCATCACAGGGGTAGACGGAACAGCCGATGGCGTCTCGCGTGGAGAGCTATGAGACGAAGCTGGAAACCGCTGATTATAATCTTCCAACATGAATTGAAGGTTGGAGATGAGCGACAACGGAAGCTGCGCCATGGGAACTTGTGCAGGGGGATGTTGCTCCTGCTCCTGACAGTAATAGTCTTGCACATAATCATCCTCTTCGAAATCTTGGCATTTTATGTGAAGCTCAGAAGGACTACGAGCATCTCGAAAAGAGGACTGAACATCGTCATCAGAGTCCGAAACCTCCTCAGCACCCGTGGGGAATAGCTGATGAGATGGCCGAGTGACTGGTGGCAGCATAATAGAGTCCAGCGCAGCCTGGCGCCGCTGCAACAAGGAGGTGTCCACCGATACTGGCGCTGATGTAGAAATTGGCACCAAAGGTATCGTTGCAAAATTTGACACCTCCGTCGTCAAGATTATCGTCGATGAAGTAGCCATCGATGAAGTCGTCGACGAGAAATCCACCGTCTACGTCGACGAGGCTGCCGTCGATGCAGTCGACGAGGGTGCCGACGACGAAGCCCGTGTCAACGAGCCGGTGTCGAACGATGCTGTGAGCGTCGACGCCGATGACGACTTCTTCTTTTTGATTATCGTCGACGAAGCATTAGACGTCGACGGAAGTGCCAACTTCCTATTCGTCGACGAAGAAGATAGTGGAATCGTCGGCGAAATGGTCTTCAGGGAAACACACACCACTGTCGACGGTGAAGACGTCAACGAAGTCATCGTCGACGATGAAGGAAATCTGCTCGACACCGTCGTCGACGAGGTTGATGAAGTGGCAGATCTCGTCGACGGAGGGGCCGTCGACGGTTTAGCGCGTTTTTGACTGGAAACATACGCTGACGGAGTCAGAGACGCCTGAGAGCTAAGTCTCGGGGGCGCTGGCGTGGTAACAGAGACTTGGCCTGTAGACACTTCCTCCAGATGAAGTCTCTTCTTTTTCAGAAAGGGAGACGGCAAGTCCTGAACACTACCACGCTTAGAGGAGAATAGAAGCTACACTCTCCACCTCAGAAAGGGGGTTATCTGTACCCTTTAATTTTTTAAGCCATAATAAAAGGCGACCCTCCCTGTCCTTCAAAGTCTTTTGTGAGAAGGTTCTACAGATTTTACAGTTGGCCACCTTATGGTCAGGGTAAAGACAATAAATACATTTGTCATGAGGGTCCTCAGAAAAGAGCCTTAACTTCCCACAAGATGAACAGGGACGGAAAAGAGACTTCTTACTTGAAGACATGATGAGAGAAACTCAAACCAAAGCAAAGAACTGAGCAGAGCTCAGGGAGACTCCCTTCACTCGACGTGCGGTAGAAAATCTGAGGACCTGAAGCTCTGAGGAGAAGGTTCTAGAGGGTGCTTGCGCCTGATTGGCTGGAGTTTGGACTATAAAACGACATTGATATGTCAGTAAAGTGATTCTTTTTCTCAATGCTTTCCTATGTGTCAATGCTATCCTATGGTATTTTCACTTGATATGTTAGTTCTGAAATGTATATAAAGTTTATTTGGATATGTATATTGTAGGAGAGTGGAATCTGACTAATGGTTGCCCCCAACTTTTTGCCTGGTATTTAAGTGGTTTTTGACTAGTCTGGCTGGGATCCTGCTATCCAGGACCCCAGCCTATCTGCTTTCTCCCTAAAACTGTTGTGAGTACTCTAGGTACAAACATAATTGGATGCTGGGCATGCCCTACCAGTCCCTTGTAGATGGTACCCTAGGTACCCAGGGCATGGGTCCCCCAGTAGGCCTACCAGGGCTGCAGCACTTATTGTGCCACCCTGGGACAGCCACCCAAACTGACACCACCAGACCACTACTGTAGTCTGGGTAAGGTGGTGCTAGCACCCCTTACAGGGATGTAGGTACCCTATGTCCCATACCATTACAACACATATACTCTCATAGGCCACCCCTATGGCAGGCCCTGGTAATCCTACAGGGCTGGGTGCTGAGGTATGTGTGAGGGGGGACCCCTACGTGAGTAGGACCTCTCTGCAACCTTCGTAAAATCGTTACTGGGTTGTTTGTAGTGTAGCCATACCATATACTCTTAACCGCATTATAAGTTATTGTGTCATCGCTGTAACTTGGGAATGGCTACACAGAACCATATCGTGTTTGGTGTCAAACATGAAGGAATCATACCCCCAGTCCAGCCATGGGCATGGGGGCACGATTCCCCCTTGCTAGGAGGGTGATATGGGAAAAGCGGTAGAATTTAGACACCAATTTAAAAGTGCACATGTACCACAAAATGGCTACTGTCCGCCACCTACACGACTCTGACTGGCTGTTGCTGGGGAAAACCCCAGCCTCGCCATCTGGACAATAGGGCTCCTGTGGCAGGGAGGTGCCAGCACCTCCCCAGACAGGATATGTGGATTGGAACAGGGTGGGTGCACCAAATGTCCTTTCAGAGTTGCACGTAGGCAGCTGCAGAGCCCCAATTCTGCATACACCGCCCGGAACCGGTTCAGGGGCATCCTGCCCCTCGCCCAGGCGGGAAACACACAAAGGGGAGTGGGTGTAGCCACCCTTTCCCGCCTCTATTCTGATTGGTAGGCTCCATTTCGGACCATCCCCTAATCTTGGGGATATATGGGAATAACTTTGCCCTAGAGCCTTAGATTCGTACAGGACTTTACAGAACTGACCTTCGACGAGCTGCTGCCCAGCTGACTGAAGAAATCTCCCTTGGGATAAAGGAGTTATCCCCCTGCTTGGCAGGCACCTAAAAGACTGCAAGATACCCGGTTGGAACTTCGCTGCTCTCACGAACTTCGACGCCTTCCATCAACCTTGAGGTGGGTCTCCAGTGCATCCCAGAGTCCTGTGAGCGTGCCCAGCAAGTCTGAGCACCGTGGACCACGTGGGTGCCGAGATGCCTGCATACCCCGAGACCCCGGCCACCTCTTGCATAGCACACGACCCCGACCAGTGGGGAAGTTGTGCTTTGGCCCATTTCTGAGCCAACCTTCAAGCAGCATCCGTGCCAAAGCTCAGCCCCCTAGTCCACTCCGGTGGCCCGTGGGAGCCCTTTTACGCACTCCATTTTGCTGCCCTCCGCGGTCCCTTGTCTCTCGACTTGGGGGCCCTGACGGAGGAAAACCTATCTTTCCAAGAGTTCCCCTGGTTGCTCCAGGCCTGCTCTACGCTCCCTGCAAAGGAGAGCACCCTCAGACCTCGTGGGTCTGCACCAGCAGCTGCTTTGTTCATCTTGCGTGGGTTGCGGTTGCCAATGCTTAGTGGATCCAATCGGGACACTAACACCGCAGCGACCCTCCGCCGACGTGGGACAGTCGCCCTCCAGAAGCTGGCCTTCCTTGAAGCCTCCCGGAGCCCGTGACTGCAGAGCCCAGCTGTACCTTCCACACCTGAAGCACCCGACATCCACGAGCTCCTTCCTGTGAGCTCCCTGGTCACTGTGCTGTGACCTAGACTCTGTCCCCTCTGCTTTCAGGTTCACCTTTATCTTCTCTTCAACTTTAATCTTCACGACTTCAACGACGCTTTCAGCTAGCAGCAGTTTGGACTACTTTTCCATAGAAAATCAGCCCGCGACCCGACACCAGAATCGACCTATGCACCCGGCTTCCCTGGGGCAGGTAACAGTGGTACTTCGGTACTCCCGTGGTGGTGGGCTCTCCAAAGCCTTAAGTCTCAAGCCTTAACTTTGTACTGTTGTTAAAAGTGTCCTTAAACCTTAATTATTCAACCGCGACATTCTCCATAGGCTAACATTGCGATCCCGATAGCAACTTCTCGCACTGCACACGCCTCCCGTGGGTCCCCTTCCTCTTAACTGTGGGTGGATTCTGAAGGGGCAAGCGATCCTGAATGCCCTAGGCATTGCCTGTAGAATTGTCGTGGTTCTTATACCACTATTTTAGTATATGGTTTGGTCCCCCCCTGGGGCCCATTGATTTCTGTGCTATTTATTGTGTTTATAAATGCTTGTTTGAAGTGTAACTTTGCCACTAGCCACATAAAGTGACTGTGGGATTCTGTCTAGAATAAATACATATATTTTATATATATACCTGTGTGGGCTACTCTTTCATTTGGATATTCAAGAGGTTATTATGGTAAAACAATAAGCTTAACACTCCTTCAAGACTTAGCCTGAAGGCTGCTCTCCACAGCTACCACTAGGATAGCTTTCTTTAAAGGTTGTCTTAAACCTATCATCAATAAGAGTCGAATTGGACTGGTGCAAGGTGTCCCTATAACTAGGAACAGCATATGCCAGGCCAACTTCTCACATATATGCTATTATGTGGTTATGTATGTTTATGTATATACATGACACTTATTGCTTTTTATATACCGTGGGACTCCCACTTCGACGAATGGGAATATTCAAGCATGTGAATTTATGAAAGACACCCCAAATACTGGAGAATATGTTTTTCCTTGGGTGGTTCATTTCCAGATGTAATGCGCTGTATATTTGCGTTATTGCTGTGAAACTGTATATTTTATCATGATGCTACTGAGCAGAGTCCACCGACATTCTGCACAGGTTCAATATGGAGACCTAGTTAAAGTGCACTGCCACCTTTAGGATCATGTATATTCCTTAGTTTGAACGATTTCCATATACAACAGCCTGTAATGTACCATACTGTGACAATGTTTAATAAACACAAGTTAAAACAAATGATTTATCCATAATTTCCATTAGACAGACAAAATGGAAAATTATGTGTTTAGAAAAGGAGAAACCGGTTTAGGAAGACACATTGGGATAAGTAACTGAACACATTCAATGTTTTTGGAGGAACTGCACAAATGTTAACAGGGGAGACTCAGTTATTCCTGGAGTCTATTTTGTGTGTGAACATGATGCTAATAAAACAAATGCCTCAGTAGAGAATTAACTCAAAGATTAATTTGTGAATATGATATTGAGGTGGTGTTTCAACCATCGTAGCGGGGGGGGGGAGAATCTGGGCAGGGTGTTGGACACTGATGATGCGAAATTTTACTTGCAAACAAAAATGTTTTTTGATAATAATGTGCATACCCTATGTTTAAATAAGTACATGCACTAAATGCAAAATTTGCAGTAGGCAACCCTACTTAAATATTATAGGCCTAAATGTGAAATAAAAGTGCTGAAATAGGTTAGCCCAGCTGCGGATGCCATATTGAGCCATATTAATTGAAAATAATGCATTAACACTGAAAGGCTTGTTTTTTCACATTTAATAGTGGTTTGCGCACAATGTTTCTCACTTTTCCAGAAGTTGTAATTTTCCAAAGGTCTTCTGTTAGCTCTTGAACAGACACTTGTTTTGAATTAGACAACTGATAGTAAGGTTAAAACCAGGAGGAGAGGAGGCAACAGGAAGAATAAGTCAGGAGGAGAACAGTCTGGAGCACAGATTATCAACAATGTAATTTTTCAGTTCTCTTGTCTTCAGTAGGGGTAGGCGGAATTTGCGTAGTCGTGCAACACAAAGCTCCGCGAAACGGTAAAAAATCTCCGCGAGCACGCAAAAGTTCCGCGAACATGCGGACTTGCTTGATCCGCCCGTTCGCGATGCTTTTTTCTTGTTCATGAAAGCGGTTTGCGTGCTCGGGGAGAAATATCTTGCAACACGCATTTTGAAAGCGCGAACAAGCAAAAAAGTCTGCAAAGCTGCGGATCGTACAATTTGACAATTCCACATTCTCCGCGTAATGCGAAATTACCCAAATTCCGCAAGCGGAACGGAATTTAATACACAGGCCTAGACTTAGGACTACTGTACCAGACGCTAGCAGGACTCTCATTTGAGTTTCTGATTAATTTCTTCATGTGGCGCTGCTTATTTAGATTTGACTGATTTTCTGCTGAATTATAAAATGAGAATACTTTCCTGTTGATGATGCAAAAGCTTCATGCTTGTGCAATTGACCCTCTCGCATTAGTACTCGTTAGGGGTATCTGAACTGACACTTATTCTCTCATTAGTCCACATTAAATTAGATTAGGGAATGTTCCTTATGGAACACCCTTTCTGTATTATTACCATATTAACTGTTATTTTAACTAATAATTTATTCTATTTTATAATCTAATATCGATTGATGGATTATATTAACTTTTAAAGCGGAGATCTAAAGATTAATACTCAATGAATAAAAGATGAAAAACTACAATAAATTCAAATACAATTCACATTCACTCTTTTGCGAAAAAGTCATTTACTACTTAACATGATATTGGACTAATGTAGATGAGTGCTCCTTACTTCTCCTTGTCGACTATCAAAGGGCCAGAAGATCAAAAGTCCATACAACCAGGGGCGGGTTATTATTTAATATTTACACCAAAAGATTAATGTACAGGCAACAACCCTCTCCCCCCACTCCTGGGTGCCATAGAGAAGCAAGGCCTGCGAGAATTTCATCCATCTTATCTTATGAACCTCCCTCAGCTACAAAGAGAACATCACCTTGTTACTTGCATCTGATTTACTAGTGCTTATTCTACCTGAGGCAAAGTGTTACCCTCAGCCTAGCTTACTTTCAGATTCTTCTACCACACAGCTTCACACAACTTGAGGGAAGATGTTTCCACTTCAAAGAAGCACTTTCACAACACCTCTAGACAAGACTGCTCTCTGGAGCCACCATGTAAATAATTCATAAAAGGAGCATACAAGAAGTGAGCACCATCCCACGAAGTACTGACGCATAAGTTACTACTTGTGTAACGATATATCTGTAGAGACATTAGTTAGTGATAGATTCCTTACCTTAGAATATTCCCAGGCGTCAGACTGGATCCGGAAAAGTTTTTCATCAGTAATACACACCCCCCCCCCCCACGCGTCGGTAGGTGGTGTCGTGCGGCTCCGCCTACGTCGCTGGCGTCATAAGCGCCGAGATGATGTCACGGAGACTAATTAGGCGACACACATGCGCGCGGACGTCAGTTCTGTACACGCCTTTCCGCGTCAGGAACGAAGAGCCATGCAAGAAACTGACCGTTGGTGCCATGAAACTAGGGCCCTGAAAAGGATGACCTTAATGCTAGAATCAGTACGCAGAACGGGGAGGATGGGTGGGGCGGTAAGGAATCTATCACTAACTAATGTCTCTTACAGATATATCGTTCCACCAGTAGTTACTTGTGCATCTGAGAGATACAAGTTAGTGATAGATTCCTTACCTTAGAATAGATACCCCAGCAATATCAACCCCGGTGGTGGGGCTGCGAACAAGATTACACCAGAAAGTCACAGAGAACAGAACGGCTAAAGAAGACATCTCTCCGGACTCGACTGTCAAGGCAGTAATGCTTGGGAAACGTGTGCAGCGAAGCCCACATAGCTGCCTGACAAATGTCCTGCAAGGTAACGCTGCGTCCCAAGGCAGTAGTGGCTGCTGTTGCCCTGGTGCAATGGGCACGCAGCCCCACAGGAGGTTCCTTCTTGGCCAATGAGTAACATGCTTTTATGCACAGAACAACCCACCGAGAGATGGTATGTTTGTGTACAGCCCAACCTTTTTTGGCGCCCACGTAGCCAACAAAGAGTTGGTCATCCACCCGGTATTGTTGTGTGTGCTGCAGATAGAACGAGAGCGAACGTTTAGGGTCCAAACGGTGGAGCCGCTCTTCCTCTTTTGAAGGATGCGGAAAGAAGGTGGGCAAAGTGATGGTCTGCCCTATGTGGAAGGGCGTGACAACCTTTGGCAAGAAAGAAGGACGGGTCCTTAAAACTACCTTGTCCGGATGAACAGAAAGGAAAGGAGGTTTGGAATAAAGAGCCTGGAGCTCTTCTGGCAGAGGTGATAGCTACCAGGAAAGCCATCTTAAGAGTGAGAAGATGCAAAGGAAAGGTATAAGGGGGCTCGAAGGGAGCGCATATCAGATATGTCAAAACAAGGTTCAAGTCCCATGGAGGCATTATGAACGGCACGGGAGGAAATGTGTGCGTAATGCCTTTCAAGAAACGGTTAACAACCAGTTGACAAACAGAAAAGGCTAATCTAGAAGCCGTAGGAAGGCGGAGATGGCCGAAAGATAACCTTTGATAGTGCCCAAAGAAGAGCCCTGCTGGGCCAAAGAAAGAAGGAACAGAAGGACCTCAGACAGAGGGGCAGAGAGGGGATCCACAGCCTTTGCTGTGCACCATGCCACAAATTTGTTCCACCTGCAGGCGAATACCGTTTTAGTGGAGGGACGCCTGGCTGAAAGAATGACATCACAGACTTCGGGAGGAAGTTTGAAGGCAGTCAACTCTCGCCGCTCAATCTCCACGCATGTAGGTGGGGGCTGGACAGGTTCGGGTGGAGGACCATCCACTGCTGCTGTGACAGAAGATCCTCCCGAAGAGGCAGTCAGATCGGGGGATCGATCGCCATTCTGAGTAGCTCGGGATACCAGTATCTTCGTGCCCAATCCTGAGCCACAAGGATGACTTGAGCCCAGTCACGCCAAATCGTCTTCAGAACTCTGGGCAGAAGTGGTATAGGCGGAAAGGCGTAAAATTGACCTCAACTCCACTCGCGGCGAAAAGAGTCGCCTAGCGAGTGCCGCCTTAGAAATTCCAACGCGCAGAACTGATGACAGTTCTCTTCGGTGGCGAATAGATCTAACCAAGGCTCTCCCCACTGCTGAAAGAGACCTCATGCCACGTCCGAGTTCAGACGCCATTTGTGATCCTAAGTCACTATAAGTACTCCCGTGGTTCACCAGACTTCAAACAATATGTGTAGCTGACTAAAACAAAATAGAACGATGGTATACCCTATCTGAAGTGTGTAACACCACCTAAGTGTGGGAAAGGAAGCAAGTCCTTTTGTTATTATATTGCCTCACACACCCTAGTGGTGTCATGCCTTATCATCGGGACACCCCGACGCTTAAAAGTCAGGGTGGGCTGAACCAATATCTCAGGGAGCACTTATTGAAATGATATTTGGCCAGGGGGTTAAAGATTAAGAATCTGTGTCGGACCCCAGTTTCCCTTTATTCTTGGGTCTGGCACTGATTTTAACAACAAAAATAGAGGGTTTCCAGGGATATTATGGTCCTAGGACCCTATTGCCAACATGTTTCTGTCCTTGCTACCCCATAAAGGGTGCACGGACTTTCTTCAGGGCGTGCGCCCCCTAGAAGATTAAGAAAGTACAAGGGATATTCCCTACACTACTATGCAGCAAGGGCAGATAGCTGCTCCTTATTATAAATCTAACTATTTGTGGATATAATCACTCCATCCCAATTAAGGAGAGGATAAACCCCATGTGGGACCTCTATACATAGGGTAGCCTTGTAGTCACACTGCCACCAAGGGTCCTGGCCCGTAGAGACACCTGTTCGGTAGTGGTTCCCACAGCTTGGAGTCCCATTTGTGATCCATCAAGCACCGGCGGCTGAGTTCGTCCACCCTGGCGTTCAGAGAACCTCAAAAAACCCAAGAAAAATCAGTTGGTCTAAAAAAAAAAAAATGAACTCTAACAACAACTGATCAAACTGAATTAGTATGGGGAATCCTTATAAAAAGAATAGAATCCCATCACCCACCAGGGTGGCATGCTTCATCATCTGGGATTCCACTGGATTGCAAACCCTACTGCACCTGAACGCTACAACCTGCCAGGTGTTGAACCACCAGGGAAATGCCCTGATGTTCCAGCCATGTGCAGAGGCGCAGAGCCTCCTGACATAGGGTCCAGGACCCCATCCCGCCCTGTTTGTTGCAATACCATATGGCGGTGGCGTTGTCCGTGAACACCTGCGCCACACTTCCCCGGACAGAGGGAAGGAATGCCTTCAGTGCAAGTCAGATCGCCCGAAGCTCCAAAAGGTTGATATGGAGCCGGGACTCCGCCAGAGACCAGAAACCTGATCTCCGCCTCTCCCAAGTGGTCTCCCCATCCCAGGAGGGACGCATCCGTCACCACTGTGTGCTCCGGTTGGGGAAGGGAGAGGGATCTGCCATTGGACCAATCGCGATACATGAGCCACCACTGCAATTGTCGTACAGTGCCCTCTGAGATCTGGACATGATCGGACAGGTTGCCCTGATGCTGCACCCACTGGAACTTCAGGTCCCACTGCAGAGCCCGCATATGCCATCTGGCATGTTGCACTAGCAGGATGCAGGAGGCCATCAAGCCCAGGAGCCGGAGGGTCATCCTGACTGAAACCCGGGATAGAGGATGAAAGATCGGAATCATAGCCTGTATATCTCGCTGCTCGGGAGGATAAACCCGAAACCGCGTCAAATCCAGAACCGATCCGATAAAGGGGAGCTGCTGAGAGGGACTCAGGTGCGACTTCGGCACGTTGATGGAGAACCCCAGCAAAAGCAGGAGGTCGACCATAGTCTGAAGGTGGGAGAAGACTGCCTGGGGCAAGCCCGCCTTCAACAACCAGTCGTCGAGGTAGGGGGAAGACTGACACCCCTGACCTGCTCAGATGAGTTGCGACCACCTCCATCACTTTCGTGAACACCCGAGGGGCGCTGGTAAGGTCGAAGGGGAGCACGGCAAACTGAAAATGCCCCTGGCCTACCGTGAACCACAGGTAACGCTGGTGGGCCGGCAGGACGGGAATGTGAAAATATGCGTCCTGCAAGTCCAACGCTACCATCCAGTCTCCAGGGTTGAGGGCAGCCAAGACGTGAGCCAGACTCAGCATTCTGAACTTCTCCTTCCGGAGGAAGCGGTTGACGTTCCGGAGGTCCAAGATGGGACGCAGAACCCCTTTGTCCTTCTTGGGGACCAGAAAGTAGTGGGAACAACAACCACTCCCTACTTCTGGCCCAGGAACGCACTCGATGGCCCCCTTGGCCAAGAGGGTGCTAACTTCCTGCTGGAGAGTTGCCAAGTGTTCTCCCGATATGCGGTGGTACTGAGGTGGCATGGCTGGAGGGGTAGACTGAAAGGGAAGGGAGTAACCCTTTGCGGATGATCTTCAACACCCACTTGTCCGATGTAATAGCGTGCCAGTGGGGGAGGTGATGGCGGATCCTGCCACCCACTGGCGTGGGGTGCCCCACAAAGCTCAGATTAGGAAGGTTTTGAGGTAAAAGCGGCGGAGGTGGACTGACCACCACGCTGATTTCCAGACCCGCCCATGCAGAAACCTCGTCTTTGGCCGCGCTGAGGCTGGTTCTGCACAGGCTTGCTAAAGGAACGTGCCTGGGCGCCCCTTCCGTGGCCACGAAAGGAACGAAAGCCAGGAGTGGCTGGGCTTTTCGTGGAAAGACCCAAGGACTAGGCCGTAGCCCGCGAGTCCTTAAAACGCTCCAGCGCACTGCCGGCCTTATCGCCAAACAGGCGAGTGCCATCAAAGGGCATGTCCATGAGTGAGCTTTGTACATCTGGCAAGAACCTGGTAGATCTCAACCAGGCGTGGCGACAAAACGCCACAGTCGTAGGGATTGCTCTACCTAGTGAGTCTGCTGTGTCCAAACCGCACCGAATGGCGAATTTAGCCCCATCTGTACCCTCGGCAACAGTTTGAGACAGCACAGCTTGGGTCTCTTCAGGACACTGAGGCAACACCTGTGCAACGGCATCCCACACCGCGTGGGAATAGCGGCCCAATAGGCATGCGGTGTTGTAGGAGAGTAGGATCTGCACTTATGTTGCACCCACTTTTTTTCTGATGTTAACACTGGTTTCTGGCTATAGTCTGGCTGCGTCACTGCTAATCAGGGCCCCAGTCTCTCTGTTCTCTCTAAACAACTTGGAGTGCATACTAGATGCACTAGTGATTGGATACTGCGGTACCTTATGAGCCCCTAGTATATGGTACCTTAGGTACCAAGGACATGGGTACTTCACAGGCCTACCAGGGGCTGAAGCATGTATTATGCCACCCCTGGGAAGCAGACTAAATCTGACACCACAGGCCTGCTACTGCAGCCTGGGTGAGGTAGTGTTAGCACTCCTCACTGAGGTATAGGTTCCTATATCTCACCATACACACACATATAAACCTATCAGTCACCCCTAAGGCAGGCCCTATCAATCCTGAGGGCAGGGTGCTTGGTTTACATTGTGAGGGGGTGCCTCTGCATGAGCAGGACCCCTCTGCAGCTGGCAGAGTCTATTCTCTGTGGCTGTTTGTGGATGCGGGTAAACCATATACTCTTAAGTGCATTATAACCTAGCGGTAAATGCTAACTTTGGAATGACTGCATCAAAATATGTCGTGTTTGGTGTCAAACAACTTGGAATCATACCCCCACACCAGTAACTGGTGTGGGAGTATGATCCCACCCTTCTAGAGGGGAAGACATGTACCTACTGTGGAAACACGGTAGAAATCTGAAAGAGCCCCGGCATCACAAAATGGATGCCACCAGCACAGACACTGGGCTGCCCTCCTGCTGCTGCCTGAAACTCACAGTGGAGGAGGCCCAACAATAGGCATCCTGTCACAGGGAGGTGTCACCACCTTCCAGACAGGATTTAGTGTATTGGGGCTGGGTGGGTGCACTCCTTGAGTGCTTTGAAATCCTGCACTGGGGAAGCCGCAGGCTCCTCTGTGCATATGCCAGCTCAAACCGGTTTAGGGATTACCTGTCCCTGCTCTAGCGCGAAACTGGACAAAGGGAAGTGGGTGTAACCACCCCCTGCCCTGACCCTCCCAGAGGAGTGGTCATAAAGTTAGTCCCTCCCTTTCTTTTAGTATAAGATAGGGAAACCTTGCCATGGTAAACTAGATATCCCTGAATGACGCTTTACAAGAAGAATCCTGGTCCTTCGACGTTCCACTACCTTTGGAAGACGGAAGAATCTCCCTTGGAGTCAAGGAGTGACTCCCCTGCTTGGCAGGCACCCAATCTTGCAATCAACGGTCGCAAACTTTCGCGCTCCCGCCGGAGTCCAAAGTCCCTGCAGCCCCGGAAGTGGATTTCTGGACTTAGACGGCCATTGTGAGTCCCCAGCAGAGCTGAGGCGAGTGGACCCCACGAGTGACAAGGAACAGCAATACCCGGGTACCTTGTACTATTGTCGAGTGCAACCCCTTCACAACGTTCTACGAACTTGTGCTTTGGACCATTTGTGGCCCAAGCCTTCAGCAGGTTGTGCACCGAAAATCAGAGGCCTACCCCGTCCCGAGTGACAGTGGGATCCTGTGAAGCATTTCCTCACGAGGCGTCTTCGCGATCCCTTGCCCGTTGGCTTGTGGGTCCCCTGAAGACTTTCTGATCGAACCAAAGGGCTCCCCTGGTTGCTCCAGGCCTTCCCTTACTTACCCTCGCTGGGTGAGTCCCTCAGACCTTGCTGGTCTGCACCATTGACTTTATTCACTTTCCACGAGACATGCTGTTGCCAAGGCTTGTTGGCTCCAATCCGGTTGCCGACACCTCAGTAAGCTGCAGACGTCGTGGGACACTCCGAATCCAGCTGCTGGTCATCCTCAATGCCTCCTGGTCCTCGTGAGCAAAGAGTCAAAACACCCTTGATCACCTGAAATCACCCGACATCCGTGTGCATCCATCTTCCTGGCCCCGGGTCACTGGCAAGTGACTGTGAACACTGTTCCTTCTGCTTTCAGGTCAGCTTCATCCTGAATCCAGTCTTGGATTCCACCGGACACTTCTCCAGTCTTCGCAAGCAGCAAATCTTCTTTGTATTCCATAGAAAACAGCGACGTGACCAGACACCAAAAGACACCTATGCACCCGGCTTTCCTGGGTGAGGTAACTCGTGCACTCCGGTGCCCCAGTGTGTGTTGGTCCTCGAATTACTTACCTTGTAAGTGGCTTGCTTGTAGACTTCCTCGAAGTACCCTAAAACTTTAAAAATCCAACCGCGACTTGCTCCATTGAAATCAATAGGGAACCCGCAGCTGTGTTCTCGCACTGCACGCGTCTCCCGTGGGTCTTTTACTTACCTGCCTTGGGTGAATTAGTGAAGCCCTAGCAATTCTACAGGCCCTAGGCCTTGTCCCTCTGCAAGTCGACTTTCCTAAACCTCTTTTTTAGTATATGGTCTGGTACGCCCCTAGGGCCCCAGCCATATTTGTGCTTAACTTATTGTGAAACGTTGATATTTGAATGTGTTCCTGACTTCTAATCTCATAAAGAGATTAGTAGAGTGTGTCTAGAAATAAATACATATATATTTCATATACATACTTGTGTGGTGTCCTTTCATTTGGTAATTCAAGAGATTATAAGGTAAAACAAGCTGCTTTACATTCCTCAGAGACTTGGCCTGAAGGCTGCTCTCCACAGCTACCACTAGGATAGCTTTCTTTAAAAGGTTGTCTTAAACTTATCTACCATAAGAGTTGAATTGGACTGGTGCAAGGTGGCCACTATAACTAGTGACCAACATATGCCAGGCCAACTTCTCACAGGTGTTCACCGACCGCAGCCCTAAGCTGGCCGCAAATAACAACCGCTTGCCGAACTGCTCCAATTTCTTAGAGTCCTTATCCGGCGGAGCCGTGGGAAAGGCACTCTGGAACGTCGAAGCTTGGATGACCAGGCTCTCGGGTGTAGGATGAGTGGTCAGAAAGGCAGGGTCACTCGGCGCCGGGCGATGACGCCTGGCGACATTCTTATCCACAGGGGCCCCGTAAGAGGTCAGTGAGGGCGTCATTAAATGGCAGCAGGGGCTCTGGCGAAGTGGGCGCCGTCTGGAGCACCTCAGTGAGGTGATTAGTCTTTAGGGCCACCGTAGGGAGATCAAGGTGGAGGACCTCAGCGGCTGACGGAGCACCATCGTGTACGAAACGCCCTCCTCCATGGTAGGCGGAGGAGAGGCAAAACCTGGGTCAGAGGAGAGATCAAGGCCGCCGGCCTCCTCTAACTTGTCCGGCCAATCCTGCTCAGAGTCACACTGACAAACAAGAGGGTCCTCGGACCCCTCCCAGTCGTCCTCCACCTCTGCCGTATGTGGGACAGACTGCGGCGGCAGGGCAGGGACCGGGGAAGGAACTAACGTCGCTGGGAACGGCACCGGACTGGGCCGAACCGGCGCCGTGTCCCAATGCGGATCCCAGGTACGGACAAAATTGTCCGGGAACCTGGGCAGGGGCGGAACAAATGGCATCCACTGCGGCGCCGGAGGCAGAGCCAAGGGTGGCACTGGGGCCGGAGCCTGCAGTGCAGGACCTTGTGGTGCTGTGGCCAGAGCCAGCGGCGCAGGATCTTGTGGGCTGGGGCCAGAGCCAGCGGCGCAGGATCTTGTGGGCTGGGGCCAGCGCCGCCGACGGCCTGACAGGATCCTGACACGGGACCGCGGGGCCCAAGGGCGCGCCGGCGGAAGCCCAAGGCCTAAACAGGCGGTCCAAGGTAGCAAGAAATTCCTGCACGGGAGTCGCCGACGGACCCGGGTAAGGTGGGTAGGCAGCAGGACTCCCTGTCCCCCTCGTCCGCATCCAGGGACCGACGGGGGGATGTCGGAGAGCAACAACGCTTCTTTGACTTCTTTTTGTGTCGTATCTTACCCGAATCAGAGGGTGAAGACTTGGAGCCCGAGGAGCGAGATGGTGGCCCCGCGAGCGTTCTCTGGAGCGGCCCCTGGACCATGAAAGGCGGTGGACGAGTGCTGGACCTCAAACAGCTTCCGGCACCGCTCCCTCATGGCCTTCAAGTCCATGGCCAAACAGTCCATACAGGACATGGAGTTGTGGTCGCTCTCCAGGCAGTAGAGACAGACGTCGTGGGGGTCCGCCACCAACATATTGCGATGGCAGGCCCCACAAGACTTAAAACCAGGCATCCCTACGTGCACCAGAGTAGACTCAAACTTACAGGAGACAAAAGTCTCAAAAAGATAGTCAAAAAGTGACTAAGGTACGTGCTCTAACCGGATCTGAGCTTACTGGCGCGGAAAAAGAAAGAACTGACGTCAGTGCGCATGGGTGGTGCCTAAGTAGTCTCCGTGACGTCATCTCTGTGCTTACGATGCCAGCGACGTACGCGGAGCTTTGCAACGTCACCTACCGACGCGTAGGGGTACTGCGGACGAAAAACTTTTCCGGATTCAGATTGACACCTGGGGATATTCTAATGTAAGGAATCTATCACTAACGTGTCTCTTTCAAATCTCAAGATCACGTAGCCTCTGGCCATGTACTGCAGGAACTGCATGCAGGTTGGGACACCCTGCACCTAGCCCGTGGAGCAAGAGCTGGGAATATGGAATTATCTTTGTCCCTGTTCCCCTCCAGAACCTGCTGAGTGCATCCCCTAACACCCAACCCCCATATTCACCATTGTTCAGCATCCTCAGAATGTGGGGACTAACCTTTGGTCATGCACCTAAATCCTCTTGCCATTAGAAACCATTTCAGCAATGTGCACCTACCATTCATTTTACTCAAGGAATCCCATGAGGAAGCGCCATTGTTTCCTTGGGGCCAATGTGGCTCCAGAGGAACCATAGGTCCCCCTTTAGATAAGCGGCTTTAACAAGATTATTTGTTAAAAAAGATCTCCTCTGAAATGACCCTTGCTAGTATGGGCGATCCTCACAATGAGGACCCATTGCTTTTCCCACCATGAATGTGATTTTTTTCTTTTGAATAAATCAGATGTCGTCACAGTGAATGTATTCAGTTATGAATCCTACATTACTCATTAAAACCATTTAACTTCTCCTGAAAGCAGTTTTAGTGTTAGGGTAGAAAGCAAAACCTAAAAACTATAATAATGTGCCCGTTATGGGGTAAAAAGTCACTATACCTCCACTCAAGTCATAAAATTAATGAGGTATGGTGCTACCTTCATCTTAGTAATGTCCCTCAAGCCTGAATCCAGAAGATCGTAAGACGTTTTGTCTGTGAAGACCTACTCCCTTCAGATGACACCAGATCTTATCACATCCATTCGTCCTTTTTAGGTCTCGCCTGACCCAGTGCATGCGCTGGTCTAGCGAGACTTATTGAGAGGGCTCCAAAAAGTGCTACCAGGCCAGCCTAGAGCTACAGTGCATGTGCACGGGCGCGCGCGACGCTCTTTACCGCGATTACTTTCACTTTCGCGGCCACACGGCCGCTTTGATGTTTGATCGTGATCACGATCGCGATCACTTTCACTTTCGCGGCCGCACGGCCGCTTTGCATAGCCAATAGGTCTCGCTTTTGGGACCTTAGAAGTATTTAGTTATGCAACTGTTGCATGGCTAAACACTTATAAGGTCCCAAAGGCGAGACCTATTGGCTATGCCAATGCTTGTTATAAATAGTTTGAGGCCTGATGACAGTCTACCAACATGCCAATTTTGTCTCCAGCAGAACGTGATCTAAAGGTATTGTATATCTGTACATCCTGCCATGAATACAGCTGAATGTGTTATCCTATTGGCTAAGGACGGAGTGCCTGATCGTTTGTTTTCCAGTTCCTGGATTTTACCCTCTTGAAGTAGAAGTACTCCGCATAATGAATCTGGGTTTACACATGTTTTATCTGGCAGCAGTCCTCGCTGCTGAATTAACTAAATTGAGAATGCGGGGACCAAAAGAACATTGGTATTTATGGTGCAGGCATGTCACTGACTGGTAATTTAGGAGAGCTATATTTTCTATTTCATTTTCCGTTAACTGAAATTGTATAATAGGGATTTAAAAGCACTACGCTAGCTTCTCAAACTTGGTCTATGATTTGAATAGTCGACGCTTTTGTCTGGTTGTGTAGAGTCCTCTATTGTAAACTTGTTCCCTTTTCAGTCTCTCTCTGGTCATTAAACTTTAGCAACCTGAAAGTTGCTAATTTCACCAGATGGCAAAATCGTTTGGACAAAAATGGTCAGGACCTCTGGAATTACCTCATTCCTCCAAAAACCATCTCCCCAATAATTAATTCTTATCATAATATTTTAATCTATAGGAAGGTAGTGATTATCTTCAGGCTGTACTGCAGGAGTAATAGGCTGCAGATAGTGCTTTAGACGGCAAGATGTTGCAGTTATAGTAGGAGGTCTGTCCTTTTGTTGTTTAATTTTCCAAACGCAGTTCTTTGAAGAAAATGTTTAAGGGGTGACGAAACTCTCAGTGAAAAGCAGCGTACAGTGTGAGAGGGGTCAATGTATATGCTTTTCTGGTTGCAAGCGGGACAAACTCTAGAAGTGGTCACCCAAAAAACCACACTTTACTGAACAAGGAGCATGCCACGTAGGCACATGCATACTGTGGGTGGGGATGCAGGTGGTAAACATTCAGCATAGCTACTGCTCCACCCTACTCTGTGGTCCTCCCTCACACCTGGCAGCTGTTTGTCGGTTCCTTGCAATCCATTCATCGAACCCCTGACAATGCGGGACTCCAGATGTTCTGGTACCCGTCTACCCTCTGTTGCACCACTGCACGATGGTCATGGGAGACTGAAGCCGGGTTCACCACAAAACCTGTCAAACAGAAGCTGCCATACACTCAGAAATGACTGTTTTGCTCCCAGTCAGGGTCAGAGGACTTGGTAAGAGGTTAGCTCTGACAGCTCAGAGCGCACTGAAGGAGGGTAGGCAGGACATGTATGGCTTGAGATGTTAGGTATAAGAAGGGTAGGACAAATTTCCCGTATATCACTGTTGTGACTAGGGTATTGAGCTCCAAGCCCTACCAGTCCATTACATTTATTCCATATGTACGTGCATGGTAGCAAAAGATACAGAACAAGGCTAAGTGTTAAGTTTGCCAGTTTATTGACTTTACAATTAATTCCACTGTTCATGTCTCCATAAGCCTGTTAGTTCAGCCAAATTAAACTGCATTAGTCACACTGCGCTATTCATACATAATAAGGCTTTAACAGTCTACTGCGCAGCTTTTGCTCGTCTAGGTATTCATTACACAACTGCATTACAATCTGCATGCTGCCAATATCTCGCATCTACTTGTTAAAGTTAATGATGGAGCACAAAAAAAAAAAGAGGAAAGCAAATAAAATGCCAGTGACTCTAGGTGGTTCAAGAAGTCTAACTTAGCTTGGCTGGTTTCAGTCCAAGGACCAGTTGCCCTTGGACAGAAATAGATCTCTGATCTTTTATCTACAGCAAACCAATTTCACAAGCGCCAACTCCTCACCCATATTAGTAGGTGTTGCCAAAGTTATCAGCAACCCTTGCTCAAACCTGAAATATAAAAAGCTTCTATATAAACCTCAAAACGCACAACAGTACCTCTTATATCGATCTCAAGTTAAGAACAAAAAGATAAGAGGAATTTGTTGGATGTGAAATAAGTGTCCCAGTTTTGCAGGTGGGCATACAGGGCAGAAAGATGCAGATACATTTAACATAACGTTATGGAATAGTCATGAAAATAATGTACGTCCATAGAGAAGCTTACTAAAGACAAGGAAGTTCAAATAAAGGTAATCATAAATCGCAGGCATCATCTCAAGCAGCTGCATAAGTTTGGTTGACACACATTAAGGGATGCCTTTGTTATTTGGAATTAAACATATAACTTATCAGTTATGGACTGCTGAGATTTGGTTATTAGTATCGGATTCGTCTTCCAATGAAAAGCCAAGACACCAGTTCCTCATTACATTTTTCTCCTTGCTTGATTATCTCCATTGATTTAGTATGGGTTGGCTGTCGCCAATTACAGTCTGGGCTGAATTGCTATTTATTGGGATCGAAAGGTCGGCGGCATTGGTTAAATGGAAGCACTAGTTGTGTAATTTTGCTGCCAGCATTTGTCTGGATGGAAGCTGTATTGATCTTCGCTTCTCACTTAATTCATCCATGAGGCTTATCCCTGACATTTATTTCTCCAGGCTCCCAATCTGCTAGTCTGTCTATTTACGTTGCTAGTAGTTCAGATGACGGGGGAGGGGAGGGGGTCTGTTCCATTAGCTGACTAATCTGTTACTCATCGCATCCTATCATAGTATCAATCCCATGTTCTATATGATTTCATCAGAAGCTTGAAGCAAGTCTTTTCCTTCGCTCGGCTTTACCTGAGAAATAAACAGGTCCTCCCTATTCTGTATAGTCGGGACTTACAGGTTCTACTGCTTTTCCCCTGGATCTGCCACTATTTATAGTAGTTGTGGTTCTCAGACAATTCCAAGTCAGCAGAAAGAAATGGTCTCAAAAACCAAATTACTGCACTCTGCAATGAAGTTTCCATAAAGATAACACCCTAACCTGAGTGTTGCAGTCCATAATGCACAACTTTAATATTAACGTATTTTCAGTTCTATCTAATGTACAGACTAAAAGGGTTACAAAGCACCATGATACTGGACCTCAAACGAAACAGCCTTGGTGCGTGAAATAATTTGACTAGGAGAGACTCGCAAAAAATTTAAGTGAATGTGCAACATTTGTTTCATAACAGTGTCAAAATCCAGAACTTGGTAAAAAAACAGGAAGGCTGGGAAGTTAATTCTCCAATTTACTTATAAAAAAAATATATATATGTACAAAACTAAAAACCCAACACTTAACTTCACAAAAGCGTATTCACACAAACCAAAAAAATGATCTCACAAAAATCAGATTTTAAAATGATTGCATAATTTACAAACAATATGTAGAATTACCAAAATACCTATTCGGCAACCCACAAGAGACCTATGTCTCGACCACACTCGACCCCTATGTCTTTGCTACTATGCTAAAGCCAATAGAGATCAAAATAACAATCACAGGACCTAAACTGTACTAATGAGATGTATCAAAAGACCTCTCACAGCGAAAATGCTGTGTTCGCTCTGCCAGGGTCATTCATTGTAATCCTAATCCCCATTCCCTAGTAGAACTCTCGATGTGCCTATAAATTAACGACTTTAGTAGTGGCAGCTACACACACCAGTAAACAGTGATAGAGTAAGTGATAAATGGCTAAATAACCAGTATTAAGTCAAACATAAAAAAGACGAATATTCCTCGCGGACAATACACACCTCGACCCTCAAGCTCACCTGCAGCCCATGTTCAGTTGATTCCACTCCAGAAACAAGGCACAAGCAGAGCTACGAGTACGATCAATTCCACTGGGGAAAGCATTCTTGCTACGGATTTATTCTGAACTTTTAATTGAAATCACTGTGCTTTGGATCTAGGTATAAAGTAATTATTTGCTACACCTGTACCTACAAAACACATAACCACACATTTAACGCAGTTTAATAATTAGTACACTGGCTGTCTTGGGTTTGTTCAAATGTTACGAACAAGAGTCGACTTACCTTTTTAACACTTGCAGAAAAATCTGCTACTATTTTCAATATATTGTTGGTCTCAGCAAAGTCTTTGCAGATGAAAGGTTCTTCAGCACATATTACTCTGATTGCTAGACCTGGACCTATGGTAGAAAATTAAACATATTACCAATCTACTGAGGTAAAACTACAGAAGCATTTTACTATTTCCAGTTTTCCCTAGAGCACACAATCCAGAACTGTAATCCTTGCAGCAAATCACAGGTAATAAGATCTATCTCAAACATAAATGCAGAACAAAACAATCATGCAGAAAAACTTTTAAAATAGGTTCATTCTTCGGGATGACGTTATACAGGCTAGGTGAATGTATATTCTAAAAGTGTGATGTCCTGAAATCAAGTGCTAGATTACATATTCCTTCAGGGTGCATTGATTCTAAGTGGTTAGTATGTGACGTGAACGCTAAATACTTGGAGATCTAACTTATAACAGCAGCAGCCATGCCTTATGTATTTCAGAAGGGCAGCCCTATAGCAGAACATATTTTCTAATCAATATGACCCTCTAATACAGGGATCAACATTAATGAAATTAGGATTCTCCTCATTATCAACGAAAGTGGACTGAACACATTTTAATAGTGGCAGAGGGGTAATCCAGAGAATTTAAAGGGTAATCAGACATAAAGTCTTACATTTACATAAAATGTACATTCTAAAATAATGAAGCAATTAAGCAGAGGGTCCTACCTCCCACCTTACTCTGCTACAATCACTACTTACAAGACAGACCTAAACAAAACATAAAAAATGTTAGTGGACCTGCAGGTCTAGTGACTTAAATAATCTACACAACCTAAACGTAATGCTCTTGACCCATAAACTGGTCTCAAATTATGTGATCCTGGGCAAATATTTTAATTCACCGAGCCGCCATTATCACATATGTGAATGCCATCAAATATGAGAGTTCAGCATGTCTGTTCAAAAAATTATTTTGTTGGATTTAATAGACTTAACTTTTGCGCCATATGCAATACAAATCGAGCCACATATAGGATACACAAACACGGACTTGCCTCTTAGTTCATTAACAGCATTGTCGTCAAGGCGGGGACAGGAATGTTTGACAGTTCATTTTTAAAAACTCATTTTTAATAAATATATAACTAAAGCATGAAGTGGTAGCACACCGCCTTTTACAGTCACACATTTTCCATTTGAAACGGCCAGATAAATTCCCACTTTACTGATAAAACTATATAGTGTACAAACAATAATATTTGGAATTCGAGTTTGTGCAAATATTTGTCACCGGCACATGAACCAAGTAAAGTGTTCTGACTGGTTTACAGAAAGAATGATTTTCTAATTCCTGATATATGTTGACATGTTTGTACTATTCATTTACAAACTATTTAAATGTTATGTGTTAGAAAACAAACTGACAGCTTTTTGTTTCACAATGATGGTCAGACAGCACACTTTACAAGATTCTATGATTGCAGTAAGAGAAAGAAAAGTAAACACCATTTTCCAGGATAAGATAAGCAGCACTGAATAAAAAGACAAGCTGACATTTGACCTCTGTCCTTGAACAGACAGCACATGTGTAAAGATACAAACAAGATTTAAATGCATCTTTCTTGATCATTCACTTTCTGAATGAGCAGAACACCTGTTCCTTTCCAACTCACGTTCACTCGCAGAACGGACCAGTAAGTACTAAAAAAAAAAAAAAAAAAAAAAGCTCGACCTTATCAAATCTGACTGGCCAGCTAAGGGGAGAGATTTATGACAAGAATACAGAGCAAATACTCCAAATATCCCGGTGATACACTCCCAGATGCTCTGGGGAATCCAGCTGTCAATCAATCCAATACTAAAGAAAATAAGGAAAACTATTCGTCTCCCACAAACAAGGGCATTTCTATAGTGTATGTACCTTGCTTACAGAAAGAGGTGATCATTAAGCTTAGTACCCAATAAGCTCAACTGACTTTTCATGGCTTGCTCTCTGGAGACATAACATGTCATCTAACATTTAACTTCAAAGATCAGGATTTAAAAAACTGAAAGTATTGCAGCCTTGGATAACATCTAAGCCAACAACGGATAACACATATTCTAACAGGGAAACAAGTCTTCAAAGTTTTCAGAAAAAACACTGGCAAAGCAAGAGGTCTCACCTATGCGGTATGTATTGGCTTTGTCAATGTTTTTTAACCCTGTTGAACAACAGAGCAGCTGCTGTGCACTGTATAGTATAGTATGGTATGGTATGTCACTGTACAGGGTGGTATGGTATGGCCTGTCATTGTATAGTGTGGTGTGGTCTGTCATTTTATAGTAAATATGGTCTGTCATTATATAGTATGGTATGGCCTGTCATTGTATACTAAGGTATGGTATGGCCTATTATTGTATTGTATGGTATGGTATGGTACCGGAGTGAATCAAAATCCACAGGGAAGGAGGATGGAGGGAGATGTGAGGCAGAGTGCGCGAACAGGTAAAGGCACCACGGATGGAGTGAGAGAGGGCAACACAAAGGAATATCACATCTGTAATACAACTCAAACAACAAAAGTCAGAAAAATGTAAGTGAGAGTTCAAAAGCCACAGGGCCAACACAAAGACAGATGGTTGGAGGTAGCAGGTAGAGGCTACATGGACAGATGGAGGAAATTTTATATAAGCCAAACTACCAGGATGGTTTGTATGTGGTGGAACAAGCATAAATTAAATACTAGATTACATAATACTTCACCTCAAAGCTGGGCCCAAAAAATTGACCCGCTGTAAACGCTCAATTGATTTGCTAGGCCCATGGGGTAGATTTCTGGACCACTCTTCCTCCTCCTCTAGGGACCAGTTGTCTTCGGAGGATGCATCAGCCCCTTGATGTTACTTGCTCCAGCTCTAGGGGTCACTCAAGTAAGCTGCACCTTATTTCCTGGAATGTGGCAGCTCTGTGAGATAAACTAACTAATCCAGTATTGTGTGCTTTTATCAATAATTTTGACATGGGTCTGTTTCAAGAGACATGGTCACCCCTCCCACTGTATCGAGCAGGTTTTGCATGCCTTGATAGTCCTGCTGTCAAGGGAAACTTTCGACTTGCGTAGTCTTGACCTGATGGGTATCAAGCTACACAACTTTGCTTTAAAGACGCCGTCCCCTGCAGAGTCCGGAGACCTCTCCCTGACGGCAGCTCATGTCTGCCCACAAATGCTGCACACAGCACATGCCAGGATAGTGAGGAGCAGGACCATTGGCTGCTGAGCCATGATTTATGATTTTTCAATCGCTGTTCACCACTGAGGTTCAGCTGTCCATTCAATACCACATTTCAGAATCAGTTTAATGAGGGGGGGGGGGGGAGCTAATGCTTTGATGCCACTGCCAAGGCTCTAGCTGTACCCACCATCCAGTCACTGTGCTCGGTCCTCTCACAGGGGTGAGAGGTCTCAGGTCTGTGACAGACCGGGGTGCTGGCATAAAGTTTGGTAAGTGGCAGCCCCTGGCGCAGCTCGCTTTAGCCCCTTTAGCCCTCTCCTGTCTGCATCCTGAGATTATTTTGTCTGTCCTGAGCTTGAGGACCAATATGTTAAATGCATCTAATTAAAGTCCCTCTGGCCACCGACCCAGACTGACTTGCTGCAACAATCACATCATCTGTACTATTTTCCAACCAGTCGGGTGCCTGGGCTGGGTGTGAACTTCAGTTCTACAGTTCTTCAGGCTTCTTCAACCTTTCTCTGGACTGTAACAGTCTGCATCAGTCTTTAACAGTCACAGCCACTAGCCACCACATGTTGGGTTGATGCAGATATAGTTGCAGCCACTCTGTTGATCTCGGCTTTTGCCAATGCCTACAGGCTGTTCTGACACCTGTGGTTAACGGGTTTTATATTACGGTCATTGGTCAGCTGTGAAGGTGGAGGCGGTGCTTGCAAGGCCAGGAGAGTTAAGTAGACACTGCTGCTGTGTGCTGTCATATGCTGCAGATTTTATGGGCTTAATGGACTGGACAAATCCTGCTGGTCAGTCGTGTTCTTCTGAACTTGAGGGTTAGATAGTTTTATTAGCATTCCTCCTGCTCCTGGTGCACAATTTTGTGTTCTGGCCCTCAGTCTGGTGTCTTAGTCATCCCCGAGCTGTTATAAGCTACAGGCTCAGCGTGGGCAAGTCGTGGCTTTGGACGCTGCTACCAGTTTGCGTTGGCGAGACTGGGGTGTGGCGCCAACCTTGGATAAAGTCTGTGGGGCTCTATATTGTGCGTTTGTCAAGGTTAATAAAAACATAGGCGCCACAGTGGAACTTCTGTTAAATAAAGTATTGTAACACCCCTATGGGAAAAAGGAAAAAAGGGATGGCTCTATCCTTAAAAGTAAAAAGAAGCCTCTGCCGTCGACCGCTGGGAACTGTGCACTCAACCGAATTGACAATCTTATCACGGAGAGTGGGGCTATTGCAACTCCTCCTCTACCATCAAGAGACATTTCAACCCCAGCCATGGTCTCTAAGCACATTCCTAGAATGGTTCACAAAGCCAAGAGGGGAAAGGGGTTGTCACCGGAACAAACGCATTCGGATACAGTATTGTTATGTAAGCCTGTAACTCCTTTGACACATAACAATGAAGCAGTAATTGAGTGTCAAAATCTTTGTACTGATGTTGATGTGAATGAATATGAAGTGAGCAAAAAGTGAGCGGTTATTGGCAGTGAAATCCAATATATGCAATAATCTAATTAACTGCAGGGCCAGGTATGGCAGACCTTGCACAGACCAAAGGAGTGTAAGGACAAACTGTGGCTAACCCTTCATGAAGCTATGATTTCAAAGGATAGTCACATTTATTGGCGTTTGGCATCTAAATGCACAAACTGTATATAAACTGCTTTATACTTTGGTGTCCAACCAGATGACTGGATTTGTCATTTTAATAAGTTATACTCAAATAGAGGAGCAACAGAAGAGGATGATAAATTGAGTTAATATGTCTCTGTCCAGAACGAGACTAATACCCTTGCTTTTACTCTGAGACCCTAAATGCCATCAACTCGTGCAGTGCCCCGGGTCCGGATCCCAAATGATTATACAAAGCCAATACAGTGGTGTGGGGCCCATATATTTTATCGAATGCCATCTTGTTGTGTCGTAAGATTCCAAAATCCTGCAAATCCATAAGACGGGTGATTGGCAAACCCGGTGAATTATCACACCATCAGTTTGATTCATTTGTTACAAAAAATATTTTGCAAACAAGTACTGACCAACCTGCAAAATTGGATTGTTGAGGAGAGTATTTTATCTGACTTCCAGGCAGGTTTTAGAACAAGCTGGATCAGGTCCTCCGGTTCTTGTGTTGATATTGGTGTGAGGCATCTCTCTTTGGGGGAACGCTGGATGTAGCTTTTGTAGACCTGCAAACAGCTTTTGATCTTGTCCCTCAGGAGAAAATGTGGAAAGTATTGGAAAACCTGGGTATCCCCCTCCCTCCCTTTTGAATATTTTGGTGAGAATCAACGTTTAGGATCTCCATGAAGTCTTCCCTCTTTTTCCTAGGGAAATGTTCGACAAACTTGTTCATGGACTCCTAAAGTGCCCTGTCCTATCTGCCTAGTAAGGCAGTGCCGCTAGCTGCTTTGATGGAAGTTGCTGAAGTCCCGCACATTTTCCAACGACAGAATCCAACTTCCGACTTTCCTTGTCAGAAGGAGTAGTGGCAATTTGTTTCTTTGCCGCCACAAGGATCACAGAGTCTGGTGTAGGATCTCTGCAGAGAAAATCTGGATCCTGCTCCAGAGGATGATATTTTTTGTGGAGCCTGGAGGGTGCCGTATTAACAGAGCTCCATAGCTGGTTCAAGAAGACCCGTCACTAGGGGTAACCAGGGTCAAGTTACTAATCTCTGTTGCAGGGTCTTGAAAATGATTGGTGCTGTTGGAGTCGACAAAGGAATATTGAGCTTCGTCGCTCCTCTCATAAGGACCTCTTGAAATGCAATGACAGAGTCCACCGGTGAAATACGTGGAATGAGAGGGAAATTTCTATTACAACGTAGTCATTACAACGACCTACCTTTACAACGCAACTGTTACAACGCAAATGCCTTTACCATCGCATGCCATTACAAAGCATAACATTACAATGCAATATAAGGTAAGTAATGGAGATTTTTTTAGTATTAGGTTGGGTATGGGTTTTGGGGTACATGGGAAAAGTAATTTTTACCCCTACACTATCCAAAACTTTCCCTACTGTTGCACTCACTGGAGTAGGAATAGTACATTTTACCCCTACACTATCCAACACTTAGTAATTTTTTAACCCTACACTATCCAAAACTTATCCTACTGTTGCAATCACTGGAGTGCGAATAGTAATTTTTACCCCTACACAATCCAAGACCTGCCCTACTGTTTGCCCTAAGTGTATAATGCATTGTAATGGTATGCCTTGTAATGGCATGCGTTGTAATGGCATGTGTCGTAATGGCATGCAATGTAATGGTAGTTGCGATGTAAAGCCTGCGTTGTAAAAGCATGCGTTGTAATTGCAGGTGTTTTAATGTCCTATATTCGAATGAGAGAGTCTGACAATGTTGGTGAATGACTTCCAGTAGACGTGAAGATCTTGTCCGTGAGGGATGAGGACGAAGACGATGGGAACTTCTAGAAGAAGCCAAAGCATGCCGTGAGCTGTGATAATGAAGGCGCCTAGAATGGTGGAGCGATCTAGGTCGTGAACCCCATGGTGTAACTGGCGCCTGTGGTGGAGGAGACTGAAGGTGGCGGAGGAGGTGGTGGAGGCTGTGGCAGAGGTGAAGAAGCTGGATGAACACTGGAAGATGGAGAACACGTTCTCAAATACTCCAAGTCTGGTGAGGAGTAAATGTGGCTTCTTTTTTTCTTAGCCCCGTGTAGTCTGGAAGACGTTGAAAGAGTGCGACGTCGACGAACCTAGATGCCTCAATTTCAACACTACTTTTCAACCATGAACATCGACGGCGCTGTGACATCGGAGTATGCCTCAACGTCAACCTTACATGCCTCGATGGTCGATCTTCGTCGGTGCCACGACAGCGACCTGGAACGGGACGCCAAACTGGACCCATGGGTCAACAAAGAAAAGGACAACATCGATAGTACTGGCCTTGACGCTGATCTTTGGCACTTGCTCGACATCGTACCTTGAATAGACAGCGAACAGGTTGGTGCCATGCCTCTCCTCGACGTCGATGTCCTCAAAGTCGACCATGACGTTTTTGTGCCATTTTATTCTTGGCACGTCAACCAGAGGCTGGTAACAGACCTGGTAGAGGTCTGGCCCTCTCCATGCCCTGAGGTCCCACCTTCAGACTGAGATTATAGCCTTTTCCGTTCCTCTGTTCCATGACGACGAATCTTCTCATGGTCTCTGAGGGTGCACCTGGAAAAGTTCCTGCAGTGATGGCAAGACTCAGGAACATGGTCTTCTGGAAGGCAGATTCTACACACATCATGTGGATCTGTCTTGGCTGTTTTTTTCCCATAGGCTGGGCACTTGTCAAAAAGAGATGGCATTTTTCATACAAATTCCCTGTAATTCCTGTCAGGAAAACACACAAAAAGACAGGGAGGGACAAAAAATGTAGAGTGAAACAGTAATTAGTCAAATTCAGTTACGAATTTTGAAGAAAAAACAATTTTGGTTGAGCTCAAATGGTCCAGGGTCCTGTCAGCGGGAGCCTTAAAAAAGAACTGAAGTAACTGCCGACTGCAGTGCATGATGGAATACTGGTGGTGTCAAGATTCTTAAAGGCACCGTATGTTTTTTAGACATAATAGCAGCCTACGAGGCTACTCTGTCCTGCTCCCTCCATCTTCATCATAAAAAAAGAGTTTGTGAGGAATATTTCTACTGTTTGGCACAACAATTATCAGAAAATTACTTTATTCTGGCCCCTTTTTAGCCTAGGTAAATAGGCTGCATAATCGTTTTTTCTCTCTTAAGTGTCTTTGCAGGCCTTCCTTAAGAAAGGCGAAAATCTACACTTAAGAAGCTATATTTATAAATGTATATAATAACTGCTCCGGGGTTCCCACTCGTGGGCAGGACTATTCAGCGCTTATGTATATAAATGGAAATCCCCTGCAAGAGAAGAGAACTCTGGGTTGGTTCTGAAAAAAACCTGGTCCCTGTGAACTTATATGAAGGGCTCTTGGAGGTTTAAGGGCCTGCAGCTCACTAATGTGACAGGGAGTTTATGCCTACGAGGAAAGCTACTTTCCATTAAAGGAACTGCAAAGGACAAGAGTACAATGTCTCAAAGTGAGGACTAATGAGTCTGGTAAGGACCACATTCAGGTTCCATACATGGGTGGGACAGGGGAACACAGGGAGGGATGACCCTCCAAAAATGATTTGATGATTGGGATGTGAAAGAGGGAGTGTTCCCTGTTTTGCATGTACGTGGCAATGGCAGCTAGAAGTACCAGTATGGAAGTGTAGGTGAGGCCTGGCTTCCGTAGATGGAAAAGATAGCAAATCATGTCTTGGATACTAGGTTTGAAGTGGTCCAAGTGGTTGGGGAAGTAATAGAAGACAAACCTTTTCCACTTTGCAGCACAGGAGGCCTGTGTGGTAGTACTGTGGGATTTGAGCAGAACATTCCTGCCTTCCTGCGGGAAACGCACGTAACCAACCTCTAGGACCTCATGTACCAGATAGGTAAACTGATTTGCCCGAGGTCTGAGTACCTGACATGAGAAGACCCAGCCTGGTGGAGAGCTTTTCGTTGGATCTGATGATATAGTGTAGAGTACGAGAACTACCCAACCCACATGAAAGCAACTTGGATACGTTTTAGACATGTTTGGCGCATCTATACCATATATGGAAACAGCAGGAGAAGCATAAAAGCGTAGCCAAAGGTTCCCGATTAATTCATCCACAGTGTTGCTCATGGACTGTGGGTGTGGGTACCCAGAGGCGAAACTCTGGCGCTTTTGGAAGTGGCAAACATGTCTATCTCTGGGGGCCGCCAGGGTTGGTGGTATTGGGAGTAAGGCCTGCAAAAGTAGTTTGCACGCTTGGATTTGTTAATGCCTCCTGCTGAGTAGGTCTGCAAAGTCATTGTCCACTCCTGGAAAGTACTCCACCACGAGGTTTATAAGGTGGCGGATAGCCAATACTAAGTGTCCTTGGTTAATGCGGACAGAGGTGGAGGGTGTGTACTGCCTTGAATCTGAAGGTGTTAATTGACGGTCATATTGTCTGGCTTAATAAGGACTAATTGAACCTTAATTACCTGAAGGAATGCCATTTGAGAAAGGTGTACAACAAGCAGCACGAGATAGTTGAGGAGTTACTCCTGGGGATGGGGTGTGCCCACGCTGCCTGGGCTGTAAGAAGGATGTGGTAATCCCTCTGGTGACTGGTGGAGTAATTGAAGGTGGCGAACATCCTCTTGGTTGGCGTGGATGATGCCATGGATGTGGTGGACGAGGAGGCTGTGATGGAGCATAAGGGAAAGGGCTGGTGCTCTTGTCTTGAAGACCTGGAGGGCCCTCTGATGCAGGGTCCTCCTAAAATAAATGTCTCCTCTTTTAAGGCAGAGTAGGTTGTAACAGGGCTGTTTAGTTGTAATCTTTCTTTCTGGTGAGGGTGCGGATAAAAAGGCATTTCAGCCTCATATAAAGCTACTTCTGGAGTCTTTGGAGGATTGGACCCTCAGCCTCCTCAGAACTGGTTTTCAAAAGGTGTCCCAGCATCCAGGATTGCTTTTAAGTCGTCGAGAGTTGGGTGCGGCTTCGATGGAGGCTTTGGTTTTATGTGGAGTCAAGGCTTGCAGGTGCTCCTGCTTCGCATAGGGCTGCTAGGACCGGGTAGCCAAGCGTGATAGATGTCACTGAACAGGTCCTTTTTTGGATCAGAGGACTCAGTCCGGTGCTGACCAGCACCCAGATGTGGCAGAGGTCCTGGAGATAATAATGTGAGAGGCATGGAGTGGATGTCAGAGGCGACCTTACAATGCTGGGTGAGGTCTTCAGTCAAAGGTTGTTGGTCCTGGAGGCCGGTGTAGCATCCTCTTCTCCCTCAGGGTCAAAGACACTGGAGGAGATGGCCTCTGGGCTAGATGTAGACTGGTGCTGAGGAATGCCAATAGAGGAGCAACTGTCACCTTTCTTTGTGCTGAAGGAGTCTCGTTTGCCGAAGATATTGGGTGGACCGCTGATGCACCTTGCGGTGTGCCTAATGCTTCTCTTTTCGGTGCTGTAAGATTTTCTTCTACCGGAAGGTAAGGCATTGTAGTGGCCTGAAGAAAGGCCGACGTTGCAAACCTCAAAGGATCCGACCAAGTGCACTTTGCATGGCACCGGAGGCAGTACTTGGAGGGTGTCTGATCCAATAAACTGCAAGGATCCTCATTCTCCAGCAATTAAAGCCAATAAAAAAAATAGTATGCAGCCCCATGGAGGGCTCAAGGGCCTAGATGCTCAGGGAACTGATGGATCAGCCCCGGTTTCCGAAGAGGTAATTAAAAGAAATGCAGATGTCAAAGGTTTTACCAACTCTGGGTGTCAATTCACTGCGTGGAACTGAAAAAACATGTCCAAACCCGATGGCAAAAAACAATCTAACTTGGAGTCTGCGCCCTTGTGCATTTCCCACTAAGGGCGGAGTAACAGTCCATCCCATGACTTCAAAGCTTTCTTCAAAGAAAAAAAGACAAGTCACATCTGAGCCCAACACTAGATAGCAGGAGTAAGCAGAGCATGTGTATTTACAGCCAAACATGCTATAAACAACATATTATTAAGAGGTCACCGACAAGTGGTGCACCATGCTGAACTTAATCACAATGAATGGCCTTCCATTGTTAATATTAGCCATTTCTTGAGATAATATGCCCGAAAAGATCAGCGCTGGTGCCCTCAACATGACACACTGTCAGCTGTAAGCACCAAATAATTTCAGGCAGGATTCTGGCTGTCTACAAGTAGAAATATAGATATGACCTCCACACTCTGTGGAGCTCTTGTGGAGTTTGAAAACTGGGCTATCCTGTTATGCAGGTGATTAGTTTACACCTCTTGAAGGTGAATGCTGCAGACAAGGTAAATGGTGAATGCTCTGACCCCTGTGCTTTGAACAGGCATTGTTAAATACTCACTGTGAAGTACATGTGGGAGTCCATGCCAGGATTCTAGGAACTGGGGTAGGAGGAATGCAGCTCCAGCATAATTAAGTCAGTCAGCCACCACAATACAAATACACTCCAGATGCCAAGGGATTGGAAGGCAGGACAATGTTCTCACTACTGAATAGCAAGCAGGTGCAGCTGGGTGAAGGGTTGCCCAAGTCTTCCCATCAAAAAGTTCAGTGCTGCGGCGAAGGGCGTGTAATGGGCAGTGTCCTGCCCTCTTCACTACCTCCCCATCTTATATGAGGAAACAGGAGTTCTGGTTTCCTAAACCTGCACTACAGTAAACACTAGTATTCTCTGCCACGTGCCAAAGCAGATGTATTATAGTCTCCTTTCCTTGAAGCCACATTCTTCCAAGACTGATTTTCAATCTACAACTTTGGACTTTCTTCACCCCTACGTTTAGGTAACCATTTATTAATGATCCCATCATTTTGATAGATTGTGGGGAAATAAAGGCACACGTCTACATTGAATAAGGTCTATGTGCCTGGGGAAACCGATGGATGTTTGCACTAAATAATAACTACACATAAAAGAAAATACATGCAGGTGTAAGATAAACGGACATGAGTGCAGGCTCCATATATTGCAACAAACAAGCTGGTCAATGCAGACACAGAGTGCTACCGATGGTTACTATCAATCAAGAAGTACCCCAGGAAATAACTGTATAAAATAATTTTCTCCTTTAAGGTAGTACAATCCTTTCAACATCTGGCCTGTAGTTATTTTAGTATTCTTCCGATTAAATAATAGGCCCATTGCACAGCTGCAGCCCGCACGTAAGCAAGGCTGCAAACTATCGTTGGTTGCAGTGCCGGTGCTAGTGATAGATGGGGGATGGGGAGGAATTGGGAGTGTGTGCGCGCACAATGGTGTGTTAAGGCATGACAAAATGTGGTCCCCTCCCGAGACTTTTTAAATCTCGCAGTGACAATTTGCATTGGAGTGTGATGGTCTGTGAGGCAATCACACAGGAGGCACTGTTCCGTGGTGAGTGTGGTCGGAGGACGACCTACACATGTAAAAGGGTCAGGGGTGGGAAAGGCGGGAGAAGTTAGGTCAGAGACTTGGTACTTGAGGTGGGGGGAGGCATAAGTTGCCTCTTGTTGCCCTCACACACCCCAAAGGACGTCATGCTTCATCATCGGGCAGTTGCTCCTCGTCGGGCCGGCGGTGCAATGCCCTACGGGTCCCCCGAAGGGTCTCTTTAGCGGAGATCTTTTAGAGAACTGCTGATGGGTGCATGTGGGTATGTGGAAATAAGTACCAAGTGAGAGGTAATGGTAGTGCGTGCAGTGTAAGTTAAAAATACCTAAGGGTTACCACATACAGAGGTGTAATTTAATAAAGAGGTTCTCTGCACTGTTCAGAAGGAATGCTGGGGCAAAGGGCTGAATGCCTGCTAAAAAATAAATAAAAACACTGCGCATCTGCTCATATAATTAACCAACAATCTTTCAGAGGGAAAAACACCAAGATTCTGGGTGTACATTACCCCAAACTTTGGTATGCTCAAACCCCTAGTTTGAGATCTGAACTCAATCACAAAAAATGTCAAAACTTCAGAAAGGAACGTGTTACTTACCTGTAACTGTGGTTATCCAGTATTAGTATCTTTCATAGATTCACATGCCTGAATCATTCCCCGTAGTCGGGATGGGAGTCCCCGGTAAATAAACAAAGTAATGTCTCAGTAGACATATAGAGTAAGAGGCCCAAAAGGCCTTACATTAGTAACATATCCACGTCCTTATGTAAAAAAGGACCAAACTTTGGAGAGTAGCCTATCAGCTAGTACCACCCTCTAGAACGTTCCTGGAAGGAGCTCTAGTCCCTCATATTTTCGTAAGCACCGTGCTAAGTAGTTGTATCACAGAGAGCCCTTCCAGGGGAGGTGGGTGAGTTGCATGTGAATCTATGAAAGATACCAATACTGGATAACCGCAGTTACAGGTAAGTAACTCGTTCCTTATCCAGTATTAGGGTATCTTTCATAGATTCACATGCCTGAATCAGAATAGTAAGCAATGAAAAGCACATTTCGAAAGGTACAGTATATAAATATTCACCAGATTAACAACTTATCAATGTGAAAATAGAAAGTACCAAAAAGCAATGACATAGCAGAGGCATAAATCACAGTAGAGAAATGTGAGTATAGAAAAAAGAAAAGGATGGTGGGATGAAAGGAAGGGCTCACCTCTAATGAAATAGATGACGGAGCACCGCTTGACCCACTGCAGCGTCTTTCATGAGTTCCGTATCCAGGCAGTAATGCTTGGTAAATGTATGTAGCGTCTTCCATGTGGCCGCTCTGCAAATGTCCCCAATGGGCACTCCTGCAAACAGTGCCATGGAAGTAGACATTGCCCTCGTGGAATGGGCACGAACTGTGGAGAGCAGGGGACGCCCTGTTTGCTGTTGACAGAAAGTAATGGCTGAAGAGATCCAGTGGGAGATACTTTGCTTGGTGAGTGGTAGCCCTTTTCTAGGCCGACTGTACGCCACGAAGAGTTGGTTAGATTTGCGAAATGCCTTCGTTCTGTCGATGCAGAACTTTAGGCAGCGCTTAAGATCCAAGGAATGCAGGGTTTTTTCTGCCACTGTTTGCCGATTTGAAAAGAATGAACGCAACACAATAGGCTCATTAAGATGGGAATGCGAGGGAACTTTAGGGATAAACTTTGGATTTGTACGAAGAATGACCCTGTCATGTTTGAATTGAAGGAAAGGGTCTTGGCTTGAGAAAGCCTGGAGTTCCCCCACTCGCCTTGCCGAGGTAAGGGCTAGAAGGAGCGCTGTTTTCCAGGAGAGATACTTAAGATCCGCTCTGTGTATTGGCTCAAAAGGGTGTTTCATAAGTTGAGCCAGAACCATGTTGAGATGCCAAGCAGGAGGTACAGGTTTCACCGGAGGGAATGTTCTAAACAGTCCTTTAAGGAATTGCTTAATGAGCCGATGAGACCACAGAGAAGGACCTGCGGAGGATCTCCTGAAACGCGATATTGCTGCCAAGTGGACTTTAATGGAGGCATGAGCAAGACCAGATTTTGCCAGATGAAGAAGGTACGGCAGTATTTGCTCCGGAGTGGAAGAAAGAGGGTGTATTTTGTTTGATTTGCACCAGATACAAAACCTCTTCCATTTTAATGAGTACGTTCTGTTGGTACTATCTGCTCGGGCCCTGGCTAGATCTTCTCTACAGTCCGGAGGAATGTCTAAACCCTGAAACTCTCTGAACTCAGGAGCCAAGCTGATAATTTGAGAGATGCCGGATCCGGATGCTGGACTTGTTGGTTGTTGAGCGTAAGAAGAGATGGAAACGGTTCCAACCTGATCGGCGGTTCCAGGGAGAGAAGCTGAAGCTCTGTGAACCAATGTTGGCGTGGCCAAGCTGGAGCTATCAAGATGAGTGTGCAAGGCTCCGCTTTCAACTTCCGGAGCACCCTGGGAATCAGGGGGATTGGCGGAAAGGCGTACGCAAAGACGTTGCACCATGCGATTGAAAATGCATTCCCCAGAGACCCTTGCTGGGGATGCCAGCTTGCAAAGTGTTGGCATTTGGCGTTCTGCTGGGTAGCGAAGAGGTCCAGAACAGGGGTGCCCCATCGAGCGAATATGCTGTTGAGGATCTGCTGATTCAACTCCCACTCATGACATGCTGCTTGCCGTCTGCTCAAAGAGTCCGCCAACACGTTGTGGGTGCCTGGAACATACTCTGCTCGAAGAGAGATGTTGTGACTGAGCAGCCAGTTTCAAATTTTTTGCGACTCGTGAGAGAGCGTCAGAGAACGAGTCCCACCCTGCTTGTTCAAATAGTGCATTGTCGTGGTATCGTCGGTTCGGACAAGCACTAGAGAGTTTCTGATTCGTGGAAGGAAAGCCACAAGAGCGAGATACACGGCACGCAGCTCCAGAAGATATATGTGAAGTTTCTTTTCGGAAGGGGACCATTTTCCGCTTATCTGCAGTTCTTGAAGAAAAGCTTCCCAGCCCTCTAAAGAGGCATCCGTGCTGATATGTGGAGCAGCAGGAAGCAAGAAAGGCAAGCCTTGAGAAAGGGTCTGGGGGCAAGTCAACCACCGTAGAGCCTT
This sequence comes from Triturus cristatus, assembly GCF_964204655.1. NCBI lineage: Eukaryota > Metazoa > Chordata > Amphibia > Caudata > Salamandridae > Triturus > Triturus cristatus. The sequence continues at coordinate 889,459,158 of NC_140594.1, forward strand.
TTTGATCATAGGGGTCACTTGGATTACGTCGAAGGATGCCGTACACTGGACCCATTGAGCCGAAAGCACTTCTTGAAGAGGCCGCATGTGAAGGCGATAGTGCGGAACTAACAGGATGCAAGAGGACATCATCCCGAGTAGGGATTTGAAGAGGCGCACTGAAAGCGTCTTCTTGGAACTTATACGGAGCGCCAAGGAATGAAGTTTGTCTTTGCGTTGCTGTGATGGAAACGCCTTCCTCTGTATGGTGTCGAGGGTAGCACCCAGAAAACGTATGCGCTGGGAAGGCTGAAGGACGGACTTGTCCTGATTGAGAGTCAGCCCCAGACAATTTAAAAGCCTCAGACAGGCGCTGGAAGACCTGGACGTGCCTTCTAGAGAGGGTGAGTTGACGAGCCAGTCGTCCAGATATGGGAAGACCTGATGGTGATGTTGTCGTAGGTATGCAGCCACCGGAGCTAGACATTTGGTAAAAATGCATGGCGCCGATTTGAGTCCGAACGTCAGGACCCGAAACTGGTAATGCCTGCCCGCCACCATGAATCTCAGAAAGTTCTTGTGGTTGCGGTGTACTGGAATATGAAAATAGGTGTCTTGCAGGTCTAAAGACACCATGTAGTCATCCGCATTGAGAAGCTGTAGCACTTCTTGAATGGTGACCATACAAAACGACTGTTTTTTCAAGAACTTGTTTAGATTTCTCAAGTCCAATATCGGTCTTCATTCCCCTTTTGCCCTGGGGGAACCTTCTCTATAGCTCCCTTCTGGAGCATGAGTGCCACCTCCAGGAGTAGAGCACGCAAATATTTGTGAAGCATAGGACGGGTGGGGTTTGGGGAGGAATTTGGATGAACTCTAGAGAGTGTCCGAATTGAACTAATTGTAGAACCCAGCGGTCCGTATTTATTTGCTTCCAATTTGTCAGACAGTGGGAAATTCTTCCTCCAACTTTGGAGGGCAGAGAGGAGTTGGAGACCGGCGGTAGTGGAAGGTCATTGTCGTCGAGTGGCGTCTTTCTGTCTCCCTCCCTTGCCACGAAAGGAAGATTTAGTGTAGGAGAGTTGTTGACGCTGCTGGTACTGTGGACGATATTGCTGAGAGGAAGTGAAGGAAGATCGATGTTGGAAATCTCCCCTAATAGAGGTTTGACCTCTCCCTCTTGAGCCTCAAAAAGAGGGGTTCCGGAATTGCAGGGTACCCAACGCCCTAGCAGTGTCCGTATCTTTCTTTATACCTTGTAAAGCCTCATCTATATGTGTCCCAAAAAGAAGTTGGCCATCATATGGCATGTCTAATACTTTCGTTTGTACTTCCGGTCTGAAGGAAGTTGCCTTCAACCAACCCTGGCGCCGTAACACAGCTGCGCCCGCGAGTTGGCGAAATCCGGTAGAGTCAATATCCATTGCACAGTCTATCATTTCAGAGGCAGATCTCTCCCCCTCCAGTAAGATCATCTTTGCCTCTTCCTTCTCTCTTCAGGTAAGTTCGCTAGGTATGGCGCAATATCTGCCCACATCTGCCGATTATAACAACTCAACAGTGCTAAGGAGTTGGAAGCACGCACTGTCAAAGCAAACATGGACGAAAAGCGCTTACCAATATTGTCCAGTCGCATACCCTCTTTATCCGACGGAGCAGTCAGCAAAGCGGATGGATTTTTTTACTTTCGCTGAGCGGCTTGGGTAATGACTGAGTCCGGTTTCGGATGGCCTGTGAGGCAAGCTGGAGCGGTATCTGGCGCTTTGTATTTCTTATCCAGCTGAGGCAAAACTGGAGGGACCGAGGAAGGGTTCTGCATAATCGTTATCCCTTGTTCCCAAATGTAGTCTATAATAGGGATAGATCTAACCGACTTTTTGAAAGGCTCTTTAAAATCGTAGAGGAAACAATCCTGTTGGTGCGAGGGCATAGGTATTTGAAAGCGCTGCGCCGCTCTCTCTACGATGTTATGAAAGCCTCCAATGTCCTCCGGAGGAGAGTTAGCTGTGGTAGGAACGTGAGAAGCTGGACAGGGAAGAATGTAATCATCCCACTCGTCTCGATTAGATTGGGAATCCTGAACTTCTCCTTCATGTTCCTCATCTTCTTCCTCATCTGTAGAGACACGAGGAGGTGATGTGATAGGCTCAGACTGCAAAATCAATGGAGGGGGGGGGGGGGGGTCGAGGCCTTGGTGTTGGGAGGCACAACCGGAATCGGAGAAGGTGCCGACGTTGGAAACCACTGCTTATAGTCTGAGATAAGGAATTGTAAGTCAGAGACCAGGGACGCAGGCAGACAAACCATGAAAGGTGGAGGCGGATGATATTCCTCAGGTGAAACCTCCTGATATTCCGGTCCATGATCTTCGTAGTCGGAGCTATCTTGATACTTAACATGCAGTTGCGACGGACTTTTCTGAACTGGAGGCAAGAGCTGGACCCTACTAGGTGAAGTCAGGGCCGGTGTCAGTGCACGTTTTGTTATTTTGAGGTGAACATATGTACTTTGTACATCAGAGTCCATAGCCGTCGACGGGCGCGTCGACGGTAGAGGCGTCGATGGTGAAGCGTGAACAGGCATCAATGACAATTGAGATGTCGTCAGGGCCGTCGTCGACGGTGTCGTCGTCGTCAACGATGAAGGCTTCGTTGACGGAGCCGTCGTCTACGGGGTCCTCGTCGACGATGTCGACGAGGCAGCTTTAGTCGATGGTGTCGTCCTCGACGATGTCGGCGATCACAGCGTCAACGGCAGCTTGGATGACGACGATGTCTTTTTAATTTTCAGCGTCGACGAGACCGGCCTACCGGCCGTCGACGATTGAGTTGTCGTCGTCGATGTAGACAAGGAATGAGACGTGACAGAAGTGGACACTGTCGTCGTCGACGAGGTGACATGAACTGCCATCGATGGAGATTTCCTAGTCGATGAAGCCACAGTCGACGAGGTCATCGACGGGGTGGAAGAAGGCTTCTTAACGGCATGTGGTACTTCCTGAGGAGAAACTTTCACTGGCAGTCTTAGGAGGGACCTCTGAAGACTTGCTATGCGCCTTCTTTTGAGGTGGCTGCGACGAATGGCCAGGAGATGCCACCCTTGGTCTCTTCTGAGAGGAGATGGAAGAGCCCTCACTTTCCTCAGAGGACAATACTGTATCCTTGTCCTTAAGCCGCTGCAGCCAAATTAAGAGGCGCCCTTCACGGTCTTCAAGGGTCTTGGAGGAGAAGGTACGACATACCTTACAATCCTTTGAAGAGTGGTTAGGATAAAGGCAGTAGAGACAGTCCTTATGTTGATCGTCCACAGGAAGCCTCTTTTTCCCACAGGAAGCACAAAACCTGAAAAGGCCTTTCTTCGGAGTGTCTGCCATAAGGAAGTAAAGAACTCCTCACAGAAAATATAAATTTGTAGCAAGAAACACTAGCAATCCAGAAAACGAGAAGTAATGAGCAGAGCTCAGTGGAGACTCCCTTAGCACGTCGTGCGGTAGAAAATCTGAGGGACTAGAGCTCCTTCCAGGAAGGTTCTAGAGGGTGGTACTAGCGGATTGGCTACTCTCGAAAGTTTGGTCCTTTTTTACATAAGGATGTGGATATGTTACTAAGGTAACGCCTTTTTGGCCTATTACTCTATATGTCTACTGAGACATTACTTTGTTTATTTACTGGGGACTCCCATCCCGACGACGGGGAATGATTCAGGCATGTGAATCTATGAAAGATACCCTAATACTGGATAAAATTAGATTTCAGACTAATCTTAATCGAGCCCTTCTTGAACCAGGGTGTGCAGCTGAAGAATATCAGCCATGGTCTTCCACCCATTTGACTGGACTCCAACTCCCCCAATCTGCATTTATGTTATTAATTCAACACTCCCATTTTACAAAAAAAAAAAAAAATTAAATTAGGAAAGTTTAAGAGAGAGCATGTGTATTTTCTCTAAATTACGCTAGGGCCTACCAGTCGAGAGACAAGGGACCGCGGGAGGCAGCAATTTGGAGTGCGTAAAGATGAGCCCACGGGTCGCCGGAGCGGGCAGGAGTGTCGTCCTTTGGCACAAGTAATGCTGAGAGGTTGGCTCAATGATGGGCCAAAGCACAACTTCCCCACTGGTCGGGGTCGTGTGGTGTGCAAGAGGTGGCCGGTGTCCTGGGGTATTGGGTATCTCGGCACCCACGGGGTCCACGGTGCTGAGCTTTGCTGTGCACACTCACTGGCCTCTGGGATTCTTGGAAACCCACCTCAGGGTAGGCAGAACTCTTCGATGTCCGTAGGAGCAGCGGAGTTCCAACCGGGTCACTTGCAGTGTTTCCGGTGCCTGCCAAGCAGGGGGGTAACTCCTTTACCCCAAGGGAGATTTCTTCATTCAGCTGTGCGGCAGCTCGTCGAAGGTTCAAGTCTTTGAAATCCAAGATTAATCTGAGGCTCTGGGGACCCTGCACCCACCTTTATCCAGAGATTAGGGGAGTTTCTGAATCAGAGCCCACCAATGAGAGTTCAGGCGGGAAAGGGTGGCTACACCCTCTCCCCTTTGTGTTTTTTCCCGCCTGGGCAGGGGACAGGATGCCCCTGAACCGGTTCGAGGTGGTGTATGCAGAAGTAGGCACTGGAGAAGCCTACGTGCAAGTTTGAAAGACTTCCTATGGTGCACCCACCCAGTTCCAATCCACATAGTCTGTCTGGGGAGGTTGGAACACCTCCCTGCAATAAGATCCCTATTGTCCAGCTGCCGTGGCTGGAGTTCTGCCCAGCAACAGGCAGCCAGAGTCGTGTGGGTGGCGGGTAGCATCCATTTTGTACTAAGTGTACACTTTTAAATTGGTGTCTAAAATCTGCCGCTTTTACCATATCACCCCTCTAGCAGGGGGGAATCATGCCCTCACTCTCATGGCTGGATTGGGGGTATGATTCCACAATGTTTGACACCAAACTCAGGTAGGGGTTCCACCTCAGGATTAGCACGGCCTGCCTTAGGGGTGACCTATGAGGTTATAGGTGTTGTATTTAAGTGGGATACAGGATACCTATATCCCTGTAAGGGGTGCAAGCACCACCCTACCCAGACTACAGTAGTGGTCTGGTGGTGTCAGTTTGTATGGCTGCCCCAGGGGTGGCACAATAAGTGCAGGAGCCCCTTGTAGGCCTCTGAGGGACCCATGCCCTGGGTACCTAGGGTACCATCTACAAGGGGCTGATAGGGTGTCCCGATAGGGTGTCCTCAGTATCCAATGGGTATGTACCTAGGGTACTCACATCAGTTTAGAGAGGAAGCAGATAGGCTGGGGTCCTAGATAGCAGGGCCACAGCCTAGCTAGAGTCAGAAAACAGTCAAAACATCAGCAAAAAGTTGGGGGCAACTATGCAGTCGATGCCACTCTCCTACAGTCCCTAATGGAAAGCTGCCTTTTCACTGCTTTCTTTGGCAATGGGGTAGGATCCAACACTGCCCATTTATTTTTAGCTAAATTCTGTAAGTCAGAAGACACTTTCTTTTATTTTTCCAGAGTTTATAGGGTTGCCCCTTCCAAATAGCTGAATGGAAGTGTAAATAGATCTTCTTTACTAGTCAGATTGAGAGAGTGGCTGATTATCAGGTTAATTACCATGAAAAGGGTTGTGTGTGAGTACAAGCGATTCTATGAGCCCACAGCAGTGTGCCGAAAGAGAATGGAGGCACGTTCATTAGGATTGTGTGACTGAAGGCAGATCCTGGCACGACTGATGGTCTCTCTGACTCAGTCTAAGAAGTTACAAGCAAGTGACATGCTCATAAAGAAAAATGTTCCTGGGGTTGAATGTGCAGGCAAGCCCCCCGGAGCAGAGTTGTCTGGTCATTCAGTCACAGTTAGGCGGCAGCAGAGAAATCTAGCTTCCTGAATGTTCCCGATAGAGAAAATGGTTCCCTTGGACGTAGAAATGAAATCCCGGGAAGCCAATGGAGAAAAAACAGCAGTTGGCAGACTAGAATTACTAGCGGCAGATTACCCAGTATGGTCCACTCGACATCTCAGCAAATTTCCCGAATCAGTAGGAGACAGTGTAGAACCAGGGAACACGATGTGCTTTGGGCTGCAGATCAGTTAATAAAGCAGCTATCATTGTAAGTCCTTAAACCTAGCTGGGTGAGAATAAATTAGGATGGGTTCTGCTCCTGAATTCTGCGGGGCAGTCGCTTCAATGCTGGTAACTAGCTTGGATGTGCTCAGGGCTTCCTATATCGATCACTGGAAAGCCCAGAGTAAATAAGGGCTATTGCGTACAAAAGACATGCCACTGAATGGGGACAGAGGGCTGGGGATTATCCGTGCCCTGGAACACAGAGTGGGGCAAAGAAGAGTTGAGGTACAGCAAGCACTCAACTGCAAGTGCAGATAGTCAAAATGGTAGTCATTATACACCTCGCCAAAGAATGTGCAATGGTAGTGAAGATCAAGTGTTGAATCTCGCACAAAAGCAGGAAAGGCCTACAAGAATTGCATGGCTTAGCTAACAGTTTTGTGAGGGCAACTTGTCCAACAGAAAATGGTGCAAAAAATGATTACGTGCCATGCACCATCATTTCTTTGGTATTTAGCAAAATTGAACATTTGCTTATCTAAAAATTCTCGAAGCTGGAATGTGCTGGTTTAATGTGTGCATTGCTAAACCTATCTTTTGACTAGGGGGGACAGGGGCATCTGCATATCTCCAGAGGAATGCCTCTGTGGGAGATTGCTGGTATGAGTATGAAGCCTAGTTAAGTAGGGTGCAACCCGTGACTTCTAGTTGGATTTCTGCAGGATTAAAGTGCAGCTATCAGCAGAACCGGAGGGTGGATTCAAAATCTAGTTTAGATGACCCACATGGTGTGAGAAGAAGAATCTCAGAATCGCCGTGGGTCTCATATGTCCGATGACTGGCGTGTGGCTGACGTGGAAGATTCCACTGGGTGACATAGATCCTGAAGGTCCCATCAAAGTGTGAGCAGTAAGGCTGTTCATGGAAGGCACAATGTGGAGATTTAGTAAAGGAAGCCATGGTAATACAAGCAGTACAAACTCAAAGCATGTGTTTGAAAGGTTTTTGGATAATGCATATGTCAAGTCTGACTGTATCTGAAATAATAGTGGTTAGTTACTCAGGTGTGTGTACATTCTGTGTGTGGGCCTGGTGGAATCTGTTGAGGCCGATATAGCTGTATATATGGTAATGGCATGGTGATAGGTGTTTGCATATTTGACCGCTGAGCATTAATACCGATCTGAGGGACCTGTCCATGTGGAGAAGATGAAGAGTATAGGAATCTCTTCACTGTGCGTAAAATTGTGATGCCCACGAATCACCAGGTTTGCTGTCACAAAAGAGAGAGATGGAGAGAAAAAGACTGGCAGGAAGTATTAAAGAGGTAAGCTTTGAGGTACATGGGGTGGGTGGGTGGGGTGGTTGGTTGGTACAGAATGTAGCACGTCAACTGGAGCAAATGAGAAGTTGACTGGAGGAGTGCCTCCCAGTGAGTGATGGTGTATTTACAGTTTTATATAGCACGTAGTGATCTGAAAGGTATGGGGGCACTTTACATTTCAACTTGTACAATATAATTTAAGACAATGGGACATAATAAATATACAATAGCAAGGATGCGGTTAGAAAGCCAGTGTCTTTAAACAGTGATGAATAAATCCAAGGCTGAAGGGGCTTTTGAAGTATTGCAACAATATATATTAGCGGCACTGTTAATAGCAGATACAAATTCAGATTTGTTGTAAAGTAAAGATTGTGATATATGGAGTAAGTCTTCTCAGCCAGGGCAGAGACTAGGTGTAGTGTCAAACAACCACTGAATACTCAAAGAGGCAGTGGAGAAGAAGAATTAATAGTGAGCTATCAGAGATATTGATTGCTGAAACGTGGGAAACAAAATATCCACAACATGAGAGTAGTGATTCAGGGGTAAAGAAAGTTTGAAAAGGTGAGTCTTCAGATGCTGTTGGAATGATAGTGTATGCTTGTGACTCAGAGCTGTGCCACTGGCAGGTAAATTTCCAAGGGCAGCACTTGTCGCTGCAGCTTCTCAGAACCAAACAAACACACTCATGGGTCTCAAGGTTAGATAGTAAATGGGTGACGCATGGCAAGCCACCTCTGTAAGGTCCCCAAACAAAATGGGTGTTCACGAGATGACTTCTGCCTCTGTAAGCTGAGGGGATAGAGAAGGAGATGAGGGTTTGTTTAATACTGGTAGTTTGATAAGATGTGCCCTATTGCAATAAAGAGCAAACACAAGGAGACGATGGATGGAGTGCTGAAACTTTTCAGACACTGACCCCCAGTCACAGATGCGGGTTGAATCCATCAAAGTTCTTTAGCTCACTTCGCCACCCCAGTTTGGACCCAGCCATATGCAAATCAGTCTTGACACTGTCTCATGGGAACAGTCCAGTCCGAACTTCCAGGCCAGGTCCTTGTGTTTGCTATTGCAATATAGATCACAGAGACTAAGGGAGCAAATACCTCTAGTTCCCTAAAGGTTCAAACATGCCGTCCACTTTATCTACTGAAGTGTCTAACAACAACCCTACAGAAGGCGAGACAACAAATTAAATTGCACATGGATGTGAGAGAACACCTGAAGATCCACAAGGCATGGCACGGTCTGGGATATCAAGTGAATCAACAGTCGTATCCCTATTCTGGTATATCAAATGAGAAGCGAGCGATGCTCTGTGTGAGGCATGACAGCCTTTGCCTAGTGAATCAACAGTCGTATCCCTATTCTGTTATATCAAATGAAATTAAGCGAGCGATGCTCTGTGTGAGGCATGACAGCTTGTGTAAATATGTTGATTTGCCTTTCAGTTATCGAGACAGCTGGAACAGTCCCCTATCCATTAAATACCAGGTTGATGAGAATTAATCCAGCTCACTGTTTATGGATCTGTATTATGACACTGAGCTATATGGCACTGTTTCTGAGCCCAAAGTGAAGGCGGAGGAACAGGTTCGATGCCCGCGAATATTTTGTGCCAGTTGGGATGACACTAATGACGCTTTTCATCTCAAACAGCCACCATCAGCACACAAGCACATCCCACCCCGTCCCTCCTGCCCTGAATGTCTTTTGTGGCAGTATCAACCTCCTTTTTCTTTTTAAGAAAAAGCAGTATTTCTACAATTATCTTCGTTATGTTATCCTGGTCACCTCTGCCCTCTCAATCTCTTCAAACTTTGCATGGTAAAGGGACAAATCTCTCTGTGGGAAGGGCCGTTTTCCCAACAAATACATCATGTATGTGAATACTGTTACCACAGTATTCACTACTGGAGTACCATCGAGCAGGCTAAACAATATTCGTTATCTGCCATTAACGCCAGCATTTTTTAGTTTTCCCTTTATATTAGGAAGGCTCTAGATAAATGACACCCTCTTTACTATGATCACAGCTTGTAAAACCAATCTTACTCCTTCCTAATTAGATTAAAGGGTACGTGGGAAGAGGAGTTCACTAAGCGATTCTTAACTGTTCGAAACAGCAAGATATTACTTTTCAACATTTTATAATGCATGAAAGCGAAACAGCCATTAACCCACTCTGGTTTGCCAAGATAACACAGTAATGCAGAAATAATGCTTCTGATAAATTCATCAATCTTACTACTTGTGTTACACGACCAAATGTGAGATATTGTTAGAAGGTACATAAACTCGGATGTAACAAGGTCTCTAAGCCACTGTTAGTATGTTTTCCTGATGCCCTACACAAGAAACAATGACTTTTTGTCCAAAATGTTTGACTGCTTTTGCGGTCACTCAATACTAGATGAAAGAAAGGTCTGTCACATTGTAACTCCACTAAAATCAAGGGTCTCCACAAAGATATGCGTGCACCTGTCTGCAGACAGGGCCGCTAGGAATCTACACTAACCTCCTTGACAGGCACCCAAGGCGGCTCTTCCAGGCAAAAGGGGCTGCAGTGCGCGCTGCTCGCAGGAACTATGAGCAGCCCGCTAGGTGAATTGACAAGCTTTTTCCCCATCGGAAAACATCTTTTCACCGCCCTCTTACCATCCCCGTGGCCACCAGTCTGTCCCAGCCAATGGTGTACATGCTCGATGCCATGAGGGCGGGTCTCGAGCTACTATTGGCTGTGGTTTTGAGAATTACAAAACATTGTGCTGCGATCTGTAACTTCTGACTAAACAGTGAAACGGAGGGTCTGTCCCGTCAGAAATCAGCCGGTCTCCGTTTTTTGACCTGCCACGCTTCAGCCAATCGGTTGCTCTGTCTCGTCGAGCTTCATCCAATCGCATTTCAATTCAACACCAATGTTGCGATCATCGTATTTCGTGGCAACTGGGTAAACCAATAAAACATTATGATTAAATAGGTTATAGTAACCATAAACATAAAAGGCGGAACCCAAATTCTAAGCCCCGCTTCCTCTGAAAGTCATTGAAGAGAGAAGTCTGTACGAAGGCTTCTTTGCTGACATAACGCTACATCCTGTCCTGGATATAAGGAAACGCGTTGTTTCTCCCTTGCAGCACGTGAAAAGTGGATGAAATAAATAATACACAGCTACAAAATATCACGATTGGTGGTTGCATTAACATCATCTACCCTACCAATGCCTAGACAAGTAAAGCGATCGCGAAAATGAAACCAATCGCTTTTGGAAACATAGAAAGCCGCGAGTGGTGCGTGCGCCACAGCGAGCCATATTGTTTCAATTATCGCGCCCGTGTCTGGGCACGATAATTGAAACCATATGGCAGCAATGCGCGTAATAGACACCAATAGGCCATGGGTGGAGCAATGCGCCCGCCTTTGGCCTATTGCGTGCTAGCTTAAAAACAAACATGCAGGCAAAGGCCAATAGCAGGACACAAAAGTAAAAACACACGCATGAGCATGTACAATTCAAGGCTCCGTTTTGGAACCCCGGACAAAAGGACTCTCGCTGCGCGAGCAGTGCTACGCACTGCATCCTAGGCGCGAGACCTAAAAACCATTTACCCTATTTCCCGTGCTTGTTCAGTATGCACATTTGTTAAGGCCTGCATGAACTAGCTCCAACGTTCCTGTTAGAAAGGATTTCAGAGTAAAATAAACCACCATGTGCTCCAGAAGGGCAAAGTGATATTGAGATTCCTTCTGGGACCATTTATCTTAAGCATTTAGAGAGCCCATATCAACACCACAGTGAGAGGGATACAATTATCACAGCTGTTGGCAGGGCACTGTTAGGGAATGGTACTCCAGCCAAGAGATTTTTTTAGAAGACACCAACATGATTGAGACGGACTAGCTGGCAGGGGCAGAGTGAGCTTTACATCCCTGCTGCCTCTGAACCAGCACCTTTGAAGCATTGCTGCAAACCAAGACGATTTGCAGCTCGGTAGCAAAGAATTTTGCTGAGCTACTAGGAACTGAGAATTTGTTTAAGATGAAAATATAAATGGTGAAAAAAAACAGCCTCTCCTTCGAAGGGAGACAGTTTTCTTTAACTGGTATGTCAAGTGTTTTGATTCCACTGGCAAGCATTTTGAAAAGCGTGGAGTGGTCTTCAAACTAAAAGGTAGTACTTTGCTTTTGAAATAGAGTATTCATATTACAAATTGTAGAAAGTAAATGTTTTCTTGAGGCAAATTGTATGTCAATCAAAAACATTCAGTCCCTCTAATGGATTTGGAGGTTTATTTGATGTAGTGCCTCCATCCTAAAGTTTTCAATTTTTATCCAATGGTTTGCCATTTTTGTCTAGGATGGGTCTGAATTCCTGTTTTGAGAAACTTTTGAACCAGAACGTTAAGAGGCAATTCTCCTGCCTTTTTGATTTGATGGTACAATTTTAGGGAAATAATTTAGCACTCTGCTTACAGAAGGTCTCACTGGTATAATGAGAGCTGCTGGATATATTTTGAAACCGCATGCATAAACATTTTGGACAATTTCAGAACCCAACAGTCTTCATCTCTTGCTACTCTCCAGGATGGTGGTGGTATAGATCTGCACTGTAAAGACGAAAGAGGGGAAAAAACTGAGTCATTGTTTGCCTGGAGCATATGGGGGTTCTTTCTGCAAGAGATATGTGCTGTCTTGGACTTCCACAGAGGATCTGCACTAGTAAATCACGTGATGTGCACTTGTAAGTTTACATATGCAAGTTGCTTTGTGAATTAGTCCTTATATGAGAACTAAGTTGTAGGCAAATTGTCCACCATCTTACCAAGGTAAGGCAAGTGGCAGATGGGCAAACATATTCAGATTTGTTGAGGGGCAAAAATTGGATGTGGCGAGATTACAAGTTTTTAGTGAAGTTTGACTTCTGAATAGGAAGAAGTTGAGAATAAGGTACATTGGTGGGAACTGAGGAGGAAGGAGGTTTGACTTCTCAGGGGAGTAAGAGGTATCGAAGGAGAAAGGCAAAACGTCATATTTTTAGAAGATGGCCTTGAGCGAGAACATTCGTTATCGTTTGGGGACTATGGGCCTGGGTTACAATGTTTATGATGGGTGAAGGAAAGGGATCTGTGGAAAAGAAGAGTTCTTTCAAAGGGAAGATCTCGGGAGCCCAGAATTGGTCTTGCTTTGGCCTTCTGAACAAGTGGCAAAGAGGCTGGCATTGTGTTCTGACCAAGCAATAGCAATGTTTTTTAGTGTGTGAGGGGAACACAGAATAAAGCGTAATCGGTTACCTTTGTTTTTGGTAAGGGCAGATGCATGAGTCATGGGATCCAAAACAGGTGTTGAGGGAGATTAAGAGTCCTACCTGTTCCTCGTGGAAGGCAGGTAATAGTGTTTTATTTACCTAACCCATTCTCTCATCTTGGGAATTACGCCAGCATTTTTTTTTTTTTTTAATTAACAGTAAATGTAAAGTTGCAGAGTTTTTTGTTGTTTTTTTTACATTAGCTTTTGTCAGGTACCGGAAATTCCATTGTCATTTAATGTCATACACTGGTTATGAAGTGATGCGTAGCGTGCCTCATTTGCCTTTCAGTTGTGCATAATAAACCCACCTGGAAATGGATGCCTTGAAACTAGTTCTTCTGGAAGGCCCAGCTCTCTTCCTAGGGCTCTCACTTCATCTTTGTGGAAATCTTTCAGTGGTTCTATTACTTTGCCCTAAAAAGTAAACAATGTGTTTATTGTTGTACATGGTCAGAAAACATAATGACTTATGAATGAAAAAAAATAGCTTAATGTGTACGATGCCATTTCGTGTATGAGTATTTTTGATTATTCCTCCAAAACAGGATAACACTTCACGTGTTTCAGTTAACTGCTGCTGGTTTTACAAAAATACACTAACAGATTTAAAATTCCCTCATCAATAATAGCAAATGTTAGAAAGTCAAATGCCAATGGTTTGTGTGTATTAACTCTTGTTCCTGTGAAGAATCTGCCGATTTTCATCGTGTAGTTTTCCAAATACAAGCCACTTCCTCCCTCTTGTTGATGTAACTCATTGGCTTATCACTTGGACATCTTCTAAGCTCTGGATGATTAATTTTGATTATGGGAAGTTGCACATTTTTGCAAAAATTGGAGAATTTCTTTGGTATGCTTTGCAGTATTAATGAGCTTCCCCGAGGCTGCAAAGGCAGTGAAAGAAAAACAATCTTAGGTGAAAGCATGCCTACAAGATTTCTATGACGAAAATCTCAGCAAAAAAAAAAATGTTGTGTAAGATTTCTATGAGGAAAAACTCTGCAAAACAAACTTTTTGTGCAATAATTCTCTTTAACAAGAAATTTGGGCGCACTTCTAACCTATGTTATTTTTGTGTCTGCTGCTGACGTTTGTATATCCAGCACATCTAGGCCTAATTCCTGGGAGCCAGATTCGCCAAATTACTTGCTATCCCGCCCCAGATCATATGAGCTGCCTCGCAGAGGACACATGGCCAAAGGCCCGAGTTCTCAGAACCACAGACAAGCCACTCATTTATGACAGTTGTATAGCACCACCAAGCCAGCACTGAAAAACCCAAGATGTCTTCTCTTGAGCGTGGAAGGCAGGGAACAAGTCCTAAACATAGTTGGCATACTAATAAGCATAATGTGTCATGATGTTACCCCCCTCATAAAAGGAGCTGGTTCAACCCCATCATAACCCCATTTGCAGTTACAGCTGAGGTAGAAACTTTGTCATATGTACCATTTAAACATATAAAGGATTCACGATGTATAGTTTCAAATATTAACTGCATTTCTGTCCATAGACCAATGCAGAGCAGTGAATGAAGGTAACAAGACAAAATTATAAAATAATGCATGCCGCTTAACATTTAACTACACAGCCCACTCAAACAAACCAACAAATAAAGAAATAAGCATTTAAAAGCTATGCAAAGCTAATAACTAGATTGTGCTCTATACAAGTGCTGAACAACAATATCTCGATCTCATCAAGGTAGTATTAGTAATTGAGGGCAATTTTGCATACAGACGTATAAAGGTTTGGGGTCATGATTTATTAGTGCTCGGTAGCTGCAAACTGAGAAGTGTGATCAATATACAGAACAATAATATACTCAATATTATCACAAACTGAAAGGCGAAAATAACTTTTGCTACTCTGATGCCTTTTACCACTGACTGGTCTTGTTATGCCACTCTCCCCTCCGCTGCCTCAGGCACCTGGCTCACCCTGACAGGGCGACTGATCCCACCTCTCGTAGCAGCCAGTTCGAACCCACTACTGGCGACATTGCTTAAACTCGCCTCACTTTCCTAGGTGCTTTCATTCCGTTTAGTGCCTGGGATTAAGTCACAATCTGTCCTTTTGATTTTGTGGGCTTGCGTTTGTGTGTGCTTACTTACTATACATAATGTACTTCTTGCATTGTCTGTTCCCCCTCGCTATTCCAGTTTCAGCCCATAGCCCCGTCCCACCATTTTCCCCTCAGGTTTCCAGCCCCTGCAGGTCTCCTGCACCTTCCCCTCTTGGCCAGCCCCTCCTACCTCCCAGGACTACTTATGGAGGCGGCTGTGCAGCGTACACTCCACCTGTGAGCCAAAGGCAAGCCCATCTGTGCCAGTCTGCACCTGTACCACGCCTAACGACATGGACCCTAGCCCACCGGACTCAGACATTCCACCGCAGATCTCTGTGCCCTGGACCCCGGACGCAACAGCTGCTGCCTCGCATAACTTTGCTTCACAGCATGACCGTTCACCTGCATCCGCTGCCGGTTCACCCCCACCCCAGCACCGACCACCACTGTACCAACCAACGTCACACCAGCCCCGTTGGCAAAGACCTTCCCTGAACAACTCAGCTGCCTCCTTACCAGCGCCGGATCCCTATGCAAACATGCCATTGAAGTTTGGAACACCAGCTCCTCCCTCGCCCCAGACTTAGTTTTTCCCTGCATCGACCCCTGACATCACCACCGCAACACCCATCGGCTACAGGATGATACACCGCAACCGCACCAAAAGACACAGAGGTGGCATCGCTATCAAACACAAGGAATCAATCACTTGCACCACTTACTGATGACGAAACCACGTCGACCATGGAACACATGAACTTCCTTCCAGCTTCGTACCGACGACAAAACCACAATTAAAAGCACCCTTACTTACAGACCATCAAGACCACGAACCGGCTTTAGCGACCCCATCGCCTAATTCATCACCCTGCTTGCCATTGAATCTGAACACTATGTCTTCCTGGGAGACCTCAACTTCCACCTAGACAACCCCACTGACACTAACTCCACCGACCTACCGGAAAGATTGGACAACATAAGCCTCAAGCAGCTGGTTACACACACAAAGCAGGACACATGCTGAGCCCCATTTTCACGTCCAGCAACAGACTCAAATACAGCCACACCACGGCACTCACCTGGTCAGACCACTGCATTGTACACTTCACCCTCGCTGGACCTACCCCGCACCACCTCCAACTGCCATAGCACCCCCCTCCGCCGCTGGACCAAGGTCACTAAGCACCAATGGATTGACACCCTCAGCATCACACAGACCAACATCACCAACAGCTTGAACCAAGCAGTAGAGGACTGCAATGCCTTGATCACCAGCACCACCGACCAAGTTGCCTCCACTAAAACCGCCAAAACACACAGATCCACCAAACAAGCCAGCTGGTATACCCCAGAACTCAGCACATCGAAGCACAGATGCAAACAACTGGAAAGAAAATGGAGCACCAGCAAGAACCACACTGACCAAGCCACTTTCAAGTCCGCCCTCAACAACTACCACTGCCAGCTCAAAGCCAAAAACCTAGAGGCCTTGATGCACCGGATAGAGACCAGCAACAACCAAACCATGGAACTCTTCACCATTGTGTGAGAACTCACCTGCCCGTCAGCCACTGAAAACTCGATCCCCTCCTCACAGGAACTCTGCGATTCCCTCCTCAACTACTTCCACTACAAGATAGCAACCATCTACTCAAACTTCGATCTCCAACCTACCAATTTTCCCAGCACCACAACGACCACTACCGCCGACCACCCACTCACCGCATGGAACTCAGCACACCAAACGCAATTACTCTAATGAACACCATCCACTCAGTTGCACCCACCAAACCCATGCCCCACAGGTTTTCTAACCTCGGAAGAGATGCCTGGAAACACAGAGGTGAGACCACTTCTCAAGAATCCTCTGCAGACCTCAGAGAGCTCCAGAACTACCATCCCATCTCACTGCTCCCTTTTCCCACCAAAGTCCTGTGGAAGGCCATCAACCTCCAACTCACAGAACACCTAGAATGAAACAACCTGCTGGACCCATCCTAATCAGGATTCCGAGCCAGTCCCAGAACCGAGGCAGCCCTGATATCCACATCATATTCGACAGAGGACAAACAGCTGCCGTGATCCTGCTCGAACTCTCTGCAGCTTTCAACACCATCTCCCAACACACACTCATTGATCGACTGCCCCAGATTGGAATCACCGACAATGCACTCAGATGGATGGCATCCTTGCTCAGGGGGGCGCACCGCGGGGGGTACCAATTCTTCCTCCCTTCACCTGTGCAGCGTCCTTCAAGGCTCATCATTCAGCCCAACCCACTTCAACATTTACAGGACACCACTAGCAGACATAGTTAGATCCCACAACATCATCTCCTATATCGATGATATCCAGCTCGCCCTCAGAGGACCCTACCTCGACGAAGAACAACAACAACTGTATGAAGAACATAGCAGCCTAGATGAAGAACAGCTGCCTGACGCTCAACGTAGACAAGACCCAAGTTCTGATCTTCGGTAGACATACCGCCCTCTGGAATGACTCCTGGTGGCCACTGGAATTCTGTGCTACACCCGCTCCCTCCAAAAGACCAAGCCCACAACCTCAGCATCATCCTGGACAGCAAACTCTCCATGAAATGTCAGGTCTACGCAATCTCCTCAGCCTGCTTCCACATTCTCCGCAGTCTTCAAGTGGCTCCCCATCAGCACCAGAAAAACTGACATTTGCTCTTATCACCAGCCGGCTAGACTACCGCAATTCACTCTATGCAGGCACCACCACGAACTCATTAAAAGACTAGTCGATCCAGAACGTAAGAGCCAGGCTAACCTCTATCTACTTATGAGGACTCACATCACAACACCTGAAGGACCTCCAGTGGCTCCCCATACAGAAGAGACGCCAATTCAAGCTTCTGACCCACGCCTACAAAGCCCTCCACGACCAAGGAACCGCCTACATGAACCACCACATTCAGCTGAGATGGGCGATGTGCAGCACCACAAGGACCTTAATCGTCCTCGGAAAACTCCTCTTCCAAAAGGAGGGCCAGATGCAGTGGTGTCACTTTCCTTGGAGAAGTCATCTCCAGGGTAATCTGGTGTCTCCGGACAGAAATTGGCAAATTATGCATCGATGACAAGGTCGTCGACAGAGCTGCCGGAGACAATGTCTGAAACGTCGACGACGAGAGATCCACAGTCGACTGGTCAGTCGTCGAGACCGTTGTCAGTACCAGGCTGGAAGCCATCGACATCGTCCTAGACGACGTCGTCGCCATCGACACCATCATCGTCGACATCCTCGTCGACGTGGAAGTTGTCAAAATCGACGTCAACATAAAGGTACCTCAGCCTGTTTCGTCGTCGTCGACGAAGCTAATGGAGGCGAGGGAGAGTCCGTCGACGAAGCCGAAGTCGACACCGGTGAGATTTTTTAAGTCGTCGTCGATGAGCGAACTTTGTCAGTTTTCACCTCAGGAGGAACAGAAGCTGGTTTTTTTAAAGTCTTTGGCTTCTCAGAAGGAGAAGACCCATGGCTCGCCCTTTTGGCAGGTGCTACATCCATAGCAAGTCCTTCCCTCTCCTATACACCTCAGTGAGGAGATTTGATGGGACTACGCATGTCAGACCTATCAGAGGTCTTTTGTAAGGCTTTAGAAGGGGGTTCTACAGATGTAGAAGGAGAAGACCTACCCCTTTTTTGCGATCTCCTCAACGATGTCGCAGAATAAGCCTCATCTCTGTCACTTGAAACAGGATCTTAACGCGACTAATTTCTGAAGCCAAGTGAGCAGACGTCCCTCACGGTCCCGTAAGGTCTTAGTTGAGAAGGTCCGACAGATCTTGCAGTCAGTAGGTTTATGGTCCGGATACAAACAAATACAGTCCTTATGTTTGTCCTCCACATAAAGTCCCTTTTTGGAACAGGTGGCACAAGCCTTGAAAAGAGCTTTCTTTTCCCTGTCTGACATATTCAAGAAGAGTTGAAGATGAAAAAAACAAGTTGTTGAAGAAAAAACTGAGCAGAGCTCAGTGGAGACTCCCTTGCACAACGTGCGGTAGAAATTCTGAGGCTCTATCAGGAAGGTTCTATGGGGTGAGGCTATTCTAATTGGTTGACAAATGCAAAAACAACAGTTGATGGACAGAATGCAGAACAATGTCATACATTCACCCCAGTAGAGACACCTGGGCCTAAATCCATAGTTTTTTTGCTCACCATGCCATTCCAGTTTGAACCCAGCCATATGCAAATCAGTCTTGACCCTGTGCCTCATGGGAACAGTCCAGCCCGAACTGCCAAGCCAGGTACTCCCTGGACTGGAACCAAGCATCCTAGGACCGGTTTCGGGGTTTCACCCCTCTTCAGCCAGGATAGCTTGATTCCAGTGGCATGGAGAGCACGGGACTCACGTCTGAGCATACCCGTCCCACTCGGGGTGACAAATGCAAAAACAACAGTTGATGGACAGAATGCAGAACAATGTCATACATTCACCCCAGTACAGAGATCTGGGCCTAAATCCATAGTTTTTTGCTATTCTGATTGGTTGTTCATTACTTTTGGTCTCTTTTACAAAAAGAGGTGGATATGCTACAAAATGAGATGAACATATATTTACCTCTGAACCCATCAATTACAAGAAATATTTGATCATCAGTCCTTTTTATTTGGCTGAGAGAACCAATATCATTTTGCTTATTTTCACAATTTTCTATATACAGGGTAAACTCTACAACAATAGGCTCCTATATTTTTTCGCTATTCACACAAGTATCCTGTACATAATATTTACATTTATTTACACAGACATATACAAAAAACAAATAATAAGACGTTATGTAGCTAAGTTGTACACCGTTAGTTTTTCATAAGAGAAAAGTCCAATATTCTATAACCTTGGGACCTTAAGCTGATTATTCCTCAAGATATTTTGATTTTGTTGGTCCTGAGCAGAGTCAGTAACAAAGTTTGCGATGTTCAGGCAAGGGGTAACCTTATCTTAATTAGGTTCCTTTTATTTAGGGGAGGGAAAACAAAAAGGGAGTTGTTTCCACTGTTCCTGTTTTTCAGGATCTCTGCTAGGCTGGTTTTTATATATAGCCTACGCGTTTCGACCTTTAAATGGACCTACAAAGTCGTGGAAAGGTCTTCTTCAGGGCTTGCTTTGTTGTGATATGGACATGTGATCTTGCCGGTCTCCTGCAAAAATAACAGTGAACCTTATTTAGGGTGTGCAATCGTGTAATTTATGCTAGATCTGATGGATCATGATCAAAGTTACGTACCTATAATCTTATTTAGCTCATGTGGCTCAAACCGGTGTTGTTTTCTTGGCCTGTAATAGCATAAATGTGTCTGTATTAGTGCTTCATTTGGCAAAAAGCTAGTATGGTTTATGCTCTATTTGCCTCGATGTTAGTGGGCACCTACCAGGCTGTTTTCCAAATCGATGGAGGATGCCTGTGCGTTTCTTTGTTGTTATTTCTTATGTTGTTGTAAGGATTCCAAAAAGCCGTTTGAAGTTTTCTGAAAAAAGATCGTCATGTTTAGGATGTTTTTCTTACAATCCTCTGTTCCTTTATTTGCATGCTTTAGCACCCGTGTTCAAGGGGAGAGGGTTTTTTTTTGAGGTTGTGTAGTGGCTGTACAACGTGCTTCCTAGCTCCTGGTTCTAACTTTTATATTGCATCATGCGTTAGTATTACTTGGTGTAGGCTCTGGGTCAGTACTCATTTACACCATGTTGGACACCGCCGTGAAGTTAAAGTGAACGGTAGTTTCCGTTATTTTGAAAGCAACTTACGATTTCTTCGAGGGAGAAGGCTTAAAGTTCCTTTTTCTCTCTTCGTGATCCTCGCGGTCTCGTTCTTCGTAGTCCTCGCGTTCTCGCTGCTGTGGAGCCGTCAGCGCTTCCTGGGTTGGTTCGTCCTCGTAACTTGACTGGTGCGTGACGTCGCAACGTCATTGCGTGGTTTGTTACTTGAGATTTCATTGGTCTATCGTCATTTGACAGCGGGAGTTTTTAGCGTCCGTGTAACCATGGTAGAGTATGTTTTTCCTTTAATGAAACAATAAAGCATCGTGTAAAATGGCTCCGTTGTTTAGCCAAGTATCGCAAAGCGACCCATCATTTATACGTGTCTTCTGTCGACTTTGCTTATATCAATTTCTTTTGTTAATCGGTATGTTGAGCTGACATCGGCGTAAGTCTTATTTGAATTTAGTTTAGAGGGAACAATAAAGTTATCCGGACAGCAGTGGATGGATGCTGGTGTTGTTATCCGACCTCACTGTCGTCATGGTTACATCTCCCAAGTGGTTCTTGAAAAATCCAAGCATATGTGTTGCTGGCTTGTGATCTTATAATAATTGGTTCTCCTTTTGAAGAGTATTTGGACTCTTATCCCCTTTTTATTCACAATAACGTGAGTTGAGTTAGGGTATAATCTTAGAAATGGGTGGAGGCAAAGCTTGCGTTTAAGGTGGTTATATTATATTCCCGAGTTCTGTCATCTCGTTAAGGCCATTGTCCATTGTGTTCAGTAACATAATCATTCTGGCTTCTGTCCTAGACAGGCGTGAATCTGTGTTACTTCCTTTTATGTGTCGTAATACTGTCCATTTAATTTCATCTGGTCCATGATTTTTTTCGGTACAGTGTGACACCATGGGTGCATTGGGTGTCCTGCATCTGATGCGTGACCTGTGTTGGGAGATCCTGTTTTTTATGGCTTGTGATGTTTTTCCGACATATGCTAAAGAGCATGGGCACACAACGCAGTATACAACATTATGGGTGTTGCAGTTTGTGAAGTTTTCGTGGTTCACGAATTTCATCCCATATATGAATTTAGTACCCTCAATGGTACTTTCACATGAAGTACAGTTCCCGCATTTTCTGTGGCCTTTTATCGGTGGCATAGACCACAGAGTACGTAGGGTTGTTTCAGGTTTTGGCAGGTTGGTATTTGCTCGTACTAGTTTTTCTTTTATGCTTGTGTTTTTTTTCAAGGCAAAGATTGGAGTTTGGTTAAACGGGTGCAAGTCTTTCACTGTATTCCAGTTTTTTCGGATGATTTTTTGTATTTCGTTGGTGCGTCCTGAAAAAGTAGTAACACAGACCAATGGAGTGTCGTCCTGCTTGTCCTTTGGGATGAGAAGAGACTCTCGTGGAGTGTACCAGGCTCTTTTCATCGCTTTCTTTAAAAGTTTTTTGGGATAGCTACGGGTTTTTAATTTTTCCAAGAGTTCTGTTGCATTTTTGAAATAGTCTTCCTTTTTTGAGCAATTGCGTCTTATCCTTAAGAATTGACTGAATGGTAGATTTTCTCGTAGATTTCGTTGATGGAAGCTTGAAAATTCTAAGAAGGTGTTTCTATCAGTATTCTTCGTGAATAGTGTGGTATATAGACGGCCTTCTTCGTGTTTCACCATAATGTCTAGAAAGTTCATCTCTGTTTTGTTTGAATTCATGGTGAATTGGATGTTTTGGTTTCTGTCATTTAGCCATGTCAAGAAAGAATGTAGTTGATCTATATTTCCTCTCCAGAGCATGAACACATCGTCTATATACCGACGCCACATTTTGATGTGTCCGTCATGGGGATTGTTGTTGTATATCCACTTTTCTTCAAATAATGCCATGAACATTATAGCCATTTCCGGCGCAAATGGACAACCCATAGCAGTACCCATGGTTTGCAGGTATTGAATATCATTAAATTTGAAAAAATTGTGTTTTAAACAAATTTCCGCAAATTTTAGTATTGCCAGAGTTGGTACAATGTGAGGTCTTGGTCTTTTTTCTAGAAAGACTTCAAGGGCTTCCAAACCGTCTTGTTGTGGGATATTGGAGTAAAGACTCACGATATCCAATGTGACTAGAAACTCATTTTCTTCATCAAAGGGTTGATCTTCAAGCATGTTGATGGCTTGCATAGTGTCCTTGATGTAGCTTGGGGTCTCCAAAATAAGGGGTTTGAGAAACGTATCCACGTATTTTGCTGGACGCTCTAAGATGGAATTGACGCCCGAGATTATTGGTCTTCCTGGAGGTTTCTTTGGGTCCTTGTGTATTTTGGGAAGGACATACATGATCGGGGTCCTGGGGTTCTCGTTAATCAGGAATTGTGATTCCTTTTTGGAGAGCCAGCCTTCTTCTATTCCATTACTTATAACGGACATGATTTTGGTCTTTATTATCTGGTTCCAGTCTTCATTTGTTTTCCGATAATATTTTTCATCGGATAGTTGGCGTAATACTTCCTGTTCATAGCTGTCTCTGGTCCAGATCACAATCCCGCCACCCTTGTCTGCGGGCTTGATTATCAAGTTCTTATTTTGGGCGAGATCGTCCAGTGCCTGTTGTTGTACCTTTGTGAGATTCCACTTTGTGAACACTTTTTTCTTGTTTAGTTTATCTATGTCTCTAAGGACGTTCTTTTCAAAGGACAGCAATTCGACTGGCATGTTGGTTGTATTCGGAAAGAAGGTAGAGGGATTTTTTAAGCCTGAGGTATTTCGTGCAGTCAACTCAATTCTGCCCTGGAAAAAGATTTTGAGCCGCATTTTACGGAACAGCTGTATTATTTCCAGTTTAGTCTGGTTCAAGTCCGGTCTTACTGTAGGGATGAAAGAAAGGCCCTTCTGTAGAACTGTTTTTTCGTTTATTGATAGCTCATAGTCCGTTAAATTGTAAATACAGTCGTTTACTTCTTCTGTGTTTTTATTTTTCATGGTTACCAACGGTAAACATTCCTTCTTGTTGTAATTTCTCCTTGGTATTGGTTGGAGCGAGCATTGTGCCATCTGTTCGCTCGAGGGCGTCCTCTGGGTCGATTGGTGCCCCTGCCTAAAAAAGGAGCCGGTTGGTAATTTGTTCTTTGTTGATTACTTGCTTCGTTAGAGCTAGTTTCGTTATCACTTGAGCTTCCGGAAGACGATGGATCTGAGAATGTTAGAAACCGTCTCCTGCTTCTACCTCCGTATGTTTTTAACGCTCCTGTGTTGTACGGGGTTTTGTAATATTCCTTATCCAGGTAAGGATATGTCTTTTTTTCGGAGAAATTCGATATGTCCTTTTAAAGTTTTTGGCGTTTTTGATCTTCAGTGTTTTTTTTGAAGGTTTCGTTTTCTTTTTCCAATTTTGCTAGTAGTGACTGTGCATTCTCGATCGCCGAATTATTCAATAAAGCATCTTCCAGTTCTTTAATTAATTCCAGTTCTAGGAGGCTGAGACGTTCAGCAGTTTTGATAGAGTGGAACATCCAGTCCCTGGAGCACTTTGTCCCAATGTGGCTGAAACCATCCAGGTATTCTGGTTGATCGGTGAATATCACCGGGATGTTTCTTACTTGCAGGCCTGTAGGTATTGTGCCGGCTCTCAAATGTTCTAAAAGTACTTCTCCATGGAGAGCGGTCCTTATTTGTTTTTTCTTCAGCCTTGTTATCTTTTCTACTTCAGATTGTTGGCCAAAGTTTGTGGCGGTGGTACTGCCTACATTGAGTATTGATGGACGTTTTAGTAGTTCTTCGATGTCTTCCTCCCTTATACTTAGAGTTTTAGGTTCTGACATTTGACGGTAGACCAAGTAGATGTTATGAGTGGTTTTTGTTAAATCTAAGCTAATTTATGGTACGTAACTTGTAGCACAAACAATTTTTCGGATATTGTGGGGGGTCTGGATGGAGAGAGGACCCTGTCAGTGATTTAGTGGTTGCTGGGGTATCTGCCCCAGCTCGAGGACCTCAGGGTTCTCTGACGGACAAAACCTCTGATTATTCCCTCGTAGGCCTGGTGCCTACTCTAACGTAGAGTATGAAAAATAGGGGATTGATTCAATAAGGGTATCAGAGGCCAGAATCGATAGACTATTATGAACATATATTTACCTCTGAACCCATCAATTACAAGAAATATTTGATCATCAGTCCTTTTTATTTGGCTGAGAGAACCAATATCATTTTGCTTATTTTCACAATTTTCTATATACAGGGTAAACTCTACAACAATAGGCTCCTATATTTTTTCGCTATTCACACAAGTATCCTGTACATAATATTTACATTTATTTACACAGACATATACAAAAAACAAATAATAAGACGTTATGTAGCTAAGTTGTACACCGTTAGTTTTTCATAAGAGAAAAGTCCAATATTCTATAACCTTGGGACCTTAAGCTGATTATTCCTCAAGATATTTTGATTTTGTTGGTCCTGAGCAGAGTCAGTAACAAAGTTTGCGATGTTCAGGCAAGGGGTAACCTTATCTTAATTAGGTTCCTTTTATTTAGGGGAGGGAAAACAAAAAGGGAGTTGTTTCCACTGTTCCTGTTTTTCAGGATCTCTGCTAGGCTGGTTTTTATATATAGCCTACGCGTTAAATGAGTACTGACCCAGAGCCTACACCAAGTAATACTAACGCATGATGCAATATAAAAGTTAGAACCAGGAGCTAGGAAGCACGTTGTACAGCCACTACACAACCTCAAAAAAAACCCCTCTCCCCTTGAACACGGGTGCTAAAGCATGCAAATAAAGGAACAGAGGATTGTAAGAAAAACATCCTAAACATGACGATCTTTTTTCAGAAAACTTCAAACGGCTTTTTGGAATCCTTACAACAACATAAGAAATAACAACAAAGAAACGCACAGGCATCCTCCATCGATTTGGAAAACAGCCTGGTAGGTGCCCACTAACATCGAGGCAAATAGAGCATAAACCATACTAGCTTTTTGCCAAATGAAGCACTAATACAGACACATTTATGCTATTACAGGCCAAGAAAACAACACCGGTTTGAGCCACATGAGCTAAATAAGATTATAGGTACGTAACTTTGATCATGATCCATCAGATCTAGCATAAATTACACGATTGCACACCCTAAATAAGGTTCACTGTTATTTTTGCAGGAGACCGGCAAGATCACATGTCCATATCACAACAAAGCAAGCCCTGAAGAAGACCTTTCCACGACTTTGTAGGTCCATTTAAAGGTCGAAACGCGTAGGCTATATATAAAAACCAGCCTAGCAGAGATCCTGAAAAACTGGAACAGTGGAAACAACTCCCTTTTTGTTTTCCCTCCCCTAAATAAAAGGAACCTAATTAAGATAAGGTTACCCCTTGCCTGAACATCGCAAACTTTGTTACTGACTCTGCTCAGGACCAACAAAATCAAAATATCTTGAGGAATAATCAGCTTAAGGTCCCAAGGTTATAGAATATTGGACTTTTCTCTTATGAAAAACTAACGGTGTACAACTTAGCTACATAACGTCTTATTATTTGTTTTTTGTATATGTCTGTGTAAATAAATGTAAATATTATGTACAGGATACTTGTGTGAATAGCGAAAAAATATAGGAGCCTATTGTTGTAGAGTTTACCCTGTATATCGAAAATTGTGAAAATAAGCAAAATGATATTGGTTCTCTCAGCCAAATAAAAAGGACTGATGATCAAATATTTCTTGTAATTGATGGGTTCAGAGGTAAATATATGTTCATAATAGTCTATCGATTCTGGCCTCTGATACCCTTATTGAATCAATCCCCTATTTTTCATACTCTACGTTAGAGTAGGCACCAGGCCTACGAGGGAATAATCAGAGGTTTTGTCCGTCAGAGAACCCTGAGGTCCTCGAGCTGGGGCAGATACCCCAGCAACCACTAAATCACTGACAGGGTCCTCTCTCCATCCAGACCCCCCACAATATCCGAAAAATTGTTTGTGCTACAAGTTACGTACCATAAATTAGCTTAGATTTAACAAAAACCACTCATAACATCTACTTGGTCTACCGTCAAATGTCAGAACCTAAAACTCTAAGTATAAGGGAGGAAGACATCGAAGAACTACTAAAACGTCCATCAATACTCAATGTAGGCAGTACCACCGCCACAAACTTTGGCCAACAATCTGAAGTAGAAAAGATAACAAGGCTGAAGAAAAAACAAATAAGGACCGCTCTCCATGGAGAAGTACTTTTAGAACATTTGAGAGCCGGCACAATACCTACAGGCCTGCAAGTAAGAAACATCCCGGTGATATTCACCGATCAACCAGAATACCTGGATGGTTTCAGCCACATTGGGACAAAGTGCTCCAGGGACTGGATGTTCCACTCTATCAAAACTGCTGAACGTCTCAGCCTCCTAGAACTGGAATTAATTAAAGAACTGGAAGATGCTTTATTGAATAATTCGGCGATCGAGAATGCACAGTCACTACTAGCAAAATTGGAAAAAGAAAACGAAACCTTCAAAAAAAACACTGAAGATCAAAAACGCCAAAAACTTTCAAAGGACATATCGAATTTCTCCGAAAAAAAGACATATCCTTACCTGGATAAGGAATATTACAAAACCCCGTACAACACAGGAGCGTTAAAAACATACGGAGGTAGAAGCAGGAGACGGTTTCTAACATTCTCAGATCCATCGTCTTCCGGAAGCTCAAGTGATAACGAAACTAGCTCTAACGAAGCAAGTAATCAACAAAGAACAAATTACCAACCGGCTCCTTTTTTAGGCAGGGGCACCAATCGACCCAGAGGACGCCCTCGAGCGAACAGATGGCACAATGCTCGCTCCAACCAATACCAAGGAGAAATTACAACAAGAAGGAATGTTTACCGTTGGTAACCATGAAAAATAAAAACACAGAAGAAGTAAACGACTGTATTTACAATTTAACGGACTATGAGCTATCAATAAACGAAAAAACAGTTCTACAGAAGGGCCTTTCTTTCATCCCTACAGTAAGACCGGACTTGAACCAGACTAAACTGGAAATAATACAGCTGTTCCGTAAAATGCGGCTCAAAATCTTTTTCCAGGGCAGAATTGAGTTGACTGCACGAAATACCTCAGGCTTAAAAAATCCCTCTACCTTCTTTCCGAATACAACCAACATGCCAGTCGAATTGCTGTCCTTTGAAAAGAACGTCCTTAGAGACATAGATAAACTAAACAAGAAAAAAGTGTTCACAAAGTGGAATCTCACAAAGGTACAACAACAGGCACTGGACGATCTCGCCCAAAATAAGAACTTGATAATCAAGCCCGCAGACAAGGGTGGCGGGATTGTGATCTGGACCAGAGACAGCTATGAACAGGAAGTATTACGCCAACTATCCGATGAAAAATATTATCGGAAAACAAATGAAGACTGGAACCAGATAATAAAGACCAAAATCATGTCCGTTATAAGTAATGGAATAGAAGAAGGCTGGCTCTCCAAAAAGGAATCACAATTCCTGATTAACGAGAACCCCAGGACCCCGATCATGTATGTCCTTCCCAAAATACACAAGGACCCAAAGAAACCTCCAGGAAGACCAATAATCTCGGGCGTCAATTCCATCTTAGAGCGTCCAGCAAAATACGTGGATACGTTTCTCAAACCCCTTATTTTGGAGACCCCAAGCTACATCAAGGACACTATGCAAGCCATCAACATGCTTGAAGATCAACCCTTTGATGAAGAAAATGAGTTTCTAGTCACATTGGATATCGTGAGTCTTTACTCCAATATCCCACAACAAGACGGTTTGGAAGCCCTTGAAGTCTTTCTAGAAAAAAGACCAAGACCTCACATTGTACCAACTCTGGCAATACTAAAATTTGCGGAAATTTGTTTAAAACACAATTTTTTCAAATTTAATGATATTCAATACCTGCAAACCATGGGTACTGCTATGGGTTGTCCATTTGCGCCGGAAATGGCTATAATGTTCATGGCATTATTTGAAGAAAAGTGGATATACAACAACAATCCCCATGACGGACACATCAAAATGTGGCGTCGGTATATAGACGATGTGTTCATGCTCTGGAGAGGAAATATAGATCAACTACATTCTTTCTTGACATGGCTAAATGACAGAAACCAAAACATCCAATTCACCATGAATTCAAACAAAACAGAGATGAACTTTCTAGACATTATGGTGAAACACGAAGAAGGCCGTCTATATACCACACTATTCACGAAGAATACTGATAGAAACACCTTCTTAGAATTTTCAAGCTTCCATCAACGAAATCTACGAGAAAATCTACCATTCAGTCAATTCTTAAGGATAAGACGCAATTGCTCAAAAAAGGAAGACTATTTCAAAAATGCAACAGAACTCTTGGAAAAATTAAAAACCCGTAGCTATCCCAAAAAACTTTTAAAGAAAGCGATGAAAAGAGCCTGGTACACTCCACGAGAGTCTCTTCTCATCCCAAAGGACAAGCAGGACGACACTCCATTGGTCTGTGTTACTACTTTTTCAGGACGCACCAACGAAATACAAAAAATCATCCGAAAAAACTGGAATACAGTGAAAGACTTGCACCCGTTTAACCAAACTCCAATCTTTGCCTTGAAAAAAAACACAAGCATAAAAGAAAAACTAGTACGAGCAAATACCAACCTGCCAAAACCTGAAACAACCCTACGTACTCTGTGGTCTATGCCACCGATAAAAGGCCACAGAAAATGCGGGAACTGTACTTCATGTGAAAGTACCATTGAGGGTACTAAATTCATATATGGGATGAAATTCGTGAACCACGAAAACTTCACAAACTGCAACACCCATAATGTTGTATACTGCGTTGTGTGCCCATGCTCTTTAGCATATGTCGGAAAAACATCACAAGCCATAAAAAACAGGATCTCCCAACACAGGTCACGCATCAGATGCAGGACACCCAATGCACCCATGGTGTCACACTGTACCGAAAAAAATCATGGACCAGATGAAATTAAATGGACAGTATTACGACACATAAAAGGAAGTAACACAGATTCACGCCTGTCTAGGACAGAAGCCAGAATGATTATGTTACTGAACACAATGGACAATGGCCTTAACGAGATGACAGAACTCGGGAATATAATATAACCACCTTAAACGCAAGCTTTGCCTCCACCCATTTCTAAGATTATACCCTAACTCAACTCACGTTATTGTGAATAAAAAGGGGATAAGAGTCCAAATACTCTTCAAAAGGAGAACCAATTATTATAAGATCACAAGCCAGCAACACATATGCTTGGATTTTTCAAGAACCACTTGGGAGATGTAACCATGACGACAGTGAGGTCGGATAACAACACCAGCATCCATCCACTGCTGTCCGGATAACTTTATTGTTCCCTCTAAACTAAATTCAAATAAGACTTACGCCGATGTCAGCTCAACATACCGATTAACAAAAGAAATTGATATAAGCAAAGTCGACAGAAGACACGTATAAATGATGGGTCGCTTTGCGATACTTGGCTAAACAACGGAGCCATTTTACACGATGCTTTATTGTTTCATTAAAGGAAAAACATACTCTACCATGGTTACACGGACGCTAAAAACTCCCGCTGTCAAATGACGATAGACCAATGAAATCTCAAGTAACAAACCACGCAATGACGTTGCGACGTCACGCACCAGTCAAGTTACGAGGACGAACCAACCCAGGAAGCGCTGACGGCTCCACAGCAGCGAGAACGCGAGGACTACGAAGAACGAGACCGCGAGGATCACGAAGAGAGAAAAAGGAACTTTAAGCCTTCTCCCTCGAAGAAATCGTAAGTTGCTTTCAAAATAACGGAAACTACCGTTCACTTTAACTTCACGGCGGTGTCCAACATGGTGTAAATGAGTACTGACCCAGAGCCTACACCAAGTAATACTAACGCATGATGCAATATAAAAGTTAGAACCAGGAGCTAGGAAGCACGTTGTACAGCCACTACACAACCTCAAAAAAAACCCCTCTCCCCTTGAACACGGGTGCTAAAGCATGCAAATAAAGGAACAGAGGATTGTAAGAAAAACATCCTAAACATGACGATCTTTTTTCAGAAAACTTCAAACGGCTTTTTGGAATCCTTACAACAACATAAGAAATAACAACAAAGAAACGCACAGGCATCCTCCATCGATTTGGAAAACAGCCTGGTAGGTGCCCACTAACATCGAGGCAAATAGAGCATAAACCATACTAGCTTTTTGCCAAATGAAGCACTAATACAGACACATTTATGCTATTACAGGCCAAGAAAACAACACCGGTTTGAGCCACATGAGCTAAATAAGATTATAGGTACGTAACTTTGATCATGATCCATCAGATCTAGCATAAATTACACGATTGCACACCCTAAATAAGGTTCACTGTTATTTTTGCAGGAGACCGGCAAGATCACATGTCCATATCACAACAAAGCAAGCCCTGAAGAAGACCTTTCCACGACTTTGTAGGTCCATTTAAAGGTCGAAACGCGTAGGCTATATATAAAAACCAGCCTAGCAGAGATCCTGAAAAACTGGAACAGTGGAAACAACTCCCTTTTTGTTTTCCCTCCCCTAAATAAAAGGAACCTAATTAAGATAAGGTTACCCCTTGCCTGAACATCGCAAACTTTGTTACTGACTCTGCTCAGGACCAACAAAATCAAAATATCTTGAGGAATAATCAGCTTAAGGTCCCAAGGTTATAGAATATTGGACTTTTCTCTTATGAAAAACTAACGGTGTACAACTTAGCTACATAACGTCTTATTATTTGTTTTTTGTATATGTCTGTGTAAATAAATGTAAATATTATGTACAGGATACTTGTGTGAATAGCGAAAAAATATAGGAGCCTATTGTTGTAGAGTTTACCCTGTATATAGAAAATTGTGAAAATAAGCAAAATGATATTGGTTCTCTCAGCCAAATAAAAAGGACTGATGATCAAATATTTCTTGTAATTGATGGGTTCAGAGGTAAATATATGTTCATAATAGTCTATCGATTCTGGCCTCTGATACCCTTATTGAATCAATCCCCTATTTTTCATACTCTACAAAATGAGATGAGGCCTAGGCCTTTCTTCTTCTTTTGTAGTACCTATCTCTATGGTATTTTTTATTTACCAGGAACTCCCATCTCGACGACGCGAATGATACAAGCAATGGGAATCTATGAAAGTTCCAATACTGGAGTAACAGAACATTTCCATGCAAGGTGTATCTTTAAAATAGCGAAAAACTCATCTTCCTGCCTCAATTTCTGAATCTAACCATTTACCCCCAAAGACAACGGATCCAGCAGCATTGGTCCTCTCACTCCTTCATGAGGGTAATGCCATAACTATTATAGAGAACTCTTTACCTGTGCAGTCCTGCCCAGTGTCACAAATCATGTGTTAGAATAACACACTTTAGGAATTTTCCCATGTATAGCAAGTAACAAAAAACAAAACAAATACTCGCTTTGAGAAGGTCTGTCCAGGGCTTTGAGACTCTGGAGCCCACCCCAACTGATATGGGGGATGACAGGTGGATAACCACAAACAAACCGATCATCTCAAAGTGGTGTGTATGTTTTAAAGCTGGTCATTGATTCATGGACAACTTTCATGGCGTCTCCACTAGAATACTGCTGCATCCAATTTATGTGTCTCATGATGATTAGCAGAGGTCCAGGACACTATGGTGAGCTGCAATTTATGCTTCAGGGAGGCCTGTTAATGAGTGTCACAGTTAAGTGACTGACAACTGCCACTCTTGGGTACGACTGGGAAAATAAGAGAATTACAGAAAGGGTAAGAAGAGGGTTTAATACTAGGACTTTCCAGATGATTGTGAAAGATGGAGATTGTGCTCTAGGACATCCAATAAATTGCTTTCAGGCGCTAAAAGCGCTATAAACAAACTGACAAACACCAAAATCGGACAAGCTGTACCTCCTACATCACATAAGCAAAGAAATTCATACCTGGGCATAATATTATGTGGATATAGGTAATCCATTAACATCTACGAGAAAACCAATGTTCTCATTTCCACTTGGCAGCAAAGGCCTCCAGTTAGGGAAAACTTTAAGTTCATGTATTTTTCCAGTATGCCTATGTATTTATCATTTAAATTCAGCAAATGTTGTAATCATGTTTCTTCTGCAGCATACCTCTGCAAACTAGTGACTCATTTTAAATCGAAATAAGCAAAGTTGAACCTTTAAGTATCACAGAAGATGTCCAGCAAAGATCTAGGATTAGTATGACGAACAGGATTGCTTCAGTAACCACTATCTTCATCACATGATTGGTTCAGTAACCACTCATCTTCGGACACAACAATATCCAGTAATATCTACTAAAAGTGCAGTATGGCGCAATTAGGCAGTTTTGCCTTACAGAGAGAAACATCGTTTACGTTTATTAGAACACTAATTAGTAGACTGAATGTATAACCATTAAACATGCACTTCTCTATAGAAAGTGAACCAAACTGTCATAGTCCTATGGTCGGATTTCACAGGAAAGACATTTGAAAGCTGCTGTTGAGTTGCCCTACACACTTGAAAATGGTATATCCAACAGGAAAGACACGTACAACATTCCTTCCACATTTGCACACACATAAGGAACAAGTCTCACTTGTCTTTTCAAATGATATCCACAAAATCAGTCTCTGTACATGGGGACTCTGTGGCTCATGCGTAGCACAGAGATCTTGGTGCAACAATCATGAGGGCTTTTGTGATGAGCTAACTCATCACACTACTGTATTAAAGGAAGACAGTGGAGGCTGATGACTAAGGGAAGACAGTGGAGGCTGATGACTAGACCTGCCTAAATGTTTTAAGTGAGCATTTCTAATGAATATATGGTCATTGTGTAGTTTGATTTTGAAACACTGGAGACTCTGAGAGAGGAAATCCTTGGCTTAATATACCAAAGAGGAGATTAAAGTAACCTTGTGGCTAAACAAAGAAATCTCTGCAACTGCAGTAGGCAAGTATAATTCAAACCAAAGTGGGAAAATTAAAGGCTGTGCCAAAACACTTGTGTGTTTAGGGTTTAAGCACATTGTGTTTTTTGGAGAAAGAGGTTCTGTGGTAATTGGTACCAAAAAAATCAGAAGAAAAGGGGAATAGTTGAGAATTCCTCATTTCCCTTCTGAAATGTACACCTTTAATTCTGATCGATTTTATCCACACTCAGTGTGGGAGGGTATGCTCAGACGTGAGTCCCTTGCTCATTGCACCATCAGGATTCAGGCAAGCCGGGCCGATGAAGGCTGTGATGCCAGAAACCGGTCCCCGGAAGCTAGTTTCCTTCCCAGTATAAGAATTGGCTTGGCAGTTTGGTTTGCCCTGTTCCCATCATGCACTGGGACAGGTACAGACTAATTTGCATGTAGCCAGGTTCTGAGCTGGGATGGTGCAGTGAGCTAAAAAACGGTGATGGATTAAAACCATGATCTCTTGACTTGGTAAGAGTATTCTTCATCATTCAGAAACTCTGTCCATCACCACCCCCTTTTTCCCAAATCCACCTTTAATTCTGAAACATGGAAATATAGAACACTTTCCTAAAGTATAGATCAGATGCATCCGAAATTTCATTGTTGATGGGTTATGCTGGGAAATTCAATGAGCTCATGAATTCCAGTAGTGCAACTTTATTTTTATAATGAATTTAGATGCAGATTCCACACAAAGATGTCCCAATAGTAATCATTCGAAAAGAAGAAAAACAACCCACTTTGTAGATAGCAATGACTCATCTATAGCAAATAATGTGTACACACAATGAACACCCAAATTATTTGCATGTGTAGGAAAGTAGACTGCTTTCATGGTGACCCCCACTTTTTGTTGGTGGCATTATGTTTTTTGACTAGTGTGACTGGGATCCTGCTAATCAGGACCCCACTCACTGTGCTTCCTCCCAAATTGACCATGGTAAGTACTTCTGTACCTCCACAATTGGCTATTGGTCTACCATTGTAAGCCCCTAGTATATTGTACTAAGATACCCAGCACATAGGTACACAAGGGGTCTTCCATGGGCTGCAGCATGTATTGTGCCACCCATGAGAGACCACAAAGTGTGACTACAGGCCTGCCATTGCAGCCTGTGTGAGTTGGTGCTTGAACCTCTCATGACAGATACAAGTCTCCTTATCTCTGAGGTCACTGCACTTACAACCTATAAGTCACCCCTACGGCAGGGCTTTCAGGCCTGAAGGCAGGGGGCTTGGTTGTAAGTGTGAGGGTCCTGTAGGTGATATTCCATGCACTGGGGGCCTCCTACGGGAAGCCCCCAGTACTCCGGGTAACATCCTTTCAGGGTCTGCTAGCAAGCTAATGCTGCTGCGGACCCCAGACACGATTCTGCCCAGCTGCTGCTGAGCTGAGCTCGTGCAGGAGAAGGTAGGACAATACGTTTCATGCTACAGGGAGGTGTGACCACTGTGAGAAGTTGGCCTGGTATATGCTGCTCACTATTTCTAGTGATCACCTTGTACCATGCCAAGCAACCCTTATGGTGATGGTTGAAGTTAACCTTTGATAGACCAGCTATCCTAGTGGTAGCGTGGACAGTGCAGTCTGCAGGCTAAACTCTTGAGGGCATGTGAAGCCAGCTGTTTTACCATATGTAACCTCCTTGAATACCAAATGAAAGGACACTACACAGATATATATTCAAAATATATATGTATTTATTTACTAAAAGTATCCCCTATACTCTTTATGAGCACAGAAGCACATTCGTTAAAACAAGGCAATGTTTAAATATACAAAAGTTGCACAATTATGGATGGGCCCGGGTGGCCCGCTAAACCATATACTAAAATAGTGGTATAAGAACCACGTATAGAAAAGTAAGAAGGCCTAGGGCCTTGAGAATTGCTGGGACTACAAGGAGCTAACAGTAGTTAGTGACCAGGAGGCCCACAGGATGCTTGTGCAGTGTTGAAAGTTACACGCGTGCACCTATTGGATTCAATGGGTGCGCAAAAGTCACAAAGTTAAAGCAAAGGGAGTCTTCCGGATGGACCAGAACCTAACAACTGGAAACCTAGACACTAGAGATGTTTCTCTACACAGGAGCACCGGAGTGCCAGCGTTACCTCACCCACAGGAAGCAGGTGCATAGGTGTCAAAGTGCGTCGGATTTCGTCGTGCAGGTCTATGGAGCCTGAAGATGAAGATGCTGCAGGCGGCCAGGCGAGAAGAGTTCCGGTGGATCCAAGGGTGGATCTGAAGAGTAGAAGACCTGAAAGCAGAGGGGACACTGTTCAGAGTCATTAGCCAGTGACCAGCGTGGAAGCAGGAAGGAACCAGACGATGTCGGGTGCCAACAGGTGAAAAAGTGAAGCTGGTCTCTGCAGCCACGTGGAAGTGAAGATGTCGACAACGTCCAGGAGTCACTCACGAGCTGTCCCACGAAGGCTCTAGCTGATGGCGGTGTCGGCTTCTCGATGGGAGCAAACAGGCCTTGGCTAATACAAGCCACGCAGGAGTCGATGAAAGCTTGGTACTCTAACCAGCAAGGTCAGAGGGGCTGCTCCTTTTCACAGGAGCAAGGGCCAGTGTGGAGCAACCAGACCAGCAGTGTTGTTCGTAGATTTCGTCGCCAAGATGGCCACTAGCCAACGGGCCAGTAACCGGGATGACGCGTCGAGTGGCAAAAAGCATAAGGGCCCCACGCAGATCTCGTGAATGCTGCTCAGTGTTGGGGCTTCTCAGGGCCCTATGCACAACGATGAGGATGCCTCGGGTGCTGCGCAGTCAGCGTGTCGTGGACGTTTCAAGATGGCCGGTCCCACGTCTCTCGGTGCCCCCACGGGTCTCTTATTTGCAGGGACTGTGGATCGGGCTCTGGGCTCGGTCTCCGGCGGGAAGCGGCGGCAAAGCAGTCGTTGAGTTGCTGGATGGTGCCTGTGTTCACAGGGTGGTCACTCCTTGACCACAAAGGAGATTCTCTTCAGTCTTCTGTGCAGCAGAACGTCGAAGTCCAGTGATTCTTCTTCAAGTCGAGTTTCAGGATGATCTAAAGTCCTGGGACACAGCTCCTACTCTTATTCCAAATCTAGGGGCTGGATTACCTGCTAGGTCCCTCCTCTGGGTGGGACCAGGAAGGGGGGTGGTTACACCCCCTCTCCTTTGTTCAGTTTCGCGCCAGGGCTGGGGCTGGAGAGCCCCAGCTCCGGTTTGAACTGGCATATGCACAGGGACACCTTGTGTGCCCCAGGCATGTCTCAATCTATTCAGCCCTCCCTAACCCACTACACAAAATCATGTCTGGGGTGGTGCAAGCACCTCCCCTGACAGGAAACCCTTTGTCCAAACCTCCCAAGCTGGAAGGACTCCCAGCAGCAGGAGGGCAGACTTGTGTCCGTGGTGGCAGCATCCATTTTGTGATGCTGAGGCTCTGTCTAACTTTACCCGGGTTTCAGGTTAGGTACATGTTGTGTCCCTTTAGAAGGGTGGAATGCTACCCCCTTCGCCAGAATTGGCGAGGGGTAGTATTCCAAATCGTATGACACCTTACTCGACATGTTTTGATAAAGCCAAACCAGAGTTAGCATTTGACCGCGAGGTTCATAATGCACTTAAGAGTATATGGTATGGCAATATCATGGAAATAGCTAAAGGACGTTGTTCCGAAAGCTGCAGACAGGCTCAGCTCATGCCAGAGCACCATCTCACATGAAACCAAGCACTCTGCCTCCAGGATTGTGAAGGCCTGCCATAGGAGTGACTGATAGGTAACCATGTGTCCATATATGTTAGATATAGATATACTATATCTAAGTAAGAGGTGATTACACCAACTTACCCAGCTGAGTGATCAGCCAGTTGTGTCAAATAGTGAGGCCAGGCCAGGCCAGGGGTGGCATAATACATGCTGCAGCCCCTGGTAGGCCTTGGATACACCTATGCCCTGGGTACCTGGGATACACTGTTACAGGGTCCAATAAGGTGAATCAGTTCCAATTGGTAATGCACCTAGTGTGCATTGGCATTAATTTAGGGAGAGAACAACAGGGCTGTGGGTCTGATTAGCAGGCCCACAGCCACACGAAGTCATAAAATCAGTGAAGCAAAAGCAAAACTTTGGGGTGACCAT
Source organism: Triturus cristatus (assembly GCF_964204655.1). NCBI lineage: Eukaryota > Metazoa > Chordata > Amphibia > Caudata > Salamandridae > Triturus > Triturus cristatus. Next base: position 889,496,784 of record NC_140594.1, read on the forward strand.
AGGATAGCAGACCCTACTCTCCTACAACCACCTTCCAGAAGGACTTGTTTTATTGGGCTGTTGAGGGAAAGCTTGCCAGCACAACCAGACTTCTTTGACGGGCACATTTGGTGCCCTCCTTGAATACTCCAGTTTGAACCAGGTCAGGTAGCCCTGGGCTACCACTCAGGTGTAAAACTAGACAAAGGGCATGGGAGTATCCTCTCCTCTCTCCAGCTCCTCCTCTGGGAGGGACCCCCCGAGTCATCCTAACCCCCTTTCTAGGGTGTTTAAGGTCTTACCTGTGGGTCGCTCCTCAGATTCGTCGTGGGACAAGACTCAAGCCTGGAACCACGTCACTTTTCGACCATCTGGACACTTGGACTTCACCTGGAACTGTGACTGCATCAAGGAAGACTCCTGCTGCTCCTGGTCTCGCTGTTCTGCAAGACGTCTTAGTCTGTGCTTCTTCCAGGATTTAAAGACCTTTGGGCATCAAGGACACCTGAAGTAATTTCCTTTGGAGTGAAGGAGTCACTCCCCTGCATCTGCAGGCACTGAAACAAAGCTGACTGTTCTTCTGCTTCTGACTTCCCACGAACTTCGAAAGGCTCAGCAACACAGGTTGTGGTTCTGCAACTCCCTTGAGGCCGGACCTGTCCTCTCTGCAATTTTGAGGCCAGTATCCCTCGTTGGAATGCCTGGGACCAAACCCCTGTGTACCATGTCAACTTGCCGTTGCCAAGGCATTTTGGCTCTGCACTCCATAGATCTTCGTTCTACAAGAAGCGCCAGCTTCCAGCATCTCTTCCTGACAAGTACAGTCCTCACTGCATCCTCTGCACCGTGGGCCTTCCTTCTTGGTGACCTACTCGAGGTCCTTTTGCGACTCCTGTGCTTCCAGGCTGTGGGTCCTCTTGAGGGTCTTCTGCTCCAGTGGGCTCCCCCTGCTTGCTCGGGCCAGCTCTTACTCTCCTGCTTGTGGAGAGTCCCTTGGACCTTGATGGTCCCAGTGGTGTGCCTTCTTAGCTTTCCACGCCTGTTGCAGCTGCCGAGGCTCGTTTGTGCTCCAGCCGGACACATACCCCCTGGTTCTCGACTTCCGACGTGTGACAGCTCGTGCACGGCTCCAGGTCTTCCTCAGCGTCGCCTGGTCCTCACAGCTGCAGCGACAAGGTCACCCTCAACTCTTCAGAATTGTCCGTCATCAGTGGGCATTGCTCTTCCGTGCCTCCTGGTCACCTCCTAGTGGCATGGACACTGTCCCCTCTGCTTACAGGTTCTTCACTTTAAGAATCCACCCTTTGATTCCATGGGACTCTTGCACAGTCCTCCATTGTAGTCTACGCAGTTTCCAACGTCATTTCGCACCTATGCACCCAGCTTCCCTGGTGTAGGTATCCTGGTTCCTGAGGTATCCATGGGTGGGGTGACTCTCCAACCTTCTGTCTTCCACTGGGTTACTTCAGGGTCCACTTGGAGGGGGATCTTCTCCAAAACTGAAACCGTGACTTTCCCGTTGACTTCTATTGGACACGCAGTTGTGTTTCCACTATACACGCAGCCTTCGTGGGGTTCCTGGGTACTTACCTTGGGTGGTTCATTGTGTTCCCAGTTCCTCCGAGTCTCCTGGTCCAAGTCCCGACTTTGGTCGCAGTTCGCATTCCACTTTCTTAATATATGGTCTTGTCTCCCCCTGGAGACCAGGGACTACTGTATTTTGTGCTACTTACCTTATCGTAATTGAAGTGTTATTGCGTATTTGTGTTTAGATTTCCATGTAGGAGATATACCAATGTGTTCATGAGTGATGTGTAATAAATAGGCATATTTTATATATACACTGTGGTTCTTTTTCGTTTAACCTACACAACATGATAAAACAAGTTGCTTCACACTCCTTCAAGATAAGCCTGATGGCTGCTCTCTACGGTACCACTTTGAGAGCTTTCAAAAGGTTATCAAAAACCACTAAAATCACCATAAGGGTCTCCTGGATTAGTGCAAGGTGCTTCACTTAAAAAAGTGTACAGCATATGCTAAGCCAGCGTCCTACAGCATGTTTTTGTAAGTATTCAAATATCAACAATAAATATGCAAAATATGCAATTTATATAAAAAAGGTCTACAAATCAGTTATATAATGCTCTGTGAAGTGAGTGATCACAAACTGCGAGTGAAAAGAACAAAAACACAAAACAAAGCTCGAAACTGTTATCCAAACTGAAATGGCGGTAGACTTAGGCAGGCCCAATTAAGAAGTCACCCAAAACAGGACAAGTTACTGCAAACCCAATTTACAGTAGATTGTTGTAGGAATATGAATATGTAGCACCCAGCTCCTTTTACCCAATGTCTCCATCTCTAAGTTCCCTCTCAGAGTAAAGCATTAAAATCCTCTACCGTCCAAAATGGTGCAGAGCAGTCACGCACTGGATACCCCCTATCCTCCAGCTAAGTATTCTGGTACGATAACACTTCAGAATCACCACATGGTTTGATTTTATCATTGGAACCACTGAAGAAATGAAGCATAACATTTCCTTCACTAATTGAAATGAGACAAGCAAACTACTCTAATAATCCATCTAAGGAAAGAACAAAAGTTACTTACCTGTAATCTGTGGTTCTCCAGTATTGGTATCTTTCATAGATTCCCATGCCTGAATCATTCCCAGTCAGAGTGGTAGTCCCACGGTACATAAAAATAGCAATATACAAGCATATAGAAACCATATCATAGGTAACCTAGAACTAGGAAGTAAAGTAGCCAGAAATCAAAAGGAAAAAATCCTCCACTTACATGACTCATCCAAGTCATTATATATAGTCCAAGCTACAGCCAATCAGGCGACAGCACCCTCCAAAATGTTCTCAAGAGGCTCAGGCTCTCGGATTTTCTAGCACAAGTGTGATCCAGAGTGAAAAGAGCATTGAAGAGCCTCTGAGGGGAGGTGGTTGGGATGCATGTGAATCTATGAAAGATACCAACACTGGAGAACTTTTGTTCTCCAGTATTGGGGTATCTTTCATAGATTCACATGCCTGAATCAGAGTAGAGAGCAGTAACTCGAGAACAATACTAGTGAGATTATCATCACAACATAAGCATATGCATATCATAGGCAATATGTAAATCACAGATATAGATATTTCTATACATATATACACATATATAGATATATATATCTACGCATATATATACATAAACAATCATAGAAGATCTGTATGTCAGAAAAAAGAAAAGAGGAGGAGGGAAGAACAGAGGCTCACCTTATTTAAAAAGATTACGGAGAACCGCCTATCCCACAGACGTGTCGGCATCGCTGGCAGTTTCCAGACAGTAGTGCTTGGTAAAGGTGTGCCTGCTGGACCACGTAGCAGCTCTGCAGATTTGATGAAGAAGCACACCAGCAAAGAGAGCAGTAGAGGAAGAGATTGCTCTAATAGAATGTGCTCTCGGAGTCGTTTGTAATGGTCTGCCTGCATGCTGATGATAGAAACAAATAGCAGCAGAAATCCAACGAGCAATGGACTGTTTGGGTATTGGGTGTCCTGTATGCATCTTTTCATAAGCTATAAATAGCTGATCAGATTTCCGTATTGAAGATGTCCTCTGTAAATAGAATTTTAGACACCTCTTGACATCAAGAGTATGCAAAGCCCTTTCCGCAGGTGATTGAGGATTAGGAAAGAAAGTCTTTAAAATGACCAGTTCGCTGAGATGGAAGTCCGAAGGTACTTTAGGCATAAAGAACAAGTTACTTACCTTCGGTAACGATGTGTCTGTAAGAAACATTAGTTAGTTAGATTCCTCACCTTAGAATATCCCCAGGAGTCAGGCTGGATCCGGAAAGATTTTTCGTCAGCAATACCCCTTGTGCGTCGCTAGGCGTCTACTGCAGCTCCGCGTCCGTCGTCGCCGTCGTGCGCCGGAATGATGTCGACAGACTACTTAGACGCCGCCCTCGCGCGCTGATGTCCGTTCTTGTACATAGCTTTCCGCGCCAGGAACGCAGAGCAATGCAAGAGACCGACACTGGTGCCAAAAAATTCTAGGGCCCTGGAAGGGATAACCTCAACCCTAGATATTGGTTCGCAGAACGGGGCAGATGGGTGGGTCGGTGAGTAATCTAACTAACTAATGTTTCCTACAGATACATCGTTACCGAAGGTAAGTAATTTGTTCATCTGAAAGAAACACGTTAGTTAGATTCCTCACCTTAGAATAGATACGCCAGCAATACCGACCCCGGTGGTGGGTCTGCAAACCAAGATCACACCAGAAAGTCCTGGAGAACAGAACGGCCAAAGAAGCAGTCTCTTCGGACTTGGCTGTCCAGGCAATAATGCTGGGCAAACGTGTGCAGCGAGGCCCACGTTGCTGCCTGACAGATGTCCTGCAAGAGGACTCCCCGACCCAGGGCAGTCGTCGCCGCCGTGGCCTGAGTGGAATGGACCCTCAGCCCTACAGGAGGTTCCTTTTTAGCTAAGGAGTAACAAGCTTTGATGCACAAAACGACCCACCGAGTCATGGTCCGCTTGTGCACCGCCCGCCCCTTCTTAGCGCCCACGTAGCCAACGAACAGTTGGTCGTCCACCCGGAACTGTTTTGTGCGGTCCAGATAGGAGGAGAGCGCACGTTTTGGGTCCAGACGGTGGAGCCTCTCTTCCTCTTTCGAGGGATGCGGAGGCGGAAAGAAGGTGGGCAGCGTAACAGACTGTCCGATGTGAAAGGCAGTCACAACCTTAGGAAGGAAGGAAGGACGAGTGTGGAGCAAAACCTTGTCTGGATGGATAGAAAGGAAAGCAGGCTTAGAAGAGAGAGCCTGGAGCTCACTCACCCTTCTAGCAGAGGTGATGGCTACCAGGAAAGCAGTCTTAAGCGTCAGACGAAGAGGACAATTATGAAGTGGCTCAAAGGGAGCACACATCAGATATGTCAAAACAAGATTCAAATCCCACTGAGGCATTACGAAAGGGACAGGAGGAAACATGCGAGTAATGCCCTTAAAGAATCGAGAAACAACATGAGATTTGAAAAGAGAAGGCTGATCAGGGAGCCGGAGGAGGGCAGAGATAGCAGAAAGATGACCTTTATGAGTGCCCAGAGCAGAGCCCTGCTGGGCCAATGAAAGAAGGAAGAGAAGAACCTCAGAAAGAGGGGCGGAAAGGGGATCCACAGCCTTTCCTGGGCACCATGCCACAAATTTGTTCCACCTGCAGGCGTATACCGTTTTAGTGGAGGGATGCCTGGCTGCCATTATCACATCGCAGACTTCAGGAGGCAAGTCAAATGGCAACAACTGTCGCTGCTCAATCTCCATGCATGGAGGTGGAGACTGGACAGGTTCGGGTGGAGGACCGTCCCCTGCTGCTGCGACAGAAGGTCCTCCTGAAGATGCAGTCGTATAGGGGGATCGATTGACAGACTGAGTAGCTCGGGATACTAGTACCTTCGTGCCCAATCCGGAGCCACCAAGATGATTTGGGCCCAGTCGCGCCTGATCTTCTTCAGCACTCTGGGCAGAAGTGGTATAGGCGGAAAGGCGTACAACAGACCGCAACTCCACTCGCGGCGAAAAGTGTCTCCGAGCGAGTGCCGCCTTGGAAACTCCCAACGCGCAGAACTGCTGACATTGCGCGTTCTCTTCGGTGGCGAATAGATCTAACCAAGGCTCTCCCCACTGCCGAAAGAGGCCTTGCGCCACGTCCGAGTTCAGACGCCATTTGTGATCCATCATGCACCGGCGGCTGAGTTAGTCTGCTCTGGCGTTCAGAGAGCCCGCCAGATGGTGAACCACCAGGGTGATGCCCTGATGTTCCAGCCATGTCCAGAGGCGCAGAGCCTCCTGATAAAGGGTCCACTGAAACTTCAGGTCTCACTGCAGAGCCCGCATTAGCCACCTGGTGTGATGCACTAACAGGATGCAGGAGGCCATCAGACCCAGAAGCCGCAGCACCAACCTGCCTGAAACCCGGGATAGAGGCTGAAAGATGGGAATCAGAGCCTGAATATCCCGGATCCGCTGGTCTGGAGGTTAAGCCCGGAACTGCGCAGAGTCCAGAACCGCCCCGATGAAAAGGAGCTTCTGGGAGGGACTCCGATGCGACTTCGGCACGTTGATGGAGAACCCCAGCCAATGCAGGAGGTCGGCCGTAGTCTGGAGGTGGGAGACGGCTTGCTGGGGCGAGCCCGCCTTCAACAGCCATTCGTCGAGATAGGGGAAGACTGGAACCCCTGATCTGCGCAGATGAGCTGCGACCACTGCCATCACTTTCGTGAACACTCGAGGGGCACTGGTGAGGCCAAAGGGGAGCACAGTAAACTGAAAATGCTCCTGACCCACCGTGAACCGCAGGTAATGCCGGTGAGCCGGCAGGACGGGGATGTGAAAATAAGCGTCCTGCAAGTCCAACGCTACCATCCAGACTCCAGGGTCTAGGGCAGCCAGAACCTGAGCTAAGGTGTGTATCTTGAAGTTCTCCTTCCGGAGGAAGGCGTTGACGCTCCTGAGGTTCAAGATAGGGCGTAGGCCCCCTGTGCCCTTCTTAGGAACCAGAAAGTAGTGGGAATAACAACCACGCCCTACTTCTGGACCAGGAACGCGCTCAACGGCCCCTTTGGCCAAGAGGGACGCAACTTCCTCCCGTAGAAGATTCAAGTGATCTCCCGACATGCGGTGGCACTGCGGTGGCATGGCTGGAGGGGTCGTCTCGAAGGGGAGGGAGTAGCCCCTTCGGACGATTTGCAGCACCCACCTGTACGAAGTGATGGAACGCCAGTGGAGCAGGTGATGGCGAACTCTGCCACCCACTGGCGTGGAATGGGCCTGAAAGCACGGACTAGGAAGGCTTTGAGGTGGATGTGGATGGACCGGCACATTGACCCCCCTGTACCACCCAGCGGAATCTGCGACCGCGTGGAGGATGGTTCTGCAGCCTGTGGCTAGGCGGACGTGAGGGGGCGCCCCTTCCTTGGCCACGAAAGGGGCGAAAAGTGGTAGTTTGCGGGCGCGGGCCGAGAGACTCAAGGCCTTAGCCCTGGAGTCCTTAAAGCGCTCCAGCGCACTGTCCGCTTTGTCGCCAAAGAGGCGATCGCCATCAAAGGGCGTATCCATGAGGGTGCTCTGGACGTTCCCGGAGAAAGACGTGGACCGCAACCAGGTGTGACGACGAAGCGCCACCGTGGACGACATTGCCCTGCCAAGCGAGTCCGTTGTGTTCAAACCACATCGGATGGCATATCGCGCTGCGTCCCGCCCATCGGCAAGAGCCTGAGCGAGCCGTGTCCGGGCCTCCTCCGGGCACAGGGGCAGCACGTCCTCCACCGTATCCCACAGAGAGTGGGAGTAACGGTCCAAGAGACAAGCGATGTTAATCGACCGCAGCCCTAAACTAAGGGAGGAGAACAGCTTTTTGCCAAACTGCTCCAGTCTCTTGGATTCCCGATCCGGGGAGCGGACGGGAAGGTCTGGCAAGTAGAGGCCTGTATAACCAGGCTCTCATGGGTGGGGTGTTGGGACAGAAAACTGGGGTCGCCCGGTGCAAGGCGGTGGCGTCGGGCCACGTTCCGATCCACAGGAGGTACTGTGGAGGGCTTGGACCAGGTGCCCTTGAGAACATCCATCAGTGCTTCGCTAAACGGCAGCAGAGGCTCCGAGGAGCTTGCTGGCGGTTAGAGCACTTCAGTGAGGAGGTTACTCCTCACGGCCACAGTAGGTAGCTCCAGCACGAGGGCTTCGGCCGCCTTACGCAACGCCACAGAAAAGGTAGCACCTTCCTCCGAAGCCACGGTCGGATGAGAGATGAAGCCAGTGTCAGGGGAGGTGTCAAGGCCACTGGCATCCCCCAGCTCATCTGCCGTGTGATAACTGGCCCTGGCGGGCCAGAGGGTCATCAGACCCCTCCCAGTCGCCACCATCATCCGATTCCTGATAAACAGGGGGAATGATCGGAGCCAGACGGAAGATGAAATGGTCACCCATCGGCGTCGGACGCGGCGCTGCACCGGCGCCGGTTCCGGACCGGGGCTGAACCGGGGAACGGCGTCGTCCGGAGACGGCGCCGGGGGCGGAACCGGTGTCGATGCCGGCGGAGGAGGCGTCATGAGGTCGGCCGGCATCGACTGAGATCCAGGCCTGGATCCCACGGGGACCTGCGGCGTCGGGACCGAAGTCGACGACGGCGCCGGAGCCGCCGGCTCGCTAGGCCTCCCAGTCGAGCCCACGGGGCCCGAAGGCGCGCCGGCAGGCATAGACAGTGGAGCCAGGCTCCTCATGGCCGAGAGGAAGGCACTGATCTCCGCCGGAGTCGCGTCAGTCCCAGGGACCGGCGGGTATGGAGACGGACGCGGCTCCGGGGTGGTACCACCCGGACCCTCGACCGAGTCGCACGACCGGCGAGGGAGTCCTTAGAGCGATGTCGTCTCTTGGACTTCTTACTATGCTTCGACTTACCCGAAGACTTGGAACCCGACAAGCGGTGGTGGTGGCTGCGACTACGTGACTGGTCCTTCGACCTCCTCCTGGACCGGGAACGGCGCGGAGCAGAGTGTCGGAGCTCGAGACGCTTGCGGGACCGCTCCAGTCTAGCCTTCGAGGTCAAGGCCCGGCAGTCGAGGCACGACTCCGCGTCGTGGTCGACTCCAAGGCACCGGCAATGGTGGTCCGTTACCGACATCAGTCCGTTACAGGAGTCACAGGCTTTAAAACCAGGCATCCTACCGGCACCAGTTCGAGTCGACGAGTAGACAAAAAAAAAGTCCAAAATGTTTTAGTCAAAAAGTGACTAAAGGGGTAAGCTCTTCCCGGATCGGCACTGTTTGGCGCGGAAAAAAGAAGAACTGACGTCAGCGCGCGAGGGTGGCGTCTAAGTACTCAGACGACGTCATTCCGGTGCACAACGCAGACGATGGACGCGGAGCCGCAGACGACGCCTAGCGACGCGCAAGGGGTATTGCGGACGAAAAATCGTTACGGGTCCAGCCTGACGCCTGGGGATATTCTAAGGTGAGGAATCTAACGTGTTTCTTTCAGATAATGAGGTTAGTGCGTAGCACTACCGAGTCCTTGGTGAATTGAAGGAAAGGCGGTTTAATAGTGAAGGCTTGAATATCACTGACCCGCCTAGCTGATGTGAGAGCCAACAGCAGAGACACTTTCCATGAATGAAACTTCAAATCTGTCCTATGAATAGGTTCAAAGGGGTGTCGCTTGAGTTGTGAGAGCACAACGTTAAGATGCCAGGATGGAGGTGGACGGCGGATGGGAGGAAACATGCGAAACAATCCTTAGAAGAACTGCTTAATGACCCTAGAGGAGAAAAGGGAGTTGGAACCATCCTGCCGGAATCTTGAAATAGCCGCTAAGAATACTTTAAGAGTAGAATGGGAAAGGCCTGATCCTACCAAATGTAAAAATAAAGGCAAAATTTGTTCCGGTTTTGCATGGATTGGATGAATGTTGGCGGCTTGATACCACAGTCAAAATCGTTACCATTTGAGCCTGTACGTCTTTATTGTGGAAGGCGCTCTAGCATTGGCCAAGACTTCCCTATAGTCCGAAGGAATGTTTAAGTGAGCGAATTCAAGGTGTTCAGGCGCCAGGCCGCTAAGCGCAGAGATGCAAGATCCAGGTGGCAGATCTGTCCGTTCTGAATGGATCGAAGGTTCGGTATTGGTTGCAACTGAATAGGATCGCATTCGGAGAGCAGGAGAAGTTCGGTGAACCAGAACCGGCGAGGCCACCTGGGAGCTATGAGTATTAGGCGACAAGGCTCCTCCTTCATTTTCCGGAGAACCCTGGGAACCAACGGTATCGGTGGAAAAGCGTAGGCATAAATCCGCGACCAATTCATCAAAAACACATTCCCGCACGATCCTTTGTGGGGCAGCCAGCTTGCGAAGAATGGGCATTTGCGTTTCTGACTGGTCGCGAACAAGTCTAGATCAGGTCGACACCACTTCTGAAAAAGACGATCCAAAGTTGGTTGATGGAGCTCCCATCGTGATTGGAAACTGTCGACCTGCTGAGGGAATCCGTGAGGACGTTGGAAACTCTCGGGACATGGACTGCTGTCAGACTTATCCAATGTCAGATCACCCAATCCCAAATTTGCTGGACTTGCTGAGACAGTAAAACGGATCTTGTCCTTCCTTGTTTGTTCAAGTAGTGCATACTTGCCGTGTTGTCCGTTCGGATGAACACAGATGCTCCAAGAATGATGGTGCGAAAAGACTTTAGGGCCAGGAAGATAGCTAGCAACTAAGAGGTTAATATGCCAAGTCCGTTGTTGAGCATCCCATTTGCCGCGGATGGTGAGTCTTTGCAGGTGCGCTCCCCATTCTTCGAGGGAGGCGTCCGTGGTGATGACGAAACTTGGAGCTTCCACTAGAAATGAGCAGCCTGCTGTCACGTTCTTTTTGAAAGTCCACCAGCGTAAAGCTTCCAGAATCCGAGAATTGATGTGAATGTGATCTTCGAAGGATCCCGAATCCTATAACCACTGTTTGTTGAGCTCCTCTTGCAGAGGTCTCATCTTGAGACAGCTGTTGGGGACCAGGGGAATGCAGGATGAAAGCATTCCCAGAAGTGACTTGAACTGTCGGACTGAAACGCACCTTCTTGATCGCAACAGTTGGACAAGTTTGCAAAGTTTGAGTTGCCTTTCGTTTGAGACAAAGGCTTGTGTCAGCAGAGTGTCTATGGTGGCTCCCAAAAACGTTCTCCTTTGTGATGGGCAAAGGTGAGACTTGGCGAAATTGACAGAGAGGCCCAGAGAGTGGAAAAGAGACAGACATCTCTGAGTATGGGCGTTTGCGATTGTGAAAGAATTCGCCTTGCTAAGGCAATCGTCTAAATAAGGAAAGATGTGAATTCCCTCCAGTCGAAGGTGTGCTGCCACCGGTGCTAAGACCTTGGTAAAGACATGGGGCGCGGAACGTAGTCCAAAAGGAAGGACTTTGAACTGTAAGTCCCTGCCAGCCACTCTGAAACTCAAGAACTTTCGGTGTAAGGGGAGAATTGGTACATGAAAATAAGTGTCTTGGAGGTCGAGGGTGGTCATGTAATGCCCTGCAGTGAGGAGTTGAAGGATTTCTTTAAGAGTCAGCATCTGGAAGGATAACTTTTTAAAATATTTGTTGAGTGAGCGAAGATCTAAAATGGGGTGCCATTCTCCCGATTTCTTTTTTATTTGAAAAAATCTGGAATAGAAACCAGTTCCTCTTTGTAACTGAGGAACTACTTTGATCGCTCCTTTTCGTAACATCAAATTTATTTGAGGAAAAAGCTCTGTGAGGTGAGCTGGAGGTGGTCCTTTGGGAGGAGAATTCGGAGGAAGTTTTACAAATTCTAGAACATAGACTCTGGCCACAATGTCCAAGACCCATTTGTCTGTTGTTATAGCTGACCAGTTTGAGTAAAAACGGGAGATTCTTCCTCCAACTTTTAAAGGGGTAAGCGGTAGAGTAGGTGGCAGGAGTCACTGCTTCTTAGACCTATCACGTCCGCGGTAGGAAGAATTTCTTATGTTTTGTGAATAAGAGGTAGTTGGTTGTTGCCTGAAGGATTGTTGACGCTGAGAAGAGTAACGTTGGTTGCTCTGATAGGACTGGTATAGTCTTTGCTGATTATAGCTTCCTTGACCAGAGAAGGATCCACGGCCTCTAACGCCACGAAAAGGCTGTTTCCAAAATATAAGAGTACCAAGAGATCTTGCTGTCTCGGTGTCCTTTTTAATGGCCTGGAGGGCCTCGTCAACATGCTGACCAAAAAGAGACTCGCCATCAAAAGGCATATCAATTATTTTAGCCTAAACCTCCTGGTGAAATGATGTAGCTTTTAGCCAGCCCTGTCGCCGCAGGACTTCGGCACCTGCCAGTTGTTGAAAAGCAACATCCACAGCCGAAACAATCTCAGCCGAGATTCGTTCCCCCTCCTGAAGAATTTTGAGCGCCTCAGACTTAGAGGGCTCAGGCAACATGTCTATGTAGGGAGAAATGTCCGACCACATCTGTCTATCATATCGACCTAAGATAATCAGTGAATTAGCTGCACGAACGGTCGTTGCTGCCATGGTTGAAACTTTCTTCCCAATAGCGCCCAGACGTCTCCCATCCCGATCAGGAGGAGCTGACAGCGGAGAGGAGGGATTTCGCGCTCGTCGATGGGCTGCTTGGGCGATAAAGGAATCTGCCTTTGGCTGACCCAACAGACATGCTGCCGAATTGTCTGGTGCCTTCTATTTCTTCTCGAGGCGGGGCAAGACCAGAGGAATAGAAGCAGGAGCTTTCATAACCTTTAGTCCTTCCTGCCAAATAAAGTCAATAATAGGAATCAACCGTATTTGTTTCCTCGGTTGATCTTTAAAATCGTAAAGGAAACAATCATCTTTCTTTGTTTCCATAGGAAGGAGGAACCGTCGTGTTGCCCTCTCCATGAGAAGATGAAAGCCACCGATGTCAACTGGAGAAGAGTCAACCGGAGCAAGAGTAGATGGAGACAGAGTTTGTATCTGGTAGTCGTCCCATTCAGTAAGGAGTGATCGGTCATCCAGTTCTCCCTCCCTATCGTCATCCGTGGTGTGAGCGTCCTGAGAGTGATGCGAAGGTACCGGAGAATGTGGTCTGGGTGACCTCAATGCTGATGAAGATTGAGGAACAGGTGTAGAAGGTATAGAAGAAGCCGATTCAGATGGAGGGAAACTGCGATAATCGTCCAACATGTATTGCAGATTATTTAGAAGAGCCAAAGGCATTTGGGTCGTAGCAATTGGATCTGGAGCTGAAGGAACAGTCTCCTGGCAGAAATCATCTTCTTGATCCACATCTTGATATTTAATGAAGAGCTCAGAAGGGCTCCTGGCAGTACGAAACCTATCACCCTCATCCGATTCTTCATCATCCTCTTCACAATCCAGCAACTGCTCAGGTAACACAAGAGGAACCTTAGAAGGGGAGGTGTGAATTGGAGAGAGAACCACCAAGGAAGCTCCACGTTTTTGTAGCAAAGAAGGCGTTGCTGTTGACTAAGTCAACTGTGTAGACAGTGGCGTAGACAAAGACCAAACCTGAAGAGCCGTGCATGAAGACAGTTGTTGCGTCGACGAGGTAGTCGTCGACGAGGCCGACGACGAAGTGATAGTCGACGAGACAACCCTCGACGACGAGGCAGCAGACGACGAGGCAGCCGTCGATGAGACTCTTAATTTTCGTAGTCAAAGGAACGTCGGCGGTAGATCTCACCTCCTTCAACGGGACTGGCTTCACGGAGATTGATACCAGCATCGACGGCGATGATGCCGACATTATCATCTGCGGCTTCGGCGACGAGAAAGTAGCAGTCGACGTTGCGCCGACAGTAGGCTTCGTCGACGAGGGACCCCGTTTCTGAGGTAAATCTCTATCAGAAACTTGTTTTGAAGCCTGAGACTTCATAGTCTTTCTCGGGGGCGTAGAAGGAAGAGTTTTACTCTTAGAAGGTGGAGGAGCCTTTTTTGAAGTAGAAGGCAGCTCAGCACTCTTTGAAGTGTGCTGTTTTTTCGACACCTTAGCCCCAGGAGAAGATAAATCTGTGTCAGCTGTCCTCTTCCTAGAGGAGGTAGTCTTGACAGAGGCAATACTCCCAACTTCAGATAAGGGATTGTCCTGATCTTTAATGTTCTGTAGCCACAGAAGTAGACACCCTTCTCTGTCCCTCAGAGTCTTTTGTGGGAAACTTCTGCAGATCTTGCAGTCTCTCACCTGGTGGTCAGGATTCAAGCAGTAAATGCACTTCTTGTGAGGATCTTCTGAAAACAGCCGGAGCTTCCCACAAGATTCACAAGTTTGAAAGAGATTTCTTTGAAGAAGACATCATAACATGGAGAAATTCCGGAAGAAACCAGAGAAATACTGAGCAGAGCTCAGGGAGACTCCCTTCACACGACTTGCGGTAGAAAATCTGAGAGCCTGAGCCTCTGAGGAGAACATTCTGGAGGGTGCTGTCGCCTGATTGGCTGTAGTTCGGACTATACATAATGACTTGGATGAGTCATTAAAGTGGAGGATTTTTTCCTTTTGATTTCAGGCTACTTTACTTCCTGGTTCTAGGTTACCTATGATATGGTTTCTATATGCATGTATATTGCTATTTTTATTTACCGTGGGACTCCCACTCCGACGACGGGGGAATGATTCAGGCATGTGAATCTATGAAAGATACGCCAATACTGGAGAAGAGGCCTGTGCTGGGAGAGTGTTAGTTATACGGTTATACCTCCAAATCCTCTTTGCTGTACATTGTGAACAAATAAAACAAGTTGTTCAAGATAAGATTAACCTTCCATAAAGACATTTTTCAGGAATCGGACTTCACAAAAATATCACATATCAAATAGGTTTCAAAAAGCTTAATAATCCAAGCACTTCATGTAAGCCTAGAAACTATTCACAATCCAGTCCAATCTAAAGAGAACACAATAGGATTATAGACAAAATAGATAAGCTAACCAAGCTCAAGACAGTTGGTACATAATTCAATTACCAAATACTGAAAATAAGTAATTTTGTTCAGAGATTGTTTACTGTAAGTACAAGGAGGATATACTTGGGATATACAATAGTGTTTTAGGATCTTCTCACTGTAAAACCAGCACTGGAAATTAGAGGAATAATCTTTGTTTGAAGTTCTAGGATCTAGGAAATATGCAGGGCAATACTAACTAGAACGTGTGCTCTACTAGAATACTTTAGAAGTTGCAGCATTCCATCAGCAAGTTGAGGCAGGTGTCCATAAACTGTTCGGGAGTGATCTAGGAGCACCTATTTAGAACAACCTGCAGAGATACCAAAATTGGGTTAGACAATTGGCTTTCTAAATATTTATAGACCCAAATCGTAGACTGCTGGATCTGAGCGAAAAAAAGAGAACTTTACCACTATTTTCTATTAGTCCTTCGCAGCTCAGCAATGAGCTGACCTGCTATGAAACCAGATAAAACATACAATAATTATGGAGCTTGCCAGAATAACTGTTCAACCTCAATGGGATGCAGTCCTACGAGTCAGAGGCTTTTGCTAGTGAAATATCAAGAAATCCACTAAAGAAAGGTAAGATACAGCAATATCTTCGTCTTATGCCTCAAGTATTGCACTACGAAAAAAAAAGTTGCGGGCACATGCGGAATTAAAGACATATGTGCCATTCATTCTTTGCAGACATATACCATTTTACTGTACAGTGCTGATGTTCTTCACTTGGCATTTATTGACTGTGCCTCTTGATGGTTGTTGTGATAAAGTCCCAAAGCCCAGTCATGTGGCGTGGCCTTTAAGATTAAAGAATCTTAAAACTAAAATGTCTACTATGAACAACATTGGCAGATTATCAGTCCCAGGTTTCCTCTTTCACTATACTTTATACCACACAATAAACTACAAATAGACTTACCTCATCTCTCAGCTTGCGGATGAGTTCTGTATCATTATGATGTGTTTTGATAACTTCAGCTTTGACACTAGCAATAAGAGAGGCACTTTCAATTAAATCTGGCCTTAACGTTCCTTGTGCAAGAAAGACCTCTTCAGGTTTCAGGTTCATATCCCCAATTACTTCATTTGCTATCTAAGAAGAAACATTTTTAACATTTCAGTTTCTGTGAACCGTGCCACAACGAAAGCCTCAAATACATACGGTACAGACACAATGTTACCAAGTACTGTCTCATCCGTATGACACTGGAGTGTCAAATCTCAGGGACCATTTTTTTCCAAACACAAAATTGATAAAAGGTGAAAATACTGCAAGATTGTCATTAACATTCATGTAATCAGTTATGAAAAACAGTGTTAATAAAAGTTTGCTATCAGCTCATATATTTTACAGCTAGCCAATTTAAAGCACAAGTTACTACTTGTGTAATGATATATCTGTAAGAGACATTAGTTAGTGATAGATTCCTTATCTTAGAATATCCCCAGGCCTCAGACTGGATCCGGAAAGCTTTCTGTAGCAGTACCCCTGAGCATCAGTAGGTGGCGTCGTGCGGCTCCGCGTCCGTCACTAGCGTCGCAAGCGCCGAGATGACATCACGGAGACTGCTTAGGAGCCACCCATGCGCGCTGACGTCAGTTCTGTACATGACTTTCCGCGCCAGGAACGCAGAGCCATGCAAGAAACTGACCACTGGTGCCATGAAACTAGGGCCCTTAAAGGGATGACCTTAACCCTAGAATCAATTCGCAGAACGGGGAGGATGGGTGGGGCGGTAAGGAATCTATCACTAACTAATGTCTCTTACAGATATATTGTTACAAAAGTAGTAAATTGTGCGTCTGAAAGAGACACGTTAGTGATAGATTCCTTACCTTAGAATAGATACCCCAGCAATACCAACCCCGGTTGTGGGTTTTCGAATAGATTACAGCAGAAAGTCACGGAGAACAGAACGGCCAAAGAAGCAGTCTCTCCGGACCATCAAGGCAGCAATGCTTGGTAAACGTGTGCAGCGAGGCCCACGTTGCTGCCTGACAAATGTCCTGCAAGGGGACGCCACGTCCCAAGGCAGTAGTAGCTGCAGTTGCCCTGGTAGAATGGGCACGTAGCCCCGCAGGAGGCTCCTTCTTAGCCAAGGAGTAAACTTGCTTTGATGCACAGAACGACCCACCCAGAGATGGTCCGTTTGTGCACAGCTCGACCTTTTTTAGCGCCCACGTAGCCAACAAAAAGCTGATCATCCTCCCGGAACTGCTGTATAGATAGAATGCAAGCGCACGTTTTGGGTCCAGGCGGTGGAGCCTCTCTACCTCCCTTGAAGGATGCGGAAAGAAGGTAGGCAAAGTGATGGTCTGCCCGATGTGGAAGGGCGTAACCACCTTTGGCAAAAAAGAAGGACGGGTCCTTAACACCACCTTGTCCGGATGAACAGAAAGAAAAGGAGGTTTGGAAGAAAAAGCCTGAAGCTTACTCACTCTTCTGGCAAAGGTGATAGCGACCAGGAAAGCAGTCTTAAGAGTAAGAAGACGCAAAGGGCAGGTATGAAGGGGCTCGAAAGGAGCACACATCAGATAGATCAAAACGAGATTCAAGTCCCATTGAGACATGATGAACGGCATGGGAGGAAACGTGTGCGCAATGCCGGTAGGAAAACGGGGGACTTAAAAAGAGAAGGCTGATCTGGAAGCCTCAAAAAGGTGGAGATGGCCGAAAGATAACCTTTGATAGTGCCCAGAGCAGAGCCCTGCTGGGTAAAAGAAAGAAGGAACAGAAGAACTTCAGAACGAGGGGCAGAAAGGGGATCCACAGCCTTTGCTGTGCACCATGCCACAAACTTGTTCCTCCTGCAGGCGTATACCATTTTAGTGGAGGGATGCCTGGCTGCCAGAATGACATCATAGACTCCGGGAGGAAGATCGAAAGCTGTCAACTGTCGCCGCTCAATCCCCACGCATGGAGGTGGAGGCTGGATAGGTTCGGGTGGAGGACCGTACCCTGCTGCTGCGACAGAAGATCCTCCCGTCATTGAAGGGAAGCAGTGGCTCCGACGAAGTAGACGCCGTCTGGGGCACCTCGGTGAGGAGGTTAGTTTTGAGGGCCACCGTAGGAAGATCGAGGTTGAGGACCTCAGCAGCCCGACGGAGCACCATTGTGTAGGAAGCGCCCTCCTCCATCGTAGGTGGGGGAGAGGCAAACCCCGTGTCAGAAGAGACATCAAGTTTGCCGGCATCCTCCAGATCATCCACCCAGTCCTGCTCGGAGTCACATTGACAGGCAAAAGGGTCCGAGGACCCCTCCCAGTCATCCTCCACCTTCGTTGCCGAAGGAACCGGTCGCGGCGGCCTAGCCGGAGAAGGGACATACGGCGCCGGAAACTGCGCCGTCTCCCAATGCGGATCCCAGGTAGGAACGAAATGGTCCTGGAACCGGGGCAAGGGTTGAACGAACGGCACCCACTGTGGCGCCAGAGGCAGAGCCGAGGGCGGCGCTGGGGCCGGAGCCGGCAGCGCTGGACCTTGTGGCGCCTGGGCCAGAGCCAACGGCGTAGAATTCTGTGGCGCCGAAGTTCGATTCGCCGGCGGAGCCAACAGGGTCTGGACACGGGACCCGAAGGTGCCGGCGGAAGCGCGAGGCCTAAAAAGGCAGTCCATGGTGGCAAGAAACTCTTGCACCTGTTCGGGAATCGCCGAAGGACCCGGGTAAGGCGGGAAGGCCGCAGGTCTCCCAGGCTCCAAGGGAGCCGCAGGGGCAGAACCCCTGTCCCCCTCGTCTGCATCCGAGGACCAACAGGTGGACGTCGGAGAGCGAACACGCTTCTTCGACTTCTTTTTAGGACGTGGCTTGCCGGTATCTGAGGGCGAAGACTTGGAGCCCGAGGAGCAACAACTGCGGCCCCGCAAGCGGTCCCGGGAACGGTCCCTGGACCTGGAGCGGCGTTGGGACTAGTACCAGACCTCTAGCAGCTTCCGGCGTCGCTCCCTCAAGGCCTTCGGGGCCATGGCTCGACAGTCCCTGCAGGACTGGGGGTCATGGTCGGTCTCCAGGCAGTAGAGGCAAACATCATGGGGATCCGCCACCGACATGTTGCGATGGCAGGCCCCACAAGACAAAGCCAGGCATCCCTACATGCACCAGGAGAAAAAAGGAGTGACAAAAATTCTCAAAAGAGTAGTCAAAAAGTGACTACGGTACGTGGTCTATCCAGATCTGCGCTTGCTGGCGCGGAAAAAGAAAGAACTGACTTCAGCGCACATGGGTGGCACCTAAGTAGTCTCTGTGACGTCATCTCTGCGCTTACGACACAAAGTGACGGATGTGGAGCCGCACGACGCCACCTACTGACGTGCAGGGGTACTGCTACAGAAAGCTTTCCGGATTCAGTCTGACGCCTGAGGATATTCTAAGGTAAGGAACCTATCACTAACGTGTCTCTTTCAGATAGAAACATTAGAACATAAATATTTCAAATTCAGGACTCCTGAAAAAATGTGCTTGGAAGTACACTGTTCTAGATAGCTCAGATTGTGGCACACAAAAGATATTTTGAAGATTTCCCTGTGCACTGAAAAACTAGGAGATTTTAGTCTCATGAGCAATAGATTTGAAACCAAGGAAAACATGTATGTATTATAATAGGTTATGTGAAATTTGAATTTACAGTGCGCCATTGGTAAAAGTAAACTATGATGTATAGGGCAATATTGCATAGACTAAGTATGTTTATGGTGTAATTTTAAGCCATTGATGAAGTCACAGAACCTAGGAAAAAAACCGGTAACGGTATAAATGCCCACTGGAATTTTTTTTTTTTAAAGAATGTGCACTAGTTGAAAGGATAATAAAAATGTGCGTGTGTACCATTGGGATTGGCTTTCAACCACGTGTGCCAATTCTTAGCACCATATCTTTTAATAAGCAATGTGTCTTGACTACCATTGAAAACCTTTCAATGACCAGAAAAAGATCCTAAAAGGGCTTCATGCAAAACCTAACTGGATCAATTCTGAGCAAAGAAGGTACTCAAAAATATATTCAACAAATAAATTTGCAAAAGCTAATTAACACACATAAAATTGCGAACATTTTACAGGGTTCACAAAAAATATTTGAAAAGTACCTTCACAAAGGTGTCACCAATAATTTTCCTTTTTTCCTCTGGGTTTGTGGTCATATTGAGTGTTTTGCTTATTCTTTTTCGTGGAGTTCTATCTTCTTCCGAGATTGGCAGAGTTGTTGTCCCATTGTAGAAAGAATGTGCAGCATTAACCACTGTAAAAGCAATAATTTATTTCACTACTGAAGCAAAGCAAGATGGAACAATATTGAACGTTCTAGTGCTTCTGATACGGCTACATTAATAGGCTCAAAAACAGCTTCAATAATGGATACTGCTGGTTGCACCACCTGTTCAGACAGGCAAATTATCGACTTGCTTGGGGCAGCAGGATAACAAGGGTGCATGTATAAGACCAACTATTGAATCATGGCTTCTCTCCAGCAATTCAATCTTTCCATTTAAAAATGGGCCAATATATCCAGTGTAAGTGAAAAGACTGCTAAAGGGCATGGAGCACAGCAGAAGACAGTTAACGAACAAGAAAAAGTTAAGATTGACATTGTAAGCACCTGCAGCAATGAGTACAAGCAATATGGGAAAGAGAAACAGTAATGGATATGGGAGAAGGATTTCCTGCAGACGGATCAAAGACAATGTACAAAAAAAAAAAAAAATGAGTATGGATTGCTTACATATTCTTATAGGTATGAGAGCCACAACCTCACTGCAAGAGGAACATGGAAGAGGTCAGCAATATAGTGGAGATCAGGGCTCCTGGCAGGAACAAAAGTGAAGAGAAAAATGCAGAAAAGATGGCTACACGTGGGAGGAAAAAAAGAATGCACATGAGTTGGAGGTTCTTTATGCAAAATAAGTCAGGAGAAAGACTGAAGCATGATTCCTACATGAAAGGACAGATTTTGGCAGACTTCCACTTCCTATATGTCATTTCCTGTTTATTAGTGGTAGGCGGAAATTTGCCCGCGGAGTCTCCGCACTGCGTGCAGAGGAGAACTTCCTCCACACATGCAGGGGAGGCTCCACATGTGGGAGTGCGACAGCAAACATGTACCAACACAAATCTCAAAGTGAGATAGTAACAAATTCACATCATAATCGGTTCATGTATCTATTAAATGTGCGTTAAGTTATGCTTTTTGTAACTTTTCCCTAAAACATGTGTAATATGTGAAATAAAATGGTTGCATGTTACTCAGGATAAGTGTAGCAATGTTGACGAAAACGAACAGTCAACTTTTTTTAACCTTGAGCATAGCATGTTAGTTGATGACATTATGCAAAGTAAACCGAGTTGACTCCGGATGGTATTTATGGAGAGTATGTTAGCTGTCCAAACTTTCATCTTTGAAAGACTGTCTAACCACATAAGCACAGTAATCAAAATAGCAGCTGAAGAGAAATATGAGCTGAGAAACTGATCCTGCAGACCCTGACCTGTGTTCTGTAACCTCCCTGAGTGATCTGTATGTGGACATTGATCAAGGCCGAGATCTATAGGCAAGACCTGTTGTATGGTGATGTAATGGAACATAAGGCAGGGTACAACAATCTTGCATACATTTTGTGAGTACACCAGCACCCCAGTGTATGGTCAGGACATTTGAAGCACAATTTGAGAAGGCGTAATGAGCGTTCAATAATAGTGCGTCTATGTATGTGAAAGACACACAATTGATGGACGGAATGCAGAACAAATCAAAACATTCACCCCCAGTCAAGAGATCTGGGTTAAATCCATCATTATTTTGCTCACCATACCACCCCAGTTTAGACATGGCCATATGCAAATCAGTCTTGACCCTGTGCCTCATGGGAACAGTCCAGCCCGAACTGCCAAGCCAGGTCCTCCCTGGACCGGAAACAAGCATCCTAGGACCGGTTTTGGGGTGTCAACCCTCTTCAGCCAGGATAGCTCGATTCCAGTGGCACAGTGAGCCCAGGACCCACGTCTGGGCATACCTGGCGCACTTAGAGCGAGAAAGCAAAAGACACACAATTGATGGACGGAATGCAGAACAAATCAAAACATTCACCCCCAGTCAAGAGATCTGGGTTAATTAAATCCATCATTCTTTTGCTCACCATGCCACCCCAGTTTAGACCTGGCCATATGCAAATCAGTCTTGACCCTGTGCCTCATGGGAACAGTCCAGCCCGAACTGCCAAGCCAGGTCCTCCCTGGACCGGAAACTAGCATCCTAGGACCGGTTTTGGGGTTTCACCTGTCTACGTATATGTCCCCTTATTGTACCTCTGTCGAGATACTGTGGTTGGACGTCTCTAAGGTGTGAGGAGAAGGGGAGAGAGCATATCCGGCATCGCCTGTAAAAAACAACAACATGTTTTTAAGAAAGGGACTTCTATTCAAATTGTACTACATTATGTATGCCTACGTACATGTAGCGTGTGCCAAAATCATGCTTCTTAATCTTGTAGCAAATATCGATTAGTGTCGAGAAGGCACACTGATAAAAAAGCAGGTCCAGTGTGAGGTGTTTCTTACCAATAAGCCACATGTCACTAAACGTCCCAGCAACCAAATCACATGCAGAGGCTACTGTCAGAAAATTAAGCTGCCGTGGATGCTTCCAAGAACGGTTGCATGCACTTCATGGAAACAGCCCACGGCATGGTAGACAGCCTGCAAGCTGATGGAGTGCCAGCTGTAACTGTTGCGGAAAAGGTGTGGTGATGTGGCTGATGTGCCACATGGGTGCGGTCAACGGCACCTAGCACACAAGGGAAGCGTGCAAAAACATAAAATTCTCTTGCAACCCTTTTCTTTCCCCAGTCCCCTCAGTGATTGTGGCATGGTTATAAACTGGTGCACTCTTCTGTTGATGCATCTCAGTACCCTGAAGCAAACATTGGGACTGGATTGCCTGTGAGATGTCAACATTGTCATAGGAGATCCTCTGATGACTACTGGAAAGATCCAGTAGTCATAACATGCAGTACAGCTAGTATTTTGACATAGGCTCTGCTTGGACAACATGGGAGTGGGCTGTTGGTGGTTCCACCTCTAGTTCTGTGCAACCATGTCCAGGATCACATCAGGTGTTAAGTGGTATCTAGAATTAACATTCCCAGACATATCAAACATGTTAATCCTCTGCCTGTAAACCCTCCGTCTCCTTCTACTCCTCAAAGCAAGAGGAAACCAACAAAGGTATTCACCAATAAAGTGACAGCAGGAAAAGAGTTTACGTGTTGGAGTTACTTTTTTATGTGGTCAGCCTGGCTGTTATTGGTTGTTGTTGTAACGAGTTTCTGATGCAGATGGTTGGTGTTGGAGTTTATAACAATCACTCCTCTCTTTACCAGGTGCGTTGCAAGTGTTGAAAACCTGGTTATGTGAATCTTCAGCATTTAGGACTATACTTTTCCAGAACTTATATTTTAAACGATAATGGTTAAAACGTGCATTATTATTG
Organism: Triturus cristatus; assembly: GCF_964204655.1. Taxonomy (NCBI): domain Eukaryota; kingdom Metazoa; phylum Chordata; class Amphibia; order Caudata; family Salamandridae; genus Triturus; species Triturus cristatus. Next base: position 889,519,751 of record NC_140594.1, read on the forward strand.
TTTTGAAATGATCTATTTATTTGAAAATATTTGTATACAAATGTTACAATTCGATTCTATTTATTTACTAGTTCAATTATTTTAAAAATGAATCAGTGAAATAAATGTCATGCATTAGATTGCAAGTCACCATATTTTAAAATATTTTAAATATTAAAATGTAACCTCATTTCCTATGAAGCTTTATTTTAAGTCCCTGACTCCATTATCTTCTATGGGAGAGTGTTGCAGTACCAGTGTTTGGTCATGTTTAGAGATGGACTCACCACTGTTTTTATTGAGGCAATAGCAACTTTAGATGTACATTTTGAGAATAGCAATGGGCTTATTCTTTTGTGGGTGGGTGACATCCCTTCTTAAACCCTTCCCTGACCCCAAGCCCCTCCTCACTTCACTAACCTCATCCCGTTTAATAGTAAGTATGCCCTTTTTCCGGCCTATCCCTCCCACATTCACTATTAAATCCTATACTTCTGTGCAGAGACTCTGCAGTCTGAGCGGAGATCTCGACAAAGAAAGAGAGGTGAAGTCGGAAACTCTGCATGTACATTTTTGACTATTATTTTTTAGTACTATAATATGCAATTTGTGAATCGACCCTGTAGTGTTGTAAGTTGCCCCATACACAATACACTGATGTTCTTTCGTAAACAAATCTGGAGTGGAAATGTTGGTTAAGTTAAAGAAAGCAATGTGCTCTTAAATCAGATGGGACTGCACAATAACTTGTAAGGTATTGCTGGCACTAAACTATTGAACATAAAGTGAAAAGTCGAATATTTCCATATAGCAATTGAACTGACTAGGCAATCCATTGGCTGTTGGGTTTATATATGTTGTGTAGCTCCTCCCATGTCACAAGTATGAGCAGTCTACACTAATAGAGGATAAACAGTTCGATGCCCCGTTTCTAACAGACGAATACACGACTGCTCTACACCTGTTAAACAGGCACTCCCCCCAGGATACTACATCTTCAGGAGAGATGGCTCAAAGAAAAAGGGTGAAGGATTTGGCATCATTTTAAAAGATACTTATAAATGCTTATACAGTCCGCTTGCCAATCCGGATTGTGAAAAAGAAAACAAGTTACTTACCTGTAACTGTAGTTCTCCAGTATTGGACCTTTCATAGATTCACATGCCTGAATCATTCCCCGTCGTCGAGACGGGAGTCTCCGGTACATAAAAAAGCTTTGCTTAGTATCATAGCAAACAGAAAAAAGGCCTAGGCCCATTTTCCTTTGCAACCCATAACCTTCGTTATGTAAAAAAGGACTAAACCAGTCCCTGAGCCAATCAGAGCCTCTCACCCTCTAGAACACTCCTGAGAGAACCTTCTGCCCTCAGATTTTCGTGCACTTGTGCAATAACACTCTTTGTGCTAAATCCGAGGTGAGCCTCTCAGGGGAGGAGGGTGGGTTGCATGTGAATCTATGAAAGGTCCAATACTGGAGAACTACAGTTACAGGTAAGTAACTTGTTTTCTTACTCCAGTATTGGAGCCTTTCATAGATTCACATGCCTGAATCAGAATAGCGAGCAGTAAATAAATGCACATTTTTTGTTACCTAGAAAGTGAATCCAGGAAACATATACAGTGTGATAAAAATGGTATCTGTAAACCAAATTCCACCTCTCAAAATTTCTTTGCAAATGGTAATACAATAAACAACCATAAAATGTGCCAACGTACATAACAAAGGAAGGAGGGATGGTAAAGAAGGCTCACCGTTACTGGATAAGGTTCCTCAGCACCGCTTCTCCCACTGCCACATCTCTCTCTGTGGCTGCATCCAAGCAGTAATGCCTGGTGAAGGTGTGTGTACTCGTCCAGGTCGCCGCCCTGCAGATATCCTGGATCGGTACTCCTGCAAATAGAGCAGTAGAGGTGGAGACTGCTCTTGTAGAATGAGCCCGGACTCGTGCATTCAAAGGTCGGCCAGCTGCCTGATGACAATACCCTATGGCACTTGATATCCATCTGGCAATTCCTCTCTTTGACAAAGGGAAACCCTTTCTGGGTGCGCTGTAGGCCACAAAAAGCTGTGAAGACTTGCGGAAAGGCTTAGTTTTCAGCAAATAGAATTTCAAACAACGCTGGACATCCAGCGAGTGGAGAGCTCTTTCCGCCGCTGTTGATGGTTGTGGAAAAAATCTTTTGAGAATTAAAGGTTCGTTCAAATGAAAGTCAGTTGGAACCTTAGGGATGAATCTTGGATTAGTCCTGAGTATTATCCTGTCCTCCTTGAACTGCAAGAACGGCTCTTGGATCGTGAGAGCCTGAATTTCTCCCACTCTCCTGGCTGAAGTGAGTGCAATGAGAAGCGCAACTTTCCAGGAAAGAAATTTCAGTTCCGCCCTGTGAATTGGTTCAAAGGGCTGTTTCATCAACTGGGAAAGAACGACATTCAATTGCCAGAGAGGTGGCGGTGGTTTTATTGGAGGAAAAACTCGGAACAGACCTTTCATAAACTGCTTGATGACTCTAGCAGACCACAGAGATGGACCAGAGGCCGTTCTTCTAAAGCGTGAAATTGCAGCTAGATGTACTTTTATAGACGCATGCGCCAAACCAGACTTAGCCAAAAGCAAGAGGTATGGAATAATCTCGTGAGCTTCTGAAAGCAGCGGATGAATGTTAGACCTTTTGCACCATAAACAGAACCTTTTCCATTTCATCCGATATGTCTTGTTTGTACTATCCGCTCTAGCTCTAGATAGAATCTCTCTGCACTCCGTAGGGATATTCAGATGTTGAAATTCACGGTATTCAGGAGCCAGGCTGCTAACTGCAGAGATTTCGGATCCGGATGCAGCACTTCCCCCTGGAACATTGTCAGCAGAGACGGTATCGGCTGCAGGCAAATCGGGCGCTCCTCTGACAGTAGAAGAAGCTCTGCAAACCAATGCTGTCTGGGCCACCACGGAGCTATCAGGATTAACCTGCATGGTTCTTTCTTGATCTTCATAAGAACCCGCGGCAGGAGGGGAATTGGAGGAAAGGCGTAGGCAAAGATGCCTGACCATGCCATCAAAAACGCATTCCCCCAAGATCCCCGTTGGGGAAGCCAGCTTGCGAAGAACCGGCATTTTCTGTTCTCCCTTGTCGCAAAAAGATCTACTATTGGAGTTCCCCATTTCTGGAAGATGTTGTCCAAAATCCCGTTGTCGATTTCCCAATCGTGACAGACAGACTTTAGTCTGCTTAGAGTATCCGCTTTGGTGTTCTGGTCCCCTGGAAGATGTTCCGCTGTAATGGATACTTCGTGTCGTAGAGCCCATTCCCATATCCACTGGGCTTCCCGAGACAGGGAGAGAGATCTTGTGCCTCCCTGTTTGTTCAAATAGTGCATTGCTGTTGTGTTGTCTGTTCTTACCAACACGGCTGCACCTTGAATCCTTGGCAGGAACGCTAACAATGCTAAGCGGACGGCTCTGAGCTCCAAAAGGTTGATATGCAATTGTTGTTCGTCCGCTTTCCAACGACCGCTGACCTGCAGATCCTGAAGGAATGCTCCCCATCCTTCCAAGGATGCATCTGTTGTAATGACCAATGGAGCTGGCTGAGTCAGGAAAGAAAGACCCTGTGAGATGTTTCGTTTTCGGGTCCACCATGTCGCCGCGTGGACCATGATCGGCGTCACTTTGATTATATCCTCGAAGGATCCTGTCGCTTGATGCCACTGAAGATCCAATTGCTCTTGTAACGGACGCATCCGTAGTCTGCAGCAAGGTACGAGGGGAATGCAAGATGACATCGTTCCCAGCAAAGACTTGTACCTGCGTACTGAAAGAGACTTTCTTTTTATAAACGCCTGGGATAGAGATATTATTCCGCGCTGTCTCTCCTCGGAGGGGAACGCTCTGTTTACCTCCGTATCCAGAATCGCTCCCAAGAAAGTTATATTTCTTGAAGGTTGTAGAGTCGACTTCTCCTCGTTTAGAGTGAGGCCTAAACTGGCAAATAGTTCTATGCAAGCCTCTGTTGACAACTGGGCTGACGCTTTCGATGGAGCCTTGACTAGCCAGTCGTCGAGGTAAGGAAACACTTGGTGTTTCTGTCTCCTTAGTACCGCTGCCACTGGAGCCAGACATTTTGTAAAAATCCTCGGGGCCGATTTCAGACCAAAAGGAAGCACCCTGAATTGGTAATGATCTTCGGCCACCACGAACCGAAGGTACTGCCTGTGTGAAGGATGGATTGGAATATGGAAATATGCATCCCGTAAATCCAGTTTGGTCATATAATCCTCTGGGTTTAACAGCAGCAGAATATCCTGGAGGGAAATCATTCTGAAGGTCTGATCCTTGAGGTAAGTATTTAGGGATCTGAGATCCAAAATGGGGCGCCATTGAAGAATGTTTTTCTTGATCAGAAAAAACCGGGAATAAAATCCCCTTCCTTTCTGGGAATTCGGTACCGGTTCTATTGCTCCCTTTCGGAGCATTGTCCGAATTTCTTGACGCATCTGATGCAAATACTTGACCTCTTGAAATCTTGGAGGTGAACAAGGGGGGCTTTCCAGAAATTCTAGAGTATGACCGAATTGAATTATCTGGAGGACCCATTGGTCCGTCGTTATCTGCTGCCAATTTTGATGATGATAGGAAATTCTTCCACCCAGGGGAATATGTGACATATGAGGAGTAAGTGTCACCAGAATGTCATTGTCTTCGGGTGGTGTCTTTCCCTTGACGACCTCCTCGACCTCTAGGAGTAGATTTTGTGAAACCTCCTCTTTGTGAATATTGTTGTTGACGATATGGTTGAGATGATGTGGAGTAGGAAGAATAACGGCCTTGTTGATAACCCCCTCTATAAGAGGGCTGGCCCCTACCACGTGAGCCACGAAAAGGAACTTTCCTATACTGCAATGTTCCCAGAGATTTCGCTGTTTCCGTATCCTTTTTTATACTCTGTAAGGCCTCATCCACATGTTTTCCGAACAGATCTTCCCCATTGAACGGAAGATCCAAGATCTTATTCTGGACTTCAGGCCTAAAAGATGTTGCTCTCAACCATCCTTGTCTGCGCAAAACCGCCGCTCCTCCCAGAGATCTGAAGGCCGTGGTCGCAATGTCCATTGCACAATCTATGACTTCAGCCGAAGTCCTTTCACCCTCCTGGAGGATTTTTCTAGCCTCTTGTCTGTCCGCTTCAGGTATGCTATCAATGTATGGTGATAGGTCGCACCACATCTGCCTATCATACCTGCCCAGGATGGCTAGTGCATTTGCTGCCTTAACCAGAAGAGCAGACATGGACGAAAACCTTTTTCCTGCATTATCCAAGCGCCTACCCTCTCTATCCGGTGGCGTGGAAATTGGAGCAGAGGGATTCCTCGACTTTTGCTGCGCCGCTTGAGTTATAACCGAGTCCGGTTTGGGGTGACCTAATAAACAAGCCGGAGCATCGGAAGGCGCTTTGTATTTTTTTGTCCAGCCTAGCCAGCACTGGAGTAACCGTTGCCGGCGTCTCCATTACTTTGAGACCTTCCTCCCATAGATGACTCACAATTGGAAGAGATCTAACAGTCTTGCGAAACGGTTCTTTAAAATCATATAAAAAGCATTCTGCTTTATCTGATGACATACTGAGCGCAAATCTCTGCGCGGCTCTTTCCATCAGATTATGGAACCCTCCAATGTCCTCCGGAGGGGAATCCACAGGTCTTGGTGACGGAGATGAAGGGGACGGAATCAAATACTCATCCCATTCCTTACTAGGATCTGTTATCTCCCCTTCCTCCTGCTCTTCATCCTCAGAAGTGTCCAGAGCCGGCTGTGGCAAAGGTGTTAGTGGCCGCGGAACCGGTATCTCCTGTCTTCGCAGTGGTGTACATGGCACAGAGTGCGCCGGAGCCACTGGCATCCTTTGGGTAGACTGAGGCAAAGTATGCCTCTTCTTGTAATCATCCAACATGAACTGCAAATCCGTCAGAAGAGAAGCTGGAACACTCACCATCTCTTCCTGTTCATGTTGTCGGGGGGGGTCCTGATAACCCCCATACTCATCCTCCCAGTCATCCTCCTGACATTTAACGTGCAACTGAGAGGGGCTACTTGCATAGCCAAACGGGCCCTCATTATCCTCTTCCTGCGAATCTTCTTCTTCCAATAAATGGGATGGAACCAGAGGCGTTACCTTACTAGGAGACGTAATATCCGGGGTAATCCTTCTTTTCCTGTCAAAACCCCGCTTTTCCGGGGTTTTTTCCCTCGTCGACGAGCCCGTCGACGAGATTGCCATTTTAACCGCCGTCGACATCGTCGTCGTCGATGCCGTCGTCGACGCTGTAGACATAGTCGTCGTTGCCGCCGTCGACGATGTAGTTGTCACCGTCGTCGACGGTGCCGTCGACGCTGTAGTTGTCGTCGTCGTCGTCATTGCCGTCGCCGTCGGCGCTCTCGTCGTCGACACTGCCGTCGACGATGCCATCGTCGACGAGAGTACAGGCTTAATAATGACTTTTACTTCACTCCTCGTCGTCGACGACGCTACCTTCTTCGTCGACGATCCCGTCGACGATGTAGATTTTCCTAATTTCTCCTCAGGTGAAGTAGACGCTGGCTTTTTAAGCGCATGTTTAATTTTAAGGGGTGATTTTGAAGGCTCAGAACTTGTTTTCTTTGGCTGTTCCACCCCTGAAGCATGACCCTTGCTCTCCTTTTCTTTAGTTTTAGGAGATTTTGAGGGACTGCGCTCTGAAGACCCAGCAGTGGTCTTTTTAAGAGCCTTCTCAGGTTTCTCCCCTGAGGTATGAGCCTGAGGAGATCTGCCTCTCTTCTGAGATCTCCTTGAAACATTTGACGCCTCCTCACTGTCACTAGACACGACGTCCTTCCTGGTTTTAAGTTTTTGGAGCCAAATTAGCAGTCTGCCTTCACGATCCCTTAAAGTCTTATTAGAAAAGGTGCGACATACCTTACACTCCTTCGCCTGGTGGTGTGGGTAAAGGCAGTATATACAGTCCTTATGAGGATCATCAGTATATAATCTCTTCTTTGAGCAGGTGGCACAGGCCCTAAACAAGCCTTTCTTTTCTTTATCAGCCATTCTCCTAGATGATGTAGAAATTTCAGTAGAAAAAATCACCTCAATCTAAAACCAACTGTAGAATTTGAGCAGAGCTCAAAGGAGACTCCCTAGCACAACGTGCGGTAGAAAATCTGAGGGCAGAAGGTTCTCTCAGGAGTGTTCTAGAGGGTGAGAGGCTCTGATTGGCTCAGGGACTGGTTTAGTCCTTTTTTACATAACGAAGGTTATGGGTTGCAAAGGAAAATGGGCCTAGGCCTTTTTTCTGTTTGCTATGATACTAAGCAAAGCTTTTTTATGTACCGGAGACTCCCGTCTCGACGACGGGGAATGATTCAGGCATGTGAATCTATGAAAGGCTCCAATACTGGAGTAAGTGGGCTTTACTATAAATCTCTCCCCCACCTTTTCCTTCTCGGGGATTTTAGTTTATCGCCCCCCACCCCGGGTCCTTGAGTAAGGTTGCGGGAAACTCTGCCAGACATAATGACCAGTCTTGTCACTGAAAAAGCTAACGTCACTTTGTTAGGGGAATTCAATATTCACATTGAGGAAATTACCAACCCCCATGTCTCAAATATTCTACAAGATCTAGATGGTATACTTCTAACACAAAGGATGAACGAACTCACTCATGTTAAAGGTTACCTTATAGACCCACTCTTTAGCAATGAGCCTACTTTAAAGTGGAGTATCCGTCCAATGGCCTGCGCCGATCATGCCCTCATTTCAATCACCTTGGAGGGTCCCTCCTTAGGGGTAGACGCCAAGAAGACTCCGAGCCAAGGTCAGATCTGGTCTAAACTGAAAGAGACCTGGCTATCGGTACTTGATAACACTAGACCGGTGTTAGGAAATGACTCTGTAGCTGCAAATGGTACAGTAAATAAGTGGTTTAATAACTCCCTTGAAGATATAATCCACATTACCACTCTAAAAAAAGAAAAGGGGAGTAAAGAAAAATCTTCCCAATTGTTCAATGAGCACTTAATCTAAATAAAAAAGGTTGGATAGAAAGTGGAGACTAGAATATGATGATAATGCGAAAGCTGCCCATCGGGCTACTGAATCTCACCATAAAGAGATAAAAAAGATTAAAGCTGCATACTACGAAGACTTACTGGTCAGGGCAGCCATTGCTTCGAGGGAGCTGTTCCGGATTGTAAAATTCCTTAATACGCTTAAAGAACAAGTTTCTTACGTTCAGTAACAATAAATCTGTAAGAAACATAGGTTAGTTATAGATTACTTACCTTAGAATTACTTCCAGGCGTCAGACTGGATCCGGAAAGGTTTCCGTCAGCAGTACCCCTGCACGTCGGAAGGTGGAATCGGTCGACTCCACGTTAGTCGTTGGCATCATGGTCGCTGAGATGACATTGCGGTAGCTACAAAGACACCACCCTCGCGCACTGACGTCAGTTCTGTACACGACTTTCCACGCCAGAAGCGCAGAGCCATGCAAGACACTGACCACTGGTGCACAAAACTAGGGCCCTGAAAGGAAGTCCTTAACCCTAGAAGTCAGTCCGCAGAACGGGGAGGATGGGTGGGGCGGTAAGTAATCTATAACTAACCTATGTATCTTACAAATATATCGTTACCAAAGTTAAGTAACTTGTTGATCTGAAAGAAACAGTAATAGATTCCTTATCTTAGAATAGATACCCCAGCAATACCAACCCTGGAGGTGGGTCTGCGAACTAAGTTCACATCAAAGTCCTGGCAAAGAGAACGGACGAAGAATCCTTCTCTCCAGACTTGGCTGTCCAGGCAGTAGTGTTTGGTGAACATGTGCAGCGATGCCCATGTAGCTGCCTGACAGATGTAATTTAGGGGGACTCCTCGTCCCAAAGCAGTGGTAGCTGCCGTCGCCCTGGTGGAATGGGCGCGCAGTCCCACTGGAGGCTCCTTCTTTGCCAAAGAATAGCAGGCTTTGATGCACAGACCGACCCCACCTAGAGATGGTCTGTTTGTGCATGGCCCGACCTTTCTTAGCACCTACGTAACCAACAAAGAGCTGGTCGTCCACCCGGAATTGTCTGGTGCGATCCAAGTAGAAGGAAAGCGCACGTTTTGGATCAAGATGGTGGAGCCTCTCTTACTCTTTTGAAGGATGTGGAGGCGGAAAGTAGGTGGGCAAAGTGATGGTTTGGCCAATGTGGAAAGAAGTAATCACTTTGGAAGAAAGAAAGGTCTAGTTCTAAGGACGACCTTGTCCGGATGGACAGCTAGAAAGGGAGGTTTGGAAGAAAGAACCTGTAGCTCACTCACCCTGCACGCAGAGGTGATGGCCACCAGAAAGGCAGTTTTCAAAGTAAGAAGCCTAAGAAGACAGTTATGTAGTGGCTCAAAGGGAGCGCATATAAGGTAGGTAAGAACCAAGTTCAAGTCCCACTGAGGTATTACGAAGGGAACAGGAAGAAAGAGATGAGTAATGCCCTTAAGGAAGCGATTTACAACAGGGGACTTGGAAAAGAGAAGGCTGATCAGGAAGCCGAAGAACGGCTGAAATGGGTGAGAGATAGCCTTTAAGAGTGCCCAGAGCAGAGCCCTACTGGGCCAAAGAAAGGAGGAACAAGAGAACCAAAGAAAGAGGGGCAGAAAGGGGATCCACAACCTTTGCTGTGCACCATGCCACAAATTTGTTCCATCTGCAGGCGTATACCATCTTAGTGGAGGGACGCCTGGCTGCCAAGATAATATCACAGACTTCAGGAGGCAGGTCAAACAATGTCAACTGCCGCCGCTTAATCTCCATGCAAGGAGGTGGAGGCTGGACATGTTCGGTTGGAGGACCGTCCCCTGCTGCTGCGACAGAAGATCCTCCCCAAGAGGCAGTCTGATTGGAGGATCGATGGCCATGTTGAGCAGCTTGGGATACCATACTCTTTTGTGCCCAGTCCGGAGCCACAAGAATGACTTGGGCCCGGTCGCGCTTGATCTTCTGCACTCTGGGCAAAAGTGGTATAGGCGGAAAGGCGTATTGAAAACCGCAACTCCACTTGCGACAAAAAGCGTTGGCTAGCAAGTGCCGCATTGGAAATTCCGACGCACAGAACTGCTGACATTACGCGTTCTCTTCGGTGGTGAATAGATCTAACCAAGGCTCTCCCCACTGCTGAAAGAGACCTTGCACCACCACCGAGTGAAGACGCCATTGGTGATCCATCATGCACCTGCGGCTGAGTTCGTCCGCCCTGGCATTCAGGGAAACTGCCGGGTGTTGAACCACCAGAGATATGCCTTGATGTTCCAGCCATGTCCAGAGGCGGAGGGCCTCCTGACATAGGGTCCACAACCCCACCCTGCCTTGTTTGTTGCAGTACCACATGGTGGTGGTGTGGTCCGTGCACTACTCTTCCCCGGACAGAAGAAAGGAATGCCTTGAGTGCAAGACGAATCACCCGAAGCTCCAGAGGCCTCTGATCTCCGCCTCCCCATGTGGTTGCCCCATCCCAGAAGTTATGCATCGGTCGCCATTGTGAACACTGGTTGAGGAAGGGAGAGTGACCTGCCGCCGACCCAATCCTGGTTCGTTAGCCACCACTGCAATTGGTGTGTAATGCCTTCCGAGATCTGCACGCAATCGGACAGGCTCCTCTGATGTTGTGCCCACTGGAACTTCAGGTCCAACTGCAGAGCCTGCATATGCCATCTAGATTGGTCCACCAGCAGGATTCAGGAAGACATCAGGCCCAGTAGCCGGAGGTTCATCCTGACCGAAAACCAGGATAGAGGCTGAAAGATCGGAATCATAGGCCGAATATCCCAGACTCGCTGTTTGGGAGGATAGACCCGAAACTGCGTCGTGTCCAGAACCGCCCTGATGAAAAGGACCTTCTGAGAGGGAATCAGGTGCGACTTCGGCACGTTGATGGAAACCCCAGCAAATACAGGAGGTCGGCCGTAGTCTGGAGGAGGGAGATGACAGCCTGGGGCGAGCCCACCTTCAACAGCCAGTCGTCGAGATAGGGGGAAGACTGGAACCCCTGATCTGCGCAGATGAGCTGCGACCACTGCCATCATTTTTGTGAACACCCGAGGGGCGTTGGTAAGGCCAAGGGAAGCACTGTAGACTGAAAGTGCTTGTGGCCTACCGTGAACCGCAGTTAACGCCAGTGGGCCGGCAGGACGGAGATGTGAAAACAAGCGTTCCGCAAGTCCAACACTACCATCATGTCTCCAGAGTCGAGGGCAGACCGGCCCAGAGCCAATGTCAACATTTTGAACTTCTCCTTCCGGAGGAAGCAGTTGATGTTCCAGAGAGCCAAGATAGGACGCAGTCCTTTGATCTTCTTGGGCACAAGAAAGTAATGGGAATAGCAACCACGACCTACTTCTGGGACAGGAACTCACGCAATGGCCCCCTTGGCCAAGAGTGCCAAAACTTCCCGTTGGAGAAGGGCCAGATGATCCTTCGACATGCGATGGTACTGAGGCGGCATGGCGGGAGGAGTAGTCTCGAAGGGGAGGGGGTAGCCGTTTCGGACTATTTGCATAACCCACTTGTCCGACCGGATGGTGCGCCAGTGGGGGAGGTGATGGCGAATCCTGCCGCCCACTGGCGTTTGGTGGCCCTGAAAGGTCTGACTAGGAAGGTTTGGAGGCTGCTGCAGAGGGGGCTGTGGTGGACTGGCTTGCCCGCTGGCCCCCAGAAACACGGCGGTGGTTCCCACGCCCCCGGCCGCGCTGGGGCTGAACAGCTTGCGCCGGCCTGTGGCTCTGGGCGGGACATGGAGTGGCACCCCTTCCATAGCCACTCAAGGCAGACTGCGCAGGGCGGGTGGTGGAGAGGCCCATGTACCTGGTCGTAGCCCGATAGTCCTTAAAGCGCTCCAGTGCGTTTTTCTGCCTTGTCGCCGAATAGGCGACGGACATCAAAGGGCATGTTCATAACAGTGGATTGGACATCCCCTGAAAAAACAGTCGACCTCAACCAGGCGTTGCGTCAAAGGGCTACCGACTTGGAAATTGTCCTGCCTAGTGAGTCGGTGGTATGCAGCCCACAGCAGATGGTAAACTTTGCTGCGTCTCTCCCTTCGGCAACTCCCTGCGAGAGTACGGCCCGGGCCTCCTCCGGGCACTGAGGCAGAACTTGCGCAACCATGTCCCACACGGAGTGGGTGCAACGGCCCAATAGACATGCGGTGTTTACCGACCGCAGTCCCAAGCTGGAGGAAGAAAACATCTTCCCAAGATGGTCCAGCTTTTTGGATTCCCTATCAGCTGGAGAAGTAGGGAATGCGCCCTTGGAGGTGGAGGCTTGGACCACCAGGCTCCCAGGGGTGGGGTGTGGGAGAGAAAAGTGTGGTCGCCCGGGGCCGGGCGGTCGCATCGGGCAATCATCCTATCCACAGGAGCCACTGTGTTGGGCCTGGACCAGGTGCCCAAAAGGATGTCTCTAAGGGCTTGGTTAAACCGCAGCAGGGGCTCCGAAGAGCTTGCTGCCGGTTGAAGCACCTCTGTCAGGAGGTTAGTCCTGACCGCTACCGTAGGTAGCTCGAGGTGGAGAGCCTCGGCCGCCCTAAGCAACACCACTGCGTAGGACGCACTCTCCTCCGTAGCCACGGTAGGAGGAGACAACATGCCAAGGTCGGGTGAGATATCCAGACCACTGGCTTCACCCAGTTCCTCTCTCCAGTCCGGTTCATACCCTGACTGGTCGGTTAAAGGGTCTCCAGACCCCTCCCAGCCCTCCTTACTCTCCTCTGGCTGCCAATCTGGTCTCAAAGAGCCAGGGTAGAACAGGGGTACAAATGTACCCGTCGGCGCCGGATCCGGCGTCGGTCGATGCCTGTCCAGCTCTGTGTCTACCTCGAGGAGGAGGCCGGGCCGGCGTCAGCTGGGGACTCAGCAGACACAGATTGCAGACAGTGCCGGCGGAAACGGCGCCGGGGGAGGTGCCATAAGGTCGAAAGGCTCCGATCCGGGTCCAGGCCTGGAGCCAAGGGGGCCCTACGGTGCAGAGGCCGGAACCGCCAGTGTCGAAGGCCCAGGGCCCCCAGCCAAGTCCACGGGGCCCAAAGGCATGCCTGCGGAATCGGGCTACCCAAAGATGGCATGCATCGCTTCGTAAAATTGATCTGTCAAAAAGTGACTGGGGTATCACTCTCTCCGGATCTGCGCTTGCTGGCGCGGAAAAAGAAAGAACCGACGTCAGGGCGCGAGGGCGGTGTCTATGTAGCTACAGCGACGTCATCCCGGCGACCACGATGCCAACGACGTATGCGAAGTCGACCAACGCCACCTTGCGACGCGCAGGGGTACCGCTGATAAAAAACTTTCCAGATCCAGTCGGACGCCTGGAGGTAATTCTAAGGTAAGGAATCTATAACTAAGTGTTTCTTTCAGATTAAGAACATTCTCTGCCTAGTAGCCCAGAGGGACACTGCATTGAACTTGCAGCCTCCTTCCAAAATAAAGTGCCCTCCGTTTACAGTGAACTCCATAAGGGCAGAGAAGACCCACTGAAACCAGACACTGACCCTGGCGAAAAGAAACAGTTTCCACAGCTTCCACCTAATCACTAAAGAGACATTTCTGGTCCTGTTTCGGGCTCACATCTGGACCTGGTCCACCACACCCACATATTTTCTTGAAGCGAAGCCAAGAAATCTTTCCAACCATTTTTGAATTACTAAACCTCTCCATCTCCACAAGCTTAGTTCCCTGAGAATTGAAACATGCTGTGGGTCAAGTCGCTGTTAAAAAAGCCAAACCTTCACCCTGCATTGCCAGGTAACTATAGACTTATTTCCTTGCTCCCAGCCCTAGGAAAAGTCCTAGAGAAGCGTATCTATCCGCACCTTTTCCAGCATCTAGATGAAAATATGCTCCTTGACCCCACCCAGAATGGATTCCTTCCAAAACAGTACGGAATCGGCTCTATTGTTGGTAACGGAGGAGGTAAAAAGAATTCTTGATACAGAGGGAGCAGCAGCTATCATACTCCTTGATCTGAGTGCAGCGTTCAACACAGTTGACCATGACACCTTAGAACTCGAGTTGAGGGAAATAGGTCTAAAGAAGGATGGCCTCAAAAAGGCTTCAGACCTTTTTAAAAGAAAGATCCTTCCAGATCTGGAAGCCACCAAGCTTTTCAGTGGTGCTCCCCTTACAATGTGGGGTACCGCAGGGGCCCTCACTTAGCCCCACGCTCTTTAATATCTATGTTCGACATTGGAGTGTCCATTGTATCCTACGCTGATGACACAGCTGGGTCCCTGCCTCGAAAAAGTGGCCCACTGCTTGGCAAGCTGCTCTCTGAAACTTCATTGAGAGAAAACAGAGTTTATGCTAGTGGGGAATAATGCATCTCCGCTGACAACACTAGGCTGGCTGGACAGTCTAGGGACCCCGCCAGTTCAATTGTCTCCTATAAAAAGTTTAGAAATATGGCTAGATAGTTCCTTTACAATGGATGCACAAGCAAAAAAACTGCCTAGCTCATGTTTTGCCTTGCTCAGAACCCTGCACAAAATTCTGGATTTATTAGCTTCTTTTTCCAGAAGGATTGTAGTCCAGGCACTTATTCTGTCATGCTTGGACTATGGGAACTCCTTGTATTTGGGCTCACCCAAATCAGTGTTTAAGAGACTGGTGGTGCAAAATGTCGCAACCAGAACAGTCTTCAAGATACTCAAATGCTCGTCAGCCAAAGGTGCCTTGGTGTCCTTGCACTGGCTACCAGTGGAAAAAGGAACAAAATTCAAGACACTTTGCATGGCTCACAGGGCAATTAATCACAGGGTCTCAATATGATTAGGGCTCTTTTCACTTCTTACACTCCGAATAGGATTCGAAGTTCGCATAACACTGGTCTGCTGAAGGTCCCTCGCGTTTAATAGTCCATATGGGGCATAAGGTCCTTTTTCTTTCATATCCCCTAAACTGTGGAACTCATTGCCTATCTACTTGAGAATAGAGAACAATGAACTCAAATTTAAAAAGCTCTTCAAAACTTGACTCTATTCCAAATAATTCTTCTACCACATTAGACCAGAATAATGCTTCTCGCACAGCACTGCGAAGCCTTTGGGTAGTCACACGCTCTATAAATTTGCATAACATATATGCACTCCATTAGATTTTCTACATACTAAACACTCCAAGGTTAACCCTTGACTGTTCAATCATGCTATCCTGTGAAAGTCAAAGTCCAAAGACTAACAGTTTTAAGATCGATCAGTAAATACAAAAAAATGCCATTTCACTAATGCAAAAGTGCTGAGCCAACGGTAGGGCCAGCAGCAATTTGCTACTTGGTACTCCAAAAAGTAAAAAAATGATTTTTTTTTTAAAAGCTTGGACCGCAACCATGGAGAAGGCAACAGTGGAGAGGGAGGGGAAGCATAACAGGGAGAGGGTGGAGGAAGGTGGGGAAAAGAAGCAAACAAGGCAGATTGCAATACAGAGCCCAGCAGTATTTGGGAGAGGAGGAAGCAGGCGAGAGCTTGAGATATGCAGTCTCAGAGGGATTAACCAAAACAAAAAAAAGTAGTCCCCTAAAAGTGAGCGGTGGAATGATACAAGTCAACAGAGGGAGAAACACAAGAGAAAGGGAAGCAATCCAATAGGAAGTAAGCAAATTATAGTGACTATAAGGCAACCGATAGTAAGCAGTGATTGGGCTCCAAGCCCACTTTAATGTTTTGCTCAACCACAAAAGGTGTTTTGCTACCAGACAGCACAAGCAAGACATAAAAATTAAAAGGCCTCTGAATCAGTGAAGTTGCTCGGGCACTTGGGCTACTTTTGGAACTAAATAATTTGATGATTTAGACTCTTGAACCAAATTACTAAGAAGCATTTTGGTACAGAAAACTGGCATACAATGATAATGAACAGGTCATTAAACAGATGCAACCTCTGAACATCCAAACAGTTGAAGTCAATAAACCCATTTCAGGAAGAAAAAAAAAGGTTCACAAGTGAGAAAGGGAGAGAGACAATTCGCAGATTATTCCCGTCATGGAGGCTCGATCTCATGTTGTAGCAAAAAGAATGGCATTATGGAAACTCCCTGTACCTAACTTCAAAGGCACTTGTGGCAGGAGTGACTCCAAAACATAACTAACCGTCAGATCAATTATACCGTGTCTCCAACCAGTCAATCGCAAGCTACCAGTAACTCCCACATATCTTGGGTCCAGACGGTGGAGCCTCTCTTCCTCTTTCGAGGGATGCGGAGGTGGAAAGAAGGTGGGCAATGTAACAGACTGGCCGATGTGAAAGGCAGTAACCACCTTAGGGAGAAAGGAAGGACGAGTCCTGAGAACAACCTTGTCCGGATGGACAGAGAGGAAAGGAGGTTTAGAAGAAAGAGCCTGGAGCTCACTCACTCTCTTCTGGCAGAGGTGATGGCAACCAGGAAAGCAGTCTTAAGAGTCAGAAGACAAAGAGGGCAATTATGAAGTGGCTCAAAAGGAGCGCACATCAGATAGGTTAACACCAGGTTCAATTCCCACTGAGGCATTACAAAAGGGACAGGAGGAAACATGTGAGTAATGCCTTTAAAGAATCTAGCAACAACAGGGGACTTGAAAAGAGAAGGCTGATCAGGAAGCCGTAAGAAGGCAGAAACAGCTGAAAGATATCCCTTGAGGGTGCCCAGAGCAGAGCCCTGCTGGGCCAGGGAAAGAAGAAACAGGAAAACTTCAGAAAGAGGGGCGGAAAGGGGATCCACAGCTTTTGCTGTGCACCATGCCACAAATTTGTTCCACCTGCAGCATATACCGTTTTAGTGGAGGGACGCCTGGCTGCCAGAATGACATCACAGACTTTAGGAGGGAAGTCAAATGGCATCAACTGTTGCCGCTCAATCTCCACCCATGGAGGTGGAGGCTGGACAGGTTCGGTGGAGGACTGTCCCCTGCTGCAGCAACAGAAGGTCCTCCTGAAGAGGCAGTCGAATCGGGGGATCGATTGACAGACTGAGTAGCTCGGGATACCAGTATCTTCGTGCCCAATCCGGAGCCACAAGGATGACTTGGGCCCGGTCGCGCCTGATCTTCAGCACTCTGGGCAGAAGTGGTATAGGCAGAAAGGCATACAACAGACCGCAACTCCACTCGCGACGAAAAGCGTCGCCGAGCGAGTGCCGCCTTGGAAATTCCAAAGCGCAGAACTGAGGACATTGCACATTCTCTTCGGTGGCGAATAGATCTAACCAAGGCTCTCCCCACTGCCAAAAGAGGCCTTGCGCCATGTCAGAGTTCAGACGCCATTCGTGATCCATCATGCACCGGCGAATGAGTTTGTCCACCCTGGCGTTCAGAGAACCCGCCAGGTGTTGAACCACCAGGGTGATGCCCTGATGTTCCAGCCATGTCCAGAGGCACAGAGCCTCCTGACAAAGGGTCCACGACCCCACCCCGCCCTGTTTGTTGCAATACCACATGGCGGTGATGTTGTCCGTGAACATCTCCCACTACAGAGGGAAGGAATGCCTTCAGTGCAAGCCGGATCGCCCGCAGCTCCAATAGGTTGATATGGAGCCGGGACTCCGCCGGAGACCAGAGGCCTCTGATCTCCACCTCTCCCATGTGGCCCCCCCCATCCCAGGAGGGACGCATCCGTCACCACTACATGCTCCAGTTGGGGTAGGGAGAGGGATCTGCCACTGACCCAATCGCGGTCCGTGAGCCACCACTGCAACTGCCTTGCAGTGCCCTCCGAGATCAGGACGTGGTCGGACAGGAGCCGACAGGAACTTCAGGTCCCACTGTAGAGCCCGTATCCGCCACCTGGCGTGATGTACCAGCAGGATGTAGGAGGCCATTAGACCCAGCAGCCACAGCACCAACCTGACCGAAACTTGGGATAAAGGCTGAAAGATCAAAATCAGAGCCTGAATATCTCGAACCCGCTGTTCTGGAGGATAGACCCGAAACAGCACTGAGTCCAGAACCGCTCTAATGAAAAGAAGCTTCTGGGAGGGACTCAGATGCGACTTCGGCACGTTGATGGAGAACCCCAGCAAAAGCAGGAGGTCGGCCGTAGTCTGGAGGTGGGAGACGACTGCTTGGGGCGAGCCCGCCTTTAACAACCAGTCGTCGAGATAGGGGGAAGACTGGAACCCCTAATCTGCGCAGATAAACTGCGACCACCGCCATCACTTTCGTGAACACCCGAGGGGCACTGGTGAGGCCGAAGGGGCGCACGGTAAACTGAAAGTGCTCGTGGCCTACCGTGAACCGCAGGTAACGCCGGTGGGCTGGCATGACGGGGATGTGGAAATACGAGCCCTGCAAGTCCAACGCTACCATCCAGTCTCCAGGGTCTAGGGCAGCCAGAACCTGAGCTAAGGTGAGCATCTGGAACTTGTCCTTCTGGAGGAAGGCGTTGACGCTCCTGAGGTCCAAGATAGGGCGTACGCTCCCTTTACCCTTCTTGGGAACCAGAAAGTAGTGGGAGTAACAACACCGACCTACTTCTGGGCCAGGAACGCGCTTGATGGCCCCCTTGGCCAAGAGGGCCGTAACTTCCTCCTGCAGAAGCTGCAAGTGATCCCCCGACATGCGGTGGTACTGCGGTGGCATGGCTGGAGGGGTCGCCTCGAAGGACGATTTGCAGCACCCACCTGTCCGACGTGATGGTACGCCTTTGAAGCTGGTGATGACGAACTCTGCCTCCCACTGGCGTGGAATGAGCCTGAAAGGTCGGACTAGGAAGGCTTTGAGGCAGATGCTGCGGGGGAAGATGTGGGCTGACCGGCTCGCTGTCCCCCTGCTCCGCCTCGGCGGAATCCGCGACCACGTTGAGGCTGGTTCTGCGGCCTGTGGCTAGACAGACGTGCAGGGGAGCCCCTTCCTTGGCCACGAAAGGGGTGAAAAGCAGATGTTTGCGGGCGCAGGGCCGAGAGGCCCAAGGACTTGGCCGTAGCCCTGGAGTCCTTAAAGCGCTCCAGCGCACTATCCGCTTTGTTGCCAAAAAGGCGACAGCCATCGAAGGGCATGTCCATGCGGGTGCTCTGCACATCCCTGGAGAAATTCGTGGATCTCAGCCAGGCGTGGCGTCAAATCGCCTCCGTCGGTGCAATCGCCCTACCTAGTGAGTCCGTGGTGTCAAGCCCACATCGAATTGAGTACCGTGCTGCATTCCGCCCCTCAGCAAGAGCCTGGGCGAGTCGTGTCCGGGCCTCCTCCGGACACTGGGGCAGCACGTCTGCCACCGTATCCCACAAGGAGTGGGTGTAGCGGTCCAAAAGGCACGCGGTATTGATGGGCCGCAACCCCAAACTGAGGGAGGAAAACAGCTTTTTCCCAAACTGTGGTGCCGGGCCACGTTCAGGTCCACAGGAGGGACTGTGGAGGGCTTGGACCAGGTGCCCATCAGAACGCCAGTGAGTGCTTCATTGAACTGCAGTAGAGGCTCCTAAGAGCTTTCTGGTGGTTGAAGCACTTCAGTGAGGAGGTTAGTCCTCACAGCCGCTGCAGGGAGCTCCAGATGAAGGGCTTCGGCAGCCCTGCGCAGGACCACAGAATAGGTTGCACCCTCCTCCGGAGCCACGGAGGGAGGAGAGATGAAGCCAGTGTCAGGGGAAGTATCGAGACCACTGGCATCCCCCAGCTCTTCTGCCCAGTCCTGATTAAACTGGCACTGCTGTGCCAGAGGGTCCTCAGACCCCTCCCAGTCGTCCCCGTCATCCGACTCCTGGTAGACAGGTTGAAAGGACAGAGTCGGGCGGTAGATGAATTGCTCATCCATCGGCGCCGGACCGGGGCTAAAACTGGGGACGACGTCGTCCGAAGATGGCGCCGGGGGCGGCACCATAGGGGTCGGTGCCGGCGGAGGGGTCGTAAGGTCAACCGGCGTCAACCGGGATCCAGGTCTGGATCCCACAGGGGCCTGCGGCGTCGGGACCGAAGTCGACGACGGGGCCCGGAGGTGCGCAGACAGGCCGCAATGGCGGAGCGAGACTCCACATGGCCACGAGGAAGTCTCGAACCTCGTCCGGAGTCTGTTAGGCCCAGGGACCGGAGGGTATGGGGCCAGATAAGAATCCTGCAGCCCCGACGGAGCCGCGCAGGTGGTGCCCCCCGAACCCTCAGCCGAGTCGCGCGACCGGCGAGGGGAGTCAGAAGAGCGATGTCGCCTCTTCGACTCTTCTTACTGTGCCTCGACTTACCTGAATGCGAGGACTTCGAACCAGACGAGCGGTGAGCCGACTGCCGGAGCTCGAGGAGCTTGTGGAACCGCTCCCGCCTAGCCTTCGAGGTCAAGGCCCGGCAGTTGGAGCACAACTGGGCATCATGGTCGGCCCCAAGGCAGTAGAGACACCGACGGTGGTGATCCGTAATCGACATCAGTCGGTTACAAGCGTCGCACGGCTTGAAACCGGGCATCCCTACCGGCACCAGGAGTCGAGGTCGACTCAAAAGAGGAACCAAAAAAGTCCAAAAAGTTTAGTCAAAAAGTGACTAAAGGGTATGCTCTTCCCGGATATGCGCTTACTGGCACGGAACAAAGAACTGACGTCAGCGCGCGAGGGCAGCGTCTAAGTACTCAGGCGACGTCATCCCGGTGATCACGACGCCGCCGACGGGCACGGAGCCGCAGATGACGCCTAGTGACGCGTAAGTGTATTGCGGACGAAAAATCTTTCCGGATCCAACCTGACGCCTGGGGATATTCTAGGGTAAGGAATCTAACTAACATGTTTCTTTCAGATGCCAGTTACATTTCATGGCTTTCCACGCCAAAAGCGTGGCACAATGAATCGCACGGACACTGGTGTGTCCAAACTAGGGCCCTGAAAGGGATCATCCCTAACCCTAGAAATATGTCTGCAGAGCAGGGAGGATGGATAGATCGTAAGGAATTTGCAGCTTGATATAGTCCCGACAAGATAAGGCATTACCGAAGGTAAGTAACTTGTTCATCTGACAGAGACTTCTAGCTGCAGATTCCATATCTTTGAATAGATACATAAGCAATACTATCCCCGGAAGAGGGTCTTTGGACCAATTTCAGAAAAGGAAGCCCTGTAGGATCGAAAGGGTAAAGTGCTCATCTCTACGGACCAGACTGTCCACACAGCAATGCTTTGTGAACGTGTGCAGGGAAGCCCACGTTTTTGCCTGACAGATATCCAGAACTGGAACTCCACTAGCTAACGCAGTGGTCGCAGGTTTAGCTCTCGTGAAATGATCTTGCAAGCCTTCAGGAGGTTGCTTCTTGGCCAATAAGCTTGCATGCCTTCAGGAGGTTGCTTCTTGGTCATTGCATAGCAGATTTTGATGCAGAGCACGACCCAGCGAGAGATGGTGCGCCCCTGCACCGCCCGACCTTTTCTCGCACCAACATACCCCATGGAGAGTTCGTTGTCCACCCGGTACTCATGTGTGCGGTCAAGGTAGAACAACAACGCAATTTTTGGATCCAGATAGTGGAGTCGCTCCTTTTTATAAGAGGGATGTGGAGGAGCGCAGTGAAGGCAGGGTGATCGATTGGCCTACATGGAAATGGAGTGACAAGCTTTGGCAGAATGGAGGCCGTTGTGCGAAGCACCACTTTGCCAGGATCGACTGATAGGTAAGGCGGCAAAGATAAGGCCTGCTTCTCACTCACTCTACGGGCAGATGTAATTGCCACCAGGAAGGCGGTTTTGAGCTTTAGGAGCCTGACTGGATAGTGGTGTACAGGCTCAAATGGAGCACACACAAAAAATTGTCAGAACCAAATTATGGTCCCACTGAAGCATAATGAATTTTGAAGAGGAGAACCGGTAGACGAGAGCTTTCAAAAACCTATGTACAATAGGGGATTTAAACAAGGGCGGTTGGTCAGGCAGCCGTAAGAAGGCAGCCACAGCAGAAAGATATCCCTTAATGGTGCCCTGTGTAGAGCCCTGCTGGGAAAGGGAAAGAGCAAAAAGCATAACTTCAGAAAGAGGGGCAAAGCATAACTTCAGAAAGAGGGGCAAACCATACCACAAATGTTATCCCATAGCAGGAATATACTGTCTAGGTGGAGGAACACCTGGCTGCCAGAATCACAGTACAGACTTCAGGAGGAAGGTCAAAAGCGGTCAACTGGCGACGCTCAATCTCCACACAAGGCGGCGGAGAGGGGACAGGTTCGGGCAGAGAACCCTCCCCTGCTGCTGCAACAGAGGATCCTCCCAAAAGGGCAGCCTCAACGAAGGAGCAATGGCCACGCTCAGTAGCCAGGGATAACAGACTCACTGTGCCAGTCCAGAGCAACAAGGATGACTTGGGCCCGGTCGTTCCTGATCTTCTTGAGAACACTGGGCAGGGGTGGTATGGGCGGAAAGGTATACAGGAGGTCCGAGCTCCACTCGAGAAGAAAAGCATCTCTGAGCGAGAGCTGCCTTGGCAACTCCAGTGTGCAAAACTGCAGACATTGCGCGTCAACAAATGAGGTGAACAGATCTAGCCAATGCTCTCCTCACTGTTGAAACTAATCTTGCACCTTCAGATGGAGACGCCATTCGCGATCTGCTAGGCATCAACAGCTGGGTTTGTCCACCATGGGGTTCAGCAAGCCTGCCAGGTGTTGGGGAACTGTCCTGCTGTTAAAGCCATGTGCAGAGAAGGAGAGCCTCTTGACAAGGGGGTACGCCCCCACCCCACCCGGTTTCTTACAGAAACACATGTCGGTAGTGATGTCTGAACACCTGCACTAGCCTTCCCTTGAAGGAGGATAGAAAGGCTTTCAATGCCAATCGGATAGCATGGAGCTTGAGCATGTTGATGTGGAGTCTGGCCACCGCCTGAGACCAGAGTCCTCTGATCTTCACCTCTCCCGGAAGGCCGCCCCATTCCAGGAGTGACGCATATGTCACTACTGTCAAATCTGGTTAGGGAGGGAGAGCGGTCTGCCTCTGACCCAATCGCGGTTGGTCAGCCACCATTGCAGATCTTTTGCAGTTCCCTCCGTGATCTGGACCAAGTCTGAGAGATTCCCTGGATACTGCGCCCACTGGAATTTCAGGTCCCACTTCGCAGCCCGCATATACCATCTGGTCTGTCACCAGCAGGATGCAGGAGGACATGAAGCCTCAAAGTTAGTCTCACAAAAACCCAGGATAGAGACAGACATTGGTATCATAGCCTGAATATCCCAAACTCGCCACTCGGAAGGATAAGCCCGAACCTGCACTGTGTCTAGAACAGCTTCGATGAAAGGGAGCGTCTAAGGGGCCAGGTGTGACTTTGGCACTTTGATAGTGAACCCCAACGATTGTAGAAGGATCACCGTAGTCTGGAGATGGGAGACGACAGCCCGGGGGTGAGCCCACATTCAGCAGCCAATCATTGAGATAGGGGGAAGACTGGCACCCTTGATCTTAGCAGATGAGCTGCAACCACAGCCATCACCTTGGTGAACACCTGAGGGGCACTAGTAAGGCCAAAGGGGAGCATGGTAAACTGAAAATGCTAATGGCTACTGTAAACCGTAGATAGCGCCGGTGGGCAGGCAGGACAGGAGTAAGAAAATAGACATCCTCCAAGTCTAACGCTACCATCCAGTCACCTGGGTCCTAGGCAACCCAGACCTGAGCTAATATGAGCATCTTGAATTTCTCCTTGAGAAAGAAGGTCAGGGCTCAAAGGTCTAGGATAGCACGAGGCCTTGTCCTTTTTGCGGATCAGAAAGTAGCAAGCACAGCCTACTACTGGCCCTGGCATCCTTGGCCTACAGAGCCAAGACTTCCTTGCAGAGCAAGAAGAAATGATCCTTCGTCAGTCAGTCGTGAGATGGTGGCATGGAGGGAGGGGTGGGCTCGAAGGGCAAGGAGTAGCCCCTTCTGACAATCTGCAAGACTCACCTGTCCGATGGAAGAGACTATCAGTGGGGTTGGTGATTGTGAATTCTGCTGCCAATTGGATGCCCATGGCAATAAAGGGGCAGACTAGGAAAGCTTGGAGGCTGCAACTGCCGGGGTGTGGGTGAGGGCAGGGTCATGTGGTGGACAGATCAGACCGCTACCTATCTGAGCCATGAGTCCGGTGGGTTCTGAACCCTGGCCCATGGAGAGGCCAGGGAGCATGCACGGCTCGGTGTATGGCAGGGTATTGGAGCAGTTGGAAGCCCCTTCCGTAGCCACAAATGGAGTGAAAGTCAGATCGAGGCTGACGTGAGGCAGCGGAGAGGTCCAAGGACTTGGCTGTAGCCCGTGAGTCCTTATTGTGCTCCAGCGCAGAGTCTGCCTTGTCTCCGAAGAGACGGGATGCCATTGAAGGTCATGTCCATAAGGGAAGTTTGAACATCGCCAGAAAAGGCAGTCATCCTCAACCAGGCATGGCGTCTCAGGGTCATGGTCGATAAAACCGCTCTGCCCAGTGAGTCGATCGTGTCCAATACACAACAAATTGTGGAGTTTGCTGCGTCTCTCCCCTCGGCAACCACCTGAGAGAGTACGGCCCATGCTGCCTACGGGACCTGTGGCAGCACTTGCCTAACGGCCCAAAAATGCATGTGGTATTCACAGACCACAATGTTAGGCTGGCAGAAGAAAACATTTTCTTCCCCAAAGAGTCCAGTCTTTTGTATACCCCGATCAGGGGAACGAGCCCTGGGAAGTCAAGTCTTGGACCACCAAGCTCTCCAGGGTAGGGTGTTGGGTGAGGGAATTTGAGACCCCTGCCACAGGGCAGTGGCGGTGGGTGATTATCTTATTCACAGGAGTCCCTTGTGTTGGGTTTGGACCATGTCTCCAACAGGACGTCAGTGAGGGCATCATTAAACTGGTGTAGGAGCTCCGGATAAGGAGACTCCCGATTGCAGCACCGCTGCCAAGATGTTGGTCTTGACTGCCACCAAGGACAACTGAAGGTCAAGGACCTCAGCCGCCCTCCTCACCACCTTTGTGTACGAGGCTCCCTCCTCCGTAGCCACACTAGGGGGAGAAAGCATACTAGTAGCTGGAGAAGTATCCAGTTGACTGGCTTTACCAAGCTCCTCAACCCAATCCATATTAGGGTCTTCTATGTATGACTGGTATTCAGAGTCCAACGCCCGCTTCCATTCCCATGGGACTAAAGCTCTGGGAAGGTTGAGATGGTACGACAGGCATCTGTCAGGATCCAGGAATGGGGCCCACAGGGACCAGAGCTGCCAGCACGGAACCAGGTGGGCCCCCTCTGACTCCCGCAGGGCCTGGCGGTGCATCAACAGGGTCAGACCGCCCAAAAATGAAACGCATACCCTCATAAAACCCAGATGAGTTCAACCACACCACCGAACCCCCACTGGACGGACCACGGCTGCATACATTTCACCTTCAAGAAACGCACCACCTCACCCGACAGCTACCACGCCGCTGCTGGAACAAAGTCACATCAGACCAGCTGACGACCACCCTCGCCCAGAACCCACTCACCGATCCAGACGCCGCCGCCCGCAACCTCAGACAGTGGATCAACGACTGCGCCAACACCCTCGCCCGCTCAAGAAACCCTCCAACAGCCGCACCAGCAAGAAAGCCACCTGGTTCACCGAAGAGCTCCAGACCTCAAAATGTGCATGCCGGAATCTGGAGAACAAATGGCTCCACGACCATACACCGGACAGCCACGCAGTGCACAAGGACGCCACCCGCAGACATCACCACCTCATCAGACTAGCCAAGAGATCTTCCTTCAAAACACGCCTAGGTAACAACGCACACGACAGCATAGGGCTCTTCAGCATCGTGAAGGCACTCTCCAACCCCAGCGCCAACGCCAACGACATCCCACCATCACAAGAACTGTGCGACTCGCTGGCCACCTTCTTTCACCGCAAGATCGCAGGCATCTACGACAGCTTCAACACCAAGTCTACCCCAACCACGGCAGACCCCACCCCCCCTGCGAACAGCACGCGCACTAACCGCCTGACCTCCTGGACCAACGCCAATGACATCGAGACACGTAAGGTCATGAACTCCATCAGGCTCACCATCAGAGACCCCTGCCCTCACCACGTATTCAACAAAGCAGACGCAGCCATCCAACCCCAACTACGGAAGGTCATCAACATCTCCTTCGAGACAGCTACATTCCCGGAAAGCTGGAAGCACGCCGACATCAGCACCCTCCTCAAGAAGCCCAAAGAGGACCCCAAGGATCTCCCGTTCCCGGCGAAGGTCATCGAGAAAATCGTCAACACGCAACTGGCCCGCCACCTCGAGGACAACATCTTATACCCATCCCAGTCCTGATTCAGACGAAATCACAGCAGCGAGACAGCCCTCATCGCCACCACAGACATCAGGCGCCAACTAGACAACAGCGAAACATCAGCCCTTATCCCCTTATCCTCCTGGACCGGTCAGCCGCCTTCGACACAGTCTGCCACCACACACTAAAGACTCGCCTCCATGAAGCCGGGATCCAAGAGAAGGCCCTCGACTGGACCACGTCCTTCCTCTCCGACAGAACCCAGAGCATCCGCCTCCCACCCTTCCGTTCCGAAGCCACCGACATCTGCGGAGTACCCCAGGGCTCATCCCTCAGCCCGACACTGTTCAACATCTACATGGCCCCCCTCGCACAAGTGGCCCGCCAACACGACCTCAACATCATCTCCTACGCCGACGACACCAAGCTCATCCTCTCCCTCACCAAGCACCCACTCACTGCCAAAACCAACCTCCACGAGGGAATGAAGGCCGTCGCAGAGTGGATGAGGAGCAGCCGCCTAAAGCTGAACTTTGACAAGACGGAGGTCCTCATCCTCGGACCCACCCCCTCCGCCTGGGACGACTCCTGGTGGCCGACCACCCTGGGATCGGCACAGACACCCACCGACCATGCACGCAACCTAGGATTCATCCTCAACTCCTCCCTTTCCATGTCAAAACAGGTAAACGCCGAGGGAGGAGCCTAGCGCGCAACCAAGATGGCCGCGTAGGTGCGAGGCTCCCGAGGACCTCCGCAACCTCCTACGTTTATCCTGTCTTCATCCTGTATCGGTTGGGGGGACTGTGTCGGTGAGCCTGAGCCGAGGTGGTACCCGTTTCCCGTTTTCAAATCGGACCTCGGGTGCCGGAGTGAGCACCGATTGAAGTTTGCGGCCTACTTCTCTCCTGACCCCGGATTCGCGTTTGGGGGCGACCCGGTGGCAAAGTGAACAACAACGGCGGGCTGGGCCTGGCGAGCTGCGTACCCCGCACTTTCACTTTCGCGCCCCCTTGCTGTCTTTGCAAGTGGGATCGCGGCGCTCTTTGTGTTGGGGTGGCCTCGCTGGGAGACCCTGCCTGCCTGCTGTGGCCCGCTCCGCCATCCTGGGGTGGCCCCCCGGAGCTCGTGGCCTTGATTGCTTGCTTTTTACTGCGTGGCTGGTGAGGGTGTGAGACCCGCGACGATGGCCACGAAACAGGATGGAGATCGGTTGAAGGCCAAGTCGACCCGGCGTGGCGCCGCACATCAGGCCAACATCATGGACCGCTACACCCTCCCGAAGGGATCTCCCGGTGGACCGCACAAGTCCTCTGAGTGCCCCCCGGATGCCCCGGATTTGCCCACAGATCTGACTCTGCAAGACGTTATGGGCGCCATTGCTGAGATGAAGGCCTCGGTGGGCCAGCGGTTTGACACTTTAGCGCATAAAATTGACGCGGTCCTTGTTGATGTCAACCTGGTGAGAGCTGATCTCTCGAAGACTAACGACCGGGTCGATTCTTTGGCCCACACCGCGTCGGGCCTCACGACTGAGGTGGCGGCCCTTCAAACGGAGGTGCACCGGCTTCGTCAGGAGAGTGCGCTCATGGATCGGCGCCTGGAGGATTCCGAGAGCCGGGCCCGGAGGAATAATATCCGCATCATCGGAGTACCTGAGGGACGGGAGGAGTCGGCGGCGGATTTTTTTGTGGAGGACCTGATCACTACCCATCTCCAGCCTCGGGGACGGAGTAAATTTTTTGCCGTGGAGAGGGCTCATAGAGTTCCCGGGGGAAGGCCGGAGCCCCTCCGCGGCCTCTTATTGCCCGTATTTTTAATTTTCGGGACAGGGATGCGATTCTGCAAGCCTCCAGACTGCAAGGGCCGATTAAGCTGGAGAACATGGAGGTGAACTTTTATCCTGACTTCACCCAAGCGGTCCAGAAGCAGAGACTGAGCTTCTTGGGCGTCAAGCGGCGGCTTCGGGACATGAACTTAAAATACGCCATGCTCTTCCCGGCCAGGCTGCGGGTGGAGGTGGATGGTCGCACTCACTTTTTTGACCGTCCTGAAACGGCCGGGGACTGGCTGGACACTTTGTCTGGGGGTCGGGATCGGGATGGCGGGGGGGGGGGGGGGGGGCTGCGGGAGGAGAAGGCCCACTGGACCGGGACTGAGGTGCTGATACTGGGACTCACTCTGGACGAAGATGCTGCCGCTTTCGGCCAAGCTTAGGGTCTCTCGTTTTTTGTACTCGTTCTCCCTCCTTTGTAGGTGGTGCGGGGTCTCGAAGGGGTACTCTTTCCTCCTCTAGGGGGTTTACCTAGTTTCAACTATATAGGGGCGACAGGCACACTGCAAGTTGGGGGGGCTGTTTGGGCTCATGCAGGGGTGCAGGGAGGGGGGAGTTTTGTTGGGGCGGTTGGGTTGGGGTGGGGTGTTGTTCATTTGTTCCACAAGGCAAAAGTATCGTCGTGCTATTCCCAAAGTGCTCTCGGGGGGAAGAGTGATTGCTTTCGTTTATGATGGGGGGTAGGGGACTGAGTCTGTTGTCCTGGAATGTTAATGGATTGGGGGACAGGATAAAACGAGGTGTGGTCCTGCAGTTCCTGAAACGAATTTCACCTGACATAGTTTTTCTGCAGGAGACGCACCTCATTTATTTATTTATTTATTTAAGCTTGTACCGCGCACAGCTACCCACAATGGGTTTCCCGGCGCCAGGGATAGACTGTAGAAGAAAAGAGAATGTCACCTTGACTTAAGGCCTCTGCCGACTATTGGTCACGCTTAGTAAAGAGCAGGGTCTTCAAAGCCTTACGGAAGCGGAGTAAGTTGGTCTCAGATTTTAATGCCAATGGGAGGGAGTTCCAGTATTTAGGACCAAGAGTGGAAAAGGAACGGCCTCCCATTTTTGCCAGCTTCCATCTTGGTACTGTGAAATTGCCAATGTCCGATGACCTTAATGAGCGCAGGGGTCTATAGGGTTTTACCAGCCCCTGAACATATACTGGGGCGCTACCCTGCTTAGCCTTGAACATATAGCAGAGTGCCTTGAATTTAACGCGTTCTGGGATGCTCAACCAATGGAGGTCACGCAAAGCGGCAGTGGCTGAGGTGCGTCTGGGGACATTCTTTAGCAGGCGCGCGGCCGCATTTTGCACCACCTGCAGCACATGTATAGTAGCTTTATCTGCGCCCAAATAGAGAATGTTGCCATAGTCCAGGCGTGATGTTACAAGTGCCTGGACTACAGTTCTGCGAGAGGAGAGGGGGAGCATCCACAAAATCTTGTGAAGCCATCGCAAGGTTGAAAAGCAGATGGCTGAGACCTTAGTAGCCTGTTGTCTCATAGTTAGCCTGTCGTCAGTAATGACGCCCAGGTTGCGAACTGCAGTAGATGGTGTAGGCGCATTTCCCAGTTCGATGGGCCAATGGCGAGGACCCCAAAGATGTTTGTTCTGTCCTAGAATGACCACCTCGGTCTTCTCCCCATTCAGCTTGAGACAATTTCTCCGCATCCAGTCGGCCACAAGAGTGAGGCCCGACTTGAGTGCGGAGATGTTGTTTACG
Source organism: Triturus cristatus (assembly GCF_964204655.1). Lineage (NCBI taxonomy): Eukaryota > Metazoa > Chordata > Amphibia > Caudata > Salamandridae > Triturus > Triturus cristatus. The sequence continues at coordinate 889,549,477 of NC_140594.1, forward strand.
TCTCTCCCTGACAAGGAGAAGACAATCTGGCAACTCCTTTCGTGCTATGAACCGACGGGGCTACCGCCTTCTGGCCCATTCGGGCTTCACGTCTGGTTCAAGGGGTGTGGGCATCATGGCCAAGACCTCGCTCCCGTTGGAAGTTGATGAGGTGCTCCATGATGACAGGGGACGTTACACGGTTCTGGTGGGTAGAATGGAGGGCAGAGTGATTATTTTTGTTTCTGTCTATGTCCCGCCAGGGTTGCAGACGACCACCTTTGCGGATCTGGGGCGCCTCCTCCTTGGCCTTCCTGAGGGGATTCTGGTGGTTGGGGGGGATTTTAACGCTGTGGTTTCCGGAACTGAGGACCGTCACCCCCCTAGGGATCTCCCCCGTGCCCAAGCGTGGTTGTCTGGCCTCTTGGATACCTTGGGGCTGGTGGATTGTTGGTGTTTGAAACATCCTACGCAGAAACAGTACACCTTTCATTCCGGGGCCCATGGCAGTCTCTCAAGGCTAGACTATGTCCTGGTGCTGGCGGCGCATGCGGGGAGGATCGGGGAGGTGCGCCATTTGGCGCGGGGTATTTCAGACCACTCCCCGCTCTTATTGCACTTCGATATTCTCCCGAGGGGAGAGGGTAGGGTGGTCCCGATTAATCCCTGGTACCTGCGTGACCCCACCATTCGCGCAGAGTTGGTTAAGTCCCTTAAGCGATATTTTGACGATAATGTGGGGTCGGTGTCATCGGCGGTCTCGCTATGGGAGGCATTTAAGACGGTGATTCGGGGGGATGCCCTGTCCCTTATTTCCCATTCCCGGAGGCGCGAGCGGGAGGAGGTGACCCGTGTTGAAACTGAAATAACTGAGTTGGAGGGCGACCTCGAATGTGGGGTGACGGATGATAAATTACATGTTCTCCGACTCAAGCAGGCGGCCTATAAGGCCCTCGTCACGGAGGCGGCCAGACTGTATGATGTGGGTGATAAGGCTGGGAAATTGATTGCGTGGCTGGATAAAAAGGAGAGAGCGAGTCAAGTTGTCCCGATTGAGAAACTGGATGGTGTGTGTGTCACTGAACTGGAAGAAATTGTCGATTGCTTTGCAGAATATTTCCGTGGGGTGTATTCCCCGGTGTCCTCCCGCTCGGAAGAGGATTCCCATGCCCTGCTTAGGGATATCGCGCTGCCTTCCCTTTCGGAGGAGGACAGAGTGTTGTTGGACGCCGCCCCAACCTCTGAGGAAATTGCCCTCGCCATACGCTCGGTCGCTTCCGGCAAGGCCATGGGTCCTAATGGTCTTCCCATCGAATTGTACAAGCTGCGACCGGATACGCTGGCGCCGCATCTCCGTGCGATGTTCCTCGCGGCCCGTTCGGCGGGTTTCCTCCCGCTAGACCAGCGTCTGGCCACTATCGTGGTTATTCACAAGGAGGGGAGGCCGCGGGACCGGGTCACGTCCTACCGGCCTATTTCGCTGCTGAATGCGGAGCCCAAAATTCTCGCCAAGGTGTTGGCTAATCGGCTGGTTGGCGTGGTGTGCGATTTGATTCACCAGGATCAGTCCAGCTTTATCCCTCATCGCAACACTGCGCTTAACCTGCGGCGCTTGCACGGGGTGCTCGCGCGTGTCCCGTTTATACGGGAACCGGCCATTTTGGCATCCCTCGACGCCACTATGGCGTTTGACACACTTGAGTGGCCATATATTTGGGCGACACTGGCGAAGTTTGGGTTTGGCCCGGGATTCATCGGTTGGGTGAAATTGTTGTACTCTGGACCGTTGGCGCAGGTGGTTGTGAACGGTAGAGTGTCGGCTCCGTTTGAGCTGGGCAGGGGCACGCGGCAGGGCTGCCCATTATCACCGCTCCTCTTCGCGCTTGCCTTGGAGCCCCTGGTGGAGTGGCTGCGGTGGCATCCTTCTATTCGTGGTCTCCGATGGACCCCCGAGTATGAGGACCGCGTATCTCTTTACGCTGATGATATTCTTCTGTACCTGGCTTCCCCACGTAAATCACTGATAGTACTGGTTGATGTATTGCACTCATTTGGCCTCAACTCCGGCCTGGTCATCAACTGGGCTAAATCGTGTGTGTATGTCCTCTCTGGGGAGGATCCTATCCTTCCGCGGGGTTGTCCTATCCAGATCGCCCCGCGGGGATTTAGGTACCTGGGTGTCTTCATTACCCTGGACGCGGAAGCCCGATATAAACAGAACTTGCTTCCCCCCCTCCAGCGCCTGAAGGAGGACGTCGCGCGTTGGAGGCGCTTGCCGCTCTCGCCGCTCGGCCGGGCGGCATTGTTTAAGATGATGTCGCTGCCACGTTTCCTGTACGCCTTACAGAACACAATGGACGTTGTCCCGGCGCGCTACTTTCGCGAGGTGGAGAGTTTGCAGCGCCGCCTGTTCTGGGAGGGTAGACCGCGTATCGCCCTGGCGAAGCGGACGCTCCCGTGGTACGACGGGGGGGTTGCCCTCCCAGACATCAAGCGATATTACTGGGCCTCCCAGTTGGCTGCGATAAATCGCGGCCTTTATGGGCCCGCTCTAAACCCGGCCTTTGAGATGGATAAAATGTTACTGCCGGGCGGCGACTATAATCGGGCGCTTTATTCTAACTCGCTCGACGCACGTCTGACGGGCCCCACGCGGGTCATGGTGCGAGTGTGGCATGTGGCTAACTTGGCGATGGGGTGGAAGGATCGTTTGACCCAGGCGACGCCACTATACGCATCTGAGCGGCTGGGCTCCCTGTGGACCTCGAAGGGCTTTGAGAAGTGGGACATGATAGGCATCAGCAGGGTGGGCGATCTCTGGACGAGGGTGGGATTCAAAACATTCGATGTGCTGCAGACGGAATTCCAGTTGCAGGACAGGGAGTACTTTCGATATATGCAGATCCGTCATGCGTTGTGCTCCGTATTCCCGGACGTTGCCTCCATCCCGGAGTACTCCCCTCTGGAGGATAGAGTGCTAGATGGGCATGTACCGGACGCCACGATTTCATTAATTTACAAAAAACTCATCAATGATCGTTCGGGACTGCTGACTGGCCTTCGTGAGGCGTGGGGGGCTGATGGATTGGAGCTGGATGACGAGGACTGGGTGTCTGCGGTGGCCTCCCCGAAAGAGGTGGCCATACCGGCTCGCCTTCGCTTCGTCCAGCTCAAGATACTCCATAGGGTCTATGTTACGGGGCCGAGTCTGATGCGTATGGGCTATGCTGTGGACGGGTTGTGTAAGCGTGGGTGTGGTTCTTTGGGGACCTTTCTCCATATATTGTGGGAATGCCCGGAGGTGGCGCGATTCTGGCGTGGTGTGCACGAGGTCTTGCAGGCAGTTACGCATGTGCCGCTGCTGCCCGAGGCGAGGAGATGTCTCCTGAATGTGTGGGAGCCAACCGACTACTCCGTGCCGCAGACGTGGTGGGTGACTCTGGGATATATGGTGGCCAAGCGTGATATTGCGCAATTGTGGGGTTCCCAGAGGTCACCGACTGTCTCGGCGTGGAAGGACAACATGGATTGGTGTATGTTTCGGGAAAAGGTGGTGTATGTTGCGAGAGGTAAGCCTGGGAAATGGGTGAAAGTGTGGGGCCCCTGGAACGCCTACCGTGGGGGAATCTGTACCCCGCCGCTACTGCCTGATCCGTCACCGGCCCCGTCTCCTTAGCCTGTTTGTCTTCCCGGTTCTGGGCAATGAGTCTACTTAGTCCCCGTCCTGACCTATTCCCCCCCTCGATATTCCTATGGATCGGTGGGGTCCCCCCCTAGGGGAGCACATGCTGTTGTTTCCGACTGTGGGTTGCCTTGTTTACTTGTTTTTTGTTGTTATTTATATAAAAATGAAACCGTCGTGTGGGGTCCGGATGGTGTGGCTGCCAACGCCTCTTTCAACTCCTGTGAATTCCCTTCTGCCGCAGCGTGCGTTCTACTGTCTGTATTATATGCTACTTCTGTTTGCTAGCGGCCGGCCTGAAGGTTGTAGGCCCATCTTTGTATATTTTTTTGGATTCTGTAATAAACGGTTTCAAAAAAAAAAAAAAAAAAAAAACACAGGTCAACGCCGTCGCTCTTTTTTGTGTGCTTCTTACCCGAGTGTCCAGAGGACTTCGAATAGGATGAAGAAGACTGCTAATGGGACGAAGAAGACTTCGAATGGGACGAAGAGGATTACAGGTTCCGTGAAAGATCCCCAGGACAGTCCCCTAGACTGGGACCGTGGAGTTGCGCGCCAAGCCGCAAGTAGCTTCAGGGGACGCTCCTCAAAGCCTTGGGGCTATGGCCTGGCACTCAGGCCACGACTTGGTGTCCTGGTCGGGCTCAAGCACCACAGACAGAGAAGTGCTAGTCAGTCATTGACATCGGTCAGTGACAGGCGCCACAAGGCTTAAAACCGGTCTCATAAGATGACATCGACACACCAGGAGGTAATACCACAAAAACAGTTGACAAAAACGTCAAAAACATTCTATCAAAAACAGAGGTGTGGCTCTTATCAGTACTGGATAGAGCGGAAAGAAAAGAAGGGATGTCAACGACGCCACGTGGAACCAATCGACGCCACGTACCGGCGCGCAGGGGTACTGCTCATGAAAAATCTTCCAGGCCTAGTCGGACGCATGAGGAAAAGTAAAGAGAAGGAATCTGAAGCTAGGAACCTCTATCAGATATCTGTTATGGTTATTCTAGCCTTGTGTTCCTCTTCCTCCTTTCGGACAATAAAAGAAAGGAGCAAAAGTATGAGCCGGGCGCGGCCAATCTTGGGTTATAATCCGACAGGACAATATTGGCTCTTGAAACACTGATGTGACAGTACCTGGATATGAAATGCAACGGCCAATGTCAGGCCACCATGTGGTAACACACAGGACATACGAGAACCATGCAAAGTGAGTGAGATGCGCTTAAAACAAAACCAAGGGCTCAAAGGAAATGCTGCCAACTAAACTTAAGTCATGCGGCCCGCTTACATTGCTGCAAAGCACATGGCTGATTTGTACGTGATCAAGGCTGCTTGCAAACAGCATCAAAATGTCAGGTTGTGGCAACACTTTGCTTGCGCAGTCCGTAGAAAAAAGCTAAATAATTTCATCCTCCTCTTGTCAGATTCATGGATGCAAATATACATGTAAAATCTTGCACACAGGAAAAACGCAGATACTGATCTGTCCGTTAAAAAGAATTTAAAAAACAGCCATCCTCCAAAAATGAACCACTCGAGGCACTAGAACCCTTAAGACCATCATCTGTCAAAAACAAATGTCTGAGGTGCATCAAGGAGTGCAATGGGCACTGAAAGACAAGCATGTGGGATGACAGGTGGTTTAACACCGTTTCTTAACCGGGGGTCATCTATATCTTCCACAGTACATCATTATTTTATCAATACAAGATGGGTGCCATATTTAGAAGCAGCGTGTCAGACAACTGGAACCAGTAAAGCTACGATGAACCATTCACTGTACCCATCCAAGATGGCCACCCACTATCTTTAATTTTATACTCATGTTTTATTGCAAGCGTGGGCCTGGTAGACTTGGCATCCTTAGTATTTTTCCCCCTGAATTTTTGCTTCCAACTCCTTCATTTTTTACTGTGTACTGGATTTTGTTTTTACTGGCTCAGATGTTTTGGACACTTTGCCACTGCTGATCAGTGTCAAAGTGCAAGTGTTCCCTATATATATTGTGATTATGATTAGTTATCCATGATTGGCATATTTGATTTACTGATAAGCCCCTAGTAAAGTGCACTGAGTGTTCCAGGGCTTGCAAATTAAATGCGACTAATGGGTTCGCAGCATTGCTTGTGCCACCCACATAGGTAGCCATGTAAATGTGTCTCAGACCTGCCACTGCAGTGTCTGAGCCTGCAGTTCTTAACTGCCATGTCGATCTAGCAAGTGCAACCATTTGCCAGGCCCTAACCTTCCCTTGTCTTTCATGTAAGGCACCCCTAAGGTAGGCCCAAGGTACCCCCATGGGCAGGGTGCAGTGTGGTGCAGGTAGGACAAGTACTGGTGTGTTTTACATGTCCTTATAGTGAAATACTGTGTAATTAGTTTTTCAATGTTGAAAGGATGCCTGTCCCACAGGCCATCATGGGAGCAGCACTGTGATATCTTACAAGTGTAACTTTCTATTGGGACAAGATAGAGAAATTGAGTTTAGGCTCTCTGAACTAAGAATTTAAAAACAAACCTTTAAGTGAAGGTGGTTTTTAAATTATGTGTTTGAAAATGCCATTTTCAGGAAGTGGGCATTTTCTTATTTAACCATTCTGTGTGCTTCTGCCTATTTGGGTATTCACTGCCTGATTTTGGAGTGACAGGAGCTGTGGATTTACATTCAATCTAGACTGTCACAAGTGGGGTTGAGGTATGCCCTTTCTTTCCTGGGTGACTCATAGCCAGGCTGAATATACTTTTGCATTTGAAGTGGTGGGAAGAGTTTTCACTAGCACCTCAATATGCTGTGTCTGCTCTGCACAATACGGTCTCCACCTCCTGTAGTGAAGCTGGGCCAGCGAGGACAGAACTGTTTTTTACTGAGCTCAGAGTCTCTGGCAACTAAGACTACAAAGAGAAAAAGGGGTATAAATATTAGACCTAAAACCACAGAACTTTATATCACTTCTGGAAACAAGAAGAACCTCTGCCAAGGAGTAGAGCTAAAGAGCAGTAAGGAGTACTGCCCCTTCGCTGTGTGTTGCTTTGCTGAGTTGGCCTGCAGTTGCTGCTGCTGCCAAGGTGAGGGCAAAGATTGGAACTTTGCTGTGAACCTGCTTCTGAAGAATCTACAAGGGCTTGTGTGTACTTGCCCCGTGTTCTGAAGTCTCAGGGACACAAAGACTTCACCACCAGCTTTCCTTTAACTCCATTGCTGAGAGTGTGGATCTGCCAGGAGGAGCCTGTTCCAGTTCTGTGCCTATTGAGGTTGTTCCTGTTGCTGATAGCTGAAAATCTTGAACAAACCAAGGAAAAAAAAAAAAGGCATCACCCTTCCAGCGCCTGTTTTTCCAAAGCAGCACCGCCAAGAGGGGGACATTTTCATGCTCTGCTGATGTGCGGACTAAGAATCGATGCCGTGATGGCAGGATTTTGGCATGTTGCTTGGCTCTGCCCGTAGATTGCGGATTTCTGGAGTCAAATCTTTCATGTGTTAAACGAAATCGCAGGGCTATCACTTCCTCTGCTGACTTTGTTGGGTTACACTGGGACACTGCAGAGGATGTCAGAAGGTTAATGGCGATGGGATTGCTCCTCGCTAAACATAGAATAGCAATGTGATGGGAACGTGGGCCTGTTTCATCAATTACAGAATGGACAAAGGATATGCTATACTGTAATATGCAATCCGAACTATATAACAAACTATTACCCCCACAAAGTCGACCCAAGAGATTCTGGGGATTGTATAAAACAATACCTTATTGGGAAAGAGTCAGGTGATCCGGAGGGGGACAATTAAGATTTAATAGACAAAGATGGCTCTGTAAGTTACCGAAATTAATGTTATAACTGAGCTGGATGGGAGAATGTATATTCTTGTGGCAAACCAAATATTATACGGAAAATGTTTTCAATCGATGTACGATGTTAAGTATTAGCATTGCTTCTACCACTTTTACCTATGTAATTTGTGTTGAGTCTTGGTTTTATTTTCGCTGATAGCATTGCGCACTGTGAGTATGTAATGTATTGTTTAAATATATTTTGTTTAAAACCGAATTGATGCAGCGCCTGCCAGCTGCTAAAAATCTGCTGCACGTAAAGTCCTGTGCACTGATCTTCGAGATCACTGCATTGACTCCAACACAGGCCCTGCTGTGCAGCAGAAAGAATCAACGTGTCGTGGGGCTGCAGCTGAAGAAAGAGACCGTGCCTGTGTGCCGTAGCATCGACCTCCAGCGCGTCCCGGATTTCCATGCATCTCACCTTTGCGGCAACATTTCCGACGCATCACCCGCGGACAAGAACCATCTTGGTATTGGAGCATCACTTCCCCCTACAGTCTGGAATCGATGCATCACTTCTCCTGCGTGCAGCAGAACTGTTGCATCGCCTACCCAAGGACTCAGGAACTGGCGCATCGCTATGTTTTCCGATGCTTCCCCTCTCTGTGGCTGTTTTGCCTTGTGGATTTTGGCGCATTTGAGGTACTTTGTGTAAAAGTCACACATCCATAGTTGTCTATGGACAAAACTGCTCGATACCTTTTAAAAGTCATAATTTTGAATTGTGTATGTTGCATTGTTGTGTTCTTGTTTTATTTAAATAAAGATACTTTATCTTTCTAAACTGGTGTGATGTCCATCTGTAGTGTTGTTACTATGTGTCTGTGAGCAAATATTTTACACATTGCCTTTGGGAGTAGCCTGTCTGCTCGTGCCAAGCTACAAAGGGGGTGAGAGCAGGGGTGATCTAAAGTGGGCAACTCCCTTATCCTGACTTGACACAAGGGTCCCTACTTGACAAGGTGCATATCTCTGCCAACTAGAGACAACCATTTCTAACAGGGTCCATCATATTATCCCGGGTTTATGTGGCTGCATTTTTTTCTTTTTCATTTTTATGAATTTATCTTTGACATGCTAGTTTACTTTGGGTGCGGTTGTTGATGGGAGTTGATGAATGCGAAAACAAGTCAGTGGATGAAGAATGGATGCAGGAGTGCAAGGATCAGTAACAGACTGAATTTTTGACTAGGTATTGATAATCTAAACTCACCAATAGCTGAAAATGCATCTTTAGTTACTAGTCATACCCACTGACAATTCTTGTTTTCACCTCTTTGATAAACAATATAAAAACCTATCAACAGGTTATGAATGTTTCCCACATTTCAGGAACAGGTGAAAAATGCTATTAACAGCATGTTTATTTACAAAGCAGTCCGTTTCCAGCCATCAATCAAGTCAGCGCTCTAAAGTCAATTACTTTATATATACATTGTATTTTGTACACAAGAGTATAAATGTAAAATAAACAATACCTTTTACTTGAATTCCTAGTTTTTTTAGAGCCTCTTCTACTGACTGGCTTTCTCTTTTACGCATAAAGCCATTGTCTATATGTACAGCTATGATCTGATCTTGATTTAGTGCCTTATTTAAGAGAGCTGTACATACTGTAGAATCGACTCCCCCGCTCAGCAGCACCTAGTAAACAAAAGGAACAGATCTCGTCAGTCTAGCGGCTCAGTATAAAGTCCTTCCCTTTAAGTAGTTCATGTTGCGCTTAATTTGTTGCTAACGATTTATGCAATGAGTGTTGGGCATAATGATACAACTCTTTGATCGTTGTTGGGCAGCTGGAAAAACAATGCCCACATTAGCAAGTATACGTATACACACAACTGGTCTGTTCTACATTGCATATAATAACTGGCGATGTAGTCAGGTCAATCATCTGATTAACAAGTCAATCAACAGTTTCTCATAAAACCCCATTTCTTTGAAAGAAGGGAAGAATTAACATTAAAAATTCAGGAACACCTAATCCAATACTTTTACTTTCTTCCATGTAGAACGAAACCTGCATTACTTGCTTCTTCCAAATATTCCAAAGCAGAGGTTCGTAAAAATCAATACTAAGAAACATTTATAAAACAAATGCTACTCAACGCCCACAACATTTCATTAACAGTTTTATGCTTACTTCAGGATTAGACCAAGTGCTACAGCTTACTGCATAGAAAAAGTAAACATATATGCAGGTTCCACAATGGAGGGCTTAAAGGACGCCAAAACAAGGAAAGCAATCACTTGTGAGCAGTAAAGAAAATTGCAAGCAAGTATATATTTAAATCATATCGGTTTAGGTGCTTGATATTCTCTCGAACAGGCAAATATGTTTGTAGCAATTAACTCATGGAAACAGATGTCCAAAGTATGTAGATTTGCCAAATGAGCTCAACCATGTCAATTCTCTCCATTCTGAAACTTAGGTGGTAGTTTGAAAGTCTGTGAAAAACAGAAAGATGCAGCCTTTGAGTTATTTCGAGAGTGCCCATTGTCCGAGATTAATAAACCCTTTTCTCATCTTTGATTTATGAAGTGTGTGTAGTATTGGGCCACTAGATAGTATGGCACAATAAATATGAGCTAAGAAGTCTTAGAAAGAAATGTTATGGACTAAGGACGTTTGCTCTAGTAAATGAGTGAGTTTTTGTTTTGCCATTAGCCCAGAAGAGTTACAAGTCAAATCAAGAAACATGCGTTGGTTATATGTATTCTAATTGGACCATAATCAATTTAACAAAAAAACGAATAATTCTCGCATAATAAAACTTCGCATTGGAATAATTTGAAGGACTGAGCAATATGGGTTTTTTATTATTTAAAAGTAAAATAACTGTATTTTGTTCTCCCCAAAAAGATTTAAAGTTTGTCTAAACTGCATGAATGGGGAAGGGTGCACTATTTCATGAAGCACCTAAACCATTGTCCGTCCCTCATTCAATTTTCCCCAGTAGGATAATGGAGCAGTGGTGGAGGCGCCCGGTGTGACAATGCTTGTTGGTTCCCCCAAATGACCACCTTCTCCACGTATTCCCTCGCTACCACTCTTTAACAGTGCCGCTCAAGTCTCCATAACCAGGCTCTCTCACCTGCATTTCTGCATGCAGCTGTTTGAAGTAGCTCACTGTTCTACATTGGGATTTTGACTTATAAACAACAAAGTAAAAAAAGAATCTGAGAAAAGCAGTTAACAAGCGCTATCTTATGAGGAGTCAAAATTCCACTAGACAAAACTCCATCTCTCTCCAGCAGGTCCATTAATCATCAGTTACCTTGACATTATTAGTGCTGCCGGAAAATTGGTGGAGGCAATGAAAGCTGCAGCAGGTACTTTAAACTCCTTAATATATTTGAAAACAATAGTGCCCTACCAAAGTCAGCCCCAGTGCCGTAGCAACAGTCACACCGCCCTAGAGCTGGCCCTATACTGAAGTGAAACATTGCACTAACAGGCAACAGAATCATCATAAAAATATGCCACAGTTTTATTTAATGCACAGTAAAACAAATCAGTGGACTTAATCCAGATTTTCCACAGTTTTAAGGAGTAGAAAATCAAAATGTTATTTATGACAGAGAGGCATATGCACGCTCTCCTTTATTGCCCTCATATACAATATCAATATATCAATAATAAACTCAGAATAGAACACTAAAAACATTCAGGAACTCTTTAAATCATGCATATAACTCAGGAACCCGCAGCCATATTCCTTCTGTTATTTGCTGTGTAGTAGCTCAAAGTTAAATCCAACTCTTAAGAAAAAATTAACTCCTCCTTTGCTGTATATCAGTACATGTCCTACATAAAACCAAGAATCCTTTCTTCAAAGACGTCTTCTTAACTTTATTTGTCCTGGAAAACACATTCAACCACTTTAGTAGGGCTGGGAAATCTTGGGAGGTATAATATTAGCTTTGGGGTCTTTAATAAAATCTTTATTTTCTACCCATTAAAACTGTGGAAAAACTGCATTATATGTCAAGGCAAGGAGACCAATATTGCATGTTCAAAGCTCATCCAAAATATTCTGTACATTATTTTCCACAGGTTTAAAGTAATAACTCTTAAACATCTAACCACTTGACCAATCTGCAGCCTTCATATTGCTAAGACTCCTGCCTCACATAAAAGCCTTACTCACTATTGCACCTCTAGCAGAATGACTCTGGAGCCTTACGCCCATACCCTTTTACATCCTTATGCATTTCTACTTGCTTCCTCTTTTGAATTTTCTTCTGGCAAACCACACCAGTACCACTGGCCGTAGGTTCAACCTCCTACACAGACCAGTACCTCTCATCCTCCACCACATCTTTATTGGTTCCTCTATTCTTAATATGTTTCTCCAATCATCTATCTTCCTATCTAACCTTTCAGCCAAATCTCCAAATATCTTTTCTACATAATCCCTGGCCTTTACATCCTGAACCTGCGTCCCCACTGGCTCTATCATGGTATATCTAAAGATCTTCAATAACTATCCTCAGTACCTCAAACCACAACCTTCCCACATGCGATGCTCAACAGCTGTTAATCTGTTAAGCAACCATAAGAACAACTGCTTTTTCCCCTTAAAGTATGGCGTGTCTATCAATATAATGCCTAAATATATCTTTCCCAACTTGTCAAAATGCCTGTCAGCATGCACGTACAGCAGGCCTCTTTTTTCAAAACTAACTTCTAGCGCTGCGCGAGCCACACAACAAGTCACAACTCGTGCCAGACTAATCTGTCCGCTTTTGCTCTACTTCAAACTGACAGACGAGCTAAACCCAACAGTTTACTTCGCGCGCAGATTTAAACCTAATTAACGCTACAACTAAAAGCAAGTTTTCCAAAATAAACAACCCTTCTATTAATTCCTCCGTTATCTGGTAAACTCAACCTCTCACCAGCAGCACCTGTATTCCTCATTATTCAACCTCTGTTGACGTTACACCGTTTTAACACCGCAACAGGCAACAAAAATTCCTGTAAGGCAAGAAAATCATGTAAATAAGATACCAACTCAAAAAACAAAATTCACACTTAAATTCACATTCAGCATCAATCCTCAACCAACTGACAATCCCCAAAAATATTCTAAATAAACATATTCCAACAAAGCCTCAAGCATCAAATACACTTCTAAATGTTAATCCTCCAATTCCTGCCGAATTATACCCAGTTTAACCATTCTCATACACACTCACAAATACAGTATTCTAAGGATGCACTCGTCTGTGTATGAGCAGCATCAAAAGAAGGAAGATAGCTGCAGGTTCCTGGGTTATATACATGTTCTAAAGAGTTCCAGAATGATTTTAGTATTCTATTCCGATACGGATTTTATTGTTGCACCTGTTGTCAAGAATTCCTGTCATACAAGGGAAACACGCCCTTATGTAAACAGGAGAGCTGTTACATAACTCAAGGGAAACACGCCCTTATGTAAACAGGAGAGCTGTTACATAACTCAAGGGAAACACGCCCTTATGTAAACAGGAGAGCTGTTACATAACTCAAGGGAAACACGCCCTTATGTAAACAGGAGAGCTGTTACATAACTCAAGGAAAACACGCCCTATAAAGGGAGGAACCGGGAGGTACAAGGCTGTCGGATATTGTGTTTACACCGACGTACCTGCTTCGTGAAGAGCAGTGTTCCGGAGTGGTGCTCCAGTAAGGCAAGAACGGAGGTAGGTCGAGTCGTTACTCCCTGGGCCGTGTCTTGCCCCATCGTCACCTGGGAAGGACCCGGAAGCTCTACCGGTCAACCATTGAGCTTCGCTTTTTGACTCGGCTGAGTCCAAGCGCAGTGGCGCTTTTGCTGGTTGGAGTCGTAACTCCCAGCCCGACCAGAGACACAGGGACTGCCAGCTGTAACGCACACCAGGAGGTGTTTGCCGCGTTACAGACTCGGAAGTCCACAGGATCGATCGAGCGGCTGCTCTCGGTTCAGTCTTCTTGCTTGTGATTGGGGTATCGGTGACGCATCACCAGGAGGTGACTCCGCGTCCCGGTGCAGTCTGAGGAAGAGGTTGAGCGGCTGCTCCCTTCAGGTAGAGACCCCGGCTGGGTGTTTCCCTGACTCCTCGATTCTCCCCAACACTCTTCGTGCCCCTCACAGCCTACCGATTGGCATTGTCGGCCATTTCATTTCTGCACTCTGTTGGCATACGCCGGGATCGGCGTATATGCAGAGGACGGTTAGGACCATCCGTGCTGTGGGCTGGTAACGTACTTAGCCTGGAGGATTCCAGTGACTATAACTTTTGTTTGTTCTTTGTATTTTATTTGCCTTCATTAAAAGAACTAACCCTTCACAAGTGGTTGCGTCCTCATTGTCGTGTCTGTTAAACGATCCTGAGACGTTCAGGGCGTTACAAAATATCCGACCTTAATAACACTAACTGTCTCCCGGTCGATAACAGACATGGCAACACTTGATGATGTGCTGGCTGCTTTAGCGGCCATGCAAGTTGAAGTGGCTGCCTCTAGGCAAGAAACAGCCGATGTAAAAGCCAGACTGGATGCTATCCAAATGGACCCGCTCACGGCCAGCACCTCCCTCACGAACCAGACCCCTGCGGTAGTAGTGGAAATGCCAGTAGCCATCCCCTTGGCAACACCAGAGAGGTACAGTGGGGATCCTAACACAGTGCAGGTATTCCTCACACAAGTGGCGCTACATTTATCGTGCAAACCAAAGGCGTTCCCCACGAGTCAGGCTCGTGTGGCTTTCCTTATATCCTATTTGGCTGGAAACGCGGCACAATGGGCCGTACCTCTGGTGAGCAGGGACGACCCCCTCTTATGTGATTGGGGTGCTTTTCGCGAGGAATTCCTGAAGGTATTCGACAGAAGGGCTGACTCGTACACGGCGGACCGTGAAATGCTTGAGTTGAGACAGGGATCCAACGACCTGGTGCAGTATCTCAACGCGTTCCGAAGGCTGGTTGCGGAAACCAAGTGGCCTGTTGCTAAACAGACGGCGCTCTTCCATCAAGGGCTGTGCGATGAGCTCAAGGACGCCGTGGCTCATATTGACCCTCAACCCAAGACATGTGAGGGCCTTATCAACCTGGTATTACGGCTGGAACATAGGCTAAGTGAAAGAAAGGGGGATCATGGGAGAAAAGGAAAATCCCTTCCATCCTATGTGACGGTGGGAAGTCCTGAAACTTCCACCGCATCCAAGGGAGAACCCATGGACATCAGCGCAATACGAGCGAGCCTCACAGCCACGGAGAAAGAGTCACGCCGTAAACAAGGATTGTGCCTATATTGTGGCAAAAAAGGCCACTACGTACGTGAATGCCCTGCCAAACCGAAGACGTCACGTTATCGGGCCAACCGGTCGGTAACAGCCGTGGTGGACATACCGGCGGAAAACTAGAGGACTCCAAGACCAGAGAAGGGGCATCTCGGAGTCACTCATCTATCCCTTCACTTTCCAACTCGGTCACTAAGGGACAACGACACCTGTTTATCACGGTGCACGTGGGAGTGCATGACCAGTGGATACCCGTTGTGGCCATGGTGGATTCAGGGGCCACTGGCATGTTTATGGACCACAACGAGGCATGCAGGCTAGGGCTAGTGCTTCTTCCCAAAGCAGTACCCGAAGACGTCTATGCGGTAGACGGAAGGCGATTGGTGACGGGGCCCATCGGACAGCACACGGGGGTCCTTCCGATGAGATATGGGAGGAACCATTTGGAACAAATCGATTTTAACATCATCCGAGCGCCCCAATATGGCGTCATATTGGGATTGCCGTGGCTACAGAAACACAACCCCTTTGTGGATTGGCCAACACATCGCATCGAAATGACGTCACCGTATTGCATCCTGCATTGTGGAATAAGAACGGAATCCCTTGACGCAGATGAGAGCGGGAGTCAGACGGTGGCTACAGCGGCAGAAAAAGATGTGGCTCTCCCCCAGGCTTATCACAGTTTTGAGGATGTATTTGATGAGGTGAAGGCGGAAGTGCTACCACCACATAGACAGTTTGACTGCCAGATCGACCTGGTGCCAGGGGCCAGCGTTCCCAGCGGCAGGCTGTATGCCCTGACGGAGCCTGAAAACGTGCATCTCCGGGGGTACCTGGATAAACTCCTCAAGCTAGGATTCATCCGCCCGTCCAAGTCTCCGGCCGCCTCGCCACTCTTCTTCATCCCGAAGGCTAATGGGGAGCTGAGAGCCTGTGTGGACTTTAGGGCATTGAATGCGATAACCATAAAAAATCGGTACCCCTTGCCTCTCATCAGTGTACTTCTGGAACAGGTCAAGAAAGCTCGTATCTACACCAAGTTGGATTTGAAAGGGGCATACCATCTGGTGCGCATGAGGGACGGAGACGAGTGGAAGACCGCCTTTAAGACCAGGTTCGGCCTTTTTGAGTACCTCGTCATGCCGTTCGGTCTGTGCAACGCCCCGGCAGCCTTTCAGTACTTTTTGAATGAGGTATTCAGAGAGGAGTTGGATATCTACGTGGTCGTATATATCGACGACATCCTCATCTATTCGTCCAGTGTGGAGGAGCACGTACACCACGTCAAAGCTGTGCTCCAAAAGCTGAGGGAAAACATGCTGTTTTGTAAACTCAGCAAGTGTGACTTCCACGTCACATCCGTGGAATTCCTCGGAGTGATGCTGAGTCCAGAGGGACAGGAGATGGCAGAACGAAAGATCAAGGCGGTGAAAGAATGGCCGGTGCCCCAAAGCGTGAAGGACGTCCAAAGTTTCATTGGCTTCGCCAACTTTTACAGGCGGTTTATAGATGGATTTTCAGGAGTGGTGGCCCCAATCACACAGCTACTGAGGAAGTCCAAGGAGTTTGTCTGGTCCCCTGAAGCGAACAAAGCCTTTGAGGCCCTGAAAAGCGCCTTTGGTAAGGCGCCGGTGTTGGCTCACCCCGATCCGGATCTCCCCTACGTGGTGGAAGCGGACGCGTCGGATGTGGCGCTGGGGGCTATCTTGTCCCAACGCAACCACGACACAGGGGTGCTTCATCCCGTTGCGTACATGTCCCGCAAACTCAACGACGCCGAACGCAACTACCATATTGCGGAGAAGGAGCTTCTCGCAATCAAGGACGCCTTCACCGAATGGAGGCATTGGTTGATGGGGGCAAGACATGTGGTATCGGTGTACACGGACCATCGGAACCTACAGTTCATGACGGCCACTAGACACCTTTCTCCCAGGCAGCTGCGGTGGATGTTCTTCTTTGCGGGGTTCAACTTCCGCATCACATATCGGCCGGGGACGGAAAACCGGAAGGCGGACGCCCTGTCCCGTCAATCTGCAGTTAAGGAACCATTGCCTGCAACCGAGCGTTCCATCATTTCCCCGAGGATGGTATTGGGGGTTATCCAACCGGATACTTTCCTGAGGGGAATAAAGAGAGGGATCAGGTCATTCGCATGGCGGAGGTGGCTCCTCAGTCACAGAGAATGGCAGCTGAAGGACGGGATACCCCTGAAGGGCAGGTGCCTATTGATACCCACGCCTAGGCTAAGGAAACAAGCATTCATCTGGTGCCATGACTCTCCATGCGCAGGTCATTTGGGCTTTGAAAAAACGGTGGCTAGCATGGGACGGCATTTCTGGTGGCCAACCATGAGAGTGGATGTCAGGAGGTGGGGACAGGAGTGTCCTACGTGTGCTACCATGAAGGCCGACCATGGCCGAACCCAAGGGCTCTTACATCCACTTCCGACCCCGGATAGACCATGGGATAGCATATCACTGGACTTCGTGGTGGGCCTACCGGTAGACCAGGGGATGACGGCAATACTGGTGGTGGTGGATTACTTGACGAAAATGGGGCACTTCATCCCCTGCAAGAGAGTCCCTACGGCCGGGGAATTGGCGTCACTACTCCTAAAGAATGTGGTACGACTGCATGGATTACCTGGGGTGATCGTGTCGGACCGGGGGTCGCAGTTTACTGCGCAATTCTGGAAGACTTGGTGCACTGCGCTGCATGTTAAGACCGCCCTGTCCACCAGCTACCACCCTCAAACGGACGGCCAAACCGAGCGCCTGAACCAAACGCTCAAACAGTATCTGCGATGTTTTGTGGACCAGGGCAGGGAAGAATGGGTCGACTTGCTATGGGTTGCAGAGATAGCCTATAACAACGCCACTCACAGCTCCACACAGTCATCTCCGTTCTATAGCAACTATGGCCAACATCCCAGGTTCTTGCCATTTCTACATCCGTTCAGAGAGGACAGGATTCCCGCCACAGCGGACAGGGTGGCACACATAAAAGACACGTTGATGCGCTCAAGGGCTGTCCTAATAGAGGCCAAGAGAAGATACAAGGCTGCGGCAGATAGGAAGAGAAGGCCCGGGCCACTGTACCGCACTGGAGACTACGTCTGGATATCCACAAGAAACATGAGGTTTCGAAAGAACAGTGTGTTCCATCCCAAGTACATGGGCCCCTATCGAATTACCAAGTGTATGGGTCCCGTGAACGTGAAGGTGTGCTTGCCCCAGTCATTGCGGATACACCCTGTCTTTCATGTATCATTGCTCAAACCAGCACCCTCCAAGCCGTCTGGGACACCTAGGCCGGTATGCGTGGAGTCGGAGGTGGAGTACGAAGTGTCGGGCATACGGGCGTCCAAATGGCGCAGGGGGAAGCTGTGGTACCTGGTTGCGTGGAAAGGCTATGGCCCGGAGGAGCATTCATGGGAACCGGCTGAAGGGGTTCATGCTCCGCGCTTGGTCTCCTTGTTCCATCGGCGTTTTCCTGCCAGCGCTGGACCCGTGGGGAGCCGCTGAGAGGGAGGATGTACTGTCAAGAATTCCTGTCATACAAGGGAAACACGCCCTTATGTAAACAGGAGAGCTGTTACATAACTCAAGGGAAACACGCCCTTATGTAAACAGGAGAGCTGTTACATAACTCAAGGGAAACACGCCCTTATGTAAACAGGAGAGCTGTTACATAACTCAAGGGAAACACGCCCTTATGTAAACAGGAGAGCTGTTACATAACTCAAGGAAAACACGCCCTATAAAGGGAGGAACCGGGAGGTACAAGGCTGTCGGATATTGTGTTTACACCGACGTACCTGCTTCGTGAAGAGCAGTGTTCCGGAGTGGTGCTCCAGTAAGGCAAGAACGGAGGTAGGTCGAGTCGTTACTCCCTGGGCCGTGTCTTGCCCCATCGTCACCTGGGAAGGACCCGGAAGCTCTACCGGTCAACCATTGAGCTTCGCTTTTTGACTCGGCTGAGTCCAAGCGCAGTGGCGCTTTTGCTGGTTGGAGTCGTAACTCCCAGCCCGACCAGAGACACAGGGACTGCCAGCTGTAACGCACACCAGGAGGTGTTTGCCGCGTTACAGACTCGGAAGTCCACAGGATCGATCGAGCGGCTGCTCTCGGTTCAGTCTTCTTGCTTGTGATTGGGGTATCGGTGACGCATCACCAGGAGGTGACTCCGCGTCCCGGTGCAGTCTGAGGAAGAGGTTGAGCGGCTGCTCCCTTCAGGTAGAGACCCCGGCTGGGTGTTTCCCTGACTCCTCGATTCTCCCCAACACTCTTCGTGCCCCTCACAGCCTACCGATTGGCATTGTCGGCCATTTCATTTCTGCACTCTGTTGGCATACGCCGGGATCGGCGTATATGCAGAGGACGGTTAGGACCATCCGTGCTGTGGGCTGGTAACGTACTTAGCCTGGAGGATTCCAGTGACTATAACTTTTGTTTGTTCTTTGTATTTTATTTGCCTTCATTAAAAGAACTAACCCTTCACAAGTGGTTGCGTCCTCATTGTCGTGTCTGTTAAACGATCCTGAGACGTTCAGGGCGTTACACCTGTGTAGGAGGGCAATAAAGGCGAGAGAGTGCATAATATTGGCCTCCGTGTCTTGACATAAAATTCAGGTTTTACCTTAGCTTTCCGTAATTTTAATTTCTTTGATAGAGTTCGATACCAGCTACTCTGCCCTTAAGGTATGCTGTCACTGTTGGCAGTTGTCAAGAACAATAGAATTCTTTCTGTCCCACTACAGACATGTAAAAAGCTGGACATGCCAGCCCTGGAATAAAGGTCTGGCAAATTTCATGCAGATTCATCAAACAGTACCAATATCATTATCAATATAACACTTTTGTGATCATGAATAAATCTCAACCCACCCCGGCACATACCTAAACATATACTAAGTGTTGGCCAAAGTTGTGCAGACCTAGTGAAAGTTGCTAAAGTCACAAGCAAAAAAAAAAGCCTCTCTCAAAAACTACTGAACAGATTTACCCCAAGCCACAAAAGTGTGCATTCCAAATATTTTTTTTTCTTATTTCATGCCAAGTTTGGTGCAATTCCAATTAGTAGTTCTCACTGTAGCAGAGAACAAAAAATACTATAGGACTTAAAACAGAGAACACTTCTTTTCTGCTCCATCCCACAACCCCACGACCAAACTTAAAACATGACATGCCAAAATCTAGCTCAATGAAGTAATTGTGTGTGAAATTTTACAGGTTCATCATATAGCTAAAAGGTTAGCAAAACAAAATAAGGCACCAAAACTAAACTTGCACCATATCCGAATTTTACTGATCCCTCTCTCCATCTATATATATTAGTGAAGTATGCTGAATTAGATCTAGCCAGCATCCGCAACTAAATCAAGGATTTTAGAAAAGATCGAGTGTGAGGATGATCAAACCTCATTGATGGACTTACAAACTATAATGATGGAGATAGACTTGCAAAATACGAAGATGAGATGAAGCTGAAAAAACAACAAATTCCAACACGATAAAAGAGACTACACAGAGGGAAGAATATTCCCTTTGGCAAAGAGTATGATGTGTATAGGAAGGAAATTAGTAACTACACTATGGAGGGTTAGTTAACCTTTCTTTCTTAAATCCTGTTTTCTACAAGGCTAGTTGGGTGACCCAAAGTATATCTCAAGAGAATGTGGGATCAACACTCAGGTGAATCAGTGTGATCAGCAAATCTCTAGAAAACGTTTGTTGGTCCTCACCCACAGGTCCCACTTGTGGGCTGCTTCATCATTGGACCCACACCCCTAGTGGGTGGGTGGGTTAAACTTATTGGTAAGCGGGGTCCTTGAACTACGGACAAGGCATTGAAAGTTATGTTATGTTACATAAGTTTGTAACGTGCACAGATACTCATGTGTGTCCCGGCGCGGTGCCTTGCGGGGTGAGAAAAAGGACTTTAAACAAAGAGGTTTGTTTTCAGATTCCTCTTAAAGGCCACTGGGTCCTGAATATTACGCAAGGCGAGAGGAAGGGCATTCCAAGCAGCCGCAGCCTTCAGAGCAAAAGAGCTCTCCCCTAGCCTCTGGTATTTGAAGCGAGGAACCTGAGCGAAACGTAGGGACATAGACTGCAGGGGTCGCAAAGAAACATAAAAGGAGAAGCGTTTCTGCAAGTTTGAAGGACCCCTGCCGTGAAGAGCACGGTGGGCCAGAACCAGCGATTTAAATTTTACTCTATCAGTCACGGGGAGCCAGTGTAGTGAGCGCAACTGATGGTGGACGCTGTTCCTGGCAGAAATGCCCAGAAGAAGTCCGACTGCCGTATTTTGGACCACCTGGAGCTTTTTCAACAGGTAGCCAGGGATACCAACGTAAAGGGCATTGGCGTGGTCCAGCCGAGACAAAATCAGTGCACAAGTAACCGTTTCCCTCGCTGCCTGGGGTAGGAGAGGAAAGAATTTTATTAGGGTTTTAAGAAGACTGAAACAATTGCCGGCCAGCTTCTTAATATGCGTCAAGAATTGCCTGTCGGATCCTAATTAGTATTTACTCAAAAGGTCCTTAAGCAAGGTTAAAAGCAGTGGGAAGTCACAAGGGTATGGCCCCAGACATCTACGGTCGACATGTTTCTGCAATGAAATGTTCAGTGAGTCAGTTGTCTTTCTTCAGGACCAGAATAGAATATATGTTGTGTGGTTATTAGGTCTCTTCCCTTGATATGGTCTGGGATGGCCTACATGTCATGGATTTGTCAACCAGAGTCGAACAGGTATGCCCAGACGTGAGTCCCTTGCTCTCCAAGCTAGACTGGCTGATGAGGGTTGAAACCCCGAAACTAGTCCCAGGATGCTTCTTTCTGGTTCCGGGACGACCTGGCCTGGCAGTTTGGGCTGGACTGCTCCCATGGGGAGCAAGTTCAAGAAAGATTTGCGTATGGCTGGGTTTAAACTGGAATGGCATGGGGAGCAAAAAATGATGGATTTAGGTCCAGGGCTGTACTGGGGTGAATATTTGACTTTGTTCAACATTCTTTCCATCATTTGTTTTGTGGGAGAGCCATCAGGTTTCCACAACAAGTACCGTCTTCTGCGTCAGGCCGACAAGCCAAGAAAAGACAGCCCCCCCACTCAGAGGAAGAGGCGGGGGAAAAGAAAAGATGGAAACATAGGCGAAGGATCAGAAGAGGAGGGTGGTGAGGCACCACAATCAACAAAAATCACTCGCTGGAACAAAAAGAACTGAGCCCCAGACTAGCATTTATGAATTTATCTAACCGCAAGTTAATGGACGATTACATTTATTTTATTAGAATTCAGGTGGTCTTTTTGACAGAATTTGAACTGGAATGTTGCTCCAACAAGATTGATATGTATGTGTTTATCAGGAAATTAAAATTGCGCAAATTACATAAAAAGTTTAAATGTAAAACTGGTGTGCAGGGAATTGATGCACCACAAAGTGATAAAGATTGGCGATGTGGAGGGTTTGTTGGCCTTAGAAGCACTGTATAGAGAGGGGGTATGTGATGATACAGATGTAGAACAAGGTCAAGTCCTGGATATCTTGGGGACATACGTGAATACCCAGAGTAGTAGTGGTGTTAAACCTAAATCCCGCCTGACCCAATCTTCCCCATGTGATAATATAGATGTCTTTCATGACATTATGATCAAAGAATTGATGGCTTTGAGAGGGAGAGTTGGCGAGGAATCTGAAAATCTAACACCAACTTAAAGGGCTGCCTTAACATTGAAATCAGACCCTACTATAGTTATAAAGCCGCCTGACAAAAGGGCGGAATGTGGTTATCTTGGATGTTGCCATCTATGAATTGCAAGTAATGCGGCAGCTTACCCAGGCTGACTGTTATGAGGTAATAACTTTTAAATCGTATAAGACCTCTGTCCACTAATATCAGCATTGTCTTATTGAGTGCGTGATCGCTGTATTTCGGACTATGACGAGTATGGTTTCTTAAGAAAGGACTACCCTACTGTATCATCTTTGTATGTGCTGCCCAAGGTATATAAGAACATTACAACCACCTCCCCTCGCCCGTCAAAGGCCAATCGTCTCCTCTAACAAGTGACTTATTGAAAATACAGCCATATACATCGATTCTTGTCTTTTCCCATTTATTGCTGCCTTACCAACCTATTGTAGGGACATTGGGTATTTTCTCACCAAGACATACAATGTGGAGTGGTCTGATTCTATCTTATGATCACCATGGACATCAGATCCTTATACACTTGTACTGACCATCAATTCGGGGTGCAAGCATGTGAGCATTTTCTTAAAACTAGATCACTATACTTCTATGAACACAACAAAATGCTCCTTAGCATGATTCAATACTGTCTGAGGGAAAAAAAAATCTATATGATGGGGTCTATTATCGCCAAAAGATGGGTACGACAATGGGCACTTGCTTAGTCCCCAGCTTTGAAAACCTTGTGATGGGCTAGTGGGAGGAGCAAGTGGCCTGGGCGAAGAACAACCAGGAACACATATAGGATTTTCTAACTTGGAACCAATTACATCAATGTTTTGTTTTTACTCTGGAATGCGCCCTCCCCCCCCCCCGAGAGAAAGCACGCACTTTCCTAGGTAAATTGAATGATAATCCTTTAAATTTGAGCTTACCACTATCATGAGCTCCAAGGGAATTGATTTTTTGGATATCAAATTATGGGTGGAAAATGGGAGAGTACACAATACCATACAACGCAAAGAAATGGCTGGAAATAGTGTGCTCCACTACAGAAGCTATCATCCTCAAAATTTGATTAACAGTATCTCCTATGTGGAAATGTTAAGACTCAAAAAAGTTTGCAGCACTGACACCGAGCTTAGAAAACAGACAACATACATGAAGCAAAGATTTCAAGAGAGGGGTTACACAGCCATGGTAGACTAAAGGAACGCCGACTCCCTCACAAGGGACCAACTGTTATATCCCCATCGAAGACAGGAACCTTAAGAAGAAATGCATATGCTTTATCACTACACTTAATGCCTCTTCACATAGGATTAAAAATCTGATGTGCAAACAATGAGCGATCTAGAAAAATGGCATGGTTATAGGCATGGCATCGTCACCTGGTCCCTCCATTATGTATAGAAGAAGGAGGACCTTGGGAGATAATTTTAAGCACAGCTACAAGAGGACCCAGAAAAATAATACCTGGTTAACCAAATCACTGCAGGATTTTTAACGCCCAGTGGCCATGAAAGGAACATTGGTCAATTTTTAAACTGTGGGTCTGATTTTTGTATTTATGTCCTACAGTGCCCCATCTCGCTTATATATGTGGGTAATACGATTTTCCCTTTAAGGAAGCGTAGAACAAGTTACTTACCTTCGTTAACGATATATCTGTAAGAGACAGATTAGTTATGGATTCCTCACCTTAGAATTACCCCCAGGCGTCAGACTGGATCCAGAGAATTGTTTCTTCAGCAGTGCCCCTGCACGTCGGTAGGTGGAGTCGGTCAACTCCGCGTTTATCGCTGGCGTTTTAGTCAACGGAACGACGTTGCGGTATCTACTTAGACGTCGCTCCTGCGGGCTGCTGTCAATTCTTTACACGACATGCCACACCAGACTGCGCAGAGCCATGCAAGACACTGACCACTGGTGCACAAAACTAGGGCCCTGAAAGGGAGTTCCTTACCCTAAAAGTCAGTTCACAGAACCGGAAGGATGGGTGCGGCGGTGAGGAATCCATAACTAATCTAGGTCTCTTACAGATATATTGTTACCAAAGGTAAGTAACTTGTTCATCTGAAAGACAGTTATGGATTCCTCACCTTAGCCCCAGCAATACCAACTCCGGAGGTGTGTCTGCGAACGAAGTTCACACCAAAAAGTCCTGGAGAACTGAACGGCCAAAGAAGCCGTCTCTCCGGACTTGGCTGTCCAGGCAGTAGTGTTTGGTTAGCGTGGGCAATGAAGCCCACGTAGCTACCTGGCAGATGCCATGAAGGGGGACTCCATGTCCCAAAGCAGTAGTGGCTGCCGTCGCCCTGGTGGAATGGGCGCACAGCCCCGTTGGAGGTTTCTTCTTTACCAAGGAATAACATATTTGATGCAAAGAACGACCCATCGAGAGATGGTTCATTTCTACACGGGCCCGGCCTTTCTTGATGCCCAGATAGCCAACAAAGAGCTGGTCATCCACTCGGAATCGTTTTGTGCGATCCAGATAGAATGAAAGCACTCGTTTTGGATCCAGACAGTAGAGCTTCTCCTACTCTTCAGAAGGAAGCGGGCGCGAAGGCGGTGGGTTAGTGATGGTCTGTCCTATGTGGAAAGAGGTAACCACTTAGGGAAGGAAAGAAGGTCTAGTGCGAAGGACAAATTTGACGGAAGAACAGCCAGGAAGGGAGGTTTTGAAGAAAGAGCCTGAAGCTCACTCACCCTGCGAGCAGAGGTGATGGCGACCAGAAAGGCAGTTTTAAGTGTCAAGTCTGAGAGGACAGTTATGTAGCGGCTCGAAAGGAGCGCACGTAAGATAGGTCAGAACCAGGTTCAAGTCCCACTGAGGCATTACGAAAGGAATTGGAGGATATAAGTGAGTAATGCCCTTAAGGAAGCGATTTACAATAGGGGACTTGAAAAGAGAAGGCTGGTCAGGAAGCCAAAGAAAGGCCGAAATGGCCAAAAGATAGCCTTTCAGAGTGCCCAGTCCAGAGCCTTGCTGGGCAAATGAAAGAATGAAGAGGAAAACCTCTGAAAGGGGAGCAGAAAGGGGATCCACAGCCTTAGCTGTGCACCATGCCACAAACTTCTTCCATTTACAGGTGTATACAGTTTTACAGGAGGGACGCCTGGCTGCCAATATAATGTTACAGACTTCGGGAGGAAGTTCAAAAGCTGTCAACTGTCGCCGCTCAATCTTCACTCAAGGAGGTGGAGGCTGTCTGGTTTCATTCCGCACCGGAACACTGCTCTCAACTTGCGGCGCTTACATGGCGTTCTCGCCAGGGCGGAGTTTCTCTCCGAGCCGGCCAGCTTTGCTTCCTTGGACGCCACGATGGCCTTTGATACGATAGAATGGCCATATCTTTGGGCCACTCTGGCGAAGTTCGGTTTCGGTGCGGGGTTTATTAGTTCGGTGAGACTTCTATATACGGATCCACTAGCTCAGGTTGTAGTCAATGGTAGGGTGTCCCAGACCTTCGCTCTCGGGAGGGGTACTAGGCAGGGGTGTCCGTTGTCCCCCCTGCTCTTTGCTCTTGCTCTCGAACCGCTTGCAGCCTGGCTCCGATGGGAACCATCGATAAAGGGCATTCAGTGGGCCCCTGACTTTGAAGACCGGGTTTCGTTGTACGCTGAAGATATTCCTTTGTACCTCACCTCCCTGCGTGAATCCCTTAACGTCCTATTTGATGTCCTCACTTCTTTCGGTAAAAACTCCGGTCTGATAATTAATTGGTCTAAATCGTGTGTGTATGTTATCTCCGGTAGCCCCCCCCCCCCCCTTACCGAATCGGTTTCCCATTCAAATTTCGCAATCCGGTTTCAAGTACTTGGGGGTCTACGTATCGTTGGACCCGGCGGTCCGCCACAAGCATAATCTCCTTCCCCCCTCTCCGGCGATTGAAGTTGGACGTGGCTCGGTGGCGTAGATTGCCGTTGTCGCCACTCGGTCGAGCGGCACTTTTTAAAATGATGTCCCTGCCCCGATTTCTCTACGCACTCCAGAACTCCTTTGATATTATTCCGGCGGCTTACTTTCGGGAGGTGGAGGGTTTACAGAGGAGACTTGTTTGGGACGGTCGCGCACGTATCGCTCTGGCAAAACTGACTCTCCCCTGGTATGTTGGGGGCATCGCGCTCACGGACATCAGGAGGTATTATTGGGCCTCCCAGTTGTCCGCCATCAACCATGCTACGCATGCACCCGGTCCGAATCCGGCTTTTGAGATGGATAAATATCAGTTGCCTGGTGGCAACTTCAACAGAGCGCTCTACTCTCGGACAGCGGGGAGGAACCTAACGGGACCCACTAAGATTGCAGTACGTGTGTGGAAGGATGCCAATGTGGCTGTGGGATGGAATGATCGCCTGACACGAGCGACCCCCTTTTTTGCATCCGACAGATTGGGATGCCTCTGGACAACGCAAGGTTTTGATAACTGGGATATGATTGGCATTAGCAGAGTGGGTGATCTCTGGGTGAAAGGGGCGGTCAAATCCTTTGCGGTGCTTCAGAGTGAGTATGAGTTGAATGAGAGGGAGTTCTTCAGATATGCACAGGTCCGCCACGCTTTGCTGTCGGTCTTCGAGGCCGGTACCACAGTCCCTGCATCTTCACCACTCGAGGACCGTATACTTGATGGTCATCTGCCCGATAGTACGATTTCCTTGATTTAAAAGAAATTAATCAACAATCGGGCAGACCTTCTCGTGCGTCTTAGGGAGGCCTGGACCGGAGACGGGTTGGAGTTGGAAGACGAAAACTGGCAGTCCGCACTGTCCTCCCCGAAAGAGGTTGCCATTCCTGCCCGTCGCCGTCTCGTCCAGCTCAAAATTCTTCACCGTGTTTATGTGACGGGTCCTCGTTTGGTTGTGATGGGTTTTTCTTCGGATGGGTTGTGTAAGCGCGGCTGTGGAATGAGCGCCAACTTCCTTCATATCCTTTGGGAGTGCCGCGAGGTTGCGGCATATTGGCACCGTGTGCATGCTGTAATGGAGTGTGTTACTGGGGTCGCTCTGTTGCCTGAGGCCCGTCGATGTTTGTTGAATGTATGGGAGCCGAATGACTACAACGTCGCCCAGGCCCGGTGGGCGGCACTGGGGAACATGATTGCAAAGCGGGATATTGTGCAGCTTTGGCGTTCCCGACGGCCTCCCACCGTGTCAGTGTGGAAGGAGAACATGGACTAGTGCATGTTCAGAGAGAAGACGGTGTATCTGGTTCGGGGCAAGCCTGGGGCGTGAGGTAGAATTTGGGGTCAGTGGAACACCTACCGAGGTAACATCTGTACGCCCCCTTTTGTAGATACTCCGGACACTTCTGTCCCCCCTGATCCTGAGGTTCCTGGAATACTGTACCTTTTGACTGATTGTTCTGACTTCCCCGCTGCCTCGCCCCCCTCCCCCCCCCCGGTCATCTTTATTGTCCTCCTGATTCTCTACCTGGTATGGTGGGATCCCCCGTCGGAGCTCGACACCATCTAGACTGTTTCTCGCCTTGAGTTTTGTTTCATTGTTTGTTCCTTCTTTTTCTTTTTAAAAAATTAAAAATATCTGTATCCTGCCTAGCTTCTGAAATGCTTAGAATATCTCCTGTAACCCTGCTTCGCCTCTGGGGATCAGTCGCTGCTTCGTGACATCCAGCAATTGATATGCATCTACTAGCGGCCGGCCCTGGTGGTTGTAGGCCCATATTTGTAACAATGCTATTTTGCACAATAAAGTTTTTCCCAAAAAAAAAAAAGGTGGAGGCTGGACAGGTGCGGGTGGAGGACCGTCCCCTGCTGCTGCGGCAGAAGATCATCCCAAAGGGGCAGTCTGACCAGAGGATCGCAGGCCATGGGCAAGAGCTTGGGATACCAGACTCTTCGTGCCCAGTCGGGGGCCACAAGAATGATTTGGGCCCGGTCGTGCTTGATCTTCTTCAGCACTCTGGGTAGAAATGGTATAAGCGGAAAGGCGTTTAGAAGACCGCAACTCCACTCGTGACGGAAAGCGTCACCATGCAAGTGCCGCCATGGAAATTCTAACGCGCAGAACTACTGACATTGCACGTTCTCTATGGTGGCAAAATCGATCTAACCAAGGCTCTCCCCACCGCTGAAAGAGACCTTGCACCACCTTCGAGTGATGACGCCACTCGTGATCCATCATGCACAGGCGGCTGAGTTCGTACGCACTGGCGTACAGAGAACCCGTCAGGTGTTGAACCACTAGGAACATGCCCTGATGTTCCAGCCACTTCCAGAGACGTAGTGCTTCCTGACATAAGGTCCACGACCCCACCCGCCCGGTTTGGTGCAGTACCACATGGCAGTGGTGTTGTCCGTGAACACCTGCACTACTCTCCCTTTGAGGAAAGAATGCCTTAAGTGCAAGATGGATCGCCCGAAGCTCCAGAAGGTTGATCTGGAGCTCGGACTCAGCCAGAGACCAGAGGCCTCGGATTTCCGCCTCTCCCATGTGGCCGCCCCACCCAAGCAGTGATGCATCTGTCACCACTGTGAACTCTGGTTGGGGAAGGGAGAGGGATCTGCAGCTGCCCCAATCCTGGTTCGTTAGCCACCACTGCAATTGGTGTGCAGTGCCCTCCGAGATCTGGACGCAATCGGAAAGATTCCCCTGATGCTGTGCCCACTGGAACTTCAGGTCCCACTGCAGAGCCCGCATATGGCACATGACATATTCCACCAGGAGGATGCAAGAGGCCCAGTAGCCTCAGGGTCATTCTGACCGAAACCCGGGACAGAGGCTGAAAGATCGGAATTATAGCCCGAATATCCCGGACTCGCTGCTCGAGAGGATAAGCCCAAAACTGCGCTATGTCCAGAACTGCTCCAATGAAAAGGAGCTTCTGAAAGGCAATCAGGTGCGACTTCGGCACGTTGATGGCGAACCCCAGCGAATGTAAGAGGTCGGCCGTAGTCTGGAGGTGTAAGACGACAGCCTGGGCTGAGCCCACCTTCAACAGCCAGTCGTCGAGATAGGGGGAAGACTGGAACCCCTGATCTTCGCAGATGAGCTGCGACCACCGCCATCACTTTTGTGAATACCCGAGAGGTGCTGGTAAGGCCGATGGGGAGCACGGTAAACTGAAAGTTCTCGTGGCCTACCATAGGTAACGCCTGTGGGCTGGCAGGACGGGGATGTGGAAATAGCCGTCCTGCAAGTCCAACGGTATCAACCAGTCTCCAAGATCAATGGCAGACAAGACCTGAGCCAATGTCAACATTTTTAACTTCTCATTCCGGAGGAAACAGTTGACGTTCCTGAGATCCAAGATAAGACGCAGGCCTTTGTCCTTCTTGGGTACCAGAAAGTAGAGGGAATAGCAGCCACGACCTACTTCTGGTGCACGAACTCGCTCTAAAGTCCTCCTTGGTTAAGAGGGCCGTAACTCCCTGATGGAGAAGGGCCGAGTGATCCTGCAACATGCGATGGAATTGAGGGGGCATGGATGGATGGGTAGTTTCAAAGGGGAGGGAGTGGCCCATTCAGACTATCTGCAAAACCCACCTATCTGATGTGAGGGTTTGCCAATGGGGGGAGGTGATGGCAGATCCTGCCGCCCACTGGCAACTCGTGGCCCTGAAAGGACAGTCTAAGAGGATTTGGAGGCTGCTGCAGGAGAGGCGCTGGTGGACTGGCTGACCGTTAGCCCCCTGACCCACGGCGCTGGGTCCCACGTCCTCGACCGCACAGGGGCTGAACAGTTTGCGCAGGTCTGTCCGTAATCAGGAAGAGGTGTGGCGCATCAGCCAGGGCGACTGACTCCAGAACCCGGGGACTCACGGTTCAATTTCAGAGGCTGGCAGCAGATCAGCCCAGCACCATGTGACTCTGGGCAATAGCTCGCTTAATCTTCCTGACGGCCCCCAGCACCTTCGGATAATTGTTTGCGCTTTACAAATACTGGACATTTACATTTAAACACGAAAGGGGCGAAAATCGGACTGCGCAGGGCTAGAGGTAGTAGCGAGGCCCAAGGATCTAGCCGTTGCTTGAGAATCCTTAAAGTACTCGAGCGCATTGTCCGCTTTATTGCCAAACAAGCAACGTCCATCAAAGGGCACGTTCAAAAGAGTCGATTGGACATCACTAGAAAAGCCAGTGGACCTCAGCCAGGCGTAGCGTCGTAGGGCTACGGACGTTGAAATCATCCTGCCTAGCAAGTCGGTGTCCAGCCCACACCGTATGGCACACTTCACTGCGTCTCTCCCTTCGGCCACTTCATGGGATAGCACGGCCCAGGCCTCCTCTGGGCACTGAGCAGCACCTGCGCGACTGTCCCACAGAGAATGGGAGTAACGGCCCAAGAGACATGAGGTGTTCACCGACCGCAGTCCTAAGCTGGAGGAGGAAAACATTTTCTTTCCAAGATGGTCCAGCTTCTTGGATTCTCTATCAGGTGGTGCGGTAGGGAATGCGCCCTTGATAGTGGAGGCTTGTACCAGCAAGCTCTCAGGGGTGGGGTATTGGGAAAGGAAAAAGGGGTCGCCCGGGACCAGGCGGTGGAGTCAGACAATCATCCTATCCACAGGAGCCCCTGTGTTGGGCTTGGACCAAGTGCCCAAAAGGATGTCCGTGAGGGCCTCAGAATGGCAGCAGGGGCTCTGAGGAGGCCGCTGCTGGGTGAAGTACCTCGGTCAGGAGGTTAGTCCTAACCGCCATCCTAGGAAGCCCGAGGTTGAAGGCCTCAGCCGCCATATGCAACATCACTGCGTATGATGCACCCTCCTCCGTAGCCACGGTGAGGTGAGAAAACATGCCAAGGTCTGGAGAAGTGTCCAGACCACTGGCCTCACCAAACACCCCTCTCCAGTCCAGTTCTTCCAACTGATCTGGCAGAGGGTCCACAGACCCTTCCCAGTCCTAGTCACCCTCCTCCGATAGGGAACATCAGGGGAGAACAGGGATACAGAAGTACCGGTCGGCGCCGGTCCCGACATCAGGCGACGTTGGTCCGGCTCCGTGTCCATGTTAAGGGGGAGGCCGAGGTCAACGTCGGTTGGGAACACAACCGGTGTTGCCAATGGATTCGGTGCCAGAGGAATTGTTACGAGGTCAACTGGCGCCGATCCGGATTCAGGCCTGGATCCCTGTGGTGCCCAAGCCGCCGGCATCGAAGGCCAAGAGCCCCCAGCCGAGGGCTTCGTAAAAACTACAAAGTTAGGCAGGGGTCGCTCCGGCTCCCGGAAAGAGGGGCTCTTAGTCGACCCAACAGGCTCCGCGGGCAGAGCCGGACGACAACCATCCACATCCCGCATAGTCGGCCAACGGACGGTGAGAACGCGAAGAGCGACGGTGCTTCCTCATCTTCTTTTTGTGCTTCGACGTACCCAAAGACCTCGAGTGGCGTGGAGCCAACTGCCCGGCCTCCAGAAGCTTTCAGGACCGCTCCCGCAAAGATTTCGGGGCAATGGCCCAGCAGTCGGAGCACAACTTTGGGTCATGGTCACGCTCCAGGCACCAGAGGCACACAGGATGGGGGTCCGTTACCGACATCAGCTTGTGGAAGGAGCCACAAGGCTTGAAGCCGGTCTGCCGGATGACATCTCTGTGCACCAGGAGTCTTAACAACTCAAAAAGTCGTCGACAAAAAGTCACAAAAATAGAGTCAAAAAGACACTAGAGGTACCGCTCTCTCCAGATCTGCGCTAGCTGGCAGGGAAAAAGAGAACGGACGTCAGCGTGCAGGGGTCTAAGTAGATACAGTGACGTCATTCCGGCGACCACGACGACAATAACGAACGTGGTGTTGACCGACGCCATATACCGACGAGCAGCGGTACTGCTGAAGAAAACATACTCCGGATCCAGTCTGACGCCTGGGGTTAATTCTAAGGTGAGGAATCCATAACTAATTGTCTCTTTCAGATTCTTAGAACTTCAGCGTGCCCTTTGGATTTTGCAAGTCCTGTGCTAGGCATTTCTCACAGCAACACAACTGTGATGTGTCCAAACTGAGGTTCTTTGCCATTGATGGAGTAGAAAAGACCATTCGGGGTGATGGGGTGAGATGACCAAGAATACTCGAGTAGAGATATATACTGCATTTACACATTAAATTCCCATTTCGGTTAAATAAGGATTAGGAATTTGAAGTACATGTGGGGTAATGTGTTTAATGCTTTACCCAGTCTTCTTTTCCCTGTCTCTCCCTTTCTTTCTCCCACCACCTCTTTTGGCACCGCATCCTGGCTATATTAGAAGATAGGGAGGCCATAAGCTGCTGGTATGAGAGTTGTCTCTTCATCTACTTTCGTATCATTGTGTAGTCTGATGGACCGGCGTCACACTCATTCTAAAATTAGGGTGATTTGTGAGATGTATGCTGAATTTCTAATGTTTCTTCCTTCTCTAGATAGATATATATACATACACACACACCTTTATATTTGTGATTGATGCTCATATGTGACATGGTATAGGCACTTGCCCGTTATTTTGACACCCTGATTGATTTGGGAGTAGCAATTGCCCACTTGGCCGTGATCCGGTACTACCCATATCCTTTAAAATAAGAAATTGAGAATATATTTATTTTATATTTGTTAAGTGATTGTTATATATCATTAACAACCTTCTGATTATGGGGTGTGCGGTTTCATTATGTGTGTATGTATATCTTTTCCTATTGATTTGTTGGATTTTATGTTGTTGACCTTAAAATTGGGCGGTCTTCGGTTTTACCTATAAGCCCTCACATGTAGAAACATAATTGGCGGCACATGGCAAGTAAGATTTTTTCTATGTTCATGAATTTCCTTGAATCATGCTATAATATTTAAAACTGGGGCTGATGCACTTTAATCATGCATGAAATTTGTGTTCGGTGTACTGAGGTAGATAAGGTGATACTGATTTACAGAGACTCATAGTATCACTTACATTTTTATGATTTTGTTTTATTTGTTTTCCATGGGTAATAGGGCGTGTTCACCTTGACAAAGGCTGTTTACATTCAAAATGCATCGGAGAGGTTAAAATGAATATGCTACTTACCAGTATGCATCTGTTCTTGGCATGTAGGGCTGCTGACATTCATATCTGTGCATAGATCGCCGCCTAGTGTTGGGTCCGGATGATTGCACATTGTTGTCCTGGAAGAGTCTTCGAAGTATCACGAGATAGGTGGCTCCTCCCCTTGACTACAGTGCACATGGGCATCCTCTCCATCCTCAGATTGTTTTTCGCCATTGTGGCAGTGATGGAGTAGATACCGTAAGTGATGACCATGCTATATAGTAATTCGGAGTGCTGCAGCCGCTACAGGCGCCGGGGAGGAAGGTGGGCGATATGAATGTCAGCAGCCCTACATGCCAAGAACAGATGCATACTGGTAAGTAGCATATTCAGTTTGAGGCATGTAGGCTGCTGAATTCATATCTGTGCATAGATTATATAGCAGTCCCTCTATTAGCGGCGGCTGCCCGTGCCAGCTGCAGCAGTCTGAAAAAGGGTCTTGAGAACAGCCTGTCCTACAGCTGCCTGCTGTTTTGAATGTACATCTACACAGTAGTGTTTTGTAAATGTATGTATAGTGGACCATGTGGCTGCTCTACATATTTCCTCTAAAGGAATATTCCCTAGGAAAGCCATGGACACCCCTAACTTTCGTGTTGAGTGGGCTCTGGGAGGAATCGTTAATGTGCGTTTAGCTTTTTCATAGCAAATTTGAATACATTTAACGATCCATCTGGCTATCCCTGCTTTGGAAATGGCGTTGCCCTTGTGTTGTGGAGAAAAAGCAACGAACAGTTGTTTTGTTTTCCTGAAATCCTGTGTTCTGTCTATATAGTACATGAGGGCCCTCTTTACATCTAGTGTATGGAGCATTCTCTCCGCAACATTTTCTGGATTTGGAAAGAAAACAGGCAGTTCAATAGTTGGATTCATGTGGAACTGTGATATCACTTTAGGCATGGAAGTGGGGTTAGTACGTAGTACAACTCTGTTTGCGTGAACCTGTATGAATAGCTCTTGAATGGTTAGTGCCTGGAGTTCACTAACTCTTCTTAACGAAGTGATTGCCACTAAGAAAGCTACTTTCCAGGTGAGGAATTGAATCTCACATGAATGTAGAGGTTCAAAAGGTGGACCCATCAATCTGGTGAGGACCACATTCAGGTTCCACACTGGTGCCGGTGGGTGAGTTGGAGGAATCACCCTTTTGAGTCCCTCTAAGAAGGCTTTGATGGCAGGCACCTTGAATAAAGAGAGGTGCTGCCTGTTCTGAAGATAGGCCGCTATTGCGGTGAGATGTATACGGATGGAGTTGTATGCCAGATTGCATCGGTATAAGTGTAACAGGTAACAGATGATGTTCTGAATGGATGCATCCAGCAGATTAGTCATTGTTTTTACAGTAAATTACAAACCTTTTCCATTTAGCCGCATAGCAAGCTCTGGTCGTGGGTCTCCTGGCCTCCTTGATATTCATACATTCTGGAGGCAGGTTCAGGTAGCCAAACTCTAAGACTTCAGGAGCCAGATCGCCAGGTTCAGCTGTTGCGGATCTGGGTGCTGAATTTCGCCATGGTTCCGTGTTAAAAGTTTGAGGGTTAGCCGCAGTCTGTGATGCGGCACCACGGACAGTTCTAGTAACGTGGTGTACCATGGCTGGCGTGCCCACATTGGAGCAACTAGGATGAGTGTCATCGAGTGTTGCCGTAGTTTGCGTGCCACTAGCGGTATTAATGGCGCTGGGGGAAAAGCGTATGCAAATCTGCCTGACCAGTTCATCCATATCGCATTGCCCTGTGACTGTGGATGCGGTAACCTGACGGCAAAGCTTTGGCATTTTGCGTTTTCCCTTGTGGCGAATAGGTCCATCTCTGGATGACCCCACTGCTGGAAGTACGGTTGGAGTACTGATGGATGTAGCTCCCATTCGTGCATTTGGTGGCTGTGTCTGCTGAGCAGGTCCGCCATTTGGTTGTTTTTGCCCGGGAGGTGTTCCGCCATGAGGAACATGTTCCTCTGAATGGCCCACTTCCACATGCTCTGAGCCAGATGAGACAACTGTGGAGAGTGTGTTCCTCCCTGCTTCTGTATGTAGAACATGGCAGTCATGTTGTTCGTCCGGATCAACACGACTTTGTTGCACAAGTGTACTTTGAATGCCTTCATTGCCAGGAAGATTGCCATCAGTTCCAGAAGGTTGATGTGCATCTTATTTTGCTGTGTTGTCCATAGTCCCTGCACTGTGTAATTGAGTACATGAGCTCCCCATCCCTGGAGAGACGCGTCCGCTGTCAGTATTATTTGTGGAACAGGCTCTTGGAACGGTCGGCCCTTGCAAAGGTTTTGTGGATTCCACCAATGCAGAGTTGTATG
Organism: Triturus cristatus; assembly: GCF_964204655.1. Lineage (NCBI taxonomy): Eukaryota > Metazoa > Chordata > Amphibia > Caudata > Salamandridae > Triturus > Triturus cristatus. Next base: position 889,585,274 of record NC_140594.1, read on the forward strand.
CCCGACCGCTCGCCAACACTAGGTCTTTTAACTGTCCTTGAGTCCGATTCCATTGACGTGCCAAGCACTCCTGAAGCGGGCGCATATGTAGTCTCGCGTGCGGGACTATGAGGATGCAGGAGGCCATCATGCCTATTAACTGCATGAACACTCGCTCTGGAAGGGAGTGTTGAGGTCTGAACTTTTGTATCAGCTGTTGCATGCTGTTGATTCTCGCTAAATTTGGCTGAGCTTTGGCAGCCAGAGTGTCTATAGTCGCGCCCAGGTACTGCCGTACGTGGGCGGGTTGGAGATGTGACTTTGGATAATTCAGTGAGAATCCCAGACTGTGAAGAAGGTGAATGGTGTGGGATATGTGGCTGGCACACTGCTGGGCTGACTTTGCCTGAACAAGCCAGTCGTCCAGGTAAGGGAAGACGTGAATGTGCTGTCTCCTTAAGTGTGCGGCCACTGTCGCTAGCACTTGGTAAAGACTCTGGGCGCTGTTGTTACTCCGAAAGGGAGTACTTTGAACTGATAATGCTGATCCTGAAGAGTGAACCTGAGATATTTTTTGTGTGATGGGTGTATGGGTATGTGGAAATACGCATCCTTTAAATCTAGTGTTGCTAGGAAGTCTCCCTGACTGAGTAACGGCAGAACCTGCTGGAGGGTGAGCATATGAAAATGCTCTGACAGAATGTATTGGTTGAGGGGGCGGAGGTCTAGTATAGGTCGTAAAGACCCGTCCTTTTTTGGGATTAAGAAGTACAGAGAGTACACCCCTGACCCCCGCTGTGCCATAGGCACGAGCTCTATGGCTCCTTTTTGCAGCATACTTAGTACTTCTTGCTGCAATAATGTCAAGTGCTCTGCGGACATTGGACGGTGTCTTGGTGGTATGTTGGGTGGATTGGATGTTAATTCCAGACAATAACCGTACTGGACAATTTCTCTGACCCACCTGTCTGTGGTGATGGATCTCCAGACTGGCAGGAACTGTTGGAGTCTCCCCCCCGACCGGTGTTATGTGGGCAGGGGGCAGCGACAAGACGTCACTGTTTGTTATTGGAGGAGGACCTGGCGTTGTTGTGTCCTCGTCCTCTGCCTTTGGTGCAGGATCCACGACATCCACCCCTATTGTTTTTATTAAAGGTACTCTGGGTACCTCCTTTACTGTACTGCTGCTGGGACCCCTGACCTCTAGCTGCTCCTCTATTCCCGGGGCGACAAAAGGAGCCACTCCGAAACTGCTGCGACTGTAGAGCCCCCATAGATTTCACAGTTTGGTTCCTTTTTAATCTTTTCCAGTGTGGTGTCAACCTCGGGGCCAAATAAAAAGTCTGAGTTGACTGGTTGATTCAAGATATTATTTTGAATCTCAGGTTTGAAGCCTGATATTCTCAGCCATGCGTGCCTCCTCAACATCACACTAGTGTTGATTGCCCTTGCTGCAGTGTCAGCTGCATCCAGTGCGCATTTGATGGACGCATTTGTAATGAGTTGTCCCTCTCTGATGAGGAGGTCCGCTCCATCTTTGTATTCATCTGGTAGGTGTTCTAGCAGTGTTTCTAGTGTATCGTAGTGTGACCTGTCGTATCGGACCAGGAGTGCCTGAGTGTTGGCAATGCGCCAGATGTTTGCCGCTTGTGCCGCTAACCTTTTGCCTGATGTTTCTAGCACTTTGGACTCCTTGTCTGGAGGAGGAGCATCACCTGTAGTCTGCGAGTTAGCTCTCTTGCAAGCATTAGAAACTACCATGGAGTCCAACGGTAATTGACCCTTAATGTACATGGGGTCTCCGGGTGCAGGTTTGTATTCCTTCTCTATTCTGGGGTTCAATACCTGTGCCCTGGTGGTTTCTTTAAAGATGTCGTTAGCATGTTTAAGAACTCCTTTCAGCATTGGTAGAGTCTTGACCGTTCTTTCGGATGTGGAGAACGTGTCCACCAAGAAATCCTCCTCCACAGAGTCAGAATGGAGTTCCACTCCGTGATTGGCAGCCGCTCTTTCAATGAGGGCGTTAAAAGCAGCAGTATCTTCAGTGGGAGATGGTTTGATATTGTAAATATGAGTGTCAGGAGCATCTTGTGGGTCACCTTGGTCAGTAGGGTCTCCCCATGCTTGATCTTGGTCTTGCTGGTCTTGCCCTCCCTCTCTTTTCTCCCCCACACCAAAGCAGTTGCAGGGATGTGTTTTAGTTTAATTAAAACCCTAAAAAAATTCTTCCGGTTTCTTCCTTTGTCTGCAAGAAAGTCTGTAGCTGTGGCCCTGATACTTTCTCGTATTGATTATTGTAATGCACTCTTGGCTGGAGTTAATAAGTCAGTCCTTCGGGTGGTACAACATGCCGCAGCCCGCCTGGTTCTTAAACTCCCCAGAAAGTCTTCAGCCTCCGCAGCTTTGAATCAACTGCACTGGCTCTCGGTCCCTAAAAGAATCCTTTTCAAGATTCTTCTTATTACGTTCAGGGCAAAGATGAGGGCCGGCCCCAAATTTCTGTCGGCACGCTTCACCCCATACACCACTACCAGAGTGCTCAGATCCTCCTCGGCTAATCTTCTTAAACTTCCCAACTTTAGATACAAACTAAAAGGCGCAAGAACCCTAGCTTTCCTGGGGGCCAGAGCTTGGAACAAACTCCCAGCTCAGATCAAACTGTGCAACACTGAACTTTCATTCAGGAAAGACCTTAAAACCTGGATTTATAGCATACCGGAGGATTGCTGTCTTGCTCTAATCCAGTTATTCTCAGTAAATTCACACCCTGTTTTCCTCTTCACCGTATGACGCTAGCGCCAAGATACTCCTCGCGGAGTGATAGTCGCGCTCTATAAGTACAATCTCAATCAATCAATCTGTTGGTCATCAGGGTCGTTATCCACAGGATAAGTGGTATCATCCCCAATAGGGCCCTCTCCTGCATCCTGTTCCGAGTGTGTAGGAGAAAAGGATGGTGGTTCCTGATGATAGGTGTGGAATGTTTCTACAAGCACTGGCGTCGAACCTGATGCCAGTTTCCGTTTTAGTGGAATCTTGTAGGAGTTCAAAGCCTTCTCTGGAACAATTCGCCGCTTGCGGAACAACAGCCTACCAGTGTCGGCGTCGATAAACTGGTCCTGCGAGTCCTCGACAACAGTTCGTTCCGTGGGCACTGTTTGTGTTTGTTCGAGACTTCTCCTAAGTTCGAACATCTTCGGTGCTTTCGGTGGCGGCAATCCAAACTTGATCTGTGCTGGCGCAGAGTGAGCTTTAGCGATTGTGTGGTTCGGGACCCGTTTTTGGTTTGAGGGTTGCCCATTCCCTGATGCGCTGTAGGGACTCCGACACCTGTTGTAATGTGAATGCAGACGATGCTTTGGAACCGATAGGCTCTTCGGAGACAGGCCTGGACGCGGTCTCCGGTTTCTTCCCAGCCTTCGGGTTCTCGATCCGAAGTTTGGGATCGACGCCTGGTTGATTCGATATTTTGGCAGTCGCCGCACTCTTCGGTGTCCACGTAGTCGGATCGACCACCGTGACCTTGGTGGTCGGTGCTCCAACCTTCGGTGCCATAGGCCGTTGCGTCTTCTCGGGACCGAGGGCCTTCGTCTGTGTCTCGGTGCCGAAGCTCTTTTTTGTCTTCTCGGTACCGAAGTCCTTCTTTCTTTGGTCGGCTGCGATGTCCTTTTTCTGTGTCGACGGATTGGAGGGCTTCGATGCCTTCGATCCGACTTGAACCAGTTGCACTTTCGGTTTCGATTTTACCGGTGCTGGTTTTGGTTTCGCTTTCACTGAATCGAATCCAGTCTTTTTTGATAGTGTTGGCTCCTTTGAAATGTTCGAAGCCGGGCCTTCAGGCGGGGCTGTAGAACGATCCGACTGATCTTGGGTAAGGCCCGCAGGCGATCCCTCGACCTGAGCCTTGTCAAGACTGTGTCCTTCGGCCTCCGTATCGACGGATTGGCCTAGCTCCTCGCCCGAGCTATCTTCCTCGCCCCCAAGGGCCTCATCGTTGTCTCCTACCTCGTCAACGACGTCTTCGTCCTCGAAGATCACCTCATCGTCATCAGATTGGGATTCATGCTCCGAAGCATGGCTCGAGTCTATCTCTTCGACGCTCTTGATATGCTCATCCTCGGTGCTGAATATGTTAACCGGGTTAGGCGCCGATTGTTTGGCCTCCAATCTAGCAGCCCGCCGATTCCGAAGCGTCTTCTTTGACCGGAACAGGGCGCAGGCCATACACCTTGACTCATCATGATCCGGTGATAAGCATTTGTTACACACCAGATGGACATCGATGTGGGGATATTTCGCATGACATAAAGGACATCTCTTGAAGGGAGTCCTCGATTCCATCCTCGAACAAAGTTCGGACCAAGACTAGGTCCGAGAAGTGTGAATAAGACCGAGAACAAGTATAATAGTCTGTCGATACCGAACGCAAACAATACCGACGACACCTAAAGGCTTTTGGCCTTAAATAAAGTTTTCCTAACTTGAGCTAAGATAAGCACATGCGAACCCAATGGAGGAAAAAAACAATCTGAGGATGGAGAGGATGCCCATGCGCACTGTAGTCCAGGGGAGGAGCCACCTATCTCGTGATACTTCGAAGACTCTTCCAGGACAACAATGTGCAATCATCCGGACCCAACACTAGGCGGCGATCTATGCACAGATATGAATTCAGCAGCCCACATGCCTCGAACTTTGTTATTTGTCACACGCATGCTGGAGTGTCCGCTTTCTTTCGCCAAGCGGCTGGAGCTTTGGGAGAATATGAGGGGAGAGAGAAAACATAGGTCAACTGTGTCACCATCTCTGCATGTGTATGGTACACCTGCAAAGATATTATGTGCTTTCAGCCTTTTCTACAGCTATTGAGGTAGTTTTGGAAAGTTATGTTAGGCTTCCTTGGCACCAAACATTTTAAGATGCTTAAGACTTCCTTTGGATTTTACCAAAGAAAATAAAACAAGAAATTGAGCATACTGCTCTGTAACCAGTTGGTGTTCTACCTCTCTTTGTAAGAAACTGAGTTTCTGCTCCAATAATTTATCATTCCGATACGAATGGACTACATGCAAATGCTGACGAGAGTAATCTAGAGTAATTCAGGACGAAAAACCTCTATACTACAAAGTTAATTGGGTAGTAATGCCCCAAGACAAAACTAGCCCTGCTGAGTGGGGTGTGACTAGCAGAATGTGAGTCAAACTCATAAATACACCACAGTGCTTAACTTGCAAAATAACTAAATAAATAAAGTTCCAGGTCCCAGCACCAAACATAAAACTACTGGTAAAACCAGCCAACTCATCTCTGAAGTTGGCAAGTGGGTCTGGCCAGTAAGAACGGAAGACGCCCACATCACGTCATCAGCCCCAACTGGCTGGCAGCGATCGATAGGGAGAGATATGTAGGATCGACGACAGGTCATGTTTGCTGATCTTCGTCTTAAGACAAATCACTTGTAAGTGCAGTACTAGTACTCTGCAATGCATTGGTCGACACGGAAGGAAGTGTTTGCGCATATTTGTGGCCCTACTAACGAAAATCATCAGCCAATGGGAGTTGAATGTGAGTAGGGCAACACAACAGAGTATGCAACTTCCACTGTGATTTTAACACCTCACATACCTCAGCCCGAGAGATGGCCTCCGCCTCTCCCCACTGCTAGAGCAGCCAACAGTGCATTAGCGATACACTTGGTGTTGTCGAGAGACAGGACCCTTGTACATGGCAGCGTATTGTGAAGGTGTTGTCCCTTTTTGTAATGTCCGTCAAAAATATGTGAAGCTTAACATAAATCCACATCTTTTAGAGCATAGAGTAAGAAAAAACATCAGAACCATCCTTTCTGGTAATTCTATACGGGTTGGTTATACCAACAAACAATTTATGACCAGGATATTAACCAAATTACACACTTACCAAAACTTTAGATGCTCCCACTTTCTCCTTGATTTCTCTGATGCAACCAATTTCTCGATTTTGAACTGTGAAGGTGCCACTGCATCCCGCAACATCAAAAAGGAAATTTTTTAACATCACTTTTCCGTTTTCAGTAAGGCCAACTTCAGGGTGAAACTGCACTCCATAAAGTTTTTTCGATTCATTAGCTATTCCTTTTGCAGCAAAAAAGAATGCAAGAGAATGGAAAACAGTCAAGTATAATTTATTTACTCTTTCATTGGGCATGGACACTTAGCTTGCAATACAGTATCAGAATACTATCACAGTTATGAGGGGGTCAGTCATTCCACCCAAGGCACAGATTATTTTTCTTCACCTTAGAATATGAAACTTCTTATGCCTCACCACATCATGTGCCTGTTCAGAACTTTAATAGGCATCAAATGTAATTTTCATTAGTTGATAGAGAAATAGGCAATTGTTACAACACAAATAAATTGTCCGAATAGTAATTTGCAAGAATTGAGAATTTTTCGATCCCATTTGTAAAGATCAGGAGTACGTAACTCTTATTGCTCTGATTTCCAAACTTGTGAATCTGCAAGCGACTGAATTCATTGATCAAGAAACTCTTAACGTAAGGGACAACAAAAATGTACTGGTATAAAGATTTGTACAATGTCCGCTATCTCAAGCCTGACTAAACTTCTTTTAATGCACGCTCATGTTAATGGATATCTCTGCTTAACACAAATCCTTGTTGGTTTTTGACCAACCAATTTTTCATTAGGTAGTCAGTATGCTAGATATGGGATACAATTTGTGATGTACATTTAGCACATAGATGTCTTGGCGTGATGTAGGTGCCTTTGGATCCCTTTTCTTTTTACAAAGTATGGTAAAAATGATTTCATGCTTTAGGGATCTTAGGTATAGCATAATAAGAACTTTCACTTTTTTACAACTTTTTTAGAACAGCAATATAGACCCTCTCTCACATAGTACTATGTACAGTTTCTTTAGTAACTGGGAGGCTCGAGAGAGGTTAATTCAAAGTAAAATAAGAATATTTTACGAGACTCCCTATCTACACACAGTTATTCAATGTATAATATAAGCCATCTCCGAAATGGAATCAAGACAGGAGAAAGAAAAGTGGCAGAAAAAGTAAGCAAATCACATATTTGTAAAATAAATATGCTTCTCTATCTGCAAATTCAAAACATCACCCTTAGTACAGTGTTCCTTCAAACTGGGAAAACATTATCACTGCCCTCAGGTGAACGTGAAGTTCAAACTCCTTTGGAAATCACTGCAATTTCATGAAGTGGTCTTCTGTCTAATTTCTGTTACCCGGGCCTCTAGCACCATAAGATCTTTCTCACGGTGTTACACCCAGGCATTCTTCACTTTAATGGACATCACCTTTAACGGGAATCCTCTCAGCAAGTCCACATAGAAGCCTTTTCAAAAGAAACACCAAATACTCAATTACTAGTGGACCGCAAATCATTGGTGCAAACGGTGCACCCACTACATACTGTTACCACAGAATGCAGGTATTAATAGGAGTGCAACTTTCCCTCAATTATGAGCGGCACCCCTCTAATTGAGACTTAAGCACAACATGTGCATGGTTTAACCCATCCTAGGGTGTACAAGCAAGAAAAGCATGCATTGCATCCTCGATTTGTGAGATCCTGGGCCAAGTTTCCACTGTAGGTGTAAACTGTGCTGAACTTGTGATACCATTATAGGCACAAACACCCATCTGTGCCAAAATGCCATTACCAGCTCAAATGAAATCGGGTTCAGCTGTTTTTGTCTAAGTGTCTCTTATTACACTGGGATGCTCATTGGGAATGTGTAGGGTTCACGAAGTGAAAATGTTTAACTATAAAGGAGGATCATTTTACTTACCCAAGAAGCATCTATTCTTGGCATGTAGAGCTGTAGATTCACATGCTTTGCATACTTCTGCCATCTAATTTTGGGTCTGTATGTTTGCAAGTTGTTTTCTTCGAAGAAGTCTTTCCTAGTAACGAGGTAAGGGACTCCTCCTTTCGGTGATAGTGCGCATAGGCATTGACTCCACTGCTAGATTGTTTTCCCGCAATAGGGTGAGAATGGAGTAAATAAGTGTAGTACAGAGATGTCCATGCATATAATTATATAATGAAGTACTGCAACAACTGCAGATACCCGGGGAGGTGGGTGGGCGCATGTGAATCTACAGCTCTACATGCCAAGACCACATGCTTACTGGGAAAGTAACATTATCCGTTCAAGGCATGTGGGCTGTAGATACACATGCTTTCCATAGACTAGAAAGCAGTATACTCCCAAAGCTGTTGCTAACCTGTAGATGTTGCAGTTGTTTGGAACAGTGTTTTAAGTACTGTTTGGAATACATTAGCCTGCTGACGTGCTAAAACATCCACACAATAGTATTTGATAATGTGTGTGGTGTAGACCATGTAGCTGCTTTACATATGTCAGCTAAAGGAATGTTACCTAAGAAGGCCACAGAAGCCCCTATTTTGCTAGTGGAATGCGCTCTAGGGGTTATGGTTAAAGTTCTTTTGGTTTTAGCATAGCATGTTTGAATGCATTTAACAATCCATCTGGCAATACCAGATTTAGATATAGGATTGCCCTTGCGAGGTGGAGTAAAAGCAACAAACAGTTGTTTTGCTATCTATGTAGTACAGTAAGGAATATGCTACTTACCAGTATGCATCTGTTCTTGGCATGTAGAGCTGCAGAGCCACACACCAAGGATAAGATTGCCATCTGGTGTTGGGCTCGGATGATTGCAGGTTGTTGTTGTCTTCGGAAGAAGTCTTTGGTCACGAGATTGGTGACTCCTCCCCTGGACAACAGTGCGCATGGGCATCCACTCCATCCTCAGATTGTTTTTCGCCATGATGGGAAATGATGGGAGTGTGTAAGAAGTAAAGAGAAAGGATGTCCATGTGTAGTGTCTAATTAAGACAATGCTGGAACAGATACAGGTCCCGGGGAGGCGGGTGGGCGTGTGTGGCTCTGCAGCTCTACATGCCAAGAACAGATGCATACTGGTAAGTAGCATATTCCGTTCGAGGCATATGAGCTGCAGATCACACACTAAGGATAGACTATATAGCAGTGTCTCCCCTAGCGGTGGTCACCTGTATCAGTTGCAGCAGTTTGGAATAGAGTTTTTAGGACAGCTTGGCCTACTGAAGCTTGTTGTTTGGATTGAACATCAACACAGTAATGCTTAGTGAAGGTGTGTGTAGTAGACCATGTGGCTGCTTTGCAAATGTCTTCTAAGGGGATGTTCCCTAAGAGTGCCATAGAGGCCCCTATTTTACGCGTGGAGTGCGCCCTAGGGGGAACGGTAAGAGTACGTTTAGCTTTTTGGTAACATATTTGGATACATTTGACTATCCATCTGGCGATACCCGATTTGGAAATGGGGTTGCCTTTGTGTGGTGGAGCAAAAGCAACAAACAGTTGCTTGGTTTTCCGAAAAGGTTTGGTTCTGTCGATGTAATAGAGCAAGGCTCTTTTAACATCTATGGTATGAAGTGCCCTCTCGCGTACTGAGTCTGGATTAGGGAAGAAGACTGGCAGTTCCACAGACTGGTTTAGATGGAAAGGGGAAATGACTTTAGGGAGGAATTTTGGATTCGTCCTAAGAACCACTTTGTTCCGATGTAGTTGTAGGAAGGGTTCTTCGAGAGTTAAGGCTTGTATTTCACTTACTCTTCGCAGGGATGTGATTGCGATGAGGAAAGCCACTTTCCATGTTAGGAACTGCAGTTCGCATTTGTGCATTGGTTCAAATGGTGGACCCATGAGCCTTGTTAGAACAATATTAAGGTTCCACACCAGGGAAGGCGGTAACCTTGGAGGAATGATTCTTTTAAGACCCTCCATAAATGCTTTAATAGCTGGTACCTTAAAGAGGGACAGGTGTTGTCTATTTTGCAAATAGGCTGCTAATGCCGCTAGATGTAGACATATAGAGGGATACGCTAAATTGCATCTTTGCAAATGCAATAAATAGCAAATGATGTTCTGGATGGAAGCATCCAGTGGTTGTATGTCATTGTTAGCGCAGTAAATGGCAAATCGTTTCCATTTTGCAGCATAGCATGCCCTAGTAGTAGGTCTCCTGGCTTCTTTAATGATATTCATACAGTCTGGAGGAAGGATGAGGTACCTGAACTCTAAGACTTGCCAAGTTCAGTGTTTGAGGATCTGGGTGTCTGATTTCTCCATGGTTCTAGGTTAAGAGATCCGGGGAGAGATGCAGTTTTTGATGTGGAACTAGCGATAGTTCCAAAAGTGTGGTGAACCAGGGTTGACGTGCCCAAGTGGGAGCCACTAGGATGAGTGTCAGCAACTGTTGTTTCAGTTTGCGTACCACAAATGGAATGAGAGGGAGAGGCGGAAAAGCGTACGCAAATCTGCCTGACCAGTTCATCCATATTGCATTGCCCTTTGATCGCGGGTGTGGGTACCTGGCGGCAAAGGTTGGGCATTTTGCGTTTTCTGGTGTGGCGAACAGGTCTATGTCTGGTTGTCCCCACTTTTTGAAGAATGGGAGTAAGACTTTGGGGTGTAGTTCCCATTCGTGTATCTGCTGTGTGTGGCGACTTAAGAGGTCTGCCACCTGGTTCTGAACCCCTGGGAGGTGTTCTGCTAGCAGGTAGATGTTCCGGGGAATTGCCCATCTCCAAATTTGTTGCGCCAGTTGGGACAGTTGTAGAGAATGTGTCCCTCCTTGTTTCTGTATGTAATACATTGTGGTCATGTTGTCCGTGCGGATGAGGACAGTTTTGTTCTGGAGATGCACTTGGAAGGATTTCAGTGCTAGGAACACCGCTAGAAGTTCTAGGTGATTGATGTGGAACTGTTTTTGTTGAGTGGTCCACCGTCCCTGAGTGGTGTGTTGAAGGAGGTGGGCTCCCCACCCTGTGAGAGATGAGTCGGTGGTCAGCACAACTTGTGGAAGGGGCTCCAAGAACGGCCGCCCTTTGGACAGGTTGATGGTGTTCCACCACTTCAGTGAGCGAAGTGAGCGGCTGTCCACCAACACCAGATCGGTAAGTTGTCCGTGGGCCTGATTCCACTGTTGTGCTAGACATTCCTGTAAGGGACGCATTTGGAGGCGTGCGTAGGGTACTATGGAGATACATGACGCCATCATGCCTAAGAGTTGCATGAACACTCTTGCGGGGAGAGAGTGTTGTGTTTGAAATGTTTCGATCAGACTTTGTATGTTGGCTATCCTGGCTATGCTGGGATAAGCTACGGCTTTGGCTGTGTCTATGGTGGCTCCCAGGTATTGTTGCACTGGGGAGGGTTGTAGTTGAGATTTGGGATAGTTGATGGTAAATCCCAAGTTGTGCAGGGTTTGAATAGTGCGGTGGGTGTGGTGAACGCATTTGTCTAGAGTATTGGCTTTTATGAGCTAGTCGTCCAGATAGGGGAAGACGTGGATATGTTGTCTCCTTAGATATGCTGCCACAACTGCCAAGCACTTTGTGAACACCCTTGGTGCAGTTGTTACTCCGAATGGGAGAGCTGTAAACTGATAGTGTTGACCGTCTACCACGAATCGTAGATACTTCCTGTGAGCGGGATGTGAAAATATGCGTCCTTGAGGTCTAATGTGGCAAGGAAGTCTCCTTGTTGAAGTAATGGAAGGACCTGTTGGAGAGTGATCATGTGGAAATGATCTGATTGTATGTACTGGTTCAGTAGTCTGAGGTCCAGTATGGGTCTCAAGGTTTTGTCCTTTTTGGGAATGAGGAAGTATAGAGAATATACTCCTGTGCCCTGATGTTGTAGTGGATTAGGTTCTATTGCGTTTTTCTGAAGCAAAGACAGTATTTCCTGTTTGAGGAGCGTGAGGTGGTGAGACGTCATGGGACGGTGTCTGGGTGGTATGTTTGGGGGCGGGTTTATGAGTTCGAAGCTGTAGCCATATTGGATAATTTGTCTTACCCACCTGTCTGTAGTGATGGTATTCCAGACAGGTAGGAACTGTTGAAGTCTGCCCCCGACTGGAGTGGAATGGTCTGGGGGGAGTGGTGGCAAGTCACTGTTTGGTGGCTGTAGAGGAACGGGTGTTGTTGTTGCCCCGTCTCCGGCCTTTATTATTGTTTCCCCGATACCGTCCTCTAAAATATCCTTTGTTAGGGGATGTTTGACCTGATGTTTTGAAGGTGGAAGAGTGGTCTGTTCCCACATTTTTGGAAGCTCCTCTATAAAAGGAGCGACGAAAGGAACCTCTGGGTTGAGTCGACTGCAATGCTCCCATAGATTTTGCAGTTTCATTATCTTTCTTCATTTTTTCTAGGGCAGTGTCCACTGCCGGGCCGAATAGTTGCTCCTGATTAAAGGGTTGAGCAAGAATGAGGTTTGTACTTCCGGCTTGAAGCCGGAGATGCGCAGCCATGCGTGGCGTCTAAGCAATACGCTTGTGTTGACTGCCCTAGAGGCGGTGTCCGCTGCGTCTAATGCACATTTAATGGAGGCATTGGATATTAGTTTGCCCTCTTGGATGAGGTCAGTGGCCTGTGTTTTGTATGGTTCAGGCAGGTGTTGCAAGAGATCCTCCAGTTGATCATAATGAGCTCTATCATAACGACCCAATAGGGCTTGTGTATTTGCGATACGCCAGTGGTTAGCCGCTTGAGCGGCAACCCTTTTGCCGGAAGCCTCCAGGAGTTTAGACTCCTTGTCTGGGGGTGGCGTGTCTCCGGTTATTTGGGAGTTGGCCCTTTTTCTGGCATTGGAGATGACTAGTGAGTCTAGGGGGAGTTGCGCCTTGATGTACGCAGGATCTTGTGGCGCTGGTCTGTATTTTTTCTCTATTCTGGGGTTGAGAACCCTGGCCCTGACAGGGTCTTTAAAAACCTCAGTGGCATTCTTTATCACTCCCTTAATCATGGGTAGAATGTGGACTGTTTTCTGCGACTGCTCAAAAGTATCGAGGAGAAAATCCGCCTCAGGAGTGTCGGTGTGCATGGTGACACCATGAAACGACGCTGCTCTGTTAATAAGCTGACCGAACCCTAAATGGTCATCAGGAGGGGAGGGTTTTGAGGGGTATGGAGCGGGGTCAGGCACATCAGGCATAGGGTAAGTCCAGTCATCTACTGGTGCTGTGTCCGTGAGTGTAAAGGGATCAGTAGGATCAGTGGGATAAGTAAAGAAATCTGGGTCTCCCCCTCCCCCAAAATCATCATCATCCTGTGGAGGTGGTGTATGAGAAGGAGATGGTAGAGGTGCACGCGGTGGGGGTTGGGGGGATGGAATAGGAGGGAATGTAGTAGAGGAAGGACGTATGGGTGAAGTGGCACAGTCCTTCTTCTTTGGAGGTGCTGGAGGAGGTGGTGAGTCCAACTTCCTTTTCTTGTAGGGCACCGCTGTGACATGTCCAGTTTTTGGATTTATGTAAATCCGTTTTTGCTTAGGATCAGGTCGAAAGAGTTCCTCAGTGTCCGAAGGCGGCTGTTGCGCCGACTTTTTCGGGTCTTTATGGACGTGTTTTGGCACCGAAGATGTTTTGGGTGCCGAAGAACTTTTCGGTTCCGGTGGATTTTTCGGTGCCGAAGAACCTTTCGGTGCCGATGAGCTTTTCGGTGCCGATGAGCTTTTCGGTGCCGACGAGCCTTTCGGTGCCGACGAGCCTTTCGGTGCCGACGAGCCTTTCGGTGCCGGTGGGGATGTCGGGACCGAGTGACGTTTCGGGCCCGATGGGAGTTTTCGGTCCCGAAGCCTGCTTTGGTGCCTAAGGTATTATAGGCACAATGACATGAGGTTTGCTCAAGCCCGAGCCACCTGCAGGCTTACTTTTCTTCGGAGCCGGGCCCGAGGGCGGGGCTTCAGAAGATGTTTTTGGATCGCCACTGGGCCCAGTTGGCAGAGTCTTGACCAATGTCTTTTTGGGTGGTGTTAGGGTAGGTGGGCTGGTAATCACAGGCTGCCCCGGATCTGAATCGTCGGCCTCGGACACGATTTGGAGATCTTCGGAGTCATCGTCAGGGACGTCATGTGCAAAGATGTCTTCTGGTTCCGGAACCGGCTTGGCCATGATATGACGTCGAGCTCTTTGGTCCCGGATGGTTTTCTTCGAACGGAATGCGGCGCAGGCTGGACAGCTGGATTCGTTGTGGTCTGGTGAAAGGCACAAATTACAGACCTCGTGGTGATCGCTATGAGGGAACTTTGCTCCACATTGGGGGCATTTTTTAAAAGGTGGCCTTTCCATCAGCCGCGTCCGGAGTCGGTCCGATATGTTTTTCGACGTCGAGTTTTAAAGTTATGAGAGTTATAGGGATTGCTATAAGTTTTCTGCTGGAGCGGAAAAAAGTTCATCCGAACCCAATGGCGGAAAAAAACAATCTGAGGATGGAGTGGATGCCCATGCGCACTGTTGTCCAGGGGAGGAGTCACCAATCTCGTGACCAAAGACTTCTTCCGAAGACAACAACCTGCAATCATCCAAGCCCAACACCAGATGGCGATCTTATCCTTAGTGTGTGATCTGCAGCTCATATGCCTCGAACAGCTCTTTTAACATTAAGTGTGTGAAGAGCTAATTCTGCTACAGAATCAGGTTGAAGGAAACAAACTGGTAACTCAACCGATTGTTTTATATGAAAAGCAGAAACTTCTTTGGGAAGGAATTTAAGGTTGGTGCAGAGAACTATCCTATCTTTGTATAGCTGAACGAAAGTTTCTTCTAAAGTTAATGTCTGTAGCTCACCAACTCTCCTCAGTGGTGTGATTTTTTTTGTTAAACCTTTTTATTGGATTTCATCAGCATACACATCATACAGTAAGCAGACTTCATACTTGACTGCTATGGTTTAATAATCAACATTAACAGTGTCATGACAATGAGCAGCAGGACAATTGAGCAAGTAATTAATCAGCCAAACAATGGAGGGAGACCTCCCGAACCCCGCCGCCGGAGCTGCCGGGGGGAACGCGAAAGCAGTCGTTGGTAAGGTTACCTCGTTTCTCCGACCCGTATGACAGTCTCTAGTTCATAGTCCCCTGCAGGAGGTTTCAGCAAATGGCAATCCAGGTTCCAAACTGAACTTGGGGGTCTGTAACTCACGGAATGAGGAGTCGGGGGGAGGGGGGTGGGCTCGGGGTCGCATAAGGGTGGGGCAAGTGTAGTGGAGCTCTGTGCCATTCTATAACCTGCGGGCCCTTTTCCCCATCCTGTTCAATATCGTGTGTCCTGGATGGTGGCCTGGTTAGTGGGCTGGAGTAGCGGGGGGGGGGGGAGGGGGTACCTCCTCAGTGGTGTGATATCAATGAGAAAAGCAACTTTCCAGGAGAGGAATTGCAAAGGGAAATTGTGTATTGGTTCAAAAGGTGAACTTATGAGCCTTGTGAGAACAATGTTGAGATTCCACAATGTGGCAGGAAGAATCCTTGGTGGATTACCCTTTTTAAGCCTTCCATGAAGGCCTTGATAACTGAAATTCTGAATAATGACAGATGTTGCCTATTCTGCAAGTACACAGCTACTGCTACAAGGTTGAAATGAATAGACGTGCAAGCCAGTCCTGTTCGTTGTGAATGCAACAAGTAACAAATAATGTTTTGTATAGAAGCATCTAAATGATTGATTTTGTTGATATTGGAATTTACAACAAATCTTTTCCATTTTGCTGCATAGCAAGCTCTGGTGGTAGGCCTTCTTGCTTCTTTTAGAATATTCATACAGTCTGGTGGTAAATTTGAATAACCAAACTCTGACTTCAGAAGCCAGATCGCTAAATTCAGTTCTTTGGGATTTGGATGTCTGACTTCTCCATGGTTCTGTGTGAGGAGACTGGAGGTAAGGTGCAGTTTGTGATGTGGAAAAAGCGACCGCTCCAACAGGGTGGTGTACCATGGTTGACAGGCCCATGGGGGAGCAACCTGAATTAGTATGAGGGATGTTTGCCTGAGTTTCCTAACTACACACGGAATGAGCGGGAGAGGCGAAAAGCATATGCAAATATCCCTGACCAGTTAATCCATAGGGCATTGCCCTTTGAGAGGGGGAGTGGGAACCTGGAGCCAAAGTTTGGGCATTTCGCGTTTTCGGCTGTGGCAAATAAGTCTATTTGTGGAAATCCCCATTGTTGAAAGTACGGAAGGAGAACTTGGGGGTGAAGCTCCCACTCATGAATTTGCTGCCTTTTTCTGCCGAGATCGGCAATTTGATTGTTTACTCCTGGGAGATGTTCTGCCAGTAGACAAATCTTGTGATGGATCGCCCAAGTCCAAATTGCTTGAGCGAGTGTTGGCAGTTGGAGAGTGTGTGTCCCCCTTTGCTTCTGCACAGAATACATTCCTGTCATGTTGTCCGTTCGGACTAGGATGGTTTTGGCTATGTGGTGAGTTTGAAAAGTTTTGAGTGCTAGAAAACAGCTAAAAGCTCTAGTAAGTTGATGTGGAGAGTATTGTGCTTGTTGCTCCACGTCTTCTATTGTGTAATCTTTGAGATGAGACCCCAAACCTGTTAGAGGCGAGTCTGCTGTGAGCACGATTTGTGGAATAGGGTCGTTGACAGGTCGGCCAGCTGATAAGTTTTGTAAGTTCCACCACTGCAGAGAGCGATGGATACAGCTGTCTACCAACACTAGATCGGTTAATAGAGCCTGTGATTGATTCAACTGGCTTGCTAATCACTGCTGTAGGGGGTGCATGTGAAGCCTTGCATGGGGTACAATTGCGATGCAAGACGTAATCATTCCCAGCAGTTGCATGAACACCCTGGCTGGTAATGCTTGGTTGGGTTGAAAACTGTAGAATTGTAGTCTGAATATTGTGTATTCTGGCTACATTGGGGGAGGCTTGAGCTTTGACAGTGTCTAGAATGGCTCCTAGGTAAGACTGCATCTGTGATGGATGCAGGTGAGATTTTTGTGCACTGATGGTGATGCCCAGTTGATGAAGTAGATCTATTGTGATCTGTGTGTGCTGTGGACAGTTTGGTGAGTTCTGGCTTTGATAACCCAGTCGTCTAGATAGGGGGAAGACATGAATTTGTCGTCTTCTGAGATGAGCAGCGACTACTACTAGGCATTTGCTAAAAACTCTGGGTGCTGTAGTCACTCCGAAGAGAAGCACCTTGAACTGGTAATGCTTGCCTGCTATCACAAATCTGAGGTATTTGCGATGACCCGGATGAATTGGAACATGAAAATATGCGTCTTTTCAGTTTATCTTGAACGTATGCAGTATCCTATGGAACTTTGTCTTATGAGACGACAACAGTCTGAGCAGTGGCAGAACTACAGGAAGCTTCCCAACTCATGCTGAGATCTGAAGTCAGGATGATGGGAATTGGGAATATCAATTCCACCCTCCACAATAGATTGTGTGATTATGAATCTGGTGTGGTTGTTGGCCTCCGTATCTTTGGAACTAAAATTAGTTAGCTATCATGAAAAACCAGCGAGAATGGGGACAAAGCATGGATGCCCAGATTGCTAAATGGTAATCTCCGTTACAAAGAGTACTGCTACTCCTCCTCAAATTGCCTCTACCCTCTTTCCAAGTGAGATTGGAACCACTCTTTGGATGAAAAAGAAGATATACTGACTTAGGATGTACTACTTGCTAACAACAACAAATGTGTTGAAGAGTCAGTTTCATGATTAGAAATTGAATATCCCCTCACTTGCAGGTTTGTGGAAATTCAGAAACAAATGGCATGCAATTTCCAACCTTGGAGATTAAAAAGAAATACACATACGCCCATCCCCCAATTCCGTGGTATTGTATTTGAGGGAATGAACTCATTTTTGTTCAATGTAGAGAGAAGGGATTTCACAGCAGGCCCAAAAATTGACATGTGGAGAAGAAAATAAGTTACTGACCTGTAACTGTAGTTCTCTGGTATTGGAATCTTTCATAGATTCACATGCTTGAATCATTCCCCGTCGAAGTGTTAGTCCCACGGTATTGATATTATATCATAGCAATCATATTAGATAGCATTGGCTACAATGGCACTAGGCCATTAATTTATTAGCCTACCTATGATTTTTTTTTTTTTTTGAAGGACCAAACTTAGCCTAAAACCAATCGGGTAACAGCACTCTCTAGAACCTTCTCCACAGAGGCTAGCTTCCTCAGATTTTCAAGCACAAGTGGGAATAACTATAATTCCAAAGGGGAGCCTCTAGGGGAAGAGGGGAGGTTGCATGTGAATCTATGAAAGATACCAATACTGGAGAACTACAGTTACCGTTGTGTAACTTATTTTCTTCTCCGGTATTGGATCTTTCATGGATTCATATGCTTGAATCAGAGTAGCTAGCAGTAACAAACACATATTAGCAGGTCATAATAATGCAAATATAGCCAATAGTTGCAACAAGCATAGTGAAAGTAATACCAAAACCAAAGCAGATGGCAGGAGAGAAATGTATAAAAGTAAAGTGGCTGACCTTTCTGAAATAGGTGTCACAACACAGCCTGTCCCACTGCAGTATCAGCTTTGGCTGTAGCATCCATGCAATAATGCTGGGTAAAGGTATGCCCGGGGGGACCATGTGGCTGCTCTGCAGATTTGCTGAATGGGAACACCAGCAAATAACGCTGTTGACGTAAAAACATCTCTTGTTGCATGAGCCTTGACTCTAGTAGATAAGGGTCATCCTGCAGCGTTATGGCAGAATTGAATCAATCTTACAATGGAAGATTTAGAGACTGGTAGTCCTTTATTCAAATTGCCATATGCAATGAAATATTGATCAGATTTCCGAAAATCTTTTGTTCTGTACAAATAAAACTTAATGCATCTTTTAACATCCAAATTATGCAGAGATCTCACAGCAATAGTTTGTGGGTTTGGAAAGAATGCCTTTAGTATAATAGGTTCATTGAGATGGAAATCCGAGGGTACATTTGGTATACATTTACGGTTAGTCCTTAACATTACTTGGTCTTTTTTGACTTGCATGAACGGTTGTTTTATAGTGAGTGCTTGTAATTCACTAACTCTTCTTGCTGATGTTAGCGCTAATAACAGAGCTGTTTTCCATGACAAGTGTTTCAACTCTGTGTTGTGGATTGTTTTAAAAGGGCTTTTCATTAACTGACTTAATACCACGTTCAGATGCCAAGACAGGGGAGGTTCCGCTGCTCCGGTCCCGGGCCTGTATCTCCGAGCGGGCCCTCGCACTGCTGCCTCGGGGCCTCCCCACATTGGATTGACTGTGCCTGTAGCGCTGCCTCTGCATTCGGAAGAGCCTGGTGTGTGTGGTCTGCCTGCTGGGTGTCCTCGGCACCGCGGCGGGGTCTGGGGGCCCGCGCGTCGTACCGCCCGGCCTTTACTAACGACAAACGTGGGCACCGGCCGGTTCCACATCGGCGCCCGCTGGGTCTTGACTTGCTCCACTATGCCGGGCGACAAGCCCCTTGCGACCCAACCTGCTGCTGCTCCCCCCTTTCGTGGCGTGACTCCTGCTCTCTCTGGCCCTTGGACGCGGGCCCAGCGCCTCTCCGCCACCCGGCCTCACTTTACAGCCCGCCTCCTTGCCTGGAGCTTCCTCGGCCTGGCGCGGCCTTTCCCCCGCCCTTGCGCTGCATTCCTGCTGACAGCTTTGGACCCAGTCTACCTCCTGCCTTGTGCGCGGCCCTAACGCAGGGCTGTCCTCTCACGAACTGCTCCAGGGGTTCTACTCACGCTGAAGCTTCTACGGGCAAGCCCTACTGCCCTTTACTGCTGCCAGCTCCTGAATCGGCCTGATTGCTGCTGACCCAGGTGAGTGCTGACGCTGCTGGGGTGCGTGTGCCACACCGCGGGGCCCTTGTGTTGTCCCTATGTTGCGGCTACCTCGTGGGGTGCGGCCCCGTGTGTGACGGGTCTCGCTCCCCACCTTGTATCCCTGCCGCGGCACTCCCCGCGGCTGCACCCCCTTGTCAGTACCTGCACCGCCACCACTACTGGTTGCCCCCTGTGGAGTCATTCACGGTCTCCACAACTGCCTCCATCTCCAGGCTGGAACTGCTCTATAGGCGCCACGTGTTGCTGGGCCGCTTCCCCATTTGCTGGCTTACCTGACGGCCCTGGGAGGCCTGCCACTGAACCGCCGCAGCGGGGGATCGCACGATTCACCTTTGCTCACTTACTGCTGGTGTCTTCCCGGGTGCCACCCCCAACACATCCTACCTGCCCTGCCAGACGCCCTTGCACCTGTGGGCGCTGCTGGTCTGCCACCAGACGGTGCTCCCTGCTCGACTCCCTCTTGGCTGGTGTCATGGGTAAAGCTGACCCCAAGCAGCCCAGGCTCATATTCGAACAACGCTGCCAGACGCACCAGGAGTGCGCGACCGCCTACGGAGGAGATTCTACTCCCCCCGCGGAGATGGCCGCCTCATGGGAGGATGATCTCAAGGCCATTATGTTGGAGGTCAAATCTGCCGTCTCTGGCATCGCTGCTCAGCTGGACCAGCTCTCATGCCTGGATGTGGTAAAGTCGCGAGTAGACTCACACGACAACCATCTCCTGCATGCTGAGACGAGGATCTCTGACGTTGAGGATGCTGCTACCCAGGATCGCCAAAAATTACTCCAGATGGACAAAATCCTGGAGATCTGCACCAAAAACGAGGATTTGGAGGGAAACTCCAGAAGGAGTAACCTCCACATCACAGGGGTACCCGAATCCACGAACATCGTGCACACGGAGGATTTCATGGAGTAACTGGTGCGTGAACGGTTTGGAGATGTGCTCTCCCCAGTTTTTATTGTTGAGCGCGCCCACCGCTCCCTCGGCCCCCGTCCTGCACCTGGATTGTCGGCTCGCCCCATCATTGCCAAAATCTTCAATTTTCGTGACCGCGACGCAATCCTCCGGGCGGCCAGGGACATGGGCGAGGTCCGTCACCAAGGCAACGTCTTGTCTTTCTACCCGGACTACACTCTGGCGGTTCAGGCCGCCAGACGCGAGTTTCTGCCTGCGAAGCGCCACCTCCAAAAACACAAGATCCCGTACTCCCTTGCGTATCCAGCTAAGCTGCCGGTCCAACAGGGCTCCAAAACTCTTGTCTTTCATGATCCCAAGGATGCTCTCACCTTCGCCAAGAAGCTTGACCGCACCAACAGCTCCGCTCCAGCCTTACCTCAAGAATCTGCCCCTGGCATCCTTAGTGACAATGACTGATTCCTCATTTTCTATGGCACTATTTGGATTCTGTTCTCCACTTTGATTCCCCGTCCTGAGATCCCGACAGGTTTCGCCTGCACTTTGCAGCTCTTGGCGGTCCTGCAGAGGGGCCAGGGCTAACTGTACCTTTGCCAGACTTTGCATATTCCATCATCTGCTCATAATCGCTGGCTTGGCCACCCTGTCTCTCCGACAAGGGTGTATGCCGAGCGCAGCCATACCCCTGCGGGATAATTCCCACCTTGGTCCTTAACTTTACCTTTCCCAGTTGTGGTTCCCTACTGTGGGCTTGGGTGGTCTCTCAACCTGATTAGGGGGTATGGGGTGGGGGCTGGAGGGTGTCCCTCTGGGTGTTGAGGCCTTCCTCTGAGGCTTCTATGTTTGTTATATTGCTCTTGGTTTCTGTATTGTTTTTTATGATGTTGCTCCAGTATTGTCCCGATGCATCTTTCTGCACCGTCGCATTAATTCCTTCCACGACACGCCCCTGCTCATGGCACTTGCCGCCATTTCAACTTCCATGTTCGACTCAATGCCCCCCCCCTCCTGGCTGATGTGCCCTCCTTTTGAGGCGCTGATGTATCTAATTGCGAGCTTGTTGTTTATTCTCTGTGCAACCTACATTATCACACTTCATTGTGTTTGGTAGGTTTGTTTGGGTGGGGGGGCTTCTGGGTTGCTTTGTCTTCTTTCACGGCGACATTGTTCATATGTTCTGACTTCTTGTACTCCTCCTGTTTGCATCACATCACTGTGTTACATGTTCACCACACCGCTTTGGAACGACGCACTGCGTCCAATGTCACAGTGGTGCTCCCTGGCCTGACACTGCCAACCTTCCCTACCTTGCTCACTCATGCTCCCCCCTCCCTTGCTCAGTCCTATGTTTTTGCTGGCACCAGCGGGCTCCCTAGTCTTCCCTACACTGCTGCTCCGCACCCCTTCTCTCCGGGCTACCCGTAATGCACTGTGCTCTCAATCCTGGCTGCTAGCCGTATTTGCCGCCCTGCGCTCCTCTCTTCCTCACACCGACACAGCATGACTGACAGCATCTGTTGGACCTGGAATATCCGCGATCTCAAGGACCACCGCAAAGCTCGGCTCGTTCACACACACCTACTCCGGCACAAAGTAGACATCTCTCTTCTACAAGAAACCCACCTGCTTCCTGCGACCTCCGCTAGACTTCAGTCCCGCTACTGGGGAAAATATCACTCCTTGTTTTACTCTAACTATTCTCGGGGACTGTCCATTCTGTTACGTAAAGGTCTTCCTTGCCTGAGACCTGACGAATGTTGCTGGCTATGTGGGGCCATGCAGGCCGGCTTTCTACACGTAGCATGGCACTGCAGGCTGGTGGCTCATTTTCATACACAGACCATTACAGGGCATGCGTTACCCTACACGCCGCTGGCGGTGTTACTTGGGGATAACACCGGCGCTCCCCGCAGACTGTTAACGGCGATGCTGCTGATACTGGCAAAGTGCCAAGTGGCCCTCCACTGGAAAGCGGCTTACCCGCCAATCACTAGTGTCACACACTGTAGAATGCAACTAGAAACATACTAGGAGCAGCTGCCAGGACGGTCTCACCACAAGGATTTCTGGGAACCATTTGTGCAATGGCTCAGTACTGTAAATATAGATGACCTCTAGTGTTTTGTGTCGTATGTAATTGCTTTATTCCCGGTAATGCGAGTTAAAATCTTTTAGAATATTATTGTGTCACAGTCTGGATGTACGTAATAACGCTTATTGCTCACTGCTACACTGTCAAGTATTATTGCGACTCTTCTCTGCTATCAATGATATGCGATACGACTAATACAACTCTCTGTAACCCACAGACAAAAAGTGCTGTACTGATTGTCTTGTTAAAAGTAACTGTTCAATGTTTTACATTGCAAATGCCTATAAAAAAATAAAAAAAAAAAAAAAAAAAAAAGGTCTTCCTTGGCACACGACGGGCGATACGTTCTCCTACATGGCTCTTTGCTAGCCCAACCATTGACAATCGTGGTTGTTCAGTGTTACTCTTTCCGCTGCCCAGGACTGTTCCGGCCCCTATACCTCCCACCCACGATCCACGGCTCTCCTTAAATCCGCACTCGCCGACAACTCCCTGTATGACGCCTTGTGTCACTGGTGGCCGGCGAGGGATCTTGCGTCACCGGAGCCCGTGGCGGCTGCCCCCGTATTGACCTCTGGATCACCTCTCCAGATGTTCTCACTTGGCTCAATTCCGCTGATCATATGGCGCGCACTCTTTCTGATCACGCGCTGGTCCAGCTCACTCAGTCTTCCCCGCTCTCTGCGGCGGGCCTTCGCTTGGCGGCTACCCCCAAACGAGCGTCGAGACGGTCTTCTGTAACGAAATTCAAACTGCAATCACCAATTATTTTGAATTGAACGAAGGTTCTGTAGACTCGCCCTCCACATTGTGGGAGGGATTTAAAGTAGTGATCCGCGGCGAGTGCAGTTCTAAACAATCCAGGGTTTTGCGCTCCATTCGCAATACTCTTGACAAATTAGAATCTGAGATCAAGTCCTTGGATTCTGTCTACGCGACCAGCCCCAGCTCTGATACTCTCGCTCGCCTTCGCGAAAAACATTCGGAATTTACTGAGGAGGCCAATAGAGAGCTTTCGTTCCTTGGCAGAGAGGCTCTAGCTCGCCGCTTCGGTAAGGGCGATTGGCCGGCAAGACTCTGGCGAACTTCCTTCGGCCCCCTCGAGCTGCATCATATATAACTGCGCTACAGGATAGCGGCCCACTCATACTACCTCCCATGAGGAAATAAAAGCTTCACTGACTACTACACACAACTCTACAACACAAGCTCCACCCCGGACTATACTCAATATTTTGACACCCTCGAACTTGTCTGGCTCGAAAACTATCATCGTAAATTTCTAGACGAGCCTTTCTACAAAGAAGAAATACTTGCTGCAATTAATAGTTTGCCTGGTGATAAGGCCCCTGGCATGGACGGTCTTCCCGCCTTGTTTTATAAAACCTTCACTTTACTTTTGGTGCCGCATTTGGCCGCTATGTACAATGACTCATTCGACAGTGGTCTCCTCCCGCCATCGCTTTGCGAGGCGAGGTTGACACTCCTCCTTAAGCCGGACAAACCCCCTGAAGCCGTGACTTCTATTGCCCCCTTTCTCCAATTAATACGGATAATCAAATTTCTGCTAAATTACTCGCCTCGCGTCTTCTCCTCCTTATGCCCCTCATAGCCCGCCCTGATCAGTCCAGTTTCATTCCTGGACGTGCCACTTCCCACAACCTTCGGACCATATTCTCCGTCCTACATCAAATCAACCCTAGTCTCCCCGCCGTGGCAGCTCTGCTTGATGCCACCAAGGCCTTCGACACTCTGGAGTGGCCCTTCTTATTCTCTCTCCTACCATGCCTTGGCTTCAGCAACATCTTTATTCGTAAAATTCTGCTCCTCTACACTCTCCCCTCTGCCCGCCTTCGGATCAAAGGACAAATTTCCGATCCTATCCCCATTGGGCGTGGTACTCATCAGGGATGCCCGCTCTCCCCTATGCTCTTTGCCATCGTGATGGAGCCTCTTGCTGCCAGACTCCGGCAACATCACACTCAGAAGGCCATCGGCTTCTCGGCCCGCGCCCTCTTGGTCTCTATGTACACGGACGACAACACGTTATATGTCCGCCACCCCAAGACAACCTCATGCCCCTTGTACGTGAGATAATTCGGTTTGGTGGATACTCCGGTATCCAGGTGAACTGGAGTAAATAAGTCCTATCTCCCCTTACTGACGCCACTATACCGTTCACCCCGGACTATCCTTATGTATGGGCATCCGGCCCTACCCGCTATTTCGGTATCTGGCTTAGCAGAGACGTAAATGACCTTTGGAGGGCCAACTTCGGACGTGCGGTTGACTGGCTTGAGTCAAAAATACCACACTGGAACCGGCTCCCCCTGTCACTGGCCGGTCGTATAGCCATTGCTAAGATGGTCGTCCTCCCCAAATACCTTTATTTTTTTTTTTTTAATGTCCCTGTCCCCCTAACTGCCCACTTTTTTCGTAGGATACGCTCTGATCATCTCTCTTGTCTGGGCCGGTAAGCAACCCAGGATGGCATACGATATTCTTACCCTTCCTATGTCAGTTGGTGGCATGGGTGCTCCCAATTTTAAGCTTTATGCCTTAAGTGCTCAGGCCAGTTTTTTACATTTCTGGATTCACCGCACTCCTTTTCAGCCGCATGTCCCGGTCGAAGCCGACCTTGCAGCCCCTTGGCTGCTGGACACTGCCCTGTTTGCCACAGCTGGACACCCACGCACTGAGGTGGACACGGTCGAGACCATGCGTTGCGCCTAGGTGGGACTACGTTGCATCTCTAACGCTCCGATACTATCAGATAACAAGATGCCGATCGTTCGACATCCTGCATTCCCTCCTCTACAGCCCTCTGGTATGGCTAAACATGCCGCCCGTCTGGGGCTGGCGACACTGGCAGACCTTTACCCTGGAAACACATTCTACTCTCTCCCTGCCGCCTCCTGCCCCATGGACACTCTACTTTTCTACCAGTTGCGGGCGATCTGTATGGAACTGCATCCAACGTTCCCCCAGCCTCCTCCTTCGATGTCTACCCTTGACTTCATATACTCATCCCCCGGAAGTTGGTTACCAAACTATGCCCTCACGCTGGCGGCCACTTCCACCTCCACTGATCGCGCCCGTATGGCATGAAGCGAAGATCTTGGCATTGATATTCCCCAGGCCGATTGGCTATACTGCTGCAACCAAACAAAGAAATTATCACCCAACTATTGCCTGCGTCTTATACACTTTAAATACTTACACAGGCTCTATCGCACCCCAGGTCAGCTACATAAATTGGGTCTCCTCCCCAGCGATAGGTGCTTGCGATGCTCTGCCCCGGACTTCTCTCATCTTGCCTGGTTGTGCCCAAAAGTGTCCGTCTTCTGGAGGGAGGTCTGCGCTGCTATTTCCGAGATTACCTCTACTCTGGTTCAGCCCGACCCACCGCTATGCCTCCTAGGCTTTGTTAAGTTTTGTCCTGACGCCTCCCACCGCTTAATCGCCATGCTGCTTGTCCTTGCGCGGCATAGGGTATCCATATTCTGGGGTCGCAGACCTGCGCCCAATTTCGCCCACTGGCTCGAAGATGCATCGTGCTGCCAGACTCTACTGTCTGAATTCTGGGATCTCATGCCTGTGAGATCTCGCCCGTTCGACATATGGGGCCCCCTAGTGACATACTTTCATACCTGCACACATTGGAGCCAGGCTGCCTCTCCCGCGCTCTCCGCCGGCATCCCGCCCACGGCGGCCGCCGGTGCTGGTCAGTAGTCACCTTCTTCCCTTCCCTCATCCCCCGTGTCGGGCCTGCTACCCCTGCAGTGCTGTCTCTCCATCATACAACTATATACAGATCAATGGTGTTTTTGCTGTGTTGTACAAAATATTGCTCATTGCCGATTGACTTTCTGGACCTTCGTCGTACTCTGCTAATGATCCAATGTATACGGTGCTCTGATTTGATGCATAACTGTACTCCATTCATGCACATTTTTCAATAAAGGTTTTGAAAATTTTAAAATAAAATAAAAAAAAAAAAGCTCCTTGAGGAACTCTTTCATTAATCTTGCAGACCATAGATAAGAGTTCCTCGATCTCCTAAAACAAGAAATTGCTGCTAAGTGCATTTTTATTTATGAATGGCTAACTGAAGCAGATAAGGTAAAATCTGTACTGGTGTTGCAAGGAATGGATGCAATTATTTTTCTTGACACGACATACAGAAATGTTTCCACTCAAATTGGTATGACTGATTTGTGGCTTCTGCTCGCGCTTTAGAGAGTATTTATCTGCAGTCTTTGGGGATATCTAATGGTCCAAGCTCATGGTCGTCGGGATCCAGGCCAACAAATGAAGCGAAGTCGGGATGAAGTACTTGGTCCTTGTTCATGGATAGTAACATCAGGGTAGATGTCAGAGGAATGTGATGTTGTTCCAAGAGACGGAGAAGTTAACTGTCCCAGAATTGCCGAGGACATTTTGAAGCAACGAGGATTAACCTGCATGGTTCTCTTTATTTTCTTGAGAACCCTTGGTATCAAAAGGAATTTGGGGAAAGGGTAAGTAAATATTTTCATACCATCCTATCAAAAATGCATTTCCCCACGATCATCTCTGGGGATGACAGCGGGCGTAATATTGTCATTTCTTGTGTGGCTTGGTCGCAAAACGATTGAGATTCAGTGTGACACACCGAAGGAAAATGTCTTGGAGAACCAGAGAATGTAGTTCCCACTCGTGGCCACTGGGTTTCAGTCTGCTCAAGGTGTCCACCAGCACGTTGGATACTCCTGGGCCGTTTTCTGCCCTCGGTGTTACCTTGTGTTGGAAGGTCCAATTCCAAATTGTTTGTGCCTGATGAGAGCCACTGATTTTGTACCTCCTTGTTTGCTTAGGTAGTGCATGCTAGTGGTACTGTCTGTCCGGATAAATACCAACGAGCCTGCAATTCAGAGGAGGAATGAAACCGCGCCAGAGCTATGGCCTTCAGTGCATTCTTTTTTCGGAGGTTGTCCATTTGCCACTGACTGATGGCTCTTAAAGGTGAACGCCCCATCCCTCCAGGGACGCATCCATGGCGGTGGCCAGATTTGCTGCTTGTGAGAGAAAAGTCATCCATTGAGACATATTGGCGGACACCGTCCACCATTGTAAAGCTTTTATCATTGTTGGGGTTTACCAGTATCATATCTTCAAATGAGCCCAGAACTTGCACCCACTGTGTCTAGCTGTTCTTGTAGGGGACGCATATAAAGTCCACAGTTTGGTATCAGAGGAATGCAGGAGGAGCACATTCCCAGAAATTACTTGTACAGTCGGACGGAAACTGACTTTTTTATTGCAAAGACTTTGGGCCAGTATCCTGAACTTGTCCTGCCGCTCTGGAGAGACAAAAGCCTAGTTTGACTGGGAGTCTAAATCTGCTTCTAGAAACAATGATGTCAGTTTGAGAGCTGGTTTCTGCAGATTTGGTTTAAGACCCAATTGTTTGAATAACGAAGGCATACTGCAGTGTCCGCTGTGGCTTGTTGGAATGTTGGATCTTTTATTAGTCAATCGTCTAAATACGAAAATACCTGAATTCCGTTTGGTCTCAGACGTGCTGCCACATGGGCCATGCACTTGGTGAATATTCTTGGAACTGATCGTAGTCCAAAGGGGAGCACTTACAACTGAAAGTGTGTGCCGGCTACCTGGAAAATAATGTATCTCTGACGGCTGTGATGAAGTGGGATGTGAAAGTATGCGTCTTGAAGGTCCAAAGCTGTCATATAGTCCCCATGGTTGAGACGGTGTAAGATATCTTGCAAGGTGACCATCCAGAATGACTGTTTTTTGCAGGTATTTGTGCAACTGTCGAAGATCCAAGACTGGGCGCCATTCTCCTGATTTTTCCCTGAAAAGGAAGAAATGGGAACGGAAGCAAACGTTTGTTTTGGAGGAACCTATGGTGGTTTGCTGGCAAATTTGAGGGTATGCCCTTGATCTATGATATCTAGGACCCACTTGTCCAATGTTATGCTGGGCCATGGGTGAGTATAATGAGAAATACGTCCTAGTGGTTTCTTAGATTTGGGGAAGGTAGCCAACGGAAAGGAAAGTTCATGGTTTCCTGTTAACATCTCATCTTCTGGTGGGCTGTTTGTCTCTGGCTGGTTGCTTGTAAGCCGCTGGAAGTGGCTGCCTGTACTGTTGCACATATTGCGGTCTATATTGTCCTTGGTAAGGCAGATATTGTTGCCTAAAAATCTAGAATCCTCCTCTGAAAGTTGTACTAACTTCTCCTCTGGCTCAACGAAAGGGTTGTTTGCGAAAACTGCAATATTCCCAGTGCCTTGGGGGTGTCAGTACCCACCTTAATGGATTGCAGAGCTTCATCGATATGTTTTACGGACAATGCTTTTCCGTTATATGGCATATTCAAGATTTTCATCTGGACTTCTGGCCTGAATGTTGTAGCTTTCAGCCAGCCCTGCCTGTGGAAAACAGCTGCTCTAGCTAGTTGCCGGAAACCTGTAGAGGATGTATCAACAGCACAATCTATTACCTCCGAAGAAGCTTGTTTGCCTTGTAGGAGAATCTTCCTTGCATCAGGCGTAGCATCCTCTGGCAGAAGATCGATGTACTGTGCCATATCCGACCACAATGGTCTGTCAAATCTTCATAGAATTGCCTGAGAATTTGCTGCTCCAACTGTTGTTGCCAGAAAAACTTTTTCCAATCGTGTCCAGGCGACGTCCTTCCTCATCTGGTGGTGCGGTGATAGGGGTTGCAGGGTTTCTAGAACATCTCTGGGTTGCTTGACTGATGATGGAATCTGCCCTTGGTCATCCAATAAGGCATGCAGGAGCATCATCCGGCGCCTTGAACTTCTGATCTAATCTGGGCATTACCGCTGTCACTGTGGCCGGGTTCTTCATTACACGCACCCCTTCCTGCCATATAAAATCTAGAACAGGAATAGCCCTCATTGATTTATTTAAATGGTTCCTTAAAATTGTAAAGAAAACAGTCTGCCTGTTTGGTAGTGAAAGGCAATTGAAAACGTTTCGCAGCTCTTTCCATGATGTTATGGAAACCTCCAATATCATCGGGAGGGGAATCCACTGGGTGCACATTTGGGGGAGATGGCGTAGTTATCAAATATAGCAGCACAAAAAAGGTCACCCTGGGTCAGAACAAGTAACAATGGAGTGTCTAGGAATCCCTTTATTAAGACGAATACCCTCATCCACCTGTGGTGGCATGCTTCGTCATCGGGAACCTCCTCGCACTTCACAGTCCCCACAACTTATGCATTCATTCATCAGTTGATTTTATCCTTTTTTCCACAATGACCACATTGGCTCGCACACTTTTTTTAATCTGGACCCCTGGGTTTTCCATCAAAATTAACTATTAACATACAAGGGAGCTAGTTTTAACTTCACTTTCACTACCCTTATACACTCCCTCCACGCACGGCTCATCTGAAGGCCTTAGTATACTTCTCAATCACAATTAAAACATCCCTGAGCTCCTTACTCACAGTGAGGGGGTTGTAGCCCGCACTGCGACCGGGTTCACAGTGCGAGGAGGTTCCCGATGATGAAGCATGTCACCCAGGGGTGAGTGAGGGAATTCGTCCTATAAAAGGGATTCCCCCACACGCCGTTAACTGTTCTGACCTAGGGTGGCCTTTTATTGTGCTGCTAGATTTAATAAGAGGGGAGTCGCTCCCTGCTGGTCGATAAACCTCCTCAGGCCTTTGTTTGTATAATGTAGTTATCAAATAGTTATCCCGATCATTGATAGTCAAGGCACGATCCCTGATCTCTCCCTCTTACTCTTGATCACCCTCCAAAGCTTCAGGTGCCAGGGGTTGTGCCAAAAGTAATGATGATAGAGGAGTACCTGGAATTTCTCATGTGCACGGCTTAGGAGGCGCATTTTTGGAGAGGACAGGATTGACGGTTGAAGTGCAGGAGCAGGAGTAGAAGAAACAGGTTCTGGGAACCATTTATAGTAATCTTGTAACATTCCTTGGAGATTGCTTACTTAGTCCAAGGGCATTTGGATAGTGTGCTTGAGGCATATATTCAGAATATTGCTGATAATCTTCGAAGTATTGGTCATCTTCGTCATTGAAGTCCTGACATTTTACATTTAATTCTAAAGGGCTATGAGCCGCTCTATTAAGACTCATCTTCAGATTATTTCTCCAGTAGCAGAGCTGGTGGTAAAAGGCAAAACATTGCTTTGTTTAGTGTGAACTGGAAGAATTACGTCAACACGGGTTTATCAGTATATTAAAGACGTGATACAGGCACCAGAGGAGTTAAAGGCGCTGAGGATAACAAATTCCAGGTCTCCGTCAACAAAGATTTCAGTGTTCTCAAGTAAAAACCAGTGTTTCTGATTGAAGTGCCATCGACGAGATTGTCGTAGACGATGCAGTCGACAGTATTGTCATAGACGAGAGCTCCGTCGACGGTAGTTTCTTTGATATGTCTGTCAACTGTAGTTTTTTTAATTTTTATATATATGTCCGTCGACATGGATGTCTTCGTCGACGGAGTAGGATCCTTAGATGGCAATGGCAATGCCATCGTACTGAATGTAGATGTCAATGTCGTTGATGAGAGCATCGTCCACAGTATAGTCATCGACGGAATAAAAGATGTAGATATCATTATTTTTTCAGCAAGAGTAAATCCTGTCATCTACGGGAGGTATGCTGAAAACGTTTTGCTAGGTATAGTTTTTTTCAGATGGCGCAGAAGAAACCTTTGAGGAAGGTCTGTGATGAGATTTCTTCTGATATTTCATAGAATGGCCGGGTGTCTCATGGTGTGTTTTCTTAATAGCCTTTTCAGAAGGCTCTTCATCAGAGGATGTATCACTTTTTAATGATTTGCCAGATCTAAGAAAATCATTGCTCTCTGCCTCAGACTCCAGATTGTCTTTAGATTTAATCCTCTGTAGCCACAAAAGAAGTCTTCCCTCTCTGTCCTTGAGAGTCTATGAGAAAGTGCAACATATTTTACAGTCTTCGACTGCGTGGTCAGGATAGAGGCAATAAATGCACTTTTAATGAGGATCATCAATATCAAGTCTGTTTTTGCCTCAGGTGTTACAAGGCCTGAATAATCCCTTCTAAGAATGGTCGGACATGGTCAGAATGTCCCATGGGACTATAGAAATAAATATATATCTGACCTGAAGAGAAGTTTCTTGAAATCAGAAGGTTTGAAGAATAACTGAGCAGAGCTCAGAGAGACTCCCTTCACACAACGTGCAGTAGAAAATCTGAGGAAGCTAGCCTCTGTGGGGAAGGTTCTAAAGGGTGCTGTTGCCTGATAGTCTACAACCTAAGTTTGGTCCTTTTAATAAAAATAAAAAAAAAGGGTCATAGATAGGCCATTAAAGTCATGGCCTAGTGCCATTGTAGCCTATGCTACTAATATGATTGCTTACATATAATACTGTGGGACTCCCACTTCGACAATGGGGAATGATTCAAGCATGTGAAAGATCCAAAACTGGAGATTTTTTTTATTTTTATATAATACAAATAAATGCTAGTTTTGATATCACTTAGACAACATTTCATGCCATTCAGAGAACAGCTGTTCTATTTAGCAGAAAGAACTCCTGGGATCTACTAGGGTTTGGAAATAGGGTTCTAAAGTAACAAAACCCTTACTGCGGGAAAACACTTTAGAGATATGTGAATTGTTGCCAAATTGTTTGCGCCCAGAGTTTTTAGCTTCAGACAAGTTGGTAATTTATTAGTGTTATCAAGGGAAGTCTTAAAACGTGGAGTGTAAAAGGGAACACAGTTTTGATAACAAGTCAAAGTTTAAAAGTAATGCTATTGTACTAAGCTAGAGACACATTTTCTTGTACATGCTAATTAGAAAGGCATCATATCTGAACATGAAGCTAACTAAAGTGCACATCTTTGAGTTTACCATCTAAACGAACTGGTCAAAAAGAAAACGTTTGAGGGCACCTAAACTGAAAGCAAGACTTAACTATACAGGTTAGTGTCAAGGCACTGCAGTCCTGGTGTAAGGTGCATGAAATTGATACCTTTAAGTTTAAATGTAGGCTGGGATTGGCAGTCCAAGCATAAAAGTAAATAAAACATATTTCAGGGTGCAAAAATGGAATCTGTACATCAAGGTAAACAAGACAAATCATTAATAATATTTTGCTTACCTGCTACAATGTTCCCAGAATGTGCAACAACCTTGAAACCATCAGCTACTTTATCTACACTGTCGCCATGTGTGAGCAAAACCACCTCTTCTTTCTGAAGTCCCCTATACGTAAAAGCAATAGAATTAAATTTACCCAAATTATTTTGGAACTAAAGCTTATAAAGTTAAATGTAGTTTATTAGACAGCAACAGTCCATAAAACATCAAACTAAACAAAACCTTTAAAATTCTAAACTAGTTCATTTCGTACAATTGTCAACAATTTATTTTAAAACATTTTCTAACATTATCACAACAGGCGGTCCGAACATTTGATTCAATAATTTCACAGCCTGTACATTTCTAAAGCAATTAACATCATCAATTTTGAGGTATGCCTTCCTTTGATTTTTAAAATGTACAAATCAATAAATAGCATTTAGATCCCTAAATTGCATGCTGCCATTCAATACGTAAAGTAATCTAGTCTTGTTCCACTTCTCCATGTTGAAACTCTTCATTATTTTTTTCTCCATTCTGAATTTCAGGGGAAAAGATCTAAGATCAGAAGTCAGGAAAGTAAACAGGAATGGACTTGGGGACAGATTTGGATGTCGGTTGACAGGTTACTCCATCACAACGGTGACCGACATCCCGTCCGTAGAAATATAAACCACATTATATCCTATGGTATTTAAATTTCGGCGGATGGGATATCCGTCACAACTGTGAAAGAGTAACCCGTCCAATGAGATTTAAATTACGCCCTTAGTCCTAGATCAGATTTACATTCTGACGATTTTCTTGAGGAGTTTTCCCCTCTAGATGTAGCTCAGGTGACCTTGCATTGCTGTCCTGGTAAAGAGCCCCTAGTTTAAATACTTTGGATCTACCTGACAATTAGATACTAGCTATCACTACATTTGAATTGAAGCTTTGAGTAAAGACAAATGAAATAAGAGAACGTTATCCCATCAAATATCTCTAACCACACTTTCTTCAAAGCATTCTCCTAACCTTTTATCCTATCACCTTTATCGAAACTTGTTTGATGTATGTCCATTTCAATAGCAATTTGCATCTCCCATTTTGTTGACAAGTCCTTAAGTGGCTGGGGCCCCTTAGAACAAAACACTTCTAATACAACTTCTTACCCCAAAGGGAACTCCATTATACCCTCTTCTTTTGTAAGTATTATATTACAGAAATCAGTCGATTGAGCCCAGAAAATCATTGATAGCATTTGCTCGACATCCATATCAATTTAAATCCGAAAACGTAAGTTTGATCAGGTTGATTCAAAAGCCTGCATCAAAGTAAAGATGGGATATAAGAGGAGGGCTTGTCCTCCTAGTTACATACATCTCAAGAAAAACAACCCTACTCCATAGTGTGTGCGAAACCTCGTACAGGGAGAAAAAAGAGCCGGGTTCTCCCTTGGTGGCATGCTTCTTCATAAGGTTCTTCCTGTTCCGCTGCGGAACGGGGCGTGCAGCTACCTGTGAAATATGCAGAAGCACTGAACGCTATACGCTAGATAATGGTAGAATAGGAGTTGGAGAATTTTTTCATGTGAATTAAAAATGCATGTGTGGTAGGAAAGCTATGCTTTATTCCGTCCTGCAGACAGTATGGTTAAAAGGGAAGAAACATAGAAAGTATAGAGGTTTTGATCACCCTGCTTTCTACACAGTCTACATGTTTTAAGCCACCCTAACACGGGGCTATCTTCAGAACCAAGGAACTCACTCCCCGATTCTATTCCTGATCAGATTTTATAATTTTTGCAAAGTGTAGCAACTTCGCACACACACTGCATGCTCAAATACACATTTCACCTACTTGGTGCTATTGTCTGTCAAGCAAAAGCCTGTGTGGTGTTTCAACTTGAACACAGTAATTGGTTTCTTCCATTGAGAGGCTCAAGATTCTGTTGGGTTATTGTCACCACTATCTAGTACTACAATTTCACACTTCTTGCAAAGCATCCTGCTTTCTTGTTACAACTAGCCATTTCCTCGAAAATCATTGCTCTGAGGATCCAAAGTCTCAAATGTTTTTTTTCTGTGATGATAGGGTTGCCGCTTGTCAGGCCCTGGGGAACAATGTGCACGTTTGCTTGAATCCGCATCATCTCCACGATCCGGTGGAGAGTAAGAATAACGCTCAGAGGATTGATATCTCACAAGTTATTATATCCTCCCTGCTCTTCATTTCTACAATAGAGCACGGTGTCTTTTGAATCTGACCTAGGACATCACGCTCTACACATAGGATGTTGTGGGTCCAGCTGCCTTTCTTTTGGACATTTTTCACTCTCTCTCCCCCCCCCCCCTAAATTTTAACTGGGGTCTCTGGTCTCACTCCTAGGGTATCTCTCCCGATGGACACTTATTCCAGAGATATTGTTTTTGGCAGCTCCACCTCTTAATGATATTGTGGAACAGTAGATTATCTTTGGCAAATACCCAATAGTGCAGCATTGTTTTTAATATTACGGGGAACTATCTCAACTGTTGTGCCTATGCCTATAAGCTTAATTCCTAAATCCTCTGCAATGAGGCTTCCTGATCTTGCGGCAAGTGTTAAAACATTTCTGGCAATGCCGCTATTAAGAATATGTCATGTGTAGTTGCGTACAGGGTAGAAAATATGCTTCTCCTGACACTACTATTGAATTGGTTCCATCCCCATCGGTAGGCACATATTTAAAATCTGGTGTTTATCCATAGGAGTCAAATGAGAAAACACCACTTCTAATTGAGAAATCTTCCTTACAAACTCAAATGTTATATCATTTCATTTGAGTGAGCACCCTCGCATTAAAGGACTTGTTTGTGGCTTAATGGCAGGAATCTGTGTCTGTGTAGGTGATTGTGTATAATTCTGGTTAGTTCATTGAGTCTGTCTCGCAGTTTAAATTGCCTCAAGTGTCATTGTATATTCAGGACTCCTGCTTGCATCTCCGAAGTCAGAGCTGTTGGAAGCTGATCCTGATCAGGATGGGATGTATATGTAGCCAAAGCTGGCCATGTCTGTCCAGACATCATGAGTGGGCCGAAGCATTCTGTATTAAGTGTGGTAATTTACCCTGAAGCAGGTTTTAAATGTAAAATGAAAATCAACTTCTGGGTAGAGTTTACTGCGTGGTTTAACGGGGCAAGAGGGACTCCATTGGCACTTTATGTCCGCAACTTTGCTTATTAGGAATTATCATATGTCCCAAAGGGACATGCAATATAGGTTTTTATAGTTAGCTTTGCAGTTAGCAAAAAGACATAGCAATTGGTTGGTTGGGTAGGTGGAGCTATGCTATTGGTTTATTGGTGGGGGATACAATAGAGTGGGCCATGGCAGAGAAAATTCATATTGGAGACAAGGAGAGATGAGAAATTGGCGAACAATTTGATGGTCTAAGCACTAGTAATGCAGACGTTTTCTAGATCTGAGGAGTACAGTACACAGAAGGGAATCAGTACAATATTATTATTTTTTTGTGACTGAGATGGGGGAACAATGTCGCAATGAAACTAAGAAATGGTTTGTAAATATGTTTGCTTCTGATAAGGAATAGACTATTGTACTGTGTCAATAACCTGCTGTTAGTAGGTCTTTCTTGGGAGGAGCAGATGTGAAGGAACACGTTACTTACCTGTAACTGTGGTTATCCAGTATTGGTATCTTTCATGGATTCACATGCCTGAATCATTCCCCGTCGTCGGGATGGGAGTCACCGGTAAATAACAAAGCAATGTCTTAGAAGACATATAGAGTAACAGGCCCCAAAAGGCCTTAGCTTAGCAAGCTATCCATGTCCTTATGTAAAAAGGACCAAAGTTTGGCCAGTAGCCAATCAGCTAGCACCACCCTCTAGAACCCTCCTGGAAGGAGCTCTAGTCCCTCAGATTTTCGTAAGCACAGTGCTACGTAGTTGTATCAGTGAGAGATCCAAGAGAGCCCTTCCAGGGGAGATGGGTGGGTTGCATGTGAATCTATGAAAGATACCAATACTGGATTACCGCAGCTACAGGTAAGTAACGCGTTCCTTATCCAGTATTAGGGTATCTTTCATAGATTCACATGCCTGAATCAGAGTAGTAAGCAATAATAAGCACATTTCGACAGGTACAGTAAATA
The DNA here is from genome assembly GCF_964204655.1 of Triturus cristatus. Classification (NCBI taxonomy): domain Eukaryota; kingdom Metazoa; phylum Chordata; class Amphibia; order Caudata; family Salamandridae; genus Triturus; species Triturus cristatus. The sequence continues at coordinate 889,622,254 of NC_140594.1, forward strand.
TACAGTCACTAGATAATAACATCCATGTGAAAGATAAAGTAGCAGAGAACCATGACTCAGGTAATGTAAACATTACAGTGCAAAATGTGCGTAGAGAGACAAGGATGGTGGGATGAAAAAGGAAAGGGCTCACCTCTATTGAAATAGATGACGGAGTACCGCTTGACCCACTGCAGCATCCTTCATGATCTCCGTGTCCAGGCAGTAATGCTTGGTGAATTAATGCGGCGTCTTCCATGTGGCCGCTCTACAAATGTCCACAATGGGCACCCCTGCAAACAGTGCCATGGAAGTAGACATCGCCCTTGTGGAATGGGCACGAACTGCTGATAGCAGTGGGTGTCCTGCCTGCTGGTGACAGTAGGTGATGGCTGAAGGGATCCAGCGGCAGATACTCTGTTTGGTGAGCGGTAGCCCTTTTCTAGGCCTACTGTACGCCACAAAAAGTTGATTCGATTTTCGAAATGTTTTAGTTCTATCAATGTAAAACTTGAGGCAGCGCTTAATATCTAATGAATGAAGAGTCCTTTCTGCCACTGTTTGTGGATTCGGGAAGAATGAACGTAGTATGATAGGTTCATTGAGGTGGAACTGAGTCGGAACCTTAGGAATAAACTTTGGATTTGTTCGAAGAATGACCCTGTCCTGTTTGAACTGAAGGAAAGGGTCTTGGATTGAGAACGCCTGGAGTTCTCCCACTCGTCTTGCCGAGGTAAGGGCCAGTAGGAGCGCAATCTTCCAGGAGACATACTTAAGGTCTGCTCTGTGGATTGGCTCGAACGGGTGTTTCATCAGCTGAGCCAAAACCGTGTTAAGATGCCAAGCCGGTGGTACAGGCTTTACTGGAGGAAATGTTCTAAACAGTCCTTTAAGGAATTGTTTGATAAGTCTTTGAGACCACAAAGATGGACCTGTAGAGGATCTCCTAAAGCGAGATATTGCCGCTAGGTGTACTTTGATGGAGGCATAAGCTAGACCAGATTTTGCCAGGTGCAGGAGGTACGGTAAAATCTGTTCCGGGGTGGAAGAAAGAGGGTGTAACCTGTTATTTTGCACCAGATACAGAATCTTTTCCATTTCAATGAATATGTTTTGTTGGTACTATCCGCTCGAGCCCGAGCTAGGATTTGTCTGCAATCTGGAGGAATGTCTAAGCCCTGGAACTCTCTGAACTCAGGAGCCATGCAGATAACTTGAGAGATGCCGGATCCGGATGCTGAACCTGTTGATTGAGGAGTGTTAGCAGAGATGGAAACGGCTTCAGTTTGATTGGAGGTTCTAGGGAGAGGAGGTGAAGCTCCGTGAACCAGTGCTGGCGTGGCCAAGCTGGGGCTATCAATATCAGAGTGCAGGGCTCCGCTTTCATCTTCCGTAGCACCCTGGGAATCAGGGGAAACGGCGAAAAGGCGTACGCAAAGACGTGGCACCATGCTATCGAAAAGGCATTCCCCAGAGACCCTTGTTGGGGATGCCAGCTTGTAAAGTGTTGGCATTTGGCGTTGTTCTGGGTGGCGAATAGGTCCAGAAGAGGGGTGCCCCATTGATCGAAGATGTTGCGGAGGACTTGCTGGTCCAGTTCCCACTCGTGGCATGTTGTCTGCCTTCTGCTGAGGGAATCTGCCAACACGTTGTGGGCGCCTGGTACATAATCTGCTCGAAGAGAGATGTTGTGACTGAGTAGCCAACTCCAAATTTTTGGTGACTCACGAGAGAGTGTCAGCGAGCGCGTTCCTCCCTGTTTGTTCAAATAGTGCATTGTCGTCGTGTTGTCTGTTCTAACAAGCACCATGGAGTTTTTGATTCTTGGGAGGAAGGCCACCAGAGCCAGATAGACTGCGCGTAGCTCTAGGAGATTTATATGAAGTGCCCTCTTGGAAGGGGACCATTTCCCGCTTATCTGAAGTTCCTGAAGGAAAGCCCCCCAGCCCTCCAGGGAAGCATCCGTGGTGATTATGTGAGGTGCTGCAGGAAGCAAGAAAGGCAAGCCTTTTGAAAGGTTCTGGGGATACACCCACCATCGTAGAGCTTTCCTGATCACAGGGGTGACCTGGATGACGTCGAAGGACCCTGTACACTGTACCCACTGATCAGACAGTTCTTCTTGAAGGGGTCGCATATGAAGACGACAATGCGGGACCAAGAGAATGCAAGAAGACATCCCGAGAAGGAATTTGAAGAGACGCACTGACCGTGTCTTCTCTGACATTATCCGGAGAGCTAACGACTGAAGCTTGTCTTTGCGTTCCTGCGATGGGAAAGCTTTCCGTAGTACAGTGTCTAGTGTAGCGCCCAGAAAGTTCATGTGCTGAGACGGCTGAAGGACGGACTTCTCGTGATTGAGAGTTAGTCCTAGTGAATCGAAGAGCGTTCGACAAGCGTTGGAAGACCTGGATGCGCCCTGTAGAGATGGAGACTTGACAAGCCAGTCGTCTAGATAAGGCAAGACCTGATGATGATGGCGTAGGTAGGCCGCCACTGGAGCTAGACATTTGGTGAAAATGCGTGGCGCCGATTTGAGGCCAAACGGCAGAACCCGGAACTGGTAATGTCTGCCAGCCACCATGAATCGTAGGAATTTCTTGTGGTTGCGATGTATTGGTATATGAAAGTAGGCGTCTTGCAGGTCTAACGACACCATGTAGTCGTTCGCATTGAGTAGATGTAATACCTCCTGAATGGTGACCATACGAAACGACTGCTGTTTCAGATATTTGTTTAGATTTCTTAAGTCCAATATTGGTCTCCATTTTTTCTCCTTTTAACGGATGAGGAAGAAGTGGGAGTAGAACCCTTTTCCCCGTTGATTTGGGGGGACTCTCTCTATAGCTGCTTTTTGGAGCATAACCTTCACCTCCAAAAGTAACAGACGTAGGTTTTTGTGGAGCATTGGGCGGGGAGGGGTTTGAGGAGGGATTTTTATGAATTCTAGAGAATGGCCGAATTGTACTAATTGTAGGACCCAACGGTCCGTAGTTATTTTTTGCCAGTTTGGGAGAAAGTGGGTAATTTTTCCGCCAATCTTGGAGGGTGGCGAGAAGGTGGAGACCGGCCGTAGTTGAAAGTCATTGCCGAAGGGCGGCTCCCTTTTGTCTTCCTCCTTTACCACGAAAGGAGGATTTCGTGTATGCAGAGTGCTGTCCTGTCGATATTGCGGACGGTATTGCTGGGAGGAAGAGAATGAAGAACGTTGTTGGAATTCTCCCCTACTGGAAGATTGACCTCTTCCCCTGGAACCCCGAAAGGAAGGGTTCCGAAATTGCAAGGTACCCAACGCCCTGGCAGTATCCGTATCTTTCTTAATCCCCTGTAATGCCTCATCAATATGGGTGCCAAAAAGAAGTTGGCCGTCGTACGGCATGTCCAGCACTTTGGTTTGGACCTCCGGTCTGAAGGAGGTTGCCTTTAGCCAAGCTTGGCGTCGGAGAACTGCTGCGCCCGCTAGTTGTCGGAATCCAGTCGAAGCAATATCCATTGCAGTCTATGATTTCAGAGGCAGATCTTTCCCCCTCTAGCAAGATCTTCTTTGCGTCTTCTTTGGACTCCTCTGGTAAGTCTGCCATGTATGGTGCAATGTCTGCCCACATTTGACGATTGTAACGCCCCAAAAGTGCTAGGGCGTTGGAGGCCCGCACTGTTAAGGCCACATTGAAGAAAAGCGTTTGCCTATGTTCTCTAAGCGCCTACCCTCCTTATCTGGTGGAGCTGTCAATAGAGCAGCCGGGTTGCTTGACCTCCTCTGTGCGGCCTGCGTAATGACCGAGTCCGGCTTTGGATGGCCTGTGAGACAAGCCGGAGCAGTGTCTGGCGCTTTATATTTTTTGTCCAGGCGTGGTAACACTGGAGGAACTGAGGAAGGATTTTGCATAATTTTTATGCCTTGTTCCCAAATGTAGTCTATAAGTGGAATTGCCCATACAGACTTCTTAAAGGGTTCCTTAAAATCATAAAGGAAACAGTCTTGTTGGTGCGAGGGCATTGGAATTTGAAAGCGCTGGGCCGCTCTCTCTATGATGTTATGGAAGCCGCCAATATCCTCTCGAGGCGAGTCGGCCGTGGTAGGGGCATGAGAAGTCGGGCAGGGAAGGATGTAATCATCCCATTCGTCATGGTGAGATTGGACCTCCTGAAGCTCTCCTTCTTCAGGCTCCTCCTCATCCTCCTCATCTGTTGTGGGAGGAAGTGGTGTTGTAGCAGGCTCTGATTGCAGTACCAATGGAGGCGGTCTTGGCCTTGGTGTTGGTGGCGCAACTGGCATCGGGGGAGGTGCCGGCGTCTGAAACCGTTGTTTGTAGTCCAAGATCAGGAATTGGAGATCCGTGACCAGTGATGCAGGCAAGCAAACCATGGAAGGTGGTGGCTGCACGTATTGTGGAGGTGGAACCTGTTGATATTCCTGGTCAATGTCCTCATAGTCTGAGATATCTTGGTATTTCACATGTAGCTGTGAAGGGCTTGTCGCAGCCGGGAACATACTGCCGTCCTCTGAATCTTCCTCCTCAAAAAGTTGAGCAGGCGGCAAGGTGGAGACCCTACTGGGCAATGTAAGGGCCGGAGTTAGTGCACGTTTGGTGATTTGAGGTGCACATATGTACTTTGCGTCTCAGAGTCTATATCCATTGACGGGCCCGTCGACGGTAGAATTGTAGGCGGTGTAATAGGCAATTGAGACCGCGTCGACGAGGTCATCGTCGACGGTGTCGTCGTCAGTGAGGAAGATGAGAATTGTTTCTTCGTCGACGACGAAGGTCTCATCGACAGTGTTCTCGTCGACGATGGTGTGGACGTCGACGGACCCGCCATCGACGATGTCATCGGGTTAGCTGACGACGACGATTTTCTGATTTTCAGCGTCGACGAGATAGTTTTACCTGCCGTCGACGATGGAGTCGTCGTCGTAGTCATTGATTGGGATGTGACAGTAGATATCGTCGCCGACGATGAGGTAACAAAGACTGCCGTCGATGGAGATCTTTTCGTCAGTGAAGCCACCGTCGACGAGGTTGTCGTCGGCGACGGGGTGGAAACTGTTTTTTTAAAAGTAATTTGGACATCCTGAGGACAAGCAATTCCTGGCGGAGGCAAGGCCAGGACCTCTGAAGACTTTTTGTGCGTCTTCTTTAGAGGTGGCTGCGACGAAGGGCCCAGAGATGACGCCCTTGGTCTTTTACGTGAGGAGTGAGAAGAAATAATAGAACTCTCACTCTCCTCAGAGGACACTACCGAGTCCTTGGCCTTCAGCCTTTGCAGCCAAATTAAAAGGCGCCCTTCTCGGTCCTTCGGGGTCTTAGATGAAAAGGTACGACATACCTTGCAGTCTTTTGAGCTGTGGCTGGGGTACAGACAATAAAGACAGTCTTTATGCTGATCATCCACGTGAAGCCTCTTCTTCCCACAGGAAGCACAGGATCTGAATAGTCCTTTCTTAGGAGTATCAGCCATGACAAATCAAGAAAGTTTTGATTAGAAAACACTGGAAATCCAGAAGCAATGAGCAGAGCTCAGTGGAGACTCCCTTAGCACGACGTGCGGTAGAAAATCTGAGGGACTAGAGCTCCTTCCAGGAGGGTTCTAGAGGGTGGTGCTAGCGGATTGGCTACTGGCCAAACTTTGGTCCTTTTTACATAAGGACATGGATAGCTTGTTAAGCTAAGGCCTTTTGGGGCCTGTTACTCTATGTCTTCTAAGACATTGCTTTGTTATTTACCGGTGACTCCCATCCCGACGACGGGGAATGATTCAGGCATGTGAATCTATGAAAGATACCCTAATACTGGATAATCATAAATATGTGGCAGCATAGGTTAGGGGAGAGGGATTTGTGCCTACTAGCACGTTAATTTAATTGTATATTGAGTTAGAGTGTTAACTGCTTAAAAAAATGCAAACCAAAGATTAGGAAAAAATTAAGTCAACAGAAATTCAATATAAACACAAGGATCAAAGTTAACCCTTTCAAGCAACAACCACAATCCAGGTCAGGGTGAACCACAAAACTTACTAAATTAACCTGTGTTTAACCTTCCAGTAGCTTGACACGAAAGCAGTCAGGCTTAACTTGGAGACAATGTGTAAAGTATGTATGCAACATACAACCAGTAATAAAGTAAACACCACACAAAAATCCCACCCTATTTAGAAACAGTTAAATTTCATAAACAATTTGAGATCAAAACAAAAATCGAATTGAATAGAACCGGAGACAAGTAATTTCAAAGACTTAGATAAGTTTAGCACCTAAAAGCACAAAGTGTCACTTGCGATTATCTGGGCATGCTAGAGTGGCCGAAAGTCACATTCTGACCGACAGCGATGGTGTGCAGGCTGGATACAGGGCTAGGTTAGTACCGCTGAAAAAGTTACTGTGTCAAAGTCCGGCAGGAAGAGTACAGTTGGCAGTGGAAGAGGCCGCAAGGAGCAGGGAGAGCATTGTGGATGGAAAGGCACTGTAGCGAGAAGATCCCATCGGACGTCGCAATGGTCGTTGCTGGAGCTTCGTGTTGGCGATCACCGCAGGCTGTCGATGCGATAGCGCAAAGTACAGATCTCGCATTGGCGGTTGCCGTAGCATGAAGTATTGCGTCCGCCGGAGCTTTGCACTGCCGGCCATCACAGGCAACAATATCTAGGCACGAACTGGCCTGTTCATGAACGGCCTAAAACTTCAGGATTTCTCCTTTTTTCCACAAGAAGAGCTCAACTGATGCCAGCTAAGGGACAAAGACCTGGGGAGGCACCACATGGGGATCAGGAACTCACTCCAGCAGAGGCCAACAGAGCTCAGACAGGTCAAGTTGCAGGTCCAGTGCAGCAGGTCAGCTGGACAGTTGCAGGGAGGCCTCTGAAGCTTGTTATGTGCCTGTAGATGTGAGCGGAAGGGCAGTTAACTGAGCCTTGGAGTCTCTGTCTGGGATGAAGAGAGCAGGTGCAGTCTTCTTTCTCAGAGAGCAGAAACCTCTGGAGCTTTCCCCCCACAGATGGTTATAGAATTCCCTTACTCTCTGCCCTGGTCCCAAGATGTCTAGGGTGACAAAAGGCATCTGTGAAGTTCTTTGTGAGTTTGCCGAGACAGATCCGTTGTGTAAGTGGGATTGTGCACAGCTCCGCCCCTCCCATCCTTGCAGGATGGCTCATCTTGCCAACAACTAATCCCTCTTTGTGACGCTGTCTAGGAGGAATAGCCAATGGCCAACTGCTAACTACACTTAGTCATGTGACCCAGGACACAGGCACCAAATGTTTAGGACAAGAAAATAGCAACTTTCTAAAAAGTGTTTTCAGAATTGTGGCTTAAAATCCGACCCTACCATTAAAGAGGATTTTAAAGAACAAGTTACTTACCTTCAGTAACACCCTATCTGGTAGGGACTATCTAGCCACAGCTTTCTTTCAGTAGAATTATCCCCAGGCATCAGACTGGAGTTAGAAACTTTCGAGAAGTACCCCTGCAAGCCGCTAGATGGCGTAGTCTGCACTAGAAGTGACATATTGGGTACTTATGGTGGCACCACCTTGGTGCGCTGACGTCATTTAATTTTCACAACTTTCCACACAAGGTGCGTGGAGCCACAATGAAGACTGACCACTGGTGTGAGTTTCTAAGGTCCTTTATAAGGGGTGAAACCCTCATCCTTTAATTAGGTCACTCAGCGGGGAGGATCGGTAAGGAATCTGTGGCTAGACAGTCTCTACCAGATAAGGCGTTACCTACATTAAGTATCTTGTTCATCTGATAGCGACTTCTAGCACCAGATTCCTTACCTTATAACAGATACCCAAGCAATGCCTCCCCTAGAAGCGGTCAGTAAACCTAATTTAGACCAGGAAGTCCTGCAGGACTGAACAGGCAAAATGTCCATCCCGATCGATGTGACAATACAGGTAGCAGTTGCTTTTGAACGTGTGCAATTCAGACCACGCTGCAGCTTAACAGATATCCAGGAGTGGTACTCCGCGAGCTAACGCAGTGGTCGCAGCTTTGGCTCTGGTAAAATGAGCATGCAGGTAGTTGCTTTAGACCAGTGCGTAGCAGATCTTTATGCAGAGCCCTATCCATCATGAGATGTTTAGCTTTTTCAGAGCCTTCCCTTTCTTGAGGCCGGAATACGTTACGAAAAGTTGGGCATACACCCGGTCTTCTTTTATGCGGTCAAGGTAGAAAGACAACACACTCTTTGAATCTAGACGTGGAGTCAATTCTCTTCCATAGAAGGATGAGGCAGGACAAAAAAGGTATGCAGGGTGATCATCTAGCCTACATGGAAAGGTGTGACTACCTTTGGGAAGGACGTGGCCCAAGTCTGGTCTGCTCAATCTCCATGCATGAAATTGGAGGGTGAGCAGGTTCGGGTGCAGAACCCTCCCCTGTTGCTCCGACAGAAGATCCTCCAGAAGAGGCAGCTTGACCACAAGATCTATGCTCATGCCCAACAACTCGGGATACCAGACTCACTGCCCAATCTGGAGCCACAAGAATGACTTGGGCTTGGTCGTTCCTGATCTTCTTGAGAACTCTGAGCAGTGCTGGTAATGGGGGAAAAGGCGTACACGAGGCCGGAGCTCCATTCGAGATGAAAAGCATCTCCGAGCAACAGCAGCCTTGGAGACCCCAGCATGCGCAACTGCTGACATTGCCCATTCTAGATCCAACCAAGGCTCTCCCAACTCTTGGAAGTGGCCTTGCACCATCTTCAGATCAAGATGCCATTTGTGATCTGCTAAGCATCAATGCCTGAGTTCATCAGCCTTGAGGTTCAGAAAGCCCGTCGGGTGTTGATCCACTAGGGAAATGGCCTGGTGTTACAGCCATGTCCAGGGACGTATTGTCTCCTGACAAAGTATCCAAGGCCCTACCTGCCCTGCTTGTTACAATACCACATGGCAGTAGATTTGTCCGATAACACCCACAACAGCCTTCCCTTGGTGGACGGTAGAAAGGCCTTGCGAATCACAAAAGCTACAGCCAGTTTATGTGGAGTCTGGACTCAGTTGGAGACCAGAGTCCTCTAATCTCCACCTCCCCAGATGGCCGGCCTCTTCCCGGAGTGATGCAATACAGTCAATTCTGGCTGGAGAAGAGAGAGAGGTCGTTGACCCAACTGCAGGTCACCAGCCACGACTGCTGGTCTTTTCCAGTTCACTCTGAGATCTGGACCATGTCGGAGAGATTGCCCTGATGCTGTGTCCATTGTAACTTCAAGTTCCAATTCAGAGCCCACATGTGCCACTGGGCATGTGTTACCAGCCAGATGCAGGAGGGTATGAGGCTCAGCATCCTCAGAGTCTTACTCATCAAAACCCAGGATAGAGGATTAAACATGGATATCAGCCTGAATATCCTGGACTCACAGTTCGGGAGGGTAAGCATGAGACTGCACAGTGTCCAGAACACCTCTGATGAAATGTAGCGCCTGACAGGAGTCAGGTGGGACTTTGGCGCATTGATAGTGAACCCTAGTGAGTGCAGTAAGTTTGCCGTAGGCTGGAGGTGGGAGGCATCTGCCTGGGGCAAGCACATCTTGAACAGAAAATCGTCGAAGTATGGGAACACTGGAACCTCAGACCTCGGTAGGTGTGATGCAACCACCGCTATCAACTTGGTGAATACCCGCAGGGCGCTGGTAAGGTCAAAGGGGAGCACTGCAAACTGAAAGAGCTCAGGCCCACTGTGAACATGTTGACGGAATGTGAAAATATGCGTCCTGCATGTCCAACGCTACCATCCAGTCTCCCAGATTCAGGGCAGATAGAACTTGAGCGAGCGGGAGCATTTTGAATTTCTCCTGTTTGAGAAAGAGATTGAGATAGCACAAGTCTAGTATAGGACGAAGATTTCGGTCCTTGGGCACCAGAACAGGGCACTCAGATCTTCCTGGGAGATTTCAACCTCCACTGGAATGATGTAAAAATGTGGTAGTCAATAGCCTTAAATCCTTCCTACTTGCCCTTAACCTTATCCAAATATGTGACAGCCCTACGCATATCAAAAGAGCCACTTTAGATCCCGTCATTGGTAAGCCCAACTGTTTCCTCCTGGAGTCTATCCTCCCATGTGATTGGACAGACCGCTATTGCAGCACCTTCCTCGTCCTTGAATCGTTAAGAGCAAGCAGATTACAACCTAAGAACCCAAAACAGTTGAAAAGATGTTTACAGAACATCAACTCGGCGCTCTGTGATAACATCTTGCCCCCCTCGCCCTTGATCATGTCGGATGTCCATGACCTTACAGCCCACAATAAACACGCAATACTTAATGTACTTGACTCAGGGGCACCACTTCAGCTTAAAAGTGTGTCCTCGAAACTCTTCAAACCGTGGTTCAATGATGGTCTTAATGCCTAAAAAAGAAATTTAAGACTTGCAGAAAGGAAGTGGTAATCTCTTCCCATCCTTGAAAATCTTTGTCACTTTAGATCCTTGCGAAGCATATACAATAAACGCATCAGATGCTCGAAGGCCACCTTCTTCAGAACTCAACTAAATCAAGCAAAAAAAAGTCCCAAAAAACTGTTTGAACTCATCAAGTCCCAAGCTAACAATCATCCTAACCTCTCAGCTCCGGGTCAAGGGACACTGGCGAACTGTAAAGAACTCACTGTTTTCTTCACTGATAAGACTATTAAGACAGAGACTGAATTACGCGCGGCCCGTGATCACCACTCGGGCAGTCCGCTGAACACCCTACACCCCTCAGAGTGCATATCACTGACACCCCTACCCCCCTCAACAGCCCTTCCTCACCAAAACAATGCATCTTGGAGTCCGTTCCAAACCTTGGATGAATCCACTATACGCAAAATGCTGCAGACGTTGAAACCTTCCAATCACTACAACGACCCTCTGCCATTGAACCTTTTTCCAGAAGTGAGCTCCTCCTTACTAACAGTCTGGACGACGATCGTCAATGCTTCACTTCTGCAAGGTGCTATTACGGATTGCCTCATGAAGAAATGTGTGCTTACCCAACTTTGTCACAGCATCGACCATTTCCAACTCCTGGACCAATGCCAATCTGGTTCCTCCCAGGTCATAGAGTCTGCGCTAAAGCACATTGTGGATGATGCGCTTAGAATGTTGGATCACAAGGAGTCGTGCCTATTGATCTTTCTTGACCTTTCGTCAGCATTCAATACTGTCAAACATGATCACCTAACTGACCTCCTGGAACACAGGATGGGGCGGTCTGGGCCCGTTTTAAACTGGTTCTCTTCGCTCCTTCAGAACAGATCCCAAAGCTTCAGTGTGAATCAATCCTTGTTCCATCCTGCACCGGTCACCTTGGGGGTCCCCCAAGGCTCAGTACTGTCCCCCACAATCTTTAACCTGTTCATGGAGCCTCTGACAGAAATTCTAAAATCATCCAGCATTCATTATCATATGTATGCGGACGATACGCAACTATACCTGAAGATCGCCTCCCCCGAAGACATTCAGTCCCTCAACTCAGTCCTGCTGGAAACACAAATCTGGTTGACACGCAATCACCTGAAGTTGAATGCTCTTAAAACAGAATTCCTACTGATCTCACCCCACAACCAATCCCTCGTGATGGAACAATGGTTGAATCAGCTGACTGCTCTTAACTGTAGACCGCAAATCGTGGACTCGGGGTATCATTCTAGATAGAACCCTGAACATGCAAAAGCACATCAGCTCCCTCACCAAAGGTGCGAACTTCCAACTCAGCTTACTTAGGAAACTCAAACCCTTTCTCCCAGCTCATAACCTAAAGGTTGCAGTACAAGCATTAGTGATCTCTAAGCTGGATTATGGATTCGCAACACTTTGCAACCTGCCTAGAGTGAGGACGGCTCCTCTTGGGGCTACCCTAAATTCGGCTGCTAGGCTTTAAACTGGCACAAAAAAATACCACCACATCACTCCGGACTTGCGGGACCTGAATTGGCTCCCATATGATGCTCGGATACAGTTAAAAATTGCATGCATAGCTCACAAAGCCATCCACTTCAAGACCCCGCTGTACCTCATGCAGAAACTGGAGCTCTCCTGCGGTTCTAGAGCCTCCAGAAGCACCAGCACCCTTTTGCTTAAACCACAAAAATGTAAGAAAAAAAAAAAAAAAAGACCTATAGCCGAGCCTTCTCAGGGATGGCTCAAAGGATCTGGAACTCCCTTCCCCCTGAAGTCAGGGTGTACCCTTCCACTGTCTTCTTAAAAAAAAGAAGTCAAAGGGCTCCTGATAACAAATGTCTGCCTTAGCCTTGCCCCTTCATCTGATTATGGGTCCATAGCCGTTGACGTTGGCCCAGCCAACGGGTTCACAAATATGTCGGACAAATCTAGATGGTGATTTTGTCGCTATGTTGATTCTGTTGTGTTTGCTTTTCCCCTCACGAGAATGTTGGCCAATTTCAGACTTTGAATTTGTCGCTTTGTTGATTCTGCTTTGTTTGCTTATACCCTTTGTGATGCATAATCTGTAAAGCGCTCCGATACCCTCGGTGGGCATGTTCGTGCTATATAAAACTTTCAATATAAATGAATAAATGACAAAGAAACCACATCCCGCTTCGGATACCGGCACCCTCTCTATAGGTGGCTTGGCCAAGACAACCAAATCATCTTGGCATAGTAAGGAAGGATGGTCCTCCGTTAACCAGTCGAAAGTGGGTAGCATGGGTGGAGGGGTGGCCACCAATGGGACGTAATAGCCCCTTTGTACAATCTTTATCATCCAACGGTCTGATGTTAAAGACCTCTAGTGGAGCAGGTAATGGAGTATCCTACTTCCCACTGGATACCCACGATGGCAAACTAAAGGGACTTGGAGGCTGTGGCTGTCGGGGGTGGTGTACTGGCTGGACCTCTGGCTACCTGCCCCACGTTGTCTGCAGGAACCGCATCCTAGGCCATGAAGAAATAAGTTACTTACCTGTAACTGCAGTTATCCAGTATTGGTATCTTTCATAGATTACAAAAGAGCTGCTCCTAGTGTGATAACCCAAGCGAGTTACAAGAACGTCGTAGGTGTGGGCATCTCACAAAAAGATACGGACTGGTCTCACACACCACCTGGTGTCATGCTTAATCATTGACCAGTCCTCGCCCTCCAAAACCTTCGTTTGATGGAGGGCGGGCATACACTTGACGACAAGGATGCACTTCTAAGTGGAGGAGTGGGGGCCGTGACTATGTGAGTGAAGTTAAAAATCATTATAGTAAACAGTAGCAATTCTTTAATGTGAGATGAATACTATATGATATTAAAATATAGGTGTGACGGTAGTTGGGACGGTTATTGTTCCCAACCGTCTAGTGAATGGTCTAATGGATGGTCGACATGTTTCTGCCTGGATGGCCCCGAAGGGTCCGTGGCATTCATCAGGACCTAGAAAAAGAAATAAAGGGCTCGGTTCTTACCAATATAGGTAATGTGATACCACTGCGGGAGTGTGGCAAAAGGCACACTTCACCGTCTTAGAGCTGCTTCCAATAGTGAAGCCCTAGTAATGTACATTCGGGAGGACCGGGAGCGGACGTATAGGCTTCGGGACGCATGGACCTCAAGTTACAAGGAAACACAACTGTGGTTTCCCCCCCGCCCCCTCCCCCATGGGACAAGTTGTCCAAATTACTAGGGCTTCACTATTGGAAGCAGCTCTAAGACGGTGAAGTGTGCCTTTTGCCACACTCCCGCAGTGGTATCACATTACCTATATTGGTAAGAACGGAGCCCTTTATTTCTTTTTCTAGGTCCTGATGAATGCCACGGACCCTTCGGGGCCATCCAGGCAGAAACATGTCGACCATCCATTAGACCATTCACTAGACGGTTGGGAACAATAACCGTCCCAACTACCGTCACACCTATATTTTAATATCATATAGTATTCATCTCACATTAAAGAATTGCTACTGTTTACTATAATGATTTTTAACTTCACTCACATAGTCATGGGCCCCCACTCCTCCACTTAGAAGTGCATCCTTGTCGTCAAGTGTATGCCCGCCCTCCATCAAACGAAGGTTTTGGAGGGCGAGGACTGGTCAATGATGAAGCATGACACCAGGTGGTGTGTGAGACCAGTCCGTATCTTTTTGTGAGATGCCCACACCTACGACGTTCTTGTAACTCGCTTGGGTTATCACACTAGGAGCAGCTCTTTTGTGATGAATATTTAGTATTGGAGGCTGCTGCTCCTAGAACCCCATGCCTCTCGTTCCCTCCTCCACACATCCAGTGGAGCTCTCTTGTGATTGGATCTTTCATAGATTCACATACCTGGATCATTCCCAGTCGTCGCAGTGGGAGTCCCGCAGTACAAATAACATAGCAGTAAATAGTAAAAAACCATAGGCCTAATAATTGCAAACATGCATTGCATAGCCTATTAATCTCCGTTTGTAAAAGAGACCAAACTAAACAACACAGCCAATCAGCTACCAGCACCCTGTAGAACCTTCCCAAGAGAGGCTGAGTCTCTCAGATTTTCCAGCACAGGTGATGTAAGTACCATAGTCTAGAAGCAGCCTCTCCGGGGAGGAGGGTGGGTGCATTGTAGTGAGGACGGGGTTTTATGTACACACATTGCTATGTTAGCATAGGCGTTGGAGGCTAGACGCCATCTTGCCACTTTGCTGCTTTTGCACACGACACTACAGGTAGCTGTTATTACAAGTAAATCTGCTTGCTTGCTTTTTCTTCACATGAGAACGGTCTGTTCACATCCCTAGACGTGCACCGCGACCTTAGTCTGAACACTGTGTGCAGAAGCCGTCAAGTTCAAATAACAAAGTATGCTGTTGAATTCAGGTTGATCGGCCCACGCTCTAGACACAACACACACACAGCTGCAAATATCTGAAACTCGGGTGACTTTAATATTGCATTTGCATGCATGATTCAGACACTTGGAGAAAACCTTTCCAGACAGAGAGCAGAGCTGATCCTGTGATGTGAGTCGCCTAAACTGATCTTTGAGGTATGGGGTTCCCCATTCAAACCTAGAGACCTTCTATTAGTTTATAAAACTAGTTTACTAGCCAAGGGAGGGTGGTTCACAAAGTATTATAGGACTTGTTTTCCACTATCATTTTTAATATAATTTCACCCTTCATTTTTTATGGTATTGTAACAATGCTGATGGTTTGTTTTTTAATCATTTGCCTGCTTATATTAGCCAAAGTACTGCACCTTAGAGCACGTCACGAGCCGACTGGACTACGGAAACACCCTCTACGCGGGTACTACCGCAAAGCTCCAGAAGAAACTCCAACGAATCCAAAACGCATCAGCCAGGCTCATATTAGACATCCCTCGCAACGAACACATCTCTGATCACCTTAAAGACCTCCACTGGCTACCCGTCAATAAGAGGATCACCTTCCGACTGCTTACCCACGCACACAAATCACTCTACGACATCGGACCAGATTGCCTCAACTCTCGACTGTCCTTCTACACCCCCTCCCGCCAACTACGATCTTCCAGCCAAGCCCTCGCCACTATACCTCGCATCAACAAGACCACCATGGGAGGCAGATCCTTTGCATACCTGGCTGCTAAAACATGGAACTCACTCCCCGCCTACCTTCGCCTCACCCAGAACCACCTAGCGTTCAGAAAGCAGCTTAAAACGTGGATATTTGACAAATAATCCTCCTCCCCTTCCTAAGCGCCTTGAAACCCTCTGGGTACGTAGTGCGCTATACAAATTTTATGACTTGACTTGACTTGTAGTTAAAAATAAACATTTTACACTTTTACGTGTCTCTGATTACTCTTGTAGTGGATTGATAGGAGAATAATAACAAAAAGGTGTTTCTGATTCCCACCATTCCTGAGAGTACTCTAAGTCGCTTGTTCTGGGTTGTCTAATCAATGGTAGCTTCGAGATGTGGAGAACGAATTAGACACTGATGCTAGTCGGATAGGGGTTCTGGGTACTGAGGTGAGTTTTTTGGTACACCACAATTCACTGAGGTCCTGTTTTCCTGTGCATAGTTCTGTGCATGAGCAGAATCCCCGCAACAGCATGTGAATCTATGAAAGATACCAATACTGGATAACTGCAGCTACAGGTAAGTAACTTATTTCTTATCCAGTATTGGGGTATCTTTCATATATTCACATGCCTGAATCAGAACAGCAAGCAGTGTGCATATGGATAATAACCACATACATCTACGCACGCGTATTAGCTGGTAAGCACTATAGTGGATGGTGGGTAGTGCCAAAATATCGCTTAGTAACCTTCTAAACATGAAAGAAGATAGAGTGCATAGTAAACATATTCCATTACCAAGAGAAAAAACATTCGAAGATGCTACATATACCATAGTAGATCTAGACATGGTCATATTAGTGCAAATAACATTCACCAGTACATAGCAAAACAAAAGCGGTCTCTACCTTAGTGAAACGGGTTTCGTAGTACTGCCTGTCACAGCTGCGTCCACTCCGTTCGAAGACTCCAGGCAGTAATGCTTTGCGATTGTGTGTGTTGTCTTCCACGCTGCCGCTCTACAGATCTTCTCCAGTGGCACTCCAGCAAAGAGAGCAGCCAAGGCTGAGACTTCTCTAGTGGAATATGCTCGTACAGTTCGTGATAAAGGCTTGCCAGCTTTGTCATGGAAAAATTGTATCGCATTTGCTACCAATCTAGCTATGGTAGCTCTGGTGCCTGCAGTTCCTTGGCAGTTTTTGCCGTAAGCTACAAACAACTGATTTGATCTGCGTATTTCTTTTGTCCGTTGCAAGTAGAACTTGAGACATCTTTTTATGTCCAGAGTGTGTAAAGTTTTTTCAGCCGGAGTGGCAGGGTTATGGAAAAAAGTCCTGAGTACCACTGGTTCATTCAAATGGAACTGAGAAGGCACCTTTGGATGAACTTAGGGTTTGTTCTTAACATTACTGCATCGTTAGTAAAACGCAGGAAAGGGTGAGATATAGTGAACGCTTGTATTTCACAAACCCTTCTTGCAGAGGTGAGAGCCACGAGAAGGACAACTTTCCAGGTTAAGAATTTTAATTCCGCCTTGTGAATAGGTTCAAATGGTCTCCTCATCAATTGAGACAGTACTACATTCCGCTGCCACTCAGGAGGTGGAGCCTTGACCGGTGGAAAAGTTCGAAACAGGCCTTTCATGAATTCTTTCACCAATCTTGATGACCATAACGATGAGCAGTTAGGCACTCGCCTGTATCTCGAAACAGCAGCCAGGTGAACCCTAACCGAAGAGTACGAGAGACCAGATTTCGCCAAGAAGAGTAAATAGGGTAGTATTTCCTCAGCAGCAGAGTTAAAAGGATTTAGACCCTTACGTCTGCACTAAATACAGAAACGCTTCCACTTGAGTTTGTATGTCCTGATGGTGCTGTCCGCCCTTGACCTAGCTATGACTTCTTTACAATCTTGTGAAATGTTCAGATCTTTAAATTCAAAGAATTCAGGAGCCAAGCATGTAACTGCAGTGAAGCTGATTCCGGGTGACACAATTGACCCTTGCTCTTGGTCAATAGAGTTGGCGTCGGGAGGAGGCGAATGGGCATCGCTTCTGACAACAGGAGAAGTTCTGAATACCAATGCTGCCTGGGCCATCTGGGGGCTATGAGCAGAATGCGACAGCCTTCCCACTTGATTTTCATGAGGACTTTGGGAATCAGTGGTATGGGGGGGAAAGCGTATGCATAGATCCCTGACCAACGCATCGAATGCACAATCCCCGAGACTCCGGGAGAGGGAATCTGCCTGCGTAGAATCGGCATTTGGAATTGTCCTAGGTTACAAAGAGATCCAGCTCTGGCTTTCCCCATATCTCAAATGTTCTGTCAAGTTGTGATTGTTCCAGCTCCCACTTGTAACAGCCATCGTTTACTCTGCTCAGGGCATCCGCTAGGGTATTTTTTAAACCCGGAACATGTTCCGCTGTTAAGGCGATCTTGTGGAACGTTAACCAATCCCAAAGTTGTTGGGCATCCTGAGACAGGGAATGGGACTTGGTCCCTCCCGGCTTGTTGACATAGAACACGCTTGTGGTATTGTCCGTGCAAACTAGAACCGAGGATCCCTGAATCCATGGGAGGAAAGCCTGGATTGAAAGAGATATTGCCTTCAACTCCAATCTGTTTATATGCATTTTGCGTTGAGCTGAGGATCACTTCCCTTGAACTTGAAATTCCTGCAAGTGTCCTCCCCAACCTTCCATGGAAGCGTCTGTTGTAACAACGTAGTCTGGAAACACTGGGAGGAAAGAGACCCTTGGATAGATTTGTGTGCTGAGCCCACCAAAGTAAAGATTGTTTCATTCTTGGAGTGATATCTACCACGTCGTCGAACGAGCCTTTGGTCTGTATCCACTGGCATTGCAGTTCCTCCTGAAGAGGTCTCATATGTAGCCGAGTCATTGGCACCAGGTCTATTGCAGATGAAAGCATTTCCAGCAGAGACTTGAACACCCTTACAGAAACGCACTTTTTTCTGGACAGTTTTAGTGCTAGCCTCTGTAATCGTTGCTGTCTTTCCTGAGAAAGGAAGGCCTTGTTCTGAATTGTGTCCAGAATTGCTCCCAGAAAAACCAATCTCTGGCTTGGAACGAGAGAGGATTTTTGATTGTTTAACGATAGGCCTAATCGCTGGAACAGAGAAATGCAATCTCTCGTTGCCGCTTCCACTAGACAGATTGATGGCGCTTTCAGAAGCCAATCGTCGAGGTATGGGAATACCCGATGACCACTGTCCCTTAATGCAGCTGCTACTGGCGCCATGAATTTCGTGAAAGTTCGCAGAGCCGATTTTAGGCCAAAGGGAAGGACTCGGAATTGGTAGTGGGTACCAGCCACTGTGAACCTGAGAAACTTCCCGTGCTTTGGGTGAATAGGGATATGGAATTACGCATTTTCGAGGTCCAAAGAAGTCATGAAGTCGCCACTGTTGAGGCGGCGCAAGATGTCTGCTAGTGACCATCCTGAATGTTTGAGACTTCAAGAATTTGTTTAACTTTCTGAGGTCTAGGATAGGTCTCAACTCTCCTGATTTCTTGCGAATGAGGAAAAAAACGGAGTAGAAACCTTTCCTCCTCTGCAAAAAAGGGACCTTCTCTAGCGCTCCTTTTTGAAGCATGATCTTCACTTCTTTTTTGAGAAGATGCAGACGAAGGAAGGTGGGGGGGGGGGGGGGGGGGGGAGGGAGAACTCGCTGGTACCGAACTGAACTCCTAGTTTGCGGCCTGATTAACGGCCAGGGGATGTTTTCTGTCTTGAGCCCCGACGAGAGAAACCAGCCGTAGATGGTTGACTGTTATATTGCTGCTGGTATCCCTGTCGATACTGTGGTTGGTATGACTGGTAGGTCTGAGAACGCGGGTAATTGCCCCTGTAGCTTGAAAAACCTCGGTCTCGGAATGGAACCTTGCCGTACTGGAGAGTACCCAAAGCCCTGGCAGTATCCATATCTTTTTTGATTGTAGTCAAAGCCTCATCAATGTGACTACCAAAAAGGCTATCTCCAGCAAAGGCCATGTCAAGAATTTTTGACTGCACTTCAGGGCAAAAACTGGTTGCTTTCAGCCAACCTGGACACCGCAGGATGGCAGCTCCCGCTAATTGCCTAACACTGGTACTGGCAATGTCCATAGCAATGTCAATCAGCTCAGACGCTGCTCTTTCTCCTTCAGCGATGATCTTAGCAAACTCCTCCTTATTTTCTTCCGGGAGGAAGGATTTCATCTCCCCTACATCAGACCATAGCTGTCGATCAGATCTGCTCAAGATTGCTAGAGCGTTTGTCGCTCTTACAGAAATCGCTGCCATAGATGAAAATTTCTTCCCGATTGCATCCAGACGCCTACCATCTTTATCCGGAGGAGAGGTAACAGGAGCAGACGGATTTTTGGAGCGCCTTTGAGCCGCCTGAGAAATTACTGAGTCCGCCTTGGGATGACTAGTTAGACAGGCAGGAGAATCCTCAGGGGCTCTATACTTTGTCAAGTCTCGGTAGCACAGGGACTACAGAGGCTGGCGTCTTCATCACTTTCACCCCCTCCTACCAAATGTGATCAATGATAGGTATGGACCTCACACTTTTCCTGGATTACTCCTTAAAGTCATACAAAAAGCAGTCTTCTTAATGTACGACAGTTGGCAAGTGGAACCTACTAGCAGCCCTCTCCATAATATTATGGAAACCTCCTATGTCCTCCGAAGGTGAATCCGAAGGGCGGGGAGGTGGCGGTGATGGTGTTGGATCACGTAATCATCCCAGTCATCTGCGGGTGTCATAGGATCAGGAATCTCACCCTCTTCCGGCTCTTCGTCAGAGGTAGCAGGAACCTCTTGTGGAGGCATAGTGTGGCAAATCTTACAGTGCCTTGCTTCATGCTTTAGATAAAGGCAATAAATACAGTCTTTGTGGGCATCATCAACGTGAACATTTTTCTTCCCACAGGACTGGCAAGGCCTGAATAAACCCTTAGAATCCGACATAATCCTGATAAAGTAGAAGATATACACTTATCTGAAGCTGTAGAAACTGAGCAAGGCTCAGGGAGACTCCCTTACACAACGAAGTGCGGTGAAAATCTGAGAGACTCAGCCTTTCTTTGGAAGGTTCTACAGGGTGCTGGTAGCCGATTGGTTGTGTTGTTTAGTTTGGTCTCTTTTACGACAGGAGACTAAAAGGCTATGCAATGCAGGTTTGCAGTCATTAGACCTATGGTTTTTTACTATTTACTGCTATGTTATTTGTACCGCGGGACTCCCACTACGACAGCGGGGAATGATTCAGGCATGTGAATCTATGAAAGATACCCCAATACGGGATAAAAGGTGTGGAAACTTTGACCACAGTGGCACAGAGGGTATTGACTCAGTCGGAAACCCCTACCATGGCCATAAAGGTGCAAAAGGCTGACTGGGGTAGCAAGGAGCCACAGAGAGGCTCAAAGACCTGGCCTTAGTCCTGAATTCCTTAAAGCGCTCTAGCTTCTCTCTGAAGAGAAAGGAGCCATCCAAGGGCATGTCAATAAGCAATGCTTGGACATCCCCTGAAGAGCAAGCAGTCTTCAGCCAGGCGTGGCACTGAAGGGCCACTGACAAAGGAATATCTCTGCCCAGCGAGTCATGTCCAGACCACAACAAATGGCAAATTTTATGAGAGAGTATGGTTCAGGCCTCCTCCGAGACCACTGGCAGCCCTTGAACAACAGAGTGCCTCCTCCGAGACCACTGGCAGCCCTTGAACAACAGAGTCCCAGGTAGTGTGGGAGTAATGGCCTAATAGTCACGTGCATTCACTAACCACAGTGCTAGGCTGGGGGAAAAAGACATTCTCTTACCAAAGGTATCCAATCCTCTTGGATTCCCTATCTGGTGGAGTGGAAGGGAATGCGCCAGGGTTAGTTCTAGAAGTGGAGGCCTGGACCACCAAGTTCTCCAGAGTGGGGTGTTGGGTGAGGAAACTGGGGTCCCCAGGAGCTGGGTGGTGGGCAATTGTCCTGTGCACAGGAGCCACTGTGCAGGCCTTGGTCCAGGCCCAAAAGACATCGGTGAGGGCCTCATTAAAGGGGAGCTAGGGTTCGGAGGAGGCAGTCCCCGGCTGAAGCACCTCAATTAAGCGGTTAGTCTTGACTGTCACCGAGGGCAGCTGAAGGTCCAAGACCCCTGTCCGCCTACGCACCACTATAGCGAAAGAGGCCCCTCTCCTCTGTAGCCAAAGTAGGAGGGGAAACCAAGCCAGTGTCAGGTGAGGTGTCTAACCAATCTGCCAGATTCTCATACCAGGTGTCCTCCGTATCATCCAGTGGGTGGCGAAATTAACCATGCCCCACCATTTATCCCCTGTACCAGTCCTGTTAAAGAGAAAAGGCCCTTGCTCCAACCCCGAAAGAACGACTCCGGGCGGCTGCAGTCCTGCTTGAGGTCAATGGGGATGGCGTCATCGATAGGAGTGGAATCTATCTATCGCTCTCTCTGTCTCTCTTGTCTCAGCTTTCTTAACTACTGCCAGAACCAACCCATTGAAATCCCCAGACAAGTTTAATTACACTTCCCTGATATTGAAAAGTATCTACAGCCATATAATTACTTGACTGTATCATTTAATTTTACAGCATGCCAAGTCATTTATTTTTACCTGCATACCTTACTTTGCTGCTGGGTCTGCAGTTAGAATACAATCTTACAGCATGCCCCCTTGACATCTGGTCCATGCATCTTATCCCTCCCTTTTCTGGTTTCTCTTCATAAACTTAGCTTCAGCTGAATTCCTATGAAGAGGGGAGGGGCACTCGTGCTTCACACCTTTGTTTCCAATTCTGTACACACAAGATGTGCTCTCGCATTATTGCATGCAAGAAGTGCATGGAAGGTATTGGTGTACCAATTTTGCTTCCTCACTAGCTAACTGAACAATAAGAGATGGCCTTTCTTGTCTTGTTAAAATGAACACTGTCAAAAAATGGTTACAAAAACAGAAACATGGAGATCATGCAGACATTTATTAGCTTTACCATTCGAATAGTTACCTTTCACTACTGTCATCTATGCCCTATATCTATTACACATATACTATAATGATGGATCAGTGTGTCTATGCTGTCATACAATCAAGCCAGACTTGTATGTAACATGTATATATCACAAGCAAAGTCCTGCCACACATGGCAACAGGTTCTCAAATGGGTTTGGTCAGTGGCGGCAGATGTTGGGAGGAGGGGATATTTGGGCAGACCGGGTTTGTTAGGGCCTCACTCCAATAGCTCTTCCAATAACCTGGAGACAAGGTCATACCAGGATTACTGAAATGGCTCTTGTAGAGATTCGGTCTACAAATTCCCACTTCGGGAATCATCCAACATCCCTCTTTTCAATTCTAGAAAACCATTACCTAGAGCAGGCTTCTCCAACCACTAGCTCGTGAGCAACTGGTAGCTCTCCAGTTACCTGTAGGTAGCTGTCCTGTGTACAGCCCAGCCTACTACATTAGAAGCTTGTGCTCAATTTAATTATTATTAATTCCAAAATTGAAAAAAGAATGTAATCAAGATGAAAATATGTATATTGTCAGATCACGTCAACTGATTTCTGGAGAAAAATGATTGAATTTCCTAAATATATTTAGAACTGACAATTCAGTGGTAAATCATGCGGAATTGGTTATGATGATTATATTGGTGCCAGATGCATTGCAGCTATGGCTGTTATGTATTACCCATGTAGAGTCATTCCATATTTTCAAAGCCTTTTATGCATCAGTGCTGGCAACCTTGCCTGATGCACGGACATGATCACTGCTGGTAATCTTGCATATGGTGGTCACTAATGTAATCTTTTCTAATGTGGTCACAATTACAACTCTAACAATATTAGTAGCTCAGGATAATTTTCATTGACCCTTAGTGGCTCTTATTATAGAAAAGGTTGGAGACCCTCCTAAAGTCAGCCAGCGGAGGTGTCTTTGGAGTGCCCCTTCGAAAAAGTGCTTTGCTAATAACTGCCCTAAAATCTGTTTAGGTCAAGTGATGTGCCGAGCAGCTTGTCCAAGAGGTCATGCAAGGACGTGGGTACCACATCAAGATTCATGTATTCTAACAGATCTATACAAGAAATGAATTATTACTTTGATTGTTAACTGCCTTCTGAATTAAGAGCCTGTGTAAAATGAATCCATGAGTATTTATATTTATCTACATTTAGTATACAGGTTTTCAGCAACCACTAATTATCCTTTATGTGCTAATGACCACACACACTACTGTAAAGTTTTCCTGCCTTTTTATACATAGCCTGTTTTTCTCATGCTCCCAACGCATTTAACTGCTGCTTTAAGTTAACCAGTTACAACCTGGCGTGTCATGACTGGACTACGAAGACAGTGGTGTCTATTTCCAAGCACTCAGATAGTTAATATCCTTAGACCACAAGCCTAATGTGAGAAGTTGGCCTGGCATATGCTGTCTCCTAGTTATAGGGACACCTTCCACCAGTCCAATTCGACTCTTATTGATGATAGGTTTAAGACAACCTTTAAAGAAAGCTATCCTAGTGGTAGCTGTGGAGAGCAGCCTTCAGGCTAAGTCTTGAAGGAGTGTTAAGCTTATTGTTTTACCATAGATAACCTCTTGAATAACCAAATGAAAGAGTAGCCCACACAGCTATATATATATATATATATATAAAATATATGTATTTATTCTAGACAGAATCCCACAGTCTCTTTATGAAGCTGTGGCAAAGTTACAATTCAAACAAGCATTTATAAACACAATAAATAGCACAGGAATCACACGGCCCCCAGGGGGGGGACCAAACCATATATCAAAAAAGTGGTATAAGAACCACGAAAATTCTACAGACAATGCCTAGGGCATTTAGGATCGCTGGCCCCTTAAGAATCCACCCCAGGTTATGAGGAAGGGGACCCACGGGAGGCACGTGCAGTGGAAATGGATGCTATCGGGATCTCTATTAAAGCCTATGGAGAATGTCGCGGTTGAAATTACACAGATTAAAGTCACTTCTAGCAGGAGTACAAAGTTAAAACTTTAGACTTAAGCTTTTGAGGAGCCCACTACCACGAGAGTACCGAGGTACCACTGTTACCTGCCCCAGGGAAGCCGGGTGCATAGGTCTTTTTCGATGTCAGGTCGCGGGCTGATTTTCTATAGGAAAATGTTCAAAAGTGCTGCTAGCCAAAAGCGTCGATGATGCCGTGAAGATCAAAGATGTGAAGATTGTAGAGAAGAACCTGAAAGCAGAGGGGACAGAGTCTGGGTCACGGCAAAGTGACCAGGAGGCTCAAAGCAAAGAGCCCTTCGATGTCGGGTGCTTCAGGTGGAAAGTGGTGTAGCTTGGATCTGTAGCCACGGGCTCCGGGAGGCTTTAAGGAAGGCCAGCTTCTGGAGGGCGACTGTCCCACGTCGGATGAGGGTCGCTGCGGTGTTAGTGTCCGGATTGGATCCACTAAGCCTTGGCAACCGCAGCCCACACAAAATGAACAAATCTGCTACAGTACAGACCCACGAGGTCTGGGAGAGGTCTCCTTCGGGGAGACTGTAGAGCAGGCCTGGAGCAACCAGGGGAACTCTTGATTGTCGAAATAGACCTCCGCTAGGGCCCACAAGTCGAGAGACAAGGGACCGTGGGAGGCGGCAATTTGGAGTGCGTAAAAGGGCACCCACGGGCCACCGGAGGGGGCTAGGGCGCTGGTCTTTGGCACAATTGCTGTAGAGTGGTTGGCTCGAAAACGGGCCAAAGCACAACTTCCCCACTGGTCAGGGTCCCCCACTGGTCAGGGTTGTGTGCTACGCAAGAGGTGGCCGGTGTCCTGGGGTATTGGGGATCTCGGCACCCACGCGGTCCACGGTACCCAAACTCGTTGAGCACACTCACTGGCCTCTGGGATGCGCTGGAAACCCACCTCAAGGGTGCTGGAAGTCGTCGAAGTCCGTAGGAGCAGCGAGGTTCCAACCGGGTCACTTGTAGTGTTTCAGGTGCCTGCCAAGCAGGGGGATAACTCCTTTATCCCAAGGGAGATTTCTTCCATCAGCTGGGCAGCAGCAAGTCGAAGGTCAAGACTGTAAAGTTCAAGATTAATCTGAGGCTCTGGGGCCACGTTATTCACCTTTATCCCCAAGATTAGGGGAGTGTCCGGAGTAGTGTCCACCAATGAGAGGTGAGGCGGGAAAGGGTGGCTACACCCTCTCCCCTTTGTGTGTTTCCCGCCTGGGCGAGGAGCAGGATGCCCCTGAACCGGTTCCATGCGGTGTATGCAGAATGAGGGCTCTGCAGCTGCCTACGTGCAACTCTGAAAGGACATTTGGTGCACCCACCCTGTTCCAATCCACATTATCCTGTCTGGGGAGATGCTAGCACCTCCCTGCCACAGGAGCCCTATTGTCCAGCTGGCGAGGCTGGGGTTTTCCGCAGCAACAGCCAGCCAGGGTCGTGTAGGTGGCGGGCAGTAGACATTTTGTGTTACTTGTTCACTTTTAAATTGGTGTCCAAATTCTACCGCTTTTCCCATATCGCCCCTCTAGCAGGGGGGAATCGTGCTCTCATGCCCATGGCTGGACTGGGGGTATGATTCCTACATGTTTGACACCAAACACGATATGGTTCTGTGTAGCCATTCTCAAGTTATCGCGTTATCGCGATAGACTTATGATGCGGTTAAGAGTATATGGTATGGCTACACTACAAACAACCCAGCAATGATTTTACGAAGGTTGCAGAGAGGCCCTACTCACGTAGGGGTCCCCCCTCACACATACCTCAGCACCCTGCCTTGTAGGATTACCAAGGCCTGCTATAGGGGTGACCTATGAGAGTATATGTGTTGTAATGGGGCGGGATATAGGGTACCTATATCCCTGTAAGGGGTGCTAGCACCACCTTACCCAGACTACAGTAGTGGTCTGGTGGTGTCAGTTTGTATGGCTGTCCCAGGGTGGCACAATACGTGCTGCAGCCCCGGTAGGCCTACTGAGGGACCCATGCCCTGGGTACCTAGGGTACCATCTACAAGGGACTGTCAGGGCATCCTCAGCATCCAATTAGTTTGTACCTAGGGTACTTCACATTAGTTTTAGGGAGAAACAGATAGGCTGGGGTCCTGGATAGCAGGATCCCAGCCAGACTAGTCAAAAAACACTCAAATACCAGGCAAAAAGTTGGGGGCAACCATTAGTCAGATTCCACCTTCCTACACCTAACTTTGAATCTGTAAGCACCCATCACCATAGCATTTGGAGACAGTAGAGCCAAAATGATCTTTAGGTCTAGTTTTAGGCAATATTTTCAAACTATTTAACCCATTGAGGCAATTCCTATACAGAAAGGAATATGCTACTTTCCAGTATGCATCTGTTCTTGGCATGTAGAGCTGCAGAGTTGTACACTTAGCATAGATCGCCATCTGGTGTTGGGCCCGGATGTTTGCAGTTTGTTTTTCTTCTTGGACAGTCTTTGGAAGTCACGAGTTTGGTGACTCCTCCTTCGGTCCGTACTGCGCATGGGCTTCGGCTCCATCCTCAGATTGTTTTTCGCCAACAGGGAAATGATGGAGCTTGGTAATCACAGTGAGAAACCCATGTGTGTAGTATCTAAATAAGATGTACTGGAACGGATACAGGTAGCCGGGGAGGCGGGTGGGCGTGTACAACTCTGCAGCTCTACATGCCAAGAACAGATGCATACTGGTAAGTAGCATATTCCGTTGAGGCATATGAGCTGCAGATTGTACACTTAGCATAGATTATATAGCAGTACCCAACCCTAGCGGCGACCACCGGTATCCGTTGCAGTGGTTTGAAATAGTGTTTTTAGTACAGCCTGGCCCACTCTAGCTTGCTGCTTGGAATGCACATCTACACAGTAATGTTTTGTGAAGGTGTGCGGTGTAGACCATGTGGCTGCTTTGCAGATGTCATCTAAGGGTATATTCCCTAGAAAGGCCATAGAAGCCCCTAACTTTCTTGTAGAATGGGCTTTAGGCGGAACAGATAATGTTCTTTTAGCCTTTTGGTAGCAAATCTGTATGCATTTTACAATCCACCTAGCTATCCCTGATTTAGAAATGGGGTTGCCTTTATGTGGTGGAGAGAAGGAGACGAACAATTGTTTAGTCTTCCTGAAGGGTTGCGTTCTTTGTATGTAGTATAGCAAGGCCCTTTTTACATCGAGTGTGTGTAAGGCTCTTTCTGCAACAGATTGAGGTTGCGAGAAGAAGACAGGTAATTCCACCGATTGATTGAGATGGAAGGGGGAAATGACCTTGGGCAGGAACTTCGGATTTGTGCGAAGTATGACCTTGCTGTGATGTATTTGTATGAAGGGTTCCTGTATAGTGAACGCTTGTATTTCACCAACCCTTCTAAGGGAAGTGATAGCTACGAGAAAAGCTGTTTTCCAGGTGAGAAACTGTAGCTCGCATTTATGCATTGGTTCGAAGGGCGGACCCATTAGTCGTGTAAGAACTAAATTTAGATTCCATACAGGGGAAGGTGGTGCCCTGGGAGGAATTACTCGTTTAAGGCCTTCCATGAAGGCTTTAATAGCGGGCACTCTGAAGAGAGATAAATGCTGTCTGTTTTGTAGATAAGCAGCGATCGCTGCTAGGTGTAGGCGTATGGATGAATATGCCAGGTTACACCTGTGAAGATGGAGCAGATAGCATATGATGTGCTGTATGGATGCATCTAAAGGGTTGATTGTATTGTTACGGCAGTAAATAACAAATCTTTTCCACTTTGCGGCATAACATGCTCTAGTGGTAGGACGTCTGGCTTCCATGATGATGTTCATGCAATCAGGGGGAAGGTTAAGGTATCCGAATTCTAGGATTTCAGGAGCCAGATCGCCAGGTTGAGCTGAGCTGGGTCCGGGTGCCTGATTTCTCCATGGTTCTGGGTTAGGAGGCATGGGGATAGGTGCAGTTTTTGATGTGGTACCACTGATAGTTGTAGTAGCGTGGTGTACCACGGCTGCCTGGCCCACGTCGGAGCTACCAGAATGAGTGTGAGGGAGTGCTGTTGTAGCTTCCTGACCACTAATGGAATTAGTGGGAGAGGTGGAAAGGCGTATGCAAATCTGCCTGACCAGTTCATCCATATCGCATTGCCCTTGGACAATGGGTGTGGGTATCTGGCGGCGAAGCTTGGGCATTTTTTGTTTTCGTGGGTGGCGAAGAGGTCTATCTGAGGATGCCCCCACTGTTGGAAGAATAGCTGAAGAACTTGCGGATGCAGTTCCCATTCGTGTAGTTGTTGCGTTTGTCTGCTGAGCAGATCTGCCATGGTGTTTTGTACGCCTGGAACGGGTTGTGCCAGGAGAAAGATGTTTTGGGGAATTGCCCATCTCCATATGCTCTGGGCTAAGCGGGAGAGCTGGGGAGAGTGTGTCCCCCCCTGTTTTTGGATATAATACATTGCAGTCATGTTGTCTGTGCGAATGAGGACTGCTTTGCCCGAAATCTGTTTTTGGAAAGATTTTAGGGCTAGAAAGATCGCCAAGAGCTCCAGATGGTTGATGTGGAGCAATTTTTGCTGTGGCGTCCATAGACCTTGCATTGTGAGGTGTAGGAGGTGCGCTCCCCAGCCGGAGAGCGATGCGTCCGCTGTTAGAATCACCTGAGGAACCGGGTCCAGGAACGGCCGCCCTTTGGAAAGGTTTGTGGTGTTCCACCACTGCAGAGAGTGATGTGTGCGGCCGTCCACCAACACCAGATCCGTCAGCTGACCCTGGGCCTGGTTCCACTGTTGTGCTAGGCACTCTTGAAGTGGACGCATGTGTAGTCTTGCATGGGGCACTATAAAGATGCAAGACGCCATCATTCCTATGAGCTTCATGAACACTCTTGCTGGAAGAGAGTGTTGGGGAAGGAATGTTTTGCGTAAGGCTTGAATGCTTGTGATTCTGGCTGTGTTTGGATAGGCAATACCTTTGGAGGTGTCTATAGTGGCCCCGAGATATTGCTTTGTGTGAGATGGTATGAGGTGGGACTTTTGGTAGTTCACCGTGAAGCCTAGCTGGTGGAGCAGTTGGATGGTGCTGTTTGTATGCTGCACGCATTGGTGGTAAGACGCGGCTTTTATCAGCCAGTCGTCTAAGTAAGGGAAGACGTGAATGTGTTGACGTCTGAGGTGTGCTGCTACTACCGCTAGGCATTTGGTAAACACCCGTGGTGCGGTGGTGACCCCGAAGGGGAGAACCGTGAATTGGTAATGTTGCCCGTCCACCACGAACCTGAGGTATTTCCTGTGAGAGGGGTGTATTGGAATGTGAAAGTACGCGTCTTTCAGATCCAAGGTTGTGAGAAAGTCTCCCTGACAGAGGAGCGGGAGGACTTGTTGTAGGGTGACCATATGGAAATGGTCTGAATGTATGTAGGCATTTAGAGGCCGGAGGTCCAGAATGGGCCTGAGGGTACCGTCTTTCTTTGGTATTAGGAAATATAGGGAGTAAACCCCTAGATTTTGCTGATTGATGGGGACCTGCTCTATAGCGTGTTTTTGTAGGAGGGAGAGTACCTCCTGTTTGAGCAGTGTGGAATGTTCTTGAGACATTGGACGGTGCCTTGGTGGGATATTGGGCGGGGTAGATGTTAGCTCGAGACAGTACCCTGACCGAATGATTTGGGTCACCCATTTGTCCGATGTTATGGACTCCCATGCGTGGATAAAGTTTTGTAGTCTGCCCCCGACCGGAGTGGAATGGTATGGGGGGAGCGGAGGGAAGTCATTGTGTGGGCGGGGTGGCAGAACGGGTGTTGTTAGTTTTGCCCCTGCCCTTATTGTTGTTGCCTCTGTAACCACCTCTTTGGTTGCCCTTTGAAAAGGTATTTTGAGGAGGGGATTTGTAGGAGGTAGAGGTGCTATCGGTGGAGAAGCCTCTGCCTGTGCCACGAAAGGAGGAGCGTCGAAAGGAACGTTTAGAGGCTTGTGTTTGGAGTGCCCCCATAGACTTTGCTGTGTCTGTGTCCTTTTTCATCTTTTCCAACGCTTCGTCTACCTTGGGCCCAAAGAGAGTTTGTTGGTCAAAGGGGTGATTGAGTATGGACGCCTGGACTTCAGGCTTAAACCCTGAGATCCTGAGCCAGGCATGGCGACGAAGCAGGACACTGGTATTTATGGCTCTAGAAGCAGTGTCGGCTGCATCGAGGGCACATTTAATGGAGGTGTTTGTAATGAGTTTACCCTCCTGTATTAGCTCATGAGCCCTACGCTTGTGTTTCTCGGGGAGGTGCTGCATAAGAGCCTCAAGTTCGTCGTAGTGTGCTCTGTCATAGCGCGCAAGTAGCGCTTGTGTGTTTGCAATGCGCCACATGTTTGCAGCTTGAGAGGCGGTGCGCTTGCCAGACGCGTCTAGGAGTTTGGATTCCTTGTCTGGCGGTGGGGCTTCTCCTGAGGACTGGGAGTTAGCCCGCTTTCTAGCTGTAGAGACAACTAGGGAATCTAAGGGAGCAGGGCCCTTAATGTATGCAGGGTCTGTGGGTGCCGCCTTATACTTTTTCTCTATTCTAGGGTTTAGTACCCTGGCCCTGACAGGGTCTTTGAACACCTCTGCGGCATGCTTGGTGACACCCTTAAGCATGGGTAAGATAGAGGTGGATTTGTCCTGTATGTCGAATGTATCCAGTAAGAAGTCGTCTTCCACTGGTTCAGTGTGCATGTCCACCCCATGGTAGTGTGCTGCTCTCTGCACTAAATGATGGAACCCTAAGGAGTCCTCTGGAGGAGACGGCCTGGATGGGTATAGGTCGTCCTGAGGAATATCGGGTACATCAGGGTTATTGTAATCCTCCCACGGGTCTGGGGTCCCTGGTGGAGTGGGATCCATTGGGGCGTCCGCCGGATAATTGTCCGGGTCCCCGTCATCCGGATCTGGGGACGGGGACGGAGAGTAGTGAGGTAAAGGTGGCGGAGACCTGGGAGGGGGAGGGGGTGGAGGAGGTGGAGGAGGTAGGGGAGGTGGTAGTGGGGAGGGCACTCTGAGGGGAGAAGTAGCAGAGTCCTTCCGTTTGGGTGGTGGAGGAGGAGCCGGAGTATCAAGGCGTCTTTTCTTGATAATTAAAGTCAATAGCCCAGTCTTTGGATCTTTGGACAGAGTCTTTTGTAAAGGGTCTGGTGTAAACAGAGCCAATGGCGCCGAATCGTCCGTCGGCACCGGTGATTTCGGAACCGAGGACTTCGATGGTTTGTGTGTGCCATGCTTTTTTGGGGCCTCCGGTTTTTTCGGCGTCGAAGGAGTTTTCGGCGCCGGAGCGTCGGTGCCGACAGATTTGTGTTTGTGTTTGGTCGGCACCGAGAGTCCAGGCTTCGGCACCGGTGGCTTTGGAGTCGAGCTGGATATTGCTTTCTTCGGTGCCGGATGCTGTTTTTCGGCACCGGGCGTCGGCTGGCTCGATCCCGTGCTGCCGTGAGACTTTGGAGGCTTCGACACCGGGCCCGAAGGTGGGGTGATCGAAGCTTTGGTCTTGGTTTTGCCCAGGCCGGCAGGCGAGGGAGTAACCTGAGTCTCTTTGGTTTTGGGCGCGGGGGTGGGAGGGGGCACAGTACTCACGGCCCGCTGCGCCGGTGTGATGTCCTCCACGTCGGAGTCGTCGGCCTCGGAAGCGCTGACGAAGTCTTCTTCCTGCTCGGTGTGTGTTTGCCCCGAAGCTTCGGCGCCGTCTCCGAAGATGTCCGGTGGAGCTGCAGACGATGAGTGCGTCATGGTGCGTCGAGCTTTTCGATCCCGGATGGTTTTCTTCGATCGAAAAGACTTACAGGCGGGGCAGTCTCTGGCCTCGTGTTCTGGAGAGAGGCAAAGATTACACACCTGATGGAGGTCGGTGTGGGGAAATTTAGACCCACATTTTGGGCACTTTTTGAACGGAGTCCTTTCCATCGGCCGGGACCGGAGTCGAGGAGGGCCCGAAGGCCGGTGCCGATGTACGGGATGGAGAAAAGTGCCGCTTCGAGAGATGAAGATGATGATGAAGAAACTCGAAGAAACGAGGATTTTCCGTCGAGGCTGGAACCGTAGAAGTTCGAAGCCGGAGCACGAAGTATCACATCCGAGCCCGACGGCGGAAAAAAACAATCTGAGGATGGAGCCGAAGCCCATGCGCAGTACGGACCGAAGGAGGAGTCACCAAACTCGTGACTTCCAAAGACTGTCCAAGAAGAAAAACAAACTGCAAACATCCGGGCCCAACACCAGATGGCGATCTATGCTAAGTGTACAATCTGCAGCTCATATGCCTCGAACATAATGCTTCATGGTCATGAAGAGTCTCCTTGAACCTCTTTAGGGGGCTTAACTAAGGGCTGAAACAAGTCAACCAATACTAAGAGTTGAATTATCCCCCTTTATTTCTGTCCACATCTGGATATAGTTAAAATAAAGATGTTGTAGTCCATCATGAGTTATTTCTAAAAAAAAATTAATATCTCTGTATGCACAACACTAAGGAAACTTCATTCTGATTTACCTAGCAAATATCCACCACAGATCGCCTGAAAAACATCCAAGCATTCCCCTACATTAGCAGGGTTGTAGCCTATGCCAGTTGGCATGAAGAGGAGCCCTATGATAAAGGTATTCCACCAGACTGTTGGGTGAGCGCTACAGTACTTTAAAAATAATATTTCATATAAGCATTAGATTAATACTGACCCAATGGTTCACCAACATTTGATACACAGTATTTCTTGCATTTTGTTAGGATTAAATTAGGGTTTGTACACAATATAGCCTTCCTCTTTCCATCCCTTGTAGTAGTTCCTAATTCTTTTTTCATGCCTTTTGAAGGAGAGGCAGGGATCAATTTAGAGGTCCATAGACTCATTGTTGAAGGACAGGGTGGCCAGAAGCCATCTAGTCACCTTTTTGGTGAGGTGGTCCTTACCACAGGAATTTGACAGTTTAGACGTACAAATTGAGGCCAAGTTTAAAATGTACCTTAGACATCTAGCTTTGGATGTCATCCAGGCACTGCCTATCATGACTGATGTCACTGGGCAACAAAAATTTGAAACTGGGGTGATGGATGATCCTTGAAAGTCGCGGGGCAGAATGCTTCACCCTTTCCCGAAATTCAAGCAAGTGAGACTTCTTCTAGGAGGTTCCATAAAGGGGTGGACATTTAATAAGAATTCTAGGGGTAAACAAAACGGTGTTTTTAAAAGCTAAATTTTCAAATACATTTGCTCAAAAGCTAAAGGCTCTGACAGGGTTTCATTACATAATCAAATGTTTTAGTGGTGTGCCAAGCCAATGAAACCTGATGCGCCCCAGGAGTTTACATTCTTTTCAAAATCTGGGGTGCCCCCACGTCTATAATTACCACTACTGTGCGAAGACCGATATTTTGTCATGGGTGCTCCCTCCTGATAAGAATTCTACACAATATGCTAGCACCTGCAGTCTACCAAGGTTCTCTATATCTCAAAATGAAAAACTAATGTGCCAATATTTTGCCATAGGGTCCTCATATGCCTAGAATTTCACCTAGGGTGCCGG
The DNA here is from genome assembly GCF_964204655.1 of Triturus cristatus. Taxonomy (NCBI): domain Eukaryota; kingdom Metazoa; phylum Chordata; class Amphibia; order Caudata; family Salamandridae; genus Triturus; species Triturus cristatus. The sequence goes on from NC_140594.1 coordinate 889,656,215, forward strand.
CACAGGCATGTTGCATGGGTGTGGCTTATGCCAATAATTACCGCCAATATGCCAGCAGTTTGCCATGAGTGCCCTATGTAGCCAAGAATTACTCCAGTACGTTATGGCAAGCAGCAGATTGGCAAGGGTAACACATTCTCTCTCTGTGTCAGACACAAGCCCTCATTCTAACAGACTCCCTCTCAACTGCTCATTCTCATTCAGGTACACTCACTCACATTCTCTCACTTATTCTCACTCACTGCCAAGGTCACTCAGACACACCCTCACACATGCCAAGACCTGTTTTCACAAATATATACACATACATGCACACTCTCACCCACACAACAATTGAGAAATGCGTATTTTTTTTTTACTTAACTTTAGGGGCCTGCACTACTCCTAAGCTGCTAGGTGCTGCATAGACCCTTGGACAGGAACACAGCACCTGCTTCCCTCATTCACTTAACAAGAAACTGAAAACTCGGGACTGAGAAGCACATACACCGCTCTGAAGCACACACACACACAAATATATATATATATATATATATACATACACATACATACATACACTGAGATTTATAATTATATATCTCACACATTGAACACTACTAGAGTAATTGGCCTATTTTAAAGAGTGATCCCGTTTTAGGCCCAACCCTTCCACGCAGGGCAACCCTCACTTTCAGTCGGGCTCCCTCAGTGAGGGACTGCCTCGTTAATACGAATCCTGAAACTATGGAAAAGACTAGTTGGTTGCAAACCAATGGTGGATTTTTTAGATGTAAAATATGCAAAGCATGCACACATGGGGTTAATACCAAATACTACAAGGATGGGTTCAGTGACAGAAAGCACAAAATAGAAAAGGTGTTAACATGCAAAACAGAATATGCCATATATGTGCTTCAATGCCCCTGTGCACTCATATGTGGGCAGCACCAAGTTAGAGGTACATAAACGTATCTTGCAACATCTAAGGGCAATTTCAAACCAGGATAATACCTACCCGGTGGCTCGCCATTTCAGGGAGGTACATCATAGCAACAACAAGGAATTAACATTCTTTGTTATTGATACTGTACCGGCGAGTAGGCGTGGAGGTAACAGGGAAGCCATGCTTCGAAGATTGGAAACTAAATATATACTCCGCCTAGATTCTAAATCACCGGGAGGGCTCAATGTCAGATTATCTGCACACTATCTTAGGCTAGGAGTACTTTTGTGCATGTGCATTCTAGGTTGAGCTCTACATAGGATTAACACGGCAATTACCTGTACATATATGATTTCGGTTTTTTCAAATGATTTTACAATTGGTTTTTATCATTGTGGAATTGATGTTTTAATCATTTTATGTACTATTTATAATTTTATAGTAGGTAAATAGCATCAGTTTTCAGGTTTTTTGCTGTATGTCCTTGTACTGTATACACAAATTTACATATATCATGAGGATAAATATGATAGTTTGTAACAAACGGATTCTAGGCACGAATGCACTTTTAGATCATTTGCACTTTTTCTAGTTGGACCCCCAATCTGATACCTCTTCTTCTATACTCCTTGAGTCATAAGTGACTTTAAGACAGTATATGCTTTGGATATTTTGGAATGGTATGGAAGACATAGGGATTTATCCCGTTATGTTTAAATTTGGGCAACCGGTGGTTTACAATGTACTTAGAGATAATTTGCCATTATTGCACCGAATATTGATTGCAATGCATAGTTAATTAGCAATGCCCAGAATACATGCGGTGGTTGAGATGTACATTTTCAGAGCTAGCTATATACATATGTCTACATGAGGACTATCCAGTTATTTTATGCAGCCTATTGGAGCAACTTGAAGACTGAATGTGTAACTTCTTATCTTTGATCCAGAGTTATTTTCACATTAGACTGCTGTGAACACTATGTATTAGTAGAGTTCGCTGAAACAATGTATCCGCTAACAGGCAGATAAATGGGTCATTGGTATTCGAATTTAACTTTTAACTAAATTTTGTATTCACTGTAAAATAATAACTATGCATGTTTAGACTATCTGATTATTAATGGCGCTATGGTTTAAACACAATGATTTGTAATGCCTATTCAGTAAGTACAAAGATATTGTACATGAAACTACTTGGTTAGTATTTTTATCATGTCTATGCCTATTCTCCGGTATCACGTGCTGAGTGTCTTTTTCCTACATAAGGGGGTGTTGATAGTTTTCACGTCATGTGAACAAGGCTCAATCAGAGCCGAAACGTTATGGCGACTAGCACGCAAGAAAGCTAAATAAACTTTTGCACTGGAATTGAGGTCCGTGTCTGTTCTGTGTGGGGCAGGTGCCAGGAATAGGCAGCCTCGACGGGGAAACGGAAGCTAAGGATAGATATATATATATACACACACATATATATATACACACACACACTGAGATTTATAATTATATATCTCACACATTGAACACTACTAGAGTATGAATGGAATTTTAAAGGAATCCTAAGGGGGTAGGAAGAGTACAATTTAACAAAATGATGTCCATTAGTGAGGAAGTGACAAAGTTGAAAAATGTTTGAAAGATGCTCATTTGAGTAGGGAGGTTGACTAAGACCATGGCGGGAAACAACAAGAAAGGCAGCTGACTGATTGGGACAACCATGGAAGCACCAGTTACCCTTATCTATGATCTTAAGTTGTCACTGGAACCATGTTGTTTCTAGACAGATGCTAAAACAGGTTGTTGCTCTGCATTCATACGGGAGACTGTGGTGATCAATGTAATCCTAAAGGTATTAGAACAACACTTTGGGGAAATTTTAGAAGAACACTAGATCGGTAATAAGTAGGGTCTACAGTGGTCTTAGAGGGAGGAGAACATACCTGTTTTCTTAAGTGGTTATAAGGTGCCAAGGCAAATAGAGGGCTCATTCCTTAAAACATTGCTCAAGACTTCTCTGTGGTGATATTGTAGTAAACTTGCACTTTATTGTTTTGCTACAGATTGGCATTTTGCATTGCTAATTACCCATGTGACTGGTGTTCCATTTATGCGAGCCCTGGCAACCCAATTTCTGAAAGGTCCTGTTAAATATCTCAAGGGTGAAAATACTATCTCGACTACAAGCCCCCCAACGTTGTTGTTTCCATCTCTTTTGCAAAGCTGATCCAATGCGGTTCACATACTTTAGAGTATTCAATGTGATGAGGTTGGTTGTGGGGCATGGTGTTTTAAAAATATTCCAACTAAGAAAAAATTCACTTCATTATTAGGATCTGGTCAACAACAATGGTGCTTAATTTAATGGGTTTTCCGTAAACATATAGAAGTGCTTTTTCGGATCCATTAGTAAAAAGAAAATAAGGGATTATTTTAAAGCCAAGTTTTTAGAATTTGTGTAGGATTATATTAACTTGGTCTCACTTACCCAACGACTTCCTAAACCGGCATTAAACTTCCCTTACCTTGGAGGTGTATTTTTATTCTGACAAACTCAGGGAATTTGCCTACTCTGGGTACACAGTAGAGCTTTGAAGTTCGACTGAAAAAATCTGCTGGTTTGATCTCCTTTATTAACCAGCAAGTGTATATTCTCTTTGCAAGAACTGCTATTTTTCCAACAAAAATGAATGGAAGGGATGTCCAATAAAATAGGCATTACTGATCCAGGTATAGACTGGTGGATGGGAGGCTAATGACCACAAGTAGGCAAACCACCATTTACAAAGATATAAAGAACCACTACATTACTTTCATATTTCACGATACTAATTCACCACTAATGCTTTCTAAGTTCTGGAGTAGCATGCTACGCGCCGAAAAAGCGATTCAACACCTCATCAGGGGTAGCAAGCGCTGTATCAATGCAACCCTTTTTCCTCTTTTATTCTTCTACTATCCTTCTCAATCCAAATAACTGACTAACATATAAACCACTCCAATTACTTTCATATTTCACTATACGAATTCACTACTATACTAATTCGCCACCAATCCTTAATGGGTTCATATTTCACTATACTAATTCACCACGAATGCTCTATGGGTACCGGAGTAGCGTGCTACTCGACGAAAAAGTGCTTCGACGCCTTTTCTGGGGTAGTAAGCGCTATATAAATGCAATTACAATACTCTACATTTTCAAAAACTATATACATTCGAGTGTTTGTTCTCAGGTTGGAGGTCTACAATTAAAAACCATACAAACTAGGAAACCACACTTCAATCTTACGTGTGATCATATGGGAAACATGATGGATGCCTTTTCTGGCATGCCATGTGAACGGAGCACACAGCTGGGAAGCCTTCCGATTTGAAATTGGCGAAAAACAAAACTATTTAGGGATGTGGCTACAGGCGGAAGTCACTCTCTAACCGCTTTTTTCGTGAAAGGTTTTCCACAAGAAGGGGAATCTTGCCAATCTCATAATGCCAAATATGAGGCTAAGTCAACGTGTGCCTACATTTCTCTTGTTCAAAATAAATACTAAAGCACTTGCTTCATACGCTAAGAACAAATAATAACAATGACATAGTAACATAATAAAATAACAATGATTAGAGAACGCTGAAAAGAGGTTTTAAATAAAAATGTGTGCAATCTTGGCCACTTAAATCAAAACGTAGAAACCACAAACAGTAGTACTTTGCCGAACACTAAAATCAGATTTCCCTGACAGAAAATAAATAAAGGAAAGGACATTAGAGCAACAGCCAAAAGAAACATTTAAAACAGCTCCAAACCTAGTACTAGCAAGAGAAGGGCAAGCAGACATACGGCCTTCCCCTTAGAGAATACTGCCCAGCGTGGCCCGTACAGAAAAAAATTTAAATTGGATTAAAGACAAATAGATTTTGATATACCTGCCACACGCCCTTTTGAGTAGTATTTCAGATTAGAGGTACCCTGCTGTTGTAGGTGTCCAGAAGGAATTTGGTGGGTACCTCGCTCCTATTCATTCGAATGTGGCTCCCAGATTTTACTTGCACGACCTTAATTGTGCTTACATTTGGTTTTGCGCCTTCCACTGCCCCTCATGTTCGTCTTCTAAAGGCGAGGCACCACTCTGATCAGCTCTCCGAGTACGGCTCTTATTTCCTTTCATTGGTTCCCTCGCCTACACATCTTTGCTGTCGCGTGAATCTCAAACTGTGATTTCGGACTACTTACAGAATTTGGTTCTGAGCCGCGCTGAAGACATGCATGCTCTTCTGATCTTGTTCTGCCTTTGAAGCTGCACGCGCGTCTCCCATAGTTACTAGGCAGAGATTCTTAATTAACATAACATCACGGTGGCGTTTGTGATGTCATTCTGTTGCTGAGGAGTAACAATAGACATTGCAAGGCATATCTGCCTCTATGTCTGTAATGACATCTGGATTTTTATCACTAATGGAGGAAAACAAGTAAATGGATACTTATTATTCCTTTAAAAGAAAACGCATCAATAAAGAAGATGGAAACAAAGGAACATGGTATAAAGAAGATGGAAACAAAAGAACACGGTTCATCGGGTAATCTGGAATGACAGCCACATGAACATAAACAAAGTGCTCATGTTTAAAGCTGGCCACGTTCACCAAGGCTGCGTGGTCAGGGCTCTTAAATATGCTTTCCCACTTCCTTGTCAAGAATGGGCAACAATAGACATAGACAACACACTACAATAATCAAGGGCAGTGTAATTATGCAGCAAGGGAGGACCAGATTATCAGGCTTGACTAAAGTATGCATCAAAAAAGGCACATTATGCAACAGATGATGGATTATGTGGCAAATTAACCAGAAAACGCCACAGCCACAAACATCGCATAATGGCAGTGGCCCTGACCACAAGTTTAGGACAGCCCACTTCCCTTTCCATGTTTTGATCTTGCAATTCCGAAAGTTTTAGTAATCATAATAGGTTTTTATATTCTTTTCCTATTGGACCACACATTTAGAACCAGGTTATGCCTTTGAAGAAAATCATATCTTAGCATTTTAGCAACTCGACAAAAGAGCGCGATCAGTTTGGGGTTCTTAGGTATTCCCCATTGTGGTAATAAATCAAAGTGAAGCATATTCAGATCCCACTCTAAGACACTTCATCAAAAACATACGTTTGTCAGATGTCTCTATGAAGACGAGACCGAGTTCTACATGAATTCAGCTTGCTGCGAGAACACACCCACCACATTCCCGGATGTAAGCAAAGGTCGAAGGTCACCAAAGGTGGTCTAACTCTCCCTTCCAACACTCCCAGTTGTGGCAGACACTAAATTTCGATTCGGCAATGAATCCACAAGGTACAGGAAGGGATATCATGCTGAAAATGTGGTTAATAGTGGAGTACTCCATTTTAAGTCTTGCTAGTTTGCTAAATTTTTGGGTTAATGCCACTGCAAAGTTAAATGAAAAAGGGAGAGGGGGGGTCAACAGAAACGTGCATCCTTCTTCTATGAAAATAGGTTTTCGGAGCATTTTGTGTTAATGTTATGCATTATAACATGCAGAACCAGTCAGTGAAAGCTTAATAGTGACAGAATGCATGTGTGGTAGCCCACACAGACAACTAGCACAGAAGTAGAAGGTCAAATTCCTGGTGAAATGAGCATGAACGCTAGATGGAGGTTCGGCTACAGGATGGGTGTAGCAGTGCAGATTCATGACCTTATGCCTCTGTGAATTTTAGAGGCCATGAATGATGCTGCCATAAAGCGGCTAAGGCCATGTTTGTCAGATAGTAGGCAACTAGAACACAGGCCCCTGGTTCAGATAAAAAGTAAAGGCCCATCTGACAACTAGATTGTATCAAGCCTCTTTTGCACGGTGGCGTGAAAAAACGGAAAGAAGTTAGGCAAAAGATCTCATCATTAAGATGTATTACAGTATCTTTAAAACAAAACGCGGGCGTGGCCTTAAACCCACCCAGCCTTTACTATAAACTGTGACTGGTTCCTAGACACTCAGGTGTGCAGCTCACTAATGCAAATAGAAGGAAGGGGATAAAGTCTTTAAAAACAAGTTAGACTAGTAGGTGGCAGAATCAGATATGGCAAGGCCTAACTGGAGCAAGCAAGACAGAGCACCACAGACTATCAGATTGTGTATAGGCCCATGAAACAAGAGCAGTTTGAATCAATGTGTACAAGAACACCACCTTTCAGTCTAATCTCAGGCAGTCTTTTAGGGAGCCCTCTCTGACAGAAACCGGTTTCAGCTGCCGTTCAATGGCAAAGGTCTCTACTGATTGCTGACGATAGACCTCAAAGATGAAGTGGACAACATTGTGGAGAACTTACAGGTTTTTATTTTTTATTTTTTTTATTCATATTTAACTTTATTGGTCACAGTCACAGAACAAAAAAAGGATGCATATCAATTTGTCTCCCACAAACTACTTACAGTTTGTGTGGTGAACAGAGGTCCCCTTTCAGGATGTCCATCTCTGCACTGTAGAAGACCAGCAGGAACTTTACCTATTTAAAGGCCCATTCACATGGAGGCATTGCCAGGGGAATGAACTGTGGGGGGCAGGAGAGGCACTTTTTCCTCAAATAGAAGAGGGCTTTTGTGCTTATCACAATTTTCACTGTTAGAAAGATGGCTTTCCCCTCCAAAACACGTGAAATAAATCTGTTTGGTCCACAAGACTAATGGGGAATTTCCCACTGTGTCCAACAACAATAGTCTTAAAAAGTCAGTGTTGATGGCGAACAGTGACAGAACAGTCAAAAGGATCTCCACCCAAGAGGGGACACGTGAATCAATCACTAGTGTAAGGTTGGAACCTAGGCAACTCAACTGACGTATTTTGACTGATAATTCAGGAGTTAGTCCCTCTGCTGCAACTGGTATAGTTGCAGGGAAAGCATGCTTATCTTAGTAAGGAGCACCACCCCTAGTGAGAGTAGTAGCCAAGCTCCCATTCTGGAAGAGGGACCTGCTTTCCGTCCTGAAGAAGTGTCTGTGACACCAACTTGGGCAGAGGTGGACTGGACAGAGGAATACAAAAGCTGTAGATCATGGTAGTTTAGACCCACACGTCATGGTTGTCCGAATGCCCCAGATTCCTCCACTGCCCCAATGGAATGGAGCTGGCCTCCTGAAGTTGATTATTGTATAGTTAATTAAAAACACCACAATATGATCACTAGTACAAAATATTAATACAAAGGCTTAGCTAACACAAGTGTCAATCCTAGCTGCCCCAGCTTTTGATAGAATTTGTACCAGCACTATCCAGTCTTGATTTAAAACAATTTAAGTTGGGTATTCTCACAAAAACTAATCTCTCTACAAATTCTAAAACAACGTTAGTCACCGTCTGACAAACACAAACACTCAGCCTTTCCAGAACATTTAAGAAACCAAGGTCACCCTTAATCTTCAAAACATTTCTAGACGACGTTATAAAGAGCAAACTTTAAAACTGCAAACCAATCAACCTTCAAACGCCAAAATAGCCCTACATTGAACACAATATTTTATGCGATTTCACAAGGTCATTAACATTCCCTTTCATAAACTTTACAATACAATTCTAAATTAAAAAATAATTCAATTTCATCCAACTATTAACATAAGTCAGTACCTCGTTTAATTAAAGTTTCTCATGTAATTCTAACACATGCACACTTGGTCTCAGCGAATATCATAAACTCAAAGCCAGACAGCAACTGCTTATCTATGTAATTAAATCACATTCCTATTTCTTCTTTTCAGTTTCGCCAACTAGCCTGCGGACTGATATTTTAAAACTATCTACATTCATTCACCAAAGGACATTAAAGACAAAGAAAAATAACAAGTTAACAATGCCTGGAACAGCACAGTTTACATAAGGGGGAAATATAATTTTGTCTACTTAAGTATTAAAACTATAAAGCCCAAGCCATAAAACGTTTACTTTAAGTATGTTCTTTAGAGCTTATAAGAAATACTGTTAGATGCCCGAATCAGTGTAACAAGACCTAACCAAACTAAACACTTTTCGATTATCAAAGACACAATAATCGGACGAAAAGGATTTAGGTTTTACCTCGAGTGGTCTTTTTAATAAACAGTATGATAACCCTGGATCCCACTGTGCTCCATTTGTAGTTCTTTCAATGGCCTTGGTAAAGCAGGAAAACTAGATGTTTCCCATATCTTCATGATCATTTCGTTCTTCAACAAGATAGCTTTTAGTGTGCTTAATTTGCAATTTTATCCCTGTACAAACCTAAGTAACAAGGCTTTTGATGCCCACTGCTGATTTAGCAGGCCGAAGTCAAGCCTTGTCTGTGGTGGAGATGTAGATTGAGGAAGGTCTGAATACAAGCCTAAATAAAACACACTGAACCAAATCGAACCAAGAGACAGATACCTAAGAATGGCATATTTCCACAGCTACGAGGTAGAAGAACATTAGCATGAGGTATTCTAACAAGCATTTGCAATGCAATAGGTCTCGCATTATTAAAGTTTGAGCTATTGGTGTTGCATTATTTAGCAATGCCAATAGCTCAAACTTTAATAATACAAGACCTATTGCATTGCAAATGCTTGTTTACTCTGGTTCTGTATTCCCTCCTACCTCCTCCACCGCTCAGCGCTGGTCGTTCTACACTCGGTCTCTCCACCCGAGTTTATGTGACACAGATAACAAGATAAGAGTGAGGTTGCGATTTGCGGGCACGGGTCAGGGTAAACATAGAGGAGGAGGCTAATCTGAACTCACGAATACCAAAAACGCACACCATCCTCGTGAGTAGGGAAGACATAATGGCTGCTATTCGCCTCCACCGGGAGCCGCACGGGATAAAGCATCCCATATTTCAGGCCGTGTTTCTGAAGGGAACGTTTGATATCTGTGAACGCGCGCCGGGTTTCCGGGACCATTCGCGTAGAGTCTGGATACAGTGAAACAGAAGAGCCTTGATGGTATAACTGCCCCTTGTCTCAAATCAGGTGCAATGCTGTATAGGAAATATTTGCCATGAGGTTGCTCCCAGTTTCGGATGGGGTCCTAGAGTTCAATGCGCCCTTTCAACCTGCACACTATTTTTGACACGACATTCTGGTACCATAATATTTTGCAGCCGATATTAAAGTGGAATGCCACATGTTATTCATTGGATCTAGTGAGGTGAAACATATGTACACTGCTGTAGAATGTGGACTCTCATATCTGTATATCGCTGTATTTCAATATATCAAATATACCAATACTAGATGAGTAAGAGAGATTTCAGTGTAAATGTTAGAGCCATATGTTCTATATCTAAGGTACACCATTAGGTTTTGTTCTTTGACACATAATTGAACATGGGCCATGCTTGTGTGCAATCGCAACAAGGAGGGAGGGGGAGAAGGGAGTGAGAGCAGAGGGGGGGGGTGGAGGAGCATGGAAAGAGTCAACAAACAAACCATTAACAGCGCGGCGCTGTGAGAGGCGCCATGAGGAAACAATCTCTTGGCATGCTGTGGTGGGAGCGGGGGAGCGCATTCCAGGCGGGGGAGCGGACCCTTTGAAGTATGATGCCGAGGCTGTGGCTACAAGTGCACGTGCCAGTGGGCTGAAGCGCTTCCCCAAACGGATTGCATGGCGGCACGATGCACGTGATTGTGCGCGTGCTCGCCATGCAATCCACTTTTGGGAGCACTTTGAAATGCCCCTCTTACTAGAGTCTCGCATAGCGATTGCGTAAACGCAATAGCTAGGCGAGACCTAAAAATGGGTTACAATGAGGGGCCAGTCAAATCACTGGTCAAAAGAGATAAAACAAAGGATAAGGTAACCACTTTAGGTTTTGGCCAAGTGATCCCAATATCCTCCTCTTTCATGTAGCCAAATACTTCAATATTTCTGTACAGACACCCTATTTATAATTAATATATATATTTCTTTTTACCAATTGTGAATACAAAAAGGTTACTTACCTTTAGTAATGCCTTATCTGGTAGAGGCTCTATCCAAAGATTCTTTACCTTAGAATTAACCCCAGGCGTCAGACTGGATCCGGAAATTTCCTTGAGCAGTACCACTGCGCACCAGTAGTAGGTGGAATTGTTTGGATCCGCATTGTGTCTGCACCAAAAGTGACATGCATGATGCCTATATCAGCGCCACCATAGCACACTGACAGTTACTTTTCCCCGATTTTCCATGCTAGAAGCATGGAGCCACGAAGTACCACTGACCAGTGATGTGGAAAACTAGGCCTTGATAGGGGAAAGCCCTGTCCCTTGAAGTCTGTTCGCAGGGGGTAGGATGGGTGGGTTGGTAAGGTATCTGAGGCTAAACAGAGTCTCTACCAGATAAGGAGTTACCAAAGGTAAGTAACTTGATCAATTGACAGACTTCTTTTAGTTGCAGATTCCTTGCTTCAGAATAGATACCCAAGCAATGCCTCCCTGTAGGAGTCTGTGGACCAATTTCACACAAAGAAGTCCTGTAGGACCAAACAGGCATACTGCCCATCCCTATGGACCAAACTGTCCATGCATTAGTGCTTGGTAAACGTATGCAGGGAAGTCCACATTGCCACCTGGCAAATGGACTGGAACTATGTGTGCTAATGCAGTGGTTGCAGCTACAGCTCTGGTGGAATGAGCACACAACTCCTCATGAGGTTGCATCTTACCCAGTGTATAGCAGATTCTGATACAGATCAAGATCCATCAAGAAATGGTTCTCTCTGAACGTCTGAAAATTACGGGAGTGTATCAGGCTATACTATTAACTGGTCTAAATCGGTTTTGTTTGTACTGTCTGGTCCGACACCGCATCTTCCTACAGAGTGCGATCTCCTAGTCACGACCGAGGGCTTCAAGTAGTTGGGTATCTATGCGACGCCTAGGTCTGAAGAATTCTTTAAAAAAAAAAATCAAATGCCCCGCCTAGACCGACTAAAACGGGACAACGCACTGGCATACATTGCCATTGACGCCGCTAGGGAAGGCAGCGCAATTTAAAATGATGGCGCTCCCACAGTTTCTCTATGCCTTAGAAAACACTCCGTTTCCGGTACCGGCGAGCTATTTTAAAATTATAGCGACTGAGGTATCTAGTTTACTATGGGGAAACAAGCCAGTGCGTATTGCAATGGACAAACTGGTTAAGAGCTTGTATGATGGGGTATAGCACTCCCCAACATACAAATTTACTACTGGGCAGCGCAGTTGAAAATCATCAATCAATGGATTCACGCCCCACAAACCGACCCTGCGTTTCAGGCGGACAGATATGTGCTAGGAGATGGAGGCGTCATGGCGGCCTTATACAATAAAAAACGATCTAACCCACTGATTAGCCCGACGGCACACACAGTGGGCATATGGTACTCGGCACATAAAAAACTGGGATGGCAGGGGGCTATCACACAACTTACTCCACTCTGGGATACACAGCGGCTGGGAAGACTCAGAAATAGCAAGGGATTCAATAACTGGGATGTAATAGGAATTTCAACGGTAGGCGACCTACGGGTTAAGGGCGGGGTGATCACGTTTGAGCGCCTACAGGACCAATACGAACTAGCACCCTCTGAACGATTTAGGTAGATGCAGATTAAACATGCATTACAGGCGGTTATACCGCCAAACACCGCATTGCCGGAGGCATCTCCCTTAGAGGATAGGCTTCTAACTGACGACATGACGAAAAAGGCCACCTCTTTTACTTATCGTAAATTAATTAATAACCTACTGGACCCAACGCAGGCACTCAAGGACAAATGGTCTGCGGACCTAGGGGAACTCGATGACAGACTGGCAGACGGCACTCATCACCGCGGGAGGTTGCAATACCCTCGAGATTAAGACTAATACAACTAAAGATACTACACAGTGTATACTACACTAGATTAACCCTACATAAAATAGGGAATGCCCCCATCCGTATTGCCTGAGGGAATGTGGGGAGGAGGGTACGTTTTACCACACTATATGGCAGTGTCCGAAGATCATGATATACTGGGTGGCAGTGATGAGGACCATAAAACAGACGGCAGAGGTATCAGTGGTACCAGAGTCTAAAAGATGTTTGTTAAATATATGGGAACCCAATGATTTAAATCACCCAGCACAGGATTGGGCGACTTTGGGTATGATGGTCGCCAAGAGAAACATAGCTGAACTGTGGGGCGCCAGATGCTTACCAACGATTAATGACTGGTGTGTGGACATGGACGAAGCCATGGTGGCAGAGAAGGCTGCGTATGTTAACCGTGGCTGTCGCCAGAAATGGGGGAAAGTGTGGGGAGCCTGGAACAAATACAGGGGCTTTATCGATGTACCACCGGAATTACCGAATGAGGAAATCTTGAGCTGAAATGGAGAGGAGATGCAGCGGCGTGGACGGGTTAACAGGTGTGATCCCATCATGTAATAGCTGTAACAGTGATATGTACCAACCAACTACAATGTGTTTATCTGTATGACTCTGTTATGCCCTAACTTTAATAAAAAAAATATTTTTTTTAAAAAAAGGTCCTCTTCTGTACGTCCCGTCCTTTCTTTGCTCCGACATGCCTCACGAAGAGTTGGTCGTCCACCTGGAACTCTTGTGAGTGATCAAGGTAGAACGACAATGCTCTTTTTGGGTCCGCACAGTTAAGTCCCTCCTCTTCCCTGGAGGCATAAGCAGGAGTGTAAAAAGGTAAGCAGAGTGATGGATTGGCCTACGTGAAATGGAGGAAATGGAGGGACCACTTTCGGGAGAAAGGAAGCTCTAATCTGAAGCACTCGTTTGTCTGGGTAGATGTTCACATAAGGAAGCTTAGATGACAAGTTCTGAAGCTCTCCGATCCACCGGGCAAATGTTACTGTCACCAGGAAAACCGTCTTGATGGTAAGGAGCCTGAGAAGACAGTTGTGCAAGAGCTCATAAGGAGTGCACATAAGGAAAGTGAGGACAAGATTAAGGTCCCATTGGGGCATAATGAAAGGAGAAGGTGGAAACAAAAGTAAACCTTCCAGAAACCCATTTACTATAGAGGATTTGAAAAGGGATGGCTGGTCAGGCAGCCACAGAAAAGAGGAAATAGCAGTGAGATAACCCTACAGAGTGCCCAGAGCAGAGCCTTGCTGGGCAAGGAAAAGAATGAAAAGGAGGACCTGAGAAAGGGGAGCAAAAAATGGATTGATTAGTCCTTCTGTACACCATGCCACAAATTTTCCCCAAAGGCAGGCGTAAACAGTCTTGGTGGAGGGACACCTGGTTGCCAAGATAGCGTTACAGACGTCGAGAGGAAGGTCGAAAGCTGTCAACTGTCGCCACTCAAATCTCCATGCAAGAAGGCGAAGCACTGACCATTTCAGGTGGAGAACCCTCCTTTGCGACAAAAGAGCCTTACGAAGGGGCGGCCTGATCAGAGGATCGCGCTTAATAGCTCAGGATACCAGACTTTCCTTGCCCAGTCACAAGGATGACTTGGGCCTGGTTGTTCCTGATCTTCTTGAGAAATTTAAGTAGGAGTCGTATCGGAGGAAAGGCATACAGGAGGCTGGAGCTCCACGAGACAATAAGTATCTCAGTAAGAGCCGCCTTGGAAACTCCAGAACACAGTACTGCTGACAGTGTGCGTTCCAGTCGGTGGAGAACAGTCTAACCAATGGTCTCCCCATTGCTGAAAGAGACCTTGCACCACCTCCAGAAGGCGACGCTATTTGTGATCCTCTAGGCGTCTGTGGCTGAGTTTGTCCACTCTGGTGTTCAGACAGCCCGCCAGATGTTGAACCACCCGGGTTATGTTCTGCTGTTCCAGCCAGTTCCAGAGACGCAGGTCCTCTTGACAAGGGTCCACAACCCCACCCGTCCTGTTTGTTGCAGTACCACATGGCGGTAATGTGGGCTGTGAACACCTGCACTAGTCTTCCCTCGATGGAGGGTAGAAAGGCTTTCAATGCCAGCCTGGAGCTCCAACAGGTTGATGTGAAGTCTGGATTCCACTGGAGACGAGAGGCCTCTGATCTCCACCTCTCCCAGATGGGTGCCCCATCCTAGGAGTGACGTATTGGACACTACTGTGAGATCTGCTTAGGGATGGGTTAAGGAGTCTCCTGCTGACCCAACTGCAGTTCGTTAACCACCTTTGAAGATCTTTTGCAGTTCCCTCCAACATCTGGATGATGTCAGAGAGATTCCCCTGATGCTGAGCCCAATGGTACTTCAGGCCCCACTGCAGAAGTCTCAGTCAGTCCCACCGAAATCCAGGCTAGAGGCCAAAACATCAGTATTATAGCCTGAATAACCTGGACTCGCTGTTCGGAAGGATAGGCCCAAAACTGAACCATGTCCAAACAAGTCAGATGAAAGGGAGTATCTGAGAGGGAGTCGGTGCGATTGCGGCACGTTGAGAGTGAACCCCAGCGAATGCAGGAGGTCCATGTAGTCTGGCACCCCTGATCTCCACAGATGAGCTGCAACCATCGTCATCACCTTAGTTAACACCCAAGGAGCGCTGGTGTGGCCATACACCACAGGCTGAGCAATGCCGTAAAATATTTCTTTGCACACATACAAAAACAAAGCAGGAAAATATAGGACATTTAAACTGCTTTTAATGCACAGTAGAAAACCATAACACTGCTAAGAGAAAAGCAGGCATTGTCAGCTCATAGGCTGCATTGTAATTTCAATAGTATAGAAAGCTGAAAAGCTAACCCAGAGAAACACAAAGAAACTGACACCGTGCCTTTAAGGTAGCCATGACCCCTAGCTTCCCATCATGCCTCAGGGGCGACTGTTAGGTCAGTTGTTCTTTGCGGCGACCCGGAGGTCAGGGCACAAAGATGACACTTTTTTGATCATTTGCCAGGGGAGGCCGGAGGGTTGCTTATGAATCGAGACAATAGTGTGTCGTGAAATTATGTACCGATATCCAGGTTGCTGCCTTGCAGATCTCGGCCATCGGTGCATTATGTAGAAAAGATATAGTAGCTGCTTTTCCCCTAGTGAAGTGAGCTTTAGGATAAGCCAGTAGGGGTTTATTTGCCAATCGATAAGCCAGCTTAATGCAAGTCACTATCCATCTGGAAATGGAATGCTTGGAGGCTGGGAAACCTGTCCTGATGGCACCATAGTTTAGAAACAATTGATCAGACTTTCTGATGGTCTTTGTTTTATCTAAATAGAATTTTAGAACCCTTTTAAGTCTAGGGAATGAATATGCTACTTACCAGTATGCATCTGTTCTTGGCATGTAGGGCTGCTGACATTCATATCTGTGCATAGATCGCCGCCTATTGTTGGGTCCGGATGTTTGCACGTTGTTGTCCTGGAAGAGTCTTCGAGGTATCCTGGGATAGGTGACGCCTCCCCTGGACTACAGTGCGCATGGGCATCCTCTCCATCCTCAGATTGTTTTTCGCCATTGTGGCAGTGATGGAGTAGATACAGAAAGTGATGACCATGCTTACAGTAATTCTGAGAGCTGCAGCTGCTACAGGCGCCGGGGAGGAGGGAGGGCGATATGAATGTCAGCAGCCCTACATGCCAAGAACAGATGCATACTGGTAAGTAGCATATTGAGTTCGAGGCATGTGGGCTGCTGAATTCATATCTGTGCATAGAATGTATAGCAGTGCCCTCTATTAGCGGCGGCTACCAGTGCCAGCTGCAGCGGTCTGAAAAAGGGTTTTGAGAACAGCCTGTCCTACAGCTGCCTGCTGTTTTGATTGCACATCTACACAATACTGTTTGGTAAATGTGTGTGTGGTGGACCAGGTGGCTGCTCTACATATATCATGCAGGGGAATATTTCCTAGAAAAGCCATGGAGGCCCCTAACTTACGTGTTGAGTGGGCTTGTGGGGGAATAGTTAATGTGCGTTTTGCCTTTTGATAACAAATTTGAATACACTTAACTATCCATCTGGCTATCCCTGCTTTGGAGATGGTGTTACCCTTGTGGTGTGGGGCAAAGGCAACGAACAGTTGTTTTGTCTTCCTAAAGGGTTTAATCCTGTCGATGTAGTACATGAGGGCCCTCTTTACGTCTAGTGTATGGAGTGCTCTTTCCGCGACAGTTTGTGGGTTTTGGAAGAAAACGGGCAGTTCAATAGTTTGATTCATGTGGAACTGCGAGATTACCTTGGGCATGAATTTGGGGTTGGTACGTAGTACGACCCTGTTGGCGTGAACCTGTATAAATGGCTCTTGAACTGTTAGTGCCTGGAGTTCACTAACCCTTCTTAAAGAAGTGATTGCTACCAGGAAAGCTACTTTCCAGGTGAGGAATTGAATCTCGCATGAGTGGAGAGGTTCAAAGGGTGGACCCATCAGGCGTGTGAGGACCAGGTTGAGGTTCCACATTGGAGCCGGTGGGTGGCTTGGTGGAATGACTCGTTTGAGTCCTTCCAAGAATGCTTTGATGGCAGGCACTCTGAATAGAGAGAGGTGCTGCCTGGTCTGCAGATAGGCTGATATTGCGGTCAAATGGACACGTATAGAGGTGTACGCCAGATTGCATCGGTATAGGTGTAAGAGGTAACAAATTATGTTTTGGATGGATGCGTCCAGCGGGTTAATGTCATTATTACTGCAATAAATGACGAACCTTTTCCATTTGGCTGCATAGCAAGCTCTTGTAGTGGGTCTCCTGGCCTCCTTGATGATGTCCATACAGTCAGGTGGCAGGTTGAGGTAGCCAAACTCTAGGACTTCAGGAGCCAGATTGCCAGGTTCAGCTGTTGCGGATCTGGGTGCTGAATCTCTCCATGGTTCTGCGTCAAATGCGCGGGTTTGATCCGCAGCCTTTGATGCGGCACCACGGAAAGTTCGAGGAAGGTGGTATACCATGGCTGGCGTGCCCACGTAGGAGCAACTAGGACGAGTGTCAGGGAGTGTTGTCTGAGTTTGCGAGCCACCAGCGGTATCAACGGCGCTGGGGGAAAAGCGTACGCAAATCTGCCGGACCAGTTCATCCATATCGCATTGCCCTGCGACTGCGGATGTGGGAACCTGGCGGCAAAGCTTTGGCATTTTGCGTTTTCGCTTGTGGCGAAGAGGTCTATCTCTGGATGACCCCACTGCTGGAAGTACGGTTGGAGTACTGAAGGGTGTAGCTCCCACTCGTGCATCTGGTGGCTGTGTCTGCTGAGCAGATCCGCCATCTGGTTGTCCTTGCCCGGGAGGTGCTCTGCCATGAGGAACATGTTCCTCTGAATGGCCCACTTCCACATGCTCTGAGCCAGATGAGACAACTGTGGAGAGTGTGTTCCTCCCTGCTTCTGTATGTAGTACATGGCAGTCATGTTGTCCGTCCGGATCAACACGACTTTGTTGCACAGATGTACTTTGAATGCCTTCATGGCCAGGAAGATTGCCATCAGTTCCAGAAGGTTGATGTGCATCTTCTTCTGTTGTGTCGTCCATAGTCCCTGCACTGTGTAGTGGAGTACATGAGCTCCCCATCCCTGGAGAGACGCGTCCGCTGTCAGTACTATTTGTGGAACAGGCTCTTGGAACGGTCGGCCCTTGCAAAGGTTTTGAGGATTCCACCAATGCAGAGAGTTGTATGCCCGACCGCTCACCAACACTAGGTCTTTCAACTGTCCTTGAGCCTGATTCCACTGACGTGCTAAGCACTCCTGAAGCGGGCGCATATGTAATCTCGCGTGTGGGACTATGAAAATGCAGGAGGCCATCATGCCTATCAACTGCATGAACACTCGTGCTGGAAGTGAGTGTTGGGGTTTGAACCTGGAGATCAGCATTTGCATGCTGTTGATTCTCACTAAATTTGGCTGAGCTGTGGCCGCCAGAGTGTCTATAGTCGCACCTAGGTACTGTTTTACGTGTGCGGGCTGGAGATGGGACTTTGGGTAATTTAGTGAGAATCCCAGACTGTGAAGGAGGTGAATGGTGCGGGACATGTGGTTGGCACATTGCTGGGCTGATTGTGCTTGGACGAGCCAGTCGTCCAGGTAGGGGTAGACGTGTACGTGCTGCCTCCGTAGATGTGCCGCCACAGTAGCTAGGCACTTCGTGAAAACCCTGGGTGCTGTTGTCACGCCGAAGGGAAGGACTTTGAATTGGTAGTGCTGCCCCTGAACAGTGAACCTGAGATATTTTGTGTGTGAGGGGTGAATGGGTATGTGGAAATACGCATCCTTGAGGTCCAGCGTGGCTAGGAAGTCTCCCTGCTTGAGAAGCGGGAGGACTTGCTGGAGAGTGAGCATGTGAAAGTGCTCGGAAAGAATGTACCGGTTCAGGGGTCTTAGGTCTAGTATAGGTCTGAGTGACCCGTCCTTTTTCGGTATTAAAAAGTAGAGGGAGTACACTCCCGTACCCTGCTCGTGGACGGGTATGACCTCTATTGCGCCTTTTAGAAGCATACTTTGCACCTCCTGCTGTAAGAGCGTTAAGTGCTCTGAGGACATAGGACGGTTTCTTGGAGGAATTGTGGGTGGAGTGGAGGTTAGCTCTAGACAGTAACCGTATTTGACAATATCTTTGACCCACCTGTACGTGGTGATGGAGTTCCACGTGGACAGGAACCTTTGTAGCCTTCCCCCGACAGGTGTTATGTGGTCGGGAGGAAGGGAGAGGGCGTCACTGCTTGTTTTTTGGGGGAGGACCTGGTGTTGCCGTAGCCGCGTCCTCTTCCCTTTGTACTGGAGCCACGATATCCACCCCGGGTGTTTTTATCGTAGGTGGTTTGTGTATTGCCCTTGTTGTATGTCTGCTGTGACCCCTGTCCTCTACCTGCTCCTCTATTTCCGGGGCGACGAAAGGAGCTGCTCCGAAAGGACTGAGTCTGGAGAGCCCCCATGGACTTTGCGGTGTCCGTGTCCTTTTTTATTTTCTCAAGGGTGGTGTCAACCTCCGGTCCGAATAAATAGTCGGGGTTGACAGGCTGGTTGAGTATATTATTTTGCACCTCAGGTTTGAATCCGGAGATTCGCAACCAGGCATGTCGTCGCAGCATGACGCTTGTGTTAATGGCCCTGGCAGCCGTGTCTGCGGCATCTAGTGCACACTTGATGGAAGCATTTGTGAGTAGCTGTCCCTCTCTGATAAGAATTTCTGCACCTTCTTTGTACTGGTCAGGGAGATGTTGGAGTAGTTGCTCCAATGTGTCATAGTGCGCTCTATCGTAGCGAGCGAGGAGCGCTTGAGTGTTGGCTATGCGCCATATGTTGGCAGCCTGGGCGGCAACTCGCTTGCCAGAGGTCTCTAACACCTTGGACTCTTTGTCCGGGGGAGGAGCGTCACCTGTCGTCTGCGAGTGTGCCCTCTTGCGAGCATTCGCTACGACAATGGAGTCTAGTGGTAATTGGCCTCTGATGTAAGTAGGGTCCCCAGGCGCCGATCTGTATTTCTTATCGATCCTGGGGTTTATCACTCGTGCCCTGGTGGGTTCTTTGAAGATGTCCTTGGCTGGTTTGAGGACCCCATTCAACATGGGCAGAGTTTTTACATGTCTTTCTGAGGATGCGAAGGTGTCCATAAGAAAGTCGTCCTCGATGGTGTCAGAGTGAAGGTGCACTCCATGATTATTTGCGGCACGTTCGATAAGAGCGTTGAACGCTGCAGTGTCCTCTGTGGGAGATGTTTTCGCCCCATAGAGTTGTGGGTCCTGTGCATCTAGAGGTGCACCTGGATCTGCAGGGTCGCCCCAAGCTTGATCAGGGTCCTGTTGGTAATCAGGGTCTATGTTTCCGTGGTAGGGGACTTGGTCACCCATGTAGTCCTCCAACACATCCGTGTCGGAGTGTGTGGGAGAGAATGATTGTGGATCCTGGTAGGGCGAGTGGAAAGATTCGCTTAGGAGAGGTTCTGAGTCCACAGGCAGCTTCCTGTTTAGTGGGATCCGGAAAGGGTCCAAAGGTGGCTTCGAAGTTATCCTCCGTTCGTGGATAACCATCCTGCCGGTGTTGGCGTCGATGACATGTGACGGAGACGCCTCAGCAAGTGTAGTTGTGGTGTGGGTGACCCGTGTCCTGAGTTGGAATATTTTTGGGATCGTGGACGGAGGCAGGCCAAAAGTAATGTTGGCTGGCGCCGAAGAGGCTGCTGGAGCTTTTATTGGGCCGGAGCCCGACGTGTCCTGGAGGACCGTTTTGGTTTTGCTGCTTTGTGCTGCAACAGGTCGCACTTGGAGCGCCTTTGAGGCTTTCGCGCCGACCAGGTCTGTAGAGGCGGTCGTGGACTTTTTCGGCGCCGGTGGGTCATCGAGTCGAGGGGCGGGAATGGCCGTCATCGTCTTCGATGCATGAGGCTTTGGTGTTCCCGTGGAAGCGATGTGAGACGCAGCCGGCAGTGTGACCTTTGGTGTCGGAGTCGATGGCGTCGACGCCGGGAGCCGATCAGGTTTGTTGGCACCGAAGGCCTTTTTCCGTATGCCGACTCTGACGTCGGCCGCTTCAAGTTCGGCACCGAAGTCTCGCTTGGTGCGCTCGGTGCGGACGCGTTTCGCTGGCGTCGAAGGTGTGGAAGGCCTTGACCAGCGCCACTTTTGGTTTCGTTTTCAATTGAACCAGTGCAGCTTTCGGTTTCGATTTGGAAGAAGGGAAACCAGCCGGTTTAGGTAATAATGGCTGCCGCTGAATGTCCGAGGCCGGGCCCGAGGGCGGGGCCGAAGAACTGCGGGATAGGTCTCGGGTAAGGCCCGAAGGCGATCCCTCGACCGGAGCCATAGACTGTGGCACTGGGCTCTCTTCAGTCTGAACGGGTAGGCCTTGCTCGTCATTGGAGCTACTCTCTTCGGCCCCTAAGGCCTCATCGTAGTCTCCTACCTCGGTGTCGTCTTCATCTCTGCGAAAGAGTGATTCGTCGACGTCGTTCGATCCGGAGTCATGTTCGGAAACGGGACTGGAGGGTAGGATCTCCAATTCTTCGACATCTTCGGTCTCGGCGTTGAAGATGTCTGCCGGGGCCGGTGCCGCGTGCTGCGCTTCGAGTCTTGCCGCTCGTCGATTCCGTAGAGTCTTCCTGGAACGGAACCGGGCACAGGCCATGCATGTCGATTCGTCGTGATCCGGCGAAAGGCATTTGTTGCACACCGGATGGACGTCGATGTGGGGATATTTCGCATTGCATACCGGACATCTCTTGAACGGTGTCCTCGATTCCATCGTCGATGGGCAGGTAAGATGCGAAAAGTCGGTGCTGAAAGTTGGTAAACTAACAAAGGAGTATCGAAACCGATCGAGAAAACAGTACCAACGCGAACTAAGGCCTTTTGGCCTCGATAAAGTTTTTCCTAACTTGAGTTAAGATAGCACATCCGAACCCAATGGCGGAAAAAAACTATCTGAGGATGGAGAGGATGCCCATGCGCACTGTAGTCCAGGGGAGGAGTCACCTATCCCAGGATACCTCGAAGACTCTTCCAGGACAACAACGTGCAAACATCCGGACCCAACACTAGGCGGCGATCTATGCACAGATATGAATTCAGCAGCCCACATGCCTCGAACTGAAGAGACCTTTCTGCTGGCGTTGCAGGATTGGGAAAGAAAGAGGGTAGGGAGATTGATTGACATGGAAGTCAGACACTGGTGGGGTGAGTCCTCAATACCACTGTGCTGTAATGGAAAACCGTGTATGGCTCTTTGGAACAGAGTGCCTGGATCTAGCTTATTCTACGCGCTGACGCAATAGCCACCAAAAAAGCGACTTTCCATGTAAGGTGCTGCAGGGTGGCCTTATGAATGGGTTCAAAAGGAGGACCCATCAGTTTTGACAGAACCAGATTCAACTCCCAGGAGGAGAAGGAGGTCGGATGGGGGAAAACTTTCTTCAAACCCTGGAGGAAATCTTTGACCACCTGGTGCTGTAAGAAAGAAGGTTGGTCAGGTGACTTTCTGTAGGCTGTAATGGCCACCAAGTGAGCTTTTATGGAGGTATACTTCAAGCCTGATTTGGTCAAATACAGAAGATAAGGCAAGATTACCTCCTCTTGTCCACTAGTAGGTTGAAAACCATTATGCATACATCACAAGTAAAATCTCTTCCACTTAAAAGAGTAAGAGTTTCTCATGGACGGTCTTTTTGACTCCCTAAAAATGTTCATACAGTCCTGAGTGAGATTCAGGTGACCGTATTTTAGGACCTCAGGAGCCATGCTGCAAAGTTCAGCGAGGGAAGGTTAGGATGAAGGATCTTCCAGTTCATTTTGGTCAGAAGGTCCTGTCTGCATGGAAGCTTCCTGTGTGGACACATTGCAAGCTGCAACAGGTTCAGATACCACCATTGACGCGGCCAGTCCAGTGCCATTAGGATTATTTTCATCCTGGAGCGAATGAGCTTGGTTACCACATTCGGGATGAGAACAAGGGGCGGAAAAGCATAGCAAAAGTTTCTGACCGGTCGATCAAAAGGGCATTTCCTCTCGATCCTGGTCGGTAAAATCTTGATACGAAGGCGTGGCATTTTTTGTTCAGTTCGTCTGCAAAGATGTCGATGGATGGATGACCTCATTGATGAAAAATGTCCACCACCACTTTGTCATTTAGCACCCAGTCTTGCTGCTCTTCGAAGTGCCGACTTCGAGAGTCCGCTTGCAAGTTCTGTTCCCCTGGCAGATGGACTGCTGTGATTGAGAGAGGTCTGACCAGAAGCAAATGCCAAATTACCCGAGATTCCAGGGACAGTGCGCGAGAGCGAGTTCCACCTTGTTTGTTTAGGTAATACATGGTGGTCGTATTGTCAGTTTGTATCAATATCGACTTGGACTGAATCAATGGATGGAACGCTTGGAGATCTAGATGAACTGCCCGCAGTTCCAGCATGTTTATATGATAGGTTTGTTCTTTGCTCAACCACTTGCCCCGAGTCGGTAGACAACCCATGTGCGCTCCCCATCCTTGAAGTGAGGCATCCGTGATCAAGGACTGTGTTGGCAGAGGTTGATAGAAAGGGACTCCCACTAGGAGATTTTTCCGATAAGTCCACCAGAGAATGGATGTTCTCGCTGATTGGGAAAGAAGAATTCGATCCTCCCATCGTGCTGAAGTTTAGTCCCATTTGTCCTCCAAATCCTGCTGTAGAGGTCTCATTCTCAGCCTGGAGTTGGGGACAAGAAAAATGCAAGATGCCATCGACCCGAGAAGTGATGCCACTTGTCGAACTGATGGTTGATGTACTTGAAGGAGACTGCATTTAAATTTGATTGCTAACAGTCTCTCCTCAGAAGGAAACACTTTTCCTGAGTTGGAGTCCAGAGTAGCCCCTAGATAATGAATTCTCCAAGTGGGCTGATGGATCGATTTCGCCATATTTACATGAAGGCCCAAGCGTCGCAGTAAGTTCAGGCAGATCCGGTAGTGGTTCTTCACCGTTTGAGGAGACAAGCCTTTTAGTAGCCAGTTGTCTAGATATGGACATACGAACAGGCCTTGGCGAAATAAAGCTGTGGCTACCACTGCCATGCATTTTGTGAATACTTGCAGTGCAGATTTCAGGCCGAACGGCAGAACTGTACTGATAATGTTTGGAGCCCACCATGAAGCGCAGGAACTTCCGGTGTCGTGGTGCAATCGGGACGTGGAAGTACGCATCTTGGAGGTCTATCGAACACATCCAATCCCCTTTCTGAAGATGTGGATATATTTGATGAAGCGCCAACATATGGAATTTTTCTTTCTGGATGACTTTGTTGAGTGAGCGAAGATCCAGAATAGGCCTGAAACTTTGCTTTTGATCCTTCTTTGGAACTAGGAAGTATCTGGAGTATACTCCTTTTCCTTGTGATGGAGGGACCTCCTCTATGGGCAATTTCTGTAGAAGAGTATAAACCTCCCGACGCAATATTTTTATTTGGTGAAGATTTGTCTTTACTGGAGGAATGCACTTTGGGGGTGCACAGAAACGTAGTGCATACCCATTCTTTAGTATATTTAGCACCCACTGATCATTTATGTTGCGCCACTCTTCTACATGTCCAGAGATACTTACTTACTCCCACTGGGGTGGGCAACGGCGTCAGAGGAAGCAGAAACTCATTGTTTGTCAGTGTTCTGGGCTGTTGTAGATGATTTTCGGAGTGCTCCTCTACCTCTTGAAGGGTCTACGTCCCCGATAGAGGGATCTGGATTGGTGGTACTGCCTCTGGTACCATTGAGGGGTTTGAACCTTCTGATGGTAGGCTCTGTGATCGTAAGGCCTGTACCGACGCTTGAACTCCTTTTTCTTCTCCAAGCCTACGGCTTTAAAAGTGTCTAGCCCTTCTTCATTCTGGCCATCTGTAAGTCAGTGTGGGAGCCGAATAGGGAGTTACCAGAAAAAGGCAGATTCACGAAGCGTTGCTGGGCTTCCGGTTTTAAAACCGTAAGGCGCAGCCAGGAGGCTCTCCTTGCGCATATCCCATGCGGATATGAATGAGCAGCTTGAGAAGCCCAATCAGCTGCTGCACTGATCATTTGATTGGCCACTAGGGCCTCTTCCTGGAGACTCTCCGTAGAGTCTTGACGGTTCTCTTTTGGCATTTTTTCTTTAAAATGCTATAGTGAATCCCACAACGCTCTATCATAACAGACAAACAGAGCTGCAGCACTAGACACTTTTAAAGATGCCGCTGCAGAACTGCATGCTTTTCTACAACAAGAATCTTGAGCTCTACTCTCCTTGTCCGGAAGCACTGACGATGAAGAGGAGACTGCATGTGTCTTCTTCGCTGCTGCGATGATCACCTAATCCGGTGGAGCGTCTGACCTTAGGAAGAAGGGATCCTGTTCTGCTGGTTTGTATTTTTTTTAAATCCTCTCAGGAGCGGTCTTTATAGATGCTGGGGTAAGTAAATTTCCATGACTGGTTGCAGAAGACCAGGCACCAGAGGTAGTAAAGGCCTAGACACAGAGCTTTGGTGTAGAGTTTCAAATATAACAGATGTGGGTGTCTGAGGGGCGGACATCTCTATATTAAGTTTCTGCGCTCCTCTTGAAAGGACATATCATGAAAAGTGTTGATGTCATCGACAGGTGACACTCTGGAGGGAAGACTGTCCACCAGAGTAGGAGAATAATCCCTCTTAGAGGAGTGGGTCGAGGAGGATCTCCAAGAAAGAGATCTTTGTCTTTTATGATGACCATAAGATCTACGTGGAGGCGACTTGCTATGGCGATCTCTGGGTGGAGTGGTAGGTGACCGGTCAACAGCTTGCACCAGCCGGGTCAGAGGAGATCTGTTCTTGGCATGTAGAGCTGCAGATCTACACACGCCCACCCGCCTCCCCGGCTACCTTTATCTGTTCCAGTTTATCTTATTTAGATAGCACACACATGGGCATCTTCACTGTTACTACTACGCTCCATCTTTCCCTGATTGCGAAAAACAATCGGAGGATGGAGCCAAATCCCATGCGCAATATGATCCAAAGGAGGAGTCACCGACCTCGTGACTTCCAAAGACTTTCCAAGAGGAAAAACAAACTGCAAACATCCGGGCCCAACACCAGATGGCGATCTATGCACAAGTGTGTAGATCTGCACCTCTACATGCCAAGAACAGATGCATACTGGTAAGTAGCATATTCCTTCTCTTCCAGGGGATCCTCCTCCATAGTCCTATGCCAAGAACAGATGCATACTGGTAAGTAGCATATTCCGTTTGAGGCATATGAGCTGCAGATTACACACTTGGGCATAGATTATATAGCAGTACCCACCGTTAGCAGCGACCGCCCATATCTGTTGCAGGGGTTTGAAATAACGTTTTGTGTACAGACTGGCCCACACTAGCTTGTTGCTTAGTTTGCACATCTACACAATAGTGTTTGGTGAAAGTGTGCGGTGTTGACCATGTAGCTGCTTTGCAGATATCATCTAATGGGATGTTCCCTAAGAATGCCATGGAAGCCCCTATTTTTCGTGTAGAATGGGCTTACGGGGGAATGGATAGCGTTCGCTTTGCTTTATGGTAGCAGATTTGAATGCATTTTACAATCCACCTAGCTATCCCCGATTTTGAGATGGGGTTACCTTTGTGTGGTGGAGAGAAAGAAACAAACAGTTGTTTGGTCTTACGGAAAGATTGTGTTCTCTGAATGTAGTAGAGTAAGGCTCGTTTCACATCCAGTGTGTGAGGAGCCCTTTCTGCAACGGTCTGTGGTTGCGAGAAAAATACTGGTAGTTCTACTGTTTGGTTTAGGTGAAAGGGAGAAATTACTTTAGGGAGGAATTTTGGGTTGGTACGGAGAACAACTTTGTTATGGTGCATTTGGAGAAAGGGTTCTTGGATGGTAAGTGCTTGTATCTCACTGACCCTTCTAAGGGAAGTGATGGCTACAAGAAAAGCGGTTTTCCATGCTGGGAACTGTAGTTCCCATTTATGGAGAGGTTCGAAGGGAGGCCCCATTAGCCTTGTGAGAACGATATTTAAGTTCCACACAGGTGAGGGTGGCACTCTGGGGGGGGGGAATTATTCTTTTAAGGCCTTCCATGAAGGCTTTAATGGCAGGTACTCTGAAGAGTGAGAGATGTTGCCTGTTTTGTAGGTAAGCTGCAATACCTGCGAGGTGTAGTCTAATGGACGTATAGGCTAGATTGCACCTTTGTAGGTGGAGTAAGTAGCCTATTATGTGTTGAATGGACACGTCCAGTGGATTGATGGTGTTATGGCAATAAACAACAAAACGTTTCCACTTGGCGGCGTAGCACGCTCTAGTGGTAGGTCTTCTAGCTTCTCTGATGAGGTTCATACAGTCAGGGGGAAGATTTAGGTACCCGAATTCTAAGATTTCAGGAGCCAGATCGCAAGGTTGAGCTGCGCTGGGTCCGGGTGTTTGATCTCTCCATGGTTCTGGGTTAAGAGGTGTGGAGAGAGGGGTCGTTTTTGGTGTGGCACTACAGATAGTTCCAGCAGTGTGGTATACCACGGTTGTCTGGCTCACGTTGGAGCTACTAGGATTAGTGTGAGGGAGTGTTGTTGTGGTTTGCGCACCACTAGTGGAATGAGTGGGAGAGGAGGAAAACCGTATGCAAATTTGCCTGACCAGTTCATCCATATCGCATTTCCTTTGGAAAATGGGTGTGGGTATCTGGCAGCGAAGCTTGGGCATTTTCGTGGGTGGCGAAGAGGTCTCTGTGGATGCCCCCACATTTGAAAGTATGGGTGAAGAACTTGCGGGTGAAGTTCCCACTCGTGGATCTGTTGTGTCAGTCTGCTGAGCAGATCTGCCACTGTGTTTTGGACTCCTGAGACATGCTGAGCTAGGAGAAAGATTTTCTGGGGTATCGCCCATTCTCCATATGCTCTGTGCTAGGTGAGAGAGCTGTGGAGAGTGTGTGCCGCCTTGTTTTTGGATATAATACATGGTTGTCATGTTGTCTGTTCGGATCAGGACTGCCTTGCCTGAAATTTGAGTTTGGAAAGATTTTAGGGCTAAGAAGATTGCTAGTAACTCCAGATGGTTGATATGGAGTAACTTTTGTTGAGGTGTCCACTTGCCCTGTGTGGTGAGATGTAATAGATGAGCTCACCAGCCGGAGAGCGATGCGTCCGTTATCAGTACTATTTGAGGAACCGGGTCCAGGAACGGTCGACCTTTGGAAAGGTTTGTGGTGTTCCACCACTGCAGAGAGCGATGGGTGCGACCGTCTACCAAAACCAGATCTGTTAATTGACCCTGGGCCTGGTTCCATTGGCGCGCTAAGCACTCTTGGAGAGGACGCATCTGGAGTCTTGCGTGAGGCACTATGAAAATGCAAGAGGCCATCATCCCTATTAGTTGCATAAACACTCGAGCTGGAAGGTAGTGTTGTAGTGCGAATTTTGCGCGTAGAGCTTGAATGCTTGCAATCCTGGCCGGATTGGGGTAGGCTAGTGCTCTTGAGGTGTCTATGGTGGCACCAAGGTATTGTTTATGTGGGATGGTTGGAGATGGGACTTCTGGTGGTTTACTGTGAAGCCCAGCTGGTGGAGTAATTGAATGGTGGTAGATGTGTGTTTAACACACTGATTGTACGACACGGCTTTTATTAGCCAGTCGTCTAAGTATGGGAAGACGTGGATGTGTTGTATTCATAAATGTGCTGCTACCACTGCTAGGCACTTGGTGAATACCCTTGGCGCTGTTGTGACTCCGAACGGGAGCACCTTGAATTGGAAGTGTTGTCCGTCCACTACAAATCGGAGGTACTTGCGGTGAGCTTTGTGCACCGGAATGTGAAAATACGCGTCTTTTAGATCTAGGGTGGTCAAAAAGTTGTCTTGGGAGAGGAGCGGAAGTACCTGCTGAAGCGTTACCATATGAAAATGGTCGGAGTGTATGTATGTGTTTAGGGGCCGGAGATCTAGGATGGGCCGCAGAGTCTCGTCCCTTTTTGGTATGAGAAAATATAGGGAGTAGACTCCCATGTTTTGTTGGTTGGTAGGAACGGGTTCTATTGCCTGTTTTTGTAAGAGGGAGACTACCTCCTGCTTTAGGAGTATTAAATGTTCTTGTGACATTGGGCGCTGCCAGGGTGGAATGTTTAGGGGGTAGATATTCATTCTAGGCAGTAGCCTGATTGAATTATTTGTGTCACCCATTTGTCTGAGGTGATGGTAGCCCAGACGGGAAGGAAATGTTGGAGTCTGCCCCGATCAGAGTGGGATGGTCTGGGGGAGTGGAGGGGGGGTGTAGTGGCAGAGCTAGCGTTGTTTGTTTTGCCTCTGCCTTTATTATTGTTACCCCTATAGCCGCCTCTTTGATAACCCCTCGTGAAGGTGGACTGAGTGGGGGATTTGTACGAGGTGGACGCGGTATCTGCGGAGTAGCCTCTAGATGTACTGCGAAAGGAAAAGCGGCTAGGAGGGTAAGGCTCCCATGGACTTCGCCGTATCTGTATCTTTCTTCATTTTTTCTAGGGCCTCATCTACCTTTGGGCCAAATAGATGTTCCTGGGCCAAATAGATGTTCCTGGTCAAAGGGATGGTTAAGGATGGAGGCTTGTACCTCCGGTTTAAACCCTGATATTCTCAGCCAAGCAAGGCGACGGAGGAGGACGCTTGTTTTGATGGCCCTGGAAGCTGTATCTGCTGCATCTAAGGCACAGCATATAGAGGTGTTTGTGATAGTCTTACCCTCTTGAATTAGTTTGTTGGCCCTAGCTTTATATTTCTCAGGGAGGTGGTGCATTATGCTCTTTAACTCGTCATAATGTGCCCTGTCATATCTGGCCAATAGGGCTTGAGTATTGGCGAAACGCCACATATTGGCTGCTTGTGACGCAGTGCGTTTCCCTGGTGCATCCAGTAGCTTTGACTCTTTGTCAGGTGGTGGTGCTTTGCCTGACGCCTGGGAATTTGCCCTTTTACGTGCAGTGGATACAACTAGAGAGTCTAGTGGCGCTGGCCCTCTGATGTAGGAGAGATCTGTAGTGGCAGCTTTGTATGTTTTCTCGATGCGCGGGTTAATGACCCTGGCTCTAACTGGGTCCTTAAAAACCTCTGGCGCATGCTTTACCACTCCTTTAAGCATAGGTAATATGGAGGTAGACCTATGTGTGATGTCGAACGTGTCGAGGACGAAATCTTCCTCCACGGGGTCGGTATGTAAGTCTACCCCGTGATA
Source organism: Triturus cristatus (assembly GCF_964204655.1). Taxonomy (NCBI): domain Eukaryota; kingdom Metazoa; phylum Chordata; class Amphibia; order Caudata; family Salamandridae; genus Triturus; species Triturus cristatus. The sequence continues at coordinate 889,686,662 of NC_140594.1, forward strand.
GTGTGCCGCCCTTTGTAGTAGGTGGTGGAACCCCAATGAGTCCTCTGGTGGAGATGGCCTGGAGGAGTAAAGGTTATCTTGTGGGACGTTGGGGATATCAGGTATATTGTAGTCGTCCCATGGGTCTGGGATCCTGTAGGAGTGGGGTCCCCAGCGGGTAGGTCCTGGGGGACATACCTCATGTCATCATATGGGTCCCCGTGATCATCATCTTGTGGAGAAGGGGTGGAGAACGATGAGGTTGGGGTGAAGAAGGCAGGGGTGGAGGTGGTGGAGGTGGAGGAGGTGGGGAAGGTATTCTGAACGGGGAGGTAGCAGAGTCCTTCCTTTTTGGAGGCGGAGCAGGCTTCTCCAAATGTCTCTTTTTGGAAGAAAGTGTCAAATGTCCAGTTTTTGGATCCTTGGTGAGTGTTTTCTGCAAGGGATCCGGTGTAAATAAGGCTGGTCTGTCCGTCGGCGCCGAAGAAATCGGGGCCGTTGGCTTTTTAGGCTTTTCCGTGCCGGTTCTTTGCTTGGAACCTGGTTTGGGAACCTCCGGACGCTTGGTCGGCGCCGAGATGGATTTCGGCCTCGAAGTGTCGGTGCCGGTGGCCTTGTGTGCTTTGGTCGGCACCGAGGGTGTTGTCGGTGCCGAAGAGCTGGGTTTCGACCCAGAGTGCTTCGGTGCGGAGCTCGGTGTCGATATGTGGATCGGTTTCTTTTTCGGCGCCGAAGCGTGTTCAACGGTGCCGGGAGTAGGCTGGCTCGAGCCCGAGCCGCCGGAAGGCTTGCTTGGCTTCTTCACCAGGCCCGAAGGTGGGGTGTTGGAAGCAGTGTCCTTGGTCTTGCCTAGGCCCGGAGGCGTGACCGGAGCCTTTTTCGGTGTTGGCAGGGGTTTGGGGGGGGGGGGGGGGCGAATCAGTACTCACGACCCTCTGCGCCGGGGTGATGTCCTCCACATCTGAGTCGTCGGCTTCGGAAGCGCTGACGAGGCCCTCTTCGGTGTACTGCTCTGGAGCGTCGAAGAGGTCGTCCGGAATAGTCGTCGAGGAGTGCGCAATAGTTCTTCTGGCACTTTGGTTCCGAATAGTGTTTTTGGACCGAAAGGACTTACACGCCGGACAGTCTCGAGCCTTGTGTTCAGGGGAGAGGCAGAGATTGCATACCTCGTGGAGATCGGTGTGGGGGAATTTGGACCCACATCGAGGGCACTTTCTAAATGGAGTCCTTTCCATTAGCCAGGACCGAAGCTTGGAGAGGCCCGAAGGCCGCCGTCAACGACTGGAACTGAAGGTCCATGCCGATGAGAAGGCGCATCGAGTTGGGTTGATTGCGATCAAAACAATACCGCGGTTTAGGGTGAGGATTTCGCGTCGACCGTCGAACTGGAAGCTGTTCGGAACCGGAGCGCGAAGATCACATCCGAGCCCGATGGCGGAAAAAAACAATCTGAGGATGGAGCCGAAGCTCATGCGCAATACGATCCAAAGGAGGAGTCACCGACCTTGTGACTTCCAAAGACTTTCCAAGAGGAAAAACAAACTGCAAACATCCGGGCCCAACACCAGATGGCGATCTATGTGTGTAATCTGCAGCTCATATGCCTCGAACCTGAAGTTACTCAACATGCAGGTTTAATATTTTTATGATCTTTCAAGGCTTGCCTAACTGCCTTCTGAACCACTGCAGGATCCGGCAAAACTCCTACGACAGCCTGCTGTGACCAGTGGAATGGCAAAACTGGCAGACATCGGCCATATAACAAGCAAGGAAATGGGCCCAAGTCTTGAACTCGGGGTGGCTCGTCAGTCAAACAAGTAGAAGTATTCGAAGGCACAGAATGACAGAGTACCCCGGCACACACCTGTGCATCTTCATTTTATCAGTCACAATAGGGAGTAGATAAAAAACAAAGTTACCACTACACAAGAAAGTCATAACTAGAAAAGACCTAAAAATAGTGTTTCTTTTTTGTATATCGGCAGTAATCTTTTCTTGAATGTGCATGTGTCAAACTCCTCTACAGCTATGCAGGACGTGAGAGGTCCTAGTCTCCTGCGTTGACATGGCATACAGTGCCCACAAGAGGCGTTTGTGAGCGCCCGTGCCTGCACCTTTAACTGCGAGACCCAAAACTCCATTAAAAATGGTATCACTCGCCAACCCACACTAAGGATCCTACAACGAAGACACTGCGGGGCACCAGAGCTCTCCTGCCATACAATCAAAACTACACCGCCATTTTGCCAGTTTCTATCTTGCCAGCCAGCACACCATTATAGGTGTAGAATCATATCCTCAAGGTCTTTCTACAGCAAGTAAAATGTTCCCTGTAAAGCACATTGTGGTTTCTGAGCAGTCAGCATAGGATCAATTTGAAAGGCAACATTCCGGTTTGATCTGATATGTGGGCAGTTTCAAGTGAGTGTGTGCCAGCATGGGAGGGGTTATGGGGAGAGTTCTGCACCCTCAGAGGATTAGGGCCCTGCTGTGGTAGAGATGGTCCTGCCTGCTAACATAGTACTTCCACAGGCAGAGTTTGCCTAATTATTATAGTATCATGCAGCTGGACCACTGCTGCAGATGAATAAAGATACAATGGGGGAAGTTCTGTTCTCGAGCCAAAAAGACAGCAAAAGTAAACACACGTAGGAGCGGGCACTTGCTTTTTGTTTTCAATCTTGCTGAGACTTTCCGGACCCTCTCAAATTGCAGCAAAATTGGGAAGAATAGAATGTTTTTGGGGCTCCCACCGCCTAGGAGATCTGGGTATTCCTACCGGGTACCTTCTGTTTTTTGCCTTTTTTCATGGTACCCCAATGATTCTGAGTTTAAAACTGCATTCAGGCTGTAATGGCAGGCCTGGAAACTGTTTTAAGGAGCCAATTAAGTGGGAGGGCACAATAAGTGCTGCAGGCCCACTAGTAGCATTAATTTACAGGCCCTTGGTATAAGGTATACAAGGGACTTATAAGTAAATTAAATATGCCCAACATGTGTAAGACAATGTTGCCACTTTAGCACTGGTCAGCAGAGGTAAAGTGCAAAAGATTCCCAAGGCAAACAAAAATGAATTCATCAAAAATAGGAGGGGTGAAGGCAAAATGTTTGAGGTCGGCCCTGCATAGAAGGCCAACTACAACAGAGGTTTCTAAAGTTTAGTCATTTAAATTAGGTTTGACAGGGAGAATCACTAAAAAAACACTTATGTATTTAATAGTATGGATTGATACAGTTTGTAATTCTGAAAAATTCTGCCTGGAGCACTGGCAGGCCAGTACTTTATTTTTAGGTAATGGTCATCATTTCATACTGGAAAGCAAACATTCTTTCATACATACATACATAGCCTAATAAGTACAGTTTATTTACGAGCCTGAAACTGTTTTGCAGTGGATAATAAAGTGATAAACCAATTCACTGCATATTCTGTCTTTTACTAAGCACATTTTTGGTAAAATGTATGATTAAGAAACACTATACCTGAAAAGCGAGCATGAATTATCTATGTTTATACTGAAAACGCCATCCTCTCTCACATTTTTTTTGTGCACTGAACCACCAAATACTTTATTCATCATCTAAAAGAAAAACAGACAAGCCAAATTAAAAGCAAGTGGACAAACGTAATTTTTAAATTTGTCCTTAACAGTCCCAATCCCCACAGTAGAAAATGGAATTTTAGAATGCCAAAGAATGAAATTACATTTAGCTATCTGGGTCCTACCCAATAAGCAATTACGGTAAATGGCGATTCATTAATTTAGTGGTAGTAAAGTGATGGCTGTCAGCTTGTAGTAATTTAAAAGCCTTGGGTAACAAAGACAAAATAGCTGGACAATTAGTAACAAAGGTAAGCCGCAGCTCGAGTCTAGTAAGAGAATGTGGACGCCGGGCATCATTCTTCATAGTGCTTGAAGAGTTTAATGTTGTTTGTAATAATTGAGGTAGTGAGGGACAACAGTTTGCGACATGGCCTGCTTCTGTACTCTTGTTGGTATTTGGACAAAATATTGAGTTGAAAACATTGTGCTACAGGAATATCGTCAAAAATATTGTTGCTACAGAAATATTGTGACAAATTATCGATGAGAAGAATATAATTTTTGGGGGAAAGAAATATGGGTTTTCAAAAAATACTATTCTTAATATAGTTTTCATTACTACAGTTGAAAACAAAAATATTGTTTTTTAATTAATTCAATGTGTTTTAGTTAAACATACATGTTCTAGGTGGGATATTGTTAGAATATTTGTTATTTATTTTTAAAATATGGTTTGTAATTTTTACTGCATTAGTAATTTATTCATAATGTAATTAGTAATTTTACTTTTAGTAGTGGGTTGTTCGGTTTGTTGAGGAATATGGTGGGAAGTTAATTAAATTATAATCAACTTGTATTTAATGGTACACATTTTTTTAAATTATTTGATCATTTATGGTAACTGTTTAATCGGTTTACATTTTAAATTATGTTTTGTAATTTAATATACATTTTAATTTTATCAGTAGCATGTTATAATTTAGTAGCAGGTTTGTAGGGCAATAGGGTAGGAAGATAAATTACAATTTAATACTAATGGTGAGTGTAGTTTTATTGAAAATTATTTAATTGACTTAATTATGTCAATGTTTTAATCAACAGCGTATATGTTTTATTTTATTATTTTGATTGCAATGGATATTTTTATTATAATATCAATATAGGAGGTTTTATTTTTGTAGCGGGTTTTTGGTTTTGTTTGGGAATAGGGTGGGAAAATAAATTTAATTTCAATGTCGGTATTTATTTACAGTAGATTAAATATGTTGAATTAGTGATGGTTATATTACACCTCCTTGACCAGGTATTCTCCAGTCTAGCTGACCTTAAAGGGAACTGACCCCACTCCACTACCATGGACAGACCATTTCCTGATAAACCTTCTTTGGTCTACTAGACCCAGGACGCAATCCTCCTGGTCCTTCGGTCGCCTATGGAACAAGCTCCCACTAGCCAAATGGACCCAGGAACTTGAAAGGACCAAACCCAGTTCAAATCCATGCCCGATCAAAGCTAATGAGGATTTTCTCGTTTGGATAGAGGAGTCACTCAATGCTGTCCTCCCCAAGATTAAGACATAAAAAAATACGGGCCTCATAACGCCCAATGGTATTCCCTGGAATTGGGCACCTTAAAGCAGCAATGCAAAGTGATGGAAAGACACTGGAGGAAAGATTTTCTTCCTTCAAAAAAACAGGACTATAGACTAGCCATTCTGGCCTACAAAGCTGAATTAAGAAAAGCCCAAGCCTCTTACTATCAGAATAGAATTTTAGCAGCGTCCAACTCGCCCAAAGAAACTTTTAACATCATCAAAAAACAACTCAAAGCCCCCTGTCCTAGAACGGCCCCCAACACTCCTGGGAAACGGTGCAACAAATTAGCCGAGTTTTTTAATACCAAAGCCCAGTGTATTCTGGAATCCCTCCCACCCAAGAGGGAAGAGGATAAACCTTCTTCCCCGCAGACGGATTCCCATTCAGACCCCCTGAATAGATCCTCAAGGCTTTTCCTCCCGTATCCCAGGACAGTTTCATCTCCCTGCTGGCCACGGTAAAGAGTGGCTCTCCCACTGACCCAGCGCCATTAAACATTCTGAAACAGGTTACCCCAATAATAGCCCCCAACTTGATAAACCTGATCTATGCCTCGCTGTCCTCTGGAATAGTTCCCACCAAATGGAAAGGCGCACAAATTAAAGCTCTACTTAAAAAGCCCAATCTAAACCCGGTAGAATTGGGCAACTACCGCCAGATATCCCTTCTACCTGCCATAAGCAAGGTAACAGAGAAACATGTCAACCCAACTCTTCCTGGGTTTCTTGAAAGCTACAGCCTGCTCCATTCCTCCCAAACCAGCTTCCGCCCGCGACAAAGTACCGAAACCGCGTTACTGGCAGTAGTAGAGGAGAGTAGGAAAATCCTGGACTCAGGAGGTTCAGCGGCCATTCTACTCCTAGACCTGAGCGCCGCATTTGATATGGTGAATCACTCGATACTGATTCAACGACTCAGGAGTATAGGAGTGGACGGAACAGCGCTTCTCTGGATTTCCTCCTTTCTGGAGGGGAGAACCTTCCAGGTCTTTGAAGAGAACATTGTTTCTAAACCTACCCTTCTGTTGAGTGGTGTGCCACAGGGCTCATCACTCAGCCCGACTCTTTTTAACATTTATATGTCCCCTCTACCAGCCATTGTAGCCCTCCATGGAATCCGGATAATCACCTACGCCGATGACACACAATTGGTGGTTGGGCTCAACCAAGCAGATTTAAAAACCCATGCCCTCTACTCCTGCCTAATTGACATCTCAAGCTGGATGGACACCTCCCAGCTTAATCTCAACGGAGAAAAAACTGAGATTATGATTTTGGGCAATACTCTGTTTAATCCCAGCATGATGTGGCCCCCTAGCATGGGCCCAGCACTGGTCCCGAAAGCAGAAATTAAGAGCCTCGGGGTATGGCTGGACCAGGACCTGAGCCTTGGGACCCAGGCCAGAAAAACGGCAGCCCTCTGCTAGGGCTTACTTAGAATGGCCCGAAAGGTCCTGCCCCTCCTTCCTTTCGAGGCCAGAAAAGTACTGGTCCAATCATCAATTCTTTCCAGATTGGACTACGGAAATGCTCTGTATCTGGGTGCTCCCATCTCCGCAGTCACAAGACTCCTTAGTACAAAATAGTGCCGCAAGACTTCTGACAGGAACCACCAATAGACTCTCAGCAAAACCGGCTCTCCGTTCCCTTCATTAGCTCCTGATGCAGGAACAGGTTAGGTTCAAGGCCCTATGCTTAGTGCATAAATCAATGGAGGAACTTGGTCCTCCTCATTTCCACCATGATTCGTCCATATAAAGCCAACCGGAACCTTCGATCAGACGCTCTGTACCTGGCAGAGATCCCCAGGATCAAGAGGTCTAGGAGTGACGGTAGACTTTTCTCATATAATGCTTCCAAACTCTGGAACTCCCTGCCCCTCCACCTCCGCACAATCCCTAACCATCTGACTTTCCGGAAGCAATTAAAGACCATGCTCTTCCCTTAGCCCTCTGTCTCCCCTGTGTCAGTTACTAGCGCTGGGATGCTTCCATGTAGCCATGCGCTCTACACATTTCTTTCCATTCCATCTCATTTTATTTATTTTGTTAATTTAAATGTATAATTTAGTTTTGTATTAGCTTTTTTTTTTTTTACACTTTATTTAGATTTTTTTTTAAAGATCGTTACTTAAAATATAGTGTTAATATTTTGTAAGCAGTTTAATTATATTGTGTATTTAAGTAGTTTAAATCCATACTTTTAACTTTTATTGTTCTATATAATTCTTTCAAAGTCCTTTCGCTACTGTTGCTTAGACTGGAGTGGGAAAACTAAATCTAACCCCTCCAAAGTCCAAAACCTTCTGTACTGTTGCTTAGTCTGGACTGGAAATAGTAAATGTAATCACTTTGAAATCCAACGCTTTCCCTACTTTTGATTAAAATGGATTATTATAGTGTTTTTTTTATTTTCATATTTTTAGCAGGGTTTAGGTTTTTTGTAGAGAAATTGTTTTTACTATATTTCTTTACTTAATATTTTTCATATATGGTTTTAATTTATTTCATATTTATAAAAATGTAAACCATTGTCAAATATTTTTTTTTAATTTAGTGCACACTGGAAGAAAATATATATATTTAATATTTTATTTAGGTTATGTAATTGTTTTGATATACATATAATCACTTTTAAATCACTGTTGGTGCTCAGAAATTGCTTATAATAAAAACTGCTTACATTTGATTCAAATATATATATATATATATATATATATATATATATATATATATATATATATATATATATATACATACATATACACACACACACATACATACACACATATATATACACATATACACACACACACACAAAATATAACATTTAAATAAATATACTTACAATTATTAAATAGAAATGTTTACATTTAAAGATGCAAATGTTTAAAATACAATTTTAACAGAAGATAAAAAAAAAATTAAAAAAAAAGTAAAAACAATGGTCTGTTTTTGGCCGATATTTTTTGACACAATATTTCGGTTTCCCAATATTTTTGGCCACAATATTCTGTCAGTGATCCCTCCTTTCATGTGAAAGAGCATAGTAGGATCACATACTGGGAGACTGACCAGACCATCCTAGGGATTATTTAGTTCAGAGTCATGGTTTGCAAATATGTCAAGTCTTTGTTTCGATAGGCTTTATGAATAACAAATTAATTTGATCCAAGCTCCAGCTAGTAGCCAGTGAGGTGCAATCAGAGCTGATTTAGCTTGGTAAACTTTCAAAGTCACAGATGAAATGTAATTTAAATGAAGGGGCATCCTTTCACAACTACCTATCAGTTTGACACAATTTCTCTGAACATTTGCGAAGTTGCAGAAACAGGATGACAGAAATTATTATGAACACAACTATTTAGTTTACAGTGGTTGGTACCTGCATGCCATAACAAATTCCAAGGACTGGTTTGCCAATTGTAAATATGGCTGGGTCAAACCAAGGAGCATCTTCTGCATAAACTGAATTTGGTCCTCCAGATATCACAATTGCCCTGTAAAGAAATTATCTGTGCTGAAATACTTTAATAAAATACATATAAAACCGTAATTGTTTTAGCCTACTGAAGCACATTTCCACATTTTAAAACACAGGTACAATTACATATCTAAATATTTCTCAAATATAGGAATCCTTTTAATATAAATATGGGCATTGTTTTTTAGGTTAATAATTCCTGTTCATCACCTGCCTAAGCACCGCAGCAAGTGACAAGATTTCAGTAGCAATCAAATCTTGTGCCCATGTTTGCCTCCACCTCCCCATGCCAGAGCCACAAATACACTAGATTTGATATGACAAAGATAGGTACATGGACTGAAGTATTAAGGATTCCAGGCAGCAGCATGGAATGCCTGCGATTAGCACATCATTTACACTCTAGCACCATAGAAATAACATTGGAGCGGATTACAATGTCGGCGGTCAGACCACCGACCCCTATCCCGAAATCAAGCAGTCCCGCCCAATTATGATGCAACCGCTGTGCTGGCAGACAAAGTGCTTTTAAAAATGGCAGCTTGTGCTGCAGCCCATGAAAAGGGCTGAAGCACAAGCAGAAGTGTTAAAGAGCACTATGTGCACATACATGCACCGTGTGCCATGCACCATGTGGTGCATGCTACACTGTGCGTGGGGGCACTACATGTGCCCCCAGGGCCACTTTGCAGTAACCCACGAGGGACGAGGCCCTGTTTTGGGCTCCCAAACTTCCTTCAGATAGTCATTTCATGGCAGTCGGACCGCCATGAAAAGGATGTCGAAAAGGGACATTGTAAGCTCTGTGGCGGTGCCTGTCTCGGCAGCGCCGCTTATCAAGGGATAGGTCACCACCACCATTATGACCGCTTGAATCATAATGCGGCAGTCAAACCCCCCGGTTTTGGTCTGACCGCTTGAATCATAATGCGGCAGCCAAACCTAAGGGCTGTCAGTCAGTCCGACTCACATTGTAATCGTCCCCTTTGTTGGGTGCTCCTATTGCAGTTAAATATTACCTTCTACCAAGCAAATCATGCAAAAGTATACTTGTTTGGCAAAAATGCACTGCAAATGCATGGTGTGCACATATTTCAAACAGTGACATCTGAAAAACAAAATAAAATTAGCCAATCAATACATAATTGCCAGCATAAGAAGTCAAGCTGGAAATAGCGAAAAGGTATCAAATCCTGAAAGAAAAGTAAGAAAGAACATTGTTTTTTCAAGAAAAGCTATAAAAAGGGACCCTGAAAATAAAAAATGAACATAAGTAAGACTTTGGAGGGCTGAAATTCTCTAGCTCTTCACGCATCTTGACTGCATCAGCTTGAATACTTATGGGTTTATTACGATCCGCCACCGCAACGGCTAAAGGGACCGCCCACCATAGGTGCATCAGTCCCGCCATGCAGGTCAGGATGCGCCCGCCACACTGGCGGGCGCATCCCGCAATGTACAAAATGCATGTAGTGCATGTGCATGCACAACGTGGCAGGCACTGCGCGGTGCCTGCCATCTTGTGCATGCAAATGCAGGTGGGTACCATAGGTACCCCCCATGTGCAACCCCCAACAGCCTGGGGGGCAGCAATGGGCCCCCAAATGCAGAAACCGCATGCCGAAAGGCTGATCTTCGCCATCATCTTAATATGGAGACACCGCCACCATATTATACACGTTTTCCGCCCGGTCGACTCGTCGACAGGCGGAAAAGCGGCATACGGTCTTCCTGTCCTCCGCGGACCCCCCAGCCATCCTAATACGGCGGGGGGGGGGGGGGAGGGGGGACGGGTCGGGTCATTCTGGCATGGATGGCAGGCAGATCGCCCCCGGCGGTGGCTACCACCGGCCCGGCGGAGGTGATCCGCCCGCCATCCTAATAGGCCCCTTAGACTTAACAAATCCTACTGAACAACAGGCAGAATATGTAGTTCATATACATGGTAATGGTTCTATAAAGGTAAAGTGTGGCACTATTAAAGAATATCAAAACACAAAAGCAATTTTAGGGATAGTGACTTCTCACACTAGGATGGTTTATACTTCGGAGGTGACCAGGAATGTACTGCTGATAGAAGGGATTGCAAGGGAATGGTATGAAAGACTGTTCAATTTCCAGGTCAAAACATGAAAAACAGGACACTCTTGTCTACACCAAGATGTCCGAAATAAATTCAGGCTCCTGAAGTACCCTTAATTTCTTTTTTGGGCAGTTTTATGGAGCATGAACTCAGCCGAAGGGGATTGGAGTGCTTTACATGAGCACCAGTTGCATTACATAATGTCAGATTAATTTGAGGCATTATTTAGACATGGGAAGATTAAGTTATTTGCCCTGAATCACAAGATGTTGAGCAGATGCCAGAACTCGAGATCTAAAATCAGTAGCACTGGCCGTATGCCACTTCTTCTCCACATTTTGACTGCTGTCATGCCTCGGGTCTACTTTAAGGCCACAGTAGTGATGATACTGGATAGGGATGGGGGTGGGGGATACCTTGGGGATTGGTGCAGTGCTGGAATCTGTGGTTCCTCACCCATGGTAAAGACAGCTGCAGCTCTCCTTTTCTGGTCCCAGCCAGACCTATGGACCAATGGTTAGCTGTCTTTGCTTTCTTGTTTCAACAAGGAATCTAGGGCCTGATGTATCAAAGTGCTTGTACCCATTCAATGTCTATTGTATAAATAAGTTGATACATCACAGTCCTAATTCTTTCTGGACCTGAATGAATTGAGACTCTAAGGCCGTAGCCTCTGATCTCATTAAACTATCTTCCTTTTTAATTGGCCCATTACATCTGAGGTTGTCAATTTTCTTGCTTGGTTATCAGTTGATTAAGGGAAGCAAGGAGTATTATGGTGATCAGCAATAACCCAGAGAAAAGGGGAGTGGTGTAAGAGAGAAATAGAAACCCTGGATATCTTCACTGTGCTGAGCAGTTGGTGTCCAGGTGTAAGAGCAGGCAGAGACGTGGATACCCAAATAAGAAATAATTCCTGATACTCAGAGCCTAATTACGACTTTAGCGGTGTTGAAGCGAGCCACCACGCCAACCTCCTGCTCCCACGCTGCCAAAGTCGACCGTCGCCTATTCGCAGGATTACGAGTTTCCTTGTGGTCCGGCAGGCAGTGCTTTGGCAGTCCCATGGTGGTGCAGTTAGAACTGCAGTGCAGAGGGAGCACCGAAGCACATTCCTGCACAGCATGGACTGTGCAGTCCATGCCGTGTAGGAACAGGGGTGCATGAACACAGGGGGGCACAACATGTGCCCACCTGCATGCACCTCCATGCACAGAGGCCCCAGTGGGCCTGTAGGGCCCCATTACTTTCCTGACTCCAGTCCTCCACACTTTTCATAAAAAGTGTGGAGGACTGGAAAGTCGTAATACGCTTGGCGGTGCATATTGCTGCCTCCAGACAGCCACGCCTCCGCCGAGGGATCGCAAACCCCCAGCGGTTTCAGTGGTCCCATGGCGATCCATCTGCCAAAGTTGTAATACGGCACCACCACCACCGCTGAGCCACTGTGTGTTTGGCAGTCCATGGACTGCCAAACTCATAATCAAGTTCTTGATCGCAATCTCTGAACTTCTAACTCTCTGTAAGAGGAAGATACGCTGGGGCTTCCTAAAGTGGAAGAATGGAATCATATATAAGAACATGAACTAAATACTTGTCTCTATGTTAATACCTACAGTCAAGAATTTGTAAATTAAACCACTCTGAATGATTCTTAACGTTACAAGTTTATCAGCTGTAACATAAGGAGAAGACAGGAGTATTGAACGTTCCCTTATGACAACAAGCAATCGCTTTCCCATCATATTTACTACCTTAACTCACATATCATCACTAGGTAAAACAAATAGGCCTGGACAATTGAGAATGATCCTTCTCTTGTTGAGAAACTAGTTAATTATAGAGTTCATATCCCTTGAAAAGGATAACTCCCCAAAACAAAGCTCAAAAATTTAAATTATTGAATACAATGCTATCCCAGGATACTTAGCTGAATACTAAAGTCTTTGATATCTCCAGGTGTAGTGTGTGTATTCCAACACTGGCAACAGAAATCCAGCTCCTGTTACTATCTGATTACCTAGCAAAAACACGAGGAAACATGAGGAACTCAAATACCGAGAACCAAAGATGGCCAAATCCCTGCAAGTCATGTGAAAGCCCATGGCACACTGCGGCTTGCAGTCTGTTCTAACTATCAATGTTCCTTGTGTAGTGCGCATGACACAAATGTCAAGTCGCTCACCAAACGGCTCCCACATTTAGCAAACAGCATTGAACTTCCCGATTTAGAATTGTAATGCAGGAGGAGCCAAGATGGCGACCGGGACGGCAGCGTAGGCTCCCGGCTCCGTGAACCTCCGCATCCCGCACAGATATCCTGCATGAGATCCTTAGCCTGCGCTATATGCCCGTGTTGGTGAATGAGAGCGGCAACCGATCGTGTGACTCCGAAGTTTCTGGCGGCGGGATCGCCGGAGAAATGTCCAGTTGAAGTTTGCGGCCTGTGCATCCCTGGAACCGGGACCTCGAGTGGACAACATGGCCGGGCGGCAGTTCAACAACAGCGGCCTTTGATGACTGGGTGGAGTCGGACTAACCGGAGCGGTGCGAATATCGGCCTACATTTCGCCGTGGTCGTTCCTACCACTAAGCGTAGCGGAACGAGTGCATGCCCGAGGTGGCTAATCCAAGATTCCCCGGTGATTGTCTCAGCCTTCGCCGGTGAGCCGCCCGGCCGCCGCCCGTAACTCGCCCTGATTCTTGCGGACTGCTCCCGGATTTTCGCGGGCGCAGGTCTGTGGAGGGGATGACTGTTGCCCGTGACCACACAAAGGATATATTTTTTGCCTGCCCCCGAAACCCTGATTCCAGTGACATGGAACCTGAGGCGCTTGTCCCTGAGTCCTGGTCCCAATCTGGGTTGGACCTACCCGGCGGCCATCTTGACAGGACGAAGTCTACTATCCTGTACACTGGGTCGCAGCACGATCGGAAGTGTGCGACTATGAGGAGCGTAGCGGAGCGAGCGCCGAGAGCTGTGCTGGGGTATGGTGATCTTCTCGAGGCCCTCGGTGCCCTTCATTCCACCTTGGTTCACGGCGCCTGGGTATTGGGGAGTAAGCTTGATGGGGTGACATCAGCGTTGGAACAGTTGCTGCCTGCCTGTCCCCAGGTACACGGGGACTTCCTACACCGCACACAGGAGGACAGTGTCGTGACCGCCCCTGTGGATAGTGACCAGCTGGAAACTCCGGACAGTATCTTAACGTGTGATCGGCTGGCTGTGGGTCTGGTCTGTTCCGGAGGTCTTGGACCTGAGTGGGGGGTGGTGGCCTTGTCCCGTGCGCGGCCTCCGGCAACCCAGGCAACATTCAAGCAACGGTCGCCTGCTCTGGCTGATTTCGCCTTCTTGGACCTTGTGTGAGGTGCAGATCCTGGGGCAGCACTGGGAAAGACGACTCTCCATACTGCTGACTGTGTTGGTGATCAGAGACTTCCACCCTACCTGTGTGTGTTGCTTCCTGTTCTCTTTTGGACGCTCCTCTTCTTTGTAGCATTGGACATGGCACTGGGTCGATGGGTATGCATGGGTAGATTCGCAAAGAGTGGCCAAGGATAAGGCTGATCCTTCAGAGGTGGTCATCTAATAGGCGGGCGGGCTCAGGGGTTGCGTGCTCTCACGGCATAACTGTTAGTGTAACAGGCGCTTAATGCTCCCCATTCTTCTTTGACTTGGTCGATTCTGTGTTGCTTAATGTTTGCTTTAGGGGAAAACAAATTGTGCGGGAGGGAGAAGCCGAGGGCATGTTTTGAAGGCCCTCCTCCAGTTTATTAATATTCTCTCTACCCCCCCGTCTGGTGGGGTTTCTTTTCCTACTCCTCTTTCTCTGTTTCTTCTATATTTCGGGTCTGGTTCCGGGGCGACAGGCACGCTGCTGGGGGGGGGGGGCCGTACTCATCTGCAGAGGTGCAGGGTGGGGGGTTGGGGGAGGGGATCCTTTAGTCTTTAACCCTTTTTTTCCATGGCCTCCTTTTTCTTCTCTTATTCTTCTTTGTCTTTCTTTTCTGGGATCAGCATGGTAGAACTCCTTCATCGTTAATCGCTGCGTTTTCATGTGTGCCACAATTTCCGTGGTGTTTTCTGGGTTTTAGGACAGGGGACTGCAGGTGCAAATGGCCGTGATATTCCTCCACATCCTGAACTTCTTGTTTCAGCGCCATTGACTAGATAAATTGCTGTTTATTGTGGACGTTTATTATTCTGCCTGCCCTTTCTTGCTGCCGGGAAACTGTTTGGCACCTGATCCTTCCATTCTCCCTTATTATAAAATGAAAACCTTTTGTATCATGGTCTCCTACTTGGGCTGTTTAGTGGCCGAGAGTATACCAGCATGGAGATTCTGCTCCCCGAGGTGCTGCCTGTGATAAATATTGATTTCTGTTATTCTGAATGCTTAGCGGCCGGCCCCGGGGGTTGTAGGCCCATACTTGTTATTGGTTGAAATGTCAATAAAGGTTTTCCAAAAAAAAAAAAAAAAAGAATTGTAATGCACACATTAAGTTTGTAGGAGCACGTTGCCTCGCCCGTCCTGGTACCATGGGTGAGCATGGTCTGAGGATCTTAACAAGCACATGCTTTTGGGAAGTTGGAAATCCCACAACACCTTCAGGAACATTCTACTGTAGAGTTCCACAACAGAAGTGACTCATTCGTGTACACACAAAGATGCACCTGCAGACCTGATCAAAATGTATGCACACACTGGCTACCCATCGCTGCCTATACTTGCTTACTGTGTGTGTCATGTATTTCAGTGCTTCAACTTCACATAGTATCATCAATGCAGCTCTATCTAGTCTATGCAATGGGCTAGACAGACCTTCAAGGTGGACCTTCATGGGATTGCACAAAGTTACACATCATGATGCTTAGTTTCCAAATAAATTCAGCAAACAATGTGCCTGTTGGACCTAGAGTCCTAGGGTAGCTTGGCTCGGGTAGAAAGGCTTACTCCAGAGTTACATGTCGTGCTTGCATCACACTCACTTCACACTCCAGCGCTCCACCACTAAAAAAAATGAGCTACACCAAATACTTAGGAACGGTAGTTACGTTTTATCTTTCCTTATCAGGTGAAGTTAATCAATTCTTATCCAGTACATTTCAGAATGAAAACATATCATTTTGTCCAAATTAGCAGTACTTTTCTACTTCAGACCGGCAAGAACTTAAGCGCGCCCCTTGGTGATTCGATCCAGCGCAGTAAACTCAATAGCGCGTTGAACAAAGTCACCAAACGAAGCGCTCCACATAACATTCACATTGTACTGGAAATCAGGTGATTACTTTAAGCGCTGTACCTAACATTCAGATTGCGCTGGAAATCAGGTCAACAAATTAAGCACTGCACTGCATGGAGAGTTCCCAATGTGCTTCTAATTAGGTCATTATATTAAGCGCTATACTTGAAACTCACAAAGCGCTAGAAATCGGGTTGTCACCTTAAGCGCTATACTTGGCACTCACAATGCTCTAATACTTTGATGCATAATATACTCTTGTATCCGCTCACGACACATAGCGGGTCTTTACAGTATAAATCATGGATTTCCTTTGAAGCAGGAGATCGGGTCTGTCAGGATGCAAACTGGCACTCGTTTATCACACTCCGGAATACCCCCAAAATGCCCGGCTTACTATTAAAGTACCACGTCTTCCTCAGTAGATGCTTGGAGTGATCAGGAGCAGAGTTCTGTTTGCTGGGGGCAGTGGGGGGCTCAACTTGCCCCGGGAGGGATCTCCCCGGGGGGAGGGGCGAATCCAGGGCCACTCCGGCCTACCGCCCTCCTCCCCCAAGGGTTTCTCTAATTACGGACCTCTTGTGGGATTCTCCAGGCGGTTGAGGACTCGCTCCTCAGAGCCCCACTCATCGGCATGCTCCACTCTCTGATGGTGTCCTGGGGGGTGGCAACGCCGACGTGGAGCCGTTCCTGGGCCCCACAACGATCCCTAAGGCTAGGCGCTCACACTCCCAGTGACTGCCGGGAGACGCGCCCGCAGCCGCCAGAAGCAGCGCGGCCTGCGGGGGCGCAGCCTCCTCACACAATCAGCATTGGCGGGGGCGGCGCTCCACAGTCCGCCCCCTGCATGTGATCTGGGTGATGCAGGCTTCCCTTCCCCTGCGGTGGCTTCCTCTCACTCCTGGCTATGCCGCGCAATCGTATCCGGGCACTATGGGGCCCTAGTCTTCCTCACGGCCCCCCCAGGTGACAGTAAGACGATCTTCTAACCCCTGGGCTGCGGCGGTGAGTGATTCCTGACGGGGTCTCAGTACAGGGGTGGCCAAAATTAAGGGGGGTGCACTGCACTCACATCGGTCCGCCAATTTCCCGGGACTATGGCGAAGATCACCTTCCCGTTCAGTCAAGAGCTGTGATCAGTCACTAATCCTAGATTATTCCAGAGTTCCAGGCAACGAAAGGGCTGTAGAGGGTGTGGCCAAGGATGGTGGCTCTTTACCCTGTCTCCCTTCAGGGGTCCTGACTGAACAAGAGCGCATAGGGTTAATGTGACCCCAGAGTCAGTGGCCGGGGGCAGGGTCAGGTCAAGAGGTCGAGGGTGGTATCAGCTGAGGGGAAAGAAAAAGCAGACCCTAAGAACTGTCAATTTCCCTCTCTAGCGCATCCACCTCCCCACTCAGGTGCCTTACTCCTGACTACCTCACAGCACACCTTCTTCCTCTAAAATGGCCAACGCACCTCACCTCTATTTATAACCTGGGCCCTGGCTGGCCAGAGTGGGCCAGAAGG
Organism: Triturus cristatus; assembly: GCF_964204655.1. Taxonomy (NCBI): domain Eukaryota; kingdom Metazoa; phylum Chordata; class Amphibia; order Caudata; family Salamandridae; genus Triturus; species Triturus cristatus. Next base: position 889,704,099 of record NC_140594.1, read on the forward strand.
TTCTGGAACCCCTCATGACAGTCTATGGCCCAGGTTCTGAGGTGACAATTTAGTCCACCATTTTGTGAAGGAACTCTCTCCCTCCCTCCATTTTAGTGAAGCACCTTGCGCCTCACCCTCAGTTAGTGAAAATGGGGTACCCAGAGCCTCTACGTCAACACTAAAAAAAACTAATGGACAGAAAAATTAGAGGGCAAAACGGTGAAAAGAATAAAAAAAATGAGGAGGGGACAGCCAAGGGCTGGCAGGTCTAACAGTGCCAAATACCTATCAATTAAAATCAACTGGTTGTTTCACAACCTTAGCCTGGGTCCCTGTTCTGTGCTGCTGCATCCCAAATGATTCCATGGACACTTGGGGTGGGGTGTTCCTACACGGTCATGGAGTTCCATGCAGTGGACCTCTTTAAATATGCCGAAAATTGCCTTGGATCAGGTGCATCAGCTGCCACTGGTCTGAGTGAGGCCAGGGAATGGCAACAGGCAAGCAGCAGTGGTCTTATAAAATTAAAATGGAAAGGTTGATATGAATATAAAAAAGGCATTGCCAGGAGTAAGGTTCACAAGAACCTCAGGACACGTTGACTAACATTAGTAGCCCATCGAGTGTATCATTTTAAGGTGAACTGCCTCTATTTTTATAATAAAGAGACAAAACTGAGCCAGCACAAGAGGTGGTGGTGGGCGAGTTGCTGAGCATGCCCACACGGAAGGTAGAACAGTGTTTAGATGAGCTAGTGAAAGTTTATTTGAAGGGTATCAAGACGTGCCAACCAGTGCAACGCACCATATTGTGATTGGCAATACATTTTATGTGCGTCTTGCCAATCACAAATACACGTCCTGTTTCAACATTGTGTTTTAATTTTTTCACAGCAGCTTCTAATGTTTTAACTGGCACCTGCTCATCCAAAGCTCACATGCTAAAGAGAACAGCAAACTTGGCATGTGTTCACATATTTCCAGAGTAATTTTTTCAATATCACCAGCAGGGGCCACCGACAGAAAGGACTCCCAAGCTGGGAAAACGAAAACCAGACTAAAATGTGGAAAGGTTAGGAATATAAAGTGAGTCTATGTGTGAGAATAAAAAGTATATTTAATGTATCAAATAAGCGACCTGTAGGTGACTACAAGTGTACACCTTAATATGTCTGATACAAACTGCCATGTTAAGTCCCAGTGCAACTATCATTTGCTTAAGGATCCACAAGCTGAAATGAAGAGCTTTGTTAGCTGGGAAAATATTTAAACCGATTACATTTGACACTATTTTGAAAGAATAAATGATGTTGGCAAATTAAAGGAAGCAAGTAGAGTCATGGTTCGCTTCATTGCCCAGCTCTCACTCACACAGCCTGATAGCGTGTCTCTATTCGGGGTCTGTGGGCATGTTCATCAGTCTTCAAAACGACAGTGGCAATGGGAGGGTTCCTACTGGGTTACTCGGAGGTGACTGTTGTGGGTCCAGCGAAATTAGTCAAAGATTCCCGCACTACTTAAGCAACTCTCAGCAGGAATCTTTAATGCATGGATGTAAATATAGACCACACCCAAACCGCCTCACGTGCTGCTATGATGGTGTCTAAGTCAGGGCTGGCTCTAGGGCGGTGCGATCGGTGCCACCGCACCAGGCGCTGACTTGGGGTGGGGGCGTCATGTTCATCTTTTCAAAAGCACCTGTTGCCGCATACATAATAAGCAGTTTTCCAGCATCAATACAAATGACAACTCCGGTGATTAATGTTCTTCATGGAGAGACCGGAGCTTTGTCTAGTGAGAGATTCGACTCATCATAGCGCAGAGGGGTTATATGCCCGCTGCAAAGAACGTGTCTCATTCACATCACCAAGTGCATATCATATAAATAAATCAATGGGTTACCGCTTTTGTCAGAGATCCTTTTGTTATTTTCAGTTTATAAGTTAAAATCCTAATAGTGAGCTATTAACTGCCACCAAAGAGCTTCATGCAAACAGCAAGGAAAATATTAGAGCTATATATTTTTTGCCCAGTCTTTCATTGTCCTTATATTACAAAAGGGGTTCATTTGGGTGGAAATCAATTCTTATTATTAAAGAAAACCCCTAATAATGGTGTTGCATTTTAAATTCTGAATTTGTGCTTTTCCAATAGAATCACTCTTAAACTATACTGCCTACCAGTATGGATGAAATGTGACTCTTACTCTTTGTAGGCCTTTGTCTTATGTAAAATTTCCTATATACTGATTTACACACCGATGATTGATTGTATCTGTGATGTAAAGTGTATGCTGATATCTTAAACTTTTATGAGTGGCGCTATAAAACTAAATAAATCTAAGAGACAGTGGTTATGGAGACTTGAGGGGCACTGTCAAATGGTGGTAGTGAGGGAATCCGTAGAGGAGGTGGTCATTGGTGGGGGGGGGGGGGGGGAGGGGGGCAACAAATATTGTAGCACAGGGTGCCACTAGTGCAAAAGCCGGCCCTGGTCTAATTAAGCAGCTGTGCATTTTGGTTCCTGTGGGTTCCGTTTCAAGATTTAGATGGAATTGGATGTGCGGAGGGAGAGTCAACAGGACTGAAGAATTTTAGCCCAGTAGGATGCTTTTTTGATTTTTTCAAGTTGATCTCTGTGTGGAATTTGGGTAACTTCCCCCTGCCCTCACCCCAAACCCTGACAGAGAGGTGAGGAGAAGAATGATCACCCCTGTGATACCATGTGAATGGTGGGGAGACGTGTCAAGGCCACAGTTGAGGACCTGTGCCTAGAAGGGGTATTGTTTTATCTAATGAAGGTGTGTGATCATAAGTCATTTATTCAAGGACAGGAATCTACTGCCACTCTACGCCCCAGTGGAAAAAAAGTCAACCTACCCATGGAACCCAAATGTACTCATTTGCATGGTTAGATTGAGCCACATCTTATAGTGTGTGAACTGGGGACATACGTAATCTAGGGTAATGAATAATCACAGCTGTACAGGGAAAATGTGCCCAACTACAATGTTGGCAAGACGGGCCAGCTACGACGGCTGGTATTGTATATATCAATATAATACATTTAATGAAAATACCTGAATCCTTGTTCTTTAATTGCAAATGCAGGTGTTTCCAAAGGGTAGATCTCAGATTGCACAAAATATTCTCGGATTCGTCGGTCTATGACTTTTCCGTACTGCGCCCCAGCATCCAGAATCACCACCGCTCCCTCATAATGATGCTGGCCATCCTTAAGGTCTCCCCCAGCAGTCTCCAGCTGTGAAATCTAACAACAATTCATCAACACTTCATAAGTATCTCCTAAAGATGTATACATTTGACGTTGTACTGAATGTAGTAAACAATCAACAATAGAATTTAGATAATCGGCATGAAAATAGGTACAGAGTAGACAAAACATCAGCAATCGTTAAAACAAAAGTATATTTTACTAAATTATGACTAAATCGAACTGTCAAAAAAAATCAAAAAGAAGCAAATTAAACAAAATCGGTTGCGTTCCTCCCATGACTTGATACTTAAATTTGCTTTAGACCACTGCAGTTCTAAAGAACCTTTAGGTGTTTTTGCTGCAGTGATTGCAAGGCCACTGACTTCTTGGAAGACTCTGGGCCCGTTCAATGATGGATTACACCGAATCCTCTCTCTGGTGTTAATCCCTAGAACTATAGACTACACACAACACAGCCAAACCAGAAATATGAGAAACGGAGTACAGTGGTCAGAAGGATAATTAACGTTTTGCATAGACCGTTCCATAACCTGAAGGACACAGGATCAATTCTTATTCATAGCTTAGATTCAGCCTTTCTTCACTCTGAAGTTCCTAAATTGAACAGCATTTTGGTGCATAAATTCACAGACATATTTATTGTGGCAGGTTGTGGAAAACCCTGTGGTAGCAGGCACGGAGCATAAGAACAATTGTTACTTACCTGTAAACAGGTGGTTCTCCAGTATTGGTGTCTTTCATAGATTCACATGCTTGAATATTCCCCGTCGTCGGAGTGGGAGTCCCACGGTAAATAATATAGCAATATATATAGCCATAATATACATATATATATATATACATATACATAAGTAATCATATAAAAACAGAGATATAAGTAAGTAATAACATCAAGAATGTCCCTATATGAAATTTCCATAGAGATACATGGAAAGAGAAAAAAGACATTCGTAGTCTCTCTGTCATTATGTTAGTCCAAACTACGGCCAATCAGGCGCCAGCTCCTCTCTAGAACCTTTTCCTCAGAGCTCCTCACCTCAGATTTTCGTAGCACCAAAGTGACCTTAGAGTGTATGAGGAGAAGAGAGCCTCTGAAGGGAGGAGGGAGGGTCGCATGTGAATCTATGAAAGACACCAATACTGGAGAACCACCTGTTTACAGGTAAGTAACAATTGTTCTTCTCCAGTATTGGGGTGTCTTTCATAGATTCACATGCTTGAATATAGAATAGCTAGCAGTAACAATCATCATTGTTTCCATGATCACATAGCCTTGAAATTATAATGACAATCAATCTTCTCATGCATATGACAGTACTGAATAACTGTAATTGTATAAATGCATCATATGTCAATATAAATGGAAACAATATGGAGGCGGGAGGAAGAGGCTCACCTTATTTAAAAAGATTGCGTAGCACTGCCTGTCCTACTGCAGCGTCCTCTTCGCTTAAAGTTGCCAAGCAGTAGTGCTTAGTAAACGTGTGTCTGGTCGACCACGTAGCTGCTCTGCAGATGTGTTGCAAAGGTACTCCAGCAAATAAGGCAGTCGAAGATGATACTGCCCTAGTGGAGTGCGCTCTCACTGAAGACTGTAGGGGTTTGTTCGCCTTTTGGTGGCAGAAAGCAATAGCTGCCGAAATCCATCGAGCAATGGTCGGCTTAGTAACCTGACGTCCTTTATGACAACGTCCATATGCTATAAAAAGTTGATCGGATTTTCGAAACGAACTTGTCCTACTGATGTAGAATTTTAGGCATCGCTTCACGTCCAAAGAGTGCAATCTTTGCTCTGCAGGTGTCTGAGGGTTGGCAAAGAAGGTCTTTAATATTACTGGTTCATTAATATGAAAATCAGTAGGCACCTTGGGTAGGAATGATGGATTGGTGCGTAACACTACAGCATCCGGTTTGAACTGCAGGAACGGAGGTTTGACGGTAAAAGCATGAATGTCCCTGACACGACGTGAAGACGTTAATGCCAGAAGTAGTGCGACCTTCCAAGTTAGATATTTTAAGTCGGCCTTGTGAATGGGCTCGAACGGAGGTCTCATCAATTGCGCCAACACAACGTTAAGATGCCACAACGGAGGAGGGCGTCGAATTGGCGGGAATTTCCGAAACAAACCCTTAAAAAATTGGCGGATTATTCTTGAGGAACAAAGGGAATTTGATCCATCCTGCCGAAAACGGGAAATTGCTGCCAAGAAAACCCGTAGGGTTGCATGAGACAAACCAGAATTAGCTAGGTGCAAGAAGAAAGGTAGTAATTGGTGCGCCGTGGAGTGTATCGGGTGGACTCCGTTAGCAGCACACCAGTGGCAGAATCTTTTCCATTTGAACTTGTACGTCCTGATTGTAGAGGGTGCTCTTGCTTGGGCCAAAATATCCCTACAATCCTGCGGGATGTCTAGATGGGCGAACTCATGGTGTTCAGGTTCCAGGCCGATAAGCTCAGTGAGGAGGGATTTGGATGACAAATTCTCCCTTCGCTCATCGTGAGTAGAACTGTCCGATGTTGCAGGAGGATTGGTTGACATTGGGACATCAGAAGCAGTTATGAAAACCACGGTTGTCGGGGCCAGCGTGGGGCTATTAGAATCAGGTGGCAAGGTTGTCTCTTCATTTTCCAAAGGACCCGAGGTATGAGGGGAATTGGAGGAAAGGCGTACGCAAATAGATTGCACCAGTTTATCAAAAGGGCATTCCCCTGCGAGCCCTTGTGGGGATGCCAGCTTGCATAATTCCGGCATTTCCGGTTCTCCGGCGTAGCAAAAAGATCCAGTTGCGGACGACCCCATATTTGGAATATCCTCTCTAGAGTGGGTTGGTGTAATTCCCACTCGTGGGTCGACGAGGAGGACCTGCTTAGGGAATCCGCTAGGATATTGGCTACTCCTGGTAGATGTACTGCTGTAATCATGATCGGATGACTTAGAGACCAGTCCCAAATTCTTTGAGCTAACCTGGACAGACTTGGGGATTTTGTTCCGCCTTGTTTGTTGACATAGTGCATACAGGTCGTGTTGTCTGTTTGTATTAGCACTGATTCTCCCTGGATCAAGGGCAAAAATGACTTTAGAGCCAGATAAATTGCCATCAACTCCAACCTGTTGATGTGCCAAGTTCTTTGATGTGCTGACCATCTTCCTTTTACGGAGAGATCTTCCAAATGTGCACCCCATCCCTCTAACAAGGCGTCTGTCGTGATTGTCCTGTCCGGCGGCACCGACAGAAAAGACATGCCTTCTGTGAGGTTGGCTGGATTTGTCCACCATGCGAGCGCTGACCTCATTTGATCTGTGACACGTACCATGTCGTGGAAAGAACCCGTGACTTGACGCCACTGAACATCCAGTGCTTCCTGAATAGGACGTGTTCTCAGCCTGCAATGAGGAACTAAGGCAATGGAGGACGACGCCATCCCCAGAAACGATTTTAACATTCTCACAGAAACTGACTCTTTTGACCTGATTAACACCACCAGCCGTAGTATCTTTTGCAGACGCTCTTGGGACAGAAACGCTCTTGCTGATACCGTTTCCAGAGTTGCTCCCAGAAAATCCCTTTGTTGAGCAGGATGAGGTTGGGATTTCGCTGCGTTTATTGACAGACCTAGTGAGCGAAACACGTTCTGGCACAGAAGTATGTGTTGTTCTAGGTGAGTGCTTGACTGGGATTTTAGGAGAAAATCGTCCAGATATGGAAAAATCTGCACTCCCTGAAGTCGCAGAAACGCTATCACTGGAGCTAGTACCTTCGTGAACACACGAGGGGCCGAGCGCAGACCAAACGGTAACACCTTGAATTGGTAATCGTGTTGACCCACTCGAAAACGCAGGAACCTTCGATGCCTTTGTAATATCGGAATATGAAAATAGGCATCCTGGAGATCTATAGTTGCCATGAAATCTTCCTGCGAGAGTAGACGCAAGATGTCTACTAGCGTCATCATACGAAAGGATTGGCTCTTTAGGTATTTGTTTAGTGCCCTTAAATCGAGGATGGGCCTCCACTCCCCGTTCTTCTTTGTGATCAGAAAGAATCGGGAATAAAAACCCTTTCCCCTTTGCGATATTGGCACCATTTCTACAGCTCCCTTCTGCTGTAGAAGTCGAACTTGATGTAAAAGTTCTTTTATGTGAGCAGGTGGTGGTCCGGAGGGTGGTGTGGAAGGAGGGAATTTGGTGAATTCTAAGGCGTGTCCTTTCTTCACAATGTCCAAAACCCAACGGTCCTTTGTGATGGAGGACCATTGAGAAAAGAACAGAGAGATTCGACCTCCAACCATGCATGTCCGGAAAGAGTCACTGTCTCTTAGATGCGTTCCCTCTGTATGAGGATTTCCCTCTATACGACTTAGAGGCCTGCTGTCGTGAAGATTGCTGTTGCTGGGTATTGGAATATCGGTTGGATCCTTGATTATAGGGTCTGTATTGATTATTACCCCTTCGAAAGTTGGAGGAGGAGGTGCCGCGTCCGCGTGCACCACGAAAATTCTGCCTTTGAAATTGAAGGTTTCCTAAAGATCTAGCTGTCTCAGTGTCCTTTATGGATTGAAGTGCCTCATCAACGTGAGTTCCAAACAACGCTTCGCCGTCATAAGCCATGTTAAGAATCATGGACTGTACTTCCTGACGAAAGGATGTCGATCTTAACCATCCTTGCCTGCGCAGAACAGCCGCTCCGGCAAGCTGACGGAATCCCGTGCAGGCGATGTCTACTGCACAATCAATTATCTCCGTCGATGCTGCTTCTCCTTCTTGAAGCAACTTCATTGCTTCCACCTTAGATGGCTCCGGTAACTCTTACAGTACATCTGAAATGTCAGCCCACACCTGTCGGTCATAGCGACCCAATATGGCCAAGGCATTAGCTGCTCTTACCACAGTAGAGGCCATTGAAGAGAACTTACGCCCTATGGCATCCATTCGACGTCCGTCACGGTCCGGTGGTGCGGTGACAGTCGACGTCGGATTCTTTGCCTTACGTTGCGCTGCCTGCGTAACGACTGATTCAGGTTTAGCCTGTCCTGTGAGGCACGCTGGGGTTCCTATTGGTGCCTTATATTTCTTCTCTAATCGAGGCACCTGTGCCGGCAAGGTATTCGGTGTTTGCATCAACTTCTTGCCTTCCTCCCAAATAAATTCCACAATAGGAATAGCATGAGTCTGTTTAAACGGCTGACTTTTGAAATCATAGAGGAAACAATCTTCCTCTCTGCGCTCAGTTGTTAGTTTAAAACGTTGCGCCGCCCTCTCCATTAGTTGATGGAAATTCGCTATGTCCACTGGAGGTGAATCCCCTGTGACTATCTGAAAGGGGGATGGTGTCTGTACTTGGTAATTGTCCCACTCCGCCATATCATAGTCATCGTCCTCCACATCCCCATTATCATCTGGGAGTTCACCCTCTTCTGTTTCTTTCTGCGGAGGCTGATATGGAGGCAACCTCTCTGGGACCTGCCTTGGTGGTGCAGACGGCAGCAGAGGTAAAGGATTCTCTATTGGTATCGGTGGTATAGTTGGAACCACAGGAGTTGACGGGACCTCAGAACCTTGTGGCGGTAGCGGAAAACGTTGATTATAGTCATCCAACATGCGTTGGAGATTAGTTATAAGCGACAAAGGAAGAGTCGCCGTTGGTTGTTTCGCAGGCACCTGCTGTATGTACACTGGATCTTCATCCTCACTGCTGTCCTGGCATTTAATTATGAGGTCGGATGGGCTTTGCGCCGTTCCAAAGGACTCCGGCAGACCCTCGGACTCCTGATCAGAATCCGTAGCAAATAAAGGTGATGGAGGCTGCGCCTCTGATGCAAGCGACGCTGAAGGTGCGTGAGGTAGCTGTTCTCTCCTTGACTCTTGGGCAGACGATACTTTTTTCAATTCTATCCTTATGAAAGAACCTGCCGTCGACTGCTGTATGGTAGACACTGTGGATGTCTTCGGAGAAGGCCTCGTCGACGGAGCTGTCGCAAATGGAACGATTGTCGACGGAATAGGCGTCGGTGAACCTTGTGCCTTGGAAATAGACGTCGACGGAGCCGCCGTCGACGGAATCGTCTTCGGAATCGTCGTTGACGGAGCCGCCGTCGACGTAATAGTCGTCGGAGTTGTCGTCGACGGAGCCGCCGTCGACGGAGTTGTCGTCGACGAGGTCTTGGTCGACGAAGCTACCGTCGACGATCCCGTCGACGGGATCTTTTTCTTCTTCGACGACGGAGTGAGCGTCGACGAGTTCGACGACGCCTTCGTCGACGACACGGGTTGCGTCGACGGTGCCTTTACCTTCTTCGTCGTCGACGATGTAATGGGCAAAATTGAAGTCACCGCCCTTGTACTACTGATGGTCCCCGTCGACGAGGATAACGTCGACAGAACGCTCGTCGACGACGAAGCAGCTGATGTCGTCGTCATAGTCACCGTCGACGAGCCTGAAATCGCCGATCTCGTCGTCGGCAGCATCGTCGACGAGGCGGACAGTCTTTTTCCTGAAGACTGTGAAGTAGACGCCTCTTCAGCCTGAGAACTGTGTCTCTTAGGCGACAAAACAGTAGGTGAGACAGCAGAAGTGGTAGCTGTCAGAGTCAAAGAAAGCTTCTTTTTCTTGAGGAAAGGAGATGGTAACTCCTGCACACTACTGCGCTTAGAGGCTGGTTGAGAACTGCCAGAATACAGACTTTCCACATCAGAAACTGGGTTATCCTTATCCTTCAGTCTCTGTAGCCATATTAACAGACGGCCTTCTCTATCCTTTAAAGTCTTTGTAGAAAAGGTTCTACAAAATTTACATTTTGCCACCTCATGGTCTGGGTACAAACAGTAAATACACTTACTGTGTGGGTCCTCAGAAAATAGACGCAGCTTTCCACATGAAGAACATGGTCTAAACAAAGATTTCTTACTGGAAGACATTCTGACAAAAAAACTGAGCAGAGCTCAGGGAGACTCCCTGTCACACGACGTGCGGTAGAAAATCTGAGGTGAGGAGCTCTGAGGAGAAGGTTCTAGAGAGGAGCTGGCGCCTGATTGGCCGTAGTTTTGACTAACATAATGACAGAGATAGACTATGAATGTCTTTTTTCTCTTTCCATGTATCTCTATGGAAATTTCATATAGGGACATTCTTGATGTTATTACTTACTTATTTCTCTGTTTTTATATGATTACATATGTATATATATATATATATATATATATATATATATATATATATATATATATATATATATATATATATATATATATATATATATATATAATGGCTATATATATATTGCTATATTATTTACCGTGGGACTCCCACTCAGACGACGGGGAATATTCAAGCATGTGAATCTATGAAAGACACCCCAATACTGGAGAAATACAAATCAGTTTAGATTTTACCAGTGCCAACAAAATGCAGCCGCCTCTAAGAGGTTTTGCAGCAAGAGACTAAACAAATAATGTGGAGGCACTGTTCTTGGCCATTGAAAAGTGACCAACAGAGTCAACAACAACCCCTTTATTACAGCTATTGAATGCCACTCTTCATCAGTTACCTCTTTGTCCTTAAAATGAAACTCAGTATATGGAGTTTCAGAATGCAGAATCTTGAGAATATTTCATAATTTCCTGCAATTATACTTCAGCTGCACTCGTTTTATGAGCAGCTAGTCAATCTTTCAACATCACAGTTGTGTTATACCAGGTATAATAATGAACTGCAACTACCATTTGTGCTGCTTTAGCGTCCCCCTCTTGTTTTCCTTTTGTCCTTGCATGTCGCACTGTAATATAGTTTGGCAACAGTCTGCAGGGCCTGCCCTTGAAGGACGGCTAAAACTACAGAACTGATGCTCCTCCAAGACACCCTTAGTGGACCTGGAGATGGGAAAGCTATACATTTGTCATTCCCACTTTATAGTTTCAACGTGGTTTCCTCCCCCTTAACACACTCGACACAAAGCCCTTTGTAAGTATACCAATTCTACATTTTGTTCCCTAAATGTAAGGGTAACGCGTGTTGTCCTCGCCTTTTAAATTAAGTCCAGTGGCCCAAGGTAGATGAGCATAATAGAGGACTTGTTCTTTATTCTGTTCTGTAGAACTGGACATCTTCAAACACTATATCCACTAGATATTAAATCAGGACTGTGAACATCAAAACTTGTGGGCATGGTGTAGTTTGTGATCAAGTGGTAAACCTGCCTTTAGGGTCACTCTTAGCAGACTGCAAACATCTTCATATCTGTGAAATAGAAAATTCAACGATGGTGCATGGATGAAACCAACAGAGAGCAAGGTTAGCCCATCTATCATTTCCTCCTCTGCAGCTTCCCATGTCTACAGAATATGTTGGAGCTCATAAGCAAGTATCTTTGGTGGAACAAGTCGGTGGTTGTTCTACAGGGTAAGCTACACTGAGGCAACAAACACCACAGGAACAATTCATTCAGAGAGGAAGGTAAGTGTTACCCTTTCCAGGATCTACCCTGAGAAAGGAAACTCTTCCAATCCAGGTTGATTAGATATAAAAACTTCAAGGATGCACTGCACTGAACATGACTGGCAAGGGTCGTTCTTCTGAAGTGGGCTGTGAGAGGCTGGCCTGGTATACGATGTCCACTAATGTAAGTGGGCACCTTGCTCCAGTCCAGACAACCCTTATGGTGATTTGGAAGGTCTCAGACAACCTTCGAAAGCTATCCAAATGGTAGCTGTAGAGAGCAGCATTCAGGCTTAGTCTTGGGAGTGTAAAGCAGCTTGTTTTACCAGAATGCAATCTTATTTTATAGATTAAATGAACAAGAACTGCACAAAGGATCTATAAAAATATGTATTTATTATATAACACTCGCTAGTACGTTACAGGATCTCCTACATGGAGATACACACAAAGAACACAATACATTAGCAAATAAATCACAGTAAATAGCACTAATACACAGTGGGCCTCGGGGGGAACCAAAAAATATACTAAGAAAGTGGTTTAAAAAACACGTCTGGAGTCAAGACAATGTCGAGAGGATGTAGAATTGCTGGGGACCCAAAGAACCACCCACGGTAAGTAGATAGGGACCCCATTGAGAGCGTGTGCGGTGTGAGAACACAAACGTGTCCTCCATACAAGTCTATATGAAAGTCGTGATTGGAATTTTAAAGATTAAGGACCCTTCCCAGTGGACCCTGAAGAAACCCCGTGGAAGACAGAAGGTTGGAGAGACACCCCACCCATGTATGCCGTGGTACCCAAGTTACCTACCCCAAGGAAGACTGCATAGGTGGGAAGCTGTGTCGGAAACCACAGTTGAACCCAATGGAGGACTTCAGTAAAGTGCCGCTGCTGAAAGAGGAATAAGTGTCCGGAGGAATCCAAACATGGATTCTTGAAGGACAGTACCTGAAAGCATAGGGGACAGAGTCTATCACTCGGGAGTGACCAGGAGACTTGGAAGACGGATGCCCTCCGATGCCGGGTGCTTCAGGATGGATGACTGTGACCTTGACTCTGCAGCTGCGAGGACCTGGCGACACGGAAGACGACCAGGACCCAGATACGAGCTGTCCCACAAAAGATGTCAAGTGCTGAGGGGTCGGTGTCCGGCGGCGCACCAACAAGCCTTGGCAAATGCACCCCACGCAGGAAGTCAAGAAGACCCAGCGCAATCAGGGGAGCCCAAGGAAAACAAAGGTGATCCTTAAATGGACTCTTAGTCCAAAGACACAGGAGTCGCAAGAGAACCTCAAGCAGCTCACCAAAAGATGCAGGCCACGATGCACATGATGCGGTGAGGCCAAAGATTCTGGTCACTGAAGGTGCTCGAGGTTGGGGCTACTTGGAGCCCAAAGATCTTCTTGCAAAGATGTCAACAAGCCTTTGCAACTGCAAAGGGTACACGGTACTCAGGGCTTCGGTTATTGCAACCCCCACTAGGACTACGGCCCTCAAACTTGGTAAGAGGGTAGAGCAGGCCTTGGGAGCGGAGGAATATCACCACCTGTGTTGCAGAGCCCACGGAGTCCGGAGGAGCTCGGGATCTGCAGACTGGTCGTCTTCGTTGCGGTGCCTGCAAATGCAGGGGAGAGGCTCAATCACTTCAAGGGAGATTACTTCGGTTGTCCTTGGTGCTTCACAGGCCTTAGAAGGTTCCTGTATGATGCACAGGCACAGACGATGCAGCAGACTGGAAGGGAGATTAAGTCAGGCCCAAACGAAGTCCAGATGCCGAGACGGTAGAAGTGCAGTGGTTTCAGTTCTGAATCTTATCTCACAACAAATCTAGGGATCTACACCCAGGTAAGCCCTTTAGTACCCTAAGGAAAAGGTAGGGAAGGAGTGTCTGGACGGGGGGGGGGGGGGGGGGGGGTTACTCCCATGTCCTTAGTCTAGTTTTGCGCCAGAGCGGGAGCCAACGGCTCCCAGGAATGGTTTGAACTGGACTATGCACAGGGACACCAAATGTGCCCCTCATGCAGAATTTCCGGCGCTGGCAAGCACACCCACCCAGCCCTAATACACTAAATCCTGTCAGGGAGGTGACAGGGTGCCGATTATTCTGCTTTCCCCTGCTCGAGCTTGGCTCAGCAGCAGGAGGGCAGAAATGTGTCTCTGGTCGGCAGCAACCATTTTGGGCTGTCCAGGACTAGAAGGCTGGTACCAGGAACACTGAGAGCCTAACGGAGGGCTCTCCCAGTGCTTGGAATCATACCCCCACACCATTTACGATGCGGGGGTATGATTACAACATGTTTGATACCAAACATGATAGGATTCGTTGAAACCGTTTTTGAGATGGTCATCGCAGGATTACGCTGCGCCCCTCTATACAGTATCTGGCTGCTTCACTGACAACTCAGGAGAATGGACTCTGTAGGCTGCAGGGGTGTCCTGCTCATGCAGAGGCACACTCTCACTTAGAACCGAGCACCCTGCCCTCAGGATTGTAAAGGCCTGCTATAGGGGTGATTTATGGGTTTTTAAGTTCAGTGACCCTTAGCTATAGTAAACCTATATCTTTAGTATGTGGTGCATGCATCAACTTACACAGGCTGCAATAGCAGGCCTGTAGTTCCATTTTGAATGGTTTCTAGTGGGTGGCATAATGCATGCTGTTCTATTTCTTATGTAAATTTTTTGCTTTTTTTTATTGTAGTGCAAAAGCTTTTGATTTTCTTTGTGGTGTGTCCTGCGTGTGGTTTTGAAATTGGCATCTCTGCAGTTCGTATAGTTGCATGTGTTTAGTAAAAAAAAAAAATGTCTATCACTGCCCTGCCTGAATGTTTTGGTTTACTGTTATAATAATTTTAGCATATTTAGCAATATATTTTATTGTCTTTCAAGTTCACAATTGCGCAAGATCTATAATGTGTTGTCTTGTGTGTAGTTTTTTAGGTCTCGCCTGAGCCAGCGCTTTAGCGCTACTCTGGCGAGAGCTATAGAAAGCTGGATTTGGAAGTGCAAACTAGTGCTTTTCAGGCCGCCAACTACAGTGCATGTGCGCCGGGCGCGCGAACCATTTGTCAGCCTGCTGATCACTTTCGCGGCGCTTTGATGTTCTCAGTGAGCCGCACGGCCACTGAGAACATCAAAGCGGCCGCGAAAGTGCTCACCATATGCCAGCCTTCCCTGTGTTGCTTTAGCACTCACCGCCCCCCCCCCCCCTCCCCCTCCATGTTACCCGTGTGGCTCACTTTCTCTTTCATGGCCGCGCGGCCTTAATTTCACGGCCGCGCGGCCAATGCTTGTTATACTCCTGCTTCAGCATTGCTTCTCACTAATGCAAGGCACCTTGTATTCACAGTGACAGTACCTAGTATCACAATTAATACACAGTGCACCATTAATAAACACCTGTGGATCAGACTGCAAGGTACACTTCTCACTACACAGTTTGTATTCTTTCCTAGTCTTCTGTGGTTTGTTGGAGTTAGTTAGTGGATCACTCACTGGCTCCTACACAGCAGTAACTGTGACCCCTGCCAGGAGCATTCAGCTCTTTACCAAAGCAACCCCGCATGACATTAGCATGATCCATTCACTTAAGGTGAATGTGTATGCAGTATTTCCATTAAGTATCAACATCTGACCTGTGTTCGAACTGATTTTATAACTTTGAAGCTTACCACATGCGGCCGTTTTCGGTTTTGCCTGTTTTGTCATGTGTGGAATGTGCGTGTGAATTTAAGGTACTGCACATCTCAGTAAATGTGGTGTATTGGTTTTAAACAGTAATGGAACATTTTTACCGTATCCCTTACACATTGGCAAGCCCGTGACCATTGTAAACATGCAAGGAGGGCTTTGGAACTGAGGAGCCGGGTTGTACGCTCAGCGTCGGCTCACCACCCTGTGATTCTGGGCAAATCATTTTATCTCCCCTTGCCCAAAAATAAACAGCAAACTGAATGTGTCCTTGTGTAATTTTACCAGTGCTCGTCCAAAGACTTCTAATATTTTCGCGGCGAGTTCGTGCTATATATAACTGCCCAAAAAAACCCAGAAAAAAACACTGGTTGCTTTCTGCGTTTTCAACACCTCTACGTCGGTTTTGCTCCTGGGAACAGACTGAGCTGCCCGCCAAATGGCTCCAGTTGGCGCAGAGAGACACAGAGGTTTGTGGCAGAGGTTCATGCTGACTTCGGAGAGCCTGGAGCCCCCTGGAAAGGCCGAGGCGTGGGGTCCGCCTCCCCCTACTGCCTCAGCTCATTCGTTTCACCAAATCAATTGAAATAGTTACAGTAACTAATACGTACCTTATCAGTAGGTGTGCAACATTTTGCTATATCACTAGACACAATCAAACAATTAGATATATGTGTGTGAGTGTAGTTATTTGGGTGTGCCTAAACATTAACTATAGCTCTAACTATAAACATAAAAATGTTTGTCTATAATGTATACGCAGATCAGTACATATGCGGCAGATACACATTTTATATATACATGTGTAAAAGATATACGCATATAACATTACACATGCCAAAATATTTATATACGTGTTCCCATTTATAAGAGGTTTGGGCGTGTGTATAAATATGTTTGTTAATTCTATGTGCGTGATTTGTGTACTTTGTTGTGTGTTTGTATAAAAACAAAGCGTAAATAATTAGTAAAGATTATGATCGGTTTGTGTTTCAGTTTGCCATGTTCTCATATGGTTATCATGAGAATGAGTAAACAATCAAAATAATCACGTTGTCAAACTGACAGCATGATTAATGATTTGTTTCAATTGTACACAAAACACAAATCTAGGTAAAAGTTGCAGACAAAGCTCAGGTTTTCCTCCCTGGGTTTTAAACTAGTAAAACAAGCATTGGCAAAGCCAATAGGTCTCGCCTTTTGGACCTTATAAGGGTTTAGCCATGCAACAGTTAATGTTGTTGCACCAAGGATATTGTGCCGGATAACTAAACACTTATAAGGTCCCAAAGGCGAGACCTATTGGCTATGCCAATGCTTGTTTTCCCTTCCCAGTGGGATCTCTCTGGTGCTTGCTGTGTCTGTGCAGAGTAGGTGCAGTTAATCCTCAGTGTAGCTGCTGTGTCAAGTAAGAGGTATCTACATTTTTTTTTGTAACAGAAAGTTCATTATGTGGTTTGTAGTGATGCTTTATTTCCAGATAGTTATATTTCAATTGGATTTACTGTTTGATACAACCACCGTTTGTTGAATTCAATTTTGACACAGTGTTGTTTACAGTTAGTTGCCCATGTAATGTGACAGTTTTATTAGTAAGCATTTTGACAGCTTGTAGAATGACCACCCAGCAGGTTGCTGGTTTGCTTTTTTAATCTGCCCCCTAACATGGTTCAAAGGATGCTCTGCATCGGAGGCAGAGGACCAAGAGCATGATTCTGGCTGTGAATTTTCTGTCGAAGAGGAATCTTCTGATGAGTCCACTACTAATGCTGATGAAGTGCCTTATTTAGAGGAGGCTTTTGATTATGCCTGTAGCACAGCATTGGAGAGCTGGATTGCAGCCAGGGTTTGGAAGGCTTCCCATTGGAAGTGCTAAACCCTGAGTTGCCCCAAACAGGTTGTAGACTGTTTTGTCTGCCTTTATTGGTGTTGCAGGGTGTAGAGTTAATAAAGCGATTTTTTTTGCCTATCATTTTCTTCTAGCTCTTTATTGAGGATGTGTTTATGGATGATTTTGTTGAGCAGGCCAATCTACATGCAAAACCGTATCTAAGGGATAACAATACCACACTGAAGACCAACTCTAGAGCTACCCAGAGGGCTCGTACAAATCTCCATAAGATGAAGCAGTTGTGGAGTTTAACTTTATTGATGGGATTTCTAAGGAAGCCATTGTGGTCTTTATATTGGTCTACTGGCCCCTTGATGGCAACTGCTATTTTCAGCAAACACAAGTAGAGCTAGGTATTTGCTCCTTCAGCAAATACTATATTTTGGTGATAATGCTACAGCATTGCCATAAGATTACCCCAACTGTGACCGGCTCTTCAAGAATTAACTTGTTTTTAACCGTTTAGCTGATCATTTCTGAGAAATCTATGCTCCATGTCAAGATAGATCTGTGACGAGACTCTGGTCCTGTTCAAGGGCTGTTTGATTTTTAGACAGTACATTCCTAACAAGAGAGTACATTATGTCATTAATCAGTATATATTGTGTGGAAGTGCCACTGGATATGCATGTCATTTCAGGATGTACCCCGGCTGGAATTTTTCAATTCACCTCCTTGGTTGTCCTTCCATTTTTGAAGTCAGTAAAAAAATAATTGTGTGGGAGCTTGTCAGAACACTTTTTCAAAAACGTCACTGTTTATACATGGCCAATTTCGACCCAGGAGTGCAATTATTTAAAGAATTGTTTAAAGTGGGGTGTGTGGCATGTGGCATGTGGCTCAATCAGCTCTAACTGCTAAGGTTACCCTAAAGAGCTGGTGAGTGTAAAAAACGTAAAAGGGGACAGAGAAGTACCTTGTGTAGTAATTAAATATTTACGCTGAAATTTTCAGACACAACAGATGTCGACATGCTCACAACTAGTCACGTTGAAAGTACTGCCGCAGTGTAGGAAGGTGGAATCTGACTGCATGGTTGCCCCCACTTTTTTCCTGGTGTTTGGATGGTTTTTGACTAGTCTGGCTGGGATCCTGCTATCCAGGACCCCAGCCTATCTGCTTACTCCCTTAAATGACATGGAGTGCATATTAGATGCACTAGTGACTGGATACTGTGGTACCTTATGAGCCCCTAGTATATGGTACCTTAGGTACCCAGGGCATAGGTACTTCACAGGCCTACCAAAGGCTGAAGCATGTATTAGGCCACCCCTGGGAAGCAGACTAAATCTGACACCACAGGCCTGCTACTGCAGCCTGGGTGAGGTGGTGTTAGCACTCCTCGCTGAGATATAGGTACACTATATCTCTACCTGCACACACATATAAACCTATCAGTCACCCCTAAGGCAGGCCCTATCAATCCTGAGGGCAGGGTGCTTGGATTCCATGTGAGGGGGTGCCTCTGCCCGAGCAGGGCCCCTCTGCAGCTTTCAGAGTCCATTCTCTGTGGCGGTTTGTGGATGCGGTTAAACCAGATACTCTTAAGTGCATTATAACCTAGCGGTAAATGCTAACTTTGGGATGGCTGCATCAAAACATGTCGTGTTTGGTGTCAAACACTTTGGAATCATACCCCCCCACACCAGTAACTGGTGTGGGATTATGATCCCACCCTTCTAGAGGGATAGAAATGTACCCACTGTGGAAACACGGTAGAATCCTGAAGAGCCCTGCCACCAGTCACAGACACTGGGCTGCCCTCCTGCTGCTGACCGAAACTCGCAGTGGAGGAGGCCCAACAATAGGCATCCTGTCACAGGGAGCTGTGGTCACCTCCCAGACAGGGTTTAGTGTATTGGGGCTGGGTGGGTGCACTCCTAGAGTGCTTTGAAGTCCTGCACTGGGAGAGCAGTAAGCTCCTCTGTGCATATGCCAGCTCAAATCGGTTCAGGGGCTGCCCGCCCCTGCTCTGGCACAAAATTGGACAAAGGGAAGTGGGTGTAGCCACCCACTCCCCTGACCCTCCCATAGGTGGGGTCATAGAGCTAGTCCCTCCCTTCCTTGTAGTATAAGTTAGGGAACCCTTAACATTGCAAACTAGATATCCCTGGACAACGCTCTGAAAAACAATCCTGGAACTTCGACGTTCCACTACCTTTGTAAGACTGCAGAATCTCCCTTGGAGTCAAGGAGTGACTCCCTTGCTTGGCAGGAACCAAAACTTAGCATCAACGGTCGCAAACTTTCCCGCTCCCGCCGGAGTCCGAAGTCCCTGCAGCCCCGGAAGTGGATTTCCTGACTTCTCTACGGCCATCGTGAGTCCCCAGCGACGCTGAGGCAAGTGGACCCCACGAGTGACGAGGAACAGCAATACCCGGGTACCGTGCACTATTGTCGAGTGCAACCCCTTCACAACGTTCTATTGAACCACGTGTGGTCCAAGCCTCCAGCTGGATTTCCTCCAAAGATCAGAGGCCTACCTCGTCCCGAGTGACCGTGGGCTCCTGGTGAGTGAATCCTCCAGAGGCGTCTTCGCGATCCCTTGCTGGTTCGCTTGTGGGTCCCCAGAAGACTTTTCTACAGAACCAAAGGGCTCCCCTGGTTGCTCCAGGCCTACCCTGACTTACCCTAGCTGGGTGAGTCCCTCAGACCTTGCTGGTCTGCACCGCTGACTTTTTCCTCTTTCCACAAGACTTGCTGTTGCCAAGGCTTGTTGGCTCCAATCTGGTCGCCGACACCGCAGTAAGCTGCAGACTTCGTGGGACACGTCGAATCCAGCTCCTGGTCGTCGACGCCTCCTGAACCTCATGGCTGAAGAGTCAAGACACCCGTGATCACCTGAAATCACCCAACGACTGTGGGCATCCAGCTTCCTTGCCCTGGGTCACTGCCAAGTGACTTTGAACACTGTCTCCTCTGCTTTCAGGTCTTCTGAATCCAGGCTTGGATTCCACCGGACACTTCTCCAGTCTTCTGGCATCAAGTCTTCTTTGGCTCCCATTGAAAACGATGCTGCGACCCGACACCAAAAGACACCTATGCACCCGGCTTCCCTGGGTGAGGTAACTCCAGCACTACGGTGCTCCTGTGGGTGTTGGCTCTAGAACTACTTAACCTGTAAGTGACTTGCTTGTAGACTCTCCCGAAGTACCCTAAAACTTTAAAATTCCAACCGCGACTTGCTCTATTGAAGTCAATTGGGATACGCGGCTGTGTTCTCACACTGCATGCGTCTCCTGTGGGTCCTTTACTTACCTGCCTTGTGTGGATTAGTGAGGCCCCAGCGCTTTTGAAGGCCCTAGGCCTTGTCCCCTCGCAAGTCGATATTCCTAAGTCTGTTTTTTAGTATATGGTCCGGTACGCCCCTAGGGCCCCAGCCATATTTGTGCTTAACTTGTTGTGAAATGTTTATTTGTGCATATGTCCTTGACTTCTAATCTCATAAAGAGATTAGTAGAGTGTGTCTAGTAATAAATACATATTTTTTTTTATATATATAAAATATATGTATTTATTACTAGACACACTCTACTAATCTCTTTGTGAGATTAGAAGTCAAGGACATATGCACAAATCAACATTTCACAACAAGTTGAGCACAAATATGGCTGGGGCCCTAGGGGCGTACCAGACCATATACTAAAAAACAGACTTAGGAATATATATATATATATATATATATATATATTACCTACTGGCGGTCGCCAGTAGGTAGTTATAGTTAGGACCCCTTTTCCATAGGAAATCCGCAACATTCTATTTTGAATAACTTTGGCGCCGGTCGACGAATCCTCGCGAATTTCTCAAAATAGGTGGGGCGCTACGCTCCGCTCCTACCCTGAAAGTCTCGGGGGGATCCGTCAAGCGGGGGCTGAGATAAAAGGGGGGTCCCAAAACGCGTTTTTCCCATGCATTTTTCCATAGGACCTTTAGAACGAGCTACAGCCCGAACGGCTGAACAGAATTACTCGAAATTTGGCAGAGAGGTAGTCCCTAGGTCAAGGAAGTGCCTTTTGTAGGTTTGCTGTAAATCTGTTCAGTAGATTCTGAGAAAATAGCCTTTAAATCAATATATATATCTGAGCCCGCTTACCGTACGCTTACCGTACGCGTACGGTGGCGTGTGCGAGCGCGATTCTGATTGGCTCTTAGATCTTAGTAAACATTCGAATCGGCCGAAACCAGGAAGCGGCGGCCGCCATTTTGTGTATTTCACTCTGAAAAAAAGAGTGAAAACAAGAAAAGGGGGCAAAGAGGAGAGTTACAGACCCCCTTACATTTGTGAGGGGGTCAAAGAAGGACTGTAAAGTACAAAAAAAACATTTGTTTTTAAAAAAAACTCACGGGGTACGCGTACGGTGAGCTTACGGTAAGCGTACGGAAGAAAAATGGCGTGCGCGAGCGAGATTCTGATTGGCCCTTAGATCTTAGTAAACATTCGAATCGGCCGAAACCAGGAAGCGGCGGCCGCCATTTTGTGTATTTCACTCTGAAAAAAAAGAGTGAAAACAAGAAAAGGGGGCAATGAGAAGAGTTACAGACCCCCTAACATTTGTAAGGGGGTCAAAGAAGGACAGAAAAGTACAAAAAAAACATTTATTGATTTTTTAAAAAATCACGGGGTACGCGTACGGTAAGCGTACGGTAAAAAAAAATAAAAATAAAAAAATGAAATGCAGAATTAAGAGTTTAGATATTAGGGAGCTCTAAAAAGAGCTGTTGTGTTTATGAAGTCATTTTTTTAGTGGTACCTACAAGTAAGTACCGATGCAGAGTCTAAGGTTCAAGAGGAAGACTCTGTTCCCTTCATCATTGAAGTGCACACCATCTCCTCTATAAACGTCTTGCATGTCATAACGCAAGTTGTTGTGGTAAATGGCACCCATACCATAGTCACGGAGGAAAGCAGAAACAGATTTGTTGACGTGCTTTCTTGCTTTGTCAATCTGCGGACAGAAATGATTGGACCAGTTCCATTTTTGCCTTTGGCATATGTTGGAAAACACAAAGGCAGTTTTAGGGAAAAGTGAAAACAGTTGTGTAAAGGTGTCCTTCATAAGCATTTCCAGACCTACCCCAGTCAAAGTGCCTAGGTCATTGCCACCACAGTGCACTATTATGAGGTCAGGGTGTTGGATTTGCATGAAGGATTTCACCAATGGCATCAATTGGTGCCACTTTAACCCTCTCTGACCAATCCATTTAATGTCTACATTTGGCAAAGCAAGGTCTCTCACCATATCTGTTTTCTCTGCATACTTTTCACTCCAGAAGACATAGCTGTGCCCTACAATCCACACTGTGAACATCTTCAAAGGAGAACTGGATGCACTCAGGAGGTGTCTTTCAGTAGAATGGCAATATGAAAAGAAAGACAGTTTGGAAATGGAGGCATACATATTTTTTTCAAAACAAAAAGAACTGATTGGCTGTTTCATACCATTCTAGAATAAAAACTAGGCTGTATGTGTAAATTAATAGAAGCATGTTTTGTATTGGTACAAAAAAATGTGTAACCAAAGAACAGTACTATGGATTTGCTGTTAGGTTTGAAAAGTCAAGCACTCTTGCTCTGTGGAATTGAAACATTGTGTGGCGAACTTCTGACCTAACTCCACACAGCAGTGTTCCATGAGCTGTTGCTATGGTAGCAGGCAGAAGTCAAGTTGGGGGAAGGGTACTAGGCAGAAGTCAAGTTGGGGGCAGGGTACTTTTGGAAAAGGGTTGGTTTTCAACCAATAGAAATGTGTGATTACATTTGAAAAAAAGGGGGAAGCACTGAGATTTGAAACTTACATGTATATGTGTGGAAAAATAGAGGGAAAGTTTGCCATTATCTGGTTCTGCTGAGAGGAGAGAGGTGAACACAACAGAGATCCTGGCTCTGATAATCTGCTGTTTGAGTGCCACATTTCTTTCACAACTAACTAATTTTAAAGGTGAGTTTAGAGTTTGAGAGGGGATGTATATGGTAAATTAAGAAATGAATAATAGAAAAGCAATTCTTTTTGTTGAAGTTGTGTTTATTATTTTCTGTTTTGGGAGAAATTTAAATGTGAGGAACATGTAAAATAATATGGACTATGTTTTCACGATAAATTAAGGTGTACTGGAAAAAAAAAGAATAGTTTAAGGGTTTGAGGTTGGACTCAGTAATGCAAATACATTCAGCATCACTAAGGCTGGTTGCCCTTGCTGGAGTGTAGGCAGGCACCCAGGTTACACATGGTGGTGGTCTGAAAAAGAAGTTTGGACATGTGCATTTAAGAAAATCAAAAAAGTGGTTTAATAATGTGTCAGTCTGTAAAAGTGATTTTCACTTGCCAAAAAAAAAAAGAGCAGTAAGTGTGCTTTGAAATTGGCAAAGAAATTTCGTTGTGGGACTAATGTGAAAACATGACTCTGTGTGCAAAGAGGAATTATAGGCAGAGATTTATTGCGTTTTTTTCTGGTGATTTCACAGTTGCATTAGTAGGAAAAAGGGGAGCGATTTTTTGGGGGAAGAAGCAGACTCTTAGCACACACCCATCTGCTTGCCATGTATAATCATGCACAGTATTTACAAGCGAGTGGGGTTTTCAGGTTTCAGTCTGTAATGCAAATACATTCAGCATCACTAAGGCTGGTTGCCCTTGCTGGAGTGTAGGCAGGCACCCAGGTTACACATGGTGGTGGTCTGAAAAAGAAGTTTGGACATGTGCATTTAAGAAAATCCAAAAAGTGGTTTAATAATGTGTCAGTCTGTAAAAGTGATTTTCACTTGCCCAAAAAAAAAAGAGCAGTAAGTGTGCTTTCAAAATGGCAAAGAAATTTCGTTTTGGGACTAATGTGAAAACATGACTCTGTGTGCAAAGAGGAATTATAGGCAGAGATTTATTGCGTTTTTTTCTGGTGATTTCACAGTTGCATTAGTAGGAAAAAGGGGGAGCGATTTTTTGGGGGAAGAAGCAGACTCTTAGCACACACCCATCTGCTTGCCATGTATAATCATGCACAGTATTTACAAGAGAGTGGGGTTTTCAGGTTTCAGTCTGTAATGCAAATACATTCAGCATCACTAAGGCTGGTTGCCCTTGCTGGAGTGTAGCAGTCTGGACATGGGCTTTTTAAAAAATCTGAAAAGTGGTTTCATAATGTGTCAGTTTGTAAAAGGAATATGCTACTTACCAGTATGCATCTGTTCTTGGCATGTAGAGCTGCAGAGTTGTACACTTAGCATAGGTCGCCATCTGGTGTTGGGCCCGGATGTTTGCAGTTTGTTTTTCTTCTTGGACCGTCTTTGGAAGTCACGAGTTTGGTGACTCCTCCTTCGGTCCGTACTGCGCATGGGCTTCGGCTCCATCCTCAGATTGTTTTTCGCCAACAGGGAAATGATGGAGCGTAGTAATAACAGTGAGAAACCCATGTGTGTTGTATCTAAATAAGATGGACTGGAACGGATACAGGTAGCCGGGGAGGCGGGTGGGCGTGTACAACTCTGCAGCTCTACATGCCAAGAACAGATGCATACTGGTAAGTAGCATATTCCGTTCGAGGCATATGAGCTGCAGATTGTACACTTAGCATAGATTATATAGCAGTACCCAACCTTAGCGGCGACCACCGGTATCCGTTGCAGCTGTTTGAAAGAGTGTTTTTAGTACAGCCTGGCCCACCCTAGCTTGCTGCTGGGAATGCACATCTACACAGTAGTGTTTTGTGAATGTGTGCGGTGTAGACCATGTGGCTGCCTTGCATATGTCATCTAAGGGTATATTCCCTAGAAAAGCCATAGAAGCCCCTAACTTTCTTGTAGAGTGGGCTTTAGGGGGAACAGATAATGTTCTCTTTGCCTTCTGATAGCAAATTTGTATGCATTTTACAATCCACCTAGCTATCCCTGATTTTGAGATGGGGTTGCCTTTATGTGGTGGAGAAAAGGAGACGAACAACTGTTTGGTCTTCCTGAAGGGTTGCGTTCTTTGTATGTAATATAGCAACGCTCTTTTCACATCTAGTGTGTGTAAGGCCCTTTCCGCAACAGATTGGGGTTGCGAAAAGAAGACAGGTAATTCCACTGATTGATTGAGGTGGAAGGGGGTAATGACTTTGGGCAGGAACTTCGGATTAGTTCGAAGTATGACCTTGCTGTGATGCATTTGTATGTAAGGTTCCTGTATGGTGAACGCTTGTATTTCACCAACCCTTCTAAGGGAAGTGATAGCTACAAGGAAAGCTGTTTTCCAGGTGAGAAATTGTAGCTCACATTTGTGCATTGGTTCGAAGGGCGGACCCATTAGTCGTGTAAGGACCAAATTTAGATTCCATACAGGGGAGGGTGGTGCCCTGGGAGGAGTTACTCGTTTGAGGCCTTCCATGAAGGCTTTAATAGCGGGCACTCTGAAGAGTGACAAATGCTGTCTGTTTTGTAGATAGGCAGCGATCGCTGCTAGGTGTAGGCGTATGGATGAATACGCCAGGTTACACCTGTGAAGATGGAGCAGATAGCATATGATGTGTTGTATGGATGCATCTAGAGGGTTGATTGTATAGTTACGGCAGTACATTACAAATCTTTTCCACTTTGCGGCATAGCATGCTCTAGTGGTAGGACGTCTGGCTTCCATGATGATGTTCATGCAATCAGGGGGAAGGTTAAGGTACCCGAATTCTAAGATTTCAGGAGCCAGATCGCCAGGTTGAGCTGAGCTGGGTCCGGGTGCCTGATTTCTCCATGGTTCTGGGTTAGGAGGCATGGGGAAAGGTGCAGTTTTTGATGTGGTACCACTGATAGTTGTAGTAGCGTGGTGTACCACGGCTGTCTGGCCCACGTCGGAGCTACCAGAATGAGTGTGAGGGAGTGCTGTTGTAGTTTCCTGACCACTAATGGAATTAGTGGGAGAGGTGGAAAGGCGTATGCAAATCTGCCTGACCAGTTCATCCATATCGCATTGCCCTTGGACAATGGGTGTGGGTATCTGGCGGCGAAGCTTGGGCATTTTTTGTTTTCGTGGGTGGCGAAGAGGTCTATTTGAGGATGCCCCCACTGTCGGAAGAATGGGTGAAGAACTTGTGGATGCAGTTCCCATTCGTGTAGTTGTTGAGTCTGTCTGCTGAGCAGATCTGCTATGGTGTTTTGTACGCCTGGAACATGTTGTGCCAGGAGAAAAATGTTTTGGGGAATTGCCCATCTCCATATGCTCTGGGCTAAGCGGGAGAGCTGGGGAGAGTGTGTCCCCCCCTGTTTCTGTATATAATACATCGCAGTCATGTTGTCTGTGCGAATGAGGACTGCTTTGCCTGAAATCTGCTTTTGGAAAGATTTTAGGGCTAGAAAGATCGCCAAAAGCTCCAGATGGTTGATGTGGAGCGTTTTTTGCTGTGGCGTCCATAGACCTTGCATTGTGAGGTGTAAGAGGTGCGCTCCCCAGCCGGAGAGCGATGCGTCCGCTGTTAGAGTCACTTGGGGAACCGGGTCCAGGAACGGCCGTCCCTTGGAAAGGTTTGTGGTGTTCCACCACTGCAGAGAGTGATGTGTGCGGCCGTCCACCAACACCAGATCCGTCAGCTGACCCTGGGCCTGGTTCCACTGTTGTGCTAGGCACTCCTGAAGTGGACGCATGTGGAGTCTTGCATGGGGCACTATGAAGATGCAAGACGCCATCATCCCTATGAGCTTCATAAACACTCTTGCTGGTAGAGAGTGTTGAGGAAGGAATATTTTGCGTAAGGCTAGAATGCTTGTGATTCTGGCTGAGTTTGGATAGGCAATACCTTTTGAGGTGTCTATGGTGGCCCCGAGATATTGCTTTGTGTGAGATGGTATGAGGTGGGACTTTTGGTAGTTCACCGTGAAGCCTAGCTGATGAAGCAGTTGGATGGTGCTGTTTGTATGTTGCACGCATTGGTGGTAGGACGCGGCTTTTATGAGCCAGTCGTCTAAGTAAGGGAAGACGTGAACATGTTGACGTCTGAGGTGTGCTGCTACTACTGCTAGGCATTTGGTAAACACCCGTGGTGCAGTGGTGACCCCGAAGGGGAGAACCTTGAATTGGTAATGTTGCCCGTCCACCACGAACCTGAGGTATTTTCTGTGAGAGGGGTGTATTGGAATGTGAAAGTACGCGTCTTTCAGATCCAGTGTTGTGAGAAAGTCTCCCTGGCAGAGGAGTGGGAGGACTTGTTGTAAGGTGACCATGTGAAAGTGGTCTGAATGTATGTAGGCATTTAGAGGCCGGAGATCCAGAATGGGTCTGAGGGTCTCGTCTTTCTTTGGGATTAAGAAATATAGGGAGTAGACCCCTAGATTTCGTTGATTGTCGGGTACCTGCTCTATGGCGTGTTTCTGGAGGAGCGAGAGTACCTCTTGTTTGAGCAGTGTGGAATGCTCTTGGGACATTGGACGGTGCCTTGGTGGGATATTGGGTGGGGTAGATGTTAGCTCGAGGCAGTACCCTGACCGAATGATTTGGGTCACCCATTTGTCCGATGTTATGGACTCCCATACGTGGATAAAATCTTGTAGTCTGCCCCCGACCGGAGTGGAATGGTCTGGGGGGAGCGAAGGGGAGTCATTGTGCGGGTGGGGTGGCAGAACGGGTATTGTTGGTTTTGCCCCTGCCCTTATTGTTGTTGCCTCTGTAACCACCTCTTTGGTTGCCCTTTGAAAAGGTATTTTGAGGAGGGGATTTGTAGGAGGTAGAGGCATTATCGGTGGAGGAGCCTCTACCTGTGCCACGAAAGGACGAGCGTCGAAAGGAACGCTTAGAGGCTTGGGTCTGGAGCGCTCCCATAGACTTCGCTGTGTCTGTATCTTTCTTCATTTTTTCGAGCGCTTCGTCTACCTTTGGGCCAAAGAGTGTTTGCTGGTCAAAGGTGTGATTAAGTATTGATGTCTGGACCTCAGGCTTGAACCCTGATATCCTGAGCCAGGCATGGCGTCGAAGCAGGACACTGGTGTTTATGGCTCTAGAAGCAGTGTCTGCTGCATCGAGGGCACACTTAATGGAGGTGTTTGTGATTAGTTTGCCCTCCTGTATCAGGTCATGAGCTTGGCGTTTGTATTTCTCTGGAAGGTGCTGCATAAGAGCCTCTAATTCATCATAGTGTGCTCTATCATATCGCGCAAGCAGTGCTTGTGTATTTGCAATGCGCCACATGTTTGCAGCCTGGTAGGCGGTGCGTTTACCAGACGCGTCCAGAAGTTTAGATTCCTTGTCTGGTGGTGGGGCATCTCCTGAG
The DNA here is from genome assembly GCF_964204655.1 of Triturus cristatus. NCBI lineage: Eukaryota > Metazoa > Chordata > Amphibia > Caudata > Salamandridae > Triturus > Triturus cristatus. Next base: position 889,732,560 of record NC_140594.1, read on the forward strand.
GATTGGGAGTTAGCCCTCTTTCTAGCTGTGGAGACAACTAGGGAATCTAGAGGAGCAGGGCCCTTGATGTATGCAGGGTCTGTGGGTGCCGCCTTGTACTTCTTCTCTATTCTAGGGTTTAGTACTCTGGCTCTGACAGGGTCTTTGAATACCTCTGTAGCGTGCTTGGTGACACCCTTAAGCATGGGTAAAATAGCAGTGGAACGATCTTGTAAATCAAATGTATCCAGTAGGAAGTCTTCTTCCACTGGTTCCGTGTGCATGTCCACCCCATGGTAGTGTGCTGCTCTCTGCACTAAATGGTGAAACCCTAAAGAGTCCTCTGGAGGAGACGGCCTTGATGGGTATAGGTCGTCTTGAGGTACATTGGGTACATCAGGGTTATTATAATCCTCCCATGGATCTGGGGTCCCTGGTGGAGTGGGATCCATTGGGGCGTCCCCTGGGTCATTGTCCGGGTCCCCGTCATCCGGGTCTGGGGATGGGGCCGGATCGTAGTGAGGTAAAGGTGGAGGGGGTGGTGGTGGGAGGGGGGGTGGCAGTGGGGAGGGTACTCTAAGGGGAGAAGTAGCTGAGTCCCTCTTTTTGGGTGGAGGAGGAGGAGCCGGAGCCTCAAGGCGACGCTTCTTAGTAATCACAGTCAAAAGGCCAGTCTTTGGATCTCTGGACAAAGTCTTTTGTAAAGGGTCTGGTGTAAACAGAGCCAATGGCGCCGAGTCGTCTGTCGGCACCGGCGATTTCGGAACCGGAGGTTTCGATGTTCTGTGTACGCCCTGCTTTTTGGAGGTCTCCGTGTGTTTCGGCGTCGAATGCTGTTTCGGCGCCGGAGCGTCGGTGCCGACCGATTTCTGTTTGTGTTTGGTCGGCGCCGAGTGTCCAGGCTTCGGCACCGGTGGTTTCGGAGTCGAGCTGGATTTTGCAGGCTTCGGTGCCGAGTGGTGTTTATCGGCACCGGGCGTCGGCTGGCTCGATCCCGAGCTGCCGTGAGACTTTGAGTGCTTCGACACCGGGCCCGAAGGTGGGGTGATCGAGGCTTTGGTTTTGGTTTTGCCCAGGCCGGCAGGCGAGGGAGTAACCGGAGTCTCTTTGGTTTTCGGTGCGGGGCTGGGAGGGGGCATTGTACTCACGGCCCGCTGTCCTGGTGTTACGTCCTCCAGGTCGGAGTCGTCGGCCTCGGAAGCGCTGACGATGTCTTCTCCCAGTTCGGTGTGTGTCTGCCCCGAAGCTTCGGCGTCGTCTCCGAAGATGTCCGGTGGAACTGTCGAGGATGAGTGCGCCATGGTGCGTCGAGCCTTTCGATCTCGGATCGTTTTCTTCGATCGAAAAGACTTGCAGGCGGGGCAGTCTCGAGCCTCGTGTTCCGGAGAGAGGCAAAGGTTACACACCTGATGGAGGTCGGTGTGGGGAAATTTAGACCCACATTTTGGGCACTTTTTAAACGGAGTCCTTTCCATCGGCCGGGACCGGAGTCGCGGAGGGCCCGAAGGCCGGTGTCGATGTACGGGATGGAAAAAGTGCCGCTTCGAGAGATGAAGATGATGAAGGAACTCGAAGAATCGAGGATTTTCCGTCGAGGCTGGAACCGTAGAAGTTCGAAGCCGGAGTACGAAGGATCACATCCGAGCCCGATGGCGGAAAAAAACAATCTGAGGATGGAGCCGAAGCCCATGCGCAGTACGGACCGAAGGAGGAGTCACCAAACTCGTGACTTCCAAAGACGGTCCAAGAAGAAAAACAAACTGCAAACATCCGGGCCCAACACCAGATGGCGACCTATGCTAAGTGTACAATCTGCAGCTCATATGCCTCGAACGTGATTTTCACTTGCCCAAAAAAAAGAGCAGTAAGTGTGCATTCAAATTGGCAAAGAAATTTCGTTTTGTGACTATTGTGAAAAGAAATGTAGTAATATATTTAAATAAAATAAAGGAATTTTTTTTTTAGTTTTTTTCAGGTATTGCTGAAGAGCAGTGAACAAAATTTAAGATGCCTACAAAATCCAGAGTTCAAAAAACGCTAAAAAAAAACCTATATTTGAAGACAACTAGAGGATCAAAGTTAGTAGAAGATGCTGATGTTGGGAGGAAGAAAAAATCTTCTGGTAAGCAAAAAAAAGATTTTCTAAGGAATATATTCAAAAAAAGGAAAAATGTACAAAATGTCTGTACAGGAAAGAATGATTTCAAACAAAAAGGACAAGAAAAAATTGAGAATTTAGTTAATGCAAATATACCTTCTGCAACTAAAAAGTTAAACTTAAACAGAAAAACAGCGTTTAAAGAGATACGTAGAAAAATGTTTCAGAGAAGAGTTATGTCCAATTTGATAAAGGATGTGAAGAAATATAAGAAAAAGACAAAGTTTTATAAGAGAAAAAAAGAAATTGAAGCCATTGCAGCAAAGGCATTAGAATTAAAAAGGAAACTATTCATATTAATTTTGAATAGGATGCGTACATTAGACAAAATGGTTAATGTACTGAAATCACATAGCAAAAGGAAAAGAGTAGTGAACAGAACAAACTTTTGTAAAGTGTTTTTAGGAAAGTGGATGCATAGTTCAAGTAGTGAACCTTTTTTTAATGAAGAGAGCTATTTTCAAAGTAATAGTTTGCTGCATGCAGTTGACACCAGAGGTCGTTCATACGAAGTAAAAAATGGTTGCATAATGGAGAAGGAGATAATGGTTCCAAGAGATGAGGTACAAGTGATGGCAGATGAGGCAATGGGGAGACGTCCTAAAGCCCCAGTGTACACTTGGAATTGTAGTAGTATTTGCACTGTGCGTCAGGAATCTATTGACAAATTTCGAGAGTTTCTAAGAGAATATAGTAAAAAAAGTGTAAAACAGAAGATTAAGGTGCTTCAAAGTCTGGATCCATGCAGAGTGAGAGAGAATACTGGTTTGCAGGGTCATTCTCTGGCTTGTCTATCTAGAAAAGTGTGCAATAGTGTTTTCCATCATTTTAGGATGCTGGCTGTTCATCATACTGAAATGAGAAAGTTTGTGAGACGGTTGTATTTTGCCAAAAGTCCAGCAATAAAGTTAAATGAATTGAATAGGGCTCTGTTCCGAGGAACGGTATCAGATGTAGAGAAGGTTGTTGATGAAATTCAGTTTTGTTACTTTGGTCCTGAACAAAACAGTGCAGAGAAGGACACAGTAAATGAGGAAGAAGTGGAAGAGAATGTAGAACCCTCTGTAAGTAACACATTTAATGATCACATAACAAAATTTGCAATAGTCTCTAATGAAAGACCAAATTTTACTTGTATTTGTTGCCGCAGAACTCATTATAGAAAACAAACTAGGAATGTTGATCTCTACAGAAAGAGTGAAAATGAAGATAATTATAAGTGGAAGGATTTTGCCACATATATATTTCTAGAAAATTGTTTTGAATTGGGTGAAGATCAGCGTATTTGTAAATACTGTTACAACAAGTTAGAGGAAAATAGAATGCCGACCAGAGCTGTACATAATAATTTAGAATTGGATGCTATTCCTGCTGAACTTTCTGAATTAAATACATATGAGTCTATACTCATTCAATGTGTTCATCCGTTCCAGACCATAGTACGTATGGAGCCCAAAACTGGTAAATTACCTCCTTCAGATTTACTGAGAGGTTTAAAAGGTAGAGTGGTGTATTTGCCCTTGGATTTGAAAAAAAATATGGAAACTATTGATGCGGATACTTTGGAAACTGAACCATTAGTTATTCTGGTTAATGGTGTACCTACAAAGAATAAGAAGATTTGGCAGGAGCTGGTAGATGTGCGGAAAGTACAAAGAGCAAATTTGTATTTGAAAAAAAATAACAAATGGTATGAATCAATTTATATAGAAGAAGAAGAAGAAGATTTACAAGAAGACACAGAAACACCAACTGGACAAATTGAAAAAGTGGACAAGTCAAAGGAAGAAGAAATTTATGAACATTTTAGCATACATCCTCTTCATTCAAAAGAAGTTATGGGAGACAATATTGATCTCTTTCAGATGAAGAAAGCAAAAGGAACTCCCGTGAGTGTATGGGAGGAGAGCTTGGAAGCTCGATGTTTTCCCCAGCTGTTTCCTAAAGGAAAAGGAGGACGATACGATGAACGTCCAGAACAGATTCCAGCTTCTGAGTATCGGACTACAAGACTATATGCTGAAGATCCCAGATTTCGACAAAGTATTCCTTATTTGTTCCATCTTTTATTTGAAAGCGACTTGTCTGCACGGTCTTATGCAGTAAATCACATTTTAAAAAGTGGAGTACATTTACAAAATGTGTCTGCTAAGGATTTTATGGAGAAAGTGCAGCACCGAGATGATCATTTGGAAACACAACTGATCAATCTGATGGCTTGTCAGCGTGGGACAAATGAATATTGGTACCGACGCCATGGTGAACTAAAATGCATGTTACGGAATTTAGGAACACCAACATGGTTCCTTACCCTAAGCTGTGCCGAGTACGCTTGGGATGATTTACTGGATTTTCTACGAGAGGCCAATTCAAACATTAAAAACATCGAATACAAGACAGCAGGAGAACTGTGCTCATTGGATCCGGTTAATGTTTGCAGATATTTCAATCATAGATTTGAGGCTATGATGTCCTTCATCTGCAATAAAAAAAATCCACCTCTTGGAGAAGTAGTGGATTTCTTTTGGAGAAAAGAGTACCAGGCAAGAGGTGCTCCTCATATTCATATGCTGTTGTGGATCAAGGATGCCCCAAAGTTTGGAACAGATACTGATGAAGCAGTGTTATCTTACATTGAAGAATATGCAACATGTGCTATACCAAAAAGCACAGAAGAGAACAAGTTAAAGGAGCAAGTTTTACGTTTCCAAAGTCATCGGTGTGGAAAATACTGTCGACGGAAATACAAGAGCAAAGAAAAATACTACACTAAATGTCGATTTGGATTTCCTAGACCTGTTCTTTCAAATGGAAGAGTAAACAGTTTTATGTCAGCTGTGAGACATACTATCACAAGGAAATCACCAAAGAATACCTACAACCTTAAAAGAAAAGAAGAATCAAAAAATATAAATGACTACAACCCAGTCATTTTATCCATGTGGAACGCTAACATGGATATACAGTATGTTGCTGACAATTCCATTGCTGTTGCTCGATATGTAACGTCTTACATTACGAAATCAGAAAAAACAGAATTGAAGGAAATGTGGGAAGAGATTTCTCACGAGAAGACTGTCAGTAAGAAGCTGTACAGTTTCAGTTTGAAGATGTTATCGCATCGAGAAATTGGATCCTACGAATGTTCAGATAGGTTATCTTCTGCAAGTCTCTACTCGAAGTCAAGAAGAATAATTTGGGCAAGTTTAGGCCTTGCAGCAATGAGAAATCGGGTACTGAAATCTGTAGGAGAAATTGAATATTTGGCCGAGAATGACCCAGAAAGTACAGATATTTTGAAATCAAACATGTTGGACACTTATTATCCCAAGAGAAGTCATCATCTGGAGAACATGTGTCTCTATGAAGTGTTGCAGAACTACATTTATTCACGGAAAGCTGCAGAAGACATCAACAATGGAAAATATAAAGTCGTTGGTGAAGAAGGATGTTTGGTGAAGCAAACAAAAGGAAGTTTGATAAATCACCGGAAGCTGAGTTGTGACACTACTGACAATAAGGAATTTTACTACTTGGCTCTTTTACAGTTGTTTAAACCATGGCGTACAGAGGATGAACTACTGGGAGAATTTCAAAGCTATGAAGATTCTTTTAATGCTTGCAAAGACAGCATACAATGCAGTACATTCTCAACTTATCTGCAAATGTTAAATGAAGAAATTGAACAGGAAACTACAATTGCAGCAGAAATAGCTAGAGATAGTTCTCAGGACAGCCAAAGTTCAGGAACACTCAGTCAAGATCCCCTAGGACAACCAATCGTTGAAAATGAAGCATCAATAGCCATGAATGAAGTGGAAACGGCTATGAATCAAGCTGAAGAAGAATTTATAGACTTAGAAAATTTGGAAAGACAACTGAATCAAGAGCAGCAACAAATTTATGAAGAGATCAAAAACAAAATTGATCACGGATTTCTACATGAAAAAAAAGAGTGCTCATGCACATCATTTCATCCAATCAGGATGTATGTAAGCGGACAAGCTGGAACTGGAAAAAGTTTCCTAATGAAAGTCATCAGAAGCTACCTAAAGCAAAAAACGGATTCTACTTTGTCTTGTGTGGTTACTGCTCCAACTGGGTTAGCAGCATACAACATAAAAGGAATCACTTTACATCGTTTGCTAATGTTACCAGTGGAGCATGAGAACAAAATACAATTCAACAAGCTAACTGGAGAAGCATCCTTGGAAGTTTCAAGAGTATTGAAGAAGATGCAAGTTCTCATTATTGATGAGGTGAGCATGGTATCAAACTTAATGCTTGCCTTTGTGCATTTAAGAATGCAGCAAATTTTGAAGACAGACTATGACATGTTATTTGGTGGAAAACACGTCATAGTTTTTGGAGATCTTTTGCAACTTACTCCAGTTAAAGGACAACCAGTGTTTAATACTGTCACACATGAAGACACGAAGAAGTCATTGGGAAGCATCGGAAATACAAATATTTGGTCCTTCTTTGAGTACAAGGAACTTACTACTAATATGAGGCAAGCAAACGATGAAGAATATGGAAGTATTCTGAAAGATATCAGGATTGGACTACTCACAGAAGTTGGCAAAAAAGCATTACAGAGTCGGCTGCTACATAATTTATTTCCAAAGGAAGAAATAGTTGCAGAGAAGATATACAAGAACATTGCAGAAAACAAAAGTGTCATCTGCTTAATGCCAACTCTACGTGAATGCTCAATATTCAATGAGGAGCTTTTGAAATTGGAAAAGGAAGAGATCAGGAAATTGGAAGCAGTGGACAAAATTGAGGATGGAAGAATTACTGTCACAGTAACAGGCAAAATGAAAAATAAATTGGACTCACTAGAGAAGAACATCTCCAAAACAGCTGGATTAGAAAAAAATCTATATGTTTGCATGAACTGTAGAGTATTTTTAAGAAGAAATTTGGATGTTGAAAAAGGTTTAGTTAATGGAGCTATGGGAAGAGTTGTGGGTTTTATTAATTATCAGAAAAAAGAAGGAATTGAATGTTTAAAAATAAAATTTGATCAGATAGAAGAAGTTAAAGATATTTGTCGTTGTACAGTTCGTTTCATGCTTGTGAAAGACTTATATGTACGTAGGAAGCAGTTTCCGTTTTCTCTAGCATATGCTGTAACTATTCACAAGTCTCAAGGATTGACTGTAGATTGTGCATTTGTGAACATTGGTTCAACTGTGTTCAAAGAAGGTATGGCATATGTTGCTTTGTCACGAGTGAAAACATTATCAGGTTTATTCATGATAGACTTTGATGACTCAAAAGTTAGTGCTGATACAAACTGTGTAAAGGAGTATAATAGATTAAGAAGAAGCTATGCTCCTCATTTAGGTCAGTATCCTGTGTTAGAGAAACGTGTAGTTTCTCGTAAAAGAAAAAATGAGAATATCTGTAATGAAGATGTAGAGAAGAGGAAAAAAAAGAGGAGTGATGTAATTGTAAGCAAAAAGAAAAAGGAAAATGAAGAACAGGTTGTAGGATGTCATTTTGAAAATAGCTCTGGTGTCAACTGCTACGCAAATGTAGTGCTGAATGTTGCATTTTATCTGGAAAGTTTGCAAGAGCAGATAATAGTAAATCAGGGAAAAAGATTCTGTTCAGAGCGGAGTCTCCTTTTTCAAAAGCTAAGTAAAGATAAAACTCAAATAGAAAGTGCTACTGAAATTAGAAAACTTTTAGATGTATGTTCAGGACGAACACAGTTTTCTCAAAATGTACAGCAAGACGCACAGGAATTCTTGATGTATTTTCTTCAGGTAGTGGAAGAAGGAGTTCCCATTGAAATTTTTTTTGGTCTCTCTTATAAATGGGAACATAGTTGTGAAAATTGTTATAATATATGTGGCTCTAATGTTGATAATGAAAGGTTTATTCATTTGACATTGCCAGAGAGTAAAACAGTTACTTTTGCAAAATTAGTTAAAGATGCTAATCATAGCATGAAATCTGGTGAGTGTAAATCTGACATGTTTTCAACATTAATTTTAAAGGAATACGGACAGTATGTAATTTTAATGATGCAACGATGTAGAGCTGATGGTTCAAAATTGGATACTTTAATAAAGAAGTTTACAGGACAGCAATTATCAATTTCAGGAAAAACTTTTGTAACTGTTGCAATAATTTTCCATGATGGACCTACTGTTACTTCTGGACATTACACAGTTTATCTTAAATGTGAAAAAGGTTGGACACTGTGTAATTATTCCCAATTGATTTTCAAACAACGTTTGCCTTTTGATTTAGCAAATTCCTATCTAATCTTCCTGAAACCTAAATTTTAGACAGATTTGGCAAGATCTGGACAAAATAATTTTACCATTTTACTGGATTACCATTGCAATTTTGTAGAAAAAAGATTTTTTAAATTATCATTTGGCCTAATGGAAAGATAACCAATTGTAATGTGGACTTTTTTAATTTTTAATGAAACTTTGAAAAACCAATAATTTAGAGATAATCGGTAGCATCTGCACAATTTAAATTTTGGAATGTTATTGGACTGCCATTGGAAATTTTTTCAAAAATGATTTAAAAAATTACTATTTGGCCATGCGGAAAAGTAACCAATTCTATTGTGGACTTAATAAATTATTCAAAAAATTTTCGTGAAACAAAATGTTACAGAGAATCGGTGAGATCTGGACAAATTAAACTTTAGAATTTTATTGGATTACTGTTGGAAATTTATTCCCCAAAAATTTTTAAAATTACTATTTGGCCTAAAGGAAATGGAATCAGATGTATTGTGGAGTTATTTGAGATATAATATTGTGATTATACTTCTGAAACAAACATATCAGACGGTATTTTAAAGAAATGACTATTGGTATTAGATGATATTTTTTTAGAATATTATGCATTTCTATAATGTTAAGTTTAAGTAAAAAGAGATTCTGGTCTTTTTTATTACAATCTTTGTGATTGTTATTTTTTTTTGCCCGCTGTAAAATGATGAATGCATTGCTTTCACAATTTATAGTGAAATGCAATATATTCTGAAAACAGCAAAAATAAGGCAAAAATATTTTTGGGAAAAAAATGTAAATATGTGTACTGTATAATAAAATGTTTTAAAAATATTAATACTTTTTTCTTTTTTTTCAGATTGATATAGAAAATTTTCGAAAACTAGAACCATTTTTAAAGCTATTTTTTTAAAAAACAAATGAATAAATATTTTTTTGAGTGAGTATGGTAAGTCAATAATAATAATTGTAGTCTCTCAAGGACCTTGTAATGTGATAATTGATTTTTAGTGTTTTTTAAAAAAAAAAAAAAAAAAGTACGCGCACCGTTCGCGTACGGTAAAAAAAAATAAAAAAAAGTTTTTAAAAACATATGTAAAAAAAAGATGAAAGATAAGGTTGGCTCTTAAAAGAACCGTTGTGTTCATGCAGGGACAGAGGAAAGAAAGCATGGGAAAATTATTCAAAGCGACAAATGTGCTGATCTATTTTGTTGTTCACTAGGGAAACACTGGTCTCCCTATGGCAAATTAGATCTTGACAAAAGGTGCATCGAATATCAACCCTTCGAAATCGAGGGTTCATTTCCAGAGGGCCAGCAAAAGGAGATTCTCCCCCCACAGATGAAGGGCTCACCTGACCTGCAGAAGAAGGAGTCAGCTCTGCAGATGATGGTCCAGGCTGAGCTGCTGTGGATGTACTTGCTTGTCTTTCTGAAGAGTTACCTCCAAAAAGATGACCATGTGTCCTTCTGTGTACATCCTGGAGGTGTCTCTTCATGGTATGATTCCCAAAGGAATACTTCCTGTCAGGATTACCTCTAGAAAGTACACGCTTACACAGCTTGCAAGTTACTAAGGGTGCCTTCACCTTTTGCTGGCCTTCAGGAAAAGTAAAATAATCCCATACATAAGAGGGCTTTTGTTTCCTCGCTCTCTGCCTCAAGACAGTGCTGCTAGTGCTAGCCTCACTCTCAGAAGAGCTCTGCTGTTCTGCCATCGTATCACAAAGACAACCCAGCTCCTTCTCCTAAGGGATCACAAGCAGAAATGAGGGGAATGGGTGTGGTGTAGGAGAGTTCTAGAACTGAAAGTAGTTTCAACCAATCAAAAGTTGTGTTTCATGATCACATGACCTACCGTACGCTTACGGCAAAAGTGCGCATGCGCGTAAAAAAGACACGCGCTTGCGCGCATAACAGTCACTCCCCGACACTTCCGCGTAACGTGCGCGTGTAGCGTACACGCGTACGCGTCCCACGCGGAGTACGCGCGGCTACGCAAATTGCGTAACTATACGCAAGCAGCGTAGAAAAATTACGGACGTTACGTGAACCGTACGCTTACCGTGAGCTTACGGTACGCGTACTAAAAAAATAATAAAAAAAATAGAAAAAAGTACTGCTAATAAATTTTACATGTTTATTTTAAAAAATATATTAAAAAAAACATATTAAATAATTTTAAAAATTTAATCATAGTCTTTATAAAAGGTAAGAAAATTAAAATAAAAATATGTTAGAAAAAATAGAAGAAAAAAAAAAATTAGCATTTAAAAAACCTTGCAAATTCACTGAAAAAACCATGGGTTTCACACACGTTATAGTTAGGACTTAGCATTTAAAAAACCTTAGAAATTCAGTGAAAAAAACCATAGGTTTCACACATGTTATAGTTAGCTGGACATTTTACTCGTAAAAAACCATTGAAATTGCCCCGTTATAGTTAGTTCAGCTAACTATAACTCGCGCGCCCGCAATGCACTGCTGATGACGTCACATATTACATCACTCATGACATGGTCAGTGACATCACTCATGACATCACTGATGACATCTCAAATGACATCACTGATGACATCATCCTTGTGATAGAGTGGCAGACCTCCTCTCACCCTAATATATCCTTTGATACACACATACAAAAATAGAGACTAAAATTTACAAAAGAATGGACATACCAATAACAGTTACAACAACCTCTTCAGTAATTCTAAGATCCACATACACATCCATTCATTCACCAACAGTTCAATACAGTCACTCATACATGTACTCACTTATCATATGTACTCATACACCTATACATCCTGTTACACAATGCCACTTATCCATAGAGCTACTCACACACATAGTCACCCATGCTAATAAAGAATAAAACATACATTTACTTGCATATACAGTTATTCACACACCACCACACTTACTTCTACGGAAACTTACACATACTTACTCTTTTAAACAATCACTTATAGAAACACATACTTATTCATACAGGAACTCTTCCAATGTCTCACTCTCACATATACTCACTTATTTACACCAATAGTCACATATACTAGTTTAAAACATATGTAGTTACTCATAAAGACACTATTGAGACAGTCATTCACTCACTAACACACCCATACACACACTCATCCACCCATGCAGTCCTGCACACATGCTCTGATCAACACATACAAACAGTGAGTCAATCATTCATGCACCTATGCACTACGTAATACCCCCCACCGAACCATGCAGACACTCAGACTGATACTCAAAAAACCAACTAATATCCAATATAGACACCCATGTAGATACTCACCAACCCATGCAGCCACTTATACACAAAGTGAGAGACTGATACAGATATTTACATATTTAAACATTACTAACTAAGCCATGTATTCACTAAGATACACTTAATCAGTCAGTTACACAATCAATTTTTCAATAAGAAATCATCCATTTAGACAGTAATATACCCATTTATTCTTTCATCGACCTTGAGATATACATATATAAAACATATTTAATTTTCAGAAAAACACACATTCACTGGATGATGTCATCAGTGATGTCATTTGAGATGTCATCAGTGATGTCATGAGTGATGTCACTGACCATGTCATGAGTGATGTAATATGTGACGTCATCAGCAGTGCATTGCGGGCGCGCGAGTTATAGTTAGCTGAACTAACTATAACGGGGCAATTTCAATGGTTTTTTACGAGTAAAATGTCCAGCTAACTATAACATGTGTGAAACCTATGGTTTTTTTCACTGAATTTCTAAGGTTTTTTAAATGCTAATTCCTAACTATAACGTGTGTGAAACCTATGGTTTTTTCACTGAATTTCTAAGGTTTTTTAAATGCTAAGTCCTAACTATAACGTGTGTGAAACCCATGGTTTTTTCAGTGAATATATATATGGCTCGTGGGAGCCTGTTGGAACATACGTCACAATATGTAGATTTTTATTTACAAAGCCACGTACAGGGTTTAGCCTCTTATGTAAGGGATACAAGTGACTTTTTGCATAAACTTAAGGATGTGAAATGGCAGGACGATTATTTAATGTTGGCACTAGATGTCACATCACTCTACACGAGTATTAAGCATAATGATGGTCTTGAAGCACTTCGCTATTACCTTAGGTCTGATACAGCTGAATTGACAGATCACAGTAACATGCTCATAGAAATGGTTGAATTTTGTCTAACGAATAATGTTTTTATGTTTAACAACCTACACTTCCAGCAAACAATGGGAGTAGCCATGGGAGCCAGCTTCTCCCCTAGCTATGCCTGCCTCCATATGGGCAGGTGGGAGGAGCTGGTTCTAGTCAAAGAATTCAATGAAATTATGAACAAGAACATTATTATTTGGCTACGTTACATAGACGACCTTTTTATTATTTGGCATGGTACTGAACAGGAGGCACAGAATTTTATAAATCTGATTAATATCAATGAACTTAATCTGCATTTTACAGGTACTATTAACAACACATCTGTAAGTTTTCTGGACACCAATATCTATATTGAAAAAAACCAAATCCAGACCAGATTATACCGCAAAAAAACAGCGGGTAACTCGATTTTACACTGTTCTAGTGCACATCCCCGACACCTGATCAACAGCATCCCCTACGGGGAAATGCTTAGATTAAGGAGAATCAATAGTAGTGATGCTGCCCTTAAACAAGCACAAGATCAGGCGACAAATAGATTCCTAGCCAGAGGGTACTCACGTAAAACAATTCAAGGTGCCATAGACAAATCTATGAACAAAGATCGAATGGACCTAATCAAACCTAAGCCACAAACACATCAAGTGTTGTCAACCAATTATACCGAAAATGACACCAATAAGGAATTTCGGATAATTATAGACTACAACAGACAACATAAGGAACTACGCAAGATCCTTACGAACAACTGGCCCCTAATATTGAGTGACCCAATTTTAGGACAATCTTTGCCCAAGAGAATATCCATTACTTACAAACGAGCAGCATCTATGCGGGACAAATTAGTATCCACAACCCCCGAAACAATCGAAGCCTGCAATTGGTTAAAAACCCACTTTGGGTTTTACAAATGCAAAACATGCAAGGCATGCCAATTGGGTATAAACAAAATGTCATATACAACGCCTTTCAGTAAGGAAGAAATCAAAATAAAAAAACTCCTTACTTGCAAAACAGAGTATGTCATATATGTGTTAACATGCCCTTGTGAGCTAAAATACATTGGTAGCACAAAGCTACAAGCTCACAAACGAATTCTGCAACACATCCGAGCTATTAACAATCATGATAACACATACCCTGTAGCCAGACATTTTCGGGAGTATCACAATTCCAAAAGCCAAGATCTTAAATTCTACTTAATAGACTCAGTACCCCCAAGCAGACGTGGCGGCAATAGAGAAGCCAAACTGAGAAAGTTAGAAACTCAATACATTCTGGAATTCGATACCAAGACCCCAGGTGGTCTTAATATTACAGAAGATTTATACACCTGCATTTAATAACTGACTCATCCAACAAGTATGGCTGCATGTCTACACTTGTATCCAATATGAATATAACAATAGGGTGAATTTTATTATCAAGCTTTTATGGCCAAATTTTACGATTCTTTTATGTAATTTTATATATTTATATATTTAATATATTTATTTATATATTTATATATTTATATACTATAGCATTTTTTTGCACAACATAAAGGGGACGTATGCTCCATACAAAGCATTCCATCAAGCCCAGTTATGAATATGTACTCGTACTAACACTTTTACATATGATGTGGACATATATACTCTGGCTCTGTGTTAATCTCTAAAACTGTGACATATTGAGTTACTGTCAAATGAAAAACCGAATTTTTAAACTTAACTTCAAAGGCAACCTAAGCATCAAAGAAAAGATGAACTTAAGAAACATATGTGTTTCATTTTATAATTTTTGGAATTGCACTCTATATCTTGCACTTTGCACATATCAAGCACCAATTTGCACATCAAACAATATAGACATCTTATCCCCCCCATAACCATTTCAGATACCATTTCACACTTTGCACATAATAACATTGCGGAACATTATAACATCATAAACATAGAATGAGGTATATTTTATCGCATTTATGCGATCAACACCAATTGATTCTCTATGTTTTCAGTGATTTTAAGGTAAATTATGCAATGATCTTTATGTGATGTCAAAAATTGGGAGTAATTCGCCCTATGTCAATAGTAATCATCAGCACAGTCTATTTCTATGTAATATTTGAAGGTCAGCTATTACAAAGTGCATTCATGTATATTCAGCCAACTGAACATGTATTAATGAACAATCCCGACTATTTGCATTTAGGCATGTATGTTTAAACGGTTTCAACGTGACCAGAATTTTCTAATTCACATTTATACAGACTGAACTGCAAGCTAATAGTTCCAAGTGCAATGGTATACGTAATCTGCATTTATGCATATCATAGATGTCATGTTTACAGTCATGAAATGTTCACAAATATGCAAGCAATATTGTACGGGGGATTTGCTTTTTCTATGTCTATTATCACGTGCAACTCACCAACCTATCACCTAGCACCTTGTCACTTTAAAAAACGAATGCTAATCAAAAAAACTTTACCATGTGATCAAGACTCGAAGGAGTTGAAACGCGTTATGGCGGCATCCAAGAAATAAAGATGATTTAATTGGCACCAAGTCTGTGGTCCGTGTCCGTGTGTAGCTGATAAAGGCGAGCACCTTTTGCACACGGGGTGGGGAGAATGTGGATATTTTTTTTTATTATTATTATTTCTTACCGTACGCGTACGGTAAGCGTAATCGGCGAAATTTTCGAAAAAATTAAAATTGCCTTTTTTCACTTGGGGGATCGTTGGGGACTCCCTCGACATGGCTAGGTGCTTGGGAGCTGTGTAAACAGCCCCTTTACATGATTTGCACTTTGTTTTTCAACCCCCTGTCAGAGTGCGAGAGAGAAAATGGCGGCCGCCGCTTCCTGGTTTCGACCGATTCGAATGTTTACTAAGATCTAAGGGCCAATCAGAATCGCGCTCGCGCACGCCACCGTACGCGTACGGTAAGCGCACCGCAAGCGCACCGTAAGCTGGCTCAGATATATATATTGATTTAAAGGCTATTTTCTCAGAATCTACTGAACAGATTTACACCAAACATACAAAAGGCACTTCCTTGACCTGAGGACTACCTCTCTGCCAAATTTCAAGTAATTCTGTTCAGCCGTTCGGGCTGTAGCTGTGTCTAAAGGTCCTATGGAAAAATGCATGGGAAAAACGCGTTTTGGGACCCCCCTTTTATCTCAGCCCCCGCTTGACGAATCCCCCCGAGACTTTCAGGGTAGGAGCGGAGCGTAGCGCCCCACCTACTTTGAAAAATTTGCGAGGATTCGTCAACCGGCGCCAAAGTTATTCAAAATAGAATGTTGCGGATTTCCTATGGAAACGTGGTCCTAACTATAACTACCTACTGGCGACTGCCAGTAGGTTATATATATATATATATTTAAACACATGGTAACTCACTCGAGGCGCACTCAGTTCTGTACAAGGTTACCAGCCTTTATTAGAGGTATGGACACTCGTCATTAGCAGGCTTGATCAGCAGCTTTCCGAAACGCCGACGCGTTTCGAGTTTCCTCTTTTTCACAGCTCCCACAAGTCTTCACTAAGCCCATTGGGGCGGGACTATGTATATATTGAGGGAGCTGCCCACCAACGCACGATCTTTCCGATGGCCTTTGAAAAAGAGGAAACTCGAAACGCGTCGGCGTTTCGGAAAGCTGCTGATCAAGCCTGCTAATGACGAGTGTCCATACCTCTAATAAAGGCTGGTAACCTTGTACAGAACTGAGTGCGCCTCGAGTGAGTTACCATGTGTTTAAATATTCAGGCGGAGGCTCATCCGCCGAGGCAGCACCAGCCCAGGATCCCAAGGGCACCACGTGAAGGGGATTCACCATTCACATCGTGGAGTCTGTACGAAGGATTGAGGACACTGAGGTGCGGGGGCCCACTCCGGGCTTTACATGGCAGTAATTAGTGCACCCTGACCTTGATGGAATTATCGGGACTACAGCTCCCACAAGTCTTCACTAAGCCCATTGGGGCGGGACTATGTATATATTGAGGGAGCTGCCCACCAACGCACGATCTTTCCGATGGCCTTTGAAAAAGAGGAAACTCGAAACGCGTCGGCGTTTCGGAAAGCTGCTGATCAAGCCTGCTAATGACGAGTGTCCATACCTCTAATAAAGGCTGGTAACCTTGTACAGAACTGAGTGCGCCTCGAGTGAGTTACCATGTGTTTAAATATTCAGGCGGAGGCTCATCCGCCGAGGCAGCACCAGCCCAGGATCCCAAGGGCACCACGTGAAGGGGATTCACCATTCACATCGTGGAGTCTGTACGAAGGATTGAGGACACTGTGAGGTGCGGGGGCCCACTCCAGGCTTTACATGGCAGTAATTAGTGCACCCTGACCTTGATGGAATTATCGGGACTACAGCTCCCACAAGTCTTCACTAAGCCCATTGGGGCGGGACTATGTATATATTGAGGGAGCTGCCCACCAACGCACGATCTTTCCGATGGCCTTTGAAAAAGAGGAAACTCGAAACGCGTCGGCGTTTCGGAAAGCTGCTGATCAAGCCTGCTAATGACGAGTGTCCATACCTCTAATAAAGGCTGGTAACCTTGTACAGAACTGAGTGCGCCTCGAGTGAGTTACCATGTGTTTAAATATTCAGGCGGAGGCTCATCCGCCGAGGCAGCACCAGCCCAGGATCCCAAGGGCACCACGTGAAGGGGATTCACCATTCACATCGTGGAGTCTGTACGAAGGATTGAGGACACTGTGAGGTGCGGGGGCCCACTCCGGGCTTTACATGGCAGTAATTAGTGCACCCTGACCTTGATGGAATTATCGGGACTACAGCTCCCACAAGTCTTCACTAAGCCCATTGGGGCGGGACTATGTATATATTGAGGGAGCTGCCCACCAACGCACGATCTTTCCGATGGCCTTTGAAAAAGAGGAAACTCGAAACGCGTCGGCGTTTCGGAAAGCTGCTGATCAAGCCTGCTAATGACGAGTGTCCATACCTCTAATAAAGGCTGGTAACCTTGTACAGAACTGAGTGCGCCTCGAGTGAGTTACCATGTGTTTAAATATATATATATATATATATATATATATATATATATATATATATATATATATATATACATACATACATACATACATACATATACACATATACACACACACACACATACACACACCTGTGTGGTGCCCTTTCATTTAGTGATTCAAGAGATTATAAAGGTAAAACAAGCGGCTTTACATTCCTCTAAAGACTTAGCCTGAAGGCTGCTCTCCACAGCTACCACTAGGATAGCTTTCTTCAAAAGGTGGCCTTAAACCTATCTACCATAAGAGTCGAATTGTACTGATGCAAGGTGGCCACTTTAACTAGTGACCAGCATATACCAGGCCAACTTCTCACAAGCAGTGACTATCTTGTGGTCAGGTAGCAGACGTGCTCAAACCAGTGTGCATTCTAGACTACATCAAGCACAAGTGAGGTGTAGAAAGAGCAGATCAAGGGTGGGGGCCTTACAATGCTGCTAGAAAGTCGTACATCTGGTACAAGAAGTTGGATGTTCATTTTTTTCCTTTTTGAATCCTTCAATGCTTATGTTGTTTTCAAAGATCGTTCTCCAGATTCCAAGATGAGTTTTGCGGTTCCAGCAGTCTATATTAGGCAGATCTTTTGCCGTAGAGCTTACAACCGTATCTAGAATGGGAGTGGTTGAGGATGTGGCTAAATTGAAAGTGCTACTTTCCTGAATCCATTCCTCCAACACCCAAAAAGACTTTCCTTGTCAGAGATATATAATCTGTCCGAAGAGGAGTACTAAAGTAGAGATGTATGTACTGCCCCAAGTATCCTTCTAATACTGGCCTAAGTGTGCCCACATGCTTTCAGCTGTACCATATGCAACTTAAGTATTGGGAGCAACCATAAGAGTAAAAGGCAAATGCCTATGGTCTGCATTGCTGTATATTTTCTGTTTAGACACCAGGTTTTCAATAGCTTGATGTGTTTAGTTACACTTGTTGTGCATGTAATCATGGGTGAGTTTTCATCCTCTACCAATAGGAGGGTTATTTTATAATTTGGGGGCAAGAAAGTGAAAATATGCTGTTTTTAATTGGATTTTTTTTATGTACGTGTTGTGTGACTCATCGCCATTCTTGGAGTGGTCTAGTGTGGAGCTTATGGTGCAGAGTGGTATTTGACAGATTATGTGTGTAGACTGGTGTTTGGCTGATGGTGTGTGTGTGTGGACTGGCATTTGGCTGACTGTGTGTGTTATCTACTGTTTGGCTGACAGTGTGAGTGGGCTTGCATGTGGCTGGCGGTGTGTGGACTGACATTTGGGTGATGAGGTGTGTGGATTAACGCTTGGTTGGTGAAGTATGTGGAATGGCATTTAGCTTGCAGTGTGTGTAGTGAGGTTTTACTGATGATGCATGTGAAAGTGGCAGTTGGCAGGCAGTGTGTTTAGCAACTACTGCTGCTGTGGTGGTTGCAAGTTGTGTTTGTAAGTTGGTTGATGTCTGGGTGATTAGTGGTGTGATTGGTGTTTCAGTCTGTGGGCTTATGAAAGTGAAGGGTTCTTGAATGGAACAGTTTGTTGATGCAAGTGTTGTAATGTATCATGCAAGTGGTGGGAATGATTTTCTGTGTGTGATGTGAATGGTCTGTGAAGCGGTCGGTTCCTCACAAGTTTTAATACATAGGTTCAGTACTCTGAAGTTTCAATTATCTTATTAACAATCATTTCTACATTTTTCAACTTTTCACAGACCCTACTGCCAATTGCAACCAGTATGTGCTTGGATACTTAAGTAGTGAATGAGTGTGCAGTAATATTTGTCTTTTATGACTTTTACTGCCAGGGTGTACATTGCAAACACAAGGAGATGATGGACAGAGCACTGAAACTTTTCAGACACTCGCCCTCAGTCACAGATCTGGGTTGAATTCATCATTCTTTAGCTCACTTCGCCACCCCAGTTCAGACACAGCTATATGTAAATCAGTCCTGACCCTGTGCCTCATGGGAACAGTACAGCCCGAACTGCCAAGCCATGTCTTCCTTGGACCAGAAACAAGTATCCTGGGACCGGTTTCATTAACCAGGTGTACATTCTCTTTAGGGAAAACTTGCCAACCTCTACCAACCCCAGATATTTTTGTTAATTAAACACTAGGGAACTCCAAGGTGGTGTGCCGCATGTGCATCCCACAAGGTTTTGTTACCCAGAAGCCATTGCAAACCTCAAACTTTGGCTAAAAACACACGTTTCTGTGAGTGAAACAACTGGAATCTTTAGGAAGTCACACATTTCCTACCAGCTAGCGTTCCCACATCTCCCGATAAAAATGTTTATTCACCTGTGTGGGTAGGCCTAGTGCCAGCATCAGGAAGGGGCCCAAAACACAATGTGACAACATCAATAAAAGGGGTAGTTGCAGTTTTTGGGCACTTGCTCAGCGACCACATAGGGAAACATACCAAATTCAGACATTTCTGAAAACTAGACACCTAGGGGGAGTAAAAAAAGGGTGGTGTGCCTCTCATGAGCTCCACAATTTTTTCTTACTTGCAATACTCTTCAAACCTCAAACTTTGATTAAATTCACAAATGTTTCTTACTTTTCTTTGACATAAGCTCCCCAAATCTGCAGGGAACCACAAAATTCCAACCACGCATTGTTCCACCCCTTGTCCTGTATTGTTATGTGAAAAAAAGTGTCATATAAACAAATTCTTAGGAAAATAACTTTCTCTCACCCAGTTGTGAGGTCAAGCCTGCTTACTAGAAAAGCTCTCTCTGGGCAATGTGGGGCAGGTATGGCTATGTTGGGGGTTGGTTATATTGCCAGTCCGTGGTAAGCAAGAATGCTGCAAATAAAATTCAGTGGTCCAGGAAAAATGTTATTTTGCCTATGGAGTCATAACCATACATGGCAACAAAGACACTTTTCAGGCCATTGGCTGTCTTTTGGCGCCTTATGAAAGTGTTGGACCTAGTGACGAAAATAATTTACAAGTTTTGTATTGTAGCTAATTAGGTACTTATTATCATTCTTCCCAGAAAAGAAGGGAATTTGCACTAAACAATGCGCTCATAACTATGGCTGGACATAGTGTGTGCATCTTTACAAACATGCAATATTTCGTAGAGTAGAAAGCCTTCCAACCATATTACTCAACTGAAGTTCAGCAAGCAGCTTTAGAATAATAATATTTAGATTTACATACTGACGTTTTGGTTTTTGTAAGTGCTGAAATTAATAAGCAATGCTGGCACTCATAATCAAACTCGTAGGTATGAAAAAAACATTTGGGCCTACCAGAAGTCAAACGTGTGACAGGCGATTCTCACCAGATGTCACACAGATCTATTTAACTCGATGGCTATCTTGTCAGTATATACAATGTGTTAAGGATCTCATTTACACATTGGTATTCAGGCATTCCAGCCGTCTGTGGCCACATATTGCTCAGATAATAGAGGAAAAGGTAAAATACATTGTTTTGTTGTTGAAAAGGTACGCATACAAAAAGCTTTCATGAGTAGAATTTAAACTCAAGTGCAATGTACAACTGCAGCTCTACAATGCGTGGAAGGTATTATTTGCAAGCTTTTCGCTTGCCATTATAGCTATCCATATATTTATTATGCACGTTCTGCCTTGAAAAGTAGTATTGTCCAGTCCAGTTAAAGAACACAATGTGTAGTACACCATTTTGCTACTAGAGGGCATGGTCCAAATACGTTAAGGGGAACGCCCAATTCCAGTACTAAACTGAACTTCTGTGGTGCAATAATTGAAAACGCTTATGCGGAAAGCATCACTTTATAGGTTGTGTGAGCAACGTGCAAACCAAAGGAAACGGATGAATCACTGAACGAATAAACTAAAAGCGGACACAGGCTTCCAGAATGCTCATCACACAAAACAGCGTTTGGTAGTCTGACCGCTGACAAATGGGTTCTGGTAAAAATGTATAACTTGACGACGGAGCTAGTAGGTTGGTGGGAGTCTGCAGAGACCATCTACTCATGTGTTGGTACTTTAAGCTGAAATGATTTCTCGGGTTAACACTAGATGTGTCCCTGTAAATTTCACTGGTACAAGAAATAATATTGAGTTCTGATGGTTATATGCCCGGTCAAAAGCCTAGCACGCCTTGGAGACAACCAACGCTTATGTGGATTGGCTGCATCTGGCAGTTCACATGAATACATCCAAGTTAAAAAGCGCAGCTTCCAGGAAAGCTAAACTGAGGTTTTATTATCATGTCGTTTGTCTCGACACGAGAGCCCTTTGTACTAAGGGTACAAAAAGTATCTATTGGACCACATGTGGCACCAGGTCCACATAATGGGTGCCACAGATCTTGGTCTAACAAGTATTGGCATAGCCAATAGGTCTCGCTTTTGGGACCTTACAAGTATTTAGTTATACAGCACAATATCCTTGGTGCAACAACATTAACTGTTGCATGGTTAAACACTTATAAGGTCCCAAAGGCGAGACCTATTGGCTATGCCAATGCTTGTTGGGTTGTGTCTGTGATCTAGATCATTATGCTTACAAAATAATGGTTTTATGTTTAAAAAAAATGCTTTGTTTGTGGAAACAACGGCTTTCATTTAAAAAAAGATATATTTCTTATGGCGACAACGAAAGAATTTTGGATAGTAGAGAATTATTTTTTAATTAAAAAACGTATGAAGTGGTCAGCAAGAAAGTTACAAGAATGTGCACGGTCACTAGTATGCTAGTAATATGCCATGGATAACAACAAATGCCACCACAAATGCCTCCACGTTGTCAGGCATAGCGACTAAAGTGCAAAACAATACTATATCTACACCAGAGAACAATGCTTTTTACAATATTACATCAATAAAGCAGTGCAGCAATGCTATTGTGTTTTGTTTTGTCATTTAAAATTGTGTTGGTCTTTGTTGTCTTCCTGTTACCTGTTGTAATTTAGTGTCCCTCTGCATTGTCCTCGTTGTGTTTTTTGTCTTTTGTTGATCTGCTTATGTAATATATTTCTCTTTGTTATTTGCATGACAGGAGAGAGTGTGATACAGCAGCAGTGTATGTGCGTGAGACAAAGGGCAAACAAGGGTTTAGAGAGAAGTGTGCATGAGAGGCAGGGAGAGCTGAATGGTTAGAGAAGGATGGGACAGGGAAGAAGTTCTTCTTCGAGACCCCTGTAAACTGATGGGTTTGTACAATCCTTGCTAGTCCATGCACAGAAAGTCGAAAGTTTTTCAACCGTACAACAATGGTATGAAGGAGACTGTCTAATGAAAAACAATTATTATTATCCTGAAAACGTCACAGTACCTGGAGTCATCATAAGTCATGGGGCTGTCTAGCATACAACAGGAACCCACAGCCTCCCAGATGTTCCATAATCCCAATTAAGGTCACTGAATGGAGCCCAGAGGACCTCACTGTACAATTGGTAATCTGATGCACAGCGCTCACTGCAACAAGAGCCACTCTTCAACCAGCAGGCCAGAGGCGGACACAGCCTCAACTGAGATAAGCTGCCGCCACCACCAACCTGGCTTTGTTGAGGAAAGGGGGCCGACCACAAGACGAAGGGTAGATCTAAATCTTTCCAATAATATTGCACCCTGACCTACCTACAACTTTCTGCAACAAACGTGTGAACATCCTACGAGGATATATGAAAGCAAGCAACCCCCGCATGTAAGGCTTTACGCAATGGGATAGATCGGCTAGAGGGTGAGATGGTCCACTGAGGAATGCTGAATGGAGCTGGCTTTACCAAAAGAGTTACATAGGGTGGAAACTGCAATAGCGCACAGACCTGTGCTGAATAAAGCTGGCTTTATATAAAGGGTTAAACGGTATAAACAGTGCGATGGTGCACTGACGCATACTGAACGAAGGTAGCTTGTTGCACAGGGTTAGATTTGGTGGAGACTGCGCTGTTTCACTAACCTGGGCAGAATAAAGCTGGCTTTATGTAAAGGGTTAAACAGGAACAAGACTGAGATGGCGCAATAAAAATACTTCTGGGACAGACACAGAGGGTCAAAAGAAGACATGGCAGGAGCTAGACATCGGAAGCGAGAGGAAAGTGGGAAGAGAAGTGAGGGGGGAGTGAATGGAGAGACCGATTGGTGTGCGCGCACGCGACTAAGTATGACAAGACAAACCCGGCTTCAAAAGTGGTGCGCACGCAAGCGCCCGCCGCGGCGAAAGTGAAAGCAGCATAGGTTTCCAATTAACGCGAGATGCGGCGGGGGAGGGGTGGAGGAGCGTTCAGACAGCAAGCGAGAGGAAAGCCAGACGGCGCATGATCGGGCGCTGAAAGCTAGCGGCTGAGCAAGCGCGCGTAACCGCAAGCGCTACGCCAGCAAAAGCGTGTGGTAGAACTTTGAAAACCCACTTACTAAATGTCTTGCAGAACAGATCCTGCGCTGGCTCAGGCAAGACCTAACAAGCATTTGCAATGCAATAGGTCTCGCATTTGCAAAAGTTTAAGCTATTGGCATTGTTCATGACAATGCCTTTTTCAATCTATTTTATAAAACAAACATATAAATGCCATTATCATTTACAAAGCCAATAGCTAGTGTTGCATTATTATTAGCAATTATTATTAGCAATGCCAACTGCTCACACTTTTATAATGCGAGACCTATTGCATTGCAAATGCTTGTTCCCGTTTACGTTCAGTTGCTCTTTTGTGCAAGTAGTGATTCTGGGAGAATGTAGCTGGGCAAGTTTCTCTCACCCTCATTTCTGTGAGAATGCTGTAGAAACGCACGTTATTTGCCGGGGTTAATTGCTGGCGGGGCTGTGGAGTGGGCTGCAGGAAGCATTCACCCCAATAAAGTGAAGCCAAATATCAGAAATCCAAAGACTGGTTAAGGGGTCCCTCCTGGACAGATCTGCAACAGCAAAGTCCAACAACAGATGATGCTTTGCAACCGCAACAGAAGACATGAAGGGAATAAACATTTAAAATACATTCTGCCTTGTTCATATTTTATAACAACACCTTGAGGCTTTAAAATGAATTACTTAGGTGGAAAGAACCGAGCAAATAAATTCCAGTACATTAAAAAATTGCAATTGAAACTTCACGGGGATATGCCTCTCACTTTGGGAAGGAAGTGAGTTTGTTTAAAAGAGCTCATTTGACACAAAATCTTTGCGAGGTCACGAGTAAATCGCCTTTGGGATAACCAGATGTCTTTTTAAGTAGTCAATCTTACGGCAATGGCCTTTTATGTATGAATGAATTCGTTTTTGTTAATTATATCATGAGGCTTGCGTGGGTTTTAGTTGCAGTTTAAGTGCACACCGAGAAACTCGGAGCACCAAATGCGTGGCCCTAAGTGAGTTTAGTTAGACGAAGGCTGCTGATGCTCGAGATGATTGTAACTGAGAAAGGAAGACGCGTGTGACAGGAGGCAATAGACTGCTGTAAAGTGAAAGCAAATTTGTGTGCACGCTTGGCAGGGGAGCGCATTCCAGGCGGGGGAGCGGACCCTTTGAAGTACAATGCCAAACGGATTGCATGGCGGCACGATGCACGTGATTGTGCGCGTGCTCACCATGCAATCCACTTTTGGGAGCACTTTTAAATGCCCCTTACTAGAGTCTCGCATAGCAATTGCGTAAACGCAATAGCTAGGCGAGACCTAAAAAAGGAGTGAGGGGAGCACAACGGCAAACACAGACAAAAAAAGGATTTATGCTAAAACAAAAAGAACAGGAGTGCCAAGAAAAAAAACTGCAGTTCAATTTTTAAAAAAGGGCCACAAGAGAGACAGGCAAAAGAGCCAAACATGCTTACACAGCCGCCCAGATCCCTCTTTGTGGATAACCAGTTATTTACCCACTAACCATCGAGTGAGGTTAGTAAAGGTTTGACAAACAAACGTTATGTAATATTTTTTCTTAAATTACATGGGCAGGCTGGTCTGGCACCTCTAAACTAAACTTTTACCACAGGATTCCTAAGCTCAAATGTAAATATATTTGGAACAAGAAAACGACCCAAGTGCCACACAACCTATTAATAATTTTAAAAAATCCTAAATTCACGTTTGTTTCGTTCCTCACCACACTGAAGGCAAAATAAACGTCCAGCTGCTTACTTTAGCCTGCTGAGACTACAAACTGCAAGAAATACAGTGTTTCTTTGAGTTTTATTTATTTACAAATACACGAAGCGTTCGCAGCCCTGATGTTCTTATTTTGAAACTCTGCTGCCAGATAAGAAAAAGACCCAACCCGAATCTCCCCCTTTACTTGGTTTGGTCTACTTGACTACACAGAGAAATGTAAATATAGAAGTATTCGACCAATATTTTACCCTCTAATAGCACTGCAGCTTCCTCCACACATTTTTCAACAGAAGGAATTCACTCTCTTCAAGTAGCAGACGAGGGTGAAAAGCATGGTTCTATCGATCATATTCAAGTTTCGTTTTCAAATCAGTTGCGTTTTGCATTGCTAGTGTTTTGATGCATCTTCATATAGTCCAGTGATCAGTACAGGAATTAAGGGGTCAGGGAATTTTCCACTCATGGGTACCAAACTATACTTTTGAAGGTCGAACACAACACTTCCTTCAAACTGGGCTTAAAAAGGGAAGCTGCCGCGGTGTAGGAGTTCTAGGCAGTAATTTACAAACTAGCAAAAGCTATTTCAAATCAGGTGTTTAATATGAAACTGCCATATGATCTACGAATGCCACGATAGTGATCGCACCCAAAAAAGACTGGGAGGAATGCAGTTAGTACAGGCCAATCTCTAGCTTAATATTGATACAAACATTTTAGCTAAAGTACAGCCCTTAGGTCTTTGGCAGGTTATCATGATGACAATCCGCCTTTATTCAAGTTGGCAGGGTATGCACAGACGTGAGTCCCTTGCTCACTTTATCACTGGGTTTAAGCTAGCCTGGCTGATGAGGGGCGTTACCCCGAAACCAGTACGAGGATGCTTGTTTCTGGTCCAGAAAACCTGCTTGGCAGTTCAGGCTGGACTGTTCCCAAAAGCAACAGGGTCAAGACTGATTTGCATATGGCTGGATCTGAACTGGGGTGGCGAAGTGAGCTAAAGAACGATGATGGATTCAACCCCGATCTGTGAATGGGGGTAAGTGCCTGAAAAGTTTCAGCGCTCCGTCCATCATCTCCTTGTGTTTGCTTTATGCCAAACTGGAGTACCTGTCTCAACCTCAGCTGTTCAGTTATAAGGAATATACAGATACATTAAAACCAGCGACAGGCCTATATGTGGATGCAGCTAACGCATGAACACTGGAATAGTCATATTTGTATGAGTTACTGCCATGCAGGAGCCTCGGCCCCAACTACAGAGCCTGATTTGGGCTACCTTATAATGAACTGCTAGATAGAACGAGGGTGAATGGAAACTAATCTGAGCCCTTTTACTTAGAAAGGGGGAACCAGACAGGGGTGTCCTTTGTCTACAATGATTCATGCCATGGTGCTCGAGCACCTGGATTGCTGGCTATTTAGTGATGCTTTGGTTCGCAGGCTCATTTGGGATGGCACATGGGTAGAGTGCCCTTATACGTATCTTACTTTCTTTGGCAGACCCGGAACCAACCAATGATCGTTTATTGCGGGTGTTTGACTTTTTGTTGACAAGTCTGGTGTCCTCAGTGAGTTGGGGGAAATCTGTGCTGTAGCTACTGTCGGGGTGACCATTGATGAGAGCCATACAATGCCCTATCCCTACTGAGAGGGAGGGATTGAAATATCTTGGTGCATATATATTGCTACATACAAGGAAGAGTTCTTTTATATAAACATGTACACAGTCCTTGACGAATTCTGCGTGGATGTTACACCATGGCAGGGCCTGCTGCTATCTCTTCTGGGCAGGGCCACCATGTTCAAAATGGTTGTTCTGCCCAAATGTATGTATATGTTCTCCAGAACACACCATACTGTGTACCAACAGATCTTTAGGTGGGTGATGGCTGAAATAAGTATACTGCAATGGGTCGGGAAGCAGTGCAGATCTGCCCTTGGGAATCTGGTCAAGGGTCTCTATTGGAGGGGGGTGGGGCATCACTCTAGCAGACACATAGGCAGATCGCCAGTCTTCACAATCAGACACGATCAAGGATTAGGCAATTGCTCCATTGGACAAAACCTCCACAAGTATTGACAAACAAGCAATGGGTTCACCGGGCCATCTAGCCTCTTGCTCCACAGACGGAGAAGTTGTCATCTCCTTCCAAAACACACGGACAGTGGTTAGGGCGTGGGATCAGGCAATACACCATCTAAAGTGAAAGTTGACAGAATAACCTTGCTGAAACTGCTTGATGGATTTGTTGTTGCTAACACTCCACAACGGGGTCAATGTTTACACTCCCCGGTGGGGCCTTCTTTGCCTATATCCACTAATTTATGCATGTACATATTTCACCGACATACTTCAACAGCACTGTGAGATTACAGCTTCAGGTTATTTTTATGGTAGTCCAAAGACACGTACTATAGCCATACGGTCTACGTTGGCTGATGGATGTGTTTGATACAGCTTGTTAAGGCAGCAACTAATTTGACTCCTTGGTGAGAGACATTAATGGTTGAAACCCTTGAAAGTTAAGCTACCGTATCAGATGGGACATTGTTGATATACTTCTTAACTGGACCCATTACAGGGTTTTGGAGAACCATCACTGCTTAGTATTTGATGGGTGTAGGGAGTTATAACTACACAAATGGACGAGCAGTACTTTTTTTTTTACCTACTGGGCCCATTCTATTAACACATTTGTTTAGATTTGGCTACACACCACTTTAGATGCCTGTTAGAGCTCATGTCATCAACACAAAAAATGCAAAACTTCATCCAATTGGTTGCTATGGGTCAGGCCCTGTTGCCTTTATTGACAGGGTCATTCACATTTTGGGTCACCACAGAGAAGCTTTTCTTGTTCACAGCTTGCAGCCATTTCAATGATGCAATAAGTATAGCAGTCCACT
Source organism: Triturus cristatus (assembly GCF_964204655.1). Classification (NCBI taxonomy): domain Eukaryota; kingdom Metazoa; phylum Chordata; class Amphibia; order Caudata; family Salamandridae; genus Triturus; species Triturus cristatus. The sequence continues at coordinate 889,761,128 of NC_140594.1, forward strand.
TATAAAGTACTCCTGTTGCAATGTTAACTGGAGTGGGTGTACACATTGTACAGCTCTATGTGAAGAATGACTTCTAGTCTCCAAGCTATGAGGATTTTGACGTGCGTCCCAACAGCACGCATTTGTATGGAGGCATTCATCTTGGGGCTTCCATAAGAACCAACTAGATGCTATGCAGATGTTCAAACCCGCCCATGACAGCACATTGTTATTGTGACTGTAGGAACAAGCATTGATACTGTCCAGAGCAGGATTCCAAGTTATAACATGTGAAACTGTACCATAAAGTAAAAGCGAAAATCTAGGCATAAAAATCAAATGTGTAATGAGAAGAGGGTTACACCTGATATTCTCAAAATATTACCTTAGAGTAGAGCAGAACACCTTAATATGTGGTTAAAATGGGTTGAGAGGTTAACTGAAATTGAATGATACTGTTACCAACTATGAAGCGTAAGCTGTTTGTAAAGGTATCAATTGTCTGTTAATCATTATTGCAAAGGAATGGGAGTATTATACAACTAATAAGCAAAGGATTGGGGGCACAAATATGTTGAGCATATTATTATTGTGGTTGACGAACAGGTGCTGAGTTTAACAAGCGTTCCTGGTAATTTATTAATAAAGAGGACAGGGACCTCTGGCACCAACCTCTGTACACTTTTTCTATGCAAAATTCTACCTTAAAACTGAAAGAAAGCAAAACTTACTTATGTGTTAAATGGCTATCTCCACTTGAAATATAGTATTGTGGAACATCAAGCACCCAGCTTTCCATAACAAGCTCTGGCAAAGCCAACAGGTTTTGCCTCTGCAAGATCTAACAATATATATTGGTTTTGTCAATGTTTAAAAAAAAGTGATATGACGCAGCCAGCGTTGACCGAGTCATAGGGTTTTCTTTCTTTTTTTTTTTTTACTTGAAGCCAAGCTGCTTAGCTCGCATTGCTATGCATTATGTCTAAAACACAATGACAAAACCAATACTTTTCGCAGAGGCGATACCTATTGGCATTGCCAATCTCAGTTTTTCATTTCAAGAGATTTTACAACAATCGCGCATGTGCTGTGGTGGCGAAACCTAAAATTGGAAAGGGGGTGAGGGGGTCTTTTTAAGGCATATAGAATAGCGGCACTTCCACTCCATGGCACAGAAATGAATTCCAAATAAGCAGTTCTAATATTAATTGGCGAAAATTAAATGAGCAAAAAATATATGGTTTTCAAAACTTGGCATTCATCTACTAACAGGTATCTTTTGTATTTGTTCGGGAAATGTGTAATTTCAGACAGTTTTCTACGAGGGACGAGCGGCTTACAAAAGCTCGTACATAAGAAGCATAGTGGGCACCTCAGGCACAAGTCTCTAATGATTGGTTCCAAAGTGGAATTGGTTTCGCACAGACATGAGAATCGTTTTATGAGTTGTATACGCATTCTTGAACTTGCATATTACTTGGGAACGGGCATTTACACAAAAAGAGAACAGAGGCTGCAGACGCAATCTCAAGTAGAAACGAGAGTGTTGAAAGAAGCATATTCTGCAGTCCCATCAAAAATATGGGCACGACTGGAAGTTTGAAAAGAAAAAATAGACAAAAATATTACTGCTAAATAAAGGCTCATATTTAGGCCTTCTAAAAAAATTAATTTCATTTATTAGATTTTCACCTGAACAGCGGTAGGGTTAGACGGATATTGGCACCATAGTGTTAAGGACAACCAACTACTTCAGTACACTGCTTTTTTTCGTCTGGCAATCAGCAATAACCCCCATAATCTTTAAAGAGAAAGCATAAGATGCCATGTCCATCCTCTAAAATTCACTGGACAAGAACAGTCAGTTGCCGTGTTTGGGCAGAGCAGCCGCCCTTCAGTCTCTGACAGAAAGTCATCTATCAATGGCGGAGACCCAAGAGGAGCACAAACACACGTCTAGGAGTTTAGGGTGCCAAGGGCACCGCACTCCATCTATATCAAGGAGGCTGACCAATGCTCAGTGAAATGGACAGGTTGTATCCGCTGAAGAATGAATGTTGGAGAAGCAGTGCCGAGGAAATAATAAATCAAGTGAAAGAGCAGTCTTGGAGTAAATCTCTCCTGAGAAACACTGGATGACATAACAGATCAAGTTTCTTGTTACTCCTAGTTGCAAAAAGATCAATTACCAGATTCCCCAACGCTGTGTCCTCCTGCTGCTGCCAGATTCACTGTCAAGATCTTTTTTGCCCCCAACATAGATAAACTACTGACAGACAAAGTTCGCTGCCTTTGTCTAATGAAGAAAGAAAAGTTCTCAGGTGGATATAAAAGGCGTAAGATATTCGAAGCATATTCATTTTTTCACTGACGCAGAGACCTTTGAAAATTGCTCATTTGGATTTCAGGAGTTAATCTAATTTGTCAAGATGGCCCTACATGAAAAATCTTCCAAAAGACCCATTTAGAGTTGGGCTGCCGCCTTTTGTGAAAGTTGCATTGGTGGATGTAGGATGTGCATTCATGGTTACCCTCACTTATTGCTGGTGTCAGTAGGTTTTTTTTTTACTAGTATGACGGGGATCCTCCGAATCTGGAACATAGTCCCTGTGCTTCCTTCCTAAATTTGACATGGTAAATAAATGTTTACCCCCACAATTGGCTACTGGTGTACCCTTATAAGTCCCTAGTATATGGTACTAAGGTACCCACGGCATAGGTACCCCAGGGGTCTCCAAAGGGCTGCAGCATGTATTATGCCACCCATGAAAGACCACTCAAACTGTGACCATAGGCCTGCCACTGCAGCCTGTGTAAGCTGGTGCTAGCACCACTTACGACAAATGTAAGTTTCCTTATATCTGAGGTCACTACACTTAAAACCTATAAGTCACACCCCCCCCTCCCCCCCTCCCCCCAGGTAGGCCTTTCAATCCAGAATGCAGGGTGCTGGGTTATAAGTGTGTAGGTGTCCCTGCATGAGCAGTACACTCCTACAAATCCCACATTTGACTCTCCAGGCATTGTAAGAGCGGTCAGCCATTTTGATACATATAGTGGCCATCCATCATTACGCGATGGCTAACTATAAAGTGGCTGTGCCGAACTTGGTATCAAACATGTTGGAATCATACCCCAACACCGCTACTGGGGTTGGAGTTATGATTCCATGCACTGGGGGCTCCACCGGGAAGCCCCCATTACTTCTGGTAACAGCCTTCCAGGGTCTGCCAGCAAGCTAGTGCTGCTGTCAACCCAAGACACAAGTCTGCCCTCCTGCTGCTGAGCTCGAGCATGGGAATGTAAAACATTAGTCTTCCCGTCACAGGGAGTTGTGACCACCTCCCAGACAGGACTTAGTGTATTGGGCTGGCGTGAGGATGCTTGCCAGCGCACCAGACTGATTTGAAGGGAATAATTTGGTGCGCTCCTTGCATATTCCGGTTTGAGCCAGACCAGGGAGACCTTGGCTTCCACTCCCGCACGAAACTGACAAAAGGACATGAGTATCCTCCCCACTGTCCAACCCCTCCTATGGACGAGACCTCGGACTCGTCCTAACCCCTAGGTTATTTAATGGCTTACCAATGGGTGGGTCCTCAGATTAGTCGTGGAACAAGACTTAAGGTTGAAACCACGTCACTCTTTGACCGTCTGGACACCTGGAACAGAGACTGCATCAAGGAAGACTACTGCTGCTCCTGGTCCCGCTGTTCTGAAAGTCTTCTTCTGCGTCTGTGCTTCTTCCAGGATCTTCAACAGAAATGTGGGCATCAAGGACACCCGAAGCAATCTCCCTTGGAGTGAAGGAGTCACTCCTCTGCATCTGCAGGCACCCCAACGAAGCTGAACTGTCTGCAGCTCCTGACGTCCCACGGACTTTGAAAGGCTCAGCAACACAGGTTGTGGTTCTGCAACTCACGAGGCCTGACCGGTCATCTCTGCAATTTTGAGGCCAGTATCTCTTGTTGAAACTGCTGGGACCGAACCCCTGTGGACCGCATCGACTTGCTATTGCCAAGGCTTGTTAGCTCTGCACTCCAGAGATCTTCGGGCTACAAGAAGCTCCAGCCTCCAGCATCTCTTCCTGCCAAGTACAGCGTCTTCACTGAATCTTCTGCACCATGGGCCTTCCTTCTTGTCGAGTTGCTCAAGGTCCTCGTGTGACTCCTACACCTTCTGCCTGTGGGTCCTCTTGAGGGTCTTTTCCTACTTCAGTGGTGCCTGCTTGCTTTGTGCCAGCTCTAACTCTCCTGCTTATGGTCCTTGGACCTTGCTGGTCCCAACGTTGCTCCTTCGTCGATTTCCACGCCTGTTGCAGCTGCCAAGGCTTGTTGGTGCTCCCGGCACAACCAACCCCTTGGTTCTCCACTTCCGATGTGGGACAGCTCATGCACAGCTCCTGCTCTTCCTCAGCAGTGCTTAGTCTTCACAGCTCCAGCGACAAGGTCACAGTCATCCTGCCTGCACCTTCTGACATCTGTGTGCATTACTCTTCCATGCCTCCTGGTCACCTCCGAGTGGCGTAGACTGTCCCCACTGCTTGCAGGTTCTTCACTTCAAGAATCCACCCTTAGATTTCACCTGACTCTTGCACAGTCTTCACTAGCATATATATATATATTTTTTTTAAGTCCTCAATTGCGGTCTACAGTGGTTTCGACGTCACGTCGCACATATGCACCAGGTTTCCCAGGTGTAGGTATCTGGTTCCTGGAGTATCCACGAGTGGGGTGACTCTCCAACCTTCTGTCTTCCATGCGGTTTCACCAGGGTCCACTGGGAAGGGTCCTTCTTCAAAACTTCAACCGCGACTACCGTTGGCTTCTATTTAGTACAAGGCTGTGTTTCTACACTGCACACAGCCTCTGTGGGGTTCCTGGGAACTTACCTTGGGTGGTTCCTTGTGTCCCCAGCTCTTCCAAGTCTCCTGGTCAAAGACCCGAGTTCCGCCGCATTTCGCATTCCACTTTTTTTTAGTATATGGTTTGGTCTCCCCCTGGAGACCACTATGTATGGTGCTTACTTACCTATTTGCCATTGAAGTTTTGTTGTGCATTTGTGTTGATATATCCGGCTAGGAGATATACCAATGTGTTAGTGAGTGTTCTATAATAAATACATATTTTTATATATACGCTGTGTGGTTCTTTTTCGTTTAACCTAAACTACATGATTAGATCTGGTAAATCAAGCTTCTTAACACTCCTCTGGGTAAGCCTGAAGGCTTCTCTCCACCGCTACCAGTTAGAGAGCTTTCTATGGTTCTCTAAGACCACTAAAATCACCATAAGGGTTGTCTGGTTTAGTGCATGGTGCTTCACTTAAATAAGTGTGCACCATATACAAAGCCAGCCTCCTAGAGTGAATCAGGTAATTACAAAATCAAAGACAAAATGAGTTGCACCGGTGCAGGTAGGATCCTAGCCTGAATCACTGTCGACAGGCATAAAGATGGTAGCATGGTAAAGATGTATTTTGAGATCTTTAACATTTCTCCAAAAGCAAAGATAACCTCCACACACCTTAACCGCACAGCCTCCTCATGAGAACAATTTTCCGCCTTGCGTGGGCGAGGACTGGGAAAGGAACAGACAAAACCTTTTGTCCTCATACTGGACTCCAAATTCCCAAAGCATTATCTAACCATCCACAATACCAAAGTACAAAATGCAGGTGTTCTACCAGATAAGGCACTCAGATGTTAAGACCTGCACCTTGTGGCTTTTCGCACATGTTCTCTCTCTCCCCTACTTTTATTAATTTATTTCCTATAACACCACCCATTCGTACAATGCCGTACCTAAAAAAATTCTAATGGAATAGGAGGCCAGAAAAAAGGAAAAATCCTGGCTACAATGAAACCCATTAAGTACACTTGATTTTTTTTTTTTTTTACACAACACAAAAGGCATATAAAACTCACGGATCCTTAAACTATTGTACTACGTAGGAAAAAAACATGCAGGGAATGATTGGCCCACTTCAAATGTATGTAATCTACTTCCATGTGGAGGATGTATGGTCTTGATATATACTGAGGCTTTGTACCGTTTACGGAACTCCAGGTATACATGTTCAGTTAATCTATGTTGGCTATAAGTGTTCAATTCTTTGTGTTTATCAAAAATCAAAACTGATGTTTAAAACAAAAATGCAAAAAAGATCTTTACCGTTTTCCTCAAGCTGTATTAAAACGTGCCAGACACAATGGATGCAGTAAAATTTGCATGGGTGACTTAGAAGCTGCTCGTTTATCTTATCCACCCTTTCCAGTTCTCAATACATAACGTATTGCGGATATAGAAAGAAAACGGCAGCAGAATAGTGCCACTATAGTTATTTGCGGTCTATAACTTTTAAAATCTTGGACTAAGTATTACTAAAATACAAATCTACATGTATAGTTTGGTGGCATTAGTAAAGGATTGCATATATTGAAACGTGATTTTAAGCTCAAATTAGAACAACTATTAACATGGGCTTAGACAGAACATATCTTATTTTAGCAGTCTTCAAAACTCTAACGTCAATCCGTGCCCTGACTGATGACAGATCTAGCTATTGTAGACCTAAAGGAAAGAAAAAAGATCGCCAGCAAAGAGCACTCTCCAGGGGCCCATTGGGCATTGCAGAGCCGGGCCAACATGGACCACAGCCCGATCATGAAGCATGCCACCTTTGGGTGGGTGAAAGTGTGCTTCTAAAAGAGGATGTCTTGTATGACCTCAGTAGTCCCAGGTACCCAATACGTTTAACTGAGACCTTCCCTGCACACTCATTGAGTAAGATATATACGTTGAGAGAGAGCATCTGCTGGACTGCAAAGAAACTCTGTTCCTTCCATCTTTGGATTTACAGTAAGTAAAGAAGCCAGTTCCGTAAACGCATCACGTTCTGGAGTGGAGAGTCAGTGATCCTGAAAACTAAGAAGAAATTCTGTGTGCTGCAGCAAGAGAAGAAAATAAGTAGGTCGACTGCGCACAGCAGCACTTTTCTGCCATGAGTTTTCATGATCCTCTCCAAATTTATCAAAGTGTGTATGTAATGGCTGGTTTACTGCAGCACTGACGACCGCATTTGGACTCCACTCCTGTACCTAGTTCAGCAAACATTGATGAATTTCTATAGGTTTAAACAGGGACTAGGTGCTCTATATTGGCTGCAAGTCAGCGTGTAGGGATTATAGAAACAAGCATTGGCAAAGCCAATAAATCTGATGTGGGCCGACATCCTTTTGGCTTAGAACAGTTTTTGTTGTGGTTTTGGCAAAACTTTATTGTTGGGAAAGCAGTCCAGCCCTAATCAAATAAAAACACAACAGCTTAAAATAATATATACTTATAGTGTAACTAAAGTCTTAAAACCGTCTATTAACTGCGATGCTTTTTAATGAGGTGCTATCATGTATATTGGCCCCAAGATGGCTGCCTACACTTCTTGGATGAAGTGCTGACAGCCAATCAAATCTCACGATGAGATGTGTGGCTAGGCTCCACCCAAATATATATGTGATTTTACTTTTGATTTTCTCAGGAACTACTGAACGGATTTACACCGTTTAAGCAAAAGGCACGACTCTGAACCAAGGTTTACCTTTCTGCCAAATTTGGTGTAATTCCGTATAGCAGTTCGGGCTGTATTTGCGACTACAGATCCCTATGGAAAATTGCATGGGGAAAACACATTTTGGGACCCCCTTTTTTCCTCGGCCCCCTCTTGACGAATCGCCCCGAGACTTTCAGGATAGGAGCGGGCCGGAGCGGGCCATGAGTTTTGAAAATTTCGCGAAGGTTCGTCAACCGACGCCAAAGTTATTCTAAATAGAATGTTGCAGATTTCCTATGGATAATAGGTCCCAACTAGAACTACCTACTGGCGACAGCCAGTAGTGTATATATATTACCTACTGGCAGTCGCCAGTAGGTAGTTTTAGTTAGAATGTTGAGGATTTCCTATGGAAAATAGGTCCTATTTCGAATAACGTTGGCGCCGATTGACTAATCGTCTCGAAATTTTCCAAACTTTTGGCCAGCTCCGGTCCGCTCCTATCCTGAAAATTTTACGGTGATTCGTCAAGCGGGGGCCGAGAAAAAAGGGGGGGTCCCAAAACACGTTTTCCCCATGAAATTTCCCATAGGATCTGTTGACGCAGCTACTGCCCGAACTGCTGAACGGAATTACACCAAATTTGGCAAAGAGGTAGTCCTCAATTCAGACTGGTGCCTTTTGCTTAAATGGTGTAAATCCATTCAGTAGTTCCTGAGAAAATGAGAGTTGAAAAGATAGATATATCTGGGCGGAGCCTAACCACACATCTCATTGTGAGATCTGATTGGCTGTCAGCACTTCATCCAAGAAGTGTTGGCAGCCATCTTGGGACCAATATACATGATAGCACCTCATTAAAGAGCATTGCAGTTAATAGAAGGTTTGAAGACTTTAGTTACATTATAAATCATTTGTTGATGGTACCATACCCATTTTAGGAATTGTGGTGTGTTCTAAGTCAGTGTTTCCCAAACTGTGGTCCGGGGACCCCCAGGGGTCCCTGACACTTTCCCAGGGGGTCCGCGGGCAGCAGTTTAAAAAGCACTGCACTTGTATAATTAGCAGTTTTCCAGCAACAATAAAAGTGCCAAGATAACACCAGTGATTAATGTACCTGCTGGAGAGAGATGAGAGTTTTGTCCTGTGGCAGCTTTGAGTTATCTAATGTAGCACAGAGGGTTAATTTGCCTATTGCAAAGAACGTGTACTGTGCATTTTAAATAACAGTATTTTATGTGCATAGGCGAGTGGGTTACTGCTTTTGTCACAAAGATTATTTTGTTACTGTGCAGTACATAAGTGACAACCGTAATCTAGCACAGTGACCTATAAACTGTCATCAAAGAGCTGCTTGCAAACTGCATGGTACAAGTCAGTAACTTATGTTTTTTCCCTGTCTTTCATTATCCCGATGCTGCTAAAAAGGTTTATTAGGGTGGAAATACATTTTTATTGTTAAAGTCAATGCTAACCACTGTCTTATGTTCTGAACCCCGAGTTTTTTGTGCTTCTCCAGACCAAGCACTCATTAAAAATGCCTACCAGTATAAATGACATGTGAATCCTACACCTTGTAGTCAGTCCCCTTTGCCTTATGTAACATTTTCTGTACACTGATTTATACTTATGATTAATTGTCTCTATATGTGTGTGATGTAAAGTGATAAACGTGTTGTAGACTGCACCATTGATTCCTAAATTTCTTTGGGGGGAGAGCCTCCCAAAGCCCCCTTTGTAGTGGTCAGGCACACTCAATGCACTTGGAGTGCACCGTATGGGGACTGGTCTGAAAACATTTGCCAGGGCTGCTTTGGGTTTCCAGTCTGGCCCTGGCAGGAGTAGGAGCCTCGTACTGCGAAATAAAACCAACCATTTAAAAGATAGTCACAGAGATGCAACACCAACCTTCCCATTAAAATTTTGTTTTTTGCTAATTCTTTCAATATAAAATACTAAGGGGCAAATTTACAAAAGAAGTGGTGGAGCGTGTCGTTAGCCTCTGTGGCTTAACGACACGCGCCGCCACTTCAGAAACGCAGGGGTGCACCATATTTACAAGAATATGGTGCAGCCCTACATTTTGCCCTGTGCTGGTGCTACACTTAGCAGTGTAGCGCCAACGCAGGCACCCTTGCAACACAGTGCAAGGGTGTCTGTTTATGTGCAGGAAGGGGGGGGACCTTCCTTTACATAAACAATCTTCCCCTGCACACAATCTTGAAATGGGGTTTTGTCACTTGTGTGTGTGCTGCTTAATGCAGCACACATGGAAGTTACAAAATGGCAGTTTTTTTAACGATTGTTTATGTGCAGGAAGGGTCACCTTCCTGAACATAAATAATGCAAGGCGTTTTGGTTTTCCATGTGTGCTGCACAAGGCAGCACACATGAAAAAAGCAAAAACGAGGAGAAATAAAGCATTCCTCCTCGTTTCGCCAAGTTAGGACCTGGTTTTCCCTGGTGTTAATTTTGGCACTGCCTCCTATTTACGCTGCCCCTGTGAATAGGGGGCAGCATCAAAATCAATGGGTTTTGCGGTGGAATGCCCACTGCAAAGCCCACTACCCACCCCTTTCATGCTAAGCATTGCGCGAAAGGTAGCCTTATTTACAAGGCAGCATTAAGCCATATTAAGTGGCTTACTGCTGCCTCATAAATAAGGCGAAGCCCCTATCAACATGCGAACGTTACAAAAAGTGATGTTTGCATGGTGGTAGGGGCTTGTAAATATGCGCCTAAAATCCTTAGTATTTCGAGTATTTGTTTTGTGTGCACACGTGTTTATTTTTTTCGAATTACTGTTTTAACGTTTGAAATTTAAATCATACAAATTGCTTGGGGGTCCCCGAGTTCCAGTGGTGACTCAGTGGGGTCCTTAGGAGTCAAAAGTTTGGGAACCACTGTTCTAAGTGATTTTACCATGTGACAAAGCCTTCTGCTTTGATATCATGAATCATGTTTGAGAGAAAACTATTTTCTCATGCTTTTCCCACAGAGGTTTGGAAGGTGATCTATAAGCTAAACAGAGCATATTTTCTGTAAATTCACATTATCATTCTCAGTCATGTGAGAATGAAGTCTGACATTCTCAGTAAAACATGTACATCCAACAAGGGCAGAGACTATCAGTTGATTCCTTTGTGTTTTACTGCAGCTTCCCAGAATGTTCTAAATAACAACTAGAGCGCTAACAGTCCTACTTATGACAAACGTATTGCACACCTGAAGCCATCTTGATTGGAATAAAGTGGTAGCTCTTAAAACATTTAATTTACAAAGGAACAAAATGAGGGGGTTCATTTTGCCATAGAAAGTATGATTATTGCTGCAGAAAGAAAAATTAGGGCACATTTTGAGTGACTTCTCAAATCCTCTTCTATTTCATTAAAGACTTCTGACATGCAGACTGAAACATGCACTTTGAATACCAGCAGCCGACTTCCCTGGTGAGCAGTAGCTTTACTACAGTGATCTAATGAGCAACTAGAGTGCTGACATTCTGAATTTATGGCAAATGTGTGACACATCTGAATGTCTTCTTGATGGAACCAAAGTAAAAAACTGAAAGTATTTCCTACTGAGGAGACTGCAGTAAATGAGGAAATTAGGAAACTTCATAACAAATAAATCTCCCAAGATGGCCACCAGAAACAAAAGAGCCCAAATGTAGCCCAAATATCACCCAGATGTAGCCCAAGTATAGCCCAATGACAGAATGTCCCAGAGTGTTCTAACGAACAACTAGAGCGCTAAGTCTTAGTTATGACAAAAGTATGGCACACCTGAAGCCACCTTGATTGGAATAAAGTGGTAACACTTAAAACATTTAATTTACAAAGGAACAAAATGAGGTGGTTAATTTTGCCATAGAAATTAGGATTAGTGCTGCAGGAAGAAAAATTAGGGCACATTTTGACTTCTCAAATCCTCCTCTATTTCATAAAAAAATTCTGGCCTGCAGACTGAAACATGCACTTTGAATACCAGCAGCAGACTTCCCTGGTGAGCAGTAACTTTACTACAGTGATCTAATGAGCAACTAGAATGCTAACATTCAGAATGTATGGCAAATGTGTGACACATCTGAATGCCTTCTTGATGGAACCAATGTAAAAACCTGAAAGTATTTCCTACTGAGAAGACTGCAGCAAATGAGGAAATTAGGAAACTTCATAACAAATAAATCTCTCAAGATGGCCACCAGAGACAAAAGAGCCCAAATGCAGCACAAATATCACCCAGATATAGCCCACATGTAGCCCAATGACAGAAGGGTGCAAAACACTTATTTTTTGTGCATTTGCAGTTTTATATAGTGCAGACTTGTTAGGTATTGGAGTGCTTTACATGAGCATTGGTTACATCACACAAGATCAAATTCATTTTGGTCGTAGACATGGGGAGATTAAGTGATTTGACCAGAATCACAGAATGTTGAGCAGAAGCAGAAACTCCAACCTGGTTCCCCAGTTGCAAAGTCTGCAGCTCTGGAAGTAACACCACAACCTCTCCCCCAAGTGCAACATTTAATCAAGTGGTCAACTGGATAAAAAAAAAATTAGATTACAAATAATATGAAAGTTCTTTGTCGCTATTTGAAAACTCAGAAAATATGTCCTCATTTTAGTTTTTTAGAGCACTAACCATAATTTTGATGCAAATAAGACCCTCTCATATATGTAATTTCTAAAGGAAATGCTCTAGGTATTAGAGTTTTGATTACATCAAGATGACGTCAGGCGTTCCACACTTTTGTAATAAATATAGAATGTCAGCAATCTAGTTGTTCATTGGGATACTGTTGAGAGGCAGAGGCCAGGGGCACGGACTCTGAAAATTGAAGGCAGGTAGGACAGTGCAGAGGCAACAATTTGACCACACTGGGCAGGCAGGAAGGGCAGTGGCAGCACAACAGACTATGGAGGGCAGTGGAAAGGTGGGCAGGGGCAACAAACCAACAATACAGGACTGGCAAGAGAGGCTGTGGCAATATAATAGACCATTGTGGGCAGAAGGAAGAGGCAGTGGTCATACAACCATACATGCAAACAGACCCGTTTGCGCCAGGAAACGTCCAATGTTTTTGGGCTCAAATGGGCTTTACTTGATCTGTTTCCTGTCTACAACCTTCTCTTTTTCAATGTAACTCAAAGGGGAAAATCAATACCCCATTTTTTTTTCAAAATCTCACTCTTACCAAGTTCAAAATGTTCGCAAGTATGGTACACTGGATCATGGTAGGCAGGAGGAATTGGGGTAGGGACATGGACTCGGATAACAGAGGACAGGAGGGACATGGAGAGGTGCACCATACTGACCCTACAGGGCAGGCATCCGGGTTTGCAGCAGCACAAAACACCACACAGGGCATGCGGGACGGGAGTGCAGCACAACAATCCATAGAAAGCAATAGGGAGGGGACAGGACCATGCACATGGACAACAGAGAACAGAGGGGAAAGAGGCAATGGTAGCTAGCTGACCATAATGGACAGACAGAAGCGAAAGCTGCAGCATAACAAACCATAAAGGGCAGGAGGGACGGATCAGGGGCATTACAATGGAACAGACAAGCCAGGAGGGAGGGAATAGGGGTCTGCACAAGGAAACAGAGGGCTGGGTGCAAGGGGGCAGGGCAGGAGCAGCAAGATGACCACGGATGTCAGGCAGGATGGGCACTAGAAGCAAGACACAACATGAAGAGCAACAGTGAGACTATGATGGCATAATCACACAGACCATGGAGGGAAGGTGGGAGGGGGTCAGGGGCAGCTAGCTGACCACACAGGAAAGGTAGGAGGGGCCGTGGCAGCACAGAAGACCATGCATGGCAAGCGGAAGGGTTAGTGGCAGCACAATGGCTATGATGGGCAAGAAGGAGGGTGCAGGGGCAGGCACAAAGGACCATGGAGGATAGAAGGGAGGGTCAGGACCTGGGCACAGACAAGAGTTCAGGGGAAGAGGCCTCACAACAGACCGCGCGGGGTAGGCAGGAGGAGCAGTTGCAGCACAACAGACCAGGGCGGGCAGAAGGGTGTGGCAGTAAAATGGACCATGGAGGACAGGAGGAAGGGGATAGGGGCATGGCATGTGGACAGGCAGGGTGGAGGTGGCAGGGACAGGTTACAGTCAACTGACAATGCTAGGCAGGTGGGAGGGGAGTGGCAGCTCAACAGAACACTCAGAGTAGATAGGAGTGGCAGGTCCATGGAACATGGTGGGCAAAAAGGATGGAGCGGGGGCATGCACTAAGACATCGGAGGGTAGGGGGAAGGAGAATAGGGGCAGCAAGCTAAGCACAGAGGCAAAGCAAGAGGTCAATGATTGCCCATAGAATTGGGCAATGGAGGGCAGGAGGAGTGCACTGGTACATCATGCTAAATGGAGGGCAGTGGCAGCACATCAGACCATGCATGGCAGGAGGGAGGAGGCTAGTCCATGGATTCAGACAACAGAGGATAGGGAGGAGGTGGATGGGGCAGCAAGCTAACTGTTCAGAGAAGGTGGGTATTAGGAACTTTATTGTTTTTAAAATGTGTGTCTGTGCGAACTACTTAAAATATGAACAAGTATGCAGCATAATCTCACTTTTATTCAGGAAGAAGAGGACGTTTGTGACTGTGACTCCGGGCTCACTTGGCAGAAACACCGCCTGACACTCCACCCCCCCCCCCCCCCCCCCATCGCAAAATGGAATGCCAGTGAAAAAGGGTAGGTGGACGCAGTGTTATATAGAACATAGTCCTGAGAGCACGATTGAAAATGAAAACTAGATATAGTATATGGTATAAACTATGCACCAAAAAGTGTTATATAAGATGAACCGGGGCGTGAAATATAATATGTAATACATTGTGCGCAATGACAGATTCATTGGAGAGTGCGAGATAGCACAGGCACTAGCACGTGCTATGCGATATGCGCCTTGGAGTGTAATATGCACAGGGCAGTGTTGTGTAACCTAACTAGTCTCTAAAGTTGTAATATAAAATATGTGCTGGGGAGTGTAACGTTGCATAATCACATTGACAAAGATATGGATCCCAGATTGTAATATGTATGGCATAGCGCTGTGCGTTATAACATAGGCATCGAGGAAGGCACGTTAGATGGGGCAATATAACCCGTGCGAAGGCAAGTGTGGCATGACATATTTACGGGGTGGTGTTACAGTGCACATGGGCTAGAGAGTGTCATAGCATACGCACTAGCTGGTGGAATACAACACAGAGGTGTGTGGCACTCGGCGGGCACTGGTGGTTGTAACACAGCATTGGGCTCAGCCAGGAGCATGCTGTGACTCAAGTGAGGTTTGTCTCCTTTCCAGAGAGTAAAATATAAAGTATTACACATCCGGCGGTGGATGTTTGTTTTATTAACCGTGAGGGGGGTTTCTTGCATAGTTTGGTTGAATTTTTGTCGAATCACCTTTGAATGGCTTGGTGTGCGTGTGCATTAAATGTGCAATAGCTACCCATGTTTGTATAAATAAACGTTGGTGTCTACTTGGAGAGTACCCACCGGCGGGGGCGCGGGGATTAGGCACGGTAGGGCGTCAGACACGTCAGAGCTTCACTAGCGGTGTAAATACATTCCACGTGGATTCATTGTATGCATAGTCGCCTTTTAATGAATATCACGCAAATCGACATGGTGATAGGTACATACGGTTTGTCCAGCATGTCCTAGGCGTTCCTATAAATCTATATTTTTTTAAAATAATAAAAAAACAAAGGCCGGCCCCGGGGGCTGGGGTCCCTGGGGCCATAAGTGGCTTGAGGAGGGGGGCATCGCAGCCCCCCTCCTAAAGAATAAAAAAAAAAAAAAAAAGGGGCCATGACCCGGGGGTTGGGGTCCCCGGGGCCAATTAAGGCCTTAGGAGGAGGGCAACGCGGCCCCCTTCCAAATTATTTTTTTCAACAAAAAAAATTAGGGTGCACGCCCTGGGGGATGGGGTCCCCAGGGCCAATAAATTAGAAAAATAAGGGGGGGGCCACACAGCCCTCCTTCTTAAAAATATAAAATAAATAAAAGACCGTCATCGCGCCGGAGGCCACGCCCCCTCCTTGCAGCACTCTGCAAACGCGCCCCCTTGCCAGTTGTAAGTTGGGGAATTAATTCCAAATCAATACTGAGGGTCCCTGAGGGCCAACTAGCCCAACAGGTATCTCCAGTATGCGCCAGGGAGCTGTGTTGCAGACAGGTGTTCTGAGGCCACGCCCCTTTTTACACCTCTATGCAACGCAGCTCTGCGGCGCTTACTGGAGGTACCAGGTGGGCTAGTTTGACCCTAGGGACCCTTAGGACTCAAGGGGACTTAATCTCTCAACTTAGAACGGCCACAGGGCGCGTTTACACAGTGGTGAAGGGAGGGGACGGGGCCTGAGGTGACGTGTGCAAACACGCCCTGTGGCACGTTTTAAGTTGGGGAAATAATTCCCTTTCAATCCTGAGGGACCCTGGGGGCCAACTAGCCCACCAGGTGCTTCCTGTAAGCGCCACTGCTCTGCGTTGCAGAGAGGTGGTGCAGGCCGTGCCCCTTTTTACACCTCTCTGCAATGCCGCTGACTGGACGTACGTAGTGGGCTATTTTGCCCCTAGGGACCCTCAGGATTCAAGGGGACTTAATCTCCCAACTTAAATAACGGCCACAGGGAGTGTTTACACAGTGGGAAGGGAGGGGACGGGACCTGAGGTGACGTGTGCAAACGCGCCCTGTGGTGCGTTTTAAGAGGTAGTTTTAATCCCCTGCCCTATTATATACTAGGGGCTAATAGAGGAGGGCATGCTAATCACAGGGGGACCCCAACGCATAGTGTTCCCTAGTGTATGTAGGTGTTTTCACTGTATTCTGAATGTCTTTTAACATAGCACTAGCTCTAGGACTGGTTAGTCAGACTCAGTTACCACCAGTATCCGTCTGAAAAAGTTGAGGGTACAGGATGATTTTGCAACAAGGCTTCTTTCTGCTCTTCTGTTTGTTCTTTCTGCACGTTATCCTTCTTCCGGCACTTTTCTTCGTCTTCGAGGACTTCTGGTGCTTCTTTCTGCATTTCTTTTTTTTCTTTGTGAGTTTTTTCTTCTTTCTTCACATGCCCTATCTCTGTAAGCATAGTTAGAAATTAGCATTTAGAAAACGTTTGAAATTCACAGAAAAAACCATAGGTTTCAGGGGCGTTCTAGTTAGCTGGACATTTCACTCGTACAAAACCATTGAAATTCCCCCGTTATAGTTAGTTCAGCTAACTAAAACTCGCGCGCCCGCAATGCACTGCTGATGACGTCACATATTACATCACTCATGACATGGTCAGTGACATCACTCATGACATCTCAAATGACATCACTGATGACATCATCCTTGTGATAGAGTGGCAGACCTCCTCTCACCCTAATATAACCTTTGATACACATATTAAAAAATAGAAACTAAAATTTTCAAAACAATGGACATACCAATACCAGTTACAACAAACTATTCAGTAATTCTAAGATCCACATACACTCATTCACCAACATTCCTATATAGTCACTCATACATGTATTCACTCATCATATGTACTCATACACCTATACATCCTGTTACACAATGCCACTCATCCATAGTTACTCACACACATAGTCACTCATGCTAATAAAGAATCAAACATCCATTTACTTGCATATACAGTTATACACACACACCACCACACTTACTTCTACAGAAACGTACACATACTTAGTCTTTTAAACAATCACTTATAGAAACACATACTTATTCATATAGGAACTCTTCCAATCTCTCACTCTCGCATATACTCACTTATATACACCAATAGTCACATATACTAGTTTAAAACATATGTAGTTACTCATAAAGACACTATTGAGACAGTCATTCACTCACTAACACACCCATGCACACACTCATCCACCCATACAGTCCTGCACACATGCTGTCTTCAACACATACAAACAGTGAGTCACTCATTCATGCACCTATGCACTACGTAATACCCCCACCGAACCATAGACACTCATACTGATACTCAAAAAACCAACTAATAACCTATATAGACACTCGTGTAGCTACTCACCAACCCATGCAGCCACTTATACACTAAGTGAGAGACTGATACAGATATTTACATATTTAAACATTACTCACTAAGCCATGTATTCCCTAAGATACACTTAATCAGTTTTACAATCAATTTTTCAAAAACAAATCATCCATTTAGACATTTATATACCCATTTATTCTTCCATCAACCTTGAGATATACATATGTAATTTTCAGAAAAACACACATTCACTGGATGATGTCATCAGTGATGTCATGAGTGATGTCATGAGTGATGTCATGAGTGATGTCATGAGTGATGTCATGAGTGATGTCATGAGTGATGTCATGAGTGATGTCATGAGTGATGTCATGAGTGATGTCATGAGTGATGTCATGAGTGATGTCACTGACCATGTCATGAGTGATGTTATATGTGACGTCATCAGCAGTGCATTGCGGGCGCGCGAGATATAGTTAGTTCAGCTAACTATAACGGGGGAATTTCAATGGTTTTGTACGAGTGAAAAGTCCAGCTAACTAGAACGCCCCTGAAACATGGTTTTTTCAGTGAATGTTTAAGGTTTATTAAATGCTAATTCCTAACTATAACTTGCCTGAAACCTATGTTTTTTTCTATGAATATATATATACACACAAACACACACAAGTTCCCATTTCTCATGTGAATCGGATACCCGCACCAGGTATGACACCACACCGATTGTCTTAATTGTGCTTCGATTTATTCTGCTGTAACGCGTTTCGGCATTACTGCCTTGATTGCACATCAAGCTTTTGTTTCACAAACATTGGAAACTTCCGGTCACATGGGTAGCATCAACCATTACAACTGAAGAAAGACTTTGCTTCACAACAGTGTCCACATAAGCATATCTGATAATGCGGTAGTTCGATATTAGACCCCAACATGCTTCTGATAAAGAATCATTCATTTTGTTATTTGCCACAAATTTACATTCATTAATCACAGTCATTAATTCTTATGCAAATAATAAATCTCGAAGTCATACATATTATTTTGATTCAATTCGGATGAAGATTAAATTCATTGTCAGAATAAAGTGGAAGCGCATTGTGAATATAGCTACCTTTAGATATCATACTGGCTCAATATTCAGTGTTAAATAAAATACAATTGATCATCATTTTCAAGTCAGTGCCTATTTACATAATCAATTTAATTTTCACTGAATCTTGGTCTTAGTATTGTTTCACCATTTTACAATATTGCTACTGATTCTTGAATTCATCTGTTATCACCGAACTTACACCAACACAGTGCCATCCCTGTGACACTCAACTGAACTTGTATATTCTAAGCAAGTACATCACACAATTGGTCAGGTGCAATATTAGCTTCAATCACAATTTGATTTCTTGCTGATTGCAAACTCAACAACATCCTGTCTTGCTTTGTGACCTCTTGTTCCATCGGCAACTTAAAACCATCTAAAACACTAGGGAGCTATTCTTAGAACGGTCTAGATTCCTACGTGCACAGAAAAGTCTACATCCGAGTTCAGCCCAAATATATATATATGTATATATATATATATGGTATCAAAAAGCAAATATTGCCTTTGTAGTCCCTGGCACTTTGTGTGTGCTCCTTATGAAAAGGGAGAATGCAGTCCCTCACAGTGAAGTCAGCAAGTGGCTCAAGTGGGCTAAGTCACTGGCCCATTCTATACGCTGTAGTGGGAGCTAGAACAAGCACTGAGAAAGCCAATAGGTCTCGCCTTTGTGACCCATTGGTTTTGCCAGAGGTTTTTAGGTATTCTGTACAGAACCCTCAATGCTACTCAGTATGGTTAAAGTAAAATAAATTAAAGAAAATGTTTATGCCTGCTTCAAGTAAAAGCAGCCATACACGGAACAATAAGTATGAGAGCCATACAGGTAACACACCAGCAACAATGCTAGTTGTTTTTCTACCCACGCTGTTATAACAGATTGAAAAACAAAAACATGTGTAGAGAACTGCTATGGGAATTGAATCGGCAGAAGACACTTGCGGTTCATGGACGGTCCAAGCTGCATAGTGATGGAGCAAGGTTTCGTATAAAAAGAAACTTGCTCGTATGCAATCCTCTCAAATAACCTATAACATTGAAACCAACTTGTCCGTGACTACTAATTTTGCACCACATTTTACATTTCGTATCTAGGGGAAGCTTTTCTATGTGCTTCACTAATGAATAACCAGAGAGTCCTAAAATGGCCGCCAAAAACGTGGGAACTCTGCGCATATCTCTACTACATCTTCGCAGTATGACGTCTTCTGTCGCTTAGGGGGGAAAACTTTGCAACTGCACAATAGCTTTTAATATGGCTGCTCAAAACCTACGCACTAAAGCACATGCTGAGCTGAAACTAACCTATGCAAGTTTAACTAACCTATTGATGCAAAACATGTATTAAGTAACTGGGGTTAGAGTAGAAATAAGTGGTATACAGTGAATTAATTTAAGTTTGTATTCAAACGTGTTCTTCTTTGACTTTATTAATAGTTCATATTTGGGCCTTGGAGGGTGACCGCGTCTGTTTCCTTGTGGCTTCTACGCATGCGCAACGTCCGCTTGTCCTAAAACAAATGAGGTTATTGACTGGCTGCCTAAGCCCAGCAAGGACATGGGAAGAACAACTCTTGACCCTACGAGAGGAAGAAGACGCAACATTGTATTGCAGACTTATCGATCCACATATGAAATGCTTGTGGGTATTAAAATTAAGGGGCGGGGAGCTAGACAATAGACTAAAGAAAAATATTACACTTAGTATGGTGTGATGTCCTCACCCCACTGTTTGGCCCAATCAAATTGCGGGTGAAAATGGAATAGAAACATTTGGGGGTGGATCATACATTTGAATTGGTATAACAGAGGTAAGTTCTAGATAGTTAGACACACTTGACCCACGAGATGCCGATGCTATGCTGAGATGCTGCCCGATTTTGCTGCAACCTGACTGAAGAATCCAACACTAGGGAAAATTCGCAGAACAACCGAGGAGGCACATCTAGGAAGGGGTCCGGACGAGCCCGAGCCGAAGAGAATAGCACCAGAGAGGGGTGTAACGCTGGCGTTACACTAGGAGGTCACCTTCCCTGTCCTAAACCGCTCTTGAATCCTTGACACTCTGATGTCGGGGTCCTCACACCATTCTAGGTAAATATAATTGTAGGGTTAATGCTCTGTACCTGCTCTCTATTCTTTCTCTCCTCAGGTACTGGCATTGCAAGATTTAGTTAATGTAAACTGATTATAAGCTAACTGTACTGTTTTTACTGATGAAGAGTTCTGGTACTTCTATGTGTATTTTGATTTGACTCACAAAGTTATTAATTCAGATACATTTTTAAATCTCCTTTGGAGTCTGTGTTTCTTTGAATAAAAGATAAATGTATCATATTATTTCCTCCCTATTCTAATCTACTACTAGATATTTCGAATGTGCATTTACTCAGGAGACAGGAATAGTAAGAATACTGGTGTAAAGGTTTCCTAGAGTAAAATAAAAAATTTGATCAGCGGATATTTGCTAGCTCATTGAGTGTATGAATGTATATGGGCCCAAATGAGTGTTGTGTGTATATATGTAAAGAGCTGGTAAACTCCGCTGCATCAATAGATCGGAGAGGGCGAATGGATTTTATATTAGGTTTTTAAATTGTTAAAATATACAGTTCCTTTGGCAAGTTGTCTATCATACCTTGCACTGTTGCCCCTATAACAATGTAACTATGATATGAAGGGCATTCAAAATAAACTGGGAAGACCAGCAGTTGTTAGGTGTTCTATCCCTTGGGCCTCATGATGAACAAATAGGTACATATATAACAAATAAGTACAATACAGAGTATTGTTATACGTTCATCATGTTAAGAGTTCACACCCTGAAGTCACTGCACGACGTAGGGGGATTAAGTGGAGCTTTACCTCAGAAAGCTGTGAATTTGTGGAGACTGGGAGCAACATTTATAATGTTTGGAGATCCTCGTAGCATCTGCCTGAGCCAGGCCATATGGTCTCAAAATGTGCTGGAGAAATTCCAGGTCTCTCATATGCTCTTCTCGGAGTCATTAATTGAAGATGAGGTCACGTCTCTTTTTAAGTCTACTAAATTGTACAAAACTGTCTTTTCACTTGGTGTAATGTGTGTGTATTTACTTTTCTAGCCAAAAATGTTATGTTAAAAAACAAAAAAGTACCTTTCATTCTATAGTTAATAGAGCATCTATATGTTCGCTTGAATAATGAGCAGCTGACAGTCATGTGTAAACTGAAAGAGAACGGATTCGTCTCACTGAACATGAAGATCCGTTCCTTATGACTGCTGACTTGTGCTTATAAATTAGCCAAATTTCCGCTCTCTAGCCACACCAACAATTTTTGACATTGTTCGAATAGACCATTCCCTTCATTTTTCTCAAATTAATCTCTTCATGAAAATGCAAACTGTTCTGCAAGGAAACCAAAAAGATGCATGCTCTTTAGTGAGACTAAAATAAATCTCTGAATTAGCCTTTGAACGAAAGGCTAATGTGAGAAATGCCTTTAACCACAAAAAGTCAAAGATTGCTTATGTCCGTTATTGGGATCTAAACATCCCCTTCATGTTATAGGGGTATGTAACCCTGCCCCAGGTCATTCAACTGCATTAGATACCGGTATCCTGAATTTTTACTATCCTGGCTAAAATCCTAATCTAGTATGTGTACCGAGAGCTAGGCCTGTCTTAAATTAATGCTAAAGTCCAGAACCTATTGCGTGACCTGAACGGGCACACAAAGCATGTACTCTTATCCTTTATAAAAATAGGACTACTGTCAATTTCCTGGGCTGTTAAACTTAAGTGGCAGTGACAGAATACTGCTTTTTGAGTGCCAACTGTCCGCCCTCGGTCTGCACTCCACTTCCATGTAACACAGACTCTTGCGCTGAGATTCCGTGTGAATGTAGCATGAGTATATGCACAGTGGATGTCCGTCACACATATGGTAGCTAGATTCTGACTGAAATGAAAGCATGATTATTGGAACCAGTAAGATCAATTTTCCATCACTCCGGGTTTAGCATGGCACAAAATGAAGGGTGGGTACATATTCTCCAGAGAGTGGATATGTATTGCCTGTATCCCTGTGGCCAGGGGGGGGGGGGGGGGGGGGTGGACCAAGACACTAAGGTGAGTATAGCGGGAGACGGGCTATCCCTAGAAATTCTAAGAGGATCTTTTTAGCAAGAGATAGTGGATTTGATGTTCCTGAGCACTGCCATTTGGTGGATGATCGGGGAGATGGGTTGAGTCAGTAGATTCTGTTATAAAGGATGAGGAAGTTTCTAGGCAAGGCCTGCTGTAAGGCCTGGTTGCTACTTCAGAAAGGGTGATGAAAGCGAGGTGCAGACTTCATAACTTCTTTGTGCCCATTTTGTGGCTACTTCTACTTGGAGCCAGCACCACGACTACCTGCTGTGAGAGCCATCACCTTCCACAAAAGATGCGTGCACATTACAGCCAGAAAATGACACTTCAAACAAAACCCAAACTGGTTCCAGGATCTCGGGCAGCGGATCCACACTCCCAATCTTGAAAAGAAGTATAAACATGGTACGCAAACCGCCCCACACTGTTCCAGTTCCAAGATAATCCTTACCTAGGAAAGGAGTGCTCCCCAATGTATTTAATAAGCTGCTGTGATACCAGGGCTAGTGCCTGCATTAAAGCAAGTCTCCTAGAGACCAAGAATGTTCTTCTAAATTCTCAGGAACTTAACTAAAGAAGCTGTTGGTCCGTCTAGCTTCCACAGGCCTGCCTGGGGGTATGGGCCTCTGATAGAGTGCATCTTCTGGCTCCTTCTCCCCTGTGCTTATCCTCACACTCTGGTATGCTACACTCCACTGTCTTAGAACCACATCTTCTAATCTCAAAGGCAAGGGCAATAAACATTCTGCTTTTTTACTGTGCCATACAGAAGCACTGCCACATATAAGTACTCTTGCAATCTAGCAGCAAACTTTGCTAGCCTGGCTGAACGTTTCACGGCACCTCCTGGTGCAACACTCAAAGTCTCTGCTTATGATTGGTTCTTAACTTACATTTCAGGCCTCACCCCAAATGCTCTGCACCCCATACTCCAGCCAAAGTTTCCCTTTCAATAACTGAATAAGTGTTCTAAGCTTCATTTAATTTCATGCAAGCGAACACTAATGGCCTCTTTTTACCACCCTTGACCAACAAAAAACACCCTCAAACTGAAAGCATGATCACTGGCATTCACTGTTAATATGCTACTAAGTCTCAAATTAAATGGTTTAAAAATCTTCCCACATGCAATGTCTTTTTTGATCTTTCCGAAATATCTTGTTGCTCATAACACCAGTTTCTAAAGTGCTGTAACACACATCTTCAATCTCTTTAATCATGAATTTGCACTTTTTTACGTCCGCAGTTAGATCCGGACTTACCAGTGTTGGGTGGACCTTATGTTCCTTAAACTGTCAGATCACAACAAGAACATACAGTATCATATCCTACACAGGGCCTACCTAACACCAGCACGCCTCCAACGCTTTTACCCCGACACGATCTTCCTCTGCCCTCGTTGCCCAGCGGGGGACGCTGACTTTTATCACATGTTCTGGACGTGTCCGGGCATTCAGACCTATTGGTCATCTATCCACTCAACACTCAGGGAGCTTACCGGGTTGACCCACCTGACCACCTGGGAGGGCTGTGCATTGGGCATACTGGGACGGAGGAAACGACACAAAATACCAATGCGCTTTGTATCCCTAGCCCACTTGCTGGCCAAGCGCTGTATAGCCATGCACTGGCGTGATCCATCAGGCCCCCCGCTGGCGGCATGGGCAGGAGCGGTTCTTAAATGGGCAGCTGCTGAGGAAGAGGTAATCCGTGCGGAAGAAGCCAAAGGTATCCGCAAAATCCCTATTTCCCTAGAATGGGCGCTCCTATTGTACCAATTCAGACAATCCCAGACCCCGGAAGCCACAGCCACTGCCATCCAGACCCCCAACACGGTACAGCCTTCTGCTATACAGGCTCCCGAGACAGTGGATCTTCCACCACTACTCCCTGTGCCATCACCGGACCAGTCGGGTCCGTCTTCGTCACTCTATCACACTCAACGGCCCCCCACATAACTCCACACACCCGCCTCCCCCTGAGCGAGCAGCAACTGCACTGTCGAGTAGGCAATAATGGACCCATCGCGTACGCCCACTCAAACACTGCACACCCCATGGCACATCCTAGTTCAGTTCTCCCCCAGTTCCCCTCTCTGGCAATGCTCTGCTACAACACAGACCACATCCTCACTGAACAAGATATTGATGTACTCCCTATGTTGATGAAGGTCTACTCTAATACCTATGTACCACAACTCTCTCTGCGACACACGTTGTATGTACGTTTAAACCTCAAAATGCCAATAAAAAGAATGTTCAAAAAAAAAAAAAAACTGTCAGATCACAAATATCACATACTTATGTCACCTTCATCTTTCCACTTAGTAAAGGAGTCTCTAGTTTGTAGCAATGATTTAAAACAGCTGGCCTCAAATGTATCCTTTGGAAGTATGTTACATATATAGAGGATGGGTCAATCATTAATTCCAGATCATTTCCATTTACCTTAAACTCTGTCTTAGGTCTGCACCTCCTACCTGCGCTCTATTCATTAGTAACCCATGACGTAGTACTAGGCTACGCTCGCGGAGCGTGCATAGTTTGCACGACTACGCGAATTGCACGTAGCACAGTGCAAAAAGGCGTAGCATAGCGGGCATTTTTTGCTTGTGGCCCTCAACGTCAAGTTGGCGACCACGAGCAAGCAAAGTCAACATCCCGGCGAGACTTTTTCCCCGTTCGCGATCAGCAACATCAAGTAGTTGCCGATCGCGAGCGTGGAAAATAAACCTCCCGGCGAGATTCTCAACGCGGGGAGGTCAGGTTTCTCATTGCGAGTGGTCGCGTATGCTCGCGACCGCTGGCGATGAGAAACTACCAGTCCGCGTTGAGAAAGCTGCCGCTCGAGTACAAATCTACTCGAGCGGCAGAAAACGGCTGCTTGCACTGTGCAAGATGCCGTTTCCAATGACTGCACAGTGCAGACAAGAATCCGGCACTGTGCAATCAAAGCGAACAGCATTTCCCTACCGCACTACGCATAGCGTGCAAAGTGCACTTCGCGTAGCGCTACTACGCAAACTACGCCCAGGGTTATTCATTAGCCACACAGTATTCTATCCCCTTTGTCGCCTCCAGAAGTTTCTTCAATGCATGCTCCCCTCCCCCGCTTGCTTTGTGATAGAATCCAAGTGCCCCCTATTCTAATACTGAAGACAATCTTTGTTGACTTCAAAACGCCCTTTAAAATCTGCACTGTGGAAGCTTCTGTTAGAACTACACCAACTTTTGAAATTATTTTCCCTTGGGTGCCTCCTGGTTTAGTAGCTCCTTTATTCTTCTCATGCTACAATTAATTAGCTTTCGTAAACCCTCTTTTTCCCACTAAACTAACCTCTCAGTACGGATGGATTTCCTGCACTACACAACAATTTTACATATGCTAAGTTTCTAGCAATTTAGGATTTTGTGTAGACCACAGCTGCTCTTGCGTCTTTTTTGTTGCTGCACAAAACAGTAATTTGATCCCAATCAAATGATCAATCATGTTGCCAAAGTCATGCGTCAAAGATAAATCTGGCAACAAACGCATCTACGGTTTAATAACACTTTTGTGACAGTATGTATTTTTTGTTTTTGCAACCCGATATTCAAAGACTCGCCAGACTTCTTTTAGCTTTAACGTGCACATCTGCAATTTTTTCATCTAGGCTATCAAAAGCCAATAGCAAGATTTTAAATGAATGTCCACCCACCAAGGAATTATCCAACAATGTTTTTCTCCACTAGGTATAGCCCTTTCATAGCCACTAAATAATTCTCAAACTGTATAGCCTCGCCTCCCACTCTATTGGCGAGGGGCCTGTTTATGCCAAAATATGACAACAGCATAACTCCTTGCACTGCAGGCTCATCTCAATTCTTTAAATGAAGAGATTGTACGTGTGGAATGTATATGCACATGTTTCTTGCAAACTCCACACTGAGGAAGTTTATGGGCTACATACACTCACACACAAGAAGCTGAATACACTGGAGGCTCTGCTGCTGCATACTAGCACGAACTATGATGCATTCCTTTAACGTTTTGAAAATCCTAACACTGATTCATGCAACGAAGTAGATCAAAGGCATACAGATCTTAAATGCATCCGTTTTGTTGAGATGTCCAATGTAACAGAGTCCCTGGCTGTGCAAGCTTAGCAGAATTACAAATGATCACTGAAGCATGGGTAGGCTTCATTCAAAAAGAACGGCACGCTCTGTAGCCTTTGCCAGGCCTTAGATTTATTTATGATGAATGACGTGCTATGTCCGGGATAATGACGCTGGCTCCACTCAGTACTGAAGTGGGAAATGTGGTGGGCACAAGCTAGAGGACTGACAGAGAAGTGGGGAAATGCAAACAAGGTACATTTGAAAACAGTCAGGCAACATACCAATTTAGTAAATCTTCTAGACTGAATTTGTCCAACCTCTGTATTCTTTATGAGAATTTGCCACCCTAAAGTGCGTAACACACTGTACATGAAATAATATCCCTAACGGCATGCAGGCAAGGTAACTACAATCAATTGAACACGGTAATCTGCCGACAATCGAGGGCCCTACAGGGACACATTAGGTGGTATATGTAAATATATATATATATATATATATATATATATATATATATATATATATATATATATATATAAACTCAAGTCTGTCGTGTAGTATCTAGATATACACACACACACACAGATATACAGATGCCACACAATGTCAGACTGAGGTTTTTAACGGTTTTAAAAATAAGAGCTTAGTTTAAGGGAAACAGGTTTCTTCCAAGTCTTGTAATACCCGAACCAGAGAGGGGATTTCCCCAGGGGCTTACTTAAAAAATAATGTTTAGATCATTGCTCTTCAATCTTGCTAATGCTTTTCCCCTTTGTTAAAAAAAATTAAATAATAATACATCGGGCCTCCCAAAATGAAAAACCTTTTTTGTACAGCTGTACTGCAAAACTGAAAGCTCTATACGTTTATGCTTATCCCTTTTAAAAACGTACTCAAATAAACAACTGTCAACATGTTATGCGCAGACGGGTCTCCTTAAAGAGACAGAGATCCTTTATCAGAAACGGGAGGTAGGAAATTTGAAGGTTGTCTGGTGCCCTCTTGCCCCACTTGATACCCATTCCCCGCCAGCACGAGTGAGAGAAGATGTTATGATGGCCCAATATTTTCAGCATGACAATCCTCTTGGCCAGTGCCTGGGACACCCAGGTAATCTATTCAGGGCCCTCCAAGAGAGGGGCCGCCCGAAGTGAAAATCTCAGACTTAGATTGCCTTTCTCCAAGAATAAGGAGAATTACACCATCCCAGTTTCACAGTTGATAGGAGCTTGTTCAGGGTCCTGAATGAGAACATATGATCAAATATATGTGGACCTTTTTTTGTTTTTCATCACTTTAGAAAACCTACTTACAGATGGAGAGCGCATCAGCAAACTGAAGATTCGTGCTCAGTGAAGATTCATTGGCCACAACACTTTGTGTGTAAAATCACTCAGATAGGCAACTGCCTTCATTCACATCCTGTGTAAAAGACGATGAACTATAAAGTAACCAAAACAACACTTGGTGTAGAAAAACTTTGAGGTTGTTGAGAATCTACCCTCAAAGCCGTTTATAGGAATAATTACACAGGCAGACTCAGTCTTATTCACTGTTTATCTGTCTTAAAGTCTTGCCTGTTCTCAGTTATTACTGGGGTAGGATTTTGTCAGTGTTGGTTAATTAGATTCTGGTAATAGTTATAATCCTATTAGTATGGGGTTTACAGCTCAGCCCAGTGAGTAGACACACCCGAGGCCCTTCCAAGGCAGGAAGGTCTCTGCTGCAACTGTCAGAGCAATCTGCGCTAGACAATAGGGGTTCTCTATCATTTCTCCAATGGCTATTTAGTCTCAAGCCAGATGTAACTGCCTCATCCTCCGACTGAGACATTGTGGACACTAGTCTAAATAGCCGAGGTCACAAGGTAATTCCAGCACTGTAATATTAGGTGCAGACATTGAGCAACCGGACTGGTCGAGGCCAACAAAATAATCATTAACCTCGTAATCTTCGATGCCAATACACTTGTTCTAGAGTGGATAATTTAGCCATTTCACAAGACAAACACAGATTCGAGGGGATTGCCTTAAAACAGATTAGCAACCACAATACAAACTTTAGTGCATGGCGAAGTAATTTACTCTGTTGAAATGCAACAAAGTAAGTGATAAAGAAAGCTCAAGGGCTACAGGTGTCTGGCTGAAAATATAATTTGTGTACCTATAGTAATGACCCTAAGGGCAGGGTTTTGGCGACCTGGAAGATAGGTCTGTAGATTAATGGAAGGACAAAAACAAAACTCGAGCAGTTTATGTGATAAACAGCTAGGAAGCGATGTTAAAGACACAAAAGTATAGGATAACAAAGTGCAATGCCTGCATAAAATCATGTCGACAGTATCAAGGTTCTGCTACATATTTAATTAACATGATGTTAAATTCTTAGGACAATACAGCTTTAAAAAGCTTTAAAACGTTAGGTTCTGATGTACAGCTTCTACTGCAACCGACGAGAAACAAAGAGAGAAATGATTATTATTCATTGACTTATTTGAGAGCTGTTGGGACGTAAATGTCTTCTGCATGGTAATGGACGTGCACCACTGACCCGAGTGCCCCAATGTACTATGATCTGAATTCCTAAAGCTGATTTTTTTTGTCAGAGGGAAGCACAGATCATGCGTGTGTGCACGACATAGGCCTGTTTCATGGAATGCCGTCCTGTTGGACTGAGAGGGAATGCCTTAAACACTACCCTCAGTGGTGGAAGTCTACCACCTTCAAGTGTTTAGCAGCACAAGCGCGGTGGTGGCAGCCTAGTCTAGAGATCAGTAGCAGTGAAAAGGTCCTTTTAAGCCAGAGTCACTAAAGTCAGTGCAACAGGCTCACTCATTTTAATGTTCTCCTGCTGTGTACTTAACTTGGTATACACCGGGTGGATGTGAAGTGCTGCACAGCACAGGAATGATGTCTCTGCGCTGAGTGTATGTGTGCCTGGGAAAGGGTACAGTACAATTTCATGAAGTACTGTGCAGTGTGCGCATGCTCAATGCATGTGCTGGGTGTCTGTGAATGGTACACTACATGAAGGATGTAGTGCTGTACAGTGTATGCTTGTTGAATGCAGATGCTGGGCGCATGTGTGCCTATATTTGGTATAAGAGACAAACTATACAATTCTCTGCAGTGCGGGTACGCTAAATGTATGTGCTGCGAGTATGGGCACCTATGATTGGTACAATACTTGACGGAAGCATTGCTGAGCAGTGCGTGCACTTTAAAGTATGTGCTGGGTGCATGTGTGTCTATGAGTGGTACTGTACATGGAAGGTACAGTTCTGTGCAGTGTGTGTATGCTGTATACATGTACTGGGTGTAAGTGTCCCTGTCAATGGAACAGAGCATGGAGAACATTTTGGGAGACCTAGGCATGTATGATGAAGACATGAGGAGATCTAGTAATCTCCTCAGACAAATTTGAGTATTGCTGCACTCCTGTAAGCTGGTGAGCCCCAAGGAGAGGAGAGCTGGTTCCCCATTACACATCAAAATGGTGCTCTTGGATTCAGTGAGAGGTCAAAAGGAAGGGCCTGTACAGATCTCAGGAAGAAGATGGGACTAATAAGAGAATCATAAAGAGTAGGTCTGGGGGCACTGGACTAACCTTTTCATGCAGTCACTCCCATGGCCTGTGTGTTGTGGGACTATCAGCTTTGGAGTCACTTCGGATGTGACAGGCAGCTCTTCAGGAGGAAGACGGAGCAGGGGAGTGGACATTTCAAAGGAGCAGAACCCCAAATTAAAACTTCAAAGAATCAGACTGCAAATCACATTTGGTGTCTGGAAATGGACTATAACAAGGGGAGGATGACACTCCAAAAATTGTCATATGCCAAGCAGGAAGACTTCTTCTGCCTGTGACTAGGGCTAGGGGACAAGGCATGCTAGTTTCCTATTAAGGTGAGGGGACATCATCCAGGGAAAACAAGACCCCCTGTGCTGGAGCCCCAGGGCCTGCCAAGACCAGTGAGCTCTGTGAGTAGAAGGAGAGTGTTGAAAAGAGCAAGGTCCAGTGGGGAAGCCTTTCGAGTGAACTCCCTTTTCGAGGTGTGTGTAAACGGCTGAGGTACCAATGGCACTGTTGTACGTGTGCAGGACAGATTCTTTGACCTCCGTATGCTAGGAGACAGCAGCCGTGAATTGAGCAGTGCTTCGCTGAGTGGGTTGAAGCCCGAGCATAGTGCATTAGTCAGCAGGCCTGTATGCCAGAAGGGACCGCCGTGAAAAAGACTGCTGTGCAGTAATGGCTGTGACCCCATATGCCCAGGGGGGCCTCAGTGAAAAAGACTGCTGTGTGTAAAGGGCTGTAGCCTTGTGCAGAAGTGGACAGCAACTCATTATGCCAGGAGGGGCTGCCCTGCAGGACACAACTGTGATGATCAGACAAGAGCATACCCATACTGAGATACAGTGATCCTGTATGCCATGGGGGGGGGGGGGGGGGGGGAGAAATAGCATCACTGGGAGCCCCAAAAACTGCCACCCGATCTGACACCCCCGCTACAGAAGAAAGGGTGCCGTGGGAGTACATGCATACCATCACGCATCATGGGAACCAAGACAGGACTGTGGCAGCCAACCCTCATTGGGAGACAACCCGGACATTTACACTGCAGGAGGGGCCGCAGAGAACCTCTGGTTGCTTCCGGAGCTGCCAGTGAGAGACTCTACGCCCGCCGAGTGCAGCCGTCTGGCTGTGTGCGGCCGACTTAATTGGACCTCGGTGCATCCATTGTGAGGGTTCACTGCGCACTCAAGAACTCCAGGCACTTCACACTGCTGGTGCGGGTAAAACAAATTGCGGGCTGGTCAGCCCAGGGGAACTTGCTGCTAAATTAGCACGTAAGCACTGGCACACAATTTACTTTAAATTTGAGCCAAAGCAGACCCTTGAGACTAACTACTAGTGGGGCATGCTCTGGATGTTACCAAGAAAGAATGGGAAATAACCACGATCGCTACAGCTAATAGGGAGTGGGGCTGGGAACCGGCAAAAAAACAAAAAAAAACAAAAAACACAGCCCCTGCCTCAGAGGAGACTGTGTAACTGTCTATACTGTGTAACGGTCTATGAATGTCATTCTTCCTATGTTGGTTAACAGTAGCAGACCTTGAAAAATCATAAACATTTAACTAGGCCTGCAGGTCTAGTAACTTGAATAATCTACTCGACCTAGCTGTAATGTACTTGACCCACAAACAGGTCTCCAATTGTGTAATCCTAGGCAAATATTTTATTTTAAGGAGTCACCTTTCTTCGTTATCAGATATGAGAGCACCTTCAAATATGAGAGTTCAGCATATCAGCTGTACAAAAAAATAAATCTCGATTTAATAGACTAAACATTTGCTCCATGTATAATATGATTCTGGCCCACATATAGGGTACACATGACAAGACTTGCATCTTAGTTAACTAATAGCACTGTCATCAGTGCGGGGGCAGTAATATTTCTCAGTTCATGTTTAAAAACTGACTTAATAAATATATTACTAATCTTGATGTGGTAATGCAAGGTCATACAGATAGCACATTTCCCATTGAAATGGGCACAAAAATTCCCACTTACATGAAATTTTACTGATAAAACTATATAGCACAAACAATGTTGGGAAATTGGGTTACATCAAAAATATTTATCATTTGCACATCCCCACGTAAAGCGTTCCGATTTGTTTTCACCCTATAAAAATCTTTTTTCCATCACACACAATTACAAAAATGTGCTTTGATAACTACGGAAATACATTTTGTAAATATTTGCAGTTCACTTATTAGCTATTCATGTTAGCTTATATGGTGAGTTGAAAAAAGCCTTACATCCTTTTATTTCACATGCTTTGCACAGCACGGTTGTCAGATAATTCACTTTACAGAATCCTCTTTTTCTTTTTTTAGAGCCAGAGAAAGAAAAGTAAATGTAAGAAGACAAGCTGGCTTTTGACCTCTGTCTCTGAATGCAGAGCAAATGTGACAAGATAAAAACAAGAATTAAAGGCATATTTATTGCTCATTCACTTGTGGGTGAACAGAACACCTGGTATTTGTCAGCTCACCAGATTGGATCAGTAGGCCCTAAAAATAGCTTGCCCTGGTTAAATCTGGCTCGCCATAGAGAGGGGGTGAGTAGATTTCTTGAGGGCCGAGTAGAAATAAATGGATTCTCTCTTTTTATTTATTTAATAATAAAAAAAAAAAAGGAAGGAGTAGTTGGCTAGACTATGGTTTATTGCTACTGCCGAGCGTATGTGGAGTTGTGTGCCTGTGTTCACTAACTTGAAACCATCCTCCCCTACAGGGAGCCTTGGACTGCTAGGCCCACCCAGACACTTTGAGTCAACTGCATATGGGGTACTTGGCCCTGCTGTGCAGAGTTCACAGTAGGTCAGTCCAGGAACATTAGGAGTAAAACGCCTCAACCCTCGTGGTTGGGTCCAGTAGCCCCTGTGACCTTCTGAAAGGGGTTCTGAAAAGAGCATTAATAAATTGCAAAAAAAACTCAAGTCTTAGTACCACTTTAATGTTGAAAATGGCACACCTTTGATTTGCTCAATGAAAAATTTGTTTTGAGAGCGCCTGGGTCTAAATGGTGCTCCGGAAACAGTAATGCCAGAAAATGGGGAAAATAAAGTGAAGTTATCTAAATCGACAACTATTTATTTGTGGCTAGGTGATGGGTCTGCATAATGATGAACTGGAGAAGAAAGTGCCTTGCACTGGCCCCAGACTGGGTAAAAGACGCTTCCGAGAAAATATATATCAGGTTCATCCATGGCCGTAACAGTTTTTCATATATTCATTTCAATCTTACAAGTATGTCTAGTTCAAATCATATTCACACGTTTAATGTTTATGGAGAACAATCTGCTCACTCTGTACTGAAGTGTTATATCATAACATAGGTACTTTTAAATCAATAGATGCTTCCTAGACAATGGATGATGTTACGTAAACTTAAAAATGTACTCATTTGACTAAAGAACACTAAGTGCACCAGAGGTTACTGGAAACTGGGGCACCTATATAGACATAAAACATATAACATGGGCACCTGTATCACTACAGCAGAGAATAGGAATGAAAACAGTAAGAAAAAAAGTGA
This sequence comes from Triturus cristatus, assembly GCF_964204655.1. Taxonomy (NCBI): domain Eukaryota; kingdom Metazoa; phylum Chordata; class Amphibia; order Caudata; family Salamandridae; genus Triturus; species Triturus cristatus. The sequence continues at coordinate 889,795,130 of NC_140594.1, forward strand.
GGGATGGAATCCTTTGGTTACTCTCAAACACTGGTAAATTATTCTCGGAGGCATTCAATTGCATCTTTTAATCCTTGCTGTACTACTACAGACAAGGACCAACCATATGCAAATAGTACCAACTTCCCCCACGGAAAGCGGTCATGTTGTATGGCTAGGCTATGTTCCCTCTAACAGTAACACAAGCAACCCCAGACCTGGTCTTGTTGGCTCTCATCACTTAAGTGCTGTAGGAAACAGGGTTTTTGTTGCAGTACCCCCACCCCCCAGCACCGCCACCAACACTTTGTGCCTAGTTTTGGTGCAACTTTGACTGAAAGTGTGCTGAGTTCCTGCTAACGAGGTCCCCAGTTCCAGTGTTCTTTCCCTAAACTGTACCATTGTTCTACAATTGGCACGACATTTAGGCCCCTTATGAGTTCCTAGTAAGTGGTACCCCTTGGTATCTCTGGCATTGGACTTGTGCCACCCTAAGAGACTCCTCACCAAGCTTACATAAACTGCCACTGCAGCCTGCGTGTCTTGGTGCAGAGAAAACCGATGAGTCGACATGGCACACATCCCTGTTGCCTTTTGTTGTAAGGGCAATTATCCCTACTATGCAATTGTGGTGGGCTAAAATCTGGGATATCTATGCTATGGAGAGCCTAACAACAACACGCGAGGGATACTAGGTTGCATTTTGACAAAATATGGACACCCTTTCTGACCTTTGTGAAGGATAGTTCTGCAGGTCAGATGGGTACAAGTTTAGTAGCCATAGCACGTCTTGTAGGCCGAGTCAGGGTGGAGCTGGATTGAATTTGGAAGGAGGCAGGCAGGGTATGGATGTGTTGGGAGCACGTTGTCATTTGTGAAGGAAGTATTTGTCTGGGTTTCCTGTCCCTCAAAATCCCCTTTCTGGGAAGACACTTTCCCAGGGATCACCTCACATACTCATTGTCAGGATCTGGCTCCCTTAGACACCGATCCCATGGAAGAAGATGAGACCCCGCCTCACTGGCCCACACCTCTCTTTTCCTTTCAGCCTCTGGGACCTTTGTTAGATGTGCAATACACCTGGGACGATCCCAAGAACTGGTACTGCGGACCCTTTAAATCTCAAACCCCAGAAGGCGAAAGAGTCAAGCCACGCCCCTGGGAGGTGGAGCTACGGCACGCTGGGGAGAGAAGAGGCAGCCGAAAATGAAGGCGGCGAGAACCCGAAGGAGGAAGTTCATGTAGCCCAACGGGAAGAGACGATCCAGAGGGCAGAGCGGAACCGAAGTGGAGCCGGAGGAACCGGGTTACAGTGACGAGCCCCGCGGAGGACAGCCAGAAGGCAAACAACCCCACGAGGCGCCCAGCCGCGTTCCTGGAGGAACGTGGCTTGCACAGGTATGTGCACGGTTCCTGGGAGTCGGGCGGGAGTAATGGCCCCGGGTGGGGAGAAAGGAAACCCCTAGGACCTCCTGGGAAAACCCAAGAGTGTTGTTTTCTTTTCCGTTTTCCTCTATCCCACACAGTGACGGTCTCCTGCTACGATACACCCTGTATCCTGACTCGAACGGGTGTGGTTTCCCTCACTCCCTCTCCCACTTCACGATATCAGTGAACTGCACTGATATTGTTTTCCTTGTTTTTTCGGTGCCTTTCCCTACTGCCGAGCCGTATGGATAAAAGCACCTGGCTGAAGGAAAAGACGCAAAGGAGAAGAAGCTAATGGACTTTGTTTTTGTTTACTTGCCTGTATTACGACAACCAATAAACCCAAGTACCCGGCAATATTTGTCACATGATTCCTGCACACATTAACATCCATTATTGTACTACTGTTTTGACGGCCCCCTATTTTTTTTATTATTCCTTGTGCTGCTCGCTCCTGCGAGGAGCACACATTGTTCATGTAATATGTTTCTCTATCTTAGTTGAAAAAACAGCGGGTAAAGAAATAAATAAAACGAACATAACTACTTTAATATTTCCCTTAAAAAACTATGAGAGTTTTCCGATTGTTAGGTATTTTGATAAGATCAATGGTTCATCAGATGACTTGAGGAGTGGAATAACTGGTGGAAAGTCGCAAAGTAAACTGGTATGCAGAGGAGCACAAGAAGAAAGCCTACGACTACTACCCTGTCACTTATCAATAAGACTATTCTCAGCCAGCCGCCACAACATGTTGGAAGTTATCCGTACTGAACTTCACTTGAAAATTTTGCTGAACACATCATATTGTAAGCCATTTAAAAGTATCCAGTACCTCTTATACACATATAGAAGATTTTGCCCGGACACTAAAGCTCTTCATGATAGCACTTGGGCCAATGGAAGTGTACATTCAAGAGCTACATAGGCTATGATCATCAACAGTCGAAATAAGGTCAACTCCAGGTAATTTCAAACCAAGATCATTTATCCAAGAAATATTGTTTCAACAATAAATCTTTGAAGACCCATGTTTACACTTTGGTTTAAACCTTAAAACAGACTTACATCGCGTTCCGTGACCAGCAGTGCTCAGGGAGACGTCTCCTAACGGAGACGCTACCTTGTTATATTTCGCCACACTCAATGATCGGAGAGTGATATCTCTGAAGCACGCTACAACTTATTCACCTGGCTCACCACGTAGTGCGTGTACTACAATCTTTGCTTCTTCAGATTTTTCAACAGAATACAGAAGAAATCTTTTTTTTTTACCTTGGAGTTTATAACGGAGCATATTATCGCTCTCTGCTTTAATAGGATATGCCTATATCACAGCAGACTAAATGCAGAACATGCATGGCTAAAGCGATCAGCTACACACCCGTTGCAAACCCCATACGTAAATGAAGAAAAGTAGCAGTCAGGCCTCAAGTCAAAACATAAATGAAGCTCATCCCATCCCATAGTAATAGCAAATCTGTCCCAAAATCACACCGACCTGCAAGCCATACCAAAGCACACTGCACTTGGCACAAGGAATATACCCAAAATACAAATATGCCTATGAAAAGTTAGCCATCATATGAAGAAACCAAACAAACTCAATGCTCGACAAGATATGCATAGGGAACTTGTAAAACAATAAAATTAAAATCAACAAAATCACCAACAACCGAATTTTCACCGGACCACTCCAGCAAAACTTGGGCGACATGATCTACCCTCTCTTAGGCTTCCACAGTTCTGGTTTAACATTGCTTAAGCACCACTGTATTTACACGTGATTGACAGATTGTAAATTAGGTCCTGGCAGTGGGAAACCGCGTTGAAGAAGTTATGTACAATAAATAAACTTCCATAGCAAATGAGTGTATTCTTTAGTTTGACAGGAAGGAATAAAGTGTAACAATGTCTTAATGCACAAATGTCTTCCTTCAAAATCCACAACTGTAGACAGACTATCAAGCCAATATTTCATTTCCTAAATTCCAGGCAGTGCAGCCTGGAACATAGCTGACTAAATGTCTCATCTGCACACGATTCAACAAACGTACTTGACAACTGGCAACAAATTGTTCGTGGATATCATAGGCTGAAGGTGGCTCGGAAGATATGAAGGGATGGACATACTCCAGAACATACTGTAACTAATGCTTATCTCAGACAAGTGACGTGCACAAAGGTTTGAAAATTAAAATAAGGATGAAGCGTCACAGCTGCGCACAACTAAAATACATCCTCTTACTCAGTGGGCCATGTTAAATAGCATGCAACGAAATTTCAAGCAACAGCCCACTCTCCTTTGATATGACCAAAAAGAAGCTCATAACCACACTAGCATCAGACATCCTGGCGCACAACATACTTACCGGAACCGCTCATCCTAGCTGGGCTACACAACCTCAGGGCCAAACTTCACTTGAAGCTTTCTTTGGCTGACCTCTGGCACTTCCACTTGTATACTGAAGGCCGGGAACAACCCAACACAGCAATTTCCAAAGGGATTGAGTAAGACCTAAGAAGCAACCCACTAGAAGCGAACAAAGCTACGGTATTTTCTTTATTGTAGTTTTAATAGCTACTGTCTTAGACACGTGTAACTGCAAGTGGAAACCAGATGTAGGGCACCACAGTATTGAGATGGGTAGCCAGAACCAGGTTTTTCACTTATCCAGCATTTTGTTTAATGGCTTGATGCTAACCAGATGCCTGGCGTTTTGACCACATATCTGAACTACAAATACCAAATAATAATATGCTTTCTATGTATGTTTAGCTTCCATTTCACTCCTTGATCTTATCTCCTAGAAGATGGGCTTGCTCCCAGCAGACCTTGATGTATTCAGCATCAATTTTGCACTAAAATTGCTCGCTAGACAATGCAATTACATCTCTAAATCATTCTCTAGTCACACAAATTCTTAACCTCCGTCAGTAGTGGGGTTATTAATTTGTGAGGGTGTACCACTACAACAAAATTCGCTTTGGTTGGGTCAAAACACATTGCAGAGCGAATCTCTGGTCAACCCCCAGCAGCTAAGTCACAAACAGCAGGCAATCCCCAGAGAAGTGCTTGTTAAGTTAAGGCATTAAATCAGCACCAACATTAAAATTCACATACCATATTGAGAAAGAGAGCAAAAATAATTAGCAAAACGCTCCAAGATCATTCAAATAGGTTAAGATAGCTGTAGATATGAATTTTTATTATTTAAGCCAAAAAGCGCAAACAAAAACTAAAGCCAATCAAAAGTCAGCTTCCCACTGAATATGGCCTAGGTGCGATTTGGGGCTGACCACAATGGAATAGAGGTCACATACATGGAGGTCAAAAATCAACCAGCAGGCCAAAGTCCAAGGCTGAGTCTGATATATTGTCAGGCTTCCCCTAAAGCCATTGGTGTTGGCACCAGAATCTCCGAGTCGGACAAGCCTGCATTTCACAGACATTGAGGTCGCTCCGGGGGTTCAGTTGTATCGCCTTACCCCAATCCAAGGATTTACCTCCAAGTCACATTTTTGGACATCTAAATTCTCCAGAGGGACAAAGATGAAAGCTGTACCTAAGTAATGCTCCACGAAGCGAGATGTCATTTGTCACAAGGCCATGCAAACAAAACTTGCAAGACAACTTGTTTTTCTTGCACACTAAGGGGGCAGCCTCCCCGAGCATGCTTCAGCACCTTGCCCCAGTCCTACAAAGTTGGAAAAAGTGAGTAACGTGCAGTCTTCCCAGGTCCAGGGAAATTGAGGGGGTGTAGGCTGAGGGAACAGATTCATTCTGAAATCTAATCAGTGATTGCAGAAATTCTGCCACGCAGTCACAACAATTCCTCCTCCTCCTTTTGCAGCCCTTTCTCTTTGTTTTGCAGAAAAATCAAACAGGAGCTCATGTTATATAATCAGGCATAACTCTTTGGCCACCAGGCAGAGCAGTCTTCTGATCCTTAAGCAGTTGACTATTTGGAGGAGATCTCCTACAACCTGACAGGGGCAAAACTGGTGTTTCCACCTACTGTGACTGAGGTATGGATGTCTCAGAGGGACCTGGGAATTAATAGGAGACACCCCCCTTTGGCATATAGAAGTCAAAAGAGGTAGTGCCAAGGCTGCCCTATGTCTTGCCGACCGTTGCTGTTCACTTCCTGATAACTTTTGACCAGATAGATGGGATCAGCTACTACCAATTTGGTATTCCTGAGCTCAGAGACAGGCTACTGTCCTCCAAGCCAGTTGTTAACTCTCCCAGCCAAGGGTGTGTATTCCCGCTCTGACATGCCTAATGGCAAAACCGGTTTGGGCACGTTTTGGCTCGTGTAGCACACAGTACATTTTTACAATACTTTTCTAAACAAACTATCAAAATTCTGGGATTTCACCATTAAATCTGATTTTGAGAATAAACTAAGAATTAACTTTAAAGGTTTTATCTAGCAGTTCCCCTGGTTGAGACAGAATATAAGAATTTTAATCCCAGGTATGCCTGTTCAGGCCTACATATAAAATAGCTTTGGGATGTTATTCCCCTGCGACAACACACTGACCAAGTATGTAGCATGCCAAATTTTAAAACATTTGCACCTAGCCCCATGGGCTTGCAAGGCACAATAGCTATAAGGAGAAAGGCCCCCCCTGAGGGTACTTTAAGGTCTAAGAGAAGGGGGGAAAACAAGAAGAATGCAATAGAAAACCTCTGTCAATACCTATATTTCTTTCAAACAGACCTATTCAGGATCTATCCTGCCAACAATTAGTCTATACCTAGAACAAATTAAAGTAAATACAATAGAATATTTTAAGCTCATTTGATTTTTTTATTTCAAAGAATTTTTTTAATTTAAAGAATACATTAGAAAACTATTTTTATATTCATCTTCAATAAGGACATCAAATAATTTGTACAGAAAAAAAGTATTGCATATAATACATAATAAACAATATGTTCATAAATATTAACAACCCCACAGCTACCAACACATATACATTCTCACCATACTCACTACTGCATACGTTCATCAGTCATCCTCATACTCATAAAAATAACATGAGATTCAATACTGTAAAAGGGCCTGAAAGATTAGATGGAGAAAGAACAGATAGTAAAACTGTTTCTGGTAACACTGTCTCCAAGGACCACTCCTCTGAGACGATTGTAGTTAAGGTCTTGGCTTACGCACGTTTTGGTGGAGAACCACCTTCCTCAGGACCAAATATAGAGGGAGAGGAATCTCAAACCCTTAAAATGATGGGGCTCGTCTTAAACTAAGCAACGAATAACATCGAGTGAAAGTTCTAGTCGTCTTCACTATGGTTGTGCCAGGAACACACGTTTATATCAATGCCAGCAGTTTGACCGGAAGGTCTCCTGTAGTTTAGTTCAAAGTCGACAAATGACAGATTGGCCAGATTGTATCTAAATCTTGTTGGATGCCCAAAGAGAACAAGTCACTCTTTTATGTGGAATATTTCAGTCGCATTCCCAGCTGCATCCGGCAGTGTTTTAGCAAAGTCTCCTCACCACAGTTGATAAATATGAAACGACAGTCGTAGTTCCTGGCACAACCATGGTGAAGACCCAAGTACAACCCCTGGTAGCTATGGCACAGAACAGACAGGTTTAACTTAGGGTAATGTGTAAAATATTTATGCAGTACTAAAACAGTAATAAAGTTGGAATGCAAAACAATAAACCTAAACCTAATTAGCAAAATAGAGTAAAATTAAATAAACAAAATAATGACAATTATTTGTTATAGGGAAGTGGAGATATTAACTTTAAAATGTTTAATTGAGCATGACACCAAGAAACAAACTGCTAAAGATAGGCCCATTGTTGTGTTAGACCAGAACCTAGGTGCAATCTGATACAGACTGCGATGGGGTGCTGGTCGCATACACCAAGCAGGTTCACCCTGATCAAAGATTTTAGCTTCTGACTATAGTCCTTTAAGTCCCAATCCACCAAAGAAGTACACTTCTAACGCCCCAAAGACCACAGGAGAGGCACTAAGAGACTGAAAGGGTGGCAGGAAGTTCAACAAAAGTCCAGTTGCCACTTATTATCTGAGAAGTTGCTGAAAAGGCCTCTTAAAGCTGGTTGTATCCCTGTATCTTTAACAGGAAGTCAGCCTTAGAAACCTTGGCGTCCACTTCATCATTCACAGTACAAGAGAGAAGGTCCAGTCCTATAGAGCACTTCTAATGTCACAGAGAGCAGATTGAGTTCTCTTCTGATCTTCCTCAGGTCCATGAATGTTCTGAAGTGGGGGCCTGACATGAGCTAGCGGGTGGAATGGCTACTGCGTGCTCCCGTACAAATTGATTAAAAGTTTCTGGGCCAACCCTACCCATTTTGGGCATTTTCACGATGGGGAAAGACTACAGACATACTAAACTTGGGCTGTGAAGGCTCAGAGTGCATTTGTGGGAAGTGCATTAAGGTAATCCTAGGGTCCTCTCACATCCGTCTAGTGTCAAATATTAGTAACATGCCTCCAAGTGACGCTGTCACTATACGTTCCTGCAAAAGAGTACATCTCCCAAGACACCCGTCTGCAATTGAAGCTGTGCTTTGTTTCACATCTGATTAGGTAAAGCACTCGCTCACCTATCCACAGGGAGATAAACATGTGTCTCCCGGAAGCAGTTCTCGCATGCCTCTGCTGTGCGTGAGCTCACGCGAGCCACTCACAAGACGGTTTTGAACACCGGCTCGCGAGCTAAGCAACTTTCAGCGAAAGTGGTGGGAGAAACTGCGCCGATTGAGTGATCTTTGGGGTGCGCAAACTGCACCCCAGGAGAAGCAGCGAAATCATTGAGGCAAGGCCGAGACAGGTCCTGGGGACTGTACAACGGGAGGGACAGTCGCTCTGAAGGGAGGTGGGTGGGACGCACTCACCATTCCGCCCCCCCCCCCTGTCTGAGATCAGAGTGAGCCGCTCCGGTAGCGCGCTGACGGTTAAAATCGTCTCTTGGCTCGTGGCCCTCTCCCCCGCCCCCAGCTCAGTGCCCGCGCTCAACACCCCTCCTCCTCCACCGGTGGGCGCTGACGTTCAGAATGAAATGCGCCACATTAATAAAATGCCAATCTAGGTTGACAGGCCTTATTCAGGCATTCCGGAGTCATCAGGCCCAGCTCCTAACCACTGCATGTGAATCTCCTAACCCCGTGCTCCCGCTCCCTGACTGACCTTGGAGGTGTCTCCGTTGCAGAGAGCCATGGCGCTGGCGGCTGGTGCGACCTGACGGAGTTCTGGGCCGCTGGAAGCTCACACAGTGGCGAGCGTGGGGCTTTTGGCGCGGGAGATAAACGTGCTGTGTGTGTCTAACCTCTCTCTGGGCAGCACCTCCCTCGCTCTTTCCTCCGCCTCCTCCTCCCCCTTTCTGTCGCGAGCCGCCGGGGGGCGCGGGAGAGCAACGGCCTCGTGAGAGGGCGCGAGGCAGTGGTAGAGAACCGATTTGAAACGGGACGGGCTATTTTTGATGTTCGCCGAAGGCGAAGGGTACAGTGGCGCATCAAGGGGAGGGCGGGGGGAATACTACTCATATTCGACAGGAGTGGATAGTTTCGCGGGGAGTGGTGGGCTATCCCTGGGGGAGGGCAAACTCTTTCATGCGCTTTACACTTAACTCGGCGCCGCGGCCTGCCGCGTTTTAAAATCAACATGGGCGGACGGGCAGTTGTTGAACACATGAACTTCGAGGTACTAAAAGAGAAGGCGTTTAGCGTGAGCGCTAGACACGTGCACAAAGGCTTTTATACTGCCCTAGCTGTCCAGCAGTGAAAGAAAACACGTGGTTTGAGATTGGCCCACTAGATGGAATAAAGCACGTGTTTTAACTAGATTGAAGAGCTGAACCCCCCCCCCCCCCCTTCCCCCCGGAGGGTGTACGGGCGTGTTGCGTCCTAGCACTAGAAATATATTGTTTACAGACACTCAAATGTACAACAAAAATGGCTAGAGACTAGAGTTGTGTGCCATGCAACGCACGTGTGGAAGGGATATATATGCAGGATAGATGGGCGCAGACCCTTTTATCACGGTGTCCTAATATTGTCATGACGGTACACAGAATCTATATTTACTAGATTTATAGATGGTGGTGCACAGACCTGGAACTTTGACACTGGGCTGTGATCAGTCACTACCGGCTCCCACGTTTTGAACAGGTGCAGGCACTGAGGCTGGGATCACACAGCGCCAGATGCGTTTGCACTCAAAACCATTTTTGAAGCAAGTAATGTTTAATGATGTTCCATTTTTGAGATACCCCAGAAAGAGAAAGTGCACAGCAGATAAAAGCAGAATAAAAACATGCAATTACAGAGTGTGATACGAAACAATAGAATACGATTAAGGAATGTCCATATGCCCCTGATGAGTGCATTGTATTAAAATCCAAAGGTGCTTTCAATATTATATATACATTTTTTGTCTCAACCGAGTTTGTAATTGATTTTGGGTTCCATATCTTTGTTTTTTGTTTAATGCTATAATCTTGGGAGCTAAATTACCGGATACCTGGGTGGGAGTTGAGATCATACCAGTGTTTAAAAAAGGATCCCCATTACTCCCGGCCAATTATCGTCCGATCAGCCTGATCGATGTAAGTCAAAAACTATTTTCACGTATTATACTCGATCGGCTTCAGATCTGGATGGAGGATCAGTCGATTCTTAGTCGTTATCAGGCCGGTTTTAGGGAAAAGACATCCACGGTCGACCAGCTATTAAGGCTCCAACTCTTATACTGGAAAACCGTGAGAGTAGAGGGTGGCAGCCTCTACTTAATCTTTGTTGACCTCAAATCCGCCTTCGATTTGGTACCTCGTCAAACATTATGGGCAGTAATGGAGGATATGGGGGTCCCTGTACGTTACGGTCTTACGCGTGGGGACTATCTGCTGCATGCGGGCTTGGTGTCGGCTGTTCAGCGGCGGTGGAAGGGAGGGCTATCTAAGCCGCAGACATCCATGTTCTGTCAATATGTTGTGCTGGCGGCGGGTACCATTAAAGCGGTCACATGTCTGTATCGCCGCATGACCTATGAGAGGCTGGCCCCCCTGGATTGGCTGAAGCGGTGCTGGGAGGAGGACGTGGAGAGGGACATCCCGGAGAAAATATGGGGGGAATTGCTTGAACGTCCCTGGAAATGCTCTAGGAATGCCCGTTTCCAACAGATCCAATTTTTCATTTTGCACAGAGCCTATCTTACTCCTGTCAAAATCCAGCGCTACTTTCACACGCTCGCGGCGCCCTGCCCACGCTGTCGAATGGAGGGTGCTGATTTTCTCCATATGCTGTGGAGCTGTCCTCGGATCAGAGGCTACTGGTGGGAGGTGTGGTCCTTGCTTTGCACTATCACAGACAGGGAGATTGAATTTGGAATGAGTCCGTGCCTGTTACACTGGTTCCCTCACACTTCCAAGACTAAAGTAACCAGTAAATTCATAGATCTGGGGCTGGTACTGGCCAAGCGGGAAATTACTACTAATTGGAAGGCGCAGCGTGGGCCGAGGTTGCAGAAGTGGAGAGCGGAGTTTACCCGGTGGGCGGACTGCAAAATGGTTATTAGATTACAGTTGGCCACCCGTGCCCATAGCGACAGAGCATTGGAGACGGCCCAAGCCTGGGGTACACTGGCAGTGCTATTGAAAAATGCCGACTCTGGTGGGGAGGGGGCCTTGGAGAATGAGGGAGCGCAGAGTCAACCCTCGACTATGTCGGGCTAGTGGAGTACCGAGGGGATCAGGCATTGCCTTACTTGCGTTCCCATTGGTCCTGTGTTAGGGTGTCCCATACGGAACTGAATGTCTGCCCATATACTAAGACAACAAGTCATGCCGGAGGAGATGGGGGGGAGGATAGGAGGAGGGGGGAGGGGTTGTACTCAGGGTTAGTTGATCAGTTTAGGATTAGTCGTATTGCTTATGCACTGAACCTGTTGATCGGAGGCTCCATGGTTAATATGTCTGTAAATGTGGCCTTGCAAGCTGCTCCGATGATGGAATTGCTAGTGACTTTATTGTAAGGTTTGCAGGAGGAGCGATTAATCAGAGAATATGTCAGCGGGGTTCAGCGAGCATGGTTAGTCTAGTGCAATTGCCCACTTAGATGTTTTCAGCAAGGGTCGATTACTGATTGTCATGTATTTGTATGATCTTGAATGTTAATAAACATATTTACAAAAAAAAAAAAAATGGGGGTCCCTGTAAACCTTTTCAATATCATCAGGAGGCTCCATCTGGATAACTTTGCACAAGTGAGGAGTGGTAAATGGGGCGGTTTAACAACTAGATTTCCAGTCAAGAGAGGAGTCAGACAGGGCTGTGTTCTGGCCCCCACCCTATTCTGTCTTTTTGTTAACGCTCTGATTGCCCACCTCAAAGGGGTCAAAGACATCGATGCCCCAAAGCTACTAAACGATCAGGTGGTGGCATTAATGTTGGCTGACGATACCCTCCTATTGTCTAAATCGCCTATGGGCATCCAACGTGCCCTGGATAGTTTTGTCAATTTTTGTCTCATAAGGGGGTTGGAGATTAACACCCAAAAGACCAAGTTTATGGTCTGCAACCCACCAAAGACCAGATGTCCTAATCCCTCTTTGAATGGTATAGCATTGGATAGGGTAACAGTTTTCGAATATCTGGGCATCACTCTGACTGACAGAATGGATTGGGGCCCACAACTGGCCAAGGCTAAATTAAGACTTGTGCAAACTAAAGGTGGTATCCTAAAACTTCATAGAGCATCCTCCTTCAAGCCTGTTGCTCCCATCACAGAAATATATAAAGCCCAAGCACGGGGTGCTATTCTATATGGGGCGGAATTGTGGGGCCACTCCATGATACCAGACATCTGCAAGTCTGAAAATGTATTTCTTAGATCGCTGTTGGCTCTACCATCCAGCACTCCCCTCATTCCCATCAGAATGGATATGGGTATTAGACCCATAGAAGAAGTAGTGGCCCTACGGCCTCTACTCTATTGGCGCAGACTTTGGGTTACCCCTGATCTGACGCACTTCAGAGATGAAACTGCAGAGATAATGGGCCTTTTGGGGTCTCAGAAATTGCCCTGGTTTGCCTTCATAAAAAGTATGAGATTGGGTATACCAGGATTCTGGTCTAATCCTGGTGTAGCCTGTGCTGAGCTGTCACGTGCTGACCTGGTTCATTTACATCGTACGTGTAGTACCACGGTCATCTTTAGTAACCCTGGGTTGGGCTCGCTTACCCTCCACTTTTTGAACATAAAAACTGTTTATAGAGTGGAGCCGTTTCTAGAGGAGATCTTGCCTAGCACCGCGAGAAAACTCTATCTACAGTTTAGATATGGTACACTCCCACTCAGGGTCCTTTCTTATAAATGGTCGACAGATAAGTCCGTAGTATGTCCGGCCTGTGGGGCCAAGGAAGAGTCTGTAGCTCATGTTTTTTTTGTTCTGTATGGGGTTCAAATCTATACGACAACGATGGCTTGTTCTGGGGGGGCGGAGCTTGGCTCGCAACAAGCATGGCGGCTTGAGCCTTGAGCTCCGGCTAGCGGCGCCATTATTCACCATTTATCCTGCCCTACACTGCTGATTCAAACTCCCAGACAGGGGATTTGAGCGTCGGAGAGGACGCGCTACATACGACTGGCACTCCGGTCACTGTGGGAGCTGTGACGGCGACAGGACAGCGGTGGCAGTAACGCGGCGCAGTGGGCCGCGGATCCCCGGCACTCGCGTCCCTGGCAAGCGGGTGTACGTCCCTTTACGTGCGGCTGCCGAAAGTGAAAGTGGCCGGCCCCCGCATCGCCTCCACAGCGCTAACTCGGGACTTGGGAGCGGAACTCGCCGGCTGAGGTGAAGGGGGGCGGAGACCCGTTCTCGCCGTTGGAGCGTCTCGGGGGTCGAGGCAGGGTGTAGGCCCCCCTGAGGATATGCTGAAGTAGACATTGTGGAGGTGAGGGTCAGAGCGTCGAGACTGTGGCGGCAGTGGAGACTGGTGCGAGCAGCAGTGAGCTGAGGGGGCGCCCAGCCCAGTGAAGGTGCGGAGCAGGGGGCTTGCGGTTCCCTTATGCTGCTTACAGTTCTCTAGCTTTCGGCGCTCGGATGGTTGCACCCCTGCCACCCTGATGGACTACGATCACTTATACAACTCGGGGGACATGGCAGTCCCCATCGCTAAAGAGCGCCGAGGAGGACGGTGGCTGGCTTGAAGCGGTCCTGTGGCGCATGCACGCATGGGAGGTCCCTACGGTTTGGTGAGCTCAGCCCGGGAGTGGCATACAGTGGGAGTGAGTCGAGTGCAGCTGTGAAGGACCATGGTGGCGCACTCTGAGGCCGAACGCCGATAGGTCCCGCGTGGTGCCGCGGCCTGGGTGGGCGCGGACCTGCAGGCTGTGACGAGAGGGTGTTTTTGCCTGGCCCTGGAGGTGCACTGCAACGGGAGTGGCATAAGGGACGGCGCCGCGCCCGTGCTTGGGGGGTCTCCTGGCGGGGCCTTGTGTTGTGGAGGGCAGCGTGGTGTGCTCGGCGCTCCGCGCCCGCGCGGGTGAGGGGGCGCCTCTGGTCACGGTTTGATTCGCCGGAAGCTCCCCTGCCTGGAGACGGCAGACACGATGGGCAAGTCGGACAAGTCCCAATCCAAGTTGTCCTTTGACCAGAAACGCTCGAAAGCCCCACCTCAGGAGGTAGAAGACATCCGGGGGGCCATGGCTCCACCTGCAGAGGAGCAGGACTTACGCGGTTTGCTGCTTTCTATGGAGAAGGGTTTGCAAAATGGAATTACCTCCCTGGGGGCAAAGATCGATGCTCTTTCTTACAGAATGGACAGGATGGGGGAGCGAATTGATAAGCACGCTGAGAGACTGGACCAGTCGGAGCGCCGCATTGCGGAGGTTGAAGAGGCCCAGTCTACGCTAGACACGGGCCACAAGCAGTTCGGAAGGCTCTTGCAGGTGCTGCAGGACAAGACAGAAGATCTGGAGGCGCGCACCCGTCGCTGCAACCTACGCATTACGGGCCTGCCGGAGTCGACCTCAACAGGCAGAATGGAGTGCTTTGTTGAGACAATGTTAGTGGAGCTACTGGGCCGGGAGGTATTCTCCGGGATGTTTGTGGTGGAACGTTGTCAAGAATTCCTGTCATACAAGGGAAACACGCCCTTATGTAAACAGGAGAGCTGTTACATAACTCAAGGGAAACACGCCCTTATGTAAACAGGAGAGCTGTTACATAACTCAAGGGAAACACGCCCTTATGTAAACAGGAGAGCTGTTACATAACTCAAGGGAAACACGCCCTTATGTAAACAGGAGAGCTGTTACATAACTCAAGGAAAACACGCCCTATAAAGGGAGGAACCGGGAGGTACAAGGCTGTCGGATATTGTGTTTACACCGACGTACCTGCTTCGTGAAGAGCAGTGTTCCGGAGTGGTGCTCCAGTAAGGCAAGAACGGAGGTAGGTCGAGTCGTTACTCCCTGGGCCGTGTCTTGCCCCATCGTCACCTGTGAAGGACCCGGAAGCTCTACCGGTCAACCATTGAGCTTCGCTTTTTGACTCGGCTGAGTCCAAGCGCAGTGGCGCTTTTGCTGGTTGGAGTCGTAACTCCCAGCCCGACCAGAGGCACAGGGACTGCCAGCTGTAACGCACACCAGGAGGTGTTTGCCGCGTTACAGACTCGGAAGTCCACAGGATCGATCGAGCGGCTGCTCTCGGTTCAGTCTTCTTGCTTGTGATTGGGGTATCGGTGACGCATCACCAGGAGGTGACTCCGCGTCCCGGTGCAGTCTGAGGAAGAGGTTGAGCGGCTGCTCCCTTCAGGTAGAGACCCCGGCTGGGTGTTTCCCTGACTCCTCGATTCTCCCCAACACTCTTCGTGCCCCTCACAGCCTACCGATTGGCATTGTCGGCCATTTCATTTCTGCCCTCTGTTGGCATACGCCGGGATCGGCGTATATGCAGAGGACGGTTAGGACCATCCGTGCTGTGGGCTGGTAACGTACTTAGCCTGGAGGATTCCAGTGACTATAACTTTTGTTTGTTCTTTGTATTTTATTTGCCTTCATTAAAAGAACTAACCCTTCACAAGTGGTTGCGTCCTCATTGTCGTGTCTGTTAAACGATCCTGAGACGTTCAGGGCGTTACAAAATATCCGACCTTAATAACACTAACTGTCTCCCGGTCGATAACAGACATGGCAACCCTTGATGATGTGCTGGCTGCTTTAGCGGCCATGCAAGTTGAAGTGGCTGCCTCTAGGCAAGAAACAGCCGATGTAAAAGCCAGACTGGATGCTATCCAATTGGACCCGCTCACGCCCAGCACCTCCCTCACGAACCAGACCCCTGCGGTAGTAGTGGAAATGCCGGTAGCCATCCCCTTGGCAACACCAGAGAGGTACAGTGGGGATCCTAACACAGTGCAGGTATTCCTCACACAAGTGGCGCTACATTTATCGTGCAAACCAAAGGCGTTCCCCACTAGTCAGGCTCGTGTGGCTTTCCTTGTATCCTATTTGGCTGGAAACGCGGCACAATGGGCCGTACCTCTGGTGAGCAGGGACGACCCCCTCTTATGTGATTGGGGTGCTTTTCGCGAGGAATTCCTGAAGGTATTCGACAGAAGGGCTGACTCGTACACGGCGGACCGTGAAATGCTTGAGTTGAGACAGGGATCCAATGACCTGGTGCAGTATCTCAACGCGTTCCGAAGGCTGGTTGCGGAAACCAAGTGGCCTGTTGCTAAACAGACGGCGCTCTTCCATCAAGGGCTGTGCGATGAGCTCAAGGACGCCGTGGCTCATATTGACCCTCAACCCAAGACATGTGAGGGCCTTATCAACCTGGTATTACGGCTGGAACATAGGCTAAGTGAAAGAAAGGGGGATCATGGGAGAAAAGGAAAATCCCTTCCATCCTATGTGACGGTGGGAAGTCCTGAAACTTCCACCGCATCCAAGGGAGAACCCATGGACATCAGCGCAATACGAGCGAGCCTCACAGCCACGGAGAAAGAGTCACGCCGTAAACAAGGATTGTGCCTATATTGTGGCAAAAAAGGCCACTACGTACGTGAATGCCCTGCCAAACCGAAGACGTCACGTTATCGGGCCAACCGGTCGGTAACAGCCGTGGTGGACATACCGGCGGAAAACTAGAGGACTCCAAGACCAGAGAAGGGGCATCTCGGAGTCACTCATCCATCCCTTCACTTTCCAACTCGGTCACTAAGGGACAACGACACCTGTTTATCACGGTGCACGTGGGAGTGCATGACCAGTGGATACCCGTTGTGGCCATGGTGGATTCAGGGGCCACTGGCATGTTTATGGACCACAACGAGGCATGCAGGCTAGGGCTAGGGCTTCTTCCCAAAGCAGTACCCGAAGACGTCTATGCGGTAGACGGAAGGCGATTGGTGACGGGGCCCATCGGACAGCACACGGGGGTCCTTCCGATGAGATATGGGAGGAACCATTTGGAACAAATCGATTTTAACATCATCCGAGCGCCCCAATATGGCATCATATTGGGATTGCCGTGGCTACAGAAACACAACCCCTTTGTGGATTGGCCAACACATCGCATCGAAATGACGTCACCGTATTGCATCCTGCATTGTGGAATAAGAACGGAATCCCTTGACGCAGATGAGAGCGGGAGTCAGACGGTGGCTACAGCGGCAGAAAAAGATGTGGCTCTCCCCCAGGCTTATCACAGTTTTGAGGATGTATTTGATGAGGTGAAGGCGGAAGTGCTACCACCACATAGACAGTTTGACTGCCAGATCGACCTGGTGCCAGGGGCCAGCGTTCCCAGCGGCAGGCTGTATGCCCTGACGGAGCCTGAAAACGTGCATCTCCGGGGGTACCTGGATAAACTCCTCAAGCTAGGATTCATCCGCCCGTCCAAGTCTCCGGCCGCCTCGCCACTCTTCTTCATCCCGAAGGCTAATGGGGAGCTGAGAGCCTGTGTGGACTTTAGGGCATTGAATGCGATAACCAAAAAAAATCGGTACCCCTTGCCTCTCATCAGTGTACTTCTGGAACAGGTCAAGAAAGCTCGTATCTACACCAAGTTGGATTTGAAAGGGGCATACCATCTGGTGCGCATGAGGGACGGAGACGAGTGGAAGGCCGCCTTTAAGACCAGGTTCGGCCTTTTTGAGTACCTCGTCATGCCGTTCGGTCTGTGCAACGCCCCGGCAGCCTTTCAGTACTTTTTGAATGAGGTATTCAGAGAGGAGTTGGATATCTACATGGTCGTATATATCGACGACATCCTCATCTATTCGTCCAGTGTGGAGGAGCACGTACACCACGTCAAAGCTGTGCTCCAAAAGCTGAGGGAAAACATGCTGTTTTGTAAACTCAGCAAGTGTGACTTCCACGTCACATCCGTGGAATTCCTCGGAGTGATGCTGAGTCCAGAGGGACAGGAGATGGCAGAACGAAAGATCAAGGCGGTGAAAGAATGGCCGGTGCCCCAAAGCGTGAAGGACGTCCAAAGTTTCATTGGCTTCGCCAACTTTTACAGGCGGTTTATAGATGGATTTTCAGGAGTGGTGGCCCCAATCACACAGCTACTGAGGAAGTCCAAGGAGTTTGTCTGGTCCCCTGAAGCGAACAAAGCCTTTGAGGCCCTGAAAAGCGCCTTTGGTAAGGCGCCGGTGTTGGCTCACCCCGATCCGGATCTCCCCTACGTGGTGGAAGCGGACGCGTCGGATGTGGCGCTGGGGGCTATCTTGTCCCAACGCAACCACGACACAGGGGTGCTTCATCCCGTTGCGTACATGTCCCGCAAACTCAACGACGCCGAACGCAACTACCATATTGCGGAGAAGGAGCTTCTCGCAATCAAGGACGCCTTCACCGAATGGAGGCATTGGTTGATGGGGGCAAGACATGTGGTATCGGTGTACACGGACCATCGGAACCTACAGTTCATGACGGCCACTAGACACCTTTCTCCCAGGCAGCTGCGGTGGATGATCTTCTTTGCGGGGTTCAACTTCCGCATCACATATCGTCCGGGGACGGAAAACCGGAAGGCGGACGCCCTGTCCCGTCAATCTGCAGTTAAGGAACCATTGCCTGCAACCGAGCGTTCCATCATTTCCCCGAGGATGGTATTGGGGGTTATCCAACCGGATACTTTCCTGAGGGGAATAAAGAGAGGGATCAGGTCATTCGCATGGCGGAGGTGGCTCCTCAGTCACAGAGAATGGCAGCTGAAGGACGGGATACCCCTGAAGGGCAGGTGCCTATTGATACCCACGCCTAGGCTAAGGAAACAAGCATTCATCTGGTGCCATGACTCTCCATGCGCAGGTCATTTGGGCTTTGAAAAAACGGTGGCTAGCATGGGACGGCATTTCTGGTGGCCAACCATGAGAGTGGATGTCAGGAGGTGGGGACAGGAGTGTCCTACGTGTGCTACCATGAAGGCCGACCATGGCCGAACCCAAGGGCTCTTACATCCACTTCCGACCCCGGATAGACCATGGGATAGCATATCACTGGACTTCGTGGTGGGCCTACCGGTAGACCAGGGGATGACGGCAATACTGGTGGTGGTGGATTACTTGACGAAAATGGGGCACTTCATCCCCTGCAAGAGAGTCCCTACGGCCGGGGAATTGGCGTCACTACTCCTAAAGAATGTGGTACGACTGCATGGATTACCTGGGGTGATCGTGTCGGACCGGGGGTCGCAGTTTACTGCGCAATTCTGGAAGACTTGGTGCACTGCGCTGCATGTTAAGACCGCCCTGTCCACCAGCTACCACCCTCAAACGGACGGCCAAACCGAGCGCCTGAACCAAACGCTCAAACAGTATCTGCGATGTTTTGTGGACCAGGGCAGGGAAGAATGGGTCGACTTGCTATGGGTTGCAGAGATAGCCTATAACAACGCCACTCACAGCTCCACACAGTCATCTCCGTTCTATAGCAACTATGGCCAACATCCCAGGTTCTTGCCATTTCTACATCCGTTCAGAGAGGACAGGATTCCCGCCACAGCGGACAGGGTGGCACACATAAAAGACACGTTGATGCGCTCAAGGGCTGTCCTAATAGAGGCCAAGAGAAGATACAAGGCTGCGGCAGATAGGAAGAGAAGGCCCGGGCCACTGTACCGCACGGGAGACTACGTCTGGATATCCACAAGAAACATGAGGTTTCGAAAGAACAGTGTGTTCCATCCCAAGTACATGGGCCCCTATCGAATTACCAAGTGGATGGGTCCCGTGAACGTGAAGGTGTGCTTGCCCCAGTCATTGCGGATACACCCTGTCTTTCATGTATCATTGCTCAAACCAGCACCCTCCAAGCCGTCTGGGACACCTAGGCCGGTATGCGTGGAGTCGGAGGTGGAGTATGAAGTGTCGGGCATACGGGCGTCCAAATGGCGCAGGGGGAAGCTGTGGTACCTGGTTGCGTGGAAAGGCTATGGCCCGAAGGAGCATTCATGGGAACCGGCTGAAGGGGTTCATGCTCCGCGCTTGGTCTCCTTGTTCCATCGGCGTTTTCCTGCCAGCGCTGGACCCGTGGGGAGCCGCTGAGAGGGAGGATGTACTGTCAAGAATTCCTGTCATACAAGGGAAACACGCCCTTATGTAAACAGGAGAGCTGTTACATAACTCAAGGGAAACACGCCCTTATGTAAACAGGAGAGCTGTTACATAACTCAAGGGAAACACGCCCTTATGTAAACAGGAGAGCTGTTACATAACTCAAGGAAAACACGCCCTATAAAGGGAGGAACCGGGAGGTACAAGGCTGTCGGATATTGTGTTTACACCGACGTACCTGCTTCGTGAAGAGCAGTGTTCCGGAGTGGTGCTCCAGTAAGGCAAGAACGGAGGTAGGTCGAGTCGTTACTCCCTGGGCCGTGTCTTGCCCCATCGTCACCTGTGAAGGACCCGGAAGCTCTACCGGTCAACCATTGAGCTTCGCTTTTTGACTCGGCTGAGTCCAAGCGCAGTGGCGCTTTTGCTGGTTGGAGTCGTAACTCCCAGCCCGACCAGAGACACAGGGACTGCCAGCTGTAACGCACACCAGGAGGTGTTTGCCGCGTTACAGACTCGGAAGTCCACAGGATCGATCGAGCGGCTGCTCTCGGTTCAGTCTTCTTGCTTGTGATTGGGGTATCGGTGACGCATCACCAGGAGGTGACTCCGCGTCCCGGTGCAGTCTGAGGAAGAGGTTGAGCGGCTGCTCCCTTCAGGTAGAGACCCCGGCTGGGTGTTTCCCTGACTCCTCGATTCTCCCCAACACTCTTCGTGCCCCTCACAGCCTACCGATTGGCATTGTCGGCCATTTCATTTCTGCCCTCTGTTGGCATACGCCGGGATCGGCGTATATGCAGAGGACGGTTAGGACCATCCGTGCTGTGGGCTGGTAACGTACTTAGCCTGGAGGATTCCAGTGACTATAACTTTTGTTTGTTCTTTGTATTTTATTTGCCTTCATTAAAAGAACTAACCCTTCACAAGTGGTTGCGTCCTCATTGTCGTGTCTGTTAAACGATCCTGAGACGTTCAGGGCGTTACAAACGTGCACACAGGTCGCTGGGACCTAGGCCCCCTCCTGGAGCGCCGCCACGGCCGATTATTGCGAAGCTTTTGAACTACCGTGACAGGGACGCGGCCCTCCGCACAGCGCGAGAGAAGCGGACACTCGTCTATGAGGGGTCGACTATATCTCTCTTTCCCGATTTTACGGCCAAGGTGCAAGAGGCGAGACGGCAGTTTGCACCGGCGAAAAAACAGCTGCGGGAATTGGGACTTGACTACGCCATGCAGTACCCGGCCAAGCTCCGTGTTAACAGGCAGGGGAAATCGCATATTTTTCTAGACCCCAAGACACTGAACAAGGCGCTGAAGGACTGGAACAGAGAGCGGTGGGGCAGCCCGGAAAAGACTAAGCAGTCTGAGGAGACTGAGAGCACGCTGGCGCTACAGGACTGATGATGGCGATTTGGCCAGCATGACACCTTATCTCTGGGCGCACAGGCGGTACTGGAGAGAAAGTAGGGGGGGTAGTGGGTGCTGGGGAGGGTCTGAGGTGCCTAGAGTGGTTGTGATAAATGTTTGATCGACGCTCATATTTGATGGGCGTGGCTGCTGCCTGGTCATAGTATTTTCCGTAGCGCAGGCAGCACTGTTGGATGTACAGCTCCTGCTATTGGTGGCCAATTTATATTGCAGAAGGTGTGTGGAGACGCACCTGGGGAGTATGAAGCCGCGCCCTGCGGGAGACACATGGAGGTGTTTAGCGGATAGACTTGGATAAGGCGGTGGGGCAGATGTGATGGTGCTGCGCTGGCGGGCTGAGCTCACATATACAGAGATAAGTCACTACAAACTGAGCTACCTCCGCCCGCGCGTGCATTGCACCTCTCTTTCCTTTTGTTGGGGCTGAGTTGTTTGGGGTAGGGGAGGGGGGCGGTTTAAGCAGTTCCTAGATGGAACACGGCCAGGCCGAGTTGGGGGGGGGGGTCTGCTGTGGGAGGCGGGAGGGGACGGGGTTAGTGTTTAAGTTTCTTGTGTGTGAGGGATGGATTTGTCAGTGTGCTTGGATGCGGTTCTCTCTCTGCGGCAGTCGTACCACACAGGTGGAGACTGAGTGCAATGGTGACGAATGGGTCTGTCATGGCTAGTACTGAAATGGCGAGCGGGTTGCACGATTCCATTAGAGTGGTAACCTGGAATGTCAGAGGTGTTAATGACCACCGCAAGCTGCGCAAGGTCTTGCACTACCTTAACAGACACAGCGTAGATATTGCTTTCCTCCAGGAAACGCACCTCCCCAGCAGTAGTCAGATGCTACGTGCGAGAGGTTTGTTAGGCAACTCCCATGCGGCTGGCTTCACAACGCACGCCAGAGGTGTGCTTACTTGGTTTAATCCGAAGTTGGGGAATAAGACACAACTGATTTATGCGGATGGGGGCGGCAGGTTCGTCCTGTCACGGTGCCAGTGTAAAGGGATGGATTTGTTATTGGTTAATGTGTACGTGTCATGCCCCGCGGTCATGCCCCGAGATACGGAAGGTATTTAAGGAGAGCAGAACGTTCTAACGTTGCTTAGCGTTCTTGCAGACAGCCCATTTCCGTCCTATTGAGATTTGCCTGACTTCCTGTTAGTGCGTATTTCCTGCTTCCGGTTTCAGACGAAGTGAAGTGAACGAGTACTGGTGTCCTCGCTGTTCCTTGTTTGGCGTGGCATTGGTGTGTGCTGAAGCGGCACCAGTAGACGCGCGATTTCCCTTTTTGGTTGGTGTTGTTTTACCTGCTTGAAGCCCCCGTTTCCAAGTAAGGTCTAGGAGTCTGTATTGTGTCCTAGGGTGTTACCATGGGTTTCGTTCCACACGCAGTTCTTTTAGGTGGACTCCTGCGTTGAACCCTGTATTTGGCATTTAGTTATAGTATTTCGTGGAGCCTGCAGTTAAGGCGTCTCTCGGTCCGTTTCGGGCTGGAGTAATATTTGTTTCTGTTCTAGTTGAATCTATTTATCATGCACAACGGTCCCGTATACGAATATTAGGTGGGGTTAACTAGCGTGGACCAAAGAGTTCTGTTTTAGGTTACAGACGTGCTCTACAGAAAGACACGGTAATCTATATTCATCACATGGGAGATAAGGGAGGGGGTTACTTATGTTTCTCCTTTATGTACTCTCAAACCCATGACTATTTAGTTCCCTTCAGCCTTTATATAAACCACGAGCTTCAGAAGATTATTAGAAGAAGAAGTTAATTGTTCCTCCTGCCCAGTTCGCTTGGATATTTACGGGGTGAGCCAGACACCTTCACTATTTAAGCAACATCTCAGAGGGATTGCTGGTTATTGAACTTGTGTCTCACCATAGGGTTTCCTAGCATTGTGAAGCAAAGATAACGTGCTGAGAGTCCCCCAAGACAGACAAGCATGGTAGGTTTCCCTAATATAGAGAGTCCATACATGTGAGGTCATTGGTATTTTATGCACATTAATCAAGACTTTGTTTTACAGCTGTGTGTTCCTGCCTTTAACCCTGACGTAGTCCACCAATACGACCTGCCTTTTTTCCCCGCCTATCCTTGTTTTGTTTCCCTGTTTTCCCCAACGTATCCTCCGTGCTCTAGAGTTTGAAAGAGTCGGAGGGACGTGGGGGACGACTGAGGACTTCTGTCCAGGATTCCTGACGCTCCTGCGGAACAGACCCGGTGATCCTTACAGAACGCTAAGCCTAAAATAGTGGGTTCTGCCCGAGCGTCATGGACCTAGGAGCGGTTACGCTGGCAGACCTGGCTGGCATGTTAGGCAACTTACAGGTAGAAACACAGGCGTTGTCGGCAAGACTGGACACCCTCCAGCGCAGACATGAGTCCGGGGCAGCGGGGGGGAGAGCCGAAGCGGCACCCTCAGTGATACACGTCACCACCCCTACTTCCATCCCTTTAGCGCCTCCAGAGAGGTTCTCAGGTGATGCTTCTAGGTGCGGATCCTTTCTTAGTCACTGCCAGTTACATTTTTCTTGTAAGGCCTCTTGCTTCCCCACAGATCAGGCCCGAGTTGCCTTTATGGTGTCCTACCTTAGTGGAGCGGCCGCAGATTGGGCCATACCTTTGGTAGACCGTGACAACCCTCTCTTATATAATTACTCTGCCTTTAAAGGAGAATTTCGCAAATTATTTGACAAACATATGTATACACACTCAGCTGATACTGAATTACTGGCTCTGAGACAGGGTAGCCAAGAACTGGTGGCTTATATTACATCATTTCAGAGACTGGTGGTTGAGTCCAATTGGCCGGAGGAAAAGCGTAGTACATTGTTTTATAGGGGGTTGCGTGACGATTTAAAAGATGCCCTTTCACAAATAGTGGACTTACCCTCAGCTTGTACGGAGCTGATAGATTTGGTGGTTAAGATTGAACACCGTATCCAAGAAAGGAAGCAAGAAAAGGGAAAGAGTGAACCACGATTTGCCCCTGTCAAAGAAAAGAAAGTAGAATCTGTGAAAGGGCCTGATGAAAGCGAGCCGATGCAGATAGGCATAGTGAGAGGGCCGCTGACCTCGGAGGAGAGGCTACGAAGAAGAGCCAATAGGCTCTGCCTATATTGTGGAAAGGCTGGTCATTTCTTAAGGACATGCCCGATCAAACCCAATGCATCGAAGAGTTCGGGAAACTAGAAAGCCTGGGTTTCAAGGAGACGGGAATCCTGGGCAGTTCTGGCCTTACAGTCTCCTCTTCAGAGCACGACATTAAACCTATCCCTCACCTCTACGTATCAGCTTATCTCTCTGTAGAAAACCTTGGTCTCCATGTAGCCATCATGATTGATTCAGGGGCCTCTGGGAATTTTATGGATGAGGAATGGGCAAGGTGTAACTTAATACCCTGTGTCTCGAAAGACATTTCCACCAGAGTGATTACAATAGATGGCAGCTCTCTTGTCTCAGGGCCAGTAACTCACAGGACAGTTAGTCTCCACATGCACATAGACCCCGATCATCAAGAAGTTATTGAATTTGATTTAATTCGGTCACCTCAGATACCTGTTCTTTTAGGTATTCCTTGGTTGCAGACACATAATCCTATCATTGACTGGCAAAAAGCAACGCTCACGTTTCGTCCAAGTACACACCTTGATTCTAGGATAGCAGTAGCCCAAACGATACTCGATGCAGAATTGAAGGATCCTGTGCCTGAATTGCCTGCCTGTTATAATGACTTGTACACGGTTTTTGATCCCAAGGAAGCGGAAGTCCTTTCCCCGCATAGGGTGTACGACTGTCGAATAGATCTAGAGACAGGAGCCAGAATTCCGTGCAGTAGGGTCTATGCCCTTACTGAGAAAGAGAACACATACCTCAGGGAATATTTGGATACTATGTTAGAGAAAGGGTTCATTAGGCCTTCTAGAGCTCCTGCCTCCTCAGCTTTGTTTTTTATCCCTAAGCGTGAAGGAGGTCTTCGGTGTTGTATTGACTACAGGAGATTAAATAACATCACCATTAAAAATCGATATCCCTTGCCTTTGATTGCCTCTCTCCTTGACAGAATACGCAACGCTAAGTATTTCACCAAACTAGACCTGCGTGGCGCCTACCATTTAGTGCGTGTCAAGGAGGGAGATGAGTGGAAGACTGCCTTCTGCACTAAATACGGGTTATTCGAGTATTTAGTAATGCCCTTTGGGCTTTGTAACGCTCCTGCTGCGTTTCAGTTCTTCATCAATGAAGTACTCTGGGATATGCTAGATGTACATGTCATCGCCTATATTGATGACTTGTTGATCTATTCTTCTACTCTATCTGAACACATAGGACATGTCCGAAGGGTGTTGGAACGTTTACGTGATAACAACCTTTACTGCAAATTGGAAAAATGCACCTTCCATACACAAGAAGTGCCTTTTTTAGGATTTATTGTTACACCTCAAGGACTCAGTATGGATCCTGTCAAAGTCAAGGCTGTTCTCTCTTGGCCAGCACCTGGTACTGTCAAAGAGCTACAGAGCTTTCTAGGTTTTGCCAATTTTTACAGGCGTTTTATCCAGAATTATTCCGAATTGGCGCATTCTATTACTACCCTCTTGAGAAAGGGAATGCCGTATGTATGGTCGGCGGAAGCTGAAACATCCTTTCAGCGCTTGAAAAAGGCCTTCACGCACGCGCCTGTTTTACGACATCCTGACCCAGCCTTGCCCTTTGTGGTTGAGGTGGACGCCTCTCAAGTTGCAGTGGGAGGGGTTCTGAGTCAAACTGATCCAGAGAGTGGCGAGTGTCACCCCGTGGCTTATTTCTCCCATAAGTTCACTCCGGCAGAATACAACTATGCTGTGGGAGACAAGGAATTACTGGCGATAAAGAAGGCGTTTGAGGAGTGGAGGCAATATCTACTAGGCGCTAAGTTTTCAGCTGTGGTATATACAGACCATCGCAACCTCCAATATCTTAAATCAGCCAAAGCACTGTCCATGAGACAACTACGCTGGTCTCAATTCTTTTGCGAATATGAATTCACCATACAATTCCGTCCTGGGAAGAGAAACGGAAAGGCGGATGCCTTATCCCGGGTGGGATTTCAACAACTGGAAACACTGGTTGATACCCCCTCTATTATTCCCAGTGAGTTCATCATAGGAGGGGTGATCACGGAAGAATGTTTTAGGGACCAAATTAGAAAGGGTCAACTCACGGCGAACCTGCAGGCCATCGTAGGGTCACAAGAGTCAGTTACTGTGGATGGTTGTGTTTGTTCATGGAGGAGTAGTGTTGCCTACCTTAGACTTGCAAGCCCAGGTATTGGAATGGTATCATTCACATCCCTTGTCAGGGCATCCAGGAATAAAAAAGACTACCAAGGCCATACGTGAAAGGTTTTGGTGGCCTACCATGCTGAAAAACATAGAGCAATATGTGAAGACATGTCATGTCTGTGCCCAATCCAAGGCTTCTCATCAGAATCCTGTGGGTCTACTCCTACCCCTTGCCTCTCCTCCTGGTCCGTGGCATACCGTCTCCCTTGATTTTATAGTAGAACTACCAGTAACCAAACGAAGGAATAATACCTTGCTTGTAGTTGTGGATCATTTCACGAAGACTGCACACTTCGTCCCTTTGCCTGGGTTGCCCACGGCCTCAGAACTGGCCTCCATTTTCTTCCAACAGATTGTCCGCCTCCATGGTTTTCCTTCTGTTCTGATCTCGGACAGGGGGGCTCAATTTGTGTCTCGGTTCTGGAAGTACTTATGTGCTATGCTGCAGATCGATGTTCGACTATCTTCTAGTCATCATCCGCAGTCGGATGGCCAGACCGACAGAGTTAATCAGTGCTTCGAACAATATGTGAGGAATCAGGCCCTGCACTCCTTAGCAGAGTGGGACGAGTGGGTATGGGTGGCAGAAATCTCGTATAACAACAGTCCACATACTTCCATCAACCTTACACCTTTTTTTTGTTCCCAAGGTTTTCATCCTAAGTTGTTACCTGTAGGGGTCCCTATAGACAGCCCTACTCCTGCTGCCAATGATTTGGTACTAAAGCTACAGGACTTACACAAGAAAACGCTAGAAGACCTAGACGTGGCCAAGGTGAAATATAAGGAGGGGGCTGATTTACACAGGAGGTTGGAACCTATTTATACCCCGGGGGATAAGGTGTGGCTTTCCACTAAACACATAACACTCACTGGTCCTCGCAAGTTTAATCCCAGATACATCGGTCCTTATACAGTACTCAAAGTAGTTAATCCAGTGGCGGTGAAGCTCGAGTTACCTGCCTCCTTTAGAATACATCCTGTATTCCATGTATCATTGGTGAAACCTGTTGAGCCCGGCACAAGACTCCCTAGGAAGCCCGCTCCTGTCACAGTTCAAGATACGGAAGAATATGAAGTGGAGGCTGTTGTAGACTCTCGCACCAGGGGTAGATCTCTCCAATATCTGCTGCATTGGAAAGGGTATGGGGTGGAAGATCGCACCTGGGAGTATGCTTGTGATGTGCATGCTCCCCGGTTGGTACAGAGGTTCCATCAACGATACCCCGAGAAACACAAACCACGGGGAGAGCATCGTGGGGGGAGTGTGCTGTCATGCCCCGCGGTCATGCCCCGAGATACGGAAGGTATTTAAGGAGAGCAGAACGTTCTAATGTTGCTTAGCGTTCTTGCAGACAGCCCATTTCCGTCCTATTGAGATTTGCCTGACTTCCTGTTAGTGTGTATTTCCTGCTTCCGGTTTCAGACGAAGTGAAGTGAACGAGTACTGGTGTCCTCGCTGTTCCTTGTTTGGCGTGGCATTGGTGTGTGCTGAAGCGGCACCAGTAGACGCGCGATTTCCCTTTTTGGTTGGTGTCGTTTTACCTGCTTGAAGCCCCCGTTTCCAAGTAAGGTCTAGGAGTCTGTATTGTGTCCTAGGGTGTTACCGTGGGTTTCGTTCCACACGCAGTTCTTTTAGGTGGACTCCTGCGTTGAACCCTGTATTTGGCATTTAGTTATAGTATTTCGTGGAGCCTGCAGTTAAGGCGTCTCTCGGTCCGTTTTGGGCTGGATTAATATTTGTTTCTGTTCTAGTTGAATCTATTTATCATGCACAACGGTCCCGTATACGATTATTAGGTGGGGTTAACTAGCGTGGACCAAAGAGTTCTGTTTTAGGTTACAGACGTGCTCTACAGAAAGACACGGTAATCTATATTCATCACATGGGAGATAAGGGAGGGGGTTACTTATGTTTCTCCTTTATGTACTCTCAAACCCATGACTATTTAGTTCCCTTCAGCCTTTATATAAACCACGAGCTTCAGAAGATTATTAGAAGAAGAAGTTAATTGTTCCTCCTGCCCAGTTCGCTTGGATATTTACGGGGTGAGCTAGACACCTTCACTATTTAAGCAACATCTCAGAGGGATTGCTGGTTATTGAACTTGTGTCTCACCATAGGGTTTCCTAGCATTGTGAAGCAAAGATAACGTGCTGAGAGTCCCCCAAGACAGACAAGCGTGGTAGGTTTCCCTAATATAGAGAGTCCATACATGTGAGGTCATTGGTATTTTATGCACATTAATCAAGACTTTGTTTTACAGCTGTGTGTTCCTGCCTTTAACCCTGACGTAGTCCACCAATACGACCTGCCTTTTTTCCCCGCCTATCCTTGTTTTGTTTCCCTGTTTTCCCCAACGTATCCTCCGTGCTCTAGAGTTTGATAGAGTCGGAGGGACGTGGGGGACGACTGAGGACTTCTCTCCAGGATTCCTGACGCTCCTGCGGAACAGACCCGGTGATCCTTACAGTACGGACCTAATTTCGACAGCCCCGAGTTCTACGTCGACTTAGCTAACAGAGTCAAGGCTTTGGGGAGCACATACATGCTATGGGGAGGGGATCTTAATACGGTGATGAATCCGGGTATCGATCGATCGGGAGGGCCGACGAGGTCACAGTCAGCAGCTGCCAAGGCTATCCAGAGGGAGATGCTCTGTATGGACCTTACAGATGTTTGGAGAGTCCTCCACCCTTTGGAGGGGGGCTATACGCATTACTCTGCCTATTATAACTTGCATACCCGCATAGATTATTGGTTGGCCTCGTCGCCGCTCGTCCCTCAGGTTCGCGCGTGTCTGGTGCTACCGCGCACTCTTTCGGATCACTCCCCCGTGGTTCTGACTTTGGCCGCACCCAAGAAAACCATTCCCCCGTTCTTATGGCGGTTCCCCCCATACTCACTCCTTGACTCCTTGTTTAAAGAAGAACTGGTGGAGGCCATTACGACGTTCTTTGAAACTAATCTGGGGTCAGTAGACAGCTTCCAAACGGTGTGGGAGGCATTTAAAGTTTATATTAGGGGGGTGGCGATTGCTAAACACTCTGGTGTGCTGCGCTCTATCCGGAAGAGATTGGCTACATTGGAACGCAGACTAGGGGAAGCAGAGTCTAAGCAGCAGGCAGATGCAACGGAAGCCACTGCAGAAGAGCTAAGGGTTCTGCTGGCGGAATACCACAGGGAGGCAGATGCGGAAGTGCAACACCTGGGGAAATATGCCACTGCCAGAAAATATGGGGAGGGTGAAAGGCCTGGCTCAGTCCTGGCCAATGTGCTAAAAGCCCGCAGATGCAAAGTCGCGATAACTAAGGTTAGGTCTGATACCGGGGACACACTGACAGAGGAGGCGGACATAGCCGCGCGCTTCAAATCTTATTATACCAACCTGTATGCCTCCCAACAGCAAAACATGGAGGAAAACATACAAGACTACTAGGACCACATCCAGCTACCCTTCCTTTCTAATGAGCACAGGGAGTTTTTGGCCCTACCCATAGAGAGGGACGAAATCCTAGAGGCGTTAGCGGGCATGAAAGCAAATAGTGCCCCTGGTGCGGACGGACTTACGGTCGCGTTCTACCGATCCTTCATAGATCTGCTTCTCCCCCATATATCAACGTTGTTTGATGATATCTGTGTGACCGGGCATATGCCTCCGTCGATGCAGGAAGCGATCTTGGTAGCTATCCCCAAACCAGGTAAAGACCCAGAGGAGTGTAGCTCCTACCGGCCGCTGTCCTTGTTGAATGTCGATAATAAACTGTTGGCTAAGGTGTTGGCTACACGCCTGGCGCTGCTCACGCCGGAGCTGATAGCAACAGAACAGGCGGGATTTGTACCGGGCAGGAACCTTACGTATAACCTTAGGACGGTGTTTGGTGTATTGCAACATGTTAAACCGGACTCGAGGGCACTCGCGGTATTCTTGGACATGGAGAAGGCCTTTGATTCGGTAGAATGGCCCTATATGCGTCGGGTCCTGACAAAAATGGGGCTGGGACCGGTCTTTCTACAAATGATTGGTGTGTTGTATAGGGACCCATCTGCTAGGATCCGTTTAGGCGACTTGGTCACGGACGCCATGCCCATCTCTCCTGGGACGCGCCAGGGTTGCCCTCTATCCCCCATATTGTACGCCCTGGTGGCGGAGCCATTGGCGCGGGCCCTGCGTGAATACCACGACCTGAGGGGCGTGAGCTTCCCGTCATATCGTATTGTGGTCTCCACATATGCAGATGACACTTTGCTATATGTTAGAGAACCAGAGAGCAATTTGGCGCCGGTGCTGCGGGAGGTAGTACAGTTTGGGGCATTATCTGGGCTAAGGGTTAACTGGAACAAGTCCATTGCGTTCCCACTGATGCCATCCACCACCCCGTTTGCAATGGAGTACCCGCTGCAGTGGTCGTATGACTCGATCAGATATCTCGGGATACAACTGCACAGGGACTCTGAAGTGGTGTTTATGGAGAATTATGGGAGGGCCATGGCTAAGTTGGAGGATGATGTGGAGACCTGGATCGGACTACCTCTGTCCCTTATGGGCCGAATTTCCATTGCAAAGATGGTGGTACTTCCCCGTTTTTTATTTCTGTTTACCAATATTCCGATGGTGCTACCGCGCACCTTTTTTGCGCGGCTGAACAGATCTTTATTGCGGCTGGCGTGGGCCGGAAAGCAGGCTCGAGTTAGCTGGAATATTCTGACGCTGCTCTATTATATGGGGGGCCTGGGGGCGCCCGACATGGAACTATACTACAGGATAGCGCAGGCAGCACAGGCGCATAACTGGGTGCATGGCGACGACACGATCCCATACCTCAAGCTTGAGAGAATGTTTGCTGCACCTCTACCATTGCCAGCGATTTTGTTTGAGTCCGCAGGTCGTAGGACGGGTTTTTTAGATTCATTAAATACCACAAGGCATGCGTGGAATTGGATACTGCAGAGGACTGCGGGGGCGCTGTTGTACTCCCCAGCCATGCCACTGGAGTGGGCGGTCTGGTTGGCACCGTGCGGGGAACGCGAGGTTGTGCAGTCCCTAGGCAGATTGGGCATACACCAGGCGGGAGACTTGTTTCAGGACGGGATTGCCAAAACATGGGATGATGTAGTATCGACAGTGGAGACCAGTACACAATTACAGCGGTTTCAGTTTCATAGAGTTAGAGGGGCACTGCGACAACATCTAGGAGATGATATGGCCGAGCCTCCGGAAGTCCCGGAATTGTCGTACCTCATTAAGTACAAGAGCCCTCTCAAGATGACATCCAAATTATATTCTATAGCTTTGTCACAGAAGTCCCAGAAATATACCAAGGCCCGGTTGGCTTGGCAACGAGACCTGGGCGCAGCAATAGATGATGCCATGTGGTCATACTGTTGTGCGGGCACGCGTCGCATATCGCTGCACGGCAGGCATAGACTTGTTCATTTCAAATTTATAAATAGAGTTTATTACACTCCGGAGCGGCTGTACAGGTATGGCTTACGTGAGGGGTCGGAGTGTGAAAGGTGTGCGCACCCAGTGCCGGATTTCATTCATTTAGCATGGCACTGCCCCGGCGTGGCTAAATTCTGGGAGGATGTTTTTCGGCAGATTGGGGAGATAGCTGGCTTGGATCTGGTGCCGGATCCCGCGCTTGCGTTGTTGGGACGTACGAGGGGGCTCCCAAAGGCAGCGCGTAGGCTGGTAGATATGGGCATGTTAATAGCCAAACGCAGAGTTGCTTTGGGTTGGATGCGAGGCCCACGGCCCACAATGGAGCACTGGAAGCGAGACGCACTATACTGCTGTACGCAGTCGGAGCTGTTTAGTGAACTGCTCCCTCCGAGGAGCAGACCAAAGAACTTTTGGGGATTGTATGCGGACTATCTCAGGAGTGGGGAACTGGGTGCAGGTCCTAGTGCGGGGGAGGAGGAGGCGCCTGCTCCAGACTCGGAGGCAGGCTAAGAGTGCTCTGCGACAGCTAGCGCAGTTCTAACTTATGGCGCGCAGAGGGGTTCAAGCATACAATGTTGCGCAACGAGAACTGGAGGGTATAGTGGGGTATGCGACACGGTTGGTATGTGCACGCAGCGGTTCGGGGAAACAGAGCCATTGGACGATAGGACCAGAGTGGGTATTGAGTGTGAGGGGGAGCCTCCGGAAGCAACTGACAGGGCCTTTCAAGAGTTGTGGGAGGGGGAGGTGGGTGTTGAGACTGGACTATAAGAACATGCATGGTGGGCGGCAGTCATGTTTAGAGATATTGCACTCTGGTATGTATATGACAGCGATACCCGACCTCCGGGATGTGGGAACCGCTGAGACATGCAATGAACATTGGATGCAAAGCAGCCGGCCCTAAGGGTTGTAGGCGAGTAGATGTGTACGCCACCCTGATTATTCACTCTAAAATAAATAAATAAAAAATAAAAAAAAAAACGATTGCTTGTTCTACTCTGTAGAAACCTTGGGTTCAGCAACTACAAAGAGGCGCTCAGAATACTCCAATCCAATACTTCCACCCCATTGGGTGTAAAGCTTTATTGTACAGTTAATAAAAACCATTACAAAAATTTGAAATACCTGAATTTAAAAAACAAAAGATGAAAATTCGACAGCAAATAGACAGGTAATGAATCATAAAATTTATAAAAATTAATCTCATACTTAATAAATTGCACTGTCTAGGACAGGGAGAACGTTCATGTTAGATGTACGAGTTCATGATGGGGATTAGGACTTTATCAGGGTTCCTCACTTTTTCTCAAAATTAAGTATGAATTGGACTACTCTACAAATTAGTTGAGGGTCCACGGAACACAGTATTTGTGTAACAGCGGACCGACAGGTACGTACTCCAATTTCATTGAACTTCACCTTTAGTCTGCTCCGATGTTCCAAATTCATGGCGGGACTGATGCAGATCAAATGAATTAAGTCCTGTTTTCTTGCTCCACACAGTTCGCACCCGTTATTTTCTTGCATCCGCCATTTTGGTTGATCAAAGTTTGTTGGTAAGTTACCCAGCCTCAATGTGAGATATCTAGATTTTTTATATGCTGAGAAGGCAAGTTGTAAATATGCTGCCGGAACCAGCTTTTTATATGATTGTATTGTCATCCAGGCATGTTCACGATGACAGTGATACCGGAAGCCTGGTTTCCCAAAGTGGGGCCAATTCTGTTGATTCTAAAGAGGTTTTTAAAAATTTGGCATACTGGGAGTTAGGACTATTATGAATTGCTTCCCACATGGCACGATAAATCTCTGTTTCCTGGTTCATCCAGACATTGTACCAAAATTTGACAGTCTCATATTTTTTTAGCAGTACTTGTGATTGCAGGCCAAATTCAAGTCGCACTTGTGCGGGTGATGCATTAATTGGCAAACCAAATACATGCTTGTAGATTTTTGTTTGTATTTTTTCTATGAGCTGTGCACTTATCCCGTGATGTAATATGCTCCCGTAAGATATTGTTGGCAATAACTTTGCTTTCATTACGTTTAAGAGCGGATTGAACATTGGGCCTTTAAGTTTGTTTGCTAGATTGCTAAAAGCGTGTACCAAGGCAATCCCCTTCTTTTCAATGGCATTCAAATGCGTTACAAAGTTTAGGCGCTTATCTAATTGTACCCCCAGGTACTTATAACTTTCCACCACTTCCAATTTGCTCTTATCTATTGCGAAAGCTGGTGGCACTTTATGCCGGCGAGTTATAACCATAATCTTTGTCTTCTTGCTGTTTATTTCTAAAAAGTTTGATTTTGTGTATCTGGTCAGTTCTTGCAATAGGCGTTGTAAACCAATTTTTGTCTGGCTAAGTAAAACCACATCATCGGCATAGGATAGGTGTGTAACACGCAGGTGACCTAGCCGTGGTGGATGGGCGTTGATCTGATCCAAGTTTGTTGTTAAATCAGCCATGAATAAATTGAAGAGATGGGGTGCCAGCACGCAGCCTTGTTTTAAACCATCATGGGTGCTGATCTTTCGAGTTAGCCGCTGGCCGTTGTCAATCTTTACCTGCATCCAGGTGTTTGTGTGCAGGTCAATGATTGGAATTAGGATTGAGTCAGGCAGGCCCTGCTGCTTCAGTTTGCACCAAAGTAAATGCCTGCTAACACGGTCAAAGGCCGCCTTGAAGTCTACGAAACAGGCATAAAGTGCTTGGTGATTTTGTAAACTTTTTTCCGCGATTAGGCTCAAGGCCATTATGTTTGCCGTCGTGCCTGTACCGCGGCGAAACCCTGTCTGGTTTGTCGGGATTTTATTGTTGCTTTCAGACCATTTTGCAAGATCCGCTAATACTAGGGATGCGTAGTATTTAGCTTCTGCTTCAATGAGAGCTATCAACCGGTAATTGGCCGGATTTTTGCGATCTCCGCCTTTGTAAATTGGATTAATAATTGCTCCCCTCCAACTTTCTGGGAGCTGGCGTGTGTTGTTTATAGATTGGAACAGGTGGTTAAATTTACCAGCCCAATGCTGTGGGTTCTCCTTGTAGATTGCCTGCGGGATGCCATTCGGTCCAGGCGCACTGTCTTGCCTACTTCTTCTGATTATTTGTAATATTTGAAGTTCGTCGCTTGTCCGCAATGACTGGTCTAGACTTTCCTGTTGGATTTTGTACTTGTTTGGCCAGTCATAAGGCATGTCTTTCAAGGACACTGTGCTCGAGGTAGCTTCTGGCAGCTGCAAGATTGATCTTATTGAGAAGGTCTCGGCTATGTGTTGGACCCATGCGCTTTCGGTTATACAGGTCATACCTATAACTTGTGTCGATCTGCTTAGAGAGTTGACTTGCAGCCAAAAGGCCCTGGTGTCAGATTTTTTTGTGTTATACAGAAGTTTGGACCAGAACTCATTGGCTTGATGTTTTTTCTCCGTCCAGATTAGCTTCTTATAGAGTTTCCTGATTCTCCTAACTTCTTGCCAAGAAGTTGAATTTGCCTTTTGGCCTTGTTCTCGTCTTGTGGATTTCTGCAAGCGTCTTCTCAAAGTAAGTGTGGCTTTTGAAAAGGCAGCACTGTGTGTTGAATTAGCCTTCTTTTTGGTGTTGATAGTTGTCCTGGGTAACTTGTTTAGATAATCAGTCCAAGTCTCAGAACACAGATCTTTGTCTGAGACTAAGGATTGGAGTTCCTTCTTGGCATCCAGCGCTATTTGTGGCAGAGTGGTACTTGTCCACCTCAATCGCTTCAGATTGATTGTGGATACTTCGCCTACCATTGTTTGTACTTGTTGGTACATTGAAGGTGTCAGTTTTATTTCAATATGCTGCATTGAATGGTCACTATCTAATGAACTGATTATTTGAATTTTTTTTATCAATCTTAGCAAGGGTAGTGTAACTATAGTGTAGTCCAAAATTGAGCTTGTTCCGTGACCTATGTAGGTTGTAGAAGGTGGTTTATCTTGCACGTATCTTCCATTTAACACCCTTAACCCAATATACTCAAGGTCCCACATCAAGTGCCTACCAGCTGTATCCGTCTTCTTTGCGGGTGGAATCTCCTGGGGTTCTACACACCACTGCTCATTTGCTATAATGATGTGATCCTCTTCTTCCGGACAATGCAGAAGATTGGCATTGAAATCGCCTGTCAAGATAATGTCCCATTTTGGTTGTTCAAGGCGAAGGTTGGAGATGACATTATTGATGCGTTTAAAGAGCTCTTTTTTAGATGCGTATTTCGGGTGGGCGTATACATTAATTAAAATAATTGTTCCAATTTTACCGTGGGACATCCCATCCAGTTTAATAATTTGCATATCTGCTGATGATGGGGGCAGTTGAGTGGCCTTGATCTTAAGTGCGGTGGATATGTATACTGACAGTCCCCCCTTGGCACGCCCGTGGCGCTGAGTGCGGGTCGCGATAGCGTGGAAACATAGTCTACCTGGTACATCAATTGGCTCCATTAGCCATGTTTCCTGGAGGGCTATGATGTCATACATGCCCCAAGTGACTGTTTTTCTAGTATCATTTAGAATGGCTTTTGCTCCTGCAATGTTCCAGGAGAGGAGTTTGATCGAATTTCCCTCTACTTTGTCTGCCGGGTAACAGATTCAATCGTCATTAATGCGCTGTATCGGACCCCGGCTATCATTGTTGTCATTATCTGCTCCCCTGGCACCATGTAATACAGAATGAGTGAGTTGACTTGCCTGTGTGTGATCTTCTCTTTTGCCATGTTTCCTTAGGAGGGGAGATGGATATCCCGGTTTTGCTTCTTCTTTCAGACTGATTCCCCACTCCTCGAATTTGGTGGTTTCAGCAAGAATGCTCTAAACGATTCTCTCGTTGCTCCATGTTGTCAATATGCCTTCCTTTGCTACATTGTCTCCGAGGGAGATAAATTCTATTGAAAGTAGATCAGCTGTTGTTATTTGACTGAGACTTGTGATTGTAGATGTCAGATGAAGAATGTTTCCTCGGTTTAAATAGTCTTGTGTACCATGTACTGTATAATTTGGAATGAAAAGTAGCCTTCCTACTGTTGCGGTTTTTGAGTCTGGTGTTGGTTCACAGGTGAGGCGTGTTTTATCGATTGGCCCGGTACTTCTTATTTTTTGACTTCCGTGGCCCTTTGTGTCAACACGCGGGTGTTTTATAATTTGCTTATTAACATCCTTCTGAGACTGTTCGATTGGTGTTCTGCCCTTGGAAATTCTGTCCTTGCAATCTCGTGTTAGGCCGCCAGTTTGTGTATGGTACCCTTTTTCCCTAGCAACAGACGTGGGACTGGGTCCAAGTTTTACTACATTTGTTGGTTCAATGTTTTGTTGTGATTCTTTATTCCCTGAAGTTAGTATTACTTGTAATTGTTCATGACGGCCCTTATCAACCTTGGCTGTGATTGTCCTGATCAGGCTCATTAATGTTGAGTTTTTTGCGCTTCTGCGATGTATACGGTTTTTGATTAGGGGTGATCATCTTCTGATGTGAATCACTTTGTGGACTCGCTGCGGATTGATTTTGTTCTGCTATGTCATTGTCCACTTGTTCCATGGTCCAATCCACACTACTTGAGACAAAATATGAGGTCGTTAGGTCGATTGTGGTACCTAGAGTTTGTGGTTGTGCAATCCCCTCACAATTCGTAGGTATTTTGGATGACACCCTATGCATCTGCTCAGTTGATCTTTTGGGCGTGGTTTTAGATCTCTCTTTTTGGGGTGTATGCTTCAGGCCTTTACAATCGATCTTTGCCCTTGTTGATGGTATCTGTGCCCTCAGGTTTGGATCAGATTCAGTTTTATTTTTTGTTTTTACACAATTGAAAATGGGGTAGCTAATCAACACCTGCTTCTCGGCAGGTAGAGAATTTGCTAGATGATTTCTGTTTTTTCTTGCTCGTTTCTTTTGTCGCTTCGTTAGACCTTTTTGATTTATCTGATTTTCCATCCCGTCTAGCTCTGGTTGGTCTTTCTCAATTGGTTTATGACAGTTGGAAAGTCCGACAGGGGATTTGGTTCGTGATGTTTTTATTCTCTCTGATGGAACATCATTTAGCTTTATTAATTCATCATTTTTAATTATTTGATCCAATATTTGTTGTACTAACACTTCTGTTTTGTTTTTATTGCTCTTTTTGGGTGTGACTGTATCCTTGATTAAAGGGTTTATACATTGCACAAAGGAAATTAGGTCACTTCCATTTAGTGTACTGGTGGTACTTTGATTGGCGAGCTTGCATTCTCGCAAAATATCCTTCAGTATGGATGGCAGATCTTTCAATTTTTCCAATATGGGGTTGCAACTACATAACTTGGATGATCCCCACGAACGGATTTGCTCCTGGATCATATCAAATGTGATGACCATAGTATCTAGTTTTTTATTTATAGTGGATATATATTCAGCCATGGAGCTCATTAGTTGTATTTGTATATCTAATTTGTCAGACTGCATGTTTAGGGTTTTAATTGAAGTTTCCAGTATACTTACCATTGCACTGTGTAGTGTGATTATTGATTCCAGATTTTTATTTAATTCTTGCCTTTGTTCTTGCTAGCATTGGTTCACTTTATTATGAGTTTTGTCATATTCCCAAAATGCCTGATCTTTGGGGTTCCTAACTGTTTTCGGCTCGTCGTCTTTTTTGTGTGATTTGCCTTGACTTTTTGATGTAACTAGATCAATCCCTGATGAAACACTTGAGATTTCTATTACAGATGTTTCCTTGAAGCCCTTTACACTGTGGCTTACGGGTGGGTGTAGGGACCCATCTGCGTCCTCAACGTCTACACAATGATTCTGCCTGCTTGAGATCTCAATTACGTTTGTATTTAGGGTTTCCATGATTGATATGTTATTTACATCTTTAAATGTTGCTTCCTGGAACTCCACTTTCATTGCTAATGATTTATTATGGTGTTGTGTTTGCTCCGAGTTAAGTACATTTAATTTATCATCAGGCTGCACCATGTGTATTTGTGTAATACTTTTATTGTCCGTTTGATATTGGGATTGAAGTTGGGGCTCCCCCCAAGGTAGTTTGTGGTCCTTTCTCACTTTATTGAGATTTATCGCTCCCAGATTTGGGCGTGGTTCATGCCTTGGGGTTGAGTGACTGTTAGGATATTCATTGTGTACTTCGTTGTGAGCACTGGTGTTACACTGCCCATCATTACTGCGAGCGACCTCTTGACTTTCAACCATTAACCCCTTCCCCGCTCATGACGGAACCACTCCGTCATGAGCCACGGGTGCCGTGTGCTCATGACGGAGTGGTTCCGTCATGCTGCGGCCGTTGGCGGCCGCTCCGCCCAGGCGGCGCTAATTCCCCGCCCAGGCGGCGCTAATTCCCCGCCTGTGCGGGCGATTAGCGCAGTGGGCGGAGACGTGACGGAACCACTCCGTCATGAGCACAGCTCACCCGTGGCTCGTGACGGAGTGGTTCCGTCACGAGCACAGCGCCACCGCAACTGCCCCCAAACCCCCCCAGCGCCGCGGCGGAATTCCTGCAGCGGCGAAGGGGTTAATTGATCCAGATTTATGTCTGATGTTGGTGGAACAAATAGCGTGATTGTACTTTCATTTATGTTCTGTATTTTACTTGTTTCCATTTTTGAAGAAGTCCCTTCGCTTGCGTCGTCCGTAGTTCTATTATTTGCTCTTAATGATTTTTGACGTTTTACTTGTCCTAATTCTGTGTCATGATTTTTATTTTCCATGTGCACTTGCGCTTGTAATTGTATCGTGTGTTTTGTTTTTCCCCAAGCCGTTTGTACACAGTTACTTATTTCCTCCGATCCATTTTTCCTCCCTGTGGTCAAGTTAGAACAAGACTGTGATGTCTTTGTGTCTGATATCTTTGTTGGTTTGCTTGGAGACATTGGAGACATTGGTTTTTGAAGACCATTCAGTGTTGCTGGAATTGTATACATTGCGGATACAGGGTCTTTTAAGAATGTGAATTTGCCGGTAGAGTTCATTGTACCGAAGATGGAGTAGACCGGGGGTATTAAAGTAGGCACCGTGCTATCCTCAGTAGAGGAAGTAGAGGTTTTTGTCTTGGCTTTCTTTCTTGCTATTTGTGGGGGGTTTCTTCGTGTCCTCCCCGACCTCATCTCTTAGCCGTTGCTCCCTTTTTTTTTTTTCCCTGTTAGTATTTTACTTTGATTTGTTAGTTGGTGACACCTTATGTATGAATGAGGGCTTCTGAAGGCTTCTGAGGGCTTCTGCCCCTTCTTTGTTCTTCCTTGACAATGATGTTATTTATTGTTGTTTAGTGCAGTCTGTGTTACTTCAGCTCACAGCTCACAGCTCACAGCTCACAGCTCATTAGCTCTCTGGCACACTCGACTGAACACACTGCCTCTGCCCTTCCTGTCCTGCTGAATGAGTCCGCAGATGCCGTGAGTGCAGTGGGGATGAGGTGGTGCTCCGCGGAGGGTGTGGTGTGCGGATATGGGTATGGGTACGGGTACTTGTGCGAGTGCAGCTCGAGGTGCCACACTTCCCCCTCCGTGCTCCGAACACCAACGAACACAAATGAAAAAAAAAAAAACTTGCACCAACTCACGCCAGCTCGGACTCCGCTCCACTCTGCTCCACCCGCTCCGCGGGACGTGTCGCAGCCGAAAGCGACCGAAGCGACCCCCCGGGACCGAGTTGAATTTTGATCGGGTCTTGGTCGGGTCTTTCTGACTCGCGGTTCGTGGCTCACCACTCAGCCGCCCTGCAGCGTCTCACCTCGCGTCTGGCGTCCTCCCGCAGCAAGGCGGAACCAGAAATTGAGTCAGCAGTAAACTTGGATACTATAGGCTGTGGGAGGAGAACGCGCCATTGGTTTTTTCTGTCTCGCGCTTTATTAATGCTATGTGGCGCAGGAGAAGATCTTTTTTATAACTATTTTGACCTATACCTCCCCTCTGATGCCAATCAATCTACAACTGACAACTTGCGCTTTTTAACTTTTTATATTTTTTATCTTTTAATTGTAAATAATCCCCATAATATGATAATTGCGCTGTGTTTTTTTTATCCTAAATGTTCGAACGACTTGATATGTTATTGTCTGTAAGTATGTATCTTTTAGGGTCTATGACCGAAATAAAGATTATTTGACTGACTGTAATTGATAAGAGTAGCGACAAGCTGCTTTAAAGTGAACACTGCTTCGTATTTCCTTGCCGGTGAGGTGCGGCTCTGAGGGGTATGATACAGGGGTGGAGGCCCAGGATATTGACTGCATTTTTAATTTTCTATTGCCGCTTTCCTTCCTTTATGTGAACTAAGGCAGTTACTCATATTCCTAGCCTACAACAGCTATCTTTGGTATTTTTGGATTTCTTGTTACTGATTTCATGAACTTTATGAAGTGCCCAGATAGCTGACATGATTCACCTTGTAGACAGGTTAAGAAAGCAGCCCCACATGTCTTTACATTTAGGATTCAAAGTATTGGTCAGAGCCAGTAGTGTCTCAAGGGTTTCAGAGCTTCACGTATGCAGATTACGTGTTAAATATTCTACTGTTGTGCCACAGCATCTGCATTGAACGTCAACTTCACCCTCCGTACAACCATACCAATAACCTGTTAGGGGGATTAAACCAAAACGCATTCTCATGAAGGCATAGTTTTGTGATATGGGAGTGGAGAACTCAGGTAATCTAGTAGGGAGCCAGGAGAGTAGAGAAGGGACTCTGTGTTTTGGTTTGCAGTGCTTCTTTTAAGTTGGCCTATCTTGGATGTCAGGTGTTTTGCAGTCGTTTTCAAGGATCCCAGCTGGGTGTTCTTACCCCTTCTTTCATTAAGTGTGAATCCGAGGTACCCTAAGCTTGTTCTTTTAAGTATTGACCCTCTGATGGACCAGGTACCCTTTTTGATCAAGTGTCTGCCAAAGGTCACTGTTTTAATCTTTTTTTCAGGCTGATT
This sequence comes from Triturus cristatus, assembly GCF_964204655.1. Lineage (NCBI taxonomy): Eukaryota > Metazoa > Chordata > Amphibia > Caudata > Salamandridae > Triturus > Triturus cristatus. Next base: position 889,837,230 of record NC_140594.1, read on the forward strand.
ATGAAATCATTCAATGCACAATACCGTTCAAGTGCATCCAATGACCTCTGAAGACCAATATAAGTGTTGTCAAGTACCACCATGTCATCTGCATATTGCAGAATTTGTATTTTCCGCTTTGACAGGCTGGGTGGGCAGATCCTTGGGACTACCAGGTATCTTTCCAAATTTACCATATACAGTTTGAAGAGCAGAGGGGCTAATATACAGCCCTTTATTAGTAGACAGTTTTCTGATGTCGCCCAATTTGCTGTTAATTTAACTCTGACCATCAATTACTGTATAGTGATTCTATTGCCATTAAGAGATGTGGTGGTATCAGCCACTACTTTAGCTTTTCCCTTAGTCTGCCTCTGGGGATGTTATCGAAAGCGTTGGTGAAGTCGATAAATGCTGCATTTAACAGGAAGGTCTTGGGACTCCTTGTATGTCGATCAAGCAGGTCAGGAGATTATCATCTATGTGGCTATGTTTTTGGAGGCGAGTCTGGAACCATGGAATACCTTTTTTTCTCTTTGGCCTATATTTCAAGTTCTTCATACAGTAATTTAGCATAGCACTTCCCTTCAACATCCAATTAGTGTTATCATTCGATAATTTGTGGGTGAGGCTCTAGTTCCCTTTTTGTATATGAGTACTAGTGTTGAGCACCTCCAACTTCCACGTTTTTGAAGCTTTTGGCACCTGTGTTAGTGTCTAGAACATTGTTACTGAGAATGTGACTGCTTGAAATAACAATGATATACTAGGTAATGGCTACTCCTCAATACTTGGGGAAAAAAAGAATCAACACAAATTCAGTAGTATTTTAATGTCCAAAACGTTAATTTTAAACTGGGTTTGCCAAATATATATCCATATTTCATCTTAAAATTATCTCTTCATAAAGTGAAGTCTATAGTCTTATATAGGATTTTCTGTTTAGACCTCATCAAAAGGCCCCTAATTCAATGTTGCCAAATTGTGGAACACAGAAACAAACAACAGGAGTAGACCCGTTATCCCAGCAGAGACCGGGCGATAATGTTTAACAAAAACAACAATGTCTCAACTGGAAATCATTCAAAGGCAAATTACAGAACAATAATGAAATCACAAGGGAAAGGACGGGAGACCACCAAGAAATTAGAAAAAAAGGGGTTTGTATTGCAGGTAGTTATAACAGCACTACGGTACAATAAAGGTACAAATGACCAAAAACACACATGTGAGCACTGGGCGTGCTAGTGATAGTGAACGGCGCAGTGAGCACAATAGGTGAAGACAGCGTGAACGGCGATAAATTGATAATGACAATATGGTCAAGATATGATTATGTACAATCAAATTTGAACAAATTTGTAAATGACCACAGAAAAAAGCCAAAGTTCTTTTGCTGGGGGTTGTCGACGGCGTTTCAGCCTGATTGATTCCAGGCCATCATCAGGACAATGGTCATAAATAAACGTGTGCTGTGGAGAGAGAGAAGAGAAAAAAGGGGGGGGGAGGGGGGGGGGTGGGGTTGTGTTTTAGTTGTCTAAAAGAGAAAAGGCCTGAACGCATAGCCCAAGAAGAAGTGAAAAAGAGCTAATTACCTGGGCGTAAATTTCGTACACGAATTACAAGGGTAGAGATAGACCAAGTTGTGAAACAATCGTAAATTCTAAAGGAGGAAGAGAGGGACGAAAACTCACAGATAGTCATAAAACCAGCAGACAAGGGTGGCGGCATCGTGATTATGGACATAGATAAATATGATGCCAAGATCTTACGACAGCTTAACAACACTGCCCACTACCGCCCTTTACCAGGAGATCCCCTTCCAGACATCCGTAAACAAATACAGACAGTCACTACCCAAGCTTTACACTTGGAGATCATCTCCAAAAAAGAATTTCTTTTTCTAAATAATGCCCACCCTCGTACACCAGTCATCTATGTCCTACCCAAAGTCCACAAGGACTCTGCCAACCCCCCGGGACGCCCTATAGTATCTGGCTGCGGCTCCATACTGGAGCCTTTAGGAAAATATATTGATTCCTTTCTAAAAACCTTTGTTCCTTTGACAGACACTTTCATCAAGGACAGCACACACTTAATCAATATTATCGAAAATCTTTCCTTTGACAGCAACCATGATCTCATGGTAGGTTTAGATATTGAATCTTTATACACCAACATACCCCATTCAGAGGGCCTTACTGTCATAAGATCACTTCTAGACACCCGTCCTAGACCCACTCGCATCCCGTCAGAATTCCTCATGGATTTGCTACACATTGCTCTTACCAACAATTATTTTTTATACAAAGACACCTTTTTTCTACAGATTAAAGGTGTAGCAATGGGAGCTTGCTTCGCTCCAAATTTTGCAATACTGTATGTCCATCATTTGGAAACCACTGTCTTTCTCAACCCCTTGAATCCTTTCCTCAGTAGGATTAATCTATGGCGTCGTTACATAGACGACATTCTCCTACTTTGGCGTGGTACACAGGAACACCTTGTATCCTTTATGACTTGGCTAAACAACTCTCAAAAACATCTCACTTTCACCAGTGATGTTAGGATTAATGATCTTCCGTTCCTTGACCTTATGTTGCATGCAGAAGAAGGATCCATAGGGACTAATCTCTATCGCAAGCCCACAGAACGCAACACCCTCTTAATGTACTCCAGCTATCACCCAAGAGGCCTAAGAGATGGTTTACCCTATGGTCAGTTCCTTCGTATTCGAAGAAATTGTAAATGGCGAAAGGACTATTTCAGGGAAGCTGCTGTTTTATCTGAAAAACTGATCTCAAGAGGTTACCCAAAACGCATTGTCTCTCGTGCCCAGAAACGAGCCTGGTACTGTCACAGGGAGATCCTCCTTGCTCCTTCGGAGAAAAAAAGCAATTTGCGTATCCCCTTTGTTTCCAACTACAGCCCTTCAAGCAATTCGATCAGCAAAGTGATCAAGAAAAACTGGTTGCTTCTTCGGACTCATGTCCAATTCAAAGAACCCCCCCTGTTTTCATACAAAAGGGGCCCCAATTTGTCAGATAAACTGGTCCATGCCATCACGTGGCCCATAAAAGAGAAGAAGATTCAATCTGTAACTACCCTCTGGGGCCTTCCCCCAGTTGTAGGCCATTACAAATGCCAAACTTGTGCAGCCTGCAATCTTACGTTTAACACCAAGGATTTTGTAACATCAGATCAAACATACCAACTGAAAACTTTCTCCAATTGTCGAACCACCAACGTCATTTATGCCATCCGTTGTCCCTGCAATCTTCTTTACATCGGCCAAACAACACAGATGGTAAAACAACGGATTTTCCAACATCAAAGCCGCATACGATGTAATGTTGAAACTGCCCCTCTTGTTGGACACTACAAAGAACAAAATCACTCAGAAACCGATTTGGTTTGGCAAGTAATTGATCATCCAACACTCCCACTACGAGGGGGTAATCTTCAACTCTTGCTGAATAAATGCGAATGCCGCTGGATCGCACGCTGTGACTCAGTCAATCATGGATTGAACACTTTAGATGAATGGAATACAGTCACCAATACATCTTAACTCTCTGTTGCTAAATCCGAATCTGGTTTATAATGTTTGATTCTTTCATGCTGTCATTCTCCCTCCCTTGTGTTTCCACCCTTGCCCCTCCTTTCCTTCCCCTTTTCCCCCGAACACGCCCCCCCCAACCCTCCCCCCCCCCCCCCCCCCTCTTTCTTCCTTCTCCTCACACCCCCTTGCCACCCCCCCCCCCCCAGCCCCCCCCCCCCCCTTTTCCCTTCCCTTCCTTTCTCGTGGTCCTTCTTTTTATATCTAGTTGATATAATCTTGAGCAAATATATATTATCTTGTTGCCCGTTATTATATTTTAGTTTTGTCTTTTTGCTTTAATTATAATCCCATTGCTCTCCCTTCCCATGTTTTGCTTCATTTATTTTTGATTATTGCGTACATGACGTTATTCAAAATGATTTGTAATTTTTATTTGTATTATAAAATGTTCGTTGTGTATGTTATTTTGCTATCCTGCCCAATCCTTCTTTCCTTCCTTTCCCTACCCAACACTCCTTTCCCCCCCCCCCCCCCCCCTACCCCTCCCCTCTTGCTGTCTACCCACTCCTTTCCACCACTCCCTCTCTCCCCCTATCCCCCTACTCACTCCCCAACCCAACCGACCCCCCCCCAACCTTTTACCCCACCTCAGTTATTATTATTTTTAATTTTTGAATTGATGTATTACAAAAAATGTTTATTACTCTCCATTGTGGCTGACTCTAGTTTCGAACCGTCCACTCTCGGTGTTTTTTTCACCCTTTTTTTCACTTCCGCCTTTCACTCCGTTTTCCTTTTAACTTGTTCCCCCGGGGCACCGCTCAACCCATGCTAGTCACAGGTCTAGTTCTCTCCCGGGCTTGTTCCGATCACGTGACACGTTGCTCTTAACGATGTTTTCATAGCGGGTGCCGCCACCGGCATGGACGTTTGATTCGTCCGTCCATAGGATTTGTTCCTGTCTTTCAAGTCATGCGATCCCCAGCGATTTAGTCCCCTGTCACTTCACCCGAGGTAAGAACAGGCCACCTAGAAGACGCCTCTTGATTCCGCTTTGGCACTAACAATTAATTAATTTATAATTCCTTTCCCTAATCTCTGCCTCTCCTCCCCTCCCCAGGCTTGATTTGATGCCCACGCCAGGCTCCCGAATTCCGGTTTTTTCCTGGCCTCATTCCTCCTTGATGTCCAGCATTCATTGACACTTTGGTAATTATTTGTTTGTCCCTCACTTCCCCCTCTACCCCTTTGAGATTACATGGTTAAGTAACTCGGACCCCTTCGTCCCTCTCTTCCTCCTTTAGAATTTACGATTGTTTCACAACTTGGTCTATCTCTACCCTTGGAATTCGTGTACGAAATTTACGCCCAGGTAATTAGCTCTTTTTCACTTCTTCTTGGGCTATGCGTTCAGGCCTTTTCTCTTTTAGACAACTAAAACACAACCCCACCCCCCCCCCCTCCCCCCCCCTTTTTTCTCTTCTCTCTCTCCACAGCACACGTTTATTTATGACCATTGTCCTGATGATGGCCTGGAATCAATCAGGCTGAAACGCCGTCGACAACCCCCAGCAAAAGAACTTTGGCTTTTTTCTGTGGTCATTTACAAATTTGTTCAAATTTTATTGTACATAATCATATCTTGACCATATTGTCATTATCAATTTATCGCCGTTCACGCTGTCTTCACCTATTGTGCTCACTGCGCCGTTCACTATCACTAGCACGCCCAGTGCTCACATGTGTGTTTTTGGTCATTTGTACCTTTATTGTACCGTAGTGCTGTTATAACTACCTGCAATACAAACCCCTTTTTTTCTAATTTCTTGGTGGTCTCCCGTCCTTTCCCTTGTGATTTCATTATTGTTCTGTAATTTGCCTTTGAATGATTTCCAGTTGAGACATTGTTGTTTTTGTTAAAATTGTGGAACACAGCCTGATTTCACCAGCGTACTGTTAAAAAAAATGAACATGAAGTAAGTTGAATTTCTGAAGAAAAGGTGTATTTGCAAGAGGGAATTGAACATGTGCATGTGTTTGTTAGAGGGGTATTTAATTGAGAGTAGGTGGAATTTGATTCTCCGGAATTACATTAAAATTCTCGAGATTCCACAACGGGGCAGAGTGGACATTTGTCTCTATTTTCTTCAATCAATCAATCAATCAAAACATTTGTAAAGCGCACTACTCACCCGTGAGGGTCTCGACGCTGGGGGGAGGGGTGCTGCTACTGCTTGAATAGCCAGGTCTTGAGTAGTCTCCTGAAGGTAAGTAGGTCCTGGGTCTGCCGTAGGAGGATGGGGAGGGTGTTCCAGGTTTTGGCGGCGAGGTGGGAGAATGATCTGCTGCCGGTGGTCGCTCTTCGAATGCGCGGGGCGAGGTCGGCGGAGCGGAGCTGGCGGTTCGGGGTGTAAAAGGTGAGTCGTCTGTTGAGGTATGCCGGTCCGGTGTTGTGGAGTGCTTTGTGTGCGTGGGTGAGGAGCTTGAAGGTGATCCTCTTGTTGACAGGAAGCCAGTGCAGGTCTCTCAGGTGGGGTGTGATGTGGCTGCGGTGGGGGATGTCGAGGATCAGGCATGCAGAGGCGTTCTGTATGCGTTGTAGTCGTTTCAGGAGTTTGGCCGAGGCTCCTGCGTAGAAGGCGTTTCCATAGTCTAACCTGCTGCTGACGAGGGCCTGGGTGACCGTTCTTTTTGTTTCTGTGGGGATCCACCTGTAGATCTTGTGGAGCATGCGGAGGGTGTTGAAGCAGGAGGATGAGATGGCGTTGACTTGCTTGGTCATGGAGTGTTGAGTCGAGGATGAAACCTAGGTTGTGTGCGTGGTCGGTGGGTGTCGGTGCTGCTCCTAGTGCGGTCAGCCACCAGGAGACGTCCCAAGCTGAGGGGGTCGAGCCGAGGATGAGGACTTCCATCTTGTCTGAGTTCAGCTTCAGACGGCTGTTCTTCATCTGTTCTTCATCCACTCGGCGATGAACAGGAGACGTCCCAAGCTGAGGGGGTCGAGCCGAGGATGAGGACTTCCATCTTGTCTGAGTTCAGCTTCAGACGGCTGTTCTTCATCCACTCGGCGACGGCTTTCATTCCTTCGTGGAGGTTAGTTTTGGCGGTGAGGGGGTCCTTGGTGAGGGAGAGGATCAGCTGGGTGTCGTCGGCGTAGGAGATGATGAGGTCGTGCAGTCGGGCAAGTGGTTCCATGTAGATGTTGAACAATGTCGGGCTGAGGGATGATCCTTGGGGTACGCCGCAGATGATCTCGGTGGCTTCGGATCGAAAAGGGGGGAGGCAGACGCTCTGGGTTCTGCCGGAGAGGAAAGAGGTGGCCCAGTCCAGTGCTTTGTTTAGGATCCCTGCGTTTTGGAGGCGTGTGCGTAGGCAGACAGTGTCGAAGGCGGCTGACACGTCCAGGAGGATGAGGGCCGCCGTTTCGCCGTTGTCCAGCAGGGCACTGATGTCATCGGTGGCGGCGATGAGGGCAGTTTTGGTGCTGTGGTTGCTGCGGAACCCAGACTGGGACGGGTCCAGGATGCTGTTTTCCTCGAGGTAGCGGGTCAGCTGTCTGTTGACGGTGTTCTCGATGACCTTCGCCGGGAACGGGAGCAGGGAGATGGGTCGGAAGTTCTTGAGGTCCTTCGGATCAGCCTTGGGTTTTTTAAGTAAGGCGTTGATCTCGGTGTGCTTCCAGCTCTCCGGGAAGGTTGCGGTCTCGAAGGAAATGTTGATGGCCTTGCGGAGATGGGGTGCGATGGTGGTGTTGGCTTTGTTGAAGATGATGTGTGGGCATGGGTCTCACGGAGAGCCGGAGTGGATGGTGTTCATGATGTTGATGGTGTCGTCGTCGTTTATGTTGGTCTAGGGGAGCGGTGTGTATGGTGGCCATGGGGTTGGAGGTCTTGGTTGCTGTCAGGGTGCTGAAGCTGTCGTGGATGTCTGCGATCTTGCGGTGGAAGAAGGTGGCGAGGGAGTCGCACAGGTCTTGCGATGGTTAAAGCAAAATGCACTCCTGCTTCCAAAAAAGGATGTATTTTGCATTGAAAAACTGCACAGCTAGAAAACTCGCCTGTACGTACTCTGCAGTGATGACTGCAGAGTATGTAAGGGCACTGCCGCTGAGTGGTATGTAGTGGTTTCTAAACTTTAGAAACCACTGCATATCACTCTGTAGTGCATACCATTCAGCGCCCTTACATACTCTGCCGTCCTCACTTCAGAGTATGTAAGGGAGCTGAGGTTAATGCACTGCTGTGCAGTGATTTTTAAACTGGTCTGGAAGAGGGAGCAACCTCTCTCTGTATAAAAACCACTACAGATTATAGTTTAATCTGCAACATAGAGGGACTGCTCCATCTTCCAACCCTCTGTAGAAACCATATACTGCAGATTAATTCCGCTGATGGGGCAGTGGGATTTATAAGTACATACAAAAAACAAAAGAGGGAGTGAATAGGTAGAGAAAAACAAGAAGTGGATTCGTCCTCCTCAATAAGTCTTAAAGTAAACAAAAGGAATCCACCCTGAATGGAGTAAAATGAAGGTATCCTTCCAGAGTGTATTTTGTACTTCTTGTGAGTTGCGTGTCCCTCCTATGGGCTGGGGAAGCACACAGCTTTGTTAAAATAACCCTCACCCACCAAAAGGACCCTTGGTGGCATGCTTAATCATCGGGTTCTTCCCGCCCGCTGCAGCACAGAGTGTGCCATGACCAACGAAGATGCGGAGCACTTTGTAGTAAACACTACGTGTGATGCAGAAGTGAGAGTGGAAGGGTAAGACGTGCGAATGGTGATGTAGATAAAAAAATACCTGGCTATGTGGAAAAATAAATTTTAATGTTACTTCTAGCTGGTATTGTTAAAAGTGGGGAAACGGAGGTTCTATGCTACAATGGGCTAACACCGCCCTAGTCGACATGTTTCAAAGCCATCCCCCTGGCTTCTCATCAGGACCTTTGAGGATCGCTATACCACTCTTATAACTAAACAATAACGTGGTCTGCTACTCAATTGAGCAGAATACGATGCATATAAAATAACATGCACTATATACTATACCCTATTAGGTATGGTTCCTTAAACAGGTATTATTAATACTCAACTAATGCCCCATGAGCTTTTTCATGGAGGGGAGGAGCACCTGTTGTTACAGTCGTCAAGGTCGCTCACTCGCTAAAGGTATTGCCTCGCCGTGGCTCCGATGAACTATTTATAAGTACTTCTGTGTTACAAAAGTAATCCGTAATTACCAAATTCGGCAGCAGAATTAATTACGCCCACGCCTAATTGAGAGGTGATATGTGAGTCTGAATGGAAATGAGATGTTAAGAGGAATGTGTGGGACAGAAAAGAGGGTCTTTTAGAGAAGGGTGTGAAAAGATTAAACTAGATTTTTATTTTTTTATTTTTATAAATATCTTTATTAGGATTTTTATCCCCCATTACAGCCATGAGGGATCAGTGCAGGTACAAAATATCATACAGCAAACGAATATCGACAAAGAATTATGCCTCTTGAGGCAGATAGCAGATCTTAAAAAACAAAAAGTGTACAAGTAACAGCAAGAAAAGAAGGAGCAGGAAACAAAAGGGAAAAAAACACATAAGACACTCCTATAAAACGTTAAGGAGAACCTAATTCACAGTTCTTATCAGCCATCATTATTTTCACAAACAAAATAGGTAAAATTATATTGATTCCTTCCATTTTATTAAAGGTGCCCAAATATGTTTACCCAATAATTTTTTTTTTTTCCCTTCCTTTCATAAATTGCACCTTCTATTGTATATATGGAAAGTAAGCGAGCTAGCCATTGTTGAAATGTAGGGGGAAGGGGATCTAATCAAGCAGAGGCAATATTTAACCTTAAAACCGCCATAGCCACAAAAATAAATTGATAAGCAGTTTTATCCTCATTTGAAGAACTTAATCCTAACATAATAGTTTCATGGGTTAGTATTGTTTTTACCCCAAGTTTATGATCTAAATATTCCATAATTGAATCCAACAAGGCCTGCAACCGTGGACAGGAAGCAAACATGTGTACCAGATCCGCTTCCGGTCCCCCACATTGTGGGCATGAAGTCCCTGTAGAGTCGCCCCATTGTGCTATTTTGGCCGGTGTATAATATAAAGAAAAAAACGTTTTAAAATGTTGTGCCTGAAGCCCAGCCAAACATAAAACTGACTGACCCACCTTTAAAGATTTCACAACTGTTCCGGGGGCAGTCCCCACTCGCTCAGCCCACTTACCCTCATGTTTAATTAATTCATCTTGTTTCAAATTAATCAATTCTGCATAAATTAACTTAATCGTCCCCTTAGCACCCCTTTGCATAGTATCAATTATGCAATTACTAGCGAACCCCCATGCCCCACCAATTTTCTTACAAAAAAAGCTACGAAGTTGTAAGTACTTAAAGAAATTACAACTTTCCAACCCAAAGTCCTTCTGTATATCTTTAAATTGACGAAAGCCTTGCTTTTCTATTATATCCCAGGCCTGACGGATACCCTTACTAGCCCATCCAGCCATAGTTTCATCCGAATATACCTCGAGAAGCATTGGATTTTTAAACAAAACTGTGTAAAAATTGAGCCTCCCTAATCCGATCTTTTTCTTTAACCCCCCCCAAATCTTAAAAGCAGCTATCAGCGTCTTACATTTTGTGCGTTTGTAATAACTGGGTTCTGTAAATTTAAAAAAACAATATTCAGCATTTTGGCCCAATAATAGTCTATAAACATCTGGGAGATCGTCTTCCCTTTCCATTTCCCCTACCCTCCTCATATATTGCAGAGCTGCTGCCCAGTAATAACTACGAAAATCCGGCACCAAAAATCCTCCTTTCTCCCGTGATAAACACATAAACCGAAGAGCCCGCCTAGTTTTCCCATGTGCCCAAATAACCTATTAACTAAACCTTCTAAGATAACAAACCAAGATTTTTGAAATTCTAAGGGAATTGACCTAAACAGATACAATACTTTTGGTAAAAATAACATCTTGATAAGATTACACCGTCCCACAAGAGAGAGATGGAGATTATTTAATCTATCAAAATCCACCCTCGCTTTACTGATTACTGGCTCCATATTAACGGCAACCAATTTCCCAAGATCTGAGGTGACACGTATCCCCAAATAAACTGCAGAGTCAACAACACGAATATCTTCAAAATTAATAAAGCGATTCTTAATAACTTGAGTCTTAGTTTAATTTAATGTATATCCTGTAAAAATACCAAACTCACTTGAGATTGACTCAACCCTTTCCAGAGCCAATTGCGGATCCATTGTAATAATAGCCACGTCATCAGCGTATGCAACAACTGATCGGATTCCACTATTAGCCTTAAATAATCGTAACAGGGGATGTTATGTTATTAAAATTTATAAAGCGCACGATTACCATTCCGGTGTCCTGGCGCTAAGCATTAACTACCTAAGCAGTTAACATAACTAAAACTGAGAAAAAAAACATGTTTTAAGACCCTTCCTGAACACACAAACGTCAGGGGTATTTCTTAGTGAGAAAGGAAGTTCATTCCAGCTTCTGGATGCACTGGTTACAAAGCTTCTACCTCCCCAATTAACTTTTTTGAAGCAGGGGGTTTTCACTAGTTTAGCGCCCGTTGATCTAAGGGTTCTGGACGGGATGTACCAGGAAAACTTGTTTCTTAAAAACTGTGGGTTGGTCCCGTTCAAGGCTATAAATACTATACATAGTGCCTTGAATCGGGATCTCAAATGAGTAGGGAGCCAGTGTAACTTTTTAAGTTCTCTTTTGACCGAGACCGACCTAGGGGTCCTGGTCAGCAGTCTAGCAGCTGCATTCTGAATAGTTTGAAGCCTATTTTGATGTTCAGCTTGTATACTGACATAAAGACTATTACAATAGTCAAGACGTGACAATATCAGTGCAGTCACCACCGTTCTCAGGTTCCCCTCAGAAAGAAAGAACCTATTTTTCCTAATCATTCTCAATATCAGAGAACATTCAGATATCACCTTGCTGACCTGGTCTCCCATATTGAGTTTTTCGTCTACCACAACGCCCAGGTTTTTAACTTTCTTGCAAGGTGTGGGACAGAGGCCAAGATCAGCAGGCCACCAGTCTGGCGTCCACATAAAGGGGTTGTTGCCAAATCTCAAAATCTCTGTTTTAGCTGAGTTCAGCTTGAGGCAATTGGCCGACATCCACCTAGAAATAGCACCCATACAGTCTGAAAAGCATACTCCTGTTTCTTTTTCAGCTCCCTCCCTCACTGACAGTACAATTTGAGTGTCGTCCGCGTAGGAGGTGAGCTGAAATCCAAAAGCTCTGATAATGCCAGCCTGGGGTGCCACATAGATATTAAAAAGAGTGGGACTAAGAGATGATCCCTGCGGCACCCCACAAGGCAAAGAAAAGGGTTCGGAGGTATTGCCGCTGAGTTCAACGGTTTGTAACCTGTCCTTAAGAAAGGAGTTGAGCAGATTCCATGCTTGCCCTCTAATCCCGATCTCTGATAGCCGTTTAAGTAATACCATGTGATGTACGGTATCAAAGGCCTCCGATAGATGTAAGAGAATCAGCATCGCGTTACCTCCCTTATCCATCACCTCTCTGATCTCCTCTGTTGATTTGAGGAGCGCCAGCTCAGTGCTGTGAAGAGCTCTGAAGCCGTATTGTGAGGAGTCCAACAGGTTGTTGTGCTGGAGGAAGTCACTAAGTTGCCTATTCATGGCCTTTTCCAGTATTTTGGCTGGAAATGGGAGTCTAGAGATGGGACGATAATTTGATGGGTCATTGCGATCAAGAGACTGTTTTTTCAGTAGCGGAAGCACTGAAGCTTTTTTCCAAGTGTTTGGAAAAAATCCTGATAGAATTATGTTGTTATATAAAGGTGTCAAAACCCTACAAGTGGTATCTGCTAACTGTTTAATGATCCATGTGGGGCAAGGATCACTCGGGGCACCAGATTTTATGCTGTTCATAAGTTTCACGGTGTCCTCGATTTGCAAAGGAGAGAAGCAGTCCAAGGTGCTGCCCGGGGGATGAGAGACTTCCGCTTTGACATCATTTAGAGTTATATCAATCGATTCTGACAAAGAAGTAAAGATTGACTCGACTTTTGATTGAAAGAACGCCCCGATGGTGTTGCAGAAGTCCGGAGCAACAGAGTCATTCGGCCTCCTAGGATTTGACAGTTTAATAACTGTTTTAAACAGCTCCTTAGAGTCAGATTTAGCTTTAATGATCAATATAGATGGCAAACAGCAATGGAGAAGAGGGACACCCCTGCCTGGTCCCCCTCTGTATATAAAATGGGGAAGTATAGTTGCCATTAATCTTCAACCGGGCTGTTGGGGCCGAGTATAATACTTGAACAGATTTAATAAATCCTTCTCCCAACCCAAACCACCTCATGGCCTCCCAAAGAAAATCCCAGGAGACCCTGTTGAATGCCTTTTCAGCATCTAGTAACAACACAGACATAGGGTCCCCTGATATCTCCGTTGCATCAAAAAGGGTAATCATTCGTCTTATATGTTGCGTGGTTCCCCGGCCCATAATAAACCCATGCTGACACGGATGGATAGTTTTTCCCAAGATCCCATTTAATCTCCTGGCCAAAATTTTTTAAAAGATTTTGACATCACTGTTCATTAGGGTAATTAGGTGATAAGAGCCGGGATCCTTGGCTGGTTTATCTTTTTTCAAAAATACAACGACATTTGCCCCTGCCCAAGACTCGGGGGTAGGATCCCCCCTTTGTGCCGATAGCATAACCTCCACCAGATCCTGTCCTAACGAATCAAAAATTTTCTATAAAATTCCAACGGAATCTGGTCTGGACCGACAGCTTTACCAGACGGTAGATCTTGTAGAGCACCCATTATTTCTTCCTCGGAGAAGACCCTCTCGAGCTCCTCCCTATCTATAGAATCGACCTTCTGACTGGGTATATTATCTAAATATTCATGGATACCACCAGGTATAGCAGCAGGTCCACCGGAGTATAACTGCTGATAGAATAACCTAAAAACTTCCCGAATACCTACTACATCGGTAATAACCTTTCTGCTGGTGTCATAAATTTCAGATATCGTCTCGGCCAAGATTTTCTGCCTAGCTCTTACTGCCAGCGTGTGACCTATTCTCTCGTTAAATTCAGGGCAATGCTGTTTTTTAGCCCAAAAATTTTCTGCTGCTTTTTTAGCCAAGTGTTCACCTATCTCGGCCTTTTTAATAGCCAACTGTGAAAGTATCCTATCTATTCCTTCACCGGTACTAATAGCTGTAGCTAAGACTCCCTCAAGGTTATTTAATTCCTCCCTTATCTCTCTTTCTCTTAGTCTTTCCATCTTTTGTCGATGTAAACTGAAACTTAAAGTTTCCCCTCTAACCCCTGCCTTAAAGGCATCCCAAACGACTCCAAGCCGTGTACTCCCTCGATTAAACTCCCAAAATTCTTTAATCCACCCCTTCATGTTGACAATATAGTCTGGATCATATAGTAACCTCCTTTCAAAGGTCCAGCCAACATTATTTTTTTCCAACAAACTGATATTAATTGTCAAAACTAAAGGATTGTGATCTGATATAATCCATGGATACTTCTCGATACCCAAATTAGTAAGAAATTGATTGGATACAAAAAAATAATCCAAACGGGAAATAACTTTATGTGGAGCTGAAAAAAAGGTACCACCTAAATCAGTAGGTTTTAAATGAGCCCAAGCATCTGTCAAACCATTGTTGTAAACTAAATTATATAGGGCAGTGCTAGCTTTCTTCTTTTTTCCTAAGTAATTATTTCCTTGACTGTCCCATTGTACCCCTAGACCATTAATATTAAAATCTCCGCATAAAACAACTGGGACAGACCATAATGCCAATTTACCATCTAAATACTCTAACAATTCCGGATCGTCACCGGTTGAGCCATACAGTTAGCAAAGTGTAAATTTAAAGTTGTTAACCAAGCATTCAATTATTACCCACTGACCCCATTGATCAGCTGATTTACGAAGAACCCTTAAATCACTTCTCCGAGTGAGGATTGCCACCCCACGAGTTCGGGCACCTTGTGTAGTATATGCAATCAATCTAAAACCAAGTTGCTCCATTAAATAAGCTCTATTACCCTCCATATGGGTTTCTTGAATACATAATAGATCTAGGTATAAAGATTTCAACCAAATCTCTACCTTATTCCTCTTTTTCTGATCGTTCAGCCCACAAATATTTATTGTCAAAATCCGAAGATTCATGTCTTAAAATTAAGGTTTTCTCTCTTTACATTCGCACAATAGACCCATTTGGCTGCTAATCCATCAGACCTTGCCTTACCATTCATACTCATATTCACTTTCCAAACCTTACCAAGTAACCTATCCAGGACACATTTAACTCCACTCCACTGCCTCTTTATTTGCCTAACAATATGAAACACCTTGACCTGCCCTGACCCACCCCAACCCCAACCCCAAGAGCTATGCTACAAGCCTTTGTTTCCTCGATTCCTACATTCCTCTTAGCGAGCAGTTTCCCCCCCGGTTATAGTTTCAAAGAAAATCTACAGATTGAGTTGCCGGGATCGCTGAGGTCTCTGCCTGCCTACCTCCGTGGTCACCCTACTCGATGCAGAAGAGCTAGCGGGCCTGGATACCTCTCCGCCTCATTACTTCCTCGGCTGGTGCGGTACACTACTTCGCATTTCCGACACTGGGTGCAGTGGAGGATGGCTCCGAAGATAGCGAAGACGCGGGAGGCTGCTGTGTCCGGAGATTAAACTAGATTTGTGAAATCAAAATGTGAGAAAGGAATCTGAGAGACAACAGTGAGGTGACTGTTGGGAAGACCAGCCGACAAGTGATGGGGAGGTAAGTGCATCTTTGGTATTACTGCTAAGGTTTGCTGTCAATGGTTTCTCATCAAGTGTGGACAATGTAAGCTTGTGGTTGAATGGTGCTTGTGTGCTAGTCAGTTCCTGCTCAAGTACAAGTTATTCCTTGCCCAAATAACTTTTTTGAATGCGGTTTTGGCTTTTTAACCAAGGAGTTGCCATTACTGGTGCTGATTATGACTACAGGGGCTACACACCTCAGAGTACAGATCAGTAAGACTTGTCCTGCTGAAGTTTCTCACTGAGCATTATGGGGAAAAACTAAGGCTGCATCTGCCTAGCCTCCTGCACAGAGAGGCTGTACAATTGACAGTTTCTTAGCACAAGCAGTGGGGGTCATATCAAAAGAAATTGAGCTTGCAGAAAGACATCTTTCCTTGGCAGATAGTTCTATTGCATCCTTGCAGGGGTCAAGCAGTGGGGGTCATATCAAAAGAAATTGAGCTTGCAGAAAGACATCTTTCCTTGGCAGATAGTTCTATTGCATCCTTGCAGGGGTCAACGTTTCAGTCAATACCTCCCTCCCCCATCTGCAAATTACATTTTCATCCTAAGCATCACCATATCTTACTTCAACTTAACGAGGAGCTCATACCCCCCCCCCCAACCATTTTGCCATTCCCTGTGGGAGGGCCTGCTGCAAAGTACAAGAAGATGCCAGTAAAGACTAGAGGTTGTAAAATACGGGACAGTTTTCCTCCACAGACACCGCATGTCTTAGTTCCTCGGCGGTGGGCTTATGTAATGAGGGGAATATGGTTGAATTGTTTTATGCTAAGCTAAGTGGTTTTTTAGACAGTACATTCAATCCTTTCCTTGATCGATTAAAGGCCATTGAGCTTAAGTTGGAAAACTTGACTGGGGCGGATGTTGAATTGGTCTTAGGTTTGGTTCTAGCAGCTGTCTCAGAACATGCTAAAACTAATACCGAAACCAAGTCCAGCCCCTTGTTTACTAAGGCTATGTGCCAATGCGAGATATAAGCAGAGGGATACAGCTCTCAGCTGGGGCATGATGCATTGGCTGTGAATGACATGTGTAAGGAGAAAGGCAGAGCCCAGGGACCTATTGAGGGTGAGGGGCAAGCTCCGGACGAGGGATTTCATGTAATGGACACTAATATGGACTATACGGATACTAAGCAGAGTAACTTTACAACTTCCACCTGAATGTGCTCCCTATGTTTTTATCCTAGAGTCCGTCCCCTCGCTTCCTCCTAAAAAGGAAAACTGGATGGATTAAAACACAACGTTGTGCCCGGGGTAAAACTGAACTCTAGATGGAAATCTGAATTGTTTGTGGAGATCATCTATGTAAGGATGGTGGACTGGGTAGGTTACAGAAAGTAAACTCTCATCAGGACCTTGTGTGGTGATCAATTTGAAAAGCCCTGAGATCATGAGGGGCCAGGTAAATTGTTTGCACTACTTGACTAAGTTGACTCTAAGTATCCAGGCTTATCCGCTGGGTATTTTCTATCACCCAAAACCCCTGACTTTTACTGCCACCTCCCCTCATTCGCATGGACACAATTTTAATGTCCAAGTTAAATTGGGGAGAAGATGTGGCCTAACAGCTTGACCGGTCGACCTCAAAGCTGGGGAAACGGGTTCAAGTCGCGGCAGGGATGCTCAACATTGCCTGATTCTGGGCAAATCACTTGAAATAAATGTGTCCGTCTGTATCGCAACTGTTGCTCATGTAAAGCGCTCTGATACCTTCGGGTCGAGTTCGCGCAGTATAAAATTCCTGATAAAAAGTTGCAAACCGCTTTGCTTCCTTAGAGATTTACTGGTATTGATTGACTTACTCCATCTAACTCCGGGTTTGTTACTTCACCTCTTCCAACTGCACCTAGGATTGATATTCCATCTCTATGAACCTTCGCCAGGGATGATTTCTCCCATGGCTCCACCACTTGTGGGCTCTGTTCTATTTTTCCTGTCTGTAACACACAGGGCTTAAAAATCTTGACATGGAATATTGCTGGAGCACGAACTAAATAACCCAATCCCGACTGGATTAGCCTAATCGCTGAATATGACTGTCTGTTGTCAGGAAACTTGGTTGGTGGAGAGCTGGATGTTGAATGTTGCACCTCAGTCTGATCCCCCATCAATTCCATCTACTACTTGGCGAGCAAAAGGTGGCCCAGCATCACTCGAATCAATAAAAGTATTCTTTGCCAAGACAGTAGTTATTAACACGACAACCTGGTATCCAATTTTTCTTTTTACTTGTAATAGTTAATTTCAGTTTCTGATAATGGATTTTTATCATAATATTTTTTATCCTAGGACCACAAAATGCTGGAACATGAGGATTTCATTACAAATGTATGTGATTATCCAACAATTCTTCAGCTTATTATCTGGGCTGGCAACTTTAATATTATGGGGACGTGCTGAACAACCTGATTTTAAAGTCTGACCTGTTTATTGCTCAGGATTTGGCCCCCATCCTTTTATCTTAATATACCACCTTTCAATGGTATTGGTTCAGCTAGCACAATAGATTTCATTTTGCTTTCTAGAGGTTTAGTACCTACGTTCTCCAAGTTCGAAATGCACATCACTTCCATTAGTGATCTTAATCCTCTTGCCCCAAACTTAAATCTAGATTAGAGTAAGGCCCGCAAGAGGTTAGGCACGAGCCTAGTTAATTTTGGTAATAATAATGGACTATATGTTAAATGGGCCCGTATCTATCATGAACTTTTCCTTCATGATTTAGTTAAATCTTGTTATCCCGCTTTCAGTGCATGTTTGGCCTCAAATACCCCCCCTGTTTTATCCTCAGTGGCTCTAGTTCTTTGTGCCAGACCATCTCGGGCAAACATTTAGTGGGAAAGCAATTGGGACCCACCCACCGGTGTAGGTTATTTAACAAAGCTTGTTCAGCTGTGCATAAGTTCCTGAAAAAGGCATTGAAGGCAAGGCCTAGGTGCAGTGAAATTGTGAAGTCTGCTTGCTTATAAATTTGCACTAGATTCTCGTAAAATCGGAAGTAAAGCTTGGGAGGATCTAGTTTTTTGCCAGGGCCGCATGGGAAAAGAGCTTTTGGGATGTAGTGAACAGACCCTTTTTCTAATACCACGAGGCAGCTGAATTTGTGTCACACATCAGCACTGATAGGTGAGAGGATCACTTTAGAAAGGTACTTGATATCGACTGGAAATTTGAGTTGCACAATGGCAATGGGGGTTTTGTCCCAGATTTCAGGGCCCCACTAGTTTGAGGCATTCTATTGGCATTTGGGAGTCTGTTTTAGCCATCAATACTAGCGCTGCAGGAAAGGCCCTGGGACCTGACAATGTCCCTATTGATAATTTGAATCTAATATTGAGCTCTGGGAACCTCTGTGACAAACACATCTGCGGATATGGGGGTTGTTACTGGAATCTTGGAAAGAGGCTATAATTGTCCCAATTTTCAAAAAGGGGGATAAACAACAACCCTCCGGTTATCCTCCTATCTTGTTACTCTATTCCACTTGAAAAAGTCTGGGACGTTTCTTTTGCCCAGGTTGTAGTCCTGGGCCCAGGAAAAGAAAAAACATTTCAGACGTCCAATTTGGTATCCGTCATGGTGTGGGGACGGTTGAGCAGTGTTGCAATCTTACCCTTATTATAACGAAATATGCGGAAGCCATTCACATGCCGTTTTATGGACCTTTCCTGCGCTTTTGATATTGTTAAACCAACAACATTGTGGATCCTGCTGTGGAAACTGGGGGTTGAGCAGGCTCTGGTAGATCTCCTTTGACAAAGTCAGATTTGTTTTTTTTGATAATCAAATTTATTGTTTTCCAACACATAGAACAAATCCGCAAAAACACGGAGGACAATAGATCAATTACATTCTGACAAAGTCTGATTTAGTCAAGATGGGGTAATGTACCTCTTGTATCGAATCAGGAAGTCTGCCACGGGTGCATTCTGGCCCCTTTTTTTTCTCTTTACATCAACTGGTTAGAGTTCTCCTTAGTCCATAACAAAAAGGATTGCCGAAAATAGTGATATCCCAGTCCTCTTATGTGCAGACGATGCTGTTCTCATAGTAAGAACTGCAAATGGATTAATAACTTTTGGTTTCCTTTATCCGTTTCATGACTGACCTGGACTTAAATGTTAATATGTCCAAATCTTTTACTTTAGTCTGTGGGCCACTATAGACAAAGGTTAAATCACACAGGAGTGGGGCGGTCAAGGTTGACCGGGTCAACCATTTTAACTATTTAGGTAACCCCTTTGATTAGGATTTACAATGTTTTTTTAATTAAGCTGAGATGTATGGAGTTTCTGAGATCCATTGAAGCTGTGTTCAGGTTTGCTGCCAGGCTTCAACACAGGCCAGTGAGAGAACGTACAATAGTTATAAATGTATGCCAATAGCCTTATATAGTGCTGGGGTTTGGAGTTATCACAATCCTTTGGCTCTTCAATGGGCTGAGAATAGATTTTTGACCAGCTTCCTTGCGGTCCCCAAGGGCACAGCGAATGCTGTCTATCCTGATGCAATCAGGATAAATTACCTTCAGGACCTAGTAGGTTTGGCCCCCTTGCATTTGTGTCATAACATTTAGCTTTCACCTAATGGACGCTTTTCAAGGTTAATGCTTACTGATGTGTTAGCACTTGATTACGTGGCCAAAATCCCTCGGTTTTCATATCTAAAGCGCACATTCGCTGAGATAGGCGTCTCAGATTATTACAGTTCTCCTGCACTGTTGAGTACTGTCCCCAAAGCGGTGTTGGAAAAACTTTTTCTGCTAGAAAGACAATATACGGAAGTAAGGTAAAGACTATGCAGACTGTTGCTGCTCATTCCGCTGTTTGCATTTCCCAGGGAATTAAACCTTAGTTGATGCTTATGTCTAACCCTCAGTATAGGTTTTTATTTTTCCCCATTTTAGATTAAGTATCCTGAATTTTTCGTTTGTTATTCCCACTCAGAGTACCTGGTTTGACCAACCTCCTTCCTATCTGCCCTTGTGATCGTTCTCCGCACCAAAGACCTCTAGTCACGTTATCTTGTTTTTCACTCTGTTTTTTTTAGTTCCTCATGTATGTGCTTCAAAGATCCGACAATGCGACCTTGCTTTAGTGTTTTTACAACGATTAGCAACACCTGAAGTTTGTTTTGCCATTTTAAACGTCATTAGACCTGCCTAAGTATTCTGAAGCAGTATTGCTCCTGTGCTGCCTCTTATGGATTTGTTACTAGTTACATCAGTATGTTTTAGGAGACTTTTTAATGTAACGTGGTAATGCAAAAGACTACGTGATAGTTTTAAGACTGTAAAGCTCATACTTTTTATTTTATTTTAATCTGTAATTGTATGCGTTTATGTGTGTTGAATAAAGGAATTATGCCTGACTGAGTAGTGTATGTGCTGAGCTTGAGGGAAATGGAGACAGCAGGGTTTCAAACGATGGACCAAAAGGGGTGTACAAATGAAAATTATGGGATGACGGTATGTGAGATTGCGAAAGAAAGGTGGAGGTTTGAGAAGATAAATGTTGAGGAAAAGTTGATTAAAGAAGTGGGTGAATAAAGTTCAAGATAGTAATGAGAAAGAGGACAGAGTGAGACGCATTAAAGAAGAGGCTCACATTTGAGTATAAGCAGTAAATGCTGCCCAGTTGCTGGAATGGCTGGTATAGAATAATGTACGCTAAACTAGGGATGGCAAAACTCCTTGTGTTATAAATAGATAATACAGAGATAGAAGTAGTAGAGACAAGCGAGAACGAGGGGGTTATGTGAGAGATGAGGGGACAGAATGGGGAAAAATGAGAAGTATGTGACAAAGGTATATGTAATAGATAAAGTTGTGATAGAAGAGGGTGTGAGGGAGACAGTTGTGAATGATTTCTTTTTTTATATATATATAGTTGGTTCGACTCTTGCATTCCATCTGCACTGCCAGCTGGAACATGCTCAGCCGACTACTCTAAATCATGTCCCCTCTGTGGTAGCTAATTTTAATGTTTCCCAGTGTAACACTGTGATTCCATTTATTCACCAGACTAGAATCCTAAGAAAGGTTCAAGTAATACATTACATATAACATACATTTATTATGTTCTTATTAAAACAATCCCACCATACCAAAATTATGAAAACGACATCACATAAGACCAACTTTACAGAACTACAAATTAATATTACATAATGATACCCCTAGACGAATTACAATATATATATACGAAGTTTAATAAAGCAATAATATAAAAGACAATACAATCATTAGACAGTGGTGTTCACACGGTTACACAACAAACAATATAACATAGTTAACATTGTAAACAAAAACAATGGCTGAGAAAAAAAGATTTATACACAGATTGGATGAATCACAAAAACAGAAGTAGCTAGGATTGCTTTCTCTTCAATAAAGGCCACTCATAGGTGTCGACGGAGTTTCATCCAAGCTAAACTGGAATCATCAGCAGGACAAACCGTGCATATTGGCAGAGCATCCAACAAGTAATTAGGCTATACATATATTTTGTAATCGAGGTTATTGGGGCTAATAGCGTCCCTCTCCTAATGGCCAGCCTCGGCACAATCACCACCCGAAAGAAACATGGGGTATCGGGAATAGTCAATCGTAATAGCCTGGAGCAATGAGCATGTATAGTTTTTGTAAGCCGTGCAAGCAATGACGGTGTGCCTGAAGCGCATGGAAGTCACCAGCATAACATTTTTACTCCTGGTGTCATGGTTGCCGCAGCTCTGTGTGACCTTTCAGGGGCGGAGCAAGTCCAATATTTGCGCTGTATTCTGGTGGTGTTCCTTATTATTATTTTTGGTGTGGTATAAGAGAACTGCATACGTGGCTAATCGCTGTCCAATTACCATCGCCCTATTTTCAGTATTTTGCATTGAAGCTCAAACTGGCTGCATTACATCATTCTTTCATTATCACTTGAATTGATCTTGTGTACAGCACTAATGTTTGTGCTGTTCTTTGTTGCCAATATTACACTATGGTACTCCATTTTCCTCAATTTCAGGTGTACTTTGAGGACTGCTTACCTTGACAATTGGCTTCCTCCAAGTATGTTTGCTTTAATTGTTAGTGTTTCCATTCTAACTCTAAGCTTTGAAGCCTAAACGCCCTTCACTGAATCCCTTTAGTTAAATGTTTTCATTTTATTATGCTTGCACAGCGTATATGCTGGAGCTATACGTTGACATTGTAATAGTGTGGGACTTCATCTCCCAAAATTCTCAGCATCTTATGTGGGGAGCGCCGATTGATAATTAGCCTGCTTCATTTTCGTCACCTCTTTAAAAATCGTGTTTGCAGGTGTACACTGGTTGGACTCCATTTCCTTTGTCTTGACGTTTGTGATTGATGCGGTACTTTACTTAGTCCAAGCCTGCTTTAAGGAAGTTGTGTTGGCCTTTGCTGCATATTATGGTCCGTGTTAAGCTCCCGTATTCTTAAGCGCACTCGAGACTCTCTGGGTTGTGTTTGCATTTCGCTTAGTCTCTAACCGGATACTTGAGAGTTTGTTCCCTATGTCTGAAGGCTTTAGGCTCTTTTGCCTTTTCCTCTGCACATCTCCAATGTTCGATGCCCCCCTTAACCGTTGCACCCACATTTCTCTGATACATTGATTATTTACAACGCTGGATGGTCCCTTAGACGGTTGGACCCTCAATTCTTTGGGACTAATGCTCTGTACTAAGTTTCATTCATCAAATACAATTAGAGCTTTGCTACTGTATCCTTATTTATAATTAATGCAACATAATTGTATTTGCTTAGGTGCGTGTTTATAGATTGATTTCCATGGCACAGCTTTACGGCGATTGGTCTTTTTGGTTGTCGGACTCTTAGTTCTCTGGACTAGTTTCCTTTTTCATTGTTCTCCAACTTAGTAAGTTCTTATTATTATTTAGAGCCTTACTAGAGCGTTGTGGCCACGCTTTAAATTTAATTTTAAATTAATGCAATGCATTTGCAACCCTATAGGCGTGTTTCAGTAAATAACGGAAGGACATTAAAACATCTGTACAAATTTCTGTAATTCTCAGGGTTTGAATATAAAACACCTGATACATTGAGAGTTTAGTAGAAATATCACTTAAATAGGTCTAGATGTGGCCAGTGCTTTAAATGGGCTGGTACTTGCCGCTTTATAGTACCACCATTAACAGCAGAATATTTTGCCTATCTCAATAAACAAGTCCTAACACTTTAACAGAGTTTCAGTAACTTATATTTAGGCTAACATATTTTAGGTTTAAACCTATAATAACTGATAAAACCCCACCAGAATGGAAATAGCACTTTTTGCAATATATGACAAATGAATTAGATGATTCATAGAAATATCCATTCACCAACCATGGCATTTGAAGTCAATGAAGCCTCACTGTGGTACTCTGCACAAGTTATAGATCCCTTCTGTAAAGGGAAATTTTCTCCAGACTGTCAAAAGTGCTGCTTCATTTTTGATCTCTTTAATAACTCTAAGAGATTATGCGCCCAGTTCAATGCATTTGTTAAAGAACCTGTCCCAGAGAATCACAATCTTCAAATGCACCAGTATTGGCATGGAAAGCTAAGTCAGTGGCCAGAGTTAGTATATTGTGTACTGGCTGTTTTAGTATTGCCCGCCTCAAGGGCCAATGTTGAGTGGGCATTTTCACAGATAAAAGTTTACATGGCAAGGAAAGAGCGAGCATGCATGACCAAAGACACACTGAAGAAGTATTGTATGGTGTACTACAATAAGCTTTATTTGTAAACAGGTATTTGGACCTTATATAAACTGTATGCACACTGTCTATATACCATGCACTAGGGGAAAGAAAGATGCTAAATGCAAGTTATTAAAAAATTATAGGTAATAAGTTTCAGGCTACGTACCAAGCATAAAGCAGAGTGCATTAAATATATACACATGACTATGTTGTTAGACAGTGTAGGTTTATCAAAAACTCTGTATTCAAATTAGTAACTTGATTTTGTGAGTGCTGAATCTTTTGTTAATCAGTTTCAAAGTATATTTTTATAATTTTTGTGATAAATATTAATACATGAAACATACTACGACATAATCACATATCGTTAACAAACATATGTACAAACATATAAAATACATAAATACAACTGATTGACTTCATTATGTATTAAACATTCAAATAGAAAAAAGGAGCAAATGAGCTGTAAACAATTGGAAGGCTGGCGGTAGATGGAAGTCAGTGACCAGAGTTAGCAAATTGTGTACTGGCTGTTTTAGTATGGTCCGCCTCAAGGGCCAATGTTGAGAGGGCCTTTTCACAGATAAAAGTTTACATGGCTCATGCATGACCAAAGACTCACTGAAGAAGTATTGTATGGTATACTACAATAAGTTCTATTTTTAAACCTGTATTTGGATCTCATATACACTGTACGCACACTTTCTATATACCATGCAGTATCAGTGCAGGAAGCAAGCAATAATAAAAGCAAAAACACCGGAAATACTGTTTCTATTTTTAGTGGCACGAAAATGTTTAACCACTGTTTTTTTAAGGTATTGAAATCACTTGCGAACACTGGAAAAACCCTACCAGAATTCACCAAAAATAGAAACTGAAAACAGGAAAGCCTAATCTGTAGTGTCTGGGATAAGTTCACTCTGAGGGCGTATCAATTACCCGTGATCAAGACTGAATAGAAGTGTATCCACTCTAATTGCACGGAACACGATCTAACGAGGGCTAAAATGGGTAACTCTACAGATTATTTTATAAATTCATCAGATCTTGTTGGTCTTTTAAAAGTTCCTCAAAGACACAAGTTTATCTATGGTTCACTTCCTGGATGTCTTATATATGACACTTTGGATTTCATGAAATCCTAATTGAAAAGATTTTTTAGTGAAAGTTTTGAATAGAATTTGTCCTGAAGAAGGTGATGAATATTTTCTTTATCACCGAAATGCCACGTCGACACTTTTGTCGAGCCAGCCGGTTCCACAGGAGCTCGCCGTTTTTTGTTTATTCATCTTCAGTAAATATTCACTGTATTGTACATGTACCACATGATAAATGATTTGTATTAATGAAATTATAGCTTTGATGTGTTTAGAGTTATTGTGCAATAACATTGTTTTATGTTTAGAATTTTATTCATATAATTGGAAGCTGACCAGAAACAGAAATCAAGTAGACCAGATCCACAGAATCCACATTCAACCCATTCGAACACTAGTACCACCTTTTCTGTGGGTAAACTATGCGAGCAATTGTTAAAACATTCTACACTGTCTGCAGTAAAAACACATCTCTCTCTTCTATCAGAGGACCTGAATATATATATTTTTCTTTTTTTTGAAATGCTGTTCCATGTCCCCTTGTTCAAAAAGATTCCTTTATGCAGCCTACAATGAAATATGGAATTTATCACAAATTGAAGCTGCTATGCTTTTGAGACAAATTGATCAAGAGAATCTGGATAAAGTAATGTCAGGGGTCACGGCGGTCCTGTCCGCGCTGACAGGCTCTAGGGCGAGGACAAACTACGTTTCCCAGCAGCCTCGGCACGACGCGTGACGTCAGACGCCAATCACCGCGACCCACGTGATGCGGAAGCGGTGATATGGCGAGGCAGCCGAAGGAAACGCTGCCGATTATTCTGCCGGAGTTCTGGATCCTGCCGGGGGTTTTCAGAGTCTGAAGGCCGGGTAAGGGTGCCATAGGTACCACTCGTTCTCTTTTGGGGAGCATTCTTGAAAGCGGTGAGTTCAGTGCTGAAGCGTAACTACGTGGTAAATATTTCTGAGCGCGATGCGCAGCCCCTGCCTTTCCTGATCGAGAGTTGCTCGCTCAGTATCTCAAGCCGCTTGTTGCTCTAGAACGTTGGCACGTTTGTGTCCGTGATTCGATACCAAATTGCTCTGAGGTGGTGGTGCGCTTTTCCCTATGTTGGCGAACTCCAATCTGTAATAGAGGACCGAGTTCATGCGAGGGAAATAACCACTGCTCCCACTACTACGGAGGGTATGCCCGTAGTCCACCGCCAATGATTTATGACATTGCTCTTTGTATGAGTGACGTAACTCTATGTGGAGTGTACCAGTTCTTATGCCCGCAGTTCACCGCCAATGATTTATGACATTGCTCTTTGTATGAGTGACGTAACTCTATGTGGAGTGTACCAGTTCTTATGCCCGCAGTTCACCGCCAATGATTTATGACATTGCTCTTTGTATGAGTGACGTAACTCTATGTGGAGTGTACCAGTTCTTATGTCCGCAGTTCACCGCCAATGATTTATGACATTGCACTAAGTATGAGTGAAGCAACTCTATGAGAGTGTATCATTTCTGCCAGAAGAGGTTGACAAACTTGGGCAGATCATTGTGGGGTGCATCGCTGTACTGTGTCTCTCCTTCTGAATCTGTCAGATGTAATCATTAGTTTCCTTTTCAGGTTAGTAGAAGTATGGGTCCGAGAGAAAAATAGGGTGAGGGAGAAGAGGAGTAAGGTTCTGATACTAACCCTTGTTCGTTTGTGTTTTATACAGGTCTACCCTCCCTGCTGTCCCCATCCTTTTCTTCCCCCGCTTAACCATCCTTTAGTCTGTGTATGATTTATGTCCAGACTTGGGGCTGTTGAGAGGGGGACCACTAGAGCATCGATTCGATCCTGAGGATACGTTCAGGCCTGGGACAAGTACTGGCTGTAGTGGACAACAGTATTAATACGTTATCTCGTAATGTGCTACATGGAGGAGGGGGGTGGACTGGTGCGCAACACAGGAGCGCATGATGTATTCGGTGCGGGGTTGTCCCAAAAAGTTTAACAGAATATGGGGGAAGTGGCTAGGGGGTATAATCTAGGGGTGTTGATGCGGATGGAGGGAGTGAAGTGGTCGGGGAGGGGGGCGAGAGGTCTTGCTATTGAATGTTGATGAACATAGGAGCTACATTCTTGATGCCAGTTCGATTGGACGGTTGTCCATGTATTTTTGTATGTTTATATGCAAAATAAAAATTTGCTTATCCAAAAAAAAATACGTTATCTCGTATTTATATTTTGAACAGCATTGTGTGATCTGTTATTGACATCATACAGAATGATATGTCAACATTGTATCATGGTCAGATTCAGTTAAGATCCATTATGCTGTTTAGTTGGACGCTTCAAACACTCAAAAATTGATGCGTTCTTTGGCATTAACTGAACTGTACTACTTTGTTTATGCCTTTTTTATTTAATACACAATCATCAATTAATGGCTATGAAATATGCAACTTACACCATGCTACTTTTAGAGAAATTAGGAAAAATCCCATTCACTGTAGCCGAAACGCCCTCCGCAGTATGGTTAATACATGGGGTTATCTCCTTATCCATATTGACATTTCAGTTGACAGCGTGCATGAAACATTTTCCAGTAGGTAGATATGAACCCCTTGGGAGCAGCTACATTCATGAGTTATGATCCCTGCCGTTTACCTATCGCTATGAACGTGCTGGAAGATACATTTTTCTTATGGGAGAGGAGTGCAACTACACTGCTGGCCCTCCGTTTGTTTATCAACTCGTTAAAATACATGGTGCTTGTAATGTTTTGGCGCCTAATTTAGCTTGTTTTTTAAAAGGAACTAGAGTTCCTGCAGTTCTTCCTTTCTTTACTGTACTTTCAAATGGAAGCTATCTCATACAAAATAATCAAGACTTTTGCGGTATGCGAGCAGGAGTCCCGTATATTGTGTCCGTTTCCCAGTTAGTCACTTGTTGCAACAGTGTCCAGTTTCCCCCTCTGCATGGAGTGGTAGATAGCTTCCATTCCAACTTTGAAAGCAGATTTCAACAAGCCAAGCAGACTCAAAGCATTTTTGTTTCAAAAAGAAGTGGCTCTCACATCTGCCCACGAGACCTTTCGATTTGCAGGTGGCTGGTACTACTTTTGAAGTACAGTCTTCGTTAAATACAAATCTTCCCCTGCATTTAGGTGAATTGATACATCAAATATTTAATGCCTCTGATATTACGGATGTAGCCTATTTTTTTTAGGCTTGTATGCTCTGGCCTCGTCACTTTTTTCCAAACTATCTTTGGAGTAAATCCGGCTTTTATGCACTCTATTTGGTGTTCGGTGGGTTCCCTTCTGTTCCTCATTTGCAGCATTATCATCCTTTTACTGCTTTCCTGTAATGGATGTTCCTTCTGCGGCAGCCCCGACCTGGCATCGCTCCAGCACTAGAGTGAGCGCATGCTTAAGCTCTTTGGCATGACTCCGTTGCAGGCCTTGGATTGGTGTTTAATCTTCCACCATGCTTACTTCACCTGCATGCAACCTGTATGTCACTGCATCTGGTGCCCCTTTCAATGAGCACCAGAATGCCTGGCTCTACAGATGCCCGCTGCCCTGGATCTTGAACTGCTGATGAGTCTTTTAGTGGCCCATTATCAGGACGGTTCCTTGGGTTTGCGACCTCTACAAAATCCAAGTCTGAAAAAATGGCCAACGGGCATTCCTGTGCATCAGCACTGCAATTGCTGGATCAGAGTTTCGTTTAAGTCAATGCAGGTTGCCAGGTGACAGCATCTGTTGGAGCATAGGAACATGTCTGTTCTATGGAACTTAGGAACTGAGCTGCAGACGTATTCATCTACATGGAGTCGAACCCCATCATTACGTGCTTTCTTCCTGGCGAAGGGGAGTGTGACAGTCTACGACCATCCGACGGTGGCGGCGCCCAACTTAAGATGGCCGCCGCCGACAGAACCGGAACTACAACCAGCGGTCTAGCGGACGACGGGGGCGGAGCGGAGGTGTACACAAAAACGGAGGACAGCGAGGGGAAGGCGCGCGAGAGTTGGAGGGAGACGACGCCAGCCGGTGAAGAGTGGAGAGCGTTCGAGAGTAAGGAGGAGGACAACGAGACCGTCGCCTGGTACAGCGAGAAGTATCGACCTCCGGATCGGGAGGACGCCGACAGCGAGAAGTATCGACCTCCGGATCGGGAGGACGCCGACAGCGAGAAGTATCGACCTCCGGATCGGGAGGACGCCGACAGCGAGAAGTATCGACCTCCGGATCGGGAGGACGCCGACAGCGAGAAGTATCGACCTCCGGATCGGGAGGACGCCGACAACGAGAGGATCAGCTCAAGGAGCAACTCGCTCGGGACCCCTGCTCTCCAGGACGTGAAGGAGACCGGGTCTCCCTACACCACGGCCCATGGGGGTCGTGGGAGCAGGCAAGTGACGGGCGTATGCTCATCTGTGTTACAGGGGCTGTGGGCACGCGTGAGGGGTGCACCTAGCTAAATCACCGATACTCCCACACGATAGACACATCACGAGTACGAGGGCTTGGTGACGGTGTGCACTTTTCCCCTTCCCTTGTTGTTTTCAATCTGATCACCATCCTAAAACCATTTCTATTTTCCTTTTTCCATTTTGGGTCCTCGAGAACCGACCGGAGACTCCCCTATCCGTGACGACAGCGTTCAAGAGGCGATTTGGGCTCCCTTACCTGACCTTCCACCCGGATACTGTTCCCTTCTTATGGCATGTGTGACTCTATAACAACGTTGCCAATAAAAGAAAAGAATAACCCTTCCCACAGCAGTACACGTTATTGACCAGGTTCATAAACAGGGAGGAAAGGGAGGGGGTTCGGAATAGGGGATCCAGGACAAGTGGTGTCAGAAGTGGGATTGCTATCTGTCTGGGAAAAGACAGAACCCCGAAAATGGAGGCCATCATCACCCAGTTAGCCGAAGGGCAACGACATTTACAGCTTGTCTTTGAGGAGCAAACAAAACAGGCACAAACCGAGAGGGAGGCTCTACAGACAGCCCTAAAAGACCAAGCTGCCCTGTTAACAACAAATCAGCAGGTACAGGACACGGCCGTAATGCGCCTTACGGATGCCATTGCAAGCGCCCGGGTACACCCCAATGTCCCAGGCTCCGTACTTCAAAAGTTCCAACAAGGAGATGACCCGGACTACTTCTTCGTTAATTTCGAAAGGGTTGCGTCCACGGCGGCGTGGCCACCCGAACGCTGGGGACAATATATCGCGCCTCTGTTATCCGGCGAGTTACAGGCTGCGTACCAAGCAGCCAATCCAGCCGGGCTTACCAGTTATGTTGATGTAAAAAGGGCTATCCTCGAACGACTGGGCTGCGACCAGGAGTATTACAGGGCTCGGTTTCGAAAGGAGAAATGGGCCGTGGGCGACAATCCGAGAGCTCTATATTATCGTATCAGGGATCTGGGTAATAGATGGTTACAACCCACCACGTCATCCCCGGAGGAAATCACCGAGAGGATTTACCTGGAACAATATTTGGACGCCCTTCCCTACAATACCAGAGCCTGGATCAGACAACATCCTAATCTCTCGGTGGCCCTAGCAGTTGATCTGGCTTGTGCATATCATCGCTCACCTGAGTTTAAAGGCCCTTCCAATAGGTTACCGATAGGAGCCCCAAAAGCACCAAACAAATCAACCCCAACATTTCCCGAGCCCCGTAGCCTATCGTTTAGCAGGCCCCAACCCAAACCAACGCCCCCCGGCTCAAATCCACCCGGACCCCAATGCTTTCACTGCGCTGAATGGGGACACATAGCAAGAAACTGTCCTTCCCGTCCTGTCCCTCCTGAGCCCATGGAGGTTGGGTATACTCGGGGTAGGGTTATGGTAACCGGACAAACCCCTGAAAAGTATAGGAAGAAAATACACTTGAACGGGAAACCCGTGTTGGCGTTTCTAGATACAGGGTGTCATCATACCGTGGTCGATAGGACCCTTGTCAGGGACTCCCAAGTCAGGGATAACGAAGTCATACAGGTAACCTGCGTTCATGGTGAAAAGAAACTGTACCCCCTGGCCGAAGTTCTATTGGATATAGAGGGGGAGTCCCTTTTAAGGAAGGTGGGGGTGGTGTCTAACCTTCCGGAAGCAGTCCTGTTGGGAACAGATCTGCCTAGATTCCATGAATACCTCCAGGCCAGCTCCACGTCCCCAACCACAGTAACCTGGTTGGCTGATGCACCATACCACAATACAGAAATACACTCCACGTCCCCTAGAATTCCCAAGACACGCAGAGAGAAAAGAGGCGAAAGAGCCCGGTATGTGCAGACCAAACATGTATTATCCCCACGTATTTTTGCCTCTTCAGAAACACCTCAAGGATCCGAACGGAGTTTCAGAACAGCCCAGAGAGAGGACCCCACGCTCCAAAACGCCTGGGAACAGGTCCAAGAAGACCAGCCAGATAAGGTAGGCCCATTCTTTTGGGTAAACAAGGGACTCTTGTACCGGGTCTCTTATGAACGGGGTAACCGAAAGGAACAACTACTGGTTCCTCGCTCCTTCAGGGAGCAGGTGTTGTGTCTAGCACATGGTCAAGCGGGAGGTGGACATTATGGCAAAGAACACACTCTACGGTATATGTTACCTAGGTTCTATTGGCCCGGGGTGTATCAAGAGGTAGCCCGTTACTGTGCTGCCTGTCCCAGGTGTCAGTTAATCAATACTCCTGTCATACCCAAAGCGCCACTTCAGCCTCTCCCAATCATAGACGTCCCCTTCAA
Source organism: Triturus cristatus (assembly GCF_964204655.1). NCBI lineage: Eukaryota > Metazoa > Chordata > Amphibia > Caudata > Salamandridae > Triturus > Triturus cristatus. The sequence goes on from NC_140594.1 coordinate 889,869,227, forward strand.
AAGGGTGGGGATGGATTTGGTCGGACCTCTGATTCCATCAGCCCGAGGACATCAATATATATTAGTCCTCGTAGATTACGCGACTCGTTACCCCGAGGCTATTCCTCTCTCGTCCACAACAACCACAGCAGTTAGCCATGCCATGGTGTCATTTTTTTCCCGAGTAGGGTTTCCTCTTGAACTTTTAACGGATCAAGGGACCCCCTTTATGTCACGCTTAATGAAGCAAGTATGCTCCATATTAAAAGTGAAACAGATACGCACATCAGTGTACCATCCCCAAACGGATGGTCTGGTGGAGCGATACAACCGAACTATTAAGACCATCCTACGGAAAAGTATCGACAGGGCCGGTAGGGATTGGGACCGTCAACTGCCTTTGGTCCTCTTTGCCATCAGGTCACACGAACAAAGTTCAACCGTGTTTTCCCCGTTCGAACTCCTGTTCGGACGACGCCCCAGAACTCTCCTGGATATGGCGGTAGAACAGTGGACCGAGGAGGAAGATGAAGGGAAATCCCTACTTCAATACTCGTCCTCCCTAAAAGAGACATTGTCGGCACTATGGGAGGAGGTACACACCAACCTCGAAAAAGCCCAAACAAGACAACAGCAACAGTATAACCGCCAGGCTAAACTCAGGGAATTCCAGCCCGGGGATCGAATATTGATCCTGCTGCCAACGACCGAGAAAAAATTGCTTGCCACGTGGCAAGGCCCCTACACGATTCTCCAAAAAGTAACTCCTGTCACATACAAAGTAGACGTACCACATAAACGGGGTGTTGGGCAAATATATCATGTCAATCTTCTCAAAGCATGGGAGGAACCAAGAGAAGAAGCCACAACCGCAGACGCCCCTGTCCATCACATAGCCGTGGACAAACCCCTTGAGGTTACCTTCCCTCCTCAAAAACAGAAGGAAGACCCTCCCATACAGCTAGGCCCCCAAGTCACAAAGAGACAAAGACAGCAAATCACGTCCCTGTGTGCCAAATATTCCTCTGTCGTATCAAAATCTCCCGAGAGAACTACGTTAGTCGAACATGACATAATTACCAAAACCTCCCAACCGGTCAAGCTAAAACCATATCGTATCCCGGAAGCTAGGAGACAGGCGGTAAATCAGGAAGTACAGGACATGCTGAAGGCCGACATAATCGAACCCTCACACAGCGAGTGGTCTTCACCTATTGTACTAGTGCCAAAACCAGACGGAAGCATTCGCTTCTGCATTGACTTCCGCAGGGTAAACGCCGTGTCCCAGTTCGACGCCTACCCCATGCCGAGAGTAGATGAATTAATAGAGAGGTTAGGAGAGGCCCGAGTGATGTCCACCATAGATCTAACGAAAGGTTATTGGCAGATCCCATTGACTCCTGCAGCAAAAGAAAAGACTGCTTTTTCAACGCCCTCTGGCCTTTACCAATTTAAGGTACTCCCCTTTGGTCTCCACGGGGCCCCTGCTACTTTTCAGCGCCTGATGGACACCATACTGGCACAGCATCACCAGTTCGCTGTAGCTTATCTGGACGACATCGTCATATATAGCCCTGATTGGGACACCCACCTACGACACCTAGAGGCTGTCCTAAAAACATTAGAACAAGCCGGTCTTACCCTCAACCCACAGAAAACAACCTTCGGCACCAACCACATCGAATACCTGGGATATGATATACAGGAAGGGTGTATTAGACCTCAAGTAAACAAAATAGAAGCCATCTCCAACATAACCCGACCAAACTGTAGAAAAAGCATCCGTTCCTTCCTGGGGTTGGTGGGCTACTACAGGAGGTTCATACCCCACTTTTCGGAAACTGCCAGTCCTCTCACGGACCTGTTGACAAAAGCCCACGCAGGAAAGCGTTTACCGTGGGGTGATGCCCAAGAACAGAGTTTTCAGAGACTAAAGAGAGCCCTCTGTACAGCCCCTGTCCTCGTCTGCCCAGACTTTCAGAAAACATTTGTTCTCCAAACAGATGCCTCGGGAAGAGGCCTTGGGGCGGTCTTGTCCCAACCTGACGACGCAGGAGACTTACGGCCCTTGTTATACCTCAGCAGGAAGTTGTTTCCTCGGGAACTCAAATATGCCACGATTGAAAAAGAGTGCCTCGCTTTGAAATGGGCTATGGAATCACTTCAATACTACCTCTTGGGACGTTCTTTTCTGTTGTTGACCGACCATGCTCCTCTCACCTGGTTAGCCCTCCATAAAGACTCAAACCCCAAGGTTTTACGTTGGTTTCTCTCATTGCAGCCCTTCACCTTCGAAGCCATACATCTACCGGGGAGTCTCCAGACGAACGCAGATTACCTCTCCCGGTATCCTGTCCTTGAATGGCCCGATCGTCCATTCCCGAGGGGAGGGCAGTGTGACAGTCTACGACCATCCGACGGTGGCGGCGCCCAACTTAAGATGGCCGCCGCCGACAGAACCGGAACTACAACCAGCGGTCTAGCGGACGACCGGGGCGGAGCGGAGGTGTACACAAAAACGGAGGACAGCGAGGGGAAGGCGCGCGAGAGTTGGAGGGAGACGACGCCAGCCGGTGAAGAGTGGAGAGCGTTCGAGAGTAAGCAGGAGGACAACGAGACCGTCGCCTGGTACAGCGAGAAGTATCGACCTCCGGATCGGGAGGACGCCGACAGCGAGAAGTATCGACCTCCGGATCGGGAGGACGCCGACAGCAAGAAGTATCGACCTCTGGATCGGGAGGACGCCGACAGCGAGAAGTATCGACCTCCGGATCGGGAGGACGCCGACAGCGAGAAGTATCGACCTCCGGATCGGGAGGACGCCGACAACGAGAGGATCAGCTCAAGGAGCAACGCGCTCGGGACCCCTGCTCTCCAGGACGTGAAGGAGACCGGGTCTCCCTACACCACGGCCCATGGGGGTCGTGGGAGCAGGCAAGTGACGGGCGTATGCTCATCTGTGTTACAGGGGCTGTGGGCACGCGTGAGGGGTGCACCTAGCTAAATCACCGATACTCCCACACGATAGACACATCACGAGTACGAGGGCTTGGTGACGGTGTGCACTTTTCCCCTTCCCTTGTTGTTTTCAATCTGATCACCATCCTAAAACCATTTCTATTTTCCTTTTTCCATTTTGGGTCCTCGAGAACCGACCGGAGACTCCCCTATCCGTGACGACAGCGTTCAAGAGGCGATTTGGGCTCCCTTACCTGACCTTCCACCCGGATACTGTTCCCTTCTTATGGCATGTGTGACTCTATAACAACGTTGCCAATAAAAGAAAAGAATAACCCTTCCCACAGCAGTACACGTTATTGACCAGGTTCATAAACAGGGAGGAAAGGGAGGGGGTTCGGAATAGGGGATCCAGGACAGGGAGGGTGTCATATTCTATAAAGAGCCCATTGTGGTTGTCCTTATTTTAGCCTAACCATGCACAACAAAGGCTGCATTAGGTTTCCACATGCTACTATATAAACATGTTTACTTCTGTGCCACATTATATTTATTTTCACACAGAACCTGCAGTTGTTTTCTCCTTCTGTTCATTCCTGGGTTTTAGTATTAACAGCAGACAAGGTCAAGCAACAATGTCCCTTGTTGTTTTGTTCTGGTCAGGCACCCGCACCTAGACCCAACACAGAGGTTCAGCGGTTTATGAACGTGTGAAACCTTGTCATATAGGTATGCACAGCAATGTGACAGACCGAGAAAGACCGATATTTTCTGAGAGAAGTCTGGATCTGAGATGTAGAACGTTCATCTGTGTATGCTAAGGTACGGTGTCCCTATAAAGCACAGTTGTATAATCAGTTTGCTTCTGTAGAAGGGGAGGAGGGATTAGGCTACTCTGTCCTAAAATATGACCTTGGTTTTTCATAATATACAGTAGATTGACAATGCTGATGGTATTTTTTGCTAGGCAGTTTTCTGATTGTGGCACGTATACTACATTAGTTTAAATAAACATTTCAAACTTCCTTCATGTTTCTGTCATATCTTATTGTGGACGTGTACAAGTGAATGAGCCAAAGGGGGTGTCCTGTTACCGCAATCCCCTAGCAGGTCGGGAGTGTTGTGTTCTGGGGTGTCAATTCACTTGTCTCTCTGGATATGAGTAGGAAGGCAAGTGAGACACTATAGCTAGTCAAGCTCGGGCTCATGGTACTGAGGTGGTACGGTGACTCAGTCCCTACCTACTATGCTCTATGGTCCCAAGCATAGTGCTGTTCCCGAGCAGAATCCCTGATACAAACTATTTCTAAATAATTCAGGAACTACGAAAGCACAAAAATATTTGCAGAAACTCACTTTAAAAACATTTTTGTACGGGGGGCGTGGCTAGGCGCCCGAAGAGAATGGCGGCGCCGGAGTAGGGGCTCCGTCCTTACCGGAGTTTACCAGCGGACCGCGACCTTTGCGGGAACTTTCAAAGGAGGCGTGCGCTGTAGGATGTTGCCGGGCACGCTTTGAACACATTTCTGCCACGGTGGCGGCCTTTCTTTTAATCCTGCTGCTCATTTCAGTCCCGGTCGCGGCACTGCATCGGCCGCGACCGCCATTTTGTTTTTTTTACCCGTGATCTCCTCAACAGCGCGAATCATCGTGCACTGGACTCCTGGCTGCTATGGCGATTTTCTAACACTACCAGCACACCCAGCGGCATAGTTCTCATGTGCTAGCTTTCACAGGTGACTTTTTATTTATTATGATGCTTTCTTCATGATCTGAATGGACTTCCTTTGTTCTCCTCCCACCGGGCAGCCATTTTTTTTTTTTTTTTTTTTTTACTCGTGATCTCCTCAACAGCGCGAATCATCGCGCACTGGACTCCTGGCTGCTATGGCGATTTTCTAACACTACCAGCACACCCAGCGGCATAGTTCTCATGTGCCAGCCATCACAGGTGACTTTATTTTTTTTCATTATCTGAATGGACTTCCTTTGTTCTCCTCACACCGGGCAGCCATTTTAGGTCCCCAATTAGCGTCTCCTGGCTATCAGTACCTGTTTTGCTTCTAGTTCGTCCATGCGTTCTCAGTTTTCCAGCATTTCATAGGTGCATCGATGGTTGATTGTTCTGGCAGAGTTCACAAGCGCAATTATATTAAAAACTCCAAGCTTTTTACGGAGCTAGCCCATTTAGAAGCTTCTCAATCTCTCCTACTGAGATGTCGTCGAACATGGAATCCTCCTCACAGTCTTCAGCGAAGATGACGCCAAAGAGGTTAAAAAAAGATCCACCCTTGCCTCCCAAATCTTCTTCGGCCATTTCGATGGAGTTAATCCTTGAAGAGATACGAGCCCTACGCCCTTTTATGGAAGAAACCAACGCTAAGCTACAGGTTCTTACTGACAATTGGGCTTCAATGGATGAAAGAGTGTCATTGGTGGAACGTGATGTCTCTTCTCTTCAGGACTCTGCGACCAAGGTCACCCTTATGCATACGCAGATCTAGTCACTCCAGAAGCAGGTGGAGGACTTAGAAAATCGTAATCGGCGCAATAATCTCCGCCTTTACGGCTTGGTGGAAGGCTGCGAGGGGAATGATCCTATTAACTTTTTCAAGACTTTTCTTCCCAAGATTTTACATTTACCCGAGGACACATCTCTTAATATTCAACGCGCCCATAGACTTGGACGAGCTACCTCCTCTTTATCCTCGTCAGCGAAACCTAGAGGAGTAATAATGTATTTTTTGGAATACACGGATCTGCTAAAAGTTCTTTCCGCTGCCAGAGCTTCTCCTCGTCTTACATGCTCGGGCTCCACTTTGTTCTTCGCGCAGGATTATGCCAGAGCCACAGCGAATCGACGTAAGGCCTTTCTGGACATGAGACCGGACCTCCGCTCCATCGGTGCCAGATACGGTCTCTTTCACCCTTGTTTATTCAAAGTCACCTACAACAACAAGACTACGACATATGAGGAGCCTATGCGCCTTAGAAGTTTCCTGAATTCCTGTGGTCATGCTGACATGGAGCTTTCTGGGCCTTCCTCCTCTCTCCCAACGTGACTTTTTTCCGAAACTGTACTGTGATGCCCTGTTTTCTATGTTCGCTGATTTTTCTCGCTCAATGGTTCTTATGACTTGCATGTTTTTATTGTTGGGTTTTTGCTCTTCATTGAAATGTTTGCTTTTTATGCTGTGGTTTCATGTTACGTCCCACTCCTCGACTGGCTCATGACCCTGTCGTTTGTTGTCGCCTAACTTTGTTACCCTCCTTCCTTCACAGATCAATGTTCTGCGTTCCGCCTGTTCCTCTGGTTGGACGTCTCACTGTCCCCGAGTGCCTGCCTTCTCCAGTTGGCCCTGCATCCCCCCCCCCCGTTTCCACGTACGTCCTTGCTTATCTTTGTTCCTGATCGTGTCCTCCTTGAGTTACCCTTTGTAAGTATTCTTCATATTCTATTTGACGAGTTTGTTTTGGCTCTGTTTCTTTTTACGTTGTTTATTCCTCTCATGTTTTCAGATTTACTGGTGTCCGTACCCTCTCCGCGATTTTTTTATTCTTCCTTTTCTCTTTCATCCTTTCTTCTTATTGCTTACTGCCTCTCGTGGGCATGCGTCTTTCTCTTTATGCATTTTATCCCTTTGTCATCTCACTTTTCCTTTGATTTATATCTACGTTCCTCTTCTCGTGGCTGTCTTCTCCCATATCTTGCTTGTTTCTTGCTTTTTAGGTGCATGCTTCTCTTCTTTTTTCACTGGATCCTACTTATTAATATCTATGGACCTCACTCGCTCATTTTACTTGTCTCAACAATACCTTGGCTTTCCTATATTTTTCTGACATCTCTTAGTTTTCTTTTATTTTTTTTTCTCTTGTCCATTCCATTTCCTCTTTTTTCTTATTTCTTTCTTTCTTTTTCCTATGTTCTCATTTCTCACGAGGCTCTCTCTCATTGTTTAAATTCTTCTTTGCATTACTTTTCTAACTATCCTTAATGTCAGTACGCATCGTTTCTTGGAACGTTAAAGGTCTTCACTCTCCGATTACGAGACAAAAAATTATTTCTCATTTAGCCAAATTGAATGTAGATATTGCCTTTTTGCAAGAAACCCATTTGTCTGATATTGAAGCCGCTAAGCTCAAGAGGGGTTGGGTGGGCTATGTTTTCTCTGCTCCCGGGGATGGTAAAAGGAATGGTGTGGCTGTTTTAATTCGTAAATCTCTCTCTCATTCGCTCTTGACTTCTGAGTCAGACCCCGAGGGTAGATGGTTGCACGTCAAACTTTCCTCGAAAGGTATTCCCATCTCCCTTCTCAACATATACGCACCTACGGGTGGTGACCCCGTCTTTTGGCGCATAATGGCCTCTCGTATTTCTGAATACGTTGAGGACAATTTTATCATGGCAGGAGATTGTAATCTGCCCCTGGATCCCTTTTTAGACAGGCATTCCAAAGCATCCTATATCCCTAATAAATCTCATAAATTGTTTGTACAAGCGTTGTCCCAGCACAAACTTATTGATGCCTGGCGTTTATGCAATCCTACTACCAAAGAGTTCACCTTTTATTCCCCATCCCACCAATCACAATCCCGCATTGATTACATTTTTCTTTCCCATCATATCTCTCAGTCCTTCACTCATGCTGATATTGGCCCTATCTTGTTCTCGGATCATGCCCCTGTATTGGTTAACATTGATATTTTACCCAAGCCCACCGGGCCAAAGAGATGGCGCTTTAATAACACCCTCCTTCTTGATCCCAAATTCACCGCCTCCTTTGTTGATTTTACTACAGAGTTTTTTACCTTCAATGACTCACCCAATGTGCCCATGCATACCATCTGGGATGCTTACAAGGCCGCAGCCAGAGGTTTCATCATTGGTTGTGTGGCCAGGAAATGTAAAACTGCCCGCAAGCGTACTAGTGATCTTCTCCTCACGATTAAAAACCTGGAGCACTCTTTCTATACCTCCCATTCGCAGGAAAGTTTGACTACTCTTATTGAAGCTAAGATGCAATTTAACAAACAATCTACTGAAGACGCTTCGTTATATTTGCTGAAATCTAGCTCAAAATTTTATGGGGGTAAGAACAAAGCAGGAAAGGTTTTAGCCAATTATTTAAAAGTCAAGCGAAACAAAATGAACATTGAATCTGTTTATGGTGTTAACTCTGTTTTAAGACATACCGATGTTGATATTTTAGAGGAATTTTCCCGTTTCTACTCCACGCTTTACTCGTCTGAAACTCACCCTACTGCCCAATCCCTTGCTACCTTTTTCTCCAGTATTCAGACTCCTCCTAATTTCCCTGTTGACCTATCTATTCTTTTTTTTTTTTTTTTTTTTTTTTTTGAAACCGTTCATTACAAATCTCAATAATATACAAGTATGGGCCTACAACCTTGCGGCCGGCCGCTAGGAATGACATGAGCATACGACATACAGTTATAATAAACGTGATGCTGTAATAGAGCATGCTCAGGAGGGAACAACGTCAAATGCCGCATCAGCCAGACCCCACTATACGGTTTCATTTTTTAAATAACGAACAACAAAGAACACCACACCCACAAGGCAACCCACAATCGGAAATAGCAGCATGTGCTCCCCTGGCGGGGGGATTCCAGCTATCCAGTGGAGTCTAAAGAGGGGGAAGAGCGCAGAACAAGGACTGGGGGAACCCAATACCCGGCACCAGGGGGATGAGTCGGTTAAGGGGACGGGGCTGGGGAGGCAGCAGGCAGCAACGGTGGGGCACAGATGCCCCCGCGGTAGGCGTTCCAAGGGCCCCATACTTTCACCCATGTCCCAGGCTTACCCCTCGCCACATACACCACCTTTTCTCGAAACATACACCAGTCCATGTGTTCTTTCCAGGCCGAGACCGTCAGGGGCCTCTGGGATCCCCACAATTGAGCAATATCACGCTTGGCTATCATATATCCCAGAGTCACCCACCACGTCTGCGGCACCGAATAATCAGTCGGTTCCCACACATTCAACAAGCATCTCCTTGCTTCAGGCAGCAGCGCCACATGCGTAACCACTCGCAGGACCTCATGCACACCACGCCAGAATCGCTCCACCTCCGGGCATTCCCACAAGATATGCAGAAAGGTCCCCAAAGCACCACACCCACGCTTACACAACCCATCGTCAGCATAGCCCATACGCAGAAGCTTCGGCCCCGTCATGTAAACCCGGTGGAGTATCTTGAGTTGGACGAATCGAAGGCGAGCCGGAATGGCCACCTCCTTCGGGGAGGCTACCGCGTAGGTCCAGTCCTCGTCGTCCAACTCCAGCCCGTCGGCAACCCAAGCCGCACGAAGGGGAGTCAACAGGCCCGAGCGGTCGTTAATCAGCTTTTTGTATATAAGGGAGATCGTACTGTCCGGGACGTGCCCATCCAGCATTCTATCCTCTAGGGGGGAAGACTCCGGGATGGAGGCAACTTCCGAAAAGACGGAGCCCAGCGCATGACGGACCTGCAAATACCGAAAGTATTCGCTGCCCTGCAACTTAAACTCCGTCTGCAGCGTTGCAAACGTTTTAAATCCTCCCCTCGTCCAGAGATCCCCCACTTTACTAATGCCTATGAGGTCCCATTTCTCAAAGCCCTTTGAGGTCCATAAGGAGCCCAACCGCTCAGACGCGTATAATGGTGACGCCCGAGTCAGACGGTCCTTCCACCCCATCGCGGCATTGGCCGCATGCCACACTTGCACCATGACACGCGTAGGCCCCGTCAGACGGGCGTCGGGCGTGCTGGAATAGAGCGCTCGATTATAGTCGCCACCTGGCAGGAGCGTCTTGTCCATTTCGAATGCCGGATTCAAGGCGGGCCCATATAAGCCATGGTTAATTGCAGCTAGTTGGGAGGCCCAATAGTACCGTTTAATGTCCGGGAGGGCAATCCCCCCATCATACCACGGGAGCGTCAACTTCGCCAGGGCAATACGCGGCCTCCCGTCCCAGAACAGACGACGTTGCAGACTCTCCACCTCGCGAAAGTAGCGCGCCGGGACTAAATCCATTGTGTTCTGCAAAGCATACAGGAAACGTGGCAACGACATCATCTTGAACAATGCCGCCCGGCCGAGCGGCGAGAGCGGCAGGCGCCGCCAGCGCGTGACGTCCTCCTTCAGGCGCTGGAGGGGGGGAAGCAAGTTCCGTTCGTAGCGGGCCTCCGGGTCCAGAGTAATGAAGACGCCCAAGTACCTGAACCCCCGCGAGGCGATCTGAATCGGACAGCCCCGCGGGAGAATGGGAGCCTCCCCAGAGAGCACATACACACATGATTTAGCCCAGTTGATGACAAGGCCAGAGTTGCGACCGAATGAATGCAAAACATCAACCAGGACTATCAGTGATTTACGCGGGGAGGCTAGGTACAAAAGGATGTCGTCAGCGTACAGGGACACTCGGTCTTCATACTCGGGGGTCCAGCGGAGACCCCGGATAGAAGGGTGCCACCGCAGCCACTCCGCCAGGGGCTCCAATGCAAGCGCAAACAGGAGCGGCGACAAGGGACAGCCCTGTCGCGTGCCCCGGCCCAGCTCGAACGGGGCCGACACTCTCCCGTTCACCACCACCTGCGCCAATGGGCCCGAATATAACAATTTGACCCAACTGATGAACCCCGGGCCAAATCCAAACTTCGCGAGCATCGCCCAAATGTATGGCCACTCAAGCGTATCAAACGCCATGGTGGCGTCCAAGGACGCCAAAATGGCCGGCTCACGTATGAATGGGACACGTGCGAGCACCCCGTGCAAACGCCGCAAATTAAGGGCCGTATTGCGATGGGGAATAAAGCCGGACTGGTCCTGATGAACCAAATCGCCCACCACACCGACCAGTCGATTGGCCAGTACCTTGGCGAGAAGTTTGGGCTCCGCATTCAGTAGCGAGATGGGACGATAGGATGTTACCCGGTCCCGAGGTCTCCCTTCCTTGTGGATCACCACGATTGTAGCCAGACGCTGGTCCAGCGGGAGGGAGCCCAAGGAGTGGGCCGCCAGGAACATTGCACGAAGGTGGGGCGCAAGGGTATCCGGTCGCAACTTGTATAGCTCGATAGGGATACCATTCGGGCCCATGGCCTTGCCAGAAGCGACCGAGCGTATGGCGAGGGCGATTTCGTCGGATGTGGGGGCAGCGTCCAGCAACACCCTGTCCTCCCCGGAAAGGGACGGCAGCGCGATATCTCTGAGCAGATCACGGGAATCCTCTTCCGAGCAGGAAGAGACCGGAGAATACACCTCGCGGAAATAATCCGCGAAACAGGAGACAATTTCTTCTGGCTCAGTTACACACACACCATCCTCTCTCTCAATCAGCGGGACCACACGATTCGCTCTCTCCTTTTTGTCCAACCACGCTATCAATTTACCAGCCTTATCACCCACATCATACAGTCGCCCCTGTTGTTCTCTACTGAGGCCCCTGGCCGCCTCCGTGACGAGGGCTCTATAGGCCGCTTGCTTGAGTTGGAGGACATGTAGTGCAGCATCCGTCACCCCACCGTCTAGGTTACCCTCCAGCTCGGCTATTTCCGCCTCCACCCGGGTCACCTCCTCCCGCTCGCGCCTCCGGGCATGGGAAATAAGGGATAGGGCCTCCCCTCTAAGTACTGTCTTGAAGGCCTCCCACAGGGAGACAGCCGAAGGCACAGACCCCACATTCTCATCAAAGTATCGCTGCAGGGATTTAATCAAGTCAGCACGAATGGTGGGGTCACGCAGATACCAGGGATTGATTGGGGCTATCCTACCCTCACCCCTCGGAAAGACATCGAAATGTAGCAGGAGCGGGGAGTGGTCCGAGATACCCCGTGCCAAGTGGCGAACCTCTCCCACCCTCCCGACATGGGCCGCCGGGACAAGGACATAATCAAGCCGTGAGAGACTACCATGGGCCCCGGAGTGGAAAGTGTACTGCAGCTGCGTGGGATGTTTTAAGCGCCAGCAGTCCACCAATCCCAGTGTGTCCAAGAGGCCGGAGAGCCACGCCTGTGCCCGGGGGAGGTCCCTAGGAGGGTGACGATCTACAGTCCCCGAAACCACCGCATTGAAATCTCCCCCCACTATCAGGAGCCCCCCCGGAAGGCCAAGGAGGAGGCGCCCCTGGTCTGCATAGGTGGTCGACTGCAGCCCCGGCGGGACGTACACTGACACTAAGACGACCACTTTGCCCTCCATTCTCCCCACCAAGACAGTGTAGCGTCCCCTATCATCGTGGAGCACCTCATCAATTTCCAACGGGAGGGAGTTCCTCACCATGATGCCCACACCCCTAGAGCCCGATGTGAAGCCCGAATGGGCCACTAGGCGATAGCCACGCCGATTCATGGCACAGAAGGAATTACCTATAAGGTGTGTCTCCTGCAGAAAGACTACATCGGGCGAAAGTCGCTTCAGAGACTGCAGGACCACACCTCGTTTGATCCTGTCCCCCAGTCCATTCACGTTCCAAGATAACAAAGTTAATTCCCTACCCCCCATCATACACAGAAGCCGTTTGCCTTGTGAGAAAAACGAACAACACCCCATCCCTACCCACCCACCCCAACAAAACTCCCCCCTCCCTGCACCCCTGCATGAGCCCGAACAGCCCCCCCAACGTGCAGTGTGCCTGTCGCCCCATAGATAGTTAAACTAACTAGACCCCCAGAGGAGGAGGGAGAACCCCCAAGAGACCCCACTCAACCTCCATAGGAGGGGACCTTACACAAACAAACGCATGGTCAAACACGGCATCATTATCGTCCCGAGCGAGGCCTAATATAAGTCCCTCAGTCCTGATCCGGCGTGCCCTCTCCCCCAACCGCCCCCCCCCGCCCCCCCGATCCCGAGCCCCAGACAGAGTGTCCAGCCAGTCCCCGGCCGCTTCGGGACGATCAAAAAAGTGCGTGCGACCCTCTACCTCCACTCGCAGCTTAGCTGGGAAAAGCATGGCGTATTTGAGGTTAAGGTCCCGAAGTCGGCGTTTGACACCGAGAAAGCTCAATCTCTGTTTTTGGACCGCTGGGGTGAAATCAGGATAAAAATTAACATCCATATTGTCAAGTCTAACCGGGCCCTGCAGTCTGGAGGATTGCAGGATAGCGTCTCTGTCCCGAAAGTTGAAAATCCGGGCAATGAGAGGTCTCGGAGGGGCTCCGACCTTAGGCCTTCCCCCGGGAACCCTGTGGGCCCTCTCCACCGCGAAAAATTTACTCAGCCCCTTCGGCTGGAGATGGGTGACGATCAGGTCTTCCACGAAGAGGTCCGCCGCCGCCTCCTCACGTCCCTCAGGCACCCCGATGATGCGAATGTTGTTCCTCCGGGCCCGACTCTCGGAGTCCTCCAGGCGACGATCCATCAGCGCGCCTGCCTGAGTAAGCCGGCGCACCTCAGTTTGTAAGGCCGCCACATCCGTCACAAGGCCCGATGCGGTGTGGGCCAAAGAATCGACTCGGTCATTGGCCTTGGAAAGATCGGCCCTCACCAGGCCAACATCCACGAGGACCGAGTCAATCTTCTGCGCCAGTGTATCAAAACGCTGGCCCACCGAGGCCTTCATCTCAGCGATGGCGCCCATGACATCCCGCAGAGTCAGGTCCGTGGGTAGATCAGGAGCATCAGTAGGGCCCTCAGGGGATCTGCGTGGCACCTCAGGAGACCCCTTCTGGAGGGCATAGCGGTCCATGCTGTTAGACTGCTGGGCTGTGCCACGCCGGGTCGATTTTATCTTTGCCCGATCGCCATCTTGCTTCGTGGACATGGTCCCAGTCACCCGGTCGCACCAGCCACGATGTGAGGGGCAGGCAAGTCGGTTCACGGGACCCGGGGGGGGCCACCACAAGGCTGCGGGGCAGATCACAGCCGGCAGGCAGGTTCTCCCAGCGAGGCCACACCAACACACAAAGCCCCGCTACCCAACCTCGCCGTAACAGCAAGGGGGGTGCGAAAGTGAAAGTGCAGGGCACGCGAGTCGCCAAGCCCTGCCTGCCGCTGTTGTTCACTTTGTTCCTGGATCGCCCCACACCGCAAATCCGGGGTTCGGCGAGGAGAAGGCCGCAAACCTCGATTGGTGCTCACGCCGGTGTCCGAGGTCCGATTTAGAAGCGGAAAACGGATGCCACCTCAGCTCAGGCTCACCAACACAGTCCCCTCATCTAGGACAGGATAGTTGAAGGATAGTCGTAGGAGGTCGCGGAGGTCCTCGGGAGCCTCGCACCTACGCGGCCATCTTGGTTGCGCGCTAGGCTCCTCCTCTCGACCTATCTATTCTTGAAACGCCTATCTCTAATACCGAACTACACAATGCACTTCAATCACTTAAGAAGGACAAAGCTCCAGGTCCAGACGGATTTACAGTTGAATTTTATTTGCATTTTTCTAAATTACTATTGCCCAGATTACACTCCCTTATTGATTCTTTTATTCTTAGTGGCACCTCCTCTGGCACTTTCTCAGACGCACACATCTGCATTATACCCAAAGAAGGAAAAGACACTCAACACTGCAAGAATTATAGACCAATCTCCTTAGTTAACATTAATTACATGATATATGCTAAATCCCTTGCCATAAGACTTGATCCCTTTCTTCCAGAGTTGTTGGGCCCAGAACAATCTGGATTTGTTAAAGGCCGTTTCATCACGGACAATACTAGACTTTTGTTCAATGTCCTGTCCAAATCCCCACAATTTCAAGATTCGTTAGCGGCAATTGCTTTGGATGCCGAAAAAGCGTTCGACAGGGTAGAGTGGACTTTCCTTTTTTCTGCCCTTAGATGGTTTGGGTTTGGCCCTAATTTTGTTTCCCTTATTTCATTCCTTTATTCCAGTCCCAGAGCGGCGGTCTGCGCTAATGGCCTAGTCTCTTCTTTCTTCACCTTGGGTAGAGGAGTTGGTCAGGGTTGTCCCCTTTCTCCCTTTCTCTTTAATCTGGCCCTAGAACCCTTTCTTTCCAAACTCCGCCAAAATCCTAATTTACATGGTTTCCAAATCTCTCAAACTAATATCAAGCTTGCCGCTTATGCAGATGACATCCTACTCTTCATGTCCAATCCCGCCACTTCCATTCCTGCATTTTTGAGTGAGGTTCATGAATACTCCCAAATTTCTGGTTATAAACTGAATAATGATAAATGTGAAATTTTGCCCCTTACCAAATTTACCTTCAAACAGGATTTTGCCCCATCCAATTTTACTTGGATTCCCTCGCATATTAAATATCTTGGTTTATACATCACACCCTCCCTTCCCGACACCGTTTCATTATGCCTTAATAAGTGTTCCCAAAAATTATCTGACCTTACTTCTAGATGGCACCCGCTTTATCTCTCTTGGTGGGGTCGCCTTGACACGATTAAAATGATGTTATCCCCAATCGTTCTTTACACTATTTCTAATATCCCAATTCCTATTACAACTAAATTCTTTAGGAAAATCAACACAATTCTCTCTTCTTTCCTCTGGTCCGGAAAAAATGCGCGTATGTCCCTGTTCAGACTACGATTTCCCAAATCTGAGGGTCGGGTTAATTTTCCGGATTTTCCCACCTATCATAAAGCATTTCTTCTGCGACAAGCATCCCTTTGGCTGCGAGATCCTGCTGATTCCCCCCCCCTTTGGCTTGTTATTGAAGGTCTTTCTTTATCCCCCTTCACTTTCGCTGAATACCTTTCTTTCTCTCGTAAACCCCAGCTTTCTTCCACTCCCATCCACAAATTCACTACCAAACTTCTTCTTTCCAAATCCCCGAAACCACCTTCCTCTGTAGCCGAATTTCTCAACACCACCATTTGGTATAATAATAGCATCCTCATTAATTGCAAGCCTTTTTATTGGAAATCTTGGAGACAAAAAGGTCTGATGTGGGTTTCCCACCTCTTTTCTGGCTCTGTTTTCCTACCTTTTTCCGTTCTTCGTCAAAATTTTGATCTTCCTCATTCCTTCGCCCGTAAGTACCTCACGCTTAAAGATGCAGTTATGTCCACCTATGCCCAACTTTCTAGCTCTCCCACCCAGCCCGACTCTTCCAACCCTACTCTACACCTCCATTCCTTATTGCGTTCTAGCCCCACAGCCTCCTCAATTTACCACTCATTTCACAAGACTTTCACACCTAGGTCAAAATCCATAGTAGAGGAACAGTGGGAGTCTGATTTTGACATCTCCTGGCCCGTCTCTCTGTGGGACAAATTGTGGATCAAAATTCGTAAATCATCCAGGGCTGCTTCCCTTACACAAACCCTTTTTTTTATCTTTAACAGGCTTCTTTTCTCACCCCACATGTTAAATAAGAGGTTTCCTTCAACCCCGACCTTTGTTGGTCTTGTTCGACACCTAAAGCTACTCTCTTTCACATGCTTTTTTCTTGCACTGTTGTACACAACTTTTGGAAACAAGTTTGGGCTCAGATTAACACAATTTTTCATACTGCTTTTCCCTTTTCCTTTGTCAATATTTTTTTAGGGAGTCTCTCTCCCTGTTGGGCAGATCTTAATTCTAATGTGCAAATTGTTGACTTGCTCCTAGCTGTTGCATTCAAGCAAATTACTGTTAATTGGAAAAACTTTTCTAACATTTCTTTCAGAGCATGGTGTTACAATGTATGTCATAATCACAGGCTAGATACTGTCTTTGTTTATCCCCTTAACCTGGCGGCTAAAAAACGGCATGATCTTTGGCTTCCTGTGACTTTATATCTTGATTTCTGTGCTAAGCGTTCCTCTCATTTGCCTCCTTTTCGGCAGGAGGTTTCCAAACCTCCTTGAATGACCTTTTTGTTCCTTTGCATTTTTTATAATCCATTGTACTGCATTTTATTTTTAGCATTATTTCCTGTTGTACAGCCTCAATTATTTGTTATTTCTTAATCTCATGTTTACTTCCACAGACATTTCTACTCTACCTTTCATATTGATGTTAGGTTTTCAGGTTTTTCTTATGTACTGACTCAATAAAAGTTTTTGAACTAAAAAAAAAAAAACATTTTTGTACACTATATGGTTTTATCAGTAAAACCACGTCAGTGGGAAATTGTGTGGCCATTTCAGTGGAAGATCTGCTGATTGCAAATGAGTGTGCTGCCGCTTCATGGTTTAGGTATGTATATAGTTAACTTAATAGTTTTTAAACATGATTTGAAAAACATTCCTGCCCACGCTCTGACAATGCTGTTAATGAACTAAGAGGCCAGTCAGCGGTCATGTATATCTTATATGTGATTAGATTTGCATTATATATGGAGTGTTTTTTTTGTACACCAGACATGCTGAACTTGTGTATCTGAAGGTGCTCTCATATGTTATAAAGAAAAAAAATGGTGGGTCGGTAAATTAAAATATTTTCCCAGGATCACATAATTTGAAACAAGTGTATGGGGCAAGAACATTATAATTAGGCTCCCTGTTTTACATTTTTACTGATTTTTACAGATGAATACAGACATAAAACCATTTATTTTCTTGTCTGCATTTATTTTTAAATGTGGATAAAAACGGAAATTGAGTGCATTTTGAGTGATTCTAAATACACTTTGCCATGACTGCCAGGCCAATAACTGGGTGGGTTGAGAGGCAAGGGGGTTAAAAAAGAAAGTCTTAGTAAAGAGGCTTAAACAGCAATAGATATGCACAAGGCATATACTGAAATGTGCATATTTTCGTATAAGTGCATTGATTCATCTTCTGCCGGTGTTCATATCACTGAAACCTGGCAGCCATTCATGGATGACGGCATATTTATTGGTTAAATAAATGTGAAAATATACCAGTTTCAGATTTGTTTTTCACAAAACCCATTATAAATATGGATAAATACAGATAAAGTTGACAAAAAATAAATATGGATAAATACAGACGGGAATGGCAAAAAAATAAATACCACAAAACTGGGAGCCCTAATTCTAAATCGGCCAAGCAGATTAAGTCACTAGACCTGCAGGTATAGTAAAATTTTTATGATTTTCCGAGTCCTGTGGTTTGAGTAAGGATAAAATAATGGAGTGGATTAGAAGAAGTTGTAAATTGTTAATGGGGGTAGTGGACATGTGCAAATGCATGTTAATGGGTGAAATTGATAAAATGTAAGTGAAAGTTTGAAAAGGATGCTTGGGAGTTCACAAAACTCAGAAAGGTTTGGGTTTAATTAGATAGGATGGTTAGGACAAAGGTTAAAAGGCCTTTTTTTTCTTTTACAAATGATTGCAATGAATGTATACATTTATAAAGACATACCTACACCTCTAAATAAGCAGTGATGTGCATGTGTGTGTGTGTGTATATATATATTCTCTACTGGTGGTCGCCAGTAGATAGTTATAGTTAGTTAGGACCTATTTTCCATAGGAAATTCACAACATTCTATTTCCAATAACTTTGGCGCCAGTTGACGAATCTTCACGAAATTTTCAAAACTCGTGGGGCGCTCCGGTCCGCTCCTATCTTAAAAGTTTCTGGGTGATTCGTCAAGCAGGGGCCGAGAAAAAAGGAGGTCCCAAAATGTGTTTTCCCCATGCAATTTCTCATAGAAAACTTTAGCCAGGGCTACAGCCCGAACTGCTGAACGGAATTACACCAAATTTGGCAAAGAGGTAGTTCTTGGTTCAGAAAGAACCCTTTTTGTTAAATGGTGTAAATCCGTTCAGTAGTTGCTGAGAAAATCAAAAGTAAAAACACATATATATCTATGGCCGCGGAGGATCCGCGCACCCTCCCTATCACGAGCTGTATGCTAATTGGCTGTCAACGCTCCAAACCAGGAAGTGCTGACAGCCATCTTGTGTCTCGGTAGAACCAAGGCACAAGAAATCAGCAAAACAAGTGCGCAAAACGCAAAAAGGGGGCAGGGTAGAAACACCCTGACCCTCTAGGCCTGCTTAGGGGGTCCCACAAGGACCCCCAGGGTCCCCCCAATTTTGAATTTTTTTTTTTAATCTGCAAAATCCGCGCAGTGTGCGCGGATCCTGCCGAGGAAAACAAAAAAACGAAGCGCGGGCTCCCGTGCTTTGTTACTAGTTAGTCCCCCGGCCAAGTCCCGGGGGGCAATATTTTAATTGTAATGGGAGGCCCAGAGGGGCCCCATCCAGCCCCTAGGACCGCCCCCCCTGGGGCTTTATGAAAATATGTGGGGGGCTCACAGCCCCGGGGACCACCACCGCCGGGGCTAAGTAAATAAATGGGTGGGGGGGCTCAAAGGCCCCCCCAAGCCCCGGGGACTGCCACCCCCAGGACTTTAAGACAATATATGCGGGGGTCTCATGGCCCGCCCCGGAAACCGCCACCCCCTGGGTTTTAAAAAAAAAATAAAATAAAAAATAACCTCTGTGGGGGAGCTCGAGCACACCACACGCCTAGGGGACCGCCACCTCCACGGGGCTCTAAATATTATAATTGGGGGGTCCGTGATGGACCCCCCAGCCCCGGGGTCCTCCACCTCCCCAGGGCTTTTGAAATATTGAGAGGGGGGATGCGCGGACCCCCTTCTGGAGCCCTTAATGGCCCTGGGGACCGCCACCACCCAGGGCCGGCTCCTGCAGTGTCCCGGGGTGCACACCCCCAGGACATTGTAGTTTGCTATGGCAGGCCGGGAGCCTCGCGGCTCCCGTCCTGCCATAGCAAACTTGGTTTGGATTTAGAAAGAGAGAGCAGGGAAACCTGCTCTCTCTTTCAAAATGCAAACCAATTTGCTTTTCCACACGGGGAGCTGCATCTTAGCAGCTCCCCATGTGGAAAAGCTATGCCGGCTCCCGAGGGACGCGGGGAGCTGGCGGGACCGTGGGGTGATTGGGGACCCCCCCACGGTTCCCAACGGAGAGGGACAGTCCCGGGGGATGGGGTCCCCGGGGCTACAAGTGGCCTGGGAGGGGGCCACTCAGCCCCCTCCCCAAAATTTTATTTTAAAAAAAATGTAATAAAAAAACAAAGGCCAGCCCCGGGGGATGTGGTCCCCGGGGCCATAAGTGGCCTGAGGAGGGGGGCAACACAGCCCCCCTCCAAAAGAATTAAAATACAAAAAAAGGGCCATGCCCCAGGGGATGGGGTCCCCGGGGCCGATTAAGGCCTTGTGAGGGGGGGGGAAAGCCACACGGCCCCCTTCCAAATTTTTTTTATTTAAAAAAAAAAAAAAAATTAGGGGGCAGGCCCTGGGGGATGGGGTCCCCAGGGCCAATAAATTTGAAAAAGAAGGGGGGGGGCCACACCGCCCCCCTTCTTAAAAAAAAAAAATAATAATGAAAGACTGGCATCATGCCGGAGGCCACGCCCTCTCCTTGCAGCACTCTGCAAACCGCCCCCTGGCATGTTTGCAGATGGGGAACGAATTCCCCTAGAATACTGGGGGTCCCTGGGGGCCAACTAGCCCACCAGGAACCTCCAGTATGAGCCAGGGGGCTGCGTTGCAGAGAGGTGTCTGAGGCCCCGCCCCTTTTTACACCTCTCTGCAACACAGCTCTGTGGTGCTTAATGGAGGTAGCTGGTGGGCTAGTTGCACCCCAGGGACCCTCACGATTCAAGGGGAGTTAATCCCCCAATTTAAAACGCGCCACGGGCGCGTTTGCACAGTGGTCAAGGGAGGGGGCGGGGCCTGAGGTGACAGGAATTAATACCGCTTCAATCCTGAGGGTCCCTGGGGGACAACTAGCCCACCAGGTACCTCCAGTAAACATTGTAAAAAGGGGCATGGCCTCTGAACACCCCCTGCAATGCAGCTCCCTGGCGCATACTGGAGGTACCTGGTGGGCTAGTTGGCCCACAGGGACCCTCAGGATTGAGGAGGAATTAATTCTCCAACTTAAAGCGCGCCACAGGGCGTGTTTGCAGACATGTCACCTCAGGCCACGCCCCCTTCCTTCACCGTTGCGCAAATGCACCCCGTGACGCGTTTTAAGTTGGGGGATTAATTCATTTTCAATACTGAGGGTCCCTGAGGGCCAACTAGCCCAACAGGTATCTTCAGTATGCGCCAGGGAGCTGCGTTGCAGACAGGTGTTCAGAGGCCACGCCCCTTTTTACACCTCTCTGCAACGCAGCTCTGTGGCGCTTACTGGAGGTACCTAGTGGGCTAATTTGCCCCTAGGGACCCTCAGGATTCAAGGGGACTTAATCTCCCAACTTAAAACGGCCACAGGGCGTGTTTACACAGTGGGGGAAGGGAGGGGACGGGGCCTGAGGTGACGTGTGCAAACACGCCCTGTGGCGTGTTTTAAATTGGGTAAATAATTCCCCTTCAATCCTGAGGGCCCCTGGGAGCTAACTAGCCCACCAGGTGCTTCCAGTTAGCGCCACTGCGCTGTGTTGCAGAGAGGTGGTCCAGGCCGTTCCACTTTTTACACCTCTCTGCAACGCAGCTCTGTGGCGCTTACTGGAGGAACCTAGTGGGCTAGTTGGACCCTACGGACCTTCAGGATTCAAATGAACTTAATCTCCCAACTTAAAACGGCCCCAGGACGTGTTTACACAGTGGTAAAGGGAGGGGAGGGGGCCTGATGTGACGTGTGCAAACACGCCCTGTGACGCGTTTTAAGTTGGGGAAATAATTTCCCTTCAATCCTGAGGGCCCATGGGGGCCAACTAGTCCACCAGGTGCTTCCAGTAAGCGCCGCTGCATTGCAGAGAGGTGGTCCAGGCAGTGCCCATTTTTACACCTCTCTGCAACGCAGCTCTGTGGCACTAACTGGAGATACCTGGTGGGCTAGCTGTACCCAAGGGACACTCAGGATTCAAGGGGACTTTATCCACCAAATTAAAACGGCCACAGGGCGTGTATGCACACGTCAGCTCAGCCCCCCCTCTCCCTTCACCAGTGTGCAAACGTTCCCTGTGGCGCGTTTAAAGAGGTAGTTTTAATCCCCCTGCCCTATTATATACTAGGAGCTTGCAGAGGAGGTCATGCTAATAACGGATATCTCAACGCATAGTGTTCCCTAGTGTATGTAGGTGTTTTAACTGTATTCTAATTGTCGTTTTGCATAGCACTGGCTCTACGAGTGGTTAGTCAGAGTCAGTTACCACCAGTACCCATCTGAACAAGTTGAGGGTACAGGATGATTTTGCACCAAGGCCTCTTTCTTCTCCTCTGTTTGTTCTTTCTGCTTGTCTTCCTTCTTCCTGCACTTTTCTTCGTCTTTGAGGACTTCTGTTGCTTCTTTCTGCATTTCTTTTTCTTCTTTCTGTGTGTTTTTTTTTCTTTCTTCACATGTCCTACCTCTGTAAGCATAGTTAGAAAATAGCATTTAAAACACCTTAGAAATTAACTGAACAAAACCATAGGTTTCAGGCACGATATAGTTACAAATTAGCATTTAAAAACCCATTAAAATTCACTGAAAAAACCATAGGTTTCAGGCACGTTATAGTTAGGAATTAGCATTTAAAAAACCTTAGAAATTCACTGAAAAAACCATAGGTTTCAGGGGCGTTATAGTTAGTTCGCATTTCACTCATACAAAACCATAGAAATTCCCCAGTTACAGTTAGTTCAGCTAACTATAACTCGCGCACCCGCAATGCACTGCTGATGACGTCACATATTACATCACTTATGACATGGTCAGTAACATCACTCATGACATCACTGATGTACTGATGTTCGAGTGAAATGTCCAACTAACAAGAACGCCCCTGAAACCTATGTTTTTTTCAGTGAATATATATATATATATATACACACACACACACACACATATATCACTACTGAATGTATACATTTATAAAGACATACCTATACCTCTAAATAAGCAGTGATATGTGTGTGTGTGTGTGCGCATATATATATATATATATATATATATATATATATATATATATATGTATACACACACACACGCATATCACTGCTTATTTAGAGGTGTTGGTATGTCTTTATAAATGTATACATTCATTGCAGACATTTGAAAAAGAAAAAAACGCCCTTTAAACTTTTGTCCTATATATATGTGTGTGTGTGTGTGTGTATATATATATATATATATATATATCTGTACACACACACACACACAACCCCCCACGGTAAAGTTTTAGTACCAGGCACAAGCCCCTCTCTGTATACACCCATATGTACATAGGTATAATATTTACATGCTTTGATATACATGTATGTTGTGCTTAAGTATACAATTTATTTCTTTATTTAGATAATAAAGACACGCATATATGGATGGTATGTGTGTAGCACACCCTGGGCTTGTGCGCCCAAGCCTTTTAATTAACAGGGTCACCTGACAGGGGATGCTTGTAATGGATCGGTGCAGGGTGGGTGTAGGTACAACCCCAAGGAGGGACTGCTATGTGAAATGTCCAGCAGGACTCTACATTTCTCCCAAAAGCCAAAAGAAAGGACGAGTTCAAACTATTGAGCACAATGGTCACCACTGATTATGTCCTTCTCTAGAGTCAAGCCACAAGACAGCAGTGGAAACAAGGACTGAAGGCAGCCACCTGCAACAGGACATCATTGCTCACATTCATAGTTTAACCTGCTGAGTGAAAAAAATACTAGTGCAAGACGTCTGAGATCCGACATTATACCTGTTGGTGTTATGTCCACAGAATAGGTCCATCCTGCTGATACCCGGTATAGCATGTGGTTGGTGGTGAAGGTTCAGAAGGGTGCATCATGAGCGTTGTTGGCGTCCATTGTGAAGCTTGCTCTTGTGGTGTTGCTTGACTGTAAAGACCGTCTTGTGGGGACTTGGAAATTCATTAACAACTTTCTGAGGTCTTCCTCTGAGGCTCTTCTGTCTCCTTGTATCTGTTGGTGGAGCAACATTGAGGCCAACTCTCATTTGGTCAAACCCTTTAGACATGTCGCCAATGGGACTGGTATAGTCTGCGTGTTGGCCTCCATGTGGACCTGTTAAAAGACTGCCCAGGAGCCACTCCCTAGTCACTTGTGCAACTGTAGGAGTAGATGAGCCATGGTCAAAACGTGTTTCAAACGACAGAATCAGGCTGCAGAATTGGGTGAGCAGATAGTGGTTGGTTTATGGGTTCTTCAGAGTGTCCTGAGCGCTTCTTGACATATGGTGTAAAAATGGTGTCCGACTCTGGTTAAGGTGCTCCACAGGACATAACAGTGATTCATGTTACAGCTACTGGCAGAATGATGTTGCCGGTAGGGTGAACCTGTACGAGAGGTGTCGGGGACATGCCTTTATGGTTGCATGGATTCTTCCTTGATTTGTTGATGTTGGACAAGATGGTGATCAGACGGCCTTCATAGCCTAGTGACTGTAAAGTGCTGAGGCTCTACTTATACTTGAGCAGCCCATCTGTATCTCTTGGCGTGGATGCCATGGGTCACTAGACAGCCAGTGACTGAGTCTGGACATTTATGCTTGGGGCAGAGACTCCGTTTCCGAATGCATGCGGCTCATTCTTGGTTCTTCCACAGGCCTTCACCATGTCATAGTCACTCCACATTGGTGGGTTTCTTGTGTCAGTAGATGAACTTAGTCGGTGGTAAGAGTGTTTTTGGAAGTGAATTCAGGCTTAATCCCACCTGTTTGTCTCTCCTTCGCTTGAGCAGTTCTCTTATTGCCAGTGTGAACCGGCTGGTCACACTCCTTTCCTTCTTCGTGCTCCTGTATGCGCCTTCTCTCAACTATGTCGGAGATACTTGTAGCTGATTGAGTCTCTTATCTAGCTTCTGGATGCAGCTGTGTGTACCGCCTTCAGGACTAGCCAACTCTCTGTGGTCAACTGTCTTAGTCCGGCCAATAGGCTTTGGTGTACTTTGCAGTGATCAGGGCAGTTGCTGATCCACTCCTTCTCTTCTTATTGATTGATGTGGCTTCAGGTCATGTGTTGTATGTTACCTCAACAGGGACCATCTTGGAGATCCTGTGCCACTGACAGATACATTTTTTATGTATATCTTTATTGGCATTTGTAGATGCATACAGTTGTTGTTTAAGCTTTGGTTGCATGCAGGAGATAGCATAGCATGGGGGGCGACTCCCTCCTCCCTGTCTACAGCCCTTGTGAGTTGATATCAACTGAACATGTTCATTTTTATCTTAATAATTTTAATAGATCCATCTAATAAATCTTATGCCAATATAACCCTTAAACTCCCCAACCTCCCCTCCCACTTTCGTGTCAGTGTTAGTATTATTTCACCCCAGCATGTTCCGGCAGTGTCTATTGCTTGTTGTCACTCACTGTTCCCCTCCCAGTCGGTCTACCTCATATATTGTATCTAGAGGTTGGATTCTCCTACTGTGTTCTACTCAGTCAGGTGTCGTGGGTGTCTGTGGATCCCTCGTGTCTTCCATCATTGCTGCCCAGGCTCGCAGATCATCCTCCAACTTGTCATCTCGCCTAATCTGTTTCATTCGAACCACCTCTGCAGTTGCCCATTCACATACATCTCTCGTCCATGCCTCAGTCCGTGACGGGGCGAGGCTCAGCCATGTTATGGCAATTCGACATTTTGCTAATACGAGCCCCAAAAGCGCAAATCTCCTGCTTAATTATTTACCTTTGGGGGAAGGTAGCAATCCCCATAACACTGTGCTAATCTCCCTAGGCACCTCCCATCCCGCAGCATCTTTTATTTTGGTAGTACCTTACAACGGGGGCACTCACTTCAGCGGGTTGGGTATGTTCTGCTTAGTGTTTTGGGGGTGAGATAGGTTTGGTGTATGAAGTTATATGAGACTAATTTAAACCACGCATTCGAGCTCACCTGCCAAATTCCCTCATGAATTTGCATCCATTCCTGCTTCAAGAGATCTCCTATGGCATCATCCCATTGTGTTTGCATGGGGAGAACTTTAGCTGCCAAGTCACTAAGGATCCCACTGTATAAATGAGAGATGACGCGCCATCCCAGGGCCATATAAAGCATTACTTGGAGAATGTTAGTGGTGGAGGGCTCTTCTGGGAAGGATGACCAAGTCTCCCAGGCAACCTGTAAGATCTTTCCGTATTGCAGAAACTGCCCCTTCTCCAGTTCAAAGGCAGTCTCTGCGTTTTCTCGTGTTATAAACTGACTGTTTATATATAGGCCACCAATTGTGAGGCAGCCGCCTTCTTTCCATTTTCGCACTGACATAGATTCCGCTATTTAAAAAAAGGGTTGTACCACTCATAATGACATCTGGTGAATTGGGTGCCCGACCAATCACCATTGTGACAGTGGTTTCCACACTTCCACTGCGTGTTGTATTATTTAGGGGCAGAAGGGGGGGGGAACTCTCACGCAGAGCATTTGGAGTTCTGGCAGGGAAACTTTACCCGTGTGTGCCTGCAAGGAGCTGCTTTTCCCAGTTGTTATGGTCATCAAGCCAATGAATCGCATTTTGCAATTGGGAAGCCATGTAATAAAATTCCAAGCATGGTACCGCCAGGCCTCCCTTCTGCCATGTTCTCTGCAGTGTCGCCAGGCTAACATGTTTACGTTTGGTACCCCATAGGCGTTCTAGCAACAAGCCGTTTAGTGTTTTAAAAAAATGATTGGGGATTTTATAAAGTGAGTGTTGTATCGCATAAAGGCAGCGGGCAGGATAATCATTTTGTGATTGCAATCCTACCCATAAGGAACAGTGGCAACTCTCTCCAAAAACGCACTGAGCCGCGAATACCCTCCACCACTCTTCCTTTATAGAGCTCCAAATAGAAGGAGGGGGCATGTGCCAATCTAATCTCCAAATCTTTGGGTTTGGCAGCCGGCCATGGGAGCCCCACTTCCAGTAGCATATTCCTTGGCCTCCTCACCAATCGTCCATTGGGACCAGCTTGGACTTTTCCGGGTTAGTTTGCAGACCAGACACCTCTCCAAATCTCTGCCATACGTCAAGCAGGATAGGGACATCCTGCATCAGTTGCCAGCTATACACCAGCGTATCGTCAGCATACAGGGAAACCGCATGGTTAGTGTTTCCCAGAGTTATCTTCCATACACCCATCTGCTCCCTCAATGTAGCCGCCAGGGGCTCCATCGCCACTGCAAACAGGAGCAGTGATAGGGGGCATGCCTGTCGGGTGCCCCAGTCCAATGCAAAGGTCTCCACAACCATTATCCGGACCCAGGCACGAGGGGCCGAAGATACCAATTAAAACCATCTAAGGAACCCTAACCCCACTCCCATTCCTCACAAGACTGCCCAAATGAAGGACCAGTCCACCGAATTAAAGGCTTGCTCTATATCGAGCAGCGCTAGATGCTCGTTCTCAAGGGCTGGAGAGTGCCACGTGTGCTAAGCGTTGCAACTTATGTGTAGTATTACGTTTGGGTATCAAACCGGCCTGATCCAGGTGTATTAGGTGGGGCATATGTGGGAGTAGCTGAGCCGCCAACATCCCACTTAGTAGTTTCATATCCAGGTTCTGAAGCGCAACCAGTTGGTACGAACTCAGCAGCTGTGGATCCCTATCAGGTTTTGGTATCATAATGACTGGTGCTTCCCTCATGGAGGCTGGTAGAACTTGTATCCTCAAGGCCTCATTATACACCTCTGAGAGGCGGTCCACCAACAGAGGCGCGTTACTGATTAAACTCAGCCGTGAGGCCGTCACTTCCCGGACTCTTGGCCAGTTTAAGACGTCGCATGGCCACCATTAATTCCTCTTTAGTGATTGGGGCGACCTGCGACTCACCCGTCTCTTCCTCTAATTAGGTTAGCTTTACGGCGGCCAAGAATTCCCGAATCGCTTCCTGTGGCGGAGAGATTTGTTTCTTATACACATTAGCCAGGTGATTGGCAAGAATGTCAAGGATTGCCAGTTGGTTGTATACTACCTCCCCATCCCCATTTTGCATTTGTATTATGGGCATTGCTAGTGTCTTCCTTCTCACTAGCTTAGTGAGCAGTGCCCCCGACCTCTCCCCTATCATATGTAAGTGTAGTTGGTACACTGTATAAGTGAATTTTTCCAGTCTTCGCAGGGACTCTAATAGCTCCTTGCGTGCAGTACACCATTCCCCCATAACACGGGGAGCAGTAGGGAGATCTGCTTCTAGTTTACCCAACTTTTTTTCCTGAACTTTTATATCCTTCTCTAGCTGACACCGCACACCATATGTCGTCTGTATACAGACCCCATCTAATTACAACCTTCATGGCCTCCCAGTCTAAGGCCTTTGTAGATGCCGACCCCCAATTCTCCTCAAAATACCAAGAGACCGCATCTGAGACAGTTGCGGCAAAAGATGGACCCCACAGTGTCTCTGCCTGTAGTCTCCATGTTGGTATTGCTGGACGGGAGCATTTTGCCCCGAGGGTTAGCAGAACCGGCGAATGAACGGAGCGATACCTGTTACAGCAAACAAATGATGGATGGAATGCTGACAATGCAAACATTCTCCCCCAGTCAAAAGATCTGGGTTAAATCCATCGTTCTTTTGCCCACTACGCCACCCCAGTTTGGCCCCAGTCATATGCAAATCAGTCTTGACCCTGTGCCCCATGGGAACAGTCCAGACCGAACTCCCTGGACCGGAAACAAGCATCCTGAGACCGGTTTCAGGGTGTGACACCCTTCTTCAGCCAGGCTAGCTTGAATCCAGTGGCACAGTGAGCAAGGGACGCACGTCTGGGCAGATACCTGGGCAGGTAAATTATCTCTTCTACATCGGGGCTAGCTCCACCGATAGGAAACAATAGTCCAGTCTGCTGAATGTATTGGTCGCTGGGGTATGACAGGAAAAGGACCTCCACCTTAGGTACCATAACCTCTAAATATCTGACAATTGCATACCCTGTATGACATCTCTAAGGGCCCCTGTCATTCTTAGATTTTTAGTCATTCGGGTGGGTTCACGGTCCAGCGTTCCGTCTAGGACACAGTTAACATCACTCATCATAAACACCTCTGCCCCCAAATATGGGGTTGCAGCAGCCAAAATGGTGGGGAAGA
Organism: Triturus cristatus; assembly: GCF_964204655.1. NCBI lineage: Eukaryota > Metazoa > Chordata > Amphibia > Caudata > Salamandridae > Triturus > Triturus cristatus. The sequence goes on from NC_140594.1 coordinate 889,898,025, forward strand.
AAGTAGGGCAGTCCAAGTTGGGAACATATACATTAATAAAGCGTATTTCACAGCCTTCTTGTTTACCATGTAGAATCATATAGCGTCCCTCTGGGTCTGTTAATGATGGAAGTATTGGAACGGGACCCTGGGTGCCACCCATAAAAGAGCTCCCCGGCCGAATCCCGAATAAGAGGTCGCATATAGTTGTCCTCTCCACCTCCACCTTATACAGGGTTACAGGGTAATGTGTCGCCCCAAATGGGAGTTTCTTGCAAGCATGCTATTGACGCCATATCTTTTCAGATGGGCAAATACTCGTCTTCATTTTTGTAACATTGCAATACCCTGAACATTTCAGGTGAGCAATTTCATTATGGGGGAAGCTATGAGAGCCGTCCTTTATTAGAATCCTCCCTCTCCCACTCCGCGGTGTAGGTTTTGTATCGCTAGTCTGACATCCAGACACTGAAACCCTGAGATCATCCCCAACCGCTTGATAACATAATCATCTGTACTAAGTCCCCCAAACTCCCTCCCATTGGGCAGAAGTACAGGTCTGTCCCCACCCCAGTGCGGAGAGCTAGGATCCACGTTTCCCACCCCATCACCCACTCCCCCTTTAACCTCAGTTTCTTTCATCTTTTGATTTGCAGTTACCCCTTCCCAGGTGATTGTTGGAATACCAGTGGCCAAGTGACCAGTGGGGTGCGAGGTCGAGGCCTCCAGCTCCCAATTGGGGCTCAACCTCTGAAGGGATGGGGTATCCCTGCCAACAGCAGGGTTCATCAACGTTATAGAAATTCTCCACATAGATCACAAACATGAACCAAATACAGTTGTGCACTTATCTGGATCACATAGAAATAGTTGCACTCCGCCGCATTGAACAGGTAGCGTCTTTGGAGGCATTAGAGTCCATGATCAAATCCTATGTTGCTGCATCCGAGTCCAACACCATCTCCGTAACCTGCAGGGTTCTATCATAGAGCACCTGGATCCGTCCCAGGCTTCCAGCACCATCTGAGTCTCTTCTGATTTTGCCGCTTTCATCCCTGGGCTGGGCCCTTTGTCCCTTATGATTTGAAGGAGCCCAAAGGGGGGGGGGGGGGCAGGTTGGAGTCTGGTCCACCAGTGGCATCCAACCAGTCAGTCCCCTCCGCTGCAGAGAAGAAGAATAGGGTTTTCCCATTGCACTCTATGTGGAGCTTGGCCGGAAAGAGGAGGCTGTACTTTATCCCAGCATCTCTCAGCCGCTGTTTAACCATCAGGAATGGCCTTCTTTGATCCTGTACCCGCTGCATATAGTCGGTGTAGATTGTGATAGGGTGGCCTTCAATTAGGAGCAGTCGCCTGGTGCGGGTGGCTTGCCGGATCGCGTTTCTGTCCCGGTAGTTGAAAAATTGGGCCTGTGGCAGGGCACCAGATCGAGGTGGGGGGGAACCAACGCTCTAGGGGCCTTCTCCACATTAAAAAATTTAGAGAGTCGTTTAGGAGCTAGGTCCTTGATGATCCAGTTCTCCAAGAAACACTCAGCCAAGGGTCCTTCAGCTCATTCAGGAAACCCCACGAATCTCAAATTGTTCCTTTGTGATCATCCTTCGGAGTCCTCAGCACGGTCGTCGAGTTTCAGCACTTTTTTCTTTAGGTAAATGACTGTATTCTGTAGAGAGCAGACTTCCGTTTGAAGTGTATCCACATTTTGTTAATTGGTGGTGACTAAACGGAAACCTTACGTAGGTCACCTCTTAGCAGGTTAACGTCGATGGCTACAGCGTCTATTCTGTGGACCATATCGTCCCTATTGGTCTGGATTGCTGCCAGTATATATGCGAGTGAGGGGTTCTAATCTGCAGGGATGCACTGCCCCTCCCCCTGATTCTCAGAACCCATTTCCTGCCACTCAAGCCCTTGCAGGAAGGGCTGCGCATAATTCAGGATCTTAGTGGCTTGCACCTTGGTGCCCTTGTCTGTCACCATTAGAGTTTCCACACCCAGCGGGTGACTTTTGGTCAGCTTACAGCGATACTTCAAATGTGCTTCCACCGCTCCTCAGCTACATATCGCTGTGTGTTTGCTTATGTTTAGGTTCTCGCACACCATGCCCCAATAGTTTAAGTTCTTTGTATCCGTTTTACAGGGAGGCTGCAGTTTTCCTCCCTAGTCTCCCTCCTCGGCTCCAGGGGCGTTTGGTCTATAAAGCACTGGATATGTGCCCTTTCAAGTCTCTGGGATCAGGCACCCCTGTCCCCACAGGCTCTTCTCTTCTCCTTGGCAGCCCTCCTCATTGGCTCAATTATCTTGAAACATCTATTCACCTAGCCCAGGGCAGCACTGTTCTACTTCCCTTTGGGGTTCTTCCAGTAATGGTCGGTTGTAAACTGGAGCATTTCAGCGGCTCTGAGGAGCAGCACTCTGGGCCACCTGTTTTGCTGACGGAAAGATTTGGCAGTGGGGAGCTGTTCTGCCTCACCTTGTCTTGATGGCACAGTATTTTCTTGAGTGTGCACTTGTCGGATACAGTTAATATCGGTGGGCACAACAGGCTTTCAGGATGCAGACAAGGGTCCTATGGTGTCTGGAGCAGGGTTAGGTGCAGTGTGCTTTCATCCTCTTTTCAGTCCATAGTCTTAGTCTTGGCTTTGCCCGGCCTGGGGTGATGGCCGCATGGAAGGCTTGGACAATCAGTATGACGTCTCTTGCATTCCAGGCTGAGTCGAGGCGTTAAATTCAGTTTTGGTTTGTTTACAGTCTCCTAGTTTCACCTGTTAAGCAGGGGATGTTTCTGTGATGGATCCTGTCCATTGGGGCTGAAACAGAGTCAGAGTGCTCTTCTCCCTTGCACATCCAGTCTTCCTCAGCCCTCTCCTCACATCCTGGGGGAAACAGGCTTCAGGCAGTTTAGTGCTACCGGCTGTATGAGGCCGTACATTGTTGGGGCACTGCAATGGCTTGGCATCCAGGTCATGCCGCCACAGTGTCTGTGTGCCCTCTAGCAACACTCCAGACGTACCGAAGGACTGTAGCGGTCTCTCATGCCTTTGTCAGGCAAATGCAAGCTGGTGTTGTACATCTGCTAACGAGTGAGGGTAGCACAATCCAAGGATTCTGAGAGCTGGCAGGGCTGGCAGCTTATTCTTGGGGATTGTTGCCTTTATTAAGACTTTGCACCATTTTTCGGAGTTTGTTGCTTTCCCCTCTCTTCATTTCGGCAGCAGCAGCCTCAGTGTCTATCTACATTGTTGCTCAGATGTCACTGTGCAACACCCAGAAATACAGGACCAAGGTGCTCCGGCCTTCTACAATGCCTTCCTAGCAAGGAAATGCTGTATCTGTCAAGAATTCCTGTCATGCGAGGGGAGGAAAACGGTAACCAGCGAAAACGGACTACATCTCCCAGGATGCTTACGGTTGAGAGGTTATGTAAACAGGAGAGCTGTTACATAACTCAAGGAAAACACGCCCTTATGTAAACAGGAGAGCTGTTACATAACTCAAGGCAAACACGCCCTTATGTAAACAGGAGAGCTGTTACATAACTCAAGGAAAACACGCCCTATAAAGGGAGGAACCGGGAGGTACAATGCTGTCGGATATTGTGTTTACACCGACGTACCTGCTTCGTGAAGAGCAGTGTTCCGGAGTGGTGCTCCAGTAAGGCAAGAACGGAGGTAGGTCGAGTCGTTACTCCCTGGGCCGTGTCTTGCCCCATCGTCACCTGTGAAGGACCCGGAAGCTCTACCGGTCAACCATTGAGCTTCGCTTTTTGACTCGGCTGAGTCAAAGCGCAGTGGCGCTTTTGCTGGTTGGAGTCGTAACTCCCAGCCCGACCAGAGATACAGGGACTGCCAGCTGTAACGCACACCAGGAGGTGTTTGCCGCGTTACAGACTCGGAAGTCCACAGGATCGATCGAGCGGCTGCTCTCGGTTCAGACTTCTTGCTTTTGATTGGGGTATCGGTGACGCATCACCAGGAGGTGACTCCGCGTCCCGGTGCAGTCTGAGGAAGAGGTTGAGCGGCTGCTCCCTTCAGGTAGAGACCCCGGCTGGGTGTTTCCCTGACTCCTCGATTCTCCCCAACACTCTTCGTGCCCCTCACAGCCTACCGATTGGCATTGTCTGCCATTTCATTTCTGCCCTCTGTTGGCATACGCCGGGATCGGCGTATATGCAGAGGACGGTTAGGACCATCCGTGCTGTGGGCTGGTAACGTACTTAGCCTGGAGGATTCCAGTGACTATAACTTTTGTTTATTCTTTGTAGTATTTTTGCCTTCATTAAAATAACTAACCCTTCACAAGTGGTTGCGTCCTCATTATCGTGTCTGTTAAACGATCCTGAGACGTTCAGGGCGTTACAAAATATCCGACCCTAATAACACTAACTGTCTCCCGGTCGATAACAGACATGGCAACACTTGATGATGTGCTGGCTGCTTTAGCGACCGTGCAAGTTGAATTGGCTGCCTCTAGGCAAGAAACAGCCGATGTAAAAGCCAGACTGGATGCTATCCAATTGGACCCGCTCACGCCCAGCACCTCCCTCACGAACCAGACCCCTGCGGTAGTAGTGGAAATGCCGGTAGCCATCCCCTTGGCAACACCAGAGAGGTACAGTGGGGATCCTAACACAGTGCAGGTATTCCTCACACAAGTGGCGCTACATTTATCGTGCAAACCAAAGGCGTTCCCCACGAGTCAGGCTCGTGTGGCTTTCCTTATTTCCTATTTGCTTGGAAACGCGGCACAATGGGCCGTACCTCTGGTGAGCAGGGACGACCCCATCTTATGTGATTGGGGTGCTTTTCGCGAGGAATTCCTGAAGGTATTCGACAGAAGGGCTGACTCGTACACGGCGGACCGTGAAATGCTTGAGTTGAGACAGGGATCCAACGACCTGGTGCAGTATCTCAACGCGTTCCGAAGGCTGGTTGCGGAAACCAAGTGGCCTGTTGCTAAACAGACGGCGCTCTTCCATCATGGGCTGTGCGATGAGCTCAAGGACGCCGTGGCTCATATTGACCCTCAACCCAAGACATGTGAGGGCCTTATCAACCTGGTATTACGGCTGGAACATAGGCTAAGTGAAAGAAAGGGGGATCATGGGAGAAAAGGAAAATCCCTTCCATCCTATGTGACGGTGGGAAGTCCTGAAACTTCCACCGCATCCAAGGGAGAACCCATGGACATCGGCACAATACGAGCGAGCCTCACAGCCACGGAGAAAGAGTCACGCCGTAAACAAGGATTGTGCCTATATTGTGGCAAAAAAGGCCACTACGTACGTGAATGCCCTGCCAAACCGAAGACGTCACGTTATCGGGCCAACCGGTCGGTAACAGCCGTGGTGGACATACCGGCGGAAAACTAGAGGACTCCCAGACCAAAGAAGGGGCATCTCGGAGTCACTCATCCATCCCTTCACTTTCCAATTCGGTCACTAAGGGACAACGACACCTGTTTCTCACGGTGCACGTAGGAGTGCATGACCAGTGGATACCCGTTGTGGCCATGGTGGATTCAGGGGCCACTGGCATGTTTATGGACCACAACGAGGCATGCAGGCTAGGGCTAGTGCTTCTTCCCAAAGCTGTACCCGAAGACGTCTATGCTGTAGACGGAAGGCGATTGGTGACGGGGCCCATCGGGCAGCACACGGGGGTCCTTCCGATGAGATATGGGAGGAACCATTTTGAACAAATCGATTTTAACATCATCCGAGCGCCCCAATATGGCGTCATATTGGGATTGCCGTGGCTACAGAAACACAACCCCTCTGTGGATTGGCTAACACATCGCATCGAAATGACGTCACCGTATTGCATCCTGCATTGTGGAATAAGAACGGAATCCCTTGACGCAGATGAGAGCGGGAGTCAGACGGTGGCTACAGCGGCAGAAAAAGATGTGGCTCTCCCCCAGGCTTATCACAGTTTTGAGGATGTATTTGATGAGGTGAAGGCGGAAGTGCTACCACCACATAGACAGTTTGACTGCCAGATCGACCTGGTGCCAGGGGCCAGCGTTCCCAGTGGCAGGCTGTATGCCCTGACGGAGCCTGAAAACGTGCATCTCCGGGGGTACCTGGATAAACTCCTCAAGCTAGGATTCATCCGCCCGTCCAAGTCTCCGGCCGCCTCGCCACTCTTCTTCATCCCGAAGGCTAATGGGGAGCTGAGAGCCTGTGTGGACTTTAGGGCATTGAATGCGATAACCATAAAAAAATCGGTACCCCTTGCCTCTCATCAGTGTACTTCTGGAACAGGTCAAGAAAGCTCGTATCTACATCAAGTTGGATTTGAAAGGGGCATACCATCTGGTGCGCATGAGGGACGGAGACGAGTGGAAGACCGCCTTTAAGACCAGGTTCGGCCTTTTTGAGTACCTCGTCATGCCGTTCGGTCTGTGCAACGCCCCGGCAGCCTTTCAGTACTTTTTGAATGAGGTATTCAGAGAGGAGTTGGATATCTACGTGGTCGTATATATCGACAACATCCTCATCTATTCGTCCAGTGTGGAGGAGCACGTACACCACGTCAAAGCTGTGCTCCAAAAGCTGAGGGAAAACATGCTGTTTTGTAAACTCAGCAAGTGTGACTTCCACGTCACATCCGTGGAATTCCTCGGAGTGATGCTGAGTCCAGAGGGACAGGAGATGGCAGAACGAAAGATCAAGGCGGTGAAAGAATGGCCGGTGCCCCAAAGCGTGAAGGACGTCCAAAGTTTCATTGGGTTCGCCAACTTTTACAGGCGGTTTATAGATGGATTTTCAGGATTGGTGGCCCCAATCACACAGCTACTGAGGAAGTCCAAGGAGTTTGTCTGGTCCCCTGAAGCGAACACAGCCTTTGAGGCCCTGAAAAGCGCCTTTGGTAAGGCGCCGGTGTTGGCTCACCCCGATCCGGATCTCCCCTACGTGGTGGAAGCGGACGAATCGGATGTGGCGCTGGGGGCTATCTTGTCCCAACGCAACCACGACACAGGGGTGCTTCATCCCGTTGCGTACATGTCCCGCAAACTCAACGACGCCGAACGCAACTACCATATTGCGGAGAAGGAGCTTCTCGCAATCAAGGACGCCTTCACCGAATGGAGGCATTGGTTGATGGGGGCAAGACATGTGGTATCGGTGTACACGGACCATCGGAACCTACAGTTCATGACGGCCACAAGACACCTTTCTCCCAGGCAGCTGCGGTGGATGATCTTCTTTGCGGGGTTCAACTTCCGCATCACATATCGGCCGGGGACGGAAAACCGGAAGGCGGACGCCCTGTCCCGTCAATCTGCAGTTAAAGAACCATTGCCTGCGACCGAGCGTTCCATCATTTCCCCGAGGATGGTATTGGGGGTTATCCAACCGGATACTTTCCTGAGGGGAATAAAGAGAGGGATCAGGTCATTCGCATGGCGGAGGTGGCTCCTCAGTCACAGAGAATGGCAGCTGAAGGACGGGATACCCCTGAAGGGCAGGTGCCTATTGATACCCACGCCTAGGCTAAGGAAACAAGCATTCATCTGGTGCCATGACTCTCCATGCGCAGGTCATTTGAACTTTGAAAAAACGGTGGCTAGCATGGGACGGCATTTCTGGTGGCCAACCATGAGAGTGGATGTCAGGAGGTGGGGACAGGAGTGTCCTACGTGTGCTACCATGAAGGCCGACCATGGCCGAACCCAAGGGCTCTTACATCCACTTCCGACCCCGGATAGACCATGGGATAGCATATCACTGGACTTCGTGGTGGGCCTACCGGTAGACCAGGGGATGACGGCAATACTGGTGGTGGTGGATTACTTGACGAAAATGGGGCACTTCATCCCCTGCAAGAGAGTCCCTACGGCCGGGGAATTGGCGTCACTACTCCTAAAGAATGTGGTACGACTGCATGGATTACCTGGGGTGATCGTGTCGGACCGGGGGTCGCAGTTTACTGCGCAATTCTGGAAGACTTGGTGCACTGCGCTGCATGTTAAGACCGCCCTGTCCACCAGCTACCACCCTCAAACGGACGGCCAAACCGAGCGCCTGAACCAAACGCTCAAACAGTATCTGCGATGTTTTGTGGACCAGGGCAGGAAGAATGGGTCGACTTGCTATGGGTTGCAGAGATAGCCTATAACAACGCCACTCACAGCTCCACACAGTCATCTCCGTTCTATAGCAACTATGGCCAACATCCCAGGTTCTTGCCATTTCTACATCCGTTCAGAGAGGACAGGATTCCCGCCACAGCGGACAGGGTGGCACACATAAAAGACACGTTGATGCGCTCAAGGGCTGTCCTAATAGAGGCCAAGAGAAGATACAAGGCTGCGGCAGACAGGAAGAGAAGGCCCGGGCCACTGTACCGCACTGGAGACTACGTCTGGATATCCACAAGAAACATGAGGTTTCGAACGAACAGTGTGTTCCATCCCAAGTACATGGGCCCCTATCGAATTACCAAGTGTATGGGTCCCGTGAACGTGAAGGTGTGCTTGCCCCAGTCATTGCGGATACACCCTGTCTTTCATGTATCATTGCTCAAACCAGCACCCTCCAAGCCGTCTGGGACACCTAGGCCGGTATGCGTGGAGTTGGAGGTGGAGTATGAAGTGTCGGGCATACGGGCGTCCAAATGGCGCAGGGGGAAGCTGTGGTACCTGGTTGCGTGGAAAGGCTATGGCCCGGAGGAGCAATCATGGGAACCGGCTGAAGGGGTTCATGCTCCGCGCTTGGTCTCCTTGTTCCATCGGCGTTTTCCTGCCAGCGCTGGACCCGTGGGGAGCCGCTGAGAGGGAGGATGTACTGTCAAGCATTCCTGTCATGCGAGGGGAGGAAAACGGTAACCAGCGAAAACGGACTACATCTCCCAGGATGCTTAGCGGTTGAGAGGTTATGTAAACAGGAGAGCTGTTACATAACTCAAGGAAAACACGCCCTTATGTAAACAGGAGAGCTGTTACATAACTCAAGGAAAACACGCCCTTATGTAAACAGGAGAGCTGTTACATAACTCAAGGAAAACACGCCCTATAAAGGGAGGAACCGGGAGGTACAACGCTGTCGGATATTGTGTTTACACCGACGTACCTGCTTCGTGAAGAGCAGTGTTCCGGAGTGGTGCTCCAGTAAGGCAAGAACGGAGGTAGGTCGAGTCGTTACTCCCTGGGCCGTGTCTTGCCCCATCGTCACCTGTGAAGGACCCGGAAGCTCTACCGGTCAACCATTGAGCTTCGCTTTTTGACTCGGCTGAGTCAAAGCGCAGTGGCGCTTTTGCTGGTTGGAGTCGTAACTCCCAGCCCGACCAGAGATACAGGGACTGCCAGCTGTAACGCACACCAGGAGGTGTTTGCCGCGTTACAGACTCGGAAGTCCACAGGATCGATCGAGTGGCTGCTCTCGGTTTGATTGGGGTATCGGTGACGCATCACCAGGAGGTGACTCCGCGTCCCGGTGCAGTCTGAGGAAGAGGTTGAGCGGCTGCTCCCTTCAGGTAGAGACCCCGGCTGGGTGTTTCCCTGACTCCTCGATTCTCCCCGACACTCTTCGTGCCCCTCACAGCCTACCGATTGGCATTGTCGGCCATTTCATTTCTGCCCTCTGTTGGCATACGCCGGGATCGGCGTATATGCAGAGGACGGTTAGGACCATCCGTGCTGTGGGCTGGTAACGTACTTAGCCTGGAGGATTCCAGTGACTATAACTTTTGTTTATTCTTTGTAGTATTTTTGCCTTCATTAAAATAACTAACCCTTCACAAGTGGTTGCGTCCTCATTATCGTGTCTGTTAAACGATCCTGAGACGTTCAGGGCGTTACAGTATCCTACCAGTGCAATTGGTGGGGTTCAGATAACTTGTCACCAAACGTTCCTTTCACACTGTGTCTGGGGTCAGCGCAGCATGCATATGTACACAACAGTTTGGTGGGGTTATATTACATCTCCTTTCATATATTTATTTTTATGTACTAGTGGCTTGCACTTTCCATGGATATTTCCAGAGCCCCTTCAAGCTTCCTCGTCATGTCATATGCCCAAGTTGCTAGTATTTCACCTGATTATTGACCTGCACTTCTTCTTGGTCAACTTGCCTGTTATTATTAGTATATTTATTTTGAGTTGCTGGCACCCTCTGACAGATATCAGGAGACACCGTGGCTGTGTATCCAAAGGCTCTCACCACATGTGTCTCATCCCCTCTGGCCTGTTGAGGGATTCACAGCTTTCTTGCAGCACCCGCTGCAGTCTCCCCTCCTGTTTGGCAGCTGTGCTGGCCTCTTTACCTGCCATGGTCCCAGGCAGGGGGGCTGGACTAGCGTGTGCGCCAATCTGGTACAAACAGCACTCCCCTTCACTTATGACACAAGGCACACAGGTAGGGCACGACAAAAGTGCCTCAGAATTGGGCGATGTGGGAGTTTGTCCTCTGTTGGCGGTTGTGGGGCAAGGGCTTCGTACACCACCTTGTTACCAAATATTATGTGGTAGGCCCTAGGCCCATATATTAAATAATAAAGGACACGCATGCATAGATGGTGTGTGAGCGCGCAACTGGCCCTGGGAGTTTGTGCCCAAGCCTTTTTATTAACAGGGTCACATGTCCAGTGATGCCGTCGATGGATATGTGGTGGGAGTATGTACTGCCCCAAAGAAGGGACGGCCTGATGACATGACCAGCAGGACACTACAGTGCCTTCCCTGAATTTGTGGAGGTACATGTCCTGTTCTTAGTTGAAGTCTGATTGCAGCACATGACACACATGGTCAAGCTTCCCTCAGAAACTCATGGAGGCTGGAATGCTAGTGCTCTGGGGCTGTCGTCTACAAGCATGCAATTTATAATTGATTAATAGCATTTTTATCAGATAGCCTTATTCACTCATAATCAGTTGGGTGAAAAAGGGAGGAGAATTATGATGGGTATTTGTCCTAATCAGAGATGGTGCAAGGCCTACATGCGGATGAGGTTGGTATTGGGCACTGCTAAGTTCAGGATTGCTCAGTTTAAACGTTTTGCATAGAACTTGTTTGACCTCGATAGTCCCCGCATGATTTACCCTTCCTGACACTCACCCTGAATGTGGTGCTAGTGATGCCAATTTTCTACACATGTTAAGGACCTGATTGTGAAGAGGGTGGAGTTGAGGAGAGTAGTGGGAGTGTAGCGTAGTTCCTATTTCCCTTATAGGCTCTGCGCATTGGAATAATATACACTATAGTTGTGGCATAGGACTGAGGTCAGTATGCCTCTATCGAGTACATTAAACTTAATTACTTTGTGTGCCAGCTAACTCCGAGGCCACTAGAAACTCCTTGAATAAACAAGAAGGGAGTAGTTTCTGGCAACCGCATAAATATGACAACTTTGTTTCCCTTAGAATCGGAAATGTCTCAGAATCGTGGCAACAACAGATAATAGTTTCACTCAGTCAATCGTGCATGCTTAGTTTCCTCAGAGTTACACAGAAATAGATAGACGGGTGTTTCAATAAAAGTATTTATTGAACAGTCTTGTTTCTCGTGTAAGAGATATGAGCTGTTACAATCACAAGACAGTATGCAAAATATAATACGTACAGCGTAAGCAGTAAGAAGAAATAATACTGCAACAGTATTGTCTTCTAGCTATGACATATATTCATATACACATACATAAATAACATAGGCTAAAAAGTGGATACTCGTTTGATGCTTCTAAATAGTTCTACCCCAGTGTACCTAACCTAAGTGTAGTACAAGGTAAGAAGTAGGTGCCGTATTCTATAGTATGATAAGCTATATTTTTGCATATGCCAAGAGTCCCTCTAGGTTCTGGTCAGTTCAATACCTTAGAATGAGAGAGGTGGGAATCTCTTTCTGTGTCCTAAACTCTAACACCCCGCGAAGGGAGTCACAACATTGGAAGCTGGATTCTCTGCGAGCAAGGATGACAGCGTCTGGTCAGTGCGTCAGGCGGGGACTCGAATTCTTCCGAACTTGCCGTGGCGAGCCGTATCAAGCTGTGCAGCCGAGCCGTGGTTTGCATTGTAAGGGAAGGTATAGTTATACCTGGAAGGTGCTTTGGAATGTTAGCATTGACGTAAAGTCGGGCAGAGGAAGACGTCATGAATGAACCCCCTAAGGAATAGTAGTTCATGCATAATAGATGAGTTCTTGGAGAAATCAATAATCCTAGCTAGGGAAAGTCCCAATGGCTTAAGGGTCTGGTTTCTAAGAACTTGTTGTGACGTGGGGATGGATGTAGGTGACCATGCCTGTATTTGGATAGCATGGCTAATGCCTAAATAAGGACTGGGATTCTATGCCTAAATAAGGGCAATGCGAATTGTGCCTATATAAGGACATGATTTTGGAAAACCTATGTACGGACATCTTAATCGAAACACAACACCCACTCCACTTTCGAATGAACGATAATACTAAATGCTAAACATGAAATGCTAAACATTTAAAACTGAGTACCGCATATTGCTAAAAACATTTGTAAAAGCATACTAAAATAAGTTTATGGTAAAAAACGTTTGCTAGACATGAAATACAAAGGTGCTGTACATATTAAAGCAATGTTCCATTTTAAGCATATGTTTACAGTGAATGCTAAGTGAATGGACAGAAATATATACCCATATGATGAAATGGCTCACGATTACAGAAGAAAAGGTCAAAGTCATTTTATGTCATGGTACATAAATGAAATTGTGGTGAATAAAGGTGACAATATGTCCCTGGAAGTGTTCAAAGAAGTCTGTTCTCTATGAATAGTTCTACTTTAAGCATATTACTTCGCCATAAAAAGAAAAAAATTCAATTTGAGAGAGAAGAGAAAAAACCAAAATGTATAAAAAAGTTCCAAGGTTTTGTCTTTGTTTTGAAAAATGAAGGCCAAATTCGTAGCTTTCCCGGTACACTGTGAGCCGAATCAAAAGTCAGTGTAAGGAGCTGGTGAAAACATGAAATCCTCTATTCCTGTAGACAAAAGATCGTCTACTGATGTCGGTGATAGTTGGAATACCTCATTTAGAAGATTAACTGCACATAAATGTGAAGCATCGCCAGTAGCAATGTTAGTTTCCGATGTTACCTGTGTGCCCATTGATCCATCTCGTACCTCAGCAGTAGCATGCTGCGCCTGTGAGATCTCAACGAATGCCGTCATCAGGTTTGGTAGCCTCTGGGGACAACACAGAGCATGGGCCCTAATCGGGTCCAGCAGAATATTGATATCAGTTGGCATGACTGATGGGACTGTTAGACAGATGTCTAGCACGCATTCTTCTCCGCAAAGCAGGCAGCGTGGAACAGGTAAGATGCAATCTTGCCAGATTGGTCTGAATGACAGAAACCATGTGGTATTTCATTCTCGTAGACGAGGTAAGCCCAAAAGTTGTACTATACGCTCACAACACTTCCTTTCCAGGAGAGCTTTCTCCAAGGTGCTGGGAGTGACTTTGGTGGATTGGCTTTCCATAGCATAGTAAAAGGAATAAAAACAGGATTCCTGCAACGAGTGCTAGAATTAGCGGCAGACCAGCAAACACCGAGTTCATGAAGTTTGGAATGATTCCGAGGACTGCTTGAAAAGGTGTTAACAGTCCTGAACATATGGTCTTAAATACATACACAATACCGCTCGTATCAGACATGTTTAAGATACGTCCCAACATTTCTGTGAAATTTGGAGGGCAGTTTGTACATAACAGAGTCTGTATCTCAGCTGAAGTCTTTGCAATTTGTAGATCATAGGTTTCTTTGGCCGAAGTCAAAGGCACGGTTTGTTGTAAAAGAATGGCTTTCATTCTGCTTAAAGTATCAATTCATATAGAAGAGATGTTCGGTGAAGACCATAAAGGCGACTCCCTGACTGTGTCTATTTGGGAGAACAAGACTTGCATACAGCAAGTGACCCTGAAGCCAACCATTACCAGGTATGGGATGCCTGGCAACATGCCACAACAGCTCTGATCATTCAACATGAGGTAACTCCCATTTGAAAGTTGGCCAAATGTTGGATTAATCACAGCGGCTGGTGAACCTTGGAAGTGGCTGGATACATTTGCAGTAGAACCGCTACAGGCCCTGTGTAAACTAATATCCTGACATATGAGTGAACCGCTCAGTGCATTTTCACAGTGTGTACTGCTAAGAAACACTTCACGCCCCCCACTCCAACATCTGTGTGTGTAAGGTAAATCCCAGGATCTCTTGATGTATTCTTTACGCAACCTTTCATATTTGCCTGCTTGCATTTGTTTGAGGCAATACTGAAAATGGAACGTTGTAACAGGCAGAGTTATTTTGCCATGAATGATCCATTCTGTAGCTGGTTTTTCTGCTACTGTAAATGGCAATTTTTCCAGTTTTTCAATGCTCAGCACTGTATACTTTGCTCCCCTTTGTGCCAATTCAATCTGTTTTTAAGTGAGATTGTATTCTGAAAACAGAGACAACGTGTTGATGAAACACCAAGGCACATAGTCTGCACGCAAGTTTTGTAGTGTCCAGCCTAATAACAGAATAGTAATTGAGACTGGCCTTGTTGCAGCAGGACCAAATCTTGTTCCACAATGTCTATAGCAGAGGATACAATGTTGCCCAGTGAATATATCCTGGATGACAGAGTCGTTGACCCATTGTCGACCACAGCGAGAGATTTCTCTAAATTAATACGATCAATTTCTCGTAGTCTTTCTGCGGCGTCTGCTTGGGTAACTTTCCATATTTCATTATAAGCAGCATAGATGCCGGCATATATGAAACGTTTTTAACACAGTCTTCTTGGACCTAACAAGAAATCCCTAAGGTCTGCGCCTTCTTTAAGTAAAGATAAGTGTTGTTTCACATCCTCTAGTGTAGATTTCTGTAGCCAATCAAGGCATAATTTTCCTACATGTATGTTGTTACTACCCCTGGATGCTGTCTTTGAACATAACGTGGGTCTGGCCTATTGATTTGAAAACCCTGTAGTCTGTTCAGGAATCTTTCTTGACAGATGTTTGTGTCTGTGGGCTAGAGCAACCATTTTTCCCATTCAGGATCTGATCTGTTTTGTAAAATTGTATGTACGTCGACCTCCCCCTGTGTAGTGCTATTACTTGCAGGTGTAGGTATGGACAGTGTGTTCATGTCTTTGATCTTGGCCATCCCAAGGCAAGACGTTTGTTGGACAGTGTCATTCAAAAAACATTATTTGCTGTGGGATGATGCAGGCTCTAAACAAAGCTTATATCCCCTGCACTTGCCAATCTTTTGTACCCCAGACAGATTTTGTGTCAATTGTATCTTTTCAAAAGTCGAAACCCTGTCTAGACAGTTGGGCAATAAAGGCTGCAGAATAAATCTGTTTTGTATTGGTTAACATATTTTTCACTCCTATTTTGTTCACATTCTTAAAGTAAAACATTTACGGATTGGATGTATTGTACCCTGAAAAATATGGAAACTTCATTGCAAACATTTTGTAACTACCCTTTGGTGGTGTAGGACAATGTTCCCATTGGTTATACATAAATACATTTCTAGGTATTGCAGATTTATGCAAGAAATGATGACCATAGTGGTTGTAACAATAAAGCTCTTCATAGTCTGTTGAACCCTCTAAGTATTCATGGTTAGAGAATGCAACTGAACTTTCTAGATCAGACATCATGTTATTAACAGTCTCAAAGTCCCAATCATCAGAATAGGTACTGGAGGTAATAAATTCACTTAATGAAATCTTAAATAAGTGTGGAATCGTCAAACGTTCCTATGGCCCGAATATATCATAATCCGTTTTGTCCCAAACTATACCATCTTGTATAGGAACGGCTGTGATGTTCACTGCTGACAAGTCTCTTGCTTCATGATGGGATGATTTGTGTGGTTTCAAAAGTAAGTTCACATTTTTACTTTCTGTGTCCAAGTGAATATATCTTCCATTTATCAGCATTCTCAGAGTCATTACTAAAGCTAGCCAAAGCAGAAAGAAAAGTATTCCAGAAATAATCCAGAGTTCAATCCATGGTGAAACCAGATCAGTCTTTTCCAGGAGATGAAAAAAGTCTTGTGCTTGTTTTTTTAAAGTTCTTTTGGTTGGCATCTTTTCCGAGTCGCTTTGATCCTCAGAAAACGTATCAAAGTTAATGAAATAGCCAGAGGCAGTTCTGTCAATGGTTGAAATTGCATCAGGATTCGTTGAAATCGCTGGCACCAATTGATCACGTGTTACATTGGTGTAGACAGACAGGTGTATCAGGATGAACTGTTATTTGGGTTTCAAGAGGAACAAGTTCCATAGCATTGTTGCTTTGTCCTTCCTTTCTTACTGCTGACTCCTCGATGGTGATGAGTCTTTCAGTTTGAACCTCTTGAATGGCAGCTAGAGGAGTGCGTCTGCTACTTGGTCTGAGTCCACAAGGCCTACTGCCTAGTATTGGCCACATAGTGTGGTTTGATGAGGTCGATTGACACAAATCTTTTCTCCTTTCTTCCACCAAGGGGCAGCAGAAGTACTGTTCTCTTGTTCCGTGGATGGCTAGGACAGCTACTGGTTGTCTGTAAGAAGGCCCAAATTCCTTCTTGTCCCCAATCTTCTCTCTGACTAGATCCCCAAGCTTTGGCATCCAGACAGGTCTTGCTGGGACGGCTGAAATTTCCCCAGTGGTGGTTGGCTTCAGGAACACGTTGCTTTGTTTCGATCTTAGTTCATTTAAGTCCTGTAAAACAGCCAAACGATCTTCGATATCAAATGGTTTATTTTCCACCACTGTGCCTTTACATTCAAGATCTGGAACCCACATTCTTGTCCCAAATAGGACCTCATATGGAGTGACCCCCCCCCTAGAGAACTTCTTGGCAAATTGTTTAATGAGCGTTGGACCCCATAAAAATGTTTGACCCACCCATCACCCGAGCCTAATACTCTAGCTGTTATAGACTTCTTTATGTTCCCGTTTTTCCTTTCCACGACTGAATTTCCCTCGGAATGAAACGGAGAGGAGTACCGCAATGCAACGCCCAAACTGGGCATGGCTTATTTGTAAAATCGAGAGCTAAACGTTGGGCCCTGGTCAGAATGTAGTGTGCCAATTGCGTATGTGCTGATAAAGACTAGCAAATCTTTTACAACAGTTCGAGCGACAGCCGAGCGCTGAGGCCACATCCATAGGAACCTTGAACACAAATCCACTGCGACCATGATATATTTATAGTCACCATCCCTTTGCAAGTAACCGCAGTGATCCAGGTAAACACAAGCTAACTGTTTATCTGAAATTATCAGGGGTGTCTGCGCAGGACGTTTCACTGTAGAGACTTTCATCTGTTGGCATATTTCACATTCCAAAACATAGTTTTTGGTCTGTTTCCTAATGCCGGGCCACCAATATCTCTGTTTTAATAACGATACTGTGGCAGAAACACCTGCATGGGCAGAGGCTATCCCTTCATGTGCTGCTAGGATTAGTCCTAATCTACGTTCCATGTTTGGAATTACCCTATCCCCCACTCCAGGGATTCGGGCAAACAGTACGTTGTTCGCATCAATTATATACGAGTATTTGAGTGGAATTTTTTTTAGGTAACGCTGCACCACTGCCTTTGCTTGAAACATTGACAGCCAATAATATCTCACTGTCTATTCTCATTTTTGAACGAGTGATCGCAGCTACGGAAGCCGTTTGCACAGCCCCCTTCGCGGCTTCGTCGCCAATAATATCTCACGGTCTATTCTCGTTTTTGAACGAGTGATCGCAGCTACGGAAGCCGTTTGCACAGCCCCCTTCGCGGCTTCATCAGCCAATGAATTCCCTGCAACGTGAACGCCATCACGTTAATGACTCAGGGTGTGTATCACGTGAGTGTTTTGTAGTCCGTCTCGCAACTGAACTACTTGTTGCCAAAGCATTTTATGCTTGATTGTGCCGCCTTTTGCATCTTTTAAACCATTTTGAAGCCAATTCTGTAAATATTCATTACATGATTGAACACAGTAAAAAGAATCACACACTATAAGTGTGGGGAATTCGCGATCTGTATTTTCAAGTGCCAATTTGAATGCTTGTAGTTCAGCTCGCTGAGCTGTACAATCTCATAGAGATTGTGTTTTAGTGACCATTGTTCGTAATTTACCATCATGCATGCGACCTTTAACGATTGTGCACGCTGCACTGTAAGCTTGCTTACTTTCCTTAACGGGTTGTGCTGATCCGTCAGTATAAATTATAAATTTGTACTGATCAAGAGGGAGAATCTCAATAGGCAGAGGACATTCATGTTCATATTGCAGGAATGCTTATGTTTTTAAATTAGGATCAAAAACATATTCAATATCCGTTGCAGCAAGAGATTTAACCCATTGTATCCATCTTGGATGTAAAGCTTTTGCATTTGAAATGCTTGCTTTTGTAACTGCCTCTAAGGCTGGTACCGGAGTCACGACAATAATATGTTTCCCCTGAGCTAGAGCTCTTTCTTTTGCTACAGCGCTTTGAACTGCTGTCAGAATTGTTTCTGTCGAAATGAAGCACATTTCCACTTGTGTATACAAATGTGATGTGTATGTAATTGGTACTTTTTTACCTTCATTAAAAGTGAAGTAGGTGAATCCGCATTGACCCGAAATTATTAGGATCACTAAATTGCATGTATTAACGCGTGTTTGTAAGTGATTTGTTGCTAACATATCAGCGTGAAGTGAACGCAGGATATCTGTGTGTTCCTGTGTCCAATTTTTTTTTTTTTATTTTTTTTTTATTTTTTTTTTTTGAAACCGTTTATTACAAGACTCAAAAATATTACAAAGATGGGCCTACAACCTTCCGGCCGGCCGCTAGTAGACAAAAGGAGCATATGATACACATTATAAAGCGCATGTTGCGGCGAGGAAAATGCACAGGAGTTAGCAACGTTGGTAGCCACACCACCCGGACCCCATTGTACGGTTTCATTTTAAGCTTAACGAACAACCAGAAAAACAAACCCACAAGGCAATCAACAATCTGGAATAGCAGCATGTGCTCCCCCGGAAGGGGGACCCTACCAGTGCATAGGAGTATAAGGAAGGGGAAGAGAACAGGACTAGGGCTGGGTAGACTCGATGCCCGGTACCGGGGAGATAAGTCGGCTAAGGGGACGGGGCAGGCGACGGATCAGGCAATAACGGCGGATCACAGATTCCCCCGCGGTAGGCGTTCCAGGGGCCCCACACTTTCACCCACATCCCAGGCTTACCTCTCGCCACATACACCACCTTTTCCCGAAACATGCACCAGTCCATATGCTCCTTCCAGGCCGAGACAGTCGGGGGCCTCTGGGATCCCCACAGTTGAGCAATATCACGCTTGGCCACCATATACCCCAGAGTCACCCACCGCGTCTGTGGCGCCAAGTAGTCGGTAGGTTCCCACACATTCAACAGGCATCTCCTCGCTTCAGGCATCAGCGCCACATGCGTCACCACTCGCAGGACCTCATGCACACCACGCCAGAATCGCTCCACCTCCGGGCATTCCCACAAGATATGCAGAAAGGTCCCCAAAGCACCACACCCACGCTTACACAGCCCGTCCACAGCATAGCCCATACGCAGGAGCCTTGGCCCCGTCATGTAGACCCTGTGGAGTATCTTGAGCTGGACGAAGCGAAGGCGGGCCGGTATGGCCACCTCTTTCGGGGAGGCCACCGCAGAGGTCCAGTCCTCGTCGTCCAGCTCTAATCCATCGGCCACCCAAGCCTCGCAGAGGGCAGTCAGCAATCCCACGCGATCATTGATCAGCTTTTTGTAGATCAGTGAGATCGTGCTGTCCGGAACATGTCCATCCAGCACTCTATCTTCCAGGGGGGAATACTCCGGGATGGAGGCAACGTCCGGGAAGACAGAGCATAGTGCATGACGGATCTGCAAGTACCGAAAGTACTCCCTGTCCTGCAGCTGGAATTCCGTCTGCAGCATATCGAACGTTTTAAAACCTCCCCTCGTCCAGAGATCCCCCACTTTGCTGATGCCTATCATGTCCCACTTCTCAAAGCCCTTCGAGGTCCACAGGGAGCCCAACTGTTCGGACGCGTATAGTGGTGACGCCCGGGTCAAACGATCCTTCCACCCCATCGCCATATTAGCCGCGTGCCACACTCGCACCATAACACGCGTGGGGCCCGTTAACCTAGCGTCGGGCGCGCTGGAGTAGAGCGCTCGATTATAGTCCCCACCCGGGAGCAGCATCTTATCCATTTCGAATGCCGGGTTTAAGGCGGGCCCGTATAGGCCGTGATTAACCGCAGCCAGCTGGGAGGCCCAAAAGTACCGTTTGATATCCGGGAGGGCAATCCCCCCGTCATACCATGGGAGCGTCAGCTTCGCCAGGGCGATGCGTGGCCGCCCGTCCCAGAACAGGCGGCGCTGCAAACTCTCCACCTCACGGAAGTAGCGCGCTGGAACGAGGTCTATAGTGTTCTGCAACGCGTACAGGAAACGCGGCAGCAACATCATTTTAAACAATGCCGCCCGGCCGAGCGGCGAAAGCGGCAAGCGCCGCCAGCGCGCGACATCCTCTTTCAGGCGCTGGAGGGGGGGAAGCAAGTTCCGATCATACCGGGCCTCCGGGTCCAGAGTAATGAAGACACCCAAATACCTAAATCCCTGCGGGGCGATCTGGATCGGACAGCCCCGCGGGAGGATGGGAGCCTCCCCAGAGAGCACATACACACACGATTTAGCCCAGTTGATGACAAGACCGGAGTTACGACCGAAGGAATGCAAAACATCAACCAGTACTATGAGTGATTTACGTGGGGAAGCTAGGTACAAAAGGATGTCATCAGCGTATAGGGATACGCGGTCCTCATACTCGGGGGTCCAACGGAGACCACGAATGGAAGGATGCCACCGCAGCCACTCCGCCAGGGGCTCCAAGGCCAGCGCAAAAAGGAGCGGCGATAATGGGCAGCCCTGCCGCGTGCCCCGGCCCAACTCGAACGGAGCCGATACTCTACCGTTCACCACCACCTGCGCCAATGGGCCCGAATACAGCAATTTGACCCAGCTGATGAATCCTGCGCCAAAGCCAAACTTCGCCAGCATCGCCCAGATGTATGGCCACTCAAGCGTATCAAACGCTATGGTGGCGTCCAAGGACGCCAAAATGGCCGGTTCCCGTATAAACGGGACACGTGCGAGTACCCCATGCAAACGCCGCAAGTTAAGGGCCGTGTTGCGATGGGGAATAAAGCCGGACTGGTCCTGGTGAACCAAGTCGCCCACTACGCCGACCAGCCGGTTGGCCAGCACCTTGGTGAGAATTTTGGGCTCCGCGTTCAGTAGCGAAATGGGCCGATAGGATGTAACCCGGTCCCGAGGTCTCCCCTCCTT
The DNA here is from genome assembly GCF_964204655.1 of Triturus cristatus. NCBI lineage: Eukaryota > Metazoa > Chordata > Amphibia > Caudata > Salamandridae > Triturus > Triturus cristatus. The sequence continues at coordinate 889,919,336 of NC_140594.1, forward strand.
ATGGATAACCACGATTGTAGCCAGACGCTGGTCCAGCGGGAGGGTGCCCACCGAGTGGGCCGCCAGGAACATAGCTCGGAGATGTGGCGCCAGCGTATCCGGTCGCAACTTGTATAACTCGATGGGGAGACCATTAGGACCCATGGCCTTGCCGGAAGCGACCGAGCGTATAGCGAGGGCAATCTCGTCGGAGGTGGGAGCGGCGTCCAACGACACTCTGTCCTCCTCCGAAAGGGAAGGCAGCGCGATATCCCTGAGCAGGGCACGGGAATCTTCTTCAGTGCGGGAAGACACTGGGGAATACACCCCACGGAAATAGTCCGCGAAGCAGGAGACAATTTCTTCCGGCTCAGTAACACACGCACCGTCCGTTCTCTCAATCAGCGGAACTACACGACTCGATCTCTCTCTTTTTTGTCCAGCCACGCAATCAATTTACCAGCCTTATCACCCACATCATACAGTCTCCCCTGTTGCTCTCTACTGAGGCCCCTGGCTGCCTCCGTAACGAGGGCCCTATAGGCCGCTTGCTTGAGTTGGAGAACATGCAATGCGGCCTCCGTCACCCCGTCTCCTAAATTACCCTCCAACTCGGCTATCTCAGCTTCCACCCGGGTCACCTCCTCCCTCTCGCGCCTCCGGGTGTGGGAAATCAGGGACAGGGCCTCACCCCGGAGTACTGTCTTGAATGCCTCCCACAATGAGATAGCCGAAGGCACGGACCCCACATTTTCGTCAAAATAGCGCTGGAGGGATTTAATCAGTTCAGCGCGAATGGTGGGGTCGCGCAGATACCAGGAATTGATCGGGGCCACCCTCCCCTCACCCCTCGGAAAAACATCAAAGTGTAACAAAAGCGGGGAGTGGTCCGAGATGCCCTGCGCCAAATGGCGCACCTCTCCCACCCTCCCAGCATAGGCCGCCGGGACCAGGACATAATCCAGTCGGGAGAGACTACCATGGGCCCCGGAATGGAAGGTATACTGGAGCTGCGTGGGATGTTTTAAGCGCCAGCAATCCACCAATCCCAAAGTATCCAAGAGGCCAGATAGCCACGCTTGGGCCCGGGGGAGGTCCCTAGGGGGGTGACGATCCACAGTCCCGGAAACCACCGCATTGAAATCCCCCCCCACCACTAGAATCCCCCCCGGGAGGTCAAGGAGGAGGCGCCCCAGGTCCGCAAAGGTAGTCGACTGCAGCCCCGGTGGGACGTATACTGACACAAGGACAACCACTTTGCCCTCCATTCTTCCCACCAAGACCGTGTAACGTCCCCTGTCATCGTGAAGCACCTCATCAATCTCCAACGGGAGCGAGTTCTTCACCATGATGCCCACACCCCTTGAGCCAGACGTGAAGCCCGAGTGGGCCACTAGGCGGTAGCCACGCCGATTCATGGCGCAGTAGGAGTTGCCAATGAGGTGTGTCTCCTGCAGAAAAACTACATCGGGCGAGATTCGCTTCAAGAACTGCAGGACCACACCTCGTTTGATCCTGTCCCCCAGTCCATTCACATTCCAAGACAACAAAGTTAATTCCCTACCCCCCATCGTAAACAGAAGCTATCATTCGTCCCCCCGAGAGCACTTTAGAACTAACACAAAAATACTTTTGCCTTGTGGTGAAAACAAACAACACCCCATCCCTACCCACCCACCCCAACAAAACTCCCCCCTCCCTGCACCCCTGCATGAGCCCGAACAGCCCCCCCAACGTGCAGTGTGCCTGTCGCCCCATATACAGTTGAACTAGCTAAACCCCCTAGAGGAGGAAGGAGAACCCCCAGAAGACCCTACACAACCTCCATAGGAGGGGAAAGTGTACAGACAGACGCCCAAGCGAAGGTGGCATCATTTTGTCCAGAGTGAGGCCCAAGATTAACCCCTCAGACCCCTTGTAATTTCATTTTCCCTTGCCCTTGTTTTGACGTTATTTTTTGCCTGCTTGGCTTAACTCTCTTTTTTCCCTTGTTTTATCGCTTATTTGTGCCTGCTTTGTTGTAATTTCATTTTCCCCGTGTTTGCTTTCCTTCCTTGTTGTCCGCCTACCTCGCCGCCCTCCGCCCTCCCTTCCCGCCACCGCCGCTTGTCCCCGCCCCTTTTTGTCTTCTGTAACCCTCCCCGCTCCCGCCTCCCAGCTGCTCCGCCCACCCGCGCACTTGGCCTTAAATGGCGACCGTGCGACGCAGGTGAGTGTGACCCACTTGTGGGACACCCCCGCGCCGCACGGCCACCAGCTGCTGCGTGTGCCCCTTGCCTGCCCTCTGCCTCGCTGCTGCCTCGTCTGCCGGCTGCCGGCTGCCGCCGCTGCGGTTGTTTTTGCCCTTGTTTTGACGTTATTTTGTGCCTGCTTGGTTTAACTCTCTTTTTTTCCCTTGTTTTATCGTTTATTTGTGCCTGTTTTGTTGTAATTTCATTTTCCCTTGCCCTTGTTTTGACGTTATTTTGTGCCTGCTTGGCTTAACTCTCTTTTTTCCCTTGTTTTATCGCTTATTTGTGCCTGTTTTGTTGTAATTTCATTTTCCCCGTGTTTGCTTTCCTTCCTTGTTGTCCGCCTACCTCGCCGCCCTCCGCCCTCCCTTCCCGCCACCGCCGCTTGTCCCCGCCCCTTTTTGTCTTCTGTAATCCTCCCCGCTCCCGCCTCCCAGCTGCTCCGCCCATCCGCGCACTTGGCCTTAAATGGCGACCGTGCGACGCAGGTGAGTGTGACCCACTTGTGGGACACCCCCGTGCCGCACGGCCACCAGCTGCTGCGTGTGCCCCTTGCCTGCCCTCTGCCTCGCTGCTGCCTCGTCTGCCGGCTGCCGGCTGCCGCCGCTGCGGTTGTTTTTGCCCTTGTTTTGACGTTATTTTGTGCCTGCTTGGTTTAACTCTCTTTCTTTCCCTTGTTTTATCGTTTATTTGTGCCTGTTTTGTTGTAATTTCATTTTCCCTTGCCCTTGTTTTGACGTTATTTTGTGCCTGCTTGGCTTAACTCTCTTTTTTCCCTTGTTTTATCGCTTATTTGTGCCTGTTTTGTTGTAATTTCATTTTCCCCGTGTTTGCTTTCCTTCCTTGTTGTCCGCCTACCTCGCCGCCCTCCGCCCTCCCTTCCCGCCACCGCCGCTTGTCCCCGCCCCTTTTTGTCTTCTGTAACCCTCCCCGCTCCCGCCTCCCAGCTGCTCCGCCCACCCGCGCACTTGGCCTTAAATGGCGACCGTGCGAACGCGCAGCGGCCACGCGCAGCGGGTGCGCCGATTGTGCGCCGAAGGCGCGCCAAAGGCAAGCCCGTCTGCGCCCGTCCGCGACCGGATCGCGTCCAGCGCCAGGACCCCTGGCCCTCGAAGACCCCGACCTACCCGCCTGACGTACTCCGCCGCCACCCTCATCGCTCTCAACACCGGCCGACTCCCAGAATGCCACCAAGCCACACCACGACGCACCCACGGACCTTTCAGCTGCCACGCCTGCAAGTTCTCCTGCATCCAGACCAGCCCCGCACCAGCACCCGCCATGTCGAACACCAGCAGCACCCACCTCAAGTGCATCCTGCTCAACACCCGCTCCGTCCACAGACACGCCATCGAACTCTGGAACCTCCTAGACGCCACAGCCCCTGACGTTGCCTTCCTCACGGAGACCTGGATGAACGCCTCTTCAGCTCCCGACATCGCCATCGCTATCCCAGAGGGCTACAAGATCGTCCGGAGGGACCGAAACGCCAACCAGATGGGAGGAGGCATCGCCATCATCCACAGGAACACCATCCGTCTCACGACCAGCACCGACAACACCCTGACCAGCGCCGAACACCTGCATTTCCAGATCCACACCAACCCGAACACCACCCTCAGAGGCACCCTGATCTACCGACCCCCTGGACCACGCACGCAATTCAGCGAGGACATCGCCGACTTCGTCAGCCCGCATGCCCTCCCCTCCGCTGACTACATCCTCCTGGGAGACCTCAACTTCCATCTGGAGAACAACAACGACCACAACACCAGCACCCTGCTCGACAACCTGGCCAACCTGGGACTCAAGCAACTGGTGTCCACCCCCACCCACCTCGCCGGACACACACTCGACGCCATCTTCTCATCCAGCACAGACATCGACTTCAGCCACACCACAGAGCTTCAATGGACGGACCACAGCTGCGTCCCCTTCACCTTCAAGAGAACGACGACCCACCATCACCAGCAACAGGCCGCCCGCAGAAGCTGGAACAAGATCACAGCAGACCAGCTCGCCACCTCCCTGAGCCAGCACCCTCCTGCCAGCTCAGCGAACCCCAGCCAGGCCGCCGACAACCTCACGAAGTGGATCAGCAACTGCGCGGACGAACTCGCCCCGCTGAGGACCCCGCCTAGCAGACCCGGCAGCAAAAAGGCCCCATGGTTCACCGACGAACTCAAGAGCTCCAAGAAGAACTGCCGAGCCCTCGAGAAAGTCTGGAAAAGGGAACCGACACCGGACAACAGGACCTCCTACAAACTTGCCACCCGGAAACACCACCAGCTGATCCGCGCCGCCAAGAAAACAGCATTCAAGGACCGGTTGGACAACAACGCACACAACTGCAAGGAACTCTTCAACATCGTGAAAGAGCTTTCCAACCCCAGCGCAGGAAACAACGACATCACCCCATCGCAAGACATCTGCAACTCCCTCGCCTCATACTTCCACAACAAGATCACGGACATACACAGTAGCTTCAACAACCAACCAACGCACACCATGACCGACCAACCACCCCCCCCCACCACCACCCTCCACGCCTGGACCCCGATCAGCACCGAAGACACCATCCGCACGATGAACTCCATCCACTCCGGATCACCGACCGACCCCTGCCCTCACCACGTCTTCAACAAGGCCGACGCTGTCATCGCACCCCACCTGCGAGACATCATCAACACATCCTTCGACACCACCATCTTCCCTGAGAGCTGGAAACACGCCGAACTCAGCGCTCTACTCAAGAAACCAACAGCGGACCCCACCAACCTCAAGAATTACCGCCCCATCTCGCTTCTCCCGTTTCCAGCCAAAGTCATCGAGAAGACCGTCAACAAGCAGATGGCCGCCTTCCTCGAGACGAACGGATCCCTCGACCCCTCACAGTCCGGCTTCCGAGCCAACCACAGCACCGAGACCGCCCTCATCGCCGCCACCGATGACATCCGAGCCCTGATGGACAATGGAGAAACAGCGGCCCTCATCCTCCTAGACCTCTCCGCGGCATTCGACACGGTCTGCCACCGCACCCTAGTACGGCGCCTCAGCAACATCGGAATCCAGGACAAGGCGCTGGAATGGATCATCTCCTTCCTCGACGGAAGAACACAGAGAGTCCTCCTACCACCGTACAAGTCAGAGGCCTCCGAAGTCATCTGCGGCGTCCCCCAAGGATCATCTCTGAGCCCCACCCTCTTCAACGTCTACATGAGCCCCCTCGCGGCCATCGTACGCAAACACAACCTCAGCATAATCTCCTACGCCGACGACACCCAGCTGATCCTCTCCCTGACCAACGACCCCGCCGCCGCCAGAGCCAACCTGCACGAAGGGATGAAAGAGGTAGCCGAGTGGATGACGTCCAGCCGCCTGAAACTGAACTCGGACAAGACGGAGGTCCTCATCCTGGGCTCCTCACCCTCCGCCTGGGACGACACCTGGTGGCCTCCCGCCCTGGGCACCGCACCCAAACCGACGGACCATGCACGAAACCTGGGCTTCATCCTGGACTCCTCCCTCTCCATGACCAGGCAGGTCAACAACGTCTCCTCGGCGTGCTTCAACATCCTACGCATGTTACGGAAGATCTTCTGGTGGATCCCCACAGAGACCAGGAAGACCGTCACCCAGGCCCTCGTCACCAGCCGACTGGACTACGGTAACGCCCTCTACGCCGGTACCACCGCCAAGCTCCAGAAGAGACTCCAGAGGATCCAGAACGCCTCAGCCAGACTCATCCTCGACATCCCACGATCCAGCCACATCTCCGGACATCTGAGAGACCTTCACTGGCTCCCCGTCAACAAGAGAATCACCTTCCGCCTCCTCACCCACGCACACAAAGCCCTACACGACCAAGGCCCGAGCTACCTCAACAGCCGAGTCAACTTCTACGCTCCCAAACGCCAGCTCCGATCAGCCAACCACGCCCTCGCCGCCGTCCCCCGCATCCGAAGAGCGACTACAGGAGGAAGGTCCTTCTCCTACCTGGCCGCCAAGACCTGGAACTCCCTCCCGACCGACTTGCGCCTGACCCAAGACCACCTCTCCTTCAGGAAGAAGCTGAAGACCTGGCTGTTCGAGCAGTAGCGGCACCCCCCCCCCCCCAGCGCCTTGAGACCCTACGGGTATGTAGCGCGCTTTATAAGTGATTGATTGATTGATTGATCCAGCGTGCCGTCTCCCCCCGCCGCCCCCCCCCCGCCCCCTCGATCACGATCCCCAGACAGAGTGTCCAGCCAGTCCCCGGCCGCTTCGGGACAATCAAAAAAGTGCGTGCGACCCTCTACCTCAACTCGCAGCTTGGCTGGAAAGAGCATAGCGTATTTAAGGTTGAGGTCTCGAAGACGGCGTTTGACGCCTAAGAAGCTCAGTCTCTGCTTCTGGACCGCTGGGGTGAAATCAGGATAAAAGTTAACCTCCATGTTGTCAAGTTTAACCGGCCCGTGCAGTCTGGAGGCTTGCAGGATAGCGTCCCTGTCCCGAAAATTAAAAATCCGGGCAATGAGAGGTCGCGGAGGGGCTCCGACCTTCGGCCTTCCCCCGGGAACCCTGTGGGCCCTTTCCACGGCGAAGAATCTACTCAGCCCCCGTGGCTGGAGATGGGTGGCGATCAAATCCTCCACAAATAGATCCGCTGCTGCTTCCTCCCGTCCCTCGGGCACCCCGATGATGCGGATGTTATTCCTCCGGGCCCGACTCTCGGAGTCCTCCAGGCGCCGATCCATAAGCGCGCTCGCCTGACCAAGCCGGCGCACCTCTGTCTGTAGTGCCGCCACCTCAGTCGTGAGGCCCGATGCGGTGTGGGCCAAAGAATCCACTCGGTCGTTGGTCTTAGAAAGATCGGCCCTCACCAGGCCAACATCCACGAGGACCGAGTCGATCTGCTGCGCCAGTGTGTCGAACCGCTGGCCCACCGAGGCCTTCATCTCGGCAATGGCGCCCATGACATCACGCAGAGTCAAATCCACGGGCAGGTCCGGGGCATCAGGAGGGCCCTCAGGGGACTTGTGCGGTCCGCCGGGAGATCCCTTCTGGAGGGTGTAGCGATCCATACTGTTGGCCTGATGGACGGTGCCACGCCGGGTCGACTTGGTCTTCGCCTGGTCGCCATCTTGTTTCGTGGCCATGGCCACCAGTCTCCCAGTCGCACCAGCCACGCCGTAAAGGGCTAATAATCAGGGCCACGAGCTCCGGGGGGGCCACCTCAGGCCGGCGGGGCGGGTCACAGCCGGCGGGCAGGCAGGGCCTCCAGCGAGGCCACACTGACACCAAGAGCCCCGCGACCCAACCCTGCAGAGACGGCAAGGAGGGTGCGAAAGCGAAAGTGAAAGTGCGGGGTACGCGACTCTCCAGGCCCGGCCCGCCGCTGTTGTTCACTTTGTCACTGGGTCACCCCTCAGCGCAAAACCGGGGTCTGACGAGGAGAAGGCCTCAAACTTCCTTCGGTGCTCACTCCGGTGTCCGAGGTCCGATTTGAAAACGGGAAACGGGTGCCACCTCAGCTCAGGCTCATCAACACCGTCCCCTCATCCGAGACAGGATAAATTCAGGATAGTCGTAGGAGGCTGCGGAGGTCCCCGGGAGCCTCGCACCTACGCGGCCATCTTGGTTGCGCGCTAGGCTCCTCCCCCCCAATTTTTGATTTTAAAATCAGGTTTGATTAATTCGTAGAGAGGTTTAACCCTTTCTGCGTAATTTAGAATGTAAGTTCTTCCAAAATTCAGGAAACCTAGAATCAACTAGGTTTTTCAGCATTTTTGAAGGTTGGAGCAGCGCACACTTTTCTAAAAAGTTAGCTGCCAGGCTTTTGTCTTCACTTGAAAGCTCATATCCTAGGAAAAGGACATTGACATGGGTAATTCTGGATTTTTTTAAATTGAATTTGTAGCCCTCAGAGGCGAAGCCCAGTGTAATGGTATTCACCCTGTTCAAGTGCCTATCCAGGTCATCGTCTGTCAGATAGATATCATCGACATATGACAATGCCTCGTCATCATAAATTTGTGGTAACTCAGTTACTCTTGCTGAGAATAACCCCGGGCTGTTCTTGAACCCTTGAGGGAGTCGACAAAAGTGACACCGGTTCCCCATTATTGAGAAAGCTGTCAAGTACCTACTTTCAGGTGCTATGTTTTAACAAATGAACCCATTTGAAATGTCTAATGTGGTTTTATATTTTTTACACACAATGTTATTCATTAATGCTGTACTGTGTGCATTTTGCACTGCAAATGTCTTAGAACAAGTGTTCAGGTGTCTGTAATCCAAAACTAGACTATATGTATTGTCTGGTTTGGAGACAGGAAACAAAGGATTGTTCATTGATGATGTGCATGTTTCAATCACCCCTTGATATTCAAGTGGATCTAAGATCTCCCTGACCTGTTTTTTAGCCTCTTGCTTAATTGGGTACTGCCTTTGTGCAGTAGGTTGATTTTTTAGGTGTATCTTGTGGTGAGGTGAGTCCCATCCTACATGATTTTTGTATAATGCTGGGGCCTGGGCAACTGGCCATTTCCTGGCATATGTATATTTTAGGTGTATTGGAACATGGTTGGAGAAGGCTGGCATAATTATGTCTTCGCCATGTGGGCACTCCCTGACAAATTCTGGTGGCCAGTCCTGTTATGCTAGAAGTATATCATAACCCCTTGAAAGTTTCTCCCAAAAGAGTGCGCTCACTTTTCTTGGTATGTCTCCCTCCATCCGGAGTGTTATTTCATATAACCTTTGTGGAGTACTAACCCTGGTGTCTACAGTCTCAACTGTGATGTACTCATTCAAGTCCACTATCTCCAAAAGTTCCTTCAGGTTCTGGCGAGCTATTGTTACTTCTACTGCACTGTCCAGCATTGTCTGAGCCCATTCTCCGTTCTTGAGTTGTGTACTCAGAATTCTCGGCATGTCTGATCTTCAGACCTGCTACCTTCTTCTTAGTGAATTGAGGTTTTGGTTTGTTTTTCTGAACGTGTTGTTCGTCTTTGGACTTTACGCGTTCTTCTTTGTGATCTGACTGTCCTCTTTTTTTGTATGTCTGTGACGATATCTGAAAGGTATGAGAGGAACGTGTATCAGTATCTTGATACCTGTCAGGTTTTCTCAAATTATCCCTATTTCTGAGGTTATACCTCCTTTCAGAGGGTTCCTTTTGAGGAGACCTACCTCGGGGTTGAGAACGTTTCTCTTTTGAATGTTGTTTTTTCCCCACTTCTTTTTAGAAGATGTAGGATTGTGTTTAATAGAGTCCTTCTCAGGACATTCAGACAGTTGTGGTTTAACTGGTTTCCCACCCAAACTATCTCTGCCTAATTCTTCATAGGATTTTTTCCATTATTCTGGGTAGTTCTTGTTGAGGTTCTGTTATATCAAATTCCCTTAAGCGTTGGCGGATCGCCACTGATGCTGCCTCCCCTTTAATATTAGATAATAGTATTGTTGAGACCTGGTCGAAGTTTTTTTTAGTAATTTCATACCCAAATTCAGAGCAGGCTCTGCCCCGTATTCATTTTGAATTTGTTTCAGGACATCGAGTATTACCGCAATAGACGGAAAGCCATGTGTTTTAGTATAGATGGCAGCAAAGACTGTCCCCCAAGTTGTGCAGTCTTCCAGATGTGGTGTGATCCTCATTGGTAAACAGATTGTTAGGATTCTGTGTTTCTCATAAGGGCTAGTATTAGGAAATACTGCTTCGATTTGAGTCTTTTTTTTAGCTATCCAGAATGGAATTTGTTCACGTTTTGTGGGCATTTTACCCACTACTGCGTGTAAAGTCTGTGGAGTAATTTCTAGTGTATTCCCCTGGTGAGGGGTTTGATTTGGAATGGTTAATGGTGGTTGGACTGTGAAAGTCCGCATGAAATACTGGACTAATTGTCTGTACATTTTTAATAACTCTTTAAGTTGAGTGAGTAATTCATCGTCTGACATCTCTTCGATGCCAGGATGAGGTGTGTAGCCAGCTAAAATTGGCCATGTTGCCCCTGGTCTACATAGTGGACCGAGCCTGGTAATGTGATTGTAATGTTTTAGGGCGCCTTTAAACCAGAGATTATGTTCTTGGTATGTGAGTGGAATTTCAACATCCTGAAGGGAATATATTCCTCAGGTGGTTCATCTTCTTTATAGAAGTGAAACACTTTTGTTACTGGATTTGATTCTGGGAATACTATCCATGAATAGAATACCTCTGTCTGAAAGTCTAAGTTTTAGAGTGATGGCTCTCCTTAAATTTGGATGGATGTTTATAACACCCTCATCGGTTTCATTTAAACCTGTAAGATTAAAAGCTGTTACGACTTGGTCAGTCGTAGCCTCACCGGTCACGATATTATTATCCCCGTTTTGGGACATTGTTTTTGAAAAATGTAGAACAAGTTTCAAGGAAACAAAGGTAAGGTGCACAATATTTTGGAACACTGTATCCTTCAACGTTGAACAAACCAAACAGCTAATACATAGGATTTTCATCCTACTCAGCTATGGCGGATATTAACCCTACCCACTCCAGACGTCTTATGGAGTATTATGAGTAGGTGTCTCTGAGAAAAGCACGACTGAGTTACTTCAGTATCTAGCGTTAAATTAGTGCCTTACCAAACATGTTGGGCGCCATGTAGTGTAGTTCCTATTTCCCTTATAGGCTCTGCGCATTGGAATAATATACACTATAGTTGTGACATAGGACTGAGGTCAATATGCCTCTATCAAGTACATTAAACTTAATTACTTTGTGTGCCAGCTAACTCAGAGGCCACTAGAAACTCCTTGAATAAACAAGAAGGGAGTAGTTTCTGGCAACCGCATAAATATGACAACTTTGTTTCCCTTAGAATCGGAACATGTCTCAGAATCGTGGAAACAACAGAGAACAGTTTCACTCAGTCAATCGTGCATGCTTAGTTTCTTCAGAGTTACACAGAAATAGATAGACGGGCGTTTCAATAAAAGGATTTATTGAACAGTCTTGTTTCTCGTGTAAGAGATATGAGCTGTTACAATCACAAGACAATATGCGAAATATAATACGTACAGCGTAAGCAGTAAGAAGAAATAATACTGCAACATGATTGTCTTCTAGCTATGACATATTCATATACACATACATAAATAACATAGGCTAAAAGTGGATACTCGTTAAGTTCAAAAAAATAAAAAGATTCTTAAAAAAAAAAAAGTGGATACTCGTTTGATGCTTCTAAATAGTTCTACCCCAGTGTACCTACAGTGTAGTACAAGGTAAGAGGTAGGTGCCGTATTCTATAGTATGGTAAGCTATAGTTTTGCATATGCCAAGAGTCCCTCTAGGTTCTAGTCAGCTCCATACCTTAGAATGAGAGAGGTGGGAATCTCTTTCCGGGTCTCAAACTCTAACACCCGCGAAGGGAGTCAGAAAACTGGAAGCTGGATTCTCTGCGAGCAAGGATGACAGCGTCTGGTCAGTGCGTCAGGCAGGGACTGGAATTCTTCCGAAGTTGCCGTGGCGAGCCGTATCGAGCTGTGCAGCCGAGCAGTGATTTGCCATGGTAAGGGAAGGTATATTTATACCTGGAAGGTGCTTAGGAATGTTAGCATTTACGTAAAGTCGGGCAGAGGAAGACGTCATGAATGAACCCCTAAGGAATAGTAGTTCATGCATAATAGATAAGTTCTTGGAGAAATCAATAATCCTAGCTAGGGAAAGTCCCAATAGCTTAAGGGTCTGGTTTCTAAGAACTCGTTGTGACGTGGGGATGGACGGATGTAGGTGACCATGCCTGTATTTGGATAGCATGGCTAATGCCTAAATAAGGACTGGGATTCTATGCCTAAATAAGGGCAATGCAAATTATGCCTATATAAGGACATGATTTAGGAAAACCTATGTACGGACATCTAAATCGAAACACAACAGGGGTTACTGTGGAACACCGCACAGATCACTGTGTTTTAGGTCTGTGTTGGAGGTCCAGAAAGTGGAAGGCGAGATGTAAGTTTATGTCTCTCTGGCACTAACAGGAGGCACTTCGGAATACATTGCTTGATTTGTGACCCACATTAGATAAATGGCATGTTAATGTACTTGAATGGGCAGTGCCTGAACAGCAACACATGCTTAAAGTTAGAGCAGACAGGGTGTTGGTGAAAACTTGAATACGTGACACAAGTTGATCGGGCATTGATTCCTCCGGTGCCAATCCAAGAAGAAGGGAGGAATTACAAAGATCAGTCAGAGAAGGCACAAAAACAGCTGATAAAATGAATACTCCTCTTAGGGAAAATAGGATATAAAAGCCAAAAGCTCTGGGTGACCCAATTAATAGCAGTCTGGGGGAGGATGTTAACTAGGTTATTGATTTTCTCAACAAAGAAAGTAGACATCTTATCACATACTTTTTGCAATGATTGAGTGGAATTACTCATAGCCTCCAGATAGGCCATGTTTTTGTATAATCTAAAAACTTCTTGGAGTAGGATTTTTGGATCCTAAGTTCCGATTATGGTCAAACTCTGCCTTTGCTAACCTAATGTTTTTATGATAATTCATAAGCGTCCTTCTGTAATGTTATTTATCTTCAAAGATATAGGTTTTACCCCATCATTTTCCTTATTACTCTTCTTTCCTGAGCCTGTTTTGTTACCTCATTTTTCTGTATGAACAGTTCCAATGTTTATCCATTGTGTGCATGGCTCTGCAGTCTTTAGCCAGTGATCTTGCCCCCTCAGGACATTACCACGTAGATGTTTTATTTGATACTTTACCATGCAGGAATTTTTTTGAATGACCTAATTAAGTCTTTTTTTTTTTTTTTTTTAAAGGAGGGGTTCAGCGTAGTTTGAGTTTTAAAGGGTTTTTGAGGGTTCCAGGGGTGGATAAGGTTGTGAAGGGATTTTGTTTTTAGTGATGGGTAAGGGCATTGCGTAGAAAGGGTTTTATTTGGGGAAGTACAGGGTAGTAAGGGGTTTTTAGCGTTCAAAGACTGAAAAGGGTATAGGGAAGGAAGATTTGTAGGATTCCTGGATGGGTAAGGATTTAGGGAAGAAAGTGATTTTAGGATACTAACTGTTTAGGGCAGATATAAGGTAGAATGGGTTTCAAGGATGGGGAGAGGTACAGGGTATTAGAGTTTTTGTTCTTTTCTTTAGGGTTTAGGAATAGGTAAAGTTACCGGGGTAGTAATGGTTAAATTGTAATATATTTATAGGGAAAGAAAAGTAAATTCTGGTAATAAAAAATAATAATAAAACATCACAGTCTTTCCGAGAGGATGGGACTTTGAGGTCAAGGACCAGGGCTCGTATCCATATGACTAAAGGTGATCTAAATCCTGACCACTTGAGACACATTGGAGCTGCCAATAAATCTTTTTGGCCACGAAGACCTAACATTTTGACCTGCACTGGGTCTTTTTACATAGTTTGAAAAGAAACATTTGTATTTATGTTAAACTAGACAATTAAAACATACTAGGCATAGTCCAAGACACAAATAGCATAACAACAATTGGTGACGCATCGTCGTTATTACATTAAGAATTAAATTATTATAGAATAATACCTATGTTCAGTTATAATTTCATTGTGATAAAAGCTAAATGCATATAAAGATCCCTACTAAGACAAGAGCACTAAAGAACAACTTAAGCAATTGATTCCTTGTAGACAAATATGTTCTAGTAGAAATAGAAATGGGAATACTATTCACATTCATCAGTTTATTATTGGTTGCATTGATACAATGGTCTTTTGCAAGGTACTGCAACATTGCAATAGAACAACATATGGTAACTATAACGGTGATACCATTAAGACTATAGTGATTAATAAATGATGTGATCTGTTACAACTGGTTGCCTAATTGAAAAAAAAACCTTCATATGCCTACTGTGCATGTTAATATATTATAGAAGTTCCTTTAAAACAATTTTAACAATTTCGAAATACACGGAATAATGTTAAAACAAACACATGAGTGGAAGGAAATTTGCAGTGATAGAGATCTTAATTCTTCTGAAATGTGTTTGCAGGTCAGCACCCTGTCAAATTAAACATACACATATATAGACACCTTTTTCAGACATTTATCCTTAAATTATCTTGTGGTGTCAGATTAAGACTAATGTTAATAAGAATGTAGGCGTAAATTCTTAAAACAACCCTGATGCTACCATAATGATCAATGTTTTGAAAGATTGATCCAAGAGTGTCTGGAAATGTGCATATGAAGAAACTAGTAAAGAGATTAGGGAAGCATCTAGTTTATTAAATAAGCCAACAGTACCCTAAGCCACCTCACCATGTCTCGAGATCTCGACGTTCCATGTTATAATGCTCTAGATTCACGAAGGTCAATTAAGATCAATAATAGGCTCTTTAATGAACAGGGCAGACAAACATAATGAGACTCCTCCTGTTTTTTTTTCTCCAATTTAACGGCTATGAGTGCTCTTATGGATGCCTATCAGTGATATTGGCTACTCGTATACACTGTTCTGCAAAATTGATTAGGAACACAAGATATCACACAAAGTTGTCTGTGAATATCAATTCAATGCTCTAATAAGTTTGTAGAACGTGTTTATCGAATACACTTCTCTTCTGAAGACTGTTGTTGCTTTTTTGTGCTTCTTGACCCCCAACTTTAGCAATTGGATTTGGATAATTATTGGAAACATTACATACATCACTGCAGATGGAAATAAATTCTTATTACACTTGAGTGGATACAGTGGGGCTACTTTGGAAGCAACACAGATTGCAGTTATAAAAATCTAGTAAATGCAGAAGAAACTGGCCATAAATCCAGTGTGGATGATTTTTTTGCTAATCAACCTGGTGATTCTAACTAGGTGAGCATGGGGATTAAACCCTCATGGAGGATTGGTTGATGTTTCAGTAAGAAGAACATTTTTTAAAATGCTGAGAAAGGTAAATACTCAGTCACAAAGAGAAAGGTCTACAAAGTTCCTTACAGTTGGAGGGAAATCAATGTACTCCATATATAATAGAAATAAAAACAAATAGAAATCCAAATGCAACTAAAACTAAGGGCATAAACACATTTGGGGCAATGTTCGCATGTTATGAGGAAGGCGGTTATAGTATTACATTTACACATACACTATATTAGGGCTATGCCTGATATTTATGGGTATGTAATATAGGTATCTGGGATGTTCAGTAAGATAAAGACTGCTAATATTTAGTGAAAGAGGATATCTCAACAGTAATCTATGACTGGGAAAGAAACAGAGCTAATTTTAGTTCCAGACAGGACAGTTGGTGTCCATAACTTCTCAATTTAACTTTGATATAATAAATCCAGTACAGTAAGCTTGAGCTGCAGGTAAAGAACATTACCATAATCACCTTTTTCCAGTGGAAGGATAAAAACTCCCCACCCTTTTATAGTTGAAGATGTTGAAGCATCAAGAGTGTGTGTGCTGGTATCAGCTGGGTTGGTAAATTCCTTTGCAATACAGAAACAAGGTGATAAATACTGAAATAGGATGTTAATAAGGAAAAAAAAGAGTTGCAGTAGAATTATTACTGCTGATAGATGTAGTCAGACTAAGTTGAGGAAATTATAGGAAGGGCAATGTAAACATTTTTGTTTTTGTAAATGTATTTATTCAATTTTCAAACAAATACAAACAACATTGCAGCATAGTATAATCCTGAATTCCATAGATTCTAACATGCAGGTCCTAGTCAAGCATAAGACCAGATCGTCTATGCTGAAGTGGATCCACTGGGTTCCTGAGGAGCTAGCGAGTGCCCGCTCTCAAACAATGTGACCAGCTGGTACAGTCCCTAAGTCTATCTACCCAGTGGGAACACTGCCACCCCCACAATGTGGCCAGATCTACCCTGCCCTGTGTTCACCCAGTGCGTCCAGCATGCTGCACCAGACTTCGAGATCCTTTTCCGCATGTTCGTCAGTGCGTACCCTCCGGAGTCAACAATCCTCTGCTGCCGCACACTCCTGAAAATTAGTCCTCCACTTAGAGAGCTGGTGAGGCAGGACTGGCCCACGGTATGGCTACACATCGTCTTGCCAGCAGGAGGCCCAATTGGGCAAGTTTGTGCCACATCTTTCCCCCTCTTCTTGGGAAGAGGTAGCAGACCCAGCAGGCAGTAGCGTATTGAAAGTTCCACAGACACCCCTGTTACTTTGCCTACCACTGTGTGCACTCTACTCCAATATGTATGTAGCCGCTTACAGGTCCATGCAACATGACAAAAATCTGTATTTGTTACCCCGCATCTAGCGCAGCCTGCTGATTTTATTGGGTATGCCCTGTGTAAATGACAGTGTCAGATTTGATTGAAATAGGAAATAAAACTGCACCAGCTTAAAGAAGGCATAAATAGCCACTTTGTGCTTGAGCTCTACTACACTCTGTCCAAAAGAGGAGACTAATTCTCTATCCCAGGCTGCTCGTTTCAGGGTAACATTTGTCGGTCGATCGGATTTTGGGGATACATTTAACTGAGATATAATACCCTTAAAGGAGCCAAGCCCAAAATTGACTGTAGGACATGGGACTGCTCTACTTCCCCAGGGAAGGTGGTCCAGATCTCACGGGCTGTATGCAATATGCTCGTATACTGCAAAAAACTGTCTTATCTACTTGATAGTGCATCTCTACGTCCTCCATGGTCATAAAGTTGCTGTTCTGAAACAAATCTCCCACATTCCGACAGCTCCCTCTGTCCAACCTGTAATGTCCCTGATTCAATGGACACGTAAGAAGGGTCGCAACCACCAAAGCGGGAGAAGCAAAGCGTAGTGCGCCTTCTTTATAACTTTTGTGACAGCCGTTTCCCATGCTTGTGCCACCTGAGTTTTAATAAATGGTGTTCCTGGTGGGTGTTTATTACTCCTCATCAGTCGTTTGCTAAGTTCATGTGTTTTAGAGGATCTAGAAAGCAATCCCTTTTCCCAATTAGGGCCAACGTCACACCACATTGCTGCATATAGTAAGAGGCCTGCTAAATAATACAGCTGAAGATCGGGCCTGCCCAAGACCACCCCCACTGAGGTCTAATTTCAGGAACTCCAGACAAACCCTACACCTCCTGCCTGCCAAAATCAGGTTTACCAGTAACTTATCTTACGGAACATCTCAGATAGCAGGACACAGACTAAATTTTGCATCGTATAGAGGCAGCGGGGTAAGAGAACCATTTTGCTCAAAGCTACTCTGCCCATCACGGATAGGGGAAATGTAGTCTAGAACCAACAGAGGTCGTGAGGCCATCAAGTACTCAGCCTGTATTCAACACAAATTGGAGATGGTGGTCATGAGTGATCTGCAGACTGAGATACCGAAAACTTAGAGTCTCCCATGGCATGCCCACTGCTGGGAGATCAGCTTCATCCTTGTCTGCCAGGGCTGCTGGGGGTACAGCACTGTTTTGTGGCAATTGACACGGAGCCCCGACACCGTGCCAAAGTGCACCATCAACTGCATAAGAAGAGGTACGGAGGGCTCAGGATCCTTCATATATTTCAACGTATTGTCTGCATTCATGGACACGACGCGAGTGTTGTTCTCCATTTGAACGCCCCAGTCCCGCAGTTGATCCCTGAGCTACATTGGCAGCCCAAACAGGAGCAGCAACTTTGGGGAGTCCTGCTGTGTACCCCTCTCAACACAAAAGGCTTCAGACACCTCTGTTCCTAACTGCACTCTTGCAGTAGGCAATTTGTACAGTAGCTGTACCCATGACAGGAACTCAGCTCCAAGTCCCTTGCGGCGCAAGACTTCTCAAAGGTATGGCCAGGACAGGGTGTCAAATTCCACCTCCAGAGCTGCTCCAAAGTTGGAAGCCTGGTTTCATGTATCACGTGTGATAGTCAACGCAAATTCATGTGGGTGCCCTTGCCTGGTATGAAGCCTAACTGATCCTCCCGCAGTAACTGCATGATAATCCAACCCAACCTGAGTGCCAAGACCTTGGCGAGCGGCATGACGTCCATGTTCAACATAAAAAAAGCGGTCTGTATGATCCTGTCTCCACAGGGTCCTTGCACGGCTTTCGAAGCATAATAACAGCTGCCCACATGTGCGTCGGGAGTTTGCCAAGCTTATGTATTTCAAGAAGGGTCTCCAGAAGTACTGGGAATAAGGTGGGAGAGTGAGCTTGATAATACTCAACTGGGAGCCCGTTGGGTCCCGGATATTTCCCCACTGCCATGGCACAAAGAGCTTCACCCAACTCTTCCAAGGTTATGGCCTCCCCTAGCCCCTCGGCCGCCATCAGCTGGGGAACAGCCACTGGATTCAGGAACCCCTCCACCCCGGGGGACACCACAAGTGCCCTGAGCAGTATATACCAAAGCGAGATGATCACGTAGTAGTCGGGTAATGGCCATCTGACACATAACCATCGAACCATTCGGTCCACGAAGGGCAAGAAATATTTGTGGTGGGCGTTGTCTCTTGAGTAACCATGCAACATGCGCCCGATCTATTGCCTTCTCTATGAAGGCTTTGCCTGTATTGTTTCTGGAATGGCAGTCCAGTCTGTCCCAGTCAGTAGCCACCTTCCTATGCACCTCTGCCAGTGATGCCTCACACAACTCCCACCCCTGCATTTGACATTGCAGCCCCATGATTTGTGGCTCCCTTACTCCCAATTCCCATTCTAGCTTCCTCAAAATGCCATGTCTTACCAAAGCTTGCATCCCTGACAACCACCTTCAGTGCCCCCAATTCTGCACCGTGAGTGCTTGCAGTGTGCCAATTTGTGGTGAAAAAACTTTGGAGCGCATCCTGCATGTCAATAGCATATTCCGGGTCTCCCAGTGTATTGGGTTTAAACCTCCACAATAGGATCCAGGGCCCATGACTCTTCACCCCACACTCTAATAGTAGGGGGCGTGGTCAGAGAAAAAACGAACCTGGTAGGCCACCTTCATGACATTGAGGACTCCCCCATTGTTGAGGAGGAAACAGTCCAATCTACTATGAGCTCAGTGAGTAGGAGAATAGCAAGAGTACTCCTGTGTCACAGGATGAAACTCCCTCCACACATCTACAAGTTGAAGACTTTCCAAGACTTTGTGCAACCCAGCCACCATGCAGGGTTTTGTGCCTATTCTGGGCAGGTGGCAGTCCAATTGCCTGTCCAGGACACAATTGAAATCTCCTGCCCAAATAATTGGTAATCTGGCATATGGTAGTCATTCAGTTTCTAGAATTCCGAAGAATTCTCCATCATCGGTTTTAGGAGCATAAGCATGCATAACTCTCGGCCGTCCAATATACCGTCCAACAGTATGTACCACCAGTCCACATCTACCAACGGCCCTTGCAACTGGAATGGAATCCCGGGAGCCACCCATATAGACACTCCATGGCATAGGAGGAATAGGTGGAGGAGTTCAGCTGTCCCGTCACTTTTTATGAAGTTTTGTGGCTTCAGCCTCCAGACTGTAGTGTCCCTGCATGGACACGTTCTAGTGTTCTAACATGTGTGTATCACACTATACACCCACCCACCACAGACGTCACTGGGTCAGGTGACGCTGTTAATAAAAGGGCCGAGCGCACGTGCTCGTGGCCATTCCCACTACACTAGCCATGTGTCCTGTGTCAGTCCTTTACCCAGCATGAGGGCCTAGGGCCCAACATTACACTGGCGACGAGGCGGGTACTTCCACCCGTGTGTGCAAGCCCCGATCGGCGCAACGAAGGAAAAAAAAAACATAGAGGGAGAGAGGACTGCCCCCAGGGAGGACACCCCCTCCGCAAGAAGGCGCGACGCGCCGAGAAGCCTGCAGGGCGAGGCGGAGCCCGCAGCATGTCCTGTGGCGGCCGGGTGCCCGCCCCGAGTCTGACGCCGTGACCCCCGCGTGGGAAGCGCCCCGAAGACAAGCGGACCGATCGGAGCCCACCCGCATCGGCCGTGACGCTGCGATTCTGCAGGGGGAGGTCGGTTGCCCACCCCGACCCCAGGGGTGCCTGCCGCTGACTACACCCCCTGTGATGACCGTTTGCCCTACGCGCTGCGCTGCGGAGCCCACCCGCATGGCCGCGTCGAAGCGCCCCGAGTGGTGAGGAGGTCGCAGCGGGTGCCCACCCCGCGCTGAGGAACCTGGTGTGCCCTCCGGCACGAAGGAAGCTCCCGGTCCGTGGCGAGAGGAGCGAGGTATCAGCACCCCCTTCCCGCGTGGCCCGTGAGGTGAGGAGACCGGCTGCGGGAAGGGGGCGGACCTCACGTAACGGTAAAAGCGGAGCCCACCCGCAGCACAACACACCGGTTCTACTCTCGCTTCCCCTCCCCGCCCGCGCAGCAGGAGAAGTGAGCGAGGCTGCCGCGGGAGGGAGGGAGATGCCCAGGGAACTGTATGCGGCCAGCACCGCTCGCAGTAATAAATAAATAAATGCCGAAGCTGTGAGGAGCTCAGTGAGTGCACCCCCGCCCCCTCTCTGCCGCGCGAGGACTGAAGGAAGCTGCCGCGGGCAGGGAGGGCAATCTCCAAAATAAACAATGGCCGCCGCCGGCCATCCGGAACATGCCCCCACCTCGCAGGACCCCAGGCGGCATGGAAAGTGTCCCGAATGTGCTGGGAAACCCAGCGTGAGGAAAGAGCAGGTCTTTCCCCAACTCGCACACAGACTGAGTAAGGCCTTGACCTCTGCAGCACACTGAAAATGCCTGTGCCCCCCTCCTGCCTCCACATAAACAAATGTGAAAGAGACTTACCTGCTGGCTGGTGGTGTCCTGCGCTCTGCTGTTCTGCCTGGCTCCAGCTCCCTTCCACAGCCCGAGTGAAGCCTGGAAAGAGGGAAGACAACAGGGCAGAAAGTTCTGGCAGCCAAGAAGGGTGCTGCTGCATGGAGATGAAAGCAACACTGCCATCTAGTGGCCACTGGTGGTACCGCAGCAATAGAGAAATAAACAAGCCTGCAGCAAGCCAAGGAAATCCAGCAGCCACAGGAGACCGACGGATTGCGGCGCAAGGAAGGAGAGACAGTGTGCCACAGGGATGCAGCGCCATCCCACAGCGACAAGGAGGAAGAAAGAAAAACGGTGTCAAGCCACATCCACCCCAGCAAGGACTGCGCTGTCGCCGCATCAAGTGGAGCGAACCCTCGAGAGAGCGAACGGACTCAGCGCAGATGTACCCCGGACGCGGAAGGTACACAGCAGCGCCTACAGGAGAGGAACCCACTGAAGAGGATGGGCGCAGCAAGTATCCGACACTGACGGGCAAGGATGCAGAGGCACACCCAGTGCGCCAAGAAGCCACCACAACAAGAAACCACACGGCGCAAGGAGCAACGCGACACTGAAGATGTACCGCGACGGTACGAAGAGAAGCATGCACCAGCGCTCGACAATTCAGCAAACACAGGTAGTCACACGACGTGGCGCACCTCGTGAACACAGGTAGTCACACATCGTGGCGCACCTCGTGAACGCAGGTAGTCACACGACGTGACGCACCTCGTGAAGCCGACCAGCCAAATGGTCGCACCACAAAGGCCAAGCCGACCAGCCACATGGTCGCACCACAAAGCCAACCCGCCAGGGGTTGCACAAGGAGGTGACCGACGCACGGGTCAGCGAATCTACGACCAGCCAAATGGTCGCACCACAAAGCCAACCCGCCAGGGGTTGCACAAGGAGGTGACCGACGCACGGGTCAGTGAATCTACGAAACAAAGGTCTGACGGAAGACCGAAGGTATCCTGCCAGTGATCGGCAGCACGGACCGTCAAGTGGTCCAAGAAGCTCAAGAAGAACGAAGAGGACCAAGAGTATGGCCCCACGAACTTCAACAACCAAAGTAACTGGTGAAAAGGAGAAGACGAAGAGATGGTCACAACCCTAACTCGGAATGCTGAGGAAGATGGAGAGAGTGCCCTCGGACGAGGACAAGACCAGTGGGAACACGTGCAGAGTGCGCGCGCTGCATGGAGAAGCCTGGCCAGACCAAGCGGAGAACAGAAACGGTCCAGAGTAGGTCGTGAAGCGAAGGGAAGAAGATATCGGAGTGGCACGTTTGCTGCTACAAGAAAAGAAGGAAGATGGCATCGGAGTGGCACGTCTGCCACTAAAAGGAAAAGCGGAAAGAAAGAGATCTGAGTGGCACGGTTGCCACTGCAAGAAGAAGGAGAACAAGTCAGAGTGACTCGACACCCTCACGGAGAAAAGAATCGAGGAAAGAGAGAGGAGTGTGGCAAGACTACTCACACCCCGAAGATAAGGGAGGCGACAAGTGCCAGAACATGGAGAGCAAGTCCTGAGAACACCCGTGGCACGGAGAGAACACCATCTGCTTGACGATGCTTTCTGCACACCTGGGATCTGCAGAGGTGAGCAGGCCGGACCGTTCGGAACATCCACCTTTGGGGTCACGCGGTGTCAGGTGGCGAGAACCGGTAGCACGCCACTCGCATCACCGCTACGCAGGGGGAACTACGTTTCCCAGAACGCCCGGCAGAACACGCCCCACGTGTCCTGCGCCGAGCGCGACAGCGGTTAAAGCCGCCAACGAACAACGAGCGGTGCCGATGATTCCAGCCAGTCCAGTCCGCACTCTTGTTCCGGAAGCAACGTTCCAGTCCCGCGTCCTCGGCCTCACCTTCGTCCTTGTATCCAGACTCTCCGACTCCAGTGGTGTTACCTCGCCGCCTTCTCTGGCGCGAAGAAGACCGCGGGGAACTCCCAAGCCTCAACGTTCCAGCCTCCCGGGAAACTCCATCGGCGCTCCTCTGCCCAAGGATTACCGGGTCCAGAGTAGTAGCGCGAAGGTGAAAACCTCGCCGGTGTGCCCCGACACTGGAACGCGTCTGAAGAACCTTCCACGTTCCCGTTTTCTTCCCTCATCCATCTCTCGCGCTCCTCTGCCCACGGAGTTCCGGGTACAGAGTAGCAGCGCGAACTGGGGCGCTCCTCGGCCCACGGAGTTCCGGGTTTAGAGTAGCAGCGCCCGCTCCTTTTTTCAGCACTACACAACTGTGGGTACTGTTCTTTCCTTTAGCCTTCAGGGAGGCAGTTTTCTTCGTTCTTTTGGGAGTGACCCTGTTCCGGGACGCGCTCTGGGGGCATCAAGCACTGCCGTCCAAGTGCTGGTCTTTGCTCCCAGGAAGCAGCGCCCCTCTGCCCAACCGGGCCCATCCCAGGGTCCGGCCTGGCACTGCGGTTGTATGTCAGTGCTAACCTCAACTGAGCTTCACGCAGACCAGGCCCGAGAACCCTCAGTATCATGGGTAGGAAGGTACAGGTGAGGAATCACTGCAAAGTGGGGGGGAGACAACGAGTGGGTCACTACTGACGGGTGTCTTATGGTGTGCTTGTTTCGTTTCAGATCCCTCTCCCAGTTGCTCCTTCCCTTCCTTCCCTCGCCCACCTGTCTCCCGAGTCCGCATGTGTTACACGTTCTCCGGACTGGGGACGGATGGGAGGTGGACCCCATTAAGCATCAGCGTCATCCTGAGGAGAGAATTCCCCGGCCATCGTGACAGAATCATCGGCCCACGAATTGCCGCTCCTCCCGATCACGCTGTCATAGGGGATGACCACCTTAGAGGATGTGGTGGCGGCCCTGGCTCTTGTCCAGGGTGAACTAGCCGCCTCACGTCAGGAAACTGCTGCCCTACACTCCCGGATGGACCGTATCCAACGGAATCCCTTTGATGCCGGGATTATAGGCCCAGCCTCCACGCCCCAGGTAGTGGTAGAGATGCCCGCGCATGTTCCCCTGGCCCCTCCTGAACGATTCCATGGGGATATGCAGAAAGTACAGGTCTTTATGACTCAGGTCCTCCTTAACTTCCACTGTAAGCCCAAGCTGTTCGCTACAAACCAGGCTAGGGTGGCGTTCCTCATCTCGTACCTGTCAGGAGAGGCGGCCCAATGGGCGGTTCCTATCATCAGGAGAGACGACGCCCTGCTCTATGATTGGGATACATTCCGCGAAGAGTTCGAGAAAACCTTCGACCGACGAGCTGACACCTTCTCTGCGGACCGTGATCATCTCGACCACAAACAGAGCAGCTCCGATTTTCTCGGATACCTCAACAGTTTCAGGAGATTGGTAGCAGAAACAGACTGGCCTGAAGCAAAACAATCCGCCATCTTTTACCGGGGATTAACGGAAGAATTGAAGGACGTCATTGCACAAATAGACCCCCAACCACGCACCTGTGTCGCGATGATGGAACTTGCCTCGCGGTTGGAATACCGCCTCCGAGAGAGGAAAGGTGACCATAGGAGAAAGGAAAGACCCCTCCGTCCTCGGACCTGGCGCGAGCACCTGATCACGGGCAGGCCCGGCCCGAACCCATGGAGATAGGGGCAGTGAGAGCGTCCCTAACATCGAGTGAGAGAGACTACCGCCGGAAACAGGGCCTCTGTCTGTACTGTGGCAAGAAAGGCCATTACCTCAGGGAATGTCCCGTTCGACCTAAGGTCGGGAGGCCTCGCGCAGGCCAAGCCGCGGCAGTGACGGGAGATGGGGAGGCGGGAAATGCCCGGGCTTGAAGGACCTCGAAGGGAAGCCTTCAAGCTACCACTCCATCCCTTCAGTGGAAGCAGATACCGAGGCTGAACCGGATCACTTCTTCCTCACGCTTCAAGTCGTGATAGACCATACCACTCGGACCATTCGGGCCATGATCGATTCTGGAGCCACAGGCTGCTTTTTGGACGAGACCGAAGCCCAGAAGTTGGGGGTCACTCTTCTCCCCAAACACACGCCCGAACTCGTCTATGCAGTAGACGGGAAAGAGTTGGACTCGGGGCCCATCCGTTATGTCACCCCAGCCCTTTGGATGACCATCGGGAAGACCCACGGCGAATGGTTGGCCTTGAACATCATTAAAGCTCCCCGGTGCAAGCTCATTTTGGGGCTACCCTGGTTAAGGAAACACGAGCCGACCATAGAGTGGTCCGCAAACACCCTTTCCTTTTGCTCCACCTTTTGCCGTCAACACTGTGCGGTGCCTGAATCGCCACCAACCCCTCCGTTGGTCTCTCAGCAACATATCGCCACGGCAGCGGAGAAAGACGTGGTACTCCCGGCATGGTATAGTGCCTATTCGGACGTTTTCGATAAACGGAAGGCCGAAGAGCTGCCACCCCATCGAGCATATGACTGCCGCATCGACCTGGAACCTGGAGCCGTCATCCCCTGTTGCCGTGTCTATGCTCTCACCGGACCCGAAACGAGCCACCTCCGAGAGTACCTGGACACATACCTCGCGTTGGGTTTCATTCGCCCCTCTCGATCACCCGCAGCCTCTCCGCTCTTCTTCGTCCCAAAGGCCAACGGCGAGTTGCGCTGCTGCATTGACTATTGCGCGCTCAACGCTGTGACAATAAAGAATCAATACCCCTTGCCATTGATCCCGGTGCTACTCGAGCAGGTCAGGGAGGCAGCGTTGTACACCAAGCTGGACCTCCGTGGGGCGTACCACCTGGTTCGAATGAGAGAGGGGGACGAGTGGAAGACGGCCTTCAAGACGCGGTATGGGTTAATCGAGTACCTTGTGATGCCCTTCGGGCTCTGCAACGCCCCGGCCGCCTTCCAGTTCTTCCTCAACGAGGCCTTAAGAGACTACCTGGATAAATCCGTCATAGTGTACATCGACGACATCCTTATCTATTCGGCCAATGAGAAGGAACACGTCGTCCATGTGAGACAGGTCTTGCAAGCCCTCCGCGTGCACCGTTTATACTGCAAGCTCACGAAGTGTGAATTCCACGTGACGACAGTGGAATCCCTGGGCGTTCTCCTGACTCCCGCCGGACAAGTCATGTCGGATCGGAAAGTGCAAGCAGTGGTGAAGTGGCCGCCACCCACAACTGTCAAGGAAGTACAAAGCTTCCTTGGTTTCTCCAACTTCTACCGGCGCTTCATCCACCATTTCTCCCAACTGGTGGCACCTCTTACGAGACTGACTCGCAAAGGCGTTCCGTTTTCCTGGCAACCCGAGACGCAGAGAGCGTTCGAACAACTCAAGACTGCATTCACCACCGCCCCGGTCCTACGCCACGCCAAACCTGAATTCCCGTTCATAGTGGAGGCGGACGCTTCTGACATCGCAGTCGGGGCAGTTCTGTCACAGAGGCATCCAGACACCGGCCACCTCCATCCAGTGGCCTACTTGTCCCGAAAACTCAACCCCGCCGAAAAGAACTACACAATCGCCGAAAAAGAACTGCTGGCCATTCGGGAAGCCTTCCTGGAATGGAGACACTGGCTGAAGGGGGCGCAACACCAGGTCACGGTCTATACCGACCATCGCAACCTCCAGTTTTTGCGGTCTGCTCGGCATCTCACCCCCAGACAACAACGGTGGATGCTCTTCTTCGCGGAGTACCGCTTCCTCGTCACGTTCCGACCGGGAACCCAGAACCAAAAGGCGGATACCTTGTCCCGTGAAGGGATGGCCTGTCTCCCTTTGGCAGACGCAGAACGAGCCATCATTACCCCTGATAACGTGGTGGGGAGAGTGGAAACCGGATCGTTCCTCGACGGAGTGAAACGGGGTATCAGATCGTTCGCCTGGTCGTCCTGGTTGCGCAGCCACAGGGAGTGGCGGTTGTTGCAAGGCATCCCCCTGTGTGGCTCCCGAGTTCTAGTCCCTACACTCCGCCTCCGAAAACTCGTATTCGGCTGGTGTCACGACGCCCCCAGCGCCGGTCACATGGGTGGCTCCAAGACCCTGGAAAAGGTACTGCGACAGTTCTGGTGGCCATCGGTTCGGCCGGATATCTTGCGATGGGTCAAGAACTGCACCGTCTGCGCCCAGATGAAAACCGACCACTGCAAGCAACAAGGCCTCCTGCGTCCGCTACCAACCCCTATGACTCCGTGGGAAAAGATCTCCGTCGATTTCATAGTGGGACTACCGAAAGATCAGAACTGCACGGCTATTGTGGTCGTCATCGATTACCTCACCAAAATGGGGCATTTCATCCCGTGCAAGCAGATACCCACAGCTGGTGCCTTGGCAAAACTCATGTTGAAGGACGTCGTGAGGCTCCACGGCCTTCCCTTGGAGATCGTGTCGGACAGGGGGTCCCAATTCACCGCCCGCTTTTGGAAAGTTTGCTGCACCGAACTGGGGATTCAATCGTCCCTGTCCACCAGCTTTCATCCCCAATCCGATGGTCAAACCGAGCGTCTCAACCAAACCCTGAAGCAGTACCTCCGTTGCTATGTGAACAAAGCCACGGAGGCCTGGGTGGATTGGTTATGGGTGGCTGAGATAGCTTACAACAGCACCGTACATGCGTCCACGAAACACACTCCCTTCTACCTTTCCTCTGGGTTTCACCCTCGTTTCACCCCTTTTTTGCTCCCTCGCTCTGGCGTCACTCTGCCCGATCTCCAACACCGGCTCACGCAGATTCGCTCGACCCTCACAACGGCCCGCGAAAACCTCCGCGTAGCAAAAGACAGGTACAAGGCACAGGCCGACAAGCACCGTAGGCCCGATCCCGTGTATCGTAAGGGGGATAAAGTATGGTTGTCCACAAAACACATCACCTTCAAGAAACCCAGTGTGTTCAATCCCAAGTTTATAGGCCCCTATGCGGTGGTTCGCCACGTCAACCCCGTGGCTGTGCAACTCCGTCTCCCTGCACACATGCACATACACCCCGTGTTCCACGTCTCGTTGCTCAAACCCTCATTTTGTCCTGTGAAACGAGTCCCTCCTCCGGTTTGGGTGCAACATGAGCGGGAATACGTGGTGGAGAGGGTGCTGGACTCCAAACTGGTGCGGGGCAGGGTGTGGTACCTCCTGGCATGGAAGGGGTATGGTCCGGAAGAACACTCCTGGGAGCTGTCGTCGTCGATCCACGCCCCCGCCTGGTGGCTGCCTTCCACCGCCGCTGCCCCGAGAAGCCCGGTGCTCCTCGCGGCGCTTGCCTCGGTGGGGAGGGGGGTGTACTGTCAGGTGGCGAGAACCGGTAGCACGCCGCTCGCATCACCGCTACGCAGGGGGAACTACGTTTCCCAGAACGCCCGGCAGAACACGCCCCACGTGTCCTGCGCCGAGCGCGACAGCGGTTAAAGCCGCCAACGAACAACGAGCGGTGCCGATGATTCCAGCCAGTCCAGTCCGCACTCTTGTTCCGGAAGCAACGTTCCAGTCCCGCGTCCTCGGCCTCACCTTCGTCCTTGTATCCAGACTCTCCGACTCCAGTGGTGTTACCTCGCCGCCTTCTCTGGCGCGAAGAAGACCGCGGGGAACTCCCAAGCCTCAACGTTCCAGCCTCCCGGGAAACTCCATCGGCGCTCCTCTGCCCAAGGATTACCGGGTCCAGAGTAGTAGCGCGAAGGTGAAAACCTCGCCGGTGTGCCCCGACGCTGGAACGCGTCTGAAGAACCTTCCACGTTCCCGTTTTCTTCCCTCATCCATCTCTCGCGCTCCTCTGCCCACGGAGTTCCGGGTACAGAGTAGCAGCGCGAACTGGGGCGCTCCTCGGTCCACGGAGTTCCGGGTTTAGAGTAGCAGCGCCCGCTCCTTTTTTCAGCACTACACAACTGTGGGTACTGTTCTTTCCTTTAGCCTTCAGGGAGGCAGTTTTCTTCGTTCTTTTGGGAGTGACCCTGTTCCGGGACGCGCTCTGGGGGCATCAAGCACTGCCGTCCAAGTGCTGGTCTTTGCTCCCAGGAAGCAGTGCCCCTCTGCCCAACCGGGCCCATCCCAGGGTCCGGCCTGGCACTGCGGTTGTATGTCAGTGCTAACCTCAACTGAGCTTCACGCAGACCAGGCCCGAGAACCCTCAGTATCACGGGTAGGAGGGTACAGGTGAGGAATCACTGCAAAGTGGGGGGGAGACAACGAGTGGGTCACTACTGACGGGTGTCTTATGGTGTGCTTGTTTCGTTTCAGATCCCTCTCCCAGCTGCTCCTTCCCTTCCTTCCCTCGCCCACCTGTCTCCCGAGTCCGCGTGTGTTACACGTTCTCCGGACTGGGGACGGATGGGAGGTGGACCCCATTAAGCATCAGCGTCATCCTGAGGAGAGAATTCCCCGGCCATCGTGACACGCGGACACTGGACAACGCCAGCCGTGGTGACTCAGGGGCAAAGGCCTCAGGGATGCCAGTGAGAGAGAGCATCCCCGCGACGAGAGATGGTCATCAGCCGCCCTTCAGCAAACGTCCCAGTAGGATGAAGACATTGCGCGCAAAGACAGGAGCCAACAGCTACCCTCCAGGTCTGACTGCGGAATCTGAGGTGAGACTTGTCGTCTCCTCCGCACCCGCACTTATCGGCATGGGAGTAACACGATACAGGACACTCAACCCAGGACAGATCTGATGAAGAGGGCCTCAGGGATATCCCGTGGCAGGGGAACACCTGCGAGAGAGGCATCATGGTGAGACGGGTGTCTTGCAACCAATCCGTCTTTTGCCAAAACAGAATACACGCCACAGATGAAGAAGAGGACAGGACGGAAAGATGAACGGCAACAGCTAGCGGTGAACTACAAGAACTTCAACTGCGTTTGTCGCCATGGAAGCAAAGTGAAGAAAAGACTGTGAGTACAACTTCAAGGTAGAGTCGTCAACAGACTGGATCCATCGAGCACCCATGGCTGGTGCCACAGTAAACTGGTGGTCTCCGCGACAAGAAGAACATCGTCTGGGACCCCAAGCAGCGGAGGCGTATGAGACTCTACAGAAGTTTTGGTCACTGTCTTACATATGTATGGGTTTTCTTTCTCCCACAGGTTGAACTTTGACTTTGGGGTTTTGTCATTAAAAATTGGGAGGGATGTAGTGTCCCTGCATGGACACGTTCTAGTGTTCTAACATGTGTGTATCACACTATACACCCACCCACCACAGACGTCACTGGGTCAGGTGACGCTGTTAATAAAAGGGCCGAGCGCACGTGCTTGTGGCCATTCCCACTACACTAGCCATGTGTCCTGTGTCAGTCCTTTACCCAGCATGAGGGCCTAGGGCCCAACATTACACAGACAAAGTCTCCTGAAGTCAGCGCTTCCTATAATATCGGACCGCAGCGCCCCATCATAACTCCTGCACCATGGGGCAACTGCCTCCCTCACACGGGTGATCCCAGCTGCAAGTCAAGTTGGTGCGACCTGCTGCAGGAGAGCAGGGTGGGAGAGCTGCAAGCCCAGCACCATCAAAGAACAGACCTAACGCGTTTCTCCCGCTGCAAGTAGGGGGTGGGGGGAAGGAGTGTTCGGCGTTGTGCCACTTGCACAGCCTCAAAGGCCCCCGCCAGCTGCATGAGGCGTTCTCACTGCCAGAACTACACGGCCGGGCACAGTGTCAGCTGTTTTAGATATAGCCGCACCTCCGGCAGGCTACGATGTTGGCGTCTTAAAACACAGCTATGCTGGTGCTTATCTCCGCTCCAGGGGGCCAGCGCTGACCGTCTCCCACACCGGGCTCGCCACCTCATCTCCCATCCAGCACGCCAGTCACTGCTCGGGCCTCTGCACTCTTCAGAGCTGACAGCAGTCAGGAACAGTCGGCCTGCTCACCACAGTCACAGCAAAGCGTGTGGCCCCCAGCTGTCATGGGGGTCTTTAACATCCCCATAGTCAGGTACCGTCTTAGGTGGTTTAGGGGCTCGGGGGCAGCAGGATGATGTCGGATCTCGATTTTGGGGCCGGAGCTCGCGTTTAGCGCTGCCGCTTGGCCATCTTGCCATACTGAATTTTTGAGCACCCATAGAACATGTGATTTAATGGGCATTTTTCAAAATGTTTTCTTACACACTGACTTACATGTAAAAGACACAAATGCAGAGAAATTCAATTTGTAATAAAAGTTCTACTGTTCTGAATTCCCACGTCTCTTGACTTGTGTGAGTAGGGTTAGTGTCTGCAACTGGAAAGGGCCCAAAACACAACATGGACATATTAAATGTTTTCCTCTGAAAACTGACCCTTTTTTGCAAAATGGGTAGATGTGTATTTCGGCCATAGCTATGGCGGCCTTAGAAAACCTGCACATTTTGAAAACTAGACACGCGCAGGAATTAAGGTTGGGGTGACCTGAGAGGACCCCACAAGTTTTTTGTACCCACAAACCTCCAACTTTACCCACAACCATGCATATTCATAAGTAAACTTCTGGAATCCAGAAAATTCTTACCACTCAGTGATCCCCTTTATAAGGAAAATGTGTGATTTTAGGCAAAGCTTGATGTTTGCACGGCATTGTGTGTATGAAAATGTTATGCGATCCATAAGAAGTACGCCACACTGGGACCCCTTCCAGGTGTCTAGTTTTCAGAAATGTCTGGGTCTGGTAAGTTTCCCCAGGAGATGGTCTACACACGACCAAAAAGTGCAGCTATTCACCATAGCAAGCGGTACGATATTGGGATTGAACTTCACTCTCCAAGGCCCATATGCAAAAACAACACCCAAAAGAATCAAATGTCCTCTCACTTGCTACTGGGTTGGCATGTTTTACTCCTCAGGGGAGTAGAAAGGCTGTTGAGGCTTTAGGGGTAAGGGTGGGGCCTGATATTAAGATGGGCCAGACACACCCTAACATTTTTATAGAAATACTAAATATATTCCTGCCATACAGTTAGCTTTTTGCCCCCTCCCTCCTCCAGGAGAAAATTGGGGGCAAACTCCCTGTCCTCCCTGGGTGGGGGGTCAAAAAGACTGGTTTGTCCTTTTTAGGGTTGGGTGGGTTAGTTCCAGAATGCAACACCTACACCCATTTCCTTTGCCCCAAATGCAAACTTACAGGTGTCTAGTGGGTTTTTTACACTCCCAATTTAAAAGGCTGGAAAATCAAGGTTACAACAGGCCTGCTTTGTTGTACATTTTGGCTTACTGTCTGAAAGAATACTGTTTATCTATTTTTTACTACTTTGTCTGGCATATCAATTCTCTCCCAGACATGACCTTGAAGTCCACAGGCTTAATCATCTGCAATCTGTTATTACTAGCTGAATCATCTGTTATTTGTCACTGCTGAAACAACTGTATTGACTTTCTGACTGTACCTAGAAGAAGTAAAATAACCCCTTGCCACGTTACATGGAGTCTGGACTCTTGATTATTGAAGGAATACATCTGGATTGACAATTGTACATAATTTTTTGTATTGATATGAAACAGGGCATCTGTTTTACAAACAAATCTGTGCATCCATACGACAAGTGCCCCACTATCAATTTTGTGATATAGCTTGGGCTAGGGTCAACAGTTCTGTCCGGAATCTTGCCAATACACATTGTGGCAATAGATGTGGGAATAGTGTGTGAGCACCAAAATTATTGTAATCCGTATGCTATGAAGGTGGAGATGTGCTACACTCACACCACAGTGACCTTTTTCTGTTTATGAAAAGGGGGCAGGAAGACTGGTTTGTTCCTTTTGGGGTGGAGGTGTCTCCAATGCCAGAGTGCAACGTCCACAATCGTATCTATTGCCCCAAATGCAAACTCCCTGGTGTCTAGTGGGCTCTCTATCCTACCCCGCGGGGGACACATAGGGGATATTCGTCGTTGTTGCATTTTTTTATGGTAGGGGCATGGATCTCCTTGGTGGGCAGCTCCTATCTCAATGTTTTTGTTTCTATATTTTTTCCCTGGTGTCTAGTAGGCTTTCTACACCCCTGCCCACCACCAGGGAAGGCAGATTCGAGCAAACCTCCAAGGGCAGAAAGACCATTGCACCCTTTTTTTTGGGTGGGACATGGTGATGCAATGGAATACACTGGGGACAACAATACCCATGGGCCTTTAAGGTGTCCCTCAGTACCTCAATTTCCAGTGGCGCAATCAATTGTGATCCTATTCATAGATCCTATACACATTTGTGGCTGCAAAGCAGGAAGTGGAATACAGGTTGTACACAGTGAAGCCAAACAGGCCTGGATGACAAGAATCAGTGTTCATTTAGTTCTCCAAGCTGAGGTGTGCCAAAGCAGTGTACCATGCGCTCACGGCACCGCAGCACAAGAACTGCTGTCTCCATTCCGGGATGAACTAGGATGTCCATTGCGGAGCAGAACAATTTAATTTGGATTCCCGACACAAGTAGAAGGACAAGCGGGAGCCCTCCAAACATGCTTCCCAACAGGAGTGTATAAAAGATGGTATAAGTCAAAATATCATCTGAAAGGTGCTAACCAGTCCAGACCTGATACATGTAAAAAAGTGCACTATTCCCTTTGTATCAGACATATTAAAGATACGGTGAACCAGCTCTCCAATATGCAGTGGGAAATTAGTGTGGAGTACTGTCTATATCTCAGACGAGTGCCTTGCAACCTGGAGATCAAACGTCTCTCTGGCTGAAGTTAAAGAAACATCTTTTTGAAAAAGCATGGCTTTCAGCTTGCTCAGAGAATCAAAGCATATGTTGGAAACATTAATCGAAGGCCATAGCGTTGCCTCCCTAACTGCATGGAGAGGTGGAAATAGTACTTGTGTGCAACAAGTGACCATGGAATTAACCGTCACCAGATAAGCGATGCCCAGTTCCATTCCACAGCAACCGTGATCATCAGCATCAAATAGCTCCCATTCGAGAGCAGCTTGAAAACCGGATGAATCACAGCAGCTGGGGAACCTTAAGATAACGAGACAAGTTCGCAACTGAAGCATTGCATGCTCCATGAAGAGAAATGTCTTTGCATATTAAGGATCCACTTAAAGCATCCTCCAGTCGGAACCACTAAAGAAAACTTCTGTGTCCCCATTCCTGCATCTAAACCTGAAGGGTAACTCCCAGTACTCATGCACATAAGAACAAGTTACTTACCTTCGGTAACAATGTATCTAGTAGAGACACAGTCTAACCGCAGATTCCTTAACTTAGAATATCCGCAGGTATCACACTGGATCCGGAAAACGTTTTCCCCAGCAGTACCTCTGCGCACCGGGGGACGGCGTCGTCCGGCTCTGTTATGACGTCGTCCACGGAAGTGATGTCAATGGAGCCATATAAGTACCCCCCACCCCCGGCGCGCTGACGTCAGTTTTCTACTGTTAGACTTTTCCGCGTCGCAACACAGAGCCACTACAAAAACTGTGAGAGTTTGGGAACAGTGTGCCAAAAAATAGCAAAAATCTTGGAAACAACAATGACAAGAAATCATAGACTGATGAGAAAACATCACCACATTTATGTAATGACTGGCCTGACCATGATGGACAGTGTGCAACCACAGGATGGAACTGTATGGAAGACAGTTTGCAACCACAGGATGTAACTGTAAAGGATAATAATACTAGAACAACATGACTCAAGGCAAGTGACCACCAGTGTGCAACAACAGAGAATGTGCACCACAACCCCACACAATGACCCATGAAATGTAGCATAGTCAAATAGAACCTCAACCCAATCGACTGCAGCACAGACAAGAAGACCCCCAAAGTAATGGGGAGAAACAGACTAGGGCGGAGGGAGGGTAGAAGAACATGAGAATCTCCACACCGGAAGAACAGGGTGGAGGAGCACTGAAGGGCACATAACCTAGCCACCCCAGAACTAGAATGGGTGGAGAGCCAATGTGCTAAAACAGAATGACAAATCCTGCGTCGGAGGTAGGTGAACTAGAGCACCCCTCAAGAAGACCAAGGCCACCTGTAAGGAGGCAAGTGGATGGAACCTAACCTGGAAAGGTCCTCGCAGAACAGGGAGGATGGGCGGGCGTTAAGGAGTCTGCAGCTAGACTGTCTCTACCAGATACATCGTTACCGAAGGTAAGTAACTCGTTCATCTGATAGATACATCTAGCCTCAGATTCCTTAACTTACAATAGATAAAGCTATAAACCATTGGAGAAGGGTCTGCGACCAAAACCCACCAAGTTCCCAAGGGAAGTCTGGGAAAATCCCCAGAAACCACAGCAGGGAAACCCCGCATGCTTGCCCTCTCGTTGGCGTACACAGCACATAGAAATACATGAAAAAGTCAAGAAAGTGACAACCAAGGGGAAACTGGAAGAGTAACCCTAGAGAATAGGAAGTCGCCCAAGAGGTACCAACGGCACAGATGTGAAACGTAGCAGGCCATACAAGTCCGTCCACTTACGGGGGCGACCCAAACCCCACAACCGGTGAAGGAAAGACCGAGTCAGTACGATACAGGCAGTGATACTGACCACCACATTAACAAAGAAGGAGTCAGGAATATATATATATATCTATATATATCTGTATCAGAGATCTGCCCTGGCAAAAATTCCACTTGCCTTAGGCAAACACCAGACAGGGTGTGCCCAAGCCTTTCCCAACACTAGGGAAGAAGACCACACCACAGGAAGAGAACGCAGCCAAGATAGTGGCTCAAGGAATACTATGGGTCCCCCGTGTTAGCGCACACACCCAGTGTGGACCCATAGGTGGTGCCTAGAACACAGAAAGAAGTTGAGCCAAAGCAGAGACTCGAACCTGTCTGGTTCTGTTCTAAAGTCTGAAGCTCTGGCCATAATGCCACAAAGAACCAATCTGGAGCGGAACAAAGCGCCCACATGGACATGTACTCAAGCCCAAGGCAGCCAACAGTGTCAGGGGCATAACGAAGGCATAAAGATGAGCCAAATGCAAGGCAGGAGAACGTGAAACCCCCTGGGGCGAGACGGATACAGCAGAACCCCAACAATACACCGGAGCAGGTTGCGTCCACAGACGCATGACAGTGCAACAGAACACCTGTAGGCTGCAACACCCAAACTCCAGGTGCGGGCAATGCCAGTCCGTGGTTCTCAACAGAGGAGGCGCTCTACCCCAGCAGAAAGGATGGAACGAAGGGAGAGGCCCACAGTATAACCCATAGGAAAAGTCTTCAAAGGGACAGAAAATAAATGAAGTGAACTCCGAGGGAGCCTCCAAAACTTCCTAACAAGGAAGAGCAGCTATATAATAACGAAAGAATATACCACATAGGGTGTGTCACATCCCTATGAAAAGCAAGGGACACCCCGTGAGACAGGCTCATAGGCAGAGGTAAAAAAGAACCGCATAAACAGCTGGCCCAGCTGTACCAAAGGAAGGAAAAACATGTCTGAACAGCCATACAGGCCGTCTGGGAAATGTCTTGAACGCAGAGACCGAAATCATAAAAGCAGTGACAATACTGCATACGATAAACACAAGTCCACCAAGAGGACTAAAAACCTGGCAGTCATGGTAATCCAGATAGGAGGCGCCGGACCGCAGAGTCAGCATGCTCATCAAACAGAGTGACCCCATCAAAGGGCAGATCCCGGAGTCGCTCCCGAACATTCTCGGGGAAACTGCCATCGCGTAGCCACACATGGCGACGCAGAGCAACTGAGCTGGCCATAGCTCGACCCACGGAGTCTGTAGTGTTCATGGCCGACCGGACAGAAAACTGCGCCATGTCGCGGCCATCCCGAATAAGCCAGACTAGGTCAGCACGAGGGCCCTCTGGCAAAGAGGGAAGGAGTTGCTCGACTGAGTCCCAAAGGGCAAAAGTAGCCCGAGGTCGTCTTCAGGGACCAAAGGCCTGAGCTGGTGGACGCAAAGACATTGTGGCCACACGGCTCCAACCACCCAGACTCCCGAGTGGTAGGAAGCAACGGAGGAGGAGAGAAAAAGAGCACCACCTGGACCACAAGTCCTTGAGACCTAGGATGGAGGGACAACCAGGCAGGGGCATTCGGAGCCGAACGATGGCAATGTGCAATAGCCCGACCCACGGGGTCCCCCGATGAGGATCTGGCCCAAGTCCCCAGAAGGACATCATGCAATGACCCACCAAAAGGCAACAAGGGCTCCACGTCCACCGTGTCCTGGTGGAGAAGATCCAACAAAGGATCCGAAGGTAGGGAGATAGAGGGCGTCTGCATCTCCAAGATATCCGCAGCCCTGCGAACCGCCCTCGCAAACACTGCGCTAGCCTCCGTGGCCATCCGAGGCGGAGACAGCAAGTCCTCCATTGGGGACAACGGCAGGCTAATCCGTCTACCCAACGACAGAGGCTCCGCAGAATGAGGAGCCGGACAGTGGCCCATAGGCCCCTGCTCCGTGGAGTAGATGAAAAATCCTTGGGGTGGAGAATCCACTGATGTCACATCCTCTACCAGCAGAGGAACAACCGGGGACAGAACTGGCGTCGACAGACGTCGAGATGGCGTTGGACCGGCGTCAACTCGACCTCCACCAAGGTAGGAACCTGCGGGAAGGAACAATGTCGACTCGGAGTCGAGCTCCGCGCTGCAGCCGCATCCAGCGACTACGCAGGGAGCTCCACAAGGCTGTGCGAAGACGTGCAGGAGGGCTAGATGTCAGAGTGGGATGCCCCTCCGGGCCGTGTCCCAACGTCGCAGCGACCCTGGAACCGGAGTCAAGGCACTTAGTCGGTGCAGAGGGCGAACCTGCCGTCGAACCCCCGACCTGAGTCCCTACCTCCACTGTGGGGCCCGAAGGAGCACCAGGGAGAGGGGGTAACCCAAAGATGGCCTGCAGAGCCCTGGAATAGGCCTCCATCTGGGTCCGAGTCGCCCCATCACCAGGAAACGGTGGCTAGGCGGGGGCTGACTCCTGAGGTCCTGCATCCAGTGAAGACCGGGAGCAGCGTGCCCAGATGTGTTTGCGCGAGGTCGACGACCTCCGCGACTTCTTCTGGTGCTTACCTGATGCAGGCAAACGACGTCCACGGGAACAACTCTGGGCCCTGCTCCGAACAGGAACCTCAGCATGGGATGAAGAACTGCGCCGTTTGGACCCTAACGCTGGAGAGGGACGCCGGCGCCATGAGGATTCTGACCGGGACAACTGGGCAGATATCAATTTCATCCATCATTCTAGTAGGGACTTAGGCTTGAGCTGCCGGCAGGCGTCGCACTCGGCAGTCGTAGTGCTCTCCCAAGCACCAGATACAGATCTTGTGTGGATCCGTCGCTGACATCTGCCGCGAACAGGACGCACACGAATTTAAGCCCGCAGTCATCAGCACACTGTTCCAGACGCGAAAAGGCGTTGTGAAGGCCTGAAAACAAAACAGTCATGAGGAACCGCTTCTCCCGGGTCCGTATTGGGACGCGGAAAAGAAGAAAACTGGTGTCTGCTTGCCGGGGGAGACGGACTTATATGGCTCCATTGATGTCACTTCCATGGACGACGTCATGACGGAGCAGGACAATGCCGGCGCACAGAGATACTGCTGGGGAAAAAGTTTTCCGGATCCAGTCTGATGCCGGAGGATATTCTAAGTTAAGGAATCTGTGGCTAGATGTCTATCAGATCCTTCTCCTAGCGCTTCGTATCTGCCTACCTGTTAGTATTGGAGACAATATTGGAACTGAAAGGTTGTGACCGGTAGGGTAATGTAACCATGGATTATCTAGTCTGTGGATGGTGTCTCAGCCACGGTAAAAGGTAATTGGTCTAATTTTTCAATGTGCAACATGGTATATTACGCATCTTTACATGCCATTACTATCTGCCTTTCCGTTAGATCAAAAGCAGAAAACAGACTTGTACTATTGATGTGACGGCAAGTAGCCAGAACGTAGTGTTTGCAACGTCCAGCTCAGTATTACAATGGACCGTAATTGTGACTGTCCATGCTGTAAAATTGACATGTCTTGCTGTATAACGTCAATTGCAGAAGACACTATGTTGCCCAGTGAATAAATTATGGATGATAATGTGGACATACCGTTGTCAACCACTGCCCAAGCCTTTTCAAAATTAACCCTGCTTTTGACGTGGGTTCTGGGGACCTAATAGAAACTCCCTGAGATCATCCATGTCATCAGAAAGAAGGGACAAGTGTTGCTTCACTTGGGAAAGTGTTGAGGTTTTTAGCCAATGAAGGCTCAACTTTCCAACACTATATGGTGTCACCACCCCAGAATGTTATGATTGTAGGTGTCGTCGATCAGGACTGTGGGCATGATTGACTAGGTATATCTGGATGGACCACCTCAGGCATCATGGGAGCCAGAGTGGTGCACAGCTTCACTTGCACTTCAAAGGACTGTGCCCTGCTCTCACACAGAGAACTTCACACTAGCCTATTGTGCCTGCAGATACACTGGGAGCAGGGCAAGAAGGCAGGAAATTCCAGACACTTCTGTGAGGAAAAGCTTCTGGAACTTTTTCCCACTTCAAGAATGCACCAAGTATAAAAACAGAAGCCTCAATCCCACTCACGTTTACTTTCTGGACCTGCAGAAGTCCTATGAGGACTGCCTGCTGCTATGTACTTTATATGGACTTCTCTGGTGCCTGCTCAGAGCCCCCAGAAGTCTGTTTTTTTGCTTGAGCCCTGCCCTCTACTTGAACCCAGGATTTCCAGAGTGACTGTAGTGACTAGTTAGCTGGTCTCCTGATCAGATCCTCATTAGCCAACTGGGGTTTCATAATACAGTATATTTCACTTGAT
Source organism: Triturus cristatus (assembly GCF_964204655.1). Classification (NCBI taxonomy): domain Eukaryota; kingdom Metazoa; phylum Chordata; class Amphibia; order Caudata; family Salamandridae; genus Triturus; species Triturus cristatus. The sequence continues at coordinate 889,958,889 of NC_140594.1, forward strand.
TAGTTTAACTTGCATTTATTTTTCATTTGAGGTATGTGCATGTTTTTATATGCAGTAATCAGGTGGAAAACAAAATAATAAAATGCCGAATTTGTCCTTTTTTTTAGCCATGTTTTTGACCGAGACTTCAAACTCACTGAATCTGCCCCATGCCACTCAGTAGTACCGTCCTCACACTGTACAAATGTCTTTACCATGACGGATTAGTCACCTGCCTACCATCAGATAATGCTCGAAGAAGCAGCCGTGTTTCAGTGAGAAATCAAAAATGTACTGGCTGGCATTCAAAATGTTCGTGCAGGATTACAGTTTAGTTCAAAGTGATAGTATGGAAGGATGTAATACTGGATGCACCAAAGTCCTGAGAAGACTGGATGAGTGTTGCCGAACTGTATAGTCAGTCAAATGTCAGGGAAAGCTCACTTGAATATTTAGTCCACACCAAGAGTGAACTTGGTAAAGCAAGTATCAAAAGTGCCTTAAACTAAAGAGGAGGCACCATTATTATTTTTTACCTTGCAGAGTCCTGCTCCAGTTCGGTCTGGGATATTTCAAGTATTGTTAGTTCTCTACAAGGTCTGATAAAGAAAGGTGTTTGGTTTGAGCGGACTGAGGCATTTAAGGAAGCCTTTAATGCTATTAAGAATGAGATTCCAATGCCACAACTTTGAGTACGTTTGATGTGACAAAGATGGGTCAAATGACTAATGCAGACCTGACAGGGTCAGGACTAATTTATTGTAGAACGGACAAGAAAGATGAAATAGTTATTGTACTTGACTGTGAAGACCTAAGGCAAACTATTTAGTAAGAGAGTGGCAATTTCACACAGATGGTGTCTCAGCTTTTTTATTGGGTTTACCTTTTGTGGTAAAGTTAAACCACTAACCACCACTACATGGAGTTTTCTGTTCAGAACAGGCTACACATGGGATTTCTAGGATGACCAAGGGGTTTTCAGAATAGGAGGTGGATTTTGTAGAGATGCAGGACAGGGTGGCAGGCTATTTGTTGAGGTTGCTCTTAGGGTCTGAAAAGGTTAGGGGTTAGATTAGGAGTAGGGGAGAAGTGTGTGAGAAACAGCCATATCTGACAGACAGTGCCAAAAGGCACTGTTAGAAGGAGAAGAGTTGGGTCATATAATGTTGGCCTGCCAGAAAAATGTTAGGAAACTGAGAGGCAACATTTTGGAGTTTGAGAAAAAACTGAATGTGAGTGGGTGTTAGCGTTTGAGGCTTGAGGGAATAATTCCATGAGCTTCACTGAGAGAAAAGTTCTAGGAGGATTATGTCTAAAGCAAAGGTCAAGTGGAGTTTGTGAAGGAATGCAGCCAGTGGGTGCTTCTGCTACCAAATCCAAGATATCATATTAAGTGCCTTTGTTGCCGTTTGAGGTGTCAGTGATTCCTGGAGGTAAACTGGGAACTGATAACCCAGTGTCCATGTTGTTACCAGCTAGTGGATTACTACTCCAAGTGGGTGCGACGAAAAATGTTCAGACTGTCACCACAGCAGCAGCCAATTACTTGCTGAAGGAGGATTTTTGAGGAATGGCATTTAACAGGTATTATTTCTCATAATGGATTACAATTTATTTTTGAAAATACATATGAACTTTTCAAAGAGTATGGCAGTGGAACACTTTAGAAGAGCAATGTATTTTCCCCAGGCCAATGAATTTGTAGGCAGAGTGCACCAAATTATCAGGGAAGTCTGTCAACAAGAAATGCTCTGGGCTCATCAGACTGCTATGAATGCTGTTACAGACAAATCACTTTTTTTTTTTAAAATAACTTTATTTATTGGTTTCAGGCAGGTAGAATGACAGTTAAACAGACCCAGCACTGCCCTTTCTTAGCCCAACAAACCCCATTACGTAGTTGAGGCAGCATATCCCAGGCTTGCAGAGCCGAAGGTAGCGATTGACAGTATACTTTAACAAGCAGTACCTAGATCCGCTCCCCGTCCGAACCCACCCGCCATTTCCCCCTCCCTCCCTCCCTATCCCAACTCTCCCCACTCCCCCCCTCCCCCGCCACCGGGTACCAGTGTGCAGCTGCGCTGTGTGAGCATGAAGGTGAAGCAGCCCCTAATCTGTATCCTTAGACGGTGGGGCGTCAGTAAGTCTGAGCAGGCGGAGGTATCTGGGACATGTAACTTCGTTAAATTCATGCGCCAGCAGCGCCAGGATGGGGCGCCAGATAGTACGGAAGAAATCTGAAGAATGAGTCAGGGTTGCGTGTATGCGTTCCATCCCAATAATGTACGACAGTTTGTTTAGCCACCCAGTGTGGGACGGGCGAGTTTGCGTACCCCATAGCGCTAATATGTGGTGTACTGCTGCGCCCAGTGCTAACCCCATTTGTTTCCCCCGGATGGATTTCAATGGAAAAGTGATGGCATTAGGCAACCCTAAAAGAGTGTAGGCTGGGAAGTGGGGTATTTCAGTTTCAAAGTAAGTGTCGATATCATTAAGGACTGCTGTCCAGTACCCCGTCACCTCTCTACAGTCCCAGAGGATGTGCGTCAATGTTCCCTCCTCATCACAACCCCTTCAACAGGTGGGGCTGCGGTCTGGGTTAATTTTATTAAGTCGGGCCGGGGTCAGGTACCAGTAAAGGGCAACTTTAACCGCTGCTTCTCTACTCGCTGTGTTCCTGGTGGTGTGATTAGCTCTATAGTAGATCTGTTGCCATTCCTTCAGTGAAAGACTCCTGCCTAACTCTGTCTCCCATCGTCGCTGCCCAGCAGAGCGCTCCAGGGGGGCCGGGGGACGTAACAGAAGATAAAGTTCAGAAATCAAGTGGCGGTCAGAGTGCTTCGATAAAAGCCATTTCTCATAGGTCGTAAGGTGTCTGCTAACCAGGGGTAGCGTGTTGGGGTGCATTAACCAGTGGCGGAGTTGGAAATATTGGAACCGTTTGGGGTTTTTAATGCCATGCCAGTTAGTCAGCTCGGCATAAGGGAGGAACCCGTCAATATCAAAGAGGTATCCAGCAGACTTACAGGCCGAGGCCCGCCATTCTGGGAACGCCCGCGCATCGAGTCCTGGAGGGAAGTCTGGGTTGTCGAATAAGGGCGTAAGTGGCGATGGGAAGGTGGTGAGATGTTGCTGGGTCGCCACCGCGTCCCAAACCCGTACTACCGAGTGAGTGATAGGAGATCTGTTAAGATACTTTGGTCTATCCGAAGGCATCAGGAATGGTACCTTCCACAAGGAAAGACCTGCCATCGCTCTATCTTGGAATAGCCATCTTTTCTCTGATTCAGGCCTACTCCATTCTACGAGATAGCGGAGTTGCGCAGCTCTGTAGTAGGTCAATAGGTGGGGAATCCCCAGCCCCCCTTCATCCGGGGATCGGTAGGCAATCTCTCTACGGACTCTCTGGCGTTTCCCTGCCCAGATAAAATGGTGTAACTCACGTTCCAGTGAGTGAATGTAACGCATGGGAGGCCCTACCGGGATAGTCTGAAAAATGTATAATATTTTAGGCAAAATGGACATTTTAACTGCAGCCATGTGGCCCAACATCGACAGAGGATGAGACGGCCATTTGCGAAGATCTCGAGTGATTTGGGAATGGAGGTTGGAATAATTTCGAGCTATTGTCTGGTCTGTGGACGGAGTCAGAATTATCCCCAGGTATGGGATTTCAGATTGTGGTCGCACTTTCCCGAGTTCTGGAAAGGTGCTCTCAGAAGCATTCTCGTTAAGACCCAGCGGCAGCAACATTGATTTCCCCACATTAACTTTAAACACCTTGCCAAAAATCAGTCAGCTCCTGTAAAAACGCTGGGACAGAGCGGCTGGGGGTATCGAGTCGCCAAAATATCATCGGCATATAAACTAACAATGTGACGTTCCCCCCCAAAGGGAATACCCGAGATGTTGGGGTTGTCCCTAATCCGCTGCGCTAGGGGTTCGATATATAGCGCAAAGAGCAGAGGTGAAAGAGGACACCCCTGTCTTGTGCCCCGCCTGATGTCGAACGGCCGTGAACTAATCCCATTAACCCGGATTGTCGCCATGGGTCGATCATAGCTGCTCGCAACCCAGGCCCCAAAACGATTCCCTATGCCGAAGTGCCTTAGCGTCTGATCCAAAAAAAAACAGTCCACCCTGTCAAACGCTTTCTCAGCGTCGACTGAAAGTAAGAGCGTCCAACCCCATATAATGGGCTTTGTCGATTAAGTGCATCAACCGCTTGGTGTTATCACTACTTTGCCTATTGGGTATAAAACCCAATTAGTCGGGTTCAATAATGCATGGCAATCGGGGACCCAATCTAGCAGCCAAGACACCCGTAAACAACTTTAGGTCCAGGTTAAGTAAGGAGATGGAACGGTATGCCACGCACTGAGTGGGGTCCTTCCCGTGCTTGGGAATAACCACGATATCAGCTTCCAGCATATCCATCGGGATAGAACCCGGTCCCTCGAAGGAGCTGAACAGGCGAGTTAAAATCGGAGCTAGGGGCTGGCAGAAGGCTTTGCAAAAACCCACGAGAACCTGTCCGGCCCCGGGGATTTCATGGGTTTGAGGCGAGAGATCGCGCCAATTACTTCCTCAGCCCTGATTGGCGCATCTAACGCTGTAGCGCCAGACGGATTTAAAGCTGTTACTGCTGCCTGGTTGAGATATGCTTCCCCCGAGCCGTCGACCATAGGGTCCCTACTATACAGAGTGGCGTAAAATGCACGGAGAGTATCCGCGATCTGTTCATCGCTTTCAACCCGCTCCCCGGACGAAGTGTAAAGGGCCGCAATTTTAGACCGTTGAGCCCTAGCTCGGAGTTTGCTCGCAAGAAGCTTCCCCGTCTTGTCCCCCCGACCTAGTAGGAATGTTTGAGTCGTAAGGCGGCATATGCCGCCCTATCAAGATCCAGGCTAGCTAGTTGGGCCCGAGCCGCTTTCAGCTGCTGCCACATTCGCGGGGCCCCCGTACGACAGTGTACCCTCTCGAGTTCCGCCACTTTGGCCGCTAACTCTGCCCGTTTCTCTTTGCGAGCCTTGTTATCAGACGCGGAAATGGCAATTAGTTCCCCTCTTACCACTGCTTTAAGGGCTCCCCATAGTGCAGTCAAGGATACGGCAGGGGAGTCGTTGAGCGTCAGGTAGTCCGTGATACATTTATGCACCTGCTTGGAGACATCAGGGCGTTGTAGAAGGGATTCCCGGAGATGCCATCGTCCCTTTGGTCGGTGTAAGGGGCAGAGGTCGAGCGAGACAGTCACCGCATCGTGATCGGACAGGACCACCGGGACAATCTCAACAGTCCTGACCAGAGCGTTAAGGTCGGGCGTCCCTAGAAAGTGATCCAGTCGAGCATACGTTTGATGCGCATGAGAATAAAATGAATAGTGTGTACTGTAAGGGTGAGCCGCTCGCCAAAGATCTATCAGCCCCCTACTCTGTAGCCAATCCCTCCCTGCACTCGAGAGCGCCCCTGCCCCCCCGTGCCGCTGACCAGATCTATCTCTATTAGGGTCCATGACCAAGTTGAGGTTGACGCCAATTAAAATTTGCCGATCATGATGGCGAAGTATTTCGGACATGGCATCTATGAGGAAGGGCTCTTGCCCATAATTGGGAGCGTAGAGGGAGCCCACTATAACAGGGGTACCGCCCACCCAGACCCTGTATGCTAGTAGCCTTCCTTTTATCTCTGCTATTTTGTCGCCAATGCCGCCTTGAAAGTGTCACGTTACTAATATAGCTACCCCCCCTTTCTTATCTGGCATAGAAGAATAGAATTGGTGAGGAAACGCTCGAGATCTCATCCTATGCCAGTCTTTGGGTAGGAGATGCGTTTCCTGCAACAGGCAAATCGAGGCCCCAGAATTCTCCAAGTAACTCAGAATCGCCCGCCTCTTGATGGGGTTATTCAACCCCTTCACAGTGAGAGTGAGGACTTGGGTTGTCATGGGAGACATAGTAGGTCGTTGAGGGTGTGTGCGCTGAGCAACAACTGGTTGTGTGTAAAAAGCTGACTCAGCAACCTCGCCACAGTCAAGCTCACCGTCCTGAATACAACCTGCCCCCGTAAACTCCCTGTGGCCACACACCAGTACCCCCCCTCCCCAAACTCCGCAACTCCCACCCCCACCACCCCCGCCCCTCACCCAAATCACATTCCCAACAACCAACAGTGTTCAGTGTCCTCAGCCCTAGCTGCGGTCCAACGGAAGCAGAAAAGCAGGTTGAGCAGGATGTTCAGGCGACCTGGGCTCCCCGCCCACCACCCCCCCACCGGTAGCGAAAGTGTAGTGCAAAATATAGTCCCCATAGTGCAATTACGGTGAGTACGGTCTAGAAGTGTCTCTTGTTACTGCTGCGAGGGCCACGGCCCTTTCGGTGGTCATTGTGGCGCGGTCCGGTATCACTTGTGCCAGCGGCGAGCGTCGGCCTCCCACCCTCTGCCAGCCCTCCCTTGAAGATCGCTGCGAGGGCTTTGGAGAGGAGTCGGGACTACTCCAAGTAAGGCAGAGTAAGTCGGAGACCGCTCGGAAAGAGCAGAGTTGGCGCAGCCTGCCGTTCCACTTAAAGATTAAACGGAAGGGATGGCCCCACGAGTAGGACACGCCATTGGCCTTCAGGAAAGCAGTCGCGTCTCTGAAAGCCCTCCGCTTCTGAAGGGTGATGGAGGCCAGGTCCTGGTAAAGAGGGAAGACTTGCCCCTGATACATGAGTGGTTGCTTGAGGCGAACTTCCTTCAAAATACGCTCCTTCAGGGGGAAGTCCGGCAAGAAGGCCAAGATGTCTGGAGGGGGAGCCGGCGCCTTTCTTCCAAGGCCTACCCTGTGGGCGCGATCGATGCGGATGTCAAAGTCTTGGTCAACCCCCAGAATGTCCCAAAAGAGGCCCTGGAGATATTCAGTCATATTTGCCCCTTCTGCATGCAATGGGACCCCCCGCACGCGGATGTTGTTGCGTCAAGATCTATTTTTGAGGTCCTCTGCATGCGCCTGAAGATCGACCTGCTGATCCCTAAGCCGAAGGACCTCCTGTTGCAGCTGCTCCAGTTCTTCAGATTTAGAATGCTCATCACTCTCTATGGCGGCCACGCGCTCCCCCAACTTGTCCACATCTCTGCAGATTTCTCGCACCTCGCCCGCCACCTCTTGTTTAAGTGTTTGAAAGTCTGTGCGGAGGGTGTTAAAGAGTGACTCAAGGAATGCCCTGGTGATGGGCACCTCCCCATCCTCCTGTCGAGGGGGCTGTGTCGATGGAGACAGGGTAAGGCTTCTCCTATCTCCAGCTGCTGCCCCTTTTGTGAGCATGTCTTTTAAAGAGCGGTCTCTTTTTTTCCGCATGTTGGCCATGCTGGTGCCACTGGTGACTGGGCCGAGGTATTGCTTGATGGTCGTAGCCGTGAGCCCGCATGCAAGATCTGCCAGGACACCACCTACAGAGTCTCGGAAAGGTGAGGTGCCCAGATCCTCTTCCACCACAGGCCGCAGACAAGCCTCACAACAATGGTTCCTGGCAGCCTCAGGTGGGCCGAAGGGGGGAGGGCATGAGTTGGGCCCCAGCAAGGGTGAGAACGGAGGCTCAGACAAAGGGGGGGGGGGCACCCCTCAGCAAATGCTAGAGCATGCAGCACGACGAGGAGCCCCTATCCAGATTGCGTACAGTGCCAACGGGTCCGTGGCCAGGCTGAGGATTCTGCTGGAGGATCTCCCAGCTCGGGCGTCACCCTCAGGTACTCCAGTGACAGGGGAGCAGACCCAGATCCCAAGGACTGCGAGTGATGCCAAACTTCAGAGCCCCAGTCCCGGAGAGTAGCCCCAGAGGCCTTGATTGCAGTTACGGGGGAGCAAGCACAAAGAGTCTGTCAGGGTTGAAGGCCCCTGGCCAAGGTCCCACTCAGGCCGAGACCAGATAACTGTGGCTCAGGGCGCGAAAAAAACGGAGGCAAGCAGGGCAGCGGGCGTAACACACTGGCAGGGTTGATGTGCCTTGCGATGGCCTTACAGGGACCCTCCCCAGCAGGTATCCAGAGCAGTATCGGGCAGATCGCACCCTAGATATGTCCACCGCCTCAATGCAGAAGTCACCCACCGGTTGCCGTGTAGTTGAGATGGGGGCCGCCGGTGAATCTGAAACTCCGGGCCGCTTCACAAGATCAGGGAAGGACCACAGCACTCCAGAGCTGCAAGGCACTGAATACGTGGGTCGGTCACGCACTGCTGGACTGCCACAATCAGAGGCGAATAGGACGGGGCCCCTCCACACGCCCCTATCACTCACCAAGGTTGGCAATGAAGAGCATGGGCCACTCCAGTCCCAACTCGGCCCAAGGCAGCACCGCTGCGAAGTCAGCCCACACTGTCGCTCCCTTCGATCGCCTGGTCCGTCTTTCACAGGCTCCGGGGCCGATGGGCACTCAAAGAGTCTCAATCCCGCGCCGCTAGGCCCGGGAGCCGTGGCCCACGTCGTCTCGCCGCCGGGCGATCTCACCTCCCACGAGGAGCAGGTCCGGGCACAGGTCCGCGCACCCCCTCTCAGCGCCGGGGCCTGTCTTTTGATGCGTGCTGTCTGGACCCCCAGCCCTTACTTCTTCAGTGTCAGGCCGATGGGCGATCGGGGGAGCACGCACCTACGCGGCTAGGCCCCAAAGCCGCGGCCTCAGCTTTCGCGCCGCCGGGTCCACTGCACAGATAACCGGTCACGGGGCGGATCGCACGCCCGCGCCCACCCCTACGGCGTCGGAGCTGCTCACCAACCGCACCGCGCCGCGTGCACTGCCACTTCAGAGCTGGATCACGGGCAGGTACCGGGCCAGAGACGACGGCCGCCGCAGGCCCCCGCCGGCCCCGACAGCTACCACTTGGGCGCCTTTTCGCTGTAGGAGCGCCAGATCAACCACCAGGGCAGTGTGAGGGATACAGCCACTCGGATGGCTCAGCAGACCCTCCGTCCTAGAACCGCTTCACCGCAGCTCGGCAGACTGCTTCTAAATGTAGAAGTTGGGGGACTACCTGCGCCAGGGAACCGGGGAAGAAGGGCCGCGGTGGGGAGCCTCAGTAGATCGTGTCTGATCAGGTCGCCATCTTTGCCACGCCCCCGACAAATCAATTTTTGAGTGTGTTAGACTTGGCCTATGTTGGTGTGGTCTCCCCTAAACTTTTTGTCTACCCACCTTATGATTTGGCCCTGTTTTGTTGGCTTAGGACGGTGCTCATCATTGACCTACTGTAGAGCAGTGTATAAATGATGGGCTGGTTCGAGTTAGCTGCAAATCCCTTGTCATGAGATAAGACCTATGCCAGGGGTATGTATCCACATGCTCTGGAGTGCAAGCGAGCACAGGTCCCTCGGACTCTACAAGCTTCCCCCTCACTCCACAAACACCTCACGTCCCACCTCAGCACCTCAGATGGCTGCAGGTCCTTGCGCATACACACCTCTTGCACAGCGAGATGATGATGTAGGTCATGACGGTTCTTGTCCCAACCACAATCCCTTCCACCTGTCTCCGCCACACCCATGGGGGTCCTTCTGATCTTGTGGGGACAGTGAGATCCTTTGTATCCCTGGAATCTCATGGCAGGAGGCCAGCTCACCGACCCTTGGAAAATACTTTGAGACCCAGGCCACAACAGTTGGCACTAGCGGCAGGCCAACAACGTCTGGGCAAAATCCACCAAGTGATAGTCCCCTTCCTTGAGCACGACAAGTTCCAATCCATCACAAATTTGTGGATAGTCCAGTTGCAGTCCCTTCTGCCCGATGATTCCTCATGTAAGTGTCCCAGTATCAAACCTGCTTAGTACGGATCCAAATCTAAAAGTGTCTCTACTTTCGGAGGCTGAAGCCCGAGTAGTTATACCCACAATGGCCTTTGAAGCAATGATCAGTTCAAAAGGCCACCTCTGAAATGCACAGGCCCTCTCTAAATGTTGTCCTCTCTGCCATCCCACCCCAGGAGGTTTGATCACAGTCTTTAGTGGGGCCCAGACCCTGCCCCTTTGAATGCAGGTTCCAGTTCCACCCCCATATAACCATCCCAGAGAGTCCCCTGAGAGTCAGAGGTCCGCAGTTTCCCATGAACCCCTGGTGTAGGGCCCTCTATCAGGAATTCACAGATGTGGCAGTCCCCCTAGCACCCAGTTGTGAATTGGAGATGGGCCGCCAGGCACACAGAGCCACACACATCGAAATGCCCACTTTCCCAGAGTGAGTGACATTTCCATCACCGTAATGTCGAACCCACTCATACTACTGGAGAGAATTAACCATTACTAACTCATCGATACCAAACACTATACCGTTACTATTCTGCCCATAGGAAATAATGCTCGACAGCCTTTCCCTACATCCCCTTATGCTAATCCAATGCCTGTAGCAGGCCCTGCCATACCGAACACACCACCCGGTGACATTCGCAACTCTTGCATGTATCACACTCACCAAACCCAAACACTGATTTAGCAAGAGACATGCAGATCCTTGGCACTTAGCTTTTAAATGACAAGCCAAATAACAAAAATCTGTGCACACAGTCCTCACCGGGGCAAACCTGTGGCACAATCGATGAGCTACCTCCGTGGATGGCACAACCAATCTGGCAGGCTCACAGAGGCGCATTCAGGAGTGTTGGGGGAACCTGAGCCAGGAGCTGAGACTGCCTTCGGCCTCCAGATCAGGAGGATGACAGTGCCTGAAATTGTGACCTCTGTCTCAGGTCATTGGCGCCCTCTCCTGGACCCATGCCACAGAGTGCTTTGTTTTGGAAAACAGAGATGAGACTCAATGGGTTTTGTGTGCCTTGTGGGCATTTGCAGCTGACTGTCAGGGGTCTACGACAGGTCCCAGCTTCGCTTGAGGGGAAAACATTTCTCCAGATGTGGAAGTGCACCAGCTTCCTGGGTCATAACCTTTTGTCTACGAGAGTGGGGGGAAATTTTGATCCCACACTCGTGCAGGTGCTGTCGGGTCTAATCCAAAAGGACAAAACTAATTAACTGTTTCTTTCTGTGTTTAGGTAGTTTTGTCGTGCCAGCTGGAGCAACATGTATCGTTGGCTGGTGGATTTGAGAGACTGAATGGCTGGGGCACAAGGCGTAGACAGAGACTTGTGACTGTTCGACCTTTCTGCAATTGGGAAGTCTGACAACTGCATGCAACTGTAAGTGTCTATCCACTGTGTGTTTTGATTTTAATTTCAATAGAGAGGTTTGACAATTTCGTATAACTGTGGATTGTATATACAATGTGTATCTCATTTTGATCTCTGTGCCTGTGTGTAATATAAAGACAAGTGTTATTTTACACACACGGTGTGGTGTCTCTTTGTGTCAAACACAGTAAGTTGCGAGGGGGGGGGGTGTTGTGCCAATACTTTACACTCGAGCCCTGAGGATAAGCCGGACTACTCTGTGCCAAGTTACCAGAGGGTGAGCACAGGTTATCAGACAAGTGTATTGTATTCATCCTAATTGGAACAGTGGATTCTGACTGGCTTTTATGAGTCTCAGCCAGCCCGAAACTGCGGGGTCTAACAGAGTGTTTGAGAGTAAAGGTGCCAGGCTCAAACTTTTCTCCGCTATGGTTTAAAAGTCGAGGTGAGTGAGGCACTAAATTAGGTCAAGAGTCTAGTGAGTAGATTCGGAAGTAATAGGAAAAATGTAAAACAAGGTGCAATAAGAAGTGTGTATGGAAAAAATGAATAATGTGGAAATTCGTGTGAATGCTGAAACATAGGTGAGGTAGAAAAGTACAATTGCTGATACTGTGTCCAAGGAAGACGATGGAAGTGAAAATGAGTGTGGTGGTATTAAACAAAATCTGTTCCTTCTAAAACACTTACAAACCCCTCAACCTGGGCCTTCAAGACTTAAGTCAAAATTATATTATTTAAACAGATTCCTTCCATAAGATTTCCATTTCAGGTTCAAGCCTGGTTGTTTGGACACCAGAAATTCAAGGAGGGTGAGCTAGATTAAACCCTATTGCTATATACACACTACTCTAGCAACACGAGTTGTCTCCTTACCCTGGGTGGTATGTGACAGTGTATAGTTATATACTTCCTATGATTATAGCTTACGAGTTGTTATGTGTTGTAACAGAATTTTTTTTTTCTTTACCGTGCTCTGATACTCCTGGGTCTTGTTCGCGCTTTAGTACACTCTCTAAATGTGGAATTTGAAGAATGTCATGTATATTTTAAGCCTCAAACTTAACTGGTGATATTGAGCTTGGTGAGAAAAGTGAGGGCCACAGGCGTGTAAACGTGAGAGTTGAATGAGGAAAGATAATAGAAAAGTTCTTAGTGAAAGACCGTGTGTTAAAGTGAAGCTCACTTCAGTATTAGGGACATGTTCTTCATTTATTATTTCTCATTCCTTCTGCTTTATATTTCGAAAAACTTCTAATTTCCATGTTTGTACATACATTCATTCTTATTATGTATTCTTTTTCTACAGAATGGTCTTGTGCTGGTAAAATAACAGGGTGTTATTCATGTAATGTGGGTGGGTTTCGTAGACATAGTTATACAACCATCCAAAACTTTTAGTTACATAGTCCTCAAATGAATAATATAAAGTAAGGAGACAGGGCCTTTTCAATATCTACAGCCAGACTCTTGAGTCCCCTTCCATTTTAAGTTCTTAGCCACTGACATTCACTTTTATGAAACAACTAAAAACCTGGTTCTTCACACAACGGTGTGGCTGAGGTTTTGTGTAATTATTATTTTTTTTTGCGCCAAGGAGCTTTGGCAGTAGCGTGTGCTACAAATAATAACGTTCTCACACATTAGTTTCACCCTAAGAAAGTCTTGTTTGGAAGGCCAAAGCATAAGCGAGATAACGACTGACACTTTGGAACACAAAGTAAAATGAATTGGGTAGCTCATCCTATATGACGCAGGGGTAGATGCACACTACGAGAGCTTTATTTTTCAACAACCAATGACCAAAACAAACTGCATTTAGCTGCTTTCTACCAAGTAACTATTACTATTGCTTATTGTCTCGGTCTCTGATAATTTAGAGGTTCTTCACTTTGTGGCTAAGAATGGGGCATGCAAATGAAAGGCATGTATGTACCTCAGTCTTCAAAACTAGGTTTCAGACTCACTGAAGCCTGGACCTCCAAGAGAATGACCCAAGCTTATTTGTGGATTACTCCCAGTTGCTCTTAATTAAGCTGCTGCAGAATTAGGGGAAGTGATTTGAACGAAGCAACACAGCATCGTGGGGCAAGCAAAATGAAAGAGAGCAACATGGAGTGAGAAAGCAAACACATGGGAGAGCAGTGTGGTGCAGGAGAGGGGGGGGGGGAAGCAAACAGACGACAGCATCATAGATCCAGGGGGAGGAGAAGCACACAAGGGATAACACATCATGTAAGGGCAGAGAAAGAGCAACACAAGAGTGTGGTGGATACAGAGGAGTTAACGAAGGAGACAGATGGAAAACACATTCATGGAGTGGCTAAACCAGGTGTCTCCAAACAGTCGATTGGCAGTGATGGAGCAAGATTTCACATCAAAAGAAACTTGCTCGTATGCAATCCTCGAATAACATGTATTACTGTAACCAACCTGTCAGTGAGTACTAAAATTGCACCACATTTTACATAATCGTATCTAGGGGAAGCTTTTCTATGTGCTATCTTAACAAATAACCTGAGTGTCCTAAAATGGGCGCTTAAACGCGGGAATTCTTTTGCGCATGCGTCTACTACATCTACGTAGTATGACGTTTTCTGTCGCTTGGGGGGGAATCTTTGCAGCTGCGCAGTAGCTTCTAAATGGCCGCTTTAAAATAACACACTAATGCACATGCCGAGCTGAAACTAACCTATGCACGTACTACTAAGCTATTAATGCGAAAGATTTAAGTAAATGGGGTTAGAGTAGAAGTAAGTGGTATACAGTGAATTCATTTAATTTTGTATTCAAACATATTTCTCTCTGACTTTATTAATAGTTCGCATTTGGGCCTTGGAGGGTGACCGATGCCCTCATCCTTTGCCGCAACCACGCATGCGTCTAACATCTCTGCTCTCAAGTCCATGAAGTCATGGGACGACTGCCAAACCCTAAGCCTAGCAAGGACATGGGAACTCAACTTTCTGAACCCTATGAGAGGAAATCAAAGAAACATTGTACCATAAATGTATCGATCATAATATGAAATACTTGTGGGACTAAAGCTTGTGGGTATTAAAATTAAGGGGCGGGAAGTTAAACAATAGACTAAAGAAAAGTATTGCACTTGGTATGGTGTGATGTCCTCATCCCACTGCTTGGCCCAATCAAATTGCGGGTGAACATAGAATTGAAACATTTGGGGGTGGATCATACACTTGAATTTGGTATAACAGAGGTAAGTTATAGTTAGTTAGACACACTTGCCACGCTTGTCACACTTGATGCTGAGATGCTGATGCTATGCTGCCCGATTTTGCTGCAAACTGATTGAAGAATCCAACACTAGGGAAGAATCGCGGAAGAAACCGAGGAGGCACACCTAGGAAGGGGTCCGGACGTGTCCAAGCCAGAGAGAGTAGCACCAGAGAGGGGTGTAACGCTGGCGTTGCACTAGAAGATGTCACCTTTCCTTGTCCCGAACCTGTCGTGAATCCTTGACTCTCTGATGTCGGGATACTCACACCATTCTAGGTAAATATATCTGTAGGGTAAATGCTTCATGCCTGCTCTCTATCCGTTCTCTCCTCAGGTGCTGTCATTGCAAGTAGTTATTAATGCACAACTGATCATAAGCTAATTGTATTATTTTTCCTGATGGAGATTTCTGGTATATTCATGTGTATTTTGATTGACTCACAAAATTATTAATTCAGATAAACTTTTAAAACTCCTTCTGAGTCTGTGGTTCTTTAAAATAAAAGTTAAATGCATTCTTGTCTTTCCTCCCTATTCTAATCTACTACTAGATCTTATCGACTGTACATTTACTTAGGAGACAGGAATGGTAAGAATACTGGTGTAAAAGGGTTTCCTAGAGTAAACTAAAATTGATGACCAGTGGACATTTGCCAGCTCATTGTGTGTATGAATGTATATGGGCCCAAAATGAGTGTTGTGTGTATGAATGTGTAGAGCTGGTAAACTCCGCTGCATCAATTTTACTTGGTAGCAGAGGCATGGTTACTATAGTTAGTTAGGTGAGGAGTGTAATTGAAATTGTGAATTATTGATTTATGTTTTAACCAAAACCCGTTATGTGCTGTTTTATGTTGTCTGGAAATTCCCGGGAATATTGAATAGCGGGTGGCAAATGGAAGCCACACTGCAGTGAGGTTATTGGTCTGGATTGGTTGTGTGCAGATTTAGATTCCGTATATAGGTTTCCCGATTTATGCCCTTATATAGGTACAATTCACATTGCCCTTATTTGGACATAGAAATCCGGCCCTTATTTAGACATTGTCCATACAAACCAAATACAGACATGGCCACCTACATCCGTCCATCCACGTCACAACGAATTCTTGGAAAACCAGACCCTTAAGCCTTTAGGAATTTCCCTCAGCTTGAATATTGATTTCTCCAAGAACTCATTAAGTATGCATGAACATCCATTCCTTAGGGGTTCATTCATGACGTTCCTCTGCCCGACTTTTACGTCAATACTGGCATTCCTAGACAACCTTCAAGGTATAAATATACCAGCACTTGCCCTGGCAAATTGCGTTTCTCGGAGGATTCGATCCAACCCAGACTACGTGGTTCGCCACGGCAAGTTCAGAAGGAGATAAGAGTTCCAGCCTGATGCACTGACCTGACGCTGCCATCCTCCTCGCAGAGAATCCAGCTCCAGTGCTCTTGGACTTCCCTTGCGGGGGGTTAGACTTTCGAGTCCAGAAAAGAGATTACAACCTCTCTCATTCTAAGGTATGGAGCTGACTAGAACTTAGAGAAACCTTTGGCAACTCTTGGCTAAACTAAAATATAGCTAGCTATACTTTAGAAATGGCACCTACTTCAAACCTCGTACTGCACTTAGGTTAGGTACACTGGGGTAGAACAATTTAGAAGCATCAGATGAGTATGACATTTTAGCTTATGTTATTTATGTATGTATTTTGATTAATATATGTCAGCTATAAACCATGCTCTAGCAGTATTATTGTATCTTACTGCTAACCTCGTACATATTGTACTTCGCAGTCTGTCTTACGATTGTAGCAATTCATATCTCTTGCATGAGAAATAAGACTGTTCAATAAACCCTTTTATTGAAACGCCCGTCTCTCTATCTCTGTGCGACCCTGTAGAAACGATGCATGCACGATTGACTGAGTGAAACTGTTATCTATTGTTTCCACGATTCTGAGACTGTTCCGATTCTAAAAGGAAACAAAGTTGTCATGTTATGCGGTTGTCAGAGACTAATCCCTTCTTGTATATTCGAGAAGTTTCTAGTGACCTCTTAGTTAGCTGGCACACACAAGTAATTAAGTTTAATATACTCGATAGAGACATACTGACCTTAGTCCTATGTCAAATCTATAGTGTATGTTATTCCAATGCGCAGAGCCTATCAGGGATATAGGAAGTACACTACAGATCGTGAAAGTGCTGAAAGTTACGCAGGACTAGAAGCACTAAGTTATAGAAAATTTCTTGCGTTAGTGAGAATAATTGGTAGCGAGGAGTCCGCTGGTGAAATTTTGGTATTATATCACCTAGAAAGGGTAATACTGAAGGAGTAGCAGGTTCTCTGATGCTTGTGTGAAGGGTAAGCGGAAAGGTTTTACTCGTAGTGTGTGAAGAGTAAGCGGAAGGGTTTTACTCGCAGTTAAAGAAATCTTACAATTCTTTGAATTAGTGGGTCAGACACAATAGCGAATGTTTATACGTTGTTAATTAATGAAATTTGTGTGAAGAATTTGTGAAAAATGACTTGTCGCATTACCTTGTGAAAGGACGTCACAGAGAGCCACGCTGGGATTGGTTGAAACAGCGGGCGTGTAAATGATGCAAATTTTGTAAAGGAGGGGTCAGTAGTAAGGAGCGATACTGACATCACAGAAAAGCCACGCAACCATTGGCTGAGCGAGCAAGCAGAGAAAATGTTGATTGGTCCACAGACTAGAAGACGCGTTGGTATTGGAGAATTATTAGAATTAAAGCAAGTGTTTGATTGGTCATCAAAATAGAGATCCCGAGAATAATAAGAGATAGTGGAGTTTGCATGTACGATCCAACCTTAACAGGGACTCGACCAGATGGAAGATTTGTAACGTTCGCTTATGAGCAGTACCTTAGTAAGCATAAGCACATAATGTACGGAGAAAAAAGAAAAATAACATTTATACAAAAAGTTAAGAATTATTTCAAAAAGGACAAACCCATTAAGAGTAGAGAGGATATTCTCATTCCTCCTCCAAATATGCCTGCATCATACATCAGTCAGTCAGTCAGTCAAGTACTTTTATTCGATTAATAAAAATCAAAAAAAGACATTACAAACAGATAATCACATAAAATACAGGGCAAAAAGTTCATCAGTTACAATAAGAATGACATTGTCAAGATTAAAAAGGATTGAAGTGAACATATTTCATAAGTTCAATTCAAAGTTAAAAGAGAAATAAATAAAATACAATAATGTAAATTCACTAAAAAATCTAACAGGAATTGAAACTCCATAAATAGAAACCACTAACCCTTCATACCAAATCTATCATATTGGGTCTTGGCCGTGCACTGACACGCTTCTTGTTTATGCGGACAGCCGCAACTAAAAAACTTGCTACATAAAAAGCAATATTGATGCTAGGTAAAAGTTGCAGGAACAAGAGAGCTGGCCGTACTTGTAAAAAACCAGCCCCTTTAAGAACAGGTAACCGGTATTTTTCCCTAATCTGTACATAGTGCTCGCAGAACATAATAAAATGTAATGTGTCCTGAGTAGAGAAATTATCACAATCACATGGGGTTGCATTTTCAGGGGTAGCCCATGTGGGATAAAAACCAAGCACAAAATGTGTCAAATTTAAGCGAAATTTGATTAGGAGAGACCTGTGAAATGGACTGGTTACAAAGGTCAGGTAGGGTTCAAGGCCAGGAACAGTTATAAGCGCATAGTTCTTTCTAACTAATGGCTTTTTTAGTTCCAGGTCCTCCCTCTCAGCCAGTAAGTCGAATAACAAGAGCGGTCTTAATCCCCATAACATCCTTCTTGTTAATACAATCAGGGGAATTAAATAACTCTGGTCTGCCCGCTATTGCCAGCATCTTTTTAACATATGCCAGCCAGGGGATTCTATGGGCTCTGTCCAAGGCAAGACAATCCTTAAGAATCAAGTGGGTTAAAGAAATTTCCTGGTTAAGCCAGGTTTTTAACCAACAAATGACGGGTGCCACTTTAATTAGGTCTGCAACATACCCCACACCCAACTCTGAATGTATTGTAAAAGTGGGTGTGGACTGAAGGACGGACAGCAAAGTTCTTAAAAGCATGTTCTCCACCCTCTGAATAATATCGGTGTTAGTGTAGCCCCAAATGGCAGAACCATAGGCGGCTATGGCCAAAGATTTGGCTTTATAAACTTTCAAAATAGCCTCCAAGGGGCGAGCTCCCAACCGTTTGGCAAATCCAAGTATTGCTGCGGCCGATCTTGCCACAGAATTGCCTTTTTGTTTATGTTGCGGACCCCATGTTTTTACCTCATGACCAAGGCAATAAAATGATTTGGATTTCCTTTTCCTACTGGCCTGACCGGTGATCATGACCTGAGACTTTTGGATGTTAATTTTAAGATCTAGGGATGTCATGAAATCACCAAAGGAGGCCAGTAATCTGTCAAGGGCCACACCTGAACGTGCCAAGAGCACGGCGTCATCCGCGTATAGGAGAACTGGGATCTTAGTTTCTCCTGCACGCGGAACGTCCGCCAATGAATTGGCCAAAGCAGGGTCCAAAGCATTTATATACAGTGTAAAAAGGAGGGGTGCCAATATGCACCCCTGCCTAACGCCCCTCTCTGACCTAAAACAGCTGGTACACCTTCCTCCTTGGGTAACCCTCACCGATGCTAATAAGCCGTGATGAAGGTCCGCCAAGAAGCCAACCAAAGGGGGATCAACTCCCATGTCCAATAGGATTGTCCACAGCTTTGACCTGTTAACCAGGTCAAAAGCTGAGGAGAGGTCCATAAAGGCCATATACAAGGACCCCTCCTTTGCAATGGTATATTTACAAATAAGTAAATGAAGGTTTAAACATTGATCCAGCGTGCTCCTGATAGCCCTGAAACCATATTGAGCATTTGATAGTATGCTACTGCCCTCAAGCCATGTGGTCAACCTACCCAAGATGACTCTGCCTAAGATTTTAACAGCAGAGTCAATTAAGGAAATAGGCCTATAACAGGCCGGATCACCCCTCTGACCTTTTTTAAAAATTGGGATAATGATAGACTTAGCCCAGGAGTCAGGGATATTCATGTCTCTGGCGGCATTGAAAACATTTGTTAGTATTTTGGCCCAGAATTTAGGGGCAGACTTATATAGGTCTGCAGGGACACCATCTGGTCCCGGAGCCTTATTTTTGGATGTCTCATGAATGGCTTTTTCCACATCCTCCTCCCTAAAGACCGAAACCAAACCAACCTGTTTAAGAGGTGAAGACCCTTCTGGATGCCCAGGTGAATAAGAGCTATAAATCTTTTCGAAATGAGCTAACCACTGCTCGTCAGGAATACTACATTCCATAACCTGGATCTCACTACCGGAAAAATATGGATGATTAATCACTCCCCAGAATTTTGAACTGTCCCGGAGGGTTTCCTTTGACTGTAAGTTATTCCAAGCATCTTCCTTAATCTCATTTTTACGAGCTGTGATAACCTGTTTATATTGTTTCCTCAAGGATGCAATCAATGGTCTGTTTCTCGGTGTTTCCTTTAATGCCCTTAAGAGAGCAGAGTGAGCCTTAGTACAATTAGTGTCAAACCATTTTTTGCCTATTTGACCCCCTGAATTAGTTTTTACCAAAAGGGCTTTATCTACTTGTAGGCAAATAGTATTAAAGGCCTCAACTATCCTTGAGTTGGCATTAGCGTGGTCTAAACAAATGCCCACCTCCGGTTCAACCTTGGACAAAACCTCTTGTAGGAAAGTGATCGGAGTCACTTTAGCCCATTTCAGTCTCCTACCCTAGTCTTTTAAGACAAGGTCTATGGTTCCTGAAATTCTTATATCTTTAAAAGCCAGTGACCCTCCCGGAACAGCCTCAACTATCACGGGGTTATGGTCGCTAAATACAGAGTCTTCTACCCTGTAATTTAAAACCAAAGACGAAATCGAAGTCGAAACAAATATGTAATCGATGATTGATCCTGAATCTATACCTTTAAATGTAAAGGACCTCTGCCCTTTCGTGCAGCAACCGGATTCAAAGAGGTTTGAGGAAGCCAAAAGGCTCTCCAAAACCTCACCTTGTTTAGTGTGTTCAAAGTGTGTGGGAGATGAATAGGGAAATCCCTCTTCATCATCCACAATGCAACCCAGACTGCATGGATGAATATTAAAGTCACCCATCAAGATAACCTCGAAGCTATTATGTGACGCTCTGAATTTATCCAGAACCTCCCCCAAAGATTCTAGGTGCTGGATTAGACTGACACTGTCTGGAGAATTATAAAAATTAATAAGAAGCAGGGTTGGAGAATTTGCAACCGCTAGTTCTACGACTAGGCAGTGTCGGGAACTAGATTCTAACTGTTTAGCAGATCCTTTTAAATTCAATGAGACCAGGAGTACAAGGCCCCCCCTCGCCCTGCCCGCCATGCTGGGTGTGGCTGGGATATAAAAATGGACATAACCATCCAGGAAAAAGCTATTAGTTGTATCCCAGGTCTCTTGTAAAGCAATGATATCGTGTGATATGACATATCCCGCCCATATCTCGTTTTGGCTTTTGGATCTAATGCCCGCAATATTCCAACTTAAAATTTTACATGTAGTCTTAGTACAAGACTCGTATGCTACTGTATCTACCTCTCTTCTACCCTTGGGCCCTCCTGTAGGGCTATTTGGTATAGGGGACGTAGTAGAAGGCAACCCCTCTAATACCGGTCAAGCTAAGGCTACCGGATAACATGCGTTGTTGGTAAGATCGGGGGAGTATATAGCGGGCATTGGGTTGATTCCCCATCTTGCCTGGTCATGAACAAATCTTGCAGATATATTAGAATTAAAATTATAAAAGTACCGCAAATCATGTACCCTTATTTCTGAGCGATCACATGTGGATGAATGATCACAAATAAAACGCACCACGCGTCTATCCTCAAAGTTAATAATGATGGAATCCCCTGGGACATCTTTAGGTCTAGGGCCCACCCAACTAACTCTTCTGGCAAAAAGGATCTTCCCGTCCATGAAGGTCGGGATCGGTCTATTCTTGCTTAACCAGAAAATAACTTTATTTTTGAGTTGTTGGTAGGATTCCACTGTGCCATCTTTGAGTTCAGGGACACCAGTCAAAACGACAACATAAGGAGTGGAATCTGGGGGGAGATGAATGTGGGTATTAGAAGGTTTATTAATTCTATCCCCAGAATCCTTATTCACCCCTTTTTGCATACCCTTGCTTACGGTGTTAGAGCCAGATAGACCCCTTATGCTAACCCTATCCTGAGTGCCACCTTGATTAGTGGCATTATCTTTGGGCAGAAATCTGGGGGGTGCAACCCTAGAATTAGCTTTAGATGACACATCAGGAGCAGGGGGAGAAGATGGCGGGACAGAAAGAGTGGGGTTAACCCTAATAGGATTATCACTGTCCTTAGTGACTAATTTGATAACATTTTTCAATGAACAAAAGTTATCTAAAATAGTTTGCTCAAGTCGTTCAACCTTTTCATTAACCACTTTTACCCTTTCCAGGAGTGGCAGTAATAAGGAACGGACCATTTGCTCGATCTGAGTAATCAGATCGCTATATTGAGGCAGGTCCGAAGATCTATTGATAGTCTCACCCAAGAGTGAGTTATCAACAGCTTGAGCTTCACCTGTCACGAATAGTAAATTTGTCGCAATGTTAGGGTGCTTTGGCTGTCTCCCTCCCTGAGTCATCCCATCTCTTTTCCTCTTAAGAATAGCAGGTTTAGTGACTTTTCTACTAGCTCTTGTCTGAGGATAGGAAGGGACAGGTTTAAAGATGTTAGGAGCGCTACCAAATATAGGGACAACTTCTCCCGGGGCATCAATCGAATCATTTCGAGCAGGTGATGTGATATTACTATCCCCGGTATTGCCCCGCTGCGCTTGATCACCCAAAACCTGCACTGCTAAATTCTTAGGGGTTTTCGCTAAAGATAGTGTTCTCAAAGATGAACGTTTCGCTTGAATTAGCTCTGAGGATAAACGGCGCTCAGTGATAAGCTAATTCATGCTCTAACACCGAAACTGCTCTGGTAATAAAATGGTCAAGGGTACCAGACACAGACCCACCCCCTCCTGTACGCTTCCCCTTGCCCGCCATCATATGCTGGGAGCGCACCAGTGGGAATGTGGTCTCACAGCGGTATCAACAATACGAAGAAACAAACTAGCAAATAAAAATCACAATAAACCTTTAAAATCACATAGAAGACACCACAGATCTTAATAGCATGCACAATAAGCACTTGCCGTATATCCTAAACAGCGTAGGACCACAGTTCTACCTTGAACGCTGGGACACATGTAACAATGTTAGGGGGATGGCCCAGCCCAGTCAGGTTCAGTCAGGGACGGGCAAGGACGGGCCCGCCCTTGGCCCGGGCTTCGCCCGGGCGCTGCCCGCGCGCGTCCCGCGCTGCGGAGAGACCTGGCGGGCTTTATCCTGGCCCGGCGCCGCCGCATAGCGTCACTGGCATGCGCGAGCGCTAAGGGTGCTGGGAGTTGTAGGCCGTTCCCCTCACGGCGGTGTGTAGCCTGGATTGTGCGAGAAATTAGCGAGTCTGCTACAAAGTCTGCCAAGGCTGCTGCTGAGCCGTTCCCCTCACGGCTGACCAAAGCTGCAAGCAAGAGTAAGGCGTCCCGCACTGCGGGGAGACCTGGCGGGCTTTATCCTGGCCCGGCGCTGCCGCGTAGCGTCACTGGCATGCGCGAGCGCTAAGGGTGCTGGGAGTTGTAGGCCGTTTCCCTCACGGCGGTGTGCAGCCTGGATTGTGCGAGGAATTAGCGAGTCCGCTACAAAGTCTGCCAAGGCTGCTGCTGAGCCGTTCCCCTCACGGCTGACCAAAGCTGCAAGCAAGAGTAAGGCGTCCCGCGCTGCGGGGAGACCTGGCGGGCTTTATCCTGGCCCGGCACTGCCGCGTAGCGTCACTGGCATGCGCGAGCGCTAAGGGTGCTGGGAGTTGTAGGCCGTTCCCCTCACGGCGGTGTGTAGCCTGGATTGTGCGAGGAATTAGCGAGTCCGCTACAAAGTCTGCCAAGGCTGCCGCTGAGCCGTTCCCCTCACGGCTGACCAAAGCTGCAAGCAAGTGTAAGGCATCCCACGCAGCGGGGAGACCTGGCGGGCTTTATCCTGGCCCGGCGCTGCCGCGTAGCGTCACTGGCATGCGCGAGCGCTAAGGGTGCTGGGAGTTGTAGGCCGTTCCCCTCACGGCGGTGTGTAGCCTGGATTGTGGGAGGAATTAGCGAGTCCGCTACAAAGTCTGCCAAGGCTGCTGCTGAGCCGTTCCCCTCACGGCTGACCAAAGCTGCAAGCAAGAGTAAGGCGTCCCGCGCTGCGGGGAGACCTGGCGGTCTTTATCCTGGCCCGGCGCTGCCGCGTAGCGTCACTGGCATGCGCGAGCGCTAAGGGTGCTGGGAGTTGTAGGCCGTTCCCCTCATGGTGGTGTGTAGCCTGGATTGTGCGAGGAATTAGCGAGTCCGCTACAAAGTCTGCCAAGGCTGCTGCTGAGCCGTTCCCCTCGCGGCTGACCAAAGCTGCAAGCAAGAGTAAGGCGTCCCGCGCTGCGGGGAGACCTGGCGGGCTTTATCCTGGCCCGGCGCTGCCGCGTAGCGTCACTGGCATGCGCGAGCGCTAAGGGTGCTGGGAGTTGTAGGCCGTTCCCCTCACGGCGGTGTGTAGCCTGGATTGTGCGAGGAATTAGCGAGTCCGCTACAAAGTCTGCCAAGGCTGCTGCTGAGCCGTTCCCCTCACGGCTGACCAAAGCTGACTAGAACGCACACATACTTCTCCCACAAGCGTATTCATACATGATGGTGGAGAGAGGCTATCATACTTGTGTATGGTTAGAAAATTGGGCAGAATATACAAAGGATGACAGAATATTAGCATTCCCTGAGTACGGAAGTTTTAATGGAAGAATATTGTACAATTTAGGAACCCGAATGAATGAATTAGAACCCAGATCTAGATTGACTCAATATGAGGCTTTAGAAGAATGGGAAATGGAAGCCTTTGAACGTGATAGACCCTGAAGCAACAGGACCTTAAGCAAATATTACCCGAAATTTCCCCGAGAGACTAGAGATAGTCAAATGAAACAATGGAGACAGGCCATGGTGGCAGAAGGTTTATATCCTGTGTTAACATCAGAAGAGCAGATAGGAGGAAAATGTACAGGAAAAAACCAAGCACTTAACCATGATAGATAGTAGAGAAACAGAAGAAGGGTATTTAGAGGACGTATTGATGAAATGTCCTCCACCTTACATTGAAGGATTTAATAGAATGACCCTTAGTGCCCCGATGATAGGAACACCTTTGATTCCACGAATAGTAC
Source organism: Triturus cristatus (assembly GCF_964204655.1). NCBI lineage: Eukaryota > Metazoa > Chordata > Amphibia > Caudata > Salamandridae > Triturus > Triturus cristatus. The sequence continues at coordinate 889,983,602 of NC_140594.1, forward strand.
ATGACACCGCCGACAGGGTGCTTCAAGAAATGGGAAGCAATGAATAAGAATAAAGATGAACTGATACAGAAGATAACTCAAATGAATATACATCCTGATGCCTTGACCAAACCAGTGACCATAGGTCCGGTAGTTCCATTATATGGAGAAAAATCAAATTGTCCCAAAGTTCCTGTAATGCCTACTCCAAGCATAGAACCTAGAAAAGAAAAGGTAATAATAGATGATCAAGCCAGTGAATGTGAATCAGTAATATCATTGATGGATTTGCCTATAAGAGAGCCAATAATGGAAACCCCGAAAATAAATTTGCCCAGTTGCTCAAAGGAAGTTAGACCAGAAACTTCATCAGGAAGTAGAAGCGCCACAATAGTAAACCCAGAAGATATAGAGAGATGGTCTCAAGAAATAGAGAAGCCAAAATCACAGGCTAAAATATTAGACATTTTCAAATTAAGAGTAGAATTGGAAGTAATGGTTGCTGGAAAGGTGAGTCTAGATAGGCTAAACACATACAGTGAAGAAAAATTACTGTTTATTTGTAGAAGCATTACACGAAATACAAAGACATTCCATGAAAAGCGGACTAATTTGACATCAGAAATGGGAATTGACATAGGGAAATCAAAGGTGTTGCAGAAACCATATAGAGCAGAATTTTCTGATAAGGATTTGGAGAACATGAATGTGTCTGGAAGAAAGTTGCAGATTAGTGAGTTGTTATTCTTGTTGCAAAAATGGGGGGGGGGATCTTGAAAGATGGAAAGTTAGATGGGCAAAGAAAAAGGAAGAAGCACAGGTAAATTGAACGACATCTGAATATGTCATGAGAGAAACGGAAAAGGCTGAGAGGTTGTATCCGATGAGAGAAGTACCCGGAGGGGGGTACGAACATGTGCCATGGACTAGACAGGATATTTTGTCTTTTACAAATGATTTTCCAAAATTGAGAGAAAAAGCTTTTCCAAAATTGAGAGAGAACCCAGTAGAGTGGTACAGACAAGTTGAGAGGTTTGTGAAAGTTTCAACGGTTATATTGAAGGTTCTGGATGGTCTGTTTGACATAGTAGTACCTGCAGATTTATGGACAGAATGTAAGATTACTGTGGATTGGCCTAGTGAGGAATATCCAAGAGACTCAAAAATAGGAGCTCCTTCAGAGGATGTAATGAAAAAGTATCATCAGGTAATCACCTTTCTGAAAAGTAAAATTCCCCCGAAAGAAACTGATTGGGTAAAGATAGACAGAAAAACTCAAGAAAAGGACGAGTCTGTACATGCCTACTATGAACGTCTTTAACAGGTGTTCAAACAATATAGTAGGTTTGAAAGTTTAGAAACTAAAGACATGACTCATTTAGTGTACCGATTTGTGTCTGGGCTGAGATTGGATATATCTCAAATGATTAAGCAGCACATGCTGTGCTGGCAGTCAAAGCCCATTGATGAGATTTTAAAATATGCAAAATATTGTGAGGACGAAATTGACAGCAAACGAAAAGCGTTAGAAGAAAAAGTAATGTGGGCTCAAGTAAAATTAGCTGAACAGCAAGAACTCCAATTGAATAAACAATAAGAAAATCAGGGAAGAGTACAAGGTCAGTGTAAGGAGCCGGAGGACACGGCCCGGCGGAAGTGTGGCAACACGACCGACGACGAAGAAAACAGACCGGAAGCAGCCTGTGTTCTAGTCGCGCTTGGGAGGCGTGGCGACAGCGTTCAGCAACGTATTGAACTACATGAGGGCGGAACCAGGAAGGAGGGCAGGAGCAGCGTGGAGAAGGAGCCCGAAGGAGGAGAGAGGACGGCGGAATCACGAGCGACCAGAAGGGAAGAGGCCAACGCGTGCGGGAGGAGAGACGGAGGCACCGACGACGAGTCAAGGAGGAGAGCGAGATCAGCGACGGCAGGCGGACCTGGAGAAGGAGCCACGGAAGACGTGACCCCAGCGGAAACTGAGTACACCGCGTCCAAGCCCGGCGGCCTAGAAGGAGGAGAGGACGCCCCGGGTCCAGCTGCCGCTGCCCGGTTCACGGGTCGTGGCCCCAGGCAAGTGCCATTACGGGGGTCTTTTTGGTGGGGCTGCTGGGGTGCCAGGGTGTAAGCACACGGAGACGGTAGCACTAAATCTGACAACCCCACGACCCTCTCACCACCACTTCCTCCCTAACCCTGGTCTTTCCCTTTCCCTCACGACCGACCGGTGAAGGTGGCACAACCCCATAATAGAGTACAGAGCCTAACCAGGGCGTGTCTTTCTTTTTTCTTTCTTTTTGGCTTCCCCGGTTCTTGGACCTCCCCGGAGAGAGCGAAATCGGGAGGAAAGACAGGAAGACCAGAACTACTCCGAGGACAGGAAGAAGCACTAGGGAAATCAATCCCCATCCACGCCCTAAGCGATGAACTGGTTATTTACGTGGAGGCTGCTATGAGTTATTTCTTTAGTTGCAAACCTTGTTACATCCTGCCTCCCTGCCACTGTGACGCACAATAAACAGTCTTTACCTAGCAATTCCCTGACACTGCCTGGTTTCTGTTCACAATCATAGACTGCCCGCAGGAATTCCCTACAGTCAGAATGACAATAATGGGGGAAAGCCACGGGGAAGTTTAAATCGGGAAGCGGCAAAGAAAAAATTCCCTTGTCACGGGTGCGGGAAGTTGGGACATTGGAAGAACAAGTGTAAAGCCATACAAGTTAATAACGCCCTGAATCAAAATTTAAATTCACAGACGCAGAATGAGGTGTTAATGAGTCATCAGCAACAGGGTATAGATCTTCAGAGTCAATTGCCACCTGCCCATTAAATCACATTTTGTGAGTCAAGCCAAGTACAGTGTGGACGCTGGATTTCCAGAAGGAAGTGGGAAGAACATTTTTGTAAAATCTCAGTTTCTTTTGCAGGACCCACTGATTAATTATGATCAAGAATGACGCTGCCCGAGGAAGAAGGAAAGGGACTGCGTACTTGGCGAATCCCTACCGGTAGATCAGTCAGGACCTTACATAGAGGGTAAAGTAAAGGCAAATGATATTACCTTCTTGTTCGATACTGGCGCTACCATGTCTACTGTGAGAACAGCAGACATTCCTAACCTGTCCCTCTCGGGAGAAAACATACAAGTTGTAGGTGTTTCAAATAAACAAATTAGCACTCCAATCACAGAACCCATGGAGCTGCGAATTGGTAATTTTAAAGAAATGCATAAGTTTGTGGTTTGCGACTCAAGCCCTGTAAACCTGCTAGGAAGAGACCTGTTGTGCAAAATGAATTGCACTATATTTTGCACACCAGATGAAGACGGAGTTTACAAGTTCATGTTAGCTAAACAGGGAACAGAAGTAAATTAATTTTATTCGATGTTGACTCAAAATGAATTACGTGCAGAAGTCAAACTAACTGTAAATGCAGAAATATGGTATTTTACTGGAGTAGAAATAAGATTAATGGCAAATGTAGATCCCGTAAAAGTGACTGTGAAAGAAGGTGCTGTTTACACAAACACCCACCAATATAAAATGAGTCCAGAAATAAAGGCAGGTGGTGCAGCAGAAATAGAGCGATTGGTAGAACAAGGTATCTTGAAAGAAATAATGAGTAGCCCTTGTAATTCACCTACAATTGGCATTAAGAAACCTAATGAAAAATACAGGGTGGTTCAAGACCTCAGGAAAATTAACAAGATTGTTGTACCATGCTGTCCAGTAGTGCCTAATCCAGCTGTGATTCTTTATCAAATACCATGGAAAGCAGGATGTTTCACAGTGATCGATTTATGTCATGCATTCTTTTCTATTCCATTGCACCCAGATAGCCAGTTTTTATTTTGTTTAAATTTGAAGAGCATGTTTATGTTTGGAATTGTGTGCCTCAAGGGTACACAGAAAGCCCTTCGATCTTTAATCAGATTCTCAAAAGAATCTTTGAATCTCTTGTATTGCCCAGAGAGTCAGTCCTTGTGCAGTATATTGACGACCTATTGGTGGCGTCAAACACTCGAGAAGACTGTGTTACTGTTTCAATTGCATTACTAAATCATTTGGCAAAGGGTAGACATAAAGTGTCCCCTGAGAAACTTCAGTTTTGTAAAAATTCAGTTAAATACCTGGGACATCCTATAGAAAGAGGAGTAAGAGTGACTTCTGAAAGAATCAGAATAATAAGTCAAATGCAGTTGCCACGAACCCAAAAAGAAATAAGAATGTTCCTTGGAGTTGTAGGGTACTGTAGGCAGTGGATCGTAGGGTTTGCTTTACTAGCTAAACCTCTGATACAGTTGACCAGAAAAAGAATGAAAGATCCCATAGAATGGGATAATGAAAGCATGGGATCTTTTAGAGAATTGCGGGAATGTTTGTGTGAAGCTCCTGCTTTAAGAATGCCCGACTATTCAAAATAAATTGCATTATTCTGCTATGAGCAGAGAAATTGTACGCTTTCAGTCCTAACACAGACACACGGATTAATGAGAAGGCCAGTGGCATATTTTTCTGCTACCTTGGATCCTGTGGCCTGCGCATTACCCGGTTGCCTAAAAGCTGTTGATGGAACCTGCGTAAGCATAGAGCAGAGTAGGTTAATTGTGATGGGACACCCTGTCAAGGTGTATGTTCCTCATGCAGTGGTGATTTTACTGACCAGGACCCGAACACAGTACCTGACTCCTAGTAGGCTGACAAAATACGAAAGAATAATACTGGGGGCTGAAACTGTGACAAGAGTGAGTTGTACTGTTCTTAACCCAGCTACCTTACTACCTGATCCATATAAAGAGGAAGTGAGAGATGAGGTTGAGCATGAATGTCTTGATGTGACTGAACTTAGCACCAAACCTCGTCCTGACATACAAGAAGAACCTTTGAAAAACGCAGAACATGTGCTGTTTGTAGATTGCTCCTGCATAAGACACGAGGAGGGAGGATTAAGTGCTGCCTACGTTGTATGTACATTAACTGGAATAGTCGAAGCATCCTATTTACCAGAGATCAAATCTGCACAAGTCGCTGAATTAATAACTTTAATTAAAGCATGCAAAATTTGGAAAAATTGGAGAGTAACCATATTTACGGATAGTCAATATGTTTATGGGGTTGTGCATGATTTTGGCCAATTATGGATGCAGAAGGATTTCCTGACTTCTTCAGGGACTCCTATTAAAAATTGAATTTTTGTGAAAGAATTACTGGAGGCAATTCAATTACCAAAAGAGGTAGCCGTGGTTTAGTGTGCTGCTCACCAATCAGGAAATGACTATGTGACAGCAGGTAACCGATATGCTGACCAGGTTGCCCAACATTGTGCAAGGCATAAGATTGACTTAAATAAGAAAATCAAAACTTGTGCCAACTAGCTGCCAACTTATGCTACTTGCAGGAGTGGGAACCTGGGAGGAGGTGAAAGATCTGTAGGATGCAGTAGACATGAAAGAAAAGGAAGAGTGGGTGAAAATAGGATGTCAAAGAAGGGCAGAAGATGGTGTGTGGGTTTGTTATGATGGTAGACCAGTCATGCCAGACAGTACGCTTGCACCCATGGCTAGCATGTACCATGGAGACACATGTGGGCAGGGATGCAATGATTCGACTTTTCAGAAAAGATTGGTTTAACGCAAAGTTCAGGAATGTAGCAGAGAGCCTTTGCCAGAGATGTTTAATATGTCAACAAATGGACCCCGGCAGGAAAACTGTGGTCTGCATGGGAAAAATTGGAAAGGCAGAAGGTCCTTTTGTGAGACTTCAGTTAGACTTCATTCATCAGCCTGCTTGTCGAGGGTTGAAATATGTACTTGTCATAGTTTGTTTATTTTCATAGTGGGTGGAGGCATTCCCGACCCGAAGAAATGACAGCTTGACAGTGGCCAAACTTTTGTTAAGTAAACTCATTCCTAGATTTGGTTTTCCAGTAATGATGGAATCAGATAGAGGGTCTCATTTTAATAATGAAATAATTCGACTAATCTGTGAAGCATTCAAAGTCAAACAGAAATTGCCCTGCGCTTATCGTCCAGAGGCTTCTAGAGTGGTAGAAAAGTTGAATGGCACAATCAAGTCAAGACTCGGAAAGGTGTGTGCCTCCACTCCACTGGAATGGCCTGATGCTTTGCCTCTTGTTCTGATGGGACTCAGAAGTATTCCAGACAAAAATACTGGATTGAGTCCCCATGAAATACTCATGGGAAGAGCGATGAGACAAGCATGTGTACCAGGACACAAGCTGTTGAATACAACGGATGACTTGGTTTTGGAGTATTGCAAAGAGTTGGCTGACAGAGTGCGTTCTATCTCTCATCAGGATGGGGAAGACGCTTTCAACAGACAACTGTACCACTCGCATGATTTGAATCCTGGTGACTGGGTAGTTGTGAAGAATCACACTCGAGAATTGTGCCTGGCACGAAGGTGGGATAAACCACATCACGTTATTCTGACTGCCTCGACAGCTGTAACGTGTGCAGGGTTGTCCAACTGGATACATGCAAGCCATACCAAAAGGTTGCCAGCTCTTGAAGAAGAAGAGTTACAATTGAAACAAGAAATCGGTGGTACTGAAGGTTGTGCAGCTGATGAACTTCCTATAGAAGATCGTGAAGTAGCTGCCCAAGATCAACCGAGCACTTATCAGGACAACTGGATCCCAGTGGTGGACATACCTGAAGTACTTATAAGAACTAGAAGTTAAGATAGACAAGAGAAGAGTGAGGACCAGACAGGTATAGAAGAAGTCGCTCAGGAAAGCAGGGAAACAACCGTTAGGGAACCTGAGCAGGAACGGCTAAGGAGAGAACAATGTACTCAGACAGAAGAAACTCAAAACCCAGTTCCAGAGTCTGAGGACGGACAGTCAGGAATTAGAGAAAACGTTCAGGCAGAAGAAGGTAAAGAGGTAAAACGACCTGAACAGGACCAGATAGGCAAAGAAATGCAATTTCAGGACACAGAGGAAAAAACAGACATCACTAATCCTGAACAGGGTCAGATTAGGGTAGATCAGGGGTCTTCAAACTGTGGGGCGCGACCCCCAGGGGGGCCGTGGAGCGATGCAAAGGGGGTCGCGCCTTCCCAGTCACACTTCTTCCCAGGCCGAAGGGCTTCAGCCCCCCTTCTTCCTCCTTCCTTTGTCTCAGCCCGGGCTGCTGCAGTGCAACTCGAGCTGCTGTGGGCTGGGGGCAGTGTCTGGAGTCTTATCTCCGGCAAGTTTTTCACAGGTCTTTAAAGACCATTTGCATTTTTACATGCCTTTGTTACAGAGGCTTAGTTTTTTTCCTGGTTCCAGTACCCCCTGGGTCCCCACTCGGCCTATTCCTTGCATTTGTATTTTACATTTACTGCTGTAGTGTAAGAAGGCATTTAATGAAAAGGAATATAAAGTAGGGTTGCTAAAAGAAAAATGCCATGCCATGTTTTGTTTAAAGAGCCTGTAAAGATCTCCTCTTGACACTAAATAGACTTATAAATAAAAAAGTATGTATGCATTCGTTATGTGACTTTTCTGTCTTTGTTCTCTTTATCAGTATCATTGAGGCAGCCCTAGAACACAATTAAAAGTGCTTTCTATTTATATTTGCTGTTCGAAGTATGCACAGATAAGTGCTGAAAATACAGCTTTAGGTGACTGCTTATTTTTGTACCTACTGGGCCATCAAAATAATCTGCTGGCAACCCTAACCATAGGACTGTAAGTTTGTTGCAGGATCAGCACATTATTTATTTCCTTCACCCTCGATCCCCGATTAATGCCGCAATAGTTTAACTTGGATCTTAAACTCTACGCCGCCTTCAATAACATGCTGAGTTACTTCATGGGTCTGTGAATGCACCCTGCATTCAGACAACTCATTCCCGCCCTCCACTTTCACATTCACCCTGCACTCACAGCGATCACAATGCACTCACACTGATCACCATGCACTCACACCATTCACCCGCTCACCCTGCACTCACAGTGATCACTCTGCACTCACAATGCACTTGCGCTGTTCACCCTATACCTCACCCATGCACTCACACAAGTACACTACTCATCCTGCACTCATGTGACACTTCACTCAACTGTTCCCCTCACTGCTCAATATGCAACTCACTCAAACAAGCCCATCAGTAATCATACATTCATTCATCCCATTCTGAACTTGCATCCGCACGTAAATTCATACGCCACCTCACTCACCCGGCAGTCACTCCTCTTGCCCTACTCTCACACTGTTGCATCACTCACCGTGCACTCACATGGGCACTCTTGTCACCCACACAGTGCAGAGGGTTAATGTGCCTGCTACAAAGAATATGTATCATGCATATCACAGAAATGAGTGTGAGTAAACTATGAGTAGCGCTATAAAAAAATTAAATGTTTGTCAGAAAGGTGCTATAGAAAGATGAGGTGCATTGTTGGTGAGTGCAGGTTTAGACATTTTTGTCAGGAGGGGGTCCTTACGCCTCAAAATGTTGACAGGGGGGTCTCGGCATCCAAAAGTTTGAAGACCTCTGGGGTAGATGAACCCATCCAGGCAGAACAGGCCGAAATAATAAGCCCTGGACAAGGTCAGATAGAGAGGAAATCTGAAGACAAAGCTGATCAAGTTGTGCCAAAGTCTAAGGAAAATAAGAGGAGTCTTGAAGAACCTGGCAGTGCAGTGAAGTTTAAGGAAAGTCAAAAAGGTGATAATTGGCCAAGATTCGTCAAGAGACTGAGATATCGACTTAAGACAATCAATGAAGAACCTGATCAAGGAAATGAAATAACTAGTCAGTCTGGACCTTCCAAGGTAACACCTAAACGAAGAAGTCAAAGATTAAAGAAATTAAATAACAAGTTCAAGGATGGACATATGTTATTCTTGAAGACTTTGAAAACCTCGATATAAATGAAGAAAGTGATGAAGAACTGAATGTTGAACAAGTTTAAGATGAAGTGAGACCGACCTGAAAGAGAAAGGCACCTAAGGTGTTATCTCATACAAGGTTCTGAAGTTAAGAAGATATAATCTTCTTGCCCAAGATGTCGGATAATTATGTTGCCGGAAAACCAAAACAAAGCTGTACAAATTAGTGTTGTAGGATTTGTATGTGTAGTAATATTAGTCCACATAATATGGGTGGTATTAGAAATAGCTATTCCCTATCTAATGGTTACTGACAAACAAAATAGTACTAACACACCTACAGAAGTTGCAAACCTTAAAGGAAATAGAGTAGACTTAGAAACACCAGATGAATTAGATTTACACCACACTGTAGATAAGAACGAAACTGATTTAAATGCATTTGCAAATCTCTTAGTACATTATGTAGAAACTATGGAAGTTAGTGATTGTTACGTTTGCATGAAGTTGCCAAGCTCAGTAGCTGAAGGAGTAACTTATCATTTACCATTGATCTATGGTATTTTATGTAGCGTACTACCTGGTTTATTCTATAGAACTGGAAAACTGCAGTATTATTATTCAAATATTGATGTAATATTTTAAGAAGTTCTTATGCGAAAGAGCATGAACCCTGTCCTTAGTACTAGAGACTCACAATTCATGGGTGAATATTTCCTAACAATGAAGACAATAGATATAGCTGATGCACATAAACGCAACTTAAACTATAAATTGCATTAAGAAGAAAATATATTTTTAAATTTAGTAGAAAACAGGAGACAGGATTTCCAAAGAAGAGCCTCTGAACCGAAACCTCAGATACCTAAATGGGCTGAAAGGGAAGACCTTTTAGTAACTGGCAAAACTCATGCTGCTATGTCCCTGGACTTTGAAAAGAAAGGGAAAAACTGTCTCCACAGACTTAAAACAGAATATAACAACGTATTTATTGGTTCCAGTGAGTGTGAACATAACTTCTTAGAAATTGGGGGTTGGGGACTAAAAGAAGGAACTGATCCATTATTTCCTGGAATTTATTATATTTGTGGAAACAAAGCCTATTTTAGATTGCCTGATCACTGGTATGGGAGTTGCTATTTCGGAATAGTATTCCCTAAAGTCTAACCTGTTAAAAGAATCACGGGAAGCAATAACGACAGTAGTGGTCTAACAAGATATAAAAGAGCTAGTTTTTCTGAAAAAGTAGGTGATCGATTTGGTGCATTGATACCTTCAGTGGGGGTACGGCTAAATTCTCGGAAAATGTGTCAATTGTCAACAGTAGTGGATCGGTTATCTACTGACACTGCTGGAGGATTTCGGCTGATCAATACAGAATTAGTTGCTGTCAGATCTATGGTTTTGCAATATCAACTTGCCCATGATAACTTATTAGCAAAAGAGGATGGAGTCTGTAAAATGCTGAAAGCGCAACATTGTTGCACGTATATACCTGATAAAAGTGTAGAAATTGGAAGATATATTAAAAATATTACACATTTGGAAGAAGAACGGAAACCACTGGAGGTTGACAGTGTATGGAAGAAAATAACTAATAGTTTTTCCACTATTAGTAGTTGGATTTCTAACATAGGTAAAGGTAATTTAGGTCAAATATTATTGCTGATTATGGGCATAACTTTGCTAGTTCTGATGATAATGTGTTGTCGTAAATGCAGTGGGAAAAGAAAGAGGTACGAAGGGAACGAGAGAGGCAGAAAAAGAAAATTAGAAGAAATACGACTTGAAGAATTGAAGGGAAATATTTACAAAAGAATGAAAGGGTCACAATTTAAGAAAGATAAGGGAAGGAATGAAAATTTTGTAGACATTGAAATGGTAGAATGCTAAAGTTGGCATCTGATTTAAATAGAATTTAGTGACGGCATAAAATGCCATCAGAGAGGGGATTGATGGAGTGTCAGGAATCCCCTCCCGCACATGGATTCCCTCCCACGATGCCACTTCCGTGAACCTGGTGCGCATGGAGGAGAGCGGACTACAACTCCCAGAATGCCCTCTGGCAACAATTGCCTTATGCCACTCAAGAGTTCTGGTTACATAACACCAAGGGAAACGCCTAGTTTTCATGTTATGCAACTCAAGAGTTCTGGTTACATAACACCAAGGGTAACGCCTAGTTTTCATGTTATGCAACTCAAGAGTTCTGGTTGCATAACACCAAGGGGAACGCCTAGTTTTCATGTTATGCAACTCAAGAGTCATGGTTATACAACGCCGAGAGTACTACTTAAGGAGAAGATCACTGGGACTCAGCGTCGGATATTCTGATCTTTGCCGGAGTACCTGGTTGAGGTACACGGACCCGTTGGTGAGTTGAGCGGCGGAAGGAACATTCTAAGGAGCGGAGGAGAGGTGCTGCGTGTGCTTCCTGCCCGTGTCCTGTCCCGTTCTGAGAGCCGTATTCAACGTCATTGGGCACAAGTCCCGTTGGTAGAGCCGAAGCTCCCAACGGCCTGACAATTTGGAGAAAACGAGGTTGGTGCGAGCCGAAGCTCCCAACCCTCGTTCCTTGGGTAAACACACGCTTAGAGCTAAGACGCTATTGTCGGCGTGTGGGTATTGCGGGCCGGAAAGTCAGACGAGGAGGCCAGATATAGTGGGCTATAGTGTTGTTTTATTGAACAGAAGTTCGGTTTACACGGGTGGAGAGTTTGGATGTAGTTGTGGAAGAATTCCTCGTCGCTGTCGTCGGGGTCGGGTCGTCGGGGTCGATACTTCAGGGACGTCTCCGTTCTTGGTTGTAATCGGCGCCCATAGACAGGATGGATGTTCCTCGGAGGACCGGAAGAGAAAGAAAGAGGAGCCGTTAGTCCTGCTGGGACTCGGATGAAGACGCTGGCCCCGTTACCAAAAGGTGAAGAGGAGAAAGTAGACTGTGTGGGAAAAGGGTAAGAGGGGGAAAGACAAGGGTTGGTAAAGGAAGAGTGCTCGGAAGGGTCGTGAGAGCAGGTTCTGTATACGGTGTAGGGTGCTGTACATAAGTTACAAGGTGGCGGGACGGGATGGTGAAGAGAGACGCTATATACAAGGGAGGATTACGTGGGTACATAGAGTACTTTAACAGACTGAGGGTATGGGGGAAGGTACTCACGCGCTCCGCCGTAACTCTCCTCCGAGTTACGGCCGCTCTTCAGCTTCCTCCGTGGGACTCCACCATTCTTCCGACCACTCCTCGAGTCTTCGTTCTCCACGTTATCGCCAGCCGAGAGTTCCTGCCACGATCTTTCGACCACTCCAGTCTCTTCGGATCCGCCTTTTCTGTGGGCGTCTGGTTGTAGATAGGCGGGACTTCCGGGCCACCGGGCGACTCCTTCCGTTCCGTCGTCACTCCTGATTGGACCCTGAAAGAGAGAGAGGGGTGGGGTTTCCGTTGTCACGGACGCTTTGGAGATCCTTCGGGATCGGGAATCTGGGAAGGGACAGTTCCGGAGAGGAGGTAATCCGGGTGGTGGGCGAGAGGGATTGGGGACCGGGGGAAAGGATCCGTCACATCCCCTTCCCCTAGGAGTGTTACGTGTACCTGTTGAGGACACGGGATAACGGGACAGGTAGTCCGCGTTCCCTTGGTCTGCCCCTTTTCGGTGTATTGTGGTGAAACGATAGGGTTGTAAGGCAAGGAACCAGCGGAGGACCCGATCGTTATGTCCTTTGTTTCGGGCCATCCATTCCAGAGGGGCATGGTCGGTGTATATGGTGAACTCACGACCCTCTAAGTAGTAGCGGAGACTGTCCACTGCCCATTTAATAGCCAGGGCTTCTTTTTCTACCACAGCGTAGTTGCGTTCTCGGGGAAATAACTTCCGGCTGAGGTAGAGAATGGGTTTCTCGTTGCCTAACTGGTCCTTTTGGGATAATACTGCCCCCAACCCCTGTTCTGAGGCGTCAGTCTGCAAAAGGAAGGGTCGTGTGTAATCAGGGCTCACAAGCACGGGACCAGAGGTCAAAGCACGTTTGAGGTCGGAAAAGGCCTCCCACAACAAGGGTGTTGGGTTTTGGAGCAATGTCTCCGTGGCTGCAGAGTTTTTTAACAGGTCTGTGAGAGGGGCTGCTCTTTGTGAAAAATTGGGTACAAACCTCCGATAATACCCTAGGAGGCCTAGGAACGCACGGAGGTCTTTTTTTGTTTTCGGGAAGGGGAGGGAACGGATGGCTTCGGTTTTGGTAGATTGGGGTCGGATGAGGCCCTCCCCCAGGAGGTAACCCAGATATTGTACTGTTTGTGCGGCCAGGGTGGTTTTGGCGGGATTGATTGTGAAGCCATATGACCCCAGGGAGGTGATGACCTTGTGCAGGTGGTCCAAGTGATGTTCCCAGCTATCACTATAGATGATTATGTCGTCTAGGTATGCCCCCGCATACTGGGTGTGGGGTCTTAAGACGTCGTTCATGGCCCGTTGAAAGGTGGCGGGGGCCCCGTGAAGGCCGAACGGGAGAACAAGGAACTGGTACAACCCCTCAGGGGTAGAAAACGCTGTTTTCTTCCTGTCCTCTTGCCTGAGGGGTATCTGCCAATACCCTTTACAGAGGTCTAGTGTGGAGATGAATTGTGCATTCCCTATGCGTTCGATCATCTCGTCGACGCGCGGCAGGGGATACGTGTCAAAGGATGAAATTTTGTTGACTTCTCGGAAGTCAATGCAAAACCTGACTGATCCGTCGGGTTTGGGAACGAGGATGATGGGAGAGTTCCAGTCGCTTACTGAGGGTTCTATTATGCCCATCTGCAGCATTAGTTCGGTTTCTTTTTTTATTACGGCCCGACGGGCTTCAGGAACTCGGTATGGCCTTTGCCTGACCACCTTCCCGGGTATTGTGGGTATAGTGTGTTCGGTGATGGTCGTATGACCCGGTACCGAGGAGAACACGTGCCGTAAGGGGTATAGGTGATTTTTGAGGTCGTGACAGTGTTGGGGGGTTAGCCCCGAATCTATACAGGGGGCAAAGGAAAGGGGTACCTGTTCTACGGTGGTAGAGAGGACGGGACGGGGGCCTTCCCATTTTTTTAACAGATTCACGTGAAAGATCTGTTGGGTGGCTCGTGTAGGATCCAGTTCTATCTCATATGTGACAGGGGTTACCTGTCGAAGCACGGTATACGGGCCCTGCCACTGCCCTAGGAGTTTATGATCAGAGGATGGCATCATCAACAGCACCAAATCCCCGATGGCGAAGTTCCGGGTTTTTGTCCCCTTGTCATACTGTATTTTCTGTTTATTCTGGGCATTTTCCAGGTTTTGGTGGACGATGTCTCTCATCATTGCCAAGTGGGTTTGTAGGTTGGATATGTACTCTGGGAGGGGCCGAGTGCGATTAGGCTCGGCTTCCCAGGCTTCCTGGGCCATGTCTAACAGGGTACGTGGGGGCCGGCCATAGAGCAACTCATATGGGGAATAGCCTGTACTGCTCTGGGTTTTGCAACGTATAGCGAACAACGCCAGGGGCAACATATCTTCCCATCTTTTGGCTTCCAACCCCAATAACTTCTTCAGTGTTTGTTTCAAGGTGGCATTGTAGCGCTCCACCAGCCCGTCGGTCTGGGGGTGGTAAGCCGAAGTCCTGATTTGTTTGATCCCCAGTTGTGAACAGACCTGTTTCATTAAGGCTGATACAAAGGGGGTGCCCTGATCGGTTAGGATCTCTCGGGGGAACCCTACTCGGGAAAATACGGAGATGAGGGCTTTCGCTATGTTCTGGGTAGTGGGTTGTCGTAAGGGCAAAGCTTCCGGGAAGCGTGTGGCGTAGTCTACGAGGACCAGGGCATATCGACAGCCGCTACGAGTGGGCAACAAGGGGCCTATGATGTCCATCCCTACTCTACTAAACGGGATGTCAATGATAGGGAGAGGTTGTAGGGGTACCCGAGGGGGTCGATACCTGCTGTTTTTTTGACACACCGGGCACTCCCGGCAGTATGTTTTTACTTGTTGGTGGACCCCGGGCCAGTAGAATCTCTCTAGAATGGTTTGGCTGGTTTTTTCGTCACCAAAATGTCCGCCCAGAAGATGGCTATGAGCGAGAAACAGGACCTTCTCGCGGAAAGGGCCGGGAATCAACAGTTGGGCCTTTTGTTGTGCCTCTCCCTTTCGGTATAACAACCCCTGTTTCTTGAAGAAGTAGGGACCTACGGTAAGAGGATCCTCGTTTTCCAACGCCTTAGCCCAGGCTTCCTGCAGAACGGGGTCTTCTTGTTGGGCTGCTCGAAATTCTTGGTCTGTCTGCCAGGGATGTTCATCCGGGATCGCTGGGAAGACGTCGACATAGTCCCTTTTCTCCTTCTTTTTCTGTGCTTTGGTTTTCAGGAGCTTGGGTGGAGTTGTCGGAGAGGATGGTCCCTGAGGAAAGGGTGCTTCTTCCCACCATTGCTTGAGGGAATCCGTTGAATCCTGAAGAAGCCCGGTTAATCCGGGATAGTCACTCCCCAAAATGGCTTCTTCGGGAAGGGAGGGAATAAGTCCTACAGTGAGGGTGGTTCCCGGATCCTTTGGGTGTTGGACTTGGACTTGAGTGGTGGGATATCTTCTCGTATCGCCGTGCACACATTGAATGGCAACCGTTCCTGAGGGAGGTTCGGCGGGTGTCTGCAGGGCCTGGGGCCGGAGAACACTCTGTCGACATCCAGAGTCGGCCAAAGCTGTGAGGGTTTGTCCGTTTATGGTCACGGGTCGGTGGAAGGAAGGCGGTCCAGAACCGGGTACGGAACAAACGTAATTCCTGGCCAGACCAATCTCCATGGGTTCTTCTTTGTGGGGGCACATGCGAGCGATGTGACCAAAAGCTCCGCACCCGTAACATTGGGGCCCAGGGTTGGGAGGTCGCGTAGGCACCGGTGTGGGAAACAAATGGGTCATCACGGGTCTTTTAGGTAGAGGAGGGCGGAGAGGGCTGATGCCGGTGGTGAGAGGAGGTTTCTGGGGATGTTCCTCCTTGCCTCGTGGGGTCTCCTGTGCTCGACTGTAGGCACTTGCTATTTCCACGGCGGTATCCAAGGTTAGACGGGCATGTTGCCGTACCCACCGTTGGGTACCGGGGTGTAGAGATGAGAGAAATTGTTCTAGGTGGATCTTTTCTAGGATCTCTTCCTTGGTGGACGTTTCGGGTTTCAGCCACCGAGATGTCAGATCCTTGATTCGGAACGATAGGGCTCGGGGAGTCTCCTGTGGTCTTTCTTTGACCTGACGTAACCTCACCCGGTAGGCCTCTGCGTCGATGCCCAATCGTTCCAATATGCACGTTTTGATATCCGCGTACGGAGTGGTGCCTTGTACGTTGGCTTGTTGGTAAGCGGCTTGTAAGTCACCAGTCAGTAATGGGCCCAGGTAATGGCCCCAACGGTCGACAGGCCATGACGCAGCCTGGGCTAACCTCTCAAAATTCGTAAAGAAGAAATCCGGATCTTCTCCCGGCACGAACTTCTGGAGGACCACCGAGGGTAATGAGGTTGTGGGTCTCTGTTGCTCGAGGGCCGTGGTCAATTTTCCCATGGCTTGTTCGTGGGTGTCTCCCTGGCCTTTCAGGACATCGTGGAGCTGCCCACGATCGTTTTCGGCGGTTTTCAGGAAGCGCTCCATCAATGTCCCTAATTGTTCTTGGGAGGTAGCCATCCTTTGCAGTACGGCCTCCATGTCTCCAGCTGATCCCACTTCTGACACCACCTGTCGGCGTGTGGGTATTGCGGGCCGGAAAGTCAGACGAGGAGGCCAGATATAGTGGGCTATAGTGTTGTTTTATTGAACAGAAGTTCGGTTTACACGGGTGGAGGGTTTGGATGTAGTTGTGGAAGAATTCCTCGTCGCTGTCGTCGGGGTCGGGTCGTCGGGGTCGATACTTCAGGGACGTCTCCGTTCTTGGTTGTAATCGGCGCCCATAGACAGGATGGATGTTCCTCGGAGGACCGGAAGAGAAAGAAAGAGGAGCCGTTAGTCCTGCTGGGACTCGGATGAAGACGCTGGCCCCGTTACCAAAAGGTGAAGAGGAGAAAGTAGACTGTGTGGGAAAAGGGTAAGAGGGGGAAAGACAAGGGTTGGTAAAGGAAGAGTGCTCGGAAGGGTCGTGAGAGCAGGTTCTGTATACGGTGTAGGGTGCTGTACATAAGTTACAAGGTGGCGGGACGGGATGGTGAAGAGAGACGCTATATACAAGGGAGGATTACGTGGGTACATAGAGTACTTTAACAGACTGAGGGTATGGGGGAAGGTACTCACGCGCTCCGCCGTAACTCTCCTCCGAGTTACGGCCGCTCTTCAGCTTCCTCCGTGGGACTCCACCACTCTTCCGACCACTCCTCGAGTTCTCCGCTTCCGTCTTCGTTCTCCACGTTATCGCCAGCCGAGAGTTCCTGCCACGATCTTTCGACCACTCCAGTCTCTTCGGATCCGCCTTTTCTGTGGGCGTCTGGTTGTAGATAGGCGGGACTTCCGGGCCACCGGGCGACTCCTTCCGTTCCGTCGTCACTCCTGATTGGACCCTGAAAGAGAGAGAGGGGTGGGGTTTCCGTTGTCACGGACGCTTTGGAGATCCTTCGGGATCGGGAATCTGGGAAGGGACAGTTCCGGAGAGGAGGTAATCCGGGTGGTGGGCGAGAGGGATTGGGGACCGGGGGAAAGGATCCGTCACAGCTATCTAGGAGGTGTTTCCGCGTCTTAGCCATCGACACTCGTAGGAGAACTGGGATAGGTAGAGCGGCTGCTCCCATCCATTCTCTGCGCCACCTTGGGTATCATCACTTAAACCCGGATACAAGAGACGCACACTAGGAGGTGTTCCCAGCGTCTTTGTGTTGTGGCAGTACTCTGGGGGATACTGGTAGAGCGGCTGTTCCCAGGTGGTAGAGAGCCCGGCCGGGTGACTCCCACGTGCCCCCCGTAGATTCCACAACCTTGGAACTACCCTTCACAGCGGTCGAGTGGCATTGTCGGCCACTGCTTAGCACTGTGCCCTCTGTTGGAGCATACCGGGTCCGGTGTGCATGCGGAGGACGGTTAGACGAGCTGTGAATGGGTATCGTACTTTAACTGGTGATTCCAGTACCGGTATTCTTTGTTGTCTGTAGTTGTTTATCTGTTTATTAAATCATCCTTAAACCTCCATTTCTCTGGTCCGTCGTCTGTTTGTCCCAACCCCGAGAAAGCCAGGACGTTACATGGAGCAAGATTTTGGATCAAAAGAAACTTTTTCGTATGCAATCCTCTCAAATAACATGTAATACTGTAACCAACCTGTCCATGAGTACTAAAATTGCACCACATTTTACATAATCGTATCTAGGAGAAGCTTTTCTATGTGTTGTCTTAATAAGTAACCTGAGTGTCCTAAAATGGCCGCTTAAACGCTGGAATTCTTTTGCCCATACGTCTACTACATCTACGTAGTATGACGTTTTCTGTCGCTTGGGGGGGAAATCTTTGCATCTGCGCAGTAGCTTCTAAATGGCCGCCTTAAAATAACACACTAATGCACATGCCGAGCTGAAACTATCCTATGCACGCACTACTAAGGTATTAATACGAAAGATTTATTAAGTAAAGGGAGTTAGAGTAGAAGTAAGTGGTATACAGTGAATTCATTTAATTTTATATTCTAACATGTTTCTCGCTGACTTTATTAATAGTTTGCATTTGGGCCTCGGAGGGTGACTGATGCCCACAACCTTTGTCGCAACCATGCATGCGTCTTACATCTCTGCTCTCAAGTCCATGAAGTCATGGGACGACTGCCAAACCCTAAGCCTAGCAAGGACATGGGAACTCAACTTTCTGAACCCTACGAGAGGAAATCAAAGAAACATTGTAGCATAAATGTATCGATCATAATATAAAATACTTGTGGGAATAAAGCTTGTGGGTATTAAAATTAAGGGGCGGGAAGTTAGACAATAGACTAAAGAAAAAGTATTGCACTTGGTATGGTGTGATGTCCTCACCTCAGTGCTTGGCCCAATCAAATTGCGGGTGAACATGGAATTGAAACATTTGGGGGTGGATCGTACACTTGAATTTGGTATAACAAAGGTAAGTTATAGTTAGTTAGACACACTTGCTACACTTGCCACACTTGATGCTGAGATGCTACCCGATTTTGCTACAAACTGATTGAAGATTCCAACACTAGGGAAGAATCGTGGAAGAAGCCGAGGAGGCACACCTAGGAAGTGGTCCGGACGTGCCCGAGCCGGAGAGAGTAGCCCCAGAGAGGGGTGTAATGCTGGCGTTGCACTAGAAGAGGTCACCTTTCCTTGTCCCGAACCTGTCGGGAATCCTGGACTCTCTGATGTCGGGGCCCTCACACCATTCTAGGTAAATATATCTGTAGGGTAAATGCTTCATGCCTGCTCTCTATCTGTTCTCTCCTCAGGTGCTGTAATTGCAAGAACTTATTAATGCATAACTGATCATAAGGTAATTGTATTATTTTTCCTGATGGAGATTTCTGGTATATTCATGTGTATTTTGATTGACTCACAAAATTATTAATTCAGATAAACTTCTGAGTCTGTGGTTCTTTAAAATAAAAAATGCATTCTTGTCTTTCCTTCCTATTCTAATCTACTACTAGATCTTATCGACTGTACATTTACTTAGGAGACAGGAATGGTAAGAATACTGGTGTAAAAAGGGATTCCTAGAGTAAACTAAAATTGATGACCAGTGGACATTTGCCAGCTCATTGCATGTATGAATGTTTATGGGCGCAAAATGAGTGTTGTGTGTACGAATGTGTAGAGCTGGTAAAATCCGCTTGTGAGGAGGAGCCCTTCTTCAACCCCGTGACAGACCTTCACGACCGTCTGTCTCCCAGTGAGAGGTGCACGCCCGTCCGGCAGGGGTTAACCCACCTGAACACCTCTTCCCTACAGGAATGCCCCCTGAGAGAAGCGAACCAATGGGAAGACACCTGGGACCATGAAAGGGCGGACTCGACAGCCCAGGAGGCGGTGGCGGAAGACGCCTGGAAGGAGGAAGACGGAGAACCGAAGACCGAGAACGACTACTGGGAGGATCAGCGTACGAAGACAGCGGAACCGGGACCTGGAGAGGACGGCAACGATCCCATCCTGGTCGGGGAAGACGACGCGGTAGCGGAACCGGAGTCCTGGTCGGAAGAGTGGTGGATGCCCCCGGAGGATACTTGCACGCCGCCGTAACTCCGGAGAGTTACGGCTTCTGCGGTACGTGGTACAGAGCAGAGGGTCACAAGTGGTGGTGGGAGGGAGCTACGGCCATTTTGTGTTTTGTTTCGTAGGTGGGGAAAGGGGAGCACCGAGGGACATATGTCTAAGGAATCATAAGCACTATCCTCTCGAACCCTCAGACCGGACAAACCGGGGCAACCAGCCATATATTACTGAAAATACTTGTCACCTGAAGCAAGGGACGAGGTTGTGACTGTAAATACGTTTTGTTTGCTAGGTTGTTTTTTTTCTTATCAAAGACCTACACATCCAAGACCTTCACCCGAACCTATCCCTCACCTCCTTAGCCTGAGCACTGGGTGTGTCCGCCCCTTCTTTTCCCCTGGGTGACGGTAGTGAGTAGAAACCCCTAGACAGAAATACTTACCGCCTGTTGTCTCTTCTCTTCTATGATACCCGGGGAACGTCAACACCAGTCACCTGGAGAAGACCCATCGGCAGACGAGCCTCAGGCATCCTTCACGAATCACCCTCCACGAAGCCTACCTCTGTTTACCCTTCAAGTATTTCATCTGTGTCTCTAATAAATACGCCATCATAGATCCACGCATAAGACCTCCTCGATTCTTTTTCCGCCCTTCCCTCTCACATCTGGTGTCAGAAGTGGGATCCAGAAAAATGGAGGCAGCCTTCCAGAAAATGGCGGAGGGACAAGAGAAGTTAGGGCGGATAATGGAAAAATTCCTGGCGGTGGCAGAGGAGGATAGGGAGAAACTGCACCAAACGCTATCAACACAAAGCCAAGCCCAGGAAAGCGTGATAGGGAAATTGGCTGATACCCTTAGCCAACCCCGAGGACATACAGGTCTGCCATCAGTTGTCCTCCAGAAATATGTTGAGGGAGAGGATCCCGATTTTTTCTTTTCTAATTTTGAGCGCATGGCCAGAGCAGCAGAATGGTCCTTAGAGAAATGGGGACAATACCTGGGTCCTCTCCTGTCAGGTGAATTACAAGCAGCATATCAAGCAGTTAACCCTCAAGGACTCACCCCATATGAGGAAGTGAAGAGGAATATTCTGGAACGATTGGGGATAGAGGACGATACATACCGTCTACGGTTAAGACAAATCAAGGAAGGGCCGCAAGAAACCCCCAGGGCTCTGGCCTATCGTACTAGGGACATGACGGACAGATGGTTAAAACCGCAGACGGCAACGAAGGAAGAGATCATGAAAAAAATATATCTAGAGCAGTACTTGGCTTCACTATACCCCCATGTGCAGAAATGGGTACGCCAGCATACAGGACTGACTCTGGAAAGGGCTATCGACAAAGCCAGTGCCTTTAACAGGGCACAAGAACAACAGAAAGGACGAGAGGAACATCATTGGAAACGGACAGGACATAACACTGTCCGACCCTCTAGACAGGCCTCTGCTAGAACCGAAACAGTCACCCTTTTGCCTAGTCCCCTACCAGCACCCATTAAAGCTGCTACACCACAGGGACCCCAGTGTTATAACTGCTGGGCCTTCGGCCACATAGCTAGGGTTTGCCCCCAGAAAGAGGAACCCATGGAGGTCGGTTTATCCCGTACCTACTATTGTAGTCCATCGAGCTCCAGCCCTCCCTATCATAAAGAGGTACTTGTTAACGGTGAAAAAAGACAGGCTTTAGTTGATACTGGGTGTCTACAAAGCATCATACGACCCCAAGCCATACCCGGAGGAGTTACCCAACTCTCAGGCCATGTCAATATCCAATGCGTACATGGGGATACACAGCAGTATCCCGCCACTGAAGTACAAATACAACACGAACCGTCCATAGAGGCCCATTCCCTACGGGTGGGTCTGGTGCCCCGACTGCCTGAAACCTTAGTCTTAGGAAATGACTATCCTCATATGTCGAAATTGGTAAGAGAAACCTGGACGGAAGGGGCGGAGTGGAGGAGTACAGCCCCCTTTTCACAAGTGCCAGAACAGGGTTTTCCGGAAGGTAAAACAAAGAAAAGCAGAAAACAGAAAAAACGAGAAAAAAAAGACTGGACCAGGGTAGCACTCACCCGCAAAACTGAAACTCCTATTTGGCAATATGACCGTGGGATTTTTCTGCCCAGAGAGAGGATCCCACCCTACGTGAAGCCTGGAACAAAGTCCTAGAAGAAGAAGACCCAAACCAAGTAGGTCCCCAATTCGTATTTAAAAAGGGATTGCTGTACAGGGTAGGGGGAAGAAATACACCCCATCAACTACTGGTTCCCCGCCAATATAGAGAAAAGGTGTTGTTCTTGGTCCATAGTCATTTATTGGGAGGACATTTCGGAGAGGAAAAAACTGAAAAATCCATTCTAGAAAAATTCTATTGGCCAGGTATTTATCAAGGAGTGCGGCGGTATTGTAAAGAATGTCCCGTATGTCAAAAAAATAGTAGAACCTTACCCATGAAAGTCCCTTTACACCCCTTACCGATTATCCAAGAACCCTTCTCAAGAGTGGGGATGGACATTATAGGTCCCTTACTCCCCTCTCGTAGTGGCTGTAGATTTGTTCTAGTGTTGGTAGATTATGCCACCCGTTTCCCTGAGGCCGTGGCTTTACGCCACCCAAATGCAGTCCAAATAGCCAAGGCCATGATTAACATATTTTCCAGGGTGGGGTTCCCGAGAGAGATCATCACTGATCAAGGAACTCCCTTCATCTCACATCTAATGAAACAGGTGTGTTTATTGTTAAATTACAAACAAATCAGAACAGCGGCCTATCACCCCCAAACGGATGGGCTCGTAGAAAGATACAACGCTACATTGAAAACCACCTTAAAAAAACTCTTGGAACTTGAAACCCGTAGATGGGAGGACATACTTCCATTGGCCCTCTTTGCCATACGGTGCAAGTCCCAGAAGAGTACGGGATACTCCCCTTTTGAATTGTTGTATGGGCGTCAGCCTCGCACCCTGTTGGACATGTTAAAAGAGGAGTGGGAAGAAGAGCCCGAGGGAGTAAAACCCTTACCAGACTACGTCCTCAACCTAAAAACCCATTTAGGTCAAATCCGTAGTATCGTCTCTGCCCATATGGAACAAGCCCAAGCAGCACAAACGGCCCAATACGATAAAAAAGCTAAAAACCGTAGTCTGGAAATAAACGGTTTTGCTTTGCTAATGATCCCCTCGTCCGATCACAAATTGTTAGGACAATGGCAGGGGCCATACAGGATTGTAGAAAGAGTCACTCCAGTCACGTACCGACTGGAATTGGATCCTAAAAGAAAAACTCACACTCAAATATACCACATTAATCTACTTAAAAAGTGGGAAGGACCTGTTCCTGTCTTAATAGGGACACCTGAGGGCTCTGCCCATTTGTTCCACCAAAGCATCGATCGGGACCTACCAGAAAAACAAAAACAAGAACTAGAGGCCACCCTAATTCCCTTAAGTGAAGGGATTTCCTTAGAACCCGGGAGAACGACTTTAATAGAACATGCCATCACCACTGACCCCAATAGAAAAGTCAAACTCAGACCATACCGTATCCCTGAATCACGATGACAGGCCATAGAACAAGAAGTACAGTCCATGCTGCGAATGGGTATAATCGAGCCCTCTACTAGTGAGTGGAACTCGCCAGTAGTATTGGTACCCAAGCCTGATGGGTCCATCAGGTTCTGCATCGACTTTCGGGAGGTCAACAAGATTTCCCAATTCGATTCCTACCCCCTCCCGAGAGTCGATGAGATGGTAGAACGACTGGGTACGGCCCGCTTTATCAGCACCCTGGATCTGTGTAAGGGGTATTGGCAGGTGCCCCTGAAACCACAGGATCGACATAAAACGGCTTTTTCTACCCCAAGTGGGTTATACCAATTCACGGTATTGCCATTCGGTCTCCATGGGGCCCCTGCCACCCTCCAGAGGTTAATGAATCGGATATTAAGACCATACGCCGATTTTGCAGCCGCATACATTGACGATATAGTCATTCACAGTTCATCCTGGGAAGAACATCTCTCCCACCTTAGCGTAGTCATCCAAGCCTTGAGAAGTCATGGTCTAACCATAAACCCGGCCAAAAGTAGATTGGCAGCGCGTTCAGTGAGATATTTGGGGTATCTCTTGGGAGAAGGGTACATAAAGCCACAGGAAGAAAAGATAGCCGCCATCACATCTATTCCCTTTCCCCGAACTAAGAAAGAGTTAAGAGCGTTCCTTGGAGTGCTCGGGTATTATAGACGCTTCATACCCAAGTTCTCACAAATGGCCTCACCCTTGACCGACCTCCTAAAAAAAGAGACAAAAACCGAACAAGAATTGAGACAGCCCTCCCTCACCCTTACCACAGCTTTTATGCAGTTGAAGAACGCCCTCACATCTCGGCCTGTCCTGCTTAGCCCGGACTATTCCCGGCCTTTTATTTTACAAACGGACGCCTCTGACACGGGATTAGGCGCCGTATTATCCCAAGTGGACCCCCAAGGACATGAAAGGCCTGTCCTGTACATAAGCAGAAAACTGTTTCCACGAGAAAAGAGGTATGCTGTGATCGAAAAAGAGGCCCTCGCCATTAAGTGGGCTGTGGACTCCCTTAGGTATTACTTGGACGGGCGGGAATTCACCCTTTTTATGGACCACGCCCCCTTAGAATAGCTGGCTAGAAACAGAGGTCATAACGACAGAATATTGAGATGGTTCCTTGCCCTTCAACCATATCGCTTTCAGACCAGGCACCGGAAAGGAAAAGAGCAAGCAAATGCTGATTATCTATCCCGATACCTGCTTGATCCTTTTCTTGCTAGCAAGAAAGTTAGGGAAGGGAGATGTGAGGAGGAGCCCTCCTTCAACCCCGTGACAGACCTTCACGACCGTCTGTCTCCCAGTGAGAGGTGTGCGCCCGTCTGGCAGGGGTTAACCCACCCGAACTCCTCTTCCCTACAGGAACGCCCCCTGAGAGAAGCGAACCAATGGGAAGACACCTGGGACCATAGAAGGGCGGACTCGACAGCCCAGGAGGCGGTGGCGGAAGACGCCTGGAAGGAGGAAGACCGAGAACCGAAGACCGAGAACGACCTGAAGAGGACGGTGACGGCAACGATCCCATCCTGGTCGGGGAAGAGGACGCGGTAGCGGAACCGGAGTCCTGGTCGGAAGAGTGGTGGACGCCCCCGGAGGATAGTTGCACGCCGCCGTAACTCCGGAGAGTTATGGCTTCTGCGGTAAGTGGTACAGGGCAGATGGTCACAAGTGGTGGTGGGAGGGAGCTATGGCCATTTCCGTGTTTTGTTTCGTAGGTGGGGAAAGGGGAGCACCGAGGGACATATGTCTAAGGAATCATAAGCACTATCCTCTCGAACCCTCAGACCGGACAAACCGGGGCAACCAGCCATATATTACTGAAAATACTTGTCACCTGAAGCAAGGGACGAGGTTGTGACTGTAAATACGTTTTGTTTGCTAGGTTGTTTTTTTTCTTATCAAAGACCTACACATCCAAGACCTTCACCCGAACCTATCCCTCACCTTCTTAGCCTGAGCACTGGGTGTGTCCGCCCCCTCTTTTCCCCTGGGTGACGGTAGTGAGTAGAAACCCCTAGACAGAAATACTTACCGCCTGTTGTCTCTTCTCTTCTATGATACCCGGGGAACGTCAACACCAGTCACCTGGAGAAGATCCATCGGCAGACGAGCCTCAGGCATCCTTCACGAATCACCCTCCACGAAGCCTACCTCTGTTTACCCTTCAAGTATTTCATCTGTGTCTCTAATAAATGCGCCATCATAGATCCACGCATAAGACCTCCTCGATTCTTTTTCCGCCCTTCCCTCTCACACCGCTGCATCAGCAGCTACTAGTACCTTGCAGAGACCTTCAGAGTAGCTCCCAACCTTAGGTTAATTTTTAACTAAGAACTGCAATAAATGTTGCACTTTCTTTTTACAGTTAAGGAAAGGCTTGGTTTATTTCACATTATCAGGCTGCAGATAGCAGAGCCTGATAATGAGCAGTGCTCCACTCAGATTTTTGACCCATGTGGGTCACAGAGGTTCACGGACGAGGTATTTAACTCTTAAATAAAAGCCCTTCTCAATTCAATATTGGACCATTAGAACAACATGAAATTTTTGAATGTTCCTAAATGAGAGAAAATTACAATGAAGAGTTAACTTTATAATTAAGTTAACCCTTTGTTTGATCTTTTTCCCTTTTCAAAGTGTCACATTTACAAATAGACATATAGTAGCCAGCAGACACCGCCATATGTTTAACTGAAAAATAGTCATTTTAAATGGGAAAAGTGAAGAAAAATTTTCATGAAATGATTTCTTAATGTTTTTCTGTACTTTAAATGAAGCCAATTAAGTCCTAATGTTTTACAAAGCATGTTTCTTCACTTTAAATTCCTCACATTTAAACAAATGACTTATTTTCCTGTTATAAATATGGCATCATGTCTTCATGCCACTGGGAGTAATATGCCTGCTGGTTTTAAATACACTTTTATATGGGAGAGAATTAAAATGATGAGTTTTATGTAATGCATATAAACATTAGGTTAACTCTTCAGTTGAATTTCCTCCCATTTTGCTCCCAGTGACTGGTGGACATGCTGCCATATTTATAACTGAAAAATACAGCCATTCTTTTCAATTAGAGAAATTTAAAGTACAGGCAAATGTTCAATCAAGTGCAGAAAAACGTTCCTTATTACGAACATTTTTGCAGAACATTTTTCTGCACTTTAACTTTTTCCCCATTTCTAAAAATGGTTGTAGGTTTATGTTGTACACGTAAAGGTGCCACATATGGCGAAAGGTATGTCTTGTGCCACAAGTACATACATCACAGGCTCTCAGTGACCCAAATTCAAACCATAGTATCAGACTCCTTAGAGATTAGGTTTAAAGTCCACGAAGCTGGACTAGGAGGTGTCAGGTAACAATGGGCAAGTTACTTGGCCTTCAGTAGCTCACGACAATCATCACTGATCTGAAGTAGCTCTCATTACAGAAAAGGTCGGGGACCCCTGGCTTAAACAAAAAGAAATTTAACACCTGAAAGATTAGCACTGGAAAGACACAAATAATGTGTTGTTGCACCAGGGGGGGAACAAATAAAAGAAGAGGAGGAGGTATAGGCCACCCAAACTAAAGGATAAGGAACAGACAAATGATAGGGACAATAAAGCAAACAAATAGTATGTAATGGGTGAGCTCTAAGCAGTCTTGCAACAGACAGCGCATAAGCCGTCAAGTAGGCGAGACTAAAAAAAAAAGAAAAGAAACATAGGTAATAAGCATATGAAGGCATTACAGAAAAGAAGGAAGATTTAACAACCTTACGGAAATCCATTCATCAGTGGAATTGCCCATGATGTGACTAGAGGCAACGGTACTGCCATGGTGTACTCTAAAATGTTAACTGCTATCAGGGTCCTGTTCCAGAGAGCATATTGTTGATGGGAATAGAGAAGTTTGAGATAGTTTATGGCATGAAACCATTTAGCATCAAAAGGAGTAAAGATCCAGCAGGTAATGGAGGCATTCACTGGAGGCTTGCGCTCTCCACAAGCATCTACATCAGCGGTTCTTAACATGGAGTCCCCAAATGCAAATGGTCTCTAACCATTAATTTCTGTCATTAATCATATACCATATTGAATTACTTATAATATTCTAGAAAAATAGTGCTTGGTGATCTATGCATGTAAATACAAGTAAACTACCCTAAAGCCCTTCCTGGCTAAACCTTCTCCCATTTGGCTGCTTTATATGGACAGGCACTTACAGACTCCAAACACCTACACTTCCTGTGTTGAAAAGGGGACAAGCCTTCTCTTTTAAGCTGAGCTGAAATAATTTCACAGGCTGAGGACAACTTCCTATAAGGCAGCAAATACTTTGGCACAATAAACTCCTGGTCTCTATCTCTTATGTAATCTGTCTTTTCATCTTTTGGCAAAAGCTCTGCATAGTCTACAGCTTTGTCCATACCAAGCATAATTACTGCCACGTGTCTGTCCGAGGCCAAGGTTTATCCACTTACTACTTCTATACTGCCACTACTGGTGAGAGCTATGATTTCGAATGCATACCTAATGAATTGTGAATACTGGTGTGTAGTCACTCTCATATTTAAATATGCATTTGGGAAGGAAAGTAGATATGGGCAGTTCATATATTGTGTATTTATGTTTAATACTATTGAGGCACAAATCGTAGAAATGGCTTGGGGGTCCCTGAAACAGTTGGGAATTAAGGGGAACCGCTGAAGTCAAAAGGTTAAGAACCACTGATCTAGAATATTAAAACTCAAGGTCCAGCATACATATAGCAACAGGCATGTCGCTGACAGAGCACGGCCCTTAGAAGCTCAAATCACAATGGGGGACTTGGGGAGTATTTATTGATCCTTAACTCACAATGGTCTCATCTCCCTTGACCCACTGAGAACTAGATGGCAGACCTGGCTGGGTGCTCTGGAGGAGGATGACTGGAGGGATACCTTGGGGGCCCCCAAGACCATCACTGTCTCAGCCAGACTCCGTTTGGTCTAATTATACTATCTGCATACCTCCTACCTCACCCCTGTCCGCTAACATAGGGCGGGCCTACTGACACACCCATCTTGCACACGATGCGGGTGGACCCTGAAGATTATTTCCATATGGTGTGGTCTTGTCCACGCATGGCTTCCTACAGGGAGTCACTGAAAACTGAGTTTTCAGAGGTGCTGGGATGAGAGATACCTCACAACCCCTTGAACATACTTTTGGGTGTCACAGACGGGCTAGTTGGGTCTAGAGCAGACAAATTATTCTTGGGCACTGCCCTTGTGGTGGCAAGGCAAGACATCGCAATGGCGTGGAAAAATCACGTTCCACCTAACATAGCTAAATGGCGTAGATGAGTAGACTAGTGTGCACACAAGAAGTGTCACTGTACGAGGCCAGGGGATGCCCGGCCAAACATCGGAAATGTTAGGGCAAATAGCTGGGAATGGTGGGTTAGCCAGCCTCCCCATCCTCTCGAAGTCCATGCCTAGATATCGATTGGCGGGCAGAGATACGTCACTGTATGCAGATATAAGAATGTTTTACTTGTCTAATGTCATATGTAGTTATGCTGCCGAAAACGCTGTGCTGTTTATATTCAGGTTGTATTGGACTTCTCACACAATAAATACAATTATCAAAAAATTCATAAAAAAAAAAAAAAAAAAAAACAAGGTTCACCATCTATCAAATTTAAAAGAACGAAAGTTATTTATTTTAATTGTTAAACCATCATTCAAATATTATCAGCACTTACCTCTTTTTTATACTCAAATTAAACGCAGAACAGGTAAAAGAATAGAGTAGAAATAGGCTCAGAAATTATTCTTTCACAGAAAGAACAAGTATTGGCAGTGTCTATAGGTCTAACCTTTGCAACCTATTATTTTTTTGGGGGGGGAATATATTGCACCGTGACAAGTACACCTAACGATGCTATGGTGGCCTAGCACGACTGCCTTATGTTTATTTCTAATTTACCATTCCAAGATCAATGGCCCAAGTGGGGTGGTAAATAACAAATTTATTTAAACGTGTGAAGTCACTTTGCAAAAACTGAGTAGTCCGAATATTTAAAAGCAGCCGTAACAAATTGCAGTGCACTGTTATTTGGAGCAGCTCAGCCTAAGTAACTATGCTTTTAGACAAGCACGCAAACTACAAGCTCTAAGTTCCAAAAGGTCTGAATGCACATACATAACTACACAAAAGTTGAAAGAAAGTGATGGGCATGGGTGCTATGAGAAATGGGACCCGCTAATGCTGTCAAACATGCCACGAAGCAATCAAGGTAGCAAACGTGTGCGAATCGAACCAGAGTGTAGAGATGAATAGTCAGGAGTCATCCAGTAAGTAAATAAGTAAGTAATTTAATAGGATAAAGGACATCACACCAAACCGGGAGGCTCAGTGCAAATGCATCACCTTTCAGTTGAAGCAACTGTCATAAACTGTCACAATAGAACGTCCAGTTGTCAACATTCCAGCTGGTGTAGGAGCCACGCGCAGGGAGGGGGAGCGCGCGGTAAAGGAAGGATGGAAGAGGGACTTAGAGATAAACAAGAGACACAACACATCTCATGCCCTTTGTGAATAATAAAAATATGAAGGAAGGCAGGGAAGGTAGGCTAACTTAAAACATACTATATAACTATTAGCAAATGAAGTCCTAGTATTTGCTGGGTTTCACCACGCTTCGACCACATTTACTGGTGCTGGCCACCTCTTCCAAAGTGTTTCTTTCCGGCACCAGATCATGACCAGATGTCTGGCTGTCACTTGACTCTACGGAACAACTAGTAGCACTAGTAACAGAATAACTCTTTTCATCTCTGGGCTCCACAGCATCTTGGTCCTCCACTTCCGTGGTAACACTACTCTTGCCAGGGGATGCCTCAGAGGCACTTGTACTCAGCTCTCTGATCTCACCAATAGATTCAATGATCTCACGTTCCTGACTGCCACCACTGCAGTGCATAGTAGATGGTGAAAATATGCTATCACCTTCCCCGTCAGAATCGGACGATTCTTGGTGTAGCCAATCATACTTGTCTAGAACAACCCTTTCCTCCTCTACATCCTTTTGTTTCTGTTCTTTAATGTCTTTTTGTACACCCTCCAATCTTTTACAAACCGACAACACGGTGGCATGCCAAACCCTTCCATCACTGAGGAGTGCTGAGTTGCAAAACACTTTTTCCACCCATAGCGGTTCTGAAAACCTACTATGTCCTTTAACTATGTGTCCACTCCTCCTTACTCTTACTTTATAACCTTCTTTAAGGTTTATAGTTTTGCAGTTATGCTTGCTGTCAAATTTTCCTTTACACAAACCTTGTGCCTCTTGGATTCTTTTCCTAATTATTTCCGCTGACCACTCAGACTTCTTTGCACTCTTGAGCCATCCGATATTATCTTTAGACACAGGTGTACTGCCTCTCATAATCTCAAATGGACTTATCAAGGTTTTCTCACCAGGAGTAATCCTATACCCCCAAATCATTTTGTTCACTTCCTTCCTCCAACACTTCCCATTGTTGTTGGCCAACTGGATTGTGCCTTTTATAACTCTATTAAACCTCTCCACAGCCCCATTGCCAGCAGGGTGGTAAACGGAAGTAGTCTTGTGTGTAATACCATTCCTGACAACAAATTTCCTGAAAACGTCTGACGTGAATTGGCTTCCGTTATCACTGACAATGGTTTTTGGTATGCCCTCTCTTGTGAATATACCGTCCATAAACGTGATGATGTCTGATGCATCTACCTTCCTACAAATCTTTACTTCCGGCCATTTTGAAAAGTGATCTACCAAGACCAGTAAGTGCACATGTCCTTCTTGCCATCTTACAGGACCCAGTATGTCGATCCCTACTCTCTCCCACGGCATGTTCGGACAACTCAATGGTTGGAGAGGGGGTCGAAGAGTAGTTTGAGACTTATCTGAATTTTCGCATTGTATACAGTTCCTCACAGCTCTTTCAATTTGGATGTCGCACCCCGGCCACCAGTACCAATTCTTTACTCTTTGTTTTGTTTATGTCTAAATTACCCTCATGACAAATGTCGATCAGTCTTTCTCTTAATGTAGTAGGAGGTATCACCTTCCCTTGTCTTAAAGCTAGATCGTTCTCCACAGATAACTCATTCCTCAATTCCCAGAAAGGCCGCAGCTCACTTTTCAGGAGTATCTTCTTAGGCCACCCTACAACAATGAGTTTCCTAACCTCATTTATAGTATCGTCCTTAAGATACTCTTTTTCCCAGATCTCCGTAGTTATGCTAGCAAATTCTTCGTTGATGCTAGCAACACAGAGTTCTTCTTCCTTCTCTCCTTTTTCCACAGTCGGCAACGGCAACCTACTAAGAAAATCCGCAACCACATTCTTAGTACCAGGCAAGTATTGAATTTCATAGTTGTAATCCAACAGTTTTATAGATAATCTTGCCAACCTTGGTGACGCATTGTATAACCCTTTCACAGTCAGTACTTTCGTTAATGGTTTGTGGTCACATCGCAAAACGATCCTTTTCCCCCAAATGTACTGCCTGAAATGTTCCAGGCCCCATACACAAGCCAAGGCCTCACGCTCAATGACCGAGTATTTCTCCTCAGTGGATATTAAAGAGCGGGAGGCAAATGCAATAGTGGCTTCCTTCCCATCGCACTCAACTTGTGTGAGGACTGCACCAACTCCCTTACTGCTGGCATCAGTAACGACCACACAAGTAAGATCGTTGTCAAACCCTTTAAGAGGTGGAGCATCGCAGATTTCTTTTTTAAGGCTTTTAAAACAGCTTTCACAGTCTTGGTCCCATTCAAATTTGTTCTTATTTTTTAAAAGGGTTCGAATGCAGTACGTTTTCATAGAAAAGTTCCTTACAAAATTTGAATAGTACTCTACCAGTCCCAAAAACGCTCTAAGTTCTTCCTTATTTTGTGGGACTGGGGCATCCTTGATAGCTTTAAGTAGATCTTTCTTAGGTTTTATACCTTCTTTAGTGATTTCATGACCCAGGTAAGTGACAGAATTATTGCTGAACCTGCACTTCTTGTACTCTGCTGTCAATCCATTCTTTTCCAAGATCTTAAGTACCTGTACTAGGCTGTTGTCATGATCAGTTTGGTCTTTTCCCATAATTAGAATATCATCCTGAAAGATGAGTAAGTTTTTCACACCCTTGAATATTTCATGCATTAGTCTCTGGAATAATGCCACTGCCGATGCTAACCCAAAAGGTACCCTTTTAAACCTGAAACAACCAAAAGGTGAAACAAAGGTGGTGAGGTGTTTGCTCTCAGGATGCAAAGGTACCTGGTGGTAAGCAGCGGCTAGGTCTATAGTCGAAAATATTGTCATACCTTTAGTGAGAGACAACATCTCATTAATCCTTGGTAAGGGGTATTGGTCAATAAGAATATTTTTATTGAGGTCGCGCAAATCTATGCACAATCTCAATTTCCCATTGGCCCTCCTCGCGACTACCAGAGGAGCGACCCATTCAGACGATTCAGTGTTTTCAATTATTTCTGCTTCTAGTAACTTATTGAGTTCTGATCTCACCTCCTCCCTTAGTGTTAAGGGATTTGTCTTACCTTATGCAAGCAGGGCACAGCATCATCTTTAAGTTTTATTATGTGTTGGAACCCCTTTAGTTTACCAATTTTTCCATTAAAAACTTTGGGGAACTTGTTAACCAAATCACAACCCGGTAACACCTCCTGTTGTGTAACTAGTACAGGTTCTACACTGTTCGGGTTGAGAGTAATCCCTAGTTTTCCTTGGTCCTTCCAACCCAACACAGAAGGGCCAGTGACGGCAACGTACAACTTACTGCTAGTTTCTCTATCCTTAAATGAAAACGTAAGTTCCTTGAAACCCACAAGTTCAATAGGTTCACTCGTGAATGTTTTTAGTGAGATGTCTGGTTTTTCCAAATGCTTCCAAACTTTCTCTCTCCATACATCTTGGTTAACTATAGTGCAGGGTGAACCAGAGTCTGCGACTATATTTATATTCACACCACCTATTTCAATTAAGCATATGGGTTTCTTCTTTTTGCATTTCTCTTCTTTCTCATCAACTGTTGCCTCCATTACATTTAGTACACACAAGTTATACTCCGAGTCATCCGAGGAGACGTGCTCAAACTCTTCCTCTTCCTCATCCTCAACAAATTTTACCTTTTCTTTTATTTTCCTTTTGCAAGCTTTTTGAAAATGACCAATGATCCCGCATTGCGAGCATTTGTTGTTCCTTGCCGGACATTTCCAGTCATTAGCTAAATGCTTACTGCTACCACAGCGGTAACACTTTAATTGTTCATATGTACCAGCATTACCTTTGAATCTAGGTGCGTCCTTCACTTTGTTTTTGTAAACTTTCTTGGACCCACTTATTTTTGCCACCACACTTGCTTCTTCTGCTTTACTTTTACCCTCATTAATAACCTCCTTAGCACAACGACCAGTCAGTTCAGCTTTCTTTACAATATCAATAACCTGTTGAAGAGGTTTCTCTCCTTTAGCCCATAATGCGTCCTGTATGTTCGAATTTGCAGCACACATTACTATCTGATCCCTAACTAAGTCACCGTGCATGTTTTCAAATTTGCATGAGAGAGCCAAGTTCTTTAATGCAGCAACGTAGTCATCAATGCTTTCCTCCTTACCTTGTTTCCTCCTGTAAAATTTATATCTGTGTACTGCTACACAAACAGTTGGTTTGTAATAACCATCTAAGTCTTCCATCGCTTCGTCATAAAACATTTCTCTCTTCCCCAACTCTCACTTTTTTAGTTATATTGTTGTAAACTTTAAGACCTCCAGCACCCAAACAGTGTAACAATATTTTTTTCTTTTCCTCCTGTTTGAGTGGTTCATCCTCCTTATCAAATGTTGAAATATAGTTACAAAACTTTTCCTTCCACTCTTCCCATTTCACTGTTGGCACTCCAGAACCCTTCAAAAATGCTTCTGGGGGCTGCAAATTGTAAAAGTTTGCCGACGCCATAACCAAACTGTGTGCACAATTTAAAATGTCTATCAAGTTTATATTTTCCAATACACCCCAGAGTCAAAGTGCCACAGTGTTTTAATCGGACCAAAAGTTCCTCTGAAATAATATGTCAATCAACTTTTTTTTTTCCAATACACAGCAGTGTCAAATTGTCACAGTGTTTTAATCGGACCCAAAGTTCCTCTGAAAAAAAATATACGTTCTCTTTACTTATCCAATGTATTTCGATATACCGATGAAAATCTCACTTACTCCTTAAGTAGCGCTTGGTATGCACCAAATCCTTCTCAAAGGATGAATTCCTTCGTGAACCGAAGAGGTCCCGAAAAGCTCCGTAATACTCTA
The DNA here is from genome assembly GCF_964204655.1 of Triturus cristatus. NCBI lineage: Eukaryota > Metazoa > Chordata > Amphibia > Caudata > Salamandridae > Triturus > Triturus cristatus. The sequence goes on from NC_140594.1 coordinate 890,018,535, forward strand.
ACCGGAGATAGAGGCTTTGTTTACAATAGACACTTCCTTAAAGATGGCCGCACGCACACTTCCTGTACGTGATTGCGTGTAACAACTAGACCGCTAGCTTCATTTCCAAGATGACGTCGATATTCTGACATCACGACGCTTGAAAACGAGTGCGCCACCACTTCTGAGGAGAGTTCTCTTCACTTACGATTCCAAGTACACTGAGGTGAGTTAAAATTCAAAAAATGTCCAAAATTCACCAGTGTAAGATACAGCAGGCTGTGCGGCTCATCATACAACTTTCCTTTTCGCCGACTTAACACTTGCACCACCAGACAGTGTATACACCTTCGCTCGTAGTGCTTCCACGCCAACGACGCTGGTCAAATTCACCGAACCGCTACATCTAAGGTTCCTTGTTCATGCAATTAAACTTCCATCTTAAACTTCAACCTTCACGGATTTCCGACAAGTGCAACTAATGTCCTTACATCAATCCGCCGCACTTATTCTTCACTCCGCTTCTTTTCACTTACTGGACTTAATTGTATCGTCTGCTGCATTACACTCCTTCCGAAAATATTACTTCCCGATTTTCCTTTTATAAAACTCAATTTTCATCCAATACTTAAATTAACTTCCATCACGTAGGTTCATCTGTGCGTCGTCCGACCACCTTCGTCGCCAAATTGTAAAGATGAATAGTCAGGAGTCATCCAGTAAGTAAGTAAGTAATTTAATAGGATAAAGGACGACACACCAAACCGGGAGGCTCAGTGCAAATGCATCACATGTCAGTTGAAGCAACTGTCATAAACTGTCACAATAGAACGTCCAGCTGGTGTAGGAGCCACGCGCAGGGAGGGGGAGCGCGCGATAAAGGAAGGATGGAAGAGGGACTTAGAGATAAACAAGAGACACAGCAAAAGCAGCCGTAACAAATTACAGTGCACTGTTATTTGGAGCAGCTCAGCCTAAGTAACTATGCTTTTAGACAAGCACGCAAACTACAAGCTCTAAGTTCCAAAAGGTTTGAATGCACATACATAACTACACAAAAGTTGACAGAAAGTGATGGGCATGGGTGCTATGAGAAATGGGACCCGCTAATGCTGTCAAACATGCCACGAAGCAATCAAGGTAGCAAACGTGTGCGAATCGAACCAGAGTCACATAAGAAACTGGACACCAAATTTGCGTACATTCTATAGATGCTAGACGTGCCTTAGAGTACAGTACATCCTTCCTCTCCCTCCCTAGACACCACATTGCGGGGCCTCCGCGGCGCTCTGCATTCGTCACTGTAGTATACTGTATATTGTTTATTTATAGTTGTGACAGCTTGCTTACCTTGTTTACTGTCATTGTGGCATAACGTGTTCACGAGCTCGTGGTGTCACACTGAGCTCGTGCTTTCTCTGTATTCTGCTGATCACATGCGCGTTTGGATGTTACACGCGCATGCTATGTGTGTATCTTTAAAATGAGCGTTTCTTGAACTTGTATTCTCGTGCGTTCAACCTCCTCCCTGAACTATGATCGGTTCTGTGGCCAGTGACCGTTCATACTTCGGAGAGGAAGGACGCACTCCCGTGGTGTCATTCATGTTACTGCAATAAAGCTTCAAGATCATCTTTACTCTTTGTACATTGGATTTATTCTACAAAAATTCAAGTGAAGCTGTACTTTTCAGTCACTCCCGACCTGTGCCCAGGGACGTAGTCAACAATTAAAAATTTGCGAACATACATGACAAGAATTTTCAATTCTATTAAGGACAAGGAGGCGAGGATTATGCTTTCTCATTTCTTTATTAGAAATGCTCAGCAGCCAATCAGAAAACAGTATATAACGAAAAAACTACAATACCCATAAACACTAGGGTATGACGTGGCTAACCATAGAGACTCATACTATAAAATGTCCTGAGGAAAGTATCATATCCTCTTTCTTTGGTGAGTAACAGTTCAAGTCAAAGCAGTAAGTCCCAGAAAACGAAGAACAGCAGGGATACAGTAGAAGTCCACTTCGAACCAAACAGGATTTTGCAGCGAAACATCCATGAAGACAGAAAAGCTTCAAATCGGATGAACCACAAGGAGCAGCAGCCGCTACTTAGGATCGGAACCTGAAAAGAGACATACAGCCGTAATACACATCCAGTAAATGGAATGAAGTCAGAAATAAAAGGGGGGGGGGGGGGGTAGAGAAAAAAGGTACATTGCAATAATCAATTATCAAATGCAGAAAAAACACAATATAAATGCAGAACAAATGCAAAAGATAATCACAGGTGGGATAATCCTCGCCTCCTTGTCCTTAATAGAATTGAAAATTCTTGTCACGTATGTTCGCAAATTTTTAATTCTATGTCAGGACAGGAGGCTCCGATTATGCTTGTTTAAAGCTGATCCACCTCAACAGAAGCAATATGATCAATAGGTTTAAAATAGTAAGTTTTAAACACTGAGTCAGAAGACCAATCTGCGGCCTTCATGATGTCAAACAAAGTAACACCCATGGAAAAAGCCTTAGAAGCCATAGCCCCAGGTGCCGAATGAGCACCAAAAATAGAGACATCAATGCCGGCCTCCGACATGAGCCATCTGACCCAGCGAGCTAGAGTAGCTGGGGTAACAGGACGAAAAGGCTTCTGTAAAGCAATTAACAATTGACCATGCATATCTGAACGTAAAGGGGCAGTACATACCTCATAATCCTTGACACATTGAACAACACAAAGGTTGGGATGATTGGGAAAAGACGGATAGGTAATTTGAGAAATATTAGTCTTGGTACGTCTGGAAAGGCGAAAAGTGACACCCTCAGGCGTAAAACTGCGACCCGCCAGATCCAAAGCACACACATCCGAAATTAGTTTGCAAGAGACAAGACAAAGCAGCATGGTCAACTTAGCCGACAGTTGTTTACGAGAAAGTAAAGAGTTGGAAGGCCATGACTCCAGAAATCGCAAAACAACAGAAACATCCCATAAAGACGCATATTTGGGACTAGGAGGTTTGAAAGACGAATACCCCTAAGCAATTTGGTAATCAGAGGATGTTCACCCGCAGGTTTACCATCGATTGGAATGTGAGCAGCCGAAATGGCAGAACGAAAATTGTTTACCGTGCAATAAGCCAAACCAGAGGAGGCAAGAGAGGCAAGAAAATTTAGGATTAAAGAGATATCCGCTGAAGAGGGATCAGCCTCCCGTTGAATACACCAGTCACACCATCGCTTCCATGACCCTCGGTATCGCTTATGAGTATTGGGGGACCAGGCGTCACTGATAAATTTGGAAGCGTCAAGAGAAAGGCCTAGGAGCGACCAGCGATCCCCGAAATTCGCCATGCTAGCAGAAGGAGAGTGCCCGACAGAATCAGGGGATGCAGATTGCCGAGAGGATCCAGCAGCAGGTTCCACTTCTGGGGAAGAAGGAGAGGGACTGCACAACACATTTCCAGGAGAACCGGGAACCACGCCTGAGCTCTCCACAGGGGAGCAATCAGGATCAAATCGGATTGAAACCGTTTCGCGCAAGCCAGGACCCTGGGAATCATCATGAACCGGGGAAAGGCGTAGCACAGGACCGACGGCCAAGTCTGAAGAAACGCATCCGTGGCCAGAGCCAGAGGGTCCGGTCTCCAGCTGAAAAACAGTGGAAGTTGAGTGTTCAGACGAGATGCAAACAGGTCTAAATGACAATGACCCCAAATCCGTTGGAGAGAGCGGAAGATGCGGGGATGAAGACGCCAGTCGCTGAAATCCCGCAGATGGCGTGAATTCCAATCCGCAATCTGGTTTTGGCGACCAGGAAGGTATTCGGCAATAACCGTGATCTTGTGTTACAGACAAAAGTGCCAAAAATCCTTGGTGATCTCCGCTAATAATTTGGACTTCGTGCCCCCCAACTTGTTGACATACCTGACCGCCGAAATATTGTCCATGCGGAGAAGGATGCAACAATTGGAACGAAGAGGCGAAAAGCAACGGATTGCAAACGATTCCGCCAGAAGTTCCAGGCAATTGATATGTAGAGACAACTCCTGGGAGGACCAACGACCCCCCGTCGAGACTGGACCGCACCGGGCTCCCCAACCCCACAGGCTGGCATCGGACTCGATCACTAGATCCGGAGATGAACCGAACAGGGCTCGTCCACTCCAAGCCTCCATGTGGTCCAACCACCATTGCATCTCCGTCTTTGCCTCTTCTGAAAGAGGAATGAGATCGGAATAACGAAGACCCCTCTGGAGATGACTTATCTTCAAACGTTGAAGAGCTCTGTAGTGCAGAGGGCCCGGGAAAATCGCCTGGATGGAGGATGCTAACAGACCGACAACTCGTGCTAACGATCTCAGTGACACAGTCTGTTTGGAAATAACTGAATTCAACTCCCTCTTGATGTACCAAATTTTTTGATTGGGCAAGAGAAGTTGACATGAAATTGAATTGATCTGAAAACCCAGAAAGTCTATTATCTGTGATGGAGTCAAGATTGACTTCTGAGGGTTGATCAGAAAACCCAGAGATTGCAAAAGATCTATGGCCCATTCCAGATGAGTCACCACCTTGAGGGGACAGTCTGCCAGAATGAGAATGTCGTCCAGATATATTATTAAGCGGACTCCCCGAACGCGCAAGCATTCCACGACGGGCCTCAGAAGTTTCGTGAAGCACCAAGGTGCTGACGAGAGGCCGAACGGGAAAACTTTGTACTCGTACCAAATCCCCTGCCACCGAAATTGTAGGAATCGCCGATGAGGCTTGAAGATGGGGATTGACAAATACGCATCCTTGAGGTCTAGGCGAACCATCCAATCCCCCTCGCGAAGCAGATCGCGTAACAAGTGAATTCCCTCCATCTTGAAGTGTCTGTACACGACACCTCCGTTGAACTCCTTTAGATTGAGAACAAGGCGAGAGCCGCCCCCTTTTTTCTGCACCAAAAAGACCGTGCTGACGAACCCCTGGGGATGGCGTACAGTCTGGGAGAGTGCCCCTTTTGCCAGGAGTGACTGAATTTCTGTGGAAATAAAATCCTGGTCTTGAAGAGAAAAATGCAGAGGAGGAGGAAGGAGGGTTTGATGCAGGGGCTGATAAAACTCTATGTGAAAACCCTGAACGGTTTGCAGTACCCATGCATCGTTGGAGATCAAACGCCAATTGTGGAGAAAAGATTGAATTCGACCCCCCAGAACCACATAGGAAGCTGGAATCAAGCTCACCTGAAGTGTTGGAATCGTGGTATCCACCTTGATGTCCTCCGGAACGTCCCTTTTTAAATTGCCCTCTCCCTTTGCGAGAGCGATAGAATTGAGCACGGGAGCTGAAACCGGAATCTTGTCCACCGCCTCTGTGGGACTGGAATCCTCTTTGAGAATTCTGGGAGCCACGGCCGAACGATCGTCCCCGATGTCGTCCGGCCCTGGCAAAAACCGGTCGAAAGGCTCGTTGCAGGGAAGATTGAGCCTTGTCGAGGCCACTGAAAGTTGCCACAAACTTAGTGAGCTCCTTCAAAAAAGGATGCCAAAAAGAAGCCCCTGAGCTACAGGGCCAGACTCGGAAGACGAAAGTTCCGCTAGCTTAGGGTCTAACTTGAGAAGAATAGAGCGACGGCGCTCACTTGAAATCGCACAATTTGCATTGCCCAATTGGCAAATAGCCCTTTGAGCCCATTCTATGAGTTCATCTGGGTTGACAAGGGCTGAAGACTCTTTAGCCAAGAACCCGAGATCTAAAATTTTTGCAAGTGGCCCTAGTAAGTCTAGCAACTTATCCTGGCAGGAGCGCCAAGATCGATCCAGACCCTTCTTGGGGTCTTTAGCATATTTTTTCAGATATGAAACCATTGTTGGGTCCAGCTCTGGAGTGTCAGCTAAATGGTCTGCCAGATCCGGACGCGGACACTCAGACCGAAGGCGGGCCCTAACATCTTTCTCAAAAGGATGCCTGATGTGAGCCTGAATATACTCCGCCACTGCCGGGGATGGAAGCCAAGAAGAAGAGTTAGGGTGAACAATTTCGGAAGGCTCAAAGGTCAAAACAGGGGGACGAGAAGGGGCATCAACATAATGTTCCTTGCGTGATTTTTTGCGAGGTGGAGGAACATCTGGATCAGTGGAAGCTGAGGAGTGAGTACCTTCAGTGTCCGAGACCAAGCTGGTGGAGGCCGAAGCACCCCGTGAGGTTAATTTAGGAGACTGATCAGCAAGAGTCTTGGCCAGTTTCTTAAAGTCTGATTTATGAGGATTATAATGAGTCTCAGAGGACGTACGTGAGGCGGGTAACCAACCTTGTTTCTTGGCGTATTGTGTCAAGTGACGCTTCAAATGATTTATAGCACACACAAGTGCCTTATTCACTGAGTGTTGTACACCCTGGTCTAAAGCCTCCACTAAATCCTGTTCCGAAAAACCAGAGGCGTCATCCTCATAGTAATAGTCATCTTCGTCCAAATAATCATTCATTGTGACACAAAGTGTTACAGTAAAGCCCACAAGATGACAAAATTATTAAAGGCCAAAGGCACAATGCAGGGGGAGTGTAAAAACCCCTCAGCAAGCCAACAGTACAGAAAAGAAATCTGTCTACACTGTTTAAAAATATTTTAAATGTGGAGGGAGGGCTTGCTGCGAAAAAACTACACTCTAGGCAGAGCCTATGCATAATTGTACAGCCCAACACACTTTAATATGCAGAGGGCGTCAAAACGGGGCCAAAAACGCGAGGCTGTGGGCAATGGTGTGTGAAACAACCTTCTCAGAGCAAAATGCGTAGAAAACAGCATTAAAATGGCCGCCGCGCATGCGCGGTAACGGCCGCCTCCGTTAACATAGAAATGAGGTCGCGCACAGCGCGAGTCCTCCGGCCCCGGTCTCCCGCTCCACAACTAATAAAGGCAGGCGCGAAGCGCCCAAACGCCGGGGGGTGAACACACCCCCCCCGCTACAAAGCCGCTGCAGCGCGCGGCTCAAAGACACGTGAAATAATGAAAACAATGGAAAAACAAAGCGCCGCCTCGAGACCGCAGCGCGGCTCGTAACCACAGCAACCAGCAATGCGGAATATCAACAAAAAGCAAGCACAAATCGCTAACAAAGCAAGCGGCGCAAGCGTTAACATTAGAAACAACAACAGCACCATATAGTAACAAATAAGTAAATATAAGCACTTAACTGGCTGCGGAGCAGCAAAGAAAGAGGATATGATACTTTCCTCAGGACCTTTTATAGTATGAGTCTCTATGGTTAGCCACGTCATACCCTAGTGTTTATGGGTATTGTAGTTTTTTCGTTATATACTGTTTTCTGATTGGCTGCTGAGCATTTCTAATAAAGAAATGAGAAAGCATAATCTGAGCCTCCTGTCCTGACATAGAATCAGAAGGGGCTGTCCGGCTATCAGTCGTAGCAGGATACTCATTAACATCAGACCAGACGATATTGACCCTCGCCTCCCTTCCCCTTCTTTTCCTATGTCGTTCGTCCCTCCTCAATTCATCCCTCCATCCAGAACGGCAAGAGGGCCTAACTTTGCCTGACCGGTCCGACTAAAAGACAGGCTGTCTCCTCCCATTTTGTGACTAACTCACCACTTCCAGCCATACGCAGACCGCTCAAAACAGAGCATTACCGCAAACATTAGGAGCAGAACTACTTCAGACAGAGACACGTGCGAACTTCAGAACCAATCCGCACTTTAGAAATTATGGGTGGCGCACTACGATTGGTTGTGGTATCTGTAGTGCTTCAATCCGAGATCATTTTACACCTTAGCAGTATCTCCTTGCCAAGCCAACTCTTTAGAAATGTGTTGTACCACTGGATTGGTAGAAATGCGACCCGGAAGTTTCCAACTTACGGACAAACGACTTCGGTAAAAGATCAACAACGGACGAAAGATGCTAGATTTAGGTTACGTGTAAGCAGTGGACACGTGGACTAATGGATCATCCCTGCTACATAGACGGAAACACCTGTTTACTCGTCACAGGAACACAGGTAAACGTTTTCACTATTGAAATCTCTGATGCTCTTGCAGCGACTGTTTTAACCTGACAACTAGCAGAGCAAGAACTATTTGCCGTTATTACGATTTTTGGTGAGCTACGGATAGCTACTGATGATGACTTGGGTGTTTACTTTGTGGTGAATATACTCAGTTTGTCCTGATTTATTAAGCAGGTACTTTAAAGAGACATAGTACTTCCTCGTTACAAGGCTGAGCTGTGTTTAGATATTAGAAAGTGTCAAGTTGCAAAAAATGTAGGCGTGGTTTAAAGTACCCTCTGTTTGCTTTTCCTGGGTTCAGTGAAGTGACATTACTATCTCTCTGGTTTCCAGTTAATACAGTTGTCCGTTTTCCTTTCCTAATGGAAAACGAAACATTCTGGCTTGAGGGGGGGATACCTGCTTTTAGACGAAAATCCTGTGTGTGGGTTGGTTTCAGTGTAATGTGGTTTTGGTTTTCAAATTGTGGTTTGGCTATTTGAAAAACAGGCACCCTTTGGCATTTGCGAGCTAGGACCTCACAAATAGTTAGCCTGTCAGTGAGAGCATATGATGATCGATGTTTGCGTAGGACTATTTCCCACACTGTCTTTCTTACTGCTATTCCGGCATACTTTTAAGGCAAGCTGTATTCACATGACAGGCAGGTAACGCATGAGCTCGTGGCTGACGTCTCAACGTTGCGAGGGGAGGGGTGGTTTAGGATTTAGAAGGCTCGAGTTAGAACATTGTGAATTACTTGTTCTAAACAATTAAATTTGTATTCTATCAATTCTAGTTTCAAAAAATCGTTCAAGCTAAAGTTACTTTAAAAGATGTATATGCACACTGTGCGATCGTGCCGTGCCTCAGGACTATTTCATAACGGATGACTTCATTCGCCACATGATGTCTGCAATGATTATATGCAAAAAGAACAATTGATGTACAGAATGTAGAACAATGTCATACATTCACCCCAGTACAGAGATCTGGGCCTAAATTCATCGTCTTTTTGCTTGCCATGCCATTCCAGTTTTTACCCAGCCATATGCAAATCAGTCTTGACCCTGCACCCAATGGGAACAGTCCAGCCCGAACTGCAATGCCAGGTCCTCCCTGGACTGCAAACAAGCATCCTAGGACCGGTTTCGGGCTTTCAGCCCTCATCAGCCAGGATAGCTTGACTCCAGTGGCATGGATAGCACGGGACCGACGTCTGGGCATACCCGTCCCACTCGGGGTGACAAATGCAAAAAGAGCAATTGATGGACAGAATGCAGAACAATGTCATACATTCACCCCAGTACAGATGCAATCATTGCAATGATTATATCCAGTGAACTTATGGTGTGGTGTGTTCATGGAGCTGCTTAATGTGCTTCATGTGTTTAGTCAAAATTGCATATCGTTACCAAGGTGATACTTTTGGAATGTACTGCAACTTGCAGTAACATGGTACATGCATTCAGTCACAGCATATAGTACAAGTAGTTCAGTTGTGAATACTGTCCTAAATGTTTTACTATGTCTATGCAGTAAGCATCAAGGTGGACTGTTCCGTGCGTTCACAATATACTTCAACTCAAAAATCTTTATTCGGATACAAGTATATCCATAAAAGCACAAGTCACATAGCAGCATAAGAGTACTCAGATCTTTTTAATCATAAAAACAATAAGATAAAATCAGTTCATATTCAAACATCATAGAAAGACGATCTACCAATTAGGGCCCTCTTAGTTTGTGCTTATTCATAATCCTAGTGAGGCGTTAAAAAGCCAGATTTATAAAAAGTATCAACATATTTTGCACTAATCATAATTACAATATAAATATAAAGTCAATAAAAACATCCATCATAAAGTGCACATTGTTTTACTAGCATGGACTGCAACTTTCAGGAAGGAGCATACACAAAAGATTAACTCGTCCTCTTCCAGTTTCAGGATTTTTGTGTATGCTGCTTCCAGATGGAAGGTTGGTTTTTTTAAAGAAAGATATCCACAGCCATTTTGCATATTTAGAGTAAAAATTATAGCAAGGACATGGCATTTGATCTAAGTTGGCATTATACCCCAAAGGAAAACAAAGCAGAAATTTTGCTGTGCCAGTCCTCAAAGGAAAAGAAGTCCTCTCTCCCAGCGACCTATAGGTTTTAAAAGGTAACTAATGTCATATGGGAGACATCCTCAATGGTCATAAATCTAACAACAGTTGTTTTCTGAACCTCCCTTTCGTTTCTTATTTTTCTATAATGTGCATATAGTGCCTCCCAAAGGACTTTTTTATTCATGCCATCTAAGTCGCTAGGATCTAAAAAGACTTGCTCATGGTTCACGCTACTCAGACTCTTCCTCGCTGCGGCAAGCCACGGTATTACCCTCCCCACACTTGAGGCAATCTACTATTATCTCTCTGGTAAGGGCTGCAGCCGGATTTTTCCAGATCGCTAGCCAGAATATGTCAGGTCGAGCCTTTATATAATCTTCAATGTAAAACAATATCAATTCAATAATGACAAACATATTCTGATGAGGAGATCGGAGTTCCCAGGAGTTTACGACCGAATCTATTTTTTTCGCACTGAATGCGATTGCTCTTTGTGAAGCCCCAGACTTCTGCACCATATTTGCTGTTGGGATGGGACTGCATATTGAGTGGACTGAGGTGCTGTCATGCTGCTGCTCATTGAATAAACACATTTTGGCTGATATTTTCCTGTGGTGCAGTTGTCTTCCACAGCAGGCATCTCTTTTGGTGTATATGTGGCGGCTAGCCTGGGTCGCGGAAGACAACCCGATGCTGTCATGGCATTCCAGTGAGTCCGTCAACCGGCGGATTTACATATGGCACGGGAGCCGTTTTGTCTCATAACTACGAAGCAGTGCCATTGTGCAACACATCAAGCCACGATCCACTGGGATTTTATAGACTGTGATTTTCTGAACTGAACGGCGGGCTAATCACTTGAAATTACTGGCAAGAACCGCAAGGCCACCTGGTAGGCCACGCCCACTGGGGCGGGTCCTTGCAATTCAAAAGTGCTGCCAAATCCTGTCCTGCTGCTCTATTCCAGCCCGAATCCCCTGACGAAGTAATCTACGAAACGCGTTGGGATGGGACTGCATATTGAGTGGACTGAGGTGCTGTCATGCTGCTGCTCATTGAATAAACACATTTTGGCTGATATTTTCCTGTGGTGCAGTTGTCTTCCACAGCAGGCATCTCTTTTGGTGTATATGTGGCGGCTAGCCTGGGTCGCGGAAGACAACCCGATGCTGTCATGGCATTCCAGTGAGTCCGTTAACCGGCGGATTTACATATGGCACGGGAGCCGTTTTTTCTCATAACTACGAAGCAGTGCCATTATTCAACACATCAAGCCACGATCCACTGGGATTTTATAGACTGTGATTTTCTGGACTGAACGGCGGGCTAATCACTTGAAATTACTGGCAAGAACTACAAGAACCACAAGGCCACCTGGTAGGCCACGCCCACTGGGGCGGGTCCTTGGAATTCAAAAGTGCTGCCAAATCCTGTCCTGCTGCTCTATTCCAGCCCGAATCCCCTGACGAAGTAATCTACGAAACGCGTTGGGATGGGACTGCATATTGAGTGGACTGAGGTGCTGTCATGCTGCTGCTCATTGAATAAACACATTTTGGCTGACATTTTCCTGTGGTGCAGTTGTCTTCCACAGCAGTCATCTCTTTTGGTGTATGTATATATATATATTTTACAAGTGCATACAGGGGACAGTCTACGTGTGTGTGTGTGTGTGTGTGTGTGTGCGTGTATATGTATATATATATTCCCCACGTTGGCTCCTCTTGTCGGGTTCCTAGCGCTCAATACCCGTGCGGTATCCTTACGGTCGAGCCTGACCGTTACGTATTCAACCAATTCCTTCAAAAGAGGCACAGGGTCGCACTCCGCAAAAAGTTGGTAATGTGAAGGTATTTTATTTAATTTCTTCAGCTCATTATTGTTTGTGAAAACCACAAATCGACGCGTTTCGGTCTTGGCACAAGACCTTGATCACGATAATGCTACACACCCAATTCCCAACATTTGAATACTTTTTTTAAAACAGACATAATTTCCTGTCAGGTGGTTAGGTAAAGCATTATAGGATTTGTAGTCCTTAACGAAGAAATTCCACTTATGTAGTACCATTAGTGAAACAAAACGTGGTGAATTTATATACATGTGCAGTTGTTAATTAAGGATAACAAATCATAAAATTAAAAACATGTTTTCTTTGGATATTGGTGCATATCCTTAATTTAAAGCTTATTCTTTTTCGCTTTCTTTCTGTTTCCATTTTCCCATTATTTTAAGGAGATTTCAATATTTTTGTATATGCAAAACCTTTACTTTTTATACAAAAGCAGTAAAATCCCTCTAGTGGTGTATCATTAGCGTTCTCATATGTATCTCCTTTATTCATTTAATTCATTTCTTGTATGGGTTTGCACCAATAAGACTGTAATACGAGAAGTCAAAAAAGAAATGAAGAAAGACAGTTCTGTTTCATTAAATTTTAAAATCATTTCCTTCAGAGGTGACTATACAGTTCCTCACTCTGGTTGAGGCCATTAGGTGTCAATGTCCTGAGTTTAATGATGTACCGTGCTTCTTTTTGATGCAGAATCTTTTCTCTATTACCACCTCTGATGTTTAGTGGAATTGTTTCAATGCCATAAAATTTCAAAAGCTTCCAATTGCTCATGTGGGCTTGTTCCATATGTCTGGCCACTGCATTTGTTTTCTCCTTGTTGGTTGTCGCCCGTACATGCTCTAATATATGCTTTTTTAGTTCGCAAGTAGTGCTCCCAGAATATTTTAATTTGCATGGACATTCGATGACAAAGATCGTAAATAGACTTTTGCATGAGATAAGTTCTTTGATTTGCCAGTTCTTGTTGTTGGCTAGTTTTAATTCCTTTGTCGGTTGTGCAATTTCGCACACTTTGCAATTGTGGTATTTAATAAAGCCACTAGTTTTTAGGTCTCGCCTGAGCCAGCGCTTCAGCGCTGCTCTCGCGAGAGCTTTTGTAAAAGGGGGATTTGGAAGTGCAAACCAGTGCTTTCAGGCCGCCAACTACAGTGCATGTGCGCCGGGCGCGCGCTCCATTTGGCAGCCTGCCTGATCATTTCGCGGCTGCTTTGATGTTCTCAGTGAGCCGCGCGGCCACTGAGAACATCAAAGCGGCCGCGAAAGTTACAACACAAGCACCTCTAATCAGGGATGCATATGGCCGCTTTTAAGACTCCCGGCGTAAACTCGATCAATCCACACGCCCCCGCCGCTGCTTCATCTTGCTCCCTGACCCTTTCATCTCACTTCACCACCTTTTCATCTCGCTATCCCCCTCCACCAAGCAGGACGAACGTGATTATTTGCTGTTTATAAAGTGCTCAGCAGCACTAAATGTTTAACTGGAGAGTTCTGTATTAATATTACCAAGTGCAATTGCATGGTGACGGCGATCTATTGTATTTTTAATGTGCTTACCTCCAACCATCACAGGGCTGCGTGGCATTTCGCTTCAGGGACACCTAATGACGTATGGCCTATCTGGCCCTGTGACAAGATGTGCAGCTGGCTGTTAATTACCGCGCGCGCTGCGGTCGTTGCTATTGAAGCAGTTTGGCAAACCCCGAGTCAGCAGTTTCTTTCTGCCCCCTCACCCATGTCTGCATCCTGACGGACAGGCGCGTGCCAAGTGAGCAAAGAGCACGTCTTGCCTATCTATGCCTGTCACGCGCTACAAATCGGACAGCAGCGCGAGGGCTGATTGCACCAATAGCATCTGTGCGATGGCTCTATTGATTTTTAGCAGTGCTTGACTCGTGGTGTTTTGAGACGCCTGTGAAACTGTGTGCTCAGAAAAAATCTTGGTATGATCATTGGCGTGTCGAGGCGTAATTTTGAGGAGAATCTCTTTGTTAGACATTTGCACTCCTTTTTTTTTTTTCTCCTCATATCGTACTGAAACACTGTCTGGCTAGCTCACACCTCATTCCTTTTCTTTTAAGCTGTAACGCCCTGAACGTCTCAGGATCGTTTAACAGACACGATAATGAGAACGCAACCACTTGTGAAGGTTTAGTTATTTTAATGAAGGCAAAAATAATACAAGGAATAAACAAAGGTTATAGTCACTGGAATCCTCCAGGCTAAGTACGTTACCAGCCCACAGCACGGATGGTCCTAACCGTCCTCTGCATATACGCCGATCCCGGCGTATGCCAACAGAGGGCAGAAATGAAATGGCCGACAATGCCAATCGGTAGGCTGTGAGGGGCACGAAGAGTGTTGGGGAGAATCGAGGAGTCAGGGAAACACCCAGCCGGGGTCTCTACCTGAAGGGAGCAGCCGCTCAACCTCTTCCTCAGACTGCACCGGGACGCGGAGTCACCTCCTGGTGATGCGTCACCGATACCCCAATCACAAGGAAAGAAGACTGAACCGAGAGCAGCCGCTCGATCGATCCTGTGGACTTCCGAGTCTGTAACGCGGCAAACACCTCCTGGTGTGCGTTACAGCTGGCAGTCCCTGTATCTCTGGTCGGGCTGGGAGTTACGACTCCAACCAGCAAAAGCGCCTCTGCGCTTTGACTCAGCCGAGTCAAAAAGCGAAGCTCAATGGTTATCCGGTAGAGCTTCCGGGTCCTTCACAGGTGACGATGGGGCAAGACACGGCCCAGGGAGTAACGACTCGACCTACCTCCGTTCTTGCCTTACTGGAGCACCACTCCGGAACACTGCTCTTCACTAAGCAGGTACGTCGATGTAAACACAATATCCGACAGCGTTGTACCTCCCGGTTCCTCCCTTTATAGGGCGTGTTTTCCTTGAGTTATGTAACAGCTCTCCTGTTTACATAAGGGCGTGTTTTCCTTGAGTTATGTAACAGCTCTCCTGTTTACATAAGGGCGTGTTTTCCTTGAGTTATGTAACAGCTCTCCTGTTTACATAAGGGCGTGTTTTCCTTGAGTTATGTAACAGCTCTCCTGTTTACATAACCTCTCAACCGCTAAGCATCCTGGGAGATGTAGTCCGTTTTCGCTGGTTACCGTTTTCCTCCCCTCGCATGACAGGAATTCTTGACATAAGCACTCTCACACTGTCTTGGAGGTTCTTCCTTGCATCACCTTCAGTTCAACCCCCCGCCCTCTCC
This sequence comes from Triturus cristatus, assembly GCF_964204655.1. Lineage (NCBI taxonomy): Eukaryota > Metazoa > Chordata > Amphibia > Caudata > Salamandridae > Triturus > Triturus cristatus. The sequence continues at coordinate 890,033,700 of NC_140594.1, forward strand.
TGCCGCCCCCCCCATTGCACTCACTCGCTTGTATGCATTGCACTGTCTCTAAGAAGATACAAAACTGTCAAAATATTGGCAGGGTGAAACCTGCTAATATTTTGACAGTTTTTTATCTTCTTCATGCACATTTGCATGTGATCACAATTAGAATCGACACAACTGTGCATTGCTCTGTGTGCTTTATAGATAGGCCAAGGATTGGATGGGTGTGTACTACGAATCCAGGTATGACCCATTGACAGGCATTGTGATAAATCCACACTGCGTCTGGCCTGAACACCACAGCTCTCTGCCGTGGCCCACTCACTCACAACCTCAACTTACACATCTGCATAGGAGTAATGTTTTGCATGAAAAACTACAGAAACGCTACATCCAGGCAAAATAAATATTCTTGGGGAATGCAATAGTAATTAAAATATGAAATGTAAGCTGGAAGAATGTGCCGGGCCCCAGGCTGAGAGGACATTGCCTGTTTTTGCTGGCTGTGACTGTCACCGGTGGGCGGGCACAAGGAAAGCCATGGCACGTACAGGTTGGGCACCGGTCTTATGAGCCCACCCTCCCCCAGCGATGCCACGAAGGATGTGGTCTCTTTGTGCGCTATAATCCCGGGAGCCTGAGAACAGGGGGAAGTGCCCTTTTATGTGCCTGTGTTGTGATAGTCACTAGACTGGCAGGAATTTATTGACAAGTCCCCCAGGGCACGGATTGTCAAAAGTACTGTTAAATGAAGAGATATGTAGGGAGGAGCTGTGCAGACCCTCCGTGGCGGCGGGTGTAGTGCGGTGTTGGGTGTTTGCCAAACGCGTTATGCTACTGAAAGAACGGCTAAATTATTATGCAGATTTGTGAATACAATCTGAAAGTTAACCATACTTGTGCAAATACAGGTAAACAAAACAGCAAAGCATTATTACTCCAAGTCTTAGACCGACCCGTGACAGTCCTTACATACGTGAGCGTCAGCTCCCCCTGCAGACATCGTCAACCAAAAACAAAACAAGCATTGGCATAGCCAATAGGTCTCGCCTTTGGGACCTTATAAGTGTTTAGCCATGCAACAGTTGCATAACTAAATACTTATAAGGTCCCAAAAGCGAGACCTATTGGCTATGCCAATGCTTGTTTAAAGGGGGCCTCAAAACGGGTCTCTAGCGGGCGCTGTTTTGTGCCCTGGCACAGGTGGTCCATTTTTAGGTCTCGCTCTCGAGACCTATTGTCGCCGAGATGCCTCTCAAGGGAGACAGACTGAGGCACGCGCAGTGTTGTGGTTGTGGTGATTGCTGTCTGTGAACGCGCTTCACATGAACAGCATTTGCGCGTTGAGTGCTCCTCTCCGGAAGACCTGCTGAGTTAATTATAGGTCTGCAGCGTGGGGCGCCTGTCGGCATGCTGTGATAATGACCTTTTTCGCTTAGTTGCTTAGTCACTCTGCCCATAGACCGTGGAAATTCAACAGGTGTATTATCCTACGGATTTAGCACATCCTACAAAAATTCAAGAATTTTCCATTACCACTCAATTCTAAATTATGTCCATAGCCTAGATGTTTGTTTGGCCAAATGCCACGCCGAGATGCCTCTCAAGGGAGACAGACCGGGGCACGCGCAGCAATTGGGGTCGGGGTTTCTGAGACGCGCTTGCGCAGACGCACACACACAGACACGCGCGCGCACACACCCTGCCGCTGCCGACTTCCCCCCCCCCCCCCCCTCACCGCATCCGCGGCTGCCTAACGCAGGTGCACACACCTCGTACTGACTTGCTTCGGAAGGGAGACAGGAGATGGGCACGTGCAGGGCTGACTGGAGGTTGTGAACGCGCACGTATAGACACGTGATGTGCACATCTCCTGTCCCCCTTCCGTCCTCGCAAGCCTCATGCAATTATTTTTTAATGCGCATGCACGCTCCAAGCTCGGCGCGCTTTACACGTACAGCATGCCCCACTTACCGGCTCCTGTACATTGGCGCTGCCGATCTGGACGATGCAGTTGAAACCCCGGGACGGGAAGCGCTGCGGGTCCAAGTGCCTGTACATGGCGGCAGTAGTGTCTATTTCTCGCTGCTGTGAAGGCTTCCCAGGTGCTACCTCCTTCGATCCAATACAGTGATCTGACTTGCCCCGGTACTTCTCTCAAGCCCTAACCACTGCTCCTAGTGTTAGGTCCGCTATAGTCAGGTCTCTGAACCTGCCCCAACTGTCAGCTGTGTACTCAAACACCCATACCACACATGCGCAGAGCAAGGGACGCCTTACGGCGGGCGCACTTGATCCTTACGTGCTACGTTACAAGGGCTTGTTGTCAATTGTGATGAGTAACCTGGGAGATGGAGTGGCCTTGCACATTTACTAGGCCTGGAGCTGCTGTCAGACGGTGACATGGGCAGAGACCCTGATGCAGCCTCCATGCCAGGGTCCCACGGTCTGTTATGAGCCGGGTCAGCAGGGAGCGTTTAACCGCAGTGAACACAAAGTGGAAAGACCGCCTCGGTTTAAGATTATACAAGCTCTGCTGTTCCTGACTGACTTCAGACCATCAAACAACAAAGGTTTACATCTAGCAGCAACGGTTGGAGTACAGTCCACTGCCCCCCCCAACCCAGTCACTCTCCTCACAACCCGGCTGGGCCTCCTCCACGGCCCTGGCATCGAACTAGCGCTCAGCCCTGCTCTAAGCGCTACATAAAAGATTTGGTGTGAAAGGAGTCGGGGGGGGGGGGGGGTTGGTGGCGGGGGGGGTTGTTATATTATTCAAAGTAAAGAAAGCCTATTCTTTACATATTATATTCTTTTGGGGAGTCGACACCTGCTGTGTAATCCCCCGATGCCCCCACCTCCCTACCCCCCACAATACACACGCACTGGCCCGTCACAAAAGTGAGTGGTATCAGCCCCCGCCAGGGTGTACAGTAGCCCTGCTTGCGTCTCCTCGCGGGGGGCTCTCACTGCTCCCCATCTTCTTCCTGAGTGACTCATTAAGGTCCGGAATGTGACAGCTCCTTTGTGCGTCTCTGATAGCAGAGGAGTAATGGCCAAACCGGAATGTGGTTGCACACTTAGACAATAGGTAGGCTGTTCCGTAACGAAATGGCAACCACATGACAGTGGAAGGATGAAAGGCTGTAACAGCCCTGCCAACATTAGGACCCGTGCCCTGTATTGTACGAAGCTCCTAGGCGACTTATGTCATGCTAAGATAAAGGCCAGTGGGAAGGAATCTAGGACCCTGCACGTGCGAGTCACCATACTACTTTTCAATACCCACGGGCATTTTATTAATACTCGAAACTCCCACGGGCCACGAAACACTCTTTCCAAATTGCCTAGGCGCTTTACAAACGGTGCTGCAGAGCTATGCTCGCATAAAAGACAGAGCACTCGTTTTATGGACCTCCGAAGGATGAAAGGCAGAGTAGACCTCAGTGGGATTTGGACCTGAAACAGCGCAGATGTTGACAGCCACAGTGGTATCTCTAGAAGTGATTTCTAGGGGCTTGGGGATAGGGGAAGGAGATGCAACTGGCCACAAATATAATTGGTGGAGCCATCTATAATGGGCAATCGTGAAGGGTGTTTGTGCATGTGTGTGTGTGTGTACACACATCTGTACTGACGCACATACAAAGTTATAGTAATCGCATTCACAAAACACTGTCCGTTACAGACTCATGTATTTCCTTAGTCACTGATTTACAGTGAGAGGTACTTGGACAACATGGGAAAGAACAGATTTAAATTGTTTTTCACCATCACTGATGCTAACACACCGAGTGCCAGCTGAAGTGCACAGCCTTTCAAAGCAACATTTGCATTCTGTAGCTTGTGCTCCAGTGAAAGTTTATATGACTGTCGCCTACTCAGGCTGACTAAACGACACTGGAAGCAACTGGAGCACACACGGAGAGTGAGCCAAAATCTGCAGACAAAGATGTTCAAATCCACACTAAGATGCGACCAGCTGCAAATCCGGAAGACCAAGCGCATAGCCCACCAAGGCCGCATCAATGGCAGCACCAGCAAAAACAAGCTTTTGCAATGCAATAGGTCTCGCAGTTACCCGAGTTTAAGCTAATGGCATTATAAATGGCAATGCCTTTTATTTATGTTTTAAAAACAAAAATAAAAGGCATTGCTATTTGCAATGTCAATAGCTCAAACTCGCATAAATGCGAGACCTATTGCATTGCAAATGCTTGTTAACCATTGAGTCCTCTTTTTAGGTCTCGCCTGAGCCAGCGCTATAGCGCTGCTCTCGCGAGAGCTTTTGTAAAAGGGGGATTTGGAAGTGCAAACCAGTGCTTTCAGGCCGCCAACTACAGTGCATGTGCGCCCGCCAACTACAGTGCATGTGCGCCGGGCGCACGCACCATTTGGCAGCCTGCGTGATCATTTCGCGGCCGCTTTGATGTTCTCAGTGAGCCGCGCCGCCACTAAAAACATCAAAGCGGCCGCGAAAGTGCACTCCATTTGCCACCCCCTCCCTTATCCCACTTCCTGCTGGTTATCGCATCCTTGCTGTTATCAGAGAACACCCAGATCTCAAACACAGCACCCTTCCTCCCTTGTGCACGGCGAACACTCAGTAAAGATTAAACTCTTGTTTCAATATGTTTACTGCAGCCAGCACACACAGAGCCCACTTCACAAAGCCATCTACAGCCTTTCATGGCCAGAGCGGGCTTCACATGCGCCTGAGAGCTGTCCAGGTGTAAATGTTTTCACTTCTGCATAAATGTATGGAATGAATGCATACTTTTACACAGTAGATAATCCCACGCAGGTGGTGAGGAGTGTGCGCTTCTATACGTGTTTGCCTTGAAGTGCGGGAACGTCCGATAACATGTGAGTTTGTTGACATTCAAACTCCTTTCCAGCCCCTCCCCCCCCCCCTCTTAAAGAGTAGAGATTGACGTCAGCAACGGTCTGTTGTAACTTCTCTTCCAGGGTGGTTGAAGGAATGGAACACCCCAACACTGTGATGCTGTAAGAGAGGGGGTTTCGCCATGGTGGAAAATGTTCACCCCATGGAGACACAACAAACAAAAAACAAGCATTGGCATAGCCAATGGGTCTCGCTTTTGGGACCTTATAAGTGTTTAGCCATGCCACAGTTGCATAACTAAATACTTATAAGGACCCAAAAGCGAAACCTATTGGCTATGCCAATGCTTGTTCCCTTTGTAGTGACTATGCACTAATCGATCTTTCAAATTCTTGGCTCTGCGATATGTTATCGTCGGATGATTCCCTATGATTTTGCTCACAGTTTCATCCATTTGTAAGATCTTCCAATTTTTTCTCAGTATTTTGCTTATCTTTTTAGCGTCATTGGACTAATCCATAATCATTTCAGGTTTTTCTGATTTTGTCTCCTGTTTGGGTTTTAAACAATCCTCTCTTGATCTTTCATCCGCTCTTTTCCAACATTTTCTGATCATGGTTTTAATGTATTTTCTTTGTTTAAATCTTTTTGCCGTTGCTTCACTCTGATTCTTCCATTCCTCCTCTTCTGTACAAATCCTGCGGATTCTTAGGAATTCCCCATAGGGTATACTTGCAATGAGGGAGGGTTGATGAAAACTTGTTGCTTCCAGTGTAGCATTTGTAGCTGTGGGTTTCCGATGCAGTGTTGTTTCAATCTGGCCATTTTTTATGTAAATTTCCGTGTCCAGAAAGGTTACCTTCTCCTTGCTTATCTCATAGGTGAATTTGAGTTTTGTCATTCTGGAATTAAGAATCTGAAAGTATTCCTTGAATTCTGCTTTGGTACCATCCTAAATTATTAGTAGATCTATGAAGCGGCTCCACATTATTATTTTGTTTACATAATGACCATGTTTTGGATGCCAGGCTACTTCTTTCTCCCACCAACCCATCGCTAAGCAAGCGTAGCTTGGGCTGAAGGAAGAAACCCATGGCCGTACCCATGTTTTGGCGGTAGATTTCTTCCCCAAAGACAAAGATGTTTTGCGTGAGACCGATTGATATCAATTCTAACACCATCTTGTTGTGATCACTATAGTGTATATTTCTTTCCTTTAGGAATGATTCACACGCCTTCATGCCCATTTCATTTTCAATGTTGTTATATAGGGCTATGACATCCATTGTGATGAGATGATGGCTTTCTTGCCAGGGGGTATTTTGCAAATTTCTCAACAAATTTGTCGTATCCTTTATGTATGAGTTTAACTTGCATACGTATGGTGCTAGAAAGAAGTCGATATAATTTGCTATGGGCTCCAGCAAGGAACCTTTTGCAGATAAGATTGGCCTTCCCGGTGGTCTTTTGGGAACTTTATGTAATTTAGGAAGGAAATAAATTGTTGCTGTTACGGGAAATTGGACTGTGAGGTACTTTACTTCATCCTCATCTATCAAATTGTTTATGGCCCATGTCGAAAGTTTTTTGTCCAAGTGTCTCCTTTATGTCTGCAGTTGGATTAGATTTTAATTTTTCATAGTATTCAACATCTTTCAGCTGACGATGTGCTTCTATTACATAGGCGCTACGATCTCAGATCACTATGTTGCCTCCTTTGTCTGCAATTTTTATTTCAATTTGATTATCCTCTGTGAGGCATGTAAGTGCTTCCCTTTCTGCTTTTGTCAAATTATCCAAATATTTTGTTGTTTTCATCTTGTGTATATCCTGTACCACTGCTTCCTGAAATATATCGACTTTGTTCCCTGGTATCAGTTGGGGATAGTATTTCGATTTAGGTTTTTTCTCACTTAGGCCTGCTCCCATTTGGGTGCAAGCTGTTTGTAGGGAAATGTTTTCATCTTCATTCTCAATATTTAGGTTTAATAGGGTCACAAAACGTTCAGAATTCTTTGCTTTCAAAATAGATACTGGTCTCAGCTTTTTTTTTTTTCCCTATTCCATGTGTTTTGATTTTCTTGAAAGATTTTCGCCAATTTGATTTTTCTGACGTATTTGTAGAAATCAATTCTGAGCTGTGCAATATCTATCTGTTGTGTCGGGCAGAAGTTTATTCCGCATTTTAATAATGAGATTTCAGCCTCCGTCATTTTTCTCTGTGATAGATTGATTACTTGTAATTCATCCATTAGATTTAATGGTTTGTCCTCTGTCGCATGCTTCTCGTTTGGGCCCCTATCTTTTCTGTTGTTTCGTTTAGTTCTCTTGCTTCTTCTCTTTGATTTCTCGGTCTCCAGATGCGTCCTCTTCCCCTGCCTCTGTAACTCTGTTGGCTTGTTCGATTTTGTTCCCATTGTCTCTGTTGGAGTACGAGGCGCATATCCCCTAAAAAAGTCAGTTTAGTGGGATCTATTGGTGTTTCTGGCTCCCCGTCACTTGCCTCAGTTGATGTCACTGAAGATAGACTGCTTGTGATTCCTGTTGCTCTTGGAATTTTTCCTGTTGTTTGAAAACATCATATTTTCTAACAAATGTAAAGATGTGTCCCTCTATGTAATCATTTTTATCCCGTATGAACTTAGTTTCTTATTGTTTCTTCGTGTTTCTCAATTTGTCCCTCCAATTCTTCTTTGAACTTTATCATGTCAGGTGGAAGTTTAAGTGTTTGTAATTCTTTTTCCGTTTCATACAGCTGTTCTTTAATTTTATTTAAACTTATTTCGATATGTTTTATCAGAATAATCATTAAGCCTAATGATGAGTTTAAGATGAATTCCCCCCATTCTTGGAGTAAATCATTTGTCGAATCTTGATTATTGGGCATGAGAAGTATTTTCAAACCGCGTGGTACTCTCTGCACTTCCACGTATTTCTTCAGTGTAATTAATTCCCACGATTTATTTATTTTCTTTCTACTCATTTTCTCAGTTGATGTTGTTAAAGTTCGTTCAAGAGTAGCCGTTTGACAAGTTTCTTGAAAGATAATGTGGAGGGATTGAATCTGATCTCAGGAGGCAGGGAATTCCAGATTCTTGGAGCCAGTCCGGAGAAAGTAAGACTTTTTCTTTTCTTTTTGAATCTTGGTGGTTTCAAGAGTAGGGTGGATGTACTTCTAAGGTTCCGGCCAGAGCCCGAGAGTTCAAGCTTATTTGCAAGGTTGATCGGAGTGTTCTAATGTAAGGCTTTATGGGTCATGCAAGCTATCTTGAATCGGATTCTAGCTTCAATAGATAGCCAATTTAGTTGTGTAAGGTCCAGGGAGATATGGTCATGCTTTCTGGAGCACGTGATGAGTCTAGCCGATACGTTCAAGGTAGCTCAGAGTGGGACCAAACTAGCTTTGGGAAGTCCAGCAAGGGTCACCAGACCATATTCTAACCTAGAGATAACCAAGTATTGTACCGCCGGCTTAATGTCTTCGGGGGGAGGCTTGATTTTCTTCAGGGTGTTAATTTGAAAGTTGGCTCCCCTATTAGCTGCACTGATGTGCACTTGCATGTTTTTAAGTGTTTATCCAAGGTGATGTCAAGAGATTTGGCAGAGTCTACAAAATGAGGGGTGCAGTTCAGAGCGGTGAGTTGTTTAAGCCAATCCAGGGTAGGAGCCGAGTGGTTGGGGGGGGGGATCAAAAGGAATTCCGTTTTCATAGTATTCAACAGCAGATGGTTCTGAGCTAACCATTGTTGGGTTTGTGCAGCATTTAGCTTTTTTATGTCCTCTTGAGAGGAGATCTTCAAGTACAATTGCGTGTCATTCGCATACTTGTGGTACTGAATGTTAGAAAGGTTAGGAATGACGGAAAGTGGTTCCATAAAAAGGTTGAAGAGGGTGGGCGAGAGAGCAGATCCTTGAGGTACTCCTATCATGACAGGGGTACTGGAAGCCAGGGACTGGTTGATGTTGATCCTTTGTGTGCGGTTATGCAGGAAGGAGGGGAACCAATCTAGGACCGGGCCAGAGAGACGCATCCTATGTTGAAGATCACTCAGGGTCTCATGTTTGACGGTATCAAAGGCTGAGGACAGGTCCAGAAGGATCAGGAGACAAGGGAAATTTTGGTCAAGGGATCTCAGGGCGTCATCTACAATGTAGGTTAGTGCCGTTTCAGTACTGTGGCCTGATCTGAAACTGTTCTTCTCTAGCATGTAAGGATAGTTCCTGCCTTAGAGCAATAATAGACCTGGAATTGGAATTGAATGAGGAAACTATAAGAGTTTAAACTAATGAACTAACGGACACACTTGTCTGCCGGGAACAACGTATAGATACCGGCGAGACAGGAGCCTGTGGATTGAAATTGGAGTCTAGATTTTCTCCGCAACTACCACTAGGTAACAACATTGACCAATTTCAAGAACTGGTAATTGAAGAATTTGAATAAACTGACTAAAAACAAACGAAAATGGGTCAGAAGCAATATCACCATTCAGGAGGGATTAGCTCTTAAAGAACTCAGAGAGGACATTGAAATTGTGATCAAGCAATCAGATAAGGGTGGCAGCGTTGTCGTACAGGATTGGGAGAAATCCCAAATGGAGGACGACCGACAACTAAGGAATGGACAACACTATACAAAAGTAAAAAGTGTTCCCTCAGAGAAAATTGAAACAGAATATCATCGAAAATTGGAATCATGGAATCGGCAACCGCTAATTGATGACGATGAATATAAATACCTTAAAACCTTGTATCTGGTCACACCTACGATTTATTTTCTCTCGCATATCCATAAGAGCCTTATCAACCTGTGGAAATGTGGATTTTCCTGATCAGTTATGTCCCCTATCTTGGACCCCAACGGTTCTATATGCATGTTACAAGTACATGTATGTTCCCTCCAGTTCCAGTTTCTAAGACGCAAACATATGTGTGTCTTCCGTCGACATGTTCTCTGTCAGATCCGCCATCAATGGGCTGGATATTCGATCCCTAGGTATGAAAGGCCACCGACTTTATATGGCTAAGTTACTCCATTTTTACAGTTCAGGCAAGTAGGCCCGATTCTGTCCTCAAAGCCTTTCCCTGCTCTCTGTCTTTGACAGCTTCAGCTTGAGCTCGCATCTGTATCCATGAACTTTGTCCTACTCCCTGTGCAGCTAACGGTGCCTGCCTCGGCCAGTTTTCGCATGCCTGCCAAGAAGCTGTATTTCACCTTCGAATTATCTATTTTGCTCTTCAGCCGATGCATTCCTGTCAAGTGATTTAGGTAAACATTTCCTTTAGCTCACAAGCAAGGACTCAGCCTTTCCGTCCTCCTGCAAGTGATTCATAGCCCTGCTGCCATGGAAAGTTTTCTGCCCCTCGCATCTCATATAGACACTTAGACGCTTGTACACGCACACACAGTTAGTATAGAATAGATTCTGTCCGAGAGTCCTTCCTTGTGGATAACATAGTTCTCCAAACATAGGATGGTAGATATGATTTGGGATTAGGTTGACTTGACCCCCCAGACTTCTCGTCTCCACATGTAGAGCTAAATGTCAAGTCCCCTTCACCCCCTAGTTGCACGTCAATTACACGTCATGCTGCTGCGCGCGCATCTATGCCAAGTATTATCTTATAGATCCACCTATGTCTGATAATACAAACCAATCATGTTTCTTTTATTCCTTGTTACGCCTAGTTTCGATTATGTCACTGTCACGTCATTTTTCTTATCAAATGTTACGCCTTTTACATTCGTTTCATTGTAATGCACTTATTATAAAAATACATGTCTGTCAATAAATTACTGTACTTCACTTCCTGAACCCTCGTGGTGACGGAACCTGAAGGCCGCGACTCGAGTCGGCCATTTTGAATGGAATAAAGCCCATTTAGACAACCTCTTATACCACGGATTCTGCCTCTTGTTATTTTGAGCTATTTTACTTTATTTTAGGATTCCGTATGAAATTCAGTCCGGTATTTTATTTACCACAGAATGGCGCCCGAATAGGGACACTTTCTCATCTCACGCGCCGGCGGTGCGTTGCAGGCCCGGTCTCCTGCCACAGCTGGACGGACCATAAACGCGTACCAGCAGGATTTCCTGTAAGCTCCCTCCGGTCAAGCGGGGGCGACTGAGGCTGCGATCAACCCAGACGAGGCGGTGAGAAGTGCGAAGTATCCCGACCAGAGCCTAGCTGAGAGAGCAAGATCCGAGGTATACAGAGGCCCACCAGGTTTTCCGAAATCCCGATGTCCAGAGGGTCCGCTGTCCGCAGTCATCGAGTCCTGTCCATTCTCTGAGGCCTTCCGTTTCAAGGAGCTACTCGGTGAGTACCATCGCCGGGGAGGCGTGTTGACGCGCACATAGGTTGTGCCGGTCAAGACGGATTTGGGTACACAAATCCGGTCTGCACTGTTTAGCAGTGTATATGTACTGTTTAGCAGTATATCAAGTATTCCGAAGTATTCAGTTATTGTCAAGAATTCAGCGTGGTGATTAGTTAGGCAGACTGTCATCATTGTCGATCATTGTTAAAATGTTTAATGTTTAATGTTTAAAGTATTCAGAAATGTCTTGCATATTGTGGTATGAATGACTGTTCATTGTTCACTGTTCATTTATTGTGTTTTTCGTATTAAGAAAATTCAAGAGTAAGTATCAGATCAGTTGTAAATATGCCGCTCTTCTCGAAGTTAAGACAGATTACTACCAGAAAAGGGGTGCTTGAAGAAGCAGTTCCTATTCCTCCTAGGGACACTCCAGGGCATTTTATGTACCATAAACATGGCTTAGATGCCATATTATTTCTTGATCTATGGGTAGATTATACCAAGGGATTACCGGAAAGTCAAAGGTGGCCCGTAGCGGGAACCTGGGATGCAGAGTGCATCATGAAAGTGGAGGAAGAGTTATGGAAAAGAAAGGTCAGACAGTCACAGAAAGACGCTGTTGAGTTATGGCGTAAAGAATCTCATAGACGAACAGAAAAAGCACGTAGACAAGAAGAGAGGAGTAAAGAAAGTTCAAATAAAGTTCAAGAAAATCTATTAATTGAGGAAGGTATCCGAGTGAGATCAGAACAAGTAAATAGACAAAGAAATGCTCTTATGAATGGTATGTATCCCCTACTAGCCGAAGGATTACCTAAGGCTGCTCCAGAGATACCAAAAGACTTGCCACCCCCATTATTTCCAATTAAGGTACATCCAAAGGGGCTTCCCAGAACCGCAGAAGATGTTTTTCTTTCCTCATATCTAGATGACGCAGCTCCCGAGTATGCTAACGCCACACCACATAGACCGTCTGGCGGAGGGGTTGAACGTCAGGATCAGGTATCTGTCCCCGTGCAACAGCAAGTTCCGACACAAGCGTCGGCAAGCACATCTGTTTCCGCATCTGTCTCCGCAGTCGACTCTACAGAGGTATCGACACCCATAGTTGCTGTGTCACGTTCAACGAACCCATTCACACCCGACGCCCCAGATAGGGCCACGGGAGGTGCTAGCAGTACTTTTACACCACCTAGAATAAATAAACTTGTCTTTCAAGAGTCAGCACATTCACGTACACCTAAATTCGTAAGTGAACGTACGCTTAAAGAACTCCTTGTAAATTGTAGATATGACCCGGTGGTTGGTAAAGAGGATGAAATGGTCCTGGCATCATTACGTATCAGGCGAGCCGCAGAGTATTTAGCGAGGTTACCAGGGATGACTACGCATCTAGACAACATATATCATTTTGTTCAAACAGGACGAGATCCAGGATGTATTAACAGAGCTATGGAATTCCAGAAAGTAGAGATACAGGGGGAACTGTTACGTTTCCTCATAAACTGTATGATCAGAAATCAAGATCGTCCAGGGGTAGACCCGAATGCAATGCTTACTCTTACAAGATGGAGTCAGAATATATCAGAAGGGAGACACGATAAGCAAAATTGTATAATAGCCATGTGCCGAAAAATACGTAAAGAAATAGAGCGTATTCATGAAGAAAGATTGGGAACAGACGAGTTTGAGCAAGATGAAGTGTCCGAATCAGGGAATTCCGCAAGACAGTCAGAGACCATAGCCTATGTAGGCAGAGGAAGATCCTGTGAAAATACTAGATGTTTTCCTGATCCAATACATTCTGTATGCCCAAAAAACAGCAGAACGTATCCGACGCCTGTAATAAATCTGAAGTCTCCTGAACATTCGTTTCAAGCCGCAGATAAGATACTACGAGAACGAAGGGGTTACCACCTCCTCGATTCCATGGATGAGCAAGAATTAGCCAGATCAGCCGTTCACTGGATTGACAGTCCTGAAAAATACGGTGATGAGACCGTAGCACACACGTTTCTCAATCTCAGTACAGATGAACAACGCTTAGCTGGAATCTATATGATTCAGCAACTCCTCATATTATATAAGTGCCAACATGCTGACCCTGGTCCTTTACCTGATATATTAACGGAACTACTCACAAACAGATGGAGAGGTTCTAGTAATAAACTAATTAAAGAGATATTAGTGTCACGTAAACAGTATGTCCTTTTTGTAAGTCCGGATTCTCTCTCGCTGCCCCACAGAGAAAGAACGCCGTACTATATGGATAGACAAAATCCTTTACGAGAAGTGCACCCAATAAAAGGCGAAGACAATGAGTTTCACCGTGTATTTGTTTACACACCCATATCAAAAATGGAATTATTAGAAATGAAGAAAGTAGTACCTAGTCATGACAAAGACCCAGCGGGTTTCCACCGAGAAATTAAAGACATGTTACTGATGGGAGAGTACACCTTTCCTGATATTATGACGATATTAAAGGTGCTTTTGCCTGCTGGCATTTATGAAAAACTGAAAGAAAAAGAGTGGGAAGTAGGAGACCAAAAGATAGACTGGACAGCATTAGCAGAGGAAGAAAGGAGCCGAACTGCAGGTTCGGGGCTCGGGGATAAAGTTAAACTGTTACCAGGTTTACTAGTACAGGTACTGCCACGTTTATTAACTACAAAAAAGGAAGATTGGGGTGCAATCACAGCCTGCAAACAAAAGCAAGATGAAGACACAAGCGATTATTATGCTCGATTTGAAAAATGTTTTGGTATAAATAGTGGTATAAAAGCAAGTAGTGACTCATATCCACATTTATTTGTGACAAAATTGGTGGAAAATGCATTGCCTCCAGTGAAGAATAGAATATTGAAATTCGAGAGTACCTGGCAAAGTAACACTCCGTCGCAAATGCTACAAATGTTACAGTATCATCACAATAGAATTAGGGATGAACAAGAACACGAGCATAGACGCATGAAGGATACAAAAATGAAAATGCTAGTTTCTCAGACAGTACCAGCAGATGGTCACAAAAAGGGTGTGACACATTCTGGTGATTCTGCAGTTCCTGTAAAAGGAACCTGCAATTACTGTAAACAACTAGGCCATTATGTACACGATTGTCCAGTCCTGAAACGTAATATAGCTACGGGTATTGCAAAAGAGAGACCACGATTAGTTAGACAAGATCAGAATGAACAAGGAGCTATGCAGCATGGACAGTCCATGCCAGTTCAGCAACAGTCCATGCCAGCCTCACAGCAACCCATACAGTTTGTGCCAGCTGCACCACCGTTGCCTGCTACTGCCACACAAACCACAACACGACAAATGTATCAGACTGCACAGTATGAATACCCTGAATATCAGCGCTACGCATGAACCAGCCTAGAGAGGGAAGTCGACTTACCGCTTATCGAGATTCCTGTAGATCAAGAAGGACCTTATGTACATAGTGAATTATTAGGTCAAGATAGAAAATTCTTACTCGATACAGGGGCAAGTCGAACAACTATAAAACGTAGTGAAGTTCCAGGGGCACCCCTCTCAGGCTCTCAAAATGTTTCCCTTGGTTTTTCAGGAAAACCTATTGTTAATGAAGTATCACAGCCTCTACCACTTACGATAGGACCTTTGACACGAACTACAGATTTATTGCTTACTAAATCATGCCCAGAAAATCTGTTAGGAATTAAAACTCTGAAAGCACTAGGAGCCATAATATGTTGTTCTCCAGAAGGAGTAAGGTTGTTTTTACGTGATTTTAAAGGTCACTATGTGTCTAGAGACATGGATCCCCGACTACAGACTTTACCAGTACATCTATGGGCACAAGGCCCTACGGATGTTGGCTGCATGAACATTACACCCTATCGAGTTACATTGAAAGCAGGAGTGGTACTACCACGAATGCGACAATACAAGTTACCGCATGATGCTGTAGTGGCTTTGCTGAAAATAATTGATGAGCTGATTGCCCAGGGAGTAGTTATAGAAACAGACTCCAATATATGTAATTCACCGATAATTCCGATTCTTAAACGAACTGACCCTACTGCCCCACCAGTATACCGATTGGTTATTGATTTGCGTGAACTAAACAAGTGTATTGTACCACAATTCCCTGTGGTCCCTGATATATCATCATTGTTGACAGCAATTGATTCCGAAGCAACATTTTTTACTGTAATTGATCTCAAGAATGCTTTTTTCAGCGTCCCAATAGATCCGGAAAGCCAATACTTGTTCGGATTCAGTTTAAATGGGCGCAGCTTTAAATTCTCACGCGCTCCCCAAGGATTTACAGAAAGCCCCAGCATCTACAGCCAAGCACTGAAACGAGAACTTGACAGTATCCACATGCCAGTCAATACTGCACTGCTTCAATATGTCGATGATCTGCTGATCACCGCAAGAAGCGAGCCAGAATGTGAAAAGGCTTCTCTGACAGTTTTACATTTCCTAGCCGACAAGGGGCACAAGGTGTCCCCTTCTAAGCTGCAATTCTGTGTTCAGCGAGTTATTTATCTTGGTCACTCGCTGTCCAAGGAGGGAAGGCAGCTTACACCAGATCGCATCCAGTTAATTGCTAACATGTCAATACCCCAGACACAAAAGGAGGTGCGAGCTTTCATAGGCCTCACTTCATATTGTAGGCAGTGGATCCCTCAGTACGCATTTCTAGCAAAACCACTCATTCAGTTAACCACACAGGAGGCAGCCACATCGACTGTTCTCCCTTGGACTCAGGAACATACACAAGCTTTTGAAAGCTTAAAGAAAGCTTTATGTCAAGCACCTGTTTTAGCAACGCCATGTTATAGCAAACATTTTACACTTTTTGTTACAGAACGCGAAGGTACTGCCTTGTCAGTACTCACTCAGGATCAAGCAGGATCACGCAAGCCATGTGCTTATTTTTCCAGTACATTAGATCCCGTAGCTCAGGCTTTGCCTGCATGCCTGAAATCAGTGGCAGCGACAGCTTTAGCAATCAGACAAAGCGATGCCATAGTATTAGGACACCCATTGACAGTACAAGTACCACATGCAGTAGAGGTTCTTGTGAACCGAACACAAACACAACACTTGACCATAGCAAGACTTACCGGTTATGAACTGACATTGTTTCAACCACACATAGAGATCCGACGGTGTAATACATTGAATCCTGCTACACTATTACCTGTAATTGGAACAGACCCACTAGCTCATGATTGTGTTGAAATCATTGAAATAAAGACGAAACCTAGACAAGACTTGACAGACGTTCCATTGTTAGATCCAGACCTGACGTTGTATGTAGACGGATCGTGCATGAGAACAAGTACAGGAGATTTAGTGGCCGCGTATGCAGTCACAACAGACACTGAAGTTATTGAAACAAATTGTATAGATACTTTGTCAGCCCAAGCAGCAGAACTTATTGCTCTAACACAAGCCTGTATTCAAGCCACAAATAAGAAAGTTAATGTATACACTGACTCACGTTATGCATTCGGAGTTGTACACGACTTCGGCGTGCTGTGGCGAGAGAGAGGTTATTTAACCTCCCATGGTGCCCACATTCAGCACGGACCCCTCATTCATGCTTTGTTAGACGCAATACATCTACCCACTGCTATATCGATTATGAAATGTAAAGCACACACGAAGGTTACTGATACCATTTCTCAAGGCAATGATTTAGCTGACAAAACAGCTAAACAGACTGCTCAGAATCGCACATTAGACATGACAAAGCCAATAGTTCAGACACCAACACAGTGTATGACAATTAAGGACCCCGCACTTGACGTAATTGACATACAGACACATGCCACAGCAGAAGAAATAAAGAAGTGGACTGAACTAGGAGGGATCCAGACAGATCAAGGATGGATGACGAAGGAGAAATCTGTATGGTTTCTCCCTGATTCCATGGTTCAAGCCATTATAGCTACAGTTCACAGTCCAGCACATTTAGGAGAGAAGGCTATGCTAGACAGCATTCAGCACATTTGGTTCAATAAACATTTACGAGCAGCAGCTAAACAAAAAGTTCGTACCTGTATGATATGTTGTCAGTTTAACCCAGGAAAGAGTGTTCCCGTAGAGCAGGGTGGATTTCAGCCTCCTGACCATCCTTTTGAAGTCCTCCAGATGGATTATATTCAGATGGAACGTTGTCGAGGATTCAAATATGTTCTCGTAGTTGTCTGCGCTCTCTCCCGTTGGACAGAGGCGTATCCCGTATCAGATTACACTGCCTCGACTACTGCCAAGCAGCTAGTTCGAGAATTCTTCCCACGGTACGGTTTACCACGTGTTGTATATTCAGATAACGGTCAGCCTTTCTCATCCGAATTAATGAAACATGTCTCACTCTTGTTGGGATATCAGTGGAAATTCCACTGTGTCCGACACCCCGAGGCAGCAGGTCTCGTGGAACGACATAATCAACTTTTAAAAATCAGATTGTCTAAAATATGTCAGGAAAAAGGTGTGGACTGGATAGTAGCCTTACCAGTTGCGCTATTCTACATGAGGATGGTAGCACACTCTCGAACAGGGCTATCGCCTTATGAGGTGATCTTTGGTAGGCCACCGAATATGTGGGGGACGCCTATACCCCGTAAAATAACTGATGTTGACTGTAATATGCTGACAGATTACCTGGCTTCCTTGATGTCTGCACTACAATCTTGTCGTTCACAGGTAGTCGCAGCTTTTCCCGACAACACCGAGGTGAAACCTCATGATGTAATTCCCGGTGATTATGTTCTCGTCAGGAATTTTGATCGGAAAACCCAACTGGAGCCAAGGTGGAGGCTTCCTAAGTTGGTCCTGCTGACGACCAGAACAGCTGTGAAGATCGAAGGAAGAAAAGGATGGGTGCATTCCACCCATATAAAAAAATTTAATGGACTTCCTCCTGACACAGACAGTACTTCCCGTGTGTCTTCCCCCATTGACTCAAAGCTACCTTTGGCTGAGGCCAGTAGCACCGAACTCTATAAACAGAAACTCAGGTCCAGATCTAAACTGTCGGACGATTTGATTGTTTAAGTCCTCTCCAAGGTGAAGCGGTTGAATCTGTCCCGACATGTATCCCTTAGGTCTGAATCATGTAGAGTCCAGAATCATAATGAAACGACATGCTTATTGTAAATCACTGCGTAGCCACTGTATTGTGACTTTATTAATTTTGTTTTTCTTGAGTTTTTTAATAGTTACTGCAAGTATATTGTTGCATATGTATTATCCTGTTTCTAAACGTGCTTTCAATATAACTGATGAACATTCTTTTAGTGACCTACCGCCACATGAGTTGTCCTATAGACTTGCGCTGCGTAATAACACATTCATTAGTATGTTACATCATTCCCATCAGACTAGTAATGCAACCAATTGTTGGGTGTGTGGCCGACTCCCTCCCTATCAGAATAACAAAGGAGTTCTGCCTTTCTTTCCACATCCATTCACACACAATGGCTCCTGTGGAGCATGGTTTAGTTTATTAAATTCCATAGACCCAGACACAGCAGTTTATCAACAACACTGGATATGGGGAAATCTGAATATAGTTTTATTCAAAGTCTGTCACCCTAATAAGGAGGGTCACCCCAGTAGAACAGGAACTGATTTAGAAAATGAAGTGTATAAATTAGGTAATTTTACGCCTAATCTTATGATTTTGAATGTCAAATCCGAAGTTGAACTAATTCTGCCCACTATGTCAGTATTTCCAGTTAAGGGTGAATTATGTGTGAGAAAAGTTGGTTCCATACATATGGGCCATAGCCAATGCGTTACTATAGTAGAATATAGTGATCAAGGTAAATCTTCATTTAGAGCTTCTCGCCATTCTTACTTCATATGTGGCCAGACGGCATATATGCGTCTGCCTCTAGATTGGGATGGTACCTGTTACATAGCATTCCTTTTGCCACCTGTTTTCCTAGCTCCCCCTGATTATTATCGAAATGTTCATTTAGTACACAATAGAGAGCGAAGAGATCTCCCAGTTGTCGATTATACTGAGACAGCATGGGACAAATATGTAGATTTCAATAAAGGTATCTTTCCCTATATAGGTACTATATCAAATAGTAAGCTGATACGCAGACTCACCAAGACTCTTGAAGCTGTAGTAAACGAGACTATAGCCGCCCTAGGCAATCTGACAGAGGAACAATCAGTGATGAGAATTGTTGTTCTCCAGAATCGTCTTGTCCTTGACGTCATCCTGGCCGATAGGGGCGGAGCTTGCAGGGTCATCGGATCCAGCTGCTGCATATTCATACCAGAAAATTCGCCATCTGTATATAAAGCTATAACACGCCTTCATAAGATTGTAAGCCAGATACACGAGAATCCAGGCACTTGGACGTGGTCCGGGTGGTTTTGGAGTGTGATATCAGCCTGGGGATGGAGAGTTCTATCCTTCCTAGGTATTGGCCTTCTCATACTATTCAGTTGCTGTCTATGTCTACAATGTGGACCA
Organism: Triturus cristatus; assembly: GCF_964204655.1. Lineage (NCBI taxonomy): Eukaryota > Metazoa > Chordata > Amphibia > Caudata > Salamandridae > Triturus > Triturus cristatus. The sequence continues at coordinate 890,053,340 of NC_140594.1, forward strand.
GCGATTTGTGGTCTGTGTGCCACATCGTGTATTCCCCCACCAAGGTCTCGTTCAGAATGCCGGAAGAAGAAGGAAGAAGAAATGATGCTCCATGAGCAAATCGATGGAATAATGAAGATTGATGTCTCTTGAAGGGCAAGAAGGGGACAAGGAGGGAATGTGGAAATGTGGATTTTCCTGATCAGTTATGTCCCCTATCTTGGACCCCAACGGTTCTATATGCATGTTACAAGTACATGTATGTTCCCTCCAGTTCCAGTTTCTAAGACGCAAACATATGTGTGTCTTCCGTCGACATGTTCTCTGTCAGATCCGCCATCAATGGGCTGGATATTCGATCCCTAGGTATGAAAGGCCACCGACTTTATATGGCTAAGTTACTCCATTTTTACAGTTCAGGCAAGTAGGCCCGATTCTGTCCTCAAAGCCTTTCCCTGCTCTCTGTCTTTGACAGCTTCAGCTTGAGCTCGCATCTGTATCCATGAACTTTGTCCTACTCCCTGTGCAGCTAACGGTGCCTGCCTCGGCCAGTTTTCGCATGCCTGCCAAGAAGCTGTATTTCACCTTCGAATTATCTATTTTGCTCTTCAGCCGATGCATTCCTGTCAAGTGATTTAGGTAAACATTTCCTTTAGCTCACAAGCAAGGACTCAGCCTTTCCGTCCTCCTGCAAGTGATTCATAGCCCTGCTGCCATGGAAAGTTTTCTGCCCCTCGCATCTCATATAGACACTTAGACGCTTGTACACGCACACACAGTTAGTATAGAATAGATTCTGTCCGAGAGTCCTTCCTTGTGGATAACATAGTTCTCCAAACATAGGATGGTAGATATGATTTGGGATTAGGTTGACTTGACCCCCCAGACTTCTCGTCTCCACATGTAGAGCTAAATGTCAAGTCCCCTTCACCCCCTAGTTGCACGTCAATTACACGTCATGCTGCTGCGCGCGCATCTATGCCAAGTATTATCTTATAGATCCACCTATGTCTGATAATACAAACCAATCATGTTTCTTTTATTCCTTGTTACGCCTAGTTTCGATTATGTCACTGTCACGTCATTTTTCTTATCAAATGTTACGCCTTTTACATTCGTTTCATTGTAATGCACTTATTATAAAAATACATGTCTGTCAATAAATTACTGTACTTCACTTCCTGAACCCTCGTGGTGACGGAACCTGAAGGCCGCGACTCGAGTCGGCCATTTTGAATGGAATAAAGCCCATTTAGACAACCTCTTATACCACGGATTCTGCCTCTTGTTATTTTGAGCTATTTTACTTTATTTTAGGATTCCGTATGAAATTCAGTCCGGTATTTTATTTACCACAAACCCACCAGATCGCCCAATAGTCAGTTCTGTGAATTCTCTATTAGAGAACACCTCGCAATGCATCCATCTCTTCCTAGTACCTTACGTAACAGTACTGCCCTTGTACCTCAGAGACTCCAAGGACTTAAACAAAATCCAAAATATACCGTGGAAGGCCTTGTATATGATGGCCATGATAGACGTTGTCTCATTGTACATGTCCATTAGACACGAGGATTGGATAAAAGCAGTCAAGCATTTCCTACGTGACAGACCAATTAGTTATCTTGAACTCCAATCTACTGATAACAATGTGGGCATTCTGTTTGACTCATAACATCTTCATGTTCAATGGGTCTCACTATTGGCAACAACAAGGAACCTCAATGAGTACTTCTTTTGCTCCAACTTATGCGAACCTTCTGTTGGGCTATTGGGAGACTGAAGTTGTTTGGACAGAAAGTAATACGGGGAAATTGGAGAAAATTGGGCTTATGGTCACGCTTCATCGACGACCTCTTCTTTATCTGGGAGGGTGAAGGCAGAGAATTGGAGGGGTTTATTGCAATTTTTAACAATAACTTAAATTTGACCTTCACACACACAAGCATAGATTGCATTCGCTTCCTGGATATAGAAGTCTTAATAAGAAACATGAGTATCTGTACCAAATTGCACAGAAAAGAAACCCCGTATAACAGCATTCGACATAGGAATAGTGATCATCCTGAGAAACTACGATGTAGTATCCCCTACAGGGAAATGCTGAGAGCCCGTAGAAACTGCTCAGAGGAAAGTGATTTCAGAAATGAATTCTTAGATATGAAAAACCTGATTCCTCATAAGGGGATATCTGCCAGCAATAATTGAAGAAGCGATAAAACTGGCATCTACTCAACCCAGAAGCGAATTGTTGGTTCCTAAAGAGGGAATCTGGAACAGCGAGGGAGGCAATATTTGAATTATTATTGATTATAATCAACAACCTAAGGAAATCAGAAAGATCATGCAGAAGCATTGGAATACTCTCAGATCAGATCGAATTTTGAATGCAACCCTTCTTGATCAACCAAGCATAACGTACAGAAAGACAGCTTCCTTAGCAGATATCTTGGACAGGAGTCACTTCACCCCCAAGACAAGTGCAAAGACGAGCTGGCTCAACCAACCGGGTTTTTTGAAGTGTGCCAAACGTAAGACTTGTGCACATGGGTTGAATAAAAGGGACTATAGATTACAAAGTTGGAGACTAGACAAGATAAAAGAACATATCACCTGCAACACTGACTTCATAATCTATGTCCTACAATGCCCATGTAGAAAACAATATGTCAGCAGCACAGTCAATTAGGTGACAATCAGGATATTACAGCACCTGAGAGTGATCAGAAGCAAAGACTTTTCATCCGATTGCTAAGCACTGTTTGGAGGAACACCAAGGTGAAACAAAACCTCTCCAGTACTCTGGGATCAAACCAATAAAGAAAAATGAGAAAGGAGGTGACGGAGCACTACAGCTGAGAAGAATGGAATCGAGACTCATCCTGTCAATAGCAACTGAAATACCAATGGGACATAACCTGGATGCAGAATTGCATGTACACTTATAAACTGTAATGACTTGTCTCCTCCCCTCTCCTGAAGGTTCGAAAGCTCTGTGATTCAACTAATTCCAAGTCCTTGTAGAAAACATATTTTCCACTCCTTAGAACATGTATGACTTAATCTTAATTTGATGATCATGCATGCACTAGCACTTTAGACAAATGTCAAACAGATGTCTTAACCTGACCTCTGCGCTCCAGCACTTTAAGGTTAATTGAATATTGGATGTTTTGTTGGTGACAAATAATTAAGCATATTGCAGTCAATATGGGCAAATTAACATATCTGGTTTTTAACATTTTAGAGGACTACTTTCAAGCAGAGGACATTAAGCAGCACCTTATGCATAGGCATTAGGACTTTAGAGGTACCCCTTGCAGACTTGCACAATGTAGCACTTTAAGTTTGTCTAAAATGAAAACCAAGGGACAACTGGTTTAACAGATGAGCCCTAACAGCATTGCATATCCACACACTTGCACTTTAAATTAACTAGTACTTTTGGATACATTTTCAGGATTATTTAGTCTAGGATGCTTGCAGCACTTTACTTGAAAGGAAGAATACACCTTACAATGATATATGTTAATGCAACCTTTCTGGCTAATCACACTCATTGATTTGTTGAGTCATTGATCACTGCTAATAACATCTCGGCGTACTCCCTTATCTTAACTGAGCAACGTTCATGACAAGAAAACATACTTCGCATCTTAGTCATCATTATGGGGTACACTTGTTAATGTCAGCCAGGCCAGATGAATGAGTTTTAATATAATATAATAAAATAAAGCTTGTTGAAATACATATAGCAACTTAGTCATCATCACGGGTTACCTATGTGTAACAGGGTCTATGTCCGTATGGGTACCAAGCATCAATGAGAACGAGAATGGGTTGTTATCAATTCTTTTATTGTCTCTTATTTCACAGTCGGCAGGGATGTGGAATTTCTATAGCCCGACGCCTGAGACCTATTGTTTGGGGTCAAGGGCAACAAGTTTTCATGTGTACTTTGTCCTTTGGGCAAGTAGGCCCAACCCTCTACAGCACAAACCCTTTGGCTGCCAGTTTACAGTACCACATTACGGATCAGGGAAAGGCATTGCCTGCAGTTAAGATAATATTTGTGTCCAAGTGTTAATGCTGTTTAAACTGGTATTTATGGTTCAGTAATGAAAAGCCTTTATTATTCGGGTGAGCGCTCTTAAGTAAATGTTGTAAGACTGGACTACTGACAGGGATTCCAGTACAAAAATGTACTCACAGGTTTTCAATGTTTAGCAATATGAGGCTGAGTATAATGCTCCCAGAATGCTCTCTGATTAGCAAAATGTTTTTGCTTTTTTTTTGTGAATTTTATTTTTAAAGCAAAAAATCCTCCATCTTGCTTTCGAGCTTCCACAAATATTTGTATTTAAACTACTGTCAAATTTTAGGTACGATCTCTTTGCAGCATCATTTAGTAAAATGTGTTGATGTATGTCAGTATTTCCTAAAAATATTCATAATAGAAAATTAGTGTAAGCAGTTTTAATAAGATTATGGGAAACAAAAAGAAACCAGCATTGGTAAAGCCAGTAGGTCTGGAATTGTTGGTCAGCCTTTTGCTTTTGCCAATGCTTGACTTGTTTTGGCATGGTTTTTGTAAAACCTTATTAGCGTGGGTGCTGCCGGGCCCTCACCATTATAACAAACATCGGCAAAAGCAAAAATAGTTTTGTTCTCAAAAAGCACCCATTGCCACAGTAGTTCCTGGCGTTGAACAAAAGAACTGTGTTTCAATATGCTCCTTGTGAAAGAACAGAATGCTGTCACTCACAGTGAAGCTAGCCGATGGACAGAGACAGAATTTTAATAAACACGACAGGTCATGGGTAACACCAGACCTAATTAGGGGCCCAATTATTAAATAAAGTCTCAAAAGTGCACGCATGTCCTTGCATTAAGTGCAGATATACAGCGTTCGTGAATTCATAAGACTTTACAGAAGTAGGCCAAGAACTGCATTTTAGCATGAGCAAATATGCAGGTGTAGATTTGCTCAGGCAAAAACCTGAGTCTTTGCAAGTTCACTTTCCTTCCAACCACTTTTTTCCCAACCTTGGAAGACATTTGGGGGCACATTAGGATGGCGGGCGGAGGCACAACCACCGCGCTGGCGGCGGCGGAAAATGCCGTTTTCCGCACTCCATCGGTGGTCATTGCAACCGCCGTATTATGATGGGCATTGATAGCCCATTTCCCGTCCTCTGCGGTGTTTGTGGTTCCGCCAGAAATCTCCATCTGCACCGGTAGCGGACGGAGCCAATAGAGAAGGACCGCCGTGTGGAGTGCGGTGAAGACCGCCGGTCATATCACGATGCCTCAAACAGAAGGAAACTGACCAAACCCATAATATGGTCAGTGGGGAAGTGAAACACTTCCTGATGGAAGGTAGCGGGGAGTGAGGGATGAATCACCAAAAACACAGATACAGTGTGGACCCTGTTGTGACCTCCCTCTCGTTTGCCACCCTCCCCTACCCGTGACCTGGAAACACCTGAAGCTACGCAGTCTCGTTGGCCTCCTGGCTTGATGTCTTCATCGAGGGCAGCGCTTCTTCTCTCGTCTCCCGTCCGTCCATTCTCTCCAACCTCCACGCTTCCAACTCTCCTCTCGGCTGGGATTCTCCTTCTGCATACGTGCGGGGGCTTTCCTCTCTTGTTCCGTCTGATCTCTCACCTGATTGGATGGTCGAGGGAAACATCATAGGTCACGCCTCCGGGGACTCCTCCGAGGGATTTTCCTTAAAGGGCTCCACTCCTGCCTGCATACAAGGCAACAGTATGCCGTTAACCGCCTCAGGAGACCAGTCAGTTATCCTGTCAACCGCGGACTCCTGACACTATGCCAAATGGCTGCTGCTGTTCGGACATATACATACATGTGGCCCCTGTGCACAAAGGTACGTTTGCGCTTATTGTCAAAACCCTGAGGAGGTCTTTACCAACATGATACATGGTCCATGATTAAAATACCAATGCTGCTATTTGCATCAATGTCCATGTATAAACACAATGGACAGTTGATGTGCACATCATTACAAATATCCATGTACATCGATCCCTAAATGAAATTTATAATGTTCAAAATATGAACTAAGCACTTTCTAATGGGATAGATTCATGCTGTGCCATCAATACTGCTATGAAGATCAGGGTTCTTATAAATCCTTTTTAATCTTTGTTCAATTTCAATAATTCACCCATTGGATGCTATTTTTTGACTTGTAGTTTTTTACAGCTTAACATTCTATTTTCCCATATCGATTTTCATCATATCCAATTTTATTATGATATGTGTTGCCTTTTGTCTTTGCAATCCACTCTTTCTTAATCGCTGTGACAGTAAAACAGTAATTTCTTGCACTATATGCTCATGGAATAACCATGAGACTTAAGTATTTTACTTATATGATGTAAAATATGCTATAATGTCTGTTCGAAACTCTGCCTGAATGCTACAAATCTATCTAAGCAAAATGTCAACGAAGTGTACTTTGCAAAATGAATTGTATTGCTGGATAGAGAACATATATAAAAAAAACAAGTGAGGTTTAGTCTGGTTGTAATGGTTGACATTGTAAAAGTACTATGGTCCTGAAATCCATTTGACTAGTCAAACGCATGGACTCTATGGTCCTGTGGAAGGCAAGCGCTGAAACGCGAAGACTATACCCTGTATGCACTGGTGAAATGAAATAAATAATATATATAAATAGAAGCCCTGTAGTGCCAATTTGCTTCCTTGCCATAATCCGCTTTATTATTCTTTGCTGTTGACAAGGTACGGAGGAGCATTTAAAAAAAAAAAAAAAAATATTTTTTTTTTATATTTATATATATATATAATATATATATATATATATATTTCCTATGCAAGCACGATCCTAACTATAATTACCCAGTGGCGACAGTCACTTGGATGGATATATAGATATATTCACTGAAAAAACCATAGGTTTCAGGGGTGTTATAGTTAGCTGGACTTTTCACTTGTACAAAACCATTGAAATTCCCCCGTTATAGTTAGTTCAGCTAACTATAACTCGCGCGCCCGCAATGCACTGCTGATGACGTCACATATTACATCACTCATGACATGGTCAGTGACATCACTCATGACATCACTGATGACATCTCAAATGACATCACTGATGACATCACTGATGACATCATCCAGTGAATGTGTGTTTTTCTGAAAATTAAATATGTTTTATATATGTATATCTCAAGGTCGATGGAAGAATAAATGGGTATATAAGTGTCTAAATGGATGATTTGTTTTTGAAAAATTGATTGTGTAGCTGACTGATTAAGTGTATCATAGTGAATACATGGCTTAGTGAGTAATGTTTAAATATGTAAATATCTGTATCAGTCTCTCACTTTGTGTATAAGTGGCTGCATGTGTTGGTGAGTAGCTACATGCGTGTCTATATAGGTTATTAGTTGGTTTTTTGAGTATCAGTCTGAGTGTCTGCATGGTTCGGTGGGGGGTATTACGTAGTGCATAGGTGCATGAATGAGTGACTCACTGTTTGTATGTGTGGATGAGTGTGTGTATGGGTGTGTTAGTGAGTGAATGACTGTCGCAATAGTGTCTTTATGAGTAACTACATATGTTTTAAACTAGTATATGTGACTATTGGTGTATGTAAGTGAGTATATGTGAGAGTGAGAGATTGAAAGAGTTCCTGTATGAATAAGTATGTGTTTCTATAAGTGATTGTTTAAAAGACTAAGTATGTGTAAGTTGAACTAGAAGTAAGTGTGGTGGTGTGTGTATAACTGTATATGCAAGTAAATGTATGTTTGATTCTTTATTAGCATGAGTGACTATGTGTGTGAGTAACTCTATGGATGAGTGACATTGTGTAACAGGATGTATAGGTGTATGAGTACATATGATGAGTGAGTACATGTATGAGTGACTGTATAGGACTGTTGGTGAATGAGTGGATGTGTATGTGGATCTTAGAATTACTGAAGAGGTTGTTGTAACTGGTATTGGTATGTCCATTGTTTTGAAAATTTTAGTCTCTATTTTTGAATGTGTGTATCAAAGGTTATATTAGGGTGAGAGGAGGTCTGCCACTCTATCACAAGGATGATGTCATCAGTGATGTCATTTGGGATGTAATCAGTGATGTCATGAGTGATGTCACGGACCATGTAATGAGTGATGTAATATGTGACGTCATCAGCAGTGCATTGCGGGCACGCAAGTTATAGTTAGCTGAACTAACTATAACGGGGGAATTTCAATGGTTTTGTACAAGTGAAAAGTACAGCTAACTATAACACCCCTGAAACCTATGGTTTTTTCAGTGAATTTTTGAGGTTTTTTAAATGCTAATTCCTAACTATAACGTGCCTGAAACCTATGGTTTTTTCTGTGAATTTCAAAGGTTTTTTAAATGCTAATTTCTAACTATGCCTACAGAGATAGGACATGTGAAGAAAGAAGAAAAAATGCACAGAAAGAAACAAAAGAAGTGCAGAAAGAAGCAACAGAAGTCCTCAAAGACGAAGAAAAGTGCAGGAAGAAGGATAACGTGCAGACAGAACAAAAAGAAGAGCAGAAAGAATCCTTGTTGCAAAATCATCCTGTACCCTCAACTTTTTCAGACGGATACTGGTGGTAACTGAGTCTGACTAACCAGCCCTAGAGCCAGTGCTATGTTAAAAGACACTTAGAATACAGTGAAAACACCTACATACACTAGGGAACATTATGCGTTGGGGTCCCCCTGTGATTAGCATGACCTCCTCTGTAAGCCCCTAGTATATAATAGGGCAGGGGGATTAAAACTACCTCTTAAAACAGGCCACAGGGCGTTTTTGCACACATTAACTCAGGCCCCGTCCCCTCCCTTCACCACTGTGTAAACACGCCCTGTGTCCGTTTTTAGTTGGGAGATTAAGTTCATTTAAATCCTGAGGGTCCCTAGGGTCCAACTAGCCCACTAGGTACCTCCAGTAAGTGCCACGGAGCTGCATTGCAGAGAGGTGTAAAAAGTGGCAAGGCCTGGACCACCTCTCTGCAATGCAGCTCAGTAGCACTTACTGGAAGCACTTGGTGGGCTAGTTAGCCCCCAGGGGCCCTCAGTATTGAAGGGAAATTATATCCCCAATTTAAAACGTGCCATAGAGCGTGTTTGCACACGTCACCTCAGGCCCCATCCCCTCCCTTCACCACTGTGTAAACGCGCCCTGTGGCTGTTCTAAGTTGAGAGATTAAGTCCCCTTGAATCCTAAGGGTCCCTAGGGTCAAACTAGACCACTAGGTACCTCCAGTAAGCGCCACAGAGCTGCGTTGCAGAGAGGTGTAAAAAGGGGCTTGGCCTCAGAACACCTGTCTGCAGCGCAGCTCCCTGGCGCATACTGGAGATGCCTGTTGAGCTAGTTGGCCCTCAGGGACCCTCAGTATTGAAGAGGAATTAATTCCCCAACTTACAACTCGCCAGGGGGCGCGTTTGCAGAGTGCTGCAAGGAGGGGGCGTGGCCTCCGGCACGATGCCAGTCTTTTATTTATTTTAATTTTTTAAGAAGAGGGGCTGTGTGGTTCCCCTTCTTATTCTAATTTATTGGCCCTGATGACCCCATCCCCCAGGGCCTGTCTCCTAATTATATTTTTTTGACACCAATCCCCAGGGCCGGCCACTGTTTTTTATTATTTTTAAAAAATATATATTTATAGACACACCTAGGACATGCTGGACAAACCGTACGTACCTATCACCATGACGATTTGCGTGATATTCTTTAAAAGGCGACTATGCATACAATGAATCCACGTGGAATGTATTTACACCACTAGTGAAGCTCTGACATGTCTGATGCCCTACCGTGCCTAATCCCGGTAGACACCGTTGTCGTTTATTTATACAAACATTGGTAGCTATTGACAGGCACATTTAATACACATGCACACCAAGCCATTCAAAGGGGATTCGACAAAAATTCGACCAAAACTATGCAAGAAACCCCCCTCACGGTTAATAAAACACACATCCACTGCCGGATGTGTAATACTTTTTATTTTACTCTCTGGAAAGGGGACGAACATCACTTGAGAGTCACAGCGCGCTCCTGGCAGAGCCCAATGCTGTGTTACACCCACCATTGCCTGCCGAGTGCCACACACCTCTGTGTTGTATTCCACCAGCTAGTGCATATGCTATTACACTCTCTAGCCAATGTGCACTGTAACACCACCCCGTGAATATGTCCTGCCACACTTGTCTTCGCACGGGTTATATTGCCCCATTTAACGTGCCTTCCTCGATGCCTATGTTATAACGCACAGTGCTATGCCATACATATTACAATCTGGGATCCATATCTTTGTCACAGTGCATATGCAACGTTACACTCCCCAGCACATATTTTATATTACAACTTTAGAGACTAGTTAGGTTACACAACACTGCCCTGTGTATATTACACTCCAAGGCGCATATCGCATAGCACGCGTTAGTGCCTGTGCTATCTCGCGCTCTCTAATGAATCTGTCATTGCCACAATGTATTGCATATTATATTTCACGCCCGGTTTATCTTATATCACACTTTTTGGTGCATAGTTTATACCATACACTATATCTAGTTTTCATTTTCAATCGTGCTCTCAGGACTATGTTCTATATAACACTGTGTTCACCTACCCTTTTCACGGGCATTACATTTTGTGATAGGGGGTGGAGGGTCAGGGGGTGTTTCTGCCAAGTGAGCCCGGAGTCACAGTCAAAAACGTCCTCATCTTCCTAAATAAAAGTGAGATTATGCTGCATACTTGTTCATATTTTAAGTAGTTCGCACAGACACACGTTTTAAAAACAATAAAGTTCCTAACACCCGCCTTCTCTGAACAGTTAGCTTGCTGCCCCATCCCCCTCCTCCCTATCCTCTGTTGTGTGAATCCATGGACTAGCCTCCTCCCTCCTGCCATGCATGGTCTGATGTGCTGCCACTGCCCTCAATTTAGTATGATGTACCAGTCCACTCCTCCTGCCCTCCATTGCCCAATTCTATGCCCCATCATTGACCTCCTTCTTAAACTCTGTGCTTAGCTTGTTGCCCCTATTCTCCTTCCCCCTGCCCTCCGATGTCTTTGTGCATGCCCCTGCTCTATCCTTTTTGCCAACCATGTTCCATGGACCAGCCACTCCTATCTACTCTGAGTGTTCTGTTGAGCTGCCACTCCCCTCCCACCTGCCTAGCATTGTCAGATGACTGTAACCTGTCCCTGCCACCTCTACCCTGCCTATCCACATGCCATGCCCCTATCCTCTTCCTCCTGTCCTACATGGTCCATTGTACTGTCACACCCTTCTGCCCTCCCTGGTCTGTTGTGCTGCAACTGCTCCTCCTGCCTGCCCCGTGCCGTCTGTTGTGAGGCCCCTTCCCCTGAACTTTCTTGTCTGTGCACAGGTCCTGACCCTCCCTTCTATCCTCCATCATCCTTTGTGCATGCCCCTGCACCCTCCTTCTTGCCCATCATAGCCATTGTGCTGCCACTAACCCTCCCACTTGCCATGCATGGTCTTCTGTGCTGCCATGGCCCCTCCCACCTTCCCTGTGTGGTCAGTTAGCTGCCCCTGACCCCCTCCCACCTTCCCTCCATGGTCTGTGTGTATGCCATCACAGTCTCACTGTTGCTCTTCACGGTGTGTCTTGCTTCTAGTGCCCATCCTGCCTGACCTCCATGGCTATCTTGCTGCTCCTGCCCTGCCCCCTTGCCCCCAGCCCTCTGTTTACATGTGCAGACCCCTACTCCCTCCCTCCTGGCTTGTCTGTTCCATTGTAATGCCCCTGATCTGTCCCTCCTGCCCATTATGGTCTGTTATGCTGCAGCTTTCTCTCCTGTCTGCCCATTATGGTCAGCTAGCTACCATTGCCTCTTGCCCCTCTGTTCTCTGTTGTCCATGTGCATGGTCCTGTCCCCTCCCTCTTGCTGTCTATGGATTGTTGTGCTGCACTCCCGTCCTGCATGCCCTGTGTGGTGTATTGTGGTGCACCTCTCCATGTCCCTCCTGTCCTCTGTTATCCAAGTCTATGTCCCTACCCCATTTCCTTCCATGATCCAATGTACCATACTTGCGAACATTTTGAACTTGGTAGGAGGGAGATTTTGGAAAAAAACTGGGGCATTGATTTTCCCCTTTGAGTTACATTGAAAAAGAGGAGATTGTAGACAGGAGACAGATCAAATAAAGCCCATTTGAGCTTAAAAACATTGGACGTTTCCTGGCTGAATCGGGTCTGTTGGCATGTATGATTGTACCACAATGGTCTATTACATTGCCACAGCCTCTCTTGCAAGTCCTGTATTGTTGGTTTGTTGCCCCTGCCCCCCTTTCCACTGCCCTCCATAGTCTGTTGTGCTGTCACGGCCCTTCCTGCCTGCTCAGTGTGGTTAAATTGTTGCCTTTGCACCATCTACCTGCCTTCAATTTTCAGAGTCCGTGCCCCTTGCCTCTGCCTCTCAACAGTATCCTAATGAACAACTAGATTGCTAACATTCTATATTTATTACAAAAGTGTGGAACGCCTGACGTCATCTTGATGTAATCAAAACTGTAATACCTAGAGCATTCCTTTAGAAATTACATATATGAGAGGGTCTTATTGGCATCAAAATTATGGTTAGTGCTCTAAAAGACTAAAATAAGGACATATTTTCTGAGTTTTCAAATAGCGACAAAGCACTTTTAAATTATTTGTTATCTTTATGTTTTTTTATCGAGTTGACCACTTGATTAAATGTTGCACTTAGGGGAGAGGATGTGGTGTTACTTCCAGAACTGCAGACTTTGCAACTGGGGAACCAGGTTGGAGTTTCTGCTTCAGCTCGACATTCTGTGATTCTGGTCAAATCACTTAGTCTCCCCATGTCTACAACCAAAATGAATTTGTTCTTGTGTGATGTAACCAATGCTCATGTAAAGCACTCCAATACCTGACAAGTCTGCACTATATAACACTGCAAAAACACAAAATAATAAGTGTTTTGCACACTTCTGTCATTGGGCTATATTTGGGCTACATCTGGGTGATTTTGGGCTACATTTGGGCTCTTTTGTCTCCGGTGGCCATCTTCGGAGATTTATTTGTTATGAAGTTTCCTAATTTCCTCATGTACTGTAGTCTCCTCAGTAGGAAATGCTTTCAGTTTTTTACTTTGATTCCATCATGAAGGTATTCAGATATGTCACACATTTGCCATAAATTCTGAAAGTTAGCACTCTAGTTGCTCATTAGATCACTGTAGTAAAACTACTGTTCACCATGGAAGTTGGCTCCTGGTATTAAAAGTGCATGTTTCAGTCTGCATGTCAGAATTTTTTAATGAAATAGAAGAGGATTTGAGAAGTCACTCAAAATGTGCCCTCATTTTCTTTCTTCAGCATTAATCATAATTTCTATGGCAAAATGAACCCCCTCATTGTGTTCCTTTTTAAATTAAATGTTTTAAGTGTTACCAGTTTATTCCAATCAAGATGGCTTCAGGTGTGCCATACTTTTGTCATAATGAAGACAGTACGCGCTCTAGTTGTTTTTAAGAACACTCTGGGACATTCTGTCATTGGGCTATACTTGGGCTACCTCTGGGTGATATTTGGGCTACATCTGGGCTCTTTTGTCTCTGGTGGCCATCTTGGGAGACTTATTTGTTATGAAGTTTCCTAATTTCCTCCTTTACTGCAGTCTCCTCAGTAGGAAATACTTTCAGTTTTTTACTTTGATTCCATCAAGAAGGCATTCAGATGTGTCACACATTTGCCATACATTCAGAATGTTAGCACTCTTTTTGCTCATTAAATCACTGTAGTAAAGCTCTGCTCACCAGGGAAAACTGCTGCTGGTATTGAAAGTGCATGTTTCAGTCTGCATGTCAGAATTTTTTTATGAAATAGAAGAGGATTTGAGAAGTCACAAATGTGCCCTAATTTTTCTTTCTGCAGCACTAATCATACTTTTTATGGAAAAATGAACCCCCTCATTTTGTTCCTTTTTAAATTAAATGTTTTAAGAGTTACCACTTTAATCCAAGCAAGATGGCTTCAGGTGTGCCATACGTTTATCATAAGTAGGACTGTTAGCGCTCTAGTTGTTCTTTGGAACACTCTGGGAAGCTGCAGTAGAACACAAAGGAATCAACTGACAGTCTCTGCCCTTGTTGGATGTACATGTTTTACTGAGAATGTCAGACTTCATTCTCACATGACTGAGAAAGATAATGTGAATTTACAGAAAAGAAGCTCTCAGTTTAGCTTATAGATCACCTTCCAAACCTCTGTGGGAAAAGCATGAGAAAATATTTTTCTCTCAATCATGATATCCCAGCAGAAGGCTTTTTCACATGGTGAAATCACCTTAGAACATACCACAATTCCTAAAATGAGTATGGTACCATCAACAAATGATTTATAATGTAACTAAAGTCTTAAAACCTTCTATTAACTGCAATGCTTTTTAATGAGGTGCTATCATGTATATTGGTCCCAAGATGGCTGCCAACACTTCTTGGATGAAGTGCTGACAGCCAATCAGATCTCAGGATGAGATGTGTGGTTAGGCTCCGCCCACATATATATATGATTTTACTTTTGATTTTCTCAGGAACTACTGAACAGATTGACACCAGACCTGCAAAAGGCACTTCCCTGACCTGAGGACTACCTCTCTGCCAAATTGCAAGTAATTCTGTTCAGCCGTTCGGGCTGTACCTTGGACTAAAGGTCCCTATGGAAAATTGCATGGGGAAAACGCGTTTTGGGACCCCCCTTTTTTCTCAGCCCCCGCTTGACGAATCCCCCGGAGACTTACAGGGTAGGAGCGGAGCGGAGCACCCCACCTATTTTGAAAATTTTGCGAGGATTCGTCAACCGGCGCCAAAGTTATTCCAAATAGAATGTTGCGGATTTCCTATGGAAACACGGTCCTAACTATAACTATCTACTGGCGACCGCCAGTAGATAATATATATATATATATATATATATATATATATCTCCACAGAAATGCCCCTGCATTGAGGACGCGGCTCACATAGCGAGTGATTGACAAATCCATTTATTCAAAGAACCGGCATTTCATACCGATCATTTTCAGTCCGTGCCTGACGCGTTTCAGAGCCTTCTCGCTCCTTTATCAAAGGCATGCTCCGTGCACCATGATTCCGGCTTCTATAGTTCCGTCCGTGCTTTCACTTTTATGGGCCTCAGGTGTGCCCGCCTTACGGAATTCATCAAAGTGCACACTGGGAACTGTAGTTCATTAACGCCTGCTTTTTACCCTTCAGTGGGTTTGGTGCAATTAACAAATTAAAACGGACTCAGTTTTACAACCCTCCAGTGGGTCTCAGGATGAAAGTCCGGTTCCAACTTCCTTTCCTCGCTGTGTCGTATTCAGACTCTGACCAGTTCAAAATCTGACGATCCCGCATGTGTTTTCGGGACGGTGCAATCCTCCACGGGTGGGCCACCCGTGTACTATATCTCCACAGAAATGCCCCTGCATTGAGGACGCGACTCACATAGCGAGTGATTGACAAATCCATTTATTCAAAAAACCGGCATTTCATACCGATCATTTTCAGTCCGTGCCTGACGCGTTTCAGAGCCTTCTCGCTCCTTTATCAAAGGCATGCTCCGTGCACCATGATTCCGGCTTCCATAGTTCCGTCCGTGCTTTCACTTTTATGGGCCTCAGGTGTGCCCGCCTTACGGAATTCATCAAAGTGCACACTGGGAACTGTAGTTCATTAACGCCTGCTTTTTACCCTTCAGTGGGTTTGGTGCAATTAACAAATTAAAACAGACTCAGTTTTACAACCCTCCAGTGGGTCTCAGGATGAAAGTCCGGTTCCAACTTCCTTTCCTCGCTGTGTCGTATTCAGACTCTGACCAGTTCAAAATCTGACGATCCCGCATGTGTTTTCGGGACGGTGCAATCCTCCACGGGTGGGCCACCCGTGTACTATATCTCCACAGAAATGCCCCTGCATTGAGGACGCGACTCACATAGCGAGTGATTGACAAATCCATTTATTCAAAGAACCGGCATTTCATACCGATCATTTTCAGTCCGTGCCTGACGCGTTTCAGAGCCTTCTCGCTCCTTTATCAAAGGCATGCTCCGTGCACCATGATTCCGGCTTCCATAGTTCCGTCCGTGCTTTCACTTTTATGGGCCTCAGGTGTGCCCGCCTTACGGAATTCATCAAAGTGCACACTGGGAACTGTAGTTCATTAACGCCTGCTTTTTACCCTTCAGTGGGTTTGGTGCAATTAACAAATTAAAACGGACTCAGTTTTACAACCCTCCAGTGGGTCTCAGGATGAAAGTCCGGTTCCAACTTCCTTTCCTCGCTGTGTCGTATTCAGACTCTGACCAGTTCAAAATCTGACGATCCCGCATGTGTTTTCGGGACGGTGCAATCCTCCACGGGTGGGCCACCCGTGTACTATATCTCCACAGAAATGCCCCTGCATTGAGGACGCGACTCACATAGCGAGTGATTGACAAATCCATTTATTCAAAGAACCGGCATTTCATACCGATCATTTTCAGTCCGTGCCTGACGCGTTTCAGAGCCTTCTCGCTCCTTTATCAAAGGCATGCTCCGTGCACCATGATTCCGGCTTCCATAGTTCCGTCCGTGCTTTCACTTTTATGGGCCTCAGGTGTGCCCGCCTTACGGAATTCATCAAAGTGCACACTGGAAACTGTAGTTCATTAACGCCTGCTTTTTACCCTTCAGTGGGTTTGGTGCAATTAACAAATTAAAACATCTCACATATATATATTGATGTGAGCAAGACGGCTTGATCGCCAAAACGCGTCGGGGTCTCTTTAAAAATAAATGTGGTGTTGAAAGTCCACAGTGCAGCGCCTGTTTGTATCGTATGAAACAGGACTGGAAGATATATATTCACAAAAAAATTCCCAGAGGAAACGCAGTGCACTTAAGGTGTCAAATTCAAGGACGCGTTTCGGCGTGAACCTTCTTCCAGCTTGCTAACCAACAAAGCAGCGCTTGAATCACAGCATTTAAAATAACAGATATAGTCTCATTGGATGAACAATCATGGTAAATGAGAGAGGACTGCTGCTCCTGACTTCGGACCAATATCCTTCCGCTGCCATCTTAGTTGAGTTCTTTCTAAATAAATCCAAATAGTAACATTTGTGAGGTGCAGGTGATGTCTTGATTGCAATGTGCATTACATATACAGAATTTCGGCCTCCATGTAGGCACACACAACACAAATGTCCACTGTTCATTATTACCTAGGATGGCCAATATCCGGCAGTTTTCACTCCTCAAGATGTATAAAAATGCAGCATTGCTGTTGACATGACTCGTTATAAAATGCCCCTCGTCATAACCACGGATTCACATGGCACCTACCACAGGAGTCAGTCCAATGACCACGCCTCCAACAATTTGAAAAGCTGCTGACTCTTGCCGGCGGGGGGAGCCAGAATTCCGATGTGGCGGTGCAGTTGGCCTTCACTTAATTCACTCCACAAATCCACCATAGGCCCCTACTGCACTCTTGGGGACGGGTGCAATCGTCATATGATGGTGGGTCCATGTCACAATTCACAAAACAAATCCCATGTTTATTTTTAAGGGGTGGGGGTGCATGGCCCCCCTCAGATCGTGTCTGACCTTGGGGACCCCATCTTCGGGGGCCTGAAGTATTTTTAAGGGGAGAGGACCCGCAGCTCCCTCCTCAGGCTGCTTTCGGCCCTGGGGACCCCATCCTCTGGTGCCCACTGTATACTCTAAGTGGATGGCGCAGCCTCCTCCTTTACTCTTTAAAAGTCCCCAGGGATCCCTATCCCCCAGAGCTTTTAAAACCAGCATTGACAAGCCAATATGTCTCGGCAATCAGAGAGCTAATGGCATTGTTAATGACAATGTCTTTTAGCCATGTGTTGTGGAGTGGATGTATGTGGTGTAGAGTGGAATTATGTAGATTGGATTGGAATTGTTTTTTGTGCAATTGTGTGCCGTGGAATTGTGTGGTGTTGTGTAGAGTTGTATGTAGTGAGATTATATGGCATGGTGTGCAGTGGAAATATGTCGATAATAATTATGTGGTACTGAGTGTACAGGAATTGTGTGGAGTGGTATGTGTCATGGAGTGTAATTATGTTTATAGGTATTGAAATGTGAAATGTGTACAGTATGATGTGCATGCCTGCAGTAAACAAAGTCTGAACTGAAAATGGTTCAGTAAGTTTCGGTGCAAAATGGTTCAGTAAAGGATCGTTTATAATGCGCATAAACATGCTATGTGTGTGCTCGTCTGATGCAAAAGGTGTGTACACCAGTGCCAATGTTATCTCAATTAATATTAAAATAACATCGTAGACACTACTGCAAGAGGTGGGTGAAATAGGCAGCCAACTTTTATGTATACGAAAGAGAGGGGAAGCCACGATCTTGGTCACTGTGTGGGTCCAGATACAAACTGGGAAAGAGACTCGCGAGTGGAGGCAGAAACACAGAAAAATAGATAGCAAGCGAAACATTGAGAGACCCAGCCTCTTGCCGTCAGTAAAACAAACTAACCTAATGAAAACAAACATAGGAGTGAACTAACTAGGTAAAAATTTCATATTAGATTATTGTTGTATATATTTGACCACAGCAATCATTTACGCCCTATGTTTGCAAAATTGTCCTGTACCGGGAGGCTCCCTGATAGTATCTCAAGAGAAACAGAATCCAGCGATCCCTGAAACACTGACAGTTCACCTCTTTAGTGTGAGTCTGATCTGTAGCCATGCCCATGTCTAGCTCTGTGTGGGCACAGGTCACGCTAGGAACATTCATGTGCGACTCCACCGAGCCATCCTCCTATGCAGCTGCACAACAGGGTGGCGGGGGCTGGGAGGGTCCCCTGTCCTAGAGAGGTCATGCCCAACTCTGCTCCGCTTTTTTTCATTTTTATCTCACGCCAACTTGTCCCGGGTGCCTCAAGAGGGTGTGCGCGCAGATAGGAGTAGGGTCCAGGTGGCAAAGGACCAGAGACAGGAAGCCTGCTGAAGTATGCAATGCAGTGACAGGAGATGGCCTGTAAACATACAAGTCCACACACCAGACAACCGAGTGGAGAATGCCGCTGCCCGCGTCCCACGCAGGGGGACACTCAGCAGGGCAACCTTCTAGTGGCCGCCCGTCGGAGCCTCCCCCCCCCCCCCTGCTCCGCCTCTCTAGTAGGCTGCGCCTCGGGGAGGGGAGGCCCCAATGGGTTTGTCCTGGGGAGGCGTGCCACAAGGATGGGCGAGGCTAGACCCCCCTTTTAGGTGCCTCACCCCCTCAGTTCTTCCTCTGCTTCCTGCGCCGCTCCTCCTGGCCACGCGAATTCCTCTGCTTCCTGCGCCGCTCGTTCGCCTTGCCAGCTGTTCGTCGTGCTCCGTCGTGTCGCTCCTCATTCTCGGTGAGTCTCCGGTTACTTCCCTCTCGCCCCGGCCCTGTCCCTGGGCAGTACCAGGAGACTGGGCCCTGTGGTCGGCGTACCACGGGCGGGGGGGGGGGCCGTGGGGCCGTGCCGTGCTCGGGGATCTAGACTGTGGCGGGGTACTGGAATTGTACTGCGTGGTGTGGGGGAGGGCGCCGCTCGTCCGAACTCCAGGCGGCAGCAAGCGGGCAATGCTATGGTTAGGTGCTTTCTTGCTGGTGCGTGAGCGGGCCAATACAACTGTCTTGCCGGGCGCTACCATACTCAGCGGCAAAAGTGCACATTGTAGGGCTGCTCACGCTCATCCGCATCCCCCCCCCCCCTCTCCCACCTCTATCCGTAGGGGATGCGGAGGTGGCATTGCGGCGTTGTTTGGGTGGGATTATTAAGCGTACACACTGTTGGTGTGCGTCGGTGCGCCCCCGCTGGCAAGCGGGGTTTCGGTTCCCAGTGCCGATCTGCTACCCCCCCCCCCCCCCCCGCATAGAGATGTAGCCCATGGGTGGAGCGCATGCTGCGAAGGTCCGATGCCTCGTGTTCGACCCCCAGCAGCCCTAGTGTGTTGTAAGAGCAATGATCGTTGGCAGCTAGCTCAGTTGGTTCGAGCGTGGGGAATTAACGCCAAGGTTGCGGGTCCGGTCCAGTATGGGCCAGTGCTCTCACGTATGTTTACTCCCTCTCACCCCCTCTCAGATTGCTTGGACCACTCCCGGCCCGTTGGGGGCCTCGGGCGTTCTATTGCGTTCGTCCGCGCGACCGCGGGGGGGGGGGGGGGGGCGTGTGCGTCGCGGGGTCGGCCCCTCTCATGCCACAGTTGGTGTTCCGGGGGTTTAAAGCGCTGGCTTAAGGCTGCAGATCGCCTTCGGGCTTGCTTCTGGGCGGGGTGTGCGGTTGCATGGTTGAGGAGTAGCTGTGTTTGGCGGCCCCCGCTCCTACTGTACGGGGCATCTCGGGTGTGAGGGCGTGCTTACTGTAGCGGGGGTTGAGCAGCAGCAGTCAGCCGTGCCCCCCCATGTTGTATTTGGCTGGCACATCGAGTAGCTGTGCAAGAAAAAGTGACGGAAGACGGAGAAGGACTCGGATCGGGTGGCTCTGGGCCCCGTCGGGTGCGCTGGTTTTCTTTTGTCATTGTCCGCTGAATTTGACCGGTCGGGAACGGGTGCGATAGCTGCAGGCTGCCTAGCATTCGCGGGAGTATGGTACCCCGGGGTGGCCACGGTGCGGCTACAGACATAGCTCCTGTGTCGTGCTGCTTCCGGGGCGACGGTTAAATGGAGCAAGTAATTGCATGCCCGGGTTGGCTCGGGGTTTTTGTGGAGAGAGCGCACACACATGTAGGTGGTCCTATAGCCATGATTAATAGGCGACATTTGAATATTTCCTCGATGTATATGACAATTGAGCGCCGGGGCGCGAGGCGGAAGCTGCTCTATTTGCGGTACAGAATGAAATGCAATGTCTGCCTCCCATGCCAGGCTCACATCCGAGGTTGGAGCTGAACGGGGTATGGGAGAAGCTACTTTTATCGGCTCTGCGCGTCCTCGGTATCACATCCCCCCCCCCCCCCCTCCCTTGTACATTTCAGGATCGGGAGCAGGTTTACCAGAATTGAATGTGTAGCATTTCACTTTGGCAAGCCAGGTTTACTGCTTACCTCGCTGTGCGATGTGCATCTAGGTACAGGCCTTTAGTGGGGGGCTTTTGGCGCCGTCTACACGCGAGACAAACAGGCGGAAATATCGGGAGGCACGAGATGCGTGGGGGTCAGCGGTTGGCTGTTTTCAAAAGAGGCATCCTTTTGTTATTTGCAATTTATAACGTGGAGTCTTGATATTCTAGAACTGCATGCACACCGCTAGCAGACATTCTTAGAACATTCCGGTGGTTGATCTGCATTGTAGTTCCACACCGCTACACAATTGCTTTTGCCACATGATGGAAATGGGAGCATCCGCATAGTACCTGTATTTGCAATATGTAATGTAGCCGTGGGCGACAATGTTATGGCCCTAGTCCCTCAGTCACTTACCAATCTCTTTTATTCGGCCTACAATTAGTTCAGGAATAAGCAACGTCGACACAATAATCAAAAGTGGTTTTGAAAAAATGAAATGATGTAGAGTGTAAACAAAAATGACGCTTGGCTCGTAGTATAGCTGTTTTGTTTCGCAACGTGATGGTACTAATGTTATCGGCCTTGGAATAATGAAGTACAAACCCTGCCGAGATTACGTCCGTTATGAGGGTGCGGGGGGAGTAGGAACCAGTAATTATCGTAGAAAGGGTTGCGTCTTCTGGCTCACGGTCAGTCCCTTTGAACCTACTCAAGGGTTAATTTTATGAAACCTCACCCCTGGTCAGTGCCACCCCAGGTGAGTAGAGGAGAACCAACCCCGGATATGTTCTGCCCCGGTGCCGCTGAGTGTACCTCGCTGTAATGTGTCCACCCTTCCATAACGTTACTTCTAACCCCCCCCTACCCTGTTCGGACAGGATCCATTCACACCCAGTAGGCGCTGCTCTCATAAGACGGTTATTCCTTTCAGGGCTCACCACCAATCTCTGTTTTCTTGACATGCCAACATGTTCAGCTATCTTGTCCCCCGTCGCGGTTCCCTGCCGTCTCATCCGGCCGGGTTTGGAAATTTTATTATGCTTTGGCGCACTGGATGCTGCGTTTCTTTCAGTGGCAATTCCAGGCCTCACATGTCTAGATAACTCGGGGGATTCGTTATCTTCCTGGAGAGAGATCAGGAACTTGTATAGTGGAGGTTTTGACTTCGATGTAGTTAGCACAGAGGGTTAATATGCCGGCTGCAAAGAACGTGTGCCAGGTAGATTTCAGAGTGCGTATGATGTAAATAGGTCAGCGGGTACTGTGTTCAAAAGAGGCATCCTTGTGTTACTTGCAATGTAGATCTTAAAGCCCCAATAGTCAACAGTGAGCTACGAACGCTCATCCTAACTTTTGGTATTTCTTGCCCTGCGCAAATGAGTTCATTTCTCCCTAGTTCCCTGGGAAAGGTTTGGGGACAGGGTGACATATGATGAGTCTGTACTCATTACGGTTTATGGTAAGCGTTTTGAGAAACATATGGCTAGCTAGGGCTGCAGGCAGACAGCAATCCTTCGTCCCAGAGCATTTCCAATGTGCATCTCCTGTGCAATGCCTCCTTGGGGGCGGCCAGGAAGATTCAGACCATGTGGTGGGGCTCTCGCATTGCTGCTGCAATTTAGGCATGACTAGCATTGGTAAGCACAATGGGTCTAGCTTTTAGTAGTTTTACCTTTTGGCCAATGGTCGTTTTCGTTAGCCAGATTCGGTATAGCTGATTGCAGGACACTAGAGGCGGTTGCGTGTATGTCCAAATTGGGGAATGTTTTCTTGTGATACAGGCAAGCTTGCATTGTGGTGCACCAGTGCCAATTGCCCGGTATCGGCCCGGCACCATCGTGCATAGGCACGCACTTAATAGGTTTAAAAACCCACATTTCTTATGTCCTTAGGCAGTGTTTGAGGGCTACTGGTTTTATACAACTTCAAGTCATGATGATAATTTTTAGAGACAAGTTGAATACCTACATGAGACTCCTGCGCCACTGGCAATACATCAGCTTTTCATATGTACACATGTAGGGCTTTGAGGGGCAGTCGTACCTGCACTGCACGGTCACAAAATCGTGAGGCCGCTTCACTCACCCATGTCTCTGGAACCAGGCTATGCCGTGGCTCACTTTTATATCCTTGGGCCGGCCACATATTCCTCCATCTCCAGCATGCTGTGCTGATTGAATGACTGAGTGAATAAAGTCGCATGTTTTTGCTCAAACAGAGCAACAGTTACTAATCGCAATGACATGGGTTCACACGCACCGGAAGGCGCTTTACATAGGTTCTCTGGTTTCTTTGTCCCAAAATCCAGCATTTATTAGGGTAATCTGGTACTAGGCGGGAATCTCTTTGGCAGTAGCTCCATCCCTGTAGGTACGAAGTGACAAAGTTATGTGTCCCGAGTGGTGCAACAGAATAAGGGAGGGTATACATATATATATCTGTAACTACACCTCTGAGGCGGAAGCCGGAGGAATTACGCGCCATTCTTTTAAAACTGTTCTTTTGTGTTGTAACATATTTTAAAACTTTGATTCCTGCCTTGAGCTCTCTGCTGGGCTGCTTGCCTTATAGGTATTCCACATTCAGCGGACTCTAGCGCTGCTTCGTGGAGTTTGTTGTGGTCGGCCGCCATCGCCAGTCGCGAGGCCACGCCCACCTGACAGGCCACGCCCACCCCTCCTCTCCCTAAATGTGCTTCCCACGCAAGCGCAGCGGACGAGCGCAGCGGGAGCGCCGTTTGCGCGCCGAAGGCGCGCCTAAGGCAAGCCCGTCTGCGCCCGTCATCGCCAGACCATCGCCTCTCGCCAGTCCCCCTGCTCAACTCGTACCACATTTACTGCAGTACGATAGAAAGTCCCTCCTCGCACTCAAACCAGACTCAAGATGCGATAAACTTGAAGGCTGCCTTGGGCAAACAGGTCTGTACTGCAAGCCGTGTTGTTTTTTGACATCTTCACCCGGGCTAGCCAGCCACAATACCACTGCTTATAAGCAATACACCCTTACCATCCTCCAACTTAATGTTAGATCCCTTGTGAAACATCACGCCGATGTGTTCACCCTTATAACAGAGGAACATCCAGACATTATGTTTATCTGCGAAACCTGGCTCCATGATGACCAAAACAGCATCCTAAATCTCTCGCTGCCCGAGGGTTTCTCCATCAAAACCATCAATAGAGACTCCAGGGGTGGGGGGATAGCTGTTATTTACAAATCATCATACAACTGTACTTTTGAAAAGGAAGCCATTTGGGGCTGTGAAAGCGCAAGATTCAAAATCTCCACTAGTCCCCAGTTCACCCTTTCCGGACTCTATATCTACCGGCCCCCTGGCCCCACTGCCAGGTTCATTGAGGAATTCCTAGATGTCGCTCACACTCTAGTGATATCCTCTCCTAATTTTACCATCCTGGGAGACCTTAACTTACATTTCGACTCCTTGACCGATCCCACTATTAAGAACCTTCAGGCAGACCTCACAGCCCTTCAGCTAAACCCGCTCATCCAAACTCCCACTCACTCTGCCGGGCATTTACTGGATCCAGTTTTCTCCAACCTCTCAGATGCCTCGGCTGCCCCCCCCCAAACCCATGGGGTGGACTGACCACTCTCTTATCCAATTCTCCCTGAAAATCAGAGACTCGATTGTGAAAAACACCACCAATTCTCGATACAAGAGGCCATGGCATAAACTGGCACCTAGCGACCTTACTAGTAAACTAGGCAACCTCCACCTCAACCTCACAGACGGAGACATTAACTCCGCCTACGCGGCCTTTCAAAATTGGATCAACTTAGGACTAGACTCCCTAATACCAGCAAAACGGACTAAAACCCGTAACACTCCATCTAACCCATGGTACAATGAAAATCTTCTAACCATGCGGAAAGACTGCAAAAGAGCTGAACGCCAGTGGAGGAAAGAATATAAGGACACCGACAAAGCTGCTTACCTGCGAAAATTGAAATCGTACCACAAGGCGGTTCGCACCACCCGTGCTTCCTTCTACGCGGAAGCAATCAGCTCCAGCGGGAATCCCTCAAAAACTATTTTTGAATTTGTTCATAAACTTAAAGATAGTTCTAATCCTGTCCCTGGTATTACCTCTGCACAACAATGCGAGGAACTTGCCACCGTCTTTACGGAAAAGGTAAAGAAAATCTACACTTCCTTTCCTCAGAATCTCCCGGATACCTCCAAACCACGTGAGCCTTTGCCAGACAGTTCCAGTTTGTCTCTCATCCCCAGCTTAACACACGACGAACATGCCAAACTGTGCACTAAAGTCAAATCTGGCTCGCCCACAGACGCCATGAGACCCGCCAAATTCCTAGAATCTCTCGAGTTCTTCCTTCCTCCTCTGACTACCCTACTTAACCTATCATTCTCCTCAGCGGTGGTTCCCACATGTTGGAAGCAGGCCTGGGTCTCTCCAATCATAAAAAAACCCACCCTAGACCCATCAAAACCAGAAAATTTCAGACCAATCTCATTGCTTCCATGGGCCTCAAAATTGGCAGAAGCCCATGTGAACAAGGTGCTAGCCAACTACATGACGCAACACCAAATTCTAGACCCATCACAGAACGGCTTCAGGCCAGGATTCCGCACCGAATCCGCCCTGCTGACCACCATCGAACACCTACGGAACATCCTGGACGCCGGTCAAAGTGCTGCGCTGATTTTACTCGACCTTAGCGCAGCCTTTGATACGGTCTCCCACTCTATCCTACTAAAACGTCTCGAAGCCATAGGTATCAAAGACCTTGCTCTAGAGTGGTTTCGTTCATTCCTGACAAACAGATCTTTCCGGGTCTCTGCCCCCCCCGTTCATATCCCAGCCTTACCCCATAGAGCAAGGCGTTCCTCAGGGATTGGCGCTCAGCCCGTCCCTATTCAATCTTTATGTCCAGCCTCTCGCTGATATAGCAAAAGAATGGGACCTGACGCTAGTGTCGTACGCCGACGACACCCAGCTCGTCATTTCTCTGACTGAAGGCCCCTCGATCTCAGCGGCGAGATTCAAGAACGGGTTGCACAGTTGCACGCTGGATGTCACACAACTGCCTCCAGCTGAACGCTGGCAAAACAGAGGTGTTGCTTCTGGGTAAAAATCCTGACTATTGGACTGATCACTGGTGGCCGTCCGCACTGGGCCCTATCCCCCCCCCCCCCCCCCCCCAAACCGTGGTAAAAAGCCTTGGTGTCTGGGTGGACGCATCTCTTAATTTCCAGACCCACACCAAGAAACTGGCTGCCACCTGTGTGGGCCTGTTGAGGAGCCTTCATCCGATCCTTGGCTTTTTTGACCACCATACGCGCCAAATGATAGTCCAATCTACCATCCTGGCTCGACTGGACTACGCCAATATCCTTTTTCTTGGCCTTAATAAAGCTGAGATGGCGCGGCTACAACGTATACAAAACTCTGCTGCCAGGGCAGTTGTAGGCCTCCCTCGTAGGTGCTCTGCAAGAAACACCATCCAGAAACTACACTGGCTGCGCATGGAAGCCCGAGTTCAGTTTAAAGCACTCACTACTGTTTTTAAAATTCTCAAGACTGACTGTCCTGGCCTCCTGCGTCCACTCCTAGAGCCCTATACCCCTCAGCGGGCCCTACGCTCCTCGGGTCAAAACTTGGTGGTTACCCCACGTATAAGGCTAAGCAGAATGGGCGGTCGCTCTTTCAGAGTCTTGGGGGCAAGACGCTGGAACTCCCTGCCACCTCACATTTGCTCCATGACTAACCTGCTGGCCTTCCGCAAAGCGATCAAAACATTTCTATTCTCCCCATCTTAATCTCTTACAGCCCGTCCTTTCCTTCTCCCCCCTCAGGTTATCGTTATAGTTCAGCGCCGGGACGCCTCGTTGCTGGGGCAGCTGTTCGCGCTAAATAAAACGTTATAACATATATATATATATATATATATATATATATATGTTATCTTGGTAGCGGGAGTACAATATGTCAAAGGTTCAGCCTAAAACCCAGTCTCAACCATAATGCAATGGTCAGCTTGTAGGAAGGTGTAACACGGAAATTGATCTACCAATGTTATTATTGTGAGTTCCACGCTAGAGTCAAGAGATGCTGCTGTTTTTCATCTTTGCCTTGCTATTCGAAAACAGCTGGTGTAATGTTTCTTCCAAATCACTGTCACAGTGGCAGCTTAGTCCATACAGAAAAGTCAGCAGTCTGAGTTGTTTTGAGACAAGCTGTAGGCCTGGGTCTGTGTGTCTTATATAACATCTTGAAGGTATTTATTAGTGCGAGTTCCACACTTAAGTCAAGAGATGCTGCTGCCTTTCATATTTAGCCTTGCTATTCGGAAACAGCTGGTATAAGTTTTTTCTGCAATTCACAGTCATAGTGGCAGCTTAGTCTATACAGGACAGTCAGCAGCCTGAGCTGTTTTGAGACATGCGGAAGGCCTGGGTTGTGTGCCATACTTAACATCTTTAAGTTTATTCTCCCTGTTCCACAGGGAGGCAAGGGAAAGCCCAGAGTGACATGGTCTACCGAGACTCAGCCTGGCTTGCCTCTTCTGCGACCTTTTAAAGTTCGTTTATTTATTGTATGAAGGTGATTGAGGCTGTCACAGTTGTTTGACAGGCACCAGGGCCAGATGACATTAAAGGGCATTGTGTGCTGGAAACTAAGGAGCGGGTCCATTTACTAAGCACAAGGAGCACGGGGGGGCGTTTCTAGCTCTAAAAGGAAGTTGAGACAACCCAGTTGAGTTTCAGTGCAAGGCCACATTTGGTGGGGCAATTCCAGGCGTAAAGCATTAAGCCAGTTAGCCCAGGGAATTAGGCAGGCGTACGATTAGCTAAGCTTTTGTTCAAACTGAGGGAGAGCATATCGACCATAATTAATTGTGGAACCAGAAAAAGCTTTACAGAGCAATGCTGTAGATTTCCGGTAGAATGCTGTATGGATAGGCTTCAGGGATAAGGCGGCCATGACCTTTCTGGAAGGGGCATCTTCTTCGACCTGTGTTAGACTGGGAAAGGAAGTAAGGCGGGCTTGATAACTCTTTATTCTACCTGCGTTGGCACGTCTTGTCAGGAGTGATTGTCAAAGGTTTTGCCTTCAGCCAGTCTAGATTAACACCCATCCACTCCAAGCTAATTGTTCATGGTGATATTGGGCCGCATATACACAGCCCAGTATTAGGCCCCTGGGGTTGTCACTAGCAGAAGTTTGGGAGTGCAAGCCTCCACCTAGGGGGTGGCTGGCTGAATTTGATGAACTACTTCAAACGTTTCACAGCACTGCACGTGGGAGAGTGTCAATTACCGGTGCATACTTTAACCAGACACCCCAGAACAAGTGTCAATTACCTGTGCATACTTCAACCAGACACCCCAGAATGGCATGCCCTCATCTACATGGTAATAATTGAGAGAGCAGAGAGCGACCTTACCTCTTGAATTTTGCACTTAAACTTTCTAGTAATGGAAGGGGTTTAACACCTTCTGAAATGAGCATGACCAGAAATGTGCTGCTTTCCAATGACTTTAAGCAAACTTAGGGAGTTAATGGCCAAAAAGGTAAACATGGCAGAGTTAGCAGTTTTATCGATTGTTCATTTATTTGGTCTGGCATGCTGTAGGAAGGTGGGATTGTGTCAGCGAATCATTTGCCAACAATGCTGTCACCAGCTAAGGTTTGTGGCAGTAACCATTCAGAGACAGTGACATGAAGCAGCCAGGGACAGTGAGCATATATTTCCCGTGTGCTGGGGAGAGTACATGGACAGAGGCTGTCGCCCCCATACTGTCTGATGCTCACAGTTTTTAAGGGCCCATCCCCTCATTAGATACTTGTGATGTCAGCTTGTGTTTATATACGTAGGAAAGTGGTTAACTCACACGTTACCTTCACCCTGCTTATTGTGCTGTAGCTGTTGGGAACACACTGCTAAGCCAGGAAGGCCCCTAATTTGGCCAATTGAAAATCTTAATAGGAGTGCAGGTCCATAAGCGCTTATTTCTCCAATGCCTTGTTACCCATGCCATATTTTCCAGCCTGAGAAACAGATTTAGGTGTTGCTCTTCTCGCTCAGCCTTTCCGTGGAACCAGGGAGCTGGGAAACGTTCACAAATTCGGGTCCTCGAGCTGAGAGATGTATTCTAAGGGAATAGATGGATTGAAGAATTTCAGCTATGGTTCAGTTCTGGCTCCATATGTAGGTGCTAGATCTTCCCATATTTACGTTAGGAAGATCTGCAGTGGCATCGCCAAGAAAGTTAGGAACACCATTCACGTCTAAGCTGAACGGCAGTGGGGCCAATAGACATCCTTTGTTAGTCTGCCCTGGGCTTCTGAGTAATGTTGCAAATTAATGCTGTCATTTACGGGTTACAGAACAGGACCCATAATTTAGCCCACTAAAGCTAGCTCGCAGGGGCAGGGCACCCATAACAGCGAAGGGAGGAAGGGGGGCTCTGGCAGCGACGGAAGCCTCCCCAGAGCTGTGGCGGAGTTACAGGGCGATCTGGAGGCAGAAGGGTACAGTAAGGGTACCTCTGCGACAGGCGGTACAGTAAGGGTACCCCTGTCAGGCACAGTAAGGGTGCCCGAGCCAAGGTCCGGGAGCCGAAGGAGGTTCTGGGAAGACCGCGACGGTGCCCCGTTAGTCCTTCGGGTGGTTGGGGGGCCTGACCAACCGGGGGTGTGCCACAACACGCTCCGCCCCCGTTAAAAGGGGCGGGAGTATGAGACTGATCCAAAGGAGGATCTGGAAAAAATGTGCCGCACTGCCGGGCATCGACCCACCGTGCGTGCTGGCTCGCCAGGCGGGCGGAGCAGCGAGGGGCTGCTTGCCCTGGATCGCCCGTAAGATAACCCACTTATCGTCATACTTATGTTGTATGAAATAAACCTGCAGCAGTTCTTCACCCATAATGAAAGTGTCAGTGTAATCTTTGGGTGACGTCTGTGCTTGCGTGTTGAGTGGAGCGGATGACGGTGTGGTCACTATCTGTACTGAAAACAAGGAGTAAGATAACTGAAAGGGGATTTAGAAAGAAGAGTGAGGATGGCTATGGGGAGGCAGACGCAGCGACAAGGGACTAGGTGACCTATTCTTCGATATAGGAATCTGGAGTGAAGGGTTAGCCAACACTCACAGCGTCGTTAGCACGATCTCAAGTATGCACGTTTTGCCAAGTGAGAAGAGCTGCTCGTTCTCATCTATGATGACCGTGATACGCTACAAGCTTTTAATCTGTGTGGTGGAGCAACTTCAGTCTGGTATCGCTGCCCTCCTGGGAGGGGCCAGCACTGGAGGCTTCATGTCGCGGATGACACAGGAAGAAGCGGTGGTTTCAGCCAGGCATATGGTTTGAATATTATTTAAATCGGCACACAGCACTAGTTTAGAACAACGCTCATTATGTGCAGCCAGGCATGGGTTTTAAAAAAATGAGCCGCTAGTTAAGAACACCGCTCCTTATGTGCAGCGCAGTACAGTATTAAAAAAAATGAAATAAGCATATGGAGCTAGTTTAGAAACAACACTCCTTATGTGTGGATCGACGATCCAAACATAATAAAATAGTCCCGAAACAAAGAATAACAATGGGCGCTGCGTAGGTTTAATGTAGTGGGGTGATGTGCTCAGGGAGGGTTAAAGACTGAAACAGGCATGACTATGCATGCCCTTCACAAATGAGTGAAGGAAAAACAGAGTGCCCATGTTGCCAGCAAATGGCAAGCCTATGGGCATGGCTGTAAGCCAGCTGTAGTATGGCTTGGTTCAAGACCGCGCAGGCGCGCCTTCTAGAGCGGGGACCTAAAAAGGAGTACTTTGGCTCACGAGTTCCTGACACTGAAGGGTACTGCTTTTGGGGAAAATCTGTACATTGTGCCCAGGTAAAATGAATTGTCTTTAGTGGGCAGGCCCATTGTCTTTGCTGTATGGAGTGGTGGGTAGAAATCTAATGTGAATAACCATAAAACAGATCAAAATGCTAATAATGAAAAGGGCTGCTTGAAAGGTTATGTGTGTGTGTGTGTGTGTATGTATGTATGTATGTATGTGTATATATATATATATATATATATATATATATATTTCCAAAAGCGGCCCGCTTTCAGGTTCCTGGGCGCTCGTTAGGCGGTGCGTTCAAGGTACGACAGAGCCAAGTCGTTACGTATTCCTCCTTTGTCCCCACCGGGATTCCTCGCGCACTCACGAGACCAGAGGCAGGTGTGCAGTGAATCAGTTATATTTTTATTTCATATTCAGCAAGCCAGTGCTCAATAAAAACTCTACGCGTTTCGGTTTCCCCTGAAACCTTGCTCACGAGTTCTAACAGTTTTCAAACCGCATTTTTTTCTCTTTATAAAAAAACACAAACAACACACCCATGTGATACATCGTGTCACTTCCTGTGCTATCCAGCTAAGCATTATGGTACATATAGTTCGTTTTAATTCTCCATTAAAGAGGTCACATTGTAATCTCGTGAGTGCGCGAGGAATCCCGGTGGGGACAAAGGAGGAATATATATATATATATATATACTTTAAAACGTTATGTTGTTACTGAACATTTCCCTAACTATATGTGGGCTTGGGGACAAAAAGGCTTGTGAGACCGTGTCTATGCAAAGCAGGCTTTATTGGATACAGGTGCCGTCTCCTAAGAGAAGCAAGAGTTAAGACGGGTCAATATCCTTCTTGACGGGGTCCGGTTCACTGTGGCTTCCTTCTGGGCGTCGTAGGGCCAGGTCGGGTCTTGATCCAATGGTCCCAGGCACATGCGAAGAGGAGGAGACGAGAATCAGTGTCCTGAATCTGACCAAATTTGAGGGAGGGGGAGTGAGTGGCTCCAACGACCTTGTAAGGCCCGAGCCATTCGGATTTGAATTTGCAAGTTGAGGAGGGTAAGAGTACCAGGACCCAGTCTCCCACACATACCTTTCTCCACTTCTTTCCTTTATCGTATAGTACTTTCTGCTTTCCTTATTTCTTCTCTAACTGACAGTATGCCAAGTCTCGAAGCTTCCCTATCTTGTTCTTCAAGTTTTGTGTATATTCAAGAAATCCCCGGGACTCCTCTGGTTCTTCCTTTTTCCAGGCCTCTTTGGTGAGCTCTAGCAGGGACCTGGGTTGTCTCCTGTAGAGCATCTCCAAGGAGGAACACCCTTATGAACTCTGTACCTGGCTTCGTATCACTTATAGGTCTAGGGGAAGCAGTTGATCCCATTCCTTCCCGTTATTCTGGAGCAATTTTCGGAGGACTGATTTTAGCGTTCCGTTGTATCGCTCCACCAACCCATCAGTTTGGGGTGGTACACCGATTTTTTTTTTTTTTTTTTTTTTTTTTTTTAGGTGTGAAATGTTTAAGGTTTTGCAAAAGGTTTTGCAAACCTCCTTCATGAGTCGTAACACAAAAGGGGTCCCTTGATCCGCTAGGATCTCTCTAGGTAAGCCCACCCTTGAAAACAACTCAACCAGACGCTCAGCTATGCTAGATGAGGTGGGGGCTTTTAGTGGGAAGGCCTCGGGGTATCTGGTGGCATAATCGACCAGGACTAAAGCGTATTGGTGTCCTTTTTTTGTCTTTGGTAGGGGTCCTATGAGGTCCATACCCACCCTTGAAAACGGCATCCCTATGATCGGGAGTGGCTGTAGAGGTACCGGAGGGGGACGATGGGTGGTCGTCTTTTGACAGATCTCGCACTCCTGACAGTACCTTTTTATCTCACTATAAACCCCTGGCCAAAAAAAATACCGCAGCACATTTTGGGACGTCTTTTCAGCTCCTATATGACCTGCAGTTAGGTGAGGGTGAGAACAAAAGGATCTGCTCTCTAAAGGCCATAGGGACAAGGAGTTGGGGTTCGTCCCTCGGTGTCCCTACCCTACGCTATACAATAGGTCGTTGGTAATTGAGGATACGTCAGAGGTGTGTTGGGTGTTTGAGATCGGGCGCATTGCCATGCGTTCTGCAATGTGGGGTCGTTCATTTGGGCGAACCTGAAACTCCTATCCATGACCCAAGGGTCAGGAGACACCAAGGTGGGTAATGTTTTCCCTCTCTCCTTTTCCCCTGGTGGTGTTTGCACGGACCCAAGGAACATCTGCAAAAACACGGGATTATCTGTTCCTATGATGAGATCCTCGGGCAATTCTTCTAAAATCCCAACCTTTACAGTGTAGGAGACCCCCCCCCCCCCCCCCTCCCCTCCGAGTGGAGTTCGATCTTTGCTACAGGGTATCGTTTAATATCCCCATGTACCCATCTAATGTGTACAACTGTGTCAGGAAGGGACTGGTTAGGTTTCACGAGGGGCCTCTGTATCACTGATTGCCTACACCCTGAGTCTAACAAGGCTTTTACGGCTCTCCCATTCACCCCCACACTTACGTAAAAAGCACCTCCGAACTCCGCACTGTAGAGGACGGACCTCGGAATATACCCCACTTCCATAAGCTCCTTGGTTGGCTTTTTCTGGGGGCATGCCCTGGCAATGTGGCCCCACTCTCCGCATTCGAAGCACTGCGGACTCCTAGGGGAGGGGCCATTGGGTTTCATGGACCTGGATCTGGAGACATCTCCTGGAGGGGGTCGATAGGTCCTTTGCTAGGTTCTCTGTGAAGGGGCTTTGAATGTTCTCTCGTGTTCCAGACTAGCGGGTCTTAGCTGGGTGTGTGCAAAAGTAGTGGCCATCTTGACAGCCTGTTTGGTGGTCAACTTGGTGTGCTGTCATAGCCACCTCTGAGTGTTATAGGGCAGGGCCTCAAGGAATTGCTCTAAGTAGATCCTGTCCATGATTTCCTCCTTAGTGCTGTCCTGTGGTTTCTACCACTTATCGGCCGCAGCCTTCAGTCGAAAGAAAAGGGTTTTGGGGTTTTCCCCAGGGGCGCCCCTTTCTCTTCTGAACCGCTACCTGAAGGCCTCCTCATCTAAGCCTAGGTATTGCAGGAATATTTCTTTGATGGCTGTGTATGCTGTGTTCCTGTCAGCGCTAGCCACCTGATAGGCAGCTTGTGCCTCACTGGTCAGTAATGGTGCATGGAAGAACGTCCACTTTTCCATCGGCCATCCGCATGCCCGTGCGGCCCTCTCAAAGTTCAAAAGAAAAGAGTCTGGGTCCTCTCCCGGCTGGTATTTTTGTAAGGACACTCCCGC
This sequence comes from Triturus cristatus, assembly GCF_964204655.1. Classification (NCBI taxonomy): domain Eukaryota; kingdom Metazoa; phylum Chordata; class Amphibia; order Caudata; family Salamandridae; genus Triturus; species Triturus cristatus. The sequence goes on from NC_140594.1 coordinate 890,087,556, forward strand.
GGGTCCAGGGGAACGTCCCGTGGTCTGGGGAAGAGAGAGGTGATAGGCCATCAGTTTTTGCAAGTTCTCCATCTGGGATGACATTGAATACGAGAAGACATTGCGGTCGGCCTGTGCCGAGGACATCTGTCTTTCGACAGCCCATCCCAGTTTCTCTTGCGCTTGTATAAGTTGTTGGATCAAACTCTCCATTATTGGGGTACTAATGGAGGACTGCCCGCATTCTCCACCAATTGTGGGCTTGGGGACAAAAAGGCTCGTGTGACCGTGTCTATGCAAAGCAGGCTTTATTGGATACAGGCGCTGTCTCCTAAGAGAGTTAAGACAGGTCAATATCCTTTTTGACTGGGTCCGGTTCACTGTGGCTTCCTTCTGGGCGTCGTAGGGCCATATCGGGTCTTGATCCAACGGTCCCAGGCACATGTGAAGAGGAGGAGACGAGAAGCAGTGTCCTGAATCTGACCAAATTTGAGGGAGGGGGAGTGAGGGAATCGCGAGTGTGTGCTCGGTGCTAAACAGTAAAGTGCACGGGGAAACTGGAGTAGCGGAGAGGGGAGACAGAGTGCAGTTGAAACACCTCTCTATAAATCCGACTTTTCCTGTGATCCAACCCACCCTGCAAACTTGCTCCGTACCTTTGCTAGCCACGCTTCTCCTGAAGCGTGGCAGGACGTAGCGTGGAAACGGTGGCCTTCTGGTTGCTCCGGATCGCTGGTTCCCTCGGGGGTCTCAGGTACTGGACTTGATCCCGCCAGCGTAGTTTCCTCGCTTCTTTCTCCTGTGCTGGTCTGCTGCTCTTGTTCGGTTCTCCCGGAAGCGTGCTTCCCCATGGAAGGGCTGTCCTTGTTTCTTATTGCCAGGAAATGCTGGCGTCATAGAAAAGGGCGGTGTTTGCTTAAAGGGCCCGCTTCCTGAAACCGAGGCGTCCGCTTCTGGCGTGGTGAAGGAGTAGGCGTTCCACTCCTCCTGTTGAGAAATGAGAGGCTCTGTAACAGAGGACGCAGACCACCATTCTGTTTCCATCCCTGAGTCTGAGGACACCTTGTGACACTATAACATTACTTTAACCTTTAGTTTTTACAGTGATATATATCCACAAATAAATGTAGCTTATTCCGGGACCAAAGACCCATGAGGAGTGGCGCGTGATGCTGGCGGAGCGTGCTGATTCGTATATATATGTGGGTGTGTGTGTGTGTATATATATATATATATATATATATATATGTGTTTTTTTTTATTTTTTTTATTCTTTTTATTGGCATTTAAGAATATAAGCATACATACATCACGTTCTGTGAAAATGAGTATGTTACATGAGTAGACAAATAGACCAACATCAATATAGAGAGTACGTATATGTCTTGTTCCGCGTGAAAGTGGTCTGTATTGTAGCAGATCATTGCCTGTAGTAAAAACTGGGGAGGAGAACCAAACTGGGGGATGCCATGGAGTTCTGAGTGACGAGGTCTAGGCTATGTCCCGAGTCTGCTATTGCCCATTCGGCTATAGAGCTGCCTCCCATCTAGGGGGGGGTTGGGCGTGTGCACAATCCGGGATGAGGAACCGTGGGGTGCATCAGGTGAGCATGGGGGGGGGAACCCATCTGGCCCGAAGGTGGTGCGGGGGGACATTGGGGGGGGGGGGGGGGGGATCCCCCGCCGTGAAGACCCGGACCGCGTGAGGTGGTGCGGCGTCGGGGGTATGCATGTCGGCTACCAGTGCAGCTGGGGTCTGAGATTGTCTGAATTGGTGTAGTAGCAGCGCCCATTCTAGAGAGATTGGGGTTTTACGGTTACCTTTGGCCTCCTCCTCTCGTATTGCGTCGTCCTCCTCCGCAGCCCATTTAAGAACCGCCCCTACCCAAGCTGCAAGTAGAGGACCAGTAGAGGACCGCCAGTGCATTGCTATACAGCGTTTGGCCAATAGGTGGGCCAGGAAGACGAAGCGCATCTGCACCTTGTGTCGCTTTCTCCGCCCCAGGATACCCAACGCGCATCCCTCCCAGGTAGTCACATGGGTCAGCCCAGTGAGATCTCTGAGTGTTGAGTGGATAGATGTCCAATAGTTCTGAATGCCCGGACAGGTCCAGAACATGTGAAAGAAGGCAGCATCCCGCGCCTGACGACGAGGGCATAGAAATGTAGTGTCGGGATAAAAACGCTGAAGGCGCGCTGGCGTCAAATAGACCCTATGGAGAAAGTGAAACTGTATATTCTTAAAGCGGGCAATCCTGGATACTTTTTTGGGGAATTCTATCGCTCTGTCTCATTCGCTGTCGTGAAATGGTCGTTCTGTCTCCTCCTCCCATAGGGCTCGGAGAGGCGCCAGCAGTGGGGTTGTTAGGTCCCCAATTGATTTATACAACCATGTAATAAGGTGTCGACCCCGTCCCAGTTGTAAGATTGTGTGAAGGACTGAGTGTGTGGGAGGCTCCGCCAGAACCCAATGGAGGATTGTATCCCTGCTAGTGCTCTCCGATGGCTCCCCTCAAAAATGTCGATTGGGGAATGATATAATCGAATCCCGAGGTATCGGGGACCCTCCGTCGCCCAGTGCAGTTTCCGGTCACCGATCCAGACCTCCCGAGAGGGGACGTCCGGGTGGAGGGGATAGACCATCGACTTGTCCCAGTTCACTCTCAGCCCCGAGGCCTCCGCAAACTCCACCAGGGCGGTCTCAAGTGTGGTGAGATCCGCCGTCACGTCCCCTATATATATGAGAAGATCGTCTGCATACATGGATACACAGTGTGTGACGTCCGCCAGTGGGATACCCCAGGTCTGCCCATCCCTACGGAGCCGGATGGCCAAGGGTTCTACCGCGAGTGCGAATAAGAGGGGCGAGAGGGGGCACCCCTGTCACGTGCCCCTGTGTATCGTGAATTCCGGGGAGATATAGCGACCGAGGCGGATCCGGGACTTAAGAATGGTGTAGAGTAGGCGAGTATAGGCTATGAGCGTGGGGCCGAGACCCGCCCGCCCCAGGACTGCAAAGAGGAATTGCCACGTTAGGGTGTCGAACGCCTTTTCAATGTCCAAGATCAGACACGCCGCGTGCGGAAATCGATCACCAATCTGATCCTGAATGTGAAAGAGGCGCCGAATATTATGAGAGGTATTCCTCCCTGGAACGAAACCGCATTGGTCCGGGTGTACTAACGGGCATATGATTTGAGAGTATCTGTCCGCCAAAATTTTCCCCAGGAATTTACAGTCAGCTGTGAGCAGTGTGATGGGACGGTAGGAGGCGAGGAGTTGAGGGTCCTGGTCGGGTTTCGGAAATGTCACAATCCCCGACGCTCTCATAGAGCCGGGCAGTTCGCCGAGTCTAAGTGCCGAGTCTAATACTGCTGATAGACGAGGGGTCAACTGCGGGGCAAAAGCGGCGTAATATTCAAGTGGGAGCCCGTCAAGGCCAGGGGCCTTGCCGTGGGTCAGTGCTCGTACCGCACTTGTAATCTCAGTTGTTTTTATCTTTGCGTCCAACCCCTTCCGGTCTGCAGCGGCAATTCGGGGAAGGGGAAGAGGGTCGAGGAAGTGGTCGATGGCCCTGGGATCGAGAGACGAGGGAGCAGTGTAGACTGCCGAGTAATGGTGATAGAACTCCTGGAGCATCTCATCCTGAGACTGCACCAGAGTACCCTGGGGATTTATGATTGCAGTAATAGGCCGGACTTCGGTATCTTGCTTAGCAAGCCATGCCAGGAGTGTGCCCGACTTGTCACGGTCCCGATGCATTCGGTTTGCGTATGCCCGAAAATTGTGACGACGCAGGTCCACGCACGCCACCTGGTACTCTGATTTGGCGTGGGCGACCTGAGCTACTGTTGCCACTGATTGATCTGCGGCCTTAGTGGCCGCCGCCAGTTGCTGCTCCGCCTTCTCTAAGGCTTGCTCCAGGGTGTGTCGCACCCCGGTTCTGTACCGAATGCATTCTCCCCTGGCCACTACCTTGAAACCATCCCACTCGATCAGGGTTGACGACGCGGTCCCCGCGTTATGCGTAAAGTAGTCTTGGATGCTACGTTGGTGGTCATGTGTAAAGGTCTGGTCCGTGAGGCAGTCCCGTGACAGTCGCCACGTAGGAACAGGTGGGTGTGAGGGTCGCCACTGGAGGCCGAGAAGGTGCGCATCATGGTCGGGAATGACTCTACCCAGATAGTCCTAGTGACATTTTTGCGGTAGAAGCGCTGCAGTGCATAAGAATCGGTCAAGCCGAACTCGTAAATTATGAGGAATGGAGTGGAAAGAGTAAATGTGGATATGGGGATGGTGCAGCCTCCATGCGTCCGTGAGGGACCAGTGTGCGGCCCATGCTTTAAAGCGGTCTATTTGTCTATAGGTGGGAGAGTGTGGGAGTGGAGGGTGTGAGCGATCCAGCACCGGGTCCAGGATACAGTTGTAGTCTCCTCCTAATAGCCAGGGTACCTGCGTGAATTGAGCTAAAGAGATTGTGAGTCGGTCCCAGAATTTGTCCTGGTCGACATTTGGGGCGTATATACTGCCTAAGAGGACAGCCCTCCCGTCTAAAAGACCCTCTAGTAGGACGTATCTGCCTTCGTCGTCCACCACCCATCTAAGTTCCCGAAAAGGGGTTCCCGGGCGAATCCATATCAGTGCCCCCCTGGCAAACGAGGAGTAGGTCGTGGCGCAGATGAGTCCACGCCATTTTACTCGTAGTTTGCCGACTTCGGTTGAATTAAGGTGGGTTTCTTGTAAGCAGAGGATAGATGCCTTCTGTCGTTTCGCATAGGCGTATATCGCGTAGCGCTTACGTGGGGTATGTAGACCACGTGTGTTGAGTGTGAGTATATTAATGTCTGCGCTAGTTGTCAGTTGTGCCCTAGATGGTCAGTTCTGTGTGGGGACGGGGTGTGGTGCCCATTAGAGAAATCGCGTAGTGGACCCTCAGGGACGCGCTGTGTTGGAGGGGGGGCAGGCGGACTGGAAGCCTGGAAAAACGGATGTGCTGTGGTGTGAAACTCCATGGCGAAGTGGGACATATGCAAACCGGGGTGTAAACAACGTGTGGGGATGCGGGAAACTGTCCCAATACTCAGGACTCATCGTGCGGGCAACGATGTGTCCAAACTACCTCCCGTAACACTAGAGGGGGGAGAACTGCTTTATATGATAGGGGGTGACGATGTGCTAGTGCGAGGCCGCACGCTGAGTGGGCATGTAGTAGGATCGGCGTGTATCTGGAGCAGGGTGACTGTCTCTGTGGGTGCAATATCATGGGTGCTAGGTGCGCATCACAGATAAGGATACCAAGAGTCCGTGTGCCTGAGTTGCCTCAGGATAGAGGAGGAGAGGGCAGTCCATCCAATAGTCCATCTGCAGTTTGCGGAGTGGCGTGGGGGGCGCCGCCTGGTCCGCCCCCGAGACGGTGCTGTCGCTGTCGTTTTCGCCTTCGGATGAGAACAAGTGCGGAGGTCGATCTATAGAGTCTGAAGGTTGTGTGGTGCGCAGGTCGATCACCGCTTGTAGAGCTTCCCGTCTTTCTCGCATAATCTGTTCGAGATCCGGCGAGTCGTGGGCGTCTAGTGTTGGTCGGGACTCTATGTTACGGAGCTTCTTGGGCCGCTTCCGGGCGTGGAAAGTTTTGAGAGGGGAGCCCCTCTGGGGACGAGGATCGGATGCCCGCGGGCAGTGTTGATCTGTCCAATCTTGTGCGGCCTCCGCGGATGCGAAGAAGAGGGAGGATCCTTTATAGATAATCTTGAGGCGGGCCGGGAAGAGCAACGCGTATTGGATCTTATTGTCCCGTAGCCTCCGCTTTACGTCCAGAAAGGAAGATCTCTGTTGTTGCACCGCTCAAGCATAGTCCGGGAAGATCATGATGTGGCTGTTTTCCACTCGCAACGGTGCAGCCAGTCGCACCGCCCGAAGCACCGCATCTCTATCCCGGAAGTGCAGGAACTTGGCGAGAAATGGTCGAGGAGACGTGCCGGGCGGGGGCCTTCGGGCCGGCACTCGGTGAGCCCGTTCTATGGAAAAGAATGGTGTGCGGTCTGCAGGCGGGGTAAACTACTTCAGCCACGTGTCCATGTATGCAATGGGGTCGGCACCTTCGACTCCCTCCGGCAGCCCCAGCACCCGGATGTTGCAGCGTCTCGAGAGGCCCTCCAAATCCTGCGCGCGTTCTTCCACCGCAGCTAGACGAGTAAGGACCCCCTGGAGCGTCTGCTGTTGCACTTTTAGTATGGGCTGTATTTCCGCAAGTGTCCGCTCCTCCGTACGCACCCGGTCCGCCAATTTACGGTGGTCATCGCGGAGGAGATTAACATCCGTCGCCAGGGTACCAAGGCGTTCTTCCATAGACAGACGGGATAGTTCAATGGCGGCGAGGACCTTATCCAGCTTGTCCGAGATCGATAGGTCCGTGGAGGCCACCGTGTTGATGGACCACGTCGAGGTCCGAGGCATGTTCTCCGGGGCCGTCTCCGGGATCACTTGATGCTGCGCGGGTTTTGACTTCCCCCCCCCCCCCATCGTGAGTCCACGTGGTCCGGACGGGTTGGCGGTGTCCGCCAGGTCGCAGGGGCCCCAGTGACGCAAGGAATCCACGGAAGGGCGGAAGGCGCAGCCCTGTTATCTCACGGGTGAAGCCGCACAGGGAAGCCGCCGCCCGAGCCGGTCCACCAAGGTCCCCCCCGTGGACCAAGCACAGGAATCGTCCACACCAGCCACCAGGCACCACACTCAGGGCGCTCCCAGCACCAATCCACCCCTCGCGGGGTCTCCACCGACGGCTGGCACCACGGGGTATCCTCCGCGGCCGCCTCGAGGTCAAGGGGGGGAGCTCAAGCACCGTCCTCGTGGCCCCCGTGCAGGCCCAAGTCTTTCTCAGGGTCTACTGTCGAGGCGAGGCCATCAAAGTCCCTTGGCGACTCGTAGCGGGCAGGCGGCCAGCAGGTCTGTCAAGGGCACAGCAGCTCCCACGGACCGCGCCCGGAAGGCCGTCGCTTCGGTAGGCACAAGGAGCAAGGCCTCACCGGCTGTATTGAGAGGGATGCGATGTCCCGTGGGCGGCCATGTTAGGGTCAGGCAAACGCTGGTCGGGCCGGTTGAATGCCTCCAGGTCCCGCCGTCCGCACCAAAGCCCGGCTCCCCCTCAGCCCCCTCCAGCGCCAGTCACATGGGGTACCTTGGGTACACGAGGGCCGCCCAAGGGTCCGACTCCGGGTCACAGCGGGCTCAGTGGATCCAAAATGGCGGGTGCGCTCGGGCCAGCAAAGCCCCTCTGCTCTCCGATGCCCCACGTCTCTCTCCGGGGGTCCGCTCCCCGCTCACACCCTCCGAGTGCCAGTGCGATCAGGGTGAGACGCGTTGCCAGCTTCACCGCCTCCCCTCACGGCATCTCTTGCATCGGACAGAAGAGCTCCGCCGCCATCTTGTGGCTCAAGATGCGGCGCTGGCGGCAGTAGTCGGACAAAGTCCCGCCCTGAGGGCTAGGGGTGCGCCCAGGCGTCCGCCGTCCTCCCGCTGTGCTGCAGCCACCTTCCGATGCCCACTGCACCGATTAGCACCCGGTGAGACACTCCATATAACTGCCGAGAGGCACCCAGACGCGGAGCCTCAGCAAAGCCGAACCGCCATCGTGGCTCGCTTAGCCACGCCCCCATATATATGTGTGTGTGTGTATATGTGTATATATATATATATATATATATATATATATATATATATATATATATATATATATATATATATAATCACAAGTATTCCTCCGCTGAATTTCAAAAAGCGGCTCTCCCAAGAGATGGACACAGGCTCAAGTATAGGTGCAAAAATATCTTCTTTATTCCTCAATCGCCATTACGCGTTTCGGCTCGCCAGAGCCTTGATCACATGACAGTGGCATGAGAGAGAAGGATCTTATTTGAAGTGAAAGTGCTAGTGCAATTGCAACCACGTGGTACTGATGACGTACTGCTTTAAAGTAGACATAGAAGACATGGAAAACAATGTTTTCACAGTACAAATCACCGCAGGATTTCGCTATTTACCAAAATCTTTTTCTGATGTCCTTTGTAATGTCACAAATTAACACATTTGTTATTTAGTTTGAAATATATGCTCATTTCAATCAAATATATTATAATGTGCCAAAAAGACATTTCCATTGTTAATGATATACACATTTGCAGATGAGACAGACATAATGGTAAAATACCCCCTTATATCTCATGTTAATGCTGTGGGTGTCTTCAATCTGTGTATTGTGTTTGTTCATCGTGGTGCAATTATTTAAAAGCAAAACCAATAAAACTACAAAGAATTGTTTTTGTAAAAGTGCAAAGTGTTGTGTGCAAAATATGTGCAAAGGAGCCTTGTGTGCGTGCTGAGACGTTATCATTCATAGAGCGGTGTAACTAATTTATTTTTGTCTTTATCCTATTCTTTTTTACCTCCTTTCATATCGTGCTCTGTTCTGTACTATATTACTTTATTTGCATGTCAATATATCTAATCGTATGGTGGGATCCAACGTTGCCTCAAAATTTGTGACAAACTTGCCCTTGATACTTTGTTGAATGTAGTACGCTGCATTTTTGCGGGGAACAACCTTTACAACGCAACTTTTACAACGGACTACCATTACAACGAAACTGTTACAACGCGAGTGCATTGACCACGCAGGACATTACAACGCAAGTCTTTACATCGACTTGCACTAGATGGCGTGCTAACATTAAAAATAGTGTAGTTTACTATCCCAACACCTTCCCTACTGTTACGTGGACTGGAGTTGGAATAGTTAATTACACTGTTTTAATGTTCGCACGCCATCTAGTGCAAGTCGATGTAAAGACTTGCGTTGTAATGTCCTGCGTTGTCAATGCACTCGCTTTGTAAAACTTTTGTTGTAACAGCATGCGTTGTAACAGCATGCGTTGTAACGTCATACATCCATTTTTGCTATTGTGAATTTCATTAGTTTTGGGCAAGGAGGCATTGAATCATATAAAGTTTGTCCGCCCTAAATTTATCAGATCCTCGATCTTCATTACTGTAAGGCGGATCCCATGATATAATATCTGGTTTGTTATATATACACATACATCCATGCATCCATCCATCCATCCAGTAGTTATTGTTAGAACGGGGTGCGTTTGCACAGTGGTGAAAGGAGGGGCGGGGCCTGATGTGACATGTGCAAACATGCCCTGTGGCGTGTTTTAAGGTGGGGGATTAAGTCCCCTTGAATCCTGGGGGCCATCGTGCCCACCAGGTACCTCCAGTAAGCGCCACAAGGCTGTGTTGCAGAGAGGTGGTCCGAGGCCACGCCCTGTTTTACACCTCTCTGCAACGCAGGTCTGTGGCGCTTACTAGAGATACCTGGTGGGCTAGTTGGACCCCAGGGACCTTCAGGATTTAAGGGGACTTAATCCCCCAACTTAAAATGAGCCACGTGGTGCGTTTGCACAGTGGTGAAGGCAGGGGGCGGGGCCTGATGTGACAAGTGTGCAAACGTGCTCCGTGGCGCATTTTAAGTTGGGGGATTAAGTCCCCTTGTATCCTGAGGGTCCCTTGGGGCCAACTAGCCCACCAGGTACCTTCAGTAAGCACAACAGAGTTGCATTGCAAAGAGGTGAAAAAAGGGGCGTGGCCTCGGACCACCTCTCTGCAGCGCAGCTCTGTGGTGCTTACTGTAGGTACATGGTGGGCTAGTTGGCCCCCAGGGACCCTCAGGATTCAAGGGGAATTAATCCCCCAACTTAAAACCTGCCAGGGGGCGCGTTTACACAGTGGTGAAGGGAGGGGGCGGGACTGATGTGACGTGTGTACTTATCCAATCACTCCGCCAAAACCCAAGCACTTATAAATTCACCATGCACTCTCCTTGCAGCACTCTAATCATCCAGTCACTACCCATGTACTCATGCAATGACCCAGTCACTGACAGATGCACTGCTGCAATCCATTGAGGACTACCTATGCAGTCCAGTAATCTCCCTGGTACTACCTATGCAGTCCTCCAATCACTCAGCCAGTCCTATGTCCTTATTCAATCACTGCACCAAAACCCAAGCACTTATAAATTCACCATGCACTCTCCTTGCAGCACTCTAATCATCCAGTCACTACCCATGTAGTCATGCAATGATCCAGGCACGAACACATGCACTGCTACAATCCCTGTGTAGTATCCATGCAGTCCTCTGACCACCTACACACTTCTCATTCGTTCCTTCATTTCCCCTGGTAGTACCCATGCAGTCCAACAATCGCCCTGTCTCTCCCAGTGCAGTCCTACAGTCACCCAGCTACTACCATGTACTAATCCAAACACTCCGCCAATACCCAAGCACTTACAAATTCACTCAGGCGTTCTTCTTGCAGTATTCTAATCTTTCAGTCAGTAGCTGTGTACTCCAGGCACGAACTGATCACTGTTACAATTCCATATGCCCTACCCATACAGTCCTGTACCCAGTTACACACTTCTCATTTGCTCCTTCAATTCCCCAGATAGTACCCATGCAGTCCCACAATCACACTGTCACTCCCTGTGCACTCCTCCAGTCACCCAGCCACTACCATGTACTAATTCAAACACTCCTCCAATACCCACAATTCACCATGCACTCTCCTTGCAGTACTCTAATTATCCACTCAGTACCCATGAACTCCTGCAATTACCCAGTCACTGACACATGCACTGCTGCAATACCTTGAGGACCACCTATGCAGTCCAGTAATCTCCCTGCTACTGCCTATGCAGTCTTCCAATCAACAGCCAATCCTATGTGCTTATCCGATCACTGAGCCAAAACCCAAGCACTTATAAAATTACCATGCACTCTCCTTGTAGCACTCTAATCATCCATTCACTACTCATGTACTCATGCAACGACCCAGGCATTAACTCATGGCAAATACAGATGAGGTCATGCTAATCACAGGGGTACCCCAATGCATGGTGTTCCCTAGTGTATGTAGGTGTTTTCACTGTATTCTAAGTGTCTTTTAGCATAGCACTGGCTCTAGTCCTGGTATGTCGGAGTCAGTTACCACCAGTACCCTTCAGCAAAAAGTTGGGGGCGCAGGAGGAATTTCTGCTCCTCTGTTAGACCTGTCTGCACATCTCTTCTTCTTGCATTTTTCTTCGTATTTCTGGACTTCTGTTGCCTCTTTCTGCATTTGTCTTGCTGCTTTCTGCGCTTTTCTTCCTCTTTCTTCACATGTCCTACCTTTGTAGGCATAGTTAGAAATTAGCATGTCAAAAAACTTTGAAATTTATTGAAAAAACCATATGTTTCAGGGACGTTATAGTTAGAAATTTTCATTTAAAAAAACCTTTGAAATTCACTGAAAAAACCATAGGTTTCAGGGACGTTCTAGTTGGAAATTAGCATTTAAAAAAAACCTTAGAAATCCACTGAAAAAAACCATAGGTTTCAGGGACGTTCTAGTTAGTTGAAAATTTCACTCGTACAAAACCATAGAAATTCGGCGGTTATACTTAGTAGACTTAACTATAACTCGCGCCCCCGCAATGCACTGCTGATGGACAACACATATTACATCACTAATGACAGGCTCAGTGACATCCCTGATGACATCATCCACATGATCACCTCCTCATACTCTAATAAAACTTTTCATACACCCACTCTAAAATACAGATCACCAATATAGTAACCATAGACAGACCAATAGCCGTTAGTACATACCTGCTCAATGAGTCATACATCTACACACACACACACATCCACCCACTAACCCATACAGTCACTCATACATGCAGTCATTCATTTATACAGCCACTGATATATCCACTCATACACCCATATAGACACTAACACACTGCCACCCACCCAAAGAGTTACTCATACACCTGGTCAGTCATGCAAAGAAACTATCACACACTCATTTCGTTGCTTATACAGTCATACACACACCACCACACTTATTTATACAGATGCTAACACATACTTACTCTCTTAAGCAATCACTCATAGAAACTCACACTCGTCCATACAGATAATCTTGCAATCACTCACTCTCACATATAGTCATTTATATACTCCAACACTCACATATACTGCTTTAAAACATATGTAGTTACTCACACATGCACCACTGAGAGATCCGTTTACTCACCAACACACCCATACACAAACTCACCCACACAGCTGTTTCCATATGCACTCTTGAACCCACACACCCAGTGAAACAACCACTCACATATCTATGCACAGAGTCACACAACAAAGACACTCAGGCACCCATACAGATACTCAGACAACCAATAAATGACCCATATAGACACTCGTATAGCTACTCACCAAGCCATGCAGCAGCTTACACACCAACTAACAGACTAATAAAGACATTCAGTTTAGTCACTAACCCATGTATTTAGTAAGACACTTTTAATCACTCACTTATACAGTCAGTCACACACCTACTAAATCCTTCATCCAGACACTTATACACCCACTCATACTTTAACACACTTTGGCATATATATTACCTACTGGCGGCCGCTTGGAATAACTTTCGCGCCGGTTGACGAATCTTTGCGAAATTTTCAAAACTTTTGGCCAGCTCCGGTTTGCTCCTATCCTGAAAGTCTCGGGATGATTCGTGTAACGGGGGCTGAGAAAAAAGGGGGGTCCCAAAACGTGTTTTCCCCATGCAATGTCCCATAGGACCTTTAGCCGCAGCTACAGCCCGAACTGCTCAACGGAATTACACCAAATTTGGCAGCAAGGTAGACCTTGGTTCAGAGTTGTGCCTTTTGCTTAAATGGTGTAAATCCGTTCAGTAGTTCCTGGGGAAAATCAAAATCAAAATCACATATATATCTGGGCGGAGCCTAACCACACATCTCATCGTGAGATCTGATTGGCTGTCAGTACTTCATCCAAGAAGTGTTTGCAGCTATCCTGGGACCAATATACATGATAGCACCTCATTAAAAAGCATTTAAGTTAATAGAAGGTTTTAAGACTTTAGTTACATTCTAAATCATTTGTTGATGGTACCATACTCATTTTAGGAATTGTGGTGTGTTCTAAGGTGATTTTACCATGTGAAAAAGCCTTCTGCTGTGATATCATTAATCATGTTTGAGAGAACTATTTTCTCATGCTTTTCCCGCAGAGGTTTGGAAGGTGATCTATAAGCTAAACTGAGAGCATATTTTCTGTAAATTCACATTATCTTTCTCAGTCACGTGAGAATGAAGTCTGACATTCTCAGTAAAACATGTACATCCAACAAAGGCAGAGACTGTCAGTTGATTCCTTTGTGTTCTACTGCAGCTTCCTGAGTGTACTAAAGAACTACTAGAGCGCTAACAGTCCTACTTATAACAAACGTATGGCACACCTGAAGCCATCTTGCTTGGATTAAAGTGGTAACTCTTAAAACATTTAATTTAAAAATGAACAAAAGGAGGGGGTTCATTTTGCCATAGAAAGTATGATTAGTGCTGCAGAAAGAACAATTAGGGCACATTTTGAGTGACTTCTCAAATCCTCTTCTATTTCATAAAAGAATTCTGACATGCAGACTGAAGCGTGCACTTGGAATACCAGCAGCAGACTTCCCTGGTGAGCAGTAGCTTTACTACAGTGATCTAATGAGCAACTAGAGTGCTAACATTCAGAATTTATGGCTAATGTGTGACACATCTGAATGTCTTCTTGATGGAACCAAAGTAAAAAACAAAGTATTTCCTAGTTAGGAGACTGCAGTAAATGAGGAAATTTTATAACAAATAAGTCTCCCAAGATGGCCACCAGAAACAAAAGAGCCCAAATGTAGCCCAAATATCACCCAGATGTAGCCCACATCTAGCCCAATGACAGAAGTTTGCAAAACACTTATTTTTTGTGTTTTTGCAGTTTTATATAGTGCAGACTTGTCAGGTATTGGAGTGCTTTACATGAGCATTGGTTACATCACACAAGATCAAATTCATTTTGGTTGTAAACATGGGGATATTAAGTGATTTGACCAGAATCACAGAATGTTAAGCTGAAGCAGAAACTCCAACCTGGTTCCCCAGTTGCAAAGTCTGCAGCTCTGGAAGTAACACCACATCCTCTCCCCTAAGTGCAACATTTAATCAAGTGGTCAACTGGATAAAAATAACATAAAGATAACAAATAATTTAAAAGTTCTTTGTCACTATTTGAAAACTCCGAAAATATGTCCTCATTTTAGTTTTTTAGAGCACTAACCATAATTTTGATGCAAATAAGACCCTCTCATATATGTAATTTCTAAAGGAAATGCTCTAGGTATTACAGTTTTGATTACATCAAGATGACGTCAGGCGTTCCACACTTTTGTAATTAATATAGAATGTTAGCAATCTAGTTGTTCATTGGATACTGTTGAGAGGCAGAGGCCAGGGGCACGGACTCTGAAAATTGAAGGCAGGTAGGAGAGTGCAGAGGAAACAATTTGACCACACTGGGCAGGCAGGAAGGGCAGTGGCAGCACAACAGACTATGGAGGGCAGTGGAAAGGGGGGCAGGGGCAACAAACCAACAATACAGGACTGGCAAGAGAGGCTGTGGCAATATAATAGACCACTGTGGGCAGACTGAAGAGGCAGTGGTAGTACAACCATACATGCCAACAGACCAGTTTCAGCCAGGAAACGTCCAATGTTTTTAAGCTCAAATAGGCTTTATTTGATCTGTCTCCTGTCTACAATCTCCTCTTTTTCAATGTAACTCATAGGGGAAAATCAATACCCCAGTTTTTTTTCAAAATCTCCCTCTTATCAAGTTCAAAATGTTCGCAAGTATGGTACATTGGATCATGGTAGGCAGGAGGAATTGGGGTAGGGACATGGACTCGGATAACAGAGGACAGGAGGGACATGGAGAGGTGCACCAAACTGACCCTGCAGGGCAGGCATCAGGGTTTGCAGCAGCACAATACACCACTCGGGGGATGCGGGACGGGAGTGCAGCACAACAATCCATAGAAAGCAATAGGGAGGGGACAGGACCATGCACATGGACAACAGAGAACAGAGGGGAAGAGGCAATGGTAGCTTGCTGACCATAATGGACAGACAGGAGAGAAAGCTGCAGCATAACCGACCATAAAGGGCAGGAGGGACGGATCAGGGGCATTACAATGGAACAGACAAGCCAGGAAGGATGGAATAGGGGTCTGCACATGGAAACAGAGGGCTGTGGGCAAGGGGGCAGGGCAGGAGCAGCAAGATGACCATAGAGGTCAGGCAGGATGGGCACTAGAAACAAGACACACCATGGAGAGCAACAGTGAGACTATGATGGCATACACACAGACCATGGAGGGAAGGTGGGAGGGGGTCAGGGGCAGCTAGCTGACCACACAGGAAAGGTGGGAGGGGCCATGGCAGCACAGAAGACCATGCATAGCAAGCGGGAGGGTTAGTGGCAGCACAATGGCTATGATGGGCAAGAAGGAGGGTGCAGGGGCATGCACAAAGGACCATGGAGGATAGAAGGGAGGGTCAGGACCTGGGCACAGACATGAGAGTTCAGGGGAAGGGGCCTCACAACAGACCGCGTGGGGCAGGCAGGAGGAGCAGTTGAAGCACAACAGACCAGGGAGGGCAGAAGGGTGTGGCAGTAAAATGGACCATGGAGGACAGGAGGAAGGAGATAGGGCCATGGCATGTGGACAGGCAGGGTGGAGGTGGCAGGGACAGGTTACAGTCATCTGACAATGCTAGGCAGGTTGGAGGGGAATGGCAGCTCAACAGAACACTCAGAGTAGATAGGAGTGGCAGGTCCATGGAACATGGTGGGCAAAAAGGATGGAGCAGGGGCATGCACAAAGACATCGGAGGGCAGGGGGAAGGAGAATAGGGGCAGCAAGCTAAACACAGAGGCTAAGCAGGAGGTCAATGATGGGCCATAGAATTGGGCAATGGAGGGCAGGAGGAGTGGACTGGTACATCATGCTAAATGGAGGGCAGTGGCAGCACATCAGACCATGCATGGGAGGAGGCTAGTCCATGGATTTAGACAACCGAGGATAGGGAGGAGGTGGATGGGGCAGCAAGCTAACTGTTCAGAGAAGGTGGGTATTAGGCACTTTATTGTTTTTAAAATGTGTGTCTGTGCGAACTACTTAAAATATGAACAAGTATGCAGCATAATCTTACTTTTATTCAGGAAGAAGAGGACGTTTGCGACTGTGACTCCGGGCTCACTTGGCAGAAACACCCCCTGACCCTCCACACCCCATCGCAAAATGTAATGCACGTGAAAAGGGTAGGTGGACGCAGTGTTATATAGAACATAGTCCTGAGAGCATGATTGAAAATAAAAACTAGATCTAGTATATGGTATAAACTATGCACCAAAAAGTGTGATATAACATGAACCGGGGCGTGAAATATAATATGCAATACATTGTGCGCAATGACAGATTCATTGGCGAGCGCGAGATAGCACAGGCACTAGCGCGTGATATGCGCCTTGGGGTGTAATATGCACAGGGCAGTGTTGTGTAACCTAACTAGTCTCTAAAGTTGTAATATAAAATATGTGCTGGGGAGTGTAACGTTGCATATGCACTGTGACAAAGATCTGGATCCCAGATTGTAATATGTATGGCATAGCGCTGTGCGTTATAACATAGGCATCGAGGAAGGCACGTTAGATGGGGCAATATAACCTGTGCGAAGGCAAGTGTGGCATGACATATTCACAGTTTGGTGTTACAGTGCACATGGGCTAGAGAGTGTCTTAGCATACGCACTAGCTGGTGGAATACAACACAGAGGTGTGTGGCACTCGGCGGGCAATGGTGGGTATAACACAGCATTGGGCTCAGCCAGGAGCACGCTGTGACTCTCAAGTGAGGTTCGGCTCCTTTCCAGAGAGTAAAATAAAAAGTATTACACATCCGGCGGTGGATGTGTGTTTTATTAACCGTGAGGGGGCTTCTTGCATAGTTTGGTCGAATTTTTGTCAAATCCCATTTGAATGGCTTGGTGTGCGTGTGTATTAAATGTGCCCATCAATAGCTACCCATGTTTGTATAAATAAACGACAAGGGTGTCTACTTGGAGAGTACCCACCGGCGGGGGCGCCGGGATTAGGCACGGTAGGGCGTCAGACACGTCAGAGCTTCACTAGCGGTGTAAATACATTCCACGTGGATTCATTGTATGCATAGTCGCCTTTTAATGAATATCACGCAAATCGTCATGGTGATAGGTACATACGGTTTGTCCAGCATGTCCTAGGTGTTTCTATAAATATATATATTTTTAAAATAATAAAAAACAAAGGCCTGCCCCGGGTGATGGGGTCCCCGGGGCCATAAGTGGCCTGAGGAGGAGGGCAACGTAGCCCGCCTCCTAAAGAATAAAAAAAAAAAACATGACCCGGGGGTTGGGGCCCCCGTGGCCGATTAAGGCCTTGGGAGGGGGGCCACGCAGCCCCTTCCAAATAAATTTTTTTCAACAAAAAATTTAGGGTGCAGGCCCTGGGGGATGGGGTCCCCAGGGCCAATAAATTAGAAAGAGAAGGGGGGCCACACAGCCCTCCTTCTTAATGAAATAAATAAAAGACCAGCATCGCGCTGGAGGCCACGCCCCCTCCTTGCAGCACGCCCCCTGGCCAGTTGTAAGTTGGGTAATTAATTCCCCTTCAATACTGAGGGTCCCTGAGGACCAACTAGCCCAATAGGTATCTACAGTATGCGTCAGGGAACTGCGTTGCAGACAGGTGTTCTGAGGCCACGCCCATTTTTACACTTCTATGCAACGCAGCTCTGTGGCGCTTACTGGAGGTACCTAGTGAGCTAGTTTGACCCTGAGGTGACGTGTGCAAACACGCCCTATGCCGCGTTTTAAGTTGGGTAAATAATTCCCTTTCAATCCTGAGGGACCCTGGGGGCCCACTAGCCCACCAGGTGCTTCCAGTAAGCGCCACTGCTCTGCGTTGCAGAGAGGTGGTGCAGGCCGTGCCCCTTTTTACACCTCTCTGCAACGCCGCTATGTGGCGCTTACTGGAGGTACCTAGTGGTCTAGTTGGACCCTAGGGACCCGCAAGATTCAAGGGGAATTAATCTCCCAACTTAAAACGGCCACAGGGCGTGTTTACACAGTGGGGAAGGGAGGGGACGGGGCCTGAGGTGACGTGTGCAAACACTCCCAGTGGCGCGTTTTAAGAGGTAGTTTTAATCCCCTGCCCTATTGTATACTAGGGGCTTACAGAGGAGGTCATGCTAATCACAGGGGGACCCCAACGCATAGTGTTCCCTAGTGTATGTACGTGTTTTCACTGTATTCTGAGTGTCTTTTAACATAGCACTGGCTCTAGGACTGGTTAGTCAGACTGAGTTACCACCAGTATCCGTCTGAAAAAGTTGAGGGTACAGGATGATTTTGCAACAAGGCTTCTTTCTGCTCTTCTGTTTGTTCTTTCTGCACGTTATCCTTCTTCCTGCACTTTTCTTCGTCTTTGAGGACTTCTGTTGCTTCTTTCTGCATTTCTTTTTTTTCTTTCTGTGCGTTTTTTCTTCTTTCTTCACATGTCCTATCTCTGTAGGCATAGTTAGAAATTAGCATTTAAAAAACCTTTGAAATTCACTGAAAAAACCAAAGGTTTCAGGCTCGTTATAGTTAGGAATTAGCATTTAAAAAACCTTAGAAATTCACTGAAAAAAACCATAGGTTTCAGGGGCGTTCGAGTTAGCTGGACTTTTCACTCGTACAAAACCATTGAAATTCCCCCGTTATAGTTAGTTCAGCTAACTATAACTCACGCGCCCGCAGTGCACTGCTGATTACGTCACATATTACATCACTCATGACATGGTCAGTGACATCACTCATGACATCACTGATGACATCTCAAATGACATCACTGATGACATCACTGATGACATCATCCTTGTGATAGAGTGGCAGACCTCCTCTCACCCTAATATAACCTTTGATACACACATTCAACAATAGAGACTAAAATTTTCAAAACAATGGACATACCAATACCAGTTACAACAACCTATTCAGTAATTCTAAGATCCACATACACATCCACTCATTCACCAACAGTCCTATACAGTCACTCATACACGTACTCACTCATCATATGTACTCATACACCTATACAACGCCACTCATCCATAGAGTTACTCACACACATAGTCACTCATGCTAATAAAGAATCAAACATCCATTTACTTGCATATTCAGTTATAAACATACCACCACACTTACTTCTACAGAAACTTACACATACTTAGTCTTTTAAACAATCACTTATGGAAACACCTACTTATTCATACAGGATCTTTTCCAATCTCTCACTCTCACATATACTCACTTATATACACCAATAGTCACATATACTAGTTTAAAACACATGTAGTTACTCATAAAGACACTATTGAGACAGTCATTCACTCACTAACACACCCATGCACACACTCATCCACCCATGCAGTCTTGCACACATGCTGTCTTCGAAACATACAAACAGTGAGTCACTCATTCATGCACCTATGCACTACGTAATACCCCCCACCGAACCATACAGACACTCAGACACTCATACTGATACTCAAAAAACCAACTAATAACCTATATAGACACTCATGTAGCTACTCACCAACCCATGCAGCCACTTGTACACAAAGTGAGAGACTGATACAGATATTTACATATTTAAACATTACTCACTAAGCCATGTATTCACTAAGATACACTTTAATCAGTCAGTTATACAATCAATTTTTCAAAAGCAAATCATCCATTTAGACACTTATATACCCATTTATTCTTCCATCGACCTTGAGATATACATGTATAAAACATATGTAATTTTCAGAAAAACACACTTTCACTGGATGATGTCATCAGTGATGTCATTTGAGATGTCATCAGTGATGTCATGAGTGATGTCACTGACCATGTCATGAGTGATGTATTATGTGACGTCATCAGCAGTGCATTGCGGGCGCGCGAGTTATAGTTAGCTGAACTAACTATAACGGGGGAATTTCAATGGTTTTGTACGAGTGAAAAGTCCAGCTAACTATAACGCCCCTGAAACCTATGGTTTTTTAGTGAATATATATATATATAACATATTTTTATACTTTAGAGAAACGCACATTCACTGGATGTCATCAGTGATGTCACTGAGCATGTCATGAGTGATGTAATATGTGATGTCATCAGCAGTGCATTGCGGGGGCGCGAGTTATAGTTAGGTCTACTAACTATAACGGCCGAAATTCTATGGTTTCGTACGAATAAAATCTCCAACTAACTATAACGTCCCTGAAACCTATATATATATATATATATATATATATATATATATATATATATATATATCTCAATATTCTCCTCCTTTCTGAAGAATTACCGCACTCAGGGGGGACACTGAAAGTCGTTCTTTATTCAACGGCCAACAGCAAACAAACGCGTTTCGGTGAAAAGCCTTCTTCGGTGTTCATGACACATCGAAAGGGGCATGTTTAAAAAGCGTAATCATAGAGCTTCGAAATCAAGAAGGGACCAACATTCGTTTCTTAACATAAGTGCCATTTTGAAGTGGTGCATTCTAATACCAATACATATAAATTCATCAAGTACGTCATTCTTTATAACATTTTAGTCTTTATGACATGATTTTAAAGACATACTTTTGATGTATTAACATTATTAAGCCGGATATCGGCATTGATATGTACTGCATCCACAGGTTGGGCTTTTATGTTTAAAACGTTTTTATTGAGACAAAAACAAACCATGGGGGAGGGGGATAGGAGGGCAGGATACATGGAATACAGTCAAAGAAAAAGGGTGCAACTCCAGAGGGTTGGCAATAGGTAGCGCGGTGGGTCAGGGGAAAAAACACAGTAAATGAGAGCTAGAAATACAAGCTGTGGAATCCCCGCACGCGTATCCGACACCCCAAATCTAAGCAGTAAACCCCCCCCCCCCCATCAACACCCCAGCAGAACACAATCCCCCCCCCTTCCCATCCCCCATCCTCCCAGTGACGAAACAACAACACTTCCCCCCCCCCCCCCCCCGTCCTATGGTCCCGCATCAGAGTGATCCTAACCAGGAAGCCCCGCGCCCCCCCCCCTCCCCGGGGGGTCCCCGTCTCACATGTAAGCTAGTCCACCGGGGTCACCGGCGGCGTCAGCCTAAGAAGCCTAAGATACCTCGGGCAGGTGAGCTCCCGGAATTCAGTGGACAGCAGCGCTAGAAAGGGTTGCCACAGCTCTTCAAATTGGTCTATCTCCCCCGCGACCGTCAGCGACAGCTTCTCCATCCCCAGCACATGCCAGAGCCTATGCAACCAACCGGTGATGGAGGGGACGGTGGTTGTGCGCCAGTGGATTAGAATGTTCTGAACCGCAGACCCCAGCGCGATTGCGATCTGCCTACCCCTACGGGACTTCAGTGGATACATTAGGTCATTGGGGAGGCCCAACAGGACATACGCCGGGAGTCGCGGCAGCTCTATCTCAAAGTGCTTATCCACCTCGTCCAAGACTTCCCTCCAGTAGGCGGTCAGCACTGGGCAATCCCACAGAATGTGTGTAAGGGTACCTTCCTGCCCGCAGCTCCGCCAGCACCCCTTGTCAGTGTGTTTATGCATTTCATACAGCCTCTCCGGGGTGTAGTACCAGTATGTGGACACCTTAGTAAAGGTCTCCGTAAGGCCCGTGTGATATGCCGAGTGCCGCGCCCGATACGCAATCTTGTCCCATTCCTTGTGGCTAAGTGTCCTACCCAATTCCCTGTGCCAACGCTCCCTCCCCGGGTTGTAATAGTGAAACGGCGGAGGTTGTAGGTATTTGTACAGATCGGTGATCAATTTAGCGTCGGAGGTCCGCGTAGCCAACCACCTCTCATACGGTGTAATTGGACGGGCGGCGGTGGCACGCACCTGGGGCTGGAGGGCCCAATGCCGGACTTGCATGTAGCGCAATCTGTCCAGCTCCGTCAGGCCGAACTCCTGGCGGAGCTGCTGAAAAGGAACCACTCCTTCCGGGCCATAGATCTGGAAGAGTGCCCTGCAGCCCGCTTGCACCCAGTGGGAGAAAACCCCCGGCTCCATCCCTGGGGAGAAGTCCGGGTTGCCCGCAATGGGCGTGAGCGGCGAAGGGAAGGTGGTAAGGCCCCGGGCCTCACAGACCGCGTCCCACACACGCAGGGGGACCCGCGTAACAAAGGAAGCGTAAAGATTGGGGGGGCGGTGCGCGCGGCGCAGGAATGGAACCTCTTGTAAGGTGCGGCCCGCCACTGCTTGGTCTTGGAAGAGCCAATGTTTATCGGACTCCCACCTGCTCCACTCCACCAGATAGCGAAGCTGCGCCGCCTGAAAGTACTTGCGGAGGTCCGGAATGCCGAGACCCCCCGCTTCCGGAGCAAGCGTGGAGAGGACCCTCTTCATGTGTGGCCTACGGCCCTGCCAGACAAAGCGGGAGATGTCAGCCTGCATTTGTCGTATCCAGCCCACCGGGGGTTGGAGCGGAAGGGCCCGAAAAAGATATAGTATCTGGGGCAACACCGTCATCTTGACCGCCGCGATTCGCCCCAGCCAGGACAGCAGGCCTTTGTTCCAACGGCCAAGCTCGTCCTTGATCTTCCTGCTGAGGGAGGCATAATTGGCCGTAACCATCTCCGGTAATGTGGGCGCCAGCAGAATCCCCAGATACGGCACCGTGGACGAGGACCACTGCATGGGAAAGAGCCGCTGAAGATCCCTCCTGGTTTCCGCAGCCAGGGACACGTCTAATGCCATCGACTTGCTCATATTCATTTTGAAGCCGGCCACCCCCGCAAAAGCGTCCAGCTCTCGGAGGCAAGCAGGCAGCGACCTCCTAGGGTCGTCCAAAGTCAGCAGGACATCATCCGCGTAGAGACTGACAGTGTGAACGTACTGGCCCATCCGGACCCCGACTGCATCCGGATTATTACGAATCCTCTGAGCAAACGGCTCCATGTAGAGGGCAAATAAGAGCGGCGAAAGAGGGCAGCCCTGCCGCGTGCCGCGCTCGATGGCAAAGCCACCAGAGCTACACCCATTGACCCGCACCGACGCTGAAGGATGCTTATAGCAGTTAAATACCATGGTGCGGAACTTATCACCGATTCCCAGTTTCTTGAGGACCAGCTCAAGATACGGCCAGTGAACTCTGTCGAAGGCCTTCTCCGCGTCAACAGACAGCAACATCCGCTCCCCCGAGATCCTTGAGGCCTTCTCCAGAACATGCGTCACCCTCTTGGTGTTGTCAACCGTCTGTCTGCCGGGCACAAAACCAGCCTGGTCCGCCTCCACCAGATCGGGGAGGTGTGGACTCAGCCTGGACGCGAGAATCCCCGTGTACAACTTGAGGTCGACATTTAAAAGCGAAATGGGTCGGTACGAGCCGCAGAGGGCCCGGTCCTTCCCAGGTTTCGGGATTACTGCGACCGTCGCTCTCAGGAGATCCGGTGGGATGGCTCCCGGTTCGGCGAAAGAGTTAAATAGCCGAGTAAGGACAGGGGCCACGGCCGTGCAAAAAGTCTTGTAAAAGAGCGACGTGTACCCGTCCGGGCCCGGGGCCTTTCCATGTTTCAGCCGCGCGATAGCGGAAATCACTTCCTCAACGTGGATGTCCCGCTCCAGGTGGTCAGCCTGAGCCGGATCCAGTACCGGGAGGGTCACCGACTCCAAATAGCCGTCGGCATCCCGTGGCAAGGAGAGCTCCTCAGCATACAGCGCCTCGTAGAAGCCGCGGAAAGACTCCGCTACCTCCGCGTCCCCGGAGACAACCCCCCCGTCCGCGCCCACCAATTCTTTCACAACGCTGCGTTGTTGCGCGACCCGGAGCCGGTGTGCTAGGAGCTTGCCACATCTGTCCCCCCCGGTGTAGTAGGCATGCTTCAAACGTAGGGCGGCGTACTCCGCCCTGTCAAGATCCAGAGCCGACAAGAGCTTCCTCGCTGCCTTCAGCTGCCTCCACACCCTCGGCGCCCCCGTACGGCGGTGGACCTGCCCAAGCTCCCGGACTTGAGCCGTCAGCTCTTCCCTCTTCAGTTGCCGCTCCTTATTCTCAGCTGCAGAGATAGAGATGAATTCCCCCCGAAGGACGGCCTTCAATGCTGCCCACTGTGTCGCCTGCGAGGTGTCAGTATTGCTATTGTGGGTGAGATAGTCCTGTATGACCTCCCCGATGCGTTGCACCACCGACTTTTTGTGTAGAAGTGTGTCCCGGAGGCGCCACACCCCCCGAGAGGAGGAGGCCGCCGGCCACTGGAAAACGCCGGTGACTGGGGAGTGGTCAGACAGGGTCAGGACCCCGATGTCCGCCGCCGTGGCAGCGGCACGCATCGGTCCACTCACCAGGAGGTAGTCCAGCCGTGAGTAGGTGCGGTGTGCGTGTGAGAAGTAAGAGTAGTCCCTATCCGTGGGGTGCATGGAGCGCCAGAGGTCGTGCAAACCCATTTCCGCAATCCGGGTCCTCCCAGCCTGGGACAGTTCCCCCGTCTGCGGGAAGCGCTGCGCCGATCTGTCCATCATAGAGTCAAAGACAATGTTGAGGTCTCCCCCCAAGATAACGTGGCGGTCGGGGGAAGCAGTGACATCCACCAGCGCGGAATCTAGGAAGCGCTCTTGGTGATCGTTTGGGCTATACACGGAGCCGACCGTAAATGCTATGCCTCCCAGGCGCATGCGATACGCAAGGAGCCTCCCCTTCTGTTCAGCACACTTATGCAACACCTCCCCCCGAAAGGAGCTCGCTAGGAGAATAGCTACCCCCGCCGTCTTGTTCGCTGCCGAGGAAAAGAACTGGGTAGGGAACCTAGCAGAGCGCATCCTGTGGCAATCTCGGGGCAATAAGTGTGTCTCCTGCAAAAGGCAAATGTCCGCCTGCGTCCCCTCCAGCAACGACAGGATCGCTCTGCGCTTCACCGGGTTGTTCAGACCCTGAACATTAAGGGTCACAACCTTTAGGCCCGGCATTCCTCGCGGGGGTCGGGAGCGCCATGCAATGGGCAGGGAATCAACGGGTGGGGCGCGCAAGGCCGCAGCGCAGGACAAGCCAGAACAAAGCGGGCATAGACAACATCGGACGGGACCTTCTCAACCCCAAAACAACCCCCCCCCCCTCCCAAAACACAACCCTGGCAACTAGCCACCCCCAAACTCAAACACCCCATAGTCTCAGTCAAGCCCCAAAACGGGCAAGTCCGTAGGAAAGAGCAAAGTGGACGTCCAGCCACTCACCTCCAACCCCCAACCCCCCCGCCCCGGGCCAAGCAAGTAAAGAAGCTAAAGACATCTCCCCCCGGAGTGTGTATTAGGCCGTCAAGGCCACGCTAGAGGAGCCGGTCGAGTCCCCGGCCGCCGCCCTCAGGGCGTCTGCCATGTCCGCTCTGATGGTAGGGAGTCCGGGCGCCCCACACTGGTCGCTGAGCGCCGCCTCGATGACCTCCGCCGGTTCCGTCTCTCCGAGGACCTCCACGACGGCGTAGCTCCCTCTTCCTCCGCCGCCGTGAGCCCCAGAACCCCACAAATGTCTTGCAAGGAGCGTAGCTGGTGTAACACTCCGTTCCACCGAAAAATCAGGCGGAAGGGGTGACCCCAAGAGTACGGCGTCTCGTGCTCGCGCAGAAAGTCAGTGGCAATCCTAAAGGACCTGCGCTTTTGCAGAGTGATGGCAGAGAGGTCCTGGTAAAGCGCCACCGGCCGATCCCGGAAAGTCAGGGGCTGTTTCCTGCGGGCCTCCGCCATGATGCGCTCCTTTAGTGGAAAGTCGGGCAGGAAGGCCAGAATGTCCGGTGGAGGTGCCGATGACTGGCGCTGCCGGCCAACCCTATGCGCCCTGTCAATGCTGATGGGAAAGTCCGCAGCTTCCCCCAGGATCTCTCGAAACAGGGCCCGCAGGTAGCCCCCCAGATCGGACCCCTCGTCTGCAGTCGGCACACCACGCACTCGAATGTTGTTCCTCCGAGATCTGTTCTCAAGATCCTCAGAGTGGGCCTGGAGCTCCACACACTGTTCCCGGAGGCGAAGAACGTCCTGCTGGAGGTGGACTATCTCCTCCGATCGCTGTTGGCCCTCCGTCTCCACCGCTTCCACACGCTCACCAAGGCCCTCCACCTCCCTGCGCACTTCTCGGACCTCGCTGGCCACCTCCCGCTTCAGTGTCTGGAAGTCCTCCCTGAGGGAGCTAAACAGTTCCTCCATAAAGGCCCTCGTGACGGGTGGCTTCCCTCCAGTCACAACCGCCGGTGCCCGGGAGGGCCCCGGTGAGGGCTGTGTCCTGTCCCGCAAGTGCTGGGCCCTGCCAAGCATGTCCGGCAGGGTACGGTCCCCTTTCTTCGGGCCTCCTTTTCCAGACATCGCTAGCTCCGCAGTCGGGCACCGATCCAGGCGCCCCAGGGATGCTCAGCCGCCGGCCAGCACTCGACCTGGGTATCCCCCACGAGTGAAGTCGCTGCGTCACAGGTGACAAAATGGCGGCCCAGTCCGGTCACCGTCAGCCGCAAGAGCTAGTGTGAGACAACCAAGGGGGCCGCAGCGGAGGGGTCCCAACAGCACATCCCTCCGGTAGTCAGCCCAGCAGTAGCGGGGGTCGCCTGCATCCCGCAGCCAGGACTCCAGCGAAGGCTGCCACCACTGCTCCTTCGGGGACAAAATGGCGGCCGGGCGGAGCAGGCCAAAACGGCCAGGCCCGGCGACACCACCGGGGCCCCCGAGGCACCCCGCAGTAAAATAAGTTCCACCACCGGCCCACGTTTGTCACGCACAGGGGCCCAGATGGTCCAACCCCATCAGAGAGTCCGCTGTACCTCGGCTAGGGGTCAGGGCCTCCGCAGTGCGAGGTGTCGCCGTCACCAATCCGAGTGCCGGGGCACCCGTCCCAAGCCTTCCACACCGTCGGGCCCCTACCCGCAAGGCTCCTTCAGTCACCGTCGACCGGCGGGCCAGATCCCCTCCAGATCGCAACTTTCAGCACCAGGCCCAGCCGAGGCGCCCGGACAGCTCTCCAATGCGCTCCGCCCCTCGGGCTCGCCGTCGTCGTGCCTTGATCTCGGTCGAACTTTTGGGGGGGTTCCCCCGGGGCGATCCGGACCAAAACAGCACCGATGTGTGCCCCTGATGTTCCGCCACGCTCCTCTCCCGCGCTGAGCCTCAGCGGGGGGAGAAAAGCATAAGAAAAAGGCTCTAGCTTGGCCGGGCCGGAGGAGCTACGGGAGGAAGCGTCCGCTCACCCCGCCATCTTGGCCACGCCCCCACAGGTTGGGCTTTTAACCATATTAAGCCGTGTATCGGCATCAATAAATTATACAGATTTAAAACAATTGTATATTCAGCCAACCATCGGCACTGTTGTATTGCACCATGCATGAATCTCGCCGTGTATCGGCTTACGTCCCTTCGTGCTACGCTAATATCAACACAATTCATATTTCAAAATCATACATGATCTCATTGTTGCAAGATTACAAAGATTTCAGAATTCAACAGGAAGCAGTAAAGGGATTCAAATTCAGGTTAGAGTACACCCAAACTACATATATCTTAAGGTTTATATCATCTACAAGCCTATATGGACTACCAGTTCCTCCCCACTATTGAGTCCTCTCGGATACTTAGTCTGTAGATCTATAATATACCTTGACTCCAGTCTTCTCAGTCTACGTACTCTGTTGCCACCCCTGACATTCATAGGAACATGATCTAGGCCAAAGTACTTGTAGTTGGTTTCTATTGCTATGATGACATTCTGCAAAATGACGTGCCACAGGATATGCGGCATCTTTTTTGTCTATGGCTCTTAGATGTTCTAGGATCCTAATTTTTAGTTAATGTATTATACTACCTATATAGCGTAGCCCACAAGGACACACCAGACAGTATACTGCAAAGGGAGTGCTACAGGTTAAAAATTTAGTTATTGTTCTTGTTCTTTCTGTATCTGGTATGCTATAGGACAAAACTCTTCTGCTATTAGAGCAGGCTTTGCATCTATTGCAGGGAAAAAATCCCTTCATTTCTTTTAAGGTGCTTCTCCGTTCTGGGATTTTTTCTAGATGGCTTTTGACCAGCATATCTCGTAGTGACCTAGCCTTCTTAAAGGTCACCAGAGGGAAAGCTGGGATATCTTCACTGATGACACTGTCTGTTTTTAAAATATGCCAGTTTTTTCTCAGCATGCGTTTTAAGTGGTTAGCTTCTGAAGAGTAAGGGGTAACCATCCGGAATTTACCCTTACCATAATTGTCATCTTGTACAGGTTTATCCATCGGAAGTCTATCTCTTGGGATCTTTCTCACCTTCTGCAGGGTTTTCTCTAGAATCTGAGGTTTATACCCTCTCACAGCAAACCTGGCTATACAGTCAGAGGCCGCCGCCTCAAAATCATTCTCCCTAGTGCTGTTTCTTTTCAGTCTCAGAAATTCGCCATAGGGAATACTCTGGATGAGTTTGGGTGGATGGTTGCTAGTGGCAAACAGAATAGAATTGCCTGCTGTCGATTTACGATTCAATGCAGTCTGTATTTTTCCATCATCAATGAACACCCGTAGGTCCAGGTAGTCCGCTGCTACCGGACTCACTGTACCCGAGAAATGTAAATTGAGATGGTTATTGTTAAGGACATCAATATAACTACGAGCTGAATCAATTGTCCCTTGCCACACAATGAACAATTCATCGATATATCGATACCATTCCACAACTCTGCCACTGTTCTGTCCTGTATAGGTTCTGGACACCTGCTCTTCCCACCAGCCTACGAATAAATTCGCAAAGCTAGGTGCGAAGCAGGTGCCCATCGCTGTACCTGATCTTTGCCTGTAGTGTTGATTTTCAAATAGGAAGATGTTATTCTTCAGACAGAACTCCAAAACCTCTATCAGCATTTGATTATGTTCCACATAACGAAGTTGACGTTTCTCTAGGTAAGACTGTATGGCCTTTATGCCGTGTTCATGTTCTATACATGTGTATAGACTGGTTATGTCCAATACCATCAACAGATAGGTTGAGTCCCACTCCATCTCAGATATCTTATTTAAAAAATCCTTGGTGTCTTTAACATACAATTGAAGTTGCATTACAAAAGAAAACAAGAAATGATTAATGAACATCGATAAATGTTCTGTCAGACTGTTCAAAGAGGACACAATGGGTCTACCTGGAGGATCTACATTGTCCTTGTGTAGTTTGGGGATATGATAAAAGGTGGGTATCATTGGGTTGTTGCTGCGAAGAAACATGTGTTCTTCTGTTCCTAACATGGATTTTGCATACCATTTTGAATTAGTTCATCATACATCTTGATGCTTTATAGGTACGCCTCGTTGGTTGTTCTTTCATAGTGCTTCTCATCTTTAAGTTGACGTAATGCTTCTTTGCAGTACCTTTCCCTGGTCTGTAATACTACGTTCCCACCTTTATCAGAAGGTTTGATTATTATTCACGTGTCTTTTATTAGATCTTGTAATGCCGTTTGTTCTGCAATAGTTATATTGCTCCCTTTCTGGTGTATATTTTTACTCGACCTGAATTTTAAAAGGTCTTTAACCATGGCATCCGAGAAAACATCAATGGCATCAAATGGCATTTGGGGATTAAACAGCGAGGTGGGTTTGAAGGGGCTTTCTTCCCTTTCCTGTTCAATGCCCACCTCCCTTGCTCTTTCAGCCATACTGTCCTTGGTTTCAGAGTTCATATTGCCTTCGGATCTCAAATTTTCCAAAAGTTCAATAGCTGGCAAATCCTTCCCCGTGAGTATATCAGTGACTGTTAGTCTTGATCCAATTTTAGGGTCTCTGATGTTTGGTCTTAATTTAAAGTATTTATGTAATTTTAATTTGCGTATAAAACAAAAGAGATCAATTCTAGTCTGAGTATACTCCAGGTGATTGCTAGGACAGAAAGTCAGACCAAGACTTAGTACTTTCTTTTCATTATTCGTGAGAGATTTGTCGGTCAAATTGACCACTGTTAGATTTGTTGCATCTACTGTCGCTTGCCCGATTTCTTGTTGCGACCTCTCCATGCAGGTGGCTTGCCTCTTCCTGCCCCCCTGCGCTCGTCTCGTTCTTCTTCGCTTCCTTCGGGTGGTTTGTCCCTCGGACGAACCGCACTTGAGCAGCGAGAGGCTCCCCCAAAGCCAAATCACAGGTATGAACAGTCAAGGTCACCAATAATGTTCCATTCGGCCACACACCAAATGCGTTTCAAGTTCACCTCTTTATCAACAGAATGCAGCCGGAAAGCGCTGAGAACTCCACCTACCAATTAATTATGTGCGATCACCTGCCTGAATAGGCAACTCCGAATGAGAAGGTGTTTCATCATGGGAGATGAAGTCTTTTATTAAATCATGAATTGCAGCGCTTCAATAATAAATGGCAAAAAGGCTCTACATGAGCCCAGGTGCTTCCTTGCTGTTCTTATCCTCTTTTCGCTGCCCCACAATGTAGCTCTGACATCCATGAGCTGCGTAGCCTCCCAGTTATATATAATATAAAGTGCATAATGTCGTGTGTGTGTGTGTGTGTGTGTGTGTGTGTGTGTGTGTGTATTTTGTATATAGAGAGGCGCATCACAAAATCATCCTATCTTTCCATGACCTGCCAAAATCAAATTCCTCGAGAAATCTGGCTGTATCACATGACCAAATGTGATCTGGGGGTGTCAGCTTATTTGTTGATTCCATGTTTGAGCCCATTTAATGCTTTGGGGGAGTTGAACAGTACTGATTTCCTCACAGGGTTACTTTGAATGCCTGTAACAAGAACTTCAATGTGCGCTGTGGTCTTGGCATATTTTTCAGGTTTCAGAAATGTCAGTGTGGAGTCTGAGAAGAAAGCAGGGCCTTTCAACTATCTACTTACACGAGTATGAGTGCTTGAATGTCACCTTGGTAGTCACTCTCGAGAAGGACAGAACCACTTTCATTATTAAAGTTTGTGCCTAACCTTCTAGGTTTTGTTGGCAGTGTGCCACTTGAGGGTGAGGCCACTGTCCAGTATGAATCTGAGTGTCTTCGTAGTGGGAGAAAGCAATTTTTAGAATGGGTTAAGGTTAATTTGGTCGAAGCCTGTTTGGACTAATTGTTGCTTGTTCTTGGTAAATAACCTGTTTTCTGTTTATAATAAATCTAAGATTCAAGCAGGTGTTGGACATGCAAGTGTGGATCAGGTGCAGGAAGGATTTGAGGCGCTGGACGTCTGGAGCAGAGTAAACTTTCAAGTGGAGTTGGGTGTTGTTTTGAAATTGTTGAATTCATATACTGTTATTGGTGAGTAGAGTCCCAAAGGGCTTCATGTTTCAGTCGAAGATTACGGGGGCAACATGGATTCCTCGTGAACTCTACAGATGATAGGCCTGAAGGTGGCATGTGAGCAAACTGATGAAGGTTGAATTCGAGACAAATCAGTGCAGGGCATTGCCAGCGAATCCCATTCTAGACTTCGGGTTTGATGAGCGTGGAATGGTTAAAGGTGGCTTCTTTTTAGTTTTAACCAACATAGATAACACTCCTCATCAATTCAAATTATAGGGAAACTAATATTCCTTGAAATTAGTTTTTTCCTCTCTAAATCTCTCTATTCCTAAATGTTGGTATGCATGACGAATGGTGAAGAGAAGTTTCATGATCTGATTTTTGTAGATGTTAAACAGAGAATGTTTGGCTGCGGGGTGTGTGTGTTTTTTTTATTTTTTAAATCTTTTTTTAATTGCTTTGTTTGCTTGTTTTGGTAACAGTTGTTTTGCATTACTATGCAAAAAAAAGGAACAATATTGATTTAGTCTGTGGACAAGCACTACATTATCTTTGCTGTTTATCTGGATACTGTCAGATAGCTGAGACTATGATCTATTGCTTCTGTGGCTAGATGAATAGACTCTTTCTAATTAAA
The DNA here is from genome assembly GCF_964204655.1 of Triturus cristatus. Classification (NCBI taxonomy): domain Eukaryota; kingdom Metazoa; phylum Chordata; class Amphibia; order Caudata; family Salamandridae; genus Triturus; species Triturus cristatus. Next base: position 890,119,443 of record NC_140594.1, read on the forward strand.
TTCAATCAATCAGGATTTATAAAGCGCGGCTTATCACCCAATAGGGTATCCAGGCGCATGTAGGTCCCAGAGCCTTATTTGAACTGCCAGGTCTAGAGTGTCATTCGGAATTCTGGAAGTAAAGTGGGGGTCCGGAGTTGCATGGCGAGGCTGTCCCAGGTCTTGGCTGTGATGTGGGAGAAGGGGCGTCCTTTGGTAGAAGAATGGAGTATGGGCAAGTGAGAGGGAGGCGGAGCGCAGTCTTCTAAACGGTTGGTGGAAGTTCAGGCGGTGGTTAATGTAGGCAGGCCCTTGGTTGTGTAGAGCTGTGTGTGCGTGGGTCAGCAGTTTGAATTGGTATCTCTTCTGTACGGGGAGCCAGTGGAGTTGCCTGATGTGGGCTGTGATGTGGGTTAGTCGGGGAAGGTCGAGAATGAGTCTGGCAGTGATGTTCTGAATGGTCTGAAGTCTCACTAGGAAGTGTGCGTCAATTCCTACATAGAGAGTGTTGCCATGGTCCAGTCATCTGGTGATGAGGGCCTGTGTCACGGTGCTTCTCGTATGTAGGGGTAGCCTCTTGATAGATTTTACGTAGCATGATCAGAATGAGGAAGCAAGTGGAGGAGACAGCATTGATCTGTGATTTTATGGTGCGCTTGTTGTCCATGATGATTCTGAAATTTCTGGCGTAGTTGTAGAGAGTGGATGCGGTCCTAGGTCTGATGGCCACCAGGGGTCATTTCATGTGTTGCTGCTCTTGCAGAAGATCAGTACTTCCGTCTTGTCTGTGTTTAGGTGCAGGCATCTGTTCTTCATCCATTCGGCGACGCTTGTTATTCTTCTGTGGAAGTTGGTTCTGGTGGGGTTGTCGGCGAGTGAGAGGATGAGTTGAGTGTCGTCTGCGTAGGAAATTATGTTAAGACCTTTGGATCTGACTATGTTGGTCAGCTGGGTCATATATGCGTTGAACAGCGTAGGGATGAACCGTGGAGGACACCGCAGTTGATCTCCTTGGGTTCGGCGGGGAAAGGAGGAGGTGGATCCTCTGGCTTCTGCCAGTGAGGAATTAAAACCTGCAGTCCAGAGGTGAAAATAATTTTACAGAATGAAAACAAAGAGACCCCTTACCTCCGTTGTATTGCAAGGCTTCTTTTCACTTTTAAATGCAGCCCTCTGTTTTGCAAAAGGAAGCAGTCTAAAGCTTCTTTGTCTTGCATCATGGCACCCAGTGCTGGTACACTGTGCTTGAGAAGTAAGAACTATAGGCTTACCCATCGCTGGCAAACTTGTTAATTCTGCATAATATATGAACTCTACACAAACGCAATATAAAACCATAACTTAACTGCTTGAATGTGTAGCACATTGGTGGCATATTTGAGAACTTATGAAACAAAATTGAAAATGTTGTTGTACTGGTGCTCCCGGAGTATGGTCCCTCTTTATGTTGTACTGTTTGTGCCAATTAGCATCTAGCAGTGTGCTGATCTTTAGTCCTTTTTAGGTCTCGGCTAGCGAAGGCTGCACTTGCGCAGTCTCGCTTGCGAGATTTAACGTTTTTCAGTAGTGGGACTTGAACCCGCCCCTCTTCTCCATTGGCTGGCCTCTTAAATGCTGGTCAGCCATTGGAGAAGAGCTTTGTCTGTCGAAACAAGCCCCGTCTTTTTCGGATTCGGGGCGTGTTTTTTCGCTTCTTTCTCTTTTTTAAGCCCCGCCCCTTTTACTCTGGTGGGCGTGTTTGTATTTTTTTATTTTTTACAGGGACGTTCTCGTGTTCATTTTATATGAGCCGGGGAGGAAGGCAGGCGCGATATGCAGCCTCGGCTCCCAAATCCCGCAGCCTCCTTTTGTTCTCTGCTCGGGCTCTTCCCAATGAGTCGACGCTTCGCCCTCACACCCACAGCTGAGAGGGAGTCCCCACGCGCTTGCTACTGGATTTCAAGGAAGGCAGGAGCGATGGGGTGGAATGCAGCCTCGGCTCCCAATTCCCGCAGCCTCGTTTGTTCTCTGCTCGGGCTCTTCACAGCTGAGAGGGAGTCCCATTGCACAGATGCCGAGCCGAGTCTCCAGGGGGGAGGGTGGGGGGGGGGAAGAAGAAGGTAAACAAGCGCTCCAGCTAGTGAGCTACGGGAGTGCTGCAGAGTTTGGCGTGCACTGAATTTTACCCAAAGGTTCAGAAGCTTAAGAAATGTGACACTGAGCGCCCATTATGTGACTATGCTGTAAGCACAGTGCAAACGGCATTAAAATACAACATATTTCCAGTTCTCGGCTCCTCAAAACTGTTCTCGCGCTCAGTTTAGCCTCCATCAAAAGTGTCACCGAAAGGTAGTACTTGGGCTGCCCCCCTTGGAGCTGTCATCTGGCACAGCACTCCCACCCACCCACATCCCTCGAATGAATCCACGCTGCAAAGCCTCAAGTTGTTGCGGAAAAGGCTGGCTGCAGACCTCTGTGCTCACTAGCAGCTGCTTGTAATTTCATTGCAGAGCCAGCAAGGCACACAACATGATCACAGGGGAAACAAAACACAGGTTCTTTGACTCTTATAGCGCACACTCTTGCCTCTTCCCCGACCATTTGAAAATGCATTGCATTAAAAGACCTTCAGCTTCGTGTAACTAAATCGCAGCCAAATATTTGTAACCGGCCACGATTGAGTTGTGGTTGTAGGCAGAGCAATTCTATGCAAATGCGGAGCGAGGGTGTGGGTAACGGCTAGAGCAGCCAAGAGCAGTCGACATTGCAGCTGGGGAATCGGGTTCGAGTCTCGGTGAGAGGTTCAATCACTCAGTCTCCCCGTGGCTAAAAAGTAATGTCCGTCTGGAATGCAAGTGGTGCGCATGCAAATTGCACCAATACCCTCTATGCGGTACACGCCGTCCTTCAAACCGCGGGGCTGCAGGAACCCTGCGCTGAAAAGAAAACCTACTGAGCTGCCATGTGACTCCGTGCCCCGTGTGATGCCGGCTGCAGCTGCCCAGGCATTTTACCCAACAAAACTTTGCATGCTGGGAATATTACTCTACTCCCCACGAGGTCAAAAGCAAAACTACAACTCCCAGAATGCAGAGTGCAGTGCTTCATGGAGTTCTTTGGGCATCAGTGGCGTAAATCTCCTCAGAACAGGTGTGCCTTGAGCAGACCTCTGCAGGTTAATGTGCCTGCTGCGGAGATGTCTACCCCAGCAATAGGACATAGTAAATTCTAATGGTAGCGGGGCACAATCTTTTATCTTTCCGGTGGAGGATGAAATGAGTGCCCTTTACTTCATTTCACGCTAATGGATGCTGTTTCACATCTAGGTGCGAGTAAACAGGGCCAGGACAACTGATTCTTGACTCTCTAGTGAATGTTTGTGTTTTTGCTTTCCGGTGTGGTTTTGAGGTATTGCAGCATTTGCATATCGCCTCGTACCCCCAGTTCGCTTGCGGGTGGGCGAGTAAGAGATTACCCTGTTCCTTGTGCACTGTTGGTAGAGTGGGGGTTTATAGTTTGAGGAATGTGTGACGTGTCTTTGTGCGTCACAACCTTGTGGGACGGGTCTTTATGTGTGGGTTTCGGGGGGTGCTCAATATGTGGTTGGAAGCAAGTGCTGGTGCCCCCAAAGCATGGAGTGAAGCAGCCAGATGTGGGGGATAGCGCTGCGATGCATGCCCTAGACGTGCTTGGGCAGCTGGGCAGTGGCGTTTGCCTGCTGCAAGAAGCAACACTTCTTTTTAAATAGAGTAAAAAGTATGCTTCCACCCCTTTCATGAAAATGTTTTGTATCATTATCCATGCAAATGTATTGTCACACCACAGACGCTCTAAAAAGAAACACCATTTGCTAAAAAAAATGCTCTAACTTGGACAAAGACGAGACCATTGCATTGTAAATGCTTGTTTTCATCCTGTGGCCATGGCTGAAGGTTTTCAGGATATTTATAAACAAACTTGAGCAAGAAAAGAATATAATACAAGTGCAGGCGTACAACAATTCAACTTACATGTGATCAACAAAATAGTATCAGTTCATCTAATGACTAAGAAGACATCTAGTGTTTTTATATCACAAAATGTTTAATTTTTGTTTATAAATTATTTTAAATACAATATGTAAAGTTGTAGAAAAAATAATCATCATAGTACATTATTTACATACACAGTGTCCTGGACAATGATAATTTCTTAGAGTAAATAGTCGAAACATTTAATGGATTAGTTATTACTGTTCAGTGTTCAAATCATGAACACATATGAATGAAAACAGAAGACATTGGTTCATGAAATCTTGGTTCATTATAGATTTAGCCCTTGGTGTGAATGGCTTTAGGCGCGTTTCGGCGGGAATGCCTTAATCAAGAACCCGTCACATCATTCAAGGACTAAAGCCATGAGGCTATGGTGAAGATGGAAAGGGCCACTGGAATTTGGGGGCCTCAATCTAATGTCTGGTCCAGTAGAGGGCACAGCTGGATAAAAACCAAGGATCGCAGTATCCCGTCTTTTTAATAGCATAGGCTTCAGTGAATAAGCAGATGGAAGTATTGTAGTCTGGAGCACTAGCTGCCGTCACTGGTGAAATTATTATTTTGCATACCCCAGGCTATTCAGCAAGCAGCAGCCGCTCTATCCCGGACTGTCCCGAACTCACGGAGCTCCTGCTCGACCAAGCCTCCACCCTCCCTGCCGTACAAGCACCTTGGTCAAGGGAAAGGGAGAGTAAACAGAGAAGACAGGCTGCCTCACGGCTGCTGTGCAGGGAGAGTGCTGTTGGGGGGAGGAGCTTAGGGCTGGACACCAGGGACACAAGTTTGCCTAGCACAATGGTCAAACCAGGAGACAGTTAGAAGAGGACTCAGCTGGTCCTGGTGATAAAGTGATGTGTTTGGCCAGGGGCGTAACAGACACCCCTGCGGTTCAGCCCCCTCCCCCCTCAGTCTTCTATACATAAATGGCAGTGCATCAGCTTGTCAGTTCGAGGATATGAATGTTGAGCAGGGCACCTTCATCATCCCTTTCAGAGGGGTCTCCTAAGGTTTCCTTGCGCCACTGTTTATGGCATACGATCACTTTTAGCTAGCCAGGATGAGTAGTAGCCGCAGACGGCTTGGAGCAAAGACATGTCTGAGACAGGATAAAGGAATGATTATAAATGACAGATTCCCATTTCAGAAGCAGGCTGTTCATGGAATTTCTGGACAGTTGTGGACCTTTTCTCTGCCAATGATTCTTGTGTCCGGTGGTAGGACAGATGTCGGACCAAAGTCCCAGTTATAAGGGAAGCTCTCGACTGAGACCAGAGTTACTGCTACTGTCGTGCCAAAACTCACTCTGGAAGGTTGGGGTGAACCACATCTGAGAGATTCTTTTTTTACTAGGTGCAACTGAAAGCCCTCGGACCAAGGTGCTGTGAGTGGTCATAGTGAGACCTGAAAGGTAGGTCTCAGTTGTGCCTGAGATGCAGAATGCGATCCTGACTGTCCGGTTAGGTAGAGAGCTAGGTGCCCAGACTGAAAAGCTAATGCTAGGAAACCTGTTGACTTGGATTCCAGTAGGGATGACAGAAGGGGTGAACTCTGCCTGGCCAGGAGCCAAGTAGACTAAGTTCCCCATGTCCTGAGCCTTTAACATTGAGCCCCATAAGCATTTTAAAACCACACCGACATGCGTGTGTGGAAGGCAGAGCGGAGATGTGTATGCTGAAGATGGACTAGAGGCCCCGGGGAGGTGTCCTTCTAGGATCCAATAGCTGTCAGTTTGAGAAGTAGACACCCACTCCTTTCACTGTAAGGCTTGTGTTCCACAAACCTATTATGCTTGGATTTGAGTGCCGTGACCCTGGCATATGTCGTAGATTGGGATGTGTGAAAGCTGTTGCCTAAAAGGTGGGTGCCAGGAGCAGCTGAACTACTGAGATCTGGCTAAAAGCACTAAAACGGTGCTTGATGACTCATTTGCTGTAGTAAGAAAAAAAAATGGTGTTGAGGAGAATGACTATTTTCAAATTATTATGTAGAGAGAATCTTGATTTCATTTAAGACGTATGGAGGCTAACATTATGCAAATACTTGTATATGCTGCCCAAACATGCAGCCCTTTAAAGAATGTTATTACATCACAATAAATAGAACATTAGTATCCTGACAAGTAGACTGTGCAGGCTCCCATCTTCCTCGTGGGCTGCGATGACACAGGTGTACAACATGACGTTTCGTTAAGTCCAGTTAATCCTAAACATTGTTATCTGAGAAGGAATAAAAAAACACTGTATAGTGAAAGGTATAAAGACAGACTAAAGCTGAAGATAATAGCAGAATATGCAATATCAGTATATCAAGCATAAACATTACCGAACCCAAACCTCTCGGGGAGAGGAGGGTGGGATAATGTTAGCCTCCGTATGTCTTTAATGAAATCAATATTCTCTCTGCATAATAATTGGAGAATCGTCATTTCATTACAAGAACGGAGGCTACCATTATGCCTGTTTAAAGCCATGTAAAGCTACACTGCTAACATGCTCTATTGGTCGCAACTAAAACTTAGAGAAGGTACTTGCGTTAGACCAATCTGCTGCTTTAAGTATTTCGGGCAGAGATCTTCCATCCCAAAATACTTTGCTGGCCATTGCACGCCTAGAAGAGTGAGCTCCAAATCTAGAGAGATCCACTCCAGCCTCATGCATAATCAAACGGATCCATCTGGCTAAGGTCGCTGAGGAAACGGGTCTAAAGGGTCTAACATATGATAAGAGAAGCTGATCACAGCCAACAGGTCTAAATGTGGGAATCTTATTTTCATAGCACTTCATACAATACACAACACACAATTTTTCACATTCATGGAATAAGGGGTAGAAGATAGACTCTGACATTGTTTTAGTTCTTTTCCAAATGTCTAAATGAACACCTTCAGAGAAGTAAAATCTATTGGAAAGTTCTAGGGCTCTAATGTCAGAGACCCTTCTAAAGGAGATCAGACACAGTAGATTTGCCAATTTCATGGAGCTTCTTTTGAGGGAGAGTAAATCGTTGACAGGCCAAGAAAGGAAGAGATTAAAGATAAAGTTAACATTCCAAAGAGATTCGTAACTAGCCGTGGGAGGTCTTCTTAACCTAATACCCTTCATAACTCTTTTGATTAGGGGGTTGCTACCAATAGCGAGGTTATTAACCAAGGCATGGCCCAAAGAAATTGCTGATCTGTAGCAGTTGATGGTTCTGAAAGAAAGACCTGACTCAAAAAGATGAGCAAGATAATTAGCTACCTGTTGTAGAGGACACTAAACGGGATCCAAATCCCTTTCCAGGCACCAACAAGACCATTTTCTCTAAACACCCCTGTATCTTTTCCTGGTTCCTGGTGCCCATGAATCTTCCAGTAGGCTTTTAGCTTCTCCCGAAAGGTCAGAATATCTGCCTGAATCCCTGATATCCTCCAAACAAGAAGGTTCCTCTTCCCTTCTAAGACCAAAGGGTGATCTTCTCCATCCGGACCCTGTAGTAGACCTAAGGATGATGGAATCAGCCGTGGAAAGTCCATTGCTAATTCCATTACCCCGGGAACGAAACCTGGGATTTCCAAAAGGGAGTTACCAGAATGATTGCGCACAACTTGAGTCTCACCTTCCACAGTAACTTCTGAATCATTGAGAAGGGAGGAAAGGCATAAGCCTTGATCCCTTCCCAAGACTGGAGAAAGGCATCTACTCCCGACGCATTCGGGTCTGGCCTCCAACTGAAGTATCTCTGGACTTGGTGAGTTAATCTGCTAGCAAACAGGTCTATTTGGATTGGGCCCCAAAGCTCTTGCATCAGGGGAAAAACCTCGGGGTTCAAATTCCAGTTGCTGTAATCGTGGAGGAAATGTGAATTCCAGTCTGCCCTTAAATTCTGGGTTCCTGGGATGAAGTCTGCTCTGAGGGTGATCTTTTGGTTCCAACAAAAATACCATATTCGCTTGGCAATATCTGAGAGATTTTTGGCTTTCGCACCCCCAAGGCGATTTATATAAGAGACAGCTGAGAAGTTGTCCAAGCGGATTAGGGTATTCGAGTTCTTTAGAAGCTCTTTGAAGCTCATAAGCGCATTCAAAGCTGCTAACATCTCTAGGGAATTTATGTGAAGGGATTATTCTTCTAAGGGCCACCTCCCCCCAGTCTCTAAATTGTTTAGGCGAGCATCCTACCCGTGGTTGCTCACATCTGATTCCAAGGTGAAATCTGGGACGTTTCCAAAAATAGCTTTCCCGTTCCAGGCTTGGAGGTTGTTCAACCACCAATGAAGATCCTCTCTAGCATCTTCCGAAAGGGGTAGAGAATCTTTGTACTAGAGCCCTTTCCTCAGGCCCAGAGATTTTAGTCTTTGTAAACCCCTGTAATGAAGGGGGCCTGGAGAAATGGCCTGGATAGAGGAGGAGAGGAGACGTAAAACCCTGGCTAGGTCTGTCAGACTGATAGATTCTTTGGAAAGAATAAGAGACATGTTTTTTATTTTGGTAACCTTTTGGTGGGGGAAGGATTAGGTTGGACAGAATAGTGTTTACTTGGAAACCAAGGAATTATATTTCCTGTGTCGGGGTCAAAATTGATTTTTCCAAATTTAGATGAAACCCAAGTCTCGAAGAAGGTTCATGGTCATATCTAAATGTTTCAAGATTTCTGACTTGTCCTGAGACATGATGAGAATATCGTCTAGGTAAATTATTAGACAACCCCTCTCTGTCTGAGATAACTGACCACTGGTCGTAGGACCTTGGTGAAGCACAAAGGGGCTGATGATAGACCGAAGGGAAGACACTGGAACTGGTAGAGAGCTCCCTTCCAAGTAAAACGAAGGTACTTGCGCCACTCCTCGTCCATGGGTATGGTAAAGTAGGCATCTTTCAGATCCAATTTTACCAGCCAGTCCTTGGCTTGTAATATGTCTCTCAAAAGATAGATACCCTCCATCTTGAAGTGTCTGTATGTTAGAAACTTGTTTAAGTGTTTTAAATTTATGATGGGTCGCCATGGCTTGCCGTTCTTTTTGACAAGAAAGATAGTACTTAGGAAACTTTTGGATATTTCTGCTAGGGGAATTTTTATAATAGCTCCCTTGTCTAACATTTGGGAAATCTCCGACTCTATTAACTTTGAATTTTCCTTGTCTAGAGTCATCTCCATTGGTATTCTTTCTTGGAGTGGCTCTTCCCAAAATTATATTTTGAACCCCACAACAGTTTCTAAGATCCATGGATCTTGAGTGATTCGAAGCCAATTGTGTGCGAAATGCTCCAGTCTTCCTGCCACCTTGAAGGGGGGAGAAGATTTTGTGCTTACCTTGATAGGCTTGGTTGGATGACCTTGATCTGCCACCGCGGGTTCTTGAACCCCTTCCTTGCTGAGGGTTGAAGTTGGAGTTGGCACGAAAGCCTCTATAGGGGTGGGAGCCTCTTTTGTTTTGGTTAGACTGGGACCTGAAGGAGCCGCGGCTGACAGGCTGTCCCCTCCTGTCAGCCCTTCCAAAAAGTGGTCGTCCCCCAAAAACTCTCCGCATATTGGATTGAGCCTAATTGAAGGCGTTAAAAGTGGAGACCTACTTCCCCAAGGATTTAACAAAATTGACGCCAAACTAGAGACCTTTGGCATTGCACATATCTTCCTTTGCGGATAGGTCCGCAAGCTTAGGGTTCATTCTGAGAAGAACCGCCTTCCTTCGTTCAGTAATTAGGTTGGCGTTGCCAATAAGACATATTGCTCGTTGAAACCATGCTCGTAAAAGTTCACCATCTATTGGGGTATTTTTTTTTTATATAGCGCGAACTTGACCCGAATCCAATCAGGTATCGGAGCGCTTTACATAGCACCAGTTACGTTACATGAGGACACGCATTAATTTTTTTTTGTTAGGCACGGGGAGATTAAGTGATTTGCCCAGAATCACAGGATGTTTAGCGTCGGTACCGAGACTCGAACCCAGTTCCCCCAGGTCCGAGGTCGAGTGCCCTAACCATTAGGCCAACTATTGTTGGATCTAGCCTCCTCGGTCATAGCCAATATTTTTGATAGTGGTCCCATTACATCAAGGAGCTTGTCTTGAGCTTGCTTGAGGCATTTTTCAATTCCCTTCCTTGGGTCCCTTCCTGATTTAAAGAGGAAGGTGATCAGCTCAGGGTCAAGGTTGGGGGTGCTGCAGATCTTGTCCTGCGCAGGGTCGAGGGCACTCATTCCGAAGTAGGTTGCGGGTATCTCTATCGAGGGGTTTCCTGACCCACTGGGATAGGTATTTACCTACGTGGTCCATGGGCCACCATTCGGTGCTGCGAGGACGGCAAATGGTGGTAGGGTTAAACCTTTCTCGGCGAGGGGGTCTTAAACAGTAAAAGATGAGGTTGAGGGATGGTCTAAATCCTCAACAAGGTCCTCCAAGATATCTTGGGGGTCAAAAATAAACTCATCCAAGTCCTCATAGTCTGTGGTTTGGTTATTAAAATCATAATTAAAATCATTTGTCCCGTAAAGGGTACCGCGTTCTATAATGCCGCTACGGGCACCCCTTCTCTCTGGCCCAATTAATTGGGGTCTCTATTGTGCTGCTGAGAGCACCAGTATCTCTTGTAGCGCAGGGGCTACCAAATACCATCACATCGGTGAATTCCTCCATCGTATGTTTTCTTTTCTGTGGTACCTTACCCCTTTTTTGAGGTCCAGAAGTGGAGGGGGATTCCCCAGCAGACAGAGAGAAATAAATCTCCTCGTGAGGGGAAACCCTCTTCCTCTTAGAGAGAGCAGTCTTCTTAGAGGGAGCAGTGTCTACTGCTTCTCTGAAGGAACATTTGAGTTCTTCCCCAATAAACCTCTTGAGATTGTCACCCAAAAGCTCCTTAGGGGAGTGTTGGGGGACATTTGCGTCCGATTCCATTGTGAAAATATCAATAGTCTTGGTAAGCACTTGTAAAGTATCAGTAAAATGCCTTTGAGAGGTTTTAGTCAATAGAATGCCATAATGAGGCTTTGAACAGTAAAATGCCTTTGAGGCTTAAATCCAATAATGCAGGAAGGCACGCAAGTCAGTTAAAGTCTTGTTTATAAGAGGCCTTACCAACAGACTTGCCGGTTGAGGTTTTCAAAGTGGCAGGCTTTTATAAAATATATCTGGCAAAAAGAGGAGTTGAGTGCAGCGCTTTAAAGAAGCCAGCAGGTGGCGATCTTTCATTAAATGGAACTATTTTAGGGAAATGGATAAGTAAGGCTCCGGCTTGGTCAAGGCTCCGTTACGCTCTCGAGACGAACGTAACCAAGGGAACCTGACGCTTAGCACGAGGGAGCGTTTCGTAATGCGCAAAGGGTGCGCAAGAATGAGGCACGTTCCCGCGTCTCCTAGCAAGTTGCCAGGAGATGCGGGAATCGAAAGCCGCAAACTCCGGTTCGTTTCCCCTTTTTTGGGGGGATTTATTTAGCTGTCGCTCGAAGGTTGATGGACAATTTAGACAGGGGGAATGGGTTTAAATAAACCCTCTTGGTAGTAACTGTGTAAGCAAGTCGTAGCTGCTCCACTTCGAGCAAAAACAGGGTGAAAAAAACACTTACCTGGGTAAATAAACAATCGTAAGGCGATCGCTGGGCATAACATTAACTAAAATAATTATTCCCCGCCATAAATTGGACAGGAGAGTGCTGAAAGGAAAAGTTTAACGTTCATTGAATATAATGCATTAATTAATACATAATGCTCTTAAATCGACAGTACGTTCGTCGAAGGTATAATAGGTTGAAATATAGTATCAAGCAGTTGATAAAGTAAACCAATTAAGAAGGAGTTAAACCACAAATAAAAGGTGTACTTATCTGTGTGGGAGCAGCGAACAAAAGAGGAAGATGGGAGCCTGCACAGTCTACTTGTCATGATACTAATGTTCTATTTATTTTGATGACATGACATTCTTTAAAGGGCTAAATGTTTGGGCAGCAAATAAAAGTATTTGCATAATGGTAGCCTCCGGTCTTGTAATTAAATTCTAGATACACACTTGGGACCTTTAGGACTCTGAACTAATTTATAGTGGAGGGCTGTCCAAGAAAGTTCAGGTTGCCTAACCAACTGCATGATTCTGTGAAATCTGTTGAAAAACTCTGAGCAGATTGTATGCCAAGGGTCATTCCGATGGGCAGCAAGAGGAGTATTTTTCTGTTTCAAAAGCTTAATTAGCCACTTCAGGCAACATATTGACATAATGATATAACGTTTCTCTGAGCGGAGTCTTTCTTGGAGGGGTTGCTCACCTCTCTGGAATAAAAAGTGTGTTCTACAAGTATAGTTTTCTGCCTTTTTCGTCTCTATAAGCTTTCTGTTCCCAGTGCACGTTAGAGTTCAGCTGGAGGTTGATCTTTTGGATCTTATCCTCTTCTGTGCCCATGACGAGATGGTCTCGTCATGGAGCACAGTCGCGCTGTGCCCATGACGAGACTATCTCGTCATGACACCCACCCACTAGGGAAGCGCCAGGCACAGGAGGGGGAAAAGGCCTGGCACCCAAAGGGTTAAATTATCACATTAGATGTTTATTATTGTTGCCATCTGTCCCAGTGTACCCCGCAGACCCACTTATTCAACTGCAATTATTTAGCAGGTTTATAATGGCCCATTAGATAATATTGATTATCCTCCTTTATTAAGAAAATGTTCTGCACACATTAACAACATGCAGCTGCATTTTTGAGATAGTCTTCGACTTTTCCCTAACGGGGACTAGTTTTCACTAGAGAAGTTTTTAAATCCATTTAAACACAAAAAGGAGTTCTTTTTTAAATTGTACTTAACTTTTTTTTTAAAGGTCTGCAGCAATGTTTACATATGTGATGGACAGTTAGTGCAATCTTTTTTCTATTCCAAGGCTTGTTTTTGTAGATGATTGCATTTTAATCACAGAGAACCCTAGCAAAATTGTTTAAATTGAGTTTAAATTTAAGAAATTCAGTTATTCACATATGGCAGCAATTATAGTAATGCTCACATAAAGCAGTTGTCCATGTCGCTGAATCGCAGCCAGTCACATCACTGATCGCCATGGCGCATAATCTGACCGCTCCAACTCCTCCCTTACACCCGGTTTCCTTCCCACAGTTCACAGTTTTGTTTGTCCCCCTTTGGCATTTCCAAAACCAACTTCAACCGCCAGGGAATACAGTCACGAACCCTATAAGAGGTGACATACAAGGGTAGAGGTGAGGGCGAAACACCAACCCACACCCCCGGGATACATGCCCAACAAGACATCACATAACATATTAAAGTATGTTGAGTCAAACTAGAAGATAACTTCCTGACTATTGTAAGCTATTTTATCCAAGTTGTATTGATGTATGAAGAAATCGCTGACTACACTGGTAAAAATAATAATAACCAAATGCCCGCAAATGTATGATATAACATGTCAATGATGCAATAGCAACTTGTAACAGGAAATGTAAAAATCTCAATAAACAAATTTAAACAAAAAAAAAAGCAGTTGTCCATGTCCCCTTTTATTAAAGCTATTCATCCTTCTTTAACTTAAATTATGATTGTTGTCATTTGTGAAATTCTGTTTAAATTGCCATTTCCGCTAATATTTAAACAAAGGGCATGTCTCTTACAGTCCATGGCAGATAATTTATATAGTCTTGTTTTGTGCGCTGTGCTCAAACTTGGATTAAATGTGGGAGGCAGAAATTTGTCACGAAAACATACAGACCAGATGGAGATTACCTAGACCTTTTTGGTAGCAGGTGTGTACCAAGATGTGAAGAGCTTTTGTTTCCCTCATTTCTTAGCAATGTCCAAAAAAGGAGAAGAGCGTTATTTGTCTGCATTTAGGCATGGTCTTACTTTCGCGAAGCGCTTGCATCGTTATTACCTCAAAGGAGGGAAGCACTGTGACACTATAGTAGAATAAGTAAATTAGCACATGATTTATGTGGAATTTAACATCCATTTTAGAAAAAATAAGTTTTTTTTAAAATAAACTTTATTTTTAAGTTTACTAATTACAAATACAAAAAAAAACATTTGGCATCGAATCCGTATAAGTAGGCATATCATTGACATTATCAATGGCTTATAGGGCAAAAGGCGGCATCTGGGAGGGAAATGTACAGTGGGGAAAAGAAAAAATAGTTTACAATCGTATCACAGTGAGAGAAGAATCTGGGCACATTACTAAAGTCCACTACATACATTACTAGGGTCAACTCTCCCGCCCCCCCCATCGTGATTGGACCCCCCGGCAATGTCCAACCCACTCCCCTCCTCGCTGTCTGTTGCCTCTTGCGAAGAGGATCCCTCCTCTGCCAACCCAGAGAGACACATGTCACACCAAAGTAGATCTTCTTGCAACTTCTCATCCCTTCTGGTAAGCTTCATGTGGACCTCTTCCGCTAGGGACCATTCACGAACGTCTTTGAGCCAGATGGGCACCTCTGGGGCCCTTTGCCCCATCCAAGTTATAGCTACCCTACGCCTGGCGAGCACAAGCATTAATTGTAAAAGCTTATATGGGAGTTTCTTTTTCCTAGGCTTCCGGACCAGCGCCAACAAACAAAACAAGGGTTCAGGCGTCATCCGAAGGCCAGTGGCTGCTGCAATCCTTCCCACCACCTCTATCCAGAACTGCCGGACCATCGGACAATCCCATGCCAAGTGTAAGAAACCCGCTTTCTCCGTGGCAAATCTAGGGCAGCTATCTCCCCTGTCACTAGAGATATGTTTTAGGGACACCGGGGTTAAATAAGTTCGGTGTAGGAAGTTGAAATGCTTAATCCTGCATGACACTGAGCGTGTGAGGGAACCGATGCATGCCCATTGTGTATCATCTAGCTGGAATGCAAGGTCCCTTTCCCAAGCCGCCCGACACGGTGGTACCGGGGGGGTTGAGTCCTGCTTCATCGCTTTGTACAAGACTGAAATCAATTTGCGTCCAGCACCACAGGAGAGTATGATATCTAATGTGTGTGTAGGTGGTGGGATGTCCGAATACTGAGGCCAGGTGACCTTCACCACATCCTGAATTCCTCTGAAATGCAGGAATTGGCCCTGTCCAAATCCAAAATTTTCCTCTGCCTGCTCGTAAGTGATGAAGGCCTCGTTGGGAAAGAGATCGGCAAGAACCTCACATTCACCCTCCCACCAAGATTGAAAAGACATGTATTTCCCCATATCTATGAAGGGGGCCAGTATCAAGATCGGGAGCTCCCTGTGAAAGGGTGCCCTTGTTAAGACCTTCTCAACAAACCGCTGCCATATAGCGGCTGTGTGCCGTACAATATAAGGAAGAGACGTGTCTGGCCCCCACTGCCCTGCATCAGAGCTTCCTGTAGCGTCTGAGTGTCTACCCTCCCAGATCGGAGGCGTTTGTCCCAATTATCCATGTCAGAAAACCAGCATGCCGCAGGTTGTAGCTGCGCCGCGTAATAGTACAGGTCGAAGCGTGGAGCTTCCAGACCGCCCTCCTCATAGCTACGAACAATTGTGTTGAGAGCTTCCCTACTGCGTCGGCCTGCCCAAAGCAGAGATGTAAGTAAGGTGTTGAGAGTTTTGAAAACTTGTGGCGACAACGGACATAGTGAGTTATGAAGTATGTACAGCGTCCTAGGAAGCATCACCATCTTAGAGATGGCTAACCTGCCCATCAATGAAAGGGGGAGGGTGTTCCAAAATGACACGGACTGATGCAACGAAGCGATTGTACGGTCTACATTCTGGGCTATAGCCTGTGCATCCGTCGGGCCACCTGTATCCCAAGGTAGCGAAACCCTTGCCGCTCCCAATGCAGCCCGAGGTCTGGGAGGTCCTCCGGGGGCACCGATGCCAGCCCCGCCTGCGGGAAGATCAGGGACTTGCTGTGGTTAATTCGTAATCCAGAGACCACCCCAAACTGATCTAGCTGGTGCAGCAGTGCCGGCAGGGCATCCCGAGGATAGGCCAAATACAACAAGGTGTCGTCAGCATATAGGGAGATAATATGCCTCATGTTCCCTACTCTAATTCCCCAATCTTCCATAGTGGTCCGGACCCGAACCGCGAAGGGCTCTGTGGCCAGGGCGAACTATAAGGGCGAGAGAGAACACTCCTGCGGTGTACCCCTTCCCAATTGCCACTCTCCTGACCTCGCGCCCCCTAGTTTTACTTTAGCGCGGGGGCCGTATAGAGGATGCGAATCCATCAACAAAAGTTAGGGCCCAACCCCACACCGCGTAGGACCTCAAGAAAGTATCCCCAGCCCACTGTGTCGAACGCCTTGGCAAGGTCAATAGATACTAATACCAAGTGTTCCTCCCGGTCCCGCACCTCATGTAGAATGTGGTTCAGCCGTCGCAAATTCATAGCCGTGTTACGTCCCGGTATGAAGCCACACTGGTCCTCATGGACCAAGTGAGTCATGTACGGCGCTAATCGAGAGGCCAAGAGTTTACAAAGGATTTTAACATCTGTGTTTATCATCGTGATCGGACGATATGATGAGGGCTCATGGGCGTCCCCATCCAGTCTTAGAATCCTACATATTTCCCCCTGCATCATGCTCGGAGGGAGTTCTCCGCGCTCAAATGCCTCAAGATAAACCTGCAACAAGAGTCGGGGAAATGTACCCACGAACTCCTGATGAAATTCATGGGGGAACCCATCTCTCCCCGGAGATTAGGCTCGTGGTAGGTGTTGGAGGGTGGATTGTACCTCACCCAGTGTTAGAGACTCGTCAAGATCCTTCTGTGCCTGTGCAGGTATGGATTGTAAGGTCAGGTCATGGAGGTAAGGGAGATAGGAGGCCTTGCTAATTGCGGGGTCTGCGGTATAAACCAACTCGAGATGAGAACGGAGGACCCGTAGTAGTCCCACCTCGGAGTGCACCAATTTTGCCGTGGGATCCCGAAGAGCCACGACCGCGGCAGGGGCGCTTTCCCGGCGGAGAATCCAGGCCAAAAGGCAGCCCGATTTATCTCCTTCCCTATGAAGACGTTGTCTATACTGTGTGAGGGTGTATTTATCGAGCCTGTCCCAAATGTCATGAATGTGTTCCCGTATGCCATGTTCCTCCTCCCTCTCCGTTGCATCCCGTGCCTCGGATGTCTGTACCTCCAAGAGGTGGCGTTCGAAAAAATACGTTTTTACATGAAGAATGACATGGATCTGTTTCTAAATACATTTTTAAAATTTGAATCATAAATGTTTGTCTTACTGAAGGTTGATATTCGAAATATGTTTATTTTTAGTGTGGTCAATTTACAGTATAATTGATCAGAGGTGGCTATATTAGCACCGTTGACATTCACCTGGAATCAGTTTTCAAACCCCACATCAGTCACTCCTTTTGTTATTGCTCAGAAGTGTATCTTTTCCATCCTTCCAAAATTTGGTTTTACGATAGGATTACATTAGTAAAATGAACGCAGTTGCTTTAAACATTTTCAGGTGTGAACAGGTACTAAGCTGTTACATATAGAGATATATACTTGATCTGTTTTCATGAACGGGAAATGAGAAGTATTGCTTGTTTCAGCTTCAGTAATGAGTGGGAAATGTGTTCTGTGATTTTGGAAAATTGAAGATCTTGTATTTATTTACCAGTCGAATCCCATTGCCAAGGTTTGACACATCCTTATGTGAATTGATTACTTTTTAAGGTGTAAAATCAAAACATTTTTAATGAAGACTTCAGAATCTTTGTTTAAAATCTTTCTCATATAGAAATTTAGCAAAACCTTTTACTTTTTTCCAGATGTAAGTTTCCTGCAGCAAAGAGCAACATAGCCAGCAGAAATGTCTCCTGCTCTAACCCAGGACGGCAGACAGCGACGGCAGCATTACCAGCATTCAGAATTGATCACCAATAATATAAATTGCAGTAGTGCCTTCACTGTGGAAGATCGAGAAGCTTTGCTGCCAGACTGTGATGCTTCAGTTATTTCTAGACC
Organism: Triturus cristatus; assembly: GCF_964204655.1. Taxonomy (NCBI): domain Eukaryota; kingdom Metazoa; phylum Chordata; class Amphibia; order Caudata; family Salamandridae; genus Triturus; species Triturus cristatus. Next base: position 890,137,333 of record NC_140594.1, read on the forward strand.
CTGCACAGGTTTCAGAGGAGAATTGGGAAATATCCTGCTGCTACTCTTTCTTTATGTCCTTCAGGGGATCCCGTTGGGTTTAGCTGGAAGTATTCCATTGATCTTGCAGACCAAGAATGTTAGCTACACAGACCAGGCTTTCTTCAGTTTTGTGTTCTGGCCTTTTAGCCTCAAGCTTCTCTGGGCCCCATTGGTGGATGCTGTTTATATTAAAAGATTTGGGCGCAGGAAATCTTGGCTTGTACCAACACAATATTTGTTGGGACTTTTCATGATGTATTTGTCAACTCGAATGGACGCTTTACTCGGAGACAATCATGTTCCAGATATTGTTCTGTTGACAGCAACGTTTTTTCTTTTTGAATTTTTGGCTGCTACTCAAGACATAGCAGTAGATGGCTGGGCGCTAACCATGTTGTCCAGAGAAAACGTTGGCTATGCGTCCACATGCAATTCAGTGGGTCAAACAGCTGGGTATTTTATGGGCAATGTTTTATTTTTGGCACTTGAATCTGCAGACTTCTGTAACAAATACCTAAGATTTCAGCCACAGAAAAGAGGCATTGTTACTCTCGGAGGTAAGTTTGTTTGATATTCTAGAATCATTTAATTGATTTATGCATTGGTCAAATGTAATTTGCATGCATGACTCCGAACCATGTGTTTATGTAGATGTGGTTACTCTTTTTTAAACACATTTACATTTAGTAGTAGTCCTCTTAATAATCTCCCCGGGACAGCGTTGCATCTTTAGGGGTCATTGCATACATCAGATGGTGTCATGGGGGGGGGGGGGGGTTAATAACATGCTTCAGAAGCCTCTATGATGCTCTCAAAAGCAGAAAACCTGTCATGCGGTTATCTCCCAGAGAGTATTTTGACCTATCCAATAGAGGTTTCCATTGTGGACTTAAGACTGTAGGGTAAGACTAAAGCTGATAGTTCATTTTAAAGAAGAAGCCTAAGCAAGCATTTAAAAGTACCTGCAATAATTCTCATTGACGAGGTAGTATGAATCTCTGCTTTTGCCATGAACAGGTTCTGATATTTATTAAACTGCAAACTGTCCACTTGCAATAGGAGAGTTTCAAGATGTAACAGTCTCATAAGCAACAAAGACTAACAGATCGTGTACTAAAATGTAAGTTAACATTGAATATACTAATAGCAAAAAAGAATAGCCCAATGTGCCAAACACTGCTGTGCTCACAAACCATGTAATTCGCCAACTCGCTGGGGTCGGAGCGTAAAAATATTATATTCATTGCACTAAACCTATTTTGAGTCAGAAAAGCCTTCCCGACCTGCAAAATGGGTTTGTGAGCTTTCAGAAATTGCTATTAGAAAGGTATGCATCTTTGCACTTGCATGTCAGTGGTTTGCAACTGCAGTTGTGGCGGTCTCAAACCATCGATCAGTTACCGACCTCTCAAACTGTTTTGCAAAGGAAAAAGTTTTATGCTGGTAGGGCACCTTTCCCTTTCTGAAGTTTACAGGCAACTTCATGGTGGTGAGGAGAAACCACTGGTTTCTTTAACGAACACAGGCTGCTTTAAACAAACAAAAGAAAGAATAAAGGTTACCATTTGGGAATTATTACATAGAGATGATGGTCTGCTGTTGCTTGCAGGCTACTTTCTCTGTGTTTGTGACCAATCACAGGGGGATTGCAAATAGCAATCCACATAATTGATATTCCTTATGCAGATCATTAGCTAATCCCCAGCGTTTGTAGATTTTGCGATGTGACCTATTAATACTTGGATTGTATTGCAAAGGCTGAGACAGGGCGCAAATTTTGAACCAACTTATTGCAACCTGTATTTTAGTACACTGGGCCCCAAGCCCAAAGTAGACTGAGCCTCAGACGTGGTATTGGTGTCACTGAGGAAGCTAAGATTATTTACAAGTTGTGTCAGCGTGTGCAGTCAGAATAGTTTCTGCTGTATGAAGTAGAAATACTTGCAGATACTTTTAAGAAGGCAGCACATAACCAAAGCTATTGCAGTAGTTTTCAGTGGTAGAGGCAGATTAATTTCACAGGTTACATATTTCAAATAAAACATAATGTATTCGCAGCTACGCTTGTGAGAAATTATTGGTGGCACCCCGGCACGAAGCATGGATCATAAGATTGTATTAAAGATTCCCAGAAGCTGTTTACAATTGAAACTCTAGTAGATAGTGGAGAATAGGTGTGATCTGGAAATTGCATGCAGCAGCTACATATTCATTATCACATTAATGTTGGATAAAACAGGCGGTGTAGTATGTTACTTGCAACTGATCTTAATCAGAAAAATATAGTTGTATAAAAATTACTGTTCTTGTTGGCAATAAAGAATTTTAAGTATAACATAAAACAAACCATCGAAAATAAGCGTATTTGGCGGGAAAATCTATTAAAGCAACTTCATTGAAGCAATGTTATAACTGAGAAGGCAGCCAAACCAAATCTCTGACATTTTATCTAATGAAAGTTTGTTTGTAATTACTGTATGTACATTGAGCTTATGTTTTTAGTATTTTGAGGATTTGTAAGAGAGAATTGTGCAGCTTTATTAATTACAGGGAATTGGATTTCTAGTTGACATATACGAGAGAGAGAGAGAGAGAGAGAGAGCTCATCTTGATGCTTGCCTAAAGATGACGTGTCACGAAATACTAGAATTCTCAGAAATTCAAAGTAATAGGTTAGTATCTCCCAGCAATGATGCAGGTCTCTAGGAGCCCTTTCTCAAAGCTCCTGCATTATGACTTAATCTGTGGGAGTTTCAAACGTGTTCCTATTTTGCCAGGGGCGTAATATATATTTCTTGAAATAAATGTTTGTTTTTAAGAGACGACCGGGGTGGAGCTCAACAGTGAAATCATTGGCCACTGTGTGCAGCACCAAAGAGTCAGCAAGTTTACCATGTGATACTTTTGGCTGTGTTACAAACATCCGGGGACGCTAGATCTACAGATATTTTCTGACGTGATTGCAGCAAGTAGGTAATATCTGCCAGTGGCTGGGCACAACAGTTACTCTTTTGCCCTCCTTTTTGGAAGTGCAATGTAAACAGTGGCCCCCTCCGGAAATAGCCAAGTTCAAACGTCTCCTGTTTTGTAATCACATGCCAATGTACTCCTATACAACATTTTCTCTTCCTTCATTTATATATATATATATATATATATATATATATATACTCCAAGGTTGCCCAGCTAGCAGGGACGCACTCAGGGATCAGCAATGCCATATGGACTATGGATACATAGTCACTAATTCATACCCTGGATGGGCTCCATGTGCATTAGAGTCTTTCATTTCGGCGCTGTCCCCTTCGTTGCAAACTGAGCATGATTCCCAGCTCACCGACCCGCTGCCATACTCGCGGTGGTGCATCCCTCGCGGCAGGGCTTGCCGCGTACAAACAAAAGCTCCAAGGTTGCCCAGCTAGCAGGGACGCACTCAGGGATCAGCAATGCCATATGGACTCCATAGTACACGGAATGCAGCCTGACGCGTTTCAAAAACAATCTTCTTCAGAGGCCGTTCTTATGTATGAAATGGCATCAAACGCCACACCTTTATTCAAATATACTGCCTTCTGATAGGCTCCCACTCTTTGAGCAGTTCCAGCAGTCTCCCACAGCATTGTGGTATCAGTAGTGTGGCGCTAATTAAACCTAAATAGGTGCCATCAATACATAGTCACTAATTCATACCCTGGATGGGCTCCATGTGCATTAGAGTCTTTCATTTCGGCGCTGTCCCCTTCTTTGCAAACTGAGTATGATTCCCAGCTCACCGACCCGCTGCCATACTCGCGGTGGTGCATCCCTCGCGGCACAGCGCGACACTACTGATACCACAATGCTGTGGGAGACTGCTGGAACTGCTCAAAGAGTGGGAGCCTATCAGAAGGCAGCATATTTGAATAAAGGTGTGGCGTTTGATGCCATTTCATACATAAGAACGGCCTCTGAAGAAGATTGTTTTTGAAACGCGTCAGGCTGCATTCCGTGTACTATGGAGTCCATATGGCATTGCTGATCCCTGAGTGCGTCCCTGCTAGCTGGGCAACCTTGGAGCTTATATATATATATATATATATATATCTATATATATATATATATATATTCACTGAAAAAAACATAGGTTTTACAGACGTTATAGTTCGGAATTACCATTTAAAAAACCTTAGAAATTAACTGAAAAAACCATAGGTTTCAGGGATGTTCTAGTTAGTTAGACATTTCACTCATAGAAAACCATAGAAATTCCTGTTATAATTAGTTGAGCTAACTATAACTCGTGCCCCGCAATGCACTGCTGATGACGTCGCATATTACATCATTCATGACCTGGTCAGTGACATCACTGATGACATCTCAAATGACATCACTGATGACATCATCCAGTGACTATGTGTTTCTATAAAATGTAAATATGTTTTATATATATATATATGTATATATATATATATATATATATAAATCTATATACACCAAGGTGTATTGAAGAATGAATGGGTGTATAAGAGTCAGGATGGATGAATAAGTAGGTGTGTAACTGACTGTATAAGTGAGTGATTAATTGTGTCTTACCTAATGCATGTGTTAGCGACTGATACAGACATTCACACAGTTTAGGTTGTCAGTTGGTGTGTAAGTGATTGCATGTGTTGGTTAGCAGTTAAATGAGGATCTATATGGGTATTGATTGGTTGTCTTAGTATCTGTATGGGTGTCTGAGTGTCTGTGTGGATGGGTGGGGAGTGTGAGTCTGTGCATAGATGTGTGAGTGGATAATTCACTGGGTATATGTGTTCAAGTCTGTGAAGGGCTGTATGGCTCGTTGAGTGTATGTTTGAGTGTATTGGTGAGTGAATTGATGCCTCAGTGGTACATGTGCGAGTAACTGCATATGTGAAAGGCAGTGTATATATTAGTGTTGGAGTGTATAAATGACTATATGTGAGACTGAGTGATTGTGCCTGTATGGATCAGTGTGTGCTTGTATTAGTTTTTGTATTAGAGTGGAAGTATGTGTTAGTATATGTTTAAATAAGGGAGGTAGTATATGTGTAACTATACAGGTGAGTAAATAAAACTGTGATTGATTATTTCCATTACTGACTACATGTGTGAATAACTATCATTGAGAGGCGGTGTGTGTCTGTATAGATATGTGACTGGATATGATAATGCTGTATTGATGGCTGCCTGTATGTATGAGTGACTGTATGGGTGAATGAATGGATGAGTGTGTAGACCTAGGAATTAGTGAGTGGATATGTACTAACTGGTTTTGAAAATTATAGTCTCTATTTTAGAGTGGGAGTATCAACTATTATATTAGAGTCTGATGAAGTGCATCAGATTTTCACGTGGATGATGTCATCAGTGATGTCACTGACCATGTCATGAATGATGTAATGTGACGTCATCAGCAGTGCATTGTGGGGGCGCGAGTTATAGTTGGCTCAACTAACTAGAACAGGGGAATTTCTATGGTTTTCCATGAGTGAAACTAACTATAACCTCCTTGAAACCTATGGTTTTTTCAGTGAATTTCGAAGGTTTTTTAAATGTTAATTTCATATTTTAAAATTTATAAAACCTATATTTTTTCTATTTAAAAAAAATAAATATATATTTTGGAACTCTATAAACCTTTTTTTAACTTTAAAAATTATGTAATGTTTTATATCTTCAAAAAAATAATCTCTATAATTTTTTTTTTTCTGAGAAAACTATAGTCCCGTACCGGTAGTCTACCAAGCTCCATCAGCACGCAAATCCTATCCGCCATATTGAAATGATGCACATTTCGTATCCGACGAGTTCGTGGCACCACATCCCGCGTAAGAACATATACGTATGAGGTCGCGCCAGCTGCTACTTTGGTATGCGACGGGTACACAATACCAAGCTGCGCGTTACGTCATGTACGTATGGGGTCGCGCCCCTTGCGCTTTGCGTATGCGACGACTGCACGCTGCCAGGCCCTGTGTTACGTCAGACGTATGGTATCGCGCCGGGTATGTCATTCCCTCATTTTTTTTGTATGTCTCAAAACTATATCTACATAACTTTAAAGTGTATATGAGAGCAAGCGATAATCTAAAATATTTTAAATATTTGTATATTTCAAACTGTAATAAACTCATATTATAGTAAATATATTTTCTCAAAATCGCGTCGGGTGCAGTCTCCTTGCGCGCTGAGTGCACGATTGCCATGTGACCTTAAAAAAAGCATTTGATTGGTTCATAACATTTCCCATTCTACCAGTTGGAAAACGCCACCCATTTTCGCCATTCACTCTACAGCATTTGATGAGACACACCTCTTCTGCTTAGAGAGCTTTTTTGAAAACGTTTTGCTATATACACATCTTACACTACACACAACATGCAACCATCATCTTCATCAATATTCATGGTCTGTAAAGTAGCCTTCCACGTGTGATAGGCACACACCTAAAACTTACATAACCAAAGTTTTCCCCACTGCCAGAGGTAACCTGCTTGCATACGCTATCCACAGCACAATGTAATGTGGTACGGCCCAGGGGCACTATCATCCATAGATAATGAACACACAGACACAGGTAGATAGTGGAACGGGGTACGGGCACGTGCGCTCGACTCCTTTTTATTACCAGGGTCATATATCCAGTGACATCTGTGCTGGATGCCTGTGGGGTGAGTGTAAACCAGCCCTCAGAGAATGGTTGCTGCTAGCTTTAACTACAACAGTAATCATTGGATCACACACAGAAATTCAACAATAGAAATCAATTGTTTGTGCTACAGTAAGGTAGGGACAGTAGTTGTAAAATAATACAGAAAAATTCTATCGTAAAAGAACCGCAACTTGTGCTATATTCTGACACAGGCAATAGATCTGAAATAATACACAAAAAGATTGTATCATAAAGGGTCCAGCAGTTCTAGTGCACTCAGATAGCCACATCAAAAGCATTCAGCATGTGCACAGCCAGTGATGAAGCGTTCTGCGAGCGGACCGTACTAGCAGCAATGTCTGTTGCCATCAGCACTGCATCATCTGCAATAGCGACTCGATCTCAATTGTGAACACTGCAGTCTGCAGTGTAGGCCAGAGAGAGTGGTCAGCAAAGACCCACAGCTACGTAAGGTGGACTTGAGCTACACAGTTTGTCGTATGCAAAGCAAGAAAAAGCGTGTGCGGAGCCTGTGATGACGCTTATGCATGGTGCGGACAGAGCTCACTGCAGCAATGTCTTTTCCTACAGGACTGCGTCATCTACAATACGACTCGATCTTGTGAACACTACTGTCTGCAGTGTAAATTGAAGGCATTAGTCACACAGACATCCATTTATACTTTTTTTCATTTCCTCTTCCCAAAATACAACAACATAAATTACAGAAAACTCTGCAATAAATAAATCAAAACAATTCGAATTGCAATTTCTACTGTCCACAGTGTAGGCTATTCAGTGTTCCTTTGAACTTGCAAGATGAATTTCACCATTGTACTAAACATATAACTCATCTAAAAAAAAATCTTCAAGCAAATATACTAAAAGAATATTCTGTAGATTTCAAGACGTTGTAGTTAGTTGCCTACTGAATTCTGTAACTAAACAATCTCAACTCGTATCTGAATTGTGAGGCCTGCTGACCGCAGTGTAAGCTAGAAGCAGTATACATTAACACCTCACAGCCACGTGCCGTTGGATTCGGATGCACGGAGTTGGTTGCACAGAAATCATCACAGACTTTAATTTCTGACATCCTCAATCATATAATCAAGACCCCGTTTCACTGTTCGGATCTTCTATATTGTGGTGTAGTCCTCCGACTACAGTAAACCAAGCCCAATAATCATGTGCAGCAGTTACCTACGGAAGCACAGACACTGACTGATGCACCTCAACGGAAACAGTTCTGTGAAAATCAAGCAGCAGTTAATATCGGACACTGTCCATTGTGGGATCAAGACACCGTTCCACTGTTGGGCCCTAAAGTTGGTAGCACCTGGTCGAAGGGAGTACCTTTATCTCCACTCTCATCTGCAGTCCTTACATCGTCCATTGTGGGATCAAGACCCCGTTTCACTGTTCGGACCTGCTGTTCCACGGTGTGATCCAGCCACTACAGTCAGCCAAGCCAAATAATCATGTGCAGCAATTAGCTATGGAAGCACAGAGTCTGATGCACCTCAACGGAGAGAGTTCTCTGAAAACCCAGCAGCAGGTAATATCGGACATCGTCCATGCTGGGATCAAGACACCGTTCCACTGTTGGGACCTAGAGTTGGTTGCACCTGCTCCAAGAGAGTACCTTCATCTCCACTCTCAGATGCAGTTCTAACATAGTCCACTGTGGGATCAAGACCCTGTTTCACTGTTCGGACCTGCTATAGCGCAGTGTACTCCAGCCACTGCAGTCAGCCAAGCCCAATAATCATGTGCAACAATTACCTACGGAAGCAGAGTCTGATGCACGTGAACAGAAGGAGTTCTGTGAAAACCTGCTAGCAAGTAATATCGAACATCGTCCATTCTGGAATCAATACACCGTTCCACTATTGTGACCTAGAGTTGGTTGCACCTGCTTCAAGAGAGTACCTTCATCTCCACTCTCAGATGCAGTTCTAACATCGTCCATTGTGGGATCAAGACACTGTTCCACTGTTTGTACCTGTTCGACTACTGTGTTAGTAGTATCCAGAGCTCTCCACGCTGCTGGGCCTCAAACTGAACGCTGTGTGCCTGTGTCGCGGTAGCCAGTGTTGATCTGAGGAGCCTTCCGACCTCGCAGACCTCGCCCCAGGAGCTTCCACCGGCATGTGGTGGGCCCTCTTTCACATAATGCGGTAGCGAAAGGTGAACTGTGGGGCATATGTGCGTCGCAGCGGCCACGACGGTTTCTGAGTACCAGCAGGCTGAGAGCATCATTCACGCAGCCCCTTCACTCACGAGGTCAACCTCGTGGCAGTGTAAGCTGCGCAGACCTGGCAGACACGTTCGCCATTCTGGAAGAGAACCACACCCAGAGAAACGTGCCTTTTATTCATACCCCTTGCGTACGCCGAGCCAGCCCACTACGTTAAAGATTTGGGGGGGGGGAAGGGCACATAAGCGCTATGTTTTCGAAATCTTCCCTACTGACTGTACTATTATGGTTCTGTCCACTATCTACTTCACTCAATAGACCATCAGTGTATGTTCACATGTACATGTGTGTGCTCTGCATACTCAAGTCTGTCCGGCATATCTCCTCAACACTTTGCATTGTATACTTTTATAATGGAGAATCACTTGCCACCTTTGCACATACTTTGCTCCCATCTCTTCCCGCATTCTGCATTGAATAACAGAGGTGCTATGCCATGTTTGCTTTGTGTACATGGCTAGCCACGGTTCCCACAGTTCGTAGTGTTGTTGTGTCTGTTAGGTGTACATGTTGTTTGTCATGTTGTATGCGATTATATAAGGTAGCGCGTTTATTCACGAGCAGTGGTTTCTCCCATTTACATATCGCTGTCTTAAAGAGCATACAGAAGTTTTTCTCACAGGTGCAAACTGTGACCACAATGGCAGTCCTTCATTACTATGCAAGAATTTCCAACTGCACGACACTTCTAAGCTTACAGCCCCCAATCTTGCCTGCTTTCTTGAAAGCACGCCAACTCCCACAATCACACCAACATTCACACAGCTTTCTAACGGCAGTTAGCTGCTTCTCAATACCATGCACTCCTACGGAATGTGAGGTGGCATAACGTATGTCCTTACTGTTTCAAACCGAGTAACTTCCTGTAGCAATGTCTATTCCCACCCACACAAACTAACTCCCAAACTTCAACTTGACCTTGAATCCCTACTTTGCAAACAGATTTCATTAAACTAACCAAACTAAAGCGCTTTTCTTCAGAACAGACGTGTCCTCACTTCTGCAAAAGAAATTGATCGCCTGCAAATAGCACGAACTTCCAGTAAAATACAGTCCCTTTTAAATTCGAACCTCCCATTACACTTTGTGAATTGTTACCCAATTTTCAACACATCTCACGATCAAGGTCTGGCACACTTTTGTAATACAGTCTCCTCCGGCCTTCTCACAGCCTTTCAAACTGTTTTTGGTATAATACCACACTTCATTCGAACATCTCTGAAATAACAGCAACAGTGCCCAAAATTCTCGCTCTCTTTGCCGTCATCCTACTACTATTTTTGCTTGTAAAAAATGACTGCGCTCCCTGAGGTAACGAGCATCTCTTGACAGAATACGCCTCTGCGCAAAGCTACATCAATACCATGAAAAAATGGAACTGCTTTTCGGCTGCCTGCCTCTATCTATTATCGGAGCCAGCTACAACATGACATTTATTTACACATATACAATCTGCGTGCAACCATCTTTCTATTGCAAAACTTGCCCATTCGACTGGAGAATGGATGATATGCCTTGCCAACATCCCATCAATCGCTCCCGATATCAAGCAGGTAATCGAGTATCTTAAAAACCATGAACTCGATTGTTCAGGCAGTAGAGCAATGGCGGATGGCACGCAAAAGGGTATCGTGGCGGAATGGGATTTCTGCGCAGCCGCGAAAGATCTACTGCAACGTACGACCATTGACAACATCGCAGATTGCCGGCCAATTCACATTGCCGCTCCAACATTCGAGGAACATTACTGTCTCTTCGAAGATATGAATTGGATCGCTTCCCTTTTCTCACACAATGGCAACAATGACCTCTTGGAACATTACGCATCTCAAGCCGCTGAAGAACTTCAGGACTGCAATCTCTAAGACTTGTAAGAAATTCACGTTCTTCTTGGATTGATTTTTACCAACTTTTTTGAGTTTTTCCTTTCAATTTTTTTAATACACTTCAATTGAACTATTTTCATATAATAACTTTCTAAGTATGCTCAGGCATTTGAACTCTGTTTTCATTATTGCCCCTTACGTCTCCAGACTAACCAGGGATGGGTGATGTATGGCCTATCCAAATACGCTATTTACTTCCTAAATTAGCCTAAACCCGACATCCATTTTGAAACCATCTCTATTCTTTGTGCACATGTCTCTCTGCCTGCCTGTTTTCCACGAAGCCCTTTCACTCATCCTCAGCCTCTACTCACGAGCTGGCGATCAACATCAAAAAACACGACATTGTTTAGGAACTGGTTGGCACAGTATACTAATGGTATCCTACCTTTATTTTCATTATGGAATTGAGTCATTCATGTCTAATAGCTATTTTTTATGTCACATGGAACTGTTACATGTAATGTGGAATTCACTAATGCAGCAGCTTCAGATTTGAATATGACAGAATTGGTTGGAGTTTGTCTCAGCTCGGTGCCTTAGCTCTTTGCACAAGAATTGTTTTTTGAAAGAGCTGAAGACAATAATGTATGGTTTGACGAGAAGGGTATCTAATGTGCATCTCAGAAGCACAATTTTGTGTTCCTCCTCAAAGTTCCGATGTGACTAGAACTATTACCAATTCTGACACGCACCATATTGAATCTACCGTACAAGAGATTGCTGACTGTTCTACTGTTGATAATTTTGTGTTACCACAAAGGAGTACCAGGGTACCGAAGAAGTTTGATGATTAAACTTTGCAATTTATTTTTTTGTTTCTTTTCTTAAAGGATACATGTGCTAATCGTATCCTACCTTTATTTTCATTATAGAATTTCGAGTCATTCAAGTGTAATAGGTATTGTTTATGTCACATGAAACTGTAACATGTAATGTGGAATTCACTGATGCAGGAGCTTACGTTTGAATACAGCAGAAGCGGTTGGAATTTGCCTCAACTGAATGCCTTACCTCTTGCACCAGTGGATCCATTCTTTATATAACTTTCAGACTCCATCGCTTTATTACACACAGCCACTTTCTTAGACACACCTGATTTCACCATTGATCTTCTGTGGCATTGCAACATTCTGCATTATATTCTTCACGATTATTTCTTTATTCCTGCTTCCTAAAACACTGCATTCGAGTCTTTAGAAAGTAGAGGTCAGTAGTTTGCTTCCCACTCCCTGTATCGTATGAACTCATGCTAACACTACTTACACAGATATGCTAAAGCGGCCAGTATCCTACAACGCCCACACACATCACTTTACAGCAATCAGCTCACGGCTTACGCTCACGGTTTCATCCCGAGTCTTCAGACCATGTCAAGAATTCCTGTCATACAAGGGAAACACGCCCTTATGTAAACAGGAGAGCTGTTACATAACTCAAGGGAAACACGCCCTTATGTAAACAGGAGAGCTGTTACATAACTCAAGGGAAACACGCCCTTATGTAAACAGGAGAGCTGTTACATAACTCAAGGAAAACACGCCCTATAAAGGGAGGAACCGGGAGGTACAAGGCTGTCGGATATTGTGTTTACACCGACGTACCTGCTTCGTGAAGAGCAGTGTTCCGGAGTGGTGCTCCAGTAAGGCAAGAACGGAGGTAGGTCGAGTCGTTACTCCCTGGGCCGTGTCTTGCCCCATCGTCACCTGTGAAGGACCCGGAAGCTCTACCGGTCAACCATTGAGCTTCGCTTTTTGACTCGGCTGAGTCCAAGCGCAGTGGCGCTTTTGCTGGTTGGAGTCGTAACTCCCAGCCCGACCAGAGACACAGGGACTGCCAGCTGTAACGCATACCAGGAGGTGTTTGCCGCGTTACAGACTCGGAAGTCCACAGGATCGATCGAGCGGCTGCTCTCGGTTCAGTCTTCTTGCTTGTGATTGGGGTATCGGTGACGCATCACCAGGAGGTGACTCCGCGTCCCGGTGCAGTCTGAGGAAGAGGTTGAGCGGCTGCTCCCTTCAGGTAGAGACCCCGGCTGGGTGTTTCCCTGACTCCTCGATTCTCCCCAACACTCTTCGTGCCCCTCACAGCCTACCGATTGGCATTGTCGGCCATTTCATTTCTGCCCTCTGTTGGCATACGCCGGGATCGGCGTATATGCAGAGGACGGTTAGGACCATCCGTGCTGTGGGCTGGTAACGTACTTAGCCTGGAGGATTCCAGTGACTATAACTTTTGTTTGTTCTTTGTATTTTATTTGCCTTCATTAAAAGAACTAACCCTTCACAAGTGGTTGCGGCCTCATTGTCGTGTCTGTTAAACGATCCTGAGACGTTCAGGGCGTTACAGACCAGTACCAGTGAGTAGTTTGCTTCCCACTCCCGCTATACTCTAAACGCATACCAACACCACCTGCACAGCTATCCTACAGCGGCCAGTATGCTACAGCACCCAGACCACATCAGTTTACACCACTCCGCTCACGATTTAGGTGCACGCTTTCTTCCCCGAGTGTAACGGCACCTCACCTCAGCACCATCTCACTCTGCGCAAAACAGCATATTCACACCGGTAGGGATAAATACTTCAGCACATCAGTTTACAGCACTCAGCTCCCGGTTTAGGCGCACGCTTTCATCCCCGATTGTCCCGGCACCTCACCTCAGCACCCCTCTCTCGGCAAAACAGTACTTTCACACCGGTAGGACTAAATACTTCGCATCACACTCCCTGTATAGCACATCCTAAACACCCCACAGACGTTACAGTGCTCCTACCCTCCCCTTTCCTACTTTTTTCGCCCTTTTTCCCCCCTTACTCGTATCAACGGAATCACAAAATGGCGGCCAACACTTCCTAGTTGCAACTGCTCGCAGCCAATAAGCAGCAAGCTCGTGCTCGTAACGCCTCAGCCAATCAGATGGCAGAATTCCCAAATATTGATATCTGTAAATTTCGATACATCTCCAAAACTACTGAACGGATTTACACCAAATAAACAAAAGCGTACTTTCTAGACAAAGACCCTTCTCCCTGCCAAATGTGGGGCTATTCCGTTCACCCGTTCGACCTGTAGCCTTGTCTAAAGTTTCCTATGGAAATTAACCTGGAGAAAACACGTTTTGGGACCCCCTTTTTTCTCAGCCCCCCTTGACGAAACACCCTCAAACGTCCCACATAGGAGCTGATATGAACAAAGAATTTGTTTGGAAGATTTCATGAAGATTCATCAAACGAGGCCAAAGTTATAAGCAAATCAAAAAATGTTCTTCCTATGGAAACTTGGTCCTAACTATAACTACCTACTGGTGACCGCCAGTAGGCAAAATATATATAATTTAATTGTTGTCTGTCTACTTATTTATTAGATATAAAAAATATCCAGTTCATAATAAAACCTCTCTTAAGCAATGTGCTTTTCACTATTCCTTAAATCAGATAATTGATTTGTCTTCGTGGAAACATATTGCAACATTGCACCTCTGTTGTACCACTTAGACATTTAACAATCACTCTTTTTTTAATTTTTGTTAGAATTACATTTCCTAGTAAGGTTCTCTGAGATGATTGTAATATCCTCTTGATTTTAATCTAACATGCATAAACTGCACCATGGTCTGTGTTTATGTAGCACATGAAATGCAGCTTTTTCAGTGGTGTTTTACAGCTTATAACCACATTCCTCAGAAGGCCTTACTTCATTCACAACCCGAAAAACATTTTACAGCCTTTTGTCTCGCTTTTCTCAAGAGGAGATCCAGCATTTAATTCAGTTTACTTCTATATTCAATTGGACTACTTCACAATACATTACAGAGCACAGTTCACAACCCCTTCCCCCCTTTTTGGCACATACCCATCTTTTTGATATTGTATCTTGTAGACTTCTCCGGTACTTCTATTTAGAGTCCTCACCCGCTCAGTAGATATGGGACCCTTTTGCAATGCCTTCTTCCATCCCTCTGACCTTCACTGAGGCACCATGTCTGATCCTCCAGTCGTATTATCATGTCCCTCTTTAAAATCTTAGTGCCAAGTGTCTATAAGATGTCCCCAAATGTTAGTGGCGGAAGAAGCCTCAGAAAACATAAAAAATAATTAAAAGTTCCACCCTGCCATAACGACGACTGATAAAACTACTACTATGGATCAGTGCAGACTTCATTGTAGAAGGAAAGAAAGTGGGAGTAGCGGACAGAATTGCCTCCAGACAAGTTAAAAAAGAAGGGCTAGGTGTGCCGAGGTTACCACATACTATTAGTTGTCTCCCTCTGATACATCTTCTAATGGTCTGAAGCCAAGATAGAGTATCATTGTTGTTTTTCAAACTGTTCCTTCTGGGGAATATCTGTGTTTGGATATACATGGTTATAAAGGCACATCTTCACACAAGTTGGGCTTTGTGATATAACAGACCTTCAGTGAGCCAGTAAATTTCCAGCAGACCCTCTTTGAAAAGTTCTTTCAGAACGTCACAGCTGAGGCACACCTGATCCCTAGAATGTAAAACCTACTTCTGGAGAGCGAGATTAGACCGAAAGTGAATTCACAACTTCAATAAATTGAGCACAATTTTTTTCAGAGGAGTGATGGGGAAACTATATAATGGCACACGCAGGCTTTACACCCATCCAAGGCTTGAACGCGGCCAGCAAGATCTCACATCCCTTGTACGGGACCCCACAACCTCTGCACACTATCAATAGAAGCTGAAAAGCGCTTTGCAGGACTAAATGGGGCACATTCTATGGAATTATTCCATGTAACAGGTATCATTTGATTCAGAGTGTCCTTCTAGTAGTACTATCACAAGCATTCAGGTTCCTCAAACCCCGCTTGTGTAATGTTAGGTTGGATACCAGGCATAATTGGGAGTAGAAGAGGGTGGCCCACTTGTGAACTTGTTCTTACTTTCAGCTAAGCAGAACATTCTTGTAAGATGTGGGATCCTGCTGATTCCACCTATGAAGGATTGTTATGGTAAGTTATTGTATGTTAGTGCCTGGAGAAGTTCATCTACGCAGCGCAGAGAGGGGAGAAGCACTTTGTAGGAGGTTGAGGTCCCGTACCTGGACATGTTTTAGGTCCTTGCAAACATTAGTTTAAGCCATACTAACCACCTCCAGGACCATAGAAGAGGTTGGCCATTGCAGGATCTTTCATAAATGAAGAAACTAATAAAGGGGGGACAGGGAAGTCCATGTTTCAGATAGACAGGAATGAAAAAATGAATCTGTTTTGTAAAGTCAATCGAAACATATTGAAACAAAGTCTTTTGCCAGTGGCTGTGGAAACTTCTGTCTACCATAGCTGGTGACCTAACTCATTGGTAGTCCTTTAAGCCTGTAACCTTGTACACCAGTCCACCTTGTTGGGTGGTCCCACACTTATTTAGTCTCTGGTAACTGTGCCTAAAACAGTGTTTGGAAACGGCGTCCTTCACTGAGTACACCTCTAGATACATATATGGATTGATAGCATTGAGATGCCGTGTCTTCCAGTGGGTTGAACTACCTTTGCTTTATATTGGACCCCAGGTACTTTTAATCATTTTTTGCATTTCCAGATGCTGCACCATCCAACGATAAATCTTTACAAACTTATTATTTGGTGATTTGTGGGAGGCTGCATCTTCTGGAGCGATTAACTTCCATCGCTCTAGTGTGGGCCACATTGACTCTTAATAAACTGGTGTTTTTTCGGAAACTTTGTCTTTATTCACAATTGGTATCACAAAGCTTAGTATTCCACTGGGAGCCTCTCAACATCTATATACTATTTGTGCTTAAGCAACTTTGCTGTCTTTCTTCAACAGGTGTATTACACATAATCATATATCCCTCGGTAGATGGGACTCCCTCCTTTTACCCAATGTTCCACACACATTTACACTTCCCTGAGAGATTTCCTCAATCAAGCTTTTCCCATGTCCCTCCTTCACTCCTCCCATCCTCTTCACCTCCTGTCTCCATTGTATTTTTTTGTCTACCTTCACAACTCACTCCTTTTCCCCAAGCCTTTTCTTTACTAACTACCAATCTTTTTTCTCCCTACTTTACCCGTGCACATTTCCCCCTGTGAACTCTCAGCACCGTTCTCGTTTCTCCACTGATGGGCCTTTCTCTCCTGATATAAAGTCCTCCTGCCAACTCTCCTACTATCTCCTTCCCTTGGGCTTACTCTTGTCGCCTTACTTGTGCTTCACCTAATCCTCATAATTTATATATAAATAGACCTATAGATATACACTTCTCCCCCTAGCAGCACTTTCTACCCTTGCGCAGTCCCTCTGTTATAAGTGGAAGGACCTAGGGACGAGTTTTTAAAGTTTTCTGATTATTTTCATTGAGGCTAGGTTTTAGCAAGTTGGAGTCAAAATTAGGAGTGAATTAAATCTTTCTGAGTTTTACCGTCAGGGAAACACAAATTGCATGTGCAAATCTAAGTTTAGGCAAATAGTATACACAAGGTCAAAGACACACTTTTTGTAAGACACAAATATTTATAGCACACAATATCCTTGAATTATATATATTAGAATCAACAAGAAAAAGTGCTCGTGCTTTTCAGTGAAGGGAAGGTGCAGTGATGTGTGATTAAAGGAGTAGAAAACAGTGCATCGCTGTTAAAAAGAGATGACTCCTGTTGTGGTTGATTTAAACAATAAAAGTAGTCTATATAAGTCCTGTTGTCAAAAAAAGTTTCGACCTTTTTGTATTCAGAGGCCATCATCAGGACTATTTGGGAAAAAGGGAGTGGTGATGGACAGAGTTTCTGAATGATGCAGAATACTCTTACCAAGTCAAGAGATCATGGTTTTAATCCATCACCGTTTTTTAGCTCACTGCACCATCCCAGCTCAGAACCTGGCTACATGCAAATTAGTCTGTACCTGTCCCAGTGCATGATGGGGACAGGGCAAACCAAACTACCAAGCCAATTCTTATACTGGGAAGGAAACAAGCTTCCGGGGACCGGTTTCTGGCATCACAGCCTTCGTCGGCCCGGCTTGCCTGAATCCTGATGGTGCAATGAGCAAGGGACTCACGTCTGAGCATACCCTCCCACACTGAGTGTGGATAAAATCGATTTGGGAAAAAGGGAGTGGTGATGGACAGAGTTTCTGAATGATGCAGAATACTCTTACCAAGTCAAGAGATCATGGTTTTAATCCATCACCGTTTTTTAGCTCACTGCACCATCCCAGCTCAGAACCTGGCTACATGCAAATTAGTCTGTACCTGTCCCAGTGCATGATGGGGACAGGGCAAACCAAACTACCAAGCCAATTCTTATACTGGGAAGGAAACAAGCTTCCGGGGACCGGTTTCTGGCATCACAGCCTTCGTCGGCCCGGCTTGCCTGAATCCTGATGGTGCAATGAGCAAGGGACTCACGTCTGAGCATACCCTCCCACACTGAGTGTGGATAAAATCGATTTGGGAAAAAGGGAGTGGTGATGGACAGAGTTTCTGAATGATGCAGAATACTCTTACCAAGTCAAGAGATCATGGTTTTAATCCATCACCGTTTATTAGCTCACTGCACCATCCCAGCTCAGAACCTGGCTACATGCAAATTAGTTTGTACCTGTCCCAGTGCATGATGGGGACAGGGCAAACCAAACTACCAAGCCAATTCTTATACTGGGAAGGAAACAAGCTTCCGGGGACCGGTTTCTGGCATCACAGCCTTCGTCGGCCCGGCTTGCCTGAATCCTGATGGTGCAATGAGCAAGGGACTCACGTCTGAGCATACCCTCCCACACTGAGTGTGGATAAAATCGATTTGGGAAAAAGGGAGTGGTGATGGACAGAGTTTCTGAATGATGCAGAATACTCTTACCAAGTCAAGAGATCATGGTTTTAATCCATCACCGTTTTTTAGCTCACTGCACCATCCCAGCTCAGAACCTGGCTACATGCAAATTAGTCTGTACCTGTCCCAGTGCATGATGGGGACAGGGCAAACCAAACTACCAAGCCAATTCTTATACTGGGAAGGAAACAAGCTTCCGGGGACCGGTTTCTGGCATCACAGCCTTCGTCGGCCCGGCTTGCCTGAATCCTGATGGTGCAATGAGCAAGGGACTCACGTCTGAGCATACCCTCCCACACTGAGTGTGGATAAAATCGATTTGGGAAAAAGGGAGTGGTGATGGACAGAGTTTCTGAATGATGCAGAATACTCTTACCAAGTCAAGAGATCATGGTTTTAATCCATCACCGCAGTAAGCTAAAAAACGGTGATGGATTAAAACCATGATCTCTTGACTTGGTAAGAGTATTCTGCATCATTCAGAAACTCTGTCCATCACCACCCCCTTTTTCCCAAATCGATTTTATCCACACTCAGTGTGGGAGGGTATGCTCAGACGTGAGTCCCTTGCTCATTGCACCATCAGGATTCAGGCAAGCCGGGCCGACGAAGGCTGTGATGCCAGAAACCGGTCCCCGGAAGCTTGTTTCCTTCCCAGTATAAGAATTGGCTTGGTAGTTTGGTTTGCCCTGTTCCCATCATGCACTGGGACAGGTACAGACTAATTTGCATGTAGCCAGGTTCTGAGCTGGGATGGTGCAGTAAGCTAAAAAACGGTGATGGATTAAAACCATGATCTCTTGACTTGGTAAGAGTATTCTGCATCATTCAGAAACTCTGTCCATCACCACCCCCTTTTTCCCAAATCGATTTTATCCACACTCAGTGTGGGAGGGTATGCTCAGACGTGAGTCCCTTGCTCATTGCACCATCAGGATTCAGGCAAGCCGGGCCGACGAAGGCTGTGATGCCAGAAACCGGTCCCCGGAAGCTTGTTTCCTTCCCAGTATAAGAATTGGCTTGGTAGTTTGGTTTGCCCTGTTCCCATCATGCACTGGGACAGGTACAGACTAATTTGCATGTAGCCAGGTTCTGAGCTGGGATGGTGCAGTAAGCTAAAAAACGGTGATGGATTAAAACCATGATCTCTTGACTTGGTAAGAGTATTCTGCATCATTCAGAAACTCTGTCCATCACCACCCCCTTTTTCCCAAATCGATTTCATCCACACTCAGTGTGGGAGGGTATGCTCAGACGTGAGTCCCTTGCTCATTGCACCATCAGGATTCAGGCAAGCCGGGCCGACGAAGGCTGTGATGCCAGAAACCGGTCCCCGGAAGCTTGTTTCCTTCCCAGTATAAGAATTGGCTTGGTAGTTTGGTTTGCCCTGTTCCCATCATGCACTGGGACAGGTACAGACTAATTTGCATGTAGCCAGGTTCTGAGCTGGGATGGTGCAGTAAGCTAAAAAACGGTGATGGATTAAAACCATGATCTCTTGACTTGGTAAGAGTATTCTGCATCATTCAGAAACTCTGTCCATCACCACCCCCTTTTTCCCAAATCGATTTTATCCACACTCAGTGTGGGAGGGTATGCTCAGACGTGAGTCCCTTGCTCATTGCACCATCAGGATTCAGGCAAGCCGGGCCGACGAAGGCTGTGATGCCAGAAACCGGTCCCCGGAAGCTTGTTTCCTTCCCAGTATAAGAATTGGCTTGGTAGTTTGGTTTGCCCTGTTCCCATCATGCACTGGGACAGGTACAGACTAATTTGCATGTAGCCAGGTTCTGAGCTGGGATGGTGCAGTAAGCTAAAAAACGGTGATGGATTAAAACCATGATCTCTTGACTTGGTAAGAGTATTCTGCATCATTCAGAAACTCTGTCCATCACCACCCCCTTTTTCCCAAATCGATTTTATCCACACTCAGTGTGGGAGGGTATGCTCAGACGTGAGTCCCTTGCTCATTGCACCATCAGGATTCAGGCAAGCCGGGCCGACGAAGGCTGTGATGCCAGAAACCGGTCCCCGGAAGCTTGTTTCCTTCCCAGTATAAGAATTGGCTTGGTAGTTTGGTTTGCCCTGTTCCCATCATGCACTGGGACAGGTACAGACTAATTTGCATGTAGCCAGGTTCTGAGCTGGGATGGTGCAGTAAGCTAAAAAACGGTGATGGATTAAAACCATGATCTCTTGACTTGGTAAGAGTATTCTGCATCATTCAGAAACTCTGTCCATCACCACCCCCTTTTTCCCAAATCGATTTTATCCACACTCAGTGTGGGAGGGTATGCTCAGACGTGAGTCCCTTGCTCATTGCACCATCAGGATTCAGGCAAGCCGGGCCGACGAAGGCTGTGATGCCAGAAACCGGTCCCCGGAAGCTTGTTTCCTTCCCAGTATAAGAATTGGCTTGGTAGTTTGGTTTGCCCTGTTCCCATCATGCACTGGGACAGGTACAGACTAATTTGCATGTAGCCAGGTTCTGAGCTGGGATGGTGCAGTAAGCTAAAAAACGGTGATGGATTAAAACCATGATCTCTTGACTTGGTAAGAGTATTCTGCATCATTCAGAAACTCTGTCCATCACCACCCCCTTTTTCCCAAATCGATTTTATCCACACTCAGTGTGGGAGGGTATGCTCAGACGTGAGTCCCTTGCTCATTGCACCATCAGGATTCAGGCAAGCCGGGCCGACGAAGGCTGTGATGCCAGAAACCGGTCCCCGGAAGCTTGTTTCCTTCCCAGTATAAGAATTGGCTTGGTAGTTTGGTTTGCCCTGTTCCCATCATGCACTGGGACAGGTACAGACTAATTTGCATGTAGCCAGGTTCTGAGCTGGGATGGTGCAGTAAGCTAAAAAACGGTGATGGATTAAAACCATGATCTCTTGACTTGGTAAGAGTATTCTGCATCATTCAGAAACTCTGTCCATCACCACCCCCTTTTTCCCAAATCGATTTTATCCACACTCAGTGTGGGAGGGTATGCTCAGACGTGAGTCCCTTGCTCATTGCACCATCAGGATTCAGGCAAGCCGGGCCGACGAAGGCTGTGATGCCAGAAACCGGTCCCCGGAAGCTTGTTTCCTTCCCAGTATAAGAATTGGCTTGGTAGTTTGGTTTGCCCTGTTCCCATCATGCACTGGGACAGGTACAGACTAATTTGCATGTAGCCAGGTTCTGAGCTGGGATGGTGCAGTAAGCTAAAAAACGGTGATGGATTAAAACCATGATCTCTTGACTTGGTAAGAGTATTCTGCATCATTCAGAAACTCTGTCCATCACCACCCCCTTTTTCCCAAATCGATTTTATCCACACTCAGTGTGGGAGGGTATGCTCAGACGTGAGTCCCTTGCTCATTGCACCATCAGGATTCAGGCAAGCCGGGCCGACGAAGGCTGTGATGCCAGAAACCGGTCCCCGGAAGCTTGTTTCCTTCCCAGTATAAGAATTGGCTTGGTAGTTTGGTTTGCCCTGTTCCCATCATGCACTGGGACAGGTACAGACTAATTTGCATGTAGCCAGGTTCTGAGCTGGGATGGTGCAGTAAGCTAAAAAACGGTGATGGATTAAAACCATGATCTCTTGACTTGGTAAGAGTATTCTGCATCATTCAGAAACTCTGTCCATCACCACCCCCTTTTTCCCAATTCGATTCTATCCACACTCAATGTGGGAGGGTATGCTCAGACGTGAGTCCCTTGCTCATTGCACCATCAGGATTCAGGCAAGCCGGGCCGACGAAGGCTGTGATGCCAGAAACCGGTCCCCGGAAGCTTGTTTCCTTCCCAGTATAAGAATTGGCTTGGTAGTTTGGTTTGCCCTGTTCCCATCATGCACTGGGACAGGTACAGACTAATTTGCATGTAGCCAGGTTCTGAGCTGGGATGGTGCAGTAAGCTAAAAAACGGTGATGGATTAAAACCATGATCTCTTGACTTGGTAAGAGTATTCTGCATCATTCAGAAACTCTGTCCATCACCACCCCCTTTTTCCCAAATCGATTTTATCCACACTCAGTGTGGGAGGGTATGCTCAGACGTGAGTCCTTTGCTCATTGCACCATCAGGATTCAGGCAAGCCGGGCCGACGAAGGCTGTGATGCCAGAAACCGGTCCCCGGAAGCTTGTTTCCTTCCCAGTATAAGAATTGGCTTGGTAGTTTGGTTTGCCCTGTTCCCATCATGCACTGGGACAGGTACAGACTAATTTGCATGTAGCCAGGTTCTGAGCTGGGATGGTGCAGTAAGCTAAAAAACGGTGATGGATTAAAACCATTATCTCTTGACTTGGTAAGAGTATTCTGCATCATTCAGAAACTCTGTCCATCACCACCCCCTTTTTCCCAAATCGATTTTATCCACACTCAGTGTGGGAGGGTATGCTCAGACGTGAGTCCCTTGCTCATTGCACCATCAGGATTCAGGCAAGCCGGGCCGACGAAGGCTGTGATGCCAGAAACCGGTCCCCGGAAGCTTGTTTCCTTCCCAGTATAAGAATTGGCTTGGTAGTTTGGTTTGCCCTGTTCCCATCATGCACTGGGACAGGTACAGACTAATTTGCATGTAGCCAGGTTCTGAGCTGGGATGGTGCAGTAAGCTAAAAAACGGTGATGGATTAAAACCATGATCTCTTGACTTGGTAAGAGTATTCTGCATCATTCAGAAACTCTGTCCATCACCACCCCCTTTTTCCCAAATCGATTTCATCCACACTCAGTGTGGGAGGGTATGCTCAGACGTGAGTCCCTTGCTCATTGCACCATCAGGATTCAGGCAAGCCGGGCCGACGAAGGCTGTGATGCCAGAAACCGGTCCCCGGAAGCTTGTTTCCTTCCCAGTATAAGAATTGGCTTGGTAGTTTGGTTTGCCCTGTTCCCATCATGCACTGGGACAGGTACAGACTAATTTGCATGTAGCCAGGTTCTGAGCTGTGATGGTGCAGTAAGCTAAAAAACGGTGATGGATTAAAACCATGATCTCTTGACTTGGTAAGAGTATTCTGCATCATTCAGAAACTCTGTCCATCACCACCCCCTTTTTCCCAAATCGATTTTATCCACACTCAGTGTGGGAGGGTATGCTCAGACGTGAGTCCCTTGCTCATTGCACCATCAGGATTCAGGCAAGCCGGGCCGACGAAGGCTGTGATGCCAGAAACCGGTCCCCGGAAGCTTGTTTCCTTCCCAGTATAAGAATTGGCTTGGTAGTTTGGTTTGCCCTGTTCCCATCATGCACTGGGACAGGTACAGACTAATTTGCATGTAGCCAGGTTCTGAGCTGGGATGGTGCAGTAAGCTAAAAAACGGTGATGGATTAAAACCATGATCTCTTGACTTGGTAAGAGTATTCTGCATCATTCAGAAACTCTGTCCATCACCACCCCCCTTTTTCCCAAATCATCAGGACTAAGCAAGAGCGCTCTGAATCTATAGATCAGGTATTATATCACAAAGTATCATCAAAGAATCGGGAAGGATGCAACTGAAGTGCCCGGAATGGCCCGGCCGATCAAGGACAGAGGAACCGGATGCCCTGGCACCTCCAGAACAGCCGGCCTGAGGTGGAAGCATCAAACTAAATAGATGCAGTGGTGTTTAAGCAATAATTAAAATTGGGACTGTTCAACAAGGAGCGGTTCATCTAACCAGTTGAACGTGGTGCAGGTAATTGATACCGGTAAGTGATGTGGAGATCGCGAGCTATTCAGAAAGCTTGTCATCAAAAGCGGTGTCCAAGTGTCAAATCAACTTAATAATGTGGGGTATACAAGTATTAGACCTCCTGGGAGCAGGTGCGAATCCTTGCGGAAGCAGAGTTGATACTTGGGCATCACTTTTGATGACAACCTTGCTGATCAGCTCGCGATCCCCGCATCACTTACCGGTATCAATTACCTGCACCGCGTTCAACTGGTTAGATGAACCGCTCCTTGCTGAACAGTCCCAGTTTTAACTATTGCTTAAACACCGCTGCATCTATTTACTTTGATGCTTCCACCTCAAGCCGGCTGTCCTGGAGGTGCCAGGCCTTCAGCCACCGTCCGGTTCCTCTGTCCTTGATCGGCCGGGCCATTCCAGGCACTTCAGTTTCACCCTTCCTGATTCTTTGATGATACTTAATGATATAATTCCTGATCTATAGATTCAGAGTGCTCTGGCTCAGTCCTGATGATGACCTTAGAATAACGACGGTCGAAACGTCGTCTCCAACAAGACTTGTATAGACTCCTTTTAATATTAAAATTAATCACTACAGGAGTCATGTCTTTTTAATAGCAATGCACGGTTTTCTACACATTTTATCATAACTCACTGCACCATCACCGAAAAGCATGAGCACTATTTCTTGTTGATTCTAATATATATATATATATATATATATATATATATATATATATATATATTCCAAACGAAAAGCAACGCTGCAGGACGCCTCAGCCTATCGGACCGGGGCTTGTTGGGGCGCGTTAATCCCCTCCATATTCCAAACGAATTTGTCATCCAATTCAGGACCACACAAATCAAGCCACACCACCGTCCTTTGTAACCACCTTTATTCCGGCAATCAGAGATAATATGCATGACGCGTTTCAACTCCGAGTCTTTTTCAAATGCAGCAAACATAGTGGTAGTCTCAAAGTTTCTTTATATACGTTTGGAATTAATGTAACAGGATGCCCGCCGGCTGGAAATGAACAATGTGAACAAAACCCTTGAAGCTGGGCCAGCAATGAATGCAGGCCCGCACGATGGAACTGTAAACTTGTGAAGTGAAAGCCAGGATTTGCGGGGGTATTTGACCATTGCACACTGTGCCTTTGAGGAAGGAGTGAAAGGCAAAGAGACTTACTATGAAACCAAGAGGACAATTTTACATCCAGTGGTATAAACGAAGCTTGCTTGCAGTCTAACTCAGCTACATATGGAATTTAATCCTTGAAAGGCAGAATGACGAATAGCAAGTAAGGCCTAATAACATGATCAATAAATGCAATTTAAGTGCTGAGGGTAAACGTTTTGCATGACAATTATGATGTATTATGGGTAATGTGGTCCTATAACAAAATGGAACGCCTGTCAGTGCAACCAATTACTAAAGAAATTAAACAAACTGCTTGAGGATTCATTCACTAAACTTTGAAGTCTGGATTATGCACTGTTTTCCAAAGACACTAAGAGACATTTGTCAATAAATGACCACGACCAAGAACACTGTTTCTTTAAAAATTCAAAAAACGAGTGAATGTCATGTGACCCTCATCACTTCTCTTCATTAACATATATAAAGAAACTTTGAGACTACCACTATGTTTGCTGCATTTGAAAAAGACTCGTTGGAGTTGAAACGCGTCATGCATATTATCTCTGATTGCCGGAATAAAGGTGGTTACAAAGGACGGTGGTGTGGCTTGATTTGTGTGGTCCTGAATTGGATGACAAATTCGTTTGGAATATATAATCTACTGGCGGTTGCCAGTAGATAGTCATAGTTAGGACCGTGTTTCCATAGGAAATCTGAAAATTCTATTTTGAATAACTTTGGCGCCGGTTGACGAATCCTCGCAAATTTTTCAAAATAGGTGGGGCGCTCCGCTCCGCTCCTACCCTGAAAGTCTCGGGGTGATTAGTCAAGCGGGGGCCGAGAAAAAAGGGGGGTCCCAAAACGCGTTTTCCCCATGCATTTTTCCATAGGGACCTTTAATCCAAGGTACAGGCCGAACGGCTGAATAGAATTATTTGAAATTTGGCAAAGAGAAAGTCCTCAGGTCAGGGATGTGCCTTTTGAATATCTGGAGGCAATCTGTTCAGTAGTTCCTGAGAAAATTTCAGTTAAAAGTACATATATATCTATAGGCGCGTACGGTAAGCATACCGTACGCGCACGCTGACGTGCGCGAGCGTAATTCTGATTGGTGGTTACATGACAGTAAACATTCCAGTCGGTCGAAATCAGGAAGTGTCGGCCGCCATTTTGTCTCTCGCAGTCTGAGGCAGTGAAAAACAAAGGTGGAGAATGTGAAAAGGGGGCAGGGTGGACAGTTCCTGACCCCCTAGCCTTTGTCAGGGGGTCACTGAAGGACCCCCAAGGATGAAAAAAACATTTTTTTTTCGAAAAAGCGCCGGGTGCGCGCACTTTGCACGGCATGCGCACCGAGCGCCCACAGCGCACGCACGGTGCGCGAAGCGCCCTGTGCGCGCACGATGCGCGCACGGTGAACAACCTGAAAAAAAATATTAATAAATACATAACTTAGCATTTAAAAAACCGTACAAATTCACTTAAAAAACCATAGGTTTCACACACGTTATAGTTAGGAATTAGCATCTAAAAAACCTTGCAAATTCACTTAAAAAACCATAGGTTTCACACATGTTATAGTTAGCTGGACATTTCCCTCGTAAAAAACCAATGAAATTCCCCCGTTATAGTTAGTGCAGGCAACTATAACTCACGCGACCGCAATCCTCTGCTAATGACGTCAGATATTACATCCCTGTATTTAGACACCTATTTACCCATGTCTTCTTCCATTAATCTTTAGCTATACATATATTACAAATATTTATTTTTCAGAAAGACACATAATTACTCTGATGTAATATCTGTAATTTCATACCTGTAATTTCATACCTGTACTATGCTCCTCACTTCAACCTGTGCCACGTGTCCCTATCCTCATTGTCACTCCACCTTCTTTCATCCCCCTCGATGGAGATGCACTAATCTTGCATTCCAGGTCCTTTGTGAGTAGTGTGAGCTTCCATTCTTTTCCTAACCCATTTTCAACCTTTACGTTAGCTATACGTACATTAGGTGTAGGCCGAGTGAAATGGGGATGGTTCCAGTGGGAGAAACTGTGCTCACACTGCCTGGTTGTTTAGCTTAGCTTGGTCTGTCCTGTAGGAGTGTTGCTATCTATAGACAAGCGAAGACTTTTGTATGGCGGACATATTTTATGATATACCTGTTGCAACTCTGTATTTCCAACTCTTTATTCTGGAATCAAAATATATTTTTTACGAGCTAAAATTAATTAAAGTTATGATATTTGAGAATAACACTCCGAATTAATCATGGTTTTCAAAGGAATGCTACCTTCGGTATTGCGCGAAAACCTTCAGTGGTTTTGATTACATTCACTGTAATGGGGTTGATAACTGTTAGCAAAAACTTCATTAATATTTAGTTTGCCTACACACCCAGCAATCATATACTTGTTTTATTCTATACCTTAAAACCATTCATGTTTTAAGAACAATAAAAAGTCTTTTATAACCATGATTCTCCTGACTTTTTATTTAGAAATAAACAAAGCAAAAAATGGTTTCCAATCTCAAAGGCTAACTCCTTGAAAAATAACATGTGAAAGTCTATATACTTACAGAAATCTGGTGTGAGACTAAATTTCTAATTTCAAAGATGTATTTTGTCAACTTCTCAATGGAAACGTTTGAAGGATTCCAAACTTCCACACAGTAAGTCCCGGCTCCAGCACATTGCCTATCAGGGAGGATATGGACCATGAGAAACTTCTACTCTAGTCTTGCCATTTAAGTTGGCAGTTACTATTTACAAGCTTTTTGAGAGTCCTGTCCATGGGATGTGTAGGCCTTCTAACCTTTACTCTGGCGTTTAGTGTTGCACGTCTGTCTGAGAACAGAGGTTGCTAGCCCTGTGGTGCCCACGCTCAGTGCACTGCTCCATACTCTACTGATCCTTAAGACTCTCATGTTCAGGAGATTTGGAGTATCATGACGTATGTATCTGGTATGCAGAGGTTGCACATGATGTGCTGCAGTCCGACACTCTCTACCTCTCTTCAGTCTTCTGTTCCCAACCTAACTACTAAAATCCTCCCTACTCTTCCATCACCCCCCTTCCACCTCCCCCGTCACCTCATTTCTCTTTGTGCATTCCCATCAGTCCACCCTTTGTCTCTCTCATGCCGGCCATAGCCTCCACCATGGTATTCCACTAGCCATAGTCTGTGCTGTATTCTGGACATAAGATCAGTGAACAACTGTGATGTGACTCAGTCCCAGCTTGGACCATCTCTATATCACAAAAACTTAACTATGTGTCTGTTCAGCCTGTACAATCTCACCGGGTTAGTAAATGCTGATGGGAAATGATGATGGCAGGAATATCAGCAAAGTAGTTGTTATTTTCAAGACCATCTTGCCATCCACCACCCTCCAAGACATTTCAGCAGCAGAATGCAAATGTGTTGATCCCCTTCTCTCACCTATTCTTATTTATACCTGCTGATCTACAGGATCCCTTCTCACTATACAGCTTTTTCAGATTGCTTCCTTGCTGCCATTTGCTTACATAACCATATGGTACAAAACTGAGTAACCTGAACACCTGGTTCGGCAAACCAGACTAAGCTCAAACGAAGTCCCTGCTCTTGGATCTTAAAGCTTTAAAGTTCAGCAATTCAATCAATCAGGGAATTGTAAGGGCCGTACTCACCTGTGAGGGTCTCAAGGCGCTTGTGGGGGGGTCCGCTGATCCGTTTAGCCGAAGAGTCAGGTTTTGAGGGTCTTCCTGAAGGTGTTCAGGGAGGGGACGCGTCTGATGTTTGCTGGGAGCTCGTTCCAGGTTTTGGCCGAGATGTAAGAGAAGGATCTTTCGCCTGCTCTGGCTCTGTGGATGCGCGGGGTTTCGGCCATTGCGAGGTTGGCTGATTGGAGGCTTCTTTTTGGTACATGGAAGGTGATTCTGTCGTTGAGGTGTTTGAGTTCGGTGTTGTGTGGGCATTTGTAGGTGTGGGTGAGGATTCTGAAACTGACTCTTTTCTCCAAGTGGAGCCAGTGGAGCTTTCATAGGTGTTGACTGATGTACTCGTAACGAGGGATGCCGAGGACGAGTCTGGCGACGGTGTTCTGTATCGTCTGGAGTTAGTAGAGTAGGGACTTGTTTATGCTGGCGTAGAGTGCATTTCCATAGTCCAGTCTTCTGGTGATGAGTGCATGGGTGGCTGTCTTCCTTGACTGGGTGGGTGGGGGGGGGTCTGTTTGGGAACCAATTGGTGTCAGTCCCATGTATATAGCTGAGAACACCCTTAACATCATCTTTAATCCAGCCTGGCATATTACTTTGATAGTAAATCAGCTCTTCACTTTGAGCAACCACGGCTGTTGGTTCCTTTTGTGCTACTCTCATCGCGCACCAATATACTTGTCAGACCACTGAAGAAACATGTCCTTTTCACTCTAGACACATTTTCTGTCTGATGCAAAGCCAGTACATCCCATGATGAAAGTTCACCCCCACCTGAAAGAAACGAGGCTCCGAGCTAACAGACTTTTTTAGATTCTGATCAGTCTCCTACAGATCATTCTTGGCAAAACATCATAAAACATACGGTTTCGTAAAATCGTTGCCTTTATGGCATCGCCTTGTACCACGATAGAGATTTTCATCTCAGAAAGAGATGGAATCTGCATATATGGCTTGGGTATACTTCTGCCCTGTAAGTAGGTACCAGACTCCAAGTGTACATCCATATAAGACGTGAGCTGAAGGATTGCAGGTAGATCAGAATGTGTGCATTTTTGTTTCTGAAATAAAAGGTGAGGCATAGTTGCGTGTCTGTTTTGTGTGTTGCTCTTTGTGTGATGCAGAGGGTTTTGAATCGGAGTCTGTGAAAAACTGGAGCCCTTGCAGAGACTTCAGAACTGGCGTTATGTGTTCTCTTGACTTTATGTAATGGAGAAGTCCTGCAGATGCATTTGACCCCTTTGTAATACATAAATAATGGATGCCTGTGCATAGCCTGAGCTAGATCATGTTGCCAGATTTTCATTGGATATATATTGTATTTGTGATGGTACTGTTGATGGTGAAGGATGAGATTTGGCTCGTAGGTCCAGTTTCTAGTTCAAGCTATAGGTCTCTTTGGAGTCTTTGTTAGTGTGGGATGTTGGTTTTCACTGTCTTCTGCGTACAAATTCCTATTCTACCTAACCAGAGGTCACTATTTGTTTTAACTGCATGTGTTGAGAAGCCAAGTGCGCATTGTTTCAGTTGTCTACTGAACGGTGCAACTGATGTAAGTAAATTAAACTTGATTCAGAAAGCAGTTAATTGGAGTCTGTTTCTCAGTTTAGTTTGAACACCCCATCTGAAATAAATGCAATAGCTTGTAGTCCTTCACTACCAGTCCATAAATGTTTTTCAGGCTGCTGATACTGTAGTGCTGCGTATTTGCGGTGGTCTTTTCACTTTCAATTACATTTATACTTTGCTACTTGTCCTCCAAGACATTTACTCTTAGTAAGCTTTCTTACCTTGTTGAGAGGTGAAAGATCTCAGGGGGCTACTGGGAGACTAGAAGTACGGCAAATTGGCTTCTAAAACGTAGGGTGAAGTCACAAAGCAAACAGTCCACATCCAATCGGGCGTCGGCATGAAGTATAATCCTCCTAGTCCCCTGTCAGTTGCCCTCTTTCTTCGCTGCTCGCAGCCGTACAAGTTGAGTAAGGGACTTCGGTCCTTTTTTTTTTTCTTATTATACAACTGTATGCCTTTAACTGGTGTTTTCAAGTGAGTTTTTCTTTGCAGCGAGGTGTGCGACCTCCTTTCCTTAGCGGCCGCGGCAACGCTCTGCTGCTCCTTTCGCAGCTGCTCCAGTGTGCTTGTGTTTCCCTCATTGGATGGTTGAGGGGCCTGAGCGCTCAGCGGTTTTCCGGCTGCGAGAGGACGTGCGCTCCCTATGCATTCTTGCCAGATGATCTAGAGGAGAGCGCATCAGTTTCAGATTGACGGCTTGCTGAGGACCATCCGCCTGTGTCGTATGAAAGTGCATTGTACCCATAGCCAGCCTGGAGCCACCGGGGTAAGACCTGTTCAGGAGTTGAGACTCCTGGTGATTGGCAGACCGCCCAGGCTACAGATTTTAAGCCCAGTTGATACGTTTAGGGCACTTTGTCTGCAGGTCTCTCACATTGAGGAGGGTTTAGGGATGACTGCTTTCACCCCCAAATATACATGCTGTAAGGTAGACCTTCACAGTCTGAGGCCTGCTTGCTATTGTTCAGCTGGTTAGTTTCAGCTTCCTCCCAGCCACTTACTCTGTAGCCCTGCCCTATAAGGGTGACTGCAGGCTCTGAGAAATGTAGTGGGTGCACCCCATTGACCTGGTCTCCCTCTTACCTGGTGGGTGGCCACCGCTTGACATTCCTAGTGTATCTACACAGTTCCCATTACCTACTCCTACTTTACATGCCCCCTTGGCGGAATATGGCGAATATTATGAGGAGGAGTAGGGCGTAGAGTTTTTTCCAGTTACAGCCAAGTTCTGTGACGTGGTAGATGCCTCCATTTTCAAAGCGGTTTCAGATGCTGTGGCCCCTCTAGAGAAGAGAATTATGGGCCTGGCACAGAAATGCCTACAAGCCCTCACACAGAGGGAAGACCGCCCGGGCCCTCAGCCCCAGAGCCTCTAGAGCTGGTCTCTACTCCCAACTCTGAGAATAAGCGCAAGTGCCCCCATGACACAAGGGTGGACCTGCATGCTTTCGCCAGGTAGAAGAAAGCATTTCTGGGCACAAACCTCCTTCCACCCCTAGACTTACCCAATCCCGCCGACCTTTTGCAACCCAATGAAACGGGACCCAGGTTAACCCCTTGCCCCGCCTTCAGATGGGTCCCCCACGACTTCGGAGGGCGATTCAGTTCATGACCGATCCTGGAGACCTACTTCCAATCCCCCTACTGGCCTCTCGCCTCCTACTTAGGTGCCTTCAGACCCTCAGTCGGACCTCTTAGACCTTGAGGACTTAATGCATCCCCGTTTCTCGGAGTGGACCCCCTGTGACAAGGTGGCCAAATATGTGGCCAGTAGACTGAGGAAACCTCTTGACCAGGAGGTCTGGAACTGCCCTGCCTTGGACGGGAAGGTGGCCTTCACGCCCAAAGTCAATGCACGAATGGGCACATTTCGGACCAAATATATCAAAAGAACCTAAAAAAGGTATTGACCGCTCCTGGATATTACTGGCCCGTTGGTGAAGATTTTCGATATGGGGAAGGATGCTAAGGCCTCCGGGTCCCTAATTCCCCCTGATGGCAAGCTGGGCCACGCTGGAGAGCACATCATATTTCTTGGTAATTCTAATTATGCTTTTTGAACTGAAATGCGCAGGTCACTGCTAATCAAGATTGATCTCAAGCTGGGATAGTTCGTCAACTCCACGGCGGGAAAGGTGGTGCAAGGAGGGCTCTTTAACAACCTGTTCTGCTAGGTACTTGGTAAATTTGTCTCCACATTTAACTTGCTGGACAAAGCACAATCTACTGTTGAGTGCAATTTCAGCACATGTGTTTACTCTGGGGCCGGCCGTGGTAGGGGACGCCCGGCTTACCGTTCCCAGTACTCCACCTCCGGAAGAGTACAACCTTCACAACGTGGACTGTGGCAAGACTCCTCTCGCTTCGGAGGGTTCTACCCCACCAAAGGACGATCACGCCCCATAGGTCACCGCAACAGACCCCGCGGCGGAGGTGCTGCATCTTTCTTTCGCTTGTACTCAGTTGGGGGGGCGGGGGGGGAGTGTTGCCTTGCATTCTTTGCAAACAATTGGCGTCCGCTCACATCAGACACTTGGGTGCTCCAAACTGTTCAGGGGTTCCAGATAGAGTTCTACGGGTCCCCCTTCCAACCGGTAACCCCTCCCCCGTCCCCATCCCATCCCTTTCTCTGGGCAGGAGGTGGCCCTGATTCAGCAAGAGATTCAGGAGCTTCTGGCCAGAGGCAATTTGTCCCACCAACCCCATCCTGCAGGTTTTTAAGCAATCTGCTCCTAGTCCAGAAGCAGGTGGGTGGTCAGACCCCGGTGATCAATCCCCGGGAGTTCAGTGAGTGGTTTGTTTACCTCCAATTTAAGATGGAGAGCATAACCTCCTTTGCGATCTTCTTCGACCCGATGACTGTATGGTCTGCCTGGACCTCAAAGATGCTTATCTCACAATGCCCATTTCGCCCCCCCCCGTCCCTCCCCCCCACCCCCGACATCAGCATTTCCTCTAATTCCAGTCGCAGGGCCAGATTTTCGAGTTCACCCCTCTACCTTTTGGCCTGTCGTCGACCCCATGGTGCTTTACCAAGGTTCTGAAACCAGTAATAGAACGCCTGAGAGTTTCAGGTATATGAATGATAGTCTACCTAGAAGTTGATGGATCAATGCCTAAAGGACCTATCAAGCTACTTTCAACTGGCAGTCAATCTTTCAATCCCTCAGCTTTGTAATTAACCAAGCAAATTTGAGTTTAAGCCCTTCATGCGCCACCACCACCTTCCTGGGGTTCGTGATTGACTCGAGGGCAGCTACGCTGAGCCTTCCGCCCAGGAAGATACCCGTAATCCAAGATCAGCTGCGGAAAACATCTT
This sequence comes from Triturus cristatus, assembly GCF_964204655.1. Classification (NCBI taxonomy): domain Eukaryota; kingdom Metazoa; phylum Chordata; class Amphibia; order Caudata; family Salamandridae; genus Triturus; species Triturus cristatus. The sequence continues at coordinate 890,171,378 of NC_140594.1, forward strand.
TTTTTTCTTTTTAAGTTTTATTGAAAATTAGGAAATGTGACAATACTTACTTCAAATCAAATATATGACGCAGTATAAAATAAAGCAGTTCTGAGAGCGGTTAGAGGTTTGTTGAGAGGTAATTATACTATTGAGACCATAAACAAATTATAATTATACATACATACAACAATCAAAGGAAAAAAATACACAACTCGTATCTCTTAGGCGAGGTGGGTTCTGTAAACAACGCTATACGGAGTATCAGTCTTAATACCAGTGATGGTGTCGATAATGCGTATGCAATAGCCATCCTGCAGCCATGAAGGAGGCATTTAGGGGAGCAGCGATCTATCGGGTGGATCCGACTATTGTCTGCTCAGCCTGTGGGGGTACTGGCAGTGTGGAAGCAGCCTGTGATGAATGAAGCGTGAGCTGTAGGTATGTGTGATAGATGCACCAAATGTCACGGGGCCTAGAGGTTGGAGGCTGGAGTGAGGCGTATATCTCGGACTGGACATTGCAATACGCCATACTCAGGAGCCAGGCCGCCTTGGTTGGGCGAGCCCTAGCTTCCCAGAGAGAAGCTGTCTCGCATTTCGCCAGTTATAAGGCACAGTTATAAGGCAAACGCTGTGAAGCGCCTGTAGTACAGTTTGAGTCGTTGAACCATCCCCAACAGTCCCAACTCAGGAGAGGGTTCCAAAGGCGTTTCTATTACTTGAGCTAGCACAGCAAACACCTCCATCCAGTATGGAAGAATGTGGGGCAGGACCAGGACATGTGGGCAAAATCGGCATTCAGGGTGTTGCACTTGGGGCAATTCGCTGGCTTAGAAGGGTCAAATTTTGCCAGCTGTGCAGGGGTCACATAAATTAAATGAATGAATTATTTAAAATGGAGCAACTTGTGTCCATGATTAGGGGATACCCTGTGGGTTTGCTACAAGCAGTAGGCCCATTCTTTATCAGTCAGTGGATGCCCGATATCGGTTTACCAGCATTGCCGGGCCCCGCTGTCCCGCCCCGTCCGGAGCGCTATGCACGCCTTGTATAGTTTTGTGACCAAATACGATCCTGTGTCATCAGCTATGAGGAGGGTGAGCGGGGGGAAGTCTTCATAAGTGGGAAATGTAGTCCGGAGCGTCCAGTGAAGTTGAGCCGCATTAAGAGAGTCCATGCCTGTTAGCCCAGGGATTTGTGTTAAATCGGACAGTTTACGCGCCCGACCATCCGGGAATAAGGATCCAAAAGTGTCAAGCCCCAGCATAGTGAAAGTTGCAAGCACCTCTCTATCAGTAGTTAGAGGCAAAAAGGGGTTATTGGCGAGTGGGAGCGCGGGCGAGTAGAGGGGACCAGACCTGTACAACCGATTCAGTTTGCGCCACGCCCAGCACGTAGTGGCCAGCGGCTGAATGTCGTGTGCATCAAGGACTCCCCCCTTTCAGAGTAGGGACGCCAAGGGAGTCGGAGCAGCTAGCTCCTCGTCCATTTTTGTGTATGGTATTCTGGCGTCAGGGTGAAACCAGTGATGGGCAAATTGTGCCTGCTCCACCAGAAGGTACAATTGAGGGTCCGGGACAGCTAATCCTCCCCGGGCATATGGGAGGGTAAGGATGTCCCAAGCTACCCGAGGTCTACGGCCCGCCCATACCAGACAGATAAGGAGACCACGTAAGTGGGCAAAAAACGCTTAAGTGAGCGGGATGGGTATAGTGTGAAAATAGTAAAGGAAACGGGGGGTAATACTTTCATTTTAATAAGGGCGATCCGGCCGGCCATAGAGAGAGGTAGTGATATCCACTTATCTATTTGCGAGGGAAGTTGATCAATAGCAGATCCGTAATTCAGCTGTATGACCTGGCCCTTATCTCTGTGCAGTTGCACCCCTAGGTATTTAGTAGTCTCCCGGTATACCCGCACGGAATACTCCGCCTCGTCTTCTGCTGCCGCGTCCGTTATGGGGAACAGCACCAACTTCCCCCAGTTGATCTTACGACCTGAAACGGAACCAAAGCGTTCGATTTCGTCAGTTAGCGACTGGAGATTGGTTTGCGGGTGGCGTATGAAAAGCAAGACGTCGTCCGCATACAGGGACATCAAGAGCAGACCGGTAGGAAATTGTAGGCCACGGAACAAGTGCTTTTCCTGGAGGTGACGGACTAGAGGGTCCATTGCGATAATAAACAGGAGCGGGGACAATGGGCACCCCTGACGTGTGCCACGGGTGATGGGGATGGGAGGAGATACGGACCCGTTAACCCGCAAGCGGGCTGTAGGGGAAGAGTACAGAAGGGCAATTAGAGCTATGAAATTGAAAGGGAGGCCAAGCTTACAAAGCGATGCCATTAGGCATGGCCATTCGAGGGAATCGAAGGCCTTTTCTGCGTCTAGTAATGCAACTGCAGCTGGCGTGGTGTGCTCAATACAGTTAATGACAGAGAAGACCGTGCGAAGATTGAGAGCGGTAGATCGATGCGGTATAAACCCAGACTGCGCCGGAGAGAGGATTTGATCAGTCAATAACAAAAGCCGCGAAGAGAGCGTTTTGGCCAGAAGCACGACCTTGGATAGCACCAACAGTGACATGAGACACTTAACAGAGCAAAGACATTGCTTTCAAACCCCACCTTGCAGCATTGAGTACAAGCAGCGTGTATAGAGTACGAGCTACACCACGGCACACAGCCATTTGCCCCACACCCTCCGGTATTTCTTAGGACACCCCGCGCCTCATACATAGGTTTTTCTTGTGCCGCGCACCAATCCACCCTCCTTCGCCATTTCTCAGAACTTTGTGGCGTGGGAAGCTTCCAGGAGGCGGCTGTGTCCCGCTTGGCCACAACCATGGCTATGTTGTAAAGCAGTTTCTCGTTTCTGGACCCGCCTAGTCCATCTGTAATCCCGAGAAGGGAGTGACGTGGATCGTGAGGAACCTCCCACCCCAGGACCTCGGTCATTTCACTTTTGATCGCGCCCCAAAACTGAGCTAGTTGTGGACACATCCACACCATGTGGAAGAAGTCGGCCGGGTTCTGATCACATCTCGCACATGAGGCGGACGGGGAGAAGCCAGCTCGATGTAGGCGCCTCGGGGTTAAGTAAGCCGCATGCAAATAGTATGATTGGATCAAGCGGAGTTTAGCGGAAGAGGTCACCATCTTGGGTGACATGAGGGCATCACGCCAATCCTCCTCGTCCAGCGGGCCTACCCACTCCTCCCATTGGTCCCTGAGTCGGTCTAATGAGGTCGGGGTGTTGTTGACCAGTGTCCGGTAGATGCGGGAAATACCCCCCTTCCCCAAATTGCCTAGCATGATCTGTGCTTCGGGGGGGACTGTGTTCAGGGATCCTGGTATCGTCCGGTATGTGTGCATGGAGGCCGTGTCTCAGTTGTAGGTATTTATAAAATTGTGATGGGTGCAGGGAATACCTGGACTGAAGGGCTGTAAAAGAGCGCATATGGCCTCTTGCCCACACGTCACCGAGTTGCGAGATCCCTATAAGATCCCAGGTTCTAAACCCCTGTAACCCACTGACCTCCCTGAGCCATGTACCATGCCATAGAGGCGCGTGGTGGGTGAGTCTGTGCGTCCACTGAGTATGTCTCAGGGCAGCCCGCCAGGCCAGGAGCGCGGAGCGTGTGACGCCAGGCAAGGTGGATGGGATGGATTCCCCGTACATTAGGGCTTGGATTCGGGACAGGCCGAGCTCATTTAGTTCAAGCCTATAGGCCGGGTCGGACCATACCCCGTTGAACCAGTCGTGTATAATTAGTAGAGGAGTCGCCAAGTAGTATAGGTATAAATGTGTCATCCTCATGCCCCCATCGAATGATGGAATCCGACAAGTGTTTAACGCCAGCCAGGCCCCCCCCCCCCCCCCCCGAAGAATTTAGTAGCCATAGTGTCTAGCTCCTGAAACCATGCCCGTGGGAAGCAGAAGGGGGTGTTTTGAAGGACGTAAAGAAACCTGGGAAGAATCATCATTTTAAATAAGGTGACCCTCCCCAAAGGGTTTAGGGGTAGTGTCTGCCATCTGTGGAGGTCCACCTTAGCTTTTCTCACGAGCGGGGTGACATTGAGGGACCAGCCCAGTTCTGGGAGGAGAGCAACCCAGATCCCAAGGTATTTAAAATGCTGACGCTGAAGCGGTATCGTGGACTGCCAGTCGTTGCATTCTCTGGAGAGGGGGAGTGGGACCAGGACTGACTAATTAGGATTCGTTCGGAGGCCGGAGGTTTGCCCGAAAGAGTGCAGGATCTGGAGACAACGGGGACCCGATTGGGCTGGTTCAGTTAAAAAGAGCAGGACATCGTCCGCGTATAGAGCGATCTTGTCCACTTCGGAGTTGGGCCATTCCCATCCCCGAACAAGGTTCTCGGACCGAATCAAGGTCGTTAAATTAAAGGCTCCATCGCCGAGGCGAAGAGAAGAGACGAGAGGGGGCATCCCTGCCTCGTCCCCCTTTGAATGGGGAAAGCGTCGGAGAGAACCCCATTGACCAAGACACGTGCTTGAGGCCGGCTGTACAGACCCCCTACCAGCTGGCGAAAGGGAGGACCGAAACCCATCGCAGCTAGCACATCGGCGAGGAACGTCCAGTCCACGGAGTCGAACGCCTTCTCAAAATCGATGAGAAGGAGTGCCAAGTAAGGGGAAAGCACCTGGCGGTGAGCCAGGGCCAGGTGCAGCCGCCAGAGGCAGTGTCTGGTGCCCCGCTGAGGCATGAATCCATACTGGTCCTGGTGGACCAATATGGTAAGGTAGGGCTTCAACCGCTGGGAAAGGATTGCGGCGTACAGTTTAACGTCCATGTTAATAAGGGAGAAGGGACGGTAGTCAGCGCAGTGGGGAGATGGCAGTTGTGACTTCGGGAGGACCATGATGGTGGCCATGTCCGTCTCGGGCGGGAAGGAACCTTTCTCTATAATTCGGCATACAAGTCAGCGAGGTGAGGTATGAGGGCTTCCGGTATGCTGCATAGTATTCTGGGGGAGGTAATCTGGGCTGGGAGTCTTACCGGACTAGGTGTAATTAATAGCCTCATTAATCTCGTCGTGGGAGATTGGGTGGTCAAGATCGGCTTGAGCAGTACCAGCTGAGGGAGGTGGGCACCTCCGGCGTCCATAAGCTCGCCGAGTGACTGAACCGGGGTTCGTTTGGCATAAAGGTGATGATAGAAGGCAGCAAAAGCTCCGGCCATAGCAACCGGGGACCGTTGTATTGACCCCTCTTGATCCAGCACTTCTGGGATAATGCGGTTCGCTCTGGGATATGGGGCGAACCTATGGAGGATTGAGCCGTTTTTATCACCCCAGCCGTAAACTCTGGCCACTGAAGATCTCCACAAGAGCTTGGCAGGCTCCAACAAGAGCTGCTTAATTTCAGCTCGAATGCTCGTGAGGCACCGCTCATGAGCTGCGTCGCCATCAGTAGAGGGAGATTGCTCAAGGCGCAATGCTTGTGCCTCCAGTGAAGTAATTTGCAGCATTTGGGACGTTGGATGTAGCCCTTGGCATATCCACGAATAGTGGCCTTGCCCGCCTCCCACAGGGTACCCGGGGAAGAAACCGACCCCACGTTGTTGGCGAAGTACTGCTTCAGTTCCAAGCCCACCACTTTCTTGAATTCCTTATCTTGAAGGAACCAAGCATTCAACCGCCATACTGGGTGCGAGTAAGGAGGAGGAGCCCCTGTACTAAGGAGCAGCGGGGAATGGTCGGAGATACCTCTCGGGAGTATTCGGATGTCTTGGATCGTGTTGCAGTCCGCAGACAGAATGAAAATGGCATCTATGCGTTCCTGCGTGTGGTGTGCGGCGGAGGTGTGCGTGAACTGTTTAGCATGTGGGTGCCAGATTCACCAAGCATCGCAAAGGCCCAGGGATTCAGCCCAGTGTGTTAGTTGTTTGCCTTGCCCCAGCCTGGAGGTAGATGGAGGACCTGTCGTGTCAAGAAGCGGGGAGGAGACCGCGTTAAAATCACCCCCAATAACTGTGGACCCCAGGGGGAGGGTGGGCAGCAGAGCTGTGGATTGTTTGAGTGTCGTGGCAAGCATCGAGGGGGGTGAGTACAAGGACACGAGGTTAAGGGGTGTGCCCCCCAGTATACCGCAAATAATCACAAACGTGCCCTGCGAGTCATGAATAACTTGTGTAAGTACAAAGGGCAGAGTGCGTTTCAATATTATGGCCACGCCACGAGAAACTCGAGCGAAGCCCGAGTGCCAAACCCTATCGTAGCCGTAACACGCTAGGAAGGGGCAGTGGTTCCCCATCCGGTGCGTCTCCTGAAGCAGAAGCACTCCTACATTGAGGCGCTGTGCGTAACGCAGTACGGCCGTTCGTTTGTGGCGGTCCAGCAGGCCATTAACATTCCATGATAAAATATGGAGGGCTGCCTTCGGAGATGGCATGTCAATCATGGGGGTTGGAGATCGTTGCTATGGCTCGTCGGGCCCTGGAGAGCCGACGCCAAATGCGGGGCCCGGAGAAGGTGCAAAAGAGTGTCTGTGGGATGGACCGTGGATAGTGGTCCCATATAGGGGTAAAAACGAGTATCGTGTGAATGTTGGTGCAGCAAAACAATAGGAAACAATAACAAAACATGGGACAATGGTCCCACCCCCCCAACCCCTCTCCCACCCCCACCCTACACTTCGAGAACGGAAGCATCTGTCGCCCTAACATTAACAATAGGTGAACAACCAAACTAAAACGCTTGAAACTGGGGAAGCGTGGAGGACCCCTCCTCATGTCCGGATGTGTGTTTGAGTCCATCGGGAAGGAAAGAAATTCCTGAGCTAAAGCACCATCTCCGGCCGCGGAGCAAGGCCCGACGGGCAGAGACAAGTTCAGGCAGGGTCTCTCAGGAGCATCGGGCTACGGGAGAGGTCAGAGTCCGGGAGATCAATCACCGAGCGTCCAGGCAAAGCACCACCGCCATCCAAACGGCCGGAAGAGTCTGCGCGCCTCCCGGCTGATGGTCCCTCAGAGAGCGATGTTGGCTGCTGCGAATGGCCCGGCGGGGAGTCCGAGCGGGCCCTCCTTTGTCCACGGCATCTGCGGGAACGGTTACGCTGAGGTTGAGGAGCGAAGGGAGCAGGGCGGCCAGGTCTATTCTCTGCTCCGTCCATGCCCAGGGCCCGGTCCTCAGCCCGCAGGGGGCGCTCCTCCATTGCCCAGGTCCAGGCCTCCGTCGGGTTGTCAAAGAACAGCGTCTTGTTTGCGAACACCACCCTCAGGCAGGCTTGGAAGAGGAGCCGATACTGGATGTTAAGTGCCCTCCGCTTTAGCTCGACCTCCCCAAAGGAGCGGCGCTGGCCCTGGACCTCGCGAGTGTAGTCTGGGAAGATCATGATTGCACCGTTCTCATAGCGTAACCACTGTTGTTTGCGAGCTTCAGACAGCATGGCGTCGCGGTCTTTGAAGTTGAGCACCCGCATTATGAATTGGCAGGGAGGTGCACCCGGCGGCGGTCTAGGGGCCAAAGACCGGTGGACCCGCTCGATTGCAAACCAGGGAGAGAGAGAGTACCCCGGGATCCACGACCGCAGCCATCTCTCCAGGAAGTCCACAGCGCGGCCTTGCTCCGCCCCCTCCGGAAAGCCCACCATGCGGAGGTTATTGCGTCTGGATCTGTTTTCGGCATCCTCCGCCCGACGGTGCAGCTCCTGAGTGTGCGACTGGAGGCGAGCCACCTGCCCTTTAAGTTGCTGAACATCATCCTCCACAGCGGAAATCTGGGTCTCCAGTTTCTTCAATCCGAGCCGTGGCGTTTCGGAGGTCTTGTCGAATGAGAGTCACATCTACTCGCACCTCTGCGATCTTACCCTCCACTGATGTCTGTGAGGCATGGATGGCCTGAAGGATGGTGGCCAAGTCCGCGGATGGAGGAGCTTACTGATCAGTCTCACCTCCGGTTGCCCCCGCATCCAAGGTGGTGAAGTGGTCTATTTTCTACGGGTGGCAGGGGACCTCGCCGACCTGTCCGTCCTGCCCATGGCGACCCCAGGAAATCACTGACTCGAAGTCCCCACCCGCAGACCACACAGTGGGAAGGTGACAGACCAACACGTGCGGGCCGGGGGTGAGCTCGAGCAAACTGCAGGCGGGAAGACTCAGCCTGGATCAAGCAGCCGTTGCCCGAAGAGTGCAGCCGAAGTAGAGGGTGAAGAAAGGAGCAAGGCAGCTATCCAGAGCCACACGCAGGTCTTCCACCCCCCCAGGCCACCAGACAATCCGCCGGGGCGGCCACACAAAGTACCTGTAAAGGGTCCGGGGTCGTGGCGGGTCCAGGATAAAGGGCCGGTGCAGGCAGGAGATCCCAGGAATGCAGCACTGATCAACGATCCGGGGCAAGCCCAAGGAAAGGAATAGGAGGCAACACAGGTGCCGCCACACGAAGCTATGGTCGGGCCCCCAGGGATTCTTCAGACCACCATGCCAGATTTGGGGGGTCACCGCTGCCTGAAGTAGCGGCTGAGCAATTCCTTCCACACCCCAAGCCCAGAGAGGGGAGGTTCAACAGGCTTCACCACCGCCCCATGGGACAAGAGCACCTCGGTCGTAGGAGGCGTGTCGGAAGTGGGAGGAGGAGGAGGGAAGGAGGAGCTGTGCTGTCCAAGGGCCCCCTGTACCCAGCCTGCCGCCCGATCGACGGCCGAATCCTCACCCCAACCCAGACGCCTCTGCGCCCCCACTCCTCACCTCTAGGCCGGCTCGCAGGGACACTCCGCCCGTCGTAGACCACCAACTGGCAGGCACCGGCGCCCGCAGCAGCGGCTAGGGCTCAGCAGGGCCGTTCAGGCTGTGTGCAGGCCACCTCCACGTGGATGTCGCTAAGTCTACCACTCCCAGTGGGCTTCAAAGCTGAGGAGGGTCCACAAGTGCAATGGCGGCTGGTAGGGCCCAGGGGGTGACTGGGGAGGACGTCTTCAGCAGGCCGCTCAGCAGGCAGCAGCCCACAACACAGGTAAAGTCCGCCAGGACCTCAGGGCAATTCAGGAGTACTGCTCCAACAATGCTCGCGGCAGGCGGGAGCCCACGGCGCCAGTGATGTCTGTCAGGGCACCGAGGAGCAATAGTGAAATACAGTTCCAAGTCCAGCGAAAGCCCACTGCACCAGCACCGCCAAATCAGGCCCAGATCCAACCAGGGACCCCCGCCGCAGAGGGCCGTGCCAGCGATGGGGCCTACGGTGTCTGCAGCGCCAGTCTGGGCCTCGGGGAACAGCAGTGGGGGGGCCTCACCCCCTGCCGCACGCAGCGCCGACAGAGGGAGCCGTGAGTCGTCACAGGCAGTGGGTCCACAGTGCCGGCAGGATCAGGTCAGGCCTCAGGGAAACAGAAGAGGCACCAGCGCTCACGGTCCCCCGCATGCTGGTCCGGAATGGTCACAGCAAGCAGGCACAGGGGCACAGACAGGCCGCGGGCACCGCCGGTCGACAGATTCCTCCACCGGTCTGCAGCTGATGTCACCGCCGTCGCTCCGCGCAACCCAGCGCGTGAGAATTCATGGAGGCCAGGTCTTTCAAAAGGGGAGCTCAGGCAAGTCCCGCGACACGGAGAGAAGCCCCCACATGCAGCAAAGCGGCGCCGTGATCATCACGGCCACGGCCGCCATCATGAGGGAAGCCGTGCGGCGGATGCCAGAGACCAGGGCAGCCCTCACGGTCACAAGTCGGCGGGGGGTGGGGGGCAACACCTCGGACAGCCGATGCCCACATCACTGAAAAAAGATAATATAACACCAATTTCGGAAAAGACCGCAGCCACGGCCCTTACACTGGTGGAATCTCGAACAATCGACTAAATAGTGAGTCAACCAATAGGCAAGCATGCGCACGATTAAGAACGGGGGCAACCCACCACTCTAATTCAAAATAGTCATAGTAGGGCCATACAAGGGAAAACAACTGAGCCAATGGGAGTTGGAAATGCCTGTGCGAAAGGGCAAGAGAATGGTTAAATTAAGGCAAAGTTACCAAAGGCCATTGGCCAGGCCGGGAGCATGAACCATTGTCACCAGCTGTAAAGTCTCAGTCAGACGTGAAGAGTTCGACACTGGGGGCCAGGTTGTTGTCCGGAGAGGAGTGCCGGGAAGACCGGGTAGGACTGCGACAGGACTCTGCCACACGTTGTTTGCAGAAGGCCAAGACATCCAGGGCATTACCATCCACCAACACCCTGAGCCGCGCAGGATAGAGCATTGCATACTTCAAATCCAGGGCTCAGAATTGTCGTTTTGCCTCCGTGAACTTCCGCCGGGCTTCCTGAACAACAAGAGTATGGTCCGGATAAAATGAGAGGACCGAACCCTGATGGGTCACTGGGGCGGCTTCTCTCGCCAGGCGGAGGATTGCATCTCTGTCCCTGTAGTTTAGGCGATGCGCCACAATGGTTTGCGGTGGGTGCCCTGGTGGCGGGCACTGGCCCAGGGACCGGTGTGCTCTCTCCACGACGAACGTGGCGGAGAAGTGCTCGGCACCAAAAAGGTCTTTAGCAGCCCCTCGAGAGAGGTTTCTGGATGGCCCATGTTGATGGTCTCTGCAAGTCCCGCTATACGTACGTTATTTCTCCGGGACCGGGTCTCCAAATACTCATTTTTGATGGCGACGAATTTCAAGAGGTGCTCTGCGCGCTCCAGTCTACGTGCCATGTCTCGGTTTCGGTCTTCCTGGTCCGATAGTCGCTGCTCGGCTTCTCCAAGCGTCGGGCCGAGGAGCAGCAGAGGCCGTGGGCTCCGTTGATAATGCTGCCGCTCAGGTCTCCAGCGCGAAGCAGGCCGCGCCACCCTCACTCCCGAGGGTCGAAGAATTGCGGTCAGCACTGCAGCGCCCCCACACGCTCCAGAGCTAAATACATGTCTTGAAGGTTCACAAGGCGCCCGGTGACATTTTGTTCAGCAGATGGTGGGCTCAACACAGCGTTAAGTGCTGCATGTGGTTTAGAAAGTCAGGACATACCAAGCTAGGAATGCAGTGCATAAAATAATAGTTGACAGTAGTGGGTTAAGGGTTAAGGGTTTCAAGCACTGAGGACATTGAGAAGGCTTTCCTTAAATATTATACAGATTTCTATACAAAGAATCTGATGGTGATGTAGGAATCAATTGATGACTGGCTAGTGGGGGACAACCTTGACAAACTGACGGAAGATCAGAGGGTGAAGTTAGATCATGAGATAGGACAACAAGAGGTGAGCCATATAGTCAACGTAAGTAAGAGAGGCAAAGGCAGAGGTTTTTTACAGGGCCCTAGGAGAAACACTAACCCCTTTCCTGACCAGATGGTTTTCTGAGATTTTGGTGGCTGGCTTGCCTCTTCCACAGACCTGGGAGGGGGGGGGGGGGAGGCTGTAGTTGCCTAAATCCTAGAGCTGGGAAAGCATCCAAAACTCTGAGTTAGACAGACTGATATCCCTTTCAAACAGTGACTATAAGTTTGTCGCTAACATCCTGGCTAAGAGGTTGAGCTTTGAAGAGTGATCAGAAAGGGTTTATAAAGGGTAGATTTCTTCATGAGTTGTCACATGAGCTCATTTGTGCAATATATCTAGCCTCTGCACATGGTATCCCACTAGACGCCACCAAGATGTTCAACAGGGCAAATTGGTCCTACTTGTACTCCGTTTAAAAATGAATACCCCGGGGGAGAGGTTCAGAAGGGTGATCTAAAACATTTACTCTAACTCCTCTGCAAAAATTCTTAGAAATGGGCACACAACTTCGTAATTTAAAATTCTGAGCGGTACGAGGCAGGGGAGCCCTTTGTCGCCCCTGCTTTTCAACTTGTATATCGTACCTTTGGCAAGGAAGCTTAGGGATGAAAAGAGGATAGCCCCCTTTAAATGTGATGAATGGGAGAAAAAGATCTCCTTATACACAGATGACTTGATCATCTTTACCACAGACCTCCAGCAGTAAAACAAGTAGTTCTGGGCTTCAGCAAAATATCTGTATATGAGGTAAATTCCTCTAAAACTGAGATTATGGATTGGAACATGACGATGGGCCTCAAAATTACACAGGAATTAGGGTAAAATCCTGGAGATAAAGTTTAAAAACGCAATGAAAGAAGTCCATTGCCTGCTAGCAGGCTGGTCCCACTTACCATTAACAATCTACGAAAGGGCTAATTTGATTAAGATGGTTAATTTGCTAAAGTTAATTTTTTGTTTAACTCAATCCCCTTACACTTTGGTAAAGATTGGTTAATGATTAGCTCCTTCATTTGGTTTGAGAACCTAGGTACCTATTTGGAAAACAGGGTACTGGTGTAGGGTCGAAGGCTTTTCTTGATACCAGAAATAAAATAGGTGAATGGGGGCTAAACGATAAAAAACAAAAAAAAAAAAACAATGAGCAATGGTGGAAGCACAATAAGGTACATACCTTAACGATGCCTCGATGACTGATCAAAAACCAATAGCAGTCTAGGGTTCGCAGACCAGGTTTCGGGCTCGCAGATATAGAAGGGGCCCAGCAGTGCCCAAAGAGGCCTCACCACAGGATTTGCACACCTTGGAGTGCCACTTGAGTCCCCAAACCCTGCCACAAAAACAAGTTATTTTAATTAGAAGGTAATCTCTTTGGAACACCCGCACCCCCCACTTGGCTGGGCGTTCTTCCCCTTTCTCCTTATAGCTCCTTTCATTTTTTTTTCTTCAGGATCTTGGGCTCAAACCTGCATCCTTCTAATGCTGCTGTAACAAATTACTCTTTATTGCAGCAAGCCATTTGGAGGCTTCTGGGTTGTGAACCCGACTTTTGCTTTGCAGACCGGCACTGAGCATGCTCTTGTGAGACATTTTGATTACATTTGGAGCTTAGGGGCCGCCTATTGCTTACCATTGGTTTGCTTCATTGTCACTTTCATTTGCTTGCTTTTCTTAAGTTGGCACATGCGGCATTCATTTCTGTTTGTCCCTCTCCTGGATCATGGCCCAAGTAATTGTCGTTCCACTGCTCCCTTAATCAGGCGCAACTTTTTTCTTTTTGTAAGCACTCAACTAGAGTGCATCTCTTTTTCAGCAGTCTCTCTTGTGTACTCATTCTCTGTGTTGCTTCACGCTCCGTTTTTCTTTCCCAATCTCACGGTCTGTGGTGGCTTGCCCCCACCAGGCATCCGTTTCATTGCTTTACCCCAGCCCATCGTCTCTGCGGTTGTACGTCCTCCCACCTACCTACTTCCCCACCCACTGTCCATGATGTTGCTCTCCAACCAGCCACACCCGCTGTCTGTTGTTGCTCTCCCTCTACCACCTCACTCTTTGTTGTCTCCTGCTCCTACTTTGGAATAAGCAAAAAAAAGTGCCATGACGTAGCCAGTACTAGCAACATCATAGAGCTTTTTTCCTTCACACCCTCTATCCCTGGGTTGCTCTTAGGCCCTCCTTACATGATTTTCTTTTTCTTTGCTGATGTTTTGGGCCATGTGTTATCTGACAACAAGCAAGAGTAAGGTTAATTATTAAGAAGGACTTGCCTTGCTCAGTGACCCATTCAGTATTTGTGAAAAGCATGTCCGTGTGTGGGCAGCAGGCAAGACTGAGAACGTATCCTTTGATTTAACTGTACCACATATTCATAGTGCAAACATGTCATTTTAGCACAGCAGGCGCCCTGCTGTATGGCATGGCCAAAAACATTGACAAAGCCAATGGCTTTAGTAGATCGGACCTATTGCTTCGCCAGTGCTTTTTCTTTTTTATTCCACACGGTCCGAAGCCATGCTGCTACGCAACACGGCTAAACATTGACAAAGCCAATAGCTCTCATCTCGTTTTGGATTTTCAAATACTTGTTTGAATTTGGGTCGGTGGTTGTTCCGCAAATCTGGGTTTGTAGACCATCTGGGGGACTAGCTGTCTATATATCTTTAACTTTTTAACCTTTTCAAACACACCCAGAAGCTAATTTGAACACTTTAAAAAAAAAAAAAATTATTAGCGGATGGGTTTACACCAAACAACAAAAAGGCATTCCTTTGGTAAAGTTCTACTTTCATGCCTATTTTGGTGCCATTTTTACCCTATTTTTTTGGGGGGCGGGGGGGGGCGGGCGGCGGCTTTTGACTGATCTAAAAGAAAGTAGCCAAAAATTTCCCATAGTGGATTAACTTGGGGCGTTTCATGCAGATTCATTGAACGACACCAAATATACTTTAAAAAAAAAATGCTTTTTCAATTGATAGTCTGACCTAGCAGTAGCTACACACTAGTGAAAATATTCACTCAAAAACAAGGGTTACAGCGACATTGTAGTTGGGTTCAGATTTTACACTTACAAAACCATAGAAATTCAGCATTTACAGTTATACTTATCTCAAAAAAATATAACTACCATGCACAGTTTTCTCATCACTAAGTTTATTGCAATTGTTGGAGTTATATTAAGAATGATGCAATTACTGATGTAATATGGGGTAAGTCAAATCAAAAAATGACTAACTCCACAATGGAGATGATCCTAAAGAAATTGGCAGACGTTCATGATCTCGCCAAATCCACAAAGGACAAGATGGATGCAATGCAGAACGAGATATGCACCATCCGCTCAGACCTCAAACAAGTCAACACACGGATCACAGAGACTGAAAGCAGAATCGGCAGTCTAGAAGATTCTGAAACCACATCGCATAAAAAAACCTTGACCCTTAATAGCACAATCCAAACTTTAGCCAGAGAGCTAGCGCCGCTGGAGGACAGAAACAGAAGGGAGCGGGACCTAGGCAACCCCAAGGGGGAGGACGACGCATCTGAATTTTGCATCATATTCTTAGAGAAATGGTTCTTACAAAACACTGACCTAATCTTTGAAAAAGACCTTGAATTTGAAAGACCACACAGTGTTCCTACTAGGAAACCATCCCAATCCACGTCCAATCGTATGTAAGCCACTCCGCTACCAACATGTGGAAAAATTATTGCATTCATGATGAAACATAACAACTTACAGTGGAAAGGCAACAAGGTCTTTGTTTCACAGGACTACTTTAAGTCTATGGTTGAAACCAGGAGGAGTTTCCTGGCTCTGCGACCCAGGCTGAAGGCAATGAACTGTTAATTTAACTTTGCAGGCCCTCCGAAATACTGAGTGACAATATAAGGGTCCACGTACATCTTCAATGACCGTATCACCTTCTTGAAATTCCTTGACTAGAAAGATGTTGCAGATATGGACACCCTTAGATAGATTACAGAAAAATAGTACTCACAGGTCACATTTGTTTCCTACAGTGGTTGGAAGCACATAATGTTTATTTAAATACCCCTCACACACCAAAAGGGCCCTTGGTGTCATGCTTCATCATGGGGGTCTTCCTGCCCCGCTGCGAGACGGGGCGTGCTAGGGCTACGTGGGAGCACTGATTTTCAGTACTATGTGTGCTGTAGGAACTTGTGAGTGGAAGTGTCAGGGGTGAGTGAAAGAAGTGTATTAAAAAGTACCTGGGTCTTAAGGACTGGTATCTTTAATATCCCTTGGAGCTGGTACTGTTAAAAGAGTGGGTTGGCGGTGTCCTGCTTTATTGAGCGATCCCTCCTGTGTATGTCAACATGTTTCGAAGCTCACAGGCTGCTTCTTCAGGACAAAAACAGATCCCTTCTGTTCTCACTATGCTATCGGAGCAATGTCGGTAGAGTAGGTGAATGTGTAAAGTGGTATATATACAAGTGCTGTTACTAAGTGAAAAGGCAATGAATCCTGCACTAGATACAATACCCAATAGGTATTCTATATGATAATCTGAAAGAAAAACACAGTATTAAAACAGCAAGACGTGCTGCATCCGGCGATAAATGTGGAGACCTGAAAGAAAAGTGATATATATATATATATATATATATTATCTAAGATAGTTATAGTTAGGACCGTGTTTCCATAGGAAATCTGAAAATTCTATTTTGAATAACTTTGGCGCCGGTTGACGAATCCTCGTGAAATTTTCAAAACTAATGGGGCGCTCCGCTCAGCTCCTACCCTGAAAGTCTCGGGGTGATTCGTCAAGCGGGGGCTAGGAAAAAAGGGGGGTCCCAAAACGTGTTTTCCCCATGCATTTTCCCATAGGACATTTAGTCGAAGGTACAGTCCGAACGGTTGAACAGAATTACTTGAAATTTGGCAAAGAGGTAGTCCTCAGGTCAGGCATGTGCCTTTTGCATATATGGTGTCAATCTGTTCAGTAGTTCCTGAGAAAATTGCAGTTAAAAGCACATAAATATCTATAGCCGCGCACTGTGCGTGCACCGTGCGCGCACGGTGCCGTGCGCGAGCGTAATTCTGATTGGTGGATTCATGTCAGTCAACATTCGAATCGGTCGAAATCAGGAAGTGTTGACCGCCATTTTGTGTGTGACAGTGAAAAAGAAAGGTGGAGAACGTGAAAAGGGGGCAGGGTAGAGAGTTCCTGACCCCCTAGCTTTTGTCAGGGGGTCCCTCAAGGACCATGAAGGGTGAAAAAAAATTTTTTTTTTTTAAATCGCGGGATGAGCGTACGGTGCGCGCACTGTACGCGCACCGTCGCGATGTGCGCGCACGGCGGAATCATAAAAAAATAGAATTAAAAATCAAATTTAACTGTTTAGATGTCAGGTGGCTCTAAAAAGAGCTGTTGTGTTAATTGAGCGACAGAGGGAAAAAAAAACATGGCAAAAATTATAGGGTGGCGCACGTGTGCTGTTGTATCTTGCTCTCTATTATGGGAATGCTGGTCTCCCCATAAGAGAGAAGAGCAATGCATGCATTGCACCGTATATGCACTCTCTTAAACAGAGGGTGTATATCCAGAGGAACCGAAGCAGGTGAAGCTGCCGCCGCAGATGAAGTGCTCAGCTGAGCTGCCGATGATGTGTTCGGCTGAGCTGCTGTGGATGTGCTCGGCTGAGCTGCTGGAGGGTTTTCTCTAGCAGCTCGAGCATAAGCCACAGGATGTACATCTCTAACGTGCCTGATCATAGTGAAGATACTAAGAGTATTTCTTTTTAGGATCTCCTCTTGCTAAGACACGAACACAAAGAGTGCAGGTGACTTTTGGAGCATTCACCTTCTTCTGCCCCTGTGGAAATGTAAAAAATTGCCATATAAAAGAGTCTTTCTGTTTCCTCTGTCTCTGTCTCACAAGGGTCTCCTGCTCACTCCCAGAAGATGACTGCTGCTCTGACATTCTCGAGTACTGGAGTACTGGAAAAGCTGCTCAGCTCCTTCTCCCAGAGAATCAGAAGTAATAATGAGGGGAGTGGGTGTGGTGTTGGAAGTTTCTGGAACTGAAACTACTATCAACCAATGAAAAGTGTTGTTTCTAAATCACATGACTTGCGTACGCGCACGGAGCACGCACGCATGCGCGTACGGAGCACGCACGACGTACGCATGAGCACGTGGAGCATGTACGCATGCGCACACGGAGTACGTACGCATGCGTGCACCGTGCGCGCACGGACAAAAACCCTTAAAAAATATATAATTTTTTTTTTTAAAGTGTGTATAAGTTTATAGAAGATATTAACTATGCTGTTCAACTCTATCCAAATAAAAAAAATACAAAAACTGACCCATTCCATATTACAGGATAAAGTTAATCTATAACTATATATATAGGTAGCTTATTGCAAAATAAATATTTAAAAAATATAATAATACATTCATAAATTAGCATTTAAAAAACCTTGCAAATTCACTGAAAAAACCATAGGTTTCACACACGTTATAGTTAGGAATTAGCATTTAAAAAACCTTGCAAATTCACTGAAAAATCCTTAGGTTTCACACATGTTATAGTTAGCTGGACATTTCACTCGTAAAAAAACCAATGAAATTCCCCCGTTATAGTTAGTTCAGCTAACTATAACTCGCGTTCCCGCAATCCACTGCTGATGACGTCACATATTACATCACTCATGACATGGTCAGTGACATCACTCATGACATCACTGATGACATCTCAAATGACATCACTGATGACATCACTGATGACGTCATCCATGTGATAAATTACCACATCTTCTCACACCCTAATATAACCTTTGATACACCGACTCAAAATTTCAGAGTTCCATTCTCAAAACCATACATACTGCAATACCAATAACTACATACCCACTTATAAACTCTTAGGTCTACATACACCTCCACTCATTCACCTGTACAGTCACTCATACTTACAGTCACAAGATACAAAACTATCATATGCATTTATACACCAATATAGACACTCACACACTACCAATCATCCATAGAGGTACTCTCACGCCTACTCAGGCATGCAAATAATCACACTCCCATTTACTCACCTATGTGATTATACACACTCAAGTTCACTTACTCATAAAAATAGTACCACATTCTTACGCTCTTATAGAATCATTGATACAAGCACACACTCATCCATACAGTCACTCACAATCACACACTCACATCTACCCACTAATATACTCTTACACGCACATATACTGCCTTTCACATATGTAGTTAGGGATTGAATGTATATCTCAGTGGTACATTTGTGACTAACACACCCATACATAAACTCACTCAACCATACAGTCCATCACAGATGCACTCTTAAAAACATGCACTCATAGAATCACCCACTCACACATCTATGCATAGTCACATACACCCTACCCACACAAACACTCAGAAACCCATACAGATACTGAGACAAGCAATCAATAACTCATATAGACACTCATATAGGTATTCACAAAACCATGCAGCCACTTATACACCAACATACAGAAACATACAGACATTTACACAGTTTAGTCACTAGTCTGCAGTAAGATACATTTAATGACTCACTTATAGAGTTAGTTACGCACCACAGAAAATCATCCATTTACACACTTGTACACCCACTCATTCTTCAACAGGCCTTTCCCTATATATATTAAACATATTAAAATTGTTCAGAAACACATACTCAATGGATGATGTCATGAGTGATGTCACTGACCATGTCATGAGTGATGTAATATGTGACGTCATCAGCAGTGGATTGCGGGCGCGCGAGTTATAGTTAGCTGAACTAACTATAACTGGGGAATTTCATTGTTTTTTTTATGAGTGAAATGTCCAGCTAACTATAACGTGTGAAACCTATGGTTTTTTCAGTGAATTTGCAAGGTTTTTTAAATGCTAATTCCTAACTATAACGTGTGTGAAACCTATGGTTTTTTCAGTGAATATATATATATATATATATATATATATATATATATATATATATATATATATTTCACTTAAAAAACCATAGGTTTCACACATGTTACAGTTAGCTGGACATTTCCCTCGTAAAAAACCAATGAAATTCCCCCGTTATAGTTAGTGCAGGCATCTATAACTCACGCGACCGCAATCCTCTGCTGATGACGTCAGATATTACATCACTGATTAAATATGTGTCTTTCTGAAAAATAAATATTTGTAATATATGTATAGCTAAAGATTAATGGAAGAAGACATGGGTAAATAGGTGTCTAAATACAGTGATGTAATATCTGACGTCATCAGCAGAGGATTGCGGTCGCGTGAGTTATAGTTGCCTGCACTAACTATAACGGGGGAATTTCATTGGTTTTTTACGAGGGAAATGTCCAGCTAACTATAACATGTGTGAAGTCTATGGTTTTTAAGTGAATTTGCAAGGTTTTTTAAATGCTAAGTTATGTATTTATTAATATTTATTTTTTTCAGGTTGTTCACCGTGCGCGCACCGTGAGCGCTCGGTGCGCTTCGCGCACCGTGCGCGCGCTGTGGGCGCTCGGTGCGCTTCGCGCACCAAGCACCCACGGTGCGTTGTGCGTGCCGTGCTCGCACAGTGCACGCACCCCGCGCTTTTTCGAAAAAAAAAGTTTTTTTTAACCTTGGGGGTCCTTCAGTGACCCCCTGACAAAGGCTAGGGGGTCAGGAACTGTCCACCCTGCCCCCTTTTCACATTCTCCACCTTTGTTTTTCACTGCCTCAGACTGCGAGAGACAAAATGGCGGCCGACACTTCCTGATTTCGACCGACTGGAATGTTTACTGTCATGTAACCACCAATCAGAATTACGAGCACGGTGCGCGCCTATAGATATATATGTACTTTTAACTTAAATTTTCTCAGGAACTACTGAACAGATTGCCTCCAGATATTCAAAAGGCACATCCCTGACCTGAGGACTTTCTCTTTGCCAAATTTCAAATAATTCTGTTCAGCCGTTCGGGCTGTACCTTGGACTAAAGGTCCCTATGGAAAAATGCATGGGGAAAACGCGTTTTGGGACCCCCATTTTTTCTCGGCCCCCGCTTGACTAATCACCCGAGACTTTCAGGGTAGGAGCGGAGCGCCCCACCTATTTTGAAAAATTTGCGAGGATTCGTCAACCGGTGCCAAAGTTATTCAAAATAGAATTTTCAGATTTCCTATGGAAACACGGTCCTAACTATAACTATCTACTGGCGACCGCCAGTAGATAATATATATATTGAACAATATATATATATTGAGCAATATATGTGCTTTCTTTTTAGCCTTTACTGTGTAGCAATACACTAGTGCCGTGCCCTGCAGGTAGAAATGACAATACATGAAACACAAACACTTAACATAAAACACACACTCTATATTCTGGGGGTAATGGTTTGAGTGATACAACTTAGTCTCTGGGCCCTGGAGGTATCAAACCCTGTTTGTGGAAAAGTAATTAACATGAATACATACTTGTGTTTTTTGGAGACATTGCTCCATGAGCCTTAGAACGGGTGGGAAGGGTGCCTACAGTCACATTCTGGAGATGGAGAAAACTGGTAGTGAATACCAGAGTAGAGACCCTTTGGACAACATCCGTTCAAGACAACCGGCTATGCCGTACTTACTAACTCCAGGACACTGCCTCTCTTGGGTATTGCCTCCCCGCTGAGCTGACTGCTGCTTGTGCCCCGGAGGTAGTTCGTTTAAGCAAGGGCTTTGTGTGCTTGCGCTGTGACCATAATACTGGAACGCTAACTTGTAAGTGAAAGTTCCAAACAAGTATACCGGAAGTATAGCAAGTCAAGTAAAACTATCTATTCTTTGTACTCGTTGAGAGACAGAAAAAATTGTATTGAGGAATTCAACTACTACGTACCACCTCCTTTTTTAGGGGCACTCCCAGGACCACGAAGAGGCAGGAATCTTAGGGGCAACAATGTCCACTGGGGAACCAAAGTAGAAGAGACACCACGAGTCTCGACGAGGAGTATGACGGGAACATTTAGCAACCAACCGTCAACCAGCAGAAGGGGCAACTAGTAGTCAACCTTACTGAGTACAAACTGACAGAGTCACAAACACGTGTCCTGGAGAGGGGCCTAGGATTTGTACCCACTAACAGAATGGACAAATTCAAGTTATGTGCAGAAATGAAGGAGTTTATCCACAAGCTAACACTACGGGCTTTTTTTCAAAGAGAAAGAAACAACAGAGGGAGGCAGCTCTGATACAGGACTACGATCAAAATCAACTTTTACCCCCCCCCCCCCCCCAGATTCAGCACTACCAGTGGAACTGTTAGCCTTTGAGAAAGCTGTAATGGAGGAAATGGGGAACATGCCCACACAGGAGAATACCATTTTCCAGAACACATCCAGGAATGAGAAGGAAGCGATACATCAGCTGTACTCTAACAGTGACATCTTTATAAAGCCAGCGGATAAAGGCGGAGCAATAGTTATTCAGACAACAAGCAACTACGATAACAAGTGTAGGAAACTCTTGGAGGATCACAGTAATTACGAAATCCTACATGATGACGCTACGGAGGCCATATGGACTCGGATAGCTGGGATGGTAGAAGAAGCTACGGCACATGATTGGGTATCCAAAAAGGAGGCTGACTTCCTGGTCTAAAAATCTCCCAGAATACCATATTTCTACACCATACCCAAGATCCATAAAAACCTAGACCTAGAACAACCACCAGGACGCCCGATCGTGTCGGGCATTGGCTCAAATCTGGAACCTCTGTCTAAATTCGACGATGCCTTTCTCCGACCTTTGGTCCAAAAAACTGGGACCTACTTAAAGGACACAAAAGCTGTCCTACAACTTCACCAAGGTATCACCTTTGATTCTGAACACCATCTCCTACTGGGGCTCAATGTGAAGAGTCTGTACACTAGTCTACCTCATGATGAGACGCTTAACATAATTGAGGAAATCCTTTTCACCACCACATGGGAATATCGGAGACCACGAAATGTGTTTATGGAGTGCGTATCTCTGGCCCTTACTAAGAATTATTTCCTGTATGAGGGCACCTTTTATCTACAGAAGCATGGGACCAGCACGGGGAGCACCTTCGCTCCCAGTCTAGCTGGTCTCTATGTGCACCATCTCGAGACCAACAAGATCTTGCACCCGGATAACCCATTCTTTCACAACATCATAACCTGGGAACATTATATTGACGACGTCCTGGTGATATGGAAAGGGGACGTTCCATCCACCGAAGCCTTTATGGTCTGGCTCAACCAACAGAAAGCCTTTCTCAAATTCACAAACACGACTTCAAATGACAATCTGGTCTTCCTGGATCTAAACATATATCCGCATAGTGGTACCCTGAAGACCACTACACATTTCAAAGCAACTGCCAAGAACTGTTTGTTGCTGTACGACAGTTTCCACCCCCGCCATCTTCAGGACAACCTCCCTTACGGACAGTTTGTCTGACTCCGGAGGAACTGTACCGAGCTAAAAGATTTCAAGAAACAAGCCTCCGATTTGAAAACCAAATTACAGAGACAAAACTAACCACCAGTGATCATCAACAGGGGCACGAAAAGGGCAAGGAAAAACAACAGAGATGCGCTTTTGTAAGACAGAATACCAAGGGAACAAGAGGAGAGACAAATTTGTGTCGCCACATTTAACACCCACTCGAATCGGGTATCCAAGATAGTGAACAAACGTTGGAGAATTTTGAACTGTGGGAACCTCAACCTACCAAAACCTATGTTTGCACATAAAAGGGGACAAAATCTGAAAAATATGCTCGTCCACACAAGACCACGCACAGGACAACCTATGAATATCACAAACCCCCTCCTCCCTCCAGTCCAGGGACACCACCCATGTGGAAATTGCAGTACGTGCCTCCTCACTAAGAGGAGTAGACGCATCAAATTCAGAAACGGAACAGAGTGGGAACAAAGAAGCTTTACCAATTGTAATAGTAAAAACGTTGTGTACATGATTACATGCCCGTGTGGCTTGGAGTACATTGGTTTGACATCCAGACCAGTAAAGACCCGCATTGGAGAACATAAAAGCAATGTTCGCTGCAAGAAGAGCACCACCAAGATGGCTACACACTACCTGACCTCAGCACACAACGTGGAAGATTTACAATGGAAAGCAACTACATAGTGAGAGCGGCCTGTTGGAGAAAGAACAACAATGGGTGTTCCGTCTACGCACCCACTTAGTTGGTTTAAATGACGGCATACCCTGGGGCCAGTTCTCTTGAGCCCCAGTAGGCATTGACAACTGAACCCTCTATAAAACATGGATACTAAATGCACTCTTCAACTATTAGACAATTAGCCCTATCCCCACACACTGAAAAATCTGATAATATCTTTGATTCTGACCCTCCTCTCCCATCTGTAACAACGCTCCAATACCCTGATAGGCACCTTGTATGCAATAATTATGAGACAGGGAGCCTCAAATTTACCTTCTGACACACCCTCAACCTATGAACATCTCTGTGATGATAAATCCATGGACTGATTTGCAAGAAACCGCCAAATGTCCGGTTCATTTTGAGCCCATCAGATTATGACCCTCACATTTTCATATTTATTTCTAGTTTTACTGTTTTAACATGTAGTCTATCATAAACGACTACACGGTGGTTAAGCCCTCTGTAAAACACCTCACTGTTTATGAAGAGCCGCACAGTGTTCATAGACAGCCGAACGTCTCACTTCATTTACACAAAACGTCACAGTTTGCGTGACTCCACAACTTCAGAGTCTCTCATCCAAACTGATGAACTTGCTCCATGCACCGTTTGGAAAATGGAAGTAGCGGTTAAGTTTATGGCTATTTGTATCCTCAATAGAATTTTTTTCTCTCTCTCAACGAGTATAAAGAATAGATAGTTTTACGGGCCGTGCTATACTTCCGGTATACTTGTTTGGAACTTTCACTTACAAGTTAGCGTTCTAGTATTATGGTACCAGCGCCAGCACAGGAAGCCCTCGCTAAAACGAACTACTTCTGGGGCACAAGCGGAAGTAAGCTCAGCTCGGATTGTCTGTTTTTTGGTGGCAATTCCAGCAATTACAGTCACTACATAAGGACCCCACCCGGTGGTCTCAATGGTCAACTGAGCCGCGGGGAGGCGATACCTAATTGAGGCAGTGTCCTGGAGTTAGTAAGTTAGGCATAGCCAGTTGTCATGAACGGATGTTGTCCAAAGAGTCTCTACTCTGGTATTCACTACCCGTTTTCTCCATCTTCAGAATGTGACTGTAGGCACCCTTTCCCAAGGCTCATGGAGCAATGTCTCCAAAAAAACAAGTATGTATTAATTTTAATTACTTTTCCACAAACAGGGTTTGTTACCTCCAGGGTCCAGAGACTAAATTGCATCACTCGAACCATTACCCCTGGAAATCAGAATATAGAGTGTGTTTTAAGTTAAGTCTTTGTGTGTCATGTATTGTTATTTTTACCTGCAGGACACGGCACTAGTGTATTGCTACACAGTAAAGGCTAAAAAGTATACATATATATATTGTTCATTCTATATATATATATATATATATATATATATATATATATTCACTGAAAAAACCATAGGTTTCACACATGTTATAGTTAGCGGAAATTTTACTGATAAAAAACCAATGAAATTCCCCCGTTATAGTTAGTGCAGGCAACTATAACTCACGCGACCGCAATCTTCTGCTGATGCTAATACTGTATTTAGACACTTATTTGCCCATGTCTTCTTCCATACATTTTTAGCTATACATATATTACAAATATTTTTTTTTCATAAAGACACATATGTCATCAGCAGAAGATTGCGGTCGCGTGAGTTATAGTTGCCTGCACTAACTATAACGGGGGAATTTCATTGGTTTTTTATCAGTAAAATTTCCGCTAACTATAACGTGTGTGAAACCTATGGTTTTTTCAGTGAATTTGTACGTTTTTTTTAAATGCTAAGTTACTTTACGCCATTCGTGGCGTGCGCGCCCACTTAACGCAGTTCGTTCCGTGCGCGCACGGTGCGCTTCGCGCACCGTGCGCGCACAGTGAGCACGCGGTGCGCTTCGCGCACCGCGCGCCCACTTTACGCAGTTAGTGCCGTGCACGCACGGTGGGCACGCGGTGCGATGACAAAGCAAGAAAGCACATCAACAAATCTGTTTCTGCTTTCCTCCGTGACTATGGTATGGGTGCCATTTACCACAACAACTTGCGTTATGACATGCAAGACATTTATAGAGGAGATGGTGTGCACTTCAATGATGAAGGGAACAGAGTCTTCCTCTTGAACCTTAGACTCTGCATCGGTACTTACTTGTAGGTACCACTAAAAAATCATTTCATAAACACAACGGCTCTTTTTAGAGCCCCCTAATATCTAAACACTTAAATCTGATTTTCTTTTTTTTTTCTTCTACCGTACGCTTACCGTAAGCTTACCGTACGCGTACCCCGTGATTTTTTTTAAAATCAATAAATGTTTTCTTTGTACTTTACAGTCCTTCTTTGACCCCCTCACAAATGTAAGGGGGTCTGTAACTCTCCTCATTGCCCCCTTTTCTTGTTTTCACTCTTTTTTTTCTGAGTGAAATACACAAAATGGCGGCCGCCGCTGCCTGGTTTCGGCCGATTCGAATGTTTACTAAGATCTAAGAGCCAATCAGAATCGCGCTCGCGCACGCCACCGTACGCTTACGGTAAGCGTACGGTAAGCGTACCGTAAGCGGGCTCAGATATATATATTGATTTAAAGGCTATTTTCTCAGAATCTACTGAACAGATTTACACCAAACCTACAAAAGGCACTTCCTTGACCTAGGGACTACCTCTCTGCCAAATTTCGAGTAATTCTGTTCAGCCGTTCGGGCTGTAGCTCGTTCTAAAGGTCCTATGGAAAAATGCATGGGGAAAAC
Organism: Triturus cristatus; assembly: GCF_964204655.1. Classification (NCBI taxonomy): domain Eukaryota; kingdom Metazoa; phylum Chordata; class Amphibia; order Caudata; family Salamandridae; genus Triturus; species Triturus cristatus. Next base: position 890,197,518 of record NC_140594.1, read on the forward strand.
GCGTTTTGGGACCCCCCTTTTATCTCAGCCCCCGCTTGACGGATCCCCCCGAGACTTTCAGGGTAGGAGCGGAGCGTAGCGCCCCACCTATTTTGAGAAATTCGCGAGGATTCATCGACCGGCGCCAAAGTTATTCAAAATAGAATGTTGAGGTTTTCCTATGGAAAAGGGGTCCTAACTATAACTACCTACTGGCGACCGCCAGTAGGTAATATATATATCACTTTTCTTTCAGGTCACAACATTTATCGCCGGAGCAGCACGTGTCTTGCTGTTTTAATACTGTGTTTTTCTTTCAGATTATCATATAGAATACCTATTGGGTATTGTATCTTGTGCATGATTCATTGCCTTTTCACTTAGTAACAGCACTTGTGTATATATACCACTTTACACATTCACCTACTCTACCGACATTGTTCCGATATCTTAGTGAGAACAGAAGGGATCTGTTTTTGTCCTGAAGAAAAAGCCTGTGAGCTTCGAAACATGTTGACATACACAGGAGGGAATGCTCATTAAAGCAGGACACCGCCAACCCACTCTTTTAACAGTACCAGCTCCAAGGGATATTAAAGATACCAGTCCTTAAGACCCAGGTACTTTTTAATACACTTCTTTCACTCACCCCTGACCTTTCCACTCACAAGTTCCTACACCACACATAGTACTGAAAATCAGTGCTCCCGCGTAGCCGTAGGTCGTAGCACGCCCCGTCCCGTAGGGGGGTGGGAAGACCCCAATGATGAAGCATGACACCAAGGGCCCTTTTGGTATGTGAGGGGTATTTAAATAAACATTATGTGCTTCCAACCACTGTAGGAAACACATGTGACCTGTGAGTAAATGTTTTCTGTAATCTATCTAAGGGTGGATCCTAATGTTCTTGAAATATTTCTAGAGGAGGACGTATCCACCTCCAGTGCCTTTTTTGGACACTACCTCTGCACTCCCTCTCTTGCTTTTTTTTTTTTTTTTTCATAAGAAACCTTTATTACACATTAAAAAGGATACAAACAAGGGCCTACAACCACAAGGGCCGGCCGCTAGAAAGCTCGGGAGCCAGCAAGGCAGCGCCATACATTCAAATGAGCCAGAAGCAAAAGCTCCCGGTAGTTCGTAAGCACATATAACAGGCCGCGGCCACAGTCCAAGGGCGATCAAAAAGGACGGTTTCATATTTTTTAATAGAAGAAAAAAAAAAAACAACCAATAACACACAAACAAGGCAATGAGAGTCCGAAATAGCAGCGTGCGCTCCCCAGGACGGGGGAAGATCCACATTATCTGGAATAACTCTTGACAGGAGGTGGCAGCGGGGGGCAGCGGAGAAGAGAACAAAGCATACACAATCACGTAGAATGCGCGGCTAGGGGGACAAAGCGACGTCGACCTCTCGCGGCAGAGGCGGAGTGCAGATATTTCCACGATAGGAATTCCATGGACCCCACACCTTAGTCCACCTCCCAGGCTTGCCTCTCGCCACATACACCGTCTTCTCCCTGAACATACACCAATCCATATTCTCCTTCCATACCGAAACCGTAGGCGGCCTCGGGGAACCCCACAACTGTGCGATATTGCGCTTAGACACCATGTACCCCAAAGTCACCCACTGCGTCTGCGCCGCATTATAGTCATTTGGTTCCCAGACATTCAGCAAACACCTCCTGGCCTCTGGTAACAAAGCGACATGCGTGACCTCCTCCATTACAGTATGTACTCCGTTCCAAAATCGCACGACCTCCGAACATTCCCATAGGATATGAAGAAAGGTACCCAACAAGCCACAGCCACGCTTACACATTCCATCCCTCGAATAACCCATACGTATCAAGCCAGGCCCTGTGACATACACTCTATGGAGTATCTTCAGCTGCACAAATCTAAGGCGGGCCGGGATCGCCACCTCTTTCGGGGAGGCCACCGCCGATACCCAATCCTCATCGTCCAGTTCCAATCCGTTGGCCGTCCACGCCTCCCGCAGCTGGGTCAGCAAGTCCGTACGATCATTAATAAGTTTTTTATAGATCAGAGAAATAGTGCTGTCGGGCACATAGCCATCTAACACTCTATCTTCCAACGGGGAATATTCTGGGATAGCAGCAACATCCGGAAAAACCGAACACAGCGCATGGTAGACCTGTGCGTATCGGAAGTACTCCCTATCATTTAATTTGTATTCAGTTTTGAGCATTTCAAACGTTTTAAAGGACCCTTTCGCCCAGAGGTCACCCACCTTACTTATACCAATCATATCCCATTTCTCGAAGCCTTTCGTTTTCCACAGACAACCCAAGCGCTGGGAGGCATACAACGGCGTCGCTCGACTCAAGCGATCCCTCCACCCCATCGCAGCATTCGCCGCATGCCACACGCGTACCGCAACTTGCGTTGGTCCCGTCAACCGTGCATCCGGAGACGCCGAATACAGTGCCCTATTGTAATCCCCGGAAGTAATAACTTATCCATCTCGAAGGCCGGATTCAAAGCAGGACCGTATATCCCGTGGTTCACCGCCACCAACTGAGATGCCCAATAGTATCTTTTAATATCGGGGAGGGCAACACCCCCATCATACCAAGGGAGTGTCAACTTGGCGAGAGCGATCCTCGGTCGCCCGTCCCAAAACAGTTGGCGCTGAAGACCCTCCACCTCACGGAAGTAACGGGCCGGCACGACATCTAGCGTATTTTGTAAAGCGTACAAGAAGCGAGGCAGCGACATCATTTTAAACAGTGCCGCCCGTCCGAGCGGCGAGAGGCCTTCAATCGCTGGAGTGGAGGGAGAAGGTTTCGCTCATAGCGGACCGCGGGGTCCAGTGATATGAAGATTCCCAAATATTTGAACCCCAATGTAGCAATCTGAATAGGGCACCCCCGTGGCAGGAGGGGGGCCTCGCCCGAGAGGACGTAAACACATGACTTGGCCCAGTTGATAACCAGGCCAGAATTACGACCGAAGGAATTCAATACGTCCACCAATACAATTAGGGACTTTCGAGGAGAGGTGAGATACAAAAGGATGTCATCCGCATAAAGGGAGACACGGTCCTCAAATTCCGGCGTCCATCTAATGCCCCGCAACGACGGCTCCCAACGCAACCAGGCAGAGAGAGGTTCTAAAGAAAGTGCAAAGAGGAGGGGCGACAACGGACAGCCCTGTCGCGTACCTCTCCCCAGCGCGAGGGGAGCAGACACCCTACCATTCACCACCACCTGCGCCAATGGGTCAGCGTATAGTAATTTTACCCACCCAGTGAATTCAGGGCCAAACCCGAATTTCGCTAATGCAGCCCAAATATACGGCCACTCTAAAGTATCGAACGCCATGGTAGCGTCCAAAGACGCCAAGATGGCCGGCTCACGCATAAACTCCGCTCTAGCAAGCACGCCATGCAACCGCCTCAGGTTCAGGGCGGTATTACGATGAGGTATAAAACCGGACTGGTCCTGATGAATCAAGTCGCCCACGACCCGAACCAGACGATTGGCCAATACCTTAGCCAGGATTTTGGGTTCCGCGTTCAACAACGAGATAGGCCTGTAGGAGGCACAGCGGTCTCGCGGCTTCCCCTCCTTATGTATCACAACTATGGTGGCAAGACGTTGGTCAAGGGGGAGGGAGCCCGCCGCCCGTGCAGCGAGGAACATGTCACGGAGATACGGTGCTATCTTATCTGGACGCAACTTATATAGTTCAATGGGGAGACCATTGGGACCCATGGCCTTACCAGAAGCGATCGAGCGAATGGCCAAAGCAATCTCATCCGGCGACAACTTCGCCTCCATCAACATGCTATCAGCCTCCGAGAGGGACGGCAATGCAATATCTCTAAGCAACAGACGAGAGTCCTCCTCCGAACGCCCAGAGACCGGAGAGTATACCCCACGGAAGTAATCCGCGAAGCAGTTGACAATTTCTACCGGGTCAGTCACACACACGCCATCCACTCTCTCCACAACCGGCACCACTCTACTCGCTCTCTCCTTCTTGTCCAACCAAGCAATCAACTTTCCGGCCTTATATCCCTTATCATACAGTCGTCCTTGTTGCTCTCTACTCATCCTTTTAGCAGCATCCGTGACCAGCGCTCTATAATCTGACTGTTTAAGGCTGAGAACGTGCACTTACTCATCCGTAACACCCCGCTCCAAATCCCCCTCCATCTCAGCTATGTCAGTTTCCAGGCGGACCACCTCTTCCCTCCCGCACCTCCTAGCATGGGAAATAAGAGACAAGGCATGCCCCCGGATCACCGTTTTATAACCTTCCCATAGGGAGACAGCAGACGACACTGACCCTACATTATCGTCGAAGTAATGATCGGTGGACTTAACCAGTTCCGCACGAATATTAGGGTTACGTAAATACCAGGGGTTAATTGGCGCTACTCTTCCCTCCGCCCCAGGAACAACCTCCATCTGCAACAATAGAGGGGAAAGGTCAGAAATACCTCGGGCCAAATGACGCACCTCCCCGATCATTCCAGCCTGGAACGCCGGCATAAGTATATAATCAAGTCTCGAGAGACTCCCGTGGGCCCCCGAGTGGAAGGTGTATTGTGCCTGTCCCGGGTGCATCAATCTCCAGCAATCTATAAGCCCTAAAGTATTTAGAAAGCCACCCAGCCAGGCCTGGGCTCTAGGGAGATCCCTGGGGGGTGACGGTCCTCTATACCGGATACAACAGCGTTAAAATCACCCCCTAAAACCAGAACCCCCCCAGGGAGTCCCAGGACCAAACGCCCCAAATCAGCAAATGTAGCCGTCTGCAATCCCGGTGGCACATAAACAGCAACGAGCGAAACAGTTCTACCCTCCCATCTCCCCACCAATGCTGCATATCGCCCTCTATCATCGTGGAGCACCTCGTCCACCTCCAACGGGAGAGAGGCCCTGACCAAGATACCCACTCCCCTAGAGCCAGAAGTGAAACCAGAGTGAACAGCAAGGCGATAGCCCCGCCTATTCAGGGCATGGAAGGAGTTCCCAATCAGATGTGTCTCCTGCAGGAAAACAATGTCGGGCGAGATCCGTTTCAAAAACTGCAACACCACCCCGCGCTTGATCCTATCCCCCAGTCCGTTCACATTCCACGAAAGTATTCTCAATCCCCTACCCCCCACCCCGCTCCCGTGCATGATGCCCACATCCCGGAGAACACAACCAGGACAAATCAGCAGCTAACCTCACATTGCCTTGTGAAACAAACAAACAGTCCCCAACACCCCCCCCCTCCTCCCACAATATCCAAACCACAACTCCCCCCTCCCTGCACCCCTGCTTGAGCCCGAACAGCCCCCCCAACTTGCAGTGTGCCTGTCGCCCTAACATATACTGAACCACAAAAAGAACCCCTGAAGGAGGAAAGGGCCCCAGTATGCTCTCCACAACCCCCGAGCATTTGAAGGGCATATTACACCAAACTTGACCTCTCTTGTTTTTTGTAGCAGATATGGACACATCAACCCTCAAGACTGTGTCCACTAGGAGCAAGCACTAACTCCTACCATAGAACTTTGTTCACCCAAAATAACGTTCAACAGCCTGGTTTGACAAACCTCTTTCCATAATCACTCATGACATGGTCAGTGACATTACTGATGACCTCATCCAGTGAGTGTAAGCCCTATGTTAATGTTTCTGAGACTTAAAGATATATAATAAGCTACTGCCAAAGTTAAATTTGTATTCTCTCTGTACTACTAATTAGTGATACTATTTCTAAGATACATCATCTGAGCTATAATCCCCTTTTAAAGCGAGTGAACTATTTCAGAAAATTAGCCTCTAAACTGATACATGTCCCCTGATGATGTATGTGTATGGTAGTACTTGGCGACAGTCTCGTTCTTTGTGACTTCACTCCACAGTCATGGCTGAGTATAGTTCTCTTTTACGACATACTGACTAGTTTCCTTAGACCTCTCTCCTCTTAATGAACGACTGTAGTTTTAGATTGGAATAAATTCATCTGTACAGTAAGAACTTTCTGTAGGGTGATGTCTCAGTGTAGTAGACATTTACAACAGACTCCCCTCAATGCTCACACCTTTGTCGAGGAAGAAGAAGAATTTGACTAGTGGGTTGTGAGACAGTGACCTGTCCGCTGAAACCTCACTGCTGGTTGTATGTTGTGGTGATTTGTGTAAATCTGACATTTGCATTTTAATTAGTGTTCCGAGTAGTGGTTCAGAAGAGACAGGAATATCCGCTGAGAACTGTTTCTTAGCTGATAAGTAAATGTATTAGTTGATGAGGTTACAATGAGCTCTTTGCTGCAAGTCTCTCACCGGTGTCATATTCTTACTTTTATAAAATCTAAAAGGTATTTTATGAAGTATATATAAGTTTACTTTGCTGGATGATGACTTCTCAAATGACATCAGTGACCGTATCATGAGTGATGTATTATGTGAAATCATAAGTGCATTGCGCGGACGTAAATTAGCTCAGATAATTATAACTGCTGAATTTCTGTGGTTTTGTGTGTATAAAATATGAACCGAACTGTAAAGTCCCTGTAACCTTTGGATTTTCTGTGTGTGAGATATATACAACGGTTATAGAGACATTATAGTAAGGTTCAGAATGTACCCGCCCAAAACCATAGAAATTCAGAAGTTATAGTTATACTTATCCCAAGAAACTATAACCTGTGCCCAGTTAATTTCTAACTTTTTAAATGTTATTTCCGAACTATAACCTCCCTGTAATCTTGGTTTTGTTTTTTAGTTATTTTTAACCTTTTTTTGCTTTTATTTCCTAACTGTAACTTGTAACCTTTGAGAATCGATGTGGGAGGGGTTATATGGGTCGGTGGGTGGTTGTGTGAGTGGCTGTATGGGTTGGGTAGTGGGGAAATAGGAGTGTTTTGTATCACTGCTGCATTTCCTGGATTCCTTATTAGAAAAGGTAACTCAATTTTTCCTATTATTTTTGTACATCTATGTATACCTCATTTATGTGGACAATTAGTGGTCCGAGTTCAAAGTAATCTGCAGCGACCTCTGTATACATCTACTTTCTTCCCAGCGTGGTGTTCCAAGTAGTACACAATAACCATTGCATATCTATGTACCAATATGGAACCTTCATAAGGAGTGTGGACTTTAAGTAGCTCTGAGCTACCAAAGTTATTCTCTGGGTTCGTCAACTGAGTGAAAATCACATAGGGTGCTGATTGTAGCTAACGGTTCTTGATGGATTTTCCACTGGGTGGAGCACGAGTAATCCTCCTGCCAGACATCTTCACTCCCTTCTCCACTTACCCCGGCAGTAGGAGACTAGAGTCTCAAACAACCCCATATCTATCCAAGGATCTCTTGGGTAGATCAAAAAATGTGCTTGACTTCTATTATTCATGACTATCATAAACCAAAGGCCAGGCTGTTTGACTTATTTTTACGAAACCGAGAAGCAAGTACATTTGTTAGCTAGAGTCACTGCTTGTTTGACGTTCTAGAAATTCCGCAGGCCTGGAGCCTTCGAAATCCAAACCTGTTCTGACCTCTTCTGGGTGTGCCTATTTTCTAAGTGCAAGTAAGGAACTAAATCTTGCCATGGATGAAAGCCTGAAATACAACTACGAAAGTTGCCATTTCTATATAAATTAATCCTTGCATTTGTCAGGACAAGACAATACCTGTCTTAATAATAAGGCATTATGAGAGCCTCAGCCTAATCTGGCTCCCTGTCAAATCTTCTTGGAGGCCCTATGCCAAGTACAAAACATGAAGTCAGACATGGCGATTTTAGGCAATAGCACTCCTTATGATTGTATATTGGAACCCACACTTAAAATACAAAAGGCAAAACTACAGTGTCCCAGAAGTCCGTGTTCTACTGGCTATCAAGCCCAGACTTGGCAGATACAACATGGGATAACTTGGCAGAAGTATAGTCTTACAATATGGAATGACTTGGCAGAACTGTAGTCATGTGTTAGGATCATCTCAGAAAGACATGCAGACATGGAACAAAGTCATTCTATTGACAGCCTTACCCGAGAAATGTAGGCAAGTCAGAGGAATACTTAGGCATATGCCAGATTACTTGTATATCCAACTTCATACCAGGACTGAATTGCATGATAAAAAGTATGCAATGAGTTCAACAAATTAAAGAACTGCGTCTAATATAAGTATTTTACTCCTAGTTTAAGACCACATGGTTAAGCATATCTGACAAGCTGTAGTGCTTTGCCATCCAGCCCTTGCATGTGCTTGTAATTGATTCACCTGCCAGAATGTCATTCCATATGGCAACCAATTTAGATGAGAGAAAACTCGCTTATCTACCTCTTCCTACTAAACGTGCTGCTCCACGTTGGAAATCATAAAGTCATGCAGTATTAGGTCGGCCATACTGTTTATTACAATTTTTTGTTTCAGTAAATGTTTCGTGTTTGACCAAATTCTACTTTAACAACTGCATGTAATTTGCGTTAACATCTCCATCAATACCTGCGGAGCATGGCCTGCAACCATGAGCTCAGCCACACAGTACCTAGTAACCATGCCAAGAGAACTTGATGTTTGCAGATGTAGTGAATGAACGAGACCAGATTCACAAAACAGTTCACGAACCATACACAATAAATAAATCTTGGTCACCTTTTTTTAGTGTCTTTAGCCAAGCAACTAAAAGGGTGGTGCTGAAGCACCCAGCCAAAAATCCTAAGATTAGTACTGCTGCTCTTAGGGTTGAAATACCTTCTCAATGTCTCTCAAATCTACTTCCTGTCCTACTAAGTTCAGGCAAAAGCTACATCCTTACCTTGCTTTTCCAATAACCTGGTTCTCCCGCTACCATCGTCTCGTTAAGAAACCCCGTCCCGTCCCTCTCCCTTAGCACTAAGAACCTTTCTGTGTATTTTCCACTCTCCAAAATTTGATCAACATAACAATCCACCCTCATAGCCTCTGCACTTCTACAATAAAAAATTCCTAAACTGCCCCCTGCTTACTTAGCGGTACCACTATTCTCCATTCTAATTTTGTATATGAATTCACGCTGCATCTTCCTCTTTGCATGGCTCTCTCTAGCACCCAGCATGCTGGCAGTCACCATCTGTTGACGCAGCACTGAAGGCAGGCAGTTTAGTCCGTGTAGACACTTACCAATCGGGCAGTGGAGAAGAGAGCCCAGTCTGCAGGAAGATTGGGACTGGCAAACGCATAACTTCACATGAATAAAACTCTCTATGTTTTTTGCTGAGTCCGAGTCCCAAGATGGTTGACACCACTTCCAGGTTGAAGTGTTGGCAGCCAGTCAGATCTCACAATGAGATCTGGGCACAGGCTCTGCCCAGATATCTATAAAAAAAAATCTTTAATAACTCAAAAACTACTGAACCGATTTACACCAGATCACAAAAAGCACGCTTTCTGTACCAAGATCTAGCTTTCGTCCAAATTTGGTGTAATTCCGTTGAGTGGTTCAGGCTGCAGTTGTGTCTGAAATCCCTATAGGAAATTGCATGGGGAAAATGTGTCTAGGGACCCCCACTTTTTCCTGGCCCCCCGCGTGACGATTCGCAGCTGAAGTGAGTGACAAGCTAGCTTTGAAAATTCAGTGAAGATTTGTCAAAAGGCACTAACGTTATTAGCAAAGCAAAAACACTTTGCCTCTGGAAACTAGGTCCTGACTAGAATTACTTACTGGCGACCAACAGTAGGTAATATATATGTATATATTTTCCACAGACTATTTATGAGACTGGTCATTACTTGGCTGAAACAAGTCCTTGTTTCAAAGTGTTTCATCAGCTCTTCCCTTACTCAGTTTCTCAAGTTTATGCAGGAAGATATAAAAAGGGAGATAAAAATGAATGACAAGCAGAGAAAAATAATTCATGTTGTAAAATGTTTGCTATTTTTCAGCAAACTGTTGCTCACTTCCAATTGTAAACTCTTTCCTTAGTTACTAAGTGAGTTTGCCAATACCATAAAACGCCTAATGTATTCTTTGGATTAAAAATTAAATTCAGTTCGGGGGGCGTGGTTGAAGGCGTCAAGATGGCGGTCGCACTTTGAGAGTGCTCTGGACCCCCTCCGTCATCCGCCTTCTCTCTGCCACCAACTGCAAGCATCGACCTTTGACATTCATAGCAGCAATTTCTAGGCCTTACCTGCTTTGCATCGGAGTGCCTGAGTCCCAGATCGGAGCCTCCCAGCCAGTTCTGTCTTCCTGGCCGGCCGCTGCTTTCACAAAATGGCGGCCCCGCCGGCGTCCCGCTCCGGCACTGCGGAGCTCTGGCGCTGAGGATTTCTGTATGGAGTGACACGCCCGTTGGCTGTGGCGGCGGAGGGGCGCTTGGGCCGGAGTCTTCGTTGCAGTGGCTGTGAGCTGCGGGGAGCGGCTGTCCCGGGGCTGCGGTGAGGCAGCGGGTGTCTGCCCAGGCCCGTCGGCTGATGTGTGGTGAGAGCGGTGCCTGGGGCGCGACGGTGCTCGGCTGCCGGGGTCGGGCAGCGGTGTCGGGGGAGGCTTGAACTGTGGCGGGCCGCGCCTGAGACCTGCGGGCCACGGGATATCCTGAGTGCTGCAATGTTTTTCTCCCCCATCTCCCCCGCGCGATGAGGCCTGAACTGCGGGGGGTGCGGCCTGCGGGTCTGCAGCGGACTAGCTTGGTGCAGTTATTGCTGCTGGAGGGGGGGGGGCTTGTGAAGAGTCGCTCTGTCTACCCAGCATCGCCCATACAATCGCTGACACAGAGAGGCCAGGACTGACTCTGGGGAGGCCTGGACTGCTGGGGCTGTGGGTCTCAGCCCACCCTTGCGGCGGCCTTCCCGCATTGACTACATTGGCACCCTTCCTCCCCTCTGGGCCTGGACATGCTCTGCCATCTGAAGGGGCCTGAGGTCATGGGCTCCTTTGGACGCCTGCCCATCGCCGCGGCCTAGGGGGGCCCCACGCACAGCTCTTTGAAGTTCAGCCCCGGGGACATAGGGGCCTGCACGGGCCTGTGGCAGACTTCTGGCCTGCGGGGGTGTAGCCGGCGGGGCCGTGGTGGACTAGCTTGGTGCAGTTACTGCTGCTGGAGGGGGGGGGGGCTTGAGAAGAGTCGCTCTGTCTGCCCAGCATCGCCCATACAATAGCTGACAGAGAGAGGCCGGGACTGACTCTGGGGAGGCCTGGAGGGCTGGGGCTGTGGGTCTCGGCCCACCCTTGCGGCGGCCTTCCGCCTTGATTACGTTGGCACCCTTCCTCCCCTCTGGGCCTGGACATGCTCTACCATCAGAAGGGGCCTGAGGCCATGGGCTCCTTTGGACGCCTGCCCGTCGCCGCGGCCTAGGGGGGCCCCACGCACAGCTCTCTGCAGTTCCGCCCCAGGGACATAGGGGCCTGCCTAGGGCCTGTGGGGGACTTTTGGCCTGTGGCGTGGTGGAGTGTGACTTGGCCTTTGCTGCTGGGCCCCCTGACCGGCGCCAACGGGGCTTCCCCCCAGGGGTGCGTGGTTGTTCGGCTACCAGATCGGGTGGTGGGGGCGGGCTCTGGGCCCGGCTAGGGGCCTGATTGGGCTCCCGGGGTCGCTGGAGGCTGCGGGGACTAGTCGAGGGACCCGCTGCTTGTGCTGTGGAGATTCTTGGTGAGCGGGGTTGGGGGCTGGGGATCGGCCACTATGTCGGGGGCGGGGCGGACGGGTGACTTGGTGCCCCTGCCCTCCCTTCTCTCCCTTCCTTATCGCCATACGCTTCTGCTCCCCCTACAGTCTGCGACCAGGTCCTTCTATCCTCCATCAGAGCCGGCGACCGGCTAGCTCCTTGCTCACCACTGGTTATGCTCGCCTGGGCTGCCCGGGCCTGCTTTCCGGCGCTGTGGGGCTTCCAGTGGGCACTCCGGCGCTCTCGGATTTTCGGGGGTGCTTCCCTTGATCCTCGGCTGGTGGAGGCCTCTGGAGGGGAGCGTTGGGGTGGATCTCGGCCACCGTATCGGGTGGCGGCGTGAGGGCACCTCCTGCCCCTCCTGGTTGGTCTTGCAGGCCTTGCTTCCCCCCTTCACGGGGCTCCCGGTCGGGGGGGGGCCTCCTCGGACCGGATGGTTGGAGTTTGAGGATCCCCTTCACACCTGTCTCCGGGCCTCACCCCCCTGGAACGGCCCGTCCGTTCCTGCCCCCTCGGGGTGAAGTTGCTCCGCTTGAACAGGGGGCCCGGTCATGGACATTGCTGCCACAGTAGTCGCCTGTGGGGGTGGCCCTTTTCCGCTGGAACGCAGCCTGCAGTCCATCGCCGGCGCTTGATCCGTCAGGCCGAGACGGCCTCCCCGGGGTCCGGTGGCGGGGATCTCGGGCGCCCAGGCCTGAGTATCGACCGGTCTGTGTGTCGGCGGCTCCCCCTCCTACTCCGCGGACGGGTTGCACCCTCGGCCGGTGTCGGGAGGCTCTGGCTCGGGTGGCCATGGGCAAGAGTCGCACCCTGCAGGCTTCGGCCTCCCAAACCCAAACGAAAATGGACCGATTCACCACGGCGGACAGAGATCCTAGCGGTGGGGCACCCGCCGGGTCGGGCGCGCCCGGGGGCGACCTCAACACCATCCTGCAAGCGATAGGCGCATCGCAAACATCTGTTGAAAATAAGATTGGAGAAGTAAGGGTCGACATGGCCCTCCTTCGTCAAGATCTGCGCAACGCGGCGGCTCGGGTCACAGAGGCAGAGGCCCGTATCTCTACTGTGGAGGACGACATCGGCCAACATAAGACCCAGGTGGCACGTCTTCAGACCCAGGCCTCGGAGCTCCATGGCCGGGCCGAGGATGCCGAAAATAGGTCACGGCGCAACAACCTCCGCCTTGTGGGCTTTCCTGAGGGAGTGGAACAGGGTCGAGTGGACACATTTGTGGAAACCTGGGTGCGCTCGTGGATACCTAAAGACTCTCTTTCGCCCTGGTTTGCCGTCGAGCGGGCCCACCGCTGCTAAGCCTCCGCCCGGAGCACCTGCCCGACCCATAATCCTTAGGGTCCTTAACTTCCGGGCTGGAGATGCCATCCTGGGAGCAGCCAGAGCACGAGGCCCGTTGCAGTTTCAGAATGCGCGCATCATGGTTTTCCCGGGTTACACCAGGGAGGTGCAGGGTCAGAGGCGAACCTATGACTAGGTAAAACAGAAACTCCGGAATATGGGTCTTCGCGACGGCCTCCTCTTTCCGGCCCGGCTCAAGGTCCTCTTTCAAAACCAAACGTTCTTCTTTGATACCCCTCAGGCGGCTTGGACCTGGCTCACGGAGGAGCGGCCCCTCCTGAATCGGTCGTCCTCCTCTCCCGTCCAGAGGGCTCCATTACGTCCATTCCCGCCTGCACCCCGGCCTCAGAGGCGCCGGACCAGGTCCCGTAGGAAACATGCTCGTCGGGGGGAGATGTCCCCGTCGCCGGGTGTGTCGTCTGGGCGCCCTGGCTCCCGGGCTTCGACTCTGGCTCTGGTTCCCCCGACCCGCCGGCCCCGCTGCCGGACTTGAACGACAAGCCGGGCCCCGCAGAGGCTTCCCGTCAGGTGATATCTGACTCCCACCTTTCCAGGAGCCCGGCGCTCCACGGCTCCGGTGACGATGAAGCAGCCTGAAAGAGACGGGCATCGAACACTTCCAAAAATGCCTCTTAAGCTCTGGTGTACGACCGCTCCTACGATCTCTCAGGCAGAGGCGACGTAGCCTCGGGACTGTTACTGGTATTGGGACCAGTCCTCTAACTACATCTCTGGCTGGCTGGCAGCAATTATGGCTCGCTCATCCTACTTGTGCTGGTTGGGGGGGGGGTGCTTTGATCCCGGGGCCTACACATGCTGAATGACCTACTTCTTCTTCCTCTCCCCGGACTTACTTGCTATCCATGACGTATGTAGCCCAAGGTGTCATGGCAGCGGAGGTTGATTCTGTATCAGTACATAAGGAGGGGGGGTCCATCTTCACCATGTTCTTGTTTCGCTAATTTTTTTAGATTAGCACCTAGTCTGTTTGTGAGGTGGTTGTTTTCAACTGTTTCTTTCCAGGGCGACAGATGCTTCCTTTTCAGAAGTGTAGGGTGGTGGGAGTTGGGGAGAAAGGGAGGGGGGAGGGACCATTGTCCTCTGAATGTTTGTTGTTTTTAGCCGCCCACAGGCCGCTGTTCCTTGTTTTCATTGGTAGACGCGCACGCACAATTGCCCTCGAGGTCACGCGTCTCACCAGCCCACGCGTCCCATGCGCTGCGGCCCCGGGCAAGGATCACTGTCTCCCTTGGGTCCTGGGGGTGCCCGCGCGGTTGTTATCCGTGGCACACAATACCCACCAGGATGGCGCCCACCCTGCGTAGGACCCTGCACATCCTTTCCTGGAACGTTAATGGTCTGTTGGACCGGATTAAACGCACTGTGGTTCTTCCCAGCGCCCAGCGGCATGCCCCTGATGTCCTGCTCCTGCAGGAAACGCACCTCCTGGGCTCCCGATGTCACTTCCTCGTCTGATATGGGTTCGATAGGGTTTGGCACTCTGGTTTCACTCGAGGCTCCCGGGGGGTGGCCATACTGCTTCGGAAAGGGCTTCCCTTCACCTTGACACGGGTCGAAACTGACTCGCAGGGCTGGTATGTGACCCTGACGGGCATGATCGAGGGGCTCCCCCTTAATCTTCTGTGTACCTGCATTCCTCCCGCCAGCTTGGCCTCCACCCTTCATCACCCAACGCTGGTTTTCGCCTCCCTTCCGGAGGGTCTGACGGTGGTTGGGCGCGATTTTAATGCGGTCCTGCAGCCCTTGCGCGACGCGACAGGCGCCCCATCGGTTTCTCGTTTCGTCTTCTGCGAAGTGACTATCTGACTGGTCCTCCGCCCTGGGCCTCTGTGACGCCTGGAGAGTGTGGAATCCCAGCACGGAACAATACACGCACACCTCAGCAGCTCACCACACTCACTCTCGTATTGGTTTGCTTCTGTTACCTGCCACAGACTGTCAGTTGCTGTCCGGGGCTGCGATTTTACCGAGGGGCATCTCAGACCACTCCCCGTCTCCCTCCGTCTTGGAAACCCCTGTAATGGCAGCCGCACGGTATGGCGGATGAATGCCTGGTTCCTGCAAGACGCAAACTTTGTTGACTCCCTCGGGCAAGAATTGAAACATTACTTCTCCACCAATGTGGGCTCGGTCTCCTCGCCGGGAACCCCGTGGGCGGCCGGCAAGGCGGTGATGCGAGGGGTGGGTAGGGGTCTGGTCCACGCGCAACGTGCGGAGCAGTCCGCCCGGCTGGCGCGGCTGGAAGGCGCCCAATCGGACCATGATGATGCTGACTCCACTCGGCAGCTCACTTTGATCCGGGAGGAGATCCGTCAGCTCTCAATGGAATCTGCCAAAACGCTCTGGCGCTCCTCGATCGCACGAGTGTATGGCTGGGGCGACAAAAACGGCAAACTGTTGCATAATTTAGTGTCTTACCCCAGGGCCAACTGTATTATTCCGGAGATCCGGGGTGATGGAGGGGCTCCCTGCGTCACCTCCCGGGACATTGCTCGCTCGTTTGCCGGCTACTTTGCGACGCTTTACACAGCCCGAGCCCCCCAGTCTTCCCTGGCGGCCCTATTGGCCGACACTGGGACTCACTTGCCCTGTCTTTCCCCCGTCGGATTCCGAATCTCTCGACCGCCCCATCTCAGCAGATGAGATTCAAGGGGCAATTTCACTGCTGCGCTCCGGCAAAACGCCCGGGCCCGACGGTTTCCCCCAGGAATATTATGCGACCTACCGGGACACTTTGGTTCCGTACTTGGTGGAGTTGTTCAACCATGTAATGAAGGTGGGGTCCTTCCCCCCAGAGACGGATGTGGCCACTATAGTAGTCCTTCCAAAGACGCAGCCGCCCTCCCTTGCTTGCGCGGACTACCGCCCTATCTCCCTCATTAATACGGAGATCAAACTATTTGCCACTGTAGTGGCTCAGAGACTTAGCCCCATCTTGCGAACGCTGGTGCACCCTGACCAATGTGGTTTCATGCCAGCCCGAGGTACTAGGCACTGCATACGTCGCCTCCACCTTGCTCTTGCACACCGTCACCGCCTCACCCCGTATCTGGCCCTGCTCTTCCTAGACTTTGAGAAAGCCTTCGATACGGTAGATTGGAGTTATCTGGCGGACGTGTTGGAGAGGATGGGGCTCGGACCCGTGTTCCGACGTCTCATCCGGCTCCTATACTCCACTCCTAGGGCTAGGGTCCTTTTAACGGCGTGCTCCCAGAGCCATTCCCTATCCAGAGGGGTACTCTCCAGGGCTATCCGCTCTCCCCGCTTCTCTATGCCCTGGCGATGGAACCCCTGGCTTGCCTCATCCGCCAAGACCCCCTCATCCGGGGTTGGGTCTGGGATCCGACCCAGATTGAAAAAGTAGCTCTATACGCGGATGACGTTCTCCTCTTTCTGGCGGACCCCGCGTGCTCTGGCCCGAGATGTTTGGATGTTCTCGAGGCCTTTGAGCAAATTTCCGGGCTCTGACTCAACTCGGCAAAATGCACGCTGGTCCCCTTGCACCCATCACGTGAGTGCTTCGATTGACAAACATCTATCCCTCTGCGTAGGCAATCCTTTAAGTACTTAGGGGTATGGATTGCTCTACATCAGGAGCTTGAATGGGCCTTGAATATCACCTCTCTAGTCACTAGGGCAAAGGCGGACCTAAAAAATTGGCAATCTCTCCCTCTCAACCCTCTTTGCCGGAGTGCCCTTTTCAAAATGATGGTCCTCCCCCCGCTTCCTATACATACTACAGAATGTTACCCTGTATCTGCCAGGGAGTTGGTTTCGGGAGCTGGACGGAGTCCTTGCCCCCTTTTTATGGGGCGGACAGAGGCCGCGGATGTCTTTGGCACACTGCCGCATACCACCGTACGACGGGGGCATGGGGGTGACTAATCTTCACCTCTACTACCACTCCACACAGCTTATCGTGCTCCATGACTGGTTTGCGGGCGGCTGGTCCGATCCGGCGTACAGAGTGGAGCTCCGGGCGTTGGATTTCTTGCAGCTCCAAGCCTATCTGTATGGGAGCCCAGTCCCGCAGGCTCTCCCCCCGGTCACCAGGGCGGTGCTTGTGGCCTGGCGTGCTGCGCTAAGGCATGTAAAATGGAACCGGAAATTGACCAGACAGACACCTCTGTGGAGTGGGACGTGGCTGGCGGAGGTCTCCTCTCTCCAGGACTTTCGCAAGTGGGACCTTATAGGGATTTCGCTTCTGGGAGATGTTTGGGTGGGGGACCATGCAGATCCTTCGCAGACTTACAACACCGTCATTCCCTCCACTCCTCCCAATTCTACAAATATTTACAATTTAGACATGCCCTTCAGGTCCACATCCCCTCCCCCACATCCTTCCCAGAATTCAGCCCCCTAGAGGCCCAAGTGATGATGGGGAACCTGGATAGAGGGGGGGTGTCGCGGATCTACCGCTTCCTAGTGAACCACGGTGCCGCGGGCCTGGACCTCCTTCGCGCTCGCTGGGAGGGGTGGCTGGGTCCCATGGAGGACGCGGATTGGAGGGATGCCCTTATGGCCCCCAAAACGCTGACGACCTCCTCCAAGCTGCGTCTCGTCCAACTTTATTATCTCCATGCGGCTTACCTCACCCCCGGACGCTTGTACAGGGCTTGTTTGCGGTCCTCTTCATCATGCGCACGTTGCCAACAGGCCCCGGCTGATTTTTATCACATGGTGTGGCAATGTCCCGCTCTCGCGCCGTTCTGGGCGGGGGTGGAGCTTGAGGTCACGCAGGCCCTTGGGTGGGAAGTGCTCCATGACCCACTGCGCATGCTCCTGGGGGTGTTTGACGGCCTTGATGGATCCCGGGCTGAGAAACGTTTCCTGGGAACGGCGTTGGCGGTGGCAAAACGCGACATCGCGGCACTCTGGTCCCAAGCTAAATCCCTAACAGTGCGGAGATGGAGGAGAGGGGTGGACTGGTGCGGTACTCAAGAGGAGCCTCTTTTCGAGGCTAGGGGTTGTCCTGAACTCTTTGGCAGAATCTGGGGCAAATGGTTTAATCTACTGCGGGCCTGAGGTTGTCTTATCTATCCTGTATGTGGTCGTATATAAGCTGGTGAGTTATCCATCCCAGGACTGTTTTTATAGATCTGTCATTCTCAAGGATTGCATTGTGCGTGTATAATGAGTATGATTTGCTGCCGATGAATTTCTTGTTCTCTTTGATTATTATAACAATAAAGTTGATTATCAAAAACAAAACCATTTAATACAGTTAAGTTAATGATTTCAGTGTAACTTGGGTTGATACAACACCGTGACATTGGTGTACAGACTTTGGTGTACATGGAGGCCCTAAAATGGAGTTTGTGTATGCTTATGAGAATGAACGAGTGCTCTGTTGTACTAGGAATACACAATCACTTGAAAGAGAGAAAGAGTTGGAAGTGGCATAAAATCTGGTGGATTAATTCTTTCAGTAGAATCGATTTCTACAAGGAGAATTTAATGAGCATTGACTGACCTCTGCTTTCTGCACCTCAAATTTGATTTCCTCTATAGAAGAACAAAACATTAGGTGGTTGTGAAGCATGTCTTACTCAAACATTGTGCATTCGTCCATCTACTCTGTCCATTCCTCCGATCCACCAACCATGTGTGGTTTTATGTGCAAGGTTTTGTCTGTGGGTGCCTCTGAGTATAAGGCTTCCTTCTTATTTGTTGCCTGTGATGTCTGATGATCTCTGGGCATTGATACCTCCATATCTTTTGTACATACATGTCAATATCTATGGGTGACTGTGTTGATAACTTGGAATTGATACGTCTAAGGTTTGTTTTGTCAGGCAACACCTCCATCGATTCCTCTGTTTACACACCAGGGTATGTAGAATGTATTTGTTGGTTTTACTTGTGGGTACGTTGTTGGTGCCTCCATGGGTTGTCTGAATATTTGGGTGCCAGTATTTGCATTGATCTGTACACATGCATGAATAAATTTCTGTTAGTCTTCAAAATGCATGATTCCTCTGAGTGGAAGCTAAAGATTGAATCAACGTTAGTACACTACTCCGTTCTGTATCTCACATGAAATCTAATCTTTGTAGTCTCTAAAGATTAGGCTTGAATCCGCCCAGCCATCTGCATTTCTCCCTCTGTAGGTTTTTGTCCCACCATCCTTTTGTGCCTATGTGTGTATTCTCCATTCCGTAACTGAGTGATTTATTGTGTACCTCTGTGCTTTCACATTCAATGTCTGTGTGTGTTATATGTGCTCTGCTGGCCTGTGTAATAGGGATCTTACATATCACTTGGTCAATGTGTCTGTAGGCCTGTGTGCATGGATTCCTCAATCTGTTGGCCATTTGCATTGGTACCTGTATGGCTTGGTTTCTACATACAAGTGTGTGTGTGTGTGTGGGCGTTTGTTTGTGTGTGTGTTGGTTAATGCATGTACCTGCGATTTATATGCACGTGTGTGACTGTCTTTATGGCTACTATGTTTATGATGTAAGGGGATATGTACTTTAAGTTGGTTTGTTTTATTTTATTGGCTTTTCCAACGCATTATGTTTTCTTATAACTTTTATTTTTCACTGTCAGTTTATTATTTTAACAGGGTGGTATAGTCTATGTTAATATGTTGTAGTTTATGATTCTCAAAGTGTATTTAGTTCTTCATTACAATTTGTGAATTGTATGAGTCTGTGTGCCATGCAATTCCAAAACCAATGCTATTGGCTATGTTGTTTCCTGTTTGTAATTCCCACTTTAAGTGAACAAGGTATTTGTTCCAAAATGAGGAATCACAGCAATGACGCCAACCATGCCAGTGACTGGATCACAAATGACCGTTGACAGCTGATTGAATCCTGCCACTGTTGCCTCAGATACCACAAGGTAATAGCAGAGTTCCAAACATGTGCACATTAATATATACTCAATACAACTCCCTACCCCATTTTGTATTTGTATTTACTGGAAGGGCCTGACTACGAGTCTGGCTGTCTGAGGACTGCCAGATTCGCGAGGATGCGATGGTGGCGGTCCGATTGCCCTATGAGGACTTTGTCAGTCAGACCGCCATTTCATCACCCCAACCACCAGGTAACCACGTTTCCTGGCGGTTCCACGGTGGTCTGAGGGTCACAATATACATGGTGGTGGCCTGAGGCACTGTGAAGCATATAACGACTTTCCTCACTGCCAGCAGTCGTGGAGGCTCTTCCTCCATGTAACTGCTGGTGGTGAAGGGAAAAAAGGTGGACCTATAGGGCTTCCTCTTGCCCCTATGCAGGGGGCACATGTTGTGCCCCCCTGTAGTTTTGCACCCCCAGTTCCAGCACAGGAAGAAAGGCACGACATTGTGCGTTCCTTCCTGTGCAGGAACATGCATTGGTGGTCTCACAGCGAGCCGTTAAACAGCACCTCAGCAGGACTGCCAAGCTGACCACCTGCCAGATCGCAAAATTACTTATCTGGCGGGCGGGACACACCACCAAAAGTCGTAATCTGGCCCTAAGAATGGTCTTCATTCTTGAGCTAAATTCTAATCTGGGGAGTGTCAAGTAATTAAGTCAGCCAACTTGTAATTTAATTTGTTTTAAAAAATACTCTTTAAATTATTTGTATAGTGCAGAACTTGCAAAGTTACTTACCTCAGTCCCAACCTCTGCCCATTTCCTCAAGGCCTCTCTTCCCTGCTAAGTCCCCTTTGTGGAACCATATCCCAGAACCCCACAAGGACCCATGATCTCCTGACCCTGCTTGCTCCACCAGACCTCCCTACTCACCCATCGTCAATGTAACACATGTGAAGCTTGTCCAACTTCCCAACCCTTTCAACCAGTGTGGTTGTGATCACAGATTGGTTTCCTGCTGCACCTTGTCCCGCCCTTCATAGTCTGGACATCCTGCAGCAGTAAATTGTAATTGCTGGTATGCCACAGAATGGCTAAACTTGTTTTGTTGTGTGTGTGAAGCTTTTGCTAAGGACGTTTCACAAACTCACTTGACTTTGTGGACAAAGTTTAAAAACTTTGTCAGCCTCTAGTTTGAACTAATTGTGTTTAAAGTACGTTGTTTGCTGTATGCCTTTCATTTTCCCTGCTCTGCCATATTTCTGCTTCCAATTGTTTTCTCACTCGTTATCTGTGTGCTTTCAAGTGGCGAAATTCACATAAGAAAATTCCTGACTCGAAATTGATGACTGAAGTCTAACCTATTCTGAATCCAATAGTTTGACACCATTGAGCATTTATATTAATTTTGAAGTTGTATTGAAAAGTCTGGTTTTCTTTCAGATTTCATGTTTTTCTGGGGAGCTGTATTTTTAATAACTACCACCCTGGTTGCCTTTTTGAAAAAGGAAAATAGTAAAGGAAAGCCACCCAAAGAAGAAACTCAAAGCATTAAGGAAACCTACACGCTGCTTTTATCCATCATCAAGATGCCTGCCGTACTTACTTTCTGCCTCATGATCTTAACAGCAAAAGTGAGTAGGCACATGTGGGTTATTTGCATATTGAACTGTTTAGTATTTTTCACTCTATTGAACCAATGAATATTTGCGTGCTTGATACACTGTATTGTGTTTGAAAGTGTAAAAGTAACACATGCTAAATCAATAGAACTGGTAATTTAATTCTTTGCTAATATGAAATACAGATTATGGGATTGACATGTTTGTTTAAGATTTGGACTCTTATGAAAACAGGCTGTTGTAGTTGGTGGCCGAACACATTTTTAGTGGAATAAAATACATTCATCCCAACAACATGCCATTCACATCAGAACCCACAGACCTCCTCTACAGAGTCACACAGGGATCATCACTCAGTCCCATACTTTTCAACATGTACTTGACTCCTCTGGCTAACACCAGCTCCCATGGAATCAACGTCCTCTTCTACGCTAACGACACCCAGGTCATTGTTTCCTCTAAGACGACACCGTCGCCACCAAGACCAACATCAAACAATGCATTACCAGCGTGGCCAATTGGATGAAAGAAAACTGCTTCAAGCTCAACACCGACAAACTGAAGTGCTGATCTTTGGAAATAAGATCTCCCCTTGGGACTCCATCTGGTGTCACTCTGAACTTGGACCCACACCCACCCCAACCGACCATGCTAGGAACCTAGACCTCATCCTGGACCCCAACCTCACCATGAAGTCCCAAGTCAACTCCGTCACCACCTCATGCTTCCACGTCCTCTGAATGTTATGTAACCTCTTCAAGAGGCTCCCATTGGACATCAAATGCACCCTCACGCAGGCCCTAATCACAAGAAAGATTGGACTACGTCATTGCACTCTACACCAGCATCCAACTAATCTTCAGTCTTCAAACCATCCAAAATTCCACAGCCAGTCTCGTCCTCTACCTCCTGCGCTGAACCCACACCACACCATCTCCTGCTTCCAGTCTAAAAGCGCTGTCAGTTGAAACATCTGACCCGCACATTCAAGTCACTACACAACACTTGACCCGCATACCTCAATCACTGGCTTCACTTCCTCCAACCCATCAGACAACTTCACTCGACACCACTCTCGCTCGCACACACCCGCATCCACAGAAGCAGAACAGAAGGCCGAACATTCTCCTACCAAGCTGCCAAATCCTGTAACGACCTCCCCCCTCCCGCCCCCCCCCCCCCCAAACAAATCAGGGCCGCCTCTTCACTTTTTGAATTCCGCATGAAGCTGAATACCTGGCTTTTCAATTAGTCTTCTTGCGGGACCATCAAGATTGCCTGTACTGAAGCACAGCCTCACTGCACGCCTACACCCACCTACTCAGTGCCTGGATACGCTCACAGGTGACCAGCAACTTTCTCCAAAATCCACCTTTCATTAAACACTTCTTCACAGAAGTCACATTTAGAAAAACCGAATTATTTTGCCAATGTGCATTTTTCAGGTACACACAAATCAGCAGTCCAGTGATGTTTCAAAGTGCTACCCAAAGCAACGGAGGATGGCAGCAAAGCAAAGAGGAAGATTATCAGGTGACTTCATGGTAGCCATAAGGACAGGTTACTGGAGCCTGTATTGTCGGCTGAGAAACCAATCAAAACTCTTTTGGAACAGATGCATGTTCAATGACACCCGGAATTGTAGGAAATAATTTTCAGAATGGAATCCAGTTGAATGGGAATGTGGCCTGAGCATAAAGTGTTCTATCCACATAACCGACTCCTTGTACATGCAGCAGCTTATAAGTGAAAATAAAGTTCTGGATAAACAGAGTCTGTTATCGATGACCACCCTTGGGTACATAGTGAGCTAAACTGGCTTTAACATGTTTTTTAAAAGTTTGCTCCATACCGTAAAAGGCCATTTATGTAAGACCTATTTATTCAACACTATCCCATGTATATGCAGGTGCAAAGAAAGCATAATTAGTATTGACAAATTTTGGACTCTTTCGGCCAACGATGAGATGAGCTACCTAATTCTGCATTCCTTCGTTTGTGACCCTAATCTTGGAAGGAAGGCCTTCTGATATACTTTTGGATTTCTGGAGATCACCACAGCAAGAGATTCATGGGTGCAGAAGCTCCAAATGCAAGCTTCTATGAAGTATGCATAGAGTGTAAAGTGTAGAGGGACCTAGTCGGTGTCTGGAATGGATCTGCAAGCGGTAATCAGACTAGAGGCCGCCACAAATCCTTAGGGCCCGAAGATGCTCCAGAGGAATTTGGGTGGGTACCAATGATCTGGCCCATGGCCAATCTCTGCTCACATAGTAGATTTCATATTGCACAAGCACCTAGAGCACCATGGTCGCATCTAATTCGGTTTTCTTGGCTCAGCCACAGCAAACTCATTTCTATCTCCATGGATGATGAGCTGTGGACACGAGCAGTGCATATAATAGGGCTCTAGAACGTCTGAGGAGCCTAGATCTGCATGAATTCCAGTTGCAAGTGCGTGAGGGGGGGGGCAAGAGCAGGTAGGCTGCTTGCTTGGTTGGGGCTCCTGGAATCCAGGGGTTCACCCAGATCACGTACGCAGAGAGGACAGTATTGTACTCTCTCAAGGCTATAAATGAGGTATTTAGCGAATTCTGTAAGGCGCTATATGGGGAACAACAACTGCACCCATTGGAAGGTGTAACTGAGTTTCCAGCACCCCTGACACTAAAGACGCTGGATCCCACGTTGCGAGAAGGTCTTGGGGGAGGGAGATCTGGTAGCAGCGCAGGAAGAAAGAGCAGCTTTTGCGGAGATGGCCACTGGGAGGACCCAGGGACCGGACGGCATACCAGTGGACTTTTATTCTGCCTTTGCGCAGTCCATAGCACTTAGACTAGAGACGCTATATGAGGAAGCATTGACCAGGGGCGTGCTGCAGGCTTCCACCATGGATGCACTGGTTATTCCCCCTCCCAAAGGCCAAATCTCCAGAGGCGTGCACCTCCGAGTTCCAACCCCTCTCTATGTTGAACACAGACTTTAAGATCCTGAGCAAAGCCTTAGCAATGCAACTTTTGGCTTATATGTTGTTTCCTATACACAAAGACCAAAATGGTTTTATACCAACCAGATCTACTTCTGGCAATCTTCGCAGGCTGTTTCATGTCGTGTATCACCCTGAAAGAGGCCTCTATCCAGCGTCCCTTGTAATGTCAGTCGACCTGGAAAAGGCATTCTACTCGGTGAGATGGAACTTCTTATACGCAACGATGGAACAAATGGGTTTGGGGAGCGGCTAGATCAGATGGGTGACATTATTATACACACACCCTACTGTGCAGGTCAGAACGGGTGGAGTGATATCCAATTCATATAATGTTCTCAGCGATAGCAGACAGGGGTGTCTGTTGTCCCCACTCCTGTTAGCTCTGGCCATTGAGCCACTAGCAGAACCTTTTAGACAACAAGGGTGTCACCACAGCATGCGTATTGGGGAAGTGATTATAGTATATTCCTCAATGACGACAACTTATTTCTATACTTGGGAGATAGAAGTAGACGGGTGCCACTGGCATTAGCCGTTCTCGAGGTTTACTCTGTCCTGGCAGGTCAGACTGAAGGAAGCAAAAACCCATATCTTCCCCCACCTGGTGAGCGAACATCCGTGCCCTGAGGGCCTGCCTGGAGACCCGGCCTGGTCGCCCTGCTCCTTCAAATACTTGGGAATACAGATATTCCTCACTGTGGACGACTTAAGTGATGGTAATCTTCAGCCAATGGTGAGATTCCTTAAGGCAAGTGTCCAATTCTGGCGCTCGTTGAAACTGCCTCTGATGGCTCGCATAGCGCTGTCTAAAATGATTATGCTCTCTAGACATTTGTATCATTTTTTATTTTACCCGTGGTTATCTCACCCACTTGATTCGCGGATCTAGATAAGCTGCTCCGGGAGTTGATATGGGATGGAGGCTGGAACAGGGTCTAGCTGGTGGTTCTGCAGAGGATACCAGAGGTTCGAATGGTATTGCTTGGCCGCCCAGCTCAAATGGCTGGCCCAATAGTTGGACTGGAGGAATCTGGAGATGTTGTGTCCAATAGGCCTGGTGGATAATCAAGGATTGTTGTTGGCCAAGCTCATACACCTGAGGGTGGCTATTCCAGAACTGGGCATGCTGCTACACACGGCATTGCAGTGCTGGAGGAGGTGCCGTACAGCGGGGACTCCCCTCTACGCCTGGGCCTGTCCCTGGTTGGGCTACCACACAATTTCCCACACACACCATTTTACAGAGCCCAACAGTCTGAGAGGATATCTGCCAGGATTGTCATAGTGGGTGATTGCCTCCAACAAGGAGAACTTATCCCCCTAGATAACTTTTTATTCCACTACGACCTGCCTCACGTGCAGTTCCTGACTTACCACTCATTAGTGCGGACGTTTGGGAACCTATGGCAGAGCGGCTGGCAAGAACCGAAAACTCATGATGTTCTCCAGGCGTTGTTGACGCTGGGGGCAGCTAGACACTTAGTAAAGTGGCTCTAT
Organism: Triturus cristatus; assembly: GCF_964204655.1. Classification (NCBI taxonomy): domain Eukaryota; kingdom Metazoa; phylum Chordata; class Amphibia; order Caudata; family Salamandridae; genus Triturus; species Triturus cristatus. Next base: position 890,223,417 of record NC_140594.1, read on the forward strand.
AGAGCACAGTTGGAGATGGTCATGAAACCCTTAAATCGAACATGCAGAAAATGGGGTGCAAGAATAGGGAGAGACTTACTGGACAAGGAATGGAGTCTGGAGAGCCCGAAACGAGTGTCCAGAAACACCAAATTTAAGATTATCCAATTTAACTATATCCACATGGTTTATTTGAAGCCACATAGACTGCATGTCATGTATGGTGGGGGGAGATCGCCGCTGCCCTAGATGCAAAGTACGTGATGCAGGGTTCGCCCACATGACATGAGTGTGCAGGGCTGCAGGGGTTTTGAGGGCTGGTGATGGAACAAATCAAAAAAACACTGACTCAAACACACCCTTCCTCGGTGGAGGTCTGTCTCCTGGACCCATTTCCCAGACCAAAGGCTAGGAGGGTGGGCTCCAGATTTGCAGACATGGCCCTGATCCTAGCGAGAAGACAGATGCCACTGATATGGATGACTGCGATGGGTCCTACGGTGGCAGCTTGGGAAAGATGTAGATATGTGGGCCAAGGCAGAGGAGAGGGCATTACAAAGGAAGGATGCCCGAGGGATTTGACGCTGCCCAATGGCAGAACTGTGGACAGAGGTGCTGAGATCATGGAATACTAGAAGTGACGCACATTTGGGTGAAAGTGCGGACACAGAAAGCATAGAGGGTTCCCCCTGAAACCCTGAACGAAATATAGAAGACATAATTGTTGGTGAGACTGACTAGGCGGCAGGGCCCCCTCTCCCCCTGTAACTTGCAAACATCCTTTCTATTGTGACATGTAAATTCCCCCACCCCCACTCCCCCCCCCAAGGAGATTGACACCTATAATGTTATGGGACAATGGACAAACCGGATGACGCATGTTTGAACAGTTACCCTGAGTTAGGAACTTGCATTTTTTAATATGGCTTGTTCAATGTGTCTATATTGAACAAACCATACTACTTGTGATTCCCCAGGGGTCACATACATGAGGGGGAGCAGGAAGTAATACAGAATAATTGGCATTTATGCAATGTATTGTAAACCTGTACACTTAGACATATGCCATGTATGACTCTAATTCACCTGTATGCAAATGATGCCACTCAATATGCTGCTGCCTGATGAGTACTGCTCTTGTTATGACCATACCAATATGCATAAATGAAAATGTCAATAAAGATGTCTTTAAAAAAAAAACAACAAAAAAAACACTTTAACCACCAAGTAAGTCTTTTCGTATTTTCGAGGGCTAATGGATGTTTGTTATCCAACTTGTTTTATTGGCCTAGAAAGCATGAAAACTACTAACAACAAAAAGGCCTCCCCCTATGGATTTCTTGATTGGTGATACATCCAACACATAATAATTAAAGCCTCATTATGTCACAGAAAAAGAGTATTTTCTATTTTTAAAGATTTATTTTTATATAAACAGTAATATAAAAAAGACAATTCAATTTACACAATTTCAATGATTTGTACTAGCAAAATACCTAAAAGAGCCCACATACAAAAAACAATTATAATAATGTGACACAGAATCAGACCTCACAATATACAATAAAGCAAAACTAACATGTGAATAAAGCAAAAAGAAAAAAGAAACGCAACAAGAAACATGTGTATGTCACATAAATGTTACTCAAAGAAAAAAATACAGAAATGCACAATTACACAAGTTCTTCATATCAGTCAATGAACAGCCAAAGCGCCGACGCGCGTTTCGGAGCAGACCAAGAAGTCCACCATTTCCTTCATCAGGGTGCAGTAGGAAGTAATCATACAATGGTCAAGATTCCCATCTAATGAGTCTCTTTATTAAATTGAGACTACGAGGTGAAGGGGCTCCTCGTTAACACACTGTATATTCATACAGAATCAGCTTGTAGGATAAGCGGCTACTCGTTGTTCAGAAGTGAATGCTGGTCTGACAGGAAGTACGGGTACCAATGAATGACGCACCCCATACACGCAAATTCGACTGTGACTGTCGATATAGGGCAAAACGGACACTCCAAAAAGTTATATACAAGAATAGATGATCCTCAATTTGAAAAGTATAGGCGTGCCTTGCTGCCAGTATAAGGTTGCGACTGATTTTGTATATTTCTCAAAAACGCCGCCTCGAGTGAGCCGGGAGGATGAGATGCAGGTAAACTGGTACAAAAGCAGAGTATGGTCTGATAAAGTAAACGGCCCGTCAGAAAATCCCCAAGCATGAAACACTTGGTGGACCCACTAGGATTTAAACCTGTAAGCATGGGGTCAAATAAGATAGCCGGAGTTTACTCAATAGTAGAGTGAGCCGCAAAACCCTCATCTGTCTGTTGACAGGATAAGTTTCTATCGCTCCATATGATTGCTGAGTTTTAGCACTTGGCTCCTCTCTGACGATAAAAAAAAATCATGCCTTGGCACCTGCAATTTGTTTTTTTTAATACATCTTGAATACAAAAGCAAATTTACTAACTGCTGCCCAATAACTTCAATAACAGTCATTGGACATCATCACATATCTCCCAGGACATCCAGCAGAGCCAGGCTTGGAAGTGAATACTGTGCCAGATGTATGCCTGGGTAATCATTTTCCACTCATTTGGAAAGCTATTAAATATCACATGACTGGAGGGCATGGCCTGGTGAGCAGCAAGATGGCCATCTGCTGCATGGTATGTGGACCCAACTGATAATTTTTATTAGAAGAAAAGATTTTGTTGTAGTGAGATCTGTTGTATGTTGGTGCTTGTTCCACCAGACTGGACAAGTGGTCTCTCAGTTAACTTGCTCAGTGGAAGGTGTGATTCAGGGTCATCTCTGTTGATTCCCCCAGCACAATCCACCACTCCCTGTTCAAGGACACAGGAGATCTGGTGCTGCACAGGATCGAAGGGTGGACTCGAGTTGTGGCAGTCAAGGGTGAGTGACAAATCTCAGTCTAATTGAAGGTGAACAGCCTGGCACCAGATAAGACTTTAGCATGGACACTACTCTGCCAGAGCAACATATGACGAGGTAACTGGAGGGGCCTAAAATGGACCTGTGAATGTCCCACCTGCTCCTAGGTGCCACACTATTTCCTGGTGTAACTGCCCTTTGTGAACTCACTATCGTGGCCACGACTAATGGCCAAACTGCTCATTGGCTGTGCTGCAAGTACAAGTCAGTTGATTTTACTCTGGTGAAAGTTTCAGTGCAATAGTGATTTGAGATGGGACTTGCTTTTTGAGGTTAACGTAGAGGTTTAGTTACTACTGCTGACAGGTCAACCATAGCTGATGATTGTGATGAGAATTTACCAGTCATCTAGAGCTGCTTGGTGGGCCTGTGCGGGTTGGTGTAGTGGGATCAGGAGTATACAGAGGTTTGAGAGTTTTTTCTTTCATGCTTCTTGGCCTTATCTTGAAAAGAAAAAATAAATAATGCTACTGAAGAATTCCCTCTCAAAAGAAATATGGATACTGTTTCTTTTCCTTTCTATTTCCCCATTATTTCTCGACAATGGAGGTTGAGCATACATACCATTGATGACGGACATGATATTGTTTTCTGTCTGTTGGTAACTGTAGATCTGCAGTCTATCGGCTAGCCTTTTGTTACATTCCAGAGACTAGACTTGGACTATACTGCTTCTGTAATCCTAATTGCCAGACGAGCTGCATCCTTCATGTCCTGTTTCCTAAAAGCTGAGGCTGTCAGTAGCATGGTCAGTCATTGTGCAGGTCATTAAAACCATTACAATATCAATAATGCTTAAACAGGAAAAACACCCAGGAAAATCTTATAGTACTATTTGGAACTGCTATAGCTACTAAAATCTTTCTACTTGATGACTACGTAGAAAAAAACAATCAATTCACATTATTGGATTCCCATGCAAATGTTAAAATGCATCAGAATTTCCTTAAAAGGCTTTGGATCCTAAGTCTATGAACCCAAGGTATTCTGCGCTAGTTTTATAAATGTCAAACCATAGGCCAGTTGCAGATCTGCAGTGTTTAAACATTCTTTTTCTGCTGCACGTGTTCTCATCACGCGTTATCGAAAAGCTGAAAATAATAAAGCTCTCCTTTCACCATGGAGATTGACTGCAACAAAGAACATGGGCCAAGCTTTCCTTGCCCTAATGACTGATGCTGCAAACAACCGATCTTTGACTTTTCCAGTGTGATGCATCTTCTCGATGTCAAATTGACCAAAAGGGACTCTGGTGTAGGCTTTAAGCTTAATGGATATGCTACCTACCAGATAAGGCTGCAGTATGTCTCTGGTGTAGGGGGTTATTAGCAGAATTGGCATGTTTTAGATCGGATGCAAAAGAAATGGCATACATTGTTTCTTTAAAATTCTTTTGAAAAGCCACCATAGGAGTTGGATTTTCCAAGCTGCTTGCATATTTGTTACTTTTAACATTGGCTGAAGCTTGAAGAGATTTTTTTATCCTTCACCTTTTTCAAGTTGGGTCCACAGTAGCATGTTTTATTTAGTTATTTTCTGAATCTGGATTTCCAATTTTGCAATTGTGAAGTATAATTCTTGCAGGACTTGCTGTTATATCAAACTGAGAACTCATCTATATATGTTGCATGAGTTGCATCAAGAAGGATTGTCTGGGATGATTGAAGCATTTCAAAATCATAGTTTGGAGCAGGTATGAATTTCTTCTTGGTTACTTCTAATGCTAGCTTGATCAATGGACCAGACAAATTATTGGAGAACTTGGCAAATTTTAATGACTGGGATTTTAACTTTAATTTTGCTTGACGCACAAGGCTCCCGTTGTCGTGAAACCAAATTCCTAAATAATTATGCAGTTGAGCCCTGTTTGTTTAAATGCATTTTTAATAATTACCCTTTTCTGAAAACGAATACATTTGATTTCTGTTAATTCTCAAACTATTATCTCAACAATAGTGATCAAGGCGATCTAAGGTGCGATAGAAGCCCCTAGTAGTTCTATCTAAGATGACTCTATTGTCTATACACAGCAGCATAGGCATCAACGCACCTAGTTTTAAGAGGTAAGGCTCCTGCATTTGTTAAAGAAGGTCAAAAATCAGAAATATAGGTTGGATAAAATTGGAGCAAGGACTTAAACCTTGTTTGAGCCTCATTGCAATTGGCAAGTCTTGCGTTAACAATTTGAAGTAGTCCGTTTTAGGCTCTACCCAAGGTGGCATGGCACCATGCAAGTTGAGAATAGAAGAGAGCATATGGACTAGGAGTAATTTAGTGGCCATAAAGGTCACTTTATTTTGTACTGTAGTTTATTGAGAAAATGTAATATGCTGCCTTTTGTGTGATCATTGGAAAGCAAATGCCACTCCTTATCGCCCTAGTACATCTCTGCATTGAACAAGACTTTGACCATTTATAGTTTTAAAACGGTTTCCTAAACTTTCTAGTCACATTATCACAAGTTTATTCTATTAACTTCATGTGTTTCGATTTGGAAAGAGCATTGCTATTCTCAAATGTAGAGATGGTTTCTTGTATATTTTGGTCGTTAGAATGTGGTATAGCAAATTCACCATTTTTGTGTTGCTTATTTCTTTTTGCTGAATGGACATCCCAACTTTCAGAAGGCTGCATGCTGTGAAAAATACATATGGACATATGATTATTAAATTAGAAGTGTAAAAACTGTATTGAATGAGAGTATTCTGAAAACCATGAGATTGTGTGTTTTGTTAGTGGTTACTCTACAAACATTATTAATCCAAAATATATTGCATCTATTGCAGGTTGGGTTCTCAGCAGCTGATGCTGTGACTGGACTGAAACTAGTTGAGCAAGGTGTCCCCAAAGAACATTTGGCTCTGATGGCTGTTCCAATGGTACCTCTACAGATAATTCTGCCACTCATAATTAGCAAATACACAGCTGGTCCACAGCCATTGAACATCTTCTATAAAGCTATGCCATTTCGGTAAAGAAAACATTTGTTGCATTTTAATGTGTGTGTTTGAGTTTGTGGAGCTGTATTTTGGTTATTTCCATCAATTAAAATATTTCTGTGATCCTGATTTGTACCTAATGCAGGCCAAGGGGATCCTGTGCAAAGTTTCTGTATTTACTCAATTTTCGTAATGTTTCTATCTTTTTGCTGCTGGACTCAATTAACTGCTGATGTTTTTCTCCACAAATGTACTTTGTTTCAATATATATCACAGCAATTCCCATATATGCATTATCATCTTCAATTTTAACCGCATATGAAATATTGTTACTTCTCCAGCATTGGACCTTTCATAGCTAAACATTGCTTGAATTATTCCCCCATTGTGAGGCGGTATTTGAAAATAATATCGAATTATAAATATCGAGCTACACAAATATCGAGTTTTTAACATCATGATGCAGGAATATCGTTGACAAGAATATCGGTGTTTTTGGGGTGATGTAGTTTTCAAGAATTTGTTTTTAATATCAGTTTCAATAATATAGTTAAAAATATATCATTTTTTAATAATGATTGTGTTTTAATTTATAAATATATTTTATATGTAAGGCTTCCTGTTTTCCGTTTTTACTGATTTTTACAGATAAATACAGACTGAAAAACATTTATTTTCCTGTCTGTATTTATTTTTAAATGTGGATAAAAATGGGAATAAGTGCATATTTTATCATCTGGGTGTGTGTATGTATATATATATATATATATATATATATATATATATATATATTTGAAACCTGTCAGACGTTCAGGCACGAGTGTATTATTAACCAGTTAAATAAATGCAGAAATATACACACTTCAGCTTCATTTTTTCACAAAAATTTAAATAAATATGGATAAATACAGGTAAAATTAGCAAAAAATAAATATGGATAAATACAGACGAAATGACAAAAATATAAATACCATAAAGCCGGGAGCCCTATTTATATGTTAAATATTGTTTGTATAATTGACTATTTTTAAATATAGTTTTTAATCGTGAAAGGTTTGTAGGGGTACAGGGTGGGAAGTTAAGTATAAATAATAAGACATATTCAAATTCACTATCAATTATTTAATTTAGAATTATGTAAATTGTTTAATTATATTTTTTAAGGCCTATTTTAGGTACGGGTAATTGGGTTTGTAGGGGTATAGGGTAGGACGTTCATTAAGTAATTGATTAATGATTGTTAAGTTATTAATTAAGTTATTTTTAATTATGTGAATTGTGTAAATATATTAAGTTTTCTTTTAGCTGTGGGTTGTGGGTCTGTAGGTGTATAGGGTGGGAAGTTAAGTAATTATGAAATTATTATTGTAATGTATTATGTAACTTGTTTAATCATTATATATTTTTACTTTATATTTTAGGTGTGGGTTGTTGTGTTTGTTGAGGCATACGGCATAGGTTGAGTAGATATTAACAATTAAGGACCTTATGAGTTTCGGCGGTCCTGGGGCGGGCGGCACTCCACTGTTTTTCCCGAGAACTATTGAAACTCACTGCCGCCCGCCCTATTACAAGTAATTTTGTGGTATGGCGGGTGGGCGGCATATCGGTTTCGCGGCAGTGCTGTATAAAGGCTGATTGTGAGCCTTAAACAGCACCGCCACTGGACCGCCAATGCATGTGCCTGTACAGAAAGGAATGCACCATGTTGTGTATTCCTTCCTGTGCAGGAATGGGGGGGCATAACTACAGGGGGGCGTAACAGGTGATCCCCTGTATGCCCCCCCATGCACAGAGGCACAAGGGGGCCCTGTAGGGCCCTCTTTGTTGCCTCACCGCAACCCTTTGCATGGTAGTGTGACCGTAATGAAAAGAATGGCGGTGAGGCAACTCAAAATATTGCAGCACCACCAGCATATTTTGGCAACGAACTGTTGCCAGACCGCTGTAATCCGCGGTGGTAGTAGCGGTCCAACCATCACACTTATAATACTGCAGGCGGTCCCACAGTGTGGCGGTGGTCTGACTGCCGCCACAACTATGGCGGTTCCATGGACCGCAGTAGTTGAAATAAGGCCCTTGGTATTCATGTATTAATAAATAATTAATTGATCATTAAAAACATTTATACTTTATTTTATTTTAGTTATATTTTAAGTAGGTTTCTAGGTTTGTGTGAGTATAGTGTGGGAACTTGGGGCCTAAGTACGATGTCGGTGGGACGAGCGCCTGACCGACATCGTACCGGAATGGAACAGCCCGACTATAAGTCGGCGGTTCCACCCACTTAATTAGGATGTAACCGCCCAATAGGCGGTCAGAAACATCAATCTTTCAATAGCCAGAAAAAGGCTACAACACAAGCTGCAATCGAAAAATAGATGTTTCAAACATCTCTGCGCCGTGTGGCAAGCACCATGTGGCGCCTGCCGCACGGTGCAGGGATGTTTAAGGGGGGCACCATGGATTTCCGACAGGCCCCTTAGCGGAGGGCCAGTGGGCCTTACTAGGGGCCCCCAAAGTCATGAAAGGACAGGTGGAAAGCAACATCGTAATCCTAATGGCGGAGCCGAGGCTTGCTCTACCGTCATTATGGGATTACTATTACGCCCGCTGCCCCAACGGGCTCTGTGAGGCTGTCGGAAGAGCAGCAAAATTCTAAAGTGGGTTTCCCCTCCGACCACCAGTATTGTAACACAGCGATCAGATGGGAACCTATGATGTTGGGTGGACAGCCTCCGAAGAGCTGTCGGATGGCTTTCTGCAGATGTCATAATTAGGCCCTTAGTAGGATAATAATTTTTTTGTAATTTTTAATATTTTTTTATTTTATTTTATATTTAAATATTTTAATAATTTAGGTTAATGTTTTGTAGTGGTTTTAATATTTTGTTTAATTTAAATCTATAAGTATATATTTAAATTTTTGTTTTTATCATAGTAAATTAAAAACAATAATTATTTGTTTAATAAATATACATTAAAATATTTTTATTTATTGTTATATATGTGAACATGTAAACTTGTGTGTATGTTTTTGTTTTTATGAGTATATGTGTGTATATATATATATATATATATATCTTTTAAATATTTTAAATTATTTATTTTACATTATTTTAATGTTGCATGTTAAAATATTTTGGTTTTACTAAGGTATGGAACCAATCTGTTTATTCAATGACATCCAGAGCATCATTAACACAGCTGAGTGCCTACAACCATTGGCCGGCAGCATATGTCCGAGGGTGAGGTTTTACACAGCTTTGTGCCTACAACCTGAAGGCTGGCAGCGATAGCTGGATCGTGTTGTACAAAATCAAAACAATTCAACCTAGGCTAATAAAGTAACAACCCCCAGTCCATTCCACCTTCCCAACCACCCTATCCCCGCACCAGTTGCCTAATCATCTAAGCCATGTGGAAAGTGTTGGCCACTTAGGACATGTGGTGTTCTGCGGTTCCCACCTGTGGGGGTGATACCGACTCCGCCCCGCGTCCTGGGAATAATCGCAGTATTTGTAGGTATTTGGGGCATGTGATCTCACGTAGCTCTGTCGAGAGGATCTGGAGGAAGGGGGCCCAGAGCTCAGCATAAGTCTCCCCCTTATGCTCCTCTACTAAGGACATGTGTTCCATCTCTAGTGTTAACCAGAGTTTGTGTAGCCATGCAGTGTGGTCAGGGATATTCGTGGAGCCCCATTGGGCCAGGATTACTTGCTGCGCTGCCAACAGCGCTAGTGCGATCTGTGTTCCCTTCAGGGAGCGTAGGGGGAAATTCAGAGGGTTCAGCAGTCCCAAGATGGTGTATGCTGGAAAGCTTGGGAGTGTGGTGTCAAATGCTCTATCTATTTCATCCAAAACTAGTTCCCAGAAGTGCGTCCACTTTGGAAAATGCCATAGTAAGTGCACCAGTGAGCCTGTTAGTCCGCAGCCCTTCTCCGAGCGTCCCTTATCTCGCTGTGGACACGGGCTGGTGTGAGATACCAATATGTTATCACTTTGTAGGCCGATTCGGTCCAAGCGGTGATGTGTGCAGTGTGGTGCGCCCTATAGTGTAGGTCTGCCCATTCCTTATCAGAGAGTGCCCAACCCAGCTCCTCCTCCCATCGAAGCAACCCTTTTGGTTCGCCCTCCTTCCCCGTGGAAAGCATCGCATAGAGCTATGAGATGTTTGTTGTCGTCTTTGTGCACAAGCCATTTTTCAAAAACCGTGAGAGGTCGTGAGGCTGCTGCATGATATTCTGGGGAGGTTACCCAGTGACGCAGTTGGAGAAAATGGAATGCATCGGCCTGTGGAAGAGAATAGTCCTCCCTTAGTTGCTCGAAGAGCATTATCCCATTGGGGTCAAACAGTGAACCAATTTGTATACATCCCTGTTCTCTCCATCTGTGGAACACTTCCGAGCTGCGGCCCGGGGGAAAATCGGTGTTGTCCACTATTGGGGACATCGATGAAGGGAATGTTGTTGGGCCCCTTTTGCAGGCCACTTTATCCCAGACTTTTAGAGCTGATGTTACCGGGGAGGAATACAGTCCCCACGCTCTGTGTTTGCGTGGAAGCCAGGCTTCTTGCCAAATATGTGCTCCTGCGACCGTTTGGTTCATAAAGGAACAATATTGCTCAGAGAGATTGCAGTTACATTCAACTGTATAGCGGATGTCCGCCGCTTGTCGGTATCTATGGACTAATGGGAGCCCTACTCCGCTCTCTCGCTTGGGTTGCGCCAAATGAGTGATCGGTTATCGCTGCTCCCCCCCCCCCCAAATTTAATAATTGTGCGTTATAAAGTACGTAGAGCCTTCGGAGGCGGGACCAACGGCAGCGTTTGGAAAATGTAGAGCATGCGCAGGAGTACAGTCATCATGACTGCTGATATTCGCCCAAACCAGGCCAGCTTCAGGCGGGTCCTCCCGTCCAAAGTTTTAGCTGTCTGGTCCAGGAGTGCCGCATAGTTTAGTGCTAGGGTCTTTGGTATGGTTTGGGCATGTAGGATACCCAGATAAGGTATGAAATGCTCCGCCCTGGACAGAGGGAATTGTCTCCATAGGCTCTCTTCATGGGCAGGGGACACCGTTAGATTTAGGATCTGGGATTTGTTTAAGTTGTCTTTAAATCCCGATGCTTGAAGCTCTTCAGTTAATCTAAAAATGCCGGCAGAGAAGTCAGAGGGCTTGCCAGCGAGAGGATCACATCAATCTGTGGGTCACCCCAAATTCTTTGTGCTAACAGCTCCATGTAGTCTGCGAAGAGGAGGGGGGACAGCGTGCAGCCCTGCCTTTTGCCGCGGGCAATCGGGAACGAGCCGGAGGATGTTCCATTGACTCATACAAACGCTCTTGGCCCATGGTAGATGCAGCTAACCCATATTATAGACTTCTCCCCAAACCTGACGTAGCATAGTGTGTTGAAGAGATATGACCAGCGCTCCCTTTTTCAGTGTTGATTGATAGGAACAGTGGGCCAGATGTATGACCGGATTTAGCATGCGCAAACGGGTTTGTGATCTGTTTGCGCATGCTAAATCCATGTGGGCCATGTGCAAACACTATTTTGCGAGTCGCAAATAAATTGCGACTCGCAAAATAGGGTTTTACGAGTCACTGTTAGGAGGGGGGCGTTCCTTCCTAATAGTGACCCCAAAGCCATGTATGAATTTTTCACTCGCAAATTAGTGGTAATGCACTCGCAAAAGGGAAAGGGTCCCCAGGGGACCTCTTTGCAAATGCAGGGTAAAATATTTATTTAGGGGCAGGCAGTGATCCCATGGACCACTGCCTGCCCTTAAAAAATGAAACGAAAATGTTATTTTTTTTCTTTTTTAAATGCAACCCGTTTTCCTTTAAGGAAAACAGACTGCATTTAAACAAAAAAAAGCTACTTTATTGAAAAGCAGTCCACGACATGGAGGTCTGCTGAGCCCAGCAGGCCACCATCCCTGGGAGGGCCAGCCTTTCCAAATGGGGTCGCAAATTGCGAGTGGCTCATTAATATTCATGAGCCTCGCATTTTGCAACCCCTTTGGGAATCGCAATCAGTGTCTCGGATACTGTTGTACATTCTAAATTGCGACTCTCAATCGAGCGCAAATTACGAGTCGCAGTTTAGAATGGCAGTTTAGAATGGTCGTACATCTGGCCCAGTGCTTCTCTGGGTGATCTGTGGTAGCCGTCCATGAGGTGGAGAAGTCTCTTGGTATTGTCTCCCCCTGTCGGGTGGGGATGAAACCCGCTTTTCTGGGTCCACTAGTACCCCCATCAGTTTAGTTTAGTAAGGGTATGGGTCAGTAGGACCCGCATTCTCTAGGATCTTTAGAGAGCTTGAGAATCGCTGATATTGAGGCTTCCACAGTGGAATCTGTGAGTGAACCTGTTTCAAGGAAGGATTTAAACAACCGCATCCGAAACAATGCTAGTTCCTGACAGAAATCCTTATAGATTTGTGACGGAAATCCGTCAGGACCCGGTGCTTTGTGCAACTTAAGGTGACCGAGTGTTGTGATCACCTCCTCAATTCGTATCGGTTGGTCAAGTTGTGTTGCGATTGTTTCTGGAAGGTGGGTAACTGGGCGACCTTTAAGATTAGTGTGGGCTCCTTTATGAGTAGAGTCTGGGTAGAAGTATAGGGTCTGATAAAGTCTTAAACAACTCTACTATTTGCGTGTCTGAATGTACTTCCTCCCTGGTGGACTGTCTGACTGAGGCAATCGCCACTGCCATGGTCTTAGCTCTAAGCTTTTGCTCGAGGATCCAGTCACAATGGACACTGCTCAGGTAAAATTCCTGACGGAGCCAGAGGAGGGCATATTCCACCCTGCTCAGGTTCAAGCATTTCAGAGAGAGCCTTTTCTTTTGCAGCTCTCTCCATATTCTTGGTGCCCCAGTGCGTTTATGAATGGCTTCCATCTCAGCCACCTCCTTTTTCTAAGCTCTGGCACTTCTCCTGGCACGCCCGGTTCACCGCCGCCGATATGGCAATAAATTCTCCCCTCATCACTAGTTTTAGCGTTTCCCAAACAACAGCCAGGGAGGTGCTCTCTCTGTCATTCGTATGCAGGTATTCTGTCAATTTCGCCCGCATGTCCTACATAACCACCGGGGAATATAGGAGCCTCTCCCGCAGTCGCCATCTAGAAGGGCTCGGCTGCAAGGTATCTGCCTGTATCTGCCTGTATTGTGACTGTGATCGTGTGATCTTACCAGGATCTCGGTTCAATGGACGTGTCTCTTAGTCTAGGCACCAGCGCCATTGATGCTAAGAAATGATGTAAGCCCGTGTATGTTTTGTGTGTTGCCAAGTAAAACATATAGTCTCGTACCGCCGGGTGCTGGTGACGCCAAGTGTCCTGGAGGCCATTTTCCGTCAGCCAGCACCTGCCTTCGGCCGAACAGGTCCATGCTTGCACGGACCGCTGTCATGTGTGCTCTCTATGCCACTGGAGTCAAGCTATCCTGGCTGATGAGGGCTGAAAGCCCGAAACCGATCCTAGGATGCTTGTTTCCAGTCCAGGGAGGACCTTGCCTGTCAGTTCGGGCTGGACTGTTCCCATTGGGTTCAGGGTCAAGACTGATTTGCATATGGCTGGGTCCAAACTGGAATGGCATGGTGAGCAAAAAAACGATGGATTTTGGCCCAGATCTCTGTACTGGGGTGAATGTATGACATTGTCTTGCATTCTGTCCATCAATTGTTCTTTTTGCATGCGTGATCTAGCGCAGTGTCCATCATCAGGTTGAAGTCTCCTCCCACCAGAATTGCTGCATCGGGAGGCTCCAGCACCTCTGATAGGGCCTTAATGATAAAGGGCTCCTGTTGGGTGTTCTGGGCGTATATTTTAGCTAGGGTGAAGTGTGTGGATCCCCAATAGATTCTAAATGCAAGCAAACGCCCCTTCACCTCTGTTACTTGTGAGACTACCTTTTTTTTTTTTAAACATAATTAAAACAAACTTTATTAAGCACCACAGAGTGATTTCAAGTTGACAATGCAAGTATAATGGCATTTTCTTTTTCTTTTTTAATCATAACACATATTCCTTCGAGAGGCTTAAAGATCTATTGTCTTATGTCGGATTAAAATAGGATGTTCCCGTGACTATAACATAGAAATATGAATGCAGACATGAGATACAAATTCCATTCGGTACAATGCAATATATACCTAAACAGCCCTTTAACTTGTAACCCCCCACCCTCCCTCCTGGCCTGTCAGTTCCTATACGCTGATCGACCTTATGTGTATGTTTATATAGTACTTGCTGTAAGTCATTCCTGGCGTGCAGCTGACCTGTGAGTAAGACCTGTAACAACCTTTTAAGCATAAGACCGCACACAACTGGGTACATTATGGGTTAGGGGTAATATGCGGAGGGTGTAGGTTTTAGTGCTTCAAAACCTTCCAGCATAAGGTCCCACTCCATAGAAATGGGGTGTTTACGTAGTCCGCGAGCCTCTGCGCGTCTAATTGTCGCACTTTTGGCACCGCACCAATGCACCACCACCTCATGCCACGCAACCAGAGTAGGGCTCCTAGGGGATTTCCATCTCATGGTAATCGTTCTTATGGCCAATATGAGGGAAAGGTCAAGGAAACGCAGTTGAACTTTCAAAGCTCTTCTGCGCTTACGGAGGCCGAGCAAAGACTCCAGTATGTTGTCTGTGAGTGGTAAATGTGTGATCTCCCCAAGTGCAGTTCGGGTCACCCCCCCCCCCCAGTAATCATGCAAGTGAGAGCATGCCCATAGCATGTGGGTAAAGCCCGCCTCCTCGGACCTGCACCGTGGGCAGAGGTGCTGGGCATCAGGGAACATGCAGTGGATTCTTTTTGGGGTTAAATAGGATCTGTGTAACTCCATAGATTGTATAAATTTAAATTTGGCATTGCGGGATACACGCTTGGGGTGTTCTAGAATACTCGCCCATGCTTTATCAGTCAGTGCGACTTCACTTGTCTTGGACCATTTTGTTCTAAGGGCAGTGAGTGTGACGGAGGCTTGTGATCGAATACCAACGTATAACCATTTAATAAGATGGCTACCCTCCCCCATGTAATAAAGAGCTCGTACCAGTTCGTGTTGTGGAGGCTCATTACATTGGGGTGCCCACGTTTTCCTGTCGTGAGATACTACTGCGTAGGTTAGATATAGATGATCTGGTGCACCAGTGGTCTGTACAAAGGCGTCGTGATCTAGGAGGGTTCCATCCCCAAACAGGGACCCCACCTCCTCTATGCCTGCCTCTGCCCAGATGCGTAACCGAACCATCATGAGTCTGCCACCAGTGGTTGGTAGTCCCAATAGGGGAATATTACCGGTTTACAGGATCGCATCTGAGGTGTAAAGCAGAGCCTTCTTCCAGCAGCGGAGTGCTGTTTTAAATAAAGGAGGCATAGCAGGGGGAATTTTTACTTTCGGCAGTAACAGACTATGAAGGGCTCCTTGCTCTAAGTCTCGGTTCTCATATCCTATCTCCTGCAAGTTCCTGCCCGCTGTCCAATACGACAGCCATTGAAGCTGACAAGCATAGTAATAGGCCCTGAAGTCAGGTACTCCTAATCCGCCTTTGTGGGGCTCCAACGGCAGTTTATTGAGTCTCACCCTGCGTTGGCCTGTACCCCAAATAAGCTCTAATAGGATTGTGTCAAGTGCGCGAAAGGTGGACCGAGGAACCACTAGAGGTAAATTCACCAAAAAATATAGTAGTCGGGAGAGCACCACCATCTTAGAGATGGCAACCCGCCCCATCACCGACAGTGGCAGGGATGTCCAAAAGGATACACTAGAGCATATTGCAGTAATTGCCTTTGACCGATTCCCGTCAAGTTGGTCTGCCTGTGATCTGTATATCTGGATTCCTAGGTACTTAAATGTGTGGTGTGTTACTGGTATGGTGTATGTGCCAAAATGGAGCTCGTTTGGGTGAGGACCGTCTCTGAGATAGAAAGCGTTCAATTTCCCTTCGTTAATAGCAAGCCCAGAGATACATTCAAAGGCAGAAAAAATGGCGGGGAGAGGCTCCACCCGGGCGGAGAGGTCACGTATGTAGAGGATTATATCATCAGCATAGATTGAGATTAAGTGTGTGGTGCCAGTTATTGGGATCCCCAGGTATCTAGCGTCCTGCCTCAATGCTATCGCTAATGGCTCCAAGGCAAGGACAAAGAGCAGAGGAGAAAGGGGCACCCCTGTCGCGTGCCTCTGTGTATAGTGTATTCTCGTGGAATATGATTTCTGGTGCGAGCTCTTACAGTGGGGCCAGTGTACAGCAAATGCACCCAATTAAGATATTTTGGAGGGAGACCGAAGCGCCGCAGGGCCGCGAACATGTATTCCCATGTAATGGAGTCGAAAGCTTGGCGCAGGTCTAATGCTATACATACAGCGTTGTCATAGTCCACTGGGGTAGCCAGCATGATATGATGTAAACGTCTGAGATTCAGGGAGATGCTGCATGTAGGGAGAAACCCGCATTGGTATTTGTGAATTAGGGTAGTGTAGGGCAGGAGTCGGTTAGCTAGGACCTTACTTAGGATCTTGTATTTGGTCGCTAATAGAGACAGGGGCCGGTAGCTAGATAAGTCGGTTCCGTCTCAACCCTGTTTAGGGAGTGAAATGACTAAGGCTTGCATGGTGGAATGGGGTAATTGACCGGACTCCAAGGCTGTCTTCTATAGTTCTTCTAGCTTAGGGACAAGAGCATCTGAGTATGTTCCAAAGAATTCTATGGGTAGGCCGTCAAGTCCCGGGGCCTTGTTACGCTTTAGACCTCTAATAGCAGCCCGTATTTTGTGTCTAGTAATGGGACCTGAAAGAGCTTTCGGTGTACCTGCTTTAAGACATGGGTATGTGAGGCTGTTTAAAAAGTCATTCACGAAAGTGTCATCAGTGTGCGCAGGTTCATTATAAAGATTAATGTAATAATTGCAAAAGGCATTGTTTATCTCTAATTGAGTATGAGCCATGCCCTTGTTAGGTACATTAATGCGGGCGAAGATGGGATAGACTGGACTGTCCCGCAATATCTGGGCCAATAGCGTTCCGTATTTATCCGCTTCAGTGTGTTTCAATTGTGTAAATGCCCTGTAATCTATGACCCGGAGAGTTTCAATGATCTCACCAAGCTGAATGCGTGCATCCCGTAATGGGGCCTGTTTGTCTGGGTCACTCGCTACAGCTCGTTCCAGCTCAACCATGAGGTTTTCTATACGGATAAGGTTTCTATGTACCTCCTGCCAAGCCCCCACTGTCGACCCAATTGCAGCGCCCCTCACGACCACCTTGAGTGTGTCCCATTCGATTCGATTAGATTAGATTGGAGGAAGCTGTGTTCCAGTTCTCAGAAAAATAGTTTGTGATAGTTGCAGACAGTGTGGTGCGGAAGGGGGAATACTCTAGTAGTTGGAGTTGCAGTTACAAGTGGGGACCAGGGTAGGCGCCCTGCCCCATGAAAGGGTGATCTCTAAAGGAGTGGTCAGAGAAGGTCTTGGCCAGGTATGTGGATTGATTTATTTGGGTAGCGATGTTAATGGAGCAGAAAAACCTATCTATCCTAGTATGAAGTTGGTGTACTGGTGATTAAAAGGAGTATTCCCTATGTGTATAATGTAGTATTCGCCAAACATCACACAGTCCCCACCCATTTGTCCAGGCGTTCAGGGCATTAGCTTGTTTGTGGGCGCCAGCGCCATGTAGCGGGGGATGAGATCTATCCAAATTCACGTCCAGGACAGTGTCGCAGTCCCCTCCCGATATCCAGGGATATGTGTCCCACCCTTTCCGGGCTATGCCTAGTTGAGTAAAGAACTTGTCCTGTTCAACGTTTGGGGCATATCTGCCACGCAAGACCACTGGTAGTCCATTTAGGGTTCCCCGCAGCAATATGTACCTACCCTGTTCATCTATGTGGCAGTCCAATTCTATAAAAGGTACTCCGTGGGGAATCTATATGGCCACCCCTCGCGCAAAAACCGAGTAATTAGTAGAAAAAATTTGGCCCCTCCATTTCTTTCGAACCTTCAAGGCCTCCGGATCAGTGAGGTGTGATTCCTGAAGAAAAACTATTTGTGGTTTACGTCTGAGGAGGTGGGCATGGACTCAATGTCGTTGAAGTACGGCGCCAAGTGCCCGCACATTCCAGGTCAGCAAGTTATATGAACCTAAAGTGGTGAAGGGGTCAGGCATATGTCGATAATGTAATTTCCCCCTAACTCGGAGCCCATTAACTAACGTAGGCCAGGAGTACCCTTTCCCCTGCAAACTAATAATACTCGGCTCAGCTATGGAACAGCGCTGGTCCAAACAAATAACAAAAACGTACAAGCAGCATAGAATAGTGCGTTAGCTTCGTGGGGGGTCGTTTTTTACCCGAGCCATGGGCATAGCATCTGTCCCTTATTTCGTCTCTGCCATGTGAGGGGCGGGTTGAGGTGCAGTTCTTTGTGGTCTTGGCTTCTCTTTGCTGCTCCTCCGGTTCCCTTCGTAAGCTGTTGTCCGATGCTGTGGCCCGCTATGCAGAGGGGCTCCTGGTGACCATGGGAGTGTGTCAATTAGGTTTGAGCGTGCCTATGATGACTTCTGTGCACTGTCTTCCTATGATATAGCTGTGTCCCGGAAGGTGGTTATGCGTGGTGTGGCTTCTGAGCTTAGCGATGCTCCTCGGGGCCCATGGTCAAGATCTCCTGTCTCTTGTGTTTAAGTTGTCGTATTGCACCCTGTGCCATGTCTTCCCTCACATTCAATGGGGTGCAGCCAGCCTTGCCTGCCAGGATGATCCGGCCAAATCCGCTCCTTGTTTGGGGGCAGTGCCCCTCTCTGGGCAGTCTCTAAGTCTCCGGGCCTCATGTATTTTTTTTTTTTTTTTTTTTTTGAAACCGTTTATTACAATCTCAAATAATTACAAGTATGGGCCTACAACCGTCTGGCCGGCCGCTAGAGTGGCAGAAGCATACGACATACATACAGAAAAATCTCTTGGCGGTGCAAAAAGGGTAAATCAGGAGATATCAGTAGTGCAGGCCACATAACTCCAAACCCACAATACGGTTTCCTTTTGTCAAACCACAACAACACAAAAACAACCACACCCGCAAGGCAACCTGCAATCCCAAGTGACGGCACGCGCTCCTTAAGTGGGGGACCCCAACCAGTCGCCAAACTCTGAAGAGGGGAATGAGAACAGATCAGGGACTGGGGAACCACGTGCCCATGGCTGGGGGAGGGGGCCGGCTAGGGGGACGGGGCTGGTGAGGCAGCCGGCAGCAGCGGCGGCTCGCAAATACCCCCGCGATAGGCGTTCCAGGGGCCCCAGATTTTCACCCACGCCCCAGGCTTACCCCTCGCAACATACACCACCTTTTCACGAAACATACACCAGTCCATGTGTTCTTTCCAGGCCGACACTGCCGGAGGCCTCTGGGATCCCCACAATTGAGCAATGTCACGCTTAGCTATCATGTATCCCAGGGTCACCCACCGCGTCTGCGGAACCGAGTAGTCAGTGGGCTCCCACACATTCAGCAAGCATCTCCTCGCTTCAGGCAACAGCACGACACGCGTAACCACTCGCAGGACCTCGTGCACACCACGCCAGAATCGCTCCACCTTTGGGCATTCCCACAGAATATGCAAGAAAGTTGCCAAAGCACCACAGCCACGCTTACACAGTCCATCCTCAGCAAAGCCCATACGTAGAAGCCTTGGCCCCGTCACGTAAACCCGGTGGAGGATCTTAAGCTGGACGAAGCGAAGGCGAGCCGGGATGGCCACCTCCTTCGGAGAGGCCACCGCGGACATCCAGTCCTCGTCGTCCAACTCCAGCCCATCGGCAACCCAGGCCTCGCGGAGGCCAGTCAGCAGGCCCGATCGGTCGTTGATCAGTTTTTTATATATAAGGGAGATCGTGCTGTCTGGGACATGGCCATCCAGCACTCTGTCCTCCAGGGGGGAAGACTCCGGAATGGACGCGACATCCGGGAAGACAGAGCCCAGCGCGTGGCGGACTTGTAAGTACCGGAAGTACTCACTGCCTTGCAACTGAAACTCCGTCTGCAACATCTCGAAAGTTTTGAATCCCCCCCTCGTCCAGAGATCTCCCACTGTGCTGATGCCGATCGTGTCCCACTTCTCGAAGCCCCTCGAGGTCCACAGGGAGCCCAACCTCGCCGACGCATATAGCGGTGACGCCCGGGTCAAACGGTCCTTCCACCCCATAGCTGCGTTAGCCGCGTGCCATACACGCACCATGACACGCGTCGGTCCCGTCAGGCGAGGGTCCGGCGCGCCAGAGTAGAGCGCTCGATTGTAGTCGCCACCGGGCAGGAGCATCTTGTCCATTTCAAATGCCGGGTTCAGGGCGGGCCCGTAAAGGCCATGATTAATCGCAGCTAGCTGGGAGGCCCAGTAATACCGTTTAATATCCGGGAGGGCGACCCCCCCATCGTACCACGGGAGCGTCAATTTAGCCAAGGCAATACGTGGCCTCCCGTCCCAGAACAGGCGACGCTGCAAACTCTCCACCTCCCGGAAGTAGCGCGCCGGGACCAAATCCATAGTGTTCTGGAGAGCGTACAGAAAGCGCGGCAAGGACATCATCTTAAACAAGGCCGCTCGGCCGAGCGGCGAAAGCGGCAGACGCCGCCAACGCACCACGTCCTCCCTCAAGCGCTGGAGGGGGGGCAGCAAATTCCGCTCGTAGCGGGCCTCCGGGTCCAGAGTAATATATATACCCAGGTACCGAAACCCCTGGGAGGCAATTTGGATCGGACAGTCCCGTGGTAGGACCGGAGCCTCCCCGGCAAGCACATAAACACAGGATTTCGCCCAGTTGATGACGAGACCTGAGTTGCGACCGAATGAGCGCAAAACATCAACTAGGACGATCAGTGATTTACGCGGGGAGGCGAGATACAGAAGGATATCATCAGCGTAGAGGGACACACGGTCCTCATGCTCGGGGGTCCAGCGGAGACCACGGATGGAAGGGTGCCACCGCAGCCACTCCGCCAGGGGCTCCAGGGCCAGTGCAAACAGGAGAGGTGACAGGGGGCAACCCTGTCGCGTGCCCCGTCCCAGTGCGAATGGGGCCGAAACTCGTCCATTCACCACCACCTGCGCCAATGGGCCGGAATACAACAACTTGACCCAGCTGATGAAGCCCGGTCCGAAGCCAAACTTCGCCAGCATCGCCCAAATGTATGGCCACTCGAGCGTATCAAACGCCATGGTGGCGTCCAAGGACGCCAAGATGGCCGGTTCCCGCACAAACGGGACACGCGCGAGCACCCCGTGCAAGCGTCGCAGATTAAGGGCCGTGTTACGGTGGGGTATGAAGCCGGACTGGTCTTGGTGGACCAAGTCGCCCACCACGCCGACCAGCCGGTTGGCCAGCACCTTGGCGAGGATCTTGGGCTCCGCGTTCAAGAGCGAGATAGGCCTATAGGATGTGACCCGCTCACGGGGTCTCCCCTCCTTGTGGATCACCACGATCGTGGCCAGACGCTGGTCCGGCGGAAGGGAACCCCGCGAGCGGGCCGCCAGGAACATCGCGCGCAGGTGGGGCGCCAGCACATCCGGTCGCAGCTTGTACAGCTCGATAGGGATGCCATTGGAGCCCATGGCCTTGCCAGATGCGACCGAGCGGATAGCAAGGGCAATTTCGTCCGAGGTGGGAGGAGCGTCCAGCGAATCCCTGTCCTCCACCGAAAGGGAGGGCCGCGCGATGTCCCGAAGCAGGGCATGGGAATCCTCCTCCGAGCAGGGAGAAACCGGGGAATACACCTCGCGGAAATAATCCGCGAAGCAGGAGACAATGGCGGCCGGCTCGGTGACACATACACCATCCATCCTCTCGATCAACGGAACCACACGACTCGCTCTCTCCTTCTTATCCAACCACGCTATCAATTTACCAGCCTTATCACCCACATCATACAGTCGCCCCTGTTGCTCTCTACTGAGGCCCCTGGCCGCCTCCGTGACGAGGGCCCTATAGGCCGCCCGCTTGAGGTGTAGAACATGTAATGTGGCATCCGTCACCCCGCTCCCCAGGTCACCCTCTAGTTCAGTGATTTCGGCCTCCACCCGGGTTACCTCCTCCCGCTCGCGCCTCCGGGCATGGGAGATAAGGGAGAGGGCCTCCCCCCTGAGAACTGCCTTAAAAGCCTCCCAAAGGGAGATAGCCGAAGGGACAGACCCCACATTCTCCTCAAAGTACCGCTGCAAGGATTTGATCAATTCGGCTCGAATAGTGGGGTCGCGCAGGTACCAGGCATTGATTGGGGCTACCCTGCCCTCCCCCCTCGGGAAGACATCCAAGTGCAACAGTAGTGGGGAGTGATCTGAAATACCCCGCGCCAAATGGCGCACCTCTCCCACTCTCCCAGCGTAGGCCGCAGGAACAAGGATATAATCAAGCCGCGAGAGGCTACCATGGGCACCCGAGTGGAAAGTGTATTGCAGCTGCGCGGGATGCTTTAGTCGCCAGCAATCCACCAATCCTAGTGTATCTAAAAGGCCGTACAGCCACGCCTGTGCCCGGGGGAGGTCCCTGGGGGGATGACGATCCATAGACCCAGAAGCCACCGCATTGAAGTCCCCCCCAACTACCAGAAGCCCACCCGGGAGGTCAAGGAGGAGGCGCCCCAGGTCCGCAAACGTGGTAGATTGCAACCCCGGCGGAACGTACACTGATACAAAAACGACCACTCTGCCCTCCATTCTACCCACCAAGACAGTGTAACGTCCCCTCTCATCATGGCGCACCTCATCAATCTCCAATGGGAGCGAGTTCTTAATCATGATGCCCACCCCCCGCGAGCCCGAGGTGAAGCCCGAATGGGCCACCAAGCGATAGCCTCTCCGATTCATGGCATGAAAGGAATTACCTATAAGGTGTGTCTCCTGCAGGAAGACCACATCTGGCGAAATTCGTTTCAGATACTGCAGGACCACACCACGCTTAATCCTATCCCCCAGTCCGTTAACGTTCCATGATAACACAGTCAGATCCCTACCCCCCATCATACATGGAAGCTATCAATCGTCCCCCAAAGAGCATCTCAAAAACAACAATACAGTAAAGGGTTCGCCTTGCGGTGCAAACAAACAACACTCCACCCCCACCCACCCATCCCAACAGAACTCCCCCCTCCATGCACCCCTGCATGAGCCCAGACAGCCCCCCCAAAGTGCAGTGTGCCTGTCGCCCCATAGACGAAAAACTAACTAGTCCCCCAGAGGAGGAGGGAAAGCCCCCAATGGACCCCGTACGACCTCCATAGGAGGGGAACATACACGATCAGTGAATGGTAACCAAAATGTTGTCCAGAGCAAGGCCTACTATTCACCCCTCAGTTCTGATCCGGCGAGCCCGCCCCGCCAACCGCACCCCCCCCCACCCCCCCCGGCCCCGATCCCCAGGCAGAGTATCCAACCAGTCCCCGGCCGCCTCGGGACGATCAAAAAAGTGCGTGCGACCGTCCACCTCCACCCTCAGCTTAGCTGGAAAAAGCATTGAGTACTTAAGGTTCAGGTCCCGTAGGCGACGTTTAACTCCGAGAAAACTCAGTCTCTGCTTTTGGACCGTCGGAGTAAAGTCAGGGTAGAAATTCACGTCCATATTATCGAGCTTGACCGGTCCCCGTAGCCTGGAAGTCTGCAGGATAGCGTCTCTGTCCCGAAAGTTAAAAATCCGGGCAATGAGAGGCCGCGGCGGGGCTCCGACCTTAGGTCTTCCTCCGGGGACCCTGTGAGCACGTTCCACCGCAAAAAGTTTACTCAGCCCCCGGGGCTGGAGATGGGTGAGGATCAGGTCTTCCACAAACAAATCTGCCGCCTCCTCCTCCCGTCCCTCCGGCACCCCGACAATACGAACGTTGTTCCTCCGGGCCCGACCCTCGGCGTCCTCCAATCGACGGTCCATCAGGGCGCTCGCCTGTCCAAGCCGGTGCACCTCCTTTTGAAGGGCCGCCACGTCTGTAGTGAGACTCGAGGTGGTGTGGGCCAGGGAATCGACCCGGTCATTCGTTTTAGACAAGTCGGCCCTCACCAGGCCCACTTCCACCAGGGCCGAGTCTATCTTCTGCGCCAGAGTATCAAAGTGCTGGTCCACCGAGGCCTTCATCTCGGCAATGGCGCCCATGACGTCCCGGAGGGTCAGATCCGCAGGCTGAGCAGACGCCTCGGCCGGGCCCGCGGGGGATGTACGCTGTGCCTCTGGGGATCCCTTCTGGAGGGTGTAGCGGTCCATACTGTTTGACTGATGTGCCGGGCCACGGCGGGTCGATTTCACCTTTGCCCGGTCGCCATCTTGCTTTGTGGACATGTCGCACTCCCAAGATCGTGCCAATCTCCTCGAAAGGGCCGATAAACCAGTTCACGGGTTCCGGGGGGGTGACCACTGGACCGCAGGACAACTCACAGCCGGCGGGTCAGCCGGGCACCGGGACAAGGCCACACCACCGCACCCCGCTCCGCAACCCTACCTCGCTTGAGGGCAAGGAAGGCGCAAAAGCGAAAGTGAAAGCGCGGGGAACGCGAGTCGCCCAGCCCTGCCCGCCGCTGTTGTTCGCTTTGTCCCCGGATCGCCCCACAACTCCAATCCGGGGGGCCGGCGCGGAGAAGGCCGCAATCTTCGATCGGTGCTCCCACCAGTGTCCGGGGTCCGATTCGAAAGCGGAAAACGGGTGCCGTCTCAGCTCGGGTACACAGACACAGTCCCCTCATCAACGACAGGATATAATCAGGATTAATTCAGGAGGTCGCGGAGGTCCTCGGGAGCTTCGCACCTACGCGGCCATCTTGGTTGCGCGCTAGGCTCCTCCCCCGGGCCTCATGTATTTAAGACGGCAGAGATGGCGGGGCAGCCATCTCCACCAATTGTTCGCAGCTTATCTGAATTGTGTTATTTACGATTCTGTGCCGCTCTCATGCCTTTTGTAAGGTGCGGGAAAGCCTGCCTGTCCACCCACCATGTCCGGCATGCCTCCACGGCCCCTGGGAGTGTGTAGTTGCCAGAGCAGGTCAGTGGGATCAGGTATGAATGCGCCCGCCTCCCGCACTCGAGCAAAGCCTCGCATCATGCCCTACCTGGGCTGCGCTGGGCCTCCAGTGCGCTTCCTTCGTCTGCCGGTTCCCTCGCGGGTGAATCTGCTGGTGCTGGAGACCGCTGCTAGCTGCAGCGCAAGGGCCCAGCTCTGTCCTTTCATTCGCACGTGGCAGGGGACGGTGGGCAATATTCACCCTCTGCTGCTTCCTCAGTGGGCCTCCCTTGCCTCGTGCTCCACTGCAGTCCCTGGCACCTCTCGCCAGCTCCCTTATTCTGAGACCTTCCACCTCCCGGCTATTGCTGCACCCACACGCTGCACCGACCGCACCACAGTGGGCAGTTTCTCTGGTGCTGTGCCACACTTCCGAAGGCTATCAGGCCCGCTGCAGGCTCGTTCAGTCCGGCGTGGGAGCCCGGGTCTCGCTCCCCTATGGCCCTGGATCCGAGGCCTCAGCGCTCTACTCTTCTGGGATCAGGAGGCCGGGCCATGCCTTCCTCCCCAGCCCCCGCTCTGAGCTCAAGGACACCGCAACCCAGCCCTCCAGCGAGCCCCGCCGTCGCAGCTGAGGCTCCAGGGCAGGACCAGTGATTCTCCCCGTCTGCAGTGTCTCGTGGGAGAGAGCTATGTCGATGATGTATTGCGGCGGCGGAGAGACACATCTTATCTCACCGCCATCTTGGCCACGTCCCCCGGTTAACTAATTTATATACTTAAAATCTAAATTTTTGTATTTTTACCAATTTTAGTGTGTGCAATATTTTGGTCCGAAATGTTTGCACTTACCTTTCCAAGTATAGGTAGACAATATTTTTGACCGATATTTTTTACACGATATTTGTGTAGCACAATATTTATTGTTCCAATATTATGTCTGAAATGCTGTGAGGCTGGGTGCACCCAATAATCTTTTAAATATTGCATTAAACAATATTGGCATGTCCATATGCAAATAATAGTGTGCATTTAGTAGAGCATTCACATCATTGTAGACTGTCAAACTTCGGCCGTTGAGGTGAATGTAGCAAGCACTCCTTTCCGCCTTGGGGTGCCCGTAGTTATATTTCTACCTCATGTAATGTGTGAGTCTGAACACATCTCAGCTCTTTCTTCTGATAAATTATTTAATTCTGCAGTTTAATTTATTTTCCTTAGGACTGCTCCTCCAGTCTTGCTCGTAACATTTAGCTGCCTACCTTTAAGCGGAGTTGTTCTGCTTTTCTGGGATAGTGGAGACTTTGGACTTTACCACCATAACTGAAACTCTTGTGAAGGACAAAAAAATCCTTTTTGATAAGTTCCATCTGTGGTCTAAGTAAGATCCATGCAGATGACCCACGTCTAAAATGCCTTTACTGGTGACACTAACATTCCATTGTAAAACCTACCCCTACTCTTAAAGTCTGAGAACAACAAATGTAATTGCCTTTAGGGATTCTCTCTCTAAAGATTACACTTTTCAGGGAACTATTTAAATGCCTGACTTGGATATACTAAGGATATAACCTTCTAAATTAGCCTGCATGAAGAAACAACAAGCTTTTCCATAGATATTTATCCAGAAACCTCTGAAAAAGCTTTTGAGTTGCTAAAACTCATTGTTGGCATGTACATTTAAATCCCTAGTGCTTCAGCTGTCTTTCCTGTAAAAACTGCATTTGATAGGATTTCCTCTTCCACTACCCAACACAAACTGCTTAGACAGGCTTTCCATCATCAATATCTCCTATACATGCATCATCCGCATCATTGGTGATGAGGAGACAGTCAATGTCTTTTTCGATGACATTAGTCCATCACTATGTAACAGTGCGTTTTATACCTGGTGGCTGCCAGTCTACGATTGGTATCTCTAAACCCTGCCATCATTGCCCTGCCAGCAGAATCTGCAGTCAACACCATCACTCTTCATCAAAGGCTTTTATTGTCTTGTCAGTTGCACCATCAGTTGCTATCCCTTCAAGCAACTCTCCGCCGGTTAACATATTTGCTACTACATTGTCAACATGCAGAAAGTGTTAGGCAGACTGCAAACAGCCTGCCGGACTGTGGGATGGGTATCGCATAGCTACAGGATTAGAACTGACGACTTCAACAGAATTTACCATGTCTGTTATGCCTCTGGATCTCCTATGGATCCTCTGCCCATTTCTGTGCTCCAGCAGCTGGAACCGGCTCTTCTGCTCGTGATCAAGGATCTCCTAAATATCTCTCTGCAGGAAGCCACTGTCCCGCCTGACTGGAAACATGCCATGAAACTCCCTCTCCTCAAAAATGCCAATTCTGACCCCGATTTACTATCTAACTATCGACCCATTTCGTTACTACCAGCTTTCTCAAAGATTTTGGAGAAACATGTCAACGCACAGCTCTCTGTTCGTTGAAACACAAAGGTTTCTTCATCCCTCCCACTCGGGTTTCAGAGCTGGTTTCTCCACAGAGACCACCCTATTTGGGGGTAACTGAAAGACTGTGCCGTCTTCTGGATGCAGGAGACACTGTGGTCCTCATTTTGCTGGATCTGAGCGCAGCATGTGACACGGTGTCTCACACTGTGTTAATTAAAACTCTAAGATCACTGGGCATCTACGGCCCAGCACTGAAATGGCTTATCTCATTTCTCACAAATCGCACCTTTCAAGTTTTTTTCCCCACAGCCAGATCCGATATCCACTCTTTTGCCCATGGGGCACCTCAAGGTTCCATCCTTAGCCGTCTACTTTTTAATTTATACGTAAGACCCCTGGCCAATGTGGCAGAAGAATCTGGACTATCCCTGTTTTCCTACGCGGACGACTCCCAAGTCATTTTCTCTCTCTCCATGAAGAGCACAGCTGGACCCTCTCCCTTTCAGTTGGGTCTGAGCAAAATAGCATCATGGATGCAATCAAATTTCCTCAAACTCAACGGGGAGAAAACGTAGGTCCTTGTATTTGGGAAAAACAGGGAACTCTGTGGCCCTCAACATTGGCCCAGTGAGATGGGTGCTCTTCCCACACCCTCCCACCAAGTCCTCAACCTGGGCGTCACCATTGATGACTCGCTCAGTATGCACTTCCAAGCGGTTAAAGTAGCTGCCACATGTTTCACCATTCTGAAGTGGCTGAAGAAGGTCATCTGGATGCTACCAGAGCCATCTCAGAAAACTGTAGTCCACGCCTTGATTACATCAAGGCTGGACTACGGAAATGTCCTCTATTTAGGCTCAAACAAGGAGGTGACTCACACGCTGCAGATGGTCCAGAACTCCGCCGCAAGGCTTTTGTGCCGAGTACCGAGAGCCGCCTCCATCTCTGGACATCTAGGTAACCTGCACTGGCTCGGGGTCGAGAACCAAATCAAGATTAAAGCCCTGAGCTACATGCATAAAATCAAAACAGGAGCTGCCCCTCAATATCCCCAATCTCTGGTTTGTCCATACGTCCCTTCTCGCAACCTCCCCTCATCCACTCAGGGGAAATTTGTTGTTCCCACAATTAAACTATCCCAGATGGGTGGAAGGTCATTCACATATCTGGGCCCCTCACTCTGGAATACCCTGCCTATAGCTCTTCGAATTGAAACAGAATACGTCCAATTCCGCAAATCATTGAAGACGTGGCTTTTTAATAAATAACCTGCAAGCCTTTTCTACCTCAGTCTCTGATCTGCTTTTGCGCCGGGAAACCCTTTTTGGGTAGCTGTAGCGCATTATAAATGTAATAATAGATAGATAGATAGATAGATGCCTCTGCAGTCTTCACCATTAAAAAGAAAATAGACTCATCGGCCACTGGAGACTGAAGGAAACTGAAGAAAAAAACCCACAAGGCAGGCCCTGCATCAGCTCTATGTTCATTATTGCCAGAAAATGTTAAAAGACAAGGTGCTGAATGACAACCCTTTGAAGGAAGGGATTGGCATCGTTTATAAACCTAAACATTCTGCATTTAAGAATAGTCTACATAAACCTTGAGGATTTCTTACCCAGACTTCAAGACCTACCTGTATTGATAAGGATAGGTAATACTACACCAGTATTGTCCACCATCAGACAGGGTCGGAGACAATAGTTTTCCTGATAAAAGAAGCACAGATCCATTGGGACATGGGTAATCAAGAAACGTATTGCTTGTTGGTGCATCTTCCATGTTGAGCGAATCCCTGGCAGAGATTTAAACGGAGCACATTTGGATTGCATGTGTGGGAGTTAGATCAAGATCAGATTCAGAAAATCTTCCAGAGATGGAGGGTCCACACCTGGACTTTTCTGTGATGTAACACAACTAGAAATGCAGATTCTTCATCAGTAAACATAAACCACCACAGAGAAGAGGGCACACATCTTCTCAGAACTTGTACAAAAACTGGTTAAGCCTTTCCTGAGTTTCTTCTGATTGCCAAAGTCCTCAGAAAAAGTATGAGGACACCATGCTCATCTAATAGCACGAGTGTGGCACAGACAGTATTAGTTCACAGGTCTGCTTTAGTTGTCTTACTCAACTCTCCCTCAATAAGTTACTCAACCAGACAGCCTGGATCCTGACCAAGTGCATTTTGGTCACTTGGATATTTCTCAAAAGTACAAATAGATTCTGATGCAGGCTTGCTTATGTTCTACCAGGGGCTCACATAGGCTGTATCACAGGGAACGTCAGTGCAATGTAACAATACTTATGCAGCTTGTGCACCTAACAGGCTTTGCATTTATAATTCGTGCTTTCTTAGCAGCTGCTCCCTTTTTTCTTAAACCTGGTAAAGTATGACTCACAAAGATCACAAAGTGCCCATGCCAAGATTTAGACACTCTTGAAAAGCATTCTAGTTTTTCTTGTGGATTTTATAATAATTCATGAAAAGTTTCCTCAGAACGTACCTAGCACTCAGGCAATCTCTAGTTATATATATATATATATATATATATATATATATATATATATATATATATATATATATATATATATATATATATATATATATATATAAACGAGCACAAGATGCGAGTCAGCTGTTCCTTTCCTCTGCAGCCAGCTATTGAAGAAGGGAGAATGCCTCCAGAAACGCGTTTGGCACATGGCTAGAAGTTACATTGCTGGGACAAGCGCGCTGTGTTTTGCTGTTGCCCAAATGAATAAAGAAGGTGAAATCTTAACATCGTGTGTGGCGCTTCAATGCGAGAGCAACTTTCTTTTGTATATTCTACTGGCGATCGCCAGTAGATGGTTATAGTTAGGACCGTGTTTCCATAGGAAATCTCAAAATTCTATTTTGAATAACTTTGGCGCCGGTTGACGAATCTTCGCGAAATTTTCAAAACTAATGGGGCGCTCAGCTCCTACCCTGAAAGTCTCGGGCGGGATTCGTCAAGCGGGGGCCGAGAAAAAGGGGGGGTCCCAAAACACGTTTTCCCCATGCATTTTCCCATAGGACATTTAGTCGAAGGTACAGCCCGAACGGCTGAACAGAATTACTTGAAATTTGGCAGAGAGGTAGTCCTCAGGTCAGGGATGTGCCTTTTGCATATATGGAGTCAATCTGTTCAGTAGTTCCTGAGAAAATTGCAGTTAAAAGCACATACAATTAAAAAAAGAATTAAAAAAATTCGGAGGTCCGCGCACGGTGAAAAACCATACAAAAAAAATTTATAATTTTTTAATACGTAGTTCATTGAAAAATAAATGTATAAAAAAATTATAATACATACATAACTTAGCATTTAAAAAACCGTACAAATTCACTGAAAAAACCATAGGTTTCACACATGTTATAGTTAGGTGGATATTTCACTTGTTAAGAACCAATGAAATTCCCCCGTTATAGTTAGTTGAGATAACTATAACTCGCGTGACCGCCACTCTATCACAAGGATGATGTCATCAGTGATGTCATGAGTGATGCCACTGACCATGTCATGAGTGATGTAATATGTGACGTCATGAGCAGAGGATTGCGGGCGAGCGAGTTATAGTTATCTCAACTAACTATAACGGGGGAATTTCATTGTTTTTTTACGAGTGAAATATCCACCTCACTATAACATGTGTGAAACCTATGGTTTTTTAAGTGAAAAAAATAATATATATATATATATATATATATATATATATATATATATATATATATATATATATATATATATATATATATATATATATATATGGTCAAACAACTCCGCCCATTGCCTTGCTCTCAGCAGTGTGGGTGCGCTGGTTGCGTAGGCGGTTCGCAACAAAATATCTCCAAAGACACACGTTTCCCAAGGTAACGTGAAGCGCACTCGAGCTCGTAATTCAAAATTAATTCTTTATTTCATTCTCCGTAGAAAGCTGACACACGCGTTCCGGCACCCTGGCCTTCGTCAGTGTCAGTTAGTGCATTACAATGGCCACATATAAATAATCACTATCTTCATTGGACAGGACAAAAAGTGAGCAAAACCAACAAAGGACTAATCAACTCGATCACAATGAATCAATCGTTATGTGTCGGCCATTTTAACCTAGTCAATTGTCAGAAAATAACGATAAAATTAGAAGGGTAATACATCAAACCATAACATACGTGTGGGTACATAAAGCAATCTCGAACCCTTGAAACATATCTGACATATAGAAATGGATATGCACAAATTACAAATTGCCTCAGAGGAGAGATAAAAATCAGTTCATTCCTTTACATAAATTTACATGATTAATCATACCAAATTCATTGAAAATATTGATCCCTCATAAGGCAAATAAAAAATTTAACCAAATAGAGCCCTCCAATGGGCTGATGTCTCATGATAGATGTAAAATATATACAAATTGTATGTGCAAGTACCCCACTTGTTGCTTGTTCAGCCTGTCTATTGATGTTTTATGGGATTAGACTGTGAATTAACCAATAAAGGACCACAGTTCTTCTTCCATATTAAGACCCCCCCGGAGTGCGTGTCTGGAGTTCAACAATAAAGCGTGCCTCCAGTTGACGCAATTCTTTGACCCTGTCCCCACCCCTGTCAGTGACGGGGACGTGGTCAAGGCAGAAATAACTTAGTTTGTCACTGCGAGATTCATGTTTTTCGGCAAAATGCCTGGCCACCGGGTAGTTAGTATCCCGGTTGGTGATTGCCCGTGTGTGTTCCAACACACGTTTCTTCGCAGGATGGATGGTGCTTCCAACGTATTGGAGACCACACGGGCAAATCAAACAATAAACAACAAAATTCGTGTTGCAATTCAACCTTCTATCATTTACCGAAAATCCACAAGGACCCCCTAAAGCCACCAGGGCGCCCTATAGTCTCCAGCAAAGAGAGCCTGTTGGAAAAGGCATCTATTTACGTAGATCATTTTCTTTTTCCCCTTGTAGCTGATTTAAGCTCTTTCATCCAGGACACAACTGATTTCATTAAGCGCATACAAGAGATACAGTGGGAACCAGACTTTGTATTAATAACCATGGACATAACCAGTCTCTATACCTGTATTGCACATAATGATGGACTGAGAGCACTCCGTTATTTTCTGAAAACCAGACCATTGAAGTTCCAGATGCACAATAACATGCTACTGGAATTTGCTGAATTCTGTTTATGTAACAATATCTTTCTTTTTGGTGGTCAGCTATACCTGCAAACTCAGGGTACTGCGATGGGCACGTGCTTCGCCCCCAGCTACGCGAACTTGTTCGTGGGCTGGTGGGAGAAGCACGTGGCCTGGGCAGACCACAACGAGATATGGGTCGAGAAAATTGCCCTATGGGCACGCTACATTGATGACCTATTCATCGTTTGGAAAGGCACACCTGAAGAGGCAAGAGAGTATGTAGATATCTTGAATAACAATACCCTCAATCTTCGATTTACAAGTTATATGAGTAAAACCGAGGTACCATTTCTAGACCTTTCAGTCTTTGTGGCAGATGGCAAAATTTGTACCAAGCTTTATCGTAAGCCCACTGCAGGGAATACAGTTCTGCATTATAAAAGTCAACACCCTCAGTCATTAATTCGGAGTATTCCCTACGGGGAGCTGCTGCGGTTGAAAAGGAACTGCACGCTCCCCGATGACTATACCCAGGCAGCTAGTGAGTCGTTGAGTAGATTCAGATCAAGAGGATACACCAGTGATCTCCTCAATGACACTGCCTTAAAAGTGCAGGCGATTGAGAGACAGTCTCTTTTGGGCTCAAAAGAGCATAAGAAGGCTGCCACACCGGAAGATATTGTAAGTCCCCGACTCATTTTGGGCTTTTCTACACAAGCCAGAACCATTAGGGGACTTGTAGAAAAGAACTGGAAAATTCTTCAAACTGATACTGTCATTGGTAAAACCATCCCTGAGCAACCTGAGGTAACCTACCGCAAAAGCAAATCACTAAAAGATCTACTAGTGCGTAGCCATTTCTCTGACAGTATCCCGAAAAAAACTGTGTCTGGCTTTTACCCATGCCTTGCATGTAAAGCTTGTAAAAATAGCAAAAAGGTTAAAGAATACAGGGTCCCCGGTAGAAAAGGAATGTGCACCATCAACAGGTTCATGAATTGCAACACGAATTTTGTTGTTTATTGTTTGATTTGCCCGTGTGGTCTCCAATACGTTGGAAGCACCATCCATCCTGCGAAGAAACGTGTGTTGGAACACACACGGGCAATCACCAACCGGGATACTAACTACCCGGTGGCCAGGCATTTTGCCGAAAAACATGAATCTCGCAGTGACAAACTAAGTTATTTCTGCCTTGACCACGTCCCCGTCACTGACAGGGGTGGGGACAGGGTCAAAGAATTGCGTCAACTGGAGGCACGCTTTATTGTTGAACTCCAGACACGCACTCCGGGGGGTCTTAATATGGAAGAAGAACTGTGGTCCTTTATTGGTTAATTCACAGTCTAATCCCATAAAACATCAATAGACAGGCTGAACAAGCAACAAGTGGGGTACTTGCACATACAATTTGTATATATTTTACATCTATCATGAGACATCAGCCCATTGG
Organism: Triturus cristatus; assembly: GCF_964204655.1. Lineage (NCBI taxonomy): Eukaryota > Metazoa > Chordata > Amphibia > Caudata > Salamandridae > Triturus > Triturus cristatus. Next base: position 890,257,293 of record NC_140594.1, read on the forward strand.
AGGGCTCTATTTGGTTAAATTTTTTATTTGCCTTTTGAGGGATCAATATTTTCAATGAATTTGGTATGATTAATCATGTAAATTTATGTAAAGGAATGAACTGATTTTTATCTCTCCTCTGAGGCAATTTGTAATTTGTGCATATCCATTTCTATATGTCAGATATGTTTCAAGGGTTCGAGATTGCTTTATGTACCCACACGTATGTTATGGTTTGATGTATTACCCTTCTAATTTTATCGTTATTTTCTGACAATTGACTAGGTTAAAATGGCCGACACATAACGATTGATTCATTGTGATCGAGTTGATTAGTCCTTTGTTGGTTTTGCTCACTTTTTGTCCTGTCCAATGAAGATAGTGATTATTTATATGTGGCCATTGTAATGCACTAACTGACACTGACGAAGGCCAGGGTGCCGGAACGCGTGTGTCAGCTTTCTACGGAGAATGAAATAAAGAATTAATTTTGAATTACGAGCTCGAGTGCGCTTCACGTTACCTTGGGAAACGTGTGTCTTTGGAGATATATATATATATATATATATATATAACGCTCCAATGTTTGAAAAACAGAAGGACAAGCACTCGGGTTAGATTAAATCCCAATTCGGATTTTATTCGTGCAAATGAAAAAACAGACACGTTTCAGCCGTAGCTTTCGTCAGTGTCGGCTTGCGTTTAGAGATGGAAGTTCATATGTACACCACATTTCATAAACCTAGACGAAGGACTCATTTATGTGATTATGGTCGCCATCTTAAAGTGTGCAAAGCATATTGTATTTACAAAAGGCTTTTTGTTTGTTTTATCTTCGAACATTTTCAATCCTAATTCAATGTAATGAAAATCAAATTATTGGGCACTTCATAATAGTCCTGCATCAATCACCAAATTATAGATTCGTATAAACCAACATGATTATTCAAAACGAATTGAATACTTATTATATATGCCTCAGTAACAACAATTTGTTTGAATCGGGTAAATCATCTCGTTTCCTAAACATGTTATATTCAGAGCCTCAAATTAAATAACATCAGGGGATAAATTATCATGTACGTGTTGATAATTTACATCATTAAGCCCTGGATAGGCTGTCATCATTACTCAATCCTCCCTTTGTACAACTCAAGCAAATGGAATGCTGCGTAAACTATGTATCATTTTTCATTATAGATGAGTTATCAACTCTTCCCCAGCATTTAAGCCATTAGGCGATTTAGTCTGGAGTTCGATAATGTATCTAGATTCCAGACGCCGTAAGGCTTTCTCTCTGTCTCCACCCCTGATATCATTCGGGATACAATCTAGACAAAAGAATTTCAGAAGAGTTCTATTGCTGTTGTGAATGGCAAAATGGCGTGCAACAGGGTAGTTCTCATCCTTATTCTCAATGGCTCTCTGGTGTTCCAGTATGCGCATTTTAACCGCATTCATGGTGCTGCCAATATAACGGTAGCTACATGGACATTCTAAGCAGTATACAACATATGTTGTGGTACATGTCATAAACTTAGAGATCTTATTATGAGACTTTCTTCCAGGAACCTCATAGGTCAAAGTTCTTTTACTGGTGCCACACGCTTTACATTTCCCACATGGGAATGAACCTTGAAGGTTCTGTAATCCTGAGGAAGAAGGTGCTTTCATTAAATGACTTTGTACTAGTTGGTCTTTTAAAGATCTTGATTTTCTGAATGTTATTTGCGGATAATCAGATAGCTCATTGCCTATAATGTTATCGGATTTCAGAATTTTCCAGTTCCTGCATAATATAGCTCTTATTTTACTAGCTGATGATGAATAGGTAGTGATCAGTCTCAGACTTCCTGTGTCATTCTTGTTGACACAAGTGTCTCCAAGTAGGGTCTGTCTATCCACATTTTTAACTTTTGATTGTGCAGCCTTTAGCACCTTCAGTGAATATCCCCTTGCTCTAAAACGTCTTATGCTGCTATTGGCTGCATGGTCAAAGTCCCCATCCATTGAACAATTTCTTTTTATTCGTAGTAGCTCCCGTACGGGATACTACTCACCAAATTTGCTGGATGGCTGCTATGACCATGCAAAATAGAATTACCAGCTGTGGTCTTTCTATACAGGGCTGTTTGGATCATTTCTGACTCCACAAAAACTCTGATGTCCAAGAAGCTTACCTCTTTTCTGCTCATCTCATAGGTAAATCTTAAATTTAGGTTATTTACATTAAGGGCGGAGATATACTCTTCTGCTGATTTTTCAGACCCCTTCCAAATAATGAAGAGGTCGTCGATAGATCGACGCCAACAAATCACCTGGTCTACCCATCTACTGTTGTCATCTGCCCAGGCCACCTGCTTCTCCCACCAGCCTACGAACAAGTTTGCATAGCTGGGGGCGAAGCAGGTGCCCATAGCTGTGCCCATTATCTGTCGGTACCTCTGATTTTGGAAGGTAAAAATATTGTTGTTCAAACAAAATGAAATAAATTCAAGTAGCATTTCACTGTGTTCCAATTGTCTTATTGAGCGCTGCCCCAAGAAGAACTTCACTGCTGCCAGTCCATCCTGATGTCTTATACTGGTATATAGGTTGCAAACATCAAGTGTTATCATTACAAAGTCTTTTTCCCAACCTATGTACTGTATTTGCGTAAGGAAATCCTTAGTGTCTTTGGTTTACGAGCTCATCTGAACAACTAAAGGTGCTAAAAAATGATCAATAAATCTTGACATATTTTCGGTCAAGCCGCCAATTGATGACACAATCGGTCTTCCTGGTGTGCTGGGTACGTCCTTGTGCACCTTTGGCAGATGATCGAACGTAGGCATTTTTGGGTGCTTGTTTTGCAAATATAATAGTTCCTCCTTACATAGTATTCCTCTTTCGAACCATTTACCAATCAAATTAGCGTATTTCTGGATACTAATTTTATATTCCTCTTCTGTAGTGAGGACATAATTAGCATCATCTTGTAATTGGCGGAGGGCTTCTTTGCAATAGTCCTTATGGGCTTGTAAAACGATGTTTCCGCCCTTATCTGATGGTTTGATTATAATGGAATTATCCTGCTGTATGTGTGTGTATGTGTATATATATATATATATATATATATATATATATATATATATATATAATATATATTTCATTGAAAAAACCATAGGTTTCAGGGACGTTATAGTTAGCTGGACTTTTCACTCGTACAAAACCATTGAAATTCCCCTGTTATAGTTAGTTCAGCTAACTATAACTCGCGCGCCCGCAATGCACTGCTGGTGACATGACATATTACCTCACTCATGACATGGTCAGTGACATCACTCATGACATCACTGATGACATTTCAAATGACATCACTCATGACATCATCCAGTGAATGTGTGTTTTTCTGAAAATTAAATATGTTTTATATATGTATATCTCAAGGTCGATGGAAGAATAAATGGGTATATAAGTATCTAAATGGATGATTTGTTTTTGAAAATTGATTGTATAACTGACTGATTAAAGTGTATCTTAGTGAATACATGGCTTAGTGAGTAATGTTTAAATATGTAAATATCTGTATCAGTCTCTCACTTTGTGTATAAGTGGCTGCATGGGTTGGTGAGGAGCTACTTGAGTGTCTATATAGGTTATTAGTTGTTTTTTTGAGTATCAGTATCAGTGTCTGAGTGTCTGTATGGTTCGGTGGGGGGTATTACGTAGTGCATAGGTGCATGAATGAGTGACTCACTATTTGTATGTGTTGAAGACAGCATGTGTGCAGGACTGTATGGGTGGATGAGTGTGTGCATGGGTGTGTTAGTGAGTGAATGACTGTCTCAATAGTGTCTTAGTTTCTGTAGAAGTAAGTGTGGTGGTGTGTGTAACTGTATATGCAAGTAAATGGATGTTTTATTATTTATTAGCATGAGTGACTATGTGTGTGAGTAACTATGGATGAGTGGCTTTGTGTAACAGGATGTATAGGTGTATGAGTACATATGATGAGTGAGTGCATGTATGAGTGACTGTATAGGACTGTTGGTGAATGAGTGGATGTGTATGTGGATCTTAGAATTACTGAATAGGTTGTTGTATCTGGCATTGGTATGTCCATTGTTTTGAAAATTTTAGTTTCTATTTTTGAATGTGTGTTTCAAAGGTTATATTAGGGGAGAGGAGGTCTGCCGCTCTATCACAAGGATGATGTAATCAGTGATGTCACTGACCATGTCATGAGTGATGTAATATGTGACGTCATCAGCAGTGCATTGCGGGCGCGCGAGTTATAGTTAGCTGAACTAACTAGAACGGGGGAATTTCAATGGTTTTGTACGAGTGAAAAGTCCAGCTAACTATAACGCACCTAAAACCTATGGTTTTTTTCAGTGAATTTCTAAGGTTTTTTAAATGCTAATTCCGAACTATAACGTGCCTGAAACCTATGTTTTTTTTCAGTGAATTTCAAAGGTTTTTTAAATGCTAATTTCTAACTATGCCTACAGAGATAGGACATTGTGAAGAAAGAAGAAAAAATGCACAGAAAGAAAAAAAAGAAATGCAGAAAGAAGCAACAGAAGATATTATTGATGCACACGCTTGAAACATATGTACAAAGTAGGAAAAATTTTTCCAATAGAGACTTCAGTTCTTCTTGTTTATTCACAAAGGATTCTTCCACTCCCAACGCGTTTCGTCGTTTGAAGTGTTTAACCCATACGACTTCCTCAGGGCTGGAAGCAACATAAATATCAATTGTAGAGGATTATAATAGTAGTGGGAAACAAACCTATACATGCCCCAAAATTGTGTACTAGTGCAGAGGAATCACAGGTGCATGCAAGTGCTCCGTATGTATACATATATGTGGAAATTAAAAATCCATCGGCATAAAAGATAATCTTTGACCAAAATAAACACATTATGAAAAACAAAATTGAGTTTCTGTGACAACATAATTTGTAACCAATAATTGATTCACTCACCAACCCTAGTGAGTAACATGCTTTGTGCAGCTAATAAATAATGTCATAAATAAATCTGTACCTCTGTTTCTGAAGTATTGAAAACCTGTAGTGGTACAAATTGTACTAGATTAATAAATTAATAACTGCGTCACACATGAGGCAAGGTCAACCAAAACGCTAATGGAATATCTAAAATACAAATAACAATACCTTTCAAAGTCTTGTATAACTGCAGAAAATATCCTCCAATATCAAAATCATACGTAATCTTTATGAATCAGCCAAAGTGTATATGGCCCGAAATCACAACCACCTGAAAAAACATTAAATATCAACATTCCGTCATTTGACTGGTCAAGAATGCAAATTTAGGCAGCGAGAAAAATCACATCCCATAGGCTTACCCTATTAACGGCTGTGCCGCGCCGAATACCAATTCACTAGCAAACGAGTTCATTTCAGCAAATCGTCACTGATGTACGTAGAACCTACAAGCAAAATAATCTTGTGGTTACTAAAGTCCCTACAGTACTCCGGACCCAAAACCAATTTATAGCTACAAACAACAACCCTGACCCGACTCACCTCAAAACGCTCTGGAAACCCGAGTACAGGTAGCGAGTGCTTCTGTCAAACAACTACTTCCGTATAAGTAAAAAGAGTAAAAACAAAGGAAGTGACTGGCTCCAAACCCATGATCCTGAGCGCCATGTTTAAATTTCATTCCCACACATATATCTATTTAAATTGAACTAAAATAATGACAATACATGCCACGCATCCATTATATAATTCACAATCAATAATTCAAAAAAATATCCAGGCTCCAAATATACATTTTTTTTTTTTACATCTGTTTTTATTAATTTTTTTTTCTCCAAACACCAGTACAGAAATTCGGTACATTAGCATACGAGCTCCCTGAGTATAACAGCAGTGCGTAGCGCACATAAAAGATACATAATTAGGTCGCAGCTTGATGAACTCCGCCCAGCTGCATTGAACCCCTAATGAGGCAAAAATTTCAAACATTGATATGTGCAGTCCTGCATTCCCCTGCGTGGGCTCGTCAGGATATCCCGGTGAGTCCCGCAGCCGAATCCGCAGCTACTGTCCAAACCAATAAGGACACAAACATAGAGAACCTCAACCACCTCAAAAGTAGACCAGCTCCATTGTGTCTATCGCTGTCCCTGCCCCCCGTGTAGTCCCCCTCTCCCCCGATTGCATGTAGTGAGGAAACTGTGGCTCCTAATCGCGTGTTCGGGTGCGTTTTCCCACTCTCGCTCAATGTGGGTGCGAGTTGTGTGTGGAACCCTACGAGGTCACTCCGACGGATCTCCTGCTGCCCGACGTGACGTCGACTCCCCCCCCCCCCCACCTGCTCATCCCTCCCATCCCCCTCCTCAGCATGCCTGAGCGCCTGAAGCAGCTCCTCCCACTGCGCGGCTATGGGCGTCTTCCTCAACCCTAGTGTCTCCTCCCGTCTAATAGCAGTTCCCTCCGCTCCGGCCCATGCAGCGAGTGAGCGCCCCCACGCCCGCGGATGGGGCGGGTCCTGTGCCTTCCACCGCCTGGTTATGAGGCGCTTTGCAACCGCGAGCCCTAAATCCAGAAACCGAGACGTCACCTCTCCAAATATAATTTATAGATTGCATTACTGCAAAGCCGATTGACCTCGGCAGAATTGAAAACCCGAATGACGGTAACAAGTACTGCAGCCAAGATGCTGCTCCCGTAAAAATACGAAAGTAAAAATAAAGAAAGTAACTGACTCTACAACTATAATTATGAGCGCAATCATAACATGGCGATGTGACATATATGACTTCCTCGAAAATACTACAAGCGTAACGCTCTAAGCCAATGTACACAAACGGTGTAACATATATAGCTATCTAGGAAGCCTAAAACGTGACCTTCTAAGCCATACCTTAATATGTCCGTAAAGAGTCTGATCATTTTTTCTGCAATTTGACAGTGCAGATATATAATAAAGTATCATAAGCATGATAATATATCGTAATTACGGCAGGTTCAGTTTGATAAGACGCTACTCCTCAATAAACGACATAGATACTAAACTGAACCAGATCCATTAAGTATTACCAGGATGATAAAAAGTACTTACAAAACAAAGAATCTCAGAACTATACACCCATGTGTGACAAAATTGAATACAGAAATGCCCAGGTCGTCTAGCACATTCGAAGGTGTATTAATATAAAGAGAAATAATCTGTCGTAATGGAGGAATTCAAAAGCAGATAGTGCCCCCAAAGACTCAATTAACATTATCATACCAATGAACAAGTAAAAACATCATGTATAATAAACCAGGCTACCAAACCTAATGCAAATTCTACTACATGTATCCACTGATACTAATCTCCTAAAAAGTATTGCAGCTCCCGGTCATAATTAAGACCATCCTCCACCGCCTTCAAACGCATGATCCACCGTGCCTCATGTCTGCGCAGTTTCAGCTCTCTATTTCCAGCATGTGGATCAAGTCCAACATGTACCATAGAATTGAAAAGATTTTGTCTGACCTTGTGCTGTACAATTATAAACATGTTCGGCAATAGGATATCGCGCATCATAATTTTTAATAGCTCTCATGTGTTCGCTAACACGATCCTTTAAGGCTCTGATTGTACTGCCTATGTAAATTTTTTCACATTTACATAATATCACATATACAACATATTTAGTGCTGCAACTGATATTAGAAAGAATATTGTATATGCGACCATGCTTGTCTTTGAACTGTTTAGTTTTATCTTTAGCATATTTACACATGCCACAGTGTCCACATTTGAAAAAACCCTTAGTAAATTGCATCAACCAAGTTCCTTGCTTATTGTCATAGGGATAACTAGGACTCAACATAGATCCTAAAGTCCTGCCCTTACGGAATGTAATCTGCGGTTTATCCGTTAAAAATTCTCGCAGAGTCCTATCGGCTTGTAAAATATGCCAATGTTTATTTAAGCTTTTACGTAAAGTCAAACTGATTGGAGTATAATCCGTGATCATTCAATAGGTGTTGTTTTTGGAATAGTGGTTTGACTAGGCTTCAATGTTGATGATGTCTGGGGTGTGCACTATCTGCATGAAGAATAGCGTTACATGATGTGGGTTTACGATACATTCTGCTGTGAATCTTATTGTCGATGACATACAGCTCTACATCCAACAATACCAATTTTGATGCACTTGAAAATGTTGTGAACTTGATATTTAATTCATTATTGTTAAGATATCCAATAAACTCTTGTAACAATTGTTCTGTGCCCGTCCAAATCATAAGACAATCGTCTGTGTAGCGCCCCCAAAATAAAATATAATCTAGCCATTTGCTACCCGATGAGCCCCATACCACCTTTTCTTCCAACCAGCCCATGAATAGATTGGCGTATGCTGGTGAAAGTTTTGAGCCCATGGCTACTCCTTGAGTTTTTTTAAACCAATCTTGTTTGAAAAGGAAAAAATTATTGTCTAGTATCAGTTCAGTCATAGTCCGTAGCATTTGGGTCTGCTCCCAATGGCTTGCCGGTCTTTTGGATAGGAAGTACTGAATAGCTTGTAAACCCAAATCATTCGGTATGCTGGTATAAAGTGATACTACATCAAGTGTCACCAATAACATACCAGTTTCCCAACTCACATCTCCTAAAATATTCAGAATATGCCTAGTGTCCTTGATATAGGAGGGCAGATTGATAACCAATGGTTGCAAAAATAAGTCAACATACTGATTTAGACGTTCCGTGGCTCCCCCAATTCCCGACACAATTGGCCTCCCTGGTGGGAAAGGGAGGTCCTTGTGGATTTTCGGTAACGTGTATAGACAAGGATAGCGAGGGCGATTAACCTTCAAATTTAAAAACTCATCATCATCCAAAAGGTGATTATCATGCCAATGTTTCAACAATCCATTATTCTTAGTTGTAAGAGCATGTATTGTCATTATTTTAGTTCAATTTAAATAGATATATGTGTGGTAATGAAATTTAAACATGGCGCTCATGCTCATGGGTTTGGAGCCAGTCACTTCCTTTGTTTTTACTTATACGGAAGTAGTTGTTTGACGGAAGCACTCGCTACCTGTACTCGGGTTTCCAGAGCGTTTTGAGGTGAGTCAGGTCAGGGTTGTTGTTTGTAGTTATAAATTGGTTTTGGATCCGGAGTACTGTAGGGACTTTAGTAACCACAAGATTATTTTGCTTGTAGGTTCTACGTACATCAGTGACGATTTGCTGAAACGAACTCGTTTGCTAGTGAATTGGTATTCGACGCGGCATAGCCGTTAATAGGGTAAGCCTATGGGATGTGATTTTTCTCGCTGCCTAAATTTGCGTTCTTGACCAGTCAAGTGACGGAATCTTGATATTTAATGTTTTTTCAGGTGGTTGTGATTTCGGGCCATATACACTTTGGCTGATTCATAAAGATTACGTATGATTTTGATATTGGAGGATATTTTCTGCAGTTATACAAGACTTTGAAAGGTATTGTTATTTGTATTTTAGATAATCCATTAGCGTTTTGGTTTACCTTGCCTCATGTGTGACACAGTTATTAATTTATTAATCTAGTACAATTTGTACCACTACAGATTTTCAATACTTCAGAAACAGAGGTACAGATTTATTTATGACATAATTTATTAGCTGCACAAAGCATGTTACTCACTAGGGTTGGTGAGTGAATCAATTATTGGTTACAAATTATGTTGTCACAGAAACTCAATTTTGTTTTTCATAATGTGTTTATTTTGGTCAAAGATTATCTTTTATGCCGATGGATTTTTAATTTCCACATATATGTATACATACGGAGCACTTGCATGCACCTGTGATTTCTCTGCACTAGTACACAATTTTGGGGCATGTATTTGTTTGTTGCCCACTACTATTATAATCCTCTACAATTGATATTTATGTTGCTTCCAGCCCTGAGGAAGTCGTATGGGTTAAACCCTTCAAACGACCAAACGCGTTGGGAGTGGAAGAATCCTTTGTGAATAAACAAGAAGAACTGAAGCCTCTATTGGATATTTTTTTCCTACTTTGTACATATGTTTCAAGCGTGTGCATCAATAATATCTACTGTTTATATCAATCCAAGATTGAGCTTGTAGGGATTTTGGGTGGTGTTCCCTATATTGATAGCACCGCTGTGGATTTTTTATTTCTCTAATAATTTCTCTAATAATTTTTGTGTAATCTTGTTTGTAGCGCCATATAGCCTTTCACACCCATCAAATCACTGGAAGCAACAGAAGTCCTCAAAGACCAAGAAAAGTGCTGGAAGAAGGATAACGTGCAGAAAGAACAAACAGAAGAGCAGAAAGTAGCCTTGTTGCAAAATCATCCTGTACCCTCAACTTTTTCAGACGGATACTGGTGGTAACTGAGTCTGACTAACCAGTCCTAGAGCCAGTGCCAAGTTAAAAGACACTCTGAATACAGTGAAAACACCTACATACACTAGGGAACACTATGCGTTGGGGTCCCCATGTGATTAGCATGACCTCCTCTGTAAGCCCCTAGTATATAATAGGGCAGGGAATTAAAACTACCTCTTAAAACGTGCAACAGGGTGTGTTTGCACACGTCACCTCAGGCCCCTTCCCCTCCCTTCCCCACTGTGTAAACACGCCCTGTGGCCGTTTTAAGTTGGGAGATTAAGTCCCCTTGAATTCTGAGGGTCCCTAGGGTCCAATTAGACCACTAGGTACCTCCAGTAAGCGCCACAGAGCTGCGTTGCAGAGAGATGTAAAAAGGGGCACGGCCGACACCACCTTTTTGCCACGCAGCGCAGTGGCGCTTACTGGAAGCACTTGATGTGCTAGTTGGCCCCCAGGGTCCCTCAGGATTGAAGGGGAATTATTTCCCCAACTTAAAACGCGCCATAGGGTGTGTTTGCACACATAACCTCAGGCCCCGTCCCCTCCCTTCCCCACTGTGTAAACAAACCCTGTGGCCATTGTAAGTTGGGAGATTAAGTCCCCTTGAATCCTGAGGGTCCCTAGGGGTAAAATAGCCCACTAAGTATGTCCAGTAAGCGCCATTGCAGAGAGGTGTAAAAAGGGGCACGGCCTGCACCACCTCTCTGCAACGCAGAGCAGTGGCGCTTACTGGAAGCGGTACAAAAGGGGGTGGTGATGGACGGAGCATCAGAACCAATCAAACACTCACACCCAGTCAACAGATCTGGGTTTGATCCATCACCGTTCTTTAGCCCACTCTGCCACCCCAGTTCAGACATGGCCATATGCAAATCAGTCTGACCCTGTGCCTCATGGAAACAGTCCAGCCCGAACTGCCAAGCCATGCCTTCCCTGGACCGGAAACAAGCTTCCTAGGACCGGTTTCTGGCATTTCAGCCGTCTTCAGCCAGGCTTGCTTGAATCCAGTGGCAAAGTGAGCAAGGGACTCACGTCTGAGCATGCCCTGCCAACTTATGGCGAACAAAGCGGTACAAAAGGGGGTGGTGATGGACGGAGCATCAGAACCAATCAAACACTCACACTCAGTCAACAGATCTGGGTTTGATCCATCACCGTTCTTTAGCCCACTCTGCCACCCCAGTTCAGACATGGCCATATGCAAATCAGTCTGACCCTGTGCCTCATGGAAACAGTCCAGCCCGAACTGCCAAGCCATGCCTTCCCTGGACCGGAAACAAGCTTCCTAGGACCGGTTTCTGGCATTTCCTTTGGTTTTTGCTTTGTTCGCCATAAGTTGGCAGGGTATGCTCGGACGTGAGTCCCTTGCTCACTTTGCCACTGGATTCAAGCAAGCCTGGCTGAAGACGGCTGAAATGCCAGAAACCGGTCCTAGGAAGCTTGCTTCCGGTCCAGGGAAGACCTGGCTTGGCAGTTCGGGCTGGACTGTTGCTCTCCATGGTGTCTTGTTTCTAGTGCCCATCCTGCCTGACCTCCATGGTCATCTTGCTGCTCCTGCCCTAACCCCTTGCCCCCAGCCCTCTGTTTCCATGTGCAGACCCCTATTCCCTCCCTCCTGGCTTGTCTGTTCCATTGTAATGCCCCTGATCCGTCCCTCCTGCCCTTTATGGTCTGTTATGCTGCAGCTTTCTCTCCTTTCTGTCCATTATGGTCAGCTAGCTACCATTGCCTCTTTCCCCATTGTTCTCTGTTGTCTATGTGCATGGTCCTGTCCTCTCCCTATTGCTTTCTATGGATTGTTGTGCTGCACTCCCGTCCCGCATGCCCTGTGTGGTGTATTGTGCTGCTGCAAACCCTGATGCCTGCCCTGTAGGGTCAGTTTGGTGCACCTCTCCATGTCCCTCCTGTCCTCTGTTATCTGAGTCCATGTCCCTACCCCAATTCCTCCTGCCTACCATGATCCAACGTACCATACTTGCGAACATTTTGAACTTGGTAAGAGGAAGATTTTGAAAAAAAACTGGGGTATTGATTTTCCCCTTTGAGTTACATTGAAAAAGAGGAGATTGTAGACAGGAGATTGTAGACAGGAGACAGATCAAATAAAGCCCATTTGAACTTAAAAACATTGGACTTTTCCTGGCTGAAACGGGTCTGTTGGCATGTATGGTTATACTACCACTGCCTCTTCCTTCTGCCCACAATGGTCTATTATATTGCCACAGCCTCTCTTGCAAGTCCTGTATTGTTGGTTTGTTGCCCCTGCCCCACTTTCCACTGCCCTCCATAGTCTGTTGTGCTGCCACTGCCCTTCCTACCTGCCCAGTGTGGTCAAATTGTTGCCTCTGCACTCTCCTACTTGCCTTCAATTTTCAGAGTCCGTGCCCCTGGCCTCTGCCTCTCAACAGTATCCCAATGAACAACTAGATTGCTAACATTCTATATTTATTACAAAAGTGTGGAACGCCTGATGTCATCTTGATGTAATCAAAACTCTAATACCTAGAGCATTTCCTTTAGAAATTACATATATGAGAGGGTCTTATTTGCATCAAAATTATGGTTAGTGCTCTAAAAACCTAAAATGAGGACATATTCTCTGAGTTTTCAAATAGCGACAAAGAACTTTTAAATTATTTGTAATTTTTATGTTTTTTTATCCAGTTGACCACTTGATTAAATGTTGCACTTAGGGGAGAGGATGTGGTGTTACTTCCAGAGCTGCAGACTTTGCAACTGGGGAACCAGGTTGGAGTTTCTGCTTCAGCTCAACATTCTGTGATTCTGGTCAAATCACTTAGTCTCCCCATGTCTACAACCAAAATGAATTTGATCTAGTGTGATGTAACCAATGCTCATGTAAAGCACTCCAATACCGGACAAGTCTGCACTATATAAGACTGCAAATACACAAAAAATAAGTGTTTTGCACACTTCTGTCATTGGGCTACAAGTGGGCTACATCTGGGTGATATTTGTGCTGCATTTGGGCTCTTTTGTCTCTGGTGGCCATCTTTGGAGATTTATTTGTTATGAAGTTTCCTAATTTCCTCATTTACTGCAGTCTCCTCAGTAGGAAATGCTTTCAGTTTTTTACTTTGATTCCATCAAGAAGGTATTCAGATATGTCACACATTTGCCATAAATTCTAAATGTTAGCAATCTAGTTGCTCATTAGATCACTGTAGTAAAGCTACTGCTCACCACGGAAGTCTGCTGCTGGTATTCAAAGTGCATGTTTCAGTCTGCATGTCAGAATTTTTTTATGAAATAGAAGAGGATTTGAGAAGTCAAAATGTGCCCTAATTTTTCTTTCTGCAGCACTAATCATAATTTCGACGGAAAAATGAACCCCCTCATTGTTCCTTTGTAAATTACATGTTTTAAGTGTTACTACTTTATTCTAATCAAGATGGCTTCAGGTGTGCCATACGTTTGTCATAAGTAAGACTGTTAGCGCTCTAGTTGTTCTTTAGAACACTCTGGGAATCTGCAGTAGAACACAAAGGAATCAACTGACAGTCTCTGCCCTTGTTGGATGTACATGTTTTACTGAGAATGTCAGACTTCATTCTCACATGACTGAGAAAGATAATGTGAATTTACAGAAAATATGCTCTCAGTTTAGCTTATAGATCACCTTCCAAACCTCTTTGGGAAAAGCATGAGAACATTGTTTTCTCTCAAACATGATTCATGATATCACAGCAGAAGACTTTTTAACATGGTGAAATCACCTTAGAACACACCACAATTCCTAAAATGAGTATGGTACCATCAACAAATTATTTATAATGTAACTAAAGTATTAAAACATTCTATTAACTGCAATGCTTTTTAATGAGGTGCTATCATGTATATTGGTCCCAAGATGGCTGCCAACACTCCTTGGATGAAGTACTGACAGCCAATCAGATCTCACGATGAGATGTGTGGTTAGGCTCCGCCCAGATATATTTTTGATTTTGATTTTCTCAGGAACTACTGAACAGATTGACACCATTTAAGCAAAAGGCACGAGTCTGAACTGAGGACTACATCTTTGCCAAATTTGGTGTAATTCCGTTCAGCAGTTCGGGCTGTAGCTGCGTCAACAGGTCCTATGGGAAAATGCATGGGGAAAATGCGTTTTGGGACCTCCCTTTTTTCTCGTCCCCCGCTTGACGAATCACCGTGAAATTTTCAGGATAGGAGCGGACCGGATCTGGCCAAAAGTTTGGAAATTTCGCGAAGATTCGTCAATCGGCGCCAACGTTATTCCAAATAGAATGTTGCGGATTTCCTATGGAAAATAGGTCCTAACTATAACTACCTACTGGCGACAGCCAGTAGGTAATATATATATTCACTGAAAAAACCATAGGTTTCAGGGGTGTTATAGTTAGATGGACTTTTCACTTATACAAAACCATTGAAATTCCCCCGTTATAGTTAGTTCAGCTAACTATAACTCGCGCGCCCGCAATGCACTGCTGATGTCGTCCCATAGTACATCACTCATGACATGGTCAGTGACATCACTCATGACATCACCGATGACATCTCAAATGACATCACTGATGACCTCATCCAGTGAATGTGTGTTTTTCTGAAAATTAAATGTTTTATATATGTATATCTCAAGGTCGATGGAAGAATAAATGGGTATATAAGTGTCTAAATGGATGATTTGTTTTTGAAAAATTGATTGTGTAACTGACTGATTAAGTGTATCATTGTGAATACATGGCTTAGTGAGTAATGTTTAAATATGTAAATATCTGTATCAGTCTCTCACTTTGTGTATAAGTGGCTGCATGGGTTGGTGAGTAGCTACATGGGTGTCTATATAGGTTATTAGTTGGTTTTTTGAGTATCAGTCTGAGTGTCTGCATGGTTCGGTGGGGGTATTACGTAGTGCATAGGTGCATGAATGAGTGACTCACTGTTTGTATGTGTGCAGGACTGTATGGGTGGATGAGTGTGTGTATGGGTGTGTTAGTGAGTGAATGACTGTCTAGTGTCTTTATGAGTAACTACATATGTTTTAAACTAGTATATGTGACTATTGGTGTATATATGTGAGTATATGTGAGAGTGAGAGATTGAAAGAGTTCCTGTATGAATAAGTATGTGTTTCTATAAGTGATTGTTTAAAAGACTAACTATGTGTAAGTTTCCGTAGAAGTAAGTGTGGTGGTGTGTGTATAACTGTATATGCAAGTAAATGTATGTTTGATTCTTTATTAGCATGAGTGACTGTGTGTGAGTAACTCTATGGATGAGTGGCAGTGTGTAACAGGATGTATAGGTGTATGAGTACATATGATGAGTGAGTACATGTATGAGTGACTGTATAGGACTGTTGGTGAATGAGTGGATGTGTATGTGGATCTTAGAATTACTGAAGAGGTTGTTGTAACTGGTATTGGTATGTCCATAGTTTTGAAAATTTTAGTCTCTATTTTTGAATGTGTGTATCAAAGGTTATATTAGGGTGAGAGGAGGTCTGCCACTCTATCACAAGGATGATGTCATCAGTGATGTCATCAGTGATGTCATTTGAGATGTCATCAGTGATGTCATGAGTGATGTCACTGACCATGTCATGAGTGATGTAATATGTGACGTCATCAGCAGTGCATTGCGGGCGCGCGAGTTATAGTTAGCTGAACTAACTATAACGGGGGAATTTCAATGGTTTTGTACAAGTGAAAAGTCCAGCTAACTACAACACCCCTGAAACCTATGGTTTTTTCAGTGAATTTCTGAGGTTTTTTAAATGCTAATTCCTAACTATAACGTGCCTGAAACCTATGGTTTTTTCTGTGAATTTCAAAGGTTTTTTAAATGCTAATTTCTAACTATGCCTACAGAGATAGGACATGTGAAGAAAGAAGAAAAAATGCACAGAAAGAAACAAAAGAAGTGCAGAAAGAAGCAACAGAAGTCCTCAAATACGAAGAAAAGTGCAGGAAGAAGGAGAACGTGCAGAAAGAACAAAAAGAAGAGCAGAAGGAAGCCTTGTTGCAAAATCATCCTGTACCCTCAACTTTTTCAGACGGATACTGGTGGTAACTGAGTCTGACTAACCAGTCCTAGAGCCAGTGCTATGTAAAAAGACACTTAGAATACAGTGAAAACACCTACATACACTAGGTAACATTATGCGTTGGGGTCCCCCTGTGATTAGCATGACCTCCTCTGTAAGCCCCTAGTATATAATAGGGCATGGGGATTAAAACTACCTCTTAAAACAGGCCACAGGGCGTTTTTGCACACGTTAACTCAGGCCCCGTCCCCTCCCTTCACCACTGTGTAAACACGCCCTGTGTCTGTTTTTAGTTGGGAGATTAAGTTCATTTGAATCCTGAGGGTCCCTAGGGTCCAACTAGCCCACTAGGTACCTCCAGTAATTGCCACAGAGCTGCGTTGCAGAGAGGTGTAAAAAGTGGCATGACCTGGACCACCTCTCTGCAATGCAGCTCAGTGGCGCTTACTGGAAGCACTTGGTGGGCTAGTTAGCCCCCAGGGGCCCTCCGTATTGAAGGGAAATTATATCCCCAATTTAAAACGTGCCATAGTGCGTGTTTGCACACGTCACCTCAGGCCCCGTCCCCTCCCTTCACCACTGTGTAAACGCGCCCTGTGGCTGTTCTAAGTTGAGAGATTAAGTCCCCTTGAATCCTAAGGGTCCCTAGGGTCAAACTAGACCACTAGGTACCTCCAGTAAGCGCCACAGAGCTGCGTTGCAGAGAGGTGTAAAAAGGGGCTTGGCCTCAGAACACCTGTCTGCAGCGCAGCTCCCTGGCGCATACTGGAGATGCCTGTTGGGGGCGTGTTTGCAGAGTGCTGCACGGAGGGGGCGTGGCCTCCGGCACGATGCCAGTCTTTTATTTATTTTAATTTTTTAAGAAGGGGGGCTGTGTGGTTCCCCTTCTTATTCTAATTTATTGGCCCTGATGACCCCATCCCCCAGGGCCTGTCTCCTAATTATATTTTTTTGACCCCAATCCCCAGGGCCGGCCACTGTTTTTTATTATTTTTAAAAAATATATATTTATAGACACACCTAGGACATGCTGGACAAACCGTACGTACCTATCACCATGACGATTTGCGTGATATTCATTAAAAGGCGACTATGCATGCAATGAATCCACGTGGAATGTATTTACACCACTAGTGAAGCTCTGACATGTCTGATGCCCTACCGTGCCTAATCCCGGTAGACACCCTTGTCGTTTATTTATACAAACATGGGTAGCTATTGACGGGCACATTTAATACACATCCACACCAAGCCATTCAAAGGGGATTCGACAAAAATTCGACCAAAACTATGCAAGAAACCCCCCTCACGGTTAATAAAACACACATCCACTGCCGGATGTGTAATACTTTTTATTTTACTCTCTGGAAAGGGGACGAACATCACTTGAGAGTCACAGCGCGCACCTGACAGAGCCCAATGCTGTGTTACACCCACCATTGCCTGCCGAGTGCCACACACCTCTGTGTTGTATTCCACTAGCTAGTGCATATGCTATGACACTCTCTAGCCCATGTGCACTTTAACACCACCCCGTGAATATGTCATGCCACACTTGTCTTCGCACGGGTTATATTGCCCCATCTAACGTGCCTTCCTCGATGCCTATGTTATAACGCACAGTGCTATGCCATACATATTACAATCTGGGATCCATATCTTTGTCACAGTGCATATGCAACGTTACACTCCCCAGCACATATTTTATATTACAACTTTAGAGACTAGTTAGGTTACACAACACTGCCCTGTGCATATTACAGTCCAAGGCGCATATCGCATAGCACGCGCTAGTGCCTGTGCTATCTCGCGCTCTCCAATGAATCTGTCATTGCTCACAATGTATTGCATATTATATTTCACGCCCGGTTCATCTTATATCACACTTTTTGGTGCATAGTTTATACCATACACTATATCTAGTTTTCATTTTCAATCGTGCTCTCAGGACTATGTTCTATATAACACTGTGTTCACCTACCCTTTTCACGGGCATTACATTTTGCGATAGGGGGTGGAGGGTCAGGGGGTGTTTCTGCCAAGTGAGCCCGGAGTCACAGTCACAAACGTCCTCTTCTTCCTGAATAAAAGTGAGATTATGCTGCATACTTGTTCATATTTTAAGTAGTTCGCACAGACACAATGTTTTTAAAACAATAAAGTTACTAATACCCGCCTTCTCTGAACAGTTAGCTTGCTGCCCCATCCCCCTCCTCCCTATCCTCTGTTGTGTGAATCCATGGACTAGCCTCCTCCCTCCTGCCATGCATGGTCTGATGTGCTGCCACTGCCCTCAATTTAGTATGATGTACCAGTCCACTCCTCCTTCCCTCCATTGCCCAATTCTATGCCCCATCATTGACCTCCTGCTTAAACTCTGTGCTTAGCTTGCTGCCCCTATTCTCCTTCCCCCTGCCCTCCGATGTCTTTGTGCATGCCCCTGCTCCATCCTTTTTGCCCACCATGTTCCATGGACCTGCCACTCCTATCTACTCTGAGTGTTCTGTTGAGCTGCCACTCCCCTCCCACCTGCCTAGCATTGTCAGATGACTGTAACCTGTCCCTGCCACCTCCACCCTGCCTGTCCACATGCCATGCCCATATCCTCTTCCTCCTGTCCTACATGGTCCATTGTACTGCCACACCCTTCTGCCCTCCCTGGTCGGTTGTGCTGCAACTGCTCCTCCTGCCTGCCCCGTGCGGTCTGTTGTGAGGCCCCTTCCCCTGAACTTTCTTGTCTGTGCACAGGTCCTGACCCTCCCTTCTATCCTCCATCGTCCTTTGTGCATGCCCCTGCACTCTCCTTCTTGCCCATCATAGCCATTGTGCTGCCACTAACCCTCCCACTTGCCATGCATGGTCTTCTGTGCTGCCATGGCCCCTCCCACCTTCCCTGTGTGGTCAGTTAGCTGCCCCTGACCCCCTCCCACCTTCCCTCCACTCCATGGTCTGTGTATATGCCATCACAGTCTCACTGTTGCTCTTCATGGTGTGTCTTGCTTCTAGTGCCCAACCTGCCTGACCTCCATGGCTATCTTGCTGCTCCTGCCCTGCCCCCTTGCCCCCAGCCCTCTGTTTACATGTGCAGACCCCTACTCCCTCCCTCCTGGCTTGTCTGTTCCATTGTAATGCCCCTGATCCGTCCCTCCTGCCCTTTATGGTCTGTTATGCTGCAGCTTTCTCTCCTGTCTGTCCATTATGGTCAGCTAGCTACCATTGCCTCTTGCCCCTCTGTTCTCTGTTGTCCATGTGCATGGTCCTGTCCCCTCCCTCTTGCTTTCTATGGATTGTTGTGCTGCACTCCCGTCCTGCATGCCCTCTGTGGTGTATTGTGCTGCTGCAAACCCTGATGCCTGCCCTGCAGGGTCAGTTTGGTGCACCTCTCCATGTCCCTCCTGTCCTCTGTTATCCAAGTCCATGTCCCTATCCCATTTCCTTCCATGATCCAATGTACCATACTTGCAAACATTTTGAACTTGGTAAGAGGGAGATTTTGAAAAAAAACTGGGGTATTGATTTTCCCCTTTGAGTTACATTGAAAAAGAGGATATTGTAGACAGGAGACAGATCAAATAAAGCCCATTTGAGCTTAAAAACATTGGACGTTTCCTGGCTGAATCGGGTCTGTTGGCATGTATGGTTGTACTACCATTGCCTCTTCCTTCTGCCCACAATGGTCTATTACATTGCCACAGCCTCTCTTGCAAGTCCTGTATTGTTGGTTTGTTGCCCCTGCCGCCCTTTCCACTGCCCTCCATAGTCTGTTGTGCTTCCACGGCCCTTACTGCCTGCTCAGTCTGGTTAAATTGTTGCCTTTGCACCCTCCTACCTGCCTTCAATTTTCAGAGTCCGTGCCCCTGGCCTCTGCCTCTCAACAGTATCCTAATGAACAACTAGATTGCTAACATTCTATATTTATTACAAAAGTGTGGAACGCCTGACATCATCTTGATGTAATCAAAACTGTAATACCCAGAGCATTTCCTTTAGAAATTACATATATGAGAGGGTCTTATTGGCATCAAAATTATGGTTAGTGCTCTAAAAGATTAAAATAAGGACATATTTTCTGAGTTTTCAAATAGCTACAAAGCACTTTTAAATTATTTGTTATCTTTATGGTTTTTTATCCAGTTGACCACTTGATTAAATGTTGCACTTAGGGGAGAGGATGTGGTGTTACTTCCAGAACTGCAGACTTTGCAACTGGGGAACCAGGTTGAAGTTTCTGTTTCAGCTTGACATTCTGTGATTCTGGTCAAATCACTTAGTCACTCCATGTCTACAACCAAAATGAATTTGTTCTTGTGTGATGTAACCAATGCTCATGTAAAGCACTCCAATACCTGACAAGTCTACACTATATAACACTGCAAAAACACAAAATAATAAGTGTTTTGCACACTTCTGTCATTGGGCTATATTTGGGCTACATCTGGGTGATTTTGGGCTACATTAGGGCTCTTTTGTCTCCGGTGGCCATCTTGGGAGATTTATTTGTTATGAAGTTTCCTAATTTCCTCATGTACTGCAGTCTCCTCAGTAGGAAATGCTTTCAGTTTTTTACTTTGATTCCATCATGAAGGTATTCAGATATGTCACACATTTGCCATAAATTCTGAATGTTAGCACTCTAGTTGCTCATTAGATCACTGTAGTAAAGCTACTGCTCACCAGGGAAAACTGCTGCTGGTATTGAAAGTGCATGTTTCAGTCTGCATGTCAGAATTTTTTAATGAAATAGAAGAGGATTTGAGAAGTCACTCAAAATGTGCCCTAATTTTTCTTTCTGCAGCACTAATCATACTTTTTATGGAAAAATGAACCCCCTCATTTTGTTCCTTTTTAAATTAAATGTTTTAAGAGTTACCACTTTAATCCAAGCAAGATGGCTTCAGGTGTGCCATACGTTAATCATAAGTAGGACTGTTAGCGCTCTAGTAGTTCTTTGGAACACTCTGGGAAGCTGCAGTAGAACACAAAGGAATCAACTGACAGTCTCTGCCCTTGTTGGATGTACATGTTTTACTGAGAATGTCAGACTTCATTCTCACATGACTGAGAAAGATAATGTGAATTTACAGAAAATAAGCTCTCAGTTTAGCTTATAGATCACCTTCCAAACCTCTGTGGTAAAAGCATGAGAAAATATTTTTCTCTCAATCATGATATCCCAGCAGAAGTCTTTTTCACATGGTAAAATCATCCTTAGAACATACCACAATTCCTAAAATGAGTATGGTACCATCAACAAATGATTTATAATGTAACTAAAGTCTTAAAACCTTCTATTAACTGCAATGCTTTGTAATGAGGTGCTATCATGTATATTGGTCTCAAGATGGCTGCCCAACACTTCTTGGATGAAGTGCTGACAGCCAATCAGATCTCAGGATGAGATGTGTGGTTAGGCTCCGCCCACATATATATATATGCTTTTAAATGCTATTTTCTCAGGAAATACTGAACAGATTTACACCAGACCTGCAAAAGGCACTTCCTTGACCTTATGGCTACCTCTCTGCCAAAGTTCAATTAATTCTGTTCAGCCGTTCGGGCTGTAGCTGTGTCTAAAGGTCCTATGGAAAAATGCATGGGGAAAACGCGTTTTGGGACCCCCCTTTTTTCTCGGCCTCTGCTTGACGAATCACCCCGAGACTTTCAGGGTAGGAGCTGAACGGAGCGCCCCATTAGTTTTGAAAATTTTGCGAGGATTCGTCAACCGGCGCCAAAGTTATTCAAAATAGAATTTTGAGATTTCCTATGGAAACTAGGTTGTAACTATAACTATCTACTGGCGACCGCCAGTAGATAATATATATATTCACTTAAGAAACCATAGGTTTCACACAGGTTATAGTTAGGTGGATATTTCACTTGTAAAAAACCAATGAAATTCCCCCGTTATAGTTAGTTCAGATAACTATAACTCGCACGCCCGCAATCCACTGCTCATGACGTCACATATTACATCACTCATGACATGGTCAGTGGCCTCACTCATGACATCACTGATGACATCTCAAATGACATCACTGATGACATCATCCTTGTGATAGAGTGGCTGTCGCGCGTGTTATAGTTATCTGAACTAACTATAACGGGGGAATTTCATTGGTTTTTTAACGAGTGAAATATCCACCTAACTATAACCTGTGTGAAACCTATGGTTTTTTAAGTGAATTTGCAAGGTTTTTTAAATGCTAATTCCTAACTATAACATGTGTTAAACCTATGGTTTTTTAAGTGAATTTGTACGTTTTTTTAAATGCTAAGTTATGTATTTATTAAAAATTCTTTTTTTTTTTAAGGTTTTTCACCGTGCGCGCACCGTGCCCGCGCTTTGGGCGCTCGGTGCGCTGCGCGCACCATGCGCGCACCCCGCGATTTTTTCCGTAAGAAATAAAATGTTTTTTTTCCCCTTGGGGGTCCTTCTGTGACCCCCTGACAAAGGCTAGGGGGTCAGTAACTCTCTTCCCTGCCCCCTTTTCACGTTTTCCACCTTTTTTCCCCCCTTTCCTTTTCAGTGCGAGAGACAAAATGGCGGCCGACACTTCCTGATTTCGACCGATTCCAATGTTTACCGACATCTAACAACCAATCAGAATTTCGCTCGCGCACGGCACCGTACGCGCATGGTGCGCGCGTATATATATTTATATGCTTTTAAATGCTATTTTCTCAGGAAATACTGAATAGATTGACACCAGACCTGCAAAAGGCACATCCCTGACCTGAGGACTACCTCTCTGCCAAATTTCAAGTAATTCTGTTCAGCCGTTCGGGCTGTAGCTTGGACTAAAGGTCCTATGGAAAAATGCATGGGGAAAACGTGTTTTGGGACCCCCCCTTTTTCTCAGCCCCCGCTTGACGAATCCCCCCGTGACTTTCAGGGAAGGAGCGGAGCGCCCCACCTATTTTGAAAATTTTGCGAGGATTCGTCAATCGGCGCCAAAGTTATTCCAAATAGAATGTTGCGGATTTCCTATGGAAACACGATCCTAACTATAACTATCTACTGGCGACCGCAAGTAGATAATGTGTGTGTGTGTGTATATATATAGATATATAGATATATATATAGATATATAGATATATAGATATACACACACATATACCATTTAAAACCAATGGATTAACCTTACATTATGAAAAGTCCAAACAGATAGTGCATGGCTTCGAGTGAGGTGTCTGATCGTATATCATTATACGCTGACGACGTCCTATTATTTTTTACACGCCCGAATTGGTCTAGCCCCCGGCTCCTCCGCATAATGGAAATTTTCGGCCAAACATCTGGCCTTTATATGAATACACACAAGTCCTGTCTATGGCCTCTACAGGGGCGCGATCAGGTGGGGGCTTGGGCGCGACAGGTCACGGTTGTGCCAGGCGGCTTTAAATATCTTGGGGAGTTCTTATCGTCGTCCCAGCCGGACTCCTGGTCTAGAAATATAGCCCCCCTACTGCCTCAAATAAGACAACAGGTGAGCATTTTGTCGTCAATGCCCCTGACGCTACTTGGCAGGTCGGCCATTTTCAAAATGGTTTCGTTGCCGTATCTACTCTACCAGCTCCAAAATTACCCATCCCCAATACCCCACATGTGGTTCTGACAATTAACTTCAGCTCTCAGTCATTTCCTAGGGGGGGTGGGGGAGCCGGCGTCGGTTGCCCTACAAACATGTTTTCAATCTACTTATGACGGGGGCCTTGCGACCCAGACGTCCAGCTTTATCATGCAGCCTCCTTATCCTGAATGAGTGGTGGTACAGCGACCGGTGTGATCCCGCCTATGCGCTTGAACGATGGCTGATGGACCCCAAATCCTTACACACTATACTATACTCCGGCACAATGCTGGGCACGCTGCCGCCTGTAACTCGGACTGTCTTTGTAATCTGGATACAGATATTGTGTAAGATCGGTTGGTGGGGTAAACTTACCAAGGAGACCCCCCACTGGCATAATGGCCTGCTTCCGCAGCTGGCCGAGCTCCCTGGGTTTGTGGGCTGGGATGCTATCGGAGTCTCAACGATCGGAGATGTCCTTCAGGGCCATCTTCTCAAATCATTTTAACAACTGCAGGCTGACCTCCAAATGCCCCGCTCCCAATTCTTTAAATATCGTCAATTTCGACATGCCTTTTCCCCTTATCTCTCTCGACAAGATAATATCCTTGAATTTAACCCTATTGAGCCCAAGGTATTTATGGGCGAGATGGGTGCACACAAAATCACAGCTTTATATCACACCCTGGTCATTAACAGTCACGATACACTTCACAAGACTAGAGAGGCTTGACAGGACGACCTGGGTCCACTTGACGAAGATGACTGGGTGGAGGCTCTAGAATCCCCATGCGGTGCGGCCATAGCAGCGCGTCTTCGACTCATACAATTCAAATACCTCCATAGGGCATACTTAACCCGATATTGGCTCTGGCACACTGGGATGATTACTTCTCCCTCTTGACTCCGCTGCGGGTCGGCCGAGGGCTCTTTCCTCCATACGGTTTTGGAATGCACAGTCCTGTCACGCTTTTGGCGTGGGGTGCTGACCTGCCTCTCTGAGGTCCTGGGCTGGGACATCCCACGATCACCGCGCTTGACCATGCTTCACATCACCGACGAAATCGCAGGGAATTGATATAAACGACACCTTTTATTTTTAGGGCTTACCCTTGCTAAGCGTGATATTACCAGGGCGTGAAAGGCGTCGTCCTCGCCTTTGGTTGGGGCCTGGAAGCGTGGCCTTGATTTCTCCATGGGGCTCGAAACTCCAATCTTTAAAGCACGTGGTTGCCCCCAGAAACACCCGAAAATATGGAAACGGTGGGCCGACTACCGGGGTCTCTACCTTGAACCAGTTCCCCCGGCACCACGTATTGAAGATTTGCCCTGTTTATCTCTTACTGGGTGTAGGCCCGGGGACCGATTGTATTTTTATTGTTCTATCACAAATGGAATTATTCATAACTGTAAGATGTGTGAATCAGGTGACACTTTTTGTTTTCTATTTTCCATATGAATTTGCTACAGTTTTTGTCCTGTGTATCCCCATGTTTCAGATGGGCTCATTGTAAAAGGTTGACATCTTTACTATTATCATACTATATGTACAATGTACTGCCCTGGTTCCTCCAGGGATTTCTATTGTCTGTCAACAATAAAATCTGTTGTGAAAAAAAAAGTCCAAAGAAATGATAAAAGAAGTAGAGTGCTTCGTCTCAGCGGGAGTATTTAAGCCAAAGGAGGATCTTGGAATGGTTGTTTTTCAGCCTTGGTCCTGCGAGGATAAAGATCAGCTGTAGTCTGTAGTATCCATATTTATAAAGAATTTTGCAGCTATTGCCAAATTAGAATGCTGTTGCTGTAAGTTAAATATTCTGTGTGTGGAAAACAAATCAGAAACATTAATATGATGTTATCAGTGCTCCTACTACAAATCACTTTGTGTTAGGATTCATGTGTATCAGTTGATATAGGAGCTTATGGCATGAGAGGCATTATTCCTTGCTATATAGGTAATGTAACGCATGCTGTGGCATTTACTTTGTATCCGTTCAGTTGAATGTTCTGGAATAAAACTGTTTGGTCCTAGAACAGGAGACTTTGACAGCTTCTCAGGTAGCATAATACCTTCTTATGTGGTCTTGCTTCCATGAACTAAGGGATCACAAGCTGCTTTTGTCTTGGCTTACACGTCTAAGTTGCCCTTGATTTTCTAGCCCCCCCCCCCCCATCTGAAATCTATGTATGAAGCAGTAGAAGTTTATTGACCTAGAGCTCCAAGGCAGAGACACTGTACTTTAGTGCAGCAAATGCAAACTGACTTTATTTGGGTACCCAAACACTGTAAAGGGTTACAGGGTGAGTGTCCTTTGGTAACAAAAAGTATATGTGACTTTGATAAATCATGTATTTACTAATTGGGGTAATAATGCTCCATCTAATGTGGGAAAGAGAAAATAATCGGATCTTCTGAGCCATTGGATCAATCACCGTATATCATGTTCCTAGGCAATTGCATTTTAACTCTTCTATGATAATTGATTCATAATATTTGTTTAAGGAAAATACTTTCCTGAAAATTATATTGTATGATTATCTTGTGCCCCAAAAGTAGAATAAGAAAAAAAGACCATCCATTCTATTTTCTCTTGGGGAGGTCAGCTGAAAACCCAATTCCAAGACGTAAAGTTGAGTGGTTTCTACTATAAGCAGAATGCTGAGATTACTTTTATAAACTTTGTTAACCGTATTACTCACAAAAATTGGCAAAGAAATAGTCATTTTCTCCCACTTTCTACACCCCATGTATTCCCAAATCTGTTTGTGAATTTCATGGGGTAATATCTTTGCTTTCCCCCAGGTTAACAATCTGTCTAAAATACATTGATTTGAATACACCATATGTAATGTCCCCCTTTAAGTTGTCTTATGTGTGTCACTTGTGCTGTAAAAACTAAAACACACATTTTCTCTAATTTATTCTGTAAACCGCTCGCTCCAAATTATCATCCAAATAATATTATTTGGCACAAATATTTGCCACTTAGCCCCAAGCCTGCCATTGATGTCTCCTTTCCCTCTGCAACCATAATGAAAGCAAACCTACTGAGTTGCCCTTCAAGTGCTGCCAACTCTTATGTACTTCCCTTGCCTGGTGCAGTTTGTGGGGAGGCTTAGAAGAGACATTGGAGAACTAGGAGGCAAGGGTGCTCCATTCACTCTCATTTACACTAGAAGAGGCCAGAGCAAGTAAAATTACTAAAAGGGCAGTTATCCAGTTGCTGGAGGTATTTGTTGACTAAAGGAAGAATATGTGGATTGCTGGAAGTAAAATAAACAGTTTTTCTATGTCTTCATTCCATGTGTGTTATCCCATACAGCACGTGTGTGCTGTGAAGGTGGCCGCAGAAAATTAGTGAAGGATCAAAATTTGTTTACTGTTGCCTCGAGCAGCAACATTCTGCCTAGCCTACCTTTCAAAATATTTTCAAAGACATGGCTAAAATGAATGAAGTTGCAGAACAACAGTAATGCTCAACATGCAT
Organism: Triturus cristatus; assembly: GCF_964204655.1. Classification (NCBI taxonomy): domain Eukaryota; kingdom Metazoa; phylum Chordata; class Amphibia; order Caudata; family Salamandridae; genus Triturus; species Triturus cristatus. Next base: position 890,284,732 of record NC_140594.1, read on the forward strand.
CATGTCATTTTCAATCTTGCTGTATTTGTAAATCCAATATAAATGTTATCAATGTAACTGTTTTCTTCAAATCCAATAAAAACCATGTTGTCCCATCTTTCCTTTCAGGTTATTGATGGGTTTGGAATTTTCTCTGCTGGTTTGGTGGACTGCTAAAGTAGGACATGAAGGAGGGTTCCCTATCTATTACTATATTGTTGTGTTCCTGAGTTATGCCCTTCATCAGGTAACACTTTTGTTTCACTCTTTCCAAAACACATTTTACTCCATTTCAAATGTTTCTGCCCCCTTGTTTGATAGGAAGAAACCTATTTACTGGTGAACCAAGTGTTAAACAAGCATTGCTGATGTCAACTAGCTCTGGCTTTTATAAATGAAACTGCCTAGTCAGTCATTGATGGATTTAGGCACTGAACAAGTCACCACACATGCAATGCCATTTCTATTTGCACTTGTGCATGCATTCATCCACCCACTGACTCATTCTTGCACTCCCAAAGATAGCTGCAAAAACGCACACAAACTCAACAACATTTGGAAGAAACATTTCAAAGCACAAAAGTGTGTGGGGGGGTGCCGCTTAAAGATAGTGGGTATGTGCGTGTTACAGCAAATACATTGAAACTTAGAAATGATTGGCCTTCCTGCGGTGGAACTGTGCATAGTTCATCAGTCCCAGCATGACCACCACATTTAGCACCAATGTGTTGGTCATTGTAGAATAGTAAAACGGTTATGTACCATGGACAATACCATTCTGTGATAGTTTAGAGGCAGTTAGCTGCGTAGGATGAAGTTCACTGCAGTGAAATGAGTAGCAAGAGCGCAGCCCTTTAACACTTTCAGGGGAGCTGTAGTATGCTCTAAAATTGAAAAATAAAGAGGAGGAGGGAAATGAAAGGGGAACTATGAAATGAGAAAATGGAACACTAAAGGACTGGCCCACAGTATTGCCATTGTTTCTTTTTCAGGCGATGTACACATTTGTTCAGACAAATGCAGCATATGGCGGAGCAAGAGAGTTAGTGGCTGGAGTTGCTGACCAATTTTATTGCTCTCTGTGCTCTCATGGGTGAAAGCAGAGTGTAAGTGACACTCTTACAAACCAACGGCAGACGAGGGCTGACCCAAATCCCTTCTTTGTGTATATGAACATATTTATGTTTGTGTATAAGCATGCCCTTTTATGAAGGTTTAAATTAACAGATGCAGACAAGCAGCTAATCCTGTCTGACCTTCTGATCAAGGATTATTACATCAGACCTTTGGCATCTGACGTAAGTTTTCCCAATGAATCAATCCGGCCTATTGCCCAGATCATTGGCCTGTTACCATAACCACTTCAGACCCATTGTATTGAGAATAAGATATAGCAGAAGGCACCCATTGGGTACACCGTCTTAAAATATGTACAAAATTGGGGAGCGAGGCTTGGCACCTGCCAAGATGGCCCCATATTGAAAGAGCTCTGCGGTGACCGCTGAACTAACCCCCATCCTCCGTCCCAATCTCTGCTTAGTACTGCAGTAAAGTGTGCTTTGGGGTAACTACAACAACTAAACTTTGGAACTCTTTGCCAACCTCGCTTAAAAAAGAGACTAGCCTGATAACAATTAAAAAGGGCTTAAAAACATGTCTTTTAAGGCATAATTCTCATGCTTAGTCCAGTCTGATTGGTATGCGTTATGGGCAGCGCCTAGACAACCCAGGGTATTTGTTGCTCTTTATAAATTCTTCATCATCATCACTGGGGGCGGCTGGCACCCAGGAGAGGCTGTTTTTCTACCACCCTGAGCCGCTACCGGTGTCAGGTCCCGCGAAGGCCTCTCAGGATCGGTTCGTTGCTCAAAGGGGGCCCCCCTATTGACAACCTTAATTCCGAGTTGCCGTAAAGGCACGGAAGCTTAAGGGGATCAATCGGGGGGAAGGAAAGGAAGGGAACAGCGGGGAGGGAGATCTGTAAAGGAAGCACAGGGTTTGGTTAGCAATACCGCCTTTACCGTAACCAACAATCTCACCCACTTGTCACTCTTAAATGATTAGGTCTACCTGTAAAGGAAAAGAACCAAAGCTAGCTTTGCCAGAAGAAGGGCGATTAAGATTTGTCAAAGCCTCTTCAAGGCCAGCTAGATGCAGGGTGCTCAAGGACGCCTCAGGTCTGTGTACGTTACCCAAAGGGCACAACTGTTGATAAACAAACAACACATAAAACCCCCCCTTGTATGTACTGCAGAGGAATATACCTTAGACTCTATTATAGGGCGTAAAACATGTACCCACCAGAAAGGGTGTGCTGGTAGGCCTCACCGGGGAAAGAAGGTCTTATGCTGTTCAATGGGGCCGGTACTTAATTTCTTTCCATCGACCGCCAGAACCTCCTCGGGATGGTCCTTGGCCAATAACATGAGTCCCAAACTTAACGCCACCTCTCGGTCCATGAATAGCCCTGTGGCTCCAGAATCAACCATGGCGTCTAGAGGTTGCCATCCCTTGGGGGTCCTGAGGTGTATCGGAAGAAAAAAATGTTGCGTAGCGTATTCCGTCTGTTTGGATAACGAAGGGACACGAATACCACTCAAGGAGTTCCCTTCAGCTTTCCCTGAGTGTATTAGTTTCCCTGACTTTCCTCAGTTGTGCGTCCAGGTGATTTAGCCACCCCATATACTGTTTTTGGTTTGGCCAAGCACTCCCTGACAAAGTGGCCTTTCTTACCACAATACATACATAGACCCGCCTTGCGTCTATTGTCTCTCTCAGCTTGTGTGAGCGGAGCCCTTACCGCCCCTATATCCATAGGTTCTACGGGAGCTCCCTACCCCACGCCTAGGCCCCTATTGCGGTCAAAGCGCATAGGTTGTTTCTCTACCTTTTTTCTATCCCCTCGACGTTCACCCAACCGATAGTCTAATCGCAATACCAAATTGATTAGGTCTATGCACGTGGAGGGTTGGGGGTCTATCTGGGCTATTACGTCTTTCAGGTCGTCTTTTAACCCTTGATAAAAAAAGAGCTCCTTTCTTTTCCTCGGGCCACTGTGTTTCGGCCACGAGCCTCTGAAAGGTGTTAACGTAGGTAACTATGTCCTTGCTACCTTGTTTTAGTTCTAACAGCTCTCTATCTGCTGTAAAAGACACCGCTCGGCGATCAAATACCGTTTCAAATTCCTTTTTGAACTCCTCCCAGTCATATAACAGGGGGTCGTCTCTACGCACATAAGGCACGGCCCATTGAGCTGCTTCTCCTGTTAAATAAGATATCATAAAGGCTACTCTGGCCTGATTTGTGGGAAAGGCTTTAGGTTTGCATGAAAAATGTAGCAAGACTTGTGTCATAAAGACTTGTACTTTAGTTGCATCTCCCTGAAAACGTTCAGGGGCAGCCAAGGGAATGGGAGTAGGTAGCTCCACTGTCAATGGCGTGGGAGTAGCGGAGGTTCCAAACTGGAACATACCACCGACCGCTCCACGCCCTACTTGGGCGTCAAAGGGGTTCCGTTGTAACCTATTTTCGGAGTCCTGTAGCGCGGCTGTCTCAGCCCTAGAGGCTGCTACCTCATTTCGGGAATCCGCTATCTCCTGTTGAAGAGTTAACTAGGGTGGCCAAAACGTCTTCTAGGGTGGTCATGGTGACAATGAACCGACCGGGAGAGGTATATTAAATTTAGGCAGATTATTCTGTCAGGTCCCGCGAAGGCCTCTCAGGATCAGTTCGTTGCTCAAAGGGGGCCCCCCTATTGACAACCTTAATTCTGAGTTGCCGTAAAGGCACGGAAGCTTAAGGGGATCAATCGGGGGGAAGGAAAGGAAGGGAACAGCGGGGAGGGAGATCTGTAAAGGAAGCACAGGGTTTGGTTAGCAATACCGCCTTTACCGTAACCAACAATCTCACCCACTTGTCACTCTTAAATGATTAGGTCTACCTGTAAAGGAAAAGAACCAAAGCTAGCTTTGCCAGAAGAAGGGCGATTAAGATTTGTCAAAGCCTCTTCAAGGCCAGCTAGATGCAGGGTGCTCAAGGACGCCTCAGGTCTGTGTACGTTACCCAAAGGGCACAACTGTTGATAAACAAACAACACATAAAACCCCCCCTTGTATGTACTGCAGAGGAATATACCTTAGACTCTATTATAGGGCGTAAAACATGTACCCACCAGAAAGGGTGTGCTGGTAGGCCTCACCGGGGAAAGAAGGTCTTATGCTGCAGCCTAGCGGCCACTCTACAAACCTCCAGCTAGAAGACAACACAAACACACACACACATATCAGCGGTACATGGTAGGCTTCACGTATAACATTTAGGCGTTGAGCGTTGACATCTGATAAGGCAGAACAATGTTGAGCAATGAAATCCACAGCGTGGTATTAAGTCATACCACCTGGTAAGTGTCGCTAGTTTCAGAGCGCTCCACGCACTCACTCATGCAGGAGAAGTATTTCCCTGACAAAGTCTTACGAACAAGCAGTTTGATTTGGCAGTGTAGGCAGTTACTGTTTACCAGTTCGAGGAAAGCACGAACGTGTGCACGAAAGGACTCTTGGCGGTGTCACTGACACCCTTACCGCACCCGGGGAACACCACGATTCAGTGACGAGGTTCAGGTCAGGCTCCAGGATAATCTGCGAGCGTATCTCCTCGCTTTCCGGCTAAATGGGTTCCTGGCACCTTGCGCCGCGTCACTTCCTGTGCGCGCGCGTCGCCGGCCCAGAGGCTGATGGGATTTGAAGTTCCGTGGCGGCTGCGATAGTCCCCCATTTGACCCGCATCTCGCGGAACTGGTTCGCGGCCCGATACCAACGGCCCGTGTCTTCCAGGAGGGAGGTCGAGGGGGCAGAGGTCCGGTGAGTGTTCATGACAACCGGGGAGGTGCAGAAGCCCTGGACGCTGAGGATTTGCCTTGCAGTAGAGGCCTTGTGGCACATAGAGGAAAGGCGGCCCCTCTTCTGGGAACATCAAGGCTGCAGTAGTGCTTGACTCCAGCCCCCAAAACGTCCTTACTCCTTCACCAACAGGCTCCTTCTGACCCCCGCTCAGCTCGCCTAGACATAGAGGCCTGTGTGTGGGGCCGGAAGGTGAGATCCTGGCTCTGTCAGGAGCGGCCTGAGCTGATCCCGCGAGGTGGATATGACCTACACCGGGAATCCCAACCAGCGGCAGATTGAGGGCTCTGGGAGGAACATGGCCAATACCTGACGAAACAACACACACCCATGGCATTGAAATTTGAAGATCAGGAGGGTAGAGCTCGCAGAAACAACATCAGGGTGGTGGGAGTCCTTGAAGGGGAGGAGGGACCCAGTGTTGATCTCTTCTTTGAGGACCTCATCGTTAACACCCTAAATCCTAAGCGCCTCTCAAATTTCTTTTCTGTGAAACAAGCACATAAGGCACCTATATCATTGCCTAAACCTGGCACCTCACCATGGACGATTTAAGACCTGATCTTCAATCATCGTGACCAGGATGTGATCCTACATGCAGCTCCACCTCAGGGGGACCTAACATACAAAAAGATTTGCTTCTTTCTGGATTTCACACTGCAGGTGCCGGGTCTGGTGGCTCAGTGGACTAATGCTTCCACTGCAGGGGCCTGTGTTCGACCTCATGGTCGCAGATTCAAATGCTGGTGGGTCCACTCAGGTTTTCATCCATCTGAGGTTGATAAAATGAGTACCATTGAGTTGGGTAACAATCTGTTATTCAGCGCGAAGATGCCTCCGGGTGAACGTGCGCTTTTTAAATACATGTTATGTTATTCAGCTCCAGCATCGCACCTACCTTCAGGGAGGGGCCACACTGTTTATACACCACATGGAGACGGATGATTGCTCAGCCTTGAAGGTCATGATGTGGAACATCAATGGCCTACACAATGAAATCCTATAACACTACAGTATCTTAGGAGGCACGTCCCAGACTTGGTTCTCCTTACACAGATTGTGCAGCATCTCACCCCGGTGGAGGTACTGTTGTTGGGCCCCACCAAAGGTGCCGGGTTGCGTCCAAGAATAGATCCTTGGCACCTCAAAGACCAAGATTTTGTAGACAAAATAAGGACGCAGGCGGACCAATACTTTCAGGAGAATGAGGGGATGGTGCCTGTGTCCTTTGGGAAGCCTTTAAGATGGTAATTCGGGGCCCAGCTTGAACCCTGATAGATGGGGGGGGGGGGGGGGGAGGAAGGAACAGCAACTGCAATTCGATGAGCTAGAGAGGGAGATCAAACTACTAGAAGTTTAGGTGTTCCAGGGGGCAGCGTCCAGCTCGCAACTGTGTTGCTAACTCCACTTTAAGCAACATAAGTTGAGGGACCCAGCTGATAATAAAGCCTGAGCACATGTGCTAGCGACACAATGCAGACTGTATGATGTTGGCGATAAATCGAATAAACTGCATGGTTCAAGAAGAGGGACAGAGGAAGAAACTGGGTTCTAGAAATCCAAGATGAGAATGGGTCCACCCGCACTACGGGGATGTACATAGCTGAGGCCTTTGCGGTCTACCATTAGACTGCATACATTACTACTGCCAGATGGCTGTGCGGATCTCCTAATGGATCTCTCCCTTCCTACTCTCTGCTGAAGACTGGGGAATTGGAACAAAACTTGACGATAGATGAGATAGAGGGGGTTATCTGATAATTGCAGTCTTGGAAGGCTGCGGGCCCAAACGTCCTGCCTGTAGAGCTCTACAAAAGCATAGCGGACAAGGTAGCAAAGCCCGTAATAAATATGTTCTGGGCCTCCAGGGAGGAGGGATGCTTGTCGGTAGACCAAAGATTGGCAACTGTCGTAGTAATCCCAAAAACGGGTAAACTGCCCGTGGCCGGCAGCTCCTATAGGCCCATATCACTTTTAAATCTCGACGCCAAGGTACTGGCGACTGCCTTGGCAAATAGATTAAAGGCGGTAATAACTTCGGTAATACATCCTGACCAACCAGGATTCATGACCCACAGGAGCACCCGACCAAATCTCCGGCGCCCGTACGGGGTGCTTCGTATGATCACTGCCCATTGGTCAGAAACTGCGATACTGCTTTTGTTAGACGCTCGAATGGCTTTTAATAGCATTGAGTTGACCTACTTATTTGCTGCCTGGACTAAATTGGGGTTCAGCCCGTTGTTCTGTGCCTGGATCAAGCTCCTCTATGAACACCCGATTGCAAGAGTGAGTGTCAACGGCACTGTGTGTCGTTCATTCTCCCTGCATAAGGGAAGAAGGTAGGGATGCCCACAATCCCCAACGATATTCGCGCTGGCGTTGGAGCCCCTGGCTGCTTGGATCCGTCAGGACCCACTCATAAGGGGTAGTAGAGGGAAGGGGGACTGGGAAGAGCGTATTACCCTCTATACTGATGACATACTGCTATATGCCACCCAGCCCCACTCCACGATCGACGGGCTACTGCAATTTTTCAACTCTTAGGCGGTTATTCTGGATACAAGATTATTGGAACAAGTCCCTGGTCTTTCCCCTTGCTTGGGACATCCCCACCCTGTCATCAAGCTGCGCAGCCCTTACATTGAAAGATGGGTTCAAATACTTAGGTGTCTACATAACGGGAGATGCTGATGAATTTCTAACTAAAAACGTGCTCCCTCTGCTGGAAAGATTGCAGAATGATATGGCCCACTGGAGGAGGCTCCTTGTGTCCCTCATGGGCAGAGCTCTCCTCTTTAAGATGATGGCCCTTCCACACTTGCGCTATATCCTGCAAAACACCCCCTACAAAATACCGCCAGACTTTTTCCAGAAGGTGGACAGTGAACTGCGCAAACTCCTATGCAATGGGGGGAGCTCAAGAATAGCATTACACAAACTCCAGAGGGGAGTATTTGAGGGAGGCCTTGCAGTCCCGGATATACGAAGATATTACTGGGCCACCCACTTAATTACCGTTAATGACAGGGTGTTTACGGACAGAGACGAACCTGCATATTGAGTTACCCACCACTGTTCTATCAAAGGGGGCAGGACAGGAAGCTACCAACCCATACTCTGACTGTGGTTCAGGTGTGGCGAGTAGCCACCAGACCCTTGGGATTGGAAGGCAGGCTCATGGTAGGAAACCTGAAGAGATTCAACAAATGGGGAGCTATTGGGCAGTGACCGCTTAGGGGATATCCGGAGGGGCCGAGCTCTGATTACCTTCGAGAAGAGACAGGCAGAATGTGAGATTGTAGAGGCTGAGAAGTTCCGATACTTGCAGGTGGGGCACGCACTGAGGACACATGTCCTGGAGGGGGGGGAACAGCTGTCCGAATATATGCCCTTAGAGCAGCTGGTTATCAAACTGTGCGGTGTGGCTCCCTGGGAAGCCGCCAAACTTAGCCAGGGAAGCAGCGCACCAAGCACTTTAATGCATTTAATGTTGAAGGGGTCGTTGGCTTCAGTTAAACTAATTAGACTTAAACACATGATGTTGATTATTTGTAAGTGACATGCCTAAAGCTGTTAATGCAGTGCTTAATTGATGGCATGTCAAGGGAGAGGACTTCCATATTTCACTGGATCCCCACATTCCAACACTCCCAAAGTAAGCGTAAGATGCCTGATTTATTTTGTAAGGCTTGTTAATAGTTTTTTTTTTTCCCAAATGCATTTTACACCAATGCAAGTTATCAGGAAAGTTCAGTTGTCCTGTCTATTAAACACACTAAGTATTATTAAGCATTGACATTTGTACTTGAATCATAGGTACGTCCAGTACACATTACTTTTAGTACACACACATTTCCATACAGGCCTGCTCTGCAGGGAAGTAAAACACTATATACAGCATAATGTCAACATTTGGAAGCAAGAGGGAGGTTAAAAAAAAAATTACAAAATCGGGGGTATTTATTTAACTTGCATTGATTTGAAGGCAATTTTTAGGGAGGAGACAGCAAAAATAAAGATGTATGTGGTTTAAAAAATCTTGAGTCACCCTGCTGAGACAAGTGTGTTGGCACTTATGACATGAGTAGAAATGGAAGTGCATGCACTTATTCTTCAAGCGCATAAACACTTTCGCAATGGGGGCTACATGCAAGGGGTGCTATCGAGCACTGAAAGTGGGATAAAAAAATTTGAGAGGGTACACTGTGTATATGATTATAGTAACTTCATCAGCTTCATCCCAATCATTTTCAGAGAAAAAAATGCAAGCACTCCTGAAGCCAGGCTTACATCCCCCCCACCCTCCAAAAAAAGTAACAGTGGGGAGCCACGGGCAAAGGCCAATGGGTCAAGGGAGCCGCGGGTTGAAAAAGTTCAGGAACCACTGCCTTAAAGGATCGGCTACTGCTTGATCCTATGGCAGACAAAGCAACCTCACGAACCTGTCGGAAAATAATTAACAACTCTCCCGACCCTTACGGACCCTGAGGGAGGCCTGGGAAGCAGACTTGGGGTTAATAGGTAACGAAGACTGGGTGGAAGCAAGCCATATTCCCAGGGAAGTAGCAATTTGTGCCTGCTCTGTTTGATACAGCTGAGGATACTGCATAGATCCTAATCTTCCAAATCGCTCATGCTCCGTTTTGGGAGGTACCACAGATTTGTGTGCTAGGGGGTGTGGTGAAGTATGCTCTTTTTTTCCACGTATTCTGGATCTGTCCTAAGGTTCAACAACATTGGGGTGGGGGGTTTGGTGGGTGGGTGGGGGGGGGGCGGTTTCGCGCAGGCAATGAATTGTCACTGGCCTTGAGGTGCCGCAGGAGATGCAGTTGCATGTCCTGTGTGTAACAGGGGAGGAAGTGTGGCCCAAATATCAAAACATATGGCTGATGTAAAAATAGACCTGCTACGTAAACATTTGATGGATGGAATGCAGAATTAATCATACATTCACCCCCAGTCAGGAGATCTGGGTAAAATCCATTGTTCTTTTGCTTACCATGCCACCCGGTTTAGACCTAGCCATATGCAAATCAGTCTTGACCCTGTTCCTTATGGGAACAGTCCATCCCGAACTGCCAAGCCAGGTAATCCCTGGACCGGAAACAAGCATCCTGGGACCGGGTTCGGAGTATTACCCCTCATCAGCTAGGCTAGCTTGAATCCAGTGGCACAGTGAGCAAGGGGCTCCTGCTGGGCATATCCATCCAACTTAGGGCGAAAACTGCTACGCAAACAAATGATGGACAGATTGCTGAATTAATCACACAGGATCAAGACTGATTTGCATATGGCTGGGTTCAAACTGGAATGGCATGGGAAGCAAAAAAAAGCGATGGATTTAGACCCAGATCTCTGTACTCAAGTGAATGTATGACATTGTTCTCCATTCTGTCCGTCAATTGTTATTTTTGCATTTCGCACCCCAAGTGGGACGGGTATGCCCAGACATGGGTCCCGTGCTCTCCATGCCACTGGAGTCAAGCTAGCCTGGCTGATGAGGGGTGAAACCCATAACCGGTCCTAGGATGCTTGTTTCCAGCCCAGGGAGGACCTAGCCTGGCAGTTTGGGCTGAACTGTTCCCATTGGGCGCAGGGTCAAGAATGATTTGCATATGGCTGGGTTCAAACTGGATGGCATGGGGGAGCAAATAAACCATGGATTTAGGTCCAGATCTCTGTACTGGGGTGAATGTAGCGCTGCCTCTGGGGTTGCTACGAGCTGTGTTCAGTGCTCGTTAGGAACTAGACTACTCCAGACCACTTTGCAATGTTTTTAACTGCTAATATTCAATTTTATTTGTTTTTAACATTTTGCTCATTGCTGCTTCTTAACTCCTCTTGCACCTTACCTATTGCTCTTTCCTCTGCATGGGGCACTGCTCGACTGATGGCTGTGGGCTGCTCATTTGCACAGGGCACTGCGGCGATTACTGTTGTTCTCTGTTGGTGCCGTTCCCCGGGTTCGGGGGCAGGGAGCACGGCCGCCATTTTGTAGGTTAGCAGGCTAGTTGTTTAGCTGCTACCTACATATAGGCACGCTGGCGCTCGGACCGGGCTCAGGGCCAGTCCCCCTGGATCTCCTCGGCCAGACTGCCTGACATATTCCAAAGATCATCTCCTGGGGCTAAAAAGTGAAGCTGGGTCCGTAACCTGCCCGAAGATTGCATTCGAGACAACCCTGGTAGACCACGCAGGTATTTGCCCATGCTTTCTTCGGTTACTTCCCCACATATTGGACCATCCTATTAACAGTTTGGGGAACAAGAAAAGGAAACCACTCTGGTGGGTGATCCTGCCCCCCTGAAATGTCTTCTCCTTAATGTTAGATCTCTAATCAAGCATAGCACCGAATGTGCTCTGTTTATTGAGGAACACAGTATTATGCTTGTCCTGGACGGACAAAGCTTCTGGACCTGACTTAGTTAAAGCCACACCCCTAGGGTTTTGTAGCTATTCGCAAGACAGACCGACTGGGAGGGGTGGAGGACTGAAAGTCATCCTTTACAATACACTGGAGCCCACTTTCCTTTCAGCCTCCAGCGTGGCTTGCGAAGCACTGTCGATCAGTGTTCGCACTTCCTGTCACGATACATTTAAAGTGATTCTTCTGCATCGTCCTCCAGGCCCCAGAGGCGCTTTTCTAGAGTCTGTGGGGACGCTTCTGGAGGAGGGACTTTGTGCTAACTCTTTTACGCTGCTGGGGGATTTCAACTTCTATCTTGAAGATCTCACTGACCCTGACACTATAAAGCTGTAACAAGTAATGAGTGGGGGGACCTTAAGCAGTTGGTAGCTGTCCCTACCCATGTAGCTGGACACACACTAGATGGCTTATTCTCCAATTATTCAAATCTGACCTGCACTGAGGTCCTACCACTCCCCTGGACTGATCACTTTGCCATTCTTTTCAATCTGGCACGGCCAGCCCATTACCAACACAAATTAAATTCTAAGGTTCAGATAGAAACTAGGGCTTGGAAAGATATCAATGATATAGAACTAGGTAATCTTCTCAAAACCACAGCTCACAACTTTTCGCCAAGATTCGAGAAGGCCACGACAGCCTATACGGAATGAATAGAGGCTGCCTGTAGTGGTCTCTCTAGGCTTGTTACACCATCAGCCCCATGGTATACTGAAGAATTAAGAAAGTTAAAACTAGATTGTAAACGGTTAGAACGAGCCTGGAGGAAAGGCTACACTGAGACCAATAAAGAGGTGTATAATTAAGTATTACGGTCTATAAGCATTCAATCCTTGATACCAAAAGGTTATTCTTCGCGGAGCAGATTAATAAGGCTAAATCCTCCTCCAAAGTATTGTTCAAAAGCATAGCCAAACTCACTTCCCCCAATCCACCTAAAACTCACAGCACCCCTGAACTATTTGAAACGTTAGCTAGAGTTTTCGCAAAACGTGGAAGTGATCTTTTCCTCTTTTACGGACTTCTCTAAAGAGGATAACGTGGCATCAGTCATGGCCACGCCTAAGAGTTGTAAAACAATCCCGATATTGGACAGCTTTACGTCACTGGAGACAGAAGAGTCCATCAAACCCTTGATGTCGATTCGCTCTGGATCTCCTCTGGACCCCTGCCCTGCTTTTGTGAGCAAACTAGCCCCGGAGATTATTGGGACCCCTCTGTTTAATACTATTCTTAACACTGGGCAGTTTCCTAAAAGATGGAAAATTGCTTCCATCCTTCCACTACTTAAAAAACAAAATCTTGATTCATAGGACCCAAGTAACTACAGGCCTATCTCACGCCTTCCTCTTCCAGGCAAAGATACTAGTAAAAGCTGTGAATATCCAACTGAGCCAATTTCTCCAGACACACAGCATACTTGACCCAACTCAATATGGGTTTCATGCTGGTCATAGCACAGAGCTGGCTTTAATCAAATCAACATAGGAGGTTAGAGAGGCCTTGGCCAGGGAGGCGCCACGATACTCATTATGTTTGATCTCTCGGCAGCCTTTGATTCGGTTCATGATGAGATATTGAAGGACCGTATGTCAGAAGCAGGGGTTCATGGCACTGCCTGGAACCTTTTGAAATCCTTTCTTACCGATCGAATCCAAACAGTTGATCTGGATAATAATAAATCTGAACCTTTTTCTCTACCATGTGAAGTCCCACAGGGGTTGGCCCTTAGCCCCACGCTTTTTAATGTGTACGTGTCCCCTCTGGCAATCCTAATAAGATTTTATGGGTTTCAGTTGACGTCTTATGCCGACGATACACAAATTGTGTTCTCTCTCAAACGTGGCCAGGAAGCCGAAACAGTAATTAGATGCCACAACTGCATGAAAGCCATCGCGGGGTGGAGGTCATCAAACTGCCTGAAATTAAACTCCGGAAAGACAGAGGTCATTATATTTGGGAACAACATGCACCTCTGGACACCGGAGTGGTGGCCAACAGAATTGGGTACTCTTCCAGTTCCTGCGAAGAAAGTGAAGAACTTAGGGGTCACTGTTGATGACAAACTCACATTTGGAGTCCAGGTAAATGGGATTGTCTCTGCAAGCTTTTTTCTTCTCAGAATTCTGAGAAAATAGAAGTTAAAAAAGCTTGCTGGGGCAGCAGGAGTTATATTACAAGTGACACAAAAATTGGAACAATTTACCCTTTCACCAGAGGAATGCTACCGAACTCTATATCTTTAGGAAAGGGCTGAAAACCTGGTTGTTTCTGGAATAGTCTTTTTCCACCACAAGGAACCTATTAGGAAGTGCTAAGTGCCAGGACACCTTAGGGTAAAAGTCGCGCTTTAAAAAATTCTAATAACAATGTATGACATTGTTCTGCATTCTGTCCATCAATTGTTCTTTTTGTAAAAAAAAAAAAAGCAAAGGCCTGGGTAGTGGATCGTTCTCCGAGGGTGAAAGACTGGGAGGAAGACCTGGACTGGTGCCAACAAGCTGAGAAGGTGATCTATTAGAGTTGGGGGTGGCTGAGAAAGTAAGAAAAAGTCTGAAACCAACTGAGTGCATACAGAGGATAATAAGGGGTTGCCATAGAGGGACCATTGTTAGGCTCATGAAGGGGTTAGGAGCATATTTTGTTATGTACCAATGTGTTACTGTTATAAAAATGCATACCTTTACCAGCAACTCTGCCTTGAGAGTTGTTAAGAAGTTGCTATGCTATTCTCCTTGTATTGCCAGTCAAGATATTGATTGTTCAAACCTATCAATGTATGCTGAACAACTGTTTAATAAAAAGATCTTTAAAAAAAAAGTGATAAAAATTACAGCGGTCAGAGAATCTAAAATCCCTAATAAGGATTATCATAGTGCAAACTTTTTAATACCACAGATCTGAATTGGTGGCTAAAGCCAACACCCTTTAGGCTTGAACAAAGAGTAATAGAAATACGCCCTTAAAAGTCATAACAAATGCTTCTCACAGTAGGTAAGTCAACCCTACTGGTTTTGTCATAGCTTTTCATGATCGAACCTCGCAGTCTGACATACTTTTTTTCTCATTGACTCAATAAACTCATAAGGGCAATAAACTCAAATCACATAAATGGGCAACTATTATGTAGACAGTTATATTAAAAATTTGTAAAAACAATCACAAATTTTTAAAAACCATTACAGTTGATAAAGCCATATACAGCTGCTCTCAAAAAGGCCTAGCAAGGTTTGTTACAGTGAAAATGGACTACCGCCAGGGGTAGTTAGAAGGAAGAACCAACATTATGCCTACTACAGGAATGTGTGAGCTTTCATGTACTGAAACACTCTATCATACAGCATGATCACAGTCCAATTCTTTCACCTTTAACAAATTGCATCGGACATAACACTTTCCAGTGAATTGATTGTGACTATTGCCTTTGTCATTGGCTTGTCCACACAAAGAACTCTGGTCTATTCGATTGACTGTAAGCTTTCTCACAAATATCCAACAGGCGTGCAGTCAAATTAACAAATGTATACAGAATTAAATTTGGCAAAAAAATGCTATCTCCCCTATGACGGCCTTACAAGGATCTATCCCCACAGTTTGTCAGATGTGGGTAGCAAACACCAAAATCCTTGTTACTCTTCCTTACTGCAGTAATCTGTGAGATTTGATGTGACAAAATAACGTTCTGAAGGCTTTAATGAGCAAATAACTTTCTTAAAGTCTTACTGATTTTAACGTATGCTTTTCGAAATTAAAAAAAAGTCATGCCTTCCAATTTTATTGTAGTGTTTTATAATAAACCAGTCAAGCCTATAGTCTTCAACATTTGCTTGTCTCCATACTCAACAGAGGCTGTCTGTCATGAGCTTCAATCAATCAATGGTTTGTAGAGCACTCTACTCACCTGTGAGGGTCTCGAGGTGCGGGGGGGAGCAGCTCCGGGTTAGTCGAAGAGCCAGTGTCTTGAGGTCCTTCCTGAACGTGTGGAGGGTTGGGGAGCGTCTGATGTTGACCGGGAGCTCGTTCCAGGTTTTGGCTGCGATGTAGGAGAAAGCTCTCCCGCCCGTTCTGCTTCGGTGGATGCAGGGGACCTCAGCGAGGTCGGCGGATCGGAGGGTCCTCTTGGGTGTGTGGAAATATACTCGTTGTTGAGGTAGTTGGGTCCGATGTTGAGGGATTTGTAGGCGTGGGTGAGGAGTTTGTAGGTGACCCTTTTCTCTAAGGGGAGCCAGTGGAGGTTTCGCAGGTGTTGGGTCATTTGTTCGTAGCGCGGTGTCCCTAGGACGAGCCTGGTGGCCTCGTTTTGGGTGGTTTGGAGCTTGCGTAGAAGAGTTTTGTTGATTCCGGCGTAGAGGGCGTTGTCGTAGTCCAGTCTGCTGGTGATGAGTGCATGGGTGACGGTCTTTCTGCAGTCGGGGGTGATCCATTTGAAAGTCTTACGGAGAATGCGGAGGCAGTTGAAGCTGGTGGAGGAGACAGCTTTGATTTGGCGGTTCATGGAGAGGGAGGAGTCGGATTTTACCGAGGTTCCAAGCGTGGTCTGTCGGGTGGGTGGGCTCCCGAGGGCGGAGGGCCACCAGGTGTTGTCCCAGGCGGAGCTGCAGGGTCCGAAGATGAGGACCTCGGTCTTCTCGGAGTTGAGCTTTAGGCAGCTACGTTTCTCATTCCTTCCTGGAAGCTGAGTCTGGTGAATTCTGGGTTCTTGGTGAGGGAGAGGATGAGTTGGGTGTCGTCAGCGTAGGATACGATGCTAAGCCCATGCTGTTGGACGATGGCGGCGATGGGGACCATGTAGATGTTGAAGAGCGTCGGGCTTAGTGAAGATCCTTGGGATACTCCGCAGACAATGTCACTGGGGTTGAAGAGGAAGGGGGGAGTCTTACCCTCTGGGTTCTGCCGGAGAGGAAGGATCGGATCCAGTCTAGGGCGGACCCCTGTATTCCTGCGTTGTGGAGTCTGGCGGTTAGTGTGCGATGTGAGACGTGTCGAAGGCTGCGGAGAGGTCTAAGCTACGAGGAGGAGGCCTGCGGTGTGTCCCTGGTCGAGCAGCATGCGGATGTCGTCGGTGGTAGCGAGGAGGGTGGTCTCGGTGCTGTGGTTGCTGCAGAAGCCGGACTGGGAAGTGTCCAGGATGCAGTTTTCTTCAATGAAGATGGTCAGCTGGGCGTTCACGAGTCTTTCAGTGACTTTGGCTGTGAAAGGGAGGAGAGGGATAGGCCGGTAGTTTTTCAGGTCAATGGGGTCGGCCGTTGGTTTCTTGAGGAGTGGTTTCACCTCTGCACGTTTCCAGTCGTCAGGGCAGGTGCCGGATTTGAGGGAGGAGTTCATGGTAAGTCCTAGCTCGGGAGCGATGGCAGTGGCAGCCCTGTGGAAGATGTGAGGTGGCAGGGGTCGGTTGGGGCCCCTGAGTGTGTCTTCTTCATGGTTGAGGAGATGAACTCGACTGACGCGGTGGCCCAGGAGGTGATGGTTGGCTTCTCGGCGGTGGTGGGTGGTGTGGTGCTGTCTAATGCAAGCTCGCTGAAATTGTCGTAGAGGGCCTGGATCTTCAGGTGGAAGTAGGAGCTGAGTTTGTCGCAGAGTTCCTGGGAGGGTGTGATGTCAGTGGCTTCGCAGGAGGGTCTTGCGAACTGCTGGATGTCGTTGAAAAGTTCCTTCGTGTTGGATGCGTTCGTCTTGACTTTGTCACTGATTAAGGTTCTTTTGGTGTCCCTTATACACTGGTGGTAGTCCTTCATGGCGATCCTGTGGTTGTTTCATGTTTCCATGGTCTTCTTGTTCCGCCAGGTTTTCTCCAGACGTCTGCAGGTGCGTATGGCTTCTTGGAGTTCGGTGGTGAACCAGGCAGCCTTTGGCGGGCGTTGCTTGGCGGAGTGTCGGAGAGGTGCCAGCTTGTCGGCGCAGCAGGAGACCCAGTGGTGGAATTCCCTGGCCGCGGAGTTGGTGTCGGTGGTGGCCTTGGGCGTGTTTTAGAGGAGGGTGGAGTTCAGGTGTTCCTCGGTGACCTTACTCCAGTTCCGTCGAGGCGGGCGCGGGGCGGGTTTGGGTGCGGTGGTGGTGTTGAAGGTGAAATGGACGCAGTGGTGGTCTGTTCAGATGGGCTGGGTGGTGTGGCTGAAACGGATGTTTGATCCTTCCGCGAAGATGTGGTCGAGGGTGTGCCCTGCCCTGTGGGTGGGAGTGCTGACGAGCTGTTTCAGTCCTAGGTTGGCGAGGTTTACAACAAGGTAAAAAGTTCAACACAAGCACTCTTCTATCCAGAAGCACACAACGTCTGCCTAATCAAATGTTTTACTCATGGCAACCAACATGTGGACTGAGTCTAAGTCGGTCACTCAGTAGTATTTATAAAAGCTCTTTGTATGTTGATCACATAATGTCTGATGACCGCTCTTCTGGTAAGCCAGACCAAAAAATTGCTAGTGGTCACAATTGCTCACTTAAGTTTTAGGGTCTAGTTCATCAGAATGTGACCAAACCTTGTATTAAGGATGCATATGTTTAGGCATTCTGGAGATCTGACAGCCTGCTTCACAAATACCAGTGTTTACGTGTAACCTAGCCTGCAAGTTATATAACTGCATATATGCTATTTAGACACATTTCGGATGGGCATGCATAGAAAAAGCTCTGTAAATTGTCCCTATTAGTGCACATTCAATAATGTCACATGGATGTATTGAGGCGCTTGGTATCAATGTCTGTTATGAAATGTATTTTATGTACTTCAACCTTCGGTTCTCTATTCTGGGATCTTAATCGTCATAAGCACTTAGTAGTGATTGATTCCAGAGTACTTCTCAAAAGAAGCCTCTGTTCGAAAAAGTGCCTCTCTGTAGTCGGTAAATATAGTTTTCCTTTGCTTGTCAGAATTTGAGATCACCTACTGTTCCAAGGTACACTTTAAGAGAGGGGACAATTCCATTCAAGGTATAAGTGGTTCAGAAGGCTAGTGAAAAAGGAGGGGGGCATAGATCCAGTGTGTCTGCCCTATATTGCATCAATTATAATCTTGAAGTACTGTAGAAGGACCCTGAGAGAACTGAGTGAAAACTTGGAGACACTTGGTTGACTGTCTTATTTAGTATAACTTGGTGCTTGGTGATATCACTATCCTTTGTGATTGTCTGCATAAGAAGACTAGTATCTTGTAGTTCTTCATCAAGTTCACATGATCACAGTGGTACAACACTGAGGCTCATGAGCTGAAATGTGAGGAGTTTAAACAATCCTAGAATGGTTAGTCAACTCGTGGTCTACTTAGACTAAAGGAGGCTGTTGCTGTGCTGCAAGAGGCTAATTTCTCTCCCATCACGCATTACCTTTGCAAAGTATTGATGTTCTTGGTCACTAACCTTCATACAACTTTTACTTTAGAGCAGTGGTGAAAATAATCTGGAAAAACATTGATTTTACAATGCTGCAGTGGCTGACCGATAGTGATTTGAGATATGTTCTTGTAACAGTCATTTTAGAGGAAGAGGTCATATTTGTTAGTGTGTATGGACTGAATTTGGATTCCCCTTGCCTTTTTATAGTATATTTGGGCGGAGTTATAATCATGTACTTGATCCCATTCTGGATTGATCACTGCAAGCTGCACACCATTTTCCATTGATGTCCATTTGCAACCATAGTGCTTATACAGATTATGGAGATGCAGGACTTGATTGTGTGGTGCTAACCCATACTCGAAGAAATGCACTTTTTACTCCATGGCCCACTACTCCACCTTTTTGCATCCATTATTGTCTAACCTCCTTAGTGCCTGCTGACTGATGAAGGATGTGGAAGAATAATGCTTTCTGATCATCCACCTGTTAACATGAGTTTTAACAAGATTCTTGTATCCCAATTATTTGGTGAACATGAAGAGTCCCTCAAAATAGCATCATCCTCTTGATGTCTGGGGAAACTGCCATTGCTGCGTTGGTCAAGCCTAGTAAGGAACCAGAACACAGTCCGTAATATAGGCTCCTTTCATTCATGAATACAAACATCAAAATATTAACAATGCTTTTACACAATAGGTTAATGCCATTGATGTCTCATATGTTACTGCTGAGTCAGTACAGTTCTGGCCTTGGACATAATACCGTGTTTAATGTACACATGCTCTGTTGCTTCTCACAGACCCAGCTCTACCTTCTGCAGTGCATTTTAGTGACAACTAAAAGACCTTTTGTTCCTTGGAATGGAATTTTTATTTGAGTTTCTCAAATTGGTTGTAGTGGATGCTCTTCTTGAAGATGATCAATTAGTTCTATACAGCACCACAGATTAGGGTCCGGATAAATGGCCTGGTATTTGAGCCTTTAACCAAAACTTGTGATAGAAGTCTCCACCTATGAGCATGCTTCCAGGTCCTCCCAGTGAGGAGATTTGAAAATAGGGCACAGACAAGGTTATCACCATTGCAGCCATTTGTCATCAGAGCATACAAGATCGCAGAAGCGGCCACTAGTAGCGTTCATTATCAAAACCATTAATGCTGAGGAACCTATTTGTAACTAACTTTACGATTTAGGACAACTTTGGCACCAAGAACCTCTTTGAAGGTGAATCATTAAACAGCATCTGGATGAGTTTCTTTAAAATAAAAATAATTTAAAAAATCCATTTTCATTCAGAGAAGTAATGCATTGAAGAGCCTTCACCGTTAGAAGGTTCTAGTGAAAAAGTCCCACATATGAAGGCTCACATTTTCCCATTCCTTTATGAAAATCACCATTCGTGAATCTGAGAAATGAAGAAAATGCCTAATCTTCAAGAGGGAAGATTTGACAAACAGCCTTCAAGGAATCATTTGGGTTCCTACAAATTGAGGTGTTCTGTAACTGAGATGTGCTACTATGAGTCATCTATTTACCTAATTCCTATATTGCAACACCTGAAGGGACTCACCAATTTGCTGCTTTACTACTTTATCACAATACTCAAGCTCTTAACCCAAGGAACAGGAAAGCTAGACGCACCTTAGTGGCTTTGAACCCTAACTTTCACTGAATGCCAAGTCACTTGGACTGATCTGGACACCAAGCTCACATTGAAGTAACACATTTCCACATAAAAAAGCACAGCTCTCTCTTCTAAAGAAAGTCCAGCCTTTCTTCCAGAAAGCGGCAGAACTGATGTCCAAGCCCTTGTTTTCTATCATCTGAATGTTGGTAATGCACTACATAGTGGTCGCCCTAGACTCAACATTGTCACCCCTTACGGGCACCCTACATGCTCCAGCACATCTTATCCAGGGCCTCAAGAAATATGATCACATCACCCTATGTTGCTGGAACTTCATTGACTCCCATTGCCAGCTTAAAAAAACAGCTGCATCATTTAAAAAGCTATCACGTCTCGCACCCTCGCTTATCTTGCAGACAAGCTGACTTTCTCGAATGGATCTAGGTCACCCGCACCCAGGAAACCATAAGACTGCATACTACGAATTGTTAACAAAAAAACAAGACCACAGACCTTTTCAATTTATGCATCCAGGATCTTGAACAACATCTTCATGTCCATCAGGAACGACCCAGCGCTGTTACAATTTAGGAAACGAGTTTTAGGAAAAACTTGAAGTCTCCCCTCTTTAAAGTATCCTGCATCACAGTGCATTAACCATCCTCATCCCAGCTTCCTCTCCTCTTACTCATTGACTTTATGCTGTTATTGAGCATGTGCAGCATCTGCTGCCTTTTTGTCTAGGCTCACGTTATGGAAGTACAGTTTACATACATACATACATACATACATACATACACCATTGTTGTTGCCTTACTCCATATTCTTGATTATTTTCAAGATGATAAAACACTGAGCACAATTGAAGTTCTCCCTCTCTTTGGTTATGGGCTTAATTGAACCAGCGCTGGATGTCTGGGTTTTGCCAGCTTACTACTCAAGGGTGCCGCCATCCCTTGTGAAGATAAGACCTTTGGGCAAGACCGACTCTCCGACACCATTGTAGCCGTCAGCCAAAAGAAAGATGTATTCTTCACATCTGTCATCTGCCATCAGATCCACTCGAAAATGAAAGCAAGAACCTAGATCATTTTGGATAAACATTTATGGCACATCTGCGAAATCCATAGCAGATCATGCAATCTTAAACACTTCACTGCCACGTTCAACCCCCCCCCCCCCCCCCCCCCCCCCACCCTATGTGCCAAGCCTTTTCTGGGGCTATTTGGGGTAGTTTGCGCTTAGGCCCCCGTAGTTTTTCCACATAAGGTATCCACGCCAATTTTGCGCCCTTTTTTTCGTACTCATGAAGATTCTAAAGGTACCCAGGGTTTGTGGATTTCCCTGTAGGGGACTGATAAATTAGCCAAAATAGTGCAACATTTTGTTTTTTGGGGAAAAAATGTGAAAAAAGTGCTGCAGAAGAAAGCATCTGTTTTTAGCCAGCAAATGGTATCAAGGAAGGGTTTGCGCTGCTAAAATCACCACCTTCTCAGCTTTCAGGAACCGGCAAACATTTGTCAGAAAACCAAACTTTTCTACACAGTTTTGGCATTTTAATGGGACATAGGCTATTTTTTCCAGTTTTTGTGCTTTTAACCTCCTTCCACTTAGTGGTAGAAATGGGTGTGAAACTAATAATGGGTCCCGGAAAGCTATACATTTCTGGAATATAGACAACATTCTGAATTCAGCAAGGAGTCATTTGAGTACATCCTTAAAAGTTTTCCTACAGAAAGCAACAGTTCAATTAAAGGAAATATTGAAATGGAGTTGAAAATAATTGCTATTTGTCCCTTCATTTTCACCTGTAACTTCTTCCAACTATAGCAGATTTGTTTAACTCAATATACAGTTACGTTCACTGGACCCTTCTGGTTGCGGGGATATATAGGACTTGTAGGTTCGACAAGAACCCGAGGTACCCAGAGCCAATAACTGAGCTGCACCCTGCTATGGTTTTTCATTTTTTACCTAGTATACAGCAATGCATTTAGTAAAATATAACGAGTGATAAATGGGTATCAAGGAAACCTTTGTGTTTCCGAAATGGGAACAGGATATGGAGTTTAGAAGCAGTGCTTATTTGCCTATTTCTGAATTTGTAGGTACCCATACTAGAATGTGAATTAAAGGGCATTTTTCAAAATGACTTATTTTTACACACTGTCTTACATTTGGAAGGCAGAAGTGCATAGAAAGACAATTGGTAATTACCCTTGTTCTTGTATTGTGTGTTCTTCCAAAGTCGCCCGATAAAAATGGTGTCTCACTTGTGTGGGTAGGCCTAGGAAATGGCTCAAAACGCAACGTGGACACATCCCATTTTTTCCACACAAAGCTGACTCTAGAAGTTACGTGAATTTGTCAGTATGAGCACTAACATTTTGAACTAAAAAAAAACACAAATTACCCAGTTGTTAGCAGCACTAATTATAACTTGTGGAAGATGGATAGAAACTGCCTGGCCTTTACCGATGAGCAGATTGCACAAATTTTAGCTGGACCTTCTTTATTACCCGACACTCCACTTTGGGCAGGGACTCCAGCAAGAGAAGAATGGGAGAAGCTATCCAAGTCTAATAAACGGCAGGTACGTATTGCTATACATGGGGCGTTGATGATAGAATATTTACACACACGCGGCCCCTGCTAGCCTCCTTGTGAGGATTTAGCCCAAGATCTTTTTGAAAGTTAGGCAGTTTCACCTTGACTTGAGTTACATTGCCAAAATATTTACCAGTTATTGGCTAATCTTTATCATAACTACTGCCAAACGGCTTAGTGAACAGCTTTTGAAAGAGATCCTTGATCTAAAAGAAACCTTGATAAGGGACACAACTAGCACGTATCCAGAGTGAACTCTGAGTACAAAACATATATTGTGAATCCGAAGATAAGGGGTCTCAAAAGAAATTTAGATAGGTTCTCCCACAAATGGGCTTTCCCATATGTAGAGGACAAATACTACCAAACAGAGACCGTCTGGGACAGCACTTTAACCAACAAAGAGGGGGTAAATTTCAGAAAGATGTACCCCTCATAACTGGACCTTTGACAACACAGGCAGTGAGGAGGAGGAATCGGCTGAGCAGGCGTCCACCTCTAACAACACCAGGGTAAATGTAGTCCCTCAGACCAGACAAGTAGATGAACCGGGTGCTCTCCTGAGGACTTTTTTAGGACAGAAGCGGTGGGGGAACCGAAAGGGAGGATGACCGAGGGGCGGGGGAGCGATAGGCAAGACCAAACATAGCAGATCGAACTCCCCGAGAATAACACACAGCAGGGGGAGAGGGTCTTAGTAAAGGATTCCATTGTTGTTCACCTGTGCAACTATACCCTCTAATCAACGGAGTTGCAGGTCCTAAATAAGAGTTTGAGATTTGTTCTGACACCACAGCAAGACCCTTTCAAATGCAGGACGGACTTTTTTGAAACCATGCGGAGAATCTGACTTTATAAGTTCTTTAAGGTAAATCAGTGGTTCCCCCATCTGTGTTCTCTACTGATCTATACAGGCCATCCTCTTCTTGCCCCCCAAACTCTGCTTTGGGCCCAGAGGTCACAGTTTTTGAACAGCGTGTCCTTAATGAGATCACTGCACTTGAACAAGCTGGTGCACCAACCCTTCCAGAATATGACCAAAGCTGACTGGGCAGCTATCCAGTAACTCCAGAATAATGAGAACATAATAAAACCGGTGGATAAGGACGATGCAATTGTGGTTCTTAATATTCAGGATTACGAAGTGGAGGTTCAGAGACTCTTGGGGATACGAATCAACTATGTAGTTCTGAAAAGGGATGCCACGACTTCACTACAGGGTAGTATAAGAAGCAAGGTAGAGGAGGCTAAGGACTACAAATGTGTCACCACCAAGGAAGCAGATTTCCTGATGAATCCCTCACCTAGGACCCTGGCGTTTTACATCTTGCCGAAGATGCACAAAATACAACTTTCCCCATCGGATCGATCAATAGTCTCAGGGATTCAGTCCTTACTAGAACCTTTATCCCAGTTTGCAGACTTTTTTTTGAGAGAGGTGATAATCAGTCTGCCTTCCTTTGTATGTGATACACGGATATTCTCAATATTTTGGAGGACATTTAATATGTTCTCACAACCTAGTTCTTGGTAACTATCGACATTGAGTTGCTGTATGCCAGCATTCTCCAAGATGCCATGTTGGTGGCAGCTGCACGAGCTCTTGGGGCCCAAGAATAGACACCCCCAATCATTTGTACTTTAAATGCATTGAATTGGCTTTGACGAGGAACTCCGTCTGTTACTGGGATCCGTTATTCTTACCGGTCTCCGGTACTTCGATAGGGGCAACTTTTGCCCCGAGTCTGATCTTCATTTATGTGGGACAGTTTGAAGAGAACTAGATGTATCATGCCACTAATCCTTTCCACCAGAAGATCCATCTGGGGAAACTATACATAGATGATGTACTATGTATCTGGTCAGGGGTGGATTTGAACCTAATACAGTTCCTCCACTGGAATAATGGAGAGAATGTGAGTCTCCACTTCACGTGGCCATCAGCAGGAATACAGCAGTATAACCAGATCTGGATTTTAGAACAAAAGGCCTTGGGCTACACACTAGTCCACCAAAAGTCTTCAGATAGACACTCCTTCTTACATTACTCATCTTTTCACCCCTGGGCCTTCCAGGATAATCTCCCTGTGAGGCAATTCTTCAGGTATAGGAAGAATTGCACAGAGGTTGGGACTTTAGCTACACAATCATCTGCACTGGTGGAGCACCTTAAGGAGAGGGCCTTTTCCCATGAAAGTGGTCAACCGAGCACGCAAAAGGACACTGAATACCCTTATGTGGCCCTCCTTGAAAAAAACTGGAGCACTAACAATCTCTGCATTCCAGTGATATCAACGTGTGACCCACTGTCAACAAATATTTGACAGATCGTACAGAAAAACTGGCATCCTCTTGATGTGGGACCAAATAAAATGCAACAGCCAAGATTTACTTTTAAAAGGCGAGTAGTAGGAAGGATCGTCTTGTCCACACCCGTTGGATAAGTCCACCAAAACGGGAATCCACTGTACCATCTGGCCATTTCCCTTGTGGAGAATGTATGGTTGGTAGATTATCACAGGTTTCCAGAAGTGTGGTTCTTAATTATGCACACAGTTGGTTTCAATACAGGTTCAGCAATTGCAATTCGAACTATGTCATATATAACGGCTGACCTGCAGTTGTGGCATTCATTACATTGGCCTAACTACTAGAAAAGAAAAATTCAGAATTCAGAAACCTATCAGTACCTTCAAGACCGGGAAACTCACGATGTGAATTGGTTAGACATTTCAGAAGGAGCATGGACCCAGGGACTTCAGGTGGACAGTACTTGAAAAGGTGAACGTGGGTGGCATGGGTGCTGATGAAATTCTGTTCAGGAAAGAAGCCAGCTGGATTTTTGCTGAAAAGACAGACCAAAGAGGTCTGAACGATCTGATTGAATGGCACAAACTGATTGGGTAGTTTTTGATTATCGATATCTGTTGATGTGTCCTTTTTCCAGTTATTCATTTACAATGCAGAATCTAGGATGGCATAGAGGTAACATCTACTCTTCCCTTTCCCTCAGCTTCTTTCACAATACGGTTGTGGGGAGATCAGCTTTCAGTATACTTCACTTCTACTGGGAGCCTTGGCCTGACCGTTGAGAGTACCCGTACATCACTGTAAAATGACATTGATTATGATTGTTGTTGAGTGATTGTTATGGATGCACAGGGCATGAATCCCGACTTTTTTTTTTTTACAAAAAATAGCTTGGGGGCCTTGGGGTGGGCGCTATTACATGTGAAGGAGCACTGGGACAAAAGCCAGCATTGTGTCCTACGTCCGTAGTTGCACTAACATGACTGTGTTTGCTGACAAAGTCAGCTGACTTGGTCTCGTTGCCTGCCGCCCACTCCGATCTTCAAATAGATGCGCGGAGCAGTCTGACGGGTTGCTCAGATGCGGAAATGCCAAGCCTAGCTGTGAGTACTTTAATCTTTTATGCAGTGAGAGCGGGTTAGCGGGCCCCGTGGAGGTTACCAACAGGCCAAATGAAGACCTGTTTCACTTCAGTTGTCGCTTGGGGATGCCAGTATGTCCTTTTAGTTGAATTCGACTAGTACACATATCGTGCCTCTAGTTGTGTGTGACGATTTTTGGAATGGGTGAAACATTTGTTTCCCTTCCGAGACCATGAATACCGCTTGTGATAGTGTGGACAGCGAGTTCTTCCTATGTTTTGCCTCTTGTTCAGCAACAGCCCGATGATTACCACGAGTTGTTGAACTGTGAATTTTTATTTATGGGCGACTGATTGTTGGTCCATAAATGTATCTCCATGTTCTTGCCTGTGGTCTGCTACTAGGCACCCACCTGGTAGCGGCATGGTAATTATATCATAAACTGTGCAAAACAAACTTCTAGGGGTCTAGCAATTTTACATTTTCTGCCCAAAAAATGTCTGCTCTGCATTCTCTATACTATGTGTTGTGCCTCTTAACTTGCAGTGTCGGGTGCACTTCTAAAGTGGAATAGGGTCCCTGTGCCCTGATGAATTTGCCAAAGTGAAGTGGCAATGAAACATGTTGGTCGTTCACCTTAAAATGGTCTAAACATAGTATAATTTTCAATCATGAGTGTGGGCACTACAATTAAAACACGGTTGCAGTATGCCTTTTCGTAACTCATTTTTAACTCTTAAGTGCCTGTGACGAAGAAGTTCTCCTCCCTTTACGGGGATCCATTGGGTGTATTTTCAGATGTATATCACACACAATTAGTCGTTTTTAGGCTACACACATATACAATTTTCTTCCACACATGCTTTGTGTCTTGGTTCTGTTCCCTTTTATAGGAAAGTGTCGATGAGCGAGAGAGAAAGTTGGTGAGAACCCGACGGTCACTCCTTGGTGGCTGTTTACGTGAGGCACTTCCTACATATGAACTTTGTTTTACTTTCCTTATATCTGTAGGGTTCACCACGATGCATGGGAGCTGTTTTAATCTTTTTAAAGAAAACACACATATGGGCTAGTTCATACGTAGGTACTAGAACCTCTCCCGCTCAAAAGGAAGAAGTGGAGGATGCAAAAAAAGCTTGACTTGATGTGTGTTGTGCTACAAGAGATTTCTGTGTGTGGTATAGAATACCATCCAAGCCAACCTGGAATGACTAAAAGCAACCCCATACCTATGTTTCGCTCTTGTTATGAGCTCATCAGAGCTGCACTCTAAGCCCGATAGGGTATTGTTTTGGCTTGTACTGGGTGCTCCCTTGTGTCTTCTGGCCAAAGGTATACCACTCTGGGAGATATATATCTCCGTAGTTAAAGAATAATCCAGGACACCCAAGGCTGCTTCAATCATTTATTGGCAAGATCTACTCAAACACCCACGCGTTTCGCCTTTCAGCTTTGTCACCGTGACTCGAAATGTCGTGCAGTACCACCTATACAGTTTGACTGGTCTGACCATGTGGACTTAGTTATATTGGGAGCACAATTCATTCCACTAAGGTACGGATTTTGGAGCATATGAGGGCCATCATGAATAGGGATGCAACATACCCAGTTGCAAGACATTTCAAGGCGAAACACTGTAGTAGTAGAGATCTCCTCACATTCTTTTGTTTGGACCATATACCAAATAAGCCTAGGGGGGGCGATAGGATCTCACGACTAAGGAGTCCTTGAATCACCATATATTATCGATTTGCAAACCAAAGCCCACAAGGGGATGAATAGTAATAGTTGTCAGTCCACCTTGGGGACTAGTGTTATATGGTGGATATGCCGTAAATGGGAGACTTATCACTGATTTATTGATTAGGCTTTAAGATGTCATTTCTTTTCCAGTTTTCACTCTACTTTCCTTCCATTTTGTTTCTTTTCTTTCTTTATTCACAGTGCTTCCTTTCTTCCCTGTGTAGTGGGAGATGGAGAATTCGTTGCATTTTTTTCTAATGGATGACATGCACCATTAGTGCAATCACACAGTGGAAAGTAATTATGTAACTACATGTTTGTAGTGAGCCCATATAGGGTGCAATTTTGAGTGATCACAATGTACATTTATTTCTACTGTGTTGTAAAATTATTTTATGCATGTACGATGAGTCTAGGCGGCCTATCGGAGGGCAACATGTGGACGTATAGCCCATCCAAGGCGCAATTCATTGTAGTGGTTGCTTTCACCGTGTAGAACGTGGTGAAGACATTTAATCATGCATCAGTATATGCAGTTGTTCAAATTAATGAATTTGAAAGTATAATCATGTTGGGGACCACTAGGTACTGGTGAATTATAAACCAGACAAAGATGGCGCTTCTTTTTGCATTTATTTTTATATGAACTGACTAGTCCCTTTTTTATGTTTACAATCATGTTGAGCATGTTAAATTATGATCGCTTCCGGCGCACCTGATGACACTGACGAAGGGGACAGCTGAAACGCGTCTGTTTTCTGCAGGAGTTCAAGAATAAACTTAACAAACTCATGCCCGCGAGTGCTTTCCTTCAACATAATTGTGTTGGGCATGCGGAGCTGTGTATGTGTGTGTATATATATATCTATATATATATCTATATATATCTATCTCTATATATATATATATATATATATATATTCATGATTAGATGGTTTCTGTCACGCCCCCTCAGACTGGACGAGGCAAAGGAGCTGGGTGTGTACGTTTTTTTTCATTGGCGGATACAAATGAAGGACCGTGGAATTCGTCCGTGTTGAGGTTGGCTCTTCGCATTAATCCCTATCCCTTGAGCTCCGTAGGTTCCGTGCACGGATGTTGGTCTCTTGCCGCGTTCCTGCTTCCGTGGGCTGTTCCGCCGGGCGTCCCCCTCGGTAAAGAAAAGAGGAGACTGTCAAGGTTTATTCTTTCCCTTGTTAGTCTTACGCGCGTAGGATTTGCACTATCCTTTATCTCCCCGGTCTCCCCGTGGAACCTATGCTGCCTTTCGGGTTCAACCCCTCTCTCTCTCCTGTACCCGGGCCCGTTCTTCAGGTGGAGTCCCGTTGGAGGTGAACAAGGGTGGTCCCTGGCCTTGGTTGTGCCCGCCTTTGTAACAAAAAGAAAGAGATGTAAAAGAAAACCTCCCGCTCCTTACTCTATTCCCCTGCTGTTCAGGCGTTCTCCCCGCTCCCTTTAAAGACCAGAGAAGCCAGACCGCGCTTGCCACCACCCTATCAGCGAGCGCCCTGTCTTTCCCATCACTTGCCTGAAACAGGGCCCCGATGACAGGGTCCCGGCCGTCTCGTCTGTGGCGCCTTCCTCGGAGTACGTCCCGGTTTTCGTCTGGGTCCTCTCGTCGTCGCTTCGAGCCTCCTTCTGACCGGTCTCCTTCGTCTCTTCCTCTGGCGTCTTTTCGGCTTCCTCCTCTTCGTCTCGCGGGTCTCCGTGTGGCTCCTCGCTTTCTTGGCGTCCCACACCAGCTGCTCCTTCTTCCGGGTTTATGTGCTTCCTTGGACTCTGCCCCCTGGCCGTCGCTAGAGTCAGCACTAGTCGCGTCGGCTCAGTGCCCCCGGGGCACTCCTGACAGTCTTCGCCTCTCGTCCCGTCACAGTTTCCCTTTTTCACTGGCTTTATTGAATATTCCCATCATGAAAATTTGTTATTTTAGTATCTTTTACATTCAGGGTAATTAATGCAGCAGTAACAAGCTAGATCTGATGTAAGAAATCTACACGCATTTAACACATCCTTTTCTAGGAAAATATTTTTTAGTTGGCGTATCCAAACAGGTCTTTTAAACAGCACAGAATATATTTGCTTGTTTCTTTTACATGCATTGCCAAGTCTGCAGAGGTTCTCCAGCTACTGAAATGCGCTAAAAATTGAGTTGAGTATGCCATTTGAAAATGTGGCTTTCCTCTAGCTTCAAAATTCTTCACTACAGTGGAAATTTATTAGTCAGTAGTTTCTTTGGAACGGATTTCTCTCAAGTAAGTTTTGAAAATCAAAGGAAATAAACTGCCTTTCTCCAATTTAATAGCTTTCTTGTAGTGATGCAATAATTATTCTGCTCAGTAGATTTAAAACAGACAGATTTTGGCCAAGCCCAGAAATGACAAGCTTCTATTTGAAGAACAAAATCACAAGGTTATCTCTATATCTAATCTCACAGTGAATCACAAATTAGCTTGGCCACCTATTTAAAAAAAACAAAAAATGTTTTTTTTTTCTTTAAGACTATTCAAGACTCTCCGGGTCACAAGATAACAATCCTGTACTTAAATTAGCTATTGGGTTCAAATGGCTGAATTTATCAATGATTTCTTGTGACAGTACCTTGTATAGTTGATGCACCAGGAATGTGCTAACTCATCACTGAAGAGCTGTATTTTCATAATGTTCTACCTAAACGCAAACCGCTATTTAAGAAAGTAGATCATTAATTGGGTTGGAGGGGAGTTTACCACAAGAAATAAGGCCACAAACTTGTCAAGTACAAGACCGTTTCAATAATCTAAACGTTTTGCTCAACCGCCCGGTAGATATTGCACAGAGCAGACAGGAATATGGAATATGTGTAAAAAGTAATTAGCAGTACAAAACAATTAAAAAGTCACAACACATGAAAAATCCTACAACTAATTTTGAAAAATTGAAAAAACAAATAAGGAGTAAAATGACATTACAATGACAAAAATCCAATAAGGGGAACCAGAGACATGAATTGCCTGGGACCTAAGCTGGGTTTCGGGCAGACTGACCTGTAGCACTGGTCAGATAAACCAAGTAGATTGATCCCGTACAAGGATTTTATCTTCTAACTTCGTCTCTGAAATGAAAGTTGAAATCCTCTAGTGGGTCAAGGTTGCCGGCTGTGTCCACCGAAGTCCTCTCGAAGCCAGATAGCTGCTGGATGAGGTCCCATTGAAGCGGTTGCTTTGGCAGGAGCAATATACATTTTGTGGCTGCTGAGGTCCTTGAGTTGGGAAAATACTGTTTGCACCTTTGCCCAATCAAGCTTTCGTCCTTCAGACTTAGGGCCTTATTACGAGTCTGGAACGAGTCCGGACCGCCAGACTCAGTGGTGTGGCGGTCCGGCCACCGCGGTCCGACCACCCTGTTACGACAAGGGTGGTCGAACCACCATTGCACCATCTCAACCGACTGGGATCAGAGATCCCTGGTGGTTGCGCAGTGGTCTGAGGGCTGCAATATGCCTTGCGGTGCCCTGAGGCACCACCAAGCATATTTTGACTTTCCTCATCCCCATCCGTCTCATGAAGGTTCTTACTTCATTATACTGCAGGCAGAGAGGAAAGACAGGGAACCCTACAGGGCCCCCTCTTGCTCCTGTGCACAGGGTTGCATGCAGGGGATTGTGCCCTCCTGTATTTTTGTACCCCCAGTTCCTGCACAGGAAGGAATGCATGCCATAGTGCATTCCTTCCCATGCATGAACGTGCACTGGGGGGTCAGCGGCGGTGCAGTTTCAAGCTCACTATGAAAATACTTATAATTTGGCAGGCGGGCAGCGGTGACTTTTGGCGGCGCGGGAGACTGTCGGTACCGTGCCGCCACCATCAAAACTCTTAATCAGGCCCTTGGTAATCAAATCCTTAGAAACATGCCATCCCTTTGGGTGGGTGAAGGCTCTTGCTCCTGATTTTCAAATCTCCTTTCGAACCGTCTCTTGTCCTTTCTCTTAAGGGAGGACATATATCTTTATCCCTCTAGCATTTAGGAACTGCATACCCCATTTCTCGTATCTAGGCTAGGAAGCGTGTATGCTCGACCTTCATCACTCCCGGGTCCCCACTTCTTGTTTGATATGTTTGGGTTTTTTTAAGTTACTTTCGAAAATATTTATTAAAATCCGACTGCACAGTTGAATTGGATTTTGACTTTTAATAAGCATTAAAACATGTTTCAATTATTCCAGTAGCTTGCCCCAAATCGGAGATTGTAGGATTGTAATTCTATTCTGAACTCTAGGTTCGAGGCATATGAGCTGCAGATTATACACTTTTGCATAGATCGCCATCTGGTGTTGGGCCCGGATGTTTGCAGTTTGTTTTTCTTCTTGGACAGTCTTTGGAAGTCACGAGTTCGGTGACTCCTCCTTCGGTCCGTACTGCGCATGGGCTTCGGCTCCATCCTCAGATTGTTTTTTTCCGCCATCGGGCTCGGATGTAATACTTCGTGCTCCGGCTTCGAACCTTTCCAGTTCGACCTTCGCCGAAAAATCCTCGTCCATCGAGATTCTTTAGACGAAATCGCCTTCTTCATCTCTCTCTTCGGCACTTCCTCGATTCCAGACATCGGCAACGGCCTTCGGGCCTACCTCGACTCCGGTCTCGGCCAATGGAAAGGGCTCCCTTCAAGAAGTGCCCAAAATGTGGGTCTAAATTTCCCCACACCGACCTCCATCAGGTGTGCAACCTCTGCCTCTCTCCCGAACACGAGGTCCGAGACTGCCCCGCCTGCAAGTCTTTTCGATCGAAAAAGACTATTCGGGATCGACGAGCTCGACGCACCATGGCGCACTCATCGACCTCTGCTCCACCTGACATCTTCAGGGAAGACACCGGAGCGTCGGGACAGCTGCACACCGAGCGGGAGGAAGATGTCGTCGGCGCTTCCGAGGCCGACGACTCAGACGTGGAGGAGATCACACCGGCGCAGAGGGTCGTGAGTACTCTACCCCCTCCCGCGCCCATACCGAAAGAGACTCCGGTTACCCCTTCACCTCCGGGCCTAGGGAAAGCCAAGCATACTGCTTCCATCACCCCACCTTCGGGCCCGGTGAAAAAGCATCACAAGTCTCCTGGCGGCTCGGGCTCGAGCCAGCCTCCTAGTGGCGCCGACAAACATTCTTCGGCGCTGAAGAAAACAAGTTCCTTTCCGAAGCCATCGGTGTCGAAACCTGGCCTCTCGGTGCCGACCAAACACAAATCCCTCGGCACCGACGCTTCCGTGTCGAAGCCTGCCTCGGCGCCGACCAAAAGATCGGACACCCCGAGAAAGCACGGCGCGGATAAACCGATGAAGCCTTCGGTTCCAAAAACATCGGCACCGATGGAGGAATCGGTGCCGGAGGAGCTTTTCACACCGGAACCTCTTCAAAAGACTTTAACTAAGGATCCCAGGACTGGACATTTAACTTTGTCTTCCAAGAAAAGACTTTTGGACAAGCCAACTCCTCCTCCACCACCAAAACAGAAGGACTCTGCCACATCCCCGTTCAGAGTACCCTCCCCACCGCCTCCAACTCCTCCTCTTCCTCCTCCACCTCCTCCCCCTCCTCCATCTCCGCCCCCACCTTCTCCACCCTTGCCTCATCGGTCTCCAACACCGTCTGCGGACCCTGATGACCACGGAGATCCATTCTATGATCCCACAGATGCCCCGCAGGACCCCACTCCTCCGGGAACACCTGACCCATGGGAGCATTATCACAATCCCGATGTCCCAGATGTGCCTCAGGATGATCTCTATCCATCCAGGCCGTCTCCACCAGAGGACTCCCTGGGGTTCCACCACCTCTTACAATGGGCGGCACATTACCATGGGGTGGAATTACACAGTGATCCAGTTGAGGAAGACTTCCTACTTGACACATTTGACATAGCAGATAAATCCACCGCTATATTACCCATGCTTAAAGGGGTGACCAAGCATGCCACAGAGGTTTTCAAAGACCCCGTTAGAGCTAGGGTCTTAAACCCCAGAATAGAAAACAAGTACAAGGCAGCCCCCACGGATCCTGTCTATATTAAAGGACCTGCGCCCCTAGACTCACTAGTGGTTTCCACAGCTAGGAAGCACTCCAACTCGCAGTCATCTGGTGAGGCTCCACCACCTGATAAGGAGTCCAAGCTTTTAGATGCGTCAGGCAAACGCACTGCCTCGCAGGCTGCCAATATGTGGCGCATCGCCAACACGCAGGCGCTGCTAGCAAGGTACGATAGAGCGCACTATGATGAGCTCTCCTGCAGCATCTCCCGGAGAAATATAAGAATAAAGCTCATGAGCTAATACAAGAGGGAAAGATTATTACCAACACCTCTATTAAATGTGCACTTGACGCAGCAGACACGGCGTCCAGGGCTATAAACACCAGTGTCCTGCTTCGCCGTCACGCCTGGCTCAGAATTTCAGGTTTTAAACCAGAGGTCCAAGCATCTATCTTAAACCACCCTTTTGACCAACAACACTTATTTGGCCCAAAAGTAGACGAAGCCCTGGAAAAAATGAAGAAGGATACAGACACGGCGAAGTCTATGGGAGCCCTGCAATCACAAACCCCTAGACGCTCCTTTCGCCGTTCCTCCTTTCGAGGCTCTGGCAGAGGTTACTCTTCCGATAACGCCTCCACTTCCTACAAGTCCCCTCCTCAAAATACCTTCTCAAAGGGCTACCAAAGAGGTGGATATCGAGGAAACCATAATAAAGGCAGGGGCAAAACCAACACCGCCCGTTCTGCCACACCGCCCACACAATGACTTTCCCCCGCTCCCCCCAGACCATTCCACTCCGGTCGGGGGCAGACTACAAGACTTCCTTCAAACCTGGGCGGCCATAACATCAGACAAATGGGTAACCCAAATTATTCGTTCAGGGTACTGTCTCGAACTAACTTCTACCCCCCCAAATATTCCACCCAGACACCGTGCGATGTCACAAGAACATACCACACTTCTGAAACAAGAGGTACTCTCCCTCCTGCAAAAACACGCGATCGAGCAGGTACCCGTCGATCAGCAAAATCTAGGGGTCTACTCTCTGTACTTTCTCATACCGAAGAAAGACGAGACCCTATGGCCCATTCTAGACCTCCGGCCTCTAAATGCATACATCCATTCAGACCATTTTCATATGGTAACTCTTCAACAAGTTCTCCCACTCCTCCGTCAGGGCGACTTTCTCACTACACTGGACCTGAAAGACGCATACTTTCATATCCCAATACACCCTGCTCACAGAAAGTACCTCCGATTTGTGGTGGACGGCCAACATTATCAGTTCAAGGTTCTCCCCTTCGTGGTCACAACCGCACCACGGGTGTTTACCAAATGCCTGGCAGTAGTGGCAGCACACCTCCGAAGACAAAACATTCACGTCTTCTCCTACCTGGACGACTGGCTCAAAAAAGCCGCGTCCTACCACCAGTGTGTACAAAATACAAACACTACCATACAACTACTCCACCAGCTAGGCTTTACGGTGAATCACCAAAAGTCCCACTTGATACAGTCTCACACAAAGCAATACCTCGGTGCCACTATAGACACCTCAAAAGCTATAGCCTATCCCAACTCAGCCAGGATCGCAAGCATGCAAGCCCTGCGCCAAAAATTCCTTCTTCAGCACTCTCTCCCAGCAAGAGTGTTCATGAAACTAATAGAGATGATGGCGTCTTGCATTTTCATAGTGCCTCATGCAAGACTTCACATGCGTCCACTCCAAGAGTGCCTAGCACGCCAGTGGAACCAGGCCCAGGGTCAGCTGACGGATCTGGTGTTGGTGGACGGCCGCACTCATCGATCTCTGCAGTGGTGGAACACCACAAACCTTTCCAAAGGGCGACCGTTCCTGGACCCGGTTCCTCAGGTGATTCTAACAACGGACGCATCGCTCTCCGGCTGGGGAGCGCATCTATTACACCTCACAGTGCAAGGTCTATGGACGCCACAACAGAGGTTACTCCACATCAACCATCTGGAGTTATTGGCGATCTTTCTAGCCCTGAAATCGTTTCAGAAACAAATTTCAGCCAAAGCAGTCCTAATTCGCACAGACAATATGACTGCAATGTATTATATTCAAAAACAGGGGGGGACACACTCTCCCCAGCTCTCCCACTTAGCACAGAGCATATGGAGATGGGCAATTCCACAAAAAATCTTTCTCCTGGCACAACACGTCCCAGGCATACAAAACACCATGGCAGATCTGCTCAGCAGACAAACTAAGCAAATGCACGAATGGGAACTGCATCCACAAGTTCTTCACCCATTCTTCCACAAGTGGGGGCATCCTCAGATAGACCTCTTTGCCACCCACGAAAACAAAAAATGCCCAAGCTTCGCCGCCAGACACCCACACCCATTGTCCAAAGGCAATGCGATATGGATGAACTGGTCAGGCAAATTTGCATACGCCTTTCCACCTCTCCCGCTAATTCCATTAGTGGTAAAGAAGCTACAACAGCACTCCCCCACACTCATTCTGGTAGCTCCAACATGGGCCAGGCAGCCGTGGTACACCACACTACTACAGCTATCGGTGGTACCACATCAAAAACTGCACCTGTCCCCATGCCTCCTAACCCAGAACCATGGAGAAATCAGGCACCCGGACCCAGCTCAGCTCAACCTTGCGATCTGGCTCCTGAAATCTTAGAATTTGGATACCTTAATCTTCCCCCTGATTGCATGAACATTATCAAGGAAGCCAGACGTCCTACCACTCGAGCATGCTATGCCGCAAAGTGGAAGAGATTTGTTGTTTACTGCCGTAACAATACAATCAACCCTTTAGATGCATCCATACAGCACATCATATGCTATCTGCTCCATCTTCAAAGGTGTAACCTGGCATATTCATCCATACGTCTACACCTAGCAGCAATTACTGCTTACCTACAAAACAGACAGCATTTATCACTGTTCAGAGTGCCTGCTATTAAAGCCTTTATGGAAGGCCTTAAACGAGTAATTCCACCCAGGGCACCACCTTCCCCTGTATGGAATCTAAACGTAGTTCTTACAAGGCTAATGCGTCCGCCTTTCGAACCAATGCATAAATGTGAGCTACAGTTCCTCACTTGGAAAACAGCTTTCCTCGTAGCTATCACTTCCCTTAGAAGGGTTAGTGAGATACAAGCGTTCACTATACAAGAACCCTTTTTACAGATACATCACAGCAAGGTGATACTTCGCACAAATCCAAAATTTCTGCCCAAGGTCATTTCCCCCTTCCATCTTAATCAATCGGTGGAATGACCGGTTTTTTTCTCGCAACCTCAATCTGTTGCGAAAAGGGCTCTACATACACTTGATGTTAAAAGTGCTTTACTGTACTACATACAAAGAACGCAACCTTTCAGAAAGACTAAACAGTTGTTTGTCTCCTTCTCTCCACCGCATAAAGGCAACCCCATCTCTAAATCAGGGATAGCTAGGTGGATTGTAAAGTGCATACAAATTTGCTATCACAAAGCAAAAAGAACATTATCTGTTCCACCTAAAGCCCACTCTACAAGAAAGATAGGGGCTTCTATGGCTTTTCTAGGGAACATACCCTTAGATGACATCTGCAAAGCAGCCACATGGTCAACACCGCACACCTTCACAAAACATTACTGTGTAGACGTGCACTCCAAACAACAAGCTAGTGTGGGCCAGGCTGTACTAAAGACACTATTTCAAACCACTGCAACGGATACCGGTGGTCGCCGCTAGGGCTGGGTACTGCTATATAATCTATGCAAAAGTGTATAATCTGCAGCTCATATGCCTCGAACGGAATATGCTACTTACCAGTATGCATCTGTTCTTGGCATGTAGAGCTGCAGATCTATACACGCCCACCCGCCTCCCCGGCTACCTGTATCCGTTCCAGTCTATCTTATTTAGATACAACACACATGGGTTTCTTACTATTATCACTACGCTCCCTCTTTTCCCTGCTGGCGAAAAACAATCTGAGGATGGAGCCGAAGCCCATGCCCAGTACGGACCGAAGGAGGAGTCACCGAACTTGTGACTTCCAAAGACTGTCCAAGAAGAAAAACAAACTGCAAACATCCGGGCCCAACACCAGATGGCGATCTATGCAAAAGTGTATAGATCTGCAGCTCTACATGCCAAGAACAGATGCATACTGGTAAGTAGCATATTCCTTTTATCATAGGACAGCTACAGCCCTTTACAGTAAAAATACCTTTTGGTGGCTAGTCACTGTAGGTACGTGCCATCATTAAATTCTTGCCTATGCCACTTTAGAATACTAGGCACCCAGCTTGTGAGTTACAAGGCCTATTTAGATGTCATTCAATTAAAACTGTTCTTTCCTTTCAAAGTGCTATTTTGACAGGTTCTCCTGCAGGTTCAAAAGCTGCAGGAGTCAGAGTACACAAGTAGTCCTGCAGCAATGTTTCCTTTGTCAGCTTAGTGGATTGCACAACGTGCTGCAGTTCACAGGTGACATTTTACTTTTCCATGCCATTGGTTTATTTCCTTCACCACATACTATGGCTTTACATGAAAGTTAAATATGGCAGTTATGAGTTAGCCAAAATTACCAGGTTTTGGGCCGTAGATCATGTACACTCCACACCAAAGCACTACTGCCCAGTCCCAAGAGTAAAACAACTCAACAAAAAAAAACCTGCAGCATCAGCCCAAAGAT
Source organism: Triturus cristatus (assembly GCF_964204655.1). Lineage (NCBI taxonomy): Eukaryota > Metazoa > Chordata > Amphibia > Caudata > Salamandridae > Triturus > Triturus cristatus. The sequence continues at coordinate 890,323,413 of NC_140594.1, forward strand.
GAGTGGGGGTTACCACACAAAAAGATGCACTTTCTCACTAATAACCCAACAGAAAGAGTTCTAAACAACTATCAAACTTTGTTCTCAATTTGTTGTATACATATTTCCCCCTGACCCCTTTCCCAGCCTCAACCTGGTGCTGCTCTGAATAGATGTTTCTCTGGGACCAGAGGAACGTATTCTTTTTTGTGCATTATATATAGCTTCTACACATATTTTACAACTTTTTGATTAAAAATCTGGTTTATAATTTTACTGCCTTTTAAAATGCACATAACATTTGTGTTTTTCTTTTTATTAATCTGTTTAGTAATGCTTTCAAAATATTAGTGAGTTTCCCACTAAATCACCTGTTTTAGTAATATGTACCCAACAGCCTGCTGTCAGTGATAGTTGCTATGTTTATTAAGTGGGGGTTTCTATGGGAGGGTTTTATGGTGCCCATGCAGTCTTCTTTCATTATAAAAAAATACATGAGGTGCTGAAACGTCACCAAGAATAGCAGCTGTTGTCTGATCAAGGTGGATTTATACCAGTTATCTGGCCGACAGAGAAGCACTCCGGCATTGGTCTCAAATGTACCCTGTTCGGCATAAACCAGAGGTGTACTGAAAATTTGACACCTACATTGTTATGTCAAAATCTGTTTATTGAATTTGTTTTTTTGCAAAAGTTACAAACATTTTATATAAACCACATTGCGATCAATTTGTCACCACAGGTACACAGTCTATGCATTAGATAGCTATAAGATATGTACAGTTTATTTGCAAGTTCTGGACTTCCCCTGCAAGCATCAACTAAGAGGGGGCCTAGTGTAGACAATCAAAGCAAGGAGGATAACCTCCTTTCAAGAAAGGTGTAGGCCCCTAACTCGTGTGTCTATCGAATTGAACACTACAGCAGGAAAGGGAATAAATACAACCATAAAACCCAACATTTCCAGGGTGTCACGGCAGCCTGAGTTCTAGCAACACCTACAATGTTCATGTACTATGCTCTTTGGGGGTTAGGTTTGGATTAGGACAGAAGGAATGCAAAAAAAAACTGAAAAGCTTAAGATCATAGTTATGGAAGACAACTGTAACCAAAGGCTATTTTTCATGTTGCCCCTAGGCAAAGCAACCATCAAACCCAGGTCTTTAGTCAGTTTGCATCTTTATTTGTTGAAGACAAGCCCCTTTCCAGACAATCTCTTCGCATGCCTCCACCAATCAAATCTCCAGTTCAAGAGAGAATATCATATTTCCATCTGAGTCTGAACAAAATCAATTTGTGATCATTTCAGTGACATTTTCCAGAGATTTGCACCATCACGTTATTAAGGGCCTTTAATCTTATCTGGAAAATATGCCTTAAATTCAGATCCAAGGCAAGAACACTACAGAACTATGGGCCTGATTTAGAATCTGACAGATGGGTTTGACCGTTAATGCGACGGATATCCAGTCTGTCTAATTACAAGGTCATTACATCCTGTGGACTAATCGGGTCCTTAGTATATTTTAAATGTATCTTAATTTGGACAGAAGGGTCTTCCCAAAGCCCACGCTAAATTTAACAGTGAATAAGCTTTCAAAATAAGAAAAACATCAGAATGTGTGTTGATTGTCTAATCACTCTGCTGAAAAGTTTGCTTATTAATCTCTTGAATGCATGTGTCAGCATCTCCGTGTTTCCAGCACATGAGCAGTAGATTGGGTTTGTGCTTGAAAACAGCTCCAGCTCAAGGACCTATCTAAGGGGGTAACATCTACATAGTGACCATTATTGAAGTACATCATGCCTGTAGTAATACACTTGTGCATAAGGGGGTGTTTATGCACTCTCTCAAACCATTGGCTCACCAAGGTGATATAGTTCAGTACAGTCTATCATTCTGAAGGCGATCTCACTTTCTGATCATAAATGAGATCTGCATTCCACTCAAAGTAATTTACTTAGTCTTCAGTACATCATGTGCTAGAGTGTTTTCCTCAGATAACCAGATTTCAGGTTTTTCAAAACCAGTCTCAGAATCTTAAACATGGCTACCGTCAATGAGTAATGCATTGAATGTCACTTTTGTTAATAATGGCAACCTGCATTTTTCCTACTCCTTAATTGATTACATGCATGTGTGTATCTTAAGAACGGCTGAGAGAATTCGCTCGTCAAATCTTGGGCCACATAAAGTACAAATCCTTGATATGCACAGATTGACCTAGTCCCTATATTGGTGGATGCAAAGGGAGAATCTCATGAAGTTCATGCCATTTTCAGATGGCTCTAGAGTTTACAGTGGTGCACCCTTAAACGGGATGGGTGGGAATCGCTCTGGGCCTTTGGAAATTTGTGAAAATGACCCTATATACAAACATTTTAGAGCTTTGAGGAATCATCCTGTTGACAAACAAACCAATATTGATTTTGAAAAACAATGCAAACACTCAAAACTCTACTTGGAGCCATCAACTTGGGAGTACTAGCCAGCACTATGGAGAGGCTTAACGGTGCATATGGTTCTTGTGTTACAAACTCTCACTGTCTGATACATCTTCCAAGCATACTAAACAAAAACAGGATTTCATGGGAAGAGTAGAAATCATCTAATTCAGAAATACACAAAGATATTTTTAAAGAATGTAACATCCGAAATCAATTTCTTCACCTACAGTAGTATGCAAATTAAAACGCCTAAAATTTGCATCCAGATCTAGAGGAGCATGTTGACCTGCTACAGTTTATCTAGGCTGAATGTGTAAAAGAAACTTGCAATGCAGTTTCTATATTGTCTGTGTGTTTTTTGTATGCATGCGTGCTGGTGGGACAGAAGGTGATAATATGGCTAGCCACATTCTTTTACTCTTTCTGTATGTAAAGAACCTTTATAGTATTGCTCTGTGTGATACCCCTTCTTTTTTGTCAGGGAATGTCTCTTCTGCTGTTTCTGCTGTACTTGTGGTATGTGAAAGGAAGGAAACAGGGCTACTGTATATTCCACTTGGAGCTTGAGCATTAGAACAAACGCGGAAGGAGGAATTAGTTTGAATTAGTACATTGATTACACAAACCTACTTTTACTGTCTGATAGCACCCATACAGAGATACAGCACAAAATAATAGAACGAGAAGAAATGTGAGCAGGCCTGACACGCATCAAAAGTTCAAATGTTGTTTGCTCTGTACTCCTAGAAGCTAATCAAATAATGACAACAAGCTAATCTACAGTGATCTCGTTCTAATATTCATACAGCAATGTGAGGTTAATGTTTCAGGCCTGAGTAGACGCAACTTTAAAAAAAACCTCTGGGGTGCCCAGCACCCCTTTTCTTGGGTCAACCCACATGATACAAGGTGGATCTGACTGCAGAATTTGGACCACTGGAAGCTTCTGTTCAGATCCATTGTCGGCCGCCTTGTCTAGGCAGTTATGATCTTCACAATCTGAGGTGGTATGCTAGCCTGGACTTTAGCCTTCGACATCTCTACTAAGGCTCTGCTGTACCCCAGGCAATCCTCAGGACATATAGGGCAGTCAGTTTGAACAGCACTCCCACCTGCCTTTAGAGCAGAGATCTTCTGTCCTTGGAGAGTGAGAGTGCTGATTTATTCCTACAATGGACCAATTTAGGCTGTGCTTTCTGAGTGGCTAGTGTTTGCCAGCCTCTGACTCTTCTCTGAGAACCTAGTTGAGGTTGCAGTTACCGGAGTGCAATAATGAGATGGGCCTTTTCAACAGTGATCAAACCACTCTATAGCTCAGTGAATAATGTAATGTTCACATTGCCTAGCTGAATCCAGTGTGCAGTTGGTACCTGCAAGCTTACTTTAGCTGCAGTACAGTTGATGTGTCTAATGACCATGCTTCCTCTGACCTTGAGCCCACAATTGCTTTGAGGTTGAATCCTGACTCCAGGCAGACTCGTACATAAATCTTTCTGCTGATGGCCTCATGTGACGTGCAGTTCATAATTGTACAGGTGAGGAGTGCCATATAGGAGTAAATTATCTCCTCCATTCAAAGCCTTTTTTCTTGTAGACCATAGTATGTCAGGTGAGTGAGCCTCAAGCCTTTTGAGTCTCAGAACCATTTACTTGCAACAAAATGGGATAGGTTATTCGTATAGACTTAACCAAATAAGTTCTAAAGATTTTGTCAGAAAGCATTTGTATGGGGGAAGGGGTCATGTTGCCAACTTTCTTTCCACATCCATATACTGCCTCATTTGAGGAGACGCCACACAACTTGGATATCTGATGCGCCTTACACTCCTCAGGAATAGTATGTGGTTACATTGAGGCTCAATCACTTCATCTTGGAAGACACAAAGACCTGAATGCAATCTATGGGAGCTGTGGAAGCACACGATTGCTAAGGACGACTATCTCTTGAGTACCCCAGCCTTAAAATCTGTAATTCTGTAGCAATGCCACTGTTTGAAAAGGACAAGTTATTGCATACAACAGTTGTTCTTCATCAATAATCAGTCCAACAGTCAAAAGGGCCCCTTCCAAAAGGATTCTCCTTCCGTTCTTAAAAAGGAAATTGAAATGGCTTCTATGAGTAGGCATTTGCAATGGTATGATTGTATGCATGCAGGTTTCTGAAGTTGTGATATATAGTACAAACCCAACCACAATGCAACATGAAGCTGTATAATAAAGGGTAACAATTTAAGGTAATTCAGACAAATAGAGAATGGGGTACTTAATTAAAAGGCGGAAAAAAGAGGTAGTTAACTGGGTACCAGAGAACAAAATGGATGAACCTAATTAATCGATAACCGTAGTCACTAGTAAGTAACTTTTTGAAGCTAGAACATGATTTTGCCTCGTATTCCTTTTTCAGTGTTTGAACATATCAAAGTGTATGATATTTTTTAATTACCTCCATCGATGCAAATGCATATACTCTGGCACCTGTTTTTTTTCCACTGTGTAAGTACATAACATGCATTAAGAATTCTAAAGGAGAAGTTTTTTCATTGCTTTAAATATTTTTATCCACAGATTTCTGTGTACAGCATGTACGTTGCTATTATGGCTTTCAACGCTAAAGTTAGTGACCCACTCATTGGAGGAACATACATGACACTTTTAAATACGGTCTCAAATCTAGGTGGCAATTGGCCTGCCACAGTAGCATTATGGCTTGTCGACCCGCTGACTGTGAAAGAATGTGTAGGTGCTGAAAATCAGGCCTGTGGAACACCCATCGCTGTGGAGGTAAGACTTGATCTTTAATTGTTTTGTGACTGAGTACTTATGACTTCTCCCAGAAAAAAACTTAACATACAGTTTTTTTATTTGCTGTGTGGGTTTCGTGGTAACTTTTGAGTTAGTGTATCTTTTTTTTTTTTTGAAAACTTTATTTTTCATTTTAATACAAACAATCAGATTTCTCCCCCCTCCCCCCGACATCAGAAATAAGCAGTACATACAGGTCCAATCAGCAAACATATACATATGGAATACCTTGGAGTGAGGCAGGCCACCGGCTATAACGTGAGAGTATCCGGGCCAGCCCCGCTCAGTGCCGCACAGGATCAGCCTCGCCTTCATCACCTCCCCCTCCGAAGGTAGCGGGGAATACAGCTCCCCACTCGTTCCCTCCGACTCACTCTGTGGCGATTGCCCCTCCTCCGCCAACCCCTCCATACACAGAACTCGCCACGCCAGAAGGTCCCCCTGCAACTTCTCGTCCCTCCTAGAGCTCTGCATATGTGTTTCTTCCGCCAGCGACCATTCCCTCACATCCCTGAGCCACGTATCGAGCTCCGGGGCCTTCCGACCCATCCAGGTAATCGCGACCCTACGCCTCGCCAAAACCAACATTAACTGCAGCAATTTATAGGCAAGTCTCCATTTCCTCGGTTTGGGAACCAGGGCTAACAGGCAGTGTAGGGGTGTCCGTTGGATTCGGAGGCCAGTGGCGGCCGCAACGCGGCCCACCACTCCTACCCAGAACGTCTCTACCAGCGGGCAGTCCCAGGCCAGGTGTAAAAATCCCGCCCCTGCTGCGCCGCACCGAGGGCAGTCGTCCCCCCTGCCCATTCCAAACCTACTCAGCACCTTCGGGGTAAGGTAGGTGCGATGCATGAAATTAAAATGGGTGAGCTTAAACCGCGCGTTACAGGAAACTTTCCTCGTCAAGGCTCCGATTCGCGTACGTTGCCCTTGCTCTAAAGGCTCTCCCAAATCCGCTTCCCAGGCCGCCCACGCCGGAGGCACCGCCGCGTATAACAATGCAATTAATCTACGGCCCCGGCCGCACGTCAGGATTACATTAAGAGTCTGCGTCATCGGGGGCATCTCCGGGCACTGCGGCCAGACCGAACGCACCACCGCCCGCAGCCCTTGATAATGTAGGTATTGTCCCCCCCCCCGAAGGCCGTAAAATTCCTCCGCTTGCTCGAATGACAGGAAGGTCTCCGAGGGGTACAGGTCTGCCAACACTTCACAACCCCCCTCTTTCCAGTCCCGGTATGAGACATGGCGCTCTAGATCCACCATGGGGGCCAGGATCCAAATTGGTAAATCCCTATGGAAGGGTGCCGCACCCAAGACCCGCTTGACAAACCGCTGCCATACCCGTGCCGTATGTGTCACTACGTAGGGGAGCGCCGCGTCCGCCCCCGACCCCCGCATCAAGGCCAATTGAAGGTCCGTCGCCGTGGCCCTGCCCGCCAGCAATCGCGTCTCCCACACATCCGTGTCTGCAAACCATCTGGCTGCCGGGAGGAGCTGCGCTGCATAATAATATAAATCGAAACGTGGGGCCTCCAATCCCCCCTCTTCATAGGTGCGCACGACCGTCCTGAGGGCCACCCTACTGCGTCTCCCCGTCCAAAGCAAGGAGGTCAGCAGTGAATTGAGGGTCCGGAAAACCCTAGGAGGGAGAGGGCATAGCGTATTCTGCAGGATGTACAAGGTCCGTGGCAGCATTACCATCTTGGCTACAGACAGGCGTCCCATTAGGGACAGCGGCACGGCGTTCCAAAACGTCAGACTGTCGCAGTGAGGCAAGTACCCGATCCATGTTCCGTGCGAGTGCCAATCCCTCCGTGGCGGCCACCTGAATACCCAAATACCGGAAACTCGCACGTTCCCAGCGCAACCCCAGCTCCGGCAGGGCCTCGCAGGGCGTTGCATCAAAGCCCGAAAGCGGGAATATAAGAGATTTACTGCGGTTAATTCTCAGGCCCGACGCCTCCCCAAAACGGTCCAGGTGATGCAGCAGGACCGGAAGTGCCTCCGTCGGTGCCCTCAGATAAAACAAGGCGTCATCTGCATAGAGCGATATCACATTCCGCGTATCCCCCACCTGGATTCCCCATTGCTCCATTTCTGCCCTAATCGTGACAGCGAACGGCTCAATCGCCAGCGCAAAAAGTAGCGGCGAGAGGGGGCATCTCTGTCTCGTGCCCCGTCCCAGCCGCCACTCCTCCGATCGCGCAGCACCCAGGCGCACCCTTGCCCTCGGGGCGCTATATAAAATCTGTATCCACCGACGAAAGTTGGCCCCAAGGCCCACCCTCCGAAGGACCTCCTGTAAGTACGCCCAATCCACGGTATCAAACGCCTTAGCTAGATCAATAGAGACCAACACCGTCCGATCTTCCCGACTCCTCACTTCATGCTGTTTGTGTTTCAGGCGTCGGAGATTCATCGCCGTATTCCTCCCTGGGATAAACCCACATTGGTCCTGGTGCACTAAATGTGCCATATGGGGAGCCAGCCTGGTGGCCAACAATTTCGTTAGGATTTTTACGTCCGTATTCAACATGGTGATAGGGCGGTAGGACGACGGGTCATACTTATCACCCCCCGGTTTGAAAATCATACAGATTTCGCCCCGGGCCATGGTCCGTGGGAGTTCACCCTTCTCTAACGCCGCCTGGAACACCTGCAGCAGGAGCGGCGCCAGTTCCTCCGCGAACTCTTGATAGAACTCTGATAGAAAATCATCACTGCCGGGCGATTTAGCACACGGCAAGCGGGCCAGCGCTCCCCGGACCTCCGCCGAGGACAAGCCCTCCTCCAAACCCTCCCGATCCGAGTCCGCCAAGGTCGGCATCTTCAGCCCTTGTAAATATGGCAAATATTGGTCCTCCGAGATATCTGGGGCCGCCTCGTACACCCGCCTCAAGTGAGCCTGGAGTACCCCCAGCAGCTCCTGCTCCGAGCATACCACACTTCCGGCGTAGTCCCGCAGAGCCACGATACGCTCGGGAGCCTGCTCTCGCCGCAGGATCCATGCTAGCAGCCGTCCCGACTTATCCCCCTCTCTATGGAGGCGCTGCCTATATTGGCCCAGAGTGAACTTATCCAACCTGTCTAAGGTGTCCTGCATCCGTGCCCGAGCCTCCCCTTCCTCCTGCTGTTACACCGCATCGGGGTCCCCCACCCTCTGGATCTGCTGGAGGAGGTCCTCCTCCTTTTGTAGGTCCCGGAGAAGCTGTTTCCGGACCCCATAGGTGAGCCCCATACATGCGCCCCTCACCACTGCCTTTAGGGCTTCCCACTTCGTGGCTACTGCCAGGTCTCCCGCTCCCCAATTGAGGGCTACATAGTCCCCTATGGCTGCCGCCACGCGCTCCCTCCCCACCTGGTCCCGGAGGCGGTCCGCCGGCAGCCTTCAAGTCCGAGGACGGACCACCGGGGGTCCCCACTGGACCACGCATGCCACCGGCGAGTGATCCGATAAGAAGCGAGCCAGGTGTGTGACTTCCACCGACATACCCCGCCGCTCATCCGCCACCAAAACCCGATCCAACCGACTATGTGTGTTGTGCGTGGGTGAAAAGCAGGTGAACACCTTCTGCGTGGGGTGCTTTTGGCGCCAAACATCCACCACCCCTATGTTGGCCATCACCCTTTTGAGTTGGTCAGTCATTCGCGGTTTCGTCCCCTCCCGGGGGGGGCGCCCTGTCCAGTACCGGATCCAGGACACAATTGAAATCACCACACCAGAGTATCGGGGTCCCCAGATCGGAAGTCAAAACGTCCTGCAAGGCCCCCAAAAATGCGGGGTCATCTATATTGGGCGCGTAGGAATTCAAAATGACTATGTCCCTGCCATCTAATCGCGCCCGAAGGAGCAGGTATCGGCCCTCGACGTCCGCCTCCACATATCGGATGGCGAACGGCACCCCCGGCGCCACCCATATCAGGACCCCTCTGGCGTATGTAGAGAAGGATGAATTAAACAGTTGTCCCCGCCATTTTTTCCCCAGCTTCTGCGCCCCTTCATCTACTAAGTGGGTCTCCTGTAGGCACGCTATCGATACTTTGTGCCGCCGGAGGAAGGAGAGGACCCTGTATCGCTTTGTGCACGTGCCGAGCCCCCTCACATTCCAGCTCAAAAACTTGTATCCCATGATCTCTTAATCACTCCACCCCGCCTCGGCCACCCCATCCCAACGTAGCCCCACTCCGGTACCTGACCTGCAATAGAACTGATGTCATCAACTTTCCCCATCAACATCCCCCCCAACAATGCCCCCCTCCCCCCACCCACGAGCACTATGCCAGCAACAACCAAACATGCCCATATGCCCTTACCCCGCTGGTGCCAGGACGCGCACAGCCACCCCATTCACACACCCAAACTAGACCCCCGCACTCAAACCACCACCCCCCCCCGACCCCCGTTCTGACCCTGTTACCAACCATACATACCAGGCGCAACCTGACCAAATCTCCCCTCAACACCCAGTCCCCCCACCCAACTCCCTCCCGCCCCATTACTCAAATTCCACAGAAACGGCAAACCCCTCCCGGGTCCATGTCTCAGCCCCCACACAGCCTAGTACAGACACCGCAACCCAGGGTAGTGTCACATCCCTTCCCAGACTCTCCAAGCCTGGGCAACATGTCACTTCAAGAGGGCTCCCCCCGGCCCGGAGTCTCAACCCCCAATGTTTCCGGGATCACCAGGGTTGCGGCCACGACCTCTCCCTCCGAGGCCGGCAGCGTATCCGGGACCAAAATGTCTTCGGGGCCCGCCGGCCCCTCCTCTGCTCCCGCCTGTCCCAGCTGCAGGGCCCCGTCAGCTCCCACTGTCACTCTGCCACCATCCTGGCCTGCCACCGGCCCCGCGGAATACCTGCGCCTGTTAGGACGTTTCCGCTGTGGCCGAATACCCCACGCCACACGGGGGCCTCTCCCTGCTCCCGACGGGACATCCTCTCCCCGAGCTTCCAACCATTCCCAAGCCTCTCTCGGGGTTTCGAAGAAGTGAGCCTTCCCCTGACACAGTACCTTTAGCTTGGCGGGATAGAGCAGCATGTATTGCAGGTTCATCGCCCGTAGCTTCTGTTTAACCCCCAGGAATGACTTTCGTTGCTCCTGCACCTGCTGCGTATAGTCAGGGTAAATGGAGATCCTGCTGTTCTCATACACAAGATTCGCCACCTCCCTCGCCGCCTTTAGAATACAGTCCCTGTCGCGGTAATTAAGGATTTTGGCGATGATGGCCCGTGGAGGGGCCCCAGGTCTTGGCGGTGGCACCAGTGCCCTGTGTGCCCTCTCGATGACAAAAACGTCCGACAGCCCCCTCGGGCACAGACTCGTACGAATCCAGCGTTCTAGGAACCGTTCCGCGTTGCCTTCCTCCGCCGGTTCCGGTACACCAACGACCCGGATGTTACTGCGGCGGGCCCTCCCTTCCGCATCTTCCGCCCTCCGTTCCAGGGCAGCTGTCGTAGCCCTGAGCTGCACGACTGTCTGTGTGAGGGTCTTCACCTCTCCCTTTAGGTGCTCTATGTTCCCTTCTGCATCGGCCACTTTATCCGCCACGTTTCGGAGGTCTGTCCTGAGCAAATTCACATCAATGGAGACCGTTTCGATTTGCCGCTCCAGCGCCGAGTGGGACCCCTGTATCGCTTTTAACAACTCCGCACGGGAGGGCTCCGCCGGGTCGTCCTCCGCCCCGCTTAGGCCCGTCTGCCGCGTAAGCCGCTGGGATGGCAGTCTCTGCGTGGTATATTGCGTGATCGTGTTCGGTTGCGTCGATCGAGACATCTTACCCCTCGTCATCCCCGAGTCCTCCCGAGGCGCTCAAGGCCGCCGCGAGGCCGCGCAGGGGCCCAAAGCTGGCACTCTCTCCCGACCGTGGGAAGTGCTCAGGCGAGGATTAATGACTTAGGACCCCAGGGGCTGCGCTGACCCCCCCGCCGCCACTCCCTGGAGGCACCGCCCGAGTCCAGCGGCCGTTCCCTCGTCAGCAGTGGCACCCAGGCGGCAACCCAAGTATCCGGAGCAGGCCGCCCACAGCTAGGCCTCGTCCCGTCCCGCAGCGGCCAAGTCTCTCTCCTCCGAGGCGGTCCAGGCGCCGCCGGCCAGTCCCCACCTGGCCTCTCAGGTTCGTGGCCGTCGTAGGATTCTGCAGTGTGGTCCGGCGAGAGCCCGGCTCCGGGGAACCTCCAGCGTCCCCCCGTGAAGCCAACCCCAGTCTCCCTTGCAGCTCGGCACCTCAGGGCCCCACGGCGCCGCAGGTCCGGTCCCTCGCCGCCAATCGTATGCGCCAGGCACTCCCACGCAGGAACGGAATCGTCCTCACCTCATCTCCAGTCGGGCCCGGCAGCCCCTCCACGCCGTCTCCCGTCAATCTCACAGGCTCCCAGTCGCAGGCCTCTCCGCCAACCTCCTCACCAGGCCGCCGTACCCGCTATGATAACGGCCGGACCCGACGCGCCAGGCCCCGCCTCACTCCACCACGGTCTCGGGCCCGCCAGAGGCCCGTCCCGGCCTCCCGCAGCGTCCCGGGGGTGAGCCTCCCTCCGGCCAAGGCGGCAGCGTTGTCTCCCCAGGATCTCCGCTTGGGGGCGATCTCGCCCTCCCTGGCGTCCAGTAGGAGGCCCCAGACCTCGGCCTCGCGTCTTCCGTACCCAGGTCGGGGAATGCAGGGTCCGTTCTCCGGCTTCCTCGCCAGGCACTCGTGGAGGCTCCTGACCTCAATCCCCCCCGCCACGCACTGTACCAGGATGTCGCTCTCACCATGGGGGTAGTTCGGGTCAGACCCGCCAGCCACTCCGCCACCCTCCGGCTCGTCCGCCTGGCGACCGGAGTCCCCCAGTGCACCCGTCCCGGGCACCCGATGTGGCTCGAGGATGTTCTTTCTACCGGTCAAGGAGCCTGCATCCCCACGTCCGGAGCTCTGCCGTGTACCACGCTCCGGCCGTCCTCAGCGTCCGGGAGTAGGCCCCAGACCCCGGCCTCTCGTGATCACGTATCCGGGCTGGCGACTGCGGGTGCCGTACCACAGCTGCACTGCAGGATTCCCACTCCACTACGTTCCGGAGCGATCCCCAGGGCTTAGGGGGTCGATGCGCTCTCCATCCGTCGGCACAGGGGCCCTGGCAGGATCGTTATTACAGGATTTCGGGGTCATGGTAGCGGGAGCCGGTGGAGCTCACGTCCTGTCGGCCATGCTGCTTGGCCACGCCCCCGAGTTAGTGTATCTTAAATCAACTTTAATAATGTCTGCATTTTTTCTAACTTTTCAGATTGTATTTAGTTTCACATTTCTCCGATCATCCAGGACTAAATTCATTCAGCCCTTAGCCTTGTTGATCGTTGCGATGCTTTCATTTAAATTCTTCTACATACTGATGTGTTGTAGAAAAGTCATTTATGATGATTTTGGCTGTCAGTAGAGCTTATAATAATGTCTAGGACAAACTCTTTATTTTTATTTTTTCAAACCTAGCTGTTAAGAGCTACAGTAGTGTCAAGTCGCATGCTTGTATCATTCTCAAAGACCCTGATACTTTCATGTAGCTACGTTGCTGACTAAAGGTATATAAAACTGAACTCCACCATTCTCTGCAAAAAGATGGTTCTAAGAAAAACCATCTAGACCATGAAGTCTGGAGAACTTGACAAGATAAATACGTATGAAACAGAAATGCTAGTGCAGAAATAACCAGAGGAAGAATTGGATATTTGGCAATGCACCTGGAGAGAAGCCTCCAAAAAGTCTAGGAAGAAGCTGGAAAAAAGATGACGAGTGGAAAGGTGAAAATTCTACCAGTGCCATGAATCCTCAAAAAGAGGGTAATAGGTCCACAGCTTAAAAAAACTAGAAGTGTAGTGACTCATGTTTTTTTTTTTTTTTTTTTTTTTTTTTTTTTTAAACCTTTATTTAGCACTGTGTACAAGACAAATACGGGCCTACAACCATCCGGCCGGCCTCGACACTTCTGAAGCTTGATAGCAAAGTATACGTCCACTCAGTGGCACGGCAGCACATAAAAGCATACGACCTATGTTACAATAAATCCACGTGCACCGAGTGGCAGGAGACAGTAAGGTTAATTTTAAAAATGTTTATGTAAGGAGATACAGAAGCTAGAACGGATCAGTGTACAGAACAGACGATCATATGATAAATGGGTAACAGCCAACAGGAGAGTCAACTAACAGTGAACACATCTAAAATGGCGGCACGAAACTATAATACCAGGATATAGATACGCAGCGAAGTGTGCCTCCCAGCCGCTACCCTCCTAACACCAGTCCCCCCCACTGACCCTAGAAAAAGACGTAAGAAAAGGACGGAAAAAAGAAAAAGAAGGCCCATAGAAACAAAAAACGTGCCGAAGAAGACCCCCCACCCTACACGCATGCCGAGGCTATGGCCTACCCCCCCCCTAGCTACGTGTCTGTCGCCCCATAGGAACCCGAAATGTAGAATTAAGAAAAGAAGAAAGGAAAAAGGACCATAAAATCACGGTTGAACCCAGGGAGAAAAAGAAGAGTGCACTACCCTACTACTCCCAGGAAAAAGGAAAAGCGGGGAGGAGCCCACCCCACTGCCGATCTCCCGGACTCCCGCGCCGCCCATACATCCTGCGCCATGTACAGCACAGTATCAAAAGACCCACGTAAACCCGGTGGTCCCGAATCAATACCACCCAGCACTTCAGTACTTCACAAGTCCTCCCCCCGGCAGAAGAAGGAAACAGGAGGCGAAATCACAGCGACATGTAGCAAAAAACAGGTCATTAAAAACTACTCAGCCAATATTGCAAAACGTGTATCAGTCCAGGTCCCCGTCCGCCGATCCAACCAAAGCGACAACGAGCATGCCATCACCCCTGTCCGGACCGGCAGATGTGGTTCAGGCCCGTCCATTGCTGCGAGTCACCTTCAGCCAGGACAAAGAGACAAGATGGCCGCTCTCGAGGAAAGGGGACAATGAAGCCGTATCGTACCGCAGGGTCCCAAACGCAGCAGTAACATGCCACAGAAGCTCCAGCGATAGGTGCATTCAGGGTAACATCTGGCAAGGGAAGTGAAAGGCTAGGTCTCAACAGGTAGTTCGTAGGCAGAGTCACAGCGTTCAAAGTGAAGGGTGTCCCTGCAACTGTATCCGCGTCGATGGGTTGACGCGTTACATTGTAGCCAGGAGGACTCCGCGCCACCGTCCCTCCGCTCTGCAACATTGTTTCACCTCCAGGAGAAAACATGGGCGGCGGGGGATCCTCCAGCCGGGAACGTCCCGTTGCAAACAGTGCCTCATCGATTCTCCGGGTCAGCGCCCAGCAAGTACTCTGCATTGCCACTTTTAACGCCACGAGGGCGGCCAATACATCCCCACAGGTCGGGTCTCTCTGTACCAAGCATCGGTCCGCCCTATCCCGCTGCTCCTCCGATGCGGCAATCAGCTCCGGGGCACATGGGCACGCAGACACTGCGAGTCCAGGGTCAGCCAGCGTCTCAGCAAGAAGAGCAGGCGCCATTGTCATCTCCACTGCAGGCACTTAGTGGCGGGACAAAAGTGACTATGTATACCGGAGATCCGAGGATGTAGACACCGGAAAAGCTTCGTGCTCCACCCGGGAACTGCACAGGGCGAGAGCGCCCCACGGTTGCCGTGAGGACCGGCCGTTCGCCGCAGGAAGACACTTCAAAATGGAGTCCGCTCGCTTTTCTTCAGGGTGGCGGAGGAGAGCTAGTATTAGGGGGCTCCAACGTCGTCCACACCACTGCCAGCGCGAGGGGGAGTCCGACCCGGACGTAAGGGTCCGACTCCAGTCGCACAGCCAGCGTTTTCACCCCCGCGACCACCCGCAGTATTCCAGCTCAGCAACCCGTCCACATCCCTCGGCGTCCAGCGGCGGCCATCTACGCAGGGACCAGGGGGAGCGCCGGAGGTCGAAGTAAACACCGAGTCTGCTACCAAACCCGCCGACAAAGGTGTCAGGAGAACGCCAGTCACTTCAGTGCCGGTAATCCGCGGCGGTAGAGCGGCGCAGGTCAGGAGAATTGATCAGGATTAACAAAGGAAGCCAGACGGTCCACGGAGCCGGGAGCTCAAGCGTCCGTCCCGTCGGCCATCTTGGCTCCTCCTCCGTGACTCATGGTTTTACAGCCTACTATGGTGTTTATTTATGTTCCAGAAATCTTCAGCGACTGGAAGTGAATGTTTGATTCTTGAAGCATACAGTTTTGGAGTAGGCTGCTCCATTGTAATTTTTCAGTAGAAATCCATCGTGGTCTGGATCAGTGGAGCACTAGTCACTGGCCCCGCTGCATGCCTGACTGAGGTGCAGCATAGGACAGAGAAATCCATCCGGACAGATTAAACACAGCCCTGCAACACCTGCCTGCTGCCCGTGGAGCAGAGAAGTCACATGTACACTGCTAATCTGCAGCGACCAGAGACTAGAGGAGGGGCCACTGCAAAGCCAAAGGGGCAAGACAGAGGTGTTGCAACAAGGTGGTGTGCTTTGTTAGAAATCTCAACCGCTGTAATCCTGCTTGTTGTAATGCTAGGATCTGTGCCATGGCTTGAATCTGTGATTCGCCATCAAAGGAACTCAATAAAACATTTAACATCTCAATTGTTAAACTCCTATCCTCTCCCCTAAATGAGAGATCTACAGGCGCGCATTTATGGAGAAATACCTCTATGAAATATAAGTTATTGACACAACACTTCTATCTTTGCATTCTTTAAATAGAATTAAAACAATGATTTGTCCACAAAAAAGGAGAATGTAGGAAATATAGTTACTTAGGCAGTAAATACATTAAAAGGCAACTTGGCCCGATCACTTTAAGAAAGGAGGCTGCTCAATTGTCTTAGAAAGCAGTACAGTGACAGTAGGCCTTAATTCATTTTTTCCAGTGTCTGTGCTGAAGATCATAAACACGGCCTTTTTAATCTATTTTTTAGATCTCGCCTACCTCAAGCTGTCTGGCTGGGAAATACTTATTAAGAACTTACCAAGAACTTATGAGTTGGGTTAGAGGTCCCCCATTGCCTATCATTGGTTGGCTTTATTGTCACTTTAATTTGCTTGCTTCTTATTCAATGTCTTGCCATCCTTTTCTTTTGTTTGTCCCTCCTTTGGAGCATATCCTCTTTGCCATCCTTTTGTTTGTCTGACTTGTCATCTTTGACTGCTTAGGGAACTACTTTTGTGCTTGTCTGTGTTGCTGTATATACACATGCTCTGCATACTCCTATCATCTAGTGTTGGGCTCAGACGTTTGGAAGTCATTTTTCTTCAAAGAAGTCTTTTTAGCCACAGATATATAGTGACTCCTTCCCTAGCTGGCAATACACATGGGCACTGATTCCATGTGAGGTTGTTTTTGCGCCATCTAGTTTGGACATGTACCGACGGGCCTTTATGTTCGGCAACTTATCTCCCCAACTGGTTGTTTCAGCTCTCGCCTCAATGGAAGAAAATCGACTGGGTAGAACATCTTTGACTTTGCTTCATTCTCCAGACAGCACTCCAAAGACTCTGACCTCCCATCAACACCTAACTGCCAGTGCCTCAGGCCCTTCCTGAGGCTCCACACCCTTCACTTTGAGGACTTTATAGTAAAGCATAAATGCACAATAATGGAAAACACGTGCTTCCACTACTGCCCCAATTGCCACTCGAAGTTCCGGTGGATTGACCACCACGAGATGTGCAATCCTTGCCTCTCCTCCGACCACAACAACCCCACGTGCAAGGCTTGCCTCACCTTCTGTTCAAAGAACACTCTTCAGTATCAATGTGAGCGACGGTGGGCACTGCAGAAGATTCATATGTAGGACCTGACTGCACCCCCACCATCTTTAGTGAACACAAAGTCAGGGAAGGCAAAGAAGCCGGTCTCTCCGGAGCTCCTCCCCTTCAGTCCTCACTAAGCCCATAGGCGCTTTTCTTCTCCAACTCTGAATCTCGTGAAGAACATGAGGCCCTAAGCGTCTCCCAGCTACCGGTTCCTAAATAAAGACTTTGGTTGTTAGTATGGGTGGAACCAAGACACCTATTAGGCATGCAAACCTGCTAGAGGCCCACAAAACCACTCCTTAGGGGGTTGGGTGTCATGCCCTTCCATTAAGACTAAGCCCTCCTAGCCATCACCACCTTCTGGCACGACCAAAAGCTTCAGAGCTGCCGGCACTCCCGCAACCTTGCACTGACCTCTCTCGACCACTGAGCCTTATTTTCCACTCCTGTTTCTTTGTTAGACCTGTAACCTTGCGTACATACACACCTCTGTCATGGGGACCCATGCAAACGGAGAACCATCCGCGTATTCTTCCACTGTCTTGCTTCTCACTCCCAAATTAAAGAAATACAGCACTCCCACACGAAGGCGCACACACACGGCAAAGCAAGGAAACACCTGAAAATGGGTTTCACTCTCATAAAATGAGGCAGATCAAGAGACAGTTTTCAGAACAAAGCGTGGGGTTTTATTTGTGCAACACTTTCCAACAGAAAGGGTTTCCCAGGTGTCAAATGAAACGATATGCAAATGTGTATATATAGAGATTTATATATATTAGCAAGTAATAATAACACACAAGTTAAATGCAACTATTAAATGCATGGGATAAAATACAAGCAGATGATAATACTAATGGACACCCAAAGCAAGAAATATGCACTGTTAAATGCAAGTAATCAGACACAAGGAATAAACCCTGTCAAAGGAAAACATGAAAAGATATAAAGATATATACACAAATTAACCACTGGAGACTTGAATGTGCACACAGACACACTCATGCATCACAATGCCAATAATCCGAGAAAATACCTCACTGGCTGCAGTAACTTCATCTAAGCCCACACCATACTGGGGAAGTCACAACCCTGGGGTCAAAAGACTCTGCAAGCCGGGAACTGCCACACTGAATAGACTTTTCTGTCCTTCAGGTCCAAAATCCCACCTTCCAAGTCAAGAAACCAAAGTTTTATAATAATCTCAATGCACTCAAAGTTTCCGAGAAGACCTCCTCTGCGCCAAGGAAATATACTGCAGTTGGCCTATCTCCATGCAAGCATTCCAAAGGCATAGGAGTTTTCACGTATTCTCCTGCGCTCCCACACATTCCAACTCCTTATCTTAGTGAAGCTTGCGAAAGTAGAAAACCTCTCCAAAAGTACAGAAAACAATCTTGAATGTGAATAACCTAAATAACGTGAGTAACCTGGGGGCATGCTTGTGTGTGCAGAGCTCAAGAGTCCGAAGTCAAGATGCCATGAGGGCTTGTCATAGCCAATAGTAAGAACTTCATAAAACTTCCCAATGTACAACAAAAAAATACACATTTGGGCACCACTGCATATAACACTACATTCCGAGACAGAGAAGTACATTCCGCACATTTCTCTCTCTCATGCTTTCAAACGCACATCCACACGTTCTGTTCCTGGCAAGGCTAAGGCTGTCTTACTCTGTGAAACACTCCCACTCTGAAGCTACAAGGAGACACAAAATTAAACTTCAAGGCAAAATGCACGTGCAGGAAAAAATGTCGTACATTCAAGATAAAGTCAATTAAAACAATGGTAGTCAAAGGTCATCACGTGGTCCCAGTGCATAGAAGGGCCTCTGGCACTACATTCAACTTTCCTCATCTCGGTCTTATGCTTTTTTGTAATGTCACTGAGGACTGTACCGTAGCTCACACTGTTGCGGGATATGTTTCTTACCGGTTTTACATTGGTTTGTGTAATTGTATATTGCCATATGTGGTTGATGCTTTCAGCATTGAATTGAAGTATACACTCAATGGAAAGACTGAAAAGTAAAAAAGAGAGACCAACCCCAATAAGACAATGGTTGCCCCTCAAACATCTGTACCTAGGAGCTCCTTTCAAAGGCAACCCTACTGGGCAAGCTCCAAGACAAACTCCCTAGACCCTACACCCTCCTACTGTGGGCAGCAGCAAGCCCATCACCACCAACAGTCAGAGTGGGTACTCTAGTGGCAACAAGGGCAATGGTAAAGGACATCCTTCTACCTCCAAACAGTGACTCCTCTTGCCTTCCTCTCAACCACCTAACCCCGGTCGGGCAGGCTCCAAGATTTCCTGCCTTGCTGGAAGGAAACACATCAGACAAGTGGGTGTTAGCAGTGGTCCTTCACGGCTGCTCTGATCATAGATCTCTTCTTTCTCTTACTTGCATAATTTATCGTGCAATACACGTGCACCATATTGTGTTCACTCACCTCTGCATATTACTCTCATCCACTGTGCGAAAAACAAATATAATATGGAGTCAGTGCCTATGTGCTTTGCCAGCTAAGGAAAGAGTTGCTATAAAACATGTGCTTCGAAAGACTTATTTGGAAAAAGAAACAAAAAGACTTGCATATGTGACTGAACTTCCCTAATGCATAGTCTCCAAACAGTAACCTCTCCATTAAGTTCATCTCAATGGAACAGTATTTATGTGATAGCGTAGCAGTAACTAAATCCATTGTGGGGTGGAGAGTTTTTTTTTTTCAACGGCCGACTGTACAGCACAAGTGGGGTTAAAAATAAAACAGCTGCCTCTGCTTTTGTTGAGGAAATGTGAATCTGGTTCAGAAAACAATTACGTTCTGTTTTAACTTGATATTTGGTCTCGTGTTAACACATTTTTGATAGTGAGTTTTCCCCACACTTACCCACTACTTTTAACAAGAGACAACCATGCTATTGTATTTAATGTTTGTGGAATTTAATGGCGATCCCATAACTGAAAATATAAAATTACTTGTTCGTATTCGAAGCTCTCAGTTAATTGGTATTTTCATTGACTTCATAAACCACCATTTCTAGGAGTGACGAGGTGAACATGAAATAATGCTGGACCTGTTTTCTTCTGCTTGTCTGTCTAATGAACTGAGACCACTTGTCACTGCACTGCATTATGGGATGATATTGCCACCTACTCAAGTCATGGTTTCACATTTCTCTCTGGTGAAAATGCTGGTTACTTAGCCACATTTCCTGCATTTTCCTTTTAAAGGGTAAATTAAAGGATTTTGTTTCTGGAAAAGACCTCATTAATGAATGCACGTAAGCTTGACAAATCGGAAGCTTATGGATTGCCAGAATCCATAGTTGTAGTTTGACACTAGCCCTTTACAGTCAGTTTAAATTGCATTAAATGAAATTCTATGAGTCATAAGGATTGTTCGGGCCAATCACAAAAGCATTGACATTTTTGGCTCTATGCCTTTCACCACAGCAGACCATTTTAGAGAGGGATTGTGGGAAGGATCCTTTGTCTTTTAATATTTAGGAGCAGTTCAAAATGTTCTAAATGTCTTGGCTAACATATATCTGTGGCTTCCCTAATAACTAATGTGTATTAGCAAATACTGCATGTTGGGAACAGACCAACATGGAGGTGTTGTAAGCTTGCTAATGAAGTATGTACTAGGATTCATAATTCACTTCATGTAATAGGGACCCACGCCATGCACTTGTTAGCACAGGAGCCTTATGAAGTGTTTTCTCAAGTGATAAGAATATTTCTGTAATCAGTGCGCTTGACTGCATGGACTTTATGGTCAAGCTGTATGTGTTTTACAGATTGCCTGAAAAGGCCTCTTCATTAGCATCAGAATATTATGTTCGAGGCATATGAGCTGCAGATTACACACTATGCATAGATCGCCATCTGGTGTTGGGCCTGGATGTTTGCACTTGTTTTTGTCCTGGAAAGTCTTTGGAAGTCACGAGGTAGGTGACTCTCCTTAGAATCATAGTGCACATGGGCATCAGCTCCATCCTCAGATTGTTTTTTTCCGCCATCGGGCTCGGATGTGTTTCTCGCGCTCCAGTTCGGAACCGTTACCGATTCCCGTTTCGATGCGTAATCCTTCACCCTTTCGACGGTATTGTCTTGATCGCGAACACTAATCGGCACGCATCTCTACAAGTCTTCGATTCCGGTCGTTGAAGAAGGCCTTCGGGCCGACCTCAGCCTTGGCCTCTGGCTCATGGATAGGACGCCTTTCAAAAAGTGTCCTCAATGTGGGTCGAAGTTTCCCCACACCGATCTGCATGGGGTGTAGAACCTCTGCCTCTCTCCCGAGCACGAGGCCAGAGACTGCCTAGCTTGTGCCTCTTTCCGCTCGAAGACCATCCGGGATCGACTAGCTCGAAGGACCATGGCTCGCTCGTCGAGTTTGATCCCTGGCGACATCTTCCAAGAGGGCGTCAATGTGCCAGAGGATCGGGTCGAAGAAGACCTCATCAGCGCCTCCGAAGCCGATGACTCCGACGTCGAAGAAGTGACTCCAGCTCAACGGGTCGTAAGTAGAGACGTCGCCCCAGACGCACTCCCTACAACAACAAAGGCTTCGG
This sequence comes from Triturus cristatus, assembly GCF_964204655.1. Lineage (NCBI taxonomy): Eukaryota > Metazoa > Chordata > Amphibia > Caudata > Salamandridae > Triturus > Triturus cristatus. The sequence goes on from NC_140594.1 coordinate 890,345,006, forward strand.
TCACACCTTCACCTTCGGGCTCGGGTGCACACCGACACACTGCTTCCCATGCTCCGCCCTCGGGCCCGGTAAAGAAGCCTACCAAGCCTTCCGGCGACTCGGGCTCGAGTCTGCCTGCCACCGGCGCCGAAGCCCAATCATCGGCACCGAAAAAGAAGCCGCACCCATCCTCCAGGCCGACCGCTACCTCCACCCCGAAGCCCTCGGCACCGAAGACACCAAGTAGTGACTCCCCGGCACCGGAAAAACACTCTGAGCCGATGAAGAAGCCACACCCCAAAAGTTCAGACTCACACTCTTCAGAGCCAAAAAATACATCAACACCGAAGAAGCACACAGACTGGTAAACCACACGGCTCGAAGCCCAAAACCGCTCCGGAGCCCGCACCGAAAAAGCCCTCGATACCGACACACACTGCGCCGAACACCCAACCTTCTTCAGAAGGGCTTTTTCGACCAAACCCTCAACAAAAAACTCTAACTAAAGACCCTAAAACTGGTCAATTGACTCGGAGTTCCAGGAAAAGACCACTGGACATGCCTGCACCAGCTCCACCACCTAAAAAGAGGGACATAGCCACATCACCTCTTAGGGTCTCTTCTCCACCTCCTCCTCCACCTCCACCTCCCCAACCACCTCGTTCTCCTACGCCATCCCCTACACCAGTAGACGATGATGACACATATGATGACACAGTGGACGGTGACAACGACCTGCCACTAGGGGACCCCAGTCCACCAGGTTCCCCTGACCCCTGGGATGACTATAATACGCCTGATGTCCCTAATGTCCCGCAAGATGACATCTACCCCACTAGGCCTTCCCCACCAGAACACACCATGGGTTTTAATCAGCTGATACACCGGGCTGCCCAGTAGCACGGGGTCGACCTACATACAGACCCGGTCCAAGAGGATTTTTTAATGGACAGTTTTGACACCACCCAAAGGTCCACATCCACTTTACCCATGCTCAAAGGGGTTATTAAACACGCTACAGAGGTATTTAAGGACGCTGTCAGGGCTAGAGTCATCAATCCTAGAACTGAGGAAAAAATACAAAGCTGCCCCTACAGACCCAGCTTACATTAAGGGCCCTGTTCCATTAGACTCCATGGTGGTCTCAAATGCTAGAAAAAGGGCTAATTCGTAGACATCAGGTGATGCAGCTCCGCCCAACAAAGAGTCTAAACTCCTGGACGCCTCTGGCAAAAGAACAGCGTCACAGGCAGCTAACATTTGGCGCATCGCAAACACTCAGGCCCTGTTAGCCAGATACAATAGGGCTCACTATGATGAGTTGGAGTCCCTCCTACAACACCTCCCGGACAAATACAAACATAAGGCTAACGACCTCATACAGGAGGGTAAAATTATCACCAACACCTCCATCCGGTGCGCTCTCGATGTGGCAGATACAGCATCCAGAGCAGTAAACACAAGTGTCCTTCTCCGCAGGCACGCGTGGCTACGCATTTCCGGTTTTAAACCTGAGGTGCAAAGCTCTATCCTCAACCAACCTTTCGACCAACAACACCTTTTTGGCCCTAATGTTGATGCATCCCTTGAGAAAATGAAAAAGGACACAGACACAGCCAAATCAATGGGAGCCTTGCAATCGCAAGCTCCCAGGCGTTCTTTTCGTCGCTCATCCTACAAGGACAACTCCAGGGGCTACTTGTCTGATAACCAATCCACCTCTTACAAGGCTCCCACCCAATCCACCTTCACCAGAGGTTATCAGAGAGGAGGATACAGAGGCAACAATAACAAGGGCAGAGGCAATACTAACACCTGCTCTGCCTCCACCCCTGCCCAAGGTCTTCCCCCGGACTATTCCACTCCAGTCGGGGGGGGGGGACTACAACAGTTCCTTCCTGTCTGGACCAACATCACCAAAGACAGGTGGGTGCAACAAATAGTGCAATCAGGTTACTGTCTCTAACTTACTTCTACCCCCCCCAAACATTCCACCCAAACAGCGTCCAATGTCAACGGAACATTTGTCACTCCTGAAACGAGGTATTTTCTCATACCAAAGAAAGACTGCTCTCTGAGACCTATTCTAGACCTCAGGCCACTAAACCTATACATACAATCAGACCAATTCCACATGGTCACGCTTCAGCAGGTCCTCCCTCTACTTTCACAGGGCAACTTCCTCGCTACCTTAGATCTCAAGGACACCTATTTCCATATTCCCATTCACGCAGCTCACTGAAAATCTCAGGTTTGTAGTGGACGGGCAGCCCTATCAATTCAAAGTACTCCCTTTCGGAGTCAACAGCACCACGGGTATTCACAAAGCACCTAGCGGTAGTCGCAGCCCAATAAGAAGACAACACATTAACGCCTTCCCATACCTCGACGACTGGCTCATAAAAGCCAGCTCGTACAACCAGTGTGTTCATCACACTCACGCGACTATCCAATTACTCCACGACATGGGGTTCACAATAAACCACACCAAGTCTCATCTGCAACCCTCTCACACGCAACAGTACCTCGGCGCCACAAAAGCGCTAGCCTATCCCAGTCCAGCCAGGATAGCAAGCATTCTCGCTCTCCTCACCAAATTTCAGCCACATCACTCTCTTTCAGCTCGAGTGTTCATGCAGCTCATAGGGATGATGGCCTCTTGCATATTCATAATGCCTCACGCAAGACTCCAGATGCGTCCCATACAAGAGTGCTTAGCACGCCAATGGAACCAGGCTCAAGGGCAGCTAACAGATCTGGTGTTGGTAGACGGTCGCTCTCTACAGTGGTGGAACACCAAAAACCTTTCCAAAGGGCGACCGTTCCTAGAGCCAGTTCCTCAAATTGTCATGACAGCGGACGCATCGCTCTCCGGCTTGGGAGCTCACCTATTACATCACACCATGCAGGGCAGGTGGACACCTCAACAAAAGTTATTCCACATCAATCACCTGGAATTACTGCCCATATTCCTAGCCTTAAAAGCATTCCAAAAACAAATATCAGGCAAGACTGTCCAAGTCTGCACGGACAACATGACAGCCATGTACTACATACAGAAACAAGGCGGGACACACTCTCTGCAGCTCTATCAGCTAGCACAGAACATATGAAGATGGGCTATACCTCAGAAAATTTTTCTCCTAGCCCAACATGTCCCAGGAGTCCAAAACACCATAGCCGATCTGTTAAGTCGTCAAACGCAACAGATCCACGAGAGGGAACTTCATCCACAAGTTCTCCAACCATTCTTTCAAATGTGGGGGCAACCACAGATAGACCTCTTCACCACCCATGAAAACGCCAAATGCCCAAGCTTCGCCGCCAGATACCCACACCCATTGGCCAAAGGCAAAGCGATATGGATGAACTGGTCAAGCAGATTTGCGTACGCCTTTCCACCTCTCCCACTCATACCACTAGTGGTGCGCAAACTACGGCAACACTCACTGACTCTCATTCTAGTTGCTCCAACTTGGGCCAGACAACCGTGGTACACCACATTGCTGAAACTGTCCGTAGTTCCGCACCAAAGATTACATCTCACCACGCCTCTTAACCCAGAATGGTGGAGAGATCAGACACCCGAACCCAGCTCAGCTCAACCTTGCGATCTGGCTCCTGAAATCTTAAAATTCGGTTACCTTAACCTTCCTCCTGACTGTATGAACGTCATTAAGGAAGCTAGACACCCTACCACTAGAGCCTGCTATGCAGCCAAGTGGAAACGATTTGTGATATATTGTCATAACAATAACATCAATCTCCTAGATGTGTCTATCCAACACATCATAAGCTACCTTCTACACCTACAAAGGTGCAACTTAGCCTATACGTCTATAAGGCTACACCTTGCTGCCATAGCAGCATATCTACAAAATAGACAACATTTATCACTATTCAGGGTACCTGCCATCAAAGCCTTTATGGAAGGACTCAAAAGGATAATTCCTCCGAGTTCCACCCTCACCTGCGTGGAATTTAAACATCGTTCTCACAAGACCAACGGGACCTCCCTTTGAACCTCTACGTAAATGTGAGCTACAATTCTTAACATGGAAGGTTGCTTTCCTAGTGCCCATAACTTCTCTTAGAAGAGTTAGTGAGCTTCAGGCACTAACTATTCAGGAACCTTTCTTACAAGTCCATCACAATAAGGTTGTTCTCCGAACTAATCCTAAATTCCTCCCTAAACTAATTTCTCCCTTCCACCTCAATCAATCTGTGGAGTTGCCTGTATTCTTCTCGCAACCACACACTGTCGCAGAAAGAGTTCTACATACTTTAGATATTAAAAGAGCATTGCTCTATTACATTGAGAGAACACAACCTTTTCGAAAGACTAAACAACTTTTCGTTTCTTTCTCACCACCACACAAAGGCAATCCCATATCAAAGTCCAGGATAGCCAGATGGATTGTTAAATGCATATAAATTTGCTACCACAAAGCAAAGCGTACTTTAACTGTTCCTCCTAGAGGCCACTCTACGAGAAAAATAGGGGCTTCTATGGCATTTTTAGGGAACATTACATTAGATGACATCTGCAGAGCAGCTACATGGTCTACACCACACACGTTCACGAAACACTATTGTTTAGATGTGCAATCAAAACAACAAGCTAGTGTGGGCCAAGCTGTACTCAAAACCCTATTTCAGACTGCTGCAACAGATATTGGTGGCCGCCGCTAAGGAGGGGGACTGCTATACAATCTATGCATAGTGTGTAATCTGCAGCTCATATGCCTCGAACGGGAAATGCTACTTGCCAGTATGCATCTGTTCTTGGCATGTAGAGCTGCAGATCTACTCACGCCCACCCGCCTCCCCGGCTTCCTTTATCTGTTCCAGTATTATCTTATTTAGATACAGCATACAAGGGCATCTTCCTGTTTCTAACAAAGCTCTATCATTTCCCTGCTGACGAAAAACAATCTGAGGATGGAGCCAATGCCCATGCGCACTATGATCCTAAGGAGGAGTCACCTACCTCGTGACTTTCAAAGACTTTCCAGGACAAAAACAAGTGCAAACATCTGGGCCCAACACCAGATGGCGATAAATGCATAGTGTGTAGATCTGCAGCTCTACATGCCAAGAACAGATGCATACTGGTAAGTAGCATTTCCCATTTCATTGAGCACTATGCACTTGACTGAAATCTCAGACATTGATGTTCTGGAGCATTGGAATGGCCGCATCCATCATCATATACTTAATTTATGTGCTGAATAAATTTCTTATTGCCTACCACATAATATTACAGACATGCAGACATTGACCAACTTAATATTAACACCATAAAAGCCAGCTCCTTCTAAATATATCTGAAACCCTTGAGCACCTTCATTCTTATCATCAACTTATTGTTCATCTTGAGTCTTCAGATAGGACCGCAAAACGATTGTGCTGAAAAGTATATTAAAACCTGTCTTCTCCTTAGACAGTCCTCCTCCACCTTTTGTAAGTTCAATTTGAATTGTTTCATTACTGCAATTCAAGCAAACTCTCCAAGAACATTTTAACTGTCTAGGTTGATATAAAAACTATAAGCCAAAGCTTAACTACATTTTTTCATGTTGTTTTCTTCCATACAGCTCTGTGGAAAACATGGGGGCTCTTGTGTAACAACTCTGGACGGTTATTATGTGGAGTCTGTTGTTTGTGTTATTCTTGGATTTGCTTGGTGGCTGCTGCTTGGACCAAAATTAAAAAAGCTACAGGATGAAGGACAGTCTGCATGGAGGTGCAAAAGGACAACTTAAATTAAAATAAATGGAGAAGACACTGCAGTAAACTTCGTCATAAGCAGACATACTCTTCCTACAGACCTGGAAACAAGGAACATGGAAAAGAGCAGTAAATGCAAAAAAAAATAGTGGACTAAATGTAGTTCTCAGTTTAATCACAAACCTTTACCTCATCCGGCGAGATTTGGTGCGCAAAAATCACATTTGAAATGGATATTTCAACATTTTTAATCTTAAGATTTTTAAGATAAAAACCTATTTTATATAAAAATTATTGTTTTGCTTTTTGCTTTATGGACTTACATTTTGTTCACAAAGTTTCGTGGGCATTGGCAGTATATCCAATACATTGGTTATTTTTTAAACACTGTCAACTGAATAAAGAAAGAGATCCAAAACCATGTTTGGAATAAGAAGGCTGTGTGTGATTCTTCCATAAAATGTAATATTGTGCAAATCCTACTCATGTTTTTCATTTCAAATACCTTTTATTGTGGTTCTAAAGGTTACACAAATTTATGTTGACCTAGTGCAATCAATATTCACTCATTCGTGCCAGCATATACATATTTGGATAGTCACTGGTAATGAATATAAGGAACCTATAACCCGTTTTAAGAGAAGTAATTGCACCCTTGCCACCCCAGTCTTGTGTAGAGCCAAGTTTAGGCCTATTCACTCTTACTGATGTAACTTCTTAGTTTAATGGTGTGTGCCCAGTGAGTAAACCATTTTGAAAAGGTAGGTTTTTTCTATTCTGGGATGAAGGTAGTCTAACTCTGTGATATACTTTGGAAGGGGACTCATAGGCCCTCATTAAACGTTTCCCAGATTTAGATGAGGGATATCAAAGGGCCACTGTTGCCTATTAAGACTGGGAGCTCTGTAGCTAAATCTTGGTATTACAAGTTTTGTCGCCCATAGTGGGGAATAACAAGTTAACCAGGGAATACTAAATATTTTTCTCCTCTCTCAGAGGAAATCATGGACCCAAAGTCAACCACATTTAATGTAGGTGGTAAACTTATTTGTAGGCTTTTATGAGGTTTGTGCTGTGGGTGTTATGTGGCCGGGTCACTGGAAGAGCATAATTGTTAAGGCAGAGCATTTTTTTCACTGTGCTTCATTGAGATTTTTAAAGGTGTAAAGGTGGGCAGTGATCAGGCACAATAGCTGTCCTCCACTCCACTGTGCATTTTAATCTCTCTGGAAACAGAACTGTCTGGGTCGACCTGATATTTATGGGCTTGGAGACACTGGGAGATTGAGAATTGCCTGGATTGGTCACCCAGGGGGTGGGGGGTTGGGGTCGGGGGGGTTTGAGAATTGCCTGGATTGGTCATCCAGGGGGTGGGGGGTTGGGGTCAGGGGTTTTAATATCTCCTCCTGCCACTTGTAATGGGGGTGGCATTCCTTTAATTTCAGAGGACAATTATTTAATGTGTTGAGTTTAATTCTACAGCCACAAGAGTCTATAACTTTATTGAGGAAATCGCATGTTTTGCCACTCGATGAATATTATATTCGGGTAAGGCTATTCAGTTTGCTGTGTTGAAGAGTGCAGATTTTTTGTAATCATTCGAGATCTACTACCTTCATTCCGTTGATGTTTTGATTAACTTTTCAAAACCTCTTGGAGTTTTCATTACACCCTCTTAATTATCAAATCGGAGAGCAAGTGCCTAACTGCCCCATACGATGAAACTGCATTGCAGCAATAAGTATCTACAGTCTTCCTAATGCCACGGCCCTGGAGAGCTCTAGGGCCTAACGAGTTTGCAATTCCTATTCCCCACCATGTTTTTTCCTGGCCCAGACTCAATTGAGTGGCTTTAGTATGACTCTTCACTAGTTCTGACTTATGCTTTTTTTGGCAGTGGTCCAGCATGCCTCAGGAAAGTGTTCAGGAGAAGTTTGGAAATATAATCAGGGACCTTGCAAGGTAGGCAGGTGGATGGGTGAGAGGACACAGTCTGCCCTGCGACAAGAGCTGCACCGTTGTAGGTGCTCCTTTCAACACCTTTTAGGCTGACATCTTGTTAGGAATGAATGATACAATAAATAGCTTCCTTCACCCACATTGCGTGCTTCAAATTGTGAATCCAGAGCGGTAGTATCTATGATTTATTTTTTGTTTTGTTTTACAATGCTGATCGTATTAACTGTGAAAGATTTGGTGTGACTCCAAAACATTTGTGCTGATCGTTTTTACAGACTTAAATATCTGAGTTTTAGGCAATGCTCAGAAAGAGATGCTGAGTAGAAGGTATCCATCTTGCTTGATTCTCTTGCTCTGCAGGAAAGAATTAATCAATGAAGACTTTACTTTTGGAATTTTGAATATGATCCTGTGCTTGCCCAGGCATTGTGAATGAAAGCGCATGAATGAGGTTGGTGTGTGCACACATCTTACTGAACTGCACGGGGGTATCTGAGATGGTGGAGAAGGTTGATCCAAGGGTGCCAAAAAGCTGTATTGGAGACAAGGTCTTGAGAGGTGAAATCCTTGCAGTGAGACTAGTATGAGGTAAAATGTTGTGTTTGTGTAGTCTGAGCTTAGTGTGTGCCCTTAATGAGTATATCTCACAGGGAACTGTCCTTTCAGTATGAGTGAGCTTAGATGTGGCAGACAATATGGTTTTGGTGTTGAGTGCATGTACGTTTGTTTTATGAAAGTTACTTGTGTTTCTTCAATATTCGTTATGGTCACATGTGGCGTTCACCTAAGGTCTGTGGACATGCAGAAGTGTTCTCTGAAGCGGGGTGTGAGGATTGTCTGAAGGCAAATGTAATGCACATTTTCAGTGGTCAGATGCATTCTAGAACGACTCTGGGTGAAGCTGAATGTTTAAAATGTTTTAAAAAAAAACATTTTGCTTTGATTGAACCAGTTACCTAACCCATTGGGGAGGATGGGCTTTTCATGGTAAAGGTTCAAATTACAGCTTTATAAAAAGGCGCTGGTAGTCAGCTGTTTCTCCTGAAGAATGTCTACCACTTTCTTCTGGCTATAAGATAGTACATGCATGATAAAATGATCTCTGGGAACAACTAGACTGACCACTGGAGAGGACTCAGTTGGCTTGCTTATGTTGGCCTCTGTTAAGTCCATTAATAGATCTTTCAGTTTTCCCCAGTAAATCAAAGATATATCTTAACAAATGCCTAATGGCTACTGCACTTTACTTGAGTATAATTCAGGTGAGTACAGTGAGTAAACCCCTCGTACTCACCCTACGTCCCACTGAAGAGAGAGCCAAGTTTGTTTCTCAACCCCACGTTAGCCCTCATCTCTGTTCAAGAACAGTGTTGTAACCATCTTCACTCTCCAATGTGTACACTTAATGTAGTTGACCTGAGATCTCATCTGAACCCTATTTTCTCTTGGTGGTTCCAACCTGAAACATGGATCTTCCCTTTCAGCATTGTAAGTCTTTCAATGGGTTCTTCCAACAATAAAAATGTATTTCTTCTTGGAATTCTCCTATCAAATCAATTTTGGGTGTCCAGTCCCCTGGCCTTATCTCAGAGCAATAGCTTCTCAATCCTCATTTTGTTTGCTAGCTCTTTTCCAAGTATAGCAAAGCACAAGAATTAAATCCCGTATAATCACTGTTCCCTTACAATTATTTTTGATAGTACATATAGGAAAGCCTTTGCAATTTTTTCCTTCACCCACACTTTGTACCATGTTTTGACTCCTGTCTAGACTATCACTTTCTTATTCTCTCATAAATAAATTTACTTTGCTACTCTGGCAAACCCTCCGTACGTGCCTCCTCTTCTACTATCTATTGTACATGTCGCGGGCAGGAAACCCTTTGAGTTTCCAGTTTACCCTGAAATAGCACATCTGTGACACTGCACTTCACTCGTCTTTTCATGGTTATTCACTTTGGAATACTTATCCATAGTTCTTATTTTATTAACAGAATATAACTCTGAAACAGGTTGCTCTCTGATCTCTTCAATACCATTCTAAGAGTTCTCAGTGCTCTTCGGCTAAACTGATAGCTGAGTTTAATATTAAGTGAAATCCTATTAACAATCTTTCCTTGACTTTTCCTTACTTTTTGTGTTCTAAGAATCTTGTCTCTCGAGACTTGATTGCAGGTAACGTTCTCAAATTCACATTTTGCAGTCAGAGATATGAGAATGGAAACCTATTCCTTAATTGACTCTCCAGCCTCTTATTTCCACGAGTAAAAATTATACTGTAAGGAATTGGGGGATTAGGTGCGGGTGGGGAGGGGGAGGGGGTGGGGGCCCATCTCAAGTAACCACAACCATTGTCAGGGTTAACCACAAAAGTTACTAAAGAAACCTATGCTTAATCCTCTGGTAGCTTAGCACAACTAATAAAATTAACAAATAAAATGCAACCAAAATGACAATAATCTAATAAGTAGAACTGACTGAAGATATTAATGTTTTTAACTTTGAACTAAAAGTAATGTTAAAAGCACTGGCAGCTGTGGTTATCTCATTGCGCTAGACCGGGTCAAAGTCAAAAGTTAAGGTAAGCTGACAGAGTGCAGGTTGGCTACAGGGACCATTGTTGTTCTAGCGGAAAGCTTACTTTCTGACTTAGAAATGTTTATGGAGCAAAAGCGATCGTTGAATCATAAGTGGGGCAAGCTGGATCCGAAGCATGGCTCTGCGACCTGGGGGAACCACCAGATTGGGGGGGGGGGGGGGGGGGGAGAATTCACTCGAACAGTTTCCAGCAGCAGGGTCCAGGGCAGGTTCAGTGGGAACTGGTGAGCTGGAATCTTGTTGTGTCCCTTTTTCTCAAAGAGGAGGTCAGCCAACTGACCCTTGGAGCCATGTCAGGGGTCCTGCGTTTAAGCCAGGCAGGTTCAGTCTTCCTTCAGGTTCTAAACAGCAGAGCAGTCCTGCCGATCTTCTCAGGTCCAGGAGTGTTCTGAGGAGAGTATTAGGGATGTCATATTTATGGTGTACATAAAATGCACAAAAGGTGATGGGATAAATGCTTGCTATTTGTCTAACCACTGGTATGCGCTAGAGGTAGCATCCCAACCCATCATTCTATTGCTCACCATGTCATTTCAGTTTGGACCCAGCCAAATGCAAATCAGTCTTGACTCTTCTCCAATAGGAACAGTCCGCCTGAGCTGCCAAGCCAGGTTTTCCCGAACACAAAAACGAGCAACCTAAGACCGGTTTTGCCCTAATTCGGGCCCATCCGTCTGGTATAGCTTGATTCTGGTGGCAAAGTGAGCAATGTATTTGCATGTGGGCAAACCGATACCACTTAAGATGTACATCAAAAACACACTGTGATGGCTGGAATGCTTGCAGTTTGACTAACCACTGGTAATCGCTCGGGTAGCATCTCAACCCATAGTTCTTTTGCTTGCCATGCCATTTCAATTTGTAATTTTCAGAACAGTATAATAAATACTGAACTGACCATCCATGAAGTTGGTTTTAAATTAGTATTAAAATTAGTACTTGACTCATTTTTTAGCTGCTCTCATTCAGAAAATAAGCCCTGTGGATAGTGTAAAACAGTGTTTCCCTATGGGAGAGCCCACCTTGCTACATTGAAAAATGACTGGAGATTTTTCACTGCAGGAAATGTAAGACAGTAAATATATGTCCTACTTTTTAAATATCATGCACCCCTTCCCTATGGGTATTTAGTGCCTATATTTAGGGGTAATGGACAAATATTTGAAAAAATGTAGACCTTTCAAAAGGCCTGTTTTGCCAGGTCAAATGGCAGTTTAAAACTGCACACCAAGGATGAAGTGGTAGCCTGGAGACAAGGTTTACAGTGCTATTTCGGTGGGTGGCACAATGAGTGCTGCAGACCACTAGAAGCATTCAATTTACACGTCTTGGGTATATGTGGTACCATGTACTCGAGACTTACAAATAAATTAAATGTGCAAATTAGGGCTATGCCAATTCTAACATCTTTAGAGAGGAGAGCATGGGCTCTATACACTTTGTTAGCAGGAGTAAAGTGCACAGAGTTCTATGGTCTGCAATAGAAGGTACACATCTGGGTAATACCATGCAAAAGGTGGTCATTTCCAACATATACCATTTAATAACTATATACATTACACACTAATATTAATTGTTTGATGGCAGTCAAACACATTTACGTCACTTGGTGATTTGAGTGGTGGTACAGTTTTCAAGTCCTTGAACCTTTGTCCCCCAAGACAGTGTTTAAGAAAATAAGACTTCCTTTGTGGACAACATATTTCCCACTTTCAAAAATAAACATGAACCATAAGGACTTCATATCACAAACTCCAATCCATAGGTTTTCCTACAGCTTAAGATAACAAGCATTGGCATAGCCAATAGGTCTCGCCTTTGGGACCTTATAAGTGTTTAGCCATGCAACAGTTGCATATCTAAATACTTATAAGGTCCCAAAAGCGAGACCTATTGGCTATGCCAAGATGCCGTGCGGCCGCAAAAGTGAAAGTAATTGCGGTAAAGCGCGGCGCGCGCGCGCCCTGCGCACATGCACTGTAGCTCTAGGCTGGCCTGGTAGCACTTTTTGGAGCGCTCTCAATAAGTCTCACCAGACCATGCGCTGGGTCAGGCGAGACCTAAAAAAGGGTAGGTGGACATGAACTCTACAGGTTAGAGTGGTTGCAACGTGCCAAGGATAATACTTTGGAAAAACAACAAGAATAATTAAGGAGCTGATTAGGATGGCGGTCGGAGTTTCGTCCGACTGCCATCCTTTCATAAATGGGACCGCCCTAAAGGCTGTCAGCGGTCCGGCCGTAGGCATTAGGATACGACTGCTACCACAGCGGTCGCAGTGCCTATATTTTGTATTGTAGCGGGTGCTTCTGGCTGCAGCACACACTGCAGTGCAAAAAGGGGACACTACACATATCCCTGCACTATGTAGCAGGCACCAATCTGAAAGAAACACGTTAGTTAGATTCCTCACCTTAGAATATCCCCAGGCGTCAGACTGGATCCGGAAGATTTTTCGTCAGCAATACCCCTTGCTCGTCGCTAGGCGTCGTCTGCGGCTCCGCGTCCGTCGTCGGCGTCGTGCGCCGGAATGACGTCGTCGGAGTACTTAGACGCCGCCCTCGCGCGCTGACGTCAGTTCTTCTTTTTTCCGCGCCAGTAAGCGCAGATCCGGGAGAGCTACCCCTTTAGTCAATTTTTGACTAACTTTTTTGACTCTTTTTGGTCAATTCTCGACTCTGGTGCCGGTAGGATGCCTGGTTTCAAGGCCTGCGACGACTGTCACCGACTGATGTTGATGGAGGGTCTCGAGCCACCATTTAATAACTTAAATACCATTCCCTAACCTACCCTGACAAAATAAAGTGTTGATGTCAGGCCTCTGCTCCCCGACACAAAACCTGCTAACATGCTAAGTTACCATATTCCCACTGAGCATAGTAAGACACATAGAAGTCCATAGCACCTGTAGAACCCAACGTACATAAGCCCAAATAGGAGGCCCAAGGCCCCAAAGGCCACCACCCCATGATATCAGTATGTAACATTCAGAAGTTACTAGGCCCAGGGTTTCCAGAGTTGCATTTCAGTTGCACCAGAAAACACGAGGAAGCCCAAGCCACTAGAAAAACACAGTAACTTTCCACCGTTACAAGGCCATTGCACACCCACACGTAGACAGAAACCCAGCTGGTACAAGTTGACATTGTTTATCATCGCTGAAACCCTATTTTTGGAAGTTAGCTTGCTCAAGATAAACCGCAATGTCTGATGAAAACTGCACCTGCCTTGTGGGTGTTGGTCACATGCATACTGTAAGAAATGTACGTGATCACAACATTTCCTTTGTTTATACGTTGCGGTCAGGCATGACCTATCAACCGTTGTGCCACCTGGCCGCCTTACCCCACCCACGACCTTGGAACACATGCGGTTGACCCTTTCCTGTATCTTGGAACACATGTGGTCAAGCCACCTGTTGGCAAAGGCGTCAGAAAATACGTCAGGTCCACCCCTGGTTCCCCATATCAAGATATTTAAGATCCAACACGACAGTTGGAAGGTAGAACTTTTCTGTGCTGTCCACAGGCCTGTTCTCCAGCCGGCTGCCTATCTGATTTGGGACCTTACAGCCTATTTCAGGTAGAACATCCCCCTCTTTGGGGATTTTCCTTTATCTCTCAAAGATATCCTTCTTAGCTCTGCATTTTTGATCCACACCCATTCCCTTGCATTTCAGCTTTTAATAATTAAGTTTAAAAGGATTATTTGTCTTAAATTGAGGTTGCCTCTGGGCACTATGCTTCCCTAGGATAGCTTCTGCTCCCATTTAAGTTGTCTCAAACATATTTTCAAGGTCTTAGTCGTAGCAAATGTAGTCACTTTGAAATGTTTTAGCCACCTAGATCCTTGTTCACAGTCATAGCTTTATTTCAAGCGATTATCTGCAAAAAGAATGCATTTCAGGAGCATCTAAACTTGCTGAGGGTTTAAATACGCCATATCATTAAGGGATCTCCAACCGATCCATCTGATCATCTATCTTTAGTCAGTATATTGCTTAAAGAATCTGTGCTTATGATATTTAAATGCTTTCCCTGGCAGAGTGAAGCCAGGCTGTTTGCTGAAGTTTTTAGCCTGTGTAACGTGAATCCTCTTTCACATATTTAGCATGCTTGAGTTAATTAAATAAAATGTGCCACTCCAAAATAAATGCCACTGCGTCATCTCACTTCTTTGTTCCTCATTTCAGTAACTGTCGAGCTGGTGCCTGTGATCACCCACGGAAGGTATTTTGCATTCTTGAGGGCTCAGGGACCACACCCTTGGGGTTCTGATCAAAGATCTCCCTTTCTCATCTGGCGCCCAACGTCTCATCGTACCACAGCCTACGGTGGAGGGAGTGCTCCTCCAGGGGCAGCCATCGGGGGTCCGCCAGCACCAGCGCAGACCTCGGGTAAGCCAAGGTTTTTTTTCCCTTGCATTTCCTTGGTCGCGCCTGGTTGCCTGCGAGTACCGCTGTCGGTTGGCACTGACTGATGCACCCTCCCACCCTATGGCACTCTCTCTCTGGTCACGATTTTCGAACTCTCTTTCCTTCCTGTGTGGTCCCGCCCTGCTTCGTTCTTTTCTGTTCATAACTTCCTTTTACATTTTTATCGCCTGCAGGCTTGCGAGTAGTGGTATATTTCTTTATCATTGTAATCTTCTCCACTTCTTTACTGGGCCATGTGGGCACACAGGATTAGCCCTGTTGTGTGTAGCCATAGTGTGTGTGTCTCACGCCTCGGTGACTGTGAGACAATGCTTTTTGAGGGCACACAGGATTAGCCCTGTTGTGTGTAGCCATAGTGTGTGTGTCTCACGCCTCGGTGACTGTGAGACAGTGCTTTTTGAGGACACACAGGATTCGCCCTGTTGTGTGTAGCCATAGTGTGTGTGTCTCACGCCTAGGTGACTGTGGGACACTGCTTTTTGAGGACACACAGGATTAGTCCTGACACAAAGGTCTCACTCTTTCTCCTGCTCCCTTGCGCCTCTCCTTCTCCTGTTCCATCGCTTCCCTACGTCTTTCTCCGGCGCACCTTCCCCCATGGGGTCCGCCTGCCTCTATCCGCCTGTCTCGCCCCCTCCTGATCTCTATTTGCAAGGATTGGGTGTCTTGGTTATTGGTATATCTCTTCTTCTTCGGCTCTCTGCGCCACTTTTGTACACCCCTCGCCCGCCGCCTTTGCCGGTGCCTCACCCTGCACACACCCACCGCCGGACAATCCCTTGTGGTCTTTGCAGATCTCTCGATCCAACAAGCACGCACTTCCTTGCCTGGCTCCGGCCCGTTCCTCTGCCTCCCTCCGCCTCCCCTCCCTGACTCCCCCATGCTACTTTCTCTACTGCACTTGCTTTTCTGTCCCTCTGCCCCCCCCCCCATATCCCTCCTTCTCTGCATTTCTTCCCTACTTCCCCTCTGTCTTTCTTCCCTCTACCTTGCACTCATTCTTCCACTTTTTCTCTTTCTTTCTTTCCTCCCCCACTACCCCCCCCCCCCTCCATCTTCTTGCCAGTTCCCATTCCTCTCTCTCCATCCTCCCGCCACTGCCAGCGCGACGGCTCCTGCATGGTCTATTTTGGGATCGGGGTGTACTGCAATATTTTCATTTGGGGATTGCAATGTCGTTGTTATTTTTGAATTCTCATTATTTTCCCTTCTGTTTATGTTTTCTGTCGCCTTGTCTCAAAATGCATTGCGCTTCTCTGTCCCTCGTCCCCTGTGTGCTTTCCTGTTCCCGCGTTGTGCTGTGCATATCAGGTGCTTTCATTGTTTCAGTGCCAGCACCTTTTGCCGTTTCATGTGCCTCAGTGCGCGCGCTCTGTTCAGTACCACACTTCCTGCATTCCCCCCCCGCACATGTTCCATTGCCCACTGATAGTCTCCTTCCTTCCTTCAACTGGGTTCCTTCGCTACAGTCTCTCCACTCGCACGGTTTTTCACCCAGCCCACCTCCTCACATTTTGTCTATCATTTGCTCTCTCCGATGATAGCCAAAAAGGGGGGCTCAGGGGTCTCTTAGTTGCACCCTTGCCTCCCTCCTGTGCCCCATCACCCAACAATGACCAGCTCCCCCTTACCCCAGTAATGTCCCACACCCCCCCACATATTATTTATCGCACTATTCAGTTTGTACACTGGATTCCACAAGCTGTCCACAATCCCTCCACTGGCGAATTCATTCAGCTTAATGACGACGACCGCGATATATTGAACGACGCCGGCGAAATCTTAGGGGTCCCATTTACCACAAACACCCAAATTCGCATCTGTCCACTATCCTTGAACGATCTATCTGACGCCCTCCCTGCCATATCCCTCACCCCACCATCCCCGGACACCACTTGTCCGCACTTATTGTACACCGACGACCGTTCCAATTCAACCACCCTATCTGTCCCTTACACTGTTTCTCCTATATACCCACGGTACCCCGACCATCCCTCCGCCATTCTTCTCACGGACAACGCATCATCAATAGACTCCATCCAAACAATAGCTTCTTCTGAAGCTGCTTCCATCCCCCCTCTTGACGGTCCCTATTCCCCAACACCCTCCGCCTCAGATTCCCATTCTTCCCAACAGTCCCAGGACGACACAGTATCACTCCTGAGAGCGTTCTTGGGCGACTATTTTCAAAACTCTGCAGATCCCAGACCCCTGCCCAGTCTTCCTACCCTACCGCACTGCTCCCTCTCAAAATAAAGGGAATGACTGACAACTGCCTCAATAATATCACTGTATACCTGATCAATAACAATATCGTAGGTCTCTCTGACGGCCACCCAGCTTCATTTATATATGTTACGCCCCTCACTAGTGCCGTCCTTCTTACAATTTTTCAGACACTGAATATTGACTTCAGTCACCCTTGCCAAATCACTCTATCTCTCGCACCAGCATTCTCACGCCCCGCCGACTACACAAACAAGTCTCACAAACAAACCAACAAATAAGTGCTCCTTTACTCACTACACCTCTGTAATACCGGTCTGTCATTTACCTAGAGTCCGACACAAATAACAGCCCCATGCAGGCGCTCCATGCAGTGTACGACAAACTAATATTTGGCACCTCAGTGCACAGAACACCCGACTGGATCTACATAGGGGTTCGGTTGCTCTCCCCAGGCTTAGAGTTACCCACCGTATTTACCTCCTCTTGGCCACGAAACCCACTGCAAAGCCAAATACGTCTTGCCTTTGCCCGCCACAATCTCGAATTTCCCGACCTTTCCCCAGAAGGAAACTACAGGGGACCTGATGAAATGCACCTAAGATTCATACTGTACAACATAGTATGTACGGAAGTAGGTGAAGAACTTATCAGAGACCTGCCTCTCCCTGACTGTAACACCATCCTGAACACACACTCCACAGACCCCAACAGCCCCAACAACTAGCCTCACTACGCAGACACAGGCAGCCCGTGTATTCCAGCCACACATCCCCCGTCATTTCCACGTTGCTCTACAGGTGACACAAACACGCACTAACTAGCCCTATGAGTAGGATACTGAGTTCCACTGTGTATAAAACACATACTGGGTTTCAAATATTCTTTATTTTGGAGGTCCCACCAAGAGAGACCACAGTTGTATCAGGTTTCTGGCCAAGAAATCCACTCCAATCTAAAATAGCTGATGCCTGCTTCGGCGGACAGCTGACATTCCCTGGGTGCACCCCCTCCCAAAACATTGAATTACAGAACGGTATATATGACCGCATCCTTGAAGGAGTAGGTACAGAACTAGTGCCAGACCTCTAGGGGCGCATAGATACACCACCCCAGGAACATATTCTGCGATCGCACCCACATCCCACCATGGCGACACCCCTTCAGCACGTCCTGAGCGTATTCGGCGGACAAGAGGGAAGGATACTAAAGCATAGTAGGGAGCTCCATAAGTTGACAAAAAATATGGACCACCCTTGGCCCTCGGAAGGGAGCTTTAATAAAACCATTCTGGAGCACGCCACCACCTTCCTGAACACCAAATACACTGGTACCAAGCTGCAAAAAAGGAAGGCCACTTTAGATCTCTGGCGCATCTTTAAAGACAGTACGCAAGAGCACACGCCCACCATGCCCACTGCCCCTTCGGCACCCCCACCCTATCAGGCTAGTGGCATGTATCCCGTGCTCCCGTCCACAGAAGAAAAAGAACTAACCTTACAGACAACCACTAATAGCATGCCGGCGGTAGGATATAGTCAGCTTCCCTGCGATATCAACGCAACATCTGAGCCCCCTCCGCCTCCCACCGATCATTGTATTGCCCAGCCACCACCGGCCACCAGCAGTGGCCCAAGCTCCCCCGTCACAGTGTCAGCCACAGCAGCCCCCATCACAGGACCAGCCCCGAGCATCCCGGGTGGAGCAGCCCAGCCCCCGTCACCCACCACCGGCAACGGTCCAACGCTGCACGCCGCAGTACCTGGCCTACCAGGGCAAATAGACGCGCAATTTACATTAAGGCTCCTCCCCACGTCCGCCTCTGCCCTACCCGCCAAGGGTATCGATGACTATGTGGATAATGTGTCCATAGCGCCATCTATCGCTTCCCACACATCATCACACCATTCGTCCACTACATCTCACCACTCACTGTACCCCCACCATGACCTCGACGCCCTCTGTGGCGCAACGGCTCCGCAGCTCCAGGAGCAGGTAGCCACACTCCGCGACCGCATGCCTTTCTGTAACCCAGACGCTGCCGACCAAAAGACAACGTTCTCCTCTGTCCAACAGCAGATGGGCAAGGAGCAGTGGCTCCCTCCGACACCACCCCTAGTCCATTACGACCAATGGAGAACGACCCCAAACGCACACGAAAGTCTAGAATGTAGTCCGACCGAAGACACCGCCACAGACTTCTTTGGCAGACCAGTGCTGCACCACTCCGAGGCAGACTCAATACTTCCCTCACTCCGACGCATGTCACTAAAACTGGAACACATGACTGACAGAATAACCGAGACACTCGCCCTGGCCTGCCCCGAACAATATGCTCCTCAAACGCCGACACATATTCCAACCACACAACAGGTACAAAAACATTCTTCCACAGCCATAGGAGAGGATGGAACACTAGGCTATAATGAACAACAGAACACCGGCCCTCCACCCACGGGAGGCGCAGGCCCCTATCAACGGAAGGTGACCGCACCTTTGGGGGCTTCTGAGGGCACGAGCAGGAATAACGCAACAGGCCACAATGGCCAGTCCCCACGCCTGCAGGCAGCGGCACCGACACCCCCAACATCCCCGCAAACTACGGCACCTGTGGTGGACCCATTCGCCCCACCATCCGCCGCAGCCAGGGTACAGCCAACAACGGCCGCCAACAAATACCAACCCATTTTTCCAAACAGATCAGGGACTGACGAGTTTAGGGGATACAGGGGGAAAAAGGAGGACTAGACTCACAGAAGTAGATAAATTAAGGATCCTAGGAACGCACGGCCGCCCCGATGACACCATATATGACTTCCCTGATAATAACTTCCCTGATACTGACGCCCACATCGACTATGATGTCACCGGTACCGCTTCCTTGCGCAACACTCGACGCAAGAAAGGTAACGGCATGTTCCTCGGTAGCACACGTGCTCTACGAAAGAATAATGGCATGACTCCCAACGAAATAGTGGAAGCGGGAGAGGGTTCAGATTATGCTGTCAACCCTTTCACGGACGACCTGGCTGGCTGGACGGAGTCTCTGGCCCCGCAGATGCTCCCCTGGCCCAGAGTGGGGTCTTTCGAACCTCAGCATCTGGCTACAGCCGTGGAATGTATCCTGCAAGGTGCAGGGGATGAGGATTGGGATTATGCCTACATGCGAGCCAGTCTGAAAATATGGCAGAAATATGCCAGACGGTATGACACCACAAGACCAACGCTTCAAGATGCGGGATTTGCTCGCCAAATGCCGCTCTTGTACAAAAGAAAGCAAGACCCCCCAGTATATCACTGCTGGTCGTTTGCAGAAAGGGAAGCCATTAAAAAGAACCTCCCCCCCCCCCTCACGGAGGGTGCAGGCAAATGGATAGTGGCCCTCGAAAAAAATACAACAGGCACAGTACCAGGGATAGGCGATATGAAAAGTTTACTTATTTCTCTGATGGGGAGAGAAGCGGAAGAAATTTTTAAAAGTATCAGTAACGGACTGATCACTATGAATGACACAACATACGACGGAGAACCCTTTGACAAAATAAGAGCGGGGGTTTGGACAAAACTGACACTAAAATGCCCCGATGTCCCAGATATTGGGTCACTCATGTCATTAACAATGCAAGTAAATGAGGACCCGATTACCTTCATCTCTAGGATGAAGGAAAAGTGGCACCAAGAATTAGGCGACTCTTGGAACACCACGGGGGGGGAACAGCAGACTTTTTTATCACATGGTTAAGAGGGGCCTGCCAGAGGAAGTACAGGAAAAATTAGATGGCGTAGTAGCCATGGAAGCAAAGCCATGGCCTGAAATACAAGACCACATCATACATTTTTGCAAAAAGAAGATAGAACAGGAAAAAAATAGACAACTTGCCATAGAAAATGCAGCTGCAAAATTGGTGCAGCAGAAGCTTAACAAAAAGAGAGACACTGTGGATACTGTCATGTTGGCCGCTCCAGTCAACCAAATGACAGCCGTCACCACATTTCCCCAGGCCGCTCAAAATGTGCTCACCGCTAATACCCAATATACTCCGCAACAGGTGCTGCAGCCTGCTGTACAATATGCACAGCCACAACAGCCACAAGTACAACAACCAGCCATACAGTATGTGCAAGCGCCGATACAACATACCATGCCCCAAGTGCAGCCCCAGCCCCTGCCACTAGTACAGTATGTACAAACGCCACAGCAACCCCCAGGGCAAAACGTTGCTGCACAACAGCACTATCATAACGACCAGCAACAGTATTACGGTATGAACAGCAATAATACGGGCATGCGAGGCAGGAGTAATGGTATGGGCCAGCAGAGAGCCCAACAGCAGTCAGGACCGACAATTTGCTTCTATTGTAACAAACAAGGCCACATACAAAGAAACTGTCGTACTAAGTCCATGGACCAAATTAGGGGCCAAGCACAGCCGATGCGACAACAGTTCCAACAACAACAGTCATACCCGCAGCAACACCAACTACAGTACACCCACGCCCCACCTGTCCCCCTGCAGAACATGCAGCTAGCACAACTCCAAACGCCAGTAATGGCACAAATTCAACAGGCACCCCCACAACAACTGGTCCCCATGCAACAGGCACAAGCTACCTTACATGCCCCTATGCTTCAGCAACAGCAGATACCAACATACCAAGTGATGCCCCAAGGCCCCAGTTCGACACCCTTAGGGGGTATCATAGTCGCGTCTACACCCAACAATTCGTACCCACAAGGCACCATCCACCAATACCAACAAGGGGGGTACACTTGTTAGGCCAGCCCACAGACAACCCTTGTGTGCCCAGTTTTGTCATGCACCATGAGCGGTGAAGATGACCCCACCGTCCTGGTCACGATAAACAACGAAACATACAGCTTTCTCATTGACACAGGCGCCACGTACTCCTGCATCACTGGCGGACCTCTGCCCATTTCAAGCCAGGTAGCGGACACACAGGGATTCTCTGGGGCAATAGAAAGGGTCCCTTTCACCAAACCAGTGCCCATACAAATAGGAGACCGGGTGTTGGAACAGCCACTGCTTTATTCCCCCCGCTCTCCAGTGAACCTTATGGGGCGCGACCTCATGACAAAACTAAACATGTCCATTCACTTCCATGACAATGGAACAATGATTTGCTCGATACCAGGCACCCCCTTGGCAAGGATGATGGCACTCGCCGTTGATTCCTCCTTGGCAGCCCACATACGAGCTCGCCCTGTAGACGAGCAAGCATTTTCCACTGCAGTACATATCGTTGTGGCCAACACCCCAGAACTGCATGACCGCACTGTTCAGCTCCCAAAGGAGTTCCTCTTCCGCCCACAATCCAGGAACGCCCAGATATCAGAAAAAAGCATGATCTTAGGCATACTCGCCCTCCATATTACACCGACATATGGGGCGTTCATAGCAGGTGACGACTATATGCGTTCCTGGGCCGGTGTAATATTCATTGAGCCCGGACACCAGGTGAAAGACATTTCAGACGACCAACTTTTTAGCGATCCCGATCAGTGCCTCATGACAGAGATCATGTACCAGTACAAGGTGCCCGTATCGGTAACAGTAGAGAAAAGAACACCCACTGCCCCTCCAAAAAATGATTCAGTACGTGAGGAAGACTTAGCTCAAATTCCGTCACACCTGTGGACTACCGGCCCCAATGATGTAGGTCTCATTCGTTCTGCCGCTCCATTTAAGATAACATTGAAAGTCGGAGCCATATTGCCAAGAATAAAACAGTACCAATTGTCAAAGGAAGCAGAAGAAGGCATAGCCCCCACAATACAGGCCCTGCTTGACCAAGGGGTAATATACCCATGCGTTTCCTGTTGCAACACCTGTCTTTTTCCGGTGCGGAAGGGTAAGACCAACCAATGGCGTTTGGTACATGACCTCCGTCCCGTAAACAACATAGTGATACCTGAGTTTCCCATTGTCCCAGACCCTTCCGTCATCCTGACAAACATTCCCCCGAACGCGAAATATTTCTCCGTAATCGACCTGAAAAATGCGTTTTTCAGCGTCCCCCTTCACCCAGACAGCCAGTACCTATTGGCGTCCTCGTTCAAAGGGGTCCAGATGACATACACCCGTCTAGCTCAGGGGTACTGCGAATCCCCTAGCGTCTTCAACAGGGCTGTCAGAGAAGACCTATCCAACTTCCAATGCGACAGCACCTTGTTGCAGTATGTTGACGACATTTTGCTCTGCTGCACCACGGAACAGCAATGTAGAATAGAC
This sequence comes from Triturus cristatus, assembly GCF_964204655.1. Classification (NCBI taxonomy): domain Eukaryota; kingdom Metazoa; phylum Chordata; class Amphibia; order Caudata; family Salamandridae; genus Triturus; species Triturus cristatus. The sequence goes on from NC_140594.1 coordinate 890,368,183, forward strand.
ACCATCGCTCTGCTCCACACCTTAGCCGACCGAGGTTACAAAGTGGATAGGAACAAACTCCAGTACTGCCAAACAGAAGTACACTACCTGGGCCAAATACTGTCAGCCTCAGGGAGACGAGTTACGCCAGATAGAGTTGATGCCATAAATAGAACGCCAGAACCCCAAACTGTAAAAGACATGCAGAAATTCCTCGGACTGGTCAACTATGTCCGACAATGGGTCTTTGACTTCACCACAATAACAGCCCCTTTGCTGAAAGCTGTTAAAGCAGCTAAAGACAGACGCAACAAGATAAACTGGTCCCCAGACATGGCAGCCTCTTTCAAACAGCTAAAAGATGAAATAACTAATGCACCAGTGTTGGGTTCACCTGACTACACTAAAGAATTCTACCTGTTCACCCACTGCAATGGTCAGGCCATGACATCTGTGCTTGCCCAGAAGTACCCTATGGGTCACAAACCCATTGCGTACTTTAGTGGCATGCTGGACTCTGTCATGAGGGGTCATTACCCCTGTGAGCAGGCTCTTGCTGCCGCCGCCTTTGCTGTAGAAAAGAGCACCCCCATAGTCATGGGATCCCCCCTGACACTATACACTGAACATGCCGTCTTCGCCATAATTCAAAAAGCCAAGACAACGTTAACCACACAAAGAGTGTCAGGATATGAAGTAATATTGTCATTGCCCTCCCTGAAAGTCGTCAAATGTCACACGGTGAACCCTGCTACATTTTTTGCCCATCCCATTGCAGCCTCAGACGATGACACTCATGACTGCGCCACGTACTCCCCAGATGAGTCAGGAGCAGCAAAAGAGGACCCACTACCAGACAGCACTGTGTATTTCGTTGATGGGTCCTCTACCATCGACCAAGAGACAGGGATCAGGTACACCGGAGCAGCAGTAGTTCGGGCCCAGCAGCACGAGTCCTCTGACTCCCTAGACATTATACAGCAATTAACATTGCCTCCACATTACTCAGCCCAAGCTGCCGAGTTGGTGGCATTAATTGCCGCTCTACAACATGGGGCCGACGACCGCATCACAGTATACTCAGACTCTGCATACGTCACAACTACAACACATTCAAGCATACTGCGCTGGAAAAGGCGCGGATTTCTCAAATCAGACGGAACACCGGTATGTCACAAGCAATTGTTAGAAGAACTGATTGAAGCTCTGACACTTCCAGCTGAGGTAGCTGTTGTCAAGTGTGCTGCACACACCAATGGACAGGACTTTGTCTCCAGAGGGAATGCTCTGGCAGATTGGGCGGCCAAAGCGGCAGCCAGAGGCCCCCCACCTGTAACGTGGCCACATACTCATAACACACCTATCCTCCTTGCCCAAGCACTGACACCGGCAGACAAGGTCTCCACGCATGATGACATCCAAGCCCCGATACAGCAGACAGACACACACAAAGACAGTTTAGATCCACAACTACACACAGGCACGACTAACGAGACACCGGACTCGACCGTTGCCTGTCCTATGGACAACACACAGCAATACGACAAGATCGCCCAACTGCACCTCAGGGAAATACAAGAAAGTGCACCACATCAAGAGAAAGAGTTATGGAAAAAGAGGGGAGTACAGCAGGACCCTGCAGATTTCATTTACAGACAGACCATGTCAGTAAAGCCCGTTATGCCGCTAGCCTTACTGCAGGTGGCGCTAGACCAACTCCACCTTCCTGCTCACGTCTCCCGAGATAACATGTCCACTACATTGCAGGCAGACTGGTTCATTCCCAACGCCTACGAATTAATACAACTCTTCGTAAATAAATGTCTCATCTGCCAACAATACTCACCAAATCCGACTCTCAAAACAGTGACTTCCACCATCCCCAAACCCTCTGGCCCCTTCAAAGAGCTCCATATCGACTATGTCGATATGATTGATCGATGTCAAAATTACCGATACCTCATTGTTGTAGTTTGCCCATTCTCACGCTGGATCGAAGCTGGACCATGTGTCCACTGCGATGCCAAAGCAGCAGCCACATTCCTACTCCGTGACGTCATCTCCCGCTTCGGGATCCCTGAGGCCATCCGGACTGATAACGGAAGTCACTTTTCAAATGCCATCTTCTCCTCCCTAACTACGATGCTAGGCATCAGACACAAACTGACGTCTGCTTACCACCCCCAAAGTAACGGCATTTGTGAGCGCCTTAACGGCCTACTCAAGAACAAAATAAGCAAAATCAGCGCCACCATCGGTAAAAAATGGCTCTACTGCCTCCCACTTGCCCTCTTCTCACTAAGAAACTCACCTAGTTCGGATCACCACCTCACACCCCACCAACTTGTCACCGGACGATCCATAAATGTAGCTGTCCCTCCCACAAGGCCCAAAACGGATAATGAGTCATCTTCTGAGATTGTTAAAGCTGAGCTTTACGAATTTTTGTGCACACTAACCCGCGCTGCGCAGTTCCTTTCTGTACAGGCATCCAAGAGGAAGGAAAAGGGCCCCACCGATCCAGAGCTCCCACCAATACGTCCTGGAACATTGATCTTTATCCGAAAGCACGTCCGGCGCTGGAGAGATCCCAAATTTGAAGGACCTTTCCAAGTGACCGATTCCTCCCCAACGGCTGTCCGGATAGCTGAGCGCAAGGCATGGATCCACAGGAAAGACGTCCGGCTCGACCCTGCCCCGCCGCCACAATAAACAATGGACTAACTGAGGAAATAGAAATGGCCAGCGTCCCCCTGAATGAAGACAGCGGCTGTCCCTCCACTGTGGAGGAAGACGATGAGGACACTCACGTACTGATCCACGAATACAGTGGCCGTGAAGCAAAGATATGTATACTGTCTATAGTACTGTTTTGTATTATCATTGGAGTGGCACTGGCTACATTTAACTGGTATATCTTTTTCCTTGCTGTAAGGAGTTATCAGGCTGTAAGCAATAGTGGTACAGGAGCATCCACTGATGCCATGTTACCTACCACCCCAGCAACTGCACCAGCGGTCACACGGAACACAGATATCACGACACATAGCATAGGATTTTCCGGAAACAAGGACACAGCCCCACACCACACGACAGGCCCTGAACTCCCAGCCTCTAGAGCCAGTAACGTACACACCACTTCACCTCCCAAGCCCCCAATGGTAGTACCAGATGACAAAGGGAACACTTGGGATAAGACTGCCAATCTGACGGGAAAACGAGTAGCCCATGGACACCCGTCACGCCGTCACAGAGCCCGCAGATTCGCCCCCATCTCCCCATATATAGGGAAAGCCACAAAACACCGGGTCATCCATGGTCTCCCTATCGACCAGAGACACAAGCCTAAGGGAATGCCATTTAAAACGTTCCAACACCTCGTGACGATACAGGAAGACCTCGGGCCTATGCTCAGCCTACCCCAATCCATAAGAGAACATTCAGTACACTCCTCCCTGGAAGAAAATTCATGGTACCGGGACATGACAGCCGTAGGGAAAAGAATATCAAACGAGTCCTGCTATGTGTGTTCATATGTCCCCCATGCAGTTGGTGCAGACAGACTAGTTTTCCCTCAAGAAGTCCCACCACAAACAGTGATGTGCTTGCTACACCTGTACCTTTGCCGCATTGAAGGGTTAGTGCAGCTAGTAGGAGGGGCTGAAATATGGGTTGGAATTGTAAACATATCGGAATGGGACAATAACAATGTGATATTTAAGGTCACTTCTGACAAAGGGGACATAGAGCAGATGATACAAGCAAAGTACAAGAGAAATAGACCCAATATGGATCGGCGAGCAGAGATGTATAGGCGAGCACGTTACATGTCAATTTCAACACCCTATGCGGACTGTGACACACTACCACACCTCCATCACCACTCCCACCCGGGGAATTTCCCTGGCCCAGACTGTCCATGCCAGAACAGAACGCTCCTGGCAGTACGAGCCCGAGTATATTACAACGATAAATGGGAGGATCCTAGCCACATATACTGTAAAGCAGCATCCCTGGGCCCCCCATGGTCGGGCGAAACAGAGTGGGAGGAAAATATTGATTGGGATGTAGAAGATGACTGTGCACAAATTTGGAAGGAGGCAGGGAGCAGATACACCTGGGGTGGGGACAGGCTGTACAAACGTAAAAAGGCATTTAAACTTAAAAATCCTTCTCTTTGCTTCATAGGCAATGGCTCCGTCTCTGTTGGGCGTAACACAGGCTGTAACTCTACAATATTCAATTTCGATATGCAGTACGGCACCTCCACCCTGATGGACTACTATTGGGCCTGCGGTGAACACCTGTACCTTCAACTTCCTCCTCAGTGGCTCGGACTGTGTTCATTGGTGACTCTGCATGAGCTACATCTGGTGGTACCAGCATCGAACGTCTCCCACATACTGTCACATCCAATGACAGGTGATGTTACATTCCTGCACCGCCACAGGAGATCAGCTGAATATTTCGCAACAGAGACACATCGTAACATTCCCCAAGAATTCCGCCTCTTCAACGAGGCCCAACTTTTCTTTGGAGGAGCATTTCCCTTATTTCAAACAAAGGCGAATGCCCGCTGGCTGGAAGTCACCCGGTATGAGGTCATGAAGGCCATCAACAGTACTAGGGATGGGCTCAATGCAATTAGGGAAGAGCTACGTCCCCTCAGACAGATGGTCTTGGAGCACCGTTACTACCTGGACATGCTGACCGCCAAGGAGGGTGGTCTGTGCCACAAAATAGGGAAGTCATGTTGCACGTTCATACCAGGAAACGGCGAGGACAACGGATCAATTGCAAGGGCCATTGAGGAGTTGACGAACTTGGGAAAGAAGATGCTCGACGAAGGAGGTGCCCCTGCGGACATTATCCCAGTGAACTGGTTTGACTTTGACTGGATGCCATCCTGGCTAACAGCCATACTGAAACTAGTAATACCTATAGTTGGAATTATGTTGGTTCTGTGTTGCGCCTTTCAGATAGGGAGTCATTGTATTAGAAAATTGAGCACGAAGGCTGTAGGGATAAATTATGCTAGCACAGGGATTTACCAGGCACCAAAATATGAAGATATGGATAGGCCTCCTGGGGATGGGTCTGGAGTACAGGTACCAATGATCGAGTTACCCCTCATCGCCTCACGCCATGGTGTGCCTACGGCACCTCCGCTCCCACCAGCCAGAAATACATATAACAATACATCTGCTGCTGTTCGGTATGAGTGTCTGATCAGGGAGCCAGCCCCAGGCTATACGCAGTGGAGTACCGAGACTGATGAGGGAGCGGCCAGGCAGCTAGGACAACTCCCCGATAACATTGAATGCTATGTCAACGACACCCCATGGATTTCACCGGTAGCCGAGAGACCACCACTTGTCAGCAGATATTCACTTAGGAATGTGTTCATGTTGAATGAACAAGAGGAGGGAGATGATGGAGGGTCTCGAGCCACCATTTAATTACTTAAATACCATTCCCTAACCTACCCTGACAAAATAAAGTGTTGATGTCAGGCCTCTGCTCCCCGACACAAAACCTGCTAACATGCTAAGTTACCATATTCCCACTGAGCATAGTAAGACACATAGAAGTCCATAGCACCTGTAGAACCCAACGTACATAAGCCCAAATAGGAGGCCCAAGGCCCCAAAGGCCACCACCCCATGATATCAGTATGTAACATTCAGAAGTTACTAGGCCCAGGGTTTCCAGAGTTGCATTTCAGTTGCACCAGAAAACACGAGGAAGCCCAAGCCACTAGAAAAACACAGTAACTTTCCACCGTTACAAGGCCATTGCACACCCACACGTAGACAGAAACCCAGCTGGTACAAGTTGACATTGTTTATCATCGCTGAAGCCCTATTTTTGGAAGTTAGCTTGCTCAAGATAAACCGCAATGTCTGATGAAAACTGCACCTGCCTTGTGGGTGTTGGTCACATGCATACTGTAAGAAATGTACGTGATTACAACATTTCCTTTGTTTATACGTTGCGGTCAGGCATGACCTATCAACCGTTGTGCCACCTGGCCGCCTTACCCCACCCACGGCCTTGGAACACATGCGGTTGACCCTTTCCTGTATCTTGGAACACATGCGGTCAAGCCACCTGTTGGCAAAGGCGTCAGAAAATACATCAGGTCCACCCCTGGTTCCCCATATCAAGATATTTAAGATCCAACACGACAGTTGGAAGGTAGAACTTTTCTGTGCTGTCCACAGGCCTGTTCTCCAGCCGGCTGCCTATCTGATTTGGGACCTTACAGCCTATTTCAGGTAGAACATCCCCCTCTTTGGGGATTTTCCTTTATCTCTCAAAGATATCCTTCTTAGCTCTGCATTTTTGATCCACACCCATTCCCTTGCATTTCAGCTTTTAATAATTAAGTTTAAAAGGATTATTTGTCTTAAATTGAGGTTGCCTCTGGGCACTATGCTTCCCTAGGATAGCTTCTGCTCCCATTTAAGTTGTCTCAAACATATTTTCAAGGTCTTAGTCGTAGCAAATGTAGTCACTTTGAAATGTTTTAGCCACCTAGATCCTTGTTCACAGTCATAGCTTTATTTCAAGCGATTATCTGCAAAAAGAATGCATTTCAGGAGCATCTAAACTTGCTGAGGGTTTAAATACGCCATATCATTAAGGGATCTCCAACCGATCCATCTTATCATCTATCTTTAGTCAGTATATTGCTTAAAGAATCTGTGCTTATGATATTTAAATGCTTTCCCTGGCAGAGTGAAGCCAGGCTGTTTGCTGAAGTTTTTAGCCTGTGTAACGTGAATCCTCTTTCACATATTTAGCATGCTTGAGTTAATTAAATAAAATGTGCCACTCCAAAATAAATGCCACTGCGTCATCTCACTTCTTTGTTCCTCATTTCAGTAACTGTCGAGCTGGTGCCTGTGATCACCCACGGAAGGTATTTTGCATTCTTGAGGGCTCAGGGACCACACCCTTGGGGTTCTGATCAAAGATCTCCCTTTCTCAATGTCAGTGACCGATCATCACCGCCGGTGCCTGTACTGCTTGGGCCTCGACCACGACGCGGCGTCGTGCTCCGACTGTATGGCCCTGACCTCGAAAGCTAGGCGGGAGCGGTCCCTCGAGCTTCGCCACTCGGCTCCGCGTCGCTCTCGATCCCGGTCCAGGAGGAGGTCCAAGGATCAGTCGCGGAGCCGCACTCGACACCGTCACTCGTCTGGCTCGAAGTCTTCGGGTAAGTCGAGGCACTCCAAGAAGTCCAAGAAGCGACACCGCTCTTCGGACTCCCCTCGCCGGTCGCACGACTCGGCCGAGGGACCGGGTGGTTCCACCCCCGCGGCTCCGCAGGAGCCGCAGGCGCCGCGCTAGTCCCCATACCCGACGGTCCCTGGGACTGACGCGACGCCGGTGGAGGTCGATGCCTTCCTCTCGGCCATGAGGATACTGGCCCCGCCGTCGATGCCCGCTGGCGCGCCTTCGGGTCCCGCGGACTCGACTGGGCGACCTCGCATGCTGGCGGCTCCGGCCCCGGCGCCGTTGGAGGCTCCGGCCCCGACGCCGCAGGTCCCCGAGGGGCCCGAGCCTGGGCCCCCGTCGACGCCGGTCGACCTCGTTACGCCTCCTCCGCCGGCACCGATACCACCCCCGACGCCGGCTCCGGTCGACGTCGATCCCCGGTTCAGCCCCTGTCCGGTCCCGACGCCGATGCGGTGCCGCCCGACACCGCATCCGACGCCGCTAGAGACACATATTGTCTATCGACCGGCTCCGATCATTCCTCCTGTTTACCAGGAATCGGATGACGGGGGCGACTGGGAGGGGTCTGAGGACCCTATGGCCCTTCAGAACCAACTTGCTCAGGACTGGGCAGATGAACTGGGGGAGGCCAGTGGGTTGGATACCTCACCAGACACTGGATTCACCTCTCCTCCGACTGTGGCTTCGCAGGAGGGTGCAGCCTTTTCTGTGGTGCTGCGCAAGGCGGCCGAAGCCCTTGGGCTAGAGCTGCCTGCCGTGGCTGTGAGGACTAACATCCTCACTGAGGTTCTTCAGTCTGCCGCATGCTCCACTGAGCCTCTGCTGCCATTCAATGAGGCCCTCACTGACGTTCTGCAGGGCACCTGGTCCAAGCCCTCCACAGTCCCTCCTGTGGACAGGAACGTTGCCAGGCGCCACCGCCCTGCTCCGGGCGACCCCAGTTTTCTGTCCCAACACCCCACCCCCGAGAGTCTGGTTATCCAGGCCTCTACCTCCCAATCCTCCTTCCCGTCCGCTCCTCCGGACCGGGATTCCAAGAGACTGGAACAGTTTGGTAAGAAGCTGTTCTCTTCGCTCAGTTTGGGCCTGCGGTCTTTGAACACCGCCTGTCTCTTGGACCATTATTCCCACTCTCTGTGGGATGCGGTGGAGGACGTGCTGCCACTGTGCCCGGAGGAGGCCCGGGCGCGGCTTTCCTCGGCCCTGGCCGATGGGAGAGATGCAGCGCGCCATACTCGCTGGGTAGGGCGATTTCTACCACGGTGACGCTTCGACGTCACGCCTGGCTGCGGTCCACGTCCTTTTCAGGGGATGTCCAGAGCACCCTCATGGACATGCCTTTTGATGGCGCTCGCCTTTTTGGTGACAAAGCGGACAGTGCGCTGGCTCGCTTCAAGGACTCCCGGGCTACGGCCACGTCCTTGGGCCTCTCGGCCCCGCTGCCACAAACTTCCGCTTTTCGCTCCTTTCGTGGCCAAGGAAGGGGCTCATCCTCACGTCCGCCTAGCCACCGGCCGCAGAACCAACCTGCACGCGGTCGCGGACGTGGTTTCCGCCGAGGCGGTACTGGAGGACGACGCGGTCAGTCCACATCCACCCCGGCAGCATCCGCCTCAAAGCCTTCCTAGTCCGAGCTTTCAGGCCCATTCCACGCCAGTGGGCGGCAGAGTTCGCCATCACCTGCTCCACTGGCGGTCCATCACATCGGACAGGTGGGTGCTGCAAATCGTCCGCAGGGGCTACTCCCTCCCCTTCGAGACGACCCCTCCAGCCATGCCACCGCAGCTCCACCGTATCTCGGGGGATCATTTGAATCTTCTCCACGAGGAAGTTTCGGCCCTGTTCGCCAAGGGGGCCGTCGAGCGCGTTCCGAGCCCAGAAGTAGGTCGTGGTTGTTATTCCCACAACTTTCTGGTTCCCAAGAAGGGGAAAGGGGGCCTACGCCCTATCTTGGACCTCAGGAACGTCAATGCCTTCCTCCGGAAGGAACGGTTCAAAATGTTAACTTTGGCTCAGGTTCTAGCTGCCCTCGACCCTGGAGACTGGATGGTAGCGTTGGACTTGCAGGACGCATATTTCCACATCCCCGTCCTGCCGGCCCACCGGCGTTACCTGCGGTTCACGGTGGGTCAGGAGCACTTTCAGTTTACCGTGCTCCCCTTCAGCCTTACCAGTGCCCCTCGGGTGTTCACGAAAGTGATGACGGTGGTCGCAGCTCATCTGCGCAGATCAGGGGTTCCAGTCTTCCCCTATCTCGACGACTGGTTGTTGAAGGCGGGCTCGCCCCAGGCAGTTGTCTCCCACCTCCAGACTACGGCGGATCTCCTGCATTTGCTGGGGTTTTCCATCAACGTGCCGAAGTCACACCTGAGTCCCTCTCAGAAGCTCCTTTTCATCGGAGCGGTTCTCGATTCGGCGCAGTTCCGGGTTCATCCACCGGAACAGCGGGTCCGGGATATACAGGCCCTGATTCCCATCGGCCTCTATCCTGGGTTTCGGTCAGGCTAGTGTTTCGGCTTCTGGGGCTGATGGCCTCCTGCATCCTACTAGTGCATCACGCCAGGCGGCGCATGCGGGCTCTGCAGTGGGACCTGAAGTTTCAGTGGGCCCAGCATCACGGCAACCTGTCCGACCATGTCTTGATCTCGGAGGGCACTGCACAGCAGTTGCAGTGGTGGCTCACTGACCGCGATTGGGTCATGGGCAGATTGGGTCACGGGCAAGAGCCTCTCCCTACCCCTACCGGAGCATGTCGTAGTGACGGATGCGTCCCTCCTGGGATGGGGTGGCCATATGGCAGAGGCGGAGATCAGAGGCCTCTGGTCTCCGGCGGAGTCTCGCCTCCACATCAACTTGTTGGAGCTGAGAGCGATCCGACTTGCACTGAAAGCCTTCCTTCCCTCTGTCCGGGGAAGTGTCGTGCAGGTGTTCACGGACAACACCACCGCCATGTGGTATTGCAACAAACAGGGCGGGGTGGGGTCGTGGACCCTTTGTCAGGAGGCTCTGCGCCTCGACATGGCTGGAACACCAGGGCGTCACCCTGGTGGTTCAACATCTGGCGGGCTCTCTGAACGCCAGAGCAGACAAACTCAGCCGCCGGTGCATGATGGATGACGAATGGCGTCTGAACTCCGAGGTGGCGCAAGGTCTCTTTCAGCAGTGGGGAGAGCCTTGGTTAGATCTATTCTCCACCGAAGAGAACGCGCAATGTCAGCAGTTCTGCGAGTTGGAATTTCCAAGGCGGCACTCGCTCGGCGACGCCTTTCCGCCTATACCACTTCTGCCCAGAGTGCTGAAGAAGATCAAGCGCGACCGGGCCCAAGTCATCTTGGTGGCTCCGGATTGGGCACGAAGGTACTGGTATCCCGAGCTACTCAGTATGTTGACCGATCCTCCGATACGTCTGCCCCTTCGGGAGGATCTTCTGTCGCAGCAGCAGGGGACGGTCCTACACCCGAACCTGCCCAGCCTCCACCTCCATGCGTGGAGATTGAGCGGCGGCAGTTGATGCCATTTTACTTGCCTCCTGAAGTCTGTGATATCATTCTGGCAGCCAGGCGTCACTCCACAAAGACGGTATACGCCTGCCGGTGGAACAAATTTGTGGCATGGTGCACAGCAAAGGCTGTGGATCCCCTTTCCGCCCCTCTTTCTGAGGTTCTCCTCTTTCTTCTTTCTTTGGCCCGGCAGGGCTCTGCCCTGGGCACCTTGAAAGGTTATCTTGCTGCTCTCTCTGCCTTCTTACGGCTTCCAGATCAGCCCTCTCTTTTCAAGTCCCATGTAGTGTCACGCTTTCTTAAAGGCATTACTCACACGTTCCCTCCTGTCCCTTTCGTAATGCCTCAGTGGGACTTGAATCTTGTCTTGACATTCCTGATGTGCGCTCCCTTTGAGCTTCTTCACAATTGTCCTCTTCGTCTTCTGACGCTTAAGACTGCTTTCCTGGTAGCCATCACCTCGGCTAGACGGGTGAGTGAGCTCCAGGCTCTATCGTCCAAGCCTCCTTTTCTATCTGTTCATCCGGACAAGGTTGTCCTTCAGCCTCGTCCTTCCTTTCTACCGAAAGTGGTGACCCCCTTTCATCTTGGGCAATCTGTCACTTTGCCCACTTTCTTTCTGCCTCCGCATCCTTCCAAAGAGGAAGAGCGGCTCCACCGTCTGGACCCAAAATGTGCGCTCTCCTTTTATTTGGACCGCACTAAACAGTTCCGGGTGGACGACCAGCTTTTCGTTGGCTACGTGGGTGCAAAGAAGGGAAAAGCTGTACACAAACGGACCATCTCCCGGTGGGTCGTTTTGTGTATAAAAATCTGTTATTCCTTGGCAAAAAAGGAACCGCCTGTTGGGCTGCGCGCCCATTCTACTCGGGCCACAGCGGCTACTACTGCTTTGGGACGGGGAGTCCCTTTGCAGGACATCTGTCAGGCGGCAACGTGGGCTTCACTGCACACGTTTGCCAGGCATTATTGCCTAGACAGCCAAGTCCGGAGGGATGGCTTCTTTGGCCGTTCTGTCCTCCAGGACTTTCTGTTGTGATATTGGTTCGCAGACCCACCACCGGGGTTGGTATTGCTTGGGTATCTATTCTAAGGTGAGGAATCTAACTAACGTGTTTCTTTCAGATGAACAAGTTACTTACCTTCGGTAACGATGTATCTGTAAGAAACATTAGTTAGTTAGATTCCTCACCGACCCACCCATCCTCCCCGTTCTGCGAACTGACATCTAGGGTTAAGGCTATCCCTTTCAGGGCCCTAGAATTTTTTGGCACCAGTGTCTGTATCTTGCATGGCTCTGCGTTCCTGGCGCGGAAGGCTATGTACAAGAACTGACGTCCGCGCGCGAGGGCGGCGTCTAAGTACTCCGACGTCATTCCGGCGCACGACGCCGACGACGGACGCGGAGCCGCAGACGACGCCTAGCGACGCGCAAGGGGTATTGCTGACGAAAAATCTTCCGGATCCAGTCTGACGCCTGGGGATATTCTAAGGTGAGGAATCTAACTAACTAATGTTTCTTACAGATACATAGTTACCGAAGGTAAGTAACTTGTTCTGCGGTACCTGCCACATGGTGCCCCCAAAAACCGACAGCTGAGGGCCAGGGGGGAAGTTCGGGCCCCCAAAGTCCCTTACTGCCTGCCATTTCATGGCAGGCTGACCGCCATGGACCAGCGGGCAGAAAGGGACATTGTAATCCCTACTGCTGTGCCTGCCAGGCACCCCTACCGTTGTAGGGAATACAACTCCCTCAGACGGTGAAGCCCGTTGAATCTGTGATAGCCGGTCTCATCTGCCTGCCATCCTAATGTGGCTGGCGGGAATCCTCATTGGGATGACGGTGGAACTGCCACTAACAGGCTGTCGGTGGCGATCTCACCGTCATCGTAATCTGGCCCTTAGTCTCAGGGACACAGAAATCTATGCATTCCTCACAAAGATTATTTGAGCATGAGAGTATTTCCATCTCACGAGTAATATTAACAGTTAACGCATTGTCCACCAGTAATTTCATTTTCAGAAAGGAGATATCTACTGCAGCACTGTTTACTCTGGTATAAATGTTTCAGTTTTGGAGCAAACTGCTAAGTATTGTAATATGGGCTTCTAAGAGTTACTAGGAAGTCATTGTTCAGTAACCTGTAATGAAACGATGCCCTCCACCAACGAGATTTGCCACATTAGATGCTTGTTTCATGTCCTCTTGATCCAAAGGTTATATCTGTGATGCATATTTATGTATGTCACTACACTTCTTTAACTTGTTTCAGCAGTAGCAAAGGTTTGCAGCCTTGGAAATTTGGGACTGTTGGTGTTCCACTTTAACAGCCTAGACGGTTGACACTGTTTGGGAGCTTTAACTGAATCAAGACACAGTGGAAAGCCTTGTGGATTCTCTTTTCCTTTTGTTGTTCAGTGCCTGCACCCTTACATGTGTCACAAAGAATGAATCCAAACTATCTTCAGGTTAATTCAGCATGAGTGTATTGAAGTAGAAGAATAACCAGAAGCCACAAAGAAACTAATGAATAACACTTATCACCTCACATTCATATAGAAAACCCCACTGACAATCCATAATCCACTAATCTCTGAATACATGCACTATACTGACCTGCTAATATATTCAGTAATCTCACACAAATATTACTACAATGATCCTTTGTGTTTAAAAAAAAATAATACATTTTGGGTGTAGGTAATTTACCTAATTTCAACCAATTTTGCTTTTCTGGCTCGATTCGGGTAAAAATCTATCATTCATGTGCATGCTTTTATGGAAACAATACTTCGGATCTATAGTTATTAACTGTGGTTTGGCCTTGATATAGAGATGGAAGATGATGTGATTTTCGTTGTAGATCATTTGAGGATCATCATGGATGATCGCGATGTCAGGGCACTGATCCTATGTGTTCTTTAAATTATAAAATAAATTGTCACCTCCTTCAACAATTGTTAAGTCACTACTCTACCCAGGAACCAGCAGTAAATTGGCAAAATCCTTTTTATCAGACCTATTTTAAGTTATCCAACATGGACCATTCACTTCGTTTCCTAGGCGAGTCAGTTGGTGTGTCCTGCAAGGCCTATCGCTTTCTCCCTTTCTGTTCAGCCAGTATCTCTACCCCTGTTGCCCATCAACTATATTAATTTAATATTACAGTTTATATCTAGGCTGAAGACCCAATAATCCCACCTACCTCTCATGAATTGAACCAGAGACCTACAGACTTCTCCAGGTCATTGTGTCTCTGTGCAGTGGGTAAGAAACAGTTCTTGAAACTAAATCCTTCAAAGGCAGAAATCATGTCGGTTATAAACAGCTTCTCACTCTGAAATCAGTTTTGGCTCCTCGTCATGGCTTCCTGCCTTGAGCCCACACATGGTATTACAAATCTTGGAACATTGACAAATTCTGACCCAGCTGTGCATCAGCAGGTCACAGCCACTTCAAACGTTTGCGTTCTGTCACCTAAGGGATTTGAAAAAGTTTTCAATTTTCTTTCTCCCCTCCCAAAAATGATGACAAATGCTTTTGTCCCTTTTTGCCTAGTCTTTGGGTGCCGGGCGCCAACAGCTCTAAAGCCAGCCCTGTTTCTACCTCTCAGCCTTCATTTTACTAGCGTTACAACAAACAAATGATGGACGGAATGCTGACAATGCATACATTCTCCCCCAGTCAAGAGATCTGGGTTAAATCCATCGTTCTTTTGCCCACTACACCACCCCAGTTTAGACATGGCCATATGCAAATCAGTCTTGACCCTGTGCCTCATGGGAACAGTCCAGCCCGAACTGCCAAACCATGTCTTCCCTGGACCGGAATCAAGCATCCTAGGACCGGTTTCTGGCTATCAGCCGTCATCAGCCAGGATAGCTTGACTCCAGTGGCGTAGTGAGCACGGGTCCCACGTCTGGGAATACCCATCCCACTTAGGGCGAAAAGCGTTACAACAAACAAATGATGGACGGAATGCTGACAATGCATACATTCTCCCCCAGTCAAGAGATCTGGGTTAAATCCATCGTTCTTTTGCCCACTACACCACCCCAGTTTAGACATGGCCATATGCAAATCAGTCTTGACCCTGTGCCTCATGGGAACAGTCCAGCCCGAACTGCCAAGCCATGTCTTCCCTGGACCGGAATCAAGCATCCTAGGACCGGTTTCTGGCTATCAGCCGTCATCAGCCAGGATAGCTTGACTCCAGTGGCGTAGTGAGCACGGGTCCCACGTCTGGGAATACCCATCCCACTTAGGGCGAAAAGCGTTACAACAAACAAATGATGGACGGAATGCTGACAATGCATACATTCTCCCCCAGTCAAGAGATCTGGGTTAAATCCATCGTTCTTTTGCCCACTACACCACCCCAGTTTAGACATGGCCATATGCAAATCAGTCTTGACCCTGTGCCTCATGGGAACAGTCCAGCCCGAACTGCCAAGCCATGTCTTCCCTGGACCGGAATCAAGCATCCTAGGACCGGTTTCTGGCTATCAGCCGTCATCAGCCAGGATAGCTTGACTCCAGTGGCGTAGTGAGCACGGGTCCCACGTCTGGGAATACCCATCCCACTTAGGGCGAAAAGCGTTACAACAACCAAATGATGGACGGAATGCTGACAATGCACAGGGTCAGACTGATTTGCATATGGCCATGTCTGAACTGGGGTGGCAGAGTGGGCTAAAGAACGGTGATGGATCAAGCCCAGATCTGTTGACTGGGTGTGAGTGTTTGATTGGTTCTGATGCTCCGTCCATCACCACCCCCTTTTGTACCGCTTTGTTCGCCATAAGTTGGCAGGGTATGCTCAGACGCGAGTCCCTTGCTCACTTTGCCACTGGATTCAAGCAAGCCTGGCTGAAGACGGCTGAAATGCCAGAAACCGGTCCTAGGAAGCTTGTTTCCGGTCCAGGGAAGGCATGGCTTGGCAGTTCGGGCTGGACTGTTCCCATGAGGCACAGGGTCAGACTGATTTGCATATGGCCATGTCTGAACTGGGGTGGCAGAGTGGGCTAAAGAACGGTGATGGATCAAGCCCAGATCTGTTGACTGGGTGTGAGTGTTTGATTGGTTCTGATGCTCCGTCCATCACCACCCCCTTTTGTACCGCTTTGTTCGCCATAAGTTGGCAGGGTATGCTCAGACGTGAGTCCCTTGCTCACTTTGCCACTGGATTCAAGCAAGCCTGGCTGAAGACGGCTGAAATGCCAGAAACCGGTCCTAGGAAGCTTGTTTCCGGTCCAGGGAAGGCATGGCTTGGCAGTTCGGGCTGGACTGTTCCCATGAGGCACAGGGTCAGACTGATTTGCATATGGCCATGTCTGAACTGGGGTGGCAGAGTGGGCTAAAGAACGGTGATGGATCAAGCCCAGATCTGTTGACTGGGTGTGAGTGTTTGATTGGTTCTGATGCTCCGTCCATCACCACCCCCTTTTGTACTTCATTTTACTAGCGGCACTCCATCACATGTAAGCTGTACTCCATAGAAACAATCAAACTCTTTAGTGTACTTCTTACAAGATGGCCGATAAGGCCTACCTCTTCTTACACTCAGGATAGCAATGTGTTTTAAAGCTGATTCGGGCTGACTCTAGTACATATTTAATTTAGACTGTGATTTGTTACCTTCTTTAATGCTATACTCATGTAAGCGAGGATTTAAGGCACTGGCTGATACAGATTTTCAATTGTTATTTTAGATTGTAACTATGGTTTCTGATCACTCTCTGAAATCTCGTGATCTCGCGTATGAAAGCTACCTAAGACACCTTTGTCTGGTGATTGTTTTATTCTTGAATGTTTTTTTTGCATTTTTCCGGGGAGATCTTGGGGCTGCTATTAATTTTCTGTCAAATGTGTTTTTTATGGTTTCACAAGTCAGGTGCATGTGTTTCAGTGCCCTGCTCGTGACGTAGCTCTATTGATTTTTTTACTGCCGTCATTTTAGGGACATGCTTTCCGCTTTTTTAGCGATCTAGTCTCTGGCCATTTATTCTTATTTAGTCATGACCACAGCGGGGCGTGCCAAAGGCAAGCCCATCTACAAGCCCATCTGCACCTGTCCTCATCTTAAACTGTCCTTATCTTAACATGCCCTGGTGCCAGGGACCCTGCCCATTCTGAGTCAAATATACCAACTTTTCCAGCTGAGCAGCTAAGAGCCCTTTTGCCCGGTGGGTAGTCGAGAGTCTCTCGACTTGCTGAAGGACTGAACAAACTGCATGAGTTGTAAGTTTTTGTTTAAGCTGCACAACCACGTGGAACGGCATCTCATGGGCTCCACTACCTCAGCTGTTACCTCACGGAATAGCGAGGTTCTCCCTCCACGCACCAGGCTATAAAGTATTTTTCTCTTTTTTAGCCTTAATGCTCCCTCTACTGTGCCAGTATCAATATTTCTTTAATTTTTTGGAGGATCATGCCCCAAATGCCTTGTTTGTTATGGAAACCTAGCTCCATGAGGCTTTTATGCCTATGTGATTGCAGCCCTCCCACAAAACAACTCCATTGTCAGGAGGGATAGATCGGGCAGACCAAGAGGTGGGGTTGCTATTGTATTTAAAGACAAATGCTAAATTCTGGATCTGCCTGTCTCAGCCAGTGAAGCAGGGTCTTTTACGCTGGAACTTACACCCAAATTTACACTCTTGCGCACCTTGACTATCGCCTGTTGGGCAACACAGGCAGTTGGGGCAAGCTACTGTCTGATATCTTATCCCCCTAATTCTCAGGACAGCTAAATTTGTATTGTTAGGGGACCTGAATATCCACCTAGAGGACCCTCTCTGTAGCATTGGGCAGACCAGAATTGCGGATTATGGGGCAGTGAAGCATAATTTGTTGAACTCCAGTCCGACCTACCAAGCAGGTCTACTTTTAGATCCTGTCTTCTCCAATATTAAAAAGTCTTTTCTCCTTGCCTATGGTGCCACTCTTGTGGTCAAATCACTTTGCAGTTCCTTTTCCTGTGCTGACCTATCCTAATCAATCTAGGAAGTGGGACAGATGTCCATTTAAGGCAAGGGTGTGGTCAAGGCTGTACGTCATGGGACTTATCTGAGGGACTCATCCCAACCCATTGCAAGAGACCAAGTTGGATCAGCCTCGGATTGATGTCTAGCTATGAGGCCCTCTAGACCGTATCCTTCCCTTAAAAACCCATCGACCCACCAGGTCAACCTCCTCCCTGGCCCCAGGGTTCACTGAGGAATGAGACGCACTGGAGAGAATCTGGAGGCTTAGCTACGATGACACCTATAAGCTCAAATATAAAATGCCTCTAAAACATGATAATCGCCTCTGTAGAATGGCTCGAGTCACTTTTACTCAAATCAGATCACTTCTGCCCAGATTTGCCCTAAAACGCTCTTCAGCAAAGTCATGGAGCCTTCAGACCCTGGCAGGATTGCTCCCGCACCTATTTTATCCCAGGTTCAATGTGAAGAATTGGCGCTTTTGTTTAACAAAATGCAGGATATTCAACGATCCCTATTTGGGGCAGGAGAGGAGCCTTCTCAGCTCAACATCCAACAGTCACTCTGTTCTGAGAACCTGACCTCTGTAGACACCCTTCTTGCCCACCAGAAACTGAACGCTTGGGATGCTCTGGATTTGCCTTTATTTTTATCCCTGGTATAAACCATAAGGTCTGGCTCTCCTTAAGATCCTCTTTCCCGATAAACTGTTTCTTGGATCCTGATGTCATGTTGCTTCAGTTGTTCTTTACAAGAGTGGCTTATTCCGGAGCCTTGGAAGCATACCACGGTCTTACCTCTTGTGAATAAAACCAATTTGGATCCTTCCAGTTGGTCCAATTTTAGACCCAATTCTCTGCTCCCCATTCTCTCTAAAATTATTTAAAAAAACATGTATGCAAACAACTTTCCACTTTGTGGTGTCATAAAGTTTTCTACATGACTACCCAGCCAGGGTTCACAGCAGGACACCGCACTGAATCCTCCCTCCTTGTAGTCAGATGGCTCTTGGATGAGAATTAGACGGCAGCACTCACATTAATTGGTATTAGCGTTGCCTTCTATACTGTGTCCCATGATATGCTCCTATTGAGACTGGCATAACTGGGGCACAAGGGAACAGCACTTTCCAGGATGTCATCTTTTTTTAATGGGTCGAACCTGGCAGGTCTCCTCTGGTAGGCCCTCCTGCACGTGTCATGCATTGACCTCCAGGATCCTCCAGGATCAGCTCTAAGCCTGGCACTTTTTAACATCTATGCTTACCCCCTAGCTGACCTGGTTGAACGCTGCAGTCTTTCTTTATTCTCCTATGCGGATAATACTCAAATCATCTTCTCTCTATCATCCACTCCAGACCACAATTATGGGTTCTTGAACTCCTGCCTGACTCAAGTAGCCTCATGGATGGACAACTAGCTGAAACTTAACAGAGAGAAGACTGAGGTACTTGGAAAAAAACCTGTCTCTTTGGGGACCACAGCACTGGCTGAGCGATATCTCTGTCCCGGCCCTTAAAGTCAAGAATCTTGGCTTTCACTCAAACAGTTTCCAGCAGCAGGGTCCAGGACAGGTTCAGTGGGAACTGGTGAGCTGGAATCTTGTTGTGTCCCTTTTTCTCAAAGAGGAGGTCAGCCAACTGACCCTTGGAGCCATGTCAGGGGTCCTGCGTTTAAGCCAGGCAGGTTCAGTCTTCCTTCAGGTTCTAAACAGCAGAGCAGTCCTGCAGATCTTCTCAGGTCCAGGAGTGTTCTGAGGAGAGTATTAGGGATGTCATATTTATGTTGTACATAAAATGCACAAAAGGTGATGGGATAAATGCTTGCAATTTGTCTAACCACTGGCATGCGCTAGAGGTAGCATCCCAACCCATCATTCTATTGGTCACCATGTCATTTCAGTTTGGACCCAGCCAAATGCAAATCAGTCTTGACTCTTCTCCAATAGGAACAGTCCAGCCTGAGCTGCCAAGCCAGGTTTTCCCGAACACAAAAACTAGCAACCTAAGACCGGTTTTGCCCTAATTCGGGCCCATCCGTCTGGTTTAGCTTGTTTCTGGTGGCAAAGTGAGCAATGTATTTGCATGTGGGCAAACCGTTACCACTTAAGGCGTACATCAAACACACACTGTGATGGCTGGAATGCTTGCAGTTTGACTAACCACTGGTAATCGCTCGGGTAGCATCTCAACCCATAGTTCTTTTGCTTGCCATGCCATTTCAATTTGTAATTTTCAGAACAGTATAATAAATACTGAACTGACCATCCATGAAGTTGGTTTTAAATTAGTATTAAAATGAGTACTTGACTCATTTTTTAGCTGCTCTCATTCAGAAAATAAGCCCTGTGGATAGTGTAAAACAGTGTTTCCCTATGGGAGAGCCCACCTTGCTACATTGAAAAATGACTGGAGATTTTTCACTGCAGGAAATGTAAGACAGTAAATATATGTCCTACTTTTTAAATATCAAGCACCCCTTCCCTATGGGTATTTAGTGCCTATATTTAGGGGTAATGAACAAATATTTGAAAAAATGTAGATCTTTCAAAAGGCCTGTTTTGCCAGGTCAAATGGCAGTTTAAAACTGCACACCAAGGATGAAGTGGTAGCCTGGAGACAAGGTTTACAGTGCTATTTCGGTGGGTGGCACAATGAGTGCTGCAGACCACTAGAAGCATTCAATTTACAGGTCCTGGGTATATGTGGTACCATGTACTCGAGACTTACAAATAAATTAAATGTGCAAATTAGGGCTATGCCAATTCTAACATCTTTAGAGAGGAGAGCATGGGCTCTATACACTTTGTTAGCAGGAGTAAAGTGCACAGAGTTCTATGGTCTGCAATAGAAGGTACACATCTGGGTAATACCATGCACAAGGTGGTCATTTCCAACATATACCATTTAATAACTATATACATTACACACTAATATTATTTGTTTGATGGCAGTCAAACACATTTACGTCACTTGGTGATTTGAGTGGTGGTACAGTTTTCAAGTCCTTGAACCTTTGTCCCCCAAGACAGTGTTTAAGAAAATAAGACTTCCTTTGTGGACAACATATTTCCCACTTTCAAAAATAAACATGAACCATAAGGACTTCATATCACAAACTCCAATCCATAGGTTTTCCTACAGCTTAAGATAACAAGCATTGGCATAGCCAATAGGTCTCGCCTTTGGGACCTTATAAGTGTTTAGCCATGCAACAGTTGCATAACTAAATACTTATAAGGTCCCAAAAGCGAGACCTATTGGCTATGCCAAGATGCCGTGTGGCCGCAAAAGTGAAAGTAATTGCGGTAAAGAGCGGCGCGCGCGCCCTGCGCACATGCACTGTAGCTCTAGGCTGGCCTGGTAGCACTTTTTGGAGCGCTCTCAATAAGTTTCACCAGACCAGCGCATGCGCTGGGTCAGGCGAGACCTAAAAAAGGGTAGGTGGACATGAACTCTACAGGTTAGAGTGGTTGCAACGTGCCAAGTATAATACTTTGGAAAAACAACAAGTATAATTATGGAGCTGATTAGGATGGCGGTCGGAGTTTCGTCCGACTGCCATCCTTTCATAAATGGGACCGCCCTAAAGGCTGTCGGCGGTCCGGCCGTAGGCATTAGGATACGACTGCTACCACAGCGGTCGCAGTGCCTATATTTTGTATTGTGGCGGGTGCTTCTGGCTGCAGCACACACTGCAGTGCAAAAAGGGGACACTACACATATCCCTGCACTATGTAGCAGGCACCATGCAGTGCCTGCCACATGGTGCCCCCAAAAACCGACAGCTGAGGGCCAGGGGGGGGGAGTATGGCCCGCTACGGGCCCCCAAAGTCCCTTACTGCCTGCCATTTCATGGCAGGCGGACCGCCATGGACCAGCGGGCAGAAAGGGACATTGTAATCCCTACTGCTGTGCCTGCTATGCACCCCTACCGTTGTAGGGAATACAACTCCCTCAGACAGTGAAGCCCGTTGAATCTGTGATAGCCGGTCTCATCTGCCTGCCATCCTAATGTGGCTGGCGGGAATCCTCATTGGGATGGCGGTGGAACTGCCACCAACAGGCTGTCGGTGGCGATCTCACCGTCATCGTAATCCGGCCCTTAGTCTCAGGGACACAGAAATCTCTGCATTCCTCACAAAGATTATTTGAGCATAAGAGTATTTCCAGCTCACGAGTAATATTAACAGTTAACGCATTGTCCACCAGTAATTTCATTTTCAGAAAGGAGATATCTACTGCAGCACTGTTTACTCTGGTATAAATGTTTCAGTTTTGGAGCAAACTACTAAGTATTGTAATATGGGCTTCTAAGAGTTACTATGAAGTCATTGTTCAGTAACCTGTAATGAAACGATGCCCTCCACCAACGAGATTTGCCACATTAGATGTTTGTTTCATGTCCTCTTGATCCAAAGGTTATATCTGTGATGCATATTTATGTATGTCATTACACTTGTTTCAGCAGTAGCAAAGGTTTGCAGCCTTGGAAATTTGGGACTGTTGGTGTTCCACTTTAACAGCCTAGACAGTTGACACTGTTTGGGAGCTTTAACTGAATCAAGACACAGTGGAAAGCCTTGTGGATTCTCTTTTCCTTTTGTTGTTCAGTGCCTGCACCCTTACATGTGTCACAAAGAATGAATCCAAAATATCTTCAGGTTAATTCAGCATGAGTGTATTGAAGTAGAAGAATAACCAGAAGCCACAAAGAAACTAAGGAATAACACTTATCACCTCACATTCATATAGAAAACCCCACTGACAATCCACTAATCTCTGAATACATGCACTTTACTGACCTGCTAATATATTCAGTAATCGCACACAGATATTACTACAATGATCCTTTGTGTTTAAAAAAAAATTTATACATTTTGGGTGTAAGTAATTTACCTAATTTCAACCAATTTTGCTTTTCTGGCTCGATTCAGGTAAAAATCTATCATTCATGTGCATGCTTTTATGGAAACAATACTTCGGATCTGTAGTTATTAACTGTGGTTTGGCCTTGATATAGAGATGGAAGATGATGTGATTATCGTTGTAGATCACTTGAGGATCATCATGGATGATCGCGATGTCAGGGCACTGATCCTATGTGTTCTTTAAATTATAAAATAAATTGTCACCTCCTTCAACAATTGTTAAGTCACTACTCTACCCAGGAACCAGCACTAAATTGGCAAAATCCTTTTTTATCAGACCTATTTCAAGTTATCCAACATGGACCATTCCCTTCATTTCCTAGGCGAGTCAGTTGGTGTGTCCTGCAAGGCCTATCACTTTCTCCCTTTCTGTTCAGCCAGTATCTCTACCCCTGTCGCCCATCAACTATATTAATTTAATATTACAGTTTATATCTAGGCTGAAGACCCAATAATCCCACCTACCTCTCATGAATTGAACCAGAGAGCTACAGACTTCTCCAGGTCATTGTGTCTCTGTGCAGTGGGTAAGAAACAGTTCTTGAAACTAAATCCTTCAAAGGCAGAAATCATGTCGATTATAAACAGCTTCTCACTCTGAAATCAGTTTTGGCTCCTCGTCATGGCTTCCTGCCTTGAGCCCACACATGGTATTACAAATCTTGGAACATTGACAAATTCTGACCCAGCTGTGCATCAGCAGGTCACAGCCACTTCAAACGTTTGCGTTCTGTCACCTAAGGGATTTGAAAAAGTTTTCAATTTTCTTTCTCCCCTCCCAAAAATTATGACAAATGCTTTTGTCCCTTTTTGCCTAGTCTTTGGGTGCCAGGCGCCAACAGCTCTAAAGCCAGCCCTGTTTCTACCTCTCAGCCTTTATTTTACGAGCGGCACTCCATCACATGTAAGCTTTACTCCATAGAAACAATCAAACTCTTTAGTGTACTTCTTACAAGATGGCCGATAAGGCCTACCTCTTCTTACACTCAGGATAGCAATGTGTTTTAAAGCTGATTCGGGCTGACTCTAGTACATATTTAATTTAGACTGTGATTTGTTACCTTCTTTAATGCTATACTCATGTAAGCGAGGATTTAAGGCACTGGCTGATACAGATTTTCAATTGTTATTTTAGATTGTAACTATGGTTTCTGATCACTCTGAAATCTCGTGATCTCGCGTATGAAAGCTACCTAAGACACCTTTGTCTGGTGATTGTTTTATTCTTGAATGGTTTTTTTGCATTTTTCCGGGGAGATCTTGGGGCTGCTATTAATTTTCTGTCAAATGTGTTTTTTATGGTTTCACAAGTCAGATGTATGTGTTTCAGTGCCCTGCTCGTGACGTGGCTCTATTGATTTTTTTACTGCCGCCATTTTAGGGACATGCTTTCCGCTTTTTTAGCGATCTAGTCTCTGGCCATTTATTCTTATTTAGTCATGACCACAGCGGGGCGTGCCAAAGGCAAGCCCATCTGCAAGCCCATCTGCACCTGTCCTCATCTTAAACTGTCCTTATCTTAACATGCCCTGGTGCCAGGGACCCTGCCCATTTTGGATCAAATATACCAACTTTTCCAGCTGAGCAGCTAAGAGCCCTTTTGCCCGGTGGGTAGTCGAGGGTCTCTCGACTTGCTAAAGGACTGAACAAACTGCATGAGTTGTAAGTTTTTGTTTAAGCTGCACAACCACGTGGAACGGCATCTCATGGGCTCCACTACCTCAGCTGTTACCTCACGGAATAGCGAGGTTCTCCCTCCACGCACCAGGCTATAAAGTATGTTTCTCTTTTTTAGCCTTAATGCTCCCTCTACTGTGCCAGTATCAATATTTTTTTATTTTTTTGGAGGATCATGCCCCAAATGCCTTGTTTGTTATGGTAACCTAGCTCCATGAGGCTTCTATGCCTATGTGATTGCAGCCCTCCCACAAAACAACTCCATTGTCAGGAGGGATAGATCAGGCAGACCAAGAGGTGGGGTTGCTATTGTATTTAAAGACAAATGCCAAATTCTGTATCTGCCTGTCTCAGCCAGTGAAGCAGGGTCTTTTACGCTGGAACTTACACCCAAATTTACACTCTTGCGCACCTTGACTATCGCCTGTTGGGCAACACAGGCAGTTGGGGCAAGCTACTGCCTGATATCTTATCCCCCTAATTCTCAGGACAGCTAAGTTTGTATTGTTAGGGGACCTGAATATCCACCTAGATGACCCTCTCTGTAGCATTGGGCAGACCAGAATTGCGGATTATGGGGCACTGAAGCATAATTTGTTGAACTCCACTCCGACCTACCAAGCAGGTCTACTTTTAGATCCTGTCTTCTCCAATATTAAAAAGTCTTTTCTCCTTGCCTATGGTGCCACTCTTGTGATCAAATCACTTTGCAGTTCCTTTTCCTGTGCTGACCTATCCTAATTAATCTAGGAAGTGGGACAGATGTCCATTTAAGGCGAGGCTGTGGTCAAGGCTGTACGTCATGGGACTCATCTGAGGGACTATTCCCAACCCATTGCTTTTGTTTAACAAAGTGCAGGATATTCAACGATCCCTATTTGGGGCAGGAGAGGAGCCTTCTCAGCTCAACATCCACCAGTCACTCTGTTCTGAGAACCTGACCTCTGTAGACACCCTTCTTGCCCACCAGAAACTGAACGCTTGGGATGCTCTGGATTTGCCTTTATTTTTGTCCCTGGTATAAACTATAAGGCCTGGCTCTCCTTAAGATCCTCTTCCCCGATAAACTGTTTCTTGGATCCTGATGTCATGTTGCTTCAGTTGTTCTTTACAAGAGTGGCTTATTCCTGAGCCTTGGAAGCATACCACGGTCCTACCTCTTATGAATAAAACCAATCTGGATCCTTCCAGTTGGTCCAATTTTAGACCCAGTTCTCTGCTCCCCATTCTCTCTAAAATTATTTTAAAAAACATGTATGCAAACAACTTTCCGCTTTGTGGAGTCCTAAAGTTTTCTACATGACTCCCCAGCCAGGGTTCACAGCAGGACGCCGCACTGAATCCTCCCTCCTTGTGGTCTTGGATGAGAGTGAGACGGCAGCACTGACATTAATTGGTATTAGCGTTGCCTTCTATACTGTGTCCCATGATACGCTCCTATTGAGACTGGCATAACTGGGGCACAAGGGAACAGCACTTTCCAGGATGTCCTCTTTTTTTAATGGGTCGAACCTGGCAGGTCTCCTCTGGTAGGCCCTCCTGCACGTGTCATGCATTGACCTCCAGGGTCCTCCAGGATCAGCTCTAAGCCTGGCACTTTTTAACATCTATGCTTACCCCCTAGCTGACCTGGTTGAACGCTGCAGTCTTTCTTTATTCTACTATGCGGATAATACTCAAATCATCTTCTATCATCCACTCCAGACCACAATTCTGTGTTCTTGAACTCCTGCCTGACTCAAGTAGCATCATGGATGGACAACTAGCTGAAACTTAACAGAGAGAAGACTGAGGTGCTTGGAAAAAACCTATCTCTTTGGGGACCACAGCACTGGCCGAGCGATATCACTGGCCGAGCGATATCTCTGTCCCGGCCCTTAAAGTCAAGAATCTTGGCTTTTTAGTGGACACTAAGCTTTCCATGAAGCCTAGGGTGGCAAAGGTATCTGCCACCCGTTTCGCGGCCTTGAAATGGCAACGGAAATTTATTTGGATACTCCCCATTTCTGCCCGAAGAGCTGTCAGCGAGGCACTTATTTTGTCCAGATTGGATTACGGCAGCATCCTTTACTTGGGGGTTGACAAAGCCTCCATGAGACATATGCAGGACATGAAGAACGCCCCCACCAGGCTGAATCACAGACTACCAAAACATGCATTGGTTACATCTCTCTGCCGTGCGCTTACTATTTGCTCAGGGTGGAGAAACACAATTTAAGGCCTTTTGCTTGCGTCTTCATAGCAAGAGCAGGGGGACGCCCCCGCTATATTACTGACCTGATAAAACCTCACCAGCCTGCTCGCTCTCTGCACTCCAGCAACCTCTTCCTATGCACTGTTCCAAGGATCACATGGACTCGCATGGGAGGCAGTTCCTTTGTGTTCCTCGACCACAACATTTGGCACGCTTTACTGGAACATCTGAGATTCTGTACTTCACTGACCACCTTACGCAGACAACTAAAGACTTGGTTGTTCTGAACTTACTGGGCCTGGCAGGACCTTACCTGTTGCTAAAAGCCCTGGGAAACCCAGAGTGGGTAGCTGTCATGCTATATAAGCATCTTAAAATAACAATGAGGGAGTGGTCTGTTAATGGGAGTGCTAAAAGGAACATACAGGTTGATTGTTGTGGCTGATATGGACCCTACATTTGCTCCCTTTAGGGGCCAGGCAAAGTTTAACATAACTTGTACAGCATTTAAAGGTGCTCATGTGGGAACCAGAACACATTTAATAGAAAAAAAAATATTTTCAGGAGGGATTCAAAGCAGCAGGAGAGGTTTCACTTTGAGACTAGAGATTCCAAGTTTGAAATTCCGTAGAACTAGCAAGCAATTATTCACAAGTATGGCCACTATGATGTGCAGTTCTCTGCCAAGATCACTGAGAATGGAGGACACTGATGGTGTTCCATAAAAAATTGAAAGATTTTATTTCCTAGGTTTATTTTCTCTTTAAAATACTGAGCTGTATCTCTTACCCTGCATATTTTTGTATTGTGCTACATTAACCTTATATATAACTGACTGCTGCCTTTAAAAACATTCAGAGCAGGTCTCTGTGCAGCTGTTCCTTTCAGACTGCAGGAGAGCATCTGCAAAGCCTCACTACCTCAGTATGTTTAACACTGTTGACAAATGGACATTGTGGTCCTGTAGACACCAGAATTCATAGGGTGTCGTGGGTCTCATAAGCTGACAGAATCAAGATTTGTGTAGTATCAATGAAGTTCAAATTCTAAACCCATGATAAGGCAGACAGGCTAAGATACAAAATCGAATTGCTTAAAAGACTGAATTATAAAAATAATACTATTTTTTGCCCAAGGAAACTGAGGGCTAGAGAATATTCACATCCCGGTTTGTTTTTGGGTACGTGCAAATTTTTTTTAAAAGACACTATCATTAGAACTTGCTTGTAAAAAGATCTAAGATGATGGCTTCTAGTGTCATTTTATTAACCATTTACAATTTGGCACCAAATAATTTCATAACATTTGTTGTATCTCATCGTGACCAAAAATAAATCTTGGATGTAAAAGTACACACATATATATCAATTGTCAGAAAATATTGAATCTGCATATTAGTAAAAAGAAATACATTCTCATAATTGATAAAATATTTAAAATGGGGCATTTCAAACCCTAGTTTTTTCTTATTCAGGGCTCCTGACGTCTTTGTTAACATATGGGTATATTCATAGGAGAGAGGCTGCTATTTTAAGTGTAAAGAAGGGTACAATTCATAGTGCAGGCGACGCAGAGTAAATGGTCGTTTTAGGCTATACTTAAGATAGTCAACTTTTTTTGTGCCTCAAAAGTTATCAAATAAACCTCTTAGTTCACCTTTAACTTTCCTGCTAAATGCTTGCTCGTTTGTCAGTTTGTGAGGTAGGAAAACAACAGATCCTAATAAAGGCAACACAGCTGTTACGTAGAGAGTTCTGATCCGTACTTTTGTCGTGTTAAGAGAAGAAATACTCACAAATGACCTATGTCAGGTTTGAGAAAAGCAAGATCTTTTTGCAAATAATTTAGGAAATACCACTGATTTGGCCAAAGGTTAAGTCAAAGCAGAAGACTTCTGATTTATGGGAGAAAGCGAGAGCAAATACTAATAAAATAGATAATGTTAATAGAAAGGGAAAGTTTTGTAGAAGAGAAACAATTTTATTTTTATTTATACAGGATATCTCACAATTTAGCAAAATACTGTGTTATGATCCACAGATCAACATCAAATGTCTTTACAATAGCAAATAAAAGGGGTGGAGTGAAGTTTCAAATCCTAATATTCAAGTATCACAAATCCTTACTGTGAGGTATTGAGATACACAGAACACCAAAGAAGAAGTTAAAATAAACTGTATATGTTAGTAGATGAGTATTCAATTCAGCAATTGTTTCCATTAAAATAAAATTAATTAATCCACCAGGATTACAGTACAAATAAAATAACTATATTAAAGAAAATATACAAAAGTAGAAATAACCATTTAGACTATTAAAACAGCATTTGTTTTTAAAACTGTCCAACTTCCCACTGCATAAATAACAGTTAAGGATAACATTTGCAAATATAAAAACAAAAGGCAGTACAATTACTAAAATGGAATTCCTGCAGCAGTAGTTTAACATCTCTTTCTTTTAGAGACTTGAACTGATCATTAAAAACACAATGTGTATCACAGAGTAGTAAGACAAATTGTTACATACTCAGATGGGTGTCATTGAAAGATTCGGGTCATAAACATTTGGAATAATAGATCTGTAATCCTTTGTTACTAACAGTTAACATGAGATCTAAACTATGAATTAAAATGTTCAATATATTGTCTTCTAAAGATCTCTGTAAAATAAATAATTTGTTAAAGTTAGTCTGTGTGACCTCTAATCTCCGTATTGTGGGAGTCCCTGAGGGTTGTGAGGGTCAACAAATGCTTCCAGGATCACCACTGTCCCCCTTTTCAACAACCGGACACCGTAGTCGAGGTAGTCCAAGAAGGAGGACTACAATTTAGACGGGATTCAGAACATTAGATAAGAATGCAGCTCACAAGTCAGCATTTGATTTAAGGTCAAGTGAGATCCCATCAGGTTTGGGGGCCTTAGGAGAAGGACTATTTCTCCACTGTCAATATGTAACGCCCTGAACGTCTCAGGATCGTTTAACAGACACGACAATGAGGACGCAACCACTAGTGAAGGGTTAGTTGTTTTAATGAAGGCAAATATAATACAAAGAATAAACAAAAGTTATAGTCACTGGAATCCTCCAGGCTAAGTACGTTACCAGCCCACAGCACGGATGGTCCTAACCGTCCTCTGCATATACGCCGGTCCCGGCGTATGCCAACAGAGGGCAGAAATGAAATGGCCGACAATGCCAATCGGTAGGCTGTGAGGGGCACGAAGAGTGTTGGGGAGAATCGAGGAGTCAGGGAAACACCCAGCCGGGGTCTCTACCTGAAGGGAGCAGCCGCTCAACCTCTTCCTCAGACTGCACCGGGACGCGGAGTCACCTCCTGGTGATGCGTCACCGATACCCCAATCACAAACAAGAAGACTGAACCGAGAGCAGCCGCTCGATCGATCCTGTGGACTTCCGAGTCTGTAACGCGGCAAACACCTCCTGGTGTGCGTTACAGCTGGCAGTCCCTGTGTCTCTGGTCGGGCTGGGAGTTACGACTCCAACCAGCAAAAGCGCCACTGCGCTTGGACTCAGCCGAGTCAAAAAGCGAAGCTCAATGGTTGACCGGTAGAGCTTCCGGGTCCTTCACAGGTGACGATGGGGCAAGACACGGCCCAGGGAGTAACGACTCGACCTACCTCCGTTCTTGCCTTACTGGAGCACCACTCCGGAACACTGCTCTTCACGAAGCAGGTACGTCGGTGTGAACACAATATCCGACAGCGTTGTACCTCCCGGTTCCTCCCTTTATTGGGCGTGTTTTCCTTGAGTTATGTAACAGCTCTCCTGTTTACATAAGGGCGTGTTTCCCTTGAGTTATGTAACAGCTCTCCTGTTTACATAAGGGCGTGTTTCCCTTGTATGACAGGAATTCTTGACACAATACAACTTCATGGTACCTAAAGACAAGACGTGGGGTACCAGCTATTGGCCCTTGAAATTGAGAAGGAGAGCCAGAGAGACTGTTACAATATATTGCGATGAAATGTTCCAGTCACCTTTCATGGGGAACACATTCTGATGAGCTCACATCAGCAGAGTCCCCAATAAATTATGTTCATTAATCACCCTCCAAAATGTTGCAATGTTATCCATTTTAGTCGCCAAGTTAAGAGCGACTCAGCTCAAGCTATCTCGAGCAAAAAATGCTTTCTAGCATTGATTGAGAATTTGTACACTGATCTACTTTTTTCAACAACTGATCTCTGGGCACCTTACTCATGGTAGCTGTCTAGAATTTTCCCTAATGCAATTGATATCAAACAATGAAAACATTGCTAATAATTTGGGCTACCGGCTTTGTGGTATTTTTTTTAAAACATTTTCATCTGTATTTAGCCATTTTTATTTTCTCCCCATCCTATTTATCCATGTTTGTTTTGTGTTTTGACAATAAATGATGTCAAAGTGATATATTTCAACTGCCTTCCTGGAATCAATGAAGGACAGCAAAGAGTCACCCAAAAGAAGAACACATTTCTGCTTCAAAAATAAATATAGACAGGAAACGCATTGTTTTCTGTCTGTATTTTTCTTTAATAATCATTACGAATGGAAAACTGGGAGCCTTACTAATAATACAAACCACAAAAACATAAGGAACCCTAAAAACATAAGTATCCAAAACTAAATGCATCACAATCTCATTAAAACTTAATCTTATGCAGTATTACTGAATGAATCTCAGATCGTCAGTGCTATTGTCTGCCATAACTACCTGTTACATTATTACTATGTTTTAAAACACAAGACTTATGTAGATTAATGAGTTATGATCAGTATACATTTTGAGTACTACAACATTTGATAAAGTTAATTATTGAGTCAGAAGCAAATATATAATCTGTAGCACCAGAATAACTGCTAACTGAAAAAAGTTGAACAGAAGCTGTAGGGAAAAGCGTTACTAACATTTCTAAGATTCCACTTCAGTAGAAGTTCATGCAAGTATAAGCTCTGGAGATTTCTCGCAACTAACAAGGAGAAATTTGCTGATCTATTTGAATTGTCTAGGGCTATTATTGAATATGAAAAACCATCCAGTTTAATATTTAAAACCTTATTAAAAAGATATGAGGTTTATGTATTTTATTATTATTTATATAAACCATCACTGAACATAAATTATTTATATTGGAAACATAAGCAGTATTAAAGTTATTGTAAAACAAAAAATACTATTAAAGATGCCAGCTTCCTGATAGACAAGTCTGTGGTTTCAATTTTGGACAATGCTAAAGTAAGTTCTTTTATGACAGTCAACATGAAGAGCAGCATAAAAAAGTAATCCACCTTTTGCTCTGCCTGAGGATGAACTACTGGGGACTATAGGCATTGCATACCCATCAATAAGAAGGACAGTTATAGGCCAGGTTTCCTGTAAAACAGTCATGTATTATGAAATTAAGGTACTCCATTCATAATCTGAAATGTTCACGCAAAGGCCAATCACAGTGCACAATTTTTTTTACATCAGTAATTACAGGAGCTCTCAAAGAAGAAACCGGGTGGTTAAATTGGTCATATTAGTACCATTAGGATAAATCTCTGAAGGTTAATCTGTGTCTTCCAGACCTAATAAGGGGGCAAATCCATTGAATAAAAGACAAGAGATCTAGGTGAAAAAATCTTCACCGCTATTCACAAAAGGTACAGACCTGAAGCATTTAAATGACATAATGTAAGTGCTAAGATTCTGAGGTCTATAAATGTAACCTAAAGTGACCGTTTCTATATGGTAATGCCAGAGTGAGAAACCGGATTGCCCAAATAATTATCAGTGTAAAAATTAAACCAAAGAACCACTTTATTAATTCTAAGAAATGCTCCTTATAATGGTGTGATGTGGAAGGAGGATCTTTAAACCATAACAAATTGAGTGAATTGTGAGCAGGAGTTGCAAGACGTTGGAATTACAAATTGTTGCAATATTAGCCAACATCCACCAGCAGGAAGTGGTATTTACACAAGAAATGTGAGATGTTTATGTTGCAGAGATGCTCTGAATATTACAATCATCAGTACAGCAATCAAGAAGGAGGGACTAAGGGCTTAAAAGGTCCAGCATACGTGCCCTAGTCAAAGTACAAAACAAATAGGCATGCAGTTCCTAAGGGGGAGAGAAATTAAAGAGGGGGCTGAGATCCTAAGGTGTTGAACGAGAGGAAGGACGGGGAATCATTCCTTTTGGAATGAGAGCCCTCATACACCCAGCCTGCTGGGTGTCATGCTTCATCATCAGTCCAGGGAGGAAATGGCTTAGCAGTTCGGGCTGGACTGTTCCCATGAGGCACAGGGTCAAGACTGATTTGCATATGGCTGGGTTCAAACTGGAATGGCATGGTGAGCAAAAAAACGATGGATTTAGGCCCAGATCTATGTACTGGGGTGAATGTATGACATTGTTCTGCATTCTGTCCATCAATTGTTGTTTTTGCATTTGTCACCCCGAGTGGACGGGTATGCTAAGACGTGGGTCCCGTGCTCTCCATGCCACTGGAATCAAGCTATCCTGGCTGAAGAGGGGTGAAACCCCGAAACCGGTCCTAGGATGCTTTTTTCCAGTCCAGGGAGGAAATGGCTTAGCAGTTCGGGCTGGACTGTTCCCATGACGCACAGGGTCAAGACTGATTTGCATATGGTTGGGTTCAAACTGGAATGGCATGGTGAGCAAAAAAAACGATGGATTTAGGCCCAGATCTATGTACTGGGGTGAATGTATGACATTGTTCTGCATTCTGTCCATCAATTGTTGTTTTTGCATTTGTCACCCTGAGTGGGACGGGTATGCTCAGATGTGGGTCCTGTGCTCTCCATGCCACTGGAATCAAGCTATCCTGGCTGAAGAGGGGTGAAACCCCGAAACTGGTCCTAGGATGCTTGTTTCCAGTCCAGGGAGGAAATGGCTTAGCAGTTCGGGCTGGACTGTTCCCATGAGGCACAGGGTCAAGACTGATTTGCATATGGCTGGGTTCAAACTGGAATGGCACGGTGAGAAAAAAAACGATGGATTTAGGCCCAGATCTATGTACTGGGGGGAATGTATGACATTGTTCTGCATTCTGTCCATCAATTGTTGTTTTTGCATGCTTCATCATCGGGCATGCTCCTCGTCGGGTCGGCGCTGCAATACCCGACGGGCACCCTATGCAGGGGCTCTTTGGCGGAGATCTTTTATTCCTTGCCATTTGGTGCAGTGTGTGTAAGGGGCCTTAAGAGTGTAGAAGTGCAAAAGTGTACGTCAATTTGACCTTGTGAGTTAAAGCAGGAAATTGGAGAAGTCAGGAAGAATAGTTTTAATGATCCTCCCTTCCACCCTGGTTAAAAACTGAAGTGGCGACTCTTTGCAATGATGTTGCAGATTGTTGCGCTCAATCTTATGCAGCGGACATGTTTCTTGCCTGTTGGTCTGGTGGATCTGGCGGCAATTCCTCAAGACGTAGTGAAAAAGTGATGTGTCTACACTAAAAGCAATGTCATGTCAGGACTACCCCTCGAGGTCTGTAAAACACGGTCTGGGTGGCATCAAACCCACATGCACCCATGGACCGAACGCGTAATGGCCCCAAAAGGCCAGGTACTCTGTCCGGACCACTAGGAGACATGTGGGCGTGGAGCCATCATGGGCAGAGACTCGTGGTAAACGTGCCCTTGGATGGTGTACTGCTGATACCAAAGAGTGATATCGGAGCCTGGGGCCTCGAAAAGCCCGCTTTGAACGAACAAGGCACTGGGGGGCATCCTAAGGATAGAGGGAGCTAAGTACTTAAGTTTGTGTTGCGCCGACTCTGCATAGAGTGCCAGTCGGGTATTGCAGCGCCGACCCGATGAGGAGCATGCCCAATGATGAAGCATGACACCCAGCAGGCTGGGTGTGTGAGGGCCCTCATTCCAAAAGGAAGGATTCCCCATCCTTCCTCTCGTTCAACACCTTAGGATCTCGCCCCCCTCTTTATTTCTCTGCCCCTTAGGAACTGCATACCTATTTGGTTTGTAATCATCAGTACAGGCCAGAAGTACCAAATGTAAGACCCGTATGCAGCAAGATATCGCTATTATCAACCGGCATAAACTGGTTTAAAAACTTATCAGTCTGAGTGGTTTGATAAGGAGTCACAACAGTTATTTTAGTGGGGTTAATTGAAAATCATTGTTTAGTACAGTCTAACCTGCTGAATGCTAAATTAAAGATAATACTCTCTCAACAATATAATTCAAGTCCAAAGATCTTAAACTAGTGAAAGAATTGGTTTTAATACTCTTTTTTTTTCCTGAGTGGGATTCCCAACAGCAGCATCAGAACAAGTGGGCTCAACAATTACATTAATAGCACTCTCAGCAGGCCTATGAACATCAGCAACGTATATTAATGATAATCTCTATCTGGAATTGTTAGGGACAGAAACAGCATTGACGAGTGTTGAATTCTTGTTACCACTTCATGCAAGTAGAACAGAAACAGCAACTCACTTCCTCGCTCACTCCCAACACCTGCATTGCATTAATGAACGAGGTGGTGTGTTCAATTTCTTTATTCAGTACAGCAACTGCTTTTTGAAGAAACATATTGACAGAGTAATGTTTTATAATAGCAGAGGTAGAATTTAGGACACACCAGCCCTACAGTTAATGTAGTGAAGAAAGGTAATACCTGGGTAGCATAGAGAATGGTCCAAGAAAAGAAAGAGGGTAAGAGAGTGGCTCCAGGTCTCTGATGGGTCACAGACGAGCCCACCCTTGGCATTGGCTTCACCCGAGAGTGGTCAGGGCATATCCCATGCCACAGGAATGTAACAGCCTACATAGCGCAAGCACTCAGTTGGGCAGTGTCAATAGTTGCAGGGGGCTCAGGGAAATGTACTTTAACATGCAGCATCTGCTCAAGCAGGGTAAACGTTTCCAGTGGTTCTCGCCTTCTCCTCAACCAGGACTGAAAGCATCACAAAACAAGAGCCTTTAAAGGCATCCATGCCGCTGGCAAGTAACACAGCCTAAATAGATGGCATCCAATCAGGTGGCTAGTGTCAACAGCTGTAAGGTACTCAAAGAATTTGAGTTTCTGCTCAATCAAGGTAAAAGCTTCCTGTTGTCCTCGCCCCATCTTCTCTGAGGACCAAAAGCATCACAAACAAAAGCCTTTTATGAAATACATTTTCTGAGGTCCATCACCTTTTAAAGGACCTCCTTTATTCTGATTTTGTCTATCAAAGATGTGTGCATAGTATTGTTGTGTTGAAGAAGAAAATGAAAAGGAGAGATGATGTATTACATGGTATGAAGTTCTTTATCCATGTTATGATCCACCCCAACTTCTGTTTATATTGTCAATCTACCAGGACTCTTTTTCTCTCAATATGTGTTCTCTTTTCTTGCCTCAGCTATTAAAATGTATGGGTGACCTCCCTAGTGATTGTATATTTTTCAGGTTTAATTGTTCATGAGTGTTCTTAAAATGTGCAACTATGGGCTGTTTTCATCTTTATTTTTTTATGGCTCTTTTATGCTCTTTCCATCTTTCTTATTAGGGTTGTTTAGTTGATCCCACATATAGTTTCTTATAAAAACACATTATAAGATAGATGCAAAGAGAAGTTTTGGAATGCATCATTTCATTAATACTGAAGGTTCTCAATAAATCAGAAATAGTGATTTTTCATATTATTTTACAGGGTATATATTGCATCTATTGCAACCTGTTGGTGTTTCAGGTAGCCACTATTTTGATGTTTTTCTTCAGATGCTAAGGTATCTTTAGGACTTAAAATCTGTTCTCAGTTTTTCTACATTAGGAGTAGCTCAGAGGTTTGGCACTACGGTCTTGTCAATTTGTAAAGGTTCCAATTTGTTTAGAATTTGGAAGTGAATTTAGATACATTTTGTAATGAACTTTCCCTTAGTATCTTTTCTATTTCCATACCAATGGCAATGTATTTAATAGATGGAACCCCGTCTGATTCTAAGCTCATCGGTACTTGTATATCTTCAAGGTCCTTAATATTAACATTCAAGCTCTGCAGTGTCTATATTGGGATTATTCGATACATTTTCATTTTTTTAAAGTTTTCTGTTGTCCTGTTTAGTTGAATTTTAGTTTTAACCTCTTGTAGGTGCATGACGGCTCCCGGCCGGCATGCATCACGGTGGGCGTGTGCGCACGACGGCCGGGAGCCGTCGTAATCCCGCCCACCGTTTATTTCTCCCGCACAGCGTGGGAAATAAACCCGCACCCAAGGGGTTCAAAATTGTCACTGTGTCTGCTTCGTGTAAAGGATGAACGTGTGTTCAGTGCCCCAGTTAGATATTGGTTAATGGTCTATTTGATAGAATCACTACAATATTGTTTAGTGTTTTTTCTTTGCCCTCACCTGGAGTCAGATTTTACTGCTGATGGTTTAAGCCTTCTTTTTATGCATTTTTTCCTCCTCTGCACCATGTGTTTTTAGGATTTGTTTAGAGTCTGTATTCCTGATTTGGTATTTCCCCTCTGAGTCGTATCAGTTCCAACAATTCTGGAAAAAAGTTGTTTTCCTTGTTCTAACATTTATTACTGCTTCAGAGATAGTATTTTTGGAACAGAGGACAGTCTGGCATCTAGCAATATGCCCCGAGTAACACTGCTTTCAGTTTTCTTGTTTTTAATAGATGCAGCCCTTTTTTTGGCACGTGTAGAACTTATACCCTTTGTAACGCCCTGAACGTCTCAGGATCGTTTAACAGACACGACAATGAGGACGCAACCACTTGTGAAGGGTTAGTTCTTTTAATGAAGGCAAATAAAATACAAAGAACAAACAAAAGTTATAGTCACTGGAATCCTCCAGGCTAAGTACGTTACCAGCCCACAGCACGGATGGTCCTAACCGTCCTCTGCATATACGCCGATCCCGGCGTATGCCAACAGAGGGCAGAAATGAAATGGCCGACAATGCCAATCGGTAGGCTGTGAGGGGCACGAAGAGTGTTGGGGAGAATCGAGGAGTCAGGGAAACACCCAGCCGGGGTCTCTACCTGAAGGGAGCAGCCGCTCAACCTCTTCCTCAGACTGCACCGGGACGCGGAGTCACCTCCTGGTGATGCGTCACCGATACCCCAATCACAAGCAAGAAGACTGAACCGAGAGCAGCCGCTCGATCGATTCTGTGGACTTCCGAGTCTGTAACACGGCAAACACCTCCTGGTGTGCGTTACAGCTGGCAGTCCCTGTGTCTCTGGTCGGGCTGGGAGTTACGACTCCAACCAGCAAAAGCGCCACTGCGCTTGGACTCAGCCGAGTCAAAAAGCGAAGCTCAATGGTTGACCGGTAGAGCTTCCGGGTCCTTCACAGGTGACGATGGGGCAAGACACGGCCCAGGGAGTAACGACTCGACCTACCTCCGTTCTTGCCTTACTGGAGCACCACTCCGGAACACTGCTCTTCACGAAGCAGGTACGTCGGTGTAAACACAATATCCGACAGCCTTGTACCTCCCGGTTCCTCCCTTTATAGGGCGTGTTTTCCTTGAGTTATGTAACAGCTCTCCTGTTTACATAAGGGCGTGTTTCCCTTGAGTTATGTAACAGCTCTCCTGTTTACATAAGGGCGTGTTTCCCTTGAGTTATGTAACAGCTCTCCTGTTTACATAAGGGCGTGTTTCCCTTGAGTTATGTAACAGCTCTCCTGTTTACATAAGGGCGTGTTTCCCTTGAGATATGTAACAGCTCTCCTGTTTACATAACCTCTCAACCGCTAAGCATCCTGGGAGATGTAGTCCGTTTTCGCTGGTTACCGTTTTCCTCCCCTCGTATGACAGGAATTCTTGACACCCTTCCTGAGTGGTAGTCCCTTTCATCCCTTAGACACTTGGATTTCTTTTTATTTATAACCTCATCCTGAAATTGGGAGAGTACATAATCAATGATGACATTCTTTTTTGTAGCTTCCTCAAGGTTCTGAAATTCTAGTGCATTTTTAGTTTCTACAATCTTGATTGGCAATTCCTCTCTCCTGTGGTCTGCCCATGTGATCAGCATTTTCATAAGGTCTCTTTCAGACTGTTTTAATTTAGCTTCCCATTTTTCTGAGTGTTTCCCTGATGTAAATCTTTCACTGCTGGAAAGATATATATTCTCAGTCGGCTTGTGAACATGTTCTCCTCTAGATGGTCTTTAAGTATGTTGATCTCTTACCATTTTGTGATTTGTTTATAAGTAATTATTCTAGTTTCGTAAAGAGATCCCGCAATGAGGGATTGATCCTTTGTCCTGTAAATCTACGAGTTATTGTATGGGTGGAAAGTTCTGGACTTGCGGCGCTACAATTGTTAGGGCCCAAATTTTATATGTGGCACAGTCCTCGTAAATGGCTACACCCAAGAGCCATTATAAAGTTGAGGTTAAGAAACGGTAGAGGGTAGTGCCTTCTTAAGCTCAAACTCACATTCTTGGTAACTCTATCACTATTTCACATAACTCTTACAATTAACTTATTTTATTCCATTCTTTGTAATCACACCAATTTATCCTTGAAAAAGCCCACGGCCAATGGGCCACTAGGGCGAAACACGTGTCTGCTTTTTGCTCTTCTCTTCACAATTTATATTTGCACTCCTTTGACAAAAATACAAAATAAAAACAACATAAACGATTTCCATTTGAGCAATGTTTTTGATGTTGATTATCTATTGATGCGGATCAAATAAGAAGGCACTACCCTCTACCGGTCCCGTAAATCTATAACAGAAGCTTGTTAAGTATTTAAATAGTCCTATCACTAACTAGTCTTTTTTTTAATCATATAATTAAGTAATAGTTCAATAAAATCAACTTTTGTATGAAAAAGTGGGATCTATAAAATACTTCTCTTTTCATTGCGGTAATCTTACCACTCTGATATTTTAGAAAATAAAGAGGCATTGTTCATTATTTTTATTTTGTAAGCTGTCTCTAACCAAATCAAAATGGACTTTTGATCTTCCTTTTTAATAGTGCAAGAAACATCTTAGTGTCAGAATGGATTTTGAGGTCTACTTGAATTTTATGGATTTCAATTAAAATAATATGAATGTTTTTCGCATCAAAATCATATCAATCTTATTTTTGTTTCACAGCCTTTATAAAACAGTGTGCACTATGAAATAGGTGCTGGCTGTTACTATGAATTATGTTAGGGAAATTTTGTTACTTGAAGGATAAAGTTCTGATTTTCAAGAATCAAGTAAAACTCACTTAAGACAATCACTTGGACTTTTAAAAAATGTGTCTACTTATTGGTGAAAGGTACATGTACCTTATCTGAAATATAATAAATAATGAAATATGTATGAAAATATGTCTTTGCTCCCTATTGTTATGAGTTTTTTTATTTGTCAACCCCCACTGTTAGACCGGTCAGCCTTAGGGTGGTCTTCACCCACACTTTTTGCCTTCACTCCTCATGTTGCACTTACATTTGTTTTTGTTGGCTTTGCGACTCTGTGCTCTTTAGCACTGCTAATCAGTGCTAAAGTGACTGTGCTCACTCCATAAAACATGGTACAACTGGTCTACACCCGATTGACACATTTAAATTACCTAAACGTCCCTAGTAAAGTGGTACAACATGTACTCAGGGCCGGTAAATAAAATGCTCCTTGTGGGCTGGCAGCACTTTTTGTGCCACCCACTTAAGGACCCTTTTTAAACATGTCTCAGGCCTGCCATTGCAGCTTGTGTGCAGATTTAAATTGCCAATACAACCTGCAAAATAACCCTTTTCAAAAGTTGAACAAGACCCTGTTGGAGATGAGCACATAAGGTGGAAGTGGGATTTCCTCTTACCATTTTGCATACAGGAAAGTACCACAGAAGGAAGTTGGGTTTAGATCTTTTGAGCTCCTCTATGTTCACCTTGTTAGTGGACCTCTCAGTCTGGTAAAGGAGAGGTGGGTGCAGGCATTCAACGACCCACCCGCCACCCCCCCCCCGCCTCTCCCAGGATGTAGTTACCGACATGCTGGCTTTTAGAAACCAGATGCAAAGGTTCTGGAAGAAGGCATCTGAGAACCTAGAATCCAAGGAGATAACAAAACTGTGGCATCACAAGAACGCCACTCTGGTCGAATTTCAGCCTGGACAGAAAGTGTGGGTGATTGAGCCAGTGGAGCGCAGGGCCCTACAAGACCGCTGGTTAGAGCTATATGAGGTGAAGGGGAGAAAGGGAGAGGTCACCTGCTTGGTAGACCGCAAGACCCCCAGAAACGCCTTAAATATGACTCCATGTAATGCACCTCAAACCACACTATGAGACGTCTGAAGTCACCATGCTCCTGGTGACAGATGATGGGATGGAAGAGGGGAATGAGCTTCTCCCTGACCTATCTTCCAAGGAGCAGGATGGGCCAGTGGAAGGTATCGCCTCTCTCCTAGCATGACCCCAGAGCAGCAGAGGGACTGCTGCCAGTTATTGAGTCAGTTTGCCTCTCTGTTCTCTTTCACCACTGGCTTACTCATTTGCATACTGTCAGGGACTGTCCGGGACAGTTTCAGGAACACAGTCACGGACTTGGGCAAGGACTGGGAACAGGGTAGACAACTTACACAGAGAGGAGTACAGTGCTGCAAGGGATCACACAGTAAGTCGGAGGAGGAAAAGGGATCCAAAGGGGAAGCCTGTACAAGTGAACATGATGGCTAAGACCCAGAAAGGACAGGCACTTATGAAGCAATTTAGCATTCAGAAAAACTACACCCAGGACGAATGTGCAAGACATGTATATGAAACAACATTAACAATAAAGGGGAGTGTGGGGTAAAGCACTCAGGAGCTCCACACGGTAAGAATGAAGCTCAGTAAGTTTCTCACCCACAATTGCAGTTACAGCACCTGACTGCAAATACCCACATATAGGATATGAATGCAAAGGCAGGATCTGTGGAGCTGATACCTATGGTGATGTTATAAATGCAACCCAAAGACAATACTCGCAGTGAAAAAGAAACACCACCTAGGTAGTCAGCTGTGCCCACGGATCCTGGTGATCAAACAGGAACACACAAGGCAGTAACAACAAGGGGGTAGAACTGAACACAAGCACAATAGACAAGGAGCTAGCAAGGAGGAGTGCTTAACAGGAAAAGGAGGAAATCACAGTTCACACTTGGCAGAAAGCAGGTAACAAACATACAAGGCAACAGAAGCAAGACAGCAAACTAGGAACTGGAACCAACGAAATGGGAAGAAAGGCAGGGACTGGAAAAGGATATACAGAAGGGGAGGCTACAAAGGTATACTAGAATAGTGCAGGTTCAGGAATCAAGAAAACAAAGTAGCATTGAAGGCAGTGCTGGTACAGGAACAGAGAATTACTAAAGCTTCAGGAGTCAAGGTAGCACTGCAGGCAGTGCTAGTTCAGGAACAGGGAAATTGCTGCAGTTCAGGAACAAGAAACGCTAAGGCTCAGAAGTCAAGGTAGCACTGCAGGCAGTGTTAATTCAGGAATAAGGAAAACAACAGGAGCTCAGGAACAAGGAATAACTAAATCGCAGGAAACAAGGATATCAAAGGCTCAGGAAACACTGGAACAAGTATCGGCCTGACCGGTATACAGCTACAATGACCAACCTTGGCCTGAAGGGAGCTGGGGCTTAAAAGAGCTCACCGTAATCACATGCATCACTTGTGAGCAGGCTAGCAGCAGCCAGCCACAGGTGAGCTGAATTCCTCCACCCATCCTTGGCCTGCAGGGGTGGAGACGAAGCAGTTAGCAGGGGATTATAGGTAATGGAGTTTCGAGCATGAGCAGACTGGTTTCCACAAAACCCGGCATGGATTGGGAATGGATGTCAATTCCTAAATAGTGTCCAAATTCCTTGACGTCAGGATATGTATGCAGGGGAGTGTCTGGAAGCATGTTAGAACACTGGAAAGCCCCACAATTCGACCCCCTTGTGGTGGGCATGAGAGCACAGGGAGTGAATCATGACACATACCCATGATATTAACACAGAAGTCAGCATGCCTGTTAAACAGGTTGTCTGATATAGTGAGGGCTAGCATTAAGGTGGGGGTTTCCAAGATGCTTAATTTGGGGGTGATTGAGCACTCCAATATACCCTGGTCCATCCCACTAGTGCTGGACCCCAAAGGTGCTGCTCCAGGTGCTGCCCCAGAACCCAGGTTCTGCATGGACTATAGGTGTCTCAATTTGCTCACCAAGACTGATGCTTACTCCATCCCGCGGTCTGATAAACTCATAGACAGATTGGGGGCTGCCAAGTCCATCATCACTTTTGAGCTGACTTCTGGGTACTGGCAGATTGCCCTAACTGCTGGGCTGAAGAGAGGTCAGCATTCCTTTCACTGGAGGGTCAGTTCCAGTTTAGGGTGATGCCTCTTGGATTGAAGAATGTCCCACCCACCTTCCAGAAGCTGGTAAACAGAGTCCTGGCTGGGATGGAGGCCTTACTGAAAAACTTACGTTGGTCCTTGGCTACTTTTATCTGTAACTTCCTTTGGTGGGATGTTTTCTAAAGTACTCCCAGGCATTTAATTAAACAGTGCAGGGTCCTTCTCATTCCATGCACATTATTGGCAATGGAATACCAATGGATAGCCTGTACTATCCCACCAGTCTAAATAATCAGGGATATTTAATCAAATGGGAAGACATCTGGCTCCACCTACCCGAGAAGCCTAGCACCATCTATTTTTTACTCCTGCTCTTTCCAGAGCCATGCCGATGGGCTAATGATCACTAAGTGCAGGCCATGAGACTCCCCTGCTGCAAATGCCACATAGGTGAACACATCAATCAGCCTGAAAATCGCCATTTTAGGATATCCAGGAGTATTGCCTAATCTGTCTGCAGCAATCCGAGAGCCACCGTAGGTCCTTATTACAATGTTGGGCGGACGCCGTTGCAGGAATGGAACCGCCTGACCATGGGTCAGAAGTTCCACAATCCTAATTAGTATGCGACCGCACATAGTGAGGTCGGAAACTTCTATTTTCAATTGGAACTTTTTATTTATTTTATTTTATTTGCAAAGTTTTATATAGCGCAGCTCCACCGGGCATCGGTCAAGGTTGCTCGGGCACCGCGGTAAGTACAGACAGTTAAGGTTTCTGCCCAGGGGGTATCGTCAAAGTTCCATCAAGAGCACCGGTCACGGTGTTGCTGGGAAGCTCCCGCCTCATCCTCCTGCTCACCCCCAGGTCAAGAGTGTTGAGAGGAGAGGTGGAAGGGAAAGTTACAATGTCCGCAGATCTTCCCCATTCCCAGCAGCAGTAGGGATTGTTGGGCATTTAAGCAGGATCCCAGTGGTAGGGAGACCCTGGGCACTTCAGGGTCAAATAGTGATGCCGCTACCCAGACAGAGGTCGGCTGACGTTAAAGTCTCCTTGCCCTCACTTGGAACCGCGGTCTCAGAGCTCCCAGAGGTTGGAGGTGGAGATCGCTGGCAGCAGCATAG
Organism: Triturus cristatus; assembly: GCF_964204655.1. Lineage (NCBI taxonomy): Eukaryota > Metazoa > Chordata > Amphibia > Caudata > Salamandridae > Triturus > Triturus cristatus. Next base: position 890,412,122 of record NC_140594.1, read on the forward strand.
GAAAAATACCCTGGTGGTGAATGGTAAGGGGTCATCTCGCTCAGGGGGATGTTGTGTATACAGAGGAACGGTGCGCAGCTACAAGTGAGCTTGTGTGACGGGCTGAAAACACTTGCAGCACAAACTCCCATTGAAAAATTGAAGTTTTTAAACATCCTTGCACTGTGTGGCAGGCACTGCACGGAGCCTGCTACTCGGTGCAGGAATATTGTGCTCCCAGTGCAGCATGCGGAGGGCAGGGGGCCCTACTAGGGCCTCCCCAGTGTCTCTTTTCGACAGCCTTTCCATGTCAGAAAGGCCGACATGGATTGGCTGTTGGAAACCAACATCATAATCCCGATGGCGGAAACACCGACCTTATAGGGATTATGCTGCCTTTCTGACTCACAGACAGGCTCCTTGAGCCCGTCGGAACCGTGTCGGATTCCCACACAGGTTTAAACTCCGACCGCCATCATCCTAATACGGCGGTTGGACTTTAAACTTATCATGTCGGGCGGAAAGCTTCCAGCCAGCGGTTGGAGGCTTTCCGCCCGACATCATAATAGGGCGCATAGAGTCACAGGGAGACAAGGAGATCCAAACACTCTGCTTTCTGACTTATGGTGGTGAGACCTTCCCTGAAATGATAGTCGTCAGGTTCTGGTGCTGCACACTGAGCACAATTGGGCTCCTTTTTTACCGCATCCAGGCCACGAAAGGGATCTGTGCCAGAACCCAGAAGAAATACACCCTCTTTCACAATGACTAGGTCTGCCCCAAGGAAAGCTAATTGAGAGCTACCCCAATGATGCCAAGTGAAGCACACGTTGTGAGTACATGTTTACGTCCTTTATCAGCCTTATGTCCTTTATCACACATGTCAGGTTTTGGAACTACGAATCAGACAAAAAAGCATGCAATGATTTACAGATGAGGCAGGCAATCCTTATCTTACAAATTGGGCTGGCATAAATATTTTGGGAGAGAAGGTCAAGCCAGTTTTCTTTTTTTATATACATTACCCCATTTGATCCTGCTATGTCTTTTTACAATGTCTTCTATTTGTATGCTCTCGATACCATTGTTTAGGATATTTTAAAATCTTTTAAAACAATACTGTTAAATCTATTCGTTAAAATTGTAAACATTTTCGTTGCTTGAAAGCAGGTCTTGTCCTTTCAAGTTTCTGGTAATTTACAAAAATATGCATACAAGACAGTCAACTTGAGTATCTGTGGCTTTTGGGGCAGCACTAAAACAGGTCAGTGTGTTTTTACTGCTCGTGCTCTTTCTAGACGCTCATTGCACTATATATACTATTGCCAGCAAAGAGGCCACTTCTGAGTGGGCACCTTGCCAACATTTTTATGCCATGTGAATTGCTCTATGATTTCACAGCCTGGACAGGAACTAAGACGTGTCAGTAAAACCTATATTTAACCATGGCACGTCCAGCGTGGATTGAATTACAAATGTTCCATTTCCTCGTGTACCTGGATGAATTACTGTTTTCCAGGAAACTTAAATCACTCAAGGCTGTGCTGGTATAAATGTAAAGACACGTTAAGAATAAGTTAAAATAAAATGAGAGACATTGAATTATTGGAGCAATTGTGCCCAGATATCTAGGCTTTTTTTCAAATTCGGTAGCCTGTGGGCATTTTTTTTTTTTTTTTACTTTTTAATTAGTCTTTATTAATTTTTGTTTTCAGTACAGCCAAAAGTAAAAACAAAATCCTGGGAGACAAATCAATTTCACTACTCCTAGTATATGTACAAAAGGTTGCTTTATTCGATGGAAAATAGGATGACAGGTTTACATCCTTTGGCACTGCCACATGACGTATTACGGCCTCTACAGTATACTGGCAAGAAATTACCAACTCTCCCCCCGCCCCACCTTCCAAACAAATTCCCACCCCTTCTTCACCAACGGCCTTTCTTATTAACAAAGCAACTTTTACCCAAAGTCACACTCCCTCTCCTCCCCCCTGATACTTCACTTTGCTGGAGTGCCCGGCCTATCACTTTGGTCACTTGTCCTTCTCTTTCTCCCCCACCTTCTCCCTTTAAATACTACCCAGATCTGTATTCTGGAAACCCAGTGACAAATCTCTATTTTTCAAGCCCAGTGACAACCATACAAAAAGGTAGATCCCCACCTAACTGGCTCCCAAACCTCAGTGCCATGTAGTACCCGAGAGCGCTTTGTTGTGCAATGAGAAAATAGCTCCGCTGCACAGATCTGCACGATGATGCAACACGGCGGCAGTATAGCTGCCACGTCATTGTCCTGCGGTCTTTCTTTTCGTGGGATCCAATCATTGCGGGCCAAGGGAGCAGTTTCTTACCCTCCGCCCAAGGCTCGTTTGATGGGAATCTAACATTGCAGAGAGTCTCCTAATAGAAAGTAGTAGAGTTACTACCTCATTCTTCAAGGAGAAGAAGGGATTCTCACCCTATTGAGAGACAGCCATTTTTGTCCTTTGCTGGAAACAAATTTTCAGTGCTTCTTATAGCAGCGGAGCCTGGGAATGATTAACTTTTGATTTCTTATTTCATGATAATTGCTGTTTTCCAGGTAGGTGAAAGCCCAGTTTGATTTCTGGACTGCTGATTTCGAACAAAGTTTCCCGGATCCTCCAGGGCCTAAATTTGGCAATTGGAATGGCTGAGACAACAGGTTATGTCAGCCATTCTGATTGTTCGAATTCAGATCCATCAATATCCATTTTGTGGCAATTCCGAATGGGCCGTTGGGTAGTCATGCATAATGACTTGTCCAACCGGCACCTTTACATGATGGTCAATGGGAGGAGCAAAGCTTACGAATGGTAGGTGTAAGTGAATTTTGCCAGTATGTAATTAAAATGCTGGAAACACTTGAATTCCTTACCACTGTGGTCTTGCTTTACCTATTTTGGCGTGCATACCTTTCTCAACCTGTGTTCTATCACCTGCTTATCGGGTTCCTTAAACTCTACCTATGTACAACTAATCACATACAATTCATATAAAGGGACATACACACACAAATACATACCCGCCCCTCAGGAAAAGGGCGTTTACTGGGTTGTCTGACCTGCTAGCTGGATTGTAGTCGGCCAGGTGCTCTTAAGGGTACGTCTGTGACTCAAAAACGTGAGCTCTAGGGCCCAGATTCACAAAGGTTTAGCGTCAGTTTAGCGTTACTTGTGTAACTAACCCAACGCAAAACCTATTCGGGGATTAACAAACCATCGCTAATTGTTATTAGCAATGGTTTGTATGGAAAAGTAATGCAAAGCAGTGCAAAAAGCGGCTTTGCATTAATTTGCATCTAGGGGCATTACATGGGTGGTAAATGGGTGTTTCCATGCAACCACCCATGCTTTTTGGACGCTAAACCCCATCTACTAACATTAGTAGACAGGGTTTAGCCCCAAAAATTAACGCAGCTGTAAAGCTGGTGTTAAGAGAGAAATGTTTTCATTTGTCCTTTATATTCTGACTTTGCATGCGTGCTGCACTGTGCAGCACACATACAAAGTAGGAAAAGCTTTGAAGTGTGTCTAGGCATAGTATTTTGTCCAGGAAGGGTATCCTTCCTGTACAAAACCTATGCTAGACTCGCACCCTAGCACTATGGCGCTAAGGTGTGTGCATGGCGCACGTTAGCTGAAATCAGTGCCGGCGTTAGGTAGAGGGGAGTAGAGTGCTATATCTCTGTTACTATGGCACTCTCCTTGTCACGCAGCGCAGCCTCTTTGGGGGCTGTGCTGCGTTCCGTGACTGTTTTCAGAACCTGCGCCTAGATTCTTAGATGTGCAGTTTGTCAAGTTTGTTCCAGTAAATAATGGACAAGCTTTCATTGGCCATCATTAGCAGAACCACTAAACCAGCCTTATCTTAGTGTTGATGAGACTGGATTTTGGCAACATGACACGTAGGAATCTCCATAAACTTAATGAAAAGACAATAATAGTGTCAGAATTCGACTGTTCAGCTTGCGTGTCACTTAAAAAAAAAAGCATGACCTCACACCACCTATATTGTAATCCCTCCACTTTCTTCAATTATAGGTCAGGATTTTGTATATTAATTGGCCTTTTTGGGCCACTTCCTCATTCCTGGATCTTTGCTCCCATTGGCTATATCAGATGATACCTCTGCCCAGCCAGGCATGTGACTTTCATTTATTTCATACCAAAACTGGTATCCTCCTGACAAGTTGATGGTAAACTCTTCATTACAATCTTACTACTGGTTTTCTGTGGACTCCAGTCTTCAACCAGCCGCCAAGCCCAAAACACACATGAAATGGTTGGCCTCCCAAGTTGAGGATGTGTAAACCATGGTTGTGGGCGCTCTCTGTTTAGGAGGGTCTTGTATAAAAGCAGGAAGCCAACTGACAACTAAAGACACTTCCCCGCACATCACATAGGTTGCCTGCGCAGTCTGCCAAGTCACGAGCAGAGATACCACCGGTGGGTATGTGCTTCTCCTCACATATGCTCACTGATTACTTCTGAATGCTAACTACAAATGCAATGTGTTTAAAAAGGTGCGTTAGCAACACTATCACAGTGGATAGCTTTTGACCCTTCTGTACTTTGCTACAGTTTGTATACCTCACTTTTCTTACAGCCTTGTACTGCATTTCGCTCTCTGAGTATTCTGGTTTGTCCCAATCTATAAGTGGTGTGTGCCCGCAGATATTTAGTTTTTATCAACTTTATTTAGCACTTTAGTTTAAAGAAACATGACACACATAGCAGAGTCATCATACATGTGACGTTGTTAAAGGAAACTATCGGGAGGATATTGGTACATGGCCATACCCCAGAATCGCATAACAATGTTAATTCAGCAAGGTCCAACATTGTTCCCCAATTCATGACGTTCCCTCCCCAGCCAGAGTCAAAGATTACATTTTATGTCAAATATACAGTATTAGACAACACTAACGAAGCCAGAATGTGCCTTATTGATAGTAGGCTTGGCAATTGTGAGAGTCTGGCCCAATCACCCTCTGCGTCGGAGGGGGACATCACCCATAGATCGGAGGCCCTTAGTGTTTTAGACATCGTCAGATGTCGGTCTCCTGTTCCATGTTGTCATCTTATGTAAGTGGTGAAAGGACGTCATGTTGAAGCGAATTTGGCCATGCTGTCCCTCATAATGGCCGTGAGTTTCTCCAAGATATAGAGGTTCCATACCCTCCCCGACACATGTTGAGAGAGGGTGCCTGAGATTCCTTTCACATCTGTGCGATGCACAGTTGTGCTGCTAGAAATAAGTAAGAAAGAAGCCACCTAGACGGAGTTGATGAAGGAAGAGCCTATCTGCTCCTGGACTGCCCAGGAGAGCCAATAGTGGATCTCGAGGCAGTGAAATACTAGTGATGGAGTGTATCATAAGGAAGACCTCATCCCAGAATGTTTGCACACTCGTGCATGTCCACCATGCATGCCTGAAGGTGTTTTGCTCCCCGCATCCCTTCCAACAAAGCTCTGATCTCATGATCTCAAACATTTTATGTAGATGCACTGGTGTCAAATACCAACGCTTGAGGATTTTGTAAGAGTTCTCTTTGTAGCAGAGGCAAATGGAAGATTTGGAAGCCCCGTGCCATTTTGCTCCCCAAGTTGTGTGTAATCTCTGTGGCTAATTCGCTCTCCCATTGTTTTACATAGGCATGCTTCTGTGGTGGGGTGATGTTAAGTATGTGACGATAGAGCCACAAAATGCCTCTGCGCCCGACATTGGTGAGGTATAATGATTCAATGGGTGTCTATTCCATTAGCATGAATGGGTGGGCAGGGGGACGTCCAGCCCAATCCAGTGCGTGCCCAATCCTATAAGCATTCTGCCTAGAGCCCACAGATATATTTTACATTTCTGGGGTTTGAAGTGGGGGGCCCTTCACACCGAGGCTTTCTCTGATCTCCAAATAAAGAGACCATTTTCCAGATATAGCCTTCTGCTCTCTCTCTAAGAAGTTTTTCTGCACATTCATCTACATGATTTCCCAACTCGAGGCTTTCAAACACCATCAGTGGGTATAGTTATCTTCTCGTAGCTTTTTACAAAGGGTTGTGCTTTCTCCAGTGGTTGGCTGCATTTGTCAGGGACTGTTGGGACTATGTCGGGAACACAGTTAGAGACTTGGGCAAGGACTGGGAACTGAGTTGAAAATGTACAGAGAAAGCGAAGTACAGCGCTGCCCGGGATCATACAACAAATCAGAGGAGAAAAGGGATCCAAAGGGGAAGCCTGCACAAAGGAACAAGATGGCTAAGACTCAAAGGACAGGCACTCATGAGGTGATTTAGCATTCAGAATAACTACACCCAGGACGAATGTGCAAGACATATATATGAAACAACGTTAACAATAAAGGGGAGTGTGGGGTAAAACACTCAGGAGCTCCACACAGTAAGACTGAAGCTCAGTAAGTTTCTCAGCCACAATTGCTGTTACAGATACTGACTGCAAATACCCACATATAGGATATGCATGCAAAGGCAGGGTCTGTGGAGCTTATATCTATGGTGATGTTATAAATGTAACTCAAAGACAATACTCACAGTGAACAAGAAACACCACCTAGGTAATCAGCTGTGCCCACGGATGCAGGCGATCAAACAGGAACACGCAAGGCAGTAGAACTACACACAAGCACAATAGACAAGGAGCTAGCAAGAAGGAGTGCTTAACAGGAAAGGAAGGAAATCACAGGGCACACTTGGCAGAAAGCAGGTAACAAACATACAAGATAACAGAAACAAGACAGCAGAAATAGAAAGACAGCAAGCTTGGAACTGGAACCAAGGAAATTGGAAGAAAGCAGGGACTGGAAAAGGATATACAGAAGGGAAGGCTACAAGGGTATACTGGAATAGTGAAGGTTCAGAAATCAAGAAAACAAAGTAGCATAGAAGGCAGTGCTGGGGCAGGAACAATAACTGAGCTAAGGCTCAGGAGTCAAGGTAGCACTGCAGGCAGTGCTAGTTCAGGAACAGGAAATTACTAAAGCCCAGGAGTCAAGGTAGCACTGCACTGCAGGCAGTGCTGGTTCAGGAACAGAGAATTACTAAAGCTTCAGGAGTCAAGGTAGCACTGTAGGCAGTGTTAGTTCAGGAACAGGGAAATTACTAAAGCTTCAGGAGTCAAGGTAGCACTGCAGGCAGTACTGGGTCAAGGAAACAGGAAATAGCTACAGCTCAGGAAACAATGAGTCAAGAGAGCACTGCAAGCAGTGCCAATCAGGAACTAGAAAATAGTTGAAGCCCAGGAACAAAGAATAACTATAGCTTAGAAACTCAGGAAACAAGGTAGCACTGCAGGCAGTGCTAATTCAGGCACAAGGAATACCTATAGCTCAGGAATCAAGGAATATCAAAAGCTCAGGAAACAAGGCTCGGTCTCACTGGAATACAGCTACAATGACCAACGCTGGACTGAAGGGAGCTGGGGCTTAAAAGAGCTCACAGTAATCACATGCATCAGGTGTGAGCAGGCTAGCAGCAGCCAGCCACAGGTGAGCTGAATTCCTCCACCCATCCTTGGCCTGCAGGGGTGGAGACGAAGCAGTGAGCAGGGAATTCTAGGTAATGGAGTTTCAGGCATGAGCAGGATGGCTTCCACAAAACCCGGCATGGATTGGGAATGTATGTCAATTCCCAAATAGTGTCCAAATGGCTGGAATTCAGTATATACATGAAGGGGAGGGTCTGGAATCTTATTAGAAAACTGGATAATCCCACAGTTCGGCCCCCTGGTGGTGGGCACGATAACGCAGGGAGCAAGTTGTGACAGAATTTCTCATCTGTTCTTGTGTCTGATCTGGAGATGGCCTATGCACAAGGCTAACAGGAACAAATGCTTTAGTACCTAAAGAAACACTACACACCAGCTTGAGGTTTAAGATCAGCAAATACTCCCACACACTACCCCACAGACAACATTCAAGCAATAGAAGCACTGAGGCAAATCGGTAGAACTTCAAGGCCATAAGAAAAGGAAATGCCCAAAACCATACACTGAGAAGAGTGTCCACCCTATAACAGTTCAGGAAACTCTTGAAAGCAGATCTAGTTAGTAAAGCCTTTGATCAAAGGTGGTCAGCATAGTGAATAGCAACCACTGGTCGCTGAAAGAAAGACCAGCCACGTTGATGACCTTGGTCCTGATTTTGACCACCTTACAATGCATGAGATCACTCACTGAAGACCACCAGTGCCCATGCAGTCGAGTGGGTCACAATAAAAAAAGTGCAGCTACAAAACAAGAGCCCGTGCCTGGCAGGTGGGGAGTAGTACAGAATTCTGCTATATTTTGCACGTAAAAACAGTGATTGAAAAAGGGAGAGATGAAAAACAACCTTCAGTCTGGGTGGACTCGGTGTTTGTGACAAACAACTGCTGTCTCCCTCTACCTTACCTTCCAATCTGCTCCTTTTGCAGTGCCCTGTTATCTAATGCAAAAGCATAATGCTGTTGCCTGTTAACTAAAGTGGAAATATACTTTCGTGAAATTCCAAATTCACTGTTACTAACATATTTTACGCACAGTTGATAACATCTCTCTGTATCCAAATGCTTGAAATGAAATGTATACAAAACATAATTAAGTGCATAAATAAATAATACACGTGGGTTTCTGGATTCCTAGTAGCATTACCTTCTTTATCTCCATACCCTTTTAATAGGCGATAAACACGTTGTGCCCACTTCACAAAGAATTTGATGTGCCCTACCCTTGTAATGCTCCTGGCTTACTCTTGAATCCAGGAGTAAGCCAAGGATACTTCAGGCTTACATCTGGAATTCAACATCTAGCCAGGAGTGCTACAAGAGTAAGGCACACCTACTAACAGCAACATCTTTGTGATCTGGTCCTTTCGCATCTGGTTTATATTCTAAACCAATCCTACTGTAGACAGAAAATAAAAAATGTCTTTTCCGGTTTTCCATTAACATTATTCTCACTGTCTCCAGAGCATCATAACAAGCAAGTAAAAAACGTTGCCTCTCCTGTGTGGGATGTTGTTTCTGACATGTTACTGTACTCTGACTGACATCACTGCTGTCAACAAGGCCTCTTGGGCACCTGTCCTTGCTGCTCAGTTCTATTTATATGGCCACTGCCTGCACTCAGGTTCACCAAGTGTGAAAGAATGAAAAAGACTGTGCTTACTTCACTTACTTATTTACTTCCTAAAATAGAACTTCACGTCAGAGTAGCCACATAAGTACTAGGAAGAGTGTATGTGTAACGTATACTGCTTTTTACAGTGATTTCCAAACGACCCATCCCTTACGGCATTCCTATAAACTAAAACACGGCAATATTAAAAAAGCAACAGTTTTTGGTACACTGCTGATCTAAATATTTACTTACTAGAGGCCAGATGTACTAAACATTTGAGTTGTTACACCTCTCGATTTGCAAGATCAGCAGATTTGTGAACGCTGAAAGGTTACTTGCATTGTACAAAATCAATTTTAGAAGTCATTAAAGTTTTACTATCTCCTGAAATGGGTTTAGAAGGATGCCGAATTCAGTGGCGGCTCCTTCGCTATGGCGGAGGAGCATCGCCCACCTAACAGCCTCACAAAGGTAAAAAAGAAAACGATAATAGAGTGTTTATTATCGTTTTATTTTTGCTCTTGAAGCTGTGGCCTGGGGGACAGAGCCATCATGGTGGGTGGGGGAGGGGGGGGCACTGTTATTAGTGCACATGGCGGTTTGGCCGGCCTTATCAGGCCAGCCACACCGTCATGCGCACTAAAGCTGTCTCCAACCCGAGCTGTGTTGTTGGGTTGGAGACAGCAGGCACAGGCTCCCAGTCTCCCTGGGAGCGCTAATCAAGGGCCCTCAGGGCAATCCTGGCGCTGCTCATCAGGACTGGCCACAGGGGAGTCTGCGAGCCTGACCTGCCTGCAGTGGAGCCTGAAGAGCGGCGATAAGTTCTTATTTGTATTTTTTTCTTCCTCCGTTGTCTGTCATCCCCTCCTCCGCACCGCCCCGCCTCTATACCCTGACACCAGCCACCACCGGCCAAATTGCAATATAGAAGGGGCTTGCTGGGGGCATCCCTTTCAAATTGCGATTTTGCACCACAGGGATCAATGGTTTGCAACCACCATTGATCAGTTACTGACTCCCAAGTTAGGGTGGTAACAGACTCAAAGGGGAACAGGTTCCCTATAGCAGTAGGAGTACTCCTTGTTTTAACACCATTTTTGCTTTTTTACTATATACCACATCAATATTTTTTAGATATTGATGAGGGTGTAGCAGCTCCCCCAACAATAAAGATTTACAAAAACCAAGTCAAAACAATGCAAGCATTGACAAAGCCAAAAGGCTGCCCAATGCCAAACCTATTCGCTTAGCCAATGCCTGTTTTTTGTTTTTTATTGCAAGCATATACCACAAGAAAGAAGAAAACGTGGGTCCTCCTAAAAGTGGTAGCCATTTGCGTGCAATAAAAAAAAGTAGCTAAAAAAATATAACAATTGCATATTATTTTACTTCAACAGTGCGAAGGCTTCCTGGCAGGAAAGAGCACTTAGAGCAATTTTAGAACCCTTTTCTTACATTTAAAGGATGTCCCAGCACCATATGTTTCTCACTGACACAAAGAAAATGTTCTATAAGCTTTAGCTTTGAATTACAGTAACATGAAGGCATAGTTTAAACACCCATTTGATCATGAAAAAATAAAGAAAGAATCAAAAGAAGCATTGTCAAATTAAAGTATTACTCACCAGCCTGTAGTGCACCTATTTTTCAGCAGAAGTGCACATTTGATCAGGAAACATACAGTCATACACAGTGAAATAAAGCTAATGGCTGAAGTAGGCTGACCCATTGCCCCATGCTGTAGGTAGTGACGGGTTGAAGCAAATTGTGAATGACAGTTGAAAATACAATTCGATAGAAAGGGCTTACCAAAACCCCTTTACATATGTATAAATGTAGGTATTTTTTATTTATGAATATGGTTTATTACACGAGTCTGGAAAGTTCAATAAAGCTACCTCTTGGCCTAAAAATGTGTATGAATTCTAAACTAGATAAAAAGTTTTAACTCCAAAAACTTGGGCTTTATTAATTATGTCACACTGAGGCTAGATGTTAAAACTGAAGAAGCCTGCATTTGTCGCTCGTTCCATCTATAGGACATCCTTCTATAGAACTCTTATTGTTGCAGCACAACCCTTACTTAAACTGCTGTTCCTGGGCCACCCTCCAAAGGAGTATGTTGACTAGGATTTAAACATCATGTTGCCCTTAACTCTGTTTCATGAGCCGGAGAAACATATCTGTTCTATTTGATTTGGACCAACAAAGAACATCAAAACCATATCATAATTCGATTTCGTCCTGGTGTAATGGGGTGGCTTCTCATAAAGAACTAGAAATAAAACAAAATAAAACAATCCTGAAAACAACACACTACACAAATTTATAATAGGGACCCTCCCCTTCATTTAGTGGGTGGAAGGAAAAATCATAATGGAGTTAATTGTCCGGTGGGTCTGATAAAAATTGAAAGATATTTTCCAAAAGATTACCAAGAGAACCACCTGAGAACCTATAGATCGTTCGCTTTTTCTTGTGGCCCTTCCAAGATATTAAGTCACTGGCTCCTATTTGGAATTCTCCATCCTGACTGCTGAAGCTGAGTACATATTTATCACCAGTTTATTAGGGTAATCTGCATTTGCTTGATTTTTTTTTTTTTGTTGCAGATTTTATATAGCGCGAACTCGACCCGAAGGTATTGGAGCGCTTTACAGGAGCACCGGTTACGTTACACATTCAGGCACGGGGAGATTAAAGTGATTTGCCCAGAATCACAGGATGTGGACGCAACCCCGAGGCTCGAACCCTGGATTCCAGTACCAAAGTCGGTAGTCCAGCCGACGGACCACATCCTCTCCCCACTTGAGACGACATTCATGCACTCTTCTCGGTACATGTAATCCGAGGGGACAGGATTGCACTTGAGGAAGATGCTCTGATGGTGTTCATAATGGACAACTCATCAGCTTGGAGTCCAATACTTCAACACAGGATTCATGGAGCTCAGCAGGCACTTGAGGAAGGCTCATGGGCCACCATGAGTCTTCTCAACCTTCAAAGCAATGTCTTATCCTCTGCTTTCTAGGCTTCGCTGGGTTTTAAGAAAGTATAAGTGTCTGGAAGGAGTGATGGCCACCGCCACATACCCAATGTTAGAGGCTTACGCCACTTGTCAAAGCTGTGTTTGGAAGCTGTCAAAGGGCAGAATGGGGGAGGGTTGTTTGCGTGTGTGTCTGTGTTTGTCCTTAGACTCTAAGAAGATTTAATGCGGAATCCCAAGCCATCGTGCTTGATTGGTGATCACAAACTGCTTAAGTACTCTATACTATGCCGTGGTAAATCTGCTTCTTGGGTTAGCATTACCGCTCAGGAGTCCAAATCGCTTCCTGATGATGTCAGGGAGCACTAGAAGATTCATCTCTGATGGGCGTAGGCAAAGAATACCCCATCTATATGTAACCCCATCTCAAAAACCCTAAGGCTCAGTGATCGTGACACATCTGGTTCTGACCAGTGTGGGTGATGGCACATATTCCTGCTTATGTCCCCTTAGCCACCCTGTGATGTTCTGTCCAAGCTGCAAGTTTATACTCTGTCCTAATAGCACTCCGGCTTGGTCAGCAAGCAAGGAACTACCACTTGCCATTGTAATCAGTGGGCTAGTAACATTTTCACGGCACCCTGCCTAAACTCCCTAATCAAGTGACTGCTTCTGCCTAGGACCATCAATGTACCAGCAGGGAAGGAGACGGAGTGAGCCGGATTGAAGGGACAGACTTAGAAACGGAGAGCTCTGAGGCAGAGTAGTTGTTCTTAGCCTGTTGAGTGTTAGGTGCCCAGGTCTCTCCTTCTTCCATCTGCTCCAGTTCGCTGATCGAGGTCTGATCTAGCGAGGAAAGGGGAGGGGATTTAAACAGCCTCGGCATCAGCTCAACATCAAATCTCTTAATCTATCTACTAATGTAATTTATTTTTTAACTGAGTGTTCAAGTGGGGTTGGGGGTGGGGGAAGAGTAATTAAAAGAAGTAAAAAAAAGACCGCAGAGAGGTGGTTGGGGCAGCAAACAGTGAGGGGTGAAGGGGCGAAGCGGTGGAGCTGCAGCCATGGAGCATGGAGAGAACAAGCTGTCGTTCCAGAAAAGCATGTCGTGCCTGGAATAGGAGAAACTCATTAAAGAAAAGAGTGCTTACAGATTAAATAAGACCTACCGTAAAACAACCGCAAAACCGTAAAAGGGCCAGTCCTCATGGGAGGTTGCAAATGAAGACAAGGCGGTACTAAGGAGGGACTAACAAGCCTATTAACGAATCAGAAGCCAGCATTTACAAAGGACAATGATGCAAGCCAATGAAAAATATGGGTGGAGAGTGCGCTGAGCTTCAAGTCCATACTCTAGTATAGCATGCCTTGCAGAGCAGAACAATATTATACATATATATTTGCTTGTGTTTTTTTGGGCAGGTTCTGAATCGGATTTGTACCTGTAACTCTGCCTACGCACGCCATGTCTGAACAATATGTGTGTGCTTGTAGGACAGCTAGAATGACAACTTGCTTGTCAGTGGTGACTCATACATTTCAGGACCCACAAACTCTTTCACTTGAATTATAGTCCGGTGCCATGAACACACCTAAAACATGGCCATGCTATATTTTGTTAGGCTTTATTGGTTACTGCTTGGGAAGCAGACGGCATGCATGGGAAGCGTGTGGGGTAGTGGGGGAGAATGGGGCAGCTTTGCCAGAGCACACCGGCTAACCTCGGGCTGCTGCTTTCTTCGGTAAAGCCAAAAAAGTCTTCAGGAAGCTTCACTGGTCTCCCATTGAACACCGGCCTACCGCCCCCTCACCCTTCCCCCAGTTTGCCTTACACGCCGGCTCCAGATGAAAGCGGCAAGACACAGGGGCCTTTAGGGCACTGCAGGCCTGCAAAGGAGAACAACTTAGGCAATAGTTAAATTGCGCATAAAAATTCGGAGCGACCACAAGGTGGGCATTGTGTACAGCAATTTGAAATTCATAAATATATCAAATATATGTAATAGTTGTTTGCCCAAGTGTGGGAATAATTTTAGATTTGACCTATTACGGGGCTTGACGTGATTTTTGTTAACACAGCAACAAGAAATGCGGCTGCCCGCAGCCCCCGCAGAGGGCCACCTTAAAAGGGTGGCCCTGTTAGTGCCATTTGGGCACTTCCTCACCCCCCCTTGTTTTCAGGACTCAGGGGGGAGTCCCCCTGCGTCATTTCCGGCGCACCAGGGAGGGTATTTAAGCTTCCTCCCCCTATCTCGGGTCCTCTTTTGCGCCAGTCACGCCATCTGTTTGGTCGTGCCGAGGACTGCTGCCGTTTGGTCGTGCCGGGGACTGCTGCTGTTTGGTCATGCCGGGGACTGCTGCGGGACCACAAGCTTAGTTAATTACCCCTCCCATGCTCAAGAGAGATCCTGTCCCACGTACTTGTACCCTGCCCGGCCCCCGCTAGGTCCGCCCGTCGGTACCGGTGTGGCTTGGGTCTAAGGAATGGGGTTAGGGCGGGAGGGGTGTTTGTCCCGGCTGCAGCAGCCGCGCGGGCCTGCCCGGCAATCATGGCCTTTACTGCAGGGGGTAATCCCCATCCCCAGCAAGGCCACCCCAATCGTAGGTCTTGCGAGGGAGCGATGTACTGGGCCCGACTGATGTGGCTCCGTGTGGCGTCTGGCTAAGAGTCCTGGAGATCAGGTGAGGGGGATCCCTCGACCGGGTCTTCAGGGGGCAAGCAATGTGGGTATAGAGTTCTGATGGGTCCCCTGGGGGCCCAGCTCGGAGTCCGGGTCGGGTATCAGGGCCTGGACACTAGGGGGGGGCAAGGAGCACCTTGGCGCCTCCCCCCGCTTTCCACGGTTCCTTATCGAGAACCTGCAGCAATATTTCCCGTCTTCCACCGGGAGCTGCATCCCTTACCTGCCTGGGCAGCAGGTGGGGGAGTTGAGGGCTTTTGGGCCGTGCGGAGGGAGTAGTCCTGACCCTGGGGGCCCCACGCAGGTCAGTCGAAGAGACCTGGCTAGAAGGCGAGCTGGATCCCTCGGCGGGTATTCCCAATGGGGAAGAGTACAGCCGACCCTCGGTACCAGCAGCGATGGGTCCCCGGTGTGTGTAGATTGGAGACACGCCCGAGTCAGGGTTTACCAGGGCCTGGGAAGCTCGATGAGTTAGAGGAGGAAAGGGGGAAGTAGGAATCCTCGCTGCGCCCCCTCCCTCTTTTCAGGATTTCATTGTGCCTGTTAGCCACTGCATCTCCCCTGCCTTGCACGCAGGCCTCGTGGCTTTGTTCCTTCCCTGCCTGGGCAGCGTGGGGGAGCTGATGGCTTGGACTGAGCAGAGGGAGCGGTCCTTGGCCTTAGGGGCTGCCTATGCTGTTTTCCCAGCTGCGGGGCTGGGGCTCGCATGGGGATATCGCCTCTGTGCGGCACGCTACATGAGACACAGGCGGTTTTCAGGGCCGCCTCGGGGGAGTTGAGGCGGCTCTCGCTGTCCAGGTCCCCGCTTTACAACGGGTGACTGGGTCCGCCCTGCGGGGCCTGTGTCATGTTTTTCTCAGACTGCGGGGGCCATCTGGGGGGCGGGTACCCACTAATGAATGTGCCCAGCCATCAGTATTGCGTGCAGCATCTCCGGCCTAGGGCAGTTAATAATCAGTTGAGTCACAGCATGCGGCACGCGGGTTTGTCGCTATGGGGCAGCTCCGTTCTGGGCTTCGTGCGGCATGGTAACCGAGCATGCGGGGCGGGCCGAGGTGTAATACCCTCCGTTTCTGCTGTCTGGCTTTAAGTATGATGTTACTCTGACATCATTACCTGAAGGCGATGAACGAAACGGCCATAGACAGGTTGGGAGGTACACAAGTCCAAGCACAGATAATGAATTTGCCGCCCTGGGAGCCAGTGCGGTGAGGCGGGGGCGGACATAACGCGGGCTGGCTAACCCCTGATCCGGCCACACCCCACCTTTATATATGGTCTTTGCTCATGGTGGCCCAGTAGTTAAGGTCTCTTGCTCTGACCCCAAAAGTTATGTGTTCAAAAACATGTTTGCATTGCTTGTGCTTTTGAAGGAAATTATCAAGTGGCTAGGGCTGGCGCCGAGTTCTAAGTGACTCTGGAGTCCATGATGCTGCAGTGCCTAACAATCATATGCTGTCTTTGCCACCCCCGAGATTATCGTCAAGTGCGGTCGAGTGGAGGCTCCAGAAGCAGGCTCTCAGCCAAACGCAAGGTGGAAAGCAGGACAGGGCGGCAGATGCACAGAGGTATTTGGGGGTGACAAACAAAGCGGGGGTGCCCGAGGGGGGGAGCACCACGGATGGATTGGAGATACGGCGCAGAGAATCATGCAATCATGCAAGGGTGCACCAAGAGGGGGGGGCGCCTTGAGGCGACGCCTTTAAAGGGACATAACCATTGTCAATTTCTTATCACCAAGGTTTACGGATAAGTCGCCCACGCCCTGATCAGAAGGACGGACGAAGGCCACCGCGCCTCGCAAGCCTCAGAATCAGTGAGTTGTTGAGGCTAGGCCCAGCTGAGGCTGGGGGGGACAGGGTTGGGGCTGGTGTGGTACCAAGCCGTTATGGAATGTCCGTGATAACCGTTGTTCTTTCCAGGAAATTGGAACGGACGCTAGTTAGACGGTCGCTTCAGGCAGGAGCAAGTCACGGCGGATTCGTAAACAAGAACACGCTACAACCACCACCCCCCCTCCCCCGGTCACCACACCCCTCCTCTGTCCCGTTACCCCAGATAATTGACCCCACTAGGGCAGCGAAGTGCTTAACCCTGTTTTTATATTTACAGAAGAGAGTGGCCCCCCCTTGACTGCAAGCACAGACATCCGCCCCCACAAGGTCAACCTTTAACAGATGTTGGGTAAGGTAATCTGCGGGTAAAGGAAAGGGGGGGCATTTCGGGGAACAGGGAGCCAGGCCCAGGGCCCGGGCAGCGCGTGCCATCCAGTCATACCGTAACAAGTGCTTATTTCTCTTCAGAAATCAACGAAAACACTTCAGCAGGCTAGGGTGAGCCGGGAAGCAAAGACAGAAGTAAGTACCGGCGAATGCAGGGGGGATGGACTTTGGCCAGGCAGAACGGTGGGAGGGGAGCCCGCAGATCAGCGGAGGAGCCCAGTGGGTCATATATTCACGATCCTTTATCTCTGCAGGACCTGCGTAGAGGTTTCTGCACTGCAATCCAGAGGCATGGATAGCCAAGGATCCCCTCCCCTCCTGTTCTCCCAAATCACCACAGTGGAAGAGTCCCAGCCTGGCACGTCGCAGGTGGCATTCTGGGCAGACTTTATGGAGATGGTGAAAGTCAGAGGAGTGTCCTGGGCTAAAGGGATGCTTGACGCCCGAAACAAGCAGACTCTGGTATAGTAGAGGACGTGCCTGCTGCGGCCACAGCAGGGCCAGTTGAGGCAGCACTCAGAGGGTCAAAACGAGCTCTCCGGCCGACAAACAAGGAGTTTCCAGCGGAGCCCCCAGTGCCAAAGGTCAGGGTGACTTCCCCTCCACGAACAGCGGTGCTCGCAGTCATTCCGGGCGGGCCTGTTACCTCCTACCACAGTTAGCGACACAAACTCTGATAAAATGGGTAAGACGATAGACTCTATGTTGAGCATCCTGGCTGACTTTAAATCACGTTTTTATAATACTGTACAAACACCCACGCTTGTGGGCGCTGCACTTAGGGAGGAGGGGCCACCATCCATTGTGCAAGTTTGGGGGGAACTGCCTGGCAACGCAAGTGCACAGAAACCCCTGGGCTCAGCATCCGCTGGGGCTATGGCAGGGGCGCAGCAATGGCTCCCAGCACAAACTGCAGTAGAACTCGGCACCAGGGGTGCCCCGGTCGGAAGCGGCCATACAGCTGCCAGCGGGCAATCGCTGGCTGCACCCATCCCACAGGTAATTGCAGCAGCCCCCCCCCCCCCAGTCCTAGTGCGGCAGACAAGGCTGCCCCCCCATTGTGCAGCTCCCTAGATGCCCACAAGCCTGCCACACCAGCAGAGGCAGCCAAGGCAGGAGCAGCGGCAGCAATTCCGCCGCCACTCGTCACAGTGGCACCGCTAGCATCAGGACGCTCTCTGGCTTGGGAAGTACCGTTGGCGGCTAAGAAAGGGATTTGGAGATGGGAATTTGTGGACATCTTTATCTTGCTAATGCATGGGGCTGACGGACAGGACACTAGAAAGATGGGGGGGAAGGACGATGAGAAGGTAAAATTCCAGACCTGGCCGGAAAAGACTATTAAGAACTGGGGTGATGCGTTTGCTATATTAGCAGCGGTGGTGATGGAGAAATACCCGGAACAGGGTCCCCCAATGTGGCAGTATTCTCGTTTAATCCATAATGAGTCTGAAAAGACAGGGGGCATCGGGTGGTATAATTATGACCGTAACTTCCGCAATAAAATGACCGTGACTTCCGCAAGAAAATGTCAATGTGTCCAGACCTGGGTTGGGACCAAAAGGAAATCCAGCTCTGGGTAGAGCACATGGGGAAGCTTACTGCAGACACCAAGGGGACCACGAAAAGTCAGAAGGAGAAGGGCAATTCCAAAGGACAGAAGCAATCAGGGAAACGTCCTTTCAAGCAGTCGTTTCGGGGAGGCCAAGGAGGCGGCAGTCAGGGAAGAGGGGGCTAGCGATTTAACTCTGGCTTGTGCAGATTGTACAGCACAGGGTCCTGCTCATGGGGAAAGGCTTGCAAGTTCGGACACATTTGCAGTAAGTGTGGGGCCACTCACCCGGCAGTGTCATGCAGCGCCAAGCGGGAGGGCCCTCCCACAGCTGCCAGCAGGCAAGACAGCTAACATGAGTAAGAGAACGGAACCCCTCCCTCCCACCTGCCCGCACCCAGCCTCACCCACATTGGTGGCCCAGTTCCCCTCCCCTTATCTGCCACTACAGAAGTCAAGGTTTCTTCAGTCAAGGGCCCCTCACCGATCATTATGGATAACTTTCTCCCCCTGCTGAGGTCCTACCCCAACACAAAGGATAGCAAGATTCTGGCAGAGGGCTTCATAGATGGCTTCAAGATCCCATACAAAGGCCCACTAGTTTGCAGGGATGCAGACAACCTGAGGTCAGCTAGAGAGCTCCCAAACGTGGTGCAGGAAAAACTTCTGAAGTAGACGGCTCTGGGGAGGGTAGCAGGGCCATTTAACCACCCCCCTAAAAAAAAGTTGGGTATCCCCCCTGGGAGTGGTCCCCAAAAAAGAACCCGGGTCATCCAGCCTGATACACTACTTGTCTTACCCAGAGGGTGATTCAGTCAACCACTGGCTGGAGGATGGAACGTGCTCCGTATCGTACTGTTCATTTGACATGGCTGTGGATATGGTCAGGAGAGCAGGGAAAGGGGCCTGGCTGGCCAAGGCAGACATCAAGTCAGCCTTCCGCCTGCTGCCAGTCTACCCAGAGAGTCACCACCTGCTAGGCTTTAAATGGCAGAGCAAATTTTTCCTTGACAAATGCATGCCGATGGGTTGCGCTGTGTCCTGCGATTACTTTGAGGCGTTCAGCAGCTTTTTACAGTGGGCACTCACCTGGTCATACAACATAGGGGGAGTAAAGCATTACCTGGACGATTTCCTCTTCATAGGGGAGGCGGGGACACAGGACTGCAGCAGCGCACTGCGTCACTTCCAGGAACTTGCAGGACACTTGGGGGTTCCTTTGGCACTTGGGAAGACCAAGGGTCCGGCGCAGGTCCTCACTTTTCTTGGCATTGAGATGGACACTGTCAAGGGCGTGTCCAGGCTCCCGGCGGAGAAGGTGCAGACATTGCATCTGGATATCCAGGCAATCATGGGCAAGGACAAGGCCCCCCTGGGTGTCATTCAGAGCCTCTTGGGGAAGCTAAATTTCGCAGCCAAGGTAATACCAGTGGGCAGAGTCTTTGCGAGGAGACTAGCAAGGGCCGCAGCCAATGTGCACAAAAAGTATCACATGGTCAGAATATGGACTTGGTTGAAGGAGGAACTCCTGATGTGGCATCAGTTTCTGCTGAGTTTCAATGGAACAGTCATTTGGAGATCCCCCTGGGCTGGTAGCCCAGAACTCTGTCTCTTCACAGATGCATCAGGCAGGGAGGGCTTTGGCGCTATAATGGACTGCGAATGGTGAGCGCAAAAGTGGCCAAATGCTTGGCGTAAAAAGAACATAACAGCTAAAATAACTGTACTAGAGCTGTTCCCCATAGTGGTTGCCCTACATTTGTGGGCTGAGGCGCTGTCAGCCAGAAGGGTGGTATTCTGGTCCGACAATATGGCGGTGGTGCAAGCCATCAACGGGCAGACAGCCAAATGTCCCCTGGTGCTGTGTCTTTTGAGGGAGCTAATCAGGGCGTGCTTGCGCTGCAATGTGGAGTTTAGGGCGAGACACATTGAGGGGGTCAAGAATGTAGCTGCTGACGCTCTCTCTCGATTTCAGTGGCTCCGTATTCAGGAGGCCTGGCCACGAGTGAGAGCGGCGATAACACCTTTACCTGCACATCTATGGCGACTTCTGCAATGGAACAGCAACTGAGAGCGATGGGTGAACGTTCTCTGGCACCGGGGACCAGGAAAAGATACAAAACTCAGCTCACCACCTTCCAGGACATTTCAAGGGCACTGGGCCAAGCATCACATCCCTTAGAGCAGATGGTGCAAGGCTTTGTATTTTGGGGAAAAGGGCAGGAGAAGAGTCATTCCAGGGTTCGTTGTCATTTGGCGGCAGTGAGCCATGACGCTAAGTTGAGAGGAGAGCAAGATCCTACCAAGGCTTTCTTGATCAGGGCGGCTCTAAAAGGGTGGGCCAGGGAGGTCAGAGTTCCAGATAACAGGGCGCCCATTGACTTCCATACATTCCAGGGCATGGTAGAAGTAGTAGACTAGGTCACCCATTCACATTTTGAGGCCCGACTCTTTGCAGCTGCATTCTGCCTTGTGTGTTTTTGGGCACTCCGAATTAGCGAACTAGTGGCTAGGGCCAAAACTGACCAGTCAGGGGATGCCTTATGCAGCCAAGATGTAAGAGTGATGGACAGGTTGGTGATCCATATCAGTAGGTCCAAAACGGACCAAGCAGGGCAGGGAGCTGACATAGTACTGATGCCGCTGGGGGATCAGAGGTACTGCCCAGTCTCTAGAGTCAAGGAGTACTTGCCCCAATGTCCCTGGTTACTTTCTGATACACGCAGATCAGGTGCCCCTCTCGAAATTCCAAATAGATAAGGTCATGTGTGCTTGCCTCGAGCGGGCTGGCCTCGCCCGTTCTGACAGGAAGTATTCTAGTCACTCTTTTCGGATCGGGCAGCCACTGCAGCATTTAATGCAGGCATGGGGCAGGAAATCCTAAAGAAGGTGGGACGCTGGGAGTCCCGTTGCTTTGAACGCTACATTCGTCCGTGAGTGGAACAGGAAAATGTAAACTGAACCTGCATCCCTCTGTTAAGTGACAAGGTGGCAATTGTATATTATGTGTGCAGTGAATTTCAGTAGCATAACGTGTAGTGCATTGTGTGAACACCAAGAATATTAAAATAAGTGTGTGAAAATGGCATCCGTTTATTTTGCCAGGATTCCAAGTGTGGGTGATCGGCCACTCGTTCGTCGCCAGGCTGGCTCAGTGGGCAGCCCGCAGGACGTGGATGCGAGGATTTTCACAAACTAAGTTTGTCTGGTGGGGTTTCCCCAGCATGAGATGGAACAGTCTCCTGAACAGGTTAGAGCAGTGCCTGGCCGGGCACAGAGGTTTCCCCAACATCTTAATAATCCACTTGAGAGGCAACGACCTCACGGCCATGGGCAGGGGTGCTCTCCTACAGGCAATGAAGACTGACTTGGGGGAGATCAGCAAGTACATAGGGCAATGCGAGCTCTTCTGGTCCGGTTTCGCACAGGGCCAAGTCAAGCGAGGCTGTGGAACATTCCCGCAAAAGGGTAAATAGTGCAATGCGCAAGTTCACAGACCAAAGAGGCTTTGGGTTTATCAGACATGAGCTGATCCAAATGAAGGTGAAGAGCTATTTTGATACTAATGGGGTTCACTTGTCACAGGTTGGTATGGATCTGTTCCTCCTGGACATGCAAGAAGCCCTGGAAATAGCAGGTTGCAAGTGAGAAATTGCTGTTTGGTGGGGGGGGGCTCTTTAGGCGACTGGGGCTGCCTCCAGAGCTTTGGCAGAGTTACAGGGTGATCTGGAACCAGATGGGTACAGAAGGGTACCTCTGCGTGAGCACAATAGGGGTGCCAGAGCCAAATCCCAGGAGCCTCATGGGAGAGTCCAGGAACAATTACGCCGGCGCTCCTTTAGTCCTTCGGGCGGTTGTGGGCCTGAACAACCGGGGGCTTGCCTTGCTACGCTCCGCCCTGAAAGGGGCGTGAGTAATAAGGGACCAATGTGTCACGTGATCCAGTAAGGGGATCACCCCATAAGGGTAGCGCCGATTGGGTTTTCCACGGTGCTTG
The DNA here is from genome assembly GCF_964204655.1 of Triturus cristatus. NCBI lineage: Eukaryota > Metazoa > Chordata > Amphibia > Caudata > Salamandridae > Triturus > Triturus cristatus. The sequence goes on from NC_140594.1 coordinate 890,434,674, forward strand.
GCTCATCAGGCGGGCAGGGCAACATAGGTTGGTTACAGCTGCCTGCCCTTGGATCGCCCGTAAAATAACCCACCATATTTGCATACTTCTGTATGGAATAAACCTGCAGCAATATTTTTCCCAAACAAAAGTTGTGTTGTGTATTTATTTATGCATGCATACTCTGTGTTGGGGTGGGGGTGTGTTGCCAATAATGGGACTATATAAAAATATATACATATATCTATAGAACTTTTATATTTAAGAAAGTACAGGACAACCTATGAAGCCTTAATCTGGTTACGGCTAATGATTTTCAATGGGACTTGTGAGTGGTTTCCTCGTTTCTTGTATTTGACGTGAAACGCCCTCAAGGACCTCCATAGAGCAGAGCATTATTTTACCACAGCCCTCAATAATTTTTTCCCCTGATGTCCCTTCTGCTAAAAAGCGCACTTGTGTAAACAAAGGTTCACCGCTAAGTAGCGAAGAGCGAATCACCATTGATACCAGGTGAAATAAAGTCCGTTTTTTATTTTGTTTTTAAAAAAAAAGACAGGTTACAGAAACTTGGTACTAAGCTGCTTTTCTTGATGTTGATCTGTCTGATAGTAACACGAGGAAGCTCAGTGCAGTAAAACCACCCGCTCTATCCGGTTAAGAAGTGATTTTATATTCGACAATCTATCAACTGGAGCGGCATGTTACAATCTGCTACAGTTGTAATCTTTATTTATGCCCTGGCCCTGAACAAGCAGTCTCTTTTATTCCTAAATATTAGCCTCATTGTTTGCTGGTTCGTGACAACGCATGCCAACAACCGAGAACATCTACAAAGTAGTTAGATATCCTAATAATTTTAGTATCTCCTTAGCTTGAATTGGAGTGGAGAAATTGTTAAAGAGAAAGATAAAATGTCAAATTGTTTGGCTTAAAATATCTGCTGTGTCCCACCTAAAACTGGAGTTTTCGCATTTATATTTAAGAGGGGCCAACCAGATCCAAACTTTGGGGGACAGGAGGCTGTGAGGGCAGGGCCACCTTCACAGCTATATCAAAGTCACTTGTGAGGGGCGGGGGGGGGGGGGGGTCCCTTCACTCTTCTTGTGCAATACCTCATATGGGGTAACATTATTCTTAATAATATGTGGATAGTAATGGCTTTTTAAGTGCACTAACATTGGGTTTAGCACAAAAAGATTTAACAACTCTTAAGGTGGGTTTAAGTTCTCCCTCGAGAAATTTTAGACAGTGCGTTTAATGGAAAGACATTACCGCAGGTACTCATCAAAAGGAGCAGTGGCCTGGGGATGGAGTGTGGAGTAGGCATGAGGGGCGGGGCAAGTTTTTTGACCTTTTCAAGATTTGTATGCAAGAAATATGCATGCATTGTAATAATTCCGGAAGTATCTGTCCATGAGTTATTACACTAATAGCAGTTTGTATAGCATTTACTAACAAATGTTTATTATTACCCAAAGTAACACTGTTTTTTAGCAACCTTAAAATAGCAAAAGATTGAGGAAAGGACAAATATAACCCTTGTCATTTGCATGCAGCTTCTTGGTGCATGGTCATAACTCACTAAGCTATGTCACAAGTATTTTAACTTGTGATCTGCAGGTAATACAAGGATCTCTGCAATAAAAACAGTAACCAACTAAGCTATCTACATAGAAACAAATCTCTTGAATGCTGTGTTTTCAAACAAGCACGTTGACCCCCTGTGAAATTTTATGGTGAGTTGAACCTTTGATAATTGCACAGATTTCTCCAGCAAGTGCATTAACCACCTCCTGCTAAATATTTCCACTTCAGGCAGCAGAAGTTCCTCTAGTGTGGAGGATGCATACTCGCCAGGATGGATCTTATCCTTTATTTAAACAGATGCCAAGAGATAGAAGGATTCAGCGATAGCCGAGATGAATTGATAGAGCCTCTGCCAGAAGCAGTGCCCTGAAAGGATTCCTTATTCACTATAAGAAGCCAAAACTATGGTCATGGTTGATACTTGTTTATATGGATGATGTGTATACCCCCCCAAAATATATAAACAGGGACTTGGTAGCTGCCAAGTGGCTCCATGTTATAGGACATGCATGTTTGACAAGTTTCTGATTTTTGCAATCAAAGTCTTGCATACAGGAAGCTACAAGTCCCAGAATGTAAAAGCTTTGCTAGCTAAAATCAAGAACTCTCAGAAAGTGTCATACATTCCATGGAGCCTTGTGTCGCATTAGGTTTATGTTTGGTTTCCTATGTGAAACAAGAATTTGCAGATTTCAAATGCTTCAAACCATTCTGTAAAAAGATTAAAAAACATTTATTTTGCCTTTTATGTTTTTTCTTTCTTTGAGGTTAATAATAAAATTAGTGAAGAGGGCAGGAATGTATTCTCAAGTAAATACCTTTATTTTAAATTGCTGATGGGCGAAGATTTTCAGTCACTTAAAGCAAGGAGCATGCTAAAAAGTCGAACTGCCCTAAACAGTGTGTCTCACCCTCCACCTCCACCCATTAGGTTTTACAGTCCCCTCTCTACCCCCACTATGCAAGATCGAAGAATAAAGTAAACACCCTACAACCACACATCCTGCTCTGATGACTAGGAGTAGCACTTGCAGACTGCTGTGTCCTAGTGAGTGAGGAGGGCTGCTTTTGTGGTGCTCTTTACCTGGCCAGCCAGCCCAGGCTTCCACAGTCAATCTGCGTGGGACGTGTTGAAGGTGCTACTGAGGTACGAGCAGTGGCGTAACGAAAGTTCAGGGGGCCTCCCTGCAAGGTACACAGAGGGGCCCCCTCTCCGGATTTATTCCAGAGCACTCATTCCTGAGTACTGTGCTGAGGGTGCCCCCTGCAGCTCGGCCCCCCTGCACCGCGGGGGCTGCGGGGGCCTGTGCTACGCCCCTGGGTACGAGATAATGAGCGGAGCACCACCTTCATCAAGGCCTGGCCCTCAGGGCTGGACTGGCCGCAGCGTGCACTGGGTGTTTCCCCGGTGGGCCACCTGGGTGGGGGCCGTTTTTTTACCGGGGTCGGTTATGCAGCGTAGCTGCAATATCGGCACACTGTAACAAAATCGTCCTAAACCGGCCCTGGCAATAAGCTCGGCCGTGCCCCCCTCCCCAGGGGCTGGCCGAGCAGTTAGCCAGGGCTGGTTACGGTTCCCAGTCCGGCCCTGCTGGTCCTTATGCGTACCAGTACTCTCCTTACCCGATGAGGAGTTCCAGTATTCAAGTGGAGAGAATAAACAAGCATTTGCAATGCAATAGGTCTCGTTTTTGCAGAGTTTGAGCTATTAGCATTGTAAATGACAATGCCTTTTATTTATGTGTTGTGAAAACTTGCAAGCAGTGCGTAAAACACTCACTTTGTACTTGTAGTTCTTGCTTATGAGAAGCAAGGCTGGCAGTAAAAGAGGCGCAGTTACTGCCAGCCTTGCTTCTCATAAGCAACTACTAGGAACTACTACAAAGTGCATGTTTATGCACCGCTTGCAGGTTTTCAAAACACATAAATAAAAGGCATTGACATTTACAATGCCAATAGCTTAAACTCTCGCAAATGAGAGACCTATTGCAGTGCAAAGGCTTGTTTTCCGTTGATAAGAGAAGAGAATTCAAGGCTTCATTGTCTGGCTAGACTAAACAAGCATTTGCAATGCAATAGGTCTCGCATTTACGTGAGTTTGAGCTATTGGGATTGTAAATGACAATGCCTTTTATTTTTGATTTCGTTTTAAAAACATAAATAAAAGGCATTATCATTTACAATTCCAATAGCTTAAACTCGTTTAACTGCGAGACCTATTGAATTGCAAATGCTTGTTCTGATTGCTCAGAGAGGGCGGCTTTGATGTGATTTGTTTTCTCTTTGCTCGTTTGTTCCCCTCCACAGACCCGCTGGGGCAGAGCAGAGCGTGTTCGGCGGCGTCTATTCTGGTATCGTACACTGACCCTAATAGTTGTCCGTGTGACTTGCGGGCTGCACCATAAAGCGCACTGGCCCCGCGTCAAGGAAAGCTGTCGTTCGAACGTAGATGCAGAATTGCTGGAGGGGAAGGGAGCAACCCCTGCAGCTGCTTGCACAACACCAGTCCGGCAACAAATGCTCTTCTTATGAAGATCACAACCGTCCTGAGCACCCCAAGGGCTCCAGTCATTAACACAGGGGGTGGTCTTTTAAGTACTAAGGAAAACATGCCGGACTCTGATGTGGAAGAATCTTCCCTCTTCACACCCCCCTTCTGAAGGGGATGTGAAAATCAACACGGGCCAGTGTATTTTTTCACGCCTAGAAAAAAAGCAGCATCCTGAAAGCACGGGGTGCTGTCTGCTGGGTGAATGTATTACCACCCACTGGCTTGAAGGGGAAGGAATCACAGTCTTACTTTCCTGACATGCCTCTGACTACTGTACCCCACGTCTACACCGAGGAGCGGTAACGCTGGCACGCATTCAGTCGCCACCCTGATTTACAATTCTTGGAAATGTCCTTTTCTTGTGCAAGAACAATGATTGCCTGTCAACCTTCCACCCAGTTCTGTGCACCCAAATACGTCCTGCAACCCTCTCCTAGTGCACTCCCATAATTGTTTTCAACCAACGGCCTTCTTACAGAAACCGTGTTGCCCCTTCTCTGTCCGTTGACCACTTTTTCCTCACACTGTGAGACAGGGCTTGAATACCCTTTTCAGAACTGCCCGGGTTCCGTTTCTGTTCCCCACTAGACAAACACAAAACAAAAGCACCGCAACCCAGATATAATTGGACTGATTATTAATTAATTAACTGCAGTTCGCGTATGGAATGGCGGTTTCATTTGCAGCAGTGGAGCCGGCCTTTCCCATCATGCACCACTTGTTCCCGGTGGTCTTGATGCATCTTTAAACGCCGAGTGCTCTGTGAGCTGGGGCGTGCTCACTCGGATGGAAAAATGCATCTTCGGGTCTCCAAAGCTGCTCTCTCTGCAGCAGGAGCGGAACTGAGATAGCAACTCTTATTGCAGCGCAGTCACCGGGGCATGGCAGGGCACCGGGCACACCCAGCACGCCGAAACCTCCAGTACTAAGCAATCGCCGTGCACATCGTGCTTAGCCAGGGCTGCCCATGTACAGGTGAGGGGTGCCAATGCACTTTCAGGGTTGGAAGTGAACCTGCCGGTGGCCATGGCAGTCAGTCAGACAGTGTACATCACAGGGGTGCCAGCGCATAGCTCAGGACTGCCATGCACATGCAAAGAATGTCAGCGCCCATGGTGATGATGTGATGGGCACACCACAGGCCGCCTGTCACAGAACTGGCTCTTCATATCTCAGGCCTGTCAGCGTCCTTGACGGCTTTCAGTGCACTTTCCCCGGACTGACTGTGCACATCCCAGACCTTCTAGCGCCTATGATAGTGCTTTCAGTGCACAGCATTGGGCCAAGAGTGCACACAGTGCACCGCTCTGCCACTGTACCTCTCAGGACAGCCAGCGCCCAGCACAGGGCTGCCAGCGCACGTCCCAGCGCTACTAGTGCCCATAAGAACTTCCAGTGCACACCCCTGGCCTGACAGTTCACATCCTATGGAACGTTCCACGGCTTGCACGGATTGTCAGCGCCTATAAGAGAGCTTCCAGGCCACAACCCGGACTGACAGGGCACCCTGTGCCCACCACGGGCCTGCCATTGCACAGCCAAGGATTGTCAGCGCCTCTAAGAGAGATTCCAGTGCACATTCTCGGCTGACAGGGCACATCCTAGAACAACCTCTGCCCATTACATGGCTTCCGCACCTCCCGACCACAGCCCGCCCACTTCCCTGCGCCCCATAGTTTTGTGACGTGCAGCCACGCACTGCTCCTTGGTGTGAACTTCCAACAGCCAGCCCGAGCCAGCGATTTGTTAAACTGAAACCCGCGACGATCAGAAGCGGCCCTCTAATTTAACATGACAAATTGCACGTAGACAAAACAAGGACCAGAAAATGATTTATGGATTTTTTGCGATGTTCGGAGCAAAGTAATGCAACATGAATTAAACATCCGAATGCGAGCTCTATCATTCGTAATATCCAACTATCGGCTGTGATATCACACCCACACTATGAAACACCGGCGCACAAACACGCACACAGAGAAGCACATCTTCAAAGTGATGCCCGCTTCACTGGCACACACAGCAACACCCAGATAGAGCAATGCAGCAAGACAAACTTAAGCCCACATGCACACCAAAAGATACACACAGGCGATTGCACACTTTAAGAGACGCAGATACAGAAACGTAGAGCTACATTACAGCTGTGCACAATTGTATGCATGGGTACATACACATGTACATACAGATACATAGTTGCAGAAACATATATGCACATATAGAGCTACATACAGATCTACACACACACACGTAAATATTCTCATAGAGATGCATAAACAAGTACACGCACGCAGCTATATATTTATATACAAATATGTATATAAGTACACAGATGCATGCTGGCAAAGACGCATTGCACAAACTCAATTTTGTTTAAAGAACACTTTCTTCCTGCAGTCGCCTCTGTAAATGAACATACGTACCAATCAGCATGTTCTGCTCCTACTGTCACCAAAACACACTCACGCAGACCTCCCAAACGCTGCCAAAGCTTACGGTTTCCTTGTCTTGAAAGTGAAAATGTGTTACCCTTGCCACACAGCAAGTTTTAACCGAGCTTTATTTAGCACTCATTTTGACGAAGAAAAATGCTCTAGTTGCTTGTATGGCCTTCCCAGTCAAAATATGATGCGCTTATTTAAAAATACGTGGGCAGTGAACGCCATATGCACGTGGTTACAAGTTCGGATGTCCTCCCATTGTCAGACGTCCATCACTTATAGATTTACCGGTGCTTCATTCCTGTATTTAAAAAGTGCACAGCTATTAAAAGAGTGAGTTATGTTCAACCTTTTCAAACACTGTCACCAGATTAATGGAAGATTATGTTTTCATTGTGATATGCCTTTTTGAAGAATGTTAAAATTGCTTCAGGCAACCGTTCCAAATGCTCGCATTAAAAAGTACTGCATTTCCGTAAACTGCTTGAGCCTGCCAATTATCTGAAGCCAGATAGTAAATAACAGGAAGCAAATAGTTCACATCGGGCAAATAGAACAAGCATTGGCCGCTTTCGCAGTGATCAGCCGGGAGTGGTGCGTGCGTGTGTGTAGCAGGAAGTGGGATAAGGGAGGGGGTAGCATGGTGATCACTTTCGCGGGCACTTTGATGTTCTCAGTGGCTGCGCGGCTCACTGAGAACATCAAAGCGCCCGCGAAAGTGATCAGATGGATGACAAATGGTGCGCGCGCCCAGCGCACATGCACTGTAGCTAGAGGCCTCAAAGAAGCACTAGTTTGCACTTCCAAATGCCGCTTACTAAAACTCTCGCCAGAGCAGCGCTAAAGCGCTGGCTCAGCCGAGACCTAAAAAGTGCGTACTTTTGTTTCTTGCTGTAGTCGAGCGCCTGCGCGCCTGCGTGCGTGGCAGACAAGCCTTAAAATAATGGAAATCTGAGATGAGACAACCCGTTTGATAGGTCACGTCAGGTCAAACTCGAGGCACTGAACCTCGTGAGACGTAATTGGCGCCGCTAACTAGAAGGGGGAAGTTCATATCATCATTTCACCAGACCGTGAAATTACCAAAGAGTTGCACACACAGGATCTCAGCAAACATTTATGCATTCTGCAGACGGACTCAGGAAACTCTCATTCGTTTGTTAACTCAACATGAGCTAGACTATTTAGAAGGATGTTGCACTGCACAGCAGCATCCATTATTTTAATATATTCTAATATACTATTTCCAATACATAGACTGTATAATAAAGATAAAAATAGATTTTATGCAATGTATAAAACTTTCAAGTGTGTGTACAATGTGCAAAGATCAAACTTGAGACAATGAATCCTGCTATAAACATGCTTAATAAATAGCATTCTGCAGTTTGATCCGCATCTGTTGCAGTTTCAGCAACGAACCTTCCTTTGTTTCAATCAGATTGCTGCTCACTAGGAAATAGAAAATAGATATGTAATGATGAAAGTGCAGTTTATTTAACAATGTACAGAAAATGCTGCAATTCAAAATGAAGCAATGACCTCGGCTCGCAAAGAACAGAATGCTTCGACTTGGAGTATCTGCATGATATCAGGGTACATACATCCATGCAAGGAATAAAACTGAACAGCCTTTGTTGGAGAAGAGGTCGATAAACAAAGGGGCATATTCACAAGAAAATGTTGGAGCGCAGAGCTACGCCAAATCTTGCAGCGCCGCGCGCTCCAACATTTTCAAAGCGCAGGGATGTGCTGTATTCACAAGAATACGGCGCACCCCTGAGTTTCCTCTAGCGCATAAAAAACCTGCCTAGCGCCAGCGCAGGCACCTTGCTGCCATGTTACAGGGACGATTGTTTATGTGCAGGAAGGGACACCTTCCTGCACCTAAACAATTAATAATGGCAATTTGCACCTTCTAGAAATTAATAATCTCTCCTCATTGCGCCATTCTAATGCCTGGCAGTCTATGACGTTCGTTTTTGGTAGTGCCGCAACCGTGTAAATCTGGGGCAGCATCATAAAGCAATGGGTGTTGCGAAGGAACGCCCACAGCAACACCCATTGCACGCCCCTTTGCTTCAGAGGACTGCGGCGGAAAGGGGCATAATCACAAGGTAGTGTTTAGCCACGCAAAGTGGCTGAGCTCCACCTTGTAAATATGGAAAATCGCGCTGTGCCACTGGAATGTCCAAAAAAGTGTCTCTTCTGTGGCACTGAGGGCTTGTACATATGCCCCAAAGTTTTTTTGCATTACAAAAATGTTTGGCGCTATAACAAGCAAAATAAAAGAACGTGGATCAAAAAAATATCAATTGCTTAATTTCAAATTCCTGAATTTATTACCAAAAGTGCCTAACCTAGGACTTATTTTTTTTCAAACATATTTTTATTGGCATTTTGAATTTACAGTGACATACGGTTTGTCAGATCACATTTCTCGTAGTTATACCATAATGCATTGCTATTCACATAGTAATTAGTCAAGTTTCCTGCCACAAGTGAGGTCTTTCGACATAGAATTTCTAAATATAACTGGGGTGCAAAACTGGGGAAGTGTTCATGGAGTTCTGGGTACAGGTGTCGAATGAGGCCTGAGAGTGGCATGTGCAGGCCCGGACTGGCAGTAGTGGGCACCGGGCAATCCCCCGGTGCGCCGCACGGGTGGGGGCCGGTTTTGTGCCCCTGGGGGGCGTTTTTGTTACAGGGCCGTTTTTGCAGCATAGCTGCAAAATCGTCCCTGTAACAAAATCGGCCGAAAACCGGCCCTGGCAAAGACCTCGGCGGCACCCTCAAGCCCCGGGGGGCCGGCCGAGCACTTTGCCAGGGCCGGTTTTGGTTGCCAGTCCGGCCCTGGGCATGTGCCCCGATTGATGGTAGTTACGCGTGTTTCCAGGGGCGAGGGGGGGAACTGTGGTCGGTCTAGCTCCGGGATCCGGCCTTCGATTAGGGCGTATTGCGTGGTACTAATAACAAACGACTTTAGGAGTGCGCTGTGGGAGGGGATCTGGCGCACATGTTTGTGGTCTGTACTTGCGATTGTGTGTCCCGTGGTGTGTGGGGGTCCTCCTCTGGGTCGTCATGGGGTAGTGGTTGTTTGAATTGATTCAGTAGAATAGCCCATTCTAATGATATGGGGTGTTTACGCATCCCTTTCACCTTTTCCTCTCGTAATGTTTCTTCCTCCGCCATTGTCCATTTGTGTACCACCCCCACCCATGCTGCGATTGGAGGGCCTGTGGGGGACCGCCAGTGCATGTCTATTTTCCTTTTGGCCAGTAAAATGGCCAACGAGGTAAATCTGAGAGGCACTTTGTGTTGTTTCCGCTTCCGAAAGATACCCAGTGCACAGGCTTCCCAAGTGTTCAGATATGTGAGCCCGGTAAGATCCCTGAGTGACTTATGAATGTGTTGCCAATATGGTTGTAGTGTGGGGCAGCTCCAGAACCTATGATAAAAATCTGCTGCTTGTAAGTATCATCTGGGACAAAGAAACTGGGTGTCGAAGTAAAATCGTTGGAGGCGCGCTGGTGTCAAATACGCTCTGTGCAGGATGTAGAATTGTATATTTTTGAAACGCGCATTTCGAGACACCTTCTTGGGGTGTTCGAAAGCCCTCTTCCATTCTTTCTCATGTAGCGAGCGTCCTAGTTCGTCTTCCCAGGTGGCCCGCAGGGTCTCTAGTGGCCTGTTCATGAGTTTCCTGATGGCTTTATAGAGCCATGTGACCAGGTGTCGTCCCACTCCCATATGTAAAATTGTGTGTATGACCGGGTGTGTAGCTGGTTCCCCTGTCGAGAGGTCATGGTACTGTCGATAGTTTGCGAGGAGTTGGCGGTGGAGTAGAAACTGGCCAGCGGGGAGATCATGGTCATCTATAAGTCGTTGGAACGGCCTAAGTTGTCCATCTTCAAATAGCAACACCATCTCAGTGATGCCGCAGTCTGTCCATGTATGGAACATGTTAGATGTGTAGTAGTTTTCGTGTTTGGGCCATCCAACCAGCGGAAAAAGGGGGGAGTATGGGAGTTTCCCTGATGACATACAGTGTATCCTTTGCATGCACTTGTGTGCCACTGTTACTTGTAGGGGATATGTACGTCTTGGTTTGGTGCCAGGTAATAGTAGATGACGGAGTTCTGGAATGGGCACTGGACCAGTCGCGGTGTATGTCTCCCCTATATGTCTGCCTGCTGTCCAGTAGGAGAGCCACTGCAATTGAGCGGCTAGGAAATAGGATTCGAAGGATGGGGTGGCCAGTCCTCCCTGTGTGGTGGGTAGTTGTAGCTTCGTTAGTGCTATCCTATGTCTGTTTGTCCCCCATATCAGTGAACTGAGGAGTCTCGGAAGAAGGTTCTGGGCTGGATTATTAGTAGATTCGTGAAGTAGTATAGTAGCCGCTGAACTATTATCATTTTGGCGATAGCCACCCGGCCGATCGGGGCTAATGGGAGGTTTCTCCAGAATCCTACCGAGGATCTGATGCCAGCCAATGCCCTACGGTGATTGCCTTCATAGATGTCAGTCGGGGTGGGATAGAGACGAACCACGAGGTATCGGGGGGCATCTGCGCTCCAGGTTATGTTCTGATCACCTAGCCTGACAACCCAGGGGGGAAGGTTCGGGTGTAGTGGGTACACTGTAGATTTATCCCAATTTACTCATAGCCCTGATACCACCACAAATTCTGTCAGCGTTACCCAGATGGATGTTAAATCCTCAGTGATGTCTCTGAAATATATTAGAAGGTGTCAAGAATTCCTGTCATACAAGGGAAACACGCCCTTATGTAAACAGGAGAGCTGTTACATAACTCAAGGGAAACACGCCCTTATGTAAACAGGAGAGCTGTTACATAACTCAAGGGAAACACGCCCTTATGTAAACAGGAGAGCTGTTACATAACTCAAGGGAAACACGCCCTTATGTAAACAGGAGAGCTGTTACATAACTCAAGGAAAACACGCCCTATAAAGGGAGGAACCGGGAGGTACAAGGCTGTCGGATATTGTGTTTACACCGACGTACCTGCTTCGTGAAAGAGCAGTGTTCAGGAGTGGTGCTCCAGTAAGGCAAGAACGGAGGTAGGTCGAGTCGTTACTCCCTGGGCCGTGTCTTGCCCCATCGTCACCTGTGAAGGACCCGGAAGCTCTACCGGTCAACCATTGAGCTTCGCTTTTTGACTCGGCTGAGTCCAAGCGCAGTGGCGCTTTTGCTGGTTGGAGTCGTAACTCCCAGCCCGACCAGAGACACAGGGACTGCCAGCTGTAACGCACACCAGGAGGTGTTTGCCGCGTTACAGACTCGGAAGTCCACAGGATCGATCGAGCGGCTGCTCTCGGTTCAGTCTTCTTGCTTGTGATTGGGGTATCGGTGACGCATCACCAGGAGGTGACTCCGCGTCCCGGTGCAGTCTGAGGAAGAGGTTGAGCGGCTGCTCCCTTCAGGTAGAGACCCCGGCTGGGTGTTTCCCTGACTCCTCGATTCTCCCCAACACTCTTCGTGCCCCTCACAGCCTACCGATTGGCATTGTCGGCCATTTCATTTCTGCCCTCTGTTGGCATACGCCGGGATCGGCGTATATGCAGAGGACGGTTAGGACCATCCGTGCTGTGGGCTGGTAACGTACTTAGCCTGGAGGATTCCAGTGACTATAACTTTTGTTTGTTCTTTGTATTTTATTTGCCTTCATTAAAAGAACTAACCCTTCACAAGTGGTTGCGTCCTCATTGTCGTGTCTGTTAAACGATCCTGAGACGTTCAGGGCGTTACAAAATATCCGACCTTAATAACACTAACTGTCTCCCGGTCGATAACAGACATGGCAACACTTGATGATGTGCTGGCTGCTTTAGCGGCCATGCAAGTTGAAGTGGCTGCCTCTAGGCAAGAAACAGCCGATGTAAAAGCCAGACTGGATGCTATCCAATTGGACCCGCTCACGCCCAGCACCTCCCTCACGAACCAGACCCCTGCGGTAGTAGTGGAAATGCCGGTAGCCATCCCCTTGGCAACACCAGAGAGGTACAGTGGGGATCCTAACACACTGCAGGTATTCCTCACACAAGTGGCGCTACATTTATCGTGCAAACCAAAGGCGTTCCCCACGAGTCAGGCTCGTGTGGCTTTCCTTATATCCTATTTGGCTGGAAACGCGGCACAATGGGCCGTACCTCTGGTGAGCAGGGACGACCCCCTCTTATGTGATTGGGGTGCTTTTCGCGAGGAATTCCTGAAGGTATTCGACAGAAGGGCTGACTCGTACACGGCGGACCGTGAAATGCTTGAGTTGAGACAGGGATCCAACGACCTGGTGCAGTATCTCAACGCGTTCCGAAGGCTGGTTGCGGAAACCAAGTGGCCTGTTGCTAAACAGACGGCGCTCTTCCATCAAGGGCTGTGCGATGAGCTCAAGGACGCCGTGGCTCATATTGACCCTCAACCCAAGACATGTGAGGGCCTTATCAACCTGGTATTACGGCTGGAACATAGGCTAAGTGAAAGAAAGGGGGATCATGGGAGAAAAGGAAAATCCCTTCCATCCTATGTGACGGTGGGAAGTCCTGAAACTTCCACCGCATCCAAGGGAGAACCCATGGACATCAGCGCAATACGAGCGAGCCTCACAGCCACGGAGAAAGAGTCACGCCGTAAACAAGGATTGTGCCTATATTGTGGCAAAAAAGGCCACTACGTACGTGAATGCCCTGCCAAACCGAAGACGTCACGTTATCGGGCCAACCGGTCGGTAACAGCCGTGGTGGACATACCGGCGGAAAACTAGAGGACTCCAAGACCAGAGAAGGGGCATCTCGGAGTCACTCATCCATCCCTTCACTTTCCAACTCGGTCACTAAGGGACAACGACACCTGTTTATCACGGTGCACGTGGGAGTGCATGACCAGTGGATACCCGTTGTGGCCATGGTGGATTCAGGGGCCACTGGCATGTTTATGGACCACAACGAGGCATGCAGGCTAGGGCTAGTGCTTCTTCCCAAAGCAGTACCCGAAGACGTCTATGCGGTAGACGGAAGGCGATTGGTGACGGGGCCCATCGGACAGCACACGGGGGTCCTTCCGATGAGATATGGGAGGAACCATTTGGAACAAATCGATTTTAACATCATCCGAGCGCCCCAATATGGCGTCATATTGGGATTGCCGTGGCTACAGAAACACAACCCCTTTGTGGATTGGCCAACACATCGCATCGAAATGACATCACCGTATTGCATCCTGCATTGTGGAATAAGAACGGAATCCCTTGACGCAGATGAGAGCGGGAGTCAGACGGTGGCTACAGCGGCAGAAAAAGATGTGGCTCTCCCCCAGGCTTATCACAGTTTTGAGGATGTATTTGATGAGGTGAAGGCGGAAGTGCTACCACCACATAGACAGTTTGACTGCCAGATCGACCTGGTGCCAGGGGCCAGCGTTCCCAGCGGCAGGCTGTATGCCCTGACGGAGCCTGAAAACGTGCATCTCCGGGGGTACCTGGATAAACTCCTCAGGCTAGGATTCATCCGCCCGTCCAAGTCTCCGGCCGCCTCGCCACTCTTCTTCATCCCGAAGGCTAATGGGGAGCTGAGAGCCTGTGTGGACTTTAGGGCATTGAATGCGATAACCATAAAAAATCGGTACCCCTTGCCTCTCATCAGTGTACTTCTGGAACAGGTCAAGAAAGCTCGTATCTACACCAAGTTGGATTTGAAAGGGGCATACCATCTGGTGCGCATGAGGGACGGAGACGAGTGGAAGACCGCCTTTAAGACCAGGTTCGGCCTTTTTGAGTACCTCGTCATGCCGTTCGGTCTGTGCAACGCCCCGGCAGCCTTTCAGTACTTTTTGAATGAGGTATTCAGAGAGGAGTTGGATATCTACGTGGTCGTATATATCGACGACATCCTCATCTATTCGTCCAGTGTGGAGGAGCACGTACACCACGTCAAAGCTGTGCTCCAAAAGCTGAGGGAAAACATGCTGTTTTGTAAACTCAGCAAGTGTGACTTCCACGTCACATCCGTGGAATTCCTCGGAGTGATGCTGAGTCCAGAGGGACAGGAGATGGCAGAACGAAAGATCAAGGCGGTGAAAGAATGGCCGGTGCCCCAAAGCGTGAAGGACGTCCAAAGTTTCATTGGCTTCGCCAACTTTTACAGGCGGTTTATAGATGGATTTTCAGGAGTGGTGGCCCCAATCACACAGCTACTGAGGAAGTCCAAGGAGTTTGTCTGGTCCCCTGAAGCGAACAAAGCCTTTGAGGCCCTGAAAAGCGCCTTTGGTAAGGCGCCGGTGTTGGCTCACCCCGATCCGGATCTCCCCTACGTGGTGGAAGCGGACGCGTCGGATGTGGCGCTGGGGGCTATCTTGTCCCAACGCAACCACGACACAGGGGTGCTTCATCCCGTTGCGTACATGTCCCGCAAGCTCAACGACGCCGAACGCAACTACCATATTGCGGAGAAGGAGCTTCTCGCAATCAAGGACGCCTTCACCGAATGGAGGCATTGGTTGATGGGGGCAAGACATGTGGTATCGGTGTACACGGACCATCGGAACCTACAGTTCATGACGGCCACTAGACACCTTTCTCCCAGGCAGCTGCGGTGGATGATCTTCTTTGCGGGGTTCAACTTCCGCATCACATATCGGCCGGGGACGGAAAACCGGAAGGCGGACGCCCTGTCCCGTCAATCTGCAGTTAAGGAACCATTGCCTGCAACCGAGCGATCCATCATTTCCCCGAGGATGGTATTGGGGGTTATCCAACCGGATACTTTCCTGAGGGGAATAAAGAGAGGGATCAGGTCATTCGCATGGCGGAGGTGGCTCCTCAGTCACAGAGAATGGCAGCTGAAGGACGGGATACCCCTGAAGGGCAGGTGCCTATTGATACCCACGCCTAGGCTAAGGAAACAAGCATTCATCTGGTGCCATGACTCTCCATGCGCAGGTCATTTGGGCTTTGAAAAAACGGTGGCTAGCATGGGACGGCATTTCTGGTGGCCAACCATGAGAGTGGATGTCAGGAGGTGGGGACAGGAGTGTCCTACGTGTGCTACCATGAAGGCCGACCATGGCCGAACCCAAGGGCTCTTACATCCACTTCCGACCCCGGATAGACCATGGGATAGCATATCACTGGACTTCGTGGTGGGCCTACCGGTAGACCAGGGGATGACGGCAATACTGGTGGTGGTGGATTACTTGACGAAAATGGGGCACTTCATCCCCTGCAAGAAAGTCCCTACGGCCGGGGAATTGGCGTCACTACTCCTAAAGAATGTGGTACGACTGCATGGATTACCTGGGGTGATCGTGTCGGACCGGGGGTCGCAGTTTACTGCGCAATTCTGGAAGACTTGGTGCACTGCGCTGCATGTTAAGACCGCCCTGTCCACCAGCTACCACCCTCAAACGGACGGCCAAACCGAGCGCCTGAACCAAACGCTCAAACAGTATCTGCGATGTTTTGTGGACCAGGGCAGGGAAGAATGGGTCGACTTGCTATGGGTTGCAGAGATAGCCTATAACAACGCCACTCACAGCTCCACACAGTCATCTCCGTTCTATAGCAACTATGGCCAACATCCCAGGTTCTTGCCATTTCTACATCCGTTCAGAGAGGACAGGATTCCCGCCACAGCGGACAGGGTGGCACACATAAAAGACACGTTGATGCGCTCAAGGGCTGTCCTAATAGAGGCCAAGAGAAGATACAAGGCTGCGGCAGATAGGAAGAGAAGGCCCGGGCCACTGTACCGCACTGGAGACTACGTCTGGATATCCACAAGAAACATGAGGTTTCGAAAGAACAGTGTGTTCCATCCCAAGTACATGGGCCCCTATCGAATTACCACGTGTATGGGTCCCGTGAACGTGAAGGTGTGCTTGCCCCAGTCATTGCGGATACACCCTGTCTTTCATGTATCATTGCTCAAACCAGCACCCTCCAAGCCGTCTGGGACACCTAGGCCGGTATGCGTGGAGTCGGAGGTGGAGTATGAAGTGTCGGGCATACGGGCGTCCAAATGGCGCAGGGGGAAGCTGTGGTACCTGGTTGCGTGGAAAGGCTATGGCCCGGAGGAGCATTCATGGGAACCGGCTGAAGGGGTTCATGCTCCGCGCTTGGTCTCCTTGTTCCATCGGCGTTTTCCTGCCAGCGCTGGACCCGTGGGGAGCCGCTGAGAGGGAGGATGTACTGTCAAGAATTCCTGTCATACAAGGGAAACACGCCCTTATGTAAACAGGAGAGCTGTTACATAACTCAAGGGAAACACGCCCTTATGTAAACAGGAGAGCTGTTACATAACTCAAGGGAAACACGCCCTTATGTAAACAGGAGAGCTGTTACATAACTCAAGGGAAACACGCCCTTATGTAAACAGGAGAGCTGTTACATAACTCAAGGAAAACACGCCCTATAAAGGGAGGAACCGAGAGGTACAAGGCTGTCGGATATTGTGTTTACACCGACGTACCTGCTTCGTGAAAGAGCAGTGTTCAGGAGTGGTGCTCCAGTAAGGCAAGAACGGAGGTAGGTCGAGTCGTTACTCCCTGGGCCGTGTCTTGCCCCATCGTCACCTGTGAAGGACCCGGAAGCTCTACCGGTCAACCATTGAGCTTCGCTTTTTGACTCGGCTGAGTCCAAGCGCAGTGGCGCTTTTGCTGGTTGGAGTCGTAACTCCCAGCCCGACCAGAGACACAGGGACTGCCAGCTGTAACGCACACCAGGAGGTGTTTGCCGCGTTACAGACTCGGAAGTCCACAGGATCGATCGAGCGGCTGCTCTCGGTTCAGTCTTCTTGCTTGTGATTGGGGTATCGGTGACGCATCACCAGGAGGTGACTCCGCGTCCCGGTACAGTCTGAGGAAGAGGTTGAGCGGCTGCTCCCTTCAGGTAGAGACCCCGGCTGGGTGTTTCCCTGACTCCTCGATTCTCCCCAACACTCTTCGTGCCCCTCACAGCCTACCGATTGGCATTGTCGGCCATTTCATTTCTGCCCTCTGTTGGCATACGCCGGGATCGGCGTATATGCAGAGGACGGTTAGGACCATCCGTGCTGTGGGCTGGTAACGTACTTAGCCTGGAGGATTCCAGTGACTATAACTTTTGTTTGTTCTTTGTATTTTATTTGCCTTCATTAAAAGAACTAACCCTTCACAAGTGGTTGCGTCCTCATTGTCGTGTCTGTTAAACGATCCTGAGACGTTCAGGGCGTTACAGAAGGTCATCGACATACATAGAAACACTGTGCACGGCATCTGCTATGGGAATGCCCCATTGTTTTCCCTCTCGTCGCAACCGTATGGCCAGTGGTTCTACCGCAAGGGCGAAGAGCAGAGGCGAGAGCGGGCAGCCCTGCCTCGTGCCTCTCTGCACCGCGAATTCCAGCGAAATGTAGCACCCTGTACGAACACGCGAGGTAAGTTTGGTGTATAAGAGTTGTGTATACACCAAGAGGGTGGGGCCAAGTCCTAATCGCTATAGGACCGAGAAGAGATACTGCCATGGGAGGGTGTCAAAGGCCTTTTCGAGGTCTAGGATAAGGCAGTCCGCTCGGGTATGGGTGTCACCCACTTGATCTTGGACATGGAAGAGTCGGCGTATGTTCTGGGATGTGTTTCTGCCCGGGACGAAACCACACTGATCGGGATGTACCAGGGGTCGTATGATTTGTGTGTATTTATCCCCTAATATCTTCCCCAAGATCTTGCAATCGGTGGATAGGAGCGTGATGGGGCGGTAGGATGCCATCAGTTGTGGCTCGTGGTTGGGTTTCAGGAAGGTCACAATAACCGATTCCCATAGGGATCTTGGCAGCTCCCCTTTATCCAATGCTGTGGTGAACATCACCAGCAATTGAGGGACCAATAAGGGGGAGAAGGTCGTGTAGTATTCTAAGGGGAGTTCGTCTAGCCCCGGTGCTTTGTTACGAGCTAAGTTGTGTAAGGCCAGAGTAATATCCGCGGGTTGTATCACCGCCTCTAATGACGTACTATCTTCTTTTGTAATCTTAGGGATCGTCAGGGGATCGAGAAAATGGTCTAATATGTCCTGCTTGATCGGGGTTGGGTAACAGTAAACCTCTGAGTAGTGTTGATGGAATGCTGAAAGGATCTGATCTTGGGACCGTACTAGGTTGCCGTGAGAGTCTATCACTTCAGTTATGGGTTTCATGTCGCTGTCTTGTTTAGCTAACTATGCCAATAAGGCGCCTGTTTTATCTCGTTACTTGTGCATTCGGGTTGCATACGTCCTGAAATTGTATCGTCGGAGGTCGACGCTGGCCGTAAGATATTCCGTCTTGGCCTTGGCGATCTGTGTCGCCGCCTCTTCCGATAAGTCGTCCTGTTTAGTAGCAGTGGAGAGTTGCTTTTCGGCCTTGGTGAGTGCCTGTTCTAGGGTCTGTTTTACCCCCACTGTTTGCTTAATACATTCTCCCCGGGCCACAACTTTAAATGTGTCCCACTCTACCAATGTGGAGGATGCTGTCCCTGCGTTGTTAGTGAAGTAGTCTTGTATACTTTGCCCCATGTCATGTTTGAAGACAGGATCTGCAGTCCCGTGGGAGGCGCCATGTGGGAACTGGGGGGTGTGGGGGTGTAGGAAGGTGGATATCTGACTATGGTTACCCCCAACTTTTTGCCTAGTGTCTAGCTGGTTTTTCGACTTAGTTGGCCTGAGATCCTGCCATTCAGGATCTCAGCCTGTCTGCTCTCTCTTTAAAATGGACTCCATGTACCCTAGGTACATACACAATTGGTAAGGATCACCTTATTGGACCCTGTACAGTGTACCCTAGGTACCCAGGGCATAGGTGTACCCTAGGCCTCCCAGGGGCTGCAGCATGTATTATGCCACCCCTAGTCTGGCATTCCAATTTGACACAACTGGCTGATCACTCAGCTGGGGTAAGTTGGTGTATCCACCTCTTACTTAGGTGTAGTATGCCTATACCTGACCTTAAATGGGACACATGTTAACCTATAAGTCACTCCTATGGCAGGCCTTAACAATCCTGAAGGCAGAGTGCTTGGTTTCATGTGAGATGGTGCTCTGGCATGAGCTGAGCCTGTCTGCAGTAGTCGGAACATCTTCCTTCTACCGTTTCCAGATATCGCCATACCATATACTCTTAAGTGCATTATGAACCTCGCGGTTAAATGCTATCTTTGGTTTGGCTTTATCAAAACATGTCGAGTAAGGTGTCATACGAATTGGAATACTAACCCCTCGCCAATTCTGGCGATGGGGTTAGCATTCCACCCTCCTAGAGGGACACGACATGTACAGAACCTGAAACCCGGGTAAAATCAGACAGAGCCTCAGCTCCACAAAATGGACGCTGCCACCACAGACACAAGTCTGCCCTCCTGCTGCTGGGAGTCCTTCCAGCTTGGGAGACGTGGACAAAGGGTTTCCTGCCAGGGGAGGTGCGAGCACCACCCCAGACAGGATTTTGTGTATTGGTCAGGTAGGGCTTGAAAGGAAACAGACATGCCTGAGGCTCACAAGGAGCCTCGGTGCATATGCCAGTTCAAACCGGTCCTGGGGCACACCAGCCCCAGACCTGGGGCGAGCTGGACAAAGGATTGGGGGTGTAACCACCCCCCTTCCTGGTCCCACCCTTAGGGAGGGACCTAGCAGGTAGTCCGGCCCCTAGAATCCGCTTAAAGGTAGGAGCTGTGTCCTAAGACTTCAGACATCCTGGAATCAACTTGAAACTAAGAAGAAGATGGGAACTTCGACATTCTGCTGCACAGAAGACTGAAGGAAATCTCCCCTATGGTCAGGGAGTGACCATCTTGCTAACGCAAGCACCATCCAGCAAATCGACGTCTGCTTTGCCGCCGCCTCCTGCCGGAGCCCGAGCCCAGAGACCGACAAGGACTAGACCTCCAGACCTCTCACCGCCCGATCCATAGTCACTGAAAAGAAGGAACCCGTGAAGGCACAGAGACATGTGGAGCCAGCCATCTTGGAAGACACTCGACTAAGCTGAAAGCGCAACAACAGAGGCTCCTTCCGAGTTGTGCTTTGGGTCCTGAGAAGCCCAACATCCGAGCAGCATCTGCACCAAAGGTGAGCCCTCCAGCATCTCCACGATCTGCGTGGGGCCCCTCTGCACTTCGCGACTCGATGCGCCTAACCGGTTACTGGTCCATTGACTAGTGGCCATCTTGGCGACCATCTTGAAAAACTACAATGCTGGTCTGGTTGCTCCAGACTGGCCCCTGCTTCCCTCCAAAGGAGCAGCCCCTCTGACCTTGCTGGTCAGAGCTAACAGCTTTCTTTGATTCCTGCGACTCCTGCTTTTGCCAAGGCTTGTTTGCTTCTTCTGAGTCGCCGACACCACCGACAGCGAGAGCCTGCGTGGGACAGCCTGGACGTCGTCGACCTTCAGGGACCACGTGGCTGCAGAGACAAGCTACACCTCTTCACCTGTTTGCACCCGACATCGCCTGGTACCTACCTGGTGCTACGTCGGTCACTGGCTAGTGACTGTGAACACTGTCCCCTCTGCTTACAGGTCTTCTACACTTCCGATCCATCCTTGGATCCACCGCATCTCTTCTGGACCGACCGCCTGCAGCATCTTTGTCATCAGGCTCCATTGAACAGATAGACGAAACCCGACGCACTTCGAGCCCTATGCACCCGCTTCCTGTGGGTGAGGTAAAGCTGGCACTCCGGTGCACAAGTCTAGAGTAACATCTCTAATGTCTAGGTTTGAAGTCTTGAATTCGTAGTCCAACCAGAAGACCCTTCTAGCAGTAACTTTTTGAACATTTACGCACCCATTGAAAACCTATGGGCGCCCGTGTGTAACTTTCCTCACTGCACACGCGACCCGTGGACCTCCTGGTCACTAACTAAAGTTAGCTCCTTGTAGGCCCAGCGATTCTAGAGGCCCTAGGCCTTTTCCCTTTCCTGTTCGTGGTACTTATACCACTATTTTAGTATATGGTTTGAGCGGCCACCAGGGCCTATCCATATAAAGTGCAACTTCTGTATATTGTGATACTTTCTTGTTTAACGATTTGTGCTCCTGTGCTCATAAAGAGTCTAGGGTGTACTTTGAGTAATAAATACATATATATTTTGTGTGGTGTCCTTTCATTGGTATAAAAGGGGGTTACATATGGTAAAACAGCTTGCTTAACATGCCTAAACGAGTTTAGCCTGAAAGACTGCTTAGCCTACGCTACCACTAGGGCAGCTGGTCCGAAAAGGTTGACTTACAACCACACCATAAGGGTTGCTTGGCATGGTACAAGGTGGTCACTTTAACTAGTGAACATCATATACCAGGCCAACTTCTCACAGGGGGTCTCCAATTTAATCGCAGAATGTGGGAATTATGGTCAGAAATAATCCTACCCATGTAGTCTGTGTGTTGCACTTACCGCCGCTGAGCATAAGAATCTGTCTAGTCGGACTCTGAGGTTATGTGGGATGGAGTGGAACGAGTACAGCCTAGTCTGTGGATGTTGCATTCTCCATGAGTCAGTGAGCGCCCATTGTGTGACCCAGGCCCTAAATCGTTCTGTTTGTTTCTGGGCGGTGGAGTGTGTGGGTGTGGGGTGGGAGTTGTCCAAAGTTAGGTCTAGTGTGCAATTGTAATCGCCCCCTAAAATCCATGGTATGGAGGCAAATTGGGTGAGTACCCCAGTGAGGCGATCCCAGAACTTGTCCTGTTCTACGTTCGGGCGTTTATACTACCCAGTAGCACCGAGTGCCCGTCGAGGAAGCCCTCTAATAGGGCATATCTACCTTCTTTGTCTACCACCCATCGAAGTTCCTGAAAGGGGATCCCTGGTCGCACCCAAATCAGCACTCCCCGTGCGTAAGCAGAATATGATGTGGCACATATAGTACCGCGCCATTTGGACTGTAGCCTGCTTATCTCGGTGTTAGTAAGATGCGTCTCTTGTTAAAGCGCTATCCAAGCGTTTTGGCATTTCGTATGAGTATACGGCATATCGATTGCGTGTTGTATGAAGGCCTCGGGCGTTAAGCGTTAGGATGCTGATGTCATCATTCTGTGCCATTATAGCCATGTGATATTCTCAGTGCTCGTTTGAATGGATTGTGCCTACCGGAGCCTGGCGCCCAATGAGTCCCCTGTGGTGTGAGGGGCACACATAATACCATCTGCCTCCCATAGATGTGTCTTGGGTACCCTGTTGTGTGAGGTTCCATTAGGGGGTGGGGTGATTCTGAACAAAGGGAGGAAACCGCAAAAACTGGGGTCGGGAAACTTTTCCCAATGCTGAGGACCCATCGCTGTCAGCAATACGTCCAAACCTACTCTCTCTAAAAGGGAGAGTATAACAATATACAATGGGGGTGGCAGTACGTGTAAGTGATGCATTTCGCCGATCGGGCCTTAGTAGGATCATGGAGCGTCGTCTGGGGCATGCTGAATCATGTCTATGTCACGTGTGTTCAAGAAGTAAGTTCAGGTTGCATAGATCATTTAGGGTTTACGGTGAGATCATCTCATGTCGGGAGGGAGTTCATTTGTCCATCCATCATGGTATCAGCTGTCTGGGGGGTGACCATGGGGGATGTAACTGAGTCCACTCCGGAAAATGTTCCATCGCTATCGTCCTCCCCTTCAGATAAGAAGAGGTGTGGGGCTCGATTTATGTCCTCCGCATGAGGGGAGGCCTGTAGGTCAATCACCGCTTGTAAGACTTCTCGTCTCTCTTTCATGATTTGTTCTAGGTCTGTGGAGTCTTGGGTGCCTGTCCCGGCCATTGTGTTTACTCCACTGTGCGGATTCAGTTCTGGATTGTTGCATGCAGTGGTGGTCCACCCATTCGTGTGCTTCTTCTGCACTCGTGAAAAAGGTAACTGAGCCATTATAGAGTATTTTGAGGCGGGCTGGGAAGAGGAGGAAGTACTGTATTTTGTTTGCGCGCAGTCGACGTTTTACTTCCAGGAACGATGATCTTTGCTGTTGCACCGCTCGTGCGTAGTCCGGGAATATCATTATCTGTTTGTTTTCCACGTGCAGAGGTCCTGTTTGTCTGGCTGCTCAAAGCACCGCATCACGATCTCGGAAGTGTAAGAATTTCACCAGCATCGGTCTGGGGGGTGCTCCTGGCGGTGGTTTGCAAGCTGGTACTCTGTGGGCACGTTCAATGGAGAAGAACGCCGTCCTGTCCGTTGCGGGGGTGAAGGATTTCACCCATGTTTCTATGTATTCCAGCGGGTCTGTGCCTTCAATTCCCTCCGGAAGATCCAGCACGCAAATGTTGCAGCGTCGCGAACGCCCTTCTTAGTCGTCCGTGAGTTCCTCTATGGGGGACAGTCTGCTCAGGACGTCTTGCAGTGTCTTTTGGTGTACCTTGACGGTGGGTTGCAGCTCGGCTAGTTCCTTCTCCTCCTCCTTCACTTTGTCGGTGAGTTTGCAGTGATTATCCCTTATAAGGCTGATATCCGTCACAAGGGTGCCCAGGCGCTTCTCCATGGAGATCCTAGAGTGTTCAATGGCTGTCAATACTTGATCCAGCCTGCTCTCTTCCCCCTCTTTAGACTCCTGTGGATAGTTGGGATCCCCCCTCTAGGGGAGCACGTGCTGCTATTTCCGATTGTGGGTTGCCTTGTGGGTGTGGTTTTTCTTGTTGTTCTTAATTTAAAATGAAACCGTATAGTGGGGTCTGGCTGATGTGGCTTTTGACGTTGTTACCTCCTGAGCATGCTCCTCCGCAACACCACGTGTTTTATAAATGTATGTCGTATGCTCCTGTCATTGCTAGCAGCCGGCCGGAAGGTTGTAGGCCCATACTTGTATATTCTTGAGACTTGTAATAAACGGTTTCAAAAAAAAAAAAAAAAAAAAAATACTTGATCCAGCTTGTCCGAGATTGATGGGTCAGGCTGTGGCGCAGTAGATGCGGCCCATGTCCTGGTGTTGGGCATGTTTTCGGGGGCGGTTTCGGGCACCGCGGTTTGGTGGGATGCTCTTGGTTTCCCCATTGTGGCGACTATGCGGGTCTCCCATATCGCAAGCGTCGCTGAGGACTGTGGGGCGTGAGGCCAGCTGTTGAGAAGTCCCACTGTTGGACCAGGGGGTCCGGTGGAAGGCTGGTGCCCATTTGGCCAGGTACTGGATAATAATGGGTCAATGGACCTCCGAAGGGGGGGAGAGCCCCTGCTCCGGTTGTCTCAGTGTCCACTTCGCCTCCCTACAGGTCTTAGGGGGATGTAAGGTGCTGCACGTGTTGGTATCGGTGGGTAGGGCCTTGCGGGGGTCCCTGGTGAGCTGACAGTCCGTTCATGCATCACACCTTTGGCGGAGTATGTAGACTGATGCAGGAGCAGCAGGGATTTCAGCGCCACCAAGTTAGAGTCAGGCAGCATCCATCTTAGGTGTGTTCGGATCTCACTGCATTAAGAGGGGGGGGTTCACTGTAGTAGTTCCACCTGTGGCGAGGATTTCAGTTGCTCACCTCAGTCTCGCTTATGTGGAGTGTCCATGAAGGGCTCCTGAGTCACGATCTCAACAGCACTGTTTGCTGTGGGTCTCAGACGCCATCGTAGGTCCAGGCAACCCGAGGAAAAAGCTGTCCCGTAATCTGTGGAACTGAGGATGATTGTCTGCTCCCCTTCCACCCGTTGCAAGGAATCCGGTTGCTCACCTCAGTCTTGCTAATGTAAGGTGTCCGTGAAGGGCCCCTGGGTCACGATCTCAGTAGCGCCATTCGTTTTGGGACCTTGGCGCCATTTTAGGTCCAGGCATCGCCGAGAAGAGGGACACTCTTGTACTCTGTTGGCTCACCGTCACCGCGAGTCCGTGTTGTAGCGAACCAGTTGCAGAAGCGGTTGTAGTGGCGTGCTTGTTCTCATCGCTGCCGGCTATGCCCGTCGTAGGCTCCGTCACTCAGGGCCTGCAGTCAGGAGCCTGAGTTCTGTTTTCTTCGGTTTTCCGCTGAGAATGCCCCCAGTTATTGGGACTTTGGGGAACCGTCAGGTGCAGCTTGCAGTCCGACACCTGGATGACGCCTTAGCAGCCCAGAACGGCACCGGGAAATGGGCAATATGCTGGCCCGATCGCGGAGCCTCAGCAGAGCACATCTGCCCTCATAGCCCGCTTGGCCACGCCCCCACCTCACACTTAATAATAATCTCAATTTAGGGTTGTTGGAGATATTAGTGTGGAAGTCATGCAGAGGTTCTCTCTCCTACACCAACTACTAAGAAGTGTTAAAATCAGGTAGGGCAGGACTTGGGGCTACAATCAGCCCTGGCAAAATATTCAAATCAACCCTGTGCATTAGAAGGTGGTCACTAGATTGGACCATGAGGGCATGGGCCATGGCAGCCAAAATAATTCAGAAACCAGGCCCTTAGCCTGCAGCCTACTTGGAAAATGCCAAAGTGGTAGAAAGGGCAGCCCGTCCCAGATTACTTTATTTAGTTTCTGACAAAGGTGGTAACCCTACCATAGACATGTGTGTTTTTTACGGTTGTGTGACACAATTGGGCATACAATGACATCTTGGTATTTTACCACAAGGTTTTTACCACACAAACCAATGCAACACCATTTGAATTTTTAAATATATTTTACCATTACAACACAAACCACACCCATATATGAAGTCACGCGAATCACCCCTGAAGAGACCCGACAGGACACTTGCCTGTACATAAGTACCATTACACCACCTACCTAAAAAACATGGTAATTTAATAAACGCAACACACGTGTGATGTGATAGTAGTACCAACGAAAAAGAAGCCAGAAAAGTATCTACACTGGAGGAAATAAGTTAAAGAACATTTTCAGGTAAAAATATTTTTCGTGTTCGAAAATTATAAAAGAAGAAAACTACATATTAGCATACATTTTACATTCTCTTAAACTTTTTGGCTTCAAACAAACCTTCAAGCTAAATGAGATGTCAAGAGAACCTTTGTTTTGGAGGGGAAAAGTGAAGAGGAACTTGTGGATTACAAAAACAACTATTGAGTGGAGTATGTTTTCAAATAAATTACCATACAAAATTTAGAAAATAGTAAATAGATCATGTAAGTGTCAATTTCCATGTTTTTTCCTTTTTGACCATAGAAAAAGAATGGAAAATGATGTACAAGCTACCTACGTACACTCTAGAGAGGGAAATCCACCACTGTCAAATAAGATATATTTATACTGTTGAGAAAGAATTATCAAACCAGGGGATCACTAGAGATGCAGCATTAAGATTTACAGTGTTAAACACAACTGATCATAACCATTAAGCCTCTGCATTAGAAAAGGGAATTAGAGAATCAATTGAGACGTTGAAGGGCACAGCAAGTACATCCAGTCAACCCATGGACCCATATTAAAATAGCCTTAACCTACCCCACCATGGAGTGGGTCAATTACCTTCAATGCCAAACCTAATATGAACTATAACCCACAAATGACAACAAGTAAAGACCTATCCTGCCCAACCTCTTACATACCCTCAAATAGTAATCCCATATATACTGAAAATAACAATACTAATGAACCTTTACTACGTTGTGACAATGAGCATTCAGACAAAAGAATACTAATATATTCCAGTACTAAGAATGCACTAACCCTGAAACAAAGTCATATTTGGACAAGGGATGTTATTAAAACTTGTTCAACGATATAACAGTAATATTCAGTTTACTGCCTGATAATAATAATCAAAAGTTTAATGAAGTTTTGAATTTGGTTATCACAGAAACAAAAACAATTCAACTTACAAAAATAATAATTGATTACTAATTAGCTTTGATAAACAACCAGAAAAGTCTATCCAAGTAGGCAAATACAAGGCTTTTCATAAATACAAAAGAATTGCTTGGTAGAAGAGTACATCACAAGTAGCCAATTACAACATGAAATAAAAAAAAAACAAGCAGCATTGGCCTTTGTCCCATCTGACATGGTGGAAGAGCATTATAATACAATGTGCCAAAGTGAAAACTGGTTGCAAAATTAAGACAATTGACCGACTTCCTAAATTACTTTGAGGGTGACATGATAGATCACCTGAGCAGGTCAAGTCACAGAAGGCCACCACAGTTTCAACTACTATGATGGAACTTCTACACAACTTATTTAGAGGGTGAGGCAAAGACTAATAATGACGAATGATGGCATAACTCATTTGATTCTACTGTAGGCACATTCCATCCAAAACTATATCACTTCCAGGAAATTCTAAAGAAAAGAACAAGGTTTTCAAGAAATGAAGCAAGCCCAATCTATGCAAGTAGTTTAAGCCCAAAATGTAGCAAAGAGAACTAAGGAAATCAGGCACAATGAATGAGAAAATGTAAACCATTTGGATCGATTTCAGGTTTAGACAACCTAGAAATGATTGCTTTAACATTACACTACTAACTCAGCAAGTGAGTAACAAATAAGAAAATGCTAACCCCCTCTAAAAATGTAGAAATGCTCACATTTTCTTAACTTGTTGTCGGACTCCAGTTCCAGAATTTAAAAAATGACAATCCCATCACTGACATCACTGCTGGCAAATACTACACCGTTGCTGTCAGGGTGATGGGTTCCTGCCAACCAGATTTACATTTCACAGTTGTGTTGGTGGTGTACTAGTCGCGGTTCCAAAACTGAGAAGGTCTGTTGCGGTACAAGCTCAACAATGCACCATAACTGTGGCCATTGGATGGATGCTAGTAGAACACACCTGATGTCCATTGGCCAAATGGAAACACCTGCATACCACACTATGAAACACACCCCATTTCAGACCACGATCCTTTGCCCTTCTACTGCACCATGACATTTGGTACCAGAGGCTTTGCCAGTTAAGTGAGGGTTTTTTTTAATTATCCCTATCTCTTGTCCCTTTAACCCCTTTAATTTAGTACCTTGACGTCAATTATTTGATATTATTTTTCGCTCAATGCCAGTCCCCAAAAATCCACGTTTTACTGAGGGAGAATTATCAGTCATGGTAGATGAAATCCTAAGAGTAGAGCCACAATTGTTTGGAACCCAAGTCCAAACTACACCCCTATCCCAGAAAAGGCAAATGTGGTTTAGAATAGTCGACAGAGTGAATGCTGTAGCAAACAAACTGTGCACACAGGAGGAAATTAGGAAGTGGGGAAATGACCTGTAGGGGAGGATGCGTTCCTTGGCATCCAAGTGTCACATGGAGGCCAACAGGAATGGTGGCGGTAATCCCAAGGCCTCAATACTATTCATGCCCTAGGAGGAAAAGGTCTTGTAGATCCTACATACTGAAGGCGTGACAGGAATATCTGGTAAAGTGGAGTCTGGTAAGTTATACTTTGCAAATTCTCAATAAACCTCAATGTCCTGTTTGTTCTCAATTCAGCTGTTGCAAATGTGTTCTACACATATTTTCATTACATAGAAATCTAAAAACTATCAGTATCACATAATTTAGATTATTTGTATGAATGCATTGTGTTGCATCTAAGATTACAGGTGTCAATATCCATTATATGTAACATGATGGTATGGTCACTGTAAGTGTTATAACCCATTATCCATATGTGTGGCATATTGTAAGTGTCTGCCCATTTCCACTTCATGTTTTCCACAAGTACATTTAACCAACCATTTTGCAAGTGTTGGTAGGTTGTTTTTTAAATGAATCCAACTATCATGATGCTCTGTTTCTGTTTCTCAAAATAATATTGCTAAGTGATATTGCTCACTTTCTGTTGTGTTACAGATTTCAACAAATGGCAAAGTGTCATGTAGTGATCAGTCCCTATTCATTGCTCTATTCATTGCTCTCTTCTGAAAATGGTTTGCATTGGTTTCTGAATGTTGTGCTGTTCTTCTAAAACAACTGAATTGATGTCATGAGTTTCACAAATCAAACTGTGTTGACACAAAAAGTTTAAGGTATGGAATTTACTATGCTGGATATAAGTGGTACTAGCAAAAATTGACTCTGCACTGTTCACATGATGACTAATGCCACATATCTATTCTAGTTGTGGAAATGTCTGTTGTGATGTCAGCTCGGCCTTGGAATTGTCAATTACACATTTCACCTCTCCACTGTCTGGTGCTGAAGGGTTGGGAGACGTTAGGTTTACTTCCTAATCAATTCATGAAGATTTCAGGAGATCTTATTATTTGCTTATTTGAAGATGAACTGTTTGAAATAGCTAAAAGTTATGGTGATATAACATGGTGTGCCAGGTTCTCACCGAGATCTGGGAGATGAAGCAGTTGCAGAGGGAGCTCAATCAGGTGGAGGCCCACAGCTCAAATATGGGTTCCCTGATTGGGGTGCTGCAGAACATTTACATCCACATGTGCAGGGCTTTCCTGGTGCCAGCTACCCCTTACAGTCGTCCTACATCTGGGACATCTACATCTGCCACAGGAAGTCATGCCCTGCCACTGGAAGAAACACCTGCAGCCCCCTAGCACCTGCAACCGTGGATTTCCCTCCGCCCCACAGGAAGGGACGTCCACGCATATTGCCAGGAGGTGAGGGCAAGACCTCTGCCACCACTAGCAAGAGACCCTGACACTGATTTCCTCCAGTGTGTGTCTAACATTCACTCTGTGGACTATTTCTGGGCACTTTTGCCTTTCTGATGCAAGTAGTATTTTGGACAAGGAACTTCTAACAATTTTGGATCTCCACCTATGGTCTAATTTACCATGACTGACTTCTTCACTTTTTGGTTTTCTTTTGTTTTGTTCAGCCTCTTTAATTTTGTCACATTTAATACAATAAATTTACAAGTCAAAAACTCACAGACTGGTGTTGTATATCTCAACTCTATCAATGCATCTGTTTTCTTCCATCGTAACTTGACAACGACAAAAATTAAAAGATTGTGTAAACATAGACGATTTACAAGTAGGTATTGTTTATCTCAAATTCCCAAACATAACTCCCAAAAATGTCAGACCAGTCAATCATCTACTAGTTCTATGTTTATTCCATTTGACCAATACTTGTCTGTCAATATTTGCACTAATATAACAATACATACATTACACTAATACTCAATGTCAGTTTGCACACTTCCAGTTGAAGACCTTGCCAACATGGAAGAAAGGGATACGTCCAAAACTAACAGATAGCATAGGCAAATTATCATTGACTCATGTCAGATCTTCTGTCTCACATAAGGAATCCTACATCAATAACACCAACAGACAAAACCTGGGCAGCACTACATTTTGTAGAAACTGTATAATTCCAAACCACTGTTCCAGTATCTGGTGGAATGTCACAACCAAGTTTCAGTGGTGCCACAAGAAGCATGCCCCACAGTGAAGTGACACATCAGCTGCTACATACACTTTACACACAATTATGATTTTGCCAATGTGAAGGGAGATGAGCATGATTTGGCTAAACTACCAAATGTGTTTTGAACAAATGATTGCACACATATTGCTTTAGTGCCAACACACAATAGCGAACAATTCCAATGAAATCTCCAAATCTTCCATTCAATCACAGTGCAAGTTGCCGCTGTACAAGATTTGTACACCCAAAGTATGTGTTTGTCTTTCCCTGGATCAACCCAGGTTTCCTTTGTACTTCAAAACAGCACCATATGCCAGCAAATGTCACAACTCTATAATGTCCAAATGGAGATGACATGGTGAAGGACCCTAAAACAGATCAAAACAAAAAAAAATTACCAATCACTCTGAACATGACAGCCCCATTGCAAAGTCAACTTTTGGAGGACACAGATTCACAAAACACGATTAACAAGGTAATATAGTAGTCAATGTGTCCAGACTTTAATCAACAAACGCCTTTGGCTGATTTTCCCTGAACGTGTCCTTACCAACAGAGTACCACCACATACCTCTCTCATCACCACATCAATATTGGTGTAACAATGAAAGAGATCACATGTAAAGATATACTTACACTCATGAGAAGAAGTTGTCAATAACATCTTGACATAAGTCATCATCATCATCAAATCCTTTATTCGATATTTATAAAATATCATAAAAGTATAATAATACAAAAAAAAGATATATATTTTTTTTTAAACTTAATTTCAGTACATTCTGGTTACATTTGTGCATCACAAAGTTACACTTGACCTCAATTCATTCAACTTTGCCCCCTAGTATTCCTAAGTCTTATTGCAACTTTAATAAAATTCATGATACAAGCCAATGTCAACGGATTTTCAGACCTTTGTTAAAATAAAAGAGCGACCTTGGCATGTCTGAACTTCATTTGTTTTAAGATCCTTTGTAAAAAGCTACGCCTGGGTACCGAATAAAAAGGGCATAATAAAACAAAGTGAAGGGTATCCTGCGGAGTCCTATTGTCGAAGCCGCAGGTACCCTTCTGCTCAACTGTAACAGTAAAACCAGGTGGATCAGCCAGCAGGTGATGTAAGAGATTGAGCCTGAATCGAGTGATTAAAAACCTATCCTGTGCATTATGCATAAGGGCAAGGTACGGTTCCATACCTTCTACTGTCTTTACCATGCTATGAGCACGCACCGAAGGCTTACTTTCTTCTAGAACCGCTCTCCGTGCTGCTTCCTTTGCATAAAAACTTCTTTGAGTTCTAAGCCTGTCCTCTGGGGTTATTGTTATTGGGTTAAAAAAAGGTCCTTACAACCTAATCCCTCCAGAACAGTCCTTACATATTTCAACCATGGAATGCACATTCCCTTATCTCTATCCATGCAGTCTCTGATTATTTGTCTGCTCAAACCTGCCTCCGTATTGGTCCAAATTTTTAGCCAAGCCATAAGAGGTCCGACCTTAATCAGGTCCTCCATATGTGCCCTTCCCAGTTCAGCGTGAGTAAGTCAACTCCTTCCTCTTCACCACTGTCATCTTCATTTGACATTCCTCACCCAGTGGCTCTTCATGGTCTCCATTATCTGTGATGTACCGTCACAGAGCGATGCTGTGGAGCATGCAGCAGGCCACGGTGGATTGGCTCACCTTATCGGGTGAGGAGAGGATGGCTCCACCAGTTTTGTCCGGATAACAAAATCTGGCCGTTAGGAGCCCAAACGCCTGCTACATTGGCTGTTGTTTTCTTCAATTGGCTTCATTGAAGTGGACTTCCCCTTGTATTGTTGGATTCCTCAGCTGTGTCAACAACCATGGTCAGTTGAGATAAGCTGAGACTCCTAGATGGAAGAGAAAAAAGGGCCAAAATAATGTAACACAATTCCAGATTATGCAACTAGAAATACCTCGAACAATATAATTAAATATTGTACTGACCAACAGGCGGGGTCTCATGTCCAAGTTAAAACATTTGCAGGGGTATGGGGGTTTTACGTAGTACAAAGGAATCATGGGCAGAGCCGGGGAAACACAAACAGATGCTTGTGATGTACATATCTCATAAGCAGGGAACTAGCACATTGATTGGATGGAAGTGTTTTTACGCTGGCACTAAGGAAATATTCAATGCCATCAATTGCTCCAACCACATGTGGTAGGTGACCCAAACCATAAAAGTCCCCCTTCACATTGGCTAAATCCTGCTGCTGTGTAAACTGAATAAAGCTCTTGATGTGTCTCATCATTGAAGATAGAACTTCTTGTAGAACACAACTGAAAGTTGATTGAAACATTCCAACAGATACTGCCACAGTGTATTGAAAAGATCCTGTGGCCACAATATGAAGTACTGCATGAGTTTGACGATTGGTGTAATAGATATGGGATTTCTGTTGTAAGGCTGAAGATATGGCTCCAGCTGATGACATAAATCCAGTATAGTTTGCCCATTTAACCGGAACTTCTTGATTATATCCTTTTTTTCCATGGTGGCAAGGTCTGAAAATGGGTGGTATACCTGAGACTGTCGCCTCCTCACTCTCCCAGGGTTTATTTGTCTGCACCATGGGAACATTTGAACTTGTGTTACGTTTTCAACAGCAACATATTTGATAATTACCAGTGAAGTCATATAATCCTACAAAATATATGGTTTAACTACATTTTTTATTTCAACATTTGCTTTTTGTCCTTTATTCGTCACAAATTATATTTATTGCCTAAAATGATTGAGAAATTAAAAAAAGATGTAAATAATACATTTTAGGTGTGTTATTTACACAATTTTTTTTTAATTAGTCCAGCACAAACTTTCAACTGAGATGTATACAACACCACGCTAATATCGTTTTTCAGCAGACTATCACACCACACATAATTGTTTTTTTTCTAAAGAATGAGTGTCCATCAAAGTTTCTATATGTGAACAAACTAGCCCCCATTTTGAGGGGTGTTGACACACTTAACAGTTAAAAACACACAATTTTGTGGGACGGGAGTTGGGGAGTTATTGAATATACAACTGTCTATTGCCTCTATGTACATGTATAAAGGATTTGGCAGACGTCTCTGGGTTACGGGGCTCTGCATGGTGATGGCTATATTGACATAATAAAGTTTGTTTTAAAAAAATAAAAAAAACACAGTTTTGAACTTCTGAAATGGTGGCTGCCTGATCTCGCAGATAGGACATTAGGAATCAAACAGGTGCATCAGTTGTCGACTGTGAGGTGGGCTTTAATCTACACTACGGACACAGTTTAACGTTGTTGAAAGCAACGTATGAAGACCAATGGCTGTGTCTGTCTACACAGATGATTGCGTACGTCGCGTACATGTACACGGCGGTTGGAAAAAAAGCTCACTTGCCTCCTAACACTGCTGCCATCAAGACCTCCTCATCTTTCGGTGCTGTGTTTCATCTCTGGGAGCTACAATGCCAAGATGAGCAGGTGAGAGGGACCCTGCCTTCTTGCCAGAGGAGCTGGATTTGTTGGCACAGGAGGTCCCCTCCCTGTATGGCTGGCTCTACGGCTCACCTGAGGAACAGGTACATGTCTTAAATGTTCATGGGTAACAGTTTTTTTTCCATTGACACAGGTTACAATATACCTTTGAGTACCCTGAGTGAAGTGTAGTTAGTGATGTGAACTGTCATATATATTGTTCCTTACAGCGGAAAATGATGGTGGGGATTTCTAAGCACTTTACCATGGTTAAATAACTAAACAACTTTAGTATGTGCTATGAGTTTAAAGCCCTAGAGTGTAATTGATATGCACGTAGAGGTATATCTTTGTATATGTTTGATTGACATGTGTTACGTTCTAAACTCATATCATGGCAATTTGAGAACACAGTATAGACTCTATGCAACCACACATAAAAACAAATGTGTTCTGTACAAAGGAAATGGAAATGATGTTAGCTATATGTATCATCAAACAACTCACTCAGCCGATATCTGGCCTCTCCAAACAGTTATATGGGAGCTATGAGTAGCTCCCAGACACTTTAAGAGTAGCACACAACCTTGAAGCCATTTGTTAGATAGGCTCAAGATCATTTTTGCATTTAAAAGTTCACGAAAACCTGTGTTGCTGTCACAGAGCATCAGGCTGCAGATAATAAGGCATGACAATGAGCAGTGCGCAGTCGCAATAATGGGCCAAGCTGAGGCTGAGTCACAGGGACAAACACCTGAAGGACTGAGGTACATCTGTCATAAACATATATCCTTGGCATGGCAAATTTGGAGATGTGCTTAAAAATATGTCCCTGAATGCTTTTAAATGGATGACAGTGGAAAGGGAGATTTACCTAACTGCTTAAGATAACACTTCATTTCATTGGACTCCCATTTCGAAGGGTGGCATGACCAAATTGCAGGATCCTTACTCCCACAGGCCAGTATTCACTGTGTCATATGTATTGATGTTTAGCCTTCAGTGGTTCACAATCTATTGCACTAATCAGAAGTAGGCCACATCACAGAATAAGTAGGAGCCTCCTGAGCTAGATGATGTCACAGGCCTGGAGTGTACCATGACAGGGGTTGAGGGTAGGCAACAGGTGAATTGAGCTGAATTTTAATTTTTCTAAAGTGCGCGAATACCCAAGGGTGTCTTGGTGCTAGAGTACTGAGACCAACTAACCCAGGAACTTTTGGGGTTAAAAAGATGAGGAAAACAGCCATGATTTCAAATGTTTATGAACGTTTGAAAGATTCAACAGACTTTTGAGATGTAATGGAAATGTATTCGATAGCGGGGAGGTGGTGTATACAAAGCTACAGCCACCCCAAGGGTCTTGCTTTATCCTGGGGACAGAACCTGAATATAAGGCAGCAGGCCTCAAGCTTCTATTTGGTTGACACCACCTGAATTCACTTGCAAGATAGTCAGGTCCTGTACAGTACAAGGCCTTGTGTGCCAGGCATAGTGCCTTGAATGTGACCCTCTTCTTTACAGGAAACCAATGAAGTTCCACCAGAGTGTTAGACACTGACTTGAGTTTGGGAAGTTATATGAGGAAGCGGCCAACTGCATTCTGCAGCATCTGGAGCTTTTTGCAGCATCTGGAGCTTTTTGAGGGCAAGTTTTTTAATGCTCAAGTAAAGGGCATTACAATAATTAATCCTAGAAAGGACACAGATTTTTGAAGATGGAAAGGAACGAAAGGCAACACCTTCCTTAGAGACCTCAGCATCAAGAAATAAGATGTAAATGTATTAATCTGTTCCCCGAAGGACAGTTGCACATCACAAACTACTCCAAGATTTCTTACCTTGGAGACTGGGTCAGGGATAGAGCAGTGGCGGCCCATGCAGTTAAGTGCGGCGGGGCGGGGTTGGGGGAGGTGAAAGTGACAAACGACAGGGTAGGGAATGTAAAATAAATGAATAAATAGAACCACTTACCTTGTGCTCACGCATTGCTATGAGCGCAAGGTACGTGGTCACTTTCACAACATTCATCCAGCCCCGCCCTACTGTGATTACCTGTACGGGCCGCCACTGGAAGAGAGCCAAGGGCCGGGGGCCACCATGAGAAATGCTATAAGCTGGTCTTCTAAAAAAATAAGAACATCTGTTTTGTGTGAATGTAACTTCAGACAGGTAGTGGTCATCCAGTTAACAATGACATTCATACATTTGTTGAATCTATCAACAGCCTTCGCCATGTTGCTCGAGAATGATACCCCAATCTGGGTGTCGTCTGCATAAGCTACTGTGGTAAACCCATAAGAGTGAATCGGCTTAGCCAGTGGTGCGACATAAATGTTAAAAAGTGTGGGGCTAAGTGATGACACCTGAGAGACCCCACAGGGAAGAGAGAAGGGCTTTGATATGAACTCACCTAGTGCCCCAGTCTGCTCACTGTCCCTCCAAAATGATGATAAGAGATCATGCACAGACCCAGTGATTCCGATCTTTGTGAGGCGCTCTAACAGAAGAACATGACTGACTCTATCAAAAGAGGCAGAGAGGTCCCGAAGGACCACTGCGACTCTTCCTCCATTGTCCTTAATAGATCTAATCTCTTCAGAGACAGATATCAAAGCTGTTTCAGTAATACATACTGTGCATTGTCCAGAAAATTTTTCTTTTCCAGATAGCTAGACAGGCTAGTATTAAGATGTTTTTCCAGGAGTTTATCTGGATAAGGTAACTGTGAAATTGGACTGAAGTTTTTCTCCTTCTAAGAATCTAGCAAGGTAAAATAGAACCCTCTTTTCACTCTGATGGAAAAAGTACCTGTCCTAATAATTACATTGAACAAAGTTGTTAAGACTGGGGCAAGACTATCTGCATAGTCTTGCACTAACTTAGCGGGCAGGGATCGTAGGGGGCCCCTGACTTAACAAGGCGTATAAGCTTAATCACTTGGTCAGTGGTCTAGAGTGGCAACTTACACAGCTCAGGCATGCTTGGACCCAGGATTGATGATTCTTGGGTGGGAAGAGATGGGGAGTGGGTGGAAGCAAATTCTCTGTAGACCATCTCGACTTTATTTTTAAAGAATGCGGACAGTTTATCGCAAAACGGCTGGCTGGGGGGTTAGCTGGAAGGAGGATTAGGGCTCGAAAGAGACTGAACTACTTAAAAAAGTTATTTCAAGGAATTAGAGGCCA
This sequence comes from Triturus cristatus, assembly GCF_964204655.1. Lineage (NCBI taxonomy): Eukaryota > Metazoa > Chordata > Amphibia > Caudata > Salamandridae > Triturus > Triturus cristatus. The sequence goes on from NC_140594.1 coordinate 890,472,171, forward strand.
GTTACATTTTTTCTGTATAAAATTCATTTTTTTCATTCATGATTAGTTTTTTTAATTCACCAATAGCTTTTCTATATCTGCCTCTAGCTATCTCACTATAATGTATGGCATTTTTGTTTCATAGCTCTAAGTGCTGGAGAAAACCAAGGGGCAGATGGCCGTTTCCTAAAGGGAATTAATATTTTTTACTGTACTTGTTTTAAGACTTCTCTGCTTAGCCAGTCATGATAACTTTGCTGCTGCTACGTTAGGCTCATTGACTAGATCAGGCTTGGATGATTCGAGGCCCTCAGCCAGAGCCTCTGAATTTATCTTATTCAATAGGAGGATAGATTTATTCCCCTCTGTTGTTTTTGTGTCAGAATATTTATACTGAACTGAACTGCCATATGATCAGACAAATTTATGTGCAGGACAGCAACTACACTCAAATTGGAGACATTTGAGAAGATACCATCCAGAGTGTGGCCTCTTTTGTGTGTAGTGGTTATCATTTTCTGTTCCAACGTGAAACAGTTCAGAGATTCCATTAACAGGACTGAGTCTTTATCACTCAGGACCTCTAAATGAAAATAAAATTGAAATCACCAACTATAGTGTAATTGGGATATTGAACACTGATGTCAACATAGTTACACATCATCTAGAAATCAGGCCTTAGGTTCAGGGGGCCTGTAAAGCAAAAGTCCATGAAAAGGGTGGCTATCTGTTAGCCAGCATCTAAGAGACAAAGCCTCACAGTCTAGAATGGTAGACAGCTAGCAAGTTAGACTCAACAAATTGCAATACTCTGTTGCTACGCCAACACCACGTTTGCCCAACCTTTCGGGTCTACAAATAGCATAACCAGCAGGCAATGCCAAGACAACATCTGGGTCGGAAATTTCATCCAACCAGGTTCAGTTAGAAAAACCAAATGGGGGTATAAGATTCTGATGTGCCCCTATTGACCTAGTCGAGTGATTCAGGCCCTGCAATCAATGAGTAAAATTACAATGACTGCAGCAGAAAGAATCTAGCTCTGCTCCAGGGTTTAAAAGAATACAGTCAGACTGCCTAACTGGTGTGTTCAAGTCCAACAGCATCTCCTTTGCGTAGAGATGGGGGCTACAAGACCAGGGGTCCTGGCACATGCTGCATTCTGGGCACTGACAGGCACAGATAGGCTTGCCTTTGGTGCACTTTTGGAGTGCCAGCGGCATGCTTGCTGTGTGGTCGTGCAACCATGGAAGCTTAAATAGTCTTCTCCTAGGAAGACTAGACCATACTTGACAAAAATGGCATCCGCTTGCTGTTACAAGTGAATTAGGAAACGCCCAGCAATTATAAAGTGCCTTGTGCAAAAATGCCCTCTTAGATTTAAAACACACAATGTAAACATTTTGGTAAAACAGCTTAAAATGTCCCCAACAGAAAACTCAGCAGTTCGGCAGAATGATTCTGCGCAGTCGCGCAACCATGGAAGTTTAAATAGTCTTCTCTGAGGTCACTACAAAAGTGTGTATGAAGATATTGATTTTGGCAATACAGGTGTTGCATGCTAACTTATGAGTTCTGCTAATGATAGATGCATCTAAACTGTGTTACATCAATATAAACAAACAAAAAGCCACAAAACTATTGTTTTTTTAATCATTTCTTGTATCCATACAGGTCAACGCCCCTCAGAAGCGAGACATATGGAAGGCCATCACCAGGAAGGTGTGGACCCTGGGGTCTTGAAGTGGTGCAGCAGCCACTGCCGTAAAAGGTGGGAGGACCTATGACCCTGGACCTGAACGTCAGCTGAAACTCCACATACACATCATGATGTTTGAAGTCAAACCAAACAGCCCAATAGATTGTGTTGTGTCACGTGTGATGCTCCTTCACTGAGGTGGATGATGTAATGGTAGGCCTATTACATATAACATAGCATACTAGGCAGTTATGATGTAGTGGATGTACCAAACATCACATTGGTAAGTTGGGATTCTACACAGACAAGAGTGAGCATGTGATCCAAAATAGCTAGTGACACCAGTGTTAATAGTTAACTACATTTAGGATTCAAAACATATCCAAATTGTGTTTTGCATCAGAAATACTGTTTCATACATTTTTCAAAGTGGCAGATCAGCATGATGTCTCACTCCCTCACAAAGTGTGTGTAAGCCAGTTTGTTTTTTGACAAATAATTGTGATAGGCATAAAATGTTTGTGGGAACATAGACAGGAATGTGTACACATTGGTGACAGAGTAACACATACCCTAAAGAATTTCTCAGTGTCCTGTGTCATGTCCAGAAAATGAAGGAATGATGGAGATAAATGACTAACTTAAAGGGATTTTCTAAGATGGAAAGTTCCTTCACATATATGCAGGAGTACTTCATCAGGAAAACTCTAAATCAGGCCACATTCATGACTCATTAAGCAACTGTTGCGATGCATCAATGTGTAATATGTTGCATGGTGTGATTTACATGTCAGTGTTTGAAGTAAGCATTATATAGGACTTAGTGTATGTAAAAAAACTACTGTGATATGCTTAAAAAATGTGCACTACAGTGAAAGGCAGCATATTTAGTCAAACAATTTCATAAAGACACAACAAACTTCATACACCTTTAGGAGTGAAATGTGAAAATGTTCTTGCTGTGTACTGAAGTGTATTAGAAATGTTTCAAGGGCTATGTATTTACTTATGCTGTAGAAGTCAGTTGTCAATCCACACAAATCTTTGTTTCTGACTGTCTTCAACAGCCTAGGTATCTACTTAGTATGTGACACATTGCTAAGCCACCTCAGTACAGAATTCATGTATAATTTTTGATAATTGACAAATACTTTAGTGACTTCGAGTAAGTGTTATTGTTGTAAAATGCCCAAACAAAGTTAACCTGCTTTCAGTTTATGCTAATATTGAAACAACTTTGCCGTATTTCTTGACACGCATTTCTTCATAATTTACTTTTTGAGAATGAACAGTATGCAGAGTTTAGGGCCTTGTGAACCCACTGTGCAAAGGTATTTTTGGCTGATATCCTATACTACAACGGTGAACCATTCAGAGGTGTAAAACAGTTAATGGAGATACATAATGATGGATAAGAGACAAGATCATACATGATATAGGAGCTATCAGGGGGAATGACATAGCTGTGACCAAATGATTACTGATAATGTTGCGTACATGCATCAGCTTATGCTAATGTTGAAGCACATTTTGAGATCCTGGAAGCAGGTGAACTCTGAAAACGTGGACACTGTTTTGTGATCAAAGGTCATGATCAGTTCTATTTGCACAGATTGAATACAACTATTGTATATGTCATTTCAGCATCATCTGAGGCAGGCAAAGAAGGTGCCAACATTGGTGGGGAAGCAGCTGGCCACAGTGGTTCCAGTACTGACATGGAGGGACACAGTACCCTGAAGGTTGAGGGGTGTGCAATGGAGGGCACCAGTGATTCTACATCTTCTTCAGAGGCCTCCTCTAGTGAAAACTCCCTGGTGGTGGCGGACCCTACTGCATCGGTTACACCTGCATCCTTGTCCACCACCCAGAGTAACATCTCAACCCTCCCTCTTGCTCTCCCACAAGTTGACCAAACCCACGCTCCTAAAAGGGGTGGTATCTCCTTCGCTTTACGCATCCCGCCTCTACGTCTGCATGGTATGCTATTGCTCATGTGAGTAATTTAATGATGCACGGATGCTGAGCATATGTGAATAGCCAAGTGAAAAAGGTAACAGGTAATGTTGTGGAGCAGATTAAATAATAACCTTCTGATGCAGGGATCACCACTTTGCCACAGGTTCTTATCAAGTAAGGAGGAATCAACAGTGGAGCGAAGTACAAACCATAGGTAATTTATTAAGCATTCAGAATGGGTCTCCATCCAACGAGCACCATGGAGTTACTCAAGGAAAGGAGCACACTTGAACAATGGCTACTTTGGTTTTTATAGGGAAGATCACAAACAAGGAACGCCCAGAGGTAAATAGAACTTTGGAAAGAACACACAAATGAGCTAAGGCAAGAATCTGTCAGCCTCAGTGTTTTGTGCAATTTCTACGTTTTAAGGCTGAACAACAAAATGTGCTATTCTGAGTAAACTTTACTTAAGGATTAACTATTGCCTAAAAACCTTCGAGCAAGCTGACTCTGCATGTTTACGCAGCCTACAATGTCTCAACTTTAGCTTTGTAACCTAATGTTTATGCAGGTAGCGTCAGGGACAGAATCAGGCAGAAAACAGATCAAAGGTGAGTATGAATGAAGCACAGCTAAATTAAGATAATGAGAGATTTAGATTTTAAGGTTTCACAGTCCTTCCTTTTCAGCTGTGCTGAATCCATAAGGAAGGTACATATATCAATTTTCATTATTTCATCAATTTCAAGTTCTACCATCATTTCTCTACTTAATTCATGAACATTAATTGGGAAAGGCTTGATACTGTTACAGGTAGCTATATAAGCTCTACATGTCACAGGGGCATGCTGAATGCAGCAAACAGCAAGTGAGAAAGATGGCTCCTATAATCACTATTCCCTTTAATTATGTCCAGCCCCAAGCAGAAACAATACCTCAAAACCATTCTGACCAAATCCATGTTCCTTTTTCCTGGTGTAATTCTGCAGTTATTTGATGAAGCTTTTGTGTGGCTCAATTAACATTAAGGGTGTTTTATGTATTTGACAGTGTGAATCCTTAAGAGAGGACAGGGTGAAATGATAATGTTCAGATGCGGTAGAAGTAGGGGGGCACTAGGCTATGAACAGGGTAATATGTTTTAAGCCTCAAAAATAGACCCAAAGAAAAATCCCAATACTAGCAATAGAAAACACACAAATATCCTTATTTTTCTCTTTCTATTCCAAAACTGTTGGCTTTTAGCGGGGGCACTCGGGGCAAGTACTTCTATTATAATAGGTCCAAAACACCTTCCTAAAGGGCCTTAATGACCGACAACTCTACCTATTTCAACGTATTCTATATACAAATACCTATTTCAGAAGAACACCTAACACTATTCCCTATACTGATCTTTTATATCCAACCTGCATGTTTCTTAACCTTCCTTCCTCTTACTGTAATATTTGTTGTTTGATTGCCAAGGTAACAAAGAGTAGCGTAACGATCAGCCAGAAACAGAGCAATGTAGTCTCAATTCTCCCAAAATGTCCTTACTACACTATTAGAGAGCATTAAATTCCAAGTGTCACTGGCAAGCTTATGTACTGGTCCGGACGTTGGCGGTCTTGACCACCGGCATGGTTTGCCATCTCTCCAGAGATAGTTTCTTCAATCAAAGTCTATAGTTCTTTTCGGCCCTTGGCCACACTTTGTATCAGGGCTGAACAATGTCAGGATGTTCAAACAGAATCTGTTCATCTGGGTCAGGCATGATGGCAGCAAGTTATTATTCCAATGACACCACTTCACCATATTTTAAAAGATCAGCATCTCCAAAAGGACTTGCTGAGGGATCTGATCATATTCAGGTATTCCTCTTGTTATCCACTGATCACATGGCAAAGGGAGTGGCGCTTACTTTCTCCACATCACTGGCATGGAGCTGGTGTCTGTGCCCTGTGCGCTTAACAGCAGTCTGGGTGGTGAAGAGAACTTGCACTGGCCTCTGAAACTGTTGGGTAAAGACACTGTCTCTAGGCCTCAGCTTGTGACCTGGACCTTTAAGACTGGGATAGAGACTGGCCTTCACCTGTGAATGGATCAAATGCAGATCTTTAGTCAACACAGTAATCAACAAGAATGGTAAATTCAATGTCAGATTGTCCTTGATCTTGGTACACCCTATACATTTGCTGACCTCCCCATAACCACCTCAACTGGTTGCAAGACCTTCAAAGGGCAGATCTGGGGGTGCAAAATATCCTGTTGAAACGGGGTACCTTTTCCTGTGCTATAAGTATGGCACATCATGCACTTCTTGACATAGAACTCTGCCACCCTGGGAATCAGATTATTGAACCATACATGATCTGACATGGCCACTATTCCTTTACCACTGATATGGGCTGAACTGAGGGCCATGGTAACTATAACATTCACATAATAATTTGGAAGCATTCCTCTTTGCTTTCGTGACAGATCTATCCAACATCCTGTTGCATCCTGGCACCTATAGTTTTTACATTGTTCCTTCTGTTCCTCTGTAGCTTCTTCCTGTACTTCCCTAATGAAATCTAGAGTTTGATTAAACATAGTCACTTCTGGTGTCCATCTAACTGTCCCTACAATATACATTAAACTATACTCTAAATAGGCTGATCGTTAAGCTGTTTCATTGGCAAAAGTATTTCCCTGTATTACCTCATCTATAATTTTCTTGTGGACAAAATATTTAACAATAGCAGCTCTTTTTGGTAACATCAAGGTATCCAGTATCTTTACTGTTCATTCCCCATACTGTATCTTATCACCATGCAAAATAAAATAAAACCTCTTTTTTTTCTTTTTTCTTTTCAAAGTCATCCGAATGAGGGGACATCTCCAAAGGTATATATATTTATATTTACAGTCAAATCTTTACTTAATTCACAAGCTCTAGTCAAAGCTGTCAGCTTCACAGATTGCGTTGACATTTGTTGTATTTTACATAACTCAACCACAGATTTCAAGGGAGTAACTATATAAGCCGCTGTACTAGAGCCATCAGGTAGTTTGTTACATGCACCATCCACGGACAGTTCCCCTGGTGGATCAGATATAGGGGTATCTGTCAGGTCTACCCGTCCCTTAGTCTCCTTCTCTGTAATAAAATATGCAATCATCATCTTGTTGGGACTCCAAGAGGGGTAGTACAGTGGGTGGATTCAAAATGTTACAGCATTTCAGATTGATGTTTTGGAGTAAAAAGTATCAACTCATACCCTGTTAATATTGCACTGGTCAGGTGCTGGGTCTGAATAATTTTTTAGATATCCACTAAATGTGGTACTATAACTGTTCAAATTGTGACCTTAAATATACATTTCAGATTGCTTTATCCCGGTGGGGTCCAATGTGGAGGAGAAATATGCACATGACCTATTCCTTCTTACATGGGACCGTGCCAAGTTGCAACCATATTTTACATGCAAAAATTTGTAGTAATCAAGTTTTACCTAAAGCAGGAGCATTACATAAAGCATTTCTAAATTGCCAAAAGACAGCTTCACACTGATTATTCCAAAGAAAATGGCATGCACACGTGCTTTAATGTTAAGGCAAGCAGGGAGTTTGTAATTTATGAAAAATTTGGTAATAAATGCATAGATATTAGATTGAGTCAGTGGTTTCTGCAAGTTCTGCACCAATTATATCCTATGTTGGTGTATCGTCTCATCCCCCATTTGATAGGAGGAGACCTATATAGGTAATCTTCTATTGATAATACTGTTATTGAAAAAGAGATACTTTATGTCCCAAGGATACTAAGTGATGCAATAATTTCACTGTAACTTGTTTCTAACCTTCTGCTGTATTGCGATGTATCAGAGTAGCTTTCCAGTGTACGGTCCAACCTGTATTTAAAAAAAATAAAACTCAGACATTCAAAACAACATCTCTTTTAAATTTTCACAACTCATAAACTGATGCCTACATAGAAAATGGGTAACATTTTAAAAATGTGTTTAAAACTATTATTTCAGTTGGAGATGTTTATTACTCATTTTTATACCTTAGTGCAAGGGGTATTGTAGGTATGATTTGCATGCACTACACATGCGCTCTTCCGTTTAAATTATCAAAGCCTTGCTTTTTTTTTCATTACTGCTGAAAACCCTGCCTAATGCACCAATGTGATCACTGCTGATACTCTTGGATGGGGTGCTCATTTTACATTACTAGTAACTTTTGTCACAGAAAATGTTGGAGACCCTTGTACTAACATTCAGTTGTTATGAAATAGGGCTTTGAACGGGGATGTCAGAAAATCCCATAGGTGTATTAACTTTACCTGAGAAACAACAGGATATTGAGGGACTACTATCTTGTTACTTTTCTCTCAAATCAATCACAAATTGATAAACTTTTATCCTGTATTTCATCCCCCCTTTTAAGGACAAGAAGAATAGGGCTATTACATACATTAGAGGAAACTTCCTCAAAGCGATTAAAGAAATCAGGGACGGCCTCTCCCTGTTTCTGCTTACAAGCAGTAAGGAGTGCCCAATCTATTTTCCTAGCTGGAACCATCGTTTTTATATAAGTAAGTATGTTACTATGGTAGATCCAGAATGAGCTGACTAGGTTTCTGACCAAGTTTCCTATCTCTATCAGCTGCTATAATGGCAGTCCAATCTCCTCCCAAATCAACAGCATGATCCTGTTTCCAGGTAAGTCGCCACATATCTGGTGGCAGGATCATACCAAAAAAAAATATCGATATCCGCGAAAGTCATGATACAGGAATCAATGGCTGCCTATACATGATCATAAAATCCCCTAGGATTTTTACTTTTGTCTGGTAAGGAGGCTTTTAAAGTAAGTACATCCATCCTTTTCCAGGGCGTATATATCCAATTGTATAAAAAATGGGCTATAGCATTAGGACTATTTGGGTCACCATTATCTGCATTCCCTCTTCCAGGAATGAACTGTGGCGCAGCTTCCCTCAGAGGTCTTTATTCAAGGAGAGGAAGAGAGTTCATTAAATTATCCAATTATCATTGCAATAGCATTATTAATTCTATTTACAGGGAAGGCCCCTATCTGACACGGTCTATTAATTGCTCTAACATCATCCGGGCCACTTCGCCATATAGTCATCTCCCATTGAACCATAAGTTGATGAGAGAGCTTATTTATAAGACAAATAAGCTCACCTTCAGAAAAATCCTGAATCTGGTTTATCATGTCTTCTATTTCTAAATCACTTAACCAATTTAATACCATCAATCTCATCGCATCCTGACGAAACTGAGGTACAGTAGAGCGAAGAACTCGATGGGTTAGAACAGATGCAGAAAGTACAGAATCATTAGACATTTGAAGTGCAGTGGCCTGAGGTGGAGGCGCAGAGGCTTGGGATGGGGGTTCAGTGGCTTGGGTTGGGGGTAAAGAGTGTACCAGTACTGGTTGAAAAATAAGGGGCTGAACAACCGCAGGCAAAGGAGGTGGAACCGGGGGTACAAGGGGAACAACATTCAATGGTGCAGGGGGAAGAGGTGTTAAAGGTACATATGGGGGTGGGGGTCGTTCTATCAACAACCTATCAATATCTGAATCCACATCTTCTTGGTGGACCTGAACTGCTACAGTTGGTCTAACTATATATTCCTTAGATATTAGTAATCTATACTCACTATCTAAACATTACTTTTTCTCCTGAACTTCCTTATCCATCAATTCCTTATACTTCTGATACTCTGTTTTCCTTTCCTGTTTCCTTTGTTCCTCCTCTGCCTTGAGCTGCCGCTTCCTCACTTCTTTTCTCCACATACACAAACTGTCAAACATAGTTGGCCCAACTTTCTTTAAAAACAATTGTTTCTCTAAATACTCGAGTTTGTGAGGGTCCATGGTTCCCTCTAATGGCCATTGTAACTGGGGATCCCCTTTTGTATATTTGTTCCAAAATGCAGTTATACATGATGGAACAAATACCATATTTGATGTACATCTCAAAATTTGGCATACCTTCTGGTGGCGCCGGCTAACTTGCTTCCAAAATTCTCTGCTTATCGCAGCAGCAACAACAAAACTTCCACAGAGTGCTAATCACAGGCATGTTATATAACATTTCTTTTTAAACTTATAAACAGAGAGAAATACAAAATATTCTCACATTACCTGTAAGAAAAACTGTTAGCAAAAACAAATAGCAAGTTCCAAAACAGAGTCTAAGTTTCAAAATACCAAACAGATCCTAGGTTTCAAAATTCCAAACAGATTCCGAATGGAGTACCAATTCCGAACGGATTACCAAACAAATACCAAGTCAAGACGAATATCAAGCCAAGCAAATACCAAACAAATCCTAACCAAATGAACAAATGAACCGGTTCAATACAGATTTACCTCATGCGTAGTCTTCGCCTCCCGCCTGTCGATCCTCCCTGATCCAAAGAAAATCACCAACCGAACGCCCCAGTCAAGGCTAGCAGCCGCCAGGAAGATCAGAGTTGGAGAGCAGAAAAATCACCTTGGACCATGAGCAACACTAATCTCATCAGGTGGGGCGCTTCCTCAGCGAAGTTCGTCTTACCAATCTGATCTCCTGCCCTGGTCCGACTGCAAGCGCTTGATGGAGCCCCACATTGGGTGCCAATTTGTGGAGCAGATTAATTAATAACCTGCTGGTGCAGGGATCACCACTTTGCCACGGGTTCTTATCAAGTAAGAAGGAATCAACAATGGAGCGAATTACAAACCATAGGAAATTTATTAAGCATTCAGAATGGGTCTCCATCCAACGAGCACCATGGAGTTACTCAAGGAAAGGAGCACACTTGAACAATGGCTACATTGGTTTTTATAGGGAAGATCACAAACAAGGAACGCCCAGAGGTAAATAGAACTTTGGAAAGAACACACAAATGAGCTACGGCAAGAATCTGACAGCCTCTTTGTTTTGTGCAATTTTTAAGTTTTAAGGCTGAACAACAAAATGTGCTATTCTGAGTAGACTTTACTTAAGGATTAACTATTGCCTGAAAACCTTCAAGCAAGCTGACTCTGCATGTTTACGCAGCCTACAATGTCTCAACTTTAGCTTTGTGACCTAATGTTTATGCAGGTAGCGTCAGGGACAGAATCAGGCAGAAAACAGATCAAAGGTGAGTATGAATGAAACACAGCTAAATTGAGATAATGAGAGATTCAGATTTTAAGGTTTCACAATGTGGGAGGTTTCCTTCGTTTGTGGAGACGACGGTGTTGATTTGCATTGTGCTCAACCAGCAGCAGGAGAGGCAAGGCGTGTAGGATCGGGTCCATGGTGGTACAGGAAGTGGGAAGGTGAGTAAAGGTTAGTGTGTGCCTTATATGAGTTCCATTCCGCCAACTCACAAAGATCCCACTGCAATGCTTTCACCAACCACTGTATTGGGGGATTCTGATCCTGAAGGCAATATTTGAAGCATGCACCATAGCACAGAAATGCTCCCTTTTGAGCACAAAAGAAGAAAAGTGCCAATCCGTAAGAAAGGCAACAAGGTCAACCCTAGCATCAACTGTAGGATTAGATTTATTGACAACCAAATTCCTGCCTTTTCACTTGTAAAACTAGATCAAGAAGGGAAATTGAACATTTCTGTGCAAAAAATAGGAATACCACCTATACCATAAACCGCAAAATCCTACAACTAAAAAATAGAGAAGGCCCAGTTATGAGATCCACAATATTCAAGCTATGTTGGAGCAACACATTCCAAGTTAGGGTAAGTCTAAACAATGGATTGACTGGCAAAGTTATCCTGCAATTGTGGGGTAAAACAGGATTACCTATTGGCCCCGGTGTTATATAATCTTAACACAAACAATATCTATGAGACCCTGTGCAGTATTACAGAAGATATACAGAGAATAGGGAAGAAGAAGATCCTCCTAGTGATCTACACAGACGATTCTGTGCTCAGTGTGAGAACTCTGAACATCCTGAGATCCCTGCTGATAGCAATTGAATATTACTGTGTACAACACAAACTAATTCTCTGCAAAGTCAAATCCAAGGTTATAGTAACATTCGTAGAGAGGCTCACAACAAAATATAGCTTTTAAATCAATAAGAAAAAAATAGAAACTGTAAAATTGTATGTATATAATGGTATAAAGGTTTTAAGCAATGGAGTGTGGATGGAGCACTGTGATTATGTTATTGTATTGAGTCCTATAGTGCTGTGAGCATGGGACCCAAGTCTAGACCTATCCATCACATTTAGGGTGTTGCACTGAGGACAACAACAATGTGATGGGTGGATTGCTTGAAGTAATCTTACCCACTGGTAATAACTCTGTACCTTAATCCAGTCCATCTTTTTTGTCCACAATGACCCTCAGCCAGGAACCAGCCAGAAGCAAAACAGCCTAATTCCTGCTCCAAAAGGAGCAATCCAACCTGAAATGCCTGGACGGGTCCCCTCTAAAGGGGAAACAAATGCTCAAGGCTGGTGTCAGTCTATTGCGTCTTTGGGCCTGATTTAGATCTTGCCTGTACTACCGCCGATCTGCTAGGGCAGTGTTCCTAAGTTCTCCATTAAGCTGACAGCGGTCCACGTGCCGTATTCAGATGTTGCAGCAATAGACAGGAGACCGCTGTGGTGGCAGTCTTCTCTGCTGGTTAACAGTACTGCATCGCTGTAATTCTGGAGGGTTACCGCTGAGCAGATTTAGATGTTCCCGTTGTCCTGGTGGCGGTGTCCTGATGGAGTGAGGCCATGGTGGTGTGGAGACAGGTAAGTACTTCTTATTATCAGCACAATACACATTTATGTTGGGAATCTATCAATATATATGTAGGTAATGTGTGCTGCACGTATTTTTCCATATAGCATTGCACACCAGCAACATATACACACCATTGAAAGTGCACCCACACCCACCACAAAAGCCTACCTCAGATCCCAGCGACAACTGGGTGGGTGAGCGTCGTGGTCAAGTCGCAGCAGTGCAAGATGGTCCTGGACAATGGCGTTCAAGACAGAATCAGAGGTGGGACAGTGAAAAAAGGTGAGTTTTCATCTCTTTTTCTTCCATTCTGCCAACTCTAGCTTGGAGGTTTCCTCACCACAGTTGCCTCAATGGAAATGCACATTGTAATCTGGACGGCGGGAATCTTGGCGGGACTCTCTCCGACAGCAGCTTCTGCCTCTGATACTGTCTATGCAGGAGAAGTTTCTGGCTGAGGTGGCGGGACTGCGGCGGTCTTCCCTCCAGTGACCAGCCAGCCTCTAAATCAAGAGGGTGGACCACCAATGCAGCGGGCAGGAAAACCGCCAAACAAGCAACAGTGGGACCAGTCCTGCCAACATCTAAATCAGGCCCCTAGTTAGTATGGTGCAGCTGGAGTCCTGTGGCACAGGGACCACAGAACCCACTCCTGGGCAAACAGGTCGCATTTAGGGCGTTGCACTGAAGACAACAAATAGGATGGGTGGATTGCTTGAAATATGCAATTAATTAATTCCTCTGGGCCACAATACAGCCTATAGATTTTGTTTTGCCCACCATGTCACCTGAGACAGGAATCAACCATATGCAAATCGGCGTTGGTCCTTACCCCAGGCCAAGTCTCCTCTGAACGGAAACACAAGCATCTTCAGACATATTTTGGTTTATTTGTGCCTTGTCAGTAGGGTGCAACTTGAGTCCTCTGGCACAGTTAACACAGGACCCACGTCTGGGCATTTTTAGCTTCGCAATGAAGACACGCTCTGTAGCAACACATAAAGACATGGCCAAGGTAAATATAAAAAATAATAGAATCAAATGTACACAAGATTCAATAACAAGTATCAAAATAGCAAGGAAATAAATATTTAATTGTGTTAAATGCACCTTATAAAATCACAGGAAAATTGTGCCTGTTGAACTTATTACAGACAGATCAGAACAGGAAAGACATCAGTGTGATAGACACATACTCCTGTTGTTTAAAATGAGGAAATCATTGGAAAATATAATTCTTGCAAAAACCATGACAAAATAAAACAAGCATAACAAAGCAAAAAGGCTGGCTATCAACATCAGTCCTACTGGCTTTGACAATGCTTGGTTTACTTTGTGACCCGCAGAGCGACATTATTGAAAGAGTTACCTCTCTTTTGAAAGATGTATGGAAAAACTAGCCCTTATATTGAGATGTGAATTTATCATCAAGAGTGAAGAAAATGCATATGGAGAGAAGAAAGGCTTTTAGATACAATCCACAAAATAGTATGGCATTGGACAATTGCTGAAAGGCATGGATGAGATAACTTAAATCATGGGGTGAAGGGAATGTGAACACAGCGACAAAGACTCGCCCTCTATTACATACATGCCAATAGATCTAATTCAGATGGGAGACTCCTGATTAGTAAAGCCAAAATGCCTTTAATTTAACGTCCTCCCACCTATATTTGCCCCCACTCCAACTCATGTGCCTTTTGCCTGTTTCCAAATATTGGTGTGTATGATATTTCCCTATGGAGATACCATCTCCCTTAGCCACGTACTACGGCATTATTTGTCATGACTTTAGTATGTATGCAACTGGTTTTAATAGATTTGAATCAATAAGACAGCCCAGTAGTTTGAGTCACTCGTAATAGTGCTATTAATAACTTCACAGATTCAAATGCTGGTAAGGCCTAATCCACTATTCATGCACCAGAGTTCAAGAAAAAATAATGCTTTTCAGAAAAAGTTACAAAATTATTTAATTGAGGATTATGTGGCACAATTCATAGCATTTGTGAGAAGTTGGCCTGGTATATGCTGTCCACTAATTATAGTGGGCACCTTGCACCAGTGCAAACGACCCTTATTGATGATTAGGTTAGAGACAACCTTTATTGAAAGCTTTCCTTGTGGTAGCTATGGAGAGCAGCCTTCAGGCTAAGTCTCGAAGGAATGTAAAGCAGCTTGTTTTACCAGATCAGAACCTCCTGAATGACCAAATGAAAGGAGAACCACACAAGAGATATATAAAATATATGTATTTATTACTAAACACTCTCTGTCAGGCGCTGAGTCCAGGCGCCTACCGAAGATGCAGTCAGACCACAACTCCCAGGAACCTCGGCGGGGAGGAGGCGTGGCCACAGCTGTTAAGTACGGGCAAGGAACACCAATCGGAGCGCGTAATACTGCCTATTTGGATTTTGGTCTAGTGGAGACAGAACGAAGACACGAGGATTAGCCGGAGCTCGCAGGAGCAAGACAATTGTACCGGAGTGCCCCCGCTGTACTCAGGATTCCGTCGGGGGGGTGCGCGTGGTCAGAGCAACTCGGAGTACAATACCGAGAACACCCCGGATCTCCTTCGAGCGGGACGCTGAGCTAAGCGTCGCCGCCTTTCATCACCCCGGACCTCCGTTGCGCGGGACGCTGAGCAAAGCGTCGCCGCCTTTCTTCACCCCGGGTCTCAGCCGAGCGGGACGCTAAGCAAAGCGTCGCCGGATTTTCAACCCCCGGATAAAAGAGGAAGTAGGAGCAGACGCTTCATACTCCGACCGCGGAACACGAGCAGGAGGACTACCGGAGCCGCAAACTGGACAACGGTCAGGTAGATCACCAAGAAGGAGGGGCGGCTCGGTTCGGGACAATAGTTGGGGGTTGTTCGAGCTTACGAGTATCAGAGCTTGGGGAGAGAGTGACTATAACTATTTTCTCTGGGACCTTTGGTTCAGGACTATTTTTGGTGCGAGAACTCTTGACATTTCTCACTTAATTTTCAGGGAACAGACAGGTGATATTGAGAGCGTTATCTCCCACCTAGAAGGTCATAAGTAGAAGGGAAAGGGCTTCCTGCTGAGACACTGTGTTTATGAGGTTAGGTGATTGTTGTATGAGCATGTTGTGAGGTGACACATTGCAGAGGCATACTAGCGAGACCTAATGAGAGTAGGTTGCCTTATGGTTATTGTACTGCGTTTATGTTTATGTTACAGGTATCCCATTCCCCGCTGTTCCCATCCTAATTCCCTTTCCCTTGCCTGATTGCCCTGGTACTCTGTGTTACTATATTCAGAGCCGGGAACGTCGGGAGGTGGAACCCTTGTGCTTCACTCGACTCAACGGAAACCATAGCAGAACGCGACAGAATTACGCGCCTAAAAAATAATTCCGTGGAGTCGAGTCGAGCACGAGCATGGCCTCTTTAGATGAGGTGTTGCAAGCCCTCCTGTTGGTCCAACAGGAATTGGCTGCCTCCAAATTAGAAACAGCCGCACTTAAAGACAGGGTAGAACGACAGGGGCGCAACCCATTTGACGCTACGCCGTCGTCTTCCCCAATACACGTAAATGTTTCACCACCCATACCCTTGGCAAGCCCGCAGAGGTTCACGGGTGACCCACTCAAAATTCAAACGTTTCTGACTCAAATAGCGTTACATTTTTCCTGCAAACCCGCCTCTTTTCCAACTAATCATTCACGAGTGGCGTTTGCGATATCGTACATGACGGGGGACGCTGCCAATTGGGCGGTTCCCTTGGTCAAATACGACGATCCTCTGCTTTCGGATTGGAACGCCTTTAGAATCGAGTTCGAGAGGGTGTTTGACAGGAGAGCCACCACTTTGTCAGCGGACCGAGAATTATTGGAACTCCGTCAGGGCAAACACGAGTTAGTGACGTATCCGACTCAGTTTAACCGTCTCATTGCTGAGACAGCGTGGCCAGAGGAAAAGCGTATGTCCCTCTATTACCAGGGTTTACGTGACGAAATGAAGGACGTACTGGCACAAATAGATCCGCAGCCTACTACGTATACAGATTTGATGAACCTTACGCTTCGGTTGGACCATAGGTTGGCTGAGCGGAAGGGAGAGAGAGTGTATGCTCACGTCGAGAAAGGGGAGAGAGGATCCAGACCCGCAGGGGCCTCCACGGAAGCTCAGGTAGAACCTATGGAGGTGGGTGCGATCAGGGCCCCATTATCACGGACTGAGAGAGAAAACCGTCGCCTAGCAGGTCTCTGCATGTATTGCGGCAAAAAAGGTCATTACGTCCGCGAATTTCCCGTCAAACCCAAAAAAGGGGGATACGCCGGTACGAAGAAAGTGGCAGTAGCCACGGTACAGGCGCCTTCCTCTGAAGAGCGGGCCTCAGACAGAAAGGTTGAGACGTCCACACCTAGAGTTTTGCAGTTGCCTTCCTTGGCCGTCGTAGAGTCGGTTGCTTCCGAGTCACATGTGGTATTGCGCATGCGCTTAATGTCAGGAGGCAGAGAGCATGAGATAGGAGTAATGATAGACTCCGGGGCCACTGGGAATTTTGTCGATAGTGGGCTAGTACAGCGGCTTGGGTTGAAGCGAATCCAGAGAACGAGTCCCGAGATAGTCTGGGCGGTGGATGGGAAGCCTCTTAAATCAGGGCCCATCACCGAAGTTACTGAATCTCTAACCCTGACCAAACCAGGACCCCTGGGGGATCATGTAGAACAGGTGGTTTTGAACATCATTGAGGCGCCGCAATATGAGGTTATCCTAGGCATGCCTTGGTTGATGACACATAACCCTTCGATAAATTGGAAGCAGAAAATGGTGGAGTTTGACACCGTATACTGTAGAGAGGCGTGTGTCAATACTCATCGAATCCATCTTTTAGCCCTCACGCAGGGGTATCACCTCAGTACAGCGGTAGAGAAAGAGACGGTTCTTCCAGCCATCTATGGCAAGTACAGGGAGGTGTTTAGCGAAAGCAAAGCAGAAATCCTGCCACCCCACCGAGTTTATGACTGTCAAATAGATTTAATCCCAGGGGCCATAATGCCATCTTGTCGAGTCTACGCCCTGTCCGAACCAGAGATGGAACATCTACGACAATACTTAGAGCACTATGTGGAGATTGGGTTTATCAGGCCTTCCCGTTCTCCTGCAGCGTCCCCCCTTTTCTTCATTAAGAAAGCCAACGGTGACTTGAGAACGTGCATCGATTATAGAGTATTGAACAAAAACACCGTCCGTAACCGATACCCTCTTCCACTCATCCCTGTCTTGCTGGATCAGGTGAAGGAGGCGACCATTTACACTCGATTGGATTTGCGAGGGGCCTACCACCTGGTCCGGATAAGGGAGGGGGATGAGTGGAAGACGGCCTTTAAGACGCGGTACGGGCTATTTGAATACAGGGTAATGCCTTTTGGGCTGTGCAACGCCCCGGCGGCGTTCCAATACTTTCTCGATGATGTCCTCAAGGACTTCATTGATAAGACGGCTGTGGTGTATATCGACGATATACTGATATATTCCGCAGATCCCCGAGAACACATCACTCACGTCTCACAAGTGTTACACAAACTAGGGGAGAACAATTTGTTTTGCAAGTTGAGCAAATGCGAATTCCACGTAGAGAGGGTGGAATTCCTGGGGGTGGTTCTGAGTCCTTCAGGGTTGAGCATGGCTGAAAGAAAAGTGGCGGCCGTACAGGAGTGGCCCATACCAAAAACTGTAAGAGATGTGCAGTGTTTTCTGGGCTTTTCAAACTATTATAGAAGGTTCATCTCTCACTTCTCCCAGCTCGTCTCGCCTCTCACTCGATTGTTACGCAAGGGTCATCCGTTTTCATGGACTTCGGAGGCCATGCAGGTCTTCTGCGAATTGAAACAGGCCTTCACGACCGCCCCCATACTGCAACATCCCCAATCAGAAGCCCCTTTCGTTGTAGAAGCTGACGCCTCGGACATCGCCGTGGGTGCTGTGTTGTCCCAGAGAGAGATACTGTCAGGACAGTTACATCCAGTAGCCTTCTTGTCCAGGAAACTTACAGCCGCTGAAGCAAACTACACGATTGCCGAAAAAGAGTTACTGGCCATCCGAAAGGCGTTTCATGAATGGCGGCACTACCTGTGGGGGGCTAAACACACCGTAACGGTGTATACCGATCACAGAAACTTACAGTACCTGAAAACAGCCCGGCATCTCACACAACGGCAAATGCGCTGGATGCTGTTTTTTGCTGGCTTTGATTTCATCATCACGTATCGACCAGGGTCGGAGAACCGGAAAGCGGATTCGTTATCACGACAAGAGGGGGGACAGGAACGTCGTCTAGAGGACATCAAGGCCATCATTCCCCCGGAGAAGGTGATATGTGTGGTCCGGGCCGACGCGTTTTTGACAACCATCCGAAGACACCGCACTCTGGTGCAATGGCTTCAATGGGAGGAACAGGAGGCGGACCGGCACATAAAAGGGGGTTTGCCTTTTTTCAAAGATTGTCTGTTCGTGCCTACGGAGGAGCTACAACGCCAGGCTTTCATATGGTGCCATGAGTCTTTAATAGCAGGACATCCAGGTCGTACAAAACACTACATCTCCTGCAAAGACATTTTTGGTGGAAACACATGGATAAGAACGTCAGTCGATGGATCCAGCAGTGTGAAGTCTGCGCTAGGGCGAAAGGAGACCATTCAAAGGCTAAAGGCAAGTTGGTCCCCATGCCGACTCCCGATGGACCCTGGCAAAACATAAGCATGGACTTTGTGGTTGGCCTACCTCTAGACCAGGGATGCGACGCGATCATGGTGGTGGTAGACAGCCTCACCAAGATGGGGCATTTCGTTCCGTGCAAGAATCTACCCTCAGCCAGTCAGACAGCCCAGTTATTATTGTCTCAGGTGGTGCGTCTGCATGGATTTCCCAGAGTGATAGTATCGGACAGAGGCCCACAATTTGTTGCCCGATTCTGGAAAACCTGGTGTAAAGCCTTACAAGTGGAGGTAGCCACATCCACCAGCTTCCACCCACAGACGGATGGCCAGATCGAACGTCTGAATCAAACGCTCAAGACATTCCTCCGTTGTTATGCGAAAGAAGCAAGTACGTCGTGGGTGTCGCTGCTGTGGTTGGCCGAAATTTCCTACAACAACGCTTGGCACAGCTCCCTCAAAGAATCCCCATTTCGGGCCAATTATGGGTATCACGCCAAGATGCTCCCATTATCATTCCCCGAGGAAACAAAGGATCAGCCGGCTCTTGCGACTCAGTTACAGGCGTTGGGAGACATACACAAAAGTCTGAAGACTAATCTGGAGCGGGCCAAGATCTTGTACAAGACCTGGGCGGATCGCCATCGACAGGACGGACCATTGTATCAACCGGGCGACCGAGTGTGGTTGTCCACGAAATATCTTCGCTTTAAGTTGCGCAGCATCTTCCATCCTCGCTTCATAGGTCCATACCCCGTGGTGAGACGTGTGGGAGCGGTGGCATACCGGTTGGCCTTACCGGCCTCCTTGCGCATTCATACAGTGTTCCACTGCAGTCTCCTAAAACCGGCATTGGGGGCAAAGAGAGTGGCCGCTCCGCCGGTGGTTCGGGACGGACACTTGGAGTACGAAGTACGGAAGGTGGTGGATTCAAGGTTTCGGAGGGGTCGTCTGTGGTACCTCATTGCTTGGAAGGGGTACACGGCGGAGGAGGATTCCTGGGTCCCGCCCTCGGATGTACATGCTCCGACCGCAGTACGGTTGTTTCACGCCCGTTTCCCGGATAAACCTGGTTCTAGGAGGCGCACGGGCGGGGGGCATGCTGTCAGGCGCTGAGTCCAGGCGCCTACCGAAGATGCAGTCAGACCACAACTCCCAGGAACCTCGGCGGGGAGGAGGCGTGGCCACGGAGAACAACCTTTACAACGCAACTTTTACAACGCACTACACTTACAACGCATTTTTTACAACGCAACATCCACTACAACGCATTCCATTACATCGCAGGACACTACAACGCATTTTTAAAAACTACCTTTACAACGCATTCCATTACATCGCATACTACCTTTACAACGCATACCATTACAACGCATAATATTATATTAAAACCCCTACACTATCCAACACTTACCCTACTGTTGCACCCCCTGGAGTTAGAATAGTAATTTTTACCCCTATACTATCCAACACTTACCCTACTGTTGCACCCCCTGGAGTTAGAATAGTAATTTTTACCCCTATACTATCCAACACTTACCCTACTGTTGCACCCCCTGGAGTTAGAATAGTAATTTTTACCCCTATACTATCCAACACTTACCCTACTGTTGCACCCCCTGGAGTTAGAATAGTAATTTTTACCCCTATACTATCCAACACTTGCCCTACTGTTGCACCCCCTGGAGTTAGAATAGTAATTTTTACCCCTATACTATCCAACACTTACCCTACTGTTGCACCCCCTGGAGTTAGAATAGTAATTTTTACCCCTATACTATCCAACACTTACCCTACTGTTGCACCCCCTGGAGTAAGAATAGTAATTTTTACCCCTATACTATCCAACACTTACCCTACTGTTGCACCCCCTGGAGTTAGAATAGTAATTTTTACCCCTATACTATCCAACACTTACCCTACTGTTGCACCCCCTGGAGTAAGAATAGTAATTTTTACCCCTATACTATCCAACAATTACCCTACTGTTGCACCCCCTGGAGTAAGATTAGTAATTTTTACCCCTATACTATTCAATACTTACCTTAAATGCAATGTAATATTATGCGTTGTAATGGTATGCGTTGTAAAGGTAGTATGCGATGTAATGGAATGCGTTGTGAAGGTAGTTTTTAAAAATGCGTTGTAGTGTCCTGCGATGTAATGGAATGCGTTGTAGTGGATTTTGCGTTGTAAAAAATGCGTTGTAAGTGCATGTGTTGTAAAACTGTGCGTTGTAACGACGTACATCCGTGGCCACAGCTGTTAAGTACGGGCAAGGAACACCAATCGGAGCGCGTAATACTGCCTATTTGGATTTTGGTCTAGTGGAGACAGAACGAAGACACGAGGATTAGCCGGAGCTCGCAGGAGCAAGACAATTGTACCGGAGTGCCCCCGCTGTACTCAGGATTCCGTCGGGGGGGTGCGCGTGGTCAGAGCAACTCGGAGTACAATACCGAGGACGTTGTTCGCGGGACGCTGAAGTAAGTGTCGCTGCCTTTGGCAACACCCCGGATCTCCTTCGAGCGGGACGCTGAGCTAAGCGTTGCCGCCTTTCATCACCCCGGACCTCCGTTGCGCGGGACGCTGAGCAAAGCGTCGCCGCCTTTCTTCACCCCGGGTCTCAGCCGAGCGGGACGCTGAGCAAAGCGTCGCCGCCTTTTCAACCCCCCGGATAAAAGAGGAAGTAGGAGCGGACGCTTCATACTCCGACCGCGGAACACGAGCAGGAGGACTACCGGAGCCGCAAACTGGACAACGGTCAGGTAGATCACCAAGAAGGAGGGGCGGCTCGGTTCGGGACAATAGTTGGGGGTTGTTCGAGCTTACGAGTATCAGAGCTTGGGGAGAGAGTGACTATAACTATTCTCTCTGGGACCTTTGGTTCAGGACTATTTTTGGTGCGAGAACTCTTGACATTTCTCACTTAATTTTCAGGGAACAGACAGGTGATATTGAGAGCGTTATCTCCCACCTAGAAGGTCATAAGTAGAAGGGGAAGGGCTTCCTGCTGAGACACTGTGTTTATGAGGTTAGGTGATTGTTGTATGAGCATGTTGTGAGGTGACACATTGCAGAGGCATACTAGCGAGACCTAATGAGAGTAGGTTGCCTTATGGTTATTGTACTGCGTTTATGTTTATGTTACAGGTATCCCATTCCCCGCTGTTCCCATCCTATTTCCCTTTCCCTCGCCTGATTGCCCTGGTACTCTGTGTTACTATATTCAGAGCCGGGAATGTCGGGAGGTGGAACCCTTGTGCTTCACTCGACTCAACGGAAACCATAGCAGAACGCGACACTCTCTACTAACCTCTTTATGAGATTAGAGCACAAAGCACACAATATTAAATCACAAGAACAACAGTAAATTGCACAATACACAGTGGGCTCTAGGGGAGACCAAACCATATACTAAGAAAGTGGTATAACAACCACAACTTAACTAGACACATTGCCTAGAGCACATAGAATCGCTGGGACCCCTAGGAACCACCTAAAGTAGTGACACAGTGGACCCACGGAAGACCGGTGCAGTGTGTGAACACAGGCATGAGCTCTGTACAACTATATGGGAAAGTCGCGGTTGGAATTTTAGAGTTTAAGGACACTTCTGAGAGGAGTTTAAGAAAACCCTTTCAAGCATAGAAGGTTCTAAGGCCAGCACCCTTGAGAGTACCGAGATACCCGTGTTACCTATCCCAGAGGAGCCGGGAGCATAGGGGTCAAGTGATGTTGGAAACCTTCGTCGTTTTCAATGGCGTGATGCGAAAAAGTGCTGCTGCCGGGAAGATGAAAAGTGTCCGGTTGGATCCAAGCCTGGATCCGAGATGAGAAGAACCTGAAAGCAGAGGGGACAGAGTCTGGGTCACTTCAGAGTGACCAGGGGCACGATAGACGAATGCCCACCGATGTCGGGTGCTTCAGGTGAGAAGATACAATGCTTGACTCTGCAGCCACGGGGACCAGGAGATGTCGACGATGACCAAAGTCCGGAGATGAGCTGTCCCACAAAGGATGTCGAGTACTGGGGGGTCTGTGTCCAGATTGAACACGAACAAGCCTTGGCAACTGCAACCCACGCAGGCAGAGGAAATAAGCTTTGGTGAGGACCAGCCCATGGAACACTCATGGAGTGTAGGCCGGAAATCTTCGGTGGACATACTGCTCGGGGTCAGGACTACAAGTAGCTCAAAGCACAGCCTCAGGGATTGCCGAAAAGCATATGCTGCTGCAAAAGTACACGGTTGTCGGACTGTCCCCTGTCCCACTGTAGCCTCACCTCAGGACGCTCTTGACCCCTCCGCTCTCTCTCCGTTACAGCCTCCAGATGCCTGCAATCACATCACGGTGCACGATGAGGACTCTGATGTCTGGCCCTTTAATCCCGGCCCAACCTCCTGGGAGGCGGAGTTTCAGTACACTGAGCCGGATAAGGGGAGGCAGCACCAGGAAGAGGGCAGAACCAGGAAGAAGGAAGCGGAGAAGTGGACGCCGTGCACAGAGACACCGAAGAGCCAGGGACCGACAGCTTGAGATACCGGACCCGCGAAGAGGGAGCCGAGAGGCCAACCGGAGGACGCAGCGCCCAGCCACGGCCCCGGAGGGTCGTGGCTTGAACAGGTGCGTGCTCGGGTACGGAGGCTTGGGAGCGGGGTGGGGACATGGAAGCCGGTAGGGTAAACGGGGATGGACACACCTAACTCTGCCGTAAGCACATGAGAAATCACTCTATGCTGGTCTTGGTCTGTTCCCCGCCTTTTTTCTGGTGACGGTGTCTCCCTTCCACCCCCTCCGCGTTTTCCTCACCCACCGCCCTGTGAAATCCAACACGGGTCTTTTCACCCCTGTATCGAGTAACGTGGCTCCAGCAGCACTAACCAGTGCCTTTTCTTCTTGTGTTTTGTTCCTGTTTTTCTGCCCCCTTGCCTCAACACAAGCAACGAAGGACCCCCAGCCCGACATCGTTAAGAAAAGGAGAAGAATCCTTTCCTGGGGAGAGCAACGCCGGGACTGTATCGTCACAGCTTATTCTTTTTGTGAACGCCCTTAATGAAACACGGGGATTTGCCCCTTCAGAAAGCGCCTTGTGGTCTGCCTGCCTCTTTAACGAACCCCTACATTTTGCGGCCCAGATAGGAGCCTACCACTCCATTTGGGAGGAAAATGGAGGCCTTAATCCAGCACTTAAAAGAAGGGCAAAAGAAATTGGAGTGGGCCATGGAAAGACAAATGAACATTGCCGAGGCCGACAGGGACCGTTTCAAGGATTTGATTAATGGACAGATGGAAGCCCTTATGGTCGTAGGGGAGGAGGTAGTGCAAGTAGGCGGAAGCACCAAGGAGAGCAAGGTCCTCTCCTCCGCACCAACTGTTTCTCTTCAGAAATACGTTCCCGAGGAAGATCACAATGCATTCCTTTTAAACTTTGAGCGGGCTGCCAGGGCTTCTGGTTGGCCAGTAGCCAAATGGCCCTTCTTTCTGGCTCCTCTGCTGTCTGGCGAGGCACAGGCAGCCTACCAAGTTGCCAACGCGGGAGGTGTCACGCCCTATGAAGAGGTGAAGGCCATTATTCTCGACCACTTGGGTATGGACGCGGAAACCTACCGGATGAGGTTTCGGAAAGAGCGGGGTGCACCGGGAGACAACCGCAAAACACTATACTTTAAACTGAAGATGGCGGCAGACAAATGGTTAAAGCCAAACGAGCGCAGCAAGGAAGAAATCATGAACTCCATCTATCTAGAACAGTTCGTAGAAGCATTACCCTATCCCACCCAGAGGTGGTTGAAACAACATTCAAACATAACACCTGAGCAGGCTGTGGATATGGCTGCATCATACTCCAGAGCACAACCCCGAAATCCCCATGTGGAAGCGGAAAAAACATCCCGATCCCACTCCATCCTACGGAAGCCACTGCGACCCATTAGGGATACAGAAAGGATTCCGCCACCCCGAGGGGAAGCTCCTCCTGGCCGTGTGCCGCAATGCTTTGACTGTGGGGGTTGGGGCCATATCGCCCGGACATGTCCAAAGAAATACGTAGATGAACCCATGGACATCAGCTGCATACCCCAAAGCCTCCTGTACACAGAAGAAGTAGGCTCCTGCTTCTATATAAGTGTAAAGGTAAACGGGGTTCCCATAGAGGCCCTTTTGGATTCAGGCTGTAGGCAATCCATGATCCACGCCAGTTTGGTTAGGAAAGAACAATTCACCCCAGGAGGGAAGGCCTATATCCGGTGTGTTCATGGTGACGTAAAGGAGTATCCGACCGCTACCGTACCCCTGATATGCCCTAAGAACTCCCCCACCACGGTAACAGTTGGGGTCCTACCAACCCTCCCCGAACAGCTGATTTTAGGCACCGATAACCCGAGGTTCATGTCTCTTATATGGGGACAAACGAAGGCAGCACGACCTACCCCAGACAGAAAAGAGGGTCAGCGGGCCTTCCTCACCCAGGAACCCTGGCACCATGATAGGAATTTCCAGTGGGCCCAGATCAACGATCCCTCACTCGCCACCACATGGCAACAAGCTCGAACCACCGCCAATAACCCTGCGCCATCATTCCCTATGTTTAAAATAACCAATGGGTTCTTGTGTAGGATTGCTAGGGCCGATGAGAAACCCCAGCTGCTTGTCCCCCATACTTTTTGAGAACAAGTCATGTTCTACGCCCACTCCCATCTGTTAGCAGGGCACTTAGGTCCAGAGAAAGTAACTCACAACCTCCTCAGATATTTCTACTGGCTGGACATATATATGCCCAAGTAAAGAAGTATTGCCAGGAGTGCCCCATATGCCAGACCAAGAACCCTTACCGACCAAGGGCAGTTCCCCTACAGCCTCTACCAATAATAGGCAAACCCTTTGATCGTATAGGAATGGATCTTATAGGTCCGTTACCCAAGACTGTAAAAGGACACGAATACGTGTTGGTACTGGTAGATTACTGCACACGATTCCCAGAGGCGTCCCCGCTCCGAGCACCCACCACCGCAGCCATCTCAGACAGACTCCTGGAATACTTATCACGCGTTGGGTTTCCCCGTGAAATCCTTACAGACCAGGGAACCCCCTTCGGTTCCAAACTAATGAAACAAGTCTGTAAGCTCCTGGATATCAAGCAGATAAAAACCTCAGCCTATCACCCCCAAACCGACAGTTTAGTGGAGCGTTACAACGGGACTCTAAAGTTAACTCTTAAGAAAATGTTGGAACTGGAAGGCAGGCAGTGGGATCACCTCCTCCCTCTTGCCCTGTTTGTCATACGAGGACAGGTCCAGGGGAGTCTTGGTTGCTCATCGTTTGAAATGCTGTATGGAAGGCAACCCCGGACCTTGTTGGAGATGACCAGGAAAGCATGGGAGAAGGAACCCGACGAGGCAATGGACCTTCTCGAGTACACCCAACATTTGAAATCCCGTTTGGGCAAATTACGAGACCTAGCTCACACCAACCTCGAAAAGAACCAAGAGAAACAGAAGGCCCAGTATGACAAAGGGAAAAAGTGGTGTTCTCTCCAGGTGGGTGACTAGGCCATGGTTTGTTTGCCCAGTTCCTTGGCCACAGTGAAGAACGAATGGAAAGGACCCTACAAAGTAATAGAGGCCTTCGGCAAAACTACCTATAGATTACTGATTGGGCCTAAGCATACCATAGCAATCTCCTGAAGAAATGGCTAGGTCCCCCTCCTTCCGCCCACAACAACCACCTTATCCAGGTCCCTGGTTCCATGGACAGCACATTGGAACAACTAATCGTGAACGATCTTCTTAGCCCCTGTCAACAGGAATCCTTATTGAATGTGTTAGTATCACATAAACATCTGTTTTCAGACCAGCCTGGCCGAACCACCCTCGTCGAACACTGCATACACACCGCACCGGGTAAAGTGGTTCGTCTTCGTCCCTACAGAATACCCGCCAACCGTAGGGCCGCCGTGTCCCAGGAGATCCAAAACATGTTGCGAATGGGAGTCATTAAACCCTCTCATAGTGACTGATCTTCCCCTATTGTTCTTGTTCCTAAACCCGATGGTAGCCTTCGTATTTGCATCAACTTTAGACGCGTGAATGCCATCTCCACTCTCGATGCATATCCTTTACCTCGGGTGCACGAGCTCATAGAACGCCTAGGGGACGCTAAGCACATAACCACTTTGGATCTCACAAAAGGGTACTGGCAGGTACCCTTGCGCACCTCTGACCAAAAGAAAACGGCCTTCATAACCCCAGATGGCCTGTTTCAGTTCACCGTCCTACCCTTCGGGTTACACGGTGCCTCAGCCACCTTCCAACGGCTCATGAACCGCGTCCTACAACCCTATCAAGGATACTCTTCGGCCTATCTAGATGACATTGTCATTTATAGCACACACTGGGAGCATCACCTAGAACATGTGCAGCTGATATTGGAAGCCCTGGGGCAGGCGGGATTACACATAAACTCAAAAAAATCAAGGGTGGGGTTCAACAAGGTCAAATACCTAGGATACCTCCTGGGTAATGGTTGCATACAACCACAAAGTGAGATGGTAAAAGCCATCATATAAGCACCTCTTCCCACCACCAAAAAAGGCGTACAAGCCTTTTTAGGCCTCCTGGGCTATTACCGGCACTTTATACCACATTACTCCACCCTTTCTGCTCCGCTCACAGACCTCCTTAAAAAAAAAAGGGACAAACGCCCGCGATCTGCTTTCACCCTCCCCCTCTGTCCAACGCGCCTTCCATGACCTAAAAAACACCATCTCCCTGGGTCCTGTGCTTCTCTCCCCTGATTTTTCCCGGCCCTTTATCCTGCAGACAGATGCTTCCGAGGTGGGGATTGGTGCTGTCCTGTCTCAGGAGACAAAAGAAGGGGTAGAACGTCCAATCTTGTTTATCAACCGTAAACTGTTTCCCAGGGAAGCCCATTATCTGGTCCTCGAAAAGGAGTGCCTGGCCGTCAAGTGGGCCATAGAGAAACTGCGCTGCTAACTGGAGGGGAGCAAGTTCACCTTGTTTACAGACCATGCGCCCCTGGTGTGGATGGCTCGAAATAAAGGAAACAACCCTAGAGTGATGCGGTGGTTCCTCTCCTTACAACCCTTTACGTTTGAGGTTCGGCATCATAAGGGTATCATGAACTCTAATGCTGATTTCCTATCCCAGTTCCCTGTCCTCCCCAAGCGGGATGACTCTGGGGGAGGGGTGTGTCGGACTGTCCCCTGTCCCACTGTAGCCTCACCTCAGGACGCTCTTGACCCCTCCGCTCTCTCTCTGTTACAGCCTCCAGATGCCAGCGATCACATCGCGGTGCACGATGAGGACTCTGATGTCTGGCCCTTTAATCCTGGCCCAACCCCCTGGGAGTCGGAGTTTCAGTACACTGAGCCGGATAAGGGGAGGCAGCTCCAGGAAGAGGGCGGAACCAGGAAGAAGGAAGCGGAGAAGTGGACGCCGTGCACAGAGCCGAAGAGCCAGGGACCGACAGCTCGAGATACCGGCGAGGAGGGAGCTGAGAGACCAACAGGAGGATGAAGCGCCCAGCCACGGCCCTGGAGGGTCGTGGCTTAAACAGGTGCGTGCTCGGGTACGGGGGCTTGGGAGCGGGGTGGAGACATGGAAGCCGGTAGGATAAACGGGGAAGGAAACACCTAACTCTGCCGTAAGCACATGGGAAATCACTCTATGCCGGTCTTGGTCTGTTCCCCGCCTTTTTTCTGGTGTCTCCCTTCCACCCCCTCCGCGTTTTCCTCATCCACCGCCCTGTGGAATCCAACACGGGTCTTTTCACCCCTGTATCGAGTAACGTGGCTCCAGCAGCCCTAACCAGTGCCTTTTCTTCTTGTGTTTTGTTCCTGTTTTTCTGCCCCCTTGCCTCAACACAAGCAACGAAGGACGCCCAGTCCGACATCGTTAAGAAAAGGAGAAGAATCCTTTCCTGGGGAGAGCGACGCCGGGACTGTATCGTCACAGCTTATTGTTTTTGTGAACGCCCTTAATAAAACACGGGGATCTGCCCCTTCAGAAAGCGCCTTGTGGTCTGCCTGCCTCTTTAACGAACCCCTACAATGGTGCACAGGGGTTCGGGTTGCACGGTCCCCATGAGAGATACTGGTCACTGAATTGCTGAGAGAGCAGATCGACCTAAGAGACCTCAGGAACCCACCTCCTGTGTTGCAGAAATCTTCGGAGTCCTCAGGAGCTTGGGAGATGCAAACCGGTTAAATGCATTTACGTGCCTGCTGCTGCAGTGGAGTAATTCCTTTACTCCAAGGGAGATTCTTCAGTCATCCAGCGTTGTGCAGATCATCGAAGTACTTGGTTTCTGTAGCAGAGTTTAGTCCA
Organism: Triturus cristatus; assembly: GCF_964204655.1. NCBI lineage: Eukaryota > Metazoa > Chordata > Amphibia > Caudata > Salamandridae > Triturus > Triturus cristatus. The sequence continues at coordinate 890,501,589 of NC_140594.1, forward strand.
GATAAAATCTAAAGTCCTGTAGTCAGGGTTCCTACTTTATACCCAAAGAAGGGGTGGGTCAAACTCTGGGGACCCACCTATGGGAGGGACAGGACAGAGGGGTGGCTACACCCATGTCCTTTGTCCAGTTTCACGCCAGAGCAGGAGCCAATGGCTCCTGCATCCGGTTTAAACTGGACTATGCACAGGGACACCAAATGTGCCCCCAGTGCAGACTTCAAACACTCTCAGAGTGCACCCACCCAGCCCCAATACACTAAATCCTGTCTGGGAGGTGGTCACACCTCCCTGTGACAGGAAACCTATTGTCAAGCCTTCCCCTGCTCGAGCTTGGCTCAGGAGCAGGAGGGCAGACTCGTGTCTGTGGCAGGCAGCATCCATTATGTGATGCCCAGGTTAAGAAAGCTGGTACAGGGTAGTCCGGTGACCCACAGTAGTGGTTCTACAAGGGAGGAATCATACCTCCCACACCAGTTACTGGTGTGGAGGTATGATTCCAAGGTGTTTGACACCAAACACAACATGTTTCTAAGCAGCCATTTTAAAGTTAGCATTTACCACGAGGTTATAATGTACTTAAATATATATGGTTGGCTGCATCACAAACAGCCCCGGAAAATAGGTTCCGAAGGCTGCAGAGGGGCTCTGCTCATGCAGGTGCACCCCCTCACATAAAACCCAGCACCCTGCCTTCAGGATTGATAAGGCCTGCCATAGGGGTGACTGATAGGTTTATATGTGCAGTGATTTAGAATGGATATAGTGAACCTATATCTAAGTAAGGGGTGCATGCACCACCTTACACAGGCTGCAGTAGCAGACCTGTGGTGTCAGTGTGAATGGTCTCTCAGGGGTGGCATAATACATGCTTCAGCCCCTGAGAGGCCTCTGGGGTAGCTATGCACTGGCTACATAGTATACCATATACTAGGGACTTATAAGGGTACTTCAGAATCCAATCTGGAGTGTATGTAAAGTACATGCAATCTATTTAGGGAGAAAGTAGATAAACTGGGGTCCTGATTAGCAGGATCCCCCAGTCAGACTAGTCAAAAACCAGTAAAACACCAGGAAAAAAGTGGGTTAACCATGCAGTGAGATTCTACCTTCCTACAGCATTTAATGGCCTAATGTATTCTGGGAATAGTAGTCCTTGCTCACTTCGATTGGACCAAAGTACTAAGGGCCTAATTATGAGTTTGGCAGAGGACTGCCAAACTCACGGCGCAACGGTGGCAGTCTGGCCACCGCTGCACCGGCTGTCCGACATCCGGATTACCAATTGGGTAGTCGGACCACGATGGCACCACTGCAATCTGTAGGGATCAGATATTCTTGGTGGTGGCGCAGTGGTATGAGGGCAGCAATATGCTTGGTGATGCCCTGCGGCACAGCCAAGCATATTACGATTTTCCTCACTGCCAGATGACTCATGGAGGTTCTTTTGACGGTGAAGAAAGAAAGGGTCCCTACAGGGTCCCCTCTTGACCCTGTGCACAGGGGAGCATGCAGGGAGGCACATGTTGTGCCCCCCCTGTGTGCCTGCACCTGATTCCTGCACAGCATGGACTGCACAGTCCATGCTGTGCAGGAAAGTGCACTGGCGGTCTGGTGGTGGTGCAGTTTAAGGTTCACACATGAGCCTTTACACTGCACCGCCGCAGGACCGTCATGCCTCATGCCTACCAGACCACGATAATACTCATATTCTGGCGGGCAGGTGGAGACTTTGTTTGGCGGTGTGGGAGCAGGAGGGTGGCGTGGTGGCCCGCTCCCACACCACCAAACTCTTATTCGGGCCCTAAATTACAATGGTTTTGCTGATGATAGTATTTGCAAGTCTTTGATTTTGAAAAAGCCTACTACAAATATTTTCAGTAAGTAAGGGGATAAGGAGGATGATAAGTATGCAACGTATCTACCAGGCATCCTCTTGTCTTGTGTGACTGATATCTACACCATTCCACTCTGACACTCTACTCCATTCTACTCAACAATACTCTATGACACTTCACTCAACGCCACTCCATTCCACTCTATGACACTCCACTCTATGACACTTTATTCCGCTCTGCTTCACTCTATGCTACTCCATTCTACGCCTCTTCAAAACACTCTACATCAGTCTGTGACACTCCACTCTATTCCACTCTGATACTCTATCGTATAACTCTCTATGCCACTCTACTCTACTCCACTCCACTATACGCCACTCTATGAAGTTCCGTTCTACACCACTCTCCTGCACTCTGCGACAATCCACTCTATGACGCCCTATGTCACGCAGAGACAGCGTTTGCTAAGATAGTGCCATGGGCTAGGACAGAGAGAAATTTGGTGCCCTTGCGGTGGTAGTGAATTAAATGAGGCAGCAGGGGGTCCCATTTGTGTTCAATGCTAAGTACCAGGATGAACAGGGACTGGGCCTTGAACACAAACATCCCGGGACCTCCCCTAGCTCACCTAAATCACTGAAAGTTTAGCTGCCTCACGCAGATGATGGTTTGTTGATGTGTGCCAGCAGGGGCCAGAGGGTGAAGGGAGGGCTAGGAAGGGGGCTAAAGGGGTGTTAAAAACATTGCCTGCCGTACGATGATAAAGGACTACAACCACTTTACACTGGAAAATAAAGGATGAACTGAGTTTGCAAAATGGAGTGTTGTACAGGATTGGGAAAGCCATAGCCCCCACCACACTCAGAAACAAAATTCTCAATTTGTGCCACATAGGTCACCTTGGCATCTCAAAAACTAAGCAAAGACTCAGAACCAACTATTGGTGGCCTGGCATTAACAAACAGACTGAGGTTCTGATAAGAAACTGTATGGAATGCAGCGATTCTGACAAGACCCTCAAGACATCCAGAGTTCCTCTCTCTCCTATCATACCCCCCGCAATGGCATGGGAAAGGATAGGTTTAGACATCGCCGGACCCATTGAATGACATAATGGTGAGATCAAGTATTTGCTGGTAGCCATGGACCACTTCTCCAAGTGGCCCGAAATAGAAATAGTCTCCAGCGTTGACAGCTCTACAGTCATTTCTTTTCTGGACAAGCTTTTCTTGAGTGAAGGATTACCCAAGTATGTGCTCACCGACAATGGTCCCCAATTCACCTCTGAGGCGTTTAAGTCTTTTCTTGAAAGGAATTGCATCACCCACCACACCACCTCACTCTACCATCCTGAAGGCAATGGCCTCATTGAACGTTTTAATCGTGTTTTAAAAGGACACATACAATTATCGAGGAATGCCAACCTCAATTGGGAGGAAGAAGTATTCAAACTTATTTGGGCCTTCAGGATTTTCCCATGTGCCAGCACCTGTACAGCACCTTTTGTCCTCATGAGAAGCAGACAACCCCTAAGCAAAGACTTGGGTTGGATGTCAACTTCAAAACAATTGGAATGGTCACCAGACACTATTAGGAACAACATAGTCAATGCGCAGAAATGTTACAAAGATTGGTATGACTCCAAACATGGAGTAAAGGAACACTCATTTAGAATCGGGGATCTAGTGAAAGTTCGCCTGGAAAGGAAAGTCAGGAAGGGAGAAAGCCGATTCACCGCCCCCCTCCACATCAGCAAACTTTACAACAGTGCAGCAAGACTCAGTGATGGCAAAGTCTGGCACATGAATAGTTTAGCCAGATGTCACCTTGAAGCCCAACAAACGAATCTATTTCAAAACAATAGAACCAGCAAAGACCTGTGGGTCGATTATGATGAAACCAGAAAAAAACACTTATCTATGCCTGGTAATGGGTTTGCACAAGATCACACACCTGACACTGTCACCACTGATTGTCACACATCGGACCAGTTTGTTGATTTCAGTCCTCGCACACCGATGCTAAAACGGAGTTGTGAGGGTGATTCACATTCTGACTCTGAAGTCGCGTCTGACGGTCAATGTCTCAGTGGTAGGTTTGGTAGAACCAGTAATGATTCCCACTCAGACACAGAATGTGTAGGTGACCCTCACAGCGTTAAGGATAGGTTTGGCAGAACCATCAACAAACCTAAACGTTTGGATGATTTTGTTTGTGATTAACAGTGCACAGTATACACTTTGATTGCATTTGGCATTGTAATGTCGTTTAAGCATTCAAGAGAGGAAGATTTGTTATAATGCTTTATTGGTATTTGTTAATATCACAGGCTGTAACCAGCACGTGACAGCTGATGCCCACGAGCTCTCCTGCGCGAGAGCATCCTTGTTCTCCTCCCCTCCCATTGGCTGTCCCAACATTCCACCTGCCCTGGGGTTCCCTGTCCCCAACGGTGAACTGTCATTTTTCCTGTCACAAGACGTTCACTCCGCACATCGTGTGGGGCTGTATGAATAAAGCTTTTATCTGTATAACGATTCAGCTTCCTTGCTACAAAACCAACAGGCAGGGACACGTGTTATGTTGTTCACTACTTCGTGAATGGCATATCACCAAGTCCCCTTACATCCAGACAGTAAGAGTTTGACCATTTTTATCACTCCGTTTGGGTGTTACCGTTTCAAGAGAGTTCCCTTTGGTTTAGCCTCCGCTATGTTCCAAAGACTCATGCAAGATATTTTTAAAGATGTTGAGGATATTCTTTTGTTCCGGGACGATATTTTAGTCATGGGCAAAACCAAGAAGGAGCATGATGAAAAATTGGTACAAGTTTTGAGCATACTAGAATCCAAAGGGCTTACTGCTGAACACATCAAGTGCAGATTTGCTTGTTCTGAGGTAACCTACTCAGGACACGTGATTACGGCAGAGGGCATCAAACCCAAGAAGGAGATGTTGGATGCCATTCACAATGCCCCTTAACCTATGAGCAAAGATGAACTACATTCCTTTCTGGGTCTTGTTGAGTTCTACTTGAAATTTATAGTGAGTTTTTCTGCAAAAACTTTTGATATGAGACAACTACGCAAAACGAAAAACAAATTTGTGTGGTCTGATGTGTGCCAAAAGACATTCTGCGTGCTAAAAAAAGAAATGTGTTCCGCCCTCCCCTACAAGGTTTTGATCCCTCCTTATGCAAAATAGTCACCGCTGATGCCAGTGGTAGACAGGGCACGAGTCGGAGGTACACGCGGGTGGATGGCGTCCACCCACTTTTTTCACAGGGTAGACGCCGTCCACCCTGCCAAGAAGTTGGGCCCCACTGAAAAAGATGCTGAATTCCTCCCGGTGTAATTTCCAAACACAGGGACACTTTCAGCAACGCCTGCACGTTGTTATCAGCTTTTGATCCGCAACAACGTGCAGGCGGGACGGGACGGGGGTTTCTTATTTAAGACTCCTCCTGAACCCATAACAAAGGCCGATTTTGAGGGGTCATCAGGCCTCCTTTTGTTCAAGCCTCTTGGCTGTGAGCAGTCAGGAGCCTCACACCTGATGCAAATGAAACAGAGGGGAAACAAAGGCTCACACCTTGTTAGCACTTTACACATACTTAAGAGAGGCAGCTTTTCACTTTGTTAAGTCACTGTTTAGGAGATGTGCATGCCTTGTGAGAATGTCAGATGTGTTGGTCTTTCCCACTATTTGCACAAAATAAATAGCATTTATATTGTGCTTACTACCCCTGAGGAGGTGTTGTAATAATTTATATATCCCTATTTTTTCTTTTAAAGCACTATAGGTAGAGAAACCTTTATGCTGACAAAAGGCAACATTGGTTTATGTGTAGCTTACAAAAGTGTGAATCTTCTGCCTACATCAGGAGGGTTTGCAAGTATACTCTAAACGTGCTCAAATGTACTCATGATAGACCTGTTAAACATATATGTGAGGGCTTAAGATCTGATGCCACTTCCTTTGATGTCACGCGCTGTGTTGTCACGCGCCGCGATGTCACGCACCTCGTGCGCCGTGATTTCACGCACCGTGATGCCACTTGCATACTGATAAGTTAGGTTAGTCCCCCCACTTCTTTTTTAGGACTTGTGCCCTGGTGGTAGAGGCTTAGGTGCTATGCTCACACAGAAAGATTCGGGTTGCACTGAATGTACCATCGCTTTTGCCTCCCGCTCATTGACACCCACAGAAGAAAAGTATTCTGTCATAGAGCAGGAAGCTTTTGCATGTGTCTGGGGGTTGGAGCATCTCAGGCAGTTTGTATAGGGCCATAAAGTAATTTTGCGATGTGACCAGGAGCCATTGACCAAAGTTTTAAACACCAAACCTACTTAATCCTTCAATGTGTGGATGTCATCTTTACAACAAGGACAAGGCTGAAACAAGATGAGAAGGGCGCTGCTGTTGGCATAACCTTAATGCACACAGCTCCACGCGCCTCTCAGAAAATCAGATCCCTGGGCCTGGGCCTGGCTCGTCCAAGCTATTGGTCGGCCCTGACACCACTCCACTCTGTGCCACTCAGTTCTATGCCACTCTACTCCACTCTACCCCAGTCCACTCTTAAGCCATTCCATTCTGCAATACTTTACGCCACTGTACTCCAATATACAACACTTCACTATACAACACTCCACTTCCCTCCACTCCACTCAACTCTATGCCTCTCTACACCACTCCACTCCACTCCACTCTATGCTGCCCTACTCCACTCTCATCTATGTCCATATATGCCAATCAACCCGATTCAGGCAGGAGATTCCTGATTTGTTAATGCCATAATTGGCTTGTTTTTGGTTGTCTACCATCTGAAATTGCCTCTCCTCCAATAGAAGTCAATGGAAGAAAAACATTCTCCTATAATTTTTTTAGTCTCCCACTTTCATCTTCTAAAATGTTGGCATATGTGTATACAGTATGCCATTCTCCTCTATGTCACCTTCCTCTACACTACTCTACTAACTTTTAGCCATGCTGAACAGCAGCCACTGGTGTACAACATGGCTTAACACACATCGGCAAAGCCAATGGTCCGTGGGCTAGACTGCTGACTTTGGTGCTGGAAACCAGGGTTCGAGCCTCGGGGTCGCGTCCACATCCTGTGATTCTGGGCAAATCACTTAATCTCCCCGTGCCTGAATGTGTAATGTAAATACGATGCTCGTGTAAAGCGCTCCAATGCCTTCAGGTCGAGTTCGCGCTATATAAATATGCAACAAAAAAATAGCTCTTACAATTAACGACCTATTGGCTTTACCAATGCATGTTTTCACGTGAACACTAGTTCTTCCCGCTCGAAAATGGCGGCTACACTTAGAAAAGGGGGCAGGTGGCCGCAGCTAAACAGGCAACGTTGGCGGCCATCTTAGGAATGTAACATTGACAACAATTATTGGACAGTCAAGAATATCATGAGGAGAGAGAACGACAAACCGTAAAGTAATCATTCAGTATTAAAGAATATTATGAGGAGGGTGATCGGCCTCCTGTATGTGCTATTACTGTGTAAATAATCATATACTAGAATTAGCATACATAGTTCAATGACTTTATATATACAAGAAGCTATTGGGGAAAAAAACTTTTACTGAAACATGATTTTACTCAATTCCTAAAATTATTTAAATGCTACCGTTGTAGTCCCATTCATAAAATAACGACTAAATCAAGCTCTGGGAGCGAAAAAATAGTCCTCTCTTTATCTCAATGGCTTTTTTCGTTTCAGTGTCTTCAATTCGATGTGGGAGTGACATGGCAGTTGGATATCGAGCTCCTTTCTATAGCCCAATCCTTGTCACGTGGTGGTTTTGTTTATCGACCAGCGGCAGCATGGCCAAGTCAGGCAGCGATGCTGCTAGTGCAATCGCCAAGGTGTCCGAGTGGGCGGACGAGCACTTGCGCCTAATTCGGGTAACTTGAGCGCTCTGAAGGTAGAGAGGCAGCTAGCAGACAGTGTGATGTTCATTCACCTCAAGTTCCACATCACTCTATGGCAGTGCTACACACATTGAAGAGTACGGTTTCTTAAAGCTATAGTTCTGGCAGGAAGGCACCTATCTTTGTTGTAGAATCAGCTGGGGCCCCTTGACCTCAACTATAGATATTTTCTTGTTTGCATTGGGGCAAACTGCATCATATCCACGTCACTGCTTTGCATGTCTTGTTTTTTTTCTAAATCATTAGCGTTTGGGTTTTTGTGGATTCTGTTTATTGAAGTCTCCCTTGGCAATAATCTGTTTTTTAGGTCGAGGACTACCGGTCTGCCGAAGGCAGAACCGGAAGTCGAGATTTAATGTTTCCTAGAGTGGCTTCTTAGCCCGCCTCTCTTTTTGCCTCTCCTCCATTGGCTGGCTTCCTAAACGGAGGCCAGCCATTGGAGGAGAGAGCCGTCCCTCCAAATAGGCTCCGTCTTTTTCAGATTCGGGGGCGTGTTTTTTGCTGTTCTTTCCACTTTTTAGCCACGCCCTCTTTAGAACAGCAGGAACACGCCCCCGAATCCGAAAAAGTTTTGGAGCTTCCATCCGCCATTTTTCAGGTATCGTCTCGTCTGGCCGTGAGGATCTTCTTGCTGTTGTGCACGAGTAAGGTAAGCCATCTGCGCAGATCAGAGGCTGCTGTCCGCAATCCGATGCCATTCGCACACCGCCGCCGACAAAATCTCAATTGCTGGGACTGTCCCGGGATAGTGAATTACTCAGGACAGCCTCCAACTTGCCTGGACTATCGTGGCAAAAACGGGACAGTTGGCAGCTATGTATGCCATGCAGGCTGATGGTGCTAATGCAGGCATTTAAAAATATATATAAATAAACGTACAAGTGCAAGATTGTTAAATAGGTTCAGAAAGGCCAGTCGAGGCTGGCCAGAGATGCTCTCAGGCAAATAAAGACGCATTTCCAGTTTGAAAGCACAGGATTTAAATGAAAATATTCTTTTAACACAGCGCTTCTAAGCGCTGCACATAGGTAACACAAAAAAATGAATCGGATTAACTAACCCTGGTAACACTTGAACTGCTCGTCTACAGTGCCTGTAGGTTCCGTGGCAAAGATTACCCCAACCCTCTATCTAGAATATGTTGGTAAATCGTCTTCCCGATTACTAAAGGCAGCGCTCTGAGCAATCGGGGGAAACTGGCAGTCCAGCAAAATGTTGCCATTTCCAGCTTCCCTTCTACCCTACCCGACCCCACGCAACGAGCGCGAGACACTTTACCATTCACGTAGACAGACTGAACCCTTAGCAAAACACACGTTTACGAGCTCTGCTTCGCAAGAGCAAAGCTAGATAGCAGGTTCTAAGTGGCTGCAACTGGTAAGGAAAGAGCAAAGTACGGCACTCTTTAAGTTTTGTTTTCCTGGCCCCCCAGCGTCCTTTTAGAAGGGAATACTACGAAAAGGCGAATTAAGACTGCCCAGAAACGGCGAGGCTATATTACCGACTTCTAGGTGCCCTGTTAACCAAAGGCACGAGCAACAACACATTCAAACAGACTATCTACTGCCAAGTAAAACTTGCACAGCAAAAACAAAAGACAGAAAAGCGTAAAAACGCCGGCGAAGAATTTTTTGTGTGCCTAATTTGCATAATGAATGCCAGTTAGCTTTGTGAAAGGCGGTCAGTTTTAATTTTACTTCTTCTCTACTATTGGCTGTGCACACATCAACGTCATGACCTGCACGGAAGGATTGTGGGGAGGGGGTTTGACTTTAAAAGCAGCAGGCGCGGCATCATGGGCGAGTTCGTTGTTTATTAGGAAGGGTGGTAGTAGCGTGGGGGTGATTTTATGCTTGATAAACGGGTCTTTTATATATATATATATAGCTATATATATTTTTATATTGCGCAAGGTATTTTTTCGTGGTGACTATATGGTTGTTTTCAAACGAGAACAATTGAGCGAAATTAGTAATATTTTGAAACGGGAAAAGCAAGATGCTATTAATCCGAGTGAGAAAATCTGATACAACCTCCTGGGGTCTGGTGCACGCTATGCCTACCGTCTAGGCGGCACTGTCAGGAATGCATGAAACCCGATAGAAATAAACAGTCACAAAGCACTTCTGAAATACATTGCAGGGCTGGTGCCATCGACGTTTCCCTGCATTTGGCTTGGGATCGCCGGGGCTGCTGGACCCCCCACTCCCCTGCTTCTCATAGCATCGCTATTGCTAGCTGCAGTCTTTAGCCCGGCCGCCAACATCCAAATCTTGGCTTCGTTGATGCAGTCAGGCTGGGTGGCAACGCACGCACAGGCTAGTCCAGCAGGTAACCCGATACATCCCGTCCTCCACAGATCCGGAGGCAGCAGGGGCGTTCAGCCACAGAACACCCATTACAGGTCCAACGCATGTCCAAGAGAGCTAAATCTATGGCCCATGTTCAGGTAGATACAAAATTAAATAAATGAGTCGTGTTTAGTTTGTATTATTTACCACTGCATCTCGTTTAAATATGTCTTCAGCCTGAACCAACACTGGGCACTCCTGACTTATAAAATGAGGGGAGACTGCAACCGGTTGTATTTTTTTCTTTATTTTTAAAATTTATTTACCATCCGCGAAAATCTAAAGTGTTTAACCAGCACCACACAAGCGTTCCTTGCACATAAATAACTAGTCACCCTAGCAGCTCTGTGGAAAACCTTTAGATATAATTTGCAACAACTGCTGTTGTCATTTCGAAAATAAAAAAAGGTTAAGGGTGGTGCACAATGCTCGCTGCATTTTGGCACTGTAGACCTTGTTTTCAGACAGTGCTTTTCTGGTATCAAGCATCCTTAATAATGTGCCTGCTGCGCCACTTGTTTTAGTGGAAGCAACCCAAGACTACATTTCCCAGAATGCATCCAACAGAGAACTGACTGCACAGAGGCCCCTTTCCCTACCCTGGCTCCACAAATACCCTTTCCTGGCTCCACAGATGCCCCTTTCCCTACCCTGACTCCACAGAGGGCCCTTTCCTGGTTAACAGATGCCCCTTTCCATACCCTGCCTCCACAGATGCCCCTTAGCTCCACAAATCCCCCTTTCCCTACCCTGGCTCTTCAGATGCCCCTTTCCCAACCCTAGCCCCCCAGAGCCCCTGTTCCTGCTTCCACTGATGCCCCTTTCCATACCCTGACTCCACAGATTCCCCTTAGCTCCACAAATGCCCCTTTCCCTACCCTAGCTCCACAAATGCCCCTTTCCCTACCCTGTCTTCACAGATACCACTTTTTCCCTGTCCTGGCTCCACAGATGCTTCTTCGTTCCTGCATGGACCGCTTTGCCTGTCCCTCACTCTCTATCTACCTCACTCTCTCTCACTCTCTATTTCAATACCTCTCTCTATCTCACTACCTCACTCTCTCTCTGCTAATGCAATAGGTATCACATATGCAAAAAAAAGCTAATGACAATGCCATTTATTTAGGGATACAAAAATGATAAAAAAATAATGAGCAATACCAATAGCTCTACCTATAATATTGCCGAGACCATTGCATTGTAAATGCTTGTTCATGTTTATTAAGTGGACTGTGCAGGGTAGATATCCACGATTCATTTAAAAAGGCAGCATCCCAAAGCTCCAGGTTTATGTCATTGGTGATTGGTAACATTGCAGTCACAGAAGCAATGGAGGCAAAATTATATAAATCCAGTTGCAGTACAGTGCAATACAGTTGTGGCCATATGTGACAGTCGTTTTAATACTATACTAGCTAGCTCTGTGCAGTGGTCTTACCCTGAGCAGTAGATCTCATTTTGACCCATTCTGCCTTTCTTGCCTTCTGTCCCCATCCCATTCTCCCACTGCTTCCTGATTGAGTGAAAGCATAATACTGTGCTCGGGAAGCGCATCGTACAGTTCTGGTGGATCTCTAGGCATTACATGCAGGAGAATGGACCTGCTGGACTGAGAAGACACAATACTAGATTTCTTGGCTTTCATATCTGAGAGATTTAATTCTATTAAGGGCACAGGAGCCAGTATTATGCTTTAGTTTGTGTTTTCCACAGTGACAAGTAAAAAAAAAAATGCAAATCTCAGCAGCCCTAGGTTTAAAATTTCAAAACATGCAACATAGCACAACTAGTCCAGGCAAGCTTAAGCCTGTAACAGTCAACAACATGTCTTTCCTAGCCTCTTTCTTTGAGTTGAAAACTTCAGCTCAGACCCTGTGAACACAATACATCTTGTAGGTCTAACTAATCTTAAGCCAATAATAAATATAATTGAGCATTGTTTTATTGAAACAATCCTTAATGTTAGTTAAGTTATCATGCAAATGTTATGGGAGGTGGTCCATAAAACAGTTATAGAACTACATTAAAGTGTATCAAATAAACTTTACCACAGTGGTAAAGACAGTAATAAGTGCAGTAATATATCTGGGATATTTCTCGCCACCTTGTTCTTCATGGAAGAAAAACTTTAACACATGAAAGTTAGTAAATTTTGGATTCTGTAGCATACCAGATTCAAGTAGTTGCTAATTCAAAGTGTGGCTACTTTTTTAGACTCAACATCTGTAATGGGTTTAAAACAAAACATTTTCAGAGTTGAATAATTTGACCAATCGCCAGATAGCATAATCGCTTCTAAATATAGACCAATCATACCATGGATTACTTGGTCACCATGGTACTCATGACTGAGTGTACTGTCCGCAATCTGAATTGTGACATAATCCACATTACCCTCCAATAGAAGCCGTTGATACTGGAGCATGTTGCCTACTTCACATAATTCATTGCAGTCTTATTCCCCAGGGTCTTAGCCATCTAGTGTTGTTCTCGTAATCGTCAAAATATCTGACGAGTGGAGGTTGTGGTTTGTTTTGCAAGCATAATAATCTCGCCTTCCTGTGTAAACATTATACCTTTCAGATCTAAAGCTTCAGCATCTAAAACTTGTGTACAAGATCAGAGATAGAGCAACTCGGCCTGCTTGCCTTACAATTGTTTGTGAGAAATTGGCAGGTCATTCATCCATAAATGAAAGAATTAAGTTGACTTTCCAAAGGGAATAAAGTTTCTGCAGTTCTGCATTTCAACAGTTTCTTTGTGATAGGGTGTTCCTCTACTGGTAACTTGCTGATAGGCCAATGGCCTGCTGAAATAGTGGATCAGTAAGCGTTTATTATTCTGTATGCTAATCCTTGTACTGATTCCGAAATGAAATTTATCACATTTACATCATCCAGAATCCAGAAGGTGTTCCAGAACTTATCTTGACCGTGGTAATTTGAATGACTCTTGTGTCCTTGGTGCACAGTCCAGGTAGATATAGGAGGCAACTGATTTTACAAATCCTGTGACTTCCCATTGCAAAAATCCTGGGACTTCCCATTGTCTATATAGATTCTCCACCTCATTAGTTTAAGATGCTCTATCATTATTAAAGGATGAAATTCCTGCTCTAGGTTCCTCAGATTGTGAGACGTTTGAGGAATTCAAACTGGAGTTACAGTGAATAGCCAGATATATGACCTCCAGAGAGGTGTTACCACCATTAGTTCCCCTTTGTGACATCTCACCCGAGCCATCAGTTTTGATCAATTAATTAGTGTTTGTAAAGTACTACTAATCACTCAGGGTATCCAGGCGCAGGGTTGCGGGGCTCAGTCGAAAAGTCAGATCTTGAGTCTCTTTCTGAAATCTGCTTGCAAGGCTGATGTACGGCGGTGGAAAGGAAGGCTGTTCCAGGACTTGGCGGCGAGGTAGGAGAAGGAACGGCCTCCCCTGTGGCTTTGGCGAATGCGCCGTGTCTGGGCTAGGGTGGGGGTTTGAAAGTTTCTGGATGGTTGGTGGAGGTTCCGTTGTTGGTTGATGTATGCAGGTCCGAGGTTGTGGAGGACTTTGAAGGCATCTGTCAGTATCTTGAATTGGCATCTTTTCAGGACGGGGAGCCAGTGAAGGTTCCTGAGGTATGGTGTAATGTGGGTTCGTTTGGGTAAGTCGAGGATGAGTATTGCTGCTCAGTTCTGTATCGTCTGTAGTCTCTTAATGAGTTCAGTGGTGGTTCCTGCATACAGTACGTTGCAGTAGTCGAGAAGGCTGGTCGCTTGAGTGACGGTTTTCCTAATTCTGATGGGGAGCCATTTGAAGATTTTTCAGAGCCTGCGGAGAGTGTGGAAGCAGGCGGAGGAGACTGCGTTGATCTGTTGCTTCATGGTGAGCTTTCTGTCTAGGATGATGCAGAGTTTGCGGGAATGGTCTGTTGGTGTGGTCCCAGATCTTTAATGCAAGACTTTAGGAGTTGCAGAGCAGTTGCCTAAGGTTTTTCCACATTATAATGGATTTTGGTCTCAATAACCTGAGGTATATTTTCTCCTTACATTATGGTGGTCACTGCATCTACAGGTATGTCCTGCAACACTAGTCTTGCGGCCATTGTAAGCAGAAGATAAGGCAACATATAAAGCCTTAAAATGTGCTCTGAATGAAGGAGGCTTGTTTCCAGTAGGAATACAGAAAATTAGCTTTTACTACCTACTTGTTTAGATGGGTCTCGATCTGCCAGGGTCAATTCAAGCTAATGAGATGGCTGGATCTATTTGACTGAGGAGCACTCACTTAAGAGCTAAAGAGACCTGTTCGGAAGGTGAAGAGATGTCCGCTTTACCCAGCCCTGCAGCAAAGCTATTTGGATTTCATTACAAGACCGGAGGCTACCATTATGCTTACACTTTTAATTGCGTCACCAGGACAGCCGCATACATCACAAAGGAAGTATTCCAAATAGAACATTAACAACAGTAAAAGGCATGAGCCCACAGTATTCTGCCTCTTTTAAATGCGGCTCCAGGCAGATAAGTTATCCTTTACATTCCTTCTCTTACTACATTTTAACTGTATCTTATTGATATTGTATTGATATTGTATTGATATTTTATACCTATTGTTCTATGTATCTGATCTTTTACATGCCCCCTTGTATTGGGACTTCTTTACATATTTTGCCATAACCTTTTTTCTCATATTGCTGAAATCATTCTGTTTTATTCACCATCTGGGCGCGCACTGCGTACGTTTTCCGTTTTTCGGACTTACCCCCACTTCCCTTTCCCTTCGTTCCGATCTCCCTTCCTCCAATTTATGGAGGTGGGACGATGATCACGCGTCCTTCCGTTCATTCCCAACCCGATTATGTTTCTGGTTCAAGTTCGATGTTTTTTGGTTCATTTTCAACACAGCGTTAGTGCGTTTCTTCGCTCACTTTGTCGATCGCACCGTCGCATTTAAATCTGAGGGATGAACCTTGGCAACGCGACGCTAGCGTCGTCGCGTTGCCAGGGAACATTCCTCAAATCCTCCGGCTGCCTCTCCTTCAGCCTCCCACGCGTCTAAGCTCCATGGCAACCAACAAGGAAATGCGATCGCGCTCGGGCGCATTTTAATCACCGGAGGAGGACGGTTGATCACTGCCACAGTTTCTTTATGTCTCTTTGTCTGCCTCTAACAGAAAGGCTGCTATTAACATTGAATTTTTATTCTTCATTTTTCAGATTATTATTCCGACCTTTTATCTTTACCCATTAGCACAAAAAAAAAAAAAAAAAAAGGAGAACAGGAGGAGAGAGTGAAATTAGATTTATTTATTAACCTATTTAAAAAAAAAAAAAAAAAAAGGAGTGAATAATAATAATTTACCTTTACCATGTCTGATTTTGACTCAGACGAAGCTGAGGCTAGCGCTCCTACCCCCAATTTTAATAATGAGACTATTAAAGACATCATCCATGAGGGGATGAGATCCTGTATGTTGGAAACCTTTTCGAAAGTTATCACTTCTAAAAGATCTTTCCTATCCGATGATGACAATACTACAGACCAACATACCAACGAAGATCTCACTAATATAAAGGGAAAAAGATCAAAAAAATGTAATAACATAGAGTTTTTCCCAAAGAGCACTGGAGGTCCTAGTACCTCTACTTTTACAAGAGGCCACCATACCTCCTTTTCAATGGGTGTCCCCAGCGGCACAACATATAAAGGTGCCCTCAGCGGCACAACGCATAAAGGTGTCCCAAGCGGCACACAATATCAAGGTGTCCACCGCGGCACAAAATATCTAAGTGCTCAAAATGACCTCTCTGATACCAATAATGATAATGATGATGATGATCTTTATTTTGATGATGCATCTAATTCGCCTGACGAATATGTCCTAGACTTAGACCATGATGATTTAGAGTTTAGTTCTCTTGACGACGACCTCACTCTCTCTTCCAAAGATGCCATCCTTGACCCTCTAGGACAAGAGATGTTCTCTCCTCTTAACATCAAACACCCGAGGAGCTCAGAATGGATCCCTCACGAACATGTGAGTAAATTCATCATTAAATGGCTTAGAAACCCGCTCGACAGGGACGCTAGAAACCTACTAAGAGCGGAATGTTGCCGACCCAACATCGGAGAAAAAGCTTCTCAAACCCCAAACCTCGACCCAGAACTTATAAAGTACCTTTTCAAACTGGGAAGAGACCCTAGGAAGGGTATGGAGAGAACTCTAAAAGGCTGCCAAGATAGGGTCCTGGACATCCTGGGCCCCCTGGCAAGAATCATTGATATTTCTGAAGAAAGCCATATTAATGGCACTCCCCTCGACACGGAAATCATTAGAGGCCTTAGTCAAAGAGCCCTCGTTTTCTTAGGTAACGCAAATGCCAGCCTAAATTCAGAGAGGAGAAGAGTGGTCCTCACCAAAATTAGCCCCAAGCTCAGTGATTTAGCAGACAAAGAGCCATCTGTCAACCCTAAGGGCTTGCTTTTCGGGGAAGACCTAATTAAGACTCTAGGGAAATACGTTTCTACTTTCACAGCCCTTGATAAAGCACATCAGAATATGAAGAGAGTGTTTAACTCTAATAACCTTTTCGCAAGGGCCGGTAGACGGGGCCAGTCTTCCGGCCGTTTCAACAGAAGGCCCTATCCTAGAGGAAGAGGATATGGCGGAAGGGGCTTCTTCAACCCCAACACTCCCCAATTCTTTCCGCAAAGAGGAAGAGGGTTTCGCTCTAGAAGCTTCAGATTCCGCGGAGCATCTACCGACAACAACAACCAAAGTGAGTACAATTTCAATTTCTTCCCTTCCCCCCCCTTTCCCCAAAGTGGGTGGGAGACTCAAACTCTTTTTCAACAACTGGAAGTCGATAACACAGGACCCTTGGGTTTTAAATACCGTCAGGGGATTCAGGATAGACTTTACACAAACTCCTTACCAATCTTCTTTCCCAAAAGAAATGCCTCTTTCCCTAGAGCAGGAAAAGATTATAGAAGAGGAGATCTCTTCCATGCTTCAGAAGGGTGCTATAGTAGAAGTCCCCTTAGAGATGCTAAAATTCATCAGCACCCTTTTCCTTGTCAAGAAGAAAGACAAAGGGTGGAGACCCGTCATAAATTTAAGAGCCCTCAACAGATTCCTCGTCTACAGACACTTCAAGATGGAAGGAATTCACCTTCTGAGGGATTTACTTCTAAAAGACGACTGGCTTGTAAAGTTAGACCTAAAAGACGCCTACTTCACGATTCCTATGGCCGAAACTCACCAACCCTTCCTTCAATTTCTATGGAAAAACCATCTTTTCCAATTCATAGCCCTCCCCTTCGGTCTTTCTTCAGCCCCCTGGTGTTTCACCAAGGTAATGAGATCAATCGCTTCATGCTTAAGAGAAAAAGGTATTCGCATGATACTTTATCTAGACGATATCCTCATCCTTTCTCAGGACCATTGTCAAATTCTCAAAGATCTGAAGACTGTGATGGACCTTTTGGAAAATCTGGGCTTTATTATAAACAGAGAAAAATCCATCCTTCTGGCCCTCTCAAGCCTGGTTCCCAACTGCCCTAGAAATGAGCTACGATCTTCCATTCCTAATTCCCTTCCTTGAGGACCTTCTTACAGACATAGACGGTCATCTTCACCCCATGGTTCAATCAGGGAAACTGAACCTTCTTGCTTGGAGAGTGTCAGGAGATCCAATGATCTCTCAGGTCTTTCGTCAACAGCTTCAACTCTCCTCGGCGAATCTTGGGCCCCTGGTACACACTACCGATACAACAACATTTGGAAATCTTGGGTTCGTTGGTGCTTGGAAAGGAATCTGGATTCCGTTCAGGCACCTATCATTGACATAATCAATTTTCTAGTGGAACAATTTGAAAGAGGCCTTAGTTATAGATCTATCAATTGTTATAGATCTGCCATTTCCGCTGGCCACTCCCTCGTCAACGGTAAGACTATTGGTAAAAACGCAGTTATTTGCAGGGTCCTTAAGAGTATCAGACTCAGAAGACCTCCTAGACCCAGATATCAATCCCTCTGGGATGTTAACCTAATCCTTGACCTTTTTTCGGATTGGCCCAGTAATACTCTTTTAGACAATAAAAAACTTTCTATTAAACTGGCTACCTTACTTTGCTTAATCTCCTGTCGTAGAGTCTCTGATGTCAAGGCTCTGGAGATATCTAATAGATCTTATAACATGTTCGGAGTAAACTTTGAGCTCTTCAGAAGAACAAAGACCATGTCCAATTCTATTTTTTACCCTCGTTTTGATGATTATCCCAAACTCTGTGTGGTTGACTGCATGAAAGAATATGATTCTAGAATGAGCTCTCTTCGTCCTCCTACTGCGAACCAGTTACTCATCTCCTTCGTTAAACCACACAACCCTGTTTCTTCCAGTTCTATCTCTAGATGGGTTAAAATTGTGATGAACCTAGCAGGTATCGACCTTAATATTTTTAAACCACACTCTATCAGAGGCGCTATGGCCAGTAAGTCTTTCTGGTCCGGAGGTAAGTTGGACGATATCCTCAAGGCTGCTGATTGGTCTAATGCTCGGACCTTTGCTCATCATTACTGTAAACCTATACCGCATGTATCTGACGTAGTATTACAAAGCTACCAACAAGCATAATGGTAGCCTCCGGTCTTGTAATGAAATTGCGATTCTCCTATTAACATGACCAGAGAATCTGGATTTCATTAAAGACACGGAGGCTAACATTATCCCCCCCTCCTCTTTCCCCTTGGAGGTTGATATGTTTCTATAAGAATTTAAATGTTTATTATTCAATTTTATAGATATTGTTGACTTGACTTGTTATCGTTGACTTGACATTTCCCTCATGCTTTTTTATACATTGTTGTTTGACACCAGTCTTTTGCTCTTTTTATACTTGCACTAATTCTCTCTTTATTGCAGATACTCTCTAAAGAATTTCGGATTAGAGTTTTCTCTTCTTCTCCATCTTCGGTGTGTCCTTCCTTCTATGACGTCCTTCGTTTCATCAAGACGTTTCTTCTTCATTTTCCAAAGTTCAAAGGATTTTAACGAACTTATCCTGTTTTTTTCGCGATTTAAAAGAGGCAGAATACTGTGGGCTCATGCCTTTTACTGTTGTTAATGTTCTATTTGGAATACTTCCTTTGTGATGTATGCGGCTGTCCTGGTGACGCAATTAAAAGTGTAAGCATAATGTTAGCCTCCGTGTCTTTAATGAAATCCAGATTCTCTGGTCATGTTAATAGGAGAATCGCAATTTAACAACCCCCTTTATTTTCCTTTCATTGGAAAAAACAGTGCCACTTTAGGGCATCAGTGTGTAGGCAGGCAGTGTCATGCACCCCACAAGGCTCACCTGTAGCTTGCGGAGTTTTCTCACAGAGACGACATGAGCTATCGCCCTCAACCCCACCTCACCCCCGTAGGGAGCTAACACCAACAGGGATAGAGATGGATTGGGGAAGGTAGCCAAAGGCAGTAGGAATGAGGTGTGGACGCGCCTCCCTGTGATGAGACCGCTGTGTATCAGCCTAGTAAAGGAAACAAGGGAGACCAGTTAGAGCAGGGACGCGCAAACCCCTATCTAGGTTACCTCTCATGCGCCAGGGGGCTCGGATAATTACCTGATGAAAGAACGCGCGTTGACCCAGGGAAGAAGCCACTCCAATATGTGCTCCTGCACGTCCTGCTTCCCTGCCACGGAAAGATGGAGTGGCAACAACTAGTATCCTGGCGCCAAGGACTAAAGTACACACAGCGCTCTGCTTGCGGTGAAAAGAAAATGGTAAGCGCTACTGCGCGAGGTAAAGGAAAATGAAGCGCTCCAGCGCGGTGTCTGCAATGGCTTTGAATGTACTCCAGCGCGTGCTTGCTACACGCCCTCCTGAAGTGTTTCTTCGTGTAGATTGTGCTGTTTCCCCTGATAAGCTGTGCAAAGGAAAAGAACAGCGCTCCTGCGCTATGAAAACAGCATGCGCTCCTGCACGGTGTCAAAAAGAAAGCCCCAGCGCTTCTGCGCTAAGAAAATGAAATAACATGCGCTCCTGCGAGGTGACAAATGAAAACCCAAGCGCTCCAGCGCGGTAACTGTTACGGCTCTGGCCGTGCTCCTGTGATATCTGCAAAGTGCCCCCAGGAGTACTTCGGCTTGGAATTAGAGCAATGTCCCCCAAAGATGCTCAAGCCCTGTGCTGGTCACTTGCTCTAGGAAACGCTCAGCAGAGCGTTTTCACCAGGTCCAGATAGGCGCTGTAGCGCGGTGTCCTGAGCTAGTCTCAGAACGGTAACCCAGTACGCAGTCCGTCGAGTCCTCCTGAAGGGTACGAACCTGCGTGGCGGTCTGGAAGGCAGAGTCGACGGGATCAGTTGCAGCGTTAATTCGAAGCGCTGATCCGCGGGAACCGCCGTGGTTAAATCGGCGTTCCCCGGAAGCGCTGGTATGACGCAGCAGTGGTTCCGGTCTGAACACTAGACCGCTAACTGCCAGCTGCGTGTCCGTCATCACCATCCGATCCCGCATGCGCCTGAGAGGTAACGCGCAGCGGAGCCGGGAACCATGACAGGCAGTGTGTGGAGCAGACCCATGGGCCCACACACTGGCGGCCACATCCTCGCACTAAAGAGAGGACTGCCCCATGTCCTTTTCTTTATGTTGGTTCTCATCAGGAGCTGACAGCCTTTGAGTGAAGTGGAATAGAAACGTGCATGTACCACAAATTAAGATCAACATAAGTTTGAAACACAAGCATTTGGCAATTACAAGAATAGCAATAAGAACAACATGCAACAAAAGTGTAAGGAAAGAGCACTAAACTGAAGCTGCAGAACCAAAGAAAGAGGCTACAATGACTATGTTGTTGACTGGGATGGGTTTGAGATTGCCTTGATTGATTGGTTCTGTCACATGTTTTGTAGTTTTAACTCTTTTGGGATTTCTATCTTTTCACTCCTTACTGTGACGAATGGGCATGATGGTCCTTTACTATCGAGTGGGAAAACACTTTATCATACCATGCAGTAGGGGTTTCTTAGGTCAGTGTTATCCTAGGGTTTCCTGTAAAAACCTACAAAACACGTGTACAAAACATGGCAGAAGTAAGGTATATTTTGGGGCAAAGGAAAGACTGTAAGACCTAGTAGGATTGAGGGGGATCTCTAGTGGATCACCTGGAAAGGATACATTTGGGCAGTCTGTGAGTGCAGGCAGTTTGCTCTGCTGAGAGTGAAATGCACATAAGTAGGCGTGCTTTATCACACAATACACAAAATGGTAGGGTACCACATGACCATTTAAGAGGGACAGGGATTGCATGTTGCGGTAATAATGCAGCATTTTCACCTGTGCAGAAAAATGTTGCATTATAGAGGAAGAAGGTACCAATGTGCTCTTTTAGGAGGAAAAAGGACCTTAGTAGATTCAAGTATCTCAAAAGCACTGCTTTCGGGTTTTGGCATTTTAGGACTGAAAAGACTGGCGTTCATGCATGCTTTGCTAGAGATGAAAAAAGGCTCTTGCTGAGCCCACATCTCAGGAGGTTGAGATCCATGTGATAATCGGAAACCAAAGAGCAATATGGCACTTTTGGTTGCCAGGAAGACGGAGTTTAGAGATTCATGAACGAAGGTGTTGCTGTTCCACCCATTCCAAATAGGTGGAGCTTCCTGGTGAAGGTAATTGAGGTCAGGCCGAAGCAAGATGGCGTCCAGGTTTCTTTCTGGATCACAAAAGAGCAGGATTTAAGGGATATGTTCTTAATTCTTAAGTCTTCACCTGGCAACTGGGCATATTGGTGGGCTTATTCGCATCTCTCTCCTATTTGTATCCTGTTCCGCTCCAGTTTGCACCTTTGTTGTTTTCTCATGTTCCTGCGAGTACCTCCCCTAGGCAGGAATCACTGAGCTATTTCTACTTGCCTCTCGGTCTTACTCATTCATCTCCTTTCGTCCTAGACACTCCGGATTCATCCCAATTACAAAGCTGTCCCATAGCCTCCAGGTTGTGAGTGGAATACTGTAGTAAGTGGGTTCGTATCCCATCCTCGTCGCCAAAATGTAGTAAGTAGGTTCAGGTAGACAGCAGGACACTTCTTGGTAGTTATAAGTTAGGTTTATTAAGTTACAGCAGAGCAACACACCTCGCCAGCTGACCAGACCCCAACTGACAAGTGTGGAACCTCCAAGTACCACATAGAATGTACACAGGCATTCTGGGAGGCTTAGTAAGAGGAAACATAGAGGAAGGTGTAGTGGCCATGTTGGGAGAAGAACTAGTTTACTACAAATACCAAAGACTGTGTTTTTCTGACTTGGTATTTCCAGATGTACAGTGTGTTCAAGTCTTCACTTTGCTTAGCTTTTGTTAAAAGTTGGTGAAAGGGGCTTCCTACAGTTGGCACTCCAGTGTTCCCTTCTTACCCCTACCCTATCCCCTGTTTCCCAGGATGTGATTCTTAGTGCTTGTGTTTAATTAATAAGTACAAAAATCTTAGGCTTCAGGGACGGTTGGGCCTAATTGCGTGGATTCCATTTATAGCCTCAGCCGTGAAAGTGGGCTGAGAGTGGCGTGTATCTCCAGAGGGGAATCAATTAATGTCCTTCTACCATTGTGCGCTGTTTGGTATCTCGAAGGTCCATGGGTTGAAGGCTGCCCCTTATATCTTTCCTACAATCTGGGCGTTAGTACTTTGTTCCTGATCACTTCTACACTTGTCATGCTATGACTGCGGTTGCTATTTAAACCTGTTCTTACCATCTTTCCTCTGACTGGTTTGAGTGGCAAGTGTGTGTCTAATATTTCCACCGCAAAATGTGGAGGTCAGAGTGAAGAGGTGCTCCAGACCCCTCATTGACTCTTTCGAATACTGCTGGACAATCTCCCTGCTGGCTAATTGCGCACTGTTTGATTTTTCCTATGTCAAACCCTACTTTTGTGGGTTTTGTCTGTTGCTAACCTAATCCCTCCCATTTTAGGTGGTATTTTGGGCAATGTGGTTACCCGGACCTTCAGCCGGGTTAGCCCGCTCATATGCCCATGCATGGCCATTAATATTTCCAGTGACTTCATACTTCATTGTAAAAATAAAAGATGCAACATTAAAATACACAGTATGTGTGTTTTTTTGCTTTGTTTATGAAAAGATCCTTTATACTGCATGTGCAGCTAGATATGATGCAGCTTATGCTAGACTTTACATAAGGTTTTGAATTCTCATATGATATACTCCAGTAAACATTGTACAGATTCCAAAATGTCCACCTGAGTTCTCTGATGTCTTCTGCCTCTGATGTTGGTGGGAATCAAAAAACTCTCATCTTATTTGCCTGACCCACTTTCTGAACAAACTCACCCATACGTGTCCAGCAAACTGTTGTAGCTATAGTCTTCACTGCGATCATCTACTGATCCTTCCAGTTTAACACCCTCACCTTTTCTCCTTGTGTGCAGCCTTCTGAGCTTTCTCAGAATAGTTTCAACAGAAGATACCATTCTCTTGATACTGTTAGTAGCTGACTTCAGGAAGGGATTCTCCAGGGGTTAGATTTGCAATATGCAGTTCATCAGCTCCTTACTGGTTTTTAGATTGGTGAGGGGTAGATTAGCAGCTGTGTGGGAAGGTTTCCTTCTCATGGGCCCCATGCCTTTAACTGCTTGTGGAGGCATGGGTTGTGTGTTTTGGCATCACAGTATACTATTACCTTTGGTACAAGAGTCACTTCCAGCAGTTTCCTCAATTTGGTAAGGCACCTAATGGTTGGCGTCTTGTGGAATGTGAGATATTTCCATTTTATATTTCGTAAACTTAAATAACATCACCCTGATAAGGTAGGTGAATGGTAAATGTCAGGACTGCATTGTCAGGTATAACCTTGCCATGCATTTTCCGGGCACCTAGCTTGGTAGGCTTGCATACCAGAAATCCTATGGAGTGTGACATTCTGCAATTACACATGTTTATGCAGGCAGGGCAACACATGTGAGTAGAAAGTCAGTGTGTCACTAGCCAAATGCCTTAAGGTACTCAAGCTGGCAAAATGGCTCTGTAATTACAGTACTTGCTTCTAACATCTTGTGATATGTAAGTCCCAGAAATCTAAACCTAAAAAGAGCAACTCTGCCTTTCATTTTTTTAATTTCATTAAACCAATTACCATGAAATTGGAATAGTTCCACCTCTTATTGTTAAAGTGCTTATGAACATCAAAAATGGGGCCATGGCCGAGACTGTAGCTGGTGAACATTGGTTCTATTGAGCTCAGTGGAATGTGTCCCACTAGGGCGGACTCTTCTTGCTCACTGGAGTGTCTACTAATTGGAGATGTAGAAAGAGGGTGGCATATAGAAACCTAAGTAGAAAAGAAGAGTAGGTGGGAAGATACTAATTTGTTGCAGGGCCTTATGAAAAAAGAGAACAACTGGCCGGGCAGCACAGAAGACTGTCGCCACTGGCCATACCATTCTAGGAGGTCATGCTGGCTGTTAAATATGGTAAAGCATCTCAAGGAAATATGTTGACCACTTGTGGAACACAATGTAGTGCAGAAATGTAGAGACATTCTTAGAGATAGACATCCTGCCTTTCCTGGATTTCTGCAATATTGTGTGTTAATGTGACATGTTTGTCAGCCAATTTGGAAGGGAGTGAGTGAGTAACAGTTCTGCGTTACCTAGTTACTCCAACCTTCCAAAATGATCCTTTTGAGTTTCCTGACCCCCCTCTCATAAAGACATTGGAGGGGTGAGAAATAATTTTTGTTGTTCACCCGACAAGATCTTACTGCAAAATAAGGGGGGAATGGTCACCAAAGACCAGTTGGCGTATGACATATTTAGAGACAGGGATGGTAGAAATACTAAATTACTGTTGCAAATATACTATCTCTAAATGCCAAATGTGATGCTGTACAGAGGAGAGTGACTACATTGAAAGGTAGGGTGCAGCAACTGGAGGAGGCTATCCGGGCTCTCCAAGAAAATAGAAAATGGCTCCCTAAAGATATTAAAGACATACAGGAGAATGTGTAGCTGACAGAGATGTCAAGGTGACAGAGATCAGTGATTGGAAGTGCTGGAAATCTATTGGAGCCAAAACTGTGCAGTTGCTGGGAGTCTCTAAAGATGAAGAGGATGTGGATTTAGACACAATACAACTGCCTGGATTGCAAAAGAAACCACAGGGGAATTTGCAACAGGAATTAAGCTCTGCTTCCATCTTAAGATGTTCACTCGGCTAGTAGGTAGAAAAGAGGACACTACATTTACGCAATCTGTGACAGGTGAAGATTTACGAGACCCTGCTCTGAAAGTGGGGAAGCTGATATGCAGTATACTGTTCAGATGTAATACTATTTTTTTTTCTTTTCTGACACTTCAGGTACAGAGAGGGGCATGAGTGTCTTCATTCCTCCCAGATAGGACTTTGAGGCAAAAGGTTTACAATTTGTAATAATATATCCATCAAACCTCTGTGTGATACATTTGGGAAAGGAGGATCGTTTTGCGATGTATCAGTTGCTTGTGGTGTCCTAGAATCGCTGCAGGTGCTGAAGTGATTCCCACTCATACAGCAGTCGGCACTCCCTTTGTTTTGTCGCAGAAATAGAAGGATTTTGACTGCCACGGTTTTCTGACAGATTTATAATGCAACTTCATTGGGTGATGACATTGCATTGTTTTAAAGAGATCGCTCTAACCTTTCAATCCAGGTTCAAAAGGAGTGATGGGGTTTTCCATACTTCACTGATCCCAGAGCTACCCTCACACTGTTATTGTGTAGGTTATCTGTAGACCCAGGCAAAAAGGGATTGGAACAAGAGAAAGAAACAAAGACAGTGGCTACCGCCATACTGCCTAGTGCAGATCTGGGCTGAATCAGAAGTGAAGTGAAGTTGATATCTAAAAGCAAGAGAAGACTTCTAGTATGGCTATAGTGTTGACCTTTCTAGTTAACCATTGATATTATATGCTATATACCCTCTGATACTCTTTGTATTTCCCATTCTCTAAACTGAATTGAAACATAATATTTCTTCTGACCTTTAAGGGCATTAACGTGGATGTGATAATTGAAATCACCAATCTTGAGTCTTTAGATGCTGTTTACTAAAGAAAGCTACCATAAATGTGATGTTATAACTTTCTGTAAGTCTGTGTAACAAATTGATGACTTAATATGCAAAGCACTAATTTGTATCACATAGGTCATTATTACTTTTGGTAATCATATATTTCCTATTGGTAATGTCTTCATACCATACTTTTCTCACAACTACAATTTTGTGCAAATGATTCAAGTTATTTCTCTATGAAAACAAAGCAAAGATGGCGGCTGATAGTCAGCCGCGCGAGAGATGAGCTCCTCACTGAGCTCCCCTTGTTTGCTATAGGAAGGCTGCTGCAGAATCATCAAGGCGGCAATTATGGTCGGAGAGCCCAGAGGAAACCCTTATTACGATGAAATTCTAAACGCGACCATACTAAAAGTTACGGCAACATTGTTCCCTGCTTGTTAATACATCACTTGCCTCCGTGGAAGAGGAGGAGGAGGCGGCGGGCTTCTGCTCGGGCTGGAGCTTGGACCGGAGCATGCTGGGGTAGCGTTTCAGCTGCTCGCTGCCTGGAACAGCTCGTAATGGCTTTGGAAGGATTTGGAAGGAGGGAAAGAGTGACTCTGGCAGCCGGCAGGCAGGCTGACATGGAGATGGTGGTGAGATTGATGCAAGGACGGTGATCTGAGTCAAATTTACCGGTAAGAGCATGGACTGTCTGTTTAATCGGAGGAATATATAACTTGGGTGGAATGCCGGTACTGGACTAATGTGCTGATTCTAAGAGGAGGGGACAAAAAAAAAAACGTTGACATTTTTTACAGCTTCGAGAATTTATAAAGGGCTAAGGGCTCTGTATCACAGGGAGGTGAGTTATATCGCAGCTAAGGACCACAGATTGTGGCACGAAGCAGGCATTATGCCCCCAAAATCAATGCGTGGTGGCAAAAGACGTGCTGTGACGGAATCTATGGCTGGAAGCAAACTGGAGGCTTTTTCTAAAATAGGTGTCAATGCTAAAGCTGCTGGTGATATGAGTGCGCAGGGCGGGGAGCATACGCTGATAAAAAAAAAAAATCCCTCAAATGTTCGCAAAAACCAATAAGGACAATGAGGATACTAAGGAACAAATGGCGGGTGCGGAGATCCTGGATGGGATTAATAGCACTGATTTTGCACTGATTAAAACATATCCATATTTTAATCAGGAAAAGGGATCTACATTATCTTTAGATCAGGCCACCGTCGAGCTGCCACAGGATATAATAGCAGTAAGGTTTGTCATTGCAGCTGGAGACCTGCGATGTTCTCAAGATATTCCCACGCAGGATTCTACGTTGGACCATAATGTAAAAAGTAGGAGTACACCAAAATCCCTCAAAGAGGGTGAATCGGGGGAGAAATACTATTCCCTTTCAGAGTCCTCGGATCTATCAGAAGAGGATCAAGATGGGCAGGATGAGAAAGACGGGGGACTAAGTCCTGGGTCTTTGGAAGGGTCTGCAGTTAGCTTATGGAACGAATCGACTACTTCAAATATGGATGAGGCAAATTTGGATATCACCATGTTACAAAACGGATTGATAAAACCAGCAAAGGCATTTCACTCAGGGACAGCTAAAAGTCTGATGTGGGAGATCTCCCTGACCCCCGAGCCTCGATTCCTAGCTACAGAATCGACAGATCTAGCACTAGATAATGGTGATGCGGTAGGGGGACAGGTGATGGCTCAGATGGGAGAAATATCGCTGGCTGCAATATACCAATCCATCGTGGATCATCGGCTGGAAACTCAAACTGAAAACCTTAAGACTCACACCGCTTGCCGGAAACTCCAGAACGCACTCAGAAGAATTGCAAAAACATGCAATGAATTTACGGTCAGAATGAATGAGGCAGAGGCGAGAATATCCATCTTAGAGGATGAGGTAATAGCACAGAAAACCACCCTTAATGCTATGACCTCTAAGAAGGATGACACTCAGATGAAAATTGTGGACTTGGAGAATCACCTACGCCACAATAACCTTAGAGTGCTAGGTATTCCAGAAGGTTTTGAAGGGCCAGACATGCACAAATTTGTGATTGATCTTTTTACCGAAGCCTTTCCTGAACTTACAATGTGGAATTGGTCTAACGAGATTCAAAGGGCCCACAGGTTCCCGTTTAGATTGCCGTCAGTCCAGAGATCTCAAACAGAGATTAAGCCAAGGGCCATCTTGAGCTCCTTAAATAACTTTTTAGCGCGTCAGACCTTATATGATCTCGCCCGACCAGACAAGAAGCGGCATGGAAAAGGCTCTCAGTTCTTCGTAAGACCTGATTATTGCCATTATACGGTGGAAAAGAGGTGGTTGTTACGACAACTTATAACCCCGTTTCAGAATAAGGGAGCACAGGCGTTTCTACTCAATCCTGCCACATTAAAATTGTCAGTAAAGGTCAAACAAGATTTTTTACATCAGAAATCCAAGCCAAAGAATATCTGGACTCTATTGGAACTATCTAAAAAAAAAAAATGGAGCGGTCAAACTGTTGGACTCCGGATGGTTGTATTGTCAGTCGATACTGGCTTGAGACTATATTATGTGGAATTATGCAACAGCAATAATGTATGGACACACACTCTGGGGGTTAATACCCACTGAAGATAGAAGACGGGGAGACACCCAGGTGCAAGTCTCTCTCCATCGTAAGGGCCATAAGCCCTTTTGCCTATGTAGAGGGAAATGGGTGGGGGAGAGGGTGCGATTAGGTGGGGTTAGGGGGGCACAGGGATGGGTGAAGGTGGATCTAGAATTAGGGGTAGATGGGGACAAGGAAAGTGGGGGTGGCAAGAAGGGGGAGGGATGAGGGTAAAGATTAGCAAAACAAAAAGAAGAAATCAGAGATAACTTTTTTTTTATTGGAAACCACAAAACTGGGGTGCAAAAGCAGCAATGGTCAGATAAGGGAACTTACAGTATAAAGTATGGATAAATTCAGGATCTATTCGTCTAATGTGGGTGGTTTAAATGACAGAAAAAAACGAGAAAAGGTTTTTGAGATACTTAGAACATTGAATCCAGATCTAATATGCTTACAAGAAACGCATATTCCATGGCGAAATAGGAGCCTCTTAGAGATAAGGGGTTATTGTTTAGTGGCATGTTCTTTTCAGGATACAACGATCAGAGGGGTAGCGATTTATCTTAGACAACGGACAAGTGGGGACGCTGGGCGATAGTAGAGTTGCCCAGCGGTCTAACAGTTGTGAATATCTATGGCTCTAACCTAGATGATGATGGTATTTGGAGAGCATTAGAAATGGAATTAGCTAATTGGTCTCAACGGCTGATAGTATGTGGTGATTTTAATATACATCAGGATGTGAGTGATATCCAGAAACAAAAGTATGTAGGAAGGAAACCGAAGGTATATAGGGCAATTAGAGCATTCAAGGATTCTCATGGTCTTTGTGATGTCTGGGTCAAAAAACATCAAGAAGACTCTGGCTTTACTTATTTTTCCCATCCGCACAGGAAATTCGTAAGGTTGGATTATTTTCTTGTCTCCCATTTATTGATAGGAAGTTCAGACATCATCAAACTGCCCCAATTATATTCTGATCACAACCCCTTGATATTAGAGATAAGGGAGGTCACGAAAGGTAGACAAAGGGCTCTATGGACTTTTGACAAGAAACTGCTCTTAGAGGAGGAATTCTGTATTTATATTAAACAGTGGGCACTGGAATTTTTTGATTGCAACAGGTACAGCGCACCCCGTGAGATAGTCTGGGATCCTTTTAAAGCTACCCTGAGAGGCCAGGTAATCGGTTATGTAGCGCGTACCCAGAAACTGCGTAAAATGCAAATCGATCAATTAATTAATAAGTTATCTAAATTAGAGCTAGAACATATCCAGATAATAAATAAGGGGGATTCGGAGTGCTTAATTGCTGAACAAATGACAAAATAAGCTATAGCTAAATCAGAAATAAATGCATATTTTCAGAATAAAGTCGCCCAGATGTTTCAAGCTTAACGTGGGGAGCTGTATGAATATGGGGAGGCTACGGGGCGACTCTTAGCATTTAGGACAAGGCAGAAAGCCACTCGAAATAATATAGTCAAAATGAGGGACAGAAATAACCAGTTAGTGTCTGGTCCACAAGAAATTATTGGGGTATTTGAGGAATTTTATATTAAGCTCTATTGCTCAGAGGAAAGTCATGAATATGACGAAAGGGCAGATGAATACCCTCTCCCATCAAGATTAGATACCGAGACTGCCATAGAACTAGAAAGGGAGATAACTACAGAGGAAGTACAGGAGGCAGTGGCATCCCTTTCTTTGGGAAAAGCTACAGGTCCTGATAAAATTCCGTTAGAGATCTATAGATTATTACTGCCACAAATACTTCCTATTATGCAAGATTTATTTGTTCGCATTCAATATAGAGGGATCCCACCTGTATCGTGGCAGGATACGGACGTGGTTGTCTTTCTTAAAAAAGATAAATCTCCAGAAGTACCATCGTCTTATTGACCAATATCCCTTATGAATGCGGATGCAAAAATTAATTAAAAAATAATGGCCACTCGACTACAAAAGACCATTGTGGCTCTTATATCACCGTGGCAACATGGCTTTGTTCCAGGCAGGGCGACCACAGACCATACAAGGCGGGTTATCTCAATTCTAGATATCGCAGAGGTGGACAAGGTGGAAATGGCTGTGGTCCTCCTGGATGCGGAGAAAGCCTTTGATCGAGTGGCCTGGCACTATTTATGGAGGAGTCTGGTAGATAGAGGATTCCGTCCAGGAATTATAAAGGCTCTCCAGGCAATGTATTTCAAACCACATGCCCAGATTCAAATTATGGGGCATACGTCTAGGAGGATAGAGATAGCTAGGGGTACCCGTCAAGGCTGCCCCTGCTCTCCTATTCTGTTTGCATTTTATTTAGATCCTTTTATTGTCTGTATTTTACATAATCAGTTGATCAAACCAGTTAGAATTCGTGACTATGAGACAAAGATTTTAGCATATGCAGACGATATTGCGATTATCACAGCCGAACCTCGAACTGCTATTAAAGAAATTGAAAGTATGGCAGCCGAATTTAGGGAGAAGTCCGGGTATCTTTTAAATAAAACTAAAACACAAATTATTTGTTCCTCGAAGTGTGTCTTGCAAGATTCTCGCTTAGCTAGGACAGCAATGTTTTTAGGGGTCAAAATTACAGCAGATATCAAGGAGCGACCAATATTGACCCAGTATTACAAATAATAAATAATGACCTTAGACGTATAAACAATTTACATCTCACAATCATTGGTCGAATAAATGTAATTAAGATGAAGATTTTTCCTAAAATTTTATATCATACTCGGGCAATACCACTGGAGCTTACTGCTACTAAAATACACAGAATTGAGACAATGTTCTCTAAATTTGTCTGGGGGTATCGAAAGACTACGCCGAGCCTATAAATACCTGACGTTACCTAGAGACCGGGGAGGGTGGGGAGCCCCCAGCGTACAGCTGTATTACTGGGCTACGGCCCTGCAACAACTTGGGACACTATTTTACTTTTAGGATAAGGGGGAGCGATCTCATATACCTACTATATACCAATTGGTTGTGGGCAATGATGTTATGGGATTGCTGCAACGGAAAACAGACCCAATACATAAAAATCCTCGCTATAAATGTATCCAGACGGTATTAAAGATTTGGGAAAAGGTGAGAAAAAACTGTAAGATCAGCAGGTATAACAAATATACTTCACTCTGGCACTCTGATTTTTTGACCTCAGCACTGTATGATGGAATGGCAAAAAAATGGGAACGGGTGACGGTTATACTATTAGTAGACTTATATTCAAACAGGGAAAGGAAATCTTTTGTGGAAATAGTTAAAAAAATTTGGTATACACAAAAACTCCTGTTTTAAATATTTACAAATTCAAAATCGAATTAGAGGGCTATATATAGGCCTTATCAATATGGACCCGGTCCCTATATTGAAAATTATGAAAAAGCCAGGCAGTAAGATTAAGGGTTTTTATTTGGAATTAATAGCAAAAGTACCAGATGATATAGGTAAAATAGAATCTAAATGGGCTTGTAAGCTTGAGGATCGGGAAATAGACATAGATAAGGTATTAGAGATTGGGAACAAAGTACTTATGGCAGCCAATCTTAAAGCCCAGCAATATAAAACAGTATATGATCTTTATTACACACCGGCTAAACTATTTGGGTGGGGGAAGAGGCAAAATGATAAATGCCCAAGATGTCAGGTGGGCCCGGCGGATAGCATTCACATGTTTTTTTCATGTGAGAAGCTGAACCTGTTAAAAGAGGGTATCGAAAAATTCTGGTTTCAGGTATTCAATAAAGCGATTAAAATTACCCCAACAGTGATGCTCTTAGGCTTTGATTCTCGATTAAATTTAATTTTCCGGGAGCGGGATTTTGTGTTTTTAATAATGGTGATAGCACGCTTATTGATTGCCACAGCCTGGAAGGATAGTAAGCCACCTACATATTCCCAATGGCTCTATAGACTATTATATCTCAGCTGCCAGGAAATTGCATTGTATAAGTGTAAAGGGGTAAGAGCCAGGAGGAAAGGCGAGAGTATATGGGAACCTCTTACAACATGGATGGAAAAAAAGGTGCGGTCAGGGATTGGGTAGATATGTTTAATCATAGAAGGAATATGCACTGAATTTTTGGCAAAAAAAAAAAAAAAGAATTATGTATATATATGGAAACTTAAAAGAACATTTTGGTATTCTGACCTGCAGAAATATTTTCTTTGTCAACTGAATGTAAAAGATGTGATAATATCTGTATGATATCTCTGATTTCAAATAAAAAAATAAAAATTTAAAAAAAGAAAACATTTTAGTTAATTATTGAATTCTTAATCCAAGTAAATGACTTCTTGTTGGAATAATATAGAGCAATGTAGAACTCGTAATCTCAGCAGATGACTACTGGTGAAAATAGGTGCAATAGAGTTTGTAGATGTACTGTATGACTCCAAGCGAAAAATGTAATAGAGTTTGTAAACTTCATGTTGACTGTTAGTGAGAAAAGTAAAGTGTGAATTTACATCTGTTGAAAGTGCTTTGTAAGGGTACTTTTCTGATATCATTGATGTCGTTTATGACTTATTTATCATGATAGCTTGTCACAATGATTCTAACCAAGGATTCTAAATTCTAACAGGAAGTCCCGCCTGCAGCAACTGTGTATCACAATTGGCTAGCAGGGACTCATAGGACTAGGAGTAACCTATACTCTAGGCGTTTCAAGATGACTGCCGCTATTGGTAAATCGCTATGGTCCAGTGGCTCCATCAGATATGTAGTCCTTCTTGCCTTTCTTTATTCAGGGGTTTAACATAGAAGGTTACTCTGAGATTTGAGGCTTCTGTCCATATAGCACCCATACTATCACCAGCCCTCCGTCCTCTTCCTTCCTAAGGACAAGCAAGTTCAGGTGTTTTGAAGTACTACATCGTATGGGATTTGCATGTAAAAGTAAGTACATCCTGTGTCACACCTTGACATATCTGGTCAGATAGCTACTTTGTCAGTAGGTGAACTTTGGAGGATTTTAGCTTCTTTTGTCCTAGTATTCACTGCCTCCAAGGGCCGGGTTTGTTACATAGTTGTGTTTAACCTATCCCTGATTGCTGTTGCCCGCCCACTTGACATTTCCCTCTTACCTATAACTCCCCACTTTGTTCTTCCTTCTTTGCTCTTTAAGTTTTTCTTCTCCCATGCATTCCTCTAGATACCCTTGGCACATCCACAGCAGGTATGATAGTCAGCCCCTTGATGTGCAATATAGCTTTTGTAATC
Organism: Triturus cristatus; assembly: GCF_964204655.1. Lineage (NCBI taxonomy): Eukaryota > Metazoa > Chordata > Amphibia > Caudata > Salamandridae > Triturus > Triturus cristatus. The sequence goes on from NC_140594.1 coordinate 890,535,631, forward strand.
ATCATTTATCATTTTTCTTATTTGGTGGAAGATGGGGTAGACTCTCTTGCAGAAATCCAAGCATGCCCTTCAACCAAGTAAACGGTTTACAAAATTAAAATCCTCACTTTTATGTGTGGAACCAAAAAAACACTGACCCATTCATCATCTATGCCTTTTTAGGTCGAGCCTGGGCAGCGCATGCGCTGCTGCGAGGCATGCAGTAGTGAAGTATGGCTTTGAAGCCCCGCCCACTCCCCGCCCATATTTTTAATTGACTTGTGTCATTGTCCTTCGTAAACGCTGGCTTCCTTGGTACCGTCTTGTCTGCATTTGTTACCTCCCATGAAGACTGGACCTTTTTCTGGTGTTCTTACATGGTCTGCTTTATAAGTCGATGAGCACTATTTTATTTAATACTTTTCCCCTATTCCACCCTCTACTTTGCAGCACGCTGCCAATTTAATTTTGAAAGCGGTCTGCTTTTACTATAGCAGCCGTGGTTATTTATTTATTTATTTTAGCAGCGTGGTCCGCATTTATCGGCCTCGCTTACTTACTTATTAATTTATTTTGTTTTACTAGCGCCCATGTGGTCCTTTCACATTAATAGAGGCTTTGCCCCTTTCTTTAAACAAACCGCGTCTAAACAAAGGTACACGGCCAACGTTAAAGTGAAAGCGCGGCATGGGATCTTTTACCAAAAAAAATCTGTTTGTCAACTTGACAAACAGATGCTTCTTTTTTGTGAAAGCCCCCATGCCGCGGTTTCACTTTAATGTCGGACACGCTCCTTTCTTTAGACGCGGCTTGTCTAAAGAAAGGGGCTCGGCCTTCATGAATGTGAAAGCGCTGCATGGGCGCTAGTAAAACAAATATTTGCAATGCAATAGGTCTTGCATTTGCGAGAGTTTAATCTATTGCATTGCCAATAGCTTAAACTATCGTTAATGCCAGACCTATTGCATTGCAAATGCTTGTTTATCTTGTGCTACTTATTCTTTATTATGGGAGTTTGGAAAAAAGGCCACATTACTCAGAGGATCGGACACTAGTGGTCAACCTGAGAAATTAAGACAAAAGCAATATCAGGTTAATAAACTAAATTGCTACAGTGCATACATATTTAATCTAATATAAAGATTGTGTTATACCTATGACTCAAAACAATGCGAGTTACTGGGAAAGGTGTAGTCATCAAAGGAAGATTTTCAAGAGGTAAGATTCTCCCTCACACAGTTCAACATTGAATTCATTATTAAAAGGACGTGTGATGTACATGCCATATCGTTTGAAGGACATGCTACATCTCTTGACACGAAAACTTCTGAAGGTACCGGTACAGAGTCTAATTTTCTATTTACAAGTCAGGCTGCAATTCAGAAAAGCATGTATACAAGTATCTGCAAATCAGGCAAAATTAAGTGGACCACTAATTGTTTTGGGTAGTTAAGAATGCTTTTTAGATAGTCTTGTCATGGATGTACCCTTTTTTCTAATTGTGTCCTTTAATTTGCCTTGGGTGTTAGAGCATTTCGTTAGTTATGTTAACTTATTTCTTTTTTCTGTGGGTTGTCAGTTGTTCAGATATCTGGATACTTCTCTTAAACTAATTAAGATGTTTATTAGTTTCGTTGTTCTTTAGGGGCCAACTCCTAATTTTCTAGTTTCTTTTCATTTACACAATTCACTACTCGGGTCAAAGGGTTTTATGTTCAAAATTGTAGTACCCAAAATATACTTGGATGCTGTTTTCTTTTACTATCGTAGTTTGATCTTGTGACATTTTAGATCTCTCAGGGTGGCGCCTGATAACACGGTTGGTGGGTAGACCTCTGCTCTACTTCTTTCTCTGGATCTTTGTGAAACTTTGTCCACTTCATGAGAATTTGGTGGATCTTGGTGGTGGTCTGCTCAAGCATGTCGTACTTGGTAGTTTCTCTGATCCCTCTGGTGCATCCCAAATCGACTCCCTGGGTTGCTTTTCGGCCCTCTAATAGTGTCTTTTGAGTTTTCAGAATAACAATATTTTATAATTTTGTGAGATTCTAAAATCTTTTGCTTAAGCGAGGTTTTACCTTTAAATGCACAGAAGCCAATGACGCCCTGACACCTTGTAGTTTATCTTGATTTTGCCACTAACCTGGCCCATGAGATTTGAGGAAACCAAGAATGTTCTTCACTTTATACCATAATTCTTTAGAGGATAGTATAATGGGCTTTAGTGGCCTAATGGGATATTAGTTCTGGCTTCCTTGTCTACTCTACCGAACCTGAAGAATGGAAGAATATATTCAAATGTAAATATTGTCATTTTTAATATTCTGACCTGGCGTTGCCCATTATTCTACCAACCATTGTTTACATAAGCAGAATTGAGGCAGCACTTGTTATTAATTGGTACCCCTGTCTGAGGTGGCAGATTGTGTGGCAGGCATGGAATATCAGTTACTGCAAAATCACCTCATATAATCCACTTCATGTAGGATTGCTTTTTAATGGAAAATTGGATTTATAAACTTCCTTTATCTGTCTGCAAGATTGTATGCACAGTTTATGTACTTTGCTTAGTTGCCAAGGGTATGGGGTAAGGGCTTGAGTAACTTAAATTTAATTAGAATATATCTGATAATGTATATACATTTGTCTTTACATTTTACAGAACATCAGTACTGGAATGGCGGTGGCTGGGATAATTTTATTCGCAAGGAGTATTAAGCTGGTGAGTTCTGACAAATGTATACATGACACATTGAGTGAGCTTCTAGAATTTAACGGAAGTTGTGTCCTTCACAGCTGTCCAGTAATATGACAGTGAATAATATGCGTAGGCCCATTTTATTTGGGATAACCTTTTTGGCTAAAACTTAATGACTGACATATTTAAAAGCAGTACATTAGTTGTTTTTACAGTGAGTGCAGAAGAAGATGATCTTCAAACACAAACATGACCTGCAGCAATTGCCCTTCCTCTCAAAGCTGCTTCTCCACCTAAGTTCTGCCCCTTCCATTCAAATTTTCCCTGACATTAGGCCAAGTGCTAAGTAATAACACTTTGGGGCATCTTATGCCTTCAATAACTCCATTTGTGGGAATCGAATGTAGTCATGATAAAACATTTAGAGAGTCTACACTCAAACAAAATAATAGATTTGCTAGGAGTCCATGATGTCGACATGAAACCATGCCGTCCATAAAGACCCTCATTTTGAGGAACATTGCTATGTAAGGACCATCAGTGTCTCTTTATCTTTTTGGAGGTCAGGTTACACCTGCTCTTCTGAGGTTGCCTTGATTCTACAGGATTATAAAGTGCCCAAAAAGCAGTCTTCCTCCACAAGGCCATCAGTTCTGAGGCTTTCGCAGAAGACAAGATTGATTCGTCTGTTTAAGAACGGGTAGCCGAAAAGAGAAAATTAAAGGTTATGATCATGCCAGCTTATCAGTTGTCACCAGTTTGTCAACATAGAGTAAGTAATGAGGAAGTTCAAAAAATAAACAGAGAAAGAATGCTATAGGAACTGAATGAATGAATAATAAAAGTGCTAAGGCAATTACCACCTCCGTAGATTTCTTAACATGATGTGCTTCCAGGGTGGCCCCACAACAGCAAGTCAATTGAGCACTGGTGTTTTCATATGAATAGCTTTTATGAACGCAGTACCTAACAAGGTAAGACGAGGTGGTACCGAGCCTTGCACTTAACAGAGGAGTTGCGGGGTAAGTGGATAGCTGTAGCAGGAAATATTATAAATTATAATACCATATATATTTGGTTTTTCTGTGGCATTGTCCATCCTCCATCTTGCACACACAATTTGCACTGTTTCTAACCAGCTACAGTTAACCGTAATGACTGGTTTAGTTGAGATGTTCACAGTCTCTTATCCATATGCCTTCAGTCATCATTAATATGACCAAAATCACACAATGATTGCAAATATTGCAATTCAAAATATTTAAACAAAGGACTGTAGACTTTAACTCTTCAAGGCACATATGCCACCCTCCATTCATGTAAAATAATTTGAACTGGACACAACGGAATTATTTCCCTCATAGGTATTATATAAAATGCTAAATACTGTAAGCAGCCTAGCATTTTAGCAGTGGGCGATGGCATTTCCTCCACAAAAGGATCATAGAAACGAATATTTAGTATTGCTTATTGATTTAGCACAAGAAGTATATGTGATGCAAAACACTGCATGTTAACATTTCAGCTAAGATTGAAAGTGATTTTTTCGGTGCATCATAATAAAAAAGATCAAAAAGTATGTTATGTGTTTATTAAAATAAAATATGTTGAAACTGATGGAGCCAAAACACTTGGAGGTCATTGGATTTATCATTGCGAGCATCTGGTACAAATGGTCTCTAATATTGCTTTTTTATTATTCATATTAACCCACTTAAAATTATAACTGTTGCGATGATGTTCAGGTTCTCTTTTAAAATGGCCTTTCATCAAGTACTTGAGGAAATAACTCTTCATAATGAATTTACCAAAGTCTTGCGTCCCAGGACATACCATTGGGCACTTCAGGTGACTATTCCCCCAGCCATCTTGAAGATCACTGTCTCAAAACAAGCAGCCAAAGAGGTATGTCCCCAGTAAGACTGTGTGTTAGAGAATCTAATTTAGGAGATCCCTATCTCAGGGCCAACCAAGGTGTCCATTGGAAGACCCAGGCTTGTGGTTGGTGGGGTCTCTTCAAACTGAGCCATAACAATACAGATACAGAGCAGGAAATGGAGGGATATAATAGCGAGTCCAGTCAGCTGTGGGTTGCACACTTGCAACTATATTTTTCCTCAGTGGAGAAAGCCATGGCCGAGCTAGTTTGTGTGTAAAGTCCGAGTCCGTGGCTCTTTGTCCCCTGCCTCCTATAGTCGCTAGATCGTAGATACAACAAATGTAGAAAAAATCCACTTGCATAATAATGTGACAATCTTTGTCCTATTTTACAAACCTCATCCTCCTCAAATCAAGGACTGCAATAGTTACATGAACCATTATACTAACAAATAATACAGACCCAATAGCAGATGAAACAGGATTGCTTGATCCCAGTTCTGGGGTTTTGTGTGTTTTAAAACCACAGTATGCTCTGGCCCTGTGTATTGGTATCCTTTAAAGCATACCTTGTTCCATTTATTACCTTGCTTATCATTCTTCCAGCTACCACAGGTAAGAGAATGAGACTTACTGCCTTTATTTGAGGACCTTTTTTGCACACATTACAACCCTCGTATGTGTACTTAGTCAGCAAGCGGAGAGATGACATCAGGAGAGACCTCTGCTCTTGCTCTGAGTGTGTCCCCCTTAGACCATTCCCTTGTATGACCTATCTTGGCACCCTTTTTGAGGTCTCACCTTCCAGACAGCGCAAGCTGTGTCTGGTTGGAAAAGATATGTTGTAGGCTTACCAAGAACTTACATGGGGGCTTATAGCCCGCCCAGTGCTTAGCATTGTTTGACTTTGTCACTCTCTTTTGCTTTCTTCTTATTTAATGGCTTTCTTTTTATATCTTATGTTTGACCCTCTCAAGCATAACCTGTTATCCGTTTGGCTTAGCTGCTAACTTTTAGGGAACTACTTATTTTCTTAAACACTTCATGAGAGCGCATGTGTTTCCCAGCTCTTTCCATTGTGTGTGTATCTCCCCCGCCAAATATTCGCAGCTCCATGTACTGTGTTTCAGTCTCCCTCTTGCTGCAAGCTTTCTCCCTCTCTCGCTTGTGCTTCTCCATCCACCAAACTCCCCTCTCCCTACTCTCCCTTGTTACTGTCCCTCAGGTGCTGCTTTTCCCCCGCTCACTTTCCCTTGCTTCTTAACCAGTCAGTCCTCTGTTGACCACTACACCTTCAATCTTTTTGTTAAGAAAAAAGCAAAATTAATTTTTACTACTGTTTGTCTGGGGGAGGCCTACGCATCAAAATGCACTGGCCCCTCCTCCTTAAAAATAGCGCTTGCATGGTACTTCTATTTAATTGTTTTATTTACCAATCCATCTTTGCTTAAGCACTTTGTTGGAAACCGGGCAACCGGGTTAGCAGTCACCAGGTTCCCAGCACAACGGTAGCTTGGCTCGAGCGGTTGGGGTACAGGCACCGTGTTAAGCGTACGTCACACCCTCACAATAACCATGCGTTCATCCGTTCCAAAAACGACACTACACCGTAAAAATTATGAAAGAAAGTAGTTTGTCTTTATCTTATTTTCTCTTAGTTGCAGGGTTCATAAAATAAATACAAGACAATAAGATTCTCCTTTAAAAGAGCAAGTCAAATAAATAATACCACAGTGGGATTTCAATAAATAGGATCAGGTCATAAATAAGCAAGGAATAAATAGGGGTGCAATAAATACAAATGGCTAATAAATACTGTCAGACAATAAATACAATGCAGGAATAAATACAGTCAGACAATAAATACAGTCAATAAATAAAGCACCTTCAATAACTTAAATAACACAATTCATGACAATTACAGTTCACATCGCTTTCCTGAGGTAGTTTGGTTTTACTATGCCCAAGTACAGCTTGTGGTCATTTGGATGACATGGGGGGTGTCCCACCTAGATTGGTCAAGGCTGGGCCTGAACTGAGGTAGAATAAGGGTAACCTAAGGATCTGGCTCTCCCAAAATACACAACCCCTCACAGAGGTCACTGCACCAGTCTCAGTTCACCCCTGGCACTCCCAGGCTGGTTCTAACACCCCTCTAGCCCCTAGAATGGTCTTTTAGGGCTCCACAGGGCCTCAGATGCCCTTTCTACCACTTACTGCCCTTTTCACGATGATCGGCTCCGCTCGGCGCCGGGTCGACGTCGCTGGGCGGCTCCGGTTCGATGTCGCTGGGCGGCCTCGGTTCGGTGTCGCTGGGCGGCTCCGGGTCGATGTCGCTGGGCTGTTCCGGATCGATGTCGCTGGGCGGCCTCGGCTCGATGTCGCTGGGCGGCCTCGGCTCGATGTCGCTGGGCTGCTCCGGCTCGATGTCGCCTTCCGGCGTCGCAGGGTCACGGTCTCCCCGCTTCCGGGTGTCTCCGGAGTGCGACCTCCACTCCCGACCTCCGGCGCGCTTCACCTCAGATTCCGGCGTCTCCGGAGTGCGATCTCCACTCCCGACCTCCGGCGCGCTTCACCTCGATCTCCGGCGACTCCGGAGTGCGATCTCCACTCCCGACCTCCGGCGCGCTTCACCTCGACCTCAGGTGACTCCTTACTCGACCTCCGGTGCCTCTCCACGACCTCCGTCGGCGCCCTCTCTCGACCTCTGACGGCTCCGGGTACGACGTCTGCTTTCTGTCAGCGTCGCTTCTCCACCTCAGGCCTCAGGTCTCCAGGCTTCTCGACGTCAGGACTCCAGGAGGACACCGCTAAACAGGTCAGGAGCTTGCTGGTCTTCTTCTTTAAGGCCTCTTCACAATATTTAGGTCCTTAAGATGGTTTTTCTGGTCTTGGTCCCACACAGGGCTCTAGGCTGGGCTTGGTCAGTAGGGACTAGCATCAAGGGTGGGTTTCTGGACCCCACTCCAAGCACTGGTTTCCACCCCTGCTGCCTTACTCCGACCTCCTTCTGAACTGCTCCTCTCTCCTCTCCAGTCAGATGCCAACTGCCACACTGAGATGGCCTCCCAACATTCTAAACTGCCTCTCACTGTCCCAGGGTTCTAGAATGTTACGGAAGGTTCTAGAAATCTCCAGTGGGTTCTGATGATGTCACAGGTGACAATGGGTGGCCACCATTTTGTGTCTCAGGCCCTCAGACAGAAGTTCCAGGGGTAGGGAAAATGGCTCCCTGACCCTGCATCAACACTAAAAAGTCTGGTGGTTCCCAAAAAGGAAAAATTATAACAGGGTTTGAGGCAAAAGTGGGACAAAATAAATAATGATGAGGAGGGACCACCCAAAGGGCTGACAGGTCTAACACGCGTCCCCCCCAGCTGAAAGTGGGGAGAGCTACCCAACCCCATGGGACTTCTCATCACTAAGGCGGAAATACCTTGAGAGACCGTCTGCATTGGCGTGGTCCACTCCAGGCCGATGTTCCACCTGAAAGTCCATTCCCTGTAGGGAAATAGACCACCGTAGCAACTTGGGATTCTCCCCCTTCATCTGCATCAGCCAACGAAGGGGTCTGTGGTCGGTCTGAACCAGGAAGGGCGAACCAAACGGGTATGGCCGCAACTTCTTCAGAGCCCATACCACTGCAAAGGCTTCACGCTCTATTGCACTCCACTTCTGTTCCCTGGGAAGTAGTCTCCGGGATAGGAAGACCACGGGTTGATCCAGACCCTCTTCATTGAGTTGCGATAACACTGCCCCAATGCCATGTTCCGATGCATCCGTCTGGACAATGAACTCCTTGGAAAAATCTGGGGCCCTTAAGACCGGGGCCTCGCACATGGCTTGCTTCAGTTTCACAAAGGCCTGCTGACAAGCCTCCGTCCAGACTACCCGTCGAGGTTGCTTCTTGGACGTAAGCTCCGTGAGGGGGGCCACAATGGTCCCGTACCCCTTCACGAAGCGGCGGTAATATCCGGTGAGGCCCAGAAAAGCTCGGACCTCAGTCTGAGTCTTGGGGGGTTCCCAGGCCATGATGGCCTCGATTTTCGCCTGGAGGGGTTGCACCGCTCCCCTACCCACCAAGTGTCCAAGGTACACTACCGACCCCTGCCCGATCTGGCATTTACTGGCCTTGATCGTTAAACCAGCGTGTTTCAGGGCCTGGAGAACAGCTTGCAGGTGACGCAAGGGATCCTCCCAGCTGTTACTGAAGACGGCAATGTCGTCCAGATAAGCAGCAGAGAAACTCTCCATTCCAGTGAGGATCTGGTTCACCAGACGCTGAAACGTGGCAGGTGCGTTCTTGAGCCCAAAGGGCATCACGCAGAACTGGTAGTGGCCCTTGGGCGTGGAGAAGGCTGACCTTTCCTTAGCTCCATCAGTCAGAGAGATCTGCCAGTACCCAGAAGTAAGGTCAAAGGTACTCAGATATTGGGCAGCTCCCAGCCGGTCAATCAATTCATCCGCCCTTGGAATCGGATGAGCATCAGTCTTGGTTACTGAGTTCAGTCCCCGGTAGTCCACACAGAACCTCAGTTCCGGTTGGGCCCCCGGTGGTGCAGCTTTTGGTACTAATACCACCGGACTGGACCAGGGGCTGCTGGAAGGTTCAATCACTCCTAGCTCCAGCATCTTAGTGACTTCACTGTGAATGCTGGCCTTCACCTTGTCTGTCATCCGGTAGATCTTTGACTTCACAGGTGGGCTGTCTCCTGTGTCCACGTCATGGACGCACAGGTGAGTCCTACCCGGAACAAGGGAGAACAACGAAGAGTACAGCCCCAGGACCTGGCGGCAGTCCTCCTGCTGTTCAGGAGTTAGGGACGGGGAGAGAATCACTCCCTCCACCAACCCATCCTTCTCTTGAGAAGCAAATAAGTCGGGGAGAGGCTCGCTTTCCACGTCCTCTGCTCCGTCAGTCACCATTAACAATATGACTTCGGGCCTCTCATGGTGGGGTTTGAGGCGGTTGGCATGCAGCACCCGTAGGGGCTGACGAGGGGTCTTCAGGTCCACCAAGTAGGTAGCCTTACCCTTCTTCTCCAACACCTCAAAGGGTCCTGACCAGCGATCCTGGAGGGCGCTAAGCTCTCCTGGTTCGATCACCCACACCTTCTGGCCAGGCTCCAACTCCACCGGGTGAGCATTGTGGTCATACCACGCCTTCATCACTGCTTGGCTGGCTTCCAAGTTGTCAGAAGCTTGCTTCCACAACTTAGCCATTTGGCTCCGGAAGGCCAGCATGTAGCTCACCACGTCCTGGGGAAGCTTTCTGGGAGTTCTTTCCCATCCGTCTCTCACCAGGCTGAGAGGTCCACGCACAGGGTGCCCATACAAAAGCTCGAAGGGGCTGAAGCCCACTCCCTTCTGTGGCACTTCCCTGTAGGAAAACAATAGACAGGGTAGGAGGACGTCCCATTTCCTCCACAGGCTTTCAGGCAGACGTCTGATCATGCCTTTCAAGGTCTTATTGAACCTCTCCACCAGACCATTGGTCTGGGGGTGGTAAGGAGTGGTGAACCGGTAGGTCACTCCACACTCCTTCCACATCGCCCGCATGTATGCTGACATGAAGTTGGTCCCCCTGTCGGACACAACTTCCTTGGGAAAACCCACTCGGGTAAAGATTCCCATCAGGGCCCTAGCCACAACAGGTGCAGTAATGGTCCTCAGAGGTATAGCCTCTGGGTACCGTGTGGCATGATCCACCAAAACCAGGATAAACCTGTGACCAGCTGTAGTAGGCGGATCTAACGGACCCACAATGTCGATGCCCACCCTTTCAAAGGGGGTGCTAACGACAGGAAGTGGTTCCAGGGGAGCTTTCAGCTTCACCCCTGTTTTCCCAATGGCTTGGCAAGACACACACGTCCGGCAGTAGGTGTCGGACGACACTTTCATCTGAGGCCAATAAAAGTGTGGGACAAGCCGGGCAAAGGTCTTGTCTTGCCCCAGGTGTCCTGCCAAGGGGATTTGTCAAGAATTCCTGTCATGCGAGGGGAGGAAAACGGTAACCAGCAAAAACGGACTACATCTCCCAGGATGCTTAGCGGTTGAGAGGTTATGTAAACAGGAGAGCTGTTACATAACTCAAGGAAAACACGCCCTTATGTAAACAGGAGAGCTGTTACATAACTCAAGGCAAACACGCCCTTATGTAAACAGGAGAGCTGTTACATAACTCAAGGCAAACACGCCCTTATGTAAACAGGAGAGCTGTTACATAACTCAAGGAAAACACGCCCTTATGTAAACAGGAGAGCTGTTACATAACTCAAGGAAAACACGCCCTATAAAGGGAGGAACCAGGAGGTACAACGCTGTCGGATATTGTGTTTACACCGACGTACCTGCTTAGTGAAGAGCAGTGTTCCGGAGTGGTGCTCCAGTAAGGCAAGAACGGAGGTAGGTCGAGTCGTTACTCCCTGGGCCGTGTCTTGCCCCATCGTCACCTGTGAAGGACCCGGAAGCTCTACCGGATAACCATTGAGCTTCGCTTTTTGACTCGGCTGAGTCAAAGCGCAGTGGCGCTTTTGCTGGTTGGAGTCGTAACTCCCAGCCCGACCAGAGATACAGGGACTGCCAGCTGTAACGCACACCAGGAGGTGTTTGCCGCGTTACAGACTCGGAAGTCCACAGGATCGATCGAGCGGCTGCTCTCGGTTCAGTCTTCTTTGCTTGTGATTGGGGTATCGGTGACGCATCACCAGGAGGTGACTCCGCGTCCCGGTGCAGTCTGAGGAAGAGGTTGAGCGGCTGCTCCCTTCAGGTAGAGACCCCGGCTGGGTGTTTCCCTGACTCCTCGATTCTCCCCAACATTCTTCGTGCCCCTCACAGCCTACCGATTGGCATTGTCGGCCATTTCATTTCTGCCCTCTGTTGGCATACGCCGGGATCGGCGTATATGCAGAGGACGGTTAGGATTATCCGTGCTGTGGGCTGGTAACGTACTTAGCCTGGAGGATTCCAGTGACTATAACCTTTGTTTATTCCTTGTATTATTTTTGCCTTCATTAAAATAACTAAACCTTCACAAGTGGTTGCGTTCTCATTATCGTGTCTGTTAAACGATCCTGAGACGTTCAGGGCGTTACAAAATATCCGACCGTAATAACACTAACTGTCTTCCGGTCGATAACAGACATGGCAACACTTGATGATGTGCTGGCTGCTTTAGCGACCGTGCAAATTGAATTGGCTGCCTCCAGGCAAGAAACAGCCGATGTAAAAGCCAGACTGGATGCTATCCAATTGGACCCGCTCACGCCCAGCACCTCCCTCACGAACCAGACCCCTGCGGTAGTAGTGGAAATGCCGGTAGCCGTCCCCTTGGCAACACCAGAGAGGTACAGTGGGGATCCTAACACAGTGCAGGTATTCCTCACACAAGTGGCGCTACATTTATTGTGCAAACCAAGGGCGTTCCCCACGAGTCAGGCTCGTGTGGCTTTCCTTATATCCTATTTGGCTGGAAACGCGGCACAATGGGCCGTACCTCTGGTGAGCAGGGACGACCCCATCTTATGTGATTGGGGTGCTTTTCGCGAGGAATTCCTGAAGGTCTTCGACAGAAGGGCTGACTCGTACACAGCGGACCGTGAAATGCTTGAGTTGAGACAGGGATCCAACGACCTGGTGCAGTATCTCAACGCGTTCCGAAGGCTGGTTGCGGAAACCAAGTGGCCTGTTGCTAAACAGACGGCGCTCTTCCATCACGGGCTGTGCGATGAGCTCAAGGACGCCGTGGCTCATATTGACCCACAACCCAAGACATGTGAGGGCCTTATCAACCTGGTATTACGGCTGGAACATAGGCTAAGTGAAAGAAAGGGGGATCATGGGAGAAAAGGAAAATCCCTTCCATCCTATGTGACAGTGGGAAGTCCTGAAACTTCCACCGCATCCAAGGGAGATCCCATGGGCATCGGCGCAATACGAGCGAGCCTCACAGCCACGGAGAAAGAGTCACGCCGTAAACAAGGATTGTGCCTATATTGTGGCAAAAAAGGCCACTACGTACGTGAATGCCCTGCCAAACCGAAGACGTCACGTTATCGGGCCAACCGGTCGGTAACAGCCGTGGTGGACGTACCGGCGGAAAACTAGAGGACTCCCAGAGCAAAGAAGGGGCATCTCGGAGTCACTCATCCATCCCTTCACTTTCCAACTCGGTCACTAAGGGACAACGACACCTGTTTCTCACGGTGCACGTGGGAGTGCATGACCAGTGGATACCCGTTGTGGCCATGGTGGATTCAGGGGCCACTGGCATGTTTATGGACCACAACGAGGCATGCAGGCTAGGGCTAGTGCTTCTTCCCAAAGCTGTACCCGAAGACGTCTATGCTGTAGACGGAAGGCGATTGGTGACGGGGCCCATCGGGCAGCACACGGGGGTCCTTCCGATGAGATGTGGGAGGAACCATTTGGAACAAATCGATTTTAACATCATCCGAGCGCCCCAATATGGCGTCATATTGGGATTACCGTGGCTACAGAAACACAACCCCTCTGTGGATTGGCCAACACATCGCATCGACCTGACGTCACCGTATTGCATCCTGCATTGTGGAATAAGAACGGAATCCCTTGACGCAGATGAGAGCGGGAGTCAGACGGTGGCTACAGCGGCAGAAAAAGATGTGGCTCTCCCCCAGGCTTATCACAGTTTTGAGGATGTATTTGATGAGGTGAAGGCGGAAGTGCTACCACCACATAGACAGTTTGACTGCCAGATCGACCTGGTGCCAGGGGCCAGCGTTCCCAGCGGCAGGCTGTATGCCCTGACGGAGCCTGAAAACGTGCATCTCCGGGGGTACCTGGATAAACTCCTCAAGCTAGGATTCATCCGCCCGTCCAAGTCTCCGGCCGCCTCGCCACTCTTCTTCATCCCGAAGGCTAATGGGGAGCTGAGAGCCTGTGTGGACTTTAGGGCATTGAATGCGATAACCGTAAAGAATCGGTACCCCTTGCCTCTCATCAGTGTACTTCTGGAACAGGTCAAGAAAGCTCGTATCTACACCAAGTTGGATTTGAAAGGGGCATACCATCTGGTGCGCATGAGGGATGGAGACGAGTGGAAGACCGCCTTTAAGACCAGGTTCGGCCTTTTTGAGTACCTCGTCATGCCGTTCGGTCTGTGCAACGCCCCGGCAGCCTTTCAGTACTTTTTGAATGAGGTATTCAGAGAGGAGTTGGATATCTACGTGGTCGTATATATCGACGACATCCTCATCTATTCGTCCAGTGTGGAGGAGCACGTACACCACGTCAAAGCTGTGCTCCAAAAGCTGAGGGAAAACATGCTGTTTTGTAAACTCAGCAAGTGTGACTTCCACGTCACATCCGTGGAATTCCTCGGAGTGATGCTGAGTCCAGAGGGACAGGAGATGGCAGAACGAAAGATCAAGGCGGTGAAAGAATGGCCGGTGCCCCAAAGCGTGAAGGACGTCCAAAGTTTCATTGGCTTCGCCAACTTTTACAGGCGGTTTATAGATGGATTTTCAGGATTGGTGGCCCCAATCAGACAGCTACTGAGGAAGTCCAAGGAGTTTGTCTGGTCCCCTGAAGCGAACAAAGCCTTTGAGGCCCTGAAAAGCGCCTTTGGTAAGGCGCCGGTGTTGGCTCACCCCGATCCGGATCTCCCCTACGTGGTTGAAGCGGACGCATCGGATGTGGCGCTGGGGGCTATCTTGTCCCAACGCAACCACGACACAGGGGTGCTTCATCCCGTTGCGTACATGTCCCGCAAACTCAACGACGCCGAACGCAACTACCATATTGCGGAGAAGGAGCTTCTCGCAATCAAGGACGCCTTCACCGAATGGAGGCATTGGTTGATGGGGGCAAGACATGTGGTATCGGTGTACACGGACCATCGGAACCTACAGTTCATGACGGCCACAAGACACCTTTCTCCCAGACAGCTGCGGTGGATGATCTTCTTTGCGGGGTTCAACTTCCGCATCACATATCGGCCGGGGACGGAAAACCGGAAGGCGGACGCCCTGTCCCCTCAATCTGCAGTTAAGGAACCATTGCCTGCGACCGAGCATTCCATCATTTCCCCGAGGATGGTATTGGGGGTTATCCAACCGGATACTTTCCTGAGGGGAATAAAGAGAGGGATCAGGTCATTCGCATGGCGGAGGTGGCTCCTCAGTCACAGAGAATGGCAGCTGAAGGACGGGATACCCCTGAAGGGCAGGTGCCTATTGATACCCACGCCTAGGCTAAGGAAACAAGCATTCATCTGGTGCCATGACTCTCCATGCGCAGGTCATTTGGGCTTTGAAAAGACGGTGGCTAGCATGGGACGGCATTTCTGGTGGCCAACCATGAGAGTGGATGTCAGGAGGTGGGGACAGGAGTGTCCTACGTGTGCTACCATGAAGGCCGACCATGGCCGAACCCAAGGGCTCTTACATCCACTTCCGACCCCGGATAGACCATGGGATAGCATATCACTGGACTTCGTGGTGGGCCTACCGGTAGACCAGGGGATGACGGCAATACTGGTGGTGGTGGATTACTTGACGAAAATGGGGCACTTCATCCCCTGCAAGAGAGTCCCTACGGCCGGGGAATTGGCGTCACTACTCCTAAAGAATGTGGTACGACTGCATGGATTACCTGGGGTGATCGTGTCGGACCGGGGGTCGCAGTTTACTGCGCAATTCTGGAAGACTTGGTGCACTGCGCTGCATGTTAAGACCGCCCTGTCCACCAGCTACCACCCTCAAACGGACGGCCAAACCGAGCGCCTGAACCAAACGCTCAAACAGTATCTGCGATGTTTTGTGGACCAGGGCAGGGAAGAATGGGTCGACTTGCTATGGGTTGCAGAGATCGCCTATAACAACGCCACTCACAGCTCCACACAGTCATCTCCGTTCTATAGCAACTATGGCCACCATCCCAGGTTCTTGCCATTTCTACATCCGTTCAGAGAGGACAGGATTCCCGCCACAGCGGACAGGGTGGCACACATAAAAGACACGTTGATGCGCTCAAGGGCTGTCCTAATAGAGGCCAAGAGAAGATACAAGGCTGCGGCAGACAGGAAGAGAAGGCCCGGGCCACTGTACCGCACTGGAGACTACGTCTGGATATCCACAAGAAACATGAGGTTTCGAAAGAACAGTGTGTTCCATCCCAAGTACATGGGCCCCTATCGAATTACCAAGTGTATGGGTCCCGTGAACGTGAAGGTGTGCTTGCCCCAGTCATTGTGGATACACCCTGTCTTTCATGTATCATTGCTCAAACCAGCACCCTCCAAGCCGTCTGGGACACCTAGGCCGGTATGCGTGGAGTCGGAGGTGGAGTATGAAGTGTCGGGCATACGGGCGTCCAAATGGCGCAGGGGGAAGCTGTGGTACCTGGTTGCGTGGAAAGGCTATGGCCCGGAGGAGCAGTCATGGGAACCGGCTGAAGGGGTTCATGCTCCGCGCTTGGTCTCCTTGTTCCATCGGCGTTTTCCTGCCAGCGCTGGACCCGTGGGGAGCCGCTGAGAGGGAGGATGTACTGTCAAGAATTCCTGTCATGCGAGGGGAGGAAAACGGTAACCAGCAAAAACGGACTACATCTCCCAGGATGCTTAGCGGTTGAGAGGTTATGTAAACAGGAGAGCTGTTACATAACTCAAGGAAAACACGCCCTTATGTAAACAGGAGAGCTGTTACATAACTCAAGGCAAACACGCCCTTATGTAAACAGGAGAGCTGTTACATAACTCAAGGAAAACACGCCCTTATGTAAACAGGAGAGCTGTTACATAACTCAAGGCAAACACGCCCTTATGTAAACAGGAGAGCTGTTACATAACTCAAGGAAAACACGCCCTATAAAGGGAGGAACCAGGAGGTACAACGCTGTCGGATATTGTGTTTACACCGACGTACCTGCTTAGTGAAGAGCAGTGTTCCGGAGTGGTGCTCCAGTAAGGCAAGAACGGAGGTAGGTCGAGTCGTTACTCCCTGGGCCGTGTCTTGCCCCATCGTCACCTGTGAAGGACCCGGAAGCTCTACCGGATAACCATTGAGCTTCGCTTTTTGACTCGGCTGAGTCAAAGCGCAGTGGCGCTTTTGCTGGTTGGAGTCGTAACTCCCAGCCCGACCAGAGATACAGGGACTGCCAGCTGTAACGCACACCAGGAGGTGTTTGCCGCGTTACAGACTCGGAAGTCCACAGGATCGATCGAGCGGCTGCTCTCGGTTCAGTCTTCTTTGCTTGTGATTGGGGTATCGGTGACGCATCACCAGGAGGTGACTCCGCGTCCCGGTGCAGTCTGAGGAAGAGGTTGAGCGGCTGCTCCCTTCAGGTAGAGACCCCGGCTGGGTGTTTCCCTGACTCCTCGATTCTCCCCAACATTCTTCGTGCCCCTCACAGCCTACCGATTGGCATTGTCGGCCATTTCATTTCTGCCCTCTGTTGGCATACGCCGGGATCGGCGTATATGCAGAGGACGGTTAGGATTATCCGTGCTGTGGGCTGGTAACGTACTTAGCCTGGAGGATTCCAGTGACTATAACCTTTGTTTATTCCTTGTATTATTTTTGCCTTCATTAAAATAACTAAACCTTCACAAGTGGTTGCGTTCTCATTATCGTGTCTGTTAAACGATCCTGAGACGTTCAGGGCGTTACAAAATATCCGACCGTAATAACACTAACTGTCTTCCGGTCGATAACAGACATGGCAACACTTGATGATGTGCTGGCTGCTTTAGCGACCGTGCAAATTGAATTGGCTGCCTCCAGGCAAGAAACAGCCGATGTAAAAGCCAGACTGGATGCTATCCAATTGGACCCGCTCACGCCCAGCACCTCCCTCACGAACCAGACCCCTGCGGTAGTAGTGGAAATGCCGGTAGCCGTCCCCTTGGCAACACCAGAGAGGTACAGTGGGGATCCTAACACAGTGCAGGTATTCCTCACACAAGTGGCGCTACATTTATTGTGCAAACCAAGGGCGTTCCCCACGAGTCAGGCTCGTGTGGCTTTCCTTATATCCTATTTGGCTGGAAACGCGGCACAATGGGCCGTACCTCTGGTGAGCAGGGACGACCCCATCTTATGTGATTGGGGTGCTTTTCGCGAGGAATTCCTGAAGGTCTTCGACAGAAGGGCTGACTCGTACACAGCGGACCGTGAAATGCTTGAGTTGAGACAGGGATCCAACGACCTGGTGCAGTATCTCAACGCGTTCCGAAGGCTGGTTGCGGAAACCAAGTGGCCTGTTGCTAAACAGACGGCGCTCTTCCATCACGGGCTGTGCGATGAGCTCAAGGACGCCGTGGCTCATATTGACCCACAACCCAAGACATGTGAGGGCCTTATCAACCTGGTATTACGGCTGGAACATAGGCTAAGTGAAAGAAAGGGGGATCATGGGAGAAAAGGAAAATCCCTTCCATCCTATGTGACAGTGGGAAGTCCTGAAACTTCCACCGCATCCAAGGGAGATCCCATGGGCATCGGCGCAATACGAGCGAGCCTCACAGCCACGGAGAAAGAGTCACGCCGTAAACAAGGATTGTGCCTATATTGTGGCAAAAAAGGCCACTACGTACGTGAATGCCCTGCCAAACCGAAGACGTCACGTTATCGGGCCAACCGGTCGGTAACAGCCGTGGTGGACGTACCGGCGGAAAACTAGAGGACTCCCAGAGCAAAGAAGGGGCATCTCGGAGTCACTCATCCATCCCTTCACTTTCCAACTCGGTCACTAAGGGACAACGACACCTGTTTCTCACGGTGCACGTGGGAGTGCATGACCAGTGGATACCCGTTGTGGCCATGGTGGATTCAGGGGCCACTGGCATGTTTATGGACCACAACGAGGCATGCAGGCTAGGGCTAGTGCTTCTTCCCAAAGCTGTACCCGAAGACGTCTATGCTGTAGACGGAAGGCGATTGGTGACGGGGCCCATCGGGCAGCACACGGGGGTCCTTCCGATGAGATGTGGGAGGAACCATTTGGAACAAATCGATTTTAACATCATCCGAGCGCCCCAATATGGCGTCATATTGGGATTACCGTGGCTACAGAAACACAACCCCTCTGTGGATTGGCCAACACATCGCATCGACCTGACGTCACCGTATTGCATCCTGCATTGTGGAATAAGAACGGAATCCCTTGACGCAGATGAGAGCGGGAGTCAGACGGTGGCTACAGCGGCAGAAAAAGATGTGGCTCTCCCCCAGGCTTATCACAGTTTTGAGGATGTATTTGATGAGGTGAAGGCGGAAGTGCTACCACCACATAGACAGTTTGACTGCCAGATCGACCTGGTGCCAGGGGCCAGCGTTCCCAGCGGCAGGCTGTATGCCCTGACGGAGCCTGAAAACGTGCATCTCCGGGGGTACCTGGATAAACTCCTCAAGCTAGGATTCATCCGCCCGTCCAAGTCTCCGGCCGCCTCGCCACTCTTCTTCATCCCGAAGGCTAATGGGGAGCTGAGAGCCTGTGTGGACTTTAGGGCATTGAATGCGATAACCGTAAAGAATCGGTACCCCTTGCCTCTCATCAGTGTACTTCTGGAACAGGTCAAGAAAGCTCGTATCTACACCAAGTTGGATTTGAAAGGGGCATACCATCTGGTGCGCATGAGGGATGGAGACGAGTGGAAGACCGCCTTTAAGACCAGGTTCGGCCTTTTTGAGTACCTCGTCATGCCGTTCGGTCTGTGCAACGCCCCGGCAGCCTTTCAGTACTTTTTGAATGAGGTATTCAGAGAGGAGTTGGATATCTACGTGGTCGTATATATCGACGACATCCTCATCTATTCGTCCAGTGTGGAGGAGCACGTACACCACGTCAAAGCTGTGCTCCAAAAGCTGAGGGAAAACATGCTGTTTTGTAAACTCAGCAAGTGTGACTTCCACGTCACATCCGTGGAATTCCTCGGAGTGATGCTGAGTCCAGAGGGACAGGAGATGGCAGAACGAAAGATCAAGGCGGTGAAAGAATGGCCGGTGCCCCAAAGCGTGAAGGACGTCCAAAGTTTCATTGGCTTCGCCAACTTTTACAGGCGGTTTATAGATGGATTTTCAGGATTGGTGGCCCCAATCAGACAGCTACTGAGGAAGTCCAAGGAGTTTGTCTGGTCCCCTGAAGCGAACAAAGCCTTTGAGGCCCTGAAAAGCGCCTTTGGTAAGGCGCCGGTGTTGGCTCACCCCGATCCGGATCTCCCCTACGTGGTTGAAGCGGACGCATCGGATGTGGCGCTGGGGGCTATCTTGTCCCAACGCAACCACGACACAGGGGTGCTTCATCCCGTTGCGTACATGTCCCGCAAACTCAACGACGCCGAACGCAACTACCATATTGCGGAGAAGGAGCTTCTCGCAATCAAGGACGCCTTCACCGAATGGAGGCATTGGTTGATGGGGGCAAGACATGTGGTATCGGTGTACACGGACCATCGGAACCTACAGTTCATGACGGCCACAAGACACCTTTCTCCCAGACAGCTGCGGTGGATGATCTTCTTTGCGGGGTTCAACTTCCGCATCACATATCGGCCGGGGACGGAAAACCGGAAGGCGGACGCCCTGTCCCCTCAATCTGCAGTTAAGGAACCATTGCCTGCGACCGAGCATTCCATCATTTCCCCGAGGATGGTATTGGGGGTTATCCAACCGGATACTTTCCTGAGGGGAATAAAGAGAGGGATCAGGTCATTCGCATGGCGGAGGTGGCTCCTCAGTCACAGAGAATGGCAGCTGAAGGACGGGATACCCCTGAAGGGCAGGTGCCTATTGATACCCACGCCTAGGCTAAGGAAACAAGCATTCATCTGGTGCCATGACTCTCCATGCGCAGGTCATTTGGGCTTTGAAAAGACGGTGGCTAGCATGGGACGGCATTTCTGGTGGCCAACCATGAGAGTGGATGTCAGGAGGTGGGGACAGGAGTGTCCTACGTGTGCTACCATGAAGGCCGACCATGGCCGAACCCAAGGGCTCTTACATCCACTTCCGACCCCGGATAGACCATGGGATAGCATATCACTGGACTTCGTGGTGGGCCTACCGGTAGACCAGGGGATGACGGCAATACTGGTGGTGGTGGATTACTTGACGAAAATGGGGCACTTCATCCCCTGCAAGAGAGTCCCTACGGCCGGAAAATTGGCGTCACTACTCCTAAAGAATGTGGTACGACTGCATGGATTACCTGGGGTGATCGTGTCGGACCGGGGGTCGCAGTTTACTGCGCAATTCTGGAAGACTTGGTGCACTGCGCTGCATGTTAAGACCGCCCTGTCCACCAGCTACCACCCTCAAACGGACGGCCAAACCGAGCGCCTGAACCAAACGCTCAAACAGTATCTGCGATGTTTTGTGGACCAGGGCAGGGAAGAATGGGTCGACTTGCTATGGGTTGCAGAGATCGCCTATAACAACGCCACTCACAGCTCCACACAGTCATCTCCGTTCTATAGCAACTATGGCCACCATCCCAGGTTCTTGCCATTTCTACATCCGTTCAGAGAGGACAGGATTCCCGCCACAGCGGACAGGGTGGCACACATAAAAGACACGTTGATGCGCTCAAGGGCTGTCCTAATAGAGGCCAAGAGAAGATACAAGGCTGCGGCAGACAGGAAGAGAAGGCCCGGGCCACTGTACCGCACTGGAGACTACGTCTGGATATCCACAAGAAACATGAGGTTTCGAAAGAACAGTGTGTTCCATCCCAAGTACATGGGCCCCTATCGAATTACCAAGTGTATGGGTCCCGTGAACGTGAAGGTGTGCTTGCCCCAGTCATTGTGGATACACCCTGTCTTTCATGTATCATTGCTCAAACCAGCACCCTCCAAGCCGTCTGGGACACCTAGGCCGGTATGCGTGGAGTCGGAGGTGGAGTATGAAGTGTCGGGCATACGGGCGTCCAAATGGCGCAGGGGGAAGCTGTGGTACCTGGTTGCGTGGAAAGGCTATGGCCCGGAGGAGCAGTCATGGGAACCGGCTGAAGGGGTTCATGCTCCGCGCTTGGTCTCCTTGTTCCATCGGCGTTTTCCTGCCAGCGCTGGACCCGTGGGGAGCCGCTGAGAGGGAGGATGTACTGTCAAGAATTCCTGTCATGCGAGGGGAGGAAAACGGTAACCAGCAAAAACGGACTACATCTCCCAGGATGCTTAGCGGTTGAGAGGTTATGTAAACAGGAGAGCTGTTACATAACTCAAGGAAAACACGCCCTTATGTAAACAGGAGAGCTGTTACATAACTCAAGGCAAACACGCCCTTATGTAAACAGGAGAGCTGTTACATAACTCAAGGAAAACACGCCCTTATGTAAACAGGAGAGCTGTTACATAACTCAAGGCAAACACGCCCTTATGTAAACAGGAGAGCTGTTACATAACTCAAGGAAAACACGCCCTATAAAGGGAGGAACCAGGAGGTACAACGCTGTCGGATATTGTGTTTACACCGACGTACCTGCTTAGTGAAGAGCAGTGTTCCGGAGTGGTGCTCCAGTAAGGCAAGAACGGAGGTAGGTCGAGTCGTTACTCCCTGGGCCGTGTCTTGCCCCATCGTCACCTGTGAAGGACCCGGAAGCTCTACCGGATAACCATTGAGCTTCGCTTTTTGACTCGGCTGAGTCAAAGCGCAGTGGCGCTTTTGCTGGTTGGAGTCGTAACTCCCAGCCCGACCAGAGATACAGGGACTGCCAGCTGTAACGCACACCAGGAGGTGTTTGCCGCGTTACAGACTCGGAAGTCCACAGGATCGATCGAGCGGCTGCTCTCGGTTCAGTCTTCTTTGCTTGTGATTGGGGTATCGGTGACGCATCACCAGGAGGTGACTCCGCGTCCCGGTGCAGTCTGAGGAAGAGGTTGAGCGGCTGCTCCCTTCAGGTAGAGACCCCGGCTGGGTGTTTCCCTGACTCCTCGATTCTCCCCAACATTCTTCGTGCCCCTCACAGCCTACCGATTGGCATTGTCGGCCATTTCATTTCTGCCCTCTGTTGGCATACGCCGGGATCGGCGTATATGCAGAGGACGGTTAGGACCATCCGTGCTGTGGGCTGGTAACGTACTTAGCCTGGAGGATTCCAGTGACTATAACCTTTGTTTATTCCTTGTATTATTTTTGCCTTCATTAAAATAACTAAACCTTCACAAGTGGTTGCGTTCTCATTATCGTGTCTGTTAAACGATCCTGAGACGTTCAGGGCGTTACAGGATTTCATGAGCCAATTCCAGAAGGAAGGCTCGGTAACGTTGAGGGACAACCACGGCCCGTGACGATCCGTGCATGGGCGCCTTGGGTTCACTGTAGAGGAGGCCATCCTCCCAGTAAATATTATAGTTCCCCTCAACGTTCCCTGCTGCCTGGGCTTCGGCCTGTCGCCTTAGTCCCTCAAGGGTAGGACACTCCTTCTGGCCCTTGCAGAATTCCTCCCTGGTTGGCCCTCCCTCCACGTGCCACTCGGCCGGGATGGGTAGGTCCTCCAGTTCAGTAACATCCCTCTCCGCGGACTCCTGGTCCACCACCTCCGGTGGCCTATCCGTCACACGGGGCGCGGATGCCGAGGCAGGCTCCTCCTGTCCTCGGTTCTTCCCTTGATTGGCAGCCGGCGGTGCCTTTGTTCCAGGCTCCCGCCTAAACGAACTCCCCCTCCGGGTAGTCGCAGACCTTGTGCTGACACAGGCCCAGTCAGGTGTACCCAGCATCTCAGCATGAGTCCGGTATTCCACCTCCTTCCAAGCATTATGCTCCATGTCATTCCCCAGCAGACAATCGACTGGCACGGCAGGGCTTACAGCAACTCGAAGTAACCCTGCAACCCCTTCCCATTCAAATGGAACCTCGGCCACCGGATAGTGGCCCATTCTGCCGTCAGCCATCGCGGCAGGGTGGAGTACATGGGGAATCACCTGCTCTGGAGACACCAGTTGGCTACGTACCATAGTCATACTGGCTCCTGTGTCTCTCAGAGCCTTCCCTCTTTGGCCGTTGATGGTGACCCACTGCCCATACTTTGTGGTATTTGCGGGCACCTGGATCTTAGGAACCATCTCCCGTTCTCCCAGGGACACTAAAGTGACACCCGCCCACTCCCTTCCCTTACCTAAGGGCATCTCCTCCCCGAGCACTACACTAGCTACTCCGGGGGCCTTTCCTCCGATGGGAGGGGGTGGTCTTTTCGGGCACTTCACATCTCCCTTATAGTGTCCGACACCACCGCACTCGTAGCAATGGACAACCCTTGGCTGATGACTCTGGCCAGGATTAGGGTTTCTGGGTGGGTTAGCCCTAGGGGGTGAATCCTGTTCCCTTCCCTTGGGAACTATTTTGGGGGCCTTTAGAGAACTCCGTTTTCTTTTCCCCTCCCTCTTTCTTCTGGGGGGCGCCCTGTCCGGTCTTTTGAGAGTCCCCTCCAGTCCCCCTTGTGGACACCCGGGTACTAGCCCAAATGTCCGCCTCCTCAGCAAGCTTCCGGGGATTGGTCAGCTTGCTATCCACCAGGTGTTGACGCAGTTCAGGGAAACATTTTTCGAGCAGGTGTTCCTTCAACATCAAATCAAACAACCCCTCGTAGTCCCTCACCTCACTGCCTTGTATCCAACCCTCTAGTGCCTTCTTTGCATAGTCCAGGAAATCCACCCAATTCTGTGTGCCCAGTTTGTGGCTACCCCGGAACTTCTGCCTATACTTCTCGGGTGTTAGTCCAAACTTCTTCACGAGCGCCACTTTCATGGTGGGGTAGTGGGTCTGCTCATCCTGCTCCAGGGCCAATAATGTATCCCTACCAGCTGGAGGCATGTATTTATACAATCCCCCTCCCCAATACTTCTCTGGAACCCCATGGACTCTTAATGAGATCTCATAGGCCGCTAGCCACTTGGCGATATCATCACCCGCACTATAACTAGCTACTATGTCTTTTGGCAAATAGGGTTTGGATTCCCTGGTGACTTCTCTTTCTTCGCTGCCACCACTAGGAACAGGGTGTGCCCCGACCCGTAGGATCTGGAGATCTATCTCCCTGAGCCTCAACTCGTGAGCCATCCTCCGTTCCTCTTTTTCATTCTCCAGCTTCGCCAAATCCCATGTGAGCTGTCTTTTCTCCCTCCGGTCAGTGAATTCTGCTTCTAATAAGCCGTGGCTAGAGACACTGCTGCCCTTCCTTGAAGGTGTTCTGGTCCCCGCTACTAGGCTCCCCACCTCAGGTTGGTACAAACCAGCCCACTCGCTGTCAGGCTCTCCATCCCTGTCCTCCTTCTCAACCTTACTTTCTCGCCGTGCCTCCCCCCAAGCCCTCAAGCTGGTCTGGAGTTCACCCTTCTTTGCCCCTTGGGGACAAAACACCCCCTCTCGCTCACAAAACTCTCTGAGTTGGGCCACAGTATAAGTTTCCACATCCTCTAATACAAACTCCATTTTGCCCACTCAGGATGGAAGACAGTTGCTTACAGAATCTATGCAGGGGGGTATCTTTTGTAATACCTCCTCCCACCACCAGAAGTAAATTTGGAAAAAACAAAACTCAAAATTAGGAAGTCCGCTTGGAGAAAACTCCCGGTGTAGGCCTATGGACTACCCACAGTTATTGTCGAGTAGACGCAAGCACAGCTCTATCCCACCACTGAACACCAATTTTATGTTGGAAACCGGGCAACCGGGTTAGCAGTCACCAGGTTCCCAGCACAACGGTAGCTTGGCTCGAGCGGTTGGGGTACAGGCACCGTGTTAAGCGTACGTCACACCCTCACAATAACCATGCGATCATCCGTTCCAAAAACGACACTACACCGTAAAAATTATGAAAGAAAGTAGTTTGTCTTTATCTTATTTTCTCTTAGTTGCAGGGTTCATAAAATAAATACAAGACAATAAGATTCTCCTTTAAAAGAGCAAGTCAAATAAATAATACCACAGTGGGATTTCAATAAATAGGATCAGGTCATAAATAAGCAAGGAATAAATAGGGGTGCAATAAATACAAGTGGCTAATAAATACTGTCAGACAATAAATACAATGCAGGAATAAATACAGTCAGACAATAAATACAGTCAATAAATAAAGCACCTTCAATAACTTAAATAACACAATTCATGACAATTACAGTTCACATCGCTTTCCTGAGGTAGTTTGGTTTTACTATGCCCAAGTACAGCTTGTGGTCATTTGGATGACATGGGGGGTGTCCCACCTAGATTGGTCAAGGCTGGGCCTGAACTGAGGTAGAATAAGGGTAACCTAAGGATCTGGCTCTCCCAAAATACACAACCCCTCACAGAGGTCACTGCACCAGTCTCAGTTCACCCCTGGCACTCCCAGGCTGGTTCTAACACCCCTCTAGCCCCTAGAATGGTCTTTTAGGGCTCCACAGGGCCTCAGATGCCCTTTCTACCACTTACTGCCCTTTTCACGATGATCGTCTCCGCTCGGCGCCGGGTCGACGTCGCTGGGCGGCTCCGGTTCGATGTCGCTGGGCGGCCTCGGTTCGGTGTCGCTGGGCGGCTCCGGGTCGATGTCGCTAGGGCTGTTCCGGATCGATGTCGCTGGGCGGCCTCGGCTCGATGTCGCTGGGCGGCCTCGGCTCGATGTCGCTGGGCTGCTCTGGCTCGATGTCGCCTTCCGGCGTCGTAGGGTCACGGTCTCCCCGCTTCCGGGTGTCTCCGGAGTGCGACCTCCACTCCCGACCTCCGGCGCGCTTCACTTCAGATTCCGGCGTCTCCGGAGTGCGATCTCCACTCCCGACCTCCGGCGCGCTTCACCTCGATCTCCGGCGACTCCGGAGTGCGATCTCCACTCCCGACCTCCGGCGCGCTTCACCTCGACCTCAGGTGACTCCTTACTCGACCTCCGGTGCCTCTCCACGACCTCCGTCGGCGCCCTCTCTCGACCTCTGACGGCTCCGGGTACGACGTCTGCTTTCTGTCAGCGTCGCTTCTCCACCTCAGGCCTCAGGTCTCCAGGCTTCTCGACGTCAGGACTCCAGGAGGACACCGCTAAACAGGTCAGGAGCTTGCTGGTCTTCTTCTTTAAGGCCTCTTCACAATATTTAGGTCCTTAAGATGGTTTTTCTGGTCTTGGTCCCACACAGGGCTTGGTCAGTAGGGACTAGCATCAAGGGTGGGTTTCTGGACCCCACTCCAAGCACTGGTTTCCACCCCTGCTGCCTTACTCCGACCTCCTTCTGAACTGCTCCTCTCTCCTCTCCAGTCAGATGCCAACTGCCACACTGAGATGGCCTCCCAACATTCTAAACTGCCTCTCACTGTCCCAGGGTTCTAGAATGTTACGGAAGGTTCTAGAAATCTCCAGTGGGTTCTGATGATGTCACAGGTGACAATGGGTGGCCACCATTTTGTGTCTCAGGCCCTCAGACAGAAGTTCCAGGGGTAGGGAAAATGGCTCCCTGACCCTGCATCAACACTAAAAAGTCTGGTGGTTCCCAAAAAGGAAAAATTATAACAGGGTTTGAGGCAAAAGTGGGACAAAATAAATAATGATGAGGAGGGACCACCCAAAGGGCTGACAGGTCTAACACACTTCATGAGAGTGCATGTGTGTTTCCAAGCTCTTTCTTTTGTGTGTTTCTCCCTCGCCAACTATCTGCCACCCCATGCTCCGTGATCTGCGTTTCAGTCTCACTCTTGTTAAACACTCTGTCTTGTGCTTCTCCCTCAACCAAACTGCCACCTCCCTCACCCCGTTGTTGTACTCCCTTGTTTGGTCTTTTTCCACTGCCTGCTGCCTCTCGCCCACCTGGTCCTCTGTTGGCCCACACACCCTCGATTGTTTTCTTAAAAAAATATTTTTGTAATTGTTTTTTTAGAGGACTAGGCGGTAAAATGCACCGTCCCCTCTGCCTTAAAAAAAAAGCGCTGTCATGCTACTTTATTGAATTTTTTTTATTTACCGATTTCTTTTTATTTTTATTTATTTAAGTAGTTTTATATAGCTCAAGACCCAAGGGTATCATAGTGATTTACATCAGTGAGTGTTCATAACCAATTGCGAACTTAATCACACATTTCGGATAAGATCAAAATAAGTCAGTGATTGAGCAAGAGGGAGGAAAAATAGCAGGGATGGGATACAGGAAGAATTAAGGGATGAGGTTCTGTCTTGACGGCGGATTGACATCCTGCTAGTAGAGATGTCGGTTGAGGAGAAGATCCTTTACCTGTAGTTTGTAGCTCTAGAAGGAGGGGTTTGACCTGATATCTACTGGAATGTAGCTCCAGATTTTAGGGGCATTGCTTGAGAAGGAGCAAGACAGGGTTTTTGTTTGTGGGTTTAAGGCAAAATAAAGAGTAAGTTATTTGAGCTTCTTAGGTTTCTTGACTTGCCTGCCTTTTTTTAGTTTTGAAGCAAGGTAAGCTGGTTTCCCAGTGTGAATGGCTTTGTAAGTGAGACAGGCAGCTCTGAAGCTGCAGCGAGCTTCAATTGGGAGCCATTTCAGTTCTTTCAGGGCAGGTGAGATGTGATCTTATTTTTTTGATTCCTGTGTGTGTCTTTAGATATGATGAAATCTTTCATTGTCCATTTTTAATCACTAGAAGCATGTCTTTTACTCCTAGAGTTCTACAAATGGTCATTTGTGTTCCATGCCACCACTCTCTGCCGCTCAACTACTACACCCTATTTTTCTAAGGATTGATGGCCAGTCTAAAGACTTAGCTTAGCAAAATACTTTACTAGGTGGTCACAGTCATCTGTATACTATCACAAGAATCTCTTTGAAGATGTGACTGTGCTGGGTGTCTGTCAGCCCTACGGTGAAGTTTAAGGTGATGAGAATTAAACACAATGCTATAATGAGCCATGGTCCAGTGTATTTCAGGGAGATGTTTCAAATATACGTTGAAGCCACGGACTGTGTTCCATCATAGTAACCTTAAGCTATTCTCCATGGATGAGCACCATTGCTGGGCAACAGTAGAGCAAAGCTATGAAAATCCATCCTACTGAAAAAGTCAAATGTGCCCAGGAGGCAGAAATCCATGAAACCATTGTTTACAAAAGTAAGGGAAGCTGTCTTTCCTAAGAAGGTACGGAAGGCTAAACAATGTATCCATTCTTCAGCCATCACTCTCTGATTCACTAGTGTGTGGAAAGCAACTTAAAATAGGCACCTATTTTAAGTTGCTTTCCGCAATTTATTGGAGGTTCATATTCCTCCAATAAATATTTGATTGGCTAGAATTAGCATACCTGATGGAGGGGCTTACAAAGTTCCGCATTGGCCCATATTTCAGAAAACAGATATAGCTGCTAGGGGTCCTTTCAAACCGTTTTTCTTTTGGTAGATGGTGTCACAAGTCCTTTTCGCACAGGCTACATAACCATTGGTAGTATTGATGCCGACCAAAATGAAAAGGTTTAGGTGTAAAGAGGGCATGATGAAAAGATTTCTCTTCACATGGGTGATATGTTAATATCCCCTTTAGAACCTTAGATCTCCTCCTCCAGAGTGAAAATAGAAGTTTAGTACATACTAATAATAGAGTGGTACTATGTTCTTGTCTGATAACATAAATGAAAAATAGGGCAAAAATGGAAGAGAGGATGTCATTGAACTAGCTAAGGGTACGAATTCTGAGCACCTTATGTCTGCACAGCAATGGGAGTAGAACCATACTTTGATATGGTCATTATTACCTAGGACCGGATCCTCCTTACCAAATTTAGATTCAACATTATTCAATGTTATTTTTGTTTCCCCCTGAGGCAGTTTGATCAGTCATCTATTATGATTTCCCAATTTCTATTTGTAAATGTTATGCTTTATATACCAAACGATTTTTAATTTTTATTTTGAGAAGTTTTAGCTTTGTTACTTGCAGTCCCACTCTGGCATTTCTTCAGCAACTTAGCTCCCCTCTCATATGTTAGCTCTTTTAAAAAATCTCCCCTTTGCCACAGGAAAAAACTGCTGTTTTAATAATCTTTTTAATGCCGTTGCCTTTTTTTGTATGTATTATCTACTGATTCACGACTTTTTATAGTTAATTTTTGCTTTATTTATTGATTCACGCCTTGTTATATTGAATGGTTGTTTGCCTTTTCTGCTTTTATGATTGTTTTTAATGATTGAATAAAACTACAAATGACAATTGTGACTGAGTTCTTGGTTTTAAAATGGCATAGTACTTTAATATATCATTGAAGTTCAACCTTTTTTATGTAATTTACAGTTGTGATACTGTGTTTAGATGATTATGAATGTTCTTCCTCTTATCATCTGTGAAAAACACATGAATACCCAAGTACTTTGGCTTTTGCTAGTAGCCAAATCAGTTTTACTTAAGATAATTGGTATACTTTTTTTTTAGCTAGTTTTTGTTTTCCATAACAGTTTTTTTTAGTTTTGATACCAAATTCTCCCAAGTTATGACTACTTTACATATGAGAAAACGGATATAAACAGCAACTGAACTGTAAAAAGAATTGCGCATCCAGACCATATATTCTTGACCCTGTTCCCTCCCACCCACCCCTTTAATTAGGGACCCTGACCTGTGTTGTATTAGCTCTCTCGAATTACAGAATTGCGTCGTCCAATCTTTGGCCCTGTGTGATGTGGGAGTCCAGCAATAGGCCTCTATAATCTGTCCATTTTTGCCATATTTTGTTGTGTTTTTGTGGCCAGCTACGCACCCTGAAAATAGGGAGTTCTAGGCCCATATTGAAGTCCATGCCCTTTTTCCATGCACCAATGCTGGGTGGAGTATCCGCTTTCCATAGTCTTGCTATGTCATGCTTGGCTAGCGTTAGACCCAGGAAGAATAGGTGTCGCTAATATCTGCTTCCCCCTACTCCCTCAGTGCAATGTAGTAGTGTCAAATTTGGGGAGCTTGGGAGGTCCCATGCCAATACTTCTGCCAGACAGTTTATCATGCTGCACCAAAAGTGATCTAAAGCTACACAGGACAATATCGTATGTAGGAAAGTACCTTCGTCATGATGGCGCTGTAGGCACTGTGTGGATGTAATCAGCCCTAATTTCCACAGTCTGTGTCCAGTGTAATACACCCTGTGGAGGTGTTTAAATTGTATGAGTTTTAAGCAGATGGAAATCGCTGCCCCTCTGGGTGATTCTAATGCTTCTGTCCAATGATTGTCATTGATTGGGACCAAGTCTGTTGCTCATGCTGCCCGCAGGGCATCCAAGGTACTGGGGTTGTTTGTGATCAAGGATTGATATATTTTTGAGATTTTGTGTTCTCTAAGATCTCCCATCAATATATTGCCCTCAAGTGGGCTGGACTCGGGAATAGTGTTTAAGTTTTGAATGTATGGGTGAAGAGTGTGACGTAGTTGTAAATACTTATAACATTGTGTATGGGGCATGGAAAATTCTGCTTATAGTTCCTGAAAAGATTTGAGGACGGGACCTTTCATGACATCGCTAACGGTGGAGCTCCCGAGTTGGTCCCAGTGCATAAATCCCCGAAGGTCCACCACTTGGGGGAGTAGGCGGTTTCTCCACAACGGGGTTTCTCCAGTGATGCGGTTCCTTCAGCCCATCCGGCGGCGAGACTGTCACCAGACAAGAATCACTACTCTAGTACCGGTGGAAGATTTTTGGGATCTGATCTATTGTATAAGTATGTGTAAAGAGAGGGGTCTCCCATGATCCATTGTTCTAATCTATACGCTGGGTCATCTCTATATCCATACCACCATTCATTCAGGATCTGTAAATGCGCCGCTGCATGATATGATTGTACATCTGCTGTGGCAATTCCCCCGCAGAAGGTGGATTGGAAACAAGTGCCAAGGGCAACTCGTGCTATGCTGCCTCCACATAAAAACTGGCTCAGGATTGTATTGATTTGTCTGAACCGTGGCTGTGGAATTGGGTATGGATGGGCTTGTAGCTGGTATACCAAATGGGGAAGGGATAGCATCTTAAAGATGGCAGATCTTCCATAGAGTGAAAGGAGAATATTAGACCAGGAGCATACCTCTGTTTCAACCCAATCTGTTAAGGCGCCTACATTTCTGTCCCATGAGACTGATTGTGTATCTGATAGGTAAA
The DNA here is from genome assembly GCF_964204655.1 of Triturus cristatus. Lineage (NCBI taxonomy): Eukaryota > Metazoa > Chordata > Amphibia > Caudata > Salamandridae > Triturus > Triturus cristatus. Next base: position 890,567,208 of record NC_140594.1, read on the forward strand.
CTCTGAGTTATTGTAGGCCGTTGGTCGCAATTGTCAGCTCTTCTGACCAGCGTCCTTTCCCCAGGGTCCCTTTTACTGCAGAGACGGATGATTTCGATGTATTCATGCAGAGGCCTGATGTCACACCAAATATGCGCATAATTTGAAGGAGTCTCGAGCCAGATCTATGCGGGTCTGTGAAGAAGAAAAGGACATTATCCTCATAAAGTGCTATGCAGTCTGATATCTCTGGTGACCATTCAAAGCCACGCACCAAAGCATCATGCCTTATCCCTGTGGCCAATGGTTCTATGGCAAGGGCAAGTAAGATGGGAGAGAGGGGGCATCCTTGTCCGGTGCCTCACCCTATTGGGAATCGGTCAGACACTGTGCGTGGCAACCTGAATCCAAGCTGTTAGGGCTGTGTAAAGTAACCGTGAATGGGCGATAAATTTGGGACCTATATTTAAATGTTTTGCAAGTATGAACATATATGTCCAGCTAACGAAATCAAATGCTTTGTCAGTATCTGCAAGAAGCATGAGGGTGGGTCGGCCAAACCGATCCGCCACAGCGATTGCATTAAGCCCAGTTGCCTACGAGCACTGACCCCATCTTCTTCTCTGCCCAGTTGCTCTAAGTCTAACAATTGTGCTTCCAAATGCATATTGTGATGCGTCGCCCTTTGCGGCATAAAGCTAGCTTGGTCTGGGTGAATCAAGTCGGCCAGGTGGGGTATCAACCTATTCGCCAGCACTTTTGCCAATAATTTGGCTTCTAAATTTAAGAGTGAGATGGGTCTATATGATGAGCAGAGTTCAGGTGGGTGGCCTGGCTTCAGATAGACTACAATTTCTGTATGTCTCCAATCGGGTGTATCTTTTGGAGCTTGGTTGAGGGTAGCTAGGTATCGAGCACCTAATGTAGACATAAAAGCCTTAAAGAACTTACAAAGAAACCCATTGGGCACTGGGGCTTTCACGGACAGCATAGCCGAAATGGCCGTGGTCAGTTCTATGAGGGTGATCGGGACTTCCAAGGACGATCGTGCTGCATCAGAAAGCGCACTGGGTGGTATATCTCAGAAGAAATCATTGATCTGGGATTCTGTTAGGACTTCATATTTGGTGTAGAGGGATTTGTAGAATTCGGTGAAAGAGCGAGCCACGTTGACTGGCTCTGTGAGAATCGAGTCGCCTCGTGATTGAATTGCCGGTATGTGAACCGGTTTAATGGTATATTGATATAATCTATGGAGGAGTTTCCCGGATTTGTCCCCTCATTAATATATATCCTGCTTTGTGTGGCATACCTGGCACTTTTGTCTTCGTCTAGTAATACCTGATGGTATCTTTGTTGCATTAAGCCCAGTTGCCTACGAGCGCTGACCCCAACTTCTTCTCGGCCCCGTCGCTCTAAGTCTAACAATTGTACTTCCAAATGCATATTGTGGTGCATCGTTCTTTGCGGCATAAAGACGGCTTTGTCTGTGTGAATCAAGTCGGCCAAGTGGGGTATCAACCTATTCGCCAGCACTTTTGCCAATAATTTGGCTTTTAAATTTAAGAGTGAGATGGGTCTATACGATGAGCAGAGTCCAGGTGGGCGGCCTGGCTTCCGATAGACTACAATTTCTGCGTGTCTCCAATCGGGTGGCAGGCATTTATCTTTTAGAGCTTGGTTGAGGGTAGCTAGGTATCGAGCACCTAATATAGACATAAACACCTTAAAGAACTTATAACGAAACCCATTAGGCTCCGGTGCTTTCCCGGACGGCATAGCCGAAATGGCCGCCATCAGTTCTTTGAGGGTGATTGAGACTTCCAGGGACGCTCGTGCTGTGTCAGAAAGCACCCTGGGTGGTATGTCTTGGAAGAAATCCTTCATCTGGTATTCAGTTAGGACTTCATATTTAGTATAGAGGGATTTGTAGAATTCAGTGAAACAGTGAGCCACGTTGACTGGCTCTGTGAGAATCGAGCCGCCTTGTGATTGAATTGCTGGTATGTGAACTGGTTTCATGGTATATTGACATATTCAATGGAGGAGTTTCCCGGATTTGTCCCCCCCATTGATATATCCTGCTTTGTGTGGCATGGCAGGCACTTTTGGCTTCCTCTAGTAGTACCTGATGGTATCGTTGTTGCATTAAGCCCAGTTGCCTACGAGCGCTGGCCCCATCTCCTTCTCTGCTCCGTCGCTCTATGTCTACTAATTGGGCTTCCAGATGCAGCAGCGTCTGTTTTTACCAATGCCGATCTGCAGTGCAGTAGCGTATATCAAAGCCTCATACAGTCGATGTCATTGCTTCCCACAAAACTGTGCTGGAAAAAGACGCATCTTCGTTAAATGAGAACTAGTCGAGTACAGCTTTATGTGTACTTGTTTTGTAATGTGGATTCTGCCTGAGCCGTGGTGCGAGGCGTCAACGAAAGTTAATACTTGTAGTCTCCCTGAGGAGTGGTCCGATAGACCTCTGGGTAAAAAAGGGGGTGGTGATGGACGGAGCATCAGAACCAATCAAACACTCACACCCAGTCAACAGATCTGGGTTTGATCCATCACCGTTCTTTAGCCCACTCTGCCACCCCAGTTCAGACATGGCCATATGCAAATCAGTCTCACCCTGTGCCTCATGGGAACAGTCCAGCCCGAACTGCCTAGCCATGCCTTCCCTGGACCGGAAACAAGCTTCCTAGGACCGGTTTCTGGCATTTCAGCCGTCTTCAGCCAGGCTTGCTTGAATCCAGTGGCAAAGTGAGCAAGGGACTCACGTCTGAGCATACCCTGCCAACAAAACCAGCGCTCCTGCGCAAATAATAAAGTAGGCCTTCTGCGTAGCCACCCCACACGCTCTTGTGTGCCGTGGCTAGGAACAGGGAATAGGACTTCCCCCAAAGTATTACAGGCTTGCAAAACGCCTGCACAGTGTTACTAGTCTGGCCAGTTAGGAAGAGAACAAAAATCATAAAACCAGCGCTCCTGCGCAAATAATAAAGTAAGCAGTGAGGAACCCAGCCCACCGTACACACACCGGTGTGCAGTGGCTGGAGAACTGAATAAGGCTTATGCTGGGGCACCACTGGCGCGAGGCGGGCAGCAGACGGTCGTCCCAATGGCCCTCGAGAACGCTTCGCAGGAAACGATACCTGAATGAGGCAGTGGTCCGGAGCAGTGTCTCTTCGTCGGCGGCATCGGCGAGAATCCAAAGCGCTGGAGCAGCCGGAGTTCCCGGCTGTTAAGCGCGTCCGCCCGGAAGTGAGTCAGTACGACTTCCGCTTCCGCCTCTTGGAGTCTAGACCGCTAACCCGAAATCCCTCGGGTAGCGGTACAGTACTCGGGATCATGATAGCACCCACCACCAAACAGAACCCCCACCCGGCAGCCGGCAGGTCATACCGGGGTGGCGGGACGAGGACAGCCAGGATGACCCATGTGGAAGGCCCGAACCAGCCGAGAAGCGTTGCGGACATGTGACAACGGCTCCCAAGATCTCTCCTCCGGACCATACCCTCTCCAGTCCACCAGATAGTAGAGCTGGCCCCGGGTCCTCCGGGAGTCAAGAATGGCCCGGACCTCGTACTCAATGTGGTCCCCACGAAGAACTGGAGGAGGAGGAGCGGAGGCCACACAATCAGGGTGTGTGGCATGCAGGAGGGAAACGTGAAAAACCGGGTGGCATTTCATGTGGGGTGGCAGAGACAGTTTCATGGAAACACGGTATATCACTCTAGCAATGACGTAGGGACCCACGTACCGGGGCAGCAGTTTCTTGGAACCGTGAGCATTGATGTGCCGTATCGATACCCACACCCTGTCACCCACCCTGTACTGTGGCTCAGCCTGTCTGTGCCTGTCCGCGGACAGTTTGTAGGATTCCTTAGCTTTGTCCAACTCAAACCGGGCCTGTTGCCATAAATCGCGAAGGAAGCCATGGTAAGCCTGTACAGTGGGTAAGGGACTGGTTAGAGGCACCTCCCAAGGGACCGTCCGGGGATGACGTCCTTGGAGGCAAAAGAACGGGGACATGCCTATAGCGGAATGTCTGCTGTTATTGTAGGCGTATTCCACCAGCCAAAGAACTCATTCTCCACGGACAGTAATAGACATTGGAGATACTGCTCCATGGTCTGATTCGTCCTCTCCGCCTGTCCATCGGTCTGAGGGTGATATGCCGTGGATAAGCGTACTTCCATGCGCAGAATGCGACATACTTCATTCCAAAACTTGGACACGAACTGGGAGCCCCTGTCCGTGATCACAACCGACGGGATACCATGCAAGCGTACCACGTTGCGCATGACGATTCCTGCCAAGTCAGCTGCCGAGGGTAGTTTAGCCAGAGGAACGAAATGGGCCATCTTGGAGAGATGATCCACTATGGTGAGGATGGTGGTGTATCCCGCCTTCGTTCTGGGTAGTTCCACCACAAAGTCCATGGAGATGGTATGCCAAGGGTATGGAGGCAAAAGGATGGGATGCAACAATCCCACCGAGGGTTGAGATGAACTTTTACCCTGAGCGCAGATGGCGCACCGTGCTATATAGGCGTGTACGTCAGCGTCCATGGTAGGCCACCAGAAGTGTCTCAGCAGCAGGTTCATAGTCTGCTGACGGCCAGGGTGGTTGGACAGCGGGTGATCATGGCACATGTACAGGGCTCGTTGTTGGTGGTTCGGTAGAGGCAGGAAGTAACGGTCTCCCTGGTATATGAACCCTTCCATGGCGGTAAGTCCTTTATGCTCCGCTATCCACGATGAGGCGTCTTTCTGTTGTAAGTCATCGTGAAGCTGAGTCAAAAAGCCAGAAGACAGGATGAGCCCCTGGAAACAACGATTCGGGATGATCGGAGCCGGTTCAACCCTGGGTGCGTTGTCTTCGGTCTCCTCGAGACGTGACAGGGCGTCGGCCTTGTCCTTGCCGGGTCGATATGTGATGAGAAACTCATATTCGTTGAAGAATAAGGTCCAACGCAGCTGCCGAGAGGTTAGAGCCCGTGCAGAACGAAGGAACTGGAGGTTCCTATTGTCTGTATATATGGTTATCGGATGTTTAGCATCCTTGAGGTACTGGCGCCATTCCTCGAAGGCGGCTTTTATGGCTCGTAGCTCGCGGTCAGAGATCGTGTAATTACGCTCTGCTGGCTGTAGTCTCCTGGAGTAGAACGCCACTGGGTGCAACAGGCCCGTGTTGGTGTCTCTTTGGGATAACACCCCTCCCAGGGCGTCTTGGGATGCATTGGCCTCCACGATAAAAGGTCATTCTGGGTTCGGATGCAGCAAGACAGGGGCCGTAGTGAACCGTGTATTCAGGGTTCGGAAGGCTCGTTCGGCTTTGTGGTCCCATTCAAAGCGGACCCCTTTGCGCAGTAGGCGGGTGATTGGGGTGACGATCTTAGAGAAACCAATGATAAAACGACGGTAGGAATTAGCAAACCCCAGGAACCGTTGTACTTGTTTCACAGAAGTAGGGGATGGCCATTGCAGTATAGCTGCGACTTTCTTGGTATCCATGGTAACCCCCTCAGGAGTGATGATGTGTCCCAGAAATTCAACTGCGGTGGTGTGAAAGACGCTCTTTTCCAACTTGACATATAACCCATGGTGTTGTAATCGTTGCAAAACGGTGCGCACATGTTGGATGTGTTCTTCTTGGGTTTTAGAGAAAATCAAAATGTCATCAATGTAAACGATGCAAAACAGGTCGATGAATTCCCACAGTACTTCATCGATAAAATACTGGAAGGCCGCCGGGGCGTTGCAGAGTCCGAAATGCATGACCTGGTATTCGTAGAGACCGTACCTGGTCCGGAACGCGGTCTTCCACTCATCACCCTTTCGGACCCTGACAAGATGGTAGGCCCCCCGGAGGTCCAGCTTGGTGTATATGTTGGCGTCTTTCACCTGGTCCAGCAGGTTCGTGATCAGAGGCAACGGGTACCTATTTTTGACCGTGATGGCATTCATCGCTCTGAAGTCGATGCACGTTCTTAAGTCTCCTTCCTTCTTTGCCACGAAAAAGAGAGGAGACGACACCGGCGATCTAGAGTGGCGAATGAACCCATTGCGTAGGTATTCGTCAAGATACATACAGAGATGTTCGTTTTCCTTTTCGGTGAGTGAGTAAATACGACTACAGGGCAGCTTGGAACCAGGGATCAAGTCTATTCTGCAATCGAAGCTTCGATGCGGGGTTAAGGTGTTTGCCCCTTTTTTATCGAACACTGTTGCCAGGTCTAGGTACGCATCAGGTACTTTCCCTTGTAAGGTCATGATGGTTTTGGTAAGGGGTAACTCGTGGGCTTGTACTCCTGTTGATCCGGGGGAATATGACTGGGGGTAACAGAGAGACGTACAATGATCCGAATCCAATCGCACCACCCTGGACGCCCAGTCAATCCGTGGATTATGTTCCACCAACCATGGAAGTCCCAGAATCAAACGGAATTGTGGTGCGTCAATGACATCAAAGGTAATGGTTTCCGTGTGGTTGTTCCTGAATGACATCTCGAGGAGTTCGGTTTGGAAACGGATGAGGCCTGAGGTAAGATCCGTCCCATCCACTGCTTTTACTGTTTCCGGTGTTTTCTTTGATACAGTGGCCATACCCAGGCTCGCCATATACTGGGTGTCAATGAAATTGCCAGTGGCTCCTGAATCGATAAGGGCTGTTACCTGCCACACCAGGCCCGACCGTGTCCGTAAGGCTACTTCTACTCCAAGATGATGGCAACCGACGCCATTACCAGGGGTTGGTATCCTGATGGATGATGAACCCAGTAGCCGGACCCCCACCGTTTACTGGGTTTCCTCGTTTCCCGACCAGTCACCCTTGGAAACAGGAAGAGCAGAGGGTTTCTTCCCCCTCGGTTTTGACGGCTTCACCGGGCATTCCCTCACGAAGTGTCCGCTTTTGCCACAATACAAGCACTGGTTCTGTCGCCTCCTCCTCTCCCGTTCTTCCTTGGTAAGGGGTCCCCGAATGCTTCCGATCTGCATCGGCTCTGGTGGGTCAGGGTTTGATACTGAGTCGTCTGTGGTTTTCTCTTTCTGTGGTAAGAATCGGGGATCTCCGCCTCTGTGTCGGTCAGTCTTCCGTTCCTGTAGCCTGAAGTTTAACTTCACCACCAAATCAATAAAAGGGCCGATGTCTTCTGGTGGATCTGGTATCTGGGAAAGGAGGTCCTTCATCTCGTCCCGCAAACCCCTGTAAAACACCGATACTTTATTGGACTCAGGCCAGCGGGCTTCGATCACCAGTCTACTGAAGGTGGTGATGTAATGCAGCAAGTCCGTGTTTCCTTGCTTTAATCCGAGCAGTTCGTTATCTGCGGCCTGCACAAAGGTATGGCGGGCGAACATACTTCGCATGGTGTTTTTGAAAGCTGGAAGGCTGTACAAGACTGGGTCGTCATTCTCCACCAAGGGTATGGACCATAGGGAGGCATCGCCTCCCATATAGGAGAGGATAAAAGCGATTTTCGAAGCGTCGTCCGGGAAGGCTGTGGCTCACGCCATAAAGTGCAGATGACACTGGTGAATGAAGACACTGTACTTCGTGCTATCACCATAAAAGCGCTCGGGAGGAGCCAGCTGTACTGTGTGCGGGGCTATCACCTGGATGGAGGTGTCTTGAGCGGGAGTAGCGGCAGAACTATCGGGTTGAAACATGGCGGGTCTCAATAGGCCTTCTCGCAGCACCCGAGCCGTAGGGTACTGTCCCCAAGGTCCTGTTCCGCTATCCGCAACTTGTGTCTGTAACGCAGTGATGTCTTGGCGTAGACTGTGGTTTTCCGCCTGCATGGTGGCCAGGATGGCTGCGATGTCCTGAAGTGTGATCTCGGGGTCACCCATGTCGCCCGGGCAGGAGAAACTACGTGGGCTTTGGATTCTGTCAGAGCCCCCCAAGTCTTACCTTCCACTTGAGAGGCGATCCTGCAGAGGCGACAAGAACTACCACCCACGTCCCCCACCTCACCTTAGTAGGGTACGAATACTGACTAGGATAGAGGGGGTACCTGGGGTGGAAGCCAGACTAGGAACAAGTCAGGGGGGGTCCCACTACGTCTCGGAAGGCTTCCTCGACACCGGTCTGTGTGGGGAATAAGGGAAGACTGTTATCTTAATGCATTCCCCACCTCTCCACCACTCTGTGTAGTACCAACCCACTGACCACGGGATTACCTTGTGGGGGGTTGCGTGGCGATATCCGTGGAACGTGACACCAGCACCCCTGTTCCAGTGCGATTTGTAGACCCCAAATAGGCGTACGGGATGTACTTCAGCGGGTGTGAACCAAAATGAGTAAAACAAAACCAGCACTCCTGCGCAAATAATAAAGTAGGCCTTCTGCGTAGCCACCCCACACGCTCCTGTGTGCCGTGGCTAGGAACAGGGAATAGGACTTCCCCAAAGTATTACAGGCTTGCAAAACGCCTGCACAGTGTTACTAGTCCGGCCAGTTAGGAAGAGAACAAAAATCATAAAACCAGTGCTCCTGCGCAAATAATAAAGTAAGCAGTGAGGAACCCAGCCCACCGTACACACACCGGTGTGCAGTGGCTGTAGAACTGAAAAGGCTTATGCTGGGGCACCACTGGCGCGAGTCGGGCAGCAGACGGTCGTTCCAATGGCCCTCGAGAACGTTTCCCAGGAAACGATACCTGAATGAGGCAGTGGTCCGGAGCAGCGTCTCTTCGTCGGCGGCATCGGCGAGAATCCAAAGCGCTGTGATAATTGAGTATGTGATCGATGACCGGCTGTGCCCTGGCGCCCGGGGAGGCTTAGCAGCCAGACCTCTATGGGCCGCTCACTTATGAAGCAGGTTGACAGGGTCTTGCGGGAGTCTATGATTTGAGCCATTGGACGAGGAATGCACCTGTGTCCATGCCTTTGCAGCCCTCAGGGAAGCCTACATAGAAGAGATTATTTCTATGTGCTCTGCCTTCAGCATCTTCTACATGAGATGTGAGTCCTAGTGTACGTTTTTCCGAGAACGTTAACCTTTCCTTGGAGTGTATTGACCGCATCTTGAACCTCAGAGACCCTAGATTCAGACTGAGTAAGGTGTTCCACTGCGTTTGCTTAGATCATGGCGCAGGAGCATAACATCAGACACCACCGCACCGATTTTAGCATCCAGCATATCCCTTGATTGAGTAATTGCAGCGAGCAGCGCGGCGTTGTCCGAGATACTATTCTGGCTGCACTTAGCAGTGGTCACCTGCGTGCCCTTACCGGTGAACTTATACATCAAGCATTGCTTAGACACTGAGCCGGTAGATTTGTCTTCGGACATGACTGCTGCCAATTCTGGGATGGCGTGTTATGTATCTAGGGAATTGTCCTGAATAGGAGGATCTCCTTTTGCCGCCCTGGTGGTTGGTGGGTATGTGGGAAGCTGTCCAGCATCTCCTGTCATCGTGGAGGAGAGTTAGGAGTTCAGCATTTCCACTATAGGTGCTTGGGGGGGACCTCTCCCACCACAAGCTTCACCAGAACCTAGTCTGGCCGTACCCCCCCTCTAACAGGCGCTGCATCTTTGCCCCTGGCCCGTGCAGGTTGGAGTATGTGATATCCCCAAAACACCTTTATATGTCGTTTAGTACGTTCTCGCCCCAGCAGGTTATGGTGTTAAAAACTAGCCTTCTGCGTCACACCTTTCCAATTTTGAAGCCCTCCTGTGGTTATCTGTGTAATGGTGTGTTCGTTACTGCTATGTCTGGTGTATATTACTTAGGGTCCCTCTATCGCTGGGGCATATCCTGCACTGGCTATGATCCTTTCATCTCATATCGGAGCCCCTGCTTTTGCAAGGATATGCCACTGAGCCTGTGTTCCAAGCATCAGCTCCGTCACCGCCAACCAGCCATGTGTTGAATGGGGCACTCCCCCTTGATACCTTGAGCGTCTCGGTCCCCAGTGCTGCTCCTCAGCACCGTGCACGCTGTGCGATTAGATAATAGGCACGCCAGGAGAAGGTGCCCCGGTAGTCGGATTCCTTGTCGCGTGCTGTAGGCCGCACGGCACGACTGGGGCCACTCAGTCCACCCGGCACCCCGCGGGCATCAATCACTAGGTACTGTGTGTTTAAATGAGGATTCTGTTCACTGTAGATCCCAGATTGCTGCCGCCACATTTGTGTGTCCCCTGAATCGCCTCCGAGCCGCTACTCTGCTGCAACACCCCCCAATGGCAGCGGAGTGTTTTGTACGCTGTTCGTTCCCTTTACTCCGAGTGCATCCCTGGCCTTGCAGCATCAAGGTATGGAATTTCTTGTGCGAGACCTCCAGGGCCCCGGGCGAGAACGCTCACCTCAGATTTGTCAATGCGGCAGTCCGGTGCTTGCTCGGGCGCTGTAGGCCGCACGTCGCGATGGATGCACTTCAATCTTCCTGACGGTGCCCTTGGGCATACATTAATTAAAATGATTCTGGGCGACTCTGCACGCCTGAAGGGGCCCCGTACTGAAGCACAGAACTCTTTAAATGAGGAGGTGCCGGCAGGATTTTGATGGGTATGGATTGGGCTACGGGAACTGTTCTACAGCGTGTCTGCCATATCGGACCACTTGTCAACAACCCCCTTAGCTAGTTTTTTAATCAATGCTTGTGTGCCTCTTGTTGACATTTAAAAAAAATATCTTCAGTATAAAGAGCAGTGAACAAGAAAAATATAAGGTTTGGTAATCAACTGACTACATTTTAACAACTAGCAATTAATACTTATTTGCACCATACAAATTTGTTGACTTACTATTTATCTCACAGTGTCCATTATCTCTAACATATGTGCTGTTTTTTTCTTTTTTAGACATCCAAATTCACAAAGGCTATAGACATTCCAGTTGAATTTATAGAAAAGAATGTTAAACTGCGAGGGCGAGTACTCCAGATAACTGAAAGAGGATTAGAAGTTGAACATGTTCCTATTACCGTTCCTTTTATTTCTTCTTGGCAAAAGAGATGTAAGTAAGTACAAATACAGTTAGGTTTATTTGATTATTTATATGATGCCTACTACCGGCATGATTAATTTCACAGTACAGATGCAGACGTTTTACAAATATATCAAAACCGAGAGGGGAACATGAAATAAAAATGTGGGAAAACTTGTTAAGTGTATGAAATGGACAAAGTATCCCCTGTATAAATTGCCTTCATCATTATACGTGGACATCCTACTATTAGACAATACTAAATCTTACAATCTTAATCTTATATCTTAGAAGCTAAGCTCAGGGAACTGAGAGTGGGAGCCTCTTCATTCTCACTCAATGTCCTGCACCTTTTGCAGTCTTAGACTTTTTAGGTCTGTTGTTAGCCAAGACCTTTTGATGTTACTAAAATAATATGTATAATATACTTACTTAAATGGACTTTCAGCCACCTCTTTTCACCCATTGGTCTGTCATTATGTAATTTCCATTTTGCCTCCGCCCTCTACAGCATGGTGCAGTGGGTCAGCCTTCTTAAGCCTCTGGTTAATGTCACCTTGAGTGACTGCATTTCTCTCTTTCACAAGTGTACATCCGCACACAAGGCGTTCTCTTTAGTTCCAGTACTGCCTGATGCAATAGTAGGGCACATTTTCAGTGAGCAAAGGCACATTCCAGCTTTTTCAGATCCTATCTCCTTCCAGTGCTGTTGCAAATTCCTTTTGAATTAGACTGCTGCTATTTCATTGCATACCATATTGTACTCCTGGACTTGGTTCCACCAATGATTGTTTGAGAAACTTTGCCAAGGAAGATAAACAAACTTTATGGTGTTTAATTTTCAGCATGCTTGTAACAATTTTATTTAAAAATAGATGTTGTGTAATTTGGGTTTTACTATCCAATATTTTGTAATGTGAACCCTCTTTCTTATCTTTTTTTTCTCTTCTTTCCCTCCTTTTTTCTTTCTTACCTTCTTTTTTCCTTCTTTTCTTCTTTTGTTCATTGTTTCTTTTTTGCCTTTCTCTTTTCAATTCCTTCATTTTCTTTGCCTTTACTTTCTTCTTTCATTTTCTTTCTTCTTTCCTTCTTTTCTTCCTCCTTTCCTTCTTTGTTCATTCCTCCTTTTTTAGGTCTCGCCTGACCCAGCGCATGCGCTGGTCTGGCGAGACTTATTGAGAGGGCTCCAAAAAGTGCTACCAGGCCAGCCTAGAGCTACAGTGCATGTGGGCGGGTGCCGCGCTTTACCGCGATTACTTTTACTTTCGCGGCCGCTTTGATGTTTGATCGTGATCGCGATCACTTCCATTTTCACGGCCGCTTGGCATAGCCAATAGGTCTCGCTTTTGGGACCTTATAAGTATTTAGTTATGTAACTGTTGCATTGTTAAACACTTATAAGGTCCCAAAGGCGAGACCTATTGGCTATGCCAATGCTTGTTGTTCTTTCTTTCTCTTTTGCCTTTTTTCACCCTTTCCTTTTTTGTTTACTTTCCTTTTTTCTTTCTTTCTTGATTTCTTTCCTTTTTCTTTTACTTTTTGTACCTTTATTTCTTTATTTTTTATTTTTTTACCTTCTTTCTTTCCTTTTGCTTTCTTTCCTTCTTTTTTGCCTCCTTCCCTTATTCGTTCCTTTTTTTCTTTGTTTGCGTAATTTCCTATCCTTTTCTTTCCTTCTTTCTTTCCATTCTTTCTTTTTGCCTACTTTGCTTTTTCCTTCCATCTTTCTTTTTGCCTTTTTCATTCCTTTTTTCTTTCTTACGCCTTTTTTCCTTTTTAATTCCTTCTTTTTACTTTGCCCTCTTTGTTTTTTTCATTTATTCTTTCTTTTGCTTTCTCTCTATATTTCTTTTTTCCTTTGTTCTTTTCTGCAATATTTTCTTTAATTTCCTTCTTCCATTCTTTCTTCCTGTTTGCTTTCCTTTCATTATCCATTTTTGCCCCCCTCCCTTTTTTCCTTCCTTTCTTTCTCAATGGAGGGGCTAACAACCAATGCTAAACCAGTTGCTCTCTTTTAAGGTGTGTGTTAGCTAGGACACTGAAAGTATGTATAACATAGTTACTTATAGGGGTTTTCAACCAAACTTATTAGTGTGTGATTGTATCATTCACATTTTTCTTTCATTCAGTCCAGCATGCATCAAGGGACATTATTAACCCACTTCACCCATTGGTTCACTTCACTGTGAGTCACAACAAGCTGCCCTTTCACAAGGCGCACAACCACACACTCCCTTCAGTGCCTGGTGTACCATGGTAATGTGTACATTTTTGAGACCAGAAAAGCACTTTGTCTTTAACTTTTGTTATTTATTCTTTTAAGATTTAATGAGGGCCCGGTAGCTTCCTGAACAATAAAGGTTTGCAAAAAACATGACAAAACAAATAATTGCAATAAGGCTGGCGGCCTATGCCCGACCTATTGACTTTGCCAATATTTGTTTTTTCTGCCTCTGAGTGAGAACCATATTATTGTCATATTGGAATACAATAGAAGGTCATTCGATTGCAGTAATTAGCTTTTACTTATTCTAACGTCCAGGTCCCTTCTTGTGGGAGGATCTCCTGTGGAAGTGAGCCTTTTTAGGGGCCCACCGGTGCAGGGGTTCACCCTTATCTGTGCACGGGTCCTTAAACCAACAAAGAAGAGATTGGCACTGAAGCTGGAATTCAAAATAACAAGTTTATTCACTCATGAGTGAGACCGCGTCCATACACCACCCTCAAGTGTTCCAGGAGGTAGTGACTTGAATACACAGACCGTGGTTCTTTTATACTGAGTTTGTCGCAGAGTAAGCATGGAGACTCAAATAGAAGGTACAGTTCTTCACAGAAATAGTTATCGACAAACATGGGCAGATGGATATCATTTAGTCAGCGAAGTGGGAGGGGAACAGAACTGCTTACATCAGTAAGACGTGATGGACAGTTACATTCTCAAACAGGTGCATTCTAGCAGCTACAGGCCTCTCGGAGCTCATACATTGCTTGAGCTTAGAATAGAAGGAGTTAACTAAAGCTGATGACTCAAGCAGAATTGAAAGGCAAGCAACAGTGAAGACAGAAGAATCACATGGCTAACAAAATGGATGCCACAACCAAGATGGCTTCAGCACATGCTAACAGCCATTATTTTCAATTTCCACAGACGGCCCTTTTAGCAGTAGCTGAAGACATCTCTATGATTTGGAAGGAGCATGGAAGATATCATGGATGTCAATCATCACTAATTTCTTCGTCTGTTACTAGTCGGGCATTTACATTCTTGGCATTTTGTTTGGCTGGTATACATGAAGTACAGGTAGAAATGTAGAGGGAACAGAGCATCGGGCCACATTGTATACATAAGCAGCAGGTAAAAAGGATTGCAAAAAAAATACATAGGACTGTTAACATTTTCCAGCCCCAGGTAGTGAACAAAGTCCACAACCATCCAGTCAAAGTCCATGTCCCTGAATCCTGATGGATTTCAGTGGCTATTTTGTGCAGCTTAGAAATCGCTTCAAAAACTGAAGGAGCGTGGTCAGGGATATAGGCACAACAACTGCTCCCGATGATGCGGCATGCTCCACCACGGTCGGCCAGAACTACGTTGAGGACCATCCTGTTTTGGAGTGCCACAATTCTTGCAATTTGTAGTTCTACTGTGATATTTCCAAGTGCCATGGCTGTCTGATTGGTTACAGCCTCTACAACAAGTGTCAAGTGCCTTATCTTTATGCTGCTTAAGGCCGCACCAACAAAGAAGAACAATCCCAAATTAAAGTCAACATACTGCTGCAATGCAGTATCAGTTTGATCCACCTCATCATGATTCATTGTCCTTTTGAATCGGTTTTTAGAAATGTCATTAAACAGTTTATAGTCTTTATGATAGGATGCAGGTGCTAAGAACACAAGTGATAGCAAAAATGACACAAAGCATGTACCCGACCAACCAATAGGTAGAAGGCTATATCCCTTATTTCCACAAATAAAATAGATGTTGTGTGATGACAAAAAACTGCTATTGTTAGCTCCAGTAATATTTAACACCAGAGTACAATCACATTTCCCCACAGGAATACTGCCAATACTGTTCACACAAAGGTCTGCTCGAGCTCTAGTAACAGCTATAACAGGAGGTCCATTACCCTTGGCAGTTCGAGTGTTAGGAAAAACATAGTGTGTGGAGGAATTTCCTCTGCGATACTCCTCCATTTCCCATACAGTTCCTTTAGCTTGTGGATCTCCTTCTTTATCAGGGTAACAGGCTCTGTTTAGTTGGGCATTAAGTCTTCCTACACCAAAGTCAGGAATATTAGCAATTTGAGAAGCCCACAACAGTGCGAACCAGGCTCTGCAGGAGGCATTATGTGAAAACGGCAGAGGAATAAAAGGCGTTCCTCCCTTTTTCTGGTGGGCTTGCATCATTCCACACACCCAACAGTTGGTAGTGTTCGTAGCATTGTGGGTGTGATGCAACATTTGAATGAACGTATTGTTGAGATAGGACATTCGGTGCTTCTTCTCATGATAAGGAAGAGTGAAGTAGTGGTGTTCAATGGGGACAGGAGTAGTAGCAGTCAATAGATTTCGAGCAGGAGCTACTCCCTCTACAACCCATGTTATTATAGCGATCAGAACAATAATTGAAGTGAGTCCAATAATGAACATTGTCTTTCGATCACAGACTCTTGCAGCGGTTGAATTCTTCTCCGTAGGCATATTCATCTCGACGTTGAAAAACAGATGGTGCCCTAAGGTCCTGGGCAGCCGTTGGTTTCTTCACTGAGGTTGAGACGAGTATCACTAAAAGAGCCCCCCCTTATGCTACTCAGACTTTCACTAACCCACGGACAGTGGCTCATACAGTCTTTTTCAGCAACAAAGTGTCTTTCCTCCAGGGTTGCAGCTGATATCGAGATGTACCTGGAATCGTGTGGTCCGGGAAGACTTCCTCCGATCCTTCGGGTGACGCAGCTCGGCCTTTCTCGGTGTCCAGGATATCGCGGTGATCTTTCAGCGCAGCAGGTTCCACCAAGGCGGAAGGCATCCTCTTGCAGTGGGTAGAAGTTCTTCCGATTGGACACTCAGACTGCAGTTCTGGTCACCAGAAGAACTTGCTCAGGTCCCCGCCACTGAGGTTCCAGGCTGCTTGACCTCTGGAACACCTTCACCATCACCTGGTCACCGGGCTGCAGATCATGACCATCACCTTGCGTCCTGTCAGGAAGAGCTTCTTGGACCTGTTGTTGAATAGAAAGCAAGCTGTCAGTCAACTGTGACAAGTAGTCACTCATCAACACTTGGGCAACATCATGTATAGGGCGTGGCTTTGGGACCCCCCAAATATTCATGGGTCTGCCAAAAACAACCTCATAAGGTGTAAGGCCAGATCGAGTATGGGGTATCGATCTAATGGAGAGCAATGCTAAGGGCAGGGCATCAGGCCATTTTTCACTCTAATCTACCAGGCACCAAAGACACAGCACCTGTACCCTAAACTCTAGTCCTTCCCTAACTCCTGTGTTGCCCTGCTGGCGCACTGCTCTTTCGTCGGAGCCGCAGATTGTACCTTGTGTGCCCAGGCACCTCTTTATCAGCAACAAAGGTGCAGACTGGCATTCACTTGGGAACCAGGACTCAGAGGCCTGATGCACATAAACTGGAGTATCTGAAGCAACCCTTGTTTCAGAGGAGATCCCCTCAGGCAAAACCTCCTTGCTCTTGTTATCGGTCTGTGCCTCTCTTAGCTAGGCATCAAAAAAAGGAACAAAGCGAGGAATCAGCTCTCCGTCCTGATTTGTGACCCCGTCTTTCACCCAAGAATTATCCGACAGTGGTAGAGGTACACGTTTCTTCCGGCCTTCCACCTTCACCGCTGTTATAGTGGCCAGCAACACCTGGGCTGGGTCCCTTTACCTCGGCTCCAAATTAGACTTGCACTTAGTCCCCTGGTTGGATCTGATATCCTGGCCCCTCTGACAATGGTTGTAGGGCAGCAGATATCTATTAGTGAACAGAATGGAAATCTTTAGACACAACATACAAATATTCAATCAAAAGAGGATATTCAATTTCAGAAACGCCCCTATATTATTATTCTGAAGAACCTAAAAAAAAAGAGCACTGTGTCATCTAAGTAAAGAGGGGAATACATTGTGTTCTCACTCATGGGGAATTAGTCATTCTCTGGCTGAATGCTCTCATCAAGGCCACTGAAGGAGAACAAGACTAGGTCCAAGACACATTCATGTCTTATACGCCTAAATTGATTAAAATATTTGATGTAGTCTTTGTTTAACCTACATTTCACAGACACAATTAATTCTACTTGTTGAGAGCTCTTTTAATTGTTAGAAGCTCTCCTCTTTAACTCCCAAATAGGTCAGAATAGACTACAATTTGTTACTACTCACATGACCAATTGCGGTAGATATAATGTTAAATGCCAGTTGGAATGTTCCTATTTATATAGCTACATATTTCTCAAGGAACATATTTTGATTTAGACCACCCCTGCTTTGCCTTTCATGGAACTATATTGAATATTCACAAGTAAGTGTCGGGTTCCTCAGCTCCTCAGGATCGGACCGATGCTCGTTATGGTCCACCTCTCGATAGCTCCAAGTCTGATGGCTATTATAGCGCAGAACATTGAAGTGATCGAGCGAGGGAAGGAAAGGGTGGGGACAGCAGGGAAGGAGATCTGAAATGAGACAAGGACAGCACGTTAACAACACTCTGCCTCCTCCCACCCGCCTAAGCTGTAGGGAAGGCTATGCTACTAACTCTTAGCTACCTGTAAAGAAAATAATGAGGCACAATCACTGGTGACCTGTGGCCTGTTCACCCTCACACTCGAGAGTCCTTGGGACAAAGCAGTTTGGATCAAGAAAAGAAATGCTCCACTATAAAACAAATGACAAATATTAAACACACCAATCCTACTCTCATGTAATTCTCACTAGGCAGGCATTCCGCTTCTTCTCCACACGTACCTAAAATGGCATTGCAGTCCACCTCTCAGAGGGCGTATGAATGCGCGGAATTCAACCACAATCCTCAGATATGAAAAGTCTGTGTGCAACCCAAGTTCTACAAGTGAAACCAAAAATAAAGGAACCAACGCAAATCCACTCACATAAGTGAGAAAAAACGGCAAAAAAACAAATGTTCCGTGTTCAGCTCCACACGGTATTACCGCATTCCCAAATAGGGCAGTAATGCCTTAGTTTATAAACTGAAGGTTCTCTGGCACCGGTATTCCTACCACTCGCATGAGCCTACAGACGTGTGGCTCTCCAACGAGGAGGAACACCTGGTATAAAATAACACTTTGGAGTCCAGGAGGCAAAGTTCACCTCCCCTCTTTACTCAGGCAGTCTTTATCGGGGATACGTCAGGCTGTAGAGGAGGTAGTATACAAAGTGGTGCACAGCACCCTTACCGCAACCGCCACACGTTACACCCAACAGGATTTCTCTATGTAACGTACACCTCCACTCGCTCACGGGGCAAGTCGGGACAAGATTCTTTGCGCCGCTCCGTCTCCAGACGTAACGGACTTCTCAAACGAAATGAGGACCGCAACCAAGACACGCTGCTTCCTCACGGCTTCCAGGATAATCGGCAAAGACGCCAGCGCGGAAGTGCTCTATGAAGCCTTCCGCGTCTGCGCGCGCATGCCGGAAGTACAAAGGCTCATGGGACTTGTAGTCTCCAGAGCGAAGAACGCGGTAGCGCGGGAATTACCTATGTGTTATGGTGTGGCAATGCGTATTCCTGACAGTAAGTTGTTGTCATCCCTCTACATTTGCTTTTTCAACATAAGAATCCTTCTAATGATTTAAAAAAAAAGACTCTATCAAGGAGATGGGGTGGTAGAGAGGAGAGTCCAACCTGTCCCCTTTTTTGAGTAGTGTTAGGATAATCTGTTTTGGTTATAGGACAGGTACCTAACAACAGTGCTTGTTGCATTAGCTGCCATGTACGACAGTTTGTAGAATCCTAGCACCCACAAACTTCCTCTAGCTCACTCCATGCTTTTTCTTACTTTCCCTTTCACAGTCTTTTGTTTATATAAGGGAACCGACTATTTTGAGATACTTTCATAGTTCATTTCTGGATTTCTTCAAGCTCTGGTAAACCACCTGCCCTTTTTGTTATTTGAACTTGTAATCATTATTTTGCACAGTTAAATATTTAAATATAACCAGCATAAGTGAACCTCCTTAGTACATTCAGTGGAGTTGGGCCACAGTAGAATGGTATGAATGTTTCGCCATTTATGGTATCATGCACAATCCTGCACCACCTGGAACACTCCAAGAAAAGTGTGCTTATTTCAGAAGTGAAAGTGTGTTGGGCAGACCATTGGTTCATCGAGGAGCAGATAAGGTTGTAGAGTAGGTGAAAGCAGCAGGCCTACTGCTGAAAAGGGCATGGAAGCATATGAGGTGAAACAGAATCAGATATGAAAGTGCAAGTAGGGATGAATGTGAGCTGTCTTAAAAGCTGGACGCGGACAGGTGAATGTATGAAAGTGAGAATTATAGAGGACAGGTGTGGAGAGAATTGAAGAAGAATGGGAGTAAGGCATAATGCATACGCTGATGCAATGTGAAGGCGTTGATAATGGCGGCTGGACACAAGTGGAGCCACCAAACGTTCTTGCAAAGGCAGAAAATCGCAGGAATCACTTTGATTGGGAAACATCGTTTACAACGCACGCGTTACAACGTGTGTCATTACAACGAATATTTTACAACGCGAAATCCATTACAACGCATGTCATTACATCGCATAATTCATTACAACGCATTCCCCAAAGTAACACCCGGCGGAGTTAGAATAGAAATTGCGTTGTAATGGATTATGCGTTGTAACAACATGCGTTGTAACAACATGCGTTGTAATGGATTTTGTGATGTAAAACATTTGTTGTAATGACAAGCGTTGTAATGCGTGCGTTGTAAAGTGTTATATCCCTTTGATTACTGGCTTGAGATATTGCAATAGAAAGAGGAGATTGCTTTTACAGTTGATGTTCGATATGCTTACTTTCATATTCCGGTCCAAACATAAGATGTTAAGTAGTAGTGAATACATGTGTTCTCCAGTATTGTATCTTTGGTAGATTTACATGCTTGAATCATTCCCTGTTGTCGAAGTGGGAGTCCCACAGTACCATAACAAAGCAATGTGTATAATTATCATAGGCTATAATGGCAATGAACAATCACTTTAATAGGCTATGTACTTTTAAAAAAAAGGACCAAACATCAGCCAATAAGGCACTATCACCCTCTAGAATACTCCCAAGAGAGGCAGATTCCCTCAGATTTTCTACCTCATGTTGTGTGAAGAGAGTCTCACTGAGCTCTGTACAGTTTTCTTCAAAGCAGTGTCTGGAAATTAGTACTGCTACTTCTACCATGTCTGGGACATCTACATAAGGGCTCTTCAGGCCCTGCAAGACATGTAGAAACAAGCATTTACAATGCAATGGTCTCGGCATTGTTAAAGTTAGAGCTGTTGGCATTGCTCATGACATTCTTGTATGTTTTTGTTTTTAAAACATTCAAAGAAACGGCATTGTTATTTACAATGTCAATAGCTTAATCACTCTCTAATGCGAGACCTATTGCATTTGCACCCACACACAGAGCCACCCACACAGAGCCACCCACACATACAGAGCCACCTACACACACAGAGCCACCTACACACACAGAGCCACCTACACATACAGAGCCACTCACATAGAGCAACCTACATACAGAGTTACCCCCCGCACTCACATAGAGCATTCTACACACAGAGTTACCCCCACACAGAGCCTCCCATACACACACACACAGAGCCTCCCACACACACACACACACAGAGCCTCCCCCACACACACACACAGCCTCCCACACACACACACACAGAGCCTCCCACACACACACAGAGCCTCCCACACACACATACACTACAGCCAGGGCTTTAAGAGGGCCGGGTCTCACCAGTGAAGAGCATCGGCAGTTTTTTAAATGTGGCCTCTATCGGGAGAGACCCCATGAGACGTGTCCGGGAGGTTTCGAGGTCTTAACCATCTGAGTAGCTGCTTCTGGGACGGCGCATGGTCCGGGTGCGCGCATTGTCTGACCACCCGAATACCTGCTTCTTGGGGGTGTGGGCAGGGAGACTCCCGTAGCGTGTCCGGGGCTTCCAGGGTCTGAAGCGCACGTGTTCCAGCTTGTCGGGGTAGAGACAGCCAGAGGCGTGAGATCTCAGAGTTTAACCCGATGCTCAGAAATGTAAGTTTAATTCCAACAGCATCCTCATAGTCGCCCACATTTTCGCTCTCAGGGTCCGTCCCTGCTACTCAGAAAGTCGGTTTTATATCCGTACGGTTGGCAATTCGCCCAGGGGCACTCGCATGTCTTCCAAACCCCCGGGCACTGTACTTCGTGGGGATTTAACTACCCATGTAAGTATGACACATAAAGATTGTCTTTAACTTTATGGTTTGGCCGCTAGTATTATTGGGGGTGGACTCCTCGAATCCACGAGCACGCTCTGCAGCCATGAATTCTTTAACAAAACCTTCACGCGCGTTGTAAGAAGTCTCGTGGGTAGGAAAAATGCAAACCCAGTGAAAGTTTAAAGATGTATGCACTGTACCACCTTATCACGTTCAATTCCGCGGCTCGTCAGGGGTCGGGAATCCCGTGCATCCCTTGCACGCTCACTTCAGCGCCTAGACGCCTTTTACGCTCACTTCAGCGCCTTGTCAGGGGTCGTACATAGGATACGGACAATATAAACACATACACCACTCTTTGCAGTGTCTACAGTAAAAGGTGTAAAGCAGAGTGTGAGTATTCGAACTACAAGAATACAGTTGTCGGCGAGGCGTGGCTGTGCCTGTGTTTTGGAATCGAGTGGTGTGAAGTGCGTGCTTGTGTTTGTCTGTCTTTAGTGGCGTCCACTGGCCGCCGCCGCCTCTGGTTTCACATCACACAGCTTTAGGACCCGAGGCTGCAACCTGGCAGGACTCAGACGTCTCAAGTGTCCCACGCCAGCGGAGAGTACGAAATACGAGTTTCTTTTCTATCTTTTGCAAATCTACAAATTCCAGAATGTACCGGGGTAAAAAAGCCTGCCAGTTTTAAGGAGACGATTCGCAGAGTTTTTAATGCACTGAGATCGAGTTTATGTGCACAAAAAGGTCAACTAAGCGTTAAGGTCGGATCTTCTGATTCAAAGTGTCGGACTCTGCGAAAGATAGGAGTGCGTGCCTCGGTCGCCCCAGGGTGAAAACCGGAAGGCAGCACCGCCATACTCATTCACTGGCAAAATACGGTCCCTGTAGACAAGATGAAACAAAACCATTGTGCAAAAATCAGATCTTTCAAATAAATGTACCTGTGCGATCAACAGGAGTAGGTTTAGCGGATGTGAAATGTAAGCCTCCCACTTGCTTGGATTTCTACTTACTTCTGTGAGTTTTGAAAGAGGGAATCGCCCTGAACACCACCGCCTTTCTCCGAGGTCAAGCAGAAATGCCTCGGAGAAACGCAGCGGCGTTTTCTGATTCGGGGGCGTGTTTTCCTTTCTCTCCTCTTGCCATTGGCTGGAATGTTTACATTCCAGAGGAGAGAAAGAATCGAAAAAACACGCCCCCGAATCCGAAAAGGACGGGGCTTGTTTGGAGAGACAAACCTCTTCTCCAATGGAGAAGAGGAGAGAAGAGGGGCGGGTTAAAGCCCCTCTCTCCAAGTCATTAAATCTCGCGAGCGAGACTGCGCAAGCGCAGCCTTCGCTAGCCGAGACCTAGAAAAGGCTTCATGTGGATGATCCCCACAAGGAATGTCTATACTACTTCTACCCTCAACACAAGGTAAAAGATTGTAAAGTCGGTTGTACTTTTTCCACCAAAACCTTGATGGACAGCGATGGGAGGCTTCAAAAAGCCAAAGCACAGAGATCTCCATCTTCTGAAGAGGATATTGGCACCTCTTCCACATCTCAGAAGATATCTTATAAGGGGGAAAGATCCCATTACTAGGGGATATCAGAGGAAGGCAGAAAGGCCTGTAAATATCCCACCATGGTTCTGCCAAGGACAGCTCAAAGAAGGAGAAGAAAATACAAATCTCCTCAGAGACTGATGGATCTGAACCCAGAACTCCGTCTGTTAAAACTGGAGCTCATCCTCCAAAGTCCTCTTCAGAACCGTCGATGTTGAAGCATTAAACTGCTCTAAAACTCCAGTCGACAGTAACCTCACCATCAAGAGCAACATTGTTGACGACAGTTATCACACTTTCGTCGACATCAACATCGATTGACGCCTTCCATCGTCGTGTCAATCCCGTCCACAAAGATATCATTGTCGATGAATACTCAGTCGACGGCTACGTCAATGCTACCGTGTACAACAGTACAGTCAAAGATGACTCTGCCGCTGAGAATAGCACTGACAACACTGAAAGTCACTCTGCAACCCCAGCTGTTACTACCTACTTCAATCGGCTCGATAAAGACCTCATCGTCGACACTAAAAAGTTATAAAGACTTTCCTCTTACCTGAAAATATCTCACCCAGCAAGGTATCTCCTCTTACCCCAGCTGCCACGAGTGGGAGCTGGATCAGTCAGTGCTGGACAGGATCTTCTTTCTCTGGGGCAAACCAGCCTTGCATCCCTGCGCCACAAGCGAGAACAGCAAATGCCAGATGCCAGTTCTATGCAAGTCGGTATCCACACCCAGTGCCATGGAGGAATGCTTTTTTGATTAGATGGTCCAGGATGTATGCAAACGCTTCCCCCCCGTATACCTCTCATACCGAAGGTTCTTAACAAAATGAAAGTGGAGCGGTGTCACCTCCTACTAATAGCCCCCTGGTGGCCCAGACAGCATTGGTTCATGAAGCTACTCCCATTAGTGGAATCCAACCACATTCGCTTGCAAACATCCCAAACACTTTTGATGGTGAGCAAAGGCCAGGTCCTTCATCCAGACTTGACTTCTCCCCACTTATACACATGGCTCCTGAATTCCATGAATTCAGAGATCTAAATATTCCTCAGGACTGCAGAGCAATTCTCTTGAAGGCAAGGGGAGAAGCCACGATAAAAACATATAAGCTCAAATGGAAATGTTTCTGCTTATGGTGCCAGAAATCAAACCTGCATCCTCTACAGGAATCATCTGAGCAGATACTACCCTATCTCCTCTCTCTAACTCAGGGTTGGTGCATGCGTCTACTAAGGTACATCTCACTGCAATATCAAGATGAAGACCCTCTTCACATTCTCTCTCTTTGTGCTCGAGCAGACTCATCAAATAGTTCATGAAGGATTGGTTAGAGTTTTTCCTCCAGTAGGAGCTCCTCCCCCGGACTGCCACCTGATTGTAGTTCTAGTTCAACTCATGAAGAGTCCATTCAAACCTATACAGAAAGCAGACCTCATATTTCTCACATGCAAGGCTGCATTGTTACTAGTGCTCACTCCCCCCCCCCCTGTACTTTCCATTCCTTTAAACATATTTGCTCTCTACTCTTCGTGCTGCTGAGAGCCAGTCCTGTACTGACTGAGATTGTAGTCAGTGCAGCTTTAATTTATGTTTCAACGCGGGTCAACAGACACACATGGCTGACAGGGGATTTTTCACTTGACAGAGGAAGAGTGCCACCCGCTGTCTTCCAACTTCAATTTGGGCTATAGAGGCCAGAGAGTAGAGGACAATTATGGATTAAACTGTCATGCCTCATTTTGCTATTCGTCTCTGGAGAACCATACCAGGTGAAGTACTCTGGGTAAGCAATACTTCCCCTTATTATGTAACAACAGTGGGAAACTACTTTTGCTTTCCTCAGTTGCTATGTCATAGCAGTGACTGACTGGATTCGGAACCCGTTACTTACCCTACAGGGTCGATTCACAACATAGATAATTGTAGATGGGTAGCTGTTAATAATGAGATTATTTTCCAGTGAAGGGCTCCGAGTGACATCAAATAGATAAGAATGAAGGAAAAGCAAATTTTCTAAATTGTCACTAGTAACCTTCGAATGAGAAAATACATGTCCGTTGTATGTGGTAATAAATCTGAAATGTATTATTTTTGGCAGGGCAGTCAAATGGTGGGTTAGTTCTCCGGCTTGCAGGTGTGGAACTGACACCGAGTGGCCAAACCTGGCTTCAGGAACAGTTGAAACCCTCACACATACTTTGGTTCCAGTTACTTAAGCGGGAGGACTCAGTTCTGGATTGTTTTGTTCTGGTCAACAAGGTAAGTGTTCTAGTGAATCAATGATCCCAAATGTTGTGCTTATAACATTACTTAAGCAGTTTGAAATTATTTCCTGTCCAAGTGCTAAGGGGAAAGGAAACACTTGACAGTAGCATCCCTTTTATGGTCTGACATGTCGCCAGACAAGTTTGCCAGCATCATTAGAGAGGGGCATTAGCTCCAACCACATGTGGCGAGCCAGGAGTACATGTTTTGATTGGGCAGAAGTTGTATGCTTGTACAAAAAAAAGTGCTTGCCCTCCGCACAGCTGTGATCATTTGTTTATTTATCCGATTGCCTGAGCTTGAATTTTCAGGGACACACACATGGCATTGGAACACTATTAAAGTGTCCTTGATAAGTACATAATTTGTGTTGTTTTTCTCGGGCAGCAGCACAGATGGGAGGAAGGCAGTCATTAACCTACATGGAATTTATTTAGGTCTGGCTTGACTCTCTCCTGACCTTTTTACCTACATTGATATCATTCTAAAGTTCTTTGCTTCCACTCAAATACATATCCATTCCCATGCTATTTACTTGTAATGCTTCACATTACCATACAACACTCCTTTAAAGCCAGACCTATTGGCATTGCCAATGCTTGTTAACTATTTGAAAAGTAGGATATATTCATAAAAAGAGAGGCTGCAGCTGAGTAATCCTTTACGTTGAAACAATTAGAATACCAAAGGTTCAGACATTTGAAACAAAAACATCATAAAAACGTTTTTCTATGCATACTAGCAAGGCACGAGATAAGTAAATAATTATTTGATTTTTGTTATCTTGATAGATTTTGTATCAGTGTTGAAATATTCTCTGGCACACTCTTTCAAAGTTATAATAACAATAGTATAAACTTCTGTGCGTTATTTTATGTGTTATTTATGCATTATTAACTATGTAGAAATGAAAAGTGATCTAGCAGCTTGTACTGAGATGCAGTACAAGCTGCTAGTCCACTTTCCATTTCTAGATAGTTAATGATGCCATCTTTTTGACCTATTCTATATTTAATAGCTGCATAAAAGTTATGTGCTAGCTAATGCCATCAGGCAAGAAACAGCAGCGATCTTGTATTTAGAAAAATGTGGTACTGATACACATAATAGTAATAATATCAATATAACACTAATGTGTGTTATTATTTACACTGTTATTATTAACATTATTGTTACTGTTTCGTTGAAAGAGTGTAACTTTCAGTGAACATAATAGAGACCCAGTTGTGTCTGTTATAGCTCCATCCTTTCATTGTTTATCTTTCTTTTTCTCCCTGATTAATTTAAAACGTTCTAACCTTCATAAGTGGAAAGTTCCAATAGTTGTTCTTCCTAGGTCTGTATCGGTCCTTAAGGGCCCAACCATCGTTATAGGACATGTATTTCGCTCGGGACTAAGATTGACTGCTGGGCCCCAAGTTGTTCAAAGTGTAGTATCTCACTGCAAATGTGCTGTAATGGTATGTGGAGGGGTGTCCCTGCATCTGGAAGTTCTTAGACCTTCTGTATTTTTATGTATATGTTTTAACTGTTCTACCTCTTCTGTTTTTATGAAGATTTATTATAATTTTCAGAGATTTAAATCTCAATGGATATTAAGTTAATTGATAGGTTTTATTTGCCCACACAGTATCTAATTTCTAAACACTCAACACCAACCTTGCATATGTTTTATGTCCTGCCCTTGTACAAAGTGAGTTATTGGTTTTTCAAGTGTAACCCTATATTTGAGGCCATAGAGCATCAGTGGTAATGGACAGTATCAACATGTGTTACTGCCCGATAACCACTGACTGCCCCTGATCCTGACAAAAGTACTCACAGAACTTGGTTCCTTTTGGTGAACTGAATGGAAGAAAGTTATTTCTTCTGTTTCTGTGTTCAAGGACTCTAATGGTTTTGATTAGTGATTCAGTGTATTGAAGTTTATCAATTAAAATGGACTACCTACAGTTTTCCTTATTAATCAACTGGTGGTCTGTGTGGCTATAAGCATTTATTTCGCCAATATTGCCCCTTTAACTTCATGAACCTTATTCAGAAATTATTCAATTGTTTTTCTTAGACATCTTCTTCGTTCTAAGAAAAACTGTGGCAAATATAATAATACCAGGCCAGAACCGAAATGGAGCTGCACAGGATTCTGAGTTGAGGGAAAACAAGAAAAAATATTAATGTTAAACGAGTTACAAATGAAAACCTCTGAGCTTTAGGGCTGGCGGAGTGCTAGAGAATCTGCAATACTGCAATAACCAACAATAGACCACAAGAAGATGGTATAAAAATATCATAAACAAAGCAAGGAACAGACAGAAAATGCTGTGACAATATGAGGTAATGCCTTCCAAAGCCTTTATTCTCTATGGAGCCCTTTACAGCCCTGAGGTGCATAGCCATCTATTGGAAGTATACATCCCCATAATGCTAGGCAGGCATCCCTAGAACCTGAAAATGTAAGTATGTCAAAACCCTTTGTTGTCACGTTGACTGTGACTTGGGTGCTTTTTGTACATAATTTCCATAGCCAAAAGTGGTTGCATGACTAAAGCGTCTTCAATTCCTAGGGTGAGAGTGGGGAATATTGGCAACACTGGACAAAATGGGGGTAAGACCGTGGTAACATGTAAGTCACATTGACGAAGAGCGGTCAGAAACATTTGTTTTGGGGTGTGTGCCATAGTTAATCTACACAGGAGCCCCATGGACACGAGATTTGACATCAAAAGGGGGATCTTTTTTTTTCTTGCTTGCTTCAAGTATGAGGAGTTGGGGGAGGAAACTATTGCTTCTAACTCGTTTTTAGAATATTTCCAGTCCATCTTCAACATGCGCACGGTGACCTTCTTGGGAAAGGACACGACAGCCTCTTTGTGGCTTTTTTGCCCCGCTTCACACTGCCTTCTGGTCCACCCATAGCCTCCGCTTTCCCTGCAGATTACTCGCTTTCCTTGTTTTTGTAAACAAAGAGTCATGCACATTCATAGAGAGGCTTCTGGTTCCGAGTTCCGGCAGTGCGGTAGTACGGTGCCGAGGTGCAGAGCGGAGGAGGTGGCAAGGATGTGGCAAGTAGCGGTGCTGTGGTGAGGAGGAGAGTCTGCAGCTGAATAGCAGAGTATGGTGGCTTAAACGCTGAACGCTGAGGAGAGCAGGTACGCCAGCACCTTGGTAGAGCGGCAGAGCTCCTGCGTACCTCTCCCCCATACATTTCTCCCATATTTCTCCTGCGGCCGCTCCTGAACAAACAACATCATCCCGCCGCCTGCAGATCCAGCAGGCCTCGGTGAGCTCCCAGACGCCTAGCCTGCACTCTGCATTGAAGGACGAGCGCAGCAGCCATAGTCGCCCTGCGCAAAATGTGTGCCCCGGCCTCCTGCAGAAGTGGCCCAGCTAGAGCTGGGTGTATCTTGCCTGTGGGGCTCGGTGTGCACTTCTCGAACCCTGAAGCTTTGAAGCCCTGAAGCCTGAATATTATTTACAGACGCATCAGCCAAAGAGTTGCCAACACTTATCTGCCACCACTCCACCAGTCACTATGGGCGATTAAAAGTGATTAAAAGAAAGTACTGGCATAACTGGTGCATCAAGTGTCCTTACCAAAGGACTCTCTCTACAAAACCAACAAACAATAGAGGCAATATGGTCTAATACAGCCCACGCCTCCCGATTTTTCTGACCTTACTGAACCTCTCTCGGATGTCAACAGCATTTTGCCCCATTGCTGAGCGCCGGGTAGTGCAGAGGTCAAGAAGGAGCCCAATTAGAAGCTCAGAGTACAAACTCCATTCCTTTCTGGGTGGAAATTGTCCCATAGATTATTGCTTCAGCGACGCACAAAAGGAATGATCAGGCACTGCTGCAAGACTAATTTCAGGGCCACCACAGCCCGTACAGTTTAACCTCAGTCTAGTTCATAATGAGCTCCAATCAACAAGGACCGCAAGTGCAGTTAGCCAAAATCTAAGCACTGCCCATAGACAACCCAGAGACATCACCAGTAAGCCCCTGGGTGGTTCAAAGTCCGTATCCACACCCTGACCAAGCAATAAGCAAAGCAGCAGTAAGGTTGCAACGAGCAAGAAAGCATTGATTGATGATTTCTTCAGTAATAAAACACCACTGCCTCATTCCCCTAACGTTCTCCCAGCATAAAACCCCACTGGTAAAAGAGATCCACAAAATGTGATGGATGAGATGGACTCACCCCTCAAGTCGCAAGCCAAGCATAATCAAAAAAACAATATAACCGCATCCTACCGGAGGAACAAAAAGTGGCTACTTCCATAATCGTAATTTCCTTGGAAAGCCCATCAGATGGCATCCTAGCTGAATTCAACTTTACATCAAAGTCGGAAAAACATTGTTTGCCAGTATAGAAACGTCTCAGGCTAAAGCCCCACAGTATCAAGTCCATCATAACTTACCTTCACAGGTGTTAATTACAACCACTGCTCAAATCCAAAATGGCAGAATGCAGGAAGTAGGCACACTCACATTGGAGGATAGTAAGAGCACCACCAGCTTGATCGAGCCAACAGGTATCGTGAGGGACCTGAAACTCTTTTATGAACCTAAACATGTTCACAGGTTCACAACCAGGACAAAAACACTGCCTCCATGCCGCAGCAGTGCCAGACTCACCCAACGATGCCTTAGGAATATATCCCTATATGGGATGAGAGCATCGATAATAGGTCAGTCTCACCAACGCATCAACCGCACAATGAGCAGAGCGAACTATTGGCTATGATTTATATGTCTATGGTGGCTACAATAAATGCTCTCATGTGGGATCTAAAGAATCTAGAACTGCAATTAGAGCTGATTCAAGCCCTAGCCTCCTCAATTGCTAAAATAGAGGCCAAATTTACCAACATGGAACAAAAGGAGCCATGCGCCAGCTCAGCTGGAAATAAAAATACACCATGTGACTGCCACAAAATAGCAGAATAATTATGCACTTCACCGGATGTATTAGCCTCTATGATCTGAGTGGAAACTTGCTTTTTGTCACTTAGACAACCTGGGCTTACACATGTTTCCTCTTACATTGGATCCAGTAAGCCTACAATCAGAAAAAAAACGAATCGAGCTACTGTTACAGGAGACCCAATGGATCCTGTAAATGTATTCACAGAGAAAACAGCTAATCCAGACTCTGTGATAGGGGGCCAGGCAGACATTCGTCATATATATCTCTCAAGCCTTTTTCATCATAGCAGAAGCCAGTAACTAATTGTTCAGATATTCCTTGGACGGCCACTTATAAAGATGCTCCCCAAGGCTCCACACCCCTTAAAAAGCCTACAGTGGAAAAAACCTCTGCTAACATCAATGAGGATATTACTATACATAAGGATAACCAGTGAACAAGGGTACTCTCAAAAAGATCCAAAAAATGACTAAAAGAGGCTAAAAATAAAGCAGCCAAAGAGCAAATGAATAATCAACATCTAAACGAACAAGGGGCCAACCACTGTGGGCAAACAATGTGTATCCCCTTTTTAAGGCAAGGGGACTAGGTAAGAAAGTTGCAGAACCCCAGGGAATACTCCACCTTCCGGCTATCTCGGCTCCTGGATTCCCTTTACCCAATTACGAGGCAGGTTACTCTAATGATCAAAGTTCATTAATGACACCCTCTTTGTTGCATGCTCAATCAGCTTCCACATGACTAGCCACCGCTGCCAAACTAAGTGAATGTTAGGATAGCAGCCAGATAATAAAACAAGTGCGCAACAAAATGAAGAATCCGCACACACAGCATCTCTAGACGGTAGCCTTAATGGACTTTCAGTAAAGCAAGATAGAGACATTCATATAAGCAACGTTGTCACTTCCAGTATCCCCTCAAGTGAACAGGTAAGGGCTACCCAAACAAGCACCAATAATCAATACAGTGGAACTTGTAGTAAACCTAGTCCTACCAAACTGGTGCTCACACCAGAATACTCTTCAGAGGGTAACCACGACAGTCTCAATCGTTCCAATCTACATAGCCTATTCAAAGTTACCCCAAACCTGTTTAAAATAACCTCATACGATATTTTGAATATAGAATTTAAAACGTTGTTGGAGCCCACTAAGAGAAGAGAATCCGCAATAGTAACATTGAAATCCCTCTCCTTGACGGCAAAAATCTTGAGTAATAAATCCATCTTTGAAGACTGAGGCATAGGGATTTTAAGACTCACGATACCTAAATAACCTTTTCCTTTTAAGCACCGTAAAGAGCCATAAAACTCACAAACGTCTACTTACAGTGTCTTAAGGCTCACAGGGCACTCCCAAACTACCCAACTCAGTGCAAATTGAGTATATCACAACGGTATACAAATATGAGGGGCCCAATTAGAAAAGTCGCCATAGGACATGTTGAGAGAACTAGTAAAACGGACTGGAGCTGATTAGTTCCCACCCTATCTAGCAACATCCAAAACTGCTTCTAGCATCAGCAAACAACCTGCGGAACGTAAAACAGAACTAGCCGTATTGTCCAGAATACTTAAATCGCACCTTAAAAGATCATTGATCTCAACCTATGAAATGCTCTTTCTACAGGAAACCTGGTTGTTAAGTCCGACAATCATACCAAGCTTCCATGAAATTCACCATGCTGCAAATAAAATTAACATATTTGGAAGGCTCTCTAGTGGTCTTTCTATACATCTTAATATTGGCCTCAAGCTAAAAGTAAAAAAAAGTCCCAGGCGAGAACAACATGATACAAGAATCACACTGGAAGGTGCACAAATTACGGACCGCAAGACAAGGCTCCTATTGATTAACCTATATTTTAACAGTTTGGGGCCAGAACGGGCAAAAATGATGACACAGTTATGCGACTCATGAGATGGTGCTCTCTGTGATCATGCTAACTACGAGACAGTAATTTGTGGTGAGGTCCACCAGAGTGACCATCTTCCACTCTGAACGGTGCTACAATTAAATTCATTGAAGCGTGACCAGCTAAAGACAATTGGCACCTCAAAAGGCGATGAAAAACCCCATAATTTGGCGAATCAAATGTGCCCCAGTCCCCCTCAAAAAATGCAAAACCTGGAAATGTACTAGCGGCTCACTACTAAAGGCGCAGAAAAAGGAAAAATCCTTTTTGCATATTGGGTTACCATCACTAAAGAAATCCACTCTAAAATAGGCCCCAAACTTCTCCCTTGCAGACCTAAAGCTAGACAGCCTCAACAAAAGGGTCCTGTAATAGTAAGCAAGCAAAAGATCGTCAGGATGTGAAATTTACTATACAAAACTCAAAATCTGCAACTTAAAACCGACCTGCAACAAAAATTGAAGCGTCAATTAAAATTACAAAAGCAGCTGGTCTGGTCCGTTAAGCATAAACCAACGGAGAAAGAATGGCTACTCGTATACTCTTTATTAGGCAAAAGTAGCCATTAGTTGTGGATCTACATAAAAACAAAATGCCCCAAGGCAGACCACGAATCAATGCAATAGACAAGACTCAGTGGACGAAGCATATAAACAAACGGTATATAGCCGAAATAAGCTGCGTTCTGTTTAACTATAATTTGAGTACAGAGCCCGAGGTTTCTAACAAAGATCCAACTTTTACAGCAAAATTGATTTCAAACTCTTTGTCAAAAATCAGGCCAATGGGTGCTTCAGGACCAAAAGGCATCCCAGACCAACTTTTTAGGAATGACTTAGATCTGTGGACCTCCGTACTCCTCCCATTATATCATGCATGTTCTGTCATTGGGCAGGTTCCGGAAAGTTGGAGAGGTTCCATATTACATCCAACATGGCTAAAGGGTGATAGACTGAAACCAGTCTTATCGCGCATCTCGATATTGAAGCGAAGGGATACGCCTCTGTCCTCCTAAAAGAACTAGAGTCCTTGGTGGAAAAACATGATTTGATTCCGTTTGTCAAACCGGCTTTAGGGCAAACTCATCAACCAATGATAATTTCATGGCTATATCCTTTTTAATGCAACAAACCCTATGCCAGAATTCACATCCTCTATATGCATATTTTATTGATTATTCTTTCGCTTTAAATTCAGTGGAGAGGAACAAACTGAGATAGAAACTACAGAACTGGGGCATCCCAAATAATCTGCTGCAGGCAATAATGTAATTTAATATACTCCGACCTGGGTGAAGGTCAAGTTATCTCTTACAGTCACAACAAGTAAAATTCTGACAGAAGGTGGATTGAAGTAAGGGTACGTCCTGCCCCTCCCCCTTTTATTTAACCTGTATACAGCACACGTTTCCAGCCTTAAAACATGCAAATTTGATTCCACCAATAATCAGGGCACTTAAGATTACATTACTACACTATGCAGACGATATAGTTGTACTAGTCTGCGCGAGAATGGGGATTCAAAAAGCCCTTCATAAATATAATGAAGTAAATAAAATGACAGTCAACGAGACAAAGACAAAAGTTGTAGTTTTTGGACAAACGACCAAGAAAACTAACAATGTCTTGAGTCTGGGCCCCCTAAAAGTTCAAAGGACAACCTCTTATAATTATCTGGCTGTGTGGCTGACAGCAAATGAAGGAATCAAAACCCACTTGGGCCATCTGAAAACCAAGGCTACATTGATCACCACGAGACTAAGTCAACTTAACACAGAAAGCCCATCTACAATTCCAATTTGTCGGGTTCTTCAGGCCTCCCTCTTACCAGCACTCAACTACAGGCAAGAAGCCTTTCCGGGCAACCTTAGTAAAACACTCGATACATTGCAACTTCAAGCATATTAGAGGATTTTTAGACCTCTACATTAAACAAGAGGCTGTATGATCAGATTAGAACTGGGTTTGGAGGCTCAAACATGGTTTAATATGGGAGCTTTTTAAAAGTATTATTATATAATTATTTAGGCCCCAATAACACCTAGAAATCAGCCCTTCAACAGATCTTCATCCAAAAGAAGAATCCGTGGTTGAATTAAATAAATCAGTGGACACTCTCCAAATAGACTGGTCTGTGCTAAATAAAACATTTTTTTGCATTCATTACTTAAAACGAGTTCAAAAGAAAGATAAAATCGCAGTCAATGTTAACTGATTTGGCCAAATTAAAGCTAAAGTGCACCCTGCTATTTATAGCATTGGCCACATCAAATGCCACTCATCATCCGCCTTGTATAAAACCACAGCCATACCTCCTGCGCTCAGTTGGAAAGATATGTTTAAGACAAATCATGGCTGCATGGTTGATGTGCCTACAGACCAAAGATATGAACCCAAAATGGCACTCCCTTTCCCTGTGTCAAGTGTAGACTCTGCGGATATAAAAAGGAAACGTTTAACCACCTTCTGTGTTGCTGTACTATTGAATGCCCGCCGCATCTTGCTAAAACCATTGTCTTTCACACACAGGATACGAACCTGCAAAGAGGCAAACCTTTTGTTTTTCATATAGTGGAGCTGGGTGACTTGGCGAAATGTGGCAAATACATTAGCCTGCTTCAAGTATTACTTAAAGACACTAACAAGACTGATCACCGCCCCTACTAAAAACACCAAATCAGTGAACTTTAACGTTTTGTATGGCTGTTTTTAATATCGGCTTGGATAGATCTTTTTAATGCTTCTATCAGCCTCACTTTTCAGCACATGATTAGACTATTATTTGTCTTATGGTATTTAGTTTAATGCTTTTTATGCACCGTTTGCACACCTAAACTATTTTGCACGGTAATGAGCTGGTATCTAGCTGCATGTTCTATGTATGATTCCTACATTTTTATGACACTTATTTAAAACTGTCCCCTATTTGTATCTGCGTCATATTGTTGAGACTGTCTATGCTCGTGTTTAAGAACATATGCACTACATGTACTGTTTGCACAGCTAAGCTATTTTGTGCAGTAATGAGCTGGTTTCTAGCCATAGGCTCTGTTTATGATTGTGAAATGTTTATGGCATCCATTTAAATTTGGCCTTCACATGTGTTATATCCTTGAGATGGTTTATGCCTGTGATAACAACTTTTATAGCATTCTTTTCCTCTTTGATATATCTTGCATTTTGAGGCTTTTACGCATATATTGTAATGATTTTATTTAATTATACAATAAAGGAATATTGACTGACTGAGTTGGGGGAGGAAGGTTTAGTCTTGTGGTTATTGTGTTACTCTTAGACATGGCTTCGGATGAAAAAGTGTTGATCTGATATCCTGCAGGGTGCATTTGGTTTGATTCTAGAGTGATGAGTGGAGGGTACTGGAAACCAACTATGGTGAAAGTGGTATGCCTTGTACTATGATGTGCATCAGGAAACACTTGTCTGGACTTGTATGTACTATATAAAGAAACTGTTACTGTTGATATTTTTTAATTTGAATTTATCTATTTATGTTGGATCATATGCCAGCATAGGCACATCAAAAATTAAAACTATTCTAACATTAAACAATTTTCACTTTCCTATATTTAGGAGAAACAAAAAAACATGTTGTTTTACCATTCTCTAGTGTAACCATAACCATACCATATTAATGGCATACACTCAGTTCAACCTAATAATAACAATGTTTACTTTCTAAGCAAGTAAGGCCATTAGAAAGGCCTAATTTCCACAAAATTTGATAACTCAGTGAACAAAGCAAAGGATGATTTCTGATAGAGACTTCTAGCCGCAGCTTCCTGACTTTTTGAATATTCCCCTGGTGGCAGACTGTATGCAGACACCTTTCCTTAGTACCTCTGCGCGATGGAAAGTGGCAATGTGTGGCTCCACACCAATGCCATCCCTCTCTGGAAGTGATGTGCGGGGCCTGTATAAGCGCCATTCCCATGCGCTATCAGTTAATTTCTTTCTGCACAAACCAGACACAGATCCAGAGTTTCTCTTAGAGACCCCTTCTTACTTCGATTTTTCTCAAAACATTTCCAGGAAGCGAGTGATGTAATCCGATGACAGGTTTTAAACACTGCAGGGGTTGTCGCAAACAAATGTCTGTGACAGGTTTCCACCACATTTGCCTGTAGTGTCTGGGGTCGAGCCACGACTCCCAAGACCTGTTGAGACTGCGCTTCCATGAACCTGAATGCCATTACAGAATGTGAGGTGAAACTCTTTGTTGCCAAGCACGAGAAGATGCAATGTAGGGACTGCTTGTATTCCCACATAAAGTCCAAGGCTTGTACCCGGTCCCGGACTTGGAGTCAGTCTTCATCGCACTCCAAGTCCTCTGGTAAGCATAAAGAATATAAGAATTAGAAGCAGAGCTCCGCTTCCTCATGAAGAAGCCTGTGGGCAGCACCAACAGTGCCTTTCCTGCGCCCGAAGTTGACCGACTTCAGACCCGATTCCCTATCTGGTTTGACACAACCTCAGTTTTTCTGGGCCGTCTTCCATGCCACACCAGAGAGAAAGGTTCTACCAACTCCCCCTGGGGCACCTTTGGGGCCCCATGGAGCCAAGATGCCTTCACCTGGACTACTGATGACCGTTTCACCCTCAGCAATAGTTGGACCCTGAAACCCATCTCTGCCTTCACCTCCTGTTACGATGACATCCCCAGTGCCCATACCACATCGGGCTCGAGTGCGCCGATGCCAACTTTGCAGTCTGGGGAGGTGGCCCTGATTGTACTCTCTGAGGCTGACTCAATGCCGGTGCTACTTCAATCGACACCGCTAACTTACCCGACTGAGGTTTCTTCACTCACTCTGCCACAAGGAAGGCAGAATTCTTTATTCTCCATTTTCGCAACGGAATCTGATAATGGTGTTAACTACAGTGATGTGTTCACTCAGCCCTATGCAGATGAAAATTGGTATGAGGACTTGCAAGACACAATCAGGCTTGACACTTCCCTAAAGACAGTCCTTTTCTCTCCTCTTGGCCCAGCCACAGAAGACCGCCTCCTAAGCAGTGGTCATGTGCATGGCGGCTGCAGTCCCTGACCTTCACCTCCCCACCAAACTAATGCCCTTACCGAAGTCCTGCAGCCTGTCCAGACTGCTTCACAGCCTTTCCTCCCTTTTATTGAAACAGTCATCTGGTAAATTGCCAGGTGCAACCGTCCCGCTCTAGGTCGACCAGGCTTTTTAATCTCAGCACCCCTCTCCGGAGAGTCTCGTGCCACAAGCTTCTACTAGGCAAACCTACCCCAACAATTTCCCTACAACTCCATCTGATAGGGAATCAAAAAGAGGGGAGACTTTTGGGAAAAAGTTCTCCTCAGCCAGTTTAGCCCTCTAGACGATAAACACCTCCTGTTTGCTGGAAAGCTATACTCATGCCCTTTGGGACTCAGTAGCATAAGTTCTTCCATGTGTTTCAGAAGACTTTCGCCCTGTTGTTTCACAGGCCATTCAGGATGGTCTTAATGAGGCAAAGTTCACAATTCATTGTAACTTGGACACCACGACTCCGTTGGGTGAGCAATAGGCACCAGTGTTGCCATACGTGGCTACAAACGACTGGGTTTTTGGGCGACATCCAATTCTCCCTGATTTTTTTTTTTTAAACAAACTTTATTGCCTTTTACATATGTCTCCATCATCTCTGATCCAATTCTCCCTGATGGACATGCCGTTCCATGGGACTGGCTTGTTTGGTCACAATGCTTATTTGGCCCTTGAACATTTTAAAGAGAGGCGTTTCATACCACCACCCTGTCCCACCCCAGAATTGAACCCAGCAGTTTTATGTGAGAAACTGTGATCCCCACAGCTCCCCATGGCCAAGGTCAGCTTGCTGCTTAGTCCACTGCTGCCTAACCCCCACCTCTACCCCTCCACATCCCCGCTTGCGAGACTCATAGTGTTCCCTTACCGGGTCACAGCCAGCCAGTGGGAGGCAGAATCCACTGATTCTATCCGGGTTGGCAAGGGATCACATTGGACAGGTGGGTCCTACTAGTCGTCTGCATAGGTTATGCCCCACCTTTCCTTTCATCCCCGCTGCCCCTTCAAAGTCCATCCAGCCACTGATGGAGCACCATCTCTGCATTTTGGAGCAGGACGTGCAAGCCTTTATGGCCAAAGCGGCTGTCAAGAGAGTGCCAGCACCAGAAGTAAGATGTGGTTGTTATTCCTGCTGCTTTCGGGTGCCCAATAAGAATAAATGTCTTCGGCCTATCTAGACTTGCACCCTTTCAAGGCCTTCCTTCAAAAGGAGAAATGCAGAATTCTCACTCTGGCCCAGGTCTCCTCTGCTCTCAACCTTGGAGACTAGGTGGGGACATTGGATATGCAGGACGCCTATTTTCATTTTCCCGTCCTGCCAGCGCATTGATGCTACCTAAGGTTCGTGGTGGGAGAGGAGCATTTTCAGTCTGCTGTGCTCCTCTTTGGTCTCACAAGCACCCCTGCGTGTTCATGAAAGTGATGGCTGTGGTGGCTGCACATCTTTGGAGGTCAAGGGTGCCAGTCTTCCCCTACATTGATGACTGGCTGGTGAAGGTGGGCTTGTTCCAGGCAGCCGTGAACCACCTCCAAAGTAGAGTGAACCTCATGTCTTCTTTGGGGTTCACTATAAACCTGCCAAAGTCGCACCTGGCTGTTTTTCATACCCTCCCTTTCTTCTGAGCCATTCTGGACACTGTTTGGTTACATGCAAAGAGAGTCCATGATACTTAGGCTATGATCCTGATCTTTACGCCACGGTCCTGGATTTTCAATTCAATTCAATTCAAATAGACTTTATTCGGATTTCAACAAACCATCCATAAAAGCACAAAACAAAATTTAAAATACACATTAAATACTACAATTTTGGGCCGCAGCTTATTACATGTAAGAATATAATTTATAAAAACAACAATGAAAACACAAATATCCTTCTGACTGGGCTGTGCGTAAGGCCATCATGCAACAATATATAAAATTATGCATAGAAAATAACTCATAAATTTATGATGACAAAACTAGTGCAATGTATTAAATTTCAACAAGACATGCTTTAAAGTGCAAAGTGAATGTCTAGACAAAATTAATCAATTTTCAACGACCTGCGTGAACGTACAATGGCTTTAAGAAAGCTACTAACTCTAAAAATTAATTCATCTGATCCCAGCATTAAAAAATGTCTATAGGCAAGGTTGTGGTTAAACAAGTCATATTTCCTACAATATGGGATTAGATAATGTCTTGTAAATTTCATATAAAAACCACAGCCAAAAATAAAATGGAGCATACTCTGGGTTCCACCGTGGTCACAAGGGCAATGTAATTTTTCCGAGTTTTTGATGTAACCCAGTGGAAAGCAGATGAGGTTTATGATGCTCCTGTCCCTGAATCTAAATAATAGAAGTCTGGTCCATCTGCCCAGTTTTTTACATAGATAGGGCTGGGGAGACGTCAGGAATTCAATATGTGATTCCTGGATTAGTAAATAGTCAATTGTGGATTGTTTCACAGAGTCTGCTCTTTCCCTTTCATTGTGAAAATGCTGATAGAGTGCCCTTCTCACCAAGTTTTTATGGGAGCCGTCAATCCTATCGGGGTATGTGAAAAGATGACCGTAGTTGACGCTCACAAGGCTCCTTTCTACCGCATTGATCCATGGGATTAGAGCGACATTATCACTTTTCAAACAATCTAAAATAATCTCACGAGTCAGGGAAGCTGCCGGGTTTTGCCATATCCTTAGCCAAAATAATGCAGGTCTTACTCTAATAAAATCCTCAACATATTGCAGTTTTAATTCATTGTGACATACAAAGGTCGGTGCGCTAATAACTCCCCCCAGGATCTTTCAACAGAATCTGTTCTCTTCTCTCTGTAGTTCTGTACAGTTCGAAAACCCCCAGACTTCAGCACCATATGTACCAGTTGGGAGACATTGGGTTCGGTAAATTTGTAATAAACTAAGAACCACATCAGCCTGGCGTGGTTGGCGTAGGGAGGTAATAGAATTAATCGATTTTGAAAGTTTATTTCTCCCCATCGCAACATGTGGTTGCCACGAGCCGCTGTTAGAGAATAGCAGACCCAGGTAAGGAAAAGTGCAAGTGCTTTTTAGAATGTTTGGGCCTATCACAATCTTTGAGATTTTATGGTTTTTTGGGCCGCAGGTCATTATGAAGGATTTGTTGAAATTAGTGCACAACCCTAAATCGGACATATAATTAACAAATCCCGATATTAGGATACGCAGAGCATTCGGAGTGCGGCCCATAAGGACCGCATCATCCGCGTAGAGTAACGCCGGGATAGGTTTCTTATTGATAATTGGAACGTCCTTAGTCAAATTGCATAGGGAATGAGTTAATTCATTGATGTATAGAATAAAAAGCAAGGGGGCCAAGACACAGCCCTGTCTCACCCCCTTGCCGATTAAAATCTCATTCGAAACCTCACCGTCATTGTTTAATCGAACTCGAGCTTTCAGGTTGCGATGGAGGTTGGCCAAAAAATGGACTAAGGGTTCATCTAAACCATAATTTAAAAGAATGGACCACAAGCGGGAGCGATTAACGAAATCGACCGCTGAACTTAGGTCCATAAAGCCAAAATACAGAGGAGATCGTTTGGCTCTCGTGTATTTGGCCATTATGAGGTTAAGGTTTAAGCATTGTTCCACCGTGCCAAGCTTGCTCCGAAAGCCAAGCTGACAACGATGGATAATGGAGTTTTCATCTGCCCAAGTACTTATTTTATCAAATAGGACCCTGCCAAGGACCTTCAGGGTGTTGTCGATCAGGGATATTGTTCGGTAACACCCCGGGTCCAACCTATTTCCCTTTTTGAAGATGGGTACGATAGTACTACAAGACCATGTAGGAGGGATGGATTCCTTACTCAAGTTATTAAAAAGGTTACAGAGTAAGGGGGCCCAAAACCATGTATTTGATTTTATCTGGTCGATGGACAGACCATCCGGACCAGGGGCCTTATTGCCAGCACTGTTCGTGATGGCTTCCTCCACCTCCTCTAATGTTATGACTATGGTATCGTCTGGGAAATTGTCCTCAGTTGAATTCCCAGCTGCGGCATAAAGCTTTGAGAAATGGCTGACCCATGAGTCTCCTGTGATGTTACAATTTATCGGGGTGATATTGCTTCCCAGGGCTCTCAAGCTTTTTACTTCTTTCCAGAAACCAGTAGTATCTTTTAGGGCAATTGTTTTAGTGAGATTATCCCAATGGCTTATTAGGAGCTCTTCAGTTCTGATTTTTAAAACCTGTTTATATTTAAAACGTAATGAACTGACGAGGGATACATCTCGGGGTTTGGCTTCCAAAGCTTTCCTAAGTTCTCTATTGGCCCTCGAACAATTGGTATCAAACCATCTTTGATTATTTGTATTGTGTTCTGTTACTGGTCTGGAAATTGCCCTTTTTATAACTGTACATAGATCACAGAAGGATCTAATAATATCAGGGCCACCAAATGTTAGACAGTTGGAGATCAACAGGGGATTATTCTTCATCACGTTAGTTAGAATCTCTCGATTATCAATCCCTCTCCAGATAATCCTAAGTCTGTCTGTAGATACAGTAATATTTTGAACTCCAACCTCATATGGGCCTACAGGTTTTTTAATAGATTTGAGATGGATTACTAACGGCAGATGGTCACTATATGGGCTACTGACAACCTCAGACTTAAGTAACACTTCGCTAAGGAGGGAAGAAGTAAACATATAGTCAATCGTGGTAGAGCAACCACGGCCAATATACGTGGGGGCCGGTACCTTTCCCTCGTCGATTCCAAAATGACCCATGACATCATCTAGGTCTCTGCTATGTAAAAGATCCAATAGTTCAGAGCCTCGTCTACAGGGCGGAGATGTGAAATAAATATGAGCATTAAAGTC
Organism: Triturus cristatus; assembly: GCF_964204655.1. NCBI lineage: Eukaryota > Metazoa > Chordata > Amphibia > Caudata > Salamandridae > Triturus > Triturus cristatus. The sequence continues at coordinate 890,609,169 of NC_140594.1, forward strand.
CCCGCCAACACAAATGCCATCAAATAGACCATATTTTTCACCATCCGCAACTTCGTCGATAAACTTAAACAATTCTAAAAAGGTGGGGTTAGGATGGTTAACAAAATCGTTATTATAAAAATTTATAAAACAAATCTTTAACCTTGCAACATATTTTACGGCTATCAAGTTTTTACTAACCACGTGTAAAGGTTCAATTTTCATGTCCTTAGAAATTTTTTCCCAAATAGATAGACCACCACTTGGTCGTCCCAAAGCAGGAGATGGTACAATGAGATTGTGGCAAAAGAAACCCTCCAATAGTTGAGTACATGTGCACCATGTTTCTTGTAACATTACCACATCAAAGTTACTTATCCAGGTAACCCATTCTTTGATTTTCATCTTACCTGGAAGCCCTGCAATATTCCAACTGATGACACTTAGAGTGTCAGTTGATGGAGTAGTAGTGGAAAGAGTAGGGACAATGGGAGGGTCTGAACAAACTTCATGTGGAAGGACTAATCTCTCTGGGCAGGGTTTGTGAATACATATGGGATTGGCCGTATCCAGGGGCACTGTGCTGATAACCTTATCCAATATAATAGAAGGTATTGATGGTTGTCAGTCTAGACTTCCTAAGTCCGATAAGGCGGAAAATCTGTTAGATATAGGGATGGTATTAGAAACCGTCTGAATTGGTCTGTGGGGGGGGCTATAGAAATAACCCAGTGGGTGAAGGCTTATTGCGGTAAATGTACTGACGTGGGTGTTATGTGTGTCCATGAAAAATCTTACAAAATTCAGATGTCTAAAATTAATCACTATACAGTCCCCGCTGATGTTTTTCTGTTGTGGCCCCACCCAACTTACCCTACGAGTTAGTATAATCTCATTTGAAATGTTCCATCTTGCCCCTTTATGTTTTGTCAGCCAATTGATACATTTATTGTGTAATTCTACCCATGACTCACTTTGGCCTTCTTTTAGAGCAGGTACGCCTGCTAACACTAAAACATATGGGCAAGATTCTGGGGGTAAGTTGAGTGACGGCCCTAAATTATTAGTGGGTCTGTTTCTTACTGATGTACCTCCACCAGTGCTTATGCCATCCAAAGTAATACCTGTCCTGTCTATTGAGGAGGCTAGCGGGGTCTTAGCATCCGAAATTGAAGTACCAGTTTTTACTGTTCCTTCTGCACCAGAGGGGTCATGATCTAGGCCCGTAGGCAATGTGGGTAGAATATTGACTGGAGTGCTATTAGATAGGACAGTTTTGTCAACAGTTGGGCCTTGCATGTTTCCACGGCCAGAATCAACAGCAGCAGTCAGGCCCCCCTCCCTCAAACCATTACATAAGGTTTCCAATTTACTCATAATTTTCTCGCCTCGAACAACATCTAGGCTAATAGTGCCTTTCCTTTTAATTTCCTCTTTTTTGACAAGGTTTTCGATTTTATCCAATCTCTTAAAAACAGTATTAAATTGTTTAACTATTTGAATTTCGACTTGTTTAAAAATGGTATCGACAATAGTTTCTATCAAATTGCCATTAAATTTAAATAGAGTATTTTGATCGGTGGACTCAGTCTGAGTACTGACTGTATTGTCACTACTCTCCTTAAATGGCATAGAGACCCCACAAATGCTTTTGTCCATAGTTGGAGACACTAGTCTTCGTGTGAGAGTGGTAGGTCTCAGATCCTTCATCCGATGGTAATGGGGAAAGTAGTAAGTCCTCAGTGGCACTTGATATAACTAATTCACAATCTTTGGCTTTATCTTTGTTCCACATGCTCTGTGGCGTAGGTTGATTTCTACAACGACCTGATTGTTTCCTTTTATTTATTATGCATTTCACTGGGCCTCTCTTGCGTTTCTCCCTTATAAGTTTGTTGGAGCATGGCGTTTTATCTAGTTCTGGCTCCGCTAAACAGTCGGTTACAGCAATAGTCGGCAAACTAGATGTGTCAGTAGTCGAAGGTAGAGTGTCAACATGAATAATTGGTTTAATAACCGTTACTGTAGGGGAGAGGGGGAGGCCCAGGTTAGATAAAGCTTTAGGAGATTGAGAACATAGCAAAGTAGTAGTAGTGGTGGGGAATCCAAAAGACATTCTACGTTCAGTATCAGCAATCTCATTGGTGACCATAGTGAGGGCATTGGCCAACAATGAGTCTATCGACGTGGACGACTCAATAGGGGCGGCAGTGTCAACACAAGTAGTTTTTGTTGTACGTTTCCCCATGCTTTTAATGATTACCTGTTTAGCCTGTAGATGCAAAGGGGGTGGCCCAGCCCGGCCTCTTCCGTCCCCTGACGGCCACAGACGGCCTGCCCTCTGCCCGGGCTCAGCCCGGCGCCGCCCGCGCGCGTCCCGCGACGCGGAGGGAGCCTCGCTGTTTATTGCGCCTCCGAGCGCGTTATCCGGCGGAAGTGGGCGGGGCGGGAGAGAATGCTGGGACCTGTGGTTCTCACCCGACTTCGGCCTCAAATGACAAGAGGCGGCGGGGAATTCGAAACGGCCAAGGAGATGGTTGCGCTGCCACCAGGTAGGTCCGCTGAGTCCGCTGCCCTCAGGTGTCTCTGCAAAGTCCCCCCGCTCCACCGAGGGAGCCTCGCTGTTTATTGCGCCTCCGGGCGCGTTATCCGGCGGAAGTGGGCGGGGCGGGAGAGAATGCTGGGACCTGTGGTTCTCACCCGACTTCGGCCTCAAATGACAAGAGGCGGCGGGGAATTCGAAACGGCCAAGGAGATGGTTGCGCTGCCACCAGGTAGGTCCGCTGAGTCCGCTGCCCTCAGGTGTCTCTGAGGTTGACTCTGAGGCTGTTGAGACTGATGGCCTCCTGCATCCTAATGGTCGAGCACGCCAGGTGGCATATGCAGGCTCTTCAGTGGGATCAAGGTGACCTCTCTGACTAAAGTGATATCACTTGATGTTATTTTCACCAATCTTGAGGTCGTACTAAAGACTGATAAAATTTTGTTTGAACAGTTTAAATAAGATTTTGGGTCCCAGTCAGCAAATATATCCACTGTTTGTAGTGTCAGCGATTCTTTTATATAACATACTTTATCTTGATGTCTTTTTTCAGTCCTTAACAGTTCTCCTTGTTTATCCGGCTAGTCTTCCAGTTGGTTGTCTGATTTTATATGAATTTGATAGCTTTCATATTTATTATTGCTTTCTCATTCACTCTTGCTGTTAATAATACTTCTAACTTTGTTTACCTCAGTAGATATTTCCAGGCCAACTTCTGCCTGCCAGATCCTATTCTCTAGCGGTCCTTAGACAAGGTTAAAAACAGTAGGATGTCTCAAGGGTATGATAGCCCCGGCAGGCAATTTTAATCCACTAATAATCCTACGTTCTTAGTTTAAGTGATCCACTAACAAAGTGCATTGAGCCAACCCACTTGCACTAGGTGCAGTGGATGTCGATCAGATGATGAAGCATGCCACAGATGGTACTTGTGGATGAGGATCCTACAAAAATATCCAAGAGACGACAAGATCGCATTAATTTACCTGGGTGCAGATCTGATATTTTCTAGTGAAATACTAAGAACCAAGGAGCTGACCTCTTAATCCAAATGAGATTTAAGAAAATTAGGTTAACCCTCCTTAGTGTAGTTACAAGGTCTAACCATAGTCACATCTGTAGCCAGGACAGCTCCTGATTCACCTGGTTCTTGGGCCTATTACAATTTCATTAATTTATCTGAAAGTATAACACTATTTTCCATTGTTCCATCATGTATGGGAGAGAGATTATTCTCTGTGTTGAGGGTGGCATTTTTCCTAACCCTTGTATATTTGAAGAGTCATTGTTTATTCTTGGACTTGATGTGTTTTTATTCTTGCATAATATAATTTTCCCTGATAACCTAGAACACATTAGCATGTCCATTTGATCCCTTGCATCGTCCTCACTGGTGAATGTTTCCAATTTTGATGTATCACTTATTTTATTGAAATCAGTGTATTGTCTGGGTAATTCTGAACTTTCTTTACTGAGTGACCGATAGGCCCTTGGTATTTTTCCATTTGTATACTTAGGGGCTTTTACTTTATATATTATCTTCTGAACATTTAACCCTTTCCTAACAGACTCCTGTACTTCTAAAAAGGGCATGTGATTGTTCATGAGTACATGCTGATTATTATTTAAATTAGTGTGATGTATCCTTACCTGTACTGTAAGTTAGATTTTTTTGCTACGAGGAGCTCTGATTCAGACCCCCCTTTTGTGTCTTCTGGAACACTGCTGTTATTCTCTTTATAGTGTACTGTATTTTGCCTCCGAAGGTCATGTCCTCTTGATCTTTCTTCTGCTGTTTTTGTAAAACAGGTTTTTCCAAGAGTGTCCTCAATTTGATGAAATCGTATATAAAGTTTAGTGCTTGAATCCTTTCTTTTCTTTGCCTTCGTCACACCACAGTCCTGAACTCACCAGAGCTCAGGAGTGTAGTGTGGAAATGCTTTGGCGCTCCCTTTGTGGAGCTCCCCATGTCCAAGCCAAACCCCAAAGCAGAAGCAAGCAACCTTCAGAGCTTCTCAATGACCAAGAGCTTCCCTGCGGCCAGGCGATAAACACTAAGGGCAGCCGGAAGGCGATGCGGTCGCAAACAGCCTTCCTCCTCCTGTGCAGGCCGATGGGTAGAGCTATGTCAATCGGATACTGTTGAAGACAGTTTGTCCAGATAGGTGCTGGGTGACCATGGATCACTGGAAACAGTTGGTAGAGAATGAGTACATAATCACAGAGTGGCAACTACTGATTTTATGGACGGTGCACCAGATAACTTACATATTGAATATTTTGTGGAAGCATTTTATGGAAGTAAATCCCTCAGATAGGAATGTGGAGCATGGCTCTCTGGACTCAATGAAAGTGTGGGCTAAAATTTGGCACATTTATTGTCCTATTTGCAGAAGAGGGTTCATTGAATTCTACAGGTTGGCTCTTACCTAGTGAGGAGTTTTTTTTCTTACCCATTAGCCAAGATTCTGATTGCTTTTTAGGTCTCGGCTCGAAGGCTGCGCTTGCGCAGTCTCGCTCCGAGATTTAATGTTAGGAGTGGGGCTTTAACCCGCCCCTTTTTTTTACCTCTTCTCCATTGGCTGGCCTCTGAAATACTGGTCAGCCATTGGAGAAGAGCATTGTCTCTCCAAACAAGCCTCGTCTTTTTCGGATTCGGGGGCGTGTTTTTTACTTTCTTTCTCTCCTCTGGAATGTAAACATTCCAGCCAATGGCAAGAGGAGAGAAAGAAAAACACGCCCCCGAATCCGAAAACGCCGCTGCGTTTCTCCGAGGCATTTCTGCTTGACCTCGGAGAAAGGCGGTGGTGTTAATGGCGTCCTCTCCCCCTGCTGTCGGCTCCCGTGTTCGGCTGCTGCTCAGGAAGTCGTATATGTGTCTTTGGTGTTGCTTGTAAAATTACGCTTTTACAACCTGTTTCTGTCACATTTGTCCTCGTCAATTTCTTTGAGCAATCTTTTTATTTTTATGTATGTTTACTGTCAGACTCTGCTTTTCATGCGCAGCCCCTCGTGACTTCACCCCCTTTCCTCTGCTACACATTGACCCCTCAATTAATGGGTTCCCGGAGTAATGTGGGTAATTTTTCCGTGGACAAAACAGTGTTTTTTGGCTGCCAGGTTTAGAAGGCAGTTGTCAAAAATGTGTACCTTTGGTGCAAACGGCGATTTTCCCTCACGCATATTTGACAGTGTAGAGCATAGAGGAATTTGCGTGGCAGAAAGGAGTTTATTTTGTCCCCTTCCTTTTCTATCCCGCGACACCCCTGCTGTCTCCTTTTCTCCCCTCATTTCCTCGTTCCATTTCTTGTTCAACTTCTTTTCCTCGTTTCTCTTCCGTCTCCCTCCTTTTTATTCTCGCCCGAGACTTAACTATCATGCCTCACTATACTATTCGTTCGATACCTTCTATATCCCATCTTCTCCTTTCTCTCCTTATTTGTCGTCTGCCATCTGCCCCGACCATCTTCTCGACTTCCTTTTTCACCTCCTCCTCTTCCACCCTCCCACCTCGCCCCTCATTAGCGGAAGCCGCGGGGTGCGGTGACATTCACTCTGGCATTTGATGGCACCAGGGTGCTGTACCTCGCCTCCCGCGCCCCGGGGTGGGCCGTGCTCAATTAGCGCCAGCCTACCACGGCGCGGCCCTCCCGCAGCGAGGGGCCGGATTACCGAACGGAACAGCTAATGAAGCCCTGGTGCTGAACTCGAGGCCGGGGATGAGGCATGTCCGCTTCTATTTGTGTCCGGCGCGCTAAGTCTGGGCCTGACCTTTCACCATCTGCTCCTGTCGGGCCCTCCCAGTCCCTCCGCCCGTACTCTTCGCCACAGTCCCTGGCCTGGACGTCCATTCCCTCGGCGGCCCCTAATCGCAACAGAGGGCCCGCTCCGCCAAATGATTGGTGGGGCGCAGGGCATATGATCAGTTCAGAGGGGAATCTGTATGTGGGGCGGAGGCCCTTACGTACAGGGCCGGCTTTAGTGCTGGTGGCGCCCTGTGCGACAATGTTTGTTGGCGCCCCCTAATGACCACCTCCACCACAGATTCTCTCACTAGCACCCTTTAACAGTGACCAAGTCACCATAACCACACTCTCTCAGATGCATTGAATTAGTTATATAGCGCCACTCATACCAGTGTATGGTGTCCGAGCACTTTGCATCACACACACATTACACAGAGACAATCAATCATACGTGTGTAAATCAGTGTATAGGAAATATTACATAAGCCAAAGGACTGAAAGTGTAGGAGTCACATGTCATCCATACTGGTAGGCAGTATAGTTTAAGAGTGCTTGGTGTGGCGAAGCACAAACGCAGTCGAAAAAGAAACAGCATAGTTGGGAGTTTTCTTTAATAATAAGAATCGATTTCTAGCCAAATTAACACTTTTTGCAACATTAATCAATGTTCTAATAATGTATGCTTTGCAGTGTGTATGCAGTTCTGGGATGAAAGTTAATAGCTCACTCTTCTATATTGGGACTTACGTTATAAATTGCAAGTAACAAAAGGATGTCTCTTTTGAAAGCAGTAATCTGCTGATCTGTTTACATCATACGCACTCTGTAATCTACTTGGTACACGTTCTTTGCAGCAGGCATATTAACCCTCTGCACTAACTTCACCTAAAAGTCAAAACCTCAACTATACAAAATGCTGATCTCTCTCCAGGAAGATAATTAATCACAGGAGTTTTCTTGACATGTATGTGAGGCCTGGTAATTGCCGGCGGAAAGAAACGCTGCAGCAGGTGCTTCAAAAGCTTAATAAACTTTCAAACACGGCGCCCCCAGGAAGCCAGCACCCGGTGCGGTGGCACCGGTCGCACCGCCCTAAAGCCGGCCCTGCTTGCGTACTAGCATAATGGTCCATACCTTAGAATGAAAGAACTCAAGAACAATACAAAATCAACGTATTGATTTGTTATGTGCGCCTACACGCCAGTGCTGGACGCCCCCTCCCATGAACCCTTAGAGTAGGGAACAAGTTCTAATAAAAAAATATTTGCCCAGGCTATGTACATGGTGTACGTCAGTGGTTGTTGGCAGTGTGTTGGCACAGAAGCTAGTGCACGTTAGTTGTTGTTGGCAGTGTGTTGGGTATTGGCACAGAAGCTTGTGAACGTCAGTGGTGGTTGGCACAGAGATTGTTTCTGGTGCAAGCAGTGGTTGTTGGCAGGGTGTTGGGACAGAAGCTGGTGCACGTCAGTGGTGGTTGGCACAGAGATTGTTTCTGGTGCAAGCAGTGGTTGTTGGCAGGGTGTTGGCACAGAAGCTGGTGCACGCCGGTGGTTCTTGGCACAGAGCTGGCTGCTGGCGCACGAGTCGATCACGCAGGTGCACCAGAGCTCCCTGTGGTGAGTGTTCACAGTTCTCGTGTCTGCTGGTCCACTCCTCGCTGGTGCTTCTTTGAAGTTGGTGTCTCTTGGCAGTGTGTGTGGCTTTCCTTACCCTGTGTTTGCACTTGTTTGAGCTCACTGGCTCCTCTTTGTGCCAGCGTTACCAAGTGGTGGTCGCTGGTTCTTCCCCGCTGTGTTCAGAGCTCGCAGCGTCTCCATCAGTGTGGCTGGGGCTCCGAAGGGGGTGTTCCACTTGGGAAGGCGCTATCTGGCTTCTGTGCGGGTTGGTTCTGTTGGGCACTTCTTGGCACTAGTAGCTGCCTCCGTGCCACTCTTTCATCACTGGCTCCACTGTGCACGTTTGTAGTTGGCACTGGTTTGTTTTTAAATGGGGGTGGTTCTCAATCGTAAGCGCTTCGAGGGGTTCAGTGGCACTAGTTTAGCTCCTCGGCTGGTTTCACTTCCGTGGATAAGTCACTTCTTAGCGCCTCATCCGGGCTCGTTGGCCTGGTGGGCACTGGTTAGCGTCTCCCCGGAGCTGCTGGCACTGGCTGACACCAGTTTAGCGCCTGGATGCCTCTAGCTGGCACACAGTTCAGGTCGGTGGGCTCCTCCCCGCACAGGGTGCGAGTTCCAACTTTAACGCGTGCCACGAAGCCCCAGCAAGCGGGGGCGGGGGCGGCGCCGGGTGAGAGTTCAAGGCAGGCTGGAGGTCGGTGCCCTCGGAGGAGGCTGTGATGCAATGTGTGATGTGAGGCAAAGGTGGGGCTCCCTGTCCCTCCCGGCCGCCGGCGCCTGGTCACCGCATGTTCACAAGGGGGCTGCACTGCTGGGGCTCCTCCCCCTGGTCAGGCTGGATGCAATGCTGCACCCCCCCCCCCCTCCGCTCCTCCCAGGACCCAGCTGTATGCACTGCTGACCCCCCCCCTCCCCGCGCTCCTCCCCAGGACCCGGCTGTATGCACTGCGGAATTATGAGACTGCGGCTGAGGTGGTTTTCTGCATAATTATGCATTTACTGCACTTACTACATAATCCACCACATGCTGCATTCTGCTTGGTGCTAGGGTACAGCGCCGTCGCAGAGCTGTTGCACTTCTGCCCCTGCGCTGTTTTGCAGCTGTAGCCCTGTCTCTGTGCTGTATTCAGCAGAGCGGGGATCTGTGGTACAACGCAGTTACAGCGCCGCTGCAGCCCTGTCTCTGCAGTCTATTCAACAGAGCGGGTGCTGTGGTACAGCGCAGTTACAGCGCCACTGCAGCCCTGCCTCTGTGCTGTATTCTGCACGGATCTCAGCCGTTCCTGCACTCCTGCCAGACAGAGCCGGACACAGCAGTCCAGCCCAGTGAGGATTCCAGCTGTTGCCTCATTCCCTCTGTCTGCAGCTCTCAGCCCTCTGCCCTCCGTTTAACTGTCTGCCTCTCTAATGGCCTGGAGTCTTGACGGGAGGTGCTCCCTGGCATCTGCTGCCAGAGTGCGCAGTGTTCAATGCCTTCACTTCCCCTCTTAGGTCCCGAGGCCCACCAGACAGCACGCCATGAGAAGCAAGCAGCTCAGTGGCTGCTCCAGCGGGGCCGGGTGCTCGTCAAAGAACTCATCCTACTGGTCATAATCTCGCATTGGAGAGTGATTAAGCTATTGACATTGTAAATAACAATGCCGTTTCTTTAAATGTTTTAAAAACAAAAACATAAACAAGAATAATGTTATGAGCAATGCCAACAGCTCTAACTTTAACAATGCCGAGACCATTGCATTGTAAATGCTTGTTCTAAATATAATCGTCACAGCACATTGCTGTGATAAGGATTGTAAGCATTTTACAAAATGCACATTTTGTGTTTAAGCTGTTGTCCAAAAGTGGTACCAGGATACTTGATGTGTGGAAAATAGCCTCTGATGAATCAAACCATTAAGGATACTTCCCACCTGAATCACAATTTAGGTCACGTCAAACCTGTCTTGCCAGAATGTATAGATTGATAATTTTCCTCTAGTTCACATCGCTCAATGGAGGTAGCTACACCTGTGTGTTCAGAATGGTTTAGGACTGTTTTTGAAAGCTCCATGACTGTCTAATGACACAGGGCTGGAAAGTTTGGACTTTATTCAGTTCTTCAACCTTAAGAATTAATCCACTTGTGAACATTTTTAGCAAAATTAATAACATGGAACATGCTGTCTGTATATCAGTGAGCATGCTTTGTGAGGCCCTGGAGTCTGTACAAAGACATTTGCCAGAACAAACCTTAGAAGTGGGCTGGAATCAGAGTGAGTATCCAATAGAACGGGGACCCCTGTAGGTAGGATGGGTAGGCAGAGGAGGTAGGGGACAACTAAGACCAAATATTAATGAAAAAACCGACTGCCTACACTATAATAATATAGATACGCCCAAATTTGGGTCTAGGTTACAAGAGAAACCACAGGCCAAAACTGACTCAAAGAAGCAAAGGAACGGAGGAAAGAAAATTATCAAAAAATGATTTATTTAAATAACAAGGATCAGGATAATAGTCTTTACAAAAAAGGTAAATAGGAAGTGATAAATTCCAGGATATGGATATGTGAATGTCCCACACACACTACAGCCATACACACATTCGTTCACACAGCATACTCATTTATTCAACAAAGGGCATACTTACACATAGCCACATCATTGTACAATTAGATTAAAAATAATTAACATAAAAAAACAGACAATTTAGCGTAATAGAAATTCAAACAGGCTCGTGCTCTCCCAGTTCTTAAGGACAGAAGGAATCTTCAGGTAGGCACGAAATAGTGAGAGCCAACGCACGTTTCGGTGTTTGCCCACACGGAGCTACACCTTCATCAGGGCAAAGAAGATGGTAAACGTGTGGGACACACAATGAAGACCTGTAATTTCATCAAAAAATAAATGAAGCAAGAAAAAATCGAAACTTAAAAAAGCATCTGGATTACATACATAATTGAAAACATTTTACCTCCATCATTGCCATCAGGCATTAATGTGTTGACCAGACGGTCACAAAGGCTGAAGAGTAAAGATCTGGGATACGACTCAGTTAGGCCAGGGTTCAAATGTGGATAATAAATGAACAATAAAAACATATTAGCAAGCTAGATCAGTTAGCTAAGGTCGAAATGCACCCAGCAGAATAGATCTCGAGTGAGGTGAGTGCTCAGGAAAATGTAATAGAACACCAGTGCCGAATAGATAAAGCCATCGAGAAGGTGCAAATATAGTCAGAAGATTACCAAAATTAGAGTGGGGCAACAGATAATAGAGAATACGAAGCAGTAGTTATTTGTAGACAAAAAGTAAAGGAGAAAAGGATAAGAAGGGGCAATACCTTTAAATCAGGTATATAGTTAGAGACAGCTTTTCTTAGCAAAATCCAAGACTGTTCCGAGCATCGATAAGCTCAATAAGTCAGTTCTATATAGAAAACAAAAACAAAAACAACAGGGGGAGAGAAAGGGATCAAGGATAAATCTAGACCAGGCTAGATTGAGGATCGCAATAGCTGTAAGAAACAGTACGGCTTACCCAGAGCAGGATTAAATTAAGTAAAGCATTCTGCAACAATCTGATCAGGATCCCTCAAGGGGGGTCAAGAGCGTCAAAGGTTAATTCCTCTGACAGTATGAGGTATGCTTGTCAGGCGGAGCAGGACAATGAGATGAATACGTTCCTGCAAGAAAAACTGGCAATAAAGAATAGTAGGATAGGCAGAAAGCATGCTAAGTATCTGATATAAACCACACATACTACAACTGGCTACAAATTCTATAGGTTCCCAAGTGGGGGGAGGGAAGATCCTATTGGGAGGGGCTGTGAGGTGCTGAACGGGTCAAAACTCAAGACAAAATTTACTAGCACAAGTCGGTCTTTAGACAACTGATAAAATATCAATGTTTCATAAAAAGGTAAAAACACAAGGAGGAGACCGAATAGCGACATTCTCCCAGGTGTTCCAAAATGTGCTGGACAACGCGCTTACCTTAAGGTTGATGCCACATACACATAAGGGATCGGATGATACCCTTCTCACCGACACAGGGACATCCTCCGCGGCAATTTATTCAAAAATCGATGTTTGAATGTAGCTCAAAGCCAACTGGGTAGGACGAAGTCTAGAGATAAAAATAGGACTTAACCCAGGACAGGTCATGAGCTTTCAATACGACGGCCATGATAGAACAGTTCCGAAACGAGCAAAAAAAAAGGGGATATCAAGGCTACTGCCATATAAAGCAGATATGACCGGTAGTTCAATCTATCTCTTAATGAGTAAGTCTATAACAACGGGCCGGGCAGACTAGTTCCCCACTAAAGTAGAACATGAATTAAGGAATTAACAAAAAAGTCAGTTCTACGAGATCATTATATTAGTGCGTGCATCATTTCGAGGCTCGACAGCATGCACAAACAGAGATAGGACCTGATTGCAGGGCTAATGGCAAAGTTCTTACCATATATATTTAGGCCGCTCAGGGGAAAGTCATCCGAAAATAAGATCCAGGAAGAGATGTAACAGGATTACAAGGGGTTTTCCTTCGCGGGCCAGGGTTTAAATACTATAGGTCGCAAGCAAGATCAAATGATGTGAGGTCTCGCGTTAGCACACAGCGGTCCAGAAATAAAGGAGGGACTCAGGTTAAGTCAGCGCTATGGCTTAAAGGAGAGGCGGCCATGTTGGAACTAAATACGAAAGACTGGAAAATTGTCATAAGGGTTATCTGTTCAATTTCAGAGTAATAAAGTGAAACCAATAGAGATACAACCTCAATTACTCAATAAGGAGACAAAGAACATGAAATAGGTACACTAATATATCACATAAAATAAAATCATGTGATAGCATTTTCCCAGGGACAGGTTTCATTAAGACCCTGGGCAACTACATTCAGAAAATATATCCAAAAGACCTCCCTCTTTCTTCGGATGGTGGTGGAATCCTTCCCTGCAGGGGTGTGTATCTTTTCCACAATCAACCATTTGAGGTCTTGCTCTGAATGACCATATTTAATCCAATGAGAAACCAATGGGGCCCCAGATTTTTTTATGCGAATGTTGGATTTATGTTCGCCCATCCTAAGTCTGCATTCCCTGCCAGTCTCGCCAATATAGGCCAAATCACATGGGCAAAAGATCGCGTAGATGATATTCGAAGTGCGGCAATTGGTCATTTCGGTCAGATTGATGGTAGGTTTGTTTATATTAATAGTTTGTCTAACCAGAGCATTGGGGCAAGCTTGACAAGAGCCGCATCGATGGTTGCCTGTGAAAGGAGGAAGGCCAGTGATGGAAATTTGGCGAGGGGAGGGAAGGGGCTCCGGTATTTTGCCTTGAACTAAAAAGTTCCTGAGATTTTTGTTCCTTCTAAAAGCAAAGAGAGGTTTAGGCAGTAAGTTGGTATCATCCATGTTTAGAAGGTACCAGAGAGAATTGATAGTCTGCCGTATTTTGTGGTTAATGCTAGAGTGTTTGGTTACACACACTAACCGATCCGTAGATTTTTCTTCCTTTTGTTGGAACATTAAGTCACGGTTGTAATACCTAGCTCTTCTGAACGAATTCTTGACCAATTTGGGGGGATAGCCCCTATTCAAGAGTTTGGTTTTTAAAACATCGGCCTGGGACAAAAAATCCTTCATCTCAGAGCAGTTTCTCCGAAGACGGAGAAACTGGCTGAAGGGAATGCCTTCCCTTTGACAGCGGGGATGGTAGCTGTCGAATTGGAGCAACGTATTCCTCGCGGTGGGTTTGGTGTATAGGGAGACAAATAGTTGGCTGTCTTTGTGCTCAACCCACACATCAAGGAATTCAATTCTGTTGTTACTGGAGTGGACGGTGAATTTAAGATTCTCGTCAGCAAGGTTGATCCATTGAATGAAGTCACCAAGGGACGCCTGGTCACCTTTCCAGATGAAAAAAATATCATCTATGAAACGGGACCAGGTAGAGACATTCTCGAAGAAGGGGGCAATCTCGTTGTAGATGTTAGTTTTTTCAAACATACCCATATATAGACAGGCTACACTTGGGGCACAGGCAGCCCCCATGCTGACCCCTTGGGTTTGTTGGTAATATTTGTTATTGAATTCAAAGTAATTCTCAGCTAGTATGATCTTGAGACATTGGAGAATAAAGGGGGTATTGGTGATATCTGATTCAGAGCACAAGATGTCTTGAATGGCAGACAAGGCTCCCTCTTGGGGAATGTTTGTATATAGGGACTCAACGTCCATAGTGACAAGGAGTTCCCTGTCACTGTGGTAGTCCAAATTCTCGATCTTGGAAATGAAGTGACCGGTGTCTTTGACATAAGATTCAAGGTTGGCAACCAACGGTTTTAAAAATGGTCAACATATTTAAATAATGGCTCCGTGGCCGCACCAATGGTGGATACAATGGGTCTCAGAGGGGGGTCCAGTACGTTTTTGTGGGTCTTAGGCACCCCATAGATAATCGGTAGTCTGGTGTGAAGAGGTGTAAGGAATTCAGCTTCCTTAGGGCACAGGTGTCCTTCATCCACAGCAGTACGTACCATGATCAGAATTCGATGTTTCAGTGCTGGCTCCGGGTTGATGGTAATCCGCTTGTAGTGTTTGTCAACTGATAATAAGTGTTCATTTTGTCAATGTAAATCAAATATAACGATCCCACCTCCCTTATCACAGGGTTTGATAGTGAGTTGTTCATTATCCCTGAGTGTATGGAGGGCATTCTTTTCTTCTTTCAAAAGATTGGGAGCCGGTTTGGGGACATATTTCAGGGTTTTTTAGATTCTAGAAAGTACTGCCTTCTCAAAAATCAGGACTTCAGGTCCTAAGGATTCCAGGGGTGGAATGAATTCAGAGGGAGGTCTAAGTCCAGAACGATTGTTGGTGTTTTCGGCAAACGGTTTAATTAGAAAGAATTTTTTTAATCTAATTTTACGAAAAAAGCAATGGAGGTCCTTAATAAGTTCAAATTTGTTAAAGTTCGCAGATGGAACAAAGGACAGTCCCCTAGATAACAGTTTGGAAATCTCTGGATCGATAGTTTTGGCTGACAAATTGAAAACAGGGATGTGTCACCGGGACACCCAGGGACCCCGACAACCACCCCACGAGAATCCAGGGGGACACGAGAACTGGTGGTTGCCTACCTTTGAAGGAATTGACATGTCTCCCTTATCACAGGCAAGTCCGAGATATGTGGCCCAAGACGAGTGGATATCAGAGGAGGAATCAAGGAGCGGTGTCCCCTTTAACTGGCCGTATTCCGTCAGAGACAACGCCCCCTCGGATGATGACGCCGAAGCGGAACCAATCGGCGAAGAAAGCATCAGCAGAAAAAGGGGAGGAGAACCAAGAGAGCCGGGGAATCCCGGAAGAGAAGGAGAAAGAAGCAGACGCGAACGGAAACAGACGAGGAGCTGAGGAACTCGACCAGCGGACAACCACCGGCAGTCTTCACCCAGCGGAAAGAGAGCCAGGAGGCCAACGGTCCGGTGTATCGCCCAGCCACACCTCTGGAGAGGTGTGGCTCTCCCAGGTACGAAGCCGCGTAGCGGGTTGGGTCGGGAGGCCGGCTTGGGGTGTGAAAGAAAAGTGCTAGCCCCGTAGTCATACGTTATTGACACACAATCACGCCCGAGCACTCCTCTTATAGAGCGCCGAAAACGGCGACACTGTGGTGATCCCATTTCCCCTCACTACCTACCCTTGGGCCCCGTAACAAGATCGTAGTACTAGAAACTGACCCTACCCTTTTTCTTGTTTCCTTGTGGGGTGTTCCTGCTGGACTCTGCCTGCTCGAGGGCGATGTTCCAGGAAAAGTGAGGAATACCCAGGGGAGATCTCAATTCCGGAGACGAATACCACGACCCTACCGAAGTGGGGAAGGAACCTCCCTCTCTACCCCTACAGATCGGGATTGGACGTTTAGTTGATCGGACCAGGACTTTGGAGTTTATGTTCCAGGCCTATCCCACTGTTAAAAGTGCAAATAAAGCGGTGTAAAAATACAGAACAACTAGTCCTTCTTACCGCCGATACGATCCCCTTACCGAAGCCCCGTGACAAGTGGTGGAGAATGCAGGCACTGGTCCATTGAACAAAATGGACGCCTTGATTCAACACATTGTGCAGGCCCAGGACAAGTTGGGATGGGCCTTGGAGCGACAGCTCACTTCTGCGCAGGCAGACCGCGAGGTATTCTCAAATACCATGACCGCGCATTTTGAGGGACTACATAAGTTGGCATCCGAGCAAGCGGCAGGCCCCCATCCATTGCCACGCGTCTCCCCTCATGGTCCAGCGGGGGTCGCATAACAGAAGTATGTGCACGGAGAGGACCCGGACGCGTACTTCACCAACTTTGAACGAGCTGCAAAAGCCTGCAACTGGCCACCGGAGAAATGGCCCTTCTTCCTGGCCCCATTACTAACCGGAGAGGCTCAAGCAGCCTATCAGGTCGCCAACCCAATGGGCAATTCGCCCTACGGAGAAATAAATAGGATCATCCTAGACCACCTAGGCTTGGACGAAGAAGCGCATCGTATACGCTTCAGGAAAGACAAAGGGCAACCCGGAGAGAACCCGAAAACCCTGTTCTACCGCTTAAAGTTTGCTGCCGACAAGTGGCTAAAGCCGGATGAGTGCTCCAAGGAGGAAATCTTGGATAAGATATATTTAGAACAATTCCTAGACGATCTGCCATATTCCACCCAAAGGTGGCTCCGTCAGCACGCCAATCTGAGCACCAAGGAAGCCATGGAGATGGCAGCAACATTCGCTAGAGCCCAGCCGAAAACCAGTGGGGATCCAGAAAGGCTGTATCGGCCACTTCCAGGGAAGTTCGTAAGACCCACCAGCCGACGCCCACTAGAACCTCCCAGGAACCGACCAAAGCCAGCAGAGCCGCTACACCCAAAGGGACCCCAGTGTTTTGATTGTGGGGGTTGGGGACATATAGCGAGGGTTTGCCCCCACACCAAAACAGCAGAAGAACCCATGGATATCGGATATGCCCCAAAAGCCGTGCTATACACCGCGGAGATGGGACCTGCTTTCTATGTAAGTGTTAGGATAAACGGACAAGACATATGAGCCTTGTTAGACTCAGGCTGTAAACAGTCAGTCATCCAAAAGGACCTCATACATCCCCGAGACATCATCCCGGGTGCACTAGTCCACATACGATGTGTTCATGGGGACGTAAAAACATACCCCGTAGCCACCGTGACACTAACAGTAACAGGCTGGGCCCCGTGCACTCTCAGGGTGGGGGTCATGGGTAAGTTACCGGAAGACCTGATCATAGGGACGGATAACACACAGTTCCTAGCATTATTCCACAGTATAGCCAGAAACAACCTAACGCAGACCCCTCCCAACCAAGAGGCAGGCACACGAGTGGTACCGGCCTTGGCTAATCCCGAACCATGGGTGCTGGATAAAAGCTTTAGGTTTTCACAAGCAAACGATAACACTCTTACACATGCTTGGGACACTGCGGTAACACCCAACCAAAATCCCCCTCCACCTCCTCCCTACTTCTTAGTAAAGGAAGGATTGCTATATCGTGTTAAAGACCATACGTCGGAACCCCAACTGTTGGTCCCCTTGGAGTTTAGGGAACAGATACTGTTTTATGCCCACTCACACCTAACGGCCGGACATCTGGGAACCGATAAAACGACACAAACAGTCCTGAGACACTTCTATTGGCCGGGGGTGTATCGAGACCTGAAAAGTTATTGCCAAAGATGTGAGTCATGCCAACGACAGAGTGTCTATAAACCCCCGGCTGTCCCCTTGCAGCCACTACCAGTGATTGGGACCCCATTCACCCGAATGGGTTGGATCTGATAGGGCCCCTCCCAAGAACCCGAAAAGGACACATATACGCCCTAGTAGTCGTCGACTATGCCACCAGATACCCCGAAGCGTTTCCCTTACGGTCCCCGACCACCTCAGCAATAGCGACCTGTATGATAGACTTGTTTTCACGCGTCGGATTTCCCAAGGAGATATTAACAGACCAGGGCTCCCCCTTTGTCTCTAAATTGATGAAGGAAGTGTGTAAGACTCTCAACATACGACACCTCAAAACCTCGGTGTATCACCCACAGACGGATGGGTTAGTAGAGAGATATAATGGGTCGTTAAAACGCATTCTAAGAAAGATGCTGACAGTCGAAGGGAGAGAGTGGGACCAGCTACTTCCTCTGGCCCTCTACGTCCTCCGGAGTCAGGTCCAGAGTAGCCTGGGATGTTCCTCCTTCCAGATGTTATACGGAAGACAGCCCAGGTCCCTATTGGAGATGACAAAGGAGGCGTGGGAAAGACAGGAGAAGGAGGAGTCCTACCATTTCTTAGACTATACACGCACTTTACGCTCCAAATTGGGAAAACTCAGAGACCTAGCCTATTCGAACCTAGAAAAAAACCAACGTAAACAAAAAAAGTTCTATGATAAGGGGAAAAAGTGGAGACGTCTAAATCCGGGTGACTGGGCCTTGGTATTGCTTCCCTCTAGTCTCGGTAAAACAAAAACAGATTGGTCAGGCCCTTACCAAGTAATAGGAACAATCGGAAAAACCACCTACCGACTACAGATGAAGAGGGGGAAAACGCAGGTTTTCCACATCAATATATTAAAGAAGTGGATAGGTCCCCCTCCCACCACCGTTCAATTCACCTCCTCAGTCCCCGAGGAGACGTCCACAAGTAAACACCTCATTCTAAACCCAACCCTGGACGACGCACAAAAGTCCGATTTAGATCTGGTGTTCGGTGACTTCTCATCCACCTTCTCAGACATCCCTGTTAAGACCAATCTCACAGAACATGTCATAGAGACAGAGCCAGGTAAAACCGTGAAACTGCACCCATATCGCATCCCAGCTGCCAGAAGGGAGGCCATCCGGAAGGAGGTACAGGACATGTTAAAGTTGGGAGTTATACGGGCGTCAAAAAGCGGTTGGTGTTCTCCCATTGTCCTTGTACCCAAGCCGGATGGCTCCTCATGGTTTTGCATGGACTTTCGTGCCCTGAATTCCATTTCCTCATTTGACGCCTATCCAATCCCCAGGGTCGACGAAATGATAGAGAAGTTAGGGGACTCCCAGTTTATCAGTACCCTGGACCTGACTAAAGGGTACTGGCAGGTCCCTCTACGAGAAGAAGACCGAAAAAAAACGGCATTTGTCACCCCTGACGGCCTGTACGAGTTTACCGTATTGCCTTTTGGACTTCACGGCGCCCCAGCGACGTTCCAAAGGCTCATGAATAAGATACTCCAGAATCACCAGTCTTGTTCCGCCGCCTATCTAGACGATATCGTGATCTACAGTAGTTCCTGGGACCAACACCTACAGGACCTAAGAAAAATCTTAGGGTGTCTCTCAGAGGCTGGACTACATGTTAATTCCTGTAAGTCCAAAATAGGGTTCGATAGGGTGAAATATCTAGGGTACATGTTGGGTCATGGAATGATCGAACCGCAGGAGGAGAAGGTGAGGGCAATTAAAGACACCCGATTCCCTACCAGCAAAAAAGAGACCCGAGCCTTTCTTGGGCTTTTAGGGTATTATCGTAGATTCGTTCCACACTTTTCCGAAGTAGCAGCCCCCTTGACAGATCTCTTAAAAAAGGGGAAATCAGAGTCAAGAATAACCGCCCCTTCCAAAGAAGCGATGGAGGCATTTCAAACACTGAAAAACACCATTACATCCGCACCGGTACTGGTCTCTCCAAGCTTTGCACTACCATTCATACTGCAGACTGATGCATCAGAGAGAGGGATAGGAGCCATCCTCTCCCAACTGTCTCCCGACGGGGTTGAACACCCAGTCCTCTTTATCATTTGGAAACTCTTTCCTCGCGAAACTCGTTATTCTACTATCGAGAAGGAGTGTCTGGCGATCAAATGGGCTGTAGACAAACTCCGGTACTATTTGGATGGTTCAAAGTTCACACTCTTCACAGACCACGCTCCCTTAAAGTGGATGAGTCAAAACATGGGAAACAACCCCAGAATTCTGAGGTGGTTCCTGACACTACAACCTTACTGTTTTGAGGTCAAACATCGTCAGGGTTGTTCCAACGGCAATGCTGATTATCTCTCCCGGGTCATGCCTCTCCCCAAACGGGAGCAGCATAGGGGGGAGGTTTGTCACCGGGACACCCAGGAACCTCGACAACCACCCCACGAGAATCCAGGGGGACACGAGAACTGGTGGTTGCCTACCTTTGAAGGAATTGACATGTCTCCCTTATCACAGGCAAGTCCGAGATATGTGGCCCAAGACGAGTGGATATCAGAGGAGGACTCAAGGAGCGGTGTCCCCTTTAACTGGCCGTATTCCGTCAGAGACAACGCCCCCTCGGATGATGAAGCGGAACCAATCGGCGAAGAAAGCATCAGCAGAAAAAGGGGAGGAGAACCAAGAGAGCTGGGGAAACCCGGAAGAGAAGGAGAAAGAATCAGACGCGAACGGAAACAGACGAGGAGCTGAGGAACTCGACCAGCGGACACCCACCAGCAGTCTTCACCCGGCGGAAAGAGAGCCAGGAGGCCAACGGTCCGGCGTATCGCCCAGCCACACCTCTGGAGAGGTGTGGCTCTCCCAGTTACGAAGCCGCGTAGCGGGTTGGGTCGGGAGGCCGGCTTGGGGTGTGAAAGAAAAGCGCTAGCCCCGTAGTCATACCTTATTGACACACAATCACGCCCGAGCACTCCTCTTATAGAGCGCCGAAAGCGACGACACTGTGGTGATCCCATTTCCCCTCACTACCTACCCTTGGGCCCCGTAACAAGATCGTAGTACTAGAAACTGACCCTACCCTTTTTCTTGTTTCCTTGTGGGGTGTTCCTGCCGGACTCTGCCTGCTCGAGGGGGATGTTCCAGGAAAAGTGAGGAATTCCCAGGGGAGATCTCAACTCCGGAGACGAATACCACAACCCTACCGAAGTGGGGAAGGAACCTCCCTCTTTACCCCTACAGATCGGGATTGGACGTTTAGTTGATCGGACCAGGACTTTGGAGTTTATGTTCCAGGCCTATCCCACTGTTAAAAGTGCAAATAAAGCGGTGTAAAAAAACAGAACAACTAGTCCTTCTTACCGCCGATACGATCCCCTTACCGAAGCCCCGTGACAGGATGTTATTTATGTTTTCCAATATTGTTGTTGTCTCGTTTGTATGTACATCTGAGGTTGTGTTAGATCCTGACGGAAACCCCTCTGTGTGGGGTTCCGATTTCTGGGGCGAAAGTTCCCTAAAAAACTATTCGACGGGGTGGTTCTATCGAAGTTCTCTTGTCTAGGTTGGTATGTCGGGTTGTAGTTAGGGTTATAATCTTCGCTATCTGAGCCAGTGGTATCAGAAAACGTAACAACCCGTCTGCTGCCCCATCTTGTAGCATTGGTGTTATTAGAATAGAATAGCCTGAATATACTAGAGGAAGCATACTCAGGCTATTCTAATAACACCAATGCTACAAGATGGGGCAGCAGACCGGTTGTTACGTTTTCTGATACCACTGACTCAGATAGCGAAGATCCTGTCAATTATAAATGGGCCTTAATCTCCAATCGATGTTCCAGAGATTGGATGATGTTGATAGTTGAAACCGCTAGAGAAGTTTTATCCATTCTCAATAAAGAAATTGAAGAAATGGAAGAAAAACTTAAAAGAGATAATGCTGTTAAGATAGGTAAAAGTAAATTGGAAGAAATCTCATCTGAACTCGACTCTTTCTCTGAGTATCTTCTCAAGAGGAAGACGGATAAATTTAAAAAAGACATTAGGCTTTTCTCTCAGGAGTGAGCCTATCCATATCTGACTCCTAACTTCTATACTAACTCAGAGGAAGCATATTCAGGCTATTCTAATAACACCAATGCTACAAGATGGGGCAACAGACGGGTTGTTACGTTTTCTGATACCACTGACTCAGATAGCGAAGATCCTGTCAATTATAACCCTAACTACAACCCGATATACCAACCTAGACAAGAGAACTTCGATAGAACCACCCCTTCTAATCGTTTTTTAGGGAACCCTAGAGGGAACTTTCGCCCCAGAAATCGGATCCCCAGACAGAGGGGTTTTCCGTCAGGATCTAACACAACCTCAGATGTACATACAAACGAGACAACAACAATATTGGAAAACATAAATAACATCCCTGTTTTCAATTTGTCAGCCAAAACTATCGATCCAGAGATTTCCAAACTGTTATCTAGGGGACTGTCCTTTGTTCCATCTGTGAACTTTAACAAATTTGAACTTATTAAGGACCTCCATTGCTTTTTTCGTAAAATTAGATTAAAAAAATTATTTCTAATTAAACCGTTTGCCGAAAACACCAACAATCGTTCTGGACTTAGACCTCCCTCTGAATTCATTCCACCCCTGGAATCCTTAGGACCTGAAGTCCTGATTTTTGAGAAGGCAGTACTTTCTAGAATCAAAAAAACCCTGAAATATGTCCCCAAACCGGCTCCCAATCTTTTGAAAGAAGAAAAGAATGCCCTCCATACACTCAGGGATAATGAACAACTCACTATCAAACCCTGTGATAAGGGAGGTGGGATCGTTATGTTTGACACTCCGATTTACATTGACAAAATCAACAACTTATTATCAGTTGACAAACACTACAAGCGGATTACCATCAACCCGGAGCCAGCACTGAAACATCGAATTCTGACCATGGTACGTACTGCTGTGGATGAAGGACACCTGTGCCCTAAGGAAGCTGAATTCCTTACACCTCTTCACACCCGACTACCGATTATCTATGGGGTGCCTAAGACCCACAAAAACGTACTGGACCCCCCTCTGAGGCCCATTGTATCCACCATTGGTGCGGCCACGGAGCCGTTATCTAAATATGTTGACCATTTTTTAAAACCGTTGGTTGCCAACCTTGAATCTTATGTCAAAGACACCGGTCACTTCATTTCCAAGATCGAGAATTTGGACTACCACAGTGACAGGGAACTCCTTGTCACTATGGACGTTGAGTCCCTATATACAAACATTCCCCAAGAGGGAGCCTTGTCTGCCATTCAAGACATCTTGTGCTCTGAATCAGATATCACCAATGCCCCCTTTATTCTCCAATGTCTCAAGATCATACTAGCTGAGAATTACTTTGAATTCAATAACAAATATTACCAACAAACCCAAGGGGTCAGCATGGGGGCTGCCTGTGCCCCAAGTGTAGCCTGTCTATATATGGGTATGTTTGAAAAAACTAACATCTACAACGAGATTGCCCCCTTCTTCGAGAATGTCTCTACCTGGTCCCGTTTCATAGATGATATTTTTTTCATCTGGAAAGGTGACCAGGCGTCCCTTGATGACTTCATTCAATGGATCAACCTTGCTGACGAGAATCTTAAATTCACCGTCCACTCCGGTAACAACAGGATTGAATTCCTTGATGTGTGGGTTGAGCACAAAGACAGCCAACTATTTGTCTCCCTATACACCAAACCCACCGCGAGGAATGCGTTGCTCCAATTCGACAGCTACCATCCCCACTATCAAAGGGAAGGCATTCCCTTCAGCCAGTTTCTCCGTCTTCGGAGAAACTGCTCTGAGATGAAGGATTTTTTGTCCCAGGCCGATGTTTTAAAAACCAAACTCTTGAATAGGGGCTATCCCCCCAAATTGGTCAAGAATTCGTTCAAAAGCGCTAGGTATTACAACCGTGACTTTCAGTTCAGTTTTAATTCACGTTTATTTGGACCATAGATCCATAAACAAAACACACAATATTTAAAATTACATCTTATAAAATTCATTCCTTTTAAAACGTTAAAATACATCTTAAAAACTCGTTTAAACGCTTTTTTAACCTAAGTTACACGTAATCTATTTGCTACAGTTCAATAAGGGTATTCAAAAATACTTTCACTTTTTGCATAAACTTCCCTATAGCAACAGCAATATCTAAATTAGTAATTTTAGTTAACAGTGCGACAGCCTGCATCCTAGTTTTTATCTCATATAACTTAAATAATGGTCTTAAGTACATGCATCGTAATTCTAAAAGCCTGTGGCAGTCTAATAATATATGTAACAAATCACAGTGTGTGTGCAAAGTGCAAGTACATCTTCCCATCTTGTCGATCATGGTGCTTTTTACCATATGGTTTGTATAACATGGGTTTACCCCAATTCTTACCCTAAGGACCTCCCTCCGTAAACCACAATCTGGTAGCCTATCAATATAAGGGAAACATTGATTATCTTCCCAGGCAGTAATCATGAAATCTACTGATGGTTTAGTCCCAAGGTACTTTCGATCCTCTACAATAGATATTTCCTTCCCCAGCAATTTGAGGATCTTTTTATCAATCTTTACCACAGAATCGTTAGGGCCCAGGGTAACCTCCATCCCACGGAATAACTTCTTCATGGTTGCCCTGGTCTCTTTTGCCCATCTTAACTCGCTTTTCTCTACTTCTTTTTTACACCATTGGGATACTTTTATGTTTCCATCGGCCCCTAACCGTTGCCAAAAGCGAAACAGGGCCATACCAGCTAACATATCCCATGAAGTCAGTCCTAATTCCAATCTTACGGCTTGAACCTTTGACGATTGAGGGAGCGTAAATAAGTTTTTTAAGTTTTTACCTTCCTCAAGGTCCCAGGTCATCTTCCCACTTAGATATATCAATTCAGCACCATACAGAAATTGTGGCGGTACCATAGCGGAATAAGCTTTTAACACTGGGCCATCCGACATTTCACCATATGCTTTGTTAAACATTTTCAGGCCACTGATTGTTGTTGAGGATCTCAATTTTAATGCATCTAGATGGGTTTTCCACTGCATGCTCTTCTCAAACCATATCCCCAAGTATCTGTATTCGGAAACTGATTGCACCTTCTCTGCCCCTATCCACCAAGTAAAACTGGATTTCTTTCGACCAAAGTCAAGGTTTTGGTCTTATCCATATTAATCACCAGTTTTTTCTTCAAACAATAAGCTTTAAAAGAATTCAGTTTCCTTTGCAGGCCCACTTCGGTCTGGTCCAAAATTACCAGATCGTCAGCATAGAGTAAGCAGGCAATATGCTTCCCATGTAGTTTCGGGCTAGCCCCAATTGGTTCCCCTAAAATCGAAGGTAGATCTGCCAGGAACAAAGAGAACAACAGGGGGGCCAATACGCATCCCTGCCGTAGCCCATTTCCAATCTCTATTTTCTTGGATAAACTACCGTCTATATCTAGAATTATCTGGGCCCAATTTTTGGTATGCAGGATTTGTATCAAGCGTAACAGTTCATTTGGGATCCCATAGCTAGTTAGGTCCTCCCATAGCAGCTCCCGATCCACCAGATCGAAAGCTGCCCGGAAGTCTACAAAACAACAAAATACATTTCCCCGTGTTTCCATTGACTTCCGTACTATTGCCCATAGCGCAAAACAATGATCTATTGTGGAATGATCGGCTTTAAACCCCCCCTGTTCCGGCGGGATAATCTGTTTTTCCTCTGCCCAGTCTTTTAACCCGTTCCCTGCTCATGACGGAACCACTCCGTCATGAGCCACAGGCGCCGTGTGCTCATGACGGAGTGGTTCCGTCATGCTGCGGCCGTTGGCGGCCGCTCCGCCCACGCGGCACTGATTCCCCGCCTGTGCGGGCGATCAATGCAAGTGGGCGGAGTCTTGACGGAACCACTCCGTCATGAGCACAGCGCGCCCGTGGCTCATGATGGAGTGGTTCCGTCACGAGCATGGCGGCGCCGCGCTGACACCGAACCCCCCCAGCGTCGCGGCGGAATTCGTGCCGCAGCGAAGGGGTTAATAAATTCAATAATGCTTTTGCGAAGACCTTTTCCCCTATATCTAGGAGATTTATCAATCTGTAATTTTTCGGTAAATTATAATCACCCTTTTTGTGTATGGGTCTTATAATGGCACCCTTCCAACTTTCTGGGATAATTCCTGTTTCCAGGATTATTTGGAACAGATTTGTAAAAAGGTCTGTCCATCATTCCGGTCTTGTTTTTATTATTACAGCCGGTAAGTTATCTGGGCCTGCCGCTCCGGTGAGCTTCAAACTGGCTATAATACTTTTTATATTTTCTGATGAAAAATATTCTTTTATGTCCTCTGACAAGGGCGTCCAGTCAATAGCTCTTAGGTCTTCTTGCATTGGCCATTGCCCATAAATGTCTCCCAGGTAACCCACCCAATCATCTTCTGCAACCTTACATATCAGGGAGCCGGTTTTCATGCCCACGCTTTCTTGGACTAATTTCCAGAACCCTTTAATGTCTTTGGTTTCTATTACCTCCAACATATTAGTCCAGCATTTATCTTTATAGCTTCTTTTTTTTCCGAATTAACTTTTTATATTTGATTCTCGCTTGTTGAAGCGACTGATATACATCCAGCTTAAACTTAGCCCTTAGTTTTCTTTCCTTTTGTCTAATCTCAGCCTTTACCTTCCTACAATCTTCATCAAACCAGGTCCACCTCAAATTTGCAGAATTATTCCTACCCATCTCTGACTTTTTTGCCCTAAACTTCTTCTTTAGGGTTTCCACCAGCCTTCCCAAGGATGATTCATACCAGGTTATTCCAACATTCACATACATTTCTTCCATTGAAATTTCCTGCTGGATTAAAAATAGCTTTTTAACATGCTCTTCAGTTATACATGTTCTCAGCCATTTTGGATATTCTGCGTGTATCTGCAACACCCTTTCTCTATTTCTATTGTTGCTTGATAGTTGGATTTCTGCCCTCAATGTGTAATGATCACTGCCTGACATTTTTACCACCTCAAAATTTTTATTTGACTCAAAACACCAGGCCTGGCAGAACATATAATCGATTGGGCAGAATTGCTGGCCCCTCACAAAGGTCCGGCTTGATGGACGATCCAGATGAGATCTCCCATTTGCACAGATCATGCCCAATGAACCCATTAGTTGGGTAAATATCATATCCTGTGCCGAGATCTCACCTTTTGGAAAGATGGCTGCTTCTATATTGTTAGCGTCTAAAAATTCTTTATACCATTTATCCACTCTTCGGGGGTCTAATCTATGATTAAAATCTCCTAGCACCAGTACTAGATCCTTCCGATACCTTACACAAACTGCCGCTATATCTTCTTTCAAATTTCCCATATTTACTTTGTAATCATTGTCTCCGCCATCCTTCCCCTTATGTATGTATACATTTATGACACATATTCCTTCATATCGAGGGTCGCTCTTCTGTTTTAGGACCCTACAACCTAATGCCCAATCACATAATAGCTTTAACTTCTCGATTTTCCTTGCTATCTGTGTCGAGATCAACGTTGTTTGGCCCCCGGATGGTCTCCCAAATGTTTTTTTCTTGGCTGCTTTGGAATGTTGGATAAATCCTTCCAAAGCTTGTGATTCTAGGGTATCGTCACACAGCCAAGTCTCTTGTAAACATACAATATCATTACTCCTTATAAATTTAACAAACCGTGACTCAATGTTCCAACAAAAGGAAGAAAAATCTACGGATCGGTTAGTGTGTGTAACCAAACACTCTAGCTTCTTGAAGGTAGCAGGGACCCCCTGATAATTCCTAGGACAGGGTTAGTGTATATTTGAAAATCAACAACCTAGGTAATTTACATGAATATTGACAAAAAATAAATTCTATATTCAATGTTTAGATCAACTCAGACAATATGACAAATGCGGAAATTGTTGTTGTTTTTTAATTAAAATTAATTAATACATTCATAGCTAATAGACAGTTTTATTATGCATAAACAGATGTTAAAAACATTACAATCAATAAAAGCAATATAAACAATACTGTGGCACAGTTGTATATTGTTCGACGCGCGTTTCGGCGTAACTAACGCCTTCGTCAGGAAAAAATCCACAATTCCTGTACTCCACGTTATAAATCTTGGGGTTCCAGGGGGTTAAAAGATGATTCAAGTTGATGAATGCCTTGGTATTTAGTCAATCATCTAACGGTACTTCGCTCGATCAGAGAATAGACGGCCTTTCTTTTATAAGTATTACACCGATATTGGTTCGTCAAAATGATTAAAACTCTTTTAGATGGCGAGTTCTTTTAGGGTGCCAGTTCTTGATTAGGTGATGAATATTTGTCATATAGATAACATAGGCGCGATAGGTATGATTTAACCTTCGTATTTGAGCGTGTATGGTATCGATAAAGGTCCTCTGTGATGAGTAGATTGGTGTATCCTGAGATGGAAAAAACTACCATCAATCTGACCGAAATGACCAATTGCCGCACTTCGAATATCATCTACGCGATCTTTTGCCCATGTGATTTGGCCTATATTGGCGAGACTGGCAGGGAATGCAGACTTAGGATGGGCGAACATAAATCCAACATTCGCATAAAAAAATCTGGGGCCCCATTGGTTTCTCATTGGATTAAATATGGTCATTCAGAGATAGACCTCAAATGGTTGATTGTGGAAAAGCTACACACCCCTGCAGGTAAGGATTCCACCACCATCCAAAGAAAGAGGGAGGTCTTTTGGATATATTTTCTGAATGTAGTTGCCCAGGGTCTTAATGAAACCTGTCCCTGGGAAAATGCTATCACATGATTTTATTTTATGTGCTATATTAGTGTACCTATTTCATGTTCTTTGTCTCCTTATTGAGTAATTGAGGTTGTATCTCTATTGGTTTCACTTTATTACTCTGAAATTGAACAGAGCCTTCCGCTTTGATAACCCTTATGACAATTTTCCAGTCTTTCGTATTTAGTTCCAACATGGCCGCCTCTCCTTTAAGCCCTAGCGCTGACTTAGCCTGAGTCCCTCCTTTATTTCTGGACCGCTGTGTGCTAACGCGAGACCTCACATCATTTGATCTTGCTCGCGACCTATAGTTCGCTGGCCGGCGAAGGAAACCCCCTTGTAATCCTGTTACATCTCTTCCTGGATCTTATTTTCGGATGACTTTCCCCTGAGCGGCCTAAATATATATGGTAAGAACTTTGCCATTAGCCCTGCAATCAGGTCCTATCTCTGTTTGTGCATGCTGTCGAGCCTCGAAATGATGCACGCACTACTATAATGATCTCGTAGAACTGACTTTTTTGTTAATTCCTTAATTCATGTTCTACTTTAGTGGAGAACTAGTCTGCCTGGCCCGTTGTTATAGACTTACTCATTAACAGATCGA
Organism: Triturus cristatus; assembly: GCF_964204655.1. Lineage (NCBI taxonomy): Eukaryota > Metazoa > Chordata > Amphibia > Caudata > Salamandridae > Triturus > Triturus cristatus. The sequence goes on from NC_140594.1 coordinate 890,638,217, forward strand.
TTGAACTACCGGTCATATCTGCTTTATATGGCAGTAGCCTTAATATCCCCTTTTTTTTTGCTCGTTTCTGAACTGTTCTATCATGGCCGCCGTATTGAAAGCTCATGACCTGTCCTGGGTTAAGTCCTATTTTTATCTCTAGACTTTGTCCTACTCCGTTGGCTTTGAGCTACATTCAAACATCGATTTTTGCATAAATTGCCGCGGAGGATGTCCCTGTGTCGGTGAGAAGGGTATCATCCGATCCCTTATGTGAATGTGGCATCAACCTTAAGGTAAGCGCGTTGTCCAGCACATTTTGGAACACCTGGGAGAATGTCGCTATTCGGTCTCCTCCTTGTGTCTTTACCTTTTTATGAATTTTATCAGTTGTCTAAAGAGCGACTTGTGCTAGTAAATTTTGTCTTGAGTTTTGACCCGTTCAGCACCTCACAGCCCCTCCCAATAAGATCTTCCCTCCCCCCACTTGGGAACCAATAGAATTTTTAGCCAGTTGTAGTATGTATGGTTTATATCAGATACTTAGCATGCTTTCTGCCTATCCTACTATTCTTTATTGCCCGTTTTTCTTGCAGGAACGTATTCATCTCATTGTCCTGCTCCGCCTGACAAGCATACCTCATACTGTCAGAGGAATTAACCTTTGATGCTCTTGACCCCCCTTGAGGGATCCTGATCAGATTGTTGCAGAATGCTTTACTTAATTTAATCCTGCTCTGGGTAAGCCGTACTGTTTCTTACAGCTATTGCGATCCTCAATCTAGCCTGGTCTAGATTTATCCTTGATCCCTTTCTCTCCCCCTGTTGTTTTTGTTTTTGTTTTCTATATAGAACTGACTTATTGAGCTTATCGATGCTCGGAACAGTCTTGGATTTTGCTAAGAAAAGCTGTCTCTAACTATATACCTGATTTAAATGTATTGCCCCTTCTTATCCTTTTCTCCTTTACTTTTTGTCTACAAATAACTACTGCTTCGTATTCTCTATTATCTGTTGCCCCACTCTAATTTTGGTAATCTTCTGACTATATTTGCACCTTCTCAATAGCTTTATCTATTCGGCACTGGTGTTCTATTACATTTTCCTGAGCACTCACCTCACTCGAGATCTATTCTGCTGGGTGCATTTCGATCTTAGCTAACTGAACTAGCTTGCTAATATGTTTTTATTGTTAATTTATTATCCACATTTGAACCCTGGCCGAACTGACTCGTATCCCAGATCTTTACTCTTCAGCCTTTGTGACCGTCTGGTCAACACATTAATGCCTGATGGCAATGGTGGAGTTAAAATGTTTTCAATTATGTATGTAATCTAGATGCTTTTTTAAGTTTCAATTTTTTCTTGCTTCATTTATTTTTTGATCAAATTACAGGTCTTCATTGTGTGTCCCACACGTTTACCATCTTCTTTGCCCTGATGAAGGTGTAGCCCCGTGTGGGCAAACACCGAAACGTGCGTTGGCTCTCACTATTTCGTGCCTACCTGAAGATTCCATCTGTCCTTAAGAACTGGGAGAGCACGAGCCTGTTTGAATTACTATTACGTTAAATTGTCTGTTTTTTTATGTTAATTATTTTTTATCTAATTGTACAATGATGTGGCTATGTGTAAGTATGCCCTTTGTTGAATAAATGAGTATGCTGTGTGAACGAATGTGTGTATGGCTGTAGTGTGTGTGGGACATTCACATATCCGTATCCTGGAATTTATCACTTCCTTTTTACCTTTTTTGTAAAGACTATTATCCTGATCCTTGTTATTTAAATAAATCATTTTTTGATAATTTTCTTTCCTCCGTTCCTTTGCTTCTTTGAGTCAGTTTTGGCCTGTGGTTTCTCTTGTAACCTAGACCCAAATTTGGGCGTATCTATATTATTATAGTGTAGGCAGTCGGTTTTTTCATTAATATTTGGAATCAGAGTGAGGTCTGGGAGGTGTGCAGAATCATTTTAATCATCGATCTGTTACTCCCACAAATCATTTTATTGGGTGTAGTGGCAGACTGTGGTTGTTGTCAGTGATGATTGAACAATTTTGAGAGTGAGGGTGCTGCCATCAATGTTACATCACCGAACAAGTGTTGCACACGAGCCACGACCATTTAGCGGGAGAATGGTAAGGGTGTGGTATGTAGCCGGTGTTTAATTTTGGAGCACACTGTGGCAAATATATCACTAAAGCATGGTGTGGTAGAACACAGACATTTACAGACAGCACATTGTCTGTTGAAATGACCACTAAATTTGTACAGCCCTACAGTTTATGGACAAACATATAAACAATCTGTCGAAATTGAGATTCAGTGATTGCCATTTGCGCATCACCAAGTAGTTTCTTAATTTGTTTTAATCCTATTAAAATCTTTGTATCCATCACACTTCAGATTTAGAAAACAATAACTTCATTTAGAACTCCAGCATGCTTATTTTGGGGGTGCTACAGCACCCCTACGTCCCGCGCCTATGTTTCTTGTGACTAAGATCTGGCCATGGCATAATTGAGACTTGGCTGAAGTTTCTGTTAGGTTCACCAAGCACCGAAATCCACACCCTCTGGGATTCTCCAGTAGCTTAGCTTGTCTTTCAGTCTACCTGATAGATCATCACACACTGAGGAGATATTAACGCCCCCCCTAAATCTCTGCTTATTTTTACAAAATATCCCTGTAATTAAGTATCGGTTTGTAACGGCATGGGTGATTGCATTACAAAGTTCTTTTAAAATGCCCATAAATTAGAAACAAAATATAAATAATTCACATTCTGTGTTTAGACAACTGTAGAAATGAAAAATAATATACACAAAACATAACAATTCTTTAAAAAGACAACACTGAGGAGCCGGTGTTTAAGACTCGGGTTTCCCTCAAAAACATGCACGCATATGGCAGCACTGGGCAGACTACAGAGGTATTGTCCTGGCCCCACCAACATTACAGCCCACATCGTCAGATTTAGAGGTACTGCTCCACGGCTAACACATAGAATATGCTCACTGCCAATAAGTTGATGACCGGGATTGATCACCAGGGAAGCGATACAGGGACACGGTCAACTCTCTGCGACATTCGTTCTTTTCTTTCCATCACAGCGTGTTTATCGTTTAGTTACAAAATACTATATTGTTTACTTATGAAAATGCTTTATCTCAGCATGTACATGTATAATATGGTTCTTGGAGAACGATATTGGCAAAAACCAATAAAGTATGTTCTTAAATAGAAAAAAAGACAATACTGCATTTTTTTAAATGAAAGTGAACAGGAAAAATTGGAACATAAACAATTTAGGGGTTTTGCATCCCTTGGTCTATCTATGCTGTGACCCTAAAGAACAAGAAGCGCAGAACGTGAACAGTAATAGTAGGAAAACAGGTAAGGAAAAGAGGAATGTAACAGAGAAACCAGGTGGCCGAGGGCAGTTAAAGGGAGAGTAAACACCAATGCAATGGTGGGGAAAGCTGGCCTCTGAAAGAGATTGGGAGTAAGTGGAGGTGAGAGAAAAGGGTGAAAATCTGGGAGTGGAGCATTGGGCTGGGTGTCTTTCCTATAAAGGGAATAAACAAGCTGGGGGGAAATAGTGCAGTGGTTGTCAAAGGACGTTAGAGATTAAAATGAATAGAAAGATATATGTGATGCTTTAAATTGTAGAATACAGCTTTGAGATAAAAAGGATTCAGTTAATGGAACGACATTTATCTAGGAACTTTCGAGGAAAGAGGTTCAGTGAAATGGATTCTCGAAATAGTTATTTTTTTAGAGATCACGAAAAACATTTTTTATTCCAGTAGATCCCGTGTTTACCATTGTCATCGCCCAAATGCCCTTTGTCTTTGCTAAATTGCATATAAAACTCTAATCCGATCCTTGGTGCCACATGTTTTAAGACAGGGGTGTGGTTATGCTTTTGATCAGAGGATCGAGCCTATCCCATGAATAGAGGAGGCGGACTAAGAAGAATAATGTTGACTTCTCATGGACCAAATAATGGAGGTCCATAGAAGATTGCACCTATATTTACTGCCAGATTATGGCAGTTTCATGTCATTGAAACACAGATGCAAGAAAATGTAAAGTAGCGTGCCCTTTTCCTAATTAATTTCAGGTTCTTTTATTTAATAAGTTGACATATACTTCTATATGAAAATAAAGAAAGAATATATACCATTACACAAGGGGTCGGTACAACGACTGCGTTGTTACATCACAGTACCATTACAACGCAAGTCGTTACAACGACTTGCTCTAGATGGCGTGCTGGACTTAGGAATAGTATAATATACTATTCCAACTCCAGTGTGTGCAACAGTACGGAAGGTGTTGGAATAGTAAGTTATACTATTCCTTAGTTTAGAGCGCCGTCTAGAGTAAGTCGTTGTAACGACTTGCGTTGTAATAGTACTGCAATTTAACAACACGGTCGTTGTAACGACCGTGTTGTAAAGGTAATGCGATGTAATGACTGTGTTGTTAAGGTTGTTTCCCCTAAAGAAACGGCATCCCGATCAACCACCGCCCACCAACCACCTGCGCCCCAAAAATGCCTGCAGAAACAAAATAGTAATGAGCTCATAACTTCAGGGGAATTTGATCTGATTGTGAAAGATTTGTTTGTTGGGCAAATGCTGTTGTTGATAGGTTTTTAAAAGTCCACAGTTGTAAAAGGTGGGGTGGGGGGTAAAAATAGGTATTTATTTGCGGGACAGGACAGTATTGTCATCCTGACAAAGGAAAACCAACTCTGTTACTAAAATCTTCTTTCAGCTGTTTGCCTTCATGTGCATATAGTATTCATTCACTATGCGAAGGTGTTAGTTTTAATAGTAACCATGGAAACATTGTTTTACCACCAAATCAAAACCTGTCGTTCCTGCTTTTCTGGATTGTTGTGTTAGTAGATACATCTTCGAGCACTTTGTGCCAGATTAGAGAAACTAATCTCTGTTGCTCTTAGGACAGCATGTGGCAGTTTCATTTATAACAGCGGTATTTGCCAACATGTTGCTTTGGGCCAAATTGAATAGACTATTGCTCCAGAGGAGGAGGTGGTGGTTGGGGGAGCATGCAGTTATGAAAAGTGCAGTACATCACAGTAAGCGGCAGTTGTGAACAGAGCTAGCTGCATAACTACGCATGTGAATTGTTGTGGTAACAAAGCTTCCAGTAGGTAGTTTGTTGTCCTTCACAGTATAGGAGCAGTCTGTTGATTACCTATTAACACTCAACACCATCCCGCACTTCAACATTTCTGATCTTACTGCTGCCCAAGCCCATTTTGGAACTTACTGCTGCCCCACCAATGCGTGGTTTTCAAGTCATTTATACCCAAGGCCACAGGAAATCTGCGATTCCTTAAAAGCTGTTTTTTTAATAAATATTTACGCACTTTGTACATAATCCACCACCTGCTGTGTAATTTGTGGATTTGACCACTAAATAATTGGTTTTGACTTAAGTGGGCCAACAATTATTTCAAAATGTGCCACACAGACTGCTGTTCCATGACACATAGTTTGCAAAAGTTTACATGTCTCCTTTCAGCTGCTGATGGTTTTATTCAACCATTTGCCAGCCTGGTTGAGTTCACAATACTATTAGTTTACTGCCGATGTGTGGCAGCATTTACTTGAAAAATGCTCCAGTTGAAATGGTGGTGGCAGCCTTGGGGAAAATATAATGCTGGATGACTCACTATTCCTTACAGGCTGCACAGCATTTCTTTTTATGTTTTTCAGAAACAATCCATGAGAGTCTGAACTGCTCATCCATTTTACAGCCCAACATCCAGATCACCGAACAACCACCCCACAACTCGCTGCTTATTGCAGAAGGTTTCAACCTTCAGCTCTCACCCTTAGTCCCTAAAACCTGTTATGCCCAGTCACCTCCAATTCCACTTCAGCACCAGCTGGCAGTCTTGGGTTTGTCTAATTGCCCCTAGGCCACGGATTGCCAATTGATGTCTTATTCCTCTATGTAATGTCTCGCTCCTCACTTTCCCATCACCTCACAACAAAGTCAGCGCATTGATCTGATCTTTCCATGTAGATCAACATATGCTCCTCCGCTCCCTCTCTTTTGTCTGGACTGATGACTCCATCTACCAGTTCACTGTCTTCTTCAAACCTAGCCCCTACATCAACTTTAGAAGCCCAAAATATATTTTCGCTGAAAACTAGCACTTTTCTCTGATGAATTGTAACTCAAACTGGCTACATCCCAATAAGCAATTTCTTGCTCTGCTAATACTTGACCAGCTATGAAAAGGTAGATGCAGCCTTCCAAACACAGATCCTACTCTCACATTACTGCACATAAATACAAGTGGTGTGACATGGAGTCTCGATAAAGAGGCTTAAATTCAATCCTCAGCCAAGCAATTCTTAGAACAGCATCACTCAGGGCAAATGTTAACACTCTTTGCACTATCAAAGACTTCATACAACTTGATCATCCAAGTAGCTATCATCAAACCCGAAAAACACCTAAGTGGTACAGTTCTTCTTGAAACAAGTCTGCCAATATCTCACCCACCCCATGATTAATCAAGTAACATTTATCTAATTAATATAAGGCCCCAAAAATATTGCACTTTCTAGTTCAGCTCCTACCTTTGCCTCAAAAAGCCAGCAACCTAATACAACCCCTTTCCCCATCCTACCGACCAAAGAAAATCGCCCAATTGACTTTAAATTGGAGATCACTAAACTCCCCCTTGTTTGGAACATCTTGAGACCTGGGCAAAACCATCCCTTCTTCATTATCAAACACTGCACTGACATTCTGGAAGCCCTGTTGAATAATACATTCATTAACAGAGGCCTTATCTCCAATTCTTACCCCTTCCCTTAATGAAACCTTCTTGAACATCGCTACCTTAGGCGGCTACGACATAAGATCTTACCTGTGCACTCAAGCGACTGGAGAAGTCAAGGCATCTGCTCCAACATGGAGCAAGCATTTCATGCCTCATCCTAGATAATACTGAAGAGGACTCCGGCCCATGCTTATACACACTGAAAATCTAATGGCCCTTTGCATTATCAACCACAGAACTCACCCAGATTCCATTCTCATGGCAGGTGCAACTTGGTTATGGCATCTGTTGCCTGTGCCACATTCTATAACTAGCAAATGCCAGAAGTTTTGTGAGTTTGACCCAGATCCATGACTCAGTTTCTAGGATTGTTTTATGCTCCACTTTATTTTCAAACACGCGGCACCCAACCCACCGTGGGCGGCCAGCACCATGTGAAGCCACACAGAACTTTGCTCTTTATTCTATAACATTACTTTGTCAAGAGCTACTGAACTGATTTACACCAAACTGTTGAAGAATGCTTTCTGATTGATGTATTACTTTAATGTTAAGTTTGATATAAATCTGTTTAGCGTTGTTTTTGTTGTAGGTGCGAGCAGCATTTCCGGTGGCAATACATTTAGGTCTTTTGTGTCAAATATAGTCTGAAGTGGTGTGTTTGTTCATGACAGCTGAAAGACTGCAAGGTTGGTTAAGCCTTATGATCTGCCTAGAGATAATTTTACAGGAGAGGGGCAGCTCCTGAGTTTTGGTGCTGTGCATGAGGGGTTTTGCAGCTAGGGGTTTCCAGAAGAATATTGTTCTTGCTTCTGAGACCTCTCATACTACCGAATAGTTTGAGACAATTTAAGAGGTAAGGTAGAAAGTTGGTGCGTACCAGTTTGGGGGCTATGCATCTTAGTTTAAATGTTATTCTTTACTTGGTAGCCAATGTAACTCAATAAAGGTTGGAGTGATGTGATTTTCGTCTAAGAGGGATACCATTTGTTAATGGTTGATTGTGACACACTCTTTTGTGGGATTGAGCAAAACGTGGAGGCAAGAGTCACTGCCATCCAGCATCTGTTGAATATCACCCAGAACATTTTATGACGCAGTTTAGACACCATTACCTATCTGAAGCCAGATTGAGGAGCATTGAGTAGGCTGCCAGCATTTATGTGGCCTGGTATCTGTAAGGAGACACATTTTTCTATAGCTGTGCCTAGCTGAGAATTGTTTGAGATAAGGCAGTACTTTGATGGTTTCTTTAGGTCCACGTTAATTTATTTTTTAGAAGAATGGTGATTTGGCTATGTTTTAGGAAATATGGAAATGTTCCTTGGCTAAGGAATCCATTAATAATCATGCCTCAGCAAAGTATGGAAATGTGCCTTGATAATCACTGGTATGAAGTCATTGTTGTAGGAAGTGGATTTTAGATTTTTAGTGCTAATAGTGAAGTCCTCTTGTTTGACTAGTCGGAAATACGTGGTGTACATCATAGTATGTGCATGCAGGAAACAATATGTGGGAAGCACCATCCAACCTCTATAGGACAGAATCAGCCAACATGTATGAGCATTATATCAACAAGATGCCAGATATCCAGTGGCACTTCAAGCAGCAATATGTCCGTCTCAGGGCCCACACAAGTGCTTCTCCTTCTTTGGAATACAAGTTATTCAACCAAGTGCACGAGGAGGAAACAGGGAATTGAAATGGAGAAGCGCGGAGGCCACTTGGATCATGCGGCTTCGAACTGTGGAGAATGACTTAAACTGTGATCATGAGATGCAGTATTTCTTGGGAGATCAGCAACTCCACATTAAATTTCAATTCTGTGTCCATTGAGGAACCTGGTTGTAATAATCTAAAACAACTAAAATGTCAAATGCTACTCTGGGTCTAACTAGCCCTTCTCATTACCCACTGTATCACTGTACACTTATACAGCACACTAATGTTTACTTTATTATGTGAGCAGTTTTCGCTTGGCTTTACATGTATATAGGATTATTTGTTTTTTAATGTTCACACTACTACCTTGGTTTTCTTTGGCTGCCCTTTATGACTATACTTTTTATCGTGTCATTAAGAAAAACTCTTCCATCAAACTCTCATATTTTCTCAGCCCAGCAAGAAAATGTATTCATTTGACTCCACCTCACAACAAGACATTACATGGAGTTCTCATGATTTATACAGCATGTTGTGCTTCATTTCAATTGGTATTTCCACTAGAAACAAGTTATTCCAATTCAAACATGTAGTGCATTGGCTGTCGTTAGAATTTTGACTTTTGAGAAGAATGTTATTGCAAAGTTCTTTTTTTTTTCTTTTTCAAATTTGGTCAAATGTTATCCTTCTTTATCTTTTCTTTATCTCATCTACCACGCCTAGACCTGGTAATAGGCAGGTGCACCTTATCCACTCCAGGACACTACAATAGTATTATATTATGCTTACTCGGCCATTAGCCGTGGGATTCTTAGTATTTTCACAGGAATTAAGAACATTTTGTTTCCACATCTGCACCAAAACATTTTTCCCTTTTTGAATCTCAAGTTAGTTAGCTTATTTTATTCAATGGTACAAAAGTTCTCTCAATTACCTTACAATATCTCAATATTTTCGTAGAGTCACTTTGTCAATAAACTTTTGCACTTGATTAAAACACTTTAGCGGTCTAGTGCTCTGCATCCGAGCGGTATTTAAGCCACTTCCGGGTTAATTTTAATGTCAATACCCAGGAGGCACCTCGAGATCTGCTGCCGCGAGATATTACAGTGTACCCGCTGTAAGATAAGAACACCCGCCTTCCCCTAATTTAACACAGGCCAAAAATATTCCTGTGTGTCTTCTAATAACATTCTTACAGATTTTCGTCTGAGTGCGATCTACTTTTGTGATCCACATATAGAAACACGGACTATCCTCCGTGTGTCCTATGCTCGCAGCACGTCTCAGAGTGCCGGATCGTCCAGCGTTGTTGCCGTGAGCCACCTCAGTATACCCACTGTAGGTAAGCATTTTGTACTCATTTTTTGAGTACACACTTATTAGCAATCTAGTGTGAGTAGCGAACACATACGGGTCGACTTTTTTCTAATTAGGATCTATCTTTCAGATCCACACTTTGAACTTGGACATCCTGATGTCCTGCTATGAGTGTGCGGCACAAGATATAATTTAATTACTGGATCACCTCCACTAGGGTAAGATCCAATGGCATTCTACAATTAATTTTCATGCCCAACTGACTCGTTATTGGTTCTTAGACTATTGACCATTTTTCATTAATTTCTATTTTAGATGTAATTGTACCCTTTTCTTATTCTTCGTGACGCACAACTTGAACCGCCGGGTTGGAATTATCACCGGCACAGCGGTGAGCGCTCTTCTTTATTCTCTGATGATAGTCATTGACACCTGCCCCCTCAAATAGGTCAGTTATACTCTTTTCAAATTTTCTTTACCTCAATAGTTTATACAAAGACTCGCACCATCACCTACAGGTATCAAACCTTTACGTTCAGATTTAATCAGTCACTCTCTCTTACTTCAACTTAAACTTTGTGCCTCTCCCCTTAAACTTAATAATTTTCTCTTGCTAAAGAAAAATTCCAATAATTTTGGGCTTTTTCGATTGAGCCATCAAGAGTCCGTTTTGTAATGAATACCAATGTCACTCAAACAATTAATTGTCTTTTAAGTATTTATGTAACTCACTAAGTCACTCATAAAATCATGTGGTCACTTTTTGATATGCGGTTTGTTTCTTTTAAGGTGTTCCACTTTAAGGTGTAAGTCACCATTTCAACCGATGACAATTTCCCGTTGCTCCATTTAGGGTTTCCACTTTAAGGTGTAAGTCACCAATGCAACTGATGAAGCAATTCCCCGTACACAACTTTTACGTTCATTTCACCATGTTTATAATATTGTTTTATCTTTCCCAGCCCTGAGGAAGTCGCAGGATTACTTCCATTGGCGACGAAACACGTGTTGGCTAGTTTTCATTTGCTCGTTTTTAATAAAAAAATCAAGAATCCATTCACCGGAGAGGAAATTGACATTTCTTTCAGAATCTATTTTGATTGACTGGTACCTTGTTTTTATTTTTTTTTTTTTTTTTTTTAAAAACCTTTATTCTGTAAAATCATTGACACAGCTATTCAGCCGACAACCCGGAGGTACGGCAGCTTTAAAAACACAACACATGCTAGCGTCAACATTCCAATGACAGAAGAATCGAAGGTTCTGTTTTAAATAAACACAAATCCAAACCTAAACACAAGCAAGGCGATGAGTACCGTAAGCACCAGAAGGGGTTCTCATCAGGGGAGGCGAGCCCCATTTCGTCTAACAGGCACAGGTCTGTAGTAAGGGAAGGGAGGGAAAGTCAGAGACTCAAGAAAACATACACATATCAGCAAGAAGTTCAAAGCCGAAAGAAAGCTAAGGGGAAAGCTGCTCCTCGGGCGGATCCGGGTCCGGGGGCAGGCATATGCCCCCTCTGTACTGGTTCCAGCGCCCCCATACAGAATGCCATTTCCGAGGGCGCCCTCGAGCACAATACACTGTCTTCTCCCTAAACATGCTCCAATCCATGTTTTCCATCCATGCTGTCAATGTAGGAGGCCCAGTAGAGCCCCACAGACGAGCAATGTCGCGCTTGGCAATCATGTTACCCAGGGTCACCCACTGAGTCTGTGCCGCGTCGTGGTCAGTAGGACCCCAAACATTCAGAAGACAACACCGCGCCTCAGGCTGCATGACAATGCCCGTCACCTCCCCCATCACCTCGTGGATGCGCCTCCAAAACTCCATAATCGCACCGCATTCCCAAATAATATGTAGGAAGGTGCCCACCATACCACAGCCTCTCTTACATAAGCCCTCCTCAGAGAAAGCCATATGGACCAGCCTGGGCCCCGTCACGTAGACCCTATGGAGTATTTTAAGCTGCACCAACCGCAGGCGCGCGGGGATCGCGACCTCTTTGAGAGAGGAAACTGCGTACTGCCAGTCCTCGTCATCTAGTTCAAGTCCATCCCTGGTCCATTGAGCACGTAACCCTAGAAGAAGATCTGCCCGAACATTAATAAGTTTCTTATAAATGAGCGAGATCGTACTCTCTGGCATATGGCCATCCAGGATCCGGTCCTCCAACGGGGAGGACTTGGGCACCTTCTCCCCGTCTACAAGAACTGACCGCAAGGCGTGGAACACTTGAGCGTATCGGAAGAACTCCTTGCTCCCCAGCTCATACTCCTTCTGCAGCTCCTCGAATGATTTTATCCTACCCTTAACCAAGAGGTCTCCAACCCTGGATATGCCGATCAGGTCCCATTTCTTAAACCCTTTTGTGTGCCAAAGCTTACCCAGAATATCGGAGTCAAATAGAGGGGTGGCGAGGGTAAGCTTACCCTTCCAACCCAGCGAATCCGTCGCAACCTTCCATACATGTACAGCAACCCTAGTGGGCCCCGTCAGGGTTAAGTCTGACGACTTCGAATACAGCGCTCTGGAGTAGTTACCCCCACGTAGCAACCATCGGTCCATGGCGAAACCAGGGCTCAGCGCCGGACCATATACACCATGGTTAATCGCACTCAACTGGGTGGCCCAATAATAACGTCGGATGTCCGGAAGCGCAATACCACCGTCGTACCACGGAAGCGTCAACTTAGCAATCGCTATACGCAGACGCCCTTCCCACAATAGCGCGCGCTGGTGGCTTTCAACCTCGCGGAAGTAACTGGCCGGGACCCAGTCAAGAGTATTCTGCAGGGCATAGAGGAAACGGGGAAGAGACATCATCTTGAACAGAGCGGCACGGCCAAGGAGGGAAAGCGGCAACCGCCGCCAGCCCGCCACGTCCCGCTGCAGACGCGCCAAGGGAGGGAGCAAGTTCTTCTCGTACCGCAAGATGGGATCGATGGAAATATAGATCCCCAAATACAAAAAGCCCTGCTGGGCTATCTGGAGCGGGCAGTTGCGCGGGACAGGCGGGACATCACCACACAGGACATACAAGTAGGACTTCCCCCAATTAATGACAAGACCAGAGTTTCTACCAAAAGAAGTCAAGACGTCACAAACCACAATCAGAGATTTCTTAGGTGAGGCGAGGTATAGCAGAATGTCGTCGGCGTAAAGTGAAATACGGTCTTCGTGGTCAGGCGACCAGCGAATCCCACGTATGTCCGGGTGCCATCGTATCCACGCCGCCAGCGGCTCAAGAGCAAGAGCGAACAATAACGGCGACAGGGGACAACCCTGCCGGGTGCCTCTCCCGAGCTCAAACGGTGCCGACGCCCTCCAGTTCACGTTCAGTTCACCACGACGCTGGCGAGAGGTCCCTCATAGAGCAACCTCACCCAGCCCACAAATCCAGGCCCAAAGCCGAACTTGGCTAGCACAGCCCACAGGTACGCCCACTCCACCGTATCAAAGGCCATCGTGGCATCGAGGGACGCCACCACAGCCGGCTCCCGCATCGTGCCCGTCCTGGCAATCACACCATGAAGGCGTCGAAGATTCAGTGCAGTGTTACGGTGCGGGATAAAGCCCGACTGATCCGGGTGGATCAAGTCGCCAAGCACCCGGACCAGGCGGTTAGCAAGGAGCTTAGCAAGGATTTTCGGCTCGGCATTGAGAAGTGATATCGGCCGATAGGAGCCACACTTGTCACGGGGCTTACCATCTTTATGTATTACCACGATCGTAGCCAGCCGCTGGTCGAGCGGAAGAAACCCATTCACCCGCGCCTCCACGAACATGGCGCGCAGGTGAGGAGCCAACTTATCCGGATGAAGCTTATACAGCTCAACCGGCAAACCATTTGGGCCCGAGGCCTTACCGGAGCGCAACGCGCGGATGGCACCAGCCACTTCGTCGACAGTTATATCACCATCGAGGTCATCCCTTTCAATGGCAGAAAGGCAGGGCAGAGCGATATCCCGCAACAGGTCACACGAATCCTCAGTCGGCCTATCCGAGACCGAGGTGTATACCGTGCGAAAATGGTCCGAGAAACACTGAACTATACCGTCAGGGTCAGTAACAACCTCTCCCTCATCCGTAGACAACTCCGGCACCACTCGATTGACACGCTCTTTTTTGTCCAGCCACGCCAGCAATTTCCCGGCCTTATCGCCGACATCATACAGTCGACCCTGCTGTTCCCTATGAAGGGTCTGAGCAGCGTTCGTCACCAGATCCCTATATTCCCGTTGCTTCAGACTCAAATTATGCAGTGTGGCCGGTGTAACATCCTCTTCCAAGGCCACTTCCAAGGCCGCTATCTCGTCCTCTACTTGCGTCACCTCGGCATCTCTCCGCCGCTTGGCAGCCACTACCAGGGAAAGGGCCTCCCCTCTCAACACAGTCTTAAAAGCTTCCCACAAGGACACCGCAGATTCGACTGAACCCTGATTCTCTTGAAAATAACGGTCAACTGACTTCAGCAACGCACTGTGCAGCTTGGGGTCACGAAAATACCAGGGGTTTATGGGAGCCACCCTGCCCCCCGCCACCCGGCCAATATTCAAGCGGACCCACACCGGTGAATGATCAGAAATGCCCCGGGCCAGGTGCCTAGCCTCAGATACCAAGGAGGCGTGCGCAGCCAGAGTGAGCAAGTAATCAATCCGGGAGAGACTCCCGTGGGCCCCGGAATGGAAGGTATATTGTCTCTGCTGAGTGGGGTGCCGTAGCCTCCAACAGTCTACCAGACCAAAAGTGTCTATAAAATCGGGAAGCCACTTCTGAGCATCCCCGGTGTCCCTGGGCGGACACCTATCAAGCATTCCAGAACCAACCGCATTGAAGTCTCCTCCCACCACCAGCGTCCCTTCGGGGAGTTCCAACAAGGCCTTGCCCAGATCAGCAAACGTGGAGGCCTGCAGGGCAGGAGGGACATAAACAGAAACCAATACCAACGTTCTGCCCTCCCACCTCCCCGCCACAGCCACAAAGCGCCCCCTGTCATCAGCAATGGTGGAATCAACCTCGAATGGTAGGGAAGCTCTAACAAGTATGCCCGCACCCCTGGAGCCCGAGGAGAACCCCGAGTGAGCAATGAATTTATAGCCCTTTCTGTTGAGTGCATAACACGTATTCCCTATAAGATGGGTCTCCTGCAGGAGGACCACATCTGGCGAGGTCCGTTTCAAGAATTGCAGGACTATCCCCCGTTTAATACGGTCCCCTAAGCCATTAACATTCCAGCTGATTATGCTTAAGCCCCTATCCCCCATCCCCGAACACAAAGAGACCTCCACCACCCCCCCGGAGAACCATGATCGGACAATGCTGACAACAATTGCTACACCTTGCAAGAAAAGAAACACACCCCCCAACAACAACCCCAACATCCCAAATCCCCCCCCTCCCTGCACCCCTGCGTCAGCTTACAAAGCCCCCCCAACTTGCAGTGTGCCTGTCGCCCTATCAAAAACAAATCTACAAAAAGTACCCCAAGGGAGGAAAGAGCTCCTAGCTTCCCCCCTCCGCCCTCTCATTACTGCAGGAAGGTGCGAGTCACTGTCCGGGGCTGAGTCAATACGTGCCAACACCGGAGGTATCACTTCTGTCCATCACGATCGCCTTCCGCTCCGTCCACGCTGTCCCGGCCGGGCCGCCTCCGAGGGAGCGCATCCAACCAGTCCCCTGCCATGTCCGGTGATTCGAAGAAGAAAGTCCGGTCCTCATACACCACACATAACCTGGCGGGGAAAAGCATGGCATACTTCAGGTCCATATCCCTGAGCCGCCGCTTCACCCCCAGGAAACTCTGCCTCTGTTTCTGCACCATCTGGGTGAAGTCAGGATAAAAACTCACAGAGGCGTTCTGAAAAGGGACCGGGCCTGTCACCCTCGATGCTTGCAGGATAGCGTCTCGATCCCGAAAATTAAAGATCCGGGCTACAATCGGTCTCGGGGGGGCTCCCACCTTAGGCCGTCCTCCAGGCACTCGGTGAGCCCGCTCCACCGCAAAGAACTTGCTGAGGGCCTTAGGCGCGAGATGATTCACCACCAAATCCTCGACGAGTAAATCCACAGAGACATCCTCTGAGGTTTCCGGGACCCCAATAAGGCGCACATTATTGCGCCGGGCCCGACCTTCGAAGTCCTCGAGCCAGCGGGCGGAGAGGTCACTCGCGGTTCGCAACTTACGAACCTCAGCCTGAAGTTCCGAGACATCGTCCGCTAGACCAGTGGTCTTGAGGTCCAGGGACTTGACCCGCTCGTTGGTTTTGCCCAGGTCCGCGCGAATCAAGTTGACATCGATCAGAATCATGTCCACCTTGTGCGCCAGGGTCTCAAACTGTCGCCCAATCGAAGATTGCATCCCATCTATCGCCCCTTTGATATCCTGCAGCGATAGCTCCGAGGCAGGGGGTGAATCGGCCTTCTGCGCTTCCAGCGACTGTCCTGATCCACCGGGCGACCCCTTCTGCTGGGCATAACGATCCATATTGTTGGATTGGGTATAGCCTCCCCGCCGGGTAGTCTTAGACTTCGACCTGTCCGCCTCCGATTTGGTCGACATCCCGAACAGCAGGACAATCAAGTGCCAAAGGCCGTCCCTCACGCAGCTAGAGGCAACAGGGTCAAATAGGACTACCACAGTCAATCAGGACCGAATGAAGGTCCTCCAGTCAGAGGAGGATATGCGTGAAGCGCTCCCAAGCCAGAGCAAACAAAGGGCGAGAAAGCGAAAGCGAAAGTGCAGCGGCATCCGTCCGTCAGTTCACACCTCCTAGGGCCGCTGTTGTTCAATTAGTGGCCGGGCATCCTGCCAACGCAAGCCCCTGGCATCCTTCGGAGGTAGGCCGCAGTCTTCCGCCACGCACAACTTCGGTCCCCGGTGGGCGATCCTCGCCCGGACAGCGTCAGTCGCCCCAGCTGTGACTTATCTGCAAGATTCCGTGCATGAAATTCAGGATTTAGGACAGGATAAGTGCCGGAGGGCGCGAGGGTAGCGGGAGCTCCGGGCTCACGCGGCCATCTTGGTCAAGCGCTAGGCTCCTCCTCGACTGGTACCTTGTTAAACACAAGTTCACCTGTGCCCAGGGCTTTTTTCTGTATTCTTTGGAGTTGTGGGCGTTGATGAGGATTCTGCCTTGGAGGTAGTTCTTCTTTGTGGATTTGATGAGATGGTGGCTGTTCTGTTGGCGGTGTGTGTGTCTGGGGTTTTGCTGTTCCTCCATGTCTTTTTGAGTTGTTGGCAGGAATGCTTGAATTCTTGGAGTGCAGGAGTTAAACCAGCTTGCTTTCTTGCTGTGTCGTCCGGTAGCTTTCTTGACTGGGGCGAGTGTGTCGGCGCAGTTCGTGATCCAGCAGTGGAGGTTGCGTGTCACTCTTTTAGCGTCTGCTGTCGTCGGAGGTTTAGCGCTGGTGAGTGTGAAGGTGAGCTGTTCTTTGGTGACTTTGTTCCAGCTTCCCAGGGGGAGGCGGTGGGCCTGCTTGTGTACGGTGAGTTCTCTGAAGGAGAAGTGGATGCAGAGGTGGTCAGTCCGAAGGAGTTATGTGGTGTGGCTGTAGGAAACTCAGTTTCCTCCTGCAAAGACGGGGATGAGTGTGTGGGGGCGGTGACGAGTTGCTTCAGTCTTATGTTGCCGAGGTTCTCTACGAGGGCGGTGGTGTTGTGGTCATCATGGTTGTCCAGGTGGAATTTTAGGTCTCCGAGTAGGATGTAGTCTGTGGAGTTGAGGGTGTGGAGGGCGATAAGGTCGGCGATGGTGTCAGTGAAAGGAGCGCGGGGCTGGGCGGCCTGTAGATGAGGGTCCAGCGAATAGTCGTTTTAGGGTTGGTCTAGATCTGAAAGTGGAGATGCTCCATGAGGGTCGTGGTGTCATCCGGGCCGGTGGTTGTCATGCGGAGGGAGCTTTTGTGGACGATGTCGATGCCTCCTCCTGGGCGGGTGGGTAATTTATATTCCAAACTATCAAGTGCATATTGCAAATTTGCTAAACAGGTGTTGTTCCTCTTATGTACTGTGAAGGTCTCATAATTTAACAATTCTCTCAGGGAGCACCTTGGAGTGCAAAATAAACAGTATGCCTTACAAATTATTTTTTCAATTGTTTCGGCATATGTACTTAATAACCCAAATTGCAGGTGCAATGCCTGGCCTGGAAAAGCAGAGCTTACTGTGATGAATTTTTAAAGAATCTTCCCTTAATGGACATTCGAGTAAGACCATTTTTGTTAGAGAGTATATTGTAGAACAAACTTGAAGTAGGTGGAATTTTCACTTTATAGATTTCCAGTAAATATGTGCAGTGTCTTTTCTCCAGAAGGATTTATAACATTTAAGTACACCCGCATGGACTAGTGCCGTACTTCCTAATTGTTTGAAGTGCTGTTTTTCATTGAGATTTAGGGAGAACTTTCTACCTAGATAGGTGTGTGTCGTAACCAATTTTAGTTTGTCATCAACCAAGAACCAACTAATGGTTTACATTGTTTCATGCCCTTAAATGTAATCACCTTTGTTTTAGACATATTCATTTCTTTTTTTAATTTCAAAAAGATTTTATTGGCTGTTTCCAAATAAGGCAATACATACAATGCATACAAAATAGACATACAAAAATAAGCAATGAGGGTAAAACAAAGATCAAACGACATAGCGATACAGCTCAAATTAAACAAAACATGTGTAGTATCGAACATATGTAGTATCAGTGCAGTGCTCCTCAGACTGTGGAATCCGCTAGCGATAGCAGGGGAGGTAACCACGAGGCCAGTCTAGAGCGGGACCGTGAGCATAGGTAACGAGTTCATGGCGGTTTGTGAGAGCTAAAGTAATGGTCGAGGGTGTCCCGTATATGTCGGGTAGGAGAGCGCCACGGTGAGTTCTGGAGTGTGACATTGTCAGCCCCTCTTGGATTGGTGACCCAGTTTAGCCAGCAAGTGAAGGAGGCTTTGCGGGTGTCCTTCCAATTGCTGAGAATAATCTGGACCGCTGCCATTAGGAGTAGATCTAGGAGCGCCCTATCATTGTCATTGAGAGATTCAGCTTTGAGGAAGCCGAAAGCTAGAGTCGCTAGTTCCCTACTGGGAGAATATGAGAAAAGATTAGATAGGAATGCGAAGACCTTATCCCAAAAGGGCAGCACGCATACGCACTGGATCAATAAGTGTTCCAGGTCGCCAATTTTATCGTTGCAATTCCAACATACAGAATCCTCTCTGATTTTGTGTGAGTGAAGTCGCGCTGGTGTCCAGAATGCCCTGTGTAGCAACCAGAACTTCGTCTGGGAAAGTGCCGGGCTACTCTTATATCTCATGGTTGATGACCAGGTTTTGGTCCATTCTAATTCCGAAATCGGAAAAGAGGCGTGTGATTCCCAGGAATGTGTGAGCTGTTTATTGAGGGTGGAATGATGTGGGCGTATTAATTTATAGATCCAGGAAACCTGATGGCCGAGTTTGAAAGGTAGCTCGGGAGAGAGGGGGGCATGGGTGAGAGTTTTGCTTTAGTAACGGCTGACTTCTTTTATTTTTAAAAAGTTATAGAATTCTAGTGGGTCAAGATTGTGACTGACTTGAATGTCTTTGAAGGAGAGGGGGTATGCGCCAGCAAACAGTTGTTGGGGGAAGTAGATACCCTTTTCAACTCATATGTAATGGTTTCCCTTTATAGAGAATGTTATGGTTATGCCAGAGAGATTCTAGGTTAGACCGTCTAATACTATTGTCAAGGAGTTTATCAATCTTTAACAGAGCGGATTTTGTGTTCTTGAATAAGGGCTTTGAGCATGTATCATGTTGAGGCTTGCCATCAGGAGGGCCGCTGTTGTAAGATTCCTAAGAATAGATTTCTCTATGTCCAGCCAGACAGGAGTATATTCAGCGGGCGGAACCGACCAGTAGGATCCTTGCTTTGCTAGAAAAGCCGTCTGATATAGCTTCAATTCCGCTAGATTGACCCCTCCCAAGGACTTATCTTCATGCTAATGCTTGCTTTTTTCCCCTTCCATAAGAATTTGGAGAGTAAGATATCCAGCCTATGGTGGAAATCCTCAGACAGCATGAGGGGTAACATAGTAATTAGATAGTTCACTAGTGGGGAGATCATCATCTTGATGGTCTCGATCCTGCCCCACCATGTTATAAACCTTGGAGACCATCCGTCCAGGAGGGTTTTGATTTTTTCGATGGTTGTGGTTTCATTGCGTTGGAGCGTCTCTAATAGGGTGCTGCCAAATTCAATCCCGAGATATTTAATGTAACCTGGCTGCCATGACAGACCAGAGTCTCCTAGCATGTCCTCAGTGCTATGAATATTTAGAGGTTTGACTTCGGATTTATCTCGGTTCAATTTATAACCGGAGTGGGTGGAGTATCTTTCTATGGTGGACATGAGAGCCTTGATGGACTGGCCCGGGTTCTCTGTAACGATGAGGATATCATCCGCGTATGTGGCAAGTTTCACCCGTGTACCTCCGAAGTCCACTCCCATAATTTCGTCGTTGCATTTGATATCCGTAATGAGAGGTTCTAGGGCCAAGAGGAAATGTGCAGGGGAGAGAGGGCAGCCCTGCTTGGTGTCGTGCTACAAGCAAAATGAGTTCGATAAGGTGCCATTTATAGCAATCGGGCAGTCGGGTTGGAGTAGAGAGCCAGTACCATGTTAATGTAAGTCTCATCAAGGTTAAAAGATAACATACATTGTTTTAAGAAGGACCATGACACCCCGTCGAACGCTTTTTCCGCGTCCAGGGTAATGGCGATAGAGGGGGAGGCCGTTATTTTAGCTTTCTCAAGAATATGGCACAGTGATCTAGTGTTGTCGTTAGACATGCGGTATTTGAGGAATCCCACCTGAGAATTACTGATCAGTTTTGGGAGGATTGCGTTGAGTCTGTTGGCTAGGATTTTTGCATAGATTTTGCAATCCAGGTTGATAAGTGAGATCGGCCTATAGTTTTTTGTCAAGAGGGGGTCTTTCCTCTCTTTTGGAATGACAATGATAGTGGCTTCTCCCATTGATTTGGATACAGAGCCCTCCTTCGCAATATAGTTAAATAGTTTTAGTTGGGTAGGACTGAGAGATTTATCAAATTCTTTATAAAAGGCGGCCGAGAAGCCATCTGGACCTGGGGCTTTATTGTTTTTGAGGGATTTAATAGAGATCAAGAGTTCTTTGTCAGTGATGGGGGACCCTAGTGCGGAGCTGTCTGTCTCCGTTAGTTTAGGGAGATTCAGTGATTCTAGGTATGCGGAGCAAACCTCCGTATCTAATGTCTGTTTGTTCTTATACAGGTCCTCATAAAAGTCATGGAAAGTGCTAAGTATCCTGTTTTGTTTGGTGTGGTTAGCATTACTTGAATCTTTAATCCAAGATATAGTAAATTGTTTCTGCTTATGTTTGAGGTAAGACGCTAGCAGTTTCCCTGCACTAGTCCCCTCACATAATTTGAGTGCCTTAAATTTATTTATCCACACTCCGGCATGTTTGCTCTCTATTTTATTGTATTCGTATTTCCTCCTAACTAGTTGGTCAAGGGTGTCTTTGTTGTCCGTATTTGTGGAGTGAGATAATTCGAGTAGTTTGATTTCTTTCTCTAGTGCGTCAAGTTCTAAGCTTAATTTTTTGTTGATCTGTGCTTTGATACTTATGATGACGCCCCTAACAGTTGCTTTGAGTGCGTCCCATAGAATGGGGGTGTTTGTATTAGGGAGGTAATCTAGTGTGATGTATTCCTTAATTACGCATTCAATCTTTAGTTTATTCGCTGGATCGGAAAGTATGTCGTCATTAAAACGCCAACGTTTCGGGGGTAAAATGTTGTGGGTACCTCAGAGTGTTGTGCTGATGCAGGAATGGTCGTAGACTAGCCTGGGTGCTATATCTGCTTCCTCTATGAGATGTGTGAATGAGCTGGAGAGCAGGATGTAGTCAATCCTAGAGTAGGAATTATGTGGCGCTGAATAAAATGTGTAGTCCCTCACATCTGGGTGCTGGAGTCGCCATGAGTCTCTCAGGTTAAATTTGGTGCAAATTCGTTTGAGGACCTCATGTGAATGAGTGGTTTGGTATGTGCATTTGGATTGCCGGTCTATAAGAGCGTCCATCGGAAGGTTGAAGTCACCACCAACTACAGTGAGGTCTTCCTGAGGCAGATTCTCGAGGGTATTTGAAACGGACTCCCAGAAATCAGGATCGTCAGCGTTAGGCCCAAATATGTTTACTACGTGTATGGGGTCGTCACCTCTCAGTAGAGTAAAAGTCTTCCATCTGCGTCATGAGTGTGTGAGGTAGTAGTAATGTTGGATTTTTTGGAAATAAGTGTGATCACTCCTCTTTTCTTGTGGTCGGCCGGTGAGCGAAGAACATCAGAGATCCATTTGTGTCTTATGAACTTACATCCTCTTCTGAGAGCTTAGTTTCTTGGAGAAGGATGATATCCCCCTTAGATTTTGTTAGGTACTCAAAGACTTTTCTGCGCTTTACCGGGTAGTTAAGGCCCTTGACGTTCAAGGAAACAATAGTAAGGTTTTCTGCCACGGTTTTAGTCTGCGCCATCTAAAGGTCTGTTGTCGCTATATGTGTGAATAATGTTGTGATGGGTGTAGGTGCGGAATTGTTGTCTCTGAGTGAGTATGATGGGATAATCGCTTATAACGGGTCAAGGGACTAGATATAAGAGGTGCCTTCCTCATGCTGACATACATAAGAGGCCAGCAGTCAGTGTCGAGCATATGTGATACTACATTAGAACGCAAGTCAATAAGCAGAAATAACTGACATAAAACCAGATAGGAAACAGCCAAATTTACAATTACCCCCTGTCCCCACACCCCCTCCCCCCCAGCCCTCCCTCCCCTAGCCCTCCCCTCCCACCCCTCCCTCCCCCCCCTCTCTGAAAATCTTGAACACAGAAGCTGCGACGGCAGTCCGTCTTAAGGCAACACAGGGAGACTTAATGGAACCTTGTCTCAACAGGAGAAATACATAGGTGAGTTATGACATAACTACAGGAGATGGCGTATAAGGGGAGAGTTCACAGTCCCATTGCAGACTGGAAGGGTAATTATGGCACATGGACACCACTACGATAATGTGTATGTGAGGTTGTGAGCTGCGAGTGAAGCTATATAGTAGAATCCACCTACTGCCACAATATGATGTTGGTGAAGAACAACTATGAACTGTGATAAGATCATGTATCATGAGATTATCACACCTTTAAGGGCAAGCAAGCATCATGTAGTGTATTGGTGTACATGACTGTGTACATGACTGTGATGCAATATCAATGTGGAGTCCTATTAGTACAAGAGCCAGAGTGTTGGTGCGAAAGAGAAATGGCTCACGGTAGAACAGGGAAGATCATTCCAGTATGGATACAGAAGTACAATGAACAACAGAGAACATCATATCAAAAGAAGAAATAAACGCCAGTGGAGCAAACGGGTCAAATGTTGTCCGTTTAAAGGATATCATGTTTTTCGTTTGTTGGAGAATCCGCCGGCTAACTCCATATCTTGGGCAGGAGATTCCTCCAGGTATTGAGCTAGGGCTTGGGGATTTGTAAAAACGTGTGTTTTCCCGTTCTCCATGATTTTAAACTTCGATGGACCTACAAAAGAGAATTGAATGTTTTTTGCCCTCAGCTTGTCTCTCAATTGTAAGAAGCCTTTTCTCGTATCAACAGTCTGCTTAGAATAATCTTGCGTGAAATAATGCGTTGACCTTCCCAGGTGACGTGATGATTTTTCCTGGCGAATTGTAAAATGGCTTCTGCGTGTTGGTAATGAAGCGGTTTACATATCATAGGGCGAGATCCTTTTCTACCTGGGGCGTTAAACAACGGGATTCTGTGCGCTCTGTCTAATTCCAAGCCATGGTGGAATTTTATCCCCGTGACCGTTGGTATCCACGCCTCAAGAAAAGCCACACACGAGCCCGCGTCCGTCTCTGAGCCCTCCGGAATGCCAAAGATACTTACGTTCCCTCTTCTGTTTCGGTCCTCCAATTCCACGTTTTGTCTCTTGAGATCACTTGTGACAGCCTGGAGGTGCTTAATTTCTTTGGAGGCTTGGGAGGTTATATCTTCAACATCGCTTCACCTTTGTTCAGCTTCACTGATGCTTTTATTCATGGAGCTCATGTCTGCACGGATTGCTGTAAGCTCTAATTGCATAGAGTCTGTGTTATTTTTCGTCGATTTAGCCAGATCGTGGACTTCCGCTAGTTTTTTTAGTATCATGTTCATCGTGCTGTTCAAATCTGGTTTGGCCTTTATAGGAGAGTCCGATGTTGCTGGTTCCGGACGTACCTTCCTATAGTTGAATCTGCTTTCCTTATCCGCCATAGTCTGACAAGGTTGAAGTGATAGAGGCGGCAACTTGTTGGGCGTTCCCTAATAGACTTGACTGATTAGCTTTCTCTTCACAGTGACTAGAACACAGACACTGTTAGTGTGGATAGCGCGAGGGGGTCGCACACACCAATGCGCATAGATTGAATGGGTCTGAAGAGCAGAATCCGGTGCTGAGAGGTGTCGACATTCGGCGGGAGTTTCTGTTATCAGCAGGATGGCTTTAAGAGGGAAGGAGGCAACACTGGAGCCATTCGTAATAACCTTGCTGACATTGGCGAGTAATAGCACTGTTTTCGCGCTGCACAGGCTGTTTTGGAGTCCACATTAGTGACAGTGAAGGCTGCAGATCATGAAAGCTGTTATGGGCATGTATCCTGCCACATGTGGAGTGCGATCGCAAAGAACAAAAATCAGCATCGGAGCTTGATGCAGAACTGCGAATAGCGTTGCACACTTACTATTCCAGATGGATAAAGAACAGTGCTGGCGGGATTACAGACTTCTGAAATTTGGCTAAATTGACTAAGTTTGATGTTGTCTGCCGATCTAGTTATTTGCGCGCCATTTTGAAGCCAGGCATATCGTGATTAACAACCCCTTAAATCGGCTGCCCGGCGTTACAAAGTTCATAAAGTTCATAAACCCGGTATCTCTGGAGGACATCCGCTTCTAGAGTCAGAGGTGCCGCAGGACCTGGAGATTTACTGGTGACCTTGCATGTGAGGTCTAAAGTGGGCAGTCCGTATATTCGCGCGCCATTGTTGGGTCAGGCAGTACAATTCTGTGTAGCGTATGTGACGAATCAAGGCTACAGCTACTGCACGCGCCACTAATTTAATGCACCCACCTTCATGAACAGCGGATACTTCACGGATGCTTTCCCGGCAAGTGGGCTTGGGTATTGCCGTTATATTAGACTATGTTCCTCTCCGTTATGTATACGAACCAGGCGCCGCCATTTTGCATGTCGAGTCGGGTGAAAGGCTCAGACAGCTCTCTTGATTTATGGTTCTTCCACGCCACAACAGTCTGATTTTCCTGTCACTACTGGCTCACACATAGTTACGATAGTGAAAACTGGTGTTCTCCGCCTCTCATGATCGTTTATTCTCCAGAATCGCGCCGATCTCGCTTCTCTGTGCTCCGAGCGACGGGATTAGGCAGCCATTACTGCTGCCGTCCAAGCCACGCCCCCCCTTAGACATATTAATTTAAAGAAAATGTTTTTATCGGCAGAAGTATGAGATTCAGATTGAGCCGCAAGCCAGTCGGATTTAGGAAGAAATGAACCCATCGCCCACATACATCAGTGTGTGGAGTGCATATGAGCCTAGTCCTGTAGGTTAGTTGTTAACTAAAGAGAACTGGGATGATAGATTGTGAAAGAGTAACAAGAACAAGTCTGGAGCCAATATGCAACCTTGTTTTAAATAATTCTTAGCTTGTATATTTGATGTGACACCTTTATTCCCACCCATGGGTACACTACACCATGCTGCTGTATGTAATGCCATTATCAATTTCAGTAGGTATGGGGGCATGCCTAGCTTAGAAAGTTTACTCCACAGAATTGACGTATCAACTTGATTTAATGCTGTACTAAAAGTCTATGAAAGTAGCCTAAATTATCTGAGGGTTAGGAGTTCCATATTTATCAATCATTGTTTGTACAATAGCAATATTATACATTACTGATCATTCTGTTCTAAAACCTAATAGTTTGCGGGCAATAATCTCTTTCTCGCATGCCCGGTCTTGAAGATGTTCTAATATACTTCTAGTGAAGATCTTTCCTGTTTTATCAAAAAGAGCAATTTGCATGTAGTTACCGGGGTTTTGCATATCCTTTTTTTATACAGTGGTATCACAGTGCTCCCTGTCCAGGAGCTGGGTATTCAAACTGTTTATAACAATATGAGAATAAAGGAACCAGAAATTTGCCCCATCCCTCTGGATCTCCTTTCACAACTGGCATGGGAATTCAATCTGGATCCATGGCTCCTGAATGTCTTGCTCTATTTATATAATTTGCTATTTTTTACACCCATTGGGTTAAATCTTCTAATGTTGTTTATGGAGTGAAGAGAAATCAAAAGCAGTTTCTTCTACACAGTCGGCTATATTTTCTCCATAAAGCTCAGTAATGTAGTCTGACCATACCTGTGTTGGAATTGAAACAATAGCAGAATTCTTTTTTTAACCCACAACTTAGTGCAACAATTCTTTAAAATTGCATTGAGTTATTGTTGAGAATAAATAGCATCCTGGAGTTTGTGCTAATTTTGATCATGCCCCTTACTTTTTTGAGCAATTCGAATCCTTTTCTTCCTCAAACCCTCGATCACTTATTCTAAGTTAAGGAGTATTGTACAAACTGTTTATGTGTGACCTTGTTTATCTCAGCTGATAGCTCTGCGTCAATTGGATCTTTTATAACTTTTTCTATCCTTTTTGATGGTTTCCTTTTTTTCTACATCCCCTTTATTACCTTCAATATGCAATTCTCATATTCGGATATTAGATTGTCCGGAGATGCTACAGTCACCTTGTTGAAAAGAATCGTGTTAGTGGTGCGCCAGTGTAGTTGTCCGTGTATTAAGTCAACATCAATCTGGCAACTGCTGACCTCCAGGGACCAGTCGGAGATATGTTGTACACGAAGCTAGAGTATAACTTGAAGAATTGCATGTTCACTGTATTAAAGGTGTAGCATGTTTGCCAAACCATTTCATAACTGGAAACCATATAGTCTGTTATTGAAGAACTTGGGGGTTTAAAAAGCATATCCAACTCAACTCTTCTATTTATTAAGACTCCACCTGGGATATTTAGAGACTGAAGTAACAATTTGCTATGTTTATCACCTTTATGAATTCTTTGAAACAATGATTCAGAAATATTCCATGCTTCTTATAGCACTTTATTCCTGTAGGCGCTCAGTATGGTATGAGAAATTCTTGCATTAAAATCACCAACTATTATTATTTTTTTTTTTAACTCTTTTTATTAAGAAATAAGGCATGTAACCATTACAAGGCAGTAGCAGGCAGAGAGCCAGCGGAAATCGTTCAAACAATACATCCTCAATAATGACACTCAAGAACATAGGGCTGATGACATTCACTGAATACAGTCAGTCCCCAGCAGCAATATCGTCGCTAATCCTCGGTGGTACACAAATGTCCCCCCTGTAAGCATTCCACAGCCCCCAGACCTGCATCCACTTTTTCGGGCACCCTCTCGATTCATAGATGGCTTTTTCCGTTACCATGCACCAGTCCATATCCTTGGCCCAATCAACAGACTTCGGTGGGCACTGGGCCCGCCACAATCGTGCAATATTCCGTTTAGCAACCATAAAACCTAGAGCAACCCAAATGCTCTCCTTGGGGTTCAAATCTGCAGGGCCCCAAATATTCAACAATGCCAGTTTAATGTTGCAATGAATCTGACGCCCCAATGCCTCCTCCATCTTGTGGACCACCCTCTCCCAATATTTCTGAATCACTGCACACTCCCAAAGAACGTGGATAAAGGTACCCTCTTGCCCACATTGACGCACACAGCCACTGTCTTGGGTGTAGCCATATGGACCAGCAAGGGCCCGGACAAATATGTCCTGTGGAGAAGTTTTAGTTGGACCAGACGGAGATGGGAGAAAATGGCCACCTCACAGAGGGAGGCCACCGCTGCCCTCCACACTTCATCATCCAAGCTGGCCACATTATGGTCCCATTTACTGCGCAAACGGGTTAGGAGATCTGTCATGTTGTTGATAAGCTTTTTATAAATAAGAGATATAGCTTTTTCAGGGAGATCACCATCTAGGATCCTGTCTTCAAGAGGGGAGGACTCAGAGAGGGCAGTACTGGCCATCTCGTAATCGTGCTGAAGTCGGGAAAAGGGAATTACCTCACCTGTTTTCCAGAGATCCCCCACCCCGGAGATGCTGATGAGGTCCCATTTATCGAAACCCTTGGAGTGGGACAGCCGACCCAACATGTCACAGTGCCAGAGTGGCGTGCCTTGTGTAAGCTTACCCTCCCAGCCCAGGCTCCGGTTTGCCTCTTTCCACACTTGTACGGCATGACCAATCGGGCCAGACAGGGCGGGCTTCAATGACCGAATATATAACGAGCCCTCGAAACCACCCCCAGGAAGGAGCCACCTATCTATCCGAATGGCCGGGTCATCTTGCGATCTATAGCTACATTGATTGATTGCTGCGAGGCCCAATAGTACCTCCTAATGTGCGGGAGCCCAATGCCCCCGTCAAACCACCCTAGTGTAAGTTTGCGTGTAGCGATGCGGGGGGGTTTGCCCTCCCACAACAAATCTCGAACAGCACAATCAATTTTCCTGAAATACGATGCGGCTACTGGGAGTGGGGTGTTCTGTAGTACGTATAGAAGTCGGGGAAGGGACATCATCTTAAATAGGGCCGTGCGTCCCAGGAGAGTCAACGGAAGCGACCTCCAATGTTGGATATCAGATTTAAGACGTAGCAACGGCGGTCGAAGACTCTGATCATGGGATCTGGTTAAGTCTTTGGAAACCCAGATCCCACACCAACTATTATTAATTGTTAGTTAGTTTCATTTTCAGTTGTTTTTTACAGTGAATTCAATTATATGGATTAATATGGAATTATTTTGTTGTCCCGGAGGAACATGCACATTATACAGAAACACATATTTTTTTCTGACTATTATTCAACTTCTGTGTAGATTTTGTAGGGCACTGTATATATTTATTGGTGGAAGGTAATATCGCATAATTCCAGTGAAGATCTATTGATAGAAGTGTAGCTATACTCACATTTGTGGGACCGTAATAGAGTTCTGCGTGGGGCTATTGATTGCATATGTGTTTTTGTTGTAAATGTATTTGTCGACCAGGTCTGTAAACAAATAATTACAGCATTTACACTTAATATAATTTCTTTTTTTTTTTTGGGTGAAGACATACTAGATTCCAGGAAAGAAAATAGAACTTGTTGTTAAAAGAGCAGCTGAAATCCTTGACATATTTCCACTTAGGTTTCCTGACCGTTAGAACAGGAGATCACTTTATTTGGTGTTTTAAGGGTCGATTGATTACACCCACCTTCTTTCCTGACATTGGAGTTAACTTGCATAACCACAGAGCTGGTATACAATTAGCTGCAGATAAATAAGATATTACTGAGGTAACTACCAGAAGTTTTCATTGAATAGGGGACGCATCAAAACCATTTTTTGGAAGGCGGTTGCATTCACTTAAAATTATTGTTGGCACTAAACTTGCCCAAAATACGACTCTTGCGACAGATGGATCCTGATTATTTGGAAAATAGACTAACTTTATTTCTGACTCTGATAAGAGTTGCAACTGTGAATACATATGTAGTAAACGTAAACATTTTTATCTGTCTAATGGGCTGTATTACCTTAGAAAAAGATCTGACATTTTGATAATTGATCAAGCACAAAGTGTGTACCCAGTTTTTCTATAGTGGACTGATAAAGTCTTAAATTCTGATGCCAGAGGATATAGTTCTTTGTGAGGTGCGTCTAAGACCTGAGTGAGAAGTGATATCGAAGATTGTTTGCGTGTTCTCCAATTGATTTATTTGTAGTGTATTGTTTCAGTCCATACCATTTTCTTAACTTTTGGAAATTATAGGAGGATCAATCTATTCCTGTTTAAGAGTGACTCTATGGCGGTTTGGATGACACTTTGGAATTCTTCGTTTAATTTGATTCTCTTTTCTCCTGATACATTTTTTGAGGGTTTACCTTCTACTGATTGTCTTTCATGAAGTTCCAATTACGCCTGGGACTCCACGAAATGATGAAAAAACTCTGCCAAGCCACGCAGAGTTCCGTGAGCGGCGTAGTGGGTTACCTCGCGCTGTTCGCACTGATTTTTAGTGCTGGGTGTTTGTCCTGCACTGTGTAATCTGCACGAACGGCATCTCACACAATGCAAGAGGGCGCTGCGTCTTTCTGCCGCTCGAGTAGAGTTCTACTCGAGTGGCAGCTTCCTCAACACGAACGGAAGGTTTATCAAAGCGAGCGGTTGTGACCATTAACGACTGCCCACGTTGACAAATCTCGATGGGAAGTGGTCTGGCGTTGGAGTTTCCTCACTTGCACTTACCAACTTGCCGTTGGTGAGCGAGGAAAAAACTCTGGTATGTGGAAACTCAGCAAACGGAGCGGAGTCCACCGCTCAGGCTTAGTTCTAACTGTGGTGATTGCTCAAAGTTTTCATTTTATTTGTTAAAAATCAGGCAACAAGATCTAGAAAAGCTAGGTTGAAAATGTAACAAAGAATGTTGGTTTGTACATTCTTCAGAGAATAGATTTTGAAGGGAAATCCCCCGCCCCCCTTAAGTGCTTGCTTTCACAGCTTGGTTCACTATGCTTATTTTATTTATTTTGCTAACCTCTATTATACGTCTAATCACAATTTGGTTGAGCGCCATAATTTAGGGTCGTCTGATAGCACTGAGCAAACGTTTTAACTAGTAAGTGCTATCAATATGTTTGTTAAAATTTTTAGACTATGATCACCGTTTGTTGTTTTCATTTCCAGGAGTGTTAGGACTGCCCCTAAAAGACCCTGAAATACGTGTAGGGCCTCAGATAACTGCCCTGTGGGCAGGTAAGGATGTTCAAAGGGAAATCAGGCGTATATGAAACTTCATTCAAACGTAAGTAACCATCGCTAGGTGTGCTATTAATGAGATCAGACAATTCTTTTATTTCTATTTTTATCTATTAAGGGAATTAAGGAGTCCAGTTCAATGTCAGTTAAAGTATATCCTAGAAAATCAGAACTGGAGACTTTTCTTCAGTTAACGATCCAATGTCAGTCGCAGCAGATAATACGATTTCAGAGATATTGCTACTATTACTATTTCATATTGGGGATTGTGCATGAATAATCTACTTTGGAATTGCTTCATTTTGGAAAGAACGTGGGAACTGGAAGTAACCCTTCCAATGACCCAGTGTGAGGTGATTTCTTCAGATCTTACACATTGCATGAGGGTTGCCTTACCAATTGGCTAGCATGAATTTTTAACTGTCGTGCTGGCTGTTTTTCACTGACCACTACAAGTTACCCATCGTTAGAACAATGGGCCTAAAACATTGGAGATTGTGTCAGTTAGGGCCTGGAAGGTTTTTGATTCTTACAGTGTGGTTCCAAGTAAATTCATTCACAAATGAAGCGCCATAATCCGTTAAAAGGCTGGCTGAATGAGGGACTTTAAAATGTTTACTTAAAGAACTGATGACTAATGAGGTATTCTGACTAAACTATTGGATTTTTGGAGTTTGCTTATCTTGTTTAGACCATTTGTTGTTCGGCATAAACAGGTTAGTTATACCAATAAGTGCATATAGTTTGCTTTGCCTTATATGCAGGATTGCAACAATATTAAAACATGCTTTTAGGAAAACCTAGCAGCAAATACAGAAAAAAAGAACTAATATTACTCACATCCCTTTGGAACAAAAGTGCATCAACCACTGTCTCCACTCACAGCATGAGATTTCAGAAGCAGAACTTGCTGTAAGATTTTTCCTCTATGTTCTATCAGTATAGAAGTTCTGCTTCGTTAGAGGTCACTTGTAGAAATAAGTACATACTGTTTCCCAGATCCGTATTCAAATTTGTAAGATAACGCCATACCTTCATCTCCCAGCGTTCAGCCGTGAGTGCCAGGCTGCCCCCACCCTCAAATTTTCAAGGGTGTCAGACAAACTTCAGCCACTTTGAGGAGCTGCAAGCCTCCTTGCTGCGTACCCTTTCTCTGCTCCCCTGGGAAAAAAGCACAGTGGCGCTGAAACAACCCCTGTTGCGGCATCTCCAAGGGGAGTTACGGGACAGAGTTGGTGGTGACATCACATTTTTAACAAGTCAGGCATACTAATGGATTAAAATTTGATTTGAGACTTGCCTAGCCTGTTTTGAAATCACTAATCACTACATCGACACCTATGTTTCCTCAATCTACTCGAAGGGCCCTTAGCTTGCACTTCACAACACAGCTTTGGAAAAAGATCTCCGATAAAGAGCCCTCTTGAGGGTGCCTGTCCGGCATTACAGTTCTGGCCAGATGAGGAGCAAGCTTGATGATGAAGCAAGAAACCTGCAAGGGTGTGTGAGGGCCCCATTTCCAAAAAAGAACTACTCCCCTTGTAGTGGCTCCTTTTCTCTGACCTACTCTTCTTTGTCCCCTTTAGGAACAGCATACCTTTTTCTTTGGAGTAGATCGAGGGAAACCCATGATAGAGGGGGTCTAAGACATTGCTGCTTCAGTTTGGCGCAACCGTGTTCACTGCATAAGAAATTAGTTCATTGTATTTTTGGAGTAAGGTATTAATATTGTCATTTTGTAGTGGACAGTGCATTTTTGGGACACAAGAATACAGATGGCATTTACGGAGGAGTTTCATGTTTTTTAGAGGCTCGTTATTAGAGGTACTATTTGGAAGGAACAGAACCAGCAGAAAGAGTTATGGGCTGGGCAAGGATGAGGAAGATGTCTCATTGATGCTGTCAAATGCGGCCTTGGAAGAAGACACTTGGAGAGGGAGAAGGACAGAGTAGGAGAGAGGAAATTGAAATTCCTGTGTTATAGGGTCCTACTACAGAGCTGATGCTGAGTTAGACAAATTCCTGTTACAGAGAGAGCATAAATGAAAAGTGCTGACTGGTAGAGGAAAGAAGAGCAAAGGGAGTAAGTTAGAAGGTGGTGGCGGAGAAAATTAGAAGTGAATATTACTGTGGGTGCTGCTGTGCCAGAAAGGTGTGGAACTCAGAAAGTTGCTCTTCCAGGCAATGGTAATGCTGGAGCATGAAATTAACAAGCATTGGCATAGCCAATAGGTCTTGCCTTTGGGACCTTATAAGTGTTTAGCCATGCAACAGTTGCATAACTAAACACTTATAAGGTCCCAAAAGCGAGACCTATTGGCTATGCCAATGCTTGTTTTAACTGCTGCAATCTATTGAAGCCTCACGGAGAACATCAAAGCGGCCGCGAAAGTGATCGCGATCAAACATCAAAGCAGACGAGAAAGTGAAAGTAATCGCGGTAAAGCGCAACGCGCGCGCCCGCGCACATGCACTGTAGCTCTAGGCGGGCCTGGTAGCACTTTTTGGAGCCCTCACAAAATGTCTCGCCAGACCAGCGCATGCGCTGGGTCAGGCGAGACCTAAAAAGGAGGGAGGTATCAAATTACTGTACTATAGAACAAGTTAAGCAGTAGGGATTCTAGAGGAGTAGTAGAGGTACTGTGGTTGTTGGTGTGCCAGATATTCGTAGTTTAGTGAGTTAAAAGAAAAAGAAGAGCGTAGTTGAATTGCTGTGCTAGAGAGTAGGTTAAGGAATTGGGATAGTAGACACGTCTAGAATAGGATAGTTGCTGCAAAGTTGAAGATAGTGGCAGATAGAGGAGGAATGTGTATACCCGTGTATTGCTACACTAGAGTCTAGTACTGCTCCTAGAAGTGAATTAAAGAGCCATTAATACTGGACCTGATCAGTACGGAAGTTGTCTACACCTTTTCCGGGATGGCGACCTAGCTGAGCCCGCTCTACAAGATAGAAAGTCCCAGCTATTATAATTACCACACCTTACCTACAAATGCCTTGCCAGAAAACCCCCCATACCTCGCTTCTCTTCAAAATTAAAATCTTATTCGACATGCCTCAATCAGGCAAATCAAGAAATGCTGTGTCGATTACTTAGCTTTTCAAGCTCCAGTATCAGCTCCTGCTTCATGTCAAGCCATGTTTTACTTACTTCTTCATGAAACCCTCAGAACTCCTTTCTTTGGACAATCCTCCTTTGTGGTCTCTTCTATTCTGCGTCACCTTGTAGGTAGAGACAGTTGACTTTGCAGAGTGAAACCTAACAATGCCATAGACAATCCAAAACCCAAGTAAATGCATGTTTTACGGTTTATCTTGTTTTTTTTAAATTTATTGTGCAGAGAAAAAGGGTACAAGCACGGGCCTACAACCACCTGGGCCGGCCGCTAGTATTCAGAAATGTTCAAGCAGTTCAAAAACAATAACTGGCCCGCAGGGGCTCCGCTAAATGACAGGAGATCAGGCTGCACATAAGGGAAGTCAGGATACACCCTATTTTACATAAATATCAACAAAAGTAAAGAAAAACAAAAAGCAAGGCGAAAAACATTAAAAGGGCGTCTAACCACAGCAGAGGGACTCCACATAGGACCACCCTAGGGTGGTCAATAAAAAGGGGGTCTGAGAGGGAGGGGGGGGCCACGGGAAAACCAAATCTATACTCAGATGAACAAATTAAGCAAGGAACCCTCAAGGATCAGGGGGACAAGGCAACATCAGACGTATCCACCAGGGGGGGAGAACAGATAGTCCCTCGATACACATTCCACTGACCCCAGATTCTACCCCACGCCCCCGGTTTACCACGAGCCACATACACCGTCTTCTCCCTGAACATGCACCAGTCCATGTTCTCCTTCCATACGGACACGGTGGGAGGCCGTTGGGAACCCCAAAGCTGCGCAATATCTCTCTTTGCGATCATGTTCCCAAGGGCCGCCCACCGAGCCTGGGCCGCATTATAGTCATTGGGCTCCCACACATTCAGAACACATTGGCGCACCTCCGGCAACAGAGCGACCCCAGTGACTCGTTTCATAACATCATGCACCTGGCGCCAATATTCCGCCACCTCGCGGCACTCCCAGAGGATGTGGAGAAAGGTGGCATTGAGCCCGCAGCCACGCTTACAGAGCCCGTCGTCAGAAAACCCCATCGAGACCAAACGGGGACCCGTCACATAAACTCGATGGAGAATCTTAAGCTGGACCAGACGGAGACGGGCCGGGATGGCAACCTCCTTAGGGGATGACAGCGCAGACTGCCAGTCCTCGTCGTCCAACTCAACCCCATCTCCCGTCCATGCCTCCCGAAGACGTACCAAGAGATCAGCCCGATTATTTATTAGTTTTTTATAAATCAGGGAGATAGTACTGTCGGGAACGTGTCCGTCGAGTATACGGTCCTCGAGAGGCAAAGAAACAGGGACCGTGGTCCCCTCCCCAAAGACCGAGAGTAGGGCGTGCCGAACCTGGGCATAGCGGAAGAACTCCCTTTCACTAAGCTCGTACTCGCTCTGAAGCGCCGCGAAGGATTTAACCGCGCCTTTAACCCATAGGTCCCCCACTCTGCTAATGCCGATCGTATCCCAGTGCTCAAAGCCTTTCGTTGTCCAGAGGCTTCCCAAGCGCTCTGAGGCGAATAGAGGAGTAGCACACGTTAACCGCTCACTCCAGCCCACAGCTACATTCGCCGCCTTCCACACACGTACCGCAATCCTAGTAGGGCCCGTGAGGGTCCTTCCGGCAGATCGAGAGTAGAGCGCTCTGTTATAGTTACCGCCGGGAAGCAGGAATTTATCCATCTCATATGCCGGGTTCGAGCCAGGAGCGTACGTAGCATGGTTAATGGCAGACAGCTGGGAGGCCCAATAGTACCTTCTAATGTCAGGAAGCGCGATGCCCCCGTCGTACCAGGGAAGAGTCAGTTTTGCCAAAGCGATACGCGCACGACCGTCCCAAACCAGTCTCCTCTGCAAACTCTCCACTTCCCTAAAGTAGGCCGCCGGAATGGTATCGAAGGAGTTCTGGAGTGCGTAAAGAAATCTGGGAAGGGACATCATTTTAAACAGTGCTGGGCGACCAAGTGGAGACAAGGGCAACTTACACCACCGAGCCGTATCCGCCCTCAAACGCCGGAGGGGAGACAGGAGATTCTGCTCGTAGCGGACCGCCGGATCCAACGAAACGTATACCCCCAAGTATTTAAAGCTGGATTGAGATGTTTGGATCGGAAGCCGAGACGGCAAGAGAGGAAGGCCACCGGAGATAGGATACACGCAAGATTTGGACCAGTTAATTATCAAACCCGAATTTCTCCCGAAGGAAGTAAGGACATCAAAAAGCACATTGAGCGACTTCCGCGGCGAGGTGAGGTACAGAAGAATATCATCCGCGTACAACGAGACCCGATCCTCGAAGCCCGGGGCCCACCGGATCCCTCTGATCGAGGGCTCCCAGGGGAGCCAGGTAGCGAGCGGTTCCAAGGCGAGAGCAAAGAGCAGAGGGGACAACGGGCACCCCTGCCTAGTACCCCTCCCGAGAGCGAAGGGCCGAGAAACCCGCCCATTGACAACAACCTGAGCCATTGGACCAGCATAGAGGAGCTTCACCCAACTAATAAATCCCTCCCCAAAGCCAAACTTCGCCAATACGGCCCAAAGGAATGGCCACTCGATGGTATCAAAGGCCATCGTGGCGTCTAAGGAAACCAATATGGCCGGTTCAGAGAAGTACTCCGACCTAGCGAGGACGCCATGTAGACGCCGCAAGTTGAGAGCGGTATTACGATGAGGGATAAAGCCGCATTGATCCGGATGTATCAAATCACATATAACTTTCAGCAAGCGATTAGCGAGGACTTTGGCAAGGATTTTCGGTTCGGCATTTAGTAGGGAAATAGGCCTATATGAGGCAGAGCGGTCTCTTGGCTTACCGTCCTTAGGAATAACAACTATAGTAGCCAGACGCTGGTCGTCGGGAAGGGAACCCCGCTCGAGCGACTCCAGAAACATACGACGGAGGAAGGGCGCGATTTTATCCGGGCGTAGTTTATACAGTTCAATCGGCAGTCCGTTGGGGCCCATAGCCTTGCCCGAGCGAAGGGAACGAATCGCGGTAGCAATCTCGTCGACAGACAGGGAGGCATCCATCTGCTCACGGTCCTCGACGGATAGGCCGGGCAAGGCAATATCCCGCAGCAAGAGACGAGAGTCATCCTCATCTCTATCAGACACCGGGGAGTA
This sequence comes from Triturus cristatus, assembly GCF_964204655.1. Classification (NCBI taxonomy): domain Eukaryota; kingdom Metazoa; phylum Chordata; class Amphibia; order Caudata; family Salamandridae; genus Triturus; species Triturus cristatus. The sequence continues at coordinate 890,675,264 of NC_140594.1, forward strand.
CACCGTCCGGAGGTGGTCAGCAAAACACTCCACAATCTCACCAGGGTCAGTCACACACACTCCATCCGAAACCCGAAGCTCCGGGACCACACGATTCACTCTCTCCTTCTTATCCAGCCAAGCAATCAGTTTACCCGCCTTGTCCCCGGCATCATACAACCTACCCTGTTGCTCCCTATACATGATCTTGGCAGCGTCAGTGACAAGAGACTTATATTCAAACTGCTTCAAGCTGAGGGCATGAAGCCCATCCTGAGTGACACCCGTCTCCAAAGCCGCCTCCAGCCCCGATATTTCAGTCTCCAGCTCCACCACCGCCTCATTCTTAACCCTCTTAGCCTCCACTATCTGGGATAGGGCATGCCCGCGGAGCACTGTTTTGAAGGCTTCCCACAGGGACACTGAGGACAACACCGACCCCTCATTCTCGAGAAAATACTGATCAATCGACTTAACAAGGCTATCACGAATCTTGGGGTCTCGCAAGTACCAAGGGTTAATAGGGGCGATCCGCCCAGCGGACCGCATCCCGGTGTCGAAAAGCAACCACAGCGGGGAATGATCAGAGATACCCCGGGCCAAGTGCTTTACCTCTCGAATCCGGGCAGTCTGGGCCGCGGGCATAAGAAAATAATCCAATCTGGAGAGACTCCCATGGGTCCCAGAGTGAAATGTGTACTGACACTGTGTCGGATGCATTAACCTCCAACAATCCACCAGACCGAAGGTATCCAAGAGTCCGCCGAGCCACGCCTGGGCAGCAGGGAGGGCCCTGGGCGGGTGGCGATCCAACTCACCCGAAACAACCGAATTAAAATCCCCACCCATAAGCAAAAGACTGTCAGGAAGTTCAAGCAGCATACGACCCAAGTCTGAGAAAGTGGAGTTCTGGAGGCCCGGGGGAACATAAACCGAAACCAAGGAAAGGGACTGTCCCTCCCACCTCCCAGTCAGAGCCACATAGCGCCCTCTATCGTCTAGGACAACCCTGGTGATCTCTAGCGGAAGTGAAGATCGTAGGAGAATGCCCACCCCTCTAGAGCCAGTGGTGAAACCGGAATGGGCCACGAGTCGGTATCCCCCCCTGTTCATGGCATGACAAACATTACCAACCAGATGCGTCTCCTGTAAGAATACCACATCAGGAGTCAAACGATGCAAATACTGCAGCACAACACCCCGTTTGATACGATCCCCCAATCCGTTGACGTTCCAAGACATCAGTCTCAACCCGTCCCCCCCCATCCCCTCCAGTAGATCAAGGGTCCCCCAGCAAATAGCGCGACACCTGAAACTGAAACAGAGCCAATACCTCGCCTTGAAAACAAAAAACACAAATCCAAACAACCCCTCCCACCCACCAACCCCCCCCCAAATTCAACTCCCCCCACCCTGCACCCCTGCGGTCCAGAAAACCACCCCAACTTGCAGTGTGCCTGTCGCCCTAAAAACCCCATTCTACGAAAAGACCCCGGAGGAGGAAAGGGACCCGTCCCCGCCCGCCCCCAACACAGATCATAATTAAACAAAATGTACAAAAGAAGTAGAACCCAGCCGAACAAAACTATCAAAGTCAAGGACCAAAAGTCACTCCGAAGGAGGCCCGCCACCCTCGGTACCACCAGAAGGCCCAGGCCGGTCACCCCGGTCCGGCAGAGAATCCAGCCAGTCACTCACGGTCGCAGGACAGTCAAAAAAGGTAGTCCGGTCTTCGTATTCCACTCGGAGCCTGGCAGGAAAAAGCATCGAGTACTTAAAACCCAGGTCCCGGAGACGGCGCTTCACCCCCTGGAAACCCATCCGCTGTTTCTGGACAAGTTGGGTGAAGTCCGGGAAAAAGTTAACGGATGAGTTCTCATATCGGACCGGGCCATGTACCCGTGAGGCCTGCAGAATCGCATCTCGGTCTCTGTAGTGAAAAAGTCTTGCGACAATAGGCCTCGGGGGAGCTCCCGGTCGCGGCCGACCGCCTGGGACTCGATGGGCCCGCTCCACGGCAAAGAACTTACTCAGGCCAGCGGGGGCAAGCTGTTTGAGGATGAGTTCCTCAACCATAAGATCCACCGGGCGATTGTCGGAGGTCTCCGGGACACCTATGACGCGGATGTTATTGCGTCGAGCCCGTCCCTCGAAATCCTCCAGCCGCCGGGCCATCAGGTCGTTGGCCGACTTGAGGTCGCCGAGAGCAGTCTGCAGGTCCGACACATCCGTACCAAGGGTGGACGTCCGCAAATCCAGCGATTGAACCCTCTCATTGGTCTTAGAGAGATCCGCCCGAATTAGCGTAACATCAATGGCCACCGTGTCGATTTTACGGGCCAAGGCCTCGTACTGCTGAGCGATGGTCTCCTTGATGCCGTTAATGGCGCCCATGATGTCCTGCAGTGACAAATCCGGAGGGGCGGACGGAACACCCCCAGCTTCATCCGGGAGAACACCGGCCGTCCCAGGGGACCCTTTACCATGAGTGTAGCGGTCCATGTTGTTGGTCTGGACCGGTCCCCCACGTAGGGATGTCTTGGTCTTACGCCTCTCGGGATCCCCTCTGCCTCCCATGTGGAACCACGCTCGCCGAAGGGGACCACCGAGCAAGCGTCAAAGTGGCACAGGCGAAGCCGACACGGGCCGTACCAGGGACCGCAATGTGGCGGTGCGAGAGGAGCCAAGTCAATGGGCACACTGGTTTCAGGCGGAGGCAAAGGCACGAAGCGAAGGCCGAGTGAAAACCCAGCCGCACAAAGCAACTCCGCTGTCCAGCCACTCAGAGATCCAAAAGTGAAACCGAAAGTGATGAGACGGCCGCTGGCACAGCCCCGATGCCGTTGTTGTTCAACTATGCCCCGGCTCCACAGTTCACCTTCGCACCGGTCACAGCCATCAGTTGGGCCTCAAAAGTTCAAACCACCATAGATCAGGTCTCCCAGGTCCTATTCGGTTTCTGAAAAGAGTTTAGGTTTCAGCCAACGTTCATCTTCCAGAATCCGTCAACCAAGTCAGGATAAAGTCAGGATAAGTTCCGAGGAGCAGCGAGGGTCCGGGGAGCCCTGTGCTCACGCGACCATCTTGGATGCGTGCTAGGCTCCTCCTCCCCTACGGTTTATCTTGTTGATATGCAAGAGTGAAAACACATTAGAGCACTGATCACCTAAATATTAAAAGTGAAAAATCTTCCTGCAGAGAGGGACAAATACAGTTATGAATTTGAGGAATAATTGTGGTATGATACATATGAAGGTTAGATTACTTTCAATACCTGTATGGATTGGTATAAGCGTCTCAAAATATCTGAAAAATGCCCCATGGTCTATGACCTTGATCACGTTTTTGATGAAATACACACCCCTGTAAACATTTTAAAACTGGTCTTAAGGCATTGAGCCAAATAAAGCCCAGGGCATTGTAATGGCCAGTAAAATGTTAAGAAACAGAAGTCATATCGTCTCGGTGGAGTGTCTGGACTGTTGGCAGAGATATTCAGTATACATTTCACAACCTAGAGGATTGGAGACATGTGCAGACTAGAAACCGATCAGTACTTACTAAAGGATGTATGAAAAACTGTTTAGATTAGCTAGAGTTCCTCCCCAAAGCAATAGTAACTGATTAGGTTTTGTGAGACGATGCATGGCCTCATCTGATGCCTGTCTGATGTGTGATCCGGGATCCGTTGAAAGAGTTAAATTGTGGTATGCAACTGATTTTGATGCTGATACGGTGTTCGGTAAGAGTAAATGTTTGTTTGCGGCTCTAGAATGGCACTGAACACAGTTTTTTAAATCAGGTTAAGGTTTTATATCGGGTCCAATTGAATGCATTACGTTACTAATTAATGCCCTAACATTTAAGCAACAAATGAGCCGGTCAGGATACCCGTCGTCATTAAAGATGTTTGTATTTGCACCTGAGCCTCCTGGTGAAGCAGACGGTCATTTAAATGTATCCCAAACATGTCAGTTGAGATTAAGCTTACATTTTATATTGACAAGAGTTCTCTTAGAATCCATCTGTTGAAGTCATTATTAAAATCATCAATGTTTTCTTTCCCCAGAATAATGGAAACTTTGTAATTAGCAAAGGGGGTGCTCTCTGGTTACCTTTTAAATGCTTTATGTTCTGCCAGCATTTTATCTTATGGTCATTCGCAGCACTTATTCAGTAGAAATCCACTGGCAGACCGGCAATGACCGCAGTTTGAGACCCCTCCAGATTTTATTGAGTTGATTGGCGTATTTGTCAGTCATGATATTGATCTATTGACATGTCATAGGCGCTTCAGGGAATGAGGCGTGACTGAGTCTACTAGAGCCCTTGCGCCATTACCCCTGCCCAATTCTTCAGTGACTCCAATGGTATGGTATTCTGTTCCATTCCCAGTTAATAAAACGATGAAATCTATGAAAGTTATAATTCTTGATTGCTGGCCATCGATGATTGAATGCACAAAGGTCAGTCCTGTCTGAACACTTGTCCCATGATCTTGCTGGAGGGCGAAATGTTGAAGATGTGGTGGCAGGTGCTCAGTTCTGTGGGGTCTGCAATTTTGTCCTAAGCAAGGAGGGACCTGACCTGCAGATAGGAAGTGTACAGCAGTTCTAGATTCTTGAGGGTCACAATCTATAGTTGCCTCTTAGGCAAGCTGAGGTGCTTGGGTTCTCCAGGAAGCTGGCTATTTTGACAACGGGGCTCAAACAGGAACATGTGATTATTAAATCCCTTGTGTAGGCTGTTTTCAGATAAGTACAGATCATATCGCCCTCCACAAAGTTGTGGAGATAGTTGAAGACTCAAGACGATGGTATTGGCAGTGATGTTGTTCGTGTTCTTTTTTTTATACCTCAGCGTTTTTCAACAGAATTTATAAAATTGAGTATAAACTGACAGCATTTCAATGGGCACTTGAGAGGTCTAGAACTGCTCTTGCAAAGCTAAAGCTTCCTGACCAGAGATGTGATGTTAATTTCACAGACTAAGCATATTAAGATGCAGGTTACCCACTTAAACTTTTAGTTGCAGTGGGTTTCTGTCCAAGTGCTGGAATATGTCCCAAGTTGGCTTTCAGTGCAAAGAAAACTCAGTCTGACCTCTCCCACGAGCATTCTTGCATTACCATGGCATTTGTAATATTAATAAATGCTTTCAAGTTAGTATAAATGCCTATTACGCCTCTGTACGGAATTTAACTGTTGTTGAGCCAGTGATGAGGGCATCCGTCTGGTTTAATACAACAATAAATAATGGACTGTAAAACTTTAAACTCACAGAGCTTGCATGATATGGAATTAAATTGAAATGAGATCTATGTAAGTGCATTAAGGAGTTTTCTGAGTTGGAGCTGTGAAATGCTCTGCAGTTTGGGGGTTTAGAAATGTATAAACCTGTTTAATGGTAACAAGTATGGATGCTTATGTGCAGCTAAATGCTAAAGTTGATGATACCATTAAGCTTAAATCAGAATCTCCTTTATTTAATCATTTGTTTGAAAGCTTCATCACCTACTCAAAATTCAAAATTGAATAAGCATGATGAGGAATCTGAAATCTCATTGCAGGTCAAGAATTAGAGAGGTTCATAGAAAAGAATAAAATCTCAGAATATTGTACAATCTTTGCAGATTATATTCAGTAAACGGAAAGCTTCACGGTCACCTACAAGGAATTCTTGCCATTGGTCAATGTAACTGGCAATAGAAACACGTTTTGTATGGTAAACACTTCCTGGCATTTCTAAAAATGTAACTATAATTGGTGGAGCTACAATTGAATGCGGTTGTAGTGTGACAGAAATCTGGATCAGAAGTTCAAAAATGGCCACTCTCGTGGTGGCTATGACACTTGCATCCTTTTTTTCCAGTGTGAAGAGTTCTAGTCCTGTAATTATCTTGCAGAGCCGTACATGTGACATGCACATATTGGGAAAAGCTAATACACCATTTGCAAGTGTATCAACCCCAACCTGGTCAGGTGTAGAATCCTTTGTTGACTGCCTTAATATAGCGTTATAGCCCTCAGCAGAGGGCTACACCTGTTGTTAAAGGCCCTCAGCCCAATTGATAGGCCGAAGCCGCTGTCGAGGGCCTGTAATGAGGAAGAGGGCCTTTAGCAATAGGTATAGCCTGATGCAGAAGGGCTAAAAGGCTAGTAGAGCATTCCAGTTACTAAAGAGATAAGCCATTATAAGCACAGAGGTTACTCCATTGTCTTCAATCAAGCTCTCAACATTTAAATGTTCTAATTGTTCTACTATTACTTCTGATGTTTTAGGGTTGCTACAAACTTAATTGACAATCCATTCCTCAATTATATTACGTTTCATATTCAGTATGTACCATTGTAACTGTGCAGTCCTGGTCTGGCACTTCCCCTCTCCCCCTTTGTCTTCTCGCTCTTTTTCTGTGCTCCACTGCCCTCTATGTGCATTCACATGCCTTTTCTGGTTTTGTAATGTATGTGCTTTACATGTACATTTGTTGTTTCGCTAAGAGGTGATAATTTGTAGCATCACAGTAATCTGTTTGGAATCCTATGACTGGGTAAATAGTCGAGACCTCACAGGCTGATACTTAAACCAAAGGGTATGGTGTATCAATGTAAGTGGGTTTAAGCAGCCTAGGCTTCTTATCCTAAAGATCTACGTCTTGTTACTTTACTACTTAATCTTTGTATTATAGGATTGTCTTTAAGCTCTGCTGCATAATAATAATGTCACTTGTATAAAGCTCATGGCTACTTCAACGAAGTGTCCCAGCGCTGGGAAGCATACTACTGAAAGAAAAGAAGCACCCCAAACTTAGAGGAACTTAGACAGATCTGAAAATTCAAGTTTTTCATCTTTTTCCTGAAGATTGTTTCAGAGGGGGCTAGCTGAAGTTTCAAGGGTAACGAGTTCCAGGTTTTTGGTGTCAGCTGACTGAAAGCACAATCAACAATTCTGTCTCTTTTGAATTTTGGAACAGAAGCATGTTTAGCAGCAGTAGATCTTAAATTTCTGTTTGGAAGATGAGACATGATCATAGACTGAGGGTAGGCAGGACCCTAAAAAGAAAGAGACTTCTAGCAATAACAAAGGGTCTTAAAGGTAATTCTTTGTTTCATGGGCAGACCGTGCAGTTTCTTCAATGCGGGGCTAATAGAGATGCATCTAGGAAGTCGAAGCAATGTCCTAGCTGCCGCGTTCTGGACCGGTTGAAGCCTGTTCAACTGCGATTGGGAAATGCCCAAATAAAGAACATTACAGTAGTCCAATCTGGATATCACAAATGCCTGGACTACTGACATTTGAGCAGAATCAGGGAGCAGATGGAGGATTTTCTTAAGAGATCTCAACAACCTGAAACACTTTCCTGCAAGCGCACTAATCTGGGCATCAAAAGAAAGTTGCTCATCTAACCAAATGCCCAGATTCTTAGCCTTGGGAGGTGGTAAAGGACCAAGACAATCGGGTCTCCAGGCATTGGACCAGATGTTAAGATGCTTGCTCTATACCTGGACCTTCGTGTTCCTAGCATTTAGCTTCAAACAGTTAAGGTCCATCCAGGTAGCCACCTCTGACAGACACACACGGAGAGAAGAGGTCATGTACCCAGTGTTCTGAGATATGGTAATGACGAATTGTGTGTCATCAGCATATGAAATACTAGTGAAACCATATTGCTCAATGACCTCAGCCAGAGGGCTGATGTAAACTTTTAAAAGGGTTGGACTCAGAGAGGAGACCTGTGGCACTCCTTCCTGCAGAGAACGAACCATTGACTGAAAAGGTTTTTGTGAAACCTGAAAAGTGGGTCCCTGCAGAAATGAGGCAGTCAACGCAATGTTATGCCCCCAATACCACTGTTCCAGAGCTGCTTGACCAGGATATTATGGGCTTAAAGTGTCAAACACAGCATTGAGGTCAAGCATGAAAATTGCTGCAGTGTTGCCCCCATCCATAGTCCAAAGCTGAGTCAGTGCTGTAAGAGGGGTGAAAACCAGATTACGTCCTATGCAGGAGATCATTGTGTCCCAGAAAGCTGGAGAGTTTTTTGTTCACATGGTTTACAAATAACTTGTTGTGTGATACAGCACCTGTCTGTTTAATAAGTTGCAAGTCTCTGGTGGTTCTGAACCCTAAAGTAAACTGAAGCAAGGCTTTTCTGTGCCTGAATATTCTTTAAGTCCCAGCATGCAAAACCCTCTACTCAGGCCTTCTGATGAGCTTCCCATCACTGTGAATCTTTCTTCTTCTGTTAGACTGTCCCTCGCTCTGCTGACATTCCTCAACTCCCTCAAGGTCTGTCTTTGCTGATTCGGAGTTACCCATCTGGCCAACTGCAATATCTGCATAGTTTTAATTCTTTATCACTCTTTGTTTTTTATTTTGTTGCCCACCTCCACTACAGCTGTTGTGTGATTTTTTTTTACTGTTTTTTTTTTCTTGTTTTCTTCCATTTATTTTGCATTGTTCCTTTGCGCTTGGGGTAGTGGGAGGAGTTAATCGGTTACTTTTAGGATAACAGAATTTTTTTTCTCATAAAAATGTGCCTTTGTTTGTTTTTCCTTGCTTTCATAGGGTGGTTTTTTCAATGTATGCATCAATGAAGAGGTGTTGAGACAAGGACTGGGAAAAGCCACACTCATTGAAGGACCTCGTCAAGACTCCAAGGTTTACTGGAAGCTTCAGAAAAAATTACTCCAAGCAGAATTGAAAGCTCAGAAGAAAGGAAGAGGTCTTTGGAAAGAAAGAACATTGTTTGAAAAACTATCAGTCCAGTTAAATAAAAACACAGTTATGCAACAGATAAAACGGACGATAAATTGGATTTTCGTATATTTCAGAAAGTGAACAAAAAAAAAAAAGAATCCTGCCTTTATAGTGCTGGTCTATGCAAAGGCAATCTACAAAGGATATGTGTTTCCTGAGAGCAGTGTATAATGTCCCCAAAACAGCAGATATTGGGGGTCTCCATAAGCAAGTGGCATGGACATGCAATTGTGTTCACCTGTATAAAACAGTGACATTATTGGTCTCTTTTTCTAGAACACTAAGAATCCAAGTTGATGTCGCATTTATTTGAAGAAGACAAGCAGAAGGTATATGTGAGGCGACAGCTGATCAGTTTTTGTTCAGAATGACTACACTGGAAAATAGTGTAATGAGTATTAGAGTCTATTATTTTCTATACCCTTGCTTGACAACTTTTGATTTAATTATTTAAAAGACTTTTGAATTAATAAAAATGGCCACTTATATGTCTTTCAGTGATGACAGATTTGACATTGCACCTCTCACTTGCTAGACAAGTAGTGTTGATTTAAATCCCAGAGGTTGTAGTCACTTGACAATATATGAATCACACAGAAGTTCCTCAAACTGCTACATTTAAGAGAGTTTGGTCATTTATGGGACTCACAAGGTAGTGAGTGTCACGATTCACTTCCTGTGCTCTTGTGCCCACAACCAGCAGGCCGAATTGTTGGGCTTTCCAGTGTTTTAATATGCCTCCAGACACTCCCCTGTATGCATATCCTGACTTCCAGACATTTGGACATCATTTAGGAATTGACATCCATTCCCAATCCATGCCGGGTTTTGTGAAAGCCAGCCTGCTGATACTTGAAGCCAGCCTGCTCATGTTTGGAACTCCACTACCTAGAATTCCCTGCTCACTGCTTCGTCTCCACCCCTGCAGGCCTAGGATGGGTGGAGGAATTCAGCTCACCTGTGGCTGGCTGCTGCTAGCCTGTTCACACCTGCTGCATGTGATTACTGTGAGCTCTGTTAAGCCCCAGCTCCCTTCCGGCGAAGGTTGGTCATTGTATCTGTATACCGGTGAGACCAATCCTTGTTTCCAGTGTTTCATGAGATTTAGTTAATCCTTGTTCCTTGATTCCTGGGCTATAGCGATTCCTTGTACCTGAATTAGCACTGCCTACAGTGCTACCTTGTTTCCTGAGTTCCTAAACTATAGTTATTCTTTGTTCCTGTTCCTGGGCTTCAACTATTTTCTAGTTCCTGATTTGCACTGCTTGCAGTGCTCTCTTGAGTCCTTGTTTCCTGAGCTGTAGCTATCTCCTGTTTCCTCGAACTAGCACTGTCTGCAGTGCTACCTTAACTCCTGAGCTATAGTAATTTCCCTGTTCCCGAACTAGTACTGCCTTGCTGCAGTGCTACCTTGACTCCTGAACCTTAGCTCAATTCTTGTTCCTGCCCCAACTCTGCATTCTATGCTACATTGTTTTCTTGATTCCTGAACCTGCACTATTTTAGTATACCCTTGTAGCCTCCCCTTCTGTATATGCTTTCCAGTCCCTGCCTTTCTTCCAATTTCCTTGGTTCCAGTTCTAATTTGCTGTCTTTCTATGTTGCTTTCTTGCTTCTGTTACCTTGTATGTTTGTTACCTGCTTTCTGCCAAGTGTGCACTGTGATTTTCTTCCTTTCCTGTTAAGCACTCCTCCTCGCTAGCTCCTTGTCTATTGTGCTTGTGTTTAGTTCTGCCCCCTTGCTGTTACTGCCTTGCGTGTTCCTGTTTGATCACCAGGATCCGTGGGCACATCTGACTATCTAGGTGGTGTTTCTTGTTCACTGTGAGTATTGTCTTTGAGTTGCATTTATAACATCGCCATAGGTATAAGCTCCACAGACCCTGCCTTTGCATGCATATCCTAAGTGTGGGTATTTGCAGTCAGTATCTGTAACAGCAATTGTGGGAGAGAAACTTACTGAGCTCCAGTCTTACCGTGTGGAGCTCCTGAGTGCTTTACCCCACACTCCCTTTTATTGTTAATGTTGTATTACATATATGTCTTGCACGTCCGTCCTGGGTGTAGTTAGTCTGAATGCTAAATTGCCTTGTGAGTGCCCTTCCTTTTTGAGTCTTAGCCATCTTGTTCACTTGTACAGGCTTCCCCTTTGGATCCCTTTTCCTCCTCTGACTTCCTGTGTGATCCTGGGCAGCGCTGTACTCCTCTGTGTACGTTTTCGACCCCGTTCCCAGGCTGTGTTCCTGACATAGTCCCGGACAGTCCCTGACAGTGAGTGTGCTGAAATATATGTATTTTAACCTGTGCTACATTTAGAGGGAATTTATACAAGAGAGGGAAGAAAACTTGTAATTTAAAATGTCTGTGGATGTCAAGTAAAGGTTAGTCTTTCCCTTTATTCCCTTCCTTGGCTTGCTCCATGAACACCAGTAATATGTAGTCAAGGATGTGTAGCTGGAACCTCCATCTTGCTTTGTGGTAGGCCTTCTAATTGTCTGGCTACTCCTGTTGTCAGAGGTCATAAAGGCTCCATGGTGAGCGGAAAATATACAGTAACCTAATAGCCATGTTAACCTCCTCTGGTTGGTTCTCTTTGCTCTCCTCTACATCTTTGACGGATGATTCGGCTTACTGTTCCAAACACATCCGATTTTGTCTAGATCAATGTCTCCAACAAGTAGCTCGTGAGCTACCAGTAGCTCTCCAGGTACCTGTGAGTAGTTCTCCTGTGTGCAGCCCAGCCTACAACTATCTAAGCTTTTGCTTGGTTGAATTATTATATGTATACCCAAATTAAAAAGTATGTATTCCAGACAAAAATTTGTGTATTTTCACTGATGTATGTAGAAAAATAGTTGAATATTCGCAATGTGCTTAAAGTTATTATTTGAGTTGGAGAGATGTATTACTCATATGTATACCGTGGTGCCAGGGGGATTGCAGCCATGATTTTTAGGTACTACCCTTTTAATATTTCAGTTCAAATTGTCAAAGCCTTTTTTACATTACTGCTGGAAACTCTGCTTAATGCACTAATGTGATCACGGCTGACACTCTTGTTAGGAGTGTTCACTTTTACATTACTAGTATTAGTAGCTTGGGATGATTTTCATTGAACATAAGTAGCTTTTTTTGCAGAAAAGGTTGGATACCCCAGATGCACTCAGTTTGGCCAGGGCATTTCACACTGCTTCTCCCAAAGTCCCAGGGCAAGTAGCTGTTTGTCACCACCTCTGCCACATTGTCTCCCGTTCCTTGGTTCTGCCTAAACCCGAATTGTGCAGGTCCTTTTAGTTCTGTGCCCATTGTCTTTGTCTCCATGTCCTGATGAAGAACCCTTTTTGAGTGTTTCCGTAGGGTCAGAATTTGTGTTGAGGACCATTAATAATTTTGGACCATTTTTCTGATGTAGTTTAGAAAAGCTGATTTTATTTTTTTTAGTATAACTGTGTTTTTAATTTTTTTAAACTTTTTATTTTAGATCCATAGCAGCGAAATGCATAATTAATAAATAAAAACATCCATAAAAACATCCATCATTGATTGTAATAAGCAATAACGAAGAAAGAACATGGTCCTGCATAGTATCCCCTTACATCAAAATAACTTGACAACCTACTAAGTTACATTTGGCCAAAGCTCATTAACCTGCCATATAATCCCTCAAGACCCCCCAAATCAGTAACCCCAATTTCCTTTTTCTATATCCTTTGACAGCATAAAGACTGTATTCCCTGTTAAAAACATTAAAGAACTTGACGCGCCACGTATCGAAGGACGGGGCCTCTTGATGTAAACAAAGTGATGCTATTGCTAACCGAGCCACCGCCGTAGCCATAAAAATTAAATAACGATATTTATACAATAGTTTCCCCTGGCAGAGTTCTTCCCCAATTCCAAGCAACATCGTAGATTGAGAGATTTTTTGGGAACCCCCGTAATTTCTGACAGGAACCTCTCTATAGATCCTATCAGAGAGTCTAATGCAGTACAAGCAAAAAACACATGTAAGATATCTGCCCTGTCTATTCCACAGCGAAAGCATTTCCCATCATGCTCACCCCCCCCACTTCATCATCTTAACAGGGGTATGGGACAGGTTGAATAACATTTCATAATGTTGACTTTTTAAATTAGCTGCCATAAAAATCCTCCCAGACAGATCAATAGATTTTTTCAATGAAATTTCAGAATTTCCCAGCCAGGTTCTCCATTTAATGTTGTACTTTTCTAAATCATCGGTTCTACACTCTAACAATATTTTATAAATTAACCCGATATTTCCCTGTCGTCTAATGATTTCTACAGGTTTAAACTTTGTGATACAATCAGGATGTTTTCCCAAGAAGTCCCTTACTTGCAAATATTTGAAAAATTGGGTCGGGGGTAAATAGAATTCCTCCGCCAACTCCGAAAATAAATATAACCTCCCATCGGCCTGATACATAACGCCAAGTCGGATAATACCCTTCTCTCTCCAAGTTGCAGCCACCTGGTCCCAAAAGATCGAAGGCAAAACTCCGGTGGCATTAGTAGGGGTATACAAAGAGAGTACAGGAATCTTAAAGCTTTTCCGTACTCTCTTCTAGACTTTAAAGATGACATTTAACACCATAAAATGGGTTCTTTTAATGTAGCTGCCATCCAATCTTTTGAACAGGAAATGCTTCACCTCCGAGCCAAGAATCATCTGGTAGATTGAGGGGGCTTCAGCCAATTTACTAACCTCTTCCCCAGTCAGCAAAATGTGTGCTTTAACCAAAATACAAGAATAATAATAAAAAGCAAATTCAGGTATAGACCACCCTCCTCTTTGTCGAGAGAGTATCATATATCGCGCAGCTCTTCGAGGTTTCCCCGCTGCCCACATGTACCTGGCACAGAGTGATTGTAGATGCTGGATTTGTTTAGCAGATACCTCCAGAGGCGTACTGCCTTAAAAAAAATACATAACCCGCGGCAAAACATTCATCTTCAGAACATTGGCTCTGCCAACTAGTGACAGATGAAGATTCTCCCATCTTTTGAGTGACCATTTTACTCCCCAAATAATATCGCTCCAATTAATCTCAACAATCTCTTTTACAGAGGTGCAAATCTTAATACCCAAATATGTGGCTTCCCTAACCAGCCTAGCATCCCTATCCATTGCTTGACTAGTACATAAGATTTGGGTTTTGGCTGTATTTAATTTATACCCAGATGCCACCCCAAATTTCTGCGCTAATGATTCTATTTCGGGTTTTGCGAGACAGGGGTTGGAAGTAACAATCGCAATATCATCGGCGTATGCCATTACACAGAACCGTTCTTGTCGTACAATAAAAGGCATAATCTTTTTACTCTGTTCAATCATAATAATAAAGGGGTTAATATACAACGCAAATAAAAGTGGTGAGCATGGACACCCTTGTCGTGTGCCTCTAGAGATCAGGATGGTCTCCAAATAATGTTCCATTGAGCATATTTTCGCCAAAGGGAGATGGTATAGGGCCTGTAAAGCTTGGATATATCCCCGCCCAAAACCCATTTGTTGTAATCCCCAGGCTCCAAAGAAAATTCCAAGACACCCGGTCGAATGCCTATTCGGCATCGAGTAAAATCAGCCCTAATTCTCGATCTTCTACCTGTGCAATGTCAAAGAGAGTAACTACTCTACTCACATGGTCTACCGTCCCTCTTCCAGGTATAAATTGTTTTAAAGATACTATTAGTGTTATAATTTTGACCAGCCGTGTGGCCCACATTTTTGCGTAGATTTTACCGTCAGAGTTAAGAAGAGAAATTGGTCGGTAAGACCCAGGTTGCTCAGATGGTTTCCCCTTTTTCTTAAAAATACAGATATTGGCCTCCGCCCAGGATCGCGGTATCTCCCCTTTTTGTGCCATTTGAAACATGTTAAGCATATCAATTTTAATATCTTGGAAAAAGGTCTTAAAAATTTCCAGGGACAGTGTATCCGGTCCTGCAGCTTTCCCTACTGCAAGACAACTTATGGCCTGTTCTAGCTCCCCCAGCGTAATAGGCTCATCAAGCATCTCAGCGTCCGCCTGATCCAGTTGGCCCTACAATGAGGCTGAGAGTCCCAAATCCATCAGAGAGCCCCCGGCATCATGTCCTGTATATAGTTCTGTATAGAAATCAAAGAAGACCATGAGAATTTCCTGGGGATCGGACACAATAACCCCAGCCGCGTTTTTAATCCCGTTATTCTTTGTTCGGCCTCTTTTATATGCAATTTCTGGGCTAAACATCGTCCCGTGGCCTCCCCTTATTCGTGACACTCTTTTCTATAAGTTTAAGATTTTATAGCAATTTCTTTACTCCATTCTAAGTTTATTTTAGACTTACACCTAGCTAGATTGTTCTGTAATGCTGCAGTGTTATCTCCTAATGCTAACCCATTAGCCAATTCCTCTTCAGCAATCTTAAGCTCATTATATAATACCTGCAATGCCTGCTTAGCTAATTTTAGTTTTAAAAACTCATAACTCTGTGTTTCCCCTCTAAACACAGCTTGAATGTATCCCAAACAATCCCCCAGGTGAGTGTCTGTTAATTTGAAAAAATTATTTTATCCAGGCCTTCATATGCTCAATAAACATATCATCAATTAGGTGCTTTCTGTCAAAAGTAAAAGATCTCGGGGCTGCACACCGCCCAAGAGCCGGAATTTCCACTACCACTGGTGCATGATCCAAAGTCACCCTTGGGTGCACACTAATTTTAAGCCCAGTAAATAATAGTGAAGATAAGAAACAATAATCAAGACGTACAAGCCTATTGTTGGTGTGTGAATAAAACGTATATCCTGGGTCTTGCCTATGCAGGTTACTCCAGGCATCCAATAACCCATGGTCAGTTAGCAGTTGAAAAAGAACCTTGCACACCCTAGGTTTCCTACCTTTGTAGTTTCGCCCACAATTTTGGAAATCTTCATGCGTCAAATTTATATTAAAATCCACACACAAAATAGTGGAGTGGGCCATGTAGCAAGCTCCCCATTTAGATATTCCAATATCGGGGCTTCATCAAAATTGGAGCCGTATATTGTGCAGAGGGTAAATATTACTCCCCCTATCCTACATTCCACAATAGCCCACCGCCCAAACATATCAGCCAGTATACGCCCAGTAGTTTGAATTGAAGGTCTTGCTAAAATTGCCACCCCTCTAATCATATTTGACTGCCTTGAAGTTACCAAAACTGTATATCCTAATTCTGCCAAAAGCTTGCGTTTCGACCACGGGATATGCGTCTCCTGCAGACACACTACTTCAGGCTGAATCACCCGGAGCTCTCGAACCACCCTCTGTTATGTTATGTTATGTTAGTGCTATTTGTATTGCGCACGGCTGCTCCAGCGAAGGAGCGTCCCGGCGCACCGACAAGGTGGCGAACACAACACAACTGGGGAACAGAAATAATTATTAAGAAATTGGGGAGTGAAGGATTTAACAAAGCTCAGAAAATAAATGAGTTTTAGCGGCCTTGCGGAAGGAGAGCAGGTCACCAAAGGTCCGGAGTTTCAAAGGGAGAGCGTTCCAGAGTGCGGCTGCCCGCACCTTAAAAGAGCGACCCCCCACCCGACTGAGTTTGAACCGAGGGGCTACCGCTAATTCTTGGTCTAGCGAGCGCAGAGTGCGGCCCGGGATGTAAGGGCGCAAGAGTTGGTGCAGTAAGGGAGGTGATAGGCCCTTCAGAATTTTGAAGGAAAGGCACAAAACTTTAAAGTGGATCCGCTGCCTAACGGGTAACCAATGCAAGGCTCGCAAAGATTGACCGGCCGAGCAAAACCTAGGAAGACCTATGATCGCTCTGGCCGCAGCGTTCTGCACTCTTTGAAGTCGGGTTAACTCAGCCTGGTTTAATCCTATAAAAAGGGAGCTGGCATAGTCCAACCGTGCCAAAACCGTTGCTTGCACCACCAATTGACGAGTTGCGGCATCGAAGTATTTAAGGGCAGGGCGCAGATTGCGCAGGATGCCGAAGCAGCAAGCCGCCGTCCTTTTGGTGTGGCCAACAAAGTTGAGGGAAGGGTCCAGCCAAACACCAAGATTTTTGATCTCCGCAACCGGAGTGGGGGTCGGCCCCAGCTCAGAGGGCCACCAGGTATCTCCCCATAGGTCCGTCCGCTTCCCAAAGATCATCACCTCCGTTTTTTTGGCGTTTAGTTGGAGACAGTTGGACGTCATCCAACCAGCCACCGCCCTGAGTCCATCTCTGAATCTTGGGGCATCCACCCCAGAGTCCCCGCTGATCGTGACCGCTAGCTGGGTGTCATCTGCGTACGACACCATGGTCATACCACAGAGCTTCACAACCTCAGCCAGCGGCCTCACGTAGATGTTAAACAACGTGGGGCTCAGTGAGGAACCCTGTGGGACCCCAAGAGACAGAGGATGGCATTTGGACTGGTAGGGCGGGGACGCCACACAGAAGGAACGATCCCTGAGAAACGAACGGAACCACTGGTGTGCAGTGCCGATAACCCCTATCTCCTCAAGACGTTGCAGGAGAATGTCATGGGAGACCGTGTCAAAGGCGGCGCTTAGGTCTAACAAAACAAGCGCCGCCGTTTGACCTGCATCCAGAACTACCCGAAGGTGCTCGACCATAGATAACAGTGCTGTCTCCGTACTGTGGCCAGCCCGAAAACCATTCTGGGTGTCGTCCAGAATGTTGGCACGCAACAGATGACCAGAGAGGGCGGTGTTGACATGCGCCTCCGCGAGTTTGGCTGGCCACGGGAGAAGTGAGATCGGGCGGTAGTTCTCCGATTTTGTAGGGTCGAGAGATGGTTTTTTCAAAATGGGCATTACTACCGCATGCTTCCATTTCAAAGGCACTTGGCCTGATGATAGCGACGTGTTGATTAAGTCGCAAACCGGGCGAGCAAAAACCTGGTCTCTGAACATAGGTGGCTTGAGCGGGTCGTCCGGTGACCCCGACTTAACTCGGAGAGCCAAGGCCGTGTAAGACTCCAAAGAGAGAGAGGGGAGAGAGTCTAGCACCACCTGATCCAACCGGATGGGAGGCCCCATACTGGTTTGTGCAGTGGAGGAGGGGAAGGCCCTATATATGGTCTGGACCTTCTCCAGAAAGAAAGCCGCCAGCGCTTCACAATGAGTATTGGAGCTGATGGAGTTACCGGCCGGCTTCCTTGCCACTAGGTCTTTAAGGGCCTTAAAGATGGTTTTAACAGGATTCCCACTATTGCGAAACTCCAGAGCGTAGTATTCAGCCCGGGTTCTACAAACCGCGCGGTGATAAGACTTGACCGCAGCCATATACAGGGTTTTTTTGCTGCTGTCATACCTCTTCCTCCAGTCTCTCTCTGCACGTCTGCAGACACTTTTCAGAGCCCTCAGATTGCCATCATACCAGGGACTGGGGGCGCGGGAGCCACACTTACTGAAAACCATCGGGATAAGGGAGTCGAGGGCCCTGGTTACCCATCCGCAGAAATGGTCATAACCAGACTCCACGTTCTCCACTGCACCCAGTGGGTCGTCAGTGAGAAGGCGGTGGAGATCTTCCGCCTTTAATTTGCTCCAGCGCCGTCTGGGCATGGCTCGCAGTGGCACCTTAAGTGGGGCTTCATCAAGACTACAGTGAATGGTCACGAGTGAGTGGTCTGACCAGGTCAGGGGGAGGGGGGGGGCCACTGTAACCCCTTCTAAGTTAGAAAAAAAGGGGTCCAGAGTGTGGCCACCACTATGAGTGGGGTCCGAGACCAGCTGGAACAATTGAAGGGCCTCAAGGTCCGCCACCATCCCTCCCACAGAAGAAAGACACAAAGTGTCAAAATGGAGATTCAAATCACCAATGATAGAGAAATTGGCAGACCCTACTGCTAGTGAACTAACCGCCTCAGGGAGAGCCTCTCGAAATGCCACTGAGCTACCAGGTGGACGGTAAATCAGCAATCCTGACAAGGTAAAATGCGGAGTAACCGCAACCTTGAACAGGGCGCTTTCGCAGCCCGTGATGTTCTGCACACTCCAGGCGCAAGAGTAGCACGATTTAACAGCAAGAGCGACGCCACCCCCTCTCGAAGAGCGGTTGAGCGTGTAGATGGAATACTCAAAGGGGAACGCCAGATTCAATACCGTAGAATCGGTGTCTTGCAGCCATGTCTCTGTCAGACAAAAGATGTCAGGGGGGTCATTGTCCACAAGATCAGCAATATCCTGATAATGCTTGACCGCCGATCTGACGTTTAAATTCCAGATGGTGAGATGTCGCGAAGAGACCTTACTGCTTATGGCAGGCTGCACTATACAAGACCCCAAACAGGAAGGGGCTTCGAGTAGCCAGCCGCCACAAGCACAGCGATGGGGGCCACACAAAGGGTCAACGCGGACTTCGGCGCAGGGAGGCAGACAGGTATTAAATGCCAGGAGACTATCCCTGGTATACATAAGCATGGTTAGAGATGCACCTGATGTAAATATCACCGCGAAGCCAGCGCAACCGAGCGCGGACGGGCGCAGACGGGCAGGACTCAGGCACGACTCCGGCTGCGCGATCCCGCTGCGCTAGGGGAGGAGCCTTAAATAGGTGTTCCCAGGCGTCACATGTGCATTCAAGCGCTGTCAGGTGGAAAAGCCTCACTCCACTCACCCCACTCCAAGATGTCCGCCAAAAACGAACCAGGCACCCACCCCAGGACCAGACCCGCCAAAACGGCGGTGAAGGGGCACAATTTAAGGTGCAGGTAAGGGGCAATTTAAAAAAGGGTCAAAATGACCAAAACAAACAAAAAGAATATATAACGTTTTTAAAACAGCAGTTTTACTGCAAAAACGCGCAAGCGCTCTCGCAGCAGCAGCTACCTTGTCAGGGGCTGAAAGCAGGAGGGACTCGCCCTAAATAGGTGTTCCCAGGCGTCACATGTGCATTCAAGCACTGTCAGGTGGAAAAGCCTCACTCCACTCACCCCACTCCAAGATGTCCGCCAAAAACGAACCAAGCACCCACCCCAGGACCAGACCCGCCAAAACGGCGGTGAAGGGGCACAATTTAAGGTGCAGGTAAGGGGCAATTTAAAAAAGGGTCAAAATGACCAAAACAAACAAAAAGAATATATAACGTTTTTAAAACAGCAGTTTTACTGCAAAAACGCGCAAGCGCTCTCGCAGCAGCAGCTACCTTGTCAGGGGCTGAAAGCAGGAGGGACTCGCCCTAAATAGGTGTTCCCAGGCGTCACATGTGCATTCAAGCGCTGTCAGGTGGAAAAGCCTCACTCCACTCACCCCACTCCAAGATGTCCGCCAAAAACGAACCAGGCACCCACCCCAGGACCAGACCCGCCAAAACGGCGGTGAAGGGGCACAATTTAAGGTGCAGGTAAGGGGCAATTTAAAAAAGGGTCAAAATGACCAAAACAAACAAAAAGAATATATAACGTTTTTAAAACAGCAGTTTTACTGCAAAAACGCGCAAGCGCTCTCGCAGCAGCAGCTACCTTGTCAGGGGCTGAAAGCAGGAGGGACTCGCCCTAAATAGGTGTTCCCAGGCGTCACATGTGCATTCAAGCACTGTCAGGTGGAAAAGCCTCACTCCACTCACCCCACTCCAAGATGTCCGCCAAAAACGAACCAAGCACCCACCCCAGGACCAGACCCGCCAAAACGGCGGTGAAGGGGCACAATTTAAGGTGCAGGTAAGGGGCAATTTAAAAAAGGGTCAAAATGACCAAAACAAACAAAAAGAATATATAACGTTTTTAAAACAGCAGTTTTACTGCAAAAACGCGCAAGCGCTCTCGCAGCAGCAGCTACCTTGTCAGGGGCTGAAAGCAGGAGGGACTCGCCCTAAATAGGTGTTCCCAGGCGTCACATGTGCATTCAAGCGCTGTCAGGTGGAAAAGCCTCACTCCACTCACCCCACTCCAAGATGTCCGCCAAAAACGAACCAGGCACCCACCCCAGGACCAGACCCGCCAAAACGGCGGTGAAGGGGCACAATTTAAGGTGCAGGTAAGGGGCAATTTAAAAAAGGGTCAAAATGACCAAAACAAACAAAAAGAATATATAACGTTTTTAAAACAGCAGTTTTACTGCAAAAACGCGCAAGCGCTCTCGCAGCAGCAGCTACCTTGTCAGGGGCTGAAAGCAGGAGGGACTCGCCCTAAATAGGTGTTCCCAGGCGTCACATGTGCATTCAAGCGCTGTCAGGTGGAAAAGCCTCACTCCACTCACCCCACTCCAAGATGTCCGCCAAAAACGAACCAGGCACCCACCCCAGGACCAGACCCGCCAAAACGGCGGTGAAGGGGCACAATTTAAGGTGCAGGTAAGGGGCAATTTAAAAAAGGGTCAAAATGACCAAAACAAACAAAAAGAATATATAACGTTTTTAAAACAGCAGTTTTACTGCAAAAACGCGCAAGCGCTCTCGCAGCAGCAGCTACCTTGTCTGCCTTTTATTATAATTGTTTAACCCGCACACGTTCAGTGTGCATATTCGAAGGCCTAAGTTTGCCATATAGTCCACATTAATATTCTTTCAGGACCATACAAAAATATTCTTAAACCTCTGCACCTTTCTTTGCTGCTATGGATCTTCATTTTTCTTTTTCTTTTTCCCCTCCCACCATCCCCCTTTCCACCCCCTGCCACCCTTCCCCCCCTGAACTGCCCCCCACCCCCTGCCCACATCGAGGCTTTAGGACTGCTAGTCCTGGCGATGACATGCTCCCACCACCCAAGAGTTCCTCCCACACCCGTGTAATACCCCACCAATAATAACCAATCTATAATTACTCATAATAACTCAAAGAGCAAGAGAAGAGACAAGGAAGACAAGGAAAAAAACCTACAAGTAAATAAACAACAAACAATATTCCGTACTTATTCTCTTCCCCCCTAAATATATATATAACATAATACTACTAATGGGGATATAATACTTTATTAGCAGAGAGGTATAAAAAACTTAAACATATGAGCTCCAAAGAGATTCTAAAGCCCAATAGCCTCTGTGAACCAAGTCCCTCCTTAACCATCTTTAAGGGTTTGCAGAAATTCTTTCGTAAGAATCTCAGATGTAAAAAACCTAGTATTTTCTTTATATACGATTTTCAATTTGGCAGGTTTCAGTAAAAAAGCTTGGGCCCCCTTAGCTTGAAATGGTACAATAAGTTGGTGAAGTTGCCACCGTTTTCTACCGCCTGATGGCAGTAATCAGGCCTAACAAAGAACTCTACCCCCTTGCCAGCTCTTTTTCTGTCGGGTCGGGCCAGATCAGATACAACCTCACGTGCCAAAAAATTGTTAAACGAGATCAATATAGCCCTAGGTTTAGACACTGCTGCTGTCTGGCCAGGCCGAACCCGAAATGGGGAAGCGGTGAGCCCTCTGCACCTCTGTGTGCCAGTCCCATTGGGTTAGTTCAGGGAACGCCTGGGTAAACAGTTCAGTAATAAATTTACGTGGATCCTGTCCTTCTAGCCCCTCTGGAATTTGAAGGACTCTCAAGTTATTCTGCCGGGCTCTGTTCTCCAGATTGGTGAGCCTCCAAAGCGTATTTTCCTTCCCCGCACGTAGGGTCTCAGTCAACGTTTTTTGTGCTGCCAGCTCATCCTCCAGACAAGAAATGAGCGCTTCTGCCTCAGTAATTCTTGTGGTAAACTCTGTGCATGTTTTGCCAATACGTCGTACTGAGTTTTGTAATTTACGACAGACGTTTTGTGTCCTCTGGCTCTCTAGTTGTGTTTCCTCCCTATGCGTCATTATCATCTGATATATGAGGGTCAGGGATACATCTTCTGTTGGTTTTGGCAATCTTCGTACCACAGATTCTGACTTATCTGTCTCATCAGGGGGTCTAATCCATGCCTTTTGCACGGGTGAAGGAGAGTTGCCAAGGTAGCAAGAGTCCTCTGTCAAAGCCCTTTTCTTACGCAATGTCTGTGGGCTTCCCTCCAATGAGTCCCCTCCCATGTCCTCAGGGGGTGTACTACTATGCTCGCCCAGCTCATCCCCTTGCTGATTCATAGGGGTCTTCCCATTTCTCGCCGCCTCATTACTAGACACATCTGAGTGATCTGATAATGAAAAAAAACTTTTCTACTAGATCCACCAGCTCTGCCTCCTTCATTAGTGATGCAACCCTCAGACTCTGCACCATTAAGGGATCCGACCGAGCCAGCATCACTTCTTTCCTCAATGTCAATACTCGATGTCTGAGACATGACCATATCACTGTCAGGTCTCACCGGCTTCCTGGGCTCCCGCTCATTATTGTTCACTCCTGTGCAAACAAGTGCAGCCTCTAAACCGGTGCCGTTACCCATATCAATATTACTGCCGGTTGTAGGGTTATCTTCTCCCACAGCGGTATGATGGATAATCTGCTGTATACACAAACTCTCCTCCATCGCTTCCTGGCACCCCAGAGATTCAGCAACATCCTCAAAAACCAGTGACCCTGAAAGGTTATCCATTTGGGAAGTCTGGGAGATCTGTATATCTTTTTTTCTGCCTCTTCCCTGCGAGAACAGTTGAGGGATAGTACGTTTGCCAGGGCTGATTGTAACATTGGCTCTAGTACTTAGTCACCCTTAGTGCTTTTGCCATATAAGTTAGGGGCTCTCTTACAGCTTGGAGTCTCCGCTGTCTTTCCTGCGGCACCAGCCCCAGCGTCGGCCGGGAGCCGGGCTTTCCCTCTTACACCCTTAGGCGACATTGTCGACGTTCTGCAAAATCCTGCTCTCGGTCCTCCGCTACTTTTGCCTGAAACTGTTGCAGCTGACCGACCCAGTGTCCAGGGCCGGCCCCTTGTGGAAACAATGTATCCAATATGGATTCTCCGTAGATGAGCAAAAAAGACCGTCGTAGCAAAACTAAGCATGCCGGTAATTCAAAAACTATGATTCTGCCTTATCTCAGTAAGCGCACAGGGCCCGCCTTCACCCTCTCGCTGTCCCGCAACACAGCATTCTTCTTCAGGAGCACAGGAGCAGCCAGCTCACACGTCTGAGCTGACAGCCTCCATCTTGCCTCAAGTCACCTTCCCCGTGTTTTTAATTTTTGATGTAACAGTCAAATATTGGGTGCCAAAAATTACCTTCAAACTGTCCATTGGTACAGTTTTCACTTTTTACGAGCAATACACTGTCACTATTGTGTTTTCACTATGGAATCTTCAGTGTTGGTTTGATACATTAGTACTGAAAGACAACCTGCCTTTACTCATAAGAAAGAATAATCTTGTATGTGTGGTTGTGTTGTACTTAACATGACCTGCTGGTGTATTCTATTTGCCCTTTTGTAGGTTTACATTTAGTGCCCTATATAAATGATTGGAATCATTTTTATATCCATTCCGAAGGAAACATTGTTCTGCTTACTGTTCTCCTTGACCACCATCAGCAGATAGGAGGTGTTTGAGAGGAAAGGCTGGCATAAGAGTGGAATAAGCCTGAAATGTCATGCTCAAAAGGTGTGTTTTCACTTCAGCTCTTGTTTGTGTTGTAGACTAATTACAGAATAACTAATCGCCATTGCAATGAACCATTTTTAAAGAAGCATCCTTGATGAACCCTTGACCCTGTTACAGGCAGGTCGCTTCCCACGCCGCACAGCACCACCTGTGTGCCCGTGTCCTGAGCCCCAGCTGCCGCTGCTGACGGAGTTCGAGGCCCTCCTCCACCACCACCTGCGCCTCATCCCTGGTGGCCAGTGGTAGGCCGTAGGTTTTGCTCTTTTTTGTATTATATTTGTAATTGTACTGTGATTGTTTATCTACTTTTATTGGTTTTATCGTTTTTCCTTCCCTCCTGTACTTTTACTGTGCCCTATGCCCTTTTGCCTTCTGTTTCCTTTGCCGTTCCTCCCTCCTGTTTTTCCTGCCGCTGTGCCCCCTGTGGCCCCACCCCCCGCTCGCCGATTCGTCCGCTCTCACCCTCCTCCCAGCTGCTCCTCCCTCCCACCTCTCCTTCTTATGGTGGCTGCTGCGCCGCTGGCGTGCCGAAAGCGCGCTTAAGGCAAGCCCGTCTGCGCCCGTCCGCGCCTGGACCGTGCCCAGCGCCAGAACCCCTGTCCCCCGCGAACGCCACAACGCCTGTCTCCGCTACGATGCCAGCACCCTCCACGCACTGAACACCAGACAATCACACACCTGCTTCCTGGCCGCCCCGAAACGCACCCAAGGACCCTTCTCTTGCTGGAGCTGCAGCTTCATCAGCCTCCGAGCCACCAAACCACCCACCGAGAAAGGACGCAACCACCTCAGATGCATTCTACTCAACACCCGCTCCGCCAGGAAACACTCCAGCGAACTCTGGGACCTAATCGACGTCACCTCTCCAGACGTTGCCTTCCTGACGGAGACCTGGTTGTACCCCTCCTCGGCACCCGACATCGCCATAGCTATCACTGACGGCTACAAGATCACCCGCAGGAACCACACCAACGGAACAGGAGGAGGAATTGCCATCGTCCACAGGAACACCCTCAGAGTCTGGACCAGCACTGACGACACCCTCAGCACCGCCGAACACCTGCACTTCCAGATCCACACTGATCCCAACACCACCCCCAGAGGAACCCTCATCTGCAGACCCCCCAGGACCACAGCCACAGTTAAGTGTTGCTATTGCCAACTTCGTCAGCACGCACGCCCTCGCCTCCACAGACTACATCCTCCTCGGGGACCTGAACTTACACCTCGAGAACAACAGCGACACCAACTCCACCACCTTGATTAACAACCTCGCCAACCTCGGACTCAGACAGCTCGTCACAATACCCACCCACTCGGCCAACCACACGCTTGACCTCATCTTCCCCGCAAGTTCCCACGTCTCCTTCAGCCACACCACCGAACTCCACTGGAACGACCTTCACTGTATCCACTTCACCTTCCGGAAACCCACCACGCACCACCGCACTCAACAGATCCCTCGCCGCTGGAGCAAAGTCACTGAAGACCAGCTAAGCACCACCCTCGCCTGAAGCCCACCCGTCGACCACAACACCGCCACCCGCAACCTTAAACAGTGGATAGACGACTGCGCTAACACCCTCGCCCCGCTCAAGAAACCCTCCAACAGACACACCAACAAGAAAGCCAGTTGGTTCACCACGGAACTCCAGGCATCCAAGCAAAACTGCCGAAAACTAGAGAAGAAATGGCACCGCGAACAGACACCAGACAGCTACGCAGCCCACAAGAATGCTATCCGCAGTCACCATCACCTCATCAGATCCGCCAAAAGGACCTCCTTCAAAGACCGCCTAGACAACAACGCACACAACAGCAAAGAGACTTCAACATCGTGAAGGAGCTCTCCAACCCCAGCTCCAACACCAACAACATCCCACCGTCACAAGACCTATGGAACGCCCTCGCCACCTTCTTCTATCGCAAGATCGCAGACATCCACGAGAGCTTCAACACCTAGACCGCCCCAACAATCACGAGACCTCCGACCTCACATCCACCACCCCCACCGATCCCCTGCTCACCTGGACCAACATAAACGATGACGACACCATAAAAATCATGAACACCATCCACTCCGGATCTCCGTCAGACCCATGCCCACACAACATCTTCAACAAAGCCAGCTCCACCATCGCACCCCATCTCCGCAAGGCCATCAACATCTCCTTCGAGACCGCAACCTTCCCGGAAAGCTGGAAGCACACCGAGATCAACGCCCTACTCAAAAAACCCAAGGCAGATCCCAAGTACCTCAAGAACTTTCGACCCATCTCCCTGCTCCCGTTCCCAGCGAAGGGCATCGAGAAGACCGTCAACAGACAACTGACCCGCTACCTCGAGGAGAACAGCATCCTGGATCCGTCCCAGTCCGGGTTCCGCAGCAACCACAGCACCGAAACTGCCCTCATCGCTGCCTCTGATGACATCAGGATCCTACTGGACAACGGCGAAACCACGGCCCTCATCCTCCTGGATCTGTCAGCTGCCTTCGACACTGTCTGCCACCGCAACCTACGCACACCCCTCCACAACGCTAGGATCCGAGACAAAGCACTGGACTGGACCACCTCCTTCCTCTCCGGCAGAACCCAGAGCGCCCGCCTCCCCCTTTCTGATCCGAAGCCACCGAGATCATCTGCGGCTTACTCCAAGGATCATCCCGCAGCCCGACATTGTTCAACAGCTACATGGCACCACTCGCTCACGTTGCCTGACTGCACAACGTCAACATCATCTCTTACGCCGACGACACCCAGCTGATCCTCTCCCTCACCAAGGACCCCCACACCGCCAAAACCAACCTTCACAAAGGAATGAAAGCAGTCGCCGAGTGGATGAAGTTCAGCCCCCTGAAGCTGAACTCAGACAAGACGGAAGTCCTCATCCTCGGCTCCACTCCCTCGGCGTGGGACGACTCCTGGTGGCCGACCGCACTGGGAGCAGCACCTACACCCACCGACCACGCACGCAACCTAGGGTTCATCCTCGACTCAACACTCTCCATGACCAAGCAAGTCAACGCTGTCTCGTCGTCCTGCTTCAACACCCTCCGCATGCTCCGCAAGATCTACAGGTGGATCCCTACCGAAACAAGAAGAACGGTCACACAGGCCCTAGTCAGCAGCAGGCTAGACTACGGCAACGCCCTCTACGCAGGAGCCTCGGCCAAACTCCTGAAACGACTACAACGCATACAGAGTGCCTCCGCACGCTTGATCCTCGACATCCCTCGCTGCAGCCACATCACATCCCACCTTAAAGACCTGCACTGGCTTCCCGTCAACAAGAGGATCACCTTCAAGCTCCTCACCCACGCACACAAAGCACTCCACAACACCGGACGGACATACCTCAACAGACGACTCACCTTCTACACCCCGAACCGCCAGCTCCGCTCCGCCGACCTCGCCCTTGCCACCGTCCCCCGCATCCGAAGAGCGAACACCGGCGGCAGATCGTTCTCCCACCTCGCCGCCGAAACCTGGAGCACCCTCCCCATCCTTCTACGGCAGACCCAGGACCTACCTTCAGGAGGCTACTCAAGACCTGGCTATTCGAGCAGCACCTTGAGACCCTCACGGGTTAGTAGTGCGCTTTACAAATGTTTGATTGATTAATTGATGAAAATCGTTTAACACCCACATGTCAAATCAAATCAAGCTTTATTCGGTTGAAAAATACAACCATATAAGCACCATGAAAACAGAAGCATTTTCACATTTCATCACAAGAGAGTAAGATAAAGTGCATTTAGATTCCAGTTGAAAGTCCAATAGACATTATACATAAAGTGTCATGTGCAAGATATACAACCTTAAAAAGCATCCTACAGAAAAAAAGTAGTCCGTTTTGATGAAAATGTGACACTGAAAACCCGCTCCTGACAAACATTTTTTGTGCCATGGATCACTGATCTGAAGTACTTTCAGACAGATGGTGCTGCAGCTGTGTCACAAGCTGGTTGTTTTAGAATTCTCGGAGAGACACTTAAACAGTCATTCTACTCTGAGTCCAGAAAAATGACGGCACTTAACGAGCTTTTCAGCAGCTAAATTCACATCCCTTGGTAAGTAACTAATGTAAAGTAAATTACATTTATTAAGTAGAGGATATGTTCCACTGTGATGCAGACTCTGGAGTTATTTGCAGTAATCGCTTAAGCTTTAGGGTGTCCTTAATATTTACAACTTTGCAACGTGGTAAATCACAGCTAAGATTTGAAAGCTATGCATGCACGCTTGTAAAGGTTTACAAAGAAGGCACTTGCTGGAATGTTCGGAATATCACATCACCAACTGCAGAGGGGCATGCCTGTTCTTAGAGTAATGATGTCATCTACTCTGCTGAGTATAGCCATGTACCAAATCAAACATCTAGAGGTAAAGAGAACATTCAGCAGCTAAAACAAATGGCCCTTAATGCTACAGCAACACACATATCAACCAAATAGTTTGTTTACCCACCCCACAACATGCTTCAGGTGTAGTTCCCAAATGGAAACTGTTAAATGGAGAAATGCAAAACTAGAAATAAAAAGAATTTTCCAAGAGTACCAAATTCGTTCTGCAAAATTAGAATTCCAGAGTATTTTACCTACACTTTAAGAGGAGAGAAGTTTATTTTTAACAATGAACACAATTGTGAAAATGATGCACTGATTTATGATAGTGCTGAAAAAGTGAAATATTTGTCTGAAAGCAATGTATGGCTGACATAGGCTGAGAGATTCTGGGCTCTTGAAGGTGTGACAAGACATATCTTTCACTTGACCAATTCAAGGGAGCAGAATCACTACACGTTTGATATGTTTGATTATATGTGTTTACGACATGCAGCATCGTCAACTTGGGCCTACCCAAGAAGCCACTAGAATTCTCCCTGCTCACCCAACATAAAAAATGGCTGAATGAGCTCCCAGGGGGCCGAAACATGGACCAAACATGCCCCCAGGGAAGCGACCCTTGCCGAAGGGGTCACTCCCCAAAAACACAGAAAATACCAGCCTGGTGGTCTAGTGGGTTGATTTCTGCTCCACAATTGCAGGTGGGGCCACAATCGTGGAGCAGGAATCCACTCTATACAAACGCAGGGGGAAAATCCCTTCCCCCTGCGTCTGTATTCCTAGAACAAACCCCGGTGAAGGGCTTACCAAAAGAAATCCTCTCCCTGGAAGCACTGGAAGCAAATGGCTAGCAACACTTGATGACGGCGTGCCATTAGCATGCCTACGTCATCAAATCGCCGAGAGGAGTTTGGGGGGGGCAGCGGAAGCGCTTCCGCTACCATCCCTTGTGGGGGTGGGTGGGTCTAAAGGGGCGGCCCACAGGGGGAGCACCAGCGCTGCCCCAGTGGATAGGTGTTTAGACGGAAGCATTCCGTCCTTGACACACAAGCACCGTGGCTAAGGGCAGAACCGTTCCGTCGTTAGAAACCAAGGGGTTAAGCTACTCCTGCTATTGTGGTGAATAAAAGTCTGACACTGTCCAAAACCGGCTTCTTTAATAAATTAACCCTTCTAAAACCTGCTGTTTATTGAAGCGATAACTATAGCCATTATAAGACCGGAGTCAGAATTAGAAATTAATTTAATGTGTACTATATGCTGTGAACAACACTTTACAGAAAATGCATTTCTTCACCATTCAACATTAACATTCTTAAACATGGAACTTCCCTGCCAATTTAGAAGATGCTAGATATACTTCAAATAAAATAACATACTTTAGAAATAACTAATACAAGTGTACAACATACTGAGTGAATCGCCATTAAAGAAAATGCATTTCTCCATCCTATGATTCTTATTAATACTCATAAATATAGAGGGCTGACTCACAAAAACTGTATCTAGTATTACATAAATTGGTGCTATTCACGTACTACAATATAATATTCACAAACCTATATGCAGGGACCTCCTCCATCTTTTTGCGTGGAAACCTTTACTATGATGGCGGAGATCTCTGCCCTATTAGGTATACATTTCAGTTAAAAATGTTGAGTGGGACCATGGGAGGGGTTGGAAAATGGAGAAAACATACTCGTAAATTATAGAGGTTTATGGAAATGTAAGAAGTGGTTTAGGAAGAGATACTAATACAAACATACATCCACAATAGAGCAAGGCCATTGCTATACGCAACTTGCACCGCTAAAGTTATTAGAGCTCTAAAGGCGTAAAAACAGGTGTAAATATACTCCAGTCTATCCTTGGAGTACGTCTGGCACCACACCTGTCCACTCATGAGTACTGAGTTTGTCAAGAAAGCACGGTTGGTTAAATTAGATGCACTAGACTTAGCGACAGGCAAAACGTCGGGAGGTGATGGCTTCCCGTCTTAATTTTAAATGCAATATACCCAATTGTTAGTGCCCAAACTCAAGGAGGCTTATGGAGAAGCCCTAGACAAAGAGAAAGCTCTCAAAGTATGAGAAAGGCCATATTAGTACTTCTCCCTAATGGCCCGTCTTGACCCAATGGATTTAAAATCATACCGCCCCCTTTCTACTCTAAACATAGATAAAAAAATTATTGTGAAAGTCCTAGAGATCAGACTGTCTCCTATGCTTATTTCACCTGTTGCTAATAAGGAAGATGTCTTTTTATAAATAGAGATTTAACATTTGCTTTAAATTCATTACCCGTGGTGTGTTTTTTTGTTTTCTCATTCTTTAATAGTCTACTTGTTTGACCTAAAAATTTACTATTTTCTATGCCGATGATGCCCAGATCGTAGTTTCAGTGACAGGCTCGCCTGCAGACACTGCTGCACAGCTCCACACTTGTCTTCATCAGGTCGGGGACTAGATGGCTGCCAATTGTCTGAAACTGAACTCTAGTAACACCGAGGTCTTACTTTTTTAGGGGCCACACTAATTTCTGGTACCCTGCTTTGTAGCCTTCGGAGTGGGGCCCGTTACTGACTCTTACGAATAAGGTGAAGAACTTGGGAGACACGTTTGACTCTATGCTCTCTTTCGAAGGACATGTAAACCAGGTCACATCCATCCCCTTTTATACATTAAAGCTACTTAGAAGGATTCTTCCATTTTTTCCGGCTGATCTTCGGAAGCTAGTGGTCTCAGCTCTTGTTCTTTCTAAAGCCGATTACTGTAATGGCTTATTGATCAACCTTCAGAAGAAGTGCCTGTCCAAGCTGCAAATTGTGCAAAACGCTGCTGCACGTCTTTTGCTGAATATTCCAAGATGTAAATCCGCTTTGTCAGTGCTCAAAGAATTACACTGGTTGCCAGTGAAGAGACGGATCGAGTTTAAGGCTCTATGTATAGCTTTTAAGGCCACACACGATATAGGGCCTGCCTTTTTCAAACAGAATCTACAGCCTTACATCCCTGTCCACCATCTTCGTTCATCTCATGCCCATAATCTGATAGTCCCCAGGTTTAAAAAGTGTTCTTGGGATGGAAGGAGCTTTCTGGTTGATACGACCAGATTGTGGAATTCTCATCCACTAAGGGCTGAAAGAGGAAACACACCTGTTGACCTTCAGGAAGGTGTTGAAGACTTGGCTGTTTAATCTTTGATGTGGCTTTGAATTGTCCTGTTGGTTCTGTCTGATGAGCAAGCGCCTTGACACCTTCGGGTGAATGTTTTGCGCTCTACAAATTTCAGTTCCATTCATTTCATTATTTAAAGTACTGTCAAATATTTAGTAAACCAACTCTTCCTTTACTTACAGGATTTTGTGGACTTGATAATGAAATTCAAGCCCTTTTCCGTGACCACAACAAATATGAAAAGATCTTATCAAAGTTCAAAACATATCTCATAAATTATTTTAAATATTTGTTTTCACTAATAACAGCATTTTTTTAAAATGTTTATATTTGCTCATAAGACTATATTTCATTTTCCAATGCTTTATTTTTTTAATTCAGTTCTTTAATGAACGGTTCCAAGTTAAATTTAATGATTCTATTTATGTGTTTCGATATGTTGATCCTATGCTCTTAAAGATGACCTCTTCCCAGTGCTTAATGTGTAGTAAAATAAGTGACAAGGCTCTTATCAGGAGGCCACTGCAGCTTTAACCATCTATTGCCCCTGCCAGCAACAATATCTACGCAACTATTAATCAGCAAATTCCTACAAGTGTGATCATTCAGGCTATTATAAGCCCCCAAAGCTATAAAAATGGCTTGGGTGGCAGGAATTAATTGTTTTTAATGTATAATAAATTAATAAACAGCTGTTGTTCTGCTCATGTCTAAATTACACAAAAAGTGCCACCATGTGGAAGACTGTCATAGGTGCCGGTATACACAATTAAGTGCCAGGCCGAGCACCAGAAACCACTTGCTCAAATTAACTGCTTTTTCCCAGTTCTTAATTTGTACTGTTGTTTTCAAGTGCTAGGCACCGGCCGTTAACTCTAAGCACCAGCAACTTTTAGATGACAGCCCGCCACATCTGTTTAACAATTCAATATACACTAAATAATAGCAGCGTGCTCAGGCCACTTTTAGGGTCCTTTTGCAACACTAGCAGGGGCAATGGGGGGTGCAAGCTGAAGTGGCATCCTAAGTTGTACCTTGGGCCCTGGCACTTATTTTGCACATATTAAGCACTGCCTCTGCCAGCTAAACAGGCGAGTGAGATTTTCTTTATTTGTCACGGCTGTAAGCATGTTCTATGTATCCCGCCAGTGTTCCTTGTATCCTGTTTATTTGAATCTCTGCTTCCAATGTTATGGGAACTGAACTAGCTGGATCTGATTTCATTAATAACATATTTTCATGTAATAAGGTTTAATCAGTGTATTCCAATGTGCTATTGAAATTGTTGATACCCCTCAGTATAACTGCTAGTAACGTTTTCAGGGTAACTTTACAGAGAAGGGTCCAGAAGGAGCATCCTTTTTTAAAGTATCTTTTTTGGACCTGTGCGTCAGTGACTGACGGACATTGAGCACCGATCCGGGACATACAGTGTTCCCGGACTCACAAGGGCTTATGGGGTCTAGGTTAAGACTGTATCGGATGCAAAGCAACAAATTAATTCAGACGGGATCTCCTTTACACCAGTCCTTCGTGGTTCCTCTCAGATAACAGCATCAGATCACTCATGGTGACCAGAGTGTGTGACAGTTCAGTTATATGTTTGCTAGTTGATAATCAGTGAACTCCATCTACACACCTCCTATGTCTCCATAATATCCAGTTGTATCTGTATAAGTATTGTACGCTGTAAATTGCCTGTTTGGGAGAGACAAACAATATAAAGAGGTGTTTTTAAAAAACAAAAACAAAAAAAGGTACGTCCCTCAGTACTGTGCATCTTTTTACTCTCAAAAGATGCTCCATTTGGTGTTCAAAAGTACTTCGGCGTCACAGTTCCACAATGCTGAAAAATTTGAGGACTTTGGTGTTGAAAAATACTAAAAGTTGAGAGTTACTCAGTGCCAAAGGGATCTTATTGTTGGGTGGATTAGGAACTCCAGTCTCATTGGGGCCATTTAGGCATAACAGAAATTGTGTCATATCCTGTAAAAGACTCACTGACACAATATTGAAAGTAACAATATCGAGATACAAATATATTGTGTCAAAAATATTAATTACAAAAATATTGTGTCCCTATACTTATAATGGTAAGTACAGAAATATCAGGAAAAATACACACTAATATCGTAAAGAAAACTTGAAGAAATATTGTTTTGTATATATATATATATATATATATATATATATATATATATATATATATGACGTGAAGAGCGAAGTTCCAATCGAGCACTCAGGTTCAATAATAAACACCAGAATCCACAGTTATACCAACATAAGGAGGTTTATTAATGTCATAAACCTGCCGTGATGCATTTCGCCCCCAAGAGGGCTTGTTCACACAACACAGTACAGAGTGGTCGTCCATTATATGTTACCACAAGTGTAAACATGGAAAGAGGACTATCGAACAAGCACACAGTGCAAATTCTTAAGCGCCATCTTGTAGTGGGTCATTGAGAGTTGCTACTTAATGTCGTAGATTTTATCAAACAGTCATAAAACATAAAAATAGAGTATAAATTGTACACGTACATCTTTGTAAATTCTCTGTAAATTCATATTCTCATATAATAGCACTGTACGAAAATACACAATTCAAGGGCAAATATGTGGACAAGTATGTATAGTCCTTAATCTTCATGGGGGACACTTCTGCAATATAAAAGCCTCCGAGCGCTAAAACCCTTGCAAGTAAGACCTGGAGTGATTCCTGTGAATGTGTCTATCGGAAGGTATACTGGACTCCGAGACCTGGTAGAGTGTTAAAAGGTGCCTTCCGGGAGAAGTAGTCCTGTTGGCATCTTAAACAGTAAAAATGACAGTAAGAGGATCTCGGCTCGAGAGGGAGTCAATGAGTGCTGGAAGACGAGTGTACCATATGTGTCTGCCAGTTAGAGTCTGCACATACCGATCGTGTATATGCCTGTAATAGACGTATATCTCGCCTGAAAATGCGTGGAAGATATGTAAATTAACTGTACGGGGTAACTACGTCTCGTGCAGTAGTTGAAGTGTATCACCCTTGGAATACGAGTACCAACAGTATGGTTGCGATCAAACATGATCGGTATGTGCAAGGCTTCTTCCCCTGTGGACACTGCAAGGCCTGTGGCAACAGCCACATGGTCAAGGAGTTTTGGAATACGAGTACCAACAGTATGGTTGAGATCAAACAGTTCCTGACATGCACCAGCACTTGTGTCATCTATGTATTACAATGCCCATGTAACTTAAGACACTTGGGCAGCACCACCCATGTGGCAAAAAACGCATTCTGGAACACATTAGGGCTATAAACAACAAGGATAAGCAATATCCTATAGCCCACCATTTTGAAGCCCGCCATTTCTCAGATTACACCAAGCTCTCCTATTACATCATTGAACAAGTGATCACTAGACACAGAGGTGGCAATCGTATTTTAAAACTAAGACAAAGGGAATCTAGACACATTATTGGCATGTGTACCCGATGTCCTAATGGGTACAATATGGATGAAGAGATGGCCATCCATCTTCAAGAATAATAGGCCCCGTTTCCCTAGAACTTGTCACACGTGCTTACATTATCACTTACAGATATTTTAGCAAGTCCAGTCAACATACAGACCACTCGTACAACTAGGATGCTTTTATGTTCATTTTTAACTGTATTATGAATTCTAACTATTAGTACTGCTCTTGGTGTGTTGTTGAATATCCTGCATTCCTCAATTTATCATTTAGATCTGACGTATTTATATCACTCTGATGTACTGAAACCCTTCCTTGGTTTTCTTCTTTACTAATGTGGACTTTACACCCTCTCTCTCTTTCACAGGAGGAAAGGAAGGGACTATGTCTCAGGCTTGCGGCATTGGGTTCCCTACCCTTTTCTTCGTAATTCTTCCATCCATCCTCCTGAATGCAGATAAGAATTTTCTCTGTATAACTTTTTATTGTACTGGTTACTGTATTAGATTAAGTCTGCACATCTACACGGGCGAAACGGGGTGAACAGAATGGATTGTCTTCAGGAAACCGAAAATTGATACATGGATTTTAATTGATGATTGTAATACCTTCTTTCAATGCACGTCTGGCTATGACCAGTCGTTTGGGCTACATGGGACTGTGTAGGGTTGCTACCTCTATAAATATTTTTTTCATTTTTTCATTTTCTCTCTTCTTCTCATTCACTAGAATAATTGTACAATAGGGACACTCCCTTTCCCCCATTTAATCAGTACCCACTAACAAGGGTGATACACCTCAACTACTGCATGAGGTGTAGTTACCCAGTACAGTTAATTTACATATCTTCCACGCATTTTCAGGCGAAATATATCTCTATTACAGGCATATACACGATCGGTATGCGCAGACTCTAACTGGCAGACACACATGTTACACTCATCTTCCAGCACTCGTTGACTCCCTCTCGAGCCGAGATCCTCTTACTGTCATTTTTACTGTTTAAGATGCCAACAGGACTACTTCTCCCAGCAGGTACCTTTTAACACTCTACCAGGACTATGGTCTCGGAGTCCAGTATACCTTCCGATACACACACACACATTCACAGGAATCACTCCAGGTCTTACTTGCATGGGTTTAGCGCTCGGAGGCTTTTATATTGCAGAAGTGTCCCCCATGAATATTACGGACTATACATACTTGTCCACATATTTGTCCTTGAATTGTGTATTTTCGTACAGTGCTATTATATGAGAATATGAATTAACAGAGAATTTACAAAGATGTACGTGTACAATTTACACTCTATTTTTATGTTTTATGATTGTTTGATAAAATCTACGAAATTAAGTAGCAACTCTCAATGACCCACTACAAGATGGCGCTTAAGAATTTGCACTGTGTGCTTGTTCGATAGTCCTCTTTCCATGTTTACACTTGTGGTGACATATAATGGACGATCACTCTGTACTGTGTTATGTGAACAAGCCCTCTCGGGGGTGAAACGCATCACGGCAGGTTTATGACATTAATACACCTCCTTATGTTGGTATAACTGTGAATTCTGGTGTTTATTATTGGACCTGAGTGCTCGATTGGAGCTTCGTTCTTCACGTCATTGATTTTACCGGTTTTCTCCGCCGGCATCGCGCCACCCCTCGAAGGGCGTTGGATCTTCGGAAGGAGTTGTTATGACAAATATATATATATATATCACACAGAACCCGGCAGGGGTAGAGGCAGTCAGTCAGGGCGGTCTGTGCTCGGGGTACCGGAAACCCCGCAACATATCAAAACGAACCTCTGTGATCCCAGAAAGAGGCACGGACACCTTTGAAAGTTGCAGCAAATATCTTTAATGACTGCACAAGCAACGCGTTTCAGCTTTCGCCTTGATCACGCTTGAAGCCAAGCAGTGTTATACTAGAATTTAAACAATGCTATGAAACATAGAAAAGGGGACTTATAGTGACACCAGTGATAAACGAATATGCAAAAAGTGCTGGCCATCTTAACACTTTAAATATTCATTTAAAATACATCATGTCGCTTAAACAGAAGGTCTAAATGTCTAAAATAATACAGGCCACTGCATCTAGAAATGTAATAAAACAAATTAATGTATTAATGAAATATTATATTTTACAATGATATTTGAAGTTACATAGTTCATAAGTAAATCAGAGCTAATAACAGGCAATAGTTAGTTGTGACAAATACAGTATTTCGCTAAGGCAGCAGCCATCCCCACATTGTAAAATGTTGAGTACATCCGAAATGTTCAACTCGACAAAAAGTCCCCCGTATGTGAATTATCACCGTCCAGTACTTTTTACATATACACAACCGTATGACCATATAATAACAACTGATACAAGTGTGAAATACAATAGTAATTAAAGTGCCATCAGTTGTGTTATTCAAAGCTACTCTAAAATAATGCACCAGCTGGTATGGAACAATAGAATATTTAACTGTCGGTGATCATAGAGCCGGAGTGTTCAACAAACAATTCTGCCCAAGTGGGCGTTTAATTCCATGCGTATTTTGTCAGTGATAAGCAGGTGGCCTGATTCTAAACAAGTGCCCAAGACCTAAAATGTGAAAAAGTAAAAAATTAAAAAGTAATACAAAAAGCAGAAAGATCACAGCGAGCACAGTTACATAATACTAGAGCACATGAGATGTTAGTTATGCAAGTGTACTGACAATTCCTCACTTGAGTTTAACCCCAAGGGAGTCATGGTTTCTAAGTCAATAATGTATCTCAAATCAAGTTGCCGTAGTGAGAGCTGTCTGTTTCCTCCTCGCACATTGTCAAGGACAGCATCAATAACAACCATTCTGAGAAGTTTCTCATCTTGGTGATCAAAAATATTTCAGGCTACAGGGTACTGTCTGTTATTGTGACGGATAGCCCTAATGTTTTCAAGCATGTTTTTTTTAGCACGATGGATTGTGCTACCTATATAAGCCTTATTGCAGGGGCAAATGAGTGCATATACACAATACACGGTATTGCACGTAAGGGCTTTCTTGATCACCAATTCCCTTCTGCTGCTAGATATCACAAGTGTGGTGCAATCGATGCTGTTACTAGAAGCTTTGCAGTTCTTACAGCATCAGAAGCCAGGACAGCTGCCACTAGTGGGTCTGATGTTCTGGGTCACAAGATTGGGACTAAGTTCATCTCTTAATGACCGGTTTCTCTGAAAGGTGATTTG
This sequence comes from Triturus cristatus, assembly GCF_964204655.1. Classification (NCBI taxonomy): domain Eukaryota; kingdom Metazoa; phylum Chordata; class Amphibia; order Caudata; family Salamandridae; genus Triturus; species Triturus cristatus. The sequence continues at coordinate 890,713,665 of NC_140594.1, forward strand.
AGGGCAGCTGTTAAGATGTTTCTGAAGACTAGTGTCAGTTAACAATACATGCCAATGTTTTCTCAATATCTGGCGGGCATCCTGAGCTTGTCCTGAGTAGGTCGTAATGAATCTCAACATATCTGACTCGCTTTGTCGCTTAACTGGGTGTAATAACTGATTGCGAGTTACTTCATTCACTCTGTTACATGCTTCGGATATAGTTCTACGGCTATAGCCTCTCTCCCTAAAGCACTGAGACATGGTTTCTTTCTCTTTCAGGAAGCTACTTTCAGAGCTGCAATTGCGCTTGGCACGCAACAGCTCGCCATAAGGAATGCTATAGACCAACTTACGAGGATGGGAGCTCGAAGCGCTCAAGATGCTGTTACCAGCAGTTGTCTTGCAGAACAGTTGCGTTTGTATAGTGTGATCTGAGACTTCAACCAAAACATCCAGAAACTCAATTCTATTTTTACTGATATGTTCTGTAAGAGCAAGATTGTAACAGTTGTCATTGAGTTTCTTGACAAAGGCCTTGGCTGAGTCAGTATCTCCATCCCAGAATAAAAATATGTCATCTATATAGCGCAGCCACAGGACACAGTGAGAGTATTCTTCAATCTGTGAGGCCACCTGCTCCTCCCACCACCCCATGACCAAATTGGCATAGCTGGGGTCCGAAGCAGGTACCCATGGCTGTGCCCTGTGACTGCCGATAGATGACATAATCAAACAGAAAGAAATTGTTAGTTAAATAGATCCCGTCAATGATGGTCAAGAAGACACAATTTTGCACATTGGTATCAGGCTAGGAGATCGAATACAAAGTACATATGCGAAAGGGGTCTTTCTTTTCCCGAAATAGAGCACTTTATATAGTGTGACCCTGCAGATTTCTGGCTCAAGTTTGCACAGCACCTCAGCACTTTTTCCTTACCATTTTAGCAGTTTTATAATTAATTGTTTATTGGATCTGTAGGATTGATTAGATGTATAAGACCAGATATGATGTTTCATTATGAATTAATGTGTACAGATTAAATGCAATAACTATTTTTTAGAGAAATAGATTAATTGGTGATCATATTTTACCATCTTACTATATATATGTATTAATATCTTCTCATCCTTACGTATAATGAATTGGAATGTTTATGTGCTTCTTTGTGTTAGCTTCGTATATGAGGTAAACCGACCATGTTTTACTCTTTTGATAAGTCTTGACCTAACAAAGTTATTATTATGCCACTTATCAGATAATGGGCACTGGCCCAAGAGCATACCTTCCATTATCAATCCCGGTCCAGGGTTTGTTGGATTTGTTATAATAATGCTAAGGTGATTATTTTTATCAATATATAATCCATTGTAAAAATACAAAAAAAGTGTTAAAACAGAATGTTAAATATGTATAAAAAATAGAATTGAATTCTAAAAAGTTTATTATGATAGTTGAGGTTACAGGATGCATTACAAGGGAGACATATAAAGGGTGAATGCTCTGTTTTCTATGTCCCTATGATGTGTACCTTTAAATTGAAAATATCCACACAAAAATTACTTTGACAAAGGCTGGGATCAGCCGAAACGCGTCAGGATGGACATCGTCTTTCTGACATAATTCAATAAAAGAATTTCTGCTTACTGGGAGTGCCTGCATATGCTCTTGTTCATGGGGGCTGCTGAAAAAAAAAATGTGTATATATATATATATATATATATATATATATATATATATATATATATATATATATATATATTCACTGAAAAAACCATAGGTTTCAGGGGCGTTATAGTTAGGAATTGGCATTTAAAAAACCTTAAAAAATTCACTGAAAAAACCATAGGTTTCAGGGGCGTTATAGTTAGCTGGACATTTCCCTCGTACAAAACCCTAGAAATTCCCCCGTTATAGTTAGTTCAACTAACTATAACTCGCGCCCCCGCAGTGCACTGCTGATGACGTCACATATTACATCGCTCATGACATGGTCAGTGACATCACTGATGACATCTCAAATGACATCACTGATGACATCACTGATGACGTCATCCATGTGATAAATTAGTGCATCTTCTCACACCCTAATATAACCTTTGATACACCGACTCAAAATTTCAGACGGCCATTTTGAAAACCATAGATACTCCAATACCAATAACTACATACCCACTCATTGACTCTTAGGTCTACATACATCTTCACTCACTCACCTGTACAGTCACTCATACGTACAGTCACTCTGTACAGGACTATCATATGCATGTATACACCTATATAGACACTCACACACCGCCAATCATCCATTGAGGTACTGACACACCTAGTCAGTCATGCAAATAATTAATCACAGTCCAATTTACTCACCTATACAGTTAAACACACTCAAGTTCACTTACTCATAAAAATACTAACAAATTCTGACGCTCTTATAGAATTACTGATACAAGCACACACTCATCCATACAGTCACTCCCGCAATCACACACTCTCACATATAGATAGTTATATACTCTTAAACACATATACACTGCATTTCACATATGTAGTTACTGACACATGTACAACTGACATACATTCAATCACTAACACTCCCATACATACACTCACCAAACCATACAGTCCATCACAGTTGCACTCTGAAAACCATGCATCCATAGAAACACCCACTCACACATCTATGCACAGAGTCACACACACCCTACCCACACAAACACTCAGGCACCCATACAGATACTCAGACAATAACCCATATAGACACTCATATAGCTATTCACAAAACCATGCAGCCACATATACACCAACACACAGACACATACAGACATTCACACAGTTTAGTCACTAGTCTGCAGTAAGATACATTTAATGACTCACTTATAGAGTCAGTTACGCACCTAGAAAATCATCCATTCACACACTTGTACACCCACTCATTCTTCAACAGGCCTTTCCCTATATATATTAAACATATTAAAACTTTACAGAAACACAGACTCACTGGATGACGTCATCAGTGATGTCATCAGTGATGTCATTTGAGATGTCATGAGTGATGTCATCAGTGATGTCACTGACCATATCATGAGTGATGTAATATGTGACGTCATCAGCAGTGCATTGCAGGGGCGCGAGTTATAGTTAGCTGAACTAACTATAACGGGGGAATTTCTAGGGTTTTGTACGAGGGAAATGTCCAGCTAACTATAACGCCCCTGAAACCTATGGTTTTTTCAGTGAATTTCTAAGGTTTTCTAAATGCCAATTCCTAACTATAACGCCCCTGAAACCTATGATTTTTTTAGTGAATTTCAAAGGTTTTTTTAAATGCTAATTCCTAATTATATCATGCCTGAAACCTATGTTTTTTTCAGTGAATTTCAAAGGTTTTGTAAATGACAATTTTTAATGTATTAATTGTTATACTGATTTTTTTAATACTTATTTACTACATTTTTAAAACTATTTAATTTTAGATATATTTTTTTTAATTACATTATAATTACATTATACATTACAATACAAAATATACTTTCTCAGAATGAATTACTTTAGTTTAAATACTTGTCAAATAGGCAATAGACTTTTAAGTACAGTAGTTACAGTTGTTGCAATGGGCAACACAATTTCAAACACAAAGCAACATTGAGCTCAATGTGAATTTCTAATTAAATGCAATTCGTTACTTTATGGATTACTTTTCTAACCACAGGACTGGATCCTAGATTCAGTCCTTGGACATCTCCTGTAAACAGTTGAGTAAAAGCTCTTTGGTTACAGTAGTAATTTTTAAGGAATATTATTGTATTTTAAAAGTTGACACTTAGAAACTTTTTCCCATAGAATCACCAATGTTATCCTATGGCAGAAAATTCACTTAGCAGGTAAGTAGTGTTATCGTTACTTTTTCTTACTCCGTGGTGGATCCTGGATCCAGCACTGGCCAACCTCCTGTAAACAGTTGAAAGAATGTGTTTTAAGTCATACAGATGATTTTTTAGGAATATTTTTAGTTTGTGAAAATAGACACTTTGAAACTTTTCTGGTGAAAACCACACAATGGATTCCTATGGAAGGAAATACAAGTTACTGGTAAGTACGCTTAGAATTACTTTTCAGAGTCAGTGCTGGGCTAAAAGATGCAGCCCTGGGTTCTCTCCTGATAACAGGTGAGTAAATCGGAATTCGTAGTTCGGCTGATTTTAGACGAATATTTGTACGTTTCAAAAATGGACACTTAGAAAATGTTCTGGTGAAAACCACACAATGGATTCCTATGGAAGGAAATACAAGTTACTGGTAAGTACGCTTAGAATTACTTTTCAGAGTCAGTTCTGGGCTAAAAGATGCAGCCCTGGGTTCTCTCCTGATAACAGGTGAGTAAATCGGAATTCGTAGTTTGGCTGATTTTAGACGAATATTTGTACGTTTCAAAAATGGACACTTAGAAAATGTTCTGGTGAAAACCACACAATGGATTCCTATGGAAGGAAATACAAGTTACTGGTAAGTATGCTTAGAATTACTTTTCAGGTTTAATGCTGGGCTAAAAGATGCAGCACTGGGTCCTCACCTGATTACAGGTGAGTAAATCTGAATTCGTAGTTCGGCTGATTTTAGAGGAATATTTGTACGTTTCAAAAATGGACACTTAGAAACTTTTCTGGTGAAAACCACACAAAGGATTCCTATGGAAGGACATACAAGTTACTGGTAAGTATGCTTAGAATTACTTTTCTGGGTCAGTGCTGGGCTAAAAGATGCAGCCCTGGGTTCTCTCCTGATAACAGGTGAGTAAATCGGAATTCGTAGTTCGGCTGATTTTAGAGGAATATTTTTAGTTTGTGAAAATAGACACTTAGAAACATTTCTGCTGAAAACCACACATTGGATTCCTATGGAATGAAATACAAGTTACTGGTAAGTACGCTTAGAATAACTTTTCAGGTTTAATGCTGGGCTAAAAGATGCAGCACTGGGTCCTCTCCTGATTACAGGTGAGTAAATCTGAATTCGTAGTTCGGCTGATTTTAGAGGAATATTTGTACGTTTCAAAAATGGACACTTAGAAACTTTTCTGGTGAATACCACACAAAGGATTCCTATGGAAGGAAATACAAGTTACTGGTAAGTACGCTTAGAATTACTTTTCAGGTCAGTGCTGGGCTAAAAGTTGCAGCCGTGGGTTCTCTCCTGATAACAGGTGAGTAAATCGAAATTCGTAGTTCGGCTGATTTTACAGGAATATTTGTTCAATGGTGAAGGAAGGGGGCGGGGCCTGAGGTGACGTGTGCAAACACGCCCTGTGGCGCGTTTTAAGTTGGGGAATTAATTCCTCTTCAATCCTGAGGTCCCCTGGGGGCCAACTAGCCCACCAGGTACCTCCAGTATGCGCCAGGGAGCTGCAGGGTGGGCACCCCGGGACACTGCAGGAGGGCTGCACCCTGGGGGGTGGCGGTCCCCAGGGCCATCAAGGGCTCCATCGCGGCCCTCCTCCCACCTCTTTCAAAGCCCCGGGGGTGGTGGTCCCCGGGGCTGGGGGGTTCCTCATGGACCCCCCATTTTACATATTTAGAGCCCCGGGGAGGTGGCGGTCCCTGGGGCGTGTGGGGGGGGGGCTTGAGCCCCCCCCACACAGGGTATATATTTTTTTTAAAAAGCCCCGGGGGTGGCAGTCCCCGGGGCTTGAGGGGCCTGAGAGCCCCCCCCAACAAATAAATTGAAGCCCCGGGGGTGGCGGTCCCCGGGGCTAGGGGGGGCTGAGACCCCCCACGTATTTTACAAAAGCCCGGGGGTGGCGGTCCCTGGGGCTGGGGGCCCCTCTGGGCCCCCCATTATAATACCATATTGCCCCCGGGACTTGGCCCCCCCGGGGGCTAAATCAAAACGAAGCACGGGAGTCCGCGCTTAATTTTTTTTTCCGTTAGCGTGATGCGCATCCCGCGATTTTTAAAACAAAATACTTTTTTTTTTTGGGCCTTGGGGGTCCTTGTGGGACCCCCTGAGCAGGCCTAGGGGGTCAGGGTGTTTCTACCCTGCCCCCTTGTCGCGTTTTGCGCCTTTTTTTCGGTCTTCTTGTGCCTCGGTTCTACCGAGGCACAAGATGGCTGCCAACACTTCCTGATTCAGAGTGCTGGCAGCCAATTAGCATTCAGCTCGTGCTCGGCAGGGTTCGGGGAGGGTGCGGAGAGGGTGCGCGGATCCTCCCCGGCCATAGATATCACTAACTTTTTTACCCTAATTTTCTCAGGAACTACTGAACGGATTTACACCATTTAAGCAAAAGGCATGAGTCTGAACTGAGGACTACCTCTTTGCCAAATTTGGTGTAATTCCGTTCAGCAGTTCGGCTGTAGCTGCGACACCAGATCCTATGGGAAATTGCATGGGGAAACACGTTTTGGGACCCCCCTTTTTTTTGGCCCCCGCTTGACGAATCACCACGAAACTTTCAGGGTAGGAGCGGAGCGGAGCTGGCCAAAGTTTGGAAAATTTCGTGAAGATTCGTCAATCGCCGCCAGACTTATTGGGAATAGAATGTTGCGGATTTCCTATGGAAAATAGGTCCTAACTATAACAATCTACTGGCGACCGCCAGTAGATAATATATGAGACATAAATAAATTAACAAATCAACTGCAAAACATTCAATACATTTCCAAATTAATTCAATATAAAAAACTATAAAATCCAAAAAAGATATTTACTAAAAATATTATGAAAATTAAATATATATATATTTATAAACAAATAATATAAAATAAATACAAATTAACAAATAATATATTTAAACAGTATTAAGAAAAATACTGAAGTCTGCGAATAATAGATATATTATAATCACTCAAGTTTATGCTACAGTAATGAAAGCGTAGGCTTTAAGAGGGGTTACATTCACTATTCCCTCTCCAGACAGGTCAGCAGTAGGGAGTGTATTGGACTTAGGAGAGGTATGATTTACTAATCCATTTCAAGTGTGTGCAAGAGTAGGGAAAGCCTTGAACTTCGGAGGGGTTACATTTACTTTTCCTACTCCAGTGTGTGGAAAAGTAGGGAAAGTATTGGACTTTGGAGGGGTTACATTTGCTATTGCCACTCCAGTCTGTGCAACAGTAGGGAAAGTGTTGGACTTTGGAGGTGTTTCATTTACTATTTCCATTCCAGTCGGTGCAACAGTAGGGATAGTGTTAAACTTGGGAGGGTTAAGATTTACTATTCCCACTCCAGTCTGTGCAACAGTAGGGAATGTGTTGGATTTGTGAGAGGTTAAATGTATTATTCCCTCTGCAATCAGTACAACTGTAGGGAGAGCATTGGACTTCGGAGGAGTTAAATTTACTATTCCCACTCCAGTTTTGCAACTGTAGAGAAAGTACTTATCTTCAAACACATTACATATTTGAGTAACTCTATTTATTTTTTAACAAATATAAAACTCTTAATATGAAAATTATTATTTACAATAAATATGTATTAAAAATAAAAAAGAATTAAACTATGTATATGATTATCAAACAATTGAATAATTAATAATTGTATTAAATGTATTAACCACTTAATTAACTTTCCACATTATACCCCCACAAACCTTGCAGCCCACACTTAAAATATAGCTAAAATAAATAAGAATTTGCATATATAATAATCAGTAAACTAATTAACAATAATTATTTAATTAGTATTTAATTAACATTTCACCCCATACCCCTGGTAACCTAGCAACCCCCAACAAAAATAAATCAATATTACATAATGTACGTAGTTAATGATCAGCAATTAATAATAAATAAATAATTGATAATTATTGCTTAATCAACTTCCCACCATATATTCCTACAACCCAACAGCCCACATCTAAAATATAACTAATATATAGTTATTAAACAATTTACATAATAAGCAATTATATAATATATAATAAATTAAGAAATAATTATTAATTATTACTTAATTAACTTCCCCTACTATGTCCTGACAAACGCAGCAGCCTGCACATAAAAGATAACTAAAAAATATATTTATTACACAATTTGCATAATTAATGATCTAATAATGAATAAAATATCAATAATTAATTTGTCATTAATTATTACCTGATTAACTTCCCACCCTATAGCCCTACAAACCTAGCAAGCCGCTACGCTATAAATTGCTATTAGCAGTTATATTAAAAATCATAAATCATAATTACAAACTATATTTAAAAACATTAACAATCATACACTTACACAAAATTAATATATGAACTAAAACACATAAAGATAGATAAAAAATTATATTTTTACAACTATATTATTGAAAACGATATTAACAACAGTAGTCTTAACAATGATATTACTTACCTGAAAAACATAATTATTCTTGACAACAATATTTCTGCATCACAATATTTTTGTTTCACATTCTTTTTCTAATATTTCTGTATGGCAATATTTAAAACTCAATCTTTTGTTCAAATACCCCTTTAAAAGCTACGGTTAGATTTCTGTTATGATGAGCGAATGATCTTTAGATCCAGTCTTCAATGGCAAAAGAGCCCAGGCCTCTGAGAAAAAAAGTATGATGGCTTTAATGGTGGAATAATTCTGTACATTGGATATGTTTTCTATCAACCTAAGAAGTGCATATGTAAGCACGTAAATCAAATGCAGAAGTGGCATCGTTAATGAGAAGTCTTTTTCGGAATGCTACTGAGGTGTTTGTAATTCATGTAGTTATGTAAGATTTTTTTTTTAAAGGGCTTTTCAATTTCAAGGTTGTCTCAAGGAGACACATTTTCCAAATTTTGTGGAAGATGCCAATGACTCAGAGTCAGATTACAGTGTTAATCTCAGATTCGCTTGCGGTGCTGCTCCAAGCCAGGGTCCTCTATTGGTCATGGTTGGACTATATCTCTATATGCACTACCCTTCACCATCCAGGAGAATTTTTTTCTTGGAACCAGCCTTGCTTTTCTGTCCTTTGTGAAAATGCTGTATTCACACGTCTCAAGCCTGAACCAAAAAGGACTGCTTAGCTGACAGTTCTCCATCTTGAATTAAGTCAAACAGGGCTGTGCACTTGCCACTTCAGTGTTATTTTGCTATACCAATGACATCTACATGGATGTCATGAAAGCCTCTCAAGATGTGCCTGCCATAGAAGGTGCCCAAATTTCAGCTGTACTGACAACTGTATGCTTATTGCATGGACCCCAAACGATTTGTAGGCCCACCTAAAAGGCATAGAACAATATTGCTCTGTATATGGTCTAAAAATAAGCAGACGAAAAATACAGTGGTCTTTAGAAAGAAATTGATGACAGGAAAAGGGTTTACCAATGGGGCCAGAAAACTTGAAGATGGCAAAACATTTACTATGTGGTGATGACCATAACTAACAACTTTAACTGGTACAAACATATCTAAAAGTCAGTTGAGAATCCAAGGCCTCACTAAGTGCCATCCTGAGGCTTGCCAGCTCACGCATACATCAATTTTCTCACCACATTGACCAAGTGGTATAAGCAAAGGCAGAAAGCTAAATAATTTATGGAGTGAAACTCTAGGGACTCGACCAAAGCATTGCCAAAAATAGTTCACCATGAAAGGAATTTCTGGACCACTTACTCATGCTTCGGTCTAGCCAAAATTGGACAGATGCCAAATGTCACCTATAAAATACGGGCTGAAGCGTCTGAGGTCAACTGTAAATAATTTAGTGAACAAAGCCTAGATGAATGATTACTCTCTAAATATCAAATCAAAATGGCCTGGGAGAAGGAAGCACAACGACTCGACTATGTTTTGGAAGTGTGTAAGCAAATTTTTGGGCATGTTTGTTTTACATTTTTTTATTTTTATCACATAATCTTTGTTTCTTTTTTTTAATTGGATATGCACTCAGGTGCTCAGAGTGCCTTCCCAGATCCAGCTTAATGGAAATCAATTAATCAATCAATCAATCAACCACGTGTTTGCAGAGCGCGACTACTCACCCGTAAGGGTCTCAAGGCGCTGGGGAGGAGGGGAGGTGCAGGTTCCAGTCCATCAAGGAGGGGGTCTGTCGAAGAGCCAAGTTTTGAGGTTTCTCGTAAAGATGGGGAGTGATGTGGTCTGTCTGAGGTGGAGCGGTAGGTTATTCCAGGCTCTGGCCACGAGGAAGGAGAAGGAGAGGCCTCCCGAGCTGGTCTTTCTGGTGCGGGGAACTACGGCATAGGAGAGCTGGGCTGATCGTAGGGCTCTTTGGGGTGCGTGGAAGTTGAGTCGGCTGTTGAGGTATGCTGGTCCGGTGTTGTCGAGGGCTTTGTGTGCGTGGGTGAGGATGTTGAAGGTGATTCAAGCCTTGATGGGGAGCCAGTGGAGTGTGCGCAGGTGCTGGGAGAGGTGGCAGTGTCTTGGTAGGGTGAGGACCAGTCTTGCATCGGTGTTCTGGAAGTTTTGTAGCTTGCGGTGAGGTTTTTGTTTATTCCGGCGTAGAGTGCGTTGCCGTAGTCGAGTCTGCTGGTAACGAGGGCGTGGGTGATGGTTTTTTCTGTGCTCGAGGGGGATCCATTTGAAGGTCTTACTACGTAGGAGGCGGAGGGTGTGGAAGCAGGAGGATGCGACAGAGTTGATCTGGCTGTCCATTTTGAGCTTGGAGTCTAGGATGATTCCAAGGTTGCGTGTGTGGTCCGTGGGGGTGGGTGGGCTTCCGAGGGCGGGGGGCCACCAGGTGTCGTTTCAGGCGTCGGGGTGTGGGCCCATGATGAGTACTTCTGTTTTGTCGGTGTTGAGGTGTAGGCAGCTGCTTTTTATCCATTTGGCATCAGCTTCCATCCCTTCTTAGAAGTTGTGTTTGGCTGCGTTGGCTTCGTTGGATAGGGAGAGGATGAGTTGGGTGTCGTCTGCGTATGAAACAATGTTGAGTCCATAGGTTCTGACGATGGGGGTGAGCGGAGTCATGTAGACGTTGAAGAGCGTTGGGCTGAGGGAGTACCCCTGGGGGACTCCGCAGGTGGTTGGTGTAGGGTCCGAGAGGAAAGGAGGGAGTCTGACCCACTGCGTTCTGCTGTAGAGGAAAGAATTAATCCAGTGGAGGGCCTTGTCCCGGATCCCTGCGTATTGGAGGCTGCGTATTAGGGTGCGGTGGGATACCGCGTCGAAGGCTGCTGAGAGGTCGAGGAGGATGAGGGCTACTGTTTCTCCTTTGTCCAGTAGGGAGCATATGTCTGTTGTAGCAAGGAGGGCGGTTTCTGTGCTATGGTTTTTTCTGAAGCAGGATTGGGACTGGTCGAGGATGTTGTGCTCTTCGATGAAGGTGGCGAACGGGCTGTTGATGGCTTTCTTTTTTTTTTTTTTTTTTGAAACCGTTTATTACAGAATCCAAAAGATGTACAAAGATGGGCCTCCAACCTTCAGGCCGGCCGCTAGCAAACAGGAAGAGCATATAATACAAGCAGTAAAACACACGCTGCGGCAGAAGAGAGGTCACAGGAGTTGAAAGAAGCGTCGGCAGCCACACCATCCGGACCCCACACAACGGTTTCATTTTTATGTAAGAAACGAAAAAACAAATCCACAAGGCAACCAACAGTCGAAGCAGCAGCATGAGCTCCCCTGGGGGGACCCTACCGATCCACAGGAATAGCAGGGGGGAGATAGGTCGGGACGGAGACAAAGTGAACTCAATGCCCAGAACCAGGGAGACAAGCAGGCTAAGGAGACGGGGCCGGTGACAGATCAGGCGTCAGCGGCGGGGTACAGATTCCCCCACGGTAGGTGTTCCAGGGGCCCCACACTTTCACCCATTTCCCAGGCTTACCTCTCGCAACATACACTACCTTTTCCCGAAACATACACCAATCCATGTTGTCCTTCCATGCCGAGACAGTTGGCAACCTCTGGGAACCCCACAATTGCGCAATATCACGCTTGGCCACCATATATCCCAGAGTCACCCACCACGTCTGCGGCACTGAGTAGTCGGTTGGCTCCCACACATTTAGGAGACATCTCCTCGCCTCGGGCAGCAGCGTCACATGCGTGACTGCCTGCAAAACCGCATGCACACCGCGCCAGAATCGCGCCACCTCCGGGCATTCCCACAAAATATGGAGAAAGGTCCCCAAAGAACCACACCCACGCTTACACAACCCGTCCACGGCATAGCCCATACGCATCAGACCCGGCCTCGTAACATAGACCCTATGGAGTATCTTGAGCTGGACGAAGCGAAGGCGAGCCGGTATGGCCACCTCTTTTGGGGAGGCCACCGCAGACACCCAGTCCTCGTCATCCAGCTCCAGTCCATCAGCCCCCCACGCCTCACGAAGGCTAGTCAGCAGTCCTGAGCGATCATTGATGAGCTTTTTGTAAATTAATGAAATCGTGCCGTCCGGTACATGCCCATCTAGCACTCTATCTTCCAGAGGGGAGTACTCCGGGATGGAGGCAACATCCGGGAATACGGAGCACAGCGCGTGACGGACCTGCATATATCGAAAGTACTCCCTGTCCTGCAACTGGAATTCCGTCTGCAGCACCTCGAACGTCTTAAATCCCTCCTTCGTCCAGAGATCGCCCACCTTGCTGATGCCTATCATGTCCCACTTCTCAAAGCCCTTCGAGGTCCACAGGGAGCCCAGCCGCTCCGATGCATACAGTGGCGTCGCCCGGGTCAACCGGTCCTTCCACCCCATCGCCAAGTTAGCCGCATGCCACACCCGTACCGCGACCCGCGTAGGGCCCGTCAGACGCGCGTCAAGCGATCTAGAATACAGCGCCCGATTATAGTCGCCACCCGGCAGTAATAGTTTATCCATTTCAAAGGCCGGGTTAAGAGCGGGCCCATAAAGGCCGTGGTTTATCGCAGCCAGCTGGGAGGCCCAGTAATACCGTTTGATGTCTGGGAGGGTGACCCCCCCCGTCGTACCACGGGAGCGTCAGCTTCGCAAGGGCGATACGCGGCCTACCCTCCCAGAACAGGCGTCGCTGCAGACTCTCCACCTCGCGAAAGTAACGCGCCGGGACAACGTCCATCGTATTCTGTAAAGCATACAGGAAACGTGGCAGCGACATCATCTTAAACAATGCCGCACGGCCGAGCGGTGAGAGCGGCAAGCGCCTCCAACGCGCCACGTCATCCTTCAGGCTCTGGAGGGGGGGGAGCAAGTTCTGTTTATATCGGGCCTCCGCGTCCAGGGTAATGAAGATATCCAGGTACTTAAATCCCTGCGGAGCGATCTGGATAGGACAACCCCGCGGAAGGATAGGAGCCTCCCCGGAAAGGACATACACACAAGATTTAGCCCAATTGATGACTAAGCCGGAGTTGCGGCCAAATGAGTGCAAAACATCAACTAGTACAATCAGTGATTTACGCGGGGAAGCAAGGTATAAAAGAATATCATCAGCGTAAAGGGATACGCGATCCTCATACTCGGGGGTCCATCGGAGACCACGGATAGAAGGATGCCACCGCAGCCACTCCGCCAGGGGCTCCAAGGCAAGCTCGAAGAGGAGCGGTGATAACGGGCAGCCCTGCCGCGTGCCCCTACCCAGCTCAAACGGAGCCGACACTCTACCGTTCACCGCCACCTGCGCCAGCGGTCCGGAATACAACAATTTCACCCAACCGATGAATCCCGGGCCAAAACCAAACTTCGCCAGTGTCGCCCAAATATATGGCCACTCAAGCGTGTCGAACGCCATAGTGGCGTCCAGGGACGCCAAAATGGCCGGCTCTCGTATGAACGGGACCCGCGCGAGCACCCCATGCAAACGCCGCAGGTTGAGCGCAGTGTTGCGATGAGGGATAAAGCCGGACTGATCCTGGTGAATCAGATCGCACACCACGCCAACCAGCCGATTAGCCAACACCTTGGCGAGAATTTTGGGTTCCGCATTCAGCAGCGAAATGGGCCTGTAGGACGTGACCCGATCCCGCGGCCTCCCCTCCTTATGAATAACCACGATAGTGGCCAGACGCTGGTCCAGCGGGAGGGAACCCGCCGAGCGGGCCGCGAGGAACATAGCACGGAGATGTGGCGCCAGCGTATCCGGTCGTAGTTTATACAGTTCGATGGGAAGGCCATTAGGACCCATGGCCTTGCCGGAGGCGACCGAGCGTACGGCGAGGGCAATCTCCTCAGATGTTGGGGTCGCGTCCAACAACGCTTTATCCTCCTCCGAAAGGGAAGGCAACGCAATGTCTTTAAGTAAGGCATGGGAGTCCTCTTCCGAGCGGGAAGATACCGGGGAGTACACCCCACGGAAATATTCTGCAAAGCAATCGACAATTTCTCCTGGGTCAGTGACACACACACCATCCAATTGCTCAATCGACGGGACAACTCGACTCGCTCTCTCCTTTTTATCCAGCCACGCAATCAGTTTACCAGCCTTATCACCCACATCATACAGTCTCCCCTGTTGCTCCCTACTGAGGCCCCTGGCTGCCTCCGTGACGAGGGCCTTGTAGTCCGCCTGCTTGAGTCGGAGAGCATGCAATTTGTCCTCCGTCACCCCACACTCCAAATCACCCTCCAACTCAGTTATCTCAGTTTCAATACGGGTCACCTCCTCCCGCTTGCGCCTCCGGGAATGGGAAATAAGGGACAGGGCCTCCCCCCGGAGGACCGTCTTGAACGCCTCCCACAGAGAGACCGCCGAGGACACAGACCCCACATTATCTTCAAAATATCGCTTAAGGGATTTAACCAACTCTGTGCGAATGGTGGGGTCACGCAGGTACCAGGGATTAATCGGGACCATCCTCCCCTCCCCCCTCGGGACAATGTCGAAGTGTAACAGGAGCGGGGAGTGGTCTGAAATACCCCGCGCCAAATGGCGCACCTCCCCGACCCTCCCCGCATGCGCCGCTGGCATTAGGACATAATCTAGCCTCGAAAGACTGCCATGGGCCCCGGAATGAAAGGTGTACTGTATCTGCGTAGGGTGTTTCAAACACCAGCAATCCACCAGCCCCAAGGTATCCAAGAGGCCGGACAACCACGCTTGGGCACGGGGGAGATCCCTAGGGGGGTGACGATCCTCAGTCCCGGAAACCACAGCGTTAAAATTCCCCCCCAACCACTAGAATCCCCTCCGGAAGGCCAAGGAGGAGGCGCCCCAGATCCGCAAAAGTAGTCGTTTGCAACCCCAGCGGGACATAAACAGAAACGAAAACAATCACTCTGCCCTCCAATCTACCCACCAGAACCGTGTACCGTCCCCTGTCATCATGGAGCACCTCATCAACTTCCAACCGGAGCGAGGTCTTAGCCATAATGCCCACACCCCTTGAACCAGACGTGAAGCCCGAGTGGGCCATAAGGCGGTAGCCCCGTCTATGCATAGCACGAAAGGAGTTTCCAATGAGGTGTGTTTCCTGCAGAAAGACAATATCAGGTGAAATTCGTTTTAGGAACTGCAGGACCACCCCCCGTTTTATCCTGTCCCCCAGTCCATTAACATTCCAGGACAAAAGACTCAGTCCCCTACCCCCCATCATAGCCGAAAGCGATCAATCGCCCCCCAGAGAGCACTTTAGGAATAGCACAACAATATTTTTGCCTTGTGGTACAAATGAACAATACCCCACCCCAACCCAACCGCCCAACAAAACTCCCCCCTCCCTGCACCCCTGCATGAGCCCAGACAGCCCCCCCAACTTGCAGTGTGCCTGTCGCCCCTATGTAATTTAAACTACTAAGACCCCCTAGAGGAGGAAAGAGCACCCCCTCGAGACCCCGCACCACCTCCAATGGAGGGGAGACAAGACACGACAGACAAAAGACCCTAAGCTTGGCCGAAAGTGGCAGCATCCGGAGTGAGCCCCCGCATCAGTACCTCAGACCCGGTCCGGTGGGCACTCTCCTCCCGCCGCCCCCCCCGCCATCCCGACCATGACCCCCAGACAAAGTGTCCAGCCAGTCCCCGGCCGTTTCAGGACGGTCAAAAAAGTGAGTGCGACCATCCACCTCCACCCGCAGCCTGGCCGGGAAGAGCATGGCGTATTTTAAGTTCATGCCTCGAAGCCGCCGCTTGACGCCCAGGAAACTCAGTCTCTGCTTCTGGACCGCTTGGGTGAAGTCGGGATAAAAGTTCACCTCCATGTTCTCCAGCTTAATCGGCCCTTGCAGTCTGGAAGCTTGCAAAATCGCATCCCTGTCCCGAAAGTTAAAAATACGGGCAATTAGAGGCCGCGGAGGGGCTCCGACCTTCGGTCTGCCCCCGGGAACTCTATGGGCCCTCTCCACAGCTAAGAATTTACTCAGTCCTCGAGGCTGGAGATGGGTAGTGATCAGGTCCTCCACAAAGAGATCCGCCGCCGACTCCTCCCGTCCCTCGGGTACTCCGATGATACGGATATTATTCCTCCGGGCCCGGCTCTCGGAGTCCTCCAGGCGCCGATCCATGAGCGCACTTGCTTGACGGAGCCGGTGCACCTCCGTTTGAAGGGCCGCCACCTCAGTCGTGAGGCCCGACGCGGTGTGGGCCAAAGAGTCGACCCGGTCGTTAGTCTTAGAGAGATCAGCTCTCACAAGGTTGACATCAATGAGGACCGCGTCGATTTTGTGTGCTAGAGTGTCAAACTGCTGGCCCACTGAGGCCTTCATCTCAGCAATGGCGCCCATGACGTCTTGCAGAGACAGATCCGTAGGCAAATCCGGGGCATCCGGGGGGCACTCAGAGGACTTGTGCGATCCGCCGGGAGACCCCTTCGGGAGGGTGTAGCGGTCCATGATGTTGGCCTGATGTGCGGTGCCACGCCGGGTCGACTTGGCCTTCAACCGATCCCCATCCTGCTTCGTGGCCATCGTCGCGTGTCTCGCACCCGCATCAGCCACGCAGTGGAGAGCAAGCAATCAAGGCCGCGAGCCCCGGGGGCCACCCCAGGACGGCAGAGCGGGCCACAGCAGGCAGGCAGGCAGGGTCTCCCAGCGAGGCCACCCCAACACAAAGAGCGCCGTGATCCCACTTGCGATAACGGCAAGGGGACTCAAAAGTGAAAGTGAAAGTGCGGGGTACGCGACTCGCCAGGCCCAGCCCGCCGTTTTTGTTCACTTTGCCACTGGGTCGCCCCCAAACGCGAATCCGGGGTCAGGAGAGAAGTAGGCCGCAAACTTCAGTCGGTGCTCACTCCGGCACCCGAGGTCCGATTCGAAAACGGGAAATGGGTACCACCTCGGCTCAGGCTCACCGACACAGTCCCCTCAACCGATGCAGGATGAAGACAGGATAAACGTAGGAGGTTGCGGAGGTCCTCGGGAGCCTCGCACCTACGCGGCCATCTTGGTTGCGCGCTAGGCTCCTCCTCCCTGTTGATGGCTTTCTTGATGACTTTCGCTGGGAACGGGAGCAGGGAGATGGGTCTATAGTTTTTGAGGTCAGTGGGGTCTGCCAAGGGCTTCTTTAGGAGGGGGTTGATTTCGACGTGTTTCCAGTCGTCGGGGAAGGAGGCGTTTGCCAGGGAGCGCTTGATGGTGTGGCAAAGCATGGGTGCGATGGTGTTGGCGGCTCTGTTGAAGATGTGGTGGGGCAGGGGTCCGTTGGGGCCCTGGAGTGGATTGACTTCATCGTGTTCAGTGTGTCTTTGGTGGTGTGGGCTTTCCAGCTTTCAATCGTTGACTTTAGGGTGTCGTGGGTGGCTGGTGGGGGTTTAGTGTGTTGGTTGTCTTGGTCGAAGTTGTCAGTGTGTTGGTTGTCTTTGTCAAAGTTGTCGTAGATGTTCTTGATTTTGTGGTGGAAGAAGGTGCTGAGTTTTTTTGCAGAGGTCTTGTGAGGGAGGAATGTCAGTCGACTCGCTGGTGGGTTGGGCGAACACCTTGATGATGTTGAAGTTTTCTTTGCTGTTGTGTGCATGTGTGGAGATTCTGTCTTCAATTACAGTTTTCCTCATGTTTTTGATGAGCTGGTGGTGGGCGTTGGTGGCGGCTTTGAAGTTGTTGTGGGCTTCTGTGGATTGGGAGTTCCTCCAGGTCTTCTCGAGGTGGCGGCAGGTGCGTCTGGACTCTAGAAGTTCGGGGGTAAACAATCTGCCTTCATGGCGTATGTGTTGTTGTTCTTCTTGAGGGGGTCTATGGTGTTGATGCTGTCGGTGAGCCATCTGTGCAGAGTTCGGGCTGCGGTGTTCGGGTCGTCGTCGTCCGTGGTGGTCGGGTGGAGTTGCTGAGTGTGGAAGTGAGTTGGTCCTTGGTGATTTTGTTCCAGTTTCTCTGTGGGAGCAGGTGATGGTGTCTGTGGGAGTTCTGAAGGTGAAGTGGATGCATCGATGGTCTGTCCATGGGAGTTCGGTGGTGTGGCTGAAAGTGATGGAGTTTCCTGTTGTGAAGAGGGGGTCGATGGTCTGTCCCACTGAGTGCGTGGGTTCGGTCACAGTCTGGCGAAATCCAGTGTTGTGGAGATTGTCCAGGAGGGATGCAGTGTTGGGGGTCTAGTTGGTTGTTGAGGTGTAAGTTGAGGTCTCCCAGCAGGGTGTAGTTGGTGGATGTGATGGCATGCGGGAAGATGATGCCCGTGATGGAGTTGGCGAATGGTCCGTGGGGTCCAGGGGGTCGGTAGATGAGGGTTCCCCCGAGGGTGGTGGTAGGGCTGGCCAGTATCTTAAAGTGAAGGTGTTCCTTCAGGTCTGTGGGCTCGTCGGGGAGTGTGCTCAGGCGGAGGGTGGATTTGTGAATGATGGCGATTTCTACTCCCAAGCGGGTGGGGCGGGCCTTCCTGGAGATCTTGCATTCTTGGGGAATGGCGATGGTGATGTCCAGGTTTTGGTGAAGAATGCTACGAACGAAACTGAACCATTCCCTCTTCATGATATGGCAATGTCTTTCCCTCCTGCTGGGGGCAGAAATTACTGTGTGAGTTTACTTTCTGGAAAAAAGGCAGCTGTTTCTTGGGCCTTCATTTAAAAAGGAAGGTTTCAGTTGACTGGTTAAGTGTTTGCCCCAACAACAGACATATTAGATGTAAAATATATTTAAGGCAAAGTAAGCAACTTTCAATAATAATAATAAATGTGGTTTGATATTCCTTGAGTAAAATTGTGGTAAGATTACATACTAATCTTCATATGCATTGGACTAATAGGGAATTCTTGTAACTAATAATACTTAAACAACCTTGGAAAAGCCCCAGGTCTGCATGTCATTGAGGGGTGAAACATGTGTTGGCTGTTCTAAGCTTTCTGCTGCTTGCAATTAAAAAGAGGCTTTCATTTGGTTTCATCTGCATTAAAATAAACGCATGTGACGATTAGTAAGTAATCTCTGACCACTATTTTAGTTAAGAAATATCAAACCACATGTTTATTATTATTATTATTATTGATATTGCTCACTCTACCTTACTTAAATATATTTCATAGTTGTGGGCATTGGGGTATTGCCCTCATAGGTTAAGCAATCACTACTGCGAAGGAGCCAATAGTAGTCAGTGAATCTCAGAACTGTTACCCCCCCCCTCTTCCTTGATAACCGTATATTAATTTTAGAAGTTTGTGTATTGCATTCCACAAATTTATACCTAGTTAGAATGCTAAGAACTGATGCTGGAGAAAAGGAAAGCCAACAGAACTGGCTTTAAATACTGCTTCACTTTTAGGCAGGGCAAAGTGTAATGTTTTAAAGTTCCACTACAGATTTAAAAAAATCTACTTTCACTACTGATTGTGATAAATTAGTGTAAATAAATGTTAAGCAAGTTTCTTTTATTTTCCTAAGTGAAATTGTAAAAATAGACATATTAAAAATCCAGCCTCTCATAGGCAAATACAACTGATATACATATATTGACAACACCGTGCTTGGAGTACGTGCAGCTACGAATATCTCCTTCTATTTGAGTGAGAAGTATGGGATTGGAGATTAAGTCAACTTCCACCCCTGCCATCACTTACAATAACCAGATGTGAATCAAAGTTTGGAGAAATATGGGGATGAGTCCATTTCCCTTGCAGATGCAATTTGAAGAATTTTACAGTAAGTTTGTCTCACCTATATTTCATACATTTGTTTTAAGAAACAAAATCTTTGACACAAGTTTACATAGCTGTCAGATCTTAATGACATATAAGATCAATAAACCAGGTTACCAAGTCGAGACTAACATCTGTTCCATTTCTTCAAGATCTTATCAGAATTTGTGTCAATAATATAAAACTAGATAAACATCCATTCATTGCCCTCCAACCTCCTCTGAGCACTTAATCATCCACCAACCGCCCTAAACGAGTAAAAAAAGAGAGCACCTGGTCTCTTGACTGTCTAAACCAGGGGTCTCCAGTGGGTAGCTCGGGAGCTACTGGTAGCTTGCCAGCACTCTTAAGTAGCTCTCAAAGGCAAACCCAAGCTCAGTATTTCAGAGAGTCTGTGCATATTAAAGAAAGCAGCAGTGACCATCTCAAGACTCTTAGCATGACAGCTAGACAAACCAATGGAGGGGCCTCATGATAACACTCAAACACACACTGTGTTGGCCTGTGGGATCTTCCACATGACCATCTGTATCCACTCTCAATCTACCCAAGTTACAAAGATATTGGACATGTTGTGGGCCCTGCTTGTCAGTCCCATCATCTGTGAGAATAATGGATCTTTAAAGAAGAGTGGCAGCAGTAGCCTGAGCAGTAATCAGTGCTGGCCCACCAAAGTGTAAGATTGAGAGCAGGATATAAATCCAGATCAGAGAAAAGAGTCTCATCCGCATTCATTTATGTATGTGTCTGTCTGACATTGTGTCCCTCCCTAATAAACAGTTTTGATTCCTGGAAGCTACGCCTAGTGTCAGGGACCACGACGTGTATTCTAGCCCCCATCATAAGGGTTTTATCTCTGCCGCAATTGCATCCTTACATGGCATACTAGTGCCAATGGCATAATAATGGTTATCCTTGCCTATTTGGCCATGTTTGGTCACCCTGACTGTTATGGTGTGCAACCTTGGCACAGTGACAGTGATGGGCCATCGTATGATAGTGGTCATTATTGGCATAATACAGGCATCCTTGGTGTTATGGTGAACATCTGTGGCTAATGATTATAATACCTGGGCATTGAGCAGAATATGTCCATGTGATGCCTTTTTACATCTGATTACTCAAAAATGACAACAGGATGTTTGGGGACTGTGTTTATCGTAAAAATTAAGACTGATATATTAAAGGCAAAACATATGTTTTTCTTCAGAAAATTATTTACCCAACATAGAAAGTGGTATTTCATAGAAGATGTGTATTTTCAGAAACTGATATGCTAATGAACACAAAGTTGCAATTCCAAAACACATTTAAGGTTGATAATTGAATGATATTCCAAGAAAAGTTTCAGAAAATTACTGCTGGGGTTATGTTCTTTTTGTCAGAAGACATGTGATGATTTGAACGTTACTTCATTAGTCAGGTGGAGGCAACTAATACTGATAAACTTTTTCCTGGCATATCTGATGGTAACCGTGCCTGAAATGCTTGGTTGGTCACTATTGATAATCCTGTTTAGTCATCATAGGTTAATGTTGAGATATGCCGGTTCCGTAGCTCGGAGGACTTTCCTTGAGCAGAAGTAGCTTTCACTAAAGATACATTTGGAGACCGCTGATATAGACCACAAACCGAACATTTTTGATCCTCCTCTTACCCAAACCTCCCTTATTATTGCAGATCCAACACTCTTAGCCAGATTGGTCACAATTGGACAGTGTTCAGCTGCTTGAGATAGTCAGTGATTGCCAATTTGAAACAAAACACTTGTGCTGTCCCTGTATGTCGTACAAGAGCTTTTGCATGGCAACAACGTCCCATAACTTATAAAATCTATTAAGCAAGGCTGGGTCTGGCTGTCTCTAGACTACCACTTTGAGCTGTCTTGTCATGAACAACAAACAGCACACCAGAATTCTGTCTGTGCCTGATGTTGCAATTGCCCTAGGGCACATGAATCCCAGTGTTATACCTTCATGATGCCTCTTTGAGAGAGCATTCCAACATCATTGACTTCTACTGATATGCGGAGGCTACTTCTTTCATCTTTTCCACACCTCTGACATACATCAGAGACTTTCCAGCTTCTGAGGCATCACATGCAAATTAAACAACTTGTAGCACTGTAGCTGAACATCGCTTCTCCCAGTCTCTACCCAGAGTTCTCTCACATACTTGTGTACACCGTCTCTATCCTTCAACAATCTGCATATATTGGAAATAGCTCCTCTGGAGACACAGCACATTTATATACAGGGTTAAAATTTCGTTAGGTTTCTGGCTGCTTCCTCTTTATAATTGGGCTTTCATAACCTGATATTTTATGTGGGTGTGCAACAGTCTATAAGCCCATATAAGAATAAATTCTTGTTTGCAATGGATGAAGAATTTGACTTTCCTTTTAACCAACATATATTTAGTAGTCCTACATTCAACCTCCCTCCACCTCTGAAAAGTGCCCAATGTCCCAAGAAAGAGGCAACTCAGCGTTCTGGTACACATGGGCGTGCATTGCTGGGAGCATACACAGTCACAGTCTATTCTCTATGGTGTCGCAGGTCTGCTTGAGAGTGTGTGTTTTGTGACTAACATATGAATTGTACTGCTTGAGATGTTTCAGGATCCCTAGGAGATCCCAGAGTTCTTGAATCACAACTGCCCCATCCATATGGACTAATGTTTTCTCTGTCTCCCTCGCTGTTCATAGGTGCAGCAGCAGTGGGTGAGTGACCGTAAAATATCACCAGAGGTCTCGAATGGCCAGCCCTTCTCTTTTTGAAAGAAGCCTTCATAATTTCCTTAGAAACCCTCATCATTTCTTCTCAATCTTTTGCTGAAAACGCAACATTTCATCTTTGGGGATAGAAGTTGGGAGTGCCAGGAACAAATACAAGAGCCTTTGCAGTATGCTCATCTTCACTGCTGCAGATCAAGTTTGTATCCATGACTTGAGGGGTAGCCAATACTCTCTAAACCATGTGATTCGTGAGGTAAAGAATAACACCTAGATAGTGGATACATCCTTGTGCCTTCCTAAAAACAAATACTGCTTAAAGCGCACAAACTAGAGAGTCCGATACTCCATTGAACTCGCCTCTAAGAAGGCTCTACTGCCATCCCTTGACCTCTTAGATAATTGCAAACCAATCAGACTTATCTCTAAGAACAAAGCTTTTTTGGGCACCTTTACCCCATTCAGTGAAAAAGACATCACTAAGATTCTTCAGAACATCAATCCTTCTAACCACTTCAGTGACCTGTTGCCCCCTGCCATCTTCAAAGAAATTAAGAATGTACTCATCCCCACCTGGACAAGGATTGTAAACGCCTCTCTATCTCAAGGCAAGATCCAAGACTGCCTAAAAGCAGCTCAGGTGTCACCTATTCTAAAAAAGCTGACTGCAGATAAAAATGACCTCAAAAATTTCCGCCCTATCTCCAATATCCCTACACTAGCCAAACTACTGGAAAAATGCGTACAATCCCACCTTTGTGCTCACATAGAGAATTTCCAACTACTAGACCAGCATCAATCTGGCTTTTAGAAGGGGCATAGTACCGAATCGGCTGTCACACATGTTATGGAGGACATTTTAAAAATGCTTGACCAAAATGACTCGTGCCTCCTAATCCTCCTTGACCTCTCCTCCACATTCGAAACGGTTAATCAAGACAACCTCCTATCCATTCTGAAGAACAGGATGGGTTTCTCGTGTATGGTCTTACAATGGTTCTCCTCCTTCCTACACCACAGATCACAAACAGTCAAGGCAAACCACTCCCTCTCCCAGCCTTCTCCAGTACTCATGGGTGTCCCCCAAGGGTCCGCCCTATCTCCTATCCTCTTCAACCTTTTCTTGGAACCTCTGGCGAAATCACTAAATTCCTCGAACATTCTCTACCATATGTACGCAGACGACTCACAACTTTATTTGAAAATCTCATCCCCGCATAACATCATCTTACTCAACACCACCCTTCAGGCCACACAAAATTGGTTAACTGAGAACCATCTACCGCTCAACATTTCCAAAACTGAATTCCTACTCATCTCTCCCCCAAACCCCTGGATATGAAAAATCATATCAGCAATGTGTGTAAGGGAGCTAACCACTTGATGAGGACCTTAAGGAACATCAAACCATTCCTGCCTCAAAAGGATTTCAAGCAGATGGTCCAAGCACTGGTTTTGCCGAGGCTAGACTACGGCAGTGCTATGCTCTGTGGCCTTCCCAAATACACCCTGGCTCCACTAAGGGCATCACTGAATGCCGCGGCCAGACTGGTCACAGGTACCAAACGAAATGAGCACATATCCCCAGTCCTAAAATCTCTCAAATGGTTACCCCACGGAGCTCGAATTCAGCTAAAGATTGTCGTTCTGATGCACAAAGCCCTACATTTCAAAACTCCCAGGTATCTAGCACAAAAGCTTAGATTATCCTGTGGTGGGAGAGCCTCAAGAAGTGCTAACACTTTCCTCCTGAAACCTCTCATCTTTAGCAAAAAGAGAACTTCTCACCGAGCCTTCTCTGGCGCGGCCCCAAAGATATGGAACTCTCTTCCACCGGAAGTACGCAGAATCTCCTCAATGACCGATTTCAAACTAGAAGCCATAAGATTCCTAATGGATAAATTCCTTCCTTAATCTGGGCCAGGTCCACTGGCTCGAAATCATTGATCCTACAACCACTGTTCCATCAAGTGATTCCGCTCCTTTTTACCGCTTTGTGTTCTCCCCTCGTAACCCGCTATCATCTGTTTATAATGTTACTCTCCTTTGTGTCATTAGTTTGTGATTTTTGCGATTATTCATGTTGTGTATTCTTACTTGATGTCGTTCTTGGGTTTTGATCTTCCTTCCACCCTTTTTGTAAAGCACTCGGATATCCCTCGGGATCTTGTTCGCGCTATATAAAACTTTTAAAATAAAAATAAATAGATAGTCAGATTAAAATATTCTGACTTGTCTATAATAATTCTGAATCCCACATCCTATCAAACCTGTTCAGCTAGTGAAGGATGTTTGGCAGAGAATGTTCAGGGTTATTTACCATCAGAGGAACATCAGTATAGTGATTTTATGGTGATCAGCAGACGTAAGTCCTGTTATGTCCACGCACTGCTAAACAATTGCTGCAAGCAGCTGTATTGTTAGAGTGCAAAAAGAAGTAGGGAGAGGGGACACCCCTGATGTGTACCCTCTTTAGCTTGAAACTACTGGCTCTGTTAAAATTTCAGCAGTGTATCCCGGCTGACGACCTGTTATATGCTGAGAATACCCACCTGTATTGTAAGAGCGCAAAAATGAAGTAGGGAGATGGGACTTCTCTGATGTGTATCTTTTTTAGCTTGAAACTACTAGGCCTGCTACTATTTCACCAGTGTATCCCCGCTGACAACCCATTGTATGCTGAGACTATCCAATTGATATAGCACTTAGGAAAGTACCAGCCAAAGGAAGACCAAACTTACCTGAACAACTGCTTTTTCAGCATCAAAAAGGACCTTCACTTCCGGGATCTGCTTCATACTTGCCTTTTCAACGTGCTGTGTTACAGTGTACATATTATTTTGAGTTTGGCATTCTCTGCCAAATCCAGACTGATCAACATCAACCAGCTCTGAAGGATGTTCATCAAGAAATTCTGCCATAATCTTTGTGAAGAATTTGAAGTCCACTTTTAGGAAAGCAATGGGTCTCAAGGAATTTTCACAGGCTTTAATATCTTCTGCAATTGTCATAGTGACCCCTGGCGCATGAATGTGTTGAATAGCTTGTCCAAGAGGACTACCAGAAGTTAACAGAAAAGCCTATACAATCCTTTGTAAACCCATCCAAACTCAAGGTCAATTCCATATTAAGGTTGCCAATCTGTAAACTGGGAATTTAGGTTATATTTAGAGGTCTGTTAAACATTGGAGTTGGCATAAACTTAAATATACCTCGTGGTGCACTTCCCAGTGAAGTGGGTTGTGGCCATGATCTGCTAAGACTTTGTCCCCTCTCTCTGCCTGTAGTGCAATCTCCATCATTTCTGAGCAAGCAAGTATTCAATGCGAGCATATGTTATGTTATGTTGTTATGTTATAACAAGTTATTATGCGCACTACTACCCGGAGGTGTCTAGGTGCTCACGGTCTGCCATGCTGTGTCAGGAAAAGCTAATTTCTAAAAATCCATGTCTTGAGCAGTTTAATGAACTCAAGTAGGGATGAAGTCTTTCTAAGGGAGAGTGGAAGGGCGTTCCATTCCTTTATAGTGTTGTAGCTGAAACTCCTTCCCCCCCAGTTAGTCCTTTTGATTCTAGGGGTGGGCATCAGCTAGGCATTTGCTGAACGAAGCGATCTGTTGGGAGAATACCAGCTAAAAAGATCCAACAGAAATCGTGGTCCTTCTCTTTGCAATGCCTTGTATGCAGTGCAGAGAGCCTTACATTTGATCCGCTGACCAACTGGTAACCAGTGCAATTCCTGAATGCCTGCTCTGATAGACTGGCATTTAGGAACATCCAAGACCAGTCTAGCTACAGCGTTTTGTACTGCCTGCAACCTTCTAAGTAAATTAGATTGTAAGTTAATATACAACCCATTACAGTAATCCAATTTGGATAAGACCAGGGAGGACAGTACTGTTTTTTTGTATTTATGGGGATAAAAGGTAGGATTTTACATACAATTCTGATAGTGAAGAAGGAGGGGACCACCTTAGAAACTTGGGACTTCATGTTGAGTTTTTCATCTATGATGACCCCAAAATTCCTTGCCTTGACTACTGGTGTAGGAGTAGGGCCTAGTGTGTCTGGCCACCAAACTGGTGACCACTGAGGGGAAAGGTTTCCAAATAACACCACCTCAGTTTTTCCTGAGGTCTGCTTCAGGCAGTGCCTACCCATCCAGTTGCTCAGGGTGACCATACAGTCATGAAGTTTGATAGAGTAGTTGATGTCCTTGTCTACTGCTGAAATAACCAACTGAGTGTCGTAGGCATAGGAGGTGGGAAGTAAATCAAAGCTTCTAATCAAGGATGCTAATTCGGAAACATACATATTAAAAAGCTTAGGGCTTAAAGAGGACCCCTGAGGCACCCTGCATGGCAAAATAAAAAGTGCAGATTTAAAATTGCCCAATTGCACAGATTGATTTTGATCCGAAGGGAATGAGGTTAAAAGGCAGAGGGCCCTTCCTCCTATCCCTATGGTTTTTAAGGCGTTCGACCAAAAGTGTATGGTCCACGGTATCAAATGCCACAGACAGGTCGAGGAGAACGAGGGCTGCCGACCCTCCACCATCTAGAGTCTTACGGATTTCCTCAGTAGTTTTTATTAGAGTGGCCTCTGTACTATGACCTGCTCTGAAACCAAACTGACTCTGATCCAAGATTTGATTCTCTGCAATGAAGGTGGAGAGCTCAGTATTTAGCAGTTTCTCAAAAATAATTGCGGGAAGTGGGAGCCTTTCAGTAGGACGGTAGTTGACTGGATGTGTTAAGTCCAAATTAGCTTTTTTTTAAAGAGGCAGTATGCATGCCTGCTTCCATATCGAAGGAAAGAGCCCTAGTGATAGCATCAGATTAAACATGTTAGTTAGAAGTGGACTAATAATATGACTGATGCTTTGAAGGATCCTAGGGGGACAGGGATCGTCTGGGGATCCTGATTTGGTTGATGAGAGAAGTGTAGCTATTTGAATGGAGGAGACCGAGGAGAAATCTACAAACGACATTTTGCCTGTAGCTACTTGTAGTATGTCATTAGCGATAGATTCGTGCTTGGCAAATTGGTCATATATTTGGTCCAACTTTGATTTAAAAAAGTGGGCAAGAGTGTTACAAAAGTTTTGATTTGAATTGGCGGTATCATCCTTGGGGACGGAAATTAGGTTTTTTATCATTTTAAAGAGTTCCTTGCTGGGCGTACCAGCCTTTTCAATTTGCATCGTAAAGTACTGGCTTTTTTCAGCAATAAACTTTTTCTTGTAATCTGCAAGTATGGCTTTGTATTGATCTTTTTCTGATGCTTCATAGTTTTTCCTCCATCTTCTTTCCTGCCTTCTACAGGCTTGTTTATCTAATCGTAAGGCTTCCGTGAACCAAGGGACTGATGGCACTTTCCTGTTTTTATTTATTACTGTGGTAGGTGCTACAATAGCAAAGTTGGACTCCAGCCATGCTGTGTAGTTTATGGCTGAAGCTTCTACTTCCCAGTTCAAAGCAGGTTGACTTTGTACTAGCTGGTTTTCCTGTGTGCTCTCTTTTATGCCATAGTCTGCCGAGGGACTTACTGCTAGATGTATTACCAGTGTGAGATCGGGCCGACTATAACTAAATAAGACAGCACAGTGGTCAGTCCAGGTCAGGGGGGAAACAGATATCTTAGAGATGGCTGGGTTGTTAGTAAACAGTCCGTCTAACGTATGTCCTGCTAAATGGGTGAGATCATGTATAAGCTGCTGCAGTCCTAATTCTGATGTGACGTCAAGGACCTCCCGTGTGTCCCTATCATCTGGTAAATCAAGATGAAAATTCAGGTCACCTAAGATGGTGAAAAATTTAGATTGGAGCCCTAATTCTAATAGAGGATGAACCTTAGTCAGAAAGCTATTTCTGGGGCCAGGTGGACGGTATATTAGTATTCCGTTAAATGTCTCTTGATCAAGTATAGAGACTTTAAAATGGATTGCCTCGCATTCTGGTGTAGATGCGGGTGAGCAATGTGTATTGAGCTCGCTCTTATGAATGATTGCAAGCCCCCCCTTTTTTATCATGTCTATCCTGTCTAACCGCTTTGTACCCATGAAGAACTGCGATGTTTGTGCGCCCCAGGTTTCAGTCACAAAGAGGATATCCAATTTATTATCAGTAATAAATTCCGTGATTTCGTACTTGTGTTTAATCAACGACCTAGCGTTGATAAGTGCAAACTGAAGCTCTAAGATCTCTGTGGCAGAAGTGGCCCGTTTTTATTGGGTTTAGGCAACGCCCGGTGTGTGATGCTCAGCAGAAAAGTAGGTGTATTGCCTCTTCGTAAGATAGAAGTGTCTCCATCTATTCACTAGTCTCAGCAGCTTCAGTTGTTTACTTACAGCTCTTGGCTGAGTTGTTGGTGGGGGTTCTACCAAGGTCACCATTCCACACTAAATTGAAATGTCCCCAAACGTACTTCACCTTCATAGTATATGATAGAAACTTGCCATGGTCAACATTAGGGAACACTCATTAATCAAGTGGCGAGAGCCACCGATCTTAGAAAATGGGGAACCAGGTTTGAAGCCTTGTCTCGGCTCAACATCCTGTTGTTCTGAATAAATCACTTACTCTACCTGTGCCTACAAAAGAAACACAAATGTGTAATGTAGTCTGGTTCTGATGTAAAGGGCTTCTATGCCCTTGGGTCAGGTTTGTGCTATAAAAAACTGTCAAAAACGTGATGACCTTGAAGTCTGAATAC
Source organism: Triturus cristatus (assembly GCF_964204655.1). NCBI lineage: Eukaryota > Metazoa > Chordata > Amphibia > Caudata > Salamandridae > Triturus > Triturus cristatus. Next base: position 890,743,026 of record NC_140594.1, read on the forward strand.
CCAAATGAAGGCTTCGGAAATCTTACTCCCAGTCAATATGTGCTGCAGCAGAGTACCCTGCCTGATAAAGAAGGCACTCCCCCCAGATTTGGAGGAATCTGAGGAGAAGAACTGACTGGAAGATAACCTATTTTATTAATGCTTCATCAAATTGCTTCAGGTGGGTTTCCTGCCCAAAAAATTATATTTGAAGCTTGATAAATTAAATAGTTCAATACTCGTTGTCATTTGTTTGGTAAATAAGTCCCTCACATTCACAGACAGCTTGAATTTATAATCATACAATAACCCATCAAGCCAGCTGCCTTATCCCAGGTAAGTCTTTATTCACTGTCTTCCTTCGGCACGAAACCCACATCCCAAACCTTTAGCTCTACTCAGACAAAAACAAAGAGTAGCAAATAATGAAGGTAAAATAAACATATGATCTAGTTTAGAAACCTATTAGATCACTAAGACTGGCTTCTGCACGGTGACCCTCTCAGGCCCTATAGAACATGTGTGATCCCACATTTCTCAGGCACCGTATCATATAACTAGCCAGGAAGAAGGTCCAAGTGGGTCAGTGCTTTGAATTTCATTTAACATCAAGTTTCATATTTGGTTTCTGCCTGAGGATGCAAGGGGAAAAAGTATCTTTACCCAGCAGGGCTCAACACAGACCTTCCAGAACAATTCAAATAGGAATGTTCATTTCATTTCTGCACCAGTTGGTGTCCCACATAAGGTTTGTCAATAGGTTTGTGTCTCTCAAGCATATCTTGTTGTTGAATAAGTATTTCTTCTACTCCTTCTCTCTTTGGCACCTCTTAAAGTCTGATGCTTAATTTTGAGCAAATGAATGAAATGTCTTGTAAAGCGCAACAAATGCCCAGAGGTGTTTTGACACTGTGCGAAAAAAAGATGAAGCGATCTAGATCATAGATTTAAGTAACTAGTATTGATTAAAAAGCCATATTTTAAGCTGTTTCTAAAAACGAGAAGGGATGGTGCTGTTTTCAGTTCAATCAGAAGACTGTTCTATTGTAGGGCCGTAGATTTGAAAAAGCTTCTTCCACCCGTTTAAAAGCCGCGACCTCTATGAATTTTGCGGAACTGGAGCGGAGGGTTCTGCCAGGGATATTCCATTTAAGTTTTTTTTTAAATACGATGAAGTCTTTCCGTACATGGTATTATAGGCTAAGCAAAGTGCCTTGAAGGTGATGCGATGACTAACTGGGAGCCAGTGAAGTTGCCTAATGGCTCATTTGGCCGATTGAGATTTTGAGATCTTAAGTAGAAACCAAGCAGCAGCATTCTGAAGGGTTTGTAATTTCTTTAATGGTCCCTTTGGCAAATCTACATACAGGCTACTGCAATAGTCCAATCATGTTAACACTAGAGCAATGACTACAGTTTTTAAGAGTTCCGGTGTGGTAAATATTTCATTACCGGTACTATTTTTTATGCGGTAAAGTCTAGTAAGAATAACTCAGTAAATATAAGAGGCAGAATCCGTGGTATTAGAGGTTCTAAAAGGCTTTATTCCTATACAAAGGAATACAATTCGAATTGCAGGCTTCTATTCCATCACCACGAAAGTTCAGGAAGGAAGGGCATACATTATTGACAGATAATCAGTTTTATAGGAAAATGCATTACAGTGAAACAGATGCAGGAGGCGTAACAGCTGATAATACAGATAAAATGTGCATACGTAACTAATAGAGGCGGACATATGGGCGTAATTTAATAAACGTCATTATACATGATGTCACAAGTGGGTGGATCCATAAGAGAATCCTGCAATGTCAGCAGAAATATTTGGCAGAGATGCACGCGCAGCCGCATGACGTTTGATTGACGTGCAACTAGAGGGTGAAGGGGACTTGACATTTAGCTCTACATGTGGAGACAGAAGTCTGGGGGTCATGTCAACCTAATCCCAAATCATATCTAATATCCTATGTTTAAAGAACTGTGTTATCCAAAAGGAAAGGTTTCTAGGATAGAATCTATTCTATACTGACTGTTAGTGCGTGTACAAGCGTCTAAGTGTCTACACGAGATGCGAGGGGGTAGGAATATTCCATGGTAACGGGGGCTATGAATTACTTGCATGAGGACAGCGAGGCCTGGCCCTTTGCACGGTAGCTGGAGGAATGTTTACCTAAACTATTAGACAGGAATGTATCGGATGAGGAGCGGAGCAGATAATCTTGAAGGTGAAATACAGTTTTTGGCAGGCAACAGGCTGGATCAGGCACCGTTAGCCGCGCAGGGAGTAGGACAAAGTTCATGGATACAGACTCAGACTGGAGCTTTCAGAGGCAGAAGGCAGGAAAAGGCTTGATGACAGAATTCAGGGCCTACTCGCCTGAATCTGTAAAATGTGGAGAGTGAACCACATAAAGTCGGTGGCCTTTCATACTTAGGAATGGAATATCTGACCCATTCATGGCGGATCTGAAAGAGGACATGTTGACGGTGGACGCACATGTATTTGCGTCTTCAAAACTGGAACTGGAGGGAACATACATGTACTTATAGCATGCACATGGAGCCGTTGGGGTCTACGATAGGGGACATAACTGATCACAAAATTCATATTTCCTCATTCCCTCCTTGTCCCCTACGGACCCTCAGGAGATATCGATCTTCATCAATCCATCGATCTGTTCATATAGCATCATTTGTTCTTCTTTCTTCTTCCGGGATCTTGAACGAAAACTTGGATGTGGGATACACGATGTGGCACACAGGCCACAAATCGCTGGCCCACATTGTAGACATAAGCAGCAACTGAATAGTATGAGAAAGCCAATACCTAGGAAGGATAGGATTCTCCATCCCCAGGCTGACAACACGCCCCAGAACCAACCGGACCAAGTCCAGGTGCCTGGACTCTGGTGTATCTGGCTTATAATCTTATGAAGGCGGGTTATGGCTTTATATACTGACGGCGAATTTTCTGGTATGAAAATGCAGCAACTTGATCCGATGACCCTACAAGCTCCGCCCCTATCGGCCAGGATGACGTCAAGGACAAGACGATTTTGAAGCACAACAATCCGCATAGCAGACTGCTCTTCCGTTAAATTGCCTAAGGCGGAAGTAGTCTCGTTCACTACTGCTTCAAGGGTTCTGGTTAATCTACGTATCAGCTTACTATTAGTGACTGTACCTATATAGGGAAAGAAACCTTTATTGAAATCTGTGTATTGCTCCCATGCTGTTTCAGTGTAATCGACAATTGGAAGATCTCTCTGCTGTCTATTGTGTACTAAATGGGTATTTCTGTGATAATCAGGAGGAGCTAAGAAAACTGGTGGCAGAAGGAATGCTATGTAACCGGTACCATCCCAATCTAGAGGTAGACGTATATATGCGGTCTGGCCACATATGAAGTAGGAATGACGGGAAGCTCTAAATGTAGACTTGCCTTGATCACTGAATTTTATTACAGTGGTGCATTTACTATGGCCCATGTGTATGGAACCATTCTTTCTTACACATAATTCCCCTTTTACTGGGAATACTGACATGGCGGGCAAGATTGGTGTAGCTTCAGATTCAACGTTCAGGATCATGAGGTTAAGTGTAAAATTACCTAATCCATATACTTCATTTTCTAGATCAGTTCCTGTTCTTTTGGGAAGTCCCTCCTTGTTAGGGTAGCAGACTTTAAGCAAAACTAGGTTCAGGTTTCCCCATACCCAGTTGTCTTGATAAACTGCGGAATTTGAATCTAGGGAATTAATCAAACTAAACCATGCTCCACAGGAGCCATTGTGTGTAAACGGATAGGGAAAGAGGGGCAAAACTCCCTTATAGTTCTGATAGGGAGGGAGTCGGCCACATATCCAACAATTGGTGGCATTGCTGGTTTGATGGGAATGATGTAACATACTAATGAATGTGTTGTTGCGCAGCTCAAATCTATAGGACAACTCATGCGGAGGTAATTCGCTAAAAGAATGTTCTGCAGTTACATTGTAAACACGCTTAAAAATAGGGTAATACATGTGCAATAGTATACTGGAAATAATGATCAGAAGACTTAGAAAAAACAAAATTAATAATGTTACTGTGCAGTGACTACGAAGTGATTTACAATACGCATGCTTTTTAAGCTGCATCTGTTGATTTCTTTCTCTATTCCGGTCTAGAGGATACATGTCAGAGACAAATTCAACCGATTCACCTTGGAGAGGACTTAAACAATCAAATTGTCTGACTTGCTAGACCTTAACTTCAGTTTATAAAGTTCAGTGTTTGTTAGTTCAACCAAGGGGAGTTTTGAGTCTGTCTGTGAGGGAATGCAGGGCTGAGTATTCACACTGGATGGTAGTCCATAAAATTTCTTGATATGACTCGAGTGCAACCACCCTTTACGTCCCTCGATCTTCACGGCTGTCCTTGTGGTTAGTAGAACTAGCTTCGGCGACTTCCACCTAGGCTCCAGTTGGGTCTTCCGGTCGAAATTCCGGACCAGAACCAGGTCGCCCGGAACCACGTCATGGGGCTTCACCTCAGTATTATCGGGAAAAGCTGCAGCTACCTGTGAACGACAAGATTGTAGTGCAGACATCAAGGAAGCCAGGTAATCTGTCAGCATATTACAGTCAACATCAGTGATTTTGCGAGGTATAGGCGTCCCCCACATATTTGGTGGTCTACCGAAGATCACCTCGTACGGGGATAGCCCTGTTCGAGAATGTGCTACCATTCTCATGTAAAAGAGTGCAACTGGTAAGGCTACTATCCAATCGACACCTTTTTCTCTACATATTTTGGACAATCTAATTTTCAGAGTTTGATTATGGCGTTCCACGAGACCTGCTGCCTCGGGATGTCGGACACAGTGGAATTTCCATTGGTAACCTAACAAAAGGGAAACATGTTTCATTAGTTCGGATGAGAATGGCTGGCCGTTATCTGAGTAGACAACACGTGGCAAACCATACCGTGGGAAGAATTCTCGAACTAACTGTTTGGCAGTAGTAGGGGCAGTGTAATCTGAAACCGGGTAGGCTTCTGTCCAACGGGAAAGAGCACAGACAACTACGAGAACATATTTGAATCCTCGACATCGTTCCATCTGGATATAATCCATCTGGAGGACTTCAAAAGCATGATCGGGAGGTTGAAATCCACCCTGCTCTACGGGGATGCTTTTACCTGGATTAAACTGACAACATATCATACAGGTACGAACTTTTTGTTTAGCTGCTGCTCGCAAGTGTTTGTTGAACCAAATGTGTTGAATGCTGTCTAGCATAGCTTTTTCTCCTAGGTGCGCTGGACTATGTATTGTGTTAATGATGACTTGAACCATGGAGTCGGGAAGAAACCATATAGATTTTTCCTTCGTCATCCATCCTTGATCCGTTTGGATCCCTCCTAATTCAGTCCATTTCTTTATTTCTTCTGGTGTAGCATGTGTCTGTATGTCAATTACATCAAGGGCGGGATCCTTAACTGTCATGCAATGTGTTGGTGTCGGAACTATTGTCTTTGTCATGTCAGTTGTGTGAGTCTGATTCTGAGCAGTCTGTTTAGCTGTTCTGTCAGCTAGGTCGTTACCCCGAGAAATGATATCGGTAACTTTTGTATGGGCTTTGCATTTCATAATCGATATTGCAGTGGGTAGATGAATCGCGTCTAATAGGGCTTGAATGAGGGGTCCGTGTTGGATGTGGGCACCGTGAGAAGTTAAATAACCTCTCTCGCCACAGTACGCCGAAGTCATGAACGACTCCGAATGCATAACGCGAATCTGTGTATATGTTGACTTTCTTATTTTTGGCTTGAGTACAGGCTTGTGTCAGAGCGATGAGCTCTGCTGCTTGAGCTGACAGAGTGTTAATTCAATTTGTTTCAATGATTTCAGTGTCGGTTGTGACTGGCATAAAGCTTTCTTTAAGCTTTCAAAGGCGTGTGTATGTTCTTGGTTCCAAGGGAGGACAGTCGATGTGGCTGCCTCCTGTGTTGTCAACTGGATGAGTGGTTTTGCTAGAAATGCATATTGAGGGATCCACTGCCTACAGTATGAAGTGAGACCTATAAAAGCCCGCACCTCCTTTTGTGTCTTGGGTGGTGACATGTTAGCAATTAACTGGATGCGGTCGGGTGTAAGCTGCCTTCCCTCCTTGGACAGCGAGTGCCCAAGGTAAACAACTCGCTGGACACAGAATTGCAGCTTAGACGGGGACACCTTGTGCCCCTTGTCGGCCAGAAATTTCAAAACCGTCAGTGACGCTTTTTCACATTCAGGTTCGCTTCGGGCGGTGATCAGCAGATCATCGACATATTGAAGCAAGGCAGTGTTAACTGGCATGTGGATACTGTCAAGTTCTCGTTTCAGTGCTTGGCTATAGATGCTGGGGCTTTCTGTAAATCCTTGAGGTGCGCGTGTGAATTTAAAACTTCGTCCATTTAAACTGAATCCGAACAGATATTGACTTTCCGGATCTATTGGGACGCTAAAGAAAGCATTCTTGAGATCAATTACAGTGGAGAACGTTGCTTCTGAATCAATAGCTGTTAGTAATGAAGAGATATCTGGGACCACAGGGTATTGTGGTACAATACATTTATTTAATTCGCGCAGATCAATAACTAATCGATATACTGGTGGTGCTTTTGGATCCGTTCTTTTAAGAATCGGAATTATCGGAGAATTACATACATTGGAGTCGGTTTCGACAACCACTCCTTGTGCAATGAGCTCGTCAATGATTTGTAGCAAAGCCACAACAGCATCTGGTGGTAACTTGTATTGTCGCATTCGTGGTAGTACTACTCCTGTTTTCAGTGTAACTCGATATGGTGTAATGTTCATGCAACCAACATCAGTGGGGCCTTGTGCCCATAAATGTGTAGGTAAATTCTGTAACCGGTGATCCATGTCTCTAGACACGTAGTGACCTTTAAAGTCACGCAAAAATAATCGTACTCCTTCCGGAGAACAACATATTATAGCTCCTAGAGCGTTCAATGTTTTTATACCTAACAAGTTTTCTGGACATGATTTAGTAAGCAATAAATCTGTAGTACGTGTCAATGGACCGACCGTAAGTGGAAGAGGTTGTGTTACTTCATTAATGATAGGTTTTCCTGAGAATCCAAGGGAAATATTCTGTGAGCCTGAGAGGGGTGCCCCTGGAACTTCACTGCGTCTTATAGTTGTTCTGCTTGCCCCTGTATCAAGTAAAAACTTTCTGTCTTCCCCTAATAGTTCACTATGTACATAAGGTCCCTCTTGGTCTACAGGAACCTCAATAAGGGGTAAGCCAACTTCCCTCTCTAGGCTATTTCATGTATATCGCTGATAATCGGGATAATCTGCTTGTGCATACTGATACATCTGTTGTGTTGTTGCTTGTGTGGCAGCAATAGGCTGCGCTTGTGGTGGTGCTACGGTCTGTTGTGGAGCTGCCTGTTGCGGAGCTAGCTGTTGCGGAGCTAACCTAGGTTGTGCATGCTGAGGGATTTGTTGTTGATTCTGATCCTGTCTAGGTGGACGCACATGTATTTGCGTCTTCAAAACTGGAACTGGAGGGAACATACATGTACTTATAGCATGCACATGGAGCCGTTGGGGTCTACGATAGGGGACATAACTGATCACAAAATTCATATTTCCTCACCGGGGGGAAGAATTTATCACTTTTCTTCATGACTCAGTGCATAGAAGTAGGTGGAGGTAATCTTGTTAACTTTATTTCTGTATTTTAGATCCCTGTCCGTCAGTATCCCTAAATTTTGTACTTTCGTGGTTGGTATCGGCAGATATCCTAGCTCAGATGGCCACCAGTCTGGAGATCAGATTGTCATGTTATTGCTGAACTGGATGCCCTCTGTTTTTTGTAGAGTTTAATTCCAGACAATTACAGTTCATCCCCTTATTAACAGCACTCATGCACTTTCTGAATATGCCACTGGAGTGGCTATCATTTTTTGCAAGGGAGACTGTGATTTGTGTGTCAATGACAAGCCAAAAGATTTTATCAAGGTGCCCAGCAGGTGACATGAAGATTGAACAAAGTGGGGATAGAGATGATCCCTGAAGGATCTCACAAGGTAACAAATAAGGATCTGAGTTGAATTCGCCCAACGACACCACTTGTAGGCGTCCAGAGAGAAAGTATTTTGATAGGGCCAGTGCCATTTCATCAATCCCGAGATCCCGCATATGGTCAACCAATATCTCATTGTTGACCGTATCGAAGGCTGCTGACAAGTCCAACAGGATTAGGACGCACTACCGCCTCTGTCCAGGGACGCTCTGATTTCCTCCGTGGCAGTGGTCAGAACCGTTTCAGGACTATGACTGTGCCTAAAGCCAAACTGAGTCTTTTCTAAGAGATGATTGATCTCGATAAAGGAGGAGAGTTGTAGAGTCATTATTTTTTCTAACAGTTTGGCTGGGTTTGGGAGCTGAGAGATAGGCCGATAGCTGTTCGTATCCAAGATTTTACGTTTTTTTTTCTCTAGAGGACGAACTAATGCTGACTTCCACAAATGTTCCTACTTCTAGGAGGCTATGAGCTTTTTGGCCTCTTTTTTGACCGTGCCACCACCTCTCTTGCTTTCCATCAAAATTGCGGACTCTCTGGGAAATCCAGTGGTATTGATTCTCATTGGATTTGGGCTTAATCACTGCCTATTGATGCAGTTGTTTCTTTGTGAGCTTGATTTCTAACATGGCTTGATAAAGTGGCACATGGTTATCTCTAAATACTGCACAGCTGGGGTTGGGCTTCCCTCAGCAAGCCCTTCTTCGCTGTTTAGGAGGAGAGCTTCACAAAACAACCCTAGGCATTATTTCTCTTTATTGGATTTCGGTCTCCCTTTGAGCTCTTTCTATGGCAACTGAAGAAATTGTCTTTCATCAGAATCTGCCAGAATTGAGCCTGTACACAAGCCTCTATATCCTTCTCTGCCTTAAGGCTTTTAATCCAAATGTTTTCTCTCAGTTCATGTTTTCCAGATCTTCACATTTGGTGGAGAGGACTTGCACCTAGGATTCCAATGTTGCAGTGGTAGTTGTGACCACCTGCCCAGTATTGAATGGACTGAAGCAGCTGTTCTGCCACCTCAACCTTTGACCCCAGGCTCTGCATGGTTTAAGGCCAGCAAAGTCTGTATGTAGCTTCACAAGGCTCTCTGACAAAGACCATTCAAAGTTCTGTTGCAGGTTGGATATACTGGAGAATAGATGATCTTTTGTAAGTGTGTGTCCTTCTTTCATAGATATTGTGGGATCTATCATGTCTTAATAAGTCTCATATTGTTACTGTGCCAACCTATCCCTCCGTAGCATAAGAGTGGCTATGGGAGTCTTGTGTCATCGTTGGTGTGTGAGGCATGGGTAGAAACTCATAGATGCTACACATCGCTAGTTTCTCCTAAGTCTCTCACAAAGCGGGGGTTCTACATCCCACCTCGCCATGCACAGCGTTGTTATCAATTATGTCATTACATATGTTGCAGTGATGTTATCTATTATGTCATAGAACTTGTATAATGGGTGAGGTAATTAGCAGTCCTTGGCGAGAGTTCAAAGTATAGTTACTTTAGAGAATGAGATATAATTACATGAGAAAACTATAACGGATACATTTTAAGGGTTTTGTTTGTTTAAAGCCTGCCAGAGAAAACTCATATTGACCAGCACCTGAAAGACTTCCACTGGCCCCCGGTCCAGAAGAGATGCCAGTTCCTGACACATGCCTACAAAGCCCTCCATGATCAAGGACCCGCCTGCATGAACCCCCATCTGCACTTCCACCAACCCCCCAGGATCTCTGCTCCGCACACCTCGTCCTTGCACAGATCCCATGCATTTACTGCTGCTGCACTGGAGGACGCTTCTTCTGCCATCTCGCTGTCAAAGCTTGGAACACCTCACCCCTCCACTTCCACACCTCGCTGTCGCTGACTGGCTTCAGGAAGTGGCTCAAGGCCTGGCTTTTTGACTGAGACCTTTAGCAAGGGCCTGGATACCTTCTCAGGTGACAAGACGCGCTTTATAAATACGACTTGATTGAAAGATTAAAATGGTATGTTTTAACTGACATTTTCACCTAACTATGATGTCCCTCTAGTTTTTTTTTTATGTCAAGTGAGATATATTTACAATTCCTAACTATAATGTCACTTTAACATTTGGGTTTTTCAATTACATTTTTTTTTGTAAGATGTCCATTGACATGCACGGCGGGATGAGGAGAGCAGATTCTGGCCTGCGGCCAGGACCTATGCCCAACCCGGGTAGGGGCACCCAGACCCTGACCTGCATGACCAGATTTGGGAACAGGGTTTGGTCTGTGACCAGTCCCTGCACCCAAACCTCGTGGGTGCCCAAACCCCTGTTGCCGCACACGTCTGACTATGTCATGTGATAATATAAAGGGTGTCCATTTAAGTGAGACAGACCTATCGGCTTTGTCAAGGGTTCTAAATGCAAAAAGCGGTGGGCCTATTGGCTTTATGAGGGGGTCAGCACATCAGTATGGATAAAGTGGACCTATTGGTTTGTCAAAAATTCACCAACAAATCTAATCAAATATATATTTAATAAATTCACATATTACAATGTTTAACAACAGTGATTGTCTCAAATTATTTTTAATAAAAACATTTCTAATAAAAACATTAACACGCCTTTTAGTTGTTTTTTATATCAGTTTTCAGGCCATAAAGTGCAGCCATAGAACCAACCACAAGTGGGCCCTGCACTCCAGGTGAAGAAAATACAGCTGCAGCTCGGGGTGCTTTAAAAAAATAGGGTAAGCTCTCCTGGGATCATGAATTCAATGACCCAGGAGATTTGCGATGTTTTATTAATGCTGCTGCGGGGATGCTTCTCTCCCTGCAGCCCTCCACTTAAAAAATAAACATTTGCAATGCAATAGGTCTTGCTTTTTTGAGAGTTAGAGCCTTTGGCATTGTAAATGACAATGTTTTTTACCTATGTGTTTTGGTTTGGAGTGGAGTGGATGTTTGGGGTTTGGAGTTGAATTATGTGGGTTGAATTAAAATTGTCAGTTGTGGAATTATGTGGTGTGTAGTGTATTTGTGCACTGGAATTATGCGAAGTGGTGAATAGATGGGGTTGAGAGCTGCACAGAAAAGATAACAAGCAAAATAAAAAAAAATTCAAATGTTGTTCTCTGTGTACCAAGCACAAGCATAAATGAGAAACGGATTTAATGTGGGATGATTCACTGTACTTTGAGATGTAAAACATTCCCTCATGTACTGTAAAGCAAACAATCTGTGGGAGGCGGAATGATATACCCACTGCCAATAGTGTGGAATTCAAGATTTGCTGTGTGGTGCACAGGAGTCTTCACAACCTCGGTCCACACTACCTGGCCGAGAAATTTGTATACCACCGCCCTTCCCGCATTCTTAGGTCCAGCAATCAGCTATTACTCCAGGTTCCTAGACATAACAAGACCAGACAGGGAGGTCGCGCCCTTTCCATTATGGGTCCGCGTCTGTGGAACAGTCTTCCCCTTTCCCTCAGAGATTGCCCGAGCTATCTAGCTTTCAGGAAACGCCTAAAGACAACCCTGTTCTAGTTGGAGCGCTGCCCTACCTGTTTCTTCACAGCACCGCGCGGAGATACACCTTCGGGTGTGATGCCGGCGCGTTACAAGCCCATAAATAAATAAATAAAATAAATAGAAAGCTGTGAGGGGAAATGTCATGCCCATGCGAAGCCAGAGCTCACGCCTTGTCCATTGGAAAGAGATGGTAACAGACATGCCACTCCCCTGCCGGACGCAGCACGCTGCGCATGACTGACCTACTTCTCACATTATAATGGTCTCAAACCATGTAGGCACCTTTCTAGTTAAAAGGACAGTTCTCCTTGAGTCTGGAGACTGAGCTTCGAGACTGACGTCTGTGACTGCTGCCGTCTGCAGCCCCACCGAGATGGAAAAACTAGACTTCTCGAAGTCCTATGGGTGAAGTTTGTTTGAAAGGTCTGTCAGTTGTAGGGTAGAGGGTGGAAAAAAGCAAACCCGTTTGACTGTTTGCGAAACTACTTAAAACTCCTAGCGTTTGGACCATAAGACATTGGACAAAAGCAGAAATTACTGCGCTTCGCATTCTGTACGAAGCACTTACCACAGACACAAATAACTTTTCACTTTTTTATAAGCACGGTTCATATTTTTAAATGAAGTAAACCGCGAAACAATTCAAAATGAAAATAAAAACTGATCGTTCAAACATAACTAAACAAAGCATCCACTGGGGGCACTTCGCACTCACAGACCTGCATAGGGCTGGCCGTGCCTAACTTTTTCCATTGCTGCTTTGACAGTCGTGTGCGCACACACGTCCTATGTTTATAGGACTGCAAGCGATACTTGCCATGTTTGGGGCTGCTTCATCGCAGCCTTTCCAGTAAAATTCTGAGATTTTATATAGGGCACTGCCAGCAGGGAGCTGATGGCTGGCCTCAGTGGACTAACCTAGCGAGCGTGGAATTTCCACAGGGTGTCCCTGCACCAGTGGGAGAAAGACCCGACCCTCGTGTGACTGACTCCCGCCCAGCCCTGGTGGCTTCACAAAGCTAACTCGTACGTTTTAGTCAAATGCAGCTGTGAAAAGTCTGAACTCGTAACACTAAGCTGCACTGGAGCTACAGGGGCCATTTGTTAAACGTGCAGCTGTGTATGGTTGATGTAAAGTGGAAGGCTGGCGCGAAAAGTTCACCCACAAATATTATAAAACTGTTAGCGCAGAGTTTGTCGATCAAACTGCTTTTGATTCAGGAGGCTATTCTGTGCACAAAGATTTGACCCCTTCCCCCTTACCTTGCTTCTGTGTAAACAGGTGGGAGCCCCCCTTCCCGTACGCCCACACGCCGCAGTGCATTCCTTCCCTTCACCACGTCGTCGTTGAGGTGCTTGGGGTCCCTGTCCACCAGGTCGATCTCCTTGGTGTGGGCGTCGCGGCATGGCTTCTCGTGCATGCACTCGTCTGCCATGACTTTGTTGTTGGGCTTGTAGATGTTCCCCTGCTCCCTGATGGCCGACGAGTACAGGAGCCCCTGCGTGGCGCGCGATCGGGAAGAAAAGCAACTTTAGGAGAGGCGTCGCACCACAATGCAAGCAGCAGGAGCGAAGGAGGCAGGGCAGTCAATTTGGGAGGGAGCGCAGTGGGCTGACTTTTAAACTACAAAGTGAAGACACACCACACCCCTCTGTACCATAGCACAGGCTCGCACCACCAGGGGTCAGCGGATAGCTGAGATCTCACTGCTCAGAGCAGAGGGAGACTCCGCATTCCAGGGGATTCCCTCCTCTGCCTTTCCTGTCGAGGACGCCCAACCCACGAGCAGCTCACACACAGAAGACCTCAGTGCCAGCAGCAATGCGCCCGCATGGGAGGGGCCAGCTCCGCAGAAGCACCTCTACTGAGAGTCGCTCTACCTAAAAAAAGACCCCTGCCACACCCCCACCTCACTCACTGGAGACTAAGGCGGTACTATCAGCACCTTGTGCACAGAGCAACCCTGCCCACAAACACCTCACCCACAGAGGCTCAATGTCCCACAGGTACCTCACTCGTAGAAACCCCAACCCTACATTCACCTTGCCCACAGAGCACCACTGCCCCACAAACGGAACACCTCACCCACAGAGCACCACAGCCCTACCTGCTAACACCCCCCCACACACCCCCTTGTGCACAGAGCAACCTCGTCCAGAAGGACTTCACCCACAGAGGGCTAATGCTCCACAAGTACCTCACCCATAAAGAACACCGGCCCAACAGTCACCTCACCCAAAGAGCGTTACTGCCCCACGAACACCTCACCCACATAGAGCCCCGCACCACAACCATCCCTAACACGCAGAAAGCCCGGTTCACCGGGGTGCTTTCTCCAAAGAGAACCCCGCCCACGCACATCTTGCCTAGACGAGCAAGCCCCACAACCAACCCCCGACCCTCAGAAGGCCACATTTACAGTGGCACTTTCTTCAAAGAGAACCCCGCCCCAGCACATCACGCAATGATGGCCATGGCAGAACCTTCACCTCTGCGGACAACACCCCACAAGCACCTCGTGCCTAGAGGACCAACCCCCACAACCAACCCCTCAACCCTCAGAAGGCCCTGTGCACAAGGATACTTTCTTCAAAGAGAACCCCACCCAAGCACCTCTTACACACACTCACTTTCCCCACGGATGACCCCGTTGTCAATAGCAACTTCTCCACAAACGACCGCGACCTAAAAGTAGCTCACCCACAATGAAGCGCCTCGAGCCCTACTAGAACATCACCAGCAAAGCACCGCTCTGCACTTCTCCATAGTGGAGCCCTGTCCCTTCCACCACTAACTCAGAGGGAAACCCCGTGACATAGCGACTTCATCACCATTGCCCCTTGAGCATCTCCCAAATAGAGCATGGCCTGGTTTAAAAGCACCTCACGCTGAGAGCACAAGGGCCAAGCACGCCCAGATCACCCAAAGGACACCGGCCCCACGAGCACATCATTAGCAGAGCACCTCCATATGAGAACCATACCACTTACCTCCATATGAGAACCTTACCCACTGAATCAGTGTCAGTCGGACGATCACAAGTACACCCACATCTACAAATACATACACGATGTCACAAGACAGCTCAGTAAATCCCACGGCAAGTAGATACCGTGGCTGCGTGGACAATGCCACCTTTTCATACCCACATCTGCACATATCACATTCCCCCAGCAGAGCCAGCGAGGGAACTGAGCCACCGGGGGTTGCGTCCGTGCACGCCCTGCTCCTCCCAGAGCACACTGGCAATGATGGGTGCTGCGTGTGCCAGCCAGCACATACCTGGGCTACACTGGCTCAGACCCCAGTGATGACACGACCCACCACATGCACCGAGCGCCACAGCGCTGCAAAGAGCGGGCACCCAACCTCTGATTCTACATATTTGCCACCAGACATGCTGCTCCGGGCGCTGCGGGGAGCTGTGCTGAGCCTCCAGAAGGGCAGGGACGACTAATTTAAGTGATCTGGGAAAGGAAGGTAGAGCATTGTGGAAAGCGCAGAGAGAGAGGAGGTGTCCCGAGGCGAGATTGCTTTTGGGCATATTCCAGGGTTTGTCCTCGTTTTCTTTTGGATGTATGACAAAGGGCTCTCGACAGACACAGCCGAGCCTAAAGAAACACAAGCATTTGCCAGGCAGCCGCTGTTTATTTTTGCATCGCGCTTTCACTTTAAAGTGAAAGCGAGATGCAAAAATAAACAAGCAGCGCCATGCCCCTTTTTTTGTCCGGCACTTTTAGACTGGATCGCACGGCTTGTTTACATAACACACCTCCTTGCGATAAGAAACTGCTTCACGAAAGCCGTGAAGCAGGCGAGCCAGTCCGGATGGGCCAGACAAAAAAGCGAAGGGAGGCACCCTAGAAACCTTATTTCCAATGGCAGCCCACCGTTTAACATAAACGGTGACGCAAGCCAATGGGAATAAGGGGCAGGGCTTCAAGCCCTTTTCTCAAAGTCCTCATCTGCAATAAATCTCGCAGAGTGAGCCACGCATGTGTGCAGCAACACTAGGCGAGGCCTAAAAAGGTTGGTGGTGCTCTTGCCCCTTCTAGTGTCGCGCCCTGTGCTCGGCCGACATACCTACCCTCACCATGCAGGAGCACGAACTCAAGAAACCAGCGCTCTACACTCCCCCTCATAAAGTCCTCCGCGTCCTCCCCGATTCCTACACTGTTTCTAACAGTTGTCTGATCAGAAAGGTAACTTTAGGCCTTCTAAATCATTCACAAGCTCTAAACGTGCGAAGAAGTCTTGCATGGTTTCAACAAGATTAACCTGGTCAGGTGATACTGCTGCCATTTTGAATGGCAGAGGGTATTAAACTCTACCCGACACACATGCCAACTGCTTGGTTTTCACGTGCTCGACTGGAGGTTCCTTATCCTGAGGAGTGAGATCCAACTTACCTATTTCTTTTCATGCTTCCTGGTGAGTCAAGTCTTCTGGTTTTCAGTCTCAGTCACTCTATGATCCCAATCTTCTTCCCTGAAAGAAAACCCACAAGCATAACAAGTTAGTGATTCTAGAGTGGAAAAAGCATGAGTTTAAAAGAAACACAGAAATTATTCTAATTCAAGGCAATAAAAGACTTTTAACAGTCGAGAATAACTGTGACAAAGTGCAATAGGCTGTAAAGCTCTATTCGAAAAGCGCAACAATTTGAAATCAAGCATCTTAGAGAAGAAAGCATTCAGGTAGAACTGCTCCTCGTAATTTGAACTGTTTTTGGCAACATAACCGGTGAAGGAAAAGCTTCAGAGGTGTAAAAAAGATTAAAACTAAAAAATACTAAGAGGAAATATTGTTTAAGTCTTGCCTGCTGGGATCTGCAAGTGAGTGTAATTGTGAAGGTTATTAGAATGCCTTTGTAATAAGTGTGAACAGGTTAAATGCCCTAGGTAGGGAAATGTTTTTGTGTGGAAATCTTGTTTTTTGTTTCTTTAGTTGCCAAACCAATACATAAAAAAACAAAGAAGCATTTGGTGAGAAATCAGAGAAAGTCACTTAAGGTTAGCAGAATAACCAAACATCTCTTCAGAAGAATGCCAGAGCTCATCTCTAGTGTCCACCCCAATCCATTGGTGACTTTCGGTCAAGCTTTGCTTACTCAGTGCTTGGTCCCACTGCACAAGGGAGTGATGGGATTCACAACGTCCCTTTAGCCGAATCTGGAAACAAGGGAGAACAGGTCAGTGAGGTTGATACTAGGGGCAACGTAAAGAATATAAATATTATTAATAAAAGGCCTCTGGCATTGTGGGAAGCCACAGAGCTGGAGCAGTGAATGTGGAATGAGTGGCCACTTTGCTCATTTCACATTCACTTTTTTTTAAATGGGGAGGGGGATGCGGCCCTCTTACATGAGCCTTTGCTAGGTCTCGGGTCCCCTGGGACCGATGGCAGCAATGTCCCAGTAACCCCAACCCCGAAAACACTGCACTTCCCCGCCTGCGAGAGAGTGGGTAGGGAGAACCTAAAGTCCCTGCCCTCACTCTTGCAGGCATGGAATACATATTTGCTCCTGCCCAATAGAAGTAAAGAAATGCTGCTCCTGCTGGGTGGGATCACACAGAATAAGCTGACTCTGGCTGCATTGCAAACAGTGCAGCCTGGGAAGCCACGGGGCCTTGGGGCTCCCCCACGGCCCCATGACCCAGAATAGCTGTGAGTGTCCCAGATGGGCACCGGGGCACACACAGAAATATTTTAATGTATAATGGCCCTGGGGATGGGGTCCCTGGGACCTGTAAAAGGCTAGGGAAGGGAGCCCGTACACCCCCTCCCTTTAAAAAAAAATGCGCCCCCGTTTGATAGGATCCCCAGATCCTGCAAAAGGCTTGGGAGGGAGCAATAGGCCTCCCTCTCCTAAAGATCTAATAATGGTGCCCCTGTAACTGGCCCATTCAGGGGTTTTCTTTAAGAAAAAAAGGAAGGGAATCTGCTTTAAAAAAACAAAAAAATTCTTGCTTCTGTGAATGTGTGGTCAAATTTTACAAAAAATAGTTTTTGGACACAGGGGAGTCCTTCGGTTGCCACCCACACCAGGCGTAGAGGGTCAGATTATTTCTACTCTGCCCACAAATGCTTTTTTAACACATATTTTCAGGACACATGTTTTTTTTAGGGAGGCTATTCTGGTTCCTTGGTCTGATCACTTTTTATTATCATTCAGTTGGATCGCCTGTGACTCTAAACAACTATGTGTTAAAGCTAAAAAAAACGGCCGCATTTGGTCTAAACTTTCCTTGGAAAATACCAACCTGGCAATCTCTATTCCCCCTCCCCATCCGAATCCTTCGGTAGCCAATGCTAATCTTAATAGTTGGCTAGAATCCTCCCTGGACTCTGTTTTGCCAAAGAAAGAGCTTTCCCATCGAATTGGCCCCAATAAAAAAGCATGGTACTCCCAGGAACTTAGACTGCTTAAGCAATCCTGTAAACATTTGGAAAGGAAATGGAGGAAGGATTTTTCTGAGGCGGGAAAGTACAAGTATAAAGAGTCACTTAAGCTCTATAAAAATGAAATAAAGAACGTGCAAGCCTCCTATTATCACGGAAAAATTGCCTCTGCATCCAATTCCCCTAGGGAAATCTTTAAAATTATGAATTCCCTGCTCACCCTTCCATCTCCTCTCATGGCCCCTGGGGACGCTCAAAAGCGGTGTGAGGAAATAGCTGATTTTTTCCGAGCTAAAATTGATACCATCTACTCCACTTTTCCTCAGACTTCTGTGACGATTAGTACGCCACCGCCTATCTGTCAGGTCATACTGGAAGATTTCCCCCCGCTGACTCTGTTGGATTTACAGAGGTTTTTGCGGGAGCTTAAATCTGGGTCCCCAGCTGACCCTGCTCCACCATCCATTCTTAATTTGGCTTGGTAGACTGTTTCCCCAGTCATTTTGCAGGTAGTTAATTCCTCGCTTAGAACTGGGAAGGTGCCATTGCTCTGGAAACAGGTCAGAGTTAAAGCCCTTCTTAAAAAATCAAATTTAGATCCTGAAGACTGAGCGAATTATCGTCCCATCTCTTTGCTAGCGGGAATCGGTAAAATTGCCGAAAAACATGCCAACTCAATACTCGCAGGTTTTCTGGAGGAGAATAATCGCCTCCACCCCACTCAGACAGGCTTTAGGCGTCATCAGGGCTCGGAGACGGCCTTGCTTGCGGTGGTTGAAGAGTCAAGAAAGATCTTGGACAATGGAGGCTGTGCTGCGATCATTTTATTAGATCTCAGTGCAGCCTTCGACACGGTGAATCATCAGATTATGATGCAAAGACTTGGGGAGATAGGAGTAGCTGGGACTGCCTTTAAGTGGTTGCATTCCTTTTTGGCCGATCGGTCATTTGCGGTTTTTGAGGAGGACGCTCTCTCTAGTCAGATTCCTCTGCGTTGTGGGGTTCCCCAGGGCTCCTCTCTTAGCCTCACCATGTTTAATATCTACATGAGGCCCCTCGCGGAGGTGGTAGCCCCTTGGGGAATCCGCACTGTTATGTACGCCGACGATACCCAGATGGTTGTCTCTCTCAGTCATCAAGATAGAGGTAAGCCAACCTTGATAGCCTGCCTGGAGAAGGTCTCTCAGTGGATGGAGTTATCCTTCCTTAAACTGAATGGGACCAAGACGGAAATTATGATCTTAGGCCATGCTCCCCCTGCTAACTTGGATGCGATGTGGCCTAGCTGTCTTGCCCCCCCCCCCCGGCCCCCAAGACTCAGATTAAAAGTCTGGGTGTATGGTTCGACTGCAACCTAAACTTTACAGTCCAGGCGCGGAAAGTGGCGGCCAGTTGCTATGGCCTCCTCAGGACGTTGAGGAAGATTCTTCCCCTTCTCCCGTTCGAGGCAAGGCGGCTACTGGTCCAAGCTCTGGTTCTTTCACGTCTGGACTACGCAAATGCAATCTATCTGGGAGCGCCTTTAAAAACCACACAGATTCTTCAGACCGTTCAAAATTGTGCAGCTCGCCTCCTAACGAATGCCCCGAAACGCAGCTCGGCTAGGTCAGCCATTAGGCAGCTGCATTGGCTTCCAGTTCTGGAGAGAATTAGGTTCAAGGCTATGTGTATTATTCACAAGTCACTTGGAGGTGCCGGCCCCCCTATAATTGAGCCCATGGTACAGTTATATTGGACCGATAGAACTCTTAGATCTAGCAACAAACGACTGCTTGTGGTTCCTCTGATTAAACGGGCAAGGATGGGGGAGCGCCGGTTTCCTTTCCATGCTGCAATGTTGTGGAACCGGCTCCCACACCATATTCGTCTGGAGCAGGACTATCTTGGATTTAGGAGGCAGTTGAAGACCTTTCTCTTTCCGTAAGTAGTAGTGAGTGATAAGATGTCACAGGAAGCGCTGGGATGCCCTCGGGTAGCCATGCGCTATACAAGTCTGTATTCATTCATTCATTCATTCATTCATTCAAGGGACTGAATCCTGGAGCCCTAATTTGGTTGCCACCACATCTTTGTTGATATGGTGGCAGCCTAATCAGATCACATATGTGGATCTATCAGCTCCGCTGATTCTCCACTGTGTGATATATACATAAAAGGTTTAACCTAAATTTCACAAAATCTGTACGAATTTACACCAAATCACAAGAAGTACACTTTCTGGCCCAAGATCTAACTTTCTACCAAATTTGGTGTAATTCCAATCAGAAGTTTTTGCAGTAGCACTGTTCAATTTTCCTATGGCAACTGAAGTGGATGAATCTTTTAAAAAAAAAGTTTTATGAAGATTCATCAAATGTGTTTAAAGTTATTTGCAAACCAAATAATCAATTTCCTATAGAAATCCGGTAACAACTATAACTACACAGTGACGACTGGCACTGTGTTTGTTATATATATAGGTATATAGTGTCAGGTTTATTTAGTTTATTATTATGTTCAGATGGTTAAACAAATATTTAAAAACATGTAACAGTATACATTCTATTTAATACAAGTAGACTAAAAAGGCATCCGGCAATCTCTTATCGGGATCTTATATAATTGATTACGCTGTTATACAATTGTCAGCAACTATAGATTCGACAGCAGAGAGTACCTCTAACCTCTCATTAATCATTTCAAAAAATGTACCCAACCTAATACACAGGGTTACATTATCATATTTCATAACAGAAATCAACAAATGTCAATCATTCTGATCTGCAACGCTCTAAAAACAGGTAATAAAAGGCCCCTACTTTTTGGGGAAAAGGTTGACCTGAATACCTTTAGATGAATCCATGAACCAGGACCATTTTACAGAATGGGCATATTTCTGAACCCCCAGCTGAATTCGTTGTTCCGATTTCAGGCCACATCCAATCAATAAACTGGGGATGTTGCCACATTCTTAGTTTCGGCATCCATCGTCCTATAACCCTAGCCTTTATATTTTTTTGGCAGGGCTGCGTTTTTTCATTCAACACAGCTACCTGCATTTAAGAAAGTTGAGTTTGGATACCACAGTTCTCAAGATCGTAAGCACAGGCAGCTACTTTTACCAAGAATGTTATTCTTGATTGGACCTAGGTTCAGAATTCTTTTTGGGTGCACAGATCTTATAATTTTATCAAGGTTAACCATCCAGCGTAGGTAAGGCTCCGAATTAAGGTATGATTTTAATATGTACCTTATTGATCTCTCTGCCGCATCCATTATTCTTTCCCAACAGTTCATAAGTCTTTGAAAGAATTTAAACATAATATAAACTTTCAAAAAACCTAAATCTAATGGCAGTGCTGAATTCACTGTTCCCATTGACAATCTAAGCCAGGACTTCCAGATAGCCATTGCAATTATTTCCAGGCATAATATTTCTTTCCCTACCAATATTTCTTCTCTATTTAACAGCAAGTTCACTATTTTGAGGTGGGTCTCTTAACACACTCGCTGAATTGTTGGCCATTTCTAAATCTAATCTGGTCTGCGCACCCTCCACAGCTTTACCTCGCTTTTCTTGAATCCTAAAGCAGCTTATAAAATGAAGGTTCTTATTAAAAATCATGGCCAAATAGCTGTATTTGGGGAAAAACTCAACCAGTTGACAATTTAACCACAATTGTTGCTTAGAAGTTTTAAATCGGCTCCTCAGGGGTACGGTCGCCACTGGGTAGCTACAGTAAGGACCACGTTCCCATAGCAAAAGGATTACTCTGACCCCATAGGCCTTTCGGAGGCGGTCTCAGAGGGCAGTCCTTGTGCCAGAAACTGATTAATTTGTTTGCGGTCAAATCTTTAAAACTAAAACGGCAAACTCCTGCCCTTTTGTATTTTAAGCCCTAGGGTAGGCCAGGCACTGAAGGATTGGCACATATCGCCCCCTCCACACGATAATAAAAAAATAAACAAGGCACCCCATTCCCAGGATTCTGAGGCAAAGGGCAGGGTGGGTCATCGTCGCCCCACCCTTGCCCCCCCGTGAGCCCTTCCATTCCGAATGACTGGGGATGCAGGAGGCACACTGCCCACATGAAGGGACATGGAAGCTGCAGACTTCTGCCACTAGCATGGTACTGTGCTGGCAGGCTATGAGCCGGCTCAGCTGTATGAAAGTGGGCTCGCCATGCTGCCAGTTACAGAAAAAAAAATTGCAAAGCTGTAGGTGCCTGGGTGGGACCAGAGCATGCACAATATCTTAAAAAAGATTAAAGAAAGAATAATAGTCGTGGCCTTGCTGCTTGTTGAGGCCACTCATTAAATAGTCACTCCACTCCTGCTGGAGTGCCCTAGTGCCCCTTATTTTATGCCACCCTACCCAAGAGTGGGGAAGGCTTATTGATCATTCTACTGCCACAGCTATGTTCAAAAGCCCATTTGGGCTGTTGTTACCCCCTGCAGCCTGCTCCATTCTCATTCAACTCTCCCAAGACTAGTCCAAGGGCTGGGGAAGTTTGCCATGCTTTGCCATCCCTCCCCCAGAACTTACTCTCTCTTCCTTCTCAGTGCCACTGATGTCCTAGGGCTAGGAATGGGGTACAATTGCACATGATGACAAGCCGTGTGAGAGCTGTCCGGTATCACAATAACAGTGGAGGTCATGACCCCAAGGGCACCTGTCAGCTGCTTGCATCTTTCTTCTTCATCAATACCATGCCAGAGAAAGAAGAGCGGAGAAGCTGACAGGCGCTGCTGTGTACTGTGAATATGGAATTGTGACAACTGTCTGCTCATCTCCACCTCCTTCTCCATCATAAGAATTGAGGGGAGGGAGGACCAGAGAAGCTGCCAGCTGTCGTGGCGTCCTGTTAGCAATAGCAAACAGGGCAACAACAAAAGAAATGAGGTGTAAACCCCTTCCTGTCAATTGGGTAAGGTTTGGGGGGTGGGTAATGCACATGATGAGCCTGATAATACTTCCACCATGGAGCAAGCCAATGGGATTGTTGGGGTGCAAAACTCCCAACCCCCTCTTCTGTCTTTGAGCAAGGCCAGGGTGAGAATACAATTGAGGGAGAGTGGTAGTACCCAAGACACCACCCCTTGTCCATGGATAAGTCTGTCTAAGGGGGTATATACCAATCATGATCTGCTCTCTGGTGCTTCGACTCCCAAACCAGCATTAAATATGTGTCTGCACTCACAACCAACCACCCACCCCTTGTTTTTTTATTTTTTATAAAGCTTTACTAATATTCATGAAAGTTAGGAGAAAATAGATAGAAATGAAACACCATTATGATTGCCAACCTACCAATTATGCCTTGCGATCTGCCGTAGTTTGCCACATGTAATGGTTTCCATTTTTTTATTCTCTCTAATGATCATGCAAAATGACAAATGTTACAACATTTAAAAAAATATTTCTGTATCTTTTTTTTTTAAGATGTTACGCCTCTGGTCATTGATGTTCATTACTCCCTGGGGCAAATTGAAGTTGATCACTGTCTGGGGACATTTTCCACAATTGTGCATGTTACTTTGTGGAGTCTCATGGTAACTAAAAATATGTACATACATTTGTTTTGATAATCCTCCTTGTTCAGTAGGACAAAGGCTGCCCCTTTAGCTGCCGATTGTATTTCTACTTTTTGAATTTGCCAAGTTCCTTAATGCTGCCTCGCCTTTTTCCGATAGGTTTCTTTAATTCTAGCTTTCAATATATGTGATGCTTTCTATTTTTCATAAATGACACTAGGACGAACCTTTTGCTAGCATTCATGGTTAGGATTGGTTCTAATATCCAAGGGGTGGGGCATAGTCATAGGCATTATAGGCGTAGACAACAAGTCAAAAATCTCAGTCCATGATGCAGAAATGTAATAATAATGCATATTGTTCTCAACTCACAGCTTTTGTATCTCAGCCTAAATGCCTTCAAACCAAGAAAGGGGGGGGGGGGCATAAGGCTGTCTATGATTATGTGTTGTAGATTGCCCTTTCCCTCAGGACCAGGTATCCTTGGGTGGTGGACTGTTCGAGGGATGCCTCAGTGGTAGCCCTGGGTTAGTTAGCAGACATTGGCCTGTCCAGTGCCTGCAGCTCTTGCTGGATTTGAGACATGGGAATCTACAACTGGTCCACACCATCATGTGTAGGCTTGGCAACTCTATGCCCCAGTTCCAGTACCGCAGCACTGGACACGTCATACATCCTGGGGAAAGTTCAACCTTTGTCAGCTCAGGCCCGCACTGCACTAAGAATCACAGACTTGTATGCAGCTTGGGCAAGTAAGGGGGAAGCAGTCTTGTGTAGGCTTTGCTCATACCGCCAGGAATCTTGGTTGCACCTGCTATGTTGCTGTCCCAAACTAGCCGAAGAGAGACACCGTTTGCTCTGCCCTATCTTTAGGGCCAAGGGTGTGAGGACTTGTGAGGGGGCCTCGGACTAGTGCTTTACTGAAACTAGGACTTGCAATCTAGCTAGAGTGGCGAAGTTCACACATTTAATCAGAGTAGCACTCGAAGAATCGCCACAGATCTCTTAGTCCTCTGACAGACTAAAACACGGCACATAATGTCCGGCATGGTGCAACTCAACCCGTTGGCTAACAATGAGCTGCTGGAACTAACCTAAGTCCATGGACAGGCTAACATATGCATGTTTAACTTGCATGTTGCACTTTAATTCCCTTCAAGGTGGAAGCAGCGCACTTCTCTTTTATGTGCAGAAGAAGTGCGCATTTAGGGTTACCTATCGATAGTAGAAGTATAGCAGATGTTGCATCTTCAATTGTACTGGCTCGCACCTGCTAGCAGCTAAGGATTAACACCAGGCCTGATGGGATAGCACATTGCACTTTAAAACTGCACTTTTCACTTCAGTGAGCTAAGCGGCTGTGAAGTCGGTTTCCACCATGAGTAGGAGGAACGCACAGCTACTAGCACCCAGTAACCAGTCCAATTAACAACGGAGCTTGTACGTATTACTAAAAGATGGTTTTCATAATGGGATACTTATAACATCACAACACACTTTGATGCTGTCTTTTTTTACAAGTATAATTAATAATGAATTGAGAGCTTAGGTGAGCCGTGGGACCCAGACAGGTTTTATGATCAGGGGATTGGAGGGGAGGCAGCAGAATGGAGGGGGTGAATATAGATGATTATTTTACATAATGATTTTGATTAATCGAACAGTTAACAAACTTACTTACTTACTAAACATGTTTATACCAAAAAGAGAAAGTACTTTCAATGAGTACTTGTGTTTTGTGGAACTTTAGCGTAGCAATCAAGTTGCCCCATCGCCTTTGTGATGCTTCAAACCACTCGTAACAGCACTCTACATACTGGGAATTTAAAATCCACACTGAAACTGGTTGAAAAGAAAGTCTTAATTGTCATTGCACAAATGGCATGTGACTAAAAAGCCTGGTCAGACAGGGTATCACACTTAACATGGCCAACTGACAGCGATGCAAAAGATGGCAGTAGCCATGTAGATATCTGATTTTTAGGTCTCGCCTGACCCAACGCATGCACTGGTCTGGCGAGACTTATTGAGAGGGCTCCAAAAAGAGCTACCAGGCCAGCCTAGAGCTACAGTGCATGTGCACGGGCGTGCGCGTCGCGCTTTACCGCGATTACTTTCATTTTCACGGCCGCTTTGATGTTTGATCGCGATCACTTTCGCGACCACTTTGCATAGCCAATAGGTCTCGCTTTTGGGACCTTATAAGTATTTAGTTATGCAACTGTTGCATGGCTAAACCCTTATAAGGTCCCAAAGGCGAGACGTATTGGCTATGCCAATGCTTGTTAAGAACTGTCTCCTTTTGGCATTTAAAGAAGCTTCTTTATTCTCCCTTATGTCTTGGCCTAAAAATAAAGTTTAGGAACCTATATTTAGAAAAGCCTAAACTGTCCCATGGGACACCTTAGCTAAGTTCTGGCTTTAAGTCACGACTCCAAGGGAAACTAGAAGTACCCGAATGCAACATGCAGTGTGCTAAAACAGCTGTTATGGTCAGAATGTGCCCCATGTCATGAGGGATTGTGGGAGGTGTAGTGTATCTCACACTTTCCACCAGTCCTGGCTTTTTAGCCAAAAGCACTTTACATTCTGGGACTTGAAGTTGCACTTTCCCCAGGGACAGACAGGCCACCAACCTACAAACTAATGCTCACCGAACCAGCCACATTAAATGATATACTCCACTGCTGGTTTAGGGAAGCTGCCATTTACTTATCATATTCCCTCCCTCTAAATATTGCTGCAGACAAATATATTTGCAGACCTGTGTTGTAAATTACACCTCCTGCACTGCAACTCTTTTCTCCCAATCTCCCAAGAAAACAGGTGCTGGCCACTCACAGCCATTACCACACAGCTCATTTTACAGGGTACACAAGCGACATACTGCTATACATTTACTCAAACTTTTCTAGTCTTCTCCTGACTTTCCCCTGAACCGGAGGAGAACATAAATTAGCACTGCCAATTTTATCTGTCTGCCTGGCCTCCCGCTTCTCAATCCCTGTCACGAGCTGTCTCTGGCTCCCTTCAGCTCCGATAACCTGTAGGTAGCAGTCTCTGCGTGCCACCTTCTGTCACTAGCTGTCTCTTTTATGCTCCATAAGTCCTTATTTCTAGGTGTGGTAGCTTTACTGTGTATGCCTTCTCAACACCTTCATTGCTATGGGATGTTTTTAGCTGTGTGTCCTACCACTTACCCAATTTTTGCTTTGGGCTGCCTGCTGAGCTCGGCACACCACACACCACCAGTGCCCCACGCCCCACCACTGCAGCACACGGTGCCACTATTACAACCAGGAACATATACACCTAAAATGGTCCATACCAAGCAGCTTTGCCAGTGCTGCTTTCATATGCTGACTAGACTACAAGACATTAAAGCTATGCAAATTACAGTGTCTTAAAATATGTTTACTGCTATGTACTCAGGCCTAGCTGTAAGAAACAACAGGTAACTTAAAAAGTATCTGATAATGGGCAGGAACATAAAAGTAACTCATATACTCATAGTAAGTTCCATTACAGAAAACAGACAGACAGATAGATAGATAGATAGATAGATAGATAGATAGATAGATAGATGCTATCACAGAGGAACAGAGGCCACAGTATTTCAGTTCAAAAGAACCAGATTTCATACCGTCCCCATCTAGGAAAATTTAAAAGGCAATTGTTTGCTTACTGTTGCTCATGTTTATATTCAGTTCTTTATTGTTTTAGCCTTCAACAGAGATAAAAAAAAACATTGACTAAGAACTGTTTATCGCTCCTTGATTTATGATTATGTTTTAAAAATAAAAGGTTGTGGAAACATTGTTCAATGTGATCTTTAAATTGAACAGACGAACACCACTTCGTTAAAATCTTAAGCACCATCAGCACAAAAAGGACAGATATGTTCAACATAATAAGTAATAAGAGTACGTACTCATGCACACAAATCAAGGTAGCTGGGATTTTAATTTTGTAAATTGAAATCAAGTACTTGAAATATCTTCCACAAATTGCCAACCGGTTGAATCACACAATGTTTATTACTTAAGTCACAGGAGAAAAGACTTCTTAAATTGGATTATGATTAATTTCATATTTCACTATACTAATTCCCCACTAATCCTTTAAGGGTTCCGGAGTAACATGCTGCTTGCCCAAAAAGTGCTTCAACACCTCATCAGGGGTAGCAAGCGCTATATGAATGCAAAATGTTTTACCTCTTCTATCCCTCCGCACGCCTTCTCAATCCAAATAACTGACTAACGTATCCACCACTCAAATTACTTTCATATTTCACTACACTAATTCAACACTAATCCTTTATGAGTCCGCAGAGGCAGCTACTTGCTGAAAAAGTGCTTTGACGCCTCATCAGGGGTAATTAGCGCTATAGAAATGCAATTACAATACAATGATTTGACAGTTTTCTTTTATTCCTGACCCAATATCTGTTTATATGGACTATATTTTTTACTCTTGCCTTTAAAAGCCACCACCTATTTTTTTAAACATTAATCTTCAAACAACGAATGGCCAGTGGCCTAGGAATGTATTTCACCCAAACCTTATTGGAGACAATTTGGCATGACGATCGCGTTGTCTGCATGAGTTAAACATATGCAAAGGGTGCAATGCTTGCTTTGTGGGGAGAGGGCGGACCATGCAAATGTACAGATATTATTGCCAGTTTTTGTAAATATAAGGAAAATAATAAAGAAGTTAACTGGCAGCCTTGCTTCAATTTATTGTGTTGTCACTGTGTTTGTAGACAACCATCTATCTCCTTCTTTTAGCACGTTGCACCAAGTAGAACAGTGAAGGACAATTACGAGCTTGAAAAAATCACGTGTAGGGGCATGGCCAAGATGGCCGTGTGACCGCACATGCTCCTCCTCTGCTCCTGATCTGCAATTGTATAATCTGCAGAACTCACCTGCTTCTCAGCACCTTCCAGGGAAGATTGAGAGCTCCAACTTGCCTAATCAGGACATACCATTCTCAGTATTGAAGAAAGCAGTGGACAACTAGCTCATGAAAAATTGGTTTCCCCAGCACACTCTAATTTCAACATGTATTACATAAATAAAAAATATCAACAATGTAGATTTTCCTAATAAGTTATGACGGAAAGTCTTAATTTTATTAAAGACACGGAGGCGAGTATTATGCTTTCTTTTCTTGCATTTATTCGAATAGCAGCAAGATAAGTAGAAAAAACTACACTCCCCAGAAGGCTGCAGGAGAAAACTACTGGCCAATGGGGAGAACGATAACACAAAATAAACCAATTAGGTCAGGGCAACCATATAAGGACCTATCTGACCGCAAGCATTCCTCTTTTCTTGTGCGAGTTTGGAAGAAGTTGAAAACAAAGAAACCAAAAATAACAGTATGTAAATAGTCAAAATCCAAGTAAACAGATCTTGAATCAGGAACATCATGGACGAAACATCCTGAGGAAACCACATTGGTAGACAGATGGACGTCGGCGCCAAGAACTCCGGTGAGGTAGGAGGATTCTCTCGAGGAAGGCGGTGGTAATGCTGGAGAACCTAAGGGGGGAGAAAACAGAACAAATATGAGCTGTTGTGGAGGGATAATACTCGCCTCCGTGTCTTTAATAAAATTAAGACTTTCCGTCAAAACTTATTAGGAAAATCTACATTTTATGACAAGACCGGAGGCTCCTATTATGCTAGTTCAAAGCATATCAACAACTAGAGAAGAAGCAGTAATCACAGGTTTACAATAGAAGGTCTTAAACACATTATCATTAGACCAATCTGCTGACTTAAGGATATACTCCAGCGCGAGCCTGACCAAAAGGCCTTAGAAGCCATGGCACCCCTGGTAGAATGAGCACCAAACACAGAAGCATCAATGCCCGCAAGAGACATGATCCAACGGACCCAACGGGCCAGAGTAGCAGAAGAAACAGGGAGGTGAGGTTTGCGGAAAGAAATTAGCAATTGCGTATGGGAAGAAGTCCTAAAGTCAGCAGATTTTTGTTCATAGGCTTTTAAGCAACGACCTACACATAATTTCGGTTGAGCTGGAAAGTAAGGATAAAACACTGACTGTAAATTTGTTTTTGTGCGTCTCTGCACTTGAAACAACATTCCAGTAGGAGAAAATGAAAACTTCTTCCTCCCCATCTGTTCTGCCTGAATCTGGGGACTTGGACGAGTTTGGTGTTGGAGGATCTGAGACTTCTGCCTGGGACATACCATTGGAATTGGGTTCTCAGGAAATGTGAACCTGAGCCGTGAAGTGCCTTATAGGCCAGGCACAAGGATTTAAACGGTATCCTTTTGTCCACGGGGAGCCAATGCAAGTCCTTTAGCTTATTAGACACCGATTCAAATCTAGGGATGTCCAGCACCAGTCTTGCTGCCGCATTCTGGAGGCGTTGCAGTTTGGTAAGGTATTGAGTTTGGATACCTGTGTATAAGGCATTGCCATAATCCAATGTAGACAAGGCAAGCGCTGTAACCACAGTTTTCCGTGAGTCCAGAGGAATAAATGGGCATATTCTTCTGATCAATTTCAAAGTGTGCCATATGGAGGATGACACCTTATTTACCTGGGAATTAAACGTCAGTTTATCATCGAAGATGAAACCGAGATTTTTGACTTTCCCCACTGGGAGAGGGCAGTCGCCCAGAGTGTCAGGCCACCAGTCGGGGGACCAGAGGTCGGCCATAGTACCTAGCAGCATGATCTCGGTTTTTCCACCGTTTAACTTTAGGCAGTTACATCGCATCCAATGGTTAACTTGAGTCATGCAGTTCCTGAAGCGGTCTATTGATTCCTCTATATTGCCAGATACTGATACCACTATTTGAGTGTCATCGGCATATGAGACTGGTGTGAAACCGAAGTTTCTAATAACTGAGGCTAAAGGGGCAACGTAAATGTTAAAGAGAGTGGGGCTAAGCGCCGAGCCCTGAGGAACCCCACATGGTGTCATAAAAGGGTTGGAGGCGTGTTCTCCCAAGGTGACTGTGAAAGATCTGTCTCTCAGAAAGGACGCCATCAGCTGGCGGGCAGAATCTTGAATCCCTAGTTCGTCCAGGCGTGCCAGGAGGATATCGTGGTTCACGGTGTCGAAGGCCGCCGATAGATCTAACAAGATCAAGGCGGCCTTCCCTCCTGCGTCTAACGCACTCCTGAGACCTTCCGCTGCCATTACCAATGCTGTCTCAGTGCCGTGATGTTCTCTGAACCCATATTGTGAGTTATCCAGGTAATTTCTGGAGACTATGAGATCCTTCAGTTGTTGATTCAGCAACTTCTCCAATACTTTAGCTGGAAAGGGTATTCTGGAGATTGGCCTATAGCTGCTGAGGTCTTTAGGGTCCAAGGTACTTTTTTTTAGTAAGGGGGTGACTGCTGCGATTTTCCAGGCATCTGGAAAGGCTCCTGAATGGATTATTTCTGAGAACAGGACGTGTAGCTGCTCACTGAGTATATCTGGAAATAAATGCATTATTTTTGGCGGGCAAGGATCCGTTGGGTTGCCGGATCTGATGGTTTTTACCACCTGGTGTATCTGTTCTACTGTAGGGAGCGTGAAGCGGAAGCCTGTTTCCGGATTTGATGTCTCTCGTTCTGGGTTAAGGTAGTTATTTGAACTTGTAATGGAGTGGTTCGTATTGAATGGTTCAAATACTTTGGCAACTTTGTCCACAAAGAACTTTCCTAAGTTGTTGCAGAACTCAGTGCTGCCTTCCAATTGATTCGTGGGTGAGGGACCTGCTAATTTTTTGATAGTCGCAAAGAGTTCCTTACTGGAGTTCATCGTCTCTTTGATTTTGCTGGTGAAATAATTAGACTTTTCCCTGATCACAAGTTTTTTGTAGTCAGTTAATGTTTGAGCGTAGTCATTTTTAAGGTTTGGTTCGTAGTTAGCTCTCCATTTTCTCTCGGCCCTCCTACATGTTTGTTTCTGTGCCCTGAGTTTTCCAGAAAACCAAGGTTCTGACGGCTTTTTCCGTTTTGGAACAAAGCCTTTCGTAGGGACTGCCAGTTTTACCGCAGTCTTTATCCAAGAGGAGATCCTGTCGGCTAGCTGATTACTGTTGGGCACGGACTCAGGTCTGGTCCTAGTGAGTGTCTCCTGTAGTAGCTGTGTATTAATTTTTGCCCAGTCTTGGTATGTAACTGGCCTCAGGCCTTTGGATACTCCAAGCTGTACCTGACTAATGGTGATAGTAAATATGATGGCGTTATGATCTGACCATGTAACAGGTAGAATCTCCGAAATTTTAAGGTTGGAGTTGGAGGAGAAAATCCCATCCAGTGTGTGTCCTGCCACATGGGTACCTTGATTAACGATCTGGTCCAGGGAGAGTCCAGACATTGCATCAAGCAATTCAACAGTATTGGAGTCCGTAACTTTTTCAAGATGGTAGTTAAAGTCCCCTAGGATTGTGAAGTCTGATCCTTGCAGACTTGATTCTAGAATTGGGCTTCAGATTGATAACAGAGGGGCCCTTGCCTTGGGAGGTCTATACAGTAGAAGGCCTCTGAATGTGTAGTTCTTTGAAAGTGTAATTTGAAATAGAAGCATTTCACAGTCAGAGGAGTTACCCACAATTGAGCTGTGGACGGCAAGCCCTCCCCCCCTTCTCCCTATTCTGTCAGCTCTGGTGGCAGTATACCCTGGTGGTAATGCTAAAGCAATATCTGGGTCTGATGCTCCATCAGCCCATGTCTCCGTGATAAAAGCCACATCCAGGTGGTGTGTATCCAGCAGGTCAGCGATCTCTGTGTTGTGTTTTATCAAGGATCTTGCATTTATTAGTACTGCCCTGAAAACCTCAACCCTCGGTTTGTTGTTTGCGGCGTTCGTCTGTGGCTCAAATTTGCCTATTCTCGTGAAATGAAAGGGCATTTGTTTGACTTCGTCCATGGGGTTTAGACGTTTGCAGTAGTGATTACCAGCTGGGTTATCCAGCTTTAGTAGCTCTTTGTATGTATATACAATTCTTCCTGGTATCCTATCAGCAGATCCAGGGGTTCCGGCCCTAGGCTCGGTACAGGCGCGGACGGGCGCAGACGGGCTTGCCTTTGGCGCGCCTTCGGCGCGCCCGCTGCGCGTTCGCCTCAGCATGTTGTTAAATAGGCTCTTTGTGCCTGAACACTAGTCCGCTCACCAGCCGGAAGCCCAAGTGAACCGGAAGTGAGGAATTCTGAGTCTCAGTAGTCACCCTCCGTGCAATCGGCACTTGCCGCGACGGACCGGGGTGCTGGGCGAGGCTCACAGGTAAATTTACAGTATTGCTTGGAAATTTCCCACCTCCACTCTTTGATTCCCACTAATTAAAAATACAGTATTCCAAGGATAAAAGCAATAAAAGCGATAGTGCAACAGTTTTTAAAAGTTACTTTAAAAGGTAGCGCGCAGTCTGCAGTGTCAACCGCATCCAACTGTGCTATGGCGCCGGTCGTGGAATAAGTAGGCTCTCTGTGCCTGAACACTAGCCCGCTCACCAGCCGGAAGCCCAAGTGAACCGGAAGTGAGGAATTCTGAGTCTCAGTAGTCACCCTCCGTGCAATCGGCACTTGCCGCGGCGGACCGGGGTGCTGGGCGAGGCTCACAGGTAAATTTACAGTATTGCTTGGAAATTTCCCACCTCCACTCTTTGATTCCCACTAATTAAAAATACAGTATTCCAAGGATAAAAGCAATAAAAGCGATAGTGCAACAGTTTTTAAAAGTTACTTTAAAAGGTAGCGCGCAGTCTGCAGTGTCAACCGCATCCAACTGTGCTATGGTGCCGGTCGTGGAATAAGTAGGCTCTCTGTGCCTGAACACTAGCCCGCTCACCAGCCGGAAGCCCAAGTGAACCGGAAGTGAGGAATTCTGAGTCCCAGTAGTCACCCTCCGTGCAATCGGCACTTGCCGCGACGGACCGGGGTGCTGGGCGAGGCTCACAGGTAAATTTACAGTATTGCTTGGAAATTTCCCACCTCCACTCTTTGATTCCCACTAATTAAAAATACAGTATTCCAAGGATAAAAGCAATAAAAGCGATAGTGCAACAGTTTTTAAAAGTTAATTTAAAAGGTAGCGCGCAGTCTGCAGTGTCAACCGCATCCACCGGATCGATAGACCGTTCCAAACACCAGCTTGACCAAAGAGACCAAGCGGATTTGTATGCTCTGGAAGTACCGGGAGCCCAGGCCCGGCTGATAAAGAGTGAAGCTTCCTGAGAAAGGAGTTGGTCAGTAGAGAGAGGCCGGAGAGCTTCCAGGCCGAAAGAGTCAGGGACCGATCCAGAATGAGGTTGTGAGGGGAACCTCGAGGGTCCAGGAGAAGGTCCGTGGAGTGAGGGAGAAGGACCGGAAAGTCCACTGCTAGTTCCAAATGAGAAGGAAACCATATCTGGGATTGCCAAAAGGGCACTACCATGACTAGAGACGTTCGCTGGCGTCGAATCTGGGAAAGAACCCTGTTGATCATAAGAAAGGGAGGAAAAGCGTAATTGAGATGAAGGGACCAATCCTGAAGGAACGCATCGGTCGCTAAAGCTAGCGGATCCGGGCGCCAACTGTAAAAACGAGGTAAGTGGGAATTGAGGCGAGACGCAAATAGGTTGATGAAGAAAGGGCCCCACTTGAGAGAGAGAGAAAGAAACACGGAGGGAAGTAATCTCCAGTCGATGGAATCCCGGAGATACCAAGAGTGCCAATCCGCGACGGAATTGAGATCGCCGGGGAGATACTCGGCTTGGAGGGAAAGATTGTGAAGGAGACAGTAATGCCACAGACTCTTGGCGAGTTCCGCAAGGGGTTTGGATCTTGTGCCACCGAGACGGTTGATGTAACGGACCGCAGAAACATTGTCCATCCTGAGAAGAATGGAACAACTTACCTTGTTCTTTGCGAGACTGCGGATTGCAAAGGAGCCTGCAAGCATCTCTAAACAGTTGATGTGCAATGACGACTCCTCTAGAGACCATGTACCTCCAGTCGAGATTGGACCACAACGGGCACCCCAACCCGCCAGACTGGCATCTGATTCTAATACAAGATCTGGGGCAGTGGCGAAGATAGTCCTTCCGTTCCACGCATCTAAATGGTCTATCCACCATTGCAGTTCGGAACGCGAGTCTCGGTCTAGGAGGATAAGATCTGAGTAAGCCAGCCCCTGACGCAGATGTCTTATTTTTAAGCGCTGAAGGGCCCGATAATGTAGAGGGCCTGGAAAGATGGCTTGAATGGAGGCGGAGAGAAGCCCCACGATCCTTGCGAGGGAGCGAAGGGAAATTCGGGAGAGAGAAAAACTTGAGAAATTTCTGAACGAATAGCTGCGATCTTTTCGGTAGGAAGGAAGAGAGACGCGGAGGGAGAATCTACGCAAAACCCCAGGAACTCTACACCTTGAGAGGGAGTCAACATGGACTTCTCCGGATTGATGAGAAAACCGAGATCGAGAAGAAGGGATTGGGTCACTTGAAGGTTGTTAGACCTGACATCCTTGGCGTGGGTTTTTCCCCTATCTTTTGCCTCTGCTACCCGGATTTTTGATGCTATGCTGAATTTCGTTTTTGCTGGTTTAGATGCTTTGGACACTCTGCCACTGCTGATCAGTGCCAGAGTGTAAGTGCTCCCTGAGTAAAATATCATATTGATTGGATATACCCGATTGGCATATTTGTATCACCATGAAGTCCCTAGTAAAGTGCACTGTGTGTGCCAGGGCTGGTGATGACAGATGCTACTAGTGGGCCTGCAGCGCTGATTGCGCCACCCACACGAGTAGCCCTAAAATGGTGTCTCAGGCCTGCCACCGCAGGCCTGCTTGCAGTCCCTAGACTGCCATGTCCTCCTGGCTAGTGTCCACACTGGCCGGGCATAACCCTTCCCTTTTTATGCACATCAGTTATCCCTATATAACACATCTTTTAGGAGAGGTTGTTTTTAAATCCTGAGTTGGAGAACAGTACTTTTTAGAGAGTAGCTGTTCTCTTGTCTGACCCGTCTGTGTGCCTGGGCATGCTTGTGGATTGACTGTCTGGTTTGAGAGTGACAGGGGCTGGGGAGCCCCCAGGAGGTTGGATGAGTCAGCCCTTTGCTGAATGACTGCATTTGCAAGTAGAGTGGAGGGAGGAGATAGCACCTGGGAGTGAATAGGGCTGTGCCTGCCTGCCACACTGCTGGCTCCACCCCCTGCTGGGCGGCTGACAACTCTGCCCCTCACTCTGAAAGGAAAGCAGAAGCCAGGAAAACAAAGTGCTCCAGCAACACCCAGAACTGGATCAGACCGGGCTCAGGACCCACTTGCACAAAGACTTCAAAGACTTTTAGGGGTATAAGTAAAGGACCCCTGACAACAGATTTTTAGATTCTACAATCAAGAGGAACCTCTGCTGAAAGACGGACCGCTGAAGGACTGAAGGAAGATTGCCTTGCTGTGTGCTCTAAGGGCTGACCTGTTCTGCTGTGCAACTGAAGCTGAGGAGGAGAAGGGGTCTTGCTGTGTGCTGTGATCCTACCTACTTGACCTAAACAAGACTTTGCTGTGTGCTGTGTCTTCAACTTTGAATCTCCAAGGACCTGAGAAGAGCTGGCCTCCTGTTTTGCAACCCAGGGACAGAAAGGTTGCCAAGACTTCAAGACTCTGCTGTGTCCCCCCCTGGGCTGCTGTGTACTGCAGAGATCGTGGGCTGTTTGTCAAGTGCCTGAAACATCTGCCCCGTGAGGTGTGTTGGCTGCTCTCTGCTTTGCTTGAGAGCGCCGCGCTGATCTTTGCCTGAAACCGGCTGCCGCGTTGAGAAGACCGACGTGCTCATTGGCACGTGTATTGCTGTGGCCAAAAGATTGTGGGCGTCCCCAGTGCTAACTGAGCTGCTGTGAGGCTTGGCGGCGTCTCGATCGACCCGCTGACACTGGGCGCCTTAAAATACCCTGCCCGCAATTCACCGCCACGGCCCGGGGCCCGAAATTGATCAGTAGCTGCTTTTCCCCGCTCCGCAAAGCCGCGGAGAAAGAAGCGAGGAGGCCGCGACCTGATTGGTTGCTGGTGGAGGCTTGGCCGGAGGAGCCGCACTGCGAATGGCTGACTCCGGTGACATCTGACATCGTCACTGGGGGCTCGTCGAGGGAGCCGCGACCTGATTGGTCCATCGCTCGAGAGCTGCAGAAACCCCGCACCAAGCAGCCTGAGAGGAGCGCTTTGGGTTATAAGCGCAGGGGCACCGCTGGAGAAACGTGTTTATTTAAATACTGAGAGCCTACAAACTTATTCTTTTTGAATACTAAGTCACACAAGAGACTAGAGACTATGTTTTTATTTTCCTAACAACCAGAGAAAGCTGAAGAGAACCGGAAACTAATGTGCAATGCTATGGTAGTTGATTTTTATTGCTGAAACTAGATAAAGAGATATTTTTAATATACTCACCTGTGTGGTCTGCATTTGTGGTGTACTGGGGGGTCATTGTGGTGGTTACTTGCAAATACTTAACACATTGCCTTGGGGATAAGCCTGTCTGCTCGAGCCAAGCTACCTAGAGGGTGAGCAGGGGTTATCTACAGTGTGTGTCCCTGTACCCTGACTAGAAGCAAGGGTCCCTATTTGGTCTAAGGTACTTACCTCTGCCAACTAGAGACCCCCAGTTCTAACATTGGTGGTCAGCGGTGCGGATTAGAACCAGTATTTGCACTTGACCTGCAGTGATTCGTTGTACATCACTAGTCTAGTTAGCAGCTACATATTGCACAAAATTTGAAGACGATTTTTGGAAGACTTAGGAAGCATCATGTCTCTGAATGGAGTAGGCGAGGAGATGGAATTGCAATTTGAAGTAAAGGAGTTGCTCACATACAAAAAGGAGCAGCTGAAGCAATTCTGCAAACAGCTGGGATGCCCAGTGAAGGGCAGCGCTAACAAAGAAGAGCTACAGAAAGCTCTAAGGGCCTGGTGGGAGGCCAAACATGTTGCGCCAGAGGATTTGACTGGAGAGGAAGGTGCACAGGAGCATGGATTTGGATCCAGTGAAGGCGGAAGAGAGGAGGAATGCTCTCGCTTTGGAAGAGAGAAGACTCCAGTTGGCTCATGAGTTGAGCATGAAGGAGCTGGACATTAAAGCTAAACAGGTGGAGTCCAGTCCTTATGGTGGCAGCGCACAACCAGTACAGGCGGGTAAAGTATACATACCAAAAGATTTGGTGCAGAATTATCAGAGGGGTGAGGATATCTATGCATGGTTTAGATCCTATGAGCTTGCCTTGAAGATGAATGAAGTGCCTGAAAAGAGTTGGGGGGCAGGTTTGTGGAAGCATTTTGAGGCCTCTGGGAGGGATGTCTTAGCACCCTTAGAAGCAGCAGGTACCTTAACATACCCCACTATGAAGGAGGCCTTATGCCTCAGGTATGGGCTTACACCAGAACAGTACCGCCAGAAGTTTAGGAACTTCAAGAAACTTGATTCAAGTACTTGGGTGGAGTGTGTGAGTATGTACACGCGTGCACTGGAAGGTTGGATAAAGGGCAGCAAAGTTACTGATTATGTGGGGTTGTGTCACTTGATTAGTTGGGAGCACTTGAGTAGTCTATGTGTTCCAGAGCTGCGGCAGGGCCGGTCGCTCCACACACCGCGCAGCTCCCTCCGTGAGTGCCGGGACCCTGGACCCCCCCGCTGCTGCCTCGCACAGCCGTGCGATCGGATTGCCGGTCTGCAAACTGCTTGCCTGTCTGTGCCCCTGACTTGGTATTTCGTTGTGCCCACTGTGCCTGTGATTGTATTTTCGTGCCTTCTATTTTTGTGCCTGTGATTGTATTTTCGTGCCTTCTGTGCCCCTGAAGTTGTCGCCGTCCCATTGTCCTTTCCCGCCGCTTTCCCCGTCCCCGATTTCCGCCGCTGCTCCCCTGCGGCCCGCCCCCTTTTGCTTTCTGTAGCCCGCCCAGTGGCCACCCCGCTCCCGCCTCCCGCCTCCCAGCTGCTCCTCCCTCCCACTTCGCCATTTATGGAGGTCGCCGCGCGGGAGCGCAGCGGACGAGCGCAGCGGGCGCGCCGATTGTGCACCAAAGGCGTGCCAAAGGCAAGCCCGTCTACGCCCGTCCGTGCCTGGACCGCGCCCAGTGCCAGGACCCCTGGCCCCCGCCGATGCAAGACGACCCGACAGAACTACGACGCCGCCGCCCTCAACGCACTCAACGCCGGCCGGAACCCCGCCTGCTGCCGGGCCACCCCGAGACGCATCCACGGACCCTTCACCTGCAAGGCCTGCAAGTTCACCTGCCTCCGAACCTGCACCGCTCCCGCCAAGCCAAACACCAGCAACAACCACCTCAAGTGCATCCTACTCAACACCCGCTCCGTCCACAGACATGCCGTGGAACTGTGGAACCTCCTCGACACAACATCACCAGACGTCGCCTTCCTCACGGAAACCTGGATGAAAGTCTCCTCGGCCCCCTACATCGCCATCGCCATCCCGGACGGGTACAAGATCATCAGGAGGGACCGCGTCAACCAGACCGGAGGAGGCATCGCCATCGTCCACAGGAACACCATCCGCATCACGACCAACTCCAAAGACGTCTTCGCCGCCGCCGAGCACCTCCACTTCCAGATTCACACCGACCCAAAGACGACTCTCAGAGGCACCCTCGTCTACAGACCCCCGGGACCACGCACACAATTCAGCGAAGACATCACGGACTTCATCAGCCCGCACGCCCTCCCCTCCGCCGACTACATCCTCCTAGGGGACCTCAACTTCCACCTGGAGAACAACAAGGACCGCAACACCGCCGCCCTGCTGGACAACCTCGCCAACCTCGGACTCAAGCAACTGGTCAACACCCTCAACCACTACGCCGGCACACGCTTGATCCCGTCTTCTCATCCAGCAAGCACATCACCTTCAGCCACTCCACCGGACTCCACTGGACCGACCACAGCTGCGTCCACTTCAGCTTCAGAAGAACCATGACCCACCACCACCCGCAACAGGTTCCCCACAGAAGCTGGAGCAAGATCACCGCCGACCAGCTCACCACCTCCCTCAGCCAGAGCCCACCCGCCTGCACAAAGGACCCCAACGAAGCAGCCCGCAACTTCACGCAGTGGCTGACCACCTGCACCGACGACCTCGCACCACTGAAGAACCCTCCCAGCGGATCCAGAAGCAAGAAGGCATCCTGGTTCACCGATGAACTCAAGGACTCCAAAAAGACCTGCCGCACCCTCGAGAGAACCTGGCTCCTCGACTGGACCACTGACAACATGACCGCCCTCAAGCACGCCATCCGCAAGCACCACCAGCTTATCCGCACCACCAAGAAGAATTCACTGAAGGAACGACTGGACAACAACGCCCATGACAGCAAGGAACTCTTCACCATCGTCAAGGAGTTCTCCAACCCCAGCACCGGCAACAACGACATCACTCCGTCACAAGATCTCTGCGACTCCCTCGCCTCGTTCTTCCACCGCAAGATCGCCGACATCCACAACAGCTTCGGCGCACCATCCACGCACCCAACCGTCGAACCAATGCTCCCCCCACCACCACCCTCCGCACCTGGACCACGGTGACCACCGAAGACACAACCCGCATGATGAACACCATCCACTCCGGATCTCCAACCGACCCCTGCCCCCACCACGTCTTCAACAAGGCCGACTCCACCATCGCACCCCAACTCCGGAACATCATCAACACCTCCTTCAACACCGCCACCTTCCCGGAGAGCTGGAAGCATGCCGAGCTCAGCGCTCTACTGAAGAAACCAACAGCGGACCCCACCGACCTCAAAAACTTCCGCCCCATCTCGCTCCTCCCTTTTCCTGTTAAAGTCATCGAGAAGATCGTCAACAGACAGCTTGCCGCCTTCCTCGAGACGAACGGATCCCT
The DNA here is from genome assembly GCF_964204655.1 of Triturus cristatus. Taxonomy (NCBI): domain Eukaryota; kingdom Metazoa; phylum Chordata; class Amphibia; order Caudata; family Salamandridae; genus Triturus; species Triturus cristatus. The sequence continues at coordinate 890,783,370 of NC_140594.1, forward strand.
CGACCCCTCGCAGTCCGGTTTCAGAGCCAACCACAGCACCGAGACCGCCCTCATCGCAGCCACCGACGACATCCGAGCCCTGCTCGACAACGGGGAAACAGCGGCACTCATCCTCCTGGACCTCTCTGCAGCGTTCGACACTGTCTGCCACCGCACCCTAGTCCAACGCCTCAGCAACATCGGCATCCAAGAGAAGGCACTGGAGTTGATCATCTCGTTCCTCGCCCGAAGAACACAGAGAGTCTGCCTCCCCCCGTTTCGATCCGAGGCCACCGAAGTCATCTGCGGCATTCCGCAAGGATCTTCACTCAGCCCCACCCTCTTCAACGTCTACATGAGACCTCTTGCAGCCATCGCATGCCAACACAACCTCAACATCATCTCCTACGCCGATGACACCCAGCTGATACTCTCCCTCACCAGAGACCCCGACACCGCCAGAACCAGCCTACACGAAGGGATGAAAGACGTCGCCGAGTGGATGAAGAACAGCCGCCTGAAACTGAACTCAGACAAGACGGAAGTCCTCATCCTGGGACCATCGCCCTCCGCCTGGGACGACTCCTGGTTGCCCCCCGCCCTGGGCACCACTCCCAAGCCGACAGACCACGGACGCAACCTGGGCTTCATCCTGGACTCCTCACTCTCGATGACCAGACAAGTCAACGCCGTCTCCTCATCATGCTTTCACACCCTACGCATGCTTCGCAAGATCTTCCGATGGATCCCGACCGAAACCAGGAAGACGGTCACCCAGGCACTCGTCACCAGCCGACTGGACTACGGAAACACCCTCTACGCCGGAACCACAGCCAAGCTACAGAAAAGACTCCAACGCATCCAGAATGCCTCCGCCCGACTAATCCTGGACATCCCCCGACGCAGCCACATCTCCGGCCACCTTAGAGACCTACACTGGCTCCCCGTCAAGAAGAGGATCACGTTCCGGCTCCTCACCCACGCACACAAGACTCTCCACGACCTGGGCCCCAAGTACCTCAATGACCGCCTGACCTTCTACACGCCCACCCGCCAGCTACGGTCTACTAACCTCGCCCTCGCTGCCATACCACGCATCCGAAGAGCCACCGCCGGAGGCAGATCCTTCTCCTACCTGGCGGCCAAGACATGGAACTCCCTCCCCATCCACCTTCGGCTGACCCAGGACCATCTCGCCTTCAGGAAACAACTCAAGACCTGGCTGTTCGAGCAGTAGCGGACCCTTCCCCCCCAAGCGCCTTGAGACCCTTCCGGGTGAGTAGTGCGCTATACAAATGTTATGATTGATTGATTGATTGATTGATTGATAGATAGCAAGTTAACTGATCCCAGTGAGCTTGCTAAAGAGGCAGACCGCTGGACTAGCACCAGGGTCAACAAAGGGGTGGTAAGTATCCCAGCAAGGGTGGACAGGGTCCCCAGCAGAAAGGTGGGGAGGACAAGGGTAACAGTAAGGAGTTCTCTAAAGGGCCCTAAAACAGTTCCACGGAAAAGGAGTCCCAAGCCCCCAAGCCTAAGAAGTCTTGGCCCCATAAGGGCAGACAGGACAACAGACCTCCCCCTACTTGCTATGCTTGTAGGGAAGTGGGGCACATCGCCCCCAAATGTCCCAAGAAACCCCCAGCACCAGCTGCTGCTCCAGTCCCAGGGTTAGCTAGTGTAGCTTTGGGAGGGGATTTGGTTTCGAGTGGGGAGGAGGGATTAGCTATGATGACCCTTGTCTCTTTAGGAGACCAAGAGATGGTCCAGGATACCTTGATACCCGCTAACACTAAAAAATACGGGCAGAAGGTGACCATCAATGGGAGGGAGATAGAGGCTCTGAGAGACACCGGCGCCAGTGTGACGTCTGTCCGGTGCCAGTGTGTGTCTGAAGAGCAAGTCATTCCCAATGTACTCCGCCCAGTAGTGGCAGCTGACACCTCGGTGCGCCTCTGCAAGATGGCACGTGTTCCCTTTACATGGGGGGGAGTCTCTGGTACCTTGGAAGTCTGTGTCAGTGATGCCTTACCTGTAGATTGTCTGTTGGGTAACGACCTGGAGAGTTCTCCATGGAAGAACGTGGAGCGCAGAACTCACTTGGAAATGTTAGGTCTGCCAGCGTGGATCTGTGTATCCACACGTGCTATGACAGCCAGTAGGGGTGGATCAGTAGAATTGGAGCCTGGAACAATGGCCCAGGAACCTGCCAAGAGAGGAAGGGGCAGAGGGCGCGGGAAACCGGCCCCCACCGTTCCCACGGTCCTGGAGGAAGCAGAACCTAAGGGGGATGCCCAGGAACCTACAGGGGAACAGGTGGCCGAACTGGGGGGAATTGCCTGAGCTGACCCATTGGCAGCAAGAGGGTGGTCCCTCAAGGGAGGAGTTCTGCCAGGCTCAGAAGGAGTGCCCTTCTCTCATTGGTGTGCGGCAGCAGGCTGCAGACCAGGCAGCAGGCCTAGGGTCCAAGGAACATTTGATTTACTGGGAGGATGACTTACTTTATAGTGAGCCTAAGTTTGCTGAGCCCGGTGCAGCCCGTGTGCTGGTGGTACCCGAGCGCTTCAGGAACTTCCTACTGGGTCTGGCTCATGACGAACCTCTCGCAGGACATCTGGGGCAAGACAAGACCTATAACAGGCTTGTCACCCACTTTTACTGGCCCCAGATGAAGAAGCACGTCAGTACCTTTTGTAAGTCTTGCCAAACATGTCAAGCCAGTGGTAAGAGCGGAGGAAAGTGCGTGGCACCCCTCCAACCTTTTCCAGTGGTGAGCACCCCTTTCGAGCGTGTGGGAATTGACATTGTGGGGCCCCTGGACCCCAAGACTGCCTTAGTCAATAGGTTTATCCTGGTCTTGGTGGACCACGCCACCCGGTACCCGGAAGCAGTCCCTCTCAGGACAATCACAGCCCCCGTGGTGGGCCGTGCATTGATGGGGATCTTTTCCCGTGTGGGGTTCCCCAGAGAGGTGGTCTCCGACCGGGGTACCAACTTCATCTCTAGGTACATGAAGTTTCTGTGGGAGGAGTGTGGGGTAACTTATAAGTTCACCACTCCTTACCACCCTCAAGGAAATGGGTTGGTTGAAAGGTTCAACCGCACCCTGAAAGGTATGATTATGGGCCTAGCGGAGCCCATGAGACGGAAGTGGGACGTCTTGTTACCATGCCTGTTGTTTGCCTACAGGGAGGTGCCTCAGAAGTCCTTAGGGTTCAGTCCCTTTGAACTGCTGTATGGCCACCCTGTTAGAGGGCCTCTCACACTGGTGAAGGAGGGGTGGGAGAAATCCCTGGGGAAACCCCCCAGGATGTGTTCAGCTATGTGCTGGCTATCCGCAACCAGACGCAGCGCTTCAGGAAGCTCGCTCAAGAGAACCTAGAAGCCAGCCAGGAAGAGATAAAAAGATGGTACGACCAGAATACCACTCTGGTTGAATTTCATCCTGGGCAGAAAGTGTGGGTGATGGCGCCGGTGGAGCCTTGTGCGCTACGTGACAAGTGGACTGGGCCATATGAGGTGGTAGAGCGCAAGAGTGAGGTGACCTAACTGATCAACATGAAGACTCCTAGGCAGCCCCTGAGAGTCTTGCATGTGAACCGCCTCAAGCCCCACTTTGAGAGGTCTGAAGTGACAATGCTCATGGCTACAGATGATGGAGGGGAAGAGGATAGTGATCCTCTCCCTGACCTCCTGGCAGCCAAGGAGCAAGACGGGTCAGTGGAGGGTGTGGTCCTCTCACCCACCCTGACCCCAGAACAACAGAGAGACTGTCGCCAGGTGTTGGGTCAGTTTGCCTCCCTGTTTTCTCTGACCCCAGGTGTCACCAATTGGTGCGTCCATGATGTGGACACTGGAGATAGTCTACCTGTGAAACAGAAGTTTTACAGAGTAGCTGACAAGGTCAGGGCCAGCATCAAGGAAGAAGTTTCCAAGATGTTGGCGCTAGGGGTAATTGAGCCCTCCAGCAGTCCCTGGGCTATCCCAGTGGTCCTAGTTCCTAAGAAAGCTGCTACACCCGGTGGACCGCCAGAACTTCGGTTTTGCGTGGACTACCGTGGGCTCAATGCGGTCACCAAAACTGACGCGCACCCCATCCCCAGAGCTGATGAGCTTGTGGATTGGTTGGGAGCTGCCAGGTATCTCAGCGCCTTTATTTGACTTCAGGGTACTGGCAGATTGCCTTAACTGAGGGGGCAAAGGAGAGGTCGGCATTTTCAACACCAGAGGGGCATTTCCAGTTTCGCGTCATGCCCTTTGGATTGAAAAATGCCCGTGCCACCTTCCAGAGACTGGTCAACCGGGTACTGACCGGGCTGGAGCAATTCAGCGCCGCATACTTGGATGACATTGCTGTGTTCAGCTCCACTTGGGAGGAACACTTGCAACACCTCTGTGAAGCGTTGAAGGCTCTGCAGAAGTGCCAGATAGGGCAGGGGTCAGTGGTGTACTTGGGACACCAGGTGGGGAGCGGCCAGGTGGCGCCCCTACAGGCGAAGATCGATACCATTCTGGCTTGGGAACCCCCCAAGACCCAGACAGAGGTGAGAGCCTTTCTAGGACTCACTGGGTACTATAGACGGTTCATCAAGGGATGCGGCACCATTGTTGCCCCCTTGACAGAACTAACCTCTCGGAATCAGCCCAGGAAAGTGAATTGGACCGAGGCCTGTCAAACTGCTTTTGATGCCCTGAAAACTGCAATGTGCACAGCACCAGTGCTTAAGGCACCTGACTTTTCCAGTGAGTTCATAGTGCAAACAGACGCTTCAGAGCAAGGTGTGGGAGCAGTACTCTCACAGATGGACGACGAGGGCGGGGACCAACCTGTAGCTTTCATTAGTAGGAGGCTACTTCCCAGGGAACAGAGGTGGAGTGCTATTGAAAGGGAAGCATTTGCTGTGGTCTGGGCCCTGAAGAAGCTGAGGCCCTACCTGTTTGGGACCCACTTCCGTGTTCAGACCGACCACAGGCCCCTCAGATGGTTAATGCAGATGAGGGGTGAGAATCCAAAACTGTTGAGGTGGTCCATCTCCCTACAGGGAATGGACTTCACGGTGAAACACCGTCCCGGTACAGAACACGCCAATGCTGATGGTCTGTCCAGGTTTTTCCGCCTTAGTGATGAGAACTCCCAAGAGGGTGGGTAGTTCTCCCCACTTTCAGCTGGAGGGGACACGTGTTAAACCTGACATCCTTGGCGTGGGTTTTTCCCCTATCTTTTGCCTCTGCTACCCGGATTTTTGATGCTATGCTGAATTTCGTTTTTGCTGGTTTAGATGCTTTGGACACTCTGCCACTGCTGATCAGTGCCAGAGTGTAAGTGCTCCCTGAGTAAAATATCATATTGATTGGATATACCCGATTGGCATATTTGTATCACCATGAAGTCCGTAGTAAAGTGCACTGTGTGTGCCAGGGCTGGTGATGACAGATGCTACTAGTGGGCCTGCAGCGCTGATTGCGCCACCCACATGAGTAGCCCTAAAATGGTGTCTCAGGCCTGCCACCGCAGGCCTGCCTGCAGTCCCTGGACTGCCATGTCCTCCTGGCTAGTGTCCACACTGGCCGGGCCTAACCCTTCCCTTTTTATGCACATCAGTCATCCCTATGGAAGGCCCAGGGTACCCCCCGGGGCAGGGTGCAGTGTATGTAAAAGGTAGAGCACGTACTAGTGCAGGTATCATGCTCTGGTAGTGAACAGTGGCCATTTTGTGTGTTCACTGCTGCAAGGTTATCTTGCTCCATAGGCTAACATGGGGGAGCCTGGTGCCAATGGCCATCAGCCTATCTTCTCATAGGAACAAGATAAGACATGAGTGTTTGATATCCCTGAGCTCAGCATTTAATAACACATCTTTTAGGAGAGGTTGTTTTTAAATCCTGAGTTGGAGAACAGTACTTTTTAGAGAGTAGCTGTTCTCTTGTCTGACCCTTCTGTGTGCCTGGGCATGCTTGTGGATTGACTGTCTGGTTTGAGAGTGACAGGGGCTGGGGAGCCCCCAGGAGTTTGGATGAGTCAGTCCTTTGCTGAATGACTGCATTTGCAAGTAGAGTGGAGGGAGGAGATAGCACCTGGGAGTGAATAGGGCTGTACCTGCCTGCCACACTGCTGGCTCCACCCCCTGCTGGGCGGCTGACGACTCTGCCCCTCACTCTGAAAGGAAAGCAGAAGCCAAGAAAACAAAGTGCTCCAGCAACACCCAGAACTGGATCAGACCGGGCTCAGGACCCACTTGCACAAAGACTTCAAAGACTTTTAGGGGTATAAGTAAAGGACCCCTGACAACAGATTTTTAGATTCTACAATCAAGAGGAACCTCTGCTGAAAGACGGACCTCTGAAGGAAGATTGCCTTGCTGTGTGCTCTAAGGGCTGACCTGTTCTGCTGTGCAACTGAAGCTGAGGAGGAGAAGGGGTCTTGCTGTGTGCTGTGATCCTACCTACTTGACCTAAACAAGACTTTGCTGTGTGCTGTGTCTTTAACTTTGAATCTCCAAGGGCCTGAGAAGAGCTGGCCTCCTGTTTTGCAACCCAGGGACAGAAAGGTTGCCAAGACTTCAAGACTCTGCTGTGTCCCCCCTGGGCTGCTGTGTACTGCAGAGATCGTGGGCTGTTTGTCAAGTGCCTGAAACATCTGCCCCGTGAGGTGTGTTGGCTGCTCTCTGCTTTGCTTGAGAGCGCCGCGCTGATCTTTGCCTGAAACCGGCTGCCGCGTTGAGAAGACCGACGTGCTCATCGGCACGTGTATTGCTGTGGCCAAAAGATTGTGGGCGTCCCCAGTGCTAACTGAGCTGCTGTGAGGCTTGGCGGCGTCTCGATCGACCCGCTGACACTGGGCGCCTTAAAATACCCTGCCCGCAATTCACTGCGGCTGCCCGGGGCCCGAAATTGATCAGTAGCTGCTTTTCCCCGCTCCGCAAAGCCGCGGAGAAAGAAGCGAGGAGGCCGCGACCTGATTGGTTGCTGGTGGAGGCTTGGCCGGAGGAGCCGCGCTGCGAGTGGCTGACTCCGGTGACATCTGACATCGTCACTGGGGGCTCATCGAGGGAGCCGCGACCTGATTGGTCCATCGCTCGAGAGCTGCAGAAATCCCGCACCAAGTAGCCTGAGAGGAGCGCTTTGGGTTATAGGCGCAGGGGCATCGCTGGAGAAACGTGTTTATTTAAATACTGAGAGCCTACAAACTTATTCTTTTTGAATACTAAGTCACACAAGAGACTAGAGACTATCTTTTTATTTTCCTAACAACCAGAGAAAGCTGAAGAGAACCGGAAACTAATGTGCAATGCTATGGTAGTTGATTTTTATTGCTGAAACTAGATAAAGAGATATTTTTAATATACTCACCTGTGTGGTCTGCATTTGTGGTGTACTGGGGGGTCATTGTGGTGGTTACTTGCAAATACTTAACACATTGCCTTGGGGATAAGCCTGTCTGCTCGAGCCAAGCTACCTAGAGGGTGAGCAGGGGTTATCTACAGTGTGTGTCCCTGTACCCTGACTAGAAGCAAGGGTTCCTTTTTGGTCTAAGGTACTTACCTCTGCCAACTAGAGACCCCCAGTTCTAACATTGGTGGTCAGCGGTGCGGATTAGAACCAGTATTTGCACTTGACCTGCAGTGATTCGTTGTACATCACTAGTCTAGTTAGCAGCTACATATTGCACAAAATTTGAAGACGATTTTTGGAAGACTTAGGAAGCATCATGTCTCTGAATGGAGTAGGCGAGGAGATGGAATTGCAATTTGAAGTAAAGGAGTTGCTCACATACAAAAAGGAGCAGCTGAAGCAATTCTGCAAACAGCTGGGATGCCCAGTGAAGGGCAGCGCTAACAACGAAGAGCTACAGAAAGCTCTAAGGGCCTGGTGGGAGGCCAAACATGTTGCGCCAGAGGATTTGACTGGAGAGGAAGGTGCACAGGAGCATGGATTTGGATCCAGTGATTTGCCAGTGAATAGGCCAGCATCTAGGGCTGGCAGCACCCCTTCCAGTAGGGGCCTCTCTCCAGAGGAGCTGGAGGAGAATCAGAGGATCAGGGCCCATGAGATTGAACTTTTTAAGCTCAAAGCTCAAGCAGAGGAAAGAAAATTGCGCCTTGACAGTGAGAAGAAGGCGGAAGAGAGGAGGAATGCTCTCGCTTTGGAAGAGAGAAAACTCCAGTTGGCTCATGAGTTGAGCATGAAGGAGCTGGACATTAAAGCTAAACAGGTGGATTCCAGTCCTTATGGTGGCAGCGCACAACCAGTACAGGTGGGTAAAGTATACATACCAAAAGATTTGGTGCAGAATTATCAGAGGGGTGAGGATATCTATGCATGGTTTAGAACCTATGAGCTTGCCTTGAAGATGAATGAAGTGCCTGAAAAGAGTTGGGGGGCAGGTTTGTGGAAGCATTTTGAGGCCTCTGGGAGGGATGTCTTAGCACCCTTAGAAGCAGCAGGTACCTTAACATACCCCACTATGAAGGAGGCCTTATGCCTCAGGTATGGGCTTACACCAGAACAGTACCGCCAGAAGTTTAGGAACTTCAAGAAACTTGATTCAAGTACTTGGGTGGAGTGTGTGAGTATGTACACGCGTGCACTGGAAGGTTGGATAAAGGGCAGCAAAGTTACTGATTATGTGGGGTTGTGTCACTTGATTAGTTGGGAGCACTTGAGTAGTCTATGTGTTCCAGAGCTGCGGCAGGGCCGGTCGCTCCACACACCGCGCAGCTCCCTCCGTGAGTGCCAGGACCATTGACCCCCCCGCTGCTGCCTCGCACAGCCGTGCGATCGGATTGTCGGTCTGCAAACTGCTTGCCTGTCTGTGCCCCTGACTTGGTATTTCGTTGTGCCCACTGTGCCTGTGATTGTATTTTCGTGCCTTCTATTTTCGTGCCTGTAATTGTATTTCGTGCCTTCTGTGCCCCTGAAGTTGTCGCCATCCCATTGTCCTTTCCCGCCGCTTTCCCCGTCCCCGATCCCCGCCGCTGCTCCCCTGCGGCCCGCCCCCTTTTGCTTTCTGTAGCCCGCCCATTGGCCACCCCGCTCCCGCCTCCCAGCTGCTCCTCCCTCCCACTTCGCCATTTATGGAGGTCGCCGCGCGGGAGCGCAGCGGACGAGCGCAGCGGGCGCGCCGATTGTGCGCCGAAGGCGCGCCAAAGGCAAGCCCGTCTACGCCCGTCCGCGCCTGGACCGCACCCAGTGCCAGGACCCCTGGCCCCCGCCGATGCAAGACGACCCGACAGACCTACGACGCCGCCGCCCTCAACGGACTCAACACCGGCCGGAACCCCGCCTGCTGCCGGGCCACCCCGAGACGCATCCACGGACCCTTCACCTGCAAGGCCTGCAAGTTCACCTGCCTCCGAACCTGCACCGCTCCCGCCAAGCCGAACACCAGCAACAACCACCTCAAGTGCATCCTACTCAACACCGCTCCGTCCACAGATACGCCGTGGAACTGTGGAACCTCCTCGACACAACATCACCAGACGTCGCCTTCCTCACGGAAACCTGGATGAACATCTCCTCGGCCCCCGACATCGCCATCGCCATCCCGGACGGGTACAAGATCATCAGGAGGGACCGCGTCAACCAGACCGGAGGAGGCATCGCCATCGTCCACAGGAACACCATCCGCATCACGACCAACTCCAGCGACGCCTTCGCCGCCGCCGAGCACCTCCACTTCCAGATTCACACCGACCCAAAGACGATTCTCAGAGGCACCCTCCTTCTACAGACCCCCGGGACCACGCACACAATTCAGCGAAGACATCACGGACTTCATCAGCCCGCACGCCCTCCCCTCCGCCGACTACATCCTCCTAGGGGACCTCAACTTCCACCTGGAGAACAACAAGGACCGCAACACCGCCGCCCTGCTGGACAACCTCGGACTCAAGCAACTGGTCAACACCCCCACCCACTACGCCGGGCACACGCTTGATCCCGTCTTCTCATCCAGCAAGCACATCACCTTCAGCCACTCCACCGGACTCCACTGGACTGACCACAGCTGCGTCCACTTCAGCTTCAGAAGAACCACGACCCACCACCACCCGCAACAGGTTCCCCACAGAAGCTGGAGCAAGATCACCGCCGACCAGCTCACCACCTCCCTCAGCCAGAGCCCACCCGCCTGCACAAAGGACCCCAACGAAGCAGCCCGCAACTTCACGCAGTGGCTGACCACCTGCACCGACGACCTCGCACCACTGAAGAACCCTCCCAGCAGATCCAGAAGCAAGAAGGCATCCTGGTTCACCGACGAACTCAAGGACTCCAAAAAGACCTGCCGCACCCTCGAGAGAACCTGGCTCCTCGACTGGACCACTGACAACATGACCGCCCTCAAGCATGCCACCCGCAAGCACCACCAGCTTATCCGCGCCACCAAGAAGAATTCACTGAAGGAACGACTGGACAACAACGCCCACGACAGCAAGGAACTCTTCACCATCGTCAAGGAGTTCTCCAACCCCAGCACCAGCAACAACGACATCACTCCGTCACAAGATCTCTGCGACTCCCTCGCCTCGTTCTTCCACCGCAAGATCGCCGACTTCCACAACAGCTTCGGCGCACCATCCACGCACCCAACCGTCGAACCAACGCCCCCCACCACCACCCTCCGCACCTGGACCACGGTGACCACCGAAGTCACAACCCGCACGATGAACACCATCCACTCCGGATCTCCAACCGACCCCTGCCCCCACCACGTCTTCAACAAGGCCGACTCCACCATCGCACCCCAACTCCGGAACATCATCAACACCTCCTTCAACACCGCCACCTTCCCGGAGAGCTGGAAGCATGCCGAGCTCAGCGCTCTACTGAAGAAACCAACAGCGGACCCCACCGACCTCAAAAACTTCCGCCCCATCTCGCTCCTCCCTTTTCCTGCTAAAGTCATCGAGAAGATCGTCAACAGACAGCTTGCCGCCTTCCTCGAGACGAACGGATCCCTCGACCCCTCGCAGTACGGTTTCAGAGCCAACCACAGCACCGAGACCGCCCTCATCGCAGCCACCGACAACATCCGAGCCCTGCTCGACAACGGGGAAACAGCGGCACTCATCCTCCTGGACCTCTCTGCAGCGTTCGACACTGTCTGCCACCGCACCCTTGTCCAACGCCTCAGCAACATCGGCATCCAAGAGAAGGCACTGGAGTGGATCATCTCGTTCCTCGCCGGAAGAACACAGAGAGTCCGCCTCCCCCCGTTTCGTTCCGAGGCCACCGAAGTCATCTGCGGCGTTCCGCAAGGATCTTCACTCAGCCCCACCCTCTTCAACGTCTACATGAGACCTCTTGCAGCCATCCCACGCCAACACAACCTCAACATCATCTCCTACGCCGATGACACCCAGCTGATACTCTCCCTCACCAGAGACCCCGACACCGCCAGAACCAGCCTACACGAAGGGATGAAAGACGTCGCCGAGTGGATGAAGAACAGCCGCCTGAAACTGAACTCAGACAAGACGGAAGTCCTAATCCTGGGACCATCGCCCTCCGCCTGGGACGAATCCTGGTGGCCCCCCGCCCTGGGCACCACTCCCAATCCGACAGACCACGCACGCAACCTGGGCTTCATCCTGGACTCCTCACTCTCGATGACCAGACAAGTCAACGCCATCTCCTCATCATGCTTTCACACCCTACGCATGCTTCGCAAGATCTTCCGATGGATCCCGACCGAAACCAGGAAGACGGTCACCCAGGCACTCGTCACCAGCCGACTGGAGTACGGAAACACCCACTACGCCGGAACCACAGCCAAGCTACAGAAAAGACTCCAACGCATCCAGAATGCCTCCGCCCGACTCATCCTGGACATCCCCCGACGCAGCCACATCTCCGGCCACCTTAGAGACCTACACTGGCTCCCCGTCAAGAAGAGGATCACGTTCCGGCTCCTCACCCACGCACACAAGTCTCTCCACGACCTGGGCCCCAAGTACCTCAATGACCGCCTGACCTTCTACATGCCCACCCGCCAGCTACGGTCTACTAGCCTCGCCCTCGCCGCCATACCACGCATCCGAAGAGCCACCGCCGGAGGCAGATCCTTCTCCTACCTGGCGGCCAAGACATGGAACTCTCTCCCCATCCACCTTCGGCTGACCCAGGACCATCTCGCCTTCAGGAAACAACTCAAGACCTGGCTGTTCGAGCAGTAGCGGACCCTCCCCCCCCAAGCGCCTTGAGACCCTTCCGGGTGAGTAGTGCGCTATACAAATGTTATGATTGATTGATTGATTGATAGATAGCAAGTTAACTGATCCCAGTGAGCTTGCTAAAGAGGCAGACCGCTGGACTAGCACCAGGGTCAACAAGGGGGTGGTAAGTATCCCAGCCAAGGGTGGACAGGGTCCCCAGCAGAAAGGTGGGGAGGACAAGGGTAACAGTAAGGAGTTCTCTAAAGGGCCCTAAAACAGTTCCACGGAAAAGGAGTCCCAAGCCCCGAAGCCTAAGAAGTCTTGGCCCCATAAGGGCAGACAGGACAACAGACCTCCCCCTACTTGCTATGCTTGTAGGGAAGTGGGGCACATCGCCCCCAAATGCCCCAAGAAACCCCCAGCACCAGCTGCTGCTCCAGTCCCAGGGTTAGCTAGTGTAGCTTTGGGAGGGGATTTGGTTTCGAGTGGGGAGGAGGGATTAGCTATGATGACCCTTGTCTCTTTAGGAGACCAAGAGATGGTCCAGGATACCTTGATACCCGCTAACACTAAAAAATACGGGCAGAAGGTGACCATCAATGGGAGGGAGATAGAGGCTCTGAGAGACACCGGGGCCAGTGTGACGTCTGTCCGGTGCCAGTGGGTGTCTGAAGAGCAAGTCATTCCCAATGTACTCCGCCCAGTAGTGGCAGCTGACACCTCGGTGCGCCTCTGCAAGATGGCACGTGTTCCCTCTACATGGGCGGGAGTCTCTGGTACCTTGGAAGTCTGTGTCAGTGATGCCTTACCTGTAGATTGTCTGTTGGGTAACGACCTGGAGAGTTCTCCATGGAAGGACGTGGAGCGCAGAACTCACTTGGAAATGTTAGGTCTGCCAGCGTGGATCTGTGTATCCACACGTTCTATGACAGCCAGTAGGGGTGGATCAGTAGAATTGGAGCCTGGAACAATGGCCCAGGAACCTGCCAAGAGAGGAAGGGGCAGAGGGTGCGGGAAACCGGCCCCCACCGTTCCCACGGTCCTGGAGGAAGCAGAACCTGAGGGGGATGCCCAGGAACCTACAGGGGAACAGGTGGCCGAACTGGGGGAATTGCCTGAGCTGACCCATTGGCAGCAAGAGGGTGGTCCCTCCAGGGAGGAGTTCTGCCAGGCTCAGGAGGAGTGCCCTTCTCTCATTGGTGTGCGGCAGCAGGCTGCAGACCAGGCAGCAGGCCTAGGGTCCAAGGAACATTTGATTTACTGGGAGGATGACTTACTTTATAGTGAGCCTAAGTTTGCTGAGCCCGGTGCAGCCCGTGTGCTGGTGGTACCCGAGCGCTTCAGGATCTTCCTACTGGGTCTGGCTCATGACGTACCTCTCGCAGGACATCTGGGGCAAGACAAGACCTATCACAGGCTTGTCACCCACTTTTACTGGCCCCAGATGAAGAAGCACGTCAGTACCTTTTGTAAGTCTTGCCAAACATGTCAAGCCAGTGGTAAGAGCGGAGGAAAGTGCGTGGCACCCCTCCAACCTTTTCCAGTGGTGAGCACCCCTTTCGAGCGGGTGAGAATTGACATCGTGGGGCCCCTGGACCCCAAGACTGCCTTAGGCAATAGGTTTATCCTGGTCTTGGTGGACCACGCCACCCGGTACCCGGAAGCAGTCCTTCTCAGGCCAATCACAGCCCCCGTGGTGGGCCGTGCATTGATGGGGATCTTTTCCCGTGTGGGGTTCCCCAGAGAGGTGGTCTCCGACCGGGGTACCAACTTCATCTCTAGGTACATGAAGTTTCTGTGGGAGGAGTGTGGGGTAACTTATAAGTTCACCACTCCTTACCACCCTCAAGGAAATGGGTTGGTTGAAAGGTTCAACCGCACCCTGAAAGGTATGATTATGGGCCTAGCGGAGCCTATGAGATGGAAGTGGGACGTCTTGTTACCATGCCTGTTGTTTGCCTACAGGGAGGTTCCTCAGAAGTCCTTAGGGTTCAGTCCCTTTGAACTGCTGTATGGCCACCCTGTTAGAGGGCCTCTCACACTGGTGAAGGAGGGGTGGGAGAAATCCCTGGGGAAACCCCCCAGGATGTGTTCAGCTATGTGCTGGCCATCCGCAACCAGACGCAGCGCTTCAGGAAGCTCGCTCAAGAGATCCTAGAAGCCAGCCAGGAAGAGATGAAAAGATGGTACGACCAGAATACCACTCTAGTTGAATTTCATCCTGGGCAGAAAGTGTGGGTGATGGCGCCGGTGGAGCCTTGTGCGCTCCGTGACAAGTGGACTGGGCCATATGAGGTGGTAGAGCGCAAGAGTGAGGTGACCTAACTGATCAACATGAAGACTCCTAGGCAGCCCCTGAGAGTCTTGTATGTGAACCGCCTCAAGCCCCACTTTGAGAGGTCTGAAGTGACAATGCTCATGGCTACAGATGATGGAGGGGAAGAGGATAGTGATCCTCTCCCTGACCTCCTGGCAGCCAAGGAGCAAGACGGGTCAGTGGAGGGTGTGGTCCTCTCACCCACCCTGACCCCAGAAAAACAGAGAGACTGTCGCCAGGTGTTGGGTCAGTTTGCCTCCCTGTTTTCTCTGACCCCAGGTGTCACCAATTGGTGCGTCCATGATGTGGACACTGGAGATAGTCTACCTGTGAAACAGAAGTTTTACAGAGTAGCTGACAAGGTCAGGGCCAGCATCAAGGAAGAAGTTTCCAAGATGTTGGCGCTAGGGGTAATTGAGCCCTCCAGCAGTCCCTGGGCTAGCCCAGTGGTCCTATTTCCTAAGAAAGCTGCTACACCCGGTGGACCGCCAGAACTTCGGTTTTGCGTGGACTACCGTGGGCTCAATGCGGTCACCAAAACTGACGCGCACCCCATCCCCAGAGCTGACGAGCTTGTGGATTGGTTGGGAGCTGCCAGGTATCTCAGCACCTTTGATTTGACTTCAGGGTACTGGCAGATTGCCTTAACTGAGGGGGCAAAGGAGAGGTCGGCATTTTCAACACCAGAGGGGCATTTCCAGTTTCGCGTCATGCCCT
The DNA here is from genome assembly GCF_964204655.1 of Triturus cristatus. Lineage (NCBI taxonomy): Eukaryota > Metazoa > Chordata > Amphibia > Caudata > Salamandridae > Triturus > Triturus cristatus. The sequence goes on from NC_140594.1 coordinate 890,798,538, forward strand.
TTGGATTGAAAAATGCCCGTGCCACCTTCCAGAGACTGGTCAACCGGGTACTGACCGGGCTGGAGCAATTCAGCGCCGCATACTTGGATGACATTGCTGTGTTCAGCTCCACTTGGGAGGAACACTTGCAACACCTCTGTGAAGCGTTGAAGGCTCTGCAGAAGGCAGGCCTCACTATCAAGGCCAGCAAGTGCCAGATAGGGCAGGGATCAGTGGTGTACTTGGGACACCAGGTGGGGAGCGGCCAGGTGGCGCCCCTACAGGCGAAGATCGATACCATTCTGGCTTGGGAACCCCCCAAGACCCAGACAGAGGTGAGAGCCTTTCTAGGATTCACTGGGTACTACAGACGGTTCATCAAGGGATATGGCACCATTGTTGCCCCCTTGACAGAACTAACCTCTCGGAATCAGCCCAGGAAAGTGAATTGGACCGAGGCCTGTCAAACTGCTTTTGAGGCCCTGAAAACTGCAATGTGCACAGCACCAGTGCTTAAGGCACCTGACTTTTCCAGTGACTTCATAGTGCAAACAGACGCTTCAGAGCAAGGTGTGGGAGCAGTACTCTCACAGATGGACGACGAGGGCGGGGACCAACCTGTAGCTTTCATTAGTAGGAGGCTACTTCCCAGGGAACAGAGGTGGAGTGCTATTGAAAGGGAAGCATTTGCTGTGGTCTGGGCCCTGAAGAAGCTGAGGCCCTACCTGTTTGGGACCCACTTCCGTGTTCAGACCGACCACAGGCCCCTCAGATGGTTAATGCAGATGAGGGGTGAGAATCCAAAACTGTTGAGGTGGTCCATCTCCCTACAGGGAATGGACTTCACGGTGGAACACCGTCCCGGTACAGAACACGCCAATGCTGATGGTCTGTCCAGGTTTTTCTGCCTTAGTGATGAGAACTCCCAAGAGGGTGGGTAGTTCTCCCCACTTTCAGCTGGAGGGGACACGTGTTAAACCTGACATCCTTGGCGTGGGTTTTCCCCCTATCTTTTGCCTCTGCTACCCGGATTTTTGATGCTATGCTGAATTTCGTTTTTGCTGGTTTAGATGCTTTGGACACTCTGCCACTGCTGATCAGTGCCAGAGTGTAAGTGCTCCCTGAGTAAAATATCATATTGATTGGATATACCCGATTGGCATATTTGTATCACCATGAAGTCCGTAGTAAAGTGCACTGTGTGGGCCAGGGCTGGTGATGACAGATGCTACTAGTGGGCCTGCAGCGCTGATTGCGCCACCCACACGAGTAGCCCTAAAATGGTGTCTCAGGCCTGCTACCGCAGGCCTGTCTGCAGTCCCTAGACTGCCATGTCCTCCTGGCTAGTGTCCACACTGGCCGGGCCTAACCCTTCCCTTTTTATGCACATCAGTCATCCCTATGGAAGGCCCAGGTTACCCCCCTGGGCAGGGTGCAGTGTATGTAAAAGGTAGAGCATGTACTAGTGCAGGTATCATGCTCTGGTAGTGAACAGTGGCCATTTTGTGTGTTCACTGCTGCAAGGTTATCTTGCTCCATAGGCTAACATGGGGGAGGCTGGTGCCAATGGCCATCAGCCTATCTTCTCATAGGAACAAGATAAGACATGAGTGTTTGATATCCCTGAGCTCAGCATTTAATAACACATCTTTTAGGAGAGGTTGTTTTTAAATCCTGAGTTGGAGAACAGTACTTTTTAGAGAGTAGCTGTTCTCTTGTCTGACCCTTCTGTGTGCCTGGGCATGCTTGTGGATTGGCTGTCTGGTTTGAGAGTGACAGGGGCTGGGGAGCCCCCAGGAGTTTGGATGAGTCAGCCCTTTGCTGAATGACTGCATTTGCAAGTAGAGTGGAGGGAGGAGATAGCACCTGGGAGTGAATAGGGCTGCGCCTGCCTGCCACACTGCTGGCTCCACCCCCTGCTGGGCGGCTGACGACTCGACGACTCTGCCCCTCACTCTGAAAGGAAAGCAGAAGCCAGGAAAACAAAGTTCTCCAGCAACACCCAGAACTGGATCAGACCGGGCTCAGGACCCACTTGCACAAAGACTTCAAAGACTTCTAGGGTTATAAGTAAAGGACCCCTGACAACAGATTTTTAGATTCTACAATCAAGAGGAACCTCTGCTGAAAGACGGACCTCTGAAGGAAGATTGCCTTGCTGTGTGCTCTAAGGGCTGACCTGTTCTGCTGCGCAACTGAAGCTGAGGAGGAGAAGGGGTCTTGCTGTGTGCTGTGATCCTACCTACTTGACCTAAACAAGACTTTGCTATGTGCTGTGTCTTCAACTTTGAATCTCCAAGAGCCTGAGAAGAGCTGGCCTCCTGTTTTGCAACCCAGGGACAGAAAGGTTGCCAAGACTTCAAGACTCTGCTGTGTCCCCCCAGGGCTGCTGTGCACTGCAGAGATCGTGGGCTGTTTGTCAAGTGCCTGAAACTTCTGCCCCTTGAGGTGCGTTGGCTGCTCTCTGCTTTGCTTGAGAGCGCCGCACTGATCTTTGCCTGAAACCGGCTGCCGCGTTGAGAAGACCGACGTGCTCATCGGCACGTGTATTGCTGTGGCCAAAAGATTGTGGGCGTCCCCAGTGCTAACTGAGCTGCTGTGAGGCTTGGCGGCATCTCGATCGACCCGCTGACACTGGGCGCCTTAAAATACCCTGCCCGCAATTCACCGCCGCGGCCCGGGCCCCGAAATTGATCAGTAGCTGCTTTTCCCCGCTCCGCAAAGCCACGGAGAAAGAAGCGAGGAGGCCGCGACCTGATTGGTTGCTGGTGGAGGCTTGGCCGGAGGAGCCGCGCTGCGAGTGGCTGACTCCGGTGACATCTGACATCGTCACTGGGGGCTCGTCGAGGGAGCCGCGACCTGATTGGTCCATCGCTCGAGGGCTGCAGAAACCCCGCACCGAGCAGCCTGAGGGGAGCGCTTTGGGTTATAAGCGCAGGGGCACCGCTGGAGAAACGTGTTTATTTAAATACTGAGAGCCTACGAACTTATTCTTTTTGAATACTAAGTCACACAAGAGACTAGAGACTATCTTTTTATTTTCCTAACAACCAGAGAAAGCTGAAGAGAACCGGAAACTAATGTGCAATGCTATGGTAGTTGATTTTTATTGCTGAAACTAGATAAAGAGATATTTTTAATATACTCACCTGTGTGGTCTGCATTTGTGGTGTACTGGGGGGTCATTGTGGTGGTTACTTGCAAATACTTAACACATTGCCTTGGGAATAAGCCTGTCTGCTCGAGCCAAGCTACCTAGAGGGTGAGCAGGGGTTATCTACAGTGTGTGTCCCTGTACCCTGACTAGAAGCAAGGGTCCCTATTTGGTCTATGGTACTTACCTCTGCCAACTAGAGACCCCCAGTTCTAACAAAGGTCCTGCAAAAGACCTGGTTTGCCCGCATTCATGAGAAGGATATCGTCCAGATAGATGATCATATTGATTGGATATACCCGATTGGCATATCTGTATCACCATGAAGTCCGTAGTAAAGTGCACTGTGTGGGCCAGGGCTGGTGATGACAGATGCTACTAGTGGGCCTGCAGCGCTGATTGCGCCACCCACACGAGTAGCCCTAAAATGGTGTCTCAGGCCTGCTACCCCAGGCCTGCCTGCAGTCCCTAGACTGCCATGTCCTCCTGGCTAGTGTCCACACTGGCCGGGCCTAACCCTTCCCTTTTTATGCACATCAGTCATCCCTATGGAAGGCCCAGGGTACCCCCCTGGGCAGGGTGCAGTGTATGTAAAAGGTAGAGCATGTACTAGTGCAGGTATCATGCTCTGGTAGTGAACAGTGGCCATTTTGTGTGTTCACTGCTGCAAGGTTATCTTGCTCCATAGGCTAACATGGGGGAGGCTGGTGCCAATGGCCATCAGCCTATCTTCTCATAGGAACAAAATAAGACATGAGTGTTTGATATCCCTGAGCTCAGCATTTAATAACACATCTTTTAGGAGAGGTTATTTTTAAATCCTGAGTTGGAGAACAGTACTTTTTAGAGAGTAGCTGTTCTCTTGTCTGACCCTTCTGTGTGCCTGGGCATGCTTGTGGATTGACTGTCTGGTTTGAGAGTGACAGGGGCTGGGGAGCCCCCAGGAGTTTGGATGAGTCAGCCCTTTGCTGAATGACTGCATTTGCAAGTAGAGTGGAGGGAGGAGATAGCACCTGGGAGTGAATAGGGCTGCGCCTGCCTGCCACACTGCTGGCTCCACCCCCTGCTGGGCGGCTGACGACTCTGCCCCTCACTCTGAAAGGAAAGCAGAAGCCAGGAAAACAAAGTGCTCCAGCAACACCCAGAACTGGATCAGACCGGGCTCAGGACCCACTTGCACAAAGACTTCAAAGACTTTTAGGGGTATAAGTAAAGGACCCCTGACAACAGATTTTTAGATTCTACAATCAAGAGGAACCTCTGCTGAAAGACGGACCTCTGAAGGAAGATTGCCATGCTGTGTGCTCTAAGGGCTGACCTGTTCTGCTGTGCAACTGAAGCTGAGGAGGAGAAGGGGTCTTGCTGTGTGCTGTGATCCTACCTACTTGACCTAAACAAGACTTTGCTATGTGCTGTGTCTTCAACTTTGAATCTCCAAGGGCCTGAGAAGAGCTGGCCTCCTGTTTTGCAACCCAGGGACAGAAAGGTTGCCAAGACTTCAAGACTCTGCTGTGTCCCCCCAGGGCTGCTGTGTACTGCAGAGATCGTGGGCTGTTTGTCAAGTGCCTGAAACATCTGCCCCTTGAGGTGCGTTGGCTGCTCTCTGCTTTGCTTGAGAGCGCCGCACTGATCTTTGCCTGAAACCGGCTGCCGCATTGAGAAGACCGACGTGCTCATCGGCACGTGTATTGCTGTGGCCAAAAGATTGTGGGCGTCCCCAGTGCTAACTGAGCTGCTGTGAGGCTTGGCGGCGTCTCGATCGACCCGCTGACACTGGGCGCCTTAAAATACCCTGCCCGCAATTCACCGCCGCGGCCCGGGCCCCGAAATTGATCAGTAGCTGCTTTTCCCCGCTCCGCAAAGCCACGGAGAAAGAAGCGAGGAGGCCACGACTTGATTGGTTGCTGGTGGAGGCTTGGCCGGAGGAGCCGCGCTGCGAGTGGCTGACTCCGGTGACATCTGACATCGTCACTGGGGGCTCGTCGAGGGAGCCGCGACCTGATTGGTCCATCGCTCGAGGGCTGCAGAAACCCCGCACCGAGCAGCCTGAGAGGAGCGCTTTGGGTTATAAGCGCAGGGGCACCGCTGGAGAAACGTGTTTATTTAAATACTGAGAGCCTACGAACTTATTCTTTTTGAATACTAAGTCACACAAGTGACTAGAGACTATCTTTTTATTTTCCTAACAACCAGAGAAAGCTGAAGAGAACCGGAAACTAATGTGCAATGCTATGGTAGTTGATTTTTATTGCTGAAACTAGATAAAGAGATATTTTTAATATACTCACCTGTGTGGTCTGCATTTGTGGTGTACTGGGGGGTCATTGTGGTGGTTACTTGCAAATACTTAACACATTGCCTTGGGGATAAGCCTGTCTGCTCGAGCCAAGCTACCTAGAGGGTGAGCAGGGGTTATCTACAGTGTGTGTCCCTGTACCCTGACTAGAAGCAAGGGTCCCTATTTGGTCTATGGTACTTACCTCTGCCAACTAGAGACCCCCAGTTCTAACAAAGGTCCTGCAAAAGACCTGGTTTGCCCGCATTCATGAGAAGGTTATCGTCCAGATAGATGATCAAACGAATTCCCAAGGCTCGAAGATAAGCCACCACAGGTTTCATGATTTTGGTGAAACACCAAGGAGCCGAAGAAAGTCCGAAGGGTGCGAACAAAACCGATAAGTGACGCCCAGCCATTTAAACTGGAGGAACTTGGAATGCGAGGGATGGATAGGAACTGTTAGATACGCATCTTTAAGGTCCAATCGGACCATCCAATCGCTGGCTCGCAGAGTGTCCCTCAAATGGATAATGGTCTCCATCTTGAAATGTCTGTAAACGACAAACTGATTGAAAACTTTGAGGTTGATAACAGGTCGCATCTTTTTGTTCTTTTTGCGAACTAGAAACAAAGTGCTGAGAAAGCCCGAGGGATCGAATGGGAGCCTTTGGATAGCTTTCTTTGCCAACAGGGAAAGAATTTCCTGAGATATCAAGAGCGAAACGACGGCGGAAAAAACCAGAGGTGGAGGCAAAGTATCCTGGAAAGGAGGAGCGTAAAACTCTATGAGATAGCCTTGGACAGAACTGAGAACCCAAGGGTCGGAGGTTAAAGTTTGCCATTTGCTTAGAAAGAGAGCTAAGCGCCCTCCTACGGGAGGGCCAGAAGATAGGCTTACCTTGTTGGGGATAGTTGGAGTTGGAGGCGTTGCCTCTGTGGCCCCCCTGTCCACGACCCCGGTAGCCACGGCCACGTTGGGGGTAGAATTGAGGCTTGTACTCTTGGTAGCCGGAGTTGGAAGCGCCTCTGGAACCTTGGTAGGAGGAAAAACGGCCGGAAGAGCGGCTCCTGCCTCTGCCGGCCCTGCCAAAAACCCGAGGGGCAAAAACTTTTTTGATTGAACTTTGTGCCTTATCCAGAGAGGCGAAAGTGGAAACAAATTTAGAAAGGTCTTTGACTAAAGAGTCACCAAAGAGTAGACCGTCCGCCTTTACTCCAGGGTCCTGAGATGCCAAATTGGCTAACTTAGGGTCTAACTTGATTAGGAGACCTTTACGCCTTTCATGAGTAATGGCCGCATTGGCGTTGCCCAATAAACAAAAGGTACGCTGGGCCCAAAGTGAAATAACTTCTGGATTCAAAGCCAACTCTTCTGATCGCGCCGTCTCCGCCAGATCCAAAATGCGGGCAAGAGGGCCCATCATATCCAAAAGTTTGTCCTGACAAGAGGACCATGCTCTGTCCACCCCCTTACGCGGGTCCTTGCCAAACTTGGAGAAGAAGGTGAGGAGCGGTTGGTCAATGGCGGGAGTGACCGTAATATGAGAGGCCAAGGAAGGTTTGGGGCATTCCGATTTCAGGTTAGCTCTGATTGACTTGTCCAGAGGTTGTCGCAGTTTGGAAGAGATGTACTCTCCCACATGGGGAACGGGAAACCATTCCGTAGAATTCGGATGTCTAATCAAGGCAGGATCAAACATAGGCATTCCCTCCGAGTCCAGGATAGGCTCGGACTCAAAAGGTGATAATTTCTGCTTTTTGGGCGATGAATCGCCAACTCCAAAAAGATCAAAGAGATTGTCTTTGTCTGTGTCACCGAGATCGTCATCTGTATCATGGATGGTATCAATGACCAGCTTCTTAGGAACCTCCACATTTTTAAGCATGGCTTTGCTCTTGCCAAATGTCAAAGTAGAACCCTCCTTTGACTTAGGCCTGGGAGGAATAGTATCCTCAGTCTTGCGCGAGGAAACCTCGCTAACCAAATGTGACACTTTTTTAGATGAAATAGTGGTAGGAACCAGTTTTCGTTTTCTGCTTTCCCCCGCAGACTGGGCCAAAGCTTTGGTCATGATACTTAGTAAAGAATTTTGCATAGTCTTTGAAACCCTCTGCATGGAGTGTTCTACTGCAGTTTCCACAGAGGAATTAATAAATTGGCTTAAATCTGATTTAAAGTTGGCACTTTCATCATTGTCAAGCTCAGGAGAGCTGGGCATATCCATTTCTTAACAAACTGGAAAACAAGGGGTAATTCCGTCCCGGTTTCCCCAAATAGTTTCTTGTCTTCGTTAGTTTTTCTCTCCCAATCGTGCCAGTATTATCCCCTATTATTTGTTGTCATCAGTTTTACTGCCATCCGATTGTTTGCTCGTACAGCCTTCCGTCGTCCCAGCGAGTACGCGTTGACCTCAAGTGTAAGAGCGCCACAGAACCTTCTGCAAACCTCACCCGAACTAGCTCATTAAAGCCTTATTTGAGAGGGGCGTGGTAAGGCTCTGTAACGGACCTAACTTCACAGTTTTGGATGCCTCATATACACAGGGAAAAGCTCAACCTTATTTTAAGCAACCATTGTCAGTTCAGGTATGAAAGAAAATTACATTCATGAGGCTCCTCGTGCTGCTCATTGTGGACTTCCATCCAACCTGGGCCAGAAGGAAAGAGCAAATCTCTTGCAGGCTATGTTATTACCATCATGAGTCCTGGTTTCATCTGCAGTGTTGCTGCCCCCATCTGGCCAATGACTGACATCTCCTGCTAACTCCCCTCTGTCGTGACAATGGCCTCAGACGCTGTTGTGAAGTCTCAGACTTGTGTTTTCCATCATCACTCCACAGACTGTTGCGAGGCTGGGGAAATACACTGACGCTTTACAAATCGCATTGTCAAACGCACAGACCACAGCCCGAAATCTAAAAAAATGAATGTGAATTCTGGCCTATTGCGACAGGAGGCCCTGAACTGTATAATATAAAAAAAGAAATTATAATGACTTTTTTATGTAACTTACTAATACATTTTTAGCATGATATATATAAAATGATGATGCTATATGTGTGTGTAATGATTTCAAGTAATTGAACATAAATAAACTCATTTACTCATAATCTGCAGAACTCACCTGCTTTACAGCATCTTCCAGGAAACCAGAGGTACTGGGATGGCAACCTCAGTATAGAGCTCTACTGGAGCCAATTGTCGTTCTTGAAGGATGCATGATGCATGGAGTAGAACCAATTGTCAGCAGTGTGGCTGGGTATGGGGAATGGAGAGGCATCAAGATGGTGGCGTCCTACTCAGCATGTTCAACACGGCCGGGAAGAGCAACCACATTCAGAGAGACACCGGTGTTGGGGATACTTATGGGAGACTGCAATTTGGTGTAGGATGCTTAGAAAAATAGGGATGCATGGGCATCTAGACAAGCAGGCACCTTTTCTAAGATCTTTGGTGAGGCCATCAAAGAGGTGGGTCTATGGGATGCTTGGAGGGAGAAGCAATATTTCAGATAAAGCATTCACTTACCACTCCTAAGTTTACAGATTGCACTCGCGATTAGACTATGTACTAATGAGTAACGCCATGATCCCTAAAGTAATATTTGCCGAAACTGGACCTGTGTCAGGCCCCGACCATACTATTGTACAAACCTCCCACTTGACCTCTATTTGTTTACCATATGGGCTCAATCTGCTCCATTGGGCTATCCAAAAATATCATGTGAGACATTATATATTCAACACCAATATTATATTAAAAAGATGTTTTAATTAATTTAGTTAGATAATTAATGCTTGTTTTCATTTGTGATTTCAAAAAATGAAAATATTTTTTTTTCTTTAAAAATATACATATTACTACAAAATCTTTTTTTATATTTTTTTCCTTTTTATACATTTCATTAGTGCACAAGCAGTTATATATTTCTTTACACAATAAATGTTAATATCATCACTACACCCCTATATTCATACCATCAAGTCAAATCACTCAGTCAAATCCACATTCATTCTCAATCAAATCATTCAAACTGGCAATCAACCCTGAAACACATACACATCCTGGTCAGAAGGGGACAAAGATGTTTTGGGTCTCCATGACCGTGTCGTGGGCTGAGCTCATACAACTAGGGTTAACGCGCATTTCGGTGGAATGTGCCTATTGATGACCACCTTCTTCAGGACCTTCTCACAGTTGTAAGCTTTGCATTTAGTAGTAGGGGTACCTGTGACATTTAAATAACATGTTTCAATAGCCCATACAAAAATAAATCATTTAATGTTGATTGAACCAAACAACATTCTCAAAAAAGAAGAAAATTTAAAAAAAAGAAAAAAAGAAAGAAAATAGAAGAGAATAGAGACGTGGGATATAAAAACTTCCTTGCCAAATTTGTCAACAGTGCATTGTGTTTTCAGAGCCACCACAACCACCACAATGAGGAAAAAACGATAAACGAGTATAGTTATGTTCAAGAATACACCCACTTTTACCGCATGCCATACTATATTTTCAAACCATGCATAGAGATGTCAACATGTCAATACTAATGTTACAAGTGCTCAACTAGTGCATTTACGCATGCGTCAATAGTGGAGACATAAATTATACTCCAAAAGGCACTATATCAACTTACTATCAAATGCCATGTGAGTGAATTACTCAGGATATTAATGTTTGGCTGGTGCCTCTCTTCTTTTAAGTCCTCAGAATCAAGAAACAACTTCTCCTTACTGGACAAGTTCAATTATACCTATATAGTATTCCGAACAAGGAAAAGACGCTATTAGGGGTAACGCTCTCTATTACAGGAATTCTATTAAGATCTGCTAAGTTCATTGTCATATGCAAGATTACCTTGCTATGGTGAACTACACCGCTTGTCCTTCTTGTTGAAGGATGTATGAGTCCAATATTTATCAAAGGTTTACACCGCCGTACATAGATTAATTTCTGTACCTGTAAAGATTTCAGTACATTAATATTGAAGCGGTCAGTAATATAGCACCAAATGTGCATTACCCTCGTTAAGCAATAATGAAAATGAATACCCATAAGTATGTATACACACCTTATGTGTATTTAAGTCCCAAGACCTCAAGGCGTGTGTACTTGTAAGATCCGTTATAGTTTTTTTATATACGGTCTTCACAAGATGCCTAAGGAAATACGAATTTTCATATCATGTTGATGCTGTTTAAACAAAGAAAGATAAAAAATATGTAAAAAACCCACACGTATGGTGGTGGACTTTGTATGAGAGGTTGTACTAGTTGGAACACTATACAAATCCAGTGCGCAGTCTTTAGACTACTGCTTATATACGTTGGTGCCAACATTCATAACCCACGTCTACTCTATATGTATGTTTCCATACTCCAGTGGGTGTAGAACTTCATATTAGGGCAAGGTTTTTCAGTATGGTTTGTAGTTTACACCCCTTCACTCTGAGGGTCTCAATTTTTAGAGAAGAAATCAGTAAACAGATGATTATTTAAGCTCTTAAAGGAGGGAACTGATGTATCAAGGTGGTATTACTGCTGTAAAGGAGGCCATTCTTAAACAACTCTGAGCATTGGAACATTCAGAAGTTAGAAGAGTAGGTAAAACAGATAGAGTTGAAATGTAGATCCCTTCCTACTGCACAGCTACACTGTAAGTTACTAGAAGTAAAGGGCCAGCTGAGAATTTTATATACGATGCAGCAAAAACTTTAAGGAGCAGACGGGAAAGGGAATATGTAAAGAGATCAACTGTAGTACGGGTAGACTATAATCAAGAGAAGATGAAAAATTAAAGATGTTTTAAAACTTCTACCATGCACTATATACGAAAGGCAGCTACTCACCACCAGAGTATCAATGTTACATAGACAAGGCCTTCCTAACCACGCTCAACACAGGAACAAATTGAGTTACTAGAAGTTGATGGAAGAAGTGGCAGCAGAGATAAAAGCATTAAAAAGCAATAAGGCCACAGACCTCTGAGGTCTGTTTTATAAGACTTTTGCTTTCAAACTTACCCTCAGATTACAAGTCTTCTTTAACTATTGTGCTGGAAAGAATCTTCTGGAATGAATGGGAACTGTAAGCACAGTTATCCAACAGCCAGGAAACAACATGAGATACCGTGCACCATGCAGGCCAATTACCCTTTTTAACCTTTTAATTGCTGGTGTCGGCCAATGGCTGCCATCCGCTCTCTCTCCCCAGTGTGTCTGCCGGCCATTGGCAAACACTGGGAGGGGTCTCAGGGCCTCTCTTGTGTTTTGCACCAGAGGGTTTCCTTTTTAGGTCTTGCCTAGCGTTGCAGCGCACACGCGCTGCTCGCTCTGCGAGAGCTATAGCACTCGATATTTCAGAAGGGGACTTTAAGCCACGCCCCTGTTTTCAATTGGGTGGCGTCATCATTCAGGCTAAACGCTGGCTCGTGATTAGCAATCGGGCTTTTTTGTTATCGCCCTGTCGCCTTTTGGGATGGCCCATCTGGACTGGCCCACGCCATCTTTGTTTCCCATGACGTAGGAGGGTGTGCTGGTAGCTTGTTTACTAGCTCCTGATTAGAAATCCTACCCGCTCCTCCCTTCCCTTCCCCCATCCCAAAGCAAACTTCCCAGAGTTGCGCTCTTCATTGTTAATGGGCTTCCCGAGGCGGAGGGCAAAACAGATGCATGGGAAAGGGGTATACCTTATTATACTGTGTTTTCCTTAAAATCCCGTCATTTGTAGACAGAAACAAACTATTGTTGACAATTGTAAGTCATGTTTTTTTTATAGCCTTGTGTTATGGTGACCTTCACAGACCACTCAAGCCCCCTCGTAGCTCGGTACCCTGTCACCAGATGCCATGGACGGCCACAGTATATGGCTATGGTGCGCACAGAGGACACCGAAAGTGACTACAGCCAGTGAATTTTGTTATGTTCTAATGTACATGCCACATATGTATTTTGTTGGTAATGTGTGTAGTTGTGAAAGATATTGGACTCCGGCACGTATGTGAACTGTGCGGTGTACAGGGCATGCACCCATGATATTGAATGCATGAATGATGCATGTTTTACGCACGGTACATAGTTATGATCCTGGATTTATTGGCATGGTATGTCTGTGTGGTAACCGAACTAGAGGCATTCTGTGGATGTATGGCTGCTATAATTGGGGTGTGTCGAGCAGCTCGGGCCCGGTACTACTGCACACGCTGCACCATTGAGAACTCCGCTGCTGCCCGAACCGGAGCTGCGCTCGTGACTTTACTGCGTGGGCGCGCACAGCGCCCGTCCACCCCAGGCTCCGTTCCATAAACAACCGCCACCGGTTGAAACTTGCAAATGCTTGGTTACCGCCCTGTTGCCTTTTGGGACAGCCCACCTGGACTGGCCGACGCCATCTTTGTTTGGCATGACGTAGGAGGGCTCTGTTTATGTTAAACGCTGGCTCATGATTGCAATTTGCTTCCATTGATCGCGCATGCCCACTTTCTCTTTCAAGGCACTGCAAAGGTAAGCTTCTTTGTTGATTTTCGGATGGGGGAGTATTGTTAAGTTGGAAACTTGTGGTGGTGACATTGTGCAAACATAGGTTCTATAAAAAGTGTAACGCTTATTGGTATTCTTGTATCTTTCACGATACATTTAACAGATTTATCCTACCTAAAGTGGGAGTGGCGCTTTGCCCCCCACCCCACGAAAAAGTAGGTAGAAAATTAAGTAAGGTAATAGAATCTCCACGGGAAGGCTTACCCATGAGAGTGGATTCTGTCGCCGATGAGCATTGTTGCCGATCTCGGTAAATGATATGGGAGGGGGGGCATGCTATAATGTAACCAGGTATCATGGTGTAAGAATCATACGCAAGGTCGGACTAGCTTCTAGGGCAATAAGGCAGCACCCTATTGGCTGGTCTAAAAGCTCTGTTTGTGACTTTGTTTTATAATCTCCTGGGGCAGTTAGTCGTGTTGATTTCACCAATAATAAAGCAAACTGTACTTTGCAGCAAGCTTAAATCCATGTATCAACTCAAGAGTCCATCTACAAATTCACCCGTGAGACACGGGGGTCTGCTAGCTAGCTTTTCCGCCATGGTACACGCAAGGTCAATGGTGCAGCAGTGGCATCAGAGCCACGAGAATTACCATAATTGCTGTATTTTATTACTCTATCTGTGGTTAGGGGAACATTTTCAATGTATTTTCACGCCACAATTATGTAAACTGGCCCTTTTTTTCTAAAAACAAGCCATTTCTAATCAGGAATTGGAATTATAACCTTTGACTAGGGGCAAGCCCCATGTGAAAGTACCTGCGTCAGCCTTACGCCTGCCATGGGGCAGGTGTAAGGTTTTGATGCAATGGCGTCCTAGAAGTGGCTCACTAAAATTTTAAAGATTTCAATGCGCCACTTCTATGAGGCTTTAATGGGAGGGAACCCTGAATATATTATACCTGACGCAGGTATAATGTAGCGCAGAGGTTTGCGAAGTGACGCATCTGCCTAGATGCGTCACTTTGTAAATATGGTGCAACATGGCGCATTATATACGCTGCCGCAGTGTCACAAAACATAAGGCAACAGCGGCTTAAATGTGATGCAGGGGTTCATAAATAAGAACTCTAGTTTTTAAAAATGTACAGGTTTTCTAGGTTTCCCTAGGTGCCAGCTGAACTAAGACCAACTATCCACAGTTACTGACATTGCAAAAAAGGGTCTGTTTTCAGTGGAATGTTTTTATTTTATTTATTTACTGTGTTTTATAAAGCACAAAGAAGACCACCAAGGTATTGGAGTGTACAGTGAGCTAATGAGGGTTGCAGTACAGTAAAGCACCTATTTCTAATGCTTCACTGCACATAGCAGTCGAAGATAAAGCTACCAAACAATAGGAAACAATATGAAATATTAGTGTCAATAATATACAGTATGAAGCTTGGTGAATGACAGTTTAAAGAAATTATTTTATGCCACATGTTTCTCTAGTAGTATGGCTTTTACTTCATTCTTAAGGAGCCAGAGTCTATGTTGTGTTTTTAGCTGTTTCCTGTTGCGGTTAATATGCCTATCTATGCAAGTGAGGTACCATTTTAATTGAGAGACTTTGGGAAATGGTAGATGATTGAAAGTTTGTGGCTCCCCACATATTTCAGTACTTTCCATCACAGAATGCAATGTGTGTTTTTTAGTCAAAGTTTGATGGTTGCAAGGATCCAGTGTAAGAAAGCTGGGGGAGCCATGCAAGTAGCCTCACCCTGTATTCCCATATGTGTGTAGTTTTTTAAAATGTACGGGTTTTCTAGGTTTTGACAGATACTCACTTAGCTAGGACCCAAAATCCACAGCTACCGACATTGCAAAAGCAGGGTGAATTTTCAGTTGAAAAATATGATGGGTTCATGTTGCGTTTAGGCCCTTATACTGACGCGCACTAGATCTACCCGCACAGGTGAGGTGCCATTTTAATTGGAAGACATGTGGGAACATAGACTAGTAAAACATTTATTATTAATTGTATTTTGCTGCATTTGTACCTTCCAGATGTAAGCCTTGTGTAAGAAAAAAGACATTTTGGGAAATGCCACTGTATCACATGCTAGTGTGGGTACCCACAAATTCAGAGATGTACACATAATCACTGCTCCTCAAATCCCTATCTGTTGTGCCCATTTCAGAAACACACAGAGTTTCTTGATACCTGTAAGAAATTGGGTTGTTGGCTGACTGAGGAATGAGCCCTGGTCAAGCAGCAATCACAATCCTTCTCAGGGTGAGGAACAAACCAACCCTATATTAACCTGTGCTCATCCCTCTGGTAGCTCTGCACAGAGTACTGAGGCTTATCTTAAAGGCAATGTGTAAAGTATTTGTGCAGTAATTCAAATAGTAATAAAGTGAAAAACACCATTCGAAAACTAGCCCACACCAAGTTAGAAAAATCTTGGTCTTTTTAATTAAAAAAGACATAAAAAATCTAGTCAGTAGAACTGGAGGGATGCAGTTTTAAAGATTTTAGTGAAAATAGCACCAAAAATCACAAAGTGCCAACTGAGGATATTTTGTTGCACTGGACCAGGACAAAGTCACAAGTTGAGGCTCACCGCGATGGTGTGTGGGCCGGCTACAGGGACCCAGTTAGGCTAGCTGAACAAAGTACCTTGAATCCTGCTTTGCAGAGCATTGCGAGGGTCCAGGTCGAAGATGCCTCATGCAGCAGGGACGATACGTTAGTTTCCGAGATGCAGAGTGAGGCTGCGGTGCAAGATCCTGTGTTATTGCTGAGGATTCCGTCGATAAGTGTTTGCGCTGTGAAGTCCAGCATCGTGGATTTGTCTCGCAGTCAGTGTGATGTGACGGTTCTGTGGGGCTGCGATGCAGAATGGAGCATCATTGTTCAGGCTGCCTTCGATGAGGGATGTGATGGGCTGCACTGAGGATGTGTCAAGCAGCGGTGGTTCTGAGGATGCAGCGAGCTGTGATGCTTTGCGGAAGTGAAGAACCACGCTGCGGATGCGATGTATTGGTTTTGCTCGGGGTTGCGCCGCGCAGCAGGGGAGATGAGTCAGTTCTCCTGGATCCACAGAGGCTGACAGAGCACCTTATGTCTACTTCCAGTGGTCCAGAACTGGTGAAACAACACTTGGCATGGTATACCCAAAGATGGCAGAGTCCAGGTGCTGGGGTCGAAGTGGTTGGAGGCTTGTGTCCCTGAGGCTCAAGTCAGCAGGGCTGCCAACTAGCCCTTAGAGTCACTCTGGGGTCCTGGGTTCAACAGATGCAAGTTCCACCCTTCTCACCAAGGCAAGAGGGCATCAGGTCAGTACAATGGGGCAACAGTCCTTCAGAGCAGCAGTTCACCAGAGTGACAGTCCTTTCTACTAGAGTATCCGCGGTCCAGTAGGGTACTGAAGAGTTGGTGTCTGAGGTCCAATATTGTTACCTGGTACCCTTTCCTCTGGAAGGTGGGGAAAGCTGCTAGATGTTTACCTTTGAAGTCCCAGGCATAAAGGCCTTTCCTGTCATGGCTCAAGGTGAATTACAGGGAATATGCAGCCCTTTGTGTGGAGAAAGGACACAGTCTATTCAAGTATAACTATAGCTGTGCCCAGCTCAGCCCTCCCATCCTACAAGTGATAGTGCATCCAGGCATGCCTATGCTCTCTATTGTGTGTGGCTGTCTAGCCCACCTGTGACTCGGCAGGACTTTGCGAGGCTTTGCATTGCTTCGCTCCGGTTCTTACAGAGATCAACTGCAAAACCCACTTCTGAGGCACTTTGACTGGAGGGAGGCACCTAAAGCAAAGGTAGGACTCATAGATGGCAGAGTCCAGCAGCACCAGCAGATTTTCAGGAAGTCGTATGTGTCACTGAGACTTCTTAGCAGGAGGCAAGCACACACAAGCCCTTGGAGAAACTTCTCAAGCAGGATACACAGCAAAGTCCGTCCTTTGTCCTTTCATTGGCAGAAGCAGCCACTGCAGGCCAACCCAGCAAAACACCTACACAACAATGGGGCAGTACTCCTTTTTCAGCTTCTCCAGCTCTTCTCCTTGTCACAGGTTCTTTTTCAGCTGAGAAGTATTCTAAAGTTCTGGGGTATGGCCCCCCATATTTATACCACGTTTTCCATTTGTTCTCTTGTGGAAAAAAGTCTCTCAGATCAGTCCAAACCAGTTCTGTCCTCTCTGGTCCAGCATCTTGGCAGGAGGTGGAGACAGCATTGTGGACAGGAGACAGGGCCTATTCATGTGCAAGGAAAACTCCCCCCACTACCCTAATTGCAGCCCAGGTCTATTCAGCTCAGCTCTGAGTCATCCAGGTAAGGTAGGATCCCCCTCCCCACCCCCACCCCCCCCACGTGGCTTTCTACAGTGAATGCACATCCCCAGCTCATGGCAATCCAAAACCAGACCATCAATACACAGCCCAGCAGTGGCGCATAGGATGGCTAAGCAAGAAAATGCCCACTTTCTAAAACTCAACGAAAAGAGCTCATCATTCGCGAACCCAACTGTCGCACTGCTTAATGGGAATTACTTCCTCAAAGTGAATAGCTTCCTCCTGAGTACACCAATTTTTATCACTGTAGACCAAAAGTGTTTGAACCACTCTTCATTTCATTAATCTTCATTCTTATTAAATCACCACTGAGACAGCATGATTGCGCCTGGATTTTTTATACGCCAGTTTCAAATACCTCCTGCTGCCCATCCAGGCTTTCAACAGCGGCACGTGCAGTTGGGGGAGTGAAAATTAATGTCTTGAAGAGTGGCTTAAGAGCGGAATGGGGCTAAGCGGCTGGTTGTGGCTCTAAAGAGGTAACGTGTGTTGGCTTTGGTGGGACACGTGGAAAAGGAGTCTTAGTGGGACACGGGGTAGATAGGCGGTACGAAAGGTAGGGTTGAGGATGTGGTGAATTAGGGCAAATGAATAGTAGATAGGATGTTTAAGATTGCAGGTAGTGGACGTTTTTCAGTCTAGAGGGGGTTAGTTTGGAGTGGGAAGGATACTTATTCATCACAGATACACGTGTATTTTTGTTAAGATTGGGGTAAGGAGAGAGGTTTGAGGTGAGCGGGGGGACCGGGTGTTGGCACCTTAATGTATACAGGAACTCTGTAGTGAGCAGTAAGTTGAGTTGTGTTTTTTCATGTGTTTCAGTGACCCCTGATGAAGAGCCGCTAGGCTCGAAATGCATTTGGTATAATTCCATAAGAGAAGAGTCAGCAATACTTTCAATTCCAACCCTCCTAACCGCCGTGAGGGGAACGGCTTCACCAGCGGGGGAATCCTGGTTCTCTCTTCACTTCTCAACGCCGTGAGGGGAACGGCCCTGAAGAACTACTCCACCCAGCATCCCTTGCAACCGGCGCTGCGGGTGACGTCACCTGGGCGCGCCGGCACACCACAAAAGCCGCCGGGTGCCACCGCAGCGCGGGACATGCCAGAAGAGTCAGCAATACTTTCAATTCCAACCCTCCTAACCCCCTTGAGGGGAACGGCTTCGCTAGCGGGGGAATCCTGGTTCTCTCTTCACTTCTTAAGGCCGTGAGGGGAACGGCCCTGAAGAACTACTCCACCCAGCATCCCTTGCAACCGGCGCTGCGGGTGACGTCACCTGGGCGCGCCGGCACACCACAAAAGCCGCCGGGTGCCACCGCAGCGCGGGACGCGCCAGAAGAGTCAGCAATACTTTCAATTCCAACCCTCCTAACCGCCGTGAGGGGAACGGCTTCGCCAGCGGGGAAATCCTGGTTCTCTCTTCACTTCTCAACGCCGTGAGGGGAACGGCCCTGAAGAACTACTCCACCCAGCATCCCTTGCAACCGGCGCTGTGGGTGACGTCACCTGGGCGCGCCGGCACACCACAAAAGCCGCCGGGTGCCACCGCAGCGCGGGACGCGCCAGAAGAGTCAGCAATACTTTCAATTCCAACCCTCCTAACCCCCATGAGGGGAACGGCTTCGCCAGCGGGGGAATCCTGGTTCTCTCTTCACTTCTCAACGCCGTGAGGGGAACGGCCCTGAAGAACTACTCCACCCGCATCCCTTGCAACCCGCGCTGCGGGTGACGTCACCTGGGCGCGCCGGCACACCACAAAAGCCGCCGGGTGCCACCGCAGCGCGGGACGCGCCAGAAGAGTCATTAATACTTTCAATTCCAACCCTCCTAACCGCCGTGAGGGGAACGGCTTCGCCAGCGGGGGAATCCTGGTTCTCTCTTCACTTCTCAATGCCGTGAGGGGAATGGCCCTGAAGAACTACTCCACCCAGCATCCCTTGCAACCGGCGCTGCGGGTGATGTCACCTGGGCGCGCCGGCACACCACAAAAGCCGCCGGGTGCCACCGCAGCACGGGACGCGCCAGAAGAGTCAGCAATACTTTTAATTCCAACCCTCCTAACCGCCGTGAGGGGAACGGCTTTGCCAGCGGGGGAATCCTGCTTCTCTCTTCACTTCTCAACGCCGTGAAGGGAACGGCCCTGAAGAACTACTCCACCCAGCATCCCTTGCAACCGGCGCTGCGGGTGACGTCACCTGGGCGCGCCGGCAAACCACAAAAGCCGCCGGGTGCCACCGCAGCGCGGGACACGCCAGAAGAGTCAGCAATACTTTCAGTTCCAACCCTCCTAACCGCCGTGAGGGGAACGGCTTCGCCAGCGGGGGAATCCTGGTTCTCTCTTCACTTCTCAAGGCCGTGAGGGGAACGGCCCTGAAGAACTACTCCACCCAGCATCCCTTGCAAGCGGCGCTGCGGGTGACGTCACCTGGGCGCGCCGGCACACCACAAAAGCCGCCGGGTGCCACCGCAGCGCGGGACGCGCCAAAAGAGTCAGCAATACTTTCAATTCCAACCCTCCTAACCGCCGTGAGGGGAACGGCTTCGCCAGCGGGGGAATCCTGGTTCTCTCTTCACTTCTCAACGCCGTGAGGGGAACGGCCCTGAAGAACTACTCCACCCAGCATCCCTTGCAACCGGCGCTGCGGGTGACATCACCTGGGCGCGCCGGCACACCACAAAAGCCGCCGGGTGCCACCGCAGCGCGGGACGCGCCAGAAGAGTCAGCAATACTTTCAATTCCAACCCTCCTAACCGCCGTGAGGGGAACGGCTTCGCCAGCGGGGGAATCCTGGTTCTCTCTTCACTTCTCAATGCCGTGAGGGGAACGGCCCTGAAGAACTACTCCACCCAGCATCCCTTGCAACCGGCGCTGCGGGTGACGTCACCTGGGCGCGCCGGCACACCACAAAAGCCGCCGGGTGCCACCGCAGCGCGGGACTCGCGCGGGCAGCGCCCGGGCTAAGCCCGGGCCAAGGGCGGGCCCGTCCTTGCCTGTCACTGCCCGGAGTGGACTGGACTGGGCAACCCCCTAACGACGCATCTTCAGCATACGCACTAAGGTACTGTTGCTCTCCTATCTTCATGAGAATTAATGCGAGGGATACTGTTTTTTGAGGCTGTATACTTGGTTGGTTATTTTTATTCTTTTTGTTGTGTTTGGTTCCTCTCTAACCAACCTCCTGGCCTCTAATATGCCATCAAAAGATATTAAAGGTAGAGTGGCTAATGTACATCTCACTGGAACGATGGACCAATTTGTAACAAAGGTTAATTGTGTTATTGACCAAGAAATGATGCTCCTGGAACGCCGGGTCTCGCAGGACCTTGCGGCGGCCAGGAGGTCCTCTATGGGTCATTTCGCCAATGCGCGCTCTCCTGTACAGCAAGCTTCTAATCACGTTGCCATTACTTGTTCTGATGTGGATCTTACGGCCCTAGACTTGCTACCCAGTGGAACAGTTGCTGCTGTTTCCTTGGAAGATCAGTCCATGGCCTTGGACTCTTTGTTAATTTCTCCTCGTCTGTTGCTGTCTGCCTCTAGCACAGTTCCAGAGCCTAGCACTAGGCAGCTGCGAGAGAGAAACCCCGGGGCAATTCCTAAAAATAAACAAGGGTGTTCCTCCATTAACGGTGGGAAGGGCAAGACTAGTAAAAGAAAGCAAAAACCAGTAAGCCACACCGGAAACCCTAAAATACCTCCCGCTGCCCTCGAGCAGCCTTCATTGGTGGTATTGGCAGATAAAGTTGCTTCCCCAGTCCATTTATTACCCACTAGAATGGTGTGCCAGGATGTTATTGGGGGGACAAGTGAAGTGGTTGAGGGAAGGGCTTCTGACCTATTGAATATACATAATATATATGATGCAATTAGGCTTCTCCTTCGTCCTGTGGAGGATAGAATACACAAGATTGAACAACATCTACTTAGGATTGAACGTGGTCTTGGGGAATTGACTCATTCTTCAAATAATATTCATCAATATGGGGCTCCGAAAACATCGGATTATACTAGAGCAGAAAAAGTCCCGGTGGCCCCCCATGTTCAGTCAGCAGTATCCTCTGAACATCAGGCATTAACTGTAATTAATGAGCCTATACTAGTTACCGATCACAGGAAATCCATCCAGCACAGCATAATCCAGTCAAAAGAGGATGTCAGGATATCTACACCTAGGACCCCAAGTGGGGGAAATATCCCTAACTTGCCACCTGAAACTTCCCCATTTGTGGTAATTTTAACAGGGGTCCCCGAATTGGGCAAAAACGAAGTTGAGTCCCCCACAACCTTGAGGAACATGGTGGTGCATTGGCTTAACAAAAATAGACCATTGCCAATGCACAAAACCTGTAAAATACTCATGGTCAGGAGGGTCCCATGGGTAGGCCACTAGGCAAAGAATATAAGGGGGGACTGTATCTTAATTAACTTCGATGACCCCAAAATTGTCGAGTACATCTGTAACTGGAGATATCCTAGCACAGGAGTATCCATCAGAGCCCTTCCCCTGACCTACTTTTATCCCCCTGGTCATTTCACGGACGCGTGGACGCTTGTTCACCGGAATAGGAGGGGTTTTCCGCAAGGGGGCTGGCCTATACCCCCACTGCCATTAGATTCTATCTCTATGGAAAATCGATACAGCAGCCTAGAGGCTGTTGACTGACTGCAGGGTAACGGAGGTATACTAAGCAGCTCCCCGCCCCCCTCAGGTTGCTGTACACCAGAAGCTATTATATCATCAGAATACGGGTTTGGAATCATCCACTTTGGCAATTTCACCTCAGAGGCCCATTATTAGCACTGATCATCATCAAGACCATCCCCTAAGTGCCTTAATTCCCCGGGAAAATCTCTCTAGTCATTTTAAGCTTGTTTCTTGGAACGTGGCAGGTCTACGCAGCAAGCTCTCTCTTCCAGACTGGAATGATTTTATCGAGGAATATGATCTATGTATGTTCCAGGAAACCTGGAGCCTCGAGCCTTTGTACAAGCCGGGGTTTTGTTGTTTTTTTGTACCAGCTACCTCAATTGGCCGTGGTCGCCCCTCTGGCGGACTCATGGTATGGGTTAGGGCAGAACTTAATCTTAGGATTACCCTTAATAGCTGCTCTACGCCAGATATAATGAGACTTACCATCAAATGTACCAAGAGCGACTATACATGGGAATTCTTTAATGTCGAGGAACCCAAGGGGGTGCTAAATCTTCTACTATCACAGCCCTTTCAGATATGCTTTCTACTTGTCCCTTTGATTCCCTTCTTTTCGTTGCCGGCGATCTTAACTGTTCATTTGAACCGCTTGCTATAGACGATATCTTGGGAACACATGATGAGGACACTAGATGGGGTATCCCCTCACTATCTCTCACCCCTGTAAAAAGATGGTCCCCGGTTGTAATTCAAATAAACGCTCTAGCGATAGAATTCGGGCTAAGAGCTGCTAATGGGCGCACAATCTCTGACCCAGCGGGTGCAAACACTTTTAATAGGGTCTCTTGCCAAAGCAGAATTGATTACATACTGGTCGACAGGAGGGGATGGAAACTTGTTGTCGATATGATTGTGATACCATCAATCAGTAGTGACCATAACCCTCTGTCCCTCAGTATACGGGAGATGTGGCACAGGCAAGAGCAAACCCCCTCATCTGGAATGCAAATGACAACCAAGGCACTCCTGCCCTCCAATTGTAATAGGTTCCTCAAATGGCCTAAATTCATTCTGTGTAACTCAAAATTAGCTACTCTGGAGAAAATCCTTGCTGACCAGACCGCTAGGCTCTCCATAGCATCAAGGGACACGGTTGGCTATACTGCTGTAGTCAAAGTCTTTGAGGAAACTATGGATTCGATTGGTACTCTGTTTCTTGATCATAGGAAAAAATGCGAACCAAGTGTCAAGTCAGAAAATAAGTGGTTCAACAAGGGCTGCAGACTGAAAAAAAATAGCCTGGTCCTCGCTATTAAATCTAACAATCCGGGCGAGGTCAGGCAAGCGAGGCTGCAATATAGACAGGCCCTCGCATCTGCCAAGAGGGACTGGGAAGAGCAGCGCTGGGACTGTTTAAAATCTGCGAGCCATTCAAAAAATGGCGAGCTTTTTTGGTCCATAGTGAGAAGATCCACTAACCATGATCAGGACCAAATTCCCAACCATATTACGGATAGGGAATGGTTTGACCATTTTAGGCATCTATATGTAGGGGTGGAGCATATGGGGGACCCTTGCACTCGAACGGGGATCATAGCCGCACATCCAGATCAGCTTTTATTTTCCAGGATTGAGAAGAAAGAGGTTGAGATCGCCATTAATAAAATTGTACCTGCAAAGGCCCCAGGTCCAGATGGTATCCCGGGTGACCTATACAAAGCCAACATTGATGGATGGGCTGCGTATTTTGCGATTTTTATTAATGCTCTCTTGGAAGGCTCACCGGTGCCCGAATCATGGAAGGGAGCTGAAGTAATTCCCATCTTCAAGAAGGGCTCTAGGGGGGACCCAGCGAACAACCGCCCAATTAGTCTCATAGATACCGGACAGAAATTGGTTGGTAGGGTCCTCCTGGAGAGGATCCACTCTTGGGTGGACGAAAATGGCATTATGACAAAGTTCCAGGCAGGCTTCAGGGCCTGCACAAGTACAATTGATCAGGCCTTTAGGCTAGTGCTTCTATATTGGAAGGTGGTCACTATTGGTAAGGGCGCCCTTTACCTGGCGTTTATCGATCTTAAGACCGCCTTTGATCTGGTTCCCCGTGATCGCCTGTGGCTGATCTTGGAGGAGATGGGGATTCCACCATATATCCTGAACCTTCTTATTCGGATGCATGAAGATAACTTTGCTCGCATCAGATGGGGGTCTCAGGAACAAAAAACTGATAAAATCCCGGTGAATAGAGGGGTTCGCCAAGGTTGTGTGCTGGCACCCACGCTCTTCACACTGTTTGTGAACGGCGTAGTCTCTTTCATGCTTGAAGCTGATGTCCCCACCCTGGCAGGCGACAAAGTTCCTGCCCTTTTATTCGCGGATGATACGCTTCTAATATCAAAAACACCAGCAGGACTGCAGAAGCTTTTAGATCGCTTCTCTCTGTTTTGTGAGTTGAGAGGCCTTGTCATCAATACCTCCAAAACCAAACTACTCTATTTTAACCCAACCAGATCCTTCAGATCCACCCTGACCTTGGATGGGAAACCACTTGAGCGTGTCAAGGAGTTCGATTATCTGGGGATTAGAATCTCTGATAGACTCAAGTGGCAGCCTCATATTGATAAAATGGTGTTAAACCATAGACGGGTAGTTGGAGCTCTGGGAAAGGAATTTCGTGCCTCCACTACCAAACCCATTGCTCCAGCCCTAGACATATACGCTGCAAAGGCGGTAGGTAGTGCTCTCTATGGCGCAGAACTATGGGGCTTTTGTTGTGTAGATGCCCTTGTGACTAATGAAAATAGGTTCTTTAGGGACCTCGTATCGCTCCCAAGGGGAACCCCGACGAAACCATTATTGAGCGATCTTGGTAGGCGTTCTATTAGAGATTTAGCCACTCTTCGTCCTCTGTTATATTGGGCGCGGTTGTGGCGTACCCCTGAGCTCTCTAACTATGCCGATGGCCTAAGAGAGGTCATGAATCTGCGAGGAGCCCACAAAATCGAGTGGCTTTCGAATATTAAGACGCTCTTGGTCGCAACAGGCCTCACATCCGATCGGGACTTGGGGGCATCATTATCCAAGTAGGAAACTAAAAGAGCTTTTTGGGCATGGGTTGATGCTTTGGAGTCAAGAGACCCCAATCCTGGCAGATTAACAGAGGCATTCCGTCAGCATAAGCTTATGCCCTTTTTGGAACCCTATCTAGACTTCATCACGAAGCCCAAGGACAGATCACTCTTTATCCAGTTTAGGTTTGGGACTCTTCCCCTTCGCGACCGTACTAGCAAGTGGAATCCCCCGCATAAGACTCCCTTGGATTGCCCAACTTGTCCGGGTGCTACTGAGAATATCTCCCACTTCTTCTTTGCTTGTCCAGCATGTGAGAAGTTGGCCTGGCATATGCTGGTCACTAGTTCTAGTGGCCACCTTGCACCAGTCCAATTCGACTCTTGGTAGATAGGTTTAAAGACAACCTTTTAAAAGAAAGCTATCCTAGTGGTAGCTGTGGAGAGCAGCCTTCAGGCTAAGTCTCTGAGGAATGTAAAGCAGCTTGTTTTACCTTATAATCTCTTGAATTACCAAATGAAAAGACACCACACAGGTATATATATGAAATATATATGTATTTATTACTAAATATACTCTACTAACCTCTTTATGAGATTAGTCCCAGGTAGACATTTAAAAGATCAACATTTCTCAACAAATTAAGCACATAAATCACTGTAGCCCTAGGGGCGTACCAGACCATATACTAAGTAAATGGTATAACAAATTCGACAAGCAAAATGAAGAGGCCTAGGGCCTTGGGAATCGCTGGGGCTTCACTGCTGTAGTGTTTTCAGGTAAGTAACTAGCCCACAGGAGGCGCGTGCAGTGTCTAAACACGCACGCGAGTTTCTCATAGACTTCAATGCAAAAATGTCGCGATTTGTATTTTAAAGTTCTAGGGCACTTCTGAGTGGACAACAAGCACACAACTTACAGGGTAAGTATTTCGATAGCCACTGCACACTTGGGCACCGTAATGCCAGAGTTACCTCACCCAGGGAGTCCGGGTGCACAGGTGTCCTTTGGTGTCGGGTCGCGATGCTGATTTCAATGGGAATCGAGGTGTTCTTGCTGCTTGTGTCGTCGAGAGAGGTGTCCGTTCGGTTCCAACGATGGATTGGAGTTGCAGGCGACCTGGAAATTGAGGGGACAGAGTTCAGAGTCACTTGCCAGTGACCGGTGGCCTTCAGGATAGATGACCACAACTGTCGCGTCGCTTTCGTCGCTGATGGTGTTTTGTCTCTTCGCCCACGTCGTCCAGGAGGGATCGATGACGATCAGCAGCTGGAGTTGGAGGGTCCCACGACGTCTGCAGCTGTTGGCGGTGTCGGCACTCGGATTGGAGCCAACAACCCTTGGCAACTGCAAGTCTCGGGGAGAGTGAAGATGGTGGATGGCTCGGACCAGTAAGGTCCGAGGGACTTACCCAGCAAGGGTAAGTGAGGGTAGGCCCAGAGCAACCAGGCCAGCCCTTGGAATAGTCGAGGATGTCTTCAGGAGGGCTACTAGCCAACGGGCAAGCAACCGCGAAGACGCCTTGGCAGAAAAACTTCAGCAACAGCCCACGGTCACTCGGGATGGGGTAGGCCGCTGATCTTCGGTTCAGTACCTGCTCAGGACTTGGACAGTAAGTGGTCCAAAGCACAGTTTTGTAGTTCGTCGTTCAGGGCTTGCACTCGAAATCAGTGCACGGTTCCCTGGTATTGTCGTTCCTCGTCACTCGTGGGGTCCAAACGCCACAGCTTCGCTGGGGACTCAAAATGGCCGTAGAGAGGTCAGGAAATCGACTTCAGGGGACGCAGGGACTTCGGGCTCCGGCGGGAGCGGTAAAGTTTGCAACCGTTGTTCAGTCCTTAAGGTGCCTGCAAAGCAGGGGAGCCACTCCTTGGCTCCAAGGGAGATCCTTCGGTCTTCTAAAGGTAGTAGAACGTTCAAGGGACCGGATTCTTCTTCGTAGAGCGTCGTCCAGGTGTAATCTGAATTGCATTGGCAATATTTGGTATCTTATACTGTAAAGATGGGAGGGACTAGCTCTATGGCCACTCCTCTAGGAGGGCCAGGGTAGGGGTGGTTACACCCACTTCCCTTTGTCCAGTTTCGCGCCAGGACAGGGGCAGAGGCCCCTGAACCGGTTTGAGCTGGCATATGCACAGAGGAGCCTACTGCTCCCCCAGTGCAGGACTTCAAAGGCACTCTAAGAGTGCACCCACCCAGCTCCAATACACTAAATCCTGTCTGGAAGGTTGTGACACCTCCCTGTGACAGGAAACCCTTTGTTGAGCTCCCTCCACTGCGAGTTTCGGTCAGCAGCAGGAGGGCAGCCCGGTGTCTGTGCTGGTGGCATCCATTTTGTGATGCCAGGGCTTTAGAAGATTTCTACCGTTTGGTACAGTGGGTACATGTCGTCCCCTCTAGTAGGGTGGGATCATACTCCCACACCAGTTACTGGTGTGGGGGTATGATTCCAAAACGTTTGACACCAAACACGACATGTTTTGATGCAGTCATTCCAAAGTTAGCATTAACCGGGAGGTTATAATGCACTTAAGAGTATATGGTTTAACCGCATCCACAAACAGCAGCAGAGAATAGACTCTGCCAGCTGCAGGGGGGTCCTGCTCAGGCAGAAGCACCCCCTCACATAGTAAACCGTGCACCCTGCCCTTGGGATTGATAGGGCCTACCATAGGGGTGACTGATAGGTTCATATGTGTGTGTATGGTGAGATATAGAAACCTATACCTCTGTGAGGAGTGCTAACACTACCTCACACAGGCTGCAGTAGCAGGCCTGTGGTGTCAGATTGAGAATGCTTCCCAGGGGTGGCATAATACATGCTGCAGCCCCTGGTAGGCCTGTGAAGTACCAATGCCCTAGGTACCTAAGGTACCATATACTAGGGGCCCACAAGGTACCACAGTATCCAATCACTAGTGCATCTAGTATGCACATCAAGTTGTTTAGAGAGATCAGGTAGACTGGGGCCCTGATTAGCAGGGACCCAGCCAGACTATAGCCAGAAACCAGTGTATACATCAGAAAAAAAGTGGGGGCAACACAAGTGCAGATCCTACTCTCCTACACAACCCCCCCCCCAAACGCAGGGACATTAAACTAACCTTGACCAGTTGAGTCTTCATGTTCTAAGTGGAAATACCTCGAGAGTCCATCTGCATTGGCATGTTGGGTCCCAGGTCTATGTTCCACTGTATAGTCCATCCCCTGTAGGGAAATGGACCACCTGAGCAGTTTAGGATTTTCACCTTTCATCTGTTTGAGCCATAGGAGGGGCTTATGGTCAGTCTGAACAATGAAGTGAGTGCCAAACAAGTATGGCCTCAACTTCTTCAGGGCCCAAACCACAGCAAAGGCCTCCCTCTCAATAGCTGACCAACGTTTCTCTCTAGGGGTCAGCCTTCTGCTTATGAAAGCTACTGGCTGGTCTTGACCTTCATCATTAAGTTGAGACAGTACAGCTCCCACACCCAGCTCTGAAGCATCTGTTTGAACAATGAACTTCTTTTTGTAATCTGGACTCTGTAAGATGGGGGCAGTGCACATTGCCTGCTTGAGGTCATCAAATGCCTTTTGACAGCTAGCTGTCCACTGAACCTTTTTTGGCATTTTCTTGGAGGTTAGGTCATTTAAGGGGGTCACTATAGATCCATATCCCTTAACAAACCTCCTATAGTACCCAGTCAGGCCCAAGAAGGCTCTCACCTGTGTCTGGGTGGTTGGAGCTACCCAATCCTTTATGGTTTGGATCTTGCTCTGCAATGGTTGAACCTGGCCCCCACCTACAAGGTGGCCCAGGTACACAACCTGACTCTGCCCTATCTGGCACTTAGTGGCCTTGATAGTGAGGCCTGCTTTCTGCAGGGCCTCCAGTACATTCTTGAGGTGGACCAGGTGATCCTGCCAGGTAGGACTAAAGACAGCAATATCATCTAGATATGCTGAGCAGTAAGTTTCCATACCAGTCAGAACTTTATTCACCAACCTCTGGAATGTGGCAGGTGCATTCTTCAAACCAAAGGGCATTACCACAAAGTGATAGTGCCCACCAGGGGTCGAAAATGCAGTTTTGGCCTTGGCTTCATCAGCTAACTTGATTTGCCAATAGCCTGCTGTAAGGTCAAATGTACTTAGATACTTGGCTGAGGCCAAGGTATCTATTAGTTCATCTGCCCTGGGTATTGGGTAGGCATCAGTCCTTGTGACTGCATTGAGGCCTCTGTAGTCAACACAAAACCTCATCTCTCTCTTACCGCCCTGGGTGTGAGGCTTTGGGACAAGGACTACTGGGCTAGCCCAAGGGCTATCTGAGGGCTCAATAACACCTAGCTCCAACATTTTCTGGACTTCAGTCCTGATACAGTCCCTGACATGGTCAGGTTGCCTGTAGATTTTACTCTTTACAGGCAGACTGTCCCCAGTGTCCACCTCATGGGTGCACCAGGAAGTCTGACTTGGGGTCAGACTGAACATATGTCTAAACTGCTGTAGCACTTGTCTACATTCAGTTTGCTGATGCTCAGTGAGGCTGCCTGCCAAAGCAACGCCATCTACTGATCCATCATCAGGGTTCTGAGAGAGGAGGTCAGGGAGAGGGTCACTCTCCTCCTCCTGGTCCTCATCAGTTGCCATGAGCAAGCTCATGTCAGCCCTGTCCACATATGCTTTAAGTCTGTTGACATGGAGCACTCTAAGAGGGCTCCTGGGAGT
The DNA here is from genome assembly GCF_964204655.1 of Triturus cristatus. NCBI lineage: Eukaryota > Metazoa > Chordata > Amphibia > Caudata > Salamandridae > Triturus > Triturus cristatus. Next base: position 890,828,213 of record NC_140594.1, read on the forward strand.
ACCAAGGTCTACCAGGTAGGTGACCTCTCCCTTCTTTTCAACAATTGTATGGGGGCCACTCCATTTGTCCTGGAGAGCTGCTGGGGCCACTGGCTCCAACACCCACACTTTCTGTCCTGGCTGGTAGACAGTCAGTACAGCCTTTTGGTCATGCCAAGCTTTTTGTAGTTCTTGGCTTGCCTCAAGGTTTTTGGTGGCCTTCTTCATGTACTCAGCCATCCGGGAGCGGAGACCAAGTACATAGTCCACTACATCCTGTTTGGGAGGTTTGAGAGGTAACTCCCATCCCTCCTTCACTAGACATAATGGTCCTCTCACAGGGTGCCCAAACAGAAGTTCAAAGGGGCTGTAGCCAACCCCCTTCTGAGGAACCTCCCTGTATGCAAATAGAAGGAAAGGAAGTAAAAGGTCCCATTTTCGCCTAAGCTTTTCTGGGAGGCCCTTAATCATTCCTTTCAGGGTTTTGTTGAATCTCTCAACTAACCCATTGCCTTGTGGGTGATAGGGAGTGGTGAATTTGTAGTTTACACCACACTCCTTCCACATTGCAGTCAAATATCCTGACATAAAGTTGGACCCTCTGTCAGAGATAACCTCCTTAGGAAAGCCCACTCTGGAGAATACTCCAATGAGGGCTCTGGCTACCACAGGGGCTGTAGTAGTCCTGAGGGGAATAGCTTCTGGATACCTGGTGGCATGGTCCACTATCACCAGTATGAATCTGTGCCCAGATGCTGTTGGAGGGTCAAGGGGACCGACTATATCAATCCCTACCCTTTCAAAGGGGACCCCCACCACAGGTAGTGGTATCAGGGGGGCCTTTGTAGTGCCACCTGTCTTGCCACTGGCTTGACAAGTGACACAGGAGCGACAAAACTCCTTTGTGTCTTCAGACATGTGTGGCCAATGAAAATGTGGAACAAGCCTGTCCCAGGTCTTGTTTTGGCCCAAGTGACCTGCCAATGGGATATCATGTGCTAGGGTCAAGAGGAACCCCCTAAACTTCTGAGGAATCACCAGCCTCCTGGTGGCGCCAGGAGTTGGATCCCTAGCCTCAGAATAAAGGAGCCCCTCATCCCAATAAGTCTTATGGGACCCACTAGCACTCCCAGCAACCTCAGCAGCAGCTTGCTGTCTGAGGGGTTCAAGAGTGGGGCAGCACTGTTGCTCTTTGCTCAGATCTTCCCTGGAAGGGCCCCCTGCCCCCAAGAACTCAACCTGTCCAGGCTCAAGTCCCTCTGGGGCAGTTCCTTCTTCAGGCTCTGCTTCTCCTCCCTCTGGAGGGGAATCTGTGATCTGAGACAGAGGGGAAGGCCCAGCCTTAACCCTACTGCTCTTCCTCTTGGGTAGCACCTGGTCCATAGTTTCAGGATCCAGAGCTGGTTCAGCTTTATGCATTTTGGCTTGTGACCTGGTCACAGCAAATACCTCTGCAGGTATGCCCAACATCTCAGCATGAGTCCATAATTCTACTTCAGACCAGGCTGAAGTCTCCAGATCATTGCCCAACAGACATTCGACAGGGAGGTCTGCACTGACCACAACCTTTTTAAGGCCAGTTACCCCTCCCCAGGAGAAATTAACAACTGCCAGGCTATGGTTGGTCCTGGTGTTGCTAGCATTGGTTACCTGGTACATTTCCCCCAGGATGATCTGTGTAGGGTCCACTAGGTCCTCTGCCACCATGGTGACACTAGCACCTGTGTCCCTAAATGCCAAAGCCTGTTTGCCATTTATAATAGGCTGCTGTTTGTATTTGCCCAGGTTACTGGGGCTCACTAGGAATGACATATCAAGGTCTCCCTCACAAACAAGCAATGCCTGTGTTGGTACTCTGACTAGGCCAGAGTCCACATCAGAACCCAGGGTCAACCCTACTACACCCTTATTCTGTGCATTACCTCCACCACTGGCTGTACTAGGGGGAACAGGTGCCTTAGGGGCTGAAGTGGTGGTGGATTGGTCTTTGGACTTGGTACAATCAGAAGTCCAGTGCCCCTTCTGTTTACAGTAGTTGCACCAGGGCTTCTTTTGGCCTTTTTTCTTGTTAGATTGTGACTCCCCACCAGATGCAGATTTTTGGGGCCCTGGTGAAGACTTCTGGTCTTTAGACTTATCCCCACCTTTCTCTGAGCCTTTAGGATCTTGCTTCTTAGTGTCACCGCCCTGGTTCTGGTTTTTCTGCTTCACCCTGGTTCTGACCCATTTGTCTGCCTTCTTTCCCAATTCTTGGGGAGAGGTCAGATCAGAGTCCACCAGGTACTGATGCAACAACTGGTTCTGGCAATTATTAAGGATCTGTTCTCTCATTATAAGATTATACAATCCCTTAAAGTCAGTTACTCTACTACCAACCAGCCAACCTTCTAGAGCCTTGGTTGCACAATCAACAAAGTCAGTCCAATCCTGAGTCTGTGTTTTCTGGGTATCCCTGAACTTCAACCTGTACTGTTCAGTGGTTAAGCCAAACCCATCTATCAAAACACTCTTCAGGGCTTCATAGTCATTAGCATCCTCTTCTCTAACAGTGAGGAGCTTGTCTCTACCTTTATCTGAAAAGGAGAGCCACAAGATTGCTGCCCACTGTTTCTGGGGGACCTGTTGAACTTTACAGGCCCTCTCCATAGCAGTTATCCATTTGTGGATATCATCCCCACTCTGGTAGGGAGGAACAACCTTGGACAGGTTCCTATGGTCAGGAGTATAATCTCTGTTTCTAGGGACACGGTTGCTGCCACCAGGGGCATCTAACCCCTCCTTCTTTGAAGCTCTTTGGAGCTCGAAGGCTTCCCTATCTAAGGCCAGTTGCTTGGCTCTGAGAGCAAGCCTAGCTTCCTCATACTGTAGCAACTTGTACCTTCTCTCAGAAGAGGTCTCCCTGGGAAAGGTGGAGTTCTTCTGTGGGACAGATTCTCTTCCAGAGTGGTATGAATGGTCAGATTCCCTTGAGAGGGACCTAGGCCTCTCTCCCACTCTGTCAGTTCTCTTAGGGAGAATTCCTCTGTTCCTTTCAGACTCTTCTAAGTCTGGCCCTTCAATCACAGACTCCAGGTCATCTTGATTTTCATCATCAGACCCAGAGACTATGTTTGACCCACCCCCTGATCCAGACCCACTTGCTCCTAGAGCTTGTCTCAGGTCATCTGCTACTAGCAGATCTATCAGGTGCTGTGATGAGGGACTCCTGCCCACCCTCAGTCCTCTTTCAAAGCATAAGGCCTTCAGGTCAGTGTAGGCCAGGTCTTTGTACTGAGCTGGGATGGACCCACTGGCTCCATCCTGGTGAGGCATACTAGTGTTGTGCAGTGTTGTACTACCTACACTAGTTGTGGCCTACTAAACCTAGCTTGAGCTGTAGCAAGGGTGTGCTTATCCCTTTACACACAGCTCTAAGTTCAGTAGAACTTATTGATACTAGCTTGACTTTATATGTACCTTGAGTACCTTAAGTGGTTTTCAGTTAGTAATTCAAATTGAGATTTTCTGGTAAAACAATGGCAAGCTGTAATCCCACACGCTGCCCACCAATGTGAGAAGTTGGCCTGGCATATGCTGGTCACTAGTTCTAGTGGCCACCTTGCACCAGTCCAATTCGACTCTTGGTAGATAGGTTTAAAGACAACCTTTTAAAAGAAAGCTATCCTAGTGGTAGCTGTGGAGAGCAGCCTTCAGGCTAAGTCTCTGAGGAATGTAAAGCAGCTTGTTTTACCTTATAATCTCTTGAATTACCAAATGAAAAGACACCACACAGGTATATATATGAAATATATATGTATTTATTACTAAATATACTCTACTAACCTCTTTATGAGATTAGTCCCAGGTAGACATTTAAAAGATCAACATTTCTCAACAAATTAAGCACATAAATCACTGTAGCCCTAGGGGCGTACCAGACCATATACTAAGTAAATGGTATAACAAATTCGACAAGCAAAATGAAGAGGCCTAGGGCCTTGGGAATCGCTGGGGCTTCACTGCTGTAGTGTTTTCAGGTAAGTAACTAGCCCACAGGAGGCGCGTGCAGTGTCTAAACACGCACGCGAGTTTCTCATAGACTTCAATGCAAAAATGTTGCGATTTGTATTTTAAAGTTCTAGGGCACTTCTGAGTGGACAACAAGCACACAACTTACAGGGTAAGTATTTCGATAGCCACTGCACACTTGGGCACCGTAATGCCAGAGTTACCTCACCCAGGGAGTCCGGGTGCACAGGTGTCCTTTGGTGTCGGGTCGCGATGCTGATTTCAATGGGAATCGAGGTGTTCTTGCTGCTTGTGTCGTCAAGAGAGGTGTCCGTTCGGTTCCAACGATGGATTGGAGTTGCAGGCGACCTGGAAATTGAGGGGACAGAGTTCAGAGTCACTTGCCAGTGACCGGTGGCCTTCAGGATAGATGACCACAACTGTCGCGTCGCTTTCGTCGCTGATGGTGTTTTGTCTCTTCGCCCACGTCGTCCAGGAGGGATCGATGACAATCAGCAGCTGGAGTTGGAGGGTCCCACGACGTCTGCAGCTGTTGGCGGTGTCGGCACTCGGATTGGAACCAACAACCCTTGGCAACTGCAAGTCTTGGGGAGAGTGAAGATGGTGGATGGCTCGGACCAGCAAGGTCCGAGGGACTTACCCAGCAAGGGTAAGTGAGGGTAGGCCCAGAGCAACCAGGCCAGCCCTTGGAATAGTCGAGGATGTCTTCAGGAGGGCTACTAGCCAACGGGCAAGCAACCGCGAAGACGCCTTGGCAGGAAAACTTCAGCAACAGCCCACGGTCACTCGGGATGGGGTAGGCCACTGATCTTCGGTTCAGTACCTGCTCAGGACTTGGACAGTAAGTGGTCCAAAGCACAGTTTTGTAGTTCGTCGTTCAGGGCTTGCACTCGAAATCAGTGCACGGTTCCCTGGTATTGTCGTTCCTCGTCACTCGTGGGGTCCAAACACCACAGCTTCGCTGGGGACTCAAAATGGCCGTAGAGAGGTCAGGAAATCGACTTCAGGGGACGCAGGGACTTCGGGCTCCGGCGGGAGCGGTAAAGTTTGCAACTGTTGTTCAGTCTTTAAGGTGCCTGCAAAGCAGGGGAGCCACTCCTTGGCTCCAAGGGAGATCCTTCGGTCTTCTAAAGGTAGTAGAACGTTGAAGGGACCGGATTCTTCTTCGTAGAGCGTCGTCCAGGTGTAATCTGAATTGCATTGGCAATATTTGGTATCTTATACTGTAAAGATGGGAGGGACTAGCTCTATGGCCACTCCTCTAGGAGGGCCAGGGTAGGGGTGGTTACACCCACTTCCCTTTGTCCAGTTTCGCGCCAGGACAGGGGCAGAGGCCCCTGAACCGGTTTGAGCTGGCATATGCACAGAGGAGCCTACTGCTCCCCCAGTGCAGGACTTCAAAGGCACTCTAAGAGTGCACCCACCCAGCTCCAATACACTAAATCCTGTCTGGAAGGTTGTGACACCTCCCTGTGACAGGAAACCCTTTGTTGAGCTCCCTCCACTGCGAGTTTCGGTCAGCAGCAGGAGGGCAGCCCGGTGTCTGTGCTGGTGGCATCCATTTTGTGATGCCAGGGCTTTAGAAGATTTCTACCGTTTGGTACAGTGGGTACATGTCGTCCCCTCTAGTAGGGTGGGATCATACTCCCACACCAGTTACTGGTGTGGGGGTATGATTCCAAAACGTTTGACACCAAACACGACATGTTTTGATGCAGTCATTCCAAAGTTAGCATTAACCGGGAGGTTATAATGCACTTAAGAGTATATGGTTTAACCGCATCCACAAACAGCAGCAGAGAATAGACTCTGCCAGCTGCAGGGGGGTCCTGCTCAGGCAGAAGCACCCCCTCACATAGTAAACCGTGCACCCTGCCCTTGGGATTGATAGGGCCTACCATAGGGGTGACTGATAGGTTCATATGTGTGTGTATGGTGAGATATAGAAACCTATACCTCTGTGAGGAGTGCTAACACTACCTCACACAGGCTGCAGTAGCAGGCCTGTGGTGTCAGATTGAGAATGCTTCCCAGGGGTGGCATAATACATGCTGCAGCCCCTGGTAGGCCTGTGAAGTACCAATGCCCTAGGTACCTAAGGTACCATATACTAGGGGCCCACAAGGTACCACAGTATCCAATCACTAGTGCATCTAGTATGCACATCAAGTTGTTTAGAGAGATCAGGTAGACTGGGGCCCTGATTAGCAGGGACCCAGCCAGACTATAGCCAGAAACCAGTGTATACATCAGAAAAAAAGTGGGGGCAACACAAGTGCAGATCCTACTCTCCTACACAGCACATGCGAAACCTAGAATGAAATGGCTCAGGCCCGTCTGTCTGCAGTTAGGAACAAGGGACCACCTTGCTGCTCTGAGAATCCTTAAAACGGATGCAAATACCACTATAGTTTGCGGGGTGGCTAAATTTTTAGGCTGGGCATGGCTGATTAGGCAGAGGTTAATTAGTTCCAGTTGATTATTCTTTTTATCCTCAAAGCTGTCAAAGTTTAATACATTTTTAAATATTTATTGTATATAAAGAAAAAAGATTCCTTTATAACATGTTTTTAAAATTTATTTTTATGAATTGTGTTTTATGTACTTTTGTGCTTTTATGATATTTTATGTCGAAATAAAGCTTTGATTGATTGATAATTCCATGAGTTCATTCTGGATTATAGTTTGCCTCACGTGCTGCTGTTTAAAGCCTGGATGGGCAGCAGAAGGCATTTGAAACTGGCGAATAAAGAATTCAGACGCAACCATGCTGTCTCCGTGATGATTTAATAAGTATGAAGATTAATGAAATGAAGAGTGGTTCAAACACTTTTGGTCTACAGTAATAAAAATTGGTGTACTCACGAGGAAGCGGTTCACTTTAAGGAAGTAATTCCCATTAAGCAGTGCGACAGTTGGGTTCACGAGTGATTAGCTCTTTTCAATGTCTTTAACATGAGCTGTGGCCCAGGATTGTGCACAGTAGCTGCTCACACGCACCACCATACTTTATTCTTTGATTAATAAATTCATTAAAAATAAGGGAAGGAGTGCATTCTCATATTCACTTGCTATTCACTTTCTAAAAGTGGCATTTTCAAACACACAATTACAAAAACTCTTTACTAAAAGATGTGTTATTAAATTCAGAGGTTAGCGAGCCTAAACTCCATTTGTTCATCTTGTCCCAATAAAAAGTTGTACTTGTAAGATATTACAAATAAACTCCCATGTTACCCTATGAGATATATAGCCTTTCAATAGTGAAAAAATAAATGCTCAATATTTCACTATCAGGACATGCCACAAACACTAGTACATGTCCTTCCTTTCCCTCACACTGCGCCCTGTCCGCAGGGTTACCTTGGGCCTACCTGAGAGCTGTCTTACATGTAAGAAAAGGGATGGTTAGGGCCTGGCAAGTGGGTGCACTTGCCAGTTCGACATGGCAGTTTTAAAACTGCACGCAAACACTGCAGTGGCAGGTCTGAGATACATTTACAGGGCTACAATCAGTGCAGCAGGCCCTCTAGTAGTATTTGATTTACAGGCCCTAGGCACACCCAGTGCACTTTACTAGGAACTTACCAGCAAATCAAAAATGCCAATCAGGAATATCCAATCAGAATCCCAATTTACACAGAGAGCATGTGCACTTTAGCACTGATCAGCAGTGGTAAAGTGCCTAGAGTCCTATAGCCAACAAAAGCAGGTCAGGAAAAATAGGAGGAGGAAGCAAAATGTACGGGGATAAGCCTGCGAAAAAGGCCATTTCCAACAACTGCACACCAAAAAATATTCACCCAGAACCGTAAAAAGAATGAATGCCAAAACTTTAAAAATAAACTTCACAAAAATAATATCCTCCCCAACCAGGTCCCCTGTAACCCTTGCAAACCATTGCTACAACCTAACTAAACTAAACCAAAAAATAAATACCTGATCCCCAAAAACGAAATACTTGCCCCAAACCCTAAAAACAATCACTCCAACACTTTAAATAAAACATACTAAAGACATAATACACTTCCCATCCTTGCATCCTGTCCCTAAACCCCTAAAACAAGCCTTAAGATCTAAAAACTCTTAATATCCATAAACCGAACTCCTTACCTCAACCCTAAAAAGCTTAGTACCCCTAAACCTAACCCATCCGTGAACCCTTACAGCCTCTTACTACCACTAAACTCAACTGCTCCTATGAACCCTAAAAAAATATTTAACTCAAATCTTTTCCCGAACCCTAAGAAACCTTTCTACCCCTACTCCCAACCCCTTACCTGAACCCTAAATGTGCCTTACTGTCCCTAAACCCAAGCGATCCCTGAACCCTAAAAAAAACCTTACCACCTCATCCCTAAAGCCTAAAAATAATTACTACACCTAATCCGAATTCATTCCCTAACCCAATAAATGGCTACCAACCATAAAAACCGTACTTACTTAGCACTTACAATAGCTCATAGATCAGAGGTAATGGTGATGAGGGGGCAGAGAGGGAAGGGACCAGGCAGAGATCAGATTGTAAGTGCACTTCTGGAATCTTATATAAAAACTGTTTTTGCAGGGTACATATGTCAGAGAAGAGCTGTTAGAGGAGGGAACTAAATTCGACCAAATCTATGCCCTAGCCAAAAATATAGAGGCACAGTAAGTCTTCTTTTCACCACCACTATATTGCCTCTTTTTAACTCTGAAATATAATTTCTTGCTACAGGTGAAACAAGAAGTTGTCTGAGAGGATAATTCAATGAGGGCAGGAGGATGCCTCCTCATGTAAAGCAGAAAGAAGGGTCTCCGAGATCTAAGAAAAAGTATTAGACTAGGGTGTCCAGATCTTGAGAACCAAAAACCGGGACATTTTGCAAAAATAGAAGAAGGACTACAATTTTACATCAACGGTGCTGCTCAGAATGACAACGCTTATCAACATAGGAACACAGAAGAAGGACTAAGAATATAAATAAAATGTAATTTCTAAAACCAGAATAATACCTGTTAATTAAATTTCTTACTTCTAACAGCTGCTAACTAGCACAACTTTAGAACACCTAATAAGGGGAAACAGCCTTTACCACAAAGCATTTTCTACGCATTACGTTTACAACGATACACTTACCTCGTAAACGTCTTCACAACGCGTTATGCTTCAACGACCATCTTCACCACGCAAGCAACGTCATCACGGAACAACGTCATCCTAATCCGAAAAAAAGCATCAGTCAGTTTTCAGTGTCGGCGGAGACCTGCGGAAAAAGGAAAAAAAAAGAAGAAAGGGGGCTTGGGGGGGGGGGTCTCCCCCCCCAAAAAAGAAAAAGCGGAGTAAAGGTAAAATCGAGGTAACGGCAAAGCGTGGAAAACACATTCCGTTGTAACGCATGCGTGGTAAAGGCATGCGTTGCAACGGAATGCGTAGTAACGACATATATTCCTAATAAGTGCCTCTCACTGGTTTCAATCGACCCCCTCTAAATACCGGGACATAAGCCAAAATTGCTGAAATTTGCCGGGACAGTTGGTGAAAACCCAGGACTGACTGGGCAAATCCGGGACGCCTGGTCACCCTATATTAGACTCACATGGAGGTGTGAGAACAGACGGGTTTCATGGCTGACGGCTTGATCTTGTTGCGTCAGGTCAGCAATCGACCTAGTGTTTTATCTACCTCACGTGTATTTGCAGAGTGCCAGTCTTGCTAGGTTTTTGCCATGTCCCAACTAGGGTTCGCCCCCCTCTTTGGGAGCAAGAAAGCAATTTTAGACGATAACCCTTGCTCAAAATGTTGACCTTCTTCGGCCTAGTAGGAGTGGGTGAAATCTGGTCATTGAATGATTTTGTAGTTTCTGCTCCAGTTGCCATCCTTGATTGCTCCTCCACTTTCCTCCCTTAGGACGCGTCTTTGTACAGCAGAAGGCACTAACTTTAAAAAGCTGCATGGCTCATGCTCAGGGCACCACCATTTGCCTCATTTGACCGCATATTTTTCCCTTGTGTATCTTTTGATTTTGTGCACTGGTCGCTTCCCCTCCCCAGTTGGACTACCTGCAACGCTGACTATCCAGGTAAATCTACGCCTCCCCTCTCTTTGACTCTCCCAGACTCAACCAAACATTACAGAGTAGTTGACCCAACTGCTGCAATGAGGTATGAACTATAGAAACTCTGAAACACAACACAGGACCTGGAGAGTACATTATGACCACCAGATATTTACAATCTGAGATCCGTACTTTCACGCTTCCTACTCCGTCACATCCGCTGCAGCCCAAGACAAGAGTAACTTGTCCCTCTGGTCCCTCTCACAAGACCTCAAATTCCTTCCCACATAGGTTCACATCAACTGCAACACTCTCGACCATGCTCCCCCCCACAGTGGGGCATGTTACATGTCTGTCCATCATGTGCTTTGATGCCCCTAACGAAGTATGATGCGCTATATAAAATGCTTCAATATAATGCAGTGCTCGGCCCCAAAATCAATTACACCTGTGTCTCTTAACCTGTAGCCTGGCGCCTTTCATGGATTACGTTTGTAAACAAAACCAAGCCTGGGAAAATCGCTCGTCCTTGTATCAATTGCACCAGTTTGTTTTGGGCGCCTTTAGTCACTGCTTGCTGTAAAGACCGTAGCAGCCAGCTTTTCTTCCCTTGTATGCTTTCATTTTTAAAAACAATGACAGCCTTTGCTAAGTCTGTGTGGTGTAACCTACCTAGAAAACTGTGCCATTGGATGAGATGGGGGTGCACCCTCCCCATGTTTGATTCTGTAAAAACAAGGACGCACTCCGAAAAAAAAAGTTACTACAGGTGTCCCCATTCCCTGCAGTTTATAGCCCTGGCTTCCTTCCCTGTCTGTGTCTTTTGTCTCACAAAGCCCGTCGTCTACAATTACTTTTGGGGTAGAGTTTCTATATTGAGGCCCACAATGCCTTGCTCTGGACTTGCAAATGCCCTTGCATAGTTAAATGACAAAAAGCTGCCTGTTCCTATGGCGCTGGCCAATCAGCAGGAGGCGCCAGATCAAAGGGTGAAATCCAAGCCGCTGCTTCCAGGAGGGAGTCAGACCTCTGGTTACGCGAGTTAGGGCTGGTGATAACTCAAGCAGACTCGTTCGTAACACACGGGAGGGCACGCGAAATTAACACCCTGATGTAGGAAATAATGTACACGGCAGGGTTCGCGAAATTAACATCATGGCATCACTACGGTAATCTAAAAGAAGCGCCCTCGTGAATAATGCCCGTTTGCCCAATTAGTTGAGTTGCTGCTTCGTGGCACAAAGAGGACGCACATTATTGTTGTCTTGCCAACATGTGACAACTCCAATCAGGGAAATGTCTAGGACGGTGCACACCAGGAGAGGCTTCGACGCGCTGACTGAAATCGCTCATTATCCTCAAAAAAATTGAAGCCATTTGACGATAAAAAATAGGCACGTTCGCGATTTCCTCATAAATATTTTATTGTTTTGAATATTGACGAGCCAGGTGTGGTGTGCCGAAGGTTTCTTTTGCAATATGAGATATTTAAACAGTAGAGGCGTGATCAGCTGATTAAAGTTTCTATCAAACTTTGAGCAAGCAAACAATTGTGCGTGTTCAAGGAGTGAGGACGCTGGAAGACCTGGCGAGGATTACAGGACTGGAGCGAGGTGTCCTATTGTTTATGAGGCTGTAATGTGGCAGCAGCCCGAGATCGGGATAGGTCAGGTGTCTGTCTGTCTGTCTGTCTGTGTGCTTTCGTGTCAATGCACGGTAGTCTGTAGGAGTGATTTCTGTTAGACGCATTCTAGGAGTATATTTTTTTATAAGAGTACCGTTTGTGGTATATGTGTTTCAGATTTCTAGCTGGGGCCATTGATATAAAGTGGATTTGCCGCATAATTCCAGTCGCCATTATATAGCATAAGGTGGCACATTCTGTGTCAATATAATCTCGCTTTGTTGTCTTTGTGACAAACAGTAGTATTGTCTAGGCAGAAGTTTCACCTCATTGCTATACATTTGGCTCATAGTTTTGCCAATCAGCTAGTAAGAGGTGACCAGTTAACCTTTGAAGTGGCATCTTGGGTTTCAGTAACTTTTAAATCGATTGAGATAGAAACTATGTTTATCGATACTGCTGATTGTACAGCAGAATGTGAATTATGTCGCAGGTGTAGCAAATCCATAATGATGCAGAAAACGCCGCATTTACATTACCGCATAATTACTACAACCCGGACAATGGCTGCTGATAGCAAATGGAGTCTGTTTCGTTATATAGCAAAGTGGTGCCTGTGTTCCTAAACAGTGAAATGTCCCGCTCCCCTTTTAGTAAATGTGCAATTAATGTGTAGCGCCCAATGGCGGCATTTTGCAATATCTAAGCGCTAACAGTTTTGCCAGATAAGGAAACTAGGCACAGAAAATAAAGTGATCTGTCCAGCATCACATAATATATTGAGGGGGGGGGGGGGATAGAACCGTGCTCTTTCAGTCCCATCGCAATATTTTAATATTAAATATTATTTGTAATTTATGTGCGACTTGACTGGTTTCAGCATCATGCCGATTGTGTGTAGCGGTCAATTCCTTCGCTGCTTCTAAGCACTGTTGTTATTACTACCCAGTGTCTGAGTACTCAGTATGTCGACCTTTGAAGGCCGAAAGGGTTGGTTTGACCCCGTGCGCCGCAACACCAGCTGTCATCAGTGAACCCTTAAGGGGCATTGACAGATGGAAAGCTTCCCCACAAAGGGCCTCCGCTTTTAAGATACTTTAGCCGTCAGATCACACGCCTAGGGAACTAGGGGGGGGGGGGCATCTGTACTTTCTGCTGGTCTCTTGGGGCTCTGCGCATCACTCTGATGTGAACCCACGACAGGCTGAAAAATACAATCTGAAACGGCGACGCACTGTATTCGAGCGCGCCTTTTTGTTGTCCTTCACAGCGCCGGGGCTAGAGAATGAGCAAGTGGCAGATGTATGGGGGGGGGGGGCAGCAGGGGGCGAGGGCAGATTGGGAGGGCCGGAGAAAGAACACGGAGAGCAGCGTAACGAGATGGTGAGGGCATGGCCCCGGCGAAGCCCTGAAGTGGATACATATTTAAGTGCCATAGGGCAGGAATTTAAGTGGGCCGGGTCCTGCCGGTGTCTAAAAAGTGGGTGCCCAGACGAGTCGCTATCGGGATCTCCATTTTCGCTTCGCCGTCACCGACAAAAATAAATCTTAATTCTTCAGCAGTGCCTGCCTTAGATGTAACTTCAAAAAGACTCGTTTTAGTTGTTTCGGGCTCATAATTTCAGAACTGAAGCCGTTTCAATATTCTATACAACAAAGCCATAGTTGTTGCTTATTCGTCTTATGCAACTAACAACCATTGACAAAGCCAATAGTCCTGGCTTGTCCTGGCAAAATTCCGGTCCAGTGGCACATTATGCTGAACACAGATTTTCAGTTTACATTGTTTTAAGCTACGCCTTTAATTACATCGGCCACGCCCCTCTGAGAGCCCCCCCCCCCCCCACACACAGTGTTTTCATCCCATTTAATACCTGACAGCTGAGGCAACTTTATCGCGTTCCCCAAAAACAACGATTCTGCAGACCACCCGCGCCATTCAGCACCTCCCCCAACAAAAACACATTTCCCTTAGCACTCTGACGGCGCATACAGTCCTACTGAAAGAATTGTCATAATTAAACAGAATGCAAAGGAAGATAACATCTCCTTGTAAGCGTTCCCTCAAAATAGTCCAGTCTGTTACACATGTAACGCGAAGGGCTACACGCAGGGTTTACTACACGTGTTACTTTGCAAAAAAAGGATTTGCCCACCAAACCCACCTCAATTTACAAGAGCTTGTTTCAGCGACACATTGTTGGCAAGAAAATAAAAAGAAACTTGCCAAATAGCTATAAACCTTGCACTAGCTTCACAGGGTGTTAGGATTTGCCAAATGCCCGTGGAGCTGCCCTTGAACAGCGTTGCGGGGGGCACTCTTGGTTTGGGGAGGGCAGGGGGGGCGGGGAGGCCTGCGGCAGGCCCCGGTCAGCCAGCTGTGTCGTCCTGGCTCCGTTCCCGGGAGTCCAGTGCCGGGATTTGCGCGCCGCCCGCTGCTCGGTGTTTGAATGTGGAGACAGGTTGTGGCGGTAGATTATTGTGTCCACGTTATGCTCCGGCTCCGCGCATTCTGCAGCCACCTGTAAACACTCGCTCGCCGGCTTGGAGTTTTGTGTTGCCAACACATCGGAGGCGGGTCATCCGATGAAGGCTGAAGGTAAGGACGGTTCGGGGGTGGGGGTGGTCACCGGGTCTGGTGCTTGACGGACACGGTGGGGTGGACGCTGTCAGTGAGGGGTGATAGACTGGGCTGCGCACCCTGCTTAAGAGAGACCGGCTTTGTGCTGTGTTAGACAGAACATGTTGTGGGGACTTCTTAATAAAAGAGCGCAGTTTCCCCTCTAAGTTACTCGCCCTTCAGTGAAGTGGGTGGTCACTGTTTTAGTTTCTCTTTGGCTCGTGTATTGTTTCGGATGGAGGCGAGTACGCATCTTTGAGTTTGCTAAGAACCCCCCTCCATGTTTATAAATGCAGTCTTCTTACTTAAACGCGAAATTTCCACATTTGGTGAACACTTACAACGTTTCGCTTTTGCCTCCCAAAATGCCCCTCAGTGCAATGGAAGTCAATTAACAAACGCACAAAGTTCTGAGCCGTTTTATTGCCAGCTCGCGTGGCTAAGCGTTCCCCTACGTTTTATTTCTGCAGGTGAATTCCCACAGAGACACCTGTCTGCTGCTGAAGATATATTCAAATATGGAGCTGGTCACGTGCTGCGGTGTTCATAACTCCGAAGCAAGCGGCAGAGAAGCGTGCCCTCTGCCTGCACCTTCCCCACCCCTCTCCCCCCTCCGTGGAGTCTCGGACGGCCCTTTGTGTCTCTGGCTCTCGTCATGTGACCTCTCTCCTCACAGCCAGACAGCAGCCCTCCCCCGGGCCCTCCGGAGTTGTTTGCAGTGGGTAGTAGCATCAACAGCTGCCGAACACACATTTCCCAACTTCTCAAGGCGCTTGTTTCGTGCAACCTATACACACATGCCCCATGCTTTGGACTCCATCGTCTCTGCCAAGGTGCACAGGCTTTTGATTTTCTCTGTATGAGTTGACTGGATTAAACCGCACCTATATATATATATATATATATATATATATTTATTTATTTTATATATTTTTTTTATCTGTCCTACGCCTGCCTGGTGTTACTGTTTCAAAACAATGCATTTTCAGCTGGGTGAACGACAAATATTGTGTCCTCTTCGGGTTTCTTTAGTGAACTCTCATGGGAAAGAAATAACTACTTTGATTGCTAAACACACAGTATTAATGTTTACTTTTGGGGTTTGACTAGGAATCCAATTACTTGGCTCGCTCTTTCTTTTATTAGTGTTTGGCAGGGAAATGCATCTGTCATCCATTTGTTGGTCCTATCAAGGCCCTTGTAGTGTTTTTTCAGGAGTTAGTTCTTTCATTTCTCACAATATTTAAGTACACGTTATCCTATGGTATTCTCTTATTCTCATCCACACAGTTTCCAAAGGTGTTTGGTCACAAACTGCAATTGGCCGTGCCCACTCCTCATCAGATAATGACCGGTAACAAACTATGCATACACCTTTTAACAAGGGAACCCCTTTTTTCGGATACAGTATCCTCTGCTGTGGACTTTCCTAACTGCTGTTCACCACCGGTTCCTGCCACTGTAGTGTTTTGCAGAGCCAGCGACTGTAGATCAATTCCATGCCATCTTTGTATGTGTCACACTGTTTATTCACCTCCCAGCTTGCTGTCACTGTAGACTTGTTTCTCTTGCTTCGGTGATGGGACTTTTTGTTGTCACTGTACACACTAACGCGTGGTATAATACAAGGAAATGCACACAGAGAAGTGCACCGCGTGAATCTGAGCACATTTGAAGACTTCTACCATGGTCCACTAAATCAAGCTTTACACTCGTGTCTGTTGACAAAGTGTTTGAAATGTCCCTTTCTGGGTCTTCTTCCTGAACCGCATTGTTGATGGCTCTAGAACCCTGTGTACTTCACCCCTGCTAATCAGTGGTGAAGTGCTTGAGCCCCTTGTGTTTGCTTTGTTTGCCCTAAGTTGGCAGGGTATGCCCAGACATGGGTCCCTTGCTCACTTTGCCACTGGATTCAAGCTAGCCTGGCTGATGAGGGCTATTAGCCTGAAACTGGTTCAAGGATGCTTGTTTCTGGTCCAGGGAAGACATGGCTTGGCAGTTCGGGTTGGATTGTTCCCATGAGGCACAGGGTCAAGACTGATTTGCATATAGCTGTGTCTGAACTGGGATGGCATGGTGAGCTAAAGAATGATGGTGGATTCAACCCAGATCTGTGACTGGGGGTGAGTGTCTGAAAAGTTTCAGCACTCCGTCCATCATCTCCTTGTGTTTGCTTTGTTTGCCCCTCTTTTAAGCATGATGAAATTGGTATACACCTTATTGGCTCATTTAATTTACCTAGAAGTCCCTGGTACTTGGTACAAAGTGTGCCCAGGGCCTACAATTTAAATGTCAATAGGGGGCTGTAGCACCCTTTGTGCCAGCCACTACACTGAGGTCTTTAAACTGTGGGGTGCCCCCCTGGGGGGGGGGCATGGATGGGTTCCCAGGGGGGTGCAAATAGGCCTGCAATTACATGTAAAGGAAGCTAACCTTTAAGCACAAAAGGCCCGTTTCCGGGCTGTCTTCATTTACATGAAGAAGTTACACCACATAAAAAAAGTGTGAGGACGGTATGGTTGTCATACAGTCGCTCATAGATGGCGTTCCCAATAGTGACAAGGTATTGTGTTTTTCTGTTTTACGAAGAGGGCTGTCTCCTCAGTGGCGTAACGAAAGTTGACGGGGCTCCCCTGCAAAGTACAGGGAGGGGCCCCCGCTCTGGATTTAATCAGGAGCTCTCAGTCCTGAGTACTGTGGTGAGAGGCCCCCTGCAGCTCGGCTGCCCCCGCACCGCGGGGGCTCCGGGGGCCTGTGTTACGCCCCTGTGTTTCCTGTAAAATAGTGGGAAAGATGGCGCATTGCAGAGTTTTCATCTTACCAGAGGAGCGCCTCATTATCTAGGACATGGATAGTGTATGCCTGGAAAGCGTTAGTTGGTTTAGCGCAGCATTTTTAAATTGACTGCACGAGGCACTGTAAGGTAAACATGGAAAGCACTTAAATGACATGATGGAAGATTGCTTTTCTCACAGGTTCTAGGACCAGTGTTTAAAAATCTGATTGGACCCAAATGAGAGGGATTTCTCCTCCTTTGTGCCTGCTGATAGATACAATCTTTAAACTGTGCTAAGGAATTGTTAATTTCTCTTTTAAGGGTTGGATTGCTTTCCTCTGTATTCCAGTGGGGGAAGTGTGTGTTTTTTTTCCTTCAAATTTTACTTGCACTTTACTGTTGAAAGTTTATGTATTCTGGTCTGATTCTTTGTGTGTGCAGGTTTTGATGTGTATGAAAGAGAGCTATATATGTAGCAGGGTTATGTAAAACGTGTGCGTGCTTCCCTGGTGTAGGTAATGTGGGTACTAGGGTATCAATGGGTGGGGTGGCTCTCCAACCTCCTGTCTTCCACAGGGTTTCTTCAGGGTCCACTGGGAAGGGTCCTTAATCTTTAAAAATCCAACCGCGACTTGCACGTGGAGTTGTATGGAGCAAGCGGTCGTGTTTCCACACGGCACACGCTCTCCGTTGGTCCCAATGTACTCACCTTGGTTGGTTCTTTGGGGTCCCAGCATTTCTTCGTTCTCTCGACACTATCTTGACTAGAATCATGGTTCTTATCCCACTTTCTTAGTATATGGTTTGGCCCCCCCTGGGGCCACTGTGTATTTCATTCTATTTACTGTGTTTCTTTGCTAAAATATTGTGTGCATTGTGTTTATCTCCGTGAAGGAGCTATTGGAGCATACTAGAGATTATATAATGAATATATATTTTATAAATACTTGGTGTGGTTAGTTTTCACTTAATCTATACTATAAGATTGCATTCTGGTAAAACAAACTGCTTTACACTCCTTCTGGACTAAGCCGGAAGGCTGCTCTCCACAGCTACCACTTAGAGAGCTTTCTAAGGTTGTCTGAGACCTCTTACATCACCTTAAGGGTTGTCTGGACTGGTGCAAGGTGCCCACTTACATTAGTGAACATCATATACCAGGCCAGTTTCTCACAGTATCTTAATCTGTACTCTGGTTTTCTACATTGGACAGCTAGGCCTGCCTCAGTGAAAATAGCTTTTGGGTGCTTGTCACTGTAAGGCCATGTTAACATTGAGTTTCTACATGTTGTTCATTTAAATACAATGCACTCTGCTTTGTGGGGTCTACATCGGAGTGATTTAATATTTAATATGGAGGTTTTACCTGACAAAAAGCGCTTATTCTGAAAGTTCTCAGTGAACATTTTGCTCTGTGCATTGGAATAATATACACTATAGTTTGTGCATAGGTCTAAGGTCCGTATGCTCCTATCGAGTACATTAAACTTAATTACTTGTGTGTGCCAGCTAACTCAGAGGTCACTAGATACGTCTCGAATGAACAAGAAGGGATTAGTTTCTGACAACCGCATAAACATGACAACTTTGTTTCCCTTAGAATCGGAATGCGTCTCAGAATCGTGGAAACAATAGATAACAGTTTCACTCAGTCAATCGTGCATGCTTAGTTTCTCCAGAGGTACACAGAAATAGATATACGGGCGTTTCAATAAAAAGGATTTATTGAACAGCCTTGTTTCTCGTGTAAGAGATATGAGCTGTTACAATCATTAGACAGTAAGCAAGATATAATATGCACAGCGTAAGCAGTAAGAAGAAATACTGCAATAGCATTGTCTTTTAGATATGACATGTATTCATATATACATACATAAATAACACAGGCTAAAAAGTGAATACTCGTCTGATGCTTCTAAATAGTTCTACCCCAGTGTACCTAACCTAAGTGTAGTATGAGGTAAGAAGTAGGTGCTGCTTTCTTATAGCATGGTATATACTAAGTTTAGTATGCCAAGAGTCCTTCTAGGTTCTAGTCAGCTCTATACCTTTGGAATGAAAGAGGTGGGTATCTCTTTCCGGGTCTCAAACTCTAACACCCCACGAAGGGAGTCAGAACACTGGAAGCTGGATTCTCTGCGAGCAGGGATGACAGCGTCTGGTCAGTGCGTCAGGCCGGGATATGGTCTCTTCCAAACTTGCCGTGGCGAACCGTGCAGTCAAGTCGTGCCGTGGTTTGCCATGGTAAGGGAAGGTATATTTATACCTGGAAGGTGTTTAGGAATGCTAGCATTGACGTAAAGTCGGGCTGAGGAAGACGTCATGGATGAACCCCTAAGGAATAGTAGTTCATGCATAATAGATGATTTCTTGGAGAAATCAATAATCCTAGCTGGGGAAAGTCCCGTCGGCTTAAGGGTCTGGTTTCTAAGAACTTGTTGTGACGTGGGATGAACGGATGTAGGTGACCATGCCTGTATTTGGATAGCATGGCTAATGCCTAAATAAGGACTGGGATTCCTATGCCTAAATAAAGGGAATACGAATTGTGCCTATATAAGGACGTGATTTAGGGAAACCTACATACGGGTATCTAAATCGAAACACAACACCCACTCCATTGACGAATGATCGATATTACTAAATGCTAAACACATAAAATTGAGTATCGCATGTTTCACTAAAAACATTTGTAAAAGCATACTAAAAGAAGTCTTTGTTAAAAGGTTTGCTAAACATGAAACGCAAAGGCGCTGTACATATTGAAGCAATGTTTCATTCTAAGCATATATTTACAGTGAATGCTCAAGTGAATGATCACAAAAAATATATACACATACAAAATGAAATGGTCCAGGTATACAGAAAGGAAAAAGTTCAGAGCCATTTCATGTCATGATTACATAAATGTGAAAAAAGGTGACAACGCGTCCCTGGAAGTGTCTCAAAGAAGTCTGTTCTCTAAGAATAGTTCTACTGTAAGCAGAGCTTTTAGCCATAAAAAAATCAATATCCACAAAAGTGCGATTTTTATCTTTTTAATTAACATTTTTTTTTTTTTAGGAAAGTTCAAAATTTCATCATTTTTGTTTTGAGAAAATGAAGGCCGAATTCATAGATTACAAGGTACACTGTGAGCCAAAACAAAAGTCATTTGAAGATGCGGGGGAAAACATGAATCCTCTAATCCTGTAGACAAAATTTGTCTACCGTTGTCGGTGACAGGTCGATTACCTCGTTTAGAAGACTAACTGCACATAGATGTGATGCATCGTCAGTAGCAGTGTTCGATGCCGATGTTACCTGTGTGCCTGTTGATCCATCTCGTACCTCAGCAGTAGCATGTTGCATCTGTGAGATCTCAATGAATGCCGTCATCAGGATCGGTAGCCTCTGGGGACAACACTGGCACGACTGATGGGAGTGTTAGACAGATGTCTAGCATGCATTCTTCACCGCAAAGCAGGCCGCGTAGAACAGGTAAGATGCAATCTTGCCAGATTAGTCTGAATGACAGAAACCATGTGGTATTTAGTTCCCGTAGACGAGGTAAACCCAATAGTTGCACTATGCGCTCACAACACCTCCTCTCCAGGAAAGCATTCTCCAAGGTGCTGGGAGTGACGCTGGTGGATTGGCTTGCCATAGCGCAGCAGTATGAATAAAAATAGGATTCCTGCGATGATTGCTAGAATTAGCGGCAGACCACCAAACACCGAGTGCATGAAGTTTGGAATGATTCCGAGGACTGCTTGAAAAGGTGTTAACAGTCCCGAACATACGGTCTTAAATACATGCACAATACCGCTCGTATCAGACATGTTTAAGATATGTCCCAACATTTCTGTGAAATGTGTAGGGCAATTTGTCCTTAACAGAGCCTGTATCTCAACCGAAGCCCTTGTGACTTTTAGATCATATGTTTCTTTGGCCGAGGTCAAAGGCACGGTTTGCTGTAAAAGAATGGCTTTTATTCTGCTTAAAGTATCAATTCGTATAGAAGAGATGTTCGGTGAAGGCCATAAAGGCGACTCCCTGACTGTGTCTATTTGGGGGAACAAGACTTGCATATAGCAAGTGACCCTGGAAGTAACCGTTACTAGGTATGGGATACCTGGCAACATCATATGGTAGGGATGGGATGCACACCTTAAATCAATCGTTTTTTAACTTGTTCTCTGTGTTTTTCATTTGATAGCGTGCAAACTGGTATGGTGCCTGCCCATAGTGGCACCCGTATTAAACAGCATCATAGAGAGGGGCGTCATCTCGCCCCACACCAATTGCACAACTCAGTAAACGCCATGTTGGCATTCATCATTCCTTGACTTTCATCAGTTTTTTCCATTTATTCCATCGCATTTGCAACTTTTCACATCCGTTTGATCTTTAATCGCCCACACGTGGACTAATATGCATTTTTCCAAATTTCTAATGCTCAAAATGTGTCCATCCGGACCTCTATATATGAACACGACTAGAGCATTAATTCGTCAGAGGCAGTGTTTATTCATGAAAACCCAATGCATTTCGGGCTGCAATCGCCCTTCGTCAGGGGTCACTGTAAACAATAGAACAATAATGAACTTTAATTTCATAGTTTTACATTTTGCGTTGTTCATCATCACATATAAATTTCAAATTAATAACATTCCCACTCCACATTATGTTCTGCTCAAGTATTCCCTGCATAAAACACTGTGTTAAAGTGTATGCATCTACATAATCCCCCTCCATTCATTCTACAGATCCATGTTGTTGTTCTTTTTGCTTTACGTTATATTACTGATATTCGTACAACAACCTTCTGTTTTACCTCCATGTGACCAACGCCCTTACTCTCATAATTATTAATCCTTTCTTTATCTACTCCATTATTCTTAACATGTTATCAACGACATTCTTGCCCACCATCTTTTACGCCATGAGCTCCCGCCCTCCAACTCTCCCCTATCTAACTGCTTAAATGAAAGGAAATCCTCAAATTACTACATTCCCACGAAGCACCATAAATCACCCACTTTCCTTCTAGCTTTTAACAAGTATCAATCGCGTGTATGCTTCCATACCTGCCGCAGGCATTTAAAGTCAGCCTTCCGCTTCTCTCTTACAGCTAGAAATCATTACTATCATACCCCTCCTTCTTTTAAACACAATGTCCCGCCAGTTTTCCTTCCTGAGTTAACCCTTCATTTCACCACTTATCTGACGTCGGAATTACTTCCAAAGGTTGCTGTTCTATAGAACAGCAACCTTTGGAAGTATTCTATAGAACAGCAACCTTTGGAAGTCGTGATCATTCAACATGAGGTAACTCCCATTTGAAAGTTGTCCAAATGTTGGATTAATCACAGAGGCTGGTGAACCTTGCAGGTGGGAGGATAAGTTTGCAGTGGAACCGCTACGAGCTTCGTGTAGACTAATATCCCGATATGAGTGAACTGCTCAGTGCATTTTCACAGTGTGTACCGCTAATAAACACTTCACGCCCCCCACTCCAACATCTGTGTGCAAGGTAAATCCCAGGATGTCCTGATGTATTCTTTACCCAACCTTTCATATTTGCCTACTGGCATGTGTTTAAGGCAATACTGAAAATGGAAAGTTGTAACAGGCAGAGTTATTTTGCCATGTATGATCCATTCTGTAGCTGGTTTTTCTGCTACCGTAAATGGCAATTTTTCCAGTTTTTCAATGCTCAGCACTATGTACTTTGCTCCCCTTTGTGCCAGTTCGATCTGTTTATCAGTGAGATTGTAATCAGAAAACAGAGAAGACGTGTTGATGAAACGCCAAGGCACATAACCTGCACGCAAGTTTTGTAGCGTCCAGCTTAATGACAGAATAGAACGTAATTGAGACTGGCTTTGACGCAGCAGGACCAAATCATGTTCCACAATGTCTATAGCTGAGGATACAATGTTGCCCAATGAATATATCCTGGATGACAGCCGTTAACCTATTGTCGACCACAGCGAGAGATTTCTCTAAATTAATACGATCAATTTCTCGTATTCTTTCTGCAGCGTCTGCTTGGGTAACCTTCCATATTTGATTTAAGCAGCATAGATGCCGCCATATATGAAAAGTTTTTGATGCGGTTTTCCTGGACCTAGTAAAAATTCCCTAAAGCTTTCCGTCTTACTTAAGTAAAGATAAGTGTTGTTTCACATCCTCTAGTGTAGATGTCGGCAGCCAATCAAGGCATAGTTTTCCTACACTGTGTGTTGTTACTACCCCTGGATGCTGTCTTTGAACATAGCGTGGGTCTGGCCTATTGATCGTTAGACCTTGTGTCTTGTTCAGGAATCTTTCTTGACAGATGTTTGTGTCTGTGGGCCAGAGCAACCATTTTTTCCATTCGGAATCTGATCTGTTGTTTTTTAAGATAGTATGTACGTCGACCACCCCCTGTGTAGTGCTATTACTTGAAGGTGCAGGTATGGACGGTGTGATCATGTCTTTGATCTTGGCTAACCCAAGGCATGACGTTTGTTGGACAGTGTCATTCAAAAACATTATCTGTTGTGGTATGATGCAGGCTCTAAACAAAGCTTCTATCCCCTGCGCTTGCCAATCTTTTGTATCCCACACAGATTTTGTGTCAATTGTGTCTTTCCAAAAGTCGAAACCCTGTCTAGACAGTTGGGCAATAAAGACAGCAGAATAAATCTGTTTCGTATTGGTTAACATATTTTTCGTTCCTGTTTTGTTTACGTTTTTAAAGTAAAACGTTTCTGGATTGGATGTATTATATCCTGAAAAATATGGAAACTTAATTTCAAATGTTTTTGAGCTACCCCTTGGTGGTGTAGGACAATGTTCCCATTGGTTATACATAAATACATTTCTAGGTGTTGCAGATGTATGCAAGAAATGATGACCATAGTGGTTGGAACAAAAAAGCTGTTCATAGTCTGTTGAACCCTCTAAGTATTCATGGTTAGAGAATGCAGCAGACCTTTCTAGATCAGACATCATGTTATTAACAGTCTCAAAGTCCCAATCATCAGAATAGATACTGGAGGTAATAAAGCCACTTAATGAAATCTTAAGTGTGGAATCTTCAAAAGTTCAGATGGACCGAATATATCATAATCCGTTTTGTCCCAAACTATACCATCTTGTATAGGAACGGCTGTGATGTTCACTGCTGTCAAGTCTCTTGCTTCACGATGGGATGATTTGTGTATTTCAAAAGTAAGTTCACATTTTTCTTTCCTGTGTCCAAATGAATATATCTTCCATCTATCAACATGTTCAGAGTTATTACCAAAGCTAGCCAAAGTAGAAAGAAAAATATTCCAGAAATAATCCATAGTTCAATCCGTGGTGAAACCAGATGTCTTTCTCACGTGATGAAAAAAGTCTTGTGCTTGTTCTTTGATGGTTCTTTTTGCTGGCGTCGTTTCAGGCTCGCTGGGATCCTCAGAAAACGTATTAAAGTTAATGAAATAGTCAGAAGCAGTTCTGTCAATTGTTGGAATTGCATCAGGATTTGTTGAATTCGCTGGAACCAGTGGATCACTTGCTACGTTGGTGTAGACCGATGTATCTGGATGAACTGTTATTTGGGTTTCAAGAGGAATGAGTTCCATAGCATTGTTGCTTAGTCCTTCATTTCTTACTGTTGGATTCTCAATGGTGATGAGTCTTTCAGTTTGAACCTCTTGGATAGTAGCTAGAGGAGTGTGTCTGCTACTTGGTCGGAGTCCACATGCCTACTGTTTAGTATTGGCCACATAGTGTGGTTTGATGAGGTCGATGGACACAAATCTTTTCTCCTTTTTACCAGCAAGGGGCGGCTGAAGTACTGTTCTTGATCCGTGCATTGCTAGGACAGGTACCGGTTGTCTGTAAGAAGGCCCAAATTGCTTCTTGTCCACGATCTTTTCTCTGACTAGATCCCCAAGCTTTGGGATCCAGACAGGCCTTGCTGGGACGGCAGGATTTTCCCCAGTGGTGGTTGGCTTCAGGAAAACGTTGCTTTTTGATCTTAGTTCATTTCAGTTCTGTAAAACAGCCAAACGATCTTTGATATCAAATGGTTTATTTTCCACCACTGTGCCTTTACATTCGATATCAGGAACCCACATTCTTGTCCCAAATTGGACCTCATATGGAGTGACCCCCCCTAGAGAACTTCTTGGCAAATTGTTTAATGAGCGTTGGACCCCATAAAGATGTTTGACCCACCCATCACCCGAACCTTATACCCTAGCTGTTATAGACTGCTTTATGTCCCGGTTTTTCCTTTCCACAACCAAATTAACCTCAGGATGGAATGGAGAGGAGTACTGCAATGCTATGCCCAAACTGGCCATGGCTTCTTTTTAAGCCCGAGAGCTAAACGCAGGGCCCTGGTCAGAGTGTAGCGTGCCTATTGCGTATATGCCGATAAAGACTTGCAAATCTTTTATAACAGTTCGAGCATCAGCCGAGTGCTGAGGCCACATCCATAGGAACCTTGAGCACGAATCCACTGCGACCATGATATATTTACAATCCCTTTGCAAGGGACCGCAGTGATCCAGGCAAACACAAGCTAATGGTTTGTCTGAAATTAACAGGGGTGTCTGCGCAGGACGTTTCACTGTAGAGACGTTCATCTTTTGGCATATTTCACATTCCAAAACATAGTTTTTGGTCTGTTTCCTAATGCCGGGCCACCAATATCTCTGTTTTAATAATGATACTGTGGCGGAAACACCTGAATGGGCAGAGGCTATCCCTTCATGTGCTGCAAGGATTAGTCCTAATCTACGTTCCATGTTTGGAATTACCCTATCACCCACTCCAGGGATTCGAGCAAACAGAACGTTGTTCGCATCAATTATATACGAGTATTTGACTGGAAATGTTTTAGGTAACGCTGCACCACTGCCTTTGCTGGAAGCATTGACAGCCAACAATATCTCACTGTCTATTTTCGTTTTTGAATGAGTGATTGCAGCTACGGAAGCTGTTTGACCAGCCCCCTTCGTGGCTTCATCAGCCAATGAATCCCCTGCAACGTGAATGCCATCACGTTGATGACTCAGCATGTGTATCACGTGTGTATTTTGTAGTCCGCTTCGCAACTGAACCACTAGTTCCCAAAGCATTTTATGCTTGACTGTGCCACCTTTTGCATCTTTGAAACCATTTTGAAGCCAATTCTGTAAATATTCATTGTACGATTGTACACAGTAAAAAGAATCGCACACTATAAGTGTGGGGAATTCGCGATCCGTATTTTCAAGTGCTAATTTGAATGCCTGTAGTTCAGCTCGCTGAGCTGTACAATCTCCTAGAGATTGTGTTTTAGTGACTATTGGTCGGAATTTACCATTACGCATACGACCTTTAACGTTTGCGCATGCTGCAGTGTAAGCTTGCTTACTTTCCGTAGCGGGTTGTGCCGATCTGTCAGTATAAATTGAAAATTCATACTGGTCAAGAGGGAGAATCTCAATAGGCAGAGGACATTTGTGTTCGTATTGCAAGAATGCTTGTGTTTTTAAATAAGGATCAAAAACATATTCAACAACTTTTGCAGCAAGCGAATTAACCCATTGTATCCATCTTGTAGATAAAGCTTTTGCATATGGAATGCTCGCTTTTGTAACTGCCTCTAAGGCTGATACCGGAGTCACGACAATATTGCGTTTCCCCTGAGCTAGAGCTCTTTCTTTTGCTACAACGGTTTGAACTGCTGTCAGAATTGTTTCTGTTGAAGTGAATCGCATTTCACATTTGTACACTGTGGGAGACTGGGTCGGATATACAGACGCGGAGGCTTTATGTATTGTCTAACAGGAGTGGTTTTATTGTCAGGTGGCACAAACGGGGTGGTCAAGGTATCAGAGATTGCTTCTTCCTTCCAGTTGGGGTCCTCTAAGTGGGAAGGCGGTGTGGTGGTCTCAGGCTCTTCGACTGTATGGCCAGCGGCCCGGGATAGATGCTCAGCTCCGTTCGTCGTGGTGTCTTGGCCGGAGGCTTAGAGGAAAGAAAAAAACAATGGTGGCCATTTGTGAGTTTGTATTAGGTGGCAATGTCGTTATGCTCTGCCGTCACCAACACCCGGTGGTTCTGAGTTCCGTTGTGCAAAATAGGGAATGGTGAGGTGACACGGGAATAGTGAGGGGGTACGTGGAATAGTGAGGTGGAACGGAAAATAGTGATATATAATCCGATACGTAACGTAAATTGACCTCCCAAAAAGGGTAATTCGCCCACGGGGCACAGCTGACTATGGTCCAGATGGTGGGGTGTTTACCAAACCAATCCCCGTAGGTCTGGGATCTACACAATCGTCTTTGTCTCCTCCCACTGCCTTCCCCCCTCCCGTTTCCTCCGATAAGCACCCTCCTCCCGCCACCCTTATTTACGTCTTCCCCAATGTTCCCTTGCACAGCGGTACTCACCGGCCCCGCCGCAACTCTCCGGAGTTGCGGCCGCTCCTCAGCATCCTCCGGAGGACTCCACCATTCCTCGGTCTAGCGGTTGTCTACTTCGTCTTCCTCGCTTCCGCTCTGGTCGCCGTCAGCGTGCTGTCTCTCCTGTCGGTCGATTTGTGACTCCACGCTCGATTCCTCTCTCCGGGCTCCGCTTCCTCCCAACAACGATGACCCTTCCTGGGCGGGCCTTGCTTTTACCTCTCTCGGCACTTCACTTCCGGGGTCAGCTCCTCCCCTCCTCTCCGTCGATCGGTGTGGCCACACGAGACCTCCAGGAATAGTGCTGGTCTGCGGGGAAACAGGAAAAGTAGGTGCTTTTCTTCCCGTGCTTTTATTTTGTGGGTGTTCGCTCCTGTAATATGTCTCCCCTGTTCTGAGGGATTCTGGTCTTTGTAGTGGGAAGGGGGAAGTAGTCGTCCTCTCTGGGCTCTCCCTCTCACATACACACAAGCGGATTTGTATGCAATAGGTATTTTCTCACCTTCATTAAAAGTTAAGTAGGTGAATCCGCATTGACCCGAAATTATTTGGATCACTAAATTGCGTGTATTTACTCATGTTTGTAAGTGATTGTTGCTAACATGTCAGCTTGGAGTGAACGCAGGATATCTGTGTGTTCCTGTGTCCAATCTTTGATTTTGAAATTAGGGTTTGATTAGTTTGTAGAGAGGTTTAACCCTTTCTGCGTAATTTAGAATGTAAGTTCTTCCAAAATTCAGGGAACCTAGAATTGACTGTAAGTTTTTCATCGTTTTTGGAGGTTGGAGCAGCGCGCACTTTTCCGAAAAGTTTGCTGCCAGGCTTTTGCCCTCACTTGAAAGTTCATATCCTAGGAAAAGGACATTGAGATGGGCAATTCTTGATTTTTTTAAAGTTGAATTTATAGCCCTCAGAGGCGAAGCCTAGTATAATGGTGTTCACCCTGTTCAAGTGCCTATTCAGGTCATCATCTGTCAGATAGATATCATCGACATATGACAATGCCTCGTCATCATATATTTGTAGTAACTCTGTTACTCTTGCTGAGAATAACCCCAGGCTGTTCTTGAACCCTTGAGGGAGTCGACAGAAGTGATGCTGGGTCCCCATCATTGAGAAAGCTGTCAAGTACCTACTTTCAGGTGCTATGTTTTGACAAAAGAAACACTTTGAAATGTCTTATGTGGTTTTATATTTTTTACGCACAATGTTATTCATTAGTGCTGTACTGTGTGCATTTTGTACTGCAAAAGTTTTAGAACAAGTGTTAAGGTGTCTGTAATCCAAAACTAGACGATATGTGTTGTCTGGTTTGGAAACGGGAAACAAAGGATTGTTCATTTATGAGGTGCATGTTTCAATCACCCCTTGGTATTCAAGTTGATCTAAGATCTCCCTGACCTGTTTTTTAGCTTCTTGCTTAATTGGGTACTGCCTTTGCGCAGTAGGTTGACATTTTAATTGGATTTTATGATGAGGTGAGTCACCATCCCAGCCTACATGATTTTTGTATAATGCTGGGGCCTGGGCAACTGCCCATTTCCTGGCATAAGTATATTTTAAATTTATAGGAACATGGTTGGAGAATGCCTGCATAATGATGTCTTCGCCATGTGGGCACTGATTTTGGTGGCCAGTCTTTTTCCGCTAGAAGTATGTCATAACCCCTTGAAAGTTTTTCCTAAAAGAGTGCTTTCATTTTTCGTGGTATGTCATATAACCTTTGTGGAGTACTAACCCTGGTGTCTACGGTCTCAACTGTTATATACCCATTCAAGTCCACTATCTCCAGAAGTTCCTTCAGGTTCTGGTGAGCTATTTGTTACTTCTGATGCACTGTCCAGCATTGTCTGAGCCCATTCTCCGTTCTTGAGTTGTGTCCTCAGAATTCTCGGCATGTCTGATATTCAGACCTGCTACCCTTTTCTTGGTGAATTGAGGTTTTGGTTTGTTTTTCTGAACGTGTTGATCGTCTCTGGACTTTACGCGTTCTCCCATGTGATCTGACCGTCTTCTTTCGGATGTCTGTGACGATGTCTGAAAGGTACGAGAGGAACGTGTATTAGTATCTTGATACCTGTCAAGTTTTTTCAAATTATCCCTATTCCTGAGGTTATACCTCCTGTCAGAGTGCTCCTTTTTAGGAGACCTACTTCGGGATTGAGAACGTTTCTCTTTTGAATGTTGTTTATTTTCCCACTTCTTTTTTGAAGATGTAGCGTTGTGTTTAATTGAGTTCTTTTCAGGACCCTCCGACAGCTGTGGTTTAACTGGTTTCCCACCTAAACTGTCTCTGCCTAATTCTTCATAGGATTTTTCTATTATTCTGGGTAGTTCATGTTGATGTTCCGTTACATCAAATTCCCTTAATTTCTGGCGGATCGCCACTGATGCTGCCTCCCCTTTAATATTATTGTTGAGACCTTGTCAAAGTTTTTCAGTGATTTCATACCCAAGTTCAGAGCAGGCTCTGCCCCGTATTCATTTTGAATTTGTTTCAGGACATCGGGTATTACCGCAATAGACGGAACACCATGTGTTTTAGTATAGATGGCAGCAAAGAATGTGCCCCAAGAGGTGCAGTCTTCCAGATGTAGTGTGATCCCCATTGGTAAACAGATTGTTAGGATTCTGTGTTTCTCATAAGGGCTAGTATTAACAAATACTGCTTCGATTTGAGTAATTTTTTGAGCTATCCAGAATGGAATTTGTTCATGTTTTGTGGGCATTTTACCCATGACTGCGTGTAATGTCTGCGGAGTCATTTTTAGTGTATTCCCTTGGTGAGGGGGTTTGATTTGGAATGGTTATTGGTGGTTGGACTGTTAAAGTCCGCATGACATATTATACTAACTGTCTGTAAATTTTTATCAACTCGTTGAGTGAGTAATTCATCGTCTGACATTGCTTCAATGTCAGGATGTGGTGTGTAGCCGGCTAAAATCGGCCATGTTGCTTCTGGTCTACCTAGTGGACCGAGCCTGGTAATGTGATTGTAATGTTTTAGGGCGCCTTAAAACCAGAGCTGATGCTCCTGGTATGTGAGTGAAATTTCAACATCCTCGAAGGGAATATATTCCTCAGGTGGGTTATCTTCTTTGAAGAAGTGAAACATTTTTGTTACTGGATTTGATTCTGGGACTACTATCCATGAATAGAACACCTCTGTCTGAAAAGATTCATGTGCCTCTGTCTCAAAAACTGCTCTACCACCTCTTGGTGTTTAGGCTGTGTTTTACAAGTTTTAGATTGATGGCTCTCCTTAAATTTGGATGGATGTTTATAACACCCTCATCGGTTTAATTTAAACCTGTAGTATTAAAGGCTGCTACGACTTGGTCAGCCGCAGCCTCTGTATTATCCCCGTTTTGGGACATTGTTTTTTGAAAAATGTAGAAAAAGTTTCAAGGAAACAAAGATAAGGTGCACAATATTTTGGAACACTGTATCCTTCAACGTTGAATAAACCAAACAGCTAATACATAGGATTTTCGTCCTACTCCGCTATGGCGGATTTTCTCCCTACCCACTCCAGACGTCTTATGGAGTTTTATGAGTAGGGGTCTCTTAGAAAAGCACGACTGAGTTACTTCAGTATCTAGCGTTAAATTAGTGCCTTACCAAACATTGGGCACCATGTAGTGTAGTTCCTATTACTCTTATAGGCTCTGCGCATTGGAATAATATACACTATAGTTTTTGGATAGGACTAAGATCAGTATGCTCCTATCGAGTACATTAAACTCAATTACTTGTGTGTGCCAGCTAACTCAGAGGTCACTAGAAACTTCTTGAATGAACAAGAAGGGATGAGTTTCTGACAACTGCATAAACATGACAACTTTGTTTCCCTTAGAATCGGAACGGGTCTCAGAATCGTGGAAACAATAGATAAGTTTCACTCAGTCAATCGTGCATGCTTAGTTTCTCCAGAGGTACACCGAAATAGATATACGGCGTTTCAATAAAAAGGATTTATTGAACAGTCTTGTTTCTCGTGTAAGAGATATGAGCTGTTACAATCATTAGACAGTAAGCAAGATATAATACGCACAGCGTAAGCAGTAAGAAGAAATAATACTGCAATAGCATTGTCGTTTAGCTATGACATATATTCATATATACATACATAAATAACACAGGCTAAAAAGTGAATACTCGTCTGATGCTTCTAAATAGTTCTACCCCAGTGTACCTAACCTAAGTGTAGTACGAGGTAAGAAGTAGGTGCTGCTTTCTCATAGTATGGTATATACTAAGTTTAGTATGCCATGAGTACCTCTAGGTTCTAGTCAGCTCCATACCTTTAGAATGAGCGAGGTGGGAATCTCTATCCGGTTCTCAAACTCTAACACCCCGTGAAGGGAGTCAGAACACTGGAAGCTGGATTCTCTGCGAGCAGGGATGACAGCGTCTGGTCAGTGCGTGTCACAACAGAGAGTAGGAACTAACCTCAAGCTTGGTACAGCAGAAGCGATGATGGACGTGAGGAACCCTTTCCGCTTTGTGCGGCACACCTGCGAGTATTAGTACATACGCCCTCCACAGTTGATGCCGCAGAAGGGGGGAAAGGGAAAAAAGGATAACCAAAATAACCAGGCAGTGGCAGCTATGGACTGTGGATGGTAATCGGGAATCGGCACAATCATACTCCCAAACTCCCTGTGTTCCTGCAGAAAGACACACACATGGAAAGTTAGTGAAGACCCTATCTCTGCATCCACAGTGTTATGAAATGATTAATAAAAAGGGATACACTTACTCACTGTACTTGCCACAAGCATTCGTGAATCTGAATGGATAACCATTGATATCAGGAACCAACAAGGGGTCTTTGCTACTTATTTCCACATCCGGAACCACCAAGGAGCCTGAAGCAGCAGCAGTGTTTGTTGACACAATCCAGGATTCTGATGTTTGCCAAAACAGTAGTGAGTTGCGCGCTCCGCGCTGGGTTGCAAAAGGAACAAGGCTTGTCCAGAAAACGGGACTAGGTTTACTAGGAGTCTGAGCCTTCCTGTGGCTCCTCCTATGAATAGTAAAAGTAAGTGAGCGCTCTTCGCGCATGCGCAGGGAATCCGAGCCTCTCAACGGCTCCGCGTTCCGGGCTGGCAATAAAATGAAAAGAGAAGCACTTCTCGTGCTGGTGAGTAATGTCCGAGCCTCGCACCGGCTCAATGATTCGAACTGTGGGAACACAAGAGACACGCGCTACTCGCGCATTAAACAAGGGAATTCGAGCCTTGCACCGGCTCTTCTAGGCAGGGGGATAGTCTCGTACCGAGTGCCTTGACTGGCGGCACCATGAAGCACGGGCAGCCACCCGGGGTCCGAGATATCTTTACGCCGCGTTAGGCAGGTCACTGCGTAGTGCGGGATGAGAGTACAGCGAGGGTCGCTGACAGTGTGGCGGTCACGAAGGCGGCCGTGTCTTGGCACGCAGGCACCGCTGTCCATCTGGAGAGGCTCAAGCCGGATCAAGTAGACCAATGGACGCGAAAGAAATCCGGTCTTCTGGATGTCTGTAGAGCGTTCAATGGTATCGCCGTTAATCGGATATTCCAGGTGACGAGCCCCGATTCCCAGGAGAGGGACGGTTACAAGGGAAGGGTAAACAGAGAGGAAGGACAAGGACAGACTGCTCTATAGGCAGTCTGGGAGATGTAGTGCCTCTTTCATCCGTCATACACGCTGCCTAATAACTCGCCGTGACAGAACCCCCTCTCCATGACCGACGCCTCGGCGGTCCACCAGGCTTAGTAGGGAAGCGCCGGTGGAACCGTCTAAGGAGATTTGGACAATGTAAGTGGGCTACAGGTTCCCATGATCTCTCTTCCGGGCCATACCCTTTCCGATCTGAGGTATTGCAGCCTACCCCTCACACGCCTGGAGTCTAGAATTTCTTGCACCTCATACTCTTCCTCCCCCTCCACTGGTTTAGGTGTCTCGGGCGTTCTAGTGCCAGTATGAACGGGCCGTAAGAGGGACACGTGAAATACGGGGTGTATATGCCATCTAGTAGGGAGTTGTAGTTTTACCGCTACAGGATTTACTAAGCTGACTATGGAATAGGATTCTACATATTTGGGTTGTAGCCTTGTGTTGCCCTTAAGTCTCAAATGTGTCGTGCTGAGCCATACTCTGTCCCCTACTTGATAGGATGGTGCTGGATTTCTCCTTCTATCTGTATTCTGCTTGTCTCTGGCTTGGGCTATGTCCAGATGTCGTCTGGCATCTGCTAGTACTGAATGTAAGTAGGCGTGATGTTCTTGTATGGTAGGAAGGGTAGACACCCCAGGTTTCTCGAACGGTAACATATTTGGGTGATATCCATGTAGGCAGAAGAAAGGCGAAGTACTCAAGGTGGAATGTTCTGCATTATTATAGGCAAATTCTGCTGTCCATAAGAGGGTTCTCCATTCCTCGCTGTGCTGGAGCGTGAAACATCAGAGGTACTGCTCGAGGGTCTGATTTAACCTCTCCGTTTTACCATCCGTTTGCGGATGGTAGCTTGTAGACAATCTGGCCTCGATTTTTAAGATGTGACATAAGGCCTTCCAAAACCTGGAGGTGAATTGGGTCCCTCTGTCAGTGATAATAACGGAGGGGGTTCCATGCAAACGTACAACGTGTTGAAGGAAGATGGTGGCTAATGCGCCTGCTGTAGGTAGTTTTGTTAGGGCTATGAAGTGCCCCATTTTGGTGAGATGGTCTATAACCACGAGAATAGTGTTATGCCCTACACTGGGGGGCATGTCAACAATAAAATCCATGGATACCGTGTGCCACGGCGCAGGGGGTACAGGTATGGGTCTTAGCAACCCACTGGGTCGTTGGTGAGAAGCTTTGGCTTGAGCACAGATGGCGCATTCCTTGACATACAGCTCAGAGTCCTTCCGTAACGTTTCCCACCAGAAATATCTTGACAGGTTTTGGAGGGTTTTTTGTTTTCCTACATGGCCCCCTAAGGGGGTGTCATGTATCCAGTGTAATACTTGGGATTGCAAGGACTCATCCGGGACGTACAACTGCTTGTCGTGAACAGGCGGAATCCGGGATAAGGCATCGGCCTTGCCGTTCTGTGGACCAGGTCTGTATTTAATTACAAAGTCAAAATCCGCAAAAAATAAGGACCAGCGGAGTTGCCGGGGGTTCAAGGCTCTTGCACTTTTTAGAAAGAGTAAGTTGCGGTGATCGGTATATATTTCTACTTTATGCCTAGCTCCCATTAAATGGTGCCTCCACTCCTCACATGCCCTTTTGATGGCCAACAACTCTTTATCTGTTATACTGTAGTTGGCATTGCTTGACAACAGTTTCTTTGAAAAATAGGCAACTGGATGGAGCTGTCCTGTTTCAGGATGTCGCTGGGACAAGATGCCTCCTATAGCATAGTATGAGGCGTCTGTTTCTATGCCGAAAGGGAGACTGACATCCGGATGGCGCAGAACGGGAGCCGTGGTGAAACATGTTTTTAGGGTCTGAAACGCTTGTTCCGCAGCCTCAGTCCAATGAAATACAGCCCCCTTCCTGAGTAGTAGAGTTAGAGGTTGGATGATCCTGGAGAACTCTCGTATAAACCTCCTATAAAAATTTGCAAAGCCTAGGAAGCTTTGCAACGCCTTAACGCTAGAAGGGGAATTCCATTGCAGGATCGCTTGGATCTTCTTCTCATCCATGCAGAGGCCTTCAGGGCCAATGACATTCCCCAAAAAGTCGACGGTGGTGGTATGGAACAGGCATTTCTCTAGTTTGGCATACAAGGCATTTCGCTGAAGGCGCTCCAACACTTCCGCTACATTGTGTTTATGTACGTACAAGGTTTTCGAGTACACCAAAATGTCGTCAATATATACAATACATGAAACGTCCAATAGTCCTCTTAGCACTTCGTCCATGAAGAATTGGAGGGCTGCGGGGGTGTTGCATAGCCCGAAGGGCATCGCCGTATATTCGTACAGCCCAAATTTTGTACGAAACGCCGTCTTCCATTCGTCTCCGCTCCTTACTCGTACCAGGTGATAGGCGCCTCGGAGGTCCAATTTGGAGAACACCTTGGCTCCTTTTAACTGGTCTAGGAGCACCGGTATCCAGGGCAGGGGGTATCTATTCTTCTTTGTTATGCTATTGAGGGCCCTGTAGTCAATGCAAGCCCTCAATCCTCCCTCACGTTTCGGTATGAAAAACAGGGGAGAAGAAGCAGGAGATGTAGATGGACAAACGAACCCCACTGCTAGCAGTTTCTCCAGGTATTGATGTAGATAAGTGGTCTCTGCCTCCGTAAGCGCATATATCCGGCTGCAAGGTATGCTGGCTCCTGGTTCCAAGTCTATAACACAGTCGTAGTCTCTGTGAGGGGGTAGCTTACTGGCTTCTTTTTCGCTAAATACCTCCTGGTAACGGATATATTCAATGGGGACCTCAGGGACGGGAATATTCTCTTGTGTGCTACACCCACTGGCCAGTAGGACTGCTGGATTGTCCGGAGAGGTAATAGACTGAACAGGGTCATCCGTGCAATGCTCCATACAAAAGGAGGAGGTTAACGTTACTGTTCAATCTTTCCATTGTACGTAGGGGTCATGTAGTGTAAGCCACGGCATCCCTAAGATCAATTTGAAGTGAGGGGCATCGATAAGATCAAACTGTATTCTTTCACAGTGTACCGCTCCGATCCGCATCAGGATCTGATGTGTATGTAAACAGACCGGACCGGACGACAAATCGGTCCCGTCCACGGCCTTCACGGGTTAAGGGATTTTCTTTTTAAGACAGGGTATTCCTATTTCTTGGGCGTACATTTGATCTATGAAATTGCCTGTCGCTCCAGAATCCACTAAGGCATGGCCTACCACAGGCTCCTTTCCTGGCAGTTCCATAGTAACGCAGATGAACAGATGGGGTGCCAGGGGAGGTATCGTATTAGCTCTCGTAAGGAAGACCTCTTCCGCCTTGTGTCTCAAACAAGGGGCCTCTGGCTTGTTTGAGCGTAGCCGTTTCCCGAGGCCTCCGGCAGCCGATCCACCACAGGCATGTTCCTGATTTCTTTCTGATCCCTGTAGGTTGCACTGGTCTTGGTTCTACAGTCTTTAATGAAATGACCGGACTTCCCATAATACAGACAGAGCTTCTGATTGCGTCGCCGGTTCCTCTCTTCTATACTCAGAGGTCCCCTTATGCCACTGATCTGCATAGGTTCTGTTCCGTCGCCGGACGATGAAGGTCCGTTAGGAGATGGTTTGGGCCTAGGTGGGGGGAACCTGCCTTCCAGTCTATCCCCTTTCTGTTCTTGTAGCCGGTGATCCAGTTGGACCGTAAGATCTATTAATTCATCACAGGTCGCTGGCATGTGGATCACTTGGACTAAAACATCCTTCAATTCGCCTCTTAGGCCTTGGTAATATAGAGAGGTTCTCTTTTCTACTGGCCAATCGGTTTCCACGACCAGGCGATTGAATGTGGTGATGTATGTCAAGAGATCTTGTGAGCCCTGCTTCAGGGTTATGAGTTCTCTATCTAAGGAGAGCTGGTGTGCCTTCCTGTCAAACAATTTACGCATCTCCTCGCAGAAGGCTGAGAAGTCTTGTAAAACTGGGTCATTTCTCTCTATCAATGGAAATGTCCAGCTGGCTGCATTTCCTCCTAAATAGGACATCATGAACGCGGTCTTAGCTTGATCATCTGGAAAGACCGCGGGTTTACACATAAAGTGTAGCTTACATTGCCCCAGGAAAATGCCGAATTTTTTGGGGTCTCCAAAATACCTTTCAGGTGGAGCTAATGGCAATTGTAAGGGTTGTATAACCTGGATGGTAGAGGCCCCCCCCCACTCCCTCCCTGATCAGGTGTCGGAATGGAGGAAGCTGGTGGGGGTAGTGTCCAGTTTCTGATATATGAGGGCCCTCTAGTGGCTGCAGGAGTTCCACGAGACAGGCCAGCCACTTCACGTCTCATTGTGTCCATCTCATTCCTTAATTCAAGGTTTTCCCCTCTAAATGCATCCACTTCCATTCTCAAGGCCGTTAAGGTTTCCAGCACGGACGTAAGGACCGTGGTGGCATCCATCGCTCGGGCTGCCAAAGTACGTGGGCTCGTCACTCTGTCACAACAGAGAGTAGGCACTAACCTCAAGCTTGGTACAGCAGGAGCGATGATGGACGTGAGGAACCCTTTCCCCTTTGTGCGGCACACCTGCGAGTATTAGTACATACGTCCTCCACAGTTGATGCCGCAGAAGGGGCGAAAGGGAAAAAAGGATAACCAAAATAACAAGGCAGTGGCAGCTATGGACTGTGGATGGTAATCGGGAATCGGCACAATCATACTCCCAATCTCCCTGTGTTCCTGCAGAAAGACACACACATGGAAAGTTAGTGAAGACCCTATCTCTGCATCCACAGTGTTATGAAATGATTAATAAAAAGGGATACACTTACTCACTGTACTTGCCACAAGCATTCGTGAATCTGAATGGATAACCATTGATATCAGGAACCAACAAGGGGACTTTGCTACTTATTTCCACATCCGGAACCACCAAGGAGCCTGAAACAGCAGCAGTGTTTGTTGACACAATTCAGGATTCTGATGTTTGCCAAAACAGTAGTGAGTTGCGCGCTCCGTGCTGGGTTGCAAAAGGAACAAGGCTTGTCCAGAAAACGGGACTAGGTTTACTAGGAGTCTGAGCCTTCCCGTGGCTCCTCCTATGAATAGTAAAAGTAAGTGAGCGCTCTTCGCGCATGCGCAGGGAATCCGAGCCTCTCAACGGCTCCGCGTTCCGGGCTGGCAATAAAATGAAAAGAGAAGCACTTCTCGTGCTGGTGAGTAATGTCCGAGCCTCGCACCGGCTCAATGATCCGAACTGTGGGAACACAAGAGGCACGTGCTACTCGCGCATTAAACAAGGGAATTCGAGCCTTGCACCGGCTCTTCTAGGCAGGGGGATAGTCTCGTACCGAGTGCCTTGACTGGCGGCACCATGAAGCACGGGAAGCCGCCCGGGGTCCGAGATATCTTTACGACGCGTTAGGCAGGTCACTGCGTAGTGCTGAATGAGAGTACAGCGAGGGTCGCTGACAGTGTGGCGGTCACGAAGGCGGCCGTGTCTTGGCGCGCAGGCACTGCTGTCCGTCTGGAGAGGCTCAAGCCGGATCAAGTAGACCAATGGACGTGAAAGGAATCCGGTCTTCTGGATGTCTGTAGAGCGTTCAATGGTATCGCCGTTAATCGGATATTCCAGGTGACGAGCCCCGATTCCCATGAGAGGGGCGGTTACATAGGGAAGGGTAAACCGAGAGGAAGGACAAGGACAGACTGCTCTATAGGCAGTCTGGGAGATGTAGTGCATCTTTCATCCGTCATACACGCTGCCTAACAACTCGCCGTGACAGTGCGTCAGGTCGGGATATGGTCTCTTCTGAACTTGCCGTGGCGAACGTGCAGTCAAGTCGTGCTGAGTCGTGCCGTGGTTTGCCATGGTATGGGAAGGTATATTTATACCTGGAAGGTGTTTAGGAATGCTAGCATTGACGTAAAGTCAGGCGGAGGAAGACGTCATGAATGAACCCCTAAGGAATAGTAGTTCATGCATAATAGATGAGTTCTTGTAGAAATCAATAATCCTAGCTGGGGAAAGTCCCGTCGGCTTAAGGGTCTGGTTTCTAAGACCTTGTTGTGACGTGGGATCGACGGATGTAGGTGACCATGCCTGTATTTGGATAGCATGGCTAATGCCTAAATAAGGACTGGGATTCCTATGCCTAAATAAGGGCAAAACAAATTGTGCCTATATAAGGACATGATTCAGGGAAACCTATATACAGGTATCTAAATCGAAACACAACACTAGGGATTATAGGCAAGATAAATATACCAATTAGGAGTATACTAATTCAACCATGTTTAAAGGGCGAGTACAGGAACTTAACTACTAGTTATCAGGAGTAAAGTGCAGGGAATTCTAAAGCCAGCAAAAATATAGGGTCCAGCAAAGGGTCCAGGGTGACCATGCAAAAAATTCAGATTTCATACACAACACAACCTAAGTACTTTGTGCGAAAATGTAATGCTAGCTAGCGGTCTGGTCTGAAATTTCTTTCTGAAACATACCCTCAAAGCAGGGATTTGTTTTTTGCAAAAAAGTAATCTTCTAGACACATTGGGA
Organism: Triturus cristatus; assembly: GCF_964204655.1. Taxonomy (NCBI): domain Eukaryota; kingdom Metazoa; phylum Chordata; class Amphibia; order Caudata; family Salamandridae; genus Triturus; species Triturus cristatus. The sequence continues at coordinate 890,867,839 of NC_140594.1, forward strand.
GTTTACTTCCAGCACATGTATATAATTGTTTTTGTATGTCTTTTTTTTTACATTTGCAACCATTACACCTTTCAAGGTGGGTTTGAACAGGAAATATAGCATCTGGTTAAGGGCCCTCAATTGGCTGGGCTATCTGTTGCTGTTCAACAGGCAGCCCTATGGAGGGAGGGCTTATGGTAAATGGTATCCGACTGCGCAAACAGGAAAAGATTCATTAATGGGAATCAAATGATTCTCTCATCTCGACTAACACACCATATAGCCGGTAGATTATGGTGAGACTGAAATACTTCTCTGGCTGGGTCTAAAATGTGAATAACACTTTAGATGACTGTGACATCAGACCCATGCACATTTTCAAAGCAGTAAAACTGCTTAACTGATGAGCATTGGAAAGATGCTTGCATCAGCAAGTTATGTATTTTGTAACATATGTTACAAATCTCCATGTTCACTGCTGAAACAGTGGAACAGTGAACTCAATGTAGGGTAGTAAAAACTATTGTCATATGGACCTTAATAAATACTGCTGATATAATTAGGACATTCAGGTGGATTTCACAATACTGTTGGAGATATAGGTTGGCAGAAGCTGCTTTATTTTACCCTACATGATGAAGTTTGAGTGTAAGAATCAATGAGACCGAGATCTTAATTTCTTTCATTTTTAAGATGAATAAAATCCAACAAAAGCATCTGTGTTCCCAATCTTATTCAACTTTGAAGTCCATCAACCCACCTGAACTTCTGCTTCTATGGACTGTTTCATATCTCTGAGTCAGGAAGTCTACATGGTCCTGAAAAAAACACTAGGCTTGCAGTTTACCAGCTAATTCCTGTACTACTGCCTTCATAAAGGAATCGATGGGCACTGTAGCTCAGCATCACCCATCTTTTCAAGATGCCAGTTGGGTACAGTCCAGTACCAACTGAAACTAAACATGGTACCATTAACTAGTACTTAAACAACACTCCACAGCTGACCCTAAATATCTGCCAAGTACCCCCACCCCCTCATTTCTAAACCTGATTGTCTAACGAAATCAGAACATACTAGGACAAAGTTTGCAAAACTGGTTCTGGATTGCTGGCTCTTTCCTTCTGTAGATCCGATCTTTCTTAACTGACTCCAGCCAACACATGAGATCCAGCAGTGGCACCTCAACAACCAACTCTTTAAGATGTGGCGTCCAGGATTTTGCCGTCTTGCAGTTTCTGTTGAGAATTTATCTGAAGTCTCGGTAATTTCCCTGCACAAACCTGCATTTCTCAATTTCACACCTACAGGGACGAAGTCAACCAGCAATATTGCACAAAGATCTAAAAAGGCACCAAACCTACATAGTTCTTGAGGAAAGGCAATTTTCTGTGCCTAAAAGGATCCAAAAAAGAGGTCATGACCTTGGGGCAAAAAATGCCAACTCCGCATTTCCATTTGACTGATTTTCCCCTTTCCAATGTCCCCCCTCCCGCTCGGGCCACTTTGGAGAGTCAATCAATCAATCAATCAGGGGTTTATGAAGCGCTCTACTCGTGAGGCTTTCAAGGTGCTGGGGGGGGTGCAGCTCCGGATCAGTCGATGAGCCAGGTCTTGAGGCTCTTCCTAAAAGTGTGCAGAGTGGGGGGGGAGTGTCTGATGTTGACTGGGAGCTCGTTCCAGGTCTTTGCTGCAACATAGGAGAAGGCTCTTCTGCCTGCTCTGGTAATACAGATGCGCGGGGTATCTGCAAGGGCGAGGTCGGCGGAGCGAGGGTTCCTTTTGGGTATGTGGAATGAGACTTTCATTGAGGTATTTGGGTCAGATGTTGTGGAGGGGTTTGTAGGTGTGGGTAAGTTACTCTCTTCTCGATGGGGGGCCAGTGGAGGTCTTGTAGGTGCTGGGTCATGTGCTCGTGTCGTGGAGTTCCGAGAACGAGTATTGCTGCGGTGTTCTGGATGGTTTGGAGCATGTGTAGCAGGGTTTTATTGATTCCGGCATAGAGGACGTTACTGTAGTCCAGTCTGCTGGTTATGAGTGCGTGCGTGACGGTCTTTCTGCATTCGGGGTGATCCACTTGAAGGTCTTGCGGAGGATGCGGAGGGAGTTGAAGCAGGTGGAGGCGATGGCGTTGATCTGGTGAGTCATGGTGAGGGAGGAGTATAGAATGATGCCGAGGTTTCGGGCGTGGTCTGATGGAGTGGATGAGTTTCTGAGGGTGGAAGGCCACCAGGTGTTGTTCCGAGCTGTAGAGGAGGGTCCAAGGACGAGGACCTCTGTCTTCTCCGAGTTGAGCTTAAGGCAGTTGTTGTTCATCCAGGCTGCGATGTCTTTCATTCCTTCCTGGAAGCTGAGTCGGGTGTCTTCGGGGTTCTTTGTGAGGGAGAGGATGAGCTGGGTGTTGTCGGCGTAGGAAACTATGCTGAGCACATGCTGTCTAACAATGGTGGCAAGGGGGGCCATGTAGATGTTGAAGAGCGTGGAGCTGAGCGAGGATCCTTGGGGTACTCCGCAGTTGATTTCTGTGGGTTCAGAGAGGAAGGGTGGGAGTCTGATCCTTTGGGTTCTGCCGGTGAGGAAGGAGCAGATCCAGTCGAGGGCAGTTCCCCGTATGCCGGCTTCGTGGAGTCTGGTGGCGAGAGGGCGGTGGGAGACGGTGTTGAAGGCTGCGGAGAGGTCTGGTAGGATGAGGGCCGTAGTGTGGCCCTGGTCGAGTAGAGTAAAAATATTGAGAATTTAATTTGCCCACAAACTATCTTTGAACCAACAGATTACTATTGTTAAGAACCCTAAAGTCCAGCTTTCAAAGCTGAGAATTGCCCTCCCTTTATTTTAACTCTATCTCAAAATTGGACTTACAAGAACCCTATGTGCAACGGCCTGGGCGGCTGACTCCGGTACACAGGAGTTCACGGTTCGATCCCCGGTGGCAGGTTAGCCCAGCACCATGTGACTCTCAGCAATCGCTCGCTTAATCTTCCCGCCTGCCCCCAGCGCCTGGACACGTCGCCTGCGGTAGCAGTACGCATTACATTAGCATTGGCAGTATTATTATTATTATTATTATTATTGTCATGCCGACTCCTCTGTAACGTAGCTTGGATCGGTGTTTAAAAAGGATCTTCAGAAACTCCAGACCGTGCAGAAAGAAGCTGCAAGACTTTGCTTGCAACCAAGGAAATGCAGCCACAACTTCTCAGCCCTGAAAGAATTTCCTCGACTCCTGTTCCTATGTATCTCTATATAGGATGCAACCTCAGATCTAATGGCTGCTGTCTAAGCACTTTCCCTAAATGTAGGAGAAAGAATTACTGGAGAAACAGCATGGCACAGGGGACTGTTCTCTGGAATTCTAGGACCCTTCCCAACTCAACATCCTTCAGAGTAGCGCCGGATACAAGCTGTCCAAAGAAACCTACAACCCATAATAACACTCTATTGTGGACACCTCATGTTGGAGCCAGCCCCTCTCTCTCCTTGTATCACTCTTAAGGTCCTAACCTTCACTATCCTGAATGTGGGCCTTTGACTTAAGCTCCTGTGTCTGCCTAAAGCCGAATGATTTAATACATGTTCCTATTGGACATCTCATGCAACAGGCTATTTTTGTGGCATTTCAGCACTTTCAGTAGTCAGATTCTTGATTTCATGACACATTGTAGGCTGAACACGTTTGGGGAGCTGTGCAGTCAGTGGGTTGGAAGAATAGGTCTCTTTTAGATGAATGTTTGAGACTTAAAGGAATTGTGGGTTTTAGTGGTAAGAATTGAGGGCGGTACCAGGGGTTTGTTCAGTATCTCATTCCGTACGTACGTCCATTGCGCCTCAGATTCGTATGTGTGTTAGTCTGGTAGTTGAGGCTTGTGGTCTTGGGTGCCCTATTAGTCTTTTTACTTGTACATTTAGGAAGTGTTGAGTTTGTAGAGCAGAGTTGTGTGTTAGTGTTCTGTTGTAAAAAGATTGGTGTGTTTTAGTGTTTTAGTATTGCTGTGTGGACAGCTTTATGTAACAACGTGGTGCGTCTATGCTGTTTTGGGTATGTGTGTAGTGGTGATTACAGATATGTGATGTTGTGAGTCCATTGATACCCACTTAAGTGGTGTGCGTGTACTTCCTTGGATGGGTTTCTTATGTTCGGTCCAATTTGTGCTGTTGGAAGTTGTGCATATGCCACATCTTGTTGTCTAACGTAATTGAGAACAGACCCGGGTCTAAGCGCACACAAGCTGAAAGCGCACACAAGCTGAAAGCGCACACAAGCTGAAAGTGCACACAAGCTGAAAGTGCACACAAGCTGAAAGTGCACTGCCATGACAAAGAGCAGCATCTCTTAGCAGATGAAGAACCGCAGGGGACCAGTTGATTTTGCCCAAGTCAACCTTCTTTTTGCTACTGACAAAATGGATGAGTAAGTGTGTGTCCTTAACAAAAGTGCACTAAGAGGGACACAATGATATGAGAGTTTGGAAAGAAGGTGAAGTAGGAAGAGGCTCTATCCATGTGACTGCAAACCCTTGCTGTACAGTTGCAATATACACACACCAAGACACAAAAGGGTTCTTAAACGGTATAGAGAAAGGGCATTTATTAAATGTCAATAAATCACTTAATGGATCTGCTTCCATCTCTTAATATACAGATTCCTGCTGGCACCATTAAACAAAGCCTGATAGGTTCTGCATATTGTGCTTAAGCACTGAGATGCCCTCATCTGGCCCAGTGCCATCCAGCAAATACAATCCTGTAATCTGAATGGCACACATGCTTCACAGCAGGCCCGTTAACCCTCTGCGCTACTTTATTTGCCAATTGCCCAAACTCCCATCTGTCTCCAGCAGGTACATTTATCACCAGTTACCTTGACATTTTAAATGTTGCCTGAAAACTGCTGGACACACAAGGAACTCTGCTGCATGTGCTTTTAAACAAATAAGATATTTCAAAACACAGAGCCCAACCTATCCCGCCCCCCCCCACCCCCCCCCCCCCCCCCCCACAATCACCTCTCTCGGGCTCAACGCCCAGTGCGGTGGCACTGGTCGCACCGCCCTAAGGCCAGCCCTGGGTGCCGACTTTATATTAGTGAGTGCTCTGTCTTTGTGAAGTTACTTTTGTTAAATTGTTCGAGGTTGGACAAACATATTTACACAGGTTAAACATTTTGACAACCTCTTACTGGAGAAAGATGTGTTCCAATTCCACTCCTCTAGAGCTTCTGCAAAAAAATATTTTTCATTAAAAAAATGGTTTTATTCATACTCCACATAGCCTATATTATTCGAGACTAGGTTATGTTTTTTGGGTGCTGTGAAGTGGCATTCCTGTGCCAAAGCCTAACTCAGCTAATCTGGACTTTGATGTGAGAATGGGGCCTAATAGGGTTGATTTTGATGCTATTGTCATGCTTCAGGATTGGAATTTTGATTGTTCACTGAACCCTTCCTACAGATGTTAATGTTTACTTTAGTTTGCTGCTGGTTGAGAAGACATCATTCACTCAGAGAGCGTGCACTGACTGATGGCAACAACACTCAGGCAGCCTCGGTTATTTTTCACACATGCCTTTGAAATAATTGATTGCACAGGACTCTGTGCCTGGACTGTAATGTAAACATTAGCAACACAGAAATGGAGAGGAGCAGGGTATATGAAATTCTACTCAAAACACGGTTCTTTGTCTAGAATGGAGGGCACCGACGAGCAGGGGCTTTTTATTAAACATCAATGCAACACGTCACACAGTCATGGAGAGGAAATGTAAGGCTTTTTATTTTTCGACCCTCCATGTTTCTAAGTGTCCAGTCCAAGTTGCCAAGTGATTCCTCAGACTGTTTCTTCTGCTTGAAACCTTCCTAAGCTTTGGCACATGAAGGTGGCTATACATTAAAGATTCATTTCAAGCGCCCGAATACACTCTCGGGTGATTAGTGCGCTATACAAATCAATGTAACAAAACATAGCATATGAAATAACACCGCAATAACTCCTAAACGGTCTTAACTGACAAACGACTACATGCACTGTCTCAACTTAATTTTATGTAACTAGCAGATCATGTTAAATAAATATTATCCTGCTATGAATTAGTGCTTGTGTCAGTGGCAAAGGGGAAAAGGTGGCTGGTGATCTTTTACTCAAATGTAACTGCATATCAAACCTAAAAATGCGATCTTGAAGGGTGTACAGAAAGGCAGAAGGGGCTGGGGAAAAGTCGGTCAACCGAATGTCCGCCAAATACAAACATGACTGGCTTTGCCGAGCCCATCATGATTTTAGGGGCACTAAGCTGTTGTGAAATCACTACATTTCTCTATAGACCAGTCCATCATTGTAGTGGTGTAAGTGCATTCAAAAGGATGTAAATGTAAAAAAAAAATCCAGTACTTGTATAGCGCACGAATCACAGTCGCATGGTGCTGGCCAGACCCCTGGTGCCGGAGCCAGGGATCGAACATCAGTCAGTCAGTCCAGCATTAGTCGCCCTGGCCGCGGCGCCACACCTCTTCCCACAAATGTGTCTAATGAATCATCGTGCTCTCACGAGAAGAATGATTGTGCAACTTAAATAATAATATATATAAATGTAATAGTACCCCACTAACCGAAAAAACTAGAAACTAAAGTTCACTTTTGTTATCACATGCTAAGCCTCTGCATTTCTTTTATCCCATTCGCTGCTAGGACTTTTCCCTTCTGTGCTAAACCTTTTTTTGGGCTATTTGGGGTAGTTCGCGCTTAGGCCCCTGTAACTTTTTGACCACATAAGGTATCCACACCAAATTTGCGTCCTTTTCTTCTGACATCATGGGGATTTTAAAGGGACCCAGGGTTTGTTTATTCCCCTGGTGGGGACCCAGAAATTAGCCAACATACAGCAAAGTTTTTTTTTTGAAAAATGGGAAAAAAGTGTTGCAGATTAAAGTGTCTGTTTTTTTCCTACAAATGGTATCAAGAAAGGATTTGTGGTGCTGTAATCACCATCTTTGCAGCTTTCAGGGACTGACAGACATTTGTCAGAAAACCAACATTTCTAACACAGCTTTGGCATTTTACTGGGACATAGCATATTTTTGATATTTTTTGTGCTTTCAACCTCCTTCCAGTTAATGGTAGAAATGGGTATGAAAGCAATAATGGATCCTGGAAAGCTATACATTTTAGAAAAGTAGATACAATTCTGAATTCAGCAAGGGGTCATTTGTGTAGATCATTCAAGGTTCTCTTATAGAAACTAACAGTTGAAAATAGGAAAAATTGAAAATAAGTAAAAAAAAAAGAAAAAGGCCTTTTGTGCCAACGTTTTCACTTGTAACTTCTTCTAAGTATGACATATACCGTAACATCCGCTGGACCCTTCTGGTTGTGGGGATATATTGGACTTGTAGATTCACCAAGAACCCGAGGAACCCAGAGCCAATAACTGAGCAGCATCTTGCAATCTTTTTTTATTGTGTACCAGGTATATAGCAATTAATTTGGGAAAATATAAATAGTGAAAAATTGGTTTGAAAGAAACCTATGTATTTCTGAAATAGGAACAAAAAATAGAGTTTAGAAACAGTATCTATTTGCACATCTCTGAAACTGTGGGTACCCATACTAGCATGTGAATTGTAGGACATTTTTCAAAGTGACTTATTTTTTACAAATTGTCTTACATTTGGAAGGCAGAAATGCATCTCAATTCAATAGGTAATAACAGTTGCTCTACAATTCTGTGTTGTCCTAAGTCTCCTGATAAAAATGGTACCTCACTTGTGTGGGTAGGTCTAGTGCCCACAACAGGAAGCGTCCCAAAACGCAACGTGGACACACCATATTTTTATAGTGAAACAGACACTTTTTTTTGCAAAGTGTCTAAGCTGTAGATTTTGAACCCTAGCTCTGTCGGCACTTAGGGAAACCTAGCAAACCTATACATTTATGAAAACTAGACACCCAGGTGAATCCAGGATGGAATGACTCGTTTGGCTCGCACCAGGTTCTGTTACCCAGAATCCCTTTTAAACCTCAAACTTTGTAAAAAAATAAAATTAAAATAAAAACATTTTCCTCACGTTTCTGTGACGGAAAGTTTTGGAATCTGTGTGGATTAAATAAATTCCACCCACCCAGCATTCTCCAAAGTCTACCGATAAAAATGGTACCTCACTCGTGTGGGTCGGTCAAGTGCCTGCGGTATGGAAGGGGCCAAAACATATTGTGGAGACATCACAATTACCTATCACAAATCGACCTGGTTTTGCAAGGGGGGTCACCTGGGTTTTTGGCCCTAGACTCGGCGGCCATCTAGGGAAACCTATCAAAGCCACACATTTCTGAAAACTACACACCCGGGGAAGTCCAGGGAGGTATGGCTTGCATGGACCCACCAACATTTTCCTTCCCAGAATCCCCTGCAAACCTCAAAATTTACCTGGAAAAAGACAACTTTTTTCTCAAAATTCTGTGTGGGAATGTTGTGGGATCATCGGGCTAACACAAATTTTCTACCACTCAGCGTTCCCCAGGTCTCCCGATAAAAATGGTACCTCACTCGTGTCGTGGCCCAAGTACCCTCGACAGGCAAGGGCCCAAAATTACCTATCACACAATGACCTGGTTTTGCAATGGGGTCATCTGGGTTTTTTGCCATGGGCTCGTAGGCCATCTAGGGAAACCCACCAAACCCACATATTTCTGAAAACTAGACACCCTGGGGCATCCAGTGAGGTATGGCTTGCATGGATCCCCCAACGGTTTCCTACCCAGAATCCCCTGCAAACTTCAAAGCTAGCTGAAAAAATCACTTTTTCCACACTTGTTTGTATGGGATCACCATGCCGGCACAAATGTCCTACCACCCAGCGTTCCCCTTGTTCGGGAGGTTGGGGAAGCGCTAAAAAAAAAAGGAAATCCCTCTGCTGTCTGCAGCAGAGGGATTTAGTACCCCTGTTCTCATGACAGAATGGTTCCATCTTGAGCACAGGAGCACTGGTGCTCATGATGGAACCATTCCATCATAGGCAGCAAAAGGGTTAAAGGGTCCGATTCAAAAAGTTGTTTCCACGGTTGTCTATCAAACCTTTTAATTTAATAATATGGTACATCTCTGGGAAGAAAAGACCACATTTGCTTAGAAACGAGCATTGGTAAAACCAATTAATCTCACCTTTTCCAATGCTTGTTTACTTCACATAAAAAAGGTAAATGAAAAATATTGTCAAAGGGCCACCGTTGCAAAAGCACACCTGCACACATATGGGTGGTCATTTTGGAATGCATTTTTTATTTGTGTATGTTAAAAACCATACCAAGATGACTGCCCATATATGCATTTGCGTGCTTAACTTCTGGTCGGCCATCTTGAAATTGTTTTTTGTTGGGCATAACTGGACGATGGGTGGGAGGGGTGAAGATGGGAAAACCGTTCAAATGAAGGCCAGAGCTGAGCAGCCAGGTAGCATTGTGCAGCTCTCAGTGTGGGAAAGTGGAGTATTATGTGGTGTGGGGGTTGGTCCTCACCATGTCATACTGTCATGATACCCCAACGATGATCCTTGGATACACACTAATAAATATATCCTTCGCTCAGTCCTGGTAGTGTGGCAAAGAGCAGTCCGGCTTTACTAGAGGAATATATGTTAAACATGGACTATAAGTAATTGACACGACTCAAAAGAATTCCAACACCAATTTATAAAAAGAGAGTGCATTTGTATTGTAATTTAGATACCAAAATTAATGAAATAGCATACATATAACCAGAGTTACAGATTTTTGAAGCAATATAAAATCGTTGCAGAATAATACAGTGAAACTTTATCATTGAAGTCAATTGGAAAAATCACTAGTGACAATCACAGTTTGAGTTGCGTGGTACCCTTGCAGGGTAAAGGTGAAGCGGGTCCCAGAACCAAGCTACGCCAGTCACCTACATTTTACCTGGCCGGTGGAAACCGGATGCAGAGTTATCTTGGCTGTGCCTGGTACTGAATGGGAGGCGCAGGAAAGCTGCTTTTACCGCTGAAACAGTGCTGAGGGGGACAAAGATGCAAAAACACAACAATGAAGTGGTTTCTGACATAGGTCGGATGGAGTTCCCTCTTGATGCAGCGTCGAATAAAAAGGTTGGTTGCTGGATTGGTGACCAACAAGCCCTGGCAGCGGTAAGTAGAGCAGAAAGGAACTTCGTCCAGGGGTCTAGGGGAATGTGGTACCAGCCTGTAACTTCCTGGAAGGCAGGACCACAGTTTCCACAATGCACTAGACCATCTGATCTGGATTTGCGGGATTCCCTTAGAGGGCCCAGTGGCAAGCGATTGTTTAGATCCGGATTATTATTTTACATACCGTTTGCAGGGGACTAGTACCACTAGTCCAGGGGAGTCTGTGGGTCCTACATGCCTCCACAGGGGCCCTCTGTCTTGGGAACCAAGAGATAGCCTAGGACTAGTTTTGATCTGGCAGCTCTGGAGCGTTGCCACAGGTGCAAAGTATCCCTCTTGTGCTTTGTGAAAGCCCTGTTGTTGCTGACACAGGCCTCTTCCTCAGTCCCCTTTGATGCTAGTTCTTCTGAACTGAAGTTCAAGTGTCAGGGAAGGCGTTTAAATCCTAGAGTTAGGGTTGTGGTAGCAAGTAGCCAAGGGGCTGCTAGACCCTGCAGCTAGTCTGCCCTGAGGTGACTACATCCGGGGGGTGTGGGTCACCTTTTCTACCCAGAACCCTCTCTTTTGCCACTCCTAAAGATGTCAGGAATCTAATTTTAGCATACAAACCAGGCTGCCCACCCTGGAGGTGTGGCTACCCTCCTGTGATTGTACACCCCCTTGACTAACTCATTTCCTGCCTGTCCGGGTGCAAATGTGCCTGGGGCAGGGGGGAGGCTGTTTCATCCTTTGGGAGTCAGCCCTGATGGACATCAGAGGCGATGCAGCCTTTGAAGCTCGCCGCCTTTATGTGCCACTTCTCTAGCCTGCTTGGGAGGAGGGAGGTGCCCTTCAGTCTGCAATGGCAGGCCTGCTGTTAGCAGTTTATTTGGGCCTCTCAGGGTGGCACTAACAGTGCTGCAAGCCTTGGGGACCCCTCTACCACTCATGCCCTGGGTACCACTGGTACCATACACTAGGGACTCATAAGGGGGTGAAGTCCTTGTCAATTGGGAATGCCAATTCATACATACCAGTTTTAGGGAGAGAGCACTGAGGTCTGGTCAGCATAGGTCTCCAACAACACACAGCTAAAGCAATCTGTTGCAGAGTCCCTTAAATCTTTGTGGATTGGTCTATGGGTGCTGTGGGCTGAATAGGGATGCAAACAAGAAAATGCATGTGAAGAAATAAATTCTAAATTGCATTGACTATCTTATCCACAATGTTAGAAATTAGGTTACTGATTGACTGGAGAGTGAGCCCTGCTCAAGAAGGAACCACAATCTCAGTCGGGGTAAGGTGCAAGCAAACCTCAAATTAATCTGTGCTCACCCTCTGGTAGCTTGGCACAGTGCAGTCAGGCTTAACTTGAAGGAAATGTGTAAAATATTTGCGCAACACTTCAAACAGTAAAATAAGTGAAAACACCTCACAAAAAGGATCCCACACCAGGTTAGAAAAATAGAGCTTAATTTAATAAATAAAACAAGATCAAAATGACAGAAATCCAAACAGTATAACAGGAGATATTGAATTTTAACGTTTTAAGTTGAAATAGCGCTAAAGAGCACAAAGCGCCAACAAGGGATATATGGTCACACTGGACCGGGACAAAGTCACAAGTTCAGGCCAAACACAATGGAGCGTGGGCTAGCTACAGGGACTTAGTTAGGATCACTAAACAAAGTACCTTAAATCCTGGTTGTGGAGCATTGCGTGGATCCAAGGCGAAGAAGTGCAGTCAAGGCGATGCTTCCGTTCCGAGATGCGATGAGGCTGTGGTGCAAGATCCTTGTTGCGTTGTCGTTGAGGGGCCTGTCAACAGTGCTTGCACTGCGAAGTCCTGGCGTCGGGGATGCGCTGCACTGCAGGCGATGCATTGGTTCCGAAGAGCTGTGATGTGGATTCTGGCGACGGACACAAGAGATACGAGCGCCAGAGCCGGAGGTGCGCCGCGCCCTCGGCGATTCGTCGGTTTCAAGAACTGAGAGGGCGCTGTGGGCCTACTGCACCGGGTTCAATCCATGCAGCAATGGGGCTGCATTAGTTCTGCTCAAGGATGCACCACTCAACTGAGGAGACTGTTCGGTCGAGGATGGGCTGCTCAGCAGAGAAGGTGCGTTGGTTCTGCTGGTAAGCACCTTAGGTCCACTTCCAAGGGTCCTGGACTGGGGTGGCATCACTTGGCAGGGTAGACTCACAGATGGCAGAGTCCAGATGCAGATGCAGGGTTGTTGGAAGCCTTGTGTGTCCCTTAGGCTTCAAATCAGGAGGCCACCTAACCAGCCCTTGGAGTCAGTCTGGGTTCTGGGTTCAAGAGATGCAGGTCCTTCTCACACAGGCAGCAGGTCATCACAGCAAAGCAGGAGTCCAGCAGAGTAGCTGTCCGGCATAGTGGCAGTCCTTTCAGTAGCACAGCAGTCCTTCCTGGCAGAGTAGCCACAGGTCCCGAAATGTACTGAAGTGGTGGTGTCTGAGGTTCACTACATATACCCAGTGGTGCCTTTGACGTGGGAGGGACGTCAAAGACACGCCTTTGAAGTGCACATAAGTCCTCTATTCCTGCCATGGCTCCAGAATCACTTCAGGGGCGTATGAAGGCCTTTGCCTGTGGACAGGACACAGCCTATTCAGGTAAAAGTGAGGATGTGCACAGCTCCTCCCTTCCATCCTGCCAGGATGGCCCATAAAGACACACCTAAGCTCACATTGTGTGTGGCTGTCTAGGATGAATACACAAAGCCCAACTGCACCATAATTTAGGATTTAAAATTAGGATTCCAGTGACATAAAACTTGAATCAATGATATCTTCCCATTTGGAAATTACACTTATAACATGTAATAAAGTAATCCCAATGCTGTTCTGTGGGAGATATAAGCCTTGTAATAGTGAAAAAGAATTTGACATATAAAACTTAAAAGTGCATGTCCTGCTTCTTAAATACATTGCATCCTTCCCTCTGGACTGTCCAGGGCCTACCCAAAGGGTGACGTGTATTGAAAGGGAAGGTTTGGGCCTGGCAAGAGGTTTATCTTGCCAGGTCGAAATGGCAGTTTAAAACTGCATATCCAGGCTCTGCAATGGCTGATCTGAGACATGCTTAAAGGGCTACTTAAGTGGGTGGCACAATCAGTGCTGCAGGCCCACTAGTAGCATTTAATTTACAGGTCCTGGACACCTGTATTGCACTTTATTAGGGTCTTGCAAGTAAATTAAATGTGCTAATTGGGGGTAAGCCAATGTTGCCATGTTTTAGGGAAAGAGCACAAGCACTTTAGTACTGGTTAGCAGTGGTAAAATGCGCAGAATCCGAAGGAGAAAAAACAAAGTCGTCAAAAATAGGAGGTCTGAAGGCAAAAAGTTAGGCGAAACTATGCAAAGGATGCCAGGTCTAACACTCATTTTCTTTTAATTTGGGGGAAAATGTAAATGATTGTAAAATCAGTGAGGGTGTGTTTGGGAGAGTAGAAAAAGTGAGAGAGTGAAAGTGGCAAGAGAATGGATTGTGAGAGTGGTAGTGTGTATGGGGAATAAGGGGTGTGAAGGGGATGAGAGTGTTCTGATAACGGGATATAGTGGTTGAGGCAAAAGAAAGTGTGGGCAGAAACGAGAGTGTGAGGAAGGAGTGACAAAAGAGGTTGGGATGAGTCGATGAGAAGCCAGAGGAAGGTGTGGGCGAGATGATGGAGGAGGTGGTGGTCGTTAAGCTGCCATCGTCAAAGTTCAGCTGAAGAAATTGCTAATGGATGCTACAAACGTGAATACAGTTGCTTGACGATTGTGTCTATTTTGTCTGTTTGGGATAAACTTGGTTTGCTGTCTATGGTCCTTGTTTGCTATTCTGCCTCAAAAGTTCACTGCCTTGGGAAAAGTATAAAGTGCAAATAGGAGACAGGGTTAAAGAAAACACTTTGCAAAATTGCACCGGGCCAGTTGTACTCCACAAAGGTGCATAGTGGCAGCTGTGCCCCCGTGGTGCATTCATTGTAGTATTTGTTTCCCTGTGGTGCAGGGAATTGTGGTGAAGAGGCCATGTGCTCATTCATGTGGTTAAAGATGTGTCGACATTGGGATGCGGAATGGCGATAAATGGCTTCTGGGTGCCCTGAAGAGAATCGCATCCCAAATATTGGTGGCAGCATAAGGGAGCATAAGTGAGGGCAACTTGGTGCCTTAGGGTGAGACAGATACATCCGAGTCCTGAAAAAATGGGTACCAGAACATCCATTACTGAAGGGCTGGGGTGCCAGGGTCTAGTTTGTTTGGAGGACAATAGGGATGTTGAGAGTTAGATTATGGTGATGCATTTGAGGCATTTTCTTGCTTTTAGTGGCGTCTAGAACTCAGGAAATTGAAAGTCTGTCAGACATCAGCTGGTAATGAGGGAGGGTGCCAATGTTGGCTTGGCAGACATCGGGACATCGAATACTAATGGGGGCTGGATGTATAGGTTTTGAACCAGTGTGTGGCAGTAAAGTGGTCTCCATTTTTTGAGTTGTGTATATATCTCCTTCTTACTACTATACAGACATGTATACGTGTGTAAAATGTGATACGTGGGCGACATTCGTGTGCCCCAGACTTACTGCTTTTGTGTATGCTTGTATGCCTGTAATTGGCCCCAAGCTTGCAAATCCCTGCGAGTCAAATACATACACAACGACACACTGTTTCATAATTCAACAGTGATTAATTATTTAGGGATGCTCTTTTGCATAATTCAACGGTGTGGAATGCAAACCACTTGGCCAAAAATAACACTTACAGATTCCCAATATCCTACCTGCCACTTATTTGACATTGCTGGTGAACACAAACAGTTCAGCTCTCTAACAAACATATTGCTTTTTTTCCAGGGACCTGTGGACACAAGCCACCATGTTAGCTGCTCCTCAGAAAACTTTAAGCAGTCCCTAACCAACCAAATGCAGAGATTGCAGTGTGATTTTCCACAAACCGTTTTACGTACATGTTCCTTCTGGGGAATTAGAAAGAATAAGCCTGAAAGCAATTGTACCGAGGAGAAAAAGACTTGGTAAAGTACATTTTTAGGCATTTTGTTATTCGTGGAGGTAGAGATAAGAGTCCTCTCACTTTGGGGATATCTGTGCTTTCGGGACCTTACATTCACATTTTTGTCTGACCTTGTGTATTGAACCCGAGTAGGCATGTCATCTTTAGCTCATTGGAGGTGCTCTGCCTTTTCACGTCTCTTCATAAGAAAAGTTCAAGGTTCACAGGACTGAGGCTGCATGCAAGTTTACTCCCTCCAATAGTACCAAAGGGAGGATAAATGCATACCCATCTCTTGGTAGTGGGGTGGCTCACAGATAGTAGCAGCTGAGATTCCACCAATGAGTACAGTCCTATTAGCCTGTGCACCCCAGACAGGAGATAGCGACCTTCGCTATGTAGAATCGTGTGGTCCATCTATTTTGGCTAAAAGCATGAGCTGAGCAGTGGATGGCACACTTTGTGCTTTATATGTTGGAATCTGCATGTTTTCTGTGGGTGTGTGCTGCATGAAGGCTGTCTACTCTAATTACACGAGGGCTGCAACCCAATGGAGGTGATATGGGCTTGTGAATATGACCTGCTTCAAGGTGCCTCCAATCAGTGGCACTCGTCCGCTGTGGCGGAGGAGTGTCGCCCCACTGCTTTTAAGCAGTGCCAAGTAGAAACATAAAATGATAATAACTTAGTCATTATAATTTTATGCTTCGTGTCCTGCTGCTTTGTGGGTGGGAGGGGCTGCTCTGCTCTCAGAGCAGGGCAGGGAGGGAGTGGTTTGCCCACTTCTAAGTGCGCAATGACTGTTTGGTTGGCCCGCTTGGCTGCCCAAACAAGTCATTCGCACTTTCCCTGTTCTCCATGCATGCTGCATTACAGTCTGCATGGAGAACATGCCCACCCCTCCAGCCCCTGGCTGGGCACCGTGACACGGCGCTCAGACCAACCACAACGCTGCATTGCAGTGTTGTGATTGGCTTAGGGGATGGACCCTGCCTGCCTGCTTCCTGTTCCTGCATTCAGAGGCAGGAGAGCAGGAGCAGAGATGCGGGACCCATCCTCGAGGTACAGTTTTTTTTAAAATTCCCCGCCCCCCCCGAAACCCTCCCCCTACGACCGCCCGCCCTGCCACCCACGAGCCATGCTGGAAACCACTGCCCCCAATAGAACAGCTTAGTAGCCCACCTAAGAGGATTTTTGACAATCTGTAATCACGCCATGCCACATCTGAACTCTTTCTAATCACAGCCTGGAGATGAGCTTGCCCCTTCTTGTTTTAAGTTTGGCTTGCCACTCATTGATACACTTCCATTGAGCCACCTGTGGTCTTGTCCTTTTGTCAGGGTCTGGGTTCTGTCTGAAAACGTAAGACCTCTCACTCAGGATGTCTACACTGTTTCCCTTGAAATACTTACTCCTTCGATCATGATTTTCAAAATGGCACACCCCTTAAATGGTCCCGACATTGCATCAGTGCTTCCTGCAACTGGAAATAACTGACTTTCTTGTACCAGTTCCTTCTATTTATGTCAACGTTAAAATAAACTTTACAGCACCAACTTGGAGAGACGTTTCTGAGCAAGACCTGGCCACTGTGGTGCGTTATGGTTCAATGGATACAGCAGATTAAAAGTGTGGTAAGGCCTGATCCTACATTCCAGATCCACAGTGTGTAGTTGGACCCAGATCAGGGATTCCTGAAGATGCCTGCTGTCCTATGGGTGCCACAGCCACCAACCAATTTCCAGTCCACATTATTTAAAAGATATTTGCTCCTAAAGATTATCACCCCCATGGGACCTACCATTGACTTCAATTAGGGCAGTGGTGTAACAAGCTCCTGAATGGGTCTGGAGCGTGGGGATCCCCTCCATGAGCTTTGCAGGGCTCCTGCAAGTTTCGTTAAACCACTGATTTGGGGTTTGCAGCTGTGATCCCTAACTTACCAATTGCGATCCCTAGAACTGCCATTGTGACCCTTGGATTTAGAGGTGGCAAAAATACTGTCAAGAACACAGGGCAGCTCGCCCTTTTGGACATCCGTTGGGACTACCCTTTCCATGGTTTGTCAATTTTTTATTACACTAATAGTAAATTATATTATTCACTATTAGAATGATAAAAATGGAGTACAATTACCTGGAATGTGACTCTCCCTGTCAGCTGAGGTAAGCACAAAATGCTTTTAAATGTATGATGTGTGCCTGTTTGCAGTTGCAAATGTTTGTGTGTATGCGCATGTGTACGCATGTGGATGTGAGAGAAAGTATAGGTCAAATGGCATGTGATGTCGATTCCGCTACCCCAGGTATTTTGTTGAATTGTTGTTGATGCCATTGACATGAAGCCCATGCCCAATATCAGCAGTTGTCATGATGGAACATTGACTTTGTAGACCAGTAGGAGCTTTGTAGACCAGTAGGAGCTGTAACTGGTCTTCCCTTCTCTGAACTCTGCTCTGTGCCTGTTTTTCTGATCAGTTAATCTATGAATTTCTGAACAGTGGAACGTTGACTTTGAATACTGGTATTTTGGTACCTACATATTTGTGGTCTGAGAATCCATGTGGATGATGTTTTCGTTTTTGGTGTAACGTCTTTTTATGGAGTCCCAGCAGCCTGTCAAACCAAGTTGTCTCCTCTTGCACCCAGTATCACCGAAAAACGAGCTCAAAGGCCAGAATGTATCGCAGCTGAGTTGATACGTTAATAATAGTACACATAGGCTTCCCATCCGCTAGAATCGGCTCCTGCCCAGTTGAGGTGGTCTGTAACCTTAAGATTCTAACTGGATGAGAAATTGTCACCCTATCAGCAGGTTAACCAACTTTCAACCTGCTTCTCCCGGCTTCTCCCGGCTTCATGTTCTGAATAAGACTTTGATGCTTCTGGTTACCTGTGCTTGCCTTCTGGTGGTCCAGTCGACTATTTTGAGCTGACTGGACTACTGCAATGGTCTATTCCTTGGTTCACCTATTGGCCTTCTAAACCGGCTACAGAACATATAAAATGCCATTGTGCTTATGATGTAAATCAGCCTTGTTACTCCTCTGCCACCCAGTGCTGAAGAGGATCAGTTTTTAAAACTCTGCTATGTACATAGATCCTTTCATAAGACCAGCCCTGCCTATGTTCAACAGAATTTTGCACACTATATGCCTCCTCGCAGGTTGCTCTCATCCGATGCACACCTGGTGGTCATTCCGAGGTTTAAGCGTGAATGGTTGGTAGGCAGATCTTACTCGTAAGAGCAGCCTGCCTATGGGACACCTTTTCCCCTCTCACTACACAAGTTCCAAGATCAGCTTTTGTTTAGGAAGGCCTTACAAACCTGGCTCCATACTCATTAATGCGCCTTATCTTTCTTAAATATTCCTCTTGTTAGGCTTTCCTTTAGCGCAAGGACACCTGTATAGGTTACAGCGCGCTCACAAATCAATCAGCATAACCTCTTTAGTCCTGGGGAAATATGCCCTAGTCACAGCACTAAGATCATCCATGGGTGTAGCAGCAGTCGTACGCACCTCGCTCAGGATTTAAGGCTTCTGGTCCCTAATGTGGCCTCGGGCAGATTAGGGACTCATTTATTCTAAAAATTTAACTTGAGAGCAGTGTTTCAATGTCTCTACCACTCATTAGGAAAGATTATCTCTTTCCTATCCTCAAGGCAATACCTCCCTTGCTGGAAGTGAAAAGCAAATCAGATATTGATCAACCTCTTGAATAAGAAAAGAAGTAAGACATGCTGACTTTGAACTCTTCTGTTTCTAACCAGTAAATCCAAATAGCATATTTGAAGTCGCATTTTTAAAGCATTTTATATTCTTGGAGAAACATCTTAGTCTGCTGTGAACTAGCTCATTTTCATGTGTCAGGAATGTTTTGTGATAGTGAGTTTCAGTGATCCATGGGATGTAAAGATACTTTCACTCAGTGTGTGGCATATATAGTCAGTTCATAAGTATGTAACATTCAGTTGGTGTAATTGGTGATGAAGGCAACAGAATATTAAGTTCTCCCAGGACATGAGCATTTTGAGTCAGATGTCCTTTCGAATCTGAGCCTGTCTGCAAAATCTTACATTTGTCCTTGGCTACAGCAAGATAAGGTACCTCAAGGAATTCTTGAGTGCGATGGAAAGTCGTAGCTACGCTTTTGGCACCTAGCAGTGTCACTTGGTGGTCTTGCCATACCCATATATTAATTGACACCTGCTATGCTTCTAAAACATCTCCAAAAAGATTGTATTGATTACATTGTCCATTATTGCTGTTTTGTGTTTGTAGCTGTTTTCACTAATATCTTTGATTCGCTGCCTTTGAATCCACAGGTCAGAATTTTTGGCTGTAGATTTTCCCACATCTGGATTTAGGTGTTCCACATCCATTTTCATAAATTCCTCATATGTGGGATTGTTCCTATTGGACCGGCAGTTTGGTAGGCTGTGTAGAGTTGATCGGCAGATAGACGTCTCAAATCCTGCCGTTATATACTACCCAGAATGTAATGTTACATCTCTGGTAAAGACAAAGGCATGGTCTTTACCACCCTTATGCTTCTCAAGTACTGGGGAAATTACATTCTGAGGATAGCTGCCAGTGGTGTAGCAAGGGAGGGGTGGGGGTGCCACGGGTTTTGGTCGGGCGGCCGTCGCTGGGCAGCAAATCCAGGAATCGCCAGCACCCCCCCGCTCTTACATGCGGCTGCCACGCAGGGACAGCAATGGGATCTAGCTAAGCCACTGGCATAATGTGAAAGAGCCATGACAGAGTGGTTTGTTTCAAGGCCTTAGCCTGAACTTTTACTCGCTTTGATTTTTGAAATCCCCGACCCAAAAAGATTCAGCTTGGCCAACCTTTTTGTTTCCATTGAAGCTGAGTTAAAATAGCCCGGCTTAACACCTGAAGAAGAAAACACGTCATATCCTCTTAGAACCTTTCCTTGAGGAAACCTGAGTAGGACTAATGTAGTTAGAAGTCCTATTCTGGACCATTTGGGAGAGAAAAGTTTCAAGTTTACTCGTGGAAACTTCACCCAAACCCAGTTGACTACATAGAACATGGAATAAGGGAGCTGGTCTACTAAATGGGGAGTCAAGCTGATCAGCTGACTTTCTGACCAAAACCTCCACAGAGCTTATGCTTATATTTGCAAACCTTTACTGCTATTGTTAATAAACTGTTCCCCTACTGCATTGGCCTCCGCCTCTTGGTGCTACATATATCAACCGATTAAAAATCACTTTTGTGAAATATTTCTGAAGCAGTGGGGAAACGACATGATCGATTAAATAACACAAACGAGATATGACCGTATAAGGAAAGAGGGGACTTGTACTCTCTGGTATAGGGGTATTGTAAAATGTCACCCTCTATCGGATCCATGAATACTGTTAATAATTTGCTGTATATGTCAATACAGCATTTCTTCCCTTAAGTGATGCAATAGGTGTTACAAAGCCTAATTTAACCAGGTTCAGTGTAGCGACCTCTGAAGTGTGTAAAGCCGTGAGCCGTTTTATAAGCTAAAAGGATTGGTTAACACATGATCAAGGGAATGACACACTTAACATATTGTAGTACAAATATATTGTACAGTTCACTGCAGTTATGAGCGTCACACACAGCAGCAGCGTTGATATGTGATTCTGGCAGGATGTTAGATTCAATATACCTCCGTATGTTTTGTGTCATGTGTGGAGCTCGATTAATATTAAAATACACTTCTGCATTTAGAGACGTATTTTAAATTGTAAAAATTTGACATTAGTCCTATTAAAATGATCATGGTTTTAAATGTAATATTTGCCCTCGCCTTTATAATCACACTTTTATCAATCGATAATTAATATGTTTGTGCCTATTGAGCACTGACTGTGCTCAAGTGTTATGATTGATAAACAGGTTTGAGACCTTTTAAAAAAAAAAAAATGTGTGTAAGCGTTCTTATATCTGCGCGCATCTTTTAGAGCCTTCATCATTCAGTGTGTTTATGTACTTTCCCCATGCGTAAAGATGCCTTACATCATATTTACAAACTAATTTCCAGTTCTACAAGTACACAGCTGATCTATTTAATGCAAATGCAGATTTTTTTTTGATTTTTTTACAAACTCACAAAAATCTTTCAAGTTCCTGTTTTTGAAAATGCAAAGCACTTGTTAAATGTATTTGGTGTTATTTTTCTGTGTAGTTTATGCTTTGCAACCCTTGTTCAACCTGTTTCCTAAGGACATGTGCTTTAACTGTCTAGACTGTATCTTAATTCCAATTGTCTTGTCTGAGCTTATTGGGTAGCTTGAGGTGAGAAATTATTGAGAGAGATGTTGCTTCTGTCACCTATTTCATTCGCATGTGCTTGCTAAGCGGCAGCTAGTGCAATAAAAAGCCTAAAATAGAGTTCACAAGGGGAGATTGGTACATCTAACATTTAGCTTTTAGCATTGCTTAGTTTTAGGGTTTGCTGTTCACAAAGGGAAAATTGGTACATCTAACATTTACCTTTAAGCATTTAGGGTTTGATGCATTCTGTAGCATCTTATAATCGATAATATCGACTTCTATTTTTCTTTTTTCCTATCAATACATTGCTTATTATGCATGCTTATATATTTTCTTGTGGAATTGTTCTAATTGCATGTCAGAAATATTTTGTTATTGGTTTGAGTTTTGTTAACTCTGTAAGTTCGAATGTATTAGATTCCGTTTTTCTAAAATATTGGTGTGTTAAGTGGACAACAGAACACACTATAGTTTGCTTAAAACATTTTTTGTAGAGGCGTAATCGCTGTTTGAGTAGGAGATAGCAAAGATGTAATAACAATGTATAACTGACCAGTGCAACTGTTTCAGAGCTCAGGAGTGGAAAAAAACAATTGAACTGTGACAAAGGTGTAACTTGAGCATGCAGGGGAGAATTCATTGTTTGAGAGGCCTCAAAGATGCAGCATTATCCTATGTGAAACAATTTTAGAACACTGTACAACTGTTTGCAAAATAAGTATGGGAAGCCTGAGTGGGACAATTTTAAGAATGCCGGAAAAGGTAATTTGCAGTAACAGTCCATCCCATTAGCAGAACAAATTAAGTATAGAATACGGAGTGGAGAAAGAAAGCATATTATTTGGTCACAAGAAGATGTTTCTCAATGAGCATGGTTTGTGGGAGATATTTCAATACAGATAAATCAAAGGTGTTCTGCATATGTGCCAGAAGATCACCCAAGACTCTGGCAGCATTGCTCCCAAAATAAATCTCTGCATGTGAGGTTCAGAGATTATTTTGTTTTTGGGTTGAAGAATTCATGAACTAAACACATGGATAACTTTTGAGAGGCTACAGGGGGTGTGAAAGTGCAAGGCTTTATAGTTGAAGCAGACCATGCTCGTAGTGCGTCTGGCATCAATAGGTAGGCATTTAAGAAAAGTGGGGCGTAGTGTGACATGCTGAGCTTTTTAATGTTGGTCAGAAACATTACAGCAGGATGTTGGGATTTAATCCAATATAAGACAAGCTCATGTTCATGGGCCAATATATCTGCCTTTATTGTGCTGCACCCTGCACTAACGCAGACGACATCACAGAGCTTTTCATGCACACTTCTGTCCCTGCGCTCGCCACTCCTAGTCTCACAAATGAACATACTCTTACAGAGACTTATACATGCAGTTCAGTTCGAGAACTCACAGCCAAGCATCACACCCTGATTGACTGCCTACATTCACCCCTTACTCTGATCCCCGAACCCAGTACACACAAATACACTCTGAGGGCTGCAGCTGGAGGCTAGTGCAAATTAGCCTCAAGGAGCTTCATGCAGGGAAGAGGTAACACCCTGAAAGTTACCTTTCCCTAATATGTATTACAAATCTGACTTCAGAATTGAATTGCACTTGTAATCACTTTTTTCAGCTAGTCCTATTCCTGAGATATAGTTTTAGTATCTTAATCTGCAGTGCATGATTTACACTCTTGCAGTTAGACTACAGTGGTAGGCCTGAAGCATGTTTGCACTGCCATTGTAGTGAATGGCACAATAGGTGCTGCAGTCCCTTAGTGTCATTTAACTTCTATGCCCTGGGTATATTTGTACCATTTACTAGGTACTTACAGGCAAGTTATAGATGCCAGTTAGGAGTTTGCCAATTCAACCATGCTTAAAGGTGGAACACAGTCACTTTACTGCTGGTTAGCAGGCATAAAGTGGCCATTGTTCTAAAGCCAGCAAAAAAAAGGGTCTAGCAAAAGGTAAAAAATTCAGGGTAACCATGCAGAAAAGGCAGATTTCCTATTTTTCGTCAACTAATTTAGATCCAAATCATGAGGGAGAAAAACCAAAAAGGGGGAAAGAAAAATTACATAAAACCATTTACAAAAAGAGAGATCATGGAAAGAACCTACATGAGTAAGATAAAATGACAGGAAGTGTCTGATGAATTAAAGAGGCAACAGGTGAATTCAAGAGTATGCCTCAATGGTATTTGGTACCCTAACCATTTATAGCACTGCCCAAGGGCTTCTGAACAAAACTTTAGGTCCCTGCACTTACTCTTTTACAAACTAATGACCGCAGGTGACTCTTGCTCTGTTATCCGTCCTTGAACCACGGTGGCCATGGGTGGGGAAGGAAATCTATCCCTATAATGTGAGTGGCATAGAGGGGCCTGTCAGACAAAGCAGACCACCGTGGGATCTGCCTGCAGTCATACACTTGGGTGAGCACTCAACCTTCCAAAGCTCTCCCCCAGTACTCATTGGCAGCGATGGAAGGACATGACTGTTAAAATGCTGATGGGGGCTGCTATTAACCACATCTGTGAAATTAACTGGGTAGTCTCTTCCAACCCGTACACCCTTCACCTTAAACAAACCTCTGCCACTGCATGTCTCCCATGGAACTCCTTTCAATGCACCCACAATGGGGTCTCTTGGGGAGTTTCCCACGCATACCACCCTGCCATTACATTCTAATGCAGTCGCTATGTTAAGTGAGTGGGAACCACTCTTCAGCCAATAGGGAAGGTGTACCTGCCTCCTTCACGTCATTGTGTCTTCCCCTTTGGACACAGCCGCCATTTGCGAGAGAAAATACTTTAGCAGCCACTAGAAGTGCCACAAACACTCTTTGTCAGTGGAAGCACAACATTTCTGGCCTATCAAGTAATGTACTCGTAAATAACAGTTGGGTGGCACCAAATAGCACTAACAGTTGGGTGGCACCAAATAGCACATCTTAAGGGCCTTCTTTAAGTCGAAGCTTACTGCACAGTGCAGCTGTCTAATTTGTTACAACATCTTAGGTACATGAGGAAAGCTTTCCTAGGAATGCATTCCGCCCATTGCTTACCATTGGCTTTGTGGCTTTTAACTCACATTTGCTTGCTTTAATTGTTTTACGCTGTCCAGCTTAAGTTCGTCCCTTCCTTGGCCTATGCTTTATTTACTGTGTCCTGTCGTATGCACCCTTTCGGTAAACAGGCCTTTAAATCTTGTCCTTATCTTGTCACATTTGCTGTGCATTCAAAGACAGAGGTCCAATGCCAGACTCTGTCTTTCAGGGAGCTCGGTATTTACTTGTCCTTCTCTGACTTCAAAGTGAAAGTATTTGTGACAATCATGCTGGCTACAGTACAATGTGCTGGAGGGAGGCTGAACAATGTTAATTTTTTTCTATCGTGCAACAAAGTTCAAATGTGTGAACTGTGCAGATATTTCAGAATATATCCGAAATAGAAAAGCACAAATGGAGCAAACTTTCGGTAATTATGAAGTGTAGTGAAAACAAATATTTGAATACAATCAAAACAAATCAATCCACTTGGTGATGACATTTCCACACATTACCGTTTGAGCGCTGTATACTTTATCAGAAAAACTTGAATGTCTGTGCAAATGTAACGGTCATTTCAATTGAAGATGTGTTGTCCGTAATGACCATGCACTACTACACTATGCATACCCCACACCACTCTGCACCACTTCACTCTCTGCCAATGCACTTTACTCCACACTACTGTGCACCACTGCACTCTACACCATTCCACTCTATGCCACACCACTCTATTCTGCATAATTCCAGAAAAACTTGAATGTCTGTGCAAATGTAACGGTCATTTCAATTGAAGATGTGTTGTCCGTAATGACCATGCACTATTACACTATGCATACCCCACACCACTCTGCACCACTTCACTCTCTGCCAATGCACTTTACTCCACACTACTGTGCACCACTGCACTCTACACCATTCCACTCTATGCCACACCACTCTATTCTGCATAACTCCACTCTGTGCCATTCCATTCTGCCCCACTGCACTCTTTGCCACTGTACTCTACACTGTTCCACTCCATGCCAGTGCACTCTATGCAAATCCACTCTAATCTACTCTGCCGCACTGCACTCTACGGCACACTACTCTATGCCACTGCATTCTACCCTCCATCACTCCACTCTCATATGCACTACTACAATCTATGCCACTTCACTCTATGCCACTGCAATCTACTCTGGACCACTCCGCACTACTCTCAACCACTCTACTGTACGCCACTGCACTCTATGCCAATGAACTCTACACCACTTTACCCAAACCAATGCTCTCTACACCAGTCTCCTCTGCACCACTGCACTCTACACCACTGTACAACACTCTACACCACTCTGTTCTACTCAGCACCACTGTACTCCACTGCTCTCTGCACTAATTTACTCTGGACCATTCTACTCTACACCACTGCACTCTACATCAATGTGCTGTATGCCACTCTACTCCACACTACTCCACTCTACTCTGCAACACTGCACTCTTTGCCACTGCACTCTGATACTCTAAGTCAATGCACTCTACGCCACTACACTCTATGCCACTCTACTTTGCATAACTCCACTCTGTGCCACTG
Source organism: Triturus cristatus (assembly GCF_964204655.1). Taxonomy (NCBI): domain Eukaryota; kingdom Metazoa; phylum Chordata; class Amphibia; order Caudata; family Salamandridae; genus Triturus; species Triturus cristatus. The sequence goes on from NC_140594.1 coordinate 890,893,858, forward strand.
CACTCTATCCTGTACCATTGCTCTTCACACCACCCCACCCCACACCCCTCCTTGCCACTTCACTCTGTCACTCCATGTGATGTTACTCCAGTCTACACCACTCTAATCTACTGTGCACTACTGCACTCTGACACTTCACTCTACACCTCTCTACTCTGCACTACTCTTCTCTATGCCAATTCACTGTTCCCCCTTTACTCTACACCACTGAATCCTTTGCCACTGCACTCTACACCACTTCAGTCTAGGCCACACGACTTTGCACCACTCCACTCCACTCGACTCTCCACACCTCTATTCTGCAACACTCTACTTCACTCTATGCAATACCCTCTACGCCACTCCACTCTGCTCTATGCCACTCCACAGCACTCTGTACCACTCCACTCTGACACACTACTCCACTCAACTCCACTCCACGCCCTTCCACTTGACAACACACTACTCCCTCCACAAATCTCTACAACACTACGCTGCTCCGTTCTATGCCACTAAACTCATTTTATGCCACTCCACAACTCTCTACACCACTCCATAACACTCCATTTTACTCCATGCCACTCAGCTTCACTCCACTAACCTTTAGCCATCCTGAACAGCTGCCACGCTGGTGTACAATATGGCTAAAACATATTGGCAAATCCAATAATTCTTGCATAGGCGAGACCTATTGGCTTTGCCAATGCTTGTTTCTATGGATCACATGAGGTCCGGTTTTCCATGCTTAAGAATTACATTTCGGAGTTAGAAATAAAGTTACACCTCATTGAAACAGTTTTTCTAGGAAATCAGACTGGACATTCATTTGAGCATTATGTAGCTCTTATCACAGATTGTGACGTTTCTTAGCACTTCAAGTAACATTACTGTAAAACAACACTAAACATGTACGTGGTCTAAGATGCGTTTAACAGGAGTCAGCTATATAGAAATAACTGACATTTTGAACAATAATTGACGTGTTTGATCATGTAGCACTCTCTAACCCAATATTGCAGCCATATATCGATTTAAAGAGCCGGTTTGATTGTTACCAATTTCGTGGTATTATCTTTACTTGAGAAGAATAGAAGGCGGAGTTCCATTGCTGAGATCTGAATCTTTGACTAGCAAGTTACAGATGTATACAACAGGCATGCTAACCAAAGAGGCAGCATTTATGCCTTTCATCCAATGACGATTGCCCGCCGGGCAGTGAACCAGTGACAAATGTTTTGTTTTGGTCTGCAAAAGGCTGCACAGACAGGACCACTGACACTTTGCATAGATAAAGATGCTTGTGTTTTCATATAATGGATGTTTATTCGGAATGTTGTTAATATTGATTTGGTTTCATGGGAAGTGCGGTTTCCATTAATATTTAATTGAGATGAATTAATAATAATTGTACTGATACTGACCATAAATGCACAAATTGAGGTTTGTACGTTCATCTAAAAAAAAGTTCACAATTCAGAAAATGTTTGAGTATATTGCCTTGAAACCATGATTGTATTGTAGCAAAAATAAAGGCCCTAATACCTCGAGGTGGTCATGGACAGCCCTAATGTTCATTGGGTTGCTGGGCACCCTTTTGGTGTGTATAGTTGAACAGGGCTTTGGTTTCCAATTGGTATATATTGGAGCTAGTCTGCCCAGTGAGTGAGGTTTGGATATGTGCTCTAATCATGGTGCGGTAAAGCGTGAATTTGTCGCCGAGGGAGAACAGATTCAGTCTTTTATGAGGAAATTTAATGTATTTCGGGGTAGCCCTTATTGTAAATAAGAACATTGCAATGGTGAGAGCTCCATTGAAGATGGAGTGCTTCGGGCTTCTAATGGCAGGTAGAATCCTGGAGCATCTACATTCCAATGTTTGCTTATAGCAAATGAACAAAGGCCTCACGTAGCCCGAGCGGATTTCAACCCCTTCGGCTTGGGCTTTAATGCCAGAGTGGGCCTTTAATGGCCGGTAGAGCCCACTACATCAGGCTCTAACGCTATAATACACACCACAACTGATTGAGATACCGTGGTCCACTAATAAAAAACTACTTGGAGTCCACCCAGGAGTGTCATCATTTCCTTTTTTTTTTTTAAAGACATGTTTTCAATTAATTAACTTATGTGGACAAATGTTCCCATTAAAATAATTGTTTTAATTACACTCCTTTCATCTGAGCCTCTCCTGAAGTGGGAAGCAACTGCCTTGAACCGCTAAGAAGAAAGACCGCGTTTGCTCATATTATTACGCTGAGGCAATGCTTGCTAAATGCTTTGCGTGTATAGTAATGGATCTATAGCATCTTCATCACTCCTACCTCTATTTTCTGTAGAGTTCAGATGGAATGTAGATCTTATGGGTGCATCTTATAAGCTTATGTAAGTTGTATATGTACAAAACCCAACCAGGAAGGTGGGTGTTAATGCAAGCTGAGGCTTTCCCTTCATCAGCTACCTGACTCCTGGGGGGATACACAAACACTTAGAACTGTCTGGATCACAGATCCTAACTGCACTCAGCCTGCTCATGCATGCTACACTTGCACAACAAACACCTCACACCTGGAACACACACTCACCTCATTCTGGTCACCTACAAGGATATAATACTGCAAAACTCTATATTCTGGGTGTTTATGACCAAAGTAAGTGAAACAGGAGGCCTTCCTATTAGTTTACTTTGGTAGAAAACATGATCTTGCATGATGTATTTTCCATGTAGTGACTGAAGGTTAATAGTAAACAATTATGGGGGAAATACATATATGTTCAGGGAAGTTTACCCCACAACACTCGCAGTCGCCGGAACAACAAACCGTATTAATCTGAGAGTGCTGGTGGCATCCAAGAACGGTGGCTAGGTATTCATTCTGTAACTGAGCGCTGTTCCACCTCCCCTCCCTCAAGGCTCCATGACTCTCTGGGATTGAGTCTGGCTACAACACCACACCGCTGTCACAACTGGAAAAATGTGCCTGTCCATCCAGAGTTGTGAGCTTTGTAATGGGTGAAATGTTTCACCAGTGGTAAACCTACATACATTAACCACTAAGATGAAACAATGAAAAGCAAACTAATTGAATAGAAAAAGGAACTGCTAATTCAAGTAATTAAAGTGATTAAACCGGGTCCTGGATGTACACACTGTGTGCTTCGGTGACATTCCTAGGAAATAAACTCAAATGTAACACTATACCACTCCAGCCACCGATCGATTAGCACAGTAATAAGGCGTCCATAAATGTGCACTGTGCCCTCACTTCTAACTGGGCGGTGCTTCCTGTGAAATCCAGGATTGACATTGTTGCATCTAAAACCTTGTTACTCTGTTTCAGTTTTGCAGTCTCCCCATTAATGACCCAAGTGATGAAAACATTTAAAATCAATAGCAACAAAGAACAAATAGTACAACAATGTCGCATTTAATCTTCAAGGGAAATGAAGAGTGTCTCAGGGTTCTTAAGTGGAAACAAGCATTGGAAGCATCCCTTTTCTTTCCCTTTAGGGTTAGCGGCAGCCAGTCCCTTTAAACGTGGATATCCTGCGATCTGGAGTTCTAGAGGCCCGGATTCAGCGGCTCTTGGCTCATAGGGGCCAGCCTTACAGTTTGACCCTAGGGGTCAACGGGGTGACAGTCCATAGACAGAGGGGCGTACTGGGTTGGCTCTGACCCTTCTCAAGAGGCCAACTGGGTGCAACATCTCTGCACAAAAAAGCAGGGTCAAGGAATGAAAAACAAGAGGGTTCAGAGAAGGAGTGTGCTCCCCAGGTGGGGGTCATCACATGGGGCGGCTCCTCCACTAGGGCGGAGGAGCGTCGCCCCACTGCTTTCTCGTAGTGCGAGGAAGCCAAAACATAAAATGGTAATAACGTTCAGTTATTACCATTTTATGTTTGCTTTGCGCATTGCAGGCGGGCGAGTGGGCAGGGCTGCTCTGCTCTTTGAGCAGGGGAGGAGTAGTTTGCCCACTCCTGAGTGCGCAAAGACTGTTTGGTCGGCAAGCACACTCTGACATTCTCCATGCAGGCTGCATTGCAGCCTGCATGGAGAACATGCCCGCCGCACTAGCCCCTGGCTGGGCACCTCCCCGACCAATCACAACGTTGCATGCAGCGTTGTGATTGGCTTAGTGGAGGGATCTTGGCTGCCTGCTTCCTGTTCCTGTCGGAGGCAGAAGAGCAGGAGAGGAGGACCAGAGAAGTCGCAGAACCCGGCAGAAAGTTAAGTTTAATTTAATATTTTTATTTCCCCACGATCCCCCCTGTGACACCCTCTGTGAATCCTCCCCCGCGACCCCTCGTGTCCATCCCCTCCCGTGAGCAATGCCGGCCGCTACTGGTCACCATTTGGATCACTTGGACTTATCAGTATTTTTTTTTTTTTGCAGCAGACCTTTTCTGGTGCGGGAGGAGGTGGCTTCTGTGCGCTGTCTGCATTTCTGGATTCTTTGCGCTAGGGGCTTTCACACAGCCATGCCAATTATTAGCAGTAGGGCACACCAGGAGAACTTTACTGGAGTCCATACTCGTACACAGCCAAGAGGGAAATGGAGGCACCATGCCCCCTGATTTGAGGCACCACAACAGGGTTGATTGAGGTAGATCTTCCTCAAGCTGGCGTAGAGGTCAAGCATGCAAGTTCATTCCTTAGTGTTTGGGCAACAGCCGGCTGCCGGTCAAAGCTGTGCATTTCTCCAGCTTCAAACTCCAACACACCAGATTGGAGCACAGCCTTCCTCCTTGGAGGAGTTCTTGAAATGGGACCCCTTTCCCCTCACCCAGAATAGAACACCCTTTCTTGAAGAAAAAACCTTGTTTTTTCCACTCCGACAGGACCAGGTGACATTCGAAGTGGACGAGAAATACAAAGTGATAGATAGGGCTGCCCTTGCTTTTTCTGTGATATATACAAAAAAGTGATGGATGGAATGTTTGAATCTCAGCCACTGGTAAGTGCTCATCCCAGTCCATCGTTATTTTGCGCACCATGTCACCTCAGTTTGGACCCACCCATATGCAAACCAGTCTTGACTCTGCTCCAGTAGAAACACTCCCACCCAAACTGCCAGGCCAGGTGCCCCCTGGTGACATTGTGTGCAAAGAACCGATGAACTGAGAAGTGGCCCGAGTAATTACTCAGATTAATTCGAGCATTCTTTCCGTAATTGTTTTGTATATTGCAATGCGACGCCCTAAGTGGAAAGGATGAGCCCAGACATGGGTCCCATGCACACTGTGAAACTGGTCCTGGGATGCTTGTATTCCGGATCATGGAGGACCTGGCATGGCAGTACAGGCAGGACTGCTCCCACTGGAGCAGGGTCAAGAGTGATTTGCATATTCCCGGGTCCAAACTGAGGTGGCATGGCGTGCACAATAACAGTCAACTGGCTGCGGTCCCAGCTAATTACCAATGGCTGAGATTACTTCAAGCACTCCACACATTACTTTTGTGTATACTTTCCGTTTCTCTGTTAGCAGCAGCACTCACTGATTCATACAAACCGACATCCACTATCAGCTGAGAGAAAGCCTAACTGAAGGTGCATCGAAGGAAATTCTGTACCTCTGCTCCCTGCACACCTGTTGCACTTTTCGTGATTCGCACAGAGTTGTTTGTTTGTGCAGTGTCCAAATATCTTCACTGGAGCTGGAGCATTAGAAGCAAAGCGCTGGATGGATCATTCCTACCACTATTCTCTTCCCACAGCCTGGCTTCATTCCCCGCGCCTGCAGATCTGTCCCTTTCCCTTTCCCTGCACAAGTGCACAGGGATTCTTTCTTATGTTTTCCACTCCATTTGCACTGATAATTATTATCTTATTGTGTTGGAAGTACTTGTTTTTATTTACTGTCCTTATCTGACAGGCTGGAATCTGTACAGGAGTCTGCTCTGAAACTGCCAGGTGGTGCAGCTTCTCTAGCAGCTTTCAAAATACTGTGGTTCAAATTGTGCACGTAGGCGATGGCCAGTAGGCATAGAATAGGAGTGCGCCTGTCGAATGCTTGTCGACGCAGTCCACTACCTGTTCCTGCTTCACAAGCAAGGGACCAAGTGTCACATGCGACTTCTGGGAAAAGGCAACGTGTTGTCAATGCCCCCACAATTGAAAGGAAGTAACACACGGATAATACAGGCATTTTCAGTGCAATAGGTCTCGGATTTGCGAGCATTTAAGCTATTAGCATTGTTTATGACAATGACTTTTATTTGTGCTTAAAAAAGTAGCACATATATAAAAGGCATTGTTAGTTCTCATGCCAATAGCTTTATCTCCTGCAAATGCGAGCCCACTTTAATGGTGGCCGTTCCCCTTCTTTAGATGCTGCTCGCCGTATTCTGGTTACAGCGAGCAGTGTCTAAAGAAAGAAATAAAGCTTTTGTAGCGTAGCCAATAAAGTGAAAGCAGTCGCGCTGTGAATTAAATAAATAAATCAGCGCGACCGCTAAAGTGAAAGCGTCCTGCGCTGTAAATTAATTAAGCGTGGACACTTTAAAGAGGACTGTGCTGTCATTTAAATAAATACATTACTAATGACATAAAAGCGTGCGGCGTGCTGCAATGTCGTGGCTGGAATAGGGGAAGATCCTTAAAGAAAATAGTGCTCGCCGACTACAGAACGCAGACCGTGTAACAACAGAAGTAGAAAGTCCAGTCGTTATGGGAGGTTACAAATGCAGACAAGGCGGTACCAAGGAGGGAGGGACTACTAATCCTATTCATGAATGAAAAGCAACGATTTCGCCAGAACATTAACAGGAGCCAATTGCAAAGATGGGCGAGAAATGGACGGAGCTTCTATGCCATAGAGCATGCCTCGCAAAGCAGCGCATGCGCTGCCCAGGTTAGACCTAAAAACACCTGGGGGACTCATTTGCCTCAAACCGCTAGAAAAAGTTTCAAAAAGGAAGTCAATGGACATCATCTGTGGGTGCTGCTGTTGCATCCAAACACTACAAATGCTTCTACCAGCCAATGCCAGTTAAAGGGGTTGAGGGGTCTACCCCCCCTTAATTATGGCGAAAACAGGCCAATAGACTAACTCTCCAATTTCAGTGAACGAACTCCAAGAGCGTCTCTGATCTGCAGTCTGAGGAGTCCCATGGGGAACAGGAGCCCCATATAGTAAGTTTGCCAAAAATAAAAGGCATGGGTGCTTCAAGACGATGGAAAAGATAGCAGGGATTGAAAAGAACTGCACACATTGCCAGAGGGACATTTATCTTTGCATGTACTCAAAGATTTCTCTTTTCATTCGCTGTGAGGTGCAGGCACATTTAAAAAAAGCAAATCTCTCTTGCTGCCTGTTGTACTTGGCAGTTATGTCCATCCGCGTTCTGGTTCAGTAACTAAAATGCTTATGCCTGAGAAAGCTACCTTTTAAGCATGTTCATATTTGTGGATGTGAAACTACACCCACAACATCTGTTGTTGTGTATACTGTAAAATGCCTTACAACATCTAATGTATCTTCTTAAAGCGCTTTTTACAATAGTTTGGAAGAGACAACTTTCTTGAGGCAATTTAAATGTAAAGTACCTTACTTGGAAATACATTTTAAATGTTTGGCAACAAATATTGACATTAGCCTTTTGCTCTGGGGAGAAAGGAGGGGCGGATTGTGTTTAGTTCAAAGGTATTCATACCACTAGTTACATTTGTGCTATAATGCCCTTAATGTATGTAAATAATGCTCAAAGAAATCCATAAATCTTTACCATAATTAAAATGTAAAGAGTTCCACAGCTTAGTGAATAAAACAGTGCTCCACTAAGTGCTGAATTAAAAAACATAATAAGTGCCAGGGCCCTGAACAGGACACCACTGCAGCCTTCACCACATATTGCCTCTGACATCACTTTCAATGACAGTACCAAAATAACTACTAACCATCTCTCTCGCCTGCAAGTGCGACAGTTCAGATTATTCCACGTCCCCAAAGCTAAAAGAACAGCCAGGGAAGCAGGTATTGGTAGCTTTTTTTAATGTACATTGTATTAATAAACAACCGTTGTTCTGCTTATCTCTAAATTAGCTGAACAGTGCCACCATGTGGCAGATTCTCACAAGTGTGGTTTTGACAATTAAGTGCCGGTGCTGAGCACAGGAAACCACCAGCTCAAATTAAGCACTGGCTTCACCCTTGATCTTTAAATTTGCTAGTAAGGGTGAGTATCTCTTTAGTGTTTCTCTGTATCTCATTGCTTGGCCTACAGTGGCACGGTGAATGATTTACTGCTGTCCAACGCTGTGGACGTCTGCTGAGGATTTTCTGTTGCAAGCAGAGGGGTTCAGCAGCATAACGGGCAGTCTAGAGTCAACAGGAAGAGCTCAACACCACTGTGGCGGAACTGCTCTGTAGACTAGGGGTACCTTCCTATCGCTGCTCCCCACAAGAGGCTTGAGCAGGTAGGTATGTGCCTAACCAGAACTATTTATGCAGTTCTAAGTGAGAATCCTGGTTAATAGGTGCTATAACTTATTTTTTGGATATTTATAACAAGGTTCAAATATGAAACGAGCATTGGCAAAGCCAAAAGGTTTCACCTTTCAGACCTATTGTATTTGCCACTGTTTTTCAGTGACCAAAAAGTATGGTCTGTGGTGCGGCCGAGGGCCAGCAGGGTGGGGGTCAGGGGACATGTGGATGTATGGATGTGTAGGCGGAGTGAAAGATGTACATGATTTTGATGGTTTCATTCCATACTGCCCTCTAAATTATGCCGCCAGTCTCTATAAGAGATACAGATTTGACAGTACTGGGCTATGCTGTATATGAGTCGCTGTCCCTCTATCACATCCTGAGGTAAAACATCTCTGCTTGCTATTGCTGCCTTTAGCGAGTCAAGTGTTCGAATGAAGTAACCTGGTTATTGAATTTGAATAAAATAGAACCTTAGGCCTCACAATCTCCTTATTCCTGTGGTCGCTCATCTTTAAGCATTAGGAAATTAGGAATGCTTAGACACGGGCTCCACTAAGGTAGCAAGTGCTATAGGAACTCTTTCACAAAGACGCACCACTTTTTCGAAACTTGTACTATAAGTGTTGCTGATAAAAGGAGCTAATTTGGTGGTTCTTCTAATAGTCATTTGTAATGCCCCTGCACATGCTTTCTTTATAGCTCTTGAATATATCACTGTGTAGTTTTGGGATACTTGTGAAAAGTCTTCTGGATGTGTCCCTGCACTGTTTTCAGCTGATAAAACTAAAATCTGTTGTAACATTTTGTGAGATGTGATTAACAGTTAACACAGTATATACACTTCATTGATGAAGAGTAGTTTTTTTCAGCACTTGTATGTTACCACTCAGTATTAAAGTAAAAGATGTGGAGAGTTTGCGAGATGTTTGAGCAAATGCTATTTAAATTACAAAACACTACTTCCTTCACAACCTGTGTAGAAACAGGGTTGTTGAACAGGTGTGTGTAACAGCAAGGGCTCTTGCATAAATTGACATTTCCTAATTGGTATGAGCCAGTTATGGTGGAATCGTTTTCAGAGTTTGGTGCTTTCATTAATTGTACATCAGTGAAGTCTTCGGGATTGTGACAAATTCTCATGTCACACACAAACTAGTGTCGCCAATGTATTCAGCAGAAGAATGGTAAGGATATAGTATGTAGCTGGTGGTACATTTTGGAGCACACTGCCACAAATATGTTACTATGGTTGTTCCCTGCTATAACAGACAGCACATTTTCTATTGAAGTTGCCATGATATATTCTGAAATGTATGTACAGTTTCTCTACAGGCATTTCATTTTGTGTGCTAGAAACAAAGACAATCCTTCAGTCTTTTCCCACTCCCAGTACCCAACAAGATTGTCAAATAAACCCTCTCACTGTGCACTCAGAGAAATGTAACACCGAGGTCCCTTTAAAACAAATAAACAGCAAATTGTGGAAGACAGAGCTTGACATTTGATCTCTGTTTTAGAAAGCACAGCAAATAAGACAAGATAAATACAAAATGTAAAGGCTTCTTTATTGCTTGTTCCACTTCTGAACTCCAGTTCAGCTCTCCACACTGCCTACTTACAGCCCCTATGGCATGGGTATGAAAATGAGGAAGACAATTGTTTGTTATGCCATTGGCAAAGAGCAGTGACCAAAATAAACAAGCTTGTAGACAGACTGTTGCTCATCAAAGGCAATCAAGGTTGATGAACTGGTAGTGGCAGAGATAAGTAGAATCAGTCTAGCAGAAAGATAAGAGACAGGAACTCCTTTCAAAGAAATACAGCGTTTTTAATGCTTTGAACTAACACACAAGGGAGACAGCTGAAAACGCATGTGCTCTCATGGAATGCCTATGTTGCTCGGAAATGAATTTACCTTAAATAAATGAAGACAGGAGGTGTTTGGCAAAACAGGAACAAGTTGGTTTAATTAAATGCTGCGGCTGGGAGAGCATCGACCGAGTGCGTCTGCTCAAATTCTCTTGGCGTGCAAAGTTTTAGCCGCTGTTCTATACAGTTCATGAGGTTCAATAAAGCAATTTCTACATTCCAAAAAGCCTCTCAGTTGTAAATCAACATGTGCGGGCATCTGACACAGATGGCTCTCGACCTCTGGGAGAGCTAGTGTGGGCTACTGTGTATAGATGTCTGGCATGAGGAGCGCGTGATCACTACGTGTGATGTGCATGTCGTGTCCTGATTGGCTGAGCATTTCTATCTGCATGTGGTATATGTCTTTGTGGTATTTTTGGAGAACGTAAGTCTTTGGCCAACTGGGTTTAATTTGGGCCAATTTCCTAGAACTTGTGATGCAACTATCTAACTGTGGGATTGATCAGGGTTTTCCCTGGGTGCTCGTTTGTCTTTAGGGTAAGAGAGACCCCCTTGTGACCTGGTATTCGATAGGCGTGGGTTGTAGGACTTTTCTAACCACGTATCTCTGACTCGGGGTTGATGGGCAGGTCACCTTTGGTGAATCTGACAGCAATGATGGGAGTTCATTAGAAATCCTGAAAATAATATGGCAGTCACTGGTATTGTTTTTATCGACATCCTTAACAATGTGCATACAGTTGTCATAGCATACATTGTCATTGTTCTTACTGGTATTGACACAGTTGAGTTTGCTTGGGTCATAAAGTGCATTGGCATTCTTCTTACTAGTAATAGTATCGTTATTTGAGCATGGATTATGACATGCATTGATATCGTCATTGCTGATGTCGGTGTTATTGTGCGGGCACAGGTTATGACATGCATTGACGCTTACTGGCATGGCCATGGGGGCACAGGTTATGACATACATTGATATTACATTTATTGGTATTGCCCTTGTCAGGCCTTCACACATCACGGTAATCATTGAAATTGTATTAATCCATTCCAACACCTCACAAAAAAGACTAGCATTGGCAAAGCCAATAGGTCTCACCTTTGTGGCCTATTGGCTTTGTCAATGGTTTTTAGCCAGGCTGCACTGCATCCCAGATGTGGTGCTGCATGGTTAAAGTTAACAAGATTAAAGGACACCGATATTAAAAAAAAAAAAGAATGCACTGCCAAAAAAGTGCATATAGGTGAAGTAGGGCTTACTCATATGGTAAACATTAATAAAAACACAAACGAGTATTGATATACTCAATAAAATTAGAACCCACTATACAGGCCCTTCGAGATTACATCCCATGGTCTCTGCCGCTTCAGTGCACCCGCTTTGTCAAACGATTGACCATTTCATAGAAACAAAGTGGACTTTCCGATTATGCACACCGAGGTCCGCTGGCACACCAGAAGATAAATCGATTCCTATGTCACAAACCAGGCACAGCTGGGACTCGAGATGCAGGCGAGTGAGGGGTAAAACATCGAAGTACTCCGACTCAGTGAACGTGTCTCCATAGACATAACGTGGACATGCAAGGCGACACCTACACACAGTGCAACCTGTGCCCTGCCGCCCGGCTAGTTCGAAACACTGATGACAACGAATCGTGGGACATTAAGTCATTGCTATGGCAACTGCCCGCCATCCACACCTTTTCACACAAGACCAACATATTCAAGAGATGAAGAAACTAAGGCGACCAGAGGGGAAGGGTGGATGCAGGGTAGTGCTGGGAGAGGGTCGATAACGAATGAAAACATGCAACAGCGTGGCATCAGCATCCTCACATTTATTCGAACCAAATGCTTGGAAAGACAAAAAGTCTAATGAAATAAAGCACATCAGGAGCTTTACCACTCCCGCCAGGCCATAGCAAACCGTGCTCTGCTTTGAGCAAGGAAGAGCATTTTGCTCTCGCTTGCTCAAAGCAGAGAACAATTGCTTTTACACACAGAGAGCTGCAAGTTAGAAGCTCCCTATGTGTAAAAGCAATGCTGGTTCCCACAGGAGACCGGGAACCAGAAGGGACCCTGGGGGCATCGAGGCTCCCCCTGTGGTCCCCAACATTTCTAAGTGGGTGCCCTGGGTGGGACCAGGACACTCACACTAGAGGCTGGCCCCTGGGGGATGGGGTCCCCGGGGCCCAAATTAGCCCTGGAAAGCGGGCCACGTGGACCCCCTCCAGTAAAAAATACACACAAAAAATGCGGGACTAGCAGATTGCTAGTATACCGCCCCCTTTTTCCACTTTTCTGCCAATGAGCCTCCTGGTGCACTGCTGGTTGGGGGATGAAGTCCCCTTGGATGCTGCAGTTCCTTGGGGGGCAGGAACCCCTACTGTTACCTCCAGTAAGTCCCAGACAGCGGGATTGCTGAGAATCTTTGGAGGCCATGCCCCCCCTTCTCCACCACTCTGCAAACGTGCCTCCTGGCACGCTGCTGGTTGAGGAATTAAGACCCTTGGCTCCAGAGGGTCCTTGGTGGGCCAACAAGACCTTCTGTTACCTCCAGTAAGTCCCAGACAGCGGGATTGCTGACAGGTCTTCAGAGGCCACTCCCCCTTTCTCCACCACTCTGCAAATGCACTTCCTGGCCCACAGCTGGTTGGAAGATGAAGTCCCCTTGCCTACTGATGGTCCTTGGGGGCCAGAAAACCATCCTGTTACCTCCAGTAAGTTCCACACATCGGGATTTCTGAGAGGAGATCAGAGGCCATGCCCCCTTTTTCCACCACTCTGCAAACTTGCTTCTGGGGCATTACTATTTGGGGAATCAAGTCTCCTTGATTGCTGAGGCTCCTTGGGGGCCAACAATCCTATTGTTACCTCCCAAACAGTGGGATTACTGAGAGGTCATCCGAGACAACTCCCTCTTTCTCCGTTTCAGTTAGGCTGACATTTGACTAGTACAAAACCAGAGAAATTCAGCAGTTATAGTTAGCTGACCTAACTATAACTTACACCCTCGCAATGCACTGCTTATGATCTCACATATTACATCACTAATGGCATGGCCAGTAACATCACTCATGACGTCCCTTATGACATCTCAAATGACGTCACTGATATCTTCATCCATACTCACTCACCTACTTGCTGATTCATACAGCCACTCACACAGCAACTCACCTATACAGCCACTAATGCAACCACTAATTCACATACACAGCCACTCATGCACGTACTCCTTGAGCAACCGCCACTGATGCATCCAGTCATACAGATATACAGACATTTATACCGCCACTCACACACGCATACATCCATTCTCATATTCAGTCACCTTTACAAATACTCGCATACCTACTCACTCACCCATATAGTCACTCACACATCTTCTCACGCACCCATGCAGTTACTCACACATCCATTCACTTACCCATAGATATGCTAACATCTACTCACTCATCTATACAGTCACTGAGACAAGTACATACTCTCCCATACAACCTCTCTTACACTCACTTACCGATACAGCTGCTCACACTCCCATTAATTCACCCATACAACTTTCCACATACCTATTTATGCACCCATTCAGTCACTTATGTACCCTGTCACTTACCCATACAGATATTTATGTACCTCCTCAGTCACCCGTGCAGCCACTCATGCACTCTCTCATTCACCATTACACCCACTTACACACCAACGCATTCACTCATACAGATACTCACACAGCTACCTACCTTAATATATGTTTAAACATCTGTAACTTTTAGAAAACAGTCACAATCACTGGATGATCTCATCAGTGATGCAATCAGTGATGTCTGCCTGACTTCCGGGTCCTTTCCAGATCAGGTGGCTTCCCGTCTTCCTATTTCCTGCAAAATAAACAACAAATCACAGGACAATGAGTTTCTCTTTGTTTTCACTCGTGTCTTGCAAGTGCGAAGAGGCATCTCATATCCGGAATTTATTTGCATACTTTGTTTGATGCCAGTTTGACATTTATTGTATCGCAAGGATTCAACGAACATTTCAAGACTAAAGACTGTGGCAAGTCGTTTCTTGTTTAAGATAAATATCTTAGCGAAGGACATTGGTTAATTACACTGAGCTCAAGAATACAACAGAGAGCATTAATATCATTGTTAAACTTGTACAAGTGTTAAATTGCTGTATCTAACCATTGGTTTTTATGTTGTTTAAAAGTTTCCACTATAGTATAGCAGTATAATCCCGAGAACTGATCCTAGCAGCAGCAAGGAAGCTTGTCATTAAGCATGTAATGCTAGGTAAATAATGAATGCAGATTAAGACACTGCTAGTAATACAAACAGGAGAATGTTCGTGTCACTGAAAGGGAATTAACTTTTGATTATTGTGCATGTCCACAGACTGTTCCACTGAACGTACATTCAACCCCAGAAAAACCTATTAGAACCTTGCCTTGAATCCAAAGAGAGAGGCCAGTTTCCAGAGTGTTGGTGTGCTTTTATTCTCTACTCTCTCACTTCCCAACCCATTTCCGCTTGGCGCCATTCATAGGTCAGTGTCATTTAAAAGGCATTGTAGCTGGGAAAGCGTTCAGGGGGTATCTGGTCCAGCCATCTCTCTAAAGGAAGACCTGGAGTTTATGTGAGTGGCTCGCGACACCCCATCTCCCCAGGACATTAAAAATGATTCGGCTGTGATGTGCATGATCCTTCACTCCCTCTTCCTTCAAGGGCGTGATGAGGAACATCTACATTGCACCATTCAGATGCTTGACACCCACCCACCCATCCATAACCACCTCGCTGGAAAACATCAATTTATGCCAGAAACTTCCGATGATCTCCTCGGTCATCAAACACCAGAGAAACTCAACCGTGAGCTAGTGCTGAGTTTGAGGACCAAGAAAGTATTTAGTTTTAGGTCTGGGCTTTGATAGCATAGCACAATATCTCTAATATATTTATAGCAGACTTTGGGTCTGCAACCTTCACCCATTGGCCTTTATTGACTAGACTGTCTCAGCCATTGTCTTGACAATTTGTGAATGACTGAATCCTGATGGTCCAAGTGTTATCTCCGTATCTCCTTTCAATTTCTCAGTATACAACATCAAGGCCTTGTGGTCTCAAGGCTCCATAATTACAACACTTCTCTTCTAACTGTACCACAGTCAACCACTAGAACTTGTCAAATCTTTTGATCTCACTTGCTGTAGCTTTCCAGATGAGACAGCAGTCCTGCTGAAATTTGATGACCTGAGCAATCTTGATAACCGAAAACCAATGGACTGCCTCCATGCTACTAAATATTTGGTGCTAAAAACCTCAATGCATGCAAAATACAGTCTCACATGCGGAGACTGGCAAATCTAAAACCCTCTGATAGTCTAAGAATTCAGGGTATCACTAACTCCATCCACAGAAGTAAGATATGTGGGAATTATTATAGAATTCACCATCTCTTTAGGCTCACAAGTTAAACAACCAACAAAGTATGCTTGTATCACGTGGGCCCTACTACATATTTTGACTTTTTTGGAATTCCTTCAGAACATCCTGGCAACCATCTCTCTTGGTATATCATGATTGAACTGCTTGAATGGACTGAACCAGGTGGTCTCACTTTCAGGTATGTGATGCATATTTTGTGTGATAATCAGGTTGATGACCTGTAATTCCTTTTGCATGGCAAAGTGTCAACTGCAATTGAGATCCCAAGGAGTAGTCTATTGCCTGCCTGCAAAGCAGTTAAGAGCTTCATCAGGGGTAGTAAGAACTATATTAATGCACATGCCAAAAACGTATTGGCTCAGCCCAGAAAGTATTTCTGACTTACACTTGATGCTATTGGCTGTTAATATGTATCCTGCTGCCTCTAAATGAATGCTACATTTAAGTACTCAAGGGTCTATTTTTACAAGAGCAGGCCTCCCTGTTGGCTTCTTGATAGGTGTTCAAGATTACCCTCTTGTGTCTCCTCCTAGTTGCTCCCTCCCTACCCTTCCTGAATGCCATTCTTCATCCCTCTTTCCCATGTGCCTCTCTTATTTATGGGTGCTTTTCAGTCCATTCTCACTCTGGCATTCGCTTCAGCCTCCAAGCCCTTCTGTACCCCATTATTGCTTCAGCCTCCACTTACCTATCTGCCCCTCTCACTTTGACCTCCCTGATTTTCTCTTCTCAGCTTTTGCTTCCACCACGCCGCTTAACGCAATTGCATTTGCTCCCTTCTTATTGTGCTATTCCTCTCCACTTCAGCCTCTGCACTTACTACTCTTTCCCCCAATGGATCCGCTTCCATCTTACTGGCCATTTGTCCCCCAGCATTGCTCCTCTACCTGCTATTGCTTGCCTTTCCTGCCTACCTCTCCCCTGCTATCACTTCAACTTTCCTGCTCCTGCCCTTCTCTTCTATGTCATTGCTTCTGCCTTCTCACTCTTTGACATCACTTCCACATCCCTGCTCCCCTCTATCAACCCATTTTTTCACCTCCTCTCTCCTTCACCTCTTGTCTGATATGTGTCTACAGCAGAGGTCTGCAAATTTTTTGATGGTCACCCCCTGTCATCATTTTCTTGGCATAAGGACAGCCTCCTGACAAAACTTTTCAGAACCTTGGACTCCTCATCATGGACAACCATAAATGCCCCCAGTTCCCACAGGAAATCTTTTGAATATTTATTAGTGTTTAACAAACCAAAGGTTTATGCGCAGCTGTGATTCAGTGTCAGAGGCTTACCACAGAGTTCAAACTAAACGTCTCCAAAACGAATTACCTAAAAATGCACACTGGTACTTTATTTTTCTCAAACAAAACATAATTTGACAGAATGTATTCCGATTAGAACACCTTTCAGAACTAATGTAATGGGTGTGCCTGTTTTTCTCCGGAGAAATTGTCAATCTGTGGTTGCAACTCATAAGAACCAGTTTAACATCCTAATATAGCAATAAGCAATGAAAAGGTGACCAGTCCAGCTTTGCAAAGGGCATTCTTTCTGCATGGCAACACATGTCGCTGCTATTTAGTAACTTTTGAACCGTATGAGTAATAAAAAACATTTTTTTGTTAATATCTGCAGATGATGGATTATGTGTCAAATGCGGCAAATCTATAATTATGCTACAATTGCAGCAGCCACACAATGGCATATTTCCAGTGGCCCTGGGTATAATCAATGGCATAGCAAGAGCTACTGCCACCAAGGTCGGCCCCTGATTTTGCCACCCGGTGCAGCAGGTAAGAGCAGGGGGGTGGGGGTTGCTGGCGGATGGCCTACTTGTCCTGGGAGGGCCGTCCAACGGACGACTCATTCTCGGGGGTGGGGGATGGTGGTAGTCATCAGACACTACTTACTCACCTCTGCCCGCCCCTAAAAAGAGTGCCGCCCGGGTTGGACCGCCCACCTCTTGCTACGCCACTTTGTATAATGGCTATAATGCATGGGCTGCAACTTTAGTGCAAGGCATCTGAGGAGAACCATACTATATTTCATGGGATGCTGTTGGCTTGGCTTTTACAGCTGAATGGAAATGGAGAATGCTGTACACCATTTATCATAATTAGAACACACCATTTACAATCATTATTGATTAACTATAAGGTCCAAGTAGGATGCTTTCTTTAATTCCTAGAGAGGAAGTGGTCCCTTAATCTATTTTCATACTGGTTTTCTAAAAACGTTTTTATTTTTAACATTATGAAAACAGACACTTCTATTTTAACGAAAACGGACTCCTGGTTATATTAGTTTGCTGCTGCTGTTGACTTCAGTCAGGTTTTGGGGGGGTGGGCTAGAGGGCCTTGAGAGTCTGAACATAGGCGGGGTCAAAGGTGTGGCTAAAAACAAAATATTCTCTACATTTTTTAGGTCTTTCACCATCCGGTAGCTATGTATAAAATAATGGGCAGCTTAAATGAAAAACAGATATAAAAAGTTGTTACTTAGTTGGAAATGCACTACCATACATTATGAAACCTCTATTAGTTAATGCTCTGCAGAGGTCTGTGTGTAACCAGAGAGCGACAGAATTAAATCTTGGTTGGTGCAGTGGAAAATAGTGTCTTGTGTATATTTAGTGCCACGAGGTTACAGCCTGTGACAGAAAGCACTGTGAATATGTAAGTCATTATTTTTTACTTGCATTACACACAGTATAAGATAGGCTGCTACAAAATGCACAAAATAATTTACGATAAAATTGTGCTTCCAAAATATAGATTTTAATAATACCCAGATTGTACGTAATGCTGTTTTTTTTTTCTTTCAAATAACTTTCCCTTCAATACCTCCTCTGGGATAGTAATCACTATGACAATTAAAAGCTTACACTTCACAGTTCGCTTATTAACTCTTTGCATGACCACCCACTCAAAAAGAATACATATTTGTCATCACAAAGCGTCAAGTGATTCGATCAATTAAAGCCAGTACTGGCTCCCAAGCATTCATAACATTTGCAGATTTCCCTTCACAATTGTAAATTAAGTCAGAGTACATTTGCATTTCTTTCAGGCAAGCAGCACCCTGGCTGAAACGCATGTTGAGCTGTCTGCCTGGCTTCAGTGTTACAGCACAGGAGAGCCCCTGAATGACACTCCAGCTGAAGTGGCTGAGGAATGCCCTCCCATGATTCTATGACCCCCCCCCCTGGGGTTTGCACCACACAGATTGAAGACCTATGGTCTAGAGTCTGTTTTAAATGTGCTTACTCTGTGTTTCATGTGTTGTCATACTAAACCCAGATCAGTTGGCTTTGCCCATGCTTGTTTAAGATGCAGCAAACACAAGCCCAGCAGTACTTAGAAAACTTGACTGTTATTGTACACATTTCTCCCTACATGGAAATCTGTAAACAAGAAGCCCGACACACCTCCAAGTGGCCCTGCCTGAGATCAGAAGTAGACCATAAGTCCCCGTCCATTGTGAGATGGTGCACTTCAATGCACTAACTCTAGGTGTGTTGCTTTCTCCACAGTATGTCTTCCAAAGTTATCCCTGCTCTTTCATGGCCCATCATTCTCTGGAAGGGGAATCTAGATTCTCCCTGCACAGATGTTGACGCGATTGCAGGTTGCGAGGTGCAATCGCGTCGACATCCATGCAGGGAGAATCTAAGTTCTCAAATGAATTCTGTTTCTGTCTACAAATTTTCCCCTGATGAAGGGCTAGTCCCAAAATGCATTGGGATTTGCTTCAAATATAAAGCGCAGTGTGTGATGATTCAACACGATGAATGGCTATTCAAATGTGAGGAAATCGAATAAATAAAAGCTTTCATCACTAACTGTGATGACTACATGAACATTCTTTGAAACTCCAAGTTAAAGCACACACTGTTGACTTAAATGAAGGGGACTGTCCTGTGGACCTATCAAATCTAGTCCTGAATCTGGATATTGACTCCTAGTCTATTTACAAAATTATGGAACCTTTATGTCCAGTAACTCTAGGTTCCAAAAGAACTCTTTTTTTGAGTTTAAGAAGCTTTATTTAATCATGACAAATCAATAACAAACATTAAGGCCTAGAGAGTAACAATGTAAGAATATCATGTAAGCAAAATAGATTAAGCAGTAAAACAGAGAAGAAAGCTGTGACGGGGGAAAGTCTATGGGATCGGCATCAGAAAGGAGGTCTACCCCACGTCTGGTCAAACGAGGCTTTATTGTAAGCGATTCAAGGCGTTTAGGCAATGCCAGTCTTAAAGGAACGATAACACTGGGGATAATATCGTCTTATCCTGGGTCTTCTTATGTAGAACTACAGGATCCTCATGTTGCTGACTAATCTTCGGGTCAGGGCAGGGGTTCTCGTCCTCAGGGAGGTCAGCAAACCGCAGTCCAGAAAGGGAAAGGAACATCAAACAAAAGAGGAAAGAAACAAAAGAAACCTTGCGTCACGTTGGCCGTTCTCCTAAATATTATTCCAAAGGGGGAGGGATAGTGCAGGGACATCGGTGCAGGGGAGTCACTCTAAGGGATTTGGCAGTGCTTGTGAAAAGACGGAGGGCAGGTAACCAGGACCGGGCAGGTACACCAAACAACTACCCTTGCTCTTTCTCCTTCAGTCCAACCCACCCCGTGACTCGGTCCCGTACCTGAAGGAGCCACGTTCCTCCGGGAACGTGGCTGGGTGGTCCGTGGTAACGTTGGCCTCCTGGCTTCTGTTCCGACATCTGCTCTGGGACTCCAGCTGGCATTCCCGTTCTTTCGCGTTCGTCTTCGTCGTCTGGCTCAGCTCCGCGTCTTCCGGGTTTGCCCTCTTCCGCCTTCCTCTGGTCTCCTGATATGAGAGGTTTCTGCTGGATGACATCACAGGTGTGGGCGGGGTATTCTCCAGCCGTGGACGGCTTAAAGGAACATTGCTGTATTTCGAAGGGGTTCTCAGTCCAGAGGGTGTCAGCTTCCTCTCTCCAGTCTCCGGGCTGCAAAGTAAGGTGAGATTGCGTCACCGTGGGACAGGACCACCACTCTTCAGGCATTTCCTTCTCTGTGGTAGGCTCTCGTATAGGGTGGTGCATGGGGAACTCGTGACAAAAGCTATTTATATTTTGGGGGGAATTTAAGGAAGAGGAAAAGAAGGGAAAGGGAGAAGACTGGGTATAAAATATCTATTTAATCAAAAAACATTGAAATATATGTCAAAACCATGCTCATAAGAAACATAACATGTGAAGAACAAATAACTGTTGAATATAAATATTGCCAAATGGTAAAAGAAAAGGAAAGATAATAATACAAAGAGGGAGGGATTCAAGGGGGTTGGAAATTTTTCAGAACGATGGTGAGAAACATTATTGATTGATACTATATTTAAATAATTAGTTAATGGCAACCAAAAAACATCTCTATTTACATGTAAATTAGATTGGGAAGCAAAAGCTACATCTAACCTATGGTATTGACATACAGTATTCCACCATGACTTAGTTGAAAGTTTAGTCAAACATTTCCAATTTATTGTAATTTGTTGAAATGCTAGAGACAACATAAGATCAAGTAACTCTCTTCCATAGGAAGGTAAAGGAATGGATTCTGAGAGACTTCCTATAAAGAGAAGAACATTGGATAATGGTGTGTGGATCTGAAAAACTTTAGATAAACGATCCCAGATTTGTGACCAAAAAGAAAGAACAGGAGGACATGAAAAAATGAGATGGGAGAGATCTGCTGACGGAAAATCACAGGACAAGCATTTCTTATTGTTTGTGTGTGTGAAAGTAGCCATGGAAACAGGAGAGAAATATAATCTATGGTATAGAAAAAACATAGATTGTGTAGTGGAAGCGGATATTGAAATCCTCAGCGACCGAGCCCAAATCCTATTTCAAATATCAGTGCTCCACTGGAAACCTAAGTCTAATTCCCAAGCAAGTTCCAATTTAGTCTTATCTTGTTCTGGGTTTGTGGTGTAAAAGAATTTGTAAATTAAGGAAGCTTTTGGGATTAATGTTAAGATTTTAAGAAGTGAATCTTGAGTGATAAGAACGTCATCAGAAGGGAGAGAATAAAAGATGTTTAAAAGTAATTCTATGAGTATAGAATATTTATGTAAAAAAGATCGAGGGCAATTAAATGTAGACTGAAAGTCAGGAAAAGAACCGGGAGAAGTACCATCAAACAAATCATTAACCCAAGAAATTCCCTTTGTTCTCCATGACAACCAATATATATGTCTATTATTGATGGTTATAAGACGATTATGCCACAGAGGAGAATGGAGGAAGGTATTTCTGGATATTAACTTTGGTTGAAAATGAGATTTTAATAAAGAGCAAGTGTGTTTAAATAGTGGAGGTGATGTGAGGGTGTTTTTGGCAGTAAAAGAAAGAACTTCCTTGGTCGAGAAAGGAGCAAATATAGAACGCTCAATAGTAACCCAAAGAGGAGTAAAGGGAGAGGATTCTGAAAAAGCCAATGAGAAGCTTGTTTTAAGCTAAATGCTTTATTATCTAATCGAAAATCCGGAAAGTTCTCTCCGCCTGCAAGTCTCGGTTTTCTGAGATGAAGTAAAGAGATTCTAGATTTTTTGTTTTTCCATAAAAATGTAGAGATAAGAGAGTCTATTTTTTTTTTTTTAAGTACCAGGGATATGAATAGGAATCAATGAAAAATAATATCATAAAATTGGAGTAATCATCATCATCTTAATGGAGTCAAGACGGCCCCACCAGGAGAGGAAAAGAGGGTTCCAGGATGAGAAGAGTTATGCGATCCAGTGCTACATTCATGTTCAATTTAACCAAGTCAGTGATAGAATTGGAAAACCAAATACCAAGATTTTTGATTTTGGAACTATTCCAATGAAAACCGGTAGAAACGAATTGTTGTTTAAGGCAACATTTTGTAATTGGTAAAACTTCTGTTTTATCAGAATTGATTTTATAGCCTGATAATGCTGAGAATTCGGAGATTTCTTGCAATAACGAAGGAATATCATCAGCATATGCAGATAATTTCAGGTGGTGATCTCCATATGGAAAACCAGAGATGGAGGGATTCTGACATATGCGGGAAAGAAAAGGTTCAAGAGAAAGAACAAACAAAAGCGGGGACAATGGGCAACCTTGCCTAACACCTCTATGGAGCGAAAAACGCTGCGAAATTTGACCGTTAACTATAGTAGAAGCAGAGGGAGTAGAGTAAAGGAAAGAGATAAGAGAAATACATTTAGTACCAAAAACATGCCATGAAAGAGATTTAAACAAAAAGGACCAATCCACCCTATCGAAAGCTTTTTCTGCATCGATGGAGATAGCCGCGAGCGGAAAAGATAGGGAAGGGGCTTTATTGAGAACATTGAAAAAAAGACGAGAGTTGTCAGAGGTTAGTCTACCTTTAACAAATCCACATTGTTCGGGGCCTATTAAATGAGGGAGGAAGGATTCAAAACGTAATGCTAAGAGTTTAGCAAACATTTTATAATCAACATTTATCAAAGAGATGGGGCGGTCATTTTTGCAGAATTTGGGATCTTTGCCTTATTCTTCTTTAAAGAATTTAAGGAGGAGGAGATTTCCTGCAATGAAAGATCTATGTCAAGAGAGGTGAAGTCAAGATCAGAAGAAGAAGGAGAAGGGATATTACTAAGATAGTCATTGATAAGTGTATCAGTTGGGGCGATTCAGGAGTGTACAGGGCAGTATAACATTTTGTAAATTCAGCTGATATATCTGTATCTTTGAAAAGATGTATACCATCAGTAGATTGAATAGATTCAATGAATGTTTTCTCCTTTCTGGATTTTAAGTAATTAGCAAGGAGTGAGCCAACTTTATTTCGGCCGCCGTGGTACCTGGCACTGCTACGAAGCATGATGGAGGCTCTGTCAATAGAAATTTTATTAAATTCCTTCTTAGCACGGTTAAGTTGTTGCAGAGTAGAGTCTGATGAGGAAGTATAAAACTGGTGCTCTAGGCATTTGATAGAAGATAATAAAGCTTTATGCTTATTAGAAGCCTGCTTCTTTTTCTTAGAAACAAAATCAATAATAAATCCTCAAGCAGCCGCCTTAAAACTATCCCACACCGAAACAGGAGAAATGGAGGTATCTTCATTAATAGAGAAAAATTCTTCAGCAAAGGAGGTGAATGAAGAAGAGAAAACTGGGTCCTGTAAGAGATAATTATTAGATCTCCACCTAGACATTTTAGAGTGGGGAGGAAGTAAATCGAAATCAGCGACTACCGGAGCATGATCTGAAATCAAAATGGGCTCAATCGAGGAGGAAACAAGATTTTGGGCCAAGGATTTAGAAAGAAATATGTAATCAATCCGGGATAGGGATCCATTTGGAGTGAAAAAAAAGACAATTCTGATTGGTCTGGATTGCATAATCTACAGGCATCAACCAGTTGAGTCCGCGTGATAGTATTAAGAAATTGTTTGTGGGTTTTATGGGGGATGAAACGCATCTGGGATTTGCGATCAATAAAAGGGTCTGTAACTTGATTACAATCACCTCCAAGTATAAAAAACGAATCCTTCTTTTGAAAAAAATTATCTGTAATGGTAGGCCAGAAGGAGGAATCAGGTTGAGTTGGGCCATAGAGGTTAAACACAGTGAGAGGGATGTTGTTAATTAATAGTTTGACCAGAATCCACCTTCCATCAGAGTCAATTTCTTGTGTAACAACAGTAGATTTAAATTTTTTGTGACATGAAATTACCACTCCATTCTTTTTTGTGTTGGTAGGGGAGATCAGCACTGAGACAACCCAATTACGTTTAAGTTTAAGAGCTTCAGCCTCAGATAAGTGAGTTTCCTGTAACAAAACTAAATCAGGAGTATATGAGGCTAGATGTGAAAGAATTCTCTGCCTCTTTATAGGATTATTAAAACCTTTTACATTCCATGTAATAACTCTAAATGGAAAAGATTAACATCATAGAAAAAACAGTATATTATTGAGAAAAAATGCGATTGAGCATAAATTATAGAATGAGCAATTAAAAAAATTTTGAAGAAATAATTGACAGTAATAAGATGAAATGGTAAGGAATAAAGAAGTAAAGTGAGAAAGATGAAAGATTGAGAAGAATTGAGACCAAAGCAAGCTCTTCCAGCACCAGTAAAAGAAGAAACAAAATATAGTTAGAAAGAAGAAGATAGGATATGAAAAAGAGAGAATCAAGTATAGGAAGAAAAAGAAGAATAGAAGAATAGAAGGAAAAGGGGGAAAGGAAAGAGAAGAGAGAACAGCAAGAAGAAGAGACAATACATATCCAAAAGGACGACTAAAAGGACATACCTGAGGGAACAAGGAACGAAAGAGGAACTGGGGCGTGAACGACACATGAAAAGATGAGACACCTGAATACGGGGGGTCCGAACCACATCGGGACGGAGAAGAAAAGGGAAACAAGACCATTATATGAAACGTGAACAAACAGACCTAAAAAGGGAAACAATGGGAGAAAGAGATTGTTAAGCATCAAATACCTATGACAAAGGGATTATACATTTGTTAAACGCAAGAAAGAACAGGGAGGGAAAGAACTGCATCACATAGTTAATAAATAAAAACACAAAGAGCGTAACACAGAGACAACTAATGGACTCTGGGACGAGTCGACAATATCTATTTCATAAACCCAAAAAGTCTCAACAAGTGTACAGCTAAACCAACAAGATAAAACATTTCATAGAACATTTCAATTGTAGTTGAAAAAGCACCAGTTAAGAAGTATAATCTAATCAACCATTTGACGGGCCAGCAGTGTCCATGTTGTTTGCAGTATGAGAATGAAGGACGTTTTTGCGCTCCGCAGGATCTTCAAAGGACCAAGTTCGATTTTCACCTTAAATATACAGGGATGGAAAAGACCATATCTGGCTCCAAGAGATCGAAGAGGTGGACGAAGACTTAGGCACTCCTTTCTCCAAGTTGCTGTTGCGTTGGGAGACATCTTGAGAAAAAAATACTTTCTTACCAAGCCAAGTAATTTGATGTTTAGCTCTAACTGCAGAGAGGACTGAAAGTAAATCAGGGAATTTTAAGAAAAGGATGATGACTCCTCTCGGTCTGGCTGGTGATGTAGATGTAGAGAGTGGAGGATGAGGACCCAGCCTGTGTGCTCTCTGGATGTTAAGGGATGTGGTAGAAGGCATGTCCAAGAGTTTTGGCAAGAAGGTTGTAAAGAAGGAGACCGGATCCTCACCCTCCAAAGTTTCAGGCAGACCATAAATGCGTAGATTGTTCCTTCTATTGCGGTTTTCCAAATCCTCAGTATGTTGTTTCAAATTGCGAATTTCTTTTTCTAAAGCAGTAAGTCTCTGGGAGTTGCCCTGAACCACCGAGAGTTGCTGTTCCACTGAAGACACTCTAGTTTCCATTGTAGACCATTTCTCCTCGAGGAATTGCATCTTATAGTTTGTTTCCTCTACAAACGGACGTAAGGCGCAAATTTCCTCCAACAACAACACCATAGATATGGGAGAAGACGCCGTGTCTGGAGAAGACCGTGGAGATGATTTAGAAGAGGACTGTGACGAGGAAGAGTGATTGGAAGATACCCCAGCCATTGATTCTGCGAGAAGAGGTGAGTCCAGAGCAGGGAAAGGAGATGTTGGTGAGGTACGACCTTTAAGAGCAAAAACAAATTTCGGCTTGCACAATAAATTAATATATAAGAGTCTCCAAAGTAGTGCGTGGGTTTTTTGCACAAGATAGTAAAAGACTTAGTATGCAAACTTTCAAAGGAGAGGTGAGCGTTTAATGACTTTCTAGAAATAACTAGAATATTTAACCACGCTCTTCATAAGATGGAAGGTATAGTATAGTTTAGTTTAGTTTATTACTAGAAAAAACCTGACTGAATGTCACCAAATAATGAATCAAGCAAAATTATATCAAGAATATAAAACATCATATCTCAGCCAGAATAGTCATAGAGAACCATTAATTCTTGAAGAAGGTGAAAAATATGTTTAAAAATCGTAGCGTTGCATGCCTCTCAGTAGAGTAGCTGACAGTGCCTAAAGGACAAAAGGACGTTCTGAGGTAATTATAACATTAAAGTAAATGTCACCTGACGCTGTGCGCATAGGGTGTGATATATCTTGTCACCCAATAGAAAAACAAAATTATTGCAGGCATGAGGACTTTGAGTTAGCGGCAAAGCGCTGAAATAAGGAGAAATATCAGGCGGTTCATTTTTTCTTTTGAATGAGGAGGAACCAGTAAACGCCTAAAATGGCGGACGTTTTGTAGGAAAAGCCGTATGCGGCTTTTAATAAGGAAAGCGCGATGCGCTAATAGCAGGAAACATCTCAACAGGATCCATACATCGTCCGACAGCAGGAACTGATGTTTCCGGGATGAAACGGTGCAAAAAGACGCACCGGCGAGTCCACAGAAGTCCCGAGGTTACGGAGCTTCCCCCTCAGGCGGCCATCTCGTCCGGCGCGGAAACCACGCCCCCCAAAATAACTCTTAACATGATTTGTGACTCAGGTGCACATATTAGTATCATATCTGATACTTTATTTTACCAACTGTCTGGGTTTAAAGTAACCCAGGGCACACCAGACCTACACCTGAAGCTTATGGTGATCAGGAAATTGATATGTTCTTCATAGACACTGTGTCTTATCTTGGCCTGTCAATGTCAACTAAAATCTACATTGCACTTAAAGGTAGAAATATAATTGGCCTGCAGGACATTGCAAAACGTAGGGCCTGACATCGGTGAACAGGTACACCATCACAACGGTGACGGATATCTTGTCCGCCGAAATCTAAATCCCATAGGATATCATGAGTTTTACATTTCAACAGATTGGTTATCTGTCACTGTTGTGACGGAGTAGCCCGTCCGCAAATATCAAATCAGGCCCATGGTCTTGTGTTTGTGCCTGGTGCTGAACCACCATTCATAGCAGTAAATGTATCTTTATTCACTACTGATGGTTTTAATCCAATTGAAGATATTGTTAAAAGATTTCCTGCATTTTTATTTTTGGTAAGATTGGGCTCATTCAGAAATATGTGCTTGCAATTAAGTTGAAGAGACATGCTTTGCCTGCTACACACAAAGTGACACCTGTCCCCTTAAATGTTAGAGCTGAATTGAAAAAGCTATTAGAGAAGTTAGTTGGAATAGGTAAGTCCCATTATTATTGTGTGCAAAATGAGTGGTGAGATTTGCTTGTGAACTGGTCTGCCCAGTCTCAACAGGAACATTGTGGTTGATTGCCTCCTCTGCCCAAGGTTCAAGACTTACTTGCCAACATTGGAGACTAAACTTTTCACACTTTTGGATCTTAAATCAGCTTACCACCAGATCCCATTAGATGAAATGTCCTAATAGTTAACCACCATTGTAACTCCATTTGGAGCATTTACGTTTTGCATACTTCCTTTTGGATTGGCTTCAGCAGCTAGTGTTTTTCAGTGCCTTGTGGAAAACATATTGGAGGGTGTGAGTGGGGTCCAAGCATTTCAAGATGTGCTGATTTCTGCAAAATCTTTACCTAAACATAATCACACTCTTCACTAAATTTGAAGAGTTTGGTATCTCTCTTCGCAGAGATCAATGCAAATTAGTAGCAGAAAACATTGACTACTTAAGACACTCTATCACTCTCTATGGTATTTCTCCCAAATGTTCATTGATT
The DNA here is from genome assembly GCF_964204655.1 of Triturus cristatus. Lineage (NCBI taxonomy): Eukaryota > Metazoa > Chordata > Amphibia > Caudata > Salamandridae > Triturus > Triturus cristatus. The sequence continues at coordinate 890,922,255 of NC_140594.1, forward strand.
AAAGCTATTGAAGATGCACATTCACCCAGTGACAAAGATACACTTCGCTCCTTTCCCAGGCTAATCCAATACTATTCAAGGTTTGTGCAAGGTTATGATTTTATTGTGCAGCCCTTGAGAAATTTACTCATGAAAGGAGTATATCTGGTCTGAAGATGTGCAAGAAGCTTTACAGAAAGTGAAGTGTCTCACTATTTCAGCCCGGCTACAGCTTTAACTCCATTTGTAGCAGACAGAAAGTGCATCACAACTGTTGATGCCAGTCAAGTTGGATTGAGGGCTGTGTTTTCACAGTTATGTCATGACAAAGAAAACACAATTACCCTTGCCTCTCGCTCTCTCAGTAGTGCAGAAGCCATTTAGAGCACCACTGAGCGAGAGGCATTAGCAAGCTGTTGGGCGGTGGAGAGGTTCAAGGCTTTTTCATTTGGGGCTCCTATTTTGATCTATTCACAGACCACAAACCATTGCTCCACCTGTTGGGTGGCAATCGTTCAGGGAAAGCATCAACACAGTTGTTCAGTCTGCTGTCAAAGCTGTAAGAATTTATTTTTACTTTAAAATGCATACCTGGTGGGAAAAACAGAAGTGCAGATTGTCTCTCCAGGTTACCTATCAGAGGTGAAGAATCCAACACACTTCAAGATAATAAGAATATGATTGCTTTTGTGGAGGAAACACTGTGGAACAACAGGGTTATTACACATAAACAGTGGTCGTTAGAAGCTTCCTAAAGATGCCACATTTCAGTCTGTTTTCAAGTTCATGAAAGGAGGTTGGCCATAAGGAAAGAAATATAAGGTTGCTTTGAAACCTTTTGTACACATTTCAGAGGACCTGGCAGTTGTTGAAGGGGTGCTAGTACGTAATGATGTGTGTGTGACTATCAGAGATGATATTATTAAGGCGGTACACGAGGAGCATTTAGGGGTCTGTAGCTCATGAAAATGAAGAAAACAATTTTACTAGTGGCCTGCACTTAAAGCTCAAGCTTCTAAGTTTATTAATAATTACACCACATGCTTGGTATCTGATAAGCAGTGGAAGGTACATGCGCCACCTATTCATATGGTCCCTCTACCAGAGGAAGCTAGGCAAAAAGTGATTTTGCGGGTCCATTTGAGTCATTGCCTCAGAATAAAAGATACGTGATGGTTTTGATTGATTTATTTTGCAAAATGGGTGTATTTTAGATTTACCTCTGTTTCCAACACTGGCGCTATAATCACATTTTTAAAAAGTATTTTTGATGTAGAAAGGAGCACCCAAAGAAATTGTTACTGACAATGGCACCCACTTCACATCAGTGCACATGAAGGACTTCATTGAGTGTTTTCACATTACTCATCTCAGCGTTGCGCTTTACTCACATTCTGCCACTGGTTTGTTTGAATGCGTGAATACGTTCTTAAGAGTGTGTGCAAACAGCCTTGACCATGGGTCTTGAGTTCGAAACGTTTCTCAGAGAGAAAGTTTAGTCATATCTAGTAACTCCACACAGTACAACAGGTATGTCCCCATTTATGATGTTACACAAGTTTTCCAAGGGCTTCAGTTTGTGCTGGCTGGGTGAGGGCGATCAGCAAAAAGAGCACACGTGACTTGCAGACTAATGCATCCATATTTGAAGCACTACGAAGTCAGGTGAAAGAGCGTTTTGACTAAACACACCATGTCAAAGAATTAACATTGAAAGCAGGGGATTGGGCTTTGATTAGATATTGCACTAAGATCAAGAAGGTTTTATCGAAATTTTCTAAACCAGATTGTGTTGTAAGAGTGTCACAAAATTCTGTACTTATAAAGGACAAAGGCTGGTGGTGTAAGTGAGATCTGGTCATGATAAACCAGGCACAGGCAGCCAAAATTCAAGCTGTGCATGGCTATGATGGCAACTTTCCTCTCGTGAAAGAACTCGGTAGCAACTAGAGCAAGAGCATTCAACTGACAGTCAAGGGTCATTTCCGACTGATAATGCAAATGAGCTGTTACTTACACAAAGGCAACCAGGTACAGACATTAAACGCGTAAAGGGTTCAGCACTATTCAAGAAAGTCAATGAATGTATGAAAGAATGTCCAAAACGTCGATGTGATTTTCTTTGAAATTATTTTTTTTCTTTATTGCATATTCTCATAAAGATGAAGAGTCATGGCCTCATAGACATGAAGAATCATAGCCGACGCGTTTCGTCTCTAAAAAGAGACTTCTTCAGGGCTTCTCAAATCAGTAAAGAGAATGTTTAAATTGATTGTCTGTATGATTCAAACCAGCAATTGAGAATTCCAAATGTTCAAGAAGTTTCTTAAGTGATGAGTATTTATCAGGAACATAAGATCCAACAATTAAGTATCAATTCTGGCATGGTAGCCCGTACCTCCTGGTCTCATCGTTTTCAAATGGAAAGGTACAGACATTGTTCCTGAACAATCTAATGGTTGCATTACATCCCATAATACCAGAGCTGTACTTAATACCACTATGCCTTCTAAATTTAAGGATTCCTATGTGTCTTCCAAAAATAAAAATAATAGATGTAGGGATGTAAATACTGTTAGGCTTATTTTAGATTTTTTTTTCTTCATACAAATTATTTCATTTTGTTTCGAAAAGGGAAAGGTGTTGTACCATATCACATTGCAGTAATGTATGGAGTGTGCAGTGCCTTTAAGGATTTGCTACGAGCGAGCGAACTCCTGCTGTGCGGAGTGAGCTCACTTTTCTAAAGTAAATGCACTCGGGTTGCTATGTTGGCTTTTAAGTTACTGCTTTATGGCCCGCGCTGCTGTCCCGCATCAGCTACTCAACCTTAATTGGGCGTCTGATGCATAAGAATAGCTGAGTGTGGGCTCTTTATTTATTACCTTGCACTTAACGAAATAAATGCTATACTAATCTCTGATTGGCTCCTGAGTCTCTATGCAATAGATTGTCTTGCTGAAGTAGCCAACACTACCCTATAGTTATAATTTGAAGCATACTATTAATGCCCTCTGTAATTAGGTGTTTCTGAACCGTGTCCGTACAATATTACATCATGTTTGATTCAAAGTGAGGTACTTTTTCTTATTAAAAGACTAAGCAGTGGCTGGATGTTATTATTAACTTGTGTCTGCTGGTTTATTGGGTTCCGAACCTCTAACCTCACACCACCTCCCTGAGTACGATTTGGCTGCTGGACTTTGCTACCCTGAAAGTTAAGTGCTAAAGGAATGTACTTGGTGTTGAGTTTTGAGTCCAAAACGAGTTTTAAGCCTTCGGACGCCAGTGGTAAACCACTGTGTTACAGACAATTTTAGGCTAGTAACCTTTGACTTTCCGGCAAAATGCTTCGTGTTGTTGGGAAGAGCTACTGTTTAATAGAACATGCCCATTACTTGTGGTTCGGTAGTTTTGTTTTGTCAAAAATATTAGAACACAAAAAAATCAAGAAGCTGTCTACATATATGTTATTGCGCAGCTCTTAATTACTTGTAGTGAAGCAGTCATACAAACCAATTTGGTTGCCAGTGTTCAACTACACCAAAGTAAACAAACATTGGCATAGCCAATAGGTCTCGCCTTTGGGACCTTATCAGTGTTTAGCCATGCAACAGTTGCATAACTAAATACTTATAAGGTCCCAAAAGCGAGACCTATTGGCTATGCCTCGCGGCCGTGCGGCCGCAAAAGTGAAAGTAATTGCTGTTAAGCGCGCGCGCCCGCGCACATGCACTGTAGGTCTAGGCTGGCCTGGTAGCACTTTTTGGAGCCCTCTCAATAAGTATCGCCAGACCAGCGCTGGGTCAGGCGAGACCTAAAAACACTTAGTGCCTCATTCTGAGTTCCCAGAGTTGTACCCAGTAACTTTAAGCCTTCTACCCCCCCACCCCATGGAGTTATTAATGCTGGTATTGGGAGGGGCGTTACTACTGAGTATTATTACATGCAGGTCAGGGGCGTAACACAGGCCCACACAGTCCCCTCGGTGCGGTGGGCCCTCAAGGGGGCCCCCTCATCACAGCCTTCTGGCCGGAGAGCTCCTGATTGCAGTGGCGGCTCCTTTATAGGGGACAAAAGGGCAGCGACTCTCCAAACCCTCATGCCTTACTGTGCACTTTAATTTGTATGATATTACAGCTTTTACATGAAAGAAACGATCTTACCGATCGTTTTCATTTAAAAGCTGTAATATCACCCTTCACCATAAGAGGGCTCCCCGGGGCTGTATTGTGCATGTCAAGCGTGGGCTGTTCCAGCCCATCCTTTCAAAGAGGCAATACATATCGGGAGATATGTTGTACTAGCCTCAGGCAGTGCAGCATGTCAGGAAATGGTGAATTGGGGCCTGTCCCTCACGTGCTCTTATGACCCATCAGAAGCCACTGTAATGGAAAAGGGCAGCCTTCCATCCTATCTGAGCTTCTGATTGGGCATAATGGTGTGAGCCTCACTCTGGCGCACTTTAATGAATCTGGGCAGTTGGGAATTGTGATTTGTGAAGTGCATGTCAAGGACTGCCTCGGGTAAGTTTCACCTTATGTGTATGTCTGAGAGCATGTACATATTGTTTCTGTGTGTCTGCGAGCCTTCACCAGAGTATGTGTATTTGAATGTGTGTATGCGTGAGATTGTACAAAATTGTATCAGCATACGTTTAAAAAATGGCCTTTGTTGCAATGCTACCTGTGTCGCTTCCCCTCGCCCTTTCACCCTGGCAGTGTAGTCTAGGTCCAAATTATAACTACTTAGGAAGCTACCAAAAAACATTTCAAACGTTCCCCACTCCCCCAAAAATATTCTGCCAATGCATGCACCACAGAGAACAGTCAGTCAGGAGCAGTGATAAAGGTAATTCATATCCGGTTTATATGGAATGCTACAGACGGATAAATAGTAAACTCTGATATTGTTACATTTCTTATGTGTAAAAGTCTACTTTCACAATGTTTGTTATTTTCTGATCTATGGCACAGCTCCACATTAACAAGCAGCATTTGGAACAATTCAATCTTGTTGTAGCCCTGAGCAGAATCGGGTGCCTCATTGAGATGTAATGCTAGGTGACATAGCAAAACTCCATTTGCAGCCTCAACTTTAGTTTCAGGTGTCCGATGGGAATGGCCTTTGAGTTTACCAGTCGTTGACTTAGGTGCTGCACATGGTTATAAAAATAGAACGTTATCACAGAATTGTTTGTGTATATAGGTTAGGATAATAAAGGGCATTACAGCCCAGTGAAGCATGGACTAGAAATTGGCCCAGACAGAAGGGCTGACAAAAACAGCAGATTCACGATGCGAAAATAGATACTGCGAAGGAGTGAAGTTACTCATTCTGTGTCATAAATGTACATTAAAATGCATTGATGTGTGTGGGGGGAGCTCAGGAGGGAATTACGCTCTTGGAGCACAAAATATGTGTTAAAATAGCTGTAAACCAGTTAGACGGGCTACTCTTGCGATCAGCTTCTTCCTTTCCTTTGTATCTCCCTTTCCTCTTACTCGTTTTCTCCGCTGTGTTGTTTTGCCCAGTCTCTTCTCTTTCATGTTCCTTGTTGTGCCATTGTCCTCCCTTTCAGCTTTTTCTTTCTTGCTCTTTTCTTTCTCCTCTTCACTTTCTTGGTTTCAATCTCCTCTTTACTTTTTCTTTCTTCTTCTAATCATTTCTGTCCTCTTACCGCTCATATTCACATAACTCATCCCATCTCCAGTTCCCTCTTTTACTTTTTCTCTCCTCTACTCATCTTTCCTCTTTCTTTCTCTCCCCTCATGTTTTCACACCCTCTCCTTGTTTTTGCATGTTCTCTTCCCCATCTGCTTTCCTCTTTCCTTTCTTTCCTTCTATATTCCCCTTATATTATTTTATTCTCACATTGTTTATTCTCATCTCCTTCTTGCTGTCTTCCCCATTTCCATTACCACTCTTCACAATTTGATAATCTCACTATTAACTCTCTCCCTTATCTCGCCTCTCCTTTTGTTTGCTCCCCTCTTTCTTCACTTTCTTTACATGATCCTCATCTTTTGATTCCATCCACTTTTCTCCCACCTCTTTCATTCTGCTGTCCACCTTTCTCTACGTTTTCTCCTCTCCCCTTCCCTTTTCATGTCTTCTGTCTATTTTTCCTGTCCTAATTTGCTCTCCCTCATTTTCTTTTTCTAGTTTTCTCAATTTTGCTCATCTTTCCTCTTCTCCCTAAATGTACTCCTAATGCACTTCCCATCTCTTTAACACAGAGCCTCACAGCACATCTAGTTCCCCACACCTAAAGTCCTTGCATACCAGAAAATAAAAATAAATGGTCCACCAGTCTGATATTCTTGAGAATGTGGATACATCACAGCATCACAGACAGCTCCCGCCCATCATCTAAAACCCTCTCTATTACATCACCCTCATGTCACTCTGCCCATCACTTCACTTCCTTATGCTGGCTCCTGTCGTCCCCTCTCACATTTAACTACAAGGTGCCCCTTCCTCTCACCTCTTCACTCTTTTCAACTTTCCCTCCAGTTGTAAACCTCTTGTCCCCCTGTCTCCCTCCCCCACACTCCCTAATTCCCCCACCACCAACTACTATACATGGCTCCTGGCCATCTTCCACATCAGAACTTCCCACACAACAATACACCCAACATTATACCATTTCCTATAATCTCACCTCACATAACCATACAATACTTCTGCATTTGGCTAATATACTCTCTACTGTGGATTCCTCTCTTTCTCGTGCTCTCTCTCCTGCCTTTCCCTCTCCTGCTTCTTCCTCTCCTGCTCACTGTCCACACCTGTTCTAGACCATCACTTACTCAACAACACGCCACCACCAAAACTCAGTCTCCAAATAAAACTCACCGGCTCCTTCATCCCTCGTCCCTAATTTGCCTTCTCTTCTTACTGTACCACAATATTCCATGGCATACAACCCAGGTCACAGCATATCATACAAACTCCACATCTAGAACACCACCTGCCTTCACACTTAGGCACATGACACAACACTGCAGAGACATGGTCAACAGCATCACTTAATACATCTCACCATACACCACCAGGTCACTCTTGCCTCAACTCACTTCAGCATACCACTAACCCCCCAAACATAGACCATCTTGTCACTTGTGACTAACACATCTTAGTACACCAATCTATCATACCCCTTTCAGTGGCCATTTTACTGATTAAAGACCAATACATAAAAGTCCTATGTAAAAGCATATTTACAGAGGGCGAACATTGCCGAAGGACATAAGTGCACTTCACCAAAGACAGGCCATGCTCCATTTTTTGGCACAAGGAGATTTTCTGAGATTCAAAACTGCTTCCTAGTGTTGTATGAATAGCAGTTATACCCACTAGGCAACATTGCCTTCAACATTTACCCTCCCCATCAGACGTCAATGCGATTAGTCAACTTAAGGGGATGTCTGTTGTAAAGCCCACCCTATATATGGCCTAGCAATTTAGCTTTTTCGCTTTGCTGTCTTGCTTAGTCAAAATCAAAAAAGTTTCTTTACGCCTCACCACTTTCTAAATCCACCAGCCGCCACTGCCTGGTTGAGTCCGGAGGGGGCCCCTCCATGTACCTTGCAGGGGTGCCCCCTCAGGTTTCGTTAGGCCACTGATGTAGGTCCCTAAATTTTCCGATGAGAAATGTCTAATTACGAGGGAAAACAGTTCTTCTGGTCTAGATTACCCTGGGTTATTCCTCATTTCAACATGTTTCACCCAGAGAAAGACTAAACTGCGTTTTATCAGGTGTAAAGACACTAGTTACCTGGATCTTGTAATTCTGAAGAGCTCGGTAACGCCTGTAACTGACCCCACTGGAATTACAGAGGACATTGTAAAAAGGCTGATATGTCCAAACACCGAACAGAAGGCTCGCTTCCCCAGTTAACCCTCTTTTACTATCCTCTGCTATGAAGGACCGAAATGTACATTTGTAGTAATATTGCAAGCATCTAGTGGTAAATGGTTCAACCAACTCCTAAACTGAATGCATGAATATGGTATGTACACATCATTTGTATCGTAACTGAGCAAAGTGATAGATAACATTACTTCTTATGCAATTCTGTTCCATATAATTTAGGACCAACATGTCCTTCAAGAGACCTCCTCTTCTGGGGATCCGCTGAGTTAAAGGCATTACCCAACGGATTGAAGCATCATTCGACTCCCTGCCTAATGCTTCCTGGTAACTACTGACATTCACTAGACTTGAAGTCAGCAGTTTAGGTAGGCCGACCAAATCTAATCTTTGTCTGACACCTAGTGGCAAAATCCAATATTAACGAAACATCCGTTCATATTTATTCTTCGTAAATGCAGCCTTTCAGAAAACGACAACGTGGATTTATATGTTTAAGAGTTTAACACAGGTTAAAATGCTCATCTGGCCCAAATTAAATAATATAGTTTATAACTGAGTGTGCCTCGATGCATTTTGTATTTGCATTATGATAGCGTATTTGACACTAAACTGCTTTGCTCACATGTAGTTATTCCTCCCTAGACAATCTGTAAACAATAGTAAATGCTAGACTTTCAGAAAAAAAATTATTTTGAAGATTTAAATATCTTTAAGCTTTGTAAGTTTGAGAATCCCTTTTTTTCTTACTCCTCTCTTATTCGCAACATGTAAATGTAAAATATTTAGCACTTGGAAAACACATTAACTGTGCCCACACCCTAACTAATTCTGTCTTTTTGGGAAGCTAGAGGAGATCAAGTCAACAAGTAGCCCATTTTTAGTGAATGGAAGGATCCTTAACTTTGTTTTACAAGTGGTTACATTATTTATTATTGTTGTACATTTTTCCTCAATCCATCAATTGATCAGCTCCTACTATCTGAAGATACTTAATTGTGGATCCATTCAGGTTCCTAGATGAGAAGCTGCTTTGTCCTCCGTAGTGTCTGAGGCGGAGGAGGGCCGGATTCCCCTTCTCTGTCTCTGCACCTGTTGATTGGATCATACTTCAATTTTCCACAGGTAAAACTATTGACTGTGCAGAGACAGCTGAAGACTTGGCTGTTCTGTAACATTTACACGCATCAAACAGCCAAACTACCCTTCTGGGTGTACAAGTACTATCTAAAAGTTACCCAAGGGTACATGACTAACCCAGGAGAGCAGTGCACACATGTGCCAAGTGATCTCTTCAAATTTAAGACTTGTTTTTTGGAAAATCATCCATTCATAGTATCCTTACATTCAAATAGGATGCATAAGCCAATCTCCATCTTCAAGGTTGAACGCTCCTCCACTACTTATGAGTATTAAGAACAGCAATAATAAATAAAAAGTAATGGCCTTTAGAGATGGGCTCTATGAATATAACTGGCCATTGGGAGAAAAGTCTATTGCTGTTGTCAGGGATTGTCTATATCTATACAAAAGTTTAAGTCTTGGGTACCAATAAGGTGCCCACAGCATAACTCTACATGATACCTGATGATTAGAAATGTAATTTAATATAATCCCTCAGCAATAACTCTGTATCTAAAGTCAGGTATGCATCAACTATTCCCTCATTAATGTGAAGTTTCTTATTTACTAATATAATGAGAATTATCACCATCGCCTCAAAAAGCCCAATGTTCGCTAGGTAATGTTATCAAAGTTATGGAGTCTTAAACTGTACCTCAAGTAAACAAGCTACTGGAATTCATTCTGTTTGAACAGAACACACCAATTAAGATGAATTACTGATCGATGTATTTCAAATCAATGCACATTGCTGAAGTTGTATGTTACACTAAATGTAATTTGCAAGATCCGCATATTCTTTCCTGAACTGAGGTTTGGTGGATCTAGTATTTCATCCAATAAAATGGAAGGATGTGGTTCTGTTACAGTCTTAGGAAATGGTTGCATGTGAACAAGCAGAAAAATCAGATATTGTTTCATTATTGCTGCCGCCAAATGTAGACTTTGTGTGTGGAAATAAACTGAAATCATCTGAATGCGATGGCCAAGTCTGCCAACTCGCATGGTGTCACAGGATAGCAGCACTTTTCACATGGTCACCCAGTGAAGTGATGATATCACATGGTGACCCAGTGAAGTGATGATATCACATGGTGACCCATTGAAGTGATGATATCACATGGTGACCAAGTGGAGTGATGATATTGCATGGTGACCAGTGAAGTGACGAATGCCACCCTTCTTCCACTTTCCTCTCCAAGTAACCCTACTATCTACACTATTCCGACCATCTCCTCTGTCAGAACCACTCGTCGACCTAAACCCTCCCGAGCACCCTCGTATTAGTACAATATCCCTATCACCCCTCATAGCCCAAGTGCCCCCGTCACCAAAACAGTCTCGACAGAGCTGCGCTGTCTGCTCCACAACTGCAATAAAACACAAACTTGAAATCTCCGATACCATCATCCTTCACAATATTGACATGCTCTTCTTCACAGAGACCTGGTCCAATGATACCTCTCACTCTATGTTTGATCTCCTATTACCCACAGGCTATTCTATATTTAGAAATGACAGAATAGACAAAGTTGGGGGAGGTGTTGCAGTCATCTTAAGAAACTCCCTTCAACTTAAGGCTTTTCCTTGCAGCTCCTTCCGCACTTTTGAATGCCTATCTCTTGAGCTTCAATTGCACCACCGCTCACACCTCAGATTCCATGCCATTTACCGCCCGCCTGGTAGCGGCTCTTCGTTTATGGAGGAACTCACTGACTTCATCAGCGACCAATACTCGCAAAGTGACAATCAGATCTTCGTGGGTGACTTCAATCTCCACTGGGGCTAACTTCAAGACTCTTCCGCGAATATGCTGGCCACCTTCCTCTCTGCAAACGATATTATCCAACACTGCACAGAAACATCACACTCTAAGGGCTCAATCCTGGACCTTGTTATTTCTGAAGCAGGCATGCTTACAATCGCTATCCCTATTCATGTAGACTGGTCTGACCACCTCCTCATCCCATTCTCTCTTCACCTATCACACTCTATTACTCTCTGTTGTATCTTTACTCCAATGTATTTCTTGCTCTATCTGTGGAACCTTGCTGTGATGTCATTCTACGGAATGTTAGGAGTCAAATGTCCACAGTTGACTGGGCGAGCTGCCTGCTGGCTGCTCCTGGTGGGGTCTTGTTTTAGTCTTGATCTGGTCTCCCTGTGATTTTGTACCATCCTGAATAAAACCTCTCTGAACTACATCTACCTGCGTGGACTTAATCACTTCAATGTTTGGCGACGAGGATGGGATTCCCTGGTTCATGTATCTAAGGTACTTTATTTGGCACTCTTGCTGCGTTACACGGTGTACTTGGAGTCAACTGCATGCCAGCACAGAAGACAATCGTGGTGTGTTTTCTTTGGGTTTTATTTTCCAGACTTCCGATACTCGGGTGACATATCGGTCACTACATGTCTCTTAGAAAAGTGTTTTTTCTGTAACATGTTTGAGAGTTTTGCACGTATATCGGACTCCTGTGTGCCTTTGCTTATGTCTCTTTGAAAAGTGTTTTTGCTGTAACATATTTGAGAGTTTTGCACATATATCGGACTCTTTTATGCCTTTGCTTCTGCCAATTTCACAGTCGTGAGTGTTTCTGCATTTCTGGGGCTGGGGAATTTTAACATGCTATTTATTTTACCTACCTGTATTAATGGCATTGGCGAATCCAAGCTCCGCTTACAATGTTCTATGTTTGGAGTTTCCCTTCACATTGCAGTGGAAAGTTTGCAATGGGTTTGTAGTCCCATATGCCAGCAGTGGGTTCTAGTTGTAGTCCCTTTTGCCAGCAGTGGGTTTTAGTTGTAGTCCCTTTTGCCAGCAGTGGGTTTTAGTCCCATCTGCTCATTTTACAACTACTGTTCTTTGTTTTACGTTGAGTTGCTACGCTCAAAGCAATCATGCATTAGGTTTTAGTCCTTTTACACTCAGGGCAACTATGCAACGGTTTAAGTCCATTAAGCATTTTTTTTTAGCTTCTCTATCCATAGAGATTTGTCACGGGTTCCTACCCACATTATGTCACGGGATCCTACCCGTGTATTCGGGTTCCTACCCGAAAAATCTAACATTTATGTTGCTTTAGTGACATTTTCAATAACGTTTTAAGTAATTGATTTTCAGTGAGGCTACATGGCAGTTCAATCACTGCTTTTTGAAAACCCCTCGTGCCTCTCTACCATGCACACTATCTCGCACTCAGCCATACCGAGCTTCTCTTGCCTCCGAGGTGTCTCCTATGACGTGCTCACACGCAAATTCTCTACTGCGAGATGTTTTATCCCACGTTTTTGCCGCAAGCCAGTTCAGCTTCCACATTTCATTGTTTAAGTTTCCCTTATGTTGGGGATGTTTAGTTTTCTTTACAGTGGTTAGCTGAACTTCACATGGCTCCTACACACGAGTGGATCCCGTTCATGGGGTATCGTTACGCTTGCATGAGGGTTGGCCCTACGTGGGGTTAGTTTTTGGGTTTTCTCTCGTACATACATTTTGTGCCTCTACCTGAGGTTCTACTCTAATTATACAGTTTTCTGACACAGTGCACATTGTGTTTACCTCTTGGGGTGTCGTCTCTTTTTCTGGTTCCCAAATTTTTTTTGTGTTGTACGATGCACAATATTTTACTTTCACTCAGTGCACAATGTCTAGGTTTCAGTCCTGGGTGTTTCGCCATCGCTACATGTGCAGCTTAACAGGCCTTCACACAAGGTCCGTTGTTTCTCGTTTGTCTCATATTACACTAGGTGTACATCCACTATGCACAATCTCTTGACCTCTCCGGAGGTGTGTTTGTTGGGTTTTTCCCTATCATCCTCTATATAACATATGACCTCCAGTCGAGGTGTGTCCTTACACGGACATTACATTACTTATACCTTCACTACAGTGCACGTTCTTTCCTTATTTAAGGTGGTGTTTCACGAAAGTTGATTGACCGTTTATATTTTGTATTTATTAATAAGCTAGGGAAAGTCACATTTTTTTTTTTTACGCATCGCTTTTTCAAGGGAATAGTCATGGGTTCCTACCCATGTATTTAGGTCCCTACCCATATCTGTTTTAATCATATGGGTTTCTACCCATATCTGTTTGTTTTTTACATCACTCAACCTCTTCCTTTGTTTTCACGATGTCAACTTTACAAGGACTATGGTTCCTATGGGTCTTTGTCCCATCTGTTACTGTTGTATTGCCTTATCTTCCAAGGGTTTTGTTTTCGGGTCATAGTCCTCCCGAACCTCACGTATAGTTATGAATTATTATTATGCACTTTTGTCTTTACTTTATATTTTAATTTTGTATTGATGAAGGGGTTTCTCGTGGGATTATTCTTATGCTTTTCCTCATCTTGCTTGTTTTCTTTCTTCATTTCTTTTCTCTTGGTGATGTCTAACTCTAATGTCTCGTGTGGATTTTGAGCTTTACTCTGCTTTTCTGTCGTTTTTACTTGCTCTGTTGGTTTTTCATTTTTCAGCCTCCTTTCATTCCTGTTCTGGCCAGTGGGTGTGTTTTCGGGCAGTCTTTCGTGCTTCTTCTTTTCTTATTCTCTGATTATGTATTTTGTCCTTTTTCTTTTCTGTACAGAAGGGAGGATGGTCCTATATCTGGGTTTGCCTCTCTTCTTTGCTGCTTTATTCCTTTTTCTTATGCCCTCTTATTTCTGTGGTTTCTTGTTTCTCATTTCCTGCATTCTCCTCATCTTTGGTTCTTCTTTCTTGTGTTTCTTTTATATATAGAAGAAAGGGGGATATGTTGTATCTTGACTGCAATGTATTTCTTGCTCTATCTGTGGAACCTTGCTGTGATGTCATTCTACGGAATGTTAGGAGTCAAATGTTCACAGTTGACTAGGCTGAGCTGCCTGCTGGCTGCTCCTGGTGGGGTCTTGTTTTAGTCTTGATCTGGTCTCCCTGTGATATTGTACCATCCTGAATAAAACCTCTCTGAACTACATCTACCTGCGTGGACTTGATCACTACAATTTCGGCCAACCTAAGAGTGCTACTTCCTGGTTCCGTGACACTAAAAATATTGACCTCGGTACCCTCTGTGATTCAGCTTTGCTATCACTTCCATGGCTAAACTCGAACCTGGATGTTAACGAACTCGCCTCCCAATGCCTCACAGTCCTTGCAGTCAAAATCAATAACGTCGCTCCTCTTCAAAGCAAAAGGAAAAGGCCTACTACCTCAGCACCTTGGTTCAACAAATCCCTTTATGAAGAAAGGAAGTACCTAAGAATCCTGGAGAAACAATGGAGACAAGCGCCCTCCACCGATAGTTTGGCCACGCTTCGTTAAGCAAGATACAAGTACCACAATCACATCTTCTTTGGAAAAGCTTCACACTTCAGAATCCCCCTCCTAACTCAGCCAAAAATAGACCCAAAAAACTATTCGATCTCATCAGGAATCCAAACTGCTCTCCCCCAACCTCCAAGTTGGAGGATTCGACAAAGAAAGCAGCGGAATTCGCTATATTCTTTGACGAAAAGGTGAAATCACTTGTGGATCAGGTCATTCATCCTACCCCTCCAGAGAAGCGCAAATCCTTAGCCAGTTGGCAGAACTTTGACCCCATCTCTGAAGCTGCCTTCCTCAAATGCATCCTCGAAAAAAAGCCCTCCAACCATTCTCTTGACCCCTTCCCTAGTGCCATTGCCATCGACTTCTATACCTTTTCTCTTTCCTATTGGACCACTCTGGTTAACCTCTCCCTCTGTCAAGGCTCCCTTCCTGTTTCCTTCAAAACTGGGCAGGTTACCCCTCTGCTTAAAAAACCCACCACTGATGCTCTACTCTCGACTCCATTCAAAACTGGATGTTAACTCATCAACTGATTCTGAATCCCTCCAAAACTGAATTCCTCCTCCTTTCCTCCTCACTTTCTCCTCCTCCGGTTCAATCATGGATGGGTCAGATGAATCTACTTAACAATAAACCCATCATTGTCGATAGCGCAAAATCCCTTGGTGTCATTCTCGACAAAAAACTCAATCTACTCTCCCACATCAATTCCATTGCAAAGTCTGCTCGATACCAACTGCGCCTTCTTTGGGAGATTCGTCGCTTCTTCCCGGAGAAAGACCTTAAAACCCTGGTCCAATCGCTGGTTCTCTCTAGATTGGACTACTGCAATTCTCTTCTTACTGGCCTCCCCAAATCCCACCTGTCCCCCCTTAAATCTGTTCTCAATCCAGCAGCTCGTTTCATATATGGGGCCAAAAGAAGCGACCACATCACACCCATTTTATCCACCCTTCGTTGGCTTCCCATCGAGGCAAGATCTATCTACAAGACTGCCTGTATCACCCACAAAGCCTTACACTCCTCCTCTCCTCGCTACCTGGCAAATAAACTGAAACTCTCTGGAGGCTCTAGACCATCACGTAATGCGGAAAATGTATTGCTTGAACCTCCCACTTTCAAAAAGGAAAGATCGATGGCCCAATCCTTTTCAGGCAACGTGGTGAGAATCTGGAACTCACTTCCGCCTCAGCTACGGACCACAACCTCTTCCTGGTCCTTCAAAATTGACCTCAAAGTTCTCCTCCTTCAAAGACACTTCCAAATCTAATTCACGCCCTCTCTATTCCCTGAAGGAAGTTCTTCCACTATAGGAAAATCTGCACTCCATGCCTTTAGAAGTGCCTTCCCAGTATGTTCTTGTGTTTTGAGTGTCTGCCATTTATTGCAGTTTTATACCTCTACTTGTATCTTGTCGCTTATGTAACTTGTACACATGTCACTTTTTCCTTTTGTAACGTATCGTTTGCTACTGCTTCTTGTATTTTGTTTGCTTTTGGATACATGCACAATTGCCACTTTTGCCTCATGTAATGTAATGTTTGCTTTTGTAACATGCCCACTTGTAATTTTCTCCTCATGTAACGCTACTGTTCCTATTGTGAAGCTCTCTGACACCTTCGGGTAAAGTCCGCGCTATTTAAAAACGCATAAAATAAAAAAATAAAAAATAAATTATATCACATGGTGACCCAGTGAAGTGATGATATCACATGGTGACCCAGTGAAGTGATGATATCACATGGTGACCAGTGAAGTGATATCATCACATGGTGACCCAGTGAAGTGATGATATCCCATGGTGACCAGTGAAGGGATATCATCACATGGTGGCCCAGTGAAGTGATGATAACATGGAGAGCACTAGGTGAGCTGAAAAACGTGTGCACCGATTGGGTTTTCAAGTCACCAGAGTTGCTCTCCAAAGTCTGGCTTTTAAAACCTCTCCAGAAGCAGGATGTGTTTTTTTGGGGGGAGGGTAAGAGCGGATTCCTGCTCCAGTGGTGTGCAAAGCCTGTTCCATTTCCATAGGACCATCCCCCGCCCTCCTCCAGTGTCTGTGTATAGCTCTTCGATACTGACAAAGTTTAAGTCCTGCTCTCACTTCAGGCCCTGACCTTTTCAAGGCCCTCCCCTCCTTTCTCACATTGTAAAAATCTGTTCAAGATTTGCAGGTCTGGAAGTTCAGCGTTGGCAGTTCAGTAAATTAGATATATCAAGCAGTCCAGAGGTGCAAACTTCTAATGTCCCGCTCATAAAACTATAGAAGAGTTTACACCTGGATTATTATGTCAACCAAAATAGAAATACTGGACTGATACTGTCTTGTGTGTGGTAGTTCGAATAATGCAACGAATAAAGTTTTGGTGTAAGCAATTAAGGTAGAAAACAGCATGAATATATTGTATTAAAACATTTATACAGTGCTTACTACCTCTATGTTGGGTTCTGATGGACTTGCCTGCAGGCAGCATGTTACGTGTAGTTGTAAAGGTATAGTTTTTGTTTTGAGCCTATGTGGGAAGTGTTTCCATGCTGTACGTGATGACTATATTTACAGTTATCTTAATCTTTCACACTGATTAAATCAACTAAGTGCTTACTTTGTTCTTGCACAATTTTCATTAGTTGATGGATGCCAAAGTTATATAGTAGGAAGAAAGATGATCTTCCACTGCCCCCTATTGGATGGAATGTGGCCTTTGTGGACGAAACACACCTCAGAATTGAATGGTAAATAAAAGAATTCAAGACCCTAACTAAATATATGGAGTTTTCAATGAAGAGATCATTGCATACGTCACGTTAACAAGCTTCATTTCTTGAAGGCGTCATTATTGTGGGACAAAAAGACAATGTGGAAGGCTGAAAAGGTAGTTGACGAGGTGATAAGAAGACAAAGAAAAAGAGAAAAAAGCTTTTGTTTTTTGGATGTCAGGCAGGGCTGGAATTTAAACAAATTTACTCCTGGGAACCTGTAAATTGGGGGTTAAGGCATGGCAGTGGAAAGGGGGTGCAGTCACGGCAGACAGGGTAATTAAAAGCAGAGTCTGACAGTTAACATTTATATATCTTTTTTTAAACTCTGCAGCAAAGAAATTAGCAACATGGAGAAACGTGATGGTAAATAGTCTGGCTTCACTGGTCACAAAGAAGTTACATTTTTGAATATCTCATGGGTTGGTCACCTGCTGCAGAAAACCTTGGGTGCCCAACAATTGTCATGGATAATAATAACGATACGATAACTCTGGTGATTAATGCATTTGCTGGAGAGATCTGTTATTTTTCCAGTCATAGTTTTAACTCGTAGAGTAGCATACTGGGGTAATATACTGCTGCAGAACACATGTTTGGGCTGATCACATATTTGTATTTTATGTGCATAGAAAAGTGGGCTACTCTTTTTGACATGGAGATCCTTATGCTACTTTCAGTTCATAAATTACAACCCTTCTAATACAACACAGTGAGCTATGAACTGGCATCAGGGAGCTGTGTGCAAACTTAAAGGCATGGGTTTAGAACCTTATTGTTTTTTTTACCAAATCTGGTGTTATTCTCAGGTTGCTAAAAAGAGTTTCTGTGGGTTGTATAGTAGTGTCAATCCCAACCACTGAAATAAGGGAGAAATTCTGACTGTGTTTCTCCTGATCATGTACTCTTTAACTCCTTCCGTGCTCATGACGGAACCATGCCGTCATGAGCCACGGTTGCCGTGTGCTCATGACGGAGTGGTTCCGTCATGCTGCGGCCGTTGGTGGCCGCGCCGCCCACGCGGCGCTAATTCCCCGCCTGTGCGGGCGATTAGCGCTGTGGGCGGAGTCATGACGGAACCACTCCGTCATGAGCACAGCCCAACCGTGGCTCATGACGGAGTGGCTCCGTCATGAGCACCGGGCCACCGCGCTGCCCCCCCGCCCCCCCAGCGCTGCGGCGGAATTTCCGCCGCAGCGAAGGGATTAAATATATTGTCTAAAAGTAAGGACAATATGGGACTCCTACACCTTGTAAACTTCGTTGTTTTGTGTAACATTTTCTGTACATTGACTTACACAGTTGTGTGATCTATTGTCTCTGTATAATGTGTGCATGTGATGTAATGCTCTCTGACCCCAGACATTGAGACGAGTAGCGCTGTAAAAAAATTAATTAGTGATATTTAAATCATTATATGTATAATTAATCAAATGAATACAACTGACATTCTTACAATGCATGCCTTAAGGTACAGAGGTTGAACTAATATGCCTCCAATTCATAGTTTCTCGTAAGTATTCGAAATGTAATGATAGCTTGCTTAAGCTCCACAACGGCCCCCACAACGCTAAGGATGCCTGGCCTCCACCTTGGGGGTGCCTCGAAGGGAAAGCCAGGATGGGTTCCACAGCGGTATTCGTACAAGCGCCTTGAGACCCTTGCGGGTGAGTAGTGCGCTATACAAGTATCAATTTACATTTTACATTTACATTTTAAAATAAGAAAGCTGCGCCTTGGTGAAAGCAAGTAACGTGCATGCGCTGCTATATGTGTCCTGGTGTTGGCTAACTACACGGAGACAAATTGATCATATTTCCCAGCAGCCAGTTGGATCCTGGATCCAGCTCAATAATCACGGCAGGATCCACCTGGATCCCCTTCATTTCTGCGCTGATATCAGAACTGCAGAAGGGGAGGAATCAAGTTGTCAACCAGAGGTATTAATGAGCTACCAAAGGAAAAGATACTGGTGTTCGAACGGCCCGTTAGAGTTAACTCACGGCCTAGCTGGGTCTTGATTCGTCTGTTGAAGCGCCTATCACCAGTTTCAGACCCTCACTTGACATCACTTCCTTGGAATTTTTCCTGGGACCGCACATGTCCTGCCTTCAATGTGAGGAGCAGCAGGCAGAGTTCAAGGGTGTCAAGTCCAAGTCATTAAAGAGCAAAGGTAGGGAACTATTTTTAAATGAAATAAAGTATTTGAGATGCAAATTTCCTGTGAGGTTGTAGGATGGTGTTTAGTATTAGTAGGCTAGGGGTGTGAAAGGAAAAAGGAGGTTTGAAGTGTGACCCTAAGATAGATTTGGATGCATTGTATGTCCAATTGCACACCACCTGAGCAATGCTAAAGGAGCCTCCATTCTGGCGATGCGTGTTCAACAGATATAGCGAACCCCTGTATTTGATGTGTCATTACAAACAAAAGAAATTAAATTGAGTTATAATTTTTGTGTAAGCTGAAAATAACTATTTTTACTGATTGCAAACAAACAGGGTATTGGAACAATCGATAGCTTCTGTGTGAATAGTAGGATTCTTGTCAATGGACAGGTTGGAGAAGTAATCTTCAATAATGTCTGTATTTTGTTCAGTAAACAGCTATTGTCGTTTTTAGGTGTCACTGAGCCAGCGCATGTGTTGCTCTGAGACATTTAGTATCGGCGTTATCAAAGTGCTGCCACAGCAGGCTTTTAGTGGCCTAGCGCTTGCGTTCACCCGAGCGTGCACTCGGTCAGCTGCCATTTGCCTCCCTTCCAGCGCTTCCCGGCTGACCGAGCTTAGCCGTGTATGATTCCCAATGAAGCTCCCGCAGGTGCACATCACCGTCCTATCTCCTCAATTATAATATACGTTTTTCTGTTGTGATGTCATGAATTGATGGGTCTTTCATGGTTTATGATGTCACTTAGCACATATTACCGAAAGAGATACGATCTTCAATTATTTATGCAACTTCAGTGATTGATTTTGAGTGATTACTTGGTGGTTTTTGCTAATTGAGTTCTCAATAGCAATCTTGAGCGCTACCTGTTTTTGGGCATTGTCATATTCCACTCAGGCTTTTCATCTATTACTGTTAATTAAATCCTGACCCTACTCGCCACTAAAGAGCCTCTCACTCTCACAGACACTCTCTCACAGACACTCTCTCACAGAGACTCTCTCACACACACACTCTCACATAGACACTCTCACTTAGACACTCTCACATAGACACTCTCACATAGACACTCTCACATAGACACTCTCACACAGACACTCTCACACAGACACTCTCACACAGACACTCTCTCACAGACCCTCTCTCACAGACCCTCTCTCACAGACCCTCTCTCACAGACCCTCTCTCACAGACCCTCTCTCACAGACCCTCTCTCACAGACCCTCTCTCCCAGACCCTCTCACACACTCACACACTCTCACTCACACACTCTCACACAGACACTCTCACACAGACACTCTCACACAGAGACACACTCTCTCACAGACTCTCACTCACAGATTCTCACTCACAGATTCCAACTCTCACAGACTCTCACTCTCTCACAGATTCTCACTCTCAGACTCTCTCTCACAGACACTCTCACTCGCACAGACTCTCTCGCACAGACTCTCTCGCACAGACTCTCTCGCACAGACTCTCTCGCACAGACTCTCTCGCACAGACTCTCTCGCACAGACTCTCTCGCACAGACTCTCTCGCACAGACTCTCTCGCACAGACTCTCTCGCACAGACTCTCTCGCACAGACTCTCTCACAGACTCTCTCACAGACTCTCTCACAGACTGTCTCACAGACTGTCTCAGACTGTCTCACAGACTCTCTCACAGACTCTCTCACAGACTCACTCTCACAGACCCTCTCTCACAGACCCCCTCTCACAGACCCTCTCTCACAGACCCTCTCTCACAGACCCTCTCTCACAGACCCTCTCTCACAGACCCTCTCTCACAGACCCTCTCACACTCTCACTCACACACTCTCACTCACACACTCTCACTCACACACTCTCACACAGACACTCTCACACAGACACTCTCACACAGACACTCACACACTCTCTCAGACTCACTCTCTCACACTCACTCTTTCACAGACTCTCTCTCACAGACACTCTCACAGACACTCTCACAGACACTCTCACAGACACTCTCACAGACACTCTCACAGACACTCTCACAGACACTCTCACAGACACTCTCACAGACACTCTCACAGACACTCTCACAGACACTCTCACAGACACTCTCACAGACACTCTCACAGACTCTCTCTCAGACTCACTCTCACAGACTCTCACTCACAGACTCTCACTCACAGACTCTCTCTCACAGACTCTCTCTCACAGACTCTCTCTCACAGACTCCCTCTCACAGACTCCCTCTCACAGACTCCCTCTCACAGACTCCCTCTCACAGACTCCCTCTCACAGACTCCCTCTCACAGACTCCCTCTCACAGACTCCCTCTCACAGACTCCCTCTCACAGACTCCCTCTCACAGACTCCCTCTCACAGACTCCCTCTCACAGACTCCCTCTCACAGACTCCCTCTCACAGACTCCCTCTCACAGACTCACTCTCACAGACTCACTCTCACAGACTCACTCTCACAGACTCCCTCTCACTCAGACTCTCACTCTCTCACAGCTTCTAACTCACAGACTCTCTCTCACAGACTCTCTCACAGACTCTCTCTCACAGACTCTCTCTCACAGACTCTCTCACAGACTCTCTCACAGACTCTCTCACAGACTCTCTCACAGACTCTCTCACAGACTCTCTCACAGACTCTCTCACAGACTCTCTCACAGACTCTCTCACAGACTCCCTCACAGACTCCCTCACAGACTCCCTCACAGACTCCCTCTCACAGACTCCCTCTCACAGACTCCCTCACAGACTCTCTCACAGACTCTCTCACAGACTCCCTCTCACAGACTCCCTCTCACAGACTCCCTCTCACAGACTCCCTCTCACAGACTCTCTCTCACAGACTCTCTCTCACAGACTCTCTCTCACAGACTCTCTCTCACAGACTCTCTCTCACAGACTCTCTCTCACAGACTCTCTCTCACAGACTCTCTCTCACAGACTCTCTCTCACAGACTCTCTCTCACAGACTCACTCTCACAGACTCACTCTCACAGACTCACTCTCACAGACTCACTCTCACAGACTCACTCTCACAGACTCACTCTCACAGACTGTTCTGCTTGGGTTTTCTGATCAGATAGAACTCGCTCATCAGAGCCTCACTAACCCAGCCAGAACGTTACCCCCTCCCTAGAACCTATTTACAATCCTACAACCACATAAATCTATCACCTAAGGACAGGGGATTCCTACTATGCATACCAAGATCTCATTATCGGCGGCCTCGCGATCCCATACGGATCCAGACCTCTCTGCCCATACGACAGTATCACAAATGGCGGCCTCGCGGTCCCATACGAACCCAGACCTCTCTGCCCACACGACAGTATCAGCACAATCGGCGGCCTCGCGATCCCCTACGAATCCAGACCTCTCTGCCCATACGACAGTATCACAAGTGGCGGCCTCGCGGTCCCATACGAACCCAGACCTCTCTGCCCATACGACAGTATCACAAGTGGCGGCCTCGCGGTCCCATACGAACCCAGACCTCTCTGCCCATACGACAGTATCACAAGTGGCGGCCTCGCGGTCCCATACGAACCCAGACCTCTCGGCCCATACGACAGTATCACAAGTGGCGGCCTCGCGGTCCCATACGAACCCAGAACTCTCTGCCCATACAACAGTATCAGCACAATTGGCGGCCTCGCGGTCCCATACGAACCCAGACCTCTCTGCCCATACGACAGTATCACAAGTGGCGGCCTCGCGGTCCCATACGAACCCAGACCTCTCTGCCCATACGACAGTATCACAAGTGGCGGCCTCGCGGTCCCATACGAACCTAGACCTCTCTACCTAGACGGCAGTCTCATACGACAGTTCATCCTATGATCACCATAACATACAAAAAGGGAATCAGTCTCACTATTCATCAGATCACACAAGGATTGCCAGTTCGGGCATAGCCTGTTCTCAGGTTTGAGGGGCTCCTCTTTTCCCTTATTCAGCTACCACTTACCTGATCAGGGTTAACATCTGTTCATGTAGCCGCAGCTGACTAGAAGAATAGGCTTCCCTCTTATACAAGAACACACACAGCACATGTTGGTTCACTACAAACTGGATACTTTATTACCCATTACATACACAATCACATAACATTACGATATAACACATAACCTGCAAAGAAAAGTGAAAGATTAAGTTGTACACTCTAATAAGAAAGGGTCGACATCACCTTAGTAGTATGTAGCCTGCACTCAGTGGTCATCTAGGCTCCCTTCTCGTCTGTGCCTCGGCTCGCCTGGAATCACCCTTCTCCGAGTCACTGGGACCTCTTCCTTATCGGCTACTCTCTCCTCTCTGGCTCTTCTGTTAGGAAAGCATCTGTCTCTTAGCTCTTCTCCGCCTTCAAGATGGCGTCTGTCTTCCCTGGAATAAGTAGTAGCTCTACTGCTAACGGCTAGATGCCGCCTACGGACTGAACATGTAACTGCCTCAGACTTTCACTAATATAGAGGTGCATTTCCTCATGGAAAATTCCGTCCCGTAACCTGCCGCCCACCAAATTCTTGTACCTCCCCGTACCAAGGACACGTTCCCAGCCGGCCGGCCTGATGTAGTGTCTTCGGCATGAAGAAAAAATACAATCCTTCGATAAGGGCCGGCCTGAACCGGTTCTCTCCAAGCGAATAACACCTCATAACTAAAACATTACGTTTGACCTAAAAGAATCCCAAGCTGCCGGAGCAGAAAGAAAGATGGAGTCTCTCCCGTTTGAGGCCTACCAGGCCTGAATTCAGCACGGCTCCATGAAATACCCTCACTACAGGACAGGTTATCCCTAATACTAACGAATCTATCCCCTAGGCTATGTGTGCAAGCCCTGATCTATGGGGAAGAGCACAGAATCATGTCAAAGTGCCTAGTAAATAGGCTCCATTCACTACTCTAACCCTTAGGCTTGAATGGTAAGAGACTGAAGTCACATTCAATTACCTGTTAATACAGGAAGACCGGGAAAATCGAGCAGAACATTTCACCCTTGACTTCAGTCTATTATACATTCATTAAACAGAACTAATATCTGTGGAAGAATAATATGAAACAAGACTAACTGATCTATGCCTAGTACCAGGTGTGCAGAATTGAAGTAGTGAAGGAGTACACTGAATAAAGCAACAGATAGAAATCAAAATGCCGATAGTAATCAGAATACCTCCTAATATTTGACGTAACATATGCAAATCAGGTAACCAATTAAAGAGCCAGTCAAACCAGCCGTGGTCAATGTGTTTTCTAACTTCTTCTGTCAAGTCATGTAATTTGTCAATGTGAACCTGAATGGATTTTGTATGATCCGACAAGTTAAAACAACAAAGACCCTCAAAATCAGAACAATCGTGTCCATGTTTAAGCAAAAGATAATCAATGGCCGCTCGATTTTGTAAGATAGCCCTTCTTTCACCCTGGGCGTCTAATAGCATGTCAGACAGGATTGTAGAAGTATTATTGATGGATTTTACCATCCAGCAGGCCATTTTCCCAATAGATTTGGCATTATAAACTGCCAAAGCAGGAACACCAACAATTGAAACAGCCAGGCTAAGGTATTCAGACTTGGAATATAAATGCAAAGACGAGTCACAATCCTCCTGTAACCTCACTGTATCTCGAATCACACGAGAGTTGGCATTTGGATGTGAGGAAAACATGAGCAAGCTCAGTCTAGTAATGGCACAAGGGCCTCCAGAAATATTTGCGGGTATATATGGCCAGGAAGTATTACCACATGAGAAAAGCCATCCGGCAGGCAGTAACATCGTGCGATAGTGACTGGGAGTAACTACCATACTCTTGCAAGTCATGCTATTCTGAACAGAAGTACATGTTTTCGGTGTCCTTTGAAAGCACAAAGTTCGTTCACGAGCGGTGAATGAGGTGGCACCTTTCAATTTTAAACGCATACATTCAGAAATCGCACTAGGATCACAAGTAAGGAAAAAACATAAATCACCTTGTGTGATATTATAGGTAACTATCTGGGACTGGACAGGCAGTATTGGGTCCGACAGTACAGTACACAAGGGGCAATACTCATGGGCAGCGAAATCGCCCAGAAGAACATTGGGACGAGCATTTGTTATATTAAAAATATAAGTCAGGGTCAGAAATAAGGGGTCTTCGTCACTTGCTTGGCCAATGTAACCCAAAAGTTTGGCGACGAATCCCACGCAGCGAAGGAACGCGACACTCTGGTTCTCAACTCAGCCCGGTTTGATGGGATCCCTCTTCTCTCGTCGTACCATCCCAAAAGGAGTCCAATGCCGACACATCCTGCAGCAACAGTCCAAAGAATGATCTGAAAAAGAATCAAATACAGGCATTATTCATTCTCGTAAGTAACATTTGTCAGCCGGGACTGCTTCCCAGCTATCTTTCCCTGGTCTCATAACTAAAAGGGTGTTATCTTGACCGGTTGCAATCACTTCTGCTCGTTCAGGGGGATTCTTAGGCGACTGCACCCAAACTCTGGCCCCAGGATTATCTGAGGAGCCAAAACCTTTCTGGCCTCGTACTGTTAGCAACGTTGGGGCAGTGCCTTTTGTGATCTCACCGCTGAACACAGGCATTATTAGCAATTGAGCCACTCGGTCAGTTTTATGTATCAGTAAGTCAACCTCACTGCTATTCAGCAGGAGCACCTTAATCTCTCCCTGATAATCACTATCAATAATTCCTCCAAGCACCTGAATGCCTTTTACAGCCAGCCCCGATCTAGGGGCAATTAATCCGAAATTTCCAGGTGGTATCTGAACACCAACACCTGTTTCAAGGATGACTCGATCTTTACTTTTTATAATGGTGTCATCCATGGCATGCAAGTCTAAACCTGCCGACCCTGGGGTCGCTCTGCATGGAGCCAAAGCTCCGGGAGTAATCTCCCAGTACATCACAGTCTCTCTGATCTCATTAGGTTGAGCATCAACATTCGGAGGAAACAAACGCATAAGTGGGGATTCAGCATTTAGAAAAGGACGGTTATTCAAGATCAATAGCGCTTGAGGCAAAAAAATCCCGCCAATTCTTATACTTGTCATCTGTTAATTTGCGAAGTTGGTCTTTTAACAGGCCATTCAACCTCTCCACAAGACCCGAGGCCTGTGGATAATATGGTATATGAAATACCCATTCAATATTGTTTTCCACACAGAATTCCTGTACCAATCTTCCACGAAAATGGGATGCATTATCAGATTGAATTTGGAATGGCACACCATAATACATCATAATCAATTCCAATGTTTTAATAGTATTCAATTGAGTAGCTTGCTTACAGGGAAGGGCCACCAACAGGCCACTGTATGTATCAACAATAGTGCAAACATATTGACAATTCCTACTCATAGGAAGTGGACCAATGTAATCAATCTGCCAAATTTGAGCGGGCAATTTCCCGCGATGTAAATGACCTTTAACAATTTGGGGCACTTTACGCTGCCTGATATGCTGACAAATGGGACAATGTAAAATAACATTTTTAATTAGATCTAGGGGAATATAAATTCCTCGATCAGCAGCCCACCTGCTAGTGGCTTTTTCTCCAAAGTGTCCTGCTTTCTGGTGGGCCCATTTCGCCAATCCCGCAATATCAGAATCTTGCGTGTCCACCACTGCCTCAGCAATTTTAGATTTCTCATCTGCAATATTATGAAAGAATTTGTCAAGAGAGTCTATCGGGGTATGAGCATCCACATGGAAGATTGTAACAGTACTCTGTGGGAGCATTTCCCAAATCTCCTGCCATAATTCTTTTCCCCACAATTCCTTGGAATGGATTCTCCAACTATGGGAATGCCAAGTCGGTAACCAAACTGCCAGTCCATTGGCAGTAGACCAAGAATCGGTAAAAATATGACATGTGCCAGGCAACTCTTGTTTCAGAACTTGATAAACAGCATAGAGTTCAGCAAATTGACTGCTCTTACCCTCACCAGTTGTACTCAGCAATTTTTGTGTGATCGGATTATAGGACACTGCCTTCCAATGCCGTTTCGTCCCTATGAACCTTGCTGAACCATCCGTAAACCAGACATGGTTTCTGTCCTCTGCGGACAAATCATCAAAAGGTTTACCCCACTTAACAGGAGATTCCTGTACTAAAGGTACGGAACATACACTCTCAGTTTCAGTTGATGGCGACCGTGCCACCTGCTCATGCAAAGATGCAACTCCTTTTTGTCCCACACGTGCCCTGTCTTGTATATACCATTTCCATTTAATCACACTCGCCTCTTGAGCGTGTCCAATTCGGTGAGTTTTCGGCGAACTCATAACCCACTGCATGATAGGAATTTCAGGTCGCAAAACTATATCATGTCCCAAAGTCAACTGCTCGGTATCCACCAGAGCCCAATAACATGCAAGTAGCTGTTTCTCAAAAGGTGTATAACGCTCACCAGCGTCAGGTAACTTTTTGGTCCAGAAACCTAACGGTACTCTACTTTTGCCTTGTTTCTGCCACAAACTCCAATTCGCATAAAGGCCTTGTACAGACACATTCAAATCCACATCACCATCACATACAGGCCATAAATCCAGAGCATGCTGAATTGCTTCTTTAGCCAGACTGAACACATCGTGCTGTGGTTTACCCCATTCAAATGCATTCTTTTTACGAGTGACCTGGTACAAAGGGGCCAATATTTGACTCAAATGAGGAATATGCTGGCGCCAAAATCCAAACAAACCAATGAAGCTTTGGGCTTCTTTCCTATTTCTCGGAACTGCAAAATCAAGAATTTTCTGCTTAACCTGAGGGATCACTTCTCGGTGCCCTTCATGCCAATTAATTCCCAAAAATTTCACAGCCTGGGACGGACCTTGTAATTTATCCGGGTTGATTTCCCAACCTTTCTCACGCAAGCACTCAATGACTCTATCCAATTGGGTCTGAACTTCCTCTTGTGATTCACCTTGGATCAAAATATCATCAATATAGTGACATATCTGAATTTGGGGATGAACTGGTACCTCAGCCAGATGCTCTGCCACCAGCCGGTGACATATCGTAGGACTATGCACATAGCCCTGAGGAAGACTTCTAAACGTCATCTGACGCCCGTTCCACGTAAAACTGAATTGTTCCTGACACTCCGGGGCAATCGGAATCGAAAAGAAAGCATTAGCAATATCAATGGACGCATACCATGTACCTGGATGTTTTTGAATTCTTTCAATTAGGGTGATAACATCCGGTACTGCAACAGTCAAAGGGGGTGTATGTCTATTCAATTCTCGATAATCAACAGTCATGCGCCAAGAATTATCACTCTTACGTACAGGCCAAACAGGATTATTCCAAGCAGAAGTAACTGGAGTTATAACTCCTGCATCCACCAACTCCTGAATAGTGGTACTAATCTCTTCATGACCACCTGGAATACGATACTGCTTCTGACGAACCACTTTTGTCGCCTGGGGAACTTTTATGGGGGGCATTCTTAAACGACCAACCCGTACAGGCCTGGACGATATATAATGTTTAGTTCCAAATTGGTAACATCCATCATCTAAATGCAAAGTCATTCCTTTCAAAATATCAATTCCAATTATGAATTCTAAGAGTGGCACCACTAATACAGAGTATTCTTTTCTAGGAATTCTACCTATTCTCATTTCAAGTAAGGTTTGAACTGCGGGAGTTTCCTTTCCACCTAATCCGGTAATTGTAAAAGGCTGACCTTTAAACTTCTTTGATTTTCCATGAATAAGAGTGGCCTCCGCTCCTGTATCTACCAATGCTCGGGCCCTTTGGATATTACGATGTCTCCAATAAATATCAATATCTACATAGGGTCTATTATCTCTGTGAGCCCATCTGTGTACTGGAGCTTGACCTATTTCCTAGTCCTTTTTATTGTGTTCCGTGTACCAGGATAAATCAGGATAAAGACTCTCACGGTACCTAGGTATCGATACCTCCTGTTCATATCCATCTCCATTACGAAATGGATTACTGTTCCCTGCATTGTACTGCGGGTTTCGATCGGCCAATATGTGTCGATCCTCTCTCCTTCTCAACTCAGGGGATTGATCCCTATCATCTCTACGTCTGCTGTTAACATAATCATCACTCCCCCTCTCTCTTTCCCCCTCTCTCTCCCTGTCTCTGTCACGACGGGGGGACAAATCACACGCATAACGTCGATCATTACGACGATCAGAGCGCCCACGGCGGTAGTCATCACCGCTACCGTCAGAAAAACCACGATCACACTCAGTTGTCCGAACACGCCGGGCACCCTCCTTTCGATCCAAACCACGTTTGCGAAACATTTCCCACAAACGAGAAGTAGTCTCACCATCAATGTCCTCCTTTCGCACACCATCAGCCAGAAGAGCAAGAAACATATCGCGTCTAGTAAATTTATTTTCACCAGGAGTACGAGTGTCAGGCCGGGACTGCCGTTCAGGTTTAAACTACTCACCCAACTCACCGAGTTGGCGTACCGATTCCAGCACCACAGATAACATGTTACCAGTCTGATTAATCAATAAAGTCATCATGACCTGCTTATAAGCAACAGGGGAAGAACGAATAATACGATTCCGCACAGAAGATGTCAAGAAACCATCAAGCAACCGGTCAGCAGTATTCAGAAAAATTGCCGTTTTCATCACCTCCTCTTTGAGACGTTGCGCAGCATCGCGCAAAGTATACCACGGTTTGTCATGCACAGGCCAGTCAGACTCAGTAGGATATTTTTGATTACAACCCTCAGTCGCCAATTGAAGCAAAGAAATTTGACCACCACCATTAAAGTTACGAAAATGATCCTGTACAGTAGAATCCGAACTCAAGGAACAAAACTTCAAACAATCGCCAGCATCCAACATAATGCCCGCAGCGCCCAGTTCATAAAGGCGCACCATCCATGTGAGTAAAGTCTCACCAGCTCGCTGCCGAAATCGCTGCAAAATATCACTAATTTCTTGTTGAGTAAAATCCTCCAAAGAGTCTAAAGCAATACCATTCGGAGCACCGGGAGCCTGCTGCACCTTCCGTCGAAAAACTGGATGCGCCGAGACCGCGGGATGAGCATCACAAGGAGCTCGACCAGTACACGTAGAGGAACAATCAGTGGAAGAAGCATCGACCCCTCTCAAAGGACGAGCGCAATCACGGGGTGCACCATCAGAGGCGCAAGAAGCAGAGTTACAAGCACGGCCAGAGCGAGAGGACTCGCGCTTGGCAGACTCCTCAACCGAGGAAGGAGAATCACTCGAGTTCCAGATATTACCATCCCATTCATCAGGATTCCAATCCAGTCCGGCTTTCGCCACGACCAAACGCACCTTCCGCGTCGAAACCCGACCACGCCGATTTTTGTATTTATAACGAGCAATTCGCACAGCCGCCCTCTCGGCAATAGTTTGGTACGTCTCAAGTTTATCAGCAAGCAACTTATTTTGACACCGCAACAAAGTATGAGCATTCTGAATCTCAACAAAGTTCGCTTCCACATCCTTATGCGATTTCTGTAACTTCAACAACCTCTCATGGAGAATCCTGTACGCAGACAGAACAATCCAACCTCTGCGCCCTAAAACGGGAAGCTCATCACCCTTAGATACCGGCGCCTTCTGTAAACAAGTATTCACATTAGCCGGCTCCGCCAGCTCCAAAAAAGAATTCCAATTCTCACTCAAACCAGTAGAATCAGCCCACTCACGGGCTAAGGCTTCATAAGGCGTTGAATCCCAGCCGGGAATATCAACGGGCAACTTAAAAGTAGATTTCGACTTTCTAGAAAACATTTTTGAAAAGAAAGAAAAAGAGAAAAAGAAAAAGAAGAAAGAGAAAAGAAAACTACACGCAGGTAGATATAAATAATAGACAAACAAAATCACGCACGCGCCGAAGGCAAATATAATACAACCACAACGCACACAGGTTTCGTAAACGGTTCGTGACGCCAAATGTTCTGCTTGGGTTTTCTGATCAGATAGAACTCGCTCATCAGAGCCTCACTAACCCAGCCAGAACTTTACCCCCTCCCTAGAACCTATTTACAATCCTACAACCACATAAATCTATCACCTAAGGACAGGGGATTCCTACTATGCATACCAAGATCTCATTATCGGCGGCCTCGCGATCCCATACGGATCCAGACCTCTCTGCCCATACGACAGTATCACAAATGGCGGCCTCGCGGTCCCATACGAACCCAGACCTCTCTGCCCACACGACAGTATCAGCACAATCGGCGGCCTCGCGATCCCCTACGAATCCAGACCTCTCTGCCCATACGACAGTATCACAAGTGGCGGCCTCGCGGTCCCATACGAACCCAGACCTCTCTGCCCATACGACAGTATCAGCACAATTGGCGTCCTCGCGGTCCCATACGAACCCAGACCTCTCTGCCCATATGACAGTATCACAAGTGGCGGCCTCGCGGTCCCATACGAACCCAGACCTCTCTGCCCATACGACAGTATCACAAGTGGCGGCCTCGCGGTCCCATACGAACCCAGACCTCTCTACCTAGACGGCAGTCTCATACGACAGTTCATCCTATGATCACCATAACATACAAAAAGGGAATCAGTCTCACTATTCATCAGATCACACAAGGATTGCCAGTTCGGGCATAGCCTGTTCTCAGGTTTGAGGGGCTCCTCTTTTCCCTTATTCAGCTACCACTTACCTGATCAGGGTTAACATCTGTTCATGTAGCCGCAGCTGACTAGAAGAATAGGCTTCCCTCTTATACAAGAACACACACAGCACATGTTGGTTCACTACAAACTGGATACTTTATTACCCATTACATACACAATCACATAACATTACGATATAACACATAACCTGCAAAGAAAAGTGAAAGATTAAGTTGTACACTCTAATAAGAAAGGGTCGACATCACCTTAGTAGTATGTAGCCTGCACTCAGTGGTCATCTAGGCTCCCTTCTCGTCTGTGCCTCGGCTCGCCTGGAATCACCCTTCTCCGAGTCACTGGGACCTCTTCCTTATCGGCTACTCTCTCCTCTCTGGCTCTTCTGTTAGGAAAGCATCTGTCTCTTAGCTCTTCTCCGCCTTCAAGATGGCGTCTGTCTTCCCTGGAATAAGTAGTAGCTCTACTGCTAACGGCTAGATGCCGCCTACGGACTGAACATGTAACTGCCTCAGACTTTCACTAATATAGAGGTGCATTTCCTCATGGAAAATTCCGTCCCGTAACCTGCCGCCCACCAAATTCTTGTACCTCCCCGTACCAAGGACACGTTCCCAGCCGGCCGGCCTGATGTAGTGTCTTCGGCATGAAGAAAAAATACAATCCTTCGATAAGGGCCGGCCTGAACCGGTTCTCTCCAAGCGAATAACACCTCATAACTAAAACATTACGTTTGACCTAAAAGAATCCCAAGCTGCCGGAGCAGAAAGAAAGATGGAGTCTCTCCCGTTTGAGGCCTACCAGGCCTGAATTCAGCACGGCTCCATGAAATACCCTCACTACAGGACAGGTTATCCCTAATACTAACGAATCTATCCCCTAGGCTATGTGTGCAAGCCCTGATCTATGGGGAAGAGCACAGAATCATGTCAAAGTGCCTAGTAAATAGGCTCCATTCACTACTCTAACCCTTAGGCTTGAATGGTAAGAGACTGAAGTCACATTCAATTACCTGTTAATACAGGAAGACCGGGAAAATCGAGCAGAACACAGACTCTCTCTCACAGACTCTCTCTCTCACAGACACTCTCTCACACTCTCACAGACACTCTCTCACACTCTCACAGACACTCTCTCACAGACACTCTCTCACAGACTCTCTCTCACAGACTCTCTCTCACAGACTCTCTCTCACAGACTCTCTCTCACAGACTCTCTCTCACAGACTCTCTCTCACAGACTCTCTCTCACAGACTCTCTCTCACAGACTCTCTCTCACAGACTCTCTCTCACAGACTCTCTCTCACAGACTCTCTCTCACAGACACTCTCAAAGACACTCACAGACACTCTCACACTCTCACAGACTCTCTCTCACAGACTCTCTCTCACAGACTCTCTCTCACAGACTCTCTCACAGACTCTCTCTCACAGACTCTCTCTCACAGACTCTCTCTCACAGACTCTCTCTCAGACACTCTCTCAGACTCACTCTCTCAGACTCTCTCTCACAGACTCTCTCTCACAGACACTCTCTCACAGACACTCTCTCACAGACTCTCTCACAGACTCTCTCTCACAGACTCTCTCTCACAGACTCTCTCTCACAGACTCTCTCTCACAGACTCTCTCTCACAGACTCTCTCACACTCACTCTCTCTCACAGACTCTCTCACAGACTCTCTCTCACAGACCCTCACAGACTCTCTCTCACAGACTCTCTCACACACTCTCACAGACACTCTCACACACTCTCACAGACTCTCACACACTCTCACAGACACTCTCACAGACACTCTCACAGACTCTCTCACACTCTCTCACACTCTCTCACAGACTCTCACAGACTCTCACAGACTCTCACAGACTCTCACAGACTCTCTCTCACAGACTCTCTCTCACAGACTCTCTCTCACAGACTCTCTCTCATAGACTCTCTCTCACAGACTCTCTCTCAGACTCACTCTCTCACAGACTCTCTCTCACAGACTCTCTCTCACAGACTCTCTCTCACAGACTCTCTCTCACAGACTCTCTCTCACAGACTCTCTCTCACAGACTCTCTCTCGCAGACTCTCTCACAGACTCTCACAGACTCTCTCACACACTCTCTGACACTCTCACACTCTCTCTCACACTCTCTCTCACACTCTCTCTCACAGACTCTCTCTCAGACTCTCTCACACAGACTCTCTCACACAGACTCTCTCACACAGACTCTCTCACACAGACTCTCTCACACAGACTCTCTCCCAGACTCTCTCCCAGACTCTCTCAGACACTCTCTCAGACTCACTCTCTCACAGACTCACTCTCACAGACACTCTCTCACACTCACAGACACTCTCACAGACACTCTCTCACAGACACTCTCTCACAGACACTCTCTCCGACTCTCTCACACACTCTCACAGACACTCTCACAGACACTCTCACACTCTCTCACAGACTCTCTCTCAGACTCACTCTCACAGACTCTCACAGACTCTCACAGACTCTCACAGACTCTCACAGACTCTCTCTCACAGACTCTCTCTCACAGACTCTCTCTCACAGACTCTCTCTCACAGACTCTCTCTCACAGACTCTCTCTCACAGACTCTCTCTCACAGACTCTCTCACAGACTCTCTCTCTCACACTCTCTCTCACAGACTCTCTCTCACAGACTCTCTCTCACAGACTCTCTCTCACAGACTCTCTCTCACAGACTCTCTCTCACAGACTCTCTCTCACAGACTCTCTCACACACTCTCTCACACACTCTCACAGACACTCACACTCTCTCACACACTCTCTCACACTCTCTCTCACACTCTCTCTCACAGACTCTCTCTCACAGACTCTCTCTCACAAACTCTCTCACAGACTCTCTCTCACAGACTCTCTCTCACAGACTCTCTCTCACAGACTCTCTCTCACAGACTCTCTCTCACAGACTCTCTCACACACTCTCACACTCTCTCTCACACTCTCTCTCTCAGACTCTCTCTCAGACTCTCTCACACAGACTCTCTCACACAGACTCTCTCACACAGACTCTCTCACACAGACTCTCTCACACAGACTCTCTCCCAGACTCTCTCCCAGACTCTCTGACACTCTCTCAGACTCACTCTCTCACAGACTCACTCTCACAGACACTCTCTCACACTCACAGACACTCTCTCACAGACACTCTCTCACAGACACTCTCTCACAGACACTCTCTCACAGACACTCTCTCACAGACACTCTCTCACAGACACTCTCTCACAGACACTCTCTCACAGACACTCTCTCACAGACACTCTCACAGACACTCTCTCACAGACACTCTCACAGACACTCTCACAGACACTCTCACACTCTCTCACAGACTCACTCTCACAGACTCTCACAGACTCTCACAGACTCTCACAGACTCTCACAGACTCTCACAGACTCTCTCTCACAGACTCTCTCTCACAGACTCTCTCTCACAGACTCTCTCTCACAGACTCACTCTCTCAGACTCTCTCTCACAGACTCTCTCTCACAGACTCTCTCTCTCAGACTCACTCTCTCAGACTCACTCTCTCACAGACTCTCTCTCACAGACTCTCTCACAGACTCTCTCACACACTCTCTCACACACTCTCTCACACACTCACAGACCGTCTCACACTCTCTCTCACACTCTCTCTCACACTCTCTCTCACACTCTCTCTCACAGACTCTCTCTCACAGACTCTCTCTCACAGACTCTCTCTCACAGACTCTCTCTCACAGACTCTCTCTCACAGACTCTCTCTCACAGACTCTCTCTCACAGACTCTCTCTCACAGACTCTCTCTCACAGACTCTCTCTCACAGACTCTCTCTCACAGACTCTCTCTCACAGACTCTCTCTCTCAGACTCACTCTCTCACAGACTCTCTCACAGACTCTCTCACACACTCTCTCACACACTCTCACACTCTCTCTCACACTCTCTCTCACACTCTCTCTCACACTCTCACACTCTCTCTCACAGACTCTCTCTCACAGACTCTCTCTCACAGACTCTCTCTCACAGACTCTCTCTCTCAGACTCACTCTCTCAGACTCACTCTCTCACAGACTCTCTCTCACAGACTCTCTCTCACAGACTCTCTCTCACAGACTCTCTCTCACAGACTCTCTCTCACAGACTCACTCTCTCAGACTCTCTCTCACAGACTCTCTCTCACAGACTCTCTCTCACAGACTCTCTCACACAGACTCTCTCACACAGACTCTCTCACACAGACTCTCTCACACAGACTCTCTCACACAGACTCTCTCCCAGACTCTCTCACACACTCTCACACACTCACAGACACTCTCACACTCTCTCTCACACTCTCTCTCACACTCTCTCTCACACTCTCTCTCACACTCTCTCTCACACTCTCTCTCACACTCTCTCTCACACTCTCTCTCACAGACTCTCTCACAGACTCTCTCTCACAGACTCTCTCTCACAGACTCTCTCACAGACTCTCTCACAGACTCTCTCTCACAGACTCTCTCTCACAGACTCTCTCTCACAGACTCTCTCTCACAGACTCTCTCTCACAGACTCTCTCTCACAGACTCTCTCTCACAGACTCTCTCTCACACTCTCTCTCACACTCTCTCTCACACTCTCTCTCACAGACACTCTCTCACAGACACTCTCTCACAGACACTCTCTCACAGACACTCTCTCACAGACACTCTCTCACAGACACTCTCTCACAGACACTCTCACAGACACTCTCACAGACACTCTCACAGACACACTCACTCTCTCAGACTCTCTCTCAGACTCACTCTCACAGACTCTCACAGACTCTCACAGACTCTCACAGACTCTCACAGACTCTCACAGACTCTCACAGACTCTCACAGACTCTCACAGACTCTCTCTCACAGACTCTCTCTCTCAGACTCTCTCTCTCAGACTCTCTCTCTCAGACTCACTCTCTCAGACTCACTCTCACAGACTCTCTCTCTCAGACTCTCTCTCTCAGACTCACTCTCTCAGACTCTCTCTCTCTCAGACTCTCTCTCACAGACTCTCTCTCACAGACTCTCTCACACACTCTCACACACTCTCTCACACACTCTCTCACACACTCTCTCTCACACTCTCTCTCACACTCTCTCTCACACTCTCTCTCACACTCTCTCTCACACTCTCTCTCACAGACTCTCTCTCACAGACTCTCTCTCACAGACTCACTCTCTCACACAGACTCTCTCACACAGACTCTCTCACACAGACTCTCTCCCAGACTCTCTCCCAGACTCTCTCAGACACTCTCTCAGAATCACTCTCTCACAGACTCACTCTCACAGACACTCTCTCACACTCACAGACACTCTCTCACACTCACAGACACTCTCTCACAGACACTCTCTCACAGACACTCTCTCACAGACACTCTCTCACAGACACTCTCTCACAGACACTCTCTCACAGACACTCTCTCACAGACACTCTCTCACAGACACTCTCTCACAGACACTCTCTCACAGACACTCTCTCACAGACACTCTCTCACAGACACTCTCTCACAGACACACTCTCACAGACACACTCTCACAGACACACTCTCACAGACACACTCTCACAGACACTCTCACAGACACTCTCACAGACACTCTCACAGACACTCTCACAGACACTCTCACAGACACTCTCACAGACACTCTCACAGACACTCTCACAGACACTCTCACAGACACTCTCACAGACACTCTCACAGACACTCTCACAGACACTCTCACAGACACTCTCACAGACACTCTCACAGACACTCTCACAGACACTCACACTCTCTCACAGACTCTCTCTCAGACACTCTCACAGACTCTCACAGACTCTCACAGACTCTCTCTCTCAGACTCACTCTCTCAGACTCTCTCTCACAGACTCTCTCTCACAGACTCTCTCACACAGACTCTCTCTCTCAGACTCACTCTCTCAGACTCACTCTCTCACAGACTCTCTCTCACAGACTCTCTCACACACTCTCTCACACACTCTCTCACACACTCACAGACAGTCTCACACTCTCTCTCACACTCTCTCTCACACTCTCTCTCACACTCTCTCTCACAGACTCTCTCTCACAGACTCTCTCACACAGACTCTCTCTCACAGACTCTCTCTCACAGACACTCTCTCACAGACACTCTCTCACAGACTCTCTCTCCGACTCTCACACACTCTCACAGACACTCTCACAGACACTCTCACAGACACTCTCACACTCTCTCACAGACTCTCACAGACTCTCACAGACTCTCACAGACTCTCTCTCACAGACTCTCACAGACTCTCTCTCACAGACTCTCTCTCACAGACTCTCTCTCACAGACTCTCTCTCACAGACTCTCTCTCACAGACTCTCTCTCACAGACTCTCTCTCACAGACTCTCTCTCACACTCTCTCTCACACTCTCTCTCTCACAGACTCTCTCTCAGACTCACTCTCACAGACTCTCTCACACAGACTCTCTCCCAGACTCTCTCAGACACACTCTCAGACTCACTCTCTCACAGACTCACTCTCACAGACACTCTCTCACACTCACAGACACTCTCTCACAGACACTCTCTCACAGACACTCTCTCACAGACACTCTCTCACAGACACTCTCTCACAGACACTCTCTCACAGACACTCTCTCACAGACACTCTCTCACACACTCTCACAGACTCTCTCTCCCACTCTCACACACTCTCACAGACACTCTCACAGACACTCTCACAGACACTCTCACACTCTCTCACAGACTCTCTCTGACTCTCTCTCACAGACTCTCTCTCACAGACTCTCTCTCACAGACTCTCTCTCACAGACTCTCTCTCTCAGACTCACTCTCTCACAGACTCTCTCTCACAGACTCTCTCTCACAGACTCTCTCTCACAGACTCTCTCACAGACTCTCTCACAGACTCTCTCACACACTCTCACACTCTCTCTCACACTCTCTCTCACACTCTCTCTCACACTCTCTCTCACACTCTCTCTCACACTCTCTCTCACAGACTCTCTCTCAGACTCACTCTCACAGACTCTCACAGACTCTCACAGACTCTCACAGACTCTCACAGACTCTCACAGACTCTCTCTCACAGACTCTCTCTCACAGACTCTCTCTCACAGACTCTCTCTCACAGACTCTCTCTCAGACTCTCTCTCACAGACTCTCTCTCACAGACTCTCTCTCACAGACTCTCACAGACACTCTCACACTCTCTCTCACACTCTCTCTCACAGACTCTCTCACAGACTCTCTCTCAGACTCTCTCTCACAGAGTCTCTCTCAGACTCTCTCTCACAGACTCTCTCTCACAGACTCTCTCACACAGACTCTCTCACACAGACTCTCTCCCAGACTCTCTGACACTCTCTCAGACTCACTCTCACAGACACTCTCTCACACTCACAGACACTCTCTCACAGACACTCTCTCACAGACACTCTCTCACAGACACTCTCTCACAGACACTCTCTCACAGACACTCTCTCACAGACACTCTCTCACAGACACTCTCTCACACTCTCTCACAGACACTCTCTCACACTCTCTCACAGACACTCTCACAGACTCTCTCTCCCAGACACTCTCACAGACACTCTCACAGACACTCTCACAGACACTCTCACAGACACTCTCACAGACACTCTCACTCTCTCACAGACTCTCTCTGACTCTCTCTCACAGACTCACTCTCACAGACTCTCTCTCACAGACTCTCTCTCACAGACTCTCTCTCACAGACTCTCTCTCACAGACTCTCTCAGACTCTCTCTCACAGACTCTCACAGACTCTCTCACAGACTCTCTCTCACACACTCTCACACACTCTCACACACTCTCACACTCTCTCTCACAGACTCTCTCACAGACTCTCTCTCAGACTCACTCTCACAGACTCTCACAGACTCTCACAGACTCTCACAGACTCTCACAGACTCTCACAGACTCTCACAGACTCTCTCTCACAGACTCTCTCTCACAGACTCTCTCTCACAGACTCTCTCTCACAGACTCTCTCTCACAGACTCTCTCACAGACTCTCTCACAGACTCTCTCTCACAGACTCTCTCTCACAGACTCTCTCTCACAGACTCTCTCTCACAGACTCTCTCTCTCAGACTCTCTCACACACTCTCTCTCACAGACTCTCACAGACACTCTCACACTCTCTCTCACACTCTCTCTCACAGACTCTCTCTCAGACTCTCTCTCAGACTCTCTCTCACAGACTCTCTCTCACAGACTCTCTCACACAGACTCTCTCCCAGACTCTCTCCCAGACTCTCTGACACTCTCTGACTCACTCTCACAGACACTCTCTCACACTCACAGACACTCTCTCACACTCACAGACACTCTCTCACAGACACTCTCTCACAGACACTCTCTCACAGACACTCTCTCACAGACACTCTCACAGACACTCTCTCACAGACACTCTCTCACAGACACTCTCTCACAGACACTCTCTCACAGACACTCTCTCACAGACACTCTCTCACACTCTCTCACACTCTCTCACAGACTCTCTCACAGACTCTCTCACAGACTCTCTCTCCCAGACACTCTCACAGACACTCTCACAGACACTCTCACAGACACTCTCACAGACACTCTCACAGACACTCTCACAGACACTCTCACACTCTCTCACAGACTCTCTCTGACTCTCTCTCACAGACTCTCTCTCACAGACTCTCTCTCACACTCTCTCTCACAGACTCTCTCTCACAGACTCTCTCTCTCAGACTCACTCTCTCACAGACTCTCTCACACTCTCTCACAGACTCTCTCACAGACTCTCTCTCACACACTCTCACACACTCTCACACACTCTCACAGACACTCTCACACTCTCTCTCACACTCTCTCTCACACTCTCTCTCACACTCTCTCTCACAGACTCTCTCTCAGACTCACTCTCACAGACTCTCACAGACTCTCACAGACTCTCACAGACTCTCACAGACTCTCTCTCACAGACTCTCTCTCACAGACTCTCTCTCACAGACTCTCTCTCACAGACTCTCTCTCACAGACTCTCTCTCACAGACTCTCTCTCACACTCTCTCTCACAGACTCTCACAGACTCTCACAGACTCTCACAGACTCTCACAGACTCTCTCTCACAGACTCTCTCTCACAGACTCTCTCTCACAGACTCTCTCTCACAGACTCTCACAGACACTCTCACACTCTCTCTCACACTCTCTCTCACAGACTCTCTCACAGACTCTCTCTCAGACTCTCTCTCACAGACTCTCTCTCACAGACTCTCTCTCACAGACTCTCTCTCACAGACTCTCTCTCACAGACTCTCTCACACAGACTCTCTCACACAGACTCTCTCCCAGACTCTCTGACACTCTCTCAGACTCACTCTCACAGACACTCTCTCACACTCACAGACACTCTCTCACAGACACTCTCTCACAGACACTCTCTCACAGACACTCTCTCACAGACACTCTCTCACAGACACTCTCTCACAGACACTCTCTCACAGACACTCTCTCACAGACTCTCTCACAGACACTCTCACAGACACTCTCACAGACACTCTCACAGACACTCTCACAGACACTCTCACAGACACTCTCACACTCTCTCACAGACTCTCTCTGACTCTCTCTCACAGACTCACTCTCACACTCTCTCTCACAGACTCTCTCTCACAGACTCTCTCTCACAGACTCTCTCTCTCAGACTCACTCTCTCACAGACTCTCTCTCACACTCTCTCACAGACTCTCTCACAGACTCTCTCTCACACACTCTCACACACTCTCACACACTCTCTCACACTCTCTCTCACACTCTCTCTCACACTCTCTCTCACACTCTCTCTCACAGACTCTCTCTCAGACTCACTCTCACAGACTCTCACAGACTCTCACAGACTCTCACAGACTCTCTCTCACAGACTCTCTCTCACAGACTCTCTCTCACAGACTCTCTCTCACAGACTCTCTCTCACAGACTCTCTCTCACAGACTCTCTCTCACAGACTCTCTCTCACAGACTCTCTCTCACACTCTCTCTCTCACAGACTCTCTCTCACAGACTCTCTCTCAGACTCACTCTCACAGACTCTCTCACACAGACTCTCTCTCAGACACTCTCTCAGACACTCTCTCAGACACTCTCTCAGACTCACTCTCTCACAGACTCACTCTCACAGACACTCTCTCACACTCACAGACACTCTCTCACAGACACTCTCTCACAGACACTCTCTCACAGACACTCTCTCACAGACACTCTCTCACAGACACTCTCTCACAGACACTCTCTCACAGACACTCTCTCACAGACACTCTCTCACAGACACTCTCTCACAGACACTCTCTCACACACTCTCACAGACTCTCTCTCCCAGACACTCTCACAGACACTCTCACAGACACTCTCACAGACACTCTCACACTCTCTCACAGACTCTCTCTGACTCTCTCTCACAGACTCTCTCTCTCAGACTCTCTCTCTCAGACTCTCTCTCACAGACTCTCTCTCACAGACTCTCTCTCACAGACTCTCTCTCTCAGACTCACTCTCTCACAGACTCTCTCTCACAGACTCTCTCTCACAGACTCTCTCACACACTCTCACACACTCTCACAGACACTCTCACACTCTCTCTCACACTCTCTCTCACAGACTCTCACAGACTCTCACAGACTCTCACAGACTCTCTCTCACAGACTCTCTCTCACAGACTCTCTCTCACAGACTCTCTCTCACAGACTCTCTCTCACACACTCTCTCTCACAGACTCTCACAGACACTCTCACACTCTCTCTCACACTCTCTCTCACAGACTCTCTCTCAGACTCTCTCTCACAGACTCTCTCTCAGACTCTCTCTCACAGACTCTCTCTCACAGACTCTCTCACACAGACTCTCTCACACAGACTCTCTCCCAGACTCTCTGACACTCTCTCAGACTCACTCTCACAGACACTCTCTCACACTCACAGACACTCTCTCACAGACACTCTCTCACAGACACTCTCTCACAGACACTCTCTCACAGACACTCTCTCACAGACACTCTCTCACAGACACTCTCTCACAGACACTCTCTCACAGACACTCTCTCACAGACACTCTCTCACACACTCTCACAGACTCACTCTCACACACTCTCACAGACTCTCTCACAGACACTCTCACAGACACTCTCACAGACACTCTCACACTCTCTCACAGACTCTCTCTGACTCTCTCTCACAGACTCACTCTCACAGACTCTCTCACAGACTCTCTCACAGACTCTCTCACAGACTCTCTCTCACAGACTCTCTCTCACAGACTCTCTCTCACAGACTCTCTCTCACAGACTCTCTCTCACAGACTCTCTCTCACAGACTCTCTCTCACAGACTCTCTCTCACAGACTCTCTCTCACAGACTCTCTCTCACAGACTCTCTCACAGACTCTCTCACAGACTCTCTCACAGACTCTCTCACACTCTCACAGACACTCTCACACTCTCTCTCACACTCTCTCTCACAGACTCTCACAGACTCTCACAGACTCTCACAGACTCTCACAGACTCTCACAGACTCTCACAGACTCTCACAGACTCTCACAGACTCTCTCTCACAGACTCTCTCTCACAGACTCTCTCTCACAGACTCTCTCTCACAGACTCTCTCTCACAGACTCTCTCTCACACTCTCTCTCACACTCTCTCTCACACTCTCTCTCACAGACTCTCTCTCACAGACTCTCTCTCACAGACTCTCTCTCACAGACTCTCTCTCACAGACTCTCTCTCACAGACTCTCTCACACAGACTCTCTCACACAGACTCTCTCCCAGACTCTCTGACACTCTCTCAGACTCACTCTCACAGACTCTCTCACAGACTCTCTCACAGACTCTCTCACAGACTCTCTCACAGACTCTCTCTCACAGACTCTCTCTCACAGACTCTCTCTCACAGACTCTCTCTCACAGACTCTCTCTCACAGACTCTCTCTCACAGACTCTCTCTCACAGACTCTCTCACAGACTCTCTCACAGACTCTCTCACAGACTCTCTCACAGACTCTCTCACACACTCTCACACACTCTCACAGACACTCTCACACTCTCTCTCACACTCTCTCTCACAGACTCTCACAGACTCTCACAGACTCTCACAGACTCTCACAGACTCTCACAGACTCTCACAGACTCTCACAGACTCTCACAGACTCTCACAGACTCTCTCTCACAGACTCTCTCTCACAGACTCTCTCTCACAGACTCTCTCTCACAGACTCTCTCTCACACTCTCTCTCACACTCTCTCTCACACTCTCTCTCACAGACTCTCTCTCACAGACTCTCTCTCACAGACTCTCTCTCACAGACTCTCTCTCACAGACTCTCTCTCACAGACTCTCTCTCACAGACTCTCTCTCACAGACTCTCTCACACAGACTCTCTCACACAGACTCTCTCCCAGACTCTCTGACACTCTCTCAGACTCACTCTCACAGA
Source organism: Triturus cristatus (assembly GCF_964204655.1). Lineage (NCBI taxonomy): Eukaryota > Metazoa > Chordata > Amphibia > Caudata > Salamandridae > Triturus > Triturus cristatus. The sequence continues at coordinate 890,966,598 of NC_140594.1, forward strand.
CACTCTCTCACACACTCTCTCTCACACACTCTCACAGACACTCTCACACTCTCTCTCACACTCTCTCTCACACTCTCTCTCACACTCTCTCTCACAGACTCTCTCTCAGACTCTCTCTCACAGACTCTCTCTCACAGACTCTCTCACACAGACTCTCTCACACAGACTCTCTCACACAGACTCTCTCCCAGACTCTCTGACACTCTCTCAGACACTCTCTCACAGACACTCTCTCACAGACACTCTCTCACAGACACTCTCTCACAGACACTCTCTCACAGACACTCTCTCACAGACACTCTCTCACAGACACTCTCTCACAGACACTCTCTCACAGACTCTCTCTCACAGACTCTCTCTCATAGACTCTCTCTCCCAGACTCTCACAGACTCTCTCACAGACTCTCTCACAGACTCTCTCACAGACTCTCACAGACACTCTCAGACTCTCAAAGATACTCTCTCACAGACTCTCAAATACACTCTCTTCCAGACTCTCTCTCACAGACTCTCTCTCACAGACTCTCTCTCACAGACTCTCTCACAGACTCTCTCACAGACTCTCTCTCACAGACTCTCTCACAGACTCTCTCTCACAGACTCTCTCTCAGACTCTCTCTCACAGACTCTCTCTCTCAGACTCTCTCTCACAGACACTCTCTCACACTCTCACAGACACTCTCTCACACAGACACTCTCTCACACTCTCACAGACACACTCTCACACTCTCACAGACACTCTCTCACACACTCTCAGACTCTCTCACACACTCTCAGACTCTCTCACACACTCTCTCACACACTCTCTCACACACTCTCTCACACACTCTCTCACACACTCTCTCACACACTCTCTCACACACTCTCTCACACACTCTCTCTCACAGACTCTCTCTCACAGACTCTCTCTCACAGACTCTCTCTCACAGACTCTCTCTCACAGACTCTCTCTCACAGACTCTCTCTCACAGACTCTCTCTCACAGACTCTCTCTCAGACACTCTCACAGACACTCTCACACTCTCTCACAGACTCTCACAGACACTGTCTCACACAGACTCTCTCTCACACAGACTCTCTCTCACACAGACTCTCTCTCACACAGACTCTCTCTCACACAGACTCTCTCTCACACAGACTCTCTCTCACACAGACTCTCTCTCACACAGACTCTCTCTCACACAGACTCTCTCTCACACAGACTCTCTCACACAGTCACAGACACTCACAGACTCTCACAGACTCACTCTCATAGACTCTCTCTCACAGACTCTCTCTCACAGACTCTCTCTCACAGACTCTCTCTCACAGACTCTCTCTCACACTCTCTCTCACACTCTCTCTCTCACAGACTCTCTCTCAGACTCACTCTCACAGACTCTCTCACACAGACTCTCTCACACAGACTCTCTCCCAGACTCTCTCCCAGACTCTCTCAGACACTCTCTCAGACTCACTCTCTCACAGACTCACTCTCACACACTCAGACACTCTCTCACAGACACTCTCTCACAGACACTCTCTCACAGACACTCTCTCACAGACACTCTCTCACAGACACTCTCTCACAGACACTCTCTCACAGACACTCTCTCACAGACACTCTCTCACAGACACTCTCTCACAGACACTCTCTCACAGACACTCTCTCACAGACACTCTCTCACAGACACTCTCTCACAGACACTCTCTCACAGACACTCTCACAGACACTCTCACAGACACTCTCACAGACACTCTCACACTCTCTCACAGACTCTCTCTGACTCTCTCTCACAGACTCTCTCTCACAGACTCTCTCTCACAGACTCTCTCTCACAGACTCTCTCTCACAGACTCACTCTCACAGACTCACTCTCTCACAGACTCTCTCTCACAGACTCTCTCTCACAGACTCTCTCTCACAGACTCTCACAGACTCTCTCTCACAGACTCTCTCACAGACTCTCTCACAGACTCTCTCACAGACTCTCTCACAGACTCTCTCACAGACTCTCTCACAGACACTCTCTCACACTCTCTCTCACAGACTCTCTCTCAGACTCTCTCTCAGACTCACTCTCACAGACTCTCACAGACTCTCACAGACTCTCACAGACTCTCACAGACTCTCACAGACTCTCACACAGACTCTCTCTCACAGACTCTCTCTCACAGACTCTCTCTCACAGACTCTCTCTCTCAGACTCTCTCACACACTCTCTCTCACAGACTCTCACAGACTCTCACAGACACTCTCACACTCTCTCTCACACTCTCTCTCACAGACTCTCTCTCAGACTCTCTCTCAGACTCTCTCTCACAGACTCTCTCTCACAGACTCTCTCACACAGACTCTCTCCCAGACTCTCTCCCAGACTCTCTGACACTCTCTGACTCACTCTCACAGACACTCTCTCACACTCACAGACACTCTCTCACAGACACTCTCTCACAGACACTCTCTCACAGACACTCTCTCACAGACACTCTCTCACAGACACTCTCTCACAGACACTCTCTCACAGACTCTCTCTCACAGACTCTCTCTCACAGACTCTCTCTCACAGACTCTCTCACAGACTCTCTCACAGACTCTCACAGACACTCTCAGACTCTCAAAGATACTCTCTCACAGACTCTCAAATACACTCTCTTCCAGACTCTCTCTCACAGACTCTCTCTCACAGACTCTCTCACAGACTCTCTCTCACAGACTCTCTCACAGACTCTCTCTCACAGACTCTCTCTCAGACTCTCTCTCACAGACACTCTCTCACACTCTCACAGACACTCTCTCACACAGACACTCTCTCACACTCTCACAGACACACTCTCACACTCTCACAGACACTCTCTCACACACTCTCAGACTCTCTCACACACTCTCAGACTCTCTCACACACTCTCTCACACACTCTCTCACACACTCTCTCACACACTCTCTCACACACTCTCTCACACACTCTCACACACTCTCTCACAGACTCTCTCACAGACTCTCTCTCACAGACTCTCTCTCACAGACTCTCTCTCACAGACTCTCTCTCACAGACTCTCTCTCACAGACTCTCTCTCACACACTCTCTCTCACAGACTCTCTCTCACAGACTCTCTCTCACAGACTCTCTCTCACAGACTCTCTCTCTCAGACTCTCTCTCACAGACTCTCTCTCTCAGACTCTCTCTCACAGACTCTCTCTCAGACTCTCTCTCACACACTCTCTCTCAGACTCTCACAGACACTGTCTCACACAGACTCTCTCTCACACAGACTCTCTCTCACACAGACTCTCTCTCACACAGACTCTCTCTCACACAGACTCTCTCTCACACAGACTCTCTCTCACACAGACTCTCTCTCACACAGACTCTCTCTCACACAGACTCTCTCTCACACAGACTCTCTCTCACACAGTCACAGACACTCACAGACTCACTCTCACAGACTCACTCTCACAGACTCACTCTCACAGACTCACTCTCACAGACTCACTCTCACAGACTCACTCTCACAGACTCACTCTCACAGACTCACTCTCACAGACTCACTCTCACAGACTCACTCTCACAGACTCCCTCACAGACTCCCTCACAGACTCCCTCACAGACTCCCTCACAGACTCCCTCACAGACTCCCTCACAGACTCCCTCACAGACTCCCTCACAGACTCCCTCACAGACTCCCTCACAGACTCCCTCACAGACTCCCTCACAGACACTCTCTCACAGACACTCTCTCACAGACACTCTCTCACAGACTCTCTCTCACAGACTCTCTCTCACAGACTCTCTCTCACAGACTCTCTCTCACAGACTCTCTCTCACAGACTCTCTCTCACAGACTCTCTCTCACAGACTCTCTCTCACAGACTCTCTCTCACAGACTCTCTCTCACAGACACTCTCACAGACACTCTCACAGACACTCTCACAGACACTCTCACAGACACTCTCACAGACACTCTCACAGACACTCTCACAGACACTCTCACAGACACTCTCTCACAGATTCTCACAGACACTCTCTCACAGACACTCTCTCACAGACTCTCACAGACACTCTCTCACAGACACTCTCTCACTCTCACAGACACTCTCTCACATACTCTCTCAGACTCTCACAGGCACTCTCTCACAGACACTCACTCTCTCAGACACTCGCTCCAGACTCTCAGACACTCGCTCTCAGTCCCTCACAGACACTCGCTCAGACTCTCACAGACACTCGCTCACAGACACTCGCTCACAGACTCTCACAGACACTCGCTCACAGACTCTCACAGACACTCACTCACAGACACTCGCTCCCAGACTCAGACACTCGCTCCCAGACTCAGACACTCGCTCCCAGACTCAGACACTCGCTCCCAGACTCAGACACTCGCTCCCAGACTCAGACACTCGCTCCCAGACTCAGACACTCGCTCCCAGACTCAGACACTCGCTCCCAGACTCAGACACTCGCTCCCAGACTCAGACACTCGCTCCCAGACTCAGACACTCGCTCCCAGACTCAGACACTCGCTCCCAGACTCAGACACTCGCTCCCAGACTCAGACACTCGCTCCCAGACTCAGACACTCGCTCCCAGACTCAGACACTCGCTCCCAGACTCAGACACTCGCTCCCAGACACTCGCTCCCAGACACTCGCTCCCAGACACTCGCTCCCAGACACTCGCTCCCAGACACTCGCTCCCAGACACTCGCTCCCAGACACTCGCTCCCAGACACTCGCTCACAGACACTCGCTCACAGACACTCGCTCACAGACACTCGCTCACAGACACTCGCTCACAGACACACTCTCCCACTCTCTCACGGACTGACTCTCTCTCACGGACTGACTCTCTCTCACGGACTGACTCTCTCTCACGGACTGACTCTCTCTCACGGACTGACTCTCTCTCACGGACTGAATCTCACTGACTGACTCTCTCTCACTGACTGACTCTCTCTCACTGACTGACTCTCTCTCACTGACTGACTCTCTCTCACTGACTCTCTGACTGACTGACTCTCTGACTGACTGACTCTCTGACTGACTGACTCTCTGACTGACTCTCTCTCTCTCTCACTGACTGACTCTCTCCCACTGACTGACTCTCTCCCACTGACTGACTCTCTCTCCCACTGACTGACTCTCTCTCTCTCTCACTGACTCTCTCTCTCTCACTGACTCTCTCTCTCTCACTGACTCTCTCCCACTGACTGACTCTCTCTCTCCCACTGACTGACTCTCTCTCTCTCACTGACTGACTCTCTCTCTCTCACTGACTGACTCTCTCTCTCTCACTGACTGACTCTCTCTCTCTCACTGACTGACTCTCTCTCTCTCTCACTGACTGACTCTCTCTCTCTCACTGACTGACTCTCTCTCTCTCACTGACTGACTCTCTCTCTCTCACTGACTGACTCTCTCTCTCTCACTGACTGACTCTCGCTTAAAGACTGACTGACTCTCTCTCACTGACTGACTCTCTCTCACTGACTGACTCTCTCTCACTGACTGACTCTCGCTTAAAGATTGACTCACTCTCACTGACTGATTATCTCACTGACTCTCTTTCACTCACTCACTGACTCACTCTCTCACTCTCACTGACTGACTCTCACTGACTGACTCTCACTGACTGACTCTCACTCTCTCTGACTCTCACTCTCACTGACTGACTCTCTCACTGACTGACTCTCTCACTGACTGACTCTCTCACTGACTGACTCTCTCACTGACTGACTCTCTCACTGACTGACTCTCTCACTGACTGACTCTCTCACTGACTGACTCTCACTCTCTCACTGACTCTCACTCTCTCACTGACTGACTCTCACTCTCTCACTGACTCTCACTCTCTCACTGACTGACTGACGCTCTCACTCACTCTCACTGACTGACCTTCACCCTCCTGTTATATATGCCCCCCATAACAAAAACAAACACACCAAGCAACCATTGGGACAGGCAGATACAAGTTGCCAGCATTGAAAGGACAAAAAAATACTCAAGACATTATTTTTAATACTTTTTTAAGATGGTTGTTTAGTTGTACATAATGCTTTTTTGGTCATATCTAAGGTAACAAAAATGCTTCTGACATTTCTTTATTATAACTTTTCAGCATGCTGCAAACTTCTGTACAGCACAGCTTAAAGACATGGGTAAAGTCAATATCAAGACATGGGTAAAGTCAATATCTCTGTCTAAACACTTCTAAGTTCCCAAAGGCGAGACCTATTGGCTATGCCAATGCTGGTTATTGAATGTTCCAATGGGGGCAATATGGAATTGAAGAGCAAAAATAGGATTTAAATGCATTACCTCATTGATGTTTGTCATTAAGAGAAGTATTTTTAGAAGCAACAAACACTAGTTATTTGAAGAGACCGACTGCAAGAAATTCGATCAGAATATTACATGTGTTGCCGTTTTGAATGTTGCACACTTGTTTGGCTGAGTAATTTAAGGTGGCTGGAAATGGATCATTAAGACTAATCATGTACACTGCCAACTTCAAGTTCCATGTGCTTCTGAAAAGAGGCTTTGCAGTTGATATAACTCTAAAGCGTGATTGAGATGCTCTGTTTCCAGCGAGAATCTGCTTCTTGTGTCATTTATGTGACTGCCTTCGTTTAATTGCTAATTAAAATAAATATATTTAAAAATAATGCATTCAGTGCATTATGGCCCGTTTCATTACAAAGACAGTTAGTGTCATTTTATGGGTTGAAATTAATATTCAGTGGCGGCTGGTGACATTTGAAAGTGGTGAGGCGTACAATTATTGACATACGGCACTGCAGCGAGCGAACATAGCGAGTGAGCCTGAACAAGCTACGAGTGGGTTCGGGGGGGGGAAGGGGGTTCTCCCCTGAGAAAATTTTGAAAGAGTGGACAAATGGTGCATTTTCAAGCAAATCTAAGAAAGCAGGAAGGTTAATAAAGCAATTGTGAAAGTGCAGTTATTACATTAATATAGAGATGTCATATAACATAGGTAGCTGTTTATTCAGTATTACCACAGAGCTTCATAAAAGACTTCGATATGCAATGCATTGCTAAGTACCTCTGACGATTTTAGCTTTCCCAGACCAAGTAACTCGTTATGTGATGGTTGTATTTATGTACCAGATGTTGTGAACACTGAAACCAATGTAATGTGATAGTGAGAAAATCCTTCAATATATTCTGTTTGCAAATTTTTTCTTTTTTCTTGATTCGTGATGATTATGAGCCTGAGAATCATGTACTAATGTAGTGACTGTGTGAACCTTTTGTCTAAAACCCTATAAAAATAGTGTGATTTACGGTGTAAGGAGAAGGTTCCTGTTCTTAGAATGTGAATCTTTGTCAGGATTCTGTAATTGGGTTTGGCACATTAACTATATTGCTAATTGACTAGTCACTATTCTATGCCTTGTACTTTGCATAAGTATTCTAAGTCAATCTTTATCTCCATCCCTTTGTCTGTCATTATTGAAAATCTGAAGTGCATCTTTGAGACAAGGCACTATTTGGACTTTCCTTTAACAGAGAGAGACGGTGCATTGGGGAACCCTAAAGTCCATCTGGGAACTACATCACTCATGGCCTGATAGATGAGTGCTCCCAGGAAACAAAGATTAGTGTTGGTGTGTGCGCTGTTAGATCTGGAGTCTGCCTCTGTCTTCCTTTCCATCCGTCTAGTCCTATCTATAAATTAGCCCCCGCCCTTCACTTTTCACTGACACTATCGTAAAAAGTACCCCCTCCATTTAGGTCGTCCACTTCCACTCTATGGTCTCAGCGTCTACCCATGATAATGTATGCATGGAAACTACTTCTGATGTGTGTGCCCCTCGGTGCCCTGGCGTACAGGTGAGCCTAAGTGTGGACAAGTTGGTATGGGGTTTTTACCTGCCGTGCACTAACACCAGCGTGTACGTTTCGAGGGCACCCCTCTGCAGCCTATGCCAGGATAAACTTCCCTCTTACACTGAATAGCAATCTGTAGGGTAAAACACTCTCCAAGTGGGGCGAACATTCATGCGAATACCAGACGGCGTCCTCCGAGAGAAGGGAGAGCGTGGTGCACTTGGCACCGGAGCTCATCTGGACGAGCACAGCTCAAGCATCCCAGACAGTCTGAGTTAGAAAACTGGCCAACTGCGGGATCCGGTCACAGGGTGTCAACGGGGCTTCTAGCCGCTATAGAATGCACCTCAGAACAAACCACACTCTTCCACTGACATGCACCCTCTCAACTTAATCCTCAATACCCTCTAAGTATTCACAATACTTGGAGTGTTAATCCACATGCAGTAGAAATCTAGGCGCAACTTGAATCGTGATCCTCACTGCCTTTCACCCTTCAGTGGTTGATAAAATAAGTACCTTGAGTAGGGTAATAACACTCGTTGTTTATAATGTCGCTAAGCTTTAAGCCAGCCGCAACAAGTGCTGTGTGCAAACGTACGTTTCAGCCAGTCACTGACAGGTTGCCTGCTGAATTGTGAGGCAGAAGCATTAACCACTCTGTTGTCTAACAGCAGGACATGCATTGCTTCGCGGGTGGGGAATAAATAAAAATAAAATGTACCTTCACGCCGGGTACGGCGCAGCCTCCGCTCCTGGCCGGTGTAATGGTGCAGCCGGGTCCCGCGTGTTCCTGCTGCTTTCCTGCAGGAACAGGAAACAGCCAGCAGGCAGCCTCCCTCCCCTACCCTAAGCCATGGCAGCGTTGTGATTGGTGTGGCGCAGCGGAGAGCGCCCCAGCCGGGCGCCTTTTTGGAGGCCATTTTCTCTATGTAGGCTGCATGCAGCCTACATAGAGAAAAAGAGGGCGGGTGCGCATGACTGGGTTAGTCAGCCCTGGGGCTGACCAAACAGTCAGTACCCACAACAGTGGGCAAGCCACCACCCCCTGCCTCGAGCAGGACTGCCCACCCTCCTGCCTCCAACCAGACAGTTCTGCTTTCTCACAGTGCGAGAAGCAGAAACATAAAATGGTAGATTTGGACACCCCCAAGCCCCTATGGAGGAGCCGCCACTGTTAATATTATTATACTTTATATTTGGTTTTGTTTTATTTGAGACCTTTAATTGCCACTCAGTGTACCAAAGAGGAATGACCGGGTAGTTTAAATAGAATAAAATAAACATAATTCTGCCTTGATAGGCACTATGTTAACAATTATGCCTGTACATATATGACAAAGAAGATTCGGGGCGAGTTCGGGGTGAATTTATTTATAATGATGGCAGACCTTCTGTGGAAGAACCTGCAAGCTTGTTTTTCTTGTGACAAGGTGCTGGTCAAAATCATGACTTTTATTTTTAAATTAGTCGGAGATCTATCGCTTTATTAATTAATGTCTCTAGATATCAAGGGAGCTAAGTAATGATCGGCAATTGAATTAATGTAATATTTCTAATTAAACGGTTTTAATTTTATTTACCATTAGCAATTTTATGGAGCCAACCAGGCACATTATTTTCACAACCTGTTTCCCGTACTCTTTTTTTTTTTTTTTTTTTTAAATCAGAAGTTCGCCCTCACAGATCAAAAGTTAATAAACAGAACATTATCAATGTTATTCATATGATAAGAGAAGTCAGAGGTTGTCTTGTTTAAGGGGTCTGGCTGGAGTTGTTGACTGATGTCTTTGAAACTATAGGTGGTGTTTTTGGCAAATCATTGGCAACCAGAAGAATTACTTGTAATCGAAAATGTGTTGCTTTCAGACAAGCCTGCTGTATTTGGAGTTTGACAAACAACACTCCGCTGCCGCCTGGTATATATTATTTTCCTAGCTACTTTCCAGTGGCCGTAATGTGGTGTATGACGGTAGTAGCCTATACATCCCTACATTTGTAAGTGATTCCCTGAAGATGCTGATAAATGGATTGGGTTGATAGACAGAGGTATGCTGGCAAGTCTAGGGATAGAGTTATATCCATTCCTACAAATCCATCAGATTTGGGTCCAGCTCCTGCCCAGAATGTACGTACAGCTTTGCATAAGAACATCATATAAACTATAGTATCTTTGTCATCAATAAGTACACGCATCACCTGTGCTTTTATTTTGGTAATTACTATTTAAAGCTTAGTTAAAAGATTTTTTTTCCAATAAAGAGTTTTTGATATTTGCATCTCTAGAAAGATTGTGTATCAAATAAGGTTTTATTCAGTAAGACTGGGCCACTGAATGCTAATTTCCTCTTTTAGACGATTTTAGTTGTATATGTAAGACTACTCTCTAGATCCTTTCTTCAAAAAGAGTTTACTAAACTACATTCATTATGTCAAACATTGAACATTTTTGTAATTTTTAGTTGATATTTTATGGAGGCTTTAAGTATTATGCAAAAAGAACAATTAAGTATTATTTCATGATGTATGTAAGTGATAAATATTGGCACGTACACAAAAAATATTTATTTACATTTTTTATAGGTTGGAATTAATTGATATTATATTTAATAAATATAATTTTGATATGGAAGATCCAGCCCACACTCTACTTACACTCATGCATGGAGTGGGGGAAGGTGAAAGGATGAAAAGTATTTTTTCTAATTGCCTATATATTCACTAGTCAGATATGTTTTTCTCTGTCTGCCCATTGTCCAGCTTATTGTAGGCCAAACATATCTAGATGTGTAACGAAGTCTGTAAACCTCCACCTTGATGATTTGTTGTGATGTTTTTTTCCAATAGAAATTCAGATTTTTTTCCCAATAGAGTATAGTTTACTTTATATTATCTTGAGAAACAAACTGATCCCTTCGTCACCAGAATGGATTGAGTAGCTGCGCACTGGTCATAAGTGCTCCCGTCAGTTACTCGCTGACACTTTTCTGTCCTATTGTTTTCTCTCCTCTGTTTACCAGGGATCTTTTGAGTGGATCAATATTGCAAATGTATCGCATTTTCCAACTGTCTATAATTCTTTGATTGCATTCAAACTCACCTTATTCTTTTAGGATTGTCCATATGAGATAGCTAATCACTCAGAGATGCACTTTGTGATACGTCCCTCTCCTACCTGTTTCCCTTCTGTTTTCTCAGAGAGCTGTAGTCTGTTTTCTCCATCATAATGAGTAGAAGGAGGCTCTCTGGATTTGTTGCTGGAATGTCTAAATTCTCCGCATCCTGATGGTCCTTTTTAGGTCTCGGCTGCGCTTGCGCAGTCTCGCTCCGAGATTTAATGTTTTTCAGAAGAGGGGCTTGAACCCGCCCCTCTTCTCCCCTCTTCTCCATTGTCTGGCCTCTTAAATGCTGGTCAGCCATTGGAGAAGAGCTTTGTCTCTCCAAACAAGCCCTGTCTTTTTCGGATTCGGGGGCGTGTTTTTTCATTTCTTTCTCTTTTTCGTAGTCCCTGCCCCTTTTACACGTGGTGGGTGTGTTTTTTTTTTTTTTTTTTACATCGGAAGGCTCGGCCATTTTATGCGCGGTCTTTACGGAGCGGGACGTGGGATCGCCTCTTCCTTGCTGCAAGGCTGATCTCGGCGTTTCCTCGATCGGCATTTCAAGTCCGGCGTTTCCTGGCTCCTTTCAGGTAAAAGCACTCACTGGTTTCTGAATAGTGAGTAAAAGCGTTAAGGTTGTATTGTATTGTATTGTATAAAGTTTTTGTATAGCGTGGCTGCCACCCAGCGGGTATCCTGGCGCTAAGAGACCGTAGGAACATGAGGCATGCAGAACAAATGGCCGCTAGTCAAGCTTGGTACTACCTATTCCTGGCGGAAAAGCCAGGTCTTAAGATCCTTCCTGAAGCCCAGCAGCGTTTTAGCCTGTCGCAGGTCTTGGGGAATTTTATTCCAGAGGCGGGCTGCCGCTGTGCTGAAAGCCCTTCCGACCGTCCTTGCATATTTTACTTTGGCAACGGATGCCAGGCTTTGGCTAGTGGACCGGAGAAGTCTTTTTGGTTCATACCAGGAAAATTGCTCGCGTAGAGGTAGCGGGCCGGTATTATGTAGGGCTTTATAGACCGTGACCAGTGACTTAAAACTGATTCTGTCTTTAACAGGCAGCCAGTGAAGGTCCCACAGTGCCAGCGTTGCTGATGAATCACGCTGTCTCCTGAGGGCCAGTTTGGCTGCCATGGACTGTATTCTTTGTAATCCCTGTACAATGTATTGGGGAGCACCCAGGTACAGGGAATTACAGTAATCCAGTCTGCTCAGGATCACGCTCTGGACCACCAGGGACCTGGCCTCATTAGGGAGTAGTGGGAGAATTTGGCGAAGAGCTCTCATCAGGGCGATACAGGTGCTGATTGTTTTGTTAGCCTGAGATTGTAGCTGCAGGTTTTCGTCCATCATAACCCCCAGGTTACGAACTGTTTTTGCTGCGGCTATAGGGGCGTCCTCTGGCCTAAGCCGGAACTCGCCCAGAAGATGTTTAGACCTTTTAGCTGCGCAGTAGTGCAGTAGCTCCGTTTTCCCCGCATTCAGTTGTAGCGAGTTGGCCTTCAGCCAGTCAGAGACCTTCCTCATACAAGCCTGAAAAGAGCTCAGGAAACTGTGTGCTCTCCTTCCGTGGAAAACATCAACTGAATGTTGTCCGCGTAATTAACCACTTCAATCCCATAGGATTTTATTAAGGGGATCAAAGGCCCTAAATAGACATTGAAGAGGATAGGACTAATTGCCGAGCCCTGAGGCACTCCATGGCATACCGGGGACCAGGGGGAAACAAATGGCGTCAGAGTGACTGCCTGTTGTCGGTCAGCCAAATAGGACTGTAGCCATTTCAGGGCATGGCCCGTCACACCCAGACCTTCCAATCTCGCCAGCAAGACCGCGTGACTAACCGTGTCGAATGCAGCCGACATGTCCAGCAGCACCAACACTGAGGAACTGCCACTGTCGGCTCGCATTCGAAGTTTGTCCAGAACGGCTGTCAACGCGGTTTCCGACTCATGCCCTGGCCGAAATCCAAACTGGTCCCTGTCCAGTAGCAAATTTTCTTTCAAGAAGTTAGACAGGGACTTGCTGACCATCCATTTTTTCCAAGATTTTAACTGGAAACGGTAGAAGGGATATGGGGCGGAAATTGGCTGGCAGCGAAGGATCTAAAGATGTTTTTTTCAGTAGGGGGGTGACTATCGCCTGCTTCCAACAACTAGGTACAACTCCTTCATTCAAGGATTGGCAGCAGATTTGCCACGAATCCGAAAATAAGTCGGGCCAAATTCCTTCCAGATCTTATGAGGAAGGGGGTCGAGGAGTGACCCAGATTATATCTCCCGAGCTATGCTGTTGAAGGAATCCTCTGTGGGGGGTTGAAAATAGTCCAAGGAGATATCTCTCCTACTATCTATGATAGTCGGAGGGGTCTCGATGACACTCTGATCAAACCCTCCCACAGTGTTAGTAACTTTGTCGATGAAGAAAGTGGCAATTTCGTTGCACAGATTTTGTGATGGTTGAACCGTGCTGGCCAAACACCCAGGGTTACTAAGATCTCTTATGATGTTGAAGAGAGCCTTAGTTCCATTAGATGCCTGCAAAATAGAGCTGGCGTAAAATTGCGACTTGGCCTCATTAATAGCCATCTTGTATTGAGCTTGTATTAGTTTTAGAGCTTTTTTGTCTGTTTCTAAGTACCACCTGCGCCAGCTTCTTTCAGCCTGTCGGCGAGCTGAGCGCAGCATTTTAAGCTCCTCACTGAACCAAGGAGTCGAAGGGGTTCTTCTCATTCTGAGCTTTTTATTGGTATACATTCCTCCAACACTTGGTTAATGGAGTCGCTGTATCTATAATAGTTCTCTTCAGGCGTCTCCTCCGGATTAAACAAGTTCCGCCCAGAGAAAAGAGGGGCTGTGCCCTTTTTAGAGAGCTTGGCCCAGTCCCTCCCCCACCTGGAGTTAGTTTGATTTTTCCCTGCCGACTTATCTCCTGGTATAGTCAGACTGAACTGTATTAAGAAGTGGTCTGTCCAGCTCAGTGGAAGAATGCTAAGTACCTCTGTGTCAGGTTAAGGTAACAATGTTGTTCCTGCTTGCATTTCCACATGTTTACCTTTCTCTTGGGGCCATCTTTATTGTGCTGCAAACCTTTTACCTTTCCCTCATGCACTTTGTTCCTTGGTGGTATCCAGTCTTCCATACCAATAACATTCCCTTACAGCCATCTCTTCCATCCTTGCCCCGCGCGGGGAATTATCTCTGCGCTGGAAATCATTCTTCCGTTCCCATCTACCTTTCGCTTACAGACATCTCTTTGGCGCTGGAATCCTCTCGAGCACAGGTTTACTTTTCTCACTGGCCCAAGCTTTCTGCATAGGTCTAGCTTTCGATAGGGGCACCTCTTTTGTGCGGGAGACCTCTCCTTCATAACGGGCTCTCAATGGCCTTCCCGTTTGAGGGGTTAACATTAATAGCACCCGTATATAGTAACACCCCCTACAAGAGGCAGGAGCTATATCTACTCCACAACTAAGCGCCACTTTCACAGAGTTTGCCAGTGAAGCGCTATTTTTGTTTTCTTGTCTTTGTTTTCCCTGGGCTTGCAACTAGTGCACAAATCCTGGAGGTACTGCAAGGTGTGGATTGGAAAACAAAATGTGTACTGCGGCTCTGCGTCCAGGGATGTGGTCTTTTAACCATACTGCTAACGTTTTGTAAGGATATCAGCAATGGCCATTGAAATGGGACCATTCAAGGCCCCTTTCAGGCAAAAGCACTCACTGATTTCTGAATAGTGAGTGTAAAAGCGTTAAGGTAACAATGTTGTTCCTGCTTGCATTTCACATGGTTCACGGGCGGCAGAGAAGTAACAGGACTCGATCTTTTCCTTCTTACTTACAGAATAAAAATACAGTGTCCGCTTCTGCTCTGCCGCTTCAGCTGCCCCCCCCCACTCTTTCATTCCTCCCTCTCTTTCTGTCTAGCAGTTCTTCTCTTACTTAAAACCTTGACTTCAAGATGGGGTTCTCACTCTCTTTCCTCTACTTTCTTTTATTTGCTCCCCTGTGAAATGGATCCAAAAAAGAAAATCATTTTTGCTGGAAATGTCGTATTTTAATTCTAAGGTGCAGCATCTGGAATAAAAGGTTAAAAATATGAAATAACTAAATAAAGTAGGACAGTGGTAGCAAACTGGCCAGATTGATTTTATTCACACCCAAACACATTAGCGCCACTTTTACAGAGTTTGCCAGTGAAGCACTATTTTTTTTTTCTTGTCTTTGTTTTCCCGGGGCTTGCAACTAGTGCACCAATCCTGGAGGTACTGCAAGGTGTGGATTGGAAAACAAAATGTGTACTGCGGCTCTGCGTCCAACTGCTAACGTTTTGTAAGGATATAAGCAATGGCCATTGAAATTAGACCATTCAAGGCCCCTTTCAGTCAAAAGCACTCACTGATTTCTGAATAGTGAGTGTAAAAGCGTTAAGGTAACAATGTTGTTCCTCCTTGCATTTCACATGGTTTGCTAAATTTTGCATTCCCCTATGAGTGTTTGCTTTTTCCAGGATGATGTTACTTATTTTTGTAGGCCGTATATGGCTCTTGTCTATTGCGTCATTTAAATTGAGCCTCATCCAGGTGTTTATAGCCGGCAGCAATTGGGTTGTAGTTGAAGGCAGTGTGTTTTTCTCAGTGGGACAGTATGGTGTTCAGTGGGGGAGACGATGTGGCACTATGGCCAGAGCTGCTGAATTTGGAACTGGGGAACCAGGTTCAGCCTTAATAACCAGTCCACCAGACGACTCTGCTGAGAGAGCACAATCCCATGCTAGACCTTAGAAGGCTTCGCAAGACCTTAGAAGCGCTGGTGTCTTGGCACCAGCAGGTGGACCCTAGCACTGGCAAGTCTGGGTTAACCTTCAAGGTTTTGTCCACCACAATCCATACTGAAGTTCACCTCCAGGCTAAGTTGCTAGCAGGCCTATGAAGCAGCACAGCCAAGAACAACAGTGACTCTGTCACTTAGGTCACAGGACCCTTGAGAAGGGCCAGCTCTAGGGCAGTGCAACCGGTGAGACCGGACGCTGACTTTGGGTGGAGACATTATGTTTGCAAGTAAATTAAGGTTTTAAAAGCGCTTGCTGCCTCCTTCCTGGCCTCCAGCGATTTTCGGCAACAATAAAAATGTCATGATGACTCTGGTGTTTAATGTTCTTCCTAGAGAGAGATCGGAGTTTTGTCTAGTGGAAGTTTTGACTCCTGGATAGGTAGCACATAGGGTTAATGTGCCTGCAGCAAAGAACATGTACCATGCAGATCACAAAGTGCACATAATGTAAATAGGTCAGTGGGCTACTGCGTGTGTGTGTGTGTAGGTGGCTCTGTGGGTGGCTCTATTTGTGTGTGGGTTGCTCTATGTGAGTGGCTCTGTGAGTGGCTCTGTGTGTGTGGGTGGCTTTGTGTGTGTGGGTGCAAATGCAATAGGTCTCGCATTTGAGAGTGATTAAGCTATTGACATTGTAAATAACAATGCCATTTCTTTTAAATGTTTTAAAAACAAAAACATAAACAAAATTAATGTCATGAGCAATGCCAATAGCTCTAACTTTAACAATGCCGAGACCATTGCATTGTAAATGCTTGATATCTTTCTAAATTGTTTTCATTTGAGGTTCCTTCCGAGGAGTACGAGACCATTTTTTCAAAGAATGTAATTTTCTTTTTTGTCCTGAGTAATTCTGCACCATCTGCTGAAATTATTGTCAAAGGCATATTTTCTATGTTCTTTCTGTTAACGAGAGTGGACCTAAGGGCTTTACTTTTAAAATAAATGAGATCCTACAATACCTGCATAAAACCTGTCTTTAATTATCTTATTACAGTCAACATGTGGCATCGTTATTAACCGAGTATAAAAAAATTGGGTGGATGTTTAACTGTGATCGCCTATTACATTTAATTTGCGACATCACCATGCTTGCTGCTGAGTAGAATTGCAACTGCTGTTCATGGAATTCTGATTAATTTCTCTGGAATTGTCATTAGTAGAAGATAACATATGCCAATCAATTAATTATTTGTAAGACTATAGCGAATTAGACGAAAGCAGCAATATCTGCTGCATGTTACCACATATAAATAATAGCTGCTTTTGAAAGTGACATATATTAAACTGCATATATTGTTTTACAGCCAGTTACTAGCTGCAAATTGGTTTTTAGGTCGAGCCTAGAGGCAGCGTATATGCTCTGCTAGGTATGCTGTAGTCCCTCTATGGAGTTTGAACCCGCCCACCACACGCCCCCAGCTTTTCATTGGCTGCTTGGTCCGCCTTTATAAATTACACAGTTTTCGTTGGTGAATAGAGTGCATTTCTCTCACCTTGTGGCTGTTTTATTCTCGCCCTGCTACATGGATCCTTCCATAAAACCTAAGTTGTAGTAATGGTTAGGAAGTGAGAATATTTTCATTAACACCATCTCTTTGTTGTTACTGCACGGCATTTGTATAGCACACAGTGCATGAGTGTGCCTTCATAGAACTTTTGGCTCTCCGAGGGTCCCCCAGTATGAAGCTAAATAGGTTCCATCACAGTCTAGAGTCTGAGTTATCCTGATGACATGTTTTTGGAGTTGTATTCTGATTTAATCCCTGGATGTGTGTCGCTGTCACGCTCAATGAACAGCGTGTGATTTTTGGTATCTGATCGAGAAGTCCACTGCTGGATGGCATTTACCAGTTTTCTGCTCATTTCTATGGCATGCAACATGCCCTTTGCTGAGTTATGAGAGAGAATGTAGGCCAGTGGCTCTTAACCTGTGGTCCGAAGACCCCTGGGGATCAACAAGGCCTACTCAGATGTTCACAACTGTATTGCAAAATCAAATTATAAAATGAATACATTAATACAGTAGAATTAATAACGTATATACAAATCAGCAATAATCAAAATGTGTTTTTTTTTCTCTATATTTTATTGTGAATTTAATCAAATATTTCAATATTTGAGCATTTGTTTGGTGTATACTTGTTTATGTATTTTGTGCATTGTTTTGAGGTTCAAATCATATACATTGCTTAGGGCATCGGTCATTCCCGGCATTCAATAATGGCTAAATTGAGGTCCCTGGATTCTTGCTAAGATTCATTGGGGGTCTACAGACATCAAAAGGTTAAGAACCGCTGGTCTAGAGCCTCCCAGGGCTAGAGCAGCTAGATGTGTGTATGGATGTTTTTTGCAGGAGTGTCTTGGTGGCGAGTGCTTTTGGGTGAAACATGATAACCTAATATAGGTTATATCTATGTGGGATGTTCTGCCTAGTGGGTCATGTTGGATGTGGTTTCATGGTGGTGGTTCGATATCTCCCACTGAATTGATCTGCATAGATCAAACCAAGTCATATGAGTGATGTAGTTTTCCCCTTGTTAATACCAAGATTGAGCAATCCATGATACCCTTTAAAAAATGGACATGGCTGCTGTTTTACCATAAATAAGCATGATAGCAAACATATCACCAATCACAGTATGCAACATTAGCAGAACTGATGCAACTTTTAAAGGTGTGGATTTTGTTCTCTCCCCTGGGCTTATTTTAAAGGTCTTTAATATGTGAGTGTTTCCTTCAAGAACAGCCGCTTGTACGCCAATCACCAGTGTGACCTAGTGTGCGTTCTACACAGGGTGGTAGGCTACATTATTGCTACCATTAAGTAGAACTTTCATTTAACTTGCTTTTACGCCCTCTCCTTAAGGCACAGGACTCATGTTTCATTCTCCACTTCTTACCATATGCAACGTGCCAATGCATTTTATCATTGATAAGTGACCTGCATATTTCTGCGCCATCAGCAGGACTAGCTTAGCTTGGAGTACTTCCCATGTTTTTTGTAGGCTTTGCGTAGAAGCCGTTTAAATGAGCCCTTGTTTTGGAGTTGGATGTCAGTGGACCTGGTCATACCTCTAACCCAACTGACTCCCTCAAATCTTTCTCCTGTTACTACTCTGGATACTACTTACTTTTGCCTTATTGTTGACCAGTGGTCCCCTCCTAACTTTCTACCTACATTTTGAGAGCAGTCCCTCTACCAGATAAGAGAGGTAAATAAATGGCCTTGTTTTTGGGTCTTCTGTTGAGTTTCTCGAGTTTTCCTTTGCGATCTGACTTGACTCAATTGGTAGTGGAGATGGTATTGACTCTCATGAGCCAGACTCGCAGTCAAAGGATGGCATGAAATGTCTTTCTACTCTGCTGGAGCCAAAGGTCAACACTGTAGTGGCAAAATCTTTTCTTCTGCCGCTGTAAATTATGCTGATGACTCCTTAGCCTTGTTCTATTACTGCAAGTATGATATTTACTTGTATTCTACTTGCCAACTCACCAATGGTTTAACATTTCCCTTTGTGGAATCCAGCACTCAGTGGAGTTGATCATGCCTCACATGATTGGAAGTGGACCTTGGTGACCTGCATGTTGGTTCTTCAGCACTCATAATACTCCTTTAATTATTTTTCTTCCCACCAGGTACAATATGAAATTCTAATGGTGTGACATTCAAAATGGAGGTATTTTAATTGGTTTGAGATGTTCCCGGATGAACATCTGTTCTTTACGACCATATGAACATGCTATCCTCCTAGTCGTACCAGGTCTTATTATTGTACCTCTTGGATTTGGCCAGTACTTCGATACCCATCCTTCTGCCGAAGCCAAATCTCTTGTACTTGAAGGGAAGGGCGGAATTCTCCTACTTCTCATAAACCTGTTTTAGCCTTGTATCAAAATCCTGCGTCATCCCGTGAACACTTAACCAGGTCAGTGCTGTCTTTAGTAGCTTTTGGTACATCTTTAGACCCTGGGCACAGTTGCAGATCCTTTTATTGTCTTGATTGCCATGCTTGCTTTCTCCCTCTTGTGTCTCTCTTTACAACCAAAATGTTTTAAAAGAAAGAAAATTTCTACTGGGGCCACCGAATCAGTGCAAGTGTATTAGTGTCAAGCAAAACGCTAACACTCTTTAATTCGATGAGCACTGTACAGATTTCCACATGAGCCTAGTGGTTTTTTTCACTACCTTCTTTCTTAGGCCCCATATGTTACAAGCTAAATAAAATTGGTATAAGGTACAATACCTCTATGTTGATCAAATCAAGGAGTTTAATCAAGTTGTGTTGCCCACAGGTCAGAGAATTAACATCTCTTAATTATCTCTGGAGAGCGCATTAACCATTGTTAACTGATGATGCCTCAGTTATGGGCCAGAGTCGAAGAGGTTATGTTATTTTAGTTTGTAAGTGCACATGTGCAGAGCTTCTTTGACGATGACAAAGAATGCAAAACGCCTAAAAACAATGAACGATCAGCTAAATCTGCCAACAAAGAATATGCTTGTCTTAATCATTAGATAGTCAGATTTTTAGTTGCTTTCAGAAATGTAGGAGATTGGTTTTTTCTCATAAAGGAGGAAGAGAATTTCACAACCTACTTTCAGCGTTTCAGAAAGCTTTGTCCCTGTGACAGTACAAGATCAAGGAATGGTAAGAAGATTTTGCAGAGGTGAACAGTGTGTGCACAGAGGATGGAGAAAGTCATTCTTTCTAGTTAATAAGTTGCGACTGTTGTAGTAAATAGTGGTGTAAACAATTGTTTAGGCATTTAAATTAATTCTGACATGTTTCGGCAACCAATGGAGTCACTTCAACACTGGTTTAATGTGAGCGTCCCTTGGTCCTTTAGTGACAAGGTGGGGAGCAGTATTCTGCACCCAGTGTATATGTATGTATTTCAACCCTGCTAACTAAACAAATGTGCCGGGTGGGGAGCGGGGCTTCATGCATAGAAGTACCAAAAAGATGGACTTTTGTCCTGTCTACCACACCAAACTGACTCCTCCCCTCCCCCAAAAAACTTGGTGCTGTTCTGTGGTGTTTTCATACCCCATAAAAGACATAGGCCACTCAAAGCCTCGAAAGATGAGCTGGAAAGCCACTCTTTCACTGGGTTCCAACTCACTTTTTCTGCCACTGTGTGATATCAGCTCCTCACCAGGTGACCATGTAAAGGGAGCTGTACTTGTGTGACACACGATTTCACTGTGTGAATTGCCAGGTCTGGTATTTGGCAGTTAAATCCATGCATGCATCATTAGCATAGTCCAGCCTTGACTTAACAAAAGCATTTATCAGAGGAATATGGAAGTTATTTTCAATACAGAGTAGAATTATTTCCAGAATGAGGACACAGTGGGAACAGGTAGTGTCCACTTTGGAAACCTGTGGAACCATGGTTACCATGTAGACAAACACCATCCCAAGACTCTGCACTACGTCAAATGGAGGGGGACCCATATTCTGTGGGCAAGATGTTGAAGCCCAGTCACTGACAGGGAAGCAGTAGTAATATTTTTGTTCTTAGATGGATTAAGTTTGAGAAAGTTCACAGACATCCCCCAACAAACTACTTTCAGGCAATCTCTCAATAAATTTGGAGTTTGGGAACTAGAGTGAGGCAGATCAAAGTTGAGTTCTGTATCACCTGCATCATGTGGAAATAAACTCCGACTTGGTGGAATAATGTGGCCAGCGGTCCTATATTATGATGAAACAAAACCAACACAGGATGGAGCTCTGTGGGACTCGATCACTAAGACTCCTCCTCTTGGAGCCATAAATATGGCAGTGCTAAACTGGTGGTCCTATCACACATAACTGATGCAATGCATTCACCTGACATGCCAACATAAGTGAGGGTCTGTAAGAGGACACTGTAGTCAATGGTGTTGAAGACTGCAGATGGATCTAACCAAAATCAGTGTTCGAGCATACCTTCTGTCTGGAAACCTTTTTAGATCATCTGTGGCTGATAAGATAATATAACCAATACTGAGCTCTTCCCTTAGTTGAAACCCACCTGGTAATGAGCTAGAATGCCAATTGTCTCTACATAATGTTGAGATTGAGTGAGCACCAGTTTCTCCAGCAGTTTTAAACAGGGATGGTTGTAGCGAAATTGGATGGAAGTTGCTTGGACTGTCAGACCTAAGGTCAGCTTTTCCATTCAGTGAGTGCCTCCCTGCTGATAACTTCTGGTGGAGTGTAATTTTCCTTTGGAAAATTAAATGCATTCATTAACCAAGTGCGATTTACTACATTGAGTAACACGTGCCTGTTAGACCTGGTACCATTGGCGTGGGTCTCCCATCCATTTTTTCTGATTGCCTCCTCTGTTTTTGATATGTTTTCCTGGTTTAGATGCTTTGGGCACTGTGCCACTGCCATTCAGTGCCACGATGCAAGGGCTCCCTATGTTAAATTGATGTAATGATTAGTGACTCCATGCTTGGGTTATTTGGTTTACTTGTCAGACCCTAGTACACTGCACCATGTGTGCCCAGGGCTTGTAAATCGAATGCTGCTGGTGGTGGGCTTGCAGCACTGGTTGTGCCACCCACAGAAGCAGCTTGTAAAGTGTGTCTCAGGTCTGCCATTGCAGAGCCTATGTGCAGTCTGGTACTGCCATGCTGACTGACCAAGTGCACCCATTTGCCAGTCCCTAAACCCTTCCCTTATCTTCCTATCAGACACCCCTATGGTAGGCTCAAGGGGAGGGTCCATTGTAAAGTATAAGGTAGGACATGCCCTGGTGTGTGTGACATGTCCTAATAGTGAATTACAGCCATTTTAGTTTTTCACTATTGCAAGGCTACCTGTTCTCCATAGGCTAGAATTGGCAGTTTGATTATTAAATCTTATAATCCTAACTGACTCAGGAAACATGGTAGAAATTCGAATTTAGTATGCCTGAACTCAGAATGATAAAATACATCTTTTAGTGAAGTTGGTTTTAACATTCTGTGTTTGATAATACCACTTTTAGAAAGTAGGTATTTTCTTGCTTAACTGTCCAAGCCTGCCTCTGCTAGGTTGTGTATTGTGTGTCTGGTTCTGTGAGTGACAGGGGCTGGGGATTCCAGGGGAGAGGGTGAGTCAGCACAGAACTGAATAGGAAGATCTGCATGTGGATGGGTGGTAAGAGTTGCACCTGGGACCTGAATAGGGCTGTGCCTTCCCTCCACAATGCTGGCTCCACCTCCTGTGGTGTGTCTGATGTCTCTGCCCTGCACTCTGAAAGGAAAGGAGTCAGGTAAACAAAGTGCTCCAGGACTGACCAGAACTGGTTTGGACTAGGCAAAGGCCTCTCTGCCTTCAGAGAACAAAGAGAAAAGTAGTATAAATTATAAATATGGGGACCCACACCCCAAGACTTTAGATCACTTCTGGAACAAGAAGAAGAAACATCTGCCGAGGAGAAGAACCAAAGGAAGCTGTAAGAGTTGGACTGCCCCCCCTGCCAGTGTGCTGTGTTGTGGGGTTGGCCTGCAGTGGTGTCTTCATTGCCAAGGAGAGGAGAAGGAACTTTTACAGAACTTTCATCATCTTGCAGAATATTTCTCCAAGGGCTTGAACTTGTGCTTGCCTCCTGCTGAAGTCTCAGGGACAACAGACTTGACCACCAGCTCCCCTCTGAATTTCCTTGCTGGGAATTCTATCTGCAGAAGCCTGCGTGTCGCTGGGAGCTGGAAGCGCGACGCACCGAGAAGAATCGTGTCGCTGCCGCAGCTGTAGTCATCGCATCGCCGGAGAAGCGTGCCGCCGCCACATCTCCCAGAAGCGTGCCTTCGTCGCAGCTGTCTGCTGTCGCATCACCGGAGAAGCGCATCACAACCGGGATGGTCACCGTCGCATCATCGGAGAAGCGTGTCGCAGGGCCTGTTGCAAGTATGAGAGTCGCCGCAAGGCTGCCAGGGCGTGTCGCATCGACTCAACGTCGTCGCATCAAGGGCGCCATCTTATCACATCGCACCGGATTATCGCATCGAGGCGCCATCTTGCCACATCGCACCCAGGCTGCAGCATGAGAATCTACGCATCACCTCCTCTCCGGTAAGGATCAAGATGCATCCCCTGCTCTGCGCAAGCATTGAGGCGTGACGCATCGTCTCCCCCGAAGCAAGGAACCAACGCATTTCCAACGCTGCAAGCCTTTTGTTTATTTTGCGTTACGCATCCAGGTTTTTTTGTCAGAACTGTGTCGCATTTACCAGCAACTTGAACTAAGCTAATTCTACCATCTTGAAACCAATTTAAAGTACAGTATTGTTGATTTTTGGTCGTTTGTGGTCTTGTGTTAAGTCTATATAAAGAATACTTATTTTTATAAAAGCTGTGTGGTGTCCATCGGTAGTATTTTCACTCTATTACTGTATGTGTTCACAAATGCTTAACACACTGCCTCTGAGATAAGCCTGTCTGCTCTTGCCAAGCTACGAAGGGGGTGAGCAGGGGTTATCCAGTAGTGTAATCCCCTTTTCCTGACTTAGAAGCAAGGGTCCTTATTTGGTCAAAGGTACCTACCTCTGCCAACTAGAGACCCCCGGTTCTAACAGTGCCTATTTATCTCATCATTTACTACACTTCGCTATTGAAAGCAATGCTTGAGATAACCTGTTGCAATGAATTAAGTTAGCCTAATATTAAGGCAATTTTGAATACTGACTTCATACATTTAAGGCTAAGAGGCCTGCCCACATATTTTCTTGGTTGTTTTGAACAAGATGCTTTCCTTTTTCTTCCCACTGCAGATTTATTTTTTCCAGAAGTCTTCTACTAGCTAGTGAATAGGTGTTTTGTTATATGTTAGACGACTGACTGTGAGGCTCTCACTGGGAGATGAGAAGATGCCAGGAAGTTTGACTTGTGGGAAGAGCTGTTCATGCCAGAGATTTGCCCAGTGCAGCAACTCAAGGACGTAACAATGTATGAACTGTAAAGAGATGTGAAAATGGGGAGTTTACCTGCTCCCAGTTTTTGGAGGAGAATGTTTGGTTCCTGGGAGTGGGAATTTTACTGGGACATAGCGAATTTTTGATATATTTTGTGCTTTCAACCTCCTTCCAGTTAATGGTAGAAATGGGTATGAAAACAATAATGGATCATGGAAATCTATACAGTTAATAAAAGTAGACACAATTCTGAATTCAGCAAGGGGTATTTTGTGTAGATCCTTCAAGGTATTTTCATAGAAACCAACAGCTGAAAATAGGAAAAATGGAAAATGAGTTGAAAAACACAGCCATTTGTGCCAACGTTTTCACATGTTACTTCTTCCAAGAATTATGGATATTTGAAAGCAATATACCATTACATCTGCTGGACCCTTCTGGTTATGGGGATATATAGGACTTGTAGGTTCACCAAATACCTGAGAATCCCAGAGCCAATAACTGAGCAGTGTCTAGCAATGTTTTTTTATTGTGTACCAGGTATATAGCAATTCATTTGGAAAAATAAAAACAGTGAAAAATCGGTATGAAAGACACCTATGTATTTCCAAAATGGGAACAAAATATAGAGTTTAGAAACAGTAACTATTTGCACATCTAAGAAATTGTGGGTACCCATACTAGCAGGTGAATTATAGGACATTTTTCAAAGGGACTCCTTTTTTACACATTGTCTTACATTTAGAAGGCAGAAATTCTTCAAAAGTCAATAGCTAATAACAGTTGCTTTACAATTCTGTATTCCCCCAAGTCTTCCGATAAAAAATAGTGCCTCCCTTGTGTGGGTAGACCTAGTGCTTACGACAGGAAACGGCGCAGAACGCAACATGGACACGCCACATTTTAACAGGAAAAACGGACCCCTTTTTTGCAAAGTGCCTAGCTGTAGATTTTGAACCCTAGCACCTAGGGAAACCTAGCAAACCTATACATTTTTGTAAATTAGGCACCCAGGGGAGTCCAGAATGGGGTGATTTGTCTTGCTTTCACCAGGTTCTGTTACCCAGAATCCCTTGCAAACCTTAAACTTTGTAAAAAAAACAACAAAAAAACACATTTCTGTGATGGAAAGTTCTGGAATCTGCATGGATCAACATTCCCCAAAGTTTTCTGATAAAAATGGAACCTCACTTGTGTGGGTAGGCCTAGTGCCCGTGGCAGGAAATGGCACAAAACGCAACATTGACACACCACATTTTTACAGTGAAAACTGACCCCTTTTTGCAAAGTGCCTAGCTGTAGATTTTGAACCTTAGCTCTACTGGCACCTAGGAAAACCTAGCAAACCTATACATTTTTTAAAACTAGACACCCAGGGGAATCCAGGATGGGGTGACTTGTGTGGCTCTCACCAGGTTCTGTTACCCAGAATCCCTTGCAAACCTCAAACTTTGTAAAAACAAAACAAAAAAACAACACATTTCCCCCACATTTCTGTGATGGAAAGTTCTGCAATCTGTGTGGGTCCACAAACTTCCACCCACACCGCATTCTCCAAAGTCTCCCGATAAAAATGGTACCTCACTTGTCTGGGTGGGTGAAGTACCCGCAACAGGCAAGGGCCCAAAATGTATTGTGGGGCCATCAAAATTACCTATCATATAACTACCTGGTTTTGCAAGGGGAGGGAGACTTGGTTTTTTGGCCCGGGCTCGCGGCCATCTAAGGAAACCTACCAAACCCACACATTTCTGAAAACTAGACACCCTGTGGAGTCTAGTGAGGTATGGCTTGCATGGATCGCCCACCGTTTTCCTACCCAGAATCCCCTGCAAACCTCAAATTTAGCTGGAAAAAAACACTTTTCCCACACATTTTTGTTCACTGTGACGGCACAAATGTCCAACCAAGTAGCATTCCCCTTGGTCTCGTGAGTAAAATGATACCTCACTTGTGTGGCTGTCCAATACAGAATCAGTAAAAAACTTTTTTTTTGTAAAAATTGTAGCGCTTAGAATTCGCTGTGCTATACCCTTAATCCCTACTTTATTGGCCCTTCCCAGTCACAGGCACTTGGCCCACCCACACAAGAGAGGTATCATTTTACTCGGGAGACTGAGGGGAACGCTCAGTGCCTAGTGGGCTTTCTTACCCCCCCCCCCCCCGAGGAGGCAGATAAGGGGCTATCGCCCATCTGCATCTGGGGGGGGGCAGAAAGACTGTGGCATGGTGCCTCATGGGCTTTCTGCCCCCCAGGGGGGCAAAACAGGGGCTACTGCCCCCATCTGCCCCCTGGCAGGGAGAGAAAGACTGTGCTATTTTTTTGGGTGGGATGGGGGGACTGGCATGTCTATTCTAGGCAGCCCCCACACCGAAATTTGGGGGGGAAAATCCCTGGTGCCTACTAGGCTTTCTGTCCCCCCCGTGGGTAGACAAGGGGCTATTGCCCCATCTGCCTCCCGGGGGGGGCAGAAATACTGTAGCATTTTTTGGGGGGTTGGGAGCATTGACACGCCCATTCTGGACAGCCCCCACCCCTAAGTATATAAATAAAAAATCCCTGGTGCTTGGTGGGCTTTCTGCCCCAGTTCAGCCTCTGGGGGGGGGCATAAAGTCTTTTGTTTTCTTTGGGGTGTAGGGTGGTGGCATTGGCATGCCCATTCTGGGCAGTCCCTACCCCTGGCCTATACAAAAAAAAACCCTGGTGTCTAGAGTGCTTGGGCTCTGGGGGGGGGGGCAGAAAGACTGTCTGTGGCAAAATGTTATAGGGGGAGCAAAGGCCTTTGCCCAAAGGGCCGCTCACCCCTCCATTGTGGTTAGTGGCTGGATCTCTGCTTGGGGATCACCCTCCTGGGGCAATCCCCAAGCAGGGATCCACTAGGAAAGGGTGCCATTGGAAAGGGGAGATTTTCCCCTTTCCAACGATACCTCTCCCAAGTGTTTCGGTGCTTTGGGGGCTGAGATAGCCCCACGAGCACCGAAACAATGAAACTGAAACTAAGTTACACTTTCATTTTCAATGCAATGACATCAGCGGCCCATGTGCGCTATCGTCATTGCACTGGAAATGCAAAACGGCCTCAGGAGTTTGGAGAAGTTCTTCCCCAATCTCCCGAGGCCAATAAAAAAAAGGAAATCCCTCTGCTATCTGAAGCAGAGGGATTTAGTGAACCTGTACACATGGTGGAATGGTTCCGTCATGAGCACAGGAGCACTGGTGCTCACGACAGAACCATTCTGTCAGGAGCATCGAAAGGGTTAACCAGGGTTGCAATAATGAGGTGATGTAATAAAGGTAGGACAAATGAATGATCAGAAGGGATGCCCAGCAAATCTTTGTGGCACAATTTAACCACTAATGATAAGTTTGCAGGTGCCTGCTGGTTGTATTGGAAGTCACCCTATGCAGTAGGGGCCATTTTGTTGCTGGGATAGAGCTGGCCATTACATCATATGAATTCAGCCATTCCCCATTGGGAAATCTATGTATTCACTTTCAGTCATTTCATGCCTCGATTGGCCTCTCCTGGTATTTTCCTAGTGTGCTGTAAAGGTTGGGGTCACTTTTACTGCTGGTGGAGGCCAGGCCAGCCGAATATCCTGTCTGAAGTGATTTGACACTTTAAAAAACAAACAATGCAAAACAAATGGTTTTAATCTGTGCCCAGTCAGACCATGCTTGCTTCAGCTCCATTTCTTTTTTCAAAGTGGTGGTTACTATGTCCTGCGGGGTTGCCAGGAGCAACACTGACCAGCAGGACTTCAGGCTGAAGGGACGCGAGAGGGCTGGTGTTGCTAGGGTTGCCAACTTTCCCAGCAGGCCAGTTTTAGTATGGTGCGAATGGTGCTGCTGCAAGGGGGTTTCCAAGCTTGGGGGTGGTGGGGGGGTCGCTGTATTCTGAAATGTGTGATGGAGTTAGAAGCACCTGCTGCAGGGTTCCTTGTGTGCCCAACAATGTTTCGGCAATATATCAAGATAACACTGCTGATTAATGTTGCGGATGGAGAGTGATCGGGGCTTTGTCTAGTCGCAGTTTTGACTGATCATAAAGTAGCGCATACGGTCATTGCGCCTGCTGCAAAGCATGTATACCATGCAGATCACAGAACTGTTATATGTAGATAGTTCAGCGGTTTACTACTTGTGTCACAGAGATCCTTTTGTTACTTGCAACTCATAAGCCATCCTAATATAGAACTGTAACCTATGACTAGCATCAACGAGCTGCCTGCAAACTGCAATTTATTTTCCAAATCTTTTATTATCCTTAGGTCCATAAAGAAGGTTCCTTGAGGTAGCATTGAATTCTTATTAGTAAAAGCAACCACACACACACACACCGTGTAATGTTTTAAATCTTGAGTTTATGCTTATCCAGGCTAAGCACTCTTAAAATATAATGCCTTTGAGTATGGCTGGCATGTGATTCCTAAATCTTGTATTCCTCATGTAACATTTCCTTTACACTCATTTACAAAAGTATGATTCAGTATAAGTGTGATGTAAAGCGCTCTGACTCCCTACATTAGAATGAGTAGAGCTATAAAAGAAATGACATACATGCGACAGAAGAGCTGTGAGGAGATGAGGGGGCATCAATAGAGAGTGGTAGTGGCATTGGATGCATTGCTGTCATTTTCCCCAATACCAAACGTTGTGAATCTCCAGCAGAAATATTTATTCCCTAAATGTACTTTTGTGGTAAATTATCACGACGCCTCCAATAGTTAGACTATGTTTACGGACAATTTGTCAGTATATTTACAAAATGGGTTCTGTGATCAGTTTCAGACTTCTTGTGGCCTCACGGGAGCGTTGGTGCACCCTGTTGTAAGTTTGGTTACTGCGCTGCCAGGCGAGCAGGTATGTTTTTAAGTGATAAACCATGTATTTTATACCCCTGCTTGGGTATTTCAAACATTGGGAGATGTAAGGTGCCTCAGTGAGTTGAACTCTTGCTGCTGACTAAGTCTGTGACTTGCAAGTCCGAATCCTTCTGAGGTTGGTAAGTTGAGTACTATTGCATCACGCAATAGTATCGCCTTTGACACTACTTAGAACCGTGTTGTAGGACAAATTATTGTATTGTCTTTTGTTAGAACTGGGGTTCTCTAGTTGGCTGAGGTAGGTAACGTAGTCCAAATAGAGATCCTTGCCTCTAAGTCAGGGAAAGGAAGGACACCTTCTCAGATAGCCCCTGCTCACCCACTCGGTAGCTTGGCACGAGCAGCCAGGCTCTTCTTCAAGGCAAGTGTGTAAAGTATTTGCAACCACGCTCTCAGCAACCCAATGATGACACTACAAATGGACCCCACAAGAGTTTCATAAAAAACGATTATATGTTTATAAACAAGATATACGATGAGACCACACGATAAGAATCCAACATATGCGTATTTATAATATTTCACCTTGCCGGTTATTAGGCCAGCAAGCCCTTGCAGGTTCTTGCAGTATTAATGAGCAGTTCTCTATGATGCAATGCAGTCCTAATTCAATGCTATGCAGTTCGTAATGCAAGAATCAGGCACTTTGTAATGTCAAAATAATGCAACTCGTAATGCAACAATCAGGCAGTTCGTTATGCAAAAATAATGCGATGCGTAATGCAAAAATCAGGCAGTTTGTAATGCGAAAATAATGCAATGCGTAATGCAACAATCGGGCAGTTCGGCACCGATCATGTTGCTCTGGATGGTCTCTATGCCACTCTTACTGACTCGCGGACAGCTTGTGCCAAAATATGCTCCCAACACTGGTATGATGGAAAACAAAGTGCAGCTCCACACTCCAGCCCCAGTACTGCCACTACTCTGCAAGTATGGGCTGCAACACAGACTTCAGCGGAGGCTTGTGCTGCAAAGTGGGGAAAGGCCGAGAGCGTTTCTCTCGTAGCCCGCACCCCGCAACAGGTGGCGACACACGCACGCTCACTGAGTGTTACCTGGGGGGTGCGACCTCACTCTCCTCTCCTCGCGACTTGGGCCTCCGATGCGACTTCGTTGATTTCAGGCAGTGGAACTCACCCCCCCTGACGGAGATGGTTTGAGGTCCCTCCTTGGCAAAGGCAAGCTCGGGCCGGCGGCACAGTTCCTTTGGGGATGCTGGTCTGGGCCGATGGCTATGACGAAGGTCTCAGGCTGCAACAGGGCACACACACAGCGTCGCTGAGACTCACTTGAGCTCCAGGTGTGTACGGTCACAGGGCAATCCTCACAAAGTACTCAGGCTGCACGAAGCACATGCACCCAGTGTCGCTGAGACTCACTTGAGTTCCGGGTGCACACGATCACAGGGCAATCCTCAAGAAGGTCTCAGGCTGCACAAAGCACATGCACACAGCGTCGCTGAGACTCATTTGAGCTCCGGGTGTGCACGGTCACAGGGCAATCCTCAAAAACGTCTCCGGCTGCACAAAGCACAAGCACACAGCGTCGCTGAGACTCACTTGGATTCCGGGTGCACACAATCACAGGACAATCCTCACAAAGGTTTCAGGCTGCAAAAAACACACGCACACAGCTTCCCTGAGACACACCTGGAAACTTTTGTGTTCCTGAGTTTCCACAACAGGGAGCCAGCTCGCCTCGGGTCCTTGGGGATAAGTTTCCTCAGGACACAGCACACAGCAAAGTCCTTTCAAGCAGGGGGACATAGCACACAGCAAAGTTCCTTTAGCCTCTCCTTGGTTAAATCAGCAAACTGCAGGCCAGCCCCAGAACTCACAGCAAGGGTCAGAGCTTTCCTTCAGTCTCTTCAGCTGTTTCTTCCTTGGCAGAGGTTCCTCTTGACCATGAATTAGTTTAAATCCATCACAGTCTTGAACAGTTCCAGGGGTTTCAGCTGTCATAGTTATACCCCTAAATGTCTTTGACGTCTTTGTTTTCAGGGGGGCACTGACCTCTGTCCAAACCAGTTCTGGGTGTCTCCCTGCCATTGACACCTTCTTCCTTTGATAGTGGGGGTCTGGATCCTTAACCACTCAGCAGGAGATGGAGCCATTGTTTTATGGCAGCAACCCAGACCTCTTCACCTCCAGGGGCTACTCCTCCCCCTACACTCCAGATGCAGGTCTGCCTGTTCCAGTCTCACCTCCTCCCCTGGGTCAAGACATTCCCCAGGGCCTATCACATTCAAATCCAGACAGTCAATCCACAACTAGGCAGAGACGCACAGAAATATTAGAACACAAAAACCCAGCCACTTCTAAAAGAGTGATTTCTAAACACACAATGCAAAAACCACCTTCACAAAAAGATATGTTATTAAATTGTGAGTTCAGGCACACTAAACTTCACCTCTCCATCTTAAGCCTATGGGAAGAAAGGCTGGAAACCTATTACCCAGCCTTCCCCAGTCTGTCCTATGGGCAAGATGGCCTTTCAACAGTGAAAAACGAAATGCAGAGTATTTCCCTGTTAGGACATGGTACACACCTCAGTACATGTCCTACCTTTCACATACACTGCACCCTGCCCAGAGGGGTACCTTGGACCTACCATAGGGTTGTCTGGTGTGCATAAAAAGGGAAAGGTAAGGCCTGGATAGTGGGTGCACTTGTCAGGACAACATGGCAGTTTAACAAACTGCGCGCAGGCATTGCAGTGACTGGCCTGAGTTCTCTCTTTAGGGCTACTGGTGTAGGTGGCACAATTAGTGCTGCAGGCCCACTAGTAGCATTTGCATTACAAGCCCTGGCACACATAGTACACTTTACTAGGGACTTTACTAGTAAGGCAAACATACCAATCATGGACAACCAATTACCATTACACTTTACACGGGGAGCACTTGCACTTTGACACTGATCAGCAGTGGCAAAGTGCCCAAAGCGTCTAAGCCAGTAAAATGAAATCCATTGATCCAGCAGAAAGGGGGCAAATTTACAGATCCTCCCTGCATCACAGGTCCGTCACCACTCTTATTCACACACACACACACACACACACGCATTCATTGGTGGGGCCCATAACACCAACATTCACACTAACGCACTCGCATCTGCACACAGGGGGATGAGGTATCAGCTGGACATGTGTGGGGGGTACCTTATTACCTATAGGGAAAGAAATATGTTACAAGATTTTACATATATACATCAACACCTATGGAATCCTAACCTTAACATCAAGGCACTCCACCACTTGGTCAAATGGACCAATTAGTTGGACTGGTTGATGGTGATTTAGAGCCAGCTAAAACACATTAGCTTTAGAATTCTTATTCGATGCTCTATTCAAAGAAAACCACAAACTCCTTCTTAGTTAATTAATGTTTAGTTTATCTAATTAATTGCTTAATTCAATCAAAGTTCCAATTTTAATTAATCAACACAAATTTCATGACATTTATATTTACCTATTCTTGCTATTCAGGTTATTTTCTAAATCAATTGGCTCTGCATAACCCCAGTTCTTTTGCTCAATCGTCTCAATCAAAAGCAGGCCAAGACTCAAAAAGTCCAGGAAAGTTCCTTTCTCGGCGCGACACAGTCCCAATGATCTCCAAAGGACCATGTAATCGCGCATGCAAATCGATCACGGGACGCACTCTCCTCCGGATATGATCTGCGACTGCGACCCCCCTCTCTATTCTACTACCCTTTTTATAATAAAATTCTGGGTAACATGAAACATTTCTTAGACTACGAGAGCATCTGATTGGTCCATTTGATGAAATTTGCAATATCGTCCTGTTTTCCCATCGATTTGGGTTCTCCGATATTCTGCTGGGTCACTTCCTCGGTCTATGTCATCCTCATGCAACATTGTTGATTGTTCCTCATTGGTGACCATTGTTTGTTATGGTGGTTTTACTGACTGAAATCTGGCAGTCCTCCATGTTCCTATCCTTGACCAGGAACACTGTGCTCTGAATTTGAGGATGCCTGGAGATCTTCGGAGCCATCTGAGTCTGCGCAGTAGACATCGCGCTCACAAGACGGTGGCTACTTCCGAACTCCATTTTGTATGTCATGGCTTTGTAGGCCCGAATGCCAACTTAACCAAAACAAACACAAAAGAATAATTAATATGCGGAAATGAAGATTCTTTTTTTTTTTTTTTTTTTAAATATTTTTATTTTCATCATCACGGTAGGCACAAAATAAAATACAGTAAAACAGAAGCATATATAGTAGTATACATCAACAGTATAGTAAGTTCAAAAAAAGCAATAAAATGAATAGCATATGACATAGCATATGGAGAAGGGAGGCAGCAATAATAAAGTAAGCAGGTAATCGAAAAGGACCATATAATCACAAATTGAAATGATCACCAAATGATATAAAGCAATATAATCATAAGGGCACACAGGAACATTTACTTTGCAAATTACAGAGCCACAAATATATAGTAGATTAGTCAAAAAGACATTGGTCGCCAAAGTGCTTCTAATTTGACCAAGGAGCGAAGTCCCCTTGTATTTGCTAGGGCAGCCTCCAAGCCATAGGTTTCCTTAATTATCGACCAAAAATCCTCAACCTGAGGAGGTGTGGGAGAAATCCAAGCCCGAGCAATAGCTAGTCTAGCAGCCGCCATTAAAATTGAGAAGAGACATGCTAAACCAGAATTATTTTCTTTACAACCCAGCATGATCTCAAGACCAGTCAATGGTTGGTTCAGGCCGAGTTTTGACTGAAGTAGCTGTTCAATTTTCTGCCAATAAACCGTCAGTGAAGGGCATGAGATAAACATATGCAACAAGTCGGCAGCGTATAATCCGCATTTAGGGCAATATTTTTTATCTCCCGTCATACTACCTGGATCCCATTTTGCAATTCTAGCCGGTGTGTAGTATAGCATACAAGTAATACGTAATTGCTGAAGTTGCAAGTTGACAGAATGCACCGAATCCTTTACATTAACTAGTGTTTGTTTGATCATACTAGGGGAGACCGTTATACCCAGCGTTTTACTCCACCGTTCAGCTAATTTTACGCTACCATCAAGTTTAAAGCTAGACAGATGAATATACATCATACCTATTAAGGACTTGGTCTTTGTACCATATATACAATCCCAAACATTTGACTGTGTAAACTCAATTGGAGCGAGAGTTGTAGTTAAATAGTCTCTTATTTGCAAATACTTGTAAAAAAAATTTACCGGTAGCTTATACCTTATGCGCAAATTTTCAAATGACATGATTCCTCTCTCATTATAAATTTCGCCCAGGTATGAGATCCCATATTGACTCCAAGATTTACCTGCCTGATCCTGAAAGATCTTAGGGAGCAGTGGGTTCCCCCACAAAGGAAATTTAGTATGCATTTTGGGTAGCTTACACTTGCTAGCCATATCTCTCCATATGAGCACAATATCCCTCAGAGTCTTAAACTTGACTCTCTTAAAGTAATTTGGATCGTTTATTCCATACAAAAACATGTCCCTTTGATTACCTAAAATAAGCTTGAATAGTGAATTTGACTGGTCCAAGCCCAACAAGCATCGAAAACGAACAATAAATGAAGACCAGAAATACATTTTAAAATCCGGAAAACCCAGTCCTCCTTGTTCATAAGGAGATTTAAGTAGCTCGATTGCTCTTCTGGGTTTTTTATAACCCCATAGAAAGCTACTGCATATGCCCTCAAGTTTTTTAAACAGATTGTTAGGAATTTTCAGCGGAATAGAGCGGAACAAATATAAAAATTTGGGAAGTATTTTCATTTTTATTAAGTTAGATCTACCCAATAGCCCCAAAGGGAGCCTGTGCCAAAATTTAAACAACCTAGCGGTTTCCTGCAAGAGTGGTAAATAATTGATGTCTATAATCTGTTTAACATTAGGAGTTATTTTTACCCCCAAATAAGTTACTGTAGTGCACGCCCCAACCATCACATTATGAATCCCTGAAGTAGTAAGCACTTGAGTTTTATTCACGTTCAACTTGTATCCTGAGACATTACCGTATTTCTCAGCTTCATCTATGATCTTATTCACGGCCTCACTTGGATTAGTAGCATAAACCGCTATGTCATCAGCATATGCTGTGAGCTTAAGTTGAGAGGTGCCGGAAACCAACGGATCAATGTATACACAAGATTGAAGGATACGTAAAAATGGCTCTATATATAGAGCAAAAAGTAATGGTGACAGCGGGCAACCTTGCCTGGTCCCGCACAGTATCCTAAAAGATGTTGACCTAGAGCCCATATAACAAAGATTAGCTTGAGAATTGCTATATAAAGCTTTTACACAGGACTGGAACTGCTTACCGGTACCTATCTTTGCTAGGATAGCCCATAGAAATTCCCATCTGACACGATCGAACGCTTTTTCAGCATCTAATAGGATCATGCCAAAATCGAATTTCTTTTGCTCTGCATAGTCAAATGAACTAATGGCCGTGTTAACGTGGGCAGTAGTATCCCTCCCTAATATAAATCCATGCTGACTTTCAGAGACTAAGTCCAACATAATCGGGGCTAAACGATTTGCCAAGATCTTAGAAAATATCTTCGCGTCCGCATTAATAAGCGAAATTGGCCGGTATGAACCACACTCAGTCGGTGGTTTGCCCTTTTTTAAAAAAAACACAATCTGTGTCTTATTCCATGATGCCGGCACCTCACCGTGAATAGCTACATATTGGATTGCACTGATAAGAGGTAGAAGTATGATCTGTTTGAAGGATTTATAAAACTCTAAGGGTATTGAATCAAAACCAGCCGCCTTCCCACTTGGCAGTAGTGACAATGCAGATTCAACTTCTTCTGACAGAATTGTTTCTTCTAATGTATTAATTTTCTCATTATCTGCAGACTGGAGGCCACTGTTATTGATATAGCCTAATATCTCTTCTTGGTTAGATGACCATGTCAGAGAATATAACTGTTGGTAGAACTGTGAAAACTGATCTAAAATATCCGATGTTTCCGTATACAATATCCCATTTGTTCCCTTAATAACATCAATCTTAGTTCTGGCTTTTGCCTCTGCAGTCTGATATGCCAATACATGTCCTATATGTTCCCCATACTCGTACCTCTCCAACCGATGCTTACTGTACTTTGCGGCCATTTTCTCTCTTAAATGTTTTTTTACTGCAATTCTTGCATCAATTAAAGAGAGGAGCATACTTTCCTGGGCCTTTGAATCCTTACTCTTAACTACCTTCACGTGTTCTCTCTCAATATCACGCAGATTAAGTAATAAATTCTCCATTTCGCTTTTCCGTTTTTTATTCTGTAAAAGAATATATTTCCGTGTGATACCGCGGACGAACGCTTTCATAGTATCCCAAACAATTATTGGAGATGCAGAACCTGTATTTATTCTAAAAAATTCCTCTAGTTGCTGTGTAGTACTCGACAGATATTCAGTATCAGTCAACAAATACCTAGGGAAAGAGAATTGCCTGATTTCCTTATCTTCAGTTTTAACCTGAAAAGAGAAAATAATAGGGTTATGGTCGGAAGTCACCCGGGGACATATTTCCATTTTCGATGTTATAAGTACTCTATCAGAGACCAAGGCCATGTCAATCCTAGAGTATGATTTATGAGGAGCCGAATAGTAAGTATAGCCCGGTATTAGAGGGTATATATGTCTCCAAGCGTCCTTGACAGACTGAAGCCTCATCATTTGCATGATCGCTCTGCGAGTTTTACACATTCTTACATTACGCCTATTCCCCGTAGAGTCTATATGATAATCTAAGACGCAGTTGAAGTCCCCCAAAATTAATTTTTCCCCCTCCCAGTTTAATAATTCCAAATTGAGGAATTCGAAAATATTAGGATCGTCGACATTAGGGCCATATATGGCGCAAATCACATATTTCTTACCCCCTATAGCCAACTGAGCTATTGCCCATCGGCCCCATTGATCTGCCAGTTTGTTGATGACTTCGCAGGCAAACTTTTTATCTTTTAAGATAGCAACTCCTTTAGTAGATACAGTTTGAGTTGTACTAATGATAACCTCTAACCCCAGGTCCGCTAATAAATTCCGGTCTTTGTAAGACAAATGAGTTTCTGTCAGCACCACTAAATGAGACTGATACATTCGTAACTCCTCTCGAACCAGCCTTCTTTTACCTGTGTTGTTAAGACCAGCGACATTACAGGCCAAACACTTGATCCAGTTCATATTTAAGTTTTATCTTTTGTGTTAATCCTCCTCCTCCTCCTACAGCAATAATTATCAAAAAAGTTGAATAAACTATAACATGTAGTTTATTTTTTATACTGTTGACAACTAAAAAAAAACACCTTCCCCATTCTTTAAGAGCACAGTGCCCCAATGATGACGATTTTCTCCCCCCCTTTAACCTCATACACCCTCCCTAACCCTCACCAAACCTAAACCCAATCTAAGGGTGACAACTCACCCCGTCTCCAAGAAGAACCCCCCCTTATTACCAGCTGCCGCTGGAAATGGCAGCCCTACCGAGCCACAACCCAATAGGTCAAGCCTACCCTCACTTACATCTGTTTATAATGTAATCATAAACATAAACATAATCACAGGCTTTAAACATAATTGACAGTTTCTACAAGTTTCTACAAATTACTGCAATACTGCAAGGAAGAAAGAAAAAAAAAAAAAAAAAAAAAGGAATGAAAAGATGGAAGAAAGGGAGATAAACGAAAAGAGCCAAAGTTCCTAGTCGCCATAGAACAGACCCCCCTTCTATCCCACCTATCCCTGTTCAGCATCTTCTGCGCGCCATTTGGCTATTGCCGCACTTATTTCTTTTTCTTCCAAAAAGATGTAGGTATGACTACCCTTAAGAACTTTCAGACGTGCAGATTCTTGTAGAAAAGCTTGAGCGCCAAGAGCTTTTATAGGATCAATAAATTGGCGCAGCCTCCAACGTCTGTCCATTGTAGCCTTACTCAAATCTGATCTAACAAAAAAAGAAAGAATCTACTGAGACTGGAGCGTTAGGTCTCGCTTTCATTGACACTGCTTGTCTCAATAAAAAGTTCCCAAAATAGATCAAGAAAGGGCGAGGATATTGCCCCCCTTTATTCCTCTGAGTTAGCGGCAATCTATGGACCCTTTGAAGTTGAGAGTCCCAGTCCCAATCAGAGAGGTCAGGGAAAGCTTTTTGAAATAATTTAACCAAAAACCCCCTCGGGTCTGACCCCTCCGCGCCTTCAGAAATACCAAAAAGTCTAAGGTTCTGTCTTCGCTGGCGGTTTTCAATATCCTCCAGCTTGATTTGCATATCCGAAATCTGTCCTTCATGCTTTCTGGCAGAGACATCTGTAAGTGCAGATAGATCTTCGGTTGCGGAAACTCTCCGCTGTAGCTCAGTTAGATCTTGAGTTAACCCGCTGATTTTATCAGACATTTCCCGAAGGGATTGTTGGATTCTATTGTTGTCCTCTCTGACCTGTGTATAGTGCAGCTGCGCCTCTTGTCTTTGCTCAGCTAGAGACTGCAGAATCAAAGAGAGTGATGGTACTACTCCCTCATTACAGCCAGATCCTGCCTCAGGTAATGCCGTCGCCGGACCAACTTGAGACCGAATTTCTTTCGGGGAATACGGATCATTGTGACTTAAGGATTCCGGCTGTGCTATTCCTGGGGCACCACGCCCAGAGCTGGCTTCTGATGGCGAGTCGCCAGAGCGAGATGTTGGTGGATTAGCCCCATTGCTGTTGCCGTTAACGCCTGAAAGTCTTAGTGCCATGTTTCGCACTCCGCCCTTAGCTTGCACCCACTTCCTGAGGGGGCTATTATCAGAGATAGCTTTCCCTATAGGAAGCGCATTGTGTAAGTGGAGTGTACTTCTCTTCGATTTGTTATTAACTTTCCCTTTGACCTTTTTAATGGTCAGTGGCTTACACCCCGTCTGTGCTGGGTACTCGGTTGGCTCTTCAATGTCGTCAAATGAAGCCGAGTCATTAGCTTCGCTATCGCATTCCCCTTCTACTATGACGCTGCCCTCCAAGCCAAGGGTCCGACCCACACCGGCTATTGCAGTCACGTTATGCTCAACAACATCAGTGTCTTGTCTCAAGTCTGAGGATACAGGCTCCACTACCTCCGTTACCTCCGTTACCTCCATCACCTCTCCCTCTTGCCTGCCGGTCCCTTCGTCATGCTGTATGGGTGGCAAAGAAGTAGGCATAGGCTCAGGTTGTAAACCCTCTGCGCCCACACTACAACTTGTAATAGACACACTGACGTCGCTATCCTTATCCGCTACAGATGAAACACCGTCTGTTAAAGGGACAGCAGAGCTGAGCGCAACAATGTTACTGTCTGTAATCGCGGAGAGTAAAGTTTCCGAAACATTGTTGCTAGTCACGCACTTGCCTGCGAGAAGCTCCGGAACTCTCCCAGTTTGCAGAAGGCTCGTTAATGGTTTGCTGGTTGTAATGCCTGACCTCTCCTTACCGGCACCCGTCACCAAGTTTCCCTCGCCTTTTCCAGCGATGTTCCGGCCAGTACGAGTGCACCGCGGGGTCGTTTTTGGTGGCGCCATGTCTCCTCCACGCTCTGAGTCAGCTGTAGCAGCCGCAGCAGACGAAGTCAGACCAGTCCAGTGGAGTGTCGAGCAATACGGTGAGCGTCCTGGGAGGGAGCAATAACCAGCAAGCAACCTCTCCAATGCTCTCCGCTTGGATTTTAAAGCGAAAAACTGCCACATTCGCTCACTCAGCTCCGTAGTTCTTTCCGTAGTTCTTCCCTGCAAGTATTTTAGTTCAAAGCCTCGAAATCTTCCGTATCGTGCACATCGTATCGTTTTATCAGTTGGAGGTGTAGGAGACCATCAGGGCTGCAGCTCGCTGTGGCGGCTTCAATCCGCCATCTTGGTTCCTCCCCCCGCGGAAATGAAGATTCTAATGTTAAACCCACACTAATCCCTTTATATATTAGTATTTTCCTTAGCTTATAGCGACATTTAAAGCAATACTACTCACCATTCGGTTCTTACAGGAACGCAAAACATCACAAAAGCAACATAAATCATGCAATTGTTCTAGTACCACATCTCCTATTGTTAATATGCGTACCATAATTAATCATTAAGTTATTATGCCATGCAAATAGCAATGAGTCCCGCGTGTTATTTGTGTTTGCAAAAATTGCATTTTGTTGGTTAGTATAACACAGCACACCGTTAATTCAAATTAAAATATAAATTGATTACGTAATTAGTATTTTCATGCAAAATAGAGAAGGTATACAAAATTTTGCATTACCTGCTCCATCACCATCACAGCATCAAGAATAGAGGAGGTAGAGGCAAAAAGTCAGGGGTAATCATGCCAAGAAATGCCAGGTCTAGCACCTTTATTATGAAAGTTAACTTGTTTACTTTTCTTCACCACTGTAGGCATTTATTTTTTGTACAGTGAGGTTTAAGCACTACTCAAATATGCATTTGTTACCCCTTTACAGGATTCGTTTTTGGATGGTGAACACACACAGCTCTCACAATGAGTTACTGGAACCTGGATAAGAGATGCCATGTGCAGTATTGCAGACACTTCCTATCAGATAACGGTGCATTTCATGGTAAGCGGGTGCAGTATTTTTACCCTATTTTTCTGCAAAGCAGGGAGATAGAAATTGCTTAATTATATATGTTCAATGATTGGAGAGAAGAACTTTCATGGTTGTGTTTTATAGATAAGTCACATTTGTTTTGGAATTGGACGTTTTTAGTAGTTAAGTAGCTTGAGGGTCACAAAAATGATACTTTTACTGTTATTTTTTTCATGTAGTAACCTACATGTTGCTGTTATCTTAGTTTATTTAGTGTTGTGGTGTGAGTAGGTTTGTTGCTGGTCTTTTCATTTTGCTGTTGTCCTAGTTCTAGTGTTGTGGTGTGAGTAGGTTTGTTGCTGGTCTTTACATTTTGCTGTTGTCCTAGTTCTAGTGTTGTGGTGTGAGTAGGTTTGTTGCTGGACTTTACATTTCGCTGTTGTCCTAGTTTTGGTGTTGTGGTGTGAGTATGTTTGTTGCTGGTCTTTACATTTTGCTGTTGTCCTAGTTCTAGTGTTGTGATGTGAGTATGTTTGTTGCTGGTCTTTACATTTTGCTGTTGTCCTAGTTCTAGTGTTGTGGTGTGAGTAGGTTTGTTGCTGGACTTTACATTTCGCTGTTGTCCTAGTTTTGGTGTTGTGGTGTGAGTATGTTTGTTGCTGGTCTTTACATTTTGCTGTTGTCCTAGTTCTAGTGTTGTGGTGTGAGTATGTTTGTTGCTGGTCTTTAAATTTTGCTGTTATCCTAGTTCTAGTGTTGTGGGGCGAGTAGGTATGTTTCTGGTCTTTACATTTTGCTGTTGTCTACCTTATTTAGTGTTGCGGTGTGAACATTTTTGTTGCTGGTCTTTACATTTTGTTGTTGGTGCTATCTTATTTTGTGCTGTGACGTGAAAATGTTATGGGTGGTAGGTAAGGCTAAGTGCACACAATAAAAACTTTGATTCAAAGGGTCATACCATTTAATGTGGCATTGCATGTTAATTAACATATGCAGAATGATACCGTTCTGTTTTTGTTGGATTATTTTGATTGATTTTCC
This sequence comes from Triturus cristatus, assembly GCF_964204655.1. Classification (NCBI taxonomy): domain Eukaryota; kingdom Metazoa; phylum Chordata; class Amphibia; order Caudata; family Salamandridae; genus Triturus; species Triturus cristatus. The sequence goes on from NC_140594.1 coordinate 891,008,751, forward strand.
AAAAGAAAACAGAAGAAAAAGAAGAACAAAATGTCCTTACACTGCGTCATATTAACAATATTATGCATGGCCATTCACATTTGAAGAGACAAAGAGAAAGCAAATACAGTATTGATAAGGCAACATGTAGTCACGGTGACATTCATTGTGCATCGATATTGACATTCTATATCATAAATATGTTGTCTCCAACTTTATTAACAAGTAACAAAACAAAAAAAATCCTGTCCCTTGTATGTGTGAGGAGTGTACCTACATTGGAAGCTCTGCCAGGTATCTGCCTGTGGACTTGTGTGTGCATACACATATGCTTATATGGCAAAGGAGTGTGTAGGAGGGGAATCCGTAACCAGTATTATTATGTATGACTCTGCTTGTGGTATTCCAGAATGTAAGAACCTAGTCTTTTTTGTACCTCTCTCGTACTTGATGCAACGCTATGGGGGCACAGACCAGCGTGTGAGTCATGATGTGTCGGGGACCATGGTATGTCATTTTGACTCTATGGCAGCTAAGTAGTCTTGCCACTGTGGGGGATTTGTTGTTGGGGGGCGTCTCATAGCGTTGGCCAACTGGTTCATATGTTCAGCAACTAGTGATCTGCGAAGGTCCATGAGCCATACACACATGTCTGGGCCTGTGGACGATGTTCAAGACTTAGCTAATCTGCGCTTGACCAATCCCAGTGCCAGATCTAAGAATCTGTTAAGATTTATTTTGCAGGCATTTCGCTTTGTGACTCCAAGGACAAAGTGGAGGGCCTGGGGCGCCACTGGGGATCCTGTTGCCTCCGTTAGTATCTCAGCTATACCATTCCAGTATGTCCCAAGCCGAGGGCACGTCCAAACATATGGGGGAAGGTAGCGGCCATGGATAGGCACCTAGGGCATATATTGGCAGAAGTAGGGAACACGCAGGTCTAACTATGCGGAGTTAAATATGTATGGTGAAGATAATTTAATTGTGAATATTTCAGTCTAGCGTTGTTTGATATGTGCTTAGGGTAGACGATGAACTGCTTATCAGTGATGCCTGCTGCCACTGCACTGTCCCAGTTTTCCCGTAAAGGTGCCAGTAGGGGGGCGGAGACAGGTCTAAGGGAGTTATACAACACTGTGATCGCTTTTCTTTCCTGACCATGGGTCAGTAATGTTTGTAAAACTTGGATGTGGTGGGTTCGGTATGTGCGTTTCCCCACACCTGGATAATTTGCTGTTTCAATATTGCATAGAGCAGGAAAGTCTCCGGTGGTAATCCATAGTCGTCCATCAAGCATTCAAACTCACATAGTTTCGTGTTGATGAATAAGTCTCCCACATATCAAGCCCGGCAGGGCGCGACACTTCAATTTCCGCTCTCTTGAGGCAAGAGTTGGGGTTGCAGCTCAAGGGGTAAATCCGGGTGTAACAGGCCAAAACTACCCTTGCCCAGACTTTCCCGGGTATGGTTTGGCCCAGGCCAGAGTATACCGGGGGATAGAGTGTCCTGGGCTAAACTATACCCGGAGGTTTAAAATAGACTGAGCCAGACCATACCCCACGAGGCCAGAATATGCCCCTTCTGAAAGATGACACAGGACTACTTGAATCAAGATTTGAATGACTATGTAAACACCTCTGGCATCTCTTGTGATAGAGTCTGGGCTACGGATGCGGAGATCATGGCCACAGCGAATCTATTGAGTTGTGATATCGTCATTCGCACAAAAGTCGGTGACTCCATGGATTGGTTGACTTATCCCACAAGATTCAATCTGCATTCAACAACAGAACATGTACTTTATCCTGAAAGCAAGCATGATCATTTTGATGTTATTAGTGTTGAACTTTGAACATTTATACTAGAGCGAGCATTATTGAGTGCTAGATATGTGCTTTTATTTTAATGTGTTAACACTACTGAAAAGTATGGTACTAATCTTTGATCTTTGCGGAAGGCTATTTTTTTTTCTGATTAAAGTTTTTCTGGTTGAAGTAATCAAATTCTGTGTGTTTACAATTTTAAATAAAATGTTGAAAAATGTAGTAATTCATGTGTATATTGCTCATCAATATTGCGATCATAGGGGTATAGTTTGGCCTACAGGGGTATGGTTTGGCCTAGGCCATATTATACCCCAGCGTATAAATTGGCCCAGGCCATAATATACCCGGATATAATCTAGCATTGGCCGTTTTACCCCCGGGTATACTCCGGCCTGGGGGTATACTACAGTCACCGGGGCATACGGTGAGGGTCACTGTGTAGTCAGAACATATCGTGACCAGCTGTTCTGAGCTGCTAACATCAGCAGATTGCTCTGTTTTTTCTGGAGTGGAGTTTTGGTGCTGGACAGCCACTCCAGCATGGCTGGTCCTTGGAGCGCCACCGCCCAGGCATCTAGTTCAGTGAGGTTACTACAGATTTACACCGTTCTTATTTTGATTCGATGCGCCTTGGGGATTAGCACTCCTGAACTGGCTCAGCTGTTGCAAGTCCATAACTGTGAATATATCACTGGGTGTATATTATGAAGTGTGTGTGTTCCACTGCTGCCTTCATTATTGATACAGTACACAAGGAAAATCACACAGAGACATGATGCAGGCCTGGTCTGTGTGCGCCAAGTGTACAGCACGTGTGACATTTAAGATCTTGAATACATTATAGATTAAACCAACAACTAAGACACTGTGGGGAAGTTCACCTTGTGTATGGCACATGCGCAACACTATATTTGATTATGTAACATACCCACAGTCAAAGTTGTAAGTTTAGTTCAGCACCAGCTGATTAAAAGCGTCAGAGCGCCACCCTTCCACTTCTTTGTTGTCAAAATAGTACTGCTTATCACAAGTTCAACAATCTTAGTGAGTGAACTCGTTTTTCTCTGTGATCAGTTTTCCAGGTTAGCAATGCCTCACCATGTCTTTTCTCATGTTATGAGATAAGATGTTGTTGCTTACATAGGTCTGAACAGGGCGGCTTTAGTGCTGGTGGCGCCCTGTGCGACAATCTCTTTGGCGCCCCCCCATGCCCTCCTCTGATTCGCTCACTAGCATCCGGCAAAAGTGCCTCTCATCTCTTCATAATCCCTCTTTCAAATATATTTAATTTGTTTTAAAGCGCTGGTTACCGCTGGCTTTACTAATGCACTCAGCTATCCACATAAAATACAGACCTGTTCTTTGCAGCAGGAACATTAACCCTCTGCGCTACTTTATGGCGGGTTAAACCTGCCACTGGACAAAACTGCGATCCCTCTCTCTCTCTAGCAGGAACATTAATTACAGCAGTTATCTTGACATTTTTATTGCTGCCTAAATACTGGATGCACAAGGAACTCTTTAGCATGTGTTTTTAAATTGAAAGTTATTGCTTCAACGCAGCGCCCCCCTGAGGTCTGTGCCCCCCTCCAGGTCAGTACCACCACACCGGTCGCACCGCCCTAAACCCGGCCCTGGGTCCCAACAGTTGTGCATCGTTATACACACAAGGATGCACTATCTGATCTCCTGGGTTCAATGTGATTGTGTTATTGTTAATGCAGTCTTTTTTGGTCTGTTGCTTAAAATATTTGTTCAGTTTCAAAGCACCAATTGCCAGTTGACGCATCGTCTACATTTTGAGGTGAAATAAGGGGTATTTTTATAATATATTACATTCCACTACACCGTTATGAGTGTTTGGGTTCCATTTTATACCTAATAGACAAATAAATACCCATATTCTAAATAAGTCTTTCCAGCTTTGCTATACTGCTGGAAAAAACACATGGCTTTTGACATTGAAACTACCTCACCAGGAAAAGGTGGTATGGACGTTAACGCGCCGTGGTACATGCTCTCTGCCCTCATAATTACGCAAGTTTATTTCACTGCATCGATTCTGTGTCCCCTTATTATGGCCTGGCCTGACAACACAACTGTCCCCAGACAATTATACGAAGAATAATAGAGGGTATCTGGCTCCACCTACCTGTTGGGAGCCAGGAGTACATGCTTTGATTGGGCAGATCATTTTGTTTATTTATCCAGCTGCCTGAGCTTGAACGTTTAGGGGCCCGTGCGTTACATTTCAAAGCCACTAAAGCGTCTTAGACAACAAGAAAATGTATAGTGTCTTTCCCTGGCAGCTGATGGGAATTGGGTAGTCATTAACATTCATGCCTGCTTAGGTCTGGCTTTAAAGTTCAACTTTCACCTGACCTTTTCAAATTGACCAATATTATTTTACAGGTCTTTGTTTCCACACAAATAAATATCCATTCCCCTGCTATCAACGTGTAATGCTTCATATTGCCGTACAACATTCCTATAAAGCCAGACCTATAGGCATTGCCAACGCTTGTTTCATGTGGGCACGCAAAATATCAATAAACAGAACTGGACTGCAAGTTTCACATTTGCTTTTATCTAAATACATCACTAGTAACATAATTCCACATACTCAACATTTGTATGTTTTCATCTGTAGTTTAGACAGAAGGTGGCAGCAAAGTACCACTAACATATAAAAGAAGCAGTTGGACACTGATCCTCCCTACATTTCCAGCTTTTTTTTTTTACCGCAATGTAAAAATAAAAAGCTTTAAGAATTAAATGAATGATTTATTTTTTATGACTATACTTCTCCTAATATGTTTTCGGCAGATTCAACTGAAAACAGGTAGAGGTGGGCGAGCCACCACAATAACTGAGAGAGCCCAGTCAATGGTCTGACTTGGATTTTAGAGCCGTGCACAAGCCGAGCCCTGCAAATATTTGCTATGAAAATCATATATTGAACGCTGTAAAATATGATAAAGTATCTAAAGTTTCTTTAAAATTTCTTTAAAAAATGAGTATTTCTATTTGTATTACTGGAGTGTTTATTGAAAGTGATGGTTGTGTAATACTGGCCGTCTAAACTCACATACATGTTTGAAAGTGTTTTCATACGTAAAACTGAAAAAAAAGAGTTTTGGTGAAATAAAATAGTTTCCTAAGATCACACAATTTAAGCGGGAAACCACAATTTATCTAGGATCTCTGGTCTCACTATGTATAAATCAGCAACTATTTGTCTTTCCTTATGTTAAGGCTTTGTTTTTCCCTCATTGCATTTTTCTCCAGTTTTTAAATATAGTGTTAACTCTATCCAAAGGCCCAACGCTTTACATGAGCACCAGTTATATTACTTAAGATCACATGCAGGCCATACTGGCCCCAGCGGTGGGGGCCGTTTTTGTTACTGGGGGCCGGCCATCTACCATCCTACTCCCGCGTCTTTGAATAAGAGGCTGGCAAAGGGTTGTGCCTCCCTCCTCTCTTGGTGCACGTGCCTACAAAATCATGCAGCCAGCTGCATAAGCTTTTTAAGTCGAGCCTATGGCAGCGCGCATGTGCTGCATAGGAAATCAACCTCTTGGAATCACTTCAGCTTCAGTAGAAGCTCGTGTCTGTGGTTCTCACACGCGATTGGCCTTTACGTCTGGCTTTAGTACGCAATTGGCTAAAGGCGTGTTGAGGTCTCAGCTTTGGTAAAATGTTTACTCCCCAAGCGTTTTTCTCTCTGGAGCCAGCAGCGGCGCGCAGGGGCCATCTGGTTTTAATTAGCGTGCCTGCGCTTGTCTCCCACACAGTGTCTCTCCCCCCTCGTGCAGGCCGTGGTTCTCGGACTTTCCCTTTCCCAGAACTTGAGAACGAACAAATGAACGAACGCGAGAAGCAGAGCCATGAACAGGGGACAAACTGCACAGTTCACCTGATAAAACACATTTTACTATGTCAAAACCGAAAGTCTTCCCTGTGCGCTTGAATGGGCGGATATATCCCAATCACATTCGCGCCCGCCTCCAGTCAGACATGCTATGGCCATCACGAGTAGGTTACTGTGCTCTTCCATGCGCCCTCTGCTTAAACCTCCGCCACTTCTTCCACTCGGGTTGCAGCTAGGAGCATGCGGAGTCTGTGATGTTAGCGTGTACCCCAGCAAACGCAGGTAAGTGCCGATGGGAACAGAAATTAGGATGTTGCGCATGCTCAGTAAAAGCCAGCAAACAGTAGCACCGCTTTGTGAGGCAGTAAAATCTGCCCATCTCTGCTGCCTGAGATAGTGTCCATAGGGACATTTTAAAAGTGTGTGCGGGACATCTTAAAAGTGTGTGCGGGGTCTCTTCAGTCTTTGACTGGCGTTCGTCTATAGGGGCATTTTAAAAGTGTGCGTGGGACTTTTTAAAAGTGTGTGTGGGGTCTTTACAGTCTTTGATTGCCTGTCGACTGAGCATAGGGAAATCTTAAAAGAGCGTGTGGGGCCTCCTATACAGTCTCTGATATACTCCTTTAGAATGCACACATTTTAAGCTGTCTCCCTCGTGTAGTTTCTCCCCCACATTCCTGTTGCCTGACTGCTTGTCCCTATCCCTCGCTCGCGCTCGCCTGCGTGCTTCTCTCCATTGCTTCCACTAGCCTCCGCCTTCTGTGCTGCTTTCCCCCATTTCTAGTGCTTCTTTCTCTCCTGCCACCCCCTGTTGCTTTTTACGCCCCCAGCCTTTCCCATTGCTTCTGCATGCCCACCTCCGCCGTGTTGCATCAGTGTTCTTCCTCTCCCTCATGCCCCCATGTTGCTTTGTCGTTTGCCCTCTAACGTCCTCCAAGTTGGTCTGATGTTCCCACCACCTTCCGTGATGCTGCTTCCACTCCCTATGTCTTAAAAACATGCATTTGCTCGTTTTTATTTAGCTTTTTAGTTACTAATTCAACTCGGATTAGAAGGGTAAAAGAGAAATAAGCACCTGTAACATATTCTAGATGCGCATGCGTGATGTGGGCAGCTGCATCAAAGGCTTTTTATTTTTTACTTTAGTCGCGTGGTGGATGCTGTACAACTTGGCTAAAAACCATTGGCAAATCCAACGGGTCCCAAACGCGAGACCTATTGGCTTTGCCAATGCTTGTTATTTTTTTTACTGTTCATAAGCCACGGTATCAGGGATGCTGTGCTTAAAGGCTACCATTAGTAAAGCCAATGGGACCCAAAGGTGAGATCTCTTGGCTTTGCCTAATCTTGTTTTTCAACTGTTTTGTTGCTGATGAACTATCGGAAAACGGACTTATTTTTTTTCTTTTTTTAACAGAGTTTTATATAGCGCAAACTTGACCCGAATCGGGTATTAGAGCGCTTTACATAGCACCAGTTACATTATATGAGGAATCATTGATTTTTGGAAGGCACAGGAAATTAAGTGATGTTCTGTGTCATTTCCGAGACTTGAACCCAGTTCCCCAGATTTGAGGTCGGCCGCCCTAGCCGTTAGTAGGCCAACTCCTTATACTGCGCAAAAGCACACAACAAGGTCTATTGTGAATCTCAAACCCACTTAAATGCTTGTGATGTAGTGCAATAAAATGGCAAGAACTATTTTCACACAGCCTAGAGATGTGGAAGACGTGTAATAAACGCTAACAGTATAAATGTGCCAAATCGTATAAATGAATTGGTAACATTATTATAATAATAATAATAATCCACATTTGTAAAGCGCGAACAATCGCCCGTAAGGGTCTCTAGGCGCTGGGGGCCGTCGGGAAGATTAAGCAAGCTATTGCCCAGAGTCACATGGTGATGGGCTAATCTGCCGCCGGTACGGGGGATCGAACCATGATCCCCAGATTCCAGAGTCAATCGCCCTGGCCGAGGCGCCACACATCTTACCTTTGCATTGCACTGATCTTTTTGTAGATATTCTTTTTGAAATTTGAGCACGCTATTTCTTTGTTTATTCCCTAATATAATTAAATGAACAATGATGTTTGTTGTATGTTATGCTATACTGTTATGTTTTTTTTTAATAAACTTTATTGAGTTTTTTTAACAAAAGAAATATAAGGCTTATATTATATTTAGAGCCACACTGTAGGAATTCGGGGTCGTTTGATTAAATTTTCACTTAAAACAGTCTGGATAATGAAGTGCATAATTGATATTAGCAAACGATACAGGATGTGTTCATAGGTTTTATAAGCAAAAATTAAACACCGTATCAATACCCTACCCTCCACCCTAAGCCCAACTAGCCATCTGCTGTGCGTAACTTTGAAGGGTAATATTGGCAAAGAGCTATGGGAAGAGATGGGAGTAAGACTCGAAAGGAGAGGTCGACATGAGGCACAACATACACATGAAAGTGAAGAACCTATTTCAGTATATGGTAATATCTATGTGCAGGTCAGGCACAGTAGCAATACATGGGAGGGGAACCCTTCATTCCCCTAATAACTCTTTAAATATCCCCCTTTTTGGACTTAAACGTTTCTAGTAAGTCATCCCAAACTAAAGCTATGGGATGTTTCTGGAGACCACGACTCCCTGCGTAAGGAGTATCCTTTGGCCGTACCCCAGTGTATGAGCTCATACCACCCGCTGGATGTAGATATAAAGGGGGCCCGGCAGGATTTCCAGCGTCTGGTAATCTGTCAGTTGGCAAGGAGGAGCGCAAGATCTATAAAGTGCAAATTGGTTTTAGGGTTTTTGGGGTATGTGTTCATCTGTATTCCAATGAGGAACCCCTGCAAGCGACGCTAGAGCAGTGTGAACATCAGTGTAGTAAAATATCTGGGAAGGACACACCCAAAGTCTGTGTAACAAGTCTGTGGGGTCTGCTGGGGCAGCTCGAAGAAGCTGAGGGAAGTATTTTCTTTAGTTTTAGAGGCATAAAATAGGCCCTGTGCAGTAGTGAGAATTAAATACATTTAAACCAGAAATTACGGGGAATCATACTGGGGTATTCGATGAGGAAGTGCCGTTCTTTACCATGTGGGGCATGACCCAGGTTCTCCTCCCAGCGGGCTCTCGGGGTGCTAGTGAGGTGTATAGGTGTGTACTTAAGCCTTTATACCACCTTTATGCCATATGTCTGCCATTGCCCATTTTATATACCGCCTGGATAAAGGAGCGTGTCTCTGGTTCTGTCTCCATCTGCCCTGTGTGTGCGAAAATAGCCGGAGATGTTGGCGCGGGTCAAAAAAAGGGAGTTGGATAAGGCGTGTGTCTGAATAAAATCCTGGTGCAACATCAGTTCTGCATCTGCAAGCATGGCTCCCAGTGAGGTAACTCGTGGAGATTCCCAGGATTCCAACCCAATCGACGGAAGTAGGCCTACAGGTGTTGGTAGGCCTCCTAATAGTATGTTAGGGGCGTAATGGGGTGGGGGGGGGACATTGGCACTTTAACCCCTTCAGTGCCCATGACGAGCTGGACTCGTCATGGGCCGCGGTGGCGCTGTGCCCATGACGAGTCCAGCTCGTCATAGACCCCGCCCGCTAATGCAACGGCCGGCACTGGGCGGGGAAAGGGGCGGGCACTGAAGGGGTTAAGAGCGTATTTCCAGTATAGAAGTGCTTTGCCAAGCAGTAGCCAACATTTTCAATTTGTGAGTGAATTCCTGGAACTTGGGACACCCACTGGGTTGACAGCCTCATTCAGTAGGACCCTAAAACTAGGATTTAAGGTCCATACCCCAAACAGTGCCGTACTGGCCATAGCGGGCACTGGGCGTTTCCCTGGTGGGCCGCGAGGGTAAGGGCGTTTTTGGGCCTCTGGGGGGGATGTTCTTGTTACCGGGAGCCGGCAATATTGGCCCCTGTAACTAAATCGGCCGACACTGGCTCTACCACACAGCTCGGCTGCTCCCCCCTCCCGCCACCCAGGGGGGCAGGCCGAGCAGTTTGCCAAGGCTGATTTCGGTTGCCAGTCTGGCCCTGACCCCAAACAAACTTTAAAAGTGAATAGCTCTGTGATTCTAAAGTCAGAGGGATTGATCAAAGGGTTTTGGAATCATGGTGACTGGCCACATCCAATGGGAGAGTGTATTAAGGCATGGAGTAAAGAGAAAAAAAAACTCAATATTCCACCGATGCTGGAAATGGGTTAGATGCCACTCCCTTAGGGGTCTAGGGTTGTACTGGGTGGGTGTGGGTTCATACAAGATCGCCACATTCTCAGCCATGGATTGTATCTATCAAGAATCACAACGTTTGGATTCTCAGTTGTTTCTTGTTCACATTTGTCAAGCTAGGCTTCTAGGCACTTTTAGCTCCCCGGTGCCGCAGTTCTTTGAGGCATCCTCCATGCAAACATTTCTGAGCTAGTCCTCAATCTGGCCTACTTGGTTAGGAAGACAAGTGTGGCGGCAGCATATCTTCTCCAAAATATTGTCTGACAGAATTAATGTGCCCTGAATATTTTTAACAAAAATATCAATCCATTGCAATTAATTATAGAAATTCTACACCCTGTGGAATCGCTTTTTCGTAAACAATATTTATGACAGTGTGGCGGGGTTGAAACAACGGGTCTGAGGCCAGGTCTGCTAATATAGGGTTTTATTTTCCCAAAAACACGTTTGTGCCAACTGGTAAGTCTTTTGGAGGCAAAGGTAGCTGGATCCGTCGTGCCGGGGGTTCTTCTGCTCCTATCCGTGCTCCTTGGTTCCAGTTCCCTTGGTCGGGTGTGGCTCTTTGAGGAGTCCTCCGTCTCAATGTCGTGTAAAGAAATGGCGAAAACAGCGGTGTCAGGGCGGTGTCCTCATTTTACGGCAGTCAAACAAGGGGCCAGGGAGTGAAAGGGCACCACACACTCTTGTGCTCTTAAAAAAAAAAAAAGGACTAAGAGAAAGGCGTGACTAGTGCTCAATTGTGCAAAACAAGAGTAATATGAGCAGGTTTGCTCGAGAGGGGTCCTAGGGCCACCTCTCTAGGTACATGGGGTATCCCTACTCCCAATCCACCCTGAGACTCGGTCTCGTACCTGCATAAGCCACGCTCCTCCTGGAGCGTGGCTCGGCGAATCGTGGGGACATTGGCCTCCTGGCACAGCTCCGCAACCCGATGGTCTTGTTCCTTGCTCCGCTCCTCGTTTCCTCCTTGACTCACTCCGAATATGCCTCCGCTCGAATCCTCCTTCTCCACTCCGGTGTCGCCGCACACCCACTACCGGGATTCGTCCGCCCTTATCATCGGAAAGGCACTGACGTCGTAGCCCCAGTTAAAGGAACCGGCGTCTTGTTTCTCGTTTGACAGTTTCAGCAGAAGGGAGTGTTGTGATTTCCAGTCCTCCTGCTGGAAGGAGACAAGAGGGGGAGAGAGATGCACTGGAGACCACCAGTCCATATGAAGTTCAGGTCTCTCGTGTCCTGAACCCGCCCCGTCACAGACAGATACGTCTCTCAGATTATATTTTTACTAATGATATTCTGAAACACAACCTGGAGAGAGCTCCCCTTTCTCCATATTGCAAGAGTTGGTCTCTTCCAGAGTCCAATATTTGGTTCCAGCTCTTAATAATGAACACTAGCAACAGCACCATGTCCAGGCCAGAGACCTCTGCTGGCTTGTGCACAGAGTCTCCTTGAGGTCTATCAGTCCAATTTCCTTGTGCACAGTCGTGCATATTGAAAAACTAATTAGATCTGATGCACATCCTGGCTTGAGCTTCTACTTTAGCATAGCACTGACTTCCAAAGGCCTCAGGGACTACCATAGCTGACGGTGGTGAAATGCAGATTTGTTTGCATGACAATCAAACAATTATCTACTGAAACCATTCTATGATGTTCAGTTTATATGACCGCAAGAATACCCTGACAAACTTAAATAAAAAAGCAACTAAAATCTATTTTCTGGTGGGATCTACTCCTAATTCTCGGTTACATGTGATTTAAATTTATTTGATCAAATGAATGATACAACTATGTAGGAAAAAGTGCAAGACGCCCAGAGATAGTTTGCAAACTTTTGTTTAGAATTCTATATCTACGTTTAACAATATTGCATATTAGAACAAAACACGACCTATAAAACGTGGAAACACGGTGGTATTTTATTTGCAACAAACTAACAGGGCTTAAAATTTATTGGCTGAAATTTATGGGATCGAAAACTAGAATAAGTGTTGCATTTTATGCAAAATCAAAAAATGTTAAGTGTAAAATATTAAAGGCGAAACCTCATTTTTGGAGCAGTAGTATGGGCTCTCTGATGCCTATTAACTGACAATGTAACTGTGAAATATTGGTTCCCTTGACTTTTAATCAGTAAATCTTGAAATGTTAGGTCCCCAAATAGATTTCCAGTTGTATGCGCAGCCATCTTGCACAGTGAATGAAATCAGAATGTCTGTAATCTAATCTAAAAGTTTATGGGAGTCTGGTTTCCTGTGTGCTGCCAGGAGTCGGGAACAAAAGAGGACGGAGGAGAAGTGGCGGGCTTAGATAGGTAATTTTTATTTTTACTTTTCAAATCCCCCTCCCTTCTTGCTGTCTACCACTTCTGGTCGCAAGCAGCCGCCACTGGGTGGGGTTCATTTTTGTTGCCTGTGTGCCAGCATTTAACTTTTTACATAATTAATGAAACCATGAGTCACTCAAGTGCTCTAGTTTTGTCAGCTGTTATTGATGCTGGCAGGTCTTTTACTTTTATTTTTACCAACAGCTTCCTTGAAACATTGGTGACCCGGCGTGCGTCCCGGATTTGCTGGGATAGTTCCGAGTTTTTGCCAGCTGTCTTGGCAGATTTCACCAAATTTCTCATATCTAATTTTTCAGAGAGAGTTGACTGAAAACGGGGGGGGGGGGGGGGGGGGCAGGCACATTTTCGTAATTTTTTAGTGCCTCGGCTGTGTTTCTATCTTGATGAGCACTGTCATTCTGTGCCCTATGGTTGATGTAAAATTGTAGTCCCTTTACAAATTTTTTGCCAAATTTCCCAGTTATGGATTTTAAAAATCTTGTCACCCGATTCAGAGGGGTCAGAATCTTTCAACTTTTAGCATTCTTAATTAGGGTGCATAGATAGTCAGTAATTTTAGAAAACTTTGATCAGACATTTAAATAACAAAATTGTTCTGCTTTCATATTTATCAACGTGGAACAAACCCTATTCCAATTAGTCATAACTGAGTGATATTGTGTATTATATACTTCATTATGGAGTGCTTTCCATAACCTTTGCAAGGCCTAAAGAGCTTCCTGGGTGATCCAACCGCATTGTTATCTTAGGGCTTTGTATGGGATAATACTCCTATTACCTGTCTTCACAGGGAGGATGGGGCGTATGAAGGAATGTAACTCACAAAAAGTGATGGGATGCTACTATACATAAAAGGGAAAGACGGTGTGTGTGAAAACAGGGAATCTTTTCTTTTAAAGACGAGAACCCTCTTTCACCCGAGGGTGACATGCTTCATCATTGGGTCCCCTCTTGCACACTGCAACCGCAAGGTATACAGTGTGGGCTACAACTCTCAAAAAAATTATATAAGAGAGGAGCGTGAGGTGTTTTATGAGGATGCCAACTTAGGCAGGGGGAGTAAGGGGCAGAGTGTAAATCAGAAAAAATGTGTATATATAAAACTAGCTACTGGGTGACAAAATTCAATTTACTGGTAGTCCCCATCAGCTAGGATTAAAACGAGGTGATATGGGATTGAAATAATATCCTAGTTATTAGTGGTCGACATGTTTCTGCCAGGTGACTACTCGTTCGCGGCATTCATCAGGACCTCACAATATTATCACTCTGCTTCAAAAACAATAAATCAATTAAATAAACACCATACTCAATGATATGGTGGGTGTGACAACAGAACCAGCTGCAGTCCGGTCCAGTGTCTCTAAGGGTAATGTTAATTTACCTCTACCTTCCAAGGAATGATGCCTCAGATCACAGATTACTTACGTTAACCTGTGTCCTTCCGTTCAGGGCACCAACCAAAGGGGTCATGGTAGGGAAAATGTATATGAAATGGCAAAACTAAAAAAAAAAGTTACAATAATTTTCACCTAATCTTTACTATAACCATAAACTGAGCCCTAGTCATGACCATAGGCCTTAACCTAATAGGTCCAGCTTTAAGACTGAGCCTGTACCCCTTAGCCTGTACATAACCCTAAATGTTAGCCTAGCCTCAATCTTAGTCCCAACCCTAACCATACACACTACCTATCATCAGAAGCTTGGCACTCACTCTTACCCATTAGTACTAACACTGGTGTTGTGCGTGGTACATGGGATGTGGGAGAGTCTCTAACGAGGGTGCACCAGCTAAAAGCAACATTAAAGAGTTTTTTAAGTTCGTGTTGGAGAAAACGCTGGAAGTTACGCTTCTTATGCTCTTGTAGAAGGGGATAGCTACCAAAACTAAGGAAGTGTTGGCAAAGCCAATAGGTCTTGCCTCTGATAGGTGAATACCAACCTTTTTGGCTTTTCCAATGCTTATTTGCATAAGCGACAGACATCATCAGACGACAGCAGCATGGCGAGGGAAAATGTTCACAGGATGCTAATTCTTCTAAACGAGCCATGGCTTTCATTCAGGGCTGCAATCAAAAGTGAACATGATTTTGAAACATCCTCTTCATATACTTGCCCGCCCTGCTACCAAGTATTGAGGGTTTAGAGGTTCAGAGAGACGAGTCCCTTTGTGAATGCAGCGGTTTGCAAATTAATTTGTGCACTAAGACCGAGCTGTGCATCACTGACCCTGACTATCCTGAGAATACACATCTTCAATGGTAGGGGATGACACCCAACTGATCCCCCCCCACCACTCTCACTACACCCCTGTGAAGATGCACCCCTGCACACTGGTTCTAGCTGTCCTGTATTTGTAGTGGGAAACACTAACCTGCAGGTCCCAGAATGCCATAAATAAATAAGTCAGCACTCCACAAGCTGTTTGCGCTAGTCATGCTTAACCACAGCAAGCTTCTTAACTTTGGGAATGTGTGCAACAATGTACCTTTTAAAATAAACAAATCCACAAAGGATTAACTACGACTCACAAAGAGTTAATTACACCTTGAATCCCAAATATGATTGCTCCGTTAAAGCATTGGCATCCAATATTGTGTTTGCTCTTCTAACACCAGTTAAACCAACTTTCATTCATTCAAAGTAGTTGACTATTCTGTTTTTTGTGACTAATTACTGATGTTTCATTACTGGGTTTCGTTTTCTTCGTTTGATGTAATTTGTGGTCAGTGGCGGCTTGCAGCGGTAACGCTGTGGGGTGGAAAGGCGGGGTGGGGCTGGTTGGAGGGGTAGTGGAGTCCGACATATGACGGCAGGTATTTATTTACGTTTACCTTTGCCATCGTATGTCGGACTCCACGACCCCACCACCCAGCACTGCCCCGCCCCACAGTGTTACTGCTGCGAGCCGCCGCTGCTGTTTGTGGGTGGTAAAGTGCATGGCAAGATACAGGCTACTTCCACCTGATCACTATATTAAACTCATTTTATGTAGTTCAGCACAGCCATTGTAATAGTGAAGTTTAGCATGTATGAATATCTGCGTTTGGGTGCAGTTCACAAAAAAGTAAACACATTTACAGACAAAAAAGTATTCCTAAGCCAGGGCTTCCTAAACGTTTTAGAACCACATCTCACATTTTAGTAGGGCAAACTTTTGTGACCCACCTGACTTAAAGGATATGGCGGGCGATTTTTCAATGTATCTAAAGCGTCGTGTGGTAGCACACTGTCCTTTTCAGACAGCACATTTATCCTCTGAAATGGGCAATATATTTGCACAGACATGCAGTATTGTGGCTAAAACTATATTGCACACAAATGGTAATGTGTGGAAATCAGGTTTCAGTAAATATTTATCTTTTGTGCATCACCAAGTAAAATGTCTTGGTTTGTTTGGATTTTATTAAAATCTTGGTTTCCATCATACTTCAAAATTACAAAAATAAAATATTTCATTTTTGCTTTCATAACTGCAAAATGCATACAGTTCATTTGCAGGCATTTCCCTTTCCCTATGGGTTTTGAAAAAATGACAGCATATCCTTTCACACCTCATGTAACCCACCCACTTCATGTCCCCCAGGGACATAGTCACATAATTCACTTTACTTTTCTTTCTCTGACTGCAAAGTGAGAGAAGTTTGTAAACAACAGTCTCCATGTTTAAAAAAAAAAAGCAGCAGAAGACCTAGCCTGACGTTTGACCTCTGTCTTTCAAGTGAATCAAATGTGTCAAAATAAATGCTGAGGACCTCACTTACAAGAAAGTTCTGCAGCGCGGCACCGCAAGCCCTTTGGCTGCGCCACGCTGCGGCACTTTCAAAGCACAGGGATGCAACATATTTACAATAACCTGTCACATCCTTGTGCTTTACCCTGCACTGGCTCACAATTGGCTGCCATGCACTAAGGCAGGCACCCTTGCACCATGGTGCAAGGATGCCTGCGTCATGGGGATGATTGTTTATGTGCAGGACGGTGTCCCCTCCTACACATAAACAATCTGAAATGGCGTTTTTCAACTTCTATGTGTGCTGCATTAGCACACTTAGAACTTGCAAAACGTCATTTTTTTATTAGCACACTTAGAACTTGCAAAACTTAATTTTTTTAATGATTGTTTATGTGCAGGAAGGGTCACCTTCTTGCTCAGAAACAATCACTAGAGGTGATTTCCTCGTTCTATGTGTGCTGCAGAATGCGGAGGCGTAGCATTCAGAAGCATTTCCAAGTTTCCGATTTTTCATAAATCTTGAAATGTCAGGTTCACCCACAGCAACACCCATGGAACACCCCTTTCACGCAAAGTGTTGTGTGTAAATGGGTTTTATTTAAAAGGACAGGAAAAGTCACGCAGGGTGGCTTTTTCTGTCCTTGTAAATATGGGGCAGCAAAATGCGCTGCCAGTGTGTCACAATAAGTGACGCACCGGTGGCGCAAGGGGCTTGTAAATAAGCCCCAGAATTTAAAGAGATCTTTATTGCTTGGACTTTCATGACAAATTATAAATTGATAGGGCGCGGCCCACAGAATGGGACACACTATCCTAAGCACATATACTACTTTTCAGGAGCTAGCAAACATTGCCAGACCTGGAAAGTTGTGCTACTGACAATGTCATCTGAAAGTTTTGTGATTTGGTAAATGTGGATTTGTATGCAGGGTACACTTATTCATTGGGTAAGGCCGCATTGCTTGTCAGCTGAGCACTTTTCTCCACAGGGACATTTTCTTCCCATTCCAGAAATCCTTACCACCATACACCACAAAGTTTGGTGCGTTCTGCTCCATTCCCTTACCCACCCAGCTGTTGGGGTTTATTGCAGCCCTTTGCTGGGGCAAATCTACAACTATTTACAGAGGAGGAAAATTCCAGAAAGCAGTTTGTGAATATCCCCAAGTTCACAAGATATGTGGGCAAGGCAAAAACGCTTAGATGTACCCACCCCACATCTGTCCTTGCATGTGGGATTTGCTACTATCTAATTGTACATAGACATAGTGTACATTTGTGCAGTAGCTAATGCATTTACACACGTTAAGTCTCTTTTTATGCCTATCTGACAGTGTAAATGGAGCATCTTAGAAACTGTAATGGGCTTTATAAATTGTGCCCTTAGTAATTAATACATTGACAATAAATGTTATCTGCTGCAGAGAGCACATTTTTCATTCTTTTTCACACTTGCATTGGCTCTTCTTAATGTATCTGAATAGCCATGCACACATTCATTGATAAAAGTAAGAATGCTGCACTTGTGCTTTTTTAAATAATCTGGACATTTAACCTGGAGTGGGCGATGTGTATGGTTTTAGGCCAGTTTATGCACTAACTGGGTTATTGTGTATTCACATTACTTTTAGGTAATTAGCAGCACAAATTATCAGATATTTCCTTCTCAAAGGCAGCGCCTTAACTGTTGTAGTAACTTTATTCGATATAAAAAAAATATCATAAAAGTATAATACAGTGCATATAAAACAGTTTAAAACCCACTACAACAATGGCTTCGTTCTTTACACAGATAAAAAAAAAGAAGAAAAAATATATATATATACAGCATTTTCCCACTCCCCCGTTGCATGATGTAAATAGACAATAGTGTTCGTGCAGGGTCAGGAGGGTAGATGGTTACACTTATGGTTGGTACGCCTTAAGGAGCTTACGTCTTATCCTCCAGGCCCAGCCCAGGTATTTGGCAGTCCCACAGAAAACACTGGGGACTGATGTTTCATAGGTCAGGATGCGCAGCGCCACACTGGACGACCTAGTGCCCAGATTATTACAAACCGGTTTCAGCCATCTTAATCTTGGCTGCCTGTACGCCTGACAAGCAAACATAAAATGGCCAATAGAGTCTGTGGGCGAAGCACAGCCTGGGCAGCCTTTAGGGCTCTCAATTACCTTACTCCAGCCAGATTGAAACTCATGAAGTGGGAGGGTACCATATCTCATTTTTAGGTATAATAACCTATCTCAAGGGGATTCGATCAGGTCCATAAGGGGTTCCATACTGGGAGCGGGTTTCACGTCTAGAAAATTCCCAGTTAGGACACCCTTCTGATTTCTTAGAGTGTCGGTCGTGACCCATTCCCAATAGATCTTTTTTATCGTGGATTTGGGTGGGGGAAGCTGACTCTCCCAAGCCTCTTCCAGGCCTATCTTCTGCAGCTGTTTTTTCAGATTGGATACCCAGGGGATCTTGTGCTCAGCTCCAAGTTTTAATAGCTCGTCCAGGGCAGAAGCATAATGGTGAAGTTCAGAAGACCTTCTAAGCCTTGTCCAATATGATATAGGGCGCAGCCTGGCCACGTTGCTGATGTTATGTCTACAGAGATCACTGCGAAGCGGAACTAGCGGGGTGGACAGAGGAAGCGAGACTATGTCCCTAAAGAACTTATTCTCGGATTTAAGCAACTCTGTTAGGTTTTCAAATCCCCACAGTTCCGCCCCGTAGAGGGCCGCTGACATGGCCTTTCCCTCATAGGCCTTGACTGCCGCAGCTATTGGCCTACTATATGAAAGCCTCTGATGTTTCGCTATTGCCCCTGAGACTCTTTTGTGGATAAGGAGCATTTTGGACAAATGGGGGGCCCATTTAAGCTTATTATTGACCCTCACTCCTAGGTAATCAAAAGCCTCCACTAGCTCCAGTGTAGTGTTATTTAACTTGATGTTATTCCTAAAGCTTTTTGAGGGTGACAGCGTCATCAGCTTGGTTTTTGTTGTATTTATTTTCAAGCCCCTGATGTCGCAAAACTGGGAGAAACGGGACAACAATCTTTGTAAGCCCATAGGGCTTTTTGATATCAACAGAGTGTCATCAGCAAAGAGCAGGGTAGGTGTTTTTTCCCCGCACAGGGTTGGGGCATCGGCCATGTCGTCTCTCAAATGGTCTGCCACCCCATTTATGAAAAGAGAGAACAGGGTCGGGGCTAACACACAACCCTGGCGGACCCCTTTCTCAACAGCTATCCTCTCTGTGAGCTCTCCCTGGTGTCCCCACCTAACTTTTGCGAAATTACCTTCATGGAGGCATTTGAGGAGGTCCAGGATTAGAGGAGGGATGCCCAGATCGCACAGCACCTGCCACAGTTTTAATCGTGGGACCAGGTCGAAGGCTGTTTTTAAATCAATGAACGCCAGATAAAGGCTGCCTTTTTCAATAGTAACAGATTTCCAGTATATTGTGCAAAATCTGAAAACCTGGTCAATAGTTCCTTCTCCTTCCCTAAATCCTGCTTGAAAGTGACTCAAAATACCCTCCTCGTCTACCCAAGCCTTGATCCTGGTCAGGAGGACTCTGCCAACCACTTTTTGTATCACGTTGATTAAACTAATCGGTCTGTAGTTGGCAGGGTCCTCCCTGTCACCTTTCTTATAGATGGGCACCACCTCCGCCCCTTTCCATGAATCCGGAACTGGGTATCCTGAAGCTAGTTTGTTTAGAGTCCGAAGGATGATCTCTGCCCAAAGATCTTTTTCATGGAGCAGAAGGTCGCCAGGGAGACCGTCGGGTCCAGCAGCCTTCCCCGGAGCGATCGTATTGATCGCAGAAAGGACCTCTGTTAGCCCAAACTGGGCCCCTATCTCCAAAGATACAGAATACTCTGCCACCGGGGTCTGCTCTTCTAAAACCACTCTTTCTCTATGTGAGTAGAGATCAGAGAAATGTACATGCCATTGACTCCCCGTAATGTGATTCAGGATTGGATCCGCTCCCCCCTATCACTGATGTTAATAAGGTTCCAAAAGGGGGTTGAATCTTTCAGTAAGGCTGCAGCCTTTAAATCCTGCCAGTGGGTTTCATCCCACAGTCGCTTTGACTTCCTTATAGCTTTGTAGTAGATTTTCCGGGCATTGACAATGGATGGCTGTTTCTTGGATTTTATGGCTCGAGATAAAATCTGTCTCTTTTCCCTGCAATAAGATGAAAACCAAGGGTTTTCTGTCTTTGGGGGGGAAGCTTATGGACCCCCTTTTCATGCAACTCAAAGACCTTACCCACCCTTGCCACAGTCTGTTGATATGCTTCTGAGAAATCTTTAGAAGAAGGGACCTGTGACAAACAGCCCATGGGCATGTCCAATGCTACAGTACCTTCTTTCACTATCCTTTTAATTTTACTCCGGTCCATCTCTCGCTTTACTACCCTAGGCCACTTGAGGCGCCTATTGCAGTTAGTCGGGACAACCTCTCTTGCCCCAGGCCTCTGCTTATTTGAGGGCTCAATAGAAGTAGTGACCGGCTCACGCCTGAGTTGCATGGCCAGCGGGTTGTGGTCGCTCTCACACCGAGAGATAACTTCCATGTCGATAAGATCCGGCCACAACTCGGTGTCCAACTGCGCCTTAACTGAACACGAGCAGGTTCAGACGCAAGAGTCCTTATCATTTTAATATTGGTGTGGGGTTATTTTTAAAAAAGAGAGCCTTTTTAAAATCTTGTCTTTTTATAAATTTGGTATTGTTCTTCGATTGCACTACTGGGAGCTGCGTTATAGCTCCGAGGGGGGGGGTAGAAAACATTATTGTTGGCAGCATCTAGGTTAGGTGAGCGTTGCAATATTGATGCTGACGCGCAGGCGCGCTCGCCCAAATAGAAAAGAGGTGGATGACGTGACCGAGCAGCGGACTCGCACAGTGGACACGCCGCTGGCACGCCTAAGGCAAGCCAGTCTGCGCCCGACCGGGGCCAGGGTCCAGAAACCCTGCCGGTTTTATTAGGGAAAGGCACTCTTACACTGCGGATCAGCTCAATCTATGCAAAGGGGCAATTCAAAGTAAGTGTGCTCATCGACTAGTGCCTGATAGCAATAATAGCCATTGCCCTTACTGTCTTTTTAAATGTTGTCCTTGTATTAGGACTCCCACAGTTACCCCTTCCAACACAGTGCTCAAAATGTTTTTACTTAATTGTCGATCAATTCAGAAGCACGCCATAGAAATTCGGTTATTGTTGGAGGAAGAAAGCCCTGATGTGTTGTTTCTAACAGAAACTTGGCTCAACAGTGAGGCTGACCCCGCTATTGTTCAAACACTCCCTTCTGGCTACGCTATTCAAAGGCTTGATCAGGAGTCAGGAAGGGGAGGCAGCATTCCAATTATCCATAAAACCGAACTTAACTGCCACATCTCTGCAAGTCCCCTACCCGACTGTGAAAGCCTTTCCTTTGCAATCCGTGTATCGCATGTAATGTCCTTCTCGGGGATCCTGATTTATCGCCCTCCAGGCCCCCTTGGCCAATTTAATAAGAATCTCCCTGAGATAGCAGCCAATTTTGCTTGTTCTCTTCCCAATTTTACGCTCTTAGGGGATCTTAATCTTCATTTTGAGGGTCCCTCGCAGTCAGCCACATGCAAATTGATTGATGGTTTAGGAGCATTCCAATTTGTGCAAAAAGTTGGCAGTCCTACCCACTCTAAAGGCCATCTGTTGGACCCTATTTTCTCCAACCTCGAGAATCTTTCAGTCAGGGACCCGATTCCGGTGCCCTGGTCCGATCACTTTTTAATTCCTTTTACTTGGGTTCCTCAGGTTGTCATTACATTGGCCATGGGAGCCAAAAGACAGGCTCGTACATAGTCTAAACTATCAACAGAGTCATGAGCAATGACCCTTGAAAACTCCAGACCAACACCTGACCCAAATCCCATCACCGCAACTGACAAATGTAATGAATGGCTTGAGTCATCACTGGATATTGTCCTTCCCAAAAAATTGACTTATAATAAAGCAGGAGCTAAGCGTAACCCTTGGTACTCCCCAACAACTTTGCGAACGCAAGCAAGCTTGTAAAATATCTGAAAGGAAATGGAGGTAGGATTTTTCTGCAAATCATAAAGATAATTATAGTGAGAATATGTAAATTTATAAAGCTGAAATAAAACCCGGCAAGCTCTCTATTATGAAGAGAGAATCATGGCAGCCGCCAACTCTCCACGCGAAATGTTTCTCATTGCCAAAGCCCTGCTCACACCCCCCCTCTCCTCCTATTGTATCTGATGATATTTTAGTTCGCTGCAATAAAATGACAGTTTTTTTTCAATAAGATGCAAGTCATGTATATCTCCTTCCCCAAGGTGATAGCTCAACAAAATGCAGTATTGATGGATAATAGGTCCCAAGATAGAGATGGTTTAATTGAAGAAATCCCCCCTCTTAATCTGATTACTCTGCAAGGTATTTTGAGTAAATTAAAATCCGGTTCTCGTACAGACCCGGCCCCTCCCAGCATTCTAAACGTAGTCTCAGAGACGCTGTCTTCAGTCATCCTTGACCTGATTAATGTTTGATTCTCATCAGGACTTGTCTCCCCTTTGTGGAAGTGGGCAATGGTCAAAGCACTTCTAAAAAAAAAAAATATCAATCTGGACCCGGAAGTGTGGAGCAATTATCATCCCATCTCACAACTGCCAGGTATTCGCAAGATCGCAGAGAAATATGTGAACTCTGCAATCTCTGCTTTCTTGCAAAACAACAATTATCTCCACCCCTCGCAGATGGGATTCAGACCTCAACAGGGTACAGAAACTACACTTCTGGCAGTAGTGGAGGAGTCCAGAAAAAGTTTAGATGCCGGAGGCTGCTCTGCTATTATTCTTTTAGATCTTAGTGCAGCCTTCAACACGGTTAAGCATCAGCTGTTGATCCAGAGACTAGGGCAGGTGGGAGTGGCCGGAACAATGCTTAAATGGCTGCATTGCTTTTTGGAGGACCGATTATTTTGAAGTGTTTGAAGATGGAATGACTTCTAAACGGATGCCTCTTAAATGTGGGGTCCCCCAGGGGTCTTCCCTGAGCCCCATCAGGGGCGTAACAAAGGCCCCCGCAGCCCCCGTGTTGCGGGGTGCCCCCGAGCTCCAGGGGTCCCCCTCAACACTTTACCCTGGCCTGACAGCTCCTGAAGAAGTCCGGAGGGGGACCCTCCCTGTACTGTGCAGGGGGGCCCCCTCCAGTTTCGTTACACCACTGAGATCCACTCTTTTTAATGTTTATCTGAGCTGTCTGGCAGAAGTGGTCCTACCTTTCGGAGTCCAGATCGTCACCTATGCTGACGACACCCAGCTGGTTGTCTCCCTGAATCAGCAGGAGAGCAGTGGGCCTGGCCTTGCCCTGTGCCTGGAAAAAGTCTCAATGTGGATGAAAGGTTCATATTTGAAACTTAATGGGTCAAAGACGGATTTGATGCTCCTAGGTAACCACGATACTTTAAATGTAGGATTGTTCTGGCCCAGCTGTCTTGGTCCAGTCCCCCTCCCTAAAGATCAGATCAAGAGCTTGGGTGTCTGGCTTGATCGTAATCTTGATTTTAAGGATCAAGGGCAGAAAGTAGCAGCCAGTTGCTATGGGATTTTAAGGATGATACGTAAAGTCCTACCTTTGCTACCTTTTCTCGCCAGAAGACTTGTGGTTCAAGCATTGATGCTCTCCCGGCTTGATTATGCAAATGCCCTTTATTTGGGAGCACCTTGCTCCTCGACAAAAAAACTAAAAATTGTATAAAATTGTGCAGCACGCCTGCTCCTGAATATTCCAAAGCGCCTTTCGGCCAAGCCCGCTTTGGCAACACTTCACTGGCTTCCTATTCAGGAGAGGATCCAGTTTCAGGCGCTGTGCATGGGACATAAGGCACTTTCAGGCAAGGAATCACCCTTTATTCGCTCTATCATTCTGCCGTACCATCCTAATAGGGCTTTAAGGTCAGAGAATAAGCATCTGGCGGCAGTACCGAAAATCAGAAGAGCACGAAGTGGTGGTCGTCTCTTCTCACATAATGTTGCCAAACTCTGGAATCGTTTGCACCTCCAGATCCATATTCAACCAAACTATTTTATCTTTCAGAAACAAATTAAAGCATTACTTTTCCCTCAACTCTGCTTGGAGTTTGTGATTGAGCTGCTAGTAGCGCTGGGATGCCTTCGGGTAACCATGCACTTTAGAAATCCTGTTTCAATTCAATTCAAATTAATTAATTGTATGTACATGGCTAGCTCTCAGCAAAATAAGTGGAAGTCCACATAGGGGAGATGTGATGGCAACAAGGAGCAATTTAGTATTCAGCCAGAAGGACATTCCTTAAGCACAATGATGCTGAAAAAGAAATTGTAAGAAATAGGTTTCACCTGCTTGTTTTGCGATCAGAAAATGTTGTTACTGTAGACCATAGATCAAGCTAGATTTTACATTAATTTGAGTGTAAATTTAGATATTAGATCTAGGAATGCTACCATGATTGAAAAATAAGATTAAAAGAATATTTAATTTTTCTTTTAAACAAATCGGTTTTGTTGTGGTCTTTGTACTGCAGACTGAAAAAGAGAATATTCCCTAATGCAAGGTTTAAAGTGCTATAACCGGAATTACATTCTCTGTGCTTCTGAAGTTTGTTTGCATCTAACCACAGCCTTTGCGACCAGCTAATTGCTTTTTGTGATCCAATCATAATTAGGATGGGGTGTGAGAGGGACACCACTCTTAATTTCAATTCGCGATGGTATCTACCAATGGTTTGCAAACACAACTGCGTTAAAAAAAAACATTGATCAGTTACTGATTGATAAAGGGAAGGTGTCCCAAGGTCACAGCTTTGTGAATTCTGTCGAACCTTGGAAGGGAGTAGGGAAGCTGGAAGTGGTCTAGGACAGAGGTTCCTAACCTTTTTAGATCTGTTGACATGCACTTAATCATTAATGAGAGCCAGGGACCCCCACTGAATCATTTTTGAAATCCTGGGACCCTTACTGAGTTATTATTATAATAAGCAATTTCTATTATTCGAACCACAAAACAGCACTCTAAATTATGGACACAAGCCGTCAGCACACAAACATAGAAATTAAGTATTTTATTTAGTTCACAAACAAAAACCGAAAAATCATTTTAATGGGAAGGTTGCGGCCTTTCTAAATTGAATTGATACCACCCATCCTCCATACTGCATTCTGTTTGACAATCTGAGTACACTAAATTAATTTTTACCTTTCAGTTTCACATTCCTTTACATTTACAGAACGTGTATCAATTTTCAATTTTGCTTCTTTATTTAAATGCACTTTATTAACCTGTCAATACTATCTTATTTTCGAAGTTGACGCTGATCCCCTGAGTAGGCATCGCAGCCCCCCAGGGGCCTGGGACTTGTTTTTTGTTGTCACGAGCCTAGAGCAAAAGGAGATAGTGAAACATTGTAAAACATCAAAAAAGGGGGAAAACAGGGATGAAAAAGAACCTGCAGGAGTGTGCTAAAGATGCTGCATGCATAGCTTGGAGGATGAAAAAGACTTGAGGTGGAATTGTTTTGGCTATCACTTTAAACTGTCTATCAAGGATGTCATACAATAAGTGTGCTCACACTGAAACTAGTAAATTTGCTTTAACAAGTTTGGCTATTTTTTTCATGTAACACTGCTTGTTCTTTTTTTTTTTAATCATGATACTTTAAAAAAACTACTTTTAATAAATGTGTTTACCATTCCCATATTTCCATTATTACAGACAGCATTTATGCAAAAATAAAAGTCAGAGCCATATTTTTTAATGGTTTGACTTTATGCTCCTCTGTCCCTTTTCAAGGAATATCTACAAAAATGTGGTGATCAGCTTTTTTTCTTATTATTTTTAGGTTGCAGCCTACCAGGCAGCACAGCTGTGCGTTTGCTTAAGACATCTTGGGAACTTTCTGAAAGTTGACCTAGAAATGCATTCCGCGGATTAATTACCATTGGCTTTGTCATTTGTAACTTACATTCTCTGGCTTTCTATTTGCTGGCTTTATTTGCTTTAGGCTCTCCAGGTTCACTTCGTCCTTCCTGTTGCCTACATTTTGTTTACTGTATTCTTCCACAAACTTCTTTCTGTAAACATGCCTTTAAAATCTTGTTCTTATCTTGTCACATTTACTGTGCATTCACAGACCGACGTCAAATGTCAAACTGTGTCTTGGAGGGAGCCTGGTGTTTATTTAGCTTTCTGCTGACTTCAAAGTGAGAGAGTTTATAGGAAATAGGAATATAGATTACTCTCCTCACTCGATTTCTGTAAACAGGCCTTTAAATCTTGTTATACACATGCTGGCAAGTGTGCACCACTGTAATGTTTGTGTACTGTCTGACGCGTGGTTACCATAGTGCGGTTTATACTCACGGACCACCAGTGTTCTCTGAACTTCCAACAGTGCACAGTCCACCATGAGTGCTCCCAACAGCGATGTTTATGCACAGCCTGACCTGTCACCCACAGTGCGGTTTATTCAGTGTGATTTGTGTGCACCAAACACTGCTGTTTATGCAATCCTGTGTTATCCGTGCTACTGTTTAAACATGATTACATATGGGTACGTCTCACTGTGTCTTTTATGCCCAAGCTCTGCTGTACTGCTTTTACGAATGCCTCGAGGGGCATCTAAATGTAGGTCTGACAGTGGTGTTTATGCAAACCTATCAACTGGTCTAAAGTCATGAGGGGACTTGCAGCCAGTCTTGTTTTTTTCAGTAAACAGCACCAGGCAAGCTGGTTAGGGGTTTACGAAATAAAGTGTTATTTTCGGGGACAATTAAGGAAAAAGTACATGCAATTACGCGAAATGTAGTTTGTTGGTATCTCAAATAAAAAACTTAATTCAAGGTGAGGCGTGTGTAAACATGACATAGAGATATAGGCTGGGCACTAGTTCCAGCAGAAAATGTCTCTCGAGCAAGACATAGTCTACATAAGCCAGTCTCCTGCAGCTGGAAATGGTTCAAATTTCCATGATGTAACATTCAAAAATATCTTACTGGTGTAATTAACATTCTTCTCAAGCCTAATAGTGCTTTCAATGAGAAAATTGAAACTGCAAGTCCCAGCTTTCTTTAGTGATGTTTGCTGGTTTACTAAAATGGGTTAAAAGCCACTTTTATGATGTTCGGCCAGTCGAGGGCTATGCTTGATGGAAGAGCCTCACAGTGCATCAAAGGGCTCACAAAATTCTTAAAATAAGTGATGTTTGCACACAGGATTCATAGTGATGTTTGGGCAATGCGTCAGGGTATTCCTGAAAAGCACTAATGACCTGGCCCTAGCACAAACCAGGACTCACGCACAAAAGAAACTCTCGCTATAAGCTAACAAAAAATGATCCATCTATGGAAATCAGATGATGGGCACATAAAAACTCAAGTGTCACACTCTACCTTACTCCCTTCTGCATCACCAACATATGAGGTAATACAGGCAATAGCACAATTGGCGCACGCCTTCAGCACTTGTGCATAACACCAAATGCATACATAGGTCCCACCATATGCGTACTCTCGATCAAGCATGCAGAACAAGTACAGTGGCCTCTTATGCTACCCAGAAAAAGAGCCTCAAGGCAACATCAGTGGTATGAAGCACTATACAAATGCTACAATCCTATGTTTGTGCATCACAGTGATGTCTGTAAGCAGGCTTCATGATGCAACTTATGCACAAGCTCACAGAGCAGTTTACTGCTGCACTCCCTACGTGCTGCCTATGAGGAAGGCTAGGTCTCATAGTGCTGTTTGTCAGCAGGTCTTACAGTGATGTTTTTGTGCAGATCTTACGATGCTGTTTACTTGCAGCCTGGTTTCACAGTGCTGTTATGTGATGTTTATATCCAGCGCCTTGAGACCCTCAGGGGTCAGCAGCCACGTTTTACAAGCTCCTGATAGATCGATTGATTATGTGAAGGTCTGGCAGGGCTGTTTACGTGCAGACCGCCCTGTGCTGTTTTTCTGTACAGTCCTACTCTGTGTTTATATAGTTGTTGGTGCAGGCTTCTCTGTGAGGTTTGTAGATTTTCGGGTGTTTGTACACTAGTTACATTCAGTCCTCATGGTGTTGTTTGTCTGTACCTATACCTTTGGCCCACACGTTCATGTGGGTAGGGGGCTGAGATTATATGTATATATTTTATATAGGGGAATCACAGGATACTGCCTCCCTATCATATTAATCCCTCACTGAGGTAACCAACCACCCTTATACTCTGTTCACACCCTAATGGGCTCAACCATCCTGTAGGTAGCACTTTGAATATTATTCCTAGTGGGGTCTAAAAGATTAAAAATTCCTAAAGGACTCCCCGGTTTCCCTTTATTCTTGGGTACCTTTGGTATAGTTGAACAAGCACTGGCAAAGCCAATAGGTCTTGCCTATGTGAGAGCTACTCAATTTGCTAATATCTTTAGCTATGTTGTAGAGCAGCGTGAGTGCTGTGGAACATGACTGAAAGTTATGTAAAAAAGGGCTATAAAAGGTATTTAAAGAAGCGCTATGAAGCGGAAATCTAAAACAGGCATTGGTAAATGCATTAAGTTTCGCCTATGTGATTAATAATATGCTGTTTTTTGTTGTAAGTTGTAGCTTGCTGAGTAGTTGTACAATCTAAGTTACAGAAAGTCTTTTAAAGTGTTATGACTTGTCTGTGTACCAAAAGGCAATATATTGTGCTAGTGGTATAGTGCAAGGAAGTAATAACAACATTTTTAAAAATGAAAGAGGAAAGTTCTAGAATTAATTGATGTAATAGCAATATTATGTGTTTAGAGGAGTTCTGACAACTTTTATGCCCAGTGCCACTGCACCTGCTGCACCATTCAGATCATGCCCCTAGTGGCTGCAAGATAAAGGCATTAGTGACTTTCTGTTTAGTAGTAAAATAAAGCACTATGTCGTGTTTTGAGGAGTTATGACAACTTTTGTCCCTGGTGTCACTGCCTCTGCTGGACCATTCAAATCATGACCCTATTGCCTGTAATGTAACTGCACTTGTGACTGCCTGTTTAGTAGTAACATAATGCAATATTTGGTGTTTAGAGAGGTTCCTAGAGCTTTGGGCCCCATTGTCACTGCACCTGCTGCACCATTGAAATCATGACACTGGTGCCTGCAAGGTAACTGCACTTGTAACTGCGTATTTAGTAGTTAAATATAGCAATATTTGGTGTTTAGAGGAGTTCTGACAACTTTGGCCCCGGTGCCACTCCATCTGCAGCACCATTAAAATCATGGCCCTAGTGCCTGATAGATAACTGCACATGTGACTGCACGTTTAGTAGTACAATTTAGCAATATTCTGTGTTTAGCGGGGTCCCTCGAGCATTTGGCCCTGGTGCCAGTGCATTTGCTGCATCGTTCAAATCCTTACTCTATTGCCTGCTTGATAAATGCGTTTGTGACCGTCTTGTTTAGTAGTGAAATGTAGCAATATTCTGCACTTAGTGGGGTCCTTACAGCTTTTGGCCCCAGAACCACTGCATCTGCAGCACCATTCATATCAAGTCCCTTTTAACTGCAAAGTAACTGCAATTGTGACTGCCTGTTTAGTAGTAAAATATAGCAATTCTAGGTGTTTAGTGGGGTGCCTGTAGCTTTTGGTCCTGGTGCCCCTGCACCCGCTGCACTATTGAACTCATGACCCTAGGCCTTTCTAGATACTTCACTTATGACTGCCTTTTTAGTTGTAAAGTATAGCAGTATTAGGAGTTTAGAGGGAATTTTGACAACCGTGGGACCCGGTACCACTGCACCTGCTGCACCATTAAAATAATGACCCTGTTGCCTGCAAGATAACTGCACTTGTGGCTGTTTAGTAGTAATATAGCATAGCTCTTGTATATTAACTTAACTTTAATATGCAATGTGTATTACAGCATTTAGAATTTGATCATAATGACGATATAGATTAAGTTGAAAAAACGTAATCTGGTAATGCCTACAAAGTGTACAGAAAGGTACTGAACCATGTATAGGAAATGCCACAAACGTTCTAAGGCTAAAGCATTTCCTTTTCACAACTACATTATAAAAAGCAAGCATTCCAGTATACTGTTAGAAGCTGTCTGCCTTTTCCGTGGTAAGCGATCTTAACCCCTTCCCCGCTCATGACGGAACCACTCCGTCATGAGCCACGGTTGCGCTGTGCTCATGACGGAGTGGTTCCGTCATGCTGCGGCCGTTGGCGGCCTCTCTGCCCACGCGGCGCTAATTCCCCGCCTGTGCGGGCGATTAGCGCAGTGGGCGGAGACGTGACGGAACCACTCCGTCATGAGCACAGCTCAACCGTGGCTCGTGACGGAGTGGTTCCGTCACAAGCACAGCGCCACCGCACCTGCCCCCAAACCCCCCCAGCGCCGCGGCGGAATTCCTGCCGCGGTGAAGGGGTTAACTTGACAGTGAATGGGGTTTAAACAGTGTGAACAGCTTAAGTAGAAGTATCGTAAATGCGTGCAGTCAGGGGAAGTTAACAAAAACAAAGTTCCACACAATAGTGAATGAGCACAGTAATTCAGCTATGGGAACTGATAAGAGCTCCCTTTTAAGATATATTAAATACAGGAGATTTCCCAAGCACAGTGTAAGCACTGTGCAGGCAAAACCTAACAAAGGGTGGTTACAGTGGTTTTATTGTTTAAAACAAAAAAAAACAGGCTAAAGACATTGGTAAAGCCAATAGCTCTCACATAGGCAAGACCTATTGTTTTGTCAATGCTTGTTTCTTATTCTTCAGCAGTTAGTATTCATTCCGTTTAGAATGTTTCTCATATATTCTCCTTTTCAGAGTGAGAGACTCCGTTGATTGCCTCCATGCTGTTAGGTCTTCTTCCAAATTGTGATTTGTGCGGGCTCTCTTCATTCTGAGTTCTTCCACAGTTGACATTCCACTATATCCTTCTTTCACAGCTCATATTTGGGATCCCTGCCTATTTCCAGTGTATCACAATATTCCTACGTAGTATTATTAATCCCTGTGCCACCAGTCGTACAGCGTATTTGTATTCTGCTGTAGTCCTAACCTTTGTTTGACGTCCAGTGTTATCTTGGGCCTCACCTCTACCTTAAATGTGTATTTTACACTCATAGAAGTTTCATATTTTTGGACAAACCCATGTTCTATATTGGAGATCAACTCTGCACCTAGGGCTTTCTGGACTTATTGATGTTTGCGCTTTTTAAAGATTGAATAATGAGTACAAATATTTGAGAGAACATTTTTATTTTGTTTGCAAGTTCTATTCATTTTTGGACCAGTTTAGGTTACTTGAATGATTTTGAAAATAAGAAACTTCGCACGTCTTTATTGTATAAAAAAAGAGGGAGAATTTGACACTTTTTCAAAATCTATATCTAGTGTTCTTGTTAATTGCAGGTCTTTAGTGCACTTTTTGTCCAAATTTGTTTCTCAATGATATATTGTTTAACTCCAGTTCGGACATGATAATCCTATATGTGTTTGTTAACTGTATGTCCTATAATCAAATAGTATACTGCCCGGATCATACCTGTTCTCTCATTTAGGTGAAATAAATATAGCCAAATCTTAATTAATGTTTAATATTTTGAATGCAAATATTTTATACTTGTAAATGCCTCGATAATTTGTAGTCCTTTAAAAAAAAAATTCTATTGAGAAGTGCAGAGCAATTGTCAGTAGTTACCTTGGCGCTGCGCATTATTCAAATCCCTGCCTGTTTATATCTGAAATATCTGTCAAAGAAAATAGACTTTGAATGCATTTGTCACCCAGGGGAGAGTCTGCAGGCCTGGAGGAGAAATGTCAAGCTTCCCTTCCAAACAGTGATGTGTGGGTATGTGTTGAGAATACCAAAGTTTAACAGGCTGAGGCTGCAGGGACTGATTGCACCCTTGGATTTAGAAGCTCTTTCAAAACCCCATGAAGCAAACGCAGATTTAGTGCAATCTAAATAGCTTTGTAAATTTAAAACTGTAAATACTTGAGGCAGCCTTTGATTTACCATAGTATAAACCTCTTCTGGTTTATGAACTGCATTGTTGACATTGTGACTGGCAGGCCAGAGGTCTATGAATGACTGCATGTAAACATAAAGCGGCTTTACAGCTATCTGCAGGGACTCGGATGAAGGAGCTTTAGCTGTCAATCAGGGCAGGGGGTCCTGGTGTCTATTTAAAGGTAAAACAGGCGGACATGGCTGCGACAGCCGATGGATCAGCCTGCCTGCTGGAACAATGACTCACAATGAAACCTATGCCAGCTTCAAATCGGAAATTGGCACAACTGCAGTGCAGGGTTTTGTTCTTCCGGTGGAGCTGGGCAGGAGCTGTGATGAAAAAAGATAAATAGGCCGGTTAGTGTCTGATCGCCCTCCATAAACATACCTTAGATAATCTGCAGGCTAGAGGCTGAGAAGTGGAACTAGTCTGCGACTAGAGTGGTTGGTAACAAGGCATTCCAGTTCAGTTAGTTAAATCTAGTTAGACAAGTAACTTAATGTGACAAGTTGGCAGGCATAGGTAGTTTTATTTTAGTAAATAAAAAACATAAAGTGTTCCACAGATAAAAAAAAAATATATATATACTACTATTTTATAAATCGCATTTTAACAATTTCCTTTAAGCATCACAGGAGTGCATATTGTACTCTGTTTGAATAAAATCACTGTGACGCCATCCTTGCGTTACATTCACCAGACTTTTTGCAGTCAATAGCCATTCTGCTTTAAGATAATATTTTATGAAAGCAGCTATTATTTGTGGGGATTCCCACCCATTTCATGCGGAGTAGTAAAGCGTGCCGACATGATCTAATACCATACATATTAAAAAATCTTTTCGGTAAAATTGTTCTTTCCGTTAATAAGATCAGGCAGATTGATAAAATGTGAGTCAAGTCTTCTTCATGTTGTAAGCCAAAGTCTGCACTTTATGTTCAAAGGTTGCGGTTGCCGTTTGGGGATATATTCAAGTGTCTGGCATAGGCCGAAACGTAACTGCATTTGCTTGTTTTTATAAAATGATCTGAGTAATGTCGTAAGATATTTCTGGGGTGCGGCTCTCTGTAGGTGTCAATCGTTATCCATGCGTGCCTTTTTTTCTGAACTCTTTTTTTTCTCTTCGAGCCCTGATAGCCTCCTCGTTTGCTTATCAATTACTTTTTTTTAAAGAGTCGTGCAGAAGTGCCATGACCCATAGCTCTTTAGCTTTCAGCTTTGTTAATGCTATGCTAAGGGTTCGGGCCCAGTTGTTCGAATTTTGGTTGTTTTGAATTTCATTCCATATCAGAGCTCGTAGTGTGTTTCCATCAGAGGATCTTACTAGTGAGATGTATTTGATCAGTGCACCTGTTTGTGCTAGTGTAACACGTTGGCTACTGTATGTTTACGCCTTGGTTGACCTAGACCCGTCCACGAAATGCAGATCCATATTTCAATTTTAGGATATCCATATTAATATTTAATGGATTTTATATAGTTATTGTGGTAATCTAGGATAGATTCCATTCTTGTGAACCTAGCTTACAAAAAAGGTTTTCAGTTGGCTTATTAGGAGCCGGTGTGAGTCTATATTTACCAAAGACTCAACATATTCTGTCAGGCATGGTGTGGAAATTTAGATCATTTTGTGTGGTGTTTATTATCTTGCTTTCCAAAAAGAAGAGTTTTCATCTCTCTTATTCTTTGGCCAACAGATTACCTCTTTCTCATGTACCTAAATTAGTCAGTTATGTGACTATTATAACAGGAGACCAGTGCTTAAATTGCATTGGAGCTGAGTTGCACTGTGCTAAGCCTTTTTTATTTATAACCCTGGTATCTCAAAAAAGGCTTTCTAGTTTTCCTACTATAGTTATGTTCTTCTTCATGGAAGCTTCTCACTTTGCTCAGTTTTAAATTTCCAGAATTGGAAACGACGACCGCTGCCTGGGTAGGTCGGTTAGTAGTAAACTGTTGATTGGCAACGAGCCAGTCCCTTTTTAAAAAATTCGCCATCTTGTTGACATTTTGTACCTGGCCACGACCGCGGTTGTACAGTTGCTGTGAAGTGCCAGTTTAAGTCAACGTAGCGGTTTTCAGTCCAGCTTCCCAATGAAATCATTCTATGGAACAGTTCCCAATGCAAGATTTTTGTTTTTGTTTTTATAATTTCTTTCAAACTCTTGTTTGGCACTGTCTTATGTTTCGCTCTTTAAAATTATATTTCAGCAATGTCCAACAACTGGTGAGAACGTCTACCTGGTGTTCAGTTTAAATATTGTTGACTGGAGATCAGTCATCAGATATACCCATAGAGCAGTGAGCGCTTTTATTCTGGGAGCTGGAAAGATTCTGGAATTTCCAACATGAATTTTAGCAACATCTCGATGTAAATTGAGGATACTCGTTTAAATGTATTAAAGGAAGCAGCCTGAATTTTAGGAGGAACAAAATGTACAAATATATTAAAATGGCTGTTTTAAGTATCAGAGTTAGGACTGTCTCTCCTAGAGAGGAGGATCTGAAAGCTAGAACTACAATGGTAGAGATGCAGCTTGTGTTTTTTCTTGCATTCAGTATCTGCCTTCTGGTGTCATGGGCTCGAGCAGCTTTCTTGGATCTCTCTGCTGTCTCGCCTCCTTCCCTGGAGTGTCAACAAAGCTCCCCTTGTCTCTTGTCTCCTAACCTCTGTCAGGAGATGGAAAAGAGCAGTCTTATTTTCTGAACCAAGTGCTTCTTGCTCTCTGTGATTTGCTGCCCTTGGGATGCCTACTGCTGTCTTATGTTTCTCAAGATCTCTGTCCCAGAGTGTCTTAAACTCCTATTGATGTCTTTAAGGCAGATAAATCAAAGTCTAATTTTCACATAATTACAACCAATATTACTTAAGCTGCTGATATTTTTTAGAGTCTGGAAAACAACCTTACAAGCACTATCTCTAAAATCAAATCATCACATAATATTTGAGTGCCTCACTCATGTCAGTTACACAATTAGTTATCTGGCAGTGGAATTCATTCCCACCTTAAACTGGGACATGCTTCTACAAATGTGGGTTAACATTCAGATAAGTGGTTCAGCTCATTTGAATTCCATACACCCCTTATTCACCACCTCTTCTATGGAAATTATTCGAATTAAAGATAGTGCCATCCATAATCCTTGCACATAAAGATGTAGTGTCACATTTTCAGATTTGGTAGATCCACAAATCAAGCTCTTTTCCATTTATAATTAGACATACAATTCATTACATCCTGTACGGGTTATGCATCGCACGTTCCCTAATGGGCCAGGATGACCCTCTGGGCTAACTGGCTGTTGATACTATTACCTCAGTGCCCAACACACAACCACTATGCTTGTATACTTTTAAAAAAAAAACATATTTACATGGCCATGAGTTGTCTACAAATTAGGGATGCTAAACTTTGCTCCTTAAAGGTTGATTGGTGATTAAAGACTCTTCTGCATTCAAAGTCGATGTGGACCACATATCTAAATCAAAAGGAGATATGCAAATATTTGATAGATTTAAAATTATAAGTACTTGATGTGTATTCCTATTCTTGAACTGGCAGCGAATTGGCTCATTAGAACAAGAGCAAGATGTTGATTCTCTATACAGCTGTTTACAGTGATTGACTCCGTTCATTCGAGCTCACATCCCAAGGGTGTATTGGTGCAAGTCTTAGGTTATGTTTAAAATGTGTTATTATGATGTTTGTGAATGAATCCAGAGATAACATTTCACTGACGTACCAATGAAGTGAATTTCAGAAGGACAGACTTTGAAAAAGAAGTCCCTTCAAACTTTTGACTTAAGTTTCACCCAAGGAGTGTTAAGGAGGCGTTGATCTTTTCTCCTCAAAACCAGTCCGGTTCAACAGTTGAACTTCCTAGAGCCTGGTATCTTGGTGCAATTACATGAATGCATTTTTTGTTAAAAAACCACAAAGATAATATGAGATGTAATGTTCTCTTAGGTCTCAAAAGCTAGTAGCCGAACACACAGAACTTAAGCGTAATATATAATTTCAAGTGAGGGCCCAGAAATTGTGCTTTTAGTGAAATTATATAAATTCGTTGAGCGGTTTTTGAGAAATTGAGGTTCAAAGTTTTTGTATATCTGGACGGCTGGGTTCACAGGAGTTTCATGGAGTCCAACGGCCATGGAATTTAAAATAAAGGAGCGATCCGATTGACTGAGGAGGCTTTTTTTTCCTCTTGGCCTCCTGCTCCCGCAGGTGCAAAAAGCTATGGCGAGTGCAGAGCAGGGGGTTTGCTTTACATATGGAAATCAAATATTACTTTGTTAAAGAAAAATAACGAGAAATTTGCAGATAAACCAAAATGTAAGGTACTGTTATAGTTTGGGTGTGATGAAAAGACCTTAGCAATTCACTGAAAAACCAAAAGTTAAAGAAATGTTATGGTTAGGTGAATATGGCGGTGAGAACGTTAACATTCTGAGCATTAAAATCATAGGAATTTACCAGGTATTGTTAGCAGAACTAACTATAATTTGTGCCCCGCCATGCAGTGTTTCGGACCTCACGTATTACATCACTCATGGCATGCACTATGACATTTATGACATCACTGATAAAAATCACTTATGACATCGCTGATAACATCATTGATGACATCATCTAAGCGTGTTTTGTACACATTACTCTATAATCTAGAATGGCATTAGAGGCCTGAATCTAAGTACAAAATAGCTCAGAATAATATGAAGCATCATTAATGCCATCACAGATACAACTCCCTTAGGTATAGCAAGCATGTGTTATGTGCAATATTGACTGTATACCTAACACTTCACGGGTAGACTAGTTTACATGAACAATCAACCACCGATATATGGGAAACCCTCATTGCACACTGGGTTCAATATCCAAACAACTGTTCAGAGAAAGTCCAGTAACTCAAGATACTCAACGTCTGTTAAAAAATGAATGGCTTACTATAGACAGCTTTTATCTGTATCAATCCCGTCACTGTGCATATCATGTTGTATTTCATAATCATTATGCCAATATGCCAATTGAATGCCCCTTCAACTGTAGTTTTTGTTTTGGGTGGGGGGGCGTTTTTTGCAAACTGCTGATACAACAAGCAAGAAGACATCCTGTGACCTGTGCCCATCCCCCTCATATGATCAGAGTATGGCTCCCATTGTCCAGTGTGCTTGTTTGGCATCAATCAATTGGGGTTCTTGTATGGTGCGGCTAATCACCCGTGAGGGTCTCAAGGTGCTGGCATAGGTTTTCACCATGAACAAAAGCTACTCTGGGTAAAGAAATGGCTTTTGGCCACACATGAACTTTCTTCTCTGATGTTGCTGTCTACTGTCCTCAGGGTGCAACACTTCATAATTCCCTGTGGCCAATTATTTTGTGCTAGTGTGCCCTCTGTTCTTGGCTTGTGGCTAGTTGAGAGGACTCTGGACAAGAGGGCATGACCTTTTAGTTATATTCTTTGTCCATTCCCAATTGCTGCAATAGTCACTGGGCATGGATTTGTAGCAAGGTTTTGTGTTCTTGTTTTCATATATTTCCTTCTTTCTTTCTTTCATAGAGTTCCCAATAGGAATTTTAACAAAGGTGCTACTTTATCTCATACGTTTTCCAAGCTTAATCGATCTGCATGCAGCTTTCCGAGCTCAAACCTAGGTGAACTTACATGACTGTCAATTGTCATACAGATTCAGTAGAAGCATAACAGTTCTAATCCATCCAAACAATGATTTTGCTGTGGCTACGCA
The DNA here is from genome assembly GCF_964204655.1 of Triturus cristatus. Lineage (NCBI taxonomy): Eukaryota > Metazoa > Chordata > Amphibia > Caudata > Salamandridae > Triturus > Triturus cristatus. The sequence continues at coordinate 891,046,534 of NC_140594.1, forward strand.
CACAGCCAATACGCACTAGTACTAATTGGAACTGGAGACAGGGCTTGATGGGCTATGCTCTCTACTCAGGTCAAAAGGGTACCGACGTACCCTTGGGACTCAAAGCATGGTCAGTATTAGGATTGAAAACTAGAGGGAACTAATTGCCATAATTCCCTAAACTTGGATGGAATGAAAACATATTGCTTCACAGTCGTTAGCCCCTATGGGAGTTACCTCAGCCTTTCAAGGCGAAGAGGTGTGCATACTCTACCTCGGCATGGAATCATAAAACTCTTTTTCAAAACCAGGTTTTCAACTTCATGCAGATTTGTGGACCTTAGTAAATGTCAAATAGAGCAAGATGACTAGGCTTTTCAGAGCCACAGACTACGAGTTCAGATGTAAAGTTTTAAGTCCACAGATGTCCACAAGCTTCAGGAGATTTCCTAGATTGATTTCTTTACATGTTTTACCTCCCCACTCCCCAAGCTTCTAAAATTTCTACGAACTTGATCAAAGTTATTAGAAAAAAAAATCCTTGAATATACACACAGAATTACTATTTTCATGGCTGTCAGGACAAATAATAATCATCTAGACGTTGCTGGTGCTCACAGGGCTACATACATGCCAAGCTATGCCATATAAGCTCCTAACTTAACCAGTTATGCTCTCACCAAAGTTTTTCTTGACTAAGAAATAATTGTACGAGCTCACAAGTAGGAGTGTTATTTCTTTAGGACTTTAATATTTTTTATTGTGCCATCTCCTCTCTTTATTTTAACAGATTTCAGACAGCAGGAATGTATGTGCCCAAGATGTACATGTGCTCATTGTCCTGAAGTTTCTTCTGACTCATTAAGGTTCTCTACCACCTGACTGTCAGGTGTTTCTATTGCGCAATGTGCAGCCTTTTTATTCCCTTTTGATAGTAGCTATTAAATATCTCTTCCCTCAAAGGCTGCTTAAATCTATTGAGTGGGACACATGAGATAATTATGGTGGTTTTTAGTGCCTCAATGAAAGACAGTGGACCCGCTGTACCCCTTAAGTTTTACGCCTCAGAAGCACACCCAATGGTTGGGAGGATCAGCGACTGTGTTAATCTCAATTTCATGAGGCAATGTGCCCCAAAATAAAGAACATCAGCAAATCAAAAATTACAGTCAAATAAGAGAGGACTGACTCAAGTGAGAATTGGAAATTTATGGAGATTTATCACAACCATTCAATAAGTACAATACAGAGATAACAAAATGCAGAAACTGCTGGAATGCATATAAATCAATTGCTATAGAGGCCATCAGTACCTAAAAGTGACAACATCAGATACAAATACTGAGTCCCAAATGTACAGCTAAATCAGTAACAAAATGGACAGCATCCCTAGTAATACCAACAAATTATCTGGCTTAACCCCAAATTCAAAGGTTTATATTGGAAATCTGCCCATAGAACAATATGAAAAATTCAGATTCATCATAGCGTGAGCAAAAGAAATACTTGTTAAATATATCAGAATAAAAACTTTAGAATAGTCCTACAGCCTTACCGCGTAAGCTCTAACCCACTACATGAAGATTTATTCAGGTACCTCTGACCTAATGTCATCTGGCTGTGTAGGTACAAAATAGTTATGGAAACAACAGTGAACCATTGCGAATGAGTGTGATATCATGTGCATGTGGAAGAACCTTGGGGAAATGTTACACTACTGAGAATATGATAGTCTTCTTCGAGAACAGGGTCACTCAGAAATAAGCTAAGATAACTTTCTTGACTATGTGCAGCAGAAATTATAAAATGTGAATGTGACATCCATTTTGAACAAGAGGGCATTGAGGCCTAGCTAAGGTCTAGTTACTCTAAGCCAGGAAAATACACTTCAGCAAGTCATATAAATATAGTTTCAGAAACAATAGCATCATGTGAGTGTATACATGTGAATTAGACTGTAGATCTCTGCACGTTGTTCATGATGCACAATTCTAATTAATGCATGACAAATCCTTAATATTACGAGGATATTTGATTATAGAATAACTTGCCTTTTGCACAGCATTTTACCACAATTTTGCTGTTTCCTAGCATTGTAAAAAGAGTTTTATCTCTTAACTCTGGGCTACCTATTTTGGTAATTTCTGAATGGTGAAAGACGGGGTTCACCCTTCCAGATTTAAAGATGTGAAATGTCTTTGAGAGATACTGATGGAAGGAATAGAAAAAATGTCTTTCCTCTGGAACAGTAAATGTGCTAGACATTTCATTTGTGAAGGGTTCCATGCAGGCCTTCTAGGAGCTGTAGTATCAGCCCGCATGTTGAGAGTAGTGCAGTAGAGCCAGGATGAACAGCTGTATGGGTGTACAGGGGGTGAGTAGGGGTTTCTCACCTGCTTTCCTGAACCTGTGTTCCAGAACAGTTTCATAAACATGCCGGACCTTCAATATACTCCTAAAAAGAAACGCAATAAAATAGTGGCAAGAGCGGTCACTGATAAGTCATAACGGGCTTCGGGTGCACCCTGGTGGCTTTAAATCCATTACTTGTATGTATTGTCACTTTGATTCCATTGCATAAGGACAATTTTAGGGTAAGCAAAAAGAATGTTCTTTAAAAGTAAAATCAATGTAAAATGCCTGAAATAGGTAACTAATATAAATTGGTTTGATTTTACTTACAAGTCTTTATTAAATATGACTATTAATTTAGTTAATTGAATTTACTAACCCTAATTCTACTAATTGTTTCTATTGCTTTAGTGTAAGGGGTTATGGGTATCGTTTTTTAAATTTACTTAATAAACTATAAAATAAATACTTCACATTTGTTAGAATTATGGTTATATTTGCTGTTGGAGTTAATTATATCTTTTTTTTAATCAGTCAAGACTAGAATTAAGGTAATCTGTAAGGTAGGGATCATTTTAAGGTGACCATTAACTCACTTTTAGAGTTGGGGAAGGTAAAACAATAGCACTTTAATATAAAGCCCAGCATAAAGAAGTGATGGGTTCAAAATATTTGCTATTTGTATGTTAGGAATCTGCGGCAACGTAATATTTTGTAAAAATCAGTGGTTGAGGTAATGACATACAATTAATCTTTGCTATGGAATCCTTATGACCTCAGGATTTGAAACCTAAAGCGACACTAGGGACAATTTTCATGCAAAATAATGAAAAATTAGTTTTAAAATCACTTGTAATGTCTAAAGCATTTTTTATCCTGGTGTGTATTATAGTGGTTGTGAGTATTACTATAAAGAAGGGGTACCCACTCAATAACCTTTTGCGCCAGTGGAATGTTAATGAATTACCATGCGTCTTAGTTTAACAGATGTCAAAGAATCATATGCTCAGTCAGTCAAATATTCTTTATTCGGTTTGCTAGCAACCATAAAAGAAAACATCAAGGTTTAAAACAAGAGACCGACAAATGTTCATGACAATGAAATTCATAATCGGTAATATAAAACTAAGAGATAAGATGATATTTCATCAGATAGCAGCATATCACTAATTATCAAGTGGAAGCACAGATAAAAATGTTGGGACAACGACCATAAGTCAGCATGCAAACAATACAAAGATAGTTCTTAAAGACAACACTGTGTCTCCAAAAACCATGATGTTCAAAGACAATTCATTAGGTGTCAGAACAAAACCAAAAAACCATAAGACATATGACCAGATCATAATTTAGTAATAACAGTAAGTTCAATAAAAATACCATTTGCAAATTAAAAAAATAATTTCCCGACCAGATTCCGTAAACAGACTGCTGTGGAGATATATCTGAAGACCATTAGACATGTGTATTTGTTATTTAAAAGCTGAATATGATATAAGGCCGGCCTACACTTCTGATATTTAAAAATCTTAATAGGGGAATAATGAAATCAATCCTCGGTTTAGTATAAAGTAAAAAAAAAAAAAATGTAAAGTGCAGCATGTTCCGGGTTGATTTAGAGTCACACGGGCATGGTTCAAGGTTAGCATCACAATAGGCTTTACGAGGATAAGAAACCAGGAAATGTGCGATGCTAAACCTAAATCTAATAAGATAAGACATTTTCGCACGAGAAAAATAAAAGGAGAGATAGGGCTCAACACTTTGGGAGCGTACTAGAGGCAAATATTCCATGACTCTTTTTCCCTCTCTCCAGGTGCTCTCTGGATAACTTAAAAAAGGGTTATAAAAACAATCCGCCAACCCCAGTGTCTCCAGCTGCCTTATCATGTAATTAAACCATGGTATCTTCTGCATATGGTCGAGTCTAAAACAATCCAGTATAATTGCACAGTTGAGGGCCGGCTCATCCTTTGCCCATACTGAGTGCCATAATAAAGTTGGAGCAATTTTTATACGATGGGTTAAGGGAGTCAAGCCAAGTTCCATTTGATTGAAAATAATGGAGAGACTACTTGGAACTGTTAGTAAACGTCTAAGGAAATTATTCTCCACTACCTGAAGGCGAGAAGGATTGCAAGAGCCCCACACTCCAGCCCCATGCAAGATTAGAGAACACGAGTGAGCCTTATAGATGTTAATTATTGAGTCAATGGGTCTGGATCCTAGTTTCTTTGTAAACCTGAACAGTGCCTCCAAATTTTGGTAAAAGCTGCTAACCCTTGTTTCAAGTAAATGATTTCAGGTGCCTTTCTGGTCAAAGGGGATACCCAGATATGAGAAAGTTGGAACATAAGACATCCAATCATTATTAATAAAACATGATCTAAAAAAGGGGGGGGGGTGTTGCCTGCCACCATAGTATGAAACTGGGCCTTATTGGTCTTTAGACCCAAATTAAACCTAAAATCCTTGAATCTAGTGACAAGCATTTGCAGGCCCACACTGGTTCTGGACATTAACACACAATCATCACCATTGAGTAGTGCCCGAAGATTTCTAGTGCCTATCATGGGAACATCAACATGCCCTTGATTAATATAGCTTTCCAAATCATTAATGTAAAGGCAAAATAAAAAAGGGGCAAGCACGCACCCTTGACGTACCACATGATTCATATTAATGGGAGTGGTGAATTCCCCGTTCACCCCATACCTAATCCTCCCAGTCACATCCTGGTGCATCTGTGCTAGAAAATGGACTAGAGATGTGTTGATGCCCAGCTCCAGCATTTTTTTCCATTGTTTCTCTCTCTCTCCACCAAGTCAAACGCCAATGTAGAGGGAACCATTCTTAGCTATTGTGTGCTTGCTTATGACCAGGTGGAGGTTGAGACTGCTCAACAGTTCCCAGGCCCCTCCTGAAGCCATACTGTATATCAGAGAACTTCTCACTTTCAGTTACCCAAGTCTCCAGGTGATCTAAAAGGACCCTGCCCATCAGTTTACATGTACAATCAATTAATCAAATTGGGCGATAGCACATTGGGTCTGACCTATCCCTTTTTTTAAAAATGGGTACTATGATCACAATGGCCCAGGATTTTGGGGGGCCCTGGGAAGCTATACAGTTTAAAATATTAGTCAGCGGTGGGAGCCAAAGGACAAGATTGGACAGAAAAAGATTGGCGGGGACGCCATCCGGGCCAGATGCCTTGTTCTTTATAGTTTGATTTAAGGCTTTTTTTTTTTTTTAAGAACAGATTTTATTTGTCAAATAACAAATATATTGCAGAGCGCTGCAACCCAACAACTCATGCATACAAATTGCATAATAAAAAACCTTTGACAATTGCAATTTTTGGACAGGACAATTGAAGAGCAAAATATTAGAAATATTAACACAGATTGAAAGAAAACCAGCTCCCAACCCACCCCGTCGCACTTACTCCTACTCCAGAGCAATACCATACAATAACAGTCACATCAATCCAGACGTAGTACACCAACATCCCAAGGGTGATAATACCTATCGACTATAGTTGGAGGGACGCCAAGTCTGTAGATCTGGCTGCTGGAACCGGTTCTAGTTCTAAGCCACGGCACTCTGCCCAGCGCCGCCAGATTTTATAATGTTTAAGCGGGCATCCCCTGGCCACAAAAATGGGGATCTCCAGCCCCATACATAAATCCATGCCATTTTTCCATACTGAGACCGAGGGTGCCCTCGAGGACTTCCAAGCTCTAGTGATATCTCTTTTGGTTAAGGGGAACCCTAGCAACATAAGATGACGTTTATATATGATACCACCCACATCATCCAGAACATGCAACAGGACCAGCTTTGGGGAGCTGGGGAGGTCCCATCCCAGAACCTCGGAGAGGCACGACAGAACCTCCCACCAAAAGCGCGCAAAGGCGGTGCAGTGCCAGACAGTGTGAAGCAGGGTACCCTCCTCGTGTTGGCATCGGAGACACATCGGGGAGGCCACCAATCCCGCCCTCCAGAGCCTGACCCTCGTAAAATAGACCCGGTGGAGATATTTGAACTGGATAAGGCAAAGACTCATGGCAATTGCCAAACCCCGCGGGAAAGCCAGGGCCTCCACCCAATCCTCCTCCTCCAGCGGGCTAACATCTCCCTCCCAGGCCTCCCGGAGGCGCTGTAATATGGGGGAACTATGTATGACCAGGGATCTATATATCTTGGAGATCTTGTGATCTTGGAGATCCCCCATGAAAACCTTTGCCTCTATAGGACTAAAGTCAGCCAGGGACCCCAAACCCTTAATGCAGGGGGTAATAGCATGGCGGAGCTGTAGATAATGAAAGAATTGGGTTCTGGGCATGTGAAATTCTTTTTGGAGCTCCTGAAAGGACTTTAGTACCGAACCCCGCATAATGTCCCCAAGGGTAGGGATACCCGAAAACCCGTCAGTGGAGCCAATTGCGGCAGTTGCCCGTTGCCCCAGAGGGGGGTCTCCCGCGTCAGCTTGTTCCACCACCCTGTTCTCCGCAACGCCCATCGCCACACCTGAAAAATCAGTTTTGTCGCCGGTGGCAGGGAGCTACGCAGCGGTGCGTAGTAAAGCACAGTATGAAGGGTATGGTCTCCCATGCAGTGCCTCTCAACCGCATATGCTGGGTCGGCCCTATCTCGGTACCACCACTCGTCAAGGACTAATAACTGGAATGCCATGTAGTAGGACATGACATCTGAGGTCGCCAGTCCCCCCCCGCAGTATGTGGACTGGAAGCATGTCCGCAAGGATTAAAGGCTTTTTTAACTTCATCAAATGTTGGGGGCACCAGCTCTGAAGTTCCCTAACCAATTTTCTTGTTGCTATAATTTGAAATGGAACAGTACTTGCTGTTGTTGCTATATAAACTAGAAAAGTGTTGAACCCATGCATCGGGCATAATTGTGGCATCAATGATACTATTATGGGTGCTTTAAAAAAAGTTGAATTGACAGTTTTCCCAAAAAGTCTGGGGTCTTTGTTGAGACTAGCTTCATACAATTGTTCCAATGCCTCTTTGCTTATGGCCATTTTACGTTTCAGGATAACCTGTTAGCATTCATTTTGAAGGTGTCTCACCACAAAATTATCCCTAGGTTTATTTTTCAGTGCGTTAATAAGGTTGCTGTGAGATCATGAGCAGTCACTATTAAACCATTTATAATACCTCTGGGGTCTTGGTCTCCTGTCCCTTCGTAATACATTGTTAATAGTCTCCATTATTTCAGCAAAAGCCCTTAGCATGGTTTGTGGGTTTATTATGATTTCTAGACACTCCAAATTTTGTGCCTTGTTGGCAATCAAAATCTGCTGAGAAACGGAGTCTGGATCTACCAGGGCCCACTTACACAGGAGACCCTTGTTTTTATCATAAATGATATGGTGTACTTTAATTTCCCAGAGGAATAACCAATCTGGGTCTCTAAAATCAATGAGGCTACCTTGGCCACTGCCCATGTAGGAGACATGATCTGAACCCACTGATTTTGTGAGATATATTGTTAAAAAAAGAGAAAATGTAGAAATTAAAGGTTTTAAAATGTTATGCTCGAAATGACAACCACATGCGGACTGCTTTGATAAAAGACATAATCTACAGTTGAAATATCCCCCCAAAAATAAAATTTGTACTAAGTTCCTGTAAATGTCTACTGAGTTATTTTTCTAGATCTTCTGCAATGACTGTGTTATTGAGAACAACATTTTGGTGATCACAGTTAACAATAACAAAGGTTAGAATCTGATTATATAAAATATTAATATTTTGAAAATGCTGTGATTCAAGTTTTATTTTACTAACCTTGTCTGCTAGTGTAGTTGCCACTAAAGTAAGTAGGCCCCCTTAAGATGGCCACCCAGTGCTGCGCCTGCAGGGGTATGTATGGAGATGTAACCATCAATGTGAACAATTTCCCTTGTCCAGGTTTCCTGGAGGCTTATGATACTATAATCTTTCACATGGTTGAGCCAGGCCTCATTCCTCACCTTGTTTGGTAAACATGCAATGTTCCAAAACAAGCCTCCATGAACGATTAAATTAGTACCGCAAGGTGCACCACAACTACTCACGTGGCCATCTACCCGGGAGTCATCGTTGAACTTCTGGGCTGTGTTTGGGAGTGTCATATTTTGGCCAATTTCTACTATTAAAGTATTCATGGTTTCCACTGGGACTACCATTGCCGAGTCCGGCATGTTTTTTTTTTTTCCGCATGTACCGGGCTATTAGTCACTGGTGTATCAGTGCTACCCTCAGCATCTTTCATAACTAAATCACAATTAATATTCAATGTAGTTCCCAGCACCCATTGATGTAGTCAATCCACCTGTTCAAGGGGAGAAAATTGATTAGTGGTTGGGATGGCAAAGTGATGCGGGACACTGTAATTAACATGATGTGACCTTGAGTGTGCCTGTGTGCTTGGTTTATAAAAATTGCCTAGGGGGTACTGCCATGATAGAGCCGCTAGCATTTCCATAAGGGAGTGTACCAGGAACTCGCTTAACATTATTTATATTCCTGAATAAATCTTCACAGTTCAACCAATTTGTGGTTTGCGCTAATCAGTGAACAGTTTTATTCTTTAGCTGGAGCATATCTTCCTCCTTGTCAATTATCAAAGGTGTAACGTTTTTGAGGACTATAACCAACGGGGTTGCTTCCGGAGGGAGGTGAAGGGCTCTATCATGATTACTTATTGTTTCAAAATAGCATTTTCAGACTGGTTCAATATTTCCAGCAGCGTTTGTCCCAGTTAAAGTTGTTGAGAATCCCCACCACTGACTGGAATGGGTGCTATATTAGCTCTGGCTTGAGATTGGCAAGGTAAAATATTGTTAGCCATGATATTGGACTGAAGGCCGGGTATGGGCTGATGATCTGGCAAGGCCGGCCTCTGAGAGGGCAAGGAAGTATGCCGCTTAGGCAGAGGCTCGGAGTCCGGTACCTTGTTAGTCCCACTGGTTAAACTGGACAGATTTGAACCAATCAAAATTTTCAATGAGGTGTCAATACTGTAGAGAATGCTTAAACAAGCATTTGCAATGCAATAGGTCTCGCATCTGTAAGAGTTTGAGCTATTGGCATCATAAATGAAAATGCCTTCAATTTATGTTTTTTGAAAACTTGCACTTTGTTCTTATAGTCCTTGCTTACGAGAAGCAAGACTGGCAGTTAAGAGGCGCAGTTACTGCCAGCCTTGCTTCTCGTAAGCAACGACTATAAGTACAAAGTGTGTGTTTACACCCTGCTTGCGGATTTTCAAAACACATAAATAAAAGGCATTTTAATTTACAATGCCAATCGCTCAAACTTTTGCAAATGCGAGACCTATTGCATTGCAAATGCTTGTTCTTTCGAGAACCCAATTATCAACACTGGATTCAGACCTCTGGCAGAGGAGCTAAGAAGTGGTCGACAGGGTCCAGCTGGCTGGTGGTTGTACTATAAAATGTGTGCGCTCAGTCGTCCTTCGCAGCTAAGGTCCGGAGGACAGGAGTCAAGTGGTAGACATTTTTTGTCAACAACCATGATCTCTGATGGGCCCCAGCAATATCCGGATGTTAATAGCAAAAATCAACCCATCCAACCACAAGACATGAATTATGAAACATAGCACGCTAAGTGCAAAATGTTTGTGCATCCCTTGGCCTGCAAATTGAAAAGTTGCAGCCATAGCTGCCAAGTTTTCACGATGCCTATGAGAGACATTTCTGTTTTTACTGTGCTTACGGGTGAGATTTAAGTCTATCATGCATGACACTTTGAAGGACCCTTTACCGGGTGCAGTTAGCAAGAAAACATGTACGGGACAACACAGCTCATCTTTCAGATTTGCAGGGCTTGGATTAGATTACCAACTCCTACTTGACATACAACATTGTTTTTAAACTGTGCAGTTGTCATTCTTCAAAAGGCAGGCTGGCTCTCATAAACTCACGATTCAGCAATATTTTTATCTGCTCATTTCTTCACTCCACATAAACCACAATCGTTTTGAATACCCAAACCTCACACAGACAAGTAATGCGCTGCTGGCAGTAAATTATTCTGTGAAAATCATATGGCTATGTTCTATGGAAAAAAACAGTTCTTGAGACGAGTACTAACGGCTGCAGTGTGACCATACAAATGGATTTATAAGTAAATGTAGAAAGGTATGAGGAAGCTGAAGAGCACGCTCAGATTTGTACCCGTTTGTCAATGGCATCTGAAATAGTGAAAATCAACATGTGAGGTAGCAGAGCAGACATTTGAAATGACCAAACACATGGCTGCCAAAGTTATTTGGACGTCAGAGCTATACACGTGATTCTCTATATTGAGAGGTTGGTGGTGCTGTGTGCACAAATAAACAAACACCTTACCTGCTTTTAGTGTGACAGAACAATGGATTCTCTGTACTACATTCCCTTCTCTGTTTTAAGAGGGCCAGTCCCTCTCTTGCGGGGCACAAGCTGGCCCATCAACAGAACTACTCAAGTCGGAATTGGGGAAAAATGCCAGCCTGCATGGAGTGGTCGTGTGGAATAGATACAGACCGGGCCAGTTTTAGTTGACCAGTTGAGGGGCTGTGGCATAATGAATGGCCGGAGGAAAGAGCCGTAGGGAAAAAAGACAAAGCTGGCACCCGCCAACTCTGTGTCTATTACTGCTGCTGGGCCCATCATCGCCTGCGTGTCTACAGTAAGGAGCCCTTAGAAGGCTAACAAGCTATCGCCATCAAAAAGCGCAGGGCAGGAGGGTTGTGCTCAACGTGAGACGTGCACATTGCCTGTCCAGGCGCACACATGGTTTGTCTCCCTTCGGGCACCACACCGACAACAATAGTCTCGCCAAGGCGCGCAGCACGCATGCGCTGCATTCGCCAGGCGAGACCTGAAAAGGGTTGAGGAGAGTTTTCACAGTTTTTTCCAGAAAACTAACAAACTGAGCATGCGACAAAGTCTCGCTCTGACCATATGTTCCTGGTTCAACTCCCATATTAGATTCCCTTACGCTCTTCCTTGTAGTGTTGGCCAACTTTTTTTTCCGGGCTGCAGGTGGCAATAAATCGCTTTTGACTTTGTTACAGACTTTTGCTTTTTTGGGGGTGGCAGGGATGAGCACAGAATGTCAGAGTGAGGACCATGCAGTATATTAATGTCAGACTCTAGATCACAGAAATTTGAGTCTGCCTTAGAGGGCTTGGGGCCAACGGAGGGCTGGACTTGTGATAAGCTGGATGGGTCTGCCAGAGAACTCGTGTTTAATACCCTCTTTGTGGCACCCAGCTTCTCCTCCACACACTCAATCTCACTAGTAATAGCCCCCACAGCCATAGTGAGAAAGCTGGTGATGGGAGAAGTTATTTGGCAGTCCTTGGTGGAAAGCATGACTGACTTTCGCTTCCCCATACTCTCAACTTTTGTGTAGGTCAAATCTGCAGAGACTAATCGGGGCCGCAGTGCAGAGCCAAGGGAAGGGGCCCAGCCCAGCCATATCCGGCCGCGGACGGGCGCAGAAGGGTCCGCCCTTGGCCCGGGTGCGTTCTGCGCTGCGGGAGCCCGGAGATGTTTATGAAGTGCTTCCGGCGCGCTACAGGGCTGCGTTGGTGATGAGGCCACCGCCGCCAGGAAGGCTAGGGGTTGTGGTTTCTGGTCCCCCTGGCAAGTGTGGCAAAAACGGGCTCCTGTGCTGCAGGAGCCCTGAGTTGTTTATGAAGTGCCTCCTGGCACGCGGAAGGGTTGCGTTGGCGGCATAGAAAGCCGCAAGGAAGGCTGTGGGTTGTGGTCTCTGCTCCCCCTGGCAAGTGCGGCAAAAACAGGCTTCCGCGCTGTGGTAGCCCCAAGTTGTATATGAAGCGACTCCTGGCGCGCTGAAGGGTTGCGTTGGCAGCGTGGAAAGCCGCAAGGAAGGCTGGGGGTTGTGGTCTTCTCCCCTGGCAAGTGCTGCAAAAAGGGGCTCATATGCTATTTGTTGGATCTATTCACCTCTCTGTATATAGACTTTTATATTGTAATGTAACTAGCTAATTGCTTGTCTTCTTTGCATTTCACATTATAGGAAAAACTATTTTTTTATTAGACTGGCAAGAGGCTTTAGCTGAAATATTAATTTACAATTCATGGACAAAATACAGGGCTGCAAACAATACAATTATTGAAGTTTGTAAATCCACCCACGGACAGTGATTCTGTAATTCGTGGTGAGATTTTTAATTAGTTTAATGTCAGGTATAGGTTTTGTAATGAACACGACTCCTTTTTAGGTCTTGGTTTCGACAGCAAAACTGTCAAACTGACTTACTGCTTACAGTATACGTAGAGTGGGATTTTGGACCAACACTTTCAACTATTGGCTTGAAACGTTGTCGGTCCTGGCTCAGCCCAATGGACCACTTAATGCTATTGGCTAGCTGTGTATCTTTCCGCTTTCACTCCAGTGCTTGCAATGATGATCATGAGGGGCTACTTCACTAATTAGAACCTACATTATCTGCTCCTGCTGGCTCCCTCTTGTGCCTTCTTCTAGTGTGCTAAATCTGCATTTGTTAACACATTAAACCCAGGCCTACTGGCTTTGCTAATGCTTATTAAAAATGTAGGCCAAATAATAGTACAAGACCCAAAAATCTGCTCATTGAAACTCGGAAAAAATTCATCTTCTTGCAGCATCCTACAAGAGCCACTCGCAAATTGACTTACCAGTGAAAGTCAAACAGTACAATATGGGAAGCCGGATTCATTAAGAATCCCAGTCCCAAATGTGTCTCCTTGACGGCCTGGACCTTCACCTTGAAACTTGGGGATTCACACCAATAGGAAGGAGCTTGTCTACTCTGTCTAATGCATATTTCTTGCCTAAATACCACACTTTAAATGCACACTGTGTTCCTCATTAGGTTCTTCCCGATAATCTATATTCAAGCCGAAACCGAGATTGGGAGTTGTGCAGGAAAAATCGCACTTCCACGTTTTTCTCAGGACACATTTCACTAGTGAAAACCCGGAAGAACATGTTTAGATGAACACGTGACAAATATGAGGGAAAACCGTGAGAATCTGTGCACAAATGCTCGTTATTCCCCATTCCATAGTAGGAAAACCCATAATACGCAGTAACACCGCATCCAGTCAATACTACACCTAGTAGCATCAGTAATGTCAAAGTATTAATTTCATTTTACATTGTTTTTTTTGCACAAAATGTAACGGTGGTCGGTGCGTTCAAACATTTAAAAAAAAATCCCTGCAAAATAGTTTTTCAATAGGACTATTAAAATAATTCAATGTCCAAACAAAACTATCTGGACGGTACATCTACCGCATAAGCGCTAAAAGGCCCTAACAATGGCTGACTGCGCTATAAGAATGCCAATAACATGATCATATTTGTGAAATGAGGTTATTGATTTTGAACGCCTCAAGAGAGCAGCAAAGAGCTTTCACCTCAGCCCTCCTCACGCGCCAGAAATACAAATTGTTTTTTTAAACTTCACTGTCGTTATGTGTTTTTTTTCCTCCTGGACCCCTTTCAGCAGGTAAAACCTGCCGAAAAAAAGGGCCTGGAATGCATTATAAACAATTGGGACTCGGTGTGTCAAAACTTGTAAACTCTTGAAAAATTTTCCCCTAGGAGAAATACTGACCCCCACATTATGAGTATCTGTTTTGCGTGAAATCTAAAACGATTATCCGCGCAAAATTATGAGAGCCCACTCGTTTTTTTTTAAAATAACAAACATTTTGAAATCTACAGTCTCTTAATATATAAAAAATATTAGCAATAGTGGCCTCGTTATTAGAATTACTGGCAATCATTACTGACCCCATACATTACTGGTGATTCTTGTCTAACTAGGATAACTGGACAGGCCACTTTCGTTTTGAACAAGTAAATGAAAAGATGCAAGGATATCTGTAATGTTGTGTGGCCAAGGAGGTAGGGGTTGCAGGGTGATGCTGGACGTGTGCCGGTCCGCCCTGTCGTGCGGCTGGGATCTGGTCCGGAACACTGTACTGTGTCCACCCTCGTGGGCACTGCTCGGGTGGACTGCTGTAATTAAGTGCGCGTTCGAACCTGCGTCTGGAGTGTCCGTTAATCTTACAAACACTTGATCAATATGCAGAAGGGGAAAGACTCTTGTAACTGGGAGGTCCAGGACTTTGGAGCGATGGCCTCGCTAGTCTGCCGTGGGCAAGGGCTGAGGTAGACTTGCTGCACTGGCTTATTTACGACCTGTGATCAGCTGTGCTTCAATGGGGACTGCTCCTGATTGAGATTTATTTCACCTGTAGGCAGCGCGCTTCACTACATTCAAGCCCTGCAGGTGAGGGTCCTTACAGCAACATCCGCATTAACACTGGAACCCAGTGGAAAGATCTTCTTTTCTCTATGTGCGTGGGGTTTACTGCAAGTCCAGCTCTTGGAGTTGCTCTTCACATGAGACTAGTAGAGCGTGCGTCGGGATTGCTGCATGCTTGTTCCAGTCTCAGCGTGTGCTGTAATGGGACTGAGAAGTGCTGTTGATTTGCTAGGCGTACCTCGTGCTTTCCTGGCAGGCTGATCTCTGACAGAGCGCCGCAGGTGGTGTTCAGACCTCGCGTGGGCGGGAGCTGTCCAGGGCCACTCTCCCTCTCCGGATCTCAGAAGCGCCGCTCTCCCCAGCGTGAGCGCAGCACGGCCGCAAGCAGGTGCGGGGGAACGAATCCCAACGTCGCCAGTTTGTAATGTCCGAATCCCCGCCTCGGGAAATGATGCAAGGATACAGGCTGGGTTCAGAAAGGTAGTTTATTCTGGAGAGGGAAAAACACATCACGTATTCGCAACACCCCGAATCCTGCCGCCAGTGCGCGCTCTCCTCGTCAGGCAGATGTTGTGATTTTGTTTTTTCAAGATTATGCCCATTACAACAGGCACTAAATAGCTGCCCTACGATTCAGGTCCCGGATAACAACGAGGCTGCCTGCCAATTTCACAGCTGGATAGCCACGGCTGTGAATAAAGTGGCCCCACTGAAAGAAATCAAACTTAGAAAAGAGCTGGCACCATCTCCTTGGTATGGCCCGGAACTGAAAACAGTGACAGTTTTATGCAGGAAAGCCGAACGTACATGGAGACCTGAATATAGGAGGGAACATAAGATATCCTATAATACAGCACTACAACAATATAAAGAAGCTATTATACTAGCAAAAACCACTTACTACTCAGCAAAAATAGCGGAGGCTAGCAACTCCTCTAAGCAACTTAAAAAAAAAATTGAAGTACTATCAAAATCGCGTCAGAACACGCGTTTCAGTACTGATTCCGCTTTTTGTAACAAAATGGCCAATTTCTTTCAAAATAATTCAAATTACGGAATAACAAGCAGGGAGGCGATGACGGTCAATCCAATACCATGGAGGATACGTCGTTACATTGTCAGCTGAACATGTTTTGCTCATTCACTCCCACTGAAGTAAACAAATCTATATTTTCCACCAAGTCAGGTTCCCCGTGGGATGCCTGTCCTCCGACTGTGATACATAGGGTGTCCGAGGCCATTAGTTAACATCTAACTCCCATTCTAAATCAGGTGATCGCTTCAGGGAGTTATCCGATGGTTTGGAAAAAGGCCTGCATCAGACCCATTTTGAAAAAGCCGGCGCTTGACCCACTGGAGGTTAAGAACTATCGTCCCATCTCATGCCTACCGATTGCAGCAAAAATCCTTGAGAGGGCAATAAATCAGGAGCTGACATCTTACCTAGACATCAACAATCTGCTGGATCGAAATCAGCATGGCTTTCATCAGGTCACTCGACCGAGACAGCGCTAGTTATGGCAACGGAGCAGATTCGAATACAGGTGGATGGGGGGAAGAGCGATCCTCATCCTCCTTGACCTATCAGCAGCATTCGACACCGTGAATCACACGGTGTTGGTGCGGAGGCTGAAGGCGGTGGGGATTGAGGAGGAGGCTCTGTCCCTCCTCTCCTCTTTCCTAGAAGATGGGGAGCAAACTCTACACTGGGAAAGTCTACAGTCTGAAACCTTCCATCTGCCATGTGGAGTCCCACAGGGCTCGGCATTGTCACAGACGCTCTTTAACATCTATGTTACCCCTCTCGCCAGTCTCATCAGACAGCATATTTCTCATTTGTGTCTTACACCGACGACACACAGATTATCATCTCTGTATCAAAACAGTCGGAGCCGGTGGCCGCCAGATTCCATGTGTGTCTGGCTCTGTGTGTCTGGCTCACATCATGAGCTGGATGAGTAATAATTACCTCAAGATTAACAAGGATAAGGCCGAGGTCATGGAGTTTGGTTGCGGTCCGTCCCTGTGGAATCAACCCTGGTGGCCGATAGAGGCGGGTGTATGCCCAACACCATCCACGAAAGTTAAGAACTTGGAGATCATCTTTGATGACCTACTGGGGTTTTCTAGCCAGATCAACCACGTAACCTCCACTTGCTTCTACATACTGAAGCTTATGAGAATGGTGTTCGCTTTTATTCCTCAGGAGCTAAGAAAAACAGTGGTTGTGGCCTTAGTCTTGTCCCGACTAGACTATTGCAATGCTCTATTCGTAAGCATTGACGAGGCACAAAAGACCAAACTGCAGTCCATACAAAATGTGGCCGCACTAATACTATTGAATATCCCAAAAGGTCACCCCACTTCTGCTGCCATTAAGTCGTTGCACTGGCTTCCAATACGGCAACGTATGGAATTTAAGGCCTTCTGCTTGGTACATAAGACATTATATGGCGGAGGTGATTCCGATCTGCAAAAAATCTTTCAGTGGTATATTCCCACTAGAAGTCTTAGATCTGCTAATTCTGGCCTCATCTGTGCCACTAAAGTCCGCAGAGCTATATGGGGGAGGGGGGGGGGGGCGGAAGCCTATCACACTGTGCAGTCAGGTTGTGGAACCAACTGCCTATTACACTCAGACTCCAACCAAACATGACAGTTTTCAGGAAGCAAATACAAACATGGTTATTTCTGGTGTCCTAATTGATCAGTTCCGGGACTGTCAGATCTCTTCTTTCTCACATCAGCGCCAAGACACCTCTGCGTTCGAGCGCTCTATAAATTGAAATCCTATCCTATCCTAATTTTTCAGAGTTAATGCATGAACTGCAGATACCACAAGTTGGAAATTGTGAGAGGCCATTGCCTCTGTTTAATTACAACTTTTGGCTTCTAAAGTTTTTGTTAACTTTGAGAATTTCTGAGTATTAACTTTATTTTGAGTATTAACATTACATAAATGGGTCTAGATTACAGGAAGTGACAAGGCCGAGTTCCGCAGGGGCAGTACCCTTAAATGCCCACCTTCAGGCAGCACAGACTCTGCAAAAAAATGTACCAGAGGTTCAGAGTGACCGGATGAGGGCAAGGGAGTTAGGGAGGGTACTGCGGGGAGGTAGTTTTGGAACAGTGGAGTGTTATGGTTGATGATTCAACATTATCTGCAAGTAATGTAGAACTTAATGCATATATAGTTCTAGGAATATTTGTAGAAGAGACTTACCTGTATGGGACTTAAAGGTGAATGAAAATCTTGTTTGAGAGCAACATCTATAGTATCAGGGTTTCCAAGGTTTTATAACTTAACATCTCCTGTATAAAAAGTGACCCTGATGCCCCTTTAAACATATGAACATCAAGGGAACTTCCCATTCACAGTTTGTTGGCTTGTTCACAGTTCAATATAGAAGTTCTTCCTTTACAATAAGATCCTCAGTTTCGAGGTACTGTGAGTTTACTTGGCATTGCCTAATTACCAGGGTTGGATTGGGATCACAAATCGGTCCGGGAAGCAACAAAAAAAAAAGAGGCCCACGTTTGCAGATTGCGCCTTTCCGCAAAATACTGCTTCAGTGTTTTGAGTTTTATGAAAATAAGGGGGGGGGGGGTTCGCTAAAAGAGGCATGCTTTCTTAACTTTACTGAGATGAAAAATAACATGCAAATGTTGCCTGCACGCTTTGTGCAAGGATTAGTTCACACTGGTGAACCGCACCTAAGTGAGGCCACTACTGCCCCCTGCGCATTCTGCATATATTAAAAGGCCGGCCCAGCGAGAGACTGGAACTGACACCCCCAACCTCTGGCAAAATGAAGGCAATAGAGGACGATCTGCCTCCTGAAAGACCGCTTAGGCCCCCACTGGGGAGTGGCAGGATCTGAGCTTCACAGACACAGCCCAGATCGGCCTTCATGCTACCCAAAAAAGCATCCCATAGTTGCCACTCGGGCAACGACCCATCGCCCGCTTTACCAATCCGACCCTGCTATTATAGTGTTCTATTACACCAACTGCCACAATCTTATAAACTGCCACGGTTCTATGCACAAAATGCCAACGTTCCATTGCACACATGGCAAAGTTCCAATAAACTGTCAAAGTTATACTGCACAAACTGCCTCAGATTCCAAGGGTCCTAAAGGCTCTCAGGAACGAGCAATATTCCTTTTCAAATCAACTCTGTGAGAAATATCAAGTCCTACCTTGATTCTGACGCACTCAGGAAACTTGGCGGGTGCTGCTCTGGATAGCTGGGATACTCGCTAATCACAAGCATTTGCATTAGGGTGGGGCCCGTATTTATACCGTGGGCCTTCGGCAAGATGGCGGCCGAGTCTTAGAGGTCTCAAGATATTGCAGTGCATGAGTCTCGCTGGTTTGCACTTTGCAGCAGCAGCACCACCAAACCTTTGTTCCTCTATCTGTAACTTAAAAGACAAGAAATTAAAGTGTACTCATGACAAAATCGAATGTGTTATGGCAGCGCTATTGTACACACTGTTCAACGTTTACCATATCTTATTAACGTTTACCAAATGCTATTGGCTTGTAGCTATAGTCTCTGTTATGGTCATGAGCAATTAGTCACAAGCCATGTCTTTTAACTGACATTGAACTAGAATATCATAGTGAGTAGTGTCTCATCTTGTTCCTGATTGATGCTATTTTTTTACTGATTATTCCCAAGAGAGGGCCTGGGGAATCATGATAATATAAGTACACGGTCCCTGTTTACGCAGCAGCATATCCTAAAGTAGGTACAATAGTCACAAAGAGGCACAGTGCACCCTATCCCTGATTAGGCACTCTCCCCAGATTGCCACGACCTCACGCTACCTTGGGGACAGGGCATTGGTGGATCGGCTGATTGAAGCAACTAGTACACAATTCAACAGTGCTGGTATCACCCAGCTTGCACTTTCAAGGTGGACAGATATCCACCGGCAGGCTAATGCTGTGAGTTTCTAGGGGGCCATGGAGTCCCTTTTACCCATCTCCAGAGAGGTAAAAGGGAGCCCCTTCACAGTCATTGCACCTCCTGGTGGCTTCTTTGCCTCTGCTCCTTAATATGGTATAGGCAGTGTTTCCCTCATTTGCATGGGGCCATGCACTCCTGCAAATGTCTGACCACCCCTTTAAGATAGCATCAGAGGTACATAATCTCCAGCACTATTGGTATGACAGAATGGACCGCTCAAGCATCTACGGTCCTTTCTGTAATACAAAAGTGCCATGGCAGAGCAAAAAGCAGTTGCATAAGCCCCTTGCACCTCTGGTACTCTTTAAGTAATACAGCCCGGGAAACATTACAACAACAAAAAACACAACTATGGGGGAGCCCTTGTAGCTCAGCATATGTCCTTTGTGGTCAGATTAAATGATGTGCACAAATGTTTGTGCCAAAATAAGGATTTCCCCTCCACTTTTTTGACCTTTTTAGGTGGTCACAGAATTGTGCACTAGCATATTTGGTAGACAAGATCTTTGTTTAAAAAAAAAAATCACGAAACATCTGTACTGGAGTAGTTTGTCACTGATTGACCTTAAATCCATTTTTTTTCTTTCCATTCCGTGACTTGTAGCACTAATTTTACGAGAAAAATAATTCTACAATAATCAGAATGCAGTGGAAAAAAGCAGACTTGGAGAAGCTAGTGAGGCATGGACCTGGAAAATTGGCTGGACTGCATGTCTGTTTACCACCCTACTCTTCCTGTCTCTTCATCTCACTCTCACAAGTTCTTTTTATCCCTGCATTCTCCTCTGTGCTACTGTTTTTTAGATTCAATTATGTGCTTTTCAGTTGATCCTTTAATCACACAGGAGTATTGGAGCCCACCATCTGCAATCTTAAAAACTCTGCTTGACATAAGTGTTAGACCTGTGGGCCTTAGAGTGGTCTTCCCCCAAACTTTTTGCCTCCCGCGTCCATTTTTTGCTGATCTTCTTTTTGCTGGCCATAGGACTCTGTGCACTTTATCACAGCTAACCACTGCTAAAGTGCTTCTGCTAACTCCATAAAACATGGTTACATTGGCTTATCCCGCATTGACAGTTTTAATTTACTTTTAAGTCCCTAGTAAAGTGGTACAACATGTACCCAAAGCCTGTAAATTAAATGCTGCAAGTGGGCCTGCGGCACTTATTGTGCCACCCACTTAAGTAGTCCTTCAAACATGTCTCTTACCTGCCATTGCCGTCTGCCTGTGCAGTTTAAAACTGCCATTTCGACCTGGAAAAAGGCAATTTTTTTCTAGGCCTAAACCTTCTTTGTTAATACATATGTCACCCTTAGGGTAGGCCCTGAACAGCCCAGAGAGCAGGGTTTTATTTAAAAAGTGGGACAAGTACTTTCAACTTTTACGTGTCCTAGTAGTGAAAAACACGTACATTTGTTTTTAACTTCTGCAAACCCTACCTCTCCCAGAGGATAACATTGAAGTTATCTTATTACACTTAATAGGCTGTAGTTTCCAAATGGTAACAGGTAATCAGTTAATTTTAGTGTATTTGCAATGATAATGAAACGCCCTCTCTTATGGTAAAGACAAATTTTAAATTAAAATTTTTTAAATTACCATTTTAGAACCACTGCCATTAGAACTGAGATAAAAAAAATCCTGAACTCCTCGATAAGATTTTGGATTGGGATAATAGAAGATACATCTTCAGAATACATATTAAGGGGCTAATTGCGATGTCGGGCCAACTTATGTCCGCTTGACACCGTTGTGGAAAGGAACCGCCCGACCGTAGGTTGGCGGTTCCAACTGCAGGATCAAGATGCGACCGCCCATAGGTCAGTTGCAATCATCCATTTGTCAATGGAAGTTTGTTCGGGAGCGGAAAAGGGCCACGGCACAAGCTTTCATCGACAAATGGATGTTTGTGAACATCCCAGCGCAGTGTGGCAGGCTGCTCATGGGAATGTTTAGGGGGGCACCGCAATGAGGGAGGGTCAGAGGGGAAGGGGCCATTCAAGAGGCCCCAAAGATACTTCCCAACAGACTTCATGTTGGAAAGGCCGACAGGAAATGGCTGTCGGAAAGTGAAATCATAATCCCGACGGCAGAGCCGAGCCTGGCTTCATCGTCATTAAGGGATTATGGTGCCTTACGACTGTTGCAGGGTTCATAATGCATCTGCAGCATTCAGAATCAGAGAGTGCATCAATAAGACAGCTCTGGCAAACAGGGAATAGGTTGACCAAAAATGACATCACAGGTACATGACTGTCAGCAGCTAGTCTGTATTATAATTGCCTAAGGAACACCTGGTCATGGACGAATAGGCAGGAGCTACTAACATTGAGTAAAGTTTTGCAACTCCATTTGGGCATTGAAATTCAGAACTGCTGCACACTTGTCGGTTGTGTTGGCGTACTTTGCATTGTTATTAGTTGTTTGTGAACAATATGTTAATTGAATATGTTGTTTGAACATGTTTTGTCAAATGTTTTTGTGGTTGCCTAACATGAAATGAAAAAGTTGATGTATTGATATATATGTTTATTGGTCCATTGTCTATGACTGTGAGTAAAGAAACAATGAATCTTTTCTAATTAAGGTGAAAATGGAAAGGTTGGACCCAGCAATTATTTTGAGCGACTACGTATTGTAAAATGTTCATTAGCTTTGGTTTTTGTATTTTTTGCACTTTTAGAAAGTAGGCATTTTCCTGCCTTCACAATTTAGTGGCTGCAGCCTGTCTGTGTCACATGACTGGGTATAGCAGACATTTGGACTTTGTGTATTCCTCCTAGACAGTCACTCAGAATAGAGAGCTTAAGTGTGCCTGGATGGGCCATCACTGGCAGGATGGGAGGGTGGAGCTGGGCATAGCACTACTTACACTTGAATAGGCTGTGTCCTGCCTTCATAGAAAGGACTGCTTACCCCCTGTAGTTACTCTGGAGCCAGGGCAGGCCAGGAACCTGTGGAATTCAAAGGGAACCCTCTAGAAGCTTCTCACCACTTCAAAGGAAGAACCAGGTATAATATTGTACATCAGACTCCAACTCTTGAGTACACTTCCGACCTGTGGGTACTCTTCCAGGAAGAAGGACTGCTGTGCTGCTGAAAGGACTGACAGACTGCTGACCTAAAAAAATGGAAGGCTTCAACAACCTTAAACCCAGATCCTGACTCTTCCATCTGTGAGTCCTACTCTGCCAAGTGGTGCCACCCCAATCATGGACTTTTGGAAATGGGTCTAAAGGTGCTCTGCCAGCCCCTCTGTGGACCCAGCAGACCCAACACTTCAACTCTGCTGCGTGGCACTATCCCAAGCAGAACCTACATATCACCTCTGCTGCAAGGGTTTTTCTCCATACAAGGATACCACATCGACCTCACAGCCTGCATGGGAACTGCTGCCTGTGAGAAGCTTTCTCAATGCAGGCCCTCACATTTCAAACAGCTTGTCGACGCAGTCTCAAAAACGTCGCAGGTTCTCGAATCCCAGCCTTGTAGCGCTTCAGAATCGACACATTGCATCGACTGCACAATGTATCCTCGACGCCGAACTTCACATCGCAAGCCCTCATCCAAGAGGTCCTAGACAACACAGGACCTTGCAATGCAACTTTACAGCTCCTCGGAACCGATGCATCACCTCGGCTGCTTGACGCATCCTTGGTGTGGGACCACACAATGCTCCGAATCCGGAATTAAGGCACTCTTATTCAGCGGGCCTAACTGGATCCCTGTAGCTGGCCCGTGCTTCATTGTGGTTGGCCTGAACTTGTGCCTGTGTCCCGGTCCGGTGTGACCAGATATCCGTACTGGGCGCTTGGTGCTTTTTGGTGCTATTTTCATTGAAAGCTTTCAAAGTTGCTTATCTCCGATTCTACTGATTGAATTTTTGTCGTTTTTGTCTTGCTTTATATATTACATTTTACACGATTTGTTCTAACCTGCTATGGGTTCCTTTTGTGGTGTCTTTTCACCATGTTACTGTTTGAAATATTGCACAAACACTTTACACATTGCCTCGGAGTTAAGCCTGACTGCTCTGTGGCAAGTTACCAAAGGTTTGAGAGCAGGTTAATTTAGGGTTTGATTGGGACTTCACCTTGACAAGGATTGTGGTTCCTGCTGGCGGAGGGTTTCACCCCCTTCAACCAGTGACCCCATTTTTCATAAGTATGTCACAGCTGTGCCATCAGAGCTAAGGGTGACATTTCCTCCCTTTAAGAAAGCTAAGTAACGGAAGACCATATCTGTACTGAATGTTTTCGAACATGTTATCCCCGCCAGTCTCTAAAGTGTTGAATAGTGTCAATTATGGGCCAAAATATTATGAAGCACATAATTGAATAATTTATGACCTGCAAGATGAAAGCGTTGCTCAAGGCCCTCTTTTGTATGTCTGCAAATACAGAAAATTAGTTTGTTAATGAGGTTTCTTTCTTCATGCTTTCGATTGCCTTTAGTGGACATTCTGTGATGATAACGCACACGCCATGACAACTGCATCTGTCTATGGGCACCTAATAGCATTGGCATTGAGTTGATTATGGTGCATGATGTTTACATTTTAATGATTTTTAGTAGTAAAGGTACAATGTTTATTGACCAGTTAATAAAAATCTTAATCAAACTGATGCAACACAACATATCAGTAACTCACAGTTGGACTTGGCCCTCTCTTAATGGTCACCCCAGATTTTTTCCTTCTCTGACTTCCTTTGCCGAACTCATTTTTGATGGCTTTTAGGACTCTGTGCGCTTTTTGCCTGTCGTCCAATGGTAAAGTGCTTTTGCTCTCCCTCGCAAACATGGTAACATTTGTATACCCCTGATTGTTACATTTAATTTACTTTAAAGTC
The DNA here is from genome assembly GCF_964204655.1 of Triturus cristatus. Classification (NCBI taxonomy): domain Eukaryota; kingdom Metazoa; phylum Chordata; class Amphibia; order Caudata; family Salamandridae; genus Triturus; species Triturus cristatus. Next base: position 891,071,000 of record NC_140594.1, read on the forward strand.
CCTAGTATATGGTACTATATGTACCCAGGGCCTGTGAATTAAATGATGCTATTAGACAGGTGCATTCGTTATGTCACTCATTGAAGTAGCCTTTTAAACATGTCTCAAGTCTGCCACTGTAGCCTGTAGTGCAGGATTAAACTGCCCTTTTGTCCTGACAAAACAAACCAATTGCTAAACCTAAACCTTCTTTTTTTAATACTTACAAGTCACTCCTAAGGTAGGCCCTACTGGCTCATAGATGCAAAAACAACAGTTGATGGATAGATTGCAGAACAATGTCATACATTCACCCCAGTACAGAGATCTGGGCCTAAATCCATCGTTTTTTTGCTCACTATGCCATTCCAGTTTGAACCTAGCCATATGCAAATCAGTCTTGACCCTGTGCCTCATGGGGACAGTCCAGCCCGAACTGCCAAGCCAGGTCCTCCCAGGACTGGAAACAAGCATCCTAGGACCGGTTTCGGGGTTTCACCCCTCTTCAGCCAGGATAGCTTGATTCCAGTGGCATGGAGAGCACGGGACCCAAGTCTGGGCATACCCGTCCCACTTGGGGTGACAAATGCAAAAACATAAATAGATATTAAAAATTGACCTTTCCAATCCTATGATCGGAGCACTCCTGGACCTGTGGAAGATTGAGACGAATGACTGCCCTACTGTCTGAAGAGGAAGATTGGACCTTTTTGTCTGTAACCTAGGCTACCTAGAGTGACTCCAAGTGTCAGTTGGCTGAACTCCGTTCGAGCTACATGGACACAGCAAGCTTCCATAGACCTCCCTGCAACTTCCCAGCTGACCAGCACCAATTGGACCTGCACGAGCCCTGCTGCTGACCTCTGCTGGAGTGAGTCCTGATCTTCAAGAGGTCCCCCCAATTGCTGGACCTTTGGCTGGCAACAAAGTGTTCTCTTCCTGCTTGAAATAAAGTGAAGATATAGAGGTTTTTGGCTCCTCACGACTATGAACATACTTCCTCATGCTGGTAATCGACTTCCCATGTCGACAATGCAAGACTTGCTCTTCTTGCTGACAGTGATAGCCTGCGACAACCTCCAATACTAAACTCCAGTGACTAAATGTCTCTTTATGCTACAGCAGAAACCGACTGTAATGCCGGACGTTCACCTTGCACCGATAACCTCCTTGCAGCACCAACCAACATGAACAGCAGCTCTTCTTGCACACTTGAGAAGGTAACTTCAGGGGGACAAATCTGGTCTCTGTAGCCGACCTGCACTCCATTTCGACCAGCATGAACTTGTAACTTTCCCCCATCCAGTGGGGACAGATGACTGAAGTGACTCTTTGTGCTTTTTGGTGCTATTTTCACCTAAAACTTTAAAAACTGATATCTCCTGTTCACTGATTGGATTTTTTTTCATTTTATGTGTCTTTTTATTTATTACATTTTTCTCTTTTTTTCTAAATTGGTTAGGGATCTTTCTTGTGTTGAATTTTCACTTCACTACTTTTTCAGTGCTGCATAAGTACTTTGCACATTTCCTAGCAGTTAAGTCTGACTGCTTTTGTGCCAAGCTACCAGACGGTTAAGCACACATTTATTTAGTGGCTTTTGTGGTTCACTCTAACTAGGATTGTGTTTATTATTTGAGTGAAGATTTCACCCCTCTCAAATTAAGAACCCAATTTCTTACACTCGCAAATAATCCAACACATTTAAATGAGTACTCAAGTGTTACACAATCACTAGTACAAAAAGCAACACCAACTAATGGGTGAAGTCCCAAATCATTCCTGTACAATTGTGTAAGGGTAAAGAACGTATTTGCTTAGAGCGCACAGGAGTAAAAGAATGTTTTTGAGAAAAAAAATCTCAAAACCAGTACAGGGAAAATGGAGATGCACTGTAGAGGAAGTGGTTGGTTGAGGAGGTTAAGAAGAGTTGCGATGGGTGTTTCCTCATTCATTAAAAGAATTGCCTTGAAATTTAAAAAAATCACAAGGAATTGGCAATTTTCAAAATGGTCTAACTGAAGCTTTTGCATTAGCGATTGAACATTTTTAGTGTTGTTCTTTGAAGGAATTTTCATAGAACTCTTGCCAATGAGGCAAAAAGCAAGGCATCTACTGATTAAAAGACTATAAGCAAAATAACATGGTAATGCACCACACACCAGGCCAGTAAGTCATCTAAAGTGTGTGAAATGTAGCCTCCTTTTTAGATTTGACATATAATGGTACTTGTGCTATTCTTGACGCACACTGTATTATTTGCTTACTTTAACGAGCTTTAGTTCAGCCTCTTTCTGCCATTGGCTTCTTTGAACAAGGAACCTTTAGCCATTGACTTGAGACATTGTCAATCACATCTTGGATCAGTCCACAGGAGTGTTTCGCTTCACCTTCTTTTTAATGGTTCTTAGGATGTATTCTTACACCACCACTGGAATACGAGGGGCTATTTTACCAAGGATGACATGTCATGTGCACTCTCATATATAATTATTTACCTAACCCTTTAAAAAAAAAAATGTGGCATCATATCTCTGTCTTCCTCTCTGCCTTGAGTGTGGGCAGTGCTACCCATCTACAGAACTTGCATAATGTATATGTTGAACCTTTCTTAATCGGATTCGGGACTGCTGTTGCTGACTTGACGCCCTCCTGTCTCCTTCAGTCAGGAGATTGTTCTGAGGTATTCTACAGCCCCCATTTGGCTGTAAGGCATTGTACATAGTTTACATAAGAAAAGTGATATATTGCCGCATGGAATGTGGTTCGATGGCATAATGGAGTGTGGCAAAAAAAACTCTTGTCTCTCTTTTTAGCATAGGCTACCTTAATAACCGCTTCATGCATGCGAAAATGTTTTCAGTTAATAATGGAACTGGAAAATTCATATGTGTCCATGTTGCAGACCGGTTAACTTAACGCTTCAAATTACGCCATTGGTATTTTGATAATACAGGGCTCTCTTCTCTTCCCCATACTGCCTCCATGTTTTACCTTCTGCCTAGTGTGGCAGCACTGCAGCTATTTGCCCCAGCTCCTTTGTAAGGGAGTGTATACCGGAACAAAGCTTTTGATATATGTAGCTGTTGAATATGGTAAAACTGATTGTGTGGCCATTGACGTTCTTGCTCTTCTGTGAAAGAAGCCGAGAAATTGCGTGGAAAGTTGTATGCAGCAAGGTGCTAAGCGATGATCCTTGTCCCATTAAAGCAGATAAGTGTGAAGTTTTGTGCAAATTTCCACCTAGTGAATGATCTAGTCAATCCTTTTGTTTTAATACCCATTTACAATAATACATTCTGATATAGGATGTGCGTTTCTTAGGGGGGAAAAGACAGCTGTGAGGAAACATAGCATAGAAGTCCAGAAGAGCAATTGACCAGCCATCTGGAAAATTGAGAAGCATTAAAAATGAGTAGATTTCAGTTTGCACAGACAGTGGCATCAATCAACTGAGCTTCTCTAGGCCTCAGAAGGAAAAACGACAGAGTACCCTTTTATTGAGAAGGGGTTGTCCCCTTTGCTCCCTTTCTAAATTAAAGGGCATAAAAGACACACCTTTTGATAAATGCAATTTCAGAGAAGGTCTGTATGTCCGGATCCTGAATATATCTGATGCTTTGTTTCACAACCATAGAGTGTCTTGTGGATCAGAGAGAGAAACATTTAGGAGTAGGCAATATGCATCCAGTGAGAGAGGTAGCAAGCAAAGTGACCTAATCCCTTGGGATGCTTATCATGAGGACCATGGTCTAATATCTGTTTGACAGACTTTATATGGTCTTGTATTTTTCCGTATTTTTCCGTAATCCAACATTTACAGAGTATTTTTGCAATGACTTAATAGAGGCTACCTTCAGAAGTGATACACTAATCTCTCAGTCACACATTTTTGACCCGATCCATCACAAAAAAGCAAATATATGTATATTTTCAATCACCAGTCGTGCAGAACAAATACAAAGTTCAGAACAAGAAAAAGGTGGCCTCTAATTAAAATAATAGCAACAAAACACTCCACAAAATGCTCTGACCATTCTGATAAGCTTGATTGCATTTTGTTTCATGTGGCCATATTACAGAGTGAGATCTCTGCCTCACTCGGCTCCACGGTGCACTAGTACCTGAGTGTACAAAGCAGAGAAAGGGATGGTGCACCCTCTTACAATAAAGGTTATTCACAGAGCAGGTGCAAACTCAGGCCTATGCTCAAAACCGCACATTAGTGAAGGGCGGATTGACTGTTTGAAGCCACCTGTTTGCCTTTCAGTGCTCGCAGGGACCAGTCACTTTTAAGGGGGAAAGTATCGACTCCAGGTGTCACAGTGAGCATCTGCACCTGCCTGCAGGGCAAAGGCTGGGTGTGTGAGGGGGACACGGACCCTACATGCCCTCTTTCCAAGGGTTACTCGTGGAGGGACATTGTTTGCCACCTTGTATATATGGTGCACTGTGTTCCCCTTGTCAGCTTCTTTCCCTTGTGACCAAGTCTCTAATATAGCAAACACAAGGAGATGATGGACGGTGTGCTGAAACTTTTCAGACACTCACCCCCATTCACAGATCTGGGTTGAATCAATCATCATTATTTAGTGCACTTCACCACCTCAGTTCAGACCCAGCTATATGCAAATCAATCTTGACCCTGTGTCTCATGGGAACACTCCAGCCTGAACTGCCAAGCCAGATCTTCCCTGAACAGGAAACAAGCATCCTGGGACCGGTTTCGGGCTAGCAGCCCTCATCAGCCAGGCTAGCTTGAATCCAGTGGCAATGTGAGCAAGGGACCCACGTCTGGGCATACCCTACCAACTTATGGCGAACAAAGCAAACACAAGGAGATGATGGACGGAGCGCTGAAACTTTCAGACACTCGCCCCCAGTCACAGATCTGGGTTGAATCCATAATCATTCTTTAGCTCACTTCACCACCTCAGTTCAGACCCAGCTATATGCTTCTTGTTTCTTTCGCATATGTCGCACTAATTGGGAAGGGTATGCCCAGACATGGGTCCCGTGCTCACTACACCACTGGATTCAAGCTAGCCTGGCTGATGAAGGGCGATGCGCTGAAACTGGTCCCAGGATACATGTTTCCAGTCCAGGGAGGACCTGGCTTGGCAGTTCCGGCTGGACTGTTCCCACAAGGAACAGGGTCAAGACTGAATTGCATATGGCTGGGTCCAAACTGGGGTGGTGTGGTGAGCAAAAGAGTGATGGATTAAACACAGATCCTTGTGACGGGGGGTGAATGTTTGCATTGTCCAGCATTCCATCCAATAATTGTTTCTTTTGCACATGTGTATAATATGGCATGACCGCAAAGTGTTCCCCCATTTCAATGAGTCCATGCACACATGCAATTGAGATCATGCCCCTCTTTGGATCATAGTGAAGCATGCAAAAAAGTGATGGATGGAATGCTTACTCCCAGTCCATTATTATGTTAAACACCATGACACCTCAGTATGGACCCAGCCATATGCAAATCAGTGTTCACTCTGCTCCAGTGAGAACAGTCCATCCCATACTGCAAGGCCAGGTCCTCCGAGAGCTGGAACTCCAGTCACTCTGGTCAGGTTTCACCCTTAATAGCACTCATAAGCCAGGTATAGCCCGGTTCCAGTGGTACAGTGTGAACGGATCCCACGTCTGGCCATATCTGTCCCAATTTTTGCGTTTTTGGTGTGGGTTGCCTGTGTTCCGGTTAAGGGTGGCCCTGGCCTGGCAGTTCGGGCTGGGCTGTTCCCATTAGAGCAAGGACAATACTGATTTGCATAGGGCTTCCATCCATCACCTTGTTTGTGATGTCCTAAGTGTGACAGGGATGCCCAGATGTGAGTCCTGTGCTCACTGTGCCACTGGAGCCAAGTTGTACTTGGCTGGTGAGCCCAAATAAGGGCGATACTGGTCTAGGGTTGCTTGTATTCCAGTTCAAGGAGGATCTGGGCTGGCAGTTCCTGCTAGACTGCTCCCATTGGAGAAAGATCAATACTGATTTGCATATAGCTGGGTTCCAAACTGAGTTAGCATGGTGGGTGAAAATGATGGATTCAAATGTGACCTGAGCAATTGCCAGTGACTGACACTAATTCAAACATTCCACCCATCTCTGTATTTTTGAGGCCACTTATGATTTTGCCAGCGCAACATATTACAGATGGAGTGTACAATCATCTGCAGCATCTTCTGTAATACCAAAGTGCCATGGAGGAACAAGAAACGGGTGCAAATGCTTGTTGTACACCCAGGGCACCATGTAGAATACAGCTCCAGATGATCATCTGCAGTGATATGAGTAGGGCAGAAATGGTTCTCAGAACTGGAGCGTGGCTTAAATTACTGTTCCCCTTAACCACCATAATTAATACTGTGGTGCAAATAAATAGAGCCAGTTTGAGCCCAAGTTTGTGAGGCTATGCTCAAATAACATTATTCATGACATCACTGATGACCTGATCCAAGCCACTACTCTTTAAATTACTCTATCAACCACAAGATTAGCTTAAATAGTCAAGAAGGTAGTAAAGGGCCCACAATAATATATTGCGTAAATTCAGTGTATATACATGTGTGCATATAGAAAATCGAAATAGAGCAGTCTTGGAGACCAGCCTGATTCAGTTTGGTAAATGTTATACATTACACACTTTAGCAACCAATAAAGTTTTGGGGATAAACACTACTTAACTTATAGAATGTAGAGACTGAGTGCAACTAGTGTGAGTTGCAGATTTAGCTTTCAGTTAGGCAGTGATCTTAATGAAAGGCCTGTTTCCAAAACGATGTGACAAAAACTAAAGCTTAACTTTACAATACATTATTCACGAGTGGAGTTTTGTGTACATGCTGGTGATAAAAAAAAAAGACCTGTCCTGCAGGGCTTTCAAAAACATCTATATAAAATTCAGATTTTTAAGATGCGCATATTTAAGTTTAGAATGTCAATGTAAATGTTGACACTGTAAGAAATTGGGTTACAAGTTGAGAGAAGTTAGAGCCCATTCAAGAAATAAACACAGTCCTTATCAAGGTGTACCACAACAGTTACTAAATGAACCTGTGCTTAACCCTTTGACAGCTTGCCACAAAAATAGCCCGGAAGCTTGCCACAAAAGAAGTAAGGCTTTTCTTGGAGGCAATTTGTAAAGTATTTATGCAGCGCTCAAACAGCAATAAAGTGAAAACACAACACAAGAAAAATGCCAAACTAATTTACAGAAATAGAGCTAATGTTAATAAATATAGTGACACCAAAACTACAAAAATCTGCTAAGTAGAAGCAGAGTTGTGAATTTTTAAATCTTTGGGTAAAAAAAGCACCAAGAAGCACAATGTGCCATTACATATATCTGGTCACGCTGGACCTCGTCAAAGTCACAAGTTTAGGCTGATCGCGATGGTTACCGGGATCTTGGTTCATCCTGGTGAAGTGTTTATCTTCTCCAAGTGCAAGCCCCCCAGAGGAGCCTCAGCTGAAGCTTCACATTGGGCTGGGCTGCAAGGTGATTGTCAGCGCAAGGAGCAGGTTTCTGCTGGAGCTTCGCATTGGCGCGAGACGCAAGAGTCGCTGTTTGGCGCGAAGAGCAGGTTGAAGTTGGAACTTTGCTTTAGCAAGAAATGCAAAGATAGCTGTTGGTGCAAGGAGCCCATTCGTGCCTGCAGAGAGCCCCCAAAATCTGGATTTCACTTGTAGGTCAATTTTGAAGCAGGAGGAATACACTCTCAGGCCAGCCAAGGGTCCAGGATTACAGGAACATCTATAGGGGGAGCAGAACTTACTCCAGGAGAGCCCAGAAGTAGGGCTCAGGCAGGTCCTATTGGCGCTGGGCAGTTGCAGGGAAGGTCTCCGGAAACTTGTGCCCCTGTAGCCAAAGCTGGAGGTTACTTCTGGGGATCTTGGGTTCCGAGCAAGAAGGTCCAGTCTTCCATCATCATACTGCAGGATAGTCCTTCTTCTGAATCTTCCACAGGCCCAGGTGAGTTCTGATGAGAGGTTCTGAGGGTGTCACTTTTATTCCCAGTGCCATTATATATGTGGGAGTCCCTCTCTTTGTCTACCACAAAACTGGTTCCAGTCAGTCATGCCCCTTTCCCTAGGTTTAGCTCTAAACTGCCTAGGGTAACAAAGGACTGGAGGCTACGGCTACACCTGTAAACCTAGGAACGAGCCTGGCAGAGAGGAATGTGCAAGTGAAACAGTAAGGTTTGGGTAGGAAATGCCATCTATGCTGAAAGCAGCCACTTTCATCTAAATTGCTAACTCCTGTGCATATTGACTAAGGATAGCCAGGAAAGTGGTATTACGTAAAATGATGCCTCCCCCAAGCCTCCACACCCTTTCCCGCAGAATGTGAAGCGAGCCCCCTTAGTCTCCCATATTTTACAGATATTCATTGGACTTGGGCGGAATGGGGTCACTCTGAAAGTTTTGGGGGTACTTAAGGGTTGGGCCTACCGCAGGAGCCTATGTTGCCTTTGAGCCACAAATGTATTCGTTTTTTTTTCATATTGCAAGATGGTCTGATTGTATTCGGCTTCTATTTCCGCTTTTGTTTTTGCAATACTGCTTGAGCTTGGTAGTGCTGCCGGATGCTGCAGGGTGTACTCTGTTACGATAATGCGCTCTGCATTGCTTCTGTAGTTGCCAGTGTGCAGGTGCCTATTTGAGCGCCATTCACATGTTTTATGTAAAATATTTCAAATAAAGTCACTAATCCTTGTGTTGCCTTCCAGAGACGGGTAAGGCCATCTAGAGCAGCCATTTTCCCTGCTACCAAGAAGATGCCACAAATGTGGCGGTTAGTTGGCAGGACCTGGAAACTGACTGAAATCATGGCTGGGATGAGAGATGGCCGGGCACCGGGGACAGTGACGGGGACCAGTTGAGTGGGACGTGGGTGGGTGGGTGTCCGTGGGACTCGGGACTGGGACTCTCTCTGTGCACTGCCGGCTGCGCAGCTTTATTAACTGTCTGGTGATTGATTAGGGCTTGCTTGCTTAGACCTGCCAGAAGGCCCTGTCTCACATGGTGCAGCTGTTGCCAGACTAACTCAAGGCTTGCAACGTCGTCCGGCCGGGTTGCTCTGTACTACTAAGGAGTGAACGGACGTTGAACGGCGATCACTAGGTGCGGCCGACCGGCCGTGGTGCGGCGGGTATGCTGGGGCGTGGCACTGACTGAGGTGAATGCGTGCACAGTCAAAACTGCCATAATCTGAAAAAATCTGCGGAGTGCGCACGCTGCCAAGGCCGCGCGCAGCGCCAACCCCCGAGAACCAAAATCCAGCCCTGCCCTGCCCAACACCAACAGTGTCCTGCCCACTGCGCCAGCGGCGACACTGCATCAACATTCGAGCCGCGAGCGAGCAGTAAGTGAGATGAGATCAGAAAGAATCTGATCCATTCATTGAGAACTTGAAGTGACGTTGGTTCAAGTAAGTGACAAGCAGAGTGCAGAGTTGCAGACAAACAGTGTCTCCGGAGTCCGACGAGTACAACACTTGAGTTTTAGTCCCGTTGCGATAGTGAAGCAACTAAGCAAAGCAAGTAAATAATTACTAGTATAAATCAATTACGTGCACGGTGCACCAGTGTGTGTAGACCCGGCCCTGATGATAAGGTGCTGGTGCTTAGCACCGGCAAGCACCGGCACAAATTAAGCGCTGGTAATGTCAGGCAAACACCATACTTTTAAGCATGAAAGTTATGAAACTGAAAGGCAACACACATATGTTTGGCTCTTTCTTGAATCGTGTATGTACACACGCGTAATCTTGATCCAACATGCTAATTAATAGCAGTGCAGTTTGCCTAGCTCTCGAAGAAGTATCCAAGCATCTAACTTAAAAATCAATACTTTAAATCTTCAATTCACTAGAGAATGTCGTTGAGAGGGTCCCATTACACAAGAAGTGATTTATGTAAAGTTATTTTATTAACCTCTATAGAATCTCCATAAAAAGCACATATTTGCTACTTGCAAAAGATGCAACACTACTTCACACATGCTGCATTTTACCATTAGCCAAAGACCTTTAAATTTGTCTGATGGCACTTTAACTCCTTACTATCTACCCTCTCAATATACACCTGTAATCTTGACAGTGCTTATGACCACACCTATGCATTTAGAATTTTTTTGTGATTCTTGCCAGGTGAGGGATTGATGGATCAACGAGGAAGGCGATTAGAAAACGTTTCCAGGAGGCAGGGCCTAACATGAAGACAGAACTCGTCCCAGGTAGCACATTCTTCATTTCAAGGTGGATGTGGAGTTAACTTTCTCTCACCTACAAGATCCTTGCGCATGGGTCAGAAATCGAGTTAGCCGAGACATCCAGACTGATGGCTTTGCGGACCGCGGTCAGAGCTTTGGTGCGGATCCTACAGCTTCAAGAAAGCAATTTGATGGTCCTAATTTTCAATTTCTGTTATTTTGTAGGCGCGTGTGAGCAATGCTTGCTGTACACGCTTTACAGGACCGGCAAGAGATAGACAGTGTCTGAATGGGTACAATGTAAACCTCGTTTTCCCCTTCCTAAGTCAATCTGGGCATGATAAGGTATTGCTCAGATGCAACTTTGTTCTGTTTGTTGAATATGTTCTGTGGTTTATATACTGGAGATAGTTTGCGCGTGACAGAGATGTGCAACAACCTTGCTTAAATGAGCCGGGTGGCTGATAGAACCCGTGGCAGGAATATACAATGGAAAGAGCGTGGAAGCGAAATTGAAAGGACCACCACCACCCCCCAGCCTTGATTTAAAGATTGGGACGCACGTTTAGGTGAAGACACAGCCACGCACACATGCATTATTCATGTGTCAGTAATTCACTGTTCATTCCACGCGCACTGGGTACAAACTATGTATTGCTGCTATAAGGTACTGTCATGCAAATAGGCCAATTTTTAAGTGCATATTCAACAGACTTAACACTCTGATGTTGGTCTGTCTGGCAAAAATACGTTTATCATTCAAGTATTTCGGTGAATATGTTCAAGCTGTGGAGAAAAATATCCTGGAGCGCTTTCTCCAATTTCCTCTGACCCTCATGAGAAAAAAAAAAAAACCTCTGTCTGCTAAAGCGTTTTTTTTTTTAAATACAATCCTGCCTAACGCTTACGTTTTTATATTTACATTTTATTGACGTTGAATGTAGATTTTTGTTTAACAGTTTTTTGTTTGATGCAGGGTTCCGTAAATCGCTTTCTGGTTTGGTGGCTCGACTTTAATGTGCGCAGAATACTTAAACGTGAAAGGAATTATACCGTTATTAAAAATGGCAACTGGAAAATAATACGAATTACCAGCCGCAGAACTATCAGTCCTTTCCTAATGAATTGCTTTTGCGGCAGGAGCACGGTATTTGACATGTAACGGGATATATATATATATATTTATTTGTATGCCGCTCCACTCGTTCCTCGGTGCAGGGGTACGGTAATCCCCTTGCGAACGAGCGCCACAGGTGAGGGGGGTTTCCTTGGCGCTCCAGACTCCGACACATTATGCCACTCTCTCCCTCAGGGGCGTGAATGTGTGCAGTGAGCGTGCATGCCTCGTGCCAGGAGTGGACCCACCGCAGCAGCCAGCGCCACCGCAGCGGCGCAACGGCATATGTACCCCCGGTCCCGGATCCCTCCCAATCTGCGCCCCGCGCTTGCCGCGGAAGTTATGTAACGCGGCGCTCGCGCCGGTGCGCCATGGAATGCGAAGACGTCTCGTCAGCGGCGCAGAGGGCTTTCTTTCGCAAAGTTGCCGCGCGCTGTAATCCCCGGGATTTCTTCGCCAATCTGTTATTTCTGGATGTATGAGCAGAACGGCAACCTGGGAGGCGCAGCAGTATCACTCGTTTTTTTGAGGATAATGCCTAGCAATAAGCCGTTTAATGGCAGACCTTGAAGTTTTCAAGAATCTAAGTCCAGAGAAAGGTAAGGACGCTTGAATATGTAAATATGCAGGCGAATGAACCTAGGGTATTGGCAGATAAATGACCTTGTAGTTTTAATGTCGATTTATTGTAAACGTATTATTTCCATGCCATTGAGCATTTAGCCGTCTGCGTGTTTTGCGCTCACATCAACGTCTTTAAGCTCCTCTCCCATTAATTAGGGGGCTCTTCACTGATGCTAGAAGGGCCTGGAAACAGATACAGATCAATGCGGTGAATGTTATGATTGAAGGTACATGCTGGAAGTCAAAATTATTTTGATATAAAATATGCGCGTTGAATATGGTCAAGCAGCCAGCCAGAAGTCGAGAAATTAGCGTTTGAATTGAACGCACATTATTGTAATCAGCAAGGAAGCGTGAGATGTAAGGGTCTTTGTACAATGTATTTTATTGTCAATGACCTATTCCCTAATCGGGAGCAACACTGTTTACTAGCCGCTGACAATGCCAGGGCTCTCTAATTAGAAAGCGCACAGTTCAGATTGAGTGACGTGTGATCTTGTGCAGTTTTAAAGTTGGTAAATATTAAATACATGACGTGACTGTTTTGAGCTAAAGGTACTTTATTATTACGGTTCATTCATAAAAGTTGAAATAGTTTCTGAATAGACCGCATGCTTTTTCTTAAACTAATGTTTTGCAAAGATTCCCTAAAGACATAATAGAGCCTGACTTTATTGGACACCATTTCCCTGCTTTGCGGATTTAGCCCATGTCTGTAAAGCCCTAGTGATATATTTTGGTTCCACCCTAATGGCAGTTGGGTGGCTGCAAATTTTAATTTGTACTAATAAACTACGTCTTATCTGTAGCCTTGCTAGACTATTGATAGGCTCGCACAATTTTTATTTTCATGAGATAAGGTGACTCTGTAAATTAATGAAGATTTTAGAAAACCAAGAGTTATGTTACCAAATGTTAACAGTGCTATTTACACATCATCCTTGTATTCAGAAAACACTTGAATGTGGTTTGCGATCTAACTGCATGATTTGATTATATTATTAGGAGGTGGTGTGCGTGGCTGAAGGCTGTTTGGTATAGGAGTGTTACCAAGCAGTATCCCATGTGTCTTAAAGGGGTGAATACTACAGTGGCGGCTGATGACATTTGAAAGTGGTGAGGCATAAAACAATTTCCGTACTGCACTGCGGCGAGCGTAGCGTGCGAGCCTGAACCACCTATGGGGGGTTCGGAGGGGGTTCTCCCCCCGAGAACATTTTGAGTAAAAGAGTGGGCAAATGGTGCATTTCCAAGCACATTTGAGAACGTAGGAAGGTTAATAATGCAATTGTGAATCTGTTCTAACAAACACAATGCAAAACTGTCTCAGACAGGGAAATGAAACAGCTTTTTGTGCCATAAAACAGCCTGGCCGCGGCAGGTTAATGCGTCCACTGCAGCAACCGTCGTTAAACCTTTAGGATGCACTCCTTCCCCTGCAGACTGTAGGTCTGGGGAATACAGGCTGATGAGCCGGGCCACGGCAATGAAGTGATAACCCCGTGTAACTGGAGCCTAAACTTTTCTCAAACTGCATGCTTGAAGGCGTGTTTTCAGGGGCGCGTCTTGGCCGGGAATCCAAGGCACACCACTTCTCATGAGCACGTGTCTGTCACCCGCAGAAGAGGGATGGGGTCCTTGCCCTTCCCTATGCTGCGTAGAGGAGTGATGGTCACTCCCTGCACAAAGCACAGCTGGCGGCACACTTCGAGCACGTGCCACCTCACTAAGAGCAGCTGCTGAGGATGGTCAGCGTCTCCCATGTGCACTGTGCGTCCCAGAAGAGGACAGAACGCAGGGGAGGCTGAGAAGTGCACTTTCATGCACACGCACAAACACCGAGCACCCCATGCCCTCCCTGCAAAAGCATGGGCAGAACTGCACACGAGCAGGGTTATAAGACACACGCATTGCACAGCCAGCTTCCTTGCACCAACACCACACAAGCCCAGCTTCACACTACGCACTGTGCCACCCATCTCCATACTGCACAAATAGCTCCGTCCGAGTATAGCTGTTCTTGCCCCAGCTCACACCGAAAAAAACATCAGAAGTATCAGCTGCCATACACACCATGCGGAACACGGCACTGCCTGGTCACCCGACCGTGTCAGCACCTGCATTGTTTCTCTTCATACACACTGCATTGTGAGCAAGCACTCTGGTCTCAACACAGTGTACCCCAAGGTACATGTGCTGCGCGCCCCACTTACCAATCAGCCTTCATGTACCCAGTCGTGTCCGGTGGAACGACTCGCTGCCCGCGAGTCATGATGCCGCCTGTTGCGACTGAACATGGCAGTCGCGGGTAGGGGTCATGGGGGGGGAGGGTGTTATAATAATAATAAAAATAAAAAAACCTTACCTTAACGGGTGGGTCCTGAGTCCTGCGCTGCCTCACAGTATACGTCTTTGCTCTACAGAGTAACACCTCCTTTACTTTGAACTAAGTCAGTCTTAGAGCCTTCACTGCTGTGCTTCAGCACACATGATCCAGATTGCTCATTGTGCTTCTTTCAACCTAACACAGGCCCTCTGCTGCTTCAGTGGGGTCTCTTCAGTTTATGCTCTGATTTCTTGGTTACATTGCGCTGTAATGCTCTTACTCCACTCATGGTTGCAGGAAGCCAGAAATCCAAGACACCGAAACGCCAAAGCTGCGGCTCGCGGCCAGCTGACCCGGTCCCGGGACCGAGAGGGGTTCACCTGTTGGTCAGGTGCCTGGCACTTCCCACCCGAACCCCACCGCACCGGGTCAGCCCCTCTCTCCCTCCCGCCTCTCTACCCCCTTCTCCGGGGGCCCAAGACAATGAGTCCAGAGCGCCCAGAGGCCCGCAGTCCTGGCAGCAGTCTACTTAGGGAAAAAGGGGGAATGCGCATGACTGGGTTCGTCGGCCCTTGGGCCGACCAAACCGTCAGTACCCACAACAGTGGGCAAGCCACTCCCCCCTGCCCTCGAGGAGGACCACCCACCCGCCCACAACTAGGCACTCCAGGCATTCTGCTTTCTCGCAGTGCGAGAAGCGGAAACATAAAATGGTAGTTTAACCATTTTATGTTTCTGCCTTCTCGCACTGCGAGAAAGCAGTGAGGCCACGCCCCCACACCCCTATGAAGGAGCCGCCACTGGAATACTAGCCAGTTATGTATTCGCAGATCATGTTTGTAAAAGTACACTGGACTCTCTGCTACTTATGATGGGAAGGTTGTATCTGTATGTTCTTGTCCTCTTCCTGATTGTAAAGCGAAGGTGTCTTTAAGGAAATTAAGAGAACATGGTGCCAAGTTTAGGTGCAGGACACACATATGGGACTGAGGAATTCCGTGAGATTAACATTGAATTGGGGATATTTCTGCAGGCTTGACTTTGGTGACAACTTGTCAACACCAGAATGTATGGCGCTGTGAGAATTTGCCTTTTAAGGGGAATATAAATGCAATGTACAACACTTTCTGAGCTACGGTAGATAACACAGGAATGTTTTTCTGCATTGTACTACAGAAAGAGGTTTAACATCACATTGTGTGATGTCTTAGCTTGCCATCTGTGGGTAAACATTTGGATTGTGTGAAATGGCATCTGGTCAGCTGACAGAGCTACAAGGCTATGCAGATCCCAAGAACATAGCACAATATATTAGCTGCTGGAGTGGCAATTATCTACCAGGGAGGGCAAAGGTAATGTGTCGCGCCTTCGCCAGTCTCTTGTAAGCCAAACTCGGTTTTAGGAGTCAACTTGCTGTGCTGGGGGAAAAGGAGCAGCAGACAATTGTGGATTGGGAAACCCCTATATTTCCTTTGGGTTTATTAAGCCAGTGCCACAGACACTGTGCGGACTCCATGGACAACAATCTCTCTTGGGGCAAAACAATTATCCTTTATTTTCGGGACCTAGACATGTGTTGTCCATACACACTCTCCATATGTGGCATTGCGTGCGCCTCTGAGTAACATGCATTCAGTTACACTTTGAAGGAGAAGTTGAATAAGGCATGCACCTGCATTGCGCTCTCTCTCTCTCTCTGTACATCATTATATTCTTATACTTTCACTTTAGATTCCATGGAGGTGTGATGTAGACAATGGTGTCTTACATCAGCTTTTGCCTCCAGTCTAATTTTGTACACACAATTTGCACCTGTTAAGCCCATCAATGTTGGGCCATGTCCGATTGCTCTGCACTGGCTAATTCACTTCCCAGCTTCTACTCCATTCTGCAAAGATATACCTAGATTAGGCCTGGGTGGAATTCAAGGAATTTCACTCAGTGGAATTCCGTGGAGTTGCATAAAAACTCAACGAGATTACGTAGCGTTCTGCCAATGGGCGAAAAATGCATGTCGCCCCGCTTGCACTCCAATTTTAGCATCAGTACCACATTCCACACAGAAAAATAAGCATGAACAGCACCACACAATTTTCAAGTGGATTTTGCTGCCAGTTAAATAAAAAAAATCTACCCTGGGAGAGGCCCTCTGACTTCAAAGTTCTCACAGTAATTCCTCCTAGCGACCGGAAACCGTGCCAAATCTCGCTCGTCAGCTCATATTCTGGAGACTTGCATTGTTCCCGTTGCCGTCATGTTGTTTGAATGGGAAAAGAATTCCACCACACGGCGATTGATGGATTTGGGCAGAAATTGTGCGTTACAAGAGTATCACAAAGTCACCAAAATTCTCCAATTCCACTAGTGGGATTAAAATTCTGCTCGGGCCTAGCCTAGATTCCCCTTGAAGGCTTTTAAGATTATTATCTGTTATCAAAACCTTGGTCTGCTAAATATGAGTCCTTCATAAAATTGTTCACTGAATTACAAATTTACTTGCCACTTCACCTCTCCATGGGAGATGGCTGTTGTTGGTATGATTTTTCTCCGGAAGGCTTTCATGGCTGTATCTCAGAATACTGTTGCTATGTGTGGAAGTGATACAGGTACCCTTAAATTACTCATACGTAGGTCAGTGAGGAAGAATATCCTCATAACCATAAATTGTAATCTCTCACCTCCTGTCATTATATTAAAGAAGTGCAGCAGCCCATCTCTCTGTAACTACGAACCATCTCTTTTCCCTGTATTCAGTTCCTCTAAAAACTGGATGGTCATTTGAATTAGGTGATTATTAAAAGGAGTACCTGGGCAGGGTAGACGGCTTTGAATGGGTGCTTATGCTCTTACTCTTGTTGACGTGTGAAGTGATGATAGGCTTCCATGGCACTGGGGTCCTTTGATTGCAACCCCCAGCTAAACAGTAAACTTCACCCCATTTGATGACATTTACACAATTAAAACAATGGTTGAAATGTATCTTTCCCCCATACTAAGGTATGGTCAGCAATTTAATACAGATATTTAGATATTTTAATTTTTTATAAGATTGTATCTACAGAGTGGAACTGAATTTTGTAGTTTTTTTTTACTAAGTTGTCAGTTCACATGTGAGGAATGCTTAAAAAGTTAATGGTGCATTCTAGTTAAGTATTCTGAAAGTCAGAAACATATTTAATGTTTACTTGATGAAATCAATAGTTACAAAGTTAGTATAGTGGTTTATTCTTCGGCAGGGACCCTCTTGACATGATGTTCCAGGCTGATGGCGATAAGCTCATTGCTTCCCCCACCTGGCATATAGGGTTTTCCAACTTACTCCACCGCAAGGTTGGTGGCCCTAATCTTTACAGGGTCCCCCACCTGGCTTACAGGGGTTGCTGACTTTGCTTGAGGGTGGCAGACAGCCTGCACCTTTGCAGCGGTTGATTACAGGGATCCACCTGAAGGAATTCCTGCTGTGCCTTGCTCCCTCCAGGTCACTCCTCCTTACAAGGTCCACTGCTCTTGACAGGCAGAAGTCTGGTGCTCCAGGATCAGGGAAGGTCTTAACTTCCTGAGGGATGGCTGCTCATTCAGCTGGGAGACTAACAGACTTTGGCGATCTTCTTTGGACACTGATTAATAGCTTGTGGGATTCATCGTCCCACGTTTATAGACCATATCTAGACACACATGTGATTTAGTGTCTGGTACTTTGAGATTCTTGTCATTGGTGTTGACTCTTTTGAAGTGCTCCTCTATCTTGTTCTCTTTCAGAGGGACAGTCTGCCGCAGCAGGAGTGTCTGCAATTCCAATTGATACTCAGCACCGGCTGATGGAGCAATCGGAGATCACACCTGGCTTTCAGCCTCCTCTGAATTATACCTCACAAAGGTTCAGATGCCTTAGCCTTCCTCTCTCTTATGATTCGCTGTTCTACAGTGCATCCCATATCACATCCACCATCTCGCCTGACAAAGAGCAAAGCCCTCACTGACAAGTAGCACTTCCTCGAATCAAAGCGATCTTTAACGCGCACAGAGGAGCCTCGCCTTCCCTTCCAACAATGTGGGTGTTCTCCCATCCCAGCCCTCAGGAATGTCCACAATGCACATCTCCTGTCTTGGGTTGCAGTCCTCATCTCCAACTAGCCTTTGTAGGCTCTTGGTTTCCAAAATTGAACGCACTGGCCTCTATGTTATGTACCACGCGCAGGCACATATACAGTCATCATGTAGGCCAATAGTGAGTTATGTACACAACAGTGGGGCTTTACATGGGTGGGCTGGTATGTGCCGCTCTGGTGACGCAGATAAAAAGGCTTGTTGGCTCTACTGACTCTTCTGGTACCCAAAATAGGTATGCTGCCACCACTACGCTCATGTAAATTACTCTTGCATGGATAGGAGCACTCTACCACTATGAGGATAGCGCTTGATGCACCCCTCCTGATCTAACAAAACCACATTACAGTGAGACAGGCCTAAGTCACAGTGCGCACGCATGATCCATGTTTGTCCAAGGCCAAAAATCAGTACCATGAGCCCAGCTGTCCATGCAGCTGGGGCACTCCAGGTATGGATAGTCGTCTGTCTCCTTGCAGGGGCCTTTTATAGAATAAGCCGATATCACGCATGTTAACAATGAAGAGTAAATCCCACTCCTCAAAAAGAAGCTAAGTCATCATATCTTTCTTTTGAGGTCCTATGAACTCTGAAAATTACAGGAATGAAAAGTAGCTATAGCAAACCACTTGACATCAATTTTAAACTTTGCTAATAAAGGACTGACTCAAAACTCGGAGACAAGGTAGCTTTGTCGACATTTAGATGGTTGAGCAACAGTCTAATACTCCAACACAAACTGTTTTTAAAATGTCTATTAAACAGAATGTTTAACATGGAAGCATTGGGGCATCATACATATTTAATTCAAATGGTCTGCAAGGGTGACATCCTCTCATTGTAGGGTCAGTGTCTGAGGCCGACCTCCCTATTAACGTTGTAAGCTCCTCGGGCACGAGGCACAATCTTGAAAGACGCCGCAGCACATTTGGAGTCTGTAACAGAACGCTAGCCCACACTTGCTTCTCAACACAGGCATGCCTATGAACAACCTCTGTGGGGTGGATCTCTGTCACTTCCCATCTAGGCCAATCTTTAACGACATGCTTATTCAACCAAGCACTCAAACGTTTGCTGCAGTCTTTCAGGCACAACAAAGAAAGCGCTGCTGGTCTCCATTACAAATGCTGTAACAATATCAGTGGCGGAAAACCTTTTTGTTTAATTAATTAAAATCCAGGGATGGTGCTGCCAAGGTTATGGAAACACCCATGCGCACCTGTTCTTTAGTGCTTTAAATGGCTTGGTAATATGGAAACTTAGCATTTCAAGTAGGGCTTTGCAGGTTGGATGTTTGCTTGAACTTTGTCAATGAGAACAACTGTTCTACAATGATTGTCCTTGACCTTTGAATGACATAGAGCTTAGTGAAACATTCAGTCATGGTACACATAGGTCAACAGACCTGTGCATTGAACCACCCTAAATGTTGTTTAAATACATCTTTCCTAAATTCTGAGATTCATACAAGGACAGTATTTCTCAGGTTTTACTCCAAGTGCCTTTTTACTTCTTAGAATTTATCTCTTTTACTCAAAGTATTTAATGTTTTATTGGCCCTTTTCTAACATAGATAACGGGAATAGAGTATGTTGGGTTAGGGACTGAAGTCTTTATTCTCTTCAGATGGCAGTGCAACCCCCAACCCCACTTTTTTTTTCCTGACATGCCCTGCTTTTTACCTCCTTGAACCAGATTGTTGACAAATCAATTGAGAGTGCTCCATGCTGTAGACATACCTCCGCAATAGTGCACAGCTCTGCAGGACAAGAAGCTACATTGGTGGTTTACCACCAACCATAGCACAGTGTGACTACTTTGCAGAACAGCAAACAACTATCAGAATTCGTTTTGTGTTCCTTGAACCTCTGACTGCAATCTACACAGTGAGAAGATATGACTGTGTCTAGAGTTGGGCCATCATTCAATAGATCCACATCCAGTGCCTCTCTGTGGCCTCCGCCTTTGTCCTGCATCGGGAGTCATCTGGGAATTGTAAGGACCCCACTCTTGGCCTGTATTCTGTTCCCTTGAAATATACATTCATTTGACAACATTGTTGCTAGCTCCCATCTGTAGCCGAGAACATGCAGGAAGATGTAACCATGGTTAATGAACATAGCGTATATTTTATCTGGCCCTGGTGCCCTGCTGATGCCTACAAAACTGGAGGAACTCTGCTGGACCGGAAGAGGGAGTCACCTGAGACCATGATCAGGATTCTGGAAGTTATTATTACCTGGAAAGGCTGGGCACAAGCCTCAGACTTTGAAGGAATTCCTGAAGCTGCAATCTGTGTTGAATGAAGAAGAAGCTCTAATTATCCTCTGGAGAGGAGTTGGTCTTGCTCAAGAGACAGAGTATGGGCCAGCAGATTGCAACTTGCTTCGATGTCACTTCAATGATATGGGGCACCCATGAAGCCCAAGATTCTCACAGTCCAGCTGGTCAGAATGAACCCAAAAATATCTGCTTTGGTGGTGGGGAAAGATCCTACTTGAGTAATATCGGAGCTTTGAATGAGGCAAGCCCGCTCATTCTGATCTGCCTATATCTAGCCAAAAAGCAATATTGCAGGCCTCTCTCTTACATCATAGGTCTGCAGATATTATGTAATAAGCTGAAGTTGATAACCCTGATTGTGCAACTAGCATCACTATAACCATTAATATGTAAGAACTGTTGTTATTTGAAGATCCAAGACCCTTACTCTTAACTTCCACTTTCTTAATGGAAACCAGTAGGTTCTATTGGTTCTCTCAGAACGCTCCACTTGAAAAATGTTCCCGGGCCTGCCATTCACATGATATGAACCGCTACAGTTTGGTATTTTGCTGGGAACTTATTGTGTGTGCTTGCACATACCGAGCACAAGTAGTCCCACCTGATGAAACATCAGAATTTGGCAACTGGTTGGAGCTGTAATTGGTCTCTATCTGAACTGTGTTCACCAACTACCAAAGACTGTTCACCTCATTAAATGGGCATTGAACCATGGGCACTCAAACCTTTGGCAACCTAAAACCATCATTTTTCTCTGGGTGATAATCTCTGCTGCACTGATTGAAACCCACGGATTTGTTCAGTCTTACACCCAGGACCACTGAGAAAGTAAGACAAAGTGCAGAAGTATTCTGGCGTGCATGGTGCAATCTGATATTCTACCTGGCACTTTGGTGTAATTTCCTGGAAATTGTAAACAAAGCTGTAGGAAAATTACCGCCTGATATCCTATGATCTCTCAGATAGATGATAACTCTCCCGCTCCTGTAGTAAAACTTTGTGACCAGGCCCTTATATCTTCTCAATTGCGATACCTGATCACGTATATGCTATTACACTGCCTAGTTCTCATGCTTTGCTTTTCACCTTCTTAACTGCCCTGTGTCCCCCGCTTGCAACCACTTTACTATTCTTTTTTTAAAGCAAAGTTATGACTGGATATTGGTTTTATTGTGTGAGACTGTCATCACATTGGTGCCTTACTTCCAATCCTATTGCCGCGTCCATGCATACACCTTGACTACTCTGCTTAGATCACTTTGGAGAGGCATGAGCACCTCAGGAGTAAGTTTGGTGTCCACTTTTATTGATGCCGTACTTGAGAGCCTGAGACACTGGTGGTAAATGACAATCTTCACACGTAGCTCCCCACCAGTGACACAGAGGGCACCAGGTGCTAGTGGAAATGCTTCGCAGTTGTACTTTTGCAATTTACTGGAGAATTTAGGGAAACCAGAATTCATTCCACCATGTAGTGTAGTATCTTATTAAATGAAAATCAGGCTGAGTGAGTACAAAGGAGCACTAGTGATTCATTTGAGGTTAGTTAAGTTTTCCTGTGTTACACGTTTGTTTCAGGGGGCAGGGATACTGGGAACTAAGATGGTGAAACAGTTTCTCATCGTAATCCCAATCAGTACGCTTATTGATGGAAGAGTCCCACCAGACTGTGGATGTTGGTTGGAGTCTACAAGACCATAATGCAGATTTTATTGCTTGTTGAGATTCATGGGGCGTTGTAGACAAACTAATCAGAAACCGAACAGTAAAGGGGTGCCTAGTGACGCTGTTGAGGGGTGAGGTTTTAGGAGACAAGGGTACCCCGATATGTGAACCTGGGGTGATAATGAAGAGTTAAGAACAATGGTTCAAGGATGGCCCAAAAGGGTCCAATAGAAAAGGTGACCCAGGCAGGGTCACTTGTTTTTTAAGATAAGTGAAATCAATTCCGTAGGGAGCAGGAGACAAAGTACGTAAAGGGTCATGTAGGTCAAAAGATAGCAGGTATTTATTTAAACAAAGTCAATTTTAGAATGCTCACAAAATAAGAAAAGCGTGGTGTGAAATAGTGATAGTAGTTTTTAAAAAGACATCGCATTGACAACAATATAGTAGTTGAATTCCATAATTGATCTTTACAAGTTATAAAGAATTCATGTTGTGGGGTGGTCGACGGCGTTTCGAACCCAATTATTGGGGTTCATCTTCAGGACAGTGGTGAGCATGTATTTTGAAGTTAAACTGCCCGTAAAGTTCCTAGAGTCTCCAAAGTGGGAGGCATTCATCAGCCAGCCCCAACAGCTGCAGGACGTCTCTGACTGCTCGGCCTCAGGCTCCCATTCACTGCCCTGTCGCCCCTCTAAAGAAAATTACATTCTCCAGGCGGATCTATGTACTGCCAAGCTGCTTGTTTTCAAATAATTAACCTTTGAAGCCCCTGCCTCCCACTTTGGAGACTCTAGGAACTTTACGGGCAGTTTAACTTCAAAATACATGCTCACCACTGTCCTGAAGATGAACCCCAATAATTGGGTTCGAAACGCCGTCGACCACCCCACAACATGAATTCTTTATAACTTGTAAAGATCAATTATGGAATTCAACTACTATATTGTTGTCAATGCGATGTCTTTTTAAAAACTACTATCACTATTTCACACCACGCTTTTCTTATTTTGTGAGCATTCTAAAATTGACTTTGTTTAAATAAATACCTGCTATCTTTTGACCTACATGACCCTTTACGTACTTTGTCTCCTGCTCCCTACGGAATTGATTTCACTTATCTTAAAAAACAAGTGACCCTGCCTGGGTCACCTTTTCTATTGGACCCTTTTGGGCCATCCTTGAACCATTGTTCTTAACTCTTCGTTGAGGGGTGAGGGGCATATTAAAATTGTACTCTGATGTCACTCATACCTTAGACATAGTCCATTTGACGTAAAACGAATGTAAACACATTAAATCATACCTGTATATCTCTTTATTTTTTCAGTACTTTAAACAACATTCTATGAAGAAAAATGTCTAATTAGGATGAAAGCAGAGAATAATATTTCTCAAAGCTTCATGAAAACGGTCTCACAGTTCCGTCTTCAAGGCTCATGTAGTCTGATTTTAATTTATATATTAGTCAGATTTCTAATTAGCCTCCCTTCTCTATGCTGACTGGAGCCTTACATTTTGTCTGTGAAAACACCATTTGGAGACACACATATGACGCCAGGTTCTTAGACAGAGGAGTGTTGTTTTTAGTAGTAGTGAATGGTATATTTATGAAAAATCGCTTATTATTTTGGCATACATATTTAGTTAATCGAGAAAGTGGTTTCAACCACGAGTACTATTAAAAGCCAGATCCTTTCTGCAGTATAACAAGGAAATAGAAACAGAAAGAAAAAAATAATATTAAATGGTCCTGTTTTTAGAAACAACACAAAAGAACCCCTGGGTCTATATAGTTGGAAGAGTACTACTGGGATGTCCCTTTTAAAGGAGGGTTTTCCTCACCCACCTGAAGATGGCATGCTTCATCATAGGGTGACCTCCTCGCATCATGAACCTAGTCAGGATGCAGGCTGCAACCCCCTCTCTGAGAGGGAGGAGCTCAGGAATGTTTTATTTGACTGTAAGAGGTATACTAAATACCTTAAGTGAGATGGGTATAGTGAGGGTTGTAAAGAAACAAAAATAATGCTACATGTGAGTTACAACTAGTTCAAGGTTATGCAATAAATTTTACTGGCGGGTCTCTTGACCAGGACTATAAACTAGCTATAACAGGAGAGGATTAGACCTATCACATGATGCAATATAGGTAGACATGTTTCAGCCTAGTCCCTTAATAGTAGGTGTCGCGGCCTTCTTCAGGATCTCAGGAGTGTTTTTACTGGGTGTGAATAGCCAAAAAACGTGATGTGAACAAAGGAAAAATATACAGAACCAGACTATCCATACGGTAAGTAATTATTGTTACAAAACATCATGGAAGATGACATTGTTGAGATTTACTATTTGGTGCATTACCCTAAAGGAATATTTCTCATGTGTGCAAGTTAATCAACAAATGCTATTTTATTAATGTACATTAGATGTGGAAATGAATGTCCCATTTCCTACATTAATTATTGTAATTAATGTCACAAACCTAAAATTAAAGCCTTCGGCTAATGAGAGCAATATTACTGTAGTTATCTCTGCTTCTCCTTGTTTGCTTTCAGGTAGCCTGTGTTGCTAAAAATGTACTCTGCCTGTGCCCTTTTAAGGCCAAGGCTTGCTATCATATACTGCTTCATTATATTTACATGCAGTCTTGTAGTAAAAAGCCCTCCATTTTTATTTGTCCCCGTATGCAAGTACTCCCATTCCTATCCAACTTTTCATTTAGGCCTTTTGTCAAAGCTATTATATAAGGAACCCATTTTTTTCCCAATTGGACAAACGCGCCAGCAATTCAGTGTGGACTCTTTTGGTACTAACTTTCTGCTATTTTCTTGACAATGGCTATGCTTCAGAAAATAAGACAATTTATACATTTATGTGTCTAATGTATTAGTTGTACCAAAATTCAGAAAGAGGCATTTTTTCCCAACTCATTTTAACTAGGTTTCTAAGCTAACTAAACATGGAAACAATATAATTTTATCAGCGACATTTAACTTAGTTTTTCTGACTAAGTAGTAACTCCTTACAATGATTTTTGTTCTTTTCTTATCTTTCTGATAATTATTTTAGTAAAACTTAGGCTTTTGTGCTGTGTCATTCCATTTTTATTGCAATCTGTCAGGGGTGTGCGGTTGACTCAACCTGAGGAACTGCCCAAATAGCATATTGTCTCATTTATTTTCTGTCTGTGAGTCCTAAAAAACGTCATTAGTTTTTTGGGGCAGGAATTGGCTTTGAGCCTGATTACGGCTCCTGACATAGTAGCTAGATGCTTTACATCAGAACAGCGGAAGGAATAGAAATAGTATTGTGCAATGGTTTCCTGAAAAAAGTATATTAAATTTGCATGTGCCTTTATGTTGTCGGTTGTATAAAGAATATACCAGAGGGATTTTACATGCTTGTGAGTTGAGGATGACCTGTCTAGGTATGGAGTTGTAGTAAAATATAGAATTCTGATTACCAATTCTATTTCCTAACTTTTTTTGGTTTTTGACATGCATGTTCTTATTAAGTCAAATGTAGCACTGAATGTCTTGATTCCAGTTATGATGTATCTTAAGATAAACGCAAGTCTCATCAGGATATGTAAGAAGGCCTATGCCACATCTCTTAACAGGTGAGGAATTGGGAATAGATAAAAACTAAAAATAAATGAGAATACTGCATACCCGAGTGGAACGCTGCAAGTTTCTTGTTTGTTACATTGCAAAGAAGTTGTAGATTTGAAAGGTGAACATTCACTTGTAAGTAAGGGCCAGTGCTACGTGCTTTATCTAATACAGCCTCCACTGCTCTAACCATTTTTACAGGATTGCAGAAGTTAAGATTGTTGAATGAAGCTAAGCATGAAGACATGACCAATACTTCCAGGAAGCCTTCTGAATCATCAATAAGGGCGGTCTCTGTTCTACACCATGGTTTAAAATTTGACTGCAACTACATCCAGTTGATGATACTTTGATTCGGTTTTGGTCACAGGCTTGTTCAAAATGTTTTGTGCACCCAACCATTGCATATCAATTTTTTGTTCAGATTCATTTTGTGTGTGTGCGAAAGACACTCCATGGGGGGAATGTGACAGAACTGTGTGTCTGGTAGTACACCTACACTTGTAATTGAAACAAGAGAGTTTACATTAGTTTAAAATACTATGGCTTAGTTCAGCCCATAAATAAAAGTTATGATAAATAATTAAGCTGCATTCTGAGAGAGGTGGTAAAAGTACAGGACCAACATAGATCAACATTTATACATTTAGTATTGGGATTTGTGAATATAAGTTTATTTCTATCCCTTTGTAAATGCTTTAAAATTGTTGATCGTTCAGATACATTATTGTTAGTGACGGGCTTCTCATATGTGCTTGTGGTTTATTGCAAATGTGGACCCAAGTTGTTAGTGAGACAACATTTGCAATTAACATAAAAAATCAATATGGATGCATGCTTCTACCGTGTTGTTGATAAAGACATAAATGCAGCGCAGAAATTGCCAGCACCCCCCCTCCACTCCTAGATGCGGCAGTTGCGGAGCAGCAAACACAGGTGCCGCCACGGTCGGCAAAAGGTCTAGCTACGCCACTGCTCCCTAGCTTTTGATCCAGGAACTAGGGCATTAAATTATGAAAAGCCAAATCCTTCAGATGCAGTCACAGAGTGACTGTTTGCCGCTCTCCTTATGGTAAACTGATCACCACAAATCAGGATGCATTTGATTTGGGCCTGCAGCTCACCATACAATATGAATGGAAATGGGCATTTTTACCTTTGCCAAAAACGCTCTCTTGCCAAAAGCAATATTTTGATGGCGCTGTTCCAAGTGGATATGCTATACAGTGGCAGCCATCACAAAGTTCAAGTGTGTGTGGGGTGGGGGTGTGGGTGCGTGATCAGGAAAATAATAAAATAATTAAAACAAATAACACCAACATACCTGTTCTGCTGCCGTTCCTCTTCTCTCCTGATGGTGAACCAGCACTTCCTGGGACACCATCACAGGCTCCCCACTCAATCTTTGCGGTGCTCTCAATAGCATGGGAGCAGCGTCAGGATTGTTCTGAGTGTCTTGGTGTGCCTTCTCAGACAGAGCCTGGGAGTCTGTGCTGTTTTTCCAACCCAGCTCTGCAACACAGCTGGTTCGGAGATACCTAAGTGCGCATGACGGTCTGGCGGCCTAAGAAGGCCAGTGAAACAGTCATGTGCACTTTCAGGGCTGTGCAACTTCTCCCCTGCTGTCATCATGGCCCGCTGACACGTGGCTGGCTCTAGTGGGGAAAGAAAGATAAAATTATAATAAAATAGTTTCATTATAATTTTATTTTTCCTGTTCTGTCAGCGGGGGTGTGTGGTGGGGGCATCCCATGTGATATATCTAGGCACATTACTCGGGAGTCCCAGACCCTCACTGATGATTTGACTGCAGTGTAGGGTTAACATTTTTAATGATAAGTAGCTTTTTTAAAATATTGACTTTACTGTAGGTATATTTATTTCACACATTGAGATTTACCTGCCCAAATAGATATTAGTTCACACTGTTTTCTTAGATGATATTGCATCTCTATTCAATTTTAAAAGAAAAGTATTGGTGCACTTTAATATCAGTGAGCTGGTATTACTTAAAGTTTTATATAGTTCCTTCTCATCAAAGCTCCATGTGTATTAGAATTCTATTTATTCTTATAAAATATAATTTTGTGGCACTGTGCCTTGCGTTCCTTCTTGAGTGCTTGTTTACCGCTGTGGTATATTTGCCTTTTCCATGTGTGTTCCCAGATTATACGTTTTTTGGTACGAGAACCAGTAAGTGACCTACAGTATATTACATTTTTGTGGTTACCATTGTCTAAGTGGACTTTAATTCTTTAGAAAGGTGTAGTCAGAGCTTTTGAATTATAGGATTATTTAGACTCAGCATTTTCCTCACATTTAGAGATTTGCAACACTTTAACATATTGTCCAACAGCCACTGCATATTTCCAGATTTCCACAAGGCGTGCATGTTAATACATCCCACTTTGAAAGTTAGCTCGTCACCTATTAACTGTTGATTTCTTTACTTGGGTATTAAAGAGGTGAAAATTATACTAAGATGGTGATAATATCCCTAATTGATGGGCACGGCAAAAAAACATTTGTCTGAATCAGGAAACAAAAAACATATGCATCTAGATGTAATTCAAGCGGGGAAAATAACTGTTTGTTCTTTATAGCGAAAAAGGTTTATTTAATTATTTATGGAAATTGATTATTACATTGCAAACAGTCTAATAAAGGTATAATTTATTCCAAGACAGCCCTCGCAGTTTAGAAGAATGGCAAACATTTTGAATACTATCAGAGGCCCAATATTGTGAACAGAGAGTAAGCCCGATACGGAATGCAACTTTTAAAATATAGAGGGCATACAAAGGATAAAATTGGTACATCTTGTTTTTTGGTGTGTGCTGTATGTATGCATGCTTTCTGCGGTGTGCTCCTTTATATGTTTTTTATGTAAACTAATTTTTCCTGAGAAATGGATTAGAGATTGTTAATAAAATATTGTTGCTACAATTTAGTGCAGGGCAAAATCCGTAGGTAACATTTTTAAATACTATAGAATCGATAAAACTTTCATTATAGAGTACCGGTATTACTTTTGTATCAAAGTAAGTTATAATTGTAATTGCATTTATACAGCAGCTACTACCCCTGGTGAAGAGTTGAAGTGCTTTTCAGTGAGTAGCACACTACTCCGGAGATCAAAGGTGGACTAGTGGTGGATTAGTAGAGGGAAATATAAATTGTTATCTGGAGTGGTAGACATGTGAGTCTGTGAGGTTTGGGATAAGTCAGAGAGCTGTTTAATTGTATGAAATGGATAAAGGATAAATAGAGGAAGGAAGCATTTTGAAAGGGTTATTTGTGAGTTCAAAGTAATTATAGAGGTTTGAAATGTGTCAGAGAGTGGCGATACAACACATTTTGGAAGAGGAATAGGATGAGCCATAGAGTGATGGTTTGGTGAGGTTTGAGGAGATTAGTTAGCAATTTTTTTCTCTACAGTGGGTGGAAAATGTATAAATATGGAGATACATAACTACACTTAAGAAATACACATACATAGAGATGTTAACATGATACGCATATGGAAAATAATCAGGAGGTATAAAATTGTACTAGATAAAGTCTCTTATGCACATGCATGGATAGAAATTTACAAACTCAGGCTTTTCATTTTTGTTGTAAATTAAGGTTTATTTTATTTATTATTATGTTTGTTTTAATTCATATTTGTCCTCCAATATTTCAATAGCTAAGCACTTATAGATGTAATTGCTATAATCATATTTACACATTGTGGCAGATAAGTATTGATATAGGAAAATAAACTCATAAGCATACACTCCTCACATTATATTGATTTAATGTTCTACTTATACGAGAATATAATGATAGTTATAGTAATGTTTGTATGTATTTAATATTTTTATTTGTTTGAAAAATATTTTTTATATATGTATATACACCTATATCTGTTAATCTGGACAGCAGTATTTGATGGTTGACAGTGTCAAACGTGACTGACTAGTCAAGTAATATCAGGAGCACTGTTTGACCTCTGTCAATCATCATTCAGAGCTCATCCAAAGACTAGGATCGATGCTGATTCTTTACCATGTGCAGGTCTAAAACCGACTTGTTCATTTACTAAGAGGTTATGAACTTCTAGATAG
This sequence comes from Triturus cristatus, assembly GCF_964204655.1. Classification (NCBI taxonomy): domain Eukaryota; kingdom Metazoa; phylum Chordata; class Amphibia; order Caudata; family Salamandridae; genus Triturus; species Triturus cristatus. Next base: position 891,101,040 of record NC_140594.1, read on the forward strand.
TTTGATAGTTTCTTACTTATATATTTTTCCATTATTGTTACAGGGTGAAAAAGGTGTGATATTGGGGAATAATTACTAGGTATTGATGAGTCTGCTGTTGGTTTCTTCAGTAACCGGGCTACTAAAGCTTTCTTCCAAACCTGTGGAACTATGCCTGTCATTAAGGATTGGTTGCAGTTTTTAAGTAGACTTGGCTAAAGGTAATTTGGCCATTCCTTCGATATACTGGGTAGTACCGGATCCGAAGAGGTCCTGAAGAGATAGTCATTGCTAATGCTCTGAAACTCCTCCTCATCCATTGGTTCTATACATTTTAGTTTACTAGCCACTTGGTCTGTTATTTCATCTGTGGTAGTCCTCTGTGTGTTCTGGTCAGTCCTGGATGGGTCTATGTTTATATCAGCTATGATCAGCTCAATCTTGTTATTAAAAAAGTTAGATAAGTCATCACACAGTTCTTGTGAATGTTTTATTGTTGTTTGATGCATTCCGGATTCGCTAGTTCTCTTACTATATAGAATATTTTTCTTGGCCTGTTAGTTGCTTCTACAATTGTTTTGGTATAGAGGTTTTCTTTAGCCTTACTTAATTTTTATAGTTTGTGTAATGTGGTTTAGTGTTGTGTTGATGTGTGTTTGATAGTGTTATAGGGCAGAGTAGTGGTTTGTGAGAGTAAAGGTGCCATTGTTTGGCAGGAAGTGTAGAAGGGTATATGGATGTGTTTGTGGTATTTTGTAGTGCTTCTTGAGAAACTGAATTGTGGATTGAGTGTGTTTGTTATGAATGAGTTGTGTGCATTTGCTGAGACTGTGTTTGTATGTTTAATAATGTGAATGGTTGTAAAAGGACAGCATTTCTGGCCGTAGGCCAGAACTGTTGATGCCCTTGTGCTCTCCGTACTTAGCTTCAACGCCCAGGCTGAGACACCCTAAGGTTAAATAGCCCTAGTGATCAGGTGACCTTTGACCAATGGGAACTCTATCCAATCCGAACCCTAACCCGAAACCTAGAGCGAATTGGAGCCATGCCCATACAGCATAAATCTCACATTCTAAATTTATTCTACCTGAATTGTTTTGAGTTTCATTTTGAGTTGCATTTCCTACACTGGCCATATTCCTCTTGTGTACCAACCTGCATTTATAACTGCACTGACAACCCTCATGCTTAATTTGTTGATTACTTGAAACAGATCTATGTTTCTTAGTGTCATAGAGAAAAACACAATGATAAAATGTCACTTCCCTCTAACCTTTAAGTGTGTTTCATTCAAGGACTGGTGAGCTGGAGTAAATGTTTTCAGCCTTTACATGGCTACAACATCATGACCCCTTGCTGATCTTTATTTTTTAGGTCTTTCCTACCAGATGGTGCATGCTCTGTCTCTTACGTGATATATTGTTAGCTTACAGTGGGCCTTAGAGCCAATTTCCTGTGTTAATTCTGGTCGCTGATGCTTTGCAACAAGGCTAAAAACCATTGGCAAATCCAGGTGATCCTAAAGGTTTGACCTATTGGCTTTGCCTTTACTACTATTGTTTGTACAGTGTTTGACAACACGCTTAGAAGTGAGCATGGATTTTAAGTTGTACATGTAAAGTGAATACTTATCTGGCAAACTCAAGGTTTATTATCAATTACTGCTCCATATAAATCCTAAGGAGGGTGAACAGGGAAATGAAAAAGTAATTTAAATAATGATGGGCTTTGTTTCAGCTTAATCTTTATCTGAGTGTGAAAGGAGTTTAGGTAGAGAAGAGGTCACAGCTAGAGGTATTGCACTCAATGACCCTCATTCTAAGTGGGTTGGAAGGGTTGAGGTATTTACAACATTACGTAAGTACAAACACCACAGGGTGTGGCATTTACTGGGCATGCTTAACGCCTCCTATTCCTAGGAAAATTTGGATTTTGGTGCTTTCTCCACCAGTTTCTGCATGAATTGGAAAGTGTCTAGCTTTCAAGTGGTACATTTTGGCAGTTTTGACCTGCCAGAGTTTATCAAGAGAAACTTTGTCTGACAATTACTGCAAATCTCAGAATTCTGATCCCTTGCAAACAGTTTTGAACAGGATTGGGACTTTACTGGCTCACTTGGAGTTAGGCCCACTTAAACAGCCACTCTTCCAGGCAGGCCACAAAATGATTACTTGATCTGAGGCAGGCCTCGAATATCTTACTTGATCACTAGAGTAAAACACGTCAACGTCGAGTGCCTGTGCCCGTTTACCAGCCCTGAGCTGATGAGGGGTATTCTGTCTGTTACTGGAATCCATGTGATGTTCTAGATAGCATCATGGTGTTAAATTAAGACTCAAGTCTCACAGCAGGCTAGAGAGATCTAGGCGGGAGAGTGCGGTGGTGTTTCCAATCGCTTCATTTTCTGTATCTATAATATTTCATGATTTCTTCCAGGTTCCACCTGGAAAATGGTTTGTTTTCTTAAAAAATGTTCCTGGCTTTATTGCTCAGCTTTTCTTTCTGGTTTGGGAACTAAAGGCTTTCTTTGTGTTCACGGGTCTCCAACCGTTCTGTAATAGGAGCTACTTAAATGAAAATCATTCAGAGCTACTAACATTATTAGCTTTATAAAAGTGTTCACATGAAACAAGATTACGTTAGTGCCCACCATATGCAAGATTACTAGTAGTGATCCCATCCCCTCTGTGCATAAGACAGGATTCCTATCAGTAATGTAAAAAAAAAAGGGTTTGTCAATTTTGAGTGCCTCTACATCTGTAATCTGTAACAGCAATAGCTGTAATACCCCTTGCACCAAGGTAAGTGGTAGTACATCTCCTCAATGCTGCATGATTTATCACTCAAATATCTGCTTTAAAAACAATTCGCACAGTCATCAGTTTTTTGTCCAAACACCAGTTAACGAGTTCTGAAAATACACAGATTTTTGTCTTGAATACACACTCTCAATTTTACTATACACATATTAATTCAACCAAGCAAATTCTTTTAAACTAGTAGGGTGGGTGGCACACAGGACAGCTACTTACAGGTAGCTGGGGAGCTACCAGTAGCTCACAGTCTACTCGTCGGAGAAGCCTGATTTGCATGCTATGTCTCCTGAAAATTGGAAGGTTAATCGTCGACCGAGTCACATTTCAGGTCAGTGACTCTGCAAGGTCAGTAGTGCTGGGCACAGTTTGTTGAAAGCCAGAATCACCTCTGAAAAAGCAACAGTGGTGTGGCCAATTTAGTAGCATATCCTTCTCAACTCTGAAGTCCTAGCAGCACTTGGGAAGAGTAAATAATGTTTCTGATTGCGGACTCAGGGAGTTTGAAGAGATAGGTTATAGCCAATTGCATGTCTAGTATATCTGTGAAAAACTGGTACGGTTTGGAGATGAAGGAAACCTATTTTGGGGTTGAATTAGGTATGCAACAATTTACAAAGAATAAATACCCTTTTTTATATAGATCTTTATTGGATTTTGACATGGTGTTATTAGAGTACAGTGACCGTTCCAAATTTAATATATACTAAGGACTTTCCTGTCATGCATGCATTAGTCATCATTAAATATAGTGGTTATGAGCTTTTAACATTGTAACAATACTAAAAATAAGGCAACTTTATATCCTGTGTGTTAGAAATAAGGGTCTTTTGTTTTTTTTCCAGAGATTTATATAGCGCGAGCTTGACCTGAAGGTATCGGGAATCAGAGCGCTTTACATTAGCACCAGCTTCATTACAGACATACACATGTTAGACACAAGGACATTAAGTGATATGCTCAGAATCAAAGAATGTTGAGCGTCATTGCGACACTCAAACCTGGTTCCCCAGATTTGAGGTCGACCGCCCTAAACATTAGGTTATATCCTTGCACCCTGTCCAAGTAGGGATCCTTATTCTAGTCAGGGTAAGGTAGTTGCACACCCAAGATAACCCCTGCTCACCCCCTTGGTGGCTTTGCACGAACAATAGCCTCATCTCAGAGGAAATGTGTAAAGCATTTGCACATGCACACACAGTAACACAGTGAAAACACTACAAAATTACACCACACCAGATTAGAAAAATAACCAATATTTATCTGAACAAAACCAGACCATAACTACAAAAATCCAACATACATAAGTAAAGATATCGCTTTTAAAAGGTACAAAATAGTTCAGTCCATAGAAAATTATGGTTGCGTCACTTTTATGACAAAGTACCTGGGATGTGTCAAAATTAAAGACAAAAACAGGGAAGGTGAGGCGCCGGAAGAGCAAAGCAATGCGTCAGTTTCTTCCTCCCAGGGGAGGTGATGCATCGGTTCCTTACTGCCAGAGGCAGTGATGCGTCAGTTCCTTAGTGCAGTGGAGGTGATACGTTAGTTCCTTGCTGTCAGGGGAGGTAATGCATTGGTTCCTTACTGTGAGGGGAGGTGATGCGTCTATCTCCAGACACGCGGCCTCAGTTTTTTACTGCTGGGCAACGTGGAGGAAGAACTTGGCACACAGGTGTGAGGCATTGAAAATCGATGTTCCCTGGGTGACTGGACGACAGCAGAACAGACGCTCCTTCGATTTTCCAGTCGTGAAGCGGGTGATGTATGGATTTCTTCAGCCGCACAGCAGCACATGCGTCTGAGTCAGAGCGGGTGCCTCAGACATCAGAGACATGGTACTCAGGACTCAGGATGTTGCGATCCTTGAGCTGCACAGCAGGTGCTGCATCAGTTTTTGTGTTGGTTTTTCAACCGTACAGCAGTGCTGTGTCAGGAAAAGTAGGTGCTGGAGGTCAATGCATGGGTTTTCTTGATTCTTTGCAGCAAAAGCCACCTCCAAGGGTCTAGAACTGGAATTGGCACCTCTTGGCAGGTCGGAACTCCCAGTAGAGGATTTCAGGGGCTGAAGATAAAGTCTTTGATGGTCCTGAGACTTCTTAACAGGAGGCAAGCACACACAAGCCCTTGGAGAACCTTGGCAAGCAGGCTGTAGAAAGAAAAGTCCGGTCCATTCATTTCCAGGACAAAAGCACCAAGCAGCAGGGCAGCACAAAAAAGCAACAAGCAGAGTGGCTGTTCCTGTCCTACAGCATCCAACTCTTCTTCCTGGCAGAATGTCCTATATCCACAAGTGTTCTGAAGTTATGGTGTCCCAGCTCCAATACTTTTACGGGTTTCTGCCTTTGAAGTAGGCAAACTTCAAAGGAAAGCCTTTGTAGTGCACAAGACCCTGCCTTTCCCTGTCCCGGCTCCTGATACACTACATTGGGGTGGAGACAGCTTTGTGTGAGGACACGCACAGCGCTATTCAGGTGTCAGCGACAACTCCCCCCACCACTCTAGCTCAGGAAGACCCATCAGCCTGGTGAAGGGCGAGGATAATCAGGGCATAACTCATCTCCCTTTGTGTGACTGTCTAGAGTAAATACACAAATAACCCAACTGTCACCCTTTCGCAGACGTTGATTCCACAGGCAGGCATAGGCACAGAATGGTAAAACAAGAAACATCCCACTTTCTAAAAGTGGCATTTTCAAACACTCAATTTAAATACCAACATAACTAAAATATTTTATTTTTAAATTGTGAGTTTCGGGACTCCAAACCTCTATCTCTTCCCAACTGGAAGTTACACTTGTAAAAGGTTACAAGGCAGCTCCAATTATAACCCATGGGAGAGCTTACAATAGTGTAAAACAAAATTAGCAGTATTTCCCTATCAGGACATGAACACACACCAGTACATTTTCTACCTTTAAGATACTTTGCTCCCTGCTCATCGGGCTACCTTGGCCCTACCTTAGGAGTGCCTTACATGTAGTAAAAGGGAAGGTTTGAACCTGGTAAGTGGGTATACTAGCAAGGTCAACATGGCAGTTCAAAACTGCACACACAGACGCTGCAGTGGCAGGTCTGAGACATAGTTGCAGGGCTACTCATGGGGGTTGCATAATCAGAGCTGCAGGCCCACTAGTAGCATTTGAATTACAGGCCTTTGGCACAAACAGTGCACTTTACTAGAGTCTGATCAGTAAATCAAGTATGCCAATTATGGATAACCAATCATAATCACAATTTGCACAGGGAGCACTTGCCCTTTAACATTGAGCAGCAGTGGTAATGTGCCCAGAGTTCTAAAAGCAGCAAAAATGAAGTCAGAAAAACATAGAAGGAAGGCAAAAAGTTTGGGGACAATTCTGCAACAAGCATTGACATAGCCAATAGGTCTCGCTTGTGGGACCTTATAAGTATTTAGTTATGCAGCACAATGTGCTTGGTGCAACAACATCAGCTGTTGCATGGCTAAGCTCTTATAAGGTCCCAAAGGCGAGACCTATTGGCTATGCCAATGCTTGTTCTATACTCGTTTCTGCTGGCTTTAGGACTCTGCACGCTTTACAGTGGATTATTACAGCAATAGATTTGTTCCCACGTCAATAAGCAGAGTAAAGGAAGTGGTTACCGTCAACATTTCGGTCTCTTAATTTTAGACCCTCTGTAACAGGTTGTCAAATATGACTTAGAATCAGCGTGATTACTTTTGTAGTGTTTATTATAAAGACTACAAAAAGTATGGGTGAAACATAAGGAGGATCTTCCACATGGCCATGTTGTGTGTTGCAGGGGGAACCATCAGGGCATCTTCTCTGGTTCATCTTTCCTCCTAGCCCAGGGAAACCCTGGGGGAAACAAAATAGAGGGCTTTGCGATCACGTACTTCCAATTCAGGGTGTACTGTCACTTACACCGAGTGCCAACCAGTCTGATTAAAGCTGTGATCTAGTCAGGTAATTGATATCCCTAACCTGGCGTGCCTATTTCTCCGGGATATGAATAAGTAAATGCTGCCAAACCTTTAGTGCTTATTATAAACGCCCCAATACCCCTTGCTCCCCTCAGAACCAATACCAGTTTTAGCCAAACAACTGTGGGTCACTTTTTCCCGTCCCTTGCCTGAGGACATGACTCCGATAAAGAGCAGTGGCGACCTGGCCTGTGTTGTGTCTACTCGGAGATGTGGCAACTCCGCTTTCAGACCCCCCTCAGCCACCTCATCCAGTCTTGATGGGGTTTGCGTCTTGGCTCCCCACAACGCCTCATTGTCTGGCGCCTCCTCCAGTCTCGATTGGGACTGTGTCTACTCCTCTCACCGCCCGCTGCCCCTTCAGGCTTCCTGTTGGTGTTACGTCTTTTGCCCAAGGACGCTGCTCCGTCCGTCTTCTCTTGACGGCATCTTGCGATCTCGGTCCTCCTTCCTTGGTTCTCCATCTTTCGTGCTGCTTCCACCTCTGCCTTCCTGCACACTTATCCGAGCTCGGCGTCCTCCCTATAAACGGGCCCACCTCTTCACAATGCGGGTCTCGTTGCACCACCTGAAAGCTACTCAGCGTTCACTCGGGGAGTAGTATCAGCCATGAAGGTTTTCTGGTCGCCTTCCTGCCCCTTGATCACACCCGCCCACATATATGGGACTCTGTTGATAGAGGCATGGACTTCTTCTTCTTCAAGCAAGTTTGAAGGGCTTTGCCCGAGCAATGGTATAGGACGCGAATGCAGACATCATGATGTCATTGCTGAGGAAAAGTTGTCACTGAAGTTGCCGAATTCTAGAGTGGTAACATTCAACCTCTGAAATGAAGCAGCTCGGGAGCTGTTGGTTCAGAGTGTGCGGCTAAGTGAAAACACTTCATCAGTAAGGGTTTCTTTTTATCATGTAGCTCATATTTATATATAAAGTGCTTCTGGAAGCCATACTTCAAGATGGCTGTTTGTTATATTGCTTCTATGGTGAGGAGCTGTGTTAGTCAGTTCTTTCCGGTGTATCTTCAGAAGCGTCCAGCAGTACACTGCGCATGATGCGCTGTTGCAGCCATTGCTACTGTTGGTGTTCCTTCCTCCTCACTGAGCCAGTCTGGCATCTTTCAGAAAGGTCCAAACCACATTAGCACATTTTGGGGTCCTTTGTACAACGGGTCGATGACTAATTGTGGACTCTGCCCTTGCACTGATGGACTGTGTTTCACCATTTTGTGTGTTAATGGCATAATGAGCAGTAGCAGTGCTTGAAATTGAACAAGCGCTCGCCATGGCATTTTCGTTTGGCTTTTTCTGCCGTGGCCTCGCCTGCTAAAAGGATTCTTATCTTTATGGGGCCATGTGTTTGGCCCCATAAAGATAAGAAACCTTTTACTTCAGAAGGAAAGCAGGCGCGAGGCCGTCCAAGTGGGACGGCAGAAAAAGCCGAGCGAAAACGTCACCAACAGCTCTTTACCAATGGCTGGCCGCCGTTTAGCATAAACGGTGACGTCGGCCAATGGGAAAGAGGGGCGGGGCTTAATCCCCTTTACTGAAAAATCCCCAAAACATTAAATCTCGCCGGCGAGACTGCGCATGTGCGCAGCCTACACTAGCGAGACCTAAAAAGGGACAGGCCCAACACAGTAGTATAGCTGTTATATATTTGCTGTGTGACATTCTGAGCAGTATTTCTTTTCAATCTTGTGTCCTATTGATATACATCTGAGTCATCTGCATGTTTGAATACTGGGGTTGTTATTGCACCTATATCAAGGTAGAACTTGCCATATTCACCTCCCATCCTGGGGCCAGCAGTTCCTAGGGGCAAGTTTGGGTCAGGCCTGTGAGTTCTCACATACCCATTGACGTTTTCCTAAGGAGTTTGATCTGCTGTCTTCCTTGTGTCGGAGATCTTTTTAGGGGGATAAATACCCATGTGTCATAATTTAAAAGAAAGTACATTTTCTAGAATACATTCCACTACTACTGTGAAGTAACAGCATTATGGATAGAATTTGTGTGTCTAGTAACTTCTTTAAAGTTCGTCCTTTGCGTGTAACGGTAATAGCATTTTTTTCATGCCTTAAGAAACTATTGAGTAAAAAATGATTTGTGATAAATGTGTGAGCATAATTCATGTGACCTATAAATAACTTCAAGGCATTCCTTGATTATCATTCAAGCATCGGCTATGTATTTAATTCAGTATCTTTTTTTTTATTGAATGGACTCCTGTGCTCTTGAGATTTTGTATTTGATTCGTGTTTTTTTAAATTAATTTTTTTAGAATGGGGCATTTATAGCACATTAACATTACGAACTGCAAATGACGATAATCTTTTTTTTCTGCCAGAACATTGTTTAAAGGGTCTTATTTTTATGACTGCATGCACTGATAATTGCACGGTTTCACTATTAAATTATTATTGGGTTTTCAAGAATGAGCTTTAACTCAATATTTTTCTGTTATGCATTATTTACTTACGAGAGCATTAGTAGGACTGTTTATCAAGTTCATTCTATAAAAAGACGTGGTTTTCCCGAATTGTTGGATGTCTGTTACTATCCACAAATACAACCCAGAGCCAACTTGTTTGCTACCGAACCAAGGCCATGGTTCAGGACTTGTAACAAAAAAATTCAGATCAAATATTTTTTTGTATCCCATCATGCTATTCTTGGCAGCTGGCAACAAAGAAATGAAACCAGAATTCTGCGCCCACCTTTCAGACCTGGAATGTGCCATTCCTCAGCATGTGAAGAATTCCATTATTGTTGCAGAACCAACATGCATTGCACTTATGAATAAGTTTGAGCTTATCATTGGTATCCTGCATTATAGAAACAATTTCTTTCACAGGATTAAGGGTTGTCTTTAAATTGCATAGGCAGTTACAATTTACATTCTCTTTGCATGTCCGGTCTTCCTACCTAAATATGAGGCTGTCATTGGCAACAGCTAAGACTTTATGTCCCCCAGTGAAGAAGATTTAAATATTCTTCGCCACAATCTCTCCTAAGTAATATTGTGAGAGCTCATTCCAAGACTGAAACAATCTCCCCTGTGAGGAAACTGAGCAACTGACAGATTGATGTTAATGAGTGCAGTATTGATGTTCACAAGAGGATAACCCACTTACAGTCTTTATAATTTATACACATTACTGTTCCCACTTTTCCAGAGTGGGGGAAGTGCTCTGCTGGCACATCAGCCTGCTCTCTCAAGTGGATTCTGTTTCTGCAGATCATATTAGTTTAATAGTGATAGTGCAGCCTGTGCTTTGGAAGAACGTGTGTTTCTTGGTTACTGTCAGTCATCAGCAGAGACCAACCTTTAGGTTTGGGTGGACTTGTAATGCTGCTTATAGAGTCTCTTGTAAAGTACCTCTGCAAGCAAGCAGGTGCATCCCATGGTTTGTCACCCCATCAACTCAAGGAGCAGTCTAGCTATTGCAGGGGAAGAAAGAGCACATTGTTGCTATACCTACCACTTCGCCCATGTGCATTCTGGTTGTTGCAGTTCATCGTACTTTAAGAGCTCACAAGTAGAACGGTGTTTGCAATCACTGTTAGCACGGCCAGTGCTAAATATATCTATACCATACTCATAGTTTTCTAGGTTATTACCATTCATAGGCAGATAGTAGAAATGTAAAAAGTAGTAGCGTTTAGGGTTGGTGTCCTTGACACACAGGTTGTCTAAATTAGGTGGCAATGCTTTTTGAAGCGTGCAGCCAGTCTTTGGAAAGTGCTACTGTCAAATTTAAAAAAGAACAAAACAGTGGAGTATCTTGCAGTGCTCAAACTTTCCTTGAAAACTCAATTGTTCCACCAAGCATGCTCAGTTCTTCAGTCACTCTTGTTAATGATTCTGGCAACTAGATTTGACATTCATTTTTCCTAACAACAAGATCTCACTCGGTAGGTGTCAACTGCACTTTGCAAAAAACTTTAACATATCTCCATCATTCTCTTTGCTATACGTTAACTGCTTTAGTGTGACATCTCTGATCTAGCTAAATAAATTATAGCATGTTACTAATGAGGATGTGTATGTCTATACACCTGCCCATCACCCTGTTGATGGCAGTATTCAGTGCATAAAAGCAAGCCCAAAACAAAGGTCAACACCCTTAGAATATACTGCCAACTACTAGACATTGTTCTCAAACATATTTTCAGAGTTAAGGGTCAGTTATTGTGTATTTGACAAAAAATGTCGTCTAAGCTGCGGTATCGTTTTTGCACCAGTACTCCTTCAGTTTTACATTGATAGGTCTTTAATAATATTGTGCTTACTTTAAAAAATCTCATCCTCAGTTAAGAAAAATGTCTTTCTAATTATACATTGTTTTCCTTTAGCTAATGAGATCCCAGGCAGACAATATTTCCTTCTAAAATATACACATTTCTCCAGTGAAAAACTCCTATATCTTTTGGTTTAAGAAACGAAAGCGAATTATGTCTTCGACTTTGGACTTGCCAGCCATTTTAGCATGCCACACCCTTTTCAGATAATGCAAGGATTCTCAGAGAAACAATTAACTACATGAATGCATTGGGTCTACTAACTTTTATTTGGCTTAAGGGTCATTACATACAACATTGAGATTCTCTGTGGAACTTGCATTAGGCGAAATTATAATATTTAAATTGAAAATATTTAGTCTCAGTTGTTCAATTCTTTCAATGTTAACATGGCATACTCACTTGTTGTAGCTTGTACATGGTCCATTCACTCATTTACGGTGCCCTGCAAGAAATGTAATTTCTAGGGCACTGTAAAAGTTGTTTGACGTGTTAAAATATTTAGAAAAATGCGGAAAAAAATATTTTAAAGTAATTGTCCTTGCAGTATTTGGGCATGATTCACAAAGTAATTTACACTTTTGAGTAATAATCTAGTATTAAAAGTATAAGCTTAGCACACTACATAACAAAAAATGTTTAGACATATTTATTGTTACATTATTTTGTAAATATTAGGTTGTTAAATATTTTTAAATGAAATAATACATATTTACTACTTTTAAAAGTTTTTACTAACATTAATTTATATTTATTTATATGTTACCAATTTTAATTAATTTAATTTAACAGTATTATCTATGGGGTTTTATGTTAATTACCTACTTTATTTTGTAAGGGAGGTTGTTGAAGTACCGGTGGTTGGGCATGTGTAGTGCTGGCCTTACAACAAAAATGTAAGTTACCACAAAAGTGGATTTTGTGAATACCGAAAAGTATCAAACTTACTCAAAAGTGCAGTTTGGGAATCAGGCCGATAGTACTCAGGAACAAGCATTTGCAATGCAATAGGTCTCGCATTTACGCAAGTTTGAGCTATTGGCATTGTAAATGACAATGCCTTTTATTTATGTTTTGGTTTATAAAGCATAAATAAAAGGCATTGTCATTTACAATGACAATGGCTTAAACTCTCGTAAATGCGAGACCTATTGCATTGCAAATGCTTGTTTTCTATAGTAAACCAAACGGTATAGTCCAGGGTTGAAGTTGCAAATTGGAATAAACATTTCCCTGTTTGGGAAAAAACTCAAGTTTTCAAGTTTGATGCTCCAAAATAAACATGCAAATTAAAGAAACATATATGCGCAGGTAGCATGGTCCAAAACTCTCTTTGTGGGGTGGTGGTGACATTTACAAATCACTCCTTGTGGTTCATGATATCATGATAGATCCTCAATGGCAATAAGGACCATATTACACAGTTACCCATTAAACCCTTATCGAGCAATTCTCAATACATTTATATAATACCTATACAAACCATATACATAGCAAATTATGTTAACTTGTATTTCTACTCATTTATAATCTATATTATGCAGTTATATTTTGTATGGCACCTTTGCAGATGATTGCTGTGGCCATGTAGTGACAGGTGCAGTGGACCACCACAGATATTTGACCGTGTGTGTCTTTCATAGTACTCTTTGTTTGCAGGTGAGCAAATGTTCTACACATGTAAAACACCAGTACGGTTATGGAGGACGACTTAATTAATTGACGCTCTCTGCTGACACATGCAGTGATTGTAGGTCGAGTTTGAATCTTGTTATTGTCAACTCAGATTTCCTCACGTGTGGTTGGTAATTTTAGTGCAACTAGATTTAGTAATTTTAAAATCTGTTATTTACAGCACTTACAAACTGTAAAAGTATGGCGTGATATGCTGTGCATAATTAAATTGATTTTTAATTGTTAATGTTGTATATGTAATTGTTATGAGAGGTGCAATACAATATCTTCTGGTTTTATTACCTTCCTAAGGTGGATAATACAAGGCTGTAAGTGAGATGAAATAATTGAGGAGTTTCTAAAGGGGCAAACCCTACATAATTAAGGGCCTGGCTTAAAGACAACCTACATTTCTGTGATTTCCATAATGTGCCACCCGACCGGTATTTGGGGTCTCTCTGACCTGCTATTGGATCTAGATATGTATGTAACACAACTGACATACACTTGAAACCGACCAGAACTACTGCCTTTGTCAAAGGTTGTTAGCTATTTAAGATAAATGAGCTACAACAACGATTTGGTTGCAAACAATTAATATGGAAAATGTTTTAATTCTGAAATTCTGAGTTTGTGACTTAACCATTACTAAGGCCTGTGGAAGGGGCAGTGGTCTTCAGAGAGTCTCAGGCACTCCTGCTAGACATGTACTCCCTTTTTCTCTCCATAGCTCATCCATCTACTTATTTTACATCTCTTTCCTCCAAGGTACCCTCTTCACTCCGTCCTTCCTGAATGTACCTCCTCCCTTCTTCCCTTCTTAAAATAAAGCCTACAAGGACATGTTTCAATGTCCATTTTTAAATACTACGAGGTCTGAGACCTGATGGGAGCCGGCCCACTTAAAGCCCACGGTGCCATATACCTGGACACTAATAATATGTCTTTATTTACACTTCAGCTCATAGGCCTCTCGTGACAAAATTGAAACAACGACATTTGGTGTTTAACGGTGAAAGTGGTTACGGTGGCATGGCTAATAATGTGCATTATTTCAGTGTCAAGAGTCAATTCCGTTTAAGGTGCGTACTACTTGCACACAATCAATATTATTAATTTGCCGTTCATGTAACACAATACATCAAATTGACTGGCGTAACTATCCTGCGTTGGAACCAGTGTTGGCATCGTCTAGTATAGCTGGCAGGGTGCGATTGGAAAGGACATTAAGGGGCACCAACTTTAAAATTTTGACTAATTGAATGAACCTTTGTCCTGAATGTGGTTTTCATGACAACTTCTAGTTGGAAAACTATTTTAGTGCTCAACTCTCCCCTACATAATAGAAGCAAAGAGAAAAGCGCAAGCTACACTAAACAGGAGCTTATATGGTAACACTGATATTGTACTGGGCCTTACGGAGCAGCAGTCTCTTTATTCTTACAGTACATTGTACCGGAGTTAAAGGGCAACTGGAAATTATTTTAAAAGGACAAAACAAAAGGTCAAACACGTATGCCGTTAAACCCAAAAGAGAATGATGGTTAACACCACCCGCTGTGCAGCTAGAAGTATGAAATAAAACATTCACTCAAACAGAATTCTGTTCAACTTCCTCGCTCACTCGGCTTATCATGTTCTCGAGGTCGATTAAACCAGCACAAACAAGTTAGGCAATAGCGCTACAATCTATTTAATAAATGAAAATAAAGGTTCCACACTCTCGCCCCTCCCATCTGTACCGGGGGCTGCTTCTCCACACACGTCAGCTCCTGCTAGGTGTTGAGGTAACCCCCGCAGGGCTGCCTTCTCCACCTCAAATCCTTTTGATTGAAGACAAGGTGCTATTTTTTTCCCCAAACGAGGCCAGAGACGGAGCGCCAAATGGCCCAGTTAGTAGATTACGGAGACTCTCCCTGCGGGCTGCTGTTAGGGGTCATGGTAAGGATATCAGAGAGACCCGAACAGTGGATCTGAGGGGCACTACTGTGGAGCTGGGGCAGGGGAGAGCTGCGTGCTGCAGACTGTCTGGTAAAAATGTGAATAAACTGAGTTTAAGAAAAGCACATTGTGTATGCAGTAAGAACAAGAACAGAGAAAAAATCTTCACAGCGCACCAAAACCCTGAATACAAATACCAGACAAGCTGTCGCCATTGTGAAAAAAATATAGTGCTTACTGACTAATGAAGGAGACAGTGTAACGCCGCAAGTAAAAGATCCAGTCCTGATGCATAGTCACAAAAGGAGACAGGGCGGTAAGAAGGTGGGACTAAGAAGCCTCATTCTCAATCGGAAGCCAGCGTTTACCATGAACAATGATGCCAGCCAATGAAAAATATAGGCGGGGCTTCCATGGCACTTCCACATCTGTCCCTACTACAATATGCCTCGCAGAGCGAGCAGCGCATGCGCTGCAACGCTAGGCTCGACCTAAAAACAAGTCCTGCTATGATCAAAAAGTAACTCTTGTGCATCCTACATGAAAGAGACTAAGTCTTGTCTGAGGTGGGGAGGGGAAAGGTTCACTATCTTCAATAGAAAGGTAAAAAGAACCCCCAGTGAATTTAGTCTCCAGGCATCCAACCTGCTCGTGTCCCATGGTAGTACTATTGAAATGTACGTACTGATTTAGAGTAGCAATCATAGTTATTTGTAAAATTATATTATTTAATATTTAGGAATTTATTTCAAGCAATTCTATCGTTCATAAAGCTAGGCTAAGCAGACTGTTAAACTAAATATGCAGCTGCTGGAAATGTTTTTGAGAGCTAATAAAACTAAACTGTGTGCTTCCTCACAACATTGCAGCAACCAGTGTCCTAAATCCTTCAGTCCTACTGTCATTCAGCCGTTTGTACAGGTTGATGTAGTTAGTTTACACTTTCTTTTTGTTGGTAATTCCAACAGTGGTGCCACTTAGTGGTCACTGGTAGAATGATTATTTTTGGAAAATGGACAGCTGGCTAATAGGAAACAATCTGTGTTCGCACTGTCCTTTCCCTTAGGCTGGTAAACAAGGTGTAGATTAATTTGGTGTGTGCGTAATAAAAATAACACATTATTTCAACATGCCGACTAAATGTGTAAGACTCTACCAGATCCCAAAGAACCATCCATCTATACTGATTATTATATATATTCATCCTACAGGCGGTCACCAGTTGGTAGTTATAGTTAGGACATAGTTTCCATAGGAAAAGCTTTTTTTCGTTTGCCAGTAACTTTATTGCCATTTAACGAATCTTCACAAAGTTTTCTAAACTAATTTGTCACACACTTCAGCTGCCTTGTTAAAAATGTTGGGGTGATCTGTCAAGCGGGGCCCAAGATAAAGGAGGGGGGGTCGCAAAACATGCTTTTCCTATGCAATTTCCCATTTGATTATAGACAGAGCTACATCCTGGATTGCTGAATGGAATGACACCACATTTGGCAGAAAGGTAGATATTGGTCCGGAGAAGTGCCTTTTTAGGTCTCGCCTACGCAGTGCGCATGCGCTGCATAGGAGGACCTTTAGCCATAGCTCTGGTCATTTTCAATCACACTCTTGTGCTTGTGGCGGCATCCACCTTGCAGGAGCGCGCAGCAGCGCACCACAAGCACGAGTGCAGTGCTTGAAAATTAGCCGACTGCCCTTCCAACCACGCGCGCACCACTTGCGGGTGCACCCCTCCGCCTCTCTCTCCTTCTGCAGCCTGCACGCCTTTATTTTTTTTTTACTTTCAGTGCGAGGCGCGCGCTTGTTTCTTCTTGAAGCTTCTGACAGAGAAAACATATTTCATACTGAAAAGTACAATGAGATCCCCCTGTTTCTGCTCTGCATTCCTTGCAAGAGCATGTACATTTAATTCTGGCCATATGCTTGATTTGGCTTTACAGCCCGTGGAATTTCCTTCCTAAATGTGTGTATGGTGCCCATGTGTCAGGACAATGGCGCCAGAGCCTGGCGGGTGATGCCTGCTTTGTTTTCATTTGCGCTGCTGGGCTTTCAGTTAATACAACTGGTTTTAAACTTGTAAAGGCCAGAGACAGGTTGGTGTGCTGCTAGAGCAAGTTAACGCACGCAGCAATTTTGCTAATACCTGATGTGTTCTTTGCCAAAAATCGCTCCATAGCACTTACCGACTAAAGACCTATTCCTCCTCAGCTGCATTATACTTAATATAAATATTTTTTTATTATGTTATTGACATTTCAGAATACAATTGCGCTTGGAGGAGCGTGACATCAGAATGTAGCACGAGGCACTACGGTGCAGGCCTACACTCTTCGGCAAAGCCTACCTTTCAGACATATTATGTGAGCTTGCGTGATTTCTTGTGATTACATCAATTTTAGGCTCCTAAATTTAGAAGCTATAGCACAATGTCTTTTCAAGTGCAGGGATTCATTGACAGGTCTAGATAAAGATGAGGTTTACTGTTCAACACTTTGTCTACACCTTGAAGTGTCAGCCTCTATCTACTAATGCTGGAACATAACCTCCACATCATCCCCTATTTTGGATTTTCCTACCACGTACACAGAGGTTGCACCCCAAAATACTTCTCTTTGCCAACTTTCTCAGGCTTTCAGAAGTCCCCTAAAGCAGATTAACTTGCTGCTATTCCTTTGAAATGATTTAAGATGGAGGTCCAATAGTTTCCTTTCTCCAGTTGTGCTACCTACTCTACCTGGTTCCTGCCCGGCACACTCAGTTTTGCTACATCTACATCTCAGGTTTGCTACATCTACTGTACACCTACATATTCTAAAACCCTTCCATGCGACTGGAATCTTTTATCACCACTCAAAATACTGCAACAAATCAAATCCTAAATATAGACATGATCCAACCTCGTATTACCTCTTTAAGGCAAAGCAATGATTAGCTCATTGGCTATTAACAAACTTACAACTACAAAGGTTTTAGTGGACCTTCCTCATCATGCCTTGAGCTCCCTCAACAAAGTCTTAACATTTGTCATGAGGATAGTATTCAAACTCCCCAGAAACACCCTCACTTCACACTTTTGACATCAATCTTGCTAGCTTTACGCTAAAACAGGGCCTTTGGACAGCTCTTAATACTAGCCTTCAAAGCTAATCTTGGGTCAGCTCCAAATTATCACTTTAATGCCTTATTCTGACATATTGCCTCATGCAACTTAAGATCAGTCAGTCAACACCTCCTTGTCTCACAAAAACCACCCTGCACACTGTCTATATTCTGATCCTTCTGCCTTCTGGGACCCATACACTAGAATGCTATCCTACTAAACATCACACCTAGTCCAACACTAAGAATTTTTTCAACAACAGTTAACACCCATCTCTTGAAAACCAAAGTGGTTAAATATTAACTTGAGGTGACCAAACATTGTATATATGTATATTTTTGTATATACCTCAATCTAAAAGTGAACTGGCCTCTATGCTGCTCTGTTATACATCCTATAGGCAGTGCAGTATTCAGTTGTTTATTGAACTTGTTGCTCTTGCATTTCATTCAATGGCATAAGTAGCTCTTGTCAGTTATTAACACATTGGTCAGTTGTAACTCCTCTCAATCGGGTCACTGTCTGATTTACTAGCCGTGTTGAGGACAGGAGAACCCAGAGACAATAACAAGCATTGGCATAGCCAATAGGTCTCACCTTTGGGACTTTCTAAGTGTTTAGCCATGCAACAGTTGATGTTGTTACCCCAAGGATATTGTGCTGCATAACTAAATACTTATAAGGTCCCAAAGGCGAGACCTATTGGCTATGCCAATGCTTGTTCTGATTCGGTGTAACGTCATTAAGTAGTTTTTGAGGAAGTAAGGGAAAACCAAATTTGTATATGTAGGGACATCGATCCCCCGAGGATCTGACAGTCTCGTGGTGAAATCTGATTGGCTGCCAACACTTCAACCAGGAAGTGTTGGTAGCCATCTTGGGACTCTGCTTCAGCTGAGTCCCACAAAAACACATAAAAAAGAGAAAGGGGCAAGGTAGAAATACCCTGACCCCCAGGCCTCTTGGGGTGGTGGTCCCGAATAGGACTCACCTGTGGCAAAAAATAATTAATTTTTATTTTTTGGTGGGAGTCGCACTGGATCCGCGGCTCCTGCTGAACTGTTTTTAAAAAGAAGCCAGGTGGGCCAGGTTCCCGGGGGCATTCAGGCTCATAGGAAATTTAAAGGATGTGGCACACAGGGCATCCCTCCTGAGCTCATTGAGCCCCGGGGACCACCACCTCCCCAGGGCTAAAGAAAGATTAATGGGGCTGCGTGGACCCCCGAGCCCCGGGGGACCACAACCTGCCTGGGGCTAAATAACATGCAAAAGTAAGTCCCCCCACAGCCGAATTGCTCAGTCCTTGTCAGAAGCCCCACCCATTTTCTTAACCACTCTGCAAATGTGCCTCCTGGTGCACTACTGGTTGTGGGATGAAGTCCCCTTGGCTGCATTGTGGGGGCCAAGAAGCCTTGTTGTTGCCACGAGTAAGTCCCCCACAGTGAGATTGCTAAGACCTTGTTGAAGGCCCGCCCACTTTCTCAACCACTCTGCAAATGCGCCTCCTGACACACTACCCTTGGGGGATGGAGTATAGGGGTGAGTGCTCTGCTAAACTCCTCTCTGCCTGTGGTTGGTGGGGTTTTTGCTGAACTCTGCCTTCCCAGTGGAGCACAGAGTGGCAAAACTCAGACACTCATATACCTACTTACAGCCCCACTCATACTCTCTCACACCCACTTACAAACCTACTAAGACACTCATGCACCCATTAAGACACTCAGGCACTCACTAAGACACTCAGGCACTCACTAAGACACTCAGGCACTCACTGACACACTCCGTGCCAAAGATTAGTGGTTACAGTTAGGAAATAAAAATTAAAAAAAACTTACAAATCCACTTAAACAAAACAAAGGTTACAGGGACATTATATTTAGGAAATGGAATTTAAAAAACAGTAGAAATTCACTGAAAGAAGCAAAGGTTACAGTGAGGATATAGTTAGGCTCAGATTTCACTCTTACAAAACCAGTGCGATCCAACTATAACTTACGGCCCCTTAATGCACTGCTTAAGACCTCACATATTAAATCACTCATGACATGATCAGTGACCTCACTGATGACCTCTCAAATAACATCACCAAATGACATCATCCACAGAACCACTCACAACCCCCCAACAACCAATTGCCAATGCCAATTCACACCCCTACACAACCAGTCACAGACCCATACGATTACTTATACAACCACTCACTTATCCATAGAGCCAATTCCACACCCACCCACTTGCTCACACAGAAGCTGATCAGACAGCCAGTCACGCACCCATACAGCCTCTCACACAGTAACACACTCGCCCATACACCTACTGCCACACCTAGTTATTTACCTATACAGCCCGTCACACCCACCCACTCACTCACCCATACAGACTCTCAAAAGAGCCTCTCACTCATCCATGCAACCACTCTCATACTCACTCACACAACCATGTACATACCCATTCACACATCCATACTGCCACTCACACAGCCACATAGCCAATCCCACACACTCACTCTTCCATACACCCTCTTACGCACCAACTCACTTAACCAAACACTCATTCAGGCAGCCACTCACTCACCCATGCAGCGACTTACACACCCAGTGCCTCACTTATTCAGCCATCCAGACACTCACTCACCAACCCATACAGTTGCTGACACCCACTCACCCACCCATACAGCCACTCACTCTATTTATTACTAACTCTACCACCCATACATCCACTTACACACCGACACACCTGCCCACTCACAAATACAACCACTCACACAGCCACTAAGTCACCTACACAGCTACTCAGACACCCACTTATACAAACATACAGCCACTCACACACAGATACAGTCACTCACATAAACCATGTTAAAAATGGAATCACTCATTAGTAGTACACACATTTTACTAATGTAACTTTTGTGGTACCTTAGTATACATGTTTAACACACAAAAATGTTTAGAAACCACGCACAATCGCTGGATGATTTAATCAGTGATGTCATCAGTAATGTCATGTGAAATGTCGTCAGCCATGTCATCAGTGATGTTACTGACCATGTCATGAGTGATGTAATATGTGAGGTCAAAAGCAGTTCATTGCGGGGGTGTAAGTTATAGTTGGCTCCGGTGACTAGAACTGCTGAATTTCACTGGTTGTGCATGAGTGAAATCTGAGCCTAAATAGAACGTCCCTGTAACCTTTGGTTTTTCAGTGGAGAAAATATATAATACATATATGTATTGACTTGATAATGTTTTTGCAAATATGGTGAAGTTGAATGCTTCCTGTTTCCGTAGAACAACATAAAAACCTGAGCTATTTTCAATTTACTAAAATACACCATTAACATTGTCAGCTATTATGACATATTTATTTATATTTATTTTGGATTTGTACAACGTTTTTTCACTGTGAGGCATTAGTGGACGTTATACAGGACAAGGATAAATAAGCAGACAAGTAGCAATAAGGTACGAAAAACAAAGAAGTATCAATAAAGATATGTCGTATCCCTGCTGATCTAGTTAGTTGTATCATAAACAATGGGGTGACCCTGTGTCCCTCAGAACCTGGGTATGAATAATATAGAAGACAATGGTTCTGTCGGGTATATACAAACAATTACTTTGTTTTACGAATGGATCGAGAGAAACTGAATACATTCAAATGGAAAAATCAATCATAGAGGAAAATTTTCTTTTTCAAGAGGACCACATAAACAGATGACAATGAAAATCACGATGAAATCAGATTTGTTGGATGACATATTGTTTTTTATATATAAATTGCATCATTTATATTAGCATCTATGTCATTCTTTATAGCAAAGCAAGGCTACCAAAATTACAATCCTTAAAGTGAAATCGTGCATCAGTGAAACAGTGACATAAGTGACAACGTTAGTGCATAATATGTACAGGAATGAAAAAAGTTTTATATACAGAATATAAAAAGGGCCAGTATCTAGAAAAGTAACATGACACAGTTTCCACGAATGACTCAAGTTCTGTATGAAAACGGGTCACACACTGGTCCTAGGTATTGTCGACGTTTCAACCCAGTATAAGCGATATTAAATCGTCATGCGGGTCTTCATCAGGACGTTTAAAAGAAGCAATGGCAACCTGCAGGGGCAATTAAAGTGCGTGTCAAAAGAAGGTCCTTAATACTCCACTTCGTGTGGTCCTAGACCTAAAGGATTGTGGTCACAAAAAAGGCCAAAACTCACCTAGCCGATAGTCTAGGGCTGCCTAATTTTCAAACGTTGTAGAGACGAAGCACTCATCCAATGAGGAGCCTGAAGTGTGGATTCAATTAAATTGAACCTAGGACAAAGGAATTGGATATGATGTAATCAACCCGCCATTACTACTAATGAAGAAAGAGCTCAAAGAACGATTAGGGAACTACAAACTGCAAAAGCCCCTTATAGATGGAGAATAGCTCAAAGGCGACTTATCTCCCATTGAATCAAGCGTGAGTGGCGGTTTCTAAATTGGAAAAAGCATACTGCGGTGAATAAGTCACTAAACGGTGGCTGATTGGAGGACCGCTAGAGGGGTTAATGCAGTCAACCCCGAGGAAAACCACAGTTTGTGACTGAGTTCCTGGCTACGAGATCTAGTTGTTTAGATGGAGGCCGTCAGATCCACTCTGAGGCCAAGACCATTGGAAAAACTAACAGCGTCGTTGCCTGGATACCGCGTCTGAGTGACTCCTGCAGGTTGGAGTGGAGGCTGTCCTGAGGAACCAAGAAAGCCTGGTACAGGGCTGCTGCTGCTGACTTCCACGGTTGCTGTGTGCTTTGCCCGCGGACGTTGTGCTGTTTGGGAGGCGATAATAGTTTGGACTACTCTTCACCGGGACTGCGAGGACCAGGCTGCTCGGCGGTGTTCACAGCTGTCTCCTTTTCCCACCCCCTCCCCCCACAGACTCTTAACGCCTCGCGGCCCCCGCTTCGCGGGAGCCGCTCGTAGGCTCACTGTTGCTTTCATCTTACCAGGGCTGCTGCTGCTGACTTCCACGGTTGCTGTGTGCTTTGCCCGCGGACGTTGTGCTGTTTGGGAGGCGATAATAGTTTGGACTACTCTTCACCGGGACTGCGAGGACCAGGCTGCTCGGCGGTGTTCACAGCTGTCTCCTCTTCCCGGCCCCTCCCCCCACAGACCCTTAACGCCTCGCGGCCCCCGCTTCGCGGGAGCCGCTCGTAGGCTCACTGTTGCTTTCATCTTACCAGGGCTGCTGCTGCTGACTTCCACGGTTCCTGTGTGCTTTGCCCGCGGACGTTGTGCTGTTTGGGAGGCGATAATAGTTTGGACTACTCTTCACCGGGACTGCGAGGACCAGGCTGCTCGGCGGTGTTCACAGCTGTCTCCTCTTCCCGGCCCCTCCCCTTCCGCACCCTAGCCTCATTACGGTGCTGTGTCCCCGCGCGCAAGCGGGACGCGCGCGGGACGTTGCCCAGAGCGAAGACCGGGCAAAGAGCGGGCCGTCTGAGGCCGTCAGAGGACGACTGAGGACGGGACAGGCCACAACTCTAACGTTTATTGGGTGGTAAACATTACACCCTTCCATAAGTTCCCTCTATCCCTCCATCCTTGCACTGTATATATATATTTTAAATTGATTTTGGCTTTGGGGTCTGTTCCACAGCATTATTGCTGGTTGGGCTACTAGTATGTCACTAGAAGCAGGGAAATCACGCACCCTAACTGTCAACACATCTAAGGGACCTGTCTCCGGCACAATAGATCAATTTTTCAAACGAGTGACTACTGTTCTGGAGAAGGAAATTGCGGATACTGAAAAGCGCCTCTCACTTGACTTGTTAACTGGTAAACGCTCTTCACTGGGAACAATCGGGAAGGCACTTTCTCCAGGAGCGATAATTGAGAGAACTGGCCCCACCTCTGAAAATGAGGAAGTAATAACCCTCTTAACAAATTCCCCAGGAGTGCCTATCCCGTCGGATCATTTAAGTATCCTAACTACATCTGGGCTATCAGATTCACCGAATCTGGATATCTCTCCACCATCGATTAGAGAGATCCACGAAAACAGACACGTTTTAAAAAAGAGACGAGGCCCTCCCGCTAAAACACATGTAGCCAAAACACATGTAGCCAAAAATAAGAAGACTAGATCCTCTGTGCAAAATCCTATTCCCACTGGCCCAGCAGCGCCAAACAACTCCTCCTCTAGTATTAACACAAGAGGAATTCCCATTGATCAAGATTTGATGGGTGATTTATTGACTAAAATGGAGACTATGATCAAGTCTCTTCTACTTCCTCTCTTGAAGAGGACAAGATTAATAAGTCTGCATTTGGATGACTTGGGCAAACAGATCGAAGGGAATAATCTGACCTATTCTGAATACCTAAAAAACCAGAATAAAATCAACACTACTGCTTTAGCGATTCCCCCCCTCCACTGTGTTAGAACAACCATCAACTAGTGGCACTCATAGGGAAACAAGCACTGCACTGGGTGGGAAATTAGTGGAAAAACCCCCCAATAAAACAATTGATAAAAGTGGAACCATCTTCCCACCCAAAGATAAAGAAATAAGCAGGGAAGTAAAAGACACCTTGGTCAAAAGAATTGATGAAAGGCCAACCCAATTTGAGAATATTGCATCAAGTAGAAGGGTAGACCTACCCCCAGAATCAGCCCCGTATACCATCGTTATGATAGGGGTACCTGAACTGTCAGAGGGAACCAGAGAAAACTTCTACGCTTTAAAAAATAAAATCATTTATTGGCTAAATGAAAATCGACCACTTCCCGCTGATATAAATGGGGAAATTTTAATGGTGAGACGCACCAGTTGGGTGGGAACTAGACCTAAAGAAAAGAAGGGGGATGCAATAATAATAAATTTTAGGGATCACAGAGCTGTGAGATGTATTGGAGACTGGTATCAAGCTAGAGGGGGGGATGCTATCACGACGCATTATGTCAACTATTTCTATCCACGGGAATTAGTTTCTTATTCTAAATCTCATTCTGCAAAAAACCTCTTCTCAGCTTGGAGAGAAGTAGATCAGCAAACTCCCTACCAAAACTTTTCCAACTACCCGTTCAATCCGCATCCTAGGGGGAGGCGGTTGATTAATGACCAACACCCATTCCAGCGCCCAAATCATCCATCTTATCACCCACCCCAGAATTACCATGCTGAACAATTCCCCAGGTTTAATTTACCTACTCAAAATCGTTATTCAGTCTTGGCTGATTTGGAAAACGTAGACTGACTCTCTGTAGAACAGGCTCGATTACAAAAACCTATTATGGCAAATCAAAAATCACCCAAGGACACTGTTTTTCGAAGCAATAGCCTAGAAATGCAAGTAATAGAAAATAGCAATCCAGATTTATTAGCCACTCCAACATTACCTAGAGGACCTGATATTATCACTCAGGGGAATACCTTCGCCCATCAAACTCTGGTGAAGGGAGATGTAGAGCATCAACCAGTTGTAGAGGCAGCCTCTATAAATAAATGCAAAAATAACAACCTAAAAATACAAATTATGTCATGGAACATTGCTGGCCTATATACTAAAATAACAAACGGGAGTCTGCTCGAATTTGCTGAGGATTATCATATAATCTGCCTACAGGAGACATGGTCTATCAATGAACAGCATTTGTTAGGCTATAAAACCTATTTCACATCGGCAGTGCCAAGTGCTCACGGAAGGGCTAAGGGGGGTTTGACGGTATTTATAAAAAATACTATAGTGGGACTAAAAATAACACCTCTTGGCCTATATTCCAACTACCAGACACTGAAACTTTCACTCCCCAAGAACGGAACAATAATTCTGGTAAATATGTATGATAATCTGCCAGAAAGTGAGAGAGCAGATTTACTGGGGTCCATCCGTAATAAACTCTCAACTTTGACTAAAAAGATGCAAGGATTAGATGTCTCAAGCATCGTGTGGTGTGGCGACTTTAATCATCACCCCTGCGATAAAAAAAATACCAAAATCTGTGGCATGGCAGAACAAATAGAAAATAACATGATTCATTTCTGTCACACCAAGGTAGGAGACCTATTAAATGAAACAATGTCAGAACTCGGTCTAGTGATTCTAAACGAAATCAACATCGCTACCGGGCAACCACAGGCTACATATTTGGGTAGGGGTTGGGAGTCGACGATAGACTACATACTGATTTCAGCAACTCTTGAGAATGAGGCCCAGGGCTTTAGACTTTTGACCAACACTCTAAGCGACCATGTGGCATTGGTATTTGAATTGGGCATTGGCCAGGTGCAATTTACACCCCAATTGATGATGACTGCTCTTGCTCAGAACAATATATATCTCGCAAAAATAAACGGTTATGCTTTAGGTTGGGGAAAGATCGACCCAGCAGCCATAACAAATAATGTAGTTCATGCGGTATATCCCACAATTGTGAAGTGCTTGGAAACTGATACTAGTGAAGAAGACCTTCTTCACAATTTCGGTCTAATTATGGAGAAAGCAAGGGATTTTTTAACAGGCAACAAGAAAGGGAATAGGGGCGGGAAAAAAAAAGGGTGGTTCGACCATAAATGCACTTCAGCGCACAAAGCCCTAAAAAAAGCATTAACAAAATCCGTAAGAGAGCAAGAGGAGATTCGTACCTTGAGGAGGTCCTATCGACTAGCTTGCAAAACTAGGAAACAAGAACTGAAGAAAGCGCTCTGGGACCAACTGTACGAGAGCTCGCAGAATAGAAATAGCGAGCAGTTCTGGAAAGTCGTAAAGACCCCCTTTTTGAACGATCTCTGTGACCAACCTACACTAGAAGCAGCAATTGATGGCCCAACATGGGTAAATCATTTTTCTAAAGTTTTCGGGAAATCAATAGGAACCGAATCATTAGAAGAAAGCGAACAGACCCCACAAATTAGTATATTTCCGATCTTTTTAAACTTTGACATGAATGAAATTATAAATGCCATTAAAAAAAGCAAATGCGGAAAAGCCCCCGGCCCAGACGGGGTGCCGGTTGATTTTTTTAAGTTTCAACTAGATTTATGGGCTCCGATTTTAAAACGAGTGTTTGACGCAGTAATGAAGTGCGGGCTAATTAAGTCCTGGACCCAATCGATTATGGTCCCTATATTCAAGAAGGGAGATAGGGACGATGTGACCTGTTACAGGCCAATCTCATTACTGGACTCGCTCGGGAAAGTCCTGGGCAGAGTGGTCCTCCAGCGCCTCCAGGAATGGGTAAACGATCACAATATATTATCTGATATCCAATTTGGATTTAGAGAGGGGTTCGGAACTATTGAACAGGCACTGAATTTATCACTACTGGTGGGAAAATATGTATCAGTAAAGCAAGGAAGGCTATACATGGTCTATGTCGATCTTTCTGCGGCATTTGACTGCGTCTCTCATTTGAGACTTTGGTCAGTGCTCGCAGATATGGGCATAGATTCTGATTTACTATATCTCCTCCGTGCACTTTATTCCAATGCCTCGTCCAGGGTACGCTTTGGAACACAGGGCGAATTATCTGACTCCTTCAAGGTAGAGCGGGGTGTGAGGCAGGGTTGTGTCCTGGCCCCCTTTCTATTTTCTCTCTATACCAACAGACTTGAAGCTGAGATGCTGAAAGGGGCCCAGGCCCTCCCACGAGTAAAAAACCGTCTCGTCCCTGCGCTCTTATACGCAGACGACGCTGTAATAGTGGCACGCACCCCGCGAGAACTCCAGAAAGCCTTAGATAGATATTCTAACTTTATGGCTAGCCTGGATCTCAAAATAAACATTAAAAAAACATATGTGATGGTGGTAGGTAAGGGAAAGAAAAGGGGAAGGATTACCATTTGTGTGGATAAAGAGAGAATCGATTCAACCACACAATACCCATACCTAGGGGTCATGATAGATGATAAACTCAACTGGAAAGCAGCCATTGAAGCCCGCAAACACCAACTTTTGCGAGCAATAATCGCTCTCATAAAGTTTTCCCAGAAGCTAGGAAAGAGACCACCACAAGAGCTTCTCCGTATTTACAAAGCTAAGTGCCATTCCACGGCACTCTACGGGGCGGGCCTTTGGGGACACAAAAATACCAATGCTCTGCAGGTAGCGGAGAACACATTTATCCGATTTCTTTTGATGGCACCAAAGCGAGCATCGACCTTTGCCTGCCACGCAGAAATCGGAATTCCCCATATTGAAGATCTGGCGAAGATTCAACCTCTTTTGCTGTGGCGTCGCATTTGGACGTCAACGGACAACTCATTCACAAAAGAAATGGTGGCCGACTGTATGTCTTTAGAACATATGGGTAAAATTGAGTGGCTGCTTTATGTGAAAAAATTTCTCACAGATCTTGGCCTCAAAAAATATTTTGTTAACCCCGAATTAATTGCAGAAATATCGAAGAAAGATCTAAAAATGAAGGCCCTTAGCCACATGGAAGAATCCCGGTTGAGCAAGCAGATAAGTAAAACATCTGTTCAACACTCTTTAATGGTCATGACTACATTGGAAATGGAACCGTATTTGGTCTATGTTGAGCCACAATTTGAACGTTTCCTGTTGACATGATTCAGACTGAATCTCTTTCATAAGCTTGTAGCCTTCCCTAAAAATCCAAACTGGAATGAGTGTCTAATGCTGTGCCCTTGCGATGAGACTTCGGAACAATCAACCATGCACACTGTATTGTTTTGTAAATACTATTCTTCCCATCGTAATCTCTGGCTAACACCATTGTTGAGAACCCTTGGTTTTAGAAGATGTCGTCCTGCTATGTTGTACCTGCAATTTTTAAATTCCGCGCTGATCACGAAATGCGTAAGCACGCTTTTAAAATGTATTTTTAAACATAGAGCGTATCTTGGGTAAAATATTTTTATAAGGAGCCTTCTTGTACATTTTTGCTGATATTTTTTATGTATGTACTTTAATGGTTATTACTGTTTCATTATAACCGAATAAAGATTTATAAGAACAGCGTCTAAAGTATGAGCGAGAGATGCGCACTTAGTTGCATGCTTTAAACAGAGAGGGGACGCTTGTGTGTGATACTCACTTAGAGTGGCAGCCGGGTGCTTGCAAGCGGTTAAAAGTCACGCTAATAGGCCACCTTTCGTTGACGTGGGAAACCAAAATAGTTTGGTAACAGCATCTAAAATATAAACGGGAGATGCATGCTTAGCTCCATGTTCTCGACAAAGAGAACCCAGAGAGGACGCTAGTGCGTGATACTCACTTTGAGTAGAGGTAAAAATGCTTGTAGACGGTTATAAATCCCGCTACTAGGCCACCTTTCGTTGATGTGGGGGAATCCGCGTTCGAAACGCAAGTGACAGGACGGCTGATATATGTAAACGAGCTAATCCCGCCCCGTATGACGTGAGTAACTGAACGTGCCGTAATGGTTGCCAGGTAACCCAGGTCACGTCAAGGAGAACCGGGACAGCTGTTGGTATGCCGTAAGCGTCTGTGGTGCTGCACTGACGTCGGCCGTAACCATAACAACGAATTAATCGAGGCATATAACAAGTTGGTTACTCGGAAGCGTGGAAATGGGAATTATAGAATGAATACCTTGGCGGCAACCCTATGCTGTGATTAAACAACATGATTTTGCACAACAAGTGAACAGAAAAAGAACATTGTCACACTTTTTCTTACAACCCGGTCATATACGTAAAATCGGCATTTACAATTGAATGTAACAGGCATTTGTTTCGATAAAGTTTTAGAGATCATTGGTTACATTTCCTATGTAATTATACACAACATATAAATCCAAACTAACAAGTTTCTTTTATGAGTGAAACCTTTCACGGCATCACTGTGCTGTAATAAAGCCTGATAATTTTACACAACAAGTGAAATCAAGCCGAAATGACCATTGTAATGCTATTTCTTAAAAGCCGGTCGTGTACGAAAACAGGGCAAGTACAATCGAATGCAAAAAATCTATGTTTCCATAAGGTTACATTTCCTATGTAAATACGCATATATGCACAACGTATAGACCCAAGAGGACAAGTTTCTTTTGTGTAAGAAGGCGATCAAGGGCTGGCAATGTTTCAGTAACAATAACGTTTTTAAGAATCATTGGTTACATTTCGTATGCGCCCAACACAAAAATAACATGTTTCTTTTATGAAGGAAGAAGGTGAATGGCTGGTAATACTTCAGTAACAACTATATATTTACAGTTGTATCAAGATGATGAACAAGGGTGGATTATAGTTGACCCATCTCTCTAGATGTTTCCTCAAGACCATTTAAACCATGCTGGACAGTTTTAAGAGAATGAATCCATCTACATTCTTTTCTCTTTCGAATGAATGCAATAGAGCCTCCTCTAGGAGCTAGATTTACTTTCTCTAGCACCCACCATTTGATGTTTTCAGGCTGATGGTTCTGCGCAAGAAAATGGTCAACCAGGGGGGCCCCTTGTGTTTTACATCTGATACGACTCATATGTTGAAGTATCCTGACTTTGATCTTTTGTGTGGTTTGACCCACATATAACAGATCGCAGGGACAACTTATTGCGTAGATTAGATTGGTACTGTTACAATTTGTAAGGCTCAATGATTTATATGTTCTGTTGTGGTAGGAAAAGGAAGAGCCCTCCACTGTCAACGGACAGGCTTTGCATTGGCCGCATTTGTGGTGGCCCATGAGGGGAGGTAAACCCAATTGGTCTCTCAGTCCCCGAGGTTTTGGTGGTGCAAGAAAGGCCTTGACAACATTGTCTTTCACATTCCTACCCCGTTTGAAAGCAAATAATGGTTCCTCAGAGGTTGGAAGCTCACTGGCAACAAGGTTCCAGTATTTTTTCATGATTTTCTTCATGTCATTACTTTTAGTATTAAATGTTGTTACACATACAATACTCTCAATTTTAGATGTTCTCTCCTTTACTCGTAAAAGTAGATCTCTCGGGCAATACCAGGCGCGTTTACGTGCGCGTTTCAAAAGACCAATGGGGTACCCCCTTTCCTTTAGACGAGTAGTAAGGATCTCAGTTTCTTTAAAGAAATCAGCTCGTCGTGTGCAGTTCCTTCTTAATCTAAGGTATTGACCGTATGGAAGATTGTCTATCAAGCTGCGTGGATGGTGAGAGTCATATTTAAGGAGGGTGTTTCTCTCTGTGGGTTTGCGAAAGAGATCACAAATTAACTGACCATCATCGACTTGCAAAGTGAGATCTAGGAAGTCAATAGTGCTATTGTCTTTCATCATGGTGAATTGGATATCCACCGATCTTGAATTCAACCAGTCATAGAAACGCTCGAGTTCCTCCTCAGTACCCGACCAAATCATTATCACGTCATCTATGTAACGCTTCCAAACGGTGATATGGTCAATGAATGGATTTTGATGGCTGTAAAGGTGTTCCTCCTCATAGGCATCCATAAAGATATTGGCCAGGCTCGGCGCATAAGTAGCCCCCATTGCAACGCTTTTGCATTGATAGTAGAATTGCTTCAAGAACATAAAGTAATTATGTTTCATTGCGATTTCCAAGAGACCAATTAAGAAATCCGTTGGTATCCAATGAGGTCTCATTCTTCTATCAAGGGTAGATCTAATAACCTCGAGTGCCATGGCCTGGGGGATAGAGGTATAAAGCGAAGATACATCTAGTGTGACAAGCAATTGGGTTTGGGTGTTAAATGGTTGCCCCTCCAACAATTGAATAATATGCATTGTGTCACGCACATATGATTTAGTCTCTGGTATCCATGGTTGTAAGAAATGATCTAAAACTGGTTAAGTGGTTCCAAAACAGATCCACACCCAGAGACAATTGGTCTTCCTGGCGGTTTATCTAGGCGCTTGTGTATTTTAGGGAGGGTATAAATGGTGGGAATTCTGGTTTCCCTTTTATTTAGAAAGTCACATTCAGGTTGACTAAGGAAACCTTTTTCCACTCCATCTATGGTTTTCCTTTCAATCAATGATTTGACCTCAGCCGTGGGGTCCCTTGGTATGGGGCAGTAACGGTCTCTACATCCCAATTGGAGCTCTATTTCAGCAACATAGTCTTTCGTATTTTGCAGGACGACTGCACCGCCCTTGTCGGCGGCTTTGATTACGATTGCCTCATTGGCTCCTAGTGTGGATAATGCCAGCCTTTCCTGCTTGCTGATGTTGTATTTTATGTATTTCTTCTTATCCATCAAATCCATGATTTCCTCAAGTACTATTCTTTCATATGCAAGTATTTTCTCGCTCATCATATATGCACTTGGTGTAAATGTGGAGGGAGGTCTGAATGGAGTAGCAGTTGATACCGGAGCATAAACATTTTTACTAAAGTAATATTTCAACCGGATTTTCCTGAAAAAGCGCGTAATTCCACTTTAACATTGAAGGAATCAGGAACAGATGTGGGTACAAATGTGAGCCCTTTTGCAAGGACCAACCTTTCCTCATTCGATAGTCTGTAATCAGAAAGATTGATTATAGGATCCATTTTTACAGCCGGCGATAGATCAGATACTTCTTGAATCATTGTGGGACAAGCCTCATTTTGAGGAATCAACACGGTGTCCACAGAGATATTGAGGTCAGGGTCATCCAGCTGTAATGTTCCTATCACAGGGTCATTGGTTTCTTGTTGTTCCAATGTAGTACCACTCGTGTTTGTACCCAACAGGTTATATGTTTCGGATCTAAATTGTGGGGTCAAGGACAAAGGAAGGATGCCAGGGTCGCTAATAAGACTCATATTAGATGGAGTACGATGTAAACTAATAGAAGCCACAGTGTCCAAATGTGTATTCACCATCTGTATGTTTGTCTGCGGGTTGAGATCTCGCCATGTGTTTCTGGCTAGAAGAAAGGGACCCGTGAGTTGGTGCGCCGAGTGTTCCCACCCCTGTGGTTGTTCCATCCTCTTGTGCGTCCCCAGAACTGTTCTTGACCACCCCCCTGGTGTTTGGTCGGTGGCCCTCCCCTAAAAAATGGGACACTTGATTGTCTTGGCGGCTAGTGGAAGGTCTATCTAGATCTGAGTCAGAGCCACTGCCAAACGAGGAGTCAGAAAAGGTCTTATATCTCCTAGGGCCCTGTCTATTTTTGTTGGAAAAGAAACCCTGACTATCCTGTTGATAGTAATCGTCTTCCAGGTATGGGTATGTGAATTTCTTATCGTAATTCCGTATGTCTTTGGATAGTTTATCTAGCTTTTTATTTAGAGTTATTGTGTCAAAGTCAGCTAAGGTCTTCTCTGCCCTTTCTAGTGCCTCCTTAGCATTTGTTAGAGCACTATCCCCCAATATTTCTCTATTAAGTTCCGCAATCTCTTGTGTAAGTTTCTTGACGTACTCAATCGCAGTCTCTACTCCAAGCACCATCCAGTGCCTGGAGCAATTGTTGGCCACGTAACTGAAACCTTCCCTAAACTTTGGTACGTCTATGAATATTGCTGGTTCATTCCGAACCTGCAATCCTTTGGGAATTATATTTGATTGTAAATATTTTGTCAGTACGTGCCCATGTAGCCTAGAGCGAATTAATTTCTTCTCTAATCGCTCAATTTTAGCCAATTTTAGTTGTTAGTTGTGCACTAAATATACTAAAACGTTAGGATTTTCATTTTAAGATTTTTCTATATCCAGATATGGAGCTTGGCACCCAATTTAAGATATCCGATTATTTTTGCAATAAACTCACCATATATGACATGGAAGTTTCACCTACGAGTGTGAAGTGGAATTCTTGTTAATCATCACTGGCTTGTAATGTGTGGCAGGTGCAGTGATGTTGCTACTGCTTTTCCCGCACAGTTAAGCAGTTCCAGAGAAAGCTGAATGTACCCCTTCTTTGCTGTGACACTGCATAGTGTTTGTGGCTGCTGACAAATTTACTAGTACTCGCTGAGTTTGAATTAAACCCTACTCTTTGAAGACTGAGGCTAAACGTCCCCAAAAGTATGGAGGCAGTCTTTGATTGCATACAATCAAGAGGGAGGGACGGGGAGCAACTATGAAGAAAAGGACAAGGTTCAGTACCTATGCTCCCAAGAATAAATATAAACCCAATGGAAGGTAGCTGTTCTTAAAGCAAGAGAAAGAAACTCTAAAACCCAATATGGTTAAGAAGTAGTGTCTCCAAGAAGATGTAGTGGTGAGGTGAAGAATAGAAATAGGGGAATTCCTCCTTATAAATTTGTTGCCCTCACACACCCTTGCCAGTGTTGTGCTTCATCATTGGGCTGTGCTCCTCGTGGGGGTGGCGCTGCAATCCCCCATGGCTCCGCGACAGGGCTCTTTATCGGAGATCTTTTTTAGGAGGTGCTGCAGATGTGCATGCAGGTGTGGGGACACAGTGTAGGTGAGTAAATGCGATGTTAAAATTGTCTTACCGGAACCACTATAAGTTTGTTCTAGGGTCCGGAAGGCAAGTTAAAATAACAGGGCAGGTGCTAAACCTACGTGACAAATATTTAGGGGGGATAAGTATGCTCCCACTGCTCTCCGTCGTGAAGATTATGTGTTGGTGAAATAGGTCAACATGTTTTGCGCATGTACTTTGTCCCTAATGGATCCTCCGTACGCTTCATCAGGACCATGCAAAAAATAGTGAAACTGAAGAAAAACGTTAGTAAACCTGTAGTAGTCAGGGGAAGACACCCTGTGCTACCACCATACCTCTATTAAGGGCCAACAAGCATCTTAGCGCTCAGAAATACGTGTTATTCGTATTCTGGAAAACGCAACCTAATGGAGACACAAAAATAGAAGAGAAAAAGATAAAATAACATAGTACAGAACAACTGTTAAAAATCAGTATCCTGGTACAACCATGGATAGGTTAGTCTTGGTGATACGGCTCTACCAAAATGTTTACACAGCAAGAATAATAGGCTTAGACGTTATGCGAATGAATAATAATATCAACAGACAGGCATATCTGTATAAAATAGTGATAAACATTTAGCAAAATCAATCCATTCTAACTTGATCACTGTACATATGTGCTCATGCACAGCAGCCATCTTGCCATGGAGGTTTTCTCTGAAACTCTATTACAAGATGGCCGTCAAAATTGGATTTTAAAAAAAAATAATTGATCAAACAATTAAGTTTACAGATTTAAAAAAAATATATCTTGGTTCAAAATCCAGATTATTGAAAGGAGTTCTGAAAATCGAATATTGTATTGTGTCAATACTTCAGGCTCTGTAATAGTACATGCAAGGTGGCAGCTGAAATGTACCAAGGGTGGTGAGGCAGAAAAATCGACTTACCTTTCTTGTTTGCAGCGTGACATTGTCCTCCCTCAAGTCAACTCTCCGGAACCAGGAAACTGAACCACCCAATCCTGGAGCTGCTCTCACAGTATGAGAGCAGCGCCAGGATTGGAGGGAGCGGCCTCACTAAGTGCTCTCAAGAACACTGGAGGCCTGCGCCTTCACTAACCCTGCTGTGTAAGTCAGCTGGGTTAGAAAAGTTTAAAATGCACAAGTCTGGCTGGCCGTTGCAAGACGGCTGGCCAAAGAGACATGCGCATTTTAAAGTTCACAACTCCCTGCTGCTGCCACTTGGCAGCACTGGCTCCCTCCAGTCCTGACACTTAGTTTGTCACGGTTGCCGAAAAATAAAAGGGTAATAAATAAACTTTGTTACCATTTTTTCAGCTCTGGGGCTTGTGGGGAAACTCAAATGTAGGAGCCGCCCCTGTACCTGCATGCATTATTTGTGTACAAAGGAAAACATTTTGTGTACCTACGAAAAAATTATTCAATGCTTCATACTCCGGGATACTTTCAAGTATGCATGAGCTGTAGATCCTGTAGTCCACCCACCCTAAAGGCAGCCATCTACATTTCAGGCTGTTGGGGGTTTCTCTTGTGCCCCTTATTGCCAGTCCTTATTGAGGCCATCTACACCTACTGCTTTTCACCAGCCGTACCAGCATACGACCAAGACAGTATCACACCTGAGTCTTATCAGTCTGATTGAGATGCGATATATACTTCTTATCATATGTTTAAGGCAAAAAGGTCTAATGTGTGCTTCTAGATCAATGCAATTTGTATCTATCATCGATTGAGAGCCCTTCGTGATATAACAGCATTCTCCATAAAATAAATGTAATTTTCACATCTGTGGCTATAGATGACAATTTATAACAACCCTGTAGCCATCACTTTTAATGCAAATGCCATTCCTTTTATCTTGTACTTACAGAAAATGCATATACATACTACATTTGCAAGCTCTCTTTGAAGCACCAATATTTGACGTCAGAGCTCCTAAAGGATGCATATTTATTCGCATTTTAGTTTGAACAGGTTTTCCTAGTAATGCCACACTGCCGCAGCAAGGTTTAGTGCACGCTTCATCTGTGGAGCACATTTCCATAAATCAGTATGTATGCATATATATATACATTAACATACACTAGATGGGAGGACAGTGCATGTGTTTTCCTGGTTAATGTTTATTTGGTCTTCCTCTGAATGAAATTGTCAGTAGCTGGGATTTAGCATTTCTAATCTGTTGATACTGAGACAGAGAGGGGAGAACTGATTGAAGTGAAAATTGGCTTTACACGGCTCGTCACTGAGCTTTAGGCTGCCGCTTCATCTCTTGTTCTGTGAAATGAAATCCCACCTTAAGAAGTGCATGCTTCTAAGAATGGGCTATTTTTAAATTCGTCACGTCCCTTAATGCACCGAAACATACAATTAAGGGTCATCCGTGATTTCAGTGTCAAATATTTTCCATTACAGCCGGCAAAAAACACTTTTTACTGGAATCTCTTTTTGTGCTGTTAAAACTATTTTTAAGAATTAACTTTATCTCTGCCATGAAAGGTGCATAAGTGTAATTTCCTTCAAGAAGAGACACAGTTAAATTATTATCTTCTAAAGAGTACAATTTTGGAAATTATTCATTTTAGGCTGCTGCTTTTTTATGGACGTTCTTGCTGCTGGTGTGGGGGGCGTGGTGGAGTCAGATTTTTTGAGCACACTTTGTCCACAAATGTGACTAGTTTCATTTTTCATATTAAAAAACGAAAAATTGCATTACACAGTGACATTTTCAGGTGTGAGATTACACCTGTGCATTGTAATTTTACAGATGAGAATTTTGCGCACAGCATCGGGGAATGGAAGTATTTTCCATGGTGGGAAACGCCTGAAAAAATTAGTTTAAATTGCCAAACTTGCATGTTTGTGAAAAATCACCAACTTCTGCAAGGTACATTCCCGCCCTGGACACAGTCAGAGACATGATCCTTTCAAGTCTAGGAGAAAGTCCGAATCCGAAATAGGAGGGAGTATCCCCAAAACCGTGTGGGAGCTCACTAGGGGAGGTCAAGGGTTTCTCCCAAAAGAAGAAGTTTTGAGATGAAAATGCACAATATTTACACGTGTCAATGTAGACATGCCTCTCCCTTGTTATAGATGTAAGATGGTTAAAATTCAGCTCTGGATTTTTAGTGATCATGGCGTAAGAGGCCTTTCATCGAGGTATCAGAGCAGCTATGGGGCATTAATTCTACCAATAAATGTCATTTACCAGTCAATCAATCAAAGAGTCATAGCATTTGTAAAGAGCACTACATACCCGTGAGGGTCTCAAGGCGCAAAGGGGGGGGGGATGCTGCTACTGTTCGAAGAGCCAGGTCTTGAGGAGTCTCCTGAAGGTTAGGAGGTCTTCAGTCTGCCGTAGGTGGATGGGGAGGGTGTTCCACGTCTTGGCGGCGAGGTGGGAGAATGATCTGCCACCGGCGGTCACTCTTGGGAAGCGGGGGACGGTGGCAAGGGTGTGGTCTGCGGATCGGAGCTGGTGGGCGGGGGTGTAGAGGCCGAGTCGGCTGCTGAGGTACGCTGGTCCGGTGTCGTGGAGTGCTTTGTGTGCGTGGGTGAGGAGCTTGAAGGTTATCCTCTTGTTGATGGGGAGCCAGTGCAGGTCTTTCAGGTGGGGTGTGATGTGGCTGCGGCGGGGGATGTCGAGGATCAGGCGTGCGGAGGCGTTCTGGATGCGTTGGAGTCGTTTCAGGAGTTTGGGGATCTGGAGTGGACGGTGTTCATGATCTTGATGGTGTCGTCGTCATTGATGTTGGTCCAGGCGAGCAGGCGGTTGGTGCGGGTGGTGGTCGTGGGGGCGGGGGTGTCGGTGTCGGTGGTTGCCGGGGTGGTGATGGCGTCGAAGCTGTCATGGATGTCTGCGATCTTGCGATGGAAGAAGGTGGCCAGCGAGTCGCACAGATCTTGTGACGGTGGGATGTCGTTGGTGTTGGAGCTGGGGTTGGAGAGTTCCTTCACGATGCTGAAGAGCTCTTTGCTGTTGTGTGCGTTGTTTATGCGGTCTCTGAAGGCGGTCCTTTTGGCAGATCTGATGAGTTGGTGGTGTTGGTGGGTGGCGTTCCTGTGGGCTGAGTAGCTCTCCGGTGTTCTTTCGCGGGTCCAATTTTTTTCTAGTTGTCGGCAGGTTCGCTTGGAGGCCTGGAGGTCTTCAGTGAACCAGCTGGGTCTCTTGCTGGTGTGGGTGTTAGGGGACTTCTTGAGTGGGGCGAGGGTGTTGGTGCAGTCGTTGATCCATTGTCTGAGGCTGCGGGCTGCGGCGTAGGGGTCGGTCGGGTCCGCGGGTGGGCTCTGGGCGAGGGTGGCGGTTAGCTGGTCCTCTGTGATCTTGCCCCAGCTGTGACGAGGCATCTGCTGGGTGTGGTGGTGTGTGCTGGGTTTCCAGAAGGTGAAGTGGATGCATCGGTGGTCGGTCCAGTGGAGTTCGGTGGTGCGGTCGAAGAAGACGTGAGTGCTCGCTGAGAAGATGGGGTCAAGCGTGTGGCCGGTGTGAGTGGGTGTTGTGACAAGTTGTCTGAGGTTGCTGAGGTTGTCAATCAGGGTGGAGGAGTTGGCGTCATTGTTGTTCTCGAGGTGGAAGTTCAGGTCCCCGAGGAGGATGTAGTCCGTGGAGGCGAGGGCATGTGTGCTGATGAAGTTGATGATGGAGTCGCTGAACTGCGGCCGGGGTCCGCAGGGTCTGTAGATGAGGGTGCCTTTGAGGGTGGTGTTGGGGTCAGTGTGGATCTGGAAGTGCAGGTGTTCGGCGGTGTTGAGGGTGTCGTCGGCGTATGTCGAGATTTTGAGTGTTCCTGTGGACGATGGCAATTCCTCCTCCTATTCCGTTGGTGCGGTCCTTGCGAGTGATCTTGTAGCCTTCCGGGATGGCTATGGCGATGTCAGGTGCCTAGGAGGGGGTCAGCCAGGTCTCCGTCAGGAAGGCGAC
The DNA here is from genome assembly GCF_964204655.1 of Triturus cristatus. Lineage (NCBI taxonomy): Eukaryota > Metazoa > Chordata > Amphibia > Caudata > Salamandridae > Triturus > Triturus cristatus. Next base: position 891,140,053 of record NC_140594.1, read on the forward strand.
GTCTGGGGCGTTGGTGCCGAGTAGGTCCCAGAGTTCGACGGCGTATTTATGGGCGGAGCGGGTGTTGAGCAGGATACATTTGAGTAAGTTGGGTTCCTTGTTGGGCAGGTTGGCGGGCCAGATGCTGGTGAAGCTGCAGTTCCGGCAGGAGAAGGGTCCTTGGGTGCGTTTCGGGGTGGCCTGGCAGCAGGTGCGAGATCGCCCGGCGTTGAGTGCATGGAGATTGCTGGAGTCGTAGCGGAGGTGGGCGTAGTGGTGTGTGCGGGGGCCATTGGTGTTCCTGGTTCTCAGTACTGTTGGGCGCCAACTACTCACTGCTGGGACACAACTCTGAGGATAGCCGGGCCGATCAGTCAAGGTTTACTCTAGGATGCACGGTGAGGTTTGACACTTAAACAGTATAACACCGCCAATAACTTGTCTTGGCGTCAAGGACTTAGGCCGTTCTCATCCTTCAATGAAAGGGGAGGGAGAACTTTACATACAGATTAAGTAAAATGTTCAGCAGTAAAAGTAGAGTTTAACATTGTCAGACCCCGTTCAGGTGCTATAAGGCAGATGGACAACTGGGCCCCAACTGTGGTGGTTGAGGTCATTTTCCAATGGTGTCTGGGAGTCCCTCCTAAGGCGGCTCTTCAAACTGGGTAAAGTACAACACATTCTGCACTTTACTTGCAGGTTAGTGTGATCGAGCAGCCCAATACTTCTAGGTCTCTGCACATGTGCTAAATTACTGTGATGCCTGGGCCGCAATAAATGTCAGGATGCCAGGTTCATGTGCAGTTGGGAACCTGGGGAGGAGTATTTGCCCATGTAAGCATGGGGCATTCCAACCCTTACAAACATGAAAACTAGAAGTGCCTAGCACCTTCGGGACCAAGGCATCAATCCCAAACTGGCTTAAAGTTGTTTAGCTCTAGGCACTATACTTTTAGTTAACATGAAGCCCTGTGAACATTGTTGTTCAGTTGGAAGGCTCAACAGCGCTTTTGTCTTTTTGGAGTAATCAGAGTCTCTTACACTCAAGTGTTTCAGCCTCTGGTCCTAGAATATGCCTTAAGCACCTGTTAAGTCACCCAAAAATGATGTTCAAAGATGCCCAAAGGGCCAACACAAATAAAATAAGAGCACATGTCTTACATTAGGTAACTTATTCATTTTAGAGAACTCCAGTAGTGTCTGAATATTGGAGGGGGTGGAGTGTTACACTATTCCCGGTAGTAAGTGGGCACAGTCACTTGCAAAACTGCCAATGATTCACACAGGGATAAGGTAAACAAAACAAGCTTTCTTGCAATGAAAACACTGTAGCGCCTCATCCCACACCTAGAATTCGCACACAAGATTCAAGCTACCATCTTTCTTGTCCTGTCTAAACTGGATTACACTAATGGTCTGTATTACAGATCGCATTTGTCAACTATGAGAAGATTACGAATTTAGAATGCTGCAGGTAGACTCCTCCTACATATAAAGCCACAAGCACACATCAGTCCTGCCTTGAGTATCCTACACTGGTTACTAGCTGCCAGAAGATACCCCTTCAAGCTGCTTTGTATCACACACAAAACAATACATGGCAAAGGACCAGTCTTCATCAGGAAGAAAATCAACAACTACATACAAAAAGGAACCTACTCTCGTGAATGGCTCCCCACCTCACCATTCCTACGTATAAGAAAAAAACATGGGCCGAACGTCTTTCCCTGTTCAAGCAGGCAAACTATGAAATTCACTACCCACACACTTAAGATCCACTGAGAACCATCTTAACCTCAGAAGATTAGTCAAGTGCTGGTTCTTCCCCAAATGACAACTATACTCACAACAGTGTACCACAACAGTATTCATATACAAGACAGACTATACTTCTCACAGCAAGAGTTGAAATGTTTGTTATTCTTGTATCACTGTACATTGAACTAGGCTTCCTGTTATTAGCAGATGCATTTATAAAAGGCGAAAATGTATATTACACCATTAGATACTTGTGTATATAAAATAATGTCATAATTACTGCTTCTATGTACAAATAGGTGTGAATATATAGAGGAGTTTATGCCTACTACCAAAACTTTAAGAAATGTCATAAAAAGTTTGCATACTTCACCACAAGATAAATGTGCACATCCAACCATGTAAATGTTGCTGCTTCTATGCACATATGGTTATTTATATAGAGGTATTTTCTCCACCCAGCAAACTCTTACCAAGTGTCATGTGCTAATATATATGTATTAAATAATTTTGCTTTTCTGCTATAAAAAAATCCTCCTTTCAATCTTTGTCCCATTACTCCTCTCTCTAACACATTCGAAACCCATTCCTCCTCTTTCTAACACATCTGAAACCGTTCTTTCTACTATGAATCCCAAACATTCTTCTCAAAGTCACACTTCCGTCTGTTAGCCATGTCACCCAACTAACAGGCACACACAACCACTGCTTTAAAAGAAAAGTACTACTTGCCCTTTCAAATCCATTCCTATCATCCTATCCCTACTCTAAACTCTTCTAAACACAAAAAATCAAGAGCACAAACCTAACACAACTAATGCAAAAAAAGAAAAACAATTGCTTATCTACCAACGTCTCATCTTTGTTTCCAGAGTAGCTTGCAAAATGTACTCCAAACCTGGTTATGTTCCTGATGCTTCAGATCAGGAGGCCAACTAGCCATTGGAGTCACTCTGGCTTTAAGAGATGCATGACCAGTCCTTCTCACACAGGTAAGAGGGCAGATTGGCACAGCAAAGCAGGAGCCCAGCAGTGTGACAGTCCTTCAGCAGCACAGCAGTTCTTTCTAGCAGAGTATCCACAGGTCCAGAAATGTGCTGAAGCACTGGTGTCTGAGGTCATTCTTTTATACACAGTTCTGCCTTTGAAGTGGAGAGGTGCTTCTAGTGCCATGCCTTTGAAGTACACAAATGACTTGCCTTCCTTGCCCTGGCTCCAAAACTAACTACAGGGGGTATGTGTGGGGACAGGCCACAGCCTATTCAGGTATAAGGGAGGCTAGGCCCAGCTCCTCAATCTCATCCTGCCAGTGATGTCCCATCCAGTAACACCTAAGCTTCCATTGTATGTTGCTGTCTAGGAGGAATACACAGTGCCAAACTGCCAACTACACTCAGTCATGTGATCAGAAACAGGCTGCAGGCACCAAATGGATTAGGCAAGAAAATGCAAACTTTCTAAATGTGGCATTTTCAGAATTGTAATCTAAAATCCAACTTCACCATACGTTAGGATTTAAAATTAGGATTCCAGAGGTACCAAACCTTATAAAATGTATTGGGGTAATACCAGTGTTATCCTATGGGAGATATAAGCCTTGTAGTAGTTACATTTCAATAAATAATAATAATAAATTAAATAAATAACATTACCAGGGCTTGTAAACTTAAAGGTACATGCCTGCTTTTTAAATACATAGCACACTGCCCTCTGAGCTGTCCAGGAACTACCTAAGGGGTGACTTATTTACATTAAAAAGGAATTTCTGGACCTGGCAAAATGTTTATTTTGCCAGGTCAAAATTGCAGTTTAAAACTACACACACAGGCTCTGCAATGGCAGGCTTGGGCAATGTTTAAAGGCCTACCTAAGTGGGTGGTGCAATCAATGCTGCAGGTCTATTAGTAGCATTTAATTTACAGGCCCTGAGCACATGTAGTACCACTGTACTAAGGACTTATAAGTAGATTAAATATGCCAATTTGGTATATACCTTTCCTTAAGAGAGGACTAGTTAGCAGTGGTTAATTGCACGGAGTCCTAAGTCCAACAAAAGTGATTTCAGCGAAAAGTAGTAGGAGGAAGGTGAAAAGTTTGCGGGTGATGCGCAAAAAGGGCAGTTTCCAACAACTAGGAAATAAAAATACAGCCAAACACATCAGAGTTAATTCAAGGGAGACAACAAGGTACGTTGAAAATTTGTATAATTGAGAATGCAGGCTAAAGGGTCCATAAGATCTTTTACCAGCTGCAGGTCTCTTAGAACTCTGTCCTTTAAACAAATGAAGGTGATTCATGGAACTGGATATCAGATCTCCAGCAAATTACTTCTAAAGACAACCAAATCTGAACAGACTACCCCAAGCAAACTGACAACCGCAGACTTTTGTGAGGCCCAACATTCCCTCTATCAGCCTGAAATTCAGATGAAAGGTGGACTTAAAGTGAAACCCAGAGAGTCAGTTTCATAACACAGGCCCCCAGAGCCCCTGTGGTGTGGGAGGGCCCCCGAGCTGCGTGGGGCCCCCTCAGCACATACTCTGGTATGAGAGCTCCTGATAAAATCCAGAGCGGGGGACCCTTCGTGCACCTTACCGGGGGTTCCCTCAAAGTTCGGTACGCCACTGCAGATAGTTGAATGCAACTAGCGATGATAACACTGGGATACCCTACTGAAAATCAAAATGTATTGAGGATCCAAATAAATTGAGGGCAAACCCAAATAAAAATCAAACCCAAGCAAAAACATGCAACCCAAATGTGAAAGCACCATGGAGAAATGTAGTTGGCATATTCACTGAACTGTGCATTCCATAACATAACAATGAAACAGTGGGTGCAAACACAAAGCAGTTTGGAGAGATGGGAGCATGTTAAAACATTAACCTCTGATCCCCAGGTTAAAACATTCTAAATAATCTCGCACAAAATCTTGTTTAAGATGCAAAAGAGGGGCTCCATACCTTGATGCACTCTCCAAGAAATCTTTGCACTAAATCCAATGTAGTTAAAGTTCAATGAAAGGTAGAAACACCTTTGGGAGAGCATGGTCCTTAAAGAAACTACTGTAAGGAAAAGTATACATCTATAGCCACTACAGCAACACTCTTTACCAGTTCATATTTTAAGCGTGACATTCCAGAGGAAGTTGGAATAAGCATCCTATAAATGTACCTGCCCCTTGTCTTGGCAAACTATAACCACATTTACATATGGTAATTGTTAGAACTGGGGGTCTCTAGTTGGCAGAGGTAGGTACCTTTGACCAAATAGGGACCCTTGCTTCTAAGTCAGGGAAAGGGGATTACACTACTGGATAACCCCTGCTCACCCCCTTGGTAGATTGGCACGAGCAGGCAGGCTTATCTCAGAGGCAGTGTGTTAAGCATTTGTGAACACATACAGTAATACAGTGGAAACACTACAGATGGACACCACACAGGTTTTATAAAAATAAGTATTCTTTATATAGACTTAACACAAGACCACAAACGACAAAAATCCACAACACTGTATTTTAAATGGGTTTCAAGATGGTGGAATTAGCTTAGTTCAAGTTGATGGTAAATGCGACACAGTTCTCACAAAAGTACCTGGATGTGTAACGCAAAATAAACGAAAGGCTTGCAGCGTTGGAGATGCGTCAGTTCCTTGCTTCGGGGGAGACGATGCATCGCGCCTCAATGTTTGCGCAGAGTGGGGGATGCGTCTTGATCCTTACCTGAGATGAGTTGATGCGTAGGTTCTCGTGCTGCAGCCCGGTTGCGATGCGGCAAGATGGCGCCTCGATGCGATGCGGCAATCCGGTACAATGTGATAAGATGGCGCCCTTGATGCGATGAGGTTGAGATGATGCAACACGCCCTGGCAGCCTTGCAGTGACTCTGTACTTTGGAGCCGTGACAGGCCCTGCGACGGCGACCCTCATGGGTGCGATTCGCTTCTCCGGTGATGCGACAGCAGACCGCTGCGACGAAGGCACGCTTCTGGGAGATGCAGCGGCATGCTTCTCCGGTGATGCGATGACTACAGCTGCGACGGTGACACGCTTCTTCTCGGTGCGTCGCGCTTCCAGCTCCCAGCGACACGCAGGCTTCTGCAGATAGAATTCCCAGCAAGGAAATTCAGAGGGGAGCTGGTGGTGAAGTCTGTTGTCCCTGAGACTTCAGCAGGATGCAAGCACAAGTTCAAGCCCTTGGAGAAATATTCTGCAAGATGATGAAAGTTCTGTAAAAGTTCCTTCTCCTCTCCTTGGCAATGAAGACACCACTGCAGGCCAACCCAACAACACAGCACACTGGCAGGGGGCAGTCCAACTCCTACAGCTTCCTTTGGTTCTTCTCCTTGACAGAGGTTTCTTCTTGTTGTTCCAAAAGTGATCTAAAGTCTTGGGGTTTGAGTCCCCATATTTATACTACTTTTCTCTTTGTTCTCTGAAGGCAGAGAGGCCTTTGCCTAGTCTAAACCATTTCTGGTCAGTCCTGGAGCACTTTGTTTACCTGACTCCTTCTTGCCTTTCGGAGTGCAGAGCAGAGACATCAGACACACCACAGGAGGCGGAGCCAGCATTATGGAGGGAAGGCACAGCCCTATTCATGTCCCAGGTGCAACTTTTCCCACCCATCTACATGCAGATCTTCCTATTCAGCCCTGTGCTGACTCGCCCTCTTCCCTGGAATCCCCAGCCCCTGTCACTCACAGAACCAGATACACAACCTAGCAGAGGCAGGCTTGGACAGTTTAGCAAGAAAATGCCTACTTTCTAAAAGTGGTATTTTCAAACACAGAATGTTAAAACCAACTTCACTAAAAGATGCATTTTATCATTGTGAGTTCAGGCATACTAAATTCGAATTTCTACCATGTTCCCTGAGTCAGTTAGGATTATAAGATGTAATAATCAAACTGCCTATTCTAGCCTATGGAGAACAGGTAGCCTTGCAATAGTGAAAAACGAAAATGGCTGTAATTCACTATTAGGACATGCCACACACACCAGGGCATGCCCTACCTTATACTTTCAATGCACCACCTTATACTTACAATGCACCCTGCCCTTGGGCCTACCATAGGGGTGTCTGATATGAAGATAAGGGAAGGTTTAGGGACTGGCAAGTTGGTGCACTTGGTCAGTCAGCATGGCAGTAGCAGACTGCACATAGGCTCTGCAATGGCAGGCCTGAAACACACTTTACAAGCTGCTTCTGTGGGTGGCACAGCCAGCAGCATTTGATTTACAAGCCCTGGGCACACATGGTGCACTGTACTAGGGTCTGACAAGTAAATCAAATAACCCAATCATGGAGTCACTAATCAATACAACAATTTAATATAGGGAGCACTTGCACTGAATGGCAGTGGCACAGTGCCCAAAGCATCTAAACCAGCAAAACATATAAAAAACAGAGGAGGCAATCAGAAAAAATGGAAGGGAGACTCACACCAATGGTACCAGGTCTAACACTAATTTTAATAATAGATGACACATTCACCTTTGATACATACAATATAGGTTTCCATCAATGTAAATAGGGGAATTCTAGAGAAATATCTTTGCCGCAGTAGTCTAATATTATTGAAATATACTTAAGAGGTAATTTACAGTGTGTTAGAATTTGACAAGCGTGTAAATTGGCAAATGTGCTGTTCTACCACACTTACAGTTCCTCTGCCTCTTTTAGAGATGTGTGAACTTCAGGCTAGGCTCCAACTTCCAAAGCTCCTTGAAGGTGGTCCTTCTGCCACAGGGCCTCAGAGAGAAATAAATTAATGCTTTGGGAAGCTGTTGGTGTAAAGCAAGGAGTATTATCAGTATGCCAATATTACATAGCGGTACAAAAGGGGGTGGTGATGGACTGTCCATCACCACCCACTTTTGTACTGCTTTGTTCGCCATAAGTTGGCAGGGTATGCTCAGACGTGAGTCCCTTGCTCACTTTGCCACTGGATTCAAGCAAGCCTGGCTGAAGACGGCTGAAATGCCAGAAACCGGTCCTAGGAAGCTTGTGTCCGGTCCAGGGAAGGCATGGCTTGGCAGTTCGGGCTGGACTGTTCCCATGAGGCACAGGGTCAGACTGATTTGCATATGGCCATGTCTGAACTGGGGTGGCAGAGTGGGCTAAAGAACAGTGATGGATCAAACCCAGATCTGTTGACTGGGTGTGAGTGTTTGATTGGTTCTGATGCTCTGTCCATCACCACCCCCTTTTGTACTGCTTTGTTCGCCATAAGTTGGCAGGGTATGCTCAGACGTGAGTCCCTTGCTCACTTTGCCACTGGATTCAAGCAAGCCTGGCTGAAGACGGCTGAAATGCCAGAAACCGGTCCTAGGAAGCTTGTTTCCGGTCCAGGGAAGGCATGGCTTGGCAGTTCGGGCTGGACTGTTCCCATGAGGCACAGGGTCAGACTGATTTGCATATGGCCATGTCTGAACTGGGGTGGCAGAGTGGGCTAAAGAACGGTGATGGATCAAGCCCAGATCTGTTGACTGGGTGTGAGTGTTTGATTGGTTCTGATGCTCTGTCCATCACCACCCCCTTTTGTACTGCTTAATATTACATAGCGGCCTCTGTGGCTGTGACATTTTTGACAAAAGTGGCCCAGTCAACTTTGAGAGCACTATTGGCGAAAAATAAGACTCCTCCCTGCTCCAACAGTTTAAGGGACTGAGAACGATGAAGTGCAGTGTCGATCCACAGAACTCCGCTGCAGTTGTCAGCAACATTAAACATAACTGGTTAAATTGACCAATTTGCTACAAAATGGTGACCTAGCAATCCCAACTGTCCCAAAGCTAAGTTCACAGGAAGAATCATGTGGAAACAGGTAAATGAATCATTTCAATTTCTTACTGCAGGCTTAGAACCTTGGGTGTTTGACTCCAAGAGAAGGAACATGACCAACACAACAGCAATCCCATTCTGGATGGTTATGTGCTAAATGTAAACATATGACGTACGGTCTGCAAAACAAACGAAAACCCATCCTATGAAATATAGTCCTATCCTACAGTGGTCAGGAAGCAAAATAAAGTCTGTACAGATAGCAAGTAGGAGGGTCTGCAGATAGTGATTTGCCGTAGGTATGCGTGCTGGAGTCTGCATGAGCAAAACACACAAGATGATGGACGGAATGTTGCACATTGGCAAAACATTCACCCCCAGTCACAGATCTGGGTTTAATCCATCATTATTTTGCTCACCAAGCCACCCCATTTCAGACATGGCCATGTGCAAATCAATCTTGACCCTGTGCCTCATGGGAACAGTCCAGCCCGAACTGCCAAGCCATGTCTTCCTTGGACCGGAATCTAGCATCCTAGGACCGGTTTCGGGGTTTCACCCCTCTTCAGCCAGGATAGCTCGACTCCAGTGGCGTAGTGAGCACGGGACCCTTCCCTCATAGGGCGAACAGGGCTGTGCTTGCTAGAGTGTGCATGAGGGCTGTAGTGGTTCAGCCTGGACGGAGTTCCTACCAAGAAGCACTGAAATCCTTCTGACATAGATGGGTTGATCTATGCAGAGGCCAAAGAGTGGGGGTGAACCGTAGCACGCGGTATAGGAGAGTTAAAGGGAGAGGTGTGGCGCAGGGGCCAGAGCAGCTGACTCCAGAGCGCAGGGCTCACAGTTCGATTCCCGGCGCCGGTGGCAGCTCAGCATTGTGTGACTCTGGGCAATAACTCACTTACTCTCTCTGATGGCCGCCGGTGCCTAGGTACCCTTAGAGGTGATAAGTCGTGCTTTACAAAGCTTTAATTACTTTTATTATAAAGGGAGGAAACAGAGTATGAACGGCACAGTTCTAATGGGCAGTTTTAGTGGATTTTGGGATTACACAATGGCCCATTCTAGGAGACAGCAAAAGAAGGTCGACAGTTTATTATGATATAATATTTTCAGTCGTTGTAACAGATAGGAATACAGAGTTAAAATGCATTATGACATCACAAACAAGCATTCTAGGAGATGACAACAGGGGATTTACGGTGTAATGTGATGTCACACATTTGAATATTCTTTGAACAACATTCCCAGACCGCATACAGCGCCTATAGAATCATTCCAAAATTTCAAAGAATGGTGTCTGGAGGACTGAATATTAGCTTTTGTGAGAGAGCAAGGGAAATGCGGGGTGCGTCCGTATCCCCATATAATGACTAAACAAATGTGGACGAACCCACTATGTTGGTATGGTACAATCACTATTATGGTTAGTACATGGATCCATTAGGTTTGTTTAAAAGACCCCTCACACACCAACCTAGTTGGTGTCATGCTTCATCATTGGGGTCCCAACCGGGTGGCCGAATGCCCCCCGGTTGTGCTACAACGCCTGATTACATCGGAGCTGGTGTGGTGTGAATGTGTGTTGTGACGTGATTTATTATTAAAAATATTTCTGAGAATCCTTGCCTGTAAACATTATTAGTGGCTGCTCAGGATATGGTTAAACAATGTGTAGTGCAACTGGTAGGGAATTATTGTCCTTAGTTGACTATGTGAGTGGTCTACATGTTTCAGCCCGCGAAAAAGTAAATGGTAGGGGCTTTCTTCAGGACCGGTTAGTGAGGCTAGTGAGTGGCAAAGTGGAAAGTGCCACGTGAAAAAGAGTGAAATGCCTACACACGTGCTTACGGACACTTGTAAAAACCTGTGGGAGAAGAAAAGACAAGACAGGACATATATATACATATTACTTTAAGCAACATAAAATGCAATCTTGCGTAGGTGCTATAGTCATTGTCTGGATGACTAACACAGTGATTGTACTGGCATTCGGCCACCCGGTTGGGACCCTAATGATGAAGCATGACACCAACTAGGTGGGTGTGTTAGGGGTCTTTTAAACAAACCTAATGGGTCCATGTGCTAGCCATAATTGTGATTGCAGCATACCAACATAGTGGGTTTTTCCACATTTGTTTAATCTATTAGCTTTTGCCACCAGATTAATTTTACCAATCAATACTACAATGTATACTTCAGTATGCTTCTTTTAGCTTTCAATTTTACTTCTTCCTGAATTGGGGCACACTTGTATCACTTCTTGTTAAACCGAAGTAAGCAATGCAGCACAAAATAAGTAAAGTATCCTGTATGATCAATGATGAGATTGTAATGCCATCTTGAGGTTATGTTGGCATTAAAACATGCTGACCTGTTGTTCCATAGTTTGCCACCAGAACTCCTAGATTGTGAAGTACATTTTTAATTCAAAGCAGTACTTCCATTGTTTCTAAATATTGACTTCTTTATTACCTGAATAGCTTCTATTTCAAACAGACCCTCAAAATGAAGAAATCAGTAAGGGTATGCAAGGAAGCCTTGATAGTAAACACGCATGGACTGGAGTATTGTTTAGAAGATATGCCCTTTAGGAACTCGCCTAGAAATAGGATCAGATGAAAGTAGGCAAGGATTGCGTCTCATAACATGAAGTCATAAGTGTGTGAGCTTTGGATGGGTGTGTTGATAGCCCTACGGTGTGAGCTTAGCAAACCGGATATCTACCCAGTGATCGGCTGCTTCTTTAAAAGAGCTACACCATAGACACATGACATGTATTATTTTCCTTGTCATAGCAGCCATATTGGCATGGGGATAGACTCACATTTGGCAAAGTATTTGCTCATTGTGGCACTTGATCCCCAAAGAATTCTTGCAATATGGCATATCATCTTGTCTTTGTCATGTTTGTAAGATTACTGGAATGACACATTAGGTTTTTTCAGTGGTAGAGTCATCCTTAAACGAAAGTCCAAGTCCAAGCTCTCAAAAAGGCATCTGACAAACCATGTAGTAACCATAGCCCAAGAGAAAAGAAGGAGTTCGAGACTAAAGCCATCATTGCAAATGGCCTTTGATCCTGATGGAGCTGGTGACTATAGACATCAGCACTGTGGAGAAATACTGCAGGTAGGTAGTGTTTAATCTGCAGACTTCACCTGATGACAGCAGGAGACATATTTGGGTAAAATACCGGTGAGGATAATCATGGGAATAGATAGCAGTATTCCTGATTCTCCAGGTAATTCGCCTTTTCGCAGGGGACCCTCTTTGACTAGCTTGCTAGACTTTAGTAGAACATTTGAATGTTTGGAGCTCCATTGAAGACAATGATGCAGCAGCGGCTTATGAAAGCTGATATAGGCCCACAGCTCTCAATATAACAATGACCTAATACACAGCCTCTCCCTTTACAAAATATATGGTTTAGACAGGAGAAAGGGAAAGGCAGGGGCTGTACAGTAGGGCACACATGCGCCTTCCCCCGCCCTTCTCTCATTACTCACAGTGTCAAAGGAGCCTCAGGAGGAAATAGGGGAGAATGCTGCTCAACTCCTGGATCTCTGTGTTCTCGGCTGAATGGTGAAAACCAGTTTAGCCAAGCCCAGGGAGAACCATGGACTGACTTCAGCCTTAGTTTACAGCTATTACTGTGAATGCCCAACAACTGCAATACATGGCCCTGCATGCAGTTATCTGTTGAAAAATCACAGCAACAGCTGGGAAACAAAGGCTTTAGAGGGGTGTAAGGGGAGAGGGGGTTCAACCCGCTCGGACTCCTCAAGGCCTTTGTTTTTTAGTTCAAGCCTAGACAGCGCTTGTGCTGTCTGGAAGATCAGTTGTATGTACTTTGTGGGATCTGGAGATCAGCCCTAGGACTTGTATGCTTCCAACTTTGCTTAGGGACTTTTTTACCATTCAACTGCCTCTATTTAACTGTCTTGATAGAAAACGACCAGTAGAGGTCATTAAAATACCAGAATCCCTTTAGCATTCCCCTGATTCCAGGCCATAGAAGCTTGTATTCAACGACCACCCGTAGACAATAATATTTTCCCCAAATCTTATATTTTCAGGGATATGACCACCGAATGGGCTGATTTTATATTAAAAGCAGAGCTTTGGACAATAACATTTCCAGCTGATAGGCAGTATTTCTCTCCATGTGTTCCCATACCTGCAGCGTTCTGCAGTTTGGTGTTTACTTTCCCTCCATGTTAAAGAACAGTAGATGTTTCCGCACACAGGCTAATGTGCTGCATAGCTAAATACATATAAGGTCCCAAAGGCGAGACCGATTGCATTGCAAATGCTTGTTTAATTATTACATTCAGCCCTCCTGGGGCGAAATGTAATAATGGCCTTATAGGCTGCTGTAGCGGGCAATACAGGCCATTCTGCCTTGTTAAAGGCCCTCACCTTCAGCTTGGGTCTTTAACGCTGGGGCGGGCCTTTAATGGTTGCTATTGCCTGCTACGGCGAGATATACGGCTATAGTATTTACTCCTTCACAGAATTAGGATAGCTGTGGAATTTGTATCTCTGTGGATTCAGGGGAAATACTTTTTCTTTTTCCAACCCACTCATAGTAGATTCCTCAGAAGAATGGTCATTCTTGCAACAGGAAGAAGATTTGTCATACTGGATAAACCCCAGGGTCCTGATCCGCTGTCCATATCTTTGTCTTTTTCACAAAAATATTTATAAATCGCGCTTTCCTTGTGATTTGCTTAGGGTACTATTTTGTCCTTATTTCTTTCCAGATAGTTCAGTCGGTCAGGTCGAAATTGTCATTATTTCCTAAGGAGTAATGCTTTCATGTTAATTATCTTCCTAATCAGAGCTTTGAAAGAGAATGAGCCAGAAAAAGGACCTCTGAATAAGTAATTATTCCCCGTTCTGACCTCTCTAGGCGCTTTGAGGATCTGTATGCAAATCCATGCACATAATGCGCTCCTCATATCTGCTGAGAACATTCATTGTCTTGTATTTCTATTGTAATGAGGCGCTCTTTTTTTAATGACTTGAGTAGACTTGCCTGAACTCAACAATTGGACCACTATTTTCAAAAATATAAAACTGAAGTAATGAAATGGGTGAAATGTTTTACTGTGCTAGGCTGGGAAACGTTTTAATCTCTTCAGTGCCCATGACGAGATGGTCTCGTCATGGAGCACGGTTGCGCTGTGCCCATGACGAGACTATCTCGTCATGAACCCCGCCCGCTAATGTAACGCCCGGCACAGGGCGGGGAAAGGGCGTGGCACTGAAGGGGTTAATTACTTTTCCATCGTTTGACTGTGATGCATAGTTTCAGCATTAGGTCTTACTGTGTGATCTTTAGAGTGATATTGCAGTCATTTGTAGAAGTATTCAGTTTTAATGTTTTCAGTATTTGTGAGTCAGCCTGGTCTCTGGTTGGATGGTGCTGTGTAAATAGCTAAATATATCATTAATATCAGCGGAAAACATAGACCTTGAAAGAGGCATGTTGAAATGATGAAAAACTTATCAAGAACATTTCGAACGCCATTGGCACACTTCCGGTAAGGTAGCACAGGGCCTACTGCTGGCTTCCTGCTGTAGGGCGCCATGTTACACTGCACTGCGGGTAAGCCAACATTGAGGTAGGCATCAGGAGAGAAGGCCCCCAGTGGCCATGTCCATGTGAAAGGAGAGAGTGTGGAATGAATAGCCTTTTCTCTTTTCATTCTGGCAGCAAATGAAACTATGTTTTAGAAGAATTTATACTGTCCTCCTAGACTTGCCCTGAAATCTAATTTAGTTTGTCCATTAAGATACTAGAGTTTGCTCTCCTCACACACAACAGCAAATTCTCCTCTTCCAACCTCTTCTGTAAGGTAGACAATAATATCTGTATCAGTTTCAGATCTTCCTTGAGGGGGGGATGTCTTTATCTAAGATATTCAGTCAGCTTGTAGGAAGAGAGCTAGATGGTGAAAACCCTGGTCACAGGCGCAAGGTCATAATGCAAAGAGAATTACTGTAGCGAGCAAAGTAATTCCACACATATCAGGCAGTCATTCACTTGAATTCTAAGTAATTTCCTAATCTGTTGGGAAGGGACTTCGGTAGCACAGTCTTATATGGCTGCAGCATATAAGCAGGCAGTGGGTGAAACACTAGTTTAGCAGAGAGAGAGAGAGAGAGAGAGATGGAGAACATCTCACAGCATCTCTGTAACACAGAGTGGATTTATCTAAGAGGAACAGCTGGGAAGCAAGTTGTAATGGGTGCACTGGTCCATATATATACACACTTGTACTAAGAGTACTAATCGTGCATGCTCCTATACCTGAAAGAGACCTTTGTGACATAACAAAACTGGGGAAGCCAACAGACCACGCAGTACACATGCACAGCGTAAGGAGACAGGCACAAGATAGCCAAGGAGTCCTAATAGTACTGAATGGGCATGGACCACCCTCACCACAGATGATCCTGAAACTGAAAGGTGTACAGGTACCTGTAGATGTGAAGCTAAAGCCTGATACCCGATACCCTCGGGTTAAGTTTGCACTATATAAAAATCCATGAAATAAATAAATAAAGCCAAAAGGAAAGGAAGCGTGGTGTTGGTGACAGTCCCTGACACACGTGTACCCACCCACGCACATAAGTGCCTTTGTGCCTGTTCTGCTTAGTTGTGGAGTTTTTTTAGTTTTGGGCTCTCCATATCGGAAATGTGTTTTCTATATAGCATTTTTCCACACCTACTCATGTTGACGTCAAGTAAAGCATTAGACTAATCTCACATGAGCAACTTATTTCTAATCTTAATTTAAAGGTTAATTTAAAGATTTACTGTATTTTATACTTCTGTGTTGCCTCTTGCATTCTGAATAATCATAATATAATACAAAGTGATGCACCTCGAAAGCTGGTGAGTCTACGTGTGAGCGAGTTCTTTTTGCAAGAATTATACTGGTATTGCTTCTGAGTGCAAGAGTTAATTTTCTTCTTTCCATATGTGGAGACCTAGACATATTGAGCTCCAGCCTACTGTCCAATAATGAAATTTGTTCATCTTTTTGAGGGGCGTTCTTGCCTGGTTTAAGTTACCCTGGTGGGATCTATGGAAGTTTAAAGCCATGAACTTTGTTCTTGATGTATTTTTAATGCCCTGATCTTGACAAAAGGTGGTAAGCCTGTTCATAAGAATGTTCAACCTCTTGGAAATTTTAGAGATCAAGAAGCTATCAACTGGAAAGCAGGGCACCTACTTTTCCACAGCTAACATTGGAGCATCATTCGCCCAGTTAGGTATTCTATTCACCACTAATGTAAATGATAAAAGGCTTTGGTGCCAATATTCACCCCTAGCTTACCCTCCTATTGACTAGAGAGGTCAGTAGTCTCATCATTGACTCCCCATTGGAACATTAGCAGAGTTTTTTGAGTAGAGGCAGCCGATCAATGTTAACAAGTTAACAGTGACAGCAATGGCGGAGAGGGTTTGCCGCAACAGATATCAAGGGACTGTATTGACAGCTGCTTGTAAATTGACAACAGCTGCATAGAGCGCATCTTTTCTAGGCACGCTATTGTTAGATTACGCAGAAATAAATAACAGGGAAGTTGCCCATAATTCCGTCATACTAAACTGATATGATGGGCATCAGTGAAAGAACACCAACCCCGATCATTTAGCTTTGATTTAGACTCGCCACATTCCATGATAGAGTATGACAGGACTGAAAGAGCAGGAACTCGTTGGGTAAACTCAACAGGTTGTTGTCAGCCTGAAATGGAGAGGTTGACGGGGAATGAGAGGTCAGTCATTCTGTCTTATCAAGCACTTCGAAGCACTGTTGTATACTAACCAAATTCCCCAACTGTGCAAATCTGTTTATGTTTTTTCTTTGGATTAATTATTGACATAAGTCTCTAAGGCGGACCAAGTACATCAATTGCCCCTACTCTGACTGCACATTTTCTCCATGAAGTCTCCACGTTTTAGTGTTCAGCATTAGTTAGCCGCCTTTTTTTTGACTCGTTGTTAAAATATGTCTATGACAGTACAAGTCAGTTGTCTGCGGTATGTCTCTCTGTACAGTGCTTTGCTGCCTATCGGCTAACCTTATGACAAATTCCTGTAATTAAGATTGAGCCTGCTTTAATCTAAAATTCCTTCTACTTTTTTTCTTCAGTTTAGTTTGAAAAATTATATGCAAACATATTTATCATAATGTACATTATTTAGAAGGATCGAAGGTTTTTGAATGGCTGAAAGCAAGTATGAATGTTAAATTACACCTTGGTGTAACCATCGCTTTTATATCTTTTTATTTACCCGGATTTCGCTCCTTAAGAATTAATGAAATCCGTCTTGTACCTCTTTTAATCACATTCCATTATTATCTATGTGAGCCAAAAATGACAAACTCACTAAAACTAATATCAAATTCAAACTTAAACACTAAGGGCCATATGTAGGTAGCCTAACATTTACCACTTCATAAATACCGAATTTTATCGATTCGGTATTTATGAAGTGGTAAATGATATGTAGGTAATCCATCGGTAATAATTACCGATTCGGAATGGGTCGGTAATTTAGAATCGGTATTTACTGATTCGGTAATGGTAACTGGCTTCCCATTGATTCCTATGGGCCACGAGGCCCATAGGAATCAATGGGAAGCCAGTTACCATTACCGAATCGGTAAATACCGATTCGGTAATGGGGGAAGCACAATCAAGGGTGGCAGGGTGTCACAGTGACACCCTGTTGCACCCCTGATTTCTGCATGTGTGCACATGTGGCACACATACATGCCCTAAGGGCATGTATGTCTGCCACATTGCACACTTCAAAGTGCAAAAAGATGCTTTTTTCCAGCTAATCGTCATTTACCACCAACTTTTAGTTGGTGGTAAATAACGAATCCCCACAACAACCACACACTCCCCCTACATATCATTTCAGGATTCGGTATTTACCGAATCGGTAAAATTACCGAATCGTTAATTTTACCGATTCGGTAAATTACCGAATCCTGAAATGTGCCCCCTACATACCAAAAGCCTGAATACCGGTCGGTAACGGGATATTTACCGAAAATCGGCCGTTACCGACCGGTATTGGGCTTCCTACATATGGCCCAAAATGTGTTATAATCATATCAGAATTGTACACTTTCAATACATATGTTGAGGTTACATTTCTATGTAGTAGTGCAGCAACCATTTAGCAAATGTCATTACACCCATAGATCTGGCCAAACATGTGAAAGCAAATGTGACGTCTATATTTTGACAGCTAGGGTAGATGTTAAAATCACAACACTAAAGAAAAGTCATTGAATGTGCACCATGAGCAATCAATGAGTTTTCTCTGAATGAAATGGCAACCAATGGTGTCTGACCCCTGTAAGAAAAATACTCAATCTGATTTTTCTCCTTCCTGTTTTTCTTTATTGGGTATCCCAGGGATTTGTTGATGGCCCCTCATTATTTCCCCATTTATTATGGTCTGGCTTGCCAGGGCATCTGTTGCCAGACAATTATGTGAGAATTACTGGAAAAGGGGCTTTGCTCGCATGTTTGAAGCCAGGAGTACATAACATAACATAACATGTGCATTTTGTAAAGCGCACGTATCACCCAGGGGTCTCAAGGCGCTGAATAACAGATGTATATTGTTATTCAACTCAATGGTACTCATTTTATCGACCTCAGATGGATGAAAGGCTGAGTGGACCCGCCGGGATTAGAACCTGTGACCATGCGGTTGAACACAGGCCCCTGCAGTGGGTGCATTAGTCCACAGAGCCACCAGACCCGACATGCTTTGATTGGGCAGATGTTGTGTGTTTCCACAAAAAAGTGCTTACCCTTCACACAGCTGTCCTTTTGGTTATTTAAAATAAATGTATTGTGCGCGCGACAACAAGTTCCAAGGTTGTTTTGAAGTTCGAAAATTCTGAGGTGCTCCTGGGGTGACGTATCGGTCAGTGTACGTCGCAATATGTAACAGAGAATAGCACAATCAAACTTGAGTGTGTCCCCCTGGGCACACTTGAAATGAAAAAACGTTTCAATTGTTCATATATTTGGCAATTTTATTCATTGCTTATTTCAACATGTGAAGTTTTCAACAATGTCAGTTCATTTTTGTCTTCAAAGTATGTACGACATCTTGTTATTCAGATGTTTGCTTAAAGTCCAATGCATTTCGGGTTACTTGGAACCCTTCATCAGGGACAAACCTGCGAACGCAATCAAAATGAGGAGGCTAGTAAACGACTATGAGGTAGGGTATAGTTATCAAAACATTGACAATCGTTAAATTCATGTCAGTACATCCTGTTTGTGGTTCTGTGTTTTTTGGTTATTTACCCAGCTGCTTGAGCTTAAACAACAGGGGCACACATGTGTTACAGTAATGCTATTAAAGTGTCTTAGATAACTGGATAATTTATGCCAATTTTCTCTGGCAGCAGCACAGATGGGACGGGGGAGTCATTGTATATGGATTTTTAGGTCTGTATTGACATTGCATACTTAAGCCAGTCCTATTGTCATTTACAAGGTTTGCTCCACGTCTAGCTATTATGGTCTCCTTTAATCATTCCTTCAGTTTCTGAACCTTTGACCCACAGCTCTTAATCTCCTTTTCATCCTTCACTCCGACACTTCATAATTCACTCTCTAGTTGTTTTTCCATTAATCGACTCCTGGATGTCATTTATTTTACTCCGCCTATCCTCCTCACGACCTCAAATCATTTAATTTTCTGTCACATCCTCTTATTTCTCCCCCACCTCTGTTATCCACCTTTGCAGTTCTCCTCGTCTTTTTCATCATGTATTCCCTGTGCCAAATATCCATGTTGTCCCACTTTGGCATGTGATCTATGAAAAGTATGATCATGTCGAACTTTCTCTCCTACAAAAACTCTTTTCCTCATTTTGATCTTTTTTCGTTTTGATTACTTTTATGCACTCGTCCTTTCAAAATATGCCTTTAATTCTGTTATTGGTCTCCTCTATAAACTAATTGTTATCTACTCACCTAAGTTCTCCTCGTTGGCTTCCTTTCTCTCACCATCTGTGCTGTCATTTTTAGCCTCTGGCTGCAGGCATTTTGAGCTATCTCTGGCAAAGCTAATAACATCAATAATACACTGCACGGCCATGCCATATAGCCGAAGGTTGTACTGACCCATTAACAACATCATGTCTCTTTTGATGTCAGTCATTTTCTAGTTGATTATTTCGGTTTATGGAAAAATGGAGCCACCATGTGCCCACTCTTTAGGAGACCTTTCCTAATAGCTTTAGCTCAACACATCCCTTAAAGGAGTTAATAATGTTATCAATGTTCATTGACATTGTACCATTTAGTAATCTGTGAACACATTGCTTGTTCCTTGTACAAATGCAATGATGTCAAGATAAGCAAATAAGGTCATGTAAAAACGCAGTCAACCCAGATTAGTTTGAACAAGATGGAATCCACATTGGCAGGTGATGATATTGTAGAAGTGTGGGTAGCCTTTACATCATTAGCAAAACTGGAGCAAGACTCTGCTTTCACGGCATTAATTAATGAACTGAAAGAATTGAGACTGCTTTCATTAGTAACAACCACAGTAAGCCCCACTGTTTATGCAATGCAGACAATTGTAAAGTACAATATTGATAGAGAAAGTCTGTATGTAGGACCTGGTTATTTGTAGCATTACTGCATGTTGAAAGTACACAGTCAATGGTAACGAAGGGCTGCTTTGGGTACCTACCAGATGTGTGATCATTTTTTGTAAGTTTGTTGTTAATGTAAGAAAACTAGACACATATTTACTTTAATGGTCACTTTAATGGACGCAAAATTCTGCACCCATTATTTCCGACCACAAACCTACTTTTATGACAAAAACGCAGTATTGTACACCTGCTAGAGATTCACAAAAGGAATCCTAATTGGTGTAAAGGGGTTCTTTATAGTGAATTACCTCACAAGGAGTATGTAGAAATGATGAGTAGTAACGTCCACTCAAGGGTTAGGGAGTGAAGAGAACGAGGCGTGGTTAGTCTTCTAAGCTTGAGAATTGCTACAAACTAGTGCTTTTGTGGGTATTAAATGACTCTGATCCGGCCCTTTACAACCCTATAAGTGGTTGGAGATTTACTCTAGCAAAGACTAGAGGTAACCCCTCCCAGAATAGAAAGGGGAATGGGTCACCTCCCGACGCAGTAGAGAAGTAGATGGAAGGCTTTTCTTCATGGGGAAAAATGGTTTCCTCTTGGAGACCAAAAGTAAGATGGAAAAAAATCTTTTAGGATATTGGCCTCAATGTCCCCACTGCATAATTTCTCAATGTGCAGATTTGCGTATTTGGAAATGGGAGCCTGGAGAATATGTTGCATGGCATTTCCCAGTGGTATAGCATGAAACCAGCACCCTGTGCAGCTTTTCAGATGTACCACTGGCAATTTTATACGAATTCCAAAAACTATTACATCTCTACTTGTTCTTAATATGACTGCTAGAGTTACAAATTTGCAACTTTTTGTGAATGGTCTCAAATATGTCCGCTGTTTAGCAGATATTGACACACGTGTCTGAGAGTTGCTACCTGTCAGAAACCAAATTGACTTACTGAAGTTGGTCATAGAGGCACAAACAGCATTTTTGAAGTAAGGTTTGGATTTTTCACAGGCAATATTATTAAGTTTGATGGATTGTGACTACGTCATTTTGCATTCCTTGCAGAGCACAGTTTGTTCGGCAGGATGTACTTTGTGCAGTTCTACAGTGAAGGCTTTTCCTTACCAAGATCTTGAACATTTATAATTCCCCTCCCAGCAGAGAGTAGCTCTCCAAAGTGTGGAGTGTTTCTGTTAGAAGACTTATGGTGCCCGCTGTGGAAGTGCCTGTATTCATAAGTGCAGGCAGCCTGCTTGGAATGATTAACAAAACAGTATAAAATGGCCCAAAACATGACGGGTGGCACCGAAAGTGTGAGAGGGCTTGAGGGCAAGCATCTTCAGAGGAGGGGTATTCTAATAAAGATAGGGGATAAGGAACATTTTATTAAAATGAGTTGGGAAGGGGTGTCGAAAAAAAGTCCCTCGTGCACTGCAGCGTGAGGTCTGATGTCAGCAGTGGCAGGGCACGTGCCATCATGTCAATCCAGGGTGAGTCCTAAATACTCTGGGCAGGGCAAAAACAAGAGTAGGTAAAAAAAGCCAGCCAGTCATGAATAGGGTCCTGGCTCAAAACCCCCTTTAAGTATTCTATTATTCCCAGTAGTCTTTTTTTTGGCCATTTGTTGCAACGTGACACCCTTTGTGGCACTGTCTAAATTTAGCCTGAACATTTTGTGTGTCTGTGTGAGACCTGCCCCTACCGATTTAATGACAAGGTTATGCTGGGATAGTTATGCTGAGCAATTCCTGAATCTGCGATTACTACATCTCCTGATGACAGTTGTGCTGTGTGTTGCCTGCGCCTATATTTCTGTCCATGAGTGTTCACGTTACTGCAAATGCAAAGCCTGTTGGTATCTGTCATCTGCAGGGAGTTCTGTGTGGAGCATGAGCCTGTAAATTCTGTATGACTATATTCCATAATGAATTTGAGCATGTTCTGGTAGGGTGGGCTACATATGGGTGGTATTGGGGGAGAAGGGGGTAAAACCACCTGTAGAGCTGGTCTGTCAGAAGAACCATTCCTTTAGTATTCGAACCCCCCTACAAAGTCTTGGATTTGCTCCGGCACAGATTATGTACCTGCTTTGTGGGTGACAACGGATCCCTCAGTCTGCAATGCTGCTTATAGAAGCAACGACTCGACTGAGGCACACCATGCATTATCTAGCGGAAGTGCACCATTCCTAGCATGGACCACTTGCTTGTAACACAACGGTGGCAAGGTTGTGTCAGTGCTCATTTGCCGAGTTGTACCCAATTTATCAAAGAGAATACATATCAGACCAGTGCGTCAAAGGAATGAAGGAGGCCACCATGTCCTTCTAATTGTGCAAATTTCCCTGCAAACAAAGAAACATTTTCCTGAGCACGGATAAATACGATAAAAGTTAAATACAGTAGTCATCCGCAATCTGCAGTATTTTACTCCTCTTATTATTCAGTCTTGACAGATGCAGACATGGAGCTAGCCATTGGCAGAAGTAGCCAACTTCTACAAATGGTTCTTTCAATAGGGCTATATTCCAAGAGGAGTTAAATACAATAAATTGCAGATTACTACTGTATTCAACTTTTATCTGATTTCAGTCACGGCTGCTGCCTAGAAGCAGCAGTGGTGCTGGTGGGGGAAAATGGGCGGGGTGGGGGGTGGGAAATCGGGTAAAAAAAGAAATCACTTACCTCCCAGCTGGCCTGCCGCCGCTTCTCCTGTGTCCTGTCCCGTCCTCTTCCTGGCTTCTTGTGAGAAGCAGGAAGCACCAGGGCTCCAACATTCCCACGCAGCCAATCACAACGCTGCAATGCAGCATTTTGATTGGTCTGAGCGCCATGACACAGCGCTCAGCCAGGGGCTGGAGGGGTGGTCATGTTCTCTATGCAGGCTGTAATGCAGCCTGCATGGAGAACAGGGAAGTGTGCATGACTGTTTTGGGCAGCCCAAGAGGGCCAACCAAACAATCATTGCGCACAGGACTGTTCTACCACTCCTCCCCGGTTCTGCAGCCCCGCCCAGCCACCCACGAAGCCGCAGCAGGAAGACAAAATAAAATGATAATAAACTTTATCATTTTATTTTTTCCTTTTTTTTGCTGCTTCCTTGCAGTGGGGCGGTGCTAGTCCTCCTTAGTGGAGGAGCTGCCACTGTGTGATTTATTGGTGTTCAGGAAAATGTTCAAGGACCTGTTGCTTCTTTATTAAGGAGATGACTCCTTATGTGTTATATATATTTTTTTAATTCTCACATCACCAAGAAAGCCTCAATCGTATTTTAATGCAGGTGACACCTCCACTGGTGTTTTTGGCTCAGGTGGCATTTCTTTAGACAATCCTCTCAATCTGTGCTTATGGATGACCCAGCACTTTATAAAGAGAACCTACGTGTAATCATCAGACTATTTCATGTTGACTTTTGATTCTCCTTATTTCAAAGGACTCTCACATGCCTCTCTCTTCAAACTTTGTCACCATATCCAGCCTGCTTACCTATGCTGTCACTGCTGTCCGTTCTACTATTGAGAGGGACTCGCCAGCAAAAATTGACCATGTGCATTATTGAGATGACTCCTTATGTTAACGCTTCTACCTTTGGTTAATCAGTTACTACAGCAGCACCATTGGTTGCCTTCAGGGATTGTTCTTTTGATTGGCTCATTAGCACATGCATACGAATTTGGAGAAAAGTAATTGTGAATCATGACAGTGAAGTGTGTAAGCTAAAATATTAACTTATGTTGACATTTAGTCTGCATTAGAAATCCTTCCAGCTTACTTTGCTCTTTTGCCCCTCTCGGTTGGTCAGTCTTCTATTGTGAAAGATTGTTTGGCCCCACATTTTGTATTTTAGTAACATACCATTTAATTGTGAAGAACCAAGACTGAGACATCTAAGCATGTTAGTTTGATACACACTTACTTCTTTTTTTCCCACATCTTACATGCCCTACCTCAAATATTTGAAGTACATTGAATAATCCTATTGGACCACTTTCACAGTGCCCTTTGTTTATGGATTTTTAGTAAATTCCCATTAACCTGTGATCACTGTCATCGTAAAGATTTTTGGGGCACTGGGCGAGACATATCTTAGGGACCATTGTTCGGAATAATTTGAATTGTATTTCTCGTTTTGGGCTAATTGAAGTTAGTAGAATACTCAAAATATTATTCTATGTTAAACTTTTAGAAACTGACTTGCAAGAAAACAGCTGATGTATAGTTTGCCTGGAGCCTTAAAAAACTTTAGACCGAAGTGAGATATAGAGAGATCACCTTTCTAGGGGGCCCCTTTAAAGCTGGGGGCCATGGGCAATAGCCCTCTTTACCCATGCCTTAAAACATCTCTTTCTGTGATACACTTGTGTGGAATATTAGGCATGCACTCTACTGGCCTTTACCTGTGCTAACCTAAAACATGCATACAGTCCTATTCCACTCTGCCAGCTTGCTTACCATACATAGGATCTGTACCTCCCTCACAAGAAGAATCCAAAGTGTCAGGCTGTCACCCTTAATATCAGAGATCAAGAAATTGATATGCAGTGTCCCACAGGGATCGATCCTCAGCCCCATTCCTTACAACATATACATGATCCTGCTCGCCAACATCACCAATCACAAGACATCCCCATCCTCTCCTACGCCGATGACACCCAACTCATCCTCTATCTGCTGAACAAGACAAACACCACCAGAATCAACTTCATGACCATAATAGCAGACTGGATGTGGACCAGCTGCCTGAAGCTCTACTCCTACAAGACAGAAGTGCTGGTTTTTGGCAATAAGATCTCCCCATGGGATTCCACCCGGTGGACGTTGGAGCTAGGACCAACATCTACATCCACAGACCACGCAAGAAATCTGCGGATCATCCTAGATGACAAGCTCAATATGACCGCTCAAGTCAACAGAGTGTGCATCTCCTGCTTCCACATCCTATGCATGCTGCAAAAGATCTTCAAATGGTTGCCTCAGAAAACCAGACGGACCATCATAGAAGCAGTCATCACCAGCAGGCTAGAGTACGGCAACACTCTCTACGCCGAAATCTCCAAATAACTTCTACACAGACTCCAGACCATCCAGAACACAGCCGTAAGACTCATACTTGACCCTCCACGCTGCACCCACATACCGCACCTCAGGAAGCTTCAATGACTCCCCACTCACAAGCGCTACCAATTCAAACTTTTCACTCACTCATACAAAGTCTTATACTTCACAGTACCAGAATACCTGAACAGCCCCATATATTTTCACCAACCCACTAGACACTTTCGCTCAGCCTCACTCTCACTCGCACATATGCCCCACATGCGCAAAAGCAAAACGTTTGGTCACTCGTTCTCCTACATCACAACCAAGCCATGGGACGGCCTCCATCAACACATCAGAGACTCCTCCGCATTTATTGAGTTTTGCAAGAAGCTGTAGACCTGGCTTTTCATATAAAAACCTTGAAACCAAAACACCTACATACCTTGCCCCAGCACCTGGATACCCTTTTTGGGTGATGAGTGTGCTATACGAATAAACATAACATAACATAGGCCAAACTAACCTAGAAATAATCTCTTAAACCAGCTCACATGTGAGACTTTATTTACATATCATAAAATGTTGCTAACTGATGGGAGAATTATAAATTGCCATTGGACACAGGAACATATCTGAACAGTAGAAACAGGAGTATATACATTTTCACAGAGAAGAAAAACATACTGAAATGTGACAGCCTTTGACCCCTTTCTTCCTTCCGAATGAAATGCAATATTCATCCCATCCATATGTCCTAACAGCCATCAATTTGGGGTGTAGGACTAGCTACTTGTTTGTGGGACATTCACTCTTCTTGCTCTGAAGCTGTCAACAGTTAGGGGCCTGCTAGATCTCTCTTCCTCCACAGTACCACAGGATTAAAGAGCTACTGAAGCCTACATACGTCATTTGCACCGTGGGCGAGCTAAATAATATGCAGCGAAGAGATCGTTGAACCCTTTACTTGATGTTTATTGTGGATTCTTAGAACCTCAGTTTACGAAAGCCTCAGCCTTTTCACTCCGAAAATACTTGGGGCTGTATTACAGAACGAGCTCCCAGGGTGCAAAGGGCTATTGTGCCCATTTTGTATGCCCCCAGGACACTTTGATATTACTAATGTAGCCACAGATGCTTGTGTGGCCATTCTGTGAGATAGATTGTGCGTTTGCATAGTTTATCCCCACTTTATCCTATGGGGGAGTTCCCACCATCGCCATGAGAGTCCCATGCAATTGGTCCACCTGCCTATACTGTATTAAAGATGTGGGCGCACAGGCATACAGAACATCAGGATGTGCATCGACTGAGCTCCATATATAAAATGGCGCAGTTGGTGAACCCACAAGCATGCCCTTTCTTAGCTGGGCATAAAGGTTCCATGCCCCCCCCCAGGTATACTCTACAACAGATGCAGTCACACTCAGAAACCACCTGAAGGGGGATTTCCCCCCCTCCTCAAAGTGTTGCTGGTCCTTTTGCTTTGAAAGACAAACTGGCGTTTCAGGTGCAAGTTTTGACAGCGATAGGAACAGCACACTTTTGAGTTTCATATGATTTACTGTTACTGTGCGAGCCATGCACACCCAAATGATGGGGCACCCAGTGCAGACCTGGAAAGTGTACCATTGTCCACAATACAGTCACCGGTAACTGTCAATAACTGGAAGTACACAACAATGTTTATAGGCATAAGTACATTTGTAACATTACAAGCACCTTTGTTACCTACAGCTGACTTTAACCAGATCTTTACCACCGTGTTTTCCAAACTGGGGTCCGTGGACCCCCAGGGGTCTGTGAACCCCCAGGGGTCTGTGAAACATTGCCAGGGGGTTCGCAGGCAGCAGTTTTAAAAGTACTGCAAAGTTCCATGTAGAATTAGCAGTTTTCGAGCAACAATAAAAGTGTCAAGATAACACCAGTGATTAATGTACCTGCTGAAGAGAGATGAGAGTTTTGTCCAGTGGCAGGTTTGATTTATCTAATGTAGCAGAGGGTTAATATGCCTGCTGCAAAGAACGCGTACCATACATTTTAAAAAACAGTATTTTATGTGCATACGGCAGTGGGTTACTGCTTTTGTCACAGAGATTCTTTTGTTACTCTGCAGCTCATAAGAGACCATCATAATCTAGCACAGTGTCCTATACACTGTCATCAAAGAGCTGCCTTCACACTGCATGGTACAAGTTAGTAACTTATGTTTTTTCCCAGTCATTAATTATCCTGATGCTGCTAAAGGGGTTTATTTGGGTGGAAATAGATTTTTATTGTTAAAATCAAAACTAACCACTGTGTTATGTTCTAAATCCTGAGTTTGTGCTTTTCCAGATCAAGACCTCTTTAAAAATGCCTACCAGTCTGAAAGACCTGTGAATCCTACACCCTGTAGTCCCCTTTGCCTTATGTAACATTTTCTCTACACTGATTTACAAGTATGATTCATTGTCTCTATGTGTGTGATGTAAAGTGCGCTGACATCCTACAATGGTATGAAAGATGCTATAAAACAAATGAAACGGATGTGACAGAGGGGCTATGGAGAGATGAGAGGCACTGTTGAAGGGTGATAATAAGGGAATCATTGAAGAACCCCAACAAAGATTGTTGTATCCTGGAGCATAGTAAGGTCATCATTTACTATTCTTTAAAAGCTAATACGATTCAATATATAATGATAAATGTGTTGTAGAATGCACCATTGTAACCTAAATTTTCTTGCGGGGGGAGGGAGAGCATCCCAAAGCCCTCTTTGTAGTGGTCAGGCTCACTCACTGCACTTGCGGTGCACTGTATGGGGACTGGTCTGAAAGCATTTGCCAGGGCTGCTTTGGGTTTCCACTATGGCCCTGGCAGGAGAGTTAATCACGGAGATGCAGCACCAACCTTCTAATTACATTTTTCATTTTTTTGCTAACTCTTTCGATATAAAATACAAAAATTCTTACTAATTTGAGTATTTGTTTTGTGTGCACATGTTTGTTTATTTTTTTTGAATTACGCTTTTAATGTATGAAATTTAAATCATACAAATTGCTGGGGGTCCCCGGCTTCCAGTGGTGATTCAATGAGGGTCCTCAGGAGACAAAAGTTTGGGAACCACTGCTTTACCAAATGTAAGGGCTACACAAGAAATGTCATAATAGTTTCGCCAACGAAGTGGGATTGTCTGTAATTTTTCCACGAGTAATTAATGCCATGGGCATTCCTCCCATCTGTCCAGGTTCAAGCTATTGCGGGCCCAATTCATAAAGGTAAACTTAGATTGAAGTCTAACTTTTTGACTTTTGGTATTCACTAAGGGCATTTACGAGTAGTAAAGTTAGACTTTTGTCTTAGTTTTGGCCTCAGTTAAGCTTAAAACCAAAAGATAAATTAATCTGAGACAAAAGTCTAACTTTACTACTCGTGAATACCCTTTGTGAATACCGAAAGTCGAAAAGTTAGACTTTCATCTCAGTTGACCTTTGTGAATTGGTCCCTGTGTTTTTTTCAGCACAAAATTAACATTGGTGTACACTCTTGCTAAGCCTCTCTGTACAACACATAGCAGGTTAAAACAAAGTGGAACAAAAGAGTAAAACAGTCAACCCCAGACCATATTTAATAACCTTAAAAATTGATTATAAGCTGCACACTTGTAAATGACGTCTCTTTTGGGTATTATTAGTTGCCACTCTGCAAATATGGAAAGTGGGTGTTGCATTATAATTTATTAGCAGAACGGTAGGAACACTTCTGGATATTTAATCTGAAAAACGGATTTTGTACCTACATTATTGCAGCCACTTTCCTTTAGAACATATCCTGGCATATGCAGTGAACGTGCTGTAAATAGAATTACCGGTGTGTCCTGCACCTCAACTGACATCCCTGCGAGAGTCTAGATATCTGCGAGATGGTACAATTGGCGTGCGTGGAAAAGTCTACACAACGCTCAAGTATATTGATCATCAATTTACAAATTCTTGATAGGTTCAGTGAAAGAAAATTAAAAGCCATGTTCTGCTGATATGCTAGCATTTGCAAGCCATTGATGCTTCAGTTAATGTGGCAGGAAGGCATTAGCCCATATCTTCATTTGGAGCAGAAGAAGGATCGTGGCTGGGATCCCTATGGTTGTCCCACTAGCGTTAAAGAATTAAGGCCAAAAATACATTTTCAAATTTTTTGCTGCTCTGGATGAATCATATCCCGATCATTTGGCATACCATAAACCTTGTTTATTGTAGATTAATGAAAGTGATATTTTTTATTGAACTAGTAGGGAGCCAGGGACATGATGTGACCAGAACTGATGGATGACCGACAGTAATAACTTGGAGCATCATTTTAATGGAGGATTTTTATTATTGACAGTGTGGCTAGGTATTCTATAAAGAGCCAAGGTTTGAAAAACATCCCTTTAGAAATGAATCCTTAAAATGCCTAGAGTTATTCTGTTGGGATTAATGGTTGTATGTTTCTGTTAGAACACAAGGCTTGTGAAATCTCATGTATTGATAGACCACTTTGGCATTTTTTGGCAGCAAGGAAGAGGCAACAGGTACTCCGAGGTCCACACTCCACCGCAGCAGGAGCTGCTCATGTGACCGGGACAGCAGCGCTATTAAGCGCGGACTGGGCTCCCGCAGTGTGGGACGCGTTTGGCAGTTTTTGGTGGCAAGGATGAGGCAACAGGGACTCGGAGGTCCACACTCCACCGTGGCAGGAGCCGCTCACTTGACCAGGACAGCGGCGCTCTTAAGCGTGGACCGGGCTCCCGCAGCGCGTGACGCTTTGGCAGTTTGGCAGTTTTTGGCGGCAAGGAAGAGGCAACAGGGACTCGGAGGTCCACACTCCACTGCGGCAGGAGCCGCTCACGTGACCGGGACAGCGACGCTCTTAAGCGCGGACCGGGCTGCCTCAGCGTGGGACACTTTGGCAGTTTGGCAGTTTTTGGCGGCAAGGAAGAGGCAACAGGGACTTGGAGGTCCACACTACACCGCGGCAGAAGCCGCTCACGTGACCGGGACAGCAGCGCTCTTAAGCGCGGACGGGGCTCACGCAGCAGACTGGTCGAGGCTGGGCTGGGCCACCCCTCTTGGCTGTTGCACTGGTGTCCAGTATCTATCGCTGTGGCCACCCAGGCAATCAGGACTTGTGGACATTGAAGGAGGTAGGACCGTCTACTTTGCTGGGTAGCATATCACTTTGGCCAGTTCTATACTTATACAGAATCATACAGACTCTCGGCAGGGATTGTGGTGGTATCGCTGGACTAACACGTAATTACGGGACTACTCATCTGTTTACTTTGCCTGTATTTATTTGTGATATTGTATGGGCACCGAATCATTCTAAAAAGTAAAAAATAGGTTATGGGGAGGTGAAAGATACCAACGGCCTCAGCAGGGACAAAGGTTAGCACTAATGCTACTGTTACGACTATGGATTCTTTCCTGCTGAGGGCGGCTGCTGTAATTGACAAGGAGATCGAAGCAATGAATAGACATCTTTCTAGATCGCCATCCAGTAGTTTGTGTCTAACATCAGTTGGCCCCAGCGTACCCTTGGCGGAGGCTATCACTGAACCCCTGAGCTTATCCATCTGTTCAGGGTCACATGACGGCTCTCAGGCCAATGTTGAGTTACTTTCCTTGCAGGAAGTTCCTCTTAAGGCCCCGTACAGACCTCTCTCTCCCGTTATTTTGATAGAAAATAGGGAGAGTAGTGTTCTCCACTGTTTACAAGGGAAAGATGGTAACTCTACACAAAATCATGCACACTTAGTGCCTTGTAGTGAGAGCCTCCAATGGCCCGCAAAGGGGACTCCTAGGACCAGCGGGGGCACCAAAAGGAAACTTCAAACCATTGGGGGCATAGCTAAGAAACTTAAATCTAATCCAGTCACTAAGCCAGTCACCAAGCCCATGGTTTCTGTGCCAGCAGCGACAAATTTAGATTCCGCGGTGGTAACAGAAGCCTTCCAAGTTATATTGACTAGCCTGCTGGACACTAAGCTGGGTCCCATCCTTGATAGGTTAACCTCGATCGAGAAATGTCTAGCAGTACAAAATCAGTCGGATGAACTTGTGATCCCAGGTGTGCCTAGTGATAATGTAGGACCCAGCCCTGCAATTGTCACAAGTTTGTCTACACGCCCACATCTACACGCCCACAGATTGCTAACAGGGAACAGCCACGTACTCGGTGTCTGACGATTGATGCAGCTCGGGGGGAAGCAGCCGGTCCAAGTGAAAGTGAGGTATCCAGGAGGGTTCTGTCTGCACATCAGCATTGGTTGGATCACCAATTTACTGGTGGTCGGTTAGCAGGCACACAGTGGCAGCTTGTGGAAGAATTTCAGCGCTTACCAGTTATTCATCTCCCACCAGAATCTATGCCCTAAGTAGTGGTCCTGGGAATGTGCCACTGCTCCCACCGGTCATTAATGAGGATTTTTACCAGCTTAAAAACAAAGTACTTCACTGGTTATCTAACAATACCACTGTGGGTTTAAGGGCGGAACGACATACTATTATGGTGCATCGAGTTGGCTGGATAGGCAGCTCACGGAAATCTGGAGGGGGTGACTGTGTTATCGTGAATTTTAATAGATCATTTTTAGCAGAAACAATTCTGTATAGGGATTTTAATTCCGGCCCATTAAATCATGGGTCTGCTGTACAAGCACTACCGCTAGGTTTTTTCTATAGAGCAGATACACATAGGTATATTCCAGGGACTAGCAATATGGATGCTTGCCGAGATAGGTGGTTTCAAAAACATTCCGCGGTACAATATCAATGGTGCCCACAAGTTGCACGTAGTCTAAACCAGCCAGTTAGCCACTATTCCGTCCCCCCTCTAGAGCGATCTAATAGATTTTCCACACTATCAAGGTTGGAGGAGTGCTATTGACTGCATAATTCTGTAAAGCCCGCTTTAGAGATAAAGCCTCAGCTGAAGGTTTACCCTCCAATTGTGCAAAGAGTGATGGTCCCCTGTGTATCCAATAATAATGTTTTGTCATGGAATATTGTAGGCCTGGCAGATAAGTTTCAGGATCCCACTTGGCAGCAGGTCATCAGGCAATTCTCAGTGATTTGTTTCCAGGAGACATGGTCGGTGAACTGCAATTTATTTTTGGAGGGATTCAAGGCCTTCTTCGTTCCGGCTTCCCCGTCGGCTTGTGGCAGAACTAGAGGTGGTTTGGTTATCTATATTTCTCTGGGAGTGGATTGCCGGATTCAGACCCTCCCGTCATCGAAGTTGGGTCTTCAAGCCATTGTATTGAAGAAGGGGATTACCAGAATGGGCCTGATTAACTTTTATAACGCGACGACAAGTACTCTGGGGAAATGCAACACCACCTAGTTGGGTTCCTACATAAGGCAGACTTGTGGTTTTATATCACATAACCTAATGGTGCTGGGCGATTTTACCGTCCACCCTTGTGGAAATCCAAGGTACACAAGTATGGCTGATCGGGGTTGCCCCCGAATGCGGGAGCTCCACTTTGAGCATTCTACCCAGGGGGAAGTTTGGAATAATCTACTTAACAAATTTGATTTAATGTCACTAATGTCTCTCTCTGCCCCTCATAGTAAAGCCCTTGTTCCTTTTTTTAAAGGGAGAGGTAGTGGATCTTTTATTGATTATATTCTAATTTCATCTACCCTTCAGTCTTTATTTTGTGGGTTTACTATTGAGGAAAGTATTTACAGCGACCATAATCCCCTCTGTGTGCAACTGAGTGGCCCACTTTTATCTAGTAAATCCAGGGTGGCGATACCGGATACTCGAAGACCAACGGACAGTAGGCGCTGCCTCAAATGGTCACAGGTTTCCCCTGATGTCTTTTATGGTGCGGTGAGAGACTCATGTGCTGTCGATCTAGCAGTTTGTGTCTCATCGGGTACCTCATCGAGGGATGTCCTTAGCGCCTTTCATGTTATCACCATTAGGGTTGGGGGATTCTTAAGCGCCCCTGCACATAGGGTAGTTACTCCGAATCCTAGATGGTTTGACTCATCCTGTTCTCAGGCGGCACGGAAGCTGAAGGAGGTTTTGAAAGTTACCCCGAGAAACGAACCACTGATAAGTGCCTGTCATAACGAATATAAACAGGTTTTGGCTATACGCAAGGGTGCTCTGAAGGAGGAAGCTTGGAGGGAGCTGTTATTGATGAGTACTCTAGGGAATAGTTCAAGGTTCTGGGGTATCGTCAATAGACCGCTGTTTGAGAAAGATACAGGTGGCGACTTAGGTTCCCATATTACCGAGGAAGAATGGGTGTCCTATTTTCAATCTATGTTTAAGGGCCCCATGGACCAATTTCAACAGCCAGATAGGGCCATTAACACTGCCGCTGTGGTTTTTGAGCAGCATGTGGTTGAGGCTTGAATTGCCGGCCTGACATGTAATAAGGCACCAGGCCCGGACGGCATCCCACCGGGCCTCTTTAAATCGGATCCACTTTTTTGGGGACCGGTTCTTGTGGCCGTGCTTAATGCTGCAGCCAGGGATGGCTGCCCTGACTCCTGGGCAACCTCAACCATTGTGCCGGTGTTTAAGAAGGGGAACCACAATAGCACTTTTTGCTATAGGCCGATCTCCCTTCTTGACTCAGTGGTAAAGATTATAGGAGGGGTGATATTAGAAAGATTATCTTCCTGGGCAGAGGAGCACAAGAAAATTTCTGATATTCAATATGGGTTTCGCCCTGGGCGGTCAACTGTGACCCAATGCCTCAATCTTTATATGATCCTCGGTAAGTACACGATTGCCCGGCCAGGTACGATCTACCTGGCCTTCATGGACCTTTCATCCACGTTTGACTGCGTCAACCGGGTCAAGCTGTGGCAGTCCATGAGGGCCAAGGGGGTGGAGGACAATATCGTTAACTTCCTAGAGGATCTGCACAGGGCCACTAAGGCGAACGTTAGATATGCTCAGGATCTTCGTGTCTAGGGATTTTAAAATCGGGAGGGGGGTACGGCAAGGCTGCATCTTGGCCCCTTCTTTGTTCAACCTCTATATAAACGATCTGGATAGAGCCTTGGTTAACACAGGGGCAGATTTCCCGTATGTAGGTCGATAGGGTCTTCCCATCCTACTATACGCGGATGATGCGGTCCTTATAGCCAGAACCGCTAGGGGCTTCAATCCCTGCTTGACACCTTTTTAAATTTTATGGGGGCATGAGACTTAGCAATAAACAGTGCCAAATCCTCTATAATGCAGGTAGGGATGCGGCCCAAGAAAAAGTATGTCTTCACAGTAGTTCCTGAGAAGGTCCCTCTGACGACTGTCTTCTCATATTTGGGAGTTTTAGTGGATGGCCTCTCATCCAGAAGAAAAAGGGGGAGCTCACAAGAGTAAACGCTGCTAACTTCAACTTTGCCGCAAAGATGGGCAAGCGCCCAATTGCAGCCATGTTGAAAGTTTATCAGGCCAAAAGTGTAGCAACAGCCTGCTATGGTAGCGAACTATGGGGGCAAGTTGCCACAGATGCATTGCAGGTGGTAGAGAATACATTCTTAAAGTGCTTGTTGGGCGTTCCAAGCGGCTTATCGAACTTGGTGGCTCACGAGGATTTGGGGGTGTCTTTTCTATGTGATACCTTGGCTTTTCGTCCCTTAGTGTTCTGGCTCAAGTGTTGGCTGAACAAGGATTTAGTACTCAGCCAGCAGATTATAACTGACTGTATGAGCCTTGATCACATACCATGGCTGAAATATATTAAAGGTTGCTTTGAAGAGTTGGGGCGCCCTGAACTTTTCTCAAAGCCTGATCTGATTGTACAGAAGGATGTGGAGTTTGTTAAGAAAGCTTTTAGCAGCTTAAGGAAGCTAGAAAGAGACGAGCTAGGAGTGCAAAATTCCTGATGCTAAAAACAAACCCATCTACAAAGCTTTATTCTCCCGGGGTCAGTATCCACATGTGAACGGTTTTTATTGTCCATGTTTCATCTGGATTTGTTCCATTTGTTACTCGCTGTTCCAAAAGGGTGTAGTAGAGGACAGGTGTTAGCACCATGCGGCTGCGACGGTGTGTTGCCTCCGGATTTGCAACACTTTATTTTGTAAATTTTATGAGGTACCCCGGAGATATTTTTTATTCCCCCTTTTAAAGAAATTGAAGTTTAATCAGGTTCATCCAGCGCTTTTGTATTTGCAATTGCTGAAGACTGACTGTATCTTTTTCATTGTGGGTTATTTGAAATCTACTGTGAGTACCAGGGCTTGTCTGGAAATTTAGTTCACTTGGCGGTAGGCACCCTTAGTTTTAATGTTTAGTATATGAATTACACTTACGGGGCTATCTTTTTTTCCCCTTTTACTGATATGCACTGTATGTAATTTTATTCTACCATGTTTTATAGGAGATCTGGATGCTGTGAAACTTTTATGGTTTTCTACATACAAAACCGAATAAAGTTGTTTTTGATTTGATTTGATAGACAGCATGTGTCTATCAATATGATAAAAATACGTGAATTGGCAAAACAAATACTAATGCACTTTTAAATGCATTTAAAAAAATAGTATAGCTTTCTCGATCCTTCAAATTAATTGCTAGTGTTTGCTATATATCATATTAAAACAACTACAGGGTTCAGCCCGAATTCGCTGAAGTGTTTGAAAAGTGTTAGGTAATACACATTTTCATTTGCTACTTCACGATGTCTGCAGTGTAAGTTGGATTATACAATGCTGCACCAAACATCTCCATTTTTTACAAACGTTTTTCTTAACTGATTAAGTTTTGCCAATAGTGTCCTACATTTTCCCTTTAGTTTTTAGTTTTCTTTTTCTGAAAAGTTTGTCATGAATTCTTGCTTTTACTTTATGTTCTGTATAAATGCACAAGGCACATGCAGGGCTGCCTTAGTGGCCTGCAGTATCAAGAACTGTGGACAGCTTTCCAGGCGGTGGCAATTTAGGAAAGCAACAGGCTCTATCATTAAGGGGCAATTGATTGCAGTATATTAGAAGTCTAGGGAAATGAAGGCTTATATTAAAATATTAGGAAAATGATGCAAATTAAGCAAAGTGATTAAAATAAAGGCCTTTTTTCCAAGGCTACCTGGTGACATGATCTTGACTGTCAGAAGACAACACTAAACACAATAATGGGCTTTCCTCCAAAAAGGCAAGAGAGACTATAGCCATAAGACATCAAAATAGGAACTTCCAAAATGGTGTGGTCCTTATGCAATCCAAGGTTGTCCCATGAGAAAATTGCAGCAAAATGGTCAGTGTTGCTATACGCTTTACTGACGCCAAACATTTCCTCTGCAGTCGGTAACACATCAAGATTTCACACAAATTCAGAAGTTGGTATAAACGGCAGAACTAAAATCGTGTAATGTTGCCATCAAAATTGGGTCAGAAGTACATCTTGGATTTTAAGGATAAGTCGGATTAGAAGCGAGAAAATGAATGTCATCCTCACGTTTCAAACAGGTTTGGGACAATCCAGTATAAGAAGCTTAGTGGAAGATTGCTGGAAGGGTTTAAAAGAAGAGGGCAGATGGAAATAAAATGGCTGACCTAAATATACTACTGTTTAATGCATAGAATATTTTAAATCATAGCTGGGTGTGCAGTGTGGGTTTTCTCGATCCCTATTCTTAAACAGTGAATCTCTGATACAAAGCAGTGGTTAGCATCATAACCATTGTCCTAGCGTTAGTATAGTATGGTGTTTGCTTTTGGAATATAATACCAGTCTAGATTTATTTACATTTATAATCTACCAGAGATTTGATGAGGGAATGTTGTTTTTTCCTTTTTAGGTCTCGCCTAGCAGCACACATGCGCTGCACTGTGAGACTTATTGTAAGGGGCTTTCAAAAGCTCACCACACGTGGGTAACCGCAAGCAATAGGCCACACACACACACACACAAGTGTGGCCTATTGCTTGCAGTTACCCGCACAGGAGCCATATGTTTTGAATTATCGTGCCCAGTCACGGGTGCGATAATTCAAAACAAATGTCCTGGTGCTCGCTCTCGCGCCACTCGCGGGACACTGCATTCCTTTTTTTTTTTTCCCCCTCAGTACCATTAATTCCGTGAATAATAGTTTTGGAACTGCTCACGGATGTTGTGACTAGCCATGTTGTTTTCTATCCTGTGAACGGGTCATAGAGCTAGAGGAACAGTGCCGTCTGCTGGCAGAACATGTGAAAAGCAGCTTCGGGAAAGGGCAGAAAAACACGAGCCGAGAAATCTCTCCCAATAGGAAGCGGGCACTGTAGGATTGAGTTCAATTGAGGTCATTTATCATCAAAATCTTTATTGTAAAATAAATGACAACAGTTACAAAGTTTAAAGTAAGTAAATTACACCCGGACGCCCCCCAGATGGAGCAGAGCACTGAGATATAGATCGTCATGATCTGGTGGTCACACAAATATATTAAAACGTCAGAGCCCTCTTAAAGATGCAGGTCTGAAGACGCAGTTATCACACTGCACAGCGGGTTTGTACGCATCACAGATTACACATTTTCATCTGATTTCAACACAGCAGCGGGTTGAAGCGAATGAGTCTAAACATGTATGCACTGAATCACACTCTATTTTTGATATCTTTCAGTTTCACACTTTGAACGGCTGTTATTTTGAAAACCTTTTGCCATATTTCTAAGAATGTCTTACTTTTTTTCGATTAGATCCCTTGCTATTAATCAAAATTTCTTTACTGTCTCCAAAAGTACTGTTTTTCGATTGGGGGCTGCATTGCCTGCTAGTGTACGTCATATCCGTGTTCCTGTTTTTCAGTGCATCTTTGACAGCTGTTTGCGTGCCATTTATGTTTGAATGCTATTGGAACTGGATGTTCAATGTTTGTGTTTCTCTCTGGCGTGTCAAGTGCTCCAATGTCCTCTGCGCGTGCCTCTCACTACATATTGCGAACACATAAAATAACAAGCATTGGCATTGCCAATAGGTCTCGGTTTTGGGACCTTATAAGTATTTAGTTATGCAGCACAATATCCTTGGTGCAACAACATCCACTGTTGCATGGCTAAACACTTATAAGGTCCCAAAGGCTAGACCTATTGGCTATGCCAATGCTTGTTTGAGGATGTTTCCTCGTCTTTTAAGTGTAAACTTTATTTTTGGGGTGCATACGTACCTACTTCTCAGGGTAAAAACACCAAATTGTTAATACTTAAATCTCTTCAAAAGAGCAGCACTGCGGTTCTCTCGGCAGAGTTTTAGGACCCTAGTCACAAGTGCATCTCATGTTAAACATATTAGCTGCTCAGGTTAACCAAAAGCTCGTATTAACTTTGTGCAGACCTCATTGCAGGCGAGTAACCAGACAAATATTAAGCTCCACTCAAAAACACATCCTGGATGGATGTGAGAAAGTGAGCCTTATCCTTGGAAGGTTCAGTGAGTTTTCCATCCAGAGATTTTGTATTTATGATACAGCCACAAGGTGTATTTAAGCTCACAATTTTCAAACAACATGGCCAAAAAAACTGCGTTTTACAATCTTTTTGTGAGGGGCACTCAAGCTATGGTCCACCAGGAAATAATATTATTTTCAAAACTTCGCACCATAGAAATAGGAAACAAAAAAGGTTATCGTAAAGCTGTTCTAGCTTACGTTATTGGTCACCAATCGAATAGCCTGATGTAGATAGCCATGTGCATCCAGCGGGCCATAGGTTGTAACACCGGTAAGATGGTACAGATGAACAGTGCACTTGCTGCAGTTGCTGTGGAGCAATCGTTGTCACCGATTTAAATTACCAATTACAAAAGAGCCCAGACAGTTGATGTGCCTACTACAGAACATAACACATAACCTAATATGGGAGAAAGACTGTTAACCAAAGGGCCATGCTACCATAATACGCAATAGTTAGTATAGATTATTGTTTTTGGGTTATGTATTATCTATTGGGAATATGGGGGATGCATATACCACAGGTTCAATTGCTGCTTAGTGTTTTATCCATTTAAACAAGCATAATTGTAATAGTAATGTATGTCTCTGCTGGGTACCCATGTTTCTTAGACACAATGCCTCTCAGCAGAGGAGTCAGCTCTAGCACTACACCCGCTCCTAGAAATTAGCTTGCAGACCCCACCTCCATCGTTTGCTGTTTCAAACATATGTTCAGCACCTGTAACTGTGATAAAAAGTGGCCTGTTTCAGAGCAGTGCATGTGACCCACTGTATATATCCGGGCCACATTTTAATGGCGGTGGGCCGACTTAAAAAAAGAACAAAAAGGCACCAGTAGGAAAGTGGAATATTATGTGTTATGGCTGGGTGGCCTTGCCATGAAATATTTTCACAATACCCCAAAGATGGTCCTTGGATTCACTCTAATAAATACTTAGTTCAGTACTGGTATAGTGGCAAAGAGCAGTCAGGCTTTACTAGAGGAACATGTGTTAAGCATTTTAGAGTGCAAACATAGACGATAAGTAATTGACCCAACTTGAGAGAAATCCGAAACCAATTTATAAAAATAGTTTGCATTTTTATCTAAATTTAGACACCAAAGTGAAAGGGATAGCATACATATTACCAGAGTTCTACATTTTTGATGCAATATTAAATCAGTGCAGTAAAATCCAGAGGGTGTGAGGGATGTAAGCGCGTCCTTGGGAGTGCTTGCATTTTTCTCTCTGAAAAAAATTGAGATGAAGCTGATGAAGGTTTTATAATCAAATTTGCAGGGTGTTTTTTTAATATTTTAATATTACTAAGGCGGTGCCTCTAATAAAATATTCCTAGTTACACTTCTTTGCTCCAGCCTTTTTTGAGTCTCCTCTCAAACTTTTTTATCCCACTTAAAGCATCCTTATGCATGTAGGCCCCATTGCTACAGTGTTTCTGCGCTTGAAGAATATTTGCATGCATTTCCATTTCTACCCATGTCATACGTGCCAACACACCTGTTTCAGCAGGGTGACTCTTGATTTTTTAAACCACATACAGCTTTATTTTTGCTGTCTTCTCACTAAAATTACCTTCAAATCAATGCAAGTAAAATAAATTCCTCAGATTTTTTTTTTAAACGTCCCTCTTTCTTGCTTCCAAATGTTGACGTTATGCCGTATATGGTGTTTTACTTTCCTAAGCTCAAGGAGAGAGCAGGCCTGTCTGGAAATGTGTGTATACTGAAAGAAATGTGTTTTGGGAGTACCTATGGTTCAAGTACAAATGTCAATATTCAATAATACTTTGTGTGTTTAATAGCAAGGACAACTGTACTTTCCAGATAACTTGCATTGATGTCAAATGCATTTGGAAAAAAATGAAACTATTAACGAGTCTAACAAAATAAATCAGGCATCTTCCGCTTACTTTGGAAACGTTGGAACGTGTGGATCCAGTGAAATATGGAGGTCATCTCCCTCGACATGCCATCAATTAAGCACTATGTTTACAGCTTTAAGCATGTAACTTACAAATCATCAACATCATGTTTTTAAGTCTAATTTACTTTGATAGCTTTATTTCGGTCGATGACCATAAAAGCACAGGTAAAATATGTACAAGCATAAAATACATAAATAATTCAAGAATTGAGGTAAAAAATTATTAAACAGCAGTTATCAAAGTGAAAACAGTAAGAGTTACAGTATACATATTCAATCTCTAATATAAGAATAAAAACTATTAAGAGGGACCCAGCGCCTTTAAAATCCGGTTACGCGTGTGCCAAACATTGGTCAGAAATTTTGCTAATGCAAAAACAATTGGGCCAGAGAGATCAGTTTTTAAAATTCTATACATTGGTGCGTATTCCCTGCAACCCATGTTCCTTATCAACGGGAGAAGCCAATATTTCCGTGCTATTTTGTAGGCTGGGCAGAAAAAAACCACGTGCAGATCAGTTTCCTCCGTGGCATCACAGGCCGGACACTGCTTTAGGGAGGGAGCCGGTAACCAGGTGCTTGTGAAAGACCGGAACGGCAGTGTGCCGTATCTCCATTGGAGGAACAGCTTCCGGGTCAGTACGGGGGAGATAGGATCCAACACCCTCTCGAATCTATAGAAATCCTTGCTCTGCATAAACACAGAAGCTAAGGACCCTTCTGCCTGAGTAGCTTGGGCCCTGGTTAGTTTATATTCATGATAGACCTTAGCCAGTGCCTTTTTGGATATATTTAGTGCGGCTTTCGCTGGCTCAGTCCATAAGTCGGGGAGCCCTATTCCCATGCAAATGGCTTGGATATTTTTGACCCAAGGGATATTGAGCGCTATTGGGTGATTCAGAAGTTCAGCCAGTTCTGCCCTGTATTCTACGAGATCGTTGCTGCTCCACAGCCTACGCCAGAATGCTAGAGGTCTCAGGCTTATTTCGTCAGCTAACGGTCGTAGGCCCAGATCAAGCCTCAGGGGGAGGAGCGGAGTACTGGGCGGGAGTGCGGCTATCTGTCTTATAAACTTATTTTCTACTGATGATAGACTCTGGCAAGGCGTATGGCCCCATATTTCCGCCCCATACATTATCGCTCCCCTAGCCTGGGCCTTATATATCTGGATCAGTGCCCCCAATGGGCGGTATGATGAACCAGTCATCATCCGGGCAATACCCCCAGTAATTTGCGTAAGTTTGAGGTTAGCCCTGCTCTGATGGGATCCCCAAGTCATGGTTTCGTTGAGAGTCACACCAAGGTATTCAAAGGTGGTCACTCTCTCAAGCCGTCCAGCTCCCAATTGCGGATTTGGCCGTAGTTTTTGCCTCGGATTCAAAACCATAAATTTGGTTTTTGCCGCATTAATTTCCAGCCCCCTAT
The DNA here is from genome assembly GCF_964204655.1 of Triturus cristatus. Classification (NCBI taxonomy): domain Eukaryota; kingdom Metazoa; phylum Chordata; class Amphibia; order Caudata; family Salamandridae; genus Triturus; species Triturus cristatus. The sequence continues at coordinate 891,182,059 of NC_140594.1, forward strand.
CAGTACAGAAGGCCACGAAGGAGTCGAGAATCCTCTGAATGCCCATGGGGGTTTTGGATAGCAGCAGGGTGTCGTCCGCAAACATAATTGCGGGCACCCTGCTGCCGTTCAATTTCGGGGCGTCAGTATATTCGGTGGCATTCAGATGGGCGATTACCCCGTTGACAAAGAGGCAAAACAGGGTCGGTGCCAACACACAGCCCTGTCTTACCCCCCGGTCAACGGGGAATCTATCAGTCAATTCCCCCGACCTCCCACACCTCACTCGGGCATAGTTATTATGGTGCAGTCTCTGTAAGATCAATAGGATGTCCGGGGGAACGCCCATCTCTGCCAGGATGCTCCAAAGTTTCCCCCTGGGCACCAGATCAAATGCGGCCCGTAAGTCCACAAATATTGTGTACAAACTGCCGCCCTCGATTTTTGCTGCCCTCCACAAGTCTAATTAGTTTTAACTGAAACCAACAGACCCTTCAACATTAAATGCATTATAGAGTTTGGTGCGCGGCTCCCCAGCCTAATTTGACGGCTCCCCAGGGAACCACGGTGCACAGTTTGGGAACCACTGTACTGGGCCTTCCGTGGTTCCGGTTCCTTCCCGGCTTCCCGTGGGTGTCTCTTCTCCTGCCACAGTGGCTTCCTTTCCATCCTGTCTGCCGGTGAGGCCGGTGGTCTTCCCGGGTGATGGGGGTTGCCCCTTTGTTTTTATTTTACATGGTTGTGTTTTCCTTGACTGGGTCACTTTGTTCCGGTTTCGGTCTGAGTCCCAGGTGTTGGCTTGGTCTCCCTTCTCATCCAGGTTCCCGGCTTGGCACTTTCCTCTGATTCTTTTCCTTATGTGGGTTCTGGGCTTGTTTGGCCTGGACGGGGCATTTGTCCTCTTGGTGGTGCTCGCCTGGGTGCTTCTCCCTTGGTTTCTGCTACTGCAGGTATTGTTCCTGGGTGCTGTTGGTCTGTGTGGCCTTATTGTGCGTCTGGAGGCACGGGCTTACGCAGGTCAGGGGTTTGTGTCCTGCCACTGCTTTCTGCTTATCCCTGGGTGATATGGGTTGGTATGGGGTTTTTCTTTGTTCGGGGGTGCTGGGTTTTCCCGTTCTCCTTCCCCTGGCTGGGCTCTATGCTTCCTGTGCGGATTTTGTATCCTCCTTTTCTTTGTCCCTGTTCTTGGAGTACTGGGGCTTGCTGGCTCGGGATTGCCCCCTGGAGGTTTTGACATTGCTAGGGCTCCTTCGTCCGGCTCTTCTGTCCTTCTCGCCTTTGGTGTGTTTCTGCCTGTGGCCTTCCCTCCATTTACGCTCCTGTTCCTGTCAGCTCTCCGTTGTTCGGCTGGGTCGGGCCTGGTTGTTGGTTGTGTGAATGCCCTTCTGGGTGAGCGCTTCGGTAACTCCTTTGCTGCTTATGGAACGTTGCGGGGCCAGTTTCCTTGGCCCCTGTGTGGGGCTGTCTTGCTCTTCAGGCTGCATTCCCATTACTTCCGGGTACTTTGGGCTTTCTTGTGGGTGGTGGCCCCTGGTGGGCGTTCGCGTTCCTTTCTGGTGGTTTGGCCTTGGGCCTCGCCATTTCCACTCTTTGGCCTCCGTGGGCGGCCTTGGGGATTTTCTACTTTTCGCTGTTGGCCAGTTGGGTTCCCATGGTGGCTGGGTTGCTTCGGGGTCGTTGCTGCGGCCACCTGGACTTGTTTTGCCTTGTGCCTACCTGGGTTCTCTCATTGGTGTCGTGCTCCCTTCCGGGGGTCCCTTGTGCGACTGGGATCCGTGTCCCGCCTGTTTCTCTCCTTTATGGTGGGGTTTTGGTGGCTTTCTTTTTGTTGTTCGGTTGAGGTGCTGGTTTCCTTTCTGCACCTCTGTCCGTTTGGCGATGCAGCTGTACGATGTCCGGTAGTAGACACGTGAACTGTTCACTTCTGCGGCTCCTGCCGGTCTGGTTCCTCAGCTTTCTTCCTCGGTTGCCGCCAGGCCTGGTGGGTTTTGTCTCCTTCTTCCCCTCCGGTCGTTGGTTTTCGGGTGGTTCGCCCCTCGCGGTTGGTGGTCCACCGCGGTCTGTGTCTCTTTGCTGCTGTGGCTTCTTTTTGTGCCACTGTGGTTGGGGTGCCCTCTGTTTCTTCGATTCCGGAGTCTGTTTTTTTTTGCTTCCATCTCGATGTTGGCTGTCCGTTGGTTGGTCTTGCTGATTGGGATGGCTTACGGCTTCTGTTCTGGGGCCTGTTTGTTGTTGCTTTTGGCTCGTGCCTTCTCTGTCCGCCTTCTGTCGTGCTTGCTTTCTGGCCGGCCTTCGAGTCTCGGGGTCCGGGTTTTTCTTCTCCCCCTGTGTTTCTCTGTTCCATGCTGGTTCTTCCTGCCCGTGGTTGCTTCTCCCTTGGGTGGTCCCTTCCACTCGTCGGTGTTTTCTGGGTTTGCTCCGCTTCTCTGGCATCCCCTCCTGGTCCGTTGGTTTCTTGTGAGTTTCCATGAAGCCGTTTGGCTTGGGTATGCGCTCACTTTGTTATTCATGTGGCGAGGTAGACTTACGTGGAGGTAATGCTCCGGTTACTTACTGGTAATCTTCATTACTCCAAGTATAGTCTTCCTCGCCAAATGAGTTCCCATCCCTTCCTCCCTCCCTCCCTCCCTCCCTGGCTATCGGCTTCATGTTTCTGCTTGGTAGTTTCAGGCTGAAGGGTTGGGCCAGCCTGCCTCTTCTAGAGGTCAAGGGTGTAAGGGGTTGGCCATATTGGGAAGGGATGGGAGGCTAACTTTTTGCTTTGGAGGGTTCTGGTGTGGGTCTGAAGCTAACTTTGTTATTCATGTGGTGAGGAAGACTATACTCGGAGTAATGAAGATTACTGGTAAGTAACCGGGGCATCACACCACATAGAAGGGAGCACATGTCCATTCTCTTGAATCCTTAGTTTGAGACCATTCAAACATGCAAAACTCAAGAGATTTTTAGAGAGCCTATGTGAAATAGAGACCAAAAAAAGCTATTCTGTTGCTGTCTTTGGTGTGTGACATAGATCAGATATAGCTCGAGGTATTAATCAGCACTTACATTATGCAGGGTTTAGTATGTGGGTAATGCAGCTTTCCCCCTACGGGGTATGTCAGCATTACAACCACCCTTGTGGAGAACATCTCAAACATTAGGTATTGGACATATAATGGTGCAGTGTTCAGTTGACAATACATTACAGAAACCATGATGTGATTGACTGGTGCAGTGGGTTTATATAATTGCAGCAGTGCAAGATGGACAACACCCTGTGTAGCTGGTGTTTCCACATTTAAGTTACACATTTTGTTTCCGGTATGGTTTGCCAAATCACACCGTTTTGTTTTTCAAGAGCTAAAGTTGTGATTGGAACACAGAACTTGGGGGATCCAAGTTCAGCAACAGGGGTAATAGAGCATATTTCATCCAAGTTCCCTTCGCCTTCTTCTAATGCTACACCGTCTAACAAATGTTGCTTGCAGCTTCACCAACCGTGGCTGTTCACCATTTAAGAGGGCCCTTATGTTAGCTTCACTTCTGAAGTCCTGCAAGCGAAAGTACAGGGGGTGAGTCTCAGCGTTGATAGGGTGAAATCCAAGGATATTTACAACTGGATGTGTGCCTGCTGTAGCTTGGCTCCTTCCCTCTGGCTTCACACTTCACTCTGGGACTATGAAAGCACCATTCAATTGCAAGCTCTTGTTTTGTTGCTGTTATTCCTTTGCAGTATCTATGCTAAGAAATAATCAGTTTTACTTCCAGATGCAATTGACAGCTTTTCAGTTTTAATCCAGCGCTGCAGCAGTCATAAACCCCGATTTAGAGTTGGTGGCATAGGGTATGCCCAGATGTGGGTCCCTTACTCGTTGTGCCACTGGATTCAAGCTAGCCTGGCGGATGAGGAGTGACACCCTGAAACCGGTCCTAGGTTGCTTGTTTCCGGTCCAGGGAGGGCCTGGCAGTTCGAGTTAGACTGTTCACATGAGGAGCAGGGTCAAGACTGATTTACATATGGCTGCGTCCAAACAGGGATGGCATAGTGAGCAAAAGAACAATGGATTAAAACCAGATCTCGTGACTGGGGATGAGTGGTTGAAACGTTTCAGCACTCCGTCCATTATCAGGGCCGGCTTTAGGGGGGTGCGACCGGTGCCACCGCACCGGGTGCAGGCTTCCTGGGGGCGCCGTGTTTGATAGTTTATTAAGCTTTTGAAGCACCTGCTGCAGCGTTTCTTTCCGCCGGCAATTACCAGGCCTCACATACATTTCAAGAAAACTCCTGTGATTAATTATCTTCCTGGAGAGAGATCAGCATTTTGTATAGTTGAGGTTTTGACTTTTAGGTGAAGTTAGTGCAGAGGGTTAATATGCCTGCTGCAAAGAACGTGTACCAAGTAGATTACAGAGTGACTCCTACACTTTCAGTCCTTTGGCTTATGTAACATTTCCTATATACTGATTTACACACGTATGATTGATTGTCTCTGTGTAATGTGTGTGTGATGCAACGTGCTCTGACACCCTACACTGGTATGAGTGGCGCTATATAACTAATTCAATGCATCTGAGACAGTGTGGTTATGGTGACTTGGTCACTGTTAAAGGGTGCTAGTGAGAGAATCTGTGGTGGAGGTGGTCATTGGGGGGGGCGCCAACAAACATTGTCGCACAGGGCGCCACCAGCACTAAAGCCGGGCCTGTCCATTATCTTGTTGTGTTGGCAAAGAAAAGTCCTCTGATTTCTAAAGCAAGTGCTAAATGGGGAGGTAAATCCATCGGCAGAATTAGCTCTACATTGCTATTTTTGTAGGGAACAAATTCTGCCAACGAATTCTCGTCTGCATTTACTCAATACTCCATACAATTGAGGATTCTCCATTACTCAACACACGGAGGAACAATTGAGGTTAAGCCAGGGCAGTGTTTTCTCATCGACACTGTCTTTGACAATAGAGCAGTTTTGTTCATCACTTTAACATAAGTAATGAGCCTGTGCCTAGTAGGGGAGCATCTAACACTCATTTGATTGTTTCCCAGGAACAAATGCCGTACTTCTGTGGCAGTGACAAAGAATAACTGGGCCAGAACTACCTTAAGGGTAATCTAGGAAGCTGCTTTAGTATGCCTCAAAGAGTGGCCAAAAGAGGGCTCCATATTGCATCAAATAGTTTACAAATAACCTTGCTGTCAGGGGTTCCCAAAATAAGAGATAAAGCACTTTTCTGTGATGCAGTGTGGGGAAAAGAGGTGAGCACGTCCAATTCTACTGAGTAAAATACAGGAAAAAGACTTTAATTACCAGTCAAAAGACCCCACCTTGCCAATCCCAAACAGCATACACAATGCTGTGTCTTGCAGATGTTGAAAACCCATAATAGGTTACTTGTCAGGGTCTCCAACCAGTAGCTAGTAAGCTACTGTAGCTCTCCAACTACCTCCGAGTAGCTCACCTGTGTGCATCCCAGCTTATTAAATTAGAAAGCTTTTGCTTGGTTTAATTAATATACATAGAGGTGTCTTCACTGAGTGCTATTGTGAAGAATGCAGACTCTTTTTGAGACAAGGTGGCATTGTGGGATTTGGGAGCTCTATTGAGTGTAAAGCCTCTGCATTCAGGATGTGCAGGAGATTATGTGGGGAGCAAAACCCTCGCGATATCCTATGTAAACAGCATATCATTGGGTGCACTCACTTATAAGATTGGAGGGAGTGTGTGCTCATGGGCACTGCCTTTAGTTTGCCCCTCGTGCTGCCGTTTCGAAAACAAAATCTGTCATTGGGTCTGGTGTTAGGCAAAAACTTTCGTTTTCACTAAAATCATATGTATATTATACTTACCTAACGGGACTTTCAGAAAATCATCTCTATTTATTGGTCTAGGATTGTGTCAATCACGTTTTTCTTCCACCCATTAAAGCCTTCAGCATGGGGCAATTGGTCAGCCCACTTTAGCCACTGCGAGTGACTGCAATCAGTCCTTTCATAAGGGCCACATTCACACACAAAGTACTTCAGTACTAGGGACTGGCAATGTGTGCTTTTTTGAGACCCAAAAATATTTTTGTCTTAAGCCAAAGCTTTCTATTTTTATTCAGGAGAGCACGGTAGCTTCCCTTTCAAAAAGATTTTGCTAAAACCATGTCAAAACAAGCATTGACAAAGACAAAAGGCTGTCAGCCAATGCCAGACGTATTTGCTTTGCCAATGCTTGTTTTTATATGATAAGGCCATCGGTCAGATGACAGCAGAAACCTATGAATGTTCCATTTCATGTGTTTAAAGAGGGGGAGAACCCTGCTACAAATACTTAAAAACTCGCAATTGTGTATATATTATTTTACGAAGCTGTTCAGGACTTTCTGCCACCTGCATCAACAAAGACTTTTGCGATTCCTTAATTGTGATTTTTAAGGAAACGCAATTAAGGAATTGCAAAAGCCTATGCATGTAGGAATCGCTATAAAAATAGCGATTCCTACAAATTCCTTAATTGCGACTCGCAAATTGCGAGTCACAATTAAGGAATGCCGTCCCATTCATTCCTATGGGCCTCCAGGCCCATAGGAATGAATTGGAGATTGCATGAGCAATTTGCGAGTACCAGTAGGTACTCGCAAATTGCTCATGCAATTTCAAGGGTGCAAGGGTGTCAAAATGACACCCTATTGCACCCCTGAAATTGATCTGTGCACATATGTTGCACACACACATGCTCTAAGGGCATGTGTGTGCGCAACATGAAACTTTGAAAAATGCACAAAAGTGCTTTTTTCAAAGTTTTTGCTAATTACCATGAAGTTCAACTTCATGGTAATTTGCTCCCCCTATTAGCGAAATCGCAAATTTTTTAACTTTCATGCATTGCATTTAAGGAATCTCAATTTGGGATTCCTTAAATGCAATCGCAATTTAAGGAATCGCAACTTAGAGATTTCTTAAATTGCGATTTTTGCATTTGGGAGGATGCATCCCAAATGCAAAAATACCGGTCGCAAAGGGGCAGATTCTGAGAATCTGCCCGTTTGCGACCGGTTTTTACATTGATGCATGTGCCCGTTTGTTCTAATGAAGTGAAAATACTAAAGAATTAAAAGCTTCAGTATCAGCTGGTGGATCATTTATACTGATTTGTTAGAAGACATATTTATAAATTCTTTACTATTTTACAGTTAAGAACAACATAATAAAGAACAGGCAGTTTTTCAACGGTACCCAACATTGAGATCAGTACCGAACTACAGGGAGTCAATGAAACCAGTAGTATGCCATTTTCGGTGGGAGGTGCGAAGGTGTTGTGCCCGTGCAACTACATCATCCCAATGCCATTTCCGACATTCAAGACCACTTATCACCCCTCTTCCTTCCTCCATCCATCCTATTGTTATGCTATGTTACAAACATTTATAAAGCGCACGTATACCCGGGGGTGTCTTGGCGCTAGACATAACAGTGACCCGCTGCAACCTAGCCCCTAATGCTGAAAGAGCCAAGTTTTTAGTTGTTTCCTGAAAATCTTCCATCTCCAGCTCTACTAAGACCACTCAGAGCGTATCCTCATGGTACGAAGAATGTATCCCTGGACTCCCCCTGGCATTTTTAGGCCTGTTAGGGTCCGCCAGCCAACTAATTTTGTCAGAAGGTATTTAAACCAGTTGAATGTTAGAATTACTTAAAAAAAAAAAAAGTGAGAGGTGCGTATTGAATATGAAAAGAAATGTCTGGCCACTTAAACCACTTTTTAGTTTATAGCAGAGTCATATGAAAGGCCAGCCCTAACCAAGCCTTTTCCGCTAGACCCAGGCATTTAATTACGTTAGAAGATGAAATGGTTAATGCCGCGCGACCAGCCTAGTCCCTGAAGAGTGTTCTTCTGTTTCATGGGGCGGGCTGCTTTATGAAAACTTGATTCTTTTCCCAGACCTCAGACCGTCTTCTCTGCAGCGATGACATAGTTATCATTCACAAAGACATGGCATCCTTCCCTGTGGTTTTCACAGGCTGATCTCAGAAGAGGTTTTTATCTTTGACGGGCAGATTGGCGTATTTCCTTTTAAGAGACTGACACGAGAGGGCTGTGCTCATGTGCAAAGGGAAACTGCTCATCTTCTTTGAAAGTCAGATTGACAGCTTCATGCAGGAGCTTCCACGCCCACACACTCTCTTTGCTCATGCAGCAGTGATGTAAATAGAAAATTCAGCTATCTTACCAGATTCTCTTGAGTAAGCCCTAATAATAAGGTGTTTTGAGCTTTTGTGATGTAATGTATATTGGTTTCTCTGGACCTTGGGTACTCGCAAACATTTTCCCTGGAACCACCGGCTCAAATTAAGCACTGGACTAGTGGCACTCCTTTCAAAGGATGACATTGGCCATTAACGTGGCTTCATTCAGACGGAAATGAGAAAGCGGGCGAAGGCAGAGATTTCTAAACATGCCCTTTCACTCCAGACAGTACACAACTGTCTATTCTATTTTATTCCAGTATTTGCAGAGATCCTCCTACCCCCGAGGAGACCTCGAAGTGCTGCGGGCTGCTAAGACGCTACTCTGCTCGTTGTGCCTGGGTGGTAGAGAATACGTTTATAGTGTGGGCTGTGTGGCAAGAGTTTCGGTGTCATCGGTGAAGGTTTGGGGGGTGACTACTCTGATCACGTGTGGAAACTTGTGGCTTTGTTTACGCATGGTGCCATGCAAAGAAGAGCTCAAAAGTGGTGTTTTGTGCATATTTACCTTCATTTTGTTGGCGACCGATGTGTTTGTTGTGCTAGGTTGGTAGAGTGTGAGTTTAAAGGGAGGCAGTGTGTGGGACGAGGTTTGGTGTTGTGCATAAGGACCAGAGGGGTGCTCCTGGTATATGCAGCATGACACAGAGTGAGACGAGAAAAGACAAAGGAATACACTCACAGACTTTGTGTGAACGATTAGAACTTGTGAAGTGTGGGACGGTTTTTGTGTGCAGCGAAGCATGTGTGGGAACATAATCGTGTTGTTGTGAGAATCCGATGGGCACGTGACCTTAGTGCGGCTGAGGGTACTTGGATGACTAGCTCATCAAGTGCTCGCGGGGATGCAAAAGCAATTGTTTTATAGCTGCCTTTTTAAATAGTATTTAGCAGAAATCAAATGGCACGTGGCTTATGAAATCTACAGTTGACAGTGGTCTTTTGTTTTGCTGCATTATGTCTAAGTCTGTGATTAATATTTATATTTGAAACCATCCTTTCAGGTAAAATACAGTGGTTAAGATGGATTAAATGGTTGTACACATTACAGTCATCTGATTGAGAGAAAAGATTAAAGAAAAAAATCACCATAGTACAGGATATAATAGAAAATACAATAATGGCAAATGATTTAGACAGTTGTTCAAAACCGGCATTTTAAGTACTTTTCAGCGAATTAAAGCTCTATTTTGATATTGTGAGATGTAATGTGCAGCCGTTCACCACATTAAGTAATTGTATTTTGTATTGCTAGGAAAAAATCCACATAGCACATTAGTTGTCTAAAATCATGGCTGCCTATCAGCACTACAGTTCTAAAATTTTACTATTGGCACAGTGAGGCACAGATGCTGTTGCCATGGTGAGGAGAGATGAGCGGAACCTCACAAGATCATTCTCATGCCACCTTTAGGCTTCTGGTGGTAGATGTCTGGAGGTAAGCCTTGCTGGACTCTTTGGTCTAAAGAGCCACATGTTCAGAGGTCTCCATCCCCGCTAATCCCTTCTAGTGGCCATTGAAACCGAAGGTAGGCGGACTCCATTGGAGTGGCTGGAGCATTGTGTGTGACCGAATTCAGTGGCTACTGAACCAGGTCAGTGACAACAACATGAACTTGGCCAACAAAAACGGAAAGTAACATTTTATTTAATATTACTCAAAGTCCTGGAAGCATTATTGCAATACTAAAGACTCTTGTAATTACATTTATTTTGTCTCTGTTTCTGCTCGAGGTCATAGGTCAATCTGGAATACAGAAGAAATTCAGAACTGCTCATCTGTGGCTCAGATAAGGGTCTTATCTATGCACCTTTGATAGTTATTGGTCTGGTTGTTCATCCATAATGAGTGTTTATTTGTCGTACATCAGCCCATTTTTGGGATCTGAAGCGAACTACAAGCGATTCTGGGAACACTGAAAACCAAGCTATATAATGTGGTTTTCTAAAGGAACCCTGTATAGATTAAGTACCGGAAAGTGAACGGGTCAGGCACTCGCCCTGTCTAACAGGATTTTCCCTTCTTTCTTTTTACCATATTGTACATTTGCTACCTCCTCTAGAGCTCTGATCGAATCCAAAGATAAAGCAAAGCACTTATCAAACTTCTAAACACAAATAAACAAATATATTTCTTTGGTTTTTGTCCATAGAAGAAAATTATGAATAATAACACCTCAAGATAAGGGTCACATAAAGCCCTCAATTTAAGAATCCATCTTAGGTGTGTTCCAAGCAGCCCATTCAAAGTACAGGAAACACATACTGTCAAGACTTTGGTCTATGGCTTGTATCTTGTGAAATATTTATCCTTAATGTGATACTTATTTTCGATTCTTGAGGTATGTTTGCTGTGCATACTGCAGTCCTGCTCACATTCTTCACCATGCAGTTTATTTATGCAATCTGTAGCATGTCAGAAATGTGAGTCCCATATTCACTTCAAGGTCACCTTGCCAACCTCCCATCCGAAGGCTTGCATGCCCTGATGAATGGTTGGGAGAAACAGCAACACACATCCAGTTCATCCAAACCTTGCTTTTTGTTGGCAAAGCACAGTGGCTTTGTACCCATGGATGCTATCGAGGCTCTGAATAGTACTCCCTTCTTGTTATTGAAATTCCTTTTCTTCACAGGGTTGTCAAAAGCAAAAAATGTAATTACTGCCTTCCATGTTAGTAGCAAGGAATGCATTGAATGGATGACAGGCATGCTGCACAGTTGCTTTAAACAGATAACTCAGCAAGAGAATAATACAACTTGAGGGGATTGGATAGATCATGCAGCATTATGTAATTAGGTAATGTGTAAGGGGCACACTGAAAGATATGTATCCAGGAGGCGCTCCACTACTCAACCAAAGTCAAATGTGTGTATGTATGTGTTATTTCTGTAACGCAAATCTGGCCGAAGAGCAGCGAAGCACTGTACTGGGTAAGAAGGGCAAAGATACACTTTGCAAATGATAGGAGAGGTAGAAGGTTTCTGGGAGCAGAAGTGTAGGTGTGTTCATGGGTGCATCTTCAACTTGTTTCTAAATTGGAGCAGACCTGATGGATACGGGGATGTTGTTCCAGATCCTGCATGCATAGATGCCTTTGTTGTTTTCTTTTTTACACTTCTTTGTATGGAGTCTGATGGTGATCTGGCTGTGAAACCTTCCAAAGATCTGAGGAAGTGTGGATGAGGTCTGCAGTAGCAGGGCAGGTATTGAGAACCTTTGAACAAGCGGTTCTTTGTAGGCAACGAGAGGGGAGATACTTTGTCAACATCAAGTTTCACAGCTACTCTACTACATACATACATACATACATAATACTTTTATTTGATTTGTTAAAATCGTAAAAGGGTGGAACTTACCACCATGTGATAAACATCGACGAATTGAATCAGCGTAGAACAGCATAAAACATGCCCCGTGTCCTGGGTGACTTTGCACAGATAATACATGATAAGTAAAAACAGGGAGAACGTATTTAAATGTACAAAGGCAGAAGAAACAGGGGTAGCACATATAAGGCAATGACCCTCTCATTAAAAGATTGAGGCCAATAACTGTTATAACAGGGAGTGCTGCACACATAAGGGCTTATAGTTGATTAGATGTAACTGTCCCCTCTTGTCTCAAATAAAGTGCTTGCAGTGTCTTTAGAATAAACGAGAAGGGGATGGGGAGGAGCATGGCTGTAAAGAGAATGAAAGAGGATCTGGGTCCTACTGCAAGGTGTCCATATCTCCCAGTTATTCTTTTGCTGCTACCTTTTTTCGAGCTCTTGAGCAGCAAATTTCAGAAATGTTATCGTTTTACAGGAAAGTTGTATCGAAGACCCGCTGAGGCATTTTATCACAGCCGCCCTGCAGGTCCTGACTTGTGTTTCTCTTAGAAATGGCCTCAGGAGGATCTTCCTTAGATTTTGTAAGGCAGGGCAGATACATAATAGATACAGTAGCGACTCTACTACCTTGTCACAGAGGCGACAATCCAGAGTTGGCCAGGTCCCTAACCATTTTGGGGTAAGATCTTTGCTCAGAAACCACCCCAACCTCAGTAAGCTTAGTTTCCTCTTATAGTGATCCCTGAAACATTCTTGTAAATAGGATTGTTGTTTCAGTAGTTTATATGTTGGCATCACAATCCAGGCATGACTTTTACCAGCCACTAATGCTTTGCCTATTTGCAACGATGCTTGTTTGACGGCTTTGTTGGTAGTTTGTTTAAAAGCAGAATAGGACAATTTTGAATGCCAAGCTTCTTCCAGATTGAGCGATAGAAGCGCTTGCCTAAGAGACTTACACGTGGAATTGGTCTGATTGTTTTTTTAAGGTATAACATGCCTTGGCAATAGATAATGCATATTTGTTTGCAAGAAACACCCAGACTTGAGGCTAGTGTAGTCTTCTGATTGTTCTAATTGGAATTCATCTGAGCGAGGGGGTGCAGAGTGAAAACTATTCACTAAAAATAAAAATTCCTTGCAAATATTCCCTGAAAACAAAAGAAGTTGGTTAATACAGTATTTGGGTCAGTGCTGCGTAGGTAGTAATGGCAGGAAGTAGGAATGGTTTGCTCATGAGTCTTGATTATAACGTGTAGCTGGCATTCCAGTGGTGCCTTGTGAATGTGCCGTGCTATAGACCTATGTACACTTTATATAGGAAAACAAGTTTTTCAGGCGTCTGTCTGGGTATTAGCAGAGGGCAGATCTAATGGTGGCAGTGGAGCACTCTGCAGGTACAGAGCCAAGTGTACAACCCGAGATCATTTACAGAGTAGTGCCGGCTGGAGTAATTCGTAAGAGGTGAGATGCTTGCTGAGGTGTTCGGATGTTCTTTGAACGGGTGAGTCTTCAGACTTTTAATTAAAGGACAGATGGAGCCGTTTTGTTAGTTATGTTGATGTTATTAACTATCCTGGAGTTGTAGATGAAAATGTGCCTCTCCTGTTGAAGATGATGGAGGCATGAAAGGGGAGCCAGAGACATTCTATCACGATGGGGTGATATGGTTGATATTTTTCAGGCCTTTAATGTGAGGAGGAAATGGTCTTCATAGCAGGTAGTGTCAAGGGAGTTGTGTGCCAGCCAAGGTCTAAAAGCGAGAACAATTGAAGTATGACCAGCGACCATTGTGGGATGTTGCACAGTGGTGTAGATGGTGGAAAGGGTGTAGGTTAGATGCTGCCAATGTGATGTTGAATTTACTTTATCTTTTCATGCAAGAAGTTGATAGTGTTGCACGTTTCAGTGGAGTGTGGTATCTTAGATGAGGTTGATATGGAGCTTTATAGTTTATAAGAGCTTTCTGTTGCCTGCTTCGTTGATTGTGTAAGTGCTGTATTTTCTTTATCTGAAGCAATGAGTTGTCTGTGTTTGGAGATATTTTAGTAGCCTGAAGTCACAGGAGAATATTCTTTTTTTTCTTTTCTGTTTCTGAATAATAGATTTGTTGTTGGTGAAGTCGCTAGATTTTTAGAGTACGAAGGATTTTGGTTTGCATTCAAATTATTATTTTTTGTCATGAATGCTTCTATGCTTTTCCAGGAAAGGGTTAAAGTTGTAGGGGTGTTCTCTGATGTCCGGGGGGTTGGTGAGAGTTAAGTTCAGTTTTTATTTCAAAATTAACAATGTTCCTTTATTTACCCAGGCACAGTGAAGCTCTGTTCCATATAAAACGGAAGAGTACAAGAAGTGTTTAGACCATAACATCAATTTGGTCAGAATGCAGCCTAGCCTCTACACTAAGGACATTACGATATGTCAGAGGCTTCTATTATGAGTCAACTGGAAATAATTGTGGCAAAAGCCAATTTCTTGGGCTACTCCTGAAATTGGATGGCATTGAAGTGATATTTACATCTGGATATCATCTGTGACTAAAAAATGATGAGTATGTGTAAAAAACCCTATCAGTAGCCTTTAATGTTTGCTACAAGATGTGGATGCTCACTTTGACTTATCTTGTATGCAAGAGGATTCGGAATATAGTACAGCTGGAGGTGGTCTGCCACTGCATCAAACTGCTCTTTGGGTCCCCTTTGTATTTTAATCTATGTGTCACAGGCCTTCCAATTATTAAATATTATTACTACTACAAGAGGATTCAGTGACATAGCTGTGGCGTTGGGACCCGCGGTATCACAGGAGCAAACACAGTGACGGAGAGAAAAAAGGAGAAATTATATAAAGGTAAAAAAAAAAATGAAAGGGAAAAATGGCAAAAGTAAGGAGCAGCAGAATAAAGGGCGGAAGAGAAGAAAGGAAGATAGAAGAGGGAAGAACAAGAGACAGAGATGGAAAGAAGGAAATGCCAATGAAAAGAAGTGGAAGGAGAGGGAAGAAAAGGAAGGCAGGAAAGGAAAGAAGGTAGACAGTATGTAAAGAAGAAATGGAAGGTAAGGAAGAGAAGTAAGGAGGAAAGAAGGGAAGACCAATGGAAATACTATAATAGATGGGAAGATGGATTAAAAGTTTAAAGCAGTTATGAAAAGAATTGAGGAAGGACATGGAAAAATAGATGGAAGATGGGAAGCAATTAAAAGATTGTAATAAGAAAAAAGATGTCATGACAAAGGGAGATGCAAGCTAGAAAGGGATGAATATTTGCTAGGCTGGTGAACATTCTAAATAGACCAAACCAGAAACAGGAAAAGACCGGGAAAGGAACACAAAAATAAAGCATATATGGGATACACAAAGCGAAAGAGAAATAAGGAAACCAGAAGATCAAAAGAAAGAAAGACAATGAACAAGTGGACGAAGAATATGAGATGGTGAAAGGAAACAAATGCTCAAAAGAAAGATTGAGGTGGAAAGAATAATGAAACTGAAGAGGAAAATAAAGGGGAGGAATGACAGACCAAGTAGTAAAGAAACAAAATAAGGTCGGACAGCAGAGACACAGAAAATGGCAGGAAGAAAGAAAATCATAGACATAATAGGATGGTAAAAAACTACAGGGTGATAGAAAGAAAGCATTTGTTGAAGTGGAAGAATGTAAAAAGGGTGGAGATTGGACAAAGTCACAGATACCTTAAAAAAACATAAAGAAACAATTACCCAGACAAAGGAAGGACAAACTAAAAATGGAGGAAATAAAATGCAAACATTAAAATAATGTAAGAAATATATATATTTTTTTAATAATTATTTTTATTAAACAGTTTCGACATAAATCACATCACATAAATACAAGCAAGCGACTTCACCTATCCATAGTATCATCAATAACATCAAGGTACAGGTCACATTTACCGTATTGGCTAAATCAGGGGGTATCGAGAGTCTCAGTATTAGTCTGTCGAGAAGGCGGAACACAGATATCTCCTCTGTAGTGATTCCAAGCTCCACACACCTTATTCCACTTCCCCGGGCACCCTCTGGCCACGTAAACAGACTTTTCCCTAAACATGCACCAGTCTAAGTCCTCTTCCCATCTTTTCATTTGAGGCGGCTGGCTTCCTCCAAACAGCTGCGCTATGTTTCTTTTGGCTATCATGTAAGCTAGGGTAGCCCACTGTGTAGTGTACGTGTTAAGATCTTTAGGTTCCCAAACATTTAGTATACACCTTCGAGCCTCAGGCTGCATGTCTACACTTAGGACTTCTCGCAGTGTGCAGTGTATGCCTTGCCAATATGATTGTATATATGGGCAGTCCCACAGGATGTGAATGAACGTCCCTATGTCTCCACAACCTCTTCTCCATTCTCTACTTTCCCCATCCGTACCAAGCAGGGCCCTGTGATGTAGATCCTGGGTAATATTATGAGTTGCACCAGCATCAGTCTGGCCTGGATGGCAACCTCCAGCGGGGAGGAAACTGCCTCTTGCCAGTCCTCGTCATCGAGCTCTAAGCCGTCACTGACCCATTTCTCCTTTAGAGCTTGTAGTGGATCGGCCATGTTGTTAATCAATTTTCTATAAATAGGAGAAATGGTCTTTTCCGGGAGGTGTCCGTCTAGCAATCTATCCTCCATAGGGGAAGCTTCCGGGAGTGATATGTTTCCGGGCACCCGGGTGAGCAAAGCATGCCGCATTTGGAGATACCGATAATGCTCGGTGTCTGCCAAGCTGTATTGCTGTTTAAGTGAACTGAAAGGGAGAACCGTCCCCTCAGCCCAGACATCTTTTATCTGTGAAATTCCGATGAGGTCCCATTTATCAAAGCCCTTGGATTTCCAAAGGCTCCCCAGCCTCTTGGAATTCCATATTGTAGACATGCTAGTGGAATACCTCGCACTTCATGTACTGTCAGCAAATACCTTTCTCCTGTTGGGAGATTTTAATTTCCACGGGGAAGAAGTAGATGACCCAGAAGTAATTAAACTATTTGCCTCCTCAAACTTATAGGCCTCACTCAAAAAATAACAGGTCCTACCCATAATGCTGGGCATTTATTGGACCTTGTATTCTGTAACTCTGACCGGATTCAATGTGACCTTCCAGACCCTCTCCTATGGACTGACCATTATATGATCACGATCCACTTATCTCTCTTGGCCGAATCCTGTGTAAAGCGGCCCCTCAAACAACCCCAAATCCTACGAAGGAGGTGGGGAAATCTTACTCCTGTGGCATTTAATGAGAGCTTTTCGATCGATCAATCAGGTTATTCTATGGACGTGAACAAACAATTGGAGACTTTAAATACCGCGTTGGAAGCAGTTTTCGACGCAGTTATACCTAATAAATTAATGAATCCTGCCACTCGAAGAGTTTCGACCCCCTGGTATTCAGGGGAGTTGAAGTTAGAAAGGGCCGGTTGTCGGCGGCTGGAAAGGAGATGGCGCACTGGCAAGACAGAGGGAAACAGAGCTCTGTATAAGAAGGCATTGTCTAAATACCACCTGAACTTAAAAGCTGCTAGACAGCAATTTATTATCAGCCATATCGACAGTGCTAGTAACTCTCAGAAAGCCCTGTTTAGTATTGTTCGCGATTTTGTCTCCCCTAAAGCCTGCAGAGACGCCCCAGGAATCCCAGGAGCTATGTGATTCCCTGGCCTTCTATTTTCGGGAAAAGATATTAAATATCTATGCCAATTTTCCTCCCTCTACTAACTCCCCTGTGGCTTCTTCTCAAATACTCCAGGAACAAAATAATATGGAAGCATGTTCCTTAAATTGTTTTGATCTAGTCACAGTAGAGGAGGTTGTTAAAGCTCTCACGAGGGCCAAATCAGGATCACCACTGGATGTTTGTCCACCCAAAATCATGGCGTCATTGGCACCGATCTGTGCCCCTGTAATCCGAGACATATTCAATAACTCCATCCTCTCGGGTACCATTCCGGCTGCCTGGAAAGAGGCGGTTGTTCGCTCAATATTGAAAAAAGTATCGGCAGACCCTCTGGTCTTGGGTAACTATCGTCCAATCTCCCTGTTAACTCTGCTAGGTAAAATCCTGGAAAGTTCCATCAACCGACAGCTAAGTTTGTATCTGGAAGAAAATCACATTTTAGATCCCTCACAGTCTGGTTTTCGACCAGGCTTTAGCACAGAAACCGCTGTGTTGGCGGTAACAGACACACTTAGACTAACGGTCGATAGGGGAGGCTCTGTTATTCTGATCCTCCTTGATCTCTCCGCAGCATTTGATACTATTTCACACTTGAGGCTGTTGGAGAGACTCCAGGATTGTGGCATAAAAGGGACAGCCCTGAAATGGCTAGAACAGTATCTATATGGAAGAACTCAAACAGTCATGCTGGGACTGTATGTCTCAGGCAAAATGCTGCTGGATAGGGGAGTTCCGCAGGGCTCGTGCCTGAGCCCCACTCTTTTCAATCTATATATGGCTCCTCTGGCACAAATAGTCGAGCATCTGGGTTTTGAAATTATCTCATATGTGGACGACACCCAGCTTATGTATACCATCGTACCAAACCCAGTACTCGACAAACTCCGTTTTGCCTCCGGAATGCTTACCATCTTTGACTGGATGTCAAGTAATTGCCTCCAGCTCAATCCAGAAAAAACGGAGGTTATGCTGTTAGGCAAAGCCAAAAACAGCTGGTCGGACGACTGGTGGCCTAGTCAATTGGGTCACCCCCCCACTCCTAAACAGTCTGTAAAGAATCTCGGTATACAATTAGATCAGGCCCTGACCATGAAAGATCAGGTTGCAGCAACAACCAGCTCGTGGTACTATGGCTTAAGGTTGCTTAGGAAAATCTTTCCCTATTTACCTATTTCTCAGCGCAGAACCCTAGTCCAGGCGATGGTTATTAGCCGTCTAGACTATGGGAATGCCTTGCTGGCTCAAGGGGGTCAAATCCATCTGGCTAAACTACAGGTAATTCAGAATACGGCAGCACGGCTGATTTTGAACCGCCCTGCAGGCTCAGCTTCAACCCCCCTGTTGAGGGAGCTGCACTGGCTAAATATAAGGAACAGATCCTTTTTCAAGATCTGTTGCCTTACCTATAATGCTCTGAGGGGAAGAGGTCCACTCTACCTTCGAAAGAAACTAGTTAAATATTCTCCAGACAGAAAACTCAGATCTAGCACCTTAGACCTCCTTCAAGTTCCCAGAATTTGTCTCACGCGTACGGGAGGCAGAGCTTTTTCATATCTAGCCCCGAGCTATTTGAACAAGCTTCCTATAGCGGTTCGTAAAATCCCCTCACTTACTACCTTTAAGAAACATCTAAAAGCTTTCCTGTTCTAATCTATCCACTCGGAGCTAGCCTCCTCCTTCCCCTCAGCTTAGTTCTCCCAGTAAGCGCCTAGATGCCCCAGGGTGAGTTGTGCGCTCTACAAGAAACTCATAACATAACATAACATAACATAATGGGGTAGCCAAAGTGAGTCTGTTGTTCCAGTTCAGGTGTTTATTGGCAGCATGCCATACGTGGATCGAATGTGCCGTAGGTCCCGTGAGAGGAAATCTACGGGGTTTGGCGTACAGTGCTCTGTTGTAGTCTACCCCTGGGAGCAGCCATCTATCCATAGCGTACCCGGGATCATCCGGGCGGCCATAAATCCCGTGGTTAATGGCTGCGAGCTGGGATGCCCAATAATACTTCTGAATATTGGGAAGACTAATGCCCCCATCGTACCAGTTGAGAGTTAGCTTGGATAATGCAATTCGGGGCCTGCCGTCCCAGATGAGCTCCCTTTGAAGGTTTTCTATTTCTTTAAAATAAGACGCTGGGACTGGGTCCATTGCATTCTGGAGAGCGTATAAAAACCGAGGCAGGGCCATCATTTTGAAAAGGACTACTCTGCCTAGCAAGGAGAGGTGGAGGGACTTCCAATGTTTGACATAATTTTTCAGCTTCCGTATGGGAGGTTCTAGATTGCTGGCAAAACGAAGCTTCGAGCTCAGCATCACGTAGATGCCGAGGCATTGGAAGCCATCGTTCGCTATCTGAACTGGGCAGTTCTGCGGTATGGTGGGGTGGATCACCTTGAAGGACGTAGACTACCGACTTGGACCAGTTTATAGTGAATCCGGAATGTCTGCAGAATATTTCAAGGATATCGAGGAGCCCAATCAGTGAGGCTCTTGGGAGGTAATATAAAGAAGAATATCATCAGCGTACAATGATAGCTTGTCTTCCCAATCTAAGGTCCACCGCATTCCGCGGATCACTCGATTTTGCCTGATCCAGGCCACCAGGGGCTCCAGCGCAAAGAGAAGCGGGGACAAGGGGCAACCCTCGCGTGTGCCCCGGCTGAGCTGGAAATCTAGGGATTTGTGGTTGTTCACCACTACTCTGGCCATAGGGCCGGAGTATAAGAGACGGATCCAGCTTATAAATTCTGGGCCAAACCCTAGTTTGTTCAACACAGCGAATAAGTAGGGTAACTCGACCATGTCAAATGCCATGGTGGCATCCAGTGATACCAACATAGCAGGTTCCAGTATGGTTGATACTCTGCCGAGCACCCCATGCAGACGGCGCTGGTTGAGGGCAGTGTTGCGATGAGGCATAAAGCCCGATTGGTCAGGGTAAACCAAGGTGGTGATAACTTTGATCAGGCGTGTAGCAAGCAATTTAGCGAGGACTTTAGGTTCCGCATTTAATAACGATATTGGCCTGTAGGACGCACAGCTGGTTCTGGGTTTGTCCTCTTTGTGTATGACGACTATGTTGGCGACCCGCTGATCATATGGTAGTACTCCTTTGTCTCTACTCTCCGCCAACATAGAGCGGATAAAGGGGGCGATTTTGTCCGGTCTCAGCTTATACAATTCAATGGGGATGCCGTTTGGACCCAAAGCCTTCCCTAAGTGTACTCCCCTGATTGCCTGCACCACCTCATCGTCCGTTATCGGGGATTCAAGATATGCCCTGAGTGTGGGTAGCCTGATGTCCTGAAGCAATTCACAATTCTCATCCTCCAAGAGCCCACCGGCGGTGCTATACACTGTATGGTAGTAATCTGCAAATGTATCCGCTATTGTCTGCGGGTCTGTTATGGGGCTGGAGTCGTCTCCAAGTAACTCAGGTACCTGGCGAGCCGCCCACTCCCTTCTGTCCAACCATGCTATCAGCCTTCCTGCCTTATCCCCCTGCTCGTAAATTCTGTTTTGGACCTCTCGGCCCTGTGCCCGAGCTCGGTCTTCCGCTATGCTTTTAAACTCATCTTGTTTCAACTTCAGGAGGTGAAGTCTTTAGGAGGTCACTGCTTGGGCTAAAACCTGTTACCCCTTCAACACTTCTTCCTCTGCCTGAACGAGGTCTGCCTGCCTCGCCTTCTTCTTTCGGGCTATTAGGGAGAGAGCTTCTCCCCTGATGACCGTTTTGTAAATTTCCCAGAGCGTCTGTGCGGAATCAACCGAACTCTCATTTTCCTGAAAGTTATTGTCCGTGACACTGGCAATATTCTTCCGGATGCCCGGATCTTTCAGGTACCATGAGTTAATAGGGGCCACTCTCCTTACATTCATTTGACCTAGTACTACTTTCATCCAGACTGGGGAGTGATCGGAAATGCCCCGGCCCAGTTGACGAACCTCTTGAATATTGTGTGCCTGCGCCACGGGGACCAAGATGTGATCAATGCGCGATAGGCTACGGTGAGCTCCCGATACATGGGTGAATTGGACCCTTTCCGGATTATGCGTCCTCCAACCGTCCACCAGCCCTATGGACTCAAGAAAGTCCGGGAGCCACCTCTGAGCTGGTCTAATGTCTCTTGGTGGATGTCGGTCCAGCGCACCGGATATCACCGCATTAAAGTGTCCCCCCATTATTAAAGATCAGAAAGAGCCTGAACAGCACACCCTTGTATAAAAAGTTTTCAGTCCAACATTAATGTAGGTTGATCACTGCATCCAAAATAACATGTACTCGTCAGTACACGTAGGAGAGATCAGTTCCATCAATCAATATTCTCCATTGTCAAAGAATCCAAACCCCTTCAGTTTCAGTAGATTGTTATCTTTATTGTTAAAACAGAAATCCCAGCACTCGATCTAGCCGACATGTGTTTCGTCTTTTACTAAGATTTTTCAAGGTGATTAGTGTATAACAACCATCTCTGTTGGTACTTGTAGGTGACATGGGCAAATCGTCCAGTCAAACCGAAATAACGTTTGACTAGAGAAGGCTGTGAATCTTGAAGTAGTTCATAGTTTCGAATAGAAATGTGGACCGGATAGTAAACGACAAGCTTAAATCACGCTATATCAGCTATTGGTACAACTCCCTGATACGAGTGTACACGCTGTCCAGGAACGGTAATGAGTATAACCGGACGTGGAGAAGTCCCACAAAGGAATAAAACGTGCTGTCTCCCCATTATTAGTAGGCCCATTGGGAATGATAGAAGAGTTGTACCCAAATCTTTGAACGTGTCTGTCTGAAGGCCAGGTGGAACGTATATTGAGACAAATATGGCCATCCTCCCTTCCCACAGGCCCGAGACCCCGATATATCTACCTCGTGTGTCTGACCAAGTGTCCCTCACTATGAAAGGGAATGTGTTCTTAACCAATATACCTACTCCTTGTGACCCAGAGGTGAAAACCGCGTGTGCCACCAACTTATATTCTCCCTTGTGCAAGGCCATACATTTGTTTCCGATTAAGTGCGTTTCCTGCAGAAGGATTACGTCTGGGGCTTGTCTCCTAATAAACTGGCTGACCATACCACATTTGATCTTGTCTCGGAGGCCAATAACGTTCCAACTGAGGACTCTAACCCCTGATTCCCGTTGTGTACTCATCTGTAATATCCCTTGGTAGTCGCTCAAGCTCTGTAACTCTCATTGATGATGTCGAAAGAACAAGTTCTAAGAACAATTCGAAGTTAATGAATAATAACTTCCTCTGAACTGATAACTCCCCCTCCCTGCACCCCTGCCCTCTGGGCTCCAAACTGCCCATTCTACAACTTGCAGAGTGCCTGTCGCCCAAACTGGTACTAAATGAAGAAAAGTGGGGTACAATCATCTCCCCCGGTCCCCCCCCCCAATCAGGTAGACTGTGCCGTGCTACTTTCGCTAGTTTGCTGGAGCGGTCTACAATGCGTGGACAATAAAGACTCATCTCCCCCCCCCCCCCACATCACCCATCAGACCCCCAAAAGCAACATGAGCAGTCTATAAGTCCATTAATCAATTGAGTCCGGCACACCCCGACGCCACTCCCCCCGCCTCCCTCCCCCCAATTGAACCATCTCACCACTGTATCATATTTGCCGAGGGTCAGCGATTCTCCAGCCAGTCCGCCGCCGCCACCGCCACCGCCACCTCAGGGTTGTCGAATAACCAGGCCTTTCCCTAAGCTTCCACACGAAGCCTGGCTGGGAACAGCATGGCGTACTTGTATCCCTTGTCCCTTAACTTCTTCTTGATACCGAGGAAGGAACGTTTTTGTTGCTGCACCATCTGAGTGAAGTCAGGGAAGAAGGAGATATCCGAGTTTTCATATTTCAAAGGCGGCTCCGTCCGGGCATGTTGAAGTATCACATCGTGGTCTCGAAAGTTTGGGAATCTTGCTAGAATTGGTCGGGGGGCGCTCCCGGCTTTGACTGCCCTCCCGGTACTCTATGGGCCCTTTCAATAACGAAGAACTTTCCGAGCCCCCTGGGTTGTAGGTGATTTACAATCCAGTCCTCAACAAAAAGGTCTGTGGCTTGCCCCTCTGATCGTTCCGGAACTCACAAAATTCGCACGTTGTTACGCCTTAGTCGCCCTTCATAGTCGTGATGTCAGCTATGGCCGCCATAACGTCTTTAAGTGTGGGCTCGGGATCAGCCCCACTCACCTCACCTCTGCCACTGTTCTTAAGGGAGGAATCAGACGTGTTCGCCTTGGGGAATGCGTATTTGCCCAATTTTGTCCGTTGCCCTGGTTTGCTGCCTCTAGCCACAATTTAAGGAATATTGAGGGAAAAGTAGGAGGGTGAAATTCGATAAAAGCAGTGTGGAAAATAAAATGAAATCAAAGTAGACACAGACAGAAATCGGGTGAAAAGGGGAGATTATAATAGGATTTGGAGAATGGAGAGAAAGGTTAACAGAAGGAGGAAACTGCCGACGTGGGAAAACCGAAAGACCTATACAAAAAATAAAACATATAGATTGTTTATTATTATACGGGACTGGAACCTCTCTTGAAGAAAAAAACAGAGAAATGAGTAGTAGGGGCTGAAACAGTAGTGTGGGTGAATTAAAAAGTTAGTGGAGATCTAGAGGTATGAGAGAGGTGGGCAGATTTGTAGATGAGACAGAACTTGGGAAAATCAGAGTCTGAGAAACACATATGATCAAATAAGAGAGCAGTGGAGATTGGAGGGAAATTCATAGGATTAGTGGAGCATTCTAAGAATTATGTTGCTGCTGTCACATGGTACATATGGGACATCCTGCACATTGTATGCGTTATAACAGAACTGCTGTGAGTATTCTATATATTAAATTGGCCCCTGCACAAGGCACACTTCTTGGCATATTGTGGGCATTACAATTGCCCTACTTGGCATACCCTTGCCGTCCTTGAAACATAGTAAATCCTCTAAACATTTAGAAGCCTTATAGTATGATGAACCATTCATAATATATTGTAGGCATTCAGGAAATTAAGGTGCCCCAGTCAAAAGTTATTCCTCTTTGGCACATTGTGTGACTCCTATGTATTACGTTTCTCCTTCCTCCTCTAAGGCAATTTTTGCATAAATGGTGGCCATTGCATCAGATGTCTATACCTTGCATAGAATTCACATCATTGCCTTTATTGTTGCCATCCCTGTAATTGTGGTTGCCAACACAAGCATAGAGTGGTCTTTTTCGGCACATCCTTGCATCAGGCAGGTCTATCAGGCATTTGGTTGTTACCACACGCATATGATGGGCATTACAGTCATTTGAGTGTGCTACCTAGATATGGGAGTCCGATTTTGTCCAGTATTTGGCAATTTTCTTCTGGGTGTTGGATGACAAAGGCTAACTGGCATTTGGAAGTAAAACAACATGATTTACAAAATTTTAAAGACAAGTATTTTGGTGATGAAAAGTTATTTTTGGGTTGATAATCATCATTAATCTTCTGGTAGGTTAATTGGTTAAGATAATTAATTAGGGATAGATTTAATACCTGGTAATGTTGAATCGAAGAAGTTAATGGTAACTCATTGTTTACCTAATTGAAGCAATAAGAAATGGCATAGACACAGGCCCTTGTCATTAATAGGTAAAGTCTATTTTCGTAATTCTTTTCAAGCCTGTTCCAAGCAGTACCTATGCACACGCCCCATCACAGCTTTAAGATATTAGAATCATTGATAACACGTTTCACCAGCAACCAAAATAAAATGTAGCAATCACTTAATTAGGGTGTTTCAAGAACAGTTTCACAAATAGGAATGTTTTTGTAGCTCTGAATGAGAATCTGACGCTCTTTGCTGCTCCCTACAGGTGGAACACAAGATACATGCCTTAACTCAATGTAAGAGCGAACTGGCTCTATTCCTAATCTAGTGACACTACCATTACTGATCATCTTAATTGAGAGAACTACAGAGAGGCTAAGTCTCTCACTAACTGGTCCATTCAAGCTTTGAAAACACCTTTCTGTCTACGTCATGGAGTTCTTCTCACTGTGGATGTATTCCCTTACTACACTGAGCAGTGGCTTATGTGCAGACAAGGGCAGACCGAGAAAGAAAGAAAGCATAGTTTTAAGAGCCTATCTTACTTTTTGTAGTTTCCTTTCCATTGGCATTTGTTAGGGTATTTTAACCAATTGTATAAATACCTTCACTTTCAGTGCAGTTTTTCAGTGAATATCTACCTATATATTATCTAGTGGTGGTCTCCCCAAGGTATTTATAGTTAGGTTGCTGTTCCATAGACGGAGTGTTTTGTTTGGTTTGGTAATAGCTCTGGCCGGTTTGACCAATCTCCATGTAACTTTCCGAAAAAAGTTCATCCACCTCAGCTGCTTTCAAGCGTGGGACGAGAAAAAATGGGGGCAGGGGGTGCTAAAACGCAAAATTCTCATGCATTTTCTGAAGGAAGCTAGATCTAGGTCCACAGATTGTGCTTTTTGTGGTTTGGTGTGAATCTGTTTAATAGTTTTAAAGCTATTCAGGGTAAAAAAAACTGTTGTATATTTTGTTAGTTAGGCTCACGAGCATCCCACTGGCATCCCGCGAAATCAAAAATGGAGCCCTGTGATTGGTCGAGAGGCCTGTTTTTCCCATCCGCAAGAGCAGTCGCTTTCATTGGCTGGCTGTTGGAATGTTAGAAACTAAATGGCCATCATTACTGTTTACTGTAAAAACTGGAGGTGTTGTGGAAATGAAGTAAAAAAGCTATACAAGGGAAAGCAGAAAGGCATGCTGTCCCCCTATATTTAGCAAGGAGGTGTCAAAAGGAAAAATACTATGAAGATAATTAATGTATATTATTTTTAACAAATTTTTACGATCTCACCGGACTCTTATGGGATTGTGAATAGTAAAAAGGAGTAGATGAGTTCTCAATACACTCTATTAGTAGGAATGCATATTGCGGTCCTTGTTTTTGAGAGGAGGTGTGTAAGAGATACGTACTGTGATGATTAGACGGTTGCATCTTTTATTTTTTGTTACGTGCACTTGAGACTTTTTGGGCATAATGAAAGTTAGGAAGGAGCAGGTGATGCTTGAATACACTCTGCTATGCACACTTGTCACTATTAGAAATGAGGGTCTCTAGTTGGCAGAGGTAGGTACCTTTGTCGAAATAGGGATCCTTGCTTTTAGTCAGGGAAAGGGGGGTACACACCATAGATGAGCCCTGCTCACCCCCTTGGTAGCTTGGCACAAGCAGACAGGCTTATCCCAAAGGCAATGTGTAAAGTATTTGTACTCAAAACACACAGTAATACAGTGATAACTCCACAAATGGACACCACACCAGTTTAGAAAAATAAAGTATCTTTATCTTAACTTAACAAGACGAAAACAACAAAAATCCAACATACAAGTATTAAGAAAAATAACTCAACAGGTTTTAGCAACTGAGTCCATATAAAACTATGGATGCATGATTTCTTGCAAAGTACCTGTCGTTGTGACAAAATTCACCAAGCCAAACAGCCGCAGCGATGGGAAGGGTAAAAAAACAAAGAGATGAGTCGATTAGTGAGACCTTTGTGGATGCGATGCGACAGTTCCGCTGGGCACAGGGGAGCGGTACGTCGGATCAGGTCTGTAGGGTGAAGCTATGTGACGATTCTGAGACGACTCCAATCCGTGGGTGATGCATCGGGGAAAACTTGCAATACATGGACGATGCTCGGCGAACATGTCAGTTTCTTCAGCTGCGATCCCTCGATGCGTCAATTCTTGAAGTGGTGGCAGGCTGCACGGTGAGATTCTTCTCGCACCACGGCGTTGCATTGGAAAACTGTGGCAAGAAGAGTGATGCACCGATTTTCTTGTTGCGTTGCTTTCTAGCTCCTAGCAGCAAAAACAACCTCCAGAGGCCCCACACAGTCACAGGCAGGTCAGAACTGGAAATAAAAAGAAAAGGGGGCTGGGCAAGAAGACCCTGACCCCCAAGCCTTGGTCATGGGGTCCTGCCATGGCATAAAAGCATTTTTTTAAATTCCCAACAATTTTTGCAAAATATTCACAAATATCGCTATAAAAAACACAAGCACAGGCTCCCGAGCTTGTTTTAATTGTAGCCCCCAGGTGAGCCAAATGCTGGAGGCATGCGGGGGGTAAAGAAAATCGAGGGGGGTGCATGGGGAGCCTAATGTTGATAGTAAGTGGGGCGGGCAGACCCCCAAGGGCCCACCACCTACCCGGGGCTACAAATTAAAAATGGTATGGTTGGACCACGTGAACCACCCCCAATTTCCAGGGACTACTACCTCCCCAGGGCTATAAATAATTTGAATGGGGGCGCTGCATGGACGCCCCTGAGCCCCAGGGACCACCACCTCCCCAGGGCTTTGGGTTTTTTTAAGAAGGAGGGTGGCCTGTGCAAACAGAAGGAGAGGGGCAGCACAGCCTCTAACCTGGAGCGATACATGGCCCTTGGGTCTACCACCCCCAAGCCAGCTCCTGCTATGTCCTGGGGTGCTCATCCTGAGACATAACTGTTTGCTTTTGCTTGGTGGGAGCTTTGACAGCTTCCAACAAGAAAAAGCAAACAGTCACAGCGGGCAGGAGCTGTCCAAGTGCTCCCACCCGCTGGAAGCAGAGGTTTCATCTCTTTTCCTCCTTGCAGACTTGTGGGCAGGGAAAGAGATTAAACAATTGCTCTCGCACAGAGGGAGCTGCCTTTTCAGCAGCTCTCTCCGTGTAGCAACAATGCTGGCTCCCACATTAGGCAGGGAGCCGGAAAGGACCGCGGGGGCATTCAGGCTCCCTCTGCGGTCCCCAACACTGCTGACTGGGTACCCTGGGTGGGCTCCAGTTTGCCCAGCATTACAAGACTGGGGGATGGGGTTCCCGGAGCTGAAATTGGCAAGGGAAGGGAGGCTTTGTCCCCTACTCTTTTTTAATATACATGTATTAAGACCAGGTTCTGGAGGATAGCGTCCCTGTGGCCAACCCCCTCCCCCATTTGTTTATTGCCAGACCCTGGGGAATGGAGACCACGGGCCAAAATAGGCCTGGGGAGGGGGATTTGCGGCCCCCCTACCCCATTCAAATGTGGCCGAATGCCAGGGGATTGGGTCCCCGATTCTGAAATTTGCCTGAGGAGGGGTGCTGCGCGTCCCCCACCTCATTTCAAATGTGGCCTGGCCACACACACCCACTCACAGACACACTCATCCACTCACACATCCACTCACACACTCACACAAACACCCACTCCCTCACCCACTCATAGACTCATACACCCACTCACAGACCCACTCAAGACTCACACGCTCACTCAGAGACCCACTTAGACACACAGGCACACACTCACTCTCAAAGGTTACAGTTTACAGATAGGAAATAAAAATTTCAAAACATTAGAAATTCACTTAAAAACCCAAAAGTTACAGGGAGGTTATAGTGAGGCTCACATTTCACATTACAAAACCAGAGAAATTCAGCAGTTATAGTTACCTGAGCTAACTATAACTTATGCCCAGTAATGCACTGCTTATGACCTCACATATTACATTTCTGATTTTCAACCTCTGGAAGCCCTTTTTACAATGCATGCTCTAAATTATTGCTTGATTACCTAGCAGCCAGCATACAGTGTTTTGTTTTCTTTCTGAGAACTATATTAATTTAGCGTTTTGACTCATTCCTACTACCACGCTTCTCATTTATTTTCTGAAATGGAAGCTAAAGCATCCTCTACTCATTACAGTAAATGCAAGCAAACTGACTCTCATCCTCCCACAAAATTGATGGAAGTGGACTTGCAAGAATTGTCCTTTGCAAAAATATTTGAAAAGGTACTAGCCATTCATGTTAACACTGATTCTATCAGACATTAAGCATATTCAATGGGTTATGGCTACTCTCTCAATGAAGGTATCCGATAATAAGATTAAAATCAGAGATAATGTTAACACCATTACAACTCTGACTCTGTTAGTTCTTCCTCATGTAAAAGACCCTATTGGACTTATAAAACAGAGATCAACAATATAATTTCTGCATTTTTACTGTACCTGAAATATTCAAGACCAAAACTGCCATCTTTATCTAGATTGTATGATACCAAAACTTCTGAACATCAAATTCCCAGAAAAGTTCAAAATAGATAAGCCGAATTGATCCAAACCAAGGCAGATTATCTTCAAAGTTGTACGTCATCACCATCTTCTCCTCATCAGGAAAGCGGCGCAGGAAATTCTATCTGTACTACTTGAAGGTAACAAGATCTACTTACATCAAGATTTCGCCAAAGAATCACTGAAACTTCACTGAAAATGTTCTGACTTAAACCAGGATTTCGAGATGCAGGTTACAAATATGGTCATCTGGAAAAATGACGTTTCTAAATTATTTTCTTCACCTTCGGACTTGGTTACCTAGCTTGAACAAAATCATCCTGTCGCAATGAACTCACTGCCTTTCAACTTGCTGACTGATATCTCTCCCTCCTTTCTTATGCTACTCTTGCATACATTATGACAGGTTTTTGCAGCGCATTCTATCTTGCCTCGTACCTCTCTCTCATTCTACTTACTTAATATGAGGTCTTGGTGTATGGCCTCTATCAGTTATGTATGTTTTGTTTGTCTGTTTTTTATGGGCTACTTCTCTTTTTTTTATTTTTCCGTTTCCTTTTTTTTGTGTTATAGTGTATGCACTAGTATGGCTACTCAAAATAACCTCAAAGTTATCTCGCTCAATGTTAGATGATTACGACATCCAGTCAAGAGGCACAAAATATTAGACTACCTAAAAAGTTTTAAAGCTAATATAATTTCCTTCAAGAAACTCGTATTAATGACAAAAGTCTAAATTCCATGTCCAAAGGTTGGGCAGATATCGTTTTTTGATCGCCAGCTGTAAGTCGCAAAAATGGTGTGGCCATCCTTTTCTCAAAACACTCCCATATACAACTCTTAAAGCACCATAATTACTCAGACGGCAGATTTGTATATTCTCAAATGCAAGTCAGAACACATACTCTCAACTCAGTCAATTTCATTGCTGCTACAATGGATGACCCTCTTTTTTGGAATGCTAGGAGTACATAATTTGTATCACTTGGTAATGTTCCCCTCCTAGTGGGTGGTGATTTTAATCTCATCTGAGATCCCCTTTTAGATAACATTTCTAGATTTGCCTTTAGACCTACTAAGTCCTTACATATATTTCCAATTTTGTTTTCTACTAAGAAATTAATTTAATTGATTTTTGGAGATTAACCAATCCAACTGCCAAATAATTCACCCTTTTCTCTCATGCAGACTCTACTTATTCCAGACTTGACTATCTACTTATTTCAAGACACCTTTCTACAATGACTTCAAATCCTAAAATTGAACAAATCACCATCTCTGACCATACTCTTATTTCCATGTTGCTTACTCTTCAAGATACTCACTCCCCAAAATCCAGATGGAGAATGAACACTGATATAGTCCTAAACGCTCCTAATCTCGCTAACACTATTAATGACTACTTCTCTAACAATAATCCAAATGATTCCTTGAAAATTGTTAATTGGGATACATTAAGGCATGCATTAGAGGTACTACAATATCCCTTATGCCTTATGAGAACAAATCCCTTTATGCCATATTATCTACATTAGAAAAACAAACAAATAGCAGAGACACAAAATATAAATTCCTGTTACAAAAAATACAACAACCTAGTTAGTAAGAGAGCCAGTTTACAGCGTGCTCAACAGAAGACACGCCAATATTTTAACTCCAATAAATCTGGACACCTTTTAGCGAATTATTTGCATATAAAAAAGAACAAACAGCAAAATACTGCAATTAGTAAATATGATCGCGCTTTACTTATCAAAGCGGAAAACATTGCAAAATAATTTCTATCTTTGTACTCTACCCTACATGATAAACCAAAATCTGTGCCAACTGATGTCATTACTACCTTTTAAAGGATTGTCACCTTCTCCAAATCGCTGCAAAAGACTGGCTCCACTGAGGCAGCCCACTTGATATTCAAGAAATCCACTCTTCAATTAGATCCTTTCATTCTAAAAAAATCTCCAGGTCCTGATAGTAACCTGGCAGAGTTTTACAAATGTTTTCAAACTCAAGTGCTTTCAGTCAGTCACAAAACATTATTTTGCATAAATTAAAATACATAAAAGTACAATGAATAGACATAACTGTTTGACACTTGAGAGTGTTTCTAAAAACCAGACATATTTGTACCATAGTAATTACTAAAATACAGATAAAATCCATCACTAAAAGATAATAATTTGGGAGTGCCAGAACGACACACATTTATACCCTCCCTATGGTTCATATATATCTAAGTAAAAACACATGAGGAAAGACAGGACAGATAATTAATGAAACCGTCTATTCCCCATATCTCCCCAAAAATAGTCATTATAAGCCAGCCTTTAAAATCTTGGTAGAATAACAGTAATTAAGAAGAAACTCTAACCTAATCATAGTCACAGCGACTATAAAACTCAACAATGTTTTAAAATTGCCCAGAGAAACGAAGCGAACGTGTTGCATATATAGGGATCTGCCAATTGCTGATTAAAATATGAAGCTGGTAAACACTTTCTAAAATCATTTTTAAGTAAGAGGGGAGTGCTGTACTTTCTCTCTTGGCTATATGTACTCTGCTTTCATTATTTCAGGATTTTGGGCGCTCCTCTTCTGTGAAGGGGACTTTTAAAGAAGCTACTATCATTGTCTTACCCAAACCTGACAAAGAGCCTACTTTAATTGCAAACTATCGTCCACTATCTCTGATTAATCAAGACTGTAAAATATAAGCTAAAATATTGGCTAGCAAATTAACCACTATGCTGAATTCTAGAATTCAATCAGATGTGACTGGTTTTATGAAAGGTAGATAATGATCACATAATACACACCTTTTATGTCATGTTTTATCCTTTACTGATAAAATCAATGACCCTATGGGAATGCTAGCATTAGATGCAGAAAAAGCTTTCGGTAAAGCACGCTGGCAATTTCTTTTTCACATATTGGAAGCTTTTCATTTTGGTCTTAATTTTATCAAGACACTATATAATGAACCATCAGCTACGATTTATGTTGATGGTATATTCTGCCATTCATTCAATCTATATAAAGGAACTAGACAAGGGTGTCCTTTATCACCCATTTTGTTCCTTATTGCCATTGAACCCCTTTTATGTTCTCTTCATAGAAACAAAGACTTTACTGTATTTACTGTTAAGGATGTTGTTTTAAAAATCTCAACATATTTTGATATGTTATATTTCACCAACCCCACTACTTCTGTGCCTGATATTTTAAATACTATTGGCCATTATGCACATGCCTCTGATTATAAACTGGATATATGTAAAACTGAATGTTTTTCTTTAACTGTATATTGATTTCCTAACAGGATAGATGGTACAGATATATTATGGAACTCTAATTCTCATAAATACTTAGACATTTTGTTTTCAAATTGTATCAAACGTACCACTGAACTTAATTGTACTAATCTAATCGCTAAAATAGAAAACTTAATAAATGGTCAACCCTTTACTTAAATTGGTAGGGCCGAGTGACACAATTAAAATGGTTATCACTCCCCAAATATTTTACACTTTATCTATGTTACCAATTTATTTTCCACCCCTTTTATTTTTTTTTACAAATCTCTGTATAAACTAATCAATCAGTTCCTTTGGAATAATAAACCCTCCCGTATTAGTCTTAAATGCTTACAGGTTCCCAAGAAGGAGGGTGGTATTGGTATACCTGATTTTGAAAAATATCACAAATCTTTTCTTGTTGCGCAAAGCTCATTGTGGTTTTACTTTACTGACATCTTATAAGTCCCTCCATGGTTGGTACTAGAACATTCTATTTCAAATCCTTGCAAGTCTTATGCACTTTCCCATACTCTTTCCTCTTACAGATTGTAACTTGTTTGACTTGCTAATCTCTACAGCTGTTAAATCAATTACATCGAATTGGAAAGATGCTAATTCACTCTCTGCTCATGCCTGGTGGGACTTGATCATTTTTCTTTGACTTGGCCACTTAGCCTTATTTTTTTTTGTTGCTTACACCTCCCCCATGCTCACGAATAACATATGGTGTACTCTCGACTCGTATCTTAATAATCTAATTCCATCATAATATATTACAAGTTCTGAATTACTTTCAAGTAAACTTAGTAGCTCTTGTTTATTTATTTTTTATTTTAGGTTGCTGCTTTTAATATCTTTGCCCTTTTATGTAAGTTAATATTGTTTAACTTATTATAGCATACTGTAATTCTCATTTATTTTTTCAGTTACTGGACTGCTTTCTATGTTTTTGTTGTGGATGTATTATATTCAATAAAATATTTTTAACTCTGCAAAAGAAACTCATTATGAAAAAGAGTTTACTTATATATAAATATAATGTAAGTATCAACATTCATAGTTATTCATGTCATTATAAAAAAGAAAACGAATGACAGCAATATCATAGATGTTGCCATCATTGGTATGGCGTCAGATATGTAATTTAACACGTGTTGAGTGATGGCATGTGTGAGGTTGTAAGCCGTGCATTATGGGGGACCAAGCTATGGTTAGTGTACCTAACCATATCCAGAAAATGAGTGGCTTTTATGTTTTGGTTTGGAACTACAACTTTAACTCAAATATTTTTAGTAACTTTCAGAGGTTTTTTAAAACCTATGTTAAGGAAATATGCCAAAAGCTAACAATGACTTCACTTTAATATGTTTTCTATATGTAAATATATATATATATTTTTTTTATTTATTTAATGACCTACTGGTGGTAGTCAGTAGGTAGTTATCGCTAGGACCTAGTTTCCATAGAAGAAGAATGTTTTATTTCGGTAATACCTCTGGTGCCGTTTGATGACTCTTAATGACATTTTCAAAATGAGTACACCAATCACTTCAGCTGCTGTCTGGAAAGCAAAGTTTCAGGGTAATTCATCACGCAGGGGCCGAGAAAAAGTTTCCCATAGGGATTTTAGATACGACTACATTCCGAACCAAATTTAGCAGAAAGCTAGATCTTGGTCAAGATAGATCTTTTTGTGATTTCGACCCAGGGACCCTATCCCTTGGACCCAGTTGAATGACTGAATAGAGAAGGGGGCCACACACCCTCCTCCCCATTCTGTCATTCTGCCGGGTCTATAACTATAACTCATCCCATAAGGGAACAGTGACTTGCGCCCTCGCCATGCACTGCAAATTACCCCACATAGTACAACACTCATAACAACTTCTATGGCATCATTGATATCTCTGTAACATTTGCTGTTTAATTATTGATAAGAAAAATGTGCATGGTGGGGGCATAAGTTATAGTTATAGTTATCTTAGGGCATACATTATAGTTACTTGAGATAACCTTTTTTTTTGTGACTAAATATAAATTATATATATTTATATATATGTTCATATATATATTTATATATATATTCACTGAAAAAACCATAGGTTTCAGGCACGTTATAGTTAGGAATTAGCATGTAAAAAACCTTAGAAATTCACTGAAAAAACCATAGGTTTCAGGGGTGTTATACTTGGCTGGACTTTTCACTCGTACAAAACCATTGAAATTCCCCCATTATAGTTAGTTCAGCTAACTATAACTCGCTCGCCAGCAATGCACTGCTGATGACGTCACATATTACATCACTCATGACATGGTCAGTGACATCACTCATGACATCTCAAATGACATCACTGATGACATCATCCAGTGATTGTGTGTTTTTCTGAAAATTAAATATGTTTTATATATGTATATCTCAAGGTCGATGGAAGAATAAATGGGTATATGTGTCTAAATGGATGATTTGTTTTTGAAAAATTGATTGTATAACTGACTGATTAAGTGTATCTTAGTGAATACATGGCTTAGTGAGTAATGTTTAAATATGTAAACATCTGTATCAGTCTCTCACTTTGTGTATAAGTGGCTGCATGGTTTGGTGAGTAGCTACATGAGTGTCTATAGGTTATTAGTTGGTTTTTTGAGTATCAGTATGAGTGTCTGAGTGTCTGTATGGTTCGGTGGGGGGTATTACGTAGTGCATAGTGCATGAATGAGTGACTCACTGTTTGTATGTGTTGAAGACAGCATGTGTGCAGGACTGTATGGGTGGATGAGTGTGTGTATGGGTGTGTTAGTGAGTGAATGACTGTCTCAATAGTGTCTTTATGAGTAACTACATATGTTTTAAACTAGTATATGTGACTATTGGTGTATATATTTGAGTATACGTGAAAGTGAGAGATTGGAAGAGTTCCTGTATGAATAAGTATGTGTTTCTATAAGTGATTGTTTAAAAGACTAAGTATGTGTAAGTTTCTGTAGAAGTAAGTGTGGTGGTGTGTGTATAACTGTATATGCAAGTAAATGGATGTTTGATTCTTTATTAGCATGAGTGACTGTGTGTGTGAGTACCTCTATGGATGAGTGGCGTTGTGTAACAGGATGTATAGGTGTATGAGTACATATGATGAGTGAGTACATGTATGAGTGACTGTATAGGACTGTTGGTGAATGAGTGGATGTGTATGTGGATCTTGGAATTACTGAATAGGTTGTTGTAACTGGTATTGGTATGTCCATTGTTTTGAAAATTTTAGTTTCTATTTTTGAATGTGTGTATCAAAGGTTATAGTAGGGTGAGAGGAGGTCTGCCACTCTATCACAAGGATGATGTCATCAGTGATGTCATGAGTGATGTTACTGACCATGTCATGAGTGATGTAATATGTGAAGTCATCAGCAGTGCATTGCGGGCGCGCGAGTTATAGTTAGGTGAACTAACTATAACGGGGGAATTTCAATGGTTTTGTACGAGTGAAAAGTCCAGCTAACTATAACGCCCCTGAAACCGATGGTTTTTTCAGTGAATTTCTAAGGTTTTTAAAATGCTAATTCCTAACTATAACATGCCTGAAACCTACGTTTTTTTCAGTGAATTTCAAAGGTTTCTTAAATGCTAATTTCTTACTATGCCTACAGAGATAGGACATGTGAAGAAAGAAGACAAAACGTACAGAAAGAAAAAAAGTAATGCAAAAAGAAGCAAAAGAAGTCCTCAAAGACGAAGAAAAGTGCAGGAAGAAGGATAACGTGCAGAAAGAACAAACAGAGGAGCAGAAAGAAGCCTTGTTGCAAAATCATCCTGTACCCTCAACTTTTCCAGACGGATACTGGTGGTAACTGAGTTTGACTAACCAGTCCTAGAGCCAGTGCTATGTTAAAAGACACTCAGAATACAGTGAAAACACCTACATACACTAGGGAACACTATGTGTTGGGGCCCCCCTGTGATTAGCATGACCTCCTCTCTAAGCCCCTAGTATATAATAGGGCAGGGGGATTAAAACTCCCTCTTAAAATGCGCCACAGGGCGTGTTTGCACACGTCACCTCAGGCCCCATCCCCTCTCTTCCCCACTGTGTAAACACGGCCCGTGGCCCTTTTAAGTTGGGAGATTAAGTCCCCTTGAATCTTGAGGGTCCCTAGCGTCCAACTAGCCCACTAGGTACCTCCAGTAAGCACCACAGAGCTGCGTTGCAGAGAGGTGTAAAAAGTGGCATGGCCTGGACCACCTCTCTGCAACGCAGCTCAGTGGTGCTTACTGGAAGCACCTGGTGGGCTAGTTGGCCCCCATGGGCCCTCAGGATTGAAGGGGAATTATTTCTCCAACTTAAAACGCGGCATAGGGCGTGTTTGCACACATCACCTCAGGCCCCGTCCCCTCCCTTCCCCACTGTGTAAACACGCCCTGTGGCCGTTTTAAGTTGGGAGATTAAGTCCCCTTGAATCCTGAGGGTCCCTAGGGGCAAACTAGCCCACTAGGTACCTCCAATAAGCGCCACAGAGCTGCGTTGCAGAGAGGTGTAAAAAGGAGCGTGACCTCAGAACACGTGTCTGCAACGCAGCTCCCTGGCGCATACTGGAGATACCTGTTGGGCTAGTTGGCCCTCAGGGACCCTCAGTATTGAAGGGGAATTAATTCCCCAACTTCTAACTGGCCAGGGGGCGCGTTTGCAGAGTGCTGCAAGGAGGGGGCGTGGCCTCCGGCGCGATGCCGCTCTTCTTAAAAAAATAAAAAAAATAAAAGGAGGGCTGTGTGGCCCCCCCTTCATTTTCTAATGTATTGGCCCTGGGGACCCCATCCCCCAGGGCCTGCCCCCTAATTTTAAATTTGGAAGGAGGCTGCGTGGCCCCCCTCCCAAGGCCTTAATCAGCCCCGGGGACCCCAAACCCCGGGGCATGGCCTTTTTTTATTTTTTATTACTCATTTGGAGGGGGCTGCGTTGTCGCCCTCCTCAGGCCACTTATGGCCCCAGGGACCCCATCCCCCGGGGCCACCCTTTGTTTTTTGTTTTTTTTAAATATATTTATAGAAACACCTAGGACATGCTGGACAAACCATATGTACCTATCACCATGACGATTTGCGTGATATTCATTAAAAGGCGACTATGCATACAATGAATCCACGTGGAATGTATTTACACCGCTAGTGAAGCTCTGACGTGTCTGACGCCCTACCGTGCCTAATCCCGGCACCCCCGCCGGTGGGTACTCTCGAAGTAGACACCCTTGTCGTTTATTTATACAAACATGGGTAGCTATCGACGGGCACATTTAATACACACGCATACCAAGCCATTCAAAGGGGATTCGACAAAAATTCGACCAAAACTATGCCAGAAACCCCCCTCACGGTTAATAAAACACACATCCACCACCGGATGTGTAATACTTTTTATTTTACTCTCTGGAAAGGAGACGAACCTCACTTGAGAGTCTCAGCGCGCTCCTGGCTGAGCCCAATGCTGTGTTACACCCACCAGTGCCCGCCGAGTGCCACACACCCCTGTGTTGTATTCCACCAGCTAGTGCGTATGCTATGACGTTCTCTAGCCCATGTTCACTGTAACACCACCCCGTGAATATGTCATGCCACACTTGCCTTCGCACGGGTTATATTGCCCCATCTAATGTGCCTTCCTCGATGCCTATGTTATAACGCACAGCGCTATGCCATACATATTACAATCTGGGATCCATATCTTTGTCACAGTGCATATGCAACGGTACACCCCCATCACATATTTTTTATTACAACTTTAGAGACTAGTTAACTTACACAACACTGCCATGTGCAAATTACACTCCAAGGCGCATATCGCATAGCATGCACTAGTGCCTGTGCTATCTCGCGCTCTCCAATGAATCTGTCATTGTGCACAATGTATCGCATATTATATTTCACGCCCAGGTTCATCTTAGATCACACTTTTTGGTGCATAGTTTATACCATACACTATATCTAGTTTTCATTTTCAATCGTGCTCTCAGGACTATATTCTATATAACACAGCATTCACCTACCCTTTTCACGGACATTACATTTTGCGAT
The DNA here is from genome assembly GCF_964204655.1 of Triturus cristatus. Classification (NCBI taxonomy): domain Eukaryota; kingdom Metazoa; phylum Chordata; class Amphibia; order Caudata; family Salamandridae; genus Triturus; species Triturus cristatus. Next base: position 891,220,731 of record NC_140594.1, read on the forward strand.
GGGGGGTGGAAGGTCAGGGGGTGTTTCTGCCAAGTGAGCCCGGAGTCACAGTCACAAACGTCCTCTTCTTCCTGAATAAAAGTGAGATTATACTGCATACTTGTTCATATTTTAAGTAGTTCGCACAGACACACATTTTAAAAACAATAAAGTTCCTAATACCCACCTTCTCTGAACAGTTAGCTTGCTGCCCCATCCACCTCCTCCCTATCGTCTGTTGTCTGAATCCATGGACTAGCCTCCTCTCTTCTGCCATGCATGGTCTGTGCTGCCACTGCCCTCCATTTAGCATGATGTACCAGTCCACTCCTCTTGTCCTCCATTGCCCAATTCTATACCCCATCATTGGCCTCCTGCTTGCCTCTGTGCTTAGCTTGCTGCCCCTATTCTCCTTCCCCCTGCCCTCCGATGTCTTTGTGCATGCCCCTGCTCCATCCTTTTTGCCCACCATGTTCCATGGACCTGCCACTCCTATCTACTCTGAGTGTTCTGTTGAGCTGCCACTCCCCTCCCACCTGCCTAGCATTGTCAGATGACTGTAACCTGTCCCTGCCACCTCCACCCTGTCTGTCCACATGCCATGCCCCTATCCCCTTCCTCCTGTCCTCCATGGTCCATTTTACTGCCACACCCTTCTGCCCTCCCTGGTCTGTTGTGCTGCAACTGCTCCTCCTGCCTGCCCCGTGCGGTCTGTTGTTAGGCCCCTTCCCCTGAACTCTCTTGTCTGTGTCCAGGTCCTGACACTCCCTTCTATCCTCCATGGTCCTTTGTCCATGCCCCTGCAACCTCCTTCTTGCCCATCATAGCCATTGTGCTGCCACTAACCCTCCCGCTTGCCATGCATGGTCTTCTGTGCTGCCATGGCCCCTCCCACCTTCCCTGTGTAGTCAGCTAGCTGCCCCTGAGCCCCTCCCACCTTCCCTCCATGGTCTGTGTGTATGCCATCATAGTCTCATTGTTGCTCTCCATGGTGTGTCTTGTTTCTAGTGCCCATCCTGCCTGACCTCCATGGTCATCTTGATGCTCCTGCCCTCTTGCCCGCAGCCCTCTGTTTCCATGTGCAGACCCCTATTCCCTCCCTCCTGGCTTGTCTGTTCCATTGTAATGCCCCTGATCCATCCCTCCTGCCCATTATGGTCTGTTATGCTGCAGCTTTCTCTCCTGTCTGTCCATTATGGTCATCTAGCTACCATTGCCTCTTTCCCCTCTGTACTCTGTTGTCCATGTGCATGGTCCTGTCCCCTCCCTATTGCTTTCTGTGGATTGTTGTGCTGCACTCCCATCCTGCATGCCCTGTGTGGTGTATTGTGCTGCTGCAAACCCTGATGCCTGCCCTGTAGGGTCAGTTTGGTGCACCTCTCCATGTCCCTCCTGTCCTCTGTTTTCTGAGTCCATGTCCCTACCCCAATTCCTCCTGCCTTCCATGATCCAATGTACCATACTTGCGAACATTTTGAACTTGGTAAGAGCGAGATTTTGGAAAACAACTGGGGTATTGATTTTCCCCTTTGAGTTACATTGAAAAAGAGGAGATTGTAGACAGGAGACAGATCAAATAAAGCCCATTTGAGCTTAAAAACATTGGACGTTTCCTGGCTGAATAGGGTCTGTTGGCATGTATGGTTGTACTACCACTGCCTCTTCCTTCTGCCCACAATTGTCTATTATATTGTGACAGCCTTTCTTGCCAGTCCTGTATTGTTGGTTTGTTGCCCCTGCCCCCCTTTCCACTGCCCTCCATAGTCTGTTGTGCTGCCACTGGCCTTTCTGCCTGCCCAGTGTGGTCAAATTGTTGCCTCTGCACCCTCCTACCTGCCTTCAATTTTCAGAGTCCGTGCCCCTGACCTCTACCTCTCAACAGTATCCTAATGAACAACTAGATTGCTAACATTCTATATTTATTACAAAAGTGTGGAACGCCTGATGTCATCTTGATGTAATCAAAACTGTAATACCTAGAGCATTTCCTTTAGAAATTACATATATGAGAGGGTCTTATTTGCATAAAAATTATGGTTAGTGCTCAAAAAACTAAAATGAGGACATATTTTCTGAGTTTTCAAATCGCGACAAAGCACTTTTAAATTATTTGTTATCTTTATGTTTTTTTTATCCAGTTGACCACTTGATTAAATGTTGCACTTAGGGGAGAGGATGTGGTGTTACTTCCAGAGCTGCAGACTTTGCAACTGGGGAACCAGGTTGGAGTTTCTGCTTCAGCTCAACATTCTGTGATTCTTGTCAAATCACTTAATCTCCCCATTTCTACAACCAAAATGAATTTGATCTTGTGTGATGTAACCAATGCTCATGTAAATCACTCCAATACCTGACAAGTCTGCACTATATAAAACTGCAAAAACACAAAAAATAAGTGATTTGCACACTTCTGTCATTGGGCTACATGTGGGCTACATCTAGGTGATATTTGTGCTGCATTTGGGCTTTTGTCTCTGGTGGCTATCTTGGGTGATTTATTTGTTATGAAGTTTCCTAATGTCCTCATTTACTGCAGTCTCCTCAGTAGGAAATGCTTTCAGTTTTTTACTTTGATTCCAACAAGTAGGTATTCAGATATGTCACACATTTGCCATAAATTCTGAATGTTAGCACTCTAGTTGCTCATTAGATCACTGTAGTAAAGCTAATGCTCACCACGGAAGTGTGCGGCTGGTATTAAAAGTGCATGTTTCAGTCTGCATGTCCGATTGTTTTAATGAAATAGAAGAGGATTTGAGAAGTCACTCAAAATGTGCCCTAATTTTTCTTTCTTCAGCACTAATCATAATTTCTATGGCAAAATGAACCCCCTCGTGTTCCTTTTTAAATTAAATGTTTTAAGTGTTACCAGTTTATTCCAATCAAGATGGCTTCAGGTGTGCCCTACTTTTGTCATAATTAAGACAGTAAGCGCTCTAGTTGTTCTTAAGAACACTCTGGGACATGCTGTCATTGGGCTATACTTGGGCTACATCTGGGTGATATTTGTGCTACATTTGGGCTCTTTTGTCTTTGGGGGCCATTTTGGGAGACTTATTTGTTATGAAGTTTCCTAATTTCCTCATTTACTACAGTCTCCTCAGTAGGAAATACTCTGTTTTTTACTTTTATTCCATCAAGAAGGCATTCAGATGTGTCACACATTTGCCATAAATTCCGAATGTTAGCACTCTAGTTGCTCATTAGATCACTGTAATAAAGCTTCTGCTCACCAGGGAAGTCTGCTGCTGGTATTGAAAGTGCATGTTTCAGTCTGCATGTCAGAAGTATTTAATGAAATAGAAGAGGATTTGAGAAGTCACTCAAAATGTGCCCTAATTTTTCTTTCTGCAGCACTAATCATACTTTCTATGGCAAAATGAACCCCCTCATTTTGTTCCTTTTTAAATTAAATGTTTTAAGAGTTACCACTTTATTCCAATCAAGATGGCTTTAGGTGTGCAATACGTTTGTCATAAGTAGGACTGTTAGCGCTCTAGTTGTTCTTTAGAACACTCTGGGGAAACTGCAGTAGAACACAAAGGAATCAACTGACAGTCTCTGCCCTTGTTGGATGTACATGTTTTACTGAGAATGTCAGACTTCATTCTAACATGACTGAGAAAGATAATGTGAATTTACAGAAAATATGCTCTCAGTTTAGCTTATAGATCACCTTCCATACCTCTGTGGGAAAAGCATGAGAAAATAGTTTTCTCTCAAACCTGATTCATGATATCACAGCAAAAGGCTTTTTCACATGGTAAAATCACCTTAGAACACACCACAATTCCTAAAATGGGTATGGTACCATCAACAAATGATTTATAATGTAACTAAAGTCTTAAAACCTTCTATTAACTGCAATGCTTTTTAATGAGGTGCTATCATGTATATTGGTCCCAAGATGGCTGCCAACACTTCTTGGATGAAGTACTGGCAGCCAATCAGATCTCACGATGAGATGTGTGGTTAGGCTCTGCCCAGATATATATGTGATTTTGATTTTCTCAGGAAGTACTGAACGGATTTACACCATTTAAGCAAAAGGCACGACTCTGAACCAAGGTCTGCCTTTCCGCCAAATTTGGTGCAATGCCGTTCAGCAGTTCGGGCTGTAGCTGCGGCTAAAGGTCCTATGGGAAATTGCATGGGGAAAACACGTTTTGGGACCCCCCTTTTTTCGCAGCCGCCGCTACACGAATCCTCTCGAGACTTTCAGGATGGGAGCGGACCGGAGCTAGCCAAAAGTTTTGAAAATTTCGCGAAGATTCGTCAACGGGCGGATTTCCTATGGAAAAGAGGTCCTAACTATAACTACCTACTGGCGACCGCCAGTAGGTAATGTGTATATGTATATATATATATATATTTTTTTTTTAATTGCCGCACTTGGCCAATTCCACTTCCTGTTGACGCCGGTGCCTGCAGCGGCGGCAGCAGCTGCTAATGTATTATATGCAAAAGTCTTTTCAGGAACTCCCAAAAGAAGACAGCGGCACACCAAAGGGCAGCACAAGGATTTATTGTGCCCACAGACAACGCGTTTCTATGAAGTCTTTCTCAAGTGAGTGACCTGTGCCCAACCACCCTTCGAAATACAGGTCATCGTTAGTAAACAATGAAGACATATTGCAATCATTGGTAAGGCTCGAGAAGGAAAGACTTAGCTTTGCAATTATCCATTTCAAATTACAAAATAAATTATGCATTGTAAATTGTTAATCTTCACAGAAAATATGATAAGAATTTATGTACATACAAAATTTGGTAGATGCGCATTAAACAACAGTAGTACACTATATGCAATACACGTATAGCCATTAAATCATTCGATGTTGCCATCCGCGATAATCATACACAAATCACGTGCATAGATAATAGTACATAATCATACTTACAGCGTTGGAGAGATTAGCTAAAAGAGAGATAAATGGTGGGAGGGACTTCCCTCACCAATTACATCGATGTCAATAGAGTTCATACCAACTTACTAAAACCTGAACTACTGAAAGAGTGGTCTATTTTTATGGCAAAAACATGGAGAGGTATGTTAGAAATGTTAGTCAAGTATGCCCAAATTGATCTGGATACCACCTGTAAAGAGTTGGCTGAATTGAGACAATAACTAGAGAAATTCAAGAGTGAGAAAGCAGTAATTGACTTTGAAAAGCAATTGGATGGAAAATTAAAAACGTATGAAGAAACAATCAAAACGAAGAAAAAGTGTAAATTTCTACGTTACAAGAAGGATTATGCGGAGGCCCGCATTCTTACATATGCCAAGCGATTCGATTGGGCACAACGGAATTTCCACGTAATCCAGAAGCAAAGACAACAAGACGCAGTATCGACTGGGTCTAGCTCGGATATAAGCTCTGACACATAAGCCCCTACTGTCCCTTTAGGTGTATGCCCCCTCACCTTTCTACACGAGTTCCAAATATTGAAACAGAAGAAAGAACTGGAAAAGAAACCTCAAGTGAAGGGCAGAGGAAGAGGCAAATGTCCCAATAGAGTAAGAGGCGCAGGAACAAAAAAAAGATACCGAGTAAGGAATAGAAGGGGTCCCTCATTCCAATCAGCTGAAAATAAATACTCAGTCATTAATTTCTCCTCTAGGGTATTAACCAAAGAGGAGGAGTCACTTTTACAATTGGGATTACCATTCTGTCCTACCCATGATATGGATTATGTCACCACCCGCATTGATCTTTTTCTTTAAATTCGGAAACTTAAGTTGATGAAATTATTTAAGATGGCAGTAGAACAGAGAAAACCCAAAATTGGCTGTCATCTACCAGAGGATGCCCCTGACTTCTGTTTGGAAGATGTGGATTTTATCCTAAATGTGCACCAAATGGAAGAAGACATTACTGAACTATCTTATAAAGACAAAGGCAGAATGCTCACAGAAATGGGGTTCAGATCTGATGCTGCATGCCACAGTGGGTTTAAACCCAAATCTGTGTTCAATCCTAATGTTCCCCACGATAATATAGAAGCATTTAATTCCATCATAACCCAAGAGATTAACAAATTGAGGGGACAATATCCACCATCACAACGAGATAACTTAACTAAATCACAGAGAACTCCCTTGAAGGCTTGAATGAATGATCAAAGCATAATTGTGAAACCCTTGGATAAGGGCGGAAACGTGATTGTTATGGATGTAGAACAATACAACCGGGAAGCCCTTAGACAGTTACAAGACACAAACTGTTATGAGGAAATCAGTTGGGAATTGTATAGGTCCTCTATTACTAGGTATCATGATATATTGAAGGGATGGTGGGATGGTGGTTTGTTGGACAAAGAAGAATACTTATTCTTAAAAACAGAGAATCCAAGGGTTCCTTGTTTTTATTTATTACCTAAGATCCACAAACACCCCACTAGACCACCAGGAAGAACTATTGTTTCTTCAAATGGGGGGCTCTTGGAGAACACCTCTGTTTTTCTTGATTTATTTTTGTCTCCTTTTGTCACGAGATTAAGATCATATTGCAAAGACAGTACTGATTTTTTATGGCTTATTCATGACATCAGATGGGAGGATAGCTATCACATGATAGCTTTGGATGTATGCTCTTTATACACGTGTTTCAATCAAAAACTAGGTGTAGAGACATGCATGTACTTTTTCAAAGAAAGACATATCTCCCTTTAGGAGCACACAGTGATTTTAGAGAGTATGATGCTCTATTGTCTTGAGCAAAACATTTTCATTTATGATAAGACGCCTTACCGACAGAAGTCAGGCACAGCAATGGGCACATGTTTTGCCCCCAGCCTGGCAAATCTTTTTCTGGGATGGTGGGAGGAACAAATTGTGTGGGTGGAGACCAATGAGAAGTACACTAAGCACATCTCTATCTGGATCAAGTACATTGATGACCTGTTCCTGATATGGGATGGGCCAGTGGACTTGGCACAAGAATGTATTGCCGAATTTGGCAAAAACCAACTGAATTTGACTTTCCCCCGCAACATTAGCTCGTCACACTGTGAACTTGTAGATGTAGCAATCAATGTTGAAAACAAACAGATGGTAACCAGCCTATTTAGGAAAGACACGGTGGGAAATACCTTGCTTCACGCTAATAGTAATCATCCGGTACCCCTACGCAATAATATTCCTTATGGTGAGTTTCTGTGGGCACACAGAAACTGCAGTACGGAAGTTTTTTTTTCTAAAGAACAACAAATCATGGAGAGTAGATTCAGACAACGAGGTTATAAGAACAAAGTTATTTCTGCAGCCAGTAAGAAGACCAAAGAAGTCACATGTAAAGAGGCACTCTTTTCTACCAAAGCAAATAAAAGAAGTGAGGTGAACATTCCAAGGATGATAAAACGTATACCTCAAAGTCAACTATCATAAGACGAACGATGAAACACCATTGGGGACTGTTGGAAACCGATCCTGTTATAGGCCCTTTCATTGGTAAAACACCATTGATAACCTACAGAAAATCTAAGTCACTTGGGGATCATCTGGTTCACAGTTACCACAACAAACCCCTGAATAACACATGGTTAGGAATGACCAAGGGTTTCAAGAAGTGTAATTCATGCAAGGCATGTAAACACAGTACCAGCAGAGAGAATTACAGCATAGGAAGGGGCAAAACTAAAGATATCACCAAGTTTATCACATGCACCAGTGACTGTCATATATGTCCTAGAGTGCCCCTGCGGCTTAAAATACGTGAGCAGCACAAAGTTACTACTAAAGACCCACATTTTACAACACATGAAGGTGGTTACCAACTTAGATTTTAATTACCCTGTTGCCAGACATTATCAAGAAAAACACCAAAGTAATTGAAATTTTAATAAATTCTTTGGAATCATATCACATCCTAGGAGTGGTGACAGAGAGAAACTTCTGCGTGTTACTGAATCCAGATACATAATTGAGCTCAATACAAAAATCCCCAACGGGCTCAATAGTGGAGAAGAGCTAGGAACCCATATTGGATATAGATGATATTAAAGTTACATTATTTTCCTTCCTTATGTCTCAGTAAATACCTGTTTTAATCACTTCACTTTTTACATTTTGGTAAGGGAGTAGTAGTTAAGCTCATTTCTGATGGTTCTACCTAGTTCCCTAGTTCAGGAAATATGAGCACAGCAGCCCCCAATGGGGTCTCAGGTGTGAAGGGATTAGATATAGTCTCTCCCATTTCAAGGGAGGCCTTCTGTGAGGAGCTTTCGGCTCTGAAGAGTGGCTCCCCGTTGGATCCCATGCCCATCCGGATCCTCAAACAATGTGTTGATCCCATTGTCGGTCCTGCAATTGACCTTCTGAATGCCTCCTTCACTCACGGCATTGTTCCACCCAGCTGGAAGCAGGCTATTGTCAAGGCACTCTTGAAAAAACCTGACCTTGACCCTACCGATCTGGCGAATTTTCGCCCCATCTCACTCCTGCCCTGCCTGAATAAGATCGCTGAGAAGTTTGTTAATCGCCAGCTCTCCGGCTTCCTGGAAGCTAACAATCTACTAGGCCGGACGCAGACTGGCTTCCGCCCAGGTCAGGGAACTGACGCGGCCTTGTTAGCGATGGTTGAAGAAGGCAGATGTATCTTAGATTCGGGAGGTTCCGCTGCGATGGTACTCCTGGATCTAAGAGCGGCTTTCGATACGGTGGACCATAATATTCTGATCCACCGTCTGGGAAAGATTGGAGTAGGAGGCTTGGCCCTCCAGTGGCTTCAGTCATACTTGAGGGGCCGCTTCTATCAGGTCTGCGACGGTGATTTTAGATCCCTGCCTATCCCCCTCCAGTGTGGAGTTCCGCAGGGCTCTTCATTGAGCCCTACGCTTTTTAACGTCTATATGGCCCCGCTGGAGGAGGTCGTGGCACCTTTTGGAGTGACAATGGCAACCTATGCAGACGACACTCAATTGATTGTTTCCCTGTCGCTATCGGAAAGTCAGGGGGCGAAGTTTGCTGCCTGCCTTACCAACATCATGGCATGGATGTCGGACTCCCGGCTAAAACTAAATGGGTCGAAAACGGAGTTAATGCTTCTTGGCAATTTGTGCTCGTCTTTGCCCAAATGTATGTGGCCGGCCAGTCTGGGCGCCCCTCCGGCCCCTAAGAGTGCTATAAAAAGTCTTGGGGTATGGCTGGAACCTGAGCTGTCTCTGATTACTCAAGCCAAGCGAGTGGCAGGGACATGCTACGGGCTGCTCCGGTCAGCCCGAAAAATTCTGACGCTTCTTCCTGACAATTCTAGGAGACTCCTAGTCCAGGGATTGGTGCTCTCGAGGCTTGACTATAGTAATGCCCTCTTCCTGGCGGCATCTGAATCTACTTTGAATGTGCTTCAAAGAGCGCAGAATGCAGCTGCGCGGATGCTCACCGGTACAGCCAAATGTTCTTCAGCACGGCCAGCTTTGAAGGCCCTGCACTGGCTACCAATTAGAGCACGCATCAAATTCAAAGCCCTCTGCATAGTGTTTAAGGCTTTACAAGGATCCGGCCCCCCCATTCTCAGAGACTTGATCCGCTCTTATAAACCTACTCGAGCCCTTCGCTCTGAAGTTGGGAACCTTGTAGTGATACCCAGAGCAAAAAAGGTGAAAACGGGTGGACGCCGATTTTCCATTAATGCAGGTCTTCTCTGGAATACTCTACCGATAGCTCTGCGTGAGGAACCCAACCTGACAAAATTCCGTAAAATATTGAAGATGCATCTGTTCCCTCTGTAGGTTCCTCTTGGTGTTATGGTGTAGTGGCTCAGTGTATTACCCAGCGCTGGGACGCTTAAGGGCAGCCATGCGCTTTAGAAATCTGTTTTCATTTCATTCATTTCATATGGTACAATGAATTTGCCTTTCACCCTTTATCTCATTGTCTTGTTAGGCTCAGCGAGCATTCAAGAGATACAGATTGAGATCCCACTCCTCTGCATTTTCATTCGTTTTTTGTTTTGTTATATTTTATTGGTCACTGTCTGTAATGAAAGGTCTCAGATCTCCCCTGGACCAAGGCATGTACCGTCACTTTCCCAGGGAGAGAATATCAGTTCCAAACTTATGGAATATAACATATACACAGCACTTCCTAAGGTGGGCAAACTTTCAACATTCCCCCAAAGGCAAGGCAAGAAAGCAATATCACATGAGTCTCCTCTAGACCAGGTAACACACACAACACTTCTCTAGAGCGAGATATACTTTGCACATCACTTGCCAGGAGTAGAACAACTTCCTATAACACAATTACCTGCTAGAAGGGAATTCACCCATCCTTCTACAACAGAATACTTGGCCAAGAAGAGTCCATACCTCCTGCTACAAGGAAAAGGCAAATTGGTATATCTGGGATATATTTATTAGTAAATAGCACCACACGGTAAGCCAAATGCACCTATCATAGCAGACTCTAACATATCAATAGTATGATTGAAACACAATCAGGGCAAACATATATGTAGAAATATATATATATGTATATAAATGTATGGAACCTGAAAATAAAGTTATAGTATGCAAGAACAGTAGGAAAACTAGAAATTTGTGGAACGCCTCACCAACTGTCTGTCCATCCTGTTTCCACTTCGCCATAGGGGAGTCCGGTTTTTCGGCCGAAACAGGAGACAGTAGTGACACTATACGCCCCACAGATGCACGTCTGCCCTGTGATGAACTTCCACAGAACCCAGACACCTCCTTTAGTACAAGTGGAGACGTAAGACGAAGCTCCTGGTGAGCCTCGCCCCCCTTTTCCCATCAGAGTCCGTACCACTCCGCACCAAGGCCACAGCTTCAGCTGGCCAGGCGTCTGTTATGGCTTCAGAGCAGAGCGTGCACATTCCTCTGACAAGATCCAGTTCTTTCTGGTCAGTAAAGTGCGAAAAACAAGTGAAAAGGAAAACATGCCCTTCTCACCTAGTGAAGCTCAGAAAATGGCGACAGCTCAGAAAATGGAGTCACTCAAGCATAAGCCTCTATTCACGCAAAAGAGCAAAATTAGTATGCAAGATGACATAAGATCAGGCCAATGCCAATAGCAAGCACTGCCGTTAAGCAAGATAAAGTCAGAATCTGAAAGAGACATAATCAAGCCCTACTTCATAGCTTATTCTTACTAGGCAGGCCTACACATCACTATATCATGTTATAATATGCTAAATAAGACTGAGATGGTGATGGGCGACGGTCATTATCAGGCTATTTATCCACATAAATGGCACATTCATTACAACTGTCCTCTATGCACCACAATTAGTTGTGAACCTGACTTTCCACCCCTTATTGATTAAGCAGCATCATGAGTTAGTATGGTTATGTTAATTTATGCAATCTTGTACGGTTCTGGGAAAGGTATAATGAATTAGCATATGCATCCGGAGTTGAGTATTATGTGGATTTCCATATTAATTGTTGTTTATTATGACTCATTCTACAATGCATTATTCCAAGGCGTATCAAATAAAAATAATGTAGGTACATTACCACTTAATAGGTCAATATGTAATTATGACCCATATGAATTAATTTGATCTCGCGCGGGAATTCATGATTTGAGTTGACTGTGGGTACATTACACATGATTATGTACTATTATCTATGCACGTGATTTGTGTATGATTATCGCTGATGGCAACATCGAATGTTTTAATGGCCATACGTGTATTTCATATTGCGCGCTACTGTGGATTAATGCGAATATACCAAATTTTGTATGTACATAAATTCTTATATTTTTTATGAAGATTGACAATTTACAATGCATAATTTATTTTGTAATTTGAAAAGGATGATTGCAAAGCTAAGTCTATCCTTCTCGAGTCTTACCGATGATTGCAATATGTCTTCACTGTTTACTAACGGTGACCTATTTTTCTAAGGGTTGTTGGGCACAGGTTACTCACTTGAGAAAGGCTTCGCTGAAACGCGTCATTTGTGGGCACAATAAATCCTTGTGCTGTCCTTTGGTGTGCTACTGTCTTCTTTTGGGACTTTCTGAAAAGAATATATATATATATATATATATATATATATATATATATATATATATTTTGTTGTCCAATTGCTCTGCAGCAGAGGAGCACTCGACAGCAGTAAGGTAATAATCCTTTTTTATTCATGTTTCAAAGGTGGTTTAACATCCGTCATTTTGCTTGCTTGCCTACGCGTTTCAGTGCTGTCTGCACCTTCTTCCTGGGCTCATGGCAATGCGGTGTTGTAAGGCTTACAGTTCCATGACTGACGCTGTCTATCGTAGCACAGCCTCAGGTGTATGCAATTAGTAGTGCATGATGACTCACAGTGATTTCTGGGAGCTGTAGTTCCTGCCTTTAACTACCCACAGTGGGTCCCGCAGTGACACGAAAAATATGCAAGTTCACAGTGTTTTTTAAGCAGTCCACTGTAATATTAGGCACTTCAGTGTGCCCCAGAGGTCATCGCACCTTCGTTAGTTTCAGAAACTGCTGTGCCTTTTCCAGCAGGAGAATTCCCCTGCCAGACAGCCCCTTTCACCAGCGGCTCCCTCCTCCATCTCAAAGGTGGTGCTCCTCCCACGACGAAGCTGTTGTGAATAAAATTTTGTTGTCCAATTGCTCTGCAGCAGAGGAGCACTCGACAGCAGTAAGGTAATAATCCTTTTTTTATTCATGTTTCAAAGGTGGTTTAACATCCGTCATTTTGCTTGCTTGCCTACGCGTTTCAGTGCTGTCTGCACCTTCTTCCTGGGCTCATGGCAATGCGGTGTTATTACCTTACTGCTGTCGAGTGCTCCTCTCGACAGCACACGCAGGAAGCACCACACCACTCCGCAGGCAGCAATGTGAGCGGCAAGGGAAACGCTCGTTCAAGAGCCATACGCGTTTCGGGCTATTAATAATAATAATAATAAAAGGATGTTCTTCAATCTCCTGGGGTTTGCCTCTATTTGCCAGTGAACAAGGGCTCAAATAGCCCGAAACGCGTATGGCTCTTGAACGAGCGTTTCCCTTGCCGCTCACATTGCTGCCTGCGGAGTGGTGTGGTGCTTCCTGCGTGTGTGGCTTCTCTCAAGGTAACTTTGTGGTTGTATGCATAGCGGCTAGCCTGGCCGCGAGAAGCCCCGACGCCTTGTGTGGACCCTGAGTGCTGTGACCTGTCAGCGCTCCTTAGGACGCAGGTTACCTCGCCCGCAGAGATATTAGCAAGGTTCGGCGGCGAAGGTGACGCCCTTCACCTAACCAGGATTGACATTTCATTAGAGGCATACACAAGGAGCCACTTGGATAAAGAACGCTTCGAAGTCCTTCGATGGCAGCACTTCAGGACTACATTATCCAGCATGCCATCAGGAACGCCCGTTCGGGCGGGACTCTTACAAATTGAATAAAAGGATGTTCTTCAATCTCCTGGGGTTTGCCTCTATTTGCCAGTGAACAAGGGCTCAAATAGCCCGAAACGCGTATGGCTCTTGAACGAGCGTTTCCCTTGCCGCTCACATTGCTGCCTGCGGAGTGGTGTGGTGCTTTCTGCGTGTGTGGCTTCTCTCAAGGTAACTTTGTGGTTGTATGCATAGCGGCTAGTCTGGCCGCGAGAAGCCCCGACGCCTTGTGTGGACCCTGAGTGCTGTGACCTGTCAGCGCTCCTTAGGACGCAGGTTACCTCGCCCGCAGAGATATTAGCAAGGTTCGGCGGCGGAGGTGACGCCCTTCACCTAACCAGGATTGACATTTCATTAGAGGCATACACAAGGAGCCACTTGGATAAAGAACGCTTTGAAGTCCTTCGATGGCAGCACTTCAGGACTACATTATCCAGCATGCCATCAGGAACGCCCATTCGGGCAGGACCCTTACAAATTGAATAAAAGGATGTTCTTCAATCTCCTGGGGTTTGCCTCTATTTGGCAGTGAACAAGGGCTCAAATAGCCCGAAACGCGTATGGCTCTTGAACGAGCGTTTCCCTTGCCGCTCACATTGCTGCCTGCGGAGTGGTGTGGTGCTTCCTGCGTGTGTGGCTTCTCTCAAGGTAACTTTGTGGTTGTATGCATAGCGGCTAGCCTGGCCGCGAGAAGCCCCGACGCCTTGTGTGGACCCTGAGTGCTGTGACCTGTCAGCGCTCCTTAGGACGCAGGTTACCTCGCCTGCAGAGATATTAGCAAGGTTCGGCGGCGGAGGTGACGCCCTTCACCTAACCAGGATTGACATTTCATTAGAGGCATACACAAGGAGCCACTTGGATAAAGAACGCTTCGAAGTCCTTCGATGGCAGCACTTCAGGACTACATTATCCAGCATGCCATCAGGAACGCCCATTCGGGCGGGACTCTTACAAATTGAATAAAAGGATGTTCTTCAATCTCCTGGGGTTTGCCTCTATTTGCCAGTGAACAACGGCTCAAATAGCCCGAAACGCGTATGGCTCTTGAACGAGCGTTTCCCTTGCCGCTCACATTGCTGCCTGCGGAGTGGTGTGGTGATTCCTGCGTGTGTGGCTTCTCTCAAGGTAACTTTGTGGTTGTATGCATAGCGGCTAGCCTGGCCGCGAGAAGCCCCGACGCCTTGTGTGGACCCTGAGTGCTGTGACCTGTCAGCGCTCCTTAGGACGCAGGTTACCTCGCCCGCAGAGATATTAGCAAGGTTCGGCGGCGGAGGTGACGCCCTTCACCTAACCAGGATTGACATTTCATTAGAGGCATACACAAGGAGCCACTTGGATAAAGAACGCTTTGAAGTCCTTCGATGGCAGCACTTCAGGACTACATTATCCAGCATGCCATCAGGAACGCCCATTCGGGCGGGACTCTTACAAATTGAATAAAAGGATGTTCTTCAATCTCCTGGGGTTTGCCTCTATTTGCCAGTGAACAAGGGCTCAAATAGCCCGAAACGCGTATGGCTCTTGAACGAGCGTTTCCCTTGCCGCTCACATTGCTGCCTGCGGAGTGGTGTGGTGCTTCCTGCGTGTGTGGCTTCTCTCAAGGTAACTTTGTGGTTGTGTATATATATATATATATATATATATATATATATATATATATATATTCCAGAAAGGACATTCCACTCGTGCATACGTGAAATGATTCAAGTCGATTTAAACTGCTCCAGCAATCTTTATTTTAAAGCATGCCAGCAACCCAACGCGTTTTAATCTCAGAAGAGATCTTGCTCACGCGTAAACTGACAAACAAAACGGCTGCATTTTTTTCTTTTTAACATAGGATTTCCTTATGTCATTACATCACTTCCTACAAAGCGCCACTAAGTATTCTGGATATTGTAGTTTATCTCATTGTTATATACAAAAGTAAATTAATATTTAAATCCATATTTTTCTAAAAAACATTTATTTTTTATTTTTTTCTCTTTTTACCATTTTTACACAAATCCACCCAGTGCACAAAAGTAAATACTGTACATATAATCTCAATTGATTCTCATGCCCATTAAGTCATTGACCATCTCAAGTACAGATTTCAAACACCTTTTCACTAGTTAGTCTCTCAACACTCTATTTTTGTCTGAATGTCAACAATGTTGTCAGTCAGAAAAAACATAATCATTCCATCTTCATTACATCAGAAACATTTCTGTTTTTCAATAATAATTTCCTTGCTAAAATTAGTGTTCATTTAATGCCCTCTAGTGGGCCTTTATAGTTCAACCAATTTTGTTAATGTTTATTCTTACTTTGTAATTTCAGGTTTCATCCCATACCAACACATCACAGGATGTTTTGAAGCGACATTTTTAACAATATTGGTTGGTGAAAGACAATTAAATTTCATTGCATATCATTTTTTCATAATACCCTCTCATTGTGTATGTTTATCATTTAATAACCACACATTTCTGTGAACAGTGTTCCATGAACATCTGTCACACTTAAGGAAAGAGCAGGGAGAGGAGAAGACAAAGGAAATTATCTGTCAATTACTAAGCTGTGCAAGTGAACCATCACCGTTATATGAAAAAATATTCTGTAAGAAGTGAATAAAAAATAAAGATAATAATGAATGATGATATATTTACTTATATACACACAAGGGAAGCAGTTCTTGAGTTGTCAGCAAGTTCCATTGCAACTACGAGTGTATGAATTATAGATGGTAATGTAATTCTTCGTCATGGTTCAGTCCATGCGGGGACAGAGTGTGGAAATGTATATTATGTCGAGATTCCTTTTGTCTCAAGGTCTTTTCTCTGTCACCACCTCGAGAGTTACGTTCCACCGCTTCTACTGCGTAGAATTTAAGATCTTTCCAATTCACCGCATGTTCACTTTCCATGTGTTTAGCCACTGCGTTGCTTCTGTCACTGTTAATAGTGGCACGTACATGTTCTAAAATCCTTTTCTTAAGTTCGCAAATTGTACTGCCCCCATACTTTAAGTGACATGGGCATTTGATAATATAAATGATGAATTGGCTTTTACACGGGATTAGTTGTTTTATCTTCTTCATCTTTTTGTTCACCTTTTCAATTTCCTTTGTGTTTTTTGATCTTATACAAACTTTGCAATTTGTAGAAACCTTTTGGTTTGATCCATGCTGCTGCATTCTTTTTGTTAATGAAATGGCTATGAATTAGCTGATCCTTAAGGTTTATTGCTCTATTGAATGTTAAGCTAGGGTGATCTCCTACTATCTTTGCCACAGTTGTGTCCAAATGTAAAATATCCCAGTTTTTTCTTAATATCCGTGTGATTTCCTTGTTTTCAGTAGAGTAAGGTGTGATCAAGCATATTTTCTGTTCAGTTTCATTACTGTCGGCCATCCGATTATTTTCTTTCATCAGTTCAGATCTCTGTAATTTTTCTGTTTTTGAACGGCAGTTGATTATCACCTTCTTGTTATAATTACGTTGTCTAAATCTGGCTGCTGCCAAAATACTGTTTTTATGCCATTCCTCCTCCTGCGAGCATTTCCTCCTTATCCTCAGGAATTCTCCATACGGAATATTGTTGATCAGGCTAGGTTGATGGAAACCTTCAGCATGTAGTGTGGCATTAGTTGCAGTTTTCTTGCGGTGCAATGTGGTATGAGCTCTATTGTTTTGAATGTATATTCCACTATCTAGGAAGATAACTCTTTCCTCACTTATATCATAGGTACATTTGAGACTGGTTTCTGTGTTATTCAAAATTTCAAAGTACTCCGCAAATTCCTCTTTGGAACCATCCCAAATTAATACCAAAGCGTCAATATATCTTGACCACATAATGATTTTGTTAACATGTTCATCATTATTGGGGTTCCTGGCCAGATTACTCTCCCACCATCCCATCGTCGGGCAGGCATAGCTGGGACTAAAGGCAAATCCCATCGATGTCCCTTTAACTTGGCGGTAGATTTCCTCCCGAGCATAAAGATGTTTTGTGTCAGGCAGAGCTTTATCATTTTCAATGGCATGTTGTTGTGATCAGCATATTGGATATTGCGTTCAAGTAAAAAGTGTTCACATGCTTTTAAACCAATATCATTCCTGATGTTAGTGTAGAGTGATATTACGTTCATCGTGATCAATTTATAAGTTGATATCCATGGAATCTCCTGTATGCGTCTTAATAGATCACCAGTGTCTTGTAAATAAGATGTTAACCTTTTTACGTATGGTAGTAAATATACATCTAGATAATTTGCAATCGGTTCCAACAAAGCACCCTTTGCCAAGATGATTGGCTTTCCAGGTGGTCTAGTGGTGTGTTTATGGATTTTTAGAAGAAAGTAAATTGTTGCTATTGTAGGATACTCAGTTGTCAGATATTTTCTTTCATCCGCAGCCAATAGACTATCTTCCATCCATTTTGTTAGTTTCAAATCAAGTTCTTGTTTGAATTTTGATGTTGGATTCTCCTTCAGTCTCTCATAGTATTCCTTGTACAGTAGCTTCAGATTAAGAAAGGATCTCTTGGCGGGGTTCTTAATGTGTTTGGTCATTTCCAGATTCGGGTCTAGAGTGATACCTAGTGATTTTACAGAGTCCGCCAGGGTGAGGTTGCTGTTGAGCGCATCGATCACTTTTAGCCATTCCGTAATTTGGGGGTTCTCTTCTCATGTACTTGTATAATTCGATTATTATCTGGGCAATGTCAATACTATTTGTAGGGCAGAAATGTAAACCTCTTTGAAGTAATTTGATTTCTATATCCGTTAGTGTTTTCTTTGACAAGTTTGTCACCTCCAATTCTTGTGACGAGGGTGATGTCAATTTATTTAATTCTATTTCTGTTTCATACTCCTCGTCGTTGTCCCTGCACTTTTGGTGTTTGTTGATCCGCTTGCCTCTTCTGGTTGGTTTGTTTGGGCACGACCCCGTCCCCTTCCTCGTACTGACCCCGACTGAACCCCCATGTTTTTCTCCCAGTTCTTCTGCTGCAGGGCCAGTCTCATCTCCCCTAAAAAAGTACATTTAGGGCTTCCTTCATTTAGTTCCTTCTCCTTTTCACTGGCATCCGTTGATGTCAATGAGGACATGCTCCCCGTTGCGTTTGTTACTGTATCTAGTTTGTCTTGTTGTTTAAGTTGGTCATATTTTCTGGCATACGTGAATATGCGCCCATTCAGATAATCTCCTTATCTCTTTGGAATTTCATTTGCTTTCTCATCTGAACAGTTTCTTCATGTTTCTCAATATGAGATTCCAATTCTTCTTTAAATTTAGTCAAATCCGCATTTAAATCAGTTGACGCCAATTCTTTTTCAATTTCTTTAACCTGAGCTGTTGTTTTTGCAAGTGCTATTTCAATATGTTTCACCAATATTTCTATTAGACCAAGTGATAAATTTAATATATGTCCTCCCCCACTCGTGTAGTAATTCATTACTGCTTTCTTGGTGGCTGGGCATCAAATGTATTCGTAAACCATGTGGTACACGTTTTACTTCAAGATATTTTTTCAATGAAGTAACCTCCCACCATTTGTTGATTTTGAAAGTTTTTCCCATGTTCTTAATTTGTGCCTTAAGTCAGGATTTCTCTGATTAGACAATATGGCAGTAGCTGTACTAGTTGCTGCTTCTTGTTCAAAAAACGTGTCAATAATTGCTGTTGTTTTGGCTTCCCTTTTATCCATGATGCCGGCTTTTATCGCTCTCAAGTTTGTACTGGTATTTTTCTGGGAATAATATCTGAATTATGCATCCGCCTCACCATATATCCTTATTTTATTGAGATATATATATATATATATATATATATATATATATATTCACTGAAAAAACCATAGGTTTCACACACGTTATAGTTAGGAATTAGCATTTAAAAAACCTTAGAAATTCAGTGAAAAAACCATAGGTTTCACACATGTTATAGTTAGCTGGACATTTTACTCGTAAAAAACCAATGAAATTGCCCCGTTATAGTTAGTTCAGCTAACTATAACTCGCGCGCCCGCAATGCACTGCTGATGACGTCACATATTACATCACTCATGGCATGGTCAGTGACATCACTCATGACATCACTGATGACATCTCAAATGACATCACTGATGACATCACTGATGACATCATCCAGTGAATGTGTGTTTTTCGGAAAAATTAAATATGTTTTATATATGTATATCTCAAGGTCGATGGAAGAATAAATGGGTATATAAGTGTGTAAATGGTTGTTTTTTTTTTGAAAAATTGATTGTGTAACTGACTGTTTAAGTGTATCATAGTGAATACATGGTTTAGTGAGTAATGTTTAAACATATAAATATCTGTGACAGTCTCTCACTTTGTGTATAGGTGGCTGCATGGGTTGGTGAGTAGCTACATGGGTGTCTATATAGGTTATTAGTTGTTTTTTTGAGTATCAGTCTGAGTGTCTGCATGGTTCGGTGGGGGGTATTACGTAGTGCATAGGTGCATGAATGAGTGACTCACTGTTTGTATGTGTTGAACACAGCATGTGTGCAGGACTGTATGGGTGGATGAGTGTGTGTATGGGTGTGTTAGTGAGTGAATGACTGTCTCAATAGTGTCTTCAGGAGTAACTACATATGTTATAAACTAGTATATGTGACTATTGGTGTATATATGTGAGTATATGTGAGAGGGAGAGATTGAAAGAGTTCCTGTATGAATAAGTATATGTTTCTATAAGTGATTGTTTAAAAGACTAAGTATGTGTAAGTTTCCGTAGAAGTAAGTGTGGTGGTGTGTGTATAACTGTATATGCAGGTGAATGTATGTTTGATTCTTTATTAGCATGAGTGACTATGTGTGTGAGTAACTCTATGGATGAGTGGCATTGTGTAACAGGATGTATAGGTGTATGAGTACATATGATGAGTGAGTACATGTATGAGTGACTGTATAGGACTGTTGGTGAATGAGTGGATGTGTATGTGGATCTTAGAATTACTGAAGAGGTTGTTGTAACTGGTATTGGTATGTCCATTGTTTTGAAAATTTTAGTCTCTATTTTTGAATGTGTGTATCAAAGGTTATATTAGGGTGAGAGGAGGTCTGTCACTCTATCACAAGGATGATGTCATCAGTGATGTCATCAGTGATGTCATTTGAGATGTCATCAGTGATGTCATGAGTGATGTCACTGACCATGTCATGAGTGATGTAATATGTGACGTCATCAGCAGTGCATTGCGGGCGCGCGAGTTATAGTTAGCTGAACTAACTATAACGGGGCAATTTCATTGGTTTTTTACGAGTAAAATGTCCAGCTAACTATAACATGTGTGAAACCTATGGTTTTTTCACTGAATTTCTAAGGTTTTTTAAATGCTAATTCCTAACTATAACGTGTGTGAAACCTATGGTTTTTTCAGTGAATTTCTAAGGTTTTTTAAATGCTAATTCCTAACTATAACGTGTGTGAAACCCATGGTTTTTTCAGTGAATTTGCAAGTTTTTTTAAATGCTAATTCCTAACTATAACGTGTGTGAAACCCATGTTTTTTTCAGTGAATTTGCAAGGTTTTTTAAATGCTATTTTTTTTTTTTTCTATTTTTTTAAACATATTTTTAATTTAATGTTCTAACCTTTTATAAAGACTATGGTTAAATTAATAAAATCCTTAAATATTTTTTTTATATATATTTTTTAAAATAAACATGTAAAATTTATTACCATTTTTTTTTTTTTTTTTTTTTATAGTACGCGTACCGTAAGCTCACGGTAAGCGTACGGTTTACGCAACGTCCGTAATCTATCTACGCTGCTTGCGTATAGTTACGTACTTTGCGTAGCCGCGCGTACTGCGCGTGGGACGCGTGCGCGCTTACGCCACACGCGCACGTTACGCGGAAGTGCCGGGGAGTGACTGTTATGCGCATGCGCGGAAGCGCGTGTCTTTTTTACGCGCATGCGTACTTTTTGCCGTAAGCGTACCGTAAGCGTAACGTAAGCGTACGGTAGGTCATGTGATCATGAAACACAACTTTTGATTGGTTGAAACTACTTTCAGTTCTAGAACTCTCCTACACCACACCCATTCCCCTCATTTCTGCTTGTGATCCCTTGGGAGAAGGAGCTGGTTTGTCTTTGGGATACGATGGCAGAACAGCAGAGCTCTTCTGAGAGTGAGGCTAGCACCAGCAGCACTGTCTTGAGGCAGAGAGCGAGGAAAGTAAAGCCCTCTTATGTATGGGATTATTTTACTTTTCCTGAAGGCCAGCAAAAGGTGAATGCACCCTTAGTTACTTGCAAGCTGTGTCAGCGTGTACTTTCTAGAGGTAATCCTGACAGGAAGTATTCCTTTGGGAATCACACCATGATGAGGCACCTCAAGGATGTACACAAAAGGACACATGCTCATCTTTTTGGAGGTAACTCTTCAGAAAGACGAGCCAGTACATCCACAGCAGCTCAGCCTGGACCATCACCTGCAGAGCTTACTCCTTCTTCTGCAGGTCAGGTGAGCCCTTCATCTGTGGGGGGAGAATCTCCTTTTGCTGGCCCTCTGGAAATGAACCTTCGATTTCGGAAGGTTGATATTCATTGCACATTTTGTAAAGCTCTAATTTGTTATAGGGAGACCAGTGTTTCCCTAGTGAACAACAAAATAGATCAGCACATTTGTAGCTTTGAATGATTTTCCCATGGTTCCTTTCCTCTGTCCCTGCATGAACACAACGGTTCTTTTAAGAGCCAACCTTATCTTTCATCTTTTTTTTACATATGTTTTTAAAAACTTTTTTTTTTTTTTTTTACCGTACGCGTACGGTAAGCGTACCTTTTTTTTTATTTTTTAAAAAAAACACTAAAAATCATTTATCACATTACAAGGTCCTTGAGAGACTACAATTATTACTATTGACTTACCATACTCACTCAAAAAAATATTTATTCATTTGTTTTTTTAAAAAATAGTTTTTAAAATGGTTGTAGTTTACGAACATTTTCTATATCGATCTGAAAAAAAAGAAAAAAGTATTAATATTTTTAAACCATTTTATAATACAGTACACATATTTACATTTTTTACCAAAAAATATTTTTGCCTTATTTTTGCTGTTTTCAGAATATATTGCATTTCACTATAAATTGTGAAAGCAATTGCATTCATCATTTTACAGCGGGCAAAAAAAAATAACAATCTCAAAGATTGTATTAAAAAAGCCCAGAATCTCTTCTCACTTAAACTTATCATTACAGAAATGCATATTATTCTAAAAAAATATCATCTAAAAACAATACTTTTTTCTTTAAAATACCGTCTGATATTTTTGTTTCAGGAGTATAATCACAATATTATATCTCAAATAACTCCAAAATACATCTGATTTTATTTCCTTTAGGCCAAATAGTATTTTTTTTTTTCCCTGGAATAAATTTCCAAGGGAAAACCATTAAAATTCTAAAGTTTAATCTGTCCAGATCTCACCGATTCTCTGTAACATTTTGGTTCACGAAAATTTTTTGAATAATTTATTTAGTCCACAATAGAATTGCTTACTTTTCCACATGGCCAAATAGTAATTTTTTAAATCATTTTTGTAAAAATTTCCAATGGCAGTCCAATAGCATTCCAAAATTTAAAATGTGCAGAAGTTACCGATTATCTCTAAATTATTGGTTTTTCAAAATTGCATTAAAAATTTAAAAAGTCCACATTACAATTGGTTATCTTTCCTTTAGGCCAAATGATAATTTTAAAAAATATTTTTTCTACAAAATTGCAATGGTAATCCAGTAAAATGGTAAAATTATTTTGTCCAGATCTTGCCAAGTCTCTCTAAAATTTAGGTTTCAGAAAGATTAGATAGGAATTTGCTAAATCAAAAGGCAAACGTTGTTTGAAAATCAATTGGGAATCATTACACAGTGTCCAGCCTTTTTCACATTTAAGATAAACTGTGTAATGTCCAGAAGTAACAGTAGGTCCATCATGGAAAATTATTGCAACAGTTACAAAAGTTTTTCCTGAAATTGATAATTGCTGTCCTGTAAACTTCTTTATTAAAGTATCCAATTTTGAACCATCAGCTCTACATCGTTGCATCATTAAAATTACATACTGTCCGTATTCCCTTAAAATTAATGTTGAAAACATGTCAGAATTACACTCACCACATTTCATGCTATGATTAGCATCTTTAACTAATTTTGCAAAAGTGACTGTTTTACTCTCTGGCAATGTCAAATAAATAAACCTTTCATTATCAACAATAGAGCCACATATATTATAACAATTTTCACAACTATGTTCCCATTTATAAGAGAGACCAAAAAAAATGTCAATGGGAACTCCTTCTTCTTCCACTACCTGAAGAAAATACATCAAAAATTCGTGTGCATCTTGCTGTTCATTTTGAGAAAACTGTGTTCGTCCTGAACATACATCTAAAAGTTTTCTAATGTCAGTAGCACTTTCTATTTGAGTTTTATCTTTACTCAGCTTTTGAAAAAGGAGACTGAGCTCTGAACAGAATCTTTTTCCCTGATTTACTATTATCTGCTCTTGCAAACTTTCCAGATAAAATGCAACATTCAGCACTACATTAGCGTAGCAGTTGACACCAGAGCTATTTTCAAAATGACATCCTACAACCTGTTCTTCATTTTCCTTATTCTTTTTGCTTGCAATTACATCACTCCTCTTTTTTTTCCTCTTCTCTACATCTTCATTACAGATATTCTCATTTCTCCTTTTACGAGAAACTACACGTTTCTCCAACACAGGATACTGACCTAAATGAGGAGCATAGCTTCTTCTTAATCTATTATACTCCTTTACACAGTTTGTATCAGCACTAACTTTTGAATCATCAAAGTCAATCATGAATAAACCTGATAATGTTTTGACTCGTGACAAAGCTACATATGCCATACCTTCTTTGAACACAGTTGAACCAATGTTCACAAATGCACAATCTACAGTCAATCCTTGAGACTTGTGGATAGTTACAGCATATGCTAGTGAAAACGGAAACTGCTTCCTACGTACATATAAGTCTTTCACAAGCATGAAACGAACTGAACAACGACAAATGTCTTTAACTTCCTCTATCTGATCAAATTTTATTTTTAAACATTCAATTCCATCTTTTTTCTGATAATTAATAAAACCCACAACTCTTCCCATCGCTCCATTCACTAAGCCTTTTTCAACATCCAAATTTCTCCTTAAAAACACTCTACAGTTCATGCAAACATATAGATTTTTTTCTAATCCTGCTGTTTTGGAGATATTCTTCTCTAGTGAGTCCAATTTATTTTTCAGTTTGCCTGTTACTGTGACAGTAATTCTTCCATCCTCAATTTTGTCCACTGCTTCCAATTTCCTGATGTCTTCATTTTCCAATTTCAAAAGCTCCTCATTAAATATTGAGCATTCACGTAGAGTTGGCATTAAGCAGATGACACTTTTGTTTTCTGCAATATTCTTGTATATTTTCTCTGCAACTATTTCTTCCTTTGGAAATAAGTTATGTAACAGCCGACTCTGTAATGCTTTTTTGCCAACTTCTGTGAGTAGTCCAATTCTGATATCTTTCAGAATACTTCCATATTCTTCATCGTTTGCTTGCCTCATATTAGTTGTAAGTTCCTTGTACTCAAAGAAGGACCAAATATTTGTATTTCCAATGCTTCCTAATGACTTCTTCGTGTCTTCATGTGTCACAGTATTAAACACTGGTTGTCCTTTAACTGGAGTAAGTTGCAAAAGATCCCCAAAAACTATGACGTGTTTTCCACCAAATAACACGTCATAGTCTGTCTTCAAAATTTGCTGCATTCTTAAATGCACAAAGGCAAGCATTAAGTTTGATACCATGCTCACCTCATCAATAATGAGAACTTGCATCTTCTTCAATACTCTTGACACTTCCAAGGATGCTTCTCCAGTTAGCTTGTTGAATTGTATTTTGTTCTCATGCTCCACTGGTAACATTAGCAAACGATGTAAGGTGATTCCTTTTATGTTATATGCTGCTAACCCAGTTGGAGCAGTAACCACACAAGACAAAGTAGAATCCGTTTTTTGCTTTAGGTAGCTTCTGATGACTTTAATTAGGAAACTTTTTCCAGTGCCAGCTTGTCCGCTTACATACATCCTGATTGGATGAAATGATGTGCATGAGCACTCTTTTTTGATATGTAGAAATCCGTGATCAATTTTGTTTTTGATCTCTTCATAAATTTGTTGCTGCTCTTGATTCAGTTGTCTTTCCAAATTTTCTAAGTCTATAAATTCTTCTTGAGCTTGATTCATAGCCGTTTCCACTTCATTCATGGCTATTGATGCTTCATTTTCAACGATTGGTTGTCCTAGGGGATCTTGACTGTATGTTCCTGAACTTTGGCTGTCCTGAGAACTGTCTCTAGCTATTTCTGCTGCAATTGTAGTTTCCTGTTCAATTTCTTCATTTAACATTTGCAGATAAGTTGAGAATGTACTGCATTGTATGCTGTCTTTGCAAGCATTAAAAGAATCTTCATAGCTCTGGAATTCTCCCAGTAGTTCATCCTCTGTACGCCATGGTTTAAACAACTGTAAAAGAGCCAAGTAGTAAAATTCTTTCTTGTCGGTAGTGTCGCAACTCAGCTTCCGGTGATTTATCAAACTTCCTTTGTTTTGCTTCACCAAACATCCTTCTTCACCAACAACTTTATATTTTCCACTGTTGATGTCTTCTGCAGCTTTCCGTGAATAAATGTAGTTCTGCAGCACTTCATAGAGACACATGTTCTCCAGATGATGACTTCTCTTGGGATAATATGTGTCCAACATGTTTGTTTTCAATATGTCTGTACTTTCTGGGTCATTCTCAGCCAAATATTCAATTTCTCCAACAGATTTCAGTACCCGATTTCTCATTGCTGCAAGGCCTAAACTTGCCCAAATTATTCTTCTTGACTTCGAGTAGAGACTTGCAGAAGATAACCTATCTGAACATTCGTAGGATCCAATTTCTCGATGCGATAACATCTTCAAACTGAAACTGTACAGCTTCTTACTGACAGTCTTCTCGTGAGAAATCTCTTCCCACATTTCCTTCAATTCTGTTTTTTCTGATTTCGTAATGTAAGACGTTACATATCGAGCAACAGCAATGGAATTGTCAGCAACATACTGTATATCCATGTTAGCGTTCCACATGGATAAAATGACTGGGTTGTAGTCATTTATATTTTTTGATTCTTCTTTTCTTTTAAGGTTGTAGGTATTCTTAGGTGATTTTCTTGTGATAGTATGTCTCACAGCTGACATAAAACTGTTGACTCTTCCATTTGTAAGAACAGGTCTAGGAAATCCAAATCGACATTTAGTGTAGTATTTTTCTTTGCTCTTGTATTTCCGTCGACAGTATTTTCCACACCGATGACTTTGGAAACGTAGAACTTGCTCCTTTAACTTGTTCTCTTCTGTGCTTTTAGGTATAGCACATGTTGCATATTCTTCAATGTAAGATAACACTGCTTCATCAGTATCTGTTCCAAACTTTGGGGCATCCTTGATCCACAGCAGCATATGAATATGAGGAGCACCTCTTGCCTGGTACTCTTTTCTCCAAAAGAAATCCACTACTTCTCCAAGGGGTGGATTTTTTTTATTGCAGATGAAGGACATCATAGCCTCAAATCTATGATTGAAATATCTGCAAACATTAACCGGATCCAATGAGCACAGTTCTCCTGCTGTCTTGTATTCGATGTTTTCAATGTTTGAATTGGCCTCTCGTAGAAAATCCAGTAAATCATCCCAAGCGTACTCGGCGCAGCTTAGGGTAAGGAACCATGTTGGTGTTCCTAAATTGCGTAACATGCATTTTAGTTCACCATGGCGTCGGTACCAATATTCATTTGTCCCACGCTGACAAGCCATCAGATTGATCAGTTGTGTTTCCAAATGATCATCTCGGTGCTGCACTTTCTCCATAAAATCCTTAGCAGACACATTTTGTAAATGTACTCCACTTTTTAAAATGTGATTTACTGCATAAGACAGTGCAGACAAGTCGCTTTCAAATAAAAGATGGAACAAATAAGGGATACTTTGTCGAAATCTGGGATCTTCAGCATATAGTCTTGTAGTCCGATACTCAGAAGCTGGAATCTGTTCCGGACGTTCATCGTATCGTCCTCCTTTTCCTTTAGGAAACAGCTGGGGAAAACATCGAGCTTCCAAGCTCTCCTCCCATACACTCACGGGATTTCCTTTTGCTTTCTTCATCTGAAAGAGATCAATATTGTCTCCCATAACTTCTTTCGAATGGAGAGGATGTATGCTAAAATGTTAATAAATTTCTTCTTCCTTTGACTTGTCCACTTTTTCAATTTGTCCAGTTGGTGTTTCTGTGTCTCCTTGTAAATCTTCTTCTTCTTCTTCTTCTTCTATATAAATTGATTCATACCATTTGTTATTTTTTTTCAAATACAAATTTGCTCTTTGTACTTTCCGCACATCTACCAGCTCCTGCCAAATCTTCTTATT
Organism: Triturus cristatus; assembly: GCF_964204655.1. Lineage (NCBI taxonomy): Eukaryota > Metazoa > Chordata > Amphibia > Caudata > Salamandridae > Triturus > Triturus cristatus. Next base: position 891,248,572 of record NC_140594.1, read on the forward strand.
CTTTGTAGGGACACCATTAACCAGAATAATTAATGGTTCAGTTTCCAAAGTATCTGCATCAATAGTTTCCATATTTTTTTTCAAATCCAAGGGCAAATACACCACTCTACCTTTTAAACCTCTCAGTAAATCTGAAGGAGGTAATTTACCAGTTTTGGGCTCCATACGTACTATGGTCTGGAACGGATGAACACATTGAATGAGTATAGACTCATATGTATTTAATTCAGAAAGTTCAGCAGGAATAGCATCCAATTCTAAATTATTATGTACAGCTCTGGTCGGCATTCTATTTTCCTCTAACTTGTTGTAGCAGTATTTACAAATACGCTGATCTTCACCCAATTCAAAACAATTTTCAAGAAATATATATGTGGCAAAATCCATCCACTTATAATTATCTTCATTTTCACTCTTTCTGTAGAGATCAACATTCCTAGTTTGTTTTCTATAATGAGTTCTGCGGCAACAAATACAAGTAACATTTGGTCTTTCATTAGAGACTATTGCAAATTTTGTTATGTGATCATTAAATGTCTTACTTACACAAGGTTCTACATTCTCTTCCACTTCTGCCTCATTTACTGTGTCCTTCTCTGCACTGTTTTGTTCAGGACCAAAGTAACAAAACTGAATTTCATCAACAACCTTCTCTACATCTGATACCGTTCCTCGGAACAGAGCCCTATTCAATTCATTTAACTGTATTGCTGGACTTTTGGCAAAATACAACCGTCTCACAAACTTTCTCATTTCAGTATGATGAACAGCCAGCATCCTAAAATGATGGAAAACACTATTGCACACTTTTCTAGATAGACAAGCAAGAGAATGACCCTGCAAACCAGTATTCTCTCTCACTCTGCATGGATCCAGACTTTGAAGCACCTTAATCTTTTGTTTTACACTTTTTTTACTATATTCTCTTAGAAACTCTCGAAATCTGTCAATAGATTCCTGACGCACAGTGCAAATACTACTACAATTCCAAGTGTACACTGGGGCTTTAGGACGTCTCCCCATTGCCTCATCTGCCATCACTTGTACCTCATCTCTTGGAACCATTATCTCCTTCTCCATTATGCAACCATTTTTTACTTCGTATGAACGACCTCTGGTGTCAACTGCATGCAGCAAACTATTACTTTGAAAATAGCTTTCTTCATTAAAAAAAGGTTCACTACTTGAACTATGCATCCACTTTCCTAAAAACACTTTACAAAAGTTTGTTCTGTTCACTACTCTTTTGCTTTTGCTTTGTGATTTCAGGACATTAACCATTTTATCTAATGTACGCATCCTATTCAAAATTAATATGAATAGTTTCCTTTTTAATTCTAATGCTTTTGCTGCAATGGCTTCAATTTCTTTTTTTCTCTTGTAATATTTAGCCTTTTGCTTATATTTCTTTATATCCTTTATCAAATTGGACATAACTCTTCTCTGAAACATTTTTCTACGTATCTCTTTAAATGCTGTTTTTCTGTTTATGTTAAACTTTTCAATTGCAGAAGGTATATTTGCATTAACTAAATCCTCAATTTTTTGCTGTTCTGTAGGTTTTGTTACATTTTTCCGAGAACAGACATTTTGTACATTTTTGTTTGTTTTCAATATTTTGTTTAGGAATTGTTTTTTTTGCTTACCAGAAGATTTTTTCTTTTTCCCAACATCAGCATCTTCTACTAACTTTGGTCCTCCAGTTGTCTTCAAATATAGTTTTTTTTTTAGCGTTTTTTGAACTCGAGATTTTGTAGGCATCTTAAATTTTGTTCACTGTTCTTCAGCAATACCTGAAAAAAACTAAAAAAAAAATCCTTTATTGTATTTAAATATATTACTACATTTCTTTTCACAATAGTCACAAAACGAAATTTCTTTGCCATTTTGAATGCACACAAACTGCTCTTTTTTTTAAATTTATTTAAATGCACATGTCCAAGCTGTTTTTTTTTTTCAGACCACCACCGTGTGTATTCTCTGTGACTGCCTACACTCCAGCAGGGGCAACCAGCCTTAGTGATGCTGAATGTATTTGCATTACAGACTTAAACCTGAAAACCCCACTCGCTTCTAATTACTGTGCATGACTATACATGGCAAGCACATGGGTGTGTGCTAAGCCTCTGCTTCTTCCCCCAAAAATTCGCTCCTCTTTTCCATCTACTGCAACTGTGAAATCACCAGAGCAAGACGCAATAAATTTCTGCCTATAATTCTTCTATGCACACAGAGTCATGTTTTCACATTAGTGCCAAAACGAAATTTCTTTGCCAATTTGAAAGCACACTTACTGCTCTTTTTTTTTTGGGCCAAGTGAAAATCTCTTTTTACACTTTGAAATCACTTTTACAGACTGACACATTCTGAAACCTTTTTTTTAAATTTATTTAAATGCACATGTCCAAGCTGTTTTTTTTTCAGACCACCACCGTGTGTATTCTCTGTGACTGCCTACACTCCAGCAGGGGCAACCAGCCTTAGTGATGCTGAATGTATTTGCATTACAGACTTAAACCTGAAAACCCCACTCGCTTCTAATTACTGTGCATGACTATACATGGCAAGCACATGGGTGTGTGCTAAGCCTCTGCTTCTTCCCCCAAAAATTCGCTCCTCTTTTCCATCTACTGCAACTGTGAAATCACCAGAGCAAGACGCAATAAATTTCTGCCTATAATTCTTCTATGCACACAGAGTCATGTTTTCACATTAGTGCCAAAACGAAATTTCTTTGCCTATTTGAAAGCACACTTACTGCTCTTTTTTTTTCGGGCCAAGTGAAAATCTCTTTTTACACTTTGAAATCACTTTTACAGACTGACACATTCTGAAACCTTTTTTTTAAATTTATTTAAATGCACATGTCCAAGCTGTTTTTTTTTCAGACCACCACCGTGTGTATTCTCTGTGACTGCCTACACTCCAGCAGGGGCAACCAGCCTTAGTGATGCTGAATGTATTTGCATTACAGACTTAAACCTGAAAACCCCACTCGCTTCTAATTACTGTGCATGACTATACATGGCAAGCACATGGGTGTGTGCTAAGCCTCTGCTTCTTCCCCCAAAAATTCGCTCCTCTTTTCCATCTACTGCAACTGTGAAATCACCAGAGCAAGACGCAATAAATTTCTGCCTATAATTCTTCTATGCACACAGAGTCATGTTTTCACATTAGTGCCAAAACGAAATTTCTTTGCCTATTTGAAAGCACACTTACTGCTCTTTTTTTTTCGGGCCAAGTGAAAATCTCTTTTTACACTTTGAAATCACTTTTACAGACTGACACATTCTGAAACCTTTTTTTTAAATTTATTTAAATGCACATGTCCAAGCTGTTTTTTTTTCAGACCACCACCGTGTGTATTCTCTGTGACTGCCTACACTCCAGCAGGGGCAACCAGCCTTAGTGATGCTGAATGTATTTGCATTACAGACTTAAACCTGAAAACCCCACTCGCTTCTAATTACTGTGCATGACTATACATGGCAAGCACATGGGTGTGTGCTAAGCCTCTGCTTCTTCCCCCAAAAATTCGTTCCTCTTTTCCATCTACTGCAACTGTGAAATCACCAGAGCAAGACGCAATAAATTTCTGCCTATAATTCTTCTTTGCACACAGAGTCATGTTTTCACATTAGTCCCAAAACGAAATTTCTTTGCCAATTTGAAAGCACACTTACTGCTCTTTTTTTTTGGGCCAAGTGAAAATCTCTTTTTACACTTTGAAATCACTTTTACAGACTGACACATTCTGAAACCTTTTTTTTAAATTTATTTAAATGCACATGTCCAAGCTGTTTTTTTTTCAGACCACCACCGTGTGTATTCTCTGTGACTGCCTACACTCCAGCAGGGGCAACCAGCCTTAGTGATGCTGAATGTATTTGCATTACAGACTTAAACCTGAAAACCCCACTCGCTTCTAATTACTGTGCATGACTATACATGGCAAGCACATGGGTGTGTGCTAAGCCTCTGCTTCTTCCCCCAAAAATTCGCTCCTCTTTTCCATCTACTGCAACTGTGAAATCACCAGAGCAAGACGCAATAAATTTCTGCCTATAATTCTTCTATGCACACAGAGTCATGTTTTCACATTAGTGCCAAAACGAAATTTCTTTGCCAATTTGAAAGCACACTTACTGCTCTTTTTTTTTCGGGCCAAGTGAAAATCTCTTTTTACACTTTGAAATCACTTTTACAGACTGACACATTCTGAAACCTTTTTTTTAAATTTATTTAAATGCACATGTCCAAGCTGTTTTTTTTTTTCAGACCACCACCGTGTGTATTCTCTGTGACTGCCTACACTCCAGCAGGGGCAACCAGCCTTAGTGATGCTGAATGTATTTGCATTACAGACTTAAACCTGAAAACCCCACTCGCTTCTAATTACTGTGCATGACTATACATGGCAAGCACATGGGTGTGTGCTAAGCCTCTGCTTCTTCCCCCAAAAATTCGCTCCTCTTTTCCATCTACTGCAACTGTGAAATCACCAGAGCAAGACGCAATAAATTTCTGCCTATAATTCTTCTATGCACACAGAGTCATGTTTTCACATTAGTGCCAAAACGAAATTTCTTTGCCTATTTGAAAGCACACTTACTGCTCTTTTTTTTTCGGGCCAAGTGAAAATCTCTTTTTACACTTTGAAATCACTTTTACAGACTGACACATTCTGAAACCTTTTTTTTAAATTTATTTAAATGCACATGTCCAAGCTGTTTTTTTTTCAGACCACCACCGTGTGTATTCTCTGTGACTGCCTACACTCCAGCAGGGGCAACCAGCCTTAGTGATGCTGAATGTATTTGCATTACAGACTTAAACCTGAAAACCCCACTCGCTTCTAATTACTGTGCATGACTATACATGGCAAGCACATGGGTGTGTGCTAAGCCTCTGCTTCTTCCCCCAAAAATTCGCTCCTCTTTTCCATCTACTGCAACTGTGAAATCACCAGAGCAAGACGCAATAAATTTCTGCCTATAATTCTTCTATGCACACAGAGTCATGTTTTCACATTAGTGCCAAAACGAAATTTCTTTGCCAATTTGAAAGCACACTTACTGCTCTTTTTTTTTCGGGCCAAGTGAAAATCTCTTTTTACACTTTGAAATCACTTTTACAGACTGACACATTCTGAAACCTTTTTTTTAAATTTATTTAAATGCACATGTCCAAGCTGTTTTTTTTTCAGACCACCACCGTGTGTATTCTCTGTGACTGCCTACACTCCAGCAGGGGCAACCAGCCTTAGTGATGCTGAATGTATTTGCATTACAGACTTAAACCTGAAAACCCCACTCGCTTCTAATTACTGTGCATGACTATACATGGCAAGCACATGGGTGTGTGCTAAGCCTCTGCTTCTTCCCCCAAAAATTCGCTCCTCTTTTCCATCTACTGCAACTGTGAAATCACCAGAGCAAGACGCAATAAATTTCTGCCTATAATTCTTCTATGCACACAGAGTCATGTTTTCACATTAGTGCCAAAACGAAATTTCTTTGCCAATTTGAAAGCACACTTACTGCTCTTTTTTTTTCGGGCCAAGTGAAAATCTCTTTTACAGACTGACACATTATGAATCCACCATGTGTAACTACAACAAAAACAATTCCCATTTCTATTATTCATTTCTTAAGTTACCACATTCATCCCCTCTCAAACTGTAAACTCACCTTTAAAATTAGTTAGTTGTGAAAGAAATGTGTCACTCAAACAGCAGATTATCAGAGCCAGGATCTCTGTTGTGTTCACCTCTCTCCTCTCAGCAGAACCAGATAATGGCAAACTTTCCCTCTATTTTTCCACACATATACATGTAAGTTTCAAATCTCAGTGCTTTCCCCTTTTTTTCAAATGTAATGACACATTTCTATTGGTTGAAAACCAACCCTTTTCCAAAAGTACCCTGCCCCCAACTTGACTTCTGCCTAGTACCCTTCCCCCAACTTGACTTCTGCCTGCTACCATAGCAACAGCTCATGGAACACTGCTGTGTGCAGTTAGGTCAGAAGTTCGACACACAATGTTTCAATTCCACAGAGCAAGAGTGCTTGACTTTTCAATCCTAACAGCAAATCCATAGTACTGTTCTTTGGTTACACATTTTTTTGTACCAATACAAAACATGCTTCTATTAATTTTCACATACAGCCTAGTTTTTTTTCTAGAATGGTATGAAACAGCCAATCAGTTCTTTTTGTTTTGTAAAAAATATGTATGCCTCCATTTCCAAACTGTCTTTCTTTTCATATTGCCATTCTACTGAAAGACACCTCCTGAGTGCATCCAGTTCTCCTTTGAAGATGTTCACAGTGTGGATTGTAGGGCACAGCTATGTCTTCTGGAGTGAAAAGTTTGCAGAGAAAACAGATATGGTGAGAGACCTTGCTTTGCCAAATGTAGACATTAAATGGATTGGTCAGAGAGGGTTAAAGTGGCACCAATTGATGCCATTGGTGAAATCCTTCATGCAAATCCAACACCCTGACCTCATAATAGTGCACTGTGGTGGCAATGACCTAGGCACTTTGACTGGGGTAGGTCTGGAAATGCTTATGAAGGACACCTTTGCACAACTGTTTACACTTTTCCCTAAAACTGCCTTTGTGTTTTCCAACATATGCCAAAGGCAAAAATGGAACTGGTCCAATCATTTCTGTCCACAGATTGACAAAGCAAGAAAGCACGTCAACAAATCTGTTTCTGCTTTCCTCCGTGACTATGGTATGGGTGCCATTTACCACAACAACTTGCGTTACGACATGCAAGACATTTATAGAGGAGATGGTGTGCACTTCAATGATGAAGGGAACAGAGTCTTCCTCTTGAACCTTAGACTCTGCATCGGTACTTACTTGTAGGTACCACTAAAAAAATGACTCCATAAACACAACAGCTCTTTTTAGAGCTCCCTAATTTCTAAACTCTTAAATCTGATTTTCATTTATTTATTATTTTTTTTTTACCGTACGCTTACCGTAAGCTTACCGTACGCGTACCCCGTGATTTTTTTAAAAATCAATAAATGTTTTTTTTGTACTTTTCTGTCCTTCTTTGACCCCCTTACAATTGTTAGGGGGTCTGTAACTCTCCTCATTGCCCCCTTTCCTTGTTTTCACTCTTTTTTTTCAGAGTGAAATACACAAAATGGCGGCCGCCGCTTCCTGGTTTCGGCCGATCCGAATGTTTACTAAGATCTAAGAGCCAATCAGAATCGCGCTCGCGCACGCCACCGTACGCTTACCGTAAGCGTACGGTAAGCGTACCGTAAGCTGGCTCAGATATATATATTGATTTAAAGGCTATTTTCTCAGAATCTACTGAACAGATTTACACCAAACCTACAAAAGGCACTTCCTTGACCTAGGGACTACCTCTCTGCCAAATTTCGAGTAATTCTGTTCAGCCGTTCGGGCTGTAGCTCGTTCTAAAGGTCCTATGGAAAAATGCATGGGAAAAACGCGTTTTGGGACCCCCCTTTTATCTCAGCCCCCGCTTGACGGATCCCCCCGAGACTTTCAGGGTAGGAGCGGAGCGTAGCGCCCCACCTATTTTGAGAAATTCGCGAGGATTCATCGACCGGCGTCAAAGTTATTCAAAATAGAATGTTGAGGTTTTCCTATGGAAACGTGGTCCTAACTATAACTACCTACTGGCGACCGCCAGTAGGTAATATATATATATATATATCAAAGCACTCCACCACTGCTTGCAATCCTTATCACAGAGCACGGACCACGAAATAAGTGCTAAGAGTTTTATTTAATGTCCTATATTATCTACTGGCGGTCGCCAGTAGATAGTTATAGTTAGGATCGTGTTTCCATAGGAAATCCGCAACATTCTATTTGGAATAACTTTGGCGCCGATTGACGAATCCTCGCGAAATTTTCAAAATAGGTGGGGCGCTCCGCTCCTTCCCTGAAAGTCTCGGGGGGGATTCGTCAAGCGGGGGCTGAGAAAAAGGGGGGTCCCAAAACGCGTTTTCCCCATGCATTTTTCCATAGGATCTTTAGTCCAAGCTACAGCCCGAACGGCTGAACAGAATTACTTGAAATTTGGCAGAGAGGTAGTCCTCAGGTCAGGGATGTGCCTTTTGCAGGTCTGGTGTAAATCTGTTCAGTATTTCCTGAGAAAATAGCATTTAAAAGCATATATATATCTATAAGCGCGCACCGTGATTTACATCACTGATGACATATGTGTGTTTCTGAAAAAAAAATATTTGTAATATATGTATAGCTAAAAATTAATGGAAGAAGACATGGGTAAATAAGTGACTAAATACAGTGATGTAATATCTAATGTCATCAGCAGAGGATTGCGGTCGCGTGAGTTATAGTTGCCTGCACTAACTATAACGGGGGAATTTCAATGGTTTTTCACGAGTGAAATGTCCAGCTAACTATAACATGTGTGAAACCTATGGTTTTTTAAGTGATATATATATATATATATATATATATATATATATATATATACACTCGTAGACTGGAAATTGTCAACCATTTATTGCATCAGGTATCTCTGGACAGGACCTGTTCCGGCTTTCAAGAAGCCTTTGTCGAATTGAAAAAGCGCCATTTTATGAAATATCTACTCTCCGCTTGATACAAATTAGATCAGCAAAAACAAAATACATATAAATTTTCGTTTTCAGCATATTTGCGTCATCAAAATTTATAGCGAGTACTCAAGCGTACATTGCACAATTAGTTACTAATGATAACTGCCTGCAGTAGAGACGCAGTGTACTCTATATACATTTTGATGACGCAAATATGCTAAAAATGAGAATTTTATAGTATTTTGTTGATGGTTATCTGATTTGTACCACATGGAGAGTATATATATTTCACAAAATGGCAGCTTTTCAGTTCGACAGACTGCTTGACAGCCGAAACTTGTCCTGTCCTGAAGCATGTGGTTGACCTCTTCCAGTCTTCGAGTTATGTTTTTCTCTCTGAATGGGGACGTTTGAGTGGCATTTAAAAGGTGCCAGGTGTCGGGTCTCACCGTGCACCACCAGCTTTGAAGTGCCGGCCGGCAAAACTGCATTGAGTTGGAGCAAATATATATATTTTTTCCCCCAAATAGTTTGGGAGGGCTGAGATGAAGACATATCATTAAAATATGTGAAAACAAAAAGGGGAAATACGACGCTGTACGCCTCCATCTTTGACCTATTTCTTTAGTGGAAGTCAAGTTCTAGGCTAGAGAGGCATTAAACATTAAAACCTGTAGTGTGTTTCTTTCACACTCATTGCACACCATATACTACTCGGAAAGACGTAGTCTAAGAAATCTGATAGGTCTGAATATTGGGTTGAGAGATTCCCCCAAAGGCTGAGAGACTTTTAACTACACAGATGTTTGCCTCAATCTAACTTCTTCAAAATGTAGATTACAAACCTGTTGCCAGGATGACACCTTTGAACCAGACACCAATGTCTTCAGAGAGAAAGTGCATTTGCAGATGATCCAATGAGCTATTTGAATTATTCTTATTTGCTTTATTTTTAAAGAAAAGTGTAGGAATTATAAAGAACATGACCTTCAGTTATCATGTAAGTATTAGTTTTTTAACAATGCTTACCAAAATGTGCCTTGTGGGTCCTGAAAGTCCAAGCAATAAGATGCCTTTAAAATCTGTTTTTATCTCATCACATTTGCTACACTTCAATTACAGAGGTAAAATGTCAGGCCTTGTCTTCTGACAAATTGCTAAAAAATGTTAAAATGAGGATTGGTGTTTACAAACTCCTCTTACTTTGCAGTGAGAGAAAGAAAAAGTAAAGTGAATTTTGTGTCAATCTAGCTGTGGAACAGTGTGTGTCAAAGAAATGCTGTAAGATGTCCTTTTTTTGTAAAACACAACAACATATAAATATCTGTAAATTAACTGTACACATTCAGCATGTCAGAAAGCAAAATTGATGCACATTTTTGGGTACTTCTGAAGTGTGATGGAAACAAAGATTTTATGAGGATCAAAACCAATCAAGACACTTTTACGTGGTGATGGACAAATGATAAATATTCACTGAAACCCGATTTCCACACATGATCAATTGTGTGCAATATCGTTTTTTGCAGTAAAACTGTATGCCTGCAAACATGTAGTGGCCATTTCAATAGAGTGAATGTGCCGTCTGTCAATGACAGTGTGCTACCACACAACGCTTTAGTTACATTCCAAACTCGCCCGCCTCATGTCCATTAGCGTAAGGTGGGTCGCATAGGTTCGTCATGCTAAAAAGTAGGATGTGGTTCTAAAAAAGTTTGGGAAGCACTTTAAAAAAAATAATAATAATTCTTTCTTGTGAAAATGACAGCGGAGCTTGAGTCTATTTAAATCCAATCTAGCACTCTTCTTTGTTTTTAATGTATTATTTTTAGATTAGTTTAACACCAGCAAAGTTTTGTTGAGACATCAATGAAATTAAAGCATGAAAACAATTCTGTTACAATGTAATTCCATCTTTTCCCTCTCGCTCTGCCTTGGGGGCGAATGCTGATTTCTCATCCTGACAGCAAAATGCTGCTGTCAGTCCACCTTATGAAGGGAAATGAAAATGGATGTAGGTGGAAGAGGTCCTAGGGAAGATTCGAGGAAAGCCCTTGCCCACGCATTGTCGGTTCTTGGAGAGAAAGGGGGTGCCTTCTTCATAGTGACTGGGGAGATATGGGTAGGCCTGGGCGTCAAATTCCGTTCCGCTCGCGGAATTTGCGGAATTTGGGCAATTTTGCGTTCCGCGGAGAACGCGAAATTGCCCAAAAATCTGCATTCTGCGACTTCGCAAAATTTTTGCTTGTTCGCGTTCTCAATATGCGTGTTCGCGAGATATTTCACCCCGAGCACGCAAATAGCGATCGCGAACAGGAAAAAAGTATCGCGAACAAGCAATTCCGCGTGTTCGCGGAATTTCTGCGTGTTCGCGGAGATTTTTTGCCGTTTCGCGGAGATTTGCGTAACGCGATTACGCAAATTCCGCCCACCCCTAGATATGGGATGGCTTTCGGCTGTTGTTTCTCCGTTGTGAGGAAACAAGCTTCAATTAAGTCCTACAATGCCTTTCACTGTAAAGAAGGGATTCAGAACGCCCACCCCCTCTCTTTATTGCATTATCAGTGATTCTGCATGCACATCAGTGAAATGCTGAGGAAAATAGTTATACAGAGTGCATTAGAGAGCTACGCCATTATCACCACGTTTGCAGTTGCAAATTGAAAACAAGCTAAAGTCGAGCGAGGCTGCCTGGGAAGTATCGTTTAAACGTTAGGGGGGATTAAAGTGCTTTTTGAGCAGAAAACAACGTGAAGCAATTTGCTCAGAGACCCGGCTTAGTGCTTGGAGTTCAGCAGCTGTGATTTATTCAGCGGTGGGGACCCGCTGCTGTCAGGTGGAATGCCCATCATCTGCCTCCGCATGGACGCGGCGCGTCTGGGGTCCCCCGGTTCTGACATGGCGTCCCAACTGGCCTCCGAGATGTACCATGTGGTCGGGAGCGTGGGCACGTCCCAGGGATCCAGGCTGGCGCAAATGGGTCTGTACCTGGTTTGGCGTGCGTTTGATGCTTGTAGTAGGGTGCACCTTCTCGAAAGATTAAGAGGATGTCTGCTGGCCCTCGTGTTTGTGGTGGTACTATTGGGTACATGTTCATGTGTTCTGCTGCATTAGGCCATTTAAGCATATTTTAAAAAGACACATAAAACGCATGCACTGTTTTATGTGTTTTAGAAGAAATTTCAAGAAATGGTGATACGTTATGCCTTGCAGTTTGTATCTTAACGTTTTTCTATAACTATACATTTTATTATAGTTGAATTCTTTAACTTATTTATTTTCACACGTTGTATTTAGTATTTTATTTGTCATTCTAGCAGTATCTGAGTAGTGAAAAGTGCATTTTCCCAGTACAATTACATAAGTAGATATTTCATATACAAATTATGCAGGTGGGATCCATGACAGCTCGTATGTATTCAAGGAAGACACTTTAACTAGCACTTTTCAAAATGCATTAATGGTCAATTTCTTCCGAATTCTTTACGAAAATAAAGGTCACCGTTTCTTCCCAATACTCACGCAGCCTGTGTGTTCTCAGACTCCACACCCAGTGCCACGGAGGCTTTTCCGTTCACAGCAAATATTTGCAGGATTTTCAAAACAATGTTTCGTTTTAGCCTCAATATTATTAATTTACTTACTAAATGCAAATTTTGACATGAAGAAAGCTCTGTGATATTTTTTTCAATCTGTCTTTTGCCGGATTCCATTTATTTAAGTATAGACAGGTTAGTACTTTCTGACCACTGGTTCTAATTGAGTGGTACAACAAGTAGATTACTATTAACCCTACAAGATATAATTTATTTTCACTATCAAGAGGAAAACGTTCTTTTTTTGTACTCGTTTTACTTCTGGGAACATGAAAACTACATTGAGAAGATACTGGGTGAGTGTTCTGCTCTCTAATAGTTTTGGCATTTTTGTTTTATTTTCCTCTTTCCTTTTGAATATTTGTTATATGTATGCATAATGCACCTGCCCTGTGTATGCAGCTTGCAGGTGGTCTCTTGTGATATTATGGTCACTTTCATCCTATGTCTTACTCTTTGCACATGATATGTTCCCAGCTGACTTTAACTCTGTGTCTGAAGCAGTGTGCACAGCTCTTGATGGGTCTACAAGCCTGTGCTTAATTTGAGCCGGTGGTTTCCTGTGCTCAGCACCGGTACTTAATTGTCAACACCAGCGCTTGTGACAGTCTGCCACAATGGGGTGCTGTCTGGCTAATTTAGAGATGACCACAACAACAGTTAATTATTTATTGAATATACATTAAAAATGACTATTACCTGCCGGCCAAGCCATTCTTATAGCAATGGGGGCCTGAAATAGACCGAATTTCCACACTTGTAGGAGTGTGATTGTCAGTAGTTGTGCAGTTACTATCATTGGCTGCATCGCAGGGGCAATGTGTGGTGCAAGCTGCAGTAGCCTCCTGACTAGAGCCCTGGCACTTTTTTTTTTAATACAAATTAAGCACTGCTACCATCAGGTTTTGTGTGGTAGCCCACCACCACACATAATGGAACCAAACTAGACAGATCACTATTCAAGCAAAAACATGAGGCGATCGATATTTGCAGCAAGTAAGCAAGACAGCAGTAACTGCTGAAAGACCACAGCTGATGTTTCATTAAGTTATAATTCCTGTGGGATGCCAATGTTAAAGTAAAGCTTTTACTTGGTTTCCGCTACATCCATTTGTTTCTTCAATGTAACATTAGCTGGCAAAAATGGCTCCGCGCATTAACACTTGCCGCCGACATCTAATATGATCCGCTGTCATGAGTTAGAATCTAGGTATGGCCAGTTCAGTCTTCCATCTTCCTGAGGTTGGTAAATATAATAATATTACATTTGGTAGCAATAATAACTCTCATTTACAATGCTTAGAAATTATTGAGGTGCAAGTATGAGTGCTATGTGGAAAAGAATTGTTTTAAATCAATGTTTTTTAAAAAGTATTTAGTCTTATTTTATTATTTATAATTCTATCATGCATGCTGGATCACATGTTTATATTTTATGGTTATAGTTTATCTTTTTGTTTTTAAACCTCGATGGACAATAATGTGCCCATGAATTTATGCTAGAATTAAAATTATTGGATCACTAGAGTGTTTTAACTACGATAATGTTTTTCTTTCTCATCACATGTTTAAAATATATCATATACTCTATCCACCTAGAAGTTTTACACCTAATAGAGTTTTTTTTCTTATAATTTTTTTTATTATGCAGCCTTCATTTGCACTCATTGCTAATAGAGGAATATAAAAAGTGCAGGAATTCCTTTTAGTCCATGGACATGCCATGGCTACCCAACGATTTCTACATAGTCCCTAATAAACATTATGATAAGTACCAGAATTGCGTAGTCGAAGGTTCCTATGCTCCCATAGTGCGCTCTAAATCCAAGCGCCTTTTACTGCTCCTCGATTCTTATTGAGTGGAGTTAAATTGGTCTGTAGACCTTGTGTTTGGTTTCAAGTTGTTTAGAGGTGAGTCACATTGGAAAAATGACTAGGGGGGTGTAATCTTGGACGCTGCTACTCACCCGAGGCCGCGCTGGTGAACCGTTTGTTGCTGAGCCGCTCCTGGGGTGCCCACGCTGTTTGTCCCCACTGTCGGCGCCCAACGCTATCGCGCCGTGACAGGGGGAGACTACAGCTCCCAGGCTGCTTAGCGGCCACTTCCGCCTTCCGCTTGTCTTCGCGCCCGGAGGCGCTTAAAAGGCTGAGGCTCCCTCGGTGGAGCGGGGGTGTAATCTTGGACGCTGCTACTCACCCGAGGCCGCGCTGGTGAACCGTTTGTTGCTGAGCCGCTCCTGGGGTGCCCACGCTGTTTGTCCCCACTGTCGGCGCCCAACGCTATCGCGCCGTGACAGGGGGAGACTACAGCTCCCAGGCTGCTTAGCGGCCACTTCCGCCTTCCGCTTGTCTTCGCGCCCGGAGGCGCTTAAAAGGCTGAGGCTCCCTCGGTGGAGCGGGGGTGTAATCTTGGACGCTGCTACTCACCCGAGGCCGCGCTGGTGAACCGTTTGTTGCTGAGCCGCTCCTGGGGTGCCCACGCTGTTTGTCCCCACTGTCGGCGCCCAACGCTATCGCGCCGTGACAGGGGGAGACTACAGCTCCCAGGCTGCTTAGCGGCCACTTCCGCCTTCCGCTTGTCTTCGCGCCCGGAGGCGCTTAAAAGGCTGAGGCTCCCTCGGTGGAGCGGGGGTGTAATCTTGGACGCTGCTACTCACCCGAGGCCGCGCTGGTGAACCGTTTGTTGCTGAGCCGCTCCTGGGGTGCCCACGCTGTTTGTCCCCACTGTCGGCGCCCAACGCTATCGCGCCGTGACAGGGGGAGACTACAGCTCCCAGGCTGCTTAGCGGCCACTTCCGCCTTCCGCTTGTCTTCGCGCCCGGAGGCGCTTAAAAGGCTGAGGCTCCCTCGGTGGAGCGGGGGTGTAATCTTGGACGCTGCTACTCACCCGAGGCCGCGCTGGTGAACCGTTTGTTGCTGAGCCGCTCCTGGGGTGCCCACGCTGTTTGTCCCCACTGTCGGCGCCCAACGCTATCGCGCCGTGACAGGGGGAGACTACAGCTCCCAGGCTGCTTAGCGGCCACTTCCGCCTTCCGCTTGTCTTCGCGCCCGGAGGCGCTTAAAAGGCTGAGGCTCCCTCGGTGGAGCGGGGGTGTAATCTTGGACGCTGCTACTCACCCGAGGCCGCGCTGGTGAACCGTTTGTTGCTGAGCCGCTCCTGGGGTGCCCACGCTGTTTGTCCCCACTGTCGGCGCCCAACGCTATCGCGCCGTGACAGGGGGAGACTACAGCTCCCAGGCTGCTTAGCGGCCACTTCCGCCTTCCGCTTGTCTTCGCGCCCGGAGGCGCTTAAAAGGCTGAGGCTCCCTCGGTGGAGCGGGGGTGTAATCTTGGACGCTGCTACTCACCCGAGGCCGCGCTGGTGAACCGTTTGTTGCTGAGCCGCTCCTGGGGTGCCCACGCTGTTTGTCCCCACTGTCGGCGCCCAACGCTATCGCGCCGTGACAGGGGGAGACTACAGCTCCCAGGCTGCTTAGCGGCCACTTCCGCCTTCCGCTTGTCTTCGCGCCCGGAGGCGCTTAAAAGGCTGAGGCTCCCTCCGCGTCGCGGGACGCGCGCGGGCGGCGCCGGGCTAAGCCCGGGCAAAGGGCGGGCCCTCTGTGGCCCTCAGAGGCCTGAAGAGACTGGACTGGACCAAAGACGCTGGTCCTGGTCACAAGATCTGGAAGAAGCAGCGGGGGTGATATTGAGGATTTGTCAATTATTGTTAGTGTTTTTAAAAATTGTCATTTTAGTAACTACTAACGGACATAACGTTTTATCAATTCAGGCTTGTAACGAGGGTGAGACTGTTTATAATATGTCTAGATCTAAAGCCTCTTCAGGGCCACGTACAATGGATAATTATTTGGTTCAGAAGGTTAATAAGATAAATTGTGAAAGACGACAGTCATTGGGGAAAGTTGGTACCTCTCCCGGAGCCAGTCCCTTACGAGGTTTAGTAACCTCCGGTAGGGAGGATGTAATCAATCCTTTTGATACTACCACCCCGGAGGTGGTCGAGTTAACGGAGCAGGGGCACTTGGATCCTGTACAAGATAGCCCCAATGAGCTAATAACAGATGACTGCCATGACAGGGTGGAACAATGTTCACCTCCCCTAAAAAAACGTTCAGTAAGAACTTGCAGGAAAACACAGCTTAAAAAGGGGACATCAAATAATGGGAAGAAATCTGCAGATCAGTCACATAAAGATATTGAGAATTCCGCCTTGAGATCAGTGAATAAGGCCGGATCTGAGGATAATATTGTTAGTAACATCAAGGAGATTATTAGTACAAACATTAGGGACACAATAGATCCGCTGGTTGTCAAAATAAAGGAGCTAACGGAAGAAGTTGCCAGATTGAGCGGTCTGCTAAATCAGGCATTGGGTAAATTGGGAGAGGTGCCTGCAGTTACTCCGGTTATGGAGGTGGTAGCCGACACCACTACTAATACCCAAAGTAAGAATCAAAGACAGGGAGACCCTAATAAGGAAGCCACGAGGATCAATGCGAATGGTAGTGCTACTTCGGTAGCACCACAAATAGGCGCAAACAAATCAGGAAGTAATTTGCCTGTTTTAGATAGTACAAATAGCTGGGAGGGAAATAAAATGAAGGGTGCTGTTAACCTACCACCTGAGTGTGCTCCCTATGTGGTGGTACTTACAAATGTGCCACCGCTAGATAACAAGGCTCCCCAAGAGACCCACGACTCTTTAAAAAACAAATGTTTGTCGTGGTTAAATAGGCAATGTGGTCTCCCACTGAATCTTTCTGACTGTATTCTGACAACCAGAAGAGCCAATTGGATTGGGAGTGATAAGAAAATGTTAAAAGGGGACTGTGTAATTATTAATTTTAAATATCCGCAGCACGTCTCTACCGTCCTCCTGAGAGCGGCATCTCTCCCAATCTTAGATGGTAATGTATGCGCAAGAGCGCTAGGATACTTTTATAATCACCTCAATGCTAATGGGAGGGTCAATAATAGAAATGCTACTTTCCCACCTGTTTGGAAACCCCATTTTGATATCCCAACCCAGAATAGATTCCTTGCACTTAGCACTCTGGACTCTAACGATTGACGTATAAAGGAGACGGAGATATGTGCGGGAAGGGAGGAGGAAGCGAACTTGGAGGATCATAGAGTTGAATGTATATCTGTAAGTTCTGGTACAATAACACTGACCCCCAGACTGATGCCGGAGCAGGATGAAGTGGAGGCCATACCAGATGGTTGTATGAATTCTGGCGATTTGGGCCAAATTGCTGAGGCTGCCATTATGGAGGGTGCTATACAAGGTATCCCTAGAGGGAATATGGTCAGAACAGGTAGATGTTCCAGGTTGGTGTGCTGGAACGTAGCTGGTCTGAAATCCAAAAGCAGGGACCCGGGTTGGAACTCCTTTATTAACAGGTATGATATCCTTTGCTTTCAGGAAACCTGGTGTAAAGATAATATTGATTATGAGGGATTCATTTCATACAACCTACCAGCATATGGAGATGGGCCAGGTAGAGCTAAGGGAGGTTTACTCACCCTTATATCGGTCCATCGACAGATGACAGTGATAAAATATGTGCCGGTGGGAAATTTAATACAGATGATTTGGATCCAAGAAGGTAAAAGCCGTAATATCCTTCTGATCAATTATTATAATAACATTTTTGATAGTAGCAGGGGCAGAATTGTTACTGACCTAAACAATGCTATTGAGAACTTAAGCTCGATTTCTCATGAAGTATTTGATATCATTTGGTGTGGGGATTTCAATGTTTCATTATGTGATTTACTATCCACTACAGCTTGTGGGGTTACAAATAATGCTGGATGGGAGGCTCCACATTTTGCCCATGATATGTATGGGGAAAAAGTGAATGCAATAATGGGGGGCCTTGACCTGGAAATTTTGGATTGTTGCAGGGATAGTAATGGTGCACCTATCCCTACATTTAGGAATTGGCGTGCGAACTCTGTAATTGATCATGTGTTGGTTTCGTCCAGCATTGCCGACTGTTTTGGCCCACTTGAAATTGAAATAATGGATACTAGTGATCACAACTGTATTATTGTCCCCATGACTTTGTGGGAGGAGAATGATATAGAGGTAGGGGTTACAGTTGGAAACATTGAAGCACACAGGGTCAATGGGGTAAGGCTGAGATGGATAGGTGCCAAAGCATCTGAATTAACCAAGGCTATTATCGTGAAGAATTTAGCAGACATTGTCTTTATTTTAGATAATAGATCAGATCATGAGCGGGTCTTGTCTAGTTTTAAAGATATCAACAATGCCATTAACGACAAGTTCACGAGTGGCAGTAGGGGCAGTAAGAAGCATGGCTTCGTTTGGTTTGATAAAATTTGTTCGGATGCCCTGACCGACCTTAAGCAAGCCCTAGCAATAAGACCTAGGGATATAAAATTAATAACTACTCTGAGGCTAGAATACAAAAAGGCTATTAAAGTTAGGAAGAAGGATTTGCAGCAACAGGCGTGGGAATCTCTTAATCAGGCCGCAGAATTATCGAATTCTGTTATATTTTGGTCAACAATTAATTCTCCGTTCCTCAAGGAAACTAATACCCCGGAGTTAACATCAAATGTTTCCTGTGAAGGATGGATTACCCATTTTTCTAGTATCTTTGATTCAAATAAAAATAGTAATGACGGGCCAGAAAGATGGCCTATTATACCACTTGATATTACTGTGGAAGAAGTGGAAAGTGGGATAAGAGCAAGTAAGGGAGGAAAGGCCCAAGGCCCGGATGGGGTCCCAAGTGATGTATATAAGGAGACGCCGGAAGTATGGGGTCCGTTGTTGGCTGTTGTTTTTAATGCCGCGGTATGTATAGGCCCTCCACAAACTTGGGAGGAGTCTATAATTGTACCCATATACAAGAAGGGATCTAGGTCCGAAGCGAAAAATTATCGACCAGTCTCATTATTGGATGCCTCAGTAAAAGTAATGAGTAGGATTATGTTGGTTAGACTGGAAGAATGGGTAGAACAGGACCATATTCTGACAGATAGCCAATACGGCTTTAGGAAAGGTAGGGGTACACTCGATCAATGCATTAATCTAGAATTATTGATCGGGAAATACAGCGAAGCCAAAAATGGCCATATTTATATGTGCTTTGCTGATCTAAGCAGCGCCTTCGACATGGTCGACCACTCTATTCTGTGGAGGACCCTGTTAGAATTAGGGGCGCCAAAGGCCATTATTTATTTTCTTGCAAGAATGTACGAGAGATTAAAAACATGTGTACGTTTTGGTAGGAAAGGTGAATGCACTAGGAACTTTAGCGTTAAACGTGGTATAAGGCAGGGTTGTGTTTTAGCTCCTCTTTTATTCATTTTATTTATAAACAATGTTGATGCTATTTTAAAAAAAGTACCAGCAGACGTCCCCGTGATTAACGGCACCCCTGTTCCGGTGTTATTATACGCCGATGATGCTGTATTATTGGCAAGAACTCCGATAGGGTTACAACGATTAATGGATAGTTTTGTATCTTTTATTAAAGATAAAAAATTAGTTATTAATAAAAGCAAAACTTATACAATGATCTGTGGCCCAAAGAAAATTAAACATGCAGCGAAAGGGTTTTTTATAGATAAAATAAAAGTGCAGCAGGTGGACAAATTCTGTTACTTGGGTATAACCTTTGCTGAAGATAAAAAGTGGACACATGAATTTAATAATATTCGCAATAAAATGGCTAGAAACGCACATGGAATTTTTAGATTTGCACAGAAAATTGGGGATCGTAGGACCAGAGACATGGTAAAAATTTATCAGGCTAGATGTGTTTCGATTGCATTATATGGGGCTGGAATTTGGGGCTACAGTAGCACACATGAGGTGCAACTGGAACAGAATTCTTTCTTAAAAAAGGTGTTGTGTTTACCCACTTCGACCTCTAATGCATTATGTCATTATGAATTAAATGTCAATTATTTATCCGATCTTTTGTCACTGAGACCTTTAATGTTGTGGAGATCAATATATTTGAACGAAGAAAAATCTTTCACTAGGTCTATAATCCAGGACTGTATGCGATTAGATAAAGTAAATGCAATTCCCTGGATTAAATACATCATTATGTGCTTTTCGGATATTTTTAACCTGAATATTGTAACTGATCCAAATGCTGTTTTATTAATCCCCAAGACTGAGATGAAAGTGACTTTCCTAGCCTTTGCCGAGAGGAAAAGAAGAGTAATTGCAGGTTCCCTGTCCACTGTTATGTTCTATAACAGATATTTGTCCATGGATGGATTTCCCGTCTATCTGACTTTAGTCACCAGACCTACACACAAATTTGTACTAAGCAGACTGAGATTTGGAATAGTGCATCATCTGGTGGCACATCCTATAATGAGAAAATATCCTATAGGCCCTTGTAGATGTGACGGTTTTTCCAAGCAGAGCACAATGCACTTTATATTATTTTGTAAACTGTACTCCAACTTCCGTGTTATTCTGTTAAAGCCCATGTTTGTAAAATATGGTACACGGACGGTTGAGCAGGCCATGAAACTGATTTTTAACTTACAATCTGCTGATATTTGTTTTTATACAGCTTCCTTTTTAAACAAATGCATTAACCTGAGGAAAAGTATGTGTTTTTAGATGAAAATATGTAATTTTAAAGATGGATTATGTTTTTTAATGATTAATATTGTATATGAAATGTGATTATGTCTGCTATAAGTGCTCATGTATGTATTTGTCATTTGACTGTGTTTGCTTTTATGGACATTAACTTGCTCCGAATAAAGCTGAATTGAAAAAAAAAAAAAAATTGACTAGCAAAGTTGGAGTAGGCTGTGACCACGGTTTAACCATGCTTTTGACCACAAATGTAGCCTGAGTGCAGATGTGTGCAAACATATTCCATGTTAAGGTATCATTTAATTCAAAGAGAATCAAAGCATAATCTCTCTTCACAGTTAGCTTGGACAGCAGCGTCACCACGCTTCCAGTAGCTTTAATTATTGAATCGAAACCGAGGCTTTCAGTTTCGGCTTCATGTGTAGTATTCATATATAATCAGAAAATCGTGGCCCAATTTAAAGTTCAACACATCTGAAAACAATTGGCATGTACTATTGTTGGAAGGAAACGCATCTCTCCTATAATAGCAAGGACCACTCTCGGTTACAGTGAGAATTCGATCCAAGTCCATGTCAGTAGCAAAACTAGACCAAAGAGAAGACCTGTGACCTTCAATGACCTTCGATGACTGAGCCCACACATTCCCATCTCTGTGCTGAACGTACTCTAGACATGGTCCTAGTGACGTGTCTGGGTCAACCCCATTTTGTGGTACTCTAGACCAGGGCATATTTTGCCTCATACACAAGAGGCTGGGAGATACTTAAGAGGAAGTCTTTACACAGGCTCTATGTCTTCATTACAGCACTTGCCACGAGGATATTTGCATACGCAGACAAATGTGAAGTCTGGCAGGTAAATATGTATCTTAGTGTCGTATTGGGTGCCATTTTGCTCCATGTATCTGCTGATATTGTCATGCAGGCCCCACACAAAGAAATACAATCATTGGTGAGTAAAAATAAGTCTTCTGTTATTGTCTATAAGTTACAGTTTCTGGGGAAGGCACAAAATCTTCATTATTTTTTCTTTCTGGGTTTCCCTGAAAATAGATCCACAATTCGGGGAAACCAACTCTGAGTGTGTATGTATGGGGGATGATTATATATTGAGTCCCCTGTTTTTTATATGTTTATTATTGATATATATATATAGTATAGTAATTAAAGTTAGGCTTGTGTTTCCATTGGAGATGCATTTTCAGTGTTGTTAATATCTTTGGTGCAGTTTATACAAATCTCCAAGAAACGTTTAAAAAAAGTGCTTCTTCTTGACTTGTTTGCACATGGAAAGTTTCAGACTAATCCATCTATCTGGGGGGCCAAGAGAAAAGGGAGGGGTCCTAAAACGCATTTTCCCCCATAATATTTCCATAGGGACTTTAGACACCGCTACAGCCTAAACTGCTGAATAGATTCACACCAGATTTGGGAGACCACTTGGTATTGGTCCAGAAAGAGTGCTTTTTGTGATTTGGTGT
This sequence comes from Triturus cristatus, assembly GCF_964204655.1. NCBI lineage: Eukaryota > Metazoa > Chordata > Amphibia > Caudata > Salamandridae > Triturus > Triturus cristatus. The sequence goes on from NC_140594.1 coordinate 891,270,846, forward strand.
AAATATGTTCAATAGGTTTTAAACAAGTAATGCTCAAAAACATTCTATATCTAGGGCCTGACTGATCTCAAGCTGAGATCTGATTGGCTGCCATCACCTTAACAAGGAAGTGGTGGCCATCTTAGGACTCAGTCAGCTTTGTGGCAGTCCGTGGGAGTTTGTTGCATGGCCTGGTCACATGCCAGGCCCTGTGGTCAACCCCTCGTCGCACACGGATAAAGGCCATGTATGGCGTGGGGTTGCTTGGCTGTGAGGGGCTGCAACCAAACCCTGCAGTGCACGGCCAAAGGCTATGAGCAGCCGGTGGGGGGTAGCTTTACATATAATAATAACATAGTTTTTTTTATGATTGCATTTTTAGGGCTGAAAAATATTTTTCAAAAGAAAGCTAACTTGCCTCTGAGCCTGTTTTATAACAGTTTTCAGCACACACAACACAATCATAAAAACAACCACAAGAGGGCCTCGCACTCCAGCTGAAGAGCATAGCGCTCCAGTTATAAGTGTTTTTGAAAAATATGGTAAATTCTCCTGGGGCCATGGATTTAATGACCAGGGAGATTTATTTAGTTATTTTATTTAAATGTTTTATTTTATAGATATGCAATGCAAAAACAAAACGTAGAGTAAATCAATTAGGCGTCACCCCCCACCCCCACCCTCTAATCTAGAACAGCGAGTTTTTACAGCAGCAAGGAGAACAAAAGGATCTTAATACAATAATCCCAATTCAGTATCCTCATAAGAAATAACAAAAGAAAAGAGCGAACTGTTGTGCAAACATCATACCAACTGTTAATACAAAAAGTGCTAACAGCATAAAGTGTCAGTGCATAGCTTTTTTAAAACTAACTATGAGCATGATTGTACCATTGCTAAAAGACTATTAATAATAAAGTGCTTTGTGCTTCTTGTGAAAACAGAGCAGACATAGTGTGACATACAAAAAAAAAAAAACATTTGAACATAGTAATGTGCTATATTCCAAAGTTGATAACAAGAAAAAACCCCTAGGAGTTTGTCTGATTGAGCCACCTAAATAAAGGTTCCCATATGTCTAATCCCTTCTTTTTTGCCCGGATTCCTTTTTTAGCATAGATAGCCTTCTCCAGATTGCAGGTAGCTACCATTCGGGCCAACCATTGGGAGAATAAAGGGGGATTAGAGTCTATCCAGACAGAAGTTATACAGATCCTAAGAATGGTCATAGCCACGGAAAGTAATGCCCCACCGCTCTTCCTGTCAATCCTATCCTGTATACCCAGTAAGATAATAGTGGGGGTTAACAAGATGTCACGTGATAAGACTACCCTTAGGAAGTTCTGTATTTTGTTGAGTAATGGCTCAAGTTTTATACAAGTGGAGAACGTATGGACGGAATTAGCACTGAATTCCGCACATCTAGGGCAGAAAGTTCCTTTGCCTGTCCCCCATTTTGCGATTCTGCTGGGTGTGATGTACAAAAAGAAACTAGTTTTGTAAAACTGTGCCTGTATTTTGCTCTGGGCCGCTCGCAAGGCAAGGTAGAAAGTATTATTGGAAGTATTCAGTTTTTGTTGCCATTTACTTGCAGTCTTGACCATGTTGTCAGGCATTAGGCTATTCAGTGCAGTGTATATAAACCCAATTCGGGGCACATTAGAATCATTCAACTTGTCAATAAGGGCAATTGGGGCAAAACCTATAGGTCCGCCAACCTTGCGTACCAAGAAATCCCTTATGGCAATGTATATGAAGGCCTCACTATGGCTCAGATTGAATTGAGTCCTGAGATCGTTGAGGGGCTGGATTCCTTCGACAGATAGCAAATCACTTAGTTTTAGTATGCCCGGTTTGTGCCAGTTTGGACAGTATGATCTCCCAAAAATTGCTGGCAGATTAGCATTATTATTTATAGGGGTATAGAAGTTCAGTCTCCCCAGACCTAAAAGTTTACGGAGGTTAGAGATGAACCTATAAGCGCCCAGCAAGGTCTTAAATTTGACCCGCTTGTAATATCCGTATTCTAACTGTCGCCATGCACAGCCCTTAACTTCAGCCCCAATAATAATTTGAAGGGAGACGGGAGCCCTATTATTGTAGAAGGTGGTTGTTCATTCAGTAAGATAATGCTGTTCTGCAGGACCGTGGCCCAATAGTACAGCTTCAGATTGGGGAGCGCCCACCCCCCTCGTTCCAGAGGAAGGGATAAAAACTTAAAAGACCTGCTCGGCTGAGAGTATGCCCAAACAAATTGAGAAAAAAGTTGTTCAATTATCTGAAGCATTATCTTACTGAATTCCAGGGGGGTGGCCCTAAAGAAATAAAGTAAGTTAGGAAAGAAAATCATCTAAAGGACGTTACACCGCCCCAAAATGTATGGCGGTGCTCCTCCCCCTTCTAGGGACATTGCCATGCTCATATAAAATGTAAATAGCCCTTGGAGGGCATTATGGGGTGCTCCTTCAAGGAGCAGTTCCTAATGAATGAGCTGCAGTTGCTGCTCATTAATTATTCACTTTTCTTTCTTTAAAAAAAATTATGGCCGTCCCGGTGCCCACCCAGGACACCCATATGTTTAATTTTGGTTGGGGGCCATGGGAAAGCTATGAGGGAGCACCAGGTCCTCCGTGGCCCCAGCTAGCTCCCCAGCTGGCACCCATCTTTTGTGCCAGTGGGAGCCAGCATTTTATTTAAGTGGGCACCCATAGCTCCATTTATGTTGTGGGCAACGTGGAGAGCAACTGGAGGGAGCCGGTCTTTTTTTTAACAATTTTTGGTAGGTGCCCCGGTGCCCACCCAGGACACCTACAATGTAGGCAACTTGGGGGACATGGCGGGACCTCCAGGACCCGCGACCCCAGCTGGCTTCACTGCCAGCACTATACGTGTTGGCAGGAGCAGGCACCTTTCCTCTGTTCCAACCTGGGCGGGAGCAACATTTTTACCTGCTCCCGCAAGGTGGAAACAGAGGTGTCCCCTGCCTGGGAGAGTTTGGCAGGTTATGCCTGCACTCTCCTGGGCAGGGGTCCACAGTTTCCTGGTGTGGGCTCCCCAGAACACTGTACAGCATTGGGTCCTGGGAGATGGAGTTCCCAAGGCTATCAGGGATGGGTCGTGCGGCCACTCTCCTTTTTTTTAAAATTAATTCAGCCCCGGAGGATGGAGTCCCCTGTGCCTGAGGGGGCTCAGGGAAAAGTGATGCTTCCCCTATCCCCTGTTATATATAATTCAGCCCTGGAGGACGGGGCCCAAGGGCCACAAGCAGGTCCGGACTGGGAACCCAAAGCAGCCTTGGTAATTTTGTTGGACCGGGACCCTGGGAAAGGTGCAAGTGTGAAGCACTGCTGTTTTTGTTTCTGGGGGGCGATATTGCAGCACTGCTGCAAAACCGGCCCCCCATTAACAAAACCGGCCCCCACTCTTCCAGCCTCCCGGGGAAACCCCTGATGCCTGCTCCGGGCAGTCCGCTCCTGGCCACAATAGGGTAGGGGAGGAGGATCCGAATGACCCCATATCTTCTAATGTAATTCGGTACCAGGGGATGGGGTCTCCATGGCCTCAATGAGTATCAGTGTGGGGGCATCGCACCCCCATCCCCTTTCTATCCAATGGCAGGTCCTGGGGATAGGGTCCCTGAGGCCAAAAGGTTTGAAACCTGTGGTTTATTGAACTTGGAAACTGATGCCTACATCATCTTCCTATGGCATAAAAGTGTTTCTAAAACAGGGTGGGTCTCAGGCAGACACTTTGCGCAGCTACAAAGGGACCATATGACTGATTGGCAGCTATGGAGTAGGAGTGTATGAGCTGGAAGAAGAAAGTGGGTGCTCAAAAGTAGCATGAAGGTGGGCCAAGAAAGGTCAAGCTTTCAGAGAACCCTGCTCCCAGGTCTTTAAGTCTTTTGGGTATGGGGCTACTAGCTTGCTAATCTACCTAAGCTGACACCATTGGAAAGTGGCCTAAGACTATTCTTATTGTTCAGCAAGGTGGTAGACTGCCAATCAATAAGCATTCATTTAAAGTAAACTGTGGAAGCCACCTGTACTTTTTGTGTGGCATCAGCCAAGATCCTTTGATTGGGTTAAAACTGCATGTAAAATATACTTACTGATTGTGTTCTTCAATAAGCCCTCTTCATCTATCAGTCTGTTACTAAGGGATTCACATTTTATTTCCACCCACTACAGTACTCTGTTAGGGGCAGAAGATCAGCCTTTGGCTAACTTCACAGTCAGAGAGTGCGTTCTTCCGTTGCACAAAAAGAACACACACAGTAGTTCCTTCAGTGCTATATTGAGAGTTGTGGTCACTTCAGATCGGGCTACTTCCAGTTACCATGCGGGGTGCCACAGGGCTTCTCGCTCAGCTCGACTTTGTTCAATCTTTATGTAGCCCCTCTGGCTAAATTGATTAGATCCTATGGCTTCTAAGTATTAGCATATGCGGATGATACACAAATTATTGTATCTATCGCAGACAATGCTACTGTGGTGGAAGAGGTTTAAACAGCGTATGGTGGACATTAACAACTAAGCGAAGGAGAATTGGCTTAAATGAAAAACTGACAAGACATAGATCTTGGTTTTCGGTGAGAGAATTAAGGTATTGTCAGAGCTGTAGTGGCCAGAGCTCTGCAGTCCTATCCCCCTTCCTTTCACTGAGGCTAAAAATTTGGGGGTGGTCTTTGACACCTTCCTTTTCTTTGACACTCAGGCTATGAGGATTGTCCGTTCCTGTTTTTTCACCATTAAAATCATGTGGAGGTCTTTCCTTTCATCCCTGCTGAGCTTAGAGTTGCTCTGGTCATTGTGCTCAATACATTGTGCATTGAGTACTGTAATGCCCTGTACCTTAATATTAATAGAAGCACTCTAAAGAGACTCCAGATGATCCAGAATGCAGCTGCCCATCTGTTCCTTGGTGTCCTTAAATATCTGTCAATCGGAGAGGGCATCCGATCTTTGCACTGGCTGCCAGTCGCAAAGCGTGTGAAGTTTAAAGCGCTTTAAGTTTAAAGCGCTTTTTCTAGTTCAAACCACTCGCCATTAATTGCCAGGGGCCGAAGCATTTGAGAACGACCTTCCAGTGGTACACGCCCAGCAGACAGTTGAGGTCTGCATCTCATTAGAAGGCAGAGGTCCCGAGATTTCGGAAAGTCAGGTGAGGGAGGGGGCGTTCCCTTTGCGTTGCTGCTGCCAGGCTGTGGAACTCCCTTACCTCCCACATTGCAAGTCTGTCATCTCAAGCGGGTTTTCGTAAGCGCTTGAAAACCTGGCTCTTTTCCTGCTTTGATGAATATGTCCTGTTCTTTCTTGTAAGACCTTCACTGGTTAGCTAGCACTTTGACAACTTCGGGTATAATGCGCTCTACAAATACATAAAAATAAATGTTATTTCTGTATTACTAAACATTGTATACAGTGCATGATAGCTTTTCTGATGTTGGCGAAATTCGACTGGAAGGAATACCATTTTTAATTATCAGCAAAGAAAAAAAAATTCTTAGATCCAAAACAGTTACATAGGTGAATTTAGTGTTTTGGCTTGTTTCATCAGTGTACATCGCTGGTTTCATGTATCCTGACCGAGGAAAGCTGGTGCCATCATTCCTGCATGTACGCACAGTTCGTTTAAGGCAGTAAAACCTACATAGATACATTTTAAAACCCGTGTGACTTTCGTAAAATTAAATAAATCATATTTTTATTGGTCGTGCAAAAAATGAAAATAGATAACATTTCTAAATGCAAAGTGTGGTTTTACAGTAAGAACAGTAAAAGAGAAATCCTCTTGATTACAGTGGAACCTCTCCAAATTAATCTCTGACATTTAATTGAAGTGACTGAAAACGAGTCTCCAAACATAATCTCTTTGTAATGTAATCTCTATGAATATTTGTCAGTGTGGTTTTCAATTCATATTAATTACAATTCATTTTTTATCTATACAACTAGTAGGAGACAGTTTATGGGCTCTGCAAAAATTCGATTTTTTAAACATTTTGTTGTGCAATCATCTTGAAGCGTTATTGTTCTAGTTTAGCTGCTCTAGCCATTTGAAAATGTTATACAAAAAACTTGTCATTGTATTTATATAGCACTTACTACCCTTGATGAGGCATTGAAGCGCTTTACAGCGAGTAGCATGCCACTCCGGAGTTAATCAGGTGGCTGTTGTTGGTTATTTTGATTAGTCATTATCTCTCAAGAGAAATGTATTTATTTATTGGTTTGCCTTATGTGTAAGACATCAAAACAACATGGCAGATAATATGCCATCAGCATACATTATTGTGTTTAAGGCCTTAGCTGCATGCCTTAATTAGATAGAATAATTTGAGGCACAGAACGTTTAGGTTAAATCGGCAACATTAAACAAACCAACAAGCAGATCAGCAGTGAGCAATTGTACATAGTAGGGCAGGTAAGAGTACGTGTCTTGAATTATTGGAATCTGGGTGCAGGTGCTAGTCAATAGACACACAAAGAACATTGTGAGTGATGCCTGGAGAGTCGACCAGCCAGGACTAAATGGAAGTGTCTTGGGTGTCAAGGCAAAAGTTTTGTTGAAGGGGAGAGTTGGGGTAGGGTTTGATAGTGTCAGTAAAGTGCCATTTCTTGTAGTGTCAGTCATTAGTGTGATGAATGTCACACAAAAGTAGACTGCTCATAGGAAAGTCGGGAGTCATCTTTGGCCCCCGCTTGAAAGCGAAGTAGCAAATGAATGAAAAAAATATTTAATAAAGCGCACTGTGGCCACGCGGCTTCCTGGCGCTGAGAACTCCGGCCAGCAATCACAGAAGTAACCCAGGGAGATTAGCAGGAGTAAGCCTGAGAAAACAAGAGGGTTTTCAGGGCTTTGCGGAAATGAGAGTAAATAGGGATAGCACGCAAAGACAAGGGAAGACTGTTCCAAAAGCGGGGGGCCAGAACAGAGAATCGGGTGCCTCCCGTTCTGGACTTGCGAAACCGGGGAACATTGAGGAGGGCCAAGGAGGAAGAGCGAAGAGGGCGGGCAGGAATATAAGAAGAAATGAGAGAGCTAATAAAGACCGGAGCGGAATGAGCAAGAGCCTGGAAAACCAAGCAGCCCAGCTTAAAAAGGGATCGCTGATGAACAGGGAGCCAGTGGAGGGACTTAAGTACAGGGGAGATGTGATGAGTGCGAGGGAAATGAAGAATAAGACGGGCAGCCTGATTCTGAATTGCTTGTAGGCGACGTGTTTCATAAGCTGGTATGCCCACGTACAGGCTGTTCCCGTAATCAAGACGGGAGGTAATCAGAGCCGAGATAATGATTTTAAGAGCTTCAAAAGAAAAAAATCGAGATATTTTTCGGATAAGCCGAAGAGAAAGAAAACAGGAAGAAACAACAGAACTAACTTGGGCGTGCATTGAAAGATCCTGACTAACCTTAATGCCTAAGGTCCTAACAGAAGAAACCGGTGTGGGAGAGGGACCTAAGGCAGGGGGCCAAAAAGCAGAGGACCACGGACTGGATGAGCCACCCGTCAGGACCAACTCGGTCTTGTCCGGGTTAAGCTTAAAATGATTAGCGCTCATCCACTCAGAAATAAAAACCAAAGTGGAACGAAACTTAGAAAGAGACATAGAAGAAGAGGAAAGATCAAAAACGAGCTGGAGGTCATCTGCGTAGTTATACACTGAGACCCCCAGATCGAGAAGAGAAGTGATAAGAGGATAAATGTAAAGATTAAAAAGAAGAGGGGAAAGAGAGGAGCCTTGGGGAACTCCACAGGAAACTGAACGAGCGGGGGTAGAGAATCCGGAGAGATGAACCGCTTGGGAGCGACCCGAAAGAAAGGACGCAAGCCAAGAAAATGCAGAGCCTCGAATGCCCGCTGCGCTGACACGGTCGAGAAGAATGGAATGGTCAACCGTGTCAAACGCAGCGGACAAATCGAGGAGGACCAGAGCTTGAAAGAAATGGAGTACTTCCAGATGCCTCGGTCTTCCTCTGCTCTCAGGATAGTGCTTTCGACCTTAGCTAAGCCCAACTGCGATTGATGCCACACTATTACTAAGGAGGGTAGAGGGCAGCTTTCCACTGGCATATGATTGTGTACTTGACTAGTAGAAGGGATAGGTTGAGGAGCAGGGCTATCGTCTTATTTGTTTTAGTACACTGGTAATATCACAGGGCTATGGTCTCCCATCTGTGCAAGGTGGTGAACACTGTTATCTGAGCATGCTGCTAGGTAACTGGGTGGAAGAGGTGGGGTGGACATAGGCAGTGTCTAAATGATGTTCAGCCAGCCAGCTTCTCACCCATTGTTAGTGCGCCACCAGGTAATAATGCTCAAAGTTGGGAGCACAAAGGCCTCCCCTGTGCTTGGGCAGACTAAACTTTGCCAGCGCAACTCTACACCATCCATCCCTCTATATGAGATCTTCCAGCCAGACATCCAGAGAGGGAAAAACCTTTGCTGTTAAAGGAATTTGAAAATTGACAAAGTGATATAATACTTTCAGGACCACGATTATTTTGAAAAGAGGGATTCTGCCCATCACTGTCAGCAGTAGAATTCTCCAGAATGCAACTTGGTTTCGGATCGTCGCCACAGATCTGATGATGGTACCGTCTAAGAGGCCCATTACATCATTATAAATCCAAACCCCCTGGTACCTGAATGTTTGGATTTGCCAACATGGTGTTCCCCACCAATGTCTAGTCCAACCTCTGTAGCTTCCGGAGGAAGAGGGAACAGAATAATTTCTACCAGTTGATGTGAAAGCCCTTGTGAAGGCATTATGTGTTGAGGCCTTTTATCTCTGACATAAAGTGACCTATCGCCAATGTAGATCGAAACAGAATAGGTTTGGTCCCTAGTGGAATGTCCCAGTGACCCCCCCCCCCCCCCGAACGCAAGGCAATAGCCACTGGCTTCAGCGACAGAGCAAAGAGAAGGGGGGACAATGGGCCACCCTCTTTGATGCCCCTAAGAGTAGCAATTGTGTCTGTGAAGTCTCCCTGTCTGAACGCACGCCATTGGAGCAGTGTAAAGAAGCTGGATCACGCGTATTATGAGATTTCCCAACCAAGTCCAGTCCAGGGAATCAAGCCCTATTTCAAGATCGAGGACTATGAAAGCTACCCAGGGCCTAACTCTAGGCTAGCCTCTTTAATCCTGGCTCTTAAAAGGCACAGAGCTGTTTTGATCAGGGTGTACCAGTTGAGGGATCAATGGCAGCAGGCCCTCTGATAGCACCTTCTATAGTCAGTAATAGTTATCTTAATGGTCTGTATGAGGATATGTATGGCATGTCTCTGTCCAGCTTAGGTATGGATATAAGTAGGGCTTATTTCAAGGGACTGAGGGAGGCACTCATCCCCCATTGTTGTCTCGCACATTGGCTAAAATCATGGAGAAAGGAGGTCAGAGAAAGCCAGATAAATTCCATTTGGGGTTTTGTTAGTAGCCAGAGAACATATTGCTTCCTTTAATTCCATAGAAGTCATGGCTCCTGAGGCTGTTCTAGAGTGACTTGGCACAGGGGACATCAACGAAAAAGGGAAAAGGGCTGCTATGTGTGTGCGGTAGTCAGTCTGGTCAGCAGTGTATATGTTTTGATGATGGTTAATAAGGGCAGTGTGAATTCCAGCCTGCTTGTGTGCATACACGTTGCTGGTGAATTATCTAGAAGGAATTGAAAGGTGGGGTTGTTTCTGATTAAATAGCCAAGCGAGAAGTGTGTGGATTTTGTCTACATGTATGGTATAATTGATACAGTTGAGCCATTCAAGCAAGCAGTGTTTTGCTGGTACCGCAAGAAAGGTTTGTGTGTGATTAAAACGAATGACAGCTTGGTTTTCTAGGTGAAGGAGGGAGATCTCATATGGAGGAATGGATGTCACTGGTCTTCAGTTCTACATCTAGCACTCTATGGGCTCTGACTATCTCATTGACGCAAAACCTTCTAATAGTGACCGTAAACGTTTCCCACTCTATGGCCTGAGTAGATGCTGTGTTTTGATTGAGATTAAAACGGTTGGAGAAATAATTGTGAAAAGTAGAGCAGAATTCCGGATCATCCAGCAATGAAGGCAACAAGGCTGAAGCCTACATATTGGTATCGGACGTGTAGGATCACCCAACAGAACCCCACAATGAGATGAGCGCACTCTTGAATAGTCTTTTTGAGATGGCACTGGGCCTCATTCCAGTCCGGGTCATTAACTAACTGGGACTCCCCTCCATCTTGAATGATAATGTTTTTTGGAAATCCAACCTTTGAAATTGTGGGTGTGGATCACAGCCTTTTTTAAAGATCTTTGTTATTGTATTATACATGAAGGATAATTAATTATTGCATTATTTTTTCTGGTAAGGCACAATTTTTCCCATAGGGCAAACCAGACATTTTTTAAATGCACTTAAGTAAACGAAAACACATGATACTTACTTTCAGTCACAATTATAATTAGTCATTGGTGATGCAATGAGATTTCAGCCATTGTGTGTAATTTTAAGGCATGGATTTTCGCCATTTCAAAAAGGTTGCTCTCCTCCTGGGATTTGATGCATCTTCTCTGAGAGAGGATAGTGCTCTCTGATGATCTTTTAATGGAAATGTTAGGTTATTATGGACCAGAAAGCTGAATTGTGATCTAACTTTGTGAAAATTCTTAAATAGCTTCCTCGTTTGTTGATTGAAACAAATACTTTTCATATGAATAGTAGCAGTTGATTCTGCAGTTTTCGTCTGTAACTTCACCACAGAGCTCTTACAAAAAACTAGAATTCTAACTTTCTATATTGGAACAAGAGCTGTGGAATTGACAGAATTTGTTATTAAAGAATCTGCAGGAGATGAGCAGACTATGTAGCTAATTGTTCTGTTTATTGGTACTGCAGCCTGAGAAGAGTGTTTTTTAGGATGCATGTCCTGCCTGTTTTGCCAGATCAAGAACCATCTTGGTCACTTCGTTTCACCCATGTATTAAAATCTAAAACTAGGAACACTATGGTAAACATAAATGGCATGTTCATTCCTCCATCTAACAAGAGGGTTTGGGTCCTTACATGCAAGCGATGTTGGATCACTAATAAAGTAGAAAACATTTAAGAAATGACCTTGCCTGAACCATTTGCAGAAGTGACTTTATATATAGATCAAGCAACTTGATTTCCTGATCAAAGTGGTTTATCCTCTTTCATTCAATTATTTGCAAATCATTTGAAACAAAGAAACTGGAAGTTCGTACACATTAGCGGCAAAACATGAATCTGTATAAATTGTGCTATCCCAGCACCACTATGTGTAGGAAGTGTTTCGTTCGATAAAACAAATTGCAATATCATGAAAGACAACTGAGTCGAATTCTGTTCTTTGCAGAAACATGGTACGGTTAAATGTCCATTGCCTGATAACATAGGGTTAGATTTATGTAGGAACCATTTTGCGATACCCTAATTGTGAATCCTTGTGATTCGCAATTAGGAAATTGCAAAATGGCATGTATGAAAGTGTGTTGAACACTTTGTGTGATTCCTCCGGGGTCACAAATGGCCTACCTCATGAATATTAATGAGGTAAGTCGCAATGTGCGACCCATTCGGAATTGCTAAAATCACGGGGATGGTGGCCTGCTGGGATCAGCAGACCACCATGTCCATGATTGCTTTTAAATAAAGCAAACTTTTTTTTTAAATGCAACCCATTTTCCTTAAAGGAAAACAGGTTGCATTTGAAAAAGAAAAAAGAAAAGTTTTCTTTTCATATTCTAAGAGCAGACAGTAGTCCGTGGGACCTATGCCTGCTCTGAAAAATCATTTTTCGCTGCTGTTACCAAAGGGAAGGGGTCCCTTGGGGACCCATTCTCATTTGAGAATGGGTTGCCTGCTACTTGAAGTAGGTGGTAAAATGCAAATGTTTTGCGACTGCATTCACAGTCACAAAACATTCCATTACAATTCGCTTTTTGGAAGGAATGCCCTAAACACACCCCATCCAAATAGTAAATCGCAAACCTAATTTGCAATTCGGTAACAGGCTACAGAATCGCAAAATATTTTCCGCGGTGGCCACCGGCGCTGGTCCGTAGTACCCCACCCTGCTCTCCCTGCTGCTCCCTTGCGCCCCCTCTGCTGGCACCCCGCCCGATGCCCCTCTCTACCCTCCCATGCTCCGTATCCTGCCACTCCTCCTTACGATTAATGGTGTGCCGCTATTGTACAATTGCCTTTTGAGATTGATAACTGACTAGGCATTTCTACTTTCTCTTGTTATATGCGGAAGTGTTGCTTGAATACCTTGCAACCTGATGTGCACAACTTTCAATAAAGTTTTCTTTAAAAAAAAGAATCACAAAATAGAGTTTGACACATGTGAAACGCATTTTTTTGCATACACAAATGGGCCGATTCTGCGAATCAGCCCGTTTGTGTGAACACAAAAATGCTTGATACATGTGGCCCTTGATGTTTAGACTCTAGTCATTTTGTCAAACCAGGGGCTGTGACAGTCAATTTTTCCAGGATAAACCCGCTTTTTACGGGATCTGCTCAGTGGTCTTCAGTGATATTGCGATCGGTTTCATCTAATGAAACACTTGTTGCACACAGTGGTGTTGGCATAGAACAATTTAGTATGTCCTCTGTTTGTGCTCAGTAAGGTTATGCAGATTTATTTTTTGCAACTATTGGATAATATGTATGAACTTTCAATTTCTTTGTTTCAAATGATTTGTAATTAATTGAATGAAACCGGAATAACCAGTGTAATCATGAAATTAAGTGTCATGATCTATATATAAGGTCACTTTTGCACGTTGTTCAGATGAGACTTTTGTTTCTTTTGCAAGTTGTTCAGACAAGACTTTGTTTCTTTTTTTTTTCCTACTCATTCCTCCATCTAATGCATACGGATTGATTATTGAAAAAGGAAGGAAGCTAAATGAAGATAGATCTTGTGTTTTAAGTTTCCTGCCGTTTGTTATGCACCTCACTGCATAAAAGTAAATTGTATTGTTTGTAAAATGTAAGTAAATGCATATTAATACATTGTAAATATATTTCTTTGCATAAATAAAGGTATCTCTTGTATACCATGGAAATTATTGCTTTCAAAGTTAATTATTTCTGTTTTAAAGACAAATACCTGTCAGAACCTCTTTCACAGGGCCATGGGGCCCACAGGGGCTACTGGGCACAACCGTGGTGGTTGAGTCCTTTTACTTCTGATGTCCCAGGGCCAGGCCTACTATAGATCCCGCCCAACTGGGCCCAGTGCCCCTTCTGCACTTGACTCTCAGTTGTAGCTGTGTTCTAGCAGTCAAGGCTCCCTTGGGGGATGTAAATATAGGTCAGTGAACGCAAATTATAACTTAAAATACAAACAGTAGGAACAATGGATCAATGTACAGTCAAATACTTGCTTTTATGAGAAATAGTAGTATTTTATTTGCAACTCTACATAGGAAAAGAAAGGCACCATTCAATGCAATAACACAATCCCTCTTGAGATAGGGGCTCTAGTAGTTATCAGGTGAATCCCTGTCCCATCCTTCTGCTTGTAACATGTTAAGAGTTATTCCCCATTCACTGGTGATTGCATCAGGGAGTGCAAGCTAGTAGACCACACTCAAGAGTTATCCCTTTTGACCCTTCAGGAATGTAGTCAAAAGTGTCCATGGTGCTACAGTGCAGATAGCAGCGAGTTCCTCCGGGCCCAGTGGTCCAAGTTTGTGTCTTTTCTGCACTTGCAGCACAGAAGAGTTCCATGATTCAGCAGGCACCTTCAAATGTGCATCTGCGAGTCCTGCTTAGTTTGGAGAGGTTGGGCTGTTGACAGCGCAGGCTTTCTCTCCTGTGCGGTGCTGCCTGAGGTCTCCCAGATGTCAGAGCAGCTCCCTGCTCGCGAAGCCACAGTAAGTTGACATTACTCAATGAGGGGAGGAATCCTTTCCTGCGCTCCCGACTGGAGCCAGTGATGGTGCGACGCCACCCACATCATCTCTAGCATTTCTTAGTGGTAAGTAGGGGCAGTTCCCGCGCAGTGTGTGTCCAACTCGTGGATCGTAGCCTCAGTCTCTTATTCAGGCGGTGGCTGAAATCCTTTGGGTACCGGCAGCTCATGCTGGCATAGGGGGATGCAGTTGTATGGGGTTATTCAGGGAGAGGCTCTCTCACCACATGTGCCCCGGCCCAGACAGTCACAGCTCTTGCCCTTCCCCTTCATTGAAGTGGTAACTTTACCAGTGGCTGCCTCTGGAACACGAGTCAGCATGGCAGTACAGATGTAGCATGGCCTGCACACGGCCCTCTACCGGCATATGTGGGTTTCTGAAAACAATATTGCACACAAGACACAGCCCCATCGGTGCTCAGCCAAATCTTCACACAGGAAGTCCTCATAGTAGGGCTCCCCACAGGACCTTGCTCCCCCCAACACTCTCCTCTTCCTCACAGGGTACACAGTTACCTTGGTCATGCCCCCTCACTCGGAGATGAGCAGGCCATGGTCCCCAGTCCTAGTTATAGACACAAGTCTTACAGAGCCTTCCCTTCTCACACAGCCCATCTTGGCTGCTTGGCAGATGACAAATGTTTTGAGACTCAACCTCCCCATTTTATAGTTCTTTTCCTGACGGCAAATATGATTTACAGTCTGGGTAATTGAACTTTTATGTTGTGGGTTCTGCTTCTTTTGAAGTGGACACTTCTCCTTTTCAAGTGGGCACTTCCTCTTTTCATCTTCCAACATGAAAGATGTCTTTCACAGCAGGCACGACTCCGTAGCTGATTGTCTTTAACACAATTCATCGGAGTGACCAGAGTTCACACTTGGAAGTCAGCCACAGTGATATGTGCATCAAAAGGTTAATCCCAGACTCCCAGTCGTACTCTTTGATTCCCTTATCAGCCCCATTTCCCTTTCTGAGATGTGTCCAGGTGCCTTCCTTGTGATCTATCAGTGAAGCAAAGAGCAATCTTTTCAAATGTAAAGGAAGTCTCTTCCTTTTTCCTCCGGTTTGTCCCCACCCACCTTGCAGGAATGCAGCAATTCACAAATCTTTCGAGGGGTATTCCACTCCTCATGTCTGTATCATACAGGCCTGGGCTTCTCAAAATGGACCCTAGGGTCCTCCTTACAATGTATCATTGCCAGCACACTTACTCATTGTGCTTCCAGTCCAGCACTGTTCTCTGTGCATTGTACCCTTACATTTACCCATGCATCCAGAACACACAGTCTGTGTGTGCTGTTAAGCACTGAAGCTGTTCAGTATTTAGCCAGGGTGTGCTCTTTAAAAACACACACACTGCCAGCATGCACACTCAATATGTGCACGCTCTACAACACTTCTCCCATCATATTGTACTCCACACAAGCACACATACACTCTGCACATGCTTTACCCACACATGCACCGCACAACACTATATCTCTCATATAATGTATTTCTCCCTACATACATACACCCAATACATGTACTAACCACACATGCACTGCACAATACTACTCCGTCCTTGTTCTCTACCCTTCCCAGGTACACATACAACTAACACTGAGTCACTAATCCTGAGCTGCGCCGCACTCCACAACTTACCTGATGTAGGCCAAGGGTGAGTTAAGCACACAGCAGTAGAACTTTTAAAAAGGTGACTGAGTCTGTAGACCTCCATCCAGTGACACAGGGTAAAAAGATCCTGATACTAATACTGATTACTACACAATATGCTGTCATTAGTCCACTTGTGCTGCTTTACTCGTCATGAAGGCAGTAGAGGGTTGTGCTTTGGGCTCTCCTGGTCCAACAACCTGCAATCCGTGAGACAGGCCTATGTTATAGTGGACATTCATGATCAGTGTGTGCCTATGACAAAAATAAATCACCATTCGGGATCCGGACAGAAGTACAGTTGGGCACTCAGGACTGGGGTACACGTCTCTATCATGGAGAGGACGTTTCCGTCCAAACTGTAACCATTCTTGGTCAGACATGAATATATGGGTTACAGAAACAGTTGTCATACATTTGGGTAATTAAAATTGAGCCACAGTGCACGTGAGATACACAACCCTTAGTGTATAACCCTAGGGAACAAGTCCTCCACCCTTTTATATCCACTTCCTGTTCCAGACTGTGCTTGTTTTTGTTTTGTTGTAAAGATACAAATTGTTTCCTGTCTCGTGGTGTGGTTGTGTTTTGGACTTTACTACACAGTTCAGAGTACATGAAAGTTTGCATACATATGAACAATGAAGGTCAAATTGATTGTTGCTTTGTCTATTACACACTAAGAATTTGTCTGGGTTCAATACATTGTAAGTACATGGTTTCTATTATACACACTACCAGTTTAACTATTCTTAGAAACGTTCAAACCAGGAAAGGGAAGCTCTACGTAATTAACGCACAATAAGTAAACAGTTTTTGAAAAATATAAACTCTTTATATATGTGGGTATCTGGAAAAGGACTCACCTATATTAAAACAGATTGAAGCCTGGTGGATTGCAGTTCTCCACTGATTACGAAAAATCGTAATCAACCCATAGTTTCAGAACTTGCAGCAGCATAGGTGATAACCTTATGCATGTACATATTTACCCTGTTCCAAAACAAAGTGGAAGTTTCTAAAGCTAATTTGTCCTGCGGCTTCTCTGCTAGTGCTGACACACAGTATGAGTTAGGTCAGTTATCTGGTTCTTTATTAGAACTCTGCTGCCTGTTAAAATACATTGTCCGATAGTCCGGTGGAGTTGTATAGATGACTGTACAGATCACACAGTGTGCTTTGAGTTGGACTTGTGCTGGGAGGGGCAGTCAGTGAAGTTGTTTGGAGACTGATATGATGTGTTAGAATAAGGTTTGTTTGGTGTAGTTTCTGAAAGGGCAAGCATGTAGCACATCGCCACCAACTATCTGTGGGAGGATAGAAGTTCAAGCTCTCATCCTCTCATAGAGATGCAAGTTTGTTGCAAAATGAAGTACTTTGTTTTGCCTTATATACAGAGTTGAAGCATCCGCTATTTTCATGTGACCTTTGTGGGAAATGGTTGTATCAATATAAATGTCCTTGGATTTGGTGGATGGGTGGTGTAAAACCTGCCAGGTTTGTACTGCCTCAAGCTATGAGGGTTAAGAGGTTGGAGTGGGCCATCATTGCTAAGGACAAACTGAGGCTTGTTTGGGGTGAATTGGATATACCTAAACATTTGTTGTTTGGTGCCCTTGTTAACATCTACAATACTCAGTTGGAAATTGGTAGTGGAGCATGCAACCTGTTTGCCGCCTTACTTTAAAAACACAAGTTACTTGAGATAACTAGAACTGGTGATTTTCAGTAGTTTTGTCCACTAAAAATATGTTTTAACTTAGTGGTGTAACACAGGTCCCCGCAGTGTGGTGGAGGCCCCCAAGTTCCATGGGGCCCCCTCAGCACAGTACTCTGGCAGGAGAGCTCCCGATTTAGTCCGGAAGAGGGCCCCTTCATGTACCATGCAGTGAGGACCCCTCAAGTTTCATTACGCCAGTGTTTTAACTGACACATTCACCTAGCTATAACGTCCCTTAAGCTTTGGCTTTTTCAGTGAATCCATATTTGCAAATCCTCCCTGCTTTTCCCCCTATTTAATATGTTTATATTTGTATGGGAGTAAACCCCAGTAAATACCAGCTGCACTCATATTTTATCTCCAGAACATTATTTTATTTATCACAATGTACAACCCCCACTTTAAATATGGCAGACACATTTCGTACCATCGATCTGGCCAAATAGAGATATATTTTTTAAGTACTATTTTTTATATTCTAGATTAAACTGCCATAAACCTCACTAACTCCTTAAAACCCCTTACCAAAACCCATCTGAACCCCAAAATCACTTACTACTCCATACGACTACCCGTTCCTGAACCCAAAAAAACCCCTTACTACTCCTTACCACTACCCTTTCCTGAACCCTAATAAACCCCTCCAACACCACCACCCACATATAAACCCTTAACTGCATTGTAAATGTAATGTGCTGTGACTTACCTCATAGTGGCTTACTGCATTGCAGAGGTAATTGTGTTATTTGTGTTATAGTGCTTGCATGTAGTAACTCGTTGTCACTACATAGTTGTAGGCCTGGGCGGCAAATTCCGTTCCGGTCGCGGAATTTGCGTAATTTCGCGTTCCGCGGAGAACGCGAAACTGCCCAAAAATCTGCGATCCGCGACTTCGCGACATTTTTTGCTTGTTCGCGTTCTCAATATGCGTGTTCGCGAGATATTTCACCCCGAGCACGCAAACAGCGATCGCGAACAGGAAAAAAGTATCGCGAACAAGCAATTCCGCGTGTTCGTGGAATTTATGCGTGTTCGCGGAGATTTTTTACCGTTTCGCGGAGATTTGCATAACGCGATTACGCAAATTCCGCCCACCCCTACATAGTTGTAAAGGTGGGCTTCAGGGACAAGGCAAACAAATTCAGGTATATAGCTCAGAATTGTATGCTTATGCACTGAGAAACCAGGGCTTGAAATCATAACTCCTGAATTCCAATCCACAGCTTTTGCAATACCACACATTTGCCATAAGGACTCTTTAAATTAAGTGTGAAGACTTTTGGTGGCTTTTTCATTTCTACTGTTTCATAACATGTTGAAATTGATAACACCATCAAAGTTTCTCTTCTGGCGACAAATTATTATTAGACTATTATGTTTTCTTCATAAGTTAATGACATGTTGTTCTTGTTTTCAGTTGAAAGATGTATGAGTGTAATGCAGTCTGGGACTCAGATGATCAAACTCAAGAGCGGAACAAAGGGATTGGTTCGTCTATTTTACCTGGATGAGCACCGGACCTGCATCAGATGGCGGCCGTCCAGGAAAAGTGAGAAGGCCAAAAGTAAGATTGTTCATCTTTGCATTACAGTTTTTTTATGAATCAGCGGAACCCTAATATTTTATTCATAATTGTGCATAGCATCTTAATGGGTACTTAGATTAAGAAAGGTTTGATTTGAACAAATATATTGAACCCAATTGATTGGTCACGATAAAGCACCACATTAGAAGGATATGATTGGTAACAGCAAAATGTAGAATGAAGACAAGAACAGCTATTTGTAACTAAGGAAAAATCTTTGTTTTATATGATATGCTATATACAGTAGACTGGTTATTCAGTTTGTATCTCTTATTGCAATAGGTGTTCTTTCAGCATTCTGATGGAGTGTGCCTATCAGGTGAAAGGCATGAAAACTGGAGGCATAATGTTACTTACGTGTAGACAGATGGTTTGATTATTGGACTGGATATATATGTGATGGTGAATTGGCTGATGGCGTATCTCGAAGATAGCCTGGGTGGCATATTGTATGCTAATATTAGCAAATAATCTAATGGCAAATTTTTGCCTTTAACCTTCCTACTTATTTGGTGGTGGTAGATGGAGGTTGGGAATACCTGAGGAGATTGAATATTGTTCGGGTAGGAAAATTCAAAATCTTATCCAAGGGAGAGAGGGATGCCGACCAGTAGACTATTGCAGTCTTCTGAAATGAGTAAGTTGCCAAGTGAATTTTCAAAGTGGAATGGAATCAGTGCAGATTTTCCATAAGTAGTTGTAATCATGCTGCTTTGGCTATATTGGCCGTGAACACCTCCATCTTCATTTATGGTTTCAGTATCAGTGAGCCCTTGAGGAGTGAGATTGAGTTGAACAGGGAATAGTGGGGAGAGGAAGAAAGCATTCCAGTTTTGGCAGAATTCAGCATCAAAAACTGTATATTGTTATTAATAATGTAATTGTATCTACTCCCTATACTTTTTATTTGAAACAAATCCATATTTCTTGTCTCTTAAAGAATCAATTGCTAGGAAAAATCCATATTGAGGGATATATTCCTTAAAAGTGACTGGTGTGAATTAGATTTGACCATCATCAGTGGAAATGCTGCACTTGAGATGCGTGGATGTGTGCATAGTGGGAATATTTTTACCCACATTTAGATGTTTGATTGGTGTGCATTTCACACTGCACCAAAGTAAGCAAAGATTCTGAAACTAAACTATTAAAGCACAAAATGGGGGCCTAGGCAAAGTATTGAAGTCTGATACTGGCTCGCTTATCTGCACTGCGTGCTGCTTGCTTTTATCATTATTTACATTTGAAAGTGTTCACTTTCAGATAGAGTATGCTAGTTGTCAGGCTGAAGCAGAGGCTTTCCCCTGGTGATTAAACTTCAATGCATTATTTCAAGAAATGACTTACATCTTCAGTACATAAATGATTCAGTGTGAAATCATCTCATTCGTGATTTTCTAATAAATATCCCCACAGTACACAGTCTTTCGCCATGCAATAAGGGCAAACTCCTCCATAATGTGATCATCTTTAAAACCTTTTTTCTCCGTACTTAAAATAAGAATTGCAGAAATAGACCTGGGAAGTTATAATATTTTACTGATAAAATATACATTATGTCCTGTAGAATAAGATGTAACAAATAGCTAATTTTTTCACATGTTTGCCAAAGGAATTATGTCTGACAACCTTTGTGAATGCAATAAATATATTTACTGCGGCAGAACCTTTTTTTCTAATTAATAACTATATTTACTGAAGTTGGACATTGTAACAATGGTACTAGAATGCTGTAGGTACTATACATTTTTACATGCAATTCAATTCAAGAAGCTTTATTCGAGAAATTCTCATAAAAGCAGTACACACAATCATAATTTTTTTAAAACATTATTAAAATCATACATCAGAAAATGTACAGACAATCAAAATTCGAAAAGATAGATTTAAACACAATACATTAGCACATTAACCAATATTACGTTCTTTTAATTAAATAGCTACTAAAAAATGACACTCTGCCTAATGGACCATGCCCACCCCAAAAATTTAGCGGTACAGTCAATTGGAGACAGGAGCTAGTTCAAATGATTCTCATAGCTACAGAGCTGCTGGGAGCACCTAAATTTTTACAGGCCGGTGCTAACCAAATACGCCGTGGGGCTGCGTAAGCTTTGCAGGAAAACAAGAAGTGCCCAATGGACTCTTTTATAATTCCACAGGTAGGGCAGGTAGTATCGGTAAAACCCCTCCACCTCCCGGTTAAAGACCTTAAGGGGAGGGCACCTATCCTCAATTGAAAAAAAAGTTTCCTATCCCTTGGGTTAGTTATAATATCCCAGAATAGTTCTAGTGTAGGGAGGGGCTTAACCTCCAAGAAACGACCAGACATAGAACCTGCATCAGATTTTCGCCATGCCTGCTCAAACACGTGGGCCCAATACAGCTCCTTGATTGCTTGCTTGCTAGAAAAGGATGCTTCTAATGGGGTATCCCATAGCATCTTTAACCCAAGCACACATAACAATGTTCTAAGTTTACTCAACCATTGGATCTTATGGGAGACATCGGCCTTGATCACTGCTACAAAGCCCTCGGCATAATGCTTAAGTTCTGGTGTAGTCCAAAGCCGCCTCCAGTATAAAATCGGGCGTAACCTTGCCAGGTCACCTACTGCCTTCCTTCCCAAGTCATATCTGAGGGGGATCAGGGGTGTACTTTTAGGGAGACCGGTTAATGACCTACAAAACTTATTCTCAGACATCTGCATCGAATTGAGGTTACCAAATCCCCACAATTCTGCACCATACAGTGCAGATCCCAGGGTTTTTGCTTCGTACACCTGCAAAACTGGTGCAATAGGTTTTGACTGTGATTTACTATGCTCAAGCCCAAGGACTCCAGCCACTTGTCTATGCTTTAGAGCAGCCAAGTCAATGTGCTGAGCCCATCTTAAATCATCAGTTATGTAGATACCCAGATAAGTGAAGGCTCTGACTGCATCTAGGGAGCGTTGGCTCAAGTACAACTTGGGTCTGACACTACGGTGAGGATTAAAAAACATAAGTTTAGTCTTTGCCACGTTAACTTCCAAACCATTATTCCTACAAAAATCATCAAAAATACAGAGGGCACTTTGCAGACCACTGGGAGTCTTTGACAGGATCAGCGTATCATCGGCAAACATCAAGATCGCCAACAAGGGTGCGTCCACATTCACAGATAGCATTCTGGCTACTACCCCATTAATAAATAGTGAAAAGAGCAGCGGGGCCATCGCACACCCTTGTCGCACACCCCGTTCTACCGGAAAATCAGCAGTAGTCTCACCCTGCCTACCCCACTGTATCCTGGCGAAGTGTGCCTCATGTAGCCGCATAGCCATAGTCAGTAGATCATCAGGCAGATCCAGGCTTCTTAATTCAAACCACAGCTTGGACCTAGGCACCAGGTCGAAGGCATCCCGCAAATCTACAAAAGCAGCGTAAAAGCTACCTCCGCCAAGTACCACAGTCCGCCACTGTACCAGAGAGAATCGAAACACCTGGTCCATCGTGCTAGTGGCCCTCCGAAACCCTGCTTGGAAGGGTGATAGTGCGTTATGCTCTTCAACCCATTCCATGAGCCTGTTTACCACCATCCTCCCCACAACCTTTTGTATGGTCGCTATCAAGCTAATTGGCCGATAGTTCCCAGGCAACCCCCTATCGCCCTTCTTAAATATGGGAATGATGATTGCACCCCTCCAACTCATCGGTACCGGTGCTCCTTGAGCAACTGCATTAGCGAAGAGAAGGATGTATCTACCCCATCATTCCTTATCATTAGTAAAAAGGTCTACTGGGACCCCATCCATTCCAGGGGCTCTACCCGACGATGCTACACTTAATGCCAACAGGACCTCTTTGAGACTAAAAAATGGCTCTTTGGGATAAACAACCCTAAACCCATCCATCTCCCTGCCAGGATTAGATTTGGCACATTGGGGTTTCAAATATTTGACCCAATCCTCCTCCTGGACATTATTATTAGGGCAGTCGGGCTCACCACCCCTCCCCCATTTAACAATACTCCAGAAAAGCCTGGAGTCCTTGGAGCCGCAGGTTTCCAGTAGCTCTCTCCAGTGCCTCTCATCCCACTCCTTTTTTGCTGCGACTATGCAATCTTTATAATTACTTCTGGCGCCACGAATTTCTGCCAGATCCCTAGTCTTAATAGCACTGCCCAGAGCTAGCCTTGCCATCCTGCACTGTGCATTGTACCATTTCGCAGTCTTGTTTGGGGCCCTACTATTATTCCTACCTACCTTCTGGAAATGTGACTTAATAGTTAGGAAGAGAGTATCATGAATTGTTGTCGCTTCCTGCGACCCCTGGGTAACAGTAGCAACCTGCTCCAAGGCCTCAATGGCTCTATCCACCTCCATATTTATACTAGCCATAGAGTCTTGATTGGGCAGTACACGAGGCCATTTTAGCCGACGTGTATCATTGGAAGAGACTGGTAGGGGGAGACCTTCCCACTCTGTTCGAACATACCCACTAGGCAAGGTCCACCATCTATTTTTACATGCATTGTGTATCAATTCTGAGTATCGACGATGCAACCCAGAACTTCCTAAAACAGTCTAAGATCCACCCAAAAATTTCACTCATTACGCAGATGTTCATAAGACCCGTGATTATATCATGAGTGTCCCACCATGTAACAAATGACTGATATCGAATATTGCAGACAACAATTTGCAATCAAACCCAATTGACATCGAGGGATAAACAATCGATACCGATTTATTTTGATCATGAATAGGGTGTAGGATTGTATCTTTCTTTATTAGAAAATGGTTTTGTGGTACCAAAAGTGCATGCTAAAGGAGAACCAGCGTTGGCAAAGCCAATAGGTCTCACCTATAAGACCTACTGATTGCTAATGTTTTTTAGCATGCTGTACAGCATTGCGGCTGCTGTGTGGCATGGCAAAATAAATGTGATGGCGCAACCACTGCATCATTTTGTAGGTGCATGCATGTGTTCAAAACTCATGTGTCTACAAAAGGACTTGAGATAGTTGAAAAAAAGTAGCACTAAAGTGCTGGTTCAAAATGTAGTGCAAAAAGTGCTTAAAAAACATTAATGTAGAAGTGGGATGTGAGAGCTGGTTGGAAGGAGGAATGGTGTATGGCAACATGGCAGATGTTGGCAGAAGCAACATGGCAGGTGGGCATTGGGAGAAGCAACACAGCAGGTGGGTGGAAGGAGAAGCAACAAGTGGGAGAGACAATGGGCGAAAGGGAATATGTTGGTACAAGGGAGGGCAGAAGCACACGGACAAGTGAGAGGAAGAAGAGTGCGGGTGGTGGAGAGAAGCAAATGGGCAGGGAGAGTGAGGAGGACAAAAGCACACAAGTGAGACTTCTGGAAAACACATGCACTCTCATGCACTCTCATGCAGTGCCTATCCAAAAACAAACAAAGTAGTTCCCTAAAAATGAGCAGATAAAGCATAGAAGCTAAGCAGTCAAAAAGATGATAAAAGGGATATGCACCATGAGAGGGACAAACACAAGACTAACAACAAACCCATCAAAAAAGCAGCAGCCAAATTAAAGTGACAGGAAAGTCAACCAACGGTGATCAGTGAATAGGCTACAAGCCCTTGTTCATACTTGGTAAGCCCACATTATGTTTTTCAGAACCAGACAGCTGGGGTTGGCCTAAAAATCAACTTGCACATTCTGCCTTTCATTGCACAGTAGTAGGCATGGTTATTTATATATATTAAAAAATATATTTCACTACTTTAATGATGCACTGGATTGCTGGTTTCAAAAATAAGCTTCCAATAGATTTTCCTCTACTGAGATTTCGGAAAAACATCCATCTGCTTCTGTTTACATCACTGGGGAGCTGGTACAATAATGTGTATTGTTTATACTCGTTGGACTTTCCCAAAGTGTACATTTTAGAGCCATCAGTGTGTAGTGAAATAAATAAGTTCTACATTGCACCACCCACAGAGAAAAACTGTTTCTTTCTGGGAATTTCAGATGTACTTGACACAATCATCACATCGAAAAGTGAATTACTCTACTGCTATCGTTCCTATAATGAATACAGTACAATATGTATTTCTGAATGATAGAGGTTGTTAAAAAAGGAAATTAATTCTTGTTCTGTCTTAATAGTGCCAACACATGTTGCCTTTAGCACTTAGTACCACTTGCTAACAATAACTGCCACTATCGAAATACCCTCCAGACTTTTAAGCAGCCATTCAAAGGGGCCATCAACCCAGCACAATGGCTGGTAAACTGGCACGTGTCCTCCCAATTACAAGAATGATTTCTTCAATAACTACCATATCATGACCCATATCTGTCAAAGAAAAGTTATTTGATTTGTCATGTTTGTGGAGCACAAACTCAAAGAGGTTATATATATATATATGTGGTATGATTCACTTTTTAAAATCGTTTTTTCTCCTGCTTCATTGTTTATTTTGCTACATG
Source organism: Triturus cristatus (assembly GCF_964204655.1). Classification (NCBI taxonomy): domain Eukaryota; kingdom Metazoa; phylum Chordata; class Amphibia; order Caudata; family Salamandridae; genus Triturus; species Triturus cristatus. The sequence continues at coordinate 891,296,166 of NC_140594.1, forward strand.
GTATAGATTATGTTTACCTCTTTAATATAAATATCCTAACCTCTGAACAGAATACTGTAGAGCTAATACTATTACTGCTCTTCGTTGTTTTTTTAGTTTTTTTTATACATTCTCTTGTCATATGTCAAATTAGTTTTGTACTAGACATTGACATCACATGCTTTACATCATGTTCCCATCGTTAAGGCACATAGTCTGAGCTGTCACTTGAACATGAAAGGGCTAAAATACAAGTGCTAGCCTGCCTCAACCTTTGTGTTTGTTTTGTGCTAGCATTGGCTTGTAAAAACTGTAAGAACTGTACTGACATTATTGTATTGTAATTGCATTTATATAGCTCTTAGTGCTGCTGACGAGGCGTTGAAGTGCTTTTTCTGCGAGTAGCACGCTATACCGGAATCCATAAAGGATTAGTGGTGAATTAGTATAGTGAAATACGAAAGTAATTTGAGGGATGGATAAGTTAGTTATTTGGATTGAGAAGGATGGTGGAGGGATAGAAGAGGAAAAAAGTTTGCATTTATTTAGCGTTTGCTACCCCTGGTGAGGTGTTGAAGCACTTTTTCAGCGAGTAGCATGCTACTCCGGAACCCATAAAGGATTAGTGGTGAATTAGTATAGTGAAAATATGGAAGTAATTTGAGCAGTGAATAGGTTAGTCAGTTACTTAGCTTGAGAAGGATAGTGGAGGGTTAGAAGAGGGAAAAGGTTTCTATTGATATAGTGCTTGCAACCCCTTATGAGGTGTTGACGCGTTTTTCGCAAGTAGCATGCTCCCCTAAAGTATTAGTGGTGAATTAGTATAGTGAAATATGAAAGTAATTTGAGTGGTGGATATGTTTGTCTGTTATTTGGATTGAGAAGGATAGTGGAGGGATAGAAGAAGGAAAAGTATTGCATTTATATAGTACATGCAACCCCTGATGATGTGTTGAAGTGCTTTTTGGTGAGTATAACGCTACTCCAGAACCCGAATAGGATTAGTGGGAATTAGTATATTGATAAATACAATTAGAATGGTGGACATGTTAGTCTGTTATTTGGATTGAAAAGGAATAGTGGAAGGATAAAAGAGGGCAGGCTTATGATTTATTTTTGGGAGTTCATAGCAGTAGAACGGGGTTTGGGATGAGTAAAGAGGAGGTGGAGGGGAAAGAGTCAGAGAAGGGTTTAGAAAGGCTTGTTTGGGAGATATGAATAGTAAAAGAGGTATGAGATGATACAAGGAGTGGTAGAGAAGGTAAGAGTCTGGAAAGGGTTATTTTGGGAATCATAGTAGTGGTATGGGGTTTGGGATGAATGAGAGAGTGGAGGTAGAGGATATATTGATAGAGGTATAGCGTGAGAAATAGGGTAGTGCATTGGAAAGTAGTAGAATGAGGTTTGAGATGAGTCAGAGAGTTGAGGTAGAGGATATATTGAGAGTGGTATAGGGTGAGAAATAGGGTTGCGCATTGGCTATGCTGAATTAGAAGCAAAGTAATAAATATATAGATACATAAATACATGGGATGCATATATATGCATAAGGAAGGTAATATATGTAGATTAAAGATGCATTTAATAAACTCTGGCTTTCAAATGTTGTTGTACTTCAAATTAATTTATTTTTTCTCATTTCTTTGTAATTCAGTAGTGAAGCAATTGTACATAATTAGTTATGATAACAGATTTACTATTTATGCAGTCACATATATACATATTAAAAACATAAAATAATGTAACCATAATTATTAAGTACATTTGTTAAGCAGAACTAACCAATATCTATATTTTTAAAAGCCTAATTATGCACATTTTATACAAATCAATACACATATCTAGGTACATATCTATAGTCCAAATAAATGCTTAAATACAGAGAGATATGCTGTATATTTGTTTGCGTATGGTGGTTATGTGAGGAAGAGCTAATTCTGGAGTAGTTTTCTGAAGATAATGTTATCCATGGATCTTATGTTGGGGGTTAGAGTTTCATAGTTTGGCTGATTAAACAGAGAAGCAGGTTACACCCATGCTTTTTTAGGTTGAGCCTAGTGCAGCGCGCATGCCCTGCCCCAGGGAAATGACCTCCTGGAATCACTCTGGACTTTTCACACGTTGTGTGTTTTTTTTTTTTAGCATTTTTTCTATTGGGCTTTGCGTACGTCTTTCTAAAAAGACAGCACGCAATTGGGCAAAGGCGGGTGCATGTCCCACCTTTCCCAGGAAATGTATCCACCTACGGCTTGTGGTTACGAGCAGGGGCGCCATCTGTTCGGGGTCAAAAACACCATCTGTTTTTAATTAGCGCGTTTGCTGCGCTGCCGTGATCACTCGCCCCCACTTTTCTCTCGCGCTATTCTTTTTAACCAGCCCTCCACTCACATGCCACACGCACACGCACAGCCCTGCCAATGCTCAGTTTGCAATGAGAAACTTGTGCATTCGCTGTCATGCTAGGCCCATTGCTGTTGACTTGTAGAAGGAGGAAGGCAGCAGCATCGTGGTTTGACAGTGGCGGCCGAGGCAGAGGTAGCGAGGCCTCTGCTTACACACACGGCTTCTGATTTTCTGTACTGTGCTCGCTTTCTGATTTGGTACTGGCATTATATAATGCAATCTTAACTTTAAGGCAAGCAACCTATTAATCTTATGTTTCACCTCACAACTGCTGGTTCGAACCCTAGCGCGTCTGCTCAGCCTTTCATCCTACTAGAAGCCGACGGACTAATTAACATTCATTTGGTTGGCAATAAACATCTGTTACTCTGCACCAAGATGCAGCATACTCCAGCCCCGCCTTCACTTGCACACTGGGATAACTGATTTTGTACTGGCATTATATAATAGAAGCCAGCAGTGGCGGCGCGCAGGCTGCCATCTGTTTTGGGTCAGGTTTCATTTCCAGACTTTGCCGCTTTCATTAGAAGGCACGTCCCCTCCACCCTACCTCCGCAAGAGTGAGCTTTCATTTTCTCTAAAACACAAAGGAACAGAAACCAAATCAATTACGGTGACATCTTACTTTTCAGCAGAATCGTCAGCACCATCTAATGAGTGGGCCTTGGCCAACAAGCCTACCCTGGAAAGCAACAAGCAGCTGCTACAGCAGTTAAAGCTCCTTAAAGACCACTCATGTCTTGGGGAGGAAGAGAACGATCCTCGTGGGGTTTCAGTAAATAGCTACATTGTGATGCTTAACCATTTGTCGACCGCATAATCATGCTTCTGGTCAAAACAAGACCAATGTTTTCTTATAGCCTGTCAGATTTTTGTAGACAAGGGATCAAAGGTCAGGACGACTGGCAGGCAATCATTAGATTCTTTACAGTTCTTTTCAAGAAGTGCTTCCCGGGGAGTGTTATGGGCCCTTTTACGGGCTCTGTTGACAATCCTCCTTGGATAGGCCCGTTGTACTAGCTTCTCAGTCAAGCTTTCAGACTGTTGTAGATAATCATAAGTGTAAGAACATTTCCTGCGGTATCTAAGGAACTGGCCAACTGGGAGATTATTCCTGAGGGCTCTCGGGTGGAACGATTGATAGTGCAACAAGGAATTCTTATCCGTTGGTTTTTGATGCACACCTGTGATTAGCTTATTGTTTGTTACTCCAATATCCAAATCAAGATAAATCTCACTTTCATTGCTTATGTTCCATGTGAACCTCAAGCATTTGTCACGACCACTCAGCCAATCCAAAAACTCACAGAGCTGACTTTCTGGTCCAGACCAAACACACAGGACATCATCAATATACCTCTTCCAGAGATAAATATGGCTCTGGAAGGGGTTAGATGGATGATATAGATGATGATCTTCAAACTGGCCTACATATATGCAGGCCAGACTGGGCGCAAAAGTTGCGCCCATAGATGTACCAGATACCTGCAAAAACAGCTAATTTTTATAGCAAAATTAGTTATGAGTCAGGGCTAACTCAGCGCATTGCATCACAAACGACTGTGGGGTATTGTAGAACCACTCCTGAGCCCCAAGAGCGCAGGCTGCTGCCACCAGCGTCGCCTCTTGGGGTATACTAGTGCACAAATACTCAATGTCAATTGTAACTAGGAACTGTTGTGAAGGATCAAAGTCCATGTCCTCAAGAATGTTCAAAATGTCAGTGGTGTCCTGGACCTAGGATGGCTTTTTAACACCGACTCTGTAAGAACAAAATCTGCAAACTGTGACAGAGGTTCTAGAACAGAGGAGATGCCCTAAACTATCGGGCACCCTGGCGGTGGACGTTGTGGCTTATGAATTTTAGGCAGAATATAAAACACCGGTGTTCTGGGCTTTATATTAATTAAAAAATCTGCCTCTTTGCTGGTTATCCACTTCTTTTCTTTCGCTTGCAAAACCATGGCTCTAATCATATCTAGAAGTTCATCTGCCGGATCTCTAAGAAGGGGTTGATAATTTTTCCTTTCTTGTAGTAACCTCATAACCTCCGCTTCGTAATCACAGGTGTTCATTAAGACCACAGCGCCGCCTTTATCGGCAGACTTTATGGTTATTGAGTCAAAACGCTACAGGATAATGACTACACACCATCAATGCTTCTTTCTCCTATTTCGCTTTGGAATTTGTAAGCAAGACCTATGAGCTTGTCTATAGGTAGCATAACTATATGAATTATGTTTCGTATACACACTTCAAACAGCTGCATGCTCTAGATTTTAACACTTTATTTTCCGTCATGACTGGGTAAATGTGCTTTTATTATACAATGCCCACATAATGCCACATCATTAATTTAATTTATTTCTATTGTGGTACAGTTTTGTGTGTATATGGGTATAATTTAATATTCAACAATGTAGTTGCAGTAGAATTCCTGGTTATTTGGAATGAAAAAATCGTAGTTTGTGTTTCAGGGGCTATGCATTTGAGATGATGTGCATTTTAAATGTGGTGTGCTGTAAAATCTGCTTGTTTTGATATTGAACTAGATGTTTGTTCCCATTTGAGCCACCCCAAATCTGTAGCCTTTCAATCTCCTCTCAAAGCTTCTGCGCCCAAAACTGTCTTTCTTTAACCACAGATAGTGAAGTCAAGCTAAGTGAAGTTATTGTTAGTATTTTCACCATTCGAGTTCAGAAAAGAGAAATTCACTTTGGCTATCTAATAACATGATGCCCTGTATCCAGCACCTCTCATCCTGCCATCTCTCCAAGACAGTGGGACTTTGTCTTCCCCAAGAAATCAACCATTCACTCTATTTCCCTGTAAATGTGTTCTCTTCTACTTTGTTGCATAGAAGTGAGCAAGTAGTTCTTATTTTCGAATAATCAGGCTCTTTAATCTGAATCTTTGTATGGGAGCTTGCAAATTTCTCAGGTGCGGCTGAAGTTGAATACCAAGAGACTGGCTGTATTCCAAATGCTAGGTGCCAGAATGTGAAGGAAATCCTGAGGCACCTTTCCACTGGCTCGTGGACATTCCTGAATCCGCTTAAATGGATTGGCGCGTCTTGATTCTCTGTTCTGGATCTCCAGTTAAACTCTTCAAGAGTACTGCTGCTGGCATAGCAGTGTGAAGTAGCAGAAAACACTAGATTGAAGGACCTGTGATCCCTCATATGAACATATATCCATAAAGTGGCATATGTTTCCATCTAGTGAGATCAAGATGTTACTACATTCAAAGGATGATCTTCTTCATCAGTGGTGCTTCATGTGTGGAGGTTAACTCTTCAGGTTTGGTAACTTTCTTGGAACCACACAATAGTTATTGAGAAAGGCATGCCTGTCTGACATCTGGAAGAGTTTCCATGACAGAGGTTAATGTGAAAATGACATTTGGCAGGAAGTTTTGTCTACGTTGACATTCAAATATATAATTGTATCCAAAGATCTGGACATATAGGTTTACTCACTTTGTTTGAATCATCAGTGAAGGTTTCTTAGGTTATTTTCACCAAAGAAACACTGTTCTTGTTTTTATTAGAGATAATGTCTGCATGTCGTACAGTGAAGTAGTTTTCACAAAATTTCATACTCTGAGACCTTTGATGCAAGACATCCAGGCGTAAGCGGTTGACACAAACATGTCCCAAATCAGGTGACATTTTGACATTTAGAGATGATTGAGTTCTTTAGTTATTTGTGCTCCATTTGAGTATTTCACCAATCACTTGCATCCTTTAGTTCTATTCATCTATCTTTCACGGCAGTCAGCCTCACTTCTTTGAGTGATATTAGTCTTACCATATTTGCCAACAGTGACAATTTCAGTAAAGTCCCAAGCGAAAAACTGTCTGTTGCCCTAGCTATTTAAAGAAAATATGTCTTCTCTCCAGCATCTCCCTTTCAGCCACCTCCCTGTGACAATATGGACGTGCAGAGTTGATTGGGGTCAAGTAATGTATACATATAGACATAACAAACATGAAAAACCTTTAGGATATGGGAATATAGTAGACACCCTGGTTGTAACATCCTTAACAGTTATTGATGCTCTTAACACTTGCTAAATGTCTTTCAAATAATCAGCAAGTAGTTCTGAATAAAATAGCTTTTTTTCTTACCCCAAAGTAAAAACTTCAGAATAAGTATACTTTCACATGATGTAGCCACAGCCGACGTGTTTAACTCATGTATACAATTCCAATCAGGCTCTTCATGTGAAAGAACACCTATGTAAATTCTGTCAGGAAAAAAGGAACAAGCGCAACAAGTTTGGTCACTGTGTGGATCAGAAGATTGTTTAGCAAATGCGATCAAAATAGTGTCACTACTGCTTGTGGAAAATGGTCTGTCAAGGGTGAACTATAAAAAAATGCACATAAAGAATAAACACCGATCTGTTACTTTTTATGATATTTTGAGTTGCACTGATTTTTAATTTGTACATTATAAATTCAGAATAATTTCTATATGTACATGTTCTTATAGAGCAAATGCTTATCAATCTATTGAATTAAAAATAATAAACCTGCAAGCAGTTATGTTAATGAGCATGTGGACTGCATTCAGTGCCAAGCAGATCAGTTGTTTGATGTTAGCTTCTTGTTGTTTACAGTGCCCTTCTGTGTTTTGCTTCATGGGCCTGGACATCTGATTCAGTTACTAGTATACTATCTAATGCTGCCCCTGTTCTTCCCTATCTACAGCTTCCTTATTTTAGTCTGGGTGTTGCCTCTTCCATCTATAGTTTTTCCCGATTCCTGATCAAGATTTTACTTTAATTGTCCAGCTCTGTGTCTGTGTGTCTCCTGGACTACTCAAGATTTGTAATTACTTTCAGCTTTCCATTTACTCTCTTTGTGGATTCTGTTATTTGCATCAGATTTTTATTTGTCTCCTAGAAAAGAATTCAATCTTCCATTTTGTTAAAACCTTCATTTTGCCTCCTTTAACTTTCAACCTGTCTCCGTCTCCAGACTTTATCAAACTTCCTGCATCAGTTTTCAACCTGTGTCGTTTGGGAGTCGTAACTCTTACTCCTCCTCCAGTCTTTCCTTTACTTCCAGAGGAAGCTTTATTCTAGCTTTTGAGCAGCCAGACTCCTACTGCTTTGTGTTCCATCCTTTGGTTTATATACTGTGCCAGCCTTAGATCTCTCTCATTTACTACAGGAGTTCAGTCTCTTGCTTTAGCATTTACCTTCCCTCTCAGTCAATCTTGCATCTCATCTCTTCTCTGCAGATTTTGCCCTACCTTCCACACAGTAGTGTTTAGCGTGCCCCCATTCTACAGATTTGTTCTACTTCTGGCCTTCTTTAGCATTCTGGCTTACCTTGTTTCCCAGATTTGGGTTTGCTTCCTTTCTCAAGCCTTTCATCTGCTCTATTATCTATCTTCTGGTGTTTTGACACACTTTTCTAGCTTTTGGTCTACTTGTTATTCTTTACCTGTGTGTTTTTTCTTAGGCTTTTAGACCACCTACTTGCTCCATATCTTGGTCTGTATCCCACATCCACCTTATAGGCTCTCCACTGTTGCAGTTCCCATGATCCTTTACCAAATCTGTGAACAATGTAGTTTTAGAAATCCCAATTGTCTAGTATCTGATGTCTTTTACTTACTCGCTTCTTTCGCTTTGACCTCTGGTTCTCTTCTTTCAGCTGGAAGACTGCTATTCACAAAATGCACGTTATATCTTGGAGGAGGGGAGGGGCAATCGACTGTCTGCCTTAATTTATGATCTAGCGAATTTTCATGAACCAAAATGATCCAGGATTGAAATTGGGTGTGTTGTGAACCTTCTTATATGCTGCATTGCAGAAGGGGTGGATGGGTCTGTATGAGGAGGGAAAGAGGATAGAGTGCAGTTCTGGCCTGAGATAGAATATGTCTACCCATCAACTACAGAATTCCACAGCATCAACAGTATTAACCACTTCAGGAATTGAGTGGAGGTGTGCAACTTTCAGATGTTTGTCTGCTTCCTAGGCTACTAGAGATCTGGACAATCCTGTTTGTTTGTTATCATATTAGAAGTGGATAGATGTCACTGCGTGGGACTAGAGAAATGGATTGTTCTAGTATCACTTTTATCCCTTTCTACCTTCTAGTCTACTTGGACTTTCAACCACTTACCCTGGATGTTATCAGGTAAAAGTGACTGTCGCCCTACAGGACATTTTGGATTAGCTTTGATTAATATGTTGTCAGTTGCCTGAAACCTTATTTATTTATTTATTTGAGTTTAATATAGCGCTGGCTAGACCCGGAGGTATTGGAGCGCTATACATAAGGAAACAGTGTGTTACAAATTACAGAGATTTCACTTTAATAACAGAATGAATACATATTCAATACAGGACTTATTAGCGAAAACGAGAGTCAGGATCAAACAGATCAGGGAGAGTTGGAAGTCCAAAGGAAGGAGACAGCAGCGGAGGAGAAGACGAGACAAATGTCCGAAGACCGGCTGGGTAGGTGACGGCCAAAGTGGTGTGCCAGAGCCAGTCTCCCCTATACCCGTCGCAGCAGCTCCACCGGGGATCGACCATGCGGTTTGGACTCCGCCGGCTTAGGGTGAGGACCAGGAGGTGAACGAAAGACTTGAGTCCATGTGCGGGTGAGTGGAGATGGCGAGGGTGGGGGGTATGAGAGGATATGTACCTTGGCTGCCCTCTTTAAGTCAGGTAGATCGAGGTTGTTGATCACTGTGACTCTGAGGCTGGGGGTTTTCAACCACGAGACTTGTCCTTGACTAGGTGGGATCAGTGGCAGCCATTTTAGGGTCAGGCGCGGAGTGTTGTTCAAGTCCCTTGTTGCTAAGGACAGGCCAGTTCCCTGGATAGAGATTATGGTCGACCAGGAGACTCCATGATGAACCAGAGAGGAGGTCACCAGTTGGAGAGAGACGAAAAGTCCTGCCCGAAGCAAAAGCAGCATGGGCACCATGTTGGAGTCAGGCGCGGACGGGAATCAGTATTTGTCTTGTGAAAGGAGAAAGCCCTATGGTAATAGGGGCAAGCCCAGTTCACCTCCAGAGATAGTTATGGGCCGTTAGGGTTTTATACGGAATCCCCACTCACCGTCGGCTCAAAGGAGGTCACCGAAGTCCTGAGGCACCATCTTGTCCAGCGCATCTGCTCCCTGGGACTCGGTTTGGGATACTCGATTCCGCGTCCAAAGTGCAAGCTCAATCCCGTCTCCTGTGTGGAATGGAGAACCGGGGAATATCGGTCAGGAGGCTACGCGGAACACCTCCTTCGGCACCGGATGCAGTCTCGCAGCTCCCCGGGTGCCATCAAGGAGGATAGGAAGGCCAGGATGTCGGGACTCGTATCTCCTCGAAGAAAGGTCCGAGAAGGGCGCAATTCAGCTTCTGGGAATCAGCAAGTGTTCAGGTGGAGGAATCGTTGGGCTGAGTGCGACCACAATGTGGCGGGACACCGCTCCGGAAAGTGGAGCAAGGGTTCGCCACGAGCATCCGTTCCGAGCGGCCATGCTGGGAGCTGGCTCCTACTCCCGCCAACCAACAATTATTTGCTTCATGTCTCTTTGTAATTACTGAATTTGTACTGGCTTTAGATTCTTGATACCCTTTGCAATATGTAACTGTAGATGCTGACGTGGGTTCCAATTTGTGGCAGTATATATTTTTCAATGATCAAAAATGGATAGTCTCCTGACAACCGGGCAACTGGGAGGCATTTATACACTACAGTGAAGGACCCAACTATCTTGGTACCTTTCTTTTGCTAAGGGATACCTTTATAAAGCTATCGAAGATGGAGCACCAAGAATGGAAAAACAATTACAAAAAAGCCCTGTAACACATTTTATTTTGTCAATGTGAATGTTTGTGTTTTTTGACTTGGTGTAATGTTAATAGTGTTTTGCTGAAAGAGGCCGGTATTGGTGATGGTTTAGACTCGATTGAGTTTCTGACTAGTGTGGAGTATCTGGGTTATATGATTGATGCTGCTTTTTTGACATAATAGAGATGTCATTGCCTTTAGTAGTGGGTGAGTGATAAAATGGTGAAGCATTAATATGTAAATGTTTGAGGGTTTAAAAGGACATAATTGAACCGTCTGTGGTGCCAAAACCAGTAAAATAATACCACTCCTCTTTGTTTAAACTGGGATTGGAATCCAGGTGCGGCGCACACAGAAAGAGATCTTGGTTTGGTGATTAGCTGGGTCTATTAGAGGTCTTTTTAGTTATTGATAATATTGCCTAGTAAATTACATTTCTTTAACTTAACTTAGTTACAAGAAGACAATTTAACTCAGCAAGCAAATAACTATCTTTCTTCTAAGGAAATAGGTGCCATGGTCTGTTACAACAGTTCCCGAATTCATAGTATAGCATGAGGGGAGTAGATTAGTGGGTTAATATATTTCATGTTGGTACTGGTCATTCATAGAGTCTATCGCACAATTAATTAAAATCATTGCAATTTTTAAAAATAAATGTCCAATAAATAACATACACACTTAAAATCATGTGCCTAATCTACAATGAGGTCAGTGAGCATAGTTGCTTAATAGGTCTGCTTGCGTTCCCATTGTAAGGCATCAGGAAAAATTTGGATTTAATCGGACAATATAAGATAACTCGATCTTTTTTTTAACGTCAATGTACCATCTTTCTATACAGCCGGAGCTATAAAAATACACAAAATTCCCTGCGTATTAGTTACTTAAGTTTTAGCTCAATTGCATGGTTAAGTAGCTTGACAGCTTCATTGAAGCACATCATGTCCCATTACTCGGAGCAAATGCATTTAGATGCTTTTACAGTTTTGCTTCTGCTATTGTTTTTCCCTGCCCGAAGTTTCTTAGCGAGTTGTTTTAATATCAGTTTCTGGCAGCCACGGATTTGTTAGCCCCCCTCCCCCACCGCCTTCAATACTAAAATAAAATGCAATCACTAGAGCATGAGAAAGGTATTTAAGGAAGGGCAAATCTACTGTAAGAATTCCTCTGCTCAAATATGCGAGTTTGAGTATAACTCATTGACAGGAATAAGAATATGCTATGAGAAGGCTGATGAAACATTACGTTTGGCTGTACCTCAGTCAGATTTTCCTCGGTAGTCAAGATTTGAGGCTCTTCTGATGGCCCCAATAACGCCTAACTGGTGTCAGCAGTTTCTTGAATGAATGAATAAGGAGATTAAATGAATGGTACGGTTATGTAACATAGTGGGCTTTTGAGGCACTTAAATGGTGGTTTTGCATTATAATATTTAAAGAAGATACAATGTCAGTTTGCTACAAGAACATGGTCTGCTGATCAGTTAAACCAATCTAGTGAGCAACCCCCCCCCCCCCCAAAAAAAAAAAAATTGTTTATGGCTTAAAGGTTCACAACTGAAAGGGGTTAGATCCATATTGAGTTTTCACAGGATATGTAGGCGTTGCTGCTATTCATGCGGACTCCATGGGCTATCTTTGTACTCGTGAAAAATGCATTCGTAGTAGGAAATTGGTTTCTGTGAGCAATTGTGGGATGAACCTAGTGCCACTATCCTGGATTAAGGCTACTCGGAATGAAAGGAAGGAATTGCGCTGGTCCAGAAGTAGAAATCACAGCTTATTGGATGCACTTGCACAACATAAAAAGGTCTAAGCATGCAGTTTTTGAAGCCATTACTTAAACATAATAATGTAGTCAGGATGGCACCATTTCTGTTACTGTTAAGTAGAAAATTAGGATTTACACCTCGCTGTACAACTGTATGCTTCGGTTGAAATGTAGAAAAATAAGTGGTAGATCAAAATAGATAGTGTAATGAGATTTCTAATTGTCTGGTTAAAATCGAATACAATCTTCCGAAAACAATTATGCTGGATATAATTTTAAGTGAAACTGTATAATGCATTATTATGAAACATGCCAGTCTTTTTCAGGCATTGCAAATTGAGTTTTACAAACATCGAAGGTGAGTGTGTTGAACAATTGAGGATATTGAATCTCAACAGCGCAGGGATATATTGCAGCCTTCGTATTCAGGGTCCATTTGGGTGAGCTCATTTGCTTTGTACCTATATTATTCTTTCCATCACAGGTTTTATTTGCATGATTGGTGGACAATCTACAGCTGATTATTCCTTCACTGTATGGGAGTGTGTAAGTGTTGCTGGACCCATCAGGGGAATTTTCCTCCTAAGAAAGTATTAACTGTGGCCTACGGTCTACTGAATTACTTATCTTCTCAGGCAGAAGGCACGGGTCTTGGTGTCTAAGACCCCATTCTCAAATGCTTAGGAGGCAACTAAAAAGCTTTCAAAATGTACTAAAGTAAGCTTAGTGCCAATCCCACAGTCATATGACTGATTGTCAGCCTCCTAACAGGGACAATTCTGACCAGGAGGTTCTACCCCTGAATACCTTGGTCATTGTTTTTTTGTGTGGCTACATAAGGAGGATATGGTCAAAGGGTAACTATATTTCAGCATCGATTGTGATAGAGAATTTAGTGCCTGCTGAAGAGTTCCAGTTTTTAAAATTTATTGTAAGCAATGTCTTCTCAGTGCTATTCGGAAACTCTTTGTCTCTGAAGTTACTGCCAACCACAAAATGGTTGAAGGGCATAGGCCTATTCTTCCACTACATTGAGCAAAATTCATCTTCCCAACCCTTCTTAACAATTATGTGATGTTAATTTATTTACATTAGCTTCAGTGTTTGGCACAGTAGTTGCTTGTTAGCAAAATAGATTGTTGAATGAAAAAGTGATGCCAAGACCGGATCACACTGGGAACAGGTACATTTTCAATGCATGGGGACGAAAAAATGGAGTTACAGGGCCTTCATCTCTGGACTAAGTCAAGATATATAGGTTTTTGCAGAAGACCGTACCAAGCAGGACAGTGGAAGGCATGCTTCTTTTGCAAAAAGGAGGTACGCAGTCATTGACTTACTGATGGGGTATACCCAGGTTCTTGAAGCATGTGTCTCTCCGGATGAAGAGCTTCCATGACATTAAACCAGTGCTTCCAATGATCTAATATGCAAACAAAGCATCCCACAGCTGATGAAGTTGCTACATGAATGCTTGGGTCGATTGAGGAAAGTTCATTCGAGGTAGTATTACTCAGATTATTTTAAGTTGAAAAAACACTTTCCAAACATTGGGTGTTTGTGGTTCTTCGGATTGACATACGACTTTTGTTCAGTTCTTAACTTGTAAGCGCCCAGGGCATCATATCGGATTGTTGTGGGGATGAGGCCATACTCCATGAACTGGTTTTGCAAGGTTTTTCTTAAGTTATTTTAGCCCCCTTTGCCAGTTAATGGACTGTAATTGAGGGAGGTGAAGGGGGAGGCGTAGGGGCGATTACTGAGGTACCCTCGTCCCACACACGCCTTCACTTGTAGCTGAAAGATGCCACAGGCAGTGAATGAATGGAGTTGCTAATGTGATGGTGACTTCCTCTTTTCGAACAAGGTCTACATTTGTCCTCCTATCGCTAGTGGGCTTTCCTAATGAGGGCTAGAGCGAGCTAGTGATGGTGAGTTTCAAGCTGAATATAGCGGATTGTTTAACAGGAATTGTTTAATTTTTTTCTTGAAGGCAGTGTTTGCGGTGTCAGTTTTAGGCGAATGGGAATCCTGTTCCAGATTTTTCCTGAGAAGGAGGATTGGATTAAAGTTTTTTGTGTATTGAATTTCGTTTTCCTAGAGTGAGCCCCTCCTTGGTTGTATTTGTCACCAGATTTCCAATTTAGACCTTGATATCCATAGATTACAGATTTATTAGTCCTGAATCTGTTGCATTTGCATGGTAGTGTAAAGCACCATATCCTCCTCTTACGTTTTCCTTCTTTTCGCGTTACACGTTTTCTACTCGGAGGCCAGGTCTATTTATGTTCTGTTGTTTGTAACTGTGTCTCTTTCATAGTAAATAATTTTATATTTGAAGTCACCTTTGAATACCATATAGTTATGCACGTCGCACTATTGTGATGTATTGCATGGCCCTATTACTCCTTTCTGGTATATGAGTGTGGGCTGGTATTGGACCATTTCCTGGCGTGTTTTTACCAAACGATTTTTTCATCTCCTTCCGTTTACTTTGCAGCTACCTACAGACATATTCGTATTATGCATCGTGGATTACTTCAATTCCTTTTTTATGGAAAAAACATCTTAGTAGAATTGTATTTTTACAAAAGCATCACTAGTCCATTAAACAATTCTATAAAAGAGTTCGTATGTTATTTTCCTCATTGTGGCAGTAATTAACCCAAACTGCAATAAAAAAATGCCTTCTTTTATTTCAAGTGAAATGCCTTGATGCTTTTCATTTACAGAATAACATTTTAAGGATTATACAATTTGCTGTAGCTCAGCACTACTAAAGATTGCTCTGTGGCAGTTTTCTTTCTATCGATGCCTGGCTACATATGAGTGCTTTTGGGCATTATCAGCTCAGAGGAAGTAACTAGCAGCACCAATATGTACCACATAAATATGAATCTTCATTTTGTATTTCATGTCTGTTTAATACCTCCACACCCAGCATTACTACGTTTGGAGACCCACATTGCTCTTCCTTAAATCACTAATTCTTGAAGAAGTCAAATATTTTATTAATATATTTATTTATACAATCTAAGGTTCAGAAAATCCATTAAATTGGGTGTCTTATGTGGAAGAAAGGTCCAAATAGGGTAGTATCTGATCATATAAACTAAACTGCCTGTAGTTAAATCATGCATTTTAAGCAGCTTTGCTAAAGCCTTGTCCAATGATGCATCTTTGTTCCTGAGACCTACCGATGCATCTTGACTTTAAGTGGTTCTAGCGCCCTGCCTTAAAGGATCTTGTATGTCTAACAGATATTTTCAAGAATTTTAAATCAAGGATCAGGAAAACATCTTTCTAATCTGAGGAAATCTGGTTACATCAAAAAAAAAAAAGTATGGACTTGGCTGAATGCAGCATTTTTTTGCAGGTGAGTTGGACTTGGTTCTCTATGTAGGGTAACTCCCTAACTTTTTATATTCATCCCACCAGGTTTTATGAATTTTGTTTTTGTTGGCACTCTGTGCACTTTACCAGTTGTGGCCGGCACGGATCTCAGGCGGAGGGCGGGAGGGTGAGGGGGTTTGGAGGGAGGGGGCAGAGGAGGGAATGTAAAAAAAAAAAATAAGAAAACCCTCACCTTATTGCCACTGCGTCGCTTCTCTGCGTCTGGACTCAGGAAGCAGTCCGGCTCCTCTGACCAATCACAATTCTGCAATACAGCATTGTGATTAGTTTGAGGGTCGTGGTTCGACGATCAGCCATGAACAGGGAGCCTGGGCATGTCCTTCACGCAGGCTGTAATGCAGCGTAGGTGGAGATTAGGGAAAGTGCACATGACTGATTGGCCGGTCCGAGAGGGCCGGCCAAACAGTCATGTGCACTTAGGAGTGGACAAACCACTCCTCCCCTGCTCCGAGAGCAGAGCAACCCCGCCCCCCCCCCCCAGTCTCAGGAACAAATAAAATGATAATAACATTTAGTTATTATAATTTTCTATTTTTTACACTGCCTAAAAGCAGTGAGGCAACGCTCCTCCGCCATAGCGGAGGAGCCGCCACTACACTTTACTACTATTAGCCAGTGCTAGAGAGCTTGTGCTCTCTCCCTAGCACATGGTAAAATTGACCTCCACCTGACTGGTACATTTAATTTATTTGTGCATCTCTAATATGTGTTATTATGTGTACCCAGAGCCTCTAAATTAAATGCTACTAGTGAGTCTACAGCACTCATTATACCTCTCACTAAAGTAGCCTTTTAAACCATGCCTCTGCAGCTTCTAGTGCAGTTTTAAACTGCCATTTCGACCGGGCAAAAAAAAACATTTTGATACCAAAGGGGATGATGGACGGAGTGCTTAAACAAATCAAACACTCACCCCTAGTCAACTGATGTGGTTTAATCCATCATTCTTTAGCTCACTCCACCACCCCAGTTCAGACATGGCCATATGCAAATCAGTCTGACCCTGTGCCTCATGGGAACAGTCCAGACCGAACTGCCAAGCTATGTCTTCCCTGGACCGGAAACAAACATCCTGGGGCCGATTTCGGGTTCATAAGCCAGGCTATCTTGAATCCAGTGGCAATGTGAGCAAGGGACCCACGTCTGGGCATACCCTGCCAACTTAGGGCGAACAAAGCGATACCAAAGGGGATAATGGACGGAGTGCTTGAGCAAATCAAACACTCACCCCCAGTCAACTGATCTGGGTTTAATCCATCATCATTATTTAGCTCACTCCACCACCTTAGTTCAGACATGGCCATATGCAAATCAGTCTGACCCTGTGCCTCATGGGAACCCCGAAACCGGTCCTAGGACGCTTGTTTCCAGTCCAGGGAGGACCTGGCTTGGCAGTTCGGGCTGGACTGTTCCGATGAGGCACTGGGTCAAGACTGATTTGCATATGACTGGGTTCAAACTGGAATGGCATGGTGAGCAAAAAAGCGATGGATTTAGACCCAGATCTCTGTACAGGGGTGAATGTATGACTTTGTTCTGCATTCTGTCCATCAACTGTTGTTTTTGCATTTGTCACCCCGAGTGGGACGGGTATGCTCAGACGTGAGTCCCGTGCGCTCCATGTCACTGGAATCAAGATATCCTGGCTGAAGAGGGGTGAAACCCCGAAACCGGTCCTAGAATGCTTGTTTCCAGTCCAGGGAGGACCTGGCTTGGCAGTTCGGGCTGGACTGTTCCCATGAGGCACAGGGTCAAGACTGATTTGCATATGGCTGGGTTCAAACTGGAATGGCATGGTGAGCAAAAAAAACGATGGATTTAGTTCCAGATCTCTGTACTGGGGTGAATGTATGACATTGTTCTGCATTCTGTCCATCAACTGTTGTTTTTGCAACAACAAAAAAACATTTTGCCAGGCCTAAACCTTCATTTTTTAATACATATAAGTCACCCCTTGGATAGACCCTAAAAGCCTCTGGGCAGGGTGCGTTGTATTTCAAGAGTAGGACATGTTTTCTTAGGTTTTACATGACCTGGTGGTAAAAAACTCCTAGATTCATTTTTCACTACTATAAGGCCTGTCTCTCCCTTTGGATAACATTGTGTGACCTTATTATATTTAGTGCTATCTTTTGATGGGGTGCAAATAGGTATGTCAAGTGTGAACTCGAATTGTATTTTAAAAACTTCTTTAATGGTGAAAGTTCATTTTGTTAAGTCCCAATTCTCAAAATGCCACTTTTAGAAAGTTGCAAAAACCTATAGGGGTTAAGCCCTATGGTTTTTGCAATTTAGAGCGGGTTTTTACTCGATGGGTTTGGACATTAGGGCGATAGCGCTCTCTCATTAGCTGATTGATTGAATCAAGGCAGGTTCCCTGCAATATTATGTCTGAGAAAGAAACTCTGTCTTTTTCGGAGGCACATATTCAAAATTTGATGTCAACCCCTTCTCCTTTCTCTTCAGTGACGTTAAGTACTTCAGCCCAATAACATAACGAGGCTGAAAAATTGACTCGGTTGCATAAAAAGCATATCTGAACTGAGCTCCACGGTCATTTCCTAATAGAGCACTTGCTAGCTGGTACTATCCCTTGGGGTCTTCAAGTGAAAAACATACCAGTTATATTTTCTGAGGATTTGGAATACAGAAAAGGGTTCAGCTACATAACACCAAGTGTAGCCGTGATTTAATGGTTCATACCATTGAAACGGCGCAAAGATTGTGCTTGAAAGAAGTGGAAGAGCTAGACAAATTAACACAAGCGATTAAGGATAATCACTTTGTGGTGGAAGCTAAAAATATTATCATTTAAAGATAATACCATTAGCCTTTAGACTGCTAAATTTGAAAGAGACACAAAATCATTCAATATAGATCAAGTATATCCATTCCCTAAAGACGAGTTCTACACATCGGTTGAGTCACGTAGGGCTTTATCAAACTTTCAGGGACGCTCAAGGAATCGTTTTCTCACTTTTTCGGAAACGTCATCTTCAGAAGCCTCCAGTGATTCAGACTCGAGGGCTGGTCCTTCACGTAAGGAGGTTGCTTTTTTAGACAAAGGCGAACCGAAGCAGAGAGGAAGATTCAAACCCCAGCCGTGGGAGATGAGGACTTAACGACAATACTACAAGTCGTGAAACCCTCTAGTATTATTAATCTATCACAAAGACAATTGACAAAAGAGGAATCTTCCATATTAGAATCGGGCCTTAAATTTGTCCCCAATAGAGTTACTGATTTTACCAAAATGAAATTGGAGGCATTAGAGATTTGCCGAAAAAAAATTCGCCTGAAAGCATTTTTCCATGGAAAAGTATATACTAAAATGAATGAGGTTTCTGGTCTTTCTAATAAATCGAAATTTGTCCCATTCCCACATACAGTACCAAAATACATTTTGGCTTATGAACAAGCGGTGTTATTGGGCATCAGCCAATTAGAAACAAAGAAAGTCTTCATTAAACGTAATATCACGACACAGCAGCAATTGGCCATTGAGAGTTTGAAACAGGACACATCGGTGGTGATAAAACAAGCCGATAAAGGCGGTGCCGTAGTCATCTGGCCTAAGGAAATGAATGTGTCTGAAGGAAGGCAGCAGGTGAACAACCAGGAATGGTACCGCAAGGTCAAGGATGATCCAACTAAGTCTACTCAAGAGGTTATTTTTGGAATATTGAGAACATGGTTCGACAGAGGATTCTTAGGTCCGAAAGAGTTTGAATATTTGTCCAAAAAGTTCCCAAGGATCCCAGTATTATATTTTTTACCCAAAGTACATAAGAGGTTGGATAATCCCCCGGGCAGGCCAATAGTGTCCGGGAGTGATTCTCCATTAGAGCCCATTTCCAAATATGTGGATTTTTTCCTTAAACCCTTCTTGACCGAGGTACCTTCTTATGTGCGTGACACTGCTGATTTTATCAATAAGATTGAAGGTCATGAATTTGATGAGTTGACTCAATGGATGGTGTCGTTTGACATCACCTCATTATACACGCAGATACCCCAAGATGAGGCACTTCAAGTGATTGAGGCCTACTTGGAAGAAAGACCTCGTCCTCATAGGGTACCCTCACAGTTTATTCTTCAACTAGCAGAGTTTGCCTTAAAGAAAAATTATTTCGAATTTGATGATTCCTTTTTTATTCAGATCAAAGGATCAGCTATGGGCTGTCCGTTTGCCCCAGAAATGGCGATCCTCTTTATGGCCATATATGAGGATAGATTTATTTTTAACAACAATCCATTTAAAGAGCATATAGCGCAATGGTTGCGCTATGTAGATGACATCTGGTGCTTGTGGAATGGGTCTAAGGAAGAGTTGGAAAGTTTCAGTGGTTGGCTAAACACCCGCCATCAGGATATCAAATTTACATTGACCATGAGCAGGACAA
This sequence comes from Triturus cristatus, assembly GCF_964204655.1. Classification (NCBI taxonomy): domain Eukaryota; kingdom Metazoa; phylum Chordata; class Amphibia; order Caudata; family Salamandridae; genus Triturus; species Triturus cristatus. The sequence goes on from NC_140594.1 coordinate 891,315,957, forward strand.
AGCTGACATTTTTGGATGTTGAAGTAGCTTTCAATGATAAAAAGTTAACAACTACTTTGCATAGAAAGGCAACTGATAAAAATACCATCCTTCACCATACAAGTGCTCATCCTAGGTGCTTGAAGGAAAATCTTCCGTATGGACAACTATTAAGAATACGTCGCAATTGTTCATCAAAATCAGATTTTGGACATCATGCGGCACTATTTAAAGAACAGATGATCCTTTGTTGGTACCCAAAAAAGCTCTTGAAGCATTCAATAAAGAGAGCGTGGTACACGCCTCGGGAAGATCTTTTACAAAAGAAGGAGAAACCACCATTGGAACGTATGATTTGTGCGACCATTTTTGGTCCGGATACAAACAGATTCAGGCAAGTTATAATGAAAAATTGGCACTTGCTTGAAAAATTAGAATGCAGTTTTCCAAAACCCCTGTTTGCAATGAGAAAAAAACAAGAGTATTGGTCAACAACTAGTACGAGCAGAAATCTTTCCCATTCAAAATAAACAGTCTTTAAGATCGCAATGGCAATTGAAAACGGTTTGAGGGCCATCATAAATGTGGAACGTGTGCAGCTTGCGATTCAACCATTGAAGGTGTTGAATTTTCCCATAATGGTACCAAATGGCGCCATTCAGAATTCACTAATTGCAAATAAAAAAAACATAGTGTATGCAAATGTCTGCCCATGTGCCTTATTATATATTGGCAAAACAAATAAATCAAAGGATCACGCAGCACCTTTCTAGGATTAAAAAGAAAGTGTTGACTGCCCCTATGGTGCAACACTTTATTGACCATTCCCATACTGAGAAGGATTTTAAATGGACGGTTTTGTCTAGCTTTGGAACAACCAAACGCTATTTTGATATTGATGCTGCATTACTGAGAAAGGAAGCTTATCTTATTTTAAAATTTGACAGTGCCTCCACTGGATTGAATGGTATGACTGAATTGTCTAGAGTGTAGTGTGTATACTACAAATCCCATAGTGCAATTCATGAGTATTTGCAAAAAGAGGGACTTTAGAGCGTTTTCATTGGGCAAATTTCCTTTTCCCATGAATCATAGCTCTCCAAACAGGAAGTGCTCTGGTTTGAGATGCCGAGTTAAGTCACAACCAGCATGGTGCACGAGTTGAATGTTCCTTCTCATTTTTTTTTTTTTTTTTTTGAAAGCCTTTATTTCAAAATTCAGGACACAGCTATTCAGCCGACAGCCCGAAGGTTCGGCAGCATTGAGAGTTAGATACAGTGATGTGTCCCCAATACAGTTCAAAGAGTAATGCAAAGGTCCAATTTTAAATAAACACAGAAAAAACTCACAACAAACCCCAGCAAGGCAAAAACATTGAAAGCCCATGGCGAAAGCCCCCAGGGGAGGCCGGACCCCACTCATCTACTAGTTACAAGACTGTGTACGGAGGAAGAAGGGGGACAGCAGAGGCCCAAAACGGTTCCTAAAACCAAACTGTGCTGGAAAGTAGGTCAGGGGGAAAGCTGTTCCTCGGGAGGTTCCAGATCCGGGGCAAGACATATTCCCCCCCTGTATTGGTTCCACCGCCCCCAGATGGCATGCCACTTCCGGGGGCGACCTCTAGAGCAGTAGACCGTCTTCTCCCTAAACATGCTCCAGTCCATGTTCTCCTTCCACGCGGTCAGAGTAGGGGGTCCCGAGGAGCCCCACAATCGCGCGATATCCCTTTTAGCTACCATGTTACCCAGAGTCACTCATTGGGTCTGTGCCTCATCGAGGTCAGTGGGCCCCCAGACGTTCAGGAGGCAACACCGCGCCTCCGGCTGTACCGCAGTGCCCGTCACCTCCCCCATAACTGCATGGACTCTCCTCCAGAACTCCACAATGACACCACATTCCCAAATGATGTGCAGGAAAGTACCCACCATACCACATCCCCTTCTGCACAGGCCGTCCTCCGAGAATCCCATGTGGACCAGCCTTGGCCCCGTCACATACACCCGGTGCAGTATTTTAAGCTGCACCAGCCTCAGACGCGACGGGATCGCAACCTCCTTAGGAGAAGAAACCGCTGACTGCCAGTCCTCATTATCCAACTCAAGGCCATCCCTAGTCCACTGTTCTCTCAGCCCCAAAAGCATATCTGCCCGGACGTTAATCAACTTCTTATATATGAGCGAGATCGTGCTCTCGGGCATATGACCATCAAGGACTCGGTCCTCAAGGGGAGAGGACTCCGGCACCTTCTCACCCTCCACGAGGACTGATCGGAGGGCGTGACGCAGCTGGATATACCTGAAATACTCTGAGGGCCCTAGATCATACTCAGTCTGCAACTCCTCGAAGGACTTCACCCTCCCCTTATGCAGCACATCTCCCACCTTGGATATACCTATCAGGTCCCACTTATCAAAGCCCTTCGTATGCCAGAGTCTTCCCAATCTTTCCGATTCAAACAATGGGGTAGCGAGGGTGAGCCTATCCTTCCAGCCCAACGAATCAGTCGCCATCTTCCATACACGCACCGCCACACCTGTGGGCCCCGTGAGGGACGAGTCTAAGGACCGCGAATACAACGCCCTGTAGTAGTTGCCGCCACGCAGCAGCCACCTATCCAGGGCATACCCAGGGCTGAGGGCAGGGCCATAAAAACCATGGTTGATCGCGCTCAGCTGCGTGGCCCAATAGTACCGTCGGATGTCTGGGAGCGCAATGCCCCCATCGTACCATGGGAGCGTCAACTTTGAAATAGCTATTCGCGGCCGCCCATCCCACAGCAACGTCCGTTGGAGGCCTTCAACCTCCCGAAAGTATTTGGCCGGTACCCAGTCCAAGGTGTTCTGGAGGGCATAGAGGAAGCGGGGAAGAGACATCATTTTGAACAGGGCCGCACGCCCAACAAGGGAGAGCGGCAGCCTCCGCCAACCTTCAACATCTCGCCTCAAGCGCGCCAAGGGGGGGAGCAGATTCCTCTCATAGCGCACAGCAGGATCCATGGATATAAAAATCCCCAAATACACGAAACCCTGCTGGGCAACCTGTATCGAACATGTTCTAGGGATCGGTGGGACCTCGCCACTAAGAACGTACAAGTACGATTTGCCCCAATTAATCACAAGCCCCGAGTTCCTACCGAACGATGCGAGTACGTCACAGACCACTATAAGTGACTTCTTAGGTGAGGCAAGATACAGTAGGATATCATCGGCATAAAGCGAAATACGGTCCTCGTGATCAGGCGACCACCGAAGGCCCCGTATATCCGGGTGCCAACGTATCCACGCAGCCAACGGTTCAAGGGCGAGGGCGAACAACAGAGGCGACAGGGGGCAACCCTGCCGAGTACCCCTACCAAGCTGAAACGGAGTAGATGCCCGACCATTCACCACAACATTCGCTAGTGGCCCCTCGTACAGCAACCGAACCCAACTCACAAAACCGCGACCGAAACCAAACTTGGCCAGCACGGCCCATAAGTATGCCCACTCCACCGTGTCAAAGGCCATCGTGGCATCAAGAGATGCCACAATAGCCGGTTCACGCAGCGTGCCCGCCCTGGCGATGACGCCATGAAGACGCCTAAGGTTTAATGCTGTGTTTCGGTGCGGGATGAAGCCAGATTGATCCGGGTGGACCAAATCGCCAAGCACCCTACTCAAACGGGTAGCCAGGAGTTTGGCCAGAATTTTCGGCTCAGCGTTGAGGAGTGAAATGGGCCGATAGGAGGCGCACCTATCTCGGGGTTTACCCTCTTTATGTATTACCACGATCGACGCCAGCCGCTGATCCAACGGAAGGATCCCATCCCCCCGCGCCTCCAAAAACATGGCGCGCAGGTGAGGGGCGACCCTATCCGGGAACAGTTTGTACAGGTCGATCGGCAGTCCATTCGGTCCAGAGGCCTTACCCGAGTTTAACGCGCGAATCGCCCCCGCCACCTCGTCAACCGTTATGTCACCATCCAAATCATCCCTATCTATGTCAGAGAGGCAGGGCAACTCGATATCACGGAGGAGATCAGACGAGTCCTCGGGCGGCCTGTCCGACACAGGAGTAAACCCTACGAAAATACTCCGCGAAACACTTCACAATCCCCTCAGGTTCCACAATCGCCTCTCCCCACTCTCCCGTCAACTCTGGCACCACTCTATTGACCCGTTCTTTCCTGTCCAACCACGCCAGGAGTTTCCCTGCCTTATCACCAACGTCATACAGGCGGCCCTGTTGTTCCCTACTGAGGGTCTTAGCGGCGTTCGTAACCAGGTCCCTATACTCCGCCTGCTTCAAGCAAAGCTCATGCAGTGAGGACTCTGTAACCTCCTCCTCCATAGCCCCCTCAAGGGCCGCGATCTCCTCCTCCACTTGCCGCACCTCGCCATCCCTCCGATTCTTGGCAGCCACCACCAGGGAGAGGGCTTCCCCCCGAAGCACGGTCTTAAAAGCTTCCCACAGCGACACCGCCGAGTCCACGGTTCCCAGATTGTCCTTAAAGTAATTATCCACCTTCTTTACCAGGGCGCTGCGCATCTTGGGGTCTCGGAAATACCATGGGTTGATGGGGGCCACCCTCCCTCCTCCCTCCCGACCTAGATCCAGCCGGATCCACACTGGCGAGTGGTCAGAGATACCGCGTGCCATGTGCCTCGCCTCGGATATCAACGAGGCATGTGCGGCCAGAGTGAGCAGGTAATCAATCCTGGAGAGGCTACCATGCGCCCCGGAGTGAAACGTGTATTGACTCTGTGTGGGGTGCCGGAGCCTCCAGCAGTCTATCAGACCAAACGTATCCAGGAAGTCTGGAAGCCATTTCTGAGCCCCCCCTGTGTCCCTGGGCGGGTATCTATCCAACAGTCCGGAGCCCACAGCGTTGAAATCCCCTCCCACTACCAGCATTCCCCCCAGGAGAGTCAGCAAAGCCCTGCCCAGTTCAGCAAGTGTGGAGGCCTGCAGGGCCGGCGGGACATAAACCGAAACCAAAACCAAAGTCCTTCCTTCCCACCGCCCCGCCACCGCCACAAACCTCCCCCTATCGTCAACAATGGTGGAGTCCACCTCAAAAGGCAACGATGCTCTAACAAGGATGCCCACACCCCTGGACCCAGAAGAGAATCCCGAGTGTGCAATGAATTTATACCCCTTCCTATTCAGGGCATAGCACATATTACCTATGAGATGCGTCTCCTGCAGCAGGACAACATCTGGCATTGAGCGTTTCAAAAATTGCAAAACAATCCCCCTCTTGATGCGATCCCCCAAACCATTAACATTCCAGCTTATAACACTTAAGCCCCTACCCCCCATCCTCAAACGGAAAGAGGCCCACCCCACACCCGAGGAGCCACCATGGAACAGCCCTGAGGATAATCATCATGCCTTGCAGAAATAAACCCCCCAACAACAAACTCAAAATCCCCAAAACTCCCCCCACCCTGCACCCCTGCTGCAGCTTACAAAGCCCCCCCAACTTGCAGTGTGCCTGTCGCCCTACAAAAACAAAAAATCTACAAAAAGTACCCTAAGGGAGGAAAAGAGCACCCCTCGTCCTCCCGCAACCCTCCACAGTTACTGCACTCTGTTCAAATCTTCAAGTATGGTCAAATCAAGTCAGGCCGGCTCTGAGATATCAGCCCTGTCCATCCCGGCCACTGTCTCCATGCTCGGCTGTGTCATCCCCCGTCCGTCGCCGGGGCAAAGCGTCCAGCCATTCGTCGGCCATAACAGGAGAGTCAAAAAAGAATGTCCGATCTTCATGCACCACCCGTAGTCTGGCAGGGAAAAGCATGGCATACTTCAGATCCAGTTCCCGAAGTCTCCGCTTCACCCCCAGGAAGCTCTGTCTCTGTCTCTGCACCTGCTGGGTGAAGTCCGGATAAAAATTCACCGACGCATTCTGGAAGGGGACTGGGCCCGTCACCCTCGAAGCTTGCAGGATAGCGTCCCGATCTCGAAAATGAAAGAGCCGGGCGACAATCGGCCGCGGCGGGGCACCCGCCTTAGGCCGCCCGCCCGGCACCCTATGGGCCCTTTCCACCGCAAAAAACTTTCCAAGGCCCTTAGGCTTCAGATGATTGAGGACCAAATCCTCCACAAGCAGGTCCGCCGAAGCCTCATCCGAGGACTCCGGGACCCCGATGACGCGCACATTGTTGCGCCTGGCCCGGCTCTCGAAGTCCTCCAGCCGGCGGGGGGCGAGGTCACTCTCGGCCCTCAGCTTCCGAACCTCGGTCTGCAGATCCGCAACATCATCAGTGAGGCCTGTGGTCTTGTGGTCCAGGTTCTTAACGCGCTCGTTCGTCTTGCCCAGGTCCGAGCGGATCAGATTGACATCTACCAGGATGGCATCCACCTTATGCGCCAGGGCCTCGAACTGTCTCCCCATCGAGGTCTGCATCCCGTCGAGCGCTCCCATGACATCCTGTAGGGAGAGCTCCGGTGTCCCAGGCGAGTCCTCCTTCTGGGCATCCGGCGCCTGGCTCGATCCACTCGGCGATGCTTTCAGGAGGGCGTAGCGGTCCATACTGTTGACTTGGGAATACGTTCCCCGCCTGGTGGACTTAGTCTTCAGCCGATCCCCTTCTGCTTTGCCCGACATAATGGACTCCGGGCAGTCCAGTGCAGTTAATACTGTTCCCTCTCAGAGAGAGGGATAAGGAGTGAGCAGGTCTGCCTTGTGCTGCCAGAGTAGCCCGCCGAGCGTCCTTGGGGTAATAAAGCCACCCAGAGCTCTACAGTGTCCGGGCAGACAAAGGGAACGAAATCGAAAGTGAAAGTGCGAGGACCTCCGTCCGACAGTTCACACCTCGCCAGGCCGTTGTTGATCAACTAGGAGTCGGGCATCCTGCCAACTCTAGCCCCTGGCATCCCCGGGAGTTAGGCCGCAATCTTCCGCCAGTCGTAAGTCCGGTTCCCGATGGGCGATCCGACCACGGGTAGCATCAATCGCCTCCCTGACAACTCAGCAACACGGTGCCATGCATACCATCAGGATTAGAGACAGGATAGTCGACGGAGGGCGCGAGGGTCTCGGGAGCTCTAAGCTCACGTGGCCATCTTGGTCAAGCGCTAGGCTCCTCCCCCCTCCTTCTCATTTTTGAGTGAAAAGTAAGTCACTTTTTTGCCCCTGTGTTTGTTTGGTTAAAAATTACAATACTAAAAAACATACCACCGTATGCTTAAATGCGCTTACGTTTGTAATATCCGTGAGTGAAAGCACGCCCGTATTTGAGCAAAAGGAAAGTCCATTACATTCAGAGTTTTTAATTGGTGAAGATGCGGTAAAGTAAGTCCGCTTATTAATAGTGTTTTAAAGTGCTTCATGCATTTTGCCTGTTTGGATACTTTGTTAAATGAGGACAATATCGTTTTTTCATTTGTAGAATAAAGAGTCTTCAAGGAACTCAGTCCTGCCCATACTCTGCAGTAAAGGTACATATCTTTTTGGTGCTTCCCTCTGGGGGTGTAAGTCGAGAGTAGAAGTAGATATATTCAATACTTTGGTTCTTTCATTTCAGAAATTCATACTGGCAAAGTGTTAAGGGAGCCTCGTAGGCAGTAACATAAACGAGTCCAGTGGCAGAAAAGCCAAAAACTCTTGGAGCAAACGAGCTGGAGCAGCAGCTCCATCTCTAGAAAACAGGTACTCACTAAGTTAGTTACATGTACAAGAGAGAGAGTTAGTTCGGGTTGACGCTGTTTTTGCATCATTTATTTATTTTGTTTTTGTAGAATATCCGGTCCTTTTATATGAAGCCCTGATGATAGTCCCAGTACTATTCGCCTAGGTCTTGAAACGCGTTGGCATTTTGGGAGGCATTTAGTTAATTCTGAATGCAGCGAGCGCTGAAGGAAATTATTGGATAAAGGATTGATATACTATTCAGACACACTTTTGACGCTGGAGTTGGAATAACACGTGGTTCATAACATTAGATATTTTCATGTTTATTACTAAATTTTGTATATGATGTAAAGTTTCCTAAAAGTGTGTTTTGCATCAGATTAATGTATGAATTCATTTTCTGATTTTGTCATGTTGCAAGCTGTTGCCAATTATTTTTTCACAGTGTCTAAGTCCATTTTTGCTTTTAAGTGTATGTTAATGTGAATTGTATATACGTGTAAGTTCATGTGTGAATTTGATAAGTCTGTGTTTCTTTTTCAGTCCAAAAAATTGTTTTGATCAATTTTTAAATTAATAAGAAACAGGAATGGTCGAATAAAAATTCCATTCGGACAGATAAAAGAGTTGACAGTTCGTTACTCCATGAGTAGCAGGAGTGTACGGTAGTACGGAGCTGGGTTCATTGTTTTGTGTTCTGAACTTTTAGAAAGTTGGCATTTTCTTGTACTAACTGTTTGGTGCCTGCTACCAGGGTCCTGGGCCACATGACTGTTGATAGCGTAGGTGTTGGCCTTTGTGTATTCCTTCCAGAGACTGGAACAAAGGGAGACTGGTGGTTGGCAGTATTGACCATCATTCTAGGATGGTTGAGTTGAGGCTGTTTCTGTCCCACTTACATGTCAAAAGGCTACCTCCAGCACACACACCTGACACACAATCTTTTGTCACTCCAGACTTCTTTGAGCCTTGACCGGGGAAGGGAAGAACTTTACAAAATGGGATGTGAGGTAGTATAGAGAATCCCCCCACTTCAAAGGCTGGCACCAGTTATGAATATTGGACACTCAGAACGCCACTTTAGTATACTTCTGCACATGTGGGCATTACAGAAGGAGGACTACCTTGTTTTCCAGAGGACTGCCCTGCTGCTTGAGGCCTGCCTTGTCCCCCAGAGGATGGCCCTTCTGTTTGAGGCTGCCCTGCTCTGTGAGATGAAAGGCTGAACCTGCGCCCTTCATCCCTGGCTCAGGCTACCTCAGGTACTCCAAGGGTGAGTTGGGTAACGTCCTGACACAACAAGCTCTAGAGGCCTTCCTCCAAATGCCCAACTGACCTACTACAACTGGACCTGCTGCAGCTGTACATGCAACTGAACCTGCCTGAGCCCTGTGGACCTCTGCTGGAGTGTTTTCCTGATGCCCAAGTGGTGCCTCCTGGGTCCTTGAACCTCGGTGTGGCATCGGAGTGCACTCCTTTGAGAGAAAAAAGGAAAAATCCAGAGTTTTTGGGCTCTTCACGGCCAGTTTGCACCAAAACTCTTCTGCCCGTGAGGACTTCCAAAGCAAAGCTCTGGTGAACCCCTCTCTTTGAATTACAGTGAGGACCAGCAACTTGAACTCTGCACTTCGCATTACAGCAAGGACAGCACATGGTGACCACCAATTCGAATCTCCAGAAATGGCCATCTGCGACCTCGACCGGATCATCGTACTCCAGCAACAACCATCTGCGATGCTCTCCCTGCCACTCGTTACCTCCTCCACCATGGATCCTTTGTGGCAGACTTTGAGAAGGTACATTTTTTCAGCAGGACTAACCTGGTCCTTGTATCCGGCCCACGATTCATCTTGGTTGACCTTACTTTCTGACCAGCATTGACCAGATGAATGTGATTGGCGTTTTGTGCTTTGAGGTGCTATATCTAACTAAAACCTTGAAATTGCAGCTCTCTGGGCCTACAGATTGGATATTTTGTTGTTCTTGTGTCATTTTATTTATTAAGATTTACTCTATTTTACTAATTTTGTTTGCGATTTTTCTTGTATTGTGCTTTCACTTCAGTAATGTTTGTGTGCTGCATAAATACTTTACAATTTTCCTGTAGGTTAAGCCTGACCTATTTTGTGTCAAGCTACCAGAGGGTTAAGCACAGGTTAATTTAGTGATGTTGTGGTTCACCCTGAGAAGGATTTTGGTGGTTGCTTGAGAAGGGTTTACTCCCACCCCCCATTCAATCAGTAAACTTTTTTTTTTACAATGTGGTTTTACTGCACTGAGTTTGTTTGAGCTGACCATTTACTGACTGTTTCCTAGCTGCAATGAAATATCAGTTTTGAGAATACCTTGAGTAGGTAATTATTTAACTAATAATCATTAGATGCTGAAATATTTATAATGTATTTTTAGAAATTGAATTTTTTATTTGTTCTGAAATTGGATATTTTTTACATTGAATGGGCTTGAGTAATGCTAATTAAAAAGTCATCGGTTTTGAGCCTCTCTTGTTACCTGTTTTGGGTGCTGAATTACTAGCTACACAGTTTAAAGGAAGAACATGTTCTTTAGAATGTTGCTGTCTCCATGTTGTAAGGCTTGTAACACTTTGCCCATTATTTGAATGTGCTTAATAATCTTTAGTGCTTAATTTAAAAATAAAAAAATAGAAATAAGAGCAAGAACCCAGAAAGTTTCTTCGAAGCTTACTACTATCAGAATGCTGGGGTTCTTTAATACAATGCCTGCCTAATGCTGATTGAATTTCCTACCTGTTTCTTCCACTCCCTACACATCCTCTCTTTGTATCTTACTCATGATGGTACTTTTCATCCCATTCTTTTTTTACCACTGTTTTTCTTCTTTTCTTTTCCTTCCACCTTTTCCACATTTCTCTCTCTTGGTAGAACTTTGATGAAGAAAAATATGCCCCAGTCCCCAAAAGTAAGTGCTGGTACCCAACAGCTGTACCCACCTGCACAAACTAAGCACTGGTCAGCTTCAGAGTCACCTAAGCCTGATGCTTTGTTTTTAGGTCTCGCCTGGCGTAAGACTGCGCAGACATGCGCAGTCTCGCTGGCGAGATTTAGTGTTAACAGGTATTTTCCTGTAAGGGGCATTAAGCCCCGCCCCTATTTTCCATTGGCTGGCATCACCGTTTATGGTAAACGGTGGCCAGCCATTGGAAAAGAGGTGTCCGTGACGTATTAGCTTGGCTTTTCGAGCCGTCCCATTTGGACGGACTCGCTTGTTTTGCTTTGGTCGCAAAAGCGAGAGCCTTCCAAGTGGGACGGCTTAGAATTCCCAGCGAATACGTCATGGCGTCCGCTTGTTTTAATTGGAGGCTTAAAAATCATATTGTTAGCCCAGGCCTGCGTCACAGGGATGTAAGCTGCGCCCTTCTATTTGCAGCTCAGATCCAAGTGTAGACCCCCACAGGCGCCACCCGGCCTGTACTGCATCACTGTACGTCGCTCTCTCGACCCCCTCCTTCCCGCTGCTCGGGTCCAGGGATAAGTCCCACCCTATGCCGGGGCTGAGTGCACCTTGTGTGCGCCGGGCTGACAACGACTCCTGTAACTAGTGCCTTGACGGCTCCACTCGCAGCTCTCCGTGGCCTAGTACGTGTGCGCGGATGTGGCCCAACCTAGGCACTGCACGTTGGCACTCAGTTCTCCCGACATGCTGTCCCGCCAGGTAACACAACGATACCATCACCCGGGGACAGCAACAACAAAACTGCAGTTTCTTCGCCGAGCGCCAGGGACGCAAAATTGCAGACTCAATTCGCTTCGTGTTGTCTGCGCTCCATCCCAGCTGCAGCAGCTGCATCTGGCTGTCCAAGGGAAAATCCATACTGAAACCTGGTCAGCCTTTGCTTGGACAGCCTCATCCCCCAACCTGGTCTCCTCCTTCCTTTATCCTGTCAAAAGACCCGTCGCTGCCTCCTTCTTAGCTACCTAACTTGTTGCCCTGCACGCTGTTTGTCCGACCCTATTCAGCGTGTATGTGCTTGCTTTAGGAATACCCAGCCTTGCCCACAATGCTCGTCCCTTCGTCCTGAAACCGTGACCCTCCTTCATTGCTTCCACAACATCGTGCTCCCAACCCCTCGCCCCCCCCCCAGCATTCCTTCACCTCCATTGAGCCTCCCGCAGTCCGGGGAAAAATCCCCCTTAAAGGCCTCCCCCTGCACCCATCCCCCTTGCGCCTCCTCCCCCTGCCATGCGATCCTCCCCCATCTACCCAAATTTGCACCACGATATCCTCCCGCCCCTCCTCACTCGCGGTGCCACTAAAAGGTCCGTCAGGTGATATCCATACTCCCTGTGGGACCGCAAACACTCTGCGACACGCCTTTATGTCACTTCAGACCAAATTCCTCTTTTTTGATACTGTGGGTGATTAATACTCTGCCCCAGATCCCCGGATGTTGTTGTGCCACGCCGAGATCTAAACGTTATTCCCCCACTCCAACATCGCCAGTTCTGAACCCAGGGCCCCTCCGCTCCTGCATCCAACCACCAAATACACTACTACCAAGCCAACACTCTGCACCACATCTCTGCGCGCCCGTCAATCCTGATGGCCCAGCCGCAAACCCCCTGCATGACCAGGCTGCAGCACGCATCTCTGCCACCCCTCTAATGTTCCATGGCACCCACACCTTAAGCCACCAACCTCCCCCACACCTCAGCGGAACTGCATCTACTCACTGTCCTACCCCCCCTGGCCCATACACTGTTACCTTGGATGGTGACCACTGCTCTGTGCCACCCGCACAAACAACCCTTGGCCCTCCCCGCACTTCTCCCGCCATAACACCCTTTCCGCCCTACTCCGACCGTGCTCGAGACACCCCCGCCTCCCGGGCGTCTGTGAGTACCACAGCTGACCCGGAACTGCAACTGGTCTTACGGGCCTTAGGATGAAAGGCAGAGGGCATGAAGACTGGGCCTCTAACCGCTGCACAAGGGACACCAGCAGCTCCCTGAATTCTCTCCTTATGCATGTGGTTTGGAGCCAAACCAGCACTCCAAGGTGATGAACCCCCCCCCACCCACCGGTGCCTGCCCCTCCGCGTGCAAAGGAATCCACCACCCTTGCAAGAATGGCACCCACCCCTGCCTCCTGTTGCTAATATATTTCTCCGTGTTGGCGCATACCTGACTTCAATTGACAACGCCCCCCCACATTCCAACGCCACCCGATCGTGCCCACCCTGTGCAACCCCCCTTCTCCATAACACCTCATCTCACACCTTCTTATGCACCACTCCGACTCCCGATTACCCAAAACCCACAATTCATCCCCCTTTCTTTTCCTTCTGATCGCCCCGCTTCCTTCACTCTAGTTGTGTCTCTGACGCCTTGCAAATTTAGAACGCACCCTGCTAAACATTAATCCACACTCCCTGCTGGCACAAAGTGCCACATTTCACACCTCCAGCCCCTCTCCCTCCCCCCCCGCAATACCAAATGGTGCACTCCCCGCATAGTTCGTGCAGTTGGCATTCTGTGTCAATCTGGCACGTTCACACAGTCTGGAGTACTTGCTGCCTTGCTCTTTGATTGTGAATATTAAAACCCTCATGCAGGCTCTTGTTGCGGTTTCACTCTTTATATGCGACCGGCTCTCTCTGTGAATTAAGACTGGGCCTCGCACCGCTTTCCAAGGACACCAGTGTCTCCTTGAAGCCTCTTGTTGTGCGAGTTGCAACCCGACCACCAGTCACTTTGAGGGCGGAGGACTGACAACCTTTCCCCCCTCGTCCCACCGGCCTATCCCATCTTGTGCCTGAGTGAGGCGACAAACGGCCCCCCACCCCAATTTGATGGCACTGTGCTGTGCGCTGCTCCCGCCCCCCTCCCTGCATGCCCTCAGTACCCCAGGACCATCAGCCTACTCTGCCAGCTGCCCCACGCATCTCTTCTACTCTTCTATCCTCTCTCCCTAGTTAACTGCACGTCATCCCTCCGAAGACCTACTGTTCCCTACCCCCCCTTCCTCCACCCTCCCCTCCCTCTCCTCACACTCTGTAGCCGCCGCACTTCTTCTACTGACAAAATCCCGGAGAAAGAGGGCCTTGTGCCCACCTTTAAATACCTAACCCTTTATAGCCTGTTAGATGGTGCGGGAGTAAAGTATCTTAAGGAACAGAACCTGTCTATTGGTGCAGGAGTAAAGTATCCTGGTGCACAGAGCCCCATTTAGAAGGCGCAGGAGTAATTCATGTATTCTGATGGACAGATGCCGTTTAGATGGCGCAGGAGTAATTTCTGTAGAGAATAGTCTGGCGGCAAACACATGACGAATCATTCTCTGTGGCTTCACCGCCCCCTTTACCTTCGCTCACAGTATCCCCACACACACACTCTAACACCTTTTATTTTACCTCCTCTTGTTCCCTCCAAACTCACGACGTGTAAAGCCGCTCTGATATTTGAGAGTTGGTTGTGTAGTCTTCAATAACCTCTGTGGTTGCCCGTTTCACCGTGCGCCTATTTCATCAGTCACCAGGAGGCGCTATAAGGCCTACGGGCCATGCTCATGCCACACATTTATTTATTTAATTTATTTTCTGACTGTATGTAGCGCAGACTCAGCTCGTGGGCATCAGAGCGCTCTCCAATAGGGAAAACTGGATGGGAAATAAATAAATCACCTCTGTGGATGGTGAACGTGAGTGTGTTTTCACACGCTTCCATGTGTGCTTGTTTTCTCGTGAGAACAGGAGTTATAATGTTTTGAAGCTACACCACCGAGCCTTAAGCATCTACAATGATTTCCTACAGATGGCCGAATATTAGAACATGGTATCCGGTTGACTGCTTCGTGGCTCTTGCATGGCAGAAATATTATTCGCTACGAGAAGCCATGTTTCCATGGTTGTGGGTCATGAATGTAACACTGAAAGCAAAACAGCTACGTGGAGGCAAGGAAAGGTAACTGCGAAGGAAGACCTAGTTAACGATGCTTAACATGGTTACTAAGCAGGATAGCAAGTCATTTTTCAGTTTGTGCTCTTAGCTGTCTTGTATCTGGAAGGTTACTTGTCTATCTCATAGTACATAGAGCTTTTTTAGGTCGAGCCTAAGTCAGCGCACATGCGCTGCTCTGCGACCCATGCTGTATTGGAGTATGGACTTGAAGCCCCGCCCACACTCCGTCCATATTTATAATTGGCTTGTGTCATTGTCCTTCCTAAAAGCTGGCTTCTGATTTGTTAATAGGCTTGTTAGTCCCTCCTTAGTACCGCCTCGTCTTTATTTGTTACCTCCCATGAGGGCTGGCCCTTTTACTTCGGTTGTTACATGATACGTCTTATTTACTCTGTAAGCACTATTTTCTTTAATGGTTTCTCCTACTGCAGGCACTACATGCTTTCCTGAAACATTCAAGGCGCCATGCGCACTTTCACATGCCGCTTTTACAAAACAAGCATTTGGAATGCAATAGGTCTCGCATTTCCAAGAGTTTAAGCTATTAGCATTGTAAATGACTAACTTTTATTTATGTTTTTAAAACCAAAATATAAATAAAAGGCATTGTAATTTACAATACCAATAGCTCAAACTTGCGTAAATGCGAGACCTATTGTATTGCAAATGCTTGTTTGTACTTTCCATGACACAAAAAGTCTGCCTTTCAAATCCTTTAAGAAATAGGAATCTGATCACTGTTTCATGCCCTCCACTAGATTTTGTTTTCTGCTCCAAAAATGATCAAAGCCATGCCATGCAGGTGGGTTCTTTCCCTGCTGAAGACTTATTTAACATTTCTGCTCATGGGTGCTTCCTCATGCCTTTTTAAGTCTGGCTTGACAAATAAGCTGTATGCATGAAAATAAACATAGTGTGCTTTCACTTTACTTAGAGGAACATTACTCTCCCTTCCCCGCACTATTGACTGCTTGGTGTATCATTCTGCTACCTGTGGAGTGCTTGCATTGCCATGCATGAGGGACTATTTCACATCGCATAAGTATACTGAATCATCACATATTAAATTATTTATCTCGCAGATGCATTTTATTCAGAAAGCTGTTTTGTTTTTCAGTGCTACAAGCTTTTTTATGTTTCAGTCCGGACTGAAAATGTAAGCGAGGGCCTATCGTCTTTGCCAGTGCTTGTTTAATTAGGTTCCTTGTTCATTTATATTCTCCCCCTTGGTTTTTCCGTTTGGTTTGTGTAGGGGTCTGCTAACTTCCTCCTGGAGCACCTAATAGTTAATGGGCTTTGCTTGCCTGTGGTACATTACAAAGAGATCATCACAAATAGCAAATATCTCATTTCAGCTTTTACATAGTTGAAGGTCACTAAAGTGAGCTTAGTTTAGCAAATAATCCTGTTTACATTTTAGGATGACGTGAAATGCTATACGAGTCAGAATAAAGAACAACATAGACTTGCGAAACAAATTCCCCAAAAATGCCACAATATATGGGAGAAGAAAAGGAAGGGAGAACAGCGCCCAAAAAGTCCAGCTTTAAAAAAAAAAATCACTTCTGTACGCCTCCGCAGTGCTTAATTTGCGCCGGTGCTTTCGGTGTTTAGCACCGGCACTTATTTCTTAGGGCCGGGTCTACACGCTATGACTGTCTCCCCGGCGAAGAGTATATATTACAGGGTAACTGGTAAATCCATGCCTGCCTGGGTTTAGTCAGTGGTGTGGTGCCTGATTGCACTGTATTTGTTAATCTTGTAATAAATATTTAAATTTGGATGGAGCGCTGCCCGCCTTAACACGAGGCACACAGACGCCACATGCACACCGTCAGAAACTGCCTGGGCGGAGTGATGTAAGCCCCTTCCTCCCTCCTTGTCTTTGAATAGTCAAGTGTCCCCCCCCCCCTCCCCCCCCCCCCCCAGTCGGATGGACCAATGCCGATCAGAGTCCCTGCTTTTCTCCCACCCCAGCGTAATGCGCAGCAGCATCATTAGTCATTCGAACGAAGTAAGCAGCTAGCAGCAGGCCTAGAAATAAAACCAAACAAGCATTTACAATGCAATGGTCTCGGCATTGTTAAAGTTAGAGCTATTGGCATTGCTCATGACATTATTTTTGTTTATGTTTTTAAAACATTTAAAGAAACGGCATTGTTATTTACAATGTCAATAGCTTAATCTCTCTCAAATGCGAGACCTATTTTTGTGCAGGTTTCCTTCCTGCACAAAAATATTCATCCCCTCAACGCAGGCACCCTTGCACCATGGTACAAAGGTACCTGTGTTGGCACACGGCAGCCCATCATGCGCCAGTGCAGGGGAAAAGGACAGGAATGCGTCGTATCTGATAGATATAGTGCATTCCTGCCCTTTTCGTTTGCCATAGGGCAGAGCAGCAAAAGCAGATAACAGCAAAGCACATTGGTAAGACCTCACGTTGCTGAGTCTGGCCATCAGGGAAGCAAGCACGCGTTGTGTGGTCATTCTCCGCTTGCGATATTGTCCATCAACATCTATGCGATACTGACGGCATAGAAAGAGATGTCAGACTAATTGAGAGAATGTTACAATTCAAAAAAATGGGTGCAAGTACGGGCTTAACCATAAAATTGCTCCAATCCAAGATGGCCGCTATCAGTATTCTAATGTGGAAGTATTCCGGTCGAATTAGGAGAAATGTTTATTTTGGGCAAAATTTGACCTGCTATAAACAACTGGATGCGACTCAATTCAAATTACGCACTAGGCAAGAGCAATATGCTGTCTAAAAGAAAAAGAAACAACATCCTGGAAAAAGCAAACACTCATAGGGAATGAAAGATTAAATAAAGCATGTAAAATGTAAGCAGAAACAACATGGTGAACTTAACGCCTTTACAGTCATAATGCAGAAATCAACGAGTATTTTTCCCTGAAAACTACAGGGCCCAGAAAGGACCCATTTCAATGTCCACTGCTTATATGCTTACAAAACGTAAGCAGCCTGGTTTAAAAAGACCACATTCGTGAACACAAAGCCGCCGTATACATTTTGTTTTCCAATCCACCCATCAACCAGGTATTGCAGTACCTCCAGGTTTGGCGCACTTCCCCACCAGGGAAAAAACAGAACTTCACTGCAAACTCAGTAAAGTGACGCTAATGTTTTTGGGGTTTGAATAAAACCAATATGGCCACTTTAAGAACACTCCGTCTTGTTTTTTTTATTGATTTTTCATATTATGAACCTTTTATTTCTGAGGCTGCACTTTGCAATAGAAAAATGTACAAACGGCATTTCCAGAAAAAGTTTTTTTTGCATCCATTTCACAGAGGAACAAATGAACGATAGGAAGAAAGAGAGGGTGAGAACCATTTCTTGAGTCATGGTTTTCGGTAAGTGAGGAGGAGTTAGAGAGGGAATAAGAGTAAGAAAGGGTGGGGGGGCAGCTGCCAGCGGCAGAGCAGAAGCTGATATTACAATTTCTAGTGGTGTTGACTCATTCCGCCGAGTGGACGACATCTCACACATCTGCCATTGCTTGGTAGTGAATACATAGGGTTTTGGTACAGTTCCTACGAGGGAAACTCGATATAAGGCTCCACTGTGAAGAGGACACCACATAATGTATGGCTTTTTTCACTTCTACTAGCGGGTTATTATTCACGCTTTGTAGGTCGGATTATGAGCATCTGTTTCCAAAGTATGTACCCAAAAGTATGATGGCAAGCATTCTAAACTCTCCACAAGACAGCATGTTTATGTAAAGACAAGTTTAACTGAACTAGACCTGTATTATCTTTTCAAACTCTCACGCTTTTCACCCAACAGTCCACATCCGCGTCAAACTACAACCAACACCAATTTCGACCACACACACACACACAAAGGAAACCCAGGAACCAGATGACCATCGGATCGCAGCGGAACCTAGTCCTGCCGATAAACGTTCATTTAACGATACAAGTGAAGTAAACTTACATGGCAACCCAAAAA
The DNA here is from genome assembly GCF_964204655.1 of Triturus cristatus. Taxonomy (NCBI): domain Eukaryota; kingdom Metazoa; phylum Chordata; class Amphibia; order Caudata; family Salamandridae; genus Triturus; species Triturus cristatus. The sequence continues at coordinate 891,334,474 of NC_140594.1, forward strand.
GCCCTTACAACGCAATATACCCCCGCTCCCAAGCAGTCAGTAGTATGTTTACACACAATGGTGTTTTAACAAAATACACGCAGGATCTGTGATGGTTATAGTATGTAGTTTCCGTATAAGAAATACTGTATTTAGGATCGTACAGTCTGCAGACTTCTTTAGCATCCGCAAAACATACAAGGTGGTTCCATCCGAGCACACCGCGTCCTGGCACGAGATGGACCTCCCCACAGCCTGACCAGAGTCAAACATACGGCACTTCCTGCAGAGTCACTAATCAGACCGGAAGACCTTCGCTGCATGTCCCTTCCCACTACTTCTTTTTGCATATTTATAAAGCGTGAACTAAACCCGAAGGTATTGGAGCGATTTACATAGCACCGCATTTACATTACACATTCAGGCACGGGGAGATTAAGTGATTTGCCCAGAATCACAGCATGTGGACGCGACCTCGAGGCTCGAACTCTAGTTTCCAGCACCAAAGTCGGCAGTTTAAGCCGACGGACCACATCCTCGCCACTACCCGATGAAGCGATGCCTGTACCTCCGATGACCGCCTCTCCCTCAACGAGAGCGTGATGCCCACCCCGAGTGTACCCTGCAGCCCTTGAATGTTTGGCCCTCGGTCCCGCAGAGTAACGAAAGCATCACGACCATGTCGGTGGACCCTGAAAGCCCTGGACGCGGGCCCCGTGGGCTCACCCCGCAGTCCCTCGTCCCGCGACACAATGATGCTGCTCTACACCCCGCCTACTGTCCTCACCTCCAGATCCGGTACTCGCCTACTACACCCAGTCGCCCCTAGGACCCTCCGACATGGCACAACAGTTTTTTTTTTTTTTTCTTTTTTTTTCAAATGTAGAACAGAACTTTAACCAAAACCCATTTTCATTCATATCTTTGCGATGGTTCAGGACACTCAACTTTTACCATTCTATCATTTTTATTGGAATACAATTCTAACATTTATTAGCATTTTTCTTTTTCATGTAGCAGCCCTGTTTAGAGATGACCATTTACTGTGTGTGATCACTCAGTTACAACACATGTGGCTTAAGCTTCACACCACAGACCTCGAGTTGGGCCTTCGCTGCTCAGACAAATTACTCAGGAAGTGCAAATGTGAAAGGTATGGCAACACCTGTGCGCAGATTCCATTTAATCGCTTAACGATTTCAGCCTGCTTGTGCATTTCAATGTTTAGCCCGTATGACATCTCATAGTACATAACATAGTGACGCTGCATTTCGGACTTCTCGCTGGCCAGTTTATCACACTCCAACTTCAAGCTGTGGTATTGTGCTTGGAGAAGTTGGAACTCATCTTTAATCCGGTCACAGGAGTCGGAGGTGGTGAACTTCAGCTGCTGTGGCAGGTTAGACGAGCCCGAGTGCCGGCTTTGTGAAAACATCATGTCCGTCGGGCGGTGTCCGGGAGGGGGGTCGGCGTCTCCCCGCGGCTCCCCTGGCGCTCTCCCTGGCTGGCCTCGTTCGCTGTCCCCCGCCTCCGCTCTCCGCCTCTCACTGCGGCGCAGGTTCCCGTAATGGCGGCTCAGGAAGGGCACAACAGTTTTAAATAACGAATTTCGAACTCTGACTTAAGAAGAAGATCCTGTATTGTTTGTCAGACAGAATGTGGAAAGGGCTGGGGGGCGCAACAACGGCCGGATGCTGTGGAATAGCAACGAGACCTCTCTCCACCACCGCTCCCACCCCCTGCACGATCTCAGCTTCCCCTCCACCAGCCATTTAATAATAAAAAAAGAACAAAACTAACCTTTAAACATCTACGACGAGGGCACCGGAAGACACGACCGCCTTTCTCCGAGGCACAGCAGAAAATGCCTCGGAGAAACGCCACGTCCTTTTCGGATTTGGGGGCGTGTTTTGCTGTTGTCTCCTCCCTGAGACTTCTCGCAAAAAACACGCCCCCCGATCCGAAAAGGACGGGGCTTCAACGGAGTGACTGGACCTCTTCTCCAGTGGCTGGCCAGCATTTAAGAGGCCAGCCAATGGAGAACAGGAGAGAAGAGGGGCGGGTGCAAGCCCCTCTTCTCAAAGTCACTCAAACTCATTAAATCTCGGAGCGAGACTGCGCAAGCGCAGCCTTTCGCAGCAGAGACCTAAAAAGGGCATTAAGTAATTATTTCATTTTTTTTTTTATAACATGCTTTGGAAGCAGGTCTGTCTTTTTAATTGTTTTGGTACATGCGTGCTCGGAAAAAGTGCCTCCTCTGATTTCATTTTAGTGCTTGGTTTATGCGCAAGTATTGAGGTTACAGGCGGTGCCGGCAGTCTCACATCTGAGCGCCGGGTGTTGGTCAGTACTAGTCTTCGCCTGGATCTTAACCTCATCAGGTTTTGGGGGCATCTGCCAACTAAGTGCTGTGTGCTAAATATTGTAACTTTTGTTTTGCTTGCTTTTGAGGTCCTAGGCAACCTTCCTTCAGTGCCTCTGCTGCCAGGAGTGTCCAACATTTGGATGTCCACTTGTAAAGATTACTGGCCTCCTAATTTATCTTTCGTCGTTGGCATCGTGTCGCTACCTAGTAGCACGCACTCTTGAAGGTGCCCAGAGTTATCAAATGGATCAAAAAACATGTTGGCGTGTTCCAGTACAGTGGAAGGCCATTTGTAAAGATTGACAGGTCACATTTCATTTGCTTATGCTTATTGCTGTTGTTGGTAGTTAAACTGGTACTAACGAGGTGACATTTTTGCGCAGTATTACCATGCGTAATCAATGACAAAATAAGGAAGTAATGCTATCTCAAAATGTACTTCTGCATTACGCTGTATGATTTACCTTTTCCTTTCACATAATTTAGCCAACCCTGGCACATAATTTGGTCCTCCACTGTCGCATAATTCTAGTGCCCCTACTTATGGGGGCTTACATAAAGCAGAGCAAAGCCGTTAAAGGGGATAAAGTTATGACACACACCAATCCGAAGTCTTGAAATACTGCTATAAAATTGGCACACTAATGGCCCCTTTCTCAGAAGCACAAAAAATGACAAGTCGACCACAAAATATTTGCGCCCCCTTTAAACCAAAGTTTCATCTGAAATTACACTCAGTTGCAAGGTTTGTGTGCCTGTAATTTCCTCTAGGTAATACCTGGAAAAACAGTGCAGCAAAAACAATGTGCTGAGGGTAATGTGGCCTTGTATTGATCACTAACAGAAGTTACTGGCTGCTGTTGCTTGGATAACATTGACTTGTCGCTTGGATAAAAGTGTGTTAAATGCTCCCAATCATTTGTAATTAAATTATTACTATAAAAATGTTTTGACTCAATTTACTTCTAGTGACTCACATAGTTTGAACAGATATAAATTGTTGTCTTCTGGAAGCTGCAGCTTGAAGGAAAGCATTGTTTGCTCTGCCACAATTCATTTGCTATTCGGATGTTGTGGTTGTTTTGCATGTCCACATTTTACTATATTTTTTAGAAATAATTTAAAATTGGTGTTACACTCGGCGTTGCGATCAAGTTAGTAGGCCATTTCCCACAGTGGTAACGTTCACCTTGTGATAACATGTGCAGTTTGCTGTTTCTCACAACACTTCATGAGGTGAAGGTGTACTTTTTAACTCCATTTACATATATTTTCTTTACAAGTGGTAGCTCTCTTGTGCTCCTGTTCGACTGTTCAACAGTGTTTGGCAACATGTATATTTTTTCAGTTTCTCCATACTTTTCGTCTAAAAAAAGAGGTGGCATTTCTTATGTATCACCTACAAACCACAATAAGTCGGTAGGAATCTTGGCCCTACAGATCGACACCCTTCAATCTACTAAGTGTGTGCCTACAGGTTTGTTGTTTCCACAGATGTCAAGTTTGAGGGAATGTAGGGGAGCAAAAATTGATGGCAATTTGATAGTCTTCTCATATTGTAATAGCTATCAGACCCTGGAATAAAGAGAAACTTAACAAAAAACCTATTTCTAGCAAACATAAACACACATTGGTTTTATTTGTAATTTTCAGTGCAGTGTTATACAAGCAGGGATGGTACTCATGATTAAGATGTCAACTGGTATTGAGCACTCCACATAAACCGTAGCTGAGCAATGGACCAATTTTAATATAATGCAGCAGAAATGCTAGTTTGGTTCTTTTGCTACTTAATCACAGAGAAGGGTACCTGGGCTACAATATAGCATATGTGAGAAACTAGATTGAGGAGTGTGAAACCATACTCAAGAAACAGCCACAATCTTACCTGGGTTACAATATAGCATATGTGAGAAACTAGATTTTTGATTGAGGAGTGTGAAACCATACTCAAGAAACAGCCACAAACTTTGATTGGGTGAACCTCAAAAAGTCATTAAATTAACCAGTGCTTAACACCAGGGATGATAGTCTTCGCTGTCCTTATAATTAGAAAGCACATTCAAAAATTTTATAAATTATAAATGGAATATAAAATGAACAGTTTCTCGTCACTCACACATACTTCAGAAGATGAATGCATATGGTATGTGTAATGGACTGTGGATGGTGTTTGTGCACAGTGTGGATGTTTGGATGTATAGCTAGAACATGCTAGGGGGTTCTCTGAATCTTTGTAACGGGTACCAAAAATAAAAAAGCAGTTAGCTAACACACAGAACTGTATGAGGGTCAAACATGATGGAGGCCACTTGGCAGTACTGAATTATACACCATAGTGGCCTAGTGGTTGTTATAGGTGATTTCTATGTAGTGATGAGGGCTCTGACTCCATCTAGTGGGTCTAACTGGAACCCCTCTGAGGCGGAAAGCCGGAGGTTTTGCTAATCACCTCGCATTTCTTCTTTTAAAATTGTCATTTTTGTGTTGTGCTTTTAATAACAAGTGTTATTAGCTCACCTGTGTGAAAGCGCTGTTGTTTCGCGCTAAAACAAACCTTCCATATTCTGGAAAACGCCCTCCCCTCCAGCGCGGCAAAGGTGTAGCCACGCCCACTGCGAGGCCACGCCCACCGACCCATTACTTAAACGCTCGAAAAGCGCAGCGATCACCACTAACTGGAACCCCTCTGAGGCGGAAAGCCGGAGGTTTTGCTAATCACCTCGCATTTCTTCTTTTAAAATTGTCATTTTTGTGTTGTGCTTTTAATAACAAGTGTTATTAGCTCACCTGTGTGAAAGCGCTGTTGTTTCGCGCTAAAACAAACCTTCCATATTCTGGAAAACGCCCTCCCCTCCAGCGCGGCAAAGGTGTAGCCACGCCCACTGCGAGGCCACGCCCTCAACAACTTCTACAAATGTGCCGACCCCCCCAGCGCAGCGGACGAGCGCAGCGGGAGCGCCGTTTGCGCGCCGAAGACGCGCCTAAGACAAGCCCGTCTGCGCCCGTCCGCGGCAGACCGGGGCCTGGGGCCATAACCCCTGGTCACTTTTACACTTACTCCACCCTCTCATTGCTGTCACTTAGGCCTACTGACAGCGCTGGACCCGCACCACCCGCTTTTGTTCTAAAGCGTGCTGCCACTTACGGCATTCTGAAGCCCGAATTCTCTCTCGGTAAGGCCCCTAAGCCCAGGTCCTATGCACTTCATCCTACTTCCAATGAATCTGAGGCCATTCTCAAATGCCTATACCTAAACACTAGATCCATGGTTAAACATCATCTGGATATCTTTCTCCTGCTTCAGGAGGAACAACCTGATTTCTTGTTTCTTTCTGAAACATGGCTTACTGAGGGCTCCCTACCCGATATCTTAGCGGCAGTTCCCTCAAACTACTACATTTTACACGTCGACAGACCAGCCGGTAAAAGAGGCGGGGGAGTTGCTGCAATTATTCGCAGCACCCATAAAGTCTCCTCTCTACCATCTTTTGACATATCAGGAACAGACAACTTGATTTTTAAAATGGATACTAATACTGGATCATTACTTTTCATCCTTATATACCGCCCCCCCCAAAATACGCCCTCTTTTTCGGCCTCCCTAGCTGAACAACTTGCTCCTCTGATAATCTCCCATAAGAAAATTTTGCTGCTAGGAGATTTCAACCTTTGGCTGGACTCCGCCGAGTCTGACTCTCAGGCAGCCACGCTGAAAGAAACCCTTCTCGACATGAACCTCTCTCAACATATTCACCTTCCTACTCATGTCAAAGGGCACAGCCTAGATCAAATCTGGTCCCAAAACATTTCCTTGGCTATTCAGTCTATCACGCCCTGTGTTTGGTCGGATCACTATCTGATCAATTTTACTACGACCACCGGGAGAAGTAGGAACCCCCTGCCCAATCCAGGAGGAAAAACTAGAAGGTGGAAGAATGTTGATGTCCCCGCTTTTATTCGTTCATTAACTTCTTCCCTTCCCTCGTTTGACCGGGACACCGAAAAGATGGAAGAAGCTTTCTCAGGGTGGTTACTTCAGGCAGCGGACGCTCACGCTCCATGTACCTACTCTTCACGCTCTCGCCCCAATGACGCCCACAGGTGGTTTACACCTTTTTTGAAAACCCTCAAACTTGAGGTCCGTCAATTGGAGCGCAAGTGGCGTACAGCCTATTCAGAGCAAGATAAGGCTAACTATTGCAAGGCTCGCAAAAACTACCAAAAGCTTATCCTAAAACACAAAACCGACTATTTTTCGGAAAAAATTCTCAAGGCTCACAATCAATCCAAGGAACTGTTTAACATTGTGGAAGATCTCAGCACCAGTGATAGAACCTCCCTTCCGACAGTTCCCACTCAGGAACTTTGTAATTCATTAAACTCCTTTTTCTTTGACAAAATCTGCACCATTAAACAAAACATTCCTACCACTCAGTCTCCCCTTTTATTTGCAGACACTTTTTACAACCCTGCTACTTTGCACTCCTAGCCCCCCATTGATAACGTTAATCTATCTTTACTTTTTTCTAAAATTAAATCCGGCTCCCCTGATGACATCTGTCCCCCTTACATCCTGAAAGAAGTGGGCACCATCATCCCTGGGGGCTTACTTCCCATGCTGAATGGCTCACTTGCTCAGGGTAAAGTTCCCAACAACTTTAAGAAAGCCCTCCTTATTCCCCTCATAAAAAAGGCAGGAGCCAACCCATTAGACCCACTCAACTACAGGCCTATATCTTTGCTGCCATACTGTGCTAAACTTTTGGAATCTCATGTATGTGACAGCATTTCCACATTCCTTGAAAATTCGGAATATCTAGCACCTAATCAGGCCGGTTTCCGCCCTTGCCATTCTACTGAGGCGGTCATCCTCTCGGTGCAGAATACCCTTAGGCGGAATGCGGATGAAGGGATCCATCAAGCTCTGGTACTTTTAGATCTTTCTGCCGCCTTCGACACGGTCGACTATACCATCCTGGTCGACCGTGTCGAACAGGCAGGCCTTAGGGGCCCTGCGCTGAGCTGGATCCGTTCATTTATCACTGACCGCACTCAATCGGTCAGATTGGGCTCCTTCACAGCTCCCACCATACCTACCATCTGTGGAGTACCCCAGGGCTCCTCGTTGTCTCCCTTGCTTTTTAATTTGTATCTACGCCCTCTTTTGTACTCCCTCAGGCACGCTAAGGTCACCATTTTTAACTACGCCGATGATCTGCAGCTCATCTTTTCTCTGAACACCAAGGACTCTGTGGTAGAATTTCAAAACACCATGTCCCACATTTTGAGTTGGATGAGCTGCAATCACTTGAAACTTAACCCAGGCAAGACCGAATTGGTCTTGCCTGGACAGAGCACCCTCAGCTGGAACCCCAGTTTCTGGCCCTCCTGTATGGGTGCCCCCCCATCCAAATCATCCTCGGTTAAGAGCCTTGGTATTTTCATTAGTGAGGATCTCTCCCTGAAAAAACAGGTCGGAGCTGTTGTTTCCTCTAGTTTCTTTCAGCTGAAGAAAATAAAAAAAATCGCCCGCTTCTTCTCCCAAGCTGCCCTCACTCAGATCGTCATCTCCCTTGTTTTGTCCAGACTGGACTTTTCCAACAGTCTTTACCTCGGGCTCCATACTGGAGAGCTAAAACGCCTCCAGCTGGTTCAAAACCAGGCAGCCAGACTTCTCTTGAACATCCCTAGAAGGCAATCAGTCAGATCTGGCTTGAAACAGCTGCATTGGCTCCCGGTTGAGCAACGCGTGACCTTCAAAGCTGGGTGTATTCTCTTCAAGTCTCTACATGACATTGGCCCTATTTTTATCAGAGACCTATTTAAAAAATACAGCCCCTCCCGTAACCTCCGGTCTGCTCATAAAGCCCTTCTGACTATTCCCTCGTATAAGAAGAAGCGTCTCGGAGGCAGCTGCTTTGACCATCTTGCAGCCGCCTTCTGGAACACTCTTCCTCTTCATCTTAAACTTAGTGACAACATCCTCAGCTTCAGACATTCTCTGAAGACCTGGCTCTTCTCCCAGGCGCATCACTAGCTGTTTTTTTCCTCACCAACCGATGGCTTCGCCTGTTCCTTCCTACAGCGCCATGAAGCCTCCGGGCGTACGAGCGCTTAACAAATTTCATATAACATTAACATTAACATTAACATTAACATAAGGAATTATCTTCTATTTTTTCTTCTATTGAGAAAGTAGGTCTTCTACTTCAATTGAGAGCTATCAAAGGTGGTTGGGTATTAACCTTGGGGAAGGTTAGTGGTGGAAGTGGGCCTTTGTCTGATGAGATCAAGGGCCCCATCCTGAAAATTTTGCAGCACACAGATCATTTTCCAGCTTTCTCTGATAGTTCTTCATCAGGCGACGAGTCACAGTTGGGAGGAAAGATCTTTCTTCTAGTAGTCAGTTGCTCACTGAAATTCAGATTCGGTATTAAATCTGTCTTTCAGCAGTGCTAGTTGTGGCTGGAGCCAATAGAGGAAGTGGGTGGGGCAAGTGGAGGAAGTGGGTGTGGCGTCATGAATAAAATTGAGCACCTGCACTTAATATTAAGCACTGCGCCTCCGCCAGTTAAATACACTACCCTGATCTCTGGCTACATCACTGACAAATAGAACTGATATTATAGCACCCAAATATCGCCTTCTGTACACTGCCTTCCAGTATTGACCTCTCCAGAATGGCTTATTTTGCAAAGGGGGATTGTCACAAATCTCCAGGAATACCACGATCATCAAAGCGATGGATTTGCCAGGACCAGTTATTCTACGAACGATCTTCCTGTCGCCTGCACTTGGTTTAACTCTGTATTCGGTTGTCCAAACTCATTCATGCCTTCATCAAATCTGAACGCTTTTTGCTTTGTTATTTTCAAATTGCTAACCCACGGTGGCTCCAACCTCTACAAATACAAAAATGTATTAAATTCTAACACAGAAACACTGAATCGCAGCTGTGAAATGGATTAGTAATAATGGGTAATCATGATCTCCAAGACAATTTTGTTATCAAGACATTGTAAATTCACGGGATGCCATAATAAATAAATTACATGTTCGAAGCAGATTTTTGACACACCCTTCTTTCCTCGTTAGCTCTCTCACCAGCTCATGCATTCCTGAAAACTTCACTCACCTACACTAGTCTTGTGTTAAGATATTTTCTATTATGTGGTCACACATGATTAATATAACTAGTCATCGTACTACTTGAAGCTCGAAGTTTTGCCTGTGGTCCAGTTCCTGGTAGAATCCTCATTTAATTTTGAACATGCGACTGTTGTGGTGGTGCCCAAATCCATCCACTCACCTTACCAGCCTTAAAAAAATGGCAGTGGCTGTCCATTGACATCATAATCAAATTTAAGCTATCCCGCATAGCCTTCAATGTCATGAACTCTGACCAGCCCAATTCCCTGTGCTCCACCCTTTGAGTGTAGGATGGAATAAACATCTGAAAGCCAGAGGGCATCTCGGACTTGAGATGAACAACTGAAAGCACTTGCATTGGACTGCCATTTCATCTCTGGAGCAGCGCCATTGTTTTGGAACTCCATCAGAACTGAAAACCTTCCTATCAACTTCCTCCTGCATTGGGGACTCACCAGCTTCCCCAGCCTCTCATCTGTCTGAATCAGTGTCCTTTCCAGTCACAACTTCTCTGCACTCTACTACCTCCCTCCCCAGCCCCTGTCTTTACCCCCTCACCCTACTACAACGGTAAATTGAACTCTGATCTACATTTTCTCTACTACCAGCACCATGATTCATTTATGATATGAATATTGTTGCTACTGTTAGCGCAAGAGCCACTTTGGCACACTGTTTCATTGTAAGTGGAGAACTCTGTCGCCAGAGTTTATATCAATGTAAAGTACACTAATATTTCTCGTTTAAATAGTGGTACAGAATTTTTTTTTTTTTTTAAATGCGCTCATGATCCACAAAAAAGCGGCATGTTTTCATTTGAATAACAAAAAGTACCTCTATTGTTCCTTGTGCTGACTGGAAACACAGAAAGCTAGCCAGTGTTATCCAATGCTTTGGTACTTGTTTTTGTATTAATCCTCCAAGCCGAATCTGTACAAGTGTCCTCTTATAATGCTTTATGTTTCTTTCCTTTTCGTTTAGATGATGTATTTCTAGTATGACATTCACAAATGATAACAGAATTGTCACTTCAAGTATAAAAGTTATATGTCTGGTCATATTTCAAAAGTAACATGTTTTGTGAATAATATACTTAACCCAGGAATTCACATATTCCACAGAGATAGTTTTATAAACATTCTAATATTGAATTCTTTAGTTCTTCAAAAATTCTAAAACAAATATGATCTTGGGAAAATGAAGTCTGTGCCATTATATGCAAAGCCGCAATGTGTGGTAAACACCGCTGACTTGCTATAAAACGTATTGCTTATGTGCCTAAAAAATAAATACAAGCGTCTCTTTTCAGAAAAGTGTTCATGAAAATTGTGATACATCAATACCACATATATATAACATTGTAAGGCATTGAATTCTTATTTGTGGTGGGTGACTACCCATCTTAAGGAATAATCACACCCCTTGTCAGAGCGAACCCTCAAAGTCACTAAATCAACCTGAGCTCAAGCTTTAGTACAGACCACCACAGTAGTACACTTCTAAAGCCCCAGGGCCTCAAAGAAGGCACTCAGAGGCTCACAGAGTGTCGGACAAGGCCATCAGCAGGTTCTAGTCCAGGTCCAGTTGCCACCAGCCATCTTCACAGTAGCAGGAAAGGCCTTGTGTAGCTTGTTGTATTACTGTTGCTTGAAATGGAGGTCAGTCTTATGTCCCTTGGATTTCACTTCTGGATGCAAGAGGGAGCAGGTCCAGTCCTTCAGGGATCCTCTCAGGTCACAGACAGCAGGCCCAGTCCTCTTCTGTACCTCCATAGGTTCAGGAGTGTTTCAAAGTGGGTGCCTTGTGGTGCCACATTTATGCCTGGCACTAACTAGTGGGTGAGAATAACTCCTGGACATGCCCTAACCAATGGGGCAACAGTTACCAGGACCAGCCCTACCCACTTGGGGGCATTTTAAAGATGACAAACGTCTTTGGCCACACTAAACTTGGGCTCTGAGGGCTAGAGATTTTGTGTGTGTGGGCAGTATACCGTGCCAATCCTAGTATCATCCCACATCTAACATCAAATGAAAGTTTGAAGCAGCCACGGTACCGCCTATGAATGTTGAGACAGAAATCTGGTAGTTTGAAAGTAGGGTTTTCAAGCAACTAGACAGTCCATACATAAGAATTGACTTGACATCCTGTTTTCCTTCCTTTCAACTGAGCCCCCAGGTGTTATATGTAAACCCAGCAGACCGGTCAAACAGGCATTGATATTCAAGCAGGATTTGACAGTGCAAAGTCAAAAAGGATGCTCACAGTTTCCATATTTATGCTTAGGTCAAAGGAGTCATCCTTGTTGTTGGATCTGACAACCGTGGCGTAGTTTTTGCTAACGTTTTGCCTTCCATTCTCATGTTTTTGCTGGCTTTGATACTCTGCACACTTTACCACAGCTAACCAGTGCTTAAGTGCTTGTGCTGTCTCCTTGAAACATTAGCTCACACACAATTGGTACATTTAATTTACTTGATCGTCCCTAGTGCAGTAGTACCACATTTACTCAGGACCTGAAAATTAAATGCAACTAGTGGGCCAGCAGCACTTATTGTGCCACCCACTTTAGTAGCCTTTTAAAACATGCCTTGGGCCTGCCACTGCAGCCTGTGTGTTCAGTTTTACACTGCCTTTTCAACCTGACTAAATAAGCCTTTTGCTAGGCGTAAAACGTTTTAATACATATGTCGCCCCTAGGGTAAGCCCCAAACAGCCCATAGGGCAGTGCACAGTGTATTTAAAAAGTTGTACTTGTACTTTTAATTTTTACATGTCCTGGAAGTTAAAAAATCTTAAATTTGTTTTATACTACTACAAGGCTTACCTCTCCCATAGGATAGGATTGGGTCACCTTATTACATTTAATAAGTGATAACTTTCAATTAGGAGCAGATAGAAATGTCAAGTTTGATGTCTAAATACGTTTAAGATAAAACCCTCTTTAATGGTAAAGTTGAATTTTAAGTCACAATTCTGCAAATGCCACTTTTAGAAAGTTGCCATTTTCTTGTCCCAACCATTTGGTGCCTGTATCCTGGGTCACATGGCTAGGTGATTTGATATGGGGACAGAGCTGTCACCTACTACACTTGCACATTACCAAGGTTCTGCTTGAGCTCCCTCACAAAGGATTTGACATTAGTCTTTTGTGTCTCGAGGCAAGCTGGAGCCAGGACAGGGAGGCTGGAGATTCCAAGCACCGGTGGGTGTGGAACAGTCTAGAATCTTTTCCTACTTCAAAGATGCCATCAGGTATAAATATTGGACCCTCAAGCCCATATCTTCAGTACCCTTCTGGACCTGTGAAAGACTCGAAAGGACTGCTTGGCTGCTCTGCTGCAAAAAGGATCACTACTCTGCTGTCCTGCTCCTATGCTGCCCTGCTGGCTGAGAAGGAAGACTGGACCTGCGCCCTTCACCTCAGGCTGAAGTGATTCCAAAGGTCGGCTGACTGACTGACCTCCTGTTCTGAGCTACAAGGACATAGCAAACTACCGAGGCCTCCCCGCATCTGCCCAGCTGACCTGCTGCTTGAACCTGCAATTGACCCTGCTGGCCTCTGATCTAGTGAGTTCCTGATCCCCAAGAGGTGTTCCTCAGGGCCTGGATCCTTGGTGTGGTTATCAGTTGAGCTCCTCCATCAAGAAAAGGAAAATCCTTTGGTTTTGGGCTCTTTGTGACTGCGAACCGGCCTGTTCATAACAAGATCTTGCTGTCGGCTCTGATAACCAACCCAAAACTGCAATGAACCTGACTCTTCATGCTACAGCGACTGCCAGTGATGAACAGCAGCGCTGGATCTTCACTTTGCGGCACAGCATCGCCAACCCAAAGTCACTGCCATTCCAAATCTCCAGCAGCGATTGTCTGTGATGTTGTTATGGATTCAATTTATTACATTTTACTCTATTTTTCTAAATTGGTGTAGGATTTTTCTTGTTTTGTGGTTTCAATTTATTACAGTTTGAAGTGCAGAATAAATGCTTTGCAAATTGCCTCTAAGTTAAGCCTGACTGATTTTGTGCAAAGCTACCAGAGGGTTAAGCATAGGTTAATTTGGGGTTTGCTTGTGTTTGACAAGAATTGTTGTTGCTTCAGGAGGGTTTCAACCCTCTCACCAAGTAACCGAATTTCCTACATTGTTATTCAGTGGTGAGGATTTGGACATGTGCTTGTGGAGTGCCATACAATGATTTTGTGTTACACTAAAATCCCAGATAAATAATTGGATAACATTCCGAGTTTAGCTTTTTCCATATTTACCCTCATACTACATAACTGTTGTTCTTGGAATCACAACTGAAATAATGGAGTTTGAACTAGCTAACATAGATGTTTACGCTGTGGCTGAGATCAATGAGTTCTGCAAGGGGAGGGGACATCCAGCCGAGAGCAACACCGGAAAGCAGGAGCTCCAAAAGGCACTGAGCCCTAGGTGGAAGTCCACAAGTCACTTGCTATCTCAGAGGAAGGAGCTGATGAGGTGGAGGAGTAGGAGGGGGACCTGGATGCAGGTCCTGAAGTGCAGGACTCGGGGAGGGAGGTGACTCTGCCCCTATCTTGGAGCGGGGGAGTGTTCTCACAAGGCCTATCCCTAGAGGGGTTGGCGGACTAGAAGGCTGAGAGGGAGTCTATGCTGCAGAGGGCCAATCTGAAGATGGAGGAGTCAGCAGCCTAGAAAGCCATGGAGGAAAATAAACTAGCCTTTGAAGAAAGTGGAATGGCCCATGAGATACGTCTCCGAGAGCTGTACATCAAAGCTAAACAAGTTGAATCCAGCAATAATGGTGGCACCACACCCGCACTAGAGGGCCCACATTCCCAAAGATCTGGTGCCTAACTTTTGTTGTGAGAGAGAACATTGATACGTTATGTGAAGCCAATGAAGTTGCTCTAGAGATGCATAGGAGCCCTGAGGAAGATTGGGGGGCCCTACTGCCCTAGAGAAGTGGGACCGAATGAGGTTCCTCCCTCATGAAGGACACCCTTATCGGTATTATTGCCTCACCCCAGAAAAGTACCAGCAGAAGTTTAGGAACAGCTAGAAGCTGCCCCGTTCATCCTGGCTGGGTGCATTTTGTAGATTCCTTTTGCAAGGTAGTGGATGGTTGGGTGAAGGGCAGTACCGATGAGGATTACCAATGGTTCTACAATTTGATGGCAAGAGAGAACATATTCAGTCTTTGTTTTGCAGAGCTGAACCAACAACTGATTGCCAGTAAGCTCACTGACCCCATGGAGCTTGTTGAGGAGGCAAACCACTGGCTTAGCACTCAGGTTCACTAGAAGGTGTCTGGGAGGGATCTCCACAAGGGCGGACAGGCACTCCACCAGACGAAATAGGGGGGGATAAAAAAAACACAAGGAATTCTCTAAAGGTCCCCAAAATAGTTCCCTGTGGTAGGATTCTCAATCACCACCTGAATAGAAGTAGTATATATTTCCAGATCATAAGTCCTCAGGGAAGTTCACCCTCAAGTGCTATGAGTACCAGCCGGTCTGGCACTTCAGGGGTGATAGATACCAAGTGAACCAAGTGGGCACCGCCTCTCCACTAGTGGGCAGATACCAGAGAACAACATCTGGAAAGAGGTGGACCCATAGTCCCACCTGAAGATGTTTGGGCCTTCTGAGTGGGTGTGCCTGACCAAACTTCCCATGGCCACCTGAGGCAGTAGTCAGGAGGACCTGGAGCCTGGAAGGAGGCCCAATTACCCTCCAAAAAGAGGAGGGGCAGGGGTAGAGGGAAACCCACTCCTGAAATTCCTATGGTCCAGGAGGAGGCTGCACCAGAGGGTTTAGTCCCGAAACCTGCAGGGAAGGACATTGCCGCCCTGGGAAACCCATCTGAACTGACCATTCGGCAGAAGGAAGGGGGTCCCACCAGGGAGGAATTCTGAAGCATGCAGGAGGAGTATTCTACTTTAGAGGGCCTAGGGCAGCAGGTCAAGGCCCAGGCGGCTGGTTACACCTCTGGTGACCACCTGATTTGCTGGTAGAATGGTCTTTTCTACAGCGTGTCTAAAGTTCCTGAGCCTGGTGCAATCCATGTGTTGGTGGCCCCCCAGTGCTACAAGACCGTTCTACTGTAGCTGGCTCACAATCTTCCCATAGCAGTTCAAGACCTTTTGAAGGCTTGTCACCCACTTTTATTGGCCACCGATGAAGGTGAACTCAGATGCATTCTGCAGGCCATGTCCCACCTGCCAATCCAGTGGGAAATCAGGAGGGATTTGCATGGCTACACTGGTTCCCCTTCCAGTCATTGGCACCCCCTTTGAAAGCGTGGGCATCAACATTGTTGGGCCTCTTAACCCAAAGACAGCCCTGGGCAGCAGGTTCATCCTGGTCTTGGTAGACCATGCCTCCCGGTACCGGAGGCTATACCAGTGAGGACAGTGGCTGCAGTGGCCAGGGCACAGAGGGGATAATTTCCCATGTGGGGTTCCCAAATAAAGTATTATCCGACAGTGGTACCAACTTCAAGTCAGCATACACGAAGTCTCTGTGGGACGAGTGTGGGGTAACCTACATGTTATCCACACCCTGTCATCCCCAAAGCAATGGGCATTTTTAAAGGTTCTAAAAGACCTTCAAATGAATGATCATGGGCCTGCCAGAGCCCTTGAGGCAGCAGTGGGACGTTATCTTGCCATGCCTGTTGTACGCTCATAGTGAGATACCACAGAGGGGGGTTGGTTTCAGCCCCTTGGAACTATTGTACTGTCATCCTGTCAGAGTTCCTCTCAGCCTAGTAAAAGAGGGTTGTAGTAAGCTCTCAACAGGGCCGCTCAGAATGTGATCAGCTACTTACTGGCCTTCCACACCCAGATAAAGTGCTTCTAGAAGAAGGCGAAGAAGAATCTGTCAGCCAGCCAGGAGGTCATGACACTCTAGTGTGAGATATTAGGTTACTGGTTCGGGGGGTGAAACCCTACTCAAGCAGCAGCCACAATGCTGGTCAAAGGGAGGCATAAGTAAACCCCAAATTAACATGTGCTCAACCCTCTGATATCTAGGCACACAGCAGACAGGCTTAACTTGGAAGCAATTTGTAAAGTATTAATGCAGAACTTCAAAATGTAATGGAGTGAAAACACAAGATAAATTCGAAACCAATTTAGAAAAATAGAGCAACATTTAATAAATAGATCAAGTCCAAAACGACAAAAATCCAATCAGTAGAACCGGAGCAATGCAATTTTCTAGATTTAAGTAAAAATAGTGCCAAAATGCCATAGGCACCATTCACAGTTATCTGGTTGTGTGAGATCGGGAGAAAGTCATAAGTTCAGGCCCACCACGATGTAGTGTGGGTCAGATACAGGGACCAGGTTAGTCCCGCTGAAAAGTTACCTTCTTAGTCCAGCACAGAGTCCCGTTTGCTGTGGAGCGGACCGCGAGAAGCAGAGAAGTGTTATAGACACTCGTCGAAGCTTGAAGAGCAGGCTAGACATCCCGGATGGTCATCCTGTTATTGCAGATGGTTGGCCCGGAGCTGCGCGGTGGCACTCCCCGCGAGCGGTGGATATTGTAGTGCATAGGTTTGTGCTGATGAAACTTCGTGTTGGCGGGTAATGCGAGTGACAAGGTGTCGTAAATCCTGGGGGCGGTTCCACTTCAAAGACGCTTTGCCCAAAAGTAAGCGATTGGACACTTGCTATGGTTTATGGTTCGGTTTTATTGGGTATTCAAACACAATAAGAGTCCGGTTTTAAAGGAGTGGACCCTGTTCTTCACCGGTTCAGGAATTACCTTATTTTTCCATATGGACGTCCGTTGTCCTCCAGGGAGTCGGGTGAGACGTAGGGAAAGAAAGCAAAAACAAGCCACGGTTCAGTGGGCAATACACAGGAAACCTAAATATAGGGAAGGGAGTGCGTGGGACCACAGAGCGCTGCCACCATGTGAGATCCAACCAAGAAAGCTAGAGTGGTGTCCACCCCAAAGAGCTACCCGTTCCCTCCCAGTGACTTGGAGAGCCCCTGTAGACGATGATGTACCTGCTCCAGCCACGCTCCTCCTGGAGAGTGGCAGGGCGAAGAGCGGTATTGTTGGCCTTCTGGTGTAACTCCGCTTTCCGGGACCTTAGGTGGGACTCCTGGATCGTCCGAAGCCGGGCGAACTCCACAGCACGTCTCTGGCGTCTTGCTCTCTTCCTCGCTTTTCTCCGTTGTCTTCCTGGCGTGTCCTCTCCTACTCACGGCCACTTCCTTTTTGTCCTTGGCGTCTTCCTCCGATAGGAAGCTTGAGGTTGACGTCACGCCTCCAGTCTCCTCCTCCTGTCCCCTCCAAGGATTCTTAAAGGGACCGTCCACGTCCTGCACCTGAAGCAGCAGGACATTGGTTTCAGTAGGAACCAAAAAGCCCTGTTCTCCGGGAACCTCCCAGCACACCCTCCCCCCAGAATTTCCCCGATCGGGACAGAAAGTCAGCATTACCCTGTTCATTGCCCTTACGGTGACGGACCTCGAATTGATAAGGATGTATAGTCAAAAGCCAACGAAGCACCCGCTCATTGCAACCCTTATTTCTTTGGAGCCAGATCAGAGGGGCGTGGTCGGTATACAAGACAAAGGGTCTACCTTCAAGGTAATACCTCAACTTCTCTATACCCCATTTAACCGCTAGGCACTCCTTTTCGATTGCGGGATAGACCCTTTCTCTAGGGAAAAGTTTCCTGCCAATATAAAGGATCGGCCTCTCTAAGCTCTTGTTGCGTTGTTGGGACAGAACCACACCTATACCCACTCCTGATGCATCTGTCCGGAGGATGAAAGGCTTCCGGAAATCAGGGGTCATCAACATCGGGGAGGTGGTCAGGGTGGTTTTTAGGGTCCGGAAGGCTACGTCCTCAGGGGCCGAGGGGGAGTGGAGTTGTGAGGTGGTGTTTGACTTTTTTAACAGGTCAGTGAGGGGAGTGGCAATGTTGGAAAATTGTGGGATGAAGCGCCGATAATACCCCACTAAACCCAAGAAAGCTTGTAGTTCACGTTTGGTGGTGGGAAAAGGGGTATCTTGTATGGCCTTCACTTTTTAGGTCTCGCATACGCAGCGTGCATGCGCTGCATAGGAGGGCCTTTAGCCATCACTCTACTCATTTTAAAGCACACACTCGTGCTTGTGGCGGCATCCACCTTGCGGGAGCAAGCAGCAGTGCACCACAAGCATGAGTGCAGTGCTTGACAATGAGCAGACTGCTCTCCCAAGCGCGCGCGCGCGCCACTCGCGGGCTCACCTCCTGCTCCCCCTCTCTTTAATCGCTTTTTCTGCAGATCGTGCCCTTCTGTACAACACTTTAGATGTTATATTTTTAAACAAGCACAGCAACAGGCACACGCTATATACAAATTACCATTTAAAGTTTGAGAGGTAAACATGATTAATGTGCTAGGTTTACGCCAAGCATGCAATAGATTTGGGACAACACACCAGAAAACCAAATTACCATTTAAAGTTTGAGAGGTAAACATGATTAATGTGCTAGGTTTGCGCCAAGCATGTAATAGATTTGGGACAACACACCAGAAAACCGTGGCATGCAGAATCACGACGGTGCTTGATTAATGTGCTAGGTTTGCGTCAAGCATGCGATAGATTTGGGACAACACACCAGAAAACCGTGGCATGCAGCATCACGACGGTGCTCGCCAGGCTGCAGCCTCTTTGACGTAATTTGCTATCACTTCATAGCAGTCCCTGGGACATCCCTGCAGCATTCAAGGGCACCAAAACCTGACCTCAAGCCGCACATGGTTTTCACAAGCTTTCTCACTCGCAGGCAGCTTGAGGTCAGTCAGTAACTAACCCCCAGTGGCGAGAGTTCACAAACTCAATCTTACTCTGTGTATTTACCTTTCACTCGCCACCCAGGCACTTACGGTAGATACCATCCCAACATGGCGACTGTGTACACGGGTGTACGCGAGCCAGCAATCCCAATAGTAGAAGTTTCAGTTCCTGCGTCAGAGTCACCCAACCGTCATCAGCAATAGAAAGAGGACAAGGTTACGAGTCAATGGCTTGGCTTCCGAGTTTCCTGTTTTTTTTGGCCTTCAAATGTGCCCGAGAGCAGCGCGGGTTCTGATTGGTTCTCATTACGGTTGCACCTATAACTACATTTGCAGCCGGCTCAGGCTTGCAAGACAGCTTGCGATTGGCTGCAAGTATATCCATGTAAATAGATGCTCTGTAGGCACCATCAAGCCGCTAAGAGACACTGGTACATTTTACAATGAAAAATAACAAGCATTTGCAAACCATTCGGTCTCGCATTTGTGAAAGTTGGAGCTTTTGGTGTTGTAAATGGTCTGCTGTGGGTTTAACCATCTGCTGTTCATTCATTTTATTAATACCCTCCTGGGTTACAGTAAAACAGGTGCACAGTGGAGTCTACCACGCATGAAGGAATGGGTAAAATGTGTCCATGTGACCCTAAAGAAAATGCAAAGCATTTACCGAGCGCTGCGTGTCACGGGCCCGACCCAGGCTACCATTTCTTTATTAGCAGCCAAAGCCAGACTTCTCTCAAATGTGCTGAACAATCACTGCCTTATTTCTGAATCACGGAAGCAAAAATGTGTCTCTCATTGAAAGTGTGTGAGCACGCAAATACAGTTTCTGTTTTGGGGAGTAGGTTGTACTCCTTGTAGGGTTGGGGGTATGCTTTCCAGTGAATGCTGAGGTGTTTGTTTGTAATATGTTTCTTTCTCATCCTGCCTTTGAGGTTGCCTACAATAGTGGAGGGTAAACACGGTGCCCAAAGTATATCCAAGTAAAAAGGAAATGTTCTTTCAGTCAGTCATAATTATCTTTATTCTGCTATAAAAAGCGTTAAAAGCAAAGTTAAAACACACATAAAATACATCAATATGACAACAATACAGTCAGAAAACAGAAAATTAAAAATGTTAAGAGTTCTGATAAATGCCCTCAGGACAAGTCCCCATGGCTCTTACTAACTGCCAGTGAACATCTTATAAAATTAACAGCAGCATAGGGTATTTGAGCATGGCCAAGTTGTTGCAAGAAAGCAAAAGCAGGCTTACAATATCCGATATTAGCTTCAAGGAGAATTGAAAGTACAAAAACAAGTCAGTGGACATGTATACACTGTCCATCCTCTAACCAGAATTTCTCTTTTTTTGCTCTCTTTATCCGTTTAGTTTTTATTTCTGACCTAAGAAACAAGCCTTGACATAGACAATAGGTCTCGCTTTTGGGACCTTATAAGTATTTAGTTATGCAGCACAATATCCTTGGTGCAACAACATCCACTGTTGCATGGCTAAACACTTATAAGGTCCCAAAGGCGAGACATATTGGCTATGCCAATGCTTGTTCTGTTTGAGGTTCTATCAAGCCCTTCCCCAACACATATCCCAGGTATTTCACCTTCTGGAAGGCATACCTGGATTTGTTTGCTTTAACGTGCAGTTGGGCGGTTCTTAGTTCTGATAGGATCGCACACAGATGAGTCTTATGTTCCTCCCAGTTTTTGTTGTACACTACGATGTCATCTAGGTAGGCAGGCAGATGAGTAGGTCAGTTGTTGTGCCAGGAGTGTGTCCACCAGCCTCTGGAAACTGGCCGGAGCCCTGTGTAACCCAAAAGGTAGGACAGTGAACTGGTATGGGCCATCAGGTGTGGAGGAAGCTGTTTTTTCTTGATCTTCGGCACTCAGGGGAATCTGTCAATAGCCGTTGGTGAGGTCAATGGTAGAGATGTATCGGGGCTCACCAAGGCGTTCTATCAGTTCATCCACTCTGGGAAGAGGAAAGCTGTCCTGTTTTGATATGCGGTTCACTGCTCTAAAGTCGATACTGAACCGGATACTGCCATCCGGTTTTGGTACCAGCACTATAGGTGAGCACCAGTTACTACGGGAAGGCACTATAACCCCTGACTCCAGCATCTGTTTTACCTCTCTCTGGAGGGCCTGATGTCGTGCTTCAGGGACCCTACGACACCTTGGGTCGGAGTGGCCAGATGCGTTCTTCCAGGCTGTTCAGAGAATATGTCCCTAAAGTATGAAGGAGGGTGTGTACCTCGTTCTTCTTGTTCTCTGTCAGATAAGTATTGATGATGGTTGTGCGAGCAGGTCTCCACCATGGATTCTGTATGGTTTTTTTTTTATGGAGGACCTAGGCATTTTTTAAGTAGGTTTATGTGATACATTTGGGTCTTGGAAGGAGAAAGACCCAGAATATAGGTGGTTTTGCCTATTCTCCTCAGTACTGGAAAAGGGCCTTGCCATTCTTTTTTTTAGTTTGTGAGTGGAGGAGGGAAGTAAGACCAGTGCCCAATCGCCCACACACAATTCCCTCCAGCGTTTGCCCTTATCGTAGACATATTTCTGTTTTTCTTGGGCCTTCTTTAAGGACTCATGGGCCAGGGTTCTCAGTTTATGGAGATGGGCCTTGATTTGGTTGGCCTAATCCAATAAGGATTGGGCTTTGTTAGCACCGTCCTTTTCCCAGCTTTCTTTGGTGATTTCCAGAAGCTTTCAAGGTTTGCTCCCAAAGATGAGCTCAAACGGGAAGACACCCAGGCTGCTTTGTACTTGCCTTCTGATCACGAGCAAGGCCAAGGGGAGGAGTTGGTCCCAGTTCTTCCCATCTCCTGTTAGGAGTTTCTTAAGGGTGAGCTTAAGATTGCCACCATAGCGTTCAACACTGCCGTCAGTCTGAGGGTGGTATCCAGATGTTTTTATGTGTCTGATGTTTAACTACCTACAGACTTGTTTCATCAGTCTTGATACGAATGGGGTCCCCTGATCCGTTATTATGTTGCGGGGATAACCCATCCTAGAGAAAACTTTGATGAGCCTCTGTGCTATGGTGGTGGTGGTTGCAGACCGTAAGGTAAGGGCTTCTGGATATCTGGTTGAAATGTCTACTATCACGAGGACATTCTGGTAACCCCTGGTGGATTTGGGGAGAGGTCCTATAAGGTCCATACCAATCCGGTCAAAAGGTTTGCCAATGATGGGAAGGGGTCTTTAAGGGTATTTTTGGTGTGGTATAGGGATTTTTTTCGGCAGATTGGACACTCTTGGCAGTTTTTCTTTATCTGAGTGTGGACCCCTAGCCAGAAGAAATTCTGTAATATGGATTGTGCAGTTTTTTCCACCCCACAAAGACCTGCAAGGAGATGGGAATGCGCAAAGAATAGGATTTGATCCCTGAACGCTGTGGGTTCCAAGAGCTGGGGTTCCTCATCCTCCTTGCCTACTCTATACAGAAGGCCATTTTGCTCAATGAAGCATGGATATCCCCTTTTTGGGGAATTAAGGGTGTTTCTAGAGCTTTGCCAGGTGTTACTGAGGCTGCTATCATTTAGCTGGGTGGTTCTAAAGTGGTTGTCTAAGGCCCAGGGTTCTAGGTCAAGAGACCGTTGTGGGGGTGGTGTATGTCTGTGCTATCCTTGAGGTTCCCTAGCGGGAAGCTGGAAAACCAAGGATTATCGATTCCTATGATGAGAGGCTCAGGAAGGTATGGTAGGGCCCCTACGTCAGTTACAATCTCCAGGCCTTGATCGGTTTGAAGTCTTACTTGGGCTATTGGGTAATTCTTTATGTCGCCCTGTACACACCTGATGCTGACAGACTTCCCAGTTATTATAGAGGATAGGGGAACTAGCTCTCTCTTTACAATGCAATGCCTACAGCCAGAGTCCAGGAGGTTGGTTACAGGGTGACCATTCAAGCCCAAACTTGCGTAGTAAACTGGACCGGTTTCCTGGGCATACAGAATGGACCAAGGCAGATAGCTGACATCCATGGCTTCTTCCTCCGGCTTCTTTTTCCTCTTTCTGCAAAACTTGGCGATATGCCCCCACTCACCGCACTCGAAACACTGGGGACCTGAGGTAGGAGGGGCAGTAAACAACGTGTATAACGAAACTTTTTGTACGCAGAGAATCACAACGCGGTCGTTACAACGACCGCGTTGTGATTCCGCATACCATTACTCCGCAAGTCGGAAGAACGACTTGCGGAGGGGGGGGGGGAAGGTGTCAGATTTAAAATCCAACACCTTCCCTACTGTCCGCACAGACTGGAGTTGGAATAGTAAATTATACTATTCAAACATCCAGCGCCCCCCCCTCCGCTTTGTGATTCCTGAGGACAAAAAGACTGTGGGATAAGGAGGCATATTCAGGAGGGGCTTCTGGTCTTCCTGATCGTGGTTGTATGGGCTCAAAAGGAGGTTTCGCTGGTTTTCTTTTGTTTCTTACCCTGGGGAGTGGTTTTATAACTCTCTCGGGTTCCTTTAGGATGTTTCAGTTCTGAGCCCTGGCGTTGTAAGTGCCCATTTCCTTTTTTTAAATTTTTTTATTATTGAATCATCATCAATCTTAACAACTGTAATCATACATATTTCGAGACTTAAATTGATCATATAACACAAAGAGAGGTAAATGAAGGAGAGTAAAAACAAAAACGCAGATGAAAGTGAAAAATACAGAAGCATGGCACATATCTAGAGACAAATAAAAATTCAGCCCAGTCTTAATGATAAAATCAGTATACCAATCTTTCAATCCGTCTAATATCGTTTATCATTCCATCCTTGATTGCCATTCAGCTATTGGTGCCCAGATTTGATTTCCCAATTTTTTTAGCTTCCTTCCCCTTTTATCATAGAGTGCTTTTTCTAAAATATATATAGCCAGGATGCGCGATAACCACTGATGAAACGTAGGTGGATTTGGATCTTTCCATAGAGATGCTATACACAGTCGACTTACAGTCATAGCCAAAAATAAAAATTCATAACATGCTACGTCAGTGCCGTCTTTGACCACCCCTAATACCATGACTTCATCCGTTAATCTGATAGAGATCCCAAGTGCCCTATCCATGAATTGTTCTATGAGTTGTTTATACAGATCTAGCTTAGGGCATGCAGAAAACATATGGATAGTGTCTGCCTGCGTACTCTGACATCTAGGACAGGTTATACCACTTGTTCCGCCCCAGCAAGCTATTCTATAAGGGGTATGATATAATTCAAAAAAAGTCTTGTAATATTGAGTTTGCAAGTTTGCGACTCTTAGAATTGTGTTAGCAAGTTTTAACGACTTTTCAGGTTCGGTCTTTTCTAAATTTAACTTTCTTCTCCATTTCTCATAAGTATTTACTTGATCATCCTTTTTATACAGACAGATTACTTTATATAACTGAGTTATTGTACAGCTCCCTTCGCTTCTGATCAGCTCCATTATTTCTTCTTTCTTAAAATGCATATTGCCTGCTTGTTTTTTTGATAAAACTGATCTGATCTGCAAGTATTTGAAGAAGTCTTTACTCTCTATTTTATGTTCTCGTTGTATTTTTTCAAAAACCATAATGCCCATACTATCGATGAGATCTCCGATTACTTTGACCCCTAGATTATCCCAGCGTTTCATTACTGGGTCGTGGAACACTCCTGGCATGGCCGGATTCTTATAAAGAGGGGTATAAAAATTCACTCTTCCCATAGCTATCTTTTTCCGGACCATCGACCATACTGACCAAGCTCCCCCCAGAGTCTTAAACCTGTTTTTTTTATAATAGTTTGGGTCATAGCACAATAACGATCCTTTAGATCCCTCCAGTATCAATTCGTAGATATCTGGGATATCACCATTATCTCTCCACCTGTCTTTTATACTCCCTCCCAATAATCCCTTTATGTACTGCAGAGCTGCAGCAAGATAATAAGCCTTGAAGTCCGGGGTTGCTAACCCTCCCCTTTCTCTTGATAGGGAGAGAAATGCAATAGCCCTGCGTGTTTTGCCTTTTGCCCATATAAATCGATTAGCAATCCCATCGAGTTATTTAAACCATACATTGCCAAATCTTAAAGGGATAGTGCGAAATAGATACAATACTTTAGGAAGAAAATTCATTTTTATTACGTTGGATCGACCTATCGTTGTTAAATGTAAATTATTTATTTTGTCTAAACTTTCCTTAGCTTTCTTTATCACAGGGCCAAGATTTTCTTCCACTATCTTAGTTATTTCTGCTGTTATGGTGATTCCAAGGTAGGTTGCACCCTTTGTTACTCTACTGTCGGTTGACACAGCATATTCGTTTACCACTATCTGGGTCTTCCCTGCGTTTAATTTATACCCCGATAAGGACCCAAAAGACCTTGCTTCCCTCTCTATTTCTCCTAATGCTGTTGTAGGATCAGATGTAGCGATAGCAAGATCATCCGCATACCCCAATATTTTAGTGACATATCCATTTAAAATTATCGGAGGAATACTTCTATTTAGCTCTATTCTTCTTATAAATGTATCGATATAAAAGGCAAAAAGTAGTGGAGAGCAGGGGCAGCCTTGTCTCGTCCCTCGTTTGATCTTTATAAAATCGCTCTCTACCCCCATTACTCTCAGCCTGATAGTGGGTTTTTTATATAGAACTTTCAATGCCTCAATGCAGCCACTTCCCAATTTTGCTTTATGAAGTACTGTCCAAAGGAAATCCCACGAGACCCTATCAAACGCTTTCTCAGCATCTAGTAGTATCAAGGCCATAGGGTCCCGTGAGACTGCCGTACCATCGAACAAAGTGCAGACTCTCCTTATATGATCTGCCGTTCCTCTTCCGGGTATAAATCCATGTTGTCGAGGGGAGACGATCTTGCCGACAATCATACTCAGCCTATTAGCTAAAATCTTAGAGTATATTTTAGAGTCACTATTCAAGAGGCTTATTGGCCTATACGACCCAGGGTCTTCAGAGGGTTTATTCTTCTTAAGAAAAACTACCATAGTTGCCTCCCCCCAAGTACTAGGTGGTGTTGCCCCCCCTTGTACAGCGGCCATTAGCTTGAGGATATCTGACTGTAAAATGCGAAAACATTTTTTATAAAACTCCATTGGGATTGAATCCGGTCCTACTGCTTTTCCGGCAGGGAGTTCTTTGACCACTGTCTGTATTTCTTCTACAGTAAAGCCTAATTCTAGATCATTTTTATCCTCTATTGACAGTCCCTCGACTAAGGCTGAATCTAAGTAGCGCACTATCTCTGCATCGTCAGGTTTGAGATCATTGGAGTATATCGCTTGATAAAAATCGTGCATGACTGTACAAATCTCTTTAGGCGTTGTAGCGATAGCACCTGTACTAGATATCAATTTTTTTATATCTCCTTTCGTAATTGCTTGACGAGTTCTGATCGCTAAGAGTTTTCCAATTTGCTCGCTAAACTCATATTGAACTTGTCTCCAGGCCAGATATTTCCCAGTGGCTCTTGTTGCAAATATTTCCCCAACTGCAGATTTAGCTATCGATAATCTCTGTTCTATCTCTGACAGATCTGATTTCTTTTCGCTAATTGCCTTTGTTAGTTCTTCTTCTAGGGCGGCAACGGCTCTAATCTTTCCATGGATCTCTTCCCTGTTCACTCTGTTCCGTCTGACAGAGTAGCTAGTGGTCTCTCCCCTGATGCCCGCTTTCATAGTGTCCCATACCACCGCTAATGAAGCGGAGCCTCTGTTTATCTCTAGAAACTCCCTGAGCCAATCGTCCATATGTTTAATATAATTATTATCTAATAGCAATGCTCTCTCGAAAGTCCAGCTTCTTCTTTCCTTTTGGACATTAGGCCATGCTATATCTAGAATTAGAGGATTATGATCTGACATCACCCTTGGCAATCTAGATATTGTAGTGATAGTAATTAGCGAGGGTGATATCAGAAAATAATCCAGTCGTGCCGCCCTCTTATGTGGTATTGAATAATAGGTGCTGCCACCCCCCGGAGGATTATCCTGCTCCCACCTGTCGATCAATCCGTTGTCTCGCATTAATTGGATCAGAGCTCTGTGGCTTTTTCTTTTCCTTCCAGTAAATTTATCAGGTTCGTTTGGCCACAGGCCGCCTAGCCCATTTAGATTCAGATCCCCACACAGAATAATTGGCAAGGGCCAGCTGGTTAATTGGGCATTAATATTGTTTATCATCCCTGGATCATCTTCTGTTGATGCGTATACGGAGCATAGCGTGAAGTTATGCCCCTGTGTTTGACACTCAGCTAGAACCCACCGTCCATATTTATCTGCCTGCTGCCTAGTTGATGTGACCGTATTTGCCCGAATTAATATAGCCACTCCCCGAGTTCTAACTCCTTGTTTTGTACATGTTAATAATTGAAATCCCAATTGTCCCAATAGATGTTTCTGGGACCATTCTATGTGTGTTTCTTGCAGGCATAAAATATCTGTGTGTACATATTTTAAATACTCTTTCAAATCTCTGCGTTTTTTTGCATTATTTAACCCACATATATTTATGGTAACTATCCGCATAATTTTTGATTTATTCTCCTATTTCTCCTATTTCTCCCCCTCTTGGAAATGCAGTATTGTATAAACTTGAAAATTGATGATGATTCTTTTTTTCTCCTCCTCGATCCCCCTCTGTCCTCCCTAGTCCCTCTAACCCCCTCCCTCAAAGACCCCACCCCCCCTATTGAAGCAATTGGACTTGTTGTCCCTATGACGAAGTCTGGCCCTCAGCCTCCCTATCCCATATTTTTTTTTTTTTCCCCCCCTGCACACTGTCTCCTTACCACTCTCTCCAATGCTTCTCACCCCTACCCCTACCCCTTGTGTCAGCCCCATTTATGCCTACTCCTAGATCTAATATGCTATAGAAAAAAAATAGATTACATAGTGGATGCTTATTTTTTTTTTTTTTTTTTTTTTTTAAACCCTCCATTAATCACTTTAAATCTTCTTACTTTTACACATATACATTCATAGGGCTGACGCCAAAAATAACTTAGTCTTTTATATTTAGCCTAGAGCTTCAAGACCAGATGCCACACCGAGTTACCTATAACATACCACTCTGGTTATATTATCGTTCCCATTTGCCCTAGCCCAATATCGTGAAAAAAGATCAGAAGATAGAGCTATTTTTATATTTTAAGCCACTTCACTGGGAAGGAGTGATTGCAGATCCAGGGTTTTCTTTTAAAGAGTCAATGTAAGACTTTGCTTGTATTTCAGAAGTGAAGGTTCTGGAGCTGTTGTTGTATACTATTTTTAATTTTGCAGGGTTCATGAGGTAAGCTTGCAGCCCCATCTGCTGACAGGGTGTGATCAACTCCCTCAGCCTCCAGCGCCTTTCCACTGTGTTATGGCAATAATCAGGCGTGGTGAAAAAGGACTGTGCTTCAAACACACGCTTCGCATTAGGTCGGGCTTTAGAATAGACCTCTTCCCTTAGTAGAAAGTTGCCAAAATATATCAAAATCGCTCTTGGTCTATGAGTGCCATCTTGAGCTCCCGATGGACCTTTCTTTCTGTTGACTATCGGGAAACAGTGCACCCTTTGTAATTCATTCTCCCAATTCCAGTGGCTTAGTTCTGGGAATGCTCCCTTCATTAGCTTTAACACATAAGCCTTGATGTTATCTCCTTCAACTCCTTCTTCAATGCCTATAATTCTTAGATTGTTTCGCAGCTGTCGATTTTCTAAATCTTCTAGCTTCCATTGAGCGTCTGTATGCTGTTTCTCGAACCCGTTGATTTTATCTGAATTTTTTACTTGGTTATCCTCTACTAAACTGATACGCTCCTCAAGTTGTGCGACTCTTGCATTTGTATCTGTACATATTTTTCCTACTTTTTTTATAGCACCCTGCAGATTTTTAGTCACCACTCTGCTTTTTTTCCCTTCGGTCTTAATGTCTTCTTGGACTTGTTTTATAGATTGTAATATCAGCTGTAATGTGGGAGTTTCTAGAGTTACTCCTCCTTGCGGTGGCAGCTCAGGATAGACTACACGGGTAGTCGAGTAATCCCATTTTAATGCATTATCTCCATTGCTTGCTCGCCTCTGTCCAGGGATAGCCTTCTCTTTTGAATGCGTGTCTCTTTGCCTTTTTGATAGCCTTTTCCTTCTGGTGGCTGTTCCCTTCCCCTTTGGAGATTCTCCCTCCTGACGTGAACAGGAGCCGGAGGCCTCGCTGATATTTGTGTCCTCATCTGTATCCCTTTCGAGATCCGAGGGGGTTCCTAATGAACCGTCCGTCACCGAGAAGAAGTTGTCCACAATATCCTGTGTGTCCTCTGGGCTGCTACTAGCTATAGCTTCTTGTACCAATATATTCGTTAATTTTAGGGTTGAGCTAGGTGCTCCTGTCATTATGCTCTCACCAGTATCACCATCCGAAACCTGGCCGTCTTGTGAGATCGTCAGTTGACCTATGTCTCCATCTGGCGACTCGCTGGATATAGTTAGTAGCCCTGTGTCGTTTGTTTGACCCAGCTTCTCATTCGTGTCCATTATTTCCCCCCATTGTGTTTCAGTAGCTAGCTGAGCAGTACGGGGTAATGCACATTCAGAATGTTTATCGCTATTCTCCCCAGGCTCTTTGCTCCTTACATCTCCAATTATCTTTATCTTTTCTTTGGGGTTAGTTACGGTTGCGGGGGAAAAAAAGCCCATAATGGTTTTTACACCCCCAGTGTTCACCTGTGCCAGTCTCTTCCCTGCTCTGGTACAGCTCGGACCGGGGGCTTCCTCAATATTCAAATTGCTACTGTCCCCCCCTCTCTCACCTGGAGTGGAAGCAGGATTATTGACTTTTCCCGTAGTTTTCGGATCGGGTTTCAATCGAGCTGGCAATGAGGACTTTACTGCCACAACCGATATCTCTGTCGCTTGTTGCTCTGTCTCTGTTGCTTTTCCCTTTCCTGTCTTTGCATGCTTAGGGGCCATCTTCATCAACAGATGACTCCAGGAGTCTGACCAGGAGTCTGACCGACGTATCTCGCCCTCTGTGGTTCCCCCGGCTTCGATTCCTGATCTCCTTCTCGGAGCTCTGTAACGCGGACTGCGGGATCGAGCTCTCTGAGCTCCGCGGTTCAGTCTGCTTTCGCTACCGGCTTGGTCCGCATCATCCGTAAGTGCCCATTTCCACTGCATGCTTGAGAGCCATACCAGCATGTTGGCTCAGCCACCTCTGTGTCCCATAGGGTAAAGCCTCTAGAAATTGTTCAAGATAGATCTTCTCCATAATCTCTTCCCGAGTGGCCTCCAGATGTTTGAGCCACAGATCGGCTGCGTCTTTTATTTTGTAAAAGAGAGTGTTTGGGGTATCACCTGTCGCTCCCCGCTCTTGTCTGAACCTAAGGTGTGGGCCTTGTCATTGACCCCGAGGCGATCCAGTATAAACTGTTTCACGTGCCCATAGGTGGTGGTACCTTCCCTTTTGGCTATCTGATAAGCCACCTGGGCTTCACCCGTGAGTAATGGTGCTAGGTAAAATGGCCAACAGTCAGCGGGCCAAGCGCTGGCCCTCGCAGCCCATTCGAAGTACAGAAAGAAAGAGACTGGATCGTCACCTGGGACGTATTTCTGAAGTGGCTTGGCTGGCACTTTTTTCCATGGCCCGTTCTAATTTATTTTGTCCTTCTCTCATTTGGGATATGATTTGTTCCATCTTGTTTCAGACGGAGATTGCCTGCATTCTCCACCACTTTGTTGTAAATATCCGGGGGGGGGGGGGGGGTTCCATTTCGAAGAAGCTTTGCCAAAAAGTAAGCGATCGGACACTTGTATTGGCTTAAGGTTCTGTTTTATTGGGTATTCAAGCACAATAAGAGTCCAGTTTTGAAGGAGTGGTTCCTGTTCTTCATCTGTTCAGGAATGACCTTATTTTTCCATATGGAGTTCCGTTGTCCTCCAGGGAGTCGGGGGAGACGCAGGGAAAGAAAACAAAAACAAGCCACGGGTCAGTGGGCAATACACAGGAAACCTAAATATAGGGAAGGGAGTGTGTGGGACCACCGAGCGCTGCCACCATGCGAGATCCAACCAAGAAGGCTAGAGCGGTGTCCACCCCAAAGAGCAACCCATTCCCTCCCAGTGACTTGGAGAGCCCCTGTAGACTATGGTGTACCTGCTCCAGCCACGCTCCTCCTGGAGAGTGGCAGGGCAAAGAGTGGTATCGTTGGCCTCCTGGCGTATCTCCGCTTTCCGGGACCTTCAGCGGGACTCCTGGATCGTCAGAAGCCGGGCGAACTCCACAGCACGTCTCTGGCATCTTCCTCTTTGCCTCGCTTTTCTCCGTTGTCTTCCTGGCGTGTCCTCTCCTACACACGGCCACTTCCTCTTTGTCCTCAGCGTCTTCCTCTGATAGGAAGCTTGAGGTTAACGTCACGCCTCTAGTCTCCTCCAAGGATGCTTAAAGGGACTGTCCACGTCCTGCACCTGAAGCAGCAGGACATCGGTTTCAGCCCTGTTCCCGGGAACCTCCTGACAGAAGGGTTTGGTGCCAATGGGCCCATTTGTGGTTTCAAAGAGCCCACAAACTTCAATTCAGCCCCATGGAGCCACAGCTAGGTTCTAGGACCTGAGGGACACCACTTAGAAGGAGGGGGTCAGGTGTTTACTCCAGCTGGATCTGGGTGCCTGTTCCAGTGGTTGGGAGCCTGTTATGTCCCTGTGGTTCTAAACAGGAGGCCAGCAGATTAGCCCTTGAATTCACTTGAAAGTGTCCTGGGGTCAGGTGCAGGCCCCATCACTCTGACATAAGCAGGAAGGCAGGAGGGCAGCAACCCATGAAGACGGCAGTCCAGCAAAGTGGTAGTCCGGCAGGGCAGCGGTCCAGCAGAGTGGCAGTCCTATCAGCAACACAGCTGCCCTTCCTGACAGAGTCTCCACAGGTTCAGAGGTTTACTGACGAGTTGTTGCCTGAGGTCCAATATTTATACCAGGTGCCTACTTTGAAGTGGAAGAAGCTCCAAAGGTTTCCTTTTGAAGTGCAGAGGTCCCATGCCTCCTCTGTCCTGGCTCCAGACTAACTTCACGGGGGCTGTGCAGACATTTGTGGAGGCAGGATACAACCTAATCAAGAGTAAATAGGGCTGTGTGTGTCATCAAAGAGAACTAGTCTGTCTAAACGTGATGGAGCTCAAAACTGTATGGTGGGTAATGAAAAGAAAAATTTGATTTCTTTTTTAAGGAACCCTCACCCACCAACCTAGTTGGTGGCATGCTTCATCATCGGGCCCACCCAGTGACACCGAATGGGTCCCGGGTGTGCTACAACGCCTGTGTTACAGCGGAGCCGGTATATTGCTGAGTGTGCAGTGGTAATGGAGTGAAAGTGAGGTTTAAAAACTGTCCATTGGTCCCATTACCCAAAGGGTTTGTCTTTAATATATGGGCCTCTGGTAGTAATAAAAGACAAGGCATTGGATGTAGGTGGAGTGGTAGTTAGGAACTCCTGCATCCAGTGGGTAGTCTACATGTTTCAGCCAGGCCTTTATTATTAACTGGCTTTTCTCAGGACCTTAAATTTATGTGAATAATGTGAAATCTACACTTAATTGTGTGTTTTGACCCAAAGTGTGTTGCACTCACTAAGGTGCACTATGTGTGAGAGAGGTATTTCCTCTCAAGAGCCTTTCTGTACAAAAAGAGACATACAAGAACAAACGACATACAGTTTTTGGACAATTAGCATGATTCACATCATCACGTAAGTGGATAGTAGCTGTTGTGTCCGTGAATATAGCGGAAGATAACGGCAAAGTGAGACCGAAGTGGCAATTCAGCGGGGTGATTACCGGTATATGCGCTACTGTATGTGGCAGTCTATATCGGAAAATCACACAAAAAACGGGTGAGAAAGAATGTAGTTAAATTATTCTCACACTAGCGATTTGCTGCAAGTGCCTCATGAGATTCTGGCAGGGGTTCTGGCTCTGTGGAGAGGAAAGCTTTATAGGTGTTTTGCAAGGCATTGGGGACTGCACACATTGTGCTTTCCGCAGGTAATCAACTGTCAAAACTGGCCCAGAAGACCATAACAAAAGTCTCACAAACAACAAATAAAAGACCCCACACAGACCTGTCAGACCGGTCCTTCTGGCACAACTAGATTGTCCTATTGGCAAGTATGACACTGGAGCCATTAAGAAGGGAGGTTGAAGGGGGAAAGAAGAGCTGTGGCTAACGAGGAAAAGGTGTCGGGCGAAGGGATGCTCCATCTGAAGTTGGCAAAAAGGGCTAGGCTGAGGGAGGGAGAGAGTAAATGGTGAATGGAGGTAATGGGCACTTGGAGGGACCTAATGGAGTAGCTGTGGGGAATAAAAACAAGCATTGGCATAGCCAATAGGTCTCGCCTTTGTGACCGCATAATTGTTTAGCCATGCAACAGTTGATGTTGTTGCACCAGGGATATTGTGCTGCATAACTAAATACTTATAAGGTCCCAAAAGCGAGACCTATTGGCTATGTCAATGCTTGTCTTGATGGAAGTTTTGTTGATCCTTTTGAAGATCTAGAGGTGGGTTTGTTGATTGTGCCTCTGGATTGCTTCCATTGGCTTTTGTAGGGCCCTAGGATGTTTTCACCATGCTGAATACGTTAAAGGAATTGTTGAGTTAGTGGTTTCAGCTGGTTTAAATCATTTTGTGAGTTGTTAAAACAGAGTGCTAATTAATGAATGTTACCTGTAGATGTTCTTCTGCAGAGGTTTCAGTTGAATGAAATTAGCTGGTTGTTGCTCTAGAACAGCAGTTCTTAAATGTTTTACTTGATGGATCCCTGCTCAATCATTACTGGATTCTGGGGCTATCGGATTGTATATCATCTCCTATGGCATCTATGGCATAAAATAAATCACAACAAACTATCTTTACATTTATACTCTTTTTTTCATGTATTATCATTTTAATAGTTATCTTTTTACTAAATTGTTCAATGTAAGACATGGATCCCGAAAATATACCATTATTCATAATGACTTTGGGACAAATTATCATAGAACACATAATGAAAAATGAACATCAAACACAGCGTGGAAAAAACTTCAACCCTCATTCCACTCATTTGCACACCAATACACATACATAATAACACTAATTAAAAACAATTGATTCTGCACTTCATAAACGATTTATTCAGTGTACTATTCACTAGATCAACTCTTTATACACCGCGGTTTGGAGTCTACTGAATTTAAAAACAGTCGACACACATTTTGGTGGCTCCTATTTCCAATTCACCTTCTATAGATCCACACTCCAATGGTTTTCCATTTTATACATGCTGCGTTAGTGGAATTTTCCAGTTTCAAATCATGAAATAACTATTTTAATACCGCAGTCTTATACTTAATTTTCTGCATGTTTTATTGTTAAATCTACAACTCTGGATTCTATCACAAAATACTCTTTGACAGCTGCAAATAATTGTCCCAACAAAAACGATAACAAATTATTTACCACCAAATGAATTGTTACCAAGGTAAAAGTCGGAATAGGCATCTGTGGTTATATCTTTGTGTTTCAATCACATCCTTACATCCACATGACGTGAAATAGTTCTGCAGAAAGTTGGTAAAACCAGATGCATCAGGTTTCTCAGGAAACAGTGTTTCAGTCCGAGATGGCATCAAAGGAAAGCCTCTATGAAGCTCCATCGTTCAGCCGTCCGTAGGTAAGGGTTAGTGTGTGGTACATCAGCATGAATTCAGTGTCTGTCAGGAGTACATCTTCAATGTAATTGGTGAGTAGTGATTAATTAAAGATTACCAGTAAGCCTTGTCTGAACCTTCCTTGGTGGTTGTGTCAGGTTTTGCCTCTTGTGCCCCAGGTGTAAGTGTCATCTCCAAACCAGGTTTTGGTAATGCTGAGAAGGTTTGAATTTGAATAAGAAATGTGGTCAAAAACGTTTTGTGGATTGTTTTCCTTTTTTTTTATTGCTTTTTTAAATTGACTATACATTGATCAGCAGGCAGCTCAAGTGGGATATTTGGAGAGAGGAGGCAGGTGTCAGAGGGGAAAGGCATTAGTAGGGCATGTGGATGGTAGGTGGAAGAAGAGTGGAATAGTTAGGATGGGAGGACAGCTTGAAAGGGAAAGTTAAGGTGAAAAGGAATAGTAAAATGAAAGTTGTAGTAAGTGCCCTTTTTTCTCATGAAATAGGCTACGACTGTATCAGGTTAGTACACGCAGGTTACAGTGAGGTTTGTAGTTGCTTAGTCTGGGATCAGGTGGGGTTGTATATCTAGTAGGTATAGGGTGACAAGAGTTACATGCTAGAAGCAGTCGAGATGATAAAGGGGGTGGAGTGAGGCGAGGTGTTGTGGCACACACTCCCCTTTTCATCTACATGCTTCTGAAGACTGGAGGGGGTGCAGGGGGTAAGGGTTATACAGGGGCCTAATACCCTGAAAGACCGCAGTAGATGGTATCTGGGTGCTAGTGTTGTGTGACTGGTGATGGAGAAGAATTGAGAGTAGGTTGGAATATTGTTATGGCATCTAGACAGTGCTGCTAGCTGCTTTTCTGGTCCAGTTGGTAATTCCTTATTCTAAGCCCTCTACACAATGCTGCAGCTGCTTCTCTAGTCTCACTGGCAATTTCTCATTGTAAGTCTTCCAGGCAGTGCTGCTAGCTGCTTCTCTGGTCCTGCCAGTAATTCCTCTTTCTAAGTCTTTCCGACAGTAATTCCCACATTTTAAGTCCTCTAGGCAGCGCTTCAGCTCTATCCCTGTTCCCAGTGGTGATTCCTAATGTGTTTGTCCTCTAGGCAGTGGTACTAGCTGCTTCTCTGGCCCTGTCAGTAATTGTTCTTTCTAAGTCTTCTAGACAGTGCTACTAGCTGCTTCTCTGGTCACATCGGTAAGTCCTCATTCTAAGTCCTCTAGACACAGCTGCAGCTGCTTCTCTGGTCCCGTGGGCAATTCCCACATTTTTAGACCTCTAGACAGTGCTGCAGCTGCTTCTCTTGTCCCAGAGGTAATTCCTCATTCTTAGTACTCTAGACTCCTCTAGTAAAAAAAAAATCCATATACTATGCCAATAGCCCTAACTGTCATAAACGCGAGACCGAGTGCATAGCAAATGCCTGTCTAACAGCTGGGTGTTATTGTGCCCCGTCTTCTCTCATGGAAAGATGGAGAATGTGTTGAGAGCTTTGCTGTCATTAATTATGATCTAAGGTTGGGCTGGGCAGTGGCAACATCTTTAGCAATCGCTCAAAGGCAGAAATCTTTTCTGTAGCACACGTAGCCACTGGGCTAGTAGTTCTTTGCTGAAAAAGGTAGGTTCTCAGCATGCAAGGAGTCTACCTCTTTCTCCTTCGGGTCGCCTGCGTAAGAAAACATACCACGGCTCTGCCGGAATAATGAGATTCGAAAAAGGACGGTGCAAGCCTACTGTGCCAAGAACGTACAAATTTGTTTTGTAATAATGTGAAGAGAATAACAAAAATATGATGGGTGGAATGTTTGAATTAATGTCAGTCGTAGTGACTCTGGGCTGCATTCCAGACCACTGGGTATTTTGCTCACCGTGCCATCTCATACATCATCCTTTGTCCAGCTCCAGTACTACCATACGAGGTGAACACATGCAACCACAGACTGTTTTCATTCTATTTGAGCCTCGTCATTGAGGGCCAGCTTGAGTCTTATTGGATGGGGCCTATGTGGACTGGAAGGTGGCCTGAGTAATTACGAGTGAAGCATCTCACCCATCCCCATTTATGTCTGGTTTTAGCCAATGCCTTTTGGTTTTAAATAATAATATATACTGTACCTATTCCTAGGGGCCTTCAGTCTGCCCTCCTTGCCCATTGGTCTACTGTAGTGTCTTTCACATTTTGCTTCTACGTACTACAGCAAACAGCATGGGGCACGCTGCCAGCCCACTTCAGCCATCGGATTACCTGACTGTGAGGTGGGCATTTTGCTCTTGTACAATTTGCACATCTTCACAATAAGGAGCCTCGTCTCCTTCGGTTCCCGGTACTACTGGTGCAAAGTTTGCTTTAAAAAATATATATATATATATATATATCTTTTGGCTTTTAATCCATGCTTGTTTTCATACAATACGTGCCTTCTAACAAATACCACTAACAAACAAAATAAGCATTGGCAAATGCCAAAGGAAATGCTAGAAATATTTGCGTCACCAATACTTTCTTATCTTTCTGAATAGCGTGCATTACGTGTACCCCAGTCCTCTGCTGTCCTGAGCCCGTTGTAAGGATGATTGTCATAGCAAGTGTGGGCAAATCCATTTAGTCCAAGGACCACTGGACCAGTTGCTAACCAAGCGATTGATGTCCTGTTCACTAGTGCATTTATTGCTATAGCACAGAATCTACTTTCATTGTTAGAATGAATGTTCATGCGCATCCAAGGGAAAGGCGGCAGGTTCGCCTTTAATGTATTTTCGACGAGTCCTAAAATACGCCTTGTCGAGGTCAAGCGAACAGAACATAATATTGGCATTTGATGTTCTTCGGCTCTCTGCACCGCGGTTCACCTTCTTTTGTGTAGCTTTGTTCAGGCTGAAAATAGCATTTATTTGATCCTCTTCTCTTCACATTGCCAGGGAGTTTTTTTTTTAATCTTTGGTAGCTTGCTGGCGGTGGGAAAGAAAGTACGTATGTTCTTGACTTTGCCTTCAGCGCAGCTAAATGGCCGACCCCCCCTTCCCTAGTTACCTACAAAGACATTCAGTGCGGGCACCTTACTTAAAAAAATCACCTGGTTATTAAAATTCTCCTATGTGTTCCTCGGTCTGCCTATTTTCATATCCTACTGTACACAGCAGCTAGGCAAGTTATGTACGGCTAATTAACCAATTTTCAAATTACAAAATGGGGGGTGTTAAATTGGGTAGCATTTGTATTTTACATTCGCTTCGTGAACAGTTATTCAGATAAGTGACAGAGCGCAGCGTCAAGGTGTGTGGGCTGGTAAAAAACATGAGGATGGGGAAATTGTGTCGAAGTGAATTTCTGTGGGAAGCGTTCGCAGAATCGAAATGCCTGTGCGCATTAAAGACGTGTTTTTGCCGTTTTTGAGCATGTTGTCGGGCGGCAAAGTCTAGAACACATGACCGAAACTGTAATTATCACAATTATGCCTTATCTTTTTTTGGTCGCTGTCTTGAAGTTTTGTTGATTTATTAAAATTATATTGTCAAACAGACTTCATAACTCTTTGTTTTATTATCTTGGTTTTTTGCAGTCATAATCGACTCCATATACAAAGTCACGGAAGGTCGCCAGTCGGAAATATTCCACCGCCATGCTGAAGGGAACTTTGACCCCAGTTGCTGTTTTACCATTTACCATGGTAACCACATGGAATGCCTGGATCTGATAACGTCTAACCCGGAGGAGGCCCGGACTTGGATTACAGGGTTAAAGTATTTGATGGCTGGAATTAGCGACGAGGATTCGCTCGCTAAGAGGCAAAGGACACACGACCAATATCCTTTATGGACAATTGAATATCGCATTGCTTTCGGTGCATCCAATATGTTGGTGCATGACTCCCAATCAATGCCTATTTGTTCACTGACATTTGCCCTGAATTATTATACATAACCTGTTGTCATGTTTTTTGCTGAGCTCTCAAGGCCCTTGGACATAAATGAGAATTTATTCCAACGCAGGCCTTTCTCTGTGCATTCTGGTACTTGTAGTCCTCCGTCTACGCAGGTATAACCAGGACTCCTGGATGAGTTACTCACGCATGGAATCGGGAAGCTCGAGAGCGCTGTTTTTTTGGAGCACAGCTCAAGAATAAGCAATATGGCTAATAAACATTGGCAATGTCAATAGGTCTGCACATAATGGCTTTGCTAATTCTTTTTAAAATCTTAGATAGCTTTAGCAAATGAGCGCACATCCAGATTGGTTATCTCGGTACCTTGATTTGTTAAAACGGAAACAAATGCTAGATGAGATGGACGCCAGTCACGCCACAGCTGTTCACACCCAGGATTACTTTGTTAAAATAAAACAAAAACCATTTGAAGATGCCTGCTGTGCATGTGCAAACCTGTGCAGCAATCTTGGAATGGCACAAAAACACGTTAAAATGAACGTCCCCCAATAGCGTGGCAGATGGAGAAAAGTAAACAAGGGGATCTAGGGAGAGCAAGGATGCATAAAATAAATGATTGGGTTAAAGGGACGAGAGGGGAAACAGAGGGAAATAGGGTGAAAATAGTCTCTCATGCTCTACAAAGCAAGTTTGATATCAGCTGAGGAAGGATACATTATCCAATCAAAACACGAGGAGGCCAGAATGCTCCAGGTTGGGTCAAACACTAGATACAGAGGAAAGCCATTGACTCAGGAGCAGAGAAGTGAGATAGACAAGAAAGACATCCTGTCATGAGCAATGCCTGACAGGAAGCCCACTCTTAACCATATGTTACTTATAGGAAACAATAGATCTTCCTTATAAGCTCTCTGTTGCTGAAACGTAAAAATGTACATTTTATATGAAAAGTACTGATTTTCAAAACTGCAGTTACCAATCCAGCAATACATCCAACTGAGTTCAAATGCATTGTGACAACAGACAAATGACAACATTTTGCTTAGGGATTGGTCTATTTGTGGAACGGAAGAATTTGTGCTCCGATTAGAGGTAAGAGTTATTGATGTACTGAAACCGTGCTCGCAATATGTTTTCTTTAATCGGAAATCATATTTTTCTGTCAACCAATTAATTTTGCATCAATTTTTTTAAAAACTCTTTTCCTAGAATCATTTTTTTCTTCAAGTCGGAAACCATAAAGATTTAATAAAGATTTAAAATTCATTACAAAAGGCAAAAAATATTTATTTGCATTTTGAGTGATACGATACACATGATAAAAATAAATAGAGCTATCAGGGCAGTGCCCGGAGTCGGAACAGAGGAGCAATTGAACAGTTCTGCAGCATAGTAGTATCTCGTCTCCCAGGGGTTTGCCAAAACAGGCACTCCACTTTCACCTGAGTGGATGTGGGGTCCACACGAGGGGGGGGAGGGGGAAGCGGCATATGAGTGCACACACACACAACCGCACACCCGCACAATGACCGACATTCCCATATCAGACCGTCTAGTGGAGCACAGGGCAAAAAAAGGGGGGGGGGCTCCCAGCAGCGCTGCATCATTCAATCATCACACATCTTAAGCATATCATTCACCTAACCAGCCCATGAATTAATCTGACCTTCTCTAAGGCGTGTGTTTTGCCATTTGGGTCCACTAGGGTTTAACTCGGTCCTCAACCGGTATATGAGTGGCCGCAGCCAAAGCCCCTGCTGAGCCCGGGGCAGTGTCCCAAACAACCGCTACGCTGTCCTCTCCCAGAAGGTCTATCATTGCGCCCTAGATCTCTATGTCCCTTTCCACATTATCATCTGAGCTGACTCTCCGGAGCCGACATTCTTCAGCCACTGTCCACTCCAGTAGATCAGCCCTTCCCTTACCCCATTTTGGTGGCACCGGGCTGGTCCAGTGACTTGCGATATGCCGTTTGGTAAGTACCAGTCCCATGTGGGCTAATCTGTATCTGATCTTGCTACCTTTTTGAGGGAGTGGCAACAGTCCCAGTAGGCAATGTTGTGTTGTTAGTTCAGCTTTTGCTCTGGTCACTCTCCGTACCTCCCGTAATATCTCCTCCCAAAAGGGTCTCCCTACAGGGCATATCCATGTGACGTTTTGTTTTTCTACAAGAGTAGAATATTTTGCTTTCTCAAAATTGAATTCGTTTTTCCTCCAATAAACCAATGAGTTCTTGGTTACAAATTGATTCACGATTTTCCCTATTCAGGCCAATTTGTGGGAGGAAGGAGTAGGTAGGTGAGGCCTGTGTTAAGGACGATGTTCATTTTCTTGTGAGGAAAATTTGCTGACAAAATTCACTCATTTGCTTGTGTGTAAATTTGGCTCAGCCTTACTTGCTACTCATGGTCGGTCATAACTGTGGAGATAGAAGACTCCTTGTTTTCAGGTGGAACAAATAATTCTTACATTTGGGGAAAACTACTTTTCTTGACTCTGCATTCTGTATATGAACTTTATCCAGCCGCTTTGTTTCACAGGACTTTTTGCTGCATGCTCTAGGGAGGTGTTTGTTTTTTAATAGGCTTGTCCAATGCTTTCCTTCCCTGCGGAGCACAATAACGTATTGTACTGGAAGTCTCTGACCTACTGTATCATGTTACTTGCATTGCTTTGAAATGCCGGGTGAATGCTCCAAGATTGCCTGGGATGCGAGAAAGGGAAGCGTTTGCTTCTCTCTTCATGCCTGGTCAGAAGACGCCAGCCACTTGCAGTAATGCACACAGCATTATGTGTTGCTGGGGGAAAAAACTTGCTAAATATGCCTGTTTGAGAGCAACATTGTCCTCATCAAAGGAAACACGTACGATGTATTAAAACGACATGTCGTATTTGACACTTGAGAAAATACAACACTACTTCACGAGAGCCAATTGAATTTACATTCTTCTGTTGTAAAAATACGATGCGAACCAGAGCTTGTGTCACACCGATGATGTTGAACAAGTTTTCTTGCATGTGACAAATACATTGTAATCAGACCTGCTCCACTGTAATTCCATTAGATTGTTCACTGAACTTGATAAACATCATTTTGAAAGAGAGGGCACAGTTAGTTTCAAAGGGCTGCAGACAAATTAATAAAACCATCGGACACATAGCAAGAACAAACCCACACAAAACTGTACCATCATGGGCAGTGTACACAATATGACAGCTCGAGGTGTTGGAAGATACTGCTTTTGCACTCGTTCGTAAAGTAGTACAGACCTCAAAGGGTTTGTGCCAGCGCCCCTCTGGAGCCTTTGCTTTCAATGGGGGCAGATACTGGGTATCAACAAAGGGGAAGAGAGATTGGTTGGCCCATCATACACCCTCTCCGACCTCGCCACAGCCAAAAAAGGCATAATGTTCCCATAAAGGAGTCTAAGTTGGCTACCTATGTTGCTTTATTTAGCTCCTTCTAGACTACAGTCCTATTTTGGGGTTCATTCGTTGTTAGGATACAGGGATCTCACCCACAGAGATGTCATGTTTCTTCATTGGGTCCCTTGCCTTGTTGGGTGGGGGGTGGCAGGTCAATACCCAAGTGGAGCCATGTGGGGCACTTTGTGGCAATCTTTTAAATTCTGTTCTACAGCCTTCCTGAACAGCAGTTCAACCGCCTTGATGAACGTTCCCCTTTCTG
This sequence comes from Triturus cristatus, assembly GCF_964204655.1. NCBI lineage: Eukaryota > Metazoa > Chordata > Amphibia > Caudata > Salamandridae > Triturus > Triturus cristatus. The sequence continues at coordinate 891,376,997 of NC_140594.1, forward strand.
TAAGGGTTTATGCAACCAGCAGGTTTTTCAAAGTGATTTATGGTTGGTCCAATAAAAGTGTTAATATTATCTATGGATATCCTATGCCAAGAAGATTTCTTGACCATTTTAATGGAATCAATGATGAGATTAATAACAACAATGTACTCGGATGTGATTCTCCATAGTGTAATTGGAGTGGATAACATGTTTCTTGCCCTTGGTGGCCCACTAGGGTACTGGGCATTCACCAGGACACGTGGAAAGCCCTAATCTAAAATGTAAAAGATCAAAATGGTTTAATGCCAGTTCCTGTCATGCTTTGGTGTTCGTGCACAACATTGTTTTCGACAATCTATAAAGTAACATTTTACTTTAAGTATATATCTATTCCAGTTTACAACTTCTAGAAGGACATTTCCTATCTGTAAAGGAAGTTCTAACTTCAACTCCCCCATCCTATCCCTCACCTGAGTTCAGACCGGCTCAGCATCATTAACCATCACCTTTTCTTAATATCACTGGGTTTTCCCTCCCAAGAAGGTGGAGCCATGTTCCCTTTAACAAATACATCAGACTAGTTAATCTCCATTGTGGTACCACATGCCACATACCGTTTGGAGGTTTCTATAATGATCAGTATACCTAGTCTCTTTGGAAAGTGCAGTTTCTTAAAATATCTGGCAAGGTATCAAAGCAATATGCTCCACTATTTTCGGATATCTCTACCCCTCCCCAGTGCTTCTTGCCCAGTTTTTACTGCCAAAAACCACCAGAGGTTTCCTCCACTACATCTCTTCAGAAGGTGGAATTGCTGTCTCATATTTAGGTAGAATTACCTCTTTGCTTCCTGCCAATAGCATGTGAGATATGATTTTCTCCCTTCTGCAATACACTGGATACTGTTACTCCGAAGGGGGTCCCAGTATAATGACCTCTGGACAGTGGCTTCTTGCTTCATCTGTTTTGAAAATGATAATCTTTTGTATGGTATTCCACCAGATTTTTTCCTTCACTACTCTATTTTTCGATGAACAAGTTTTTGTTGCCCTTAGGACTCTGCACACTTTACTCCTACAAACCAGTGGTAAGGTTCTTGTGTTCTCTCTTCCAAACATGGTAAAACTGGTATATCTGTAATCATCACATTTAATATACTTCTAAGTCCCAAGTAATCTGTACCACATTTACCCAGCGCCTGTAAATGAATTGCTACAAGTAGGCTGCAGCACCGATTGTACCACCCAATGAAGTAACATTTTAAAATATGTCTCGGACCTGCCACCGCAGTCTGTAGTGCAGTTTTGAACTGCCATTTCGACCTTCCTTTATAATAGTTAAAAGTCACCCCTCAGGTAGGCCTTATAGCCTCATAGGTCAGATTGCTTGATATTTAAAAAGCAAGACATGTGTACTTAAGTTTTACATGTGCTGGCAGTGGAAAAGCCCCAAAGTCATTTTTCACTGCAGCAAGATTAGCTCTCTCATAGACTGACACTGGGTTACCTTGTCACACTTAATAAGCAATACATTCAGTTTGGGAACAGATACAGAACTACTTCTTTCACTCATTTTAAATGTTATTTTACAACCCATTTTAATGGTAAAGTCCGATTTTAAATTGCTATTCAGAACATGCAATTTTTTATAAAGTTGCCATTTTCCTGAATAATCCAAATGTGCCTTCTGCCAGGGTCCAGGATGCAGGGTCACATGACTGTCATTTGTTCTCCTGTGGTATGATGTCTATTCCAGGAAACATCAATTACAATGACAGGCGAACCACGCGTTGCCTTTGCAATGCAGTCGGGACAAGAATGCATTCCTTTTCCACGCCTGTCTTTCCAACTTTAAAGTCCAACGCTTTCCCTACTGTTGCACCGACTGAAGTTGGAATAGTAAATACTATTCCAAAGTCCAGCGCTTTCCCCAAGGCAAGTCATTGGAAAGACTTGCATGGTAAAGGAATGCGTGATTAAGACGCATTTGTTGTTTCGACAGCATTGTTAATGAAAGCATGGTTTAGGCATCCGTGGTTGTGTCCTGCAACCGCGTATTCCTTCCAGACAGGGGACAAATGGGCCTCGGTGTGGACGGGTGTTCTTCTACTGAGCAGGATGGCCTGAAGGGTGCACTCAGTCCTTCCTGGCTCTAGAGAAAAGAGTGGGGGCTGTACCCACTTCCTTTCTGAGTTCAGAAGATGCCTGCCCTGTCATTGCCAATTGCAGCCTACAGCTGGACATGTCTGCCCTGTGTTCCCACAGACCGATTATACCCAGACTTCAGATAAGGGGGAGAACTAACCAGAGCCAGATTAGGGTTAGACAAAGGGTTTGACCCCCACACACAGGCTGGCACAGGGAATAACAGTGGCACCATCAGAACCTCTTATCAGAACACTCTTGGATCAATGGAGACTTCAAAAAAGGACTGACCTGCTGTCTGAAGCCTATAAAAAGACTGGACCAGCTTGCCTTGAATCCAGAACCCCAGAAGTAACTCCAAGGGTCAGGCTACAGTGACACAACAAGCTCCCAGAGGCCTTTTCCTGCACCTGCCTAGCTAACCAGTACCAATTGGACCCTGCTGCTTGCCTCTGCTGGAGTGAGTCCTGACCCCCAACTGGTGCTCTTCCAGGTCCTGGAACTTTGGCTGGTGTTAGAATGTATTTCACCACACCAAGAACTGCAAGGACTGTACTCCAAGAGGAAAACCAGTGATTTATTACTCTTTTCCTTAAAAATAATTGTCCCCAGTCACCTTATGAATGTAAGAGGACTACATCCAGGCCAATACGGACCCTGCATTGGACCGGTGACGTGACTGGGCCCTGTGTCTGGAAAGGGCTTCACTGTCCAGAGCTCTTAACAGTGGCATCAACAAGCTCCACATTTTCTGCCAACACAAAGGTCTGATCATTGACTGGCTCTTCACAATGACGACGACCACACCGCCATTGTGAAGTTCTGACGAGGCCTGAAACTTCAGTGATTGCTTCTTGTGGGACAACTGGACTAAGTTAAAAGACAAACTTCCCACCGGGAGGAACCTGGTCCCTGTATCTGATCTGCGCTCTATTGCAATTGCCTTGAACGTTTTACTGTGATCCGGTCCGGCACTAGCAGATAAACGTGAGTTGCACTTTGTGCGTCCTGCTTCTTGGTGCTATTTTTACTTACAACTAATACAATTCGTAACTCCAATTCTATTTATTTAATTTCTTTTCATCTTGGTGTCATTTTATTAATTAAACTTTACCCTTTTTCTTTAAATTGTTTTTTTTCTTGTGTTGTGTTATTACTTTATTATTGTTTGAGTGCTGCATACATACTTTAGTTATTACCTCTGACTTAAGCCTGGCTGCTTTTGCATGACGATACAAGAAGATTAGCACAGGTTTTGTAAGTTACTCTGTGGTTCACCCTAACAAGGATTGTTTTTGTTATTACTTGAGTGGGGCTCATACCACTCAACTAATAACCACATTTCTTGAAATCTGGACTTCCTTGTCCTTAAAAGGGTGGACAAGCCCACTTAGTGTGGAAGAGTGTTCCCCCCCCCCCCCCGGAACATACCAGCATGCCACAGTTTTTATGTATGTATGTTATGAAGATGTTTTGGGATAAATTACCATCTGATTAAGAATTTATAAGTATTCTCGTCCACCTGTATGCGTAGCAAAGTTGTTTGTTGTTTCAGAAATGTTCTTCATGTAAATGTAATTGCCGCTCCCCATCCCAAATCTCCATGCATCATGCATTGACTATGCCATAGATCAGTCAGTGGGTGTTTACCTACCTGTCTGGCATACCAATAACATCTAACAAGCTGTGACATATCATACGGCATCCACCCTGACCAGCAGGTTTTGCATTCAGTGTTGGAGTTGCGTATAATGGAACCTCTCGTCCTCACATACTCCAAAGTTTTGCTTTACCAGTTCAAAGGTTTTAGGCTCTCCATTGTGAAAGAGATCTCTCAGAGTTATACAACCTCTCTCTTTCAATTTTATAAATGCTTGTCTTTCGAGGTCTGTGACAAAATCAGTGTTCCCCATAATAGGGTAATAGTGGGATGGAAATATGTAAAATTACAGCAGAGGTGTAAGTAACCTCACACCCTTAAATTTGGTCTGGTCAGTCCAGCGATGGGGAGTTTCGAGTCACTCCAATATTTTGCCAGCTGTGGTAGTCCCCAAAGTGGTCTCCTTCTCAACATGTGGTCAGGTATGCACGACTGTTTATCCATCTCAGAGGGGCCCATTAAAAATATAGTTCAGTAATGCTGCTTGTTGATTTTTCACCAAGTCTGGTTCATGTAGGCCTCCCATTTCTGAGCATAGAAGACATGGCGCATATCAAATGAATTTGCAACAACATGTCTGGAAACACAACAAAAGTTATTTCTGGAAGCTCAAGGGGATCTCCTGGTAGATGAAGGTATTTTGAGAAGTAAGGACATCTGAAACACTGCCATACATCCCACCCATGATAAAGTCTAATGTCTCCAGATGGACAAGTCAGTTGTAACAATGTTTTGGAGGAGTTTCACATTAGCATCTCTAGTAACTTCCAGCATGGACAGTTGAATAGTTTTTAAATTGTGATTGCATCTGCAGACCATTGGAAAGCGATGGATTCTGAAAAGGAGTGCAGTTCTACAGGGCTCAATGTGGTGTTGAGGCTCATTCACTTGTTAAGATTAATTTAAAGCCCTAAACCTTTCGGTACTCCCTCAGCCATCATTGTCAAAGAAAGATATCTCCATGTCTGTGACCCTAAGTAGAATATCATTTGCAAACATCACCCCCTTACAACCTTACAAGGCAGACTAACCAAGCGATGATGAGTCGAATGACTGTGCAGTCGTGTTGTCCTTAGAACTATCCTATTTCCATGTCCAGACACACAGGGTTCTGACTCCCTCCTGTTATCAGGGGTAGTTTTGACACTCTAATATATTCTTCTGCTAAATTATACTAGAAAGTGTAATATATATCATAGATATATTGTTAACATTGTTCATGTTTACTTCCTCAACCATTTGAGAACCTTCATCTGGTGGTGTTTCTACACAGCTAGATTACTTTAATACTCTAAACCAGGAACTTTTTAAATTAATGACAAAAAATGCACTTGGCTCAAAGAGGCCTATATATTCATTAAGGTATTAAGATATTTTCATCCGACAGTAAACCACCTTAATTAACCTTTAATGTTAACAACTTATTCAAAATAAGTAAAATGTGTTGGCAAGTGCAGAGAGCGCCGCAGTTGCTCAAGTGAAAATAAAATTACCTCTGTGCATGTTTTTGCAGAAAATAAATGTGCTTTTAGCACCCTGAGAGCACTAGTATATTTTACTTACATTTGAGGCATATCCAGGATCTGTTTCTCTTCCACAGCATATGGTTCCAGTTACGTTGGAAAGAAGCATTGTTTTTCTCCCATTGCTCATTTCTGCATATAGTACAGGATTCCACATAATTTTCGTAGTGCATTTAATTGCATGGAAGCTTCAGAGGCAGGTGATTTCTACTACATTTCGTCCGATGAATAAAATGTAGCGATACTTATGCTCTATGGGCTGACAATTTGACTCAAGATCTTTAGAGTTTCAAATTTTAGTAACACTCAAATCCGCCAATAAATCAATCCTTCCGTCAATCAATACATTTTGTAAAGCTTGTATACTTGTTAATGAATGATGATCTAGGTATGGCGCTTCAGGGAGTTACCAATTGGAATGCCGACGTGCAGAAGCCCTTTAGTTTAGGTAGTAATTTGGCCGCAACATTCTGACAGTCTGTAATCCCTGCACGGATTATAGGACAGAAGGTCCATGCAGCATACTCGTTTATTGTGCTAGGTCAGGATTACTCGTTGTGCAGTGGTTTGGAGACATTTTCCTTCAATTTTTTATTTACATTGTGAAAACACTGCAGCTTGTTCGTGAGAATTTCTAGACTCGGCTACATATCACCGTTATTTAAATGCAGTTACTTTTTTTGTCCGTGCATGAGCTTTTCTCGTGTGCTTAACGTATTTCAAAGGTATTCCTAATATCAGCATGACTCTGGCCTCATTATTAAATTAGGGAAAATGGGTACAATTGTTATTTTTAAAGCAATTTAAAGGATGCCTCCATATAACGTTAGGTGGGTAGGTATTACATTTCCCATTTTAAAACAAGCATTTGCTATGCAATAGGTCTCACATTTACGCGAGTTTAAGATCTTGGCATTGTAAATTGTGTATTTGTTTTAAAAACCAAAACATAAATAAAAGGCATTGTCATTTACAATGCCAATAGCTCAACATCTCCTGCGCACCACAGTTAAATCGGACGCTTCTCTTGACACCTCTGTTTTCTGCAGCTCTCTCCACTCCTATCTCCAAGCAGCCATGTGCCCCATTTTAGGTCAAAGGCCACTGTGATCCGGTTGAGCAGTTAGTAGAGTGTTCTTTGACCGGTAGAACATTTTTAAGTGGCACCGGTTTTGCTCTTTGTAGGTCGAATTCAACACCTGATAGAGGGCATTGGAGGTTCTCATTTGCCACTTACATCTAACTTACTTTTTGTCGCGGTGTGAAATCACCATAAACTTTAAAGAAATGATAGATGGCAAGTAATCAGACGCTTTCTACACCGGACCACCCCCCCACCAACTCCCCTAAGACTCTTCTGGAAGAGTAATTCTGCAGCCAACTGCAATTTGCTCTGCCCCAGGTAAACATTTCTTTCTTGCATATACCTCGTTATGGACATGCTTAAATACCATGGCCTCAAATCTCAGAATTGCATGGTCAGCAACAGTGGAGAGGCCACGTTTCCTAAGGCAAAATCCTTGTTGTGAGTTGGACTTGACATTTATGGATTTCCACTCCACCCCAGGTGCCTGCATGGCAATGGAGGGACCTTCTGCAAGCCACCTTGGACTAGTTCTCCGCTGATAAATTAGTCCTCGCCCAAGAGATAGGTACATTAATTAAACGTAGAAAGAAAGAAAACCAGAAGCTTTCTGTTTTGTGCCATTGCAGACAGTACCTGTGGAAATGGCATTTCTAAAGTCTGTCTGGGATTGCTTATGTTTCCCGTCACGGGAGCCGTGGCCTGGCAGTTTGACTGTTCATACTGTAGCAGGTCCAAGATTGATTTACATCTAGTTTCTCCATCTGGAGTGCACAGTGGGTAAAAAAAAACTAAATAGTGGACTGAAATGTGATCTAAGCGATTTTTCAGTGGCTGAGAATTTTTCGAACCCAGTAAGTGCTGCTGGTATAGCTGATGTTACTGCAAGGTATACGGGAGGGTCTTCTCGCCCTCATGGTGCCCCTTGTGTCCATAGACCACCTTGCCAATGCACAGGAGCTTTGGCCTGCGCGATATCCTTCTCACCCCACAGTAACCGCGTGCCCTGCACACCCCAGTGGGAAGAACTCCAGGTCTACGGTGCTTAACGGTAGACTTGCGAAGGTGGTAGCTAGCAGCCAGGGTGTACCGCCAGCCCCTGCACTACAGTAAGAGGGGAGGGGCAACCCATCAGAGAGCCCCATTCAGTCTAGGGCCACCAATGCATATCGATCAGCTCTCGGACACTTGGGGTGAGGGGGCCGATTACATTCTATGGGGGGGCACATCATTCTGCGTTACGCTGCTACAGGGCAGCGCTACCATCATAAGCAAGTAGAACGTTGTGTTGGGAGCCCCCTAGCTGTGAGAGAAGTCAACGAATGGCAGTGACGGTGGGGTCACAAGAGGAATGAACAAGTCCCGGTAAGGTAGGGAGGGTGTGCTTGTGAAGAGCCTCGTGTGCAGATTGTGCAGAGGCAACCATACGCTGTGCAGAGGTCACCATAAATTGTGAATCGACACCCCTCCACCACACACCACTTTTTCTCATAGCAGGATGCCTGTAGATTTTCATCGGAGGAGGAGGTAGATAATAGAAAGTATGAACTGCTAATAAATAAGAGGACAAATAATTTCCTTTGAGTCAGAGCAAACACTACACGCACAGATTTCATATTTGTTTAGGTGTTTAAAATGCCTCAAAAGACAACTGGAGGGCAGGTGGGCCGGGGGGATGGCGGGGGAGGGTAAAGAAGGCACGGAGAATGGGAGGGAGGGTGGGGTTTTAAAGAAGGCAACAAAGCACGTCATGCCTTCAGTAAGAGAAACTGGATAAAGAAAATAGTGCTCACAGTCTAAATAACACGTACTATGTAACAAACGAAGTAAAGGGGCCAGTGGCCATGGGAGGTGACAAATGAAGTGGAGGCGGTCCTGAGGAGGGGCTAACAAGCCGATTTACGAATCAGAAGCCAGCATTTAGGACAGACAGTGACACAAGCCAATGGCAAATATGGGCAGAGAGTGGGCGGGGATTCTATTACCTACTCCACTACAGCAGATCGGCAGAGAAGCGAATGCGCGCTGGCCCGACCTAAAAAAGTGTGCACGGTTTATTCATGCAGAGACCAATTTAATTGTCACGTTTTCAATTTTCGACTAGTGTCTTCAAAAAAGCAACATCTATAATAATAATAATAATTGTTTAAAAAAGTGGAGTCTGCAAAATGCTGCATGTGATGTAAAAAACTTCATGGTAATTTTGTCAACACTTGGTATGTCCTAGAGGAGATGAAAAGGTGCCGATTACTCTATGGTAGAAAGATATAAAAGAAAAGCATTCGTTAGGAAAGAAAATCCCTTGTGCATCAAGCAACATTTATATTAAATGAGCCATGTGTGTGTTAGAATAAAATTATGAATAATTATGTAAAATGGCCTTTCTTTTCCATCATCCTAAAATGCCATGCCTAGATACTTACTGTGGTGGGGTTTCAATGGCGAGTCTCGGTTCTAATTAGAAATATAACCTGAATTTATAATCGGTGATGTGCTTGCTTGAAAGTAATTAACTTTAAAGGAGTAAATGTAGACATTGTACAGAAAACCATTGTCCTGCTCCATTGATTTCCAATTAGGGCCAGAATAGATAATTGGCACATTTGCAAAAGCCTAATGTGTAGGGTATGCAACTGTAATATAAATTGAGTTAAAGGCTTGGTCCAATGGAAATGAGCTAAAACGGTTGTCTGTGGGCACTCACATACAAAGTGGATGCCTGTATTATTTCAGAATTTCGTGCAGTTTGATATCCCTTTGGACCTTTGGTTTACAGGCTTAGATTAAATGCAGCTCAGACAGTTTGCTCTTTGGGAGACCCGATAATGCTATCAGCGGCCAGGGGCATGTGTTGATTTTGAAAGGTACCTAATCAACAGCTCTTTCTCCTATTAAGACAAGGCAATTTGATAGATGGGATGCTGGCAGAAATCTCAACCCTGCTAATTGTTTTAGAAGAATTCCAGTCCATCGTTTTTTGACCACCTGAGCCACTCTTGGCGAGGAGAAATTATATGCGCCAGTAGGAACAGTCCAGCCCGACCTGCCAGCTCATTCCGTTTGCACTGTCACTCATTGCATTTTTTGTCTAATGTTTCTTTCTGTCTGCCATTGAGGAAACAGGTTTGTAGTGTTTCATTGTTTTTTTTTAGCCGTGTGGCTATCTGTGATATGCAGAGCATATGACAGTAGTTTATTTACAGTGTGTTGGAATGTGTGTAATTGATTTGGGGAATATTCTGTTTTTGCTGTTTTTACGGTTGTCTATCTGAAATATACCCCTTCAGGATTAAAAGTGCATTTGCATGAGGAATCTTAACACCACTGTCAACTGCAAAAGAAAAAAACAGGTGGGGGTATGACTGCATTATGCCAGCACAATCACTAGCTTTTCTCCAACACTGCGACAACAGATGATGGAGGCAAATGATGGCCCAGTCAGGAAACGTCTGTTTTTCTCAGCAAGTGAAGGAACCAATGAGGTACAGTTCCCTTCGCTTGCTGAAGTCAAGACTTTCTCGCAAAGAAATGCTTTTGCCTCCACAGGGGAAAAGACTTCATGAAAAAAGAGCCAATGGGTGGTGTAAGCATGACGGTGTGCACACAGAGGGCTCAAGAATGTAACCGCTGCTTCCCGCATCCCTATTGCTATCAGCTTCCACCTCCTAAGCAATAAGGTTCATAAAGAAGAAAGCAGAGACGAGGCATTGGTACCAGCGCCACAGAAGGAGATGGCTCCAAGAAGCAGGAGCTCTACCTCTCCATCGCTAACCTCTCACTAGCGGAGGAATATAGGACCTGCTGTATTAACAAGCATTTGCAATGCAATAGGTCTCGCATTTATAGGAGTTTGAGCTATTGGCAAATGTGTATTTTAAAAATTTTGTTTTTGTGCTTTTATGGATGGTTTGCTGAAATCCGAATAAAGTCTATTTGAATTGAATTGACAATGCTTTTTATTTAAGTTTGGTTTTTTTAACACATAAAAAATAAAAGGCACTGTTATTTATAATGCCAATAGCTCAAACTCGTATAACTGCGAGACCTATTGCATTGCAAATGCTTGTTCCCTGTTGAATCCATTTTATCAAAGTACGTGATGGATAATTACTAGTCAGAGTAGTCAGTCGGGTGACCCAGAGCTCACCAAACGACCCCCCGGGCAACAACGTTTATAGACTTCTCATGTGAAGCCGAATGATGGCCTCGCGCTCGTGTTTTACGTGCTCAATTTGTGATAGTTAAATGGCAGACAATGTTCCCGCCCCGTGGATATGTGTTTTTGTTGCCCTTTCATCTCTTCAAAGAGCCATCTAAGGCGTGCTGCTTTCTTTCACTGGTTCTGGAGTCACGTGCAAAATGGCGGAGCCGAGTGGCGTACAACGAGAAGGGCGACGCGCGTGACAGACACAACTGGTGTATTTATTCACACCCCTTTGAGCCAGAGAAGGGCTGCCTATCGGCGTTCGGAAGCCGCATGAACTGTGTTTATTCTGGTCCTCACAAGATAACTTTTTCATTTATTGTGTGTGTTTTTGGGGAGAGGGCATTCATTGGTGTGTTAATTGGTCGCGTGTTTCGCTCGGGACACTGTTAGAGGCAGCACTTTTATCGTTACTTGGCACAACAAGTCCCGGGGCGGAATCGTTTATGAGTCAGTAGTTTGTTTGAAGAATAATGTTCTCATGAAACTTTAAAATGGAGAACTTGTGTAATAGCGGTTTGTTCTTAAACCAGAAGCAGACGGTAAACGAGTTGATGAATGGAGACAAATTGATGAAAAGTGCTTCAACGCAGATTGTCAGTGGTAGTAAGCGCTATAATGTAAATACAATTACAGTAACAATTACTGATGTTTTGGGCAAGCAGTCTGATGCAGTTCCATGAATAAAGATTCCGACTAAAATAGGTAACACATTTTCCTGACCACATGAAAGCTACCCGTTTGTCATTTAGAATAAAGAACAGACCCCCTACCGATGTATAGACAGTGCCTGAGTTTGTTGCCAACGACCAGCTTTGGGCAGAGAGCCGAGACGGGATAGGGAAGGGAGGCCATTTGTGAGAGTTGTAAAAAAAATAAAACGCACTGGGTGCCGTGTTTAATGTGTGAAAGTAATCGCGATCGCGATCACATCAAAGCGGCCGTGCGGCCCGCGAAAGTGAAAGCAAACGAGTGCTTTCAGGCCTCCAAATGGTGCGCGCGCCCGGCCGATGCACATGCACTGTATTTGGAGACCTGAAAAGCCACTGTTTGCACTTCCAAAACTCGCTTACTATAAGTCTCGCCAGAGCAGCGCTAAAGCGCTGTCTCAGGCGAGACCTAAAAAGGTTTACCCATTCTGTGCCTACAGGGAAATGTGTTGATACTAGGGCCATAGAGAGGGAAACCTGCATGCATTGCTGTACCCTAAATTGTGAGCTTGAATAAGAAGTAACTAAAAGATGGTGACACAATAAATCTTACTGGTAGGAATATGTATGCTCTGAGAAGAGGTGACAATCGCTGTCTTTGAACACACATAGGCACATTGCTAATATATAGCTATTAGTGATGATAACAAGGGGCAACTCTCAATTATAGGCATTTATACGCTTTGATGAGTAGTTTCAATCACTCATGGAGCTGATTTGAGAGAACATTGTGACTTACGAACTAGATTTACAAATACTGACTATCCACCATTTAATACATATTTATACAGATACACATACTCCAAGGCAGGCTCCTGTGTGGGCTGAATGGGGTATAGAAAGGGAGGAGATACAATTATTTTGTGGTCACCGGTCACTGGGGGCTCGCATTAGCTCTTGTACAAATAATACATTTAATAGTGACTTCTAGATTGGGCCTGCTCTTTAATGTGAAGAGGTGCAAACCACAGTTACCATAAGGATTCAATAGCCATTGAAGAAAACTTAATATCATACAATAGTAGATGGAGTGACTTACCAGTTACTTCAGGACGTTGGCAATGCTAAGCCCTAGCACGCACCTGGAGAAAAAACCCGGGAAAGGAACAACCAGCTCTGCAGACCCTGCCAGACCACAGCCACGTGACCTCCGTGCCCCGAATCTTCAGGTAATGCGGAAGGTAAATTAATCTCAGAATTCACCTAAGAGGTAAGTATATTAAAGGATATGTGAAATCAAGGAAGTTAACCAAAACAACAAATGTGGACGACGCCATGCATGTGGCGAACTGAGTAGGAGCCATACAGTACACAAATGATACAAGGTACCATCTCTCTGGTCGTGTATCTGCTTTTAAGGACCTGGAAACAATGTGTGTGCGCTTACCTGCTTCTGTTGTCCCTAAACCTGAAGGATGCCTTTGGAATTTTCAATATATGCTCCAGCTGCTAAGAGTTTCTATATACTCCAACCTGCTGTGGAGATCTCAGTCCTTGTAGCTGCTCTGCTCCAGCCTTCGGTACCCCCTTATCCTGCTCCTAGTCTCCCTGAGTGGAATCCTAACATGCCATTATTCTATGATTATATGGAGGGGGCAGGACAGCGAACATTCCAGGGGGACGAAAGGGCAAATGGGTATTCAAATGGCCTCATACCTGTGGGCATTCACAAACAATTTGCAGACTGTTTCCCTTCCTGGAAGCTCAGAGATATGCATGCCTGCAAAATGCTGGTATCGTGACCATAAAGGTTGGCATTGGAATAATACCACCATATTTCATGGGAGCGTAAGTAAACAGAGCAGTGTGAAAGTTGCTCAACTTGCCTTTGTGTAGTTACGCACAATTTCAGCAAAATGACACGCAATGTAAATCTGTCCTTTAACATTACATTATAGCATGAAATGCTCCCTCAAATCAAAAGACAGAGCAAAAAACAAGAGCACAAGGAACAGCATCTGCTTGTGTTCTGTTGTCCTCTTGTGTTTCCAGTGAATTGCGCATTTGCCTTACATTTTTACCACAAATGGCACGTAATTACGCAAAGTAGCATAATGGCCTAATTTCTAGAATTTTGTATAGAACGCGTAACCTTAAATTCCCGAAATGGAGTGTCATTTAATTTTCTCCCAGGTCTAAGGAGAAGGGGTTACTCCATGGCAGAAATTATTATCCCATGGAGAGAGAATAAAAGAACATAAAATTGTCTTTTTCCAAATTCCCAGCATGCCACACCAGTGGATTGGTCTGAAGAGAGCAGGGGCAATCACCTGAAGTATATGTGCTGGACAGGGTGTATGCCTGGCCATTTGAGTATGTTTGGTCATTCACACTTGTTGCATTTTGAGAAAATGCATTCACCTGCACAGACTGTAGTCTGAAGGCTACAACCACTATTTGTACAGGTTTTATTTGTGAATCTGGTCCTGATATTGTTTGTGTACACAATTACATCAGCACACTAATATTTTTCAGTAATTCATCCTGTGACTCATTGATGTTTTGCAAGTTATCTTTGAATAGATTATAATTTCCTTAATATATCTCCACATGGGTAAAACAAACTTTTGAGGAAGCGGACAAGAACAGGGATGGCCTGCTGAATATTGAAGAGATATATCAACTGATGCATAAGTTGAATGTCAACCTACCACGTAGAAAGGTCCGACAGATGTTTCAGGTAAGTTTATTCCAACCATCCTATTTTGTATGTCTGCAGGGATCAATGGCCAGCTTGCAAAAGTGCAATATAATAAGGAATGGACCATTGTTTATTTATATTAATTCTTTAAACTAGGTAAAGAACACTAATAATTATCCATTATGAATACTTTAAAGTACCCTATTCCATTTTCTCCTATATTAGCAGAGCAATCAGAGCTTTGAGGAAATCTTTTAAAATGTACGTTTTTCACTTAAGTATATTTAGAATGAGCTTTGCAAAAGCCTCAGCATTACCCCTTGTAGAAACCAATAAAATAATTGTACTGGGAACAATGTGCTACAGTGCTTCATTTGAGCAGGTGGTCTCAGGGGTAAGGGGAACCTGTACTCTTTTTTGGCAACCAGGACTTATTTTTCATCTTCAGAAAGAAAAGAGAGAAAGAAGAAAGAAGGGAAAGGTAGGAAAACAGTGACAAAGGGAGAAAGAAGTGCAGGAATGAACCTGCAAGAGTTAGGCAAAAGACAAGAAGTGTGTCCTGCATTCAGCTGCACTGAGGGTGGACTCCAAATTAAGTTTTTTGACCCCTAAACTTAAAAGTATATCTTTCCATGGGAAAGGTGTTTATTGTTTTCCTAATGATGTTAGCACCGCTTGACGAACCTGCACAAAACTTTACCCCAAAAAGTTCTACTCCTTAGGCTCCTTTAAGGAAAGTTTCACGCTCATCTATCAAGTTGGTGCCAAGAAAAAGGGGGCAACGACCCAAAAATGGGATTTCACAGTTTAATTCCCGTAGTAGAGTTTGCCTTCCGGCACAGAAAAAAGGGCTGAACAGAATCCCACCAAATTTGGCACAAGTGTAGAACCTTACTCAGCGTGCTTTTTCAGATTTGGTGTAGCTCAGTTCAGCAGTTTTCAAGAAATTAGCATTTAAAGATGGGCGTGGGTTGGACATGAAGGGGTTAAAAAGTTAGGTATATTTGGATTGTTGGTATCCAGATACATTTTGTTTGGCCAAATAAAAGGGGACTTGTCAATCCTTATTGGTGTCCAGATACATTTTGTTTGGCCAAATAAAAGGGGACTTGTCAATCCTTATTGGCTGACCTCAGAATGAAAAATATGTTGTCCCAGTCATTGTAGCACTCAGGGATATGTAACCTACATCCTGGAAATGAATGCAAAAAAAGGGGACAGGGAAGGTACACCCTGACCCGCAGGGTCAAATGGGGGGACCGAAGGGACCACCCCTGATTGGCTGGTCACAACGTGGGCAATAAGTTATGGCAGCCATTACAGGACTTAGGGGCATGATTCTCATTGAAATTATTGAAGTGAATGACAGGTTTTGAGAATCACAAAAAGGAGCACATATTAAGCATGATATGAGATTTTAGTGACAATATAAATAATTTGGGACGCTATACTTTATTTTAGGTATTATGGTGAGTTCTCATGTGATTTCACCCTGTGGAAAATGCTGACTGTCTGCAGGGATTTGATAAACCATGTTTGAGAGAAAACTGTTCTGTCTCGTGATTTTATCATAGAGGTTATGGAACGTGCAAAACGAGAGCACATTTTCTGTAAGATCATGCTAGTATCCTCTGTCGAGTGCGAAAAAGTCTGACATTCTGAGGAAAACTTGTACTTTAAACAGCAGCGTGTCATTTGATTTCCTAGTGTTCAACTGCACCTTTCCCACAATGGTCTAGTGAAAAAATAGAACACTAACAATATGTATTTATGACAAAAGAGTGGCACTCTTGAATTGCATCTTGATGGAATCAAAGGTGTAAAACAGGATGAGGTTTCTTACACTGGAGATTGCCAAAAAAAGAACAAAATAAGGGGGTACTTTTCTTTCTAGATCTTATGGGTAGTGAGCTAGAAAGCTAAAACTAGGGCACATTTTCGCTAGTTCTCAAACATCTTCCTCATCCATGCTTATAAAATATTTACAAATGCAGGAAAAACATGTAATTCCAACAACAGCAGCAGTTTGTCAGTTAACTCCTGTTAGAAATTGGAATGTGGTTGACTTGGGTGTAAGCCCTGGTCAAGCTGCAACCACAGTGCTAGTGAGGTAAGAGGCCAACCCTAAATTAACCTGTACTCAAAC
Organism: Triturus cristatus; assembly: GCF_964204655.1. NCBI lineage: Eukaryota > Metazoa > Chordata > Amphibia > Caudata > Salamandridae > Triturus > Triturus cristatus. Next base: position 891,393,088 of record NC_140594.1, read on the forward strand.
ACTGGTAGCTTGGCACAGAGCAGTCCGGCTTAACTTATGGGCTGTGTGTAAAGTATTTAAGTAACACTTCAAACAGAAACTGTGACAACACACACAAAAAATCCAAAACAGGTTTTAAAAATACCTCTGATTTTAATAAATAAAAGAAGACCAATATTTAAAACATCCAATTAGTAGAACTGGACATATTGATTTTTTAAATTTTATAGCAAAAACTAGTGCCTAAAAACAAAAAGCACTATTGGGGATATGTGGTTGCACCAGATCGGGACAAAATCACAAGTTCAGGCCGACAACAGTGGTGCGTGGGCCACCTACAGAGAACCAGTTAGGTCCGCTCAACAAAGTACCTTAACTTCGGGTGGCAGAGCATTGAACAATAGCACATTGTGGGAAAAGCATAACAGTTCAAAAGGACACTTTCCCAGGCAGCTGTTCTAGAATGTAGCAAAAGTTGTAGCAAATGCACTGCTCAGTACAGGAGATGTCAAAGGAAACAATTATTATTTCCATACCACTGGCAATACAGTGGAATTTTCCCATACGCTCTGGTAATACTAGTCTGTGATTTCACTGAAAGAAAAAGGTCTACATGAATTTAAGCTAATATACAACCAGATCATGTTAATTGTGAATCACACATTAAAAGGAAGCTCAAGCATATAAGTTAAAATATATCATTAATGCATTATTAACATTTCTATGTGGTTGAAATTAATACATGTAAGTATAGGGTACTCTTAAAATGTATAAGTACCATTGTGTACATATAACTAATAATTTGTCTAAATTTCATTAATGGGGAGGGGTTTGGCCGCGACGCAAGATGGCTGCCTGATCCCAGAGCTCTGCATTGTGGGGAGCCCCGGATGGCGGCAAAGAGCCTTCAATTCCTGGATGACACCCTTATTTAAGAAAATAACATTGTGTGAATAGCACAGCTCCACAACGCGACATTCGTTGAAGCTGAAGAATGCTTCTCTCCTTAGAAACGGAGATGTGTCTCACACCGGCCGCCACACTCCAACGCTGAGTTGACACAGCAGTCTGGGCTTGCACTTCCCTTAGCGTGGTGAATGGCTCTCTAATGGCGAGAAGCGCCTGGAATAGGTGAGGAGGAATGTGCGTGGCGATGGCGTATTGGAGCACAAGGGTTGCCTGGATATTTCTACCGCATTTCTGTCAAGCTTCTGTCAAGCACCTGAGGTAACTGAGGAGATATTACTCTTCTCTCTGCCGTCTCGTTGGTCTTCAGTGAGAGTGAGCAGACAACTTGTTGCGACATTGTTGCCCTATAACGCGTCTCTACCGGGCAATTTTCACTGCTCTTAAAGCCTCCCTGAATGTCTGCTGTGCTGATGAAGTGAAGCTGCCTGGAACTGTGACGCATTTGAACCACAGTTGACTGTTGCTAGTTAGTGGCAACATTATTACTTTATAACGCTTCCTTTCTGAAGTAACTTTCTTTATTGGCAAGCTCCCCTGAACATTTGCTACATTGTTGAGGCAGAGATGACTGGAACCAAACTGCCTTTGAACTAGGTGCACTGCTGTTGCCTAGTTAGAAAAGTACCTTATAAATTTCCACAACTATAAGTTCTTACCATGCATATTTGATGAATGAATAACGGACAACTTATAGCAGTATTACTACTTTATAACGCTCCTTTTTTCAGTACGCTCTTTTGTATTAAGTAACAGGAGTGCACTGATTTACTAATTTGAAGCATACCATGTGGAGCTTCATGAGCCTGAATTCATTATCACTGCCTGATGTTGATTTGAAGTGAGTAATATTTTCTGTCATCAAGTGACAAACGCTTGAGGCTACCTCATTTTTTGCCAGGAGGTAACAAACCAATATAAATACTATTGAAGTGAATTTGACAATCTGGGCTCTCACCACTCTTCTGTCAGATCGCAGGCCTGTTATTTCCTTATACCAAACTGGCCAGTGCTTCTAGAACTGAGTTACATACACTGGTGTTTACTCCTGATGCTGCTCTGAGGTGATTTATGTGCGCCAGTATAAAATAACTGATATAGGGCCATATGTAGGAAGGCAAATTGCGCTCGCAAATGCTGAAATTCGCCGAATTTCGGCATTTGCGATTGCAATTTGGGCAGTGTGCTATGTAGCACACAAAAACCCACACGCAAAATAAGGAATCGCAAAATTTGCGATTCCTTATTTTGCTAATGCATTTAAGGAATCCCAAATTGCGATTCCTTAAATGCAATGTAGGAAGCACCCAAGTTGTGCAATTTTGGCTTAAGGAATCGCATATTACCACCAACCTCAGGTTGGTGGTAATTTGCGATGTCCTTGAAAAATGCACTTTTTTGCATTTTTCAAAGTGCCATGTGGCGCACAGACATGCCCTTAGCGCATGTATGTGCGCCACATGTGCACACATGTTTATTTCAAGGGGTGCAAAAGAGTGTCCTATTGACACCCTTGCAACCTTGAAATTGCATTCTCAATTTGCGATTCTCTAATTGAGAATCTCAAATTGAGAATGTCTTCCTATTCATTCCTATGGGCCTTCTAGCCCATAGGAATGAATGGCAAGGTATTCCTTATTTGCGAATCTCAATTTGGGATTCGCAAATAAGGAATAGGTGGGAATCGCAAAACATTTTGCTAATCCTACCTACATTCAGTTTTGCAATTCTCTAATTGCAATTCCCTAAAAATTGCAATTAGAGAATCGCAAAACACGTTGTACCTACATATGGCCCATGGTTGTGATGCCTCTATTTTAGTATGAAAAGCCTTACTTAAGAGGCCCATCCAGCTGTAAAGAATCTAGTTACCTGTCAAAGGCTTTTACACAATGACAACCTGGAATGCCTTCTGGAAAAGCAGCAGGTAAATCTTCAAAACAGCCCTCCAATTTTGAAATACTAAGCCTGAGACGCGCGGACTCAGAAATCTGCAACACTCCCTCCACAGCTCTAAAATAACATAATCCTATGATGACATCTGCGCCAGACTCTACTATGGAACAAATACTCCAAGAGATTACTGTGGTCGGACGACGTTTGGAAGGAATGGAGACGTCTATCTCTGTTCTTGCGACGGAGACTAAATCCATACTATCTGATATTGCGGGATTCCAGAATCGGCTTGGTGGTCTCACTGAACATGTAGCTACAGTTGAGAATTGTCTTCATAATGTACACGTCTGAGACCAAGAACTTCTCTTCTTAAGAAGCAAAGTGATATATTTGGAAGATAGAAATCATCGGGACAATGTGTGCTTCTTTGGATTCCCGGAAGGAATATAAGGATCAGATGCTAAATCCTTTCTTAAAGCAGCTCTCCCGAAGATTACAGGTCTCACTTTTGACCCTCCAGTAGAAATGCAGAGAGCACACAGTATCGGTCCTCGTAAAGGAGGGAGGAATATACAACCATGTACACTTGTTTGTTTTCTGCGGCATGAAAAAGCTCAACAGTTAATCAGAGTGGCACATGCACATGGTCCATACATATTTGAGAGTCATAAGATTCGAGTATCTGCAATCTTTTCAAGAGACCAAATGACCGTCGTAAAGCTTTTCTCTCTTTTCGACCTCACTTATCCCAGTTAGACATCAAATATGGTCTTTTTGAACCAGCACGGCTGCAAATTACTAAGGATGGCATATCCAAAGACTTTTTTAATCAAGATGACCTTTGACGCTTTCTGGACAGCATCTCTCCTCAACATATGAAATATACTGAATTCCTACCTGAGGCCCAATCTTCATTTTCTTCATCAACCTCCAAAAAGATCCCCCACATCCTGCGTAACCCAGGTCGTTCCCAAAGTAGGGGAAGAGATCTAGATAAACATATACGCTCGCTTGGTGATCGAGCTCAAGTTCTTTAAGCAGTAGCTGCTCTTACGCAGGAAAGAGACAGAGACAAATCATGCTCTCCACTTAAGCCTCCACCATCACTTGACGACGATGTTCTTTGAACTTGATTTACTACTTTACTGTTGAAATCTTGAAGAACAGATAGGAGAGTAATATCCTACTTCCTGTTGAAGTCACGACCTGATGAGTATCTACATATTTATTTACTCAATTGTACATTATTTGCTGTAAAATGTCCGTACTATAATTTTTAATATATTCTAATTTATTCTTGATCTTTCTTTATCTTCTCTCTTTTAGTATTTACACATATCACAGTTTCCTTGTGTTCATTCTCATAGTGTTATGAAACCTTTTATCTGATTGCACTGTTAATATTGCTACAATCCTTTGAAATGCTATAAATTAAGAATTGGACTATACATATGAATTACTGTCTTAAGGTTATGTATTGTATTCTGTTTACTTGTATTTTCCTCTTAAATTGTTACTCTTCTCCCTCTTTATAATAAGTATTTCTGATATTATTTCCTTATTATAATGTTAACTTATTTTATTATTGAGATATTATGCTATTCAACTAGATCGATGTTTAAATTACTGTTAATGTTATTTAGGTGTTGATTTACTGTCCTTTATATAGGCTATATTTCAAATTTCAAATACTTCAGATTTTCTTCTTTACTTCTTCAGATTGCTCTGGAGCACAATACTTGGAAGCTGATATGCATTGTTCTTCTTTTCTTTCACTATTCCTCATATCATTTCTATATTTCCTTTCTCTTTTTTCTACTTCTATTTAAGTAAAATTACTCAAAATTGTTTGCCTAATAGATTACTTTGGTATACTATATTTAGAATAATTAATTGCAATAAGATTTAAATGTGTCAACATTTAATTATTATACTATTTAATTGTTATTAAGTCTCATAACGGTTCTATTTAATACTTACTTCCTCCGTTACCCCCTTTCTCTACTTATCATGTATCTCATATTATACTATCTGATTATTTACTCATTTCCATATTCTCAAGTTCATCTAATACTGTTTATAATTTGTCATACCTATGCACTCTATCCATGCTTCTCGCTGTGGGGGGCTACCCCGGCGCGCATAGCTCGAAAGCTAGGTTCTGCAGTGAAAAGTTCTATTCCCCTTATACTGCACTTTTTCCCTGTGCAGTTTATCTACCCTTATTTCTCTTTTTCTTTCTTTTACCCAGTCCTTTTATAATTTCATTTATTTTATTTTTGTTTCTTTGTTTATTTTCCTATACATTCATAAGAAACTACACTCATTCTCTTCTCTTGCCCGGAACCTTTTTTCCTTACTGCTTTCACCCTTTTTGTCCCCTATACAGATTATTTTCCTATTCTTCACTCCTATACACCTAACTTGATATCCTATCTACTAACATACACATGGCTGTGAATATTTCCTCTTCTTCCCATCTGCTACGCATTATCACGTGGAATGTTTATGGGCTAACGCACTTTATTAAGCGCAAGAAAGTACTTTCCTATCTACAAGCGAAAAAAACTGACATTGCTCTTTTTCAAGAATCTCATTTAGATGCACTAGAATACATAAGCTATGATGAGATTGGGTTGGAAAAGTCATTCACTGTGGGCTGATGACACAACTTCCTCCTAACGAGAATCATCCACGGAAGGGTGGTGTAGCTTTTCTAATCCACAAATCTTTACCTGTTACCATAATCAAGACCTGAACTGATCCAGATGGTAGATATATTTTTACAAAACTGAAAATAGGAGATGAGATCCTCTGTGTGGGCTCAGTTTATACTCCAAAAGGAGCCAAAAGCACTTTCTTTCTCAGGCTGAATCGTTTGCTGGTAGAAATTGGTGCATCTATTTATATTATTGGTGGTGATTGGAACCTTGCCCGGGATGCTATAACTGACAGAACGGGTCCCCTGAATAGGTGTAATTAGGGAGACAGATCCTTGCTGGGAGACATAACATCACACCATGGACTAATGGACCATTGGCGCAACTACACTCATTTTGTTCCATTGGCGTCTTTGTCATCCTTCTGACCAGGAGTACACCTTTCTCTCCTCTACCAACGGTACACAATCCAGGATAGACTTTTTTCTTATTTCGCATTCAGTGGTTGCAATCACTACTGAATCCCGTATTTTAGAAGCTGCAATATCAGACCATGCCCCTTATTACTCTAGAAAAGGGTTTAACTTCCCCAGGCCGTAAACCATGGTGTATGAATATCGAAAGGTACCGCCCTCCCAAAGGTAAAACTCTACTCCGTTCACATATTTCTGATTATTTAGCTGTCAATAAGTCATCTGTTACTTCCTGCAGAATTGTTTGGGCAGCCGCCAAAGCAACTATTTGTGGTCAATTGATGAGATATGCTGCTGAGGACAATAAGACTGCGTCCCTAGGTTGTACAGAATTGTAAGCTCAAAATACTTCCCTCGCACATTTATACACATCTCATCCCACAATATCCAACCGTTGAAAACTTGAACCTGCTAAATTGGCGCTTAATAACTTATACACCTCCAAAGCGGAGTACGCTCTTCAACGCCTAAAGGGCAGACATTATGAACAAGGAGAAAAAGCAGGTCGTTTGCTGGCAGCACAATTGAAACAATGTGAGGCAGCCATGGCCATTCCTACATTACGTTCAGAAAGAGGAGAGATTCTTACGAGACCACAGGATATTGTAAACACTTGTGCAACCTTTTATAAAAAACTCTATACCCCTGAAACTTCAGTAACTGAAGACCAAAAAGTTTCATATTTGGCTGATATCAACCTCCCTTGCCTCACGGATGAAGGCAGAGCCCTGCTTGGTGGTGATATTAGCAAAGAAGAAATTGATGCAGCCATCACCAAACTGCCTTATCACAAATCTCCAGGTGAGGACAGCTTCCCTGCAGAATTTTACAAATGGACCGGGACAGAAACGTTAATACTTTATTTTCTGCCATTCATGAGGTGGTTCAAACGCATTCACTTGGCACTTTTTCTAACAAAGGGTTGATCGCGGTTATCCCCAAACCCGGTAAAGACCCCTTGCTTGTAGTAGTTACCGGCCCATCTCACTCATAAATAGTAACGTCAAAATTTTAGCAAGCATCTTAGCGGCACGTCTACGTAAAGTTATTCCCTCTTTCATACATCACTCACAGGTTGGTTTTGACCCAGGTCTCTCCTCCAGGAATCACCCCCGAACTCTAGCTCACACTTCATGGTCTGCAGATAAGATGACGGAAGATGTTACGGCCCTCTCACTGGGTGCAGAAAAAGCATTCTACTGTGTTGACTGAAAATACCTTTTTGCAGCTATGAAACGTTTTGGCCTAGGTGATCAATTCATCTCTAAAGTTCGACTCTTATATGACACTCTAACCGACCAAGTCAACTGTGTCGGATTTCTTTCCGATCCTTTTTCAAAACAACGGGGTACCCGAAATGGTTGCCCTCTTCCCCCCCTTGTATTTTTACTAGCGACAGAGCCTCTTGCCTCACTCATTTGGCATTCACCACATGTTCAAGGCATACCTATAGCAGGTGGTACTTCTAAGCTATACTTGTATGCCGATGATATTCTCCTCACGTTAAAAGATCTCCCTCATTCTTTACCAGCTTTACTTATGATCATTGATGGTTTTGTGACCCACTCTGGTTACAAAGTGAACTGGGATAAAAGTGAGGCTCTTCCTATTTCTTCCGGTACCACCAAAGCATCAATTGATGGGTATCTCTTTTGTTGGAAATCATACCAATTATAATATTTGGAAGTTCTGGTCAATAGAGGTTTGTCAAGTATGATTTCAGACAATTTCTCACCCCTTATAACACAAATGGAAACTGATTTTGCAAAATAGTTTCTCTCGGGTTTTTCCATGTGGGGAAGGGTACAAGCCAAATTCTTGTTCCCTTATCTACACTTCGTAGAGTAGATGCCCGAATTCAACCTTTCGTCTGGGGATACACACGCCCATGTCTAGCTGCTTCTAAATTATTGGCTCGCTGCTCTTGTGGTGGTTTGGGATTACAATCCTTAGAACATTATTCTTTAGCTTTACACCTTACACAATTAGTTTATTTACTTCTGGGTGTGACTGATCCTCCACAGTGGGTCACAACGGAACACTCCTTACTTAACCGAAGCGATGGCCTTGATTTCCTTTATGGATCCGAATTCCACATTCCTCCCTCACCCCCGCAACCAGTGATGCAAGCTACTTATCAAACGTGGCAACAAGCACATCGTCTTCTCCGAGTCGCCCACCGCTTATACTATAAAGCTCCACTTTGGGGCAATGAGAGTATCCGAATAAATGGTCAAGTGCTCCAATGGGCTAGTTGGAAATCAAGAGGTATCCAAACACTTGATCAAGTTATCCTTAATGGAGAGCTAAAATATTTTGATTCGCTTAGTGAAGAGTTTGGTCTCCCACCACACCAGACCACGCGCCACTCGCAGCTGCAGCACTGTCTCAAAAGATGTCTTGGTTCCCCTCCCTGGACTTTGAATTCTTCACCAATTCTAGATTATCTTCTTACTTGGGGGTAGACATAAAGGGGTGTTGTCAGGTCTATATGGTGTTCTGATTCATCGCCTATATTCACAACCATGTCTTAAAGCTCTCCAAGAGAAATTGCAAGAGCATCTACACATCACTATTGAAGAAGATGACTGGTCAGATACGTTACAAGCCCTTGACAAAGGTACCCAAGCGGCTCGTCTGAAGTTCTGCCTTTTCAAAACTTTGCACGATTGGCACTGGACACCTCCAAAATTGGAAAGAGCAGGACTACTACCACACTCTAAATGTTGGAGATGTCTTAGAGTCAATTGTGACCTTCCTCATATACTCTGTGAATGCCCCTCCATGCAAGGTTTTTGGACACATGTAGGGAACACTCTTCAGGGTTTAATCTCTTCCCTTAGTACTCCTCTCACTCCTTCCTTCAATTTATTACATGATTCTAGAAGTCTTCCTATCATTACACTTCTGCAACGTCGTCTTTTGCACACCGCACTTTCCACAGCTAAAATCTGCATTCTACGGCATTGGAAATCGCCTTCGCAGGAAGAATGGATGGTAGCAATGATTCAAACGGCTTCCCATGAACGTATTCTATACAGATGGCAGGATCGAGAGGACATTTTCCAGTAAGTGAGGGCTGCTTTTCTCCAGGATCCTTGAATTCCTCCCACTCTTCTCATACCACCTTTAACCCTATATCTTTGCGTTCTTCTTTTCTCTTTTTCCTATATTATTACTTTATCCGGGTAAGGAGTCTACTCTTTTCTGCTCTCTTCATATTCTTTCCCTTTTATCTATATATATTTATATGTACATATATATTTCTTTAATTTCTGTTTATCCATTTAGGAATCCTCTATCACATCCCCTTCCCTCTTTTCATCTTCAATTCCTATCATTCATTTTTTTATTCTTTGTACTAAACTTATCCCCTATTTTCTTCCCCTATAATATTGAAGAATTCCCTGTTTATTGTTACTTTATATAAATTCATGTTATTCTAGGATATTCTATATGTACTCATGTTTTTCATGCATCTTAAATTCTTTCTAAAAAATTATGAAACAAAAAATAAATTTCATTTATGGGTTAAACCACTTATACATATGTAAAATACATGTTAGACAATAAAAATTAACCTTTTTGAAATGTATCTAACACCTACTTTTCTTTTGCCATTTTCGATGTGCACGTTATTACATGAAATTACATTTGTTTAAATAAATTTACACATGAAAAACAAATTAATTCATATTGTTTCAAATGTTAGTCTTATTAATTGTTCACACTCATATAGGAATATCAAATTGATCAATAAGAACTCCTTAATGTGAGAATTTTACATCCTACATATTTCTAGCACGTTAATAAATAATATTAATATTATTATTAAAAAATCACATTCATATTAGTTGAACAAATAACATGTCTTCAAATCTATCTTTCTTCTGCATGCTTTTACAGGACAGTGTTTACCACCTGGACATATAAGGCGTGTCATTGGAGAGGTGTTAGATTGGTTTTGTGATGTGCATTTCTGTCAAAATCTCCCCCTTTTACGATCGATGCATGAAAATAAAGTTTTTAAGGATTATTGAATGACCTCTGGTATGTGCATGAAATTGTCAGTACTTGTTGCACAATCAGCAGTTGTAATAATAATTAAATGCAGGCTTAATTTATAAAAGAATATGTGCCGGGACCTAAAGTTTTGCTCAGCAGCCCGCTGCCAGGTCTGCCAATATCTGGGGTGCCGAATACCAAGGCTCCATAGTCTTGATTCCACCTCATACCTCTTTCATCCATCACCAGGCACTCCCTCTTCCTTTATCTCACTCTTTCAGGGTCGTTTTCATCCTTGCTTTGACCCTTTGTCACTATTTTTTCATCTTAATCTTTCTTTCTTTCTTCCCCCCTTTTGTTTTCTTCTCTCTGTTGCTCTGTGTGAAAATGTGATGAGGTAAAATATGCGCCTTGTCCCCAAAAATGAGTGCCATGGGCCCCACCTGCAGCTTTCAGCTGACATTAAGTACTGGTAAAATGTAACAAGCATTGGCCAAGCCAATAGGTCTTGCCTATGCAAGAGCTATTGGCTTTGCCAATATGTTTAAGCCATGTTGTACAACACCTTGGCAGCTGTTCAGCATGGCTGAAGGAGAGTGGCGTGGAGTAGAGTGGGGTGTTATGGAGTAACGGAGTCATGGAGTGTCATGGAGTGGTGTAGGGTGGAGTGACATAGTGTTGTGGAGAGAGCGAAGGGTTTAGAGTGGTGTAGAGTGTTATGGAGTGGAGGGGCATAGAGTGTTGTGGAGTAGTGTAGAATGGGGTGACTTGGAGGGTGGTATGTAGAGTGGATTAGAGTGTTGTAGAGTAGAGTGGTGTAGATAGGAGTAGATTTTTTTTTTTAAAAAGGTTTTATTGTTATTTGCATAAAACATTGCTGATTACAAACACATGTATTTATCGGTCCATACATTGTACAAGGTAGTGCTTTAGAGCGGACAGAATATATGTACTTTCGCTTCTCCAACTTTCCCAATGTACCCATCTTCACAGTTAATAACAATTCTCCCACGGGGAACATCATCAGTGTTCGTTAGTCACTCAGTTCCGGGTCAGATTCTTCAGGCGGAGGGGCACATATGTTCCCTCAAAATGCGTTCCATTTCCCCCACACTCGCGTCCATTTTCAAGGACACCCTCTGTGCATAAATTCCACCTTTTCCACTACCATGGCACTGTCTAGATCGTGACACCACTGCTGGTGAGAGGGGACCGTCTGTGCTTCCCAATGTTGAGCAATGTTCCGCTTAGCCAGTGTGATACCCAGGGTCGCCCAGTCCTGCGCCGCATGGTTAAGGTCTGTTGGCTCCCACACGTTGAGAAGGCACCTCCTTGGTTCAGGTGGGATGCTGAAGCCACATACCTGAGTGATTGTAGCCATAACAGCCCCCCAGAATTGTATGATTTTGGGACAATCCCACAATGTGTGGTAAAAGGTGCCCACCAACCCACAGCCCCGCAGACACAGTGGTGTATCAGTCCTCCCTATTTTGTGAAGTGTTGTTCTAGTGTAATACGTCATGTGCAGTATTTTGAGTTGCACGAGCTGTATTCTGAAGGGGATTGCCACTTCGCGCGGGGATGCTAGTGCCTCCTGGCAATCCTGCTCGTTCATCTCCCCCACCTCAGCCTGCCATTTTTCTCTAATGTTGTGTGTGGGATCTTTCTGATGGTTAACCAATTTACAGTACGTTAGAGAAATTGCATTTTTGGTTAGGCTGTCCGTCGGTAATCGATCCTCGAGCGGTGAGGACTTGGGGAGATCAGTTCCCGGAGGTATGGCCCTCGTAAGTACGTGTTTAATTTGCAGGTATCGGTATTGCTCCGTCTCTGCCATCTGATACGTTGCCTGTAGCTGAGCAAATATGACCACTCTCCCCTTTTTCCACAGGTCCCCCACCCTGGATATACCTACTAGATCCCATCGAAGAAACCTTTACTGTTGCGTAGCTTGCCCAACCTTGGGGTCTTCCAGAGTGGCGTGTGTTGTGTTATCACTCCCTCCCAGCTGAGCGCATGAAGTGCTATAAACCAGATGCGCACGGTGTACGCTGTGGGGCCAATCAGTGCGTATTTCCGGGATTTATTGTATAGGGCGCCCAGGATTCCTTCTGTGCCAAGGGTGTGCCTATCCATGCGCAATGCTGGTTCGTCCTGTGGGGCGTGAAGCCATTGATTAACCACTATGAGCTGGGAGGCCCAATTGTATAGTTGAATGTTAGGCAGGGCAATTCCGCCATCGTACCAACCCCTTACTAGCTTGCACATTGCTATGCAGGGAGGCTTCCCTTCCCAGAGGAGGTGGCCTACCTCTGCCTCAATTGACTTGAAATAGGAGTGAGAGACTGGGATTGGCGTGTTTTGTAGAGCGTATAAAAACCTGGGGAGAGCCATCATTTTGAACAGGGCCGCTCGGCCCAGGAGTGTCAGTGGCAGGGAGTGTCAGTATTTCACGTCACTACGGAGCCTCTTCAGGGGTGGCAGTCGATTACGTAGAGTGTGGGTTGCGGCGTGATATGTATACCCAGATATTTGCACCCATCTTCTGCGATCTGGATTGTGGCACCCCTGGGCAGGTGCGGAGGGGAGCCCTTAAGTATATATAAATCCGATTTTGCCCAGTTAACAGTGTAGCCCGAAACTCTACCGTATGACTCGCATATGTCAAGCAAGCAGGAGAGTGACGGTCTGGGGGATGCCCTATATAGCAAGATGTCGTCGGCATAAAGGGAGATGCGATCCTTCCGACCACCGCAATCCGCGTATTTCAGGATCCCTCCTTATCCACGCCGCCAATGGCTCGAGCATTAAAGCAAACAAGAAGGGGACAAAGGGCAGCCCTGCTTGGTCCCCGCCCGTTGACCACTACATGTGCCACCGGCTGCGTGTACAGGAGTTGAATTTGGGACCAAAACCAAAATGTTGTAGCACCGCAAATAGAAAGGGCCATTCCACCCGAAGGTAGGAGTAGATTGTCGTAGAGTAGAATGGCCTAGAGTGAAGTAGTGTAGTGGAGTGGAATGGTATAGAATGATGTTGAGTGGTGGAGTGACATGGACTGGATTAGTGAAGCGGAGTAGAGTGGAGTAGTGTGTTGTAGAATAGAGTGGAAGAAAGTGGTATGGAGTGGCATGGATGGAGTTGTGCAGAGCGTCATGTAGTGGAGTAGATTCATAGTGTCATAGAGTGGAGTGGAGTATAGTACAGTGGAGCAGACTAGATTGGCATAGAGTGCAGTGGCTTAGATTGCATTGAGTTCAGTGGCGGAGAGTGCAGTTTTACAGAGTAGAGTGCAGTGGAGTAGAGTACTGCAGAGCAGAGGACTGTAGAGAGCAGTGGCATACAATCCAGTAGTGCAGAGTAGAATAGAGTAGTGTAGCGTGCAGTGGCATCGAGTTCAGCCATGAAGAGTGCAGTTTTGCAGAGTAGAGTGTCTTAGAGTGCAGTGGTGTAGAGTATATTGGTGTGGAGTGCAATGGCATATGCTGCAGTAGCATAGAGCGTTGCAGACTAGAGTGCTGTAGAGAGCAGTGGCACAGAGTGTTGCACATTAGATGTGATAGAGATCAGTGGCATACAGTACAGTGGTGCAAAGTAAAATAGAGTGCAATGGTGTACAGTGGCATAGTTTGCAGTGGCATGGAGTGCAGTTGTGTAAAGTGTTGCAGAGTAGACTATAGTGGTGTAGAGTGCTGTAGTGCAGAGTAGATGGTGTAGAGTGTGTTGGCTTTGAGTTAAATGATGTAGAGTACATTTGGTGGAGTGCAGTGTTTTAGAGTAGAGTGGCGGAGAGCGCAGTGGCATAGAGTGGAGTGGCATAGAGTGGAGTGGCACAGCATAGACTGGCATAGAGTGCACTGGTATAGAGTAGATTGTTTCAGAGTAAAGTGAAGTGGCGTAGAATGAAGTGGTGCAGGGTAGGGGGACATAGAGTAGTAGCATAGAGTGGTGTGGAGTGGTCTAAACTAGAGTGGTGTAGAGTGCAGTGCTGCGTAATAAAGTAAAGTGCATTGGCATAGAATAGAGTGGTGCAGGGTATAGTACTGATGTATAGAGTAAAGTGGAGTAGAGTGCAGTGGTGGACCGTAGATTAGAGTGGCGTAGAGTGTGGTGGCATAGAGTAGAGGGGTCAGTGGCATAGTGTGCAGTGGCACAGAGTAGAGTGGCGCAGAGTAGTGGCAGAGAGTTCAGTGTGCATAGCGCCATAGAATGCAGTGGCGAAGAGTAAAGTGGTGCAGAGAGCAGGGACATAGATTACAGTGGTGCAGAGTAGGTTAGAGTAGCATATAGTACAATGGCGTAGAGTGCAGTGACATATAGTAGAGTGGTGCAGGGTAGAGTGCAGTGGCACTGTTAAGATGACTACAGAGGCCCAGATTTCCAAGGGTGTGACTGCCATTGTTACTGCACATGCTGTGGTACTGGGGCACAGAGCCCTAAGTGGCCCATTGAACCCTGACAATTGATGTATTTTACTATCCTACTGCATCTTTGCTACTCTACTGGACTAAACCCAGTCATTTTTATGAATCTTGTGTTTTTTGGGAGGATTGCATTAGCACTGTCTCAAAGTGCACTAGTTGGACCTCAGCTAGCTAATGATCTTTAGATGCATCTGTTTCAGTGTAAGAAAACTGAAGACTCATTCTTGTGGATGACATTCCCTGTTGAAAATACACCACAGAGAGCAGCGCTGTGTGTACTACATACTATATGTATGGAAACATCTATCAGAGCCTCCCTTCCAGCTCCAACCAGAGACCCAAAAGTCACTACATTCTGATGCCTGAAGAAGGTGATCTACTTGGAGCTGGCTTGGAACCTTGAAGCCTATGTCATTTAAAACCACGGTAACGGGTCACGGGTGGAGGGGCCACTCTCCAGCAAAATACCTCAAAGTTCAGCGACACGTGACAATGATTCACAAAACTCCCACCTCGTTATGAATGAGTTATCTTGGGCAGTACTACGGGCAGAATGAGGAAGAGACTGGAAAAACACTGGATTGGTGGTAGTTGAGACTCAGCTGCGGTGCTGCTATTTACAAACACTCTCCTGCCCATTTAAAACCATATTTCTATCAAAACGGGCCTTTTCAGCAGATAGAGACTTTTGCCTCGCAACAGTTTTAAATACACCGTAGAAAAGTATAAACTTGTATGAAGTGCCTGCCCTGCAGGTGAAAATGCTCCTGTGTGGCTATTGCAATGAAACGCTCTACCAGCAGCCACCATTCCATTTCCAGAGTTGGCCGCAGTGTAGTAACTTAGGGCCATATGTAGGTAGCCTAACATTTACCGCTTCATAAATACCGAATTTTACCGATTCGGTATTTATGAAGCGGTAATTGATATGTAGGTAATA
The DNA here is from genome assembly GCF_964204655.1 of Triturus cristatus. Taxonomy (NCBI): domain Eukaryota; kingdom Metazoa; phylum Chordata; class Amphibia; order Caudata; family Salamandridae; genus Triturus; species Triturus cristatus. The sequence continues at coordinate 891,408,431 of NC_140594.1, forward strand.
TATCGGTAATATTTACCGATTCGGAATGGGTCGGTAATTTAGAATCGGTATTTACCGATTCGGTAATGATGCATGCCTTCCCATTGGCCCATAGGAATCAATTGGGAAGCCAGTTACCATTACCGAATCAGTAAATACCGAATCGGTAATGGGGGGAGCACAATCAAGGGTGGCAGGGTGTCACAGTGACACCCTGTTGCACCCCTGATTCCTGCATGTGTGCACATGTGGCGCACATACATGCCCTAAGGGCATGTATGTCTGCCACATGGCACTCTTAGTCCAGCAAAATATTGCTTTTTGCAATGTATTCGGTATTTAGCACAACCATATATTTGGTGCTAAATACCGAATTTTTTTCCCTACACATCACTCGTTTGAGTGTCACCTACATATCATTTCAGGATTCGGTATTTACCGAATCAGTAAAATTACCGATTCGGTAATTTTACCGATTCGGTAAATTACCGAATCCTGAAATGTGCCCCCTACATACCAAAAGCCTAAATACCGGTCGGTAACGGTATATTTACCGAAAATCGGCCGTTACCGACCGGTATTAGGCTTCCTACATCTGGCCCTAAGAGTTGAGGGATTGATGCATTTGCTAAACTGCTCAGAGAGTGAAAATGAGATTGTGCACCCTTTGCCCCTCAAGTGGACTACACAGTTGACCCTTAGCTCCCCAGCAGCATCCTGCTATTTGCTGCTGTGTGTGGGGAGAAAGAGCACCAGGTGTACAAACTAATAGGGGAGGGTTGAAGCAGCAGTGAGGGAGGGCGTGGGGATGAAAAGTAAAACAGCAATGGGAAAGCAAAACGAGGCAGATTCGAGGGCAAGCAAAACGTCTGAAGTGACGTTTTAGCTGGCCAAAAACAAAAAAATAGTACCTGAATCATGCTGGGAGCAGGGGACGGGCAGTGATTAAACTGAATTAAGCTGTGCTTGGTCCCTGCTCCAAAGAAAGTGGCAGAAATGAAATTTCGGCTTTACTGGCGAATTAGAACAGCTGCAGAGGAGAGTGACGCCGAGGCAGACAAATGGTGAGCTTGGGCAGGCTCCAAACCCTTTACTGTATACAACAGTGTCTCACAAGCGGGATATTTGCACAAGCTCGACCCTAAATATAGTGAGTGGAAGTGGCTTCCTGCTCTCTGTTTTTTCACTGGCTCCATGGAATCACAGAAGGAATTACACAGTGGATTCCTGCTGTGGCGTGGAATGCAGGATGTGTTGAAAAAACTACATTATTACTATGTTTTGGTTTGCTCCAGTTAAAATAGTAAATGTCGGGAAATGCATAATGCATGTGCAGTTTCAACATGTACATCTACTCTAATGCATAAGCCAGAAAACTCTGTCCTTCTTAAATGGAACACTCTTATGTATGTAGGACTGTCGGACTAAAACCGGGCTGTCTTTTACAACATGCGTTTAAATGACTCATTTCACCATTCACCTTTAACATTTTAGCTTTTATTTTGCTATTTAAACATTGTTTTTTCTGTCTCCGGAGGAAAGAGATCTATGTAGGAGGAAAATGCAGCCTTGCAACCCTCATACCACAGAATATTTGGCATGATGTGGGGTGATCCATTTAGCCTTTGTTGTTCTTCTCTCAGACTACTTTTTAAGTAGTCTTGGAAGACACTTTGGCTACAGAGATCCCCATCTGTAACTAAATTAATACTTGTTGCACTCGAATGTTATCTTTGTTGCCAGTACCTCAGCTCTGTGCAGCTGACCCATATTTCACAATATTATTGATATCATATATTTAATATTATTGGCACATAAGAATGGTGAATTGGTATTTGACCAGCTCAATCAGCATGAATGTTACAACGGTGAAAAAATATGTATTATTTTAAAGATTTAAAGTATGACTTCAAACTTTGATGTTATTTTAGCCATAATGTAATTCTCAGTGAATGAACACTAATCACAATAATAATCAAATTAAACTCACTATAGACTGAAATAATTGTAGCTAGTACTAACCACATAAAGAAGCACAGGCAAATCCAATAGGTCTGGCTTTCATGTGGTAAACAATGCTCAAATTTTGTGGCATTTGAAATGGTGATATTGGTGACAGCGATGGGGTGATGCTGATGTTAGTGGTGGTAGTAGTACAAATGATGTTGGTACTGGCATGCACTGGAGTCCTAACAAAACATATAAAAGTATACTGCAGTTAAAAAATACAAAAAAAAAGGGTTGCTTTCCGTATACAATGCATTTTTGAGATAAGGAAAATAATGTGTGGTGATTGAGTGCATTTTTCATTTTCCATATGTCAAATGGTCCCACTTGCATTTCAGTGCAAGCACTCCAATCTATAGACACGGAATGGTAATCCAGCCAAACTCTCAAAGGCACAGGTTGGAGAGTAGTGCTCTTCTGGCCCGAGCGAAACAAAAACTTTACCTATAAATTAAATAATTGGTTCTATCCATTCGTGGTCTCCTAAAGAACCTTCCCATTTTATGCCATACCCTGCAGACTTCGTGAACAGCATGTACTATAGGATTATTTTCTGCAGATTGGAATCTAGTGAGGATTTGGCCTCAGTCTGTGCACTGTGGCATTTAGTATGGTTTGAATCACCAGAAAAAGTGAGCACACCACACTTCTTTCCTGGTCACAGTTACTTGGTACTTCTAGTTTTTTGCCTTGAGTGGTGCTCTCTGGGCAGTTCTTCAATGAACATAACTTTGCCTCCATTTAACCCTCTCTCAAAATACTTATGAGATTTCCAATTTTGCCTAAAATATTATGGTACTGGAGTTAGAATAGTAAATGAACCTCCTGGACTTTTTGGGTGAAAGTGGCTCTTTCCCCAAATATTGTACGACTGGAGTTAGGCTAGTAAGTTAGACATCCCAGTGTCCTCCACACCCATTGCTGCTCTGGAGGGTGCAGCTTATTAGCTCACCCTTTGTGGTGCAAAAAAAAGAAGTGGATACTTTGAGATTTACCACTGGTGGACTATGAGATGACTCAAACCTAGGCGGCACCTCCCTGATCCTCACCAGGGTCCAGTCCTCTGCATGAACAGAACATCTGTTTGGGCATTACTTTTCTACATATGTGGGCCAAGTCAGCCAATCCCCAACCACTCTTACATTCATTATTTTAATGTCAAATACAATTTGCAGTGCTACAAGCTCGATCCACCCATTATTCTTAATCATGAACTCCATTTTCATTAGGGAAAGTCACATTAATCCTCATAGACTTCCACATCTTCTGAACTCAGTGTTGCAGCCCCATCCTAATGTTAAAATCACTACCTGGAGAATTGTAAGTATGGGCACGGGTGTTTTCTGCTAAATTGAAGTAGCTCATAGCCTATTCAATAGGTCACCCAACCAGTCTTCCCTCCGTGTTATATAAAATAACAATGAAAATGACAGGTCATGACAAGGGTGAGAGAATAATACCTTGTCTATCACAATTGTGTTTATCGACTTGTTCAGTAAGTACATTAAGTGCTAGCCCCATAACGCAGATTCTAGCATGAGTTTGGAAGCAGAGAAACCCGGCCTTTCTTCATTGAGCCCTACATTGTTTAATTTATATGTTACTACTTTAGTCACTCTGATTTAAAAAAAATTGGTTTCTCAGATGTCAGCTATGCTGACGACACCCAAATTGTCTCTGAAAATCAGCAAGAGTCTGTGGGCAATTTCCTCAATTGTATGCAACAAATTATCACATGGATGATAAGTAATTGCCTAAAACTAAATTCCAACAAAATGGAAGTCTTGCTATTGGGCAATAATGTATTTTTTTGGGCTCCCAACTGGTGGCCATATGAGCTAGGATCTGTTCCACGTCCAGTGACTAAAGTGAAAAACCTGGGTGTTGTCTTTGACAACCACCTATCTTTTGAGAAGCAGGTGAATGCAATCACTTCCTCCACTTTTCTTACTTTAAAAATCCTGAGAAAATTCTGCCTTTCATCACGCTTGATTTGAGGAAATTAGTAGTGCCCTCACTCTCTCTAAAATAGATTATTGCAATACCTTGTACATCAACCGACAAAAACGCTTACTCAATAAGCTACAGATCTTGCAGAACTCTGCTGCCCAATTGCTGCTTGGAACACCTAGGCACCAGTCTGCCGTTAAGGCGCTGGCTAATCTTCACTGGTTGCCAGTTCACAAGCGTGTAGACTTCAAGGCTTTGTGCATTGCCTTCAAAGCCTTGAATGACGAGTGGCCGGACTATTTTAAAAATAAATGTATCCAATATTTACCCCCCAGGTCATTGCATTCTTCATCAGCATTCAATCTTATGCTTCCTAAATTAAAGAGAGTCTGTTAGAGTGGAAAAAGCTTAATTTATGAAACAACTAAATGGTGGAATGCCTTACCTCTCCATCTGAAGACTAGTCCTTCCCTGTCCTCCTTAAGAAAGAATCTTAAAACCTGTCTTTTTAACCTATAGCTCCTCTGGTTTGTCTTCTGTCTAGTTAGCCATTCTGTTGTTAAACTAGCAGCAAGATGCCCATGGGCAATCAAGCGCTTTATAAAACCCATTCACCAATTTTCATTTAATTTCATTTCTTGGCTAGGGTAATGACCATATTTTTTGATTATATTGTCAAATACATGCGACCTCAGTGTTTGAGAAACATTTTGCTTATATCCTGAAATCCATTATCTATGTCATTTTCGTATACCACACTGTCGGTTGTTCCAGGTACAGACCAGTGCTCTATAGGGCTGCTACCAACACCATCACCCTTTGCTACAAACATGATATATTGACAGGAGAAATATGTGCACATTACAAGGACTGTACAGTTGGTTCGTGGGGGGAGGAAGGTGGCTTATCCCGGATTTTCAGGATAACCAGTGAATAGCTAAACTATCCTCGTGAGAATAGCCTTCAATTCTTGCATGTACCACCCTTGTATGGACCAGCATTGAACAGCACTACACCATTTATACATGTGGCGTCTTGTTTATTGTTACTTTAGGCAATGCAGTCTTGTTGAAAATATGTGTTGCTCGAGAAAGTATAGCATAATAAGTAATGTCAGAATGTAAATAGATGTTGTACTTTTTAGAATGCGTGCATACAAGCACAGTTTTTCCACTGAGTTCATTACTGTCAGGCGCTGGATCAGCAGGGAATACATCACGTTTTTTCTACCGTATGTTTTATGTTGAGATAAGAGTAACAGCGATTGATCAAGATGTTGGAAAACCTTTCTAAGATGTTTTCTAAATCCTGAACAAATCCTCTTAGGCAGATGCTGAAAGCCACAGAAGTGATGGCTTATGTACTCCCCTCTGGGACATTTTGAAAGCAATTAAGGCATGAGTTGTTTGGAGGACGTGTACGCTATCCTCCTGTTAGTGATGAAAAGGTTTTGTTTTAGCTTTGTAGGGTGTAGGAAGGCACTTGAACAACGTACGCCTTTTATCAGAAGATACAGGCTGACAAATTCTTGAAAACCACTTTGTTCTGTATAAAGTGAAATATATCTTATATAGTGTTTGTTTCCCTGTATTTGTTCCACTGCTCACTTTAAAGACTTACTATGTTATTTCACTCTCCAGGAAGCCGACACTGACGAGAATCAGGGAACCCTAACATTTGAAGAGTTTTCAGTGTTTTACAAGATGATGTCCTTGAGGCGTGACTTGTATCTGCTGCTTTTGAGCTACAGTGGCAAAAAAGATCATTTGACAGTGGAGGAGCTGGGGCAATTTCTTAAAATGGAACAGAAGGTAAAATAACAAAAGCTTAAAGGAAGCTGGTAAATTGACGTGTGCTGGATTTTTGCATGCCTTTTACATTATTACGATTGGCAGGCCCACTAGAATCATTCAGATGTCCAGAGCAAATAATACTTTAGACTGCTGAATTCTTGCCTCATGCAAACAGATAATGTTTTCAACATAAAGTAACAAAATATTTCTTTGAAAAAGTATTTAAAGTCCGGATCAGGCTGATATTGTCCCATATCATTTTGCTTGTGTACTTGAGCCGCAGCTACCCGCGGGGGTTGGTTGGGTTATGTATCGTTATCCATGTTGTTGTTTGCAAGAAACTTTTAGAAAAAGATAAACAAAATAAACTGAATGGACTACTTTTTCTTAAAATGAAACTCGACAATGACTGATTTGGAAAAAGCGTATCAACAAACAAGTCCAACTAGCTTTGTTCCTGCAAGACCAGGCAACATTAAAATCACTACCTTTCCTGGCCCTGCTGAATGACTCATACTTGGTAAACAAACCTTGGCCCTACCTCTCCGCCCCGCTGAACCCCAAAATCAGAAGAGATTATAGCAGAATTCAGCTGGGCCTGGGCAAACTAAAATACAGGAGGAGCATGTCGACTGTGTGATTACAAACGAGAATCATGGCTCCACCTTCTGTGCTGTTGTCCGGCCTTAGCAACCGAAAGGAGAATACTTCTTACGGAACTATGCCCGAGTGAAAAAGCATAAACAACAACAAAAAGCCAATACTGATATCTCTTTAGTCAATTATTTAAATAGGACACACTTGGACGACTCAATGTGACCCAGAAGTGTTATCAAAAAATCTTCAATTCATACAAACATTACAAATAAGCTATTAAAAATCCACACCCATAATTTTCAAACACTATATTCTCTAACATCAATTACAATGAAAGATGTCCAAAACAACCCATATGACATACAACGATTAATCACAAATTTTGAACAATGACCTGACAATGGAAACACATAAATGAGAAGACAAGACAATAAAACCCAAACTAGGTTATTTCAACCCTTTGTTGTTTCCAAGTATGGTCTAGCTAAAATCGCCACACCTTTAGTCATAGTTGATTGTTTTGAGGCTGCTAATAATACATAGCCCAATTCTGACAACATTTTCCGTTGTCCCCATGATCTGTGTGTTTCCTGGATTTTTAGCTTGGCTGGGTTTAATAAAAAGGCGTGGGCCCCTTTAGCCTGAAATGGAGCGATAAGCTGGCGCTGTTGCCAGCGCTTTTCAACCGTTTGGTGGCAATAATCTGGTCTAACAAAAAACTCTACCCCTTTCTCAGCTCTCTTTCTATCAGGGCGTGCTAGATCAAATACGTCTTCCCGGGCAAGGAAATTATTGAGAGAGATCAGAATAGCTCTAGGTCTAGTTTCTGTTTGACCACATCTTGGGCGTAAGGAAAAAGGAAAGTGATGTGCCCCCTGTACCTCCCTCTGCCAATCCCATTGCGTGAGTTCAGGGAAGGCCTCAGTAAACAAGCCAATAATTAACTTGCGCGGGTCTTGTCCTTCCGCCCCCTTGGGAATTTGGAGGACTCCCAAGTTGTTTCGGTGGGCTCGGTTATCTAAATCAGTCAGTTTTCACTGGGTATCATCTTTCATGGTACGCAAAGTTTCAGTCAGAGCTTTCTGTGCTGCAAGTTCATCTTCCAAGCACGAGATACAAGCTTCAGCTTTGTTAAACCTTGTAGTGAACTCCGTACAGGTCTTGGCTATACGACGTACTGAGTTTTGTAATTTGCGTCAGGCACTTTGAGCCCTCTGACTCTCCACATGTGTCTCCTCCCTATGAGTCATAATGGTTTGATATATCAAGGCCAATGAAACCTCTTCCGGTGGTTCGACCACATTTGTCTTGGGAGAGTCTATGTTGTGGCCGTCGCTGCTACCAATACCTAGTTCTGTTGAAAAGGAGTGGTTCCATTGCAGAGCATTACTGCCATTATTGCCATCTGTCTGGTTGGTTCCTTCTCTTGCCTTAAGATTTTTACATACTGTCCGAGGGCTATCATCCCACAAGTCCCCTCCTGAGTCTTCCTGCAGCGTGTTACCATAATCACTCCCTCCTCCGTCAAATAAACTGGTCTGCAACATTGCATTTAGCTCTAAATCCTCATTAGAAGAGTCCGAGTGGTCTGAAAGGGAGAAAACGTTTTCCCCAGAATCCACCTCCTTCGTAGGACATTTACTACTTTGAGATACCATCTCTTTACCAATGCTTGGGTCATGTTTTTCACTGTTATCGGCATTTTGTGCATGTATTACCTCCACATTACCACTAATTAATGCAGTTCCAGCGATAGGTGAGTTGTTTGGTAGACTCTGTGGGGAGCTCATAGGTAAGGATCCTACACTTATTTGAATACTATCCTGCATAGATACAGGGGCATCCAGCTCAGTGTGGGGAGAGGCAAATTCTCTCTCTACTTGATCCTGTCCCTCTGGAAGAGCAGACACCTCCCCATCTCCTATATCCAAGGCAGGAGAGCTCGCCTGAGATGACTGCACTATTTTTTTTATCCTTTCCTAATGAAAACAACATTTGCTACGGCAGTGTCCTTCTTATTTGTTCTCCCATTTGTGCTTGTAGCATTCTTGCCCGCAGCCGTGGCAGCTCCTACACCCGCGGAGTCGCCTGGAAGACGTGTTCTTCCTCTTCCAGCCTTAGGGGGCATCGCACGCTGAATTCCACTATCCCCTCTCCGGCTTCCGTCCGCTGTAACTCCCGTGGGACGCCACCACAGCCGGCTCCTCAAGATGATTCCATAGCCGCCACGAAGCTGCCAGATCCTCGCAGCCAAAGCAGCGGCTGTGGAGCCCAGCATACTAGGAACAACCGTCTCAGCACTCGTCAGGCAGCGCCACACCGTAAATGCCTTCTTCCTCTTTTCAGAATATCACAACTTCATAGAGGCACGGGAGCCTGGGAGCAGCCAGCTCACTCGTCCGATCTAGTGGACCCCATCTTGCCTCCGGCTTCCAGCACAAACACTTTATAAGAGAAATTGTACCAATGAGGAAACCGGAAAGAAAAGAAGACCTGGAATTCAAAGAGCCAGATGGGTGACACTCCCCTACGGAGCCGGTTGCAGAGTAATGGTCAATTGCAAACATGAAAATAAGCCCAGAGTCAACTGATGACACATAACAATTGCACCTTATCAGAACTTTTAATCTTCATCAACAATGTTTCTTTTTTAAATGCTACTTTATTGTACTGCAATGGTTTTAATTAACTTATGCAAATAAATTTCAACTTTCATAGCTGATTTTGTTCTCCAGTATTCTAATGTCTGTTAACCTCGAGTAAAAATATGGCTTGATGTTAATACCATCAGAGAAAGGCGCATAATTTGAAGGAAGGGAAGACACTACACCTCTGTCAAATGCACTAACCTGAGCCCAGCAGGAGCGGTGTTCATGCTTGTCCTACCACTCCCCTCACTGCGATATGCAGAGCACATTTCTGCCGGCCAGTGTCACAATGAAGGGAATGGGACAAAATAATAAAGAAACAAGAACTGGGCTTTTGGCTCACTGGACACCCTCGTCTGTGATTGCCGGGGAGTTGTTGCCCTTGATGTAATACCAGGTGGGTGTTGAGGATGGGGTGCACACTATGATGCAAACATAAACAGAATTACTCACAGATCATCACACCTAATGCAAGCACTCCCCTGCACATCCCACCACATTCACTTCAGTATCTGTATTATCTTTTCAGTGAACCAGATCAGCAGGTAGCCTGGGATCTTGGCTCAGTAGGATGGCAGGCTGCAGCCTTCAGTTAGGTCACTGAATAATCGCCTGAAGAAATGGAGTCCTTCTCCAATCCGAAAGTGCTGTAAGGCACCTTACACACATGCCTCACAATAATGAACTGTCCAGACCTGAACTCGGTGTTTTTGTTACTTTACCCTACAACTATCCCTAGCGGCTGAGCTGAGGGCAGTGTCACACACGCTAGCAGTTGTAGTCCTGTATGTACTGAATTGTTACCATTGCTGAGAGATGCTGTGGCTAGAATCTATTGTAAGGTGTTAAAGATGCCCCCTTGGGGGTGTGTGACTGGCAGTGTGACTTACTGTACAGTTTCAGATGCGCTGATGTCCACTGCAGACTCGTGACACAGAATGACGATGTCCACTGCAGACTTGTGAGACCGAATGATGCGCCGATCTCCACTAGATGCCGTTATCATGAAGTCCAGCGGCGAGTGCAGCTGCTCTAAAGATGTGACCAAGGCTGCACTGATTCCTGATTGCTTACCAACTGGGTGCAGGTGGGCCAGGGCCTTTAAAGTCCAAGTCCAGTTAAGATGGCTGCCGAGAGGGTGACTCATTTCCTGATTGTATAATCACCAGGCTCATACCATTAGGTGTTCTGGGTGGCTCATTTTGTGATTGAATAATCAGGCCCAGTCTGGGTGACTCATTTCCTGATTGTGTAATCATCAGGCTCAGTCTGAATGACTCATTTTCTGATTGTATAATCATCAGACCCAGATCATAAGTAATAGTGGCAACACAACAACTGCACACCAACTATATGGGGTGAGAGCACACACAATCCGATGCAACTGTCGAAAGCATGCAGATACACCCCAACAGATGTTCATGTGTTATAAATGTGGGATATTCCAAGATCGCAAAGTGCCTGTCTAGGAATGCATATCACAAGCGTCATATATGGTGGTGTATGTCCCCATGACAGCCTCAGTCTTAACTGGACATACTTTTTTTTGAAAAAATCAAGATGATTGGGCATGCCTTTGAGGTCAAATCAGTTGAATGCCACATAGTGAATATCAGGAGAACCTCGAGGGGGTTTTGGCCACACTTAGAATCTGATCAATGAAAAAGGGATATCGCAGGTTAGCAACTTGCAATGACACAGGAAACATTGAGGCACCCATCCAAATGATATCTGGGGGTGTTGGCTGACTATATCTTGGTAGACTTGTGGTTGTATAATGGAAGAGACCCCCGAAACCACCAGACTGAATTTGACAACCTATGTAGAGGAGAATCCTGAATGCAACACCCCATTGATTGCCGTCTTGTTGCCTAAAATTGGGGCAAGTCACTCCACTGCTATAAAAACAGGGCTCAGACCTGGATGACCTCAACAACTTCAGGCCCTTCTCCAACCGTCTCTTCCTTGCAAAAATTCTTGAGAAATGTGTCCTATTCCAACTCAACCAACATATTGACATTAACAATCTCCTTGACTCTCACAAATCGGGTTTTAAAAAGGGATGTAGCACAAAAACAGCTATACTAAATATAGCTGACGATATACACAAGTCTCTGGATGCAGGACTATGCTGCCTGCTCATCCTCCTAGACCTATCAGCAGCCTTCAACACGGCTGACCACAAGCTTCTTCTAAACACCCTCAAACAAATGATTGGAGCTGATGACTTGGTTCTTTAATGGGTTCACATCATTCCTACATACCCGCTCTAAACAAATAAAAATGAACAACTCGACTTCAGATACCTCTGCTATAACCAAAGGTGTTCCCCAAGGCTCAGTGTTCTCATCTATACTCTTCAATATCTACATCAAGCCCCTCACCGTCATACTCAAGCAAACATCCTCTACTACCTCTATGCAGACAACATCAGCTTTATCTGGAAATAGCCTCTCTAGATGACATACACAGACTAAATGATACGCTCATAAAAATCCAAAACTGGCAATCACACAACCACCTAAAACTGAACTAAGAAAATAAGGAAATCTTCTCCTAACCAACAATGGACAGATCCTGCAGGTCCAAGAGTGGCAAAATTACATAAAACATTCTCCAAACTACAATCTATCCTTGGCAGTTCTACCAAATTGCTGGAGATCACACTGGACCCAAGATTGAACATGAGCTCACACATAAAGAATACAGTGAGGAGTGCCCTCCGCATGCTAAAATTCCTTAATAAAATCAAGCCCTTCCTCCCTCCAAATGATCTCAAAACTGCAATGCAAGCCCTGGTTCTGTCCACTAAAGACTAGACCAACACCCTACATCTCATCCTCCCAAAGAAACACAAAGAAAAATCCCTGGGTAGCTCCTTCTCGGGCAACGCCCCCAAAATCTGGAACTCCCTACCAGTGAGTCTGAGGACCAACCCCTCCTTCATGATCTTTAAGAGACAACTAAAGGATCTCCTCTTCAATCTGCACCTCAACCCTCTGGACTGTAATCCCTAGCGCATTTTGGAAATCTCTACTACGCTCTATGTATAGATTGTTGTGTATCTCTCAACACCAATCCAGATGCCTGTGTTAATGTTGTAAAGTGCTCCGATACCCTTGGGATTTGCCAGTGCTATATACAACTCTCCAAATAAATAAATAAATAAAACGTGCAGAGAATTTCTGCAGTAGGACAGTAAAACCAAAAAGGTATTGGAAAATATCCCCACCGCTGGTGCGAATGACAGACATAATTTTTCCTTTCTTTAGGTGCTCTATGGTAACCTTTTATTTCCTCAAGCCCACACAGGATTCCATGTTTTCAGTGAGATGTCAAACCTAGAGCTATCTCCAACTTTTTTGTAATTGATTTCACTTCCCTGCACTTGTTTTCCCCCTATTGTCCTTCTCCGTCTTTTTCTATTCATGCCCCACCGCTTTACTTATTCAACCTCCTTCAGCAGTCTGAGGCCTCTCACAAGTCACAAGATAAAGCATAATTACTCCTACCTAATCAAACCTGGGAGACACCCATATACCCATGATTCCACACTGCAACTAGAAACAGGAGCCTAATATGCAGACTGCAGCTGGAATGTAACCAAATATGTAGACTTTAAGTCATTGTTGCCGGAGTTGGCCACTGTATGGTTGTCTTGTTCTTTGTATTTTAATATTGTCTATAACACAAAGATAAAGCTGCAAAACATGTAATTGACACAAAAACAAAAACAAAATGTCTAGCCATTGCTTTCTTTATTTCTTTGTAGATGAATAATGTAACAACCGAATATTGCCTTGATATCATAAGGAAGTTTGAAGTCTCAGAAGAGAACAAGGAGCAAAATGTTCTTGGGATAGAAGGTATAGCACATAATCTTTCTTGAATGCCATTGTGAAGTTGTGGCTATGAAATGATGCTATAATTTTAGATAGGAGAGTCTTGTATGTGCTGGTAATGACTTTGGTGGGTTTACAATAACAAAATAGCTTAATGTGTGTTTTTTTCTCTTGAAGCAAAGTTTGACAGGTTCAATCTGTATTGTGCAATGTTTTAGTTAATTGATAGTATTTTTCAATTAAGTTCTATTAGAAATGCCATTTTTTAAATGAAAGTAAAATAACATTGTTTACAGTACTGTAGACCGCAGAGACAGCAAGACAATATTCAGTGTGCAGTAGAAATGAATGAAAGGAAAGGAGAGTTTAAAAAAATCCAGGCCAACACGTACCATGTTTAATTGTATTGCACTCCTGCCCAAATTCTGATAACAGACGAGCCCCTGAGATCCTTTCTATTGCAAAGTATGCCTAAGGGTGGCTTCTCTGCTGGTGCGTGCTCAGAGAGGAGGGTTCTATAACATCATATATAGGTTGATAGCAGTTACAAGCAATTATATAGCATCAACTACATCTATCATTAATACATAATGCTAAGTATGGCAAGTATATAATAGCTGTTCTTACCTGCACTCAAATTACTTGCACTTACTGTGTGCTTAGAGGGTAGCTCAATGACATTGATGTGATATTGCTGTCATAGCATACAACACATGCGATACAAGGGTGATTTATGGCAAGGGGGAATTGCAAATGCCTAGGTCCTCTGGCGCAAGTACCTTTACGAAAGAGATCCTTATAAAATAACTTTGTATTCTACAATTTACACCTGACCAGGATGGCCCTTTGGACTTATGCCAAAGAGAGCAATCAGATACGCTGGACTTGTAGTTGAGTAACAACTCTTGTGCCCCTTGCCTTTGAGTCTTCGCACTCGAGTGGTGGACAAGAAACTCTAAGCAAAGCAAGGCTCAGGAGAGAGCAAACAAAACAGTCAGCGATCGACAGGATTTTAACCTCAATTCTGCCAATGTGCTTCTATGGGATTTGCACGGTAATGCACAATCATGCATTATGCACCTTGCCTATTCCTAGTGGTTGACCTATATGGAGTGGCTCTCAAACCTATAGATTGAGCTTGGCATTAAAGCACCAACCCTGTGGTGGGTCTATATTTGGGGGGGGCAAGTGATCTTTGCCTTATGCCTCAGTTAACGTGCAGTTAATTTTTTGCATGCATGTGAAGATTATGCTCTATGATATGGAAACAAAGTCCAGACCTCCATCAACACCTGTCTGAGGTAAATCCTCCAAATCCGCTGACCTAACTCTATCAGCAACAACGAGTATGGCAGCAGATTTCCGAACTCCCTGCCCACGAAGAAATCATGAAAAGACGCTGGGTAGGTCACACACTCCGCAAGCCTGTGTCAAACACCACTAGGCAAGCCTTGACCTGGAACCCTCAAGGGAAAAGGAAAAGAGAAAATTCCAAGAAACACCTGGCACCAAGGCCTCTGGGCTGACTGCAAGGAAATTAACTATACCTGGAGTCCGATTGAAAGAAATGCCCAAGGCAGAGGTGGCTGTAGAGTCTTGGTTGATGGCTTATACCCCAGGAGGGTAGTAGGCATAAGTAAGTAAGACGGCAACCTATCTGGTGACAAATATATTTTATATCTATAAAGAATACTCAATAGAAAGGCTTTAGATATGATCTATATTTTCTTTAGGGGACAATGAGATGAGTCGTACTGTATCTATGAAGAGTGCCTTGCTTTGACCCTCAAGTGTGACTAAAGAATTGCAGTGTTGTCAGATGCCGGGTCTTGTGTCTTAGCGGACAGACAGTCAGATCTCGGTGGGTTCTTTCGGCCTTTCATTCTTCCGAGATTTATAAAATGAATACCATTAAAATGGGTAACTTTAAACGACTGTTATTCAGCCACAAGAGTGCCCTTTGGGGTGAATATGTGCTTTATTATTACATGTTATGTTCTATATTGTAGAATAACCATTTGAGGTGCAGTTCATTCTAATAAAAGTTCCTGCCTTTTACAAATTGCACTATAGAATAAGTAATATTACAGTGATAAGAGTTTTTTTTTGTAATGACCCAGTGGATTTAGCTATTGATGGTGTGCTGTTTGCTGTCATAAGTAATGAATTATGTGCAATGTTTTCATAGCAATAATTTAGTGAGGCACTTTATTTGCGTGGAATAGAAAGAGTTAATTCAATGGTTCAGAGGAAACTTTTCCTTGATTCCAATGCGCGGTTTGCAAACCAAGGATATGCAATTTACATGGCTTGTGAACGGGCATGTAGTTGTGTAAAGCCACCTTTTTAGTGATAGGTGACAATGAATATTGTTGATTTGCAAAGTCGCAAAACACCTGCCTAAGGAAAATTAATTAGAAAGGTTGCTAAATATGACACCTGTGATTGACTGTAAATACGAAGATGGAGGCCTACAGTGCTCAGCTGACCTGTGTTCTCTACATTTGCTTCCAAAATGGGAAATGTGTGTGCTTAACCACTTCTGTGCTCAGGACGGTTCCTGGCCGTCATGAGTCACGGTAGTCGTGTGCTCATGACGGCCGGGAGCCGTCCGACCGTTGCCGCCCTGCCCACGCGTGGCTAATTCCCCACCTGTGCAGGCGAATTAATCAGTGGGCGGAGTTCGGACGGCTCCCGGCCGTCATGAGCACACGCCCACCGTGATTCATGACGGCCGTGAGCCGTCCTGAGTACCTGGGCGCCACGCCCCACTCGCACCGTGGCAGAATTTGCCGCGCGTGGAAGGGGTTAAAGAAAATCCCATGTCCATTAAAAGCATGGGTGTTGCGTGTAAAAAAAAAAAATATATATATATATATAAACATACATACATATATATCATTTGGCAGGACATGGCAGGGAGCAGGCAGTCGTCTTCTGGACCACTGCTTGTTTTCCTCACCCCCGTAATGCCGCTGACACAATTTCCAGAGGTGAAGCTTCCCCCATAGAACAGCTTCCTCTTTGCCATTAATTTGCTACAATAGGTCCGGCGCGGTTAGTGCTTTTTAATGCATCTGAGGTCACAAACCAATCCTTTGCAAAGAGTAAATTAAAGCAGGTGCACCTCTCATGCACCCTCCTCTTTGTGATTTGGACTGGATTGCAAACCCCCTTTTTAAGAGTCGGAAATACCTTTGTAGCTCGTTTAAGGTCTTTGTACATTGTGAAAAGCTTGTAGATCTGGCCAAAGTTCTTTGTAGCTCACTTTTTACTTTCCTCATCCCATTTACTCTGTCTTGGCTGATAGAGTTGGTTTACACAAATTATCATATAAGAGTTTTAAAATTGTTAAATCTTCACCAAACATGATCTCTGGTAAATAACAGCCACCCTCCTATGAAGTGTCAAAAGTAGTGTCACTCACTACAAGACCTCGGCATAATAGTGTCTTTGCTTTGATGTCATAGTGGTGAGAGTGGAAAACATTAGCGAGCATAAACTTTCAATTGTGTGGCAGCACGCTGTAAACACTACTGTATTATTATCTCTGATATCAACAAGTACTTGACAGTCTTTTCATATACTCTTCAGCAGCGTCATGTCATCGATTTCAATGTATTCCCAATTTTGACAGTAAAGGGAAATTGGTGAGCAGGAAAATTACATTCATTGCCCAAGAAGAGATAATTTGGTAAAATATTTGTTGGTACTAACCGACTTTGTCCACATTCGGCAAACCATATCTGGCCCATAAAATAATTTATTTTCTTTATTAAAAAAAAATAAAATAAAAAAATCCTATGGTTCATAACTTAGCAGCCCAATTTCATATATCTCTCACAGGGTGGCATTATGAAATAAAACGGAATAGAAATGAAACCAAGCACAGTTTTGGTGCCTTCTAAGCAGATGGGATTATGCAGCAAAGGAAAGTGACTGTAGTGTCAAGTTTGACTAAATCAGGTGGGAAAGGAAAAGGCAATCTATGTGGCAGCTGTGTGATTAAATGACTTGCCAACTCCAGCCATTATTTTCTAGCTGTTTTGCTACATGAATACACTTACATAGAAAATGCCAAAGTTTTCTTCAGAACATACTTCTATGGACAGAAGTTTTATTCACCAGCCATTAACGATTTTGTTTTCATGAAGTCACAGGAACGCTACTTAATTTACAGTGCGCTCTCTCAGAGTAAAATCATTTATATAAAACATAATATAGATTATCATGCCCATATGGAAATAACCCTACATGTATATGGTTGGTGTGATAAAAGGTATTCCTCTTTTATTTAGCAGTTCCTGGTAATGTCTTAAAACGTGTCCTCCCTTTCAGGAATACTTTGCCTTCAACCTATAGTGCACTATAAACAGCGCTGTCCATCAGCAACAGGCGGCCAGCATCGTATTGTATTATAGATTTCATTAGGGGGCCCTTTAAAATTCATGGCACCTTGTCAAAAGGTAATGCAAAATATTGGGGATTCTTAGAAACCTCCAGTGCCAGCTTGAAATTAATGCTACTTTGAGAGCAGTGTGTGCGTGATGTAAACATGGATTTTCATGAATAATAAACAATACTCAATAAAATAAAATGAAGTAGCAGATTCAGATTTAGTTAAGTAGCACGAACTAGTGATCAAACAACTAGGTATCATCCAATAAAAAAGATAAAGCACTGGACCAGCGCTCATCAGTGGTGCAGCACCACTTCACACTATTAATCAGAAAATGTCTGGCTGAACCATTGTTATGGCAGAAAGATTGTGCAAGAACCAACGTGCTACCAGGATTATGACAAATAAAGCGCACCCAGGAGTACTGAGGCAGGAAAAACCAGCATTGGCATAGCCAATAGGTCTCGCCTTTGGGACCTTATAAGTGTTTTGCCATGCAACAGTTGCATAACTAAATACTTATAAGGTCCCAAAAGCGAGACCTATTGGCTATGCCAAGCGGCCGTGGGGCCGCGATCAAACATCAAACGTGCGGCCGTGAAAGTAATCGCGGTACAGCGCGGTGCGCGCGCCCGCGCACATGCACTGTAGCTCTAGGCTGGCCTGGTAGCACTTTTTGGAGCCCTCTCAATAAGTCTCGTCAGACCAGAGGCGAGACCTAACAAGCATTAGCATAGCCAATAGGTCTCGCCTTTGGGACCTTATAAGTGTTTAGCCATGCAACAGTTGCATAACTAAATACTTATAAGGTCCCAAAAGCGAGACCTATTGGCAATGCAAAGTGAAAGTGATCGCGATCACGATCAAACATCAAAGCGGCCGTGAAAACGAAAGTAATGGCGGTAAAGCGCGCGCGCCCGCGCCCATGCACTGTGGCTCTAGGCTGGCCTGGTAGCACTTTTTGGAGCCCTCTCAATAAGTCTCACCAGACCAGCGCATGCGCTGGGTCAGGCGAGACCTAAAAACGCAAACCTACCACAGCGGTGGCCTTCCTGCACAGGGACACGTGGGGCTGAAAGGTCAATCTATGGAGGTTCAATCTATGGAGGGGAAAGAGCACACAGTGGACTTGGTAATGAGCTGGCCCTAATCAGGAAGGAAGCCTCATAGCGCCTTCCCGCTCGGAAGGGACATGTTGTAATCTAATGCCAGGGTCGGCCTGGGACAGAAAATAGGTTCCGGAGACCAAAACAAAAGGGGCTCAGTTAGTGAATCCAATAGCTAAAAAAAGTGTTCGAGTTCGCAAAACTGGCGCAAATTTGAACGTGTGAAATCATGCTGTTTAAGAGTTATGCAAGGTATGGGAGACTGCATAGATTTGAGTTTGCTGCAGGCAATATTTGTTTTAATATTAAGGTCATCGCCAGAAAAAACAGTCCCAAGAGGCCGACAAACAGCCCAAAAACCGCCCACTTGGTGGCTTGTCAGACCAGCCAGTTAGACACTGCCTGGTTGCCCTACAGCCCAGTGCCCTCTGGCAGACCAGCATGATCTGACCCCATGGGGAGCACCTTGGTTGATATTAGCGCAAATAAATAGATAGGTGATGCAAAATGTGCGTTTTCTTTGTACAGATAAGATGCACTGTTTAGTCCTCCACGGGAGAAAGCAGTATTTCTCTGCTGGTGAAACAATATTCAAATTAACTAGACTAGAAATGTTTAAAAAAAAAACATTAAAGGTACTTTGAATTCTGCTTAGTAATTGAAGGCAACAGAATAAAACATAAATCGTTAATTATTGTAGCAGTAAGTGGATGTAAGTTTTGATAAGGAACCGATTCAGTAATTTACTGTTGTGATTTGCATAACACAGAATTAAGAGCCAGGGAAAACAGACACACTTAAAATTAACAAGCAATGGTCCAGCGTTTCTGAAAGTTTCTTTACTCAGCCTTCTCTCAAATATTGTGCAAAGGGAGTGCTAAGAGGGCGATTTCAGCGAGATGATGAGAGGCGGAGTGGTCGACGGGGAACTTCTCAATAAAGCAACATCTCCCCCACATTCAGACGAATAATGTATGCCTATGAAAACCAATCTAAATAAAGTTACTTACACATATTATAAGCCAGCTGTCATCAGATAACAACATTATTGTGCGCTTGTATCTGAAACTGCAGAAGTCAAAATGTGGGTCTTAGCATGTAATGTTTTTGTAAAATTGAGGCTTCAGAGAGCTGGGACATGATTCACTTCATACTGATGCTCCAATCAAATACCCACTCGAATGAATCAAGCAAAAGCTGAATAGAGTGCCTAATTTGAAATTAGTTTAAAATAGGTGGGCGAGCCAGAAGTTCTTAGGGAGAGCAGAACCGAAAGCAAGCCAGGGATTTGAGCAGGCTTAGGAGCCAAGGATGGAGCCGAGCCATCACATGTTCAGAGCCTAAATGATACAGGAATAGTCATGTAAAAATATGCTGGCGACTCTTTAATTAAATTAGCATATTTCTTGAACATTTGTGTTTCGCATTAGTGCATTATGTTATAACAATGCATTGAAATCTATTAAAAGTAATCGTTTTAAACATTAACTTTGCCCACCACAGTTCCCTGAGAACATTGCCATAAATCAACCAAGAAATGCCAGTTGTTAACATGTACTTTATATATGGCCAATATTGTTGCTGTATGTGGTTTTACACTGTTAATTAAATCACACGTAAGTGAGGTTCTTATATACCACGCGCCCTGAACTGGATTTCCTTAAGTTAGTCTTAGATCTGATGTTCAGTTGAAATCAGTCACTGTGCAGTAAAGTTAATTTCTCGGTATTACACAGTTTGATCAAGTGGGGAGGCTGGGCCCATGTGTCCTGGTTACGCATTGAGGATTTCAGATCCTGGTTGAATATCTCCTCCCTCCTTTTTACCATCAAAGGACAATGCCTTGTGTTCAATTATTTCATGACGTAAATTAGTAAACTATACTCAGTAAGTTAAAGCATCACATGTTAATTCAATCTGACAAGATATAGAGATTATCGAGATGACTTTCTTAAGAATCTACTAAATTAACTGTACAGGAAGAGAAGAGATTCATTTTTATTTGTATTCACCACCTTCTCCTGATTTATAGAGGAAGATGATCAGCACCTCAATGAGAGCAATTAAATTGATTAGAAAAACAAAGAGGACCTGCCGCAGGTCTTTAGTGAGATGCTTGGGAATCTAGTTGGCTCGTGATTCCCCACAGGGGAGGAGCCGAGCCAGAGACACGCGTACAGCCGGAGGGAGCCTTGCATGGCATGCGCACTATTATAGCTTAGGTCTCGAGTCTCCAGCGGTTCTCACATATCTAAAGAACCAACCTTGAAAGTGCCTATATCTGAGTTTAATGCCTGATGTCATGTCTGTGTTGTAGAGTTGTTTGGTGATCTTGCTTTGAACAAAAATGCAGATCTGGGATGCAGATAGCATAAGATGTGTTAAAAAGTGGACTAAATGTGGTATAAAGTGTCCAACGTAAAATCGTTCATGAAATCATCTTTTAACCTTTTAGAAATCTATACCTATTGCTTGATCACTTAGGGATCATGGTTGAATTGCATATATGATATAAAATCAGATATTTTTAAATTGATTCAGATTATATATGTTGTGAAATCCTTGTTATTTACTATTCACCATGGATTATCCCCGATGTAGACTGAATGGGAGATCTGTATAGGTGTACTAGAATATTAGTGAGCCTCACGTGAACATCCTAATTTCACTTACTTATAAAACACTTTTCAAATTACATGTGTTTTTGATGTGTGGATATGTGTCGCAAATAACCACCTATGAAAGTGCATATAGTAAATTTTAGATGCTCTTATCAAGCTGATTTCATCCATTGCTGACTCATATATTGCATATTTTACTTAAAAAGCGAATGACTCTTAATCTAGTTGAGGTATGCGGGTTCCTGTCAGGGCCAGACCAGTCAAGGCCGGCATGAATCTCGGGTCGTGGGGGAGTTGCGCGGGGAGGGGACCACGTGGGGAAGGGAGTTAATTTAATAAAAAAAATTAAACTTTCCATCTCCTCCGGTCCCGCGTTGCGTCTCTTCTCTCCTCTCCATACAGGAAGCAGGTGGTCTCCCTCCCCTCCCCTGCAATGGCAGCGTTGTGATTGGCTGGGACGCCAACCCCACAGGCGTCTATGGGTAGGCCATTTTCTCTATGTAGGCTGCATGCCGCCTACATAGAGAAAATGCAGAGTGTGCATGACTGGTTTGGTCGGCCCCAAGGCCGACCAAACGGTCAGAGCCCACAACATTGGACTAGCCACTCCTCCCGTGCCTGGAGCAGGACCGCCCACGCACCTGTCCCCAAGCAGGCATACCATTCTGCTTTCTCACAGTGCGAGACACAGAAACAGAAAGTGGCATTTAAAATACAATTTTTTTATGTTTCTGCTTCTCGCACTGCGAGAAAGCAGTGGGGCGACGCTCGACCGCCCACGTGGAGGGAGCCGCCCTTGGGCCAGACTACCTAGTAGCCGGTTTATCACCCAGCACATAGATGAATAAATTCCACCAAGTTTAGAATAAGCATTGTCAAAACCAATAAACCCGGGTCTAATGTGAAAACAGACATGCAGAAATGGTGTTTGCATGCAACAGCAGATTAAATGGATATCTAATGACTTTACTGGGGCTTGATAGTTGTGGTGATATTCATAAATAAAGTGGTGGTATTGGTGATGGTGGTGATGGAGTGGCTGTGGTATTAGGAGCGGCTGTGGTATTAGGAGCGGCTGTGGTATTAGGAGTGGCTGTGGTATTAGGAGTGGCTGTGGTATTAGGAGTGGCTGTGGTATTAGGAGTGGCTGTGGTATTAGGAGTGGCTGTGGTATTAGGAGTGGCTGTGGTATTAGGGGTGGCTGTGGTATTGGTGGTGGCTGTGGTATTGGTGGTGGTTGTGGTATTGGTGGTGGTTGTGGTATTAGTAGTAGTTGTGGTATTGGTGGTGTGGTATTAGTAGTGTGATAAGTGACTGTTAGGGTCAGGTTTGCACTCGGATCAAAACACTCAAAAAATGCCTATAACAGTAAGGACTGCTTTCATATTTACGTATTTACAACGTGCCTATAGTAAAGGAATTCCATCTGAGGAAGTGTGATGTTTGAGTGCACTTATTAGATGTACAATAGCCCCCCATACAGTGCAAACAGTCCTTTAGAGGTGGAGCAATACATACACCAAACGACCTACATCCTCTGCGAATTAAAGTGAGTTTGAGTTGATTTTATCAAACTAGTTTTCTTCTTTATTTATTGATTGACTTATCAACTTTTCACCTCCTCAAAGCCCTGTACTCCAACAACAACGTATAACACACAGATATGATATATGCTATTGACATACTAAGAACACAAAGAGCTCGTCGACAAACACTACAGTTGCTCGAATCCATCAAAGTAACCCACGTTTTTCGGAAGCCAGCATTGTATTCCGTCGTCATCAGAAATAACGCGAACTAGCATACAACAAACTGAATTGTGCAATTGTGTACCTCTGCTAGGGTCTTCAGAGGTGACCTTCAAAGCTGTTTGTATTCAATTAAACAGAGGAGCTCAGCAAAATAAATTGAATGCATGAAGGGGCTTTTGTCAGTTGGAAAGGTTATCCTTTGCACCGCGTCCATATGCAATGTTTTGGTCAGTTGATGCTAAAATGTCACTCACTGGTGTTCATATTCATCCTGAAATTACATTACTTCTTCTATGTGCCAATAGACAGTACAGACCGTGTGAGAGCTGCCCAGAGTTTCGCCGGGAGACGCAGTCCCTGCACCCAGTTCCTGTTATGTAGTGATATATGACTGAGCGTATAGCATTATTTTTAAGATACAGAGAAAGGAGAGGGGCAAGTTGAGACTTTGCGCCGTGCAGTGCACCACGGGACATAGCTTAGAGCTCTTTGGATGCTATTGGATGTACCACAGAACTTCTGTTAACAATATGAGGATGTAGACGAATTGGGTGGTCAGTCATTCGGCACTCGACACTGCACAGCAGGTACTTTCCCCCACACAGTGCACAACACTCAGTCAGTCATAAAGTGCTCGGCCTGCACTCTGCTGTTATTCACCCCACACGTACCTTGAGGGCAGCTTTTCAGCTTAGATCCCATACCAATAAATTAACATATGGGCCAGGAAGGGATGTGAATGTGCATCCAGCCCCCCGTATGTGCAATATTAGAAAATTGGAATGTGGAGCACTCCATTGAAGACAATGGTGTGCTCCGTGATTCTACGGGCCGGCAAGGCCCGCAGAGCAACATTCCAATGTTGCTTTTGTTCAGAGCTATTGCTCTGAACAAAGGCCTCTCCGAGCTCGAGGGGATTTAAAACCCCTCGAACTCCGAGAGACCTTTGTTTAAATTGTTAGAACATTCTGCCCTCTAGTGGCAGAATGTTCTAATAGCCTTATAGCCCTTCGTAGCTAACCTATACCCGCTATTGAAGTCCCGCTCCCTTGTTAGTCCTTCGCCTTCGGCTCGGGCCTTTAACGCTGGAGCGGGCCTGTAATAGCTGGTATGGCCCGCTACGGCGGGCTATAAAGCTATAGTATATCCCTGCATATACTGTAACACTGAAACACAATGCCTGTGCTAGCCTGACAAATTATTGAAAAAGTGCTTCACGCATAATCAGTGCTCTGTGAAAAATATTTCCTATCACTTTTAATGCACTGTGCATATTTTTTGACAATAGGACAAGTGTACAGTAACATAACAGCCATTATGATTACTTTTTTTTAAAGTTTCCAAAAAGAGTTTTCCTTAAATGTTTTTTCCACCTTAAACCTCATTCTTCGTAGGCAGCTCATTAAAAAGTACGAGTGTCTTCTTTGTTTTAAGACTGAGAGTGGTTCATGAGGTATACCATATGGGTGCGGTCGTTAATTCCATATAAGCGCACCACTTGGCATCTCACTGTACCATTCAGAGTCTGGGCTACACACAGTTGGATGATGCCATTTGGTGAAAGCACACACATTTCTCGTGATGCAGTCTGAACTATTTCTAGCACTCACCATTGTGCTCTTCCTGGTGACTACTTGAAATGGACGAACTTCAAATAGAAGTCAAAACTTTCCACCGGGTGCCAATTTCGCACTAGAACCCAGTCTCCTACACAAGTGTCTGAGATGGATCACTGACAGAATATCGAGGAGAAGAATATAGAGCTACCACAATATCGAGGTAAAAATTTCGAGTGATAGAATATCGACTTCCTATCTACAAACAGGTAAGTACAAAAATATTGAATCCTAAATATCGTTGTTAATAATATAGTTTGATAAAATATCGATTTTTAAAAAATTTTTTTTAAAGTAATATAAAATTTATGAAATAATAAATATAATTAAGTAAAACATACTCCAAAATAATTAAAAAGATTACAATTAATAAATGTAATGTAAAAAATATATATATTTTTCATATATATTAACTTAATAATATTAAAGAATAATCAATAGTTTTAATTATAAAATATTAAAAACATAATTTAAAATATAATTACATATATATATATATATATAAATCTATATTATAAATATAAAAATGAATTCTATATTATGTTAAAACATTAAAATAGATATAAAAATAAAAAAAAATTACACTACATTAAATATAACAATACTGAAAACGTTGCATAGCGTAGGGGATACAATTACTATTCCCGCTCCAGCAAGTGCAACAGTAGGGAAAGTGTTGGATAGCGGGTGGGTAAAAGTTACTATTCCTGCTCCAGCGAGTGCAACAGTAGGGTAAGTGTTGGATAGCGGGAGGGTAAAAATTACTATTCCCCCTCCAGCGAATGTAACAGTAGGGAAAGTGTTGGATAGCGGGTGGGAATTTTTCAAAATGAATTTACCTCCCACCATTTTCCCCTATAAACGTCACCTACAATATTGTCGAAAATTAATAAATTAACATATTTAATTAACAATTAACTAATAACAATTAACAATACAATTAATAAACATCAAATCTAAATTAATTCACACAATTAACACTATAAAATAACTTTTAATAAATATATAAAAAATAAAAAATACATTAAAATTAAATTACTTCCCACCCTACTCCTCTATAAATCCTCAACCCGCCCATAAAAAAAGTACACAATTAACATATTTACAAAGTAATTATTAATAATTAATATCTAATTAATTACTAACTAAGAAAAAATTAACATAATTACCAGTTATTGTTATTGATCAATTTATAATTAATTAATAATAAATTAATTAACTTAAATAACCATATAAATGATTAAATACTAAATTATTATGGAATAAAATAATGAATTAATTTCAATTAAATTACTTCCACCCTATTCCCCTATAAACCTGCTACAAAATTAAATTACGCAAAAAGTAATTAACATATAATTAATTAACTCTAAATCTTAAAAAATATATTATAATTAAATTGCTTCCCACCCTATTCCCCTATAAACCCACAACCCGCTATGGAATTAAATTACGCAAAAATTAACATAAAATTCATTACTTTAAAAAAATTCAAACACACATTACAAAATATATACACACTTTTAACACAAATGCTAACCATATTATTAACAATATTTTGACAATCAATATTACTAACTTCGATATTATTAAAATCGATATTTCTTACCTGCATGTCGATATTCTTAACCACTATATTTTTGCAAGTCGATATCCTATCCACTCGATATTAAAAACTCGATATTTGGTCCATTCGATATTTTAAATTCGATATTATGACTAGTTACCATCTGAGATTTTGGCCTTGTGCTCTTGGCTGGCATTGGTGTTACTCCTCACTTTTCTCTGTTGTATGGATACAATGCCAACGGGTTCTGGGGTCCATGTAGTCACATGGGGTAAATTGTCCCTGACAGTACACCCACTCTTGAAGTTGACGGGTGCCCTGTGAGTCGTGCTATGGAGATTGTGAATAAACTCTCCTAGGGTTTGGTGGATCGCCTCTTCAATGTCAACTTGTTGTGCATACCTGATGTGTATGAACTTGAGTGTGCTCAACAGTCTTTCCATTACTCTGCTGGCTTGGGGCCACTGGGGTGTGATATTCATATAATCAATGGCCAAGCATTGTAGATATTGCTTGAAATCCAGACTCTGAACCGGTGGCCCATTGTCGCCCTTGAGAGTCTGTGGGACCCCAAATGTTGCAAAACATTTTTCGAGACATTTCATGATGTGATCAAATTACATTGCCTACATTATCTTTACAATTGGAAATGTGTAGTATGCATCAGAAATAGTTAGCATGTGCCGGCTGTCAGGCAAGCTTCTAAAGTCACAATGATGTTGCACCACGGTCTGTCACTCGGGGTGTCAGTCGCGACTGGAGGGCGTTGTTCCAGCAGTTTGGTGGTTTGGCACCAGTGGCATCATGCAACCATGTTGTCTACCTCGGGGTCTAAGGTGGGGAAAGACACCTACTGTCTTAGCCATGCCTTGGTTTTGTGCAGTCTTGGTCGCCAGTGTGTGCATGAGCTAGCATCATCGTGCGTTGCGAGGGATGACGATCCGGTTACCACGCAGGAGGACCCATGGTGGAGTGGTGATGAGTTCATGGCGGACATTCCAGAGGGTGGCCAGGTATTGTTGGGTGATGTCCGCATGCCTCCGCATGTCACAGCGGAAGTCCTTCCATGTTCCAGAGGTGGTGGCCCCCCATGCTCTTTGGATGGCCAGGTCTGAAGCAGTGTCGTTGGCAATGTCTTGGATGGAAATAGTGTTGGGGTAAGCAAGTTCTGCCACCCACTGAACATGTTCATCCAATGCAAGTTAGAGGCTCTTTAAGCTGCTTCTTGCCTCTCGATGTCTGGGAAGTTAATCGGCTAGATTGCCACAGCCGTTCTGTATCCATCGATCAGTTGGTACTTCCGGAGTTGCAGGGTCCATTTCTCAATCCTGGGCAGCGGATATGGGGCAGTGCCAGCAAACGGAGATATCAGCAGCTTGTGGTCCTTGATGACTCAGAAAGGACGGCCATATGAGTAGAGGTGTAAATGGTGACAGCCCCACTTGATGGCGAGGACCACTTTCTTGATGTGTGCATCACATTTTTCAGTGTCTGTGAGAGCTCTGCTGGGTATGCTACAAGGGCCCAGTGATCATCTCTTGTGTGTTGCATTAGTAGAGCTCCCAGAGCAATAGGGCTGGCATCAACCACTAACTCGGACTCTTTGACAGGGTCAGATTAGGTAATCATGGTGTCTTGGAAGAGTGCCTTCTTGATCACTTGAAAGGTATCTTCCTCCACCGAACACCACACCCATGGTGTTGATGCTTTGATGAGGTTTCTTAGTGGGCCTGCTAGGATCACCAAATTGGGGATGAACCTCACGCAGTAGGTGCAAAGCTAAGGAAGCTCCGGAACTCCCCTGCAGAGGAGGGGGTGACTGCATCTCTTATGGAGATGCATTTGGATGGCTCAATCTTGACACCATCCTTTGAAAAGATTTAGCCAAAGAACACCATCTTTTTTCTGGAAGAACTGGCATTTTGTGCGGTTGAGGGTAAGGGCAGCGGAATCGCTCCTCAAGAGGGTGGCATTCAGGCGGCGGTGATGACTGTTAAGAGTGGGTGCATGTATGAAAATGTTGTCGCTGATGTTGATGGCGCCTTCAAGGCCTGTCAGGACTTCTTGAATTGCATTTTGAAAGACATCCGCTGCTGCTTAGGTTCAGAAGTTGAGTTGACGGTAGTGACAGAGGCCAACGTGTGTTGAGAAAATCATAATATATCTGTTATCCTCATGGAGTTTGAGTTGGGCCCAGTATGCAAATGAAAGGGCAGCATGTGTCCGGGCTTGTCGTGAAGTGGCGGCGGATTGGCAGATAGCTGGGGATGAAGTGTGGTCTGCTCCATCCTCATCACCACTGTGGTGACGGGTGTTGCTAGGCCGTGCTAAGTGTGTAGCACTAGTGAGAACAAAGAGCACACTCAGAGGCTCGAGTGATTCTCCGCGCGAACAGGTGGGACCTTCCTCCCTTGATTAGCTCACCCTGACCTCCAAAGTGGGGTCATGGTGTGCATGCATGTGGTTGTCACAGTGCTAGGGCATGACCTGACACCATGTTGCAGTCAGCAGCATAGGTTCAGTTGTACAGACTACTGAGAGAAATCATTGTAACATTTTCTCAATGCTGTCCAATCCAACCCAGAGCCTTCAGGAGAAGTATGTTCCTACCTGAGGGAGCCTTAGGCCTGTGAGGCCCTAAAGAACATGTTGCTAGGTTCAACAGTGGCCTGTTCCCATAAAGCTTGCTTCCTGGAGCAGCTGCTGATTCAATATCTTAAAGCTGTTTTTATTTTCTGACAATTTTTCAGTTTCTCTGTTCCTGGTGCTTACCGTCACAAACTAAGCTCAGGATCAGATCACCATGGCCAGTGTCTAGGATGGCAGGGGGCAATCCAAGCGTCACAAATGCGACCTCTAAATGACGTCCATGGGTGTCTGTTATGTTATATTATGTTATGGACATTTCTAAAGCGTGCGATTACCCGGAGGTGTCCTGGCGCTGGTTACTTCTCGTGCAGCGGAGCTAGGAAAAGGGAGATATTTGTCAAAAAGCCATCAGCCTCCTCCTAAAAGCTAGAAGATTGGTGGCGTTTCTCAAATGGAATGGGAGACCATTCCAGGCCTTCGCTGCACATAAGGAGAAGCTTCTGCCACCCCACTGGGCTTTTTTTGTGGGTGGGACTATGACCAGTTTAGCTTCTGATTATCTCAGAGTTCTTGTCAGTTTATACCACTAAAACTGGCGTCTTAGATGGTCAGGTCCCCACCCTTGCAGAGCTTTAAAAACTATACAAAGGGACTTAAACTGCACCCGGTTCCTCACCGGGAGCCAGTGCAATTTTTTATCTCTTTTGAGATTGGGGAGAATTTGGATGTGCCCGTAAGAAGTCTGGCCGCGGCATTCTGGAGTAGCTGAAGTTTATACAAAAACTTTTGCTGAATATTCAAATATAAGCTGTTGCAATAGTCCAGCCTCGATAAAACCAAAGCTGTGACTACTGTTTTCCGGCACCCCAATGGTAGAAGTCGTACGACCTTCTTAACCGTTCTCAGAACATGCACTGTTTTTGAAACTACTGCATTGACCTGGGCTCCCAGGGACAATTTCTCATCCAACAGAACTCCCAGATTTTTCACCTTTTTAGAGGGTGAAGGGAGTGATCCCAGAGAGGCAGACCACCAGTTGGGAGTCGAAAAATTAGGATCATTCCCAAACAACATCACTTCGGTTTTATCCGAGTTAAATTTTAAGCAATTTTCCGCCATCCATCTTCCTACTGCTTCCATGCAGGACTGAAAACAGATATCTACTCCTAGTTCATGGACGGGTAATAGAGACACCACAATTTGTGTGTCATCCGCATAAGATGTAATCCCAAACCCATAAGCACTGATAACAGGAGCCAAAGTTGGGCCATACACATTAAAGAGTGTTGGGCTCAATGAAGACCCCTGCGGCACACCGCATGGCAGTGAAAAGAGTTTTGACTGAAATTTCCCCAGGGATACAATCTGACCTCTGTCTGATAGAAAAGACTTGAGCAGATCCCAGGCTTTACCCCGTACCCCACAGTCCCTGAGACAGTCCATCAAAATCCCATGATGGACCGTATTGAATGCAGCAGAAAGATCCAATAGGATCAGAGCTGCCCTACCTCCCTGATCCACTGCTACTCTGATCTCTTCTGTAGCCTTGATGAGAGCAGACTCCGTGCTGTGTCCCTCTCTAAAGCCATATTGGGAGGGATCAAACGCTTGGACTTCCTTCAAAAAAGCACTGAGTTGACCATTCATCACCTTCTCAACCATCTTGGCTGGGAGAGGGAGACGAGAGATCGGACGAACATTGTTAGGGTCATTACGGTCCAGGCTTGGCTTCTTTAAAAAGGGGACTATTGAGGCCACCTTCCACTGCTTGGGAAACTGTCCAGATTCAAACATAACATTAAAAATGGCTGCGAGAGATAAGGCAATTGGACCAGGGGCCAGTTTAGTGATCATTACTGGGCAAGGATCAAAAGGTGAGCCCGATTTAGCTCCTATTAGGAGATGCAATGTATCGTGCACAGTCAATGGCCTTAATTTGTCCAAGGCATACGGGGAGAACCTTATGTATTCAGAGTCCTCCTTCACCGTAATTAAACCCCCATCATTAGAGTCACTGAAGGCTGAAAATATGCTTACCACTTTTTTTGGGAAGAATTTGGCAATCTCCTCACAAATGTCTGGACTGGACTGGACGGTAGCTGGCCTCAGGGAAGCTAATTTGGAGACCGTTTGGAAGAGCTCTTTAGGTGAGTTCTTTGCCAATTCAATTTGGGTTGAATAAAATTTTTGTTTAGCGGAGACGATGGTTTGTTTGTAAATTTGCAGGCTAGATTTATACAATGTCTTCTCTGTATCTGTATAGCCTTTTCTCCAATTACGTTCTAGGCGTTTACAATTACATTTAAGAATTTTTATCTCCTCTGTATACCATGGAGCCGAGGGATGTAATCTTTTCGGGAAGATAGTTTTACGTGGAGCCAGTTCATCACACGCCTGGGTAAGCCATTTGGTATAGGAGGCGGCAGCCTCCTGTACCCATCTCTGTCATTTATCACATTTATTTTATATACCGTAACAGATGCAAAATCAAAACACCAATTATAAGCTTTGCCTTCCTGTATTCACCACTGGAGTTGAGTTTTTAATGTTTGATTATTGGCCAAGGAATTACTGGGGCACACAACCAAGTAGTGAAAGGTTGTACATATAGGAGGGGAAGGGTGGAGGGAGGTACAAGAAGCACACAGGAGAAGGTGGGATGGACATAAGGAATTAGAGAAGTAACAGAAGAGGAAGAGAGCAAAACACAAAGGAGAAAGCCAATAGGTGCAGACACATAGCTATATAGTTGTGAGGTCCCTCGTGCCATTCAATAAAAGCTCTCAAGTGAAGATGGAAGGTTCCTCCCAAACCGCCAATAGCATTAGGAGAGATATAAATACTCCACTGGGCTAATTCAAGATGTAGTTGACAAAAATCTCAAGTCAATGGCTGAAAGAGGCTGCTTGAAGAAAGCCATTGATTGACAGAGGCGGACTTAAATCCCACAGTATGTATGTTGTCAGTAGTAGGTCTGTTTGACTTTTTTGTTGTCAAACCCCATACCTAAAAGTAACTCAGAAGAGTCTGATGATGGGGCTTGATGGGCTCAATAAGTGTGCATTCAGGATGAAAGAAGGAATTACCAAATTGGCCAGCAGCCAAATGAAAACACAAATTAGTTGTGTGTCCTGAGGCAAGAAAGTATGTGCAAAGATTTAGGAAAGATTCTTTCAGCCAAACTCCCTGCAGGTAACTTGTTGTCACCTAGGTAGGTCATGGTCATTATTATTGCTGAAGGGAAAAATGGTTGGTTATCTGGGTAACAGACATTTTCTCTTTCTGGCCCATTCCAAACATTGTCTGGTTAATTATTGGTCTGCCAGTATTACCTAACACTTGCCAGTATTTTTCGGACAGATCACTAGAGCCTGAGAGTCAGTAAAGTCTCAAGGTAATACCCAACAACCACAATGCTTCTACTATTTGTTCCATAAACACCTAAGCTGCTATTACTAATTTTGTTCCAATGAGTTCTACAGCCGGGTCAAAATCTCAGAGCTATTTTTTTAAATTTGTTTTTAGAGTTTTATATATCTCAAACTCGACCCAAAGGTATCGGGTATCAGAGCGCTTTACATGACCAACAGTTGCGTTACATATGGACACGTTCATTTTGTAAGGCCCGGAGAGATTGTGATTTTTCCCAGAATCACAGAATGTTGAGCATCCCTGCCGAGACTCATACCTGGTTCCCCTGCTTCGAGGTCGACTGCTCTAGCCGTTAGACCACATCCTCTCCCCTTTCTATTGATACCATGATAGTAACTCAAAGCTTGGAGACTTCTTCGCTGTAGGAATTCATGATAACAGGATCAGCTCCCACTTCTGAAAATCAAAAGGTGAATGAGTTTTGTAATAGATCTGTGTGGTAGGCTACACAGACTAATTGGACATATTTCTGCACTGTCCCAAATAACTCTCACTGGGCATAATCTGTTCTTTGAGGATGGGTCATGAGTACTTGCTAAATATAGATGTGAAACATCAAAGTTAACTTTGCTTTATCCGAAACAGCTTCTCTTCAATAAATAAAATTCACAATTATTTTATCTGATGAGAAACGCCATTGCTAGTTCTCTCTGAATCCCAAAAGCATTAGAATTTTACAATTTGCTTATGAATTAAGAATGATTCTTTGGGATCTAGTTTCTAAAGCCCTACGGTAGCAAAAACAAGGTCGCAGATGGCATATTAATTTTTGAAACTAATTTTATTCAACATTCTGGTCTAAATGCATCACGAAAACATTTTAATAGGTCACAGTTAAGTAGACAAAAGGCTGTACTTGCTTATATTTTTCTTTGAAATTCGTGTAGTAAAAACTTTTTAAGTTGGATGCTATTTTTAAATTTGTTTCACTGGGGCCTTAGAACAATTCCATTTAATTTTTTTTTTTTAATAAAGTAAATATTGTTTACCTTTTATAAACTGTGTACAGAACATCACATGGGCTGTTCTTACTACCAGAGACAGTGGAAAGAAACCTGAAGAGCTTTAATATCAGCCCAAGGGCAATTTAATCAACTTTTAAGGATTAATTGTTAATTTCATCAGTTTAGTAGCCAGGACACGTTCTCAGTCAGTCCCTGTTGGTTATCTTATGCTGCAGAGGCAATGAAGAATTTCCTTCAAACCCATCTTTTACAATTTGTTGCGAATATCTATTTTTAATAAACAAGTTGCACCTTATTATACGATTTCGAGATGATTACCTGTCCCCAGGGGCAGCATTTGGATCACTTTACCCAAACCAGGTCTGCAACTCTAAAGGCACTATAGGTACCTAGGCTGAAGCCGGTAAGAAATCTCCATGTCCTTGGTGATATGGAGTCATCAACCTTATCCTATATGTGTTAATGTAATTATAGCATGTATGTACTCCACCTTATCTCTGTAGTTCTGGCGAGAGACTTTTTAAATTTTCAGAAACCTTGGTAGTGCTTCGGTCTTCTAGTCTATACCCCATATATATATATATATACACATATATATAAATACATATGAAGACATATTCTTCTGCTTAATAAAGCAAATGTTAAAGGGACCTTATTGTTCAGCATGTGAGTAAAGTCTTATCTTGCAATAAAAATTCATTCAGTGTAAAAATCAAAGTTTATAGTTAGACTTTGAGCAAGCTTGAACGTGCGCAATAAAAAAAAAAAGTGGTGTGTGTGTGTTGGGGGAAGGGGTGGTACCCTCACATGCCAGGGTTCTGACTGATACTTCTAACCACAGACTCTTCACAGTGTGACTATCTCCAGATGATAGACTTGATCTAAAAAGGTAAAAAAGAGTGCTCCTACGGATGGGTAGCTGGTCCCTAAAGCGAGAAGGCAAAGCTCTACATGGCAAAACACCGCACGATTCCATGCATGCCCCACTCCTGAAGTTATTTCCACAGCAGGTCTTCATTGCGGTCAAAGTCTTCAGGTAAGTCCAAAAAAAACATAACAAGTCTAAGCGTGATTCAGTTCCTTTCCATCTCTCTCATTTGCCAGAAAAGGCACGAGGACATCACTGTGCCACATGGTCTCACTCCCATTCCACGAGGAGCTGATTCCAAACCTAGTCCCAATGCAACCCAGACTTTTCAGTTCTGTCGACGATGTTGCACCAGACTGAGACCTTTAGGGAGGTCACACTGACCTCTAGGGAGGTCACACTGACCTTTAGGGAGGTCACACTGCACATCTTCAACACACCTCTGGCTCCTTCTAGCACTACTATGGACCTCAAGCATCTACAGGGGCCTCCAGTCAGGTTGCCGTTGGCAGATCTGTTGTTGGCATTGTCTGTGCCCCTTAGGATTCTACATAGGCATTGGTGTCAACCTCAGTTCTGTCACCCAAATCAGCATGGACCTTTTCTCATTGTCAACTGTACCAACGCTGCTGGCATAGGATCCATGATCTATTGTGGTGTTAGTCTCTGAGCCGCATTCATCTGTCCCCTGACCAAACCCCGGTCCTGACATGGTGCAGCCACTACACAATCCTTCTAAGTCAGACAAAGCACCAACACATCACCAACTCTTTGGCTTGGACACCGACCATAGCCTGCCATATGAAGATGATGATTTGGGTGATGGGAATGAGTTTGCCCCTCCCTATGATGATGAGAACTGTTATGTGGACCTGCAAGATGTCAGAAGATTGAATACGTTACTCGGTACTGTGTTGGTTTCCCCAGGACAAGCAACCGAGGAAAGTGCATCTTATGATGTTCATCAGAAGAGATGCTGAAGTTCTTGACCTGCACCACCCCACTATGGAGCTAAAATCGAATGTCCTCACTGAGGTCCTTCAGGATGGCCAGGCAATAATTTAACCTCTTCTGCTCTTCAACAGGGCACTCAGTGATACGCTATTCTGTGCTTGGTCTAAACTATATTCTGGCCCTCCAGTCAATCGCCAAGTTGGACACCGCCATATTCCAGCTACAGGCGATGTTTTCATTAGTCAGCCTTGCCTTGAGGTCAGTCATCGCAAGGTGCCTCTTGAGATGTCACATCCATGCAGTTTGGGACATGGTTGGTGGGATTGTACCATCAGCCCAAGAAGGCTTACAGTCTTCCTTGGCCCAAACTAACAGGATGGCCACAATGCAGCCAAGTTTGTCATCCAATCAGACTTAGACACCACTGATTGTTTATGATGGGCAGTTGATGCAAATGTGGTGCTTTGAAGCCACCTGCGAATGAGGCCCACATGCGTTTCCAAGGACTGCTAAGCATCTCCAATAGACATGCCTTTTGATGGGTCCCCCTTATTTGGAGGAAAAGTGGACTCTGCCCTAGAGCATTTTAATGAGAGCTGTGTCACTGCACATTCCTTGGGCCTTTTGGCATTAGTTTGGCAATCTTACCAATGTATTCACCCTTTTCGGGGATATGACAGATACTTGGTGTATTGATATCGCCAGACTCTGCCACCTGCACAGCAAGCCTCCCAGCCCTCCGAGGTTAGGGCTCCAACACTCAATGCCCAGGTCATCAAGGACAACATACGTCTCAGTCTCTCACACCCGAGCAGCAACGTAAACCTATTGTTAGTATGCCCTTAGTGGCACACAATCACCCTGTAGGAGGCATGATCTGCCACTTCTTCCAGGGGGGCAGAACATCACATTTGACAAATGGGTTCTTCAATTGTCTGATGGGGCTATACCCTGTCAGTGTTTCAACCCGCCGCAACTTCCACCACCATCACAGTGACTTTAATGGGACCACCTGTCTGTTTTCCATCAATAGTTGTAGGCTCTTTTGGCCAAAGGAGTCGTAGAGAGGGTACCAGCCTTGTAAGTAGGAACTGGATATTAGAGGCCTTCATACTATTTTGGATCTTCACCCTCTAAACACATACTTGTGAAAGGACAAACTCATACCTGGAATGGTTCTGTTTGCCTTGGATCTTCTTGACTAGATGGTGGCATTGGACCTGCAGGAATTGTATTTTTCTGTGCACGTCCTGCAAAGCCACCAGCATTACTTCTTGATCATTGTAGGCTAGGAGCATTTTCAGTTTACAATGCTTCCCACTAGCCTCACCAGTTCCACTTTGGTGTTAATGAAAGTGATGCCGGTGGTCTCAGGAGCATCTTCAGAGGTTGGGTATTCCAATCTTCTACTACCTTGAGAACTGTTTTTTAAAGGTGGGTTCAATAAAGTCAATCGTAGACCACCTCCAGATGACAGCAATCCTTTTTATATTGCTAGTGTTCACGGTCAATGTGCCAAAGTTACACCTGGCTCCACAGAGGACCCAGTTCATCATAGCCATCATGAATATGGTGCAGTTCTAGGCTTTCCCCCTAGAGCTGAGAATTCAGGAAATTTAGGCTATGATCCTGATGTTTCAGCCTTGGTCCTGGATTTCTGTGAGTATGGCTCTATGACTTATTGGCCTCCTGACATCCTGCATCTGGCCCTTCAACTATGCTAGTAGGCATGTGCGGGCTCTGACCAACATCAAGGGAACCTGTTAGATCCCATCAGGGTTTCAGATAAGACTGCAAAAGATGTGCAGTGGTGGCTGCTCAACTGCAATGGGACCAGTGGCAGACCTTTCTTCCTATCTCACCCAGAGCTGAAGATGGTGATGTATCACTGCTGGGTTGGGTAAGACATTTAGGAGAAGTGAGGATCAGAGAACCATCTACATATCTGCCTTTTTAGAGTTGCCTGGTATTTGCTAGGCATTGAATGCCCCTCTGTCCTCCATCAAAGGGAGGCTGGTTCAGGTCCTCATGGACAACACCTTTACCATGCGGTATTGCAGCAATATCTCAAACTCTTCAGTACTCCTGAAAGCTTTTTTCTGTTCCTCACATCAAGTGGCCCTTGGGTGGTTAAAGCAGACCTAAAATGACTGATGCATCAATATTTCAAGAACAATGCACAAACAATCCGTCTGCATTCTAATTTCCCAAAAATAATCTTTTAAGCAACGAGTTAGAATACAGAAGACCATTTTATGTATCTGTTCTTCTACTCTGGTTTACTTTATTTTTATTGAAACAAAAATGTCAAGGAATGTTAAAAGGAATCAGACTGTGGATGAAACCTGAAGAAAATTAGTCCATGAAATCCAATTCCCTTTTAGAATAATGACAGATTTACTTACCAATTTCAGAAAATCTGCAGAAAACTCGCAGTTTCAATAACAGAACATAGATGCAAATGATGGTGTTTGGATCTACAGCCATTGCAGGGTAGAAACTTTGTTAATGAGGGCTTTCTTCTTACAGTACAGTGATTAATTGTTCTACTATTTGCCCATGGGAGTGACACTGGGCAGACTGTTAGCTTCTCTCTTTCTCGCTGCCTGCTGCACTGGAGCGAGTGCTTTAAATCAGTAGCAATGCTGCTGCTGCTGCAACCTATACCACACTCTTCTCCGATCAGCACTTTAAATAGAGCGTGCACCAAAGGCCCCACTGATACTGATGCCCAACACTTCAGACCTCCACTATGCAGGGACAGATGTTTCCTAAATCAATTATAGAGAAGGAGGGGTCTGGAGTCAACCTTCACTGTACATAGAGCTGCATTGTGCTACAGGTTGATGCTTTGTGCTTAAGATTGCTGCAATGAACATTTTTAACTGCATGGAATGTACTGGACATATTTTGCAATATCTGAGTATCTAAGGCTGTATATGGGTATATATAATTATATTTTGGCATGTGAGGCAAAACCATTTCTTAGTACAAAAGCCTATGTTTTGAGATTTGAGGCTGTAGTTTGGCATTTGAGGATCTTTGGTCTTTTGTTGTTATTCCTGGGAATATTAAGTTTGCTTTGCCCTTTCAAACCATGCCTTGCCCTTTGAGAAGTAGTAATGGATTTGAAGGGCAACGCCTTAACCTTTTAAACCAAGACTTGCCAATTGAAACCATGCAGGCCCTTCTGAAGCTGTGCCATGTCCTCTGAAGCTATGCACGCCCCTTGGGGGAGCTGTGCTCACCCATTGGAATCTGTGTCCACATTTTTGATGCCATGCCCGGCCCTTTGGAGACCTACTCAGCTCTTTCAATCCATGTCTGGCTATCTGAGGCTATTCATGGGCTTGTGTTTATTCACCTGTGCATTTAGGACTTTTAAGACTTTGTCTTTGCTGAGGAATTTGGGGCCGAGTTTGGGAATTTGAGGCTATGCTTTGGTGGCTAGTGGCTGTGTCTG
The DNA here is from genome assembly GCF_964204655.1 of Triturus cristatus. Classification (NCBI taxonomy): domain Eukaryota; kingdom Metazoa; phylum Chordata; class Amphibia; order Caudata; family Salamandridae; genus Triturus; species Triturus cristatus. Next base: position 891,446,578 of record NC_140594.1, read on the forward strand.
TGCACATCACTGTTATGCCTGGATGTCTGAGACTATAATTTGGTATTTGAGACTTTGGCTGGGAGTTAAGGCTGTAGTTGGGCATTTGTGGCAGTAGCTGAGCATTAGTTGCCATGCATATGTATTCAAGGCTGTTCCTGAAATGTTTTGGTTGCACCTCTGCATCTTAGTTGCTCATTGTATAGATGAGGATTCCGAATGACTTGAGTGAAGGCACAGTGTTGCATTTGGCACTCCACCCAGTGGCGGCTGGCACTGATCAGGGGTGGCAGGGCGGAGGCGAAAGAAAACAAAACGTACCTCCTTGCAGTGTCTTTCCACTGTCGTCTCTCCCGGAACACGAACAAAGCACCCAGGCTCCCTTAAGTCAATCACAACATTGTAATGCGGCATTGTGATTGTTCTGAGCACTGTGGTTCGGCTCTCAGCCCGGGAAGGGGAGCCTGGGTATGTTCTTACAGCCTGGGTGGGGAACATGCAAAGTGCGCATGACTGTTTGTCTGCCCCCTTGAATGCCGGCCAAACATTCATATGCGCTTACATAGTGTCACCGCTCATCCCCCTGCTGTGTGAGCAGAGCAGACCCGCCTGGTCTGCAAAGCTGCAGCAGCAGGAACAAATACAATGATAATAACAATGAGTTATTATAATTTTATTTTTCCTTTATTCACACCCCTGCAAAGCAGTTTGGCAACGCTCCTCTGCCTTAGCGGAGAAGCCGCCATAGACTCTACCAGAGTGTTTGGTATTTGCTGAAGCATATAGTGATTGCACATTGTCTGCTGTGGTCATTCATGCTCATTTGAAGTGCTGTCTATTGTACTCTATTTTAAATGTTTCCTTGGCATATCATTTTTATTAATGGCCATTTTAAGAAACAAAGAAAAAAAGTAAAGGACGGAATACTTGAATTGATGTAAGCCACTAGTGATTACTGTGGCCCCATTCCAGTCCATCATTTCCCACCCACTCTACACTCCAGATAGAAACCAGCTGCATGCAAATCAGTCTGTTATGGCCCGATGATAGCAGCCCCACCCCAACTGACAGATCATGACCCCTCCAGATTGGTTACAAGCCATTCAGCTGCTTGCACAGTTGATTGACACGCTAACAACTACTGTAACTGAATGCTTAATCGCCTACCATCTGCCCATTCAATATTCACTAAACTATGCTGTTAATGTTACCAAAATGGAGGATAATCCTTATATTGGCTAAGGAAGGATAGAAAGTTGTCAAATTGCTGTCATACACCTCTGTGTGACTTGAACATTGCTTACAAATTTATGTAGAAAGCACATTTACCCACAAAGTTATCTTACCAGCAAAAACAAAACAGATGCGTTGATCTATGTGCACTGTAATTGCATCTATAGGGCTGATTGAGCTCAAGAATTGTTTTGTCTCAAAAATCTGAGAATCACAGATGTTGTGACAACAGAACCAACAGGGATGTGAGTCAGATGTTAGAGCTCTAACAGATGAGCACAAGAAAAGGGAGTTGTTTGCCATGTTGCATGTTCAGGAGCATTTTCTCCTAGACGTAAGGTATTGTAAACATGCGACCCTACTGTTTGTATCGTATTTCCATTCAGGCGATGCCAGTGTAAAGTGAGGGGGGAGGGGCAAGGCAGTTAGTGTTTGTTTTTTAGGAAGGATGGTTCATTCATCTGTATTCAATAAGACATAAATTAACAATTCCAGACTATGCAGTATTAAACAGAAAAAGATTTCAGTGTGCATAAATCAGTAGTATCTGCACATAAAGATACCTTGGTTTTATTTGTCATAAGCAGAAAAAGTGCAAGATAAAATAAATGTGTAGTTTAGTAAATTAACAGAAACATATAACCTCTTATAGAGCATCATCCTGACATAAACCCATTTAATCCTCTTTTTGGCTATTCCCCCCAAAGTACTCTGCTACTGTCCCTGGATAACATATGACACATGTTAATCTCAGCGCCAAGACACCTCAGCATTCGTGCGCTTTACAAATACTTTACTTACTTACCTACTTTAACCTCTAGACTTTACAAGAACATATTTGACCTCCTTTTTTTTATTTAGGTTGAGCCTAGGCAGCGCATATACTGTCTCAAGACATGCTGTATTCACTCTGTGAGCTTACAGCCTCCCTTAGGCTTTAATTGGGATTTGTCTGTGTCCTTCAAAAAACATTGTTTCTAAGTGGATAATTGTTCCTGCTTGCCCCACCTTTTTCTCAATTGTTAACTCCCATGGAGTATCACCACAGGACTTGTCCTCTTCCACTTGTGCCATTGTATTCAATGTCTTTTGAACTTTTTTTTGGGAAGAATCCATTACCACGCGGGCATTGCATCGCAATGCCTTTACATTGCAGGTAATACAACGCAAGTCGTTACAACGACTTGCGATGGATGGCGCTCTAATCTAAGGAATAGTATGATTTACTATTCCAACACCTTCCCTACTGTATGTAGACTGGTGTTGGAATAGTAAATCATACTATTCCGAAGTCCTGCGCCCTCCAGCGCAAGTCGTTGGAACAACTTGCATTGTAAAAACTGTGATGTAATGTTCCGCAATCATTTTGATCACACTGTAACATCACATATTCTTTTTTGTTAACATTCAGATCGAGCACTTCCCACTTAGCGCGGCACCCGATTCACGGAGGACACACTTCAATGCAATCAAGAACTTCCCCCTAGTGTGTGCTACACATGCTTAACGGATCCCGCGCTTCGCGCGATGTTCTTTTAATTTTCATTATTTACATCAAGCACTTATTAGAAGTGCCTGCGCCTCAAAATCCTGTTTTAAAAAAAAAAAAATTCATGCATACTTGGGTTCTTGTATAAATGAAGCTATGGCTTCAGTCTGTCTCTAGTTTATTTGTGTAAACGTTTCAAATGTCAAGTAGTGCAAATTCACTGTCGCTTCGTGGCAGCACTGCCCCATATTCATTCTTCCTGACTTCCAGGTTCTATCTCAATTGGTCTTGTGAGCAGAGCTCGCGGTGCATGCAAAATCTGCGTATTGACCAATCAGAGAAGGCGACAGATAAAACTTCCAGTTTTTCACAATTCAGCTGACCCAGCAAGGTCACAGTGCTTGTGAATGAGTACAGGGGTAAATAAAGGGAACATGAAAGACAAGTTTGTTACCAACAAACCCCTCAGCCCTGCCACCTCCGATCTGTACCAGCCACCACTGGATAGAGTGCCAAATGCAACACTGTGCCTTCCTTCAAGTCATTGGGAATCCTCAACTATACAATTAGCAAATTAGCAATTGCAGTCCCCAAATTAGGTAAGGTAATTAGAACGGCTTTCATTCCATTGATATTAAGTTGTACAGGGGCTTTGTGTAACACAAAATAAAAGACAATGGACCTCTGTGATGGTGATGCGCTGAAGATGTGAATGAATCCATTTAAAGGGATCTGTCAGCTAAAATTGTTTGACATGGGGATATGCTTGCTGCACCCCTGTGTAACACAATTAAAGCATCTTGAGGCGGTCATCACTGTGCACATCAATCATCCTTTTGTGAGAGCGGATTCGGTAGACTAGGCCTTCCATCTTTCATGTCGGCCACTTCCATTGTACAAACGTTCACCACATGGGATGGCCAAGAACTGTCCCTGTGCTCTTACTAGGCTGAAGGAAGAAGGCACGGACAGTGCTCACCACACGCAAGAATCAGCTGGACCCTTGCAGATGTGTCATAATGTGTAAACACTGCACCAGAAGTGAGGTGCATCTCTACACAGTCTGCTGTGCGACACTGCACCAGCACCGAGGTGCATCTCTGCTCGGCCTTCTGTGCCAAACTGCACCAGCAGTGAGATGCATCTCTGTACAGCCTACTGTGCCACACCGTACTAGCAGCGAGATGCATCTCTGCTGAGCTGCTCGGACTCCTGTGCTGCAAACCACCAGCAGTGAGGTACATCTCTGCTTGGCCTTCTGTGCCACATTGCACCAGCAGTGAGGTGAATCTCTGCACCAGCAGCGAAGTGCATCTCTGATGAGCTTCTCAGCCTTCTGTGCCACACCACACCAGCAGCGAGGCACATCTCTGCTCAGCCTTCTGTGCCACACCGCACCAGCAGCCAGGTCCATATCTGCTTGGTCTAATGCCACCAGACAGACCTTTGCTGAAGGTGCAAAGTGCAAAACTGTACAAAAAAAAGCCCCCTTGACCCTTATGCACCAGACATCACTTTGTGCCGGGAGAGGTGTGGCGCAGTGGCTAGAGCAGCTGACTCTGGAGTGCGGGGGTCACAGTTTGATCCCCAGTGGCAGCTCAGCTCAGCATCATGTGACTCTGGGAAATAGCTCACTTAGGGCCTCATGTAGGTACCTCAATACCGGTCGGTAACGGCCGAAAATCGGTAAATATCCCGTTACCGACCGGTATTGAGGCACTTGAGATGTAGGTGGCTGATTTCTGGATTCGGTATTTACCAAATCGAATTTTAAGAAATCGGTAAAATACCGATTCGGTAAATACCGAATCCAGAAATGCAATGTAGGGGGCACTCAAGTGAGTGCATTATTGGTGTCTGGATTTGTTATTTACCACCAACTACAAGTTGATGGTAAATGACGAATACCTTACAAAAAGCATTTTTGTGCTATTTGTAAAGTGCCATGTGGCAGACATACATGCCGTTAGGACATGTATGTGCGCCACATGTGCACACATGCACGAATCAGGGGTGCAACAGGGTGTCAATGTGACACCCTGCCACCCATGATAATGCCTCCCCTATTACCGATTCGGTATTTACCGAATCGGTAATAGTAACTGGCTTCCCATTCATTCCTATGGGCCTCCAGGCCCATAGGAATGAATGGATGCATTATTACCGATTCGGTAAATACCGATTCATAATTACCGATATTTACCGAATCGGTAATAATTACCGATTATTTACCTACATACTATTTACCGATTCATAAATACCGAATCGGTAAAATTCGGTATTTATGAATCGGTAAATAGTATGTTACCTACATGAGGCCCTTAATCTCCCCGACGCCCCCCAGTGCCTTGAACCCCTTAAGGGGGTGATATGTCAGCGATTTACAAATAGGAGTTATTATTATTATTGTTATTCCCAATCCAAGGTTGGCTTTGTGGGAAGAACAGTGGTGATGTGCGAAAGTGAACTGGGAGGTGGTCTGGCCTTGGAACGCAGTGCCTGTTGGTGTTCAGCACTAAGCGTTAAAGTTAGAACACACACATTATAATTCTAGTTAGGTAGTGGCTTTAATTTGTTCTGAAGGACCCATGTTATGTTCCTGTGTTATGTTTGAGGTCTTTCTTGTGCTTTTTCATCCAAATTCCATGGTCTAACTCGTTTTTATGTGTTCCTTCTGTGATGTATTTGGACCCCCTTACAGCAGAGACATTTAAATACTGATTTGGTGGCATGCTTTTAAAGCACAAGATCTGAGCTCACGTGTTAGGCCACGCCCATAGTTACATGCACATGTCTCTTATAAAAGATTCCTAGGTACATGTCTTTGCCGCAGCCATTGTGAGACACTTCCAGCTTTTTCATTCCGCTTAAAGCAGTAGCTCAAGTGCAATAGCCACTTTAAAAAAAATACTGTTTTGAGCTCTATCATGCTCTGCCCTTTTCAGCTATGAAACTGTCACCCAATCAAACTAGTTATTGGCAGGTTTTTCATTTACCCTATATATTGCCAACAATTAACATTGTGACACTGATCAACAAATGTTTTGCGAAAGGATGTGAACAGTGAATGGGGGGACACTTTATTTGGGGTGCTCGGGCCCATTTTCTCAATCCGACCCTGCATACAGGTTCACTAAATTACAACATTATTCCAATCGCAAACTTGCCCATACTGTGGTGTGCTACCAGTCTCACCGTAAACATCAGCACCCTGCAATGGAGCACAAGGCACATGGTAATGTAGCCTTAAAATGGATCCTTCTTGTGCCCTCATCTGCTAAACCCTTAGTTCCGAAGTCGCACATGACCAGTACTTGGCTGTGCTGGTCTGGGTTTACTGCTGCATAAAGTATCTTAAGACGAATACAGGAGTGTGACCTGTTAACCCAGGTGAGACCGGGTAACGTATGCAACAAACAAAGTCTCAAATGGAAGTCATTAAAACAGGACAGTAAAAAACAGTGATATAAATCACACAGTGGGGGCGGGGAACAAAGAAAGGGAGACCACAACGCAGAGAGTAAAGTGAAAAAGGGGATTATTATTTGTAAGTAGTTATACAAGCACTACAGTACAATTAAATATACAATGACCATAACACACAAAGTGAGCACTGGGCGTGCTTGGTGATAGTGAGCAGCGAAGTGACACAATGGTGACGGGAACAGCGTGAACGGCGACAAGAGATAAGAGGAATGTGGTCAAGATTTACAAAAAGAAATATACAATGTTGGTGTTTCTTAAATTTAGGCTATCACTCTGTGCGACTCAATTTATTGGTATACACGTGGATACCTGACATCTCTCTGACCTTACCACCACATCCTGATTGCTCGTACCTGGACACTTGACGAAACCCTTGTCCAGTTCAGCACTACTTTCAAACTATTGACCATTGTCCTGATGATGACCTGAAATCGTTCAGGTTGAAACGCCGTCGACTACCCAGCATAGAACTTGGGCGCTGTTGTGGTCAATTTATTTAGCCTAAATTTAAAAACACCAACATTGTATATTTCTTTTTGTAAATCTTGACCACATTCCTCTTGTCGCCGTTCACGCTGTTCCTATCACCATTGTGTCACTGCACCGCTCACTATCACTATGGATGCCCAGTGCTCACTTTGTGTGTTGTGGTCATTGTATATTTAATTGTTCTGTAGTGCATATATAAATACTTACAAACAATAACCCCCTTTTTCACTCTACTCTCTGCATTGTGGTCTCCCTTTCTTTGTTCCCCGCCCCCACTGTGATTTATATCACTGTTTTTTACTGTCCTGTTTAAATGACTTCCAGTTGAGACGTTGTTTGTTGTATAAAGTATCTTAACATAACCATAGACCCAACTGAGACAATGCCCTTTGCTTAGATTCTACACTTTGGACAGCAGAACCATTTCTTGCTTTTGGGTGGAACTTGTTTAAACAATTGAGCAACCGTGCAGTGAAGAAAGTCTACACCTCCTCAGTGGTATGGCTGTCACACGGACTCTGCCTATGGTGCATGCCCAAAAATGAAACTGTTATTCAGAAGAATTTTTGAAGACTCAGCCACTAGGTGGGGGGAAAAGACGCAGCACATGTATTAACAATAGCCTCATGCAGAGAAGTATTGTTACTAGCGTCTTCTGGGCGCCCACCCACGTTTTGTTGTCTTCCATAGGCAGTGCTGCTGCTCTTAAAGATGGCTGAAATGTACACAACCTGCCCACCAAACAAGCTCCAAATCCATATTAACTCATTAGACCTGGTATTCTAACTGCTCAGAACAGAGGCCTGGCATGCTCTTTCTCTAAAGGTGTGATGGTCGTTTAAATAGAGAGTTATCATGGGAAGTGACGAGGACTAGGGAGGCTAAGCCGGACCAGATAGGGACATGCAGGGAACCCCTACCAGGGGTGGGAATACCAGGAGCAAAATGGGAAAAGCATGCGTAAAAGGACAGGCGGCATCCTTTGAATACCGCAAACCGCCCAATAGTGAAACGAGAGCTGGGCAAACAAGGATGTCAGAAGGTGGGCATGGGCACCGTTTTACCTCAACTGACCAAAGCCTTTGAAGATCATTGCCTCTGGGGACCATCGCTTCGGGAGAAACAACGCCATCGAGAACGCTTGAGGACATCCCTTCTTTTCTGGCATTTTGACCAGAAATCAGAATCACCATTGTCGGCGGCCTGCGTGGGAGTCCCCAAAGATTGCTGCGGCCCAACTGCTGGCTATCAGATCACTGACTGAGGCAGGTTTGGGCACCCCACGAACGGAGGGCATCACAGCAACTGGGTATGGAGGCAGGCCCGCAAGCAGCAGTGAAGGTGCCTCCCAGGGCTCGCTGGCAGCCGAGGTGGCACCCGGTCACACACTGATCCGACGTGGCCTAGACAGGGGCGAGAAGGAGGAAGAAGGCACTGTGGCGGTCGGGAGCAATGGCTGCTCACCCCATCCAAGGCAGGAGCACTGAGGCCCGTAGAGTGACAAAACAGGCTGAGTAAGACCCGGGGGCATTTAAGCATGGTGGGGCATAGGAATGAAGGGGGCAGACAAAGAAAGGCCATCGCGCTTCCAGGAGGAAGTGGTCGGTGAAGACGAGGTGGGATCAGAGCAGGGGAGGCAAGGAACCCCCCGGGGAGAGTCTCGCAGGAGCTGGACGAGGACTTACAAGCACTTCTGGAGAAGGCCAGGGCTCTGGTGGCATTAAAAGGAAAGGTTTGGATGGATGAACAGATGACCTTTGGCCTGGAGGGAAGGCCAGCTAAGAACCCCAAGCAAGCACAGGGAGGAAAATAAGTCTGTAGAAAAAGCCCCCAAGGTCCGGTGGGAGGGGGCATGCAGCCAGAACAGTGGCCCCCACCAAGGTGGGCGTCATGGGGACAGATGCGAAGGGGCAGCAGCCTGCATCACACAGAGGGATCACGGTGAAACCGGCCAAAGGAGGACAGGCTGGACGCGGCAGGACAGTGGCTCAGATACCTCTAGCTGAGGAGGAAGAAAGCAACGATCCGGAAGGTTACTGCAGCAAGGACTCAAACGAGGAGCCTATAGCCACAATGGCAGCCCCCAGGTGAACAGAGAGTGCAGTGGACTACGACACAGCGAGAGGGAATAGTGAGCAATAAGTGCAGAGCAAAGGGGCTGGGTTGCGTGCAAAGGTGTGGAGGCGACCTCAGGATCCTATGGGGGCAAAAGGGAGCATAGCCATCTACGGGACCCAAATGGGGGTTACAAACTTCACAGCGCAGGGGCCATGGGTAGCTCACTGACCCTGGCCAGTGAACCAGAGGGGCGCAGCAGGGGAAAGAGAGTTCCAGGGGGAGGCATGGCGGCACATATCCTTTCAGCAACAAGGCCCCCCCATAAGCCTTTATGCCATGGGCGTGGCCAGGCACAGAATTTGGTGCAGGATACCTCCCAGAAATGATGGGCCCCTGGGAAGGCAGGTAGCCCGGGAAAAAAGAGTCAGGCCAGGCAGCACTCAAAAAGAAAAGGGCAGTGGGAAACTCCGAAGCAGCAAGCGAAACCTAAGGAATGCTGGGCACGAGGGCAGCACAGATAAGGAGGCGGCAGACCAAGGCACCCCAGGCCCACAACGGTGACCAGGGAGGCTAAGATGACAAAAACTGGAACATAGGAAGGGGCGCAAGGGGCCGCAGACAAGTCTGCTAGTGAATATATTTGCCCATCCCCTATCACAACCCACATAACTGGTCTAGCCACTGGCAGTGAAAGATAGTGTTTGGCAGAAGGCATACATTGACATATTTTCCTTATTAGAAGTGCGCCAGGTGAGGTTGCATCTGACAGCACATGATAAAAAAGGAGGAGGATGGGAGAGATAGGCGTAAACCCAGGGTGTAGAGGTCAATAGAAAATTGGCTATGGGCCTTTAGAACCCTGGTATGCTTGTTTGTAGAAAAATTCCCCCAGAGTGCAGCGGCCCTGTTCCTACACGAGCAAAAGGTGCACGAAGCACAACAGAAATACCAAGGGGAAGCATGGCTCTACGATGATGAGGGCTTCAGGGAAAAGATGCAGACATGGCCAATCATAGAATGGGATCACCAGGACGTAGGTTTCACAAGTCTCATGGTGGCTGCCAGGGAAGAGGTAGGCACGCACAAGCACTATTTTCATCTCTTAGGTTTCAATGGTAAACACAAGGGTCACATGCAGGTCAATAGGGGGCAAGGCCAGGCAAGGGCGCACCTCAACGTGCTGGAAGTACGACAAAGATGAGTGTAAATGGCGGTATGCCTGCAGATTTAAAAACAGTTATAGAAACTGTGGCTGCACTAACCTAGCAGCCCACTGCAAGCAGGCAAAAGGAGCAGGGGATAACAGAGAGAACAGCAACAGAAAGTAGCGGATGGTGTGAATGGTCGCCCATGGGGGGAGGGGGTGGAGGCGGGAGACTGAAGAGACACTGCCCACCCCAATCAGAGTCAGGGGATCAGTTACATTACTAAGTAGCTACCCAAAAAGTAAATGCAGACAGCTGCTACCAGACGGTTTCATAAAATGCTTCCCCATACCTTACAAGGGCCCCCCCTAGCCTCGCGGCTTAGCCGCAATCTAAAATCCACATGAGACAACACAGAGGTAGCCAGGCAGAAGGTGGTCAAGGAGGTCCAGCTGGGGTCAGTAGCCGGCCCCTTCGGCAGTCCCCCATTGGAAAAGCTCATAGTGTCCCAGTTGGGGGTGGTCCAATAGAAGGAGGTAGGGAAATATCGCCTCATACACCATTTGTCCCACCCTCAGGGAGATTCAATAAATGACTGGTTGGAGCAGGACAGCTGCTTGGTGTCGTACTCCTTCCTGGACGAAGCAGTGAATTTGATTAGGCAGGTAGGAAGGGGGCACTGCTAACCAAAGCAGACATTGAGTCTGCTTTCCCCCTCCTGCCAGTGCACCCTCAAAGTTACCACTCGCATTGTCCTCACCTCCAGGCCGCTATTCTCACACAATGACTTAGTTTCAGTTCACAGCAGTAACGAGGAAGGCCTTGGAAAGGATGGGTTTCCTGCCCAGAGAGTTTGGGCTGCACTCATTTCACAACTTACCGCTGCCCACTTAGGGCCTAATGCTGAATGCATTAAAAAACTAAGCCGGTGGGCATCGCGCACGTTCAAGGGATCCATCTGGTCCTCAGGAATCTGAGCTTTGTGTTTCTCCCAGCAGGTATACAGGGGGTTTGGCACAAGGAGTATATCCTGGGACACTCCTACATCACACTGGTGCAACAGTGGGCGGCGGCACGAAAAGACTTCAAAGGGATCTGGCTACAGACCACGGCAGTGACGTGGTTAGGACGATCAGGCATTAAGTGGGACCAGCTGCTGCCCAGCCTGCAAGAGGCACTGTGAGGGGGAGAGCAGCTGGACGCTCTGGTCATTCACCTTGGGGGAAATGACCTGGCGAACATTGGGAGGTGAGAGCTACTAGGGGCAAAGACTAGCCACTCTGGGAGGCTGATCGGCCCAGCAGACATCATATGGTCCGGGTTAATAACCTGTTGAGTATGGAGAGGGGCAATCAACCAAGGGGTGGGGGACAAGTCAAGGCGTAAAATAAATATCACCATGGCAAAGGTATGTAGGGCCAATGGTTGGGACTTTATGTGTCACAGGATGATCAACCATAGGACACCGGGTTATCACTTGGAGGATGGGGTTCACTTAATCGGGGTAGGCATGGATATGTTCCTACTCAATATAGTCGGGGTACTAGAACAGCTGGGTTTCTCATGAGTGGGGCAAAGGGGGAGCTGCCATTGATCGGGAACCTGTTGGCAGCATGGCGGGTGCAGCACAGAACGATATCCAGAGGAAAGAGTAACGTAGGTAGAAGAGCTGCTTAAACAGTGTCCTGGGCATGCCTCATGGCAGGGGCTTGGGTGAGCAGGTGACCGCACACAATGACAGCCAGAATAGAATAGCTGCTCAACAGTGTCCTTGGGATGCCATATGGCAGGGGCACAGGGAGCAGGCAAGTGGTCAGCAAGGGTCCAGGGCACTTGCAGCCCGAGCTGTGTCTGATGGCCGCGCACTAGGTTGGTAGCAAGGGAAGCCTAGAACCTGCAGAACACTAAGACACCTGCAAAAGTGGCCTTCATGCAGGGCCAGAGCTGTCATCCAGAAATAGAGGTATAACCATTGTGGCAATGTTTTGATTGCTGTGATGTGTAACAAACAAACATGGGTTTTCGAATGACCAACCAGTAAGATGCGAAATGTATGTTCCATGTTTTCTTAAAATAAACTGTGGTCTTTGATGCAACATAAACTGTTGTCCCATGAGTGATTTGAAGGGGAGGATGCTGCATGGTCTGGCCGACAATGAGGGGGTGAACACGCACGCCTGGTAGGGATTAGAAGAGGGGAGATTTCAAGTCTCTGAGATCACTTGTTTCCATGAGGAATATACAGGGTTTCACTAGTTACTATAAGATTCAACAAGCCACGCTGAATATACAGGTGTTCACTACTTAATTCTGAGATTCTACAAGCCATACAGAATATAGACGTATTTACTATTTAACTCTGTTGAGGTCCTTCATGCAATACGGAATATAGAGGTGGTCACTGTTAAACTCTGAGATCCCACATACCATGAGGAATATATAGGAGTTCACTATTTAGCTCTGAGATCCCTTATATCATGAGGAATATACAGATGTTCACTATTCAACTCTGAGATCGCACACACCTTAAGGAATATACAGATGTTCACTATTTAAATCTTTTGCCTCCGGAGGCGGGATCTCTTTAAAATCGAGGAGTTTAAAGATGTCGACTTGTTTACTCCTAGGTCGGTTTCATCCATGATTACAGGCATGTCCGGACTGGCCTTACCCAGCACCGGGCACTTTGCCAATGGGCTGGTGCCCTGGAGCCAGTTTTCCCTTTATCTGGTGCTGCATCTGTCACTCTCTCCTGCCAATGTTCCGCTCACGCTCTTTCCACTTCTATCCCCTTTTTAGGTCTCGCCTACGCAGCGCGCATGCGCTGAGTTGGAAGACCTTTAGCCGTCATTCTGCTCTTTTTCGAAGCACATACTCGTGCTTGTGGCGGCATCCACCTTGTGGGAGCGAGCAGGAGCACGTCACAAGCACGAGTATGTGCTTCGAAAAAGAGCAGACTGCGCGCGCATGCAGGCACCACTCCCGAGCCAGCAAACACATGATTGCAGTGCCTGGGATTTTGGATGAATATGCTTGCGAGGCGGATCTAAAGTTCTTTGAGGGTCAGACACTTCTCTCAAGTTCTCTAAATCAGTATTGTGCGGTTTAAATTATTGTCCCGTTGTTTTGGGTCACTGTTTAACTGAAGTCTCTCCAGCACTCCCAGACTAATGGAGGCCCTTACACCGTCCCTCCTACGCCACTGGCGCGAGGGCATCCACAAACTCACACATGCGCTCCAGGTGACATCTTCGATTGTATGTATCATTCATTTCTCGATAAGTATGTAGTAAATATGAGGTGGAATGAATGTGGCCTCTGCAGACGCCATAGCACAGTGTAAGCACCTAGCCAGGCCGCTTTGAAATCTGGTATTAATTATGCCATAATTATGCCACCTAGAAGATATTACTTTAACAATAAAAATACAATCATTAATATTTATATATCACTACCGACAGGCGGCATAGAATTTAAAATTGAATAAATGCATATTTTCAGTGTAGTGTGCATTTACTGAAAAGGGTAATGTATGTTAATGTAGAGGGAAGTCTATTTATCTTCCAAACAAGCAGCTGTGCAGCTCCCCCTAGTGGTGCAATGCGGCTCACAAGTCTTGAACCTGAAGCAATTTATAGAGCAGCCTAGTTACAACAGACGGCAGAGCTCTGCAGACATCTTATTCTTGGATTTTATTAATTTTTGCAGAAAGTTTTCATCATGTTAAAGGGCTAATGAGGCCATTACTCTCTTGTGTGGCTTTTTTGTGAATATCTGCTCCGAAAGCCGCCAGTTGCCCTTCACTGTTGACAGGATTTGAAACATGAGACTTCTTGTACTGTAGCAGAACAGAGACACGCGGGTTAAAATACCAGAGCTATCGTAAACACTATTTTTGTTCTCATTTTGTGTAACAAAATAGTTCTCACCAAGAAATATGTAATAGTCTCGTGCACATAGTATTTTTGGTTTGAGACTGCTGGGGCGTTTACATTTTCTTTGCATTGCGTTTGTGCACGTGAAGCTGTCCTCAGCAATTTCAAGCTGTGTGAAAGCAAATATTGTCTGGACTAGTACACAGGCACTGTGCATGGGCAGTCACAGTGTACATTTGACATGTGCAGTCGTTCTTCGTCGCACGTCATCACTCTCGCTGTCAAACTCCTATCCGCGCCTCTCATAGTTTTACCCCTCCCTCACTAGCCACAGCAGAGATCCTTTCGCTGCTACCCCAACTCTCCCATTCTCTCGCTTCACTTCCATCTTTCCAGTTTCCCTAGTCTCTTCTCCATCTCGAACTCTCTCACCATTCCACCCTATCACTCCAAGAATGCACCCCACCTTATTACCAGTAATGCGCGCTTGCCTGCTTTCTGTATTAAAAGAAGTTGCACGCTCTACAAAAGATATCCTACACTTTTCAGTGGAAAAGCTATCAACCGACCAAAGAAACTCTTTGAAATCGTCAAGCAACAATCATGCAATACGACTAACTCTAGGGAACTAAACAACCTGACCTCACCTACCTGTGATGTGCCTGCCAATTTCTTCCAAGAAAAGATTAAGATCATTGAGCTAGACATCCAATCCAAGATGGCGCTCCCGCAATCTATGGTCCAAGATCCTAAATGTGGAGCTTTATTCAAAGTACACTTTAATAATCCAGGGCAAGTCACAAAAAACAATGCCGCGTGGCACACCTTCTCGCCAATCTCTCAACAAATAATCGACAGCACTCTTCAAGCAATCAACCTCTCCAATCATTTCTCGGACCCCCTCCCTCCTGCCCTGTTCAAAATTCTAAAAACATCTATCCTACCGCCATGGGCAAAAATTGTAAATGCCTCCTTGAGTCAAGGTGACATTCCGGACTGCCTTAAAATAGGGCAGGTCACACCTATACTAAAGAAAGCTGACGCCACTCCATCTGATTTCAAAACTACCGTCCTATATCCAACATCCCCACTTTGGCGAAACTATTGGAGAAATGTGTACAAATTCAATTATGCAACCATATTGAGAATTACAACCTCTTAGACAGTCACCAATCCGGCTTCCGCCAAGGTCACAGCACAGAATCGGCACTCACACACATTATGGATGACATACTAAAAATGCTTGACCGCAATGAGTCATGCCTATTGATACTTCTTTACCTGTCCTCCGCCTTTGATACGGTCAAGCATGACAACCTTCTGTCCCTATTGGAATGAAGGATGGGCCTCTTGGGCACAGTGTTGCAATGGTTCTCCTCCTTCTTGAATAACAGAACTCAAAGAATCAAGATGAAGAATTCACTCTTGCAACCGTCTGGGGTCACCCTTGGTATCCCTCAGGGATCAGCCCTATCACCCATTCTTTTCAACCTCCTAATGGAGCCTTTGGCGAACGTACTGAAATCGGCGAACATTCTATAACACCTGTATGCGGATGACACCCAGCTGTATCTGAAAATCTCCACCCCAGAAGACTTCATTGACCTCAACACTATTCTACTGAACACGCAAAGTTGGCTCACTAACAACCACCTCATGCTGAATACCAAAAAAACGGAATTCATTCTCATCTCGCCACCGAGCCACACACCGAAGTTAGTTAGACCTATGGTTAAAACAGCTAACCTCCTTTCACTGTGTTCCCCTCATCATTGACTCAGCAAAATCCCTGGGAATCACAATAAACAAACATCTGAATATGCAGTTGCACGTTTCTAATGCCACCAAGGAAGCTAATCACTAATTGAGTATACTAAGGAAACTCAAACCCTTCCTCCCTCAGGCTGATCTAAAAATGGCAGTACAAGCCCTAGTGCCGCCAAGATTAGACTACGGAAGCACCACTCTCTGTGGTCTCCCCAAATACAAACTGGCTCCACTGAGGGCATCACTGAATGCTGCGGCTAGACTGGTATCAGGAACCAAAAGAAATAGTCACATCTCTCCGACCTTGAAAGCCCTGAACTGGTTGCCTGACAAGGCAAGAATACAACTAAAAGTGGCCTGCATGACACACAAAGCAATTCATAACAATACTCCCAGTTACTTGGCTCTAAAGCTGGAAAGGTCTGGAGGTTGCAGACAACTACGAAGTGCGAGTACTTTCCTTCTGAAACCTCAATCCTTCCAAAAGAAGAGAACTGGCTGCAGAGCTTTCTCAGGGATTACACCAAAGATTTGGAACTCCTTACTTCCAGTAGTGTGTGGAATCTCTTCCTTTACCGCATTCAAAAAAGAAGTAAAAATACTACTAATGAACAAATTCACGTCCTAAGTCCCAATTCTAGGCTGTCACCGAGTCATCTATAAGACTCGCACACCATTGCTTATCTCCGGTGGAATGAACAAGACTTTTTTATGACAATTTGACAATTTTATTAATAAACTGCATGATTACTTAAAATCTTTACAGTATAAGATAAAATAAAAAAATGAAAAGGAAAGAAGCTTTATGAACGTCCCGACTCACCCCCTCAAAAGTTCCAGCCACACATAAAAGAGAAAGTCACTTTGGGTTAAATATTAAACACATTAGTCCTGGTTAGCTGTCCAGAGCAGAGTTCTTTTAAAAGGAGTGATGTATAGGTTGTACCAGTATTTCCCATCTGATAAGGGGAGGCACATGAAAGTTCGGTAGAGTCAATTCATGTACCAAGGGCTGTTGACGAAAGATGGATTCTTCGTGGGTCTTTAAACCAGCCCAGGTTAGATAACTGGGGCGGAAGGCTTCCAGTTACTTTGCAGACAATGCCGTTAAGTGGGAGTCGAGTGCCATTTTTACCTGGTGTGTAAATTTCGCAACTCTGGCTATCAAACAGGTCGTGGAGACTGAGAGGCACCAGTCCGAGGCCTCTCTGCAAGTTCTATAGTCCGTATTCCGTAAAATCGGAAGCAGCAAGCGATGGCGGTCATTGGCCAGCTTTGTGCAGCAGCACAGCAAGTGTAGCCAGGATTCTCTGCGGTAATTGCATAGACGACAGGCCAGGGTGCCATCCGTACGGGCCCATTTGGGGTTGAAGTCCATGATCCTGAGGGCCAAAAGTCGAAAGTACAAAATTTTCTTTCTCGCGCAAGTGGATACTGGATCTTGCAAGTAAGGTTGGGGTTTACCTGGAATATATGATTTGTCCAGGGCCTGAGTTAGTGGATTTTGCCGAAGAGATGCAAGGTCAAGTCCGAAGGAGATGATCCGGACTTGGCGCTTAACTGCTTGGGCCCAGGCTGAGAAAGGAATTTCGTGCAGGGGCAAACTCCTTCTTTCGATTTTCAATGCTGCAATAGCTTGTCCTACCTTTGTGTACCAGGGGGAGCCCACCTCATCAAAGATTGATTTTAGGGAGTGCTTTAGCGAATGTTCTGGTGCTTTCAATACTCTAATATAGAGTTTTAAAAGGTCCCCCAGTAATACCAGCTCAGGTCGCTTAAGGCCTATTTCTAGCCTTAATCTAGTGTTCCTTGCGTATCTAGGGGCCTGTAGCACCATCTTATAGGCTTTCGCTTGGGCCGCGTTTACCACTTTGTCAAATGCGCCAGGGTAGGCTATATGCCCATATGCAATGGCAGGGATCAGTTTTGCCCGGAGCACTGTCAACATTGGTTCTGCTGAGGGACTGTCCAAGCGGTGGCATAAGCGTCTTAACGACAGAATGGTTTTGTTAATTTTAGGTTTAAGCTCCTTCAGATGTTTGACTGCAGAGGCACTCTCAGAGACCCAGGTGCCCAGATAGTTGTAGGATGGGGCAGTGACGATACGGTGCTCCCCCAGAGACCATGAAGCTTCTTTTTTGAGGGGGTATTTGCCAAAAATGACGATTTTGGTCTTGCTCACGTTGATCCGTAAGTCATTTGACTTATTGTATAGGGCCAAACTGCTTAAGGCTCTTTGGAGCCCCACCCTAGTGTGGTCCATGATCACCGTGTCGTCTGCATACTGGAGTGTTCCCAAGACGAGCCTCCCCAGTTTTGGAGGTGCTAAGTTGGCATCTTTCAGAGCTGTCCCCATGTCCGCAGTATACAAGTTGAAAAGCATGGGGGCCAAGACGCACCCCTGCTTGAGGCCCGAGTTGGTTTCAATTCTTTCAGTTGTTATTGTGGGGCTTAGCTTCACCTTGACCCAGGTGCCCTCATAGAGCGCTTTTATAGCTTTTAGCAGAGCCTGTGGTAGCCCCCACGAGTCAAGTTTTGCCCAGAGCCGGCCCCTGTTCACTCGGTCAAAGGCTGTGGAGTAGTCTATGAAACAGCAGAACAGGGGCAGTTTGTTCCTCGTATTGGCCTTCTTCGCGAGGTAGGAAAGGGCTAGGATGTTGTCAAGAGTGGAGCTATGGGCCCTAAAGCCGGTCTGTGTGGGCGGAAGAATGCCGTTCTTGTCCACCCAATCCTCCAGATCCCTGAGAAGAAGGCGGGCGTATATCTTTGCTTCTATGTCGAGGAGAGCTATAAGCCTATAATTGGCCGGGTTCGTGTGGTCCCCCTTTTTATGAATGGGGAATAGAATAGAACCTTTCCAAGAGGATGGCAACATTGCCGTGGCAAAAGAATGGTTAAATAAAGGGGTGAGTCTGGATGCAAAAAAGGCTGAGGCGGTTTTCAGAACCTGGGCCGGAATCCCATTTGGGCCTGGAGCGCCATCAGTTCTTATGGCCTTGATGCACTTTAGTACCTCCATTTCTGTGAATGATCCGGTGCAGGTCGGGTTTACGCCTTCTGACGTAGCTCTTTCGGGTTCGATAATTTCCGCCGCCACCTTGGACCACGCACGGCTTCCTGCAGTGGCCTGATTTGACTCGCAGGTATACAGCCCCTTGGCATACTGTTCCCACACTTTCCCTGCAACACTATTTTCCTTTTGCTCTCCTCTGGGGGTCAGACTGTTAATGAAACGCCAAAGCTTGCTATTGTCATTACCTTTAATTAAGGAGAACACAGTCAACCAATTCTGTTCAGTCTGCAGTTTTTTGTGGGCCCAGACTTTCTTTTTATAGTCTGTTCGCAGAGCAGCAATGGAGTATCTCCCTGACAAATGAGTGCCTTTCTTTTGTGCCCTGATTGCCTTGTTTAGAGCACGCTTACACTGTGACAGGCACCACGATGTTGCACGGCGAGGGTCAGAGTGGAATTGGCGACTTCTTGGATGATGGTTATTGCCCAGACGTTCCAATAAGTCGGAGGTCAGAGTTTCCCAGAGGTGGATGATGTTCTTAGTTTGAACTGGGTTAGGTTCTTCCTCCCTTCTAGCTACATAGTCTAGCAGGCTATGACTGAGATTGGTTGACCATTTTATTCTTTTAAGCACATTGTGATGTTCCTCCCCCGTGGTAGTTCCAATAACTGCTTGTAATTCTGCTTGTACCCGCGCCAGATTGAATGTGGCGCGGAGGGGCCTATGATCGCTTTCCTCTCTGTCGTCCACTGTGAAGTTGCAAAGATTGTGGGCAAGCCCTTCATTGATAAAAATGTAGTCTATAGTAGAGACGTTTCTAAAGGTCGGAATGGTGGTCCATTCAGGTTGGGTCTTTTTTTGTATTCTATGGGTGGAGTGCAGCTTAAAATTTGCGAGAAATTCAGTCAGTGGGACTGACTTCTTGCTTGATGGAGTCTCCGAAGTTAAACCCAAGCCTCTGTGATTGAAGTCGCCCGCGATTATTACGTCTTGGTCCTTCCAATTTATTAAAAGATCTTCCAAAATTGAAATAAGTGATTCCATGGCCTGGGAGGATTGATACTTAATTGGGTTGAAATAACAATTAATTAGTAGAAAGGGGCGAGATTTTCGACCCGATGACAACCCACTGATTAGGATGGCTTGAAGATCAGGAGACCCCAACTTTAATTCAATTGTGTTAATTTTGCACGCATGACTTACGTAGATAGAGAGGCCCCCTGACGGGCGTCCGAAGATTGTCCTTTTAGTCGCTGGTTTAAAATGTTCGTAAAAGCCACCGATGGCGGTCGTTGCCCTTGCCCATGTTTCCTGAATACACAGTATGTCCCCCTGTGCGAGGTATTCAGGTGTAGTTATGTCCCTAAAGATGTTGCTCATCCCCGCAATATTCCATGAGATGATGGATAACTCGCGGACTAGGCCCCTAAGTGGATTTGAACAGGCGTTATTTACATGGCTGTTTATTAGGTTAGGGACACTGTCTCCATGTGGCCTCCAGGTGATCCGATGTCTGGAAATGCCGCTGCACGCTCCGTTGCCCGGCATTTTGCTGGATTTTGATTTTTAGCGGGGTTTTTGCCCGCCCTGATTTCGCCCCTATTTCTGGGCGGGTGTGCCTTATGCCTTTAAGAATGGATGACGGTTCTGGGGTGTCCTGTTGCGGCAACAGGACGTGTGGATATTTCAGTGTACTTGGTGCTGCAACATCAATGCCCCATTCAGCGAACAGTGTTGCTTCCTTAAGGACAGCCTGTTGGACTTGCTGACTCGCAAGTCCGATTATGGTGGAATCGTCGTGAGTGTCTGTCTCCAGTCTCTTGAATGTCACCCACTCAATATTTTCTGAGGTGATTTGGGCTAGGGAGGCAATATGGCCAAACAGGCGGACAATGTTGGACCTGTTCAAGATGTCAAATGAGCCTTTTGCTGTGTACCTTGGGGTTAACTGCAGCTCATAGGTGGATTGTTTGTTTTTTTGTGTGATGGACCACAAACTCACCCCTTCTCCCTGGAGCTTTAGCCTCTGGTAACTGAAATTTAAAGGATTTTTGTGAGTGGGTTCTGGCTGCTGCCCATTGGGCCCCATGCTTGATTGGCCTTCCACACTCGGACATCCTTGCCACTCCCCCTGGTCTGATGCTAAATTTAGGTAATTTTTGAGTGCGACTCCTGGTTGCTGATTCCCCTGCCCCTCAGTTTGTAGACCTACCACTCTAGACTGTACTGGCTGTGCGCCCTGTTGTAGTTTGGGATTTGTTACAGACTCATGTTTCAGAACCCAACCAGAAGGGCTGGGGGCACTTAATGGAGCGGAGACGGCCACCTGTGAAGGCCTTTGTTGGAGAGGCTCATTGGTTTGACCCTCCATAAGAGGGATTTGTTGACTTTGGGCCTCACCGCAAACAGGAGGTGCGTCACATGACTTGTCCATTTTAGACACCTGCTTGGGTATGAAAATGGGGAAGAGTGGTTTAGGGATACGTTTAATTTCAGTGTCGCCCAGGGTTGATACCACCGAGGGTGTGTTTCTGCTTCTAGCTTTGGACTTCTTAAGTTGTTTTTTGAGTCTTTTTTTGGCTCTCCTTGATAACGGGGCTTTGGTACTTGTTAATGCTCCTTCGACCCTCTCCACCTGAGAGGTAGTAACAGACAGGTCATCACTAACGGTCTCGAGATCCGAGACCTCGGGGTCACCATTCCCTTTATTAGCCAAAGTAAAGTTAATGCGGGGCCCTACTAGGGGAACCTTTGAGGCGCTATTGCCCGTAGTGCTAAGGGTTGCTGTTTCGGCATGCTCTGTCGTCTGTGGTGGTGGCTTTTGCGCGGCTTGTTCTTGCGTGGTTGTCTCGCCCTGACCCTTGGCTAATGCAAGCATCTCTTTTAAGACTTCAGGTAGACTTGCCCATTTATCAATTAAGACGTCACAGGAATTGGTGTTGGCGGCATGAGCTTGTTGGACGTTAAGTTGGACTTCCAGCTTTGCCAGCTTATCATCTTGGCACACCAAATGCTGGGCTATCGACTGCAAAAGTTCGATTTGGAGTTCCATCTTTGCGGACTGCCATAGCAGTGCCCTGGCCATTGTGTCCTGGACTTCTCTTATTGCTGACAAGTTAGGGTCTTTGGAGGTGGGTTCATCAATTGGGTCGGTTAAGTCTTGGTGATGAGTTAAACTCAGCGGACTCCAACCCTCCGTTTGTGCAGTTCTCGGGGCCTTAGCTCTTCCTAAATTAATAGGGGTAGTTTCAAGTGTTCGTTCAATGGTCTGTTCCAATTTTAGTAAGAACGAAGTTGTTGGAACCTCCGTACCTTGGGGGATTGGCCTCTGTGTTTCCCTAGGTGTCACAATTGCGTTCAGGCCCTTGCCTGTGCCTGTGCTCTTTGGGGAGGCGGATGCGACAGCCTCGCTTGTCCTCCCAGTATCTGAATCCACGTTTGCCCCCAGATTTGGCCTATCGTGAATGTCGGCAATGACCCTAATCGGGCTCTTTGTCCTGGCCTCAGGCTGAAAACAAGCATCAAGGCTCCCAGGTGATTCGAAGTTAGCAGACTCGCAGGCGTAAGAGTCCCTTAGGTCCAGATGGGTCTTTGGGATCCCCGGTATGGCATTGGTCGCGGGATCTTGTGACGTTTCATCCAAAGGTGAGGGGCAGTTTGAGGCCTGAAAGAATTGAGTGATAAGGCCTTGGGGGAGGGAATTGCCAGAGACCAGATCCTGAGATTTTTGGGTGCTTATGCTTCTGGTTACCCTTCTTTGTGCTAGACTCTCAGGGTTCACTTCCCCCTCAACCTCCGTGCAGGATTTAGTCTTCCTCAGCGTCATCTCTTTTTGCGCCGTTTGCTGGGGCTAGGCTTGTTTGTGCCTGATTGTGCTGGGGGGGAGGGAGTACCAGTACTAGTGCTGATGTGGGCCCCTGGGTTGAGCTGTGTTTTTTGTTTTGAGGGCACGGAGGGGTGGAGGGGGATGGAGGGGGTTAGCAAGCGGTGCACACGAGGGGGGCTGCAAGCTGGAGACCTAGTCTACCAACCCCTCAGACCGCACCCTCTGGCTCTTACTTAGCGGCGACCTCTAACGGCTGCCACGCTTGCCTCCACCTCTTGTCTCCCGTGTCGGCAGATACACAGATGTACAGGCTGGTCTCAGTGGCTCCTGCGACTCCCACCGCCTCAGGGGAAGCCCTCGCTGCTACTGTTCCTGCTGCTGAGTGTTCCCGCGGCTTCTGGAATGCTCCTGCCGCTGTAGGGGACCTTGCTGCAATCCTCTCCGCTTTCCAGACTGGCCCTGAGCTGACCGAGAGCTCTCGTGACCCCGGCCGGCTGCCTGCCGAGGGCTCCCGCCGCGACCGGGCCGTTCCCGAATTGTGCCCGCGGCCGCTGCTGCAAAGGCTGCGAGTTCTGGCGGCCACCTGCGGTCGAGCTCCCGCGCTCTGATCTGCACTGCACACCGCAGGGCAGGGAGCAACCAGCCTGTGAGCCGTTTGAATCGGCAGATGGAGACGAGTGACAGGTGTAAAGCCGAGGGCCGGCCGCCCGACCGGCAGCCTGCTTTCCTTTCCCTTCCCTTTCTCACTGCGGTGGCTTTCCGCTTCCCTCTGCGGCAGCAGTGCACCCGCCTCGAGGCAATGGCGTTCTGGTGTGCACACAATCTTTTTTATGTAAGATTAATACCACAGCCATTAATGCTCAATAACTGTATGTAGTGTAAAGCTTAGCCGGCCTCGGGTCACCCTTGGTTATTTATATACTTTATATCCATTGTAAATCGAATGAGGATATTATATGTTTGTTTGCTAGCACAATCACCTAATGTTCAATAACCGTATATTGTACAACGTCCCGGTCCTCTGTTTGTCATCCATATATTTTATATCTCTTTTGTACGAATTGACACATTTGTATGCATGTATAAGTCCTCACCCCTTTATGTTCTTATACTGTTTACTGTAAAGCGCTCTGATACCCTCGTGGGTCACGTTCGTGCTATATAAAACTTTATAAATGAATAAATAAATAAATAAATCCCAATGCAATGAGAATGATTTATTAATCCATAAATCTCGTAACACGTTTCGACTGTGCAAGCAGTCTTGATCACATGAGAAAACATTTGATTTGAGTGTCGTTTAATAGCAGAGTTAAAACATAGATGATGGACTTCATACATCAACCAATGACACAGTGTATAACCGTGTACAAACAGTGTCGGTCTTCTTAAGGTCTTAAGATAGATGCACGTTGTTGGAATCATGCATGTTGGATTTAAGTGGCATGCTCTGCTGGCAAGCACACCACCTTCCATGGGTCAAGGGTTTCAGAAGGAGCGACGTTGGATATTACCTAATGGCGGTCACCAGTAGGTAATTATAGTTAGAACCTAGTTTACAAGGAAAAGCGTTTTTTGATTTGCTAATAACTTTGGCGTCGTTTGACGAATCTTCGCGAAATTCTCCCAAAAAAAGTCTATCCAGGTCCGCTCCTATCATGAAAGTTTGGGGGTGATTCGTCAAGCGGGGGCTGAGAGAAAAAGGGGGGTCCCAAAACGTGTTTTTCGTGTGTTAATTTCCATAGGAAATTTTGAGGCAGGCTACAGCCTGAACTGCTGAATGGAATTACACCAAATTTGGTAGAAAGGTAGCTCTTGGACCTTTTTTTTAAATGGTGTAAATCCGTTCAGTAGTTGCTGAGAAATCCAAAAAATAAGAGTCACAAAATCAATTTCCCATAGGAGACTTTAGCCAAGGCTACAGCCCGAACTGCTGAACATAATTACACCAAATTTGCCAAAAAGTAAGTGCTTGATTCAGAAAGCAACTTTTTTTTTAAATGGAGTAAATCCGTTCAGTAGTTGCTGAGAAATTCAAAAAATAAAAGTTTCGATATCTGGGGCAGCGGTGGGTTCGCGCACCCTACCGTCCACGCGCTTCACTGTGATTGGCTACCAACACTCCAACCCAGGAAGTATTGGCAGCCATCTTGTGACTCGGTAGAACCGAGTCACAAGAAAACAGTCGAAAAAAGATTAAAAGAGAAGAAAAGGGGGCAGGGTAGAAACACCCTGACCCCCTAGTTCTGCTCACGGGTTCCCACAAGGAACCCCAGGACCAAAAAATATTTTTTATTTAAAAAATAAAAACTTCAGAATGCACACTGGGTGCGCGAATCCCGGCGGAAAAAAGCGGGGACTGCCCCACTTCATTTAAATGAGCCCTCGGGTGGGCCAGGTTCCGGGGGCAATCCTATAATTATATTGCTGGGGCCTGCGTGGCCTCCGCAGGCCCAGGGACCGCCACCTCCCTGGGGCTATATAAATTCGGAGCGGAAGGGCACACGGCCCTCCCACAGTCCCATGGACCGCCACCTCCCGGGGCTTGTTTTGTAATTTTTGGGGGGTGTCTGAGGCCCCCCCAGGTTCGGGGGATCTCCACTCCCCGGGGCTTTAATTAAATATGCAGGGGGAGGGCTTTGCTGGCTCCCCAAAGCCCCGGGAAACACCACCGCTCAGGGGTTTTGAAAATAGAGGGAGGGGGGCTGCGCGGCTCCCCTGCTGGAGCCCTTGATGTCCCTGGGGACCGCCACTCCCCAGGGCCGGCTCTTGCAATGTCCCGGGGAGCTCATCCCCGGGACGTTGTTGTTTGGTATGAGAGGGTGGAAGCATGTCTCGCACACTGTCATAGCAAACCCTGGTTGCTTCGTTAAAGCGAGAGGAGGAAAACCTGCTCTTGGTTCAATGAAGCAAATCAGGATTGCTTCGGGGCAAGGGGATCTGTATGTTAGCAGGTCCGGCGGGATCATGGGGGCATTGGGGCTCCTCATACGGTCACCCACAGAGAAACCAGGCCCCAGGGGATGGGTCCCTGGGGCCAGAAGTGGCCTGGGAGGGGGGCCGCGCGGCCCCCCTCCCCTTGAAAAAAATAAATAAATATATAGATGTGGGCATGCCTCGGGGGATGGGGTGCCCGAGGCGAATGTAAATTAATAAAATTGAAGGCTTTTTATTTTTCAAAAAAGTTTGGCGTCTGGACCCTAGCGCGGCCCCCTAGTGTGAATACGAACGGTGCGCGGCTCTCAACGCAGCCCCCTAGTGTGGAAACGAAGAGTGCGTGGCTCTCAGCGCGACACTCGAGTACTTCTCAGGTCTTTAAAACACCGAGAAGCATATTCTCAAGGACACATCGCCGAGTTACCAGCACTTTAACGCAGCCAAAATGGTGATAAATTTAGCGCACCATTCACAAACTGGTCCAACAAACAGCCCATATCACCAGTTTACCAGCGATAGCAGCCTCAAAAATCATCGTCACGGATGACCCTGGCAAATATTGCTAATGAGATGCAGAGTAGACGTTCCCGTGCAAAAAGCAGCGAACACACCACTTTGCATCTTTCCCAACCACCAGCAAGATCGGCAAAGAGAGTACAAAACAGGTGATAAGGTGCGTTAGCACCAGGAAGTTTAGACGTGCTCTGACCTGGTTTAAAGTCTGACTACAACCTGCAACATGAAAGGGAGCCCAGCCTACAGCCACACCTGATCGACAACAGATGCAATGGAGCCAATGATCTTGCAGCTCGGACACTCAACAGTGCCCTGACACCCCTGCCACCAGCCCCTTGTCCGCCAGCCCCCCTGACCGACCCCCCGACAAACAAATGTGACAGCAACCTTCCGAAATCTGGAACGTAACAAATCGGGTGATGTCGCACAATTATAATAAAAAAGATGCATGTGAGGTTGGACAAATGAGAATCTCAGTCATCTATGGATTTACATATAAAACATTTTATTTAAACAAAACAACAAAATAAAAGTAGGTACAGCCATGGCGTGTCATCCCTCGATAATCTGTTAATCACAGCCTGCAAGACAAAAAGCAAGATAAGATTGTGCGCCATGCGTCCGTCAAAGGAGAGATAGAGAGAGAAAGAGATAAAGAGTGAGAGGAAGAGAGAGAAAGAAAGAGTGTGAGAGAGAGAAAGAGAGAAACAGTGTGTGAGAGAGAAAGAAAGAAAGAGTTCGCGAGGAAGAGAGCGAGTGAGAGAGAGAGAGGAAGAGAGAGAAAGAGTGTGAGGGAGAGAAGGGAAGAGATGGAAAGGGAGAGTGAGTGGTGACACTGTGGACAAAACCCTTACAGCTCACCTTTCCGCCACCGGTGTGTCTCCAACCACGTGCCGGGCCATAGTGCAGCACTCAAGCTCACTCATCTGAGTATAGAATCAGTAATGGCAGAGTACATACAACTGCACACACCTTCATCGCTGTCCTGCCCCTGCGCACCCAGGCTGCTACACCCCATTTACTCCCTACTGGCCAGAGATGTCTCTCCGCTCCTACGCATCCAGGCTGCTGCACTCCATCCACCCCCACTGGCCAGAGGTGTCTGTCCGCTCCTGCGCACCCAGGCTGCTGCACCCCATCCACTCCCACTGCCCAGAGGTGTCTTCCCGCTCCTGCGCACCCAGGCTGCTGCATACTATCCACTCCCACCGCTCAGAGGTGTCTGCCCGCCACTGCGCAAACAAGCCTCTCTGCTCACCTTCCGCCACTGACGAGTGTCCAAGAGGGCCCACCACATGCCGAAGCAACCTCCTCAGTTGTGGCGTACACGCAGTCCAGCCAAGCTCACAATTCAGATCGGGTCTTGATTGCCAGGATGGTGTATCAAGGCCACGCATCATCGCAGGCTGCACAACCTCTCAGCTCTGGTGGCACTAACTCAGTGGAACTCAAGTCATCGTCACGTGGTGGGAGGCCTGTGTCGGGGGGGGGGTGTCAACAATCTGTGAATCACAGCCTGCAAGACAAAAAGCAAGATAAGATTGTGCATCATGCGCCCATCAAAGGAGAGAGAGAGAGAGAGAGAAAGACAGAGAGAAAGACAGAGCGTGAGTGATGAAGAGAGAGAGAAAGAGTGTGAGAGAAAGGAAGAGAGGGAGAGTGAGTGCCGACAATGCAGACAAAACTCTCACAGCTCACCTTTCTGCCTCCAACCACATGCCGGTACATACTGCAGCCCTCAAATTCCCTCATCTGAAACATAGTATAGAATCAGTATTGGCAGAGTACATACAACTGCACATGCCTTCATCGCTGCCCTGCCCCTGCGCACCCAGGCTGCTGCACCTCATCCACTCCCCCCACCCAGAGGTGACTGCCCGCTGCTGCGCAGACAAGCCTCTCTGCTCACCTTCCGCTACTGACGTGTGTCCAAAAGAGCCCACCACATGCCGAAGCAACCTCCTCAGCTGTGGCATTCACGCGGTCCAGCCGAGCTCACAATTGAAATCAGGTCTTGATTGCCAGGATGGTGTATGCAGGCCACGCATCATCGCAGTCTGCACACCCGCTCAGCTCTGATGGCACTAACTTAGTGGAACTCATGTCATCGCCACGTGGCAGGAGGCCCGTGTCGGGGGGTGGGGGGGGGGGTCTACAATCTGTGAACCACAGCCTGCAGGACAAAAAGCAAGATAAGATTTTGCGTCATGCGCCCATCAAAGGAGAGAGAGGGAGAGGGAGAGGGTTTCCGCCCCCGGTGTGTCTCCAACCACGTGCCGGGACATACTGCAGCCTTCAAGCTCACTCATCTGAAACATAGTATAGAATTAGTAATGGCAGAGTACATACAACTGCACACGCCTTCAACGCTGTCCCACCCCTGAGCACCCAGGTTGCTGCACCCCATCCACTCCTGCCGCCCAGAGGCGACTGCCCGCCCCTGCGCACCCAGGCTGTTGCACCCCATCCACTCCTACCGCCCATAGGTGTCTGCCTGCCCATGCGCACCCAGGCCTCACTGCTCACCTTCCGCCACCTGCGTGTAGAAAAGAGGTCCCACCACGTGCCGCTGCTAGCCCCAAGCCCGTGGCCTGCAGACAGGGCACCCTTCACATCATGCAGCCCCACTCCGAAGGTCACCAGGTCTCACATTTGGTGCTGCATCTTGATGTTACCATGGCAGGGGACATACCAGTGCACCTGCCATCATCGCAGGTTGCACACCCGCTCAGCCCTTGCGGTGCCACTAACTCTGTGATCAATGAGGACACGTGGCGGTATGCCCCCGCTGTTTGATGGTTCAGGCCCACACTAACGTTATTCATCGAGTGACAGGAAGATTCAGGTGTTAACGTTAGAGTAAGCTGTTTGGCAGAGACTCTAGGGGGTGATTCTGTTTAGTAAAGTAAACAATGCATTTAAAAGTAATGAGTTGGTGAGATTAAGAAGTGAGGTGTTTTTTAAACATGGCATTTGTCAAACATGAGCCTTGTTTACACATGTGATTTTAGTGCGTATATTGTTTGATAGAACACTAAAGTATGTTTAATTGTGATTTACAGTTTTCCCTGATGAAGGACCCAAGAGGCCCGAAATGCATTGGACTTCAATAAACTGCTATTGATGAATTTGGCTTCAGTCATGTTTTTGAAGAGAGGCTCGGGTGGCCCAGCAAGAACATTAGAAATTTGGGAAATGGCATTTCCTTGCATGCGGATGTGAATTATCGCAAGCCGAAAATGTGGATTATATATGGAGTGAAAAGTGACATATAAAAGTCTGAAAACAAGATAATGGTGAAAAAAACTCTGCAAACGCAATTGGCTGTGCAAGTGGTTAGGGACGGAAAGTTGTCCCAATATGATGTTGTTTAGTTTAATACGTGCTGTTTGGGCTAGGCACGACGCCATTGAGCACGTAATGTGAAAACTTGAAGTTAAAAAATGTTTGGGATAAACTCATTATAAATAAATAGAAAGGTGTGCAACCCGTACAAATATGATGTTCACGAGAGATTGACTTGAGCTGCACAGACTTAGTGGCACCTGAAGCACTCAGCGTGTGCACAGCCTGCGATGATGCGTGGTCTGGGCACGCTACACTGATAGCAATGTCTGTTGCCTACTGCACTGCGTCATCTGCAATCGCGAATCTATCTGAACTGTCAGCCCTGCTGACTGCAGTGTAGGCCAGAGGCAGCGGTCAGCAAGGACAGACAGCCATGTGGCGTTGACTTGAGTTGCACAGTTGGTAGCACCAGAACCACTCAGCGTGTGTGCAGCCAGCGATGATGCGTGGTCCAGGCGGGCCGCAGTGGGAGCAATGCCTCTTGCCTACTGGACTGCGTCATCTGCAATCACGACTCGATTTTAATTGTTAGCCCTGCTGTCCGCAGTGTAGATCGAAAGTAGTAGTCAGCACAGACAACGAGGAATGCTTTTTGTCACTTCCTCTTGACAAAATCAGAGGACATACAGTACAATTATGTCTGCAATTAATAAATCATGTCTCAATTTAAATCGTGAGCTCTGCTGTCCGCAGTGTAGACTGCCATTCAGTTTTCCTTTGGACTTGCAAGATGAATTTGGTCATTGTAGTAAAGCTATAACTGATATAAGATAAGTTCTTGAAGCAAGGATACTAAAAGGATATTATGTAGGTTTTAGGGACGTTCTACTTAGTTGCCTACTGGATTCTGCAATTGATGAATCAAGACTCAATTTTAATTGTGAGCCCTGCTGACCGCAGTGTAGTCACGTGGCTTTGACTTGAATTGCACAGTCAGTGATACCTGAAGCACTCAGCGTATGTGCAGCCAGCGATGATGCGTGGTCCGGGCAGGCCGCACTGGATGCAATGTCTGTTGCCTACTGGACTGCGTCATCTGCAATCGCAAATCTATCTGAATTGTCAGCCCTGCTAACTGCAGTGTAGGCCGGAGGCAGCAGTCAGCAAGGACAGACAGCCACGTGGCATTGACTTGAGCTGCACAGAGTTAGTGGCACCTGAAGCATTCAGCATGTGCGCAGTCAGCGATGATGCGTGGTAGCAGTGTCTTTGGCTAATTATTTCTGTCTCAATAAGGCCAAGTGGTGGTGACTTGTGGTGCACAGACTTAGTGGTACCTGAAGCACTCAGCTTGTGTGCAGTTTGCGATGATGCGTGGTCCGGGCAGGCCGCACTGGGAGCAATGTCTCTTGCCTACTGGACTGCGTCATCTGGATTCGCGACTCGATCTGAATTGTGAGCCCTTCTGTCCACAGTGTACATCGAAGGCAGTAGTCTGTACAGACATAACTCTGTGGTGCTGTGCCGCATGGTTCCAGGGGGCCTGTGTCGAGGAGGGCGGCGGTCAAGGCGGCGGTCTCGTGGCAGGGTGAGGGCTGCCTCTGTGGCAGACACGTTGGCCTTCCCAGAAGTGAATCACACCCAGAGTCCCGGCCTATTTATTCACACTCCTACGCTGGAGTGGCGTACTTTGGACCAGCCCTCTCCGCTTCCGCTTACAGGGGGGGGGCAACACAGCGACATGACCAAGATCATTCCCACTGCCTGAGGTAACATGATTGCTTCCACTGCCCACAACACTACAAACACCAGCTGTATATATACACATGGAGAGGTCTGTGCTCTGCTTAGTGAGGTCTGTCTTGCACATTACCGCTACACTTGGCATTGTGTGCATTGTTATTGATGGGTGACTTGCATCCTTCACACATACTTGGTTGCCACATCTCCCAACATTCAGCTAATGTGTGGCTGAGGGGCCATGCCGTTTTGGGAAGGTCCGCTGTCCTGTTTTGCGCTGCCTTGGTGGTAGTGTGGGGGGGACGGGGGGAGGTCCTGGGGGTGGTGGTGGTGGGTGTTGTGGCCTTCATGGGTGTCGGAGCTGTATGATCAGTAGCTCTATGACATGTGTTGGTCTTCAGATGTGGCGCTGGGCTGGGCTCCCTTTCATACTGTAGGTAGTCGTCCTGCTTTACACCAGTAAAAAGCAGGTGTTAAATTCTTACTGCTAACGCGGCTTTTTGCCTGTTTTTGGATCATATTGCAGATTTAGCTGGTCGAAAATATCAGGAAGTGGTGTTTTCGAGTTATTTTTGCATGGGAACGCCTTTTCTGCATATCATTAGCGTTAGTTGTCGCTCTCATTTGTGGCGATTATTTTAGCAGAAGCTATCGCTCGAAAACTGCCAATATCTGCAGTTCTCACCAGGTTGAGAATGGGATGATAATTTAAAATCACAGAAAAAAGCATAGGTTTAATGACCATTAAAATTAGAAATTAGCATTTAAAAAACCTTTGAAATTCACTGAAAAAACCATAGGTTTCAGGCACGTTATAGTTAGAAATTAGCATTTAAAAAACTTTAGAAATTCACTGAAAAAACCATAGGTTTCAGGGACGTTCTAGTTAGTTGGACATTTCACTCGTACAAAACCATAGAAAATTCCCCGTTATAGTTAGTTCAGCTAACTATAACTCTCGCACCTGCAATGCACTGCTGATGATGTCACATATTACATCATTCATGACATGGTCAGTGACATCACTGATGACATCACTGATGACATTATCCAGTGACAGTGTTTTTCTTTAAAGTGTAAATATGTATTATATATATGCCAAGGTGTATTGAAGAATGATTAAGGTGCATGCGCACCAAAACGCGTTAGGGACAGGAACCAGTTGGGGCTGTGTTCGTGGTTCCAGGCAATAAAGATTTGTGATTTGCGGAGTAGCGTCTCTATGATCTGGGGCATCTGGTGTAATGGATGTACGCGGCCGGCTCCAAGCCGCGGTAGATGCACCGCCTGCTAAACACAGGACTGCGGGGCTGTGAATCCTCACAGCCTGTCAGCACGAGGAATTAACCTAATGGCACCAGGACAACAGCCCTGAAGCCCGCTGGAGGGCTGTGAACATTTTATCAAATTGGGGAGAAAGAAGATTTTGGCATAAATGACAGACCCTATTGGAAGGGTAGAGTTGGACTTTGATTCCCAGCATGCAACTCACTGGTGAGGGGATGTTACGAAGGGTAAATACAATTGAAGTAGTTACCGGACTTTGACAATCCCCCACGCTATTATTAAGGTGCATGTGCACTGAAACACGTTAGGGACAGGAACCAGTTGGGGCTGTGTTAGTGGTTTCAGGCAATAAAGATTTGTGAAAATCATACCTCCCGGAGTAGCGTCTCTATGATCTGGGGCACCTGGTGTTATATATATATATACACACACACGCTCTCTCACACTCTCACTCTCTCACACTCTTGTACTTTCCAACAATTCAGGCAGGAGACTCCCAATTTTTTTTAAGCTAAAGCAGGTTTATTTCCACTGTTTCCTGAATAAAATGACCTCTACTTCAGTGGGGAAAATAAGTTTTCCCGATTTTTTTTTTTTCTTTTTTTTTTTTTAGCAATCCCTCCCACTTTCCTAAAACATTGGCATGTGTGGAGGGGCTTTCAGCCATTTCTCTTCATCCATTGATGTGTTTTGTCTTTTTCCTATTGAGGAGGGGATGGTGGCTCCCCCAGCAGTTTAAGTTTATGAAAAGCATGACAAGTTGGAAGCATTAACAAATCATAGCAGCCAATGCCATTGGCTGTACCAGTTGTTTTCTTTTCTGTTATTGTGCTTGTTTTATTCCTCTACACCCCACACACTGGCATAGGCCCCTTAACCATTTTCCTCATGTTATAGAAAACCACCCACGACCTCCCTAACCAAAATTATTTTTCCTACCCATGCTCCCTCACTGTTCCCCACAATGTTCTACACATGCCTGACAGCCGCCTCTATTTCCCCTATTTCTCCCCCCTGGTTAACCACCCCTCTGTCTTCTTCTCACAATCGCAAGCTTAAATTTTGAATCCTTTCGGTGGGCCTAATTCTGTGCCATTCTCTGGCATCCTACAAGAGTCTTTAAGCACGCTGTACAGCGGTAAATATAAGCAGCCGGCCAGTGTGACCTCCAGAGCCGACATATTCTCGGTGCTGCTTATATTGAGCTAAACTGTTAATGATGGTAACGGCGTGGCCCAAGATGCCTAAATTGCTGTTTCATGCTTCGCTATTCATACATTGCAATGTTTGTCTCCACGAGATGGTTCAATATTCTAACCCTACAGGTTTACCTGCTTCACGAGATGGCTCAAACACCCAAACCGTTTTTAAATGTGTTGAATGTGTGAAGTTTATGCTCATGTGGCAGAAGAAATGAATATTTGTGCATGCTGCTACTGACTTATTTTCTTTATTGAAAGTTGAGGTTAGGCTTCGATAATTGTCTGTATTTTTTCTGTAAGTGTTACCCTTTTCTTAAATAGTTTCATATCATTGTTTTGCGGACTGTGGGACTGATTTCATATGTGATAAGCATCAGTGCTTCTGCAATGCACCTTCGTTGTACAGTTATTTTTCATTCCAAAATCCTTCTCTGATCAACACTGTACAGTGTTGTTCTTATGATCTTTAAAGTTACTAGATTTAGGTTTCTTGCTGCAGTCCTCCCAGCCTCTCTGCCAGACTCGGAAGTCTCAGAGAAGCAGGCTCAAGCCTCCCTGTTTCAAAGTTTCACAGTTAATACGGCAATTCACTAGTATCGACATGGCCACCTTGCTTCTATAGTACTCGCCTATGTGAAAGTTATTGGCTTTGTCAAAAAAAAATCTTTTAAAGTTGCTGCCCAGTGTGTGTCCTAATGCTGTACGATCCCGCCCAAAACAGTTGCCAAAGCCTATAGGTCCCAAAGGAAAGACTTATTGGCTATGCCAATACTTGTTTAGACATAGTAGTTCCAAATATAGGGACTCATTTAGAGTTTGGTGAATGGGTGCGCCATCACAAACATGATAGATATCTCATATAAATGATTACAAGAGCATTAGGGTACATTGCACTTATAATAAGGCAGACCTGATGTCTGTCAAGGTTTTTGACAAAGTACCGATCCGCCAAAATCTAACCCAGCTCCATAATTTTCATGAAATCTACTTTATCTTGAAAATGCACTCCAAATCTGGTTACATAAAAGGCATGATTCACAAAGCTCTTTGCACAATCCCTGGGAGGGAAGAGACACATTGTTAATGTTGGATGAAAAGCATGAACAATGGGCTCAGTGAGGTATCGAATGGCAAGCCCCAGCATTAGTTTAATTTGTTTTTTACCTTTCTGAAATTTGAATGCATTGTGTGAATTATTTGTTCACTTTTTGTATGCTTTTTATTGATTCCTTAATAGTTGTGAAACTTTTGTCATCAAGTTTGTTGTCAAGATTGTGTGTGTGTAGTCTTTTCCTATCTTACCAATCCTGATTGAACTGGCATTTACGTGTAATTGAAATTCACTAACCCTGTGTCCATGCCCACTTTTACACAGGACTTCTATAATTAAGATAAGAAAATCTTTCTTCTCTGTCTGTCACTTTATACACATGTGGGCTTCTTTTTCTGCTTGGTCAGTCTCCACACATGCTCATTGCTCCACCCTGTCTCTGTTCAAGAGTTTTTACATACTGCTGAGCACTTTGCACCCCAGCTGTAAGTTTCCCCAATGCAGGTGGTTATTGGTTTCTGCCCTGTTGAACATTACAGAAAGCAATCCTTATGAACGTTTTGTCTTTTAGCATTTAAAAAAAACATTCTGGCTCTATTGAATCTGTCTAATTAGTCTCCCTTTTGCTGTTTGAGTGTACTGCAACCTTCCATGATTTCGCCAGTTCTTGACCTGGTGTGTTATATATTACATGAACATTTTTTATTCTCTGAGTGAATTATTTCCCCCCACTGCTGTGAATGTAAAGGCCCTATTGATCGGTGACTTCCGGATATGAAAGTGGTCTTGAAGACAGATTGGTTTTGTATGTTTATAAGTTTAGCTACTGTTTTAGTGCCCGTTACGTCATATTTTCCGCAAGTGAACATAGTGTGGTGTTCATCAACAACTTTATTTGTATGTTGTGTTGTGCTGAAAGTTGGTAGAACACCTCTGTTGTATCAAACCTCCACTACAACAAACCTGATTTATTTTGAACTCTCGTACCACATCTGAATTATTCTCTAAACTAGTGTGACTTTGTGGTTTTAATAGTCTGCGCACCACTGTTTTCAAAGTTCTTTGTTTGCACTGCAGTCCGAATACTTTATCTTCTTTCCCTTCACTTTTGACCTCGCTATGCTGTCTACATATTTTAAATGATTGTTTTAATTCAAAGTAAAAGTTTTGTATGTATTACCACTTGAATGAAAGGAAAATTACCCACCGATTTGTTCCAACCCTTTGCTTTCGCTGTCATGAATGATAATGGCAAACAGTAAAGTGAAATGTTTTAGAACCTACCCCCAAAAAGTAAAATGAAGTTATGGAGAAACAATTTTTCGGCTGATTTTGAAAGCTACTCGATCATTTATAAATTTGCCAAACCTTTCTAATTTGCCATTTTCATTCAAGATTCCACACATCTGTAAAGCGGAATAATTTAGTGTTCAATTATTGGCAGCAGGAAAAGAAGTAAAATGCCTTTACATTTTCACTGCATTTCTTGCACATTCAGAAAAAACACTCCTATAACTGCATTTCTGTAGGTTTTGTATTAACTACCTTATCTGATGGTGGGTGGGGGCCAGCTTATGATGATACCTGTGCTGTTGTCATCTCTGAGGCTGCACAGCATTCCTCCCTGATCCCTAGAAACTCATCCTTTTCTCTTCGTGCAGAAAGAGTCTTTTCACCAGATTGCCTTAGATCTTTTGTAGCTTTCTCCCTTGGAGTCTGTATTACAGGGGCATGGGATTCGAGGTTAGTATTTTAATGAAGCTGCGGTGTTCTACCCAAGTCTTCTATCCAATTCTTTATTGCAGAAAACACCCTTGTGTTGATTATTGTCAAAGGCTAATTGTGATGTTTATTTCCATGCATTACAACAATGATTGTTCCCTGGTTTGTTGCTGCAATCACATATTTGATTGAACGGCTAGCCATTGCAGGCTTACGTGACCAGATTCGGCTATCCGCTTTGGCTGGGGGATGCCTCCACGGTTTCAGAGAATTTGTACACACACATTTCAGTATTATACACCCTTTCAAGTCCTGGAATAAAAGAACACATTTAAAACAACCCTCCTCTGATAAAGGGAAACCTGTTTCTTTCGCCCAGCCTTCTTTCTTTTATTAATAATCAAAACGTCTTTCTTAATCTTTTTGAATATTTTATTTTGAGATGCTTGTTCTTTATACAGTTCATTTACATCTTTAGTGCAGTGAAGACGGCTGTGCACTTTTTGAATTTCTCAAGAAACCATATATCTTCTTATTCTGTTTGCATTTGTTGAAGCTTTTAGCTAAAGCACTATACTAAATATTTGAATGACTGGCTTTTGAATTTATATTCCTAGCTTCAAACAATAAACAATTGCAGTTCAAGTAATGTTTTATTTTGAAGGTATTGCAGTTTGTGAAAATTATTGATCAACTTTTATAATAGTGTTATTTCTTCCCTAAAGTGACGTGTTGATAAATCCATGTCCGTGCTATAGTGTCATCTAGTAGTGCAACTTAGTTTAATTTAGGCTTTTGTGGATGAGTATTTTAAATTAAATTACGATTGAACTCATTTTATTGTCCAAAATGTACTAAATAGAGATATCTCAATGTTGTTTTTTTTGCCCCCTCCCTAGGTTTCACTAGTTTTATGCGCAGCCCGGCTGGCGATATATTTAACTCTTTGCACTGTGAGATCTATCAAGACATGGACCAACCTCTCTGCAATTACTACATTGCGTCATCCCACAACACATATCTCACCGGGGATCAGCTTCTTTCTCAATCTAAAGTGGACATGTATGCCTGGGTATTACAGGACGGTTGTCGATGTATAGAAGGTATTTTCTATCTTACATTTTTTTCAATACGTTTCCTTGTTTTTTATATAACAACTACAGGTATTTTACTTAGTTTTATTTTAACTATTAACACGTATAAAGTTATTTTCATTACTACTTAACTGTTGTACCAATTTCTGACATAATGCAGTTCTAATAGGACTCCTATATTTTATAGTTGCTCTTGACCCTTTCTAATTGAATTGCCGTTCTTGAGACAAACATTTAGTGTAGCTCACATAAATCACTACCCTAATTTTTTTTAATTTTAGTTGCACATTTGGAGGGCTGGTTATCCTTACATAGCTCAGGTTTGGTGTTTTCTGCTGGGTAGTCCTCAAGACCATTTTTATTGGTCCTCACTGACAAGATCCCTGGTTTAGAAAATTACTTGGCATTCCTCCTCAGTGCCAACTTATTGACAAGGAGAAATGCTTGCTTATAAAGAATCCTTGATTTCTTCTCAACTAATCGTTTGTCAGCTACAGTATTCAATACTTCTTAAAACAATTGATATTCCTTTCTGACAGTAAATGTTTGGTAATTTTATAAGCTTGGGTTGGGGTTTAGTGGATTTATACAGCCATATAAAATTTGATAAAAGCATATGTTGCTTGTAGTATAATAAGTTCCTTGACTATAGAACACTTTACATGTGTTACTATCTTTGCCCATGTCATTGTTTCTCCTTTTACTTGAAAACAGCTTCATAAATTCACTGATCTATATTTCACATATGATATTGGAATATTTGTGGGATTTTTACAGACGGCGATTTTGGTTACCACCCACCAAGTCTTTATTAAACTTTGATGAGTGGATGGCCGAGATGTCCGTTCTACCTGAACTGAAAAAATGTACCTGAACTTGGGCATGATCCTTGTGTGTTAAATCCACACTTTTTGCCACTGGTGCTCAAAGCTGATTTGTCATAATGGAGTACGTGTGGAATCTCAGGGCTTGCGGGTCCAATCTTACATACCACGAATGCATAGCACTAGTGAATCTTCTGGAAACTCTCTGGGTTGTGTTAGGGTCCTTGGAGGCCCTGCCCTCTTCTGCGGGCGGACCTCTAGTGGCCTTCTGCCTGGTAATCACCATACAGAACCTTTTACAATCAGAAACATGCCCACCCTTATACTTAAGTGCAATACTCGAAGGACATGACCTGGCAGATGAAAGAAAGAGCCAGCGTGAACAGATATGGATTATCACATCCAATACCTCTCAGCTCGTGGAGTGACATCCAACTATAAACATTATCGCCCATCTGTCGCAGCAGTGGGTAAAATTCACTCAATGAGGGCCACTGTTTTTTTTTAAAACTATTTTCTACCTGTGCTTAGGCTTTTCATCTATTGTAAAAAAAAAAGTTCAACAATTTTGGTTTATGTTTGTAAACAAAAAGCAGAGCTTCTAAACAGTTCCATTGTTATGTGCTTTGGAGTGAAAGTAGCCCTCGTAAGTTGACATATTTATTTCTCGTTTTTTTTAT
Source organism: Triturus cristatus (assembly GCF_964204655.1). NCBI lineage: Eukaryota > Metazoa > Chordata > Amphibia > Caudata > Salamandridae > Triturus > Triturus cristatus. The sequence continues at coordinate 891,485,279 of NC_140594.1, forward strand.
CCATATCCCACACTACTCAAACATTTCCATAATTTTGTTGGCAATACTTGTTACATTTTTAAAGATGCCAATGGTATTTAAAACCATGAAAGCATTGCCTTTGGGTAGAGTAGCTGTTTTCTTTTTCAAAGCCATTTTCTCCTTATTGTTGAAATAATAGTTTAGTTATTAATTGATTTTGGGAAGACAAATGTTGCTTCTAGACAGGAAATTATGTTTTTATTTGGGTTTAGGCAAAATGTGTAGTTTAACCAACTGGAACTCAAATTTCATGATATTGCCCTGATAGTCCAAGACTACACGGATTTGCATTGGCAATGAGCAATGTTTGCACTGCCATTTCCATATTGCCTCGGGTTGCACCAATACATTTTACAATTGGAAGGCAGTGAAAACGTAGCTTTTGCATTTGTTGATAAGTGCAAATCTTCTTCCTCTTTTGGCATAACCAATATGAAAGATGGGAATTAACAAGTGACCTAAGGCACAAGATCAGCACCACTGTAAAATGTGTTCAGAGCCGCCTTAGACACTGCACAAATGTCAAGTGACAAAATTCCAGTTTTGACCAGGACATCTCACTGAAGATCCCGTCTAAATTTTGAAGCCGTTTTGACCCACTGCATTAGGACTTTGTTGGTGCCCAATTGACTGTACTTAGGCCTTTTTAGTGTGATGGGAGTTCTGCTCTATATCAAGCTCGGTCTGGTGGCTCAGTGAACTAATGCGTCCATTGCATTGTGTTCGACAACATGGTAACATGTTCAAATCCCAGCGGGTCCACTCAGCCTTTCATCCATCTGAGGTCGATATAATGAGTACCATTGAGTTGGGTACAATAAACATTTGTTATTCAGCGCCAAGATACCTCCGGGTGAACGTGTCCTTTACAAAATTGTTATCTCATATAAAGGGTTGCAATTCACTCAAGCATTTCTGACATGGTGACCCACTGTAAATTGCTCCCCAGGTCAAAATGTTGACAATCAACCTAATTACATTGTTCTTTGACCTGCATAAAGGGCTCCATGTGAAACTTAACAACAAATTATTCTTTAATCAGTGAACACAAATTTCTGGCAGACTATTAACGCTGTTGTTTTACATGCTCTGTCCACGTTTGTTTTACTTTTGCACATTTTATACACTTGAAAATTCTGCCACCACTTGCTTATAGTAAGTAGCACCCTGCTCATGGACTATTTTGAATGAAAATAATTCATCTTGTGATTGTTTTATGGGCCCCTTCCTTGTTTATTCTCACTGTGATTCAAGTTCTTTTTTGGGCATAGTTTACACAGTTAACAATGTGTTTTATAAATGACCTGCTAGGAACCATTGTTCCTTTTTTTTTTTTTACTATTTAACATTGTCCGTGTTCCTAGGGTTATTGGGTAGCTCCTTGCACGGACACACATATTCCACCCACTATAGACTCTATGTACTGCATGATTCTGCGTTACCCCTGTGGAAATAATTAATTGGAGCCAAAACAAATATGATGGTAGAGAAGGGGCAACAATGTACAGGAAACGGACTCGCAAAGCTTTTTGTAATTTTATAGTATGCATGATTGTTCTAACTTTCCGTGTCGCCTAATGATTTGTTCGGCTTTTTGGGGATTTGCTTACTTTGGATAATATAAGAAGTCGATCACCACCTACGTTGAATCCCAATTGTTTCTTATTTCCAGCAAACGCAGGTTACACTGACTGGCGGCTCAATACACTTTTGAAGAGATAAACCTGTATTTCTTTGAAATACACTTTTTCCCCCCAAAGTTTAATACAGCGCGAACTTGACCCGAAGGTATCGGGTATTAGAGCGCTTTACACGAGCACCAGTTGCGTTACATGAGGACACGTGCATTTTTGTTAGGTCACTTCTATTTAAAGATAAGTCATGCTTTTAAATGAGCTTAATATTTGGTTTTAGTGTTCTAATGGAAAACTCTTGAACTGCGTTCCCATCTTAACATGAATAAATTATGAAACCTACATCATTTATGAGGCTCATCCACCTTACACTTAGTTTACCCAACCAGTCAAGTCAAAGATAGCTTTATTCGATAACAGGTATCTTAAAAGCGTTAACATTCATACAAACATCAATAGAAATATGAGTTATCAAAAAGCAACAGTTACAAATATGCAAATCCATAAACACAAGATAAAAACTTGATACACAATAAAATTAATTCGATTCCAACTTGTATGCAAGATATTATATAAAGTGACAGTGCAATATAAATGAGCAGACCAATTGAGCTCAGGATAAAAATAATATGAAAACATGATAATTCACTCAGATGTTCCCCGTAAGAATTTAAACCTTATTATCCAAACGCAGCCAAGGTACTTTGCCACACCACAGGCAAAGAGGGTCCTTGCATCCGACTTCAGGATGCTCAAAGCAACACTGTGTTCATAGGTGCGCAATTGGCTGCAGATAGGTTTGAGCCATCTTGTTCTAGCCCTCTTATAGGCGGGGCAAGCAAACATAAGATGGGCCACACTCTCAGTTGGGGCCTTACAGCAGGGACAAACCGCTGTTGTCTGATGTGGGGCACTCCACTTTACAGTTAGCTCTTGTACTGGGAGTGAACCTACCCTAAACTGTGTGTAAAGTACACTATATCGTGGCGTCTGGATGAAATCTAAATATGGTTCTAAAAATATGCACTGCTTGTGGAGGTAAAATTCTTCTGTAAGCCTTCCTGATCGTGAATTGCTAAGCTCTTGGGCATCAACCCATGCCTAGTGTCGCTTTTTGAGATCAGCCTTACTAGGTGGGGTTTGAGTATCCCACGACTCCTTGAGGCCAAGCGCAAAAAGTGTTTTCTTGAGATTAAGCAACCAACTAATTCTTTGGTTGCCATCTAGGACCATCAATTCTGTGAGCGCGGAGGCATAGCTGGTAAGCTCAGGAGTCCATCGCAGACGGGCCCAGAATAACAAGGGCCGCAGCCTGGCTATGTCTCTAAAAGAACGCCTGCCCATATCGCTCATCAGGGGTTTTAGTGGTACATTGCAGGGGAGCATCACTAGATTTCTTAAGAATTTATGTTCAGATCTGCTAATTCCATCTACATTGTTGAAACCCCATAATTCGGCACCATAAAGGGCTGAACTAACTGCTTCAGCTGCATAGATTGTAAGAGCAGGAGCCACAGGTCTGCTCTACGAGGAGCGATGTTCTCTAGCTAATGCTCCTGCCGCACGTTTGTGGCTCAAAAGCATTTTGTCGATGTGGTGTCTCCAATGCATTTTCTCAGCGAGTCGAATGCCTAGATAATCGAACGTTGTGACTCGCTCTAAGCGGGTTCCATCTAAGGAAAAATAACCTCTATATGGCCTGTAGGGGTTAAACACCATAAGCTTGGTTTTAGATGCGTTAACAATCAGCCTCCTAGACTCACAAAAAAGATGAAATCTATCTAAGAGCTTTTGGAGCTCTGCCGGAGACTTGTATATAAGGAGTGTGTTGTCTGCGAAGAGCAGGGTAGGAACCCTATATCCTGCCAGAGCACGGGCATCAGATGGAAATTCTTGAAGAAAGCTAACCACCCCGTTCATATATAAAGAGAACAGGGTGAGTGCCATAACACAACCCTGGCGTACTCCTCTGTATACAGGTATCCCGTCTGTCTTCTGGTCTTGGGACCCCCACCTCACTTGGGCATAATTGCCCTTGTGAAGACGAATCAACAGATTCAGAACCATTGGTGAGATCCCCATATCATCTAGTAGATGCCCCAATTGGTAACGGGGTACCAGGTCAAAGGCAGTCTTCAGGTCAATAAAGGCCAAATAAAGACTTCCCTTGCCAATTACAACAACCTTCCAGTAGTTTAAAAGCAACCTAAATGCTTGATCCACCGTCCCTGTACAGACCCTGAATCCCGCTTGGTACTGGGAGAGGATATTCTCATCATCCACCCAATGCAACAACACCCTGCCAACTTCTTTCTGCATAGCATCAATCAAACTGATTGGGCAGTAGTTGGCAGGGTCATCCCTTGCACCTTTTTTTAAAATGGGTACCACCTTTGCACCTTTCCATGAGTCAGGTACTGCACTGCTCTTTGCAATAGAATCAGGGCCGGACTGGGAACCCAAACCGGCCCTGGCAAAGTGCTCGGCAGGCCCCCCTGGGAGGTTGGGGTTGCCGCCGAGTTCTTTGCCAGGGCCGGTTTTCGGCCGATTTTGTTACAGGGCCGATTTTGCAGCTATGCTGCAAAAACAGCCCTGTTACAAAAACGGCCCCCAGAGGCTCAAAACCGGCCCCCACCCGTGCGGCGCACCGGGGGATTGCCCGGTGCCCGCTACGGCCTGTCCGCCCTGAATAGAATTTATTAAAAGCCTAATATAGTTTGCCCATTTAGGGGTATCTGCAAGAAAAAGGTCTCCCGGGAGGCCATCTGGTCCCGAGGCTTTTGCTGGAACTATTTTCTTTATGGCCACCTCTACTTCTTTTGGGGTGAAAAGGTCAATAGCACTCAAAATGGGACAGGCACCTAAATAGTTATCTGATCCATCTTGGCAAATTGAATTAGTCCCAGAGTAAAGTTTCCCAAAATGATTATACCAGTCCTGGCTTGTAACATGATTAGGAATTAAATCAGGGTCTTTATTACCTGACCACCTAACCATATTCCTAAAAAGACTAGGATCCCTGGCACTTGCATCCTTTAAGTTCTGTCAGTGAGTCTCATTCCACTCAAGCTTTGCGTGATTAACAGCATTTTTGTAATCCTTTCTAGTTTCTCTTATTAAGAAACAATTTCAGCTTTTTATTGCTAAAATCAGAGCCTTTTTCTTCTGTCTGCAATCCCCATTAAATCAAGCCTGGCGATTTTTACGGCATGCCCCTGATTTTCCAACATGGTTCGCTATGATAAAAAGGACCCCATCTGGGCTATAATTCTTTCATATAATTCTGGGATCTTTAGCAAACCATCCGTTTCGCTAAGGACCTCCCGCAATTTGAGGGTATTTTCACTGAGGGTGTGCCTAATGTCAGCCATTTGGGATTCTTGGGCAGCAACTCTAGGCCATTTAAGGTACCTTCTACAATTCGAGGAGACCAATTATTTTGTCATCATAAGAGAGCCTGCACCCTGGTTTAGGGGAAAAGAAAGAGCCATAGGGGTTTCCATAATCAGACTTAATGTGTTATGATCACTATCAGTAGAAGGACCCACTACCATATCTAATATGTTTCTCCAAAGTCTAACGTCAACTAATATGTAGTCGATTCGAGAGGGACAAGTCACTCTGTTATATGTGTTAGCTCCTGCAGCGTCAGAGGGAGTTCTACCGTTTACAGCCCTTAGTCCGATTTCTAAAGTGAGTGCACTAATTTGGATTGCTACCCAACCAGTCTATTTTGCATATTTTATTCTAACACGCAATGACCACTGATTTTAGAAAGAGCATTGGCAAAGGCAGTAGTTCTGGCCTTGGCAAGCTGGTTCAACGGTAAAGAGTTTTATTACAAAGTTAAAAATAATAATTGATACAGAGTCAAAACTATGAAGGCTCTCAACTGTATAGTTATACAGAGTATGTCAAAATCAGAACCCATTCTAAGTGTCAATGAGCAGCAAGATCAGGAAAAAGCTGAGCATCATCCCTAATAAAACAGGAAAGTTTTTTAGCTGACTCCCTAAATCAAGGGTTTTTATCCACAGTTCTTGCATAGAAAATTATGATTTCTGTGATTCATCATGGTGTGAATCAATGTATAATTTCTTCAGCAAATCGGAGCACATGAAAAAGAAAAATCCTAATACCTCAACACCTAAGCACTAACCCACTACATAAATAATTATTCAATACCCCTATGAAAATATTTCCAGGAGCTGTTCGAACAAAACAAGATACATTTACAGTGCCATGCTATGTAAATAAATCGGTCTCAGTAAAGAAACGTAAAAACATGGCAACATGTTGCCAGTGACATCCGAATTAGAGAAAATTCATTGTGAGTAGAACCAAAAAAACTGTGGAATTATCCTAATACACTACTTCTTGACTGTATGCTGCCTGCTTTTGGGGAGAGAATGGGTGCCGGGGAGAGGAAGCACAGAGTTAGTGACAGAGATGACTTCCATCTTTATCAAGATGGTGTTTTACACACTAATGTGGCCTAATTAATACATATTAGAAAACACATTTCTACACTGCATTAAAAACTTGTTTAAAAAACAATTGTAATAAATCATCTGTACATGTGAAATTGTGTGTATAAGTGCATACTGCACATTTTTAATAATGCACACAAATGTAAATCCATATAATTCTTTTACATTACTGTGGCACTGAAGTGCACTACTCTTCCGATGGATGTACAGTGTACAGGTGTGAGCAGGCAAAATACTGTCACTGACTGCAAGAGCATCCTTGTTGAAGTGGGCTGACCTGGTGCCCAGGCTGTAGTCTGTGTTGAGTGGAAGCAAAATGTGAATGACAGTAGAACATGCCAATGAATGAAGAGGGATGCCCCACATGCCCTCTATAGATGTATATATGTATGTACTTTTCTGATGAATACTTCAAACCACAGATTCCTCACCTTGTGAATACCCCCAGATGCCAGGCTGGAACCTGAGAATATTTCTCAGCAATTCCCTCACACGTCGGCACGTGGGATCGAGCCTCTACACATCTGGTCTGTCCCGCCCCTATGTGACATTGGGACCCCTACATAGCCGTTACCTTTTCATGCTGATGTCTGCTTTTTTCTATCTGCGCCTCCAGACGTGAATCCTGAGCTTGCTTGTTCGCTCAAAATCTGTCAGTCCTCACAGAATATTTCCTAAAACTTTTCTAGACTGTAAGGGACTTGTCCCCTCGAAGAATGATATGTTTTAAGAAATACAAGGACTGCCACAAATAGATGTCAATGATGGACTCCCACAAGGTCTGTCTGTGGTGTCTGGTTCCAAACATGATTCAATTTCATGCGAGAAGTTCATGAAGATTATCCCGAAGGCCATTCGAGTTTGTGAAGCTAAGCTCTACTGCGTGGAACACTGTCAGAAAAACACAAGAAGGCCCAGTCATGGTCGAAGGTGCACATATGGTCCTGAGGCCGCTGTCTAGATCATTCCTCTTCAAAGTCAAGATTCTCTGGTAATTTGAAGAGGTCAAAGAAATGCGAGGTGTCAAGGCACCCCTCTCCTTTGTGCCCCAAATCCCATGATGAGTTGTGCTACTTCTGATGTATCCCCAAGTTGTGGCCTAGGTCTTGTGAGAAAGTGGCTCTGTATATACTGTTCCCTAATAGGTACAGGGTGTACAGAGTCCACAGTCCCCCAGAGGCTGATAGAGGTCAAAGTTAGGTATGACCTTACTCTCAAAAAGTGGTAGCTTGGTCGAGCAGTAAGGCAGTACCAGAGGACAGTGTAAAGCATTTATTGTACACACTCAGTCAGCAAATGGTTTCACACACTCAATAACTGAACTCTAGGCCAATGATTTGTATATATACAATATATGCTTGTTTTATTTTTAGAACCACAAAGGGGGTAAAAATATACTTTCTCAGAATGAGAGGTTGAATATAAATACTTTTGTTTCAAGCAATAAATTTGTGTAACCAGTCACAGTTGGTTGCAATAAACAATCCTATTTCCTAAACATACAATGCATTGAGCTCAATGGTAAATTCAGGTTATTTGTGATAAATTACTTTTTAGATTACTTTTGGAATTCCAGGTCTGGATCCTAGAACCAGCCTGGGGTCAGTATTCAGAATCAAGTGATGAAAGTCGACTTAATAACTGTAATGATTTTTAAATAACATTTAGCTATTTCAAAAGTTAGCACTTAGAAAATATTTCACAGAAAACATTCAATGGATCTCTATGGCAAGAAATTCAAATTGCAGGTAGAGTACTTTATCGTTACTTTAGTAATCCAGGACTGGGTGCCTAGACCCAGGACTGGGGTCCTTATCAAAAGCAGGTAAGTAATTTCGTTTGCAGAAATGGTACGATTTTAAAAGAATATTTCAAATTTGCAAAAGTAGACACTTAGAAGAAATTTCACAGAAAAGCAGACAATGGTTTCCTATGGGAGAAAAATGAGTTAGAAGTAAGTATAGTTGTGAACACTTTTCAGAGTCAGGGCTGGGCACCAAGATCCAGCACTGGGAGCTCACCTAAGAGCAGGTGAGTAAATTCGTTTTTGTCACTTGGCTGATTTTTAGTGAATATTTGCAGTTTTGAAAAGTTCACACTTAGAAGATTTTTCAAGAAAAAGCCAGTCAATGTTACCCTATGAGGAAAATGAAGTTAGCGGTTTAAGGGTAAGTACTCGACTGGCAGAGTTGAAATTCCGGGCATAGACTCAGGGGTCCCCCAGTGTCAGGTAGGTACAGTTGGTTCACCCTCAGCGGTTTCAGGACGGCCGGGTGCAGAGTGAGTTAGGCCCAATGTTATCCTATGAGGGATAGGGGGGCCTTGGTTGGTGGCTGCTGTCTGGCAAGCCACGCGTCTGTGGGAGCTGGGCTCCTGGTCACTTACTCAGGGCAAGTGGGGAAGTAAGTTAGTGTAGAGAGTGCACTGCCAGGGCCACTCGGGCGGCTGGGTGCAGGGTGCTTTTGAGCCTTCGGGCGCTCAATGGAAGTCAATGGGAATGTTCCGGTTTGGAAAAAGGCTGCAGGCTCGGGGACGAGGATGTTTCCGGTGCCACCACCACTTCGAGGGGTAAGTTGGGTAGTTGTAGGTTAGGTGGGTACCCCGGGATTGGGCACAGGGGGCCGCAGGGCTCCGGGTGCAGGGGTGCCTTTTGACGTCGGGAATCTTACCCTCTGGTTGATCGCGGCTGGGGTGGCACTCGGTTCTGAGGCTGCAGGCTTCGTCCAGGATGTCGAGGGGGGTCCTTGGGTGCCGGACTCGGGGTCACAGTCGCCGTGGGGTCGTCCTCAGGGTCTTTGTCCACTCCGGCACTGGCCAGGCTTGGCTGGTGCAGAGTGTGTTGGGTCCGCGGTTCCGGGCTGCTGCCAGGAGCTAGGAATAGGTTTCTCGAGTAGAGCCTCTACTCATGGGAGTCCCAGGGAATCAGAGGTCAAAGGTAGCCAGGTCCTCCGGGGTTTTTGAGGTTGCTGGCCACAAGAGATGCCGCGCTGGAGCAGGAGCAGGTTCGAGGGTCGACAGGCCGGTAGGGCTGGGGCCAAAGCAGTTGGTGTCTTCCTCTTTTTAGCAGCTGCAGGGCAGGTCTTTTTTCTTCTTGCTCTTCTTGTAGGTTTCTATCTGGAATCTGGGGAAGGAAGGTTCAGGGGGCCCCTAAATACTAGATTTAGGGGCGTTACAGGTAGGTGAAGGCCAGGGACCAATGGGTCCTTGTCCTGGGGTGGGTACACCCCCTATCCTGCCTCTCTCCTGTGGGAGGAGGGCAGTAGCCTAATCCTGATAGGGTAGGGCCTCCCATCTTCAAGATGGCGAGAGCCCGGAGATGTGCTTCACCTCGCCTCCCCCACCTGAGGGGTGGGGTGGGCAGGCTGGCACATCCCCTGTCCTTGTATGGGGTTTCCGGCCAAGCTTCCTGCCAGAGTGGGGGGTTGCAGTGGCCTGGGGAAACTCCAACTGGCGGCATGCCTTTGAAGCTTCCCTTTGCTCATCCTGGGGGAGGAGATTTCTCACCTCACCCAGGATGTGCATTGTTGCAGGCCCGGGAGAGCAGGGGCTCTCCCACCCAGGGGTCCAGCAACGTGTCTGCTGTGTGGCAGCCTGGGCAGCCTCAGAGCAGACGTGGATTGTAGGTTAGCTGTAAGGGGGCATCTCTAAGATGCCCTCTGGGGTGCTTAGTACATTAAATCCCACACTGGCATCAGTGTGGGTTTAATGTGCTGAGAAGTTTGATACCAAACTTCCCAGTCTTCAGTGTTGCCCTTATGGTGCTGTGGAGTTCGTGTTTGACGAGCTCTCAGCACCATGTACTTGTAAAAGGCAGCACTGTACTTACAGTGCCCAGGAATGGACCTGGGTACTGTAGGGGCACAGGGCTCCTGCTCCTGTGCCCACACCATAGGCATAAGGCACCCAGCCAGAGGGGTGGCTGACATATGCCTTGGCAGTATAGGTAATGGGCATGGCACACAGAGATGTGTGCCATGTCGACTCTTTGTTTTGTCCTGCACCCAGACACTCAGCCTGCAAAGGCAGTGTGTGTGTGTAAGGGTACAGGGCCTCTAAGGGTGGCACAATGAGTGCTGCAGCCCTTAGAGGCCTTCCCTGGTCACAAGGCCCTGGGTACCTAGGGTACCATTTACCAGGGGCTGACATGTGGCCAGGGTTTGCCAATTGGGAGTTTGTGTGTTTTAAGGAAGGAACATAGGCCCTGGGCACCTGATTGGCAGGAGCCCAGGGCACAACAAGGGAAAGTGCATCAGCTATTAGGCAAAAAAAAGGGGGGGTTACTGCAACAGAAACCCACTTTCTCACACAAGCCCCCCCCAGCCCAAAGGCCAGGAGACTTCTGCCAAAGCTGGGAGAGTCTACCTAGTCTTTCAGGCGAGGAAGAGTTGGGGAAGTGGTTTGAAAGTTGCAGGGCCTACTCTGCCTTACATCCTTCTGCCTAGGTCAGTCCCTTTGGGGAGCTGGCCTGTCTTATTAGTTTCAGGACCTAACTCCCAAGGCTCCTCTCCTTGTCTTTTACTGTCCTGGTCCCATCTTTCTATTTTGGGTTTAGAGGTGTATACCTCGGTAGTTTCTAACCTAGCCAGGGCTAGGCCCAGCTTACCCACAGAGGCTACCCACAGCTTGAGCAACCCCACCATGACCAATAAGGTCAGGGGGCCTGACTTGCTATTTGGCAGGGGGTTAGGCCACCATGCCAAGGATAGGGCTGCCATGAAGGCTAACACCCAGCAGAGGCTGCTGACAGCTGTCAGTGCCCAGTACCATACCTTTAGCTCCTGACTGGCAAGTGAGGGGGCTATTTTATAGTTCTCTTTGGGTCCTGGCTGTTGGTCTGTTTGAGGATAGGGGGTCCCTACTCTTGGTAGGGAACACCCCTCCTCTACCCCTTGTTCTGCCACCTGAGGAACCACTAATTCAGGCTGGACAGTTGCCTGACTAGTCAGGTCTTGCTGTTGGCTAGGGGGGGCTTTACCAGTGCCATTGTGGGAGTTTTCCCTTACTGGGATAGAATCTCCCTGGCTCTCTGGAACTGTGGCTAACAGTTGCCCACCTTTCCTACCCTGTTTCTTCTCACTCTTTTGGGACTCAGCTGCACTGACTGCAGGTTGAGCCCCCACAGGTTCTTTGGGCGAGGCCTGGCATTGGGCCAGCACCTCTCTTTGGCTCAGTTCCACATCTAAGTGATCATTCCCCAAGAGACAATCAAGGGGGAGGTTTTTACTGACTATCACTTTCCTCCATCTAAGGGACCCAGCTGTGGCTAGGGGCACGATAGCCACAGGCCTAACAGTGACTCCCCCTGGGACAGTTCTTACCCTTCTTGTTTCCCCTGAGACATATTGGTGTGGGAATACCAACCTGTCATGTACCACAGTGTGACTGGCACAGGTATCTCTCAGGGCAGTGGCTGGGATTCCATTCACCAGTAGGTGGTGGAAGTGTCTACTTCCTTCTGGGATCTCCAGCTTGCTTCTTGGGCCCATTCCCCAGTTGAAAGCTAGGAGGACTTCCTCATCTGAGGACCCTCCCTCCCAAGCTACACTGGCAACCCCCGGGGCTACACTAGTCACCCCTGGAGCTGTACTAGGAACCTTATTTTTAGGACAGCTAGAGTCCTGGGTGTGGTGTCCAGCCTTCTGACAGTTGAAACACCATATTCTGTTGGGATCCCAATTCTTACCTTGGTACCCTGGTTTAGTTTGTGAGGTGTCTTTGGGCCCACCCTCCTGGTCAGGTTTTTGGGGGGCTACCTGGGACTCCTTTCTTTTATCCACAAGGGGTTCACTCTCTTTCTTCTGGGGAGGTTTTGGGACCCCTTGGTTCTGGTCCCTCCCAGTGAACGTCCTAGTCACCCTAGTCTTGACCCAGTGGTCTGCTCTTTTTCCCAATTCTTGGGGGGATTTTAGACCTAGGTCTACCAAATGCTGATGCAACTTTTCATTTGTGCAGTTACTCAAAATATGTTCCTTCATGAATAAATTGTACAATCCAGTAAAATCCTGCACACCATGTCCAGCTAACCAACCATCCAGTGTCTTCACTGAGAAATCTACAAAATCAATCCAGGACTGGGTCTGGGTTTTGTGAGCCCCCCTGAATCTAATTCTATACTCCTCAGTGGTGAATCCAAATCCCTCAATCAGAGCTTTCTTCATGAGGTCATAGGATCCTGCTTCTGGCCCAGAGAGAGTCAGAAGCCTGTCCCTGCAGTTACCAGAGAACAGTTCCCACAGGAGTGCCCCCCAGAGAGGTTTCTTTACTTTCCTGATATCACAAGCCCTCTCAAAGGCTGTGAACCATTTGGTGATATCATCACCTTCCTCAAATTTAGGGACAATTCCTTTGGGGATTTTAAGGTCAGAAGTTTCCTCCCTATCCTTGTTTTTATTATTGCTGCCACCATTGATGGGTGCTAAACCCATCTCTCTCCTTTCCTTTTCTAGAGCCAGGAGCCTGGACTCTAGATCTATTCTTTTGGCCAGCCTCATAAGGCTGTCCTCTTCACTGGGGGGACCCCCAGTGTTGTCTCTGGGACCAGAGCCACCTGTGTGGTCTCTAGGTGCCCAGATGCTATGTCTTGAGTTGGAGGGTATGGGTGCCATCTCCTCCCTAGGGAATAGTATGGGGAGGTTGCTGTCCTCCTCCCCTGTTTCCCTTTCCTCATCTGACTGGCCATCACCATGTTCAGATGGGTGGTCTTTAGCATACTCAGCCAGGAGCTCCTGGAGCCCTTGTTTGGTTGGATGCTGACCCATTTGTAAATTTTTGAGTTTACATAAGGACCTCAATTCCTTGAAAGACAAGTGTAAGTAAGGTGTGAGGTCGAGCTCCTCCACCAGGTCCATGTTATTATTATCACTAATAGCTGGGTTTGTTTGAGACATTCTAACCTGACAGTTCTAACCTTCTACCCTGACTATAGTGACTTTTATTTTTCTAAAATTCTAATGGGACTTAAGCAAGGCCCTAGCAAGACTTTTAGTAATTTTGGAAAAACCAATCAGAATTCTAAAGGCAATTTTTAAGAGTTCTGTCGTGTGATCAGATGGTAACCAAGTAGTCCAACAAATGCAAGTTTGTATCCCACCGCTGCCACCAATGTGAGAAAGTGGCTCTGTATATACTGTTCCCTAATAGGTACAGGGTGTACAGAGTCCACAGTCCCCCAGAGGCTGATAGAGGTCAAAGTTAGGTATGACCTTACTCTCAAAAAGTGGTAGCTTGGTCGAGCAGTAAGGCAGTACCAGAGGACAGTGTAAAGCATTTATTGTACACACTCAGTCAGCAAATGGTTTCACACACTCAATAACTGAACTCTAGGCCAATGATTTGTATATATACAATATATGCTTGTTTTATTTTTAGAACCACAAAGGGGGTAAAAATATACTTTCTCAGAATGAGAGGTTGAATATAAATACTTTTGTTTCAAGCAATAAATTTGTGTAACCAGTCACAGTTGGTTGCAATAAACAATCCTATTTCCTAAACATACAATGCATTGAGCTCAATGGTAAATTCAGGTTATTTGTGATAAATTACTTTTTAGATTACTTTTGGAATTCCAGGTCTGGATCCTAGAACCAGCCTGGGGTCAGTATTCAGAATCAAGTGATGAAAGTCGACTTAATAACTGTAATGATTTTTAAATAACATTTAGCTATTTCAAAAGTTAGCACTTAGAAAATATTTCACAGAAAACATTCAATGGATCTCTATGGCAAGAAATTCAAATTGCAGGTAGAGTACTTTATCGTTACTTTAGTAATCCAGGACTGGGTGCCTAGACCCAGGACTGGGGTCCTTATCAAAAGCAGGTAAGTAATTTCGTTTGCAGAAATGGTACGATTTTAAAAGAATATTTCAAATTTGCAAAAGTAGACACTTAGAAGAAATTTCACAGAAAAGCAGACAATGGTTTCCTATGGGAGAAAAATGAGTTAGAAGTAAGTATAGTTGTGAACACTTTTCAGAGTCAGGGCTGGGCACCAAGATCCAGCACTGGGAGCTCACCTAAGAGCAGGTGAGTAAATTCGTTTTTGTCACTTGGCTGATTTTTAGTGAATATTTGCAGTTTTGAAAAGTTCACACTTAGAAGATTTTTCAAGAAAAAGCCAGTCAATGTTACCCTATGAGGAAAATGAAGTTAGCGGTTTAAGGGTAAGTACTCGACTGGCAGAGTTGAAATTCCGGGCATAGACTCAGGGGTCCCCCAGTGTCAGGTAGGTACAGTTGGTTCACCCTCAGCGGTTTCAGGACGGCCGGGTGCAGAGTGAGTTAGGCCCAATGTTATCCTATGAGGGATAGGGGGGCCTTGGTTGGTGGCTGCTGTCTGGCAAGCCACGCGTCTGTGGGAGCTGGGCTCCTGGTCACTTACTCAGGGCAAGTGGGGAAGTAAGTTAGTGTAGAGAGTGCACTGCCAGGGCCACTCGGGCGGCTGGGTGCAGGGTGCTTTTGAGCCTTCGGGCGCTCAATGGAAGTCAATGGGAATGTTCCGGTTTGGAAAAAGGCTGCAGGCTCGGGGACGAGGATGTTTCCGGTGCCACCACCACTTCGAGGGGTAAGTTGGGTAGTTGTAGGTTAGGTGGGTACCCCGGGATTGGGCACAGGGGGCCGCAGGGCTCCGGGTGCAGGGGTGCCTTTTGACGTCGGGAATCTTACCCTCTGGTTGATCGCGGCTGGGGTGGCACTCGGTTCTGAGGCTGCAGGCTTCGTCCAGGATGTCGAGGGGGGTCCTTGGGTGCCGGACTCGGGGTCACAGTCGCCGTGGGGTCGTCCTCAGGGTCTTTGTCCACTCCGGCACTGGCCAGGCTTGGCTGGTGCAGAGTGTGTTGGGTCCGCGGTTCCGGGCTGCTGCCAGGAGCTAGGAATAGGTTTCTCGAGTAGAGCCTCTACTCATGGGAGTCCCAGGGAATCAGAGGTCAAAGGTAGCCAGGTCCTCCGGGGTTTTTGAGGTTGCTGGCCACAAGAGATGCCGCGCTGGAGCAGGAGCAGGTTCGAGGGTCGACAGGCCGGTAGGGCTGGGGCCAAAGCAGTTGGTGTCTTCCTCTTTTTAGCAGCTGCAGGGCAGGTCTTTTTTCTTCTTGCTCTTCTTGTAGGTTTCTATCTGGAATCTGGGGAAGGAAGGTTCAGGGGGCCCCTAAATACTAGATTTAGGGGCGTTACAGGTAGGTGAAGGCCAGGGACCAATGGGTCCTTGTCCTGGGGTGGGTACACCCCCTATCCTGCCTCTCTCCTGTGGGAGGAGGGCAGTAGCCTAATCCTGATAGGGTAGGGCCTCCCATCTTCAAGATGGCGAGAGCCCGGAGATGTGCTTCACCTCGCCTCCCCCACCTGAGGGGTGGGGTGGGCAGGCTGGCACATCCCCTGTCCTTGTATGGGGTTTCCGGCCAAGCTTCCTGCCAGAGTGGGGGGTTGCAGTGGCCTGGGGAAACTCCAACTGGCGGCATGCCTTTGAAGCTTCCCTTTGCTCATCCTGGGGGAGGAGATTTCTCACCTCACCCAGGATGTGCATTGTTGCAGGCCCGGGAGAGCAGGGGCTCTCCCACCCAGGGGTCCAGCAACGTGTCTGCTGTGTGGCAGCCTGGGCAGCCTCAGAGCAGACGTGGATTGTAGGTTAGCTGTAAGGGGGCATCTCTAAGATGCCCTCTGGGGTGCTTAGTACATTAAATCCCACACTGGCATCAGTGTGGGTTTAATGTGCTGAGAAGTTTGATACCAAACTTCCCAGTCTTCAGTGTTGCCCTTATGGTGCTGTGGAGTTCGTGTTTGACGAGCTCTCAGCACCATGTACTTGTAAAAGGCAGCACTGTACTTACAGTGCCCAGGAATGGACCTGGGTACTGTAGGGGCACAGGGCTCCTGCTCCTGTGCCCACACCATAGGCATAAGGCACCCAGCCAGAGGGGTGGCTGACATATGCCTTGGCAGTATAGGTAATGGGCATGGCACACAGAGATGTGTGCCATGTCGACTCTTTGTTTTGTCCTGCACCCAGACACTCAGCCTGCAAAGGCAGTGTGTGTGTGTAAGGGTACAGGGCCTCTAAGGGTGGCACAATGAGTGCTGCAGCCCTTAGAGGCCTTCCCTGGTCACAAGGCCCTGGGTACCTAGGGTACCATTTACCAGGGGCTGACATGTGGCCAGGGTTTGCCAATTGGGAGTTTGTGTGTTTTAAGGAAGGAACATAGGCCCTGGGCACCTGATTGGCAGGAGCCCAGGGCACAACAAGGGAAAGTGCATCAGCTATTAGGCAAAAAAAAAGGGGGGGTTACTGCAACAGAAACCCACTTTCTCACAGGTCTCCATCCTCAGAACGTGCTCTGTCTCTTGTCCCGTTGCACCTCAACTTCCTAGGCTATTGGCGGTGCCACAACAACTCAGCAAATTCAAGAATGCCATGGACAGAATATTCGGTACCTGACTGAATACCTCTGGGGTGCTTTCAGGCCATAAAGATCAGAGGTGGCCTCCATTCAGTTTACCACTGGCAGATATTCCCCCTTGATCCAATTATGCCACTCAACCCAGTCTGGGAGTCCATCCTAACACCAGGCATGACGCCAAGCCTGCTGCCATTTATGGCACAACAACTGACACAACAACCCGAGTGCTGACAGCATTTATATTGGAAGGGGATCATGAAGTTCTTTAGGACTGAAGGTCAGCCACCACGGAGGTCCCAATCACGCCAACAACATCCCCAATCTGAGAGATTACCACACCACTGCATGATTCCTGACCCTGAAGATGATGAAAGCCATATTTGTGATGTTGAGAACCTATTCTTTGACCTACAATATGCCAGTGAACTTGATACATGCCCTGACACTGGCCTTCATTCACACACACACCGGCTACGGCTACAGAGGAATCTGCCTCCTTTGTCACATTTATGAGGAAAGCAACCAAAGTACTAGACCTTGCCATCTACCAAGATAAAGAACCAACATCCTCACAGAGGTCCTTCACCCAGGACAAACATTTCAAGAACCATTCCTACTGTTTAATGAAGGTCTGACCAGGCAGATTGCAAGGTGGCATAGGCCTGCTCTGGACCACACTTGAATTCGCTACACAGGTTTTTAGAGTGACATCCAAGAGTCCCTCATGGACATGCCATTCAATGCCACATGTCTGTTTGCAGACCGGCCAGGCTCACTGCTTTAGAGAAAGCAAAACAACAGTGTGCTC
The DNA here is from genome assembly GCF_964204655.1 of Triturus cristatus. NCBI lineage: Eukaryota > Metazoa > Chordata > Amphibia > Caudata > Salamandridae > Triturus > Triturus cristatus. The sequence goes on from NC_140594.1 coordinate 891,502,620, forward strand.
TCTTGGGTTGGCGCCCGTATATGGCAGCTTCCCGAAAACAGTTTTGCCCCTTTGGACACTTGAGAAAGTGGTTCCACCAGAGGGAGCATTAGACCTTGCCTCAACAGCAACAATGCTCCCCAGCCTTTTGAGACAGAGGCTGGAAATCCAGCCATCAGCATCCAGGCCCCCAGGGACAGCGAGCAACTCAAACCCGCACCTCTCCCTCTGCACACAGCAAAACAGCTTTAATTCCCCACCAAGCAGTGAATAATTGCCTGGGAAAGGTTGAATGGCCTTTTACCTCCCTTGGTGGAGGTGTATCAATTTTGACCAGCCCATGCTTTACATTTTCCAGAATGTTTACCCCCTTCTATTTCTATCACCCTCTGACATGTCTCTCGAACCACAACACCTCCTGGAAGACTATTTGTCCCTACTCTGAGACGTTCAAGCACTCTTGACCAAGGGAGGCATAGAGAGGCCACCAACATCAGAAATCTGGGCTGGTTGCTCTTCCCATTACTTTTTGGCACGGTAAATGGATGGGTTCTACACCCTATCCCTGATCTTTGCCCTCTGAACTTCTTCCTCTGGAAATTCAAGGTCAAGAGGCTCTCTCTGGCTCAAGTTTTATCTGCCTTTTATCCAGGAGACTGGGAAATGGTGTTGGATCAGCAGTACACCTACTTCCACATCCCCGTCCTGCAGCCCCACAGACACTACCTTTGGCTGTAGGTAGACCACAAACACTTTCAGTTCTCGGTGCTCCCTTTTGGCCTTACAAAAGCACCTTGGGTGTTCATGAAAGTCATAGTGGTTGTCGCTGTCCATCTGGAAAGGTTGGTATAATCAGTCTTACCGAACCTTGATGAATGGCTGCTAAATGCGGGTTTGCCTCAAACAGTCGTAAACCACCCCCTGACGATGGGCAACCTGTTGACATTGTTGGGTCTTTCCCCCAATGTCCTCAACTCCAACCTGATTCCTTCACAATGGCTTCCCTTCACCCGAGTCATCCTGGACTCGGTGTTCTTCCGAGACTTTCCTCTGAGTCAATGAGTCTCATATATATGCACTATGATCTCAAGGTCTGAACCATTGACCTGGATCTCAGTAAGAGCATCTTTGAGGCTTATTGGCCTTCTGACCTCTTGCATACTGCTGGTGGACCGTGCCAGGTGGCACGTGCAGGCTCTGCAATAGGATTTGAAGACTCACTGGGCTCAGCACCAAGGAAAGCGTTCAGATTCCATTCAGCTGTTGTAGGAGACTGGCTGCTAAACCTCAATTGGACCGATAGGAGACTCCTCACCCTACCATAACCAGTGATAATGATTGTGATGGATGCATTATTGCCGGGTTTCCATGGAGATCTGGGAGAGATTGAGATCAGAGGACTCTCGTCTTCAATTGAAACCTGTCTCTATGTCAGCTTCTTGGAGCTGTGGGCAATACGCTTCATCCTGAAAGCATTCCTTCCATCTATTCAAGGGGAAAGGTTGCAGGTTTTCACAGACAACACTACCACAAAGTGCTACTGTAACAAACAGGGCTGTGTAGACCATCGTTGACCCATCAGGGCATCACCCTGACATACAACACTTGGTAGGATCTTTGACCACCAGGGCGGTTAAAGTCGGCCAACATTGTCTAGTGGATCACTAATGGTGGCTGCACTCTGAGGTGGCACAGGGCATCTTCCAATAATGGGCAGAGCTCTAGCTCGATATTTTTTGCCACCGCAGAGAACGTTCAGTGTTAAGTTTTCTACATGTATGTCCAAAAGCAGCTCTCACTCAGAGATGGACTTTGCTTAGATAGGCACTCTGGTACGCCTTCCTGTCTCTACCTCTGCTGCCTAGAGTTCGCAAGAAGATCAGGAAAGACCAGGCCCAAATCATCCCAATTGCTCTGGACTTGCCAACTAGAATGTGGTACTCAGAACTTCTAGCCATGAGCAGCTGTCCTCCGATCCAGCTGCCCTTTCTGGAGGTCCTCCTGTCGCAGCAGCACAGCAGGGTCCTGCATGCAAACCTGCACATCTCCACCTCCATGCCAGACAATTGAGTGGTGATAGTTGATGACTTTGATATTCCTCCTGAAGTAGTAGATGTCGTCTTGGCAGCCAGCCTCCCTCCATGAAAACCATTTATGTGGGATGCTGGGAGAAGTTTGTTGTATATCCAGCCTCTACAAGCATAGTTGTCTGACATACTAGTGTTTCGCCTTTTGCTAGCTCTGCATGACCTTACCATGGCAACAGTTAAAGGTAATATATCGGCCCATTTGGCCTTCCTACATTTATGTGATAAGCTTTATTCAAATCACCTGTTGTTGTATATTTATTATGTTTAAAACGTTTATTTTGAAATTATTATAATCAAATAGTGCCATTGTTGAGGGAACAGAAATTGCAGTAAGATATTACATGGCATTTAACAAAATTTAGAAAATACATTTCCAATAAGAGTCCCAACTCCCTCCCTCCCATCCTTCCACCTGACAGATGAAATAAAAAATCAAAATTCTCCTGGGTCCTATTCTAATATATGTTGCCACTTCCTCCCCTCCAGTCTTTCACACCAGCCCGCCTAACATGGAAGCTCAGCTAGCAGTTTGCAGCCTCTCCGCCTCTATAGCTGGAGCGGCGGATGGAGTGGGGTCCTGTGTGGTTCTAAAAGCCGCAGCAGGCGCAGGTACTTGGGGCAAGTAAAGTATAGGTAAAAATGGGCACCAGTAGTCCACAAACGAGGCTCAGACACCCTGTAGTGTAAGCGCAATGCGCTCCATGCCCAGCACAGTCCATAATCTACCCAGCCAGCCTTGGTGAGTTGGAATCCTATCTGTGCCCCAGTAGTACAGTATGTTCTGAAGTGCCGCTCCCAGGGCCAGTCCCATTTGCCTGCCTCTGAGATTTAACAGGGAAAGTGAGCTTGTTGGGTAGGCCTAAAACAATGTATGCTGGGAAGCATGGAATTTGCATGTTAAAGTGATTATCAATGTCAGATTAAACTTGTTCCCAATATGCGGAAAGACGTAAACATTCCCACAATAAGTGAGTCAGAGTACCCACTGCTCCACATAGTCTCCAGCAATGTGAAGGGGGGCTGGAGTTATATCTGAGCATTCTCGGTGGAGTAAGATAACAGTAGGTAGCCATTTTAGTCGTGGTCTCGATGCTTGAAACATTCCGTGCTGTGTGGCGTGCACGATAAGAAATATCCCTCATTCTTCCTGTGAGAGTGTTCGGCCCAGTTCAGACTCCCAACTTCTTTGCCCTGGCGTAGAGGCCACCTGTTCTGGTGGCAGCAGCATATGATAGAGTTCAGTGATAAGGTGCGCGTTTGTTGTCTTTGTGTGAAGCCACTTCTCATACGGTGTAAGCCATCTCTGTGCCCCTGGATGCACCAGAGCGTGCAGCACCCAGCGTCTCATTTGGTGAAAACTATATAATTCGGACTCAGGCAGAGCAAATGTGGATCGGAGGCCCTCAAATGTCAGTGAGCCCTCTGCATCAAACATATGTCCAATGGACCGGCAACCCTGAGCTTCCCAGTGACGAAACTCCTTCTGATCTAGTCTGAGGGAGAATTCCTCATTTCCTACTATGGGAGTAAGGGGCGCCTGGATTGAGGTTAGATCGTGCTTGGCTGCTGTGGCATCCTAGGCTCTCAGAGTTGTGAAGATGATTGGTGAGTTATATATGCCTGTAGGACGCTGTATTTTATGTAAAAAGGGGAACCCCCCTCACAAAGCCTGTCCCGCGAGTGCCTGCTCCATGAAGAGCCAATGTTTCTACGACTCACTGCACGACCACCCCAACAGAATGCGCAGTTGAGTGTCCTGGAAGTAGCAAGTCAGATGCGGGACCCCCAGTCCCCCCTCTCTAGGTGTTCTATAGCTCAGTTCCCTACTCATTCGAGGCTTCTTATTCGCCCACATGAACAAACAGATCTCCTTCTGCAGCTGTTTAAATACTCCGGGGGAAGACCCTACAGGAAGAGTTTGAAAAATGTATAGGAGTTTTGGCAATATGTTCATTTTGATCGCCGCCACTCTCCCCAACCAGGAGAAGCCAAAGGGTCCCCATCTGCCCAACTCACAGCAAACCTGAGACAGGAGCAGTTTGTAGTTCAGGGCTGCTGTGTTGTGAGTAGAATTTGTGAGTTGAATCCAGAGGTATGGGATGGAACCTGCATCCCATTGGAGCAGGATTGAGCTTGCCAGGGTCTCCATGGTGGACGGTCGAAGTGAAAACCCCATGGCCTGTGACTCTGCCACATTATTTTGAAGCCAGCGGCTGCTACAAATCTCTCCAGCTTGGCAAAGAAAGCGGGAAAGGAGACCTGTGGTTCTTCCAACGTAGTGACCACTTCATCAGCATACAAACTGATGGCGTGAGAGTCCAGCCTGAACCGCACGCCAGGATCCGCGTATCCTCCCGCACTCTCTGTGCTATCGGCTCCATATAAAGCACGAAGAGAAATGGGGAGAGCGGGCACCCCTGTCTAGTGCTGCGCAAGATCTGAAAGGGTTCAGAAGAGCTCCCATTGACCCGCACCATAGCCGTTGGCTGATTGTAGCCACTGAACACCCATCTAAAGAAGCGATATCCTACACCGAACCATGCCAGGATAATCTTCAGATATCCCCAGTCCACCCGATCAAAAGCCTTTTCGACATCGATCGAAATCATGACCCGTTCTGTATTTTGGCGCTGTGCTTTATCAAGGAGATGAACTAGCCTTCTCGTATTGTTGCTACACTGTCTAGTGGCTACAAAGTTAGACTGGTCAGAGTCTATCAACCCTGGCATCATCGGGCCTAGGTGTGCTGCTAATATGCCGGTGAAGAGCTTCAGATCAACGTTCAGGAGGGATATTGGTCTGTAGGAGGCACAAAACATAGCATCCTTATCCGCTTTCGGAATTACTACAATAGAAGCTCCGAGCATTGTGGGAGGGATGTCCCCTGTGTCTCCTATCGAGTTAAATAATCTACTGAGGATGGGGGCCAATGATGCTCAGAAAGTCTCATTAGAGATGTTAGAGAAGCCGCCAGGGCCGGGTGATTTGTGTAGTTTGAGGTGAGCTATGGCCGAGATGACTTTTATTCGGATGGGATCATCTAGATTAGGTGCTTGCTCCGGGGTAAATTTTGGAAGATTAACTCCTTGCACATAAGAGAGTGTAACTTGCTCTGCTAATTGTTGTGCGAAGTACAGTGTAGCATAAAAATCCCTAAACGCCCTTGTTATAGCTGTGTCGTCAGTGCACTCATTATCAGCCTCATCACACACTGCATGGTCTGCTGTCAACTGACATTGTGCCCAGAGCTTGTTGGCTAAGAGGCGCCCACACCGATTTCCCCTCACATAGTAGGAGTGACGCAATCTCAGTGCAACATATTCTGCTCTGTCAATGCCCGCGAGTTGTCGGCGGGCTGCCTCCATCTGTCGCCACACTCGTGGAACAGCGGTCCTCTTGTGGATGCGTTTTAGTTCTTGTACTTGACCTGTGAGATCCCTACGTCTTTCCTTCCTGATTTTGTTATCAGCTGTGGAGATAGCTATGAATTCCCCCCTGGCGTATACTTTAAGTGTTTCCCACAATGTGGTAATTGAAGTGTCAGGGATGTCATTGAAACTGAGGAATTCCTTATGTCCACGCATTTTATCACATCCAAATGGTGCAACAGGGTATCACGCAGCCGCCAAGTGAATGATGGTGTTTCTGGGGGGGGGGGGGGGGGAGAGTGAGCGTGAGAGTCAGTGCCGCGTGGTCTGAGTGTGAGCACTGCTCGATGTCTGAAGCTTGTGTATGGGAGAGTAAGGAGCGAAAGCCAATAAAATAATCAATCCTAGCATACATTTAATGTGCATGTGAATAAAAGGTGTAGTCTTGGCCGTTTGGATGCATGGAATGCCACATATCTACGAAACCCAGGTCTTGCAGCCACTCCCGGCCCGCTGGTGTAAGGACCCCAGTAGCACCATGACGTTGTGCTGTGTGATCTAGCTGTTTTTCGAACTCAAGATAAATGTCGCCACCCAGTAGGAGTATCCTGTCAGGAGAGACAGCAAGGTCCATCGCTGCCCTCTTCAAGAATGCCCCCTGACCCTCGTTGGGCGCGTATATAGAGCCAAGGGTGTAATCGCGTGGGTTAATGGTGATCATGAGAGCTAGAATCCTACCTTTAATCTCTGCCTGCTTCACCCCAACTTTGCTCTTAAAAGAGTGCGGTAAAAGAATAGCCACGCCTGCCGTTTTAGTAGTATGTGAGGAGAAATATTGATGAGGGAAAGGCAATGTGTGTCTAGCTAGAAGGTGAGTTTCTTGCAGTAGGCACATTTGTGCTGTTTTATGCTCTAGATAGGACAGTACAGTCCTCCTCTTAATCGGGCAGTTCAGACCCTTCACATTTAGGGTGAGGATTTTAAGCTTATCAAGCGCACCTGTGGGGTCCCTGAAGATTCTGCATAGTGACCCGGTGGTCCCCCATATGCTCGCACGAACGCTCCCTGGGCTGTCCGGCATGTTCACATCACAGGCGGCCACTGCTTCAAATAGGACAAAAGAGGTCCACGACCCACGAGAAAAAGCAAATTCGAGAAAGAGAAAGTAGAAAACCCCAACAAGAAAACTCCTATAAGAAAGTCCCAGGGGACTAAAGTCCAACATCTTGGAATGTGTGTGATCCGAGGCCCATGCCCCGGATCGAGACAGTGAAAGGGGACCTGGAAGGGGTGCCCATGGCCAGTGTCTCTCCGACCCCACCGGACCCTCCCGGCCGTCTGTGTAGGAATTAAGCAAAGGTAGCTGCACAGTGTCTGCTTGTTGCCTCCAGTTACTCCAAATGTCCATCGCCTGATGGCTCCCCTGTAAGGGATGCCAGGACTGCTTGGCGCTCCTTGGTCATGGTGGCTGAGTCTGTTGGAGGTTTGATCCGAGTCCATCCGTGGCCGCTTCTCCTATTTCTGTTTGGTTTGCTTGGCGGTGTCTCCTCTTCCATGGGGTCCGCAATGCCCAGGAGCCTGCTGGCCTCAGCAACCAATCATTTTTGACGAAGTTCACTGTTGAGAGGGAAAATCAATATAAATGGATGACCCTATGAGTACGACACACCAATGGATCGTAAGGGGGTAGTGATGGGTTGGAACGCCTTTCTTTTCAGTAGGGTCGAAGCAGCTAAGTCCTGATATAAAGTAGGTCTCCGATCTTTATATTTGAAGATGGGGGCATCTCTGGCTGCTCGTAAGATCCGCTCTTTCAGTTGATAATCATGGACGCGGTCAAGATGTCAGCTGGAGGGGCCGAATTGCTTCTTCGAGGTCCTACTCTATGCGTACAATCAAGCTTAATGATGAACATGTCCATCACCATGGCCTCGATGTTCGCGTTCTCGAGCCCTGTTGCAATGCCTCGAATACAGATGTTATTGCGACGGGACGTGTTGCCAGGGACCTCCGTATGTGCTTGGAGATCCAGGTTTTCCTCCGGCAATCAGATGACTTCCTGCTGTAGATTCTTGAGCTCTTCTGTCTTGTCTGACTCACGGTCCTCCAGGGAGTTAACACTCTCTCCCAATGAGTCTATGTCACGTTGCACCTCTCTCAAATCTGCGGACAGCTCTTGCTTCATGGTAGTGAGGTCTTCCCTCAAGGAGGCGAAGAGGGACTCTAAAAAGGAGGGGCTGACTGGTCCCTCAGCGTTTCCTCCCCCTTCCATCTCCGCTGAGGACCCCTGAGTGTGTGGTTTTCTCAGACTGGGGCACTTTTAAAAGCATGTCCTTGACCTACCTATCTTTCTTCGGTCTGCCAGCTGCCATGACTGGGAGCCCCCCTGAGGCTGCGCCCGACTCCCTTCATCTTTTATAATCGCAAGTCCTAAAGCTCTCCCAGCGAGCTATGGGCTTCGGCTTTTGTATCCTGATCTCTTATGTGCCCAGCCTAGAGTGGGGACCCCAGTGCCTTCGCGACGAGTCCTCTATCTTAAGAGGTCTGCTGTGTGCTAGGCCGCTATCCCTCCTCCGCCACCACTCCTCTCTTCAGTTCCTGTGCCCTGACGCGTGGCTCAGTAGGGCCCTGAATATCGTGGCAGGGCTCAGCCCCACAGAGTGCTCCCAGTGAGGCCAATGCTCCCCGCAGCCAAGCAGATTAGCCTCTCCTTTGCTGTTTTAAGGGAGTGTCCCCCAGGGCGCCGGTCTCTCCAGTATTGCTGACAATGGCCCATTGCGATCAGCCCCCCTCTCTGCTTGCTTTGGGCCGTGTTCCACCAAGGCCCCAGCGCATTGTTGGCAGCTGCCTGCATCTTTATTGCGGTATGTACTTACTGTGAACATATCTTTGATCTGTTCTCCGCTGCGAGTGGTGGGGCCTCAGTCGGCTCCTGGTTGTAGGGCCAGGAGTGGAGCAGGAGCTGAGACAAGGACCGGGTCTGCCGTTGGCCTACTCAAAGGCTCTGCTTGGCTCGCCACCGGCAGGCAAACTCTGGAGAGCGGGTGGTTTTAGAACGAGAAGGCACGTGGGGGTGCGCCTTGGGAGCCAAAAACCTCACCCGGTCTGACCGGGCCATCTCAGCGGCACCCGGGGCCCATGCTCTGCAGCAGCCAGTTGTGACTGCCGCACCTCCCTCACCCCTGCCGTAACCCTCCGTCCGCACCAGATGGAGGAGAGAGAGATAGGCAATGGGCGATAAGTGAGGGGGGCCCAGTCCACACCGCCTCGCGGCACCAACCTCTCTTGCTGCGGGCCCCGGCTTCCAGCCCCGACCCCCGGCACAACTCTGCTCCTCGTACTGTATGCTGCAAGGGGGGTTCAAGTCCGGCGTCCGTGTCAAGTGTCTCCAGGCTCACTTGGCAACACTGCCTAGGTCAGGCCGCGGCTGCTGCGTCTCCTTGCGTCGGCCCAATCGCGGCCGCCTTCACCGCCTGGTACGGCCCCTTAGCTGGGTCCTTCAGATCTCCATCGGTCACTGGTGGGGAGAATCCACCCTGGGATGGTGTCTCTCATGCTCAGTGGTCCCGCGCCCTGCTGTCTCTGTCGTACCGAGGCCTTCCTCTTGGAGCAGTGGGAACCTTCCAAGCGCGGCCTTGCTCCTGCACGCTCCTTCTCCAGCCACTTACCAGATAGCACGCACCAGGCACCTCGCTGACTCCAGGATTGCTTGTCCGGGGGGGGGGGGGGGACACCGCTGCTCAGCACAGTTTAACCCAGGGGTGTGTGGCTGCAAAGCCCCCTCTGAGTGCTGTATAACTACTGAGCTCAGCCAGGCGGGAGTGGAGAGACAGGAGAACGCGTCCTACCGCTCCACCATCTTGGCCATGCCCCGTCGTGTATTTTTTTGAAAGGACTGACCCATATGTTCCAGCCAATGGCATTTGTGATGCCTCAGTACAACCTTAATTTGGTTCTCTTTCTTCATGTTTGTCGTTTGAACGGATGCAAAAGTGTTCTCTGTGATACATAGACGGAAGACATTACTCATAGCAATCATGTCAGCTCATCGCTTTAGTGTATAACAAGCACTCTCTGTCCTACAGCCATACATCATCTTCTTCCCAGTCCCCAGGACATTGGGCAGTCTATCACCCTACCAGTCTTCATCATCCCCATTTCCATATAAAGAGGAAGAAAGACTTCATCGCTATAACACAAAGAGAGCCCTAATGTTTTACATTGAGTGGATGCAACAGTGGGTAGACACCTCTTTGTAGGATTCTCTTGTGTGAAAATAAAGAAAGCTGTTCAGAAAAGAACCTTTGTTTTTGGGTGTCAAGATCTGTTATGGACAGGCCATTAAACAGCCCCCAGAAGGTCTACTTGCTCATTCCCCCAGAGCAAAGGCTGCTACCACAGCATTGGCATGTAGTGTGCCAATCTTGGACATTTACCAAATTGCTACATGGCCACACGCTCATGAAGCATTACTGCCTGGCTAGCCAGTTCTGGTGGGAGGGGCATTTTACACATTCTGTCAAACAGGATTCCCTGGACTTGGCCATTCCCCAGACCAATCACCTGGGGAGGTACTGCTTTGGTATCTATTCACAATGTGAGGGATCTGTGGTCAGAAGTATCCATCAGAAGTGTAGGTTACTTACCTTCGGTAATGCTGTTTCTGGTGGATTCTCTGTCTAGCTGCAGATTACTCAATGACTCCCTCACCCGCCGTTCTGTGGACTGGACTAATTTAGTCTATATTAATAAGACTCCAATCCAGAGATATTCACAATGGCACAATCTGATTAATGAAGGCTTCACATCCAATACCCGGGCAGATACCTTACAAAAACAGATGTCAGTGTGTGGAGGTGGCAGCAATGTAGGGGCCTCAACATAACATCTGGAAGCCACACTACACTGCCTACCAATTCATGAGGAAATTGCTGAGAACAATTCTCTGGATCCAGTATGGTGCTTGGGATATTCGCAATGTGAGGAGTCTACGATTAGGTAGAGTATCTACCAGGAAGAGTGTTATCAAATGTAAGTAACTTGTTCTTTTTAATTTATGAATTTGTTTGAATACACGAAGCTTGCGAGAGAGCTAGATAAAGCTGTTTCTATGCTTTTGAGGATTGTGTTGTATTACATGTTATGGTTGTGTGACATTACTATGTAATACACTCACAAAAAGGTCTTTTGTCCAGTCAGGTTGGTTTGTGTAACCTTCCACTAATCCCTGGGTAGCTATAGCTTCAAGCAGCAAGGCATAAATAAAAGAACTGGTATAAAGCAATTGGAAGCACCAGACAACTAAATAAGAAAGTCACACAATGCAAAAGGAATCCAAAACCATTAAAAATAATAGATGATTTATTTATGAATTTTTAGACACCAAGTTACCAGAGTCCATCTGAGGGTTCCGGAGATATAGGTTTTTTAAGTAAAACTTAAATTTCAGCTTTTTACTCCAAAGCGCAAACAAGCATTGGTGACCCTAAAGTTTGGAAACGTTTGAAAGACTTGTGTTTGGCTACTCTGGTCCAAGTGGGGTGACCAAATCCAGCAGAGAGGGGGTAAGGGAGGCCACTAAGTAGTATTTAGACAGTTAACTGGTGACCAAAACAATCTTAAGTCCAGTTCTACTGTATACATTAAGACCGCCAGAGACTTCAATGGAGTGGTCCTGATGCTGGGGATGCAGGATGCTGAAAGATGCTCTGGGAGCTGTATGGTCGACGGGGGTGTCCTTGCAGTTATTCCTTGGTCCACGGGTAAGGTAGGGTGACTTTGGTCACAGGGGCCAGTATTCCTCTAAGTTATCTTTGAGCCAGTAGAAGGCCAGCTGCAGCTGGACCACCGATCTCCGTACACAGCGTGTCCAGTGGTATCCATTGATGAAGACTGGTGTCCCTCTTTGGTGACCAATCTGGACTCTGATGACACTCCTGGGCCGAGCAGACTTGGATGCAACTTTTAGCCATCAAGGATCGGTTTCTTGGGTCACCCAGCAGCTATCAGTGTGATTCAAAGAAAGTGGCTACTGACTTGACGGAATGGGCTTCTTTAGCTTTGATTACCTTAGTGCTGGTTTCAGGGGTCAGCCGACTGACCCTTGGTTTCACTTCTTTGGTCTGGGGCATGGTAAGAACTTTTCCACTTGCCAGGAGACACAGGAACAGTCCTCACTTTGCTTGCCCAAGGTGCAGCAGGTGCAATCCATCAATCTGTGCAGCCTCTTGGCAGGTCCAGGGGTCAGCAAGGCAGTTGTTCTTCGGTCCTTTCTCCAATTCCATTGTGATCTGAGGTTCATGGTTCCAGGGTTGCCACATTTATGCCCAGATATTGTCCTGGGGGGTCATGCAGTCACTAGCCAATAGGCTACCAGGATTCCTCTTGCCTTGTGACGACTTCGGGCTATGTGTGGCATCTAGCAATAACAGAGCGCACAACTCTGTCCACTGTCAAGATGACTAAATCCTTTCTTCGATGTTAGTAGCTTGGTAACCTACACTAGAGGTGGAGCTTCCTGTGGGCTACGCACCCATGGGAATACCAGTTTGGGCATCGAGCTCCCCTCTCTGTTCCCTCCACCATCCTCTCTACCTGAACAAAGGTGTAACCCTTCAAGCGTGTGATTACCATTTGCCCAGCAAAGGCAGCTTTGCCTTTGAAGCTCGCCTTTTGGGCTAACACACTGAGTGGTTTCCTGCAAGGGAGAGGTAACACACTTCTTGTAGCAGGCTTAAATTGTTTCTGAGCCTGAGAGGAGTTTACACTACTCCTCAGGAGGGCAGAAGGCTGTCTGGTAGGCAGCAACTGTGCATTGCCACTGGACATACTGGGCAACAGAGTAGCAACTTTCTAAAAGTTGCCTTTCCTTAAAAGTGACATTAAATTCGACTTGGGCATCGAGTGGGATTTAATGCACAATTAATTTGATACCTTGAAGTACCCATTTTAGTAGTCCCATTCAGAAGTTAGCCAGGCTGAGAGGTCAGCCGGTAACTCTGTGTTAGCCAATGAAGCTACTAACTTTTCCGCAGAAAAAATAACAATTTGGACGTTTTGATGTTGGGACATATTAAAAGTATATGTCCTACTTAACAGTATACAGTTCCCTGCCTTAGAGTTCCACTGGTCTTCCTTAGGGGAGCCTTATGTATATTGTTAAGGGAAATGTAGGTTTTGCCATTGATTTAAATGGCAAAGTTGAAGTAGCAATTCAAAACTTCTCTTCCGCTGCTGCAGTGGCAGGATCCGAGCCATTTTGTATTTTGTCAAACACAGGGTGGCACAACCAGTGCCTCAGCCCTGAGGGACACTCTGCCTTACAAGCCCTGGTACCCTTGGTAACATACACTAGGGACTTATAATTAAGTCAACCTATGCCAATTGGTGGTAGCCAATTCAACATACATTTTATAAAGGGTTAGAACACTGGCACTGAGGTCTGGTTAGCAGGCCTCATTGCACTCTCAGAGTCGAAAAACCAGCAGCACCAGTCCAAATATTTGGGGGTGATCATGCAAAAAGAGGCATTTCTTTACAGTCCCAGATCTAAAAAGACCATGGTGATGCAAGGACGATGAAAAATTATAGAGACGTTGGACAAATTGTCCCTACCTGAACACTGCTCCCTTCAGGGGATACTGTTGTTTGAAGTAATACATGTATTGTAGGTAACCTTGTAGAAACTAATGGTATTTTGAATCTTCTTGAGCAGGAATCCATTATACTTAGCCCGTTGCTTCAATGTAGCTTCTACTGAAAGCTCACTGGAGGTCAGCAACAAACCTAAAGCCAGAACTTGAAGTAGTGTTCTTTCAGGCAACAGTGGAACCTAGAATTCCCTTTGGCTATAAGGGAACTATAAAACACACCATACTTGTCCTAGACATTTTGACGCAGCTATCTACACATACAAATGTGTCACCTGTTTGGTGAATGATAGGAAACTGGTATCAGATCAGTATATTTCTTGGTGGGAAAATGTAATCTTATCTACTCAAGACAGGGGCTATTTCCATGGAAAGTAGTAGCAAAATAGTGGAACAATTTAAATACAGAACCTCTTGGGGATTAAAGTAGTTTTCATTCATTGGTAGCAGCATTTAGTAAGTGACGAAGACCATCTACAACTTTTTCGGAATTATATGTTTATTTCTATACCTCATACAACACAATAAGACACAATGCACTAATCCTGGAACCATATATCCACTGTGCAGAACTTGTGGTCTTAGTTTAACTTCTGGTTAGTAACATAAGACGTTGGCTCAAGGACTTTAAATGTAGACTGCCTAGCTCACACCCTATTGAATCACTTCCCATTCCTGTTCTCCATAAAATATCCTCACATGTGTATGATTTACCACACAGGGCATACATATGGCTGTTTTCCCCAGGAGCTCTCCTGTACCCCACATTCAGAGATGACATCTAGGCCGCTATAACAGAATATTTTAACCTTAATGAGGGCTCCATTGAAAGTGCAGGCACCTTCTGGAAGCCATTTAAAATAGTCATTCATGGAGTATGCATTGCCAAACATTTGATATATGGGGAACCCTCTGAGACCACCTCATCAGACTGCCAAACAAAATCCAATCTCTATAATTAACTTAAATGAGTGATCCAGATCCCAAGACATTAGCCCAATACATTCGCTGAGATCTAGGACCACCTTGCAAAATTCAATAAAGTGTCAGAGTAAGAACTCAAACATCTAGTCAAATATCCCACAGCACACCAGTATTGTGATAGTGAACACCCTGTTAAGTCATTAGCTTATCTCATCTGCAGTCCATGGGTGTAAAAATGGAATTGCATGGATTGTCATGAGCAGCAGAGATAGGGTCTATGAATCTGAACACATACTTACTGAGTTCTTCTCTTATTATTCAGTACTATATGCCTCTCTGCTCACTTTCAATTCCAAACATTTAGCCTTTTGTTTAAACATATAGCCCTGGCATGGTTAGGCAAACCTAATTGAAAATTCCTTGACTAACCCATCATGCTAGAGGAGATTAAAGTGGTTATATCCAGCTTGCAAAGGAGCAAGGCCCAGCCACAGATTTCCTAGCATAGGGAATTCGTTAAAGATTTCCCTCACATACTTGCCTCCAAACTACAGATGGTATATAAAGCCTGCTCAAAAGGAATTCAGGGATTCTCTATTGATCACCCTTCTGAAACCAGGAAACCACCAGACCAATATGTGACCTATAGACCGCTCTTCCTCATAGATACTAAAACCCTGGCCCAAATTCTTACTTGTAGTCTACTACCCAAACTGGTCCTACGTGGCCAATCTGGTTTCATACCAGGCAGATCAAAGCCTCATAATCTCAGATCCATGTTCTCCCCTGCACACCAACTCAACCCACAATTGGACGCTGTGGTGGTTTACTTAAATTACACTTTTCATTTGATATGCTCAAATGAAACTTCCAATTGGCTACTCAGACAAGAATGCACACTCCAGAAGGCTTTATTTACTGTGTGGTTCTTCTCTATGCTAATCCAACTGCTAGAATCCAGCTGAACGGCATTCTATTGCCTCCCTTTCCAGTAACCAGGGGCACCAGACAAGGTTGCCCACAGTCTGTGATGCATTTTGCGATTTGCCTTGAACTTTTAGACTGAAGTATTAGACAACTGCCACCAAGAAAAGGATTAACGTTCATATTCTGCAACCTGCTGATCTCCCTATATGCAGATGACATCTTACTCTTTGTCAGGAACCCTCACACTGATTTATCACAATAGTCCCAAAAATATTGGACTTTGAGTACTCATCAGACCTTTTGTTAAATTGGACTAAATCACTCATCTTTTCACTTACACCAAACACTCTGACACAGCCTGTATTTCCTACTCCTGTGGTGCAACTACATCAGTGAAATACGTGGGTATATAGATCAACTGCGAATAGAGCATTCTGCTTCTTGGAAACAGGGTCGGACTGGCTTCCTGGGCAGGCAGTCAGGCAGTGACCAGGCTGTTCTGACAGGTCAATGTGTGGGCTGTTTTTTTGGCTCTTTGTGGGCTTGTTTTATGGTCTGCTGGCCCATTTTATTTTTACTATTGATCTCCCTGATCGTAAAACAAACATCTCCTTCAGCAAGCTCAAATTCATGTTCTTCCATATCCTGCAAAATTCTTAACCAAGTTCATAAATGCCCCAATTTGCAAACATGCTGCCTTTTTTAGCTTTCTAATTCACTAAAGCAGACCACATTTATTGGTGCCTGGGCCTGTTATATCCCCAGTCCAACCCTACTTGGAGACTATGGAGCTGGCTTTGTCCAAAATTGAAGAGGTCAAGCGATGGGTCACTATACAGCTTTCCTTGGCTGGAAGAATAAGACTGATGAAAATGGTCTTTCATCCCAAAGTATTATGCTTCTTCCTTAATATGCCAGTCATCCTTGATAAATCCTTCCGCATTTGTCTCCAATCACTCATGGTATAGGCTGGTGCCAGGCTCAGAGTTACATGTGGATTACTACCAATACTGATAACAGCAGGGTGGTTTTTCTGCACCAAAGCTTGAACTGTATTACTCTTGTGCTCAGGCCCACTATGCACATTATTGGTACATCCCCATTACATGCCCATGTTGTCATTGATACTGAGAATAGTTTCCCTATTCCTCTTACATCCCTGCTGGGTCAAGCCATCGGTCTTCTCCCCAAACCAGTCACGCCTTCTACCCCATGCATGAAAGAAACACTCTTATACATCCAAAGTATTTTAATCTGGTACAGATAGGGGATCTGTCTCGTAATGGGCGATTCTTCAATTTAACTTGTATCAAGACAGGACTGACCTCCACCAGAGAAAAATGGTCCACTGATCTGGTGGACAGATTAATGATAAAGAATGTAAGATTCTGTTGCAGACCGACCTGTAGCTTGACTCTCAATAATGGACTATGTCTAATCCTCTTCAAGTTCATACACTGTGCTAATTGTATTCACCTTTATTTATTTAAATATGGCCTCACAGTTGATTTAGCTTGCGGGAGATGTCAGGACCAACTGTAGTTTACTTTTGCATTGGTCTAGGAAGTGAACTCAAATGCAAAAATTCTGGGAGGCTATTTTTTCCCGTTTCCCCAACAGTTTCAACTACTTTACACCCTTCACCGCACTCCTAGGATATGCTAAGGACCTTCTGCCAAGTATCAAGAAACTATCAACCATTGCATCTTTACATGCCAAACACCAAATAGCATGTGTTAAGAGCTTAGGCGGCTCCCCTAAAGGCAAGGACTGGCTTAAAAACATAGTATATTGCAATGAGCAGCTTTAAATGTACCACTCCACACTCCATTTGCTTCAAGGTCCATGGACATATGGGCATGTTAATCATCCAGATGTGCCTCAGGGGTTCCATTTATCCGTCAGTTCCCCCCTAGATCTGGCTCTACTGTAGAAGTACAGCTATTGAATACTTGTGTTAAACTATATCACTGTACATATTACTTTTGCTCTTCCCTTTTCTTTTTTTCTGTTATATGTTGCAATACCACAGTTGTATTTTTTTATTTTTTAAACATTTGTTCCTTATTTAGCGCCTGAGGCTAGCTAGTTCCAAAACTCTTGTGCACTGTTGGTCTGACAGGGTCTGTAACTGATTACAACTTTTGCTGTCTGCAGTCAGTTGTAGTTGTAAGACTTAGATGTATATACACTGTGTGTTTCTCTATTCTGACAAGGCCTTGTTGCTAAAAAAACCAATGTGCTGCTTTGAAGAGCAGTCCTTCATTGTCTGCAGCATTAACCTCAGCAAGCCAAAAGGTGACCTGATGCTTTATTTCAGCGTCATTGTTGAAAGGTACAATTGTGGGCAATCTATGGCGGTGCAACCGGTGCCACTGCACCGGCTGCTGACTTCAGTTGAAGGCACCGTTTGCAAGTATATTATGGTTTTAAAAGCACCGGTTGATACGTTAATTTTCAGCAATTTACAGGCACAATAAAAATGTCAAGATACATACAGTTATTAATGCTCTTGCTGGAGAGAGATCCGGTGTTTTGTCTATTGGAAATTTTCACTCATGGTAAGGTAGCGCATAGGGTTAATATGCCTGCTGTAAGAATGTGTACCATGCAGATCACAAAGTTCATATAATGTAAATAGGTGAGTGGGTTATTGCTTTTGTCAGTGAGATCCTTTTGATACTTTCGGGTTATAAGTTAAAATCCTAACATAGAACACATGGAGCTGCATGCACACTGCATGGTATAAGTTAGAGCAGTTGTTTGTTTGTTTATTGCATAGTTGGCGGATCGGCCATTCGGAATATACAGAGAAGGTCCTAACGTAGAGAGGATGGACCATGTGAGATATTAATGGAAGGTGTTTATTGACATTGGCCAGTGATGCTTTTACAAACTCCATAGAATACACAGGGAGAACTATTGTATTGAATATGAGAACTGATTCTTGAGCGCGTCGAGAGATACACTGTGGAACCTGACGGTTGTCTATTTGAGCCCAGTTGTTTATCTGGTGTTCGATTCAATGTTTATGCCTTGAAAAAGTCTTAGAAAATGACGAAACACGTGTCGGCTGGCAAGTTGTATGCTGGGAAATCTTTATTCCTCTATGACTTAAATAAAGATTGATGAATAGCAAGAGGACCGTCTGATTCTTCTGGAGCGTTGTCTCGAATGATCTCATTGGACTGTGTTTGTTTGTGACGAAGAATTATATACTTCATAAGAATCTCTATAACAGTTAACGGAGTGCTGTATATGCCTATGTTTTTTTGTGAAATTTGGTTGCACACCTAGGTGTGCTGTTAACACCTTTGGGTAGTAGGTGTTTTGGCCCTTTTGAGCACCCGTATAGTGATATTTTAAAAGAAATATTGATAATCCCCTATATATTAGAGGTCTTATAATTATAAGACAATTGTATACTTAGTGAAGGTGCGGACATTTTCCTTTCAGGAAACACTACTACCTGTCTTGTTTGTGTCAAATAAGTTAGAGCATTGTTTTTCCCCCAGTCTTTGATTATCCTAGATTGTAAAAAGTGTTCATTTGGATAGAAATCAGTTCTGAATATTACATTTTGAGTGTGTGCTTCTCCAGACCAAGCACCCTCACACTATCCTGCCCACCAGTATGGATGACTTGTCTCCTACACCCTGGAGTCCTCTGTCTTACATAACATTTGCTATACACTGATTTACACAGCTATGATTGATTGTGTCTGTGAAATGTGTATGATGTAAAGTGCTCCGACACCCTACACTGGTATGAGTGGTGCTACAAAGGTAATTAAATGCATCTGAGCGAGAGTGGTTAAGGAGACTTGAGGGGCACTGTGAAAGGATGGCAGTGAGGGAATCCGTGGAAGAGGTGGTCATTGGGCAGCGCCAAAAACATTGTTGCACCGGGGACCACCAACGCTAATGCCGGCCATGATGGTGGGGAAAGGGTCTTTTGGAACATTTTCATAAATAAACATAATTTCAATTGCATGAAAGTTGAACAGAGCCTTTGACAATTTTCCCTGACAGAGGAGAATAATGATTAAGTTTTATATTAAAGTCAAAACTGATGCAGTGTCACGAAACTGCTTGAAAAATGCTCCACAGAACCACGTGCTGTATATTAAATTAAACTGTAATTTTAACAAAACCTTGCATTTCAGTAAGGTAGCTACTGAAGGTCTGTTATACTTTCTACAGCATGAAAAGGCCTGGGTGCGAGATAAAAAAGATACCATTTATTAATTATTTTACAGAAGTGGGTTTTGTTGCATTTAAAAATGTTGCATTATTACCCGACCCCGAAAACGGTTACTGGAGCCTGGATTAATACTGTGCTATTCTTGACTTTGCTGGGCAGCCACAAAATAGTATTCAAAGACAATTTATTGGAAAATACCTAGTCCAGCCCCATCTATTCGTGCGCCACAGTGAGTACAATGCAGTCAGAATCCACTGATGGGACCCAGAGCACCCGAGCAACTTAAAGGTTTCATGGGAAGAACATTTCCTATATTTTCTTATCATTTGGCCTTCTCTGTAAACGTTTACAGTCCCGCACAGTCTAAAATAACTAGGGCTCTCGTTGACTTTAAATTACAATTTTTTTTAACTTTTGCTCCTTTTTTTTCCCCAGTACTTGATGGGTTTTTTAAATTCAGAATCCCATTTGAACTTCTCTGTGTGAATATGATATTAGCGAACGGCCTCTCTACTCACTCGCAATTATGATTGCTGAAAAATTCAGTTTATAGTGCAACTACTTCAACAAGACCGTGTAGCACATCTGCCCGTATTTTGATGACACCCTCGGTATTGACAGGCAGGGTGTTGAAAATAAACAAATATTTTCTTTCACTAAAAACTGTGTATGTCAATAGCATATTCATTATGCTGCGGAAACCCTCGTTTTTTTGCCTCCTGTTTTGATGACGTCAAGAACTGTTTTAATACAGTATAATTGCTATAAATCAAACTCAATAAGAATTTTTCTCCACCGCATGAAAACGCAGTTTCAAATAAACAAGAATTCATTGTCTTCCTAATTGTTTTTATTGACTCTTTCGAAATGTGGATGCTTTATTAGTTTTATAAAGTAAGTGAATTTGAGATAACTACATGCGCAATGAGTGCTTTGTTACCTTGCTCTTAACTTTACACAGTAGTGCAGTGGTTCCCAAACTTTATTGACCCCCGGCTCCCTTGACCTGTTGGCCGTTGGCCATGGCTCCCCATTATGTTACTTTTTTGGGGCCGGGTGGGGGGTAATGTAAGCCCAGCTTAGGGAGTACTTTAATTTTTCTTTGGGATGAAGCTGATGAAGGTATTATAATCATGCAGTCTGGAAAAGAGTGTCGATGGTAGGCTTTGATTTGTGTGACATGTCATGGAAAGACATTTAGGTCAGTACTTCCATGCAGTCATTTCACTCACAAATGAGTTTTGAAGTATTGCTTTAACTCCAGACTGTGCATGTATGCCTGCGGTGCTCGTCACTAACATATGTTGCTTTATGCAACAAACTGCATTGTTTGCATAGATGGGGAAATGTGGCATTCCTGCTGCATAGTGTGATTGGGCAGGTTGTATGATGAAGCGTGTGAAATTCTGGCAGCATGGAATGAACTGCTGGCAATCACAAAACTAGGCTGATGTGGCCTATGGCCCTTGATCCTGTCACTCACCCCTCTCTCTCTCTCAGAGAGCCTTGCTCGTCTAGCAGGAAATGAAAAGCAAACCACTTCACTAGTAGAAATATGCCTCCTTCCATTCACCCTCAACTTGCAGGTACACGTACACCTGGCATTTACAACATTAAAAAACACCTGATGCCAAAACTGAAGTAGCATGTGTCACAATTTACTATGTGTGGCATATTGCACTGTGTGTTATGGTAACGCTTCAGATACTATGACAGCCAATAAGGAAAGGCACTGCCTAGTACAGTGTATTACTCACTTTACCAGGGTGCTGCTAGGACATATTCTCCATAGTATTCTTTGTTATCTGGGTCAGGTCACTCACTGCCCTGTGGTGTTACAACAAGAGGATTGGTAGGACCATACAGGGGCACTGTCGCCCCCACAGCAGTGAGAAGAAAAAAAAGCAGAGACCCAGACACACACAGAAAGTGATCCCCTGCGGAAACTGCTCAAGTGATATTGCAGGGCCCCAGCTCTAAGTAGGTTGAGCACACTACGGGCACAACTTTGGACCACAAAAGAATGGGCATGCAATTACCAAATGAAACAGTATGCAGTACTGTTTTATAAACTATAAGATCTTGAACATATTCATTTTAAAGGGAAAACTGTTGTTTAAAGTGGTCCTCCCATAACAGCTTTTTTGTTAAATAGTGGGCATTTGCTTGATCTAAATGTAATTGCTGCAACAATTGGTAACAAGAACAAATGTGGTAGTAAATATGTTCTTGCATGTTTAAATGTTGCAAACGGACTGCGATTTAAAATAACGAGGTTAAGGTGCCTGCAACCAAGATCCTTGTGTACCCAACAAGTTCTGTGGAGGGGGAGGGACGTGCCTGTCTGCCCTCTTCCAATCTGTGCACACGAAGTACTTAAATCAGTGTGTTAATCCAGTTGGCATTGTCCTTAATGGTTTGTGCTTACATTTAATCTCGAAGCTTCATAGAATTCTTACATCACAAAAACACAGGTCAAGAGTGCGCTGCTATACACTGTAGACGTCTTTAATGGCAGGGTCTATTCGCCAGACTCCAGCTCTACCATAGCGGCCATCACTGTGTTCCCAACATGCAATCAACACTTCAGTAAAGGCTCCCACTTGCGGCCTCTTTCCTGCTCCCCTTGTAAAGTCCCTTCTGTCAGCCCCTCTCTCCACCCAGGCTTCTTTCTCCTTCGTCTCGGCCTGCTCTTTTAGCCCCGGTTGGCAGGTTCAGCCCAGGTCTCTGTGCCGGAGATTTATTTACAAAGGAGAGGGATGTGGTCAGTCGGCTAGACTGCCGACTTTGGTGCTGGAAACCAGGGTTCGAGCCTCGGGGTCGCGTCCACAGTGACTCTGGGCAAATCACTTAATCTCCCGTGCCTGAATGTATAATGTAAATACGGTGCTCATGTACAGCGCTCCAATACCTTCGGGTCGAGTTCGCGCTACATAAAAGATGCAAAAAAACAAACTAACACTAGGAGGGACTGTGGCCCGTCCTTTGTAGGTCCTGCGCCCTTCTGCAGTGTTTCCCTGTTTGTGTGCAGGCGTGCATCGCTACTGTGGGTCGCGGACTTTCTCTACAAGTAAATCTGCATTTTTTTAAAATTGATTTTTGTATTTAACGGTATTCCCGCACCTTTTATTCCTCATACTGTCTTGACCTATTGATATGCCAGGATTAACAAATTAATTTGGTTCCCTAACTGTGCGTTTGGTGCGCGGCGCCCCTGGGTAGTTTTTACGGCGCACTGGGGTGCCGCGGCGCACAGATTGGGAAACACTGCAGTAGTGAATAATGCCACATTTTTATACCGATGCAGTTCCTTCTGTACTAATTTCACAGAAAATTCCTCCATTTTTGACCCTTTTATGGTTGACTCACACTTGTTTTTTTGTAACTTATTTCCAGAGATATTTCTTTTACATGTTCATGAGCTGGCATGTGGTTTAAAGACCTTCCTACTAATCAGCACTATTTACAGTACTAATATCTCTTTTCAAAGAAGGCCACTCAGTCAGTCAAAGATAGCTTTATTCGATTTCAATATAAAAATCATAAAAGCACAATAAAAATGCATACAATAAAACACAATAATAGAAATCGAAATACATTACAATTTAAGAACATCATAGTGGGACAGTCTGAATCAAAACAAAATTAAAAATGAATCCATAGAAGATCTACACCTAATTGCAAATTTAAAAAACTTGGATACAGCGTTAATGGTAATTTCATCTTCTAACAGAAGCAGCTTTAGATAAGCAGGTCTACACTGCCTCAAGCCCCAGATCTTTAAAAGGGGAATCAAATATCTCTTCCTCCCCCATGCATAAAATTTGCAAAACAAAACACTATGTCTTGTTGATTGCGTAGAAAGATCATCACAAGGACATTTAATTAAACTTAACGACCAATCATTGCTATCTGGGAAGGTTAGCAACCTATAATAACTACCAGTTCTCAGTCGTGCTAATAACATTCTATTGTAGCTAGATTGCTCAGGAGATAAGTAAAGCTGCAAACCAGAGCCCTGCAAAACTAAGTGATGTTGCATTACGGATACCTTACTCCTCTCCTCAAACCACCGTTGATTCTCCAGAAAAGCAAGACAACAATCCTTAAATGCCTTTCTGGGGATCAAGGATAGCGAGGAGGCGGTACTAAAATATGCTGAGTGTCCCATATTGGTCATAAAATCCTTTACATATGAAAACCACTGGATATTTTTCGATCTCTCAAGTTTGATGCAATCCAACAAAATGGCTCTATTAAAGGCGGTTGCCGTCGAGGTCCATATCTTATGCCATAACAATAATGGACTGATTTTAATTAAATCGGATATGTAAACCAAATCTAGTTCCTTATGGCAAACGTATGTGGAGGTGGAATTGGGGACAGCTAACAGATAACGCAGGAAAAAAAATTATTTTGCTTGTATTTCCCGACAATCTGCAATACCCCAGATGCCAGCCCCATATATGGCAGTTGAAACACATTTAGCCTTGTAAATATCCATTAGGATACGAACAGGCCTACCCCCCAGTTTATTGGCAAACTGTTTTACTGCGCCTATTGCACGAGCAAATGCAAGGTTCCTTGTACTAACCGCTGTAGTCCAAGTACCTCTTTTATTAAAAACAATCCCCAAATATGAAAAAGTACTTGTTAATCCTATCTTAGACTGCTCTAAAAAAATATTACAAGAAATCTTATTCTTTGATGAGCAGCATATGGTAAAAGTTTTCCCAATATTAATTTTTAGACACCTAGATCCCATGAATACTGAAAAACTAGTTATCGCCTTTTGAAGGCCTGTTTGGGTTCTAGCCATGATAACCGCATCGTCTGCGTATAATAAAATGGGCACCGCCGTGCCATCAATTTGGGGGTAATCTACTTCTAGCTTTGTTAAAGATTCCGCCACGCCATTTATATATAAATTAAAAAGAAAAGGTGCCAAAATACAACCCTGTCGAACACCTTTCATTATTGGGAATTTATTTGTACATTCTCCTCTTTTTCCAAAACGTACCTTTGCCCCTGCCCCTCTATATAACTCTTTAATAAAATTAAGTATATTTAGATCAATGTCAAGACCTGTTAAGGTATCCCACAAAACCTCATGACTCAAGCAGTCAAAAGCTGAGCTGAGATCTACAAAAGTCATAAAAAGATTACCTCTGTTTGCCACCATATATTTACCAGTTATTATAGCTAGGTTAAGTCCCTGTTCAACAGTACCCAATCCTGACTTGAAACCGTACTGGAACTTGAAAAGAACATCACTGTCCTTAGCCCATGTTTGCAATCTATTTAAAATAATTCTACCTGCCACTTTCATCAAAGAGTCAAGTAGCGAAATGGGCCTATAACATTTAGGATAATTTCGATCTCCCTTTTTAAAAATAGGCACTACTATCGCTTCCTGCCAAGTGGATGGAAATCCCTTATTATTACAGCTATTTAACACGTTAGTCAGGAGCGGGGCCCATAAGGAGATATTATCCTTGTATATATCTATAGGAATCCCATCGGGTCCTGGGGCTTTGTTTTTTGAGCTTTCAAATAGAGCTAATTCCACCTCAGAAACAGAAAAGGAAATCCCCAAAGGAAACAAGACAGAAGGAATAAGCTCGCTAACAGCCAGCTGATTTTGGCAAATGTTATCTAGGCTGAGCAAATCATCTTTCTTATAAAGCTCAGTGAAATGATCAACCCAGACTGGTTCTTCTATAGCAAATTCTACCATGTCAGATTTCCTTTCAACGAAAAAGGGAGCATTTACTGCTCTCCAAAAGGCAGTATTATCTCTCAAGGAGGATGCCTTTAGTAGTGTGGCCCATGCATTCTCCTTCAACTCTAATTTCCGTTTATATTATGTGATTTTATACGCTGTTCTGGCAGCTCTAATAACTTGCTGGTTTTTAGGTGTTTTTTTAAAAATCTGCTTTAAGTTGGTATGTGCTTTACTGCACTCGGAGTTAAACCATCCCTCTGCCTTATATCTCTCCCCTTCCCGCAGTGTTCCTGTCAATTTATTGCCAATTTGTGTTGCGATCTTCTGGAAGGCACTAATAACCGCACTTGGATCAGGGGATTCCTCTAGGCAGGTCATAAAATTACTGTATTGATCCGCTATTAGGCTCTGCAAAAAATTTGTAGAGTCAACCTTACTCCATTTTATTACATAACCATTTGTTTTCGCCAGCGAAATAGCATGGCGATATAAATTTTCAACTACATTAGGTACTGTTCTAATGCTCGTCCCGATATCGAAAGTTGAGCTAATCGGAAAATGGTCGCTCATCGCGATATCCTCTATTTTAAACGACAGGACGTTATGATAATAGCTAGTAGTAACCAATGTATAATCTATAACAGACCGCAAACCACGTCCATTAAAAGTGGGTTGAAAGTTAACCTGGGGGCTACATAATTCATTTACAAAACCCAGATTCCAATCGTAAATTAAGCTGTTAAGCAAATTTCCCAGCATGGAATGCTCAAAGTGAGTGCAAGGGTCACCAATTAGATTAACCATTCCACATATACCCAAGTTACTATGGGGGCATAAATGGCAATTAAAATCGCCTGTCAATATAATACACATGTCATTGTGCCCCGAGCCTATCCCATGACATAAAGAGTTATTTAAGTCTTCCAGGACTCTTTTCTGATCTTCCTTTGGAATGTTATTATACAGGTTTACTAGGGTAATGTGTCGATTGCCTCCCACTTTGAGGAAAAGAATCTGATAAAAATTATGCCCCCCCGGTGGTCTGGTTCTTTATGGTCAGATTAACAGTATTAGAAATATATGTACAGAGCCCACCAGAGCAAAATATGTACGATACCCTGCAAGATGAATTTCAACCTGTTCCCAGCACTCCTGAAAAAAGATAACATCATATTTTTCAATAAAATTTCGGAAGATGGGGACCTTTACCTTGTTTGATAGGCCCGCTATATTCCAGGATAAGAGAGCCAGCTTCCCCCTTTGAACATCTCCTGGCGTCTCCAAATCATAGGGATTATCAATACAAGTACCTATTTCTATCGGTATGGGATTTACTCCAATATCCCTCACTACAGTATTTTGAGATTGTTGACAAACTAGTTCGCTTTCGTGTTCAACACCAGTATATTTATACACTGCGTGCTCTTATCTATCTAGTCCCTCTACTAGTGGTCGCGAGACGATTGGAGTCGCTACTATCTCATTATCCCATCCCTGATACATAACAATTGAGTTACCATTCGCCAAATAATTGGCTCTTTTATTTAACTTACTAGGGCCCCCACAAAAATCATACTTAACTCCAGCAATCGAAGGGAGTCAATCGACCATCTCCAAACAACTAAACCTATTGGCGATCGGTATTCCTCTCCAAGTATCCCTAGAACTTAGT
This sequence comes from Triturus cristatus, assembly GCF_964204655.1. Classification (NCBI taxonomy): domain Eukaryota; kingdom Metazoa; phylum Chordata; class Amphibia; order Caudata; family Salamandridae; genus Triturus; species Triturus cristatus. The sequence goes on from NC_140594.1 coordinate 891,529,157, forward strand.
TCCCTGGTTGTTTGCCATCCCCACTCCCTTCTGTCTACTCCTCTCTCTTGAAGGCCTACTCTGCCCCACCTTCTATCAAAAACTGGGTCATAACGAATCCTGGGAGGATAAAAAAAGGAAAGTCGCTTAGTTTCAATACCTTCGTTATTACTCTGGATATCCCATGAACAGATATAATCGACCGTACCCGGGTCCACAAAATTGACCAAAACGCAGTTGCCCTGGATGGTTTTTCTTCCATACCCCACCCAGGGCACCCTACGCACCATTAGAATCTTGCTCGTCCTATTAGGAGGTAATGGTCGTTTTATATTGAGCCAATGCTGAACCTTATTTTTTAGTGACCCGATAGGTTCCTCTACGTCCTCCTTCAACTCTGGAACCCCAGTCAAAACCACCAAAAAAGGGGTTACTTCCGGGGGCAAGTTGATAGCTAATTTCCCCAATGGAGATCCCCAGCTACGATTCCCCGTAGGGTCCGAGGCAGTATCCTTGGATATATTAACCTCCTGTCTGGTGTTCACAATGGGGGTATTAGTATTATCTACTGACTTTTTCTCTAAAGCAGTAGGATCCGTTATTTTTGCATTCTCGACTGGGGCAGATGGTTTATTTATCAACGAACCCGCAGATTTATTGTTTTTATAACTTAACTTCCTGTCTCCAACCTTTAATACCCCAGCATTACTCGGAGACTTAGAGAAGACGATTAATTCAGTTAACTGCTTTTCGATGCACCTCAATCTATTTTCTAAAGGGGTGAGGTATATTTTAAAAAGCTCCCTCATATACTCAGAGTTTATTATCAGCCTCAACATCCTTGGTGCTTACAAACATGCTAGGGGAAGCCTCTACACTCCCTGAACCCAAAGTCGCGTTATTCACATCTGAGCGGATAAAAGTACGGCCATCCTTTATTTGTTGTTGTACTCCCTCCTCATTACTTAAGGGTAGCTCGCATGACCCCTTTTCCACGGGCGCAATAGTTTTCAGAATTTTCTTAGTTTTCTTTACTTTCTTTTCTTTTCTTTGAATTTTTTGATGATTTTGATATAGCACCCTCTCTCATTCCCCTCGACTGTCTAGTAATTAAATCTTCTAACAATGGATATGATTCTAAAATCGAGGACCTCTCTAATTGTGAGACTGATGTACATTCAGAAGCCGACACTGACAAGTCTACCACATTTGGAGAACTATGTAAGTCCGCATGGACTAAAATGGGGACTACTTCTTTATTTTGCTGGTCTTGAGTTTTAGCTGTTGCAAAGTGACCCATAGAAGAACGTTTTGCTAGTACTAAATCTTGGGACACTCTCCGTTCCATAAATGCAATCCCTTGATAAATAACAGAGTTAGCTCTTACAATAAAATTGTCCAATGGGCCGATTATACTAGATGCATCCATGGCCGTTTTACTCCTGCTCCCTCGTGTGGTCGCCATTAATAAATTAAATAACGGAGCGGCCAAACGCTAATGTGATACAGTGAAATACAGTATCCAACTTCCTACAATAGCAAACGTTAGGGGGGAGCCCGGTCCGGTCTTACTTGGTCTTTAACGGGCTTAAACGGGCCCGCCCTTGGCCCGGGATTCGCCCGGCGCGCGACCCGCGCGCGTCCCGCATCGCATCACGAGACTGAATATTTATGGGTAAAGGAGGCAAGAAGGGGAGTGTTCGGGAAGAGGCCGCAGCTGATGAGGATATTGCCGCTGCAGGGCCTCGCAGTCCCTCACACCCAGGAGCAAACACTCACAAAGTTCACAGGCAGAGTATTCCCAAGTACGAGCGGCTCCCGCGAGTCGTATTTAAAAAGGCAGGCAAGAAGGGGAGTGTCCGGGAAGAGGCCGCAGCTGATGAGGATATTGCCGCTGCAGGGCCTCGCAGTCCCTCACACCCAGGAGCAAACACTCAAAAAGTTCACTGGCAGAGTATTCCCAAGTACGAGCGGCTCCCGCGGAGCGGGGGCCGCGAATCATATTTAAAAAGGCAGGCAAGAAGGGGAGTGTCCGGGAAGAGGCCGCAGCTGATGAGGATATTGCCGCTGCAGGGCCTCGCAGTCCCTCACACCCAGGAGCAAACACTCACAAAGTTCACTGGCAGAGTATTCCCAAGTACGAGCGGCACTCACAAATCACTGACCAAGTCTTTAAAACTAGAGAGATGAGGAAATAACGTCTGTACCTGAATTGCATTATTTTTAACTGGAAAACCCGGACTCAGATGCCATTCCCCCCCTCGACCAAAATGAATGATCCTGACCAACTGTGTAACTCTATCTGTTATTCTTTTTGCTTAATGTAAAACTTTGGTAATGCCTAATATAAATTAGGCCTGGGTGGAGTTTGCGGAGTACCGCTATGCGGAAGTCCACGAAGTGACCCAAAAACTCAGCTGCGCTATGCGGTATTCTGCAAGCGGCAGAGTATGTTAGGTTGCACCGTTTGCGCTGATTTTTAGCACTGGGTGTTTGTCCCAGTGTAAAAAGCACCATGCGCAGTGCAAGAGTGCCCTGCCTATTTCTGCTGCTCGAGCGGCTGCTTACTCAGCATGAATGGAAGGTTTCTCAATGTGAGCAGTAGCGGCCAGCCACGACAGCTCGTGCTGAGAAGTCTCGCCAGTAGGTGGTCTGGAGTAAGATTTTCCTCGCTCACTAATTTAACATTGGCTAGTGCGAGCGATGAACTATGCATGTTATGTGGAGTAGGAAAAACTCCACGAGCGGAGCGGAATTTCACACAAAGGCCTAATATGAATTCCGCTCAATGTGCTGTATAATGCACATTTTCTCCATACATGATGTTTTAACATTTACAAAGAACTAACCAAAAGTATAGTTTTTCAGCATTCACAGCAACTTCACCAGGGCATACTTTATGAAAAATTTCTCCGTTCATCTTTAGACAATGTGAAATGCAACTACTACCACGCAATGTGTAAGGTAACCATGTATACATTGAGATACCAACAAATTAACTATTTATAAAGATTTCTGTCTTGTTTCTATGCCATCTGGTAAATATTTCACAGTACTGGTCACTAAGTGGCTTGGCTTGTGGGTTGCCTTTAAAGTACCAAGCTGGCCTCACAGGTCACCTCTGGAGGTACTTTCTTTCTCTATGAATTGTTTGCCCTCTCCGACCTCTGTGTGTGACATGAACGCAGATGAGGTTTTACATGCACAATGTTTGCGCATATACAAAGTTCCTGTTTCTGTGCATAAGCTTGTTTCCCCTTTAAGACCAGGTAAAGAGCATGGTAAATAAGAATTTACATTTAGGGTGAAGGGGCAGGGTGCAAGAGAGCCAGTATACACATAGTTGCTCTATCATCAGATTTTCTCCGAATAATCCTACATTTATGTAGTGCAGCATGACTATGGCATAAGGGCTTATGGTGGATGAGAGATATTGTCGTCTAAGTCGTCCATCCTTGGTTTGCGCATACTAATTTTTTCCAGGAACCAGGGGGAAGAGGGGGGGTTGGTCGGGGCGAGAGAAATTTAAAGAACACTAATACAGCAACATGAAACATGGACTGAAACTGGAGTGTCCATGTGTGCATGTTTTGCAACCATAATATCAAAATTGTGTATTTTTTCATTATATTCATGAAACTTCATTATGTGCCTCGTCAGTTTTCCATTTGAACAAAAGTGTCTTATATTTCTCCAGAATAATTCAGATTCTGTGTAAAGTGAAAGATACAACACACTTTCAAATGCAATTATGCCTTTGTTGAAAGAACACAAAACAGGGACTACCTTGGCTCAAGATCATACCTTTTCTGAAGCTTTTCAGCCACTGGTAGAATCATGCTAACCTGTGGTCAAACACAAACATACCAGATTTCTGCATCTCTAAATGTTCAGTTAATTTCTTGATGATGTTGCAGCAAATACGGCCATTGCCAATACAAATACTTTTTTGCCCTCCATCAAATTTCTCAAGGATCACTGGAAGGTCAGTAACCGTTGTATAGATATGGGTTCATTAAAGCATTTATGAGTACAGAAAGTAGTACTCCAGGCGCACTCTTGTACGTACTCTCACATGCTTATGTGAATCGGCTCGAAACATCAAACTCTGATAGTAACGGTGCAAAAAGCCCACATTCCTCTCAATTTGTGCTAATTTTATATGCGTTATCCCCGAATATTTCAATTTGGGGCCAATCCACAATGACACCTGAGTACTACTTTACACACTCTAAAATGGCTATGTGAATATACTCAAGATTATTTTTACTCCTCAGTTTGCACAATTTATTTTTACAGCGCAGACTTGCAGTACACCTTAATTAGAATCAATCTGTAATGGATCTAGTCCGTGAAATAATAAATGAAGCCCGTCACCAGTCACAAAACCATTGCACTTGTACATAATTTCCGAAATATTATATGGTGTGCACAAGTAAATGAAATACATTTCTATAACTGATCAAAACAATGAAAATGCTGTTAAGCCACTTACCACACATTTGTAGTTTTGAACCACATTAATGTTATCAACAAAAAATGGGCCCATCATTAAACTCATTTCATGAAAATTATTTAACAACCTAAACCTTAGTATGGCACTGTATCAATTATTTCACTAAGTCTAAATATATAGCATCCTTTATTAATTGATCCACATTTTACTCACCTTCTCAAAAGATCCCAGAAGTTTTTTGTCAATGTCTACTTACCCATGCAGGTCACTGCTAAATCTCTTTTGCTGTCCAGATCCTTAACAGTCCTTAGGACTCTCTTGATTACAACAGTCTAATACAAGTTGTTTTATCATTATTTCAATAGCTATGACAAATATTCAAATTAGATGGTTTGGGTGATTTGTGTTTTTTCTGTGACCATAGAACCTAAATGTGTTTGTCTGTAATATTCACTTCACATTTTTATGGCAACAGATCCTTGAAGGTAATTAGAAAAAAACTTTTTTTTAATTTACAGATATCCCACTTATTCATGTTTGCAGTAATCGGAGTACAAAGATTCAGGTCATTTTATCACTTGAAGACAAAAGATGCGTTCTCTTATAAAGATTTATTTTTGTTTTTGTAGTTGACTGTTGGGATGGAGCAGATGGAGAACCAGTGGTACATCATGGCTACACTCTTACCTCAAAAATACCTTTCAAAGACGTTGTTGAAGCCATCAATAAGCATGCCTTTGTCAAAAATGAGTAAGTTTATTGTAAGAGCAATTACAGAACTGCACATTAAACTGTTTATATTTAGTTTCAATATTGCTATTTATATGTTTAATATTTAATAATGTTGCTTTCAAAGTAAAAATAACAGAGCATAATGACAAAAAGATGGAACGAACAAGGCAGCCCCAAAAAATATAAAAGGTGTTTGAGGAAATGCCAACATGAAAAGAAGGAGCAAATGAAGCAGGGCTTAGGCGGTCCTTGTGTAGCAGATAACTATTAACACAGTTTTTGACATTCTACCAAATCAAATGCAAGTGGAAACATATCGCTTTGTGTAATAACATCTAATCAATAAAGGATTATTAATTGAGTTTCTATATTAAAGATTGATTAATAAATTTGCAAAGCTATTAACGCATGTTCGTGCAACAGTAAGAGAAACTTGGTTCACCTATCAGGATTGGCAGTTTTTTCCTGTTTTGAAAGGGGTTTATTCACCCAGATGTTCCGCTAGTGTGATGGGATTGTCATATGATCTAATTTGCTTTTACGGGTAGCTGTGTGAGCATTCAGAGTTGGGCCACCTGTAATGGCTGGTGAAAATCAACAAAATCACCCGTTTTTGGGCATTCATCAAACATAAAAGCTATTTTCTGCCCCAAATAAGGATTTGTCGAGGGAAGATTTAAATGCATATTCAATGTGGGAATATATTTTCTCGATCAAGAAACACTTTTCTGTGTGCAATGGTACTTTTGAGCTCAATTTCTGCATTCGCAAATGTTCACCTGTTACATTTCTGTGAAAGTAAAAGGTTATATTTGTGATTACTCCTGTGAAGCTGCAGCTTGTGTACTTAAGACATGTTATGAAAATTGCTGCAAAGTTTTGAAAATGCCCAAGTAAGGAGTATATGTTTTAATTGTTTTCCTGAAGTTTTTGTGAATTGGTCCATGAGTGGTTGGCTCATCCTGAGTAACATTACTTGGCTCGTGCAATATTTAAAAAACTTGCCAATTTCACTTCTTCACTGACGTGTTTTAAGATGGTCTACTTTTATACAAATACAATACACAAGATAATGGTTGACATGCTCAGTGTCCGCAAATCCCAACTCGTACATACTATTAGGGAAACATATGGGCAAAATCGTGGCACAAAAGTGAAGTTACTGCTTTCCTAGTATTCACACCCGCCACCCAGGGTGAGGTGGCCAGAACCGGAGAAACCCACGTTCAGCAGACTGATATAAACAGAGGAATACCAAAGCACTCAAAGAGTTCGAATCCTTATATAGTATGACCAATAAAGAATTGTTGCAAGTTCAGAGTTGTGTTGGTTTGGATGTATTCTTTTCACGGTTATTCACATTTCTTGCGTAAAAATCCATTACAAACAGGCAGCCAACGTTATTCATCATCTAGACTTTTTTCAAGACTGCAAGAGGATATACAAGGTATTTTACACAATTGTAATGATGACATAAAGACAAAAAAGTTTTTCATTACTGTAACGTCACCATACCAAATGGAACAGAAAGAAAGAAAAAGAAATACCATTCCAGTCTTGAAGGATACCCAGTAAGAGCCCACTGCAGATGATGAAAGCCTTCAATAGATTGTGGATGATAGATTGACCTTGCAGAGTCATTGCATGGGGGCTCCAAGATCATACTGTTACAAGCATTGAAAACAAGCATTTTCAATGCAGTCTTGCATTTGTGAAAGCTAGAGCTCTTGGTGTTGAAAAATGATAGTGTGTTTTATTTTTGTTTTTTTGTATGCAGTGGAGGGATTATATTTGCATAGAGCTATTGCCATTCGTATGACCTTTCGGCGCTGGAGATCTGGAAAATGGGAAATAGGTTATGAGGGAGGGGAGACAAGAGTAATATGCTGGCTGAAAAAAAAAGAAAACACAAGGAGATGACGGATGGAGTGCTGAAACTTTTCAAACACTCACCCCCAGTCACAGATTTGGGTTGAATCCATCATCATTCTTTAGCTCACTTTGCCACCCCAGTTCAGACACAGCTATATGCAAATCAGTCTTGACCCTGTGACTCATGGGAACAGTCCAGCTCAAATTGCCAAGCCATGTCTTCCCTGGACCGGAAACAAGCATCCTGGGACCGGTTTCGGGCTAACAGCCCGCATCAGCCAGGCAAGCTTGAATTCAGTGGCAAAGTGAGCAAGGGACCCACGTCTGGGCATACCCTGCCAACTTAGGGCTGGACTGTTGCCATGAGGCACAGGGTCAAGACTGATTTGCATATAGCTGTGTCTGAACTGGGGTGGCAAAGTGAGCTAGACGAGACATGCTTCTTGTGCTGTGTGCAGTAGTAATACCTCTGGAGCCAAACCTACAACCACATTGACTGCAAGCAAGTTTCTAAACATACACCACAGCAGTTTCTAAGTACACAAACGGCAACCGTGGGGCTTGAAAGCGTGTAGCGAAGAAGCAGGAATCGACTTACACAGTAGAAGAACTAAAGGGGAGCTTGGAAGCACGAATACAGTGGTGCACTTCCAAGCAGGTTACAGAAAATTTACAGCCAACTGTCTGTGCACCTGATTCTTAGTAACAAAAAAAACACAAAGATAGCTTTAAAACATGCAGCTTACAAATTCATCGGGGTTTTTAAGAACACATTAACTGCAGCAGAGCTTCTAAGCTGGCAGTACACGAGCTATAGCATCAGGAGAAACTGCAACCAAGCTCAGAAACCACAACAGAGCTTGGTAAACACAGCACTTGGCAGAGAGCGTGGGGGCCAAGGAACTTCAGCAGGCAGACTGCGAGGAAGTGACCAGGAAGGTTTGATGGGCTTGACCAGCGGCATAGAGAACTGAACCAAGTGCAGCTGTCAGTATGAGGGAAGAATAAAAACAAGTTGTATATGGCGAGCTGCACAGAACAAAAGAAATGTGCGGCCGCCATTGTCAAAGTGAAAGCGGGCATGACATTTGTTAAAGGGAAAGTGGTGCATGGCTTTTGTTAAATTGAAAGCGTGGCATAGCATGCTCCAAAAGATAAACACAAAATGTTTTAGAACTGAATACAGCAAGCCACACAGAACCAAAGAAAGGCGTGTGGCCGCCATTGTTAAAGTGAAACCGGGTCATGTCGTGTGTCAAAGTGAAAGCGCGCATTAGCAAATAAAACAAGCAGGACAGATGAGGAGAAGGCAGCTGGAATCTGTGTGTGTTGGGGAAGTGGGGTCAGGCATGGGGCCCGTTGTGCCTGCATCTCCAGCTACCTTGAAGAAGTCATTAATAAAGGAGTGCAGGGAAAGCAAAAATAAAAGGTACTGAGTAAAATCGCACGTAAGAGGGGCTGTCCTTATGGGAGGTTACAACTTAAGAGAGGAAGTACTGAAGAGGGAGAAGGAGGGACTATTAAACAGCTAAACCAATGAAATAAAAACAATTCTAAAAGACACTTCAAAGAGCCAATAAAATGTATGAGCAGAACATGGGCGGCGCTTAATGACCATATCCTGAATACAGCATGTCTCGAAGAGACAGTGCAAGTGCTGCCTAGGCGAGACCTAAAAAGTGAGGAGAGAGGGAGAATACAATGGATAACACCAGTAGAAGACCTCAAAAGAAATCAAACAAAGGGGAAAGGAAACTAATCAAATTGCGGTTAAAGTTAACCCATACAGTGAAAGGCTAATCAATATTCAGCCATCAACACAAAAGTAATCGAATGTGCACTATTACGGGAAAACTATACCTGAAGTCCGCGATCAGTGCCAGTATTCTAACTTTGAAAAGGTGGTAGTGTAGTACCTCAATGAAATGTAAGAAATACATATTCAATCATAATGTGAGGTAGTTCTGAGATTATCACAGAGATATAAGGAGCTAAGCACAAAAGAGGTCTCAAGTGAAAGTGCACACAATGGGAGAAGAACCCATCTAGATGATGAAACGTGTCGGCTGCCTGTTTGCAACTCATTTTTGCATGAGAAATGTGAATACCTGTGAAAAGAATAATTCCAAACTGATACAACTCTGAACTTGCAATAATTCTTTATTGGTCATACTATATAATGATTGGACTTCTTCGAGTGCTTCGATATTTCTCTGCATAATAATTTTATACATATATCTGTATTGTAAAATAAGTAAGTAGACATGTTAAATAAGGAAGGTAAATCCTATTATTCCTTTGCTGTTTTTAAATTATAGGACAAATCAAGCCTTTGCTTAGACTTATCCCAAAAGTGGGTACCCTTTACATGAAACTCCAGGACTTGTCTAACAAACAGAGGAAAGAGTGACCTTTACCGAAAAACATGAAAGGGAGTCTAATGAATCCACAATAAATCTTGATAATTTTTTGTTGTGCTCATGAATGCCAGTAAATAAATATGTCACAGAAATGATCTTTAATAACAGACCAGAAGTCTACTCTGTGGATCATTCAATTATTAGAACAAATTGTGTGCCCTTTAATAAACCCAAAGGGAAAACTTATAGGCACCATATTGACCTGAATTTAAGAGATTCAAATGAAAGAACTGATCCTCCAGAAAAATTGACTTCTTGTTTTTCTATTAAGCCAGGGTTCTAATTATGCTTCTTCCCTGATCTGTGCTACAAACATTTTCAAAGAAAGCAGCAATGTGAGTTGAAGCGATTAGGTGTACATGTTCAGTTTGTGCAGTTATCTATGCTGAAGATTTTGACATGTTACTTAGTTCATGGGTAAGTCAAATTGAACTCTTACTACTCAATGATAGCATATATAAGAAGATGGTTTGATTGTAATTTTTGATGATAGATCAGAATGGGGAGATTTAATCTTGAGACGGAATAGGCTAGAAAGACAGATGATGCCTTTACCCAAAGGGAAAATGGGGTTTATAAGCATGCTAGATGTTGCTGTGGGCATTTTGTTTACCATCAAAGGGGAGTGTTATGCAGCTGCTGCTGCTATCAGGTCTTATTACCCTCACAATTTGCGCTATCAAGCGTGCAGCAAAATCATCAACACCACCTCCATCTGACTAGTCTTTTCTCCTGTCTTATCTAAACCTCTCTCAATAGAGACCTCTCCTTTTGCTCACAACCTCTCACTGTCCGCTTCTAAGTTTCTTGTCACTGTCCCACTCAACCATTACCGTCCTGCGATTTTCCACCACTCCATTCTTATTTCCTTTACTTTTAGGTTCCTCATTTCCCATGAGTACCTACTTATCCTGTCCACGCCCACCTCTCCCATCCTCAACCATCTCTCATTTCTGTTCACTTCTATCACTCCTTTTCTATTCTTAGAACCTTTCAATTCCTGCCACTCACTGCATCTCACTGCATACTCACCATTGTCTCCTATCACAGCTGAACTCCGCCTCATTGCCTCTCTCCTGGCAGTATCCTACTTCTGTTCCTGACCAACACTTCAGTAATTAGCAGCTTTCCTGTTGCATCTCTGTCACTGTCTAGTAACTTTGAATGGTTAGTAGGGATGAGGCAAAATCATCCAGACCCATTACTGTTTCTTCCCTACACTACCAGTCTTGCAGAGGCTTGATGAGGGACAATGTTTCCCCAGGAACCCTTCGCCACCCACACCCCCTTTGCTGTACATGCACTTAAATTAAACATTTTAGATGTAATTTAGCTGAAATCTGCTCTTGTAGCTACGAGGTATTTTACAGTGCCCTCACCTACAAGAAGAATCCCAAAACCAGCACAGCCCACACAAGGGAAGTTGACAAATATCACCATCATTATGTAGGCTGGATTTGAATGGGATTGTTTTCAGTACAGCTTGTTCACACAAATTGTCAGAAATTGAAAGTGCCCTCAGCGTCATTGTCATATTACTGACACTTAGCTAGAGAGTTTGGAGATCTCTGAACTGTAGCTGCTAATGATGCTCAGTACAAGGGCCAGGCACACTCCAACTCATGCTATGTTTAGTAGTGATAGGAAATGGGGGCAAAAGGGTTGAACATTTGTCTTCCATGAGCAAGAATCAATTTACAAAATTCCAGAAAAAGCCAAATGTTGCTTGCAGTGGGGACAAAGATATCTCAACAAGGGAACAGACTGAAATGAGACAAAAAGCTGTAGGTAGTGTGTGTGGGGGATCCATTAGATCACATATAGAGGACAATTTGTGCTGGTGTGATAATGTTACCAGTGACCCACATGGGTGCAAGGGATTTACATATATATTCAATAATTGTAAGGGAAACCTGATATGTCTGCAATCGCAGGCAAGGATAGCGCATTGTGGAATAGCAATTTTTAACATGGATATTAATGTAGTCAGAGTAGACGAAGAGAGGGCAAGTCATGGCTGACAGCTTTTGTTGAGCTACCAGGCAGAGTGTTGTTTGGAGCATACTAGAGCCCAGTTATTGATGATACGCCCAACTACCACAAGTAACCTTAAAGCTATCTATGTAAACCACTCACTATTGTAAGAGGAGAATATTGCGAGGTTCAGAACAAACAGCCTCACAAACAAGCCAACTGTTGAATAAACCTTGTTCCTGTCTTCATCTCATTGAAGAGCAGTGGTTGCAGCTGTAAGTATAAGCTTTCAAAATTTTCATAGATGTGAAAGCAAGTGCTTATTAGAAATCCGTTACTACTTCTTCCTTTAAAAAGATTCTTGTGCTTTCTGTGTTTCAGGTATCCAGTTATTTTGTCTATTGAGAATCACTGTAGTATTCAACAACAGCACAAGATTGCCATGTACATGAAGGATATCTTTAGTGATAAACTGGACCTGTCATCTATTAACACAGGCGAAATGAAGCAGCTACCAAGCCCTCAAAGTTTGAAAGGGAAAATTCTAGTGAAGGTAATGTGCTTCCAATATGACAGATTATAGCATGCCTTCCATCATTTTCTGTACTCTACTGTCAAAACTACTGAAAGGAATACACCAACCTTGGCACCAAAGTAGTACTTTAAAAGAAATAGGCAATTTTGTGGTTTGTTGTAAATTGCATGCGGTAGTTTTTGAGAATTATGTCTTAGAATGACAGGCAGTTTGTGAAGGGTTAATACTTTATATATCATGACAGTTGGGTTTGCATACGGTCCAAAAACCATTTGGAGAACTGGAAGACATACCCGATAGGCAATAACAGATATTGTTTGCATCATGAATGCCGTTCTGCAATGGTTCAATGATATTTGGGAAATAACTTCAAACTTTTTGGCTTGCCCTGATTAAAAAATAATCCATGGTCACTACGGTGTGATGCAAGCAATTCTCAAACCACTCTCTAACATATGTTAAAGAAAACTGTTAGAGGAAGGAAGCCACATCTCAATCCCAGGGAGTGCCAGTGGTCATCATAGAAGGGCAGAAGGCTTTGTGCAGTAGACTCTCCTTCTGGGAGAGCTAAACATAGTGCTGGCTGAATGGCATGGACTGAGTCTAGGTGATACTGCATAAAACGAAAGGTCAGGAACTGCATGGTCTGGGCCAAGGGGAGTGGGCACATCGGCTGCTGGCAACTCCCAGCATCTGAGAGTCCATGCCACATGAGGCTGTAGAACACTTGGGTGGGCCAGAACCAGTGCTCAGAACACACTGTACTTCAGCCAGTAAACAATATGCCTTCTCAAAACCAATAAATATGGCCAAGCTGCCAATGTTGTGACTTTGTCAATGATTGCTTTATATTGTTATGGATTTTGTAAAACTTTATTTCTGGGGGAGCTCCTAGGATGTTACCAATATTAAAACAAATAATAAATTGGCTAAAAGCAAAAATATTTTTGTGTGTCAAAGCATACATTGCCACAACTGTCCTTGGCACTGTGAAGGAAGCAACTTTGTGAAGATGTGCTCATTATTAAAGACCATAAGACCATCACTCACAGTGAAGTTAGCCAGTGGCACAGAACAATGGATGAAGAGAGCTGGGTGAAAAATACTATAAGTATTCTATATATATAATTCCAGTAAATGTAAAGGTTCTCTCTAATGTCAGACCTAACTATGTTTTGTTTTAAAATTGCATGACAAGACCTCTCAGTGCAAAACTACTTAAAACCGCATTACAGTCATACATCATTTAAAGTTCATTGCTCAGAACAAGCATAGTTTTTCTTGATTTAAGCATGCACACCAAGGCAATACATGAATTTAAATGTGGTTCCTTGAAAACGTCAAACTCATTGAAAACTAGTGTGCCACTTGAACATGGGTTCCTGTACTTTTGTTTCTCAGGGAGTGTTAGAGAGGTATAGAGCACCTACAGCACGTTAAAAGAGTGGGGCTATATTTCAATATTTGGTTCCTGTAGAAGAGGCAGGGTTTGAGTGTGATCATTCAAATATAAATCAGTGCTTTGTTCTTTGGGAAGTGGCCAGAACGTCCACAGAAAAATAGATTCCTTTTTGGCATATTGTGAGCTTTTCTGAGGCATGTTATTCCTTAAATGTTACTCTCCTGTGGACAGATTTGAGAACATAGAATCTGTTGGCATGGTTGATATTAGTAATCCTGCTTCTACATACAGTAAATTGGGTGGAAGTGGAACTTACCTCTTATGGAAAGCTTTCCTGGAAAATGCCAAACCAGAAGGACCTCAAGCTATTCTGAATTGAACTTCTTGCTCCACTGATTCTGCATTTAAATTGCTAACCTATTCAAATCATTTGCAGAACTGTATTCATACTAATCTAAATTGAGAGATAGGCATCTAAGATGTCTGATTTGACGGCCATGTTTGATGCCTACTGTTTGTAGAAAAGTAATGTTTAATTTAACAGCTATTGGAAACTTAAGGCCTGATTAAGAGTTCAGCGGATGGGTTACTCTATCACAAACTTGATGGATAGCACGTCTTCTCTATTACAAGTGCGATAAATTAAATTGGCACTTGTAATACAGCGGACCTGAAATCTGTCACGTTTGTGTAACAAGTAACCCATCCACCATACTACAAAATCAGGCCCTTAATGATTTAAACAATTATTGTTCAGCCAGTAGATTAGTTACCAATGCAGAGAAAACTAAAGTAAAGGTTTTGTGGCAGAAAAAAGTATCAATCAAGTTGGCACTAAATAGTGAAATGTTGGTAAAACTTGATAATTACCAATTCTTAGTTATGACGGTCACTAAATATCTGCCCTATTTCTTGCATTGCCATAAAACCATTGTGTGCTCATGACGTAAGCATTCTGTCATGTGAACACTTGCACAAAATCCCTCTCCTGTAAACACCCACTAAGCACCAGGGATTTGTTGCATATACGTAGGGGTGGGCGCTGCTCAGAATGGGCAAGCCAATGCCCCCCCCCCCAAAAAAAAACAACTGCTACAGTCTTTCTGCCCGCCTGGGAGGCAGGAGGGGGCAACTGCCCCTTATCCGCCCCCCTGGTGGGGGCAGAAAGCCCACTGGGCACCAGGGATTAATATGTTTTTATTGCATAGGGTGTGGGGGCTACCCGGAATGGGCATGTCAATGACCTCACTCCCAAAAAATGGACACACCCTTTCTGGCCCACTAGGTACCATGGATTATTTTCTTTCAAAGTTCAGGGGCGGGGGAAGCCCAGAATAGGCATGCCAATGCCCCTACCCCCCTCAAAATGCCACAGACTTTCTCCCCACCCTAGGAGGAAGATGGGGACCCTGATCTGCCCCTGCCCCCCTGGGGGGGCAGAGATCCCACTAGGCACCGGGGATTACGCTGGCTTTTTTAAACATAGGGGTGGAGGCTGCCCAGTATGGCCATACCAATGCCCCCACCCTCCCCAAAAATAGCCACAGTCTTTCTATCCCCCTTGGGGCGTAGCAGGGCAATAGCCCCAGATCTGCCCTCCCCCGGGATAGCAGAAAGCCACTAGGCACTGACCTTTATTCTCAATATGACTAGCTGTGGATTTTGGGCCGTAGCACGGCCGGCACCGAAAGAACGTAGCAAACCTGTACATTTTTTAAAACTAGTCACCAAGGGGAATCCAGGATGGGGTGACTTGTGTGCCTCTCAGCAGGTTCTGTTACCCAGAATCCTTTGGAAACCTCAAACTTTGTAAAATAAAAACAATTTCCTCACATTTCTGTGATGGAAAGTTTTGGAATCTGTACGGATCCACAAACTTCCACCCACCCAACATTCCCCCCAAGTCTCCTGACAAAAATGGTACCTCACTTGTGTGGGTAGGCTTAGTGCCGTGACAGGAAATGGCCCTAGACAAACTATGGACACATGACAATTTTCCACAGAAAATTTACCCTTTTTTGCAATGTGCCTAGGTGTGGATTTTGGGCTTCAGCTCAGCCGGCACCAGGGGAAACTTAGCAAAATGTAATTTTTGAAAACGAGACACCCTGGAGAATCTAGGATGGGGTGACTTGTTTGGCTCTCATCAGGTTCTGTTACCCAGGATTCCTTGCAAACCTAAATTTTGGGGTGAAAAATACATTTTCCTCATATTTCTGTGATGGAAAGTTCTGGAATCCAAGGTGAGCAACTAACTTCCACCAACCCAGCATTCCCCCAAGTCTCCAGAAAAAAAATGGTAACTCACTTGTGTGGGTAGGCCGAGTGCTCGTGACAGGAAATGGCCCAAAATATACTGTGGAGACTTCAAAATTATTGATTACAAAAATACCTTATTTTGCGAGGGAATCACCTGTGTTTCTGATCTCGGTGGCCATCTAGGGAAACCTGCCGATCCCAGACATCTCTGAAAACTAGACACCCGGGGGAGTCCAAGGAGGTGTCATTTGTGTGGATCCCCCAACATTTTCAAATGCAGAATCCCCTGCAAACCTCAAATTTTGCTGAAAAAAAAATCTAATTTTTCTCACATTTCTGGGTGGGAAAGTTGTGGGATCACCAGGCTGACACACATTTCATACCAGACCGCGTTACCTCAGGTCTCTCTTGTGTGGGTGTCCAATGCAGAATCGCCTAAAACTGTATTTTTAAAAAAAATTAACGCTTTGAGTTCACTGTGCCCTAGTCTCAGGTCCTTGGACCACACACACAAGTGAGGTATCATTTTACTCCGGAGACTGAGGGGTACGCTGAGTGGCAGGACATTTGTGCTGGTACTGTGATCCCAGGCAGAAATGTGAGGAAAATGTGATTTATTTTAGCGACATTTGAGGTTTGCAGGGGATTTGGGGTAGGAAAACTTTGGAGGATCCACGCAAGCCACATCTCTCTGAATTCCCCTGGAAGTCTAGTTTTCAGAAATATCTGGGTTTGGTAGGTTTTCCTAGATGGCCGTCGAGCCCTGACCAAAAACGCAGGTGGCCCCCTTGAAAATCCAGGTTGTTTTGTGATAGATAATTTTGATGTCTCCACAATATGTTTTGGGCCCTTCCCTGCTGCGGGTACTTGGCCTACCCACACAAGTCAGGCGCCATTTTTATCGGGAGACCTGGGGGGACGCTGGGTGGTAGGAAATGTTTGTCAGTTCAGTGACGCCACAACTTTCCCACTCAGAAATGTGAGAAAAATGTGATCTTCTTAAGCTAAATTTGAGATTTGCAGGGGATTCTGGGTAGGAAAATGTGGGAGATCCACTCAAGTCACACCTTCCTGGACTCCCGCAGGTGTTTAGTTTTCAGAAATGTCTGGGATTGGTAGGTTTTCTTCGATGGCCGCCGAGCCCAGGATCAAAAGCTCAGGTGACTCGCTCGCATAACAATGTCTTTTTGTAATCGATAATTTTGAAGTCTCCACGTTCCATTTTGGTCTGTTTCCTATTGCGAGTACTAGGCCTACCCATACAAGTGTGGTACCATTTCTATCAGGAGACTTGGTGAATGCTGGTTGTGTGGAAGTGTGTGCTTTCTTGCAGAATCCAGAACTTTCCATCACAGAAATGTGAGAAAAATGTAGGTTTTTTGACAAAGTTTGAGGTTTGCAAAGGATTATGGCTAACAGAACCTGGTGAGAGCCACACAAGTCACCCCAACCATGATTTTCCTGGGTGTCTAGTTTTCAAAAATGTATAGGTTTGCTAGGTTTACCTAGTAGCCGGCCGAGCTAGGGTCCAAAATCCACAGCTAGGCACATTTAAAATGAAAGGTCCGTTTTCACTGGAAAAATGTGATGTGTCCATGTTGCGTGTTGGGTCGTTTCCTGTCACAGGCTCTAGACTTACCCACACAAGTGAGGTAGTTATTTTATCCGCAGACTTAGGGGAACACAGAATAATAGAACACGTGTTATTACCAATTGTCTTTCTTTGCTTTTCTGCCTTCCAAACGTAAGACAATTTGTACAAAATAAGTCATTTTGAAAAATGACCTCTGATTCACATGCTTGTATGAGTACCAACAATTCTGGAGATGTTCAGATAACCACTGCTTCTAAACTCCATGTTTAGTTCCCATTTCAGAAATAAATAGGCTTCCTCGGTACCTATTTTTCACTGTATATTTTTTACCAAATGAATTGCTATATACCCAGTACACAATGAAAAACTATAGCAAGACGCACCTCAGTTATTGGCTCTGGGTTCCTCGGGTTCTTGGTGAACCTGCAAGTCCTATATATCCAGGTACAGCAGATGAAATGGTATATTGCTTTAAAAAATCTGTCGTACTTAGAAGAAGTTACAGGTGAAAACGTTGGCATAAATGGCTGTTTATTTCAACTCAATGTCAATATTTTTTATTTTCAACTGCTAGTTACTATAAAAACACGTTGAAGGATCTACACAAATGACCCCTTGCTGAATTCAAAAGTTTGTCTACTTTTCAGACATGTATAGCTTTCTGGGATACATTATTGCTTTCACACCCATTTCAACCACTAACTAGAAGGAGGTTGAAAGCACAAACATTTTTCAAAATAGGCTATGTCCCAGTAAAATGCCAAAACTGTGTAGAAAATCTTGGTTTTCTGACAAAAGTCTGCCTGTCCCTGAAAGCTGGTGATTTCAGCTCTACAAACCCTTTTTGAAACCATTTGCAGGGGGAAAAAAGATGCTTTTTTCTGCAGCACTCTTTTCCCATTTAAAAAAAAATAATCTAGCTATATTTTAGCAAATTTCTGGGTCCCCTCCAGGGGAATCCACAAAGTCTGGGTACCTTTAGAATCCTCAGAGTGTAGGAAAAAAAGATTGCAAATTTGACGTGGATACCTTATGTGAATAAAAGGTTACATGGGCCTAAGTGTGAACTTTTCAGAATAGCCATAAAAAGGCTTAGCACGGGGGGCTTGGGAGGAGGGGAGGGCCTACCAGCCAAGTGGTTAAATTATCTGACTAGGGTAAAATAATTAAAATACCATTTAAGAGGGTTTCATCTTCAACCATTGAAAACAGCATTCACTGGTAAAATAATTCTGATGGATTTCTGTGATAAGGAAATTCTATCTTCATATGGAAAAAGCAGTTTTGCTGCTTTGGAGGATTTAAATTTGAAAAGAGTATGGATTTGAATTCAGACACAGTACTATGAACTATTTGTTTAAAATTGATTTCCTGTGACTAGGAGCTGGAAGCTTGTCAGCCGTCTACAAATTGCTTTTAAAATTAAAAGATGACAATATAAATAAGTTGTGAACTATGAACCATCTACTTGCAATGACATATAAAAATACATTTTCTGCACTGCTCATGGCTTTCATCTAGTGTGGCTTTTTAGCTAGTTACCATTGCAAAACCTCAAGATATATTTAATTATGTAGGATGTTTTTGACCACAAGCCAGGCAATTGAATGATTGTACTTAAATGACAATCATTTGTTGCATTAACTAAAGATTTTCTTGGCTTTGTAAAGGGCGCTTGCAGTGTTGGTGGCTGCCCTGCATAATACAGGTGGAATATGCTGTTGAGCTGGAGGATAAAGATCAATCTAGTATTTGCCATGTTTTGAGGATTTAGTTCAGACAAATGGAAGGAAAGTTAGTAGTTAGATGCTCTATTACCCAACATTTAATATTTATTTATGGCTTTAAACATTATACTGCTTTTAACTAAGCCTATTGTTTTCACAGTAAGGTGTTTAAATTCATAAAGAAGTAATTAGAATTTAGAATGTTAGAATTAGAATGTTTAGATGCGATGCTTGCTGTAGATAAATATCTAGTGAATATAAATAAATATTTTAATTGTAAGTGAACAATGAATTTTGTGATGAAGAAAACTATCTTGCTTTACCATGTTGTATATGGTTTTAGATTGAATGCTTTTGAAAAATGAAAAATAAATAACACATTTAATTAATTTTTATTTATTTTTTATTTGTTTGAAGTGTCACTCTAAGTCAATGGCCATCTCAAAGTGCAGTGGGAGTATAGTTGACATAACAGCGAACATTGGTAAAGTGTAGCTGGGGCAGTAAACCAAGGTGAGAAGTGGGTCAGAGTTGTTCCAATGGTCAGGAAAGTCAAGGTTAGGTGGGAAAGTATCCACTGTAGATTTTCTTGCAGCTAGTGGAGGTTGGAACGTAGAATGATAAGGCCTTTATTGATGGTTGATAAAATATTAAAGCCCTGTTCCAAAATATGGCAGTGATTAACTGTCTCATTTTAGGTTTAACTGTATTCCTACTTTGTGTTTCGAAAAAAAACAGCTATTAGGCATTTCCACTCTCACCATATTTTGATTTCTGTGGAATATATGACTGGCATAAAATCTGAGTTGTATGAGATGTGAGGGAAGGGTGAAAGGAAAGAAGTAAAGCCCAGCCCAAAGATGACCTTTTCCCATATTGCTAACGTTAATCTAATAAAAGAAGAGGAGAACTACAAGACCTGCCAAAAAGGTGTGGCCACTGTCATGTGGTCCACTGTAAGGATGTGGCCGCGCCGGGTGCCCCAAACCCTTCCCTTCCTTAAATGATAGAGTACTCTTAGGCTTTCTTGGTTCTGGGTAGGATCGTTTATTGATACTCTTCACTCAACACTCCTTGAGATAAACTGTAGAAATCCTGATGTTTTGTTTATATAGTTCTTAACATGGATAAGGAGGACAAGGACAGTCAAGAACACAAAAAAGGGTGTGTGTAGGGAAAGCAGCTGTCGTCGTCCCTTGCCTTGTCCCGGGCTTTTCCGTCAGCGTCCGGGTGTCTTTTCAGGAGGGAACGGAAACAGGAAAGAAAAAAACAGGGTCAGGCTGGTGTCCTAATAATTTAGGATGGGGTAGTGCTCCCTTCACCAGTGCCCTATCTCCGTGGGTGCCTAAGTGTAGGGGATATTGGTGTATCAGGGTGGTTTGGCCTGCAAACCCACCCACCAACCCTTAAAGGAAAACAAGTGTGTTTTGGGCACTTATCTGAACCCATGATCCTCCGGGCCGTGGGGTGGGGAGTCTCAGCCTCCGTTTCCCTTCTTGGAGCACTGGACTCTTGCGTGTTGCTCCCAGAGCGGTCTCCTGCTCCTTGGTCCTTCTCCTCTCGTGGCGGACTCTCGGGCAGTCCCGGTGTCTCCACTTCCTCCTGAAGCACGCAGGTTTCGTCCTCCACTCGATCCTCAGACTCGGTCTTTTCCTCCGTCTCCTTCTCTCTTCACCTTCCTGTTGTCAGCGTCTTTATGGCGTTCTCAGTCCTGCCCTCGTGAACCTGGGTTGACGTCAGGAGACTTCCGGGCTGTGTCTGCCATGCTAGAGCAGGTTATTCATTTCCAGAGTGGCAGCCATGTTGGGATTGTCGGGACACTCGTCTGTGTCAGTACTGGAGCAATCACACTGCCTTCCCCCCAGGAATGGATGTGTGGGCCATTCAGAAATGGGGAAACAAGATAGGAAGTCCACATTCGTCTGTAGTTTCCCAAGAACATGCAAGGTGTAAAAGGAAAAAGGCTGCAAGGCAAGGATCCAGCGAAGCACTTCAGGACTGGAGTCCTTATGCAGGGAAAGCCATGTAAGAGGGGCATGGTCAGTAAGCAAAAGGAAAGGATGTCCCAAAGGGTAATACTAAAGTGCCTCCACAGCTCATTTAATGGGAAGACATTCCTTCTCAATCGTGGCATAACATGTTTCCCTAGGGAACAGCTTCCTGTTAAGGAAGGGAATGGGGGCAAGTCTCCCTTATTGTCAGGTTGAGATAGTAGTGTATTGAGGCACCTTCCAGGGGCATTGGTTTGGAGAATGAAGGTTTTCTTGTAATCAGGGCATGCAAGTATTTTTTCAACTGGCAGAAACTTTGCTCCAAAAGAGCAAACCACTGGATGTGTTTCCTTGACATTGATTTAGCGAGAAGGTCTGTGAGGGGGCCTAGCCGTATCTGAGAAGTGGGGGATGAACCTCCGGTAATAACCCACCAGGCCTAAAAAGGAGCAGGTAGCCTTTCTTGTGACGGGACGAGGAATATTCATGATGGCTTCTAGTTTGTTTAGTTGGGGTCTGATGTTCCCTGCCTGGATGTCATATCCAAGATACTCTATGTGGTCCACACCGAAAGTCATTTTTGGGTGGGTAATAGTGAGGCCTGCCTGTTGTAGGGTGCGCAAGATTTCCTCCAGGTGAACAAAATGTATCTTCCGGTCTGGACTATGGATGACTGTCGTCCAGGTAAGCAATGGCATACATTTGATGGGTACGCAAAAGAACGTCCATCAATCTTTGAAATGTGGCTGAGATGCCATGAAGGCCAAAGGGGGGGGGGACTTTGAAGTGGAATAGGCCAGATGGAGTGGAAAAGGCTGTCTTTTCTCGGGCCTCAGGAGAAAGGGGGACTTGCCAATACTCTTTTGTGAGATCTATTGTAGACATAATCCTAGCATCTCCTAATCATTCTATGAGTTCGTTGACCCGTGGCATGGGGTAGGCATCAAATTTCGAGATGGCGTTCAGTTGACGGAAGTCAATGCAAACCCTGAGACTACCGTCGGGTTTGGGGACAAGGACGACTGGGGAGGACCAGGCACTATGGGAGGGTTCAATGATGTCTGCTCCCAGCATGGCTTTTATCTCTTGTTCAACTGCCTGTCTCATTGTGGCTTGAATGCAATATGGTTTTAACTTGATCGGTCTTGCCCCTTCTGTGATAATGTTATGTTCAACCAGGGTCGTACGTCCTGGTAACCAGGACAAAACTGTGGAATAGGTGTCACACATGGTTCATAATTGGCGTTTCTGTTCTCTTGTTAACTGTTCCCCTAATTGAACGGACACCTTCTCTGTAGGGGGTTGGGGGGCCAGGGATATCTCCAGGGGTTTGTCGAGAGACACTTGTTGTACACGAATGTCGTTACATAAAGACACGGGCACAGAGCCTTCCCAGGCTTTAAGGAGGTTAACGTGATAGGTCTGGCCTGTCTGCTTTTTGTGGGGGATGGATATTCGATAGGTGACCAGAGTGATCTTATTCAGAACTCGGTAAGGGCCTTGTCAGGTGGCTAGTTACTTTTTATCAGTACTGGGTAGGAGTATCAGTACATAGTCTCCCACCGAAAACTCCTGTAGTTTAGTGTTGTGATTATATAGTAGTTTTTGTTGGGCTTAGGCTTTTTCCATATTTGCATGAACCTCCTCCCAGAGCGTAGCTAGGGTATCTTTTAGGATTGTACAGTAATGTAACAAGTGTTTACTCCTCCTCGGTCCACTGCTCCGCTGCCATATCAAGGAGTGTGCAGAGTTTTCTCTGGAACAGTAGTTCAAACGGTGAAAACCTGATAGACCTTTGTTTGTCTTTTCGAATGGTGAACAACACCAGAAGTATTTGGCGGTCTCAGTCTCTTCCTGCCTTATCTATATTTCTTCTCAGCCTTGTCTTGATGGTCTTATTGTATCTCTCGACTAAACCGTCTGTCTGGGGATGACATACCACTGTGCATATCTGTTTGATCCTTAGGAGGTTGCATATCTGTTTCATCAACCGATACATAAACGGGGTATCCTGGTTAGTCAATAATTAGTGGGGCAAACCCACTCAGGAAAGGAAAGAAATCATGGTTTGTGCCACTGCTGTGGTGGTTGTACTGGCTAAGGGGTTCACCTCCGGATAACATAGTCCACCAACACATATTGATTTCCACGGGCGGAGGGAATTAGGGGACCTACGAGGTCCATTCCTACCCTCAGGAAGAGAACGCCTATTATTGAGAGTGGTTGTAGTGGAGCACGGGGAAGTAAGAGTGTGTTAACCAGTTGGCACCTGATGCAGGAGGCACAATACCTAGCTTTTTCTTGGTATACCCCCAGGCAGTAGAAGTTGTTTAACAAATACTTCAGCATATGTTCTTTTCCATAATGACCACCCCCTGTTTGACTGTGGGCCAGGCACAGTGCTTGTTCACGGAAAGCTTTTGAGACAAACAACTGTTCCTTAGTGTGTCTATTCTAGCGTATTATTATGTACAAGAGACCTTTTTTATACAGAAAAACAGCCCTACCTTTTCTGGGTGGTCCTCTTGTCCCTAGGCATGCTGCAGTGTACCATCATCCCTTAGTGCTGTTTGAAAACTTCAGCCTGGTGTCTGAGGCACATCAGAGGAAGCAAGGATATGAGTAGGCATGGTATGACAGGCCCTGAAATACAGAGCTCGTTGTTCTTCTTTCCCCCTACAGGATTTTATTCTTTTGAGGGAGGGTCCACCTATGTCTTCTCCGCAGAATGGGCATTCTCCAACCAACCCACCAAGGGGGGGAAGGGAGAGTGAGGGACGACAAGTACTCGTGGAACCTGGGGCGATCCGTTCCTAAGAGGACGGTTTCGGGGAGAAAGGGCACCACTCCCACCTTCCTCTACTGAGATTCTCCATCAATGTCAATCAAAACGTCTGCGAGAGGGTACATTTTTTTCTCAGTATGCTTCCCCCCCTAGAATCTGGGAACTTGGTATGAGCTCTCTACTAACAACTGTGTGGTGACACCCTGTGTCTAATTGGGCAACTATAGGCTTCCCGTTGATGTGTATTTTCGTTTTATATCTCTCTGGGGGTTCTCCCGCGATCAATATCCATCCGTGGGTATATCTCACTTCCATGGGTTCCTGGGGAGGATTACGTACAGGACACTGTCGGGCTATGTGTCCCCACTCAGCACAGTGGAAACACTGGGGGGCTTGTACCAGTCCAGTACCCGGGGCAGACATTTTGTGGTATTTCAGTGAAGACTGAACTTTGCTCTCTACTGGGGTTGCTGATGTCTTGCTCAGGGGCTTGGGTAGGCCTACAGGGAAATGGTGGGAATGGGTTTTGAACTTGAGGGACCGGTGGTAAGCATAGGCCAAGTCAATGACCATAGTGACCTTAAGATTTGGATGTTTCTTGATCCATGTTCTGGTGTTACGGGGAGGGCTTCCAAATACTGTTCCAGGTAGATTTTTTTCAGTGAGGTCATCTATGGAGGATGAGGAGGGTTGCAGGCACTGGTTCCCTAAATCCCTTATCCTATAGTATAAGAAATGGGGGTTATCCCCTGCAGTCATTTTATCCTTTCGGGAAACCCCTATGGTAATCTCCTTGTCGCAACCTAGCTGCTCCAGGATAGCTTTTTTTATGTCCGTGTAGGGGGTTACTCCCGCGGGGTTAGCGGCTTGGTATGCGGCTTGTAATTCATATGATAGTAAGGGAACTCTGTATTGTCCCCATCTTTCTTGCGGCCAGGCAGCGGTGGAGGCAACCCGCGCAAAGTTCACAAAGAAGTCATCAATGTCCTGGATCTTCTGCAGTACAGAAACATGTACATTGGGGGAACATAGTGCACTTGAAATAGCATCTGTTAATCGCAGAATAGCCATGTCCTGTATTTTAGGATGGGGTAGTGATCTCTTCATCAGTGCCCTATCTCCGTGAGGTGCCTAAGTATAGGGGATATTGGTGTATCAGGGTGGTGTGGCCTACAAACCCGTCCACCAACCCCTCCGGGCCGTGGGAAGGGGAGTCTCAGCCTCCGTTTCCCTCCTTGGAGCACTGGACTCTTGCGCGTTGCTCCCAGAGCGGTCTCCTGCTCCTTGGTCCTTCTCCTCTCGTGGCGGACTCTCAGGCAGTCAAGGTGTCTCCACTTCCTCCTAAAGCACGCAGGTTTTGTCCTCCACTTGATTCTCCCGTCGATCCTCAGACTCTGTCTTTTCCTCGTCTCCTTCTCTCTTCGCCTTTCTGTTGTCAGGGTCTTTATGGCATTCTCTGTCCTGCCCTCATGGTCCCGCGTTGATGTCAGGAGACTTCCCGCCTGTGCCCGCCCAGCTAGAGAGGGTTGTTCGTTTCCTGGCCAGGGCAGAGTGGCAGCCATGTTGGGGTTGTCGGGACACTCGCCTGTGTCAGTACTGGAGTGATCACATCCACAAAGCACCTTTGTTTTGCTGGATCCTTCTTCCCCCTTTCCTTGAGGACCTGCAGCTGCATCACCTGAAAGTATGATAGGGTATGGAGCATTGCAGCTGTCATTTATAATGTTTGGCTGGCTATTTGTGTGGCTTATTTTGCCAAATGTAGGAGTTGATTAAGCTTTGGAGTTGTTTGAATATGTTTGGTGGTGTGAGGAGTGCTATTGTTTGGATCATGTAGAGAAACTGAGGTAGGATTCTCATTTTTATCATGGCAATTCTCCCTAACCATGAAAACTGCTTAAACTGCTTCTTGTACCATCCTTAAAGTCCTATTTGTTTTGTTGATCAACTTGAAGTAGTTCCATGCTATTACTTGGGTGGTGGTAAGACCTATGTAGCGCCCTAGATACTTTCTTCCATCTGCAGACCATGAAATGGGTATAAGGGGTAAAAGGTCTCTGCTTGGCCTAGAAGTGGTTACAATAGGGCCTCTGAGCTAGTTACATCGATTTTGAAATTAGAAATGGTTTGAAAAATATGAAGCTTTTCTAGAAGTGGGGGCACCGATTTTACAGGGTCTTTTAGGGACAGCATCATGTTGTCAGTGAGCATTGTTAACTTAACAGTTTCTTTACCAATTTTTACTCTTGTCATATTCCTGTCTCTGATTACTTTAGCAAACAGTTCCAGCATAAGGAAAAATATGAGTGGAGAGAGTGGGCAGTGTTGCCTGGTGCCTCTCTCTATTAGGTTAGGTTGTGAGATCGTTCCATTGATCCTTATTCTTGCCATAAGCCATTGATAGTTTGCTGTGACCGTTTGGTAAACTGTGGCCCTAACCCCAGTTCATGAAGGACTCCCACTATATATGACCAGCCCACTCTGTTGAATGCCTTTTCGACATCTAGTGGCAGAAGTAGGTTGTTCTTGTCTTATTTGTGCGTTCTGTAGTCTATGGAGAATCTTCTTTGTATTATCCCCACATTGCCTTCCAGAGAAAATACCTTACGGATCTGGATCAATTAAAGCAGAGAGGAGGGGTCCCAGTCTCGCTGCCAATATTCCAGTGAGGAGCATTGCATTTATATTTTAAAGTAAGATGGGTGTATTGGATCCACACTGTGTGGGATCTTTACCTGGTTTTGAGATAATAATCACTGCAGCCTCTTGCGTGTTTTCTGGGAGGGAGCCCTCTTCTCCCCTATTAATAAAGAGGAGCCTAAGCAATGACGCTATAGAAACTGGCAGGAAACCCATTGGGACCCTTTCTTCCCCATTTCTAAGCTTAGTAATGGCAGAGCTCACCTCCTCCAATGATACATGATCATCCTGAAAGCATCACCATGACTCTGAGAGACTGCTTGAGGTCATTGTCTAGGTATTTGGAGATTTTGCCAAGGTTCGCTGGTTCCATGGATTAGAGATTTTGGTAAAAATCTTTAAGGGCATAAGCAATAGTTTTGTCCTCTTGGCCTGTGGAGCTTTCCGAAGTGATTATTTTATTGATTCTCTTTGTATATATGTTGGCTCATAGCCGCACATAAGTAACTGTCTTCGTTTTATTGATATGAGAGAAGTACGTCTGTTTAATGTGAAGCAGGGCTTATTCAGCGTTATCTCCGATCAATGCTTTAGGTTGAGATCTAAGACTAGTTACAATACCACAGTTCTTATTGAACATGGAATGTTTGAGTATCTTCAACTTGTGACAATGATTCTTTTACGTTGTGCCACTTATCAGCCTGATGCTTATTATACCTAGCTGCTATAGCAATAAAAATATCCTTAATGTAGGTCTTGAGAGAGACCCACAGTACAGATGTTGAGATCCCTGGAGTATTGTTGAGTTGTAGGAATTTCTCAATTTCATCGCATATTACAGTTCTAGTAACTTTATTGTGTAAGAGGTTTTTGTTCAGATGGCATCTGGCCAATGTATGAGGCAAGGATGTGCAGGAAGGGTCAGGGTTAAAGGTGCATGATCAGACACAGCATTTTTTGCTATTTCAATAGCTTCTGGTAACCCCATGAAATTGTCCCCCAGTAGGAAGTGAGCCAGAGGGACAGAGGATTTATATGCCATCAAGTGATATGTGCAATCCTCATCTTTTTGTGGGTATCCCTCCAGCCATCTATAGACTGAGGTGTGGGGTCTGCTGAAAACACCCAGAGATCTTCTAATATATAATCATTTGGCTTCTATACAAGGCGAGGGTGGTTAGGCAACTTTGTCATTTATCATGGCCACTCCTTTTATGATTTACGGACTGCTTGCAATTCTAACTGTATTTGTGTTAGGCATATTTCTACTGATTGTGGCACATATACTGCATACTAGAGCACGTTCATTAAAATAAACCTTTTCAACTTTTTCATGTCTCTGCCAGATCTTATTGTGGGTAAGTACAAGAGAGTGAGCAAAAGGGTGTGTTTTGCAACTGCGATTCCTGAGAGAGTTTGGAGTATTGTGTTCTAAGGTGTCTAATCACTTGGTCTTCTGTGAGTGAGTAGAGGGCAAGTGAGACACTGTAGCTAGTCGGTCCCGGGCTCATGGTTACTAAGGTGGTAGGATAACTCAATCCCTGCCTACTAAGGTCCCATAATCCCAAGCATAGTTCTGTGATTTTGCGTAATCCGTGCTACAAGTCTTGAGTGTTTTTTAAGAGATTAAGGACGACTAATCTCTTAGCCACTAAGATAGGAGGCCCCTTATGTTAAGAATGAGGGAAGTAAACTTGTTTTTTTAGTACCATCAGACACAGAACAAGAGTAACAATAGTTTTCTAAGCTCTCAAGCAGCTGAGGTTGACAACCTCTCCATCTAGGCATTGTTTGTGACCTAGAATTTCCACCCGTCCCATGCCTCCCTCAACCAAAAACCTCAGTAGAGTGGAGGAATCAAACATGTCGTGGTTATCCTCAGCCCGGATAACTGAGCTGGTGCATAACCACGCCAACTCCAATAATACGCTGTCCATTGTCCAGACTAGTATACTCCTGGATTTTAACTATCAGAATGGTTTCCTTAAGAGTCTTTGTTAGGACACTTTGACCCCCTCTTCATTATCTCCCTGGGAGATGTCTTTGGCTTTCATTTTCTCTGCTTCTCTTTTTCCGAGTTCAATATACCCACGTTTTTCAGATGTCTCATTACTGTGGCCAGTTGGCGAGCAGCAGCTACTGTGAGGCTCTGTGGAGAGCCACCCTGACTATGAACATTGCACTGCTCTTTTTAGGCATCTGACGAGCTGTGTGGATGGGAGAATTGAAGATCTTTGTGTGAGTGTGTTGTAGTAAAGCCGAGGTTCAGGAGTGATTCAACTGTAGGCCACTCTAAAGAAAGAGGTAATTTGACCTTTAGAGGAAGTGTTCTCAAGTGAAGTGCCCTGAACATGCTCAGTCCAAAGTTGAGCTAGTCTGCCATGTCTTGCACTCATCTATGCACGAGGGGCTATTGAAAGAGGGGCCACAGATAATGCATTATGCTAATTAAGCCTGGATATTATAAATGGTGATGTCATACAGTTCTTTGGGGAGATGGTAACAGAGGCTTTTCCCCCACAAAACTGAATTTTATAGAAAAAGCATTTTATGCAGTAGGACTGATTTGTGACAAGAAGGCAAGCTCCTCATCAAATATCAAACCCAAATAAGACACTTTCATCACTGCTGTCTTTGGTGGCCCTAATGATTAGTGGCAGGTGTTTTTTCTGGATGAGTTCCATAGCTCAGGATAGATCTGCATGTTACAACGTATACACAGTGACTATTTTAGGCCTCCAGTATGCTCTCTTGATGGTCTATGTAGGAATTTAAAAGGATTGTAGGAGGACTGACCCGTGGGGATTGTCACAGTAAGCTGAAATGGTTTTTGAGAGAAAAGGATTTAGTTGAATATTTTGGCAACAGTTACTTAGAAAAGATGCTAACCAGACTAAGAGGCTCCTTCAGTCACAATAAAAGATTCAGGGCATTCAGTTTGTGATCAACAATGTTGCACACTACTTTGGTGTCTCGTGGAGAGTAGCTTCTCTGATGTGATTTTGATGGAAGAGTTTTGTCTGAAAGTCAAATCTTGGCTGAAAGTAATCCATTATGCTAAATAGTGAGAGGTGTGAGCTTAACATGGGTTCAAGCCTCTGTTATGGAAAAGAGGGCCAAAATGGGTCAATATTTGGACACATATTGAGAAGCAGTGTATGCTTCTTTAGCAGTGCTGTGATTACTGCATGTTTGAGGTTTTTGAGTACCTTGCCTTTGAAGAGAAAATCTTGACGAAGTTTATGATGAGTGCTGCCAGAGCGGGGATCCCAAGTTTGCTCCATCTGCATTCAATGTGTCTGTTGGCAGGACTGATTTTGTGACTCAATATAGAAGTTTCATAAATAATAGTTTCTGAACCAGAGGCATTCCAGGATGGTTGTCTTAGGATGATGCCTTCCTCAGTAAAAGAGTATGGAGGTGCAATTAACGTAGTGGTATTTACTTAGATAGTATTTAGCTAACAGCAGGAAATAACATAATGTTTTTAGCAAAGCTCCTTAGATGGAATGAGAACTGCAGTGATTTTGAAACCCCTTGTAGGAACTTATATCTGTGTTTGAATTTGTGATAGCATGCTTATAGCCCTGGATATAGATAGAGCAATGTAGTTGGCCTGAAAGTTTCTTCAGTTAGCTCAATGGTCCTTCAAGGTCTATTATTTTATTTCTCACACAGATTCTTTGAATCAACTATTACCCATGTTTTTTAGGTTGCTAGGTTTGAAGGAATAATGCTAGCTCTCCTAAAACTTCATTACCCAAATGGCAGAGAATGTCAGGAGGCTTCATCTACCTAAACTACATCATAGAGTTTCTGTGTGCCATGTAAATTGAACTTGTTCTTCTTGTATTTTGGGCTGAATAATCAAGTCACTTTTAGAGGGAAGTGTACCCGAGGACAGAAATATACTTTAGCTTTTCTTGCCCATGCACACAAGATCATCATGGCACAATGACAAAGGATCGTCTCAACATGTAAATAATTGAAGGAGAAAGATTTGAAGCATTGCTTCGCACTATGCTAATTTCTG
Organism: Triturus cristatus; assembly: GCF_964204655.1. Taxonomy (NCBI): domain Eukaryota; kingdom Metazoa; phylum Chordata; class Amphibia; order Caudata; family Salamandridae; genus Triturus; species Triturus cristatus. Next base: position 891,559,556 of record NC_140594.1, read on the forward strand.
GTGTAAACTAAATTACAGGCTGCATTCAAGTGGATGGAATTTTGGTTCCGACCAAATCTGGTCCAACATAAATACATTCAATAACCTAGAGCACAATTGGCCCCACCAAGATGACTGTGTGTATTATATTTGCAAAACATGAAGGTTTGTTAAAAGATTTGCAAAGTTACAAGTTCAAATCATCAAGTTAGTTGTAATTCCGCGGTCAGTACATGAACACATTAGTCAATCAAATTCAAAGCAATTTTATAGGTGTCATACATTAAATCGACTAAATCGACACAGACTCAGTTTCCATAAAAGTTAAACCCTTCTTATCTAAGCTAGGAAAGATTGAGAAGGTTGGAAAAAGTCTGACAGAAGGTGTCTGTGTGAAGAGCTTATAAAATGCAGAACCAAATTATTCAAAGAGACATCAAGTATGCAGGGGAGGTAATTGCCCATGAGTCTAATTCAGAGCATAAATATACATTATTTTGTTGAAAGAACACAATTTCATTAGTTCGCTACACTTTCACATGGTGTCCCATGAAGGGAACCAATCAGGTTGAGGTACATTTCTAATATGAACTTATTTATTTTCCCTGACTAGCACACAATGAATTCTCTGTTAACCCCTTAACTGTTGGGTCTTTCCCCACCCAGTGCTGAGCCCTTTTTTGGCTGTTGGGATAGTTTGTGCTTAGAGCTACATAACCTTTTTGCCACATAAGGTTTCCACAGCAAATTTGCATCCTTTTTTTAACATCCTGGGGATTCTTAAAGTACCCAGGGTTTGTGGATTCCCCTGGAGGGGACCAGGAAATTAGACAAAAGACAGCTAAATTCTGGGTGTTTCGAGAAAAACTGGAAAAAAGTGCTACAGAAGAAAGCATCAGGTTTTTTTCTGCAAGCGGCATCAATGAAGGGTTTGCACCTTCTATTCCACCAAGTCTCCCCATAAAAATGGCACATGACTTGTGTGGGTAGACCAAGTACCCCCGAAAGGAAATGCCCAAAACGCAAAATTTTTCCACTGAAAACAGAGCCTTTTTTCCAATGGCGTAGCTCTAGATTTTGGATCCTAGCTCAGCCAGCACCTAGGGAAACCTAGCCAACCTGTATATTTTTGAAAACTAAACACGTAGGGGAGCAAGGGTGGGCTGACTTGTGTGGCTCTCATCGCGTTTGTTGACCTAGAATCCCTTGCAAGCCTCAAACTGTGCCTTAAAAAACACACTTTCCTCACATTTCTGTGATGGAAAGATCTAGATTCTGTAGGGAGCTACAAACTTCCTTCCACCCTGCATTTTTAGGTATCATTTTTGTTGGGAGACTGCGGGTAACGCTGGGTGGTAGGAAATTTGTACCGCAGTAGTGAAAACTTTGGGGATCCACGCAAGCTACACCTCCCTGGTTTCTCCCGGGTGTCTAGTTCTGTGAAATTTCTGAGTTTCATAGGTTTCCCTAGGTGGCCGCCGAGCCCAGGACAAAAAAGGCAGGTGTCCTTCTGCATAGATCATTTTGATGTCTCACAGTATGTTTTGGGCCCTTCCATGTTACAGGTACAAGCCCACCCACACAAATGAGGTAGCAGTTTTATTGGGAGACCTGGAGGGATACTGGTTGGTAGGAAATTTGTTCCAGCCTGGTGATCCCGCAACTTTTCCACACATAAATGTGAGGAAAATTTAATTTCTTTAGCTACATTTGAAATGACATTTTTTTTTAAATGAAATTTGTAAAGCGTGTTGGCTACGCGGAGGCCTCCCAGCGCTGCGGACAGAGAACAAACGGAGAGCACAGCAGAGGAAGAGCTAGAACAACCAGGTTTTTAGAAGCTTGCGGAATGAAAGAATGTTAGATTCATTCCGCAAAAAGAGAGGGAGAGCATTCCAACCAATAGCACCGTTATATGCAAATGACCGGCCCCCACATCTAGACCTCTTTATTCTAGGTTGGCCAGCAAGGAGGGATGCAGGCGATCGGAGGTCTCTTTTCAGTCGATAGGGAGTGATCAGAGGCCGAAGAATAGGAGGACTGCTCTTCCAGAACATTTTATGGACCATACACATAGCTTTAAACTGGATCCTTTCTCTGATAGGCAGCCAATGCAGAGTTTTAAGAGCTTGTTTGGCTGAGTGCCAACGGGGAATTTGAAGCAGTCTACGAGCGGCAGAGTTCTGGATGACTTGTAGCTTATCAATGGCGTACTGCGGAGCTCCTAGATATAATACGTTCCCGTAGTCCAGACGAGAAAGGATCAGAGCTTGAACCATGATCCTTCTAGCATTAAAAGGAAGAAGGGGCAGAATCTTAGAGAGCATCCTTAGAATCCCGAAGCACACTGCTGAAAGTTTCGCTGCTTGATGACTAAAGGTAAGGGAGTGGTCAAGCCAGATGCCTAAGCTCTTAATTTGCTCCTTGGGAACTGGAGCAGGGCCGAGGCAATCCGGCCAAAGAAATGAGGGGTTAAAAACAGGAGAATTACCCAGGAGCATCAACTCTGTTTTGTCCCCATTCAACTTCAGGCATGAATGTTCCATCCATTTAAAGACCTCCTCAAGGCAGGTGCTAAGAGAGCCAGGAGGTCCTTTACAATGGTTAAGTGCCACCACAAGTTGGGTGTCATCTGCATAGGAATTTTTTTTTATGCCAAACGGTTGGACAATATCTGCCAGAGGTTGCAAATATATATTGAAAAGCGTAGGACTAAGGGCGGAGCCCTGAGGGACTCCACAATGAATGGAAAACTCCTCGGAGACCACATTTCCCTCAAAGACCCTGAAAGAGCGGCCACTGAGGAATGACTGGAACCATTGTATTGCCATACCTGAGACTCCCATATTCTTGAGTCTGAGAAGCAGTGTGGCATGGTTAACAGTGTCGAAGGCGGCACTGAGATCAAGAAGGATAATGGCCGCCGTGCCACCCTGGTCCATGATCATTTTGGTTTCTTCTGTTACTGCAAGAAGAGCAGTTTCTGTACCCAATTGGGGGCGAAACCCCGTCTAAGAAGGGTGTAGCAGGTTATGGGTTTCCAAGAAGGTTACCAAAATATTATTTACATGTTTCTCTAGAATCTTGCTCACCCAAGGGAGAAGAGAAATGGGGCGGTAGTTGGCCAAATTATCTTGGTCCAGATTAGGTTTTTTTCAAAAGAGCTTTGACCATGGCGCATTTCCATGCTGTCGGGACTGTTCCTAAGGAGATGGAGGAATTCACCATACCCAAAATAAGCGTCCGGACAGTGTCCGCAACTAAGGTAAGAACCTGAGGGGGAGCAGGATCTATTGGGGAACCTGAATTTATATGTTCCATGATTGAATCCACCATGGAGAGATTGAGGAGAGGAATTTGAGCTAGTGAGAACAGGGGTCCTACGGACGGCCCAGCAGAGGTGGTGATGGGAGTAGTAGGCTGGGAGGGCAGAAAGGCCTGATAAATATTCTGAATTTTCTTATGAAAGAATTCTGCCAAAGTGTTACAATGCGTCAAAGGATCCTGAGGCCTGGGCTGATTATGGGATAGTTTAGACAGGGTTCTGGCAATTTTAAAAATTTCTTTGGGCGAGTTAGCAGCTGATTCAATTTTCTGTTCGTAGAAGGTAGCTTGAGTGTTTTTAATTTCCAATTTGTAACATCTAATGGATTCCCTATATTCTATTTTATTAGTGTTGGAGTAGTCCATCCTCCACTTTCTTTCCAGCCGCCTGCAACGCTGTTTAAGTTCTCTCAGATTTTGAGTGAACCACGGTGCAGTTTTTATCCTGTTAATTCTATATGAAGATTTTTGGGGGGAGAACTGTGTCTAAAGTACATTGTATCCAGGAATTAAATCTCTTATTTGTGCTTTCTAAGTTCAAATTTTCATCCAGGAGTGGCCTGTTAATTTCCAGGACAGATTCCCACTGATCCACAGGGAGTTTAGACCAATTTCGCTCACATACGGGAATCGTATTGGAATGGCGAGCCGAGTTGGGAATTACCCAGTTGATCGGGATTAAGAAATGGTCAGTCCAGGGGAGGGGGATGGGCAATCCGCTGGAGAGTTCCCTACAATTACTAAAGACAGGGTCAAGGACATGACCTTTAAAGTGAATAGGGTTCGATACCTTCTCCGTAAGCTGAAGGGCTGATAAACTATCTATTAACTCTATAGTCATTTTATCAGATAGACAGTCTAAATGTATGTTAAAATCACCTAATACGGTGAAATTAGCTGGGCCCAAGGCTAAGTCTGCTACTGCAGATGGAAGCGCATCAAGAAACTGTCTAGTGTTACCAGGAGGGCGGCACAATAAAATACCGGAAAAAGTGTTGTTAGGAGAGATCACTGAGGAAAATGTCAGACTCTCGCAGTTTAATAGCGGGTCTGCAGTGATGCGACATGAAAAGATATTTTTATAGATGATAGCTATACCCCCTCCTTTACCAGTTTTCCTATCAACCCGATTTATAGAATAGTCAGGGGAGATGGTTTGTACTAAAACCGGATCTGAGTCGTCTTGGAGCCAAGTTTCAGTTAAAAAAAGAATATCAGGTTTAGTATCTTCAAGAAACAGAGCCAGTTCCGTGGAATGTTTGGGAAGGGATCTACAGTTAAGTAGAAACATTTTTAGCACGGGGAGGGAACCATGGCAGTCAACCGGCTTAGTAAGGGACGAAAAGGCAAAATCACAGTGAGGGCACTGCCTGGTTTTATGTAATGCATTCATAGAATGATAGCAAGCTTCAGGAGTGGCTGCACGAAGTGCATAGAGTGCATGTGAGCTGTAAACAAAGGAGTCAACCCCAGGAAAAACAGGGGTTGTGGCCCTGGGGCTCGATCGGGCGCAGACGGGCTTGCCTTTGGCGCGCCTTCGCAAAGACCAGAGCATCCGGTTAAATGGAGGGGGAAGCGCGAAGGCTAGAGCGCTAACCCCCGAAACCGGAAGTTGCCTATTCTCCCTCCACACAATCGGGACAACACCCGTGGTGGACCGGGGAGAGGCAAGAGCAAGTAACAAGTGCAGGTAAGTTTTAGTGAGACAATATATGGCAGCAGTGCAAAATCACAAGTTACAATGAAGTTTAGCAGCAAACAAAGTATTTAAAGGAATGGACAATTCTCAATTTAGCAGTACATTATTAAAATACACAACCGGATTAAAACGAGATCACAAGGAGCGTTTTACTAGCAGAGCGTGGGGTGACCAAGCACCAATGCTTGTGACTCGGTTTGCGCGTCCGCTGCGCGAAGACCAGAGCATCCGGTTAAATGGAGGGGGAAGCGCGAAGGCTAGAGCGCTAACCCCCGAAACCGGAAGTTGCCTATTCTCCCTCCATACAATCGGGACAACACCCGTGGTGGACCGGGAGAGGCAAGAGCAAGTAACGAGTGCAGGTAAGTTTTAGTGAGACAATATATGGCAGCAGTGCAAAATCACAAGTTAAAATGAAGTTTAGCAGCAAACAAAGTATTTAAAAGAATGGACAATTCTCAATTAAGCAATACATTATTAAAATACACAACCGGATTAAAACGAGAACACAAGGAGCGTTTTACTAGCAGAGCGTGGGGTGACCAAGCACCAATGCTTGTGACTAGGTTTGCGGGCGTCCCATTTGAGGTTTGCAGGGGATTCTGGGTAAGAAAGCTTGTTGGAATCCACACAAGCCACACCTCCCTGGACTTCACCAGGTGTCTAGGTTCCTGAAATGTCTGGGTTTTCCTTGCTGGCCACCAAGCCCGAGACCAGAAATGCAGGTGCCCCCTTGCAAAAACAGGTTGTTTTGGGATAGATCATTTTGATGTCTCCACAATACATTATGGGTCCTTCCCTGTCAGAGGCACTTGGCCCACCCCCAGAAGTAAGGCCCCATTTTTCTCAAGAGTATAAGGGGAACGCTGAGTGGTAGGAAAATTGTGAACTTTGCAGGGGATTCTGAGTGAAAAACTCCTGGTGAGAGCAATGCAAGTCATGCAACCCTGTGCTTCCCTGGTTGTCTAATTTTAAAAAATGTGCAGCTTTACCAATGTGACGGCTGAGCTATGGCACAAAATCCATGGTTACCTATAATGTCAAAAAAAAGGAGTTCTTTCGAAGGGCCCTCTTACCACTGCAGATATAAATCTGGTACTAAATTGTTAAAGTTAATCCACCACTTACACTGGCTGGTTATAGCACCTCCAGAAAAGCTGGCTTAAAAGCACAGATACTTATCAAAATATTGAAACCAAGCCTTCTGAAGGCGAAATATAAAACCACTTCAAGGCACCAGCCACTTTATGGTCCATTTACACACCACACACTAGTCTTTCATACCGCCGGCCACGGGCCCAATTCCAACAGATCAGTGCACTCACATGCAAAGGTCCATCACATTCATACCCCACAGGTCGGAATCATTTTGGCTACATTTTACCACCTGTCAAGTAACCACCTCCTTCTTTCTGAACATGACCAAATGCATGCCTAGTGAACCTTTACCAATGGCTCCCATGAAAGCCACGAGGCTCAGGAAGATATGTCTTTCATGCGCCTTTAGCTCACTCACTGTGCTAACTTTAACTCCTCCCAGTTTGTGGAAGCAAGTTGGGGGTGTCCGAGTATGCCACAAGGCCTGTTCCTCAAACTGAGTGAGGTTATCTAACTATGAAACTAAGGCAAACATTCTGGGGAATTTTCTAATTTCCTAAAGGGAACATCATAAACTATGAAGAACGGTATGTTTTTTAAACACAGGGTAATTCATGAGATCAAACCATATATCCCATCCACCCTTATGTGCAATGATGTGACTGTAATGCACTTATCATACAGCAAACTGAACATCTACTAAGTTTGATGGAGGATGAATATGGCAAGCAGGTCAAGCATTTACCCATACGTGCCATAGGAAGTGGAAGTCACTATTGGCTGAGTGCGACACCAATGGGTTTGAATCCATAGGTGAAGATGAAGTTATGGCATGTTATCTGTAATACCCTTACAATCTGCCTTCTACCTCTGCAATATCCCTGGGAAAGCATACCTACCGTAAGCTTTTCTTAGCCGTTCATGTCTCCGTCCTCATCAGAGTCCTGGCTAATCCTGTTAAATTGCCAAGTGAACTTGTACAAATGCCTTCTGTCTCTAGCTACTTGAAGCTCCAGAATATGGGTCTTTCATGCACCATCAGCACACTTCCTGTGCTAAATCCAATTCCTTCCAGTTTGTGCATGCAAGTTGGGGGTGTCTTAGTATGGCTTCCTCCGAGAGTTCATTTCTCGAACTGAGCAAGCATATCTACCATTGAAATTAAGGAAAATATTCAGGGAAATACTGCCTAAGTTCCCTAAAGTAATAAGCCAAACAATTGTCCTGTGGGACTCATTCACCAACACTTCTACTTTTGCTTTGAAAGTATGAATACTCAGTTACTAGCTTGTATCATAAGCAATACTTAAGATGTGAAAACAATCATCATACATGATACTGTGTCCTGTACTCTTTTTCAATAGCAATGGTTCTGATATGAGTTACTAATTGAGGTTTCACACTCTCAAAGCAAATAAAAGTGTTGGCGAATAAGTCCCACAGGACATTTCTTTGACTTATTACACTTACTCTGGTTCATGTGGACAATCAGGGTGGTCCTTGTGCTGTATTCATATGTTCCCTAAAAAGCACTTCACAAACTAGTCAAGCCTTGAAAATGTTGCCACACAGGGTACTATGACACTGTTGCTCATGTCCCGTCCACCATTATGTGCAGTCTGGGGACTATAATGCACTTGTCAGTCAGCGAACAGAACACCAACCAAGTTCTGATGGCAGATAAAGGTGTCAAGTAGGACCATAAGGAACTCCATTATTTCCTTAAGTAGAGGCACAAAAACTATACAGCCGCTTGCCTAGTGAAGTAGTGGCCTGTGAAAGGTAGGTGCCCATGCACAGCCATTGAAAAATTTACATAACAGCAGCTCCACCTCAAGTTAACTTCCCAATAGTTATTTTCTGTGTGGTACAATGTAAAAGAATCAGGAAAGCACAGGGCTAGGTGAGATTGGCACTGCCTCTTTCAATGCTTAGAGCAGACTTCACAATAACAACATCGTAGAGCCTTTTTAGATGTTGCAGGAATGCAATTAGTAAAGTGTCGCTCCTTCAGCCTTACCACGTCCTCCAGAGCCTATGAACTGGAGGCTGCTACTTCTGTAGCAGTAAGGCTTTCAATGACTGACAACAGAAAGTCAAGGAAATACATTAAGTCTTCCTGGGGTTGACTGATGATAAACGACCTATGCACTGTATGTTGCCATCTCAATCAGATGGGTAAACAGTTTCTTGTACCATGTGCTAGTATTATGATGAGCATTGTATGGCTGAAGAACCTGGTCATTCTTCTTCACTCCCCCCATGTACTTGTAATCCAGTATAGAAGTGGGCTTGTGAACTTCAGCCATCTGACTCCAAGCCATGACCAGAGAAGTGCTCTCATCATTAATTGTAGTGAGAATGTTTACATCATTCTTATCCAAGAACTTACCTGCGAGCAGTTCGTTGGAACGCAATGCAGTGCTCTATGATTTCTGGAGCTTCCTATAAACAAGCACCTCCATGAATCCTTTGTGGCAATAAAGAACTGTACAGCAGGCCACAGTGCCAGCTTTGAAAAGCTCACTGAACATCTCTAGTCTCCATAGAAATCGTTTACATAGAGGTTATAACCTTTGTAAAGGAGAGGCTGGACAAGCTCCCATACAATGTTCCCTGTGACTCCTAGCATGGGAGGGTAGCCTAAAGAGTTGAGAGTCAACTCCTTCACTAAATACACTCTTAGGCTGTACACATAGCCAGTTGAGGTCTCACACAGCATGTACTGCTTGATGCCACAGCAAGCTCTTTTGCTCACAATGTAATGCCTGAACAGCAGCCGCCCTTTTTACTGGATCTGGGACTCATCGATAGCTATATTCTTTCCAGGAGTAAAAACCTCTGGAAACCTGGCAGACAAATGTTCCACAACAGGCTGAATTTTGAACAGCCGGTCATGGTCTGGATAGTCCCAGCGCAATGCAGCAGAATTGTCATTGAAATGCAGCTTGTCCTACAATTGCAACAAACAATCTCTGCTCATGTACGGTGCAAATATGGGGGTTACCCAAACCATGTGAGTAGACCAGGTTGGTTTAGCATCTCCCCAATTTTGAGTGTAAGGCCCAAAAATTACTTCAACTTCCCTAATGAAGTGGGAGTCCACTTGTGTTCCCTGGAATGAGGCCTGAGAGTGCCTCCATGGTCCCTCAGAAATTGTCGGCATCCAAATTTGTTTACTGCACAATTTGCTCAGTGAAGTCCACATCCAAAAAGAGATGGATGTAGTCAATTGGCAAACAAATGACCGTATCGCCAGTGAAAGACGGAATTTAGGGCTGAACTGAATTGGGGGGGCTGCCAAGAGTGCACTCCGTCTGTGCTTGCGGCCACACGTGCCTGCTCTCTGAGTTGGTCTATCCTGCTACTGTTGTCCCGCTGCACAGACTGTGCTTGCAAAGGGACAGCATGACTGTCATCGTGTCCCTCAGAATCACTGGAAGATGAGTTGTCAGATGAAACTGCACCGACTAAAAAGTCACTTTTAGATTCTGCTCCATTGTCGTCTCCTTCAGATGCTGCCTCAGTATCTGCTGTCTCAGTCTCTGATCCTGCATCAGAACTGTCCTTCATAACCCGAGTTAGGGCTTGAGCAGCAGTCATCCACCAAGATGCCATCTCTGCTACTGCCTAAAACTGTCCTTCTAAAACACTATCCTACATAGAAGGGAGATAGGTTGTTCTGAAACAGTTGGTGGGTGTGTGCGTGAGTGATGTGTGCAACAGTAAATATCGACAAAGGCACCTTGGTTTGTCTTCTTTCCTAGATCACTGGGCTCTCCAAAGACACTAAAACAGATAAAAAAGACACAGTATTACTTCACCTTGCCACATACACATATTCACAGCCTTTAGCTCTGGTGGCACACAGTGTGACTATCATTTTTGGCACCCAACCATGACTTCATTCTTGGATTGCTTCATTACCTCCCAACAAGAGAGCCCCTGATCTCTACATAGCCCCTCTGTCACATACAATCAATTTGTTTTAAAGCACTAGTAACGACTGACTTTACTAATTTACTCAGCGATCCACATATAAGACTGATTTTTTTTCTTTGCTGCACGTACCTTAATACTCTGCTCTACGTTTATGGCATGTCAAAACTGCAGGTAGACAAAACTCCAATCTCTCTCTAGCAGGAACATAATCACAAGAATTATCTTGACATTTTAATTGCTGGCCTGGAAGCTATACAAATATATATTTTGTTTGATGAAAAACCAAATGTTACAGGAAAGTTATAGTTAGGCTCAGATTTCACTTGTACAAAACCAGTTAAATTCAGTAGTTACAGTTACCCGAGCTAACTATAACTTACGCATCCGCAATGCACTGCTTATGATCTCGCATATTATATCACTCAGGACATGGTCAGTGTCAGCACTCATGACATCAAGTGAATGTAAGTTTTTTCTTAGAATTTGAGTGTTAAATATATATACTGACTTACTACAAAAGTTAGATTAGTCCACAAGGTGCAGTACTAATGAGTGATATTATTTTTTAATATATGTGATCTGAGTGGCTGTGTGACTGTCTGTATGAGTGGGTGTCTGAAGGGTTGTATGGATGTGTGAGTGGGTGCATGAATGCTTATATGGGTGTGTGAGTGAGTTTCTGACTAGCTCTGTTGGTGTGTGAGTGGTTGTGTGAGTGGTTTTATGGGTGTGTGAGTGGATGGCTGAGTGATTGCATAGGTGTGTTAGTGGTTTTGTGGATGTGTGAGTTGCTGTATAGGTGTGTGAGTGGCTGTATGTATGAGTGAGTGGCTATGTGAGTGGCTGTATGGGTGGGTGAGTGGAAGTGTCAGTGACTATATGGGTGACTGAGTGGGTGTCTGAATTTCTGTATGAGTGAGTGACTGGGTGTGGAAGGGGGTGTATTGGTGAGTGGCTGTTTGAGTGGGTGTTTCGTTAAGTGAGTTAGTATGTGAGTCGCTGTATTGGAGAGTGAGAGTCTGTGTGAATAGCTGTATGGGTGAGTGAGCGGATATGGGAGTGCTTGTATGAATGTGTGAATGGGGTATGCAAGCGGTTGTGTGGGTGAGTGGGTATGTGAGTGATTTTATGGTTGAGTGAGTGGCTGTGTTGAAAGGCTGTATGGGTGAGTTAGTGGGTGTGTGAGTGGGTGTATAGGTGAATACGTATATGTGTGAGTAGCTGTATGGGTGAGTGTATGGATGTGTGAGTGACTGTATGGGTGAGGGACTGGTTGTCTAAGTGGCTGTATGGGTGAGGGACTGGTTGTCTAAGTGACTGTATGGGTGACTGAATGGTTGTGTGAGCGGCTGTATGAGTGATTGAATGGATGTGTGAGTGGCTCTATGGAGGAGTTAGTGGTTGTGCAAGTACTTGTATGGGTCTGGGAATGGGTTAGTGAGTGGTTTTGTGGGTGTTTGAGTGAATGTATTAGAGGTTGTATAGAGGTGTAAGTGGTCCTATAGATGATGTCATGAGTGCTGTCATCTGTGATGTCACTGATGATGTCATTAGTGATGTAGTATTTGAGGTAATAAGCAGGGCATTGCTGTGGCGTAAGTTATAGTTACGGTTGGTAACTATAACTGCTTAATTTCTATGGTTTTGTGTGAGTAAATGAAGTACCCAATTATAACGTCCCTGTAAACTTTGTTTTTTTCAGTAAAAAAAATATATATATATATATATATATCACTTTTCTTTTTTATATATGTGTGGTTTCCCTGGAGACTGATCACAGCCCCCAGGGAACCCACCCATGTATTAAAAAAAAGTGATCTCTCTCCATATATATGCATATATAGATATAATGAACAAGGCAGTAATGCCGAAACACGTTACAGCGTAATTAAATTGCAGAAAAAGCATTGGAGTGTCTTACCTTTTGTGTGGTATCCGATTCGTACTGGCTAATTGGAACTGGAAGGAAAATATAAATATATAATATAGCAAGAGAGAGACTCTTTCTCACCATATATGTATAGAGGTCATTTTTAGGTCTCGCCTGAGCCAGCGCATACGCTGGTCTGGCGAGACTTATTGAGAGGGCTCAAAAAAATGCTGCCAGGCCAGCCTAGAGCTACAGTGCATGTGCGCGGGCACGCGCGCCGTGCTTTACCACGATTACTTTCGGTTTCACGGCCGCTTTGATGTTTGATCTTGATCGCGATCACTTTCACTTTCGCGGCCGCACGGCCGCTTTGCATAGCCAATAGGTCTCGCTTTTGGGACCTTATAAGTATTTAGTTATGCAAATGTTGCATGGCTAAACACTTCTAAGGTCCCAAAGGCGAGACCTATTGGCTATGCCAATGCTTGTTTAATAAATGTGTGGTTTCCATAGGGGGCTGATTGCGGCCCCAAGGGAAAACACATATGAAAGAAAAATAGCCCCCACAGGGTATCAGCCCCGTGTGTGCTAGGCTGAGCCCCTGACAATTAAAACAACATTTTTAAAATTATTTTATAGTCCCTTAGGGAGCGCAATCACAACCCAAGGGGGAAAACGCACATATTTATGAAAGAAATGTTGGCCCCGATTGGGCAGTGGCCAGGTACCACGTGGGCCTATCCCCCTAGTGGTGTTCCTGGTGACCTTGTGGGGTCTAGTGGGATTCCTGCTCGTGGATCAGTTTGTGAAAGGCATTCCTGGAAAGGGGAGACTCTCCCTTTTCCAGCGATGCCTTCCACAAACATGGGGGGCATCTAATACCCCCCACAACCCGACCGGACGTAAACCGTATCTGCTTCTTCCATTCCACTCCAGTGGGGGGTTGTGGCATCAGCACACTGACGTCACAGATGGGCGGGGGCGACCCGGAAGTGATTCAGCATTGCCCTGTTTTTTTTTTAAAGGACAGATCCAGTACTTTGCACTCTAGAATTCTATGGCAGGACCGGAGGCTCCGATTATGCTTTTCCTTTCTCCGCTTTATTATTATGTAAAACTCACAGCAGCCAGAAAAGCAGAACAAGAGTGAACTTATAACCAGAAATAGGAAAAAACATCCTTTGGTCACCAGAAAACAACTCAAAAAGTTCATTGCGAAAACATCAACTCCCATCAGTCCGAGGGATAACCCAGCGTCCAAGTCCTTTCACGCTGTCCATGACCCTTAGAAAGCTCCTCCATTCCGTGAAGCCCTCCTCTTTCTTCGCTGCTGGGCAGCCAGTTAAGTCCCTTACTTGTTTCTCTGGGGATTTGTCTGTTTCTGAATGCTTTGACGCTTTGGTGGTTATATATTAGGGGCTCGCTTGTGTGTTTAAATTATTGTGTTGGTTTTTCCTTCCACAGAGTCCCTTTACGGCCGCGGGAGCGTTTCTTTTCGCTCCTTTCGCGGCCGTCCCACCTGCGGCGGCCTTTGCTGGCCGCTAGGGGGAGCCCGTGCGTCTCGTTGCTCTCAGCGCGGCTGTCTCTTCAAAGGGAGCCGCTGCGAGAGAACCGAGTCCGCCGGAGCCTGTCCCCCTGCCGCCTCACCAAGACGCCCTTCGGGGTCAGTATTGTCCCGAATTTTCCACATTATACGCCCGCGAGGGTCTGTATTTATCAGCGGAGGTCTCCGAGCCCCGTTATCGCCTGAGGGCAGGTTTTTGGCACTTTTGATTGTCAGCGCGCTGGGTGGCGGTGTGGCCTTGTCAGGTGCTGAGGGCCGGCGCGCTTGGGGTGTGTGTGCCACCCACAGCGGCTAGGCCGCGCTTAAACCCTTGCAGTTCCTGCGATCTGCCCAAATTCGTCCTGGCGCTGCCAGTACACGTCTGCCCTGCTAAACACTTGTCTGTTGGTCCCAGCCTGCACTGTTGCTTACCTGTTACGAGGTTCCCAGCTTCTGAGGGTACGGCATTGCCTTAAAGTATCTGGAAGCAGTATGGAGCAAGGGAACTATTATGAGGAGGAAGAGGGGACGCAGTACTTACCTCTGGACGACGATTTCTATGAAGCGGTAGATAGTTCTATCTTTAGGTGTGTTAGTGAGGTGGTAGCCCCAATGGAAGACCGCCTGTCTAACCGCATAGTAGCGGAATGCGCTAGGTTGGCGCAGGCCTATCGGGGGGATCCTTCTCCTGTACCAGGTCCTTTACCTGAGGAGGTTGGGCCGTTCCCCAAGAAAGTATGTAGGGAGGGCGCCATGGAGGAGTCGCAGGGAGTGGACAAGGACGCCTTTGAACGCTTGAGGCAGGCTTTCTTGGCTAAATCCAGTCCACCACCTTCGGCGCCTCCTCCACCGCCGGTGCCCGCAGTTCCCACCGCCCCCCCCTCGCCATCCCAGACTGGGGGTTCCCCGGCGGATACCGATGATGAGGAGGGGTCTTCGCGTTCTTGGCGTCCGGCCAGTTCCAAGGGCGCATTGCCCCAGGATGATACAGGTATGTTGGATCCGGATGAGATCATGCATCCGCGCTCCGCAGCCTGGGCTCCGGGGGACAAGGTGGCCAAGTTCGTGGCGGGACGCCTCCGCAAGCCTCTAGAGAAGGAAGCACGGGGATGTCTAAGAGCGGAGTGTCCGCGCCCCACTTTGGAGGGAAAGGTAGCCCTTACGCCAGAGTTAGACTCGAAGATGGCTACCTTTCTAGCTAAATATGTGAAGGACCCCCGCAAGGGTATAGACCGATCCTGGCGATCGTGCCAGGATAAGCTTCTGGATGCCATAGGTCCTATGACCAAGATTCTTGATATGGCGGAGGAGGCAAAAGTCACGGGCTCTATTATTTCCCCCGAGGTGCTTTCCAACTGGGCGCAAAGGGCGATAATCTTTCTGGGAAATGCAAATTGCGCCCTCTCAACGGAACGCCGCCGTTCATTACTGATCAAACTCGACCCAAAACTGGGCGATTTGGCATCTTCCGAGGCAGGCGCGGTGGCTCAAGGGGGCCTCTTTGGGGATCCCTTTGTGAAAGAATTGGGAAAATTCGTGGCCACTTTCACCTCCTTAGATAAGGCCCAATCCAACATTAAAAGAGTTTTCCAAACTCGTTTTTCCCAAGGGGCCGGTCGCGGGAGGGGCCGCGCGACCGGCCGTGGCGGTCAGCAAACTAGTAACAGGGGACAAGGCTCCGGGCGAGGGCAGTACAACTCCTCGGCCAACTACAACAACTTCTACCCTACCAGAGGTCAACGCTTCCGGGGCCGTGGTGGCTTTAAGAACAATTCCGGCGGAGGCCAATCAAGCGGTGAGTGTCATGCAAGCGGAGCACGTGCGTATAGGGGGCCGTTTGGCGGCCTTTCAGGATGCTTGGGCGCAGCTTACGGCGGATGCTTGGGTCTTGCAGACTGTAAAGGGATTTCACGTAGAATTTTACGATTTGCCTGTTCAGGCGGAATTTCCACGTCCCATTGTTTTTTCCGCCCCCGATGCGCAGCTGATCGACGAGGAGGTATCCGCCCTGCTCGGGAAGGGAGCCATCTGTCGAGCAGCTCTGCACCCACACGGTTTCCTCAGCAATATTTTTTTGGTCGAGAAGACCGATGGGGGGCGGCGTCCGGTGATCAACCTCAAGGAATTCAACGGGTGGTTGGTCTACCGGCATTTCAAAATGGAAGGGATCCACCTTCTTCGAGATGTACTCCTGCCGCACGATTGGATGGTGAGGCTAGACCTCAAAGATGCGTATCTGGTAGTTCCGGTCCATCCTCCCCATCGCACATTTCTCCAGTTTCTCTGGCGGGGCCAGGTGTACGAGTTCACTGCCCTTCCGTTCGGGCTTTCTTCCGCACCTTGGTGCTTCACAAAGGTGCTTCATCCTGTGATAGAGTTTTTGAGGGGGCAAGGAATCAGGATGATTGTATACTTAGACTACATCCTTCTCATGGCGCAGTGCCCCCTGAGGCTGACGGCTCAATTGCAGCAGACGGTTTCCCTCTTGGAGAGCCTGGGGTTTGTCATCAATGGGACAAAATCGGTCCTAACACCAACGCGCAGTCTGGTCTTTCTCGGTTTCGTCGTGGATTCCGTTCAGGCCTCCTTGAGCCTCCCATCTCGCAAGATGGCCAAAATCCGCCATACTTTGCGGCAGACCATCTCCAGACCCCAAACCTCTCTCCGTCAGATTGCCCGGGTAGTAGGACTTCTTTCCTCCTCCATCCAGGCAATCTTTCCGGGACCCCTTCATTACCGGGCATTGCAGCGCCTGAAGGCGCATCATCTCAGAAGGGGGCTTTCATACGACCAGGCAGTCCCCCTGTCGGAGGAGGCCAAAGAGGAAATGTCATGGTGGTTGACACACATGGAGGCCTGGAACGGCCGTGCAATCTTCGGCTCGGCACCGGATTTGGTCATAGAATCGGACGCAAGCAGGTCAGGATGGGGTGCCCGGTGCGGAGATTTTTCTACAGGCGGCGTCTGGTCGTCAGAGGAGCAGAAGTTGCATATCAACGCTTTGGAGCTTTTGGCGGGTTCATTCGCTGTCCGTTGTTGGACCAAGCGCCAAGCGACCGCGTGTGTGCTTTTGAAGATGGACAACGTTTCAGCGGTCCGTTATGTCAACCGACTGGGAGGTCCCCGGTCCCGGACCTTGGCGCATCTCGCGAAGGAATTTTGGGAGTATTGCTTGGCACACCAAATTTCGGTGACGGCGGAGTACCTGCCGGGCCAGGCCAACCAGGTGGCAGATTGGCATTCCAGGCATCTGAGGGACTCCAGCCTATGGCAGCTGGATGTCCTGGTCTTTCAGTGGTTGAACGGCCTCTGGGGCCCGTTCTCGGTGGATCTTTTTGCGTCCCGCCTCGACCACCAGCTCCCACGCTTCTTCAGTTGGAGGCCCGATCCGCTAGCGGAGGCCACGGACGCGTTTCTCCAGGACTGGAGCCACGAGAACGGTTATGCCTTCCCACCGTTTTCGATGGTGATACGAACGGCAACCCGGGTCCGGCTCCTGGAAGCGGATTTAGTGGTGGTGACGCCTTGTTGGAGGTCTCAAGTTTGGTTTCCAGTTCTTCTGGAACTTTCTTGGGATTCTCCAATCCTACTCCCCCCGCTTCCTCATCTCCTTCTGAATCCGCAAGGGGAGCAGCACCACCTCATTCGCCAAGGATCTCTCCGCCTCATGGCATGGAGGCTTTCAGGAGACGCTGGTCGCTCCCAGGCCTTTCGGGATCGGCTCAAGGTCTCTTGTCAAGGGCCTGGGCCGACAGTACTTCTAAACGCTATCGGTCCGCATGGACGAAGTGGATGCGTTGGTGTCTTCGACGGGGTCTTGATCCCATGGTCGCAGGCGTCGTTCCCCTGTTGAATTTTCTGGCTGAATTGGCCACGGAGGGTCTGGCTTACCGCTCTATTAACGCGGTTCGCTCGGCGATTTCTGCAGCTCATTGTCCGGTAGACGGAGCCTCGATCGGGGAGCACCCGTTTGTTTGTCGCCTCTTGCGGGGTATCCGTCTGTCTCTTCCCCCGGAACCGCGCTACTCGGTCCTCTGGGACGTCAATTTGGTCTTGAATCTTTTCTTATCCTGGCAGCGGAATAAGTATCTTTCCTTGAAGGAACTCTCCGGTAAGCTAGCCATGTTGTTATGTCTAGTTTCCTGTCGCCGGGTTTCGGACGTCCGGGCGTTGGACGTTACGGCACGAACCTTCTCCCCGGAAGGGGTTACTTTTACGTTGGGTCGACGTACCAAATCGGATTCAAGGACTATCTCTTATCCGGCTTTTACGGATGCGCCCAAACTGTGTGTGGTAAATTGTCTAAAGACGTATGAGGACATGACTCTTGAATTACGCCCTCCGGGCGAAAGGCAACTGCTTATTGCCTTGAGAAAACCGCACAAAGCTGTCTCCTCGCCCACGATAGCCAGGTGGGTGCGGTGGGTCATGCAAGAGGCGGGTATTGATACTAAGCAGTTTGGAGCGCATTCGGCCAGGGGCGCGATGGCGTCTAAGGCGTTTTCTTTGGGAGCTCGCTTGGAGGATCTTATGCGAGCGGCAGATTGGTCTTCCGATTCCACCTTCAAGAGGTTTTATTTTAAACCGGTGGTAGATGTGGCTCAGTTGGTGGTAAGTAAGCTTTGAACTAGCATAATCGGAGCCTCCGGTCCTGCCATAGAATCGAAATTTGCCTAGCAGGGTAACGGTAAGTTTCAATTCTATTAAGGACACGGAGGCGAGGATTATCCCTCCCGTTGCACGATGGTGCGGACCCCCCCGTTCTGCTGTAAGTAATCCAGTTTCCAGTTTTTCACTCAGCTGTTGATTTGCCGCTTTGAGACCTTCTTGTGGGATGTTGTGTTGCCGGCTGGGCCGCGTAACCAGTAGTAAAGTCTCGTGTTTCTTTACATGCAGGGAATGATGGAGCTAAGCAAGATCAGTGATGTCCAGGCGTGAATTGCGCGAAGAAAGAGGAGGGCTTCACGGAATGGAGGAGCTTTCTAAGGGTCATGGACAGCGTGAAAGGACTTGGACGCTGGGTTATCCCTCGGACTGATGGGAGTTGATGTTTTCGCAATGAACTTTTTGAGTTGTTTTCTGGTGACCAAAGGATGTTTTTTCCTATTTCTGGTTATAAGTTCACTCTTGTTCTGCTTTTCTGGCTGCTGTGAGTTTTACATAATAATAAAGCGGAGAAAGGAAAAGCATAATCCTCGCCTCCGTGTCCTTAATAGAATTGAAACTTACCGTTACCCTGCTAGGCAAATTTCGATTCCCTACCACCCTCCCCAATGTCAGCCAATGGCCATTCGACGCACCATCGGGCCATTGGCCGACACACACACCAAACGGTTTAAGCGACCTTCCGCTCAATATCTGCAACAAGATGGAAAAAAAAATATTTCAGGATGTTCTCATTCCCAGGTGCTCGATCATTATTTTGCTCTCTGATAAATACTCAAAGATAAATATTGTAATGAGGCAATAACACAAATGAGACCTCTTTTGACATTTACTGTTACAGCTTTTCACCTATTACGAGAAGAGGGAAAAATACACAAGAAAGGAATATGGCATCTGCACATCCGCAATTTGAAATTGAGGCCTACATTTGCTGCAGTTAACTTTAACAAGAATATCACACAGTAAATGCATGTGCATGTTTCAGATTAATGTCAATGTATGTGCAAAGCATTTAGTTATGAAATATTTCTTCCAGATGTTAGAAGCCTCACTGCCCCTTCCCAAACGGATGCATAGCTGGACAGTTTAATAGTTATTGTGGGCTTTCTTAGTTCCCAATGCTCCGGTTTAATTAATAAGTTATAAAGCTAGCAAAGTCTATCAGTGCAAGACTCCACTGAAAATCACCATTCTAGCAGATTAACTCTCTCCTGGGGGGGTCAAATAGTTGGTAGATCCAGCTGGATTTTGTTCGAGATCAGACTTCACGGGAAGGAAGGAGGAGGAGGTGAGAATTGATCTGAAGAGTTCTGAGAGAGGCTGGTACCTTGTTTAGGTTGCCCAGCAAAGTACTCCGAGAACAAGTGTTCCACAAAAAGGTGGGTGTTGAGAAAACATCCGGGGAGTAGTTTCATGATGGAAAAGCATAAACTCTGAATGGGTTCCAGCGAACACACAACACACCGAAGAGAGGAGATGGTAGGCAGCTGTACGCCCTCTTGAAAGAGACTGTTACTGCAAGATATACTACAGCTGCAAGTAGAACGTACAATTAGTGTTCTTGCCTGAAAACAAACATCTCATAAGTCACACTTAAACATTCACAACTCCCATGCGCGAGTGCTGAAGGAAGGCAATGTCATCCTTATGGAAGAGAAAGTCTCGCACATTTTTTAACCTTATCTAATGTATCCATTAATTAGCTGGTATACATTAAGGTATTTTTAATTCACTGATGTGGATTCCTTCGCTGTCCAGTATCTTTTGTGTAAGAACTTCTTCCACCTGCGCCAACTCCAACAGCAGGTTGAGTCCGCCCTGGAGGTACTGTCCTTCTAGGGTGGGGAGAGGTTGCCGATGATGAAGCATGACACAACATTGTGTGTGAGGCTTCCTCTTCCATAAGAATGATCTTCCCTCCCTTCAGCACTCGTACATGGTTGCTGTGACGGTGCAATTGTGACTTATTGGATGTTTGTTTTCAGGCAAGAATACTAATTGTGCTTTCTACCTGCTGCTGCCTTACATCTTGTGGTAACAGTGGGCTCAACTGAATGTCATCTGTCATTCAAACCTGTGAAATGAGTTCAACTGATAAATGTTTTGTCTATTACAACTTCAGGGCGTGCTGTAGGTCGAAGAACGTGTGGAAGACTGGGCTGTCTAACCTATAATCACAAGAGTTCCTTCAATGAAGATTAACAGTTAATTGGTAGTGTCCTTATATGTCCAGAAGACTATGTTATACGTACAATGATTAAATAGGTCTTTTCCACAGATGCAGAATGAGGATTATGGATTATGGCCCCATAAGTCCCTTCCTCAATTAATTATTTTGATTTTGTCATTAATGAACAGTGCTGTGCTGTGCTAGTGTGCATGTTGGGCACGGCTTGTAAAAACAAAACTTATTTCAGCATAAGGACAGTTCACATAGGGGTTTTATATAATTTATCTGTGTATACATTGAGCTGCTATTTAGATAAGAGGAAGCAATATTGTGCTGAAGCTAAATGGGAAGAAGAGATCTACAGTTCTTTTTTGCCGTAGATGGTTAGTGACCACATGGACTTTACTTACAATTGAATATACATTTCCACAGTGAGTGCCACTAGTGCAGTAGCACGTTTCATCTTTATTATTATTGTGAAGAGCTTCCATCAAGACATGCAGTGTCTGAGCCAATGTGACTAGAGTTCATTAGGCACATATAGTTTGAAAGCTTTCTACTTCGTTTTACAGAGATAAGGTACCATTTAAGGAGGAATGAGTCAGCAACAGTGTATAGTGAGGCTGGTGTGAAATATTGATAGATTGCCTGGTCAGCCTGCAATGACAGCTGCAGAATAGACCTGCACTCTTAGCACTAAGAGGTAAAAATCTTCTGTCAGTCGTATGTGCTAGAACGAACTGTGGTTCTGGCAGAGACTGCCAATCTATAATGAATTTTTTTAAGCCATGACAGGTATTCCATCAACAGTGTCAAATTATTCTGCAGACAGTAGTTCTACAATGTATTTGCTATCATATGGTTCATGACACTGATGCCTAGCAATTTGTTCAAATACGGCACCACAATGACATGTCACTGAGTACTCCAATTTAGCATTGGAGTGGATCTTGCAACTAGGTCTTGTCCTAAAGGCGTAAATGACAGTAGCATCAAACAGGTGATGTGTAGTTTAGACTGGTTTTGGAAACACGCCCCAATCTGTTTAGAAAAATGGGTATGACCCCCTCATTTCTCTAGCACCCTGTGCTTCCTATTGTTGTTTTGCCCAGTTGTTCAGAATCGTAGTTTCAGGGCAATGAAATGGTTAATGGTTAGTCTAAATAAAACACAATGAGTTTTTTTGCTTGATTATCCTCGGACTCGTTTGTTTTTCCGAACTACTGTTGCCTGACTACCAGAGCGAGATCCGTGCACATCAGTGTGTAATGGAAAAGTCAAGAGTTTGAATCCCTTCAAGTTTATTTTCATGTTTTTAAAATCTGAGTACCTTTTAAGTCGATACATATCAGTTATCAGCAACATGCAGAGATGTCTTGCTTTCTATTGCATGCTACATTTTTGCTTTTTATTTTCACTGTGTGCTTTAGACATACATATATATAAGAAAACCATTTAAATTGCTTCCTTTTCTACACTGACACACTGTAGAAAATATGAGTGCTTTTAATGGAATAAAACCTTAATTCATGCTAACTAAAGTGATGTATACAATTTCAAGTATACGAGGTCTGAGTTTTCATTTAAATAGATTATTCTTGCTTAACATGGCCTGGCACCTTGCACAACTTTCATGCAAATCATGTTTTCGAACAGCATGATAACCCATTAGTGTCTAGATGAGTAAAAGTACTCATTTAGAAAAATGGCAGAAATGCTTATTGCACATCTGTCAAAAACAAGATAAAGAGCATTGCTTATGCTGCCCAATATATTCTGACATTTCCTCCATTTTGCAGATACGAGAATCCTTCAGCTTTTATATCTTAAACATACAATAATGTATTTTTGATATTATATTGCCTTTTCTGATTTAAAATTGAAATAATGATAGTTAAAAACTAAATTCTTTATTATTAAACTGTGAGCCCATTCTAATAAGTACAGTGTGATCCCACAAATTGCAAATTTCCTTTCCGACAATAGTAAAAATTGCGTTTTTCTCACGGAAATGAAGATTTGAGAAAAAGAGATTTGGAAAGATTCCAAAGTGTGTTCGCTCTTAAGACTCAAATAATTGCATTTCTTTTCAGGGTAAGAAGCTGCCATATCACCTTGGGGATGATGCTTCCGAGGGCGAGGTTTCTGACGAAGATAGTGCCGATGAAATTGAAGATGACTGCAAATTGACTTATTGTTTTGTAAGTATACAAGAATTAGTAATTTTCAAGTAGTGTAGAATTTGATGAGGAAATACGTGTTAAAGAAAATGTTTAAAATTGAATCACCAGTTTGCAGAATTTGAATCTTGCAAAATGACTGCCTTCTGTGCATTCGTAGTGGCATCTCAGATTTATTAATTTAGATGTTTAAAATAAAAAGAAATGCATGTTTTCGTAGGGAGATTAAGGCTCTTGAATTCTCCGTTATACGTTCAGCAGGAACATGGCAATTTGCCCTACCATATCATCACCCGCAGTTAACTTTGACAAAACCCAAACTATTCTGTTTTGGATAAAGTACCTTATGCTGTTTATTATGAGGGTATTGGAACTCCTCAAGAAGTTGTGAGATCATATAAAGGAGCGTGTCTGAGCTCCTTTATAAGCAAGGCCAATAAAATATGCAATTTTGCTGCAGCAGAGTTTCCGCATATTTATGGATTTGCCACATGTGCTAGTCAATCCTTCAGCTGCATAATCTGAAGATTTCTGGAAAAAAAATTCTAGCTCAAACAGATTAAAAGTTACTAAAAACACTGCAACCCATGTTGCTGTGCAGTGAAAGTCTCTTTGCAGAGGTTGTCTGGTCACATTTCTAACGCTTATTTGTGTGACAAAGGTGTACTAATGGGGTGAAACCTTTGCCCCGATAGTGTTAACGTGTACAAATGGCAAAATAATCAGGTAATACTAACAAAAAATGTGCTGCATTACTCCTCATAATTTAGCTTTTCTTGCCACAAAATTAATGAAACCCGTCTGCATAATTTGGACCACCTCTGCCGCATAACTCCATTTTGCCAGTTTATAAGGTCTGGGAACTCCAATTCCCATGTACAGCAGGGACAGTGCATGCGTTGGCATAAGGGCGGCACTGGCCGTCATCTTGCTTCATAACGTCAGGCAGTCTTTGTGCAGCAGGGGCAGCATGAATGTTGACACTATGAGAGGTACAGATTATTTTGGTCATGTCCATTTTGGAAACTCTGAAGGAAGACCTAGCTTATGAAGCAATGAATAAAAGATTTTGCATGAATTCTACACAGATCTGTGTCCCGATGTAGGTTTTCCTGCAGAGTTTCAATTTGCTTCCATTTGCTGTCGCTCCCCCCATCCCCCCCCTATAGTTAATGTTATTGGAGAATGATAAGTGGGACCTCTTAAAAATGAAGAGTTACAAAGGTGAAAATAACAGATCGGATTGCCTGGGTAGTTCGTCATATCTCCCCACAGTTTCAGTTGGAGGTTTCAGCTGTTTTCAGAAGTTGAATGTCAGGCTAGTAACTCTTAGATGCAGCTTCAAGATCACATTCTTCTCTGGCACGCCGTTCTCTTATTATTTTTTTTAACACTTTTGACTATGGGTGGCTATGCTAAGCACAAGGCAGACACATTTCCCATTTAACCCAAAAGTCTCCACATAAATGTTTTTAACATTCTTGCCTTTAAGTTATTTCAAGTGTGCAATAAATCATGTGCACTACTAGTAGCTATTGGAGAAAGTGGCATCCTTATGCCTCTTATGCACTATAAGTGTTCCAAGAACAACAACCCCTCCCTCATCAAGCTCTTGCAAATGAGTGAGATCAGCACTCCACAAATCTCCTAGGATACAATTTATTTTATCTGCATTGACAGAAATATACAGATGCTATGCTGGCTCTTAGTTGCTGGCAAGAGGTCTGTACTCCCTGATGGTGGGTGTTTCTCACAGGTTTAGGAGGAAACCCTCCAACATATGTGTGACTAGACCATAATGGTATCTAAACAGAGACACAAACACACATTTTCAAGTGCTTTCTGGTTTTTCACTTCTGAACCTGCCTTGACTTTTACTTTGAAGAATGCTTTAACCACTGCTGATTATAGCTGCCTTAGGGCTGATCATGTTTAAGTTAAATTGCCCACAAACATATACCACACCCCCCATATATCCTTAAGCTGGCCAGTAAATCCTCCTAGTGAGCCATGCTATGACTCAAGGAAGTATCAGCCATGACAGAGAATAGCATGTGAAATCTGGTATTCTATCTGAGCATTTCTCAACACAAGCATAAAAAGAAGGGATATAATTTAGTAAGATGTTGGTGCTTCTATTCCTACAATTACTGTTTTTATGAGACCTCCCTTTCCCTCAACTGATGCTTTCAATCCTATTTTTGTGGAGCCTCTGTGCTCTGTGTTGCTACAATCAACTTGATTTTCATTCAGTCCTCTTGTACTGGAGTATCCTAATGTTTCTTCTGATACAACCCAGGTTTCAAGGTGCCCAGGTATAGGCTTCTCATTTCTTTTAAGGATCTTCCTTTAAAGTTTCCATTTCATGACCTTGCTTATGATCAGTTAACTGTGCTCCAATTTCTCAGGATTCAGCTATTGAAAGAGGATACATTAACCTCCAAATTCATGGGTTGAGTTCTTCTAACATCAACTTTCTTATTGTGGGGACTGTTTCCTTATGCCTACTGCCCAACTTATTTATTGGCTACAATGCACCTATTTTCAAACTCTTTGCTTTATTTTCACAAATCATTGTTATCTTGAACATCGGTCTAATAGGTTTAATGCAACTGAGCTAAAATTAGAACTCTCAGAATGTGCTGCCACTGTTTTAATAAATGAAAGCCCAGGGCTGGAAATAGTCTTTGGTAACTGATGGCTGAGTTTGTTGCATGGCCCTAACTGTTTGATTGGAGTTTTCTGTATGGATGGTCATACTTTGGAGGGTGAGTTGGGATGGGGGACTTGCAGCCTTCATCCTGTTTTATGTATATGTTTCCAGTCACCCTTGTTTTCTGAACAAGGTTCTACATTTTTCCGTGTTACTGCTCAGAAAACCACATCCTACCTTGGAGAATGGAACTAATCCAATGTGTTGAGGGAAGTTGCTTTGTCCAGAGTACACCAAAATAGATGAACTTTTAAAAAAAAAATTCACTGCATTTATTTGTATGTATTTGTTAATTACAAAATCAATATTTATTCTGTTCATTGTCCTCTTTATAATGACAAAAAGTTATGAAATCTTGACGTGCTTTAGGATTACGCTATCTCATCATTAGGCGATAAATATTTTATAAAGCCAATAATTCAGCAAACAAAAAGCAGTGTTTCAGAAGTATGGTTCATCATTCATATCAATTGTTCTTAATCATGTATAATCTCCTAAAACAGCAAGCAGTCTATTGTCCATACCATCGTCTTACATTTTTAACATTTGTCCTCATTTCTTAGACATCATTTCGATGAACCTATTTGCAGGCTGTTCGTAGCCTACCCAAACAAGATTCCTCCTTGCTAACAATAATTCATTCTCTTAAAATAATATATTTCTGAAATGAACCGCTTTATTCTTCACAATACAAGTATTTTAAATAGAAAATCTTCTTATTAATGTTTATCAGCACTGGGACAGGTTAGACTCCACGAGGGAAATAATCCCAAGGCTATATACTAATTTTGCACTGTCAGGTTTTCTAACTATTTCTCTAGCTCTGACATTGAAACTGCATCTCATATTGTGTTATGTATATTTGTAAAGTGTACTATCACCCGATAGGATAATCTGCCGCGGAGTCTTTTCGCTGTAAAATGTATACACTAGTGCCATTTATATGATATCATTAACAAACTCTGGGTTCTTCTTTCAACATATTTAGGATTTTGGTGATGGAGGGGAGGGTTAGTGTTACAGGAAAGGGAGAAAAAGAGTGGTTCATGAACAATGATTCCCCGAAAGCCTTAATAGAGTCAAGAAGATGTTTTTGGTGCATCGGGTTGATGAAACATTTAGGTTGTTGCAAGACGCAGCGTGAAGAGAAGAATGTGAAAATCAGTGGCGTTTGGAGCCCTTTTCAGGATTTGTTTTGGGAAGTAGTTGGGAATTATCCATCCAAAGTAGCAAATATGAGACAAGGTCTCTGGAAAAGTAATTTGAGTAGATAGTCGGATATGTGTGGAGTCTGAGAAGAAAGTGTATTTTCACTCGTGAAAAAGCATTTATCATGTCCAAAATCTCCGCAGTACCCAAAATATGATTACTTAAAAATGTTTAGCAAGCCTAGTCACCCGGGAGTGGGAAAGGGGTTTAGTACAGTACAGCTCAAATTCAGAGTTTTCATGGAAAGAAGTCGAAAGTATTGCCATTACTTTTGTTTGTACAGGTTCTTTGAGATTGCATATAGTTATGTCAAGTCTCTCTGTAAAACACACAATTACTTTTCTAAGCATCAATGTTTGTATTCTGTGGTTGTATTACAACAGAGACTGGTTGCTGAGAGATTTCCTGCCTGTGCTCAGAGATAACATCCGTTTACAACAGATGTGTGATGTAATACATACTTGAAAGGGGAAAAAGTACTTTACTGTGTGCGGTATGGAGCTATATAGGTACTATGCAAGTACATACGTTTCTGAATATGAACTGAGCAATAATATCCTCGGACCATTTGTGTTCTGAAGTAGATATGTATTCATGTTTGAATTACTATTTTTATATGAATGTGTTTCTCTTTTCAGAGTAATGGAACAACAGAACATCAGGTGGAATCCTTTATACGAAAAAAACTGGAATCTCTAATAAAAGAATCTCAAATAAGGGACAAAGAAGAGCCAGATAGTTTTACCGTCCGAGCCTTATTGAAAGCAACACATGAAGGTCTAAATGTCAATCTGAAAGAGGTAAGGCACTGTTTAGATGTGTATTTTTCTCTAACCTTACCGTTTGGTATTTCCATCTCAATGATATTCCTTACTCGATATTTAACATTACAACACGCAGGCGATCAATTTTGGGGATGTGGAAATACTTTTTCATCCCCAGAGTTTGGCTCAGACAGACAAGAGAAACATAATAAGAATGATAAAAACAGGAAAACCCTGACAGAAGTCATAAAGGGACGATAAAGAAAACACCCCAGCATCCTTCAGTCTTCAGATCATCCTTTCACAACAGCCGACACATGTTTCGTCGCTTAACATGGGAAACCGTCTTGCGAAGGCTATGTTCCTTCCTTATGTTTTCTTTATATTGTGGTGATATTTCCAACCCACAAGGGGTTCTGGTTTTTAGCGGCATCCACACTAATCGTGCGTCTATTACAATGGTCCCAGTGTCTTGCTCTATTTCTGTATCGTGAGTTTCACGCTTGATTCTCCGGACGCCAAAAGCCGTGTGTATCCGAGTACGGATTAAAAAGGAAAATAAGAACAACTACTTACTCTATGTGTTCAGATTTTGTGCTTACATGATGCACGTTTAGATAATTCCTTTGACGACATATTGTTTGCTGGGGTGTTTTCTTTAATGTTTGGGGGTATCTTTTGCTACCGGTTTTGGGGAGTGTGGTGGTTCTCCTCTCCCTGCAGCACCAAGAACAAGATATAATTTTCCACATTAATATCTGTGTCACTCTCCTGTGTAGCGCCATCAGCCTAACATAATACCACTGCCTTTCAATATATCATAAAGGGACGAATAAACATTGTAGCACGAGTGATATAAAAAGACAGAAAGTATTGGGATATGGATAAAAGAAGCATGAGATGTAATCGATACTTTGACTACAGCCTTGGTATTTGGCAATTCTGCCATTCAGCAGGCTCACTGGTGTGCTCTTAAGGAAAACATTGAGCCTTACACTTACATTTTTATTTTTAAAAATGAGGCACTGCAGCTTTGCTTACCCTTCACGCAGTGAGGGACCTGCTGGTACTGTTGATACCATGTTGATTTTAGAAGGACTCCTTTAGGTGTTCCTTCATGTTATCCAAAATTTCTAATATTCCACAATTTCTGATGCCCCCATGTAGATATGGAAATGTCAGACAAGGCTTCTGAATGAAATAGATTTTTTGTTTTGCCAATTTTGATAGAACTTTCCCAAAAAAGGATCATCGAAGTCAGCTGCTTTCTAGAATTTTTTGAGGTAGTCCATCAAGTGGGAGCTGCAAAATAGAGGGTCCCAAAATACGTTTTCCCATGCAATTTTCCATGGGAACATTGAACAGCATTACTGCCACAACGGCTGAATGGAATTATACCAAATTTGGCAAAAAGTGAGATCTGTACCCAGAAAGTGGGCTTTTTGTAGCATAGTGTATGTTAGAAATTGGATATCTGGTTGGCAGAGATATGCATCCTTTCCAAGCAGGAATAACAATCCTAGTCAGGGTAAGTTAGCAACACACTCTAAATTAACCTGTGCTCAGCCTCTGGTAGCTTGGCGCAGAGCAGTCAGGCTTACCTAAGAGGCAATGTGTAAAGTATTTGTATGTACAAAACACAGAAACACAGTGACAATACTACAGAAAGATGCCACACCTGTTTAGAAAAAAAGCTTATTAAATTTTTGAATAAAACAAGACCAAAACAACAAAATATCTAATAAGTAGAAGTCGAGATATGAATTTTCAAAGGTTAAATGTAAACACAAGATTTAATTGGTTGTGTTGGACCAGAACAAAGTTAAGAGTTTAGGCCGCCTGAGATGGAGCGCATGCTGGCTACAGGACCCACGCAGGGCCCGCTGAGCAGAAGCACCTTAATCCTTCCTGCAGTACGAGATGCGGCGCCGATCCCCGCACAGTTGGGGTGTTGCACTGGGTTTCTCCATGCAACTGTAGCGATGGATTGGTTCCTTTGAGCAAAGCACCGGTTCTGACTGTGGTGGTTTTGAAGACGATCGGCCTGGTTAATCCATGCTGGAATGTTGATGCGTTGATCTTCTCCATGCAATGGCAGTGATGTGTTGTTTCTGAAGCGGTCGTTCTGAGTAAAATGTACAGGTCCGGTTCCTGCGACAGCATTGATGCATCAATCCTGATCTCGCAGCAGGAGATGTCGGTTCCGATCAGTGCAACAGCATAAATGTGCAGGTTTTGGCAGATGCAGCTCTTTTCCACTCACTTCCAAGGGGACTGGGGTGGCACTATTTGGTAGAGCAGGACTTAAAGCAAGCAAAGTACAGGCGCAGTTTGAAGATGGAAGTGAAATCTTTGTGTAGCAAGGTGGTAATATTATGTGGTATGGCTGTGAGGCCTTACCATATAATATTAACACGATTCCCTGAGGTGGAACTCGGATTGACACCAGTAATTCTTCTTTCAGTCCTGGTAGAGCGGCATAGAGCAGAGGGGCTTACTCAGAGGAACATGTGTTAAGCATTTTACAGTACCCACAGTGATTAGTAATTGACACGACATGAACAAAATCTGACATCAATTTATAAAAATAGAGCTTATTTTATATCAATTAGACACCAGAATGAAGTATGTATAATTCTCATAACCACAGGTTTAAATTTACAGTGATAATAAAATCAATACTTGCAGAGCTGTCAAACTTTATCATTGCTGTCAATGGAGAAAATCTCGGGTAACACTTGGTCACTTGCGAGATGAGTGCAATGGAACCCACTTGGAGTTAAGGTCTTGTGGGTCCACAGACCAAGCCTCGACAGTCTGAAAAGTTTTGCCTTGATCATGGAGTCCGGGGATAGAGGTGACTTGGCTGTCTTTGGTGCAGACCGGGACCAGCGGAGCTGTCAAAAACAACACTTGACAAAATGATACTTGTAGTTTGAGTTCAGAGGAGTCCCTTGGACATAATGCTTGAAGTGTCCCCTGGACCAGTGATCACCAGGTAGAGCAGCTCTACCTAGCTCAGGCGTCTTGGGAGCAGAGGTGTGCCTGGCTATCCATGGTGCTGAACGGGATGGCGGGTGCTGACTTTACCAGGTGTGTCAACAAAGCCTTCTCTGGAATGCAATAACTTGACAACTGCACCACAGAGTTAGAGGGGATACGAGGTATAAAGAGCCCTCCGCGTGGGGCTTCGAGTGAAGCAGTTAGTAGTCAACCGGACTACCAACAAGCCTTGTTCCTTACAAAGGTCACGCTGGGTCAATCTTCTTCCACAGGTCCTAGGAACACTGTAGAGGCCTGAGACTCGGTGAGGCTCAGAACTGCACTTCTCAGAAGGCACCTGGCCTGTAACGCTTGGCCTGGTCCACGACGGAGCCCATTGGTCATTCCTTCTTGTATCTTGGAAGTGCAGTTTGTGCCCTCCAAATGAAGGGGGCTAGTACCGCTAGTCCTAGGGAGTTCTGACAAAGTCTTTGACTTGCAGAGCGGTTCCTCTTCCTATTAGGACCAGTCTCTGGTCCTGGACAATTCTTTGTCTGGTCGGTGCAGATGGGCTGCCACAGGTGCAGTACTTTGTGCCTCTTCTTTGTGGAGTCCTGATTTGTGCTGACACAGCTTCTCTTTTTTCCTTTTCTTCTTCAGAGCAGATCTGGAGTGCTGGTGTCAGGGGTTCCCCTTAAATCCTGGATTTAGGATGTGTTTAGAAGTGTGAGGTCTAGTAGCCAATAGGCTGCTAGTCCTGCTGCTAATCAGCCCCTGAGGTGACAACATCCGGTGGGTGAAGGACACCAGACTACCCAGAACCCACTATTCTTAGGAGTTTTCAAGATAGAACTGGCCATCCTTGACTGTATAGACACACTAGCCCACCCTAGAGGTGTGGCTAGCCTTTGGGGGGTGTTAGCCTCCTGCATACCTAATTTCTCACCTGCTCGCAAACACGAGTTCCTGTAGCAGTGGGGGGCCTTTTGTGTTTACTAGGAGACAAGTCACTTACATATCTAAGGCGGGGAAGCCTTTGAGAATCACCGCACTGTTGGGTCATTCACTAGCCATCCTGGGAGGGTGGAGGTGTGAGCTCCTTCCTGCCCAGGCCTTTTGTCTCACATTCTCTGGAGTGATGGCACACACCAGAAGGAGGTCAGCTTCTGTCTTGGTGGCAAACAGCTCAGAAAGCCTGCCAAAGCACAAGGGAACTTGGTTGCTCAGTGAGCAACCTCTAAGGATGGCACCATGGTACATGCCAACTCACCCTGGCCTCGAGAGTCCTGTCAGGGGTAAATGAAAAAGCACTGTGTTTGTTACCAAACATGACTGAAATCGATGGTACCATCGTGGAGCTGGCCATCTCTGTTTTGTCCGGTAGCCAGTCCATGTTAACCTATGGACTGCTGATCACGTACAGTAAGCTTGAATTGCAAGGTTACTGTAGAGGTATATATATGTCTGTAAAATAATTCACCCTGCCTCCTGGGCTTTAGTAGGCCTACCTTAGGAATGGCCTACATACCTTAAGGCAGTGAGGTGTCTCTGCCACACATGGTGTGTGCAAAGCCTCACGTGAGCTGAGAAATTGTTTGTGCAGGGTGTGGTAGTAGCTCTACAGACTTTACTTTTACTTGGGTCACTCAGGGTGGCACAGATAGTGCTGCATCCCTAGTGACCCCTTTAACTCCCTACCCTGGGCACCCCGGTACCATATACTAGAGACTTATAATGGGGGTTAAAGCATCTTGCCAATTGGGTGAACCAATTCACATTACATTTTGAGGGAAAGAGCACTGAGGCCTGCTAACCAGGCCCCAGTTCTGCAACCACGGCATCTAGAGCAAAAAATGGGGGGTGGATGTCCAAGCAAAAATGGCACTTTCCTTCACGTTGATACCCCTGAGACTTCAGCAGCAGGAAGCAAACCAACAAGCCCTTGGATACTGCTTAGGTTGAGGGATGTAGAGATGCAGGTCCAGTCCTAGTCAAGAAGCAGCAGGCCAACACAGCAAAGCAGTTCAGCAACGTGGTCCTTCGTCCTGGTACAATGTCCTCAGTTCCAGAAGTGTTCTCAGTTGGTGGTGTCAGAAGCCTAGTACCTATTCCCAGTTGAGCCTTTTAAGTAGGGAGACTTCAAAGAGATGCTTTGAAGTGCACAAGACCCTGCCTTTCGTGCCCTGGCTCCAGTCTCACGCCAGAAGGGTATGCAATCCTTTGTGTAGAGACAGGACACAGCACTTTAGGGTGCAAAGTGTCAGCTCCTCCCTCACACCCTGCTCAGGATGACCCAACAACATGCAGATGTGTACTCAGTCACACCTTTTCTTGTGCGTGTCTGTCTAGAGGGAATGCAGATAGCCAGCTGCCACCCACCCTAGACATGTATTCCAGAGACGGGCAGAAAGCACCAAATGGTTCAAATAAGAAAATGCCAACTTTCTAAAAGTGGCATTTTCAGAACTGCAATTTAAAAACCAACTTCACCTTAAGTTGTGTTTTTAAATTGTGAGTCCAGAGACACTAAATTTGGGGGGCCCATATCCTTCCAATTGGAAATCACTCATAAAATGTAATAAGGGAATCTCAATGTTAACCTACAGGACAGATGAGCCCTGCAGTAGTTATAAATGAATTTAACAGTATTTCACTACCAGGACATGGTAAATTTGAAAGTACATATTCTACTTTTTGAATACACTGCACCCTGCCCATGGGCTGTTCAGGGCCTACATTGGTGGATTGGTGACCTATAAGTAATAATAAGTAAGGTTTGGGCCTGGCAAGTAATTTAAATGTAACTTGTCATGTCAACATGACAGTTAAAAAAACTGCACAAACAGGCTCCTTAGTGCTGGCCTGAGACATGTTTAAAGAACTACTTAGTTGAGTGGCACAATCAGTGCTGCAGTCACACTAGTAGCATTTGATTTCTTGGCCCTGGGCACATGTAGCACAATTTACTAGGGACTTATAAGTAAATCAAATATGCCAGTTGTGGATAAACTAATGTTACCATCATCATCAAATACTTTATTTTCGATCGCAAAGATCTTATAAAGTGCAAGTTGCTATAAAAGTAGTACAAGCAATAAAAATGGCATCCAAAATACAATATACAACAATGGTTAAAAATATGCAAAATACAATATACAACATTATTAAAAAAATATGCAGAGTTAAAAGTCGATAAAAAAAGCCCCAGTTTTAACATGCAATGATTTAGAAGACTATGTAATACATTTAGAGCGTTTGATCCATAGTGCATACCAGAATATGGCCTGACCAAATACCACTACCCTACGTTTATCCGTGGCTAATATTCTCATAGCCTCCAAATAGTGTCCCGGACCAATCAGTCTGCATAATGGCACAATCCACTTGGTCCTCAGATTTTTGTAGTTAGGGCAAAAAAACAACAGGTGGACTAGTGATTCTGAACAAGCATTACATGCCGGACACTGGTCGTCTACGGATACATTGCTACACGTCTTTTTGCAAAATAATTTAGTTGGCAAGGTTTTAAAATGGTATTGTATAAATAATTTCCTTGCTAAAGGTGGGACAATTTAATTGATGGTTTCTTCATAAAAAGGAGCAAATTTAAAATGAGTAAATTCTTGGGTCAAAGTGCCCACCCGTTTGGCCGCCTCCTTCTCCATAATGCCGTCCCAGTAGATCTTTTTTACCCCATACTTTGGAATAAGGCCACATTTTTCTGGGGAAGTCCAGTATTCCTCCATCCCAAGACTCTTCGGTAGATTCTTCAAACAGCTAAACCATGGGATGGAGTTAACCTGGTATCGCTTTAGGAGATCTATCGTCTCTGCTCTATATGGTGTAAGCTCATTTACCAACGACAGGCGGTGCCAGAACATTAGCTGCTTATAGCCCATCTTATTCTGGCCCAGATCCAGGAACATGGGGACCAGGGGCGTGCTAATCGGAAGATTTAGCATTGGTCGAATTAACCTGTTTTCTACTGAGACAAGGGAGTTTACATTTTCTATGCCCCACAGTTCAGCCCCATAGAGGGTTCCCCCCAGTATTTTAGTATTAAAGATCTCTAGGGCTGGACCCACTTTCCTGGAAACTGTTTTTTATGTATCTTACCTAGGTGTGTGGTTTGTTGGATTAACGATGCTTATGCCTTTTCAATTTGTGGTGCCCAACTTAAACCAATGTTACCATGTTTTAAGTAAAAAGCGCATGCATTTTAGCACTGGTTAGTAGTGGCAAAGTGCACAGATTTGTAAAGCCAGCAAACACAAGAGGTCAGAAGGCAAAAAGTCGGGGGAAACCATGCCAAGGATACCAGATCTAACACTATAAATCTGTTTAGTAGTTTTTGAGAAACTAAGTTGCAAAACGTATAGATATATCAGGTGGGGTTGAGCCACAGGACTGATAGATCAGAGGATAAGATATGATTGGCTGTCTCTCGTCAGCAAAGATATTTAGGTGCCATTTTAGGAGTCGGGGCTCAAGCCCTCTGTGTTGAAACCAAGATATAGGGGCAGGGTAAGGGTACCCTAATCCTGTACGCGTTGTGTATTGTTGGGTTCCATGGGACTTACCTAAAATGTGTTTTAAAAAACTGGCCTCTCGGGCTGGGTTCACTGGGTTATTTATATAAGGGGAGGCCATTTAACGGACCCGGGAATCCCATCCCCTTGGGCCCGCCATATATTTAATGGGGCAGGGTGGGGTAAGCAGACAGGTGATGGCATAGGGAAAATAAATAAATATTTAAAACAACTTTAAAATTGTTTTTCTGAAACGCTCCTACCCTCGTTAGGCAGATAAATCATTTCCATCTGTCCCTGATCCCTGGGCGCTGGGTTTAGACCGGCCCCGGGCTCGATCCAGTTTTGGCGGCCATCTTAGGTGGGGGCAGATTCGCCGAGCGGTCTAGTCGCCCTATATAAATAGTCCCTTATGGCTCCGCGCAGCGGACGCGAGCAGCGGACGCGCCGGACTAGCGCCGGAGTTTCGCCAGAGTTAAGCCCGTCTGTGCCCGTCCGGGCCCAACCGGGTCCGGGGCCAGTAGCTATGCCCGATGTGAGTCCCCAGCACTCCATCACGATCAGGTATACGAAGGATGAGCTCCTATCCTACCGAACACCGAAATACGACAAATGCTGCTATGTTGCCAAAGACGGAAAGTGCGTTAGGGGATGTAGAGTTTGCCACCAGGATGTAGAAGATGCCATCCCCACTACCTTGTGTCGGCTTGCCCTGCTTAACTGCAGATCACTCCCCTGCCACGCTACAGAGATTAACTCCCTACTACTGGACCACAAGGTTGATGCCTTGTTTCTTACTGAGACTTGGCTATCTGACACCTCGGGTCCGGATGCGGTGATAGCGCTGGCGCCGGGATATCTGATCTACCATCTTGACAGAGGCACAGGGAGAGGGGGGGGTCTGGCCATTTTATACAGGGAGTCACTGAGTTGTAAGGCACGTGAGGCAGGGGTCAAGGACTGTGAGAGCTGCCAATTCTCGCTTCAATTTTCCCCTACCTACACGTTGACAGGACTCCTAGTCTACCGGCCCCCTGGAAACATGGGTGATTTTACATCGTCACTAATGGAAACTACTACTCTGCTGGCTGCGGCCGCATCCAACTTCATCTTGCTAGGAGATCTCAATTGCCATTTCGATGAAGAAATTGACCCTAGGGCTACCAATTTGTCGAGCGAGCTGAGCGCCCTGCAGATGAAACTGATAAATACTGGAGCCACCCATGTCAAAGGTCATCTTCTTGACCCCATCTTTTCGAACATGACGGGTATATCCGCCATGCCTCCCCTCGCTCTTCCTTGGTCTGACCACTCACTGATCATGGCTAACTGGGAGATTAAGTGTGATGACACGCTCCCACTCAGGGAATTTAGAATAGATAGGGCATGGTCAAGGCTCCCGGTAAACACTTGGAATGCCCGTCTGGAGGACACTCAGCCTGAGAAGGGCTGTGACCCGGTGTCTGCAGATGTTATAGTGAGGAACTGGTTGACCAATGCACTGGACCATGTGCTTCCCCTCAAGAAGATGCTCATTAGGGACAAGAGAATGGGGTCTGCCCCTTGGTATACCCCAGAGCTCAGAACCTTGAGACAGAACTGCAAACGCGCGGAGAGATTATGGAGAAGGTGCCCGGAATAGATAGCAGGGAAAAATATCGCATCGAACTTAGAATATACAAACGTGCTATACGTACTGCTAAGGCCTCCTTCTATGGGGAGAGAGTAAACCATGCTGCGTCCTCATCCAGGGAAGCTTTCTTAGTGATGAAGGAGCTTCTTAAACCACCTGAGCCTACTCCTGTCTATGATAGACCACAGGAAAAATGTCTGGAATTAGCCACCTACTTCAAAAACAAAATCGACATTATTATTAGTTCTCTCCCCTCGGTCTTGGGAACTTCGCCCCCTTCTGAGGACTTCAGCATGTCGGAAAATCGACTGACGTCATTTGGCCCTGTATCTACAGGTGAAGTACTGAAGGTCCTCGGGAGCATGAAAAGTGGCTCACCTCGGGACCCTGTCCCGATGCGGTACCTTAAGCTGGCCGCCCTGACGATAGGAGAGCCCCTGACCAATCTGATCAATCTCTCGTTCACTCAGGGGACAGTGCCGCCTGACTGGAAAAGTGCGGTTGTCAAAGCGCTTCTGAAGAAGCCGGGCTTGGACCCGCAGAACTTGGCCAATTTCAGGCCCATCTCCTTACTACCAGGAGTGAGTAAGATTGCCGAGAGGCTGGCGAACCATCGGTTATCAAACTTTCTTGAGGAGAATGGCCGGT
Source organism: Triturus cristatus (assembly GCF_964204655.1). Classification (NCBI taxonomy): domain Eukaryota; kingdom Metazoa; phylum Chordata; class Amphibia; order Caudata; family Salamandridae; genus Triturus; species Triturus cristatus. The sequence goes on from NC_140594.1 coordinate 891,596,504, forward strand.
TGAGGGACTCCCAGATGGGATTTCGACCAGGCCATGGTACGGACACGGCTCTGCTAGCAGTGGTAGAGGAGGCCAGAAATACTTTGGATGCAGGGGGATCAGTGGCAGTGATCCTCCTGGACCTCAGTGCGGCCTTCGATACCGTCAGCCATGGGGTGCTGATACAACGTCTAGCTGAGTCGGGTGTCACAGGAGTGGCCCTGGAATGGCTGGCCTCCTTTTTGGAGGGGCGTACCTTCGAGGTTTGGGAAGGAAATGCAAAATCCCCTCCCCTCCCACTTCACTGTGGGGTGCCACAGGGCTCATCCCTTAGCCCCACGTTATTTAACGTGTATATGGCACCCTTGGAGGGTGTGGTGTCTCCGTTTGGCTTTAAGACCATAAGCTATGCGGATGACACCCAGCTAGTGGTGAGTCTTACACAGCTGGAGAAACAGCCAGAGACACTCCATGCTTGCTTGAGAGATGTGTTTGATTGGATGTCCAGGTCATCGCTCAAATTGAATGGCTCAAAAACTGAGCTGATGATCTTGGGTCATTCAAGTTTTGCCCTCTCGCCAAACAGCTGGCCCAACTGCATGGGCACCCCGCCTGACCCAAAAAAAGAGATCAAGAGCCTGGGGGTCTGGCTGGAGCCGGACTTGTCCTTTAGGACACACGCCAAGAAGATCGCGGGCGTTTGTTATGGAATGCTCCGGTCGGCCCGTAAGGTTCTCCCCCTGTTACCAGAACTCTCCCGGAAGCTGTTAGTCCAAGGATTAATCATCTCACGCCTGGACTACAGTAACGCGCTCTTTCTTGGAGCACCAGAGTCAACGTTTAAGATCCTGCAACAAGTGCAGAACGCAGCAGCAAGGCTGCTGCGGAATGTTCCGGCCAGGCAGTCAGCCAGGCCTGCTTTAAAAGCACTCCATTGGCTCCCTGTTAAAGAGAGAGTGACCTTTAAGGCCCTGTGCATCGCTCACAAGAGCATACAGGGGAAAGGACCAGCTATTCTGAAGGACATGATTCGCCCTTATAAGTCTACAAGAGCCTTACGCTCTGACAATAAACATTTCCTTCAGACTAAGAGAATCAGGAGAGCCCGCTCAGGGGGCAGGAGTTTTTCTATCCATACAGCGCTCGCCTGGAACTCCCTCCCATTCTCGCTGCGGTCCGAACCAAACCTTCTCAGATTCCGGAAACATCTGAAAACGTATCTGTTCCCAGAATAACTGTAGCTTCTCTGTTTTCTATTAGTAGCCTGCTCTTGGTCTCTATAAGCGCTGGGATGCCTCATGGTAACCGTGCGCGGTACAAAATTCAATAATAATAATAATAATAATAACTTACCTTGCTCTCGCCGCTTCGCTGAGTCAGCGATGCGGTGAGCGCAAAGTAAGTGGTTGTATTTATGTATTTATTTTCTTTAAGCTATCCCATCATCTGTCCACTTCGCCCTGCCCTGCCCCACCGCTCTCAACTATACTGGCCGCGCCTGGCTAAATATTTATACTCTGAAGGGAGTACCTAGGTATTCTTTTACACAGTTCTGACTGACATCGTGGTTTCGGATCCGGACCTATCTTGGATGTGAGAAAGTTACTGCTCTCTTCTTTCCCCTGCTAAAAGTGGCTCTTGGATAAAACCCTTCCTTATTCTTACTGACTTGACCCACGATGCATTTGAATTTAAGGGCGCATTTTTATTTCTTTGTGTTTTTCCTTTCTTCTTCAGAATAGGTATATCACTCTATCTTAGTGTTTCTTTCTTCCATGATTTTTTTCATCTAGTTAGAGGGAATTGTCTATCTCCATCCAGCCATTTATTGCAAAGGGACTGTCCCCTTAACTTTTACTGGTTTGTCCGAGGAATATTTTTTTTAAACTTTACCTGGTGGGTCCAAATGGATCTGGTATGTGTTCCTCGTTCGATTCACCCCAGTATTGACGTCTTTTGAGAACTCAAATGTCAGTTGTTATAGCGAATGGTATTCGGAATGTTAAGTCTCATATACGCTCTCTGATATTGTTCCATCTCTCAAGTATGTAAGTTGTGTAATCCTTGCCACTACCCCACCCCCTGCCCACAATGTGCTAAAATTTCATTTATCATATTTCTCGTTTTTTACTTCAGATGCATTGTCACTTCATGTAATCCAGGTAGCCAAGTCTTAAGCGTATTCCTATAATTTCTCTTTTTTGATTTTTCTTACTGGTTCTATATTTCTCAGACGTACTACACTATTATCTCATTCTCCCCTGTAAAACGGTTTCCTCCCAACTGGGCCCTGAATGCACTGGAAACAAATGCAAATAAATAAATGAATTAACACATATGTGGAAGATTTCTGCAAGCCCTTGGTGGCCTAGTTTAGTTGGAGATGTCACCTCGGACATAAGGAATTGCTGGTAAAACTTACAATGAAACAGCATGTCAAAGAATACAAGTTTTTAGCATGTTACTTCATCAAAATATATTTCATGTGTGTACAATGCCACTGAGAAGGCACAAATGCATTGTGTACATGTTGGTAAACCATGGCAGCTCAACCTTTATTGAATTTGGGATGCCCTGCATTGTATTAGGTGATCCATTCAGATGTACCAACTGCCTCCAATTTTAGATCTTGTATGGAGGCAGTCGGTCAGTGGATGGTTCAAAATTCGCTCAAACTGAATGGGGAGAAGACTGAGGTGATGGTGTTTGGAGGAAATCAGAACATCTGGTCAGCCAGTTGGTGGCCTGATTCGCTGGGAGTATGCCCTTCCCCCACGACATCTGCTAGGAATCTTGGGGTGATGATAGATCCTGCCCTGGATATGGGCGGACAGGTTAGTAGAACCATCTCTACCTGTTGGGGCTTAATTCACACCCTGCGAAGAATCAGGAAATATCTTTCCCTACAGTCCAGAAAACAAATAGCTGTCGCTCTCATCGGCTCACGACTGGACTACTGTAATGCGCTGTATGCGGGGCTGAATAGGAGCCTACTACAGCGCTTACAGGTAGTCCAGAATGCCGCTGCTAGATTTGTTCTGGATGTTCCTAGACGCTCCTCGGCCACTCTGGCCAGGAAAACACTGCATTGGCTACCGGTAGAATATCGAGTACGGTTTAAAGTTTTATGTATGACCTACAGAGCCATTGCAAGGAATAACGACATGGGAGTTGGGTCTATCATCTCCCACTATATTCCTGGAAGGGACTTGCGTTCCTCCAGGAAATTGCTCCTGACAGTTCCCCGTATACGAAGAGCCAGGTGGGGTGGCAGGGCTTTCTCCACTCTGGCTCCTAAGTGGTGGAATGATCTTCCTTTGGACCTCAGGTCGTTACCTTCCCTACAGAGATTCCGAAGTGCCCTTAAAACTCGCCTCTTCCTGCGATCCTACGTGTAAGGCTGTACATTTATATCTCCATCTCTTTTTCTTAGGCGCCTTGATACCTGCGGGTTATTGTCTTGCGCAATATAAATCTTTTATGAATCAATCAATGCAGGGACAACTTTTTGCACAAACGCAAGGTGTAAGTGATTCTCTACTAGTGATCTTGTGTCTACGTGTGATGTTAGTGTACACCTGCAATGTGTACATTTTATGGAATTTTTGTTGTGTGCTTACACGATTGTTTTGTTTCCCCACCCCTGTGTACCTGCATATTTTCTGCCAGCTTCTATTCTTGTGTTAATTTTCTTCAGTGGAGAAAGTGTTGTTTCATGTCTTTGTGAGAATAAAGCATTTTCTTTCACCAACAATAAGGTACCACATCTGAGCCTAATGTGGTTAGTTTGAGGCTTTTTGTTTGCTCTTTGTGTTATGTACGGCAGTTTTATTTTCCTACTTTGGATGTGAATGGTTGATCTTACCATCCCATATCCACTCTTTACACCAATTAATCCATTGGTCTGCTGTCACATCCACGTTTTGTTTCTTCCCACTGCAGTTTAAAGCATGGGCCAAATATTCAGCCCATTGCAGTCTACTTTAGCTATCGGCTGCATTGCTGTATGAGTGCCAACATGTTTTAGCTTAATAATATGTGGAAGTCATATGTGCATCCACTTTATAATTAGTGCACTGGTCAGAGCTGGCAGCCCTCTCTTTAACAGTGTGAAACTGGGATAGATAGCACTCATTACTGTCATCTCTTCCACCCCTGCTTCTGTTCTGTCTCACCCTCTTACATGTCTCCCCAAATTCGATTCAGCTCCGCCACAACCCACCCATGTCCTTCTGCCACTGTAATGTGCCTGCAAGGCAGTCAACTTCTTATTTAGACATACAAAGAAGTTGAGCTCGCATTCATTTTGTTTTCCAAACGAAACGTCTGCATTAGTTTTTCCTCTTTAAGTTTTCTAATGTTATAGTGATTTTCTTTATTTTCTACTTTTGATTAAAACAGTTCTGTATCCCGCTGGGTCAGTATGAAACTCTTCCATTGTAAGATGGCTACTGTACTGTACTGAATGCTTAAGGCAAAGTGATCCAATGCCTTTGCTATGTCTCTAGCTGCGTTGTATGGCTTTCCTTCTTGGTATCTTGCGGAAGGATTGTCCTTTTTTGATGTCATTGGTTTCCGAATGGATATACCTAAATGGGTTCATGCCTTGTTGTTGTCGAAGCGTGGTTATATGTCCTTTCTTTCTTCGCCTGACTGTGTGCACGAATTGCACAGTGTGCCATATGTGGACAGCATGCATCATACCTGTAGAAGAGCATACAATATATCGTTCCGAGAACAGTAAATGAGGGCTTCGATTGGTATTTCATGAGTTGCATGACGTCTCTAGCTGGACCAGTCTGGGAGCTAAATTACCACTGAAAAAGGGGCATGTTTTGATCTTTCTAGAACTAATTAGAAAAACCAGAGCTGGAATATGCGTCTAAAAATGAACTGAACAGCAACGGTTTAGCCACCAGCCTAGTTCGTTACAAACGTTTAAGTAAATATTTGAACGCATGCTGGTTATGGATTGGTTTTGTGAAAGCCCCTTTTGCGACATGACAGCATTCCTCAACCACTTAATGTGGCGCTCTACTGCCTTTGTTTTTCTTTGCGGATGCAGCAGCATAATGGCTGGTGTCTTAAAACGGAACTGTCGTTTTGACACTAATCGGGGTACAAGCTTTAGAAGCCTGCCAGTCGAAAAACATGTTCCTATTACAGCCACATTCTGTTAGGTTAGCACAGCCTCAAACACAACAGCACAGCCTCAAATACAACAGCCTTCCTTAAGCTGCTGCAGTAATGCCTTATTTCGTCTCGTGATAAAAAATAATTCTGCATCCTTTCTTTAGCTTTTATTTTCCTCCCCCTTAATCCTGTGTTTATTGAAGCAATAACGCCCTTTCCTTTGTCGCTGACTTCAAGAGCAGCGTTTGTGTGTCATTTGTCAAGCATAGTAAAAAAAGTAAAGCGACTTCCTCTTCCACTGAATTGTTTTTATTCTCAGCTAATTAGATCAAAAATGTTTACATAAAGTAATTTATTTATTTAACCGCCCTGGAGAGAATGTTTTACAGCTCTTTCTGTACAGCTCTGATGTATTATATCATTACCATTGGAAATGTGCTTGGTCCTCCAAGTGTAGTCCTGAGCAAGACGTGCAGAGTGAACACACACTAGAATTACTGGCTTAGAAAAAGTAAGCCAAGGGCCGATCGATTGGCTTTGCCAATGCTTGTTTGTAAATGGCCCGCCTGTAAATTTCTCTAAAAAATGTAGCTTTGTTTTTAATATTGGTGGGCATTTTCTCTAAGATTCTGCTGAAGGTTATTGGAATTTCTCTGATGATTTTGTAGCCATGATCGCCATTTAAAAATGTTCGTGTACAATGAAGTGAAAGCATGTTTTTGATCTAATTCTCACTTAATCGGGTGTGCCAAAGGTGAACATCTTTAGACCTCTTTTGAATGAACCACTGAGCTACCTCAATATCTTAACTTTTCCCTTTGAGTGTATTTGTTCCCTGAAGTCAGACACCTCTGAACTTGATTGATGTTCACAACCGCTGCATTGTCATTTTGAATGTCTCCCTGGGCCCTGAGTCATTATTATTAATTACTGTTTGATGCATAATTTACAGAACCAAACCTGCCAATCTCCAGAACCTCTTATACATGCTATAGGTGTCCTATAAACCTGTAAATATAGACAATGGGATGGAAAAAGGGGTGATAGAACCACTCCATTCTCAAGCCTATCTAGTATTTTCATGAGGTGGAACGTCCTGTAAAGTATCTTTGGCAAATGTCAATTAGGAGACTGTGGGCTTTTCTGAGAGGCTGTGGAACCCCATCCGAGAAACACGCGGTGTGCAATATCAACTACAACTTTGCGAATGACTGCTGTGCTGTGAATACATTACACACTATGTGAAAGGTCCCAAAATGGCAGCCAATGTTTCTTGGCCTTGCAAAAATGATACGTCTTGTTTATCAGTGAAAGTGCTTCCATCTACGTGGTCATTGATCCAATTCTCTGTCTACTCAATCACTCATTATACATGCACTCATCCGTGTTCTCATTTATCTATTCATCCACCCACGGATTCATTCATGCATTCAACCACTCACTCACCCACCCACAGCACAGCACACGTGCACACGTGCACACACACACACACACACACACACACACACACACACACACACACACACACACACACACACACACACACACACACACACACACACACACACACACACCCCCCAACCCCCCCCCCCCCCCCCCGTGAGAGGTGTATCATTGCTGTTCATAGTATATTACTCCTATTCTATACTGAATGTGACAGTGACATTTGTAGTGTGCTATTGGCTATGAGGACACCTGGTAGTGTGTGTCTGCTGCCATGATGGACATGGGAGTACCGTTGATAGTGCAACACTGCTAGTCTGTGCAGTGTGTACGGGCACGGTAGTGTGTTTCATCTGCATTGTGAAGGTTGTGGTAGTGTGAGACTAGTAGTCAATGAAGGATGTGAGCATGCTGTTAGTTGTGTGTGGCTTCTAGTGTGTGAGGGTGTAAGGCTGTGTGAGTGCTGTTGATAGCTTAAGAGTGCTAGTGTGTGAAGTCTGTGAGACGGTTACTAAGTGAGGGGTTTGAGTGACAGCTAGTGTATGAGAGATTTGAGACTAATGTCGCTCTTAATTCAGCAAGAAAGATGTCTTTCTATAAGCTATAAAAACTTACTAAAGAACAAATATTATCTATCAGTTAGAAGATTCACCACATGTTGCATTTGCAGTCTAACAAAAGGACAGTTGATTCCCCACCACCAAAATGTAACACTCGGGGACAATGTAACGTTCACGAAGCTCTTCATGGGCAGCAAATAAAATCAATGCCAAGCCCACGTGAAAAGAAAATGTCTGAAGAGGCTGAACCAGAGCCCGCTCTCCCGCTACACTTTTTATGAAACTGTTTTGTAAAGTATTGATGACATCAGGTTGACAACTGCTAAAACTGCCTGTCGCCATACCTAAATCAGCTAGTGCCACAGAGATTGAGGCTGCCCCTGGACCAGTAAAGGTTTAAAGTAAGTTAGGTTCTCCTGTTTGCGGTAAAGAACATTACTCTAAAACACCATCACCTGTGGACCAGTTTCTTTCCTATTGTATGGATTTGAAAATGTTCCATACATATAGCGGTAAGGCCCAAGTGATACCGTGGACAGCTCACTGTTGTTTTCTACAGTCAGCAGGATAGCTCAGTGAGTTGAACTTCATCAATGAAATATGCAGTGAGCAGCTGGTCACAAGCATGAATGCCTCCAAGGCCTATTAACCTTTCCAACTTTCAAATATCTGCACATTCACTATCAATAATTTAAACATGAATAACCCCTATTATTCACTGCACTTGGAGAAACGACAGAAGCGTGTTATGAACAACAATCTAAAAATGTTATTGCAATTAACCAATTGGTAGTTTACCAACGAATGAACTCATAGGTGCTTGAGAGAACTCAAGTTTGTTATACTAAAGAGTTTTCGCCATGTATATTTGTGTAATAAAGATACAAAATAATTCTTATGGCCAGAAATATCAAATCATTATTACACAACGCTATTTGGATAGAGAGTCTCTTAGTAATATTCTGTTTATTATAAACGTGACATCAACATACATTTTAAAACAACTGTACAGTGCCCTAGGTGTCTGTATTGTAAGAAGTGTGTGAAACGTTATAAAGCAATATTATAGGTAAGAGTACATGCAAACCTAACAGGAAACGTTGCGTTGTGTGTCACATGCCCAAGTGATCAGACAATGAAGGTACAACATGTATGGGAAGTACCACGAAAGTAAAGAACAACAAAGTCCGGAAGTAAACATGCAGGACTTGGCCAGCGCTGGCCGCTTCTTAGTGTATTTTTAACCATCTCATTCCCTCCTTCCACCCACCCTTCCGTTCTCAACACCAACCCTATTGACAAAGCCAATAGCTCGCCCATATGCAAGACCTATAGTCTTTGGCAATGCTTGTTGTCCTAGGAACTCAAAGCCCCCACATTGGTTTCACCTAGGGATTGACTCCTCAGATGGTTCGATCTGCCATTAACCACCTTCCCTGTCACTACAAGGAAAAGCGAAAGATCTTGAAGGGTTGTTAGACCCTGACCAATGCAGTCCCATACAGTGTGCTCCTTCTTCTCTGGTCAGAGCTCAGCGTGTAGTGAGAGCACTGTGAGCCTGTCTGCACTGGCTGGTTGTATCTTCTCTGACCCAGAAAGTGATAGCGTTTTTATTTCAGGATTTATAATGTCCAATGTTATAGCCATATGCACTATAAGTATACATGAGTATGTTTAATATGACGTACATGCTAACATTTAGGAACCCCTAGAAGATTTAGCAGACTTGCAAGAAAAAAATCAGCCTGCCTTTTGATTTGCGCTGAAATCGCAAATATTCCAGAAGGGCTAACGTTAAAATCATCATGAAGTATTTTCGTGTCTGCCTGAAAAAGAGGACATTTCCCTACCAAATATATTTCAAAAGTATGACATTTTTATCATGATTGATGAAGTTATTCTTTCTTGTTAAGTTAAACAGGACACGGAGTTTTCAAACGAGGCAGAGTGGAGAAGTGTGGCTCAGTGATTAGAGCGGCAGATCCTGATGCAGAGGTCTAGCCCGGGACCAGGGTTCAATTCCCCGCCTCGGCGGGTCTTGGGCTCAAAAATTCCACGGACCTGATAAATCTCGCCTCGGTGCCATTCCAATCATGGAGTCCCACTCTGCAACTCTGGGCAATAGCTTGCTTAATCTCCACAACGGCCCCCACAACGCTAAGGATGCCTGGCCTCCACCTTGGGGGTGCCCAGGAGTGGACGCCTCACAGGGAAAGCCAGGATGGGTTCCACAGCGGTATTCGTACAAGCGCCTTGAGACCCTTGTGGGTGAGTAGTGCGCTATACAAGTATCAATTAAGTTATGTTAAAACAAAAATGCAGGCTAGTCACCCGTTAAGCAGTTGGCATGGATCTGTAACAATGAATAGAGGCACCGCAGAACTATGTTGGGTGCCCCATGTTCAATCTTTTGTTTATTGTTATTTACCTTGGCTTTTGAGACCTTACCTGTCCTTTAAAAAACATGTCTGGGTATGTGATGCGTTGTCGAAGCATTTGAGGCTGCACCTCGACATTTACTATTGTGAATTCATGTATGATAGTTGTACTTGAGCATGTAGAGATGTCTGTACCTCGTATATGAAAGCTGCACGTGATGGCTGTACCATGGTGCATAATGACTGTTCACCTTGGTTGCCATGTTTTATGTTTTTATTAATATTGGACTTTTCATAGTTTTTTAAAATTACTTCTTACACATCATGTGGACTAAACATGACACATTATTGTTATTTTGTTAGGCTCAAACCTCATGGAATGTCAGTTGCTGTGATGTCGTCAGGGTCAAATGGCATGTCACATTATGGGCTTGATTCACAGACTTCATTTTGGAGTACAAAAAGTAGTTCAACCATAGTACAAAAAAAGACAATGCGCAAACCTTTGGCTGGAGACGTCTACTTCTGCCTCTCCTATCATCTCTAGGCAGAGATCTCCACAATGGTGGCAGAGAGCTCTGCATACATAAGTGTACGAATTAGGAGCAAACATGGGAAGGGACTAGAAGAGAGGTGGGGAAATGGGGAATAATTACTACTTAAATGGGAATAGTTTCGAGAAATTTTGCAGACCTATTTTTTGGGGGTGGGGCTCATGCTAATACAAAGCATACAATCACAAAAGAGTGAGACAATTGCAATTCACAAAATACACTTCTACAGCCCCAAAGGTGTTAAAACAGGTTCAAATGCATTCTAGTCCAGCCTAAGAGTAAGTCAGGCGCCACAGCTGGCCAACCACTCATACTGCAACACATTTCTGTAGAAAACAATGGACACAGTGAACTAAAATAACACCTTTTATAAACCAATGTTAAATTAATTAAATTATTTAGATATTTAAAAAAAAATACATATATTTTAAGTGATAATATATATATATATACATATATATATTTATTTATTTTTTAAACTATTATAACCTTAACTGAAACAAAATTAAATTAACCTTTTTTATTTGTTTTTTAAATTAATTGTTTTTTAATTAAATACTTCACTTTTAACTATGTTTATTAAATACTCAATAGAAATGTTGGTGATGGTGAGTATTTTTTATTTAATTACTTACAAGTGAATATGTATAAACAAAATTAATAAATATTTGATTATTTCACTATTTTATACTCATTCAGTTTGATTTGATGAGCTAATGACCTGTAACATTGTATTATTTCTTGATTAATAAATATTTCAAAGTACCTTTATATTAAACATACAAGTATCTATTTCTAAACAATACATTTTATTACATTTCCAAGTGCTTTCCCACAGGGAGAACTTCACCCCAGTGGTAGAAATGTCCACCAACAGGTGAAAATGTATTAATAGTACTTGCTCGTGCATGCATGCTGTTGAAGTAGGCTCATCCGCTCACTGGCTCAAAGGAGGGGGTGTAGATATGCAGTCCTAGATCTAAGTGTAAATCTTTACAAAGAAATGGTAAATAGTAAAAAAGTGGAGAGTTCAACCTGGGTGTACGAGTGAATATACATGTTAGTAATATACATGTATATATTTCCCTTTGTAAATCTGGCCCAATCTGTTAATGTGATCAAAGGCTTTGTGCTATGTTTGTAATGTCATCGCATCACTTTGCTATCACTTACATTTTGCTAAATTGACTCCAACAACAGTCACCAGGTATCATTGTGTATTTTTGGGCATTCGTTACAAGTTACTTCAAAGTAAGTGACACACTAAATGCTCTGCACAAGATCAACTGTATAACATTGTATGGAAATTCAAACAATTCTGCACTGTCAAACCTAAAACCACGAACCCCCAAATGACCTTTACCTCACATGGCCCTTATAAGATAATATGGAATATACCTCTTATCTTGGATGTAAGAGTGGCAATACACTCACTTTGTCTGGCTTGACAGTGTAGTTGTCACTGGACCTTATGTGATCAACAGAAAGCAAACTTTGCGAAATACAGAGGGGGGGCTTTGGCTTTACTGACATGGATATTCTTGAGTACAGCATTTGATTGGGCAGATGGTGTGCGTTTCTGCTGAAATACCATACCTGTATTTCAGTTTTTGCTAGGTGGCAAAATGCATACTCAGTACAGCAGGCATGAGTTGGTTATGGTCATAAGCTAATGATCAAGGCACTAGGCCCAATCTGTTTTATGACAAATGCAGCAGGTATAATTTATTTATTATGAAAAGCATATGCTAAAGCCAGTAGCATTTGAAGTTGGATTGATATTATTATGTGTTAATGCCTGTATATGGATATTGTTAGCTGGAAATCTCACAGAATACCCTAGTGGTAGGGATGTTGGTGTTGGTTACCATCTTTGACAATTCCTGATGGTAGAATATTTGCACTGTAGATATCCTTGTTAGGCCTTATTAGGGTTTGTTTAGTGTTTTGCCAATTGTAAGTTCCTACATATTTGTATTTTTAGGAAAGCAAGCCTGGTGGCTGCCTTGTAGGAAAGTTTTTGTAGTAGACATGAGAGGTTCTGAGGACAATCCAATAGTAATTGTTTTAGACCCGATTGGTTCAATGGAAAAAGTTATCTCAGATTCCATAGGTTTCATATGTTTATAAAGCTACAATTGACAGTAGCCCTCACTTCTCTCTGAAAAGCATATATTAACCCCTTCGATGCTCATGACGGAACCGTTCCGTCATGAGCATCAGTTGAGCTGTGCTCATGACGGAACCGTTCCGTCATGGCCCCGCCCGCGCTAGAACCCTTCAGCACCGCGGGGGAATCCGCGCAGCGCTGAAGGGGTTAAACCTAGTAGGCATTTAATAGTGGACTGGTATTCCGCTGTGTTAAAGGAAGTAGACAGTCATTTTTTGTTACATGAAATCTCACAGGTTACCATAAGTAGGTCAGGGTACCTCCTGTGACAAACCCTTTGGATAGGGGATCTGCACTATAATAGTCCTTATTATGATTGATTAGCAAGGGCTGTATATTGTTTTGCCAAGTGCCATATTAGTTATATTATAAATTTTAGGAGTGTATTCCTGATTGTTTCCTTGTGAGAAAGCATACGTTCAATGTAATAGGCTTCAGTTTGTTATGGTGACAAGGCAATTATAAAGGCTATATGCCTGATTAGTGCCTTGGGAAACCTCCTTTTAGATGCCGTAGGTCTGATCTTGTTATTATAAAAAGCTACAACAAAGGATTAGGATTGATTCATTTGATGAAAAACACATTGAAGGCTTTTAAAGATAGATGGATATTAAACTGTGGTAAAGCCTGTGGATAGGCTTTTAACACAGATTACAGAGTAGGCAAGTGTTCTGCTGCCATTACCCTCGCTGACAGCCCCTGGGGATAGAAGATTTGCATTTTGATGATCCTTGTTAAACCTTCTTAGGAGGAGTTGTATATTGTTCTGCTAACTGTTATTGTGTACATTTTGTTAACGTTATTAATGTAGGCTTGATTGTTGCCTTGTGGGAAAACTTATGTAATAGGCCTGAGAGGGTTACAATAACAAACCAAAGATAAAGTCTGTAGGCCTGAAAGGTTAATTCGGAAAAGGAACATTCGAGGCCAAAGTTTTAATCTCTCAGTTATAAACATTTATGACAAAAGTAGTAGGTGTGTCTTTCTTTTTCTGGAAAGCATATGTTTAATGCAAGAAGCCTTCGGTGGTTGATTGTTATTCCACTATGTTAAAGCTTGTAGACCGGCAATGAGCTACATGGATCTCACAGATCACCCTAGTAAACAAGGGTTTTAGGGTTGGTGACTGACCCCTCTTACAAACTGTGGGAGTAGAAGATTTGTACATTGATAATCCCTATTAAATTATCCTTGGAGGCGTAGTATATTGTTTTCCACCTGCAATTGTGTATGTACTTCTAATTCTATGAATGCTTGCCTGAACTTCATTTGTGGGAAAGCGTATGGACAATGCAGTAGGCCAGAGTTGATTATGTTGAAAAACCAATGACAAAGGCTAAAGGCCAGATTGGCTCACTGAAAAAGTTATATGAGGTGTTGTAGGCCTCATCTATTTATTATGTATAGTTATGACAAAGTCTGCAGGTCGGACATACTTATTATGAAAAGAATATACCGAAGAAGTAATGTTGCATCCCACTTTGAAGTCTCACTGTGAAAGCTCATACCAGTTGTGGCAGTTTGCAGAGATCCCAGCATCCCTTTATAGTGCAAGTGCAGTAGGACATCTGTAGTGATGGTACTCTACTTGTCAAACTCAGATACTTTACTAATGGCACTTGTACATGATGTAATGTGAGACTTAAAAGATTTACTGTTAAAATAGTTTAGATTTGTGTGTTCGTGGTGGCTAAACCGCTTTGTTTCCCAACATTTCTAAACTACTTTTTCCTTGTATAAAACAAAGTCCCAATTTATTTTCTTGCCTTCGAATATGTGAGTTCGAGAATTGCTTACCTGTTTCTACTTGGGCCTCTAACAATGTTACTATGGAATATGGAAATGTATGATCTAACAATGCTAAACGCAATTAAATGCACTAACATATATTTCCCATGAAAAATGATCTGCAAAAATTACATTTGCAGTTAATGCCTAGAGCAGCATAGCCACAATAATTCTACATTGTACGAGTTTGAATGTATTACTGTCAATGTGTACTATGGTGAAGCAAGAGAAATAATTCAACAGGAAATGCAATTTGCAACACCTACTCTTCTTGTGAAAGATGGGCTTGAGTCTTTGTACATCATCTTCTACGATTAGTATAGGATTGAATGACTTTCTCAATCTGTGCACCTTTTATTGTTCTAGGATTTCTGTCTATTGGCTGAGCACTTTTCTTTGTGTATGGCTAGTATAGATTTCCTAAATATCTAGGTTAGCAATGGTCTACTTTGGATAATTGTGAAACTGAAACTTGTTTGATTCGGCTAAATGAATATTTATTGTGTCATACGCAGGACTGTTGTTTCGTGACCTGAGGGTGTCCCTATCCAGGCTCATGCTGCTTGCTTTTTAGACATCTGTAGCCAGTTAAATATCTATGATACACCATTATAGGCATGATGTAAGTTTGTCTGAATGGCTTTAAGATGTATGCTGGTATGGTGTGGGGGGGTTCTATTGAGATGGCAGCACTTTGTCAAATATGGCTTAGGGGTGGCAAGAGTGAATTGCCATGAAAAATATTAAAAAGCCCAGGGTGTGCATTCATTTCAAAGGGAAGTGGTGATTACATTTAACAGCATCATTGTAACATTGACAAATTAGGTATGAAAGTAAAATGATTGCAATGCAAGAGTGCCTTAAAGGCAAACTAGGCAGCTGCTTTTGTTAGGCTAGCTCAAGAGACAATCACACTGATTTTCAAAAGTGAGAAAAGTTAGGGATTTGCCATTAGATTTACCCCTCTTTTTGCAGCAAATTTGTAATTTTTTAGGTCTCGCAGACCTGCGTTACGAGACAAATTGTGGATGAGTATATTTCAGAAGAGGGCTTGAAGCCCCGCCCCTCATTTTCATTGGGTAGCATCACCATTTATGGTAAACGGTGGCTTCCCATTGAAAATGAGGCTTCTGTGTTACTGCCGTTTGTCCTTTTGGGACGGCCCATCCGGACTGGGTCTCCTGCTTCACGGCTGCCGTGAAGCAATTTCTTATATCAGAGGCGTGTTATGTAAACAAGCCCCAGTCATGATGGGCCTCCCAAAAGGAGACAGGGCGCCGTGTGTTTATTTTTGCATCGCCCTTTCGCTGAAAGTGAAAGCGCGATGCAAATATAAACAGCACTATGGTGAGCGCTAGTTTTTTAAAGAACATGAGCAAAGTGTAGCCAACAGGCAGGGGTCGCCGAAACTGGCTACAAAGCATGTAGTACTTGTAAACTCTGTTTTCAGTGGGCAGGCAGAACTGAAAGTGCAGTTTTCTATCACCTACGGATCCCTGACAGAAAATACCAGCCAGGAGGCCGTTCACAAGTGGAGCGTGTTCTTCTGCTAGTGGTGTCAGAAAAACCCCGAAAGGGCTTCTGTGCCTGGATCTGAGGAAGGTGCAGTTTAAAATAGTGCAGAAAGCTATTCCTTTGCCTGAGGACTCCTGCTGATAGTGCCCTATCACCAGCAAGGGGTGCCCATTCCCCCGCAGCTCCCAGCCTTCATCTTGTTTGAGTGGTTCTATATGTTTGCTCTTTCAAGTGCTTGCTTGCAAGGTGAACGCCCTTTTAAATAACCTCGTAAACAGTATTAATCGCCTGCTGCAAAAATCTGTAGGCAGTCTGAAGGAAGAAAACAGGCTCAGATTGCGACGGGGCCTACTTAGGATTTCATCATTCTAAAACAGGTGAAATCGGGAGCAGTCTTTTTCTATACTAGACGTTCTCTTACAGATTTTGAAAGGTAGGTGACACTGGCTGACCTTAGGGTTTCCATGTTCAGCAGACTGACTGCTCAAGCGAACTTGAGAGGGTGTGCTCTTTGTTGGGAGGGTGCTCGTACGGCAGCGGGTGCACACTCGATGTGAGGAGGGTGCACACTCTTCCTGGAGAGTGTACAGATTTTGGAGACGGTGCATGCATACATTTGCTGGAGCCAGCCGGGTGTCATTGCGCACAGTCTGGGGACGAGGGCACGTGGTTGGTGCCGGTTGGTTATGGGCTGTGGTGAAGATGAATGGATGTTGCCAATACTGAATGCCCTGCCCCTGTATTTGAACCCAATAAAATAACACAAGGCGTTTTTCCCCTCTGTTTGGACTACAGACCACGCAAGCTTGGATTAGTGCCAGCTGCCTATATTATGTAGCTACATAAAAGTCGCAATATCGGGAGCTGTGTCGGACCCCTTGAAAAAGTATAGGTGGTGAGAACCGTACTAGGGAACGGTGAACGTGCTCGCGCCCTCTTTAAGCATCATGTGCAGCGTGCTGCGATGGTCACGCATTTTAGGAAGCAGTGATATTTGTGAAAAAGTGAAGGCTGTCTGGTGATAACGGCACCCACACTGTGAGGAGGTGGCCTTGGAGATGGCATGGAGATGGGGTCCGGGCATGCGCCTTAAAATTAGGCACCGCGAGGTAGGTGAGTTACAGGCACTCCGCCAGCCCTCCATTGTTTGTACTGTGGTTGATGCTTGTCCTGGCATTTGTATAGAGGCTGTTGTCACTGTGCTGGCTCTGTGGTCCTGTTTAGGCCCTCTAGGATTAGGTACATGCCTCAGCTTGCACGATTGGTTGCCATGGTCAGTACAGTTCAGACCAAGGGGCGTGGTTTTCATTGGTAAAGCAGGTGCAGTGGCACCGGGGCCCAGATGCCTGGGGCCCTATGAACCCTAATTATTAGTGTATTTTATAATTCACACAGCAGCCGGTATGCATTTCCTTGTTTGCACTAGGATCCAGGGCACACTGGCTACGCTACTCTGCAGACCACGGCTTGTGAGTCAGGCTTCCTTGTCCAAATTCGGTGCAGCCGAACTGTTGATAAAGTGGGTGATGGTTGGAGTGTGGCCTGTGTGGGAAGCACTTGATTTGTGTAAGGTTCTGAGAGGAGCTCCAAACTTCTTACTTCGACCGAATGCTGCAGAAATGAATGCTTGTGTCGCGAAGAGGAGAATCGGGAATAGAGCTGGGCACTGTTTTGTTTAATTCATACCACACTTGTTGGGCCAAAGGAGGCGCAGCACAGACAACAAACTCGCTCATGTGTGAAAAAGACCTATACTTAGAATGAATTTAATCAAAATACTTTGTTTTTTGTATGATTCAGTTAACCATATCATTAAATGAGGTAAACAGCATAAAAAAGCAGAAAACGACCTTGAAAAGAATTCACCATATATTTATTCAATAATATTTTTGGATAAAAGCCATATATATTATTTTAATCACATGAATCAATCAAAGGAGGTTGCACCAGAGGAAGGTGTGCAGTGAAAAAAGAGAGGGTGCTCAAGTGTAAGGAGATAAAGAAGAAGAATACTTAAACACATTATCAGGAATTTAATATGTCAAGGCAGGGAAGAACGGTTACAAGTCACCGTCCTAGCTAGTCTGTCCCAATGGCATTCATGTAAACTTGACTTTTGTTTCATAACAGAAATCAATTCCAAAGTAGCACATTAAGAAGGGTATTTCGGGTACAGACTAAATAAAAAAGGGGCGTCGACGTTTCGATCCGACTTTCGACCATAAGGGAAATTAGACAGCCTCGGTCTTGCGGATCTTCATCAGGACTTGGCCTGGGCAACCTAAAAGGCAATTGGCGCCGATTAGTAGGTCGTTGCATTAAAAAGGGGGGGTTAAAATCAATGAAAAAGTATACAGGGGCTCACCTATCAATTAAGGGTGAGTAGCGAAATCCACGGTTCATACATGGAGTCCAATAGAATGAGTTCTATAATCCAAACTAAAAAGAAATCAATGTAAGATCAGCTAAAGTAATAAACTTCTAACTATTACAAGGGAATACATTGAATTGAATTTAATTAAATAAATACCTTGACAGTGAATGTCCAAAAGTTAACCACCAGAGGCTTCAAGGGACGATTACAGCCAACTGTGTAAACAGAGAGGGAGCTAAGTTGTAGTCTCTGTGCATGTGAAGTGCTGCGATTTCCATACGTTACTCAATGGAAAAACAACAGTAAAGCCCATGGAATCACACTGCCACAGTAAAACAAACGGACCATCAATTATATTAGAAACGGGGCCAGATGGATAATAAAAGCTTAAATAAGAAGACCGTGTATCACATAACGCTCGACACTGGGTGTATACAGTGCTCAGAGGACGCCTGAATGCCAATAAGAAGCGGTGTACTTAGGCCAAAGACGAAGGAAGTATATCGGTTACATGTCATGCAAAGAGCCGGCATATTCAAGCTGAGCGTATTTGACACGAAGGTCCTACGCGTCACGGCCGCGTCTAGATCAAAACATCATAGTGATCCCAGGGTCGGAGAGTTACTTACTGTTCCAATTCAAGAATAGGCGGACAACTGGGGTTCCTTAGATTATTTAGTTTGAGCGCGCCTAGCCAGTACGCGGTCGTCACCATGGAATCAGGCACAAATGAAGCGGGAGGTGGACGGTGTTCACGTAAGTTATAACGTTACCGGCAACGTCAGGCAGTGCGTGACCGGTGTGAGGATGGGAAGGGAGGAAAGACTCCCGGAATAATAGCGAGTGACAGAGCAAAGTCAAAATATTTACAAATACTTACAAACTTAATAATAGCGATATTACAACAGAATATACAGTGTTATAATTACATAAAAGACATGAGCATAGAATTATACACGTATTAGATAGACATCATAATAAGGATGATGCGACAGAACACACAGTCTTGCAATTGCATGAAGGCCATGAACCTGGAATATTTTTCAACAGACAATGAATAAGCCGGTGGTTGACACTAGAGCCCTAATGTCTGAACCAGCCAGATGTAGTACAAGAGTGATACAATACAATTAGTAATTTGTGAGTACTGAGACCTGTCTGCTGATCTCTTCAAATTCGTTAAGGCCTCGGGTTACTGTGTTTAGAGAGTGTATCCATTTGCACTCGCGTTTATTGAGGGTTATGCTGAAATCTCCCCCTCTGGGGTTGGGGCTTACCTTTTCTATGACCCACCATTGAAGACTATTGGCCGCATGGTCGAATAGCATAAAATGCTCCACTAAGGGGGCACCCTGTACTCTGCATCGAATACGGCTACAGTGTTGTAGTATACGGCACTTGACTTTCTGTATGGTTTGCCCAACATAGATGAAACCGCAAGGGCATTGGATTGCATAAATCACGCCGCTCGTATTACAATTACTGTGTTCCTTTAAGCTGTACGTGCACCCATTGTATGTAAAGTTAGTCATTTCTTTAGACATAGAGCAGGCCTTGCAAGTACCACACTTATGGTGACCATTAATAGGTGGGAGACCCCATAGAGTTGTCTGTGCATGGATCGTAGGAGTGTCTAACATAGATTTAACCACATTGTCCCTAATATTTTTGGCTTTTTTGAAAGCATGTAGGGGGAGTGGTATATTTCTTAACTCATCGGAAACCAGGTGCCAATGTTTGTTGATTGCCTTCTTAATAGCGTTACTCTTCGTATTAAAGGTAGTAACACAAACAAGGCGCTCGTCGTTATTCTCCATTCTGACCTTTGGGCTCAACAAAAGATCCCTAGGGTTGTGCCATGCCCGTTTGCGTGCCTTTTTTAGCAATCTAACGGGGTAACCTCGTTCACTTAGTCTCGCGAGAAGACCCGCTGACTCCTCAAGGAAGTCCTCCTTTTTGGAACAGTTTCTCCTAAGCCTTAGGAATTGGCCAAAAGGCAAATTATCCCTCAAGTTACGTGGGTGGTGACTTGTATATCTCAACAAAGTATTTCGTTCACTGTTTTTACATATACAGACTGGTGTACAGTTTATCAGATTGAGCATTTATGTTAATATCCAAGAAGTGGATAGTTTCCCTGCTGAAGTCAAGGGAAAACTGAATATCCGGGGAGCAGGTGTTAAGCCAATGATGAAAATCTATCAATTGTGCCTCATCCCCTTTCCAAATCATTAGGACGTCGTCTATATAACGACGCCACAGCGTGATGCAATCTCTGTGTGGGTTGTACTCATTAAGAACAAAGCATTGTTCGTATTCATGCATGTATATAATTGCTAGATTCGGAGCGAAGCTAGCGCCCATAGCCACGCCTTTAGTTTGCAGATAGTAGTCCCCCAGAAATGTAAAATAGTTGCGTGTCATGGCAATTCTGAGAAGCTCAATAATGAATTCAGTAGGGACCCTGTGTGGTGTGGTACGGTTGTTCAGTACTGACTCAATACATGTGAGGGCGGTGTCCTGTGGGATATTAGTGTACAGAGATGTTATATCCATTGTAACCAAGATGTCAGTCGTGGGGTCATGTTGACGCCCATCAACTAGCTGAATTGTTTGCATTGTGTCTCTTAGGTATGTAGATGTGTTTTCAGCGATGGGTTTTAGGAACACATCAACATATTTGCAAAGGGGCTCCAGAATGGAGCCACAACCGGAGATTATCGGTCTACCAGGTGGACACTCCATCCGCTTATGTATTTTAGGTAGAGTGTAGATGGTTGGTGTACGGGGATGTTTATTATTTAGGTATTCATACTCAGGTTTTTTGAGAATACCTAATTCCAAAGCCTCTTGTGTGGTACGTCTGATTATGTTAGTGATTTCTTGGGTGGGGTCCCTTCTAAGTTTTTTATAGTTTCCTACCACAGATAGTTGTGCGAGAATCTCTTTCTTGTAATCCTCCACATTTTGCACCACAATTGCACCACCCTTGTCAGCTGGTTTTATGACTATTTTGGTGTTGGTTTTAAGGGAATCCAACCCTTCCTGTTCTGATTTGCTGATGTTGTACTTGACATATTGTCGGTTCGACAATATTTTATCCACATCCCTCAATACCACCTGCTCAAAAGCTATAAGTTTGTGAGATAGTAAATGGGTCGGGGGGTTGAATTTCGAAGGAGGTCTTAATCCACTGCCAGAGAAAATTGGGTTGGATGGGATTTTTTGAAAATAGTGCTTCAATCTAATCTTCCTAAAGAATTGATGAAGTTCTACCTTAAGATTAAAATCATTAGGTAGATTGGTTGGCACAAAAGAGAGACCTTTTTGCAGAACTATTTGTTCATTAGGTTTCAATGTATAGGAAGAGAGGTTAACTACAGGGTTGACAGGTTCATAAGTTACCATCTGTAGTGCTGACGGCGTGTCTGTATCTCTCCGTGGTTCTCCTGTTGGAACTGTACCTGTTTGTTTTGTCTCCCTCTGCCTCTGTTCCACCCTTGGCTCCTGTTCCCCCTGGATCTGCCCCAGGGGCGTGCACGGCCTCGCTGTCCCCACCATTGGTCCTCTGCTAAAAAAGGGGTCGTAGGGGCCTGCTGCTCAGTGTATGGGTGGCCTAGAGTTGATGTAGATGTACTGGGACCTGGCCTTTCAGTGTCGCTATCCGAACCACTTCCTAGTGATGATCCAGAGAAGGTGGTGTACCTCCTATAGCCGCCTCTCCCTCTACTCGAGAAAGTGCCCTGGTATTCCCTCGTGTAGTAACCTTCCTGTAACTATGGATACGTGTTTTTCTTTTCATAAAATTTGATGTCCCTAGCTACCTTGTCCAATTTGGTGGCCTGGGTGTAGATGTCAAAGTCACGTATTGTTTTCTCTAGCCTTTCTAGAGCCTCCTTAGCATTAACGAGGGCTCTGTCCTCTGTGATCTCCTTTTTGAGGTCAAGGATCTCTCTAGTCAGACGTTCCACTTCCTCAACAGCTGTTTCAATCCCCAACACCATCCAATGTCTAGAACAATTGTTGGACACAAAACTAAAATTCTCTTTAAATTTGGGGTTGTCTAGAAAAATTGCAGGCTCGTTCCTAATTTGTAAACCCACTGGTATCACATTAGTTTGCAAGTATTTGGTCAGAGTATGTCCATGAAGTCTAGTTCTAATAAGTTTCTTCTCGAGTCTCTCTAATTTCGATATCTTTTCATTAAGTGTCAAATCTATGCTCGGGGTAGCTCCACCCAGGAAAGTGCCACCTCCCTGTGCCTGTAAGAGCTTTTCTATGTAATCCTCACTATAGGATACAGTTTCTTTATCAGACATAATAAATTCAATTTACAACAATAAATTCTTACAAAATCACAGAATAGTAAATAATTCATAGAAAACACAATCAATCAATAAACCAATTAACATTTTAACAAACAAAAAACCCTCGCAGGACAGTTTTCCCTTGACTTCAGCAGGGAAACTATCCACTTCTTGGATATTAACATAAATGCTCAATCTGATAAACTGTACACCAGTCTGTATAGGAAAAACAGTGAACGAAATACTTTGTTGAGATATACAAGTCACCACCCACGTAACTTGAGGGATAATTTGCCTTTTGGCCAGTTCCTAAGGCTTAGGAGAAACTGTTCCAAAAAGGAGGACTTCCTTGAGGAGTCAGCGGGTCTTCTCGCGAGACTAAGTGAACGAGGTTACCCCGTTAGATTGCTAAAAAAGGCACGCAAACGGGCATGGCACAACCCTAGGGACCTTTTGTTGAGCCCAAAGGTCAGAATGGAGAATAACGACGAGCGCCTTGTTTGTGTTACTACCTTTAATACGAAGAGTAACGCTATTAAGAAGGCAATCAACAAACATTGGCACCTGGTTTCCGATGAGTTAAGAAATATACCACTCCCCCTACATGCTTTCAAAAAAGCCAAAAATATTAGGGACAATGTGGTTAAATCTATGTTAGACACTCCTACGATCCATGCACAGACAACTCTATGGGGTCTCCCACCTATTAATGGTCACCATAAGTGTGGTACTTGCAAGGCCTGCTCTATGTCTAAAGAAATGACTGACTTTACATACAATGGGTGCACGTACAGCTTAAAGGAACACAGTAATTGTAATACGAGCGGCGTGATTTATGCAATCCAATGCCCTTGCGGTTTCATCTATGTTGGGCAAACCATACAGAAAGTCAAGTGCCGTATACTACAACACTGTAGCCGTATTCGATGCAGAGTACAGGGTGCCCCCTTAGTGGAGCATTTTATGCTATTCGACCATGCGGCCAATAGTCTTCAATGGTGGGTCATAGAAAAGGTAAGCCCCAACCCCAGAGGGGGAGATTTCAGCATAACCCTCAATAAACGCGAGTGCAAATGGATACACTCTCTAAACACAGTAACCCGAGGCCTTAACGAATTTGAAGAGATCAGCAGACAGGTCTCAGTACTCACAAATTACTAATTGTATTGTATCACTCTTGTACTACATCTGGCTGGTTCAGACATTAGGGCTCTAGTGTCAACCACCGGCTTATTCATTGTCTGTTGAAAAATATTCCAGGTTCATGGCCTTCATGCAATTGCAAGACTGTGTGTTCTGTCGCATCATCCTTATTATGATGTCTATCTAATACGTGTATAATTCTATGCTCATGTCTTTTATGTAATTATAACACTGTATATTCTGTTGTAATATCGCTATTATTAAGTTTGTAAGTATTTGTAAATATTTTGACTTTGCTCTGTCACTCGCTATTATTCCGGGAGTCTTTCCTCCCTTCCCATCCTCACACCGGTCACGCACTGCCTGACGTTGCCGGTATTGTTATAACTTACGTGAACACTGTCCACCTCCCGCTTCATTTGTGCCTGATTCCATGGTGACGACCGCGTACTGGCTAGGCGCGCTCAAACTAAATAATCTAAGGAACCCCAGTTGTCCGCCTATTCTTGAATTGGAACAGTAAGTAACTCTCCGACCCTGGGATCACTATGATGTTTTGATCTAGACGCGGCCGTGACGCGTAGGACCTTCGTGTCAAATACGCTCAGCTTGAATATGCCGGCTCTTTGCATGACATGTAACCGATATACTTCCTTCGTCTTTGGCCTAAGTACACCGCTTCTTATTGGCATTCAGGCGTCCTCTGAGCACTGTATACACCCAGTGTCGAGCGTTATGTGATACACGGTCTTCTTATTTAAGCTTTTATTATCCATCTGGCCCCGTTTCTAATATAATTGATGGTCCGTTTGTTTTACTGTGGCAGTGTGATTCCATGGGCTTTACTGTTGTTTTTCCATTGAGTAACGTATGGAAATCGCAGCACTTCACATGCACAGAGACTACAACTTAGCTCCCTCTCTGTTTACACAGTTGGCTGTAATCGTCCCTTGAAGCCTCTGGTGGTTAACTTTTGGACATTCACTGTCAAGGTATTTATTTAATTAAATTCAATTCAATGTATTCCCTTGTAATAGTTAGAAGTTTATTACTTTAGCTGATCTTACATTGATTTCTTTTTAGTTTGGATTATAGAACTCATTCTATTGGACTCCATGTATGAACCGTGGATTTCGCTACTCACCCTTAATTGATAGGTGAGCCCCTGTATACTTTTTCATTGATTTTGACCCCCCCTTTTTAATGCAACGACCTACTAATCGGCGCCAATTGCCTTTTAGGTTGCCCAGGCCAAGTCCTGATGAAGATCCGCAAGACCGAGGCTGTCTAATTTCCCTTATGGTCGAAAGTCGGATCGAAACGTCGACGCCCCTTTTGTATTTAGTCTGTACCCGAAATACCCTTCTTAATGTGCTACTTCGGAATTGATTTCTGTTATGAAACAAAAGTCAAGTTTACATGAATGCCATTGGGACAGACTAGCTAGGACGGTGACTTGTAACCGTTCTTCCCTGCCTTGACATATTAAATTCCTGATAATGTGTTGAAGTATTCTTCTTCTTTATCTCCTTACACTTGAGCACCCTCTCTTTTTTCACTGCACACCTTCCTCTGGTGCAACCTCCTTTGATTGATTCATGTGATTAAAATAATATATATGGCTTTTATCCAAAAATATTATTGAATAAATATATGGTGAATTCTTTTCAAGGTCGTTTTCTGCTTTTTTATGCTGTTTACCTTATTTAATGATATGGTTAACTGAATCATACAAAAAACAAAGTATTTTGATTAAATTCATTCTAAGTATAGGTCTAGGACCGCTGTTTTTTGTAACGTACATTACCCAGGTCCTTGACCAGATTGGGTTACCCCGTTTTCTGTAATGATCATGTGTGAAAAAGGCTGGTTTATTGAAGACTGGTGCATCTCACAATGTTAACCTAGGCCTTTGCCTTACAAAATGACACCTCACTATACATTTTTTCACTTACTTGCCTCCTCCCCCCACCCCTAAGGTTCCCCCGTATATCCTTTTCTTGCAACTGTTTACCTACGCGGTCATCAACTATCAAACTTTAACCCCTGTAACCTCTTACCTACTTCTATAAACATCTACCCATCTAAGTATCTCCTATCTTAACTTCTCATTTATTGCGTCCTCGTGGTGTAACTTGTTCACAAATGTAAACTTAACCTGTAACCATGCAAAAACTAGCTGCCAACTGCCTTGCACCTGCTTCAAACAACAACCATAATACAATTCCCCTTACCCCTCTCCCCCCACCCATCTGTGTTCAATAAAACTACCAGAAAGCCATGTAACACATTAAGAAACCCCAATATTGAATTAGGGAGGGAGGGAACATTTTTCTAATATCTCTGGCTGGCTGCCATGTCACCTGACTCAAAAAGGGTGACACAGAGCGTAACATGGCTGCTCCCCGAGTCCAAAAAGTATAGCCCAGAATAGCCCAATTGGGCCCAGGCCGCACCATTGGCCTACAACCCCTGGAAGTGCAAGCCTCACGAGCAGTTGGCTGCCCTCCCCAAGCCCCAATCTAAACTTGCATGGGATGTGGCACTTTGTAGCGTGAGACCCAACTAGATGCCCTACACTCCCATAAACTAACATAAGATGATCTCAGCATCAGCAACGCTCTCCGTTTTATGTGTACGAAGCCGAACCTCTCTAACCCTCACCCACACCATTTCTCTCAATGCTCTCTTTCAAACAAAACAACCCAAAAAGAGAAAACCAATATTGGCAAAGAAAATAGGTCTGGCAATGGCTGTCAGACTTTTGGATTTGCCAATTAGAAGTGGGCTAGCCAACAAATTAACGGGGAGAGCTGAACCAGAGACGAGCCAAGGGTCTAAGTTGAAACTTCGTGCGCGAGCTGAGCCCTGCAAATGTTTGCTGTGTAAATGATATACCAAACATCACTAAAAATATGCTAAAGTGTCCTCAAAATTCAAAAAGATTTTTTCTTTAGCAAGTGGAAGCTTTGACATTAATACGTAATGTTAGAGTACTACACCGAGAAGTATTTTGTTAAAAGTGACAGCTTTGAACCATGAACCATTGGTGAACCAAAACAATTGTCATATAAACCATGTAGGTGGCCCAGATTATCATAGAACAACATTCCGTATGTTAAGGCATTGTTTTTATCGCTGTGGGCACCTTTGCCAGTTATTATATAGTGCAGACTTGACCCGAAGGTATTGGAGTGCTTTACATAAGCATACGTTACATTACACAAGATCACGATTCATTGTTTTAAGGATGGGGAAATTAAATGATTCACCTGGAATCACAGGATGTTCAGCCACCGCCGAGATTCGAACCTGGTTCACCAGCAGGGATGTTATAGGGATTTGGGGGGCCCTAAGCCAAACTAATTTGGCGACCCCTGTTCGGTACCGCTTGGTATTCTTGATCCAATTACATCTCTTTCATGTCCTTTTTGGCCGGTGCACAGGCACACTGGTCCAAATTCTAAATGTGTACCCATCTTATATTCAGGCACTGTAATGTGTGTCTTCAATAGTGTAATGCCGCAGCAGCAGCTCACTAATGTGATGGCAAATCATTTCTGCAACGCCCCTCCCATTTCTCATATGTGAGGTCTTGTTTCGATCTAAAAAAGTCCTTATGGATGATGCATGGTGGTGAAAAACACAAACACAACATTTCCCAGCAAAATGTCTGTAACAAACTCCAACAGATTGCTCATATTCAAAATACATGAAAGGAAAATGGCATTTAAAACTATCCAGGTTTAAGAATCATTCAAGCTATATATATATATGTAGAAGGAGCCATGGGCATCATTCAGGAGGTGGGAATCGCACCATGGAAGAGTGATTCCCGCATTTAATGCAGTTACTCCTATGATATAGAGAAAGTTTCTCAGTTACAACACAAAACAAAAGGCCTGACATGAGTTTCTTTTGTTGATACGTATTTTCAAAAAATTCTCCTCAATCATCAATATACTTTTTATAAACAAAAGTGCAAACGAGTTTAACAAATGGCCAACCAAGTAAAGTTAAGTAGCTGTCCCAGTGACACACAATGATGATCACATAAGCATCAGATATTAATTTTAATTCACCAGCCCTCCCTGCCATCACAGAAATCTTCTTCATTTGATATGTATTGGTGCAAATTTCCTGTTCCAAGTATGGGATTCATTTACCTATGCGTCTCTTTTTGCCATGGAAGCGATACATACAACACAGTGTAGTCTGCAAAATCTTAACTGGCAGTGCAGCATGGGAAGGAAACAAGGGATAAGGATGGGGGGCATCGTCTTTTATGAAACGGAGGCTTCCATTGCAGACTGACACCACTGCTTGTTTCAAAATCTACGGTTGAACCAAAGGTTGAATTAGTCTTTCTCAACTCGCACCACCTAGTCAGCCCTGGCCAATCAATTGCTGTCTCTTTTTTGATTGACTCCATGTTCCATGCACACTGTTCCACTCCACTTAAGTATGTATATATAATAAAGCATACCTATCTGAAGGTAGAAAAAAGTGCAGAAGACGCAGTGCTGAAGTGAATGTGACAATAAATAAATGTGATCACAAGACACTGTACAATCCAGGCTCATCCAATTTTTTTTTAAAGAAATACACTAGCAAATATTGTTGATTTATAATAGAAATGTGAGCCAAGGAAAAGATCCTGACGTTTCGACCCAGGCTGATTGAAAGGGTCTCCTCAGGACTAAGTGGTTTGCTTAGGACCAATGAGTACGTATAGCGTATCATGTGATTTCTTCATATGATCTCTGTTATATCCATCTCAAGTCAGGTGCAGGCCGGGTGCCCACTGGGTCCACCCTGATTACAATTTTCAATCGGTATCCCTGGCTGATGCTGATACCCTGTAGGCAATAGCAGGCCGAAGTGAAAGTAATGGTGCCATGTCCACCATGCGTCTGAGAAAACACTCTACAACGTTTTCAATAATTGGAGTAATTCCAATGTCTGCGCACAATATCAAGAGATCCGAAGGAGGCTCCTAATGGCATGCTCTCCATCCGCCTCGAGGCGCCTCGCAAGACAGCACGTTGCGAAACGAACGTGTGTCTTTTTGTGTCTTTTTCAAGGTTCCAACAAGACATCGAGCTAGAGTCAGGATTCAGGCTCGAGCTTTGAGTGTCTCGCTCACCTCTATTGCTAATGCTTCTATTTTTTGTCATTGTTTTTGTAAAACTTTGCAGTTGGGGGCACAGCTGGGACCTTGCCAATGGAAAAAATGCTATAAAGCAACAATATTTTTGGGGTTCTCAAAAAAGCACATGTTGCCTTGGTAGCCTATGGCATTAAGTGGGCTGCTTTGTTTGAGGATTTGCTCATTGTGAAAGAGCAAAATGATGTCACTCACACTGAAGTTAGACAATGGTTAAAGCGGGCTGAAAAATATCCTTATGCTGTGTGCTGCCGTATGCAGAAGAATAATATGGATGACACAACAATGAATCAATAGATAACAAGCATTGAAAATGCAAAAGGTCTCGCCTTTGATTAAGTTAAAGCCATTTGCTTTGCTAATGGTATTGATAGCACAGCAAATGGCTTTAACTTAATGAAAGGCGAGACCTATTGCATTTTTAATGCTTGTTAAAAAGGGCGATCACTCAAAGCCATCAAACTACAGGCTTGTTTTTGTAGTCACAGATTGTCAAAAGTAGTCAAGATAATTTCAAAATGTGGAATTCTAACAGCTGAATATCTCCCCATAAGTAAATTTGACCAAGTCCACATGGGCATTTTTTCTGTCTAGAGAAACCATTTGCTGTACACCGCTATCAATTTCGTGGGTACACCCTCCCCGTGCCCACGGAAGAACCACACTTACTCCAGTCCCTGGCTGGAGAACATTTTAAAGCACTCTCAGGATGGGAAGGTACTGCAAATTTTTAGTTCATATAGGTAAACTAATAAGTTTGTGGGCATTCAACTTTGACAAAGAAACGCCCAAATATCCCGTCCTTTCTTTCAGATTTGCAAAGATGGAAATTACACCACACTGCAGGAATTTTCCTGGGTGCATCTCACATTTGTATAGATAAAAATCCCGCCATTTATAATTCAATGTTTCAGGAATGTGATTTTGCCCTCACTAATGAGGCTCAGTTTGAGAGCTGAGTTTAAATGCGCGCACACACATTTGAGACTGGGGGTCAAAGTGATTGGCATATGCTTAGTGTAGGAAAAACATGAGAACTAAATCATTAGAATGTGCTCTTTCAGGTACTGACATAGTAGAGTGTGAAAGTTAGCGAATGCTCTAAAACAAACAAATGGGAGGTTGAGGTAAACAAAAAATGTATCAAGAGTGAGAGGTACAATGTCCTATTAAACAACAGTGAGGTAGCTAGGAGGTTAAGTTTGAAGGATACATTTATTACACGGAGATGCGTAAATGCTTGCGATTCCAAGAGACAATCTGGGACTGTATCGAGAAAAGGTTGATTTGCCACTTGGCGTTTGTACCCTGGGTTGTTGAGCTCTACATAAACATGTAATCTCCCAAACAGATGTCTTCAATTGTTTGAATTATTCATTAGCCCACTGGGTTTAGGTTGGAACTGAAGGGATTTTTCAAGCTGTCATTTCGGAACAAAACAGTCGCTCTAAGCTCAAATGTCTGGAGGCCTAATTGATGTTGGGTGACCTACATAAAAGAAAACAGTCCTGTACTGTAAAAGGAATTAGTCCTTATTAAATTGAAGCGTATTTTTATTTGCTTTACTCGTACTGTATTGCCATTTATTTCTGCATTTATTTATAAAAGAAAAGAAACATTCATTGGCAAAGCTGATAGGCCTGACTTTGGCAAGATGTTGCGATACTTTTTTTTTTTTTTTTACTGCAAGCTTATGCCACAAAAATAAAATGTAAAGAAAAAAAGAAAACCTGCCACTGCCTATTTTGCAGTCTTTTCTTGCAATAAAATATAATTAAAAAAATAAATGACAATCGCATTGAATTTTAACAGAACGGCACAGGTGCTTCCTAGCAGACAGGTGTACATGGGTCTAGAAACCAATTTGTTTTATTGGCTGTCAGAGGAATATACGATCCCTTGTGAAGTGAGAAAACAGGTATTTTGTTTTTATGACTGTAACCTGAAGATATAGTTTACTTTGAACTCACAAGGATAAATAAAAAATAAGATAAAGGATGCAAAGAAACCAAACATTTCCAAAATAAAGAATAACCCATCAGCCCTGGCTGTGGAGTGAGTTTTGTTTTAGGGCGATGTGCATGTGATCAGGTAAAATGTCGCCGCTCATAGTGCTAGAGAGCCAATGGGTGACATGGGCCGACCCATTGCTACCTTCTGCATGATGTGTTGGGCGAAATCACAATGTGAATTACAGTTGCACAGACAAATGGATGAAGCGGGCTGACCTAATGCTACTCCATTTATGTAAGTATGTCATTTTTATTCATGATGTCATTGCTTACATGGGGCTAGTGAAACAGGTAAGTCTGTCTCTAGACCAAGCCTAAAAATGTCTCTGACTGAGGATGGACAGATACCATCATTTGCCAAGCCAGGTCCTGCCTGGACCGGAAACATATGGCCAGGTCTAAACTGGGGTGGCAAGGTGAGCAAAAGAATGATGGATTTAACCCAGATCTCTTGACTGGGGGTGAATGTTTTGATTTGTTCTGCATTCTGTCCATCAATTGTGTGTCTTTTGCTTTCTTGCCCTAAGTGCGCCGGGTATGCCCAGATGTGGGTCCCGGGCTCACTGTGCCACTGGAATCAAGCTATCCTGGCTGAAGAGGGGTGAAACCCCGAAACCGGTACTAGGATGCTTGTTTCCGGTCCAGGGAGGACCTGGCTTGGCAGTTCGGGCTGGACTGTTCCCATGAGGCACAAGGTCAAGACTGATTTGCATATGGCCAGGTCTAAACTGGGGTGGCATGGTGAGCAAAAGAATGATGGATTTAACCCAGATCTCTTGACTGAGGGTGAATGTTTTCATTTGTTCTGCATTCAGTTCATCAATTGTGTGTCTTCAACTTTCAGTGTAAAACACTCAGTTGCCATATTGGTAGGTCCACGAAAGCTACTATATTGAATAAATGTTCTCAAATACAGCTGTGTATCACTAAAATATATTTTCAGCTGTTGTGAATTTGGTGACCAATATGTTATATTTGTTCAATTTTTATTTGTTTTATATGTTGACATAACCTGTGCAGATTTCAGAGCGTTGTACACAGACAGGAACCCTTTAGGCTACATTAAAGTTTTAACCAGTTTGGACCGCCAGTGAATGTTGTCTAGAAAGTAAACTTATCTTATATACTTCTCGGTACTTGCACTGGTAGGAGTAGATGACCAGAAGCGCCAAAAAGACAACATTAAAGTTTCAACATTTAGGAAGGTTGAAGGGAAGGTCAGTTGTTGGGTAAGTCATTTTCCAAGGGCAGTTAAGAACTCCTGGTGCTATTCATTTAAATTCAAACAGAATTACATCCCTTGAAATACCTAGGATAAAGGTTGATGGAAAAAGAATGACTGATGGCAACCACATGATATATATTGAAGGGTATGAGAGACCGTGATATTGCAAAGAAGGTGAAACATAAATAGAGTCCTTAGTTTAGACACAAAAATATAACATCAAAGTTTTAACTTACAAAAGGCTTGTGTGGCTGGTGAATCAACTGTTAGCTCCTTTTTCAGGTAATAGTACAAATACAAGGTTCATCCCTCTACACTAGCTAACATCTCAGGTGGCAATGTAGAGGGGTATTTCATTTAAATAAAACAAATTAGTAAATTTTGTAGGGTCCATATAACGGGTACCAGAAGCTTACTGTTTAACTTGCTTTATCGGCTGCTGTCCTCCATTTAAGAGTCCCGCCAGTATATTCTAGGTTCAGAGCCATTTCTTGCAGAGTTCCACAAGGATAGGTACGCAGCCCTGCAGTCTTCAATTTCTGTGTTTTATATCTAGCCTCTCTCATATGGTTGCTCTGTGTTAATCTGTGTTAATTTCTACTGCTACAACACATAGTCCACCATGCAGGCACAATTCATGTTCTCTCTCACAAGATTGTCCTTTTGGATGGGACAGTAGTAACTTAATTTTAATATTTTAAAAAACTAGACCCTGATTCCAGGAGGAATACAGGGTCTCTTGTCAAACTGTTGGTGACTTGCTTCCTAAGAGACCCTACCAATTCCTGGTGCTGCAGTTCTCAACATTGACTTTACGTTTGATTCCAAACTCTCATTTCAGTCCTCGACCAATAGCATTGCTCCTGCTTGTTCTTTTATACTTAAGCTTATTATAAAGATATTTGCTCTTCTTTTCATTTACTACACAGATTAACCACTCCGTAATCACTTCCATTGTTATTTACTTTACTTTGGCTCTCTAAAAATCTGACAGTGTAACTTTAAGCCATTCAAGGCTCAGCAGTATCTTCTCTCTGCCACTGGGCTGTTTGCTGGAAAGGTCGTTTGTTTCTCCTGTTGTTTTTCTCCAGACACAGGCATCCTTTGGGGCTCAGATCAGTTTCCTTTTTCCACATAACTGACATACAAGGCAGGGTGGCAATTTGTTCTCCTATCTCACGGGTGATCATTTGTTCACCTATCTCACTGCACAATCTGTAAAAAAAAAAACACTATCTTCCACGTTGTTCCAAGTCTTGTCAACACAAAATCAAAAATAATTTTATAACCTGGCTTTTATCTAATGCTGTGATTTCAGCATCCTCTACTAGCATCTCCATAGCATTGGGATACCCCTCTGTGTCATTGTTGCACTTTCTAGATTGATAGACTTAAGACAGGTATTAAAGGATTAATATGAACCCAGGTGCTAGTTATTCCTTATGTCTCTTTTACATCTCCGTTATGTTTTAAAGAGATTGAAAAATTAAGCTTCTCTCTCCTTGTGACTACTTGGAAACTAGGGGCCAGTTGTCTGAAGAACTGGTTGCAAAATTCTGGTCGCAATTGTTTACTAGAATTTTTGCGACCATAGCGATATTTTGCAAACCGACCTATGTAATAAAAGGTCAGTTTGGAAAATACTGATTCCTAGTGGGTCATAAATTGACCTAGGTCAACAAAAGAGAGGGGGGGACCGGGAGCCTGTTAAGGTCCAGTGTCCGTGCTCCACAAATGACAATATAGATCATAAGGGACACTGTTCCAAATGATGGGTGCAGATTGTTACCCAGTCAGTGTGTGAAAAGGTGTGGGGTAGAGTAGAAGATCAGAGAAGAGGAAAAAGAGAGAGGCAGAGGTACATCCCCAGTATCAAGGATCCAATCCCGAAGGGGAGAGCCAAGTCTTGCCTCTTAGTGGCCCTCACACACCACGTAGGATGTCATGCTTCATCATTGGGCTTTTTTGCTCCTCATCGGGCCAGCGCTGCAATGCCCGATGGTCCCCCGAAGGGTCACTTTAACGGAGATCTTTTAAGAGAAAAGCCGTCTGGTGAGTGCGGGTGTGTGGGGTGGATCCAGTGACAGTAGTGCTAAAGTACGTGCAGTGGTAAGTGAATAAAAATACCTAGGGGTATCACAGAGAAGTCCTTTAATAACGTGGTATCCCATGTAAATTAAAAAACCCGAAGGTTAGTGAGTTACTATGAGGCCTAATGTGCCTGTGTAACTTAGCATGTGGTCGACATGTTTCACGCCCGGTAGTCGGAATGATCAATGGCGTTTCTCAGGACCTAACTGGTATCGTGGATGTGCACTAAAAGGGGGGGTTCCAAAGAAGAAATGGTAACCCACAAAGGTGAGTGGTAGCTTGGGATTAACCACGGGGATATTTTCCCTAGTATGTGGAAACGAAATCTCAGAAAGTAGATTATGTCCAAGCGATGATGATACCCTCACTTCAGAAGGGAGCAGTCTCCCTAGGCTAGTCTCCGCTAGGTGCCCACACCCTATTGGGGTTGCGTTGGGTGCCGGCTCATGAGCACCTACCCTCTCCCAGCGGCTGCCTGCATTAAATTG
Source organism: Triturus cristatus (assembly GCF_964204655.1). Classification (NCBI taxonomy): domain Eukaryota; kingdom Metazoa; phylum Chordata; class Amphibia; order Caudata; family Salamandridae; genus Triturus; species Triturus cristatus. The sequence goes on from NC_140594.1 coordinate 891,630,831, forward strand.
ACCTACCTCATGAATATTAAGAAGGTAGGTCGCAATTTACAATCAACTCAGACTCATAGCCATCAAAGTGATAGTAGCCTGCTGAGGTCGACAGACCACCATGTCTGTGATTGATTTTAAATAAAGCAGTCTTTTAAAAAAATGCATATTGTTTGCCTTAAAGGAAAACTGTATGCATTTAAATAGGACCCCTGCCTAATCTTAAAAAATGTTTTTTTCATCATTCTCAAAGGGGAAAGGTCCCTTAGTGACCACTTTACATTTACAAATGGGGTTACATCTACATGTTTGTAGTAGGTACAATATTAATGCATACTATTTCGAGTCAGTATTTTAAAGGGTCGCCCTTATCATGCTTCTCGTAATATTAAATTAGTATTGGGTCTCAAAACCCAAACTGCAATTCAATACAGTTTTAGTGAATCCCAATATGCGGTTTGTACATAGCAAAATACGGGCGATTGTGTAAATTTGGCTGGTTGCGACCACAAAAATTCTTTCTATATCTGGCCCTAGACTCATCATTTATAGTTCCAATGCGTAGCTTTTAGGGGCAATGCTATATGAAAAACTAGGTGTGTTCCTTATTTCTCTCCACTGTTCCACACACTGCCCAATTTTACATTTGCTTCCCCTTGTATAGCAGTGCTGCCATGGAGAATGGCATCTAACCTCCCATATCATGTACAGTTCATGATCAATGTGCTTGTTTGTCATCTTGGCAGCGACTACGAACACAATCAGCACATATTTTTCTGAAACAAGGTTTACTAGGGTATTTATAGTACTTTAAAGGTAAAACTCTAAGGTAAAAGATAATAATTAATGCACTCTTTTTTAGTGAGCAGCACTCTTTTGTACAACATTTTGTGCCTTATGGGGGATTAAGTGGTTGGGGAAATAATAATTTAGCTCACAATTTTGTTAATCTGCTTGGCCATTCCGCTGTTGATCTTTGCCGGAAACATGTGATTTCTTTAGTAAATCTTACAGCAGTTCTGTCCTTGACCCGTTATGGTGGTTGCTATAAATTCATGGGGATAATTAATGTACTTCCCTTTCAGGGTACTGGAGAAGCTTAAGTGAGGGAAATCAGCTAAAGCTATGTTACAACCCTTTGTAAACTGCATTTCAGCTATTTTTATAGTTCTCTTGCACTTTTGGACTCTGGGCACCCTTTACAGTTTTAGAATTCTCAATGGCCATAGTCACAGTGATATTCTGCCATTCTGTCAGATTCGAGAAGTTCTGCCTATCCATTATAATGTTTTGCAAATGTTCGTGTTGGTTTTTTGTGTAAAACAAATAAGAATATATAACATACATATTGTGCTTTATGAATAACCGAGTGGGTTGCCATTTTCAAGTTGCATCCTACCAGACCGCGCAGCTAAAGACAACTTGGGGATGTTCAGAAAGTTGAAATAGGAATGCATTCTGCAAGCTGCTTACCATTGGCTTTGTAACTCACATTTCCTGGCTTTGTTTGCTGGCTTCATTTGCTTTAGGCTGTCCAGCTTGATTGCATCCTTCCTGTTGCCCAAACCTTGTTTACTGTATACTTCCACAAACTTGCTTTCCTTAACCCCTTTGCCGCGGCACGAATTCCGCCGCGGCGCTGGGGGGGTTCGGGGTCAGCGCGGCGCCGCCATGCTCATGACAGAACCACTCCGTCATGAGCCACGGGCGCGCTGTGCTCATGACGGAGTGGTTCCGTCACGACTCCGCCCGCTCGCATTATTCGCCCGCACAGGCGGGGAATCAGCGCCGCATGGGCGGAGCGGCCGCAGAGGCCGCAGCATGACGGAACCACTCCGTCATGAGCACACGGCACCCGTGGCTCATGACGGAGTGGTTCCGTCATGAGCACGCAAGGGGTTAAACAGGCTTTAAAATCCTGTTTGCATCTTGTCACATTTGCTGCGCATTCAAAGATAGACGTCAAATGTCAGTCTATCTTTTTCCAAGGAGCTTGGTGTTTATTTTTCTTTCCCTGACTTCAAAGTGAGAGGATTTATGTAACAATCATGCTGGTTAGTGGGGGCTGCTTGAGGAAGGCTGTACAGATGTTATTTTTTTCCAGCACACAACAAAATGTAAATGTCTGTAAAGGAACTGTGCTCGATAAAATCAATACATTGGGTAATGATATTTCCACGCATTATCATTTGTGCGCTGTATACTTTTATCAGTAAAACTGCATATGAGTGCAAACGTAATAGTCCTTGCAATTGAAGATGTGTTGTCTGTAATGGCATTACGTTACCATGCCATGCACACTTCATGTTACCCCACTTCACTCTACTCTGCGCCACTTCACACTATGCCTCTCCACTCCACACTGCATCACTGCACTCTTCTATGCACCACTCTACTCCACTCAACACCACTCCACTGTACTCTATGCCAATGTAATCTACCCCACACCACTCTATTATGCACCACTGCACTCTGCACCACTCTGCTCCATGCTATGCCACCCTACTCTGCAACACTGCACTCTATGCCAGTTCACTCTACACCACTTTACTCAAAGCCTAGGCACTCTGTGCCAATCTTCTGTGCACCAAATCACTCTATGCCATTATACTCTACACCACTGCACTCTACGCCACTCTATTCTACTCTGCACCACCATACGCTATGCCACTCTACTCTGCGCTACTGCACTCTACGCCGCTCTACCATAGATCACTGCTCTCTATGACCATATTCTCTGCAACATGGCACACTCTGTCACTCTACTTTATGCCACTCCACTCCACTGAACTTTATGCCGCTGAACACTATGCCAATCCACTCTATGCCACTCTGCACCACTGCACTCTACAACACTCTACACCAGTGTACTCTGTGCCACTTCACTCTACTCTTAAACAATCTACTCTGCCACTGCAGTCTCCCCCACTTTTTGCACTCTGCACCACTCCACACTACTGCACTGTACACCACTGCACTCTACACCACTTTACTCAAAACCAATACACCATATGCCACTGCACTGTATGCCAATCGATTCTGCACTGTATGCCACTATACTCTACTCGCTGCAACTGCACTCTCTGCCACTGCACTCTGCATCACCACTCTGTGCCACTCTGCACTCTGTACCACTCTACGCCACTCTTCTGCACTCTACAACACTCTACTCTGCAGTACTGCACTCACTGCCACTGCACTCTCTGCCAGTCTACTCTGCACCACTCTAGGTCACTCTACTGTATGCCCCTGCACCATTCCACGCCAGTCTTCTGCACTCTATGCCAGTACACTGTACATCACTCTAATCTACTGTGCATCACTGCACTGTGACAATGCATGCTACTCCACTTCATGCCTCTCTACACTGCACGCCAGTGCACTCTACCCCACTCTACTATGCACCACTGCACTCTTCCCACTGAATTCTACACCATGCCAGTTCACTCTGCAAACTGCACTCTGCGCCATTGCACTTTACACCACTACTTTATTCCAGTCCACCCTGCACCACTCGACTCTACGCCACTTCACTCTACTCTAAGCCACTGCACTCTATGGCACTCTACTCCGCACCACTCCACTCTACGCCACTGCAATCAATGCTGTGCCACCCTAATCAATGCCACTCTGTCACTGTGCTCCACACCGCTACACTATGCCACTTCACTGTACCCTGCACCACTGTACTGTACCCTGCACCACTCCACTCTACACTGAAACAATCTACTCTATGCCACTGCACTCTATGCCACTCTACTCTATGCCACTGCACTCTATGCTGCGGCACTCTACGCTATGCCACTCTAAACCACTGCACTCTAAGCAAATTCCCTCTACACCATTTTACTCAAAACCAATGCACCAAATGCCACTGTACATATGCCAACTACTTTCCACCACTGCACTTATGCCACTATAATCTACAACATTCTACTCTGCCACTGCACTCTACGTCACTTCACGCTGTACCACTCTACACCATTGCACTCTACATCACTGCACTCTGCCACTCTATTCTACTCTGCTCCCCTGTACTCTACCTCTCTGCTTACTCTATGCCACTGCACTGTGCGACACTGCACTCTATTAAACTGCACTCTGACACTCTACTCTTCATGACTGCACTCTACACTACACTCAACACCATTCTACTGCACTCTATACCACTGCACTCTAATGCACTCTGCACAACTCTACACCAATGGACACTGCACTTTTTTACTGTGCATCCCTCCACTCTTATGCCACTGCACGCTACCCTGCAACACTCCACTCTGCACCACTTCACTGTATGCCACTTCACTGTACATCACTCTACACTGCAACACTGCTCTCTCTGCAACTGAACTCTAACATTTTTACTCCATACCTCTGCACTCTACATAACTTCACTCTACTCCAAAACAATCTACTCCATGCCATTGCAGTCTGCCATTCTATTTTTCTCTACTCCAATCCACTCTATGCCACTCCATACTACTTTCCTCAATTTTAGATTGCTGCACTCTGTGCCACTCCGCACCACTCCACATTACTGCACTCTACACCAATGCTCTCTACACCACTTTACTGAAAACCAATACACTCTATGCCACTGCACTCTTTGACAATCCACCCAGCACCACTTCACTATATGTCACTATACTCTACGCCACTGCACTCTATGCCACTCTACACCATTACACTAAATCACTTTACTCTGCATGCCTCTTTGCCACTGTATTCTACACCAATGCGCTCTCTGCCACTGCACTCTCTGCCACTTTACTCTGCACCACTTTACTCTACTCTGCATCACTTTGCTCTACACCACTCTACACCAATGCACCCCATGCCACTCCAATCTACTGTGTACCACTGCACTCTGGCACTGCACATGACACCACTCCAGTCTAGGCCACTCCACTCTGCACCACTTCACTCTACTGTGAAATAATCTACGTTATGCCACTGCACTCTACGCCAGTCTACTCTGCATTACTTGACTGTATGCCACTTCACTGTATATCACTCTACTCTGTATTGCCCCACTCTATGCCACTGTACTCTATGACAGTCCACCTTAAGCCACTTTAATCTACTCTGCACCACTGCACTCTACGACATTCTACTCTATACCACTGCACTGTACGCCACTTCACTATACTCTGAAACTATCTAGTCTATGCCACTCTATTCCACTCTGCGCCAATGCACTCTATGCCACTCCACATTACGTCCTTCAACTTTATACTGCTGCACTCTATGCCTCTGCATTCTACACCAATGCTCTCTACACCATATTACTCCTATCTAATTCACCCTATGCCACTGTACTCTGTGTAATCTACCCTACACCACTTCACTGTATTCCACTATACAACATTGCACTCTATGCCACTCCACACCATTGCACTCTGTCACTTTACTCTGCACCACTCAATGCCACTGCACTCTACCCCAATGCACTCTATGGCACTTTACTCTTCTGCACTCTATGCAACTTTACTCTTCTGCACTCTACTCTGCAGCACTTCACTCTCTGCTACTGCACTCGTTACCACTGAACTCTATGCTGCTTCACTATGTGCCACTCTACTCTGCACCACTCTACACCACTCTACACCACTCTACACCACTTTACACCACTTTACACCACTTTACACCACTCTACACCACTTTACACCACTCTACCCCAATATACTCCATGCCACTCTAATCTACTGTGCACCACTGCACTCTGTGACACTGCACTTTATACCACTAAAGTCTAGGTCACTCCACTCTGCTCCACACCACTCCATTCTGCAACACTGCACTCTACGCCACTACTCTATACCACTCCACCCTGCACCACTTCACTCTACTCTGAAACAATCTTCTTTATGCCACTGCACTCTACACCACACCACTCTACTCCACTCTGCTCCAATGCAATCAGTGCTGTGCCACTCTACTCTACACCACACTACTCTATGCCACTGTGCTCTACCCTGCACCACTATACTCTACCCTGCACCACTCCACTGTACTCTGAAACAACCTACTCTATAAAAAGGCGAGCCAGTGAGAGGTTGGGTACGTCTAAGAACCTGTACATCACTTCGTAACTATTGCAATGGCGGATACCTCTGCCGTGACTCATGGGATATACACCCATTAACGAATAGATAGGACCACTACATGGGTCCATTGCGTGGTGCTATGATACTCAACCAGACCACTACACCACCCCATCACTTAGTTCACCTCCCCTAGGTCCTGAAGAAGCGCGAAGGATCTCCTCATCAGGCCACACTACAGCGCAAAACATATCGACCCTATTCCCATCTTTAAAATACTTTGCACTTGCCTAGCTACTGAGGGCCATTATCACCCTCAAGCAGCTCATAACCATTTGGTTTTATAATGACAGAGGGATTTTTTCATTGAATGTATCTACCTCACTTCCCCGCTAGTCACCTTTTAACATTTACACTTCACGTACCTCTGCTCTCCGAGAAAGATCTCTGATAAAGTGACCCTTCTTGGGACCCGTAGACCTATTGGGATTTCCAGTGCTTGCTATGTCTGGTGGGTAATGACGCTTGTACCGTTCATGGTGAACATACTGTATTCTAAGTACACTATGAAGTGGCGTTGGTTCAGCCTTCTTCAGCTGTGCGCTTGTTTGGTCAGGAACATTTTGCAGTTGATTTGAGAAATTGACATGTTAGAAATGACATGCTTGCAAGATAATCCATCATGGTCTCATCAAATGCAGATAATAGTTTCCATTTAATACAAACCATGTAATTTCACTCACTGCATGTTTAGTTTTATTCTCGTCATGGCTGTTTGTGTGTTTAGTGTCCAATTTACATATATCCCCATGAGCTAAAAGCAAGATGGATATTAGCGTGCTATTTCTATTTTCATTGTCTCATGAGTTTTTTTTCTTAATACACTAATGGGTGAATTTCACTGTGGGCAGCTCTTGATTTAGCATTGAAGTTACTAGTGGTCACCTGCCCCCACTGTGCCATGCTGTATGTGTGTTTCTCCTTTAGTAGATGGTCATAAAAATAGATTGCTTGAGAAACTGATGCATTATGCTTATGTTTTGATTAATTTTCTTATTCCATTACCTCCTACTTTCTGGATATGTTTTGGGTACTCATCTTCTGTTAAAGCCAAACATTTTTCAACAACTAGCGGAATCAGGTCTGTGCCTGTGAGTTTGTAATATGCTGCATCTCAATCTAGTTATATTCTGAGTAATAGTATTGCTATCTATGGATATCTTAACCCTCAGATAAAGTGAACTATTCCAACTGGTTTTACACCTGTGCGCACATTAGACCCATGAGTAGTGTTAAAATGGCCACAATCGCATTTACACTCGGTCTTGATCTTCCGGTGTTTAGGAGCCTCAGGTATATTGCACCTCCCTCTGATTTTGCACTTTCTTCTGATTTTGCACTGACAGTAACCACCACATAGCAGCTGGTGAAAGATACAATGAAACACTGAAAATAAGGGTTAAAACACAGCCAGAATGTAGTCAAAGCCTTTAGAAGAACTATTGCTGGGTAAATCTAAATAACGGGGACGATTTTTCAAAAAGGGTTCTGCGATATGAGATAGATAACGAGTGAATCTTAAGATGTCTAGGATGTCGCATATAGAGGAGTGACATGGGAGTGATGTGCAACCAGTTGTTCTGCCTTCCAAGCCCCACCACCCTTGGCTTTAGACTTTCCTCTCCCACTCACATACCTGCTGTCTTGCCACTCTACCACACTGCCCTTTGTTGATTCTGTCCATTCATTCCTAGCCACCCCTACCCCATTCAGAAACACCATACCTGGTATCTTGTCACCCTCTCACAAGATCCTCCGTGCATTTCCTCCTGTGACCTGCCACCCTCTCACAAGATCCTCCGTGCATTTCCTCCTGTGACCTGCCACCCTCTCACAAGATCCTCCGTGCTTTTCCTCCTGTAACCTGACCCCATACAAAGAAATACTACTTTATGTCCGGCACCCTAACACAAGAGTATCTGTGGAAGCCTCCACCACCAACCTTTAGCTGCACTCTGTACTGTCACATTGAGAGTGAAGAGCAGCACCAAAACCTCAGTGCCCCAGCAAGAGCTGCTTGTCAATAAAGCATGATTGTCCTGGTCAGCCGGAACCTGCAGACATGCGTGACTGGCAGTGGAGATGTTTGGTGGTTTGTGGGAACCGGCTTTCTTCCACCTCCCTAGGGTCCGTAAAGACCTAGTCAGTGTTGCATGCTACCATCAGTAAAAACAGCTTCCATGCCACGCCCTCATTGCTCTGACTTCAGAACTGTGCAAAAGCAAAACTTGTTTCTTCACGAGTCTGACTTCAGTAATGTTAACTGGCTTTCGTTATCCGTGTGCTATATAATGGCTTCCTGTGGAAGCCCAGTATGCCAATGTGTTCATTTTATTTACCATTACTAACCACAATGGTCCCACAACATTGAAATCTATCAATCATAGGTGAGACCCCAATTAAGATTCTTACAAGTATGAACAGTGAATGGAGTATCAACTTCCTCAACCAACCAGAAAGCACATTGAGGGCTCCTAAAAAGTGCTGTGCAAATGTTGCAATACAATGGAACACAATACATTGCGTCAATCACATATGGTGCGTCCTTTGTTATCTAATGGGAACCCTGTTGTTGTTCAGCTTTTCAGATGCACTAATTTGTTAACATACATGCCTGGCTCCCATACAACCAACCTGTGTTGGTGTGTGGCTTTATACAGGAAATAGTTCGGAACTGTGTAGATGAAGGTTAGTTCGGTTTCTGCAGAGATTTGTGGCTCTGTGCCCGTGTTCTCTGAAGTGTTTTAGAACGAACAAGCTTGATACAACAGCTCCAGGTCATTAGTTTCATGCATTTCATTATTAATCTCACAGGAAAACATTTGTACTGCATTGTCATGCTTTCAGTTAATTTGTTTATTGCATTGCTTAACTCTTACTGGGATGCCCATTTATCCATTACTTCCGTTTTTTGACAGTTGCTGTGGAAACAACATTTGAACATTCATTTGAAAATAATTAAATTGCTCTAAAACGTTCCTCCAAGGACTTGGATTGGCCGTACAAGAAAAGCTGTACATTGAGCAAGTCAATGTCACTCACCAGTTAACTATGTAAATCTGGCGAGCTAATGGAATGTTGAAAATGCAGAGTTAACACCTCTAGCGTCCATTTACATTCATTAATAAATGCAAGTTTTGCTGCTTCTGAGAGCGGATGCTGCTAGCTTCCGACTGAACACTTGCCCGTGGGGATATCAAGGTATAAACAGAATTCAGATGGCCCATCAAAGACTGCATCTGTTCCAGTGTTGTTTCCACAGCATGTAATGCCATTGGCAAAAAAACAACAGTATAATAGAGCAGAATGGTGTTAACCTGTAGAACACGATTTGCATCTTGCCCCTTTCACTTGGAATTCTTGCTTGCTGCTAAATGTTACGCGAACCGCACATCTCAGTGCATCACTTTACATTTTTTCCCTTCAGTGTTGCTGATGTTTTCCTTGCCTACGTATTTTCTTTATTCATTACTTTTTTCTCATTCCTGTGTTTAGAATAGCATGAACCAACACAGAGTCTTCTCATGCGATAGTCAAAGCTACCCATTTATAGAAGCTGGTAGCCTTTAAAATCAGGCAAATCCGGTTCAGTTATACATTAGGAAACTTTCAAACAGATTTGGAGCTGATCAGGCTCTTGCCCCGCGGCATTGACATGAACTTGACCAATCCCTTTGTTTGGAATTCAACATCTATTCTAAGAGGGCACTGTTTGTGAATGGTGTTGGCCTGCTCGAGTTAGGAGTGTAGACCCTCTACCCAATAAAACTAATGGCAGCTGTTATCTCAGTCTCATTTTATCACAGGCCTAGGCTGCTGAATATTTGTAGGTCTGAGCTTGGACAGCACCGCTGTCACAATACCTGTTGCTAACAATATACATTGAGTGGACTTCAGGTCTATTACCCCTGTCAAGTATTGACTTTACTTCACCATCCTATTTCAGCCATTGGATTGAGCTGCCATTCATGTCTTGGGTGTGTCAGTTGGAGTATTCATCTGCATCCAATCCTTTCATTTGTGTACTTGTATCCTTCCACTGTAACTCGAATGCCTTCATGGAGCTGCATTAGGGGCTACTTTACAAGTACAGCCCTCTGTGCCCGGTCCTGCTGGGTTCTCCCATGACTCTCACTAATGTGCTAATGCCGCCTGCCTTGTCAACTTGCTAAAAGTGGCATTTTCTGACTTGCAATTTAAAATCTGACTTCACCATAAATTGTGATTTTAACTTGTGAATCCACAGACATCAAACTTCAAATCTCTATCTTTCCCCATTTGGAAATTACACTTAAAAGATGTTTTAAGGCAATCTTATGGGAGAGATAGGCCTAGCGGTAGTGTAAAATGAATTCACATTTTTTCACTACCAGGACGTGTAAAATTCAAAAGGACATGTCCTACCTTTCAAATACAGTGTACCTTGCCCATAGGGCTGCTTAGAGCCTACACTAGGGGTGACTTGTATGTAATTAAAGGGAAGGTTTGGGCCTGCCAAGTAGGTTAACTTGTCAGGTTGAAATGACAGTTTAAACTGCAGCCACAAACTCCTCAGTGGCAGACTTGAGTCATTTTAAATGGCTGGGTGGCACAATCAGTGCTGCAGACCCCAGCATTTCCATTTCGCTCCACCTGAACGCAGCCGCGGGAAATCACTCGCTCCATTGCATGAGACGGGTCCCTCCACCGCGAGGTCTGATCATCTACGATCTACCCACCCTTTAAGGTCCCGAATTCCTATCCTCCGACCATCACTCCTCACTCGCGATGCTTCGCACTCGCCCGGGCTAAATGTCCCCTTTTCCGGTACCGCGAGGTCTCGTGTTCATTTCTCGAACACTACGCCATCTGAGGCAATTGTTTACGGACAATTTTATTTGATAGTCCTGATGATGATCCGATATCCTCTTGATAAGGATCGAAACGCCGTCGACACAGTCGTCAGCCTTACACACATTATTCATTGTACATAATTTAATGTGAAGGTGACCCCTTGTATATTAGTTGTTTCGCCATTTAAGTATTCACCGACTGAAACAACCACGAAACTGCCTGAGCCTTTTGTACCTCACTGTTTGCGTGATATGTAAGTCCTCGGATACAGGCTTGTATCCCACTTTGAATTAACTTACATTCTATGTACTATTGTTGAAATATTATATATTTAAAGTGCCTTTGTCCGGCTGGATACTGGCTCAAATAAAGCACTGATTGAGGCTATATTCATTGTATTAATATTCTTTAATTTCTCAGGGACCACTGTCTCCTGTAACAAATCAGTTCCCAAGGTCCCTGACCGATCTCCTTTGGGTGCCCTTTTTCTTTATATATAGACCCACTAGTATCATTTAATGTACAGGCCCTGGGCACATGAAGACTTTACCAGCAACTTATAAATAAATTAAATATGCCAATTGCGGATAAGCCAATGTTTCCAGATTTTATGAAGACAGCACATGCACTGATTAGCAGTGGTAAAGTGCCCAGCATCCTAAAGCCAACAAAAAAGAGGTTAGAGAAAAAGGGAGGAGGAAGGCAAAAAGTTTGGGGATGACATGTCAATAATGTTAATTATGAAGTCCTGGTCTATGGTACATTTATCACAGAATCAAATCTAGATTAAAATGTGTCCTTCACCCTCCAATGTGCAGTCCTTTGTATTGCTACAATACATCTATAACCCCCAGTAAAGAGCATGTTCGTGTGCAGACACAATATCACAATCGCCTGAAGCACTTCTTTATGAGCATTACTTGCTTCATATCATTTAGAATGAGTCTCACTTCTAAGTGCAGGTTTTCTTTTACGCTGCTTTGGTTAGCTTCGGCCATTCCCAAGTGAGGGTCTTTACTATAGCCTTATAGTTGCTGCCAAGGGCTGTACCGTTTGGTAAAGGCCCAAAACCAGAATGATCGGCACAAGCCACAAGTGAGGGCCTATAAGAAGGGTGAGGGCTTTAACAACAGATATAGAGTGAGGCATAAGGGCTATAAGGCTCTAAAACATTCCAACCACTAAGGGTAGAATGTGATAGATTAAAAAGGGAGAAACCTGAAGACAGACATTGGAATGTTAAAGGTCAGGGCTTATACCAGCCAATATAAGCCCGGAGCTACTCAGTTGTCTTCAGTGGAGCTCTCAACATTCCAGTGTTCTAATACGCTGTCCACCTCTGAATTAGAAAAGTATTTGGCCAGTCTTTGAAGGGCAACCCAACTACCATTACATCGGAGCCCTGTATGTTTCATAGTACTTTATGGTGTTATTTCCCCATGTCGATTTATTTTGCTGGACAGTGGTTGGATTATCTCAGAGTATGGAAGCGTGAATAATAGGTTATGACTAGAGGTGATCGATAAGACAAAAGTTGGTATCTGGCTATAATGGGGTTAGTGAAATATCGGAAGAAGGATGTTTGGAAAGGTAAGAAGTTATCATAAGTAAATAGGTGCCTGCTCCCTGTCATTAGTGAGCTCAGGGGTTGCTTTGAGTAAACTAAGAACCCAGACCTGAATATTTGTCAATTGTTTGATTCCATCCCTTTGCCATGACTCAAAAGCCAATAAGCAATCTATGTATGCAAACTGTAAGGTGATGTTAGAAGAGAGAGTTTTCAAATGCCCAGATCACCAATCTACAGCTCATAAGATTATAAATACCCTGATGAAGCGGTAGACTATTTTGCAACAACAAATCCAAGTAGAAAGGTAGTTGTTTCAAAACGTGAACAGGACAAGATTTAATGAACTACAGATATCAGGAAAACAGCAGATGATTTTACTAGCACTCTCTATGATAATGCCCCAATCCTTCAGTTGCTAAACTTCCCAAAGGGAAAAATATCACACTGTTATTTTTGAGAGAGTGGTCAAATAACCTAGATTGCCTGTTGATCATGATGCCACTATATGGTCTCTTTTCGCTATGACATCTTGCACGCAGGCAATCTGCCACTAAACTAATTCATTCACCACTGCTGACTATACAGAGAATACACCCAAGAGATGCTGGAGTTGCACTCAGAGTGATACAGTTTACAAGCCGGATATAAAATACTAGGCGGAACCCAGACTGGGAGTAGAATGTTGAGAGCAATCTGTAAGTAATGGAGTGCTTTACAGGTGTTTACTGGCTTGCTGCAATGTAACCCTTCTTCAGAAGTATTAGTACATCTGAACAGGGTTGTAAAACCTTTAACATTACTTCGGCGCCGGGTTGCAGCACTATTAATGGACAGTAACATTTCTTCCTGGCAAAGCAGATGTATAGTATTAGTGGGATAGTATCTGCACTTCTCGGCTGTGTTTTATATGATTGGTAGGCCAGTACCACCACTCCTTATAAGAGCTGCCACACTAGTAATGGAGAGTAGAAGACTTAGTTCAGGGCTGGTGGGGATGACTGCTGTCCGTGCATGACCCTGACTTCTGCGTTCCGTCCTATGGCCGGGACCCACACTTCAGTAGGAGGCTGCATGCCGGCCTTGCAACAGAGTAGGAGAGCTGCGTTAGAGCCGCCGTTCAGTGCCCCGGCATCATAGAGTGTTCCCCGTACCTCATGCCCTCAGTGCTCCGATAATAGCAGCAACAGGCTGGGGGTTTTACAAGCTTGAGCATAATCTTGCCTTGCCCTGATTTCATGAGCGGGGGTGAGAAGGTGCCTGCTTATACAGTGTGAGCCAAGCCCTGCCTTGACGTTAAGACTCTAGTGGGCTTTGGTGATGAAGAGGCTGTGATAGTGTCGGTCTTCGCTTTGGCAGGTGGGCATATGGAGGCTGAACAAGCAACTTGTTGATGCGAGAGGAGATAAGCATTGAATCTTGATTTGATGATCTTCTGTCCCAGGCTATTGCGTTTAGAGAAGCAAAATTTAGCGTGGATGCAAGTATAAACTGTAGTTCTTAATCCTCAAACTCTCAGCTAATCAGTATTTGCAGCACTTTTAATGGACAGTAACATTTCTTCCTGGCAAAGCAGATTGCCAGTATTTCCAGTATCCAAGGATAGTGCTGGCCTAGAGGACAGGTGATTGGAATTTGTAGCGTTTGTAACTCTTTATTCCCCTGCTCCCTGATTCTGATTTGCTTGTGAACTGTGAGAATTTTGTAATTAACTGCAGAGAATGCAGGTGAACCTCCTTAATGAGACAAGTACCTCCAGGCACTAGCGACATGAATCTCCTATTTTGACAATGCCAGCTAATCTAACTAAGACATTAAAAACATCAAAACACTTGAATGGGCGAAAGAAAGCCTCAGTATGTGATTTGCTGAGCATACAGATGGCTTCCCTGGAGTATATTGAAGTAGCAGTGGCTTCAGTAATGCGATCTGTGGGAAAGGGCAGGGAAGGATGCACTGACACCACAATAATAGTCTCAACCTTGCCTAGTGGAATCCATAATCCCAGAGATGGATTAGGCTCAGTATCCCCAAGTACAGGGAGTAGTAAATCGGTAACCGCTGGGTCAGCGGGGGCCTCAAGTATATTTCAGGCGCCGGCATACCTAGGACAATTGGAGATCAGAGAGATGTTGGACTGTTATTCCCTAGGTAATAGCCAGAGAGGAATCCCTCCTCTGGTGGGGCAGAAGGAGGAGGTGACAAGAGACAGATTTACCCGCTGTTTCAGGCTAGCAAATCTGGGGTCAAGAATGGTGCTAAAGATAAAGGGGACATAGAGAAAGGGCAGGAAGAGACCACATAGGTTAAAGAGACCGTGCATGAGGGCGTGATCAGGGGAACCCATCCAGAGCACACTTAGTGGTGATGGTGACACAGAAAGAACAGCAGACACCTGCATGTCGGCATTGTGGCACCGCTTCAACAATGCCAGCTGTAGATGTCACAAATGGTCTACTAAGTATGTTGGAGGTGGTGCTGGGAGATGTCAAAACAACATAAAACACTCAGAAAGAGTTGGCTGATGAGTTGAAGATGTGGTTGGACAATATGCACACACAGCTGGGGCACCTCTTTATTAGAACTGATGAGATGGAAAAAAAAAAGGTTATTTGAGGGTGAGTACAAGGTAAACTTGCTGGAAGAAGTTATGGAAAATTTGGAAAAGGAGATAATGCGGCTCAAAGACAAGCAAGAGCAAATGGAAAACCACTCAAGGAGCTCCAACTTACTCATAACTGAAATTCCAGAGCATCTAGAGAATGGTTTGGGGTGTGTCTATTTGGTGGCAGGTTTAATTAAACCATATGTAATTCCAGAGTACACTCAGGATGTGCTAATTGTGTGGGCACACAGAGTTCCAGCCCAACCTTCTGGTGAAGCTAAATTTCCCAGAACCATACTGGTTAATTTTGAGGACTATAGAGTTAATGAGACAATACTGGCCAAAGCTATCAAGGAGACACCGTTTATAACACAAAATAATAACACATTCTGAATCTTCTTAGACATGACCGCAGAAATGGCTTGGAGGTGAAAAGAGTTCAAGAACACGATTCGTAGATTTCAAGCAGCTGGTGCTCAGAGATCAATAATTTAACTCTCTAGACTCAAAGTACTGTTTAAGGGCATGTTTCAGACTATCAGTACTTTCAAGAAAGCTGCAGTATTTTTGAAAACTATGTGCTAATTTGATGTCAGAAGTGTGGGGGGGGGGTGGAAACAGAGATGGGGTCAGAAAGAGAGGCGGAAGACTTTGGCATTTAGTCATCATTCCAATGCTTTTAAAGGGGGAAGGGAAAGGGTGGAACTCCTGCCCAAGCATTGAGGAAGGGAAGGTTTCAAAGGAGGGATTATGTTGTGCAGTTCAAAAAAGAGGGGTAGAAGATTTAAGCAGATAAAGACTGATTACAGGCTATTCAAGCTAAGCTTAAAACATGTGGCACTCTAGAATTTTTGGGCACTTTAGGGCGAAGGGTTCTTTGTGTGGGGATGGCTTCTACTGAATTACATTTGCACAAGATTGGTTGGTTCCACCTTGTACGCGCACTTTGGCAATTTGAAGCACTTTGTGAATATTTAACCAGTTTAAATGAGGGCAGTGTACGCCTGGATGATGATTGTGAAGTTTGCACCAAGGTATGATAAATGCTAATTGGAGGCTGCTATGCAGAATTTGCACAGGTTCATTTAGGCAACTGTGCACAAATAAGGTGGCAAGGATTGGTTAGGGACCCCTATGCTTCTGAGTAAAAGGTCAGCTGTAAGCAGGAACATCTAGGATCTCTTGGTTGTGTTGTGTAAGTTAAGACTTTGGCATAACTCTACAAGGGATGGTTTCCCACCCACGCATCACACAGGTGAACATGTTTCAATGCACCCTGATGAATGTGAATGACAGGTTAATGTAGCCCCGCAGTATGCTTTTCAATGTGTAGTTGACATAGAAGTATTGCTTCTAGGTTACTAATAATCCCATAAAGGGATAAGGGGCACTGTGGTAACTGTAACAAACCTATTTCCCTATTCGCAATGTCACACACACTGCACTACGAAGAATCAACAATTTTATTCAAAAGTATTTATTGCAACAGAAAAATCTATTTCTTAGTACATCTAAAATTACTTCAAAGAATATTCTAAAAACAACAAACAGGAACGTTTTTTATAGAGAAAACAAAATGAACATTTCTTACATTGCTTAAAATGTTGTCTAAAACCCAACATGCTAACGTGTGCTTCTATGCACTATACTAAGAGACCATGGAAAGCAGAGCAAATTGCAGTCTGGAGTTTCTTAGAGAGAAAAGATGCACACCATCCCTTGTTGACAGCAAAGGCTTTCTTTATCAGTGGAGGCATGAAGGCAGTGTTCCCCGTGAAGGTCAAACTCATACTGTGGTGGCAGTCGGTTGGTCTTCCTCCGGGACTTGGCTTTATCAGCTTCAGGCGCGATGCAGCATCTGCAAAGTGTGAAGTGTGCCAGCGGTAGGTGAGACTTTCTCTGGCAGAATCTCAGTCGATAATCTGGGTAAAGTACAAGTGGTGAAGTGGCCATCCTTTTCTACTAAATCTAATCAGAAATTGGAATTTCTGACATAAGTTTAGGAATGTCTGACATAGATTATGTGCATCAAGGTGTACGTGCCAGACATTTCCTTATGAACATATAAGGGATGTCAATTCAGACTACATTTTTCTGTATGTGTTCTTGTATAACCTTGACATGGTGAAGGGAAGGCATTTGCCCCAGACAAATGTCGCCCTAGATGTCGTATCTAGGTCATTAATCAAAGAACTTAACACTTTCACAGTTCTTAGAAAGATACCGTCGGGCAACCTCTGTGTCTAAAGGTAGAAATGACAATGATCCTGCATAAGCCAGAGAATGTGGTGATGTCCATTGTCTAAGTTAAGGAGGATGGGGACCTCCATGGACTAAGATGGAGTTGTGGCCTACATAAGATGGAGTTGGACCCTGGGGACTTTGTCAGTAGGAGCATGGTATGAGTACGGATTTGAAGTATAGTCATGAGCGGGGTATGTGCCCAAGAGTATTATTGCAGAGAAATATATTGAAGACTATTTCTCTCAGTGTTAATGGGCAAAATAATAGCAGGAAATTGAATGCTATTGAAGATTGGCTTGTGGGGCATAATCCGTTTGAAGTACTTTTGCAAGAAATGTACATTGCCTCTGCAAAGTTGGCCAAGTTTCCAATATTTAATAAGTGTACTGGAATCAGATCTTTTCAGCAGCTCAGGCAGCCCATCGAGGTGTCATTGTGTTTATAGCTACAAATCTGAATGCAGAGGTCCAGGACTGAGTGAGCTACAGTGAGGGTCACTGGTGTTGGGTCAATTGCATTATCTCTTCGATGCACCTTACCGTAGTAAGCTTATATGCCCCTGTGGAAGATATCACAAGGCCATATGTTGGTTTATTCCAGTCTCTTTTGCAGATTCTGGGGTAAATTATTATAGGGACGATTTGAACTTTTTATATGACCCAGGGGTGGATTCTTCTTCAGGCAGTAAAAAGCATGAGAAGCCCAGGGTAGCCAAAGTTATTCAAGAATATCAAAGAAACTTATTTCTCATAGACCCATGGAGGAAAGCATTTGCAGAGAGGAGGGAATGCACACGTTTTTGGGCAGATTTAAAACTGCCACTCAGATTTCTTTCTTTCTACTTTCGGCTAGTCTGATGTTTAAACGTTTGCACTTTTCCAAAAAGTACCATTCAGTTCTGGAGTTTGGTATTATTGGAGGGGGCAACTGCCCCAGTCCAAAAGGTGGGTTTCTAATAAGTCTTAGTTGCAGTATGAGTATTGGATTAGAATGTTTACTGAAGAGATCCAAGAGTTTATGATTATAAACCAAGGGACTGCCTCTTTAAATGTAGTATGGGATACAATGAAGGCTTATCTGCTGGGCAAAGATGTGGCAGCCAGAAAGAAAGTAAAGGAGCAAAAATTAGAGATGGAAAAGCAAATGAGGGAAGCATGTGATAGTATATAGAGGATTACAGAAGGATGCTTAAGAAACTAAGCAGGCATTAACTAATTATGTTTACACTAGGAGCTACACAAGTAATGCTGCTTATTTGCCAAAGATTTACAAAGAGAGAAACTACGTTAGGAAGTTCATGGCCTGACAAACTCAGGGAAAATAGAAAAAAATTCCTTAATGCAGCTTGCACTTTCCTGATAAGGGGCTTTGTTGTAAGGAGAAGGGGAAAATAAATGAGATTTTCCTTGATTACTATAGCAAATTTTAGTCAGACAGTTGATAAAGAGGTCCTGTAGGTGTTTTTAGGTGGGCTAGTTATGCCAACACTTTCCCAAGAAGATAGTAGGAAGACGATCAGCCCCTTTAGTAAGGAAGAGCTGGAAGTTGTGATTTGTAATTTAACAAATTGGAAGGTGTGTGGTCCCGATAGTTTCCCTACAGAGTTATATAAAGAGTTCTCCAAGGTTTTAAATGAAAACCTGCTTTTCCTAGCCAATTTTTATTTAGGTGGAGGGCCTATCCCACTCTCTTTTAATTTAGGCAATGTCGTTATTTTTTAATGGAAAAATGCTGAAGATCCAAATTATTATCGCCCTATAACATTGCTAAATTTGGATTACAAAATAATCATGAAATTATTGAAAAATAGATTCAACAAGATAGCCTCTAAATTGATACACTTTTATCAGAATGGTTCTATCGCTGGTCGCCAATTAGCAAGAAATACCCATTATTGGGAATCAAATACCTTTTGCTTTTTGTGTTGGATGCTGAGAAGAGCTTTGAGCTTGTGGCTTGGGTGACTCTCTTCAGTATTCTAGAGACATTTGGGATACCCTCCCAGAACACGAGGTTCATACAGAAAATGCATGAGAATGCAGAGGCAAAAATAATAACGAATTCATCAGATGTTGGGTTGTTAAAAGTTCAACGAGAGATCAAACAGGGTTGTCCCCCTGTCTCAGGTCCTCTTTGCCTTTTTTATTGAACCATTGGCAATTGCAAAATGAAAGGATAGGGAGATCCGGCTACCTATACCACATGTGGACAAGCTAAAGCTTTTATGTAGATGATAGAATGCTATGCTGGTTTTGAATACTAGGTAAAAAACACAAGAAAGAGATTTTGAGATTTGTGCCATGTATCAGCTGTTAGGTGGCTATAGAATTAACAAAGCTAAACCTGAAGTTATTTTGTGCAATAGTGGAGCAGATATTTTACACCCAGAGCTTCAAGATTGTGTTCATATTCAACTTAACCATTATCTGGAAGTCAGATATACAAGCAAGGTTGAATATCTATATGAATTACATTTCTGCCCCTTGCTATTTAAAGTAAATGCACTGTTAACGCAGAGAAAACCGCTCCCACTTACCCTACTGGAGAGGGTAGCATTGAAATTACTGTTGATTCTTCCTTTGTTTAACTTCTCTTCCTTAGCCATATCCTGGGTGCTGAATGTAGCATTTATCAAGAAAATAGAATATATTTTTTCATCTTTTATTTGCAGGATATAAGCACCAGACTAGCACTTAGCACTTTACATAGAAGTGTGGAGGAGGGTGGATTAGTCCTCTCCAACTTGAGGGAATACCATTATGCTTATTTTGCACAATATATGTTTAGATTTCTCACATCTAGATCCTATGTGCTGTTTAGAATGACTTGATGAATTTGATTTTAAAAGAACATAGCATAATCGATATTTTAAGATGTACTAAACCCCCCAACAAGTTCGATATAGGACTCTACATTGTTTTATTTCAGTATATGCACTTCTACAGGAATTATTTGATTCCCTATGTTAATGCTGCAACATACCTGTCTGATTTGGGGGGGGTCAAAAGGACAGGTTAGACAATGGCGCTTTATCGAATGCAGGGCAAAGGGATTCTTTAAACTGATAGCTTTTATTACAGGGTAACTGGTGAAAAAACCTGGCTTGCAATGAAGACACAGATAGAGGAAGACTACTGGTTGCCTTGTCATATAGTATATTACTTTTAAAATTAAGAATAATCTATATAAATTCTTTACTAAAGAGTAAAAATGTGCTAATTAATCTAATCGAAACCTCAATCCCAAAATGACCAGGTGGCTGGAAAAAAACTTCATGCACAAAGTTGTGAGAAAGATATTTACCAAAAAGATGTAAGTGAGAAAAACATGAATGATTTGTGTTCTCAAGGGTAGTCTTTACAGTACTAAGGGATGCTAAGTGACTGAGAATGCAGTGTTATGCGAAGTGGTTGATTTATCGAACTGTGCTATTCCTTCATGAGATTAACCCGGGATTGTTGGACCATTGTTTGTTAACGGAGTATACTGAAGTAGAAAATTGGTCTCAAGGAATGTGTCCCTTTATATCTCCAAGATTTTTGGAGGGTATTTTTTCTGTATCTGGAGCAGGCTCTGCAAATAGTCAGCCCCTAGTTCCTTGTGTTGATATCAGGATATGGCCCCATAGTAATGTTACCCCCGAGATATCAGAAATGTATGTTTGAATGTTAGTGGCTAGAGCCTTACTGCTGCAAAGATGAAAATCACAATAAATCCGTTCTCTTAGAGAATGGATGGGGAAAATTAAGTCAATTATGGAGAAAGAAGAACTATATGCCATTCGATGTGGTGGCATTGCAAGGTTTAATAAGATGTGAGCACAGTTTATGGATGGCTTACAGTTCTGTTGGGCACAGTATGTTTAATGTGGAAGGTAATATATATTTCTTGTTCCAGGAGTGCAAAAATATAGGCCTATCCTATTATGGGGGAACATTTATATATGTTATAATCTCCGATATGTCAAATCACACAACTATGACATTTCTTGCTGTAAGAGATGTTGTAATGGGTAAATGAATTCACTTTTTGTGATGGACTGTATGAAATGAACTATAGTAATTCTGTTACCTTTGGCGTACTTCACTAATAATTATGTCTTAATCTGGATCTTTGATTTAAAAATAAAATTAAAATAAAACACTAGTAATGGAGAGTACCTAAATTTCTACTGTACTTGTAAATCTCAGCACTTTGCAGCTTGGTTGCAATAAGTGTAATAGGCAAGACCAGCACTTCTCACCCCAGAGTTCTACTTTTAATGGATACTATAAGTGACCTGTACCAGCAGTTCTCTGAATGAACAGCTCCATTGCTTCTCTCCAGGACTGTAATACCTTTAATGTGACAGAATCAACTTTTCTTTTCAGTACTGAATTATGTGTAGTGGGACAGTGTCTGTACATATCTTTAAATAGGACAATACCAAGGCCTTTCATGGGAAATGGCAGTATAGTGAGCAATTGAACCCTCGTCTGGTTTGTAACACTTTGAATGACCAAAATAGACAAATACTCAATGTCTTGTAATGTTACATATTTGAATTGTTATTCAAAGTACGTCTGCTGGTGGCTTGTACTGTATAGTATACATTTAAAACAAATTGCATTTGCTCACACTTGGTATTTCACCCATGAAACATCACAGAAACAAAAAACTTGCCCCCTAGTTCATATTTTTTACAGATTCTTGAATAAAATCTGAAATGAGCAATCCAATAAATGTTAGTAGGCGCCTTCTGACCATAACTTTTGTAGTGGGTTGGGCCACACCCAGTACATACTCCAAGAAGGTCATCTTGTAAGTTCTTGTTATATGATCAGCTTTGACTGGAGACCATTAGCACATCTGCGTGACAAAAGCTCTTGGCGTTTGACGCTTCCAGATGGTCTTTGAAGACTGCAGGCCGTGCCTGAAGAGGCGCTGCCGCTGCAGTGAGCAAGCATCTTTCCTCTGCAGACAGTGCCGATTGTCCCATTTTCCTGAAGCTGTTTGCTGTGTTCCTCAGCTATATACACATTTATCATACTCTAGAAAAACCAGGACAGCCCGGGCCGCCCTACTCAGACTCCCCCTTCACTAGAAGACATAAGCCACAAGGATCGAGGCATCGTCTATACACACATGCTCTGTGCTGTCTCCACTGGCCATTCATCAATCTCTGGCCGCACTTGAGTGAAGAGACACTACATATAAAGACAGATGACAACAGGCAGCTTATGTCAGGAGAGCCACACGTTCCCCTCTGTGTGACAGGATATAATGACAAGCAATGCTTGTCACCTGTTCCATCCTGCTGTGACAATGTCCTTATGTTACATGGAGCTGGGGGCACCATGCAAGTTGGTCACATAACAGGCAGGTAGAGGTGTTTAAGGGGTAGGTGCTGACAGGCGAAGCACCCGACGGCAACCCCCGTTATGGTGCTGGCGATTACACGTGCTAGCCTATGTAGCAACTTATCACTCTAGACTAGGTTGCAAAAGAAGCAGCCAATCAACTGAGCTTTAGCCACCATGTAGTCGCATACAAGGGTGGTTTGCTCCCCCTGAGCAGGGTTCTTGACCCATTAACGGTCTCATTTTCAATTACTTCACTGGTCCTAAAGATGCGCCAGGGATAGTTTTGACCACTTGGACGGCGCAAAACATGTTGACCTGAAGTTACTGCAGCACATTATGCCCCATCAGTAACCCATGACCTACAGGTCTTTTTAACCTGGCAAGGGAACCCCTATATTAAAACTCAATTCCCTTTGGTATCCCTTGGCTAGTTTTAACACTCACTCACTCACGCACTTGATTTCTTAGAACCCTCTATTTCACACCCTCACTCATCATGCAGCAGTACCAATAAAAGATCTCCACCAAAGCGACCCCTCGGGGGACCATGAGGCACAGGGTCATGACTGATTTGCATATGGCTTGGTTCAAACTGGAATGGCATGGTGAGCAAAAAAACGATGGATTTAGGCCCAGATCTCTGTACTGGGGTGAATGTATGAAATTGTTCTGCATTCTGTCCATCAACTGTTGTTTTTGCATCCGTAGGGCATTGCAGCGGCGTCCCGACGAGGAACAACTGCCTGATGATGAAGCATGACATCCTTCGGGGTGTGTGAGGGCGTCGAGAGACAAGACTTGCGCTTGCCTCTAGCCTACAGGGCTTAAACCTAGGACCCCACTCAGTTTATTCCTTCTTCTCCTTCTTTTTCTTGTTTTGGGTGACTATTACACCCAATCCTGGAACAGCCACCCCGTTTGAATTGAGATTAACACAGGGAGCACGGGTACTGGACCATAATCAGCTCCCAGTCTCCCCCCTCTTTTTTTGCCAAACGTGTGTTTATTAGCATTTTTTTGTTCCATATATCGCAATACAATCGGACAAATGCTACATCAAGATAAGTTGACAAAGTATAGCAGTATGTAGAGTCTAGTATTGATGTACGGTCTTAGGCAGATACTCCAGCCTATTTCCAATAAGAAAACCTATAATAACAAGTACAGCATTCAAAATAATAAAGGCAGGAAGAAAATGCATCGTAAAAGTTATATCCATTGCCCATCTTTCTTTTGCGACAAGTTTGGATTCTTAACCTTCCAACATGGAAGGTGCGCCTCAAGCGAGAGAACTTCCAAATGTAGGACTCCCAGTAGGTGGAAGAACCAAAGATGGAAAACAAGCAATTAAAACCTTCCCCCCTCCCTCCCCAACCCAACCCAGTACTGGTGGCAGCTCTAGGACCGTAATATGTTTTTGTATCATTACAGGTGTTGGTAACTCAAAATTGAAAGAGATGCATATCTCTGATGGAGGGAGGACAAACTACCTGCGGTAAACCTCTTGTAAGGGAGGCAACCAGCGGACTCCATCTATACACAAAGTTTTTATAATCGCCTCGGATGATATCTGCCATCCGTTCAAGACATAATAACTTCCAGAGCCTGGAATGCCATAGTGAGATAGCAGGTGTCTCTTTCTTCTTCCAGGCTGCCGCTATCGCTACCTTCGCTGCCCCAATGCAGGTCCACATAATGGCCTTATCTGCTTTTGTTTGATGTATAAGGGAAGGGTCACGGAGGCCCAGCAGGATCTCAGCCATGGTAGTCGGGATAGGGTACCCTAGAATATCTTTGATTTGTGTGAGAATTTCCTCCCAGAATGGCCTTATAATGGGACAGTCCCACCAAATGTGTTGAAAATCGCCCAATAGCCCACGTCCCCTCCAGCACACGTCTGATGTGTTGTGAAATATTTTTTGGAGCTTAGCGGGTTATAAATACCAATCCATCATTATTTTAAGGTGGGCTTCGTGAAGTTCTATAGAATGGTGGAATTTTGAGATGTCCGGCCATAGCCCTGTCCATTCCCTGTCTTGAATATCCCGTTGGAGTATATCTTCCCACATTGTCATGTAGCGAGGCCTCGGAGAATGCATAGAGGTGAGGAGGTAAGTGTAAAGGAACGAGATCACTCCTTTCATAGTCTACATTCTGAACATATGTTTCAAACTTCGTGAGGGGACGTGTAGCTGCGTCATGAATATGGGGTGTGAGGGCCCAATGTTTCAATTGAAGGTAATGAAAATGTTCAGTAGGCTCCAGTCCGTAGTCCCTCTTGCAGTTGTCAAAAGTTAGAATATCAGAGTTATGGAATAAATGCATCAGGGCCCGACACCCACCCTCCCTTCAGGGATCAAAGGGGCCCTCTTTAAGGGCCGGAGGAAAGGCCGGATTAAAGTGGATAGGCGTATACTGTGATGGAAATGTGGTCCACTGGTCGTTACCCGATATGGAATCCCCTACTCTCAAAGTGGTCCGGGTATGGGTGCTAATGTAGACATTCTCGGGTCTCTCCCTCTTGTGCCTCCATATGAGATCCCAGATCGTCCTCCCTACAATAGTTCTGTCCATATGGAGCCAGTGTTTCTCCGACTCTCTCTTGACTCACTCCGTTACCACCCTCAACTGAGCAGCTTTATAATAAAGTCCAAAATCCGGTAGACTGACTCCCCCCGCGGACCTCAATCGTCATAAAAATTAAAAGGAAAAGCGTGCTCGCCCCCCCTGCCATATGAACTTTAGTATCAGAGAGCGGACCTTAGGGAGAAAGTCTGTGTCAAGTTCGATGGGTAGTGCCTGAAAGAGATACAGGAGCTTAGGGAGTACTGTCATTTTCACTGCATGTATACGGCCGAGCCATGATATAAAGAGCGGTTTCCAGCGTACGAGATCTGCCTGGAGCCGTAAGAGGGAGGGTGGAAAATTAGCCTTATATTGCCCTCTTGCCCGTGGCATCAATTGAATCCCCAAACATGGGAGAGAACGCGAGGTCCACTGTAATAAGGTGTGCGTTTGATGTTCCCGAGCTTCGTCCTCTGGGATTGTGAAGTTAACTATATAAGATTTATCCGTGTTGACCTTAAAGCCCACCACTGCCTCGAATCTGGTGAGTTCAGTTTGAAGCACGGGGAGCGATGTGGCCGGGTCGGTAAGGGGCAATAGCACATCGTCTGCAAAGAGCAAAATTTTATGTGTGGTACCACTAAAGGGAATTCCCTTTATCCCTGGAGCTGCTCAGATTGACATAGTCAGCGGCTCAATGCTAAAGGCAATTAATAGGGGCGACAACGGGCACCCCTGACGAGTGCCTCTGGTCAGGGAAAAGGGAGCGGACAAGATTCCATTCACCTGTACCCTAGAGCAGGGTTGAACATAGTTGGCTCTAATCATATGAATGAATTTATCAGCGAACCCGAAATGCTTGAGTGTGTTAAAGAGAAACACCCAATCCACCCTGTCAAATGCCTACTCGGCATCCAGTCCTACCAGCACTGCTGGTATCTTTGGCTTGGTGGCCTTCTCGATAAGGTGGACTATACGTCTTGTATTGTCATGAGTCTGACAGCCTTTAATAAATCCCGATTGATCAGGGTGGATGAGGTCCGGCATTAGATCCTTTAGCCGGGCCGCTAGAATGACTGAGTAAAGTTTTGTATCTAGATTTAAGAGTGCAATGGGGCGGTACGAAGCACACATTTGCGGGTTCTTCCCTTGTTTGGGAATAACTGTGATCATCGCCTCTGCCATGGAGGGAGTAACTTCCCCTTCCTTCGCCATTGTGTTAAAAAGGAGTGTGAGGTGGGGTATGAAGTCCGGGGCGAAGGTTTTGAAGAATTGGGCCGTAAACCCGTCGGGTCCCAGCGCTTTATGTAATTTTAAAGATTTGATGACTAAAAGGACATCTTCTGATGTTATAGGGGCTGCGCGGTTGTTGTTCCACTCCTGCGAGACCTGAGGGAACTGTAGTGTCTGAAGATAGCTATTCTGCCTATCCATGTCTCGCGAATGAATCCCCTGTGTATAGGGTCTTGTAAAAGGAGCCAAAGATCTCAGCCTTTTCGCATCTTTATGTGTCAGCCCACCCTGCCCGTCTTGTATTCCTCCTATGTATTCCCGTTCTCGCTTTTCCTTTAATTGTCTAGCTAGGTGTTTACCAATCTTGTTCCCCTGGGAATAGGAAAGATGTCATAGTTTCAGGATTGTGTGTTCCGCCCTGTTATTGTAAATAGCTCTAAGTTTCCCTCGTACTGAAGTGAGTATGCGTAAAGATTCTCTAGTGGGGTTATGTTTGTGTGCCGTTTCTGCCAATGCCTATTCAGCTTCCAGGTCTAACCTTTCTTTGGTTCTCTGTTTGTTCAGAGTAGAGTTAAGCGCTATACATTTCCCCCTAATGACCGCTTTGAAAGCGTCCCAGTTGGTGAACACTGAGGTGTCTGTGGGTGAATTCCTAGCAAAAGAAATCTGTGATCGTGTCCCTCAACTCAGTGCAGAGCACTCTATCCCTCGTGAGGGAGGCTGGGAAATACCATTTGGGAGTGGTGGATGCAATATTACTCCACGTTAAGCAAGTCGAGATCAGGCAGTGGTCCGACACGGACAGTGGGAAGATCTTGGCCTCTCAGAGAGCTCCCATTAAGTTTTGGCTAATAAAAAATGTAATCGAGCCTAGAATAGGTGTGATGCGTGATGCACATGGGAATAGAAAGTATAATCTCGTGTTTGGGGGTAAAGTGTGCACCTGGCGTCTCTTAGGCCCATACCCCGGATCTACTATTTAGCCTCTGTGGAGATTGAGCTCGATTCCAATCTGTGATGGTGGGTGCTGTCGAGCTCTGCCTGCCATGTCAGATTGAAATCCCCCAAGCATATTGTTGACCCCTTCGCAAAATCCTGTATTTTCCCCTGGAGTGTATGTAAAAAGGCTAACTGTCCTGAGTTAGGTGCCTAAACCACAATGAACGTGCAGAGTGTACCCGCCAGATTGCCCTTCACCATAACCCATCTTCCCTCCTTGTCAGATCGAGTTTTGATTGGTGAAATTTGCTAGAGGCACAGAAAAGAATCACAACCCCCGGTGTTTAGTGAGTGCGGAGGCCCTATAAATCAGTGGATATTTGTGATGGAAGCAGGTTTCCTACGCTCTAGCTAAGTGCGTCTCCTGGTGGCCCACTATGTCCAGGTGATGATCTGTAAGGTATTTCCATACCTTTTGTCATTTTTTAGGCACTTGAGACCCTTTACATTCCAGGAACCTATGGTGATTATCATCTATTCGGCCTTGAACCTCCCCTCCCTCTCATAGGCCTGAGTGCTGGCCCCGGGGCATCCGTATCTGAGGCCCTGTAGAATGTGTTACCAAGATATGTCTGTTGTACGATATGTAATCTGAGCAAAACATAGCTTTGAAGCAGAGCTGTTAAAGGCCGACACTAGTCCCAAACCCTACCCCACCCAAAATCCAAAACATAACACAAACAATAGCATCAAGTGTTGGAGTATTCATATATTTCCGACAACGGGTTAAATAACCTGGGTAGACCTGATGGGGGAACGGTATGACCAAGGTCCCCGCCCACACCCAATCTGCACGCTCGCTCTAAAGAATAGCGATCATCTTACCCGTTTTATCAGGCAGTGAAGCCAACCCAACCCGACTAAATCTTAATGGGGGTATAAGCGATCTGAGCGCAGGTGCCTCTTTAGCAGGGAACCCGGCCACACTACAGCAGAAAAACACCACCCCCAAGGAATTATAAGCTACAGTCGGCCTTGGTCGAAAGTGTAGTCTGTCTGTGTGACTCCTCTCCAGATTGGCGGGTGCTCAGCTCGCCATCTCATTGGCCCATGCTGTTCTGAAAGTAGGGAGGCCAGTCATCCCTCAGTCTCAGCGCCTGTGTTCTCATCCCAGACACAGTGAGCCCTTGGTTAGGCGAAGCTGGCTCTTGGCAGACCATTGTTCTTAGAGTGAATGGAACATATCTGTACCGCTTGTCTGCCTCATTTGTGGTGTCCTCTTGGGATTGAAGTCCATTGCGCCCTGGGGGAGTCACTCCCTCGTGCTCCTTGGGCGGTGGGTTGTGAGGTTCCCCTGTAGCGATACCCAGCAGGTCTAGTACCTCCTTTAGGTCTACAATATGTCGCTGCTTATTATGGTATTCGAAACTTAAACCAAAGGGGTAAGTCCATCGGTATCTAATTTTGTCATCGCATAATTTGGACGTGATAGGTCGGAACTGTTGTCTCCGTGCCAGGGTTGCAGGGGCCAAGTCTTGAAAAATGGTGCAGGAGTATCCTTGGAAGGAAATAGCCCCTTTTTTCCGAGCTGCCAGAAGGACCGCTTCTTTCACTTTATAGGAGTGAAATTTTGCTAGGACATCTCTGGTTCGCTTCTGCTCGCCGGCCGATGAGGCCCCTACTCGGTGTGCTCTCTCTAGTTTGATCTTGAGTATCTGTGGGCTGACAAACAGTCCCTCTAGGAAGGCCTCAAGATCTGGTCCTTCTGCCCCCTCCTCCAGGTCTCGAATTCGTAGGTTCTCCCTACGTGTTCTATTTTCAAGGTCCTCTGCTTTCAGCTGAGTTTGGCGTAGCTGGTCCTGGAGGGTAAGCACATGTTCCTGCAGCTCGGTAGTGCGTTTGTCTACTTCTTGAGTTTGTGTTTCTAGGTCCACAACTCTGGTGCCCACGGAGTCTACGTCCTGTTGCAAATTAGCCATCCGTGCATTGAGATCAGATTTCAGCTGGTCGATGGAGGTCCTAATATCTTGGCCCAGTCCCTCCGCAGTTCTGTTTTAAAGTTGCGCAAGGAGGCCATAAGATCGTCCTTAGTAAGTGCCATAGCGCCTGCTCCCTCGTCGCGATTCGATGATAGGCGCTTATCCACTGGTGAGAAAAAGTTGGAGACTTTGTTCGACGCCCTGGTCACCGTCTTCTTTGGCGGCATAGAGGTGGGCCTGACTTGACCTGTGTTAGGGGGGGGCCTTATAGCAGTGACTGTCTGCATCGCACTTTTATCCTGGTGTGCAGTCAGGAGGCAACAACAGGAAGCACCACCCGGGTTCCTCGTAGGTGTTAGGTGATTGCAGGTCGCGGCCACAAGCGGGTTTACGAGGAATCACATTGCGGCTCTCCAGGTGACGATCGCGACTCGCGAGTCCCAAAGTCCCACTAACAGGAGACGTCCGCGGTTCCCTGTTTTACCGGCACACTCTGGTCACATTGCTGGGGGAGGCGCACATCAAGGTGGTAGGGAGATCCCTGGTTCTGGGGCTATCAGCAGGCCAGTGGCTCTCCACAGACTTATGGAGGGTGTGATGGTCAAGTCCCTCCTCGGGACAGCCGGGCGCTTTCGCAAGTGTGAGGGTCTGCACTGTTCCGCATTGGTGTCTGCCGTCTGTGGAGATGCCCGCCCC
The DNA here is from genome assembly GCF_964204655.1 of Triturus cristatus. Classification (NCBI taxonomy): domain Eukaryota; kingdom Metazoa; phylum Chordata; class Amphibia; order Caudata; family Salamandridae; genus Triturus; species Triturus cristatus. The sequence continues at coordinate 891,660,917 of NC_140594.1, forward strand.
CAATCACAGTGGTAGGTAGCTGAGAGATGCCCCCCGGTGGCCGCTGTGCACTCTGAGGCGGCTGACGCTAATCAGGAGGTGGCAGTCATTCAGCTCTGCCAGACCTTGGTAGAGTTGCCATTTTAGGGTCAGGCACTCTGTACTCAGAAGACATCAAATGAAGCAAGCAGTGCCAGGCCTCAGATCTAAGGTGTCAGCAAAGTTCCCCATTGTGCCTTGCTTCTGTGGTGTGTCGTGTGGCCCCCAGCCGGCAATCCTACTCCTCCCCCGCAACAGCCAGCGGCACGGAGTGCAACAGAATGTCTCACAGCAAGGCCGTTTCCGTGCCAGTCTCCTCACCACATTTATGTGCCGTCTGTCCTGGTCCCCAGGGCTTGCTGCGGCGGAATGGTGATGGGATCATAGTCCCAGCCCAGTCTCGAGTCTTCCACGGGGATTAGGAAGGAGCCTCCAGTTCACGAGATGGCAGCCGCCATTTTGTGGGATCCCCGGGCCGGCCTGGCAAGGTCACAGAATGGCTCCTAGAATCAATCAATCAATCAAAAAAATTTATAGAGCGCACTACTCACCCGTGAGGGTCTCAAGGTGCTGAGTGAGGGGGGTGCTGCTACTGCTCGAATAGCCAGGTCTTGAGGTGTTTCTTGAAGGTGAGATGGCCCTGGGTCAGTCGTAGGTGGGTGGGGAGGGAGTTCCATGTCTTGGCAGCCGGGTAGGAGAACGATATTCCTCCGGTGGTGGCTCTGCGAATCCGTGGGACGGTGGCGAGGGCGAGGCTGGCGGAGCGGAGTTGGCGGGTCGGAGTGTAGAACGTGAGGCGGTTGTTGAGGTATTCGGGGCCCATGTTGTGGAGCGCTTTGTGTGCGTGGGTGTGGAGCCTGAACGTGAATTGTTTGCTGATGGGGAGCCAGTGTAGGTTTCTCAGGTGGGCAGATATGTGGCTGTGGCGAGGGATGTCGAGGATGAGTCGTGCGGAGGCGTTCTGTATGCGCTGAAGTCTTTTCTGAAGTTTGGCTGTGGTTCCTGCGTATAGGGCGTTTCCGTAATCTAGTCGGCTAGTGGCGAGGGCCTGGGTGACCGTCTTTCTGGTTCCTGTGGGGATCCACCAGAAGATTTTTCGGAGCATGCGCAGGGTGTTGAAGCATGAGGATGATATGGCGTTGACTTGCTTGGTCATCGTGAGGGAGGAGTCCAGGATGAATCCCAGGTTGCGTGCGTGGTCCGTGGGCGTCGGTGTGGTGCCCAGCGCTGTGGGCCACCAGGAATCGTCACAGGTGGGTGGGGACTGTCCGAGGATGAGGACCTCCGTCTTGTCAGAGTTCAGTTTCAGACGACTGAGCTTCATCCATTCTGCAACGTCTTTCATTCCTTCCTGGAGGTTGGTTTTGGCGGTGGCTGGGTCTTTGGTGAGGGAGAGTATCAGCTGGGTGTCGTCGGCATAGGAGATGATGTTGAGGTTGTGTTTGCGTGCGATGGCAGAGAGGGGGCTCATGTAGATATTGAAGAGGGTTGGGCTGAGCGAGGAGCCTTGGGTTACGCCGCAGATGATCTCGGTGGTCGCGGAGTGGAAGGGAGGGAGGCGGACACTCTGGGTTCTGTTGGAGAGGAACGAGGTGATCCAGTCCAGGGTTTTTCCTTAGATCCCAGTGCTGTGAAGGCGGGTTATTAGTGTGCGGTGGCAGACGGTGTCAAAGGCGGCTGAGAGGTCTAGGAGGATGAGAGCGGTTGTTTCCCCGTTGTCAAGCAGGGTCCTGATGCCGTCGGTGACTGCGATGAGGGCGGTCTCGGTGCTGTGGTTGGCTCGGAATCCTGACTGGGATGGGTCGAGGGAGTCGTTTGCCTCGAGGAATGCGGTCAGCTGTTTATTGACAGTTTTCTCAATGACTTTTGCAGGGAAGGGAAGAAGGGAGATGGGGTGGAAGTTCTTGAGGTCTTTAGGGTCCGCTGTGGGTTTTTTCAGGAGGGCTTTGATCTCTGCGTGCTTCCAGCTCTCTGGGAAGGTGGTGGATGTGAAGGAGTTGTTTATGACGTTCCGGAGGTGGGGTGCGATGGTGGTGTCGGCTTTGTTGAAGATGTGGTGAGGTCATGGGTCAGAGGGAGAGCCGGAGTGGATGGTGTTCATGACGTGGGTGGTGTCTTCAGTGCTGATGGGGGTCCAGGCGCTGAGGGTGGTGGTGGGGGGCATAGGATTGGTGACTGGAGGCGGAGTCTGGGCGCCGAAGCTGTCGTGTCGTGTATATCGGCGATCTTGCGGTAGAAGAACGTGGCAAGTGAGTTGCAGAGGTCTTGCCACGGTGTGATGTCGTTGTTGCTGGCGCTGGGGTTGGAGAGTTATTTTACGATGGTGAAGAGTTCCTTGCTGTTGTGTGTGTTGTTGTCCAGCCGCTCTTTGAACGATGTCCTTTTGGTGGTGCGGATCAGCTGGTGGTGTGTGCGAGTGGCGTTCTTGAGAGAAGAACGTGAGATCGTGAGATCTCCCCACTCTTCACTCTCGGTGCTTTCAGGGGATGGGTGCAGCGACAACCGCGGCCACGGTAAGCAGCTTGTAGGCGTCTGTATCACGGGCGCAGACCCGGAGCTGAAATGGATTACGTCTGTTAGGCCAACTTGCCCAGCCACGCCCCCCCCCTTTTGATACACATAACAAAGTAGACAGTTCCAAGAAAGATAGTGTGTAAGTGTTCACACACAGGGTTGCAGAATGAAAGATATTCTTCTTGAGTCCTTTCAGGTCGAATCATTAACACTCATGGTGGTCAGTTTTGGTACTTTCAGGCGTTCCAGAAAGGGGTCCCACCTTACTTTGCACAACTTCAAGCAGAACAAAGCAAGAAAAATCATTTTACCTTTATATTAGTAAATACACTGGCGATTTCTTATCCCGATTAATAAAAGATTCAACCCAACACATCAGAATGGGTGAGTACGCAGTTTCTCTGAAGCTGCCCTAGAATGCAGCTTTGGCCCATTGCCAACACTGCCAATTATCATGTATAAACTCAGTGATCTGTGAATCCCTCCCCCCATAAAGTAAGTAAAATATATTACTAGCATATGCGTACTGAAATCTGTAGTACACAACAATAGTTTATTTAATGAAACCCATCTACGAACGTTAGACTTGGACATTTTAAAACAGCTTCATTTCTCATGCAGGATTCAGCCTTAATTTTGTAGAACACTATTACCATGCAAGACACTTACACCATTTGAGAAATGGCATGACTGATGATCTAGAACTCTTGGGTATTCAATTACGCCGTTTCTAAAATTTCTCATTTTAGACTTCAATATTTCTCTGATTTTCAGAGCCATTTAATGCAGCTATTGTTACATGTTTGAGTTTAATTAAGTAAGCCCCCAAAAATGATACTTTTAAAGTTGTAACATGCTAGTATATTTCTTCTGCCCCAAAGCCTAACCGATTTATTCTAAGGATGATGTAAGGTAGCGCTCAGAATGCATTGAAATGTAGTATCTGAAATTCAAATTATGTAAAATACATGAGATGTATTAAAAAATCTAATTAACTTTCTAGAGCATTTACCAATGTGGCAAAATTGCTACTATTTATAAAATCAGGAACCTAATGGATGAGATTTACACCCATTAATTTATTAGATTTCTGACTATTATGGTACTCACAAACTATTTCAAGGACATAGATTGCCCAAATATGTCTGGAACCCTAACACAACGCTAAGTGGAGTGGACTTAGAGCCATTTGCATTTTATTTGTTTCATTTGTCTTCCTCTAAACCACCACAAAAAGTGCTTGTGTATTTGCTACTCTTTACTCATACAAAATGCACACCGATTTTTGATTGGTCTAATTAGCTGTATGCATTTTGGGTTTAGAACCCACCTGCAGAGAGTTTGTAAACTGGTCCGGACTGATCGTAGCGGGCACCGGGAGTTTCCTCGGTGGGCCGGAGGGGTGGGGGCCGCTTTTCTTACTAGAGACCGGTTTTGCAGCAATATCGGTCCCCTCAACAAAAGCGGGAGGGTGCTTTTAGCTATCATTCCCCCCTGCCCCCAGGGCCGGTTGAGCAGCAACCTGCCAGTGCTGGTGGTTGTTCACCCGCCGGCCCTGTTTGTGAATATCGACAAAGTGAAAGTTTGTGAGTGTGCACAAAACATTTGTAAGTTCCCTCTTGCCTCACGATTTTCCTCCTTTTGTCCCTCCCTTACTACGCTGACTCAGACAGAAAATTCTCATTACTAGCTGACGTTTCTGCATGAAGATATACAATTATGCCCTAAATCCTGTACATGTGAATCAAGATTTGCCTAAACACGTTTTGCTGTCAAAGGCGCTGTGTAGATTTTAGCAAAATGAGAATCTGCAAGTTTACTAACATTACTTGACTATTAGAAGAAGTGGTTGTGTAGAGTTGAAGAGTGTTTAAGGGGAGGAAATAGTTGAAGAAAAAGTGAAGATTTTCTGTTGTAAATTTATTTTGTTTGCAAATAAAACCACAGCAAAGCCAGTAAGTTTGGGTTTTGTATGCTAGTACATGCCAACAACATTTGTCCATGTCCGGAAAAACATATTAAAGAAAAACTTATTGGCATTATTATGGCTTGTTGACTATGTATTAATTAATACGACTTTAGAAGACCAGTAGAGCACATAAGTACATTGTTGTCAGTAGTGCCAACTAAAAGAATACATAACTGTAGATATCAATAAAACGGAGACATGGCATTGTGACAAATTGGGCTGTTGGTTGAGGGGGATGGAACCCTACTCCAGCAACAGCCACAATCTGTGTCAGGGTAAACCATTTTTTTTTTTGTTTAAGAAATTTTTATTGAATTTTCAGAGAAAGAAAAAACATATGATACTATAAAAGAATATTCCAATATAATGCCATACAGAAATATTATATAAACGAAAATGGTTTATAATAACTGGGCAGACAATGAAAGATCAATAATAAGGTAATTAAGGAAAGGGCACTGGTAAACAGGATAGGAGGGAAAAGGGAGAGGAAAAGAGGGAAGACAGAAGAAAAGAGAGAGAAAGAGAAAAGAGAAAACCAGAGAGAAAAGAAAATGAATTATCACATGGGAGGGTGCGAGGAAAGATAAGTAGTAAAAGGGAGCCAGAGAAGATCAACTTTGATTTTTTGGGAAACAGAAGAGGAGGAAACGGATGCAATCCTATGTTCGTCACAAATAAAATTCCACCAAGTAATTGACGACAATTTAGAATTATCTTTCCAGGAAGACAGGATCACTTTAAATGCTAATGCAATAAAAAGATCAAATAACCTAGAACTAGGTAAAGTAGTTTCCATATCAGGAGCTAAAGAACCTAAAAAGATATTAACAAAAGTTAAGGTAGCATTAAAGTTGAAAATTAACATGCATACATTCCAAATTGAATTCCAAAAAGATAGAACAGATGCACTTTCCTATAGTTGATGAACTAATGTACCAGTTTCGCTAGAGCAGGACCAGCAAAGAGGAGAGGATGTAGGGGAAAACTTACAAATAGCAACAGGAGTAACAATAGCTCTATGATACAAAAAAAACAAAGATTGGGTTATCCTGGCTGCAGCCGAAACTTTAAATAATTTCGACCATAGTGTGTCCCAACTATCAACAGAAGGAGAGATGGATAGGTCCATTTCCCATGCATTTTCAATATTGGATTTAGAACGAACATTACCATTAGATAACAATAACTTATAAACAGTGGCAGCTTTAAGTTTATGAGCCGGGAATAGAGAATATAATGGTGAAGAGGGTATTAAAGGAGGTGGTTCTGATGGGAGAGAGTAAGTAGCTAACTGGGTTTGTATAGCATTAGTAATGATAATATATTCCTTATAAAAGGAGTCAGGTAGCTGATAGCGTGTTTGTAGTTCTTGAAAGGAGATAATAGAAAACTCATTCAAAAACTGATGTACAAAAATAATCTCCTTTTCCTTCCAGTATTTGTAGTAAAATGATCTACCTTTATATTTAAGAAATTTATTATACCATAGGGTAGAAGATAAAAAACATTGGATAGGAGATAGGTCTTTAAGAAATGTATTACACCGCAATTCACGGGAGTATTTTAATACAGGGCTTCTAGACAAAAAGGTGCAATTGGACATAAATGTAACATGTTGAAACTGAAACTCTTTTAAAAGCGAACGCTCAAAAATAATCCATCGAGGTATAGGCGTCACCCCAAAATCGAAGGCCAATGAGAAAGACTGTTTAATCAAGAAAGCAGAGTGGTACAATTTAAAATTAGGAAAGCGCACTCCCCCCTCTTCCTTGGGATGAATAAGTTTATTCAAAGCAATGCGGGAGTGTTTATTATTCCATAAAAATTTGATACATAAAGAGTTTAATTGGGAAAAAAATGTATTAGGGATTTTGATAGGGAGCATAGATACCGTATATAAAATATGAGGAGTAACCATCATTTTAATAGTATCCAGTCTACCCCACCATGATAAAAATAAGGGGGACCACACGAGGAGAAGAGATTTCAATTTATTCATTAGTGCGTTAAAAGTGAATTTAATAGTATCCGTTATATTGGAGGCAAACCAAATGCCAAGGTATTTAATTTTAGAAGGACACCATGCAAAGGCAGTATCAGAAAACATAAATTGATAACCTATCGAATTTAAAGGGAGAACCTCCGTTTTAGATAGGTTAAGTTTGTACCCAGAAATGGAGGAATAAAGGCGGACTTCCTCTAAAAAAGGGAGAAGGGATTCACTCGGATTGGACATGTATACCAATGTATCATCCGCATAGGCAGATATTTTTGTTTCGACAGACGCAGAGGCAAAACCTTTAATTTTGGGGTTGGTTCTAATACGCTCCAGGAAGGGTTCCAAGCATAAGATAAAGAGTAACGGGGAAAGTGGACAACCTTGTCTGGTACCTCTAGATAAGGGGGAAAATTGGTTATTAAAAAAATACTAGCCCTCGGACATGAGTATAAAAGTTTAATAAAAGAAATAAAGTTAGGGTCAAATCCAAACCATTGTAGTGTGTGAAACATAAATTGCCAATTTATACGATCGAATGCTTTTTCAGCATCCAGGGACAAAGCAGCCAGAGGATCTTTATAATTTTTACCATAGGAAAGGATGTTCATGAACATTCTAGCATTATCGGAGGCCAATCTACCTTTGACAAAACCAACCTGATCAGTCTTGATCAGTAGAGGTATGATATTGTCAAGCCGTGACGCAATAATCTTAGCGAAGATCTTGCAGTCATAATTGATTAGTGAGATTGGGCGATAATTTTTACAAAAAGAATTATCCTTATCAGGTTTAGGAATAATGACGATCAAGGCATCCATAAAGGAGCCAGATGCTTTCGCGTCAGTAATGAAGGAATTAAAAAGCTGCAATAGTTTTGGGGCAAACAAAGATTGGAAAGTACAATAAAACTCCACCGGTAATCCATCCGGACCAGGGGATTTTGACTTATTCAAAGCTTGTAAGGCAGTAAGTATCTCTTGTAAAGTAATATCCGCCTCTAAAGCAGAGAACTCAGCATTCAGAGAAGGAGGTGCAGGGAGCCCAGGAAAGAAAGTATCAAGATTTTGAGAAGAGGGGAATGTATCATCAGAATAAAGAGACTGATAGTAATCATGAAAGACCGCTGCAATTTTTTCATCAGAGGACACCAGATTATTGGTGGACTCATCCATGATCGGACCTATGGTCTTACGTTCAGAGCGGATTTTTAAGTAATTCGCTAGCATTCTGCCTGCTTTATTTTGACCTCCGTGAAATTTAGATTTTATTCTAAGTAAAATATTACAGGCATCGACTGTCGCAATCTTGTTAAGGTCGGTTTTAGCTGCAATTAAATTCTTTAGTGCGTCTGAAGTTTTGGAGGAGAAATAATCATGCTCTAATTTTTTAAGCTGTTGTAATTGGTCCTCATACTTTTTCACATTGGCCTTCTTTTTCCGAGACACAAAAGAAATAGTAAAAGCACGGAGAGCCGCCTTAAAAGTATCCCAGTTATTAGGAATGGAAGTGTCTGATGGGTTGTTAAAGGTAAAAAATTCATTAATAAAGGAGGTGACTTCTTTAAGATAAACTGTATCCGATAACAGGTGAGTGTTAAATTTCCAGCGATTAAATTTAGTGGAGGTAAGTGAAAGGTCAAAAACAGCATAAACGGGGGCATGATCCGAAATAAAAATAGAGCCAATCTCAGATTTTTGGATAGACGGGAGTAGGGGTTTGCTAACTAAGATATAATCAATTCTAGATCGGGTGTGATGCATATTAGAAAAAAACGTATATTCCAATAAATCAGGGTTACAAGTTCTCCAGACATCATACATTGGACGAGAGGCAATGGCCGATTGAAAGGATTTATGGGTCTTATCCGGTTGAAATTTGTACTTGGATAAGCGGTCCGAAAAGGGATCTAACCATTGATTAAAGTCGCCTGCAACAATAATGTTAGGACACTCAACAGTGGAGAGGAGAATTTTGATATCATTCCAGAATTTTGGATCCGGTTTCACAGGACCATAAATATTTAACAAGACTAACGTTTTGTTGTGTAAAACAATCTTGGCCATTACCCATCGACCTGCGTCATCATTTTGAGAAGATAGTATTTGCACAGACAAAGTTTTATGAAACAGTATGGCAACCCCCCCTTTTTTGTTAACTGCAGGAGAAAAAACAACTTGACCTACCCACTGCCTTTTTAATTTCAGCGACTCAGCATCATTACAATGGGTTTCTTGAAGAAAGGAAATTTGAGAGTTGAGTTTAGATAAATGAGATATTACCTTTTGTCTTTTAACGGGATTTCCAAGACCACGGACGTTCCACGTAACAAAATTACACATACGCGAGGGTCAGGGGTATGAGATACACATGGTGTAGGAATACTTCAAAGACAAGATGACACTGGAAAACAAAATGCACATGGAAATTACAAGAAGAAACAGCAAAACACAAAACCACACTTCTAAGAAAAATCAACAAGCCCTTGGCATTAAAATATGTAGAGAGAAGTCTAAAAGCGCCACAAATGAGGAAAAAAGAAGGGGAAAAAACAAAGAGGAAACATGGGAAATCTCGAAAGAAGAAAAGAGTGATGCACCAACCAAAGAGAGACTGAATTAAGAAAATGCGAGAAAGAGCAGGGGAGGGAAAGGAGATAAGTAAACGTAGAAAGTATAGAAAAGTAGAGAAGAAAAATAGGTCAAGGAGGAAAATCCAGACCTGAAAGACACCAATAAAAAAGTGAGGTTGGAGCGTGATGAGACCGGAGAGAAGACAGCGGTACATACCACATCGATAAGAGTGAAAGCAGGAATAAACCTGGTATTGTAAGGAAGGAGCAAAGGATGGGCGATATGAAAGAAAGTAGAAAGAACTGAGCAAGTAAGAGCCATTAACGAATAAGAAGGGACGTGATTAACAAACATGCGGTGAGCAAGAGAGAGTACGAAGAACTATATATAAGAAATATCTATTATAACCACATAGAAGCTTTTTGAGCACATCACATTAAAGCAGTAATGAGAAGAAGCACTCAATGATTTGTGTCCATATTCCGAGAAGAAATGCTATTAAGGAACAATTTCAATTTTCCCGGATCATCGAAGGACCTTGTCTGGCCATCGTGCGTGATCTTGCAGATGGAGGGATGAAGTATGCCATATTGGACGTTCAAGTGTCACATTTGTGGACGTAATGCAAGAAATTCTTTGCGTCGGGCGTTGGTCGCGTTTGAGACATCTTGCGAGATAAAGATATTATGACCTGACCACGTAAGGTGACGTTTAAGTTTAGCTGCTTTGAGTACAGTCATAAGTTCTGTGAACTCCAGAAAAAGCATGATGATACCACGTGGTTTGGCAGAATTCGGTTGAAGACGACCTAAGCGGTGAGCTCTCTGTATATTCAAGGGTGAGGATGACTGAAGGCCCAAGAGATCATGAAGGAGTTTTTGGAGGAAAAGCAAAATATCGGGACCCTCAATATTCTCTGGCAAACCAAAAAGACGGAGGTTATTCCTTCGATTACGATTTTCCAAATCCTCAGTATGGAGCTTTAGCTTATGAATCTCTTGTTCCAAGAACGGTATTTTTGTGGCAACATCTTGAGTGTCACTGACGCGTTGTTCTAACTCAGTCACCCTACCTTCCATGACAATCCATCGGTCCTCTATTTGTTGCAACTTTTCATTTGTGGCGACCATAAAGGGTTGAAGACCACGTACTTCTTCTAATATATTATCTAGTACTGGGCTTTGTGAAGAAAGAATAGGTGAAGGCGGGTCATTTTTCTGCCTTTTAGGCTTTGCACCAGAAAAAGACGGCTTACTTGGGGGATGGGAGTCACTAGACATCTTGGCACTTTGACTTGACACCTTCTTAGCAGGAAAGAGTATGCGAAGTTCTCTCATACGTTGTCAAGATGCACACACCAAAGACAATAGATAAACAACAGTGACTTTGCAATAAGCTGGTGTGCTGATAAAACAACAGAGAAAAAAGAAAAAAGAAAAACCACTTCTACAATGTCAGTCAAGGGAAGGGACTTTCATATTTTAGCTTCACCCCTCAATTGATACTAACATCATATGAGAAGACTAGTAGCACATAACTTTGAATACCAGGGAGATAATGTAGCCACTAGTTCATATTCTGAGCGAGTGTGACCAACGAAAAAGGCAATGCTATTATATTCAGGGGACACACTTTCTTGTATAATTTGACAAAGAGTCTCATATAGCCATTACAGCACCACCTTAGAACATATAAAGCCGTTCCATATCCAGCCTGCAGCTCTGTATGTACAGGGACAGAGGGGTTAACCACGGCTTCTGAAAAAAAAATTATGAGACCTTCCCCTGTCAGAAAAACGGCACAAAACAAGCATGGCCAGGGGTTAATGTCAAATGCAGGACTTAAAACAGACTCCCTCTCGGGGGAATAATGAAGCATTATAGCATGTTTGGACCCTGGAGGTGCATGCGCGGTAATGCAGGGATGAGATACGGGCGCCGCGTCGCAAAATGGCGGCCGCCCGATATTACCTCAGGAAATCGTACCGCCACGTCTCCGGGTGATAGGAGCGATACAAATCGCCGTTGATGGGCAGTTCCGAGTCACGGCATGCTCCGCTGACGAATTCTTATGAAGACAGCGTCCGCAGCTCGCTGGGAAGCCTTCCACGTAGCTACATAGCACCGCGTCCAAGCGGAGCTATCGGAGGTCCGCCATCTTCTCTCGGCGTCCAAGCCACGCCCCCCGTCAGGGTAAACCATAACAAGTCACTAAATTAACCTGTGCTTAACCCTCTGGTAGCTTGGCACAAAAGCAGTCAAGCTTAACTGAGAGACAATATGTAAAGTATTTATGTAGCACTTGAACAATAATCAAGTGAACACACAACACAAGAAAAATCCCACACCAAGTTAGAAACCAAGAATAAAATGTATTAAATTATATGGCACCAACATGACAAAAATCAAATCAGTAGAACCAGAGATATGCATTTAAAAAAATATACAATAAGTATGGAGCCTAAGAGCACAAAATGCCACTTGCGGTTATCTGGTTGTGCAAGACTGGTTTGAAAGTCACAAGAAAGACTGAACGGAACTCGCAGAGTTTTACTCTGTGGAGTGATATAAAAAGTCAGCAAGATTCCGCAGAGTTCCTCAAGCGTCGGAATTTCGGTACGCCGCACTGCTGGTGCCGATGTTTAGAGCAGGGAGCTTTGTCTGCTCTGTAAAATCAGCGCATATGGCACAACGTGCTACGCCAGAGGGTGCTGCTTCTTTTTGCCACTCAAGTAGATTTTCTAATAGAACGGCAGCTTTCTTACGCAAACGGTAGCGACCTACCGCAACCACCCGCGTTGAGAAATTGTGCTGGGACTCATCCTAGCGATCAACATTTCTCGCTCACCAACTTAATTTTGTCAAGCCGCGTGTGAGAAAAGCTCCGGCATGTGGTGGTTCGTAGAATTTTACCAGAACGCCATGCTCCAAGCTGAGTGGGCAAACTCAGAAGTCCGCCCTAGATCGCTGTACCATGAACAGCAGGCCAGATGTCACATGTTGTCATTGCTGCAGTGTGAAGATTCTGTTTGGCATCGCGGACGGTCATTGCTGGAACTATGCGTTGGCAGTCATTGTGGCTGTCTATGCTGTAATGCAAAGTGCAGATCTTACGTTGCTGTTCATCGCTGTAAAGCGAATAGGCGGGTTCACCAAAGCTTTGCGTTGGCGGTTATTGGGGGCAGCAAGATCTTGGCGCAAGCGGGCCCAATCGTGGTTGTGAAGAGCCTAAAACGTCAGGATTTTTCCTTTGTAGTCCGAGGAGTGCACTCTGATGCTAACCAAGGCCCTGGGACCTGGGGAGGAGCCACTTTAAGATCAGGGACTCACTTTTACAGAGGCCAGCAGGGCATAGGCATAGGCAGGCCCAGTTGCTGGTCCAGTGTAGCAGGCCAGCTGTACAGAGTGAGAGGAGGCCTCTGGAGCTTGATATGTCCTTGTAGTTCTCCACACAAGGTCATTTGGCTGACCCTTAGAGTCACTTTAAGGAGGCTGGGATGAAGGGAGCAGGTCTCATTCCTTCTTGGATAGCAGGGCAGGCCAGGAGCAGCCATGCAGTCTTCTGGCAGCAAGGCAGTCCTTCTGTAATATCCACAAGTCTAGGAGTGTATTGAAGAATTTTTCTGAGGGTCCGATATGTATACCTGGTGCCAGCTTTGAAATGGGAGAATCTTTGAGACATGGCCCCACATCTGTTTCCTTCCTCCCCTGACCTGATCCCAGGAAGTCTGGAGTCACAAAAGGCTAGTGCGAAGTTCTGTTTGTGTGCCCTGAGGTAACTCCTTTGAATTGAAAGTGTGGTAGGTGAGTGCTTCACACCTCCCATAACATCAGGATGGCCTATCCTGCCAAAACCCAGTTCCCCTTTGTGATACTGTCTGGGAGTAATACACAAAGACAAACTGCCAACAATACATAATCTTGTGACACAGGATACAGGCATCTGGCACCAAATGGTTAGAACAATAAAAGCCAACTTTCTAAAAGTGGACTTTTCAGGATTGTGACTTAAGATCTGACTTTACCATTTAAGTTATTTTTAATTACAATTCTTTTGAGGCCATACATGATGTTTCTACCTTTTCCCTAACAAAGTTATCACTTATTAAATATAATAAGGTAACCCAATGTTATCCTATGGATGAGGTAGACATTACAGAAGTGAAAACTCAAGTATAGCACTTCCATAAAGGTAGTTAGTTCTCTGGCAGAAGTGTTGTTACTGCTGGTAGTTATATATCAACATAAAAACCGCTGGTCTACTAAAGTCAAACTGAGAACTAGTGACACAAAACCAGCATATTCAAACAAAGGGAGACCTTAGGAAAAGGACAAAGTCCCATCACCCACCGAGGTGGCATGCTTCATCATCTGGGACCTCCTTTAACCGCATCTAGTGCAGTTAGGGAGTTACAACTCCTTTGCTTATTATAAAAAAGGAGGAGCTCACGGATGTTTTTTGAGTATAAAACGGAGGATAAGATCTCCTGACAACAGAAGCTGCCTACAGTGTGGTGAAAATAAAGTGCAGTGTGTGTGAACAACAAGTTTAAAATTGCTGGTAGTTAGTCATTAGTCATAGTTCTAACAAAACTAATGGTTTCTCCCGCCTTTGGGCTTTGTCAGGTGTACCACCAAATCTGGACTTGATATTTCAGTTATTTCCTTCATTAATAATCCTTTTGGGTGAACCTTATATATGAAGATGCCGGAGTTCTACATAAGTTGATGCACAAAAAGGATTTCCTTACCTTATCATTTATAAAAGAAAGAATCTCCGAATGCGTTTTGTATTAGTTGCAGAGTATAATGCACATTGAAATTACTAAATATTTGGCACCTTTGTGTTTCAGGACACTTCTGTTTCCATTTTAATTTGGAAATAATATTTCTCATTATTTTGTTGTTATATACCAAATGTAATCCAATAGTATTCTTCAATTATCATATACTGCCCTTCATATCGTTCCGCATATCAGTAAAAACACTTGAAACTATTTCTTCCTAAATTTATCTCGCATAGAAATATCAGACACTCCTCTGTAAACCTCAGTAATACCATTGTAAGACTACCTTAGGATCAACCAAAATCCATGGTCGGACTGTGACAAAATAGATAGGCCCGGGCTCCAAATTAAAGGCGTACCTCATAAGTGAACCAGTGAGCTTAAAAAGTGGTTATATCAAGGAAATCAACTGTAAAATGTTACCCACCTGTCCATGAAACCAGCCCACAACTGCTAAGAAAAACACAAAGCCCACCCACCCACCGATCTGTCAGACCAGCCCACCAGGCACCGCCTTATTCCCCTTTAAGCCAGTCCGACCCTGCCAAAATCTGTGTCTATCATACGCAGCGGTGATTTCACTCTTATTGCAAAAATCTACATTTCTTGTAAAAGATTAACGCTGAGCTTCGTTCACGATGTTGTATTTTTAATAAGTGCTTCATTGACCGTCTAAAACCCCCAAACCCGTTTTGTTTTCTTCTATGTACAGAACTCTGACCCGAAAGAAAGAAAGAAATCGCGATCATTAATGGGCAATTTTGCTAAACACAAGGTAAGTGGGATTTGTATCTAAATTAACAAAAATATCTTTGTTTCAGGTTAGCTGAAACTTAAAAAATGCCAGAATAAATAATATTGTTCTGCTCTTCCTTTGGCCATAATTGTGTAAGCAGGCCGTTTTGACAAATTTATTAATGGCATGAATGCATCAACTTTTCCCCTGTCCTCACCTAATTAAGTAGTTAGCTTCTTCTCTCTTTTCATGTTACATTTTTAATCACATATATCAGGTGTCTCTTTCTTGTATTTCTTTCCCTTTGCCTGGTGTGCTGGTCCATGGCATAATGTGATGCAGTGTATACATCGTATGATCTTTAATTTGTACTGAAAACCAGTGCTGATGAAAAGCCATATAGATGAGTGTTTTTTCTACAAATCCCCTTCATTGTGTGTAAAATCAAGCTGGATTAGCAATGTATGAGACCTTGAAAATATTAGCCACAGTGTAAAGGAAGTAGTGGTAGACCTGTCATCCTTATGGTGGTCATCCCCCAAATGTTTTGCCTTCCTCATTCCAGTTATGCTAATCTCAGTTTTTGCTGGCCTTAGGACTCTGCACTCTTTACCACTGCTGACCAGTGCTAAAGTGCATGTGCTCACTCCCTAAAACATGGTAATATTTGCTCATACACAATTTACATATTTAATTTACTCATGCACCCCTAGTAAAGTAGCACTATATGTGCCCAGGGCCTGCAAATGAAATACTACTAGTGGGCCTGCAGCACTGATTATGCCACCCACTTAAGTAGCCCTTTAAACATCTCTGACCTGCTATTGCAGCCCCCCTTCAAGGGCACATCTGGATTTCAATATTGGACCTCAGGCCCTATATCCTCAGTATAGTTCTGGACCTGTGGATACTCTTCCAAGACGAAGGACTGCTGTGATGCCAAAGGACTGGCACTCCGATGGACTCTTGACTTGCTGTGCTGACATGCTGCCAGCTGCCCTCTTGCCATGAGGAGAATGACTGGGTTTGCATCCCTTGAACCCAGAACACCAGAGTCACTCCAAGGGCTAGTTAGCTGGCCTTCTGATCTAAATCCTCAGAGACACAACAGGCTTTCAATAACCTTACACCTGCACCTGGACTCTGCCATCTGTGAGTCTTTCCTGCCAAGTGGTGCCACCCCAGTGCTAGACCCTTGCAAGTGGGCCTAAGGTGCTCTGCCTGCTTCTGTGAATCCAATGGAACCAAAAATTTCCTCTGCAGTGTGGCTCAAACCCAAGCAGAAGCGATGCATCGCCGCTACTGCATGTATCGGGACTGCTGCAAAGACCCACATAACAGCCCATCACCGCATCAGAAACGCCACAGGGTGACACATCCTCTGCACGGGGCCTTGCATCTCTTGTCAACGGTAGCCTCAATGAAGACTCCAGACTCCACATCGCTGGTTCGCAGCTCTTCGGAACTGATGCATCGTCAGGACTGTGCGACACATCGCCAATGCCAGACTTCCCATAGCAAGCCCTCATTGAGGGGATCATTGCCACAGGATCTACCATAGCAGCTGCACCGTATGTTGGAACCAATGCATCTTTGACGCGCATCGTCACAGCGCTCCGGAAACCAGGCTTTACAGTACTCTGTTTAGCGGGTCTAATTGGATCCCAGTAGCCGGACTGTGCTCCATAGCGGTCAGACAGAATTTGTATCTTTATTCCAGTCCAGAGCAACCAGATGTCCACAGATGGTTTTTGTTCCTTTTGCCTCTATGTTTACCCAAACTCTTTAAAATTGTGTATCACTGGTTCTACTGATTCGCTGTTTGTCTTGTTTTATTTATTACAAAATATTCATTTTTTCTAAACTGGTGTGGAATCCTTTTTTGGTATGTTTTCACTGTGTTACTGTTCTACATACTACACAAATACTTTACACATTGCCTCTAAGTGAAGCCTGGCTGCTCTTTAGCAAGCTACCCGAGAGTTGAGCACAGCTTAATTCAGGGTTTGCTTGTGACTTCACCGTGAGAAGAAATATGGTTGCTGTTTTTAGAAGGGTTTCACCTCACTCACCTCCCCGTGATCACCTCCTCGGATTCCCTCACTACCACCCGACAAACGTGCCCCTCATAACCACTCTTTCACATACATTTAATTTGTTTTAAAGCACTAGTTAGGGCTGGTTTTACTAATCCACTCGGCTATCCACATAAAATACAGATCTGTTCTTTGCAGCAGGCATGTTAACCCTCTGCGCTATTTTATGGTGAGTCAAAACTGCCACTAGACAAAACCCCAATCTCTCTTCCTCTCCCCCTCTCTCTCAGGAACACTAATCCCTAGAGTTATGACATTTTTATTGCTGCCCAAAAGCTGGACACACAAGGAACTCTGCAGCAGGTGCTTTTAGATCGTAGGTTGAATAAAATGAATAAACAATTACAAAGCTCATGCAATATCAAATAAGTCGAATAACACAACATATATAAATCATCCCTAATGGTTCCCTCTCTGTTAACATTACAATTCTAGCTATTGCTTTGTGAGTTCCTCACTTTCCTTCTGACTAATACGAGATTAACCCTCGGCAGCCAAATGTTTCCTGTAAAACTGAGCCCCGCAAGACGTGGGAAAACACAACCTTCTATTCAAGTATTCCTGGGATACGTTTTGATCACCGTGATACATGGTAAAGGTGGCATTTATAATCTAAAATGGTTACATTTTTCTTAATCCTGACATTTACAGGACTGATGGTCCTCTCACTAACTGCACATCCTTCTTTGTTATGATTTCTTTTAACTCTTTAATGGAAGGGAGCGCTTTATCTATTTAAGGCACATATTTCACAGCATAATTCTTTTGTAATCCCAGTAATATTGAGTACTTAGTCTCAACTTGCCTTCTGATACATGACTTCTGCATATGATATGCCTGGCTTCTTATATTTGATTCATTTTGCAGTAAAATTAATGTGTTGAAGCTCATACTGCATATTTCACTGATTAATATGAAGGAAGCATTCTAGTAACCCCCATCTCCAACTCCAAACACTAGTGCGTAGAAAATAACCACTATGTTGGGTAATTGGCAGTCCACCTTGTCTCTTTTACGTCTCTTAGCCATCAGTCTCTGGTGAAAATCTTGATAAGAGGAAAAGGTTACATGTGTAATATTATGTCTGATTCTACATGTGCACACGAGTTAGTGATCTAAATAGTTGAGCAGTATTTTAACATTGTTTTTCCATTTGACAAACTTTTAACAAATGATATCCATTTTGAAGTAAGATCCTTGTTTTATTTTTTTACATCCAGCAGCATGTGAACCACATGGAGGGGCTGAGGAGTTTGTGGATTGGGAGCTCCATTATGTTGTAGATCTGATGGCATATTGTTGGTGAGGGTTTCAGATCATGTACACGGCTGGAAGCTATTAAAATATATAGACATTTATGGAGCAAATAATCAGAGTTTTAGTGGGCAAGACATTAGACCATTGGTCCAAGCATCTGTGGCCAATTCCACTAAGAGTAGTTCCAGTAACAACATCCTATTTGTGTTCATTGTCAACCTCTGAACCCAGGATAAGGTTCATACTTATAAAGTGTAGCCATCAGCTTACCATTTTGTGAAAATGCCAAACTGTGGTTCACAGCTGACAGCCATATTCATTGCTATGGCTAGCTCCCACTTGGATTATTGTAATGGGCTGTATGTCGGCCTTTCAAAGTACTGATTGAAAGGCTCCAGAACATGGTAACACTCATTTTCCCAAACTAGGATGCAAGAACCAAATACTTCACTTTTGAGAAAACTACAAGGAGTCCGAGTTGAAGCTTAGGTACAGTTAAAGTTTCTCACAGCAACACATTGTGCCTGGTATGGAACAATCCTAAGTTTCGTGACCACTTGGTTTCCAAAAGAAGATAGTTTAGAAGCTGAAGACATTTGTGGACCATCAATAAAAACTGTGGAATGCTATTCTCCTGAGAAGAACTAGAAGCATCTTGATTGCATCAGTCATTTAAAGACCTTCCCTTTCCCCTATTAAGTAGGCAGTCGCGAGCAAAAGCTGAATTTCCTAAAGTATTTTGTGCCAAAGAACAATGAAATAACATACCTTGGTCAACTAGCCTGGACTTGTGCACCACCCAACTAGGCTTACTTATGGATTGTGACCTCCCCCTATCATGAAAGATAAATGACAGAGCCAAGATCATCTTCTTTCATCCTCCCATATCTATATTACATGTGGCATATCGAGGCTCTGATCTTGTTGTTTTAGCATGCCTAGAAAATGTAATTATCCTACCCATAGACCTCTACAAATGATTTGTTCATAAACTTCAGGGGCCTCAAGCTGCATACACATATTGCAACTACTCCTGTCACCCAAAAATCATATTCCCCAATCCCAAATGTTTTACTGGATTTCCACTGAGTCAGATTCAAGACCTGCTGTGACGCATAGAGCCGAATGCGGCAACTGCCTAAGTGTATCTAAAAGAAAATACCCATTACTACACTGTTGGCCCATAAACTCAAAGAAGGCTGTCCTGCTCACACTATCTCTGTTTTAGATAGTTCTGATATTAGTTTGCATTCTGCTTCTGCACCTCACAGTTCAACCTGCCCCACAGAAATGTCATAAAACCAGGCATTTTGCATCGCAAATCTATTTACTAAAGCAAACAATCTTTCTACAAGCAAATATATATTACTTAAAACATTCCTCTCATAGCCCCCAAGGCAAACACTTACTCAAGGAAAACAGAACATAAGCAGTTATACATAACTTCTGCCCAAATTAGTCAGTGAACTGGGACACCCTGAGTAACTCACCTCGCCTTCAAACCTGCTCTCTTCAGCTTCATCAGACACAGCCTTCAACCCTGCTGTCTTCACTCCCATCAGACCTATGGCAGTTACTCTCAACCACCAAACACGCCGGAAAGAAAAGGAGGTAAGCAGCCGTAGGCCCTCCTAGAAAGAGACTGTTATCACAAGAAAAATGGCAGCTACAGGTAGAAAGCACAATTAGCGTTTCTGCCTGAAAACAAACATTCAAGTAGTCACACTTGGACAGTCACAGCAATCCTGTGCGAGTGCTGATGGGAGAGGAAGCCTCACTCACAAAATTGTGTCATGCTTCATCATCGGCAACCTCTCCCCAACCTGGTAGGACAGTACCTTCAGGGTGGACTCAATCACCTATTGGACTTGGCACAAGAGGAGGGAGTTTTTAGATAAAAGCTACTGGACAGTGAAGGGATCCACGTCAATGAATAAAAAATACCTTAATTCCTTTATTAGTGGGTAAATTAGGTAATGTTAAAACGTTTGTGAGGCAGAAATGCGAGAGCAATGACTCACACCACCTTTCTTTTTAAACAAACGAATAAGGATAGCCCCTTGATCTATTAATCAATACTGTGACCTTATATTTTGTTTCTCATGATTGGGTCATTCGCCACATGCTTTTTCAGGTAGGACTCACCTGAGCACATTTCATAAGTTTTATATCTTTTCCTTTTCACTTTATATAGCTGGCGATTAAGCCCCTGTGAGTGAGTTATGGATCCTTGGCCCAGAGCAATGCCCCAGACCCGTATGGGCTTTGAGGATGGGCAGAAACATGTTGGTCTAATTGTTATGGTATTGTGAGTCATTGCTCTAAAAACTGCCTCCTGTGCGGAGTCCAATGGCAGATGGAGTTCGCCCCGGAGGTACTGTCCTTCCAGGGTGGGGAGAGGTTGCTGTTGATGAAGCATGACACAATTTTGTGTGTGAGGCTTCCTTTTCCATACGGATGACCTTCCCCCCCTCCCTTCCTTCAGCACTCGCACAGGGTTGCTGTGATGGACCAAGTGTAACTGATGGTTTGTTTTCAGGCAAAAAGACTAATTGTGCTTTCTATCTGTAGCTGCTCTCTTTCTTGTGATAAGTTACTCTCACCCATCCAGAGAACAGCAATTACGTTTTTCAAGCACTGATCACCACATACTGTAATGCCAAAACACACCTCTCTGTAATGCCAAATTCCAATTACCTATGCACAGAACACAAAAGTACTATATTGAGCAGATGTAACTGCGCACCAAAGACTGAGGCTTAGGTTTTTCAATCAGCCACCCACATAATTCCAGTCAGGAAGTATTGTATTTGAATCAGATACCAATAAGCCACCACCACCCCAGAAACAGATCAGGCCATCTGCCAGAATCAGATCAATACTTCTATATTAAATATGATACATGGCACCTCCACCAACACGGTGAACACTTTATGCTTGCATCTATGATAGATAGGACTGAAAAACCACATTATTCTGAGACACAAACATTTTCATTCACATAGGGCAATGTTAAGATTAATTAGCTTGGAACTCAACAATGTAATCTTGGAGTTGGCCTTAAATCATACACAGTTCATCCAATGACTCGCTCACTATCCCAAATGCAGCCACATATTGAGACCAGCATATGCAAGTATTTCGTACTGTCTAACCTGGAACTCTGATCCTATGTGAACGCCACATCCCACCTGCAATTATGCAAGCAATGGCAGTGGCTCCTAGTACTGACAATAACAACCAGGCATCCACCGGAGGAAATGTAAACATGACCTCTGGGAATGGCACCTACAAGGACACTCACATCCCGTCACAGGGAGACACATTCACATGAAAGGTTGCTGTAGGCTGTGTATTCAGATATAAGTCAGAAAACCTTAGACACTTAGAGTGGAGAATCTGAAGACAGCTTAGTCAGAGTTAAAAGGTGGCACAGGACAAAGACGTAAACTGGGACAGGGACATTGACATAGGTACAGGTACCTTGGGGCAAATAAACAACCTAATCTGTAATTGAAAACTTGAAACGGGGGAACTGAGTCGTTACTGCCAGAGACGTACCTAGTACAAGAAACAACAGCCAAGGACACAGGGGCACAGACTTATGCAAGCAGACATAACACTAGGATAAGATTGACTGTCATTGGGACCTGAGTACCATTGTCATTAGATCTTTGAGACTCAGCCATTGATGCAGCAAGACACAAACACTTACTCTGGTACACAAATGTTGGCGAGCGATCCAAGAAAAAGTCCAACCTTCTTCGAGGCAAGTCAAGTGTCTGGCTATATATATTACCAAAATAGAGCCAGGTGGCCATCCTAGACACTCCCTTTTCACTCCGTGATGCAGTTTTTACATGCAAAGCCTGCATAGCACAGAGCAGATAACTGCATATCTCAAATCTGAGCGAGGCTTTTCTGACTGCACTTATGTTAGCGGATGAAGCGTAGAATACTTGGGAGTTTCAGTCTGCTTTAAAGATCTGCACTTTGAGTGTCTCAATGACAGCGTGTAACTTTGCGTTATCGCCCAAAGTTCTTCATTTTTCTAATACCTGCAGTTCCCTTCGTGTGGCTGTTGGGTTTCTCCTGAAACAGGTCTATTTAAGTCAAAGGAAGCTGGGTGACATCAGTATTAATATAGAGTGCAGTGCATTCCCCTGAGGTGAGGGCGACTGGAATTATTTGGCGGGGGGGGGGGGGGAGCAAATTATACAGACGGGTTGACAAAATTAAGCATCAAAATCAACAAAAACTGTGCGCTGTAACTCTGCACACTTTGCCATAGAATGTCCTCAATATTTCTGCATTTTTACACATGTCGACACTGTCTGGGCAAAGGGTCACCTCATTAGTAACACTTTGAAGCCCACATACAGAAATAAGCAACAGAAAGATGGCCAATCAACCTTTGTGAACGGCCCTCCGCTGAGCGCCAACACAAGTTGCTGTGTTTTTTTGTAACGTTTGTATCAAATTGTTTAACACGACTACGTGTTTTTCTGCAAAATTGTATACTTATTAAGGTCTTTAAGAAAAATAAGCACAAGGCATTCTTCTTTGGTGTTTAAAAAAGGGAGAGAGAAGGAGATATCCACCCAGTGGCTGAAGTGCACAGTGTTTAATGAGGAAACCTGGTTCCAAATCCCAGCATGTTGCCATATCTATAAAAAATATATATGTATATATATATATCCCTCGTAGACGGAACAAACTGACTTATCTCTTCCTTCACTATTGACATAGTTCAAGAATTTGTTTCGGTTGATGTTTAGAACTATCACTTCTAAGAAATGTTACTCAGTAAAGGAAGAAAATGTGTCGTATTAATTGGAAACACTTCTAAATGTTAACCAAAGGGCACCTTTTTGGAGTTTAAAGTGTGTTTAGTGTTTTTGCGTGACTTTTATTGCGTAAATTACAGGATTTTGATGGCTGGGCCTGTGCTCGGACTCTTAGCTCGAAGCCAAACCCTTGGCTCGGTTGATGCCCTGTTATTCCTATTAATGTGCTTGCTTTCCTACCTCTAGTCAGAAGGACAAACACTGGGACTTTGAGACATGAATATTGACACTGGGACAGGGGAGCACTTACTCAAGTCGGGGGCACAGGTGAACATGTCTATATAACAGAGAAACGCCTGGCCCGGTATTAACTTTATACACAGGCGTTTCCTAAATACTGAGATCTTGACCGGAAAGCTTGTGGCATTACCACTGAAAACAAAGTTTTCGCCTATCATTGCTGCAAGCCCCCCCCCCCCCTCTCCCACATCCAAAAACTGAGAAGACATTTCCATTAATTAATGAGAGGGGTGCGGTATTACAATGACACGTCAGTACCAGCTCTCCATCTCCCATAACTCCCGGAAACGTTTTTAATTCTCTCATGCATGCACCATTTTCCCTTTTAGAAACTTTAGTGGCAAGTTCTCCAGCCTCCTCGTGCGCTCGAGGCGTTATTCTGTTACCAAAGGCGACCTTCAACAGCAAGAAGCCATGTAACTGGCAGACGTTGAACTTCATAGAGTAACGAACGAACAAAACCTTCCATGGTCGAAGTTCAGGGGAAGGAACAACACAGGCGCAGTTTATGATTTGGGATAGGCTCAGATGTCAAGATACAAAACTAAAGCAAAAACAACAATTGATGGACAGAATGCAGAACAATGTCATACAATCCCACCAGTACAGAGATCTGGGTATAAATCCATCCTTTTTTTGCTCCCCATGCCCTTCCAGTTTGAACCCAGCCATATGCAAATCAGTCTTGACCCTGCGCCCAATGGGAACAGTCCAGCCCGAACTGCCAGGCCAGGTCCTCCCTGGACTGGAAACAAGCATCCTAGGACCGGTTTCGGGGTTCAGGGGAAGGTACAACACAGGTGCAGTTTATGATTTAGGATAGGCTCAGATGTTAAGATAGCCTTCTACTCTGACAGTCAGCTGAACCAGAAAAGCATGTTGTGTTCCTGAATATTCAGAAGTAACTGATTACATAAGAGTCTCCCATGATTCCATCGTCCTACTGCTCTACGTTTCCTCACATTGTACCTGCAGATGCTCCGATGAACCTTCCAGGCTTCATTGAAAAAGCCTTTCCAGATGGTCTGCGCCCTGGTTAGAGATGATGAAGTGTCGAGTGTGTCGCAAATCCCCACCGTAACATAACACACGTGTTTTTTCGTGTTTTAATTTCACAGAAATTATGTACTTATTTTCTGCATTTATGGGAAGTGTCACATTACATCACGCGCAGGAATATGTGTTATTACCATGGGGACTCTGTGCATGCAATTCCTTATGAATTATTGAAATGCCTTAAAATAAACCCATGGTTTTGCTGGTTGGAGAAATATTTGCAGTCGAGCTTGGCATCCTTTTATTCCTTCCAGCCGCCCTGCTGTACTGTTTTCGACCACTGTCGCGACTGTGCACTTTGTTTGCATAGGTAACACCAACAGGCCGAGGAAGTGACGCCTATGTTTTTGAGACCAGAGAGACACTGCTGCTTTTTAAAGAGTTAGAGAGGCTATAGGCTCGATACATTTAATAATTTCATTTTGCTAAATTTTGTAGTTATTTATTAGATTATAGGTATATGTGCACTACTCAATTTGTGAACAAAAATATGAGTAAAGGGACACAGATTTTTCTTTGTCTCGTGGGCTCTTTCTTCCATTGCCTTACACTTCCTGTTTCTCTAATTTACTAATGCAGGCTGTTTTGCACCTGCTTTCTCCATTGGGGCTATGCAAAAAGGCCTCCAACCCCTACCCCCGCCCCCTTGCAGAATGCGGAAGTGTCTTCAAAACTCTCATACCTCACAGATATTCATAGAACTTAGTGTGACTGGGTTACCCGTGAAGGTGGGCGAGACCTGTGCCGCAGGGGTTGCAGGATCTGCAAAAAGTCCCTGGCTTTGTCCCCTTGTGACTGTTTTCTATCTTTGTCTCGTTCCTTTTTTCTCCCTTTTCTGCCTTTCTGTCTCTGTCGCTTTGGCACAAAGTCTCATGATGAAAAATTAGTTCAGGTCCACAAAGTGAGTGCCGGTGCCTACCAGCTGTAGCCACCTGCACACATTATATGTTGCTTGTTGAAAGATCAATACACAGTTATAATTCAGCAATTTGCATTGTCAATAAAAATGTGTCTTCTATTATTCTTAGCTTGTGGCCTTAAACTCTAATTAGTGGAGACTAGATGCCTTGGCACCGCTGTAAGCTACAATGGAAGGAGTCCATGAGCCCATGACTTTTAACAAGTCCTGAATCAACCGAATCACAGACCTACTTGCACAGTTGCCATTCAGAAATTCAGAGTGCTTATGCAAAAAATGTCTTTGAGAGAGCACTGAGATTGTTGAAGTAATGCTCGTAAAGTCTTTGACTGTGCATCTTTTTCATTGAATTAAGTGATGTTAAACATGTAGATATTTACTTCTTAAAAAGAGAAATTGGGCATTTTAAGAAGTTAAACATGCAAATTTGATCACAAGTGCTAAAGGGACCTTATGCCAAAACAACCCCTTGTGTTAATGTTTTGAGTGGCTTTGCACAGGTGTGTTGCCTCGGGTCTTGAACTCAAGACATCACCAGTATTTGTCCCTGGTTTAGCAAGAAACTGACTAGATAGACTACAGTCCATCTGTACGTCTTTGGATTAACCTGTTGACCGTTTCTATTACAACTGAGTCGCTGCTGACGGGATCCAAGTTAATTCCTCTACATGAGCTGAGACGCATCCCTTGGTCTGAGGCTGAATGATGTTGCTTCTGGAAAGCAAAAGATGCTCTTATCTGTTTTTTTAACACCTTTACATTAAACTTAATGTATAAAGAGCTGAACATCAGCCTGCCATCATACTTTTGACCAACAGTATTGGCAAATCCATACTGCTGACCGCTTGATCAGAATTCAGCACTGGTGATACATTTTCATAGGAGTAAAATATTACCATTTTACTGGTACCGGTTAGCCTTGCATTTAATTAATTAAATATAATTGAGGTTTTATCTTACTTAATTTTTACGTTCATCCAGTTGGGACAGGACCATACACACTTACAAAGTGAGCATGCTAAGGATCCACGTGCCAAGTAATTTGCTAGGATAGCGTTATTGCTTGCAGACTAAAGGAAACAATGTGACTTTTATGATAGGTAGCAACATCTGTTTGCATAAACCTACTAATTCTTTCATCAAAATCCTGGTGCCTAGTACAAATTCCTACAGTTTAGAATTTCAATATTTCGAGCATTACATTCTGTCCAATATATATAACATACATTTGTCTATCCTCTTTTGATGCACTCTTCTGCTTGTCATTTCCACAAATGTAAGGTTTGGTTAATGTGTAATCGAAATATGGTATAGTATTGTTTTCTTTGGTGCCTTATTACACCATTTCGAGACATATCTTCAAACATGCATCTACTTCATTTAAATCAACTAAAGGTGTTCCAAAACAAGAGCTATTCTGAAAACTAAACTTTGCCAGTAGTTTTTGTCATAGATGTTTTCTTTCAGCAGTCCATCCGCAGTTGACTTAAAACTGGTTAATAAGTAAAACGTGTTTTATTTAAGTTTGAACCTTCTGTGATTTAAAAAATTTGTTCACAGAAATCTTCCAAATCAAGGTCAAAATCTCTTACAGCAGTGGATGATGAAGATGGCCTACAAGATTCAACAGGAAAGGACACCGGGCAATTGCACAGGTTAATATTATTGTTTTAATTATTATAATTTCTATTACTATTAATTAAATGCTTGGATGGTTCAGTGTGCCTCACTGAGTGACGGAGGGAGATCACGTTTACAAAATGCGGATTTGGGCACAAAGTAGTGGTCATGGTAGAAGGGATGCGTTCAGGGTGAGATAACAAGTAGAGCATATGGGTTTTAAGAGGTTTCATGTATTATAGTGGATTGATATAGGTGAGCTGAAATACTAGTCCACACTGGTCACTGAAGCATGGGAAGGCAAGCTGACTTAGATGTTTCCAGAAAGAATGGGAGAGGTAGTTCTGATGGAGAGGGTCGATTTCTTAATGATGAATTTACTTGTGAGGCAGAATATTTATGTGTACAATACTTTGTGTAAAAGCACAAATACTTAAAATTCAAGTATTAATTCATTGGTAGCAAGCGGAAATGCCATAGGGTTGAACATATGGTTGCACTTTCTAACTCTGATTTATTTTTCTGCTAAGCTTTGGACAAATCGAAAGCGCTGTTACTCTGAATTTTAAATTACTGCCTAATCAATGGTGTAGTGATCTAGCTTAGTCTAGATGAAGGATTGAGTAATAGAGTTGATATTTCTTCACTACATGACTAAACTACAGACCGCATTGGCAGTCGGAATGGATCGCATCACAGAGACCATTCTCCTCTCCAACTACCTTGTGCTGTCTGAAACAATCATTACCACAAACTATTGACATAAAGCTTGACAAAGCTTAAGATTACTATAAAGGAAGACACAAAATGTGTCGGAAGTTGCTGCACTATGTAGAACATTTGACTTATGTTTACAAGCTGTGGCAGCATGAAAATAGAACACCCACACCACAACAAAATCACCCTAGTGTAATAAGCATGGTTCTCTCCAAATCATATACTCGATTACAGTGTCTCCGTTTTGCCAATGAATACATTGAAAATGTTCTCAGTAAAGAAGAATGGTAGCTTTTCCAAGATCCAACAATTATTCAGTGTTTCAGTTGTTCGCTCGTAGTTTTCCTTTTCCTCCACTATCTTTATTTTGAATATCATTGCCATGGCCTATTTTGCCTCCCGGAGTTATGTCAGATCATCGCTGTGTCTGTGAACAATAAGAAGGTTAATAGTTATAAATATTTGGACTATTTTGGACTATTTTGACATGCTGCAGGACCTGTTTTCTGTACATTTGATCACTGCATTGAAGATTTGCAATACTTGTCAAATATCCAACATCCGTACCACAAACAAAATGATTTAATAACATAGCAGAGTGCTTAACATGAAATGTATTAAGTGGTTCAAAGGACTGTGGAACTCAATCTCCTGACAAAGAGAAGACTCACAGAATCATTTTCATCTGTTGGTGAAAGTGTTGTTAGTCATCACCAGCTCATCAACTCTCCTCAAGGAAGCAAGATAAGATGTCAGTAGTAGAACAGTGCTCCTTCTTCACATGGAATGATCCCTTCAGACAACAATGCATCACAATCATTGTTTTTGAATATTTCTCTAAGAAGCCGAAATTCACTAAAGAGGTGGTTCTATGGTAGTCTGCTAAAGTTTAGTTTAAAGTGGCCCATTGTTTTGTGACTATTGTAAATCAAGGTTAGCAAAATGAAGCCTTATTGAAAGGTTAAATGTCAAGGAGCCCTGGGAAAAATCTCCAAACGCTCCAGTAAGCCTGTATTAGCGACTTGACATTATTAAAGTTTTGACTATAAACAGAAGTTGTAGAGGCATAGGGATGTGGCTACATACTTTTTCATGATAAAGCTGTAGTTAGAGACTTGTAGAAAATTCATGCACAAATGGCTTTGAGTTTATGAAGTGGAAGTTGATATATATTGATAGTTGACTATCTTTCTAGATGTTTATTAACAAACCAAAGATGTGGGAAAGAATATGATATAAAGCATCGGCAGCATGGTTTTATTCCTAAAGTCCTCAATAGGTTTATTAAGTTACTGTTGTTCATTATCACAGAAGTCTTGAGAAGTTAATATCTGAATGAACTCCATAGAACTGGATCTCCACAAGCAGATACTTTTTGAAATATTTTGCATGTGTCATTTCTCTGTAATCTAATCACTTAAGTCAGGTATATGTACCTCTAAATGGTGTCTGATCAGTTCTCATCATCTTTTAGCTTTTAAAGAACATATATGAAGAACTCAGATGTGCCATCAGCAGAGCTACTTAATAGATATAACTAAATAGCTATATCATTGGCTATGTTATAGGATATTATAGTTGAGTGGAATTTTAAAGTTCAAGGAGGGCTAGAGGTTTCTCTAACTAGGATATTGTTCTGGAAAAGCTGATTAGTTTGGCTGTTTTATGCTATTTGGCATACATGACCTACGGCCAATTCTGTTGTATCCAAACAAATGAGCTATCACTTAGCCACAAACACCAAGCTATGCCGGACAACTTCATTAAGTAGTGTAATTGTTTTTGCTCAATTACATCAACTCAATATGTATTTCCCTTTCATAAATTCTAAGGCAACAGAGAGGAAGGTGTATTTTGTAGTACAACCAGGAGCTAACAGTCCACAAAACTTAATGTCCATGGAGAGGAAATAACAAGAGCAGAGGTTGAGGAGTCGTCCTGTCCTGAACTCAAGCAGATAGTGACTGTCATCAACAAATTACCATACAGCCCTAAAATATACTGGTCAACCAAGCATGTTATGTTGTCCCGGTAGTTGTCATAATTCAGTATATAAAAGCTACCTAAAATTTTCTCAGTCACCCTGAGACCGGGTAGAAAAATGGTACATGCTCTCATAGTATTTTCCTATTTATGATGGAGTGACATTGCGGTCAATAAACCAATGATTAAAAAAATTAAAAAAAATTCAAGCACTCCAATTATGTTTTCATTTTAATCACTTGTAAATGAACTCCCAAACACATGCCGTCCTATTCAACAGAGAAGAGCTCATGTTGTTTGGACTGCATTGATGGGGAGTGGGAAAAGATGTAATCCAAGTATTGACCAGTGGGTTCACAGTAGTAAATTCAAATACCTTACCAGAGTTTGAGCCTTCCAAAGGCTCGGACTCTTTTTTTTTTTTTTTTTACATTATAAATTTGGTGATCTGCAACTGATTGAGTTTGGTATGATATTTATTTTGTAATAACAATTAGTATTGCTTTAGCCTCCTATCTAAGTCGTCTGATTTTGAGGCTTCCTCTGACACTAAAGGAAAATGCAAATCTAAAATTGCTTTTGAGGCGAAATGCACAACTGAGAACTAGCAATGCTGCTAAGGGTAAGTTCATTAAAATTATCCTATTAAGAGCACACTCCCTTTATGATTGTTCCTAGTTTTAA
Source organism: Triturus cristatus (assembly GCF_964204655.1). Classification (NCBI taxonomy): domain Eukaryota; kingdom Metazoa; phylum Chordata; class Amphibia; order Caudata; family Salamandridae; genus Triturus; species Triturus cristatus. The sequence continues at coordinate 891,690,931 of NC_140594.1, forward strand.
AATTGTTTAGCACATTTCAGGGGTTGTATCAGGCAGAGATTCATGCTTCTTAGTACCCGGTTGGGCACCTATGATCTGAAAATAACATTTTCAACAACAAATACAGAATAATATGAAATATTTGAACCACCTGGTGAATAGATACTTAAGGTCTTTATTTTCAGTTATTCTGGCATTTATACCATTATTTATATCATTGTAAACCATTTGTATTCAATGTATGCATTTTTTAATCAAATTTTGTTTTATCAAACCATAATTTTATTTTTGGGATTCTGAATCAACAAAATCAAAGTTGCTCTGCTTATCATTTGGTGGTGCAGCCTTAGTAGAGATGTTCAATCACTGACTTTAAATAACTTTTTTTCATCACAATTGTTTTTTAATTGAATGCTTATTTAATTGAAAATGGTTTGTCAAGTATTTTCAAGAAAACCTATGAAAGAATTGCCCTGCGTCTGTACCGTGGTCATGTATTGTAAATTTGTTAATGTATTTGTCTGTCTGTTTTTAAGTGACACGTTTTTGCTGTTTCGTACAGTTTGTCTTCTCCCCCCAAATCCAGACACAGGTAAGAATGATACCATGATGGGTGGCTCTACATAAAAGAAACAGAGATTGTCAATCAGCCTCCCATGTATAAGTCAGTTATTCACAATTTGCATCCCTCAACCTTTCTGGGTTTTCCCTCTCCTCTTTAGTACTCTAGCAGTATGTTCTCTGCTTGAAGCAAGTAATGGGTGTACTTTGTGTAGTGTCCTACAGCTTTTCCCTTCTCCCTTGCTAGCCCCATTAGCTGCAGTACACCTGAATTCAAGTAAAATGAATGTGAGGCTTTCTGCTCTGTAGTGACCGATAAAAACCATTTGAGAAAGATGTATGTTTTATTTTTAATTATTTTTTATTAAGTGAGAAAAGGACAATATAGATATGACATATACAAATAGACCATTTGGGAATAACTCCTCTTGTAGACACATGGATATACAGAAGTACAATATTCTGCCCAACTGGTATGAAATAGCAAGGTACATAAAAAAAAAAAAATAGAGATGTAAACAAGACAGAAAGAAGTCCGACAACTAGAAAACAGCAAACACCTACTTCTAATCTAAGCAGATTGGCCATAAACTAACATACGCCACTTTTATACACGAAACTATTGATTCCATTTGAAACTCTCCCATATTCTGTCCAGTTTCTTAAGCAGCAAGTGCCCCAAGCTCTAGCCAGTGGCAGTTCAGACTCATAAATTTGCCATATATCCACCCCCAACTCAGTGACCCACCGCGTGATTGGAGATACTCATGATCTGGAAATGCAAAGTCTAGAAAAAACAATGATTATGGACAGCTGCCATCTTAACCCAAGATCAAATTCCATTCTATATCCCATCATTATCTCCTTAGGGGTGAAATGAGTTTCATATCCAAGACATGAAATTATTAGTTACCCCTTCCCAAAATTCCTAGAGAGCGGGCATGTATGGAGAAAACCAGCTGCTGAGCAGCCACATTTAGGACAGCTAGTTGTCACCACATTGGAATTCCAACCTTACTTAATAATTCTCTCTGGTGTGTAATATAGCATGCGAATGGTATTAAAATGCTGTCATTTTAGATTTATAGAGTGCACCGAGCCATCTACCATCTCCAAAGCACTGTAGATTTCTGATGGTAAGATCTCACTAGAAAGCACCCTGCTCCACTTGGCAGCAAGGAGTAAGTTGTAATCAGCCCTATGCTCACAGAACCCTTAATACATTGTACTGATTAAAGATTTGCTAGATGCCTTAAGCATTCATGCCATAATATCAGAGTATTCCTGAACGATTTGGTTCTTGCACCCAGATAAAAAATATTCCCTTAACTTCAGATATTAAAAATAACAAAAAACCACAAAGATCACAAGAAGCTTGAAGCCCTGCAAACAAGTGAAATCTATTCGAATCATAAAGCTGCCCAACCATTTCCATTCCCGAGAAAGATGTACAACATCTTTGTGGAAATAATTTTTTTTTCCAATGTCGTGGTCGTTTGTGTACCACATTCTTCTTCTAGTAGGTGTTTTCTTCAATATAGACATTTAAATGTCAGTCTATCTTTAGAAGGATACTAAAATAAGCTACAGTTACAGGGACTCAAGAATTTCAAATGGTAAATGTAGGCGTAGAGTTAGATTATTTTATTCTCTTATTATTCTGGTGCATTGTAACACAAAATCCTGGATCCTAGTCTGTTTTTAAAAACAAAACTTATTTTTCAGTTCACTTTAGAATCAAAGGTTTCTTTCTGCAGTCTTAATCTGTTTTTTCTCACTTCCCATATGTTTTTCTTTTAAGGACTACAGTCCGGTATTTACTTCTCATCTGCATTTTCACTAGTACTGTTGAAGCGCCTGAAACTAACTTGACCTTCTCAGACCATTAGCCAACCAGCACAGGATATATAAACTCCAAAAGAGTTAAAAACCTGGACACCTACAGCATACATTTGACAGTTCTGATGGGGCCACTCTGATAAGTCTTGCCACCAGAATGCATCAAACTTTCTTTAAATACAAGAACCAATTCAAACATTGAATCACAAAGGCAATTGATGATCCAACATATCATTGATGGTGTTACCTGGTGTTCTGGGACTCACCAAAAAGCCATTTTGTTTTCCAAACAGAAATATTTATGTTGAAGAACTCTTTTTTCCTCTTACCTTTCCCTTAAAATAATTACTAACATGGAGGGTTTGTTTCTAGCATATCACCTTTGCAGAAGGCTGCCGAAAAGGAATGCAGATGATATTTCTCAGTAGAACTCTGTTCTGAAGAATCTTGATCTACAACAGTACTTTCTGGGTTTATCACACTATGTCATGCTTATTTAAAGTGAGTACTGCACCCATACTAAAGCACACATGCATTTTGTTGACAAAATCTTATAGGAATCGTAATATTCTTGTCTCTTGAAAAAATTAGGTTGCCCTAGGTTTTTCTGTTCTAAAGCTACACTGAATCAGCCACAGTCCCCTGACTATCATTCTTGTATTCATTGGAAACCCCATTTTTATTCAGAGTGCTTTTCAAAGGTGAAAACTACCCTCTCAATGTTTACCGGATATATTCCAAGGCTATGATTATTATTGAAAATATAAACTTTTTGTTGTTTTCTGTGCACTACAGAATTGTACTAAGAGACTAAATTTGTACACTACTTTGTTACCGTGGATTAGCATGCCATGTTGAAACTGGGTGTGGAGTTAAGGAGATGAAATCAGGTAAAGCTTTTTAAAATAGTTTTAAAATATCCAAATAATTGTTGACACAGGCCCCTTGCATGTTGCTAGCATAAAAACTGCTCACTATTCAGGCAAATGTTTTTCCCTTTAATATCCAACAGCAGACATAACATCTTCTAGGAAAAAAGCCTTCTGGTTCTGCATGATCTGCTCTCTCAAATTATGTAACAAACATGTATGGAGCAGTGACTAAGGGCCATATGTACTAAACCTAGTCACAAAAACCTGGTCGCAACTCTGTTGTTTTTTCACATTCATTACGAGGAAGGGATGCCTAGGGTACCCCATTACCTTTTACAAATGCATTAACAACCCACCCTGGGAGTCAATACTTTTTGAAACGTTTTGTGTCTGGATTACGGTTGCAAAACATTGAAATATATCTCATACCAATTCAGTTAGCCACAATATGCCCATTTCAAATATTGAATCAATGTGGAGCTGCAATCCTATTTTAGTAGTCCGTTAAATTATGCACACTCAAAAAATCGAATTCATACATTTCAAAAAAGCATTTTAAATCTCACAAACACAGAATCAGTGTTTATAACCATTACAATTCTCAGCACATCGGGCCCCAAGTCATTATTCAAATAGATTTACTTTTGAGTAGAACAATACTCAAAGCTTCACTACAAATTAAAGAAAATGGACTTAATTGTTATACACTGTCCAAATTCCATTTCTCTATAGTTAAAGATATCAGTTTTAGTATTTTTTCTTTTAAATAGATACAATGCTTATAAGAATTCTAAAGGTAGATCACATTAAGGTACTCTCACACTTTTGTTTTTTGGATATTTCAATCCATTTTCACCTTTTGAAAGAACAGACCTCTTCTTGTTGCTAGGGTGACATCAACATGACCATAGCAACACTGAAGGGATTAATTTAAATCTCTTTTATCTCTCACATTTTTGATTATATCCAGGCTTTATAACTCTTTTTGGGTCAATCCCTAAATGGCAGGAGACATTGTCATTAAGGTTTTTCTCTCTTTTCTGTTTTTGTTTCTATGATCCCTTACTTTGCCTTCTGCTTTTATGGTCCTGGTTTGCTCTGCACTAAACTATTTAAGCATACTGTTGCCAAAATGTGTGCTATGAGTGCAAGATGCAACTGTGTATTATTATGCACAATGGCAACTGTCTTAAGTTTCTGCTTTGGTAACAAACACGTGAGAATGAACTAGTAAAACCTTTTCTTGTTTATTGTGACAACTCCTGATTTTTACAACCTTAGCTAGTTTAATCATTTGATAGTAAAATGAACTAAACTGCCTGTAGTTAACACTAGGTTTAAACAGTGTGGGCTGCCCACACATGCTGATCTTGTAATTTAAAAAATAAACATTGTTATCAGCAAAACACTGATGATGTTATGCTGCGGTAGACTAGGAGTACTTATGCTGCCTTTCTTCTTTCCTGTATGGTATCCTTCTTACTACTATGGGTTGTTGTGGAGCACGTGCACACCTCAATTGAGATATGAGGTGTTGTTTTATGTGATCCTACTGTCCACCACTTATTTTCCTGACCTCTATTTCTTTTCTGTCCTTTGATGTTGTGGTGATATAATAGAGAGGGCTGCTTGTGCAATATCAGGGGGGAGGATGCTTGACAGTGTTTGACAATGTTAATTCCTGTAGGTGGCACCAAACCACATATGGCATTTTACTTACTTGTGCCTGGATTGGTGGAGGAGACGACTTTGAAAATCATCATTACCGGTAAGAACATTATAGTTAAATACCTCTGTTCTCTTTTTAAAAGTTTTTGTAACAAATATTTCATCCCTGAATCTGTAATATCTAGTTGTCTAGTAGACAATTTGGAAATGTCTAAAATTTGACATTTAATTATTGCCTACCATCTAATACCTCACTCGTAAGATTGGAGGACTGCAATAGTGTAGATAACACATATTTCTCCCTCTCCTTTAATGTTTGCATATTTTAAATTGTGTGTTTGATATTGAAGACTAGGCAAGACTGAGACAGTCTTTTTTGAACAGTCAGTGGTCCCTTTGACTAATCCCTTAATACAGACACTCCTGCTTTGGCAAGATGGACTGGTTTAAAATGTGCCTTAATTTCGTTCTTTAACTAATGGAAATATTGCTTCTTTTTGCATTTCAGTCATGTCTTTCACTAATGGCTGAATATAATTAATTTGCTAGGATTGAATTTCTTATGCCATATCAATAACACATATAAATGCAGCATCTATCACGGTTCAGATTTTAAAATCCATGGTCTTCAGATTGAATGATACATTGTCACCCGCAACCCTGTCCTCTCCTATCTCAAGGAAAGTAGAGGGTCAAGTGTTTTACTAATACATCAAAGTAGTCATAAATTGACATGTAGGCAATTTTATGTTTACAATTCTGTTTATACTTCAAGATTCCTAATATGTCATACTTTGACATAGTAACAGTTCTCACGTGTAGATTCTGTAGGCTTTTCTGATAATAATAACTAACAACATCATTCTCATTGGGCACACGTCTGGGGCTAGACTAGCTGATTCTAGAAAATCTGCTCAAGTCTGTTGATTATGTCTCCCATCTTTCATCCAAGATGAAGAGGGTACCCACAGAGAGTGGCCTGGTAATTGGGCATACCAAATACTGTGCACTACTGTACTTCAAGGTTTATTCAATTCATTTATTTCATTGAATGCTTTTCAGATTTTACATCATTATACAACTGTTCCACTGTACACAAGGGAATGCCTCCTGTAGCTTGATAAAAACTGAAAGGATTAGAAAATGATTGTTTCTATTACCATCTGCTGGCCAGAATGCAGTCACACTTTGTCTCGTCCAACTATTGATAGCCATAAGGACACAGAATATGGAGCCATTCCTAAGCACTTAGAATAGAACTATTCATAGTAAGCATCATGAACAAAAGGCAAGCTTTTTTCTTGTTTGTGATCTTTGCAGTTCCATCCACCACACTCAGTTGCTTATAATAATTTGAGATTCCTGCAGTTCAGCCTGATTTATTACCCATGATGTTGACATTTGCAGTTGGTAGACAGAGGAGGTCATTCTGCATGTTCAAAACTATTTTCAGATTCTTTGAGGAAAAGCATGTCCCATAAATTCTGTGCTTTGATGTGGTTGTGAAGGTGCAGTTGTTTCTTTTGAGGTTTTGTTCTGCTGCACTCAGGTTTTCACAAATGGCCCTTTCCCCTTGATGTCCCTCTTTCAACATAGGTGGGACCTCCATATCCTAATTGTCAACATTACCAAGTTTATTATGACTTGTAATTAGTGGGTCTAGCCGTATTAGACTATCCTTCACATACCTGATCCTAACTAACCCAATGCTGGCCCTCAGGTATAAGAACCTGTGTGCTACACTGTGCTACTAGTTTTGCAGTATTTGTGTTTGCCTACACAAGGACTATTTTGAAATTCATTCCAGTATACAGTTCTGCAGTTTGGGTAGAGTTATATATTATTGTTGTCCTTCATCATGAAAGATCCTGTAGCCAACTTATTTTCCTCTCACCAATATTCTGTGCTGACATTCTGCCATGTCCACAGGTATAGGTAGAATGTGGAGGTTGGGCTGTATAAGCAAGACAGGATAGAATCTTAAGTTTAATTCAAAGGTCAGGTACTTTAATCTTTCTGCAGGCTTCAGTCTTACACTTCCTAAGTCAATATTTTAGTGGTGATTTAATGAATTTTAGTAGTAATGATAACTAAAAAGTAATTTGTACATTTCTATTGGATGCATTTAACCATAAGCTTCTCTCCTCTTGAGTCTCCGCAGATGCAAAACTGGGTTTGCAAAACTCTGAAATGGCTCCTGCTTGTCAGTAGGTGACACCGGTGGCCTCTGTCATGTCTCCCCTATGCCTCCGGGTTTGAAGACACAGAGCCGCTCATAAGTACAACCCTTGCACAAATATAATTTCCTTATTTTCCTGTGCTTTTTACCACTCATCCAGAGCTCCTAGCCCAAATGTTTTGGATTTTACCAAGTTCTTTCAAAATTGCCATGACACTATAGAGTGATGTCTAAGTATAACACACTTTCAGAAAGCAAATGTTGATCACAGACCTGCAGGATGTCTATATTTTGATACCATGGAACCAATCATGATTCCAGTAAGTCCAGTAACAAATGTTCCCCGACCCATTTCAAGGTAGTCAGGGAGTGCGAAGCCAAGCGCTAGGTTGCTGACAAAAGGAGGCGTTGGTCCTGTTCCAAGATGAAGTAATTTCCGTGCCGGTCCTGTGGGCCATCCTCATACAAAGTTTAAAGACCAAAGACAAGCATAACAAGTCAAAGCAAGGGTCAACACCTCCCAGGCACTATGGCTCTTGGGAAACGTTTCTCAGTCCACAATCCAAGGGCCCAATTCTGGCTTCAATGTTTGCTTCTCAGGTGATTCTGCCTCTTTAGCTGATACACCCCGAGTTTCACGGGCCTGTTGTCAGACTCCACTTATTTATCGGGCCACCATTTGGGCTTCTGCTGTCGGGTTCTTAATCAGTGCTGACTGACCCTGTTCAAACTAGAGCCTCACCCACATTTGAACAAGTTCTCTAAAACGAAGATAATGGCGTGGAGAAAGTTTACTCCACTCTATCATAAAGATGCTGGCCTATATCACAACTTTCAGTAGTGTGTACACATCATCTCAGACTGAAATTAATTCATCCATGGGACTATAATTCATCTACGGAAAGTGCTTCCTTTTTGGTTTGTAGGGCAGGGGGGTTCTTGGACTTGCAAGTGCCCACAGTGCAGCCTGAGGTAGACCTGTTGACTGAGATTTTGCAGTCTGGCTTATTGACATTTCAGCCCTCGCTGCCCTCACTGAATCCTCATGGTGGTGTAGAAAATACCTTGCTCCACCCCACCTGTGAGCAGCCCAGTTGATAGGCGCCACAGGCCTTCTGTAAGAGACCCATCCTTTTTGATGTCACATCTGACTCCAGAGAGTCTTGTAACGGTCTCAACAAGGACATGGCTATATACATTCTGAGAAATGGTGTCTACCACAGATTTTGTAGCTTGGGCCATAGGCACAATCTTCATGATTCGATGCCCTGCTTGGATGTGCTCTCTTAGCTTTTCCACTAATGTCCAAGCTTCACTGATGGACATGCCGTTTGATGGAGTCAGGCTGTTAGGTGACAAAGCGGATGTACCATTGGAACAGCTTAAGGAGAATATGCCTACTGCTTGCTCTTTGGCCTACTTTCTCCCCTTTGATAATTTCACCACCAGTACCGGAACTTCCAAGGTTATGTAAGAGGACATGCACACAGTCCAAGTCAGTCCTCACAAACTGTCCGGCAATTTATCCAGCACATTTTGGGTGAAAAAGGAAGAGGTTGTGTCAGGGGCAGGGCAGTCAGCAGATGCAGCAGTCCTCTTAGAACTCATCTTAGCTACTCCAGCTTGCCACCAACCCAATTTAGTTTTCCCTGTTATTGCATTCTGATACTTCTAGGGGCAGAATACCTGATTGGCATGCAACTACTTTGGGCCAGTGGGTTCTTCAAGTTGTCTAGTTTGGTTATGCCCTCCCTCTCTTATCTACCCTTCCCCCACATTCCTCCAGTTTTCGGCCTCACATTGTTAGACTATACCAATATTCTCTTCAGCAGAGTTAAGATGATGCTCGCCAAGGGTGCAATTGAGGTGGTGCTTGAGGCGGAGAGGGGGACAAGATGCTACCCCTGATTTTTCCTGGTTCCCAAGAAGGACCGGGGTCTGAGGCCTATACTAGATACCATAGAAAAATTTGCTTCGAATGATTCATGCAGGAGTCGTTGTTCTTGCTCAGATGGTTCTGAGGCTTCTTGGTTCCTGATCTGGTTACTGCTGATGCCTCATTCCACTTGGGCACACACAGGCCCTGCAGTGGCACCTTTGCCTTCAGTGGGTGCTAAACCAGGGAGACCTTTTCAGAGCAGCCAATTATCCTGTAAAGCAACCCAGAACCTTCAGTGATGACTGTTAGATGTCAACCTTGGTGGCAACACATTTTCTTTATCTCATCCATACCTCACAGTAGTGACAAATGCATCTTCTCTGGGCTAGTTTGGGTCGCCTGGGCACTGTTAGATTAGAGAACTTTGGTCTCTGAGCAGTGCCAGCACATCAGAATTCTAGAGCGGTACGACATCTGTCTAGTTATTAAGGCATTTTGGCCTTCCATCAAGTTTTGTCCAGGTCATGATGGACAACACTGTTGTGAGTGATTCTGCAACAAATAGGGCAGTGTGGGCACCCATGCTCTCTTCAATTATTTTGGGATTTTCGAAAAAAAAAAGTGAACTAGCTGGTTCCCTGGAGGACAGAGCAGACAAGCTCAGAAGATGTTTCCTTGCTAACCATGTGTGGCATCTGCTTCCAGAGTTCAGATGCCACCTTCACCCAGAGGGATTTACCTCTGATAGCAGTTTACTTCTGCCAAGAATGCTCAATGTCTGGCCTTTTGAGCCCTGGAGTTTCTCTTTCAGGGTTTGCTGGGAGCTATGGGACTCTGATTCTACAGATCTTGAAGAAGGTCAGTAGGGACCGAACACAGCTCATCCTGATAGTCCCTGACTGGGTTCAGAGAGTGTGTACACCAACATGTTGAATCTAAGCCTATACTTTTCATTTTGTGGACCTGCTGCTCTAACGAAAGGGTAGGGTTTTGCACCTGAGCCTCATCAGTCTAGTCCTCCCTGTGTAGAGATGGACAGGAATACAGTGAACGTTTTTGATCTTCTGGCGGTAGTAGGCGATGTTATTGTGGTTACTTGACACCCATCCTCTTAAGTCTGTTTTCTTTGGCCATTTGTCTACTTTTGATGCTTGACTTGAGAAAAAGCAAGTTGACCCTCTTGAGGACAAGTTATTTGATGTTCTACTGTTTGTTTTATTTCTTGTTTGGTAAGGCTTTAATGTGAGCTCTGTTTAAGGTTACTTATTGGCCTTTCAACTTTATTTTATTTGCCTGATAATCCTGTTTATTTGAGTCACCCTTTATGCAGCATTTCTTGAAGGTTTCTCTCCTATATTTCCCCCGGCTCCATTTATTATGCCAAAGAGGGACATTAATTTGGTTCTTACCTTTTTAATGTGTGAACCCTTTGAACCTACACACAGTGGCAGCCTGAGACCTTTGACTCTCTAGACCCTCTTTATCATTCCCATCACTTCTCTGTATCTCATCAGTGAGTTACAGGTATCCAGCCACAGTATGTAACATTTTGACCATACACATTTGGGTGTCTTCTCACCCAAACATGGTGTCACCATTTCATGTTTGGCAGTCCCTCATATTTCCTGTGTTCTTTTCTTTGCAACATCCCTCTAAGGAGGTGGAGAGACTTCACCGGTTGGATTCTTATCCGGCCATTAGTTTCTACATTAATAGGACTAAGGAAAACCGAGAGGTCAAACAACTTTTTTTGGGATTCGCTGGTGCAATGAAAGGTAAAGCAGTTCAAAAACAGACTTTCCTTAGGTGGATTGTGCTTAGTAGTAAGTTCTGCTATGTTTTAGCTAAAAATGAGTCTCCTAATGGCCTTTAAGGTAATTCCATAAGGGGCAAAGGCAACCTCTGCAGCTTAGGTCATTCTGGTTTTGGACAGCTGCCAAGCTGCTTAGTGGGCATCCATATATACCAGACATTACTAGATTAGCTGCTCATTCCTGTAGGACTTTATGGTGTAAAGTTAACCTTTCAGTGCCACCACCCTCATGAGGACACTGCTTTAGAAAACATTTATGAGGTGAGGAGTCTGTTAGAAGTTACTTACCTTCTATTGCACTCTTTCTGGTTGATACTCTATCTAACCGCAGATTCCTCACTAACCACTCTCCTTCCCTTTTGGAGGGGTGAAATTTTGTATGTAAAAGGGTTCCAAGCTAGATTCCACACACTGTTGATTTCTTAATTCGCTGTTGCTTGAAGGGTGCAGAAAATGTCTATGGCTAACTGACGTCTGAGCACAGCGGTGGAGCCTCTATGTGTCTCCAAGTCATCACATCTGGGGAAGGAATGAAGTCATGACCGAGACCAATGGCATCACCTGCCAGCACATAAGAACTGTTGCAGTGCTCTCCGAATCCAAATCGTCACCTGAGGACATTCAGGAGGTTGAGAATCTGCCGTTAGTGTAGCCACAAGAAAGTGTTACAGAAAATAAATAACTTGTTCTTTCAGATTAATCGATTGCATATTTAGGTGGATGCATTTTAAAATTAGCGCTTACACTACCATTATTAGACATATGGAAACATGGAAGTAGCCAGAAAAAATAAATACCTCCCACTTGGACTGTCATCCAGAATGGCGGAGTACGAGACTGTTTCTCCCTAAAAGGGTTAGTCTTTCATATTTTCTACCTTTTCTCTTTTCACCCCTTTCTTCTTGGTAGTCCTTCCTCTAATCCCTCCTTTTCATCTCTTCTCCCCTTTCTCATGTCTCCCTTCTCCTTTTATCGCTCTCTTCCACTCACACATTTGCCTCTCTCCTCCTCTCCCAACCATCTTTCTATTCCATTGTCTCTTCCCTTTTCTCAACTGTTATCCCCTCTTCCCATTTGTCTCTTTCTCTCCATCACACAAAGCAATACAAAAAGTAATACAGTTGATTAAATAGAAGCAAGTTAGACAAAATAATGGCATGTTTGTAATTTTTCTGCCACATGGGGGAAGAGTAATATAAATATTAAATATGAAAAATGAGTCTTGACAGGTACAAATGAAGTTCGAACACTTTCTAAAGTGAGCTACATGTATTTCTGCTGTCATAAAAAGTAAGTGACATAGTTTCTGCAGTCCTTAAAGCCTTGTAGCGAAATAAGTTTTCGGTCTTGTTGTGCTCTGATTTTCAACTTATTAATTACTTAAGTATACTTTTAGTGCTTCGAAAGAGTAGAAATACATTTTGAGCCCAAAGGAAACAGGTTGGAAGTATGTAGGTCAATCTTCCCACTTGGACAAAACACTCCAGCTGATGCACATCTTTAAAGGAGGGAGAAAAGGGCATCTATGGCTTCCCTCTCCCTCCTGTTTAACACAACGTCTTTCAAACAGTGGTGCTATCAATGTTACATCCCTAAACTCATGCAGGTTATGAAAAAAAGACCAAGTGTAGAAAATGAGCCACGTCTATTCAGCTAAAGAGTGGCATGGGTCTGGAATGTATCTGGCGGTGTGGTCAGGATCACGCTGTCACAGATATGTTCAAGCATGATATGGTAGCACACTGCCATTTATAGACCGCATATTCTATATTAATAGACAGCATATTCTCCATTGAAACTGCCACTTATTTGTGCAGATATTTCACTAGTACAACTCTATAGCGCACACATTAGAATGTGTGGAATTGAGTTGCAGCAAATATTTGGCATTTGCGCAACACTAAGTAATTGATTTCTTCTTATCCTATTAAAGTAATCTTTTCCATCACACTTGGAGTTAAAGAAAAAACGGACTATTTTGTGCATTCATGACTGCTAATGCATTTTAAACATGTGTACAGTTAATTTATATGTGTTTACGTTTTGTGGTGTGTTTGAAAAAAGATAGCCAAGTGCTTCACTTTTCGAAATCCTCTCTGCAGTCGAGGAAATGTAAATGCCAAACTGCAAGTTCAAAGAATCAACATGAATTTGCCAGTAGTAGCCTGACATTTGACCTCTGTCTTTTGATGTACAGCAAACATGACACATTAAAACTAACATTTACTGGCTTGTTCATTGCTCATTCACCTTCGGATCTCAAGCATGGCTGTTTTGGGCGTGCTACAGAATGCTCCTTCTTTCCAGTGCCTTTGGTATTAAAACAAATCAAGACTTTGGAGATGAAAGCTAAGACTGTGTTGACTTTCATGGAATTTGTCTCGCGGTTTCTCTTGGGAGACTAGCTGGTACTTCGAGACGCTCTGGGAGTTGTAGTTTCACACATGGCAAGCCTCCAACAAGAGGAACAGGTCTGCTGACTACGACCCCCATAAACCTCACGGCACTGCCTCGCGCAAACTGAGCGGGAGCTTTCTGTCAGTGACTATCTCATCTCCGTTCAGTGCAAAGTGCTCTGTGGGTCCAGTAGCATCATGCCTTCCCCCACTCAAGCTGCTGTAGCGGGGAGTTCACGACACCACTGCCTGGAAATGTAATGGGCTACTTATTTGAAGACATGTAAAATGGACATTGTACAAAACACATATAAAATATATAATGGACTTTTAGCTTCAATAGGTCAGTTGTTAGGAATTGGTCTGTGCTAAAATGGTTATTAAAAATGATATATTATGCAACAAATAAATAAGCAAATGCCATGGTAAAATAATAAAGGTCTTTGCATGGCCAATGAGAGTTTTTGACTAGACAGGTGTGTGTGAGTATAAGCGATGAGATTGGAGAACCTTACTGCAGAGAACAATGAGATACTTACTAAGTTCTAACGCCGATCAATCCCTAATTTGTTTTGGCATAGATATAGTCTTTACTAAAAATATTTGAGAAATGTACTACCAATAAACTTATTTGTGTAAGCTTAGATATGTACCTTTATTTCCAGTGCTTGCAGAACCCACTAACTAAGAAATTATTATTTCTACAGAATATGCCGCCGAAGGAAAACAATGAAGTTGTGTCGTGCCCTCTCAGATTTGGTTGTTTACACAAATTCAGTTTCAGCCCAGGACATCATGGATGATGGTATGTGTCTTCTTCAAGAACTTCAAGAGCACATAGTCTAAGGGTTGGGGCTTTCAATCTGATGATCATGGCTTTCACATTTTCAATGTGCTTCTTTTAAGCCAGTGACCATTTCACAACATCCTGTGTTAACCTCCTCTTCTTCTTTTTTTCTCGGTCCATGTGGCAACTACAGAATCACTTCATATTTTATTCATATTGTGTGATATACGAATACCTTCACCTGCATTTATATATGTTGTATCTCACATGCTTAATTCTTCTAATAGTACTTATTTCTGGAGTTTGATCCAAAAAAGATTACGTATAAATGCAAAAAGCACCTCTCCTGGCAAATACATAACTGAATCTCTTAAATGGAAAGAAAAATATTAAGTGTACTTGATGGACACAAGGCTATTTTTGTTTTATATGTGCCCCTAACATCCAGAAGATGATGTGTGTGTGCATATATATATATATATATATATATATAAATGTGTGTGTATGTATGTATATATATATATATATATATATATTATCTACTGGCGGTCGCCAGTAGATAGTTATAGTTAGGACCGTGTTTCCATAGGAAATCCGCAACATTCTATTTGGAATAACTTTGGCGCCGGTTGGCGAATCCTCACGAAATTTTCAAAATAGGTGGGGCGCTCCGCTCCACTCCTACCCTGAAAGTCTCGGGGGGATTCGTCAAGCGGGGGCTGAGAAAAAAGGGGGGTCCCAAAACGCGTTTTCCCCATGCAATTTTCCATATGGACCTTTAGTCCAAGGTACAGCCCGAACGGCTGAACAGAATTACTTGAAATTTGGCAGAGAGGTAGTCGTCAGCTCAGGGAAGTGCCTTTTGCAGGTCTGGTGTCAATCTGTTCAGTAGTTCCTGAGAAAATCAAAAGTAAAATCATATATATATGTGGGCGGAGCCTAACCACACATCTCATCCTGAGATCTGATTGGCTGTCAGCACTTCATCCAAGAAGTGTTGGCAGCCATCTTGGGACCAATATACATGATAGCACCTCATTAAAAAGCATTGCAGTTAATAGAAGGTTTTAAGACTTTAGTTACATTATAAATCATTTGTTGATGGTGCCATACTCATTTTAGGAATTGTGGTATGTTCTAAGGAGATTTCACCATGTGAAAAAGCCTTCTGCTGGGATATCATGATTGAGAGAAAAATATTTTCTCATGCTTTTCCCACAGAGGTTTGGAAGGTGATCTATAAGCTAAACTGAGAGCTTATTTTCTGTAAATTCACATTATCTTTCTCAGTCATGTGAGAATGAAGTCTGACATTCTCAGTAAAACATGTACATCCAACAAGGGCAGAGACTGTCAGTTGATTCCTTTGTGTTCTACTGCAGCTTCCCAGAGTGTTCCCAGAGTGTTCCAAAGAACAACTAGAGCGCTAACAGTCCTACTTATGATAAACGTATGGTATTGGTATGTCCATTGTTTTGAAAATTTTAGTCTCTATTTTTGAATGTGTGTATCAAAGGTTATATTAGGGTGAGAGGAGGTCTGCCACTCTATCACAAGGATGATGTCATCAGTGATGTCATCAGTGATGTCATTTGAGATGTCATCAGTGATGTCATGAGTGATGTCACTGACCATGTCATGAGTGATGTAATATGTGACGTCATCAGCAGTGCATTGCGGGCGCGCGAGTTATAGTTAGCTGAACTAACTATAACGGGGGAATTTCAATGGTTTTGTACAAGTGAAAAGTCCAGCTAACTATAACACCCCTGAAACCTATGGTTTTTTCAGTGAATTTCTGAGGTTTTTTAAATGCTAATTCCTAACTATAACGTGCCTGAAACCTATGGTTTTTTCTGTGAATTTCAAAGGTTTTTTAAATGCTAATTTCTAACTATGCCTACAGAGATAGGACATGTGAAGAAAGAAGAAAAAAATGCACAGAAAGAAAAAAAAGAAGTGCAGAAAGAAGCAACAGAAGTCCTCAAAGACGAAGAAAAGTGCAGGAAGAAGGATAACGTGCAGAAAGAACAAAAAGAAGAGCAGAAAGAATCCTTGTTGCAAAATCATCCTGTACCCTCAACTTTTTCAGACGGATACTGGTGGTAACTGAGTCTGACTAACCAGTCCTAGAGCCAGTGCTATGTTAAAAGACACTTAGAATACAGTGAAAACACCTACATACACTAGGGAACATTATGCGTTGGGGTCCCCCTGTGATTAGCATGACCTCCTCTGTAAGCCCCTAGTATATAATAGGGCAGGGGGATTAAAACTACCTCTTAAAACAGGCCACAGGGCGTTTTTGCACACGTTAACTCAGGCCCCGTCCCCTCCCTTCACCACTGTGTAAACACGCCCTGTGTCCGTTTTTAGTTGGGAGATTAAGTTCATTTGAATCCTGAGGGTCCCTAGGGTCCAACTAGCCCACTAGGTACCTCCAGTAAGTGCCACAGAGCTGCGTTGCAGAGAGGTGTAAAAAGTGGCACGGCCTGGACCACCTCTCTGCAATGCAGCTCAGTGACGCTTACTGGAAGCACTTGGTGGGCTAGTTAGCCCCCAGGGGCCCTCAGTATTGAAGGTAAATTATATCCCCAATTTAAAACGTGCCATAGTGCGTGTTTGCACACGTCACCTCAGGCCCCGTCCCCTCCCTTCACCACTGTGTAAACGCGCCCTGTGGCTGTTCTAAGTTGAGAGATTAAGTCCCCTTGAATCCTAAGGGTCCCTAGGGTCAAACTAGACCACTAGGTACCTCCAGTAAGTGCCACAGAGCTGCGTTGCAGAGAGGTGTAAAAGGGGCTTGGCCTCAGAACACCTGTCTGCAGCACAGCTCCCTGGCGCATACTGGAGATGCCTGTTGGGCTAGTTGGCCCTCAGGGACCCTCAGTATTGAAGAGGAATTAATTCCCCAACTTACAATTCGCCAGGGGGTGCGTTTGCAGAGTGCTGCAAGGAGGGGGCGTGGCCTCCGGCACGATGCCAGTCTTTTATGTATTTTAATTTTTTAAGAAGGGGGCTGTGTGGTTCCCCTTCTTATTCTAATTTATTGGCCCTGATGACCCCATCCCCCAGGGCCTGTCTCCTAATTATATTTTTTTGACCCCAATCCCCAGGGCCGGCCACTGTTTTTTATTATTTTTAAAAAATATATATTTATAGACACACCTAGGACATGCTGGACAAACCGTACGTACCTATCACCATGACGATTTGCGTGATATTCATTAAAAGGCGGCTATGCATACAATGAATCCACGTGGAATGTATTTACACCACTAGTGAAGCTCTGACATGTCTGATGCCCTACCGTGCCTAATCCCGGTAGACACCCTTGTCGTTTATTTATACAAACATGGGTAGCTATTGACGGGCACATTTAATACACATGCACACCAAGCCCTTCAAAGGGGATTCGACAAAAATTCGACCAAAACTATGCAAGAAACCCCCCTCACGGTTAATAAAACACACATCCACTGCCGGATGTGTAATACTTTTTATTTTACTCTCTGGAAAGGGAACGAACATCACTTGAGAGTCACAGCGCGCTCCTGGCAGAGCCCAATGCTGTGTTACACCCACCATTGCCTGCTGAGTGCCACACACCTCTGTGTTGTATTCCACTAGCTAGTGCATATGCTATGACACTCTCTAGCCCATGTGCACTGTAACACCACCCCGTGAATATGTCATGCCACACTTGTCTTCGCACGGTATATTGCCCCATCTAACGTACCTTCCTCAATGCCTATGTTATAACGCACAGTGCTATGCCATACATATTACAATCTGGGATCCATATCTTTGTCACAGTGCATATGCAACGTTACACTCCCCAGCACATATTTTATATTACAACTTTAGAGACTAGTTAGGTTACACAACACTGCCCTGTGCATATTACACTCCAAGGTGCATATCGCATAGCACGCGCTAGTGCCTGTGCTATCTCGCGCTCTAAATCTGTATTTGCGCACAATGTATTGCATATTATATTTCACGCCCGGTTCATCTTATATCACACTTTTTGGTGCATCGTTTATACCATTCACTATATCTAGGTTTCATTTTCGATCGTGCTCTCAGGACTATGTTCTATATAACACTGTGTTCACCTACCCTTTTCACGGGCATTACATTTTGCGATAGGGGGTGGAGGGTCAGGGGGTGTTTCTGCCAAGTGAGCCCGGAGTCACAGTCACAAACGTCCTCTTCTTCCTGAATAAAAGTGAGATTATGCTGCATACTTGTTCATATTTTAAGTAGTTCGCACAGACACACGTTTTAAAAACAATAACGTTCCTAATACCCGCCTTCTCTGAACAGTTAGCTTGCTGCCCCATCCTCCCTATCCTCTGTTGTATGAATCCATGGACTAGCCTCCTCCCTCCTGCCATGCATGGTCTGATGTGCTGCCACTGCCCTCAATTTAGTATGATGTACCAGTCCACTCCTCCTGCCCTCCATTCGCCCAATTCTATGCCCCATCATTGACCTCCTGCTTAAACTCTGTGCTTAGCTTGCTGCCCCTATTCTCCTTCCCCCTGCCCTCTGATGTCTTTGTGCATGCCCCTGCTCCATCCTTTTTGCCCACCATGTTCCATGGACCTGCCACTCCTATCTACTCTGAGTGTTCTGTTGAGCTGCCACTCCCCTCCCACCTGCCTAGCATTGTCAGATGACTGTAACCTGTCCCTGCCACCTCCACCCTGCCTGTCCACATGCCATGCCCCTATCCTCTTCCTCCTGTCCTACATGGTCCATTGTACTGCCACACCCTTCTGCCCTCCCTGGTCTGTTGTGCTGCAACTGCTCCTCCTGCCTGCCCCGTGCGGTCTGTTGTGAGGCCCCTTCCCCTGAACTTTCTTGTCTGTGCACAGGTCCTGACCCTCCCTTCTATCCTCCATCGTCCTTTGTGCATGCCCCTGCACCCTCCTTCTTGCCCATCATATCCATTGTGCTGCCACTAACCCTCCCACTTGCCATGCATGGTCTTCTGTGCTGCCATGGCCCCTCCCACCTTCCCTGTGTGGTCAGTTAGCTGCCCCTGACCCCCTCCCACATTCCCTCCATGATCTGTGTGTATGCCATCACAGTCTCAGTGTTGCTCTTCATGGTGTGTCTTGCTTCTAGTGCCCATCCTGCCTGACCTCCATGGTCATCTTGCTCCTCCTGCCCTGCAACCTTGCCCCCAGCCCTCTGTTTCCATGTGCAGACCCCCTATTCCCTCCCTCCTGGCTTGTCTGTTCCATTGTAATGCCCCTGATCCTTCCCTCCTGCCCTTTATGGTCTGTTATGCTGCAGCTTTCTCTCCTGTCTGTCCATTATGGTCAGCTAGCTACCATTGCCTCTTGCCCCTCTGTTCTCTGTTGTCCATGTGCATGGTCCTGTCCCCTCCCTCTTGCTTTCTATGGATTGTTGTGCTGCACTCCCGTCCCGCATGCCCTGTGTGGTGTATTGTGCTGCTGCAAACCCTGATGCCTGCCCTGCAGGGTCAGTTTGGTGCACCTCTCCATGTCCCTCCTGTCCTCTGTTATCCAAGTCCATGTCCCTACCCCATTTCCTTCCATGATCCAATGTACCATACTTGCGAACATTTTGAACTTGGTAAGAGGGAGATTTTGAAAAAAAACTGGGGTATTGATTTTCCCCTTTGAGTTACATTGAAAAAGAGGAGATTGTAGACAGACAGATCAAATAAAGCCCATTTGAGCTTAAAAACATTGGACGTTTCCTGGCTGAAACGGGTCTGTTGGCATGTATGGTTGTACTACCATTGCCTCTTCCTTCTGCCTGCCCACAATGGTCTATTACATTGCCACAGCCTCTCTTGCAAGTCCTGTATTGTTGGTTTGTTGCCCCTGCCCCCCTTTCCACTGCCCTCCATAGTCTGTTGGGCTGCCACGGCTCTTCCTGCCTGCTCAGTGTGGTTAAATTGTTGCCTTTGCACCCTCCTACCTGCCTTCAATTTTCAGAGTCCGTGCCCCTGGCCTCTGCCTCTCAACAGTATCCTAATGAACAACTAGATTGCTAACATTCTATATTTATTACAAAAGTGTGGAACGCCTGACGTCATCTTGATGTAATCAAAACTGTAATACCTAGAGCATTTCCTTTAGAAATTACATATATGAGAGGGTCTTATTGGCATCAAAATTATGGTTAGTGCTCTAAACGACTAAAATAAGGACATATTTTCTGAGTTTTCAAATAGCGACAAAGCACTTTTAAATTATTTGTTATCTTTGTTTTTTTATCCAGTTGACCACTTGATTAGATGTTGCACTTAGGGGAGAGGATGTGGTGTTACTTCCAGAACTGCAGACTTTGCAACTGGGGATCCAGGTTGGAGTTTCTGCTTCAGCTCGACATTCTGTGATTCTGGTCAAATCACTTAGTCTCCCCATGTCTACAACCAAAATGAATTTGTTCTTGTGTGACGTAACCAATGCTCATGTAAAGCACTCCAATACCTGACAAGTCTGCACTATATAACACTGCAAAAACACAAAATAATAAGTGTTTTGCACACTTCTGTCATTGGGCTATATTTGGGCTACATCTGGGTGATTTTGGGCTACATTTGGGCTCTTTTGTCTCCGGTGGCCATCTTGGGAGATTTATTTGTTATGAAGTTTCCTAATTTCCTCATGTACTGCAGTCTCCTCAGTAGGAAATGCTTTCAGTTTTTTACTTTGATTCCATCATGAAGGTATTCAGATATGTCACACATTTGCCATAAATTCTGAATGTTAGCACTCTAGTTGCTCATTAGATCACTGTAGTAAAACTACTGTTCACCATGTAAGTCTGCTCCTGGTATTAAAAGTGCATGTTTCAGTCTGCATGTCAGAATTTTTTAATGATATAGAAGAGGATTTGAGAAGTCACTCAAAATGTGCCCTCATTTTCTTTCTTCAGCATTAATCATAATTTCTATGGCAAAATGAACCCCCTCATTGTGTTCCTTTTTAAATTAAATGTTTTAAGTGTTACCAGTTTATTCCAATCAAGATGGCTTCAGGTGTGCCATACTTTTGTCATAATGGAGACAGTAAGCGCTCTAGTTGTTTTTAAGAACACTCTGGGACATTCTGTCATTGGGCTATACTTGGGCTACATCTGGGTGATATTTGGGCTACATTTGGGCTCTTTTGTCTCTGGTGGCCATCTTGGGAGACTTATTTGTTATGAAGTTTCCTAATTTCCTCATTTACTGCAGTCTCCTCAGTAGGAAATACTTTCAGTTTTTTACTTTGATTCCATCAAGAAGGCATTCAGATGTGTCACACATTTGCCATAAATTCAGAATGTTAGCACTCTTTTTGCTCATTAGATCACTGTAGTAAAGCTACTGATCACCAGGGAAAACTGCTGCTGGTATTGAAAGTACATGTTTCAGTCTGCATGTCAGAATTTTTTAATGAAATAGAAGAGGATTTGAGAAGTCACTCAAAATGTGCCCTAATTTTTCTTTCTGCAGCACTAATCATACTTTTTATGGAAAAATGAACCCCCTCATTTTGTTCCTTTTTAAATTAAATGTTTTAAGAGTTACCACTTTAATCCAAGCAAGATGGCTTCAGGTGTGCCATATGTTTATCATAAGTAGGACTGTTAGCGCTCTAGTTGTTCTTTGGAACACTCTGGGAAGCTGCAGTAGAACACAAAGGAATCAACTGACCGTCTCTGCCCTTGTTGGATGTACATGTTTTACTGAGAATGTCAGACTTCATTCTCACATGACTGAGAAAGATAATGTGAATTTACAGAAAATAAGCTCTCAGTTTAGCTTGTAGATCACCTTCCAAACCTCTGTGGGAAAAGCATGAGAAAATATTTTTCTCTCAATCATGATATCCCAGCAGAAGGCTTTTTCACATGGTGAAATCTCCTTAGAACATACCACAATTCCTAAAATGAGTATGGTACCATCAACAAATGATTTATAATGTAACTAAAGTCTTAAAACCTTCTATTAACTGCAATGCTTTTTAATGAGGTGCTATCATGTATATTGGTCCCAAGATGGCTGCCAACACTTCTTGGATGAAGTGCTGACAGCCAATCAGATCTCAGGATGAGATGTGTGGTTAGGCTCCGCCCACATGTATATATGATTTTACTTTTGATTTTCTCAGGAACTACTGAACAGATTGACACCAGACCTGCAAAAGGCACTTCCCTGAGCTGAGGACTACCTCTCTGCCAAATTTCAAGTAATTCTGTTCAGCAGTTCGGGCTATACCTTGGACTAAAGGTCCCTATGGAAAATTGCATGGGGAAAATGCGTTTTGGGACCCCCCTTTTTTCTAAGCCCCCGCTTGACGAATCCCCCCGAGACTTTCAGGGTAGGAGCGGAGCGGAGCGCCCCACCTATTTTGAAAATTTCGCAAGGATTCGTCAACCGGCGCCAAAGTTATGCCAAACAGAATGTTGCGGATTTCCTATGGAAACACGGTCCTAACTATAACTATCTACTGGCGACCGCCAGTAGATAATATATATATTACTGAGAGGTTTCCAACAACAAACAATTAACCCTGGGCTGACAACTAGGCTATGCTCGCGAAGTTTGCGTTGTTTGTGCTTCTTCGCGCTACGCGAATTGCACGTAGCACAGTGCAAAATCGCGTAGCGTAGTTGGCATTTTTTGCTCGCTTGCGGTCCTCAACGTCAAGTTGGCGACCGCGAGCGAGCAAAATGACATCCCGGCGAGACTTTTTCCTCGTTCGCGATCAGCAACATCAAATTGCCGATCGCTAGCATGGAAAATAAACCTCCCGGTGAGATTCTCAACGCGGGCAGGTCAGGTTTCTCATTGCGAGTGGTCGCGTATGCTCGCGACCACTCGTGATGATAAACTACCAGTCCGCGTTGAGAAATCTGCCGCTTGAGTAAAAATCTACTCGAGCGGCAGAAAACGACCGCTTGCACTGTGCAAGATGCAGTTTGCAATCTATTGTATTGTGCAAAAGGAGCCTTTTGTGAACATTCTGAAGCACAGAAAAAAATGAAAAACAGGCATGCCCTGAATAATCAGAAAATACTCAAGAGTATAATGCCTGCCATTTGACCTTATTAGGAACTCCATTTGCAAAAGAAGTTATCAATTTAGCATTCCTGTGAAACTTTATACACATCATTGCACCGGCGAACCCACTGTCTCTGTCACAGCAGAAAATCTTTTTAGTGCAGAGCATGCATTGGGCTACCCCTAGGGTTTACCTGACAAAATGAATGAAACTCCTGTGCTTCATTTCCTAGACTCTTGCTTCCATACAGTGTAGGACCTTTGCTCAAGAATGCAGAGACTGATTTTCCTTATGTCTTGTTTTACAAGGTGCTTAAAGCAAGAATGGGATGGATTTAAATATCTGCTTCTTTCATAGTAACCTGGTAGATATAGCTATAAAATCAGAGTCCACCAGTGCATGTTCATACTTGTAATTTGCTGGAAAAGTGGCTTGGTAGTGATATATCTACAAGTTGGACCATGACCAATGATAAAACCCTTTAATTTTATGAAAACCTTTTGGCCTTTATAAGAAACACATTCCACCTGTCTTTCACCTTCATAAATTAATATCCATTTCAGACTGGTGAGAGTCATGATTCATGCAGTTGAAAATAGACTGTGTAAATTCAGTTTTTTTGCTGTAATTGCCAGAACGATCTAATTGATTTTTCATATCAAAAACCCGAAAATTATTAACCCCATGGAAATCTGAGAATCTTAAACTGGATCTTGATCACGTTTCTTCTCCTGATGCTACCTGTGTCTTTTCAGTGCATGTTCACTCCAATCGATTTCCAGGTGTTAGGTACCCGATAATTACTGTTAAATCAGCCTCATATTGATTCTTAATCAATGAATTCCCTACTAGTTAAAATTTATGATTGACTGAAATGTGGAATTTTTAGTATTGTTGTGTGCAGATTTAGATTCCGTATATAGGTTTCCCGATTTATGCCCTTATATAGGTACGATTCACATTGCTCTTAGTTGGACATAGAAATCCAGCCCTTTTTTAGACATTGTCCGTACAAACCAAATACAGGCATGGCCACCTACATCCGTCCATCCGCGTCACAACGAATTCTTGGAAAACCAGACCCTTAAGCCTTTAGGAATTTCCCTCAGCTTGAATATTGATTTCTCCAAGAACTCATTAAGTATACATGAACTATTCCTTAGGGGTTCATTCATGACGTTCCTCTGCCCGACTTTTTAAGTCAATACTGGCATTACTAGACACCTTCAAGGTATAAATATACCAGTACTTGCCCTGGCAATTTGCGATTCCCGGAGGATTCGATCCAACCCAGACTACGCTGTTCGCCACGGCAAGTTCGGAAGGAAATCGAGTTCCAGCCTAATGCACTGGCCTGACGCTGCCATCCTCCTCGCTGAGAATCCAGCTCCAGTGCTCTCTGACTTCCCTTGCGGGTGGTTAGACTATCGAGTCCAGAAAAAAGATTCCAACCCCTCTCATTCTCAGGTATGGAGCTGACTGGAACTTAGAGAAACTTTTGGCAACTCTTGGCTAAACAAAAATATAGTTAGCTATACTTTAGAAATGACACCTACTTCAAACCTCGTACTGCACTTAGGTTAGGTACACTGGGGTAGAACAATTTGGAAGCATCAGATGAGTCTCACATTTTAGCTTATGTTATTTATGTATGTATTTTGATTAATATATATCATAACTACAAACCATGCTTTTGCAGTATTATTTTATCTTACTGCTAACCTCGTACATATTGTACTTTGCAGTCTGTCTTACGATTGTAGCAATTCATATCTCTTGCATGAGAAATAAGACTGTTCAATAAACCCTTTTATTAAAACGCCCATCTCTCTATTTCTGCGCAACTCTGTAGAAACGAAGCATGCATGATTGACTGAGTGAAACTGTTATCTATTGTTTCCACGATTCTGAGATTGTTCCGATTCTAAGGGAAACAAAGTTGTCATGTTTATGCGGTTGTCAGAAACTAATCCCTTCTTGTTTATTCAAGACGTTTTCTAGTGACCGCTGAGTTAGCTGGCACACACAAGTAATTAAGTTTAATATACTCGATAGAGACATACTGACCTTAGTCCTATGTCAAATCTATAGTGTATGTTATTTCAATGCGCAGAGCCTATCGGGGATATATGAACTACACTACAGTATGTTATTAACAACAGATTTCATGTAACCAATTAACATCACTCTCTAGAGGGAATGGCATTCATAGATAAAGCATAGAAAACATCTAGACACTTTTATGTACATTGTTTAACAGTATTCTCTTGATGAGTATAACATTTTATATCTCTTTTCATTTATAAGGTGCTGCCAATTTACTGTAGGGTTTGTGCATGATTGCTACAAAAGTAAAGAGTTGTTATCATACATATGATCTTGTTTCACTTCTACATCATTTTACTTACCCAAAAATCTTTGCTATTTTAAACTTGTGTAACCCTTTTCATTCTGTCCTATTATTTAAAGCAACTTGGAAGGAATTCATATCTGTGAAAGATAGATGAAAACCTTTAAATAAAAGTATAAAAAATAATGTAGAAGGGAAAATATTGACATTTTAAAACATTGTCAGTTGCAAAAAATTGTTTGTCAAACTAAACATAATTTCACTTTGTTATAAAACTTTTACCCTTCAAAAGACTTTCTCTTAGAAACCGGGGATGAAATCTGCTGTGCTCCACAAGCAGTTCTCATTCCCTCATTTATTTAAAAAACTGTCATTTTAAATACATGTGTAATGAGGGTCTATCTTCACCTGTCATTCCAAAGTTTAAAGAACATCTGTAGTTAAATATAAAACTAACCTGTTAAAATTAAAAAGTGTACAAATGCCTTCTTAATAAGTGAGTATTCTCTTTTAAAGACTGTGACTAATTATTAAAATATCAATGCAAATATAAAAAGATGGTTTAAAAAAATAGAGCCTGCAAATATTTAGTTACATATATGTGAACATTTGAAAAACATCTTCATGTGGATGCAGTTCATCATTTTAGTATTTTTGTCATGTTTTCTTTCGTAATTTTTCTTTTTTAATTTTCATATAATTTGTCCTTTTATGGTTCCATTGTATACGTGTCCTATTTTGATGAAGCCTTCAAAAGGTTGTAGACGATGACATTTCAGTTTAACGATGACTTAATCTGTTATTAGCTAGGTGATTCATTTTATTGTAACAGTTTCTTATAATTGTCATTAGTGAAACAGTTCGAATTCTAGTTTAGGATATTTACTATTGCAGACACAGGTGCCTCTCGACATATCTCATGGAATGTCTCTTATTTATGTTTCGAATTTAACAAATTTAGTTATCTGATGCAAACTTGAAATATGTTTTGAAAAACAACCAACCTCTGTACCATAATGGTAAGTGAGGTCAGAGGGAATGTTGAAATTACCTTTTTCCAAAGCCTGCAAGCTATGTTTGAAGACCATAGACAGAGGTATCTGGGAGAATGGGACCTCTGCTCGGAGAACTATTGAAGGCAGTGCCCTGCACCCAGAGGCTTGTAGTCATGGCAATTGGCCTTGACAAGTGGATACTTTGCCCAGGGCTAAAGTATACCAAAAACATCAGACAGAAAAGTGTGTGCAATATAAAATACACTTTGTCGAAGAAATATGCAGTTTGAGGGATATTGCAAACATAATAACCTAAAAACCGAAATTCACCAGCTTGAGATGATACTTCCATATCTCTCCCTAGGCACTGCTTATGATCTCACTGCTAACATCAAGCTGTTTTACTAAAATATATAGTTCAAAAAAATGTCTTAACATAATATTGTTCTCCTTATATTGTGATATAGAAAATATCTTAATTTGGAATATTGAAGGTAAGAATACTGTTTTTTGTTGTTGTATTCAATCAATAAATCAGTGGAATTGTACGTGGGCTACTCACCCATGAGGGTCGCAAGGCTTGGGGGGGAGCAGCTCCGCTCATTCGAAGAGCCAGTGTCATCCTGATGATGTTGAGGGAGGGGGTGCATCTGATGTCAATCGGGAGGTCATTCTAGGTCTTGGCTGCGATGTAGGAGGAGGCTCTTCCCCCTGTTCTGGCTCTGCAGATGCGTGAGGTTTAGGCAAGGGCGAGGTAGGTGGATCGGAGGTTTCTCTTGGGTATGTGGAAGGATATTCTCTCGTTGAGGTATTGGGGTCCGGTGTTGTGGAGGCATTTGTAGGTATTGGTGAGTATCTTGAAAGTAACTCTCTTCTCTACAGGGAGCCAGTGGAGGTTACGCAGGAGTTGGGTGATGTGTTCGTGTCGAGGGATGCCGAGGACGAGTCTGGCTGTGGTGTTCTGTATGGTCTGGAGTTTGCGGAGCAGAGACTTGTTGATCCCTGCGTAGAGGGCTTTTCTGTAGTCCAGTCTGCTGGTTATGAGTGCGTGGGTGACGGTCTTTCTTAATTCGGGGGGGTCCAATTGAAGGTCATTTGGAGGACGCGGAGGGTGTTGAAGCAGCTGGAGGCGATGGCGTTGACCTGACGGGTCATGGAGAGGGAGGAGTCAAGCACAATGCTGAGGTTTCGGGCGTGGTCCGTGGGGTGGGAGGGCTGCTGAGGGCGAACGGCCACCAGGTGTTGTCCCATGCAGAGAGGGAGGGTCTGAGGATGAGGATCTTTGTTTTCTCCGAGTTGAACTTCAGGCAGCTGCTGCTCATCCAAGATGCGATGTCCTTCATTCCTTCCTGGAAGTTGAGTGTGGTGGTGATGGGGTCCTTGGTGAGGGAGAGCATGAGCTGGGTGTCGTCGGCGTAGGATACTATGCTGAGTCCGTGCTGTCTGACGATGGTGGCGAGGGGGGCTATGTAGATGTTGAAGATTGTGGGGCTGAGCGCTGATCCTTGGGATACTCCGCAGTTAATTTCCATGGGTTCGGAGAGGAAGGGTGGCAGTCTGATCCTTTGGGTTTTGCTGGTGAGGAAGGAGAGGATCCAGTTAAGGGTGGTTCCCTGTGTGCGGGCGTCATGGAGTCTGGTAGTGAGTGTGCGGTGGGAGACGGTGTCGAACGCTGCAGAGAGGTCGAGTAGGTTCAGGGCGACCGTGTGTCCTTAGTCGAGAAGGGCGCGGATGTAGTCTGTGGCAGCGAGTAGAGCAGTTTCTGTGTTGTGGTTGCTGCGGAATCCGGATTGGGAGGGGTCGTGGATGGAGTTTTCTTCAATGAATTTTGTTAGCTGGGTGTTGACAATCTTCTCGGTGACTTTGGCCGCAAAGGGGAGGAGGGAGATGAGTCTGTAGTTCTTGAGGTCCATGGGGTCTGCTGAGGGCTTCTTGAGCAGGGGTCTGACTTCTGCACATTTCCAGTCTTTGGGAAAGGTGCCGGTCTTGAAGCAGGTGTTGATGGTGCGTCGTAGTTCTGAATCAATGGCAGCTCTGTGGTAGATGTGCGGCGGTCAGGTGCCCATAGGGGCCCCTGAGTGGATGCTTTTCATGGTCAAAGTGGTGTCTTCGGTGGTGACTGGGTTCCAGGAGGAGACAGTAGGCTGGCTGGTGTTGCTGGAGAGGAAGGTTGTTTCGAAGTCAGGTGTCTGGTCATTGAAGTGATCGTAGAGGCCCTTGATTTTCAGATGGAAGTCAGATCCGAGCTTGTCGCAGAGGTCTTGGGAGGGGGTGATGTCTATGGTTTCGCTGGAGAGTTTGGTGAGTTCCAGGAGGACGCTGAAGAGTTCCTTGGAGTTGCTGGAGTTGGCGATGAAGGTCCTTTTGGTGGCTCTGATGCGTTGATGGTAGTCCGGCATGGCGTTCTTGTAGGTGGTGCAATCTTCTGGCATTTTACTGTTTCCCCAGTTCTTCTCGAGATGTCTGCAGGTGCGTCTGGATTCTTGGAGGTCGGTGGTGAACCAGGTGGCCTTCCTGGGGCGCTGTCTGTCGGAGTTGCATATGGGTGCGAGCCCATCTGCGCAGTTGGAACTCCATCTGTGGGGCTTAGCATTGGTCAATGTGGTGGGGGCATCATGGTTGAGGGTGGACTTGAGCTGCGCCTCAGTGATTTTGCTCCAGTTCCTTCTTGGAAGATGTGTGCAGGTTTGGGGGCAGTGGTTTGTCGATGTTGAAGTGTACGCAGTGGTGGTCCATCCAGGGGTTTGCGTGGTGTGGCTGAAGTGGATGCTGTTTCCTCCTGCAAAGATGGGGTTGAGGGTGTGTCCTGCCTTGTGGGTGGGCATGGTGATGAGCTGTTTCAGGCCGATGTTGGCGAGGGTGGCCAGGAGGGTGGTGGAGTTGGGGTCGCTGGGGTTGTTGAGGTTGAAGTTCAGGTCTCCGATAAGTATGTAGTCCATGGAGGCGATGTCGTGGGGTTAGATGAGGTCGGCGATGGTAGTGGCAAACGAGGTGCGAGGTCCAGGGGTCTGTAAGCGAGGGTGCTGCGAAGTTTGGTTCTAGGGCTTGTCTGGATCTGGAAGTGCAAGTGTTCGGTGGTGGAGAGGGAGTCATTCATGGTGGAGGTGGAGAGTCGGAGGGGGCTCTTGTGTGCAATGGTAAGGCCTCCTCCTGGGCGGTTGCCGTGGTCTTTCCTCTGGCTCTTGTATCCATCGGGGATGGCGGTGGTGATGTCGGGGGCAGAGGAGGCATTAGTCCAGGTTTCTGTAAAGAAAGCGATGTCTGGTGAGAGGGTTTCGAGGAGGTCCCAGATCTCAACGGCGTGTCTGTGCAGGGAGCGCACGTTGAGGAGGATGCACCTTAGGCTTTCAAAGGTGTTGGCGTTCGGTGCGGGGCCAGTGGCCGTAGGGGTGCTGATGGTGTTAAAGGTCAGGTGGCAGTGACGGCAGGAGAACTGTCCGTGGGTGGTGCTCAGGGTGGATAGCTGGCAGTTGTTGTTCCTCCTGGGGTTGAGTGTGAGGAGGATAGCTGAGTAGTAGTGGTGGACGGTTGGAAATCCAGGGTCTCTGGTTCTGGTCGCGGTCGGGTCACGGATGGGTGCAGACGGGCTTGCCTTTAACACGTCTTTGGCATGCCAGCGGTGCGGCCGTTACGCACCACTGCCATTAAATGGGGAAGGGGGTTGGAAGCGCAGCTGGGAGGTGGGAGCAGGAGTCTGCGGTGAGAGGGGCTGGAAGGGCAGCTGGAGAGGACAACAAAAACGGCAACAGCGGACACAACAAGGGCACAGAGACGCAGATTTGACAAAAATGACACTACAAGCAGAACCAATACTGTACACTACAGTAAATGCAGTAAACCAATACAGCAGTGAAAACGCTCACCAGGCACAACGAGTGGAAGGTCTCTAACCCTTACTCACTGCAGAAGTGAGGGGGCAGAGGCACAATGGCGGAGCTGCTGGGGCAGAGGGCAGAGTTGCAGACCAGAAGGTCAGAGGTCTGGCTCGCACGCCCGAGCAGCAGCCGCCATTAAATGGGGAAGGTGGGCGGTAAGCGCAGCTGGGAGGCGGGAGCGGGAGTCTGCATGGGGAGGGGCCATGGGGGCAGCAGCGGCTGAAGAGAGCAACGAAAAGGGGCAACTGATTTTAATATTATTGTTAAAATTATTGTATATAGCATTGAAGTATGCGATATCTCTTTTCATATTATTGTAGCAATGGAAATCTTATATGTTTTTCTTTGGAGCAGGATTTTTATGTCAGGCATGGGAGGTGTAGAATTGTAATATTTGCTAGTAGAAATAT
Source organism: Triturus cristatus (assembly GCF_964204655.1). Taxonomy (NCBI): domain Eukaryota; kingdom Metazoa; phylum Chordata; class Amphibia; order Caudata; family Salamandridae; genus Triturus; species Triturus cristatus. The sequence continues at coordinate 891,721,572 of NC_140594.1, forward strand.
ATATATTTTTTATTTGACATTTTTATTATTTGCTTTGATGTACTTTTTCAGTCTGTTAATTTAATTTTATATTATTTTTAGTGGTGAGAGGTTTTAAAAGTTAATAGTGTGGGGAATTCTTTAAAATTCGTTTTAAAAAAAATCCAAAGGTATATTGAGATGTTTTTTTTAAATATGTTTAAAAATTTGATAGCAATTTTTTCAATTCTAAAAATTGGTAAGAAATGTATTTTATATTGCATATCTATTTGTTGTTTAAGAATCGTTAACCTTTTCATAACATTTTGTATGATTTTATTTTTAAACGTTGATGCCTTTTTAAAAATATACATATAAATAAATGTAAGCATTTTAATAAACTTTTGTTTTTCAATACTTTTTTGTTTAGTTTTAATCTGGATGTTATTTTTAAATAAAATTAAGTAAACTTAGTTTATAAGAAATGTATCAAAGTGTAATAATGTAAAGCTTTATCATTAATAAGAATATTTAGAAATAACTGATATAGGATCATTTGAATACATTTGTATAATTAATATGTTATTTTTTTTTAAATGTATTCATATTTCAGTTACCTACAAATGCTTTATGGGGCTTGGCCGAGCTGGCGACCAAGATGGCTGCACAGCACTGACACTCTAGCGGAATCGGCCCCGATTTGTGCAGGAATGGGCTCAAACAGTAATCCCACTCCATCTGGGACACTGCAATGGCATTACCAGCACTGAGGGCATGAGGTGACTACCCCTGGAGTAAAACTTAGGGCTATGCTGAGTGGACAGGGCTTGACAGGTGTCCCGGCCTCTCCTCGGAGGCCCTGCAGTGACAAGGGCATTGGTGAGCCTGAGGTGGAGAGGCCATCGGGCCTCGATGGGTCACCCGCTTAAGCCACCGTGCTTGACCGGTGCACTCCCCAACTCAGCGCATGACTCAACTCACCACCTGTGACCCTGGTCACCAGCACCTGCTGCACCAGTCTCGGGCTGCTGCTGCAGCCTATAACCATGTGAGCTGCCACCAGGCCCGCCCTCTCCCTCTAACAGAGAGCTCTGCTCCCCCTCTTGCGTTAACCACACTGCCTCATTAGATGTTAAGCGTGGAACATGCACCATCTGTCTTTAGGCCATATTCATCCTTTAAACCGGCAGGGCCCCCTGTGGAGCGGCGTGCCCTTCTGCCATCGATTGGGAGCCTGGTTACCCCCCTTCCCCCACCTCCAATTCCTTAAGGCCTAGACAATTTACCTACCAGATTTGGGGTGCGAACTGATTTGGGGGCTTGATGCTGGGCCCTACTCCTCCTAACTAACTATATTGAGGCATGTGGCATGATTGCAACCTGACCATCATTTAACTTCCAAGGTGAACCACCACGACACTCGCCACAACACGCTAGGAAGCTGCTATCCCTAACATCATCATCTTAGCGTGTGGACCCCACTCAGACAGCCCTTGCTTCATGCCAGAGGTTCCTGGCATCATAACCTTAGGCCATACGGTGAGGTCACTGTGGTGGTATCGCCCATCTCTCTAACCAGAATTTCTCTGCTTACTGGGGACTGCACTCACACTGTGTCCAGTAGCTTGCTCGACTGCCCCCTACATTGACTTCTCAGTTGGGCACCCAGGAGTGCCCCCTCCCCGCCTATATTTCTATCATCCTTGGTTGCACCCAGACACATTTGTTATTGGCCTCTAACGCTGTTGGACCTTGTCCAAGCTACACGGTGCGACCTACTGGGTAGGCTTTCAATCCATAGACAGTAAATTTGACACCCTAGCTGGATGCCTTGACGCTATTGGTGAACAACTTGATAGCCACGAAGGCAGGCTTGACACCAATGAAGGATGGTTGTCGGGTCTGGTAGACGGTGCTGCCCATGCCTCAAAACATTTGAAGAAACTGGCAAAATTACTGAAATCTGTGGCCATTAAGACGTAAACCTGGAGTTGATAGGTCTATTAACAACCTGCGCATCCTAATACTGGTTGCCTAGACCTCTTCATCAAGAGGTTTCTGTCTGCTATCCTGGGCAGGCAAAACATTACATCATCCTTTGTGGTGGAACGTGTGCACCGCTCATTGGGCCCATGCCCCAACCCCGGCTGCCCCCAAGACTGATAATTGGCAAAATTGATGGGATCATGACACAGCCGTTTGACTGGCTCAAGAGAATGGTCCATTACTGTGGCAGGAATCCGTGATCTCCCTGTTCCCTGACTTCACCATGGTGGTGTTGGAGGCACATCGGAATTTCGCCGATGCCAAGTCTACTCTACGAAAAATGGGCCTCTGATACAGCATGCTGTACCCTGCACACCACAGGGTGGATGTAAACGGCAAGGCTCACTTCTTCAACACCCCAGCAGCGACAGACATTTTGTATACTACACCCCAAGGTCTGTATGCGCAGCATTCCACCCCTGACAGGTCTCCTCCGGACTTACATGCCAGAGGCAGTGCCGACCTTTTCCCCACAGGCTGATATCCGCACCACACTACTTACTTCTGCTGCATGTCTCACTGGTGGCCCCATGGCCACTGTCCTTCAATCCATATGGAGGAGTCTGCTTAAAGCCTTCAATTTCCTACCCAGCAATTTGACAGCCACCTAGTCCACTCACCATCCACAAGGATTAAATCATAACTGGGTGTCTGCCAAGGCATTGCCATCCCTCCCAGTGGTATACACAGCTATGATAAGTTTTTTGCTTTTTGTGTTAATGGGAATGATTGTTTGGGGATTCACCGGGCCATCATTGGTTTCATGTGGGTGGGGGGGAATGGTTAGTTCAGTTGTTTGAGCTTATGCTTGTTGTTTTCCCCAAAATATATCTTGGCATGCCTATCTCACCACATGGAACCATGCAGTCCCTTCCATGACACTTTCACAGTCCCTTGAGCCATGGTCTGTGAGATGCATGTTCATGTCCTGGAACATCAGAGTCCTGAACATTCAGCGAAAAGGTAAACAAGTCTTACAGTATCTAACACAACATGGCGCACAGATCACCTTTTTACAAAATACACACCTCCCGCCTGGTAGATCCCATACATTTGCAACCATGTCGCTATTACTCCTGTTACAGCACATATCCAGTGGAGTCTGCAGTCTTCTTCATAAATATTTGCCATTTCGCCCCACAGACTCCATCATGAACAAACACGGCAGATATGCCCTAGTTACGGAGACACTGGCAGGACACTCAATATTGTTAGCCAACTTCTACGCCCCTTAGTTTTTTTAGACGCTACATACTCAGATTGGGCATCTGGATTGTCGTTATCTCATTATGGGTGGAGATTTTAATTTGTTACTGGATACTGCACTTGACACCACAGCGACTTCCTGAGCTGGTAAGCAAAGATCACTTCAAAGTTTGCGTGCCATTTGTGACACATATGCACTCAGGGATGCCTGGCAACTGAAGGGTACATCGAGACTGGCATTTACCCACTATTCTACCCTACACAATACATGGTCTCATATCATTTACTGTCTCATGTCCATGACTCTGTGCCCATGCTGGACTCTGTCCAACACTTAGCCCTCACACTTTCAGATCATGTCCTAATCCATGCCATACTACGCATCCCTTTTGGTGGTGACCAGGAGAGGCAATGGTGTTTCCCCCACACTTTTCCTCCTTAAGCTATGCACTGCAGTGGTAGACTACTTTCAGCTTAATGAAGGCTCAGTGGACACACAGGCCACCCTATGGGAGGTGTTTAAAGCGTACATTAGGGGCAACTGCATCTCTAAACACGCCGGGATATTGCAAGACTTTTGTTGAGGGCTGACACACCTCGCGAAAGAACTAGCTGAGCTAGACTTAGTCAATGCGTGGCAACACAGGGACCCAGAATCACTTACTTGAGCCACCTTTCTGACAGAATATTGTGACTTGGCTGAATGTGAGGTCTTTTTCTTAGGCAAATATGCCAGAGCTTTTAGATATGGGAAGGGCGCACACTGGCCAAGCTTCTCTGACCCAAGGGGCTCATCCTATATAGCCTAAATGTATACCAATGGAGTATTGAGGTCACTTCTAACGAGGTAGTTCTGTTAGCAGTACTCCAATATTACACACACTTCTATGCCACCTGACTCACAGGTGATGTGGCGGCACAGATGGTATACTTGGAGGAGGTCGCAATGGTGTGGTTGTTTGATCCCCAGCGCCAGTTCCTTGGCGAGCCCATTTCCAGTGAAAAAATCGTATCGTACAAGTCCTTGATTCCCTGGATGGTTCCAAAGCCCCTGGCCTCTACGAATTACCTGGAAATTCTATAAACACTTCTAACACCTCCTTGCACCGCGGCTACTAGCCATGTTTGCGAAATCCTTGGATTCCAGCATCCTCCCACCATCCCTACAGGAAGCAGTAAACACCCTGCTCCTCAAACCAGGTAAAGACCCCCAATATTGCTGATCTTCTAGACCCTTATCGCTCCTATATTTCAACAAGAGCATATTGGCTAAGATGCTTTCCAATCGCCTTGACCTCCTCATGGAACAAATCAAATCTCCCAGAAAATCAGGATTTGTCTCCCATCGTTCTTCCTGTCTCAACCTACGTGCTGTCTTCTCTATCCTTAATAGAATGTCTACTGAGACTCCTGCTGCAATAGCCTTACTAGATGCGAAGAAGGCTTTCCTGGAATGGCCGTTTCTTCATGCTGTACTACTCAAACTGAGTATCCCCTGTAGGTTTTCCTAGTTGATAAACCTCTTATACATCGGTCCTACAGCATGCATCAGGGCTAATCAGCTCACTGACCCCTCCTTTCCCTGTTACTTGTGAAAGACGAAAGGGCTGTCCCCTTTCTCCATTGCTTTTAATAATAGCAATGGACCCACTAGTCTGGCATTTCCAACAGAGTTGCATGCATCATGCTCTACAGTTTAGACCGGGCCGCCTCCTTATCTTGCAGATGATGTACTTCTGTTTGGCACCCGGAAGAAAACTTGACCCGATCCTCCGGGTGGTGATCCAATTTAGGGGCCTCTTTGCCCTTCAGATCAATTGGTCTAAATCCGCCATTTTTCCTCTCACTGCCTCCACGACACCCATACACTGTGAACTCCCATTAACCTGTTGGGATGGTCCTGTTAAATATCTAGGCATTTTACTGCATCAAGATAAAGAACAAGTGGAGCAGCTGAATTACAGACCCGCTATTAAAACATTGTGTGCACAGATAGATCAATGGATTTGTTTACCACCATCAGTGGCTGGACACATCGCTATTATAAAAATGGTGGTACACCCCTGGTTTCTTTATTTTTTTCTGAATTTTCATATACCACTCACCGACTCGTTCTTTGCTACGCTATGTGGCCTTCTACTCAAGCTCATTAGGGCTGGCAAACAGCCCCATGTCAGTTGAGACACATTGGTGCTCCCATATGAGAGAGGTGGATTTTCAGTAGCTCACACCTGTATTACCTGGCAGCTCAATGCCAGTATGTGCACCATTAGTACCACACGGATGTCAGACTTCTTTACACCAATCACAAACCAAATCTGGCAGCACCAACTCCTCTTGCTTCTGTTCTTCCCTGAGGGATCCCTCTTGATTCCAAGTATAGTCAAACTTTAGCCACTATGTGCTGGGCGTGGTGGAGACTTCACCGTATTTTGGGAGGCCCTATACTTTATTCTCCTCCTTTGGCATCGTCAGATAACCCATGGCTCCCCATCACTTGCGAAACCCTGTTCAAGTGCACCTTGACAAAATATGGCCATCACACATTCGAGGATTTCTTCCCGGATAGCCATGCCCTAATGCTTTCCACAGATAACTCACTATGGCCCCCATCAGGGACTTTTTATAATGTACCGTGTTCAAAGTGCAATAAGGGGTAACATAATGACGTACCCACTATTGCCAGATTAATTTCTCCCCTTAAATTGACTAATAAAAGACATTGACGGGAGGCAACTGATATCATAGCTTTATCCTACCTGTTTGGCCTCACTGCCGGCTCAGGATGTGAAACTCAGAACCTATTGGGAGGGAGACTTGGGACGCCCACTGACAGACAATATGTCTGCTGCCTGTTGAACACAAACTCAAACAGTCCAACCAATATCCGACATAAACTTATACACTTCAAATTCCTATGGTGAGCCTATATCACCCCCACTGATCAACATAGGTATGATCACACACGTCCTTCCGAATGACCCAAATGTCATATCGCAGGTGCCGATTTCATATATATGGCTTGGACATGTAGGCACATTGCAAACTACAGGGGTGATGTTTCCTCCAAATTGGCCCAGATGGTGGAGATTGATACTGAGCCCAATCCGCTCCTTGCATTGTTGGGCTATGTACAGGATCTTCCAAAAGGCATCAGATGCTTTACTGCAATGGCCCTACTGTTGGCCAAATGGGACATACTGCGATACTATCAGTGAGCTGTACACCTTCCTCCAGGCTTCAACATCCAGACCGAAGGATATATGGCAGCCCCTTTGTAAATATCTGCTATTGAATACCAAAGTGACCCAGGGCTCTCACGCCACTGCAGCAGCAAGTCCTGACAGCACCCCGCATTCCATTTTCTCATCATTATACTCAGCCAGCCCCTCCCCTGGACCCCCGCTGATGACACAATCATGTTAGATACACCGCACAGTTTAGACGGGAAGCCCACCCTCCCATTCAGACCTTGACTTATGTAGGAGAGTAGGATCTGCACTTGTGTTGCCCCCACTTTTTTTCTGATGTATTCACTGGTTTCTGGCTATAGTCAGGCTGGGTCCCTGCTAATCAGGGCCCCAGTCTCACTGATCTCTCTAAACAACTTTGTGTGCATATTAGATGCACTAGGGATTGGATACTGTGGTGCCTTGTGAGCCCCTAGTATATGGTACCTTAGGTACCTAGGGCATTGGTACTTCACAGGCCTACCAGGGGCTGCCGCATGTATTATGCCACCCCTGGGAAGCATTCACAATCTGACACCCCAGGCCTGCTACTGCAGCCTGTGTGAGGTAGTGTTAGCACTCCTCACTGAGGTAAAGGTTCCTATATATAGGCCCTATCAATCCCAAGGGCAGGGTGCTTGGTTTACTATGTGAGGGGGTGCTTCTGCCTGAGCAGGACCCCTCTGCAGCTGGCAGAGTCTATTCTCTGCTGCTGTTTGTGGATGCGGTTAAACCATATACTCTTAAGTGCATTATAACCTCGCGGTAAATGCTAACTTTGGAATGACTGCATCAAAACATGTCGTGTTTGGTGTCAAACAACTTGGAATCCTACCCCCACACCAGTAACTGGTGTGGGAGTAGGATCCCACCCTTCTAGAGGGGATGACATGTACCCACTGTACTACACGGTAGAAATCATCTAGAGCCCTGGCATCACAAAATGGATGCCACCAGCACAGACACCGGGCTGCCCTCCTGCTGCTGACCGAAACTCGCAGTGGAGGGAGCCCAACAAAGGGTTTCCTGTCACAGGGAGGTGTCACCACCTCCCAGACAGGATTTAGTGTATTGGAGCTGGGTGGGTGCACTCTTAGAGTGCTTTGAAGTCTTGCACTGGGGGAGCAGTAGGCTCCTCTGTGCATATGCCAGCTCAAACCGGTTCAGGGGCTACCTGCCCCTGCTCTGGCGCGAAACTGGACAAAGGGAAGTGGGTGTAACCACCCACTACCCTGACCCTCCTAGAGGAGTGGTCATAGAGCTAGTCCCTCCCATCTTTTCACTATAAGATACCAAGTATGGCCAATGCAACTTAGATTACACCTGGACGACGCTCTACATGGAAGCATCCTGGCCCTTCGACGTTCCACTATCTCTGGAAGACTGAAGAATCTCCCTTGAAGTCAAGGAGTGACTCCCCTGCTTGGCAGGCACCAAAACTCTTCAACAACGGTTGCAAACTTTACCGCTCCCGCCGGAGCCGAAGTCCCTGCGTCCCCTGAAGCGGATTTCCTGACCTCTCGACGGCCATTTTGAGTCCCCAGCGAAGCTGTGGCGTCTGGACCCCACGAGTGACGAGGAACAGCAATACCAGGGAACCGTGCACTGATTTCAAGTGCAAGCCCTAATCTACGTCCAACGAAGTTGTGCTTTGGACCATTTGTTGTCCAAGTCCCAAGCAGGTCTAGTACCGAAAATCAGCAGCCTACCCTGTCCCGAGTGACCGTGGGCTGTTGGTAAACTTTTCCTGCAAAGGCGTCTTTGCGGTTGCTTGCCCGTTGGCTAGTAACTCACCTGAAGACTTCCACATCAACTTCAAGGGCTCGCCTAGTTGCTCTGGGCCTGCCCTCACTTACCCTTGCTGGGTAAGTCCCTCATACCTTGCTGGTCTGCACCATTGCCAATCTTCACTCTACACAAGACTTGCAGTTGCCAAGGCTTGTTGGCTCCAATCCGTGTGCCGACACCGTCATCAGCTGCAGACGTCGTGGGAACCTCCGAAGCCAGCTGCTGGTTATCTTTGATCCCTCCTGGTCCTCGTGAGCGAAGAGACAAAACACCATCATCGACCTGAAGAGACGCGACAGCTGTGGTCATCCATCTTGCTGGCCACCGGTCACTGGCAAGTGACTTTGAACTCTGTCCCCTCAATTTCTAGGTCTTCTGCAACTCCAATCCATTGTCGGATTCCAGCGGACACCTCTCCAGTCGTCACAAGCAGCAAGTCTTCAAGGATCTCCATTGAAAACAGCATCGCGACCCGACACCAAAGGACACCTATGCACTCGGCTTTCCTGGGTGAGGTAACTCGTGCACTCCGGTGCCCAAGTGTGTGTTGGCCCTCGAAATACTTACCCTGTAAGTTGCTTGCTTGTTGACTTTTGCGAAGTGCCCTAGAACTGTAAAATACAAACCGCGACATTTGCCATTGAAACGTATTGAAAACCCGCGTGTGTGTTTAGGCACTGCACGCGTCTCCTGTGGGCTGATTACTTACCTGCTAACACTGCAGAAGTGAAGCCCCAGCGATTCCCAAGGCCCTAGGCCTCTTCATTTTGCAAGTCGAGTTTTTTAGTATATGGTCTGGTACGCCCCTAGGGCTACAGCCATATTTGTGCTTAATTTATTGAGAACTGTTGATCTTTTGAATGTTTACCTGGCTCTAATCTCATAAAGAGATTAGTAGAGTATGTTTAGAAATAAATGCATATATATTTGATATATATATACCTGTGTGGTGTCTTTTCATTTGGTAATTCAAGAGATTATAAGGTAAAACAAGCTGCTTTACATTCCTCAGAGACGTAGCCTGAAGGCTGCTCTCCACAGCTACCACTAGGATAGCTTTCTTTAAAAGGTTGTCTTTAAACCTATCTACCAAGAGTCGAATTGGACTGGTGCAAGGTGGCCACTATAACTAGTGACCAGCATATGCCAGGACAACTTCTCACAACTTATACATATTATTATGCTAAAAATGTGGATGTTTGTATTATACAACTCAACATGTTTGATATGGAGAAACTTAGTTTCGATTTGTTCTTTTTGTTGTTTGTTTGCATCACTGAAAATCGGATTTGATCACAATGTTCACTTCTGCCTTCTAATATTCTGAAAGTGGCTACCACACCTTATTTTATACTGTACTGTTCTCCTTTCCTGTACTTCATATTGCATAAACACCTATACTCTTATTCAGTGGCCACAATACCAGTTATCCTCACTACAGGCTTATGCACAGTTAAGTACTCAATTACCACTATATGCACCATTGTAGGATGTTGTGATTCAATATGTGCTGATACCTCTGAAAAATCAATTAAAGAAAAAAAAAACGACATGTTTTATTTATTTACATTTTTTCAAATATGAACATTAATTTTTAATGTCTTTTTAATAAAATATATCCCTTTTAAAAATATTTTTATTTTTGTGGGAATAATAAATGTACTCCCATTAAGGTATAACATTTTGCCCAGTGCAGCTTGCATTGGAGTGGGAATTGTAAATCTAACCTCTTCAGTTACCAGCACTTAATCAGAAATGTAACCCTTTCAATGTCTAACACTTTCCCCAGTGCAACTTAGATTGAAGTAGGCATAGCAATGTGCAACATTTTCCACAATGTAACTGAGATTGGAGTGGGAATAGTAAAGGAATCCTCAATGTATTGTAAAGTTTTCATTGTTGTTTTATTATCAAAAAATAATTGTGACACATTGTTTTTTTTACATCATTTATATTTTTACAGTAGCAGTCATTTTTTACAGACAATATATCTTTAGCAATTTTAAAATGTATTTAATTATTGAATACATGTTTGTAACTATTGTTTTCACATTCATTGTTGTAAGTATTTTTTAATGTTAAGTTACACATTAATATTCTTACTTTTGAAACAAAACATGTTTTACGTTTTACAAATTGTATCTTTTTAAACAATTATTTGTTTTTTTTATCAAACAAAATTTATTGTTCACAATCATATTTCATATTTTCAAACATTTTTACAAACATGCAAATTTTTATATATAACTAAATGTTGTAAATGCTAAACTATGATAGGCCTTTTTAAATATATTTTCTTTGTTTTATTTTGATACCTTGCTCACAATTTAAAAGAAAATGTTATTTGTTTTTTACCAACAGGACCCCTTGCGGTGAATAACTGATTCAGTACAGTAACTCAACACCATTGTCTCCCACCCCCTTATGCTTGGTACCTTGTATAAATGCTTGGGTCAAGTCTGCAGGCATCCTGGAATTTCAGACCTCCCATCCATCCTTCCCCCTTATTATTCACCTGGTATCTTCTCTGTAGATGCCCAATCATCCCATATTTTATTAAACTTCGTTGGGCATCCCCTTACTTTGTAAAACGTTTCTTCCACTTGTAGGCACCAGTCTATGTTTCTGGCACATTCCCTCGCCATAGGTGGGTTTGGGGCACCCCATAGACAGATTGTCTCTGTTAGCCACAACCAGGGCAATGTTACACCATAGATGAGTGTATTTGGATACTGTTTGTTCTCCCCAGATACTGAATGTAATTAGTGCTGGTGTGAGGCTTATGAAATCCCCCATAACATCCGCCATCCCCTGTCTTTTTTCAGAGCAAAAGGGTTGGATACATGGACATTGCCAGATCGTGGCCGCTTCCTCTCAGACATTCGGTTGGGTCTATTTTAGCTATGTGTCTCAGCCTCTTTCTTGTGTAGTGCTCCCTATGTCGGATTTTGAGTTGCATTAATCTGAACCCTGTGTTTAGTGCTACCTACCTAGGGTATGTTTATGCCTCTTCCAAATCTGGGTCTTCCAGGACTTCCAGGTCGCACTTCCACCAGTCTCTTAGGTCCGTGAGGAAAGCCACCCCATGTGCCACCAGAGTTTTCTAGAATTGTGATATCGCAAGTGTATGGAGAGGGGAGGAGAGTACCCTGAATTCTAAGGGGTTCTTTCGTCTACAATTTTGATGTTTATTGCCCAGTGGATGTCTCACTTGTAAACATCTAAGCCTCTGGGTCTTTGCCAGATCGTACTCTGCATGAAGTATTATGAAGTATACCATGCCACCCCCGCACCCATATGTTCTCTGGTTTGGAGAACATATGGGGGCCTGCAGCAATCGAGGCAGCCAAGATGTGCAAGTAGCTGTGAGTGCCACAGGGGAGTTTCCACCGTCAATGTTGTTCCTCCACCCCAAGGTTTTGTTGACTGTCTTTTATACCCCAGAAAGGTCTACATGGGGGTCAGAAAGGGGCCCTCAGCAACTTCCCCAGAGGCAGGCTACACACCCCTCTTCCCTCAATGCTCTTCGCTCCGAGAGCAGTGCCAATTCTAGTTCAGTTGGGAATGTCCATTCATTTATTGTGAGCAACTGTGCCACCCAATAACAGAACCACAGCTTGGACAAGGCAATACCACCATCGTATGGTTTCCTGGTGAGCTTCTGAATTTGTATTCTAAGGAGTACCCCATCCTACGGTTACGTCATCGATTCCATGAAAAAATGTTTAGGGCACCGCATGCTGCATGTTTTATAATATGTATAGGAACTTGGAGAAGGATCTATTTTAAACAATGTGGCTCTTTCCATTAGTGGTGAAGGGAGCCGGAGCCGACTATCTGTGTCCCTTTTATATTCCTCTAGGACCCGTCCCAGATTAGCATTATGAAACTTTGTCCTTGGTGATATCTATTCCTAAATATTTTAACCCTTCTGGGGACCACTGCATAGGGTACTTTCAGTCACTTGGGGCTAGAATTTGTTCTGCAGGAAAGAATCAATTTGGGCCAGTTGATCTGAAGGCCTGTGACTCAGATAATATCCAGTACCCAGGGGCTGACCTTTCTGGGTCTGTCAGGTCCAGGAAATGGTCATCTGCATACCTGGAGAATCTGTCCTCCCACTGACAATACCAGCTTAGGCCCCAAACCTGGGCGTCCTTCCTAATCCAACATGCCAGGGTCTCCATTGCCAGAGCAAACAGGAAGAGCGATAGTGGGCACCCCAGTCTAGTACCTCTCCATATGGCTAACTCAACTAAGAGCACTCCATTTACTCCATTTACTCTATCGGGTCTGGGTACAAGAGCTGGAAACATTCCAGGAACTGTGGGCCAAATCCCATGTTTTGCAGGACAGAATGTAGATAGGGCCAAGCCAGTGAGTTGAACAATTTTTTAGCATCCAGGGATATTACAGCAGGTATAGCCATATGTTCTCCCCTGGCCAGACAGTCTTCTAAGGTTGTGACTTGTGGCCCGATAAGGCACAAAGGCAGATTGATTAAGTGATATAATTTTGTCACCCACCCTCCCCAAGCGCTATGCTAATATTTTTGCCAGTATCTGTAGCTTGAAATTGAGCAGATAAATCGAACTACAGGATCCACAGTCTTCCGGCGGTCTACACTTTTTATGTATGAGGACTACTGTTGCAGTCCAAAGATCAATGGGAAGATTCCATAGCATATATACACAGGACCCTTTAATTAAAAAGGTGAGGGAACAGGAGGCTATGGGGCAGTCAGGGTAAGCAGGCCTCCAGTTAACATGTATCACACAACAAGAATCTACCCTGAGTGTCTGATTCTTAGCAAATGATGAGGCACACTATGCCAATAGTTTGTGGTGTTGAGCATCTCAAAAGAATGTAAGGACTGTCCTCACACACCCCCAGTTGTCATGCTTCATCATCGGCAGTCCTCGCTCTATTAAAACCACGTTTGATAAAGAGCGGGCCTACACCTGGAGACATGGAGGCACTTCTATAACTAAGTGGGGGCCCGTGCTAAGAAAAGTGAGTGAGTGATATTTAAAAATCGATGCAAAATACTGTGTGAGAACTTTAATTATGCAGAATGTGCTCAATATTAAAACTAATAGTGGGGACTAGGGGGTTTAGTACCCCATCCCCATCAGTATTGCATCATGTTTCTGTCGGAAAGGCCAGGAGGGTCCATGACATTCATCAGGGTGTAAGAAAGGGGGGCTCCTATCTCGTCTCTAAGAGACAAAGATGGCTCCACTTCAGTAGGTTGACTCTGGTCTAACTCTACTATGACAATTTTCAAAAACCCCGGGTTAGGGGTAGGGATGTCCCATGGGAAGGGAGGATTTGAGGGACCCCTGTAGTCACACTTGCCTCAAGGTGCATCCCTCGTGGTGCTTCTATGGTCTGTCCTCGTTGCTTCCCCATCAGATTTTTAAAGAGCGAGGACTGCCGATGATGAAGCATGACACCTGGTGATGTGTGAGGACATTTTGTTTAGATGCCAGACACCACATAATCTATTGGCATAGTGTGCCTCATCATTCACTAAGAATCAGACACTCAGTCAGGGTAGTTTCTTGTTGTGTGATACAAGATTCCATAGCAAACAGGGCTCTCAGATGTTCACCTATTATACTTTGCACTACCTTAAAAAACTCCGGGGGGAGCCTGTTAGGCCTGGCGTTTTTGATCTTTTGCTTACCTGGACATGGCCCTGTATGAATACTTTCTACGTTATGGTTGTTCCTCTGTCCATAGGTCTACATAGGTCTATCAGACCCATTAGTTCCTTACAATTATTTAGTTTATGGTCCTAGACCCCTGCCCTTCCAAGATTCTGTCAGTGATCGCATCCATTGTCAGATTTATGTCCCCCCCCAATAATGAATGTAGAGTCAAGGGCTGCGGTAATCCATGCCCTGATCTCATCCAACATCTCAGACTGGAGAGCAGGCGGGAAGTACCAGGATGACACGGTAATGGTCTGCCCATTCCAGTCCTCAGTTATTGCAGCTCTTCATCCTCTGCTAAAAGAGCAAACCTTAGTAACCATTAAAAGGAGTGATTTCCGGCAAATATCTCCACTCCTCTAGATCCTGTTGTGAAGCCAGAGTGAACTAATACCCTATATTTCCCTCTGTCCAGGAATGTACAATTGTTACCCCCTGAGTGTGTCTCCTGTAACATTATGATTAAGGCTCCCTGTTTTCGTTTTTTATGGATTTTTACATATAAATACAGACAGAAAATAATGTGATTTCTGTCTGCATTTATTTTTAAAAGTGGATAAATACAGAAAATTAGCTTCTTTTAAGTTACTCTTTGTGCTGTCTTCCATGGATCATAGCCCAACAGCTGAGCAGATGGACAGCGTGGGTGTTGGAAAATGAGGCTGTATCTGTGAGGCCTGCACAAATAACATGACTACATTTGTCCTTCACTGGGAACCAAACACCCAATTGTAGCGCCTGACTCTCAGAGGGTAGCGTTGCAGAGCAGTCTGAGACTTACTCAAGGGAGGTGGTGTGGGCTAGTAATCGCCATTTGCAGGTGTGCAGAAATAACAGTCAATAATTGATTGTCCAGTCTGTACTTTGCTTTATAAAAGTAAGGGTTCGTTTATTAAACACACACACTACTCTAATACTATGCACCAATTTACAAATATACAAAAGCTGTTGGAATTACTTTGTGACATTGCATAACATCTCCACCCCTCCCATGTGTGCACATCATCTTGCCCCCAATGCAGCTAGTTGAATATAACCTGGGGCAAGGGCCCTGCGTACTGGCACCATCCCAGTGGCGACCCACCCCATTATCTCAACAAGCATTTAAAATAGGTAACCCTGCCTTGGTGACACACAACCCTGACTGAGCATTTCCTACTGACCATGAAGTATATACCTCTACATCTTAAGGGATAGCAGTCTAGGTTCTTGACCAAAGCGCAGCAGCAAGAATACATGTTTAAGCATCACTTTAGATTGACAGTACTCATCACATTTGGGGATCATTAGAATGCGTTGCACTTACAGCCCCTAAAGGCATCAGAGATGAAATCACAAGACTACGCATATACAGCCAAACACCCTAGCAGGCTTGTCTGGCAACATAACCCCACTTTGCTTATGACATCAATTTACACAGGTACTTCACATTACACATGTGACCTTCAGTCCCTCTGAAAGAAATAACATTAGTAAATGCACTATGAGTGCAATTACACCTCTTCACCTCCAGGGGATGCCCCTCTCCAGACATCCCCAACTCAGCCCTTCAACCCTTAGCGCACTTCTCAATTCTCCTCCAGCTGTAGAACAAAAGTTCCAGCCCAAGAGGAGTTAAAATGCTGGCTGAGCCCTTGAGGGGTTATTCTTTTCAAGTCCCCAGGAGACTTAGGGAAGGACTTCCATTTTCGTGCTGGGGGAGACTGCATTGTTATGTTATGTTATGTTATGTTAGTGCTATTTGTATAGCGCACGGCTGCTCCAGCGAAGGAGCGTCCCGGCGCTCCTGCAACTCCCCCTGCACATTTGCATACGTGTAGTGGTGACCCCATTCTCCTGGGGCCACCACAACCAGAGGAAACGGCTGCTCCGGGGAGAGCCGCGATGTGGGCCTCTGGCTGCTTTGGCTGTCTGTTAGAGGGTCCGGTCCCATCCGGATCCCAGGTAAGTGCTACAGCTCGGGATGCCCACCCCCGGCTGCTCATGCCCATTTTTGGGGGCACGGTCCCAGTCTGTTCTTTTGGGGCCCCGGTCCCACCAGGGATCCCCGCATGCCTTCTCTGTTGGAGGGCTCCCCCTGCGGCCAGCACCCTCGCGTGCTGCCGCGGTAGTAGGTTTGTCATTTCTGGTCTGTCCGCTCTGGCGGACAGACACGGAGTCTACCGTTGGTCCGGCTGGACCTCGGGGCTTCCTCCTCCTCTTCGGGGCCCGGGGATGGGGTCCCAGGCCCCCAGACAACTTCGGGGGGGGGCACGACGGTGCTCCCCTCCATCCCGTTCACTTCGGGGCCCGGAGATGGGGTCCCAGGCCCCTCCTCCTCTTCACGGGGAGCGTGATGGCGCACCCCAGCTGCTCTTCTTCGGCGGGGGCCAGGGTGGGCTTCTGGCCCCCATGGGGGATATCTTCACGGGGAGCGCAACGGCGCTCCCAGACTTTGCTTTGTGTCCCGGGGATGGGGTCCTGGGCCCCTAAAGACCTCTCTGCGGGGGGCGCAACGGCGCTCCCTGCCTCCTCCTTCACCAACATTTTCACAGGGGGCGCGACGGCGCTCCCCGGCTTCGGCGGGCCCGGATTTGGGATCCCGGGACCTTCTCCCTCTTGCCAGGGGGGCACGACAGCGTGACCCCTGCCTCCGGTTTCAGCGGGGGCCAGCGTGGGCTCCTAGTATGCCGCTAGAGCATTGTTCACGGGGAGCGCAATGGCGCTCCCCGACTTTCGCCTCTTGTGGGGGCAGCCCCCGGGACTTGATCCACCCCGGGGGCCCATTTAAGACCGGCGGCAGAGCCCCACGCGCTTCGTCGTCTGTCTTCTTGGAGGTCAAAGGTCGCCTACCTTCTGGGGGCATTTCTCAGCCCCCAGGGTACTGATCTGCACCATTTCTGCCTCCTCTTGCTCCTGGTGGCACTCCCCAGACACTGGGAGCACTCTCCATCGTCCTCTGGGTCTCCAAGGGGGTGAATTCAGCAGGGAGCGGTCTTCACTGGCTCCCTGCGCCATCCTTTCACCTGGCTCTCCTCCGAGGCCCCTCTTCTCCCAGCGCAGAGGCCCCTGCTTCTGTGCACTGGTCCTGGACTCTTCTCCTGGTGCTGTTCAGAATTCTGGGACAGTCAGGGGGTTCCTCCTTCCAACTGCCCATTGCTCCAGCACCATCTGCCTCAGCAGACCACACCCCAGAGAGAGCTTCTCTTCCTGTGCAAGTTCTTTAAAGAAGTTGGGGAGGGGGCTGGCAGGAAGTCTCTGTTTGCCCTATCACACAGCGACACATCACTTCTCTGCCCCTGCTCCCTCCTTCCTGCCCAGGCCTCTGGGTTGGTTCAAGATGGCGTCGTCCAGGGTCTCCTGCCACATGGTCTCTGAAATAGCCCCTTCCCCTCAGGGCTGCCTTCACCCTGGTGCAGCCTGGTGCCAGGCATCCCGTGATAGCGGCTGATGGATAAGCCTGTAGCTTCACCCATCTTCCCTTCCTTGGAGAGGAAGACTTAGCTCGTGGAAGAAAGGATATCAATCCAGCCTGCTGAGGGCTGACCCCAGCCAGGCCCTGGTTTTGGCTGACTTAGAAAAATATGACATTTCTGGATGACCCAAAAGTAGTACAAATATGACTTTGGACTCTGCAGAATACTTCTTCTCACATAAGTTACAGTGGACTTTGGTGCGTGTCTGGAATTTTTAGGCCCTTTGAAAGTAAAACTAGCCCATGTGCTCCCTATCCCCATTAGAGGATAACGGAATTAACACTGTAAAGCACACTGACTTTCCCTGGCATGTCTCTTCCCACTGTATAAAGCCTATTCCATGTCACCACCCAATTCTGCATAAGTCCTGCCACACCATTCACCTTGTATCTGCTGTGGGGCTGTGCACGCCAGGAATCTCCCCTGCGCAGCCCTCACACGGTTGCACACGCATGAACACATGTGCCTGCATGTAACTAGCCTGGTGCCCCTTCCTCCTGCGGCTGCGCAGCGGCCTGTTCAAGCCAGGAGGACACCAGTAAAATCCCCATGCAGTCTCTTTCATTATGAGTTCATTGTGGGTGAGTCCCAACTTATGAGGCTCCCCCACAGTAAAAGCTCAACAATTAGGTGCTCAAAAAGCGAAAATTCCGGGCGGCGCATAGTGTAAGAACCACCTTCTAACAGTGGGAAATTAAAAAAATTCTTTAAATAACTGCATGTATCAGCATACATTTGTGGTATAATGCTTATATTAGCCAGTGGATGTACTGCTAAGTAATATTTGGCAACTTAAATAGCTAAAACATGACAGAAATCAAAGTATGAGTGTGTGTCTATCATTTGAATAAATATGGAAATGTATAGTTTTACAACTACATTTATACACAAAACATAACATAAATATAGATAAAGACATATAAAATGGCCAAAAAATCAATATGGATAAATACAGATGGAAATGTTAAAAAAATAAATACCATAAAAACGGGAGCCCTAATTATGATGTCTGGGTACTGTCATGCCAAACATTTGGTCACCACTCCTTGTTTCACCCTGTTACACAGGCCGTTATTGTTCCAGGAGAGAAATGTAAGATCTAACGTCTGTGCATTCGCTTTTCCATCTATCCTTTTCTCTGTTGTGACCTCTCAGAGGTCCTTTATGCATCCCTGTAGAACCCATCCTGGGTGTCGAGAGTGTGCTGGTCGGTCGCATATTGTAGCTCCCGTTTGCGCAGCTCCCCTTTTTCCTTATCAAACAAGCAGCTTTCAGATTGCACTTCCTGGGGATGATCTGAGAAAACTATTATCACATGTTTTTTCGAGATGCAAGGGACCTTGCTGATGTGCCGCTCTCAGGATAGCGTCACTGTCCCTGAAGTTAAGGAGCTTTACTATGATTGGATGAGACTGGGTGCCAGGTTTTGGAGAGGTTCCCAATGTGTGATGATCCAGCTCCACCACAAATTGTGCGGAGAGTTCACTGGGTTTCACTGAGTGCAAGATAAAGTCCTCCACAAATTGCTCCACGTTCCTCATTTCAGGTAAATATGTTTCTGCGTGAATGCCCCTCAGTGTCTTCTACTCGGAAATGTAGCCTGTGGGATGTCTTGGAGCTGACGTACTTCATAGGGCTTTGAAGGCTTCAGAGTGTTTGCCCAGGATACCTTCTGCAAATCCACCCTCAGGAGATTGATGTCTAATGACACAATATCTATCTTCTTTGTTAGAGTGTCCTTAGATTCCATGATCACTGTCATCACTTCCTTTAGGGAGGGTTTATGGACCTCCCATCTGGCCAGATCGTCACTCAGGGGTGGGGTGTAATTTCCCTGGAGGCCCTTGCCCTTATTTTGTAGTGTTGGACTTGGCCCTTTTTGGCTAAAGTTCCCTAAACTTTTTGCCTTTCCCCTAGACCTTTTTTCTGACATGGTCTTGTCAACTTAGATGCTTTGGGCACTTTGACACTGCTGATCAGTGTCGAAGTGCAAGTGCTCCCTGTATAAAGTGTAATGGTAATTGTTTGTCCATAATTGGTATATTTGTTTTAATCGTTAAGTCCCTAGTAAAGTGCACTATGTGTGCCAGGGCTGGTAACACAAATGCGACTAGTGGGCCTGCAGCACTAATTGTGCCAACTACACCAGTAGCCTTAAAGAGGGAACTCAGGCCTGCCACTGCAGTGCCTGCGCGCAGTTTGTTAAACTGCCTTGTTGTCCTGACAAGTACACCCACTTGCCAAGCCTTACGCTTCCCTTCCCTTTTTATGCACATCAGACACCCCTATGGTAGGTCCAAGGTACCCCCTGGGCAGTGTGCAGTGTATGTGAAAGGTAGGACATGTACTTAGGTGTGTATGACAATTAAATACTCTCTATTTTGTTTTTCACTGTTGAAAGGCCATTTTGCCCATAGGACAGAATGGGGAGGCTGTGTAATATGTTTCCAGCCTATCTTCCCATAGGCTTAAGATGGAGAGGTGAAGTTTAGTATGCCTGAACTCACAATTTAATACCACATCTTTTGGTGAAGGTGGTTTTTGCATTGTGTGTTTAGAAACCACACTTTTAGAAGTGGCTGGTTTATTGTGTTTTAACAATGCTGTGTGTCTCTGCCTGGTTGTGGATTGACTGTCTGGATTTGAAAGCGATAGAATCTGGGGAATGTTTTGACCCAGGGGAGGAGGTAATAAAGCAACAGGCTGACCAGCATCTGGAGTGTAGGGGGGGTAGTAGCCCCTGGAGGTGAAGAGGCCTGGGCTGCCACCATAAAACAATGGCTCCATCTCCTGCTGAGTAATTAAGGATCCAGACCCCCACTATCAAAGGAAGAAGGTGTCACTGGCAGGGAGATGCCCAGAACTGGTTTGGACAGGGGTCAGTGCCCCCCTGAACACAAAGACTTCACAGACATTTAGGGGTATAACTATGAGAGCTTAAACCCCTGAACGTTGGACTGATCAAGACTAAAAAGGATTGAAACTACTTCGTGGTCAAGAGGAATCTCTGCCAAGGAAGAAACAGCTGAAGGAAAGGACTGACCCTTGCTGTGTGTTCTGGGGCTGGCCTGCAGTTTGCTGATTTAACCAAGGAGAGGCTAAGGGACTTTGCTGTGTTCTGTGTCCCCCTGCTTGAAAGGACTTTGCTGTATGCCGTGTCCTGAAGTAACTTGTCCCCAAGAGCCCGAGGAGAGCTGGCTCCCTGTTGTGGAAACTCAGGAACATAACATTTTCCATGTGTGTCTCAGGGACGCTGTGTGCGTGTACTTTTTGCAGCCTGAGACCTCCGTAAGAACTGTGATCGAGTGCACCCGGAATCCAAGTGAGTCTCAACGACACTGTGTGCTTGTGCTTTGTGCAGCCTGAGACCTCAGTAATAACTGCCCTGTGATCGCGTGCACCCGGAATCCAAGTGAGTCTCAGCAACGCTTTGTGCAGCCTGAGACCTTCGTGAGGATTACCCTGTGATCGTGTACACCCAAAGCTCAAGTGAGTCTCAGCAACACTGTGTGCGTGTGCTTCGTGCAGCCTGAGACCTTCGCGAGGATTGCCATGTGATCGTGGGAACCCGGAGCTTAAGTGAGTCTCAGCTACGCTGTGTGCATGTGCCCTGTTGCAGCCTGAGACCGTCGTCATTGCCATCGGCCCTAACCAGCATCACCAGAGAAGCTGTGCTGCCGGCCCGAGCCTGCCTTTGCCAAAGAGGGACCTCAAACTATCCCCGTCGGGGTGGGGTGGGCCCGTGTTCCACTGCTCAAGATCAACGAAAGTCGCATCGGAGGCCCAGCTGCGAGGAGAGTAGAGGAGAGTTAGATCATAACCCCCAGGTAACGCTCAGCGAGCGTGCATGTGTCGCGCCTGGGGCGGGGTGTGGGCTACGAGAGAAACGCTCTTGGCGTTTCCTCACTTGGCAGCGCGAGCCTCCGCTGAAGTCCGTATTGCGGCCCGTACTTGCAGAGGAGTGGACGTTGTTTTCCATCGTAAACCGTGTTGGGGGCATATTTTGGCAGTAGCTGACTGCGAGTCAGCAGGAGTGGCATAGAGACCGTCCCAAGCAGAGCGATCGGTGCCGGAGTACATTATTTTGGCATTACGAACTACCTTATTGTTGCAGTACACATTGCCTTATCTTTGCTTTACGAACTGCCTGCTTGTTGCATTACTCATTGCATTCTTTTTGCATTACGAACTGCCTGATTGTGCATTATTTTTACATTACGAAGTGCCTGGTTCTTGCATTACGAACTGCATAGCATTACATTAAGACTGCATTGGATCATCTAGAATTGCTCATTACTACTGCAAGAACCTACAAGGGGTTGCTGGCCTAATAACCGGCCAGGTGAAATATTACAAATACGCATATGTTGGATTTTTATTGTGTGGTCTCATCGTATATCTTTTTATATAAACATATAATTGTTTTTTCATTAAACTCGTGTGGAGTCCATTTGTGGTGTTACCATTGAGAGCGGGGTTGCAAATACTTTACACATTTGCCTTGGAGATAAGCCTGGCTGCTCGTGCTAAGCTACCGAGGGGGTGAGCAGGGATTATCTGAGAAGGTGTCCTTCCTTTCCTTGACTTAGAAGCAAGGGTCCCTATTTGGCCTAAGGTACCTACCTTAGCCAACTAGAGACCCCCAGTTCTAACATGTAGTGATCAAGCCTGTTAGTTTGAGCTGGGTTGGACACTTTGCACACCTACTGGGGGTGATTCACCGTGTATGAGGTGGGAGTCCTCTTCCAGGTGTCAAGGGGATGGGGCCCCACACTCCTTTTTAGGTCTCGCTGAGCCCCAGCGCATGCGCTGGCTCGGAGAGACATTTTGTAGTTGGGATTTTTAAAGTGCTGCCTGTGGCCTAAAGCTTGAGTGCACCCGAGCGTGCACGCGCGCAGCCGCCAATCACTGCTGCATGCGCACCTCTCGCGTCCTTGCCACACAGCGCTCCCCTCCAAGCGATCGCGATCACTTTCGCTTTGATCGCGATCGCTATTACTTTTGTTTTCACGTCCGCGCGGCTGTTACTTTTATGGCCGTGCGGCCGAATGCTTGTCTTTCAATGTCCGCTTGTCCCCTTGCCCCGTGTTGCCATCTTCCTCATGCAATGTTTTTTTCCTGTCTCACCCCATCCCGCCCCCTTCTCTTCTTAGCCATCCTCCCCTTTGCCTTCTGTTCCGTAGGTGCTCCCTCTGGATGCCCACCCCCATGTTCTGTGTACTTTTCACCCACCTCCCTCATGCTGTGTTGTTCTTGCCAATGTGTACCTCTCCCCTGCTTCCCGTGTTGCTGTCACTTTCATGTGCTGCTCGCTGTCATGCATGCTTTTCCCCTGCGCTGCATGCTTTTCTCTCTCCCGCTCCCCTGCCTAGTTCTGTGTTCCTCTTTCAATGTCCGCTTCTCCCCTTGCCCCGTGTTGTTGTCTCCCTCATGCAATGTTTTTTCCCGTCTCGCCCCATCCCACCCCCTTCACTTCTTAGTAATCCTCCCCGTCCCACCCTCTTGCAATGTTTTTTCCCGTCTCGCCCCATCCCACCCCCTTCACTTCTTAGTAAACCTCCCTGTCCCACAGTCCTTAAGCATCGCATACCCTGATCCATTCTGAACAATGCCTTTCCGACTGTGACCTCTGCCTCCCAGATAGAGTTCAACTTGATTGATTGTTTTAATGTGTGTCTACTAGTGGACCAGAAGGAATGCAACGGTTTACATGCTTCTATGCCAAAGCTGAATGAAGCAAGCAAGTCAGGCAACAACGTCTGTTATTGATTTAACAACGCATGCCACGGGAGAGTGCTGGCGGGGGGCTGGTAGAAAAGACCTTGTCTGTGGGTCTTTATAGATATCTAATTTTTACTTTAAATGCTATAATTAGTTGTCCTTTTCGTGCTTGGATATTTCATTTTTTATTTGGAACTGTCGTGTATTAATTGATACAGTGTGTATATCAAGAGACGCCCCCTTCTCTTCTTAGCCATCCTCCCCTTTGCCTTCTGTTCCGTGTGTGCTCCCTCTGGATGCCCACCCCCATGTTCTGTGTACTTTTCACCCACCTCCCTCACGCTGTGTTGTTCTTGCCAATGTGTACCTCTCCCCTGCTTCCCGTGTTGCTGTCACTTTCATGTGCTGCTCGCTGTCATGCGTGCTTCACCCCTGCACTGCATGCTTTTCTTTCTCCCGCTCCCCTGCCGCCGTTCTGTGTTCCTCTTTCAATGTCTGCTTCTCCCCTTGCCCCGTGTTGTCGTCTCCCTCATGCAATGTTTTTTCCCGTCTAGCCCCATCCCACCCCCTTCACTTCTTAGTAATCCTCCCCGTCCAACAGTCCTTAAGCATCGCGTACCCTGATCCATTCTGAACAATGCCTTTCCGACTGTGACCTCTGCCTCCCAGATAGAGTTCAACTTGATTGATTGTTTTAATGTGTGTCTACTAGTGGACCAGAAGGAATGCAACGGTTTACATGCTTCTATGCCAAAGCTGAATGAAGCAAGCAAGTCAGGCAACAACGTCTGTTATTGATTTAACAACGCATGCCACGGGAGAGTGCTGGCGGGGGGCTGGTAGAAAAGACCTTGTCTGTGGGTCTTTATAGATATCTAATTTTTAATTTAAGTGCTATAATTAGTTGTCCTTTTCGTGCTTGGATATTTCATTTTTTGTTTGGAACTGTTGTGTATTAATTGATACAGTGTGTATATCAAGAGACCTTAAAACTTTCATATTGGAATATTTTTGTGTCCACAATGCTAAACCTTTTTAAGAGAACACAATTTTATTATTCAGAGTTCTTTTCATAAACCTCAGATTAGATCACATGTTTAATTAGTACTTTCGTTAAAGGACAAGCCATCCCAAAACGTGAGCTGGTATTTGCCATTCCTGTTAAACCTAGGTTCAAGTCACACTTTCCAGTGCCTAATTATGTATGACAATTCTGTTCAAAATATTGGTTTGTGCCAAAATGCTTCTAAATAATGTTTCCAATGTGAAATAAATTTTGGCAAAGCCAAAGGGTCTCGCCTTTGTGACCTGTTGGCTCTACCAATGGTTGTTATCCAGGCTGCCCTGCATCTGTGATGCTGTGCAGCACGACTAAAGTAATGCAAGAGGGAGGGAGCGGGGAGAAGCAGTTGAGCTAAGAGACCAAGACAGAGTACAGCAGGAGAGACTTGCACTAGGGGAGAGTGCTCGAAAACACATTCACTGTAATGGAGGGCTTCACACAAAATAAACAAGTTTTGGCAAAGCCAGTAGGTGTCGCTTGTGGACGAGCTATTGACTTTGCCAGTCAGATAGAAGTGGCCACTGGGAAGGCAAGTGGGAGTCAACAATGTTAACAAGCATTGGCATAGCCAATAGGTCTCACCTTTGGGACCTTTTAAGTGTTTAGTTATCCAGCACAATATCCTTGGTGCAACAACATCAACTGTTGCATAACTAAACAATTATAAGGTCCCAAAGGCGAGACCTATTGGCTATGCCAATGCTTGTTGCACTTGTCACCGAAAGCCCCAGGCCAGCCACTCTGGTCTCAACCGGTGCCCCCACACCTCTGTCGTGGCACAGTGTGTGTAGCATCATCATCTCAGAATTCTGGCTCTCTCCCACCTCCTTTCTTGGGGTAACCGACTACTCCGTATGGGTGTGCGGCATGGCCAACCATGGTCCTGTTGTCGCTGTTCGCCTGGCCCCCATCATCCCCTATTCTCCCCACTGGTCGTTCTCAGCATCCGGCTCTGACACGGCCGTTATCTGGTGTGACGGTTCCCTTGACTGGTGCCCCAAGGGGGCAAAGGCCCCACCAGAAATTAGCATGCAGGTTGGGGCTCCACTTGGGTCTTGTGGAGACTTAGAGCTTTGATGTGTGGCTGAACCTCCTGGGCACCATCTTCCTCCGAGTGTCAGTGGCCGCTGCACCATGCATCACCTCCGGATAGTTATTATGACTCCCACATGATTGTCGCTTGTCCACAATGTCTGTAGGGATAGTCTGGCAGCAGATGTGACCCACCACTCGGGAGGTAGAGGGTCTAGGATTATTGCTGGTTGATTTCCTCACCGACTGGAGCTCACGACGGCTGCGCCATCTTGGTTCAGCATTGTATAATTTTGCTAAATATTCACAGCATTTTTAAAACACTTTTTCCAAGATAGAAACATTTTATAATTAATGTCATTTTTCCTGTTACGCTTAAGTAGTTAGTTGCAAAAGTTTTTGAATGTGTTTTTTTATTTATAAAGGATATAAGATTGGTTACGTGTTAACCAATGTTATTTTTAATTTTCAGTTTTTTTCAGTTTTTCTAGAACATATTTTATTTTTCAGGGTCTGGATGGTTTCAAAGAACTGTGATTTTTCCCTGTGGATATATTCTTTAATACTATGAATTTGTGCATTTTGGAGGATTTGTTTTATCTGTTGTTGTGGATGTGTGTTTTTTGTGCATTATTCCGAGATTATGGACATCAGCAATTATACAATAAGATATGTTTTATTTTATTTCTAAATGATTGGGAAATGTTTATTTATTTTAAAGTTGCTTCTCTTGCCTAATGGTTTGTTATGTCTTTTATATTTGATCTATTTCTTGCTAATTGGTTTTAGGTGTTGTGTTTTTAAGAGGTGTTATTTGTTTGACTCGCTGTATATTTATATATTAATATTTGAGTAATGCCTACTTTTCAGTCTGACTGGATTTTGTTCTTAATAGCATGTACATTTATAACTGCTTAGCAAACATGATTAAAATAATATTTCTGAATAAATTAGTTTGGTACATTTGTGGTATTTACAGTTATTTTTCTTTTAGCTGGAATATTTGTATTTTTAGAGTAGTATTCTTGCTACTGACTCTAGATGTGATAGGCTTTGGTTGTTAGCAAATGTTTGTACTTTTCATTGTAGTACTTGAAACATATATTTGGTTTGGTTTGATACTTTCGGTTTTAGTTGCGGTTATAGATTGTTCAATTCAAAGTTGTTGATAGCTTTGTTCCTCTTTTCTAGGAATTGTTTAGTGTGGCTTCGCCTAATGTGCCATGGAAGGTGTTGTGCCACCCTTCAATTGCATTGTTTGTTTTGGCTTGTTGTGCCATTATGCTGTCATATACATTCCACTATGTTATATGATCCTTGGGTTGGTACCTGTGAATAGAACGGTGCAGTGTGCTAACACCAGTATCTTGATAATAGTCCATTAAGGGACTTAGTTTATCTTCATCTGTGTGGTAGTAGGGTGATTCTAGTAGGAGGTTGTAGTGGTGTGCTCCTTTTGTTTCAGGGATGTGGGCTAGGCAATGATTATTTACATTTCATATGCAAATTGGGTGTTTCTTAAATAACACTTGTTTGACATTTTTGTAGGTGTCGCCATATACTCTGGTTAAAATGGAAATAATCACTGCTTGTTTGAAATGAATGATTATATTGTTGGGGATAGAAGTTTGTTTTAGATTTTATTTTACTTATTAGCTTGTGGTATGCTACACTGTGAATACCACAACACAAACATACCTTTGTGTATGTATTTTGCCTAATACCCCAGAATTCACCACCCTTTTCTCAGGGCCTGCTGGTCATGGTTCAAACTCCTGCAATAAAGATGAACAAAAGACTGCTCTGTACTTGACAAAAATAGACCTTCTCATTCCCTTGCGTGAGGAAAAGCAGAGTTCATAAGTCTGGCAATACTGAAGTGTACTGTGCACTAAGGCAGTGTCACTGAGATATGAAGCTTCGTAGCAAGGAAGTAGTGTTGTGTTATCAGCATATCAATAGAAGCAGTTACACACAAAAGCACCAGTCTCCCCAACCCCAAACACACACTCCATTCACCCATCCCATCACACCCTCTCCCCAATCCCCAAAAAGGTAATTTGAAGCCACTTGAGAGGCTTCTTTTTCTGCTACTTTGTCATTGAAGGTGCAAGAGGGTAAAGCCATCGGCCACACCATGCAGAACAATATTATGCAATATTATAGGTAGACAATGACAAAGGAAAACAAATCAAACTAAACCGTTGATGCTAGAATAGAAACTCAAGTAACATTTCTGCTCATAAATAATGATGAAAATTAGAAAGATCACTCTCAGGAAAGACTTATTATTTTTTTCCAGTAGGATGGGGCTTATAGGTGATTTTGGAAGACAGATATTACTCAACCAAAACTGTCTACAAACCCATTTTTAATGGGCTATTGAAATATAGTTTCTCAGACAGGGCAGAGTTGAAATTGAAAATCATATATATGTGTGTGTGTGTGTCTCTCTCTCTATATATACATATCTGTTGGTATGTATCTAATATTATTTATAAAGAACAGGCCTTCCTAGATGTCAATGAGGAGCTCATCAGAGGGTATGAGACCAATGGTACAGTTCATTCATGACTTTTCATGGGCTCTTTACCCACACCTGTGAACACTGTAAGAAGTCAATGCAAAGATGGATTCTTCGCTTTCTGTATATGGTCAGATTATTCAATTGGTGAAATCTTGATTTTTTTTTTCTCAAATGCACATCCTGAAGACTCTAATTCAATTCCCCCACCTGGTTAAAATTCTGAATGCTTTTTATCTTGATCTTCCTATGTTCTTGAGTCAGAAGTAGTAACTGATCCAAAACTTCACAGCAGAATTAGCATGTGCTCTTCATTGAAGGGCCCACTTTTCATGGGAAACACCCTTTACAATGAAGTTTTAACCCCGTTGTGCCTTTACCACGCATTTTTTAGCATGCATATTTTTACCAAGTGCATGCCTTTTCAACACATGCCTTTACTACAGATTTAAGGTAAGTTGGGGTTGTGAGGGGTCTCCACCACAAATACATTGCTTTTATATATAAAAAACTATGCGTGGTAATGGCATGCGTTGTAAAAGCATGTTCGTGGTAAAAACATGTGTGGGAAAAAATGCGTGGGAAAGGCATACAATGTCTTTACCTGTGTTGTACCGTCGTACAACCCTTTTCACCAGTCCTAGCCTCGTTTCAATGCCTGCCTCTGAAGAGTGGATTTATTTCAAGTCTGCGTGCTTAGTATGCAAGGTGATTTTTACATCTGCACACTTGTCACTACTGCACATATTCAAGTGCTACTATTCTGCCCGTTCTTTGAAGTCCACATGTAAATTTATTTTGGAGATACACAAGTTTTGTTTGAAAGACTATAGGTGGTAGGTCTTTTTCAGTCACAGCCACAATAAAAAGAAATTCCAAGTTATTGCACTTATGTCAAGAATTTGATCTGATTTGCAGAAATAGTTCAAGATTTGACATTACCTGTCCCTCACCGATTTGGGGCTTTCCATCCTTGTAGCTGCTTTTCCAAATTTGTGCAACTAGACGTGGCTGGATAGTTTTGGGTTTCAACACATAGGTGCCCTACGTCAGGGTGCATGTTGCACTTCATAAATACTCAAAGAATAAACACTAATCTAAAAGAGCAGAGTATTTTGGGCGACAGGGCGTGTTGCTTCCTATCATGTGGGAGGTACTATTTTCTGAGGAGGTATGTCTTCAGTCTCATTCTGAATTTGTGGGAGAGCAGATCTAATATTGATGGGAATGTTGTTGCAGATCCCGGTTGTATAAAAGTCATTCAGTCTTCCCTTTGATTCTACACATGTGGTATTTATCTCAAATCTTTTGATGTCCTTTCTTCTTCTGCATTGTCTCTATGAAGACATTGTTTTCTTGGCACAGTATATACTGGTGCTTTTTGGGGTGACCCTTTGTATGATATGGCTATTTTTGAAGATGATGCAGGCATTTACTAGGAGGTAGCATATTTTCCTCACTGTTGCTGGGGTGTATTTCAGCTTCTTCAGGCCTTTGACGAGACATGCTGTATTGTGGAGTATGCCTTTAAGGATGGCAGTGTGGTGAATGGAGGCCATTGAGCCTTGCTACCATCCATTTCAGAAGGCACTAGGGCTTGGAATGTTTTTCTGAAATGTGCTACAGATGAAAATGTTTTACTTTTTCAGGAGGGAGAGCTTGTACCATTGCTGTCTTAGGTTTTTTTGGCAATATGTTGTTCATAGACAATGTCAATTTCAAGGGTGAATCCAAGTGATTTTTTTATCCAGGTTAATTTTAGAAAGACAAGCTTGAATGTGTGGTTGTTTAAAATAGCAGGTTTCTGCCGTAATTGGTTTGAACTTTAGGAAAATTCTTGACATCAACTTGTTTATGGGATTGAGACAGGCTTTGAGTTGCTGGATGTTGTAAGGAGAAGCTGTTGAGGTAGAGCTGTACCCCATGAGTGCATTAGTGGATATTAATGCTACTTTCTTTGAGGAGTATTTCATGGGGTTCCATGTAGAAGTTGATGATTCTGGATGGAGCGAAAGGAGCCCTGGCTTTCTCAGCAAGAAATGAGAATTGTTTTCGAACTTGACTCCCACCTGAAGGAGTTAATGCTGGGTGGTGATGCAGGAGGTGAACCAGTGCAGGTCAGTGTGATAGAAGCTTGTCTGTTTTTCTGTAATTAGATTGGTGGATGGTGACTGACTAAATCAAAGGCTGCCAATAGATCAATCATCATCAGCAGACAGTGGTCATTCATGTAAGTGATTAAGATGGATTTGTTGACTATCCAAAATTTGGTTTGATCGAGTCCTCTTTATTGGGGATAGCTTTTGGTATGATTATTTTTTTGGATTTGTCTTTGCATTTTTACATGTGTACAGTGGTATTAAGCAGAAAACTAATTAGTCCTGGCCCCTTTATATACCACCGTAAAAAAATTGTTATCCATAGATTTCAATTTTTTGACTTGTGTTTTTGTATCACTAGAGAAGAAATTTAGCTTGGGTAGACATTGCTAAATCGACCCGAATTTTTCTGAACGACATTTTTAAAGATAGCGGATGTTTTGCAGTGATGATGCATTTTCAGGAACCATGAGACCTATATAGTTGATGTCAAAACATAGCTATTGGGGGTCAAGTAGTCTTATAGTGACAGAAAATAACTCCTCAGAGCAATTCTTCCACCATTTTCCAAAACGGTGGCTCTATAACATTGTGTTTTAACCATCATATTGGTAATCTATTTTAATTTTGTTTTTGTTTGTTTTTTTCCATTAATTCAAATTTGTAAACATTAGCTAAGCAGGTGGTAGCAGAGGATCTTTACCTCCTGCAGAGTGTTGCCAATTACAAAATTCGACACAGTTAATCATGATAACCTTCTAGCTATGCTAGAACACAGGATGGGCCTCTCCGGCTCCGTACTGCAATGGTTCTCTTCCTTTCTTCACAATAGATCCCAAAGAGTTAAGGTGAATCATACCTTATCCCATCCGTCTGCAGTTCTCATGGGGGTCCAGCAAGGCTCTGCCCTTTCTCCCATACGCTTTAATCTTTTCCTGGAACCACTAGCGAATGCTCTAACATCCATGAACATTCTTTTTCATATGTATGCGGATGACACGCAACTTTATCTGAAAATCAACTCTTCTGAAGACTTCATCTCACTCAACTCCTCCTTGACGTTTATCCAAAACTGGCTTACTGAAAACCATCTATTGCTGAACACCACCAAAACAAAATTCCTTCTCAGTTCCCTTCCTAAGCACACCCTCAAGATTGACCTCTGGATGAAACACCTCACCACCTTCAACTGCGCCCCAGTTATCATCGACTCAGCAAAATCACTTGGAATCACCCTGGACTCACACCTGAACATGAAGAAAAATATCTGTAAGATGTGCAAGGGTGCGAATCACCAAATAAGGTTTTCTTAGAAATCTAAAACCATTCCTCCCTCAAGAGGACTTCAAGCAGGTGGTACAATCACTTGCCCTACCTAGACTAGACTATGGAGGTGCAACGCTCTGTGGCCTCCCCAAATATACCTTAGCCCCACTTAGGGCCCCATCGAATGCCGCTGCTAGACTGATCACTAACACTAAAAGAAATGAGCACATTTCCCCAGCCTTAAGATCTCTAAAGTGGTTACCCTATGAAGCAAGAAAACAACAAAAGATTGCTTGTTTGACACACAAATCTATCCACTTAAAAACACCAGGTTACCTTGCTCAAAAACTGGAACTATCAGGTGGTAGCAGACCTTCCAGAAGTGCGAACTCATTGCTACTCAAACCTCAGACTTATCGCAAAAAGAAAACGAGACTCCGAGCCTTCTCGGGCGCGGCACCCAAGATCTGGAAAACTCTCCCAACGGAAATTCGCAGAATCCCCTACACGGCGGCGTTCAAACAGGAAGTTAAAGCAATCCTAATGAACAAGTTCCTGCCTTAATTGGATCATGGCTCGTCTGTTTTCTCTTTTTTTCTCCTATCTATTTTAATGTCTATGATTCTTTGCCTTACCCATGAAGTAACGTTTTACCGTACCGTATCAAGTTATATTGTGCTTGCATTTATGTACAATCTTATTACCTCATCATGTTAGCCTCCTATACCTCAACGTTCCCCTACCTTGTTCCCCCTCCACTACTGTGAAGCCCTCTGATACCCTCCGGGGTCTTGTTCGCGCTAATCAAAACCTTTTAAATAAATAAAATCTGACTCCTTCAACAAAGAAAAATGTGTCATATGCCAAACTAATCCAAAAGAAAAGCTAACATCAACTGCGGATGCACAGAAGAGAGTCGAGATGCCTCAAAAATACGGCAAGGCGAACTTCGCAAAAGATTGAAACTGATGGGTGAAGAGTATCACATATTTTACCATTGTAAGTGCTAAAAGTTGAATACAATGGAAAAAAGCCTGGAAAGAATTTGTAACAAAATAGCAGAAACCAGTGAATCACAACAATAATCCAAGTCTTCTGAGAAAGAGATGACAACCAAACCCAATGCCCATACACTTAGAAGATTGATGGCTACCCCTTGTCCACCTCCAGCAACTAATCAGAAAGCAGAGGATCTTTGATTTGTTTTCTGTGGTTTAGCCAGTACAATGACTAAAGGAATTGACAAAAGAACAGAGTACGTGAGTCTCAAAGGGCAAACATGTTTTTATCTGCAGCTAGTTTCTTCCAAGAGGAAGTTTTCAGCCAAATTGCTGATCTAAAAAGCAAAGTATGTATTTGCAGGGGATTTGTATGACTACCCAAACTGCATGCATGCATACAGTTAAAAAAATAAATAATTGTGGAGTTTTATACACCGTGAACTAGACCCGAAGGTATCAGAGCGCTTTACATGAGCACCAGTTACTTTACAGATGGACACATTCATTTCTATTAGGCATGGGGAGATCAGGTGATTTGCGCAGAGTCACAGAATGTTGAGCGTCCCTGCCGAGACTCGAACCTGGTTCGCTAGCTCCGAGGTCAACCACCCTAGCTGTTGGGCCACATCCTCTTCCCTAACAGTTGAAAATATGAATGTACAATGAGCTCCCAGCAGCAGTGTAACCTCCAACCTTCAGTTAAGTTTGCAGTCTTTGAAAAAGCAAATGAAGTTTTAAAGCCTCTCTTGAGTGCTTGCTACGGGTTCACACTCAGTGATATCAGAGAAATAATGGTCAACATTGATGAAACTATTTTAATGAAATAAAAAAAATTCTTGCAAATATTTGATTTTCAAAATTCAGAAATAGGTGCAGTAAACATATAAATGTATGCTTATACAGAAGGAATGACGTTATTCAATTGGAGTTGGTTTTTTCATCTTTATTCATTAATGTAACCGCCAACGCGTTTCGTCCAAATCCGATGTTCACGATGAAACTTGTCTAACATAATCCGTTAAAGCGAGAGTATCCGGACATCGTCCATTACATATTGCCTTTATGGCAGTAAGTGAGTCGGTCTCAGTATCCTTCCGTCTCACGCGCCCATCCGATTCTGTTTGTCAGTTTGTGAGACGGTAGGATACTGAGACCGACTCACTTACTGCCATAAAGGCAATATGTAATGGACGATGTCCGGATACTCTTGCTCTAACGGATTATGTTAGACATGTTTCATCGTGAACATCGGATAATAGAGATAAAAAATAACACTGTTGAGCCCTGAAGAAGTCCAGGTTTGGACGAAACGCGTTGGCGGTTACATTAATGAATAAAGATGAAAAAACCAACTCCAATTGAATAATGTCATTCCTTCTGTATAAGCATACATTTATATGTTTACTGTACCTATTTCTGAATTTTGAAAATCAAATATTTGCAAGTGTGCAGGGCCATTTCTTGGTGAACCTACAACTGCAAAGAGATTTTCTCACAGGCAATAAAACTCCAAGAAGTTGTAATGTTGTGTATGGGCAAATATTCTTGCGAGGTCAGGGAGTGTGCTTCAGGTCATGGAATGCCCTGGAAAGTAGTTGAACATGTCACACATGCGAGATTATTGAGTATTCAAAAACATTTACCTCACACAATCCCACTTTGAATATAGTCAGTTATTTACTGGTCGGGTTCTTCAAGATGGATTTCATCCATAACAAAAAAAAAACCTTGGTGAAGGGAATCTTTTCCCTAAAATGCAATCACGTTCTTCCCAGTTATTTATATATGCATGTTTTTGATTGCATCTTTAAAGTTCCTTCCTAGATGGAGAACAATGGGAAGCTGTGTAGTGCATGTGAGCCCAAGGATTCAATTCATGATTGTTTACTAGAGAAAGGGGCTAACACAGGTTCTTAGTGTGTGGGTTGTAGTGTTCTTTGAAAATCTAGATCTACAATCCTTTTCTGAATGCTTGGGGAAGGAGTGGTTCTGATGTTGGTGTCACTCAAGATGTCACTCCAGATCATTAGTCTCATAGATGGAGAAGGCCTGCCATCTC
This sequence comes from Triturus cristatus, assembly GCF_964204655.1. Lineage (NCBI taxonomy): Eukaryota > Metazoa > Chordata > Amphibia > Caudata > Salamandridae > Triturus > Triturus cristatus. Next base: position 891,755,737 of record NC_140594.1, read on the forward strand.
TTCTATGCCTTCATGGATCTCTTCCATCTCCAATCTGATGATACCCTGGACCCTGGGATTGCTGCTGTTTTGGGAGCTTCTTTTCTTGGCAAGGTATGCAAGGATTCTATTTCTGACAGCTTAGCATGTAATGCAGCCAGTTTTAAACCTTATGTGGTCTGGGAGAAAAGTCTGTGTATTTCCTTCACTATTAGGGTGTGGTGATTAAACTTCTTCAAGGCTTTGATGAGATGTGGATCCACTATACAACTGGTTTGAGGTGGTTCTAATTTCAACTCTAATGTGAGACTATTCTCTAGCCACAACCTTTGAGTACTGTGATGCTTTTCGCCATCCTAGAGCGCCTACAACAAGATCACAAGAGGTCATCAGTTCATCTCAAGGGGCAATCCGGTAAAAATGAAAGTGGAGGCCTCACCTAAAGGCTTTCACACCTTTTACAACAAGGTCTGCCGTCCCAACCTAAATGGCAGTGGTGAAGAAGACTAATCAACACCTCCTTGCTAACCAAAAGGACACCTAGAATAACTAAAGGAGCCCTGTCGCCCCTTCCCTCTTGTCATTGTCTAGGTTTCCTCACCTTCTGCCTGAGATATGTGATCCATTAATACAGCTTGTGATGTACTTTGAGTGACGGTCCTTCTCTTTTCGGTCTCATTCTATGCTTTGCATCAGTTCTGATCTCTTTCCCAAGATAAATATAGAATATTTCAGTTTTGAGGCAGTGGGACTAGAGCGTCAGGATGTCTTCATTGATCCTCCTTGAGGTCATGTGCCGGTAACCAACAGCTAATAATGCTGTATGGGCATTACATAGCGTTGCTGACAGGGTGTACGTCTAAGGTAATACCAGGTATGTGGGGTGTGCATTCCCCAAAACCCACAACCATATTGTTTACTTTGCTCTTTTTTTCCAGTGATCAGAAAGAGTGGGATTAGTTTATCCAGTTAATCTCCAAACAGATGATGGCAGTCTCTAAATACTATAGCACAAGGAGACTGGCACATTATATAACTGCATATAGTCTGATTCACATATTATGTCGGTTTCCTTAGGTCAGACGTTTGTGCATTGTGCATTAAAAGAGGAATCCACTCTTCAGAAATGGAAATCATGATTCAAAGAATGTTACTGAGTGGGCCAGCGCATTTTGAGGTGAAAGTATGTCAATCTGGTTATTTTTACTGTTTGGGCCGCAACAATAAAGGGTATTTTACAGGGGAGGAGGGGTAGGAACAGAGATGAAAGAGGTCCTTTCAGGAGTACTAAATGGGCCTCATTATAATCATAAATGAAATAAAATATAAAAATAAATGGGGGCGCGTGCAGAAATAAGCTTCAAATATATTAAAAGTAAACTTACCGTATGACAGGAGCTCGTTCTCTGGACCTCTTGCGACTCCAGTCTGGCCACCAGCCCAATCCTGGTGCTGCTCTCATGCTGGGAGAGCAGCACCCTCGTTGGAGGGAGATGCCTCACTCGGTGCTCCAATGCGCTCTTTAGGTCTGCACTTGCTCTAAACCAGCTGTCTTAAGATGGGTTAGAGGTTTCAAAGTGTCATTTCTGGCTGGCCGCCTAAAGATGGCTTGTCAAAGGGACATGCACACTTTGAAAAGTGCACATACAGCTCACCCTCCTCCCTGCTGCTGCTCTGTTCAGGACCGGAGGATGAAAAATAAAATGGTAATTAATTTCCAACATTTTGTACTTCTAATTAGCACGTGCATTGAGCAGGTGGTAAATCTGAGCAAGGGGCCGAAGCATTTCACAAGGTGGGGGTGTCAGCAGGATGTGAGAGGGCAGTCTCTGATGTAATACCAGCCTCGGTGTTCTTACACGAGGTAATCCTGTACCTAGACGTGTTGAAAAAGACTTAAACCTTGAAAACTATGGAATCATATTTTCCCACTGACATCTTTTTTCCTAGAACCGTATTCACCCTATTCACAAAACCATTTGAGCAAGTAATTTCAACTTAAACATGCAAATGCTATAATTTAATGGGGTAAAATTAAAATGATATATTCACTAAATACTAATTTATACTTGTGAATTAATTTCAGCACACATAATATTACACCAGTATAGCGAAATACAGTAGCAGCTGCCCCATTAGGGCATTGGAGAGTCGCCCCCCTACATTTGTTGCCCCCTCGGCTCCAGTAGTGATAGTAAATCAACCTAAGATTGATTTATTTTAGGTTGGTTTTTCCTGGCCGGCGTCTGCAATATTTTTGTTTTAGGGCAGGTGTCACTATTGATCAGAATGAGTGGGAGGGTGGGGGGGCAGACATGGGTGGGGCTTCACTGATGGTTTGGTTTAAACTAAAGTGTGCATGTCGGGTTGGATGGATGCCTTTCTGTGCCCAACCTGACATGCGCACTTGAGGCTACTCTCATGTGCATCGTTAGTGAGCCAGGGGAGGTTGCAGCTGCAACCCCTCGGTTTTCTGAGGAGCGCTGGGTTCATCTGCTCCTGCCAATCCTGGAGCTGCTTCCTTGCTATTTGTTAACTTAAAAAGCAAGAAAGTAGAGTAGGGATTGGCTCAGGTGACGCAGGTAGGTGGTGCGCGATAAAAGAGTTTGCTTTAAAAATAAACCCGCCATGCTGTGCCTCAATTTTCTTCTGGGACACATAGACAGAGAGGCCCAGAGTGAGAGCAAAACAAAGCTGTTGGCCACCTTACAAAAAACGCAAACAGGAGCTGTATATAAAGTCTAAAAAAAAAAGTACAATTTATAAATAGCACACTGAAAAAAAAATAATAATCTGATGTTGTCAAATGTAACGACTCAGAGTGCTCATGCTCAGTGCTCCAGTACCTTCAGGTCGAGTTTGAGCTGTATAAATCTGTTAAAATAATGAACAATAAAGTGTCAAGAGACATCAAACTGTGTGCATGGTTTATGGCTAAGAGGCACAGGCTTCCCCAAGTGGGTCCACTCCTATGTCATCATCTGTCCAATGATCTTCAGAGCATCATGTCACTGGGGTGGGTGTTACTTAATGTCTTCTACTTACCATCTTGTGATTACAAGTTTCCCTTAATGGGACAGCATAGACTGCATATCGCCCAATAACTACACTCCACGCTGTTACTTGAAGCGTAAAAGGCTATTTTATTAGGACAAGGTTGCAATCATTTAGACTTTATTAACAGTACATAAATGCAAGAAATATACTTTTCCCATCCCATACCGACACATTCTCCCTTCAGCCTTCTCAAAACCATATCACCTGTTTGACTCTTTCCCATTCACTCGGTGACCTCCTTCCTCTCCCCATTATCACCTTCACTTGCCCTCCAAGCATCCTCTGTTGACTTTCCTTCATTGCCTCCCGCGCCCTGCTATCAGTCACCTGTGTACCGTTCTCCCCCCAAGGGGTGGATCCACCCGTATGTGACTCACCACCCCTCCAAAGTACCGTAATGTCGCTACTCTGCAACCTGTCCTAAACGGGCACGCTAAGACCGATCCAATCCCATGCCCTCTACCTAAAACCTGTAGGGTGGGTGGGTGGACAAACTTTTCCCTTTAACCCCCCGGTGGTGCTAAGGTGTCAGGAAACGGTCAGATCCTCCTCTCCTGACACCTTATATACATTCCTAACTCTCGCCCCTTCCCCCAATCTTCTAATCCCTTCCCCACCTTGTCCTTCTGGCCATTGCGTGAATTGCCCCGGGGAAGACTGGTCTGCGACCTTCACTTCCCCCGGGGGCCGTCATTGGCGTCTTGGTGCTAGGTTTTCTTCCATCTCTATAAATCTGAGAAGTTGTTGAATAAAAAGACAGTGACAATTGCCTACCTTGTGTTTAACAGCAACCTCCACTTACGCAAGTCATGCACAGCCAGTCCGTCCCTAAGCGAAACATACTCAGTCTCTGTTGTCCTGGGTGGGTGAAGGGTATATTATGTGCACAGAAAAGATGCGCCTCTGTGCCCTAATAAAATTGAAGCTTACATTAAATTTAGAGTGTTCAGTCTCTTAGACCATCCATAAGTGCTTTCAAAAAGTACATATTTTAAATAAAATTATATTAACTTTCTGCACGAAGAAACATGAAAGCTTTTTTTAACTAAATTTCATGATTTTGGTTTAGAATCATTAGCCCTCTGCCATTTGTAACACATTCAGCTTTTCCCGACTTTGAACCAAGATGTATTTTAGGATGTGTGGTTTTCTTGGCAAGAAAGGACTTCCAAAGCACCAGGCTAGAATTTTCAGAATGCAAGTCATACCTCACCGGGGGCTTTGCTAATGCCATGCCATGAAAACAAATTGGCCATTAAAATTCCAATCCGTAGTCAAACCCCTCTTCAAGCCAATTTTGGAATTCTGGGTATTGTCATAAACAACACAGCCCAATAATTGTTTCCTGATTAATTTCTGAATGCCAGACCCGATGAGCTTTATTGGAGATAAATGTGTGCTTAAACCTGATACATGTGGAATTTAAGGTTAAAAAAGCAAACATAAATTTAACATGTAATTTCTCATTCCCCAGAAGAAAATTCACAATAGGATGTACTTATTACTCCCAGTACTTTCCTACTAAGTGCGGTCAATGCCTCACCAATTCCCAGACTGCATGTAAACAGTGCCTAGGTATTTTGGTCGCACCAATATATGCTTTCACTGTATTTGATGTCTTTGTCATCACCAAAGTCCTTGGGCAAGAGTCTATCCAGAAAAGTGAGGTACCATCAGTTTACATATTTACAACTCTGTCTTAATCAAAATTAATTTGTCCTGCTTAGTGCAGCATGCTATTCATTCATTCTGACACTGCTTTTGTGGTTTCTGAGATAGTATCTTTTAATGAGGATTTACACCGCATATATAATGGTTGAAAACCTTTGTCAAGATAGTGGGCAATGATCTTTCAACTCCTCTGTCTACCTCCTTCTATCCAACTCAGCCCGATATCAGACCAGTATTGGATGATAATCAGCTGTACTGTAGTGTGAACTTTCTCCCTGCCACAGGTAGTGGCAATGAAGCCTGCCACAAACCAAACCCAGCAGAACCAATGGTCTAAGGGTAAACTGAAGTGCCTTACTCTGCAACGCCACCCTACAACCACTATAGCTACTGTGTCAATCAGCCTTTAAACGTTTGCTCTCTAGTGAAGATGTGATTCTGGGAGCATGACACAGCATACAGTACTAGCTGGCTTTAGCTGCAGCATATTGGCAATATTTTTCTGCCCGTCAAGATAAGAGGGGTGGTGCAACAGGTCATGATTGCTTTGCTGTGCCCCTGCTTCATAAGCAACAGCTGTATCATTTGCAATGTTTGTAAGCGATGCAGCTGGTTTTGATGATGTAGTGGACCAGCAAAGGGAGCTAATCGAGTTGCATCAGGATGGGGTCGATGTGATCATATTTCTTCATCACCTCAGTGGGACGTACTGTGCCTTGTTTGGTGCCCTACTGCTTTTTAATGGTTATTCTTGCTGTCTCATTGTGTTCAGTCTGAAAAATCACAATAACTTGTATTTCCTCAATAGATTTCTTTTCTATAGGTATATCAATAAATAAAGAAATCTGTGAGGTACGCACAGCATTGTTATCTCAAAGTCTGTTATGGTATTCTGTGGTTATACTGAACAGACAGCTACCTACGTCATTATCATAGGAAAGCTCCATATTGATGCCATAACTATGCTTTCACAATTGCTTTATTAACCTTCTTGCTTTCTCAAACATGTTTCAAAATGGACCATTTGCCCACACTTTTTATTCAAGATTTTCTCAGAGGGAGAACCCCCCCGCCCCCCCCCCCCCCCCTATAGGGCACTCATCTCAACCTTTTTATGCTTCACTACTTTCAAATGTCACCAGCCTCCTCTGGTGAAAAAGTATGTCGACTCAATCTTCTCTGGGTAGGCAGTGGGTGTTCCAGGACCGAGGTGAGCAGCCACAACTTGTGAGTTTATTGGTATTAATACATTTTTTTTTGGTCCATAGTTTAGTGAAAATGTTAGGAAAACTACTTCTGCAAGAATAAAATCTTTCCAGGGTAGGAATGGACAGGCACTGCCACAAAACTGGCAAAGAGTTGTCTCTCAAGAGGAAAACATACCCCTTGAAGCTAATTGATAACAAATGGTAGCAATTGCTGGCTTATGGATACTTGACCTGAGCAGCTACTTAAATACACGTGTACGTTCGTTGAATTGCCTGTGAAGGCTTGACCTTTAGTACTTTTTTAGGGTTTATTTTATATAAAAGTAGAATGCAATAGGCCTGCAATCTTGACCAGACCAACATAAAGAAACCATAATAAACTATATTAAACCCACTTCTGAAGGTTAGGACATTCTCAAATATTTGAATCTTAATACTTTCTTGCAGGAACCACAGGTAATGTTTTATCGTTCAGTGAGACAAGAGCCCACCAGGTGGTTCAGCACAAATCTGAACAATTCATGCTGTACAATCAGAAGCAACTCGCCCGAATATATCCATCGGCCTACAGGATAGACTCCAGCAACTTCAACCCAGTGCCATATTGGAATGCAGGTGTCCAGTTAGGTGTGTACATACGTCTTCTATAGAGAAAACAGCTTCCATTTTGATTTTAAGGAAATATTCACTTCTTGTGCTTGTAGTTTCTTTACAATGTGTATTTCACAACCTTTTCATCACTAAACTTTCTTTTTTAATTCTATGCAGTGGCTTTAAACTATCAAACAGAAGGTCGCATGATGCAGTTAAATCGAGCAAAATTTAAGATGAATGGAAACTGTGGGTATGTCCTGAAGCCACAGCAGATGTGCAAAGGTACTATGACTTTAAGTATTGTTTTGTCATGAAGACTTGTAGAATGAACTGTTGCTTTTTATAATCTCCAAGGATATCAGTATTTTGGATGATCAATAATGTTGATCAGTTTGAAAAAGAGACCAATCACTGGAAGTGCATACCACAATGACAGCAGAGGTTCATAGTTCTAAATATTGGCCAACATTAAAGAGTTATCCTCCTGTTTAAAGAACAAAGGTGCAACTATGAAGGACATCTAAATGATAGTTAATGTTAATAAAATGTATTGAGCGCACGAATACCCAGAGGTGTCTTGGCGCTAGGACAGAGGTAAGCCCGGGAGGAAAGGATCTAAGTTTGAAATAACCATGTTTTGAGACCCTTTCTGAAAGAGGTCAGTGAGGCAGCGTTTCTGATATCGATTGGAAGCGTATTCCATAGTTTTGCTGTGCCATAGGAGATGCTTCGGCCTCCCCAGCATGAACAGCATTTTAAGTCTGAAGTAATATCAATATAAATCTATTGAGCTATGAACCCATTGTCAAAGGTTGTACAACAGCAAATGATCCTTTTTGCCTCATTTCACACCCCCCCAACTTGCATTTGTGCAGTGGTCCGTCCCAGTGAAGGCTCTTTCATGGCAGCTGAAAAGAGGCCTGGTGTGCATGATTACTTTTTGGAGATTACTTACACTTGATTGTCTGCAAGCTTTTATAGTCAAATTAATGAAATGATAGGCAGTGTTGCAGATGCTGTCCCGATGAAGCTTGTGGGTACACAGGTATCTAGATAATGTCTTAGATTTTACTTAGGTCATGTATGTTATTTACCAGGCGTACAGAATTTTCACCCTTTTCGTTCAGTTCCTTACTTTTTAATGAGATTCATTTATAGAAAATTCATTTAGTAATAATTGATTCCTGTGTTGGTCTTCGTTGGAAGTGTATTTTCCCTTCAACATTGCCAGTGTCTGGATATTATCTGTATGGCATTGTTGATCCGGTAAATTAGCTGTATTCCTGGGAAGGGCCTACACCCCTTTTACACAATTACTTTTACTACCAGTGAAACTAGCAGTAGCGATACAGATCTTTATCTCAAAAAAGCGGATGTTCTGAATTTCCAAAACACAATTTGTCTTATAAAAGGGTCTACTTTGCCCCAATAATTCAAAGATTTCCTTTATGCTCGTGATTTAGAAGAAACATATTTCCACGTTCACATTCATGAAACAGAATATACCTTAAATTAGTGGTGGGGGGACAATCTTTTTCAGATCCGAGTCTAATGTTTTAGAATTTGATTGACTTAGAGAGTCATCATCATATGCCTGACCTAAATAGAGAACCTGAGAAGTAAAGATGCAAATGTGCATACCTATGTGGTGGCTGGCTTTTTGGAGTGATATCTAAGTAGCAAGATATTACTCTCAGGTCGTTTGAGGGTAGACCATTGATACAACCAAGGCAAAGATTCCTCCCCTCCAATCAACAATGATAAGCACTCTTCAAGATCTAAATTTTAAAGGCAAATCGTCAATGCAAGGAATCACTGGGGTCTAATGTCATCCTTCATTCCATTCATACCCTTAGGATGCAATGAAACCTAGACAACCAATGGATCTAGAAGAGGTGCAACAGTTGTGTATAATTCTTCAGATTTGTCCTTTCTGCCTGCTCACTGGAAGTGCCATTGAACATGAATGCTTTGCTGTTAGAAATGGGAGAGCGTGTCTGTGGTAATGTCTAAGGAAAGGTTATTGGTTGCAAGCAGGATGATACCAAGGCATCAATATACATGTGACAGAGCACCTGGATAGCCTTTTAGTCTTTTCTCCAGTATGTCAGAGAAAAACACAACTTGCTTATTTGCAGTGATTGAGAGAAAGCCTCAACCACAATTCATCATGTAAAGAAATAAAATAGAAAAAGATCTCTCACACACTGAAGAGAAGCACTGGGTATCAAAAACAAGAATAAGATTATTTTCCATTACCTAGCATGTATGAAGAATTGCTTGGCAGGTAGGTGCTGTAGACAGGATTTTCTGTGAAGCATTTTTCATTTCCTTACACAGTAGGTTTCTGTATAGTTTCGTCCAGTGTTCTTAATTCTTCATGTAATCATGGCATTCTAGACCAGTTGCAACATTTTACCTTGTGTCAGATTACTAAAGGCAGATCTAGTTTCCAGAACTGCTGCACTTATCATTCTAGATTCTCGTCTAGTTCATGGTTCACCTATAAATGATAACAAGGGTCGGTCTTGCGTGAGGAACCTGTATGAATGAGTGGTCATGATTATAACTGTTGGTATTTCCACCCCATGGATGGGCGTGTCACCACATTCAATATTGACAGATTAGCTGAAGTTAGAGGACTAACATCTTCAGCGGTCTTGCATAAAGGTGCATCATTTAGCAATTTCAAGACACCAGAGAAAGGCATTAGAGCGTTAGATCATATTTACCCCTGAAATGCTTGGTAAAAGTGCTTAGATGTTAGTTTATTCCTCTTACTTCGATGTCCATCTGAATTCTATCATTCGAGACATGTGAATTAATTTGTCATAGACAGTAGTGTTCTCGGTTTCCGTAATCCCAGTTATGCAAGAATCTGATATGAGCTCTGGGTTAAGAGTTTAAGGTTTATCCAGTCCGTTGACTGGAAGAGGAATGGCCCAGAAATAAGGTGTGTAGATTTTAAATGTAATGGTTTAGTGCTAACTGATTGTTAAAGCAGTTAATATGATATCATTTTATTTCTTAATCATTCCATTTCTTCTCAGGGACATTTAACCCCTTTTCTGGTGATCCGCTCCCAGCATCTCCAAAGAAGCAGCTGATTCTGAAAGTAATAAGTGGCCAGCAACTGCCTAAACCCCCAGATTCAATGCTAGGAGACAGAGGCGAGGTAAAGAATCTTTATAAAGTGATAATCATTTTTTGCAATAAAATGTACTCTGCGCTGCTATCACAGTTTTTCACCTATCCAGAAGCTGCCTGCTTCACCTAAAGGCATAGGATTGATTGATACATTTGCATCATGGTTGTTAATTTTGCAGCACAAGTCATGGCTGGTGTTCTTAATTGTCTTTACTTTGATGGGCTGTGAACTCTCTGTGGAATTGTTTTTAATTTGCCTTATTGGAAAGCTTGTGTAAATTAAAGAACCAAGAACAATATAGCCTTGTAGTCTTAACCTTTTGACATCTGTGGACCCCCACTAACCCATTATTGGAATCCTGGGACCACCACTGAATCACTATTAGAATCCGGCGATCCCCACTGAGTCAAATCATGAAATATTTAATTTAATTCACAAACAAATATAAAAAAAATCCAAGTCTTAATTCAAAGAGGTAGGTTGGAGCTTTTCTAAATTCAATTGAGACTCCACCTCATCCATTCTATATTTTGTTGGATGGACTTACACTGCTCTCATCAATCAATCTGAAGATACCAACTTTATTTTTAGCCTCACATTTTAAATTCCTTCACATTTGGAGAACATTTTAATGTTTTCAATGTTGCTTCTTTAGCTACATGCAGTTTATGAACTTTTGAATATTTAATTTTCTAAGCAGTTGTGGACCACCAAGGGTCCCCGGACCACAGGTATAGACCGACTGATGTAGCCTATTGACCTACAGCACCTAGAGTTTATTATTCTCTTTGTGGTATCCGAAAAAGTTTCAAGGTAATGTCTTAGCATTACGTGTTGGGCCTTATAAACTATTTTATTCAATTAGTTTTCTCCTATCTCTATTTAACCTCAGCTACTATACTAAATCTTAGGTCCTCCAATGGATCTTGTTCTGTGCTGAAAGGGACAGGAATACATAGAGGATTAACAATTATCATATGAGTATCTAGAATAAGATAACTGTTAACATTCAATATTTGAGCATGAACTCCCAAGTAATCCCACCTCTAGATCAGTTAACCCCAAATCAAACTGAGCTTAGCCACAAACAAATAATAAAACAGAATCAGCAAAGTGATTTATCTTAATTTGCATTTTTTATTTAGATTCAAATAAATTGCATTTAACCTAAATGTAAACTAAATCAGATTTAATAAGCATTTGCAAGCTCTGAAGCTATCTTCCCCAGCCGATGGAGATTTTATCCTAAGGAACGTAAATTAGTCGGGAAATCCGTTGTCTCTCATACCAACCCTATTAGGAAAGTTCAGTAAATTCCAAATGAACAATTCTAGTTCATGGACAGAATTGTCTTCCTCTGTCGGTACTGTCCGTACTGCAGCATCAATGCCACAGCTGCTCTTACGAGAACCCTTTCGGCTGAAAAGGTTCCAGTACACTAGCATATCAGCCGGCGGCAAATCGCAGTATTTCGTCACAGTTTGCGAGGTGTCTGGAAGTCCCAATCATCAGTCTATGTAGCGCAAGATGGGTAAAGAGGAGACGCCCCTTACATCTTAGTAAATAATATTTAGTATTCAGTTAACGTACACCAGGAATTCTAAGTAAATAATATTTAGTATTCAGTTAATGTAAACCAGCAATTAACGTAGAGAAAATCATATTCAGAGAGTTGGACATCCAGGATTCAGTTGTTTGTCCTAAGTTTAAAAAAAAAAGCATTTTCACACAATTCTTTCACTAATTAGGCCTTGTGGGTTCCTCATACATTTTAGGTAGAAACCTTTATGGTTTTGAACCGCACTTCTATTTTCTTCACTTTACGAAATCACTGTTGATTTTGGCTCAAATATTTAAATACAAAAAGAACTATTGATGGACAGAATGCAGAACAATGTCATACATTCACCCCAGTACAGAGATCTGGGCCTAAATCCATCGTTTTTTTGCTCACCATGCCGTTCCAGTTTGGACCCAGCCATATGCAAATCAGTCTTGACCCTGTGCCCAATGGAAAAAGTCCAGCCCGAACTGCCAGGCCAGGTCCTCCCTCGACTGGAAATAAGCATCCTAGGACCGGTTTCGGGGTTTCACCCATCTTCAGCCAGGATAGCTTGATTCCAGTGGCATGGAGAGCACGGGACTCGCGTCTGAGCATACCCGTCCCACTCGGGGTGACAAATGCAAAAAGAACTATTGATGGACAGAATGCAAAACAATGTCATACATTCACCCCAGTACAGAGATCTGGGCCTAAATCCATCGTTTTTTTGCTCACCATGCCATTCCAGTTTGGACCCAGCCATATGCAAATCAGACTTGACCCTGTGCCCAATGGGAACAGTCCAGCCCGAACTGCCAGGCCAGGTCAAATATTTAAATATACTATGATGCACACATTGCTGAAGTGTTCTGTTTTTAAGGCTTTTGATTTTTGTTTACATTGGTATACTGATGGCCTGTGGGTATATGGGGGTATCTTCAATTTCTGTTATTTTGCTGGCAAATGAGAAATACTCAGTCTCAACTAAATTCATTGACACTAAAGTTTATTTTTCCCAAGTGCTTTAATATACTGTATTGTTGTAGGTTGTATCACGTTTCTTTTACATCTAGTCATTTTCCCTCAGTGATATTTCTGACACTGTTTTCATCTGTTTTCAATCTACCTGTGTGCATGATATTTAGAATTTGGGTTATTGTTACTTTAAATACGTGCCTCGCCAAATGTATAAAAAGTCTTTCAGATACGAGTACTGCTCTATTAACTCCTGATTGCATACATCTTATTCATGGATGGTAGTGTCGTGTCAACATTTGCGAAATTGGAAATAGTAGTTTGTCTGATATTCAGTCAATAATTGAATGGATCAATTGTATTTTAGCTGCAACAGTGAAAGGTTTAAGTCTAATTGTTCCCTGAAGTATGTTGCTTTCTGACATCCTGAGAATGCAGAGATTACTTTCTGGCACGTTTGAGTGCCCTGTGGCTTGGTAGCCCAATTTTCCATAGAGCACATTCAGTGATGGAGATGTACAGCACAGCCTAGTACGTTGTTAATTTATTTCATGCCCCTTCGTTGCATACTTTTCACGAGTTCCCTTCCTCCATTTTGCTTTACATATGTTCTAATGTGGAAAAGATTCTACAAATTCTTCTTCCAACAACTCGTCAGTTTTGCTTTTGATGTTTATTATTTTACTATCCTGAGAGGACAATGCAAAGTTAGACTGATTCGTTGATCCATTGAGGTGCGTTTTCTGTTTCAGGTGGCATCGGCAAAATTTAGGGATTTTTACTTCTCCCTTCAAACCGTTGCCTGAAATGTTCATTTTAGGATGGGGCTATGTAGGCTTAGTTTTTGAAGATTTTAGCCTCAACTCCTCAGCATTCTCTTTTTTCCTCATTATATTATTTTCTATGGAGGGTTGACCGGGTTCTGCAGTATTCGCTTTAGGTTTACAAGACAGGGAGGGTTTTACAGAGGCCTTACCAGGTTTACCTATTATTAAATAACTAATTGGTTTTTAATTAAAACACCATCGGTTAGGATTTGATCTAAAGTTTAAAAACACGTTCTAAAGCTTGATAAAACCTAGACAGGGCTATACAGTTAACACAAACACCTTCCTAATTCCAGATCGAGGCAGCTCAGACTAGCTATCGGCTCCAGTCTCTGATAGGCATGGATGGGCCTTCAATTGGTTCAAGCCAAGATCTTGCTGCACCCCCACTCTGTACACCCTGAGAGTATTCTTAATGGCACCAAGCATTACCTGTGTCTGGCTCCAGAGTTCCAATGAAAAGTTAATAACAGTGTCACAACCAGTAGGTGGGATTACTTTAAAGATTAATTTAGGAATCAATGTTAGGCACGTAGAAATGAATCAGCACGATCTAATGATCAGCAAGTAAAAATTATACATTAGATAAAGGGTTATAATGAGAAATCGACTGTATTAGGTTCACAATAAATGTCTCTATGCCTGGCGAACTCCACCACCTGGGCAGAATTTAATCTGAATCCTCTTCTAGTGGTTCCCCACATCTGTGGCAGGGCAACACTGGGAAAGGGGGCGAGCAACCCTTTGGTCATTGTACATCAACGTGGACTCCTCTGAACTTTGAAGGGTGCTTGAGAGCCCCCTGAAGCAAGTGCCTGCCTTGGTAGGCTGCCCTAGTAGGGCCCCCCCTGCCTCCTCAAAAGATGATGCACCAAAGCCAAAACAGGGCTGGACACAGCTTTCTTTGACTGCTAGGGCTTTCTTTGGATTATGTTCCAAGCCTATTTTGATGCAAGATAATAACATCATTATGCTTCTTATGCATACGTTGCAGATGTTGCTAATATGTGGAAGGAATCAGCAAAGTGAAATTTGATAAAATTCTTGGAGTATCAGCAATCCCATAATGGCATAGACGTTAAAAAGCAGTGTGTCCGTATGGAAGGTACATTTCCTTGGTGAGCGTACTCAAGCAGAGCATGCAACAAGAGAACAGCTTCTATGTAAAAACCAGGTCCTTCACCTAATAGGCATTGGCAAAAACAGAAATGCACGAAGCATTAAAAGTATAAAAGTAAAGATCTCACTGTCTAAAGGCGGCGGGCACATTTTTGCAAATTAAGTGAGTGGAAAATGACCAATTGCAGAAATACATAAAAAGAAACGGGAAACGAAAGAGCTTGCCCTGCTCTGAAACCCCTGGTACTACTAATTAGGTGGATGTGTAAATTTGGAGAAGCAAAATGCCATCGTTCATAGTGAAGAGAGCCTGAGGCTGAAATCGATTCACCCAAAAGCCCCATGAGTTATGTTGTGGTGGATGGAAGCAAAATACAGGTGACACTTGAACAGGCCAATGGCTCAAGAGGCTGACTGGTATCTGTTGTTTTGTGTCTGGCCAGTAAAACACAGAACAAGCGGTGTGCCACTGTGGGACCACTTTGTGTATCTTACCAAAAGTGAGAGCAAACCCTGCAAATGGAGGCTCTCTGGACAACTTTCACTAATAAGCCCATATCGAACACCGCGAGAATCATGGACACGGAGGGTGGCTGCACAGGTCCACGGCACGTGGCCCCCCAACTAAAGACCACTTTCAGTGGGACACCAAAAATAAACAGCACTGGCTCTGAATTGAAGATAAATGCATATTTAGTGACACATCGGTGTGCATTGCCTACAACAGCATTAAGACATCAAAGGCTCAACAGTGTTTGTTGTGAAAGGTCGTTCAATTTCCAGTCATGAAACCCTGAAAAAAAGAGGGCCAGCAAAGTGTGAAATAATATATCTACCTAATTTAGTTCATTTTAATCACCTTGTTTATATTTGACACACAGCTTGAACCGTTGTAAAGTGTTCCAGAGCAGTTCAGGTTCGTTTGTCTTTTAGGACAGATTGTAACTGTATAATTGCTATTTCAGCCATTTCATTGAGCAGGGCTGCAATTCCGCGTTGTAGTTAAATAATTCAGCAAGTAGCAGCAAATTCCCCTGGAATGTTATCAAAGCAGCTAATTAGAATGGAGCAGGCAGTGCCATTAGCACCCGTTAAAGAAAACATGTTGAAAACTACAATACTGTAACAATGAGGAAAAGCTATGGAAATGTAAAAGCCCAGTGTGGGAAAAACAAACCCCATGCAATATTCGAAAAACAAAAAGTCAAATGGCATGGAAACATACTGGCCTAAAGCTATTTTATATCAATATATGCGGATGAAATATTAGGCAGTTTTAAATATCAAGCATTGACGAAGACAATAATTCTGGCTTTTGATTTTTAAATGAAAGGGCTTCACTGATTGACGATTTTGTATGTGCCTTTGTGCAGATTGGTGAGTGGGTGAATAAATGAATGAGTGGAACAGCGTGTAATTGAGTGATTACACAGAGCAGCTGAGTATACATATGAATGAATTCTTGAATAAATAGGTTAATGAATGCCTGGATGGATGAACAGGTGAGTGTGCAGAGATGAAAGGAAGACTGATGAATTTATAAGTGCAGGGCAAATGATTGCATGGGATGATAAGTGAGTGTGTAGATGGCCGTGGTCAGGGTGCAGGAGGTTGTTATGGGCCCGGTGGTAGCAGGAGGTTGCTCTGTCCTTGTGCCACTCCTGCTTATTCATCTATTGATCCCCCATGTGCCGTTCAACCTTCAATCTTCCGTTCATTCATCCAACCAAGCACTCACTGATCGTTAGCAGACACGGGGCAGAGGTCGTAACATCTGGGCTGGAGATAGGGTGCTCAGAGTGCGTGCATGAAAACTGCAAGGCAGTAGAAGAGGGTCAGGACTGTGTAACAGGTTAGGCACACTGTGATAAAGGGAACATGGTTATCTTAAACGTTAAACTGGATGCTCAAAAGTAACTGTTCTGTATTTGTAAATGACACGATGTAGGAGATCAGCCTGTGTGCTACTGACCGCATTCTGCCAGGGAAAATGCTGTTGGGATTTCCAAAGCCTGACTCTGGGACTATCTGCAGTTGTTGGGAGCTCCAAAAGCCACACCATGGGCAGCAGAGACCTATACTGCAGCAATCCACTTAACTAGTGCTCCCCCTTTAACAGAACATGACTTTGTAAAGAGGCTGAGTCATTGATGCATGTGTTGTCATGCAACTTCCGCAAAAAGTCATAGAAAATCATTATTTGAGGACCAGGCTAGAGTAGGTCAAGTGGGCAGATTAGGAGTACTTTCCCCAAATGGGGAGTCTTGAGTTGAAGCCATACACGGTCTCGGGAAAGTATCAGCCAGTCTCCGAGGCGATCATAGACAACTATATGCCAAATAATTCAACCACTTGAAGTGACATAATGTAAACTAGAGTCTGGAATGAGATACAGATAATACATTTCCATATCCAGCAAACAAGCTGAGACGTATCTTTCCTAGAGACCCATAAGTTGTCTTTCCAAGCCAATTAAAATAATCAGGATCCTATCATCTGAGTACAACCTACGGTCAGAGAAGGTTAACTAACCAGATATGAGTGAAACCCACCCTAGACATCATTCGGTAGAACATATGGTTACAAAGATTCCATGTCAGTATGGGTGATGAGCTCCTTAATAAAAAGACATAGTGCCAGAAACACTAAGCTGAAGAGGAAAGGTCTTTTGAGTGGGAATCTGGTTCTTTAAGGGCCAACAGGAGCCCAGCCTCCATATTATTACTACTCTGGAACTTGTCAAACTTTGAAAACAGGGACACAGACCTCATCCCAAGACTACAGTCTCTAGGCTCAACTTTTCAAAGTACTGGTGTTTCCTGCACACCCTCCTGCAGTAAGAAGTGACTTGGCCAGTAGAGGAACAAAATAAAAGCTCAAGTGTGGCTACAAGTCACATCATTATTTAAAAACAGGAAGTGGGTCTCAGTTTCTGCTTCTTGGCCACTCAGTGGCATTCTATCCCTCACAAGCTGAAAGCTACACATACATGGATGCCATTAGTTATGAGCGCTGTTCCCTGTAAGGTGCACATGTGTGTGCGCACCTATGCTTCTCCGAGCATGCAGTGTCTATTTTGAAGCGCGCACACTGCACATCCTGCCAGTGATCGTTCGCACCACTGCTTTTAAAAAGCGAGCGGCACAAAAAAAAAGTAATTTACCTGTTGAGGAAGGCTGTGGAAGACACCACCGTGAAGAGGAGAACACAAGTTCCCTCTTACACAGCAGCCTGTGGGGGTCATAGGTCACAGCCCAAGCTCAGCAGCAAGGGGCTTCTGAGCTTGCTTGCATGCCTTTGGTAATAGAGCGCGGCTGGGCGCAGATTGTGTGCATTTTTGAAGGTATTCATGTTAATTGCAGCGCTGTGTGAGGTATTCATTTTAATTGCTCCACCTTTACTGATCTGAGTATCTTACTCAGTGTTGTTACCCAAAACGCTGCTATTCCCCTCTTCCTGACACTACCAATGGCACCATTAGATGCAGCATTCCCTTTGCTTCTCATGCAACAGTGGCCATCAACTTCGGCTCCTTCTTTAATTTTATTCTAAAAAATGTTACTTAGGTTAGCAAAAAACACAAACAAGGCATTTTTTTTCAGAGGACTCAGACACTATCAAAATAAGATGTCACATAAACGTATCAAATAGCTACGCAATAGATGAAAATGAAACAAATATATATCAGCAGGCATCGTCATGACCTAAATTCATGTCCTTAAGTCATGCATGGAGCAGATTTATGAGAGCCTTGTTTCTCTATGGGTATGGAGTCTATACATTTATAGACCTGTCCCTCTATCCATATTTTAGTATGTTTAATTGATCATTCTCAGGATTTGTATACATGTAGTTATAGGGCCATGCAGTGGTCCATTCCCTTGGCTAACCATTCAAAGGGTGGAAAAGACGCATTCGTCCATTTGCTTTCTAGCTCTCTTTTGGCCACTAAGAAAAAAGTGCAAAAAGGCAATTTTATATTTATTGGTGTCTAGGTCTGCTGTAAGGGCAAATCTGGGGTCGGGGTCTAAGGGCCATCTTAGTACCTCACTATGGTGGCAAGCACCTTGTATCAAAATTGTTTCATTACAGGGCAAGACCATACCATATGGAAGAAATCACCCTCACCCTCACTCCCACCACAACAGAGTTAGTGGGTAGAGGGGATACTCTCATTGCTGCCAAAGCTTAGAACTTGTAAAGTAAACCCTGTGACGATAATGCAGTTGTATTAACCCAAACTGTAGCAATTTCTTTGGTTAAGGGGTTCATTCTCGGATCTCTCCAGTTCTCCTCAGGTAGCTCCTCCAGGGCAGTCTCCAAAGCCATTCAGAGAAGGTGAGTTTTTAGGTATTATTAGATACAAGAGTAGAATAGATGAGTGAGATTTGCCTCCGCCCAATTTTTCCTTGTTAAAAGCTGGACCTCCAGGGCCTTAACTCTGGGTGGACAAGCCTCTAATATAGGTGTGATGGGTATGTCACTACTGAAAGTACCGATAAACATTTTTTTTGACATATGAAAAGATTCCTGCGATAAAAGAAAGGGTTCATGGTGGTCCCCGCCATGATATCCCCTAATGTTAAGTTGTTGGTCTTGTTCCACCCCTGGAATCCCTCCAATTCCACTACCTCTTGAACCATGGTTCCTTACCAGAGAGGGGCCTTCTGGGTGAGTTTACCAAGCCATCCCAAGTCCTCAAGGGCAACACATCAGATCTCAAAGACTCATCTAACATACAAGTAGTGAAAGAAATGGGTAACCCCCATGGCCCATCTCTCAGTAGGAGAGGGTGGATGAGTCTGTGTGGAAAAGACACAGCTATCGATCACTACTAAATATGTGACTGTGTAGTAGGACTGTACATCTGCCAAGCTAATATAGCCCTCAAAGGTTGACTTGCAGCAGTTACTTATGGCAATCCTCAGTGCCTACCCTCCCAGAGAAAACCCCTAACCAGGGAATAAAACTGTTTGAAGACATTACCAGGGACTATATAGGAGTAATTTTGAATTTCGTATAGAAGGCATGGCATCACCACCATCTTAAAGATGGCTGCTCTGCCCATCAACAACAGGGAAAGGGGATAGGCCAGAAAGCGATATCTCTTTGTAATTTGGATATTTGACCTTGAATATTGCAATCCCATGCTCGGTGCTTTACCCCCAGGAACATACACCCCCAAATATTTAAATCCCTCTGTTGTAATCTGAAGACAAGAGGCCCATCGTAGATCCACAGGTTCCAGGCATATAAGGTAAACCACCAATTTAGTATTGTCGGGGGTTGTTCGGGTTCTAGCATCCTCCCTAACAAATACATTCTTGGCTTGGTAGTTGGGTCAGGGGTCCTTGAGTCTGGTCTGCTATGTTTTTGTGCAGGAAGGTATTACTTCCTTTGCAAAAACTAGCCTCATCATAATGTAGACACCCGTGCACCATGGGCCAAGGCAGCCCTAAGTGCACCAGCCAATGGAGAGAGAAGAACTGTGCCATTACTTTGAAGAGATGGTGCAGTTCTGCTCTCTTCAGGTGACACAGCACCTTTTCTTGCTGCATTGCATTGTGCAACTTCTTTGTAAATATTCCCCTTAGTGAACTGTTTCTAAAAATAAAAGTAGCAAATCTGCACCCATGGAAGTACTCCTCGAATGGATGTATATGTACTACTTTTTAGATTCCACAAATACTATCAGTAGTAGGCTTGGAAAGCTACAATAGTTTCAGGTTTCCAGGCATACGTCTGACAACCAAACACCCAAAACTGATGGGACGAATGCTTGCAAATAGTCTTAACCACTGGCAATCCCTCAGGATAGCAATCAAAACTGTTGTGTTTTTGTCAACTGTAACACTCTGGACAGAGGACTTGATTTAGGATTTAGAAGGTGGAGTAAAGACAGACAGGGTGACAGAGGCCTTTACTGCCTTTACTCTTCCAGACACATTTTGGGATGTCCACCAGCCCAGCGGACATCTTTATACATTGGCAGTAACTGCTGCCATGGCTTTTTCCTGTCAATGAAGGAAAAGTTTAATAGATGGCTCAGTCAAACATGATGGCTGGTCGTCAAACTTTTCCAGAGTTTTTCATTTTTCAGAAACAAACTCCTAAGCAGAATTTTGTTACTGAAATTAAAAAAAAAATAATGACCATCACACCAGTTTTCTCCCATGGCATGGGGTAATTTTTCTTTTCTTACGTTCCCTCACTGGCAGAATATACTTGGAGGTAACAGTCAGTAAAGAAAAAAAACAAAAGCCAACTGACTGTCCACTCTAAATGGGGCGGACAGTAGGATAGTTTTTCGATGGCACCTACTCCAGCCTGCCAAAGGACCTTTTACAATGGCAGAGCAAATTTTACTCAGTTGGCATAAAACTTTCGATCAGTGTGACTCACAATTGTGTGGACGGACCTTGAGTTGCATCTGAGTAACTGTCTGCCAAACTCTACATCAGCTCATGAGGCCCACCTAAAGCAAATCAGTACTGACACTGCTCCCCATGAGAATAGTCCATCCTGAACCATGGTCACCTCACTCGTTCACCCTGTGGCCCACTGCTTTTTAAGTTGGGAAATTGGACATTCAGATCCCCCGCCGAATCTCACTGACTAAGCTACTTTCCTGAGTATTGTTGATTTGAAGTCAGTATATACGACAAATATATGCAGGATTTGAAGCACGCTGGTCCCAGATATTTGGGTGTCATGGAAAAAAAATCAGGAGATAATCAACATACAGTGATACCCTGTCAGAGACCCCGAGCACCTACTCAAAATCCCTTTTTATTTTATCAAAACTCCTTTACATTTTAGTGTCAAAGCATTACTAGCAAAGATTCCAACTGATGCCCAATATATGCTGAACTGTCTGTATGCTTTTATTTTGGCATGACGAGCTCTCATAAAATGCTAAATCTGCCTCTAGTTAGACCTAAAAACCACTGTTTACATTGACCAATATTCTTGCATACTATAACCGCATTTCTACTCTGAAACAGATCATTGACCCATTCGTTGAAGTGGAAATTATAGGCCTTCCTGCGGATTGCTGCAAGGAGCAGACCAGAGTAGTCGATGACAATGGTAAGATGACAAACCCAATTGTGTTTTTTGACGTTACCTTTCAAGGGTGATAGTGAGGACTATTTAAATCACACTTTCTCCTACAGGTCTAAATCAATAGCTTGCCAAACGACCTGGATATTGTAAGTTGAGTGGGTTTGCGTGTTTTAACAGCTTAACAAACCTAACATCATGGCTAATAATGTTGCTTGAATTTGCTGCTCACACATTTGCTAATGCAGTTTCAAATCCATTACCAGAATTGAATTCATTTACTTACTGTCGTAATATTTTTATGCCACATTGAGATAACAGCTTGTGAAAAAATGGAACCAGCTCACTACTAATTCCGAAATTGTACAGTGCTGTTCTCAGTGCTTTGTTTAAATTATGCTCCTCCTTTATATTTGGGTTTTTGAGTCATGAAGAACCCACGCCATAAATAACTTGCAGTTTCTTAAAAGGTTTGGGTTGTGGCACGAGAATAAACCACCCACAGATTCATTTCACTTGAAAAGTGTATGGAGTTGTAGGTGACTGGAATGTCCCTGCTCATAGGTTTAAGTTGCTATCTACTGACAAAGTGAAAAAGACGTCCTTCACTGAAGGTCCAGCCACATGTCTTAGGAAGTTTAGACCCTACATTTTCTTATGCGCGGACAACCATAAAGAACCTTGTTCAGTTCACTGGGTTTATCGATAGAATTCAGTTTTGGAAAGAAGAACTGCTTGGACAAACAAGAATGGCAAACAAACTGGGTAAAATGTGTTGTGCTTAATTTTCAATGATGATATCTTAAATCCTGTTTAGATACAGCTGTTTCCCTTTCAGAGTTAATGAAACACTGATGGAGTGTGAGGTCAATGTTTGCTTCTTCTGGGCATCATCGAATGAGTTAAGGGCCACTTTCTCTAGTGCTCTATTGCCAGATTCCTTGGAAGAGGGTTGGGTTGTTGTAGGCGGTCCGGTCGACGAGTCAACTGGCCCTTAATTGCCTTAATTATACCTATTTGTGGTAGCCTTCAAGCAGAGGTGTATGTTATTGTTTGTTGCACAAATTAGTTTTTTCAAGTCAGTCATTAGTCCTCCGGCACTATGCATGTGGAGAGGACTAAAAAACATAAATGTATAAAAGGTACTGTTTAGGAAGACGTTAAGGGAGGCTGATCAATGAACCAGAATATGCAGCCATTGGACTTGTGCCTGTGCACTTTTGAGTTAAGCATAAGGACAGGGGAAGAACAGAGCAATACTTTGTCTTTGAGATCTAAAAAATGTGCTGTGAACTACGAAATGCATGGGCTGCATCAGTGGTATATCGTTACTTAAAGTTGGAATGATAAGTCAAAGCCATTCCTGAAATGCGAAGGAGAAGGGACGTTCCATGACAGCTAGTTCATATTATTCACTAAATGCTTTAATTGCGATGATCATATACAAAAAACAGCAATGTAATAAATAATCCTACATTTCTACTTAAATTCATATACTATTTTATTTTTGCATTTTCAGGATTTAACCCCGTATGGGAGGAGACGCTCACATTTACCATTCACATGCCAGACATTGCACTAGTCCGCTTTCTGGTTTGGGATCACGATCCTATAGGCCGAGACTTTGTGGGACAAAGAACGGTGACCTTCAGTAGTCTTATGCCTGGTTGGTGCATTTTCCATTCTTTTTTAAAATTAAATAAGTTAAAATGTTAATAAATGCAATTATGTTCTTGGTATTGCGCTAAATTATGTTGAGCATTCAACGAGTGAGTGACAACATTTACGTAACTTGTTTAACACTTTAAAACACATTTATAAAGGAACTTTTACCTGGAAATGAAGAAGAGCAGGAGTTAAAGAATGGTCTTCTTGCTGAAATAGATCTTGGAAACTTTGTCTACCTGAAAACTTGGCTATAGCCCACTACATTCCAAACAGGTCAAGGACAGTAACTACGATGGATTTTTTTCCCACTGATTAGGTGTTTCTGACCTGCCGAGCACTGATATCTTTCCTCACCCCTCATATAGAATAGCCAAACCTTCTGAAACACCCTTCCACCTCTTCATAACCCACCAATGCTTTACCTCCAGTATATTAAAAGGAATGGGGTAAGCCTTGGCCCTATGTAATTTTTTCACTTTTCATGGTCTGGCTTGACAGTGCCTAAGCTTCAACTTTCAGGAGCACATATATGACATTGGAATGCTATTAAATGGTCTTGGATAACTAGATAATGTATGCAGTTTTCTCTGGCAGCAGCACAGATGGGAGGGGGCAGTTATTAACCTACTTGGAATTGTAGGCCTGGTATGACAGTGCAACTCTCACCTAACCGCTTAGCCCACACAGATATTGTTCTACAGTTCATTGCTTCCACACGAATACATATCTATTCCCATACTATGTGCTTATAATGGTTCACATTACCACACAGTATTCCTTGAAAGCCTGACCTATTGGCATTGCCAGCGCTTGTTCTTCACCTGTTGGTCATCCCCATCGAATTTCACTTTCACTGCCTTGAGTGTCAATTCTTCTGGTATGACCACTCCACTTAATTCCTTTGTTTCTTTTTTTAAGAGGCCTATTCTTGAGTCTACTCGTGTGTCCCCTACTTGAGATTCACATGACAGTGTGATATGAGTACATCATCATGGTTCATGACATGCCTTTGACATTCCTGTTGCGCGCTAAATGTGCACCCTGGTCTACGCATAGACTCCACCTCACAAAATCGTCCTGGATTCAGACGGGAACTTATCAGAGCTTGCCACTGGCTATGTTCATAACGTGGAAGTGCGAACACGGCAACTACACGCGTTTGCACACGTGATGCAAGGGGCGCAGCTCAAAATCACTACTCTGTGTTTCTGAGCGGCACTGTCTGAAGCGCATGCGCTGAAGACTGACTCCTTTTCTTTAAAGCGTCACACTGCTCTCTTTTGCACCAGTGTGCAGGGGCAAAAGAAAGCTAAAATGTAGCACAGAGTCAAGAGAATTCCAACGAGAAAATTATGGTGAGTGATCAGTGAATCCGGGTCCCAATATTTTAGCTCCTCTTGGTGTCTCTGTAACTTGGAGCTTTGGAAACATCATTGAGAACACTGTAAGTTAGCTCACAGTATACGTATTTACCGGTTACTTTATAGAACTTTTAATTACTTATTTTTTATTTAAGGTTATCGACATGTGTACCTGGAAGGACTAACCGAAGCATCAATCTTTGTTCACATTACAATCAACGAAATATATGGAAAGGTGGGTAAACATTAGAAATGATCGCACACACTTTAACTCCACTGTACCATAGCCATAATGGATTGAGAAATAACGCAAAGCATAAAACAAAATGTGTTTTACATTTCTTGTTATTGCAGTATTAATTTTAAAAATAATTTCATGCAATTGAATTGCAGGCTTATTATTTAGTGCCACGCATTACAGAAACTATTTTAACAGAATAGTTTTGCTCATGTTGCCTTGACATTACTTTGTGCACTTTAGTTATAACATCTGCACATTTCAGATCATGCGCTATTTTTGCTTTTCTAGGAAGTGTAAATGTGCGTTTAGATTTCATAACTAATTTCAATTGTTTTGTCAAAAACGTCTTCTTGATTCAGTGCGTGGTACACTGTCTGCTTTTATAACGTAAAAGTGATAAATATTTTTTTAAAACAATACAATGCCATGCAAAATGTATTTCAAATATGCTTTAGTAGGAGACATTAGTCCAATGCCTACCAATCTTGTCTTTCAAATATTTTCCTAATCCTTTCAGTACAATAAGTTCCCCTTTGCGACTGTGGACGACTTCTATTTTTCCAGATAATTGCTACGCCTAAGCTGTAATGTTTTTGTCTAGTCTGTATTAAATTATTAACGATTTATAGAGCGCAACAGCTACTCAGAAGAAAAGCATGTCTGATCCCAAAATAACATTAAGAACTAAAAAGCCAGGTCTCGAAATGTCTCATGATTTGATTGAGTCTGTATATTTCCATTCTTAAATTCCCAATTTTACATTACATTCTGTAGAGTTTGAAATGCCTTCTATTGGTCAAACAAAGACCAATGAGGAATCTTGCTTATGTTAGATTGCTCAAGCACTGACTTCCTACTTCATCCTTCTTTGTAGATGGACATATGCTAAGCCAGCTGTATCAATACTCTGTATTATAGGTAGGCTGCTTGACATTGCAACTAAAAGCCTCATTTTTGCAGCTATGTGCTCCCGGTAAATAGCGATACTGTCAGGTGCAGATTTAAGCAGTGTGCAATTACGACAACTGAGACAAAAAAAGGAAAATTTAGACCACAGAATTTAGACAACATAGTAATACCACAGGCTTTTCCCACTTCTAAGGAGCAAACACCTGGAATGTGCAGTGTGTGCCTTCACCTTTGCAGAAGGGCTATCCTGTATCTTATTGTGCAGACAAAAACCTACTGGGTACAGTATTAATGACCCAGATAAATCACGATTCAGACACAAATGCCCGAATCAGGTGGGGGGAGGACACACACACACTATCACATAAGAACATTCTCACGCCCGCTCAAACTGTCTCATCGTCAATGTTCTCCTTCTCCAACTACACTAACATCTCTTTAAAAAAGTGAGGGACTCCATTACACCACCACAATACTGTCATCAATCATGAGCATTAACTCACTCGAATAAATCATTTATTCGCTACATTGAGCCAAACAGTGCTCCTCTACTTTCGTATATCACAAGCACGAAGGATCCCTTTTTTGTTTTAAGTAATTCAACATGTTCCATAGTTAATCTTGAAGCAAAACATTACTTGTTTCTTGCACCTTTTGAAATTAATATTTGCATTGCTTGACAGCGAATGGTGCTTGCAGCGACTAAGTTGTGACTGCATAAGCTAAAAATGTATTTCTTTCCATTTCAGTGGAGTCCATTAATCCTCAATCCCAGTTACACTATATTGCACTTTCTAGGAGCCACAAAGGTAGTCTATATCAGCATGTACTTGCCAGGCACAGCTTTGTTGATTGGTTCCTGCTCGCATGACTTGCAAACGCCATGTCACTTCATTTTCCACAAAATGAACATTGTTTTAATGAAACCATGCCATACTCTCCTTGCTAATACTTGCATTTTGTTTGTCTCAGAGGAGAAACATTTTGGAAAATATGATTTATATCAATACGGACAAGCTTCTTTATTACCAAGGAGATTATCATACATACATGAGCTTGTGGCCGGCATAGACTTGCAGTTTGCAGTGGTGTACTATTTTTTTTCATTTACAGTAAAGCATGGAAAGAGTTCTCAGTATTTATTAGCATTTTTGGTGCAATTACTTGGTTCCATTTTTGTTTTCCAGAATAGACAATTCAACAGCCTTAAAGGACTGTTCAATAAAAATCCAAAGCACAGTTCTTTGGAAAGCAATGGCCATTGTGTACGAAAGCGCTCCATAGGTGACAGACTACTCCGCCGCTCAGCGAGTGCTCCAGCAAAGGCGAGGAAGAAGACTAAAATGGGTTTCCAGGAAACTACAGATTCTAAAGATGTTGTGTCTGAGACTGTTGGTCCAAGGGAAAAGGATGTCGTCATGAGGCGAACAGCCCGGAGTTTGCAGGCACGTCCTGCTTCAATGCCAGTTGACAAAATCCTTGCAGGGCTGACTACTCCTACGTTGGAAATAGTTAAAGATACCAAAGGAAAGGATAATTCTCAAGGTAAAGCATTAGTAACATTACTGCTTTGTGGTAAATTGAGGTTTCAGGTGGATTGAAAAATCTCAAGTGAATTGCTTTAGTAGTGTGGTTTGCAGTCATTTGGGAAAACCAAAACCGAGATTTCGATAAGAAGCTGTAGACTGGTTATGCCACATCACAGGTATTCGGGAGTCCTTGCACCTCATTAGAGAATATGCTGACCTGACTTATTTGATCTGAAGAAGGAAGCCCTTTTGTGGATGGTCAGATGCTATGTCAATCTTATCCAAGCTCTGTGTCATAGGTTTGAGGATTGACATTGATAATAAGTAGGCTCATTATTCCTTATGCATAATCTCTGTACAGATATGTATGCACACTCACAACACACGCCTTTCCATCACATCATCAAACTTCTCCTTACCTATCTACATTCACATATCATAAAAAGTCACTTTATCCAAATTTCCATCACACAACTATCCTCAATTATACATGTTAGCACAGTCACCTTACTCCTTCAACCCTGATATCCAGACTCATTTAAACCTGTTGTTATACTTTCAGAAACCTTTTGCGTAAGAATATTATCAAAGATCTCAAGCCCTTACTAGCCTCACATTCGCTAATACTAGACCATCCTCACTCGGGCTCATTTGGACTATTGCTTTTTTAAATTTTCTTTAAAATGATCACTCAGCTCTCGCTTTATCTCCCCATCTAACAGTCTTAAACATTCTCGACATATTCATTTGTCGTTACTGGTGCACCCTCAAATACTCTTGATTCCTCAATGGTTATTGCTCCTTCTCTAACGTTTCCCCTGCACTGAAAAATTAAAATATAAGACAGCTAAACTCACTAGTTCCTATCCACTTTCTAACTATCACTTAAAACCTATCATTTCTTCATACACACTAAAACCTATCATTTCCTCACACACACTATCACTACACCACTCTAAAGTCTGACCTAGCTAAGACAAATCTTTATTGCAATTTCTTGTGCTAAAATACTCTGCTTTTTAATCCTTTGCTATGGATGCTCGAATGGCCCTATTGATGGATGACATGAATATGCATTAAAGTTGGTTGATCAATTTATTTCAGAAGACCCTATTTCTCAACTCTGGAAAATTACATAATGCTTGCTTGTCGCTGATCAGAAAATGTTCCTGTCTTTCGCTACAAGCACCCCAATTACAGTACTACTTGGAACATTTATTGCTGCCAACTATGTAATCTCAAATGTATCATTTCATAATCGTGCATGTTACCAGATATTTGATTCTTTTTAACAGAGCTCTTTTGTTCTGTTTTTATTGCCCCTCTTCCTTATAGTACAAATCTGAATAGGAACCTCAGAAGGTAATCATTAATCACAGAGCATGATCCCTCATTGGCATTTGTAAATATATTACATCACAAATGTGATGTAATTTACATTTATTGGAAGTTTCTGTGGAAATCTTAGCAATGTACTTCCCCATGTATTCATACCACACCTATATTTCCAGACCTGCAAAATTCCATAGTAATTTATTCCATCAACAGTTTAATGTTCTCCATTTGTCAGTCTGGTTAAATGTGTAAGTGTGCAAACAACCATACATAATGTTAATGTGCTGTTTACTTGATTCAACAGAAAGCCGTACAAGTGAAAACAGGAAAATCTCAACAGATCACGAAACCCTTTTTACAACAAATGAGGAAAAAACAAGTTTTTTGCTGCCTTCGTCTCTGGCCAGAAAAGATCAGGAGGGGGATTTTAATGATGGCGCGACCAAGGAATTGGGTACAAATCAATATACAGAGATTTTAGGCCTTTCATGTCGAATGCCTGTGCAATATCAGAGTAACATGTCTCATACAAAGCAATTTAACGACCAATCAGAAGAAGTTCATTCTGTGGCATCAAATGAAGAATTGAACATGCAAACGGCAAAAGAGAAACAGAGTATGGCAAATGAGTATGATGTGCAGGGAGAATCAAAGATCAGCAGTTTGGAGTGTGATGTAGCTGGAGAAAGTGAGGGGACTGCATCTCTTTCTTTGATGGATGCATATTCTACAATCTGCACTGACCCCCAAGACTTTCACAGCGCTGCTGGCATGCAGGATAGTGACATTTCTCAACTTATCAATGAGATGTCATCAACTGATGATAGTGATATTGGCAATTCTGTTTCTGCATTAATTAAAATGTTTGATAGCACAGATGACAAAACAAATTTAACTTTTGTTTCAAGCCTTCATGGAATCAGCAGCCAGACACTAACGTCTGGACAATCCCACATGTTTACACTCGGTCTAAACACACCCAAAAATCCACCTTTTTCCAGTGTGTATCCTGTGCAATCAGCCATATACTCAACTGCTGACACTACCATATTCTCCAGCCCTGAGACAACTGAGCATTCTGTATACACAATTACTCATGAGGATGTTTTGTCACCTGCTCCTAGCTGTGATGGGCAAAATAAACTCCATTGCAACAATTACTATGAGACCGAAGAGAACCAACTATCATTTAAAGCATCTCCTCAGATATCAATGCAAACAAAGGAAGGAAAAACATGGCTATCGAGCTGGGAAACTCTGGAGAATTGTAGCCCATTTGCTGCAACAGATGGTCCGAATCCTTTTGTTAACTCTGCAGGAAGTAGTTTAATTGACCTTGAGGGAGAGTGTCAAGACCAGTTGATAGCCATTGCTGAGAATGAAACAAATTTAATGAACCAATTTGCTTCTTTCGTGAACCAACATCATAGTATTGAATCACTTAATCGCTCTGCCAATGGCTTATATAGCTCATCAAATGGTGGTAACCCAAATCCTGTGCTTGATAAGCCGGAGAATTTCTTAACCGCAGTCCATCAGAAAAGTCCCAAGCAAGTGCATCAATATGATGACTTTTTAGAAGACATTGATCTGCAAACTGTAAATAACCCTAATGACTCATTGTATGTCTTCCGAAGAAGCAGATTACATAACAGAAATATCCCCAAGTCCAAAAAATCTTTACCTTTCCATTCATCTGCAATAAGTAAGCAACCTAGTCCATGCAAATCAAAAAGCCTTGGCGATTTGACTTCAGAGGACATCTCCTGCAACTTTGATAGTAAGTATAAGCGCATAAGTAGGGGTTTCATCCCTGGTGTTGGAAACGGAAACACAGGTTCTTGTACAAGAAGCTTAACGCCGACTTCGGACCCTCTGACTGAACAGTTAAGAAAACTTGTTTCCTTTGACCAGGAAGATGTCTGTCCCTCTTTTTATTCTCAGCAAATCGACAATGATATCCCCAAGCCAATGGTGAGAAAACTATCAACTAGAAGTCAAAGTAGGGTACGCAATATCGCAAGTCGTGCCAAGGAGAAACAAGAAGCTAATAAGCAAAAGCTTTTGAGCTCTGGTGTTTCTTCGGTGGTCCTTCGCAACAAACCCACCGCTTCGCCACATCCTGTCAATAGGCATTCGACTGGTTCTTACATAGCTGGATATTTAAATGATTTTAATGGGGAGAGCCTCGAAGGGCGGGGCGTGCCAGAAGGCTCTTGCACTTCACTTCGCTATAGGTATAAGGATCAGTTTTATCCAGATTATTCTGCATTGCAGACCGATCCCTGCACTGCTGATGAACCTGAAATATATTTCCTACTGAGACTGTAAATTTAGAATTTAAAGTTTCCACGTTGTTTACACGGTTTTGTTCAATTGAGAACATTTCCTATGAAGTACACTTACAGAATTGTACATTTTTCAGAATTTTCCAAACTAGTGATTGAGTCTTCCTCCATATTGATGTGCTCTTCTTGTTTAAGTTGTCTGTAAATACATTCTGTTACTTTTTATGTTTGTATATACTTTGTGTAGCTGTTTAAAGTCAGTTGGCCAGGGAACTATTTGCACGCAGTATATCTGAGGACTTGAAATGTCCTATATTTGAAATGCATGAACATTGACATGATGAAGTTTAGAAACTGTGCAGCACATCAGCAAATATTTCATTGCAATAAGTCTCAGCGTACATTTTTAAGAAGATTGAAACTAGCGACTTTTAAACCATTTTTATCTTTGAGTTCAGAATGATTATGGACACTTGTAATTTGTTATTATTCTTTTAATTTATTTTTTACACAAAACTAGGGCTAGTGAAATGTGAGAGCTAATTTTGCCTGTCATCTTGAAGTTAAAATGTAATGTAATGCAGTTGTGGTGTTAAAATCCCGGGCTTAAAATTTGCGAAAGCAGCTGTCCAGTGCATTTCAATCTGCCCACTTCTTAAATTCAGTTTTCTTCTGTTGAGTCATGCCACAATAATTCATCCAAGATTCATTTTAATTTTTTACTTTCAAAAAGCTTTTAGGAATGTCAATGCCATCTCTCTCCCCCTTTTGGAGCATGCACCTTTGTTTAAACATATTTTTCCTATGAGGCCACTTTGTGCAATCTCTGAAAATCACCAACCCCGCTTTGTAATATTGGAAGTATGTCAAACAGGCATGGCCTTTGGAATCCTTAAATATTTATTTTACCTCGGAAATAAAATATAAAACTGAAAGAAATAGGACGTGCCATGATTTATCTATTGTTGATGCTGTTATTAAGTATTGTCGTTGGTGTTCTGTACCATTCCATGAAATGCCTACTTTTTTTTCTTTTTTGCATTTTATTGCTGCTTAAACAGGTATCTTACAGAAAAAAAACAGATTCCAACCCACTTTTTGTGTGTGACTTTATTGCACTATTGTTATTGATGCCACCTATCTACACCTCAGTTTTCATCACCTCTGCTTTGTGAGAAAGGGTTAGAAAGTGGAAATGGGCCCATTGCACTTTTAGCTTTCTTTCTGACCAAGGTCCGAGCACCTTCCTAATTTTGTTAGAACTTTTTGGCGTTTGAAACAGTGTCTCATCTAGCATTTCTTTAGAGATTAACAGACGTCGACATCTGCGAATCAGCTTTACAGTGGAGTAAGTCATTCCTCAGTAACAGGTCAATCTGTTTAATTTAGAAACTTCTTAGGTCCCTTATGAAACATTGGATTTGCTTCCTAATGAGACTAAGAGTAATATACTTCATGCCCTGGCAACTTAAAGGTTCGACTATGTGGATGTGCTCCATTTAAGGCTCTCCCAATACTTACAGATTTTAACAAAATGCTTCGCATAACTATGAATATACCGCTCCAAATGTCCATTTGCATAGCTTAAACAACTTTACTGGCTACAGATTAAAAAAAACAGATACTTTTCAAGACTCTAGTGTTGGCCTTAGAGCCGTCTGTGATAGGGGACCAAACATTCCAGCAAAAGGATCATTCTCTACTGTCTCCCAATTTGTTGACATCCTCAGAAGTCGACCTCCTGAACACCTCTAGGATCAGATTAGCAAAAATAGGAGGATGCACTTTCACAACCTGCCACTAGCCTTGAGGCTTACATACAAAGAAGATTTGTTCAGAAAGAAGCTAAAACATACATGTTCAGTGTAAATTAATATTTTTTTGCTGACTTTGTGCTTCTTCTGATTATGTTTATGTTTACAGCCGAATAGGAAATTGGGTCACTGGTTGACTGGGGTGTAAGCCCTGGTCAAGTAGCAACCACAATCCTGGTCAGGGTAAGGCACAAATAGACACCAAATCAACCTGTGTTCACCCCGTTGGTAGCTGGGCACAGAGCAGTCAGGCTTAACTTAGAGGCAATATGTAAAGAATTTGTGAAACACTTAAAACAATGAAAACACATCACAGAAGGAGCCCCCAAAAGATTTAGAAAAAGAAGGGAATTTGTAATGAATAAACAAGGCCAAAATGACAAAAACCCCAATCAGTAGAACCAACTTTATTGAATTTGAAAGTTTTTAGAGAAAATAGCACCGAAAAGCACAAAGTGCCAACTGTGGATATCTGATTGCCCGGGACTGGGACAAAGTCACAAATTCAGGCTGAACATGTTGGAGAGTGAGTCAGTTTGACCTGCTGAACAAACTACTTTATATCCTGGTTGTGGAGCCTTGCAAGGATCCGCGTCGAAGATACGGCATGCAGTTGGGGCGATGCAGCAGTTTGGAGGAGCTGTGATATGGAGTCCGTTGTCGATGTTGCTGTCGATGAGATATGCAAGGGCCTGTGCCGTCAATGTATCATGCCATCAGGCTGATCCGTCTGTTCTAAGGACTGGAGAGGTGAAACAGGTCTTTGTGACAGGTCCGATCCATTCAGCTGGAGTGATGTCTGTTCTGCTCGGGGATGCTCCGATCAGCAGAGAAGATGAGTTGGTTTAGCTGGCAAGCACCTTAGTCCCACTTCCAAAGGTTCAGGAAGGGGGTGGCACCACTTATCTGGGTAGAATCACAGATAGCAGAGTCCAGGTGCAGGTGTAAGGTTGTTGGAATCCTGTTACGTCCGTGAGGCTTCAGATCAGGAGGCCAGCCAACTAGCCCTTGGAGTCACTCTGGGTTCAAAAGATGCAGGCCCAGTCCATTTCTCCCAGGCAAGAGCACAGCAGGCAACAGGTCAGTACAGCAGAGTAGAAGCCCCTTCAGAGCAGCAGTCCAGCAGAGTGGTTGTCCTTCGGCAGCACAGCAGTCTTTCTTCCTGTCAGAGTATCCACAGATCCAGAAGTGTAATGAAGAGTTGGTGTCTGAGGTCCTTCTGTTATACCCTGGTGCCCTGGTTATGGAAGATGGGAGAAATGTCTAGACAGGGGCTTTGAAGTGCACAGATGCTCTGCCTCCCTGCCCCGGTTCCAAGCTGCCTGAAGTGACAATGAAGGGTTGTTAGGCCCTTTGTGTGAAGACAGGACACAGCCTATTCAAGTGTAAGTGAGGATTTGCCCAGCTCATCCCTCCCATCCTGCCTGTGATGGCCCTACCAGTCACAAAAAAGTTCCCATTGTGTGTGGCTGCTTAGAATAAATACACAAAGCCCCTCTTCCAACTACACTCAGGCAAGTGACCAGAGACAGGCTGCCGGCACCAAATGGCTAAGGCAAGAAAACGCCAACTTACCAATACTGGCATTTTCAGAATTGTAATTTAAAATCCAACTTCACCATAAATTATGATTTTGAATTAGGATTCCAGAGATACCAAACTTGAGAGGGTTATCTGGTCCCATTTGGAAATTTCACTTATAAAAATGGAATAGGCATCTCCAAAGTTATCTTATAGGA
Source organism: Triturus cristatus (assembly GCF_964204655.1). NCBI lineage: Eukaryota > Metazoa > Chordata > Amphibia > Caudata > Salamandridae > Triturus > Triturus cristatus. Next base: position 891,789,804 of record NC_140594.1, read on the forward strand.
GAGATGGGCCTTCCAGTAGTGACAAACAAATTTAAGAGTTTTTTTTTACTACCAAGACATATACAACTTAAAAGTACATGTTCTACTTTTTGAATACATTGCACACTGCGCTCTGGGTTGTCCAGGGCCTACCCTAGGGGTGACTTATATGTATCAAAAAGGAAGGTTTGGGCCTGTCAAAAGGTTTAGATTTCCAGGCCAAAATGGAAGTTTAAATTGCATGCACAGGCTCTGCAATGGCAAGGCTGCAACATGTTAAAGGGCTACTTAAGTGGGTAACACAATCAGTGCTGCAGGCCTACTAGTAGCATTTCATTTTCAGGCCATGGGTACACATAGTACCACTTTACTTGGGATTTATAAGTAAATTAAATATGCTAACTGGGTGTATACCAATATTACCATGTTTAGAGGAGAGCACTTTAGCACTGGTTAGCAGTGGTAAAATGATCTGAGTTTTAAGGCCAGCATAAACAAGGTCAGAGAAATGGAGGAGGAAGGCACAAAAAGTTGGGAGGGAGACCACCCTAAGGAGGTAGGTTTCACAATTGTTATTATTATTATTATAAATATTACTGTTCTTTGGGATCATTATGTCACATAAAAGAATCACAATGCAAAACCTCGAATTAAAAAGCAGTTAAGCAGCAGAAAGAAAAAGTTGCTCACTGTTAAGTCTATGCCTGGTACCAATGAAAATGAAGCCGAGTTGTTTCATCAGGTATATCAAATCTGGGGTGTAATAGCACTGCCAAAATCAGAGCTGAGACTTTGTTATGAACCTAGACCATTCAGATCTGTGGGTGTCAACACTGTGAACTACATGAACATTATCTTAGAAGGGTTTCGCTGGCATATCAGGGGAAGGTCTGTGCCAAACTAATTAATATTGTGTTTAAAACTCCCAAAAGGGTCCTTAAATGATAAGACACTGATTGGCTTTCAATTGCTTGCATAAGATATGACCAAAAGTGCCTTAGAAACTAAGTAACCCTTTGTCCTGCTTGAACAATTCAATTTTGGATGTGGTAAATTTGCAAGAAAATTGAGGTAAAGGGGGGGAAAGGTGGCTTGGTGTGGGTGAAATAGCTTAATGTGTTACTTATTATGATCAGGTATATTGAATTTAGCATGCCACCAATGTTTAATGACAGGCAACACATTCAAGTGTTCAAATCATGTAGAGTACCTAGATTCAGCACCATTTACCCATGAGCTGTACATGAGGGTATCCCTGATGATGTTAGCTTATCCAGGTCTCCCTTCCAAAACGGGTGTTAAAACTAACGAGATGGGGAAGACAGATGCAAACTCTGCTGATAAACACTATGGCCAAAGGATGAAAAGGAAAAAAGAGAGTAAATGAAAGCATGTGTCTGATGCAGCTTGATTTTCTATACCTTCGGGCTCTGGTGTTATGGTCAAACGGATTGTGCCACAAATCGTATGGACCATTGGTTAATAGCTGGATATGTATTATTGGAACTAACTTCAGAATAACCATTTTAAATTAAAGCAAAACCTCTTAAGGTCTACAAGAATGACAGAGATGATGTTTCCAAATTGTGAAGGTTTATTAGCAAATTAATTAAAGTTACAGGCTTCGGTGATTTAGTAAATCAATTAATCTGGTGAGCATAAATTTAATGTTATGCAACACTTTAATCAATCCACCAATATATGTCAGCTAGATGACAATGCAAATCATCATAAGGTACCAAATGCAGAACAGAGGAAGTATTGGTTACATAAAGGAACTTCCCTAGACTGAATAAAGCATTGAAAGATGGCAAGGGGAAATCTTAAACAGAAGGTTTAATCCTGAAATTAATCAAGTTAAAGTTCAGGGCAAAAGGACTTAGCTCAAGAATTAGAAATATGGGAGCTCAAGTAGCAGAGTTAGGGAAAGAACTTACCTTGGCCAAATCAGGAAAGGATATTATATACTATTCTAAGACAAACTACTAAAATGCATTGCATGTTCTCCAGAAAATCTTCCCACCCGCTCCTCCAAACTTGGACTAATCAGGTTTCTCTGTCTCCCTGTAGCATGTAAACTCCCCTAGCTCCCATCATCGAACAAAGACACACACAATTGCTCGGCCTTGAATGTATCACCGGTTCACAACACATGGTACAGGAGGATCTTTCTCATACTCATGCAGGGTGTAAAGCACAATAGACTTCTAATTAAAAGGATCTATTCTAATATTTCTAGAGCAAAACAATGATCTACTCTTCTAGCTTTTGCAGCTTGTGAAAGCATTTTTAAAATCAATATTATGTTTAACAAGGAAAAGCTTTAAGGAACTGAGGCCTACTTGCAGTTAGCCCAATGTAAAGAATACACATTTGGTTAACATGAGTATACTATAGATGAATTATTAGGATTCAAATATATAAACTGGGGCTTCTTTATACTTATATAGGCACACATTAACACTCAATTAACATATGAATAATAAAGATTAAGGAATATAAAACTTACACTGCTCCATGTGAATAAATGATATCATTAGCAAGACTGGGAATCAAAGTTGAGGAAATAGCAAGAAAAGTGGCTGGAAAGGTTGAAAAATACTTCAATAATATGCAGTTTATCAGTATGCTTAGTAGATATGGTGGAATACCCTGTTCATCGAGCACACTCCAGAGTTGGCTGCGTGGGACCAGGTCAAAGGCAGTCCGCAGGTCTATAAAAGCGAGGTATAGACTGCCTTTGCCCAGTACAACCACTTTCCAATACAGCATCATAAGCCGGAAGGATTGCTCTATCGTCCCCATACCCGATCTAAAGCCGGCCTGAAAGTCAGAAAGAATGCCCTTTTCCTCAACCCACTGCAATACCCTTCCCAAAACCACTTTTCCCGCCACCTTCTGCGAAGAGTCTAAGAGGCTTATGGGGCGGTTGTTGGCTGGGTCGTTCCGGCTCCCTTTTTTAAAAATTGGGACGACCTCAGCACCCTTCCATGAGACCGGGAAAGTTGCCCCATCAAAACTAGCATTCAGTAGGGCAGCGATGAATTTTCCCCACTCCTCCGGATTAATACGTAGCTAATCCCCTGGTATGCAATCCGGGCCTGCTGCTTTATTGGGGACAAGACATTTAATCGCCCCTACCACTTCCTTAGCTGTGAACAGGAGCTCATCATTAAACTCACAGGATACTAAGGGATGCCGTTCTGGCAAACTTACCCCCTTACCCGGGACCATTGTGTAGAGCTGGGAGAAATGGTCAAACCACGCGCCCTCCGGTATGTTACATGTTATCATTGTATCCACGGGTTTCTCCCTAGCTCTTAATAGGTCCCAGAAACCCTTCGAGTCCTTCGTTAGGCTTGCAACCTTCAAGTCGTACCAAAACTGGTTCTCCCATTCTACCTTTGCCTTAAATATAACCCTCCTGTGATTGCCCCTTGCGACACTAATCAGGGCTCCATTCTTGGATTTCACTGCCTTTATTAATTCCCTTTTGGCGTCGTGACAGGCAGGTGAAAACCACCCAGCATTGCCCTTCGTGCCGCCACTTTTGTTATCCCTTTTTCCCACATTATGGACTAAGAACAGGTCGCCTAATGCGTTCGTGGTTTGGGCAAACAGTGTGGATACCTCCTGAGCACTGATAGAGGGGGAGTCTAAACTAGGTATGATATTAGCCATTATAGATTTTACCTCCAAGATCTTTCCCTCATTACCAACAATATTCTTCCATTTCAGGCGCCTACCACAATTAGAGGGGCACACTTCATGTGTTGTTCTCCACACATGTGGGATTTGGGGTAGGGAACATCCCATCCACAGAGGGGACAAAGACAGAGACAGAGGGTTGTGGTCACTGTCAATGGACGGCAGGACCACCATATCCACCAGGTGAGCCCACAAACGATAGTCCAGCAGAATATAGTCGATCCGTGAGGAATGCCCTACTCTGTTGAACGTATGGGCCCCCATTTGGTCTGAATTGGATCTGCCATTAGTTGCTCTAAGGCCATGCTCCAAGCAGAGGGCATTAAGGTCGATGGCACTTTGGGTCCATCTTCTAATTGGCGTGATTTGCAACGGTGGGATACCTCTCCTTACGTCATCATCTCTGGTGCCTAGCACATCGTCCACAGCAAGGGGTTCAAATGTACAGTTGAAGTCCCCAGCTAGCATGACGAAGGAATCCGCGCTACTATTTCTGAGTTCCTCGTCAATGCCAGTTGAGTGCAGAGTGGACGAGCCGCCCCGTGTGCCTCTGACATAAATATTAAAGATTTCAAGCACTCTCCCTCCACATGGCCCTCTCACTGTTAGCCTCTGGAGGTCAGGTGACTTAGTAGCTATACATTTTATGGAGTACCGCAGGGAGATGCTTACCCAGATTAGTAACCCTCCCGAGGGGTGCCCCTTCCCTCCACTCGGTCGTATGGCAGGGACAAAATAGGTGGTATAACCCATCTTGTGTTGTGGTTCCAAACACCAGGTTTCCTGAAACAAGCAAATCCCAAACGATTCTATAAATACATTCCAATCTAGTATGCTTATGTTCCGTGCAAGGGCCGCTATATTCCAGCTAGCTACCTTCAGGGTCACACTGCCATCCCCTCCCCACCCCATTGCTAATTCACTTGCAAGAGGGGCATTGGCAGTGGCAGTAGCCACCTCAATGATAGGCAACGCCACAGCTTCCGTAGGTGAAATGTCCCCCTCGATCGACTCCCTGCTTGGCAGAGTCAGCTCGAGTGCTTCAGGGCGAGCCACCAGTGAGTGCCCCCTAGAGATAGTTGGTGGAAAGGGGGTGCTAGTGGATGACCTCACCAACTCCTCTCCAATTATTAGACTATCAAATGAGGTCTCCCCAGATGCCTCGTTATGCTTCTCCCGTATTGGGCAGATTGCATGTCAATAACCTTGCCAAAACCGACCATGCGGCTGGCATGGGGTATTACTGAATAGGCTAAATTGGGAGAGGCTTCCACGAGTCTGTCTGCCGTCCCCGTCCTCCCACATAGGGGTTCCGGCTGGCCTCACTGGCAAATTTTGGGGATTAAAGTAACTAAGGTCGCGAATGCCAATTGGTCCCCCGCTATAATATGAAGCAATACAAAGTTGGAAATAAAGATACCAAATCCTGTTGTGTGGGTAGAACTTCTCAGAGGGCAGAGTGGTTTTGTGGAACAAATCCCATCTTCTGCCTCACTCCCAGGCTACTATTCTTCATCCAAATCCCTTCCCGTGGAAATGTGTCTCAAAGAACAAACTCATCCCACGTCCTTTACTTTCCCAATCATGCTTCAAACATCGAAATACATATTATAAATTTCATGTATATGCTCCTTCATATTAGACAAACCAATGCACATCATTGGAACAAAGGAAGTCACACTAGTTGGATGCTGTGCATTACAAACTCAAACACAACAAATAAGGAAGTGATGGTGCATTCATCTTTGAAAACGTTATGCAATCCAAGCTAATTCTTACCACCACAGTCACCCCTTTAAATGCCTTAAATTTGACATCTCTGCCTCCCTCACTATGTCCAATTATCTACCACACACTCAAGATTATTGATGAGCTTACTGAACATATTACTCAAAAGAAAATACTCTGTGGTAAAACATATTTACTTCAACATCAACGGAGGAAATTCTAAATCCAAATATTTTTGCAAATTTAAAATTCTTCTGCCTGTAAACAATCCACACAAGTTCACATCGCTCCTGGTCCAGGCCAATCCTCCTACATTTCAAATACCTCAATGGGTCAATTTATTATTCTAATTCAAATAATTTGATCAAATTCTTGTAGCCTTTTTCTTGCCAACCACCTACTTATTTCCTCTCTATGAAAAACAGCTGAAACACATAGATTTGCCCTTTAAAAAGAAAGATAGACTCTACCTCTGAAATCATCTACCTCCTAAATTCATCAACCTTGGTTCTGGCATGGATAGACAATACACTAACGGATTATAACAACATTATTCGCAATATCAGGGACTTGGATGTGGGTTTTCTTTTTATTAAAACACATAGGCTAGAAACCAATTTAACCATTTATAAATGGTTCCCTTCTCAAACTAAGAAAAAATTAACACTATTCTTTCAAACTTTAAGTGGTGTTACATTTCACACATTATCCATCTTATGTGTAAAGTAATAATTAAGGTATATAAATTTGCCAGACTGACACCAAGAACATTTCCCCATTCAGAAGCAAATCTCCAGCTGTTCTAATGCTGCAGACACCGCCTTCAAAATCATTAGTGCAAATTGCTTGGAGCTGGCCAACTGCTCATCGTCTTGTTCAGTCAACAAATGAAAGGATTTTTCTTTTCCTCTCTGATAAAATTAACATAATCAGAGACATTATTTAATGTAACTACTCCCATCACAGTAAAGTCTTCCCAAAAACATTGACATTTTGGAAAGCAGTTTCCTTTCTCACAACAGATGACCCATTCAAAGGTCAAATACTCAGGCTGTTTTAAAGACATTAATTGCAACTGGGATCAAGTCAAATTTTCAAAAATGCTTGGTGTCTGACTAACAATATCCCAGTGCTCTCAGGGTATTTTTTCATCAATTTGCTATATATGAAACAGCTCTCTCTAAGTTTGAAAAAAAATCAACTCTAAGATTTTAATTATTTCTGGAAACAGCCAATGAACACTGCGGCCCTCGCTATTATAGCCAAAATTACTGATCTGGCTGGTAACTACTAGGATTGGCCAGTTCAGGACTTTTAAGTGATACTGTTGATCTCTTTATAGCAAAAATTACTTTGGATTTTGGATTCAACCTAGACTGGGCTCAATGACTACTTTCTGTACTAGCTTGAGAATAAAGCAAGAGTATAACCTCCAACCAATGTATTGGAAGAAGATCTGCTATCAAATTAAATAGTGAATAATTCCTGAGGATGACGGGGTCAAGAAATTTAAATTGATAAGAAAGATTGTCATTTAAGTCAAATGTTAATAAATAGTTTAAAGACATGTCAACACTCAAGGCTTTGAAATCGACTTTTTTTTAGGAAAATCATAAGAGTAGGGATGAGTTATTTTGTTTTATATTATGTCAACCTAATCGGGCAAATGTCATGAAGTGAAACTAATTTTTCCTAATTTCACACAGCTAAAAGAGGCATAGTAAAGAAAACTCACAGCTTTGCTTTTCCATGTACATCGTTGGCTTCAGGATGCCTTTAGTAGGACATCCTAAAGAAGCAGAATGTGAATATGTAGGCTGTGTACCCTTCTGCGATTGCTTGTCGGTGCCAAGATTGGTAAGAGCTTCCCTAGTTAATACTACTACTAGATCCCAGGAAAATGTGGCCTTAAGAATGGATAATTCTGTGCAGTTTGTTGTACAGCTAATTGTCGGCTACTCGATGAGCACAATACGGTATCATGAATGGTCCTTTTCTTGTGCACTGAAAGTACAGAATGATTTGACAAAGGCTTTAAAGAGACCACATTTTTCTGACTAAGTGATTTCAATTATAATTGATAACACAGCCTTGCGTCTTAAAAATGGTCAGAAATCTTTTTAAAAACAAAAATAAGCAGTTTAACTTTAAATACAGGATCTAGGTTATGGACATTTTTGGAAAGGGTGCCCAACTGACCCTAAGGATTATTTAGTACATTGTGCACATATTTTGTTTTCTGAAAATATTTGACAAACCCTCAGTAAACTGCAAGTATTTGATGGTTTCACCTATTAAAGAGGATGTTAAGAAGTCTGAAAGTTGAAAAAGCCATGAGTCAAGATGGTTTGGAATCCTCTATCTTCAGTTATTGCCTGGTTGGCTGAATTTCTAAAACCTTACTAAAGCTATAGTCCCAGTTCAATGAGTGTCAGTTTTCAGGAGAAAGGATGGCTTATAGTACTGTTTGAAAAAGGTCACAGGGTTGTTGCAAAACCTTGCTGGAAAAAATACATTACAGGATATATCTGGAAAAATGTTACACAATTGTTATATGGGCAGATTCAAGGAGTGGACAATGGATAACAAAAAAACTCCTGTGAGTAAGGCTTGCTCAGGTTTTGGTTTCATTAAGAGATGGTGCTTTGAATAACATTGGATGAACTGGATGTGGATGGTGGCATCGATTAAATCAATGTATGAAGCACCAAATGTAAAAGATGGCAGTGCTTACCTGGCATGAAAATGATCCTCATCAAGTCCCTTTGTTAGTTTTATATGGTTCCTTGCTAGACCATGGATATTCTTCTCTATATCTCTGATTGTTTAATTGGGGAAATTAGTTTGGTAAGCGGATGATCCAATGCCAACTCTTTGTGATGCTTTGCTCTATCTGGACAATGCGATTTTGATTTCCCAATCATGTAAATACCAGCAAAAACATCTGTTGTATGCTAGTGAGTACTTTGGAAATTGACATTTAAACCTCATTATCTAAAGAACAAAGATGAATTATTTTGAAACAAAAAGCAGAAGAGATCCTTTTATCTCAATAATGAGAGACTCGTGCTTTGTTCCGAAAATCCAGAAACAGAATAAACATGAAACCATACTGGTTAGAGGCATAGCTACACCTTTAAGAGATGTCATCCCTTTCTATTTTAAATATCAGGGTTGCATCCGTAACAATGATATAAAGGTCTATTAAAAGTAAGAGTGTTCCTATAGCACGTCATTGGTAGTAAGGTGTTCCAAAAGTGAAACCAGCTTCCCCTTCCTTTCTCTTTGATACCCCTTATACTGCACATGTTACCCATGGTCCCAGGTATAGAAGACCATGGTAGTAGCAAAATGTAACAAGAATTGCCATACCCAATAGGTCTCCCTTGCCCTATTGCCCTGGAGGATGCTTTTGCAGCTGCTCACATGCATTGGCTTTGTCAAGGCTTTTTTCAATTGAACGCATTAGCAAATGCAATTTTACTGGGCAACCATCTTGAAATAGAAATATCTATAATTTATTATTGTTGTACCATTACAAAAAGGCCACCCATTGTGTCTATGTCCTGCAAAAATGTGCATTGTGATGCCATCTTGGAATGGTACAATAATAAAGTATAGAAAATACCATTTCAAGATGACCTGGTGGACAGAAAGCCCATTAAACCATGAGGATAAAAATCTAATTGAAAAAGGTATGCTGTGCGGAACTGTCCTAGCATTGGATGGTCCCCCTGATTCCCTAAGATCTAGACAATTTTTATGCCCGCTCTGGGAGGTGTATCAGGATTTATCCACTTCACAACCAGAGAAAAAAAACTATATAAAGATGTGGGGTGGTAGCTTTGCAGTCCTAACAACTTGTAGCCTCCCCAATTTACCCACTGGCCCGAAAGATTAAAGTTTTTTTTATAAACAGTGGGTTTGAAGATGAGCCATCCTGGCATTGAGCTGGCCCATACTCCTGGGTCCTCGACAGTTTTTCTGTACTATTATTTCCTCAAAGTGAGCAGAAAGCCCACTAGAACACTGTGCTCTTTTTGTTTGTATGCAAAATTAAGCTAGGGTGCCTAATTTACCGCTTGCGCTTCATTTCACATGATAACAAAAATATCATACAATAAAGACAAAAGATGTCGCTGTCAGACTAGAAGTTTAGGTAGGCTGTGGGTAGAGCATGAACTAGGAGATAGAAATTGATGTTGAGAGGGGGAAAAAGAGGTTAGTAGGATGTATATTAAGAGTTGGCAAGAAAGACATTGGACAGGAAGGCATACGTTGTGAGGGGGAAGAGCAAGCAGGAGAAGCAGGTGGTGTGACGTGAGACACAGTAATGAAGAACGGAGGGAACAGCAAAACATAAGTAGAGAGAACGGGACACAAGGGGCAATGAGATTTACAGAGTCAATGGGAAGGCCTGTAGTGTTAAAATTGTCCCTGATGCAGAAGGATTCAAGCACTCTATTTGAAGTACAAAAATACACCTGAATAGCAAAGTGCATTAGATGAGAAACAAACACACTGCTGGGCTGCACTCAGGCCCGATTTGGTGGTTGGGCTCTCCTCCACTAGGGTGACATAATATTTTACTCCCTTGTCCTACCAGAGGTCCCGACAGCCAAGCTTAGAAATGTCCATTATGATGACTGACATTTATAGCATTGACAGCAGCTGTCTTCTAGGCGGTTCCTGCCAATGCATTGTAACTTTGCTGTATAGCTCTGGCAAACATGACAGAACCGTACAACAGTTACTTTTTTTTTTATTTTAAAACACAAGTGCCCAAGTGGCATTTTGTTTTGAAAATAAAAAAAACGTACACCCCCTCGCCATGAGATCTGTCAGAGAAGTTTGACCCCAGTGGAGACAGAATAGTCTCCGCCACCGTCAAACATTGGTCCTCTTGCATTTAAAATAAATAGTTTTGGCAGGAAAGGTTTTCCGCCACGCTGGAGTACCCTTTCCATCCAAGATGTATATTAGACCCTAAGACATGATTGGCAAAAAGCACTGCTTTTGTATGTGTTTCCTGGAGGAGACAGAGAAATATGTGTGTGATGACCGGATGTAATTTTCAGATGTAAAATAGTCCATCATGTATTCCAATGATGGGGGACATCTACACAACCAATAGAAAGAAGGTGAGACTAAATAATTGCGTGGGTTGATCCACTATGTGATTGATAACATTTCAAGCCATGGCGGAATGGTGCAAGTGCCTTTACATGTCATACCTAAACACACCCAATATTCTCCTACCTTTCATAGGGATTACTACTGTCAAAACACCGCTCAGAGGGTCACGGCGCAAGAGGGGGTTACTAGGCCTAACTATGGGGGGTGAGGCATGTTACCTCTGGTGTACCAGGACCTGACCTACTATGGATCCTGATCAACTGGGCCAAGTACCCCTTCAGCAATTGGCTCTCAGTAGTAGTGCAGGTCGAGCAGTCTAAGTATTCTTGGGGGAAGTTGGATACAGGGAGTGACACGGGCTCACAACTCAAAATATGCGCAGCAGCAGCAAAAAATAATTGCCCAGTTAAATACTTACTTTTATGAAAAAGATATATTTTATTTGACCACTTCCAACTCAAAAAGGAAATTGGACATACACTAAAAGCCTCTACAGTCACATGAGGTCAGGACTCAAGTGTTTCTTTAGGTGATTCCCCTCCTCATCCAGCGATAGTGGTTATTTCCCATTCACTAGAACCAACATTCAGATGAAGCCCCACTACTAGTCTGAGTCTCATGAGTTCCACTCCAACTCTGTACTAAAGTCAGAAGTGTTCCAGGGCTGAAGGCTATATGGCAAGCAGGTTCTCCCAGGACTGACTGGCCCAAAATCAGTGTTACCTGCATCTCAAGGATTGGAGTGATTTGAGTCCCTGAGCACGCCCCCTCAGCAGGCGCTGGAGCTACAGCCACTGTCTGTGGTAAGTTCTCTGCACGTGGCCCAAGCAGGCTGCACTCAGCAGTCCTCATATTCATCACTCGCAGTCGTTTAATCACAGCGACTAGAGATTCTTTGTGGCTCCTCTAAGCTGAGTAAGTTATTTTGGTCCCTCCCACTTTGAGTGTAGGGGGAAGTAGTGCGAAGGTTCTTATGATCTTCCTCAGTCATGAGGCAAGTCCGTAGGGGTCCCCACAGAGACTTCGTGCTTGGTCCCAGTGGTCCCCTCTGGCATGCAGGGTCACTGTCTCTCACTGCACACGGGCTCCAACCCGAATGGTACAGAAATTTCCTCAAGGGGGCCCCTCTTTACATACGTAGTCACCAGCTCACCACTGCACACGAGCTATAGCCCACTCAGCTTGACAATCTCTTCATGGTGGCCCCTCCTGGCATACTGTTTCCGTTTTTCCACAACGAAAATCATGGATCACTTCAAGACAGCTCTCCTCAGGCATCCCATGGTCACCAAATTTCCCTGCACATGGGCAATGACCTAATTAGTGCAGAAGTCTTTTCACTCCTTCCTAAGGGAATCCGCTTAACAAGATTGCCTGCTGGACCATGCTCCCTCCAATGCTCTCCTCTTTCTCACAGGGCACACTTGTCTTAGCAAGCAGGCTGGTGCTGGCACTCCAGGTTCCAGGGCAGGTGGTCTTGGATTCCCTAGGTGATGTCCCATCACCCAACTAGGAGACTAGCAGTGCATTGTCCCCTAGTCCTGGTCATAGACAGAAGTCTGTTAGAGCTTGTAACAGTTCGACTGGCTGTGTGAAATGTTTAGGGTCTCAAGCTCCCCTTCCTATAAGCCATTTCCAGATGCCAAATGTAATTTAGAATCTGAATCTTTGAAGTTTATGTTGGGGGTCTGCTTCCTTTTCAAGACCACTTATCTGCCCTCTCTTCCTCCAGAAAGCATTCTGTCAGACCAGTAGTGACTCCACAATTGATAGCCCAACAACACAGGCCATGGAAGTGGCTATGACATCACAACTGGATGTCAGCCACAGTGATATGTGTATCAGAAGGTTAGCTCAAGGGCCTTAGGCCCACTCTATGGTTTTCTTATAAGCCCGTCCTCCATCCTGAGATGAGCCCAGGCCACTTCCTTGTGACCTTTCTTTGAATTAAAGAGTACCCTTTGAAGTGGACTGGGGGAGCCTGGCTCTACCTCTCTCCAGTGTATTCAACCCAGCTTACCGGAATGCAGCAATACACAAATCTGTCTGGAAGGATTCCTCTACCTGCTCTCCTCATGTTTCATCATGAAGTCCTGGGTCTCCAAAAATGGAACCCAGAGTCTGCCATGCATTATCCTATCCACAGCACACATACATCAAGCACATGCATGTAACATACATGTGTTCCACAGCACTACATCTTTCATATATTGTACCATTCACAGGCACACAAACACCCAGCACATGAATATCACACATGCACAGCACTACCCCCTAAACCGATGTAGGTCAAGGATGAGTTAAGCACACAGCAGCAGAACTTCAAACGTGTGAGCCTGTAGGCCTCCCTCCAATGACACAGGTACAAAGTAACTGTCCAATTCAACAGGGTATGCGGCCACCACGCCGCTCATGATGCTTATCTCCTGGTAAAGGCAGTAGCCTTTCACCACTATGTGGGTAGCACTTTGGGCCCCCTCCTGGTCCAACAAGATCGCAATCTGCAAGATAGGCCTGTCTCATTGGCACACACGAAGGATCCATGTTTGCATATGACAACAAAAATTAGCTTTAGGGATTCAAACATCACTCCACTTGGGGCACTCCGGGCAGAGGTGTATGTCCATTACCATGCGGAGGATTGTTAGCAGCTACAATACTCAGGAACCAGAAAACTCTAACCAACCCTTGGCATATCTGAAAGCTTGAGATTCAAGCCAAATTTCATACTGAGAATGACCTGCAAATGTCAAAATCTTCCTAAAGAACTCATTTAATCTAATTTTCCAATGTAGTTAGCTGTTGTATTTAGATCCGGGGTCAGCCCACAGTCAGGGAAGGTTTATTTTCCAGGTCGGAATGGCAGTTTAAAACTGCACTCAGCCTGCATTGGCAGGCATGAGACATGTATTACAATGTTACTTTAGTGAGTGTCACATAAATTGCTGCAGCTCACTTGTGGCATTTTCTTTACTGGCTCTAGGATAATGTAGTACCATTCACTAGGGACCTATAAGTAAATTACATGTATCAATTAGGTGTTGACTAATTTTACCATGATTAAGGGAGAGAGCACAAGCACTTTGCTACTGGATAGCAGAGGGAGGGTGCGCAGATTCTTAATGCCATCTAAACTAAGTTTAGAGTTGCAGTTAACAAGGGAACCCAAGACTTTGTCTAATCCAACTGAACTATCTACATTGGACCTAACTATGGAGGCGTAGCCTCTGGGTATGATTGCCTCTCCCTTCTTCCTCCACTGGCCGCGGCAGGCACTGGGCATTTCCCAGTGGGCCGCCAGGGCTGGGGCCAATTTTTGGGTCTTTGGTTACAGGGACGTTTTTGCAGCATAGCTGCAATATCGGCTGCTGTGACTAAATTGGCCGAAACCGGCCCTGGCAAACTGCTCGGCCGCACCCCCAACACCCCGGGGGCCAGCTGAGCACTTTGCCAGGGCCGCTTTTGGTTCCCAATCCGGCCCTGCTCCACTGTTAAGCCCGGGAGGGAGTCATGGCCGGATTCCATCATGGCTGCTCGGAGCTGATGCTCCGTGGTAATCTTACGCTCAGTAACCAAGCCCGGTGCTTCTTCGCACCAAATCCAGCAGAAAAAAACGCACTCCCGTTTTTGGGAACATTGGGAGCCTCTGCAGTTGTGGTTGCCGTTCCCCCAAAGTGCTTTGTTGCGTGTTATTGGCTTAAACTCACCGCAATCATTGCTCTTGGAGTCGGACGGGCGCCCGGGAGCCCCAGGTTGCCACTGCCGACGCCTCGCAAAACAATTCAATCGGCACCGCGGCATAGAGGGGAACTTCCGAACAGATTCAATTGTCGTCTGAGACGACGCAGTGCTGGCGATGCAAATACTGATGTGCTACTGCCTCCCGTACTGCTAATGCCATCTTGGGGCCTCGATTATCGGAGACATACTGGAGATAATGGTGACTCCGCCTCGTTGGCCAGCTTGACGGTGCGGAGCACCAGAGATCACCGTGTCCACGCTACACCGAACAGCACAACAGACGGGAGAGCATAGGAGGGCCGGCCTCTTTGGCGACCACTTCGGGAGGACCTGTGGGCCGCCATCTTGGGACTTGATCTCTCTCTTCTTCAGTCAGAATCCGGGTTGCACTGAGTCTAATACTAAATCAGCTTCTAACAGACCCAAACGGTGGCCTTGATTTATCCGCAGGAAAAGACAGTCTAATTGATACCTTGGTTCTCTCATTCGTTGTACGTTGTTTCGACTTGCTGCAGTCCTCTGACTTGCCTGACCCTGACGCCGGTACCTAAAATGGCAGATGCCACCGTGATGATGAATGCTGCCTTGGAGTCTGATCCTGATCTACTGGCATTTATCTTACTACCTAAGAGAACCAAGTAATCCCTACCCTTGCCTAAGCACTCAAGCTCTCTCACCTCTCAAACCCCCGGTCTGTCTCTGATGCCTGACCTTAAGATGGCGGACATACCTGCAGTATAAACACCCTAAGGAGCACACGTTCCCAGTCAGGATGACGGCTGGGGCCAATCTCGAATACCTCTGTGGGGGACCCCTGAGGCTCCGGGGCTCTCCCAAACATAGCTCTTGGGGCATTCCAACTGATCCCCCTCTCACGAAGACGCTCTTTTCTAGGGGCATTCTGAGGCAGAGGTGTCCGTTGTAGGGACGGGCCTGGACAACACCTGACTTCAAGATGGGGCATGCACCTTGACTCCGTACTGCCTGCTGTCTTCTTCCGGTTCTTTGGCGGCTGCCTTTGCCTGCGGATTGTGCCTTGATAACATCGAAGCAAAAACCCCTTCACTTTGGGGTTTATATCTGACTGCGGTTCCCAACTCTCCAACTCCCCCGTTTTGAATTAGACATTTACAGACTAACCATGATCATCATCCTGACAGAGGAGTCCGAGCACTATGGCCAATGCCCGGTGGAGCTGCCCAGACAGCTATAGAGGAGATCGGCCCTGGTTCACCCCTCGGCTGTCACCTACCCAGCCAGACATTGGACACAGTTTCTTCTTGTCTCCCTGCTTTGTCTCCTTCCTCCCCTCTCTCCCCTCCCTCCCCTCCCTCCGACGAATTTCATGACATTGTTTTTTATCCTATGTTTGACTATGCTTTGTAACTGATGTAACGTAAATCTTGTCACTCACTGATCCTCTTGTAAAGCGCTCTGATACCTCCGGGTTTAGCCAGCGCTATATAAAACTCAAATAAAGTAAAGTAAAGGTCCTTGTACATACCACTTGGTTGTGTGGAGACTGGAACATTCTGAAGGCAAGTGATTGCCAGCGTAGGCAATGTCCTGGATGCACCTATCGTCTCCGATCTTAAACTTGTTCTCCTGCACATCATTACATACCTGACTCTGGACCAATACTGAACAACATTGATACAGCTATGCCTCACTGTAGGCAAGAGAGATATAGCTCATAAGTGGCAGAACAAAGATCCTTCTGTGGGGGATTGGTGGTTGGTCATCATTGGTGCAAGAGTAGAGATATTTCGGTATATGAGGCCAGGGACTGCCCTCAAAGCATGCCGAGGTCTGACAGATATGGGTGGACTATCCAGGCATCACCCTTCACAACAGAACCACACAGACAGTAGCAATAGACCAGGAAATTCAGGCATACAAGAACTTGTTTATAGTTGATTAGCATTAATATCTGAAGAAGGGGGGTGGAGCAGAGAGCAAATTGAGAACGGGCAGGAGAATTATACACCCCACTTATTTTGTTCTTGCTTGGATTTTCCTTTATTGATATGTTGCATATCTTTGAAATCAATAAAATGTGTTAGAAAACCCCCCAAAAGAAAAACAAGAGAATCCGAGTATCACTGATGACATTGGTAAGTATATGTACAAGAAACATTGATCCCACAGTTGAAAACAATACAACCAAAACAAATGAACACATGAGCACATTTCTCACTACACACTCACTGCGCCATCACAAAGCTTTTTTTTTAATAACAGTTCTTTATATATGTGTAAACGACTAAAGAACATCACCAGCTGACTCAAAAAGAGGGCACTCCGCACAAAGTTCCAATCAATTTTAGGGCTCATGCACTTCTTTTCCAGTACCTGCCGTTGTTTGGTACCACTGCTCAGCAGAATTCGAATCAGTATGTAAGTGGAATCGTGCACAGGGAAATACTGTAGTCCACAAGTTCTCAATTTTGTTCTAAAATATTTGTATTCTTCCTTTGATTAATAAAAAATATTTTTCCATACATAGCAACATCCAGCCAATGCATTTCGTTCAAAAACGTTTTTGAACTTCATCAGGGCTCAACTCTGTCCCCATTCTTTATACTCCCAGTACAAAGTTTTCTTATACGGTTAATATCCGAAACTAGCATATTATCTTGGTAGTCTACCATTTTGTCAGACAAAGCTAGGGGCCTGTTTGTTCCTTAATTTTTGTTTTCAAACACCTATTCCCAATATTCCATTAAGATATGATTTATAGTAAATTAGTGCAAGTACGAAATATTAAGCTTGCAATATTGAGATTTCAGAATATTGTAGCCAAAATATCAAGGAACAGACTATATGCAGGTAAGTATATATAAATAAATATAGACACAAGAATTTTATTGCATGATCAATAAAAACCTTTACAATCAATCAGATTGGTATTCAATGCCGTGAAGACTGACTTAAATGAAAAACAGACTCATAATAAAATATCTGTCTACCAATATATAAAACAATATGAAGAATATATATTCAAATACAAAGATAATTGTCATCTCATTAAAACATAGCTCAGGTGCAGTGTAGACTAATAAGTGCTGATGTGCCTTAACTAGCATTGGAAACAAGCATAACCTAATAATCAACTAGCCAGATAAAACTACTAAGAAATACGCAGTGATTTTTAACAACAATTAATATCCATTTCCTGTTGTTTCAGCATATACAAAAATGCTGACATAAATTTAACCAACCTGTGAGAAATTGGCCTGGTATATGCTGGTCACTAGTTAAAGTGGCCACCTTGCACCAGTACAAATCTACTCTTATGGTAGATAGGTTTAAGACAACCTTTTTAAGAAAGCTATCCTAGCAGCCTTCAGGTTAAGTCTTTAGAGGAATGTAAAGCAGCTTGTTTTACCTTATAATCTCTTGAATCACTAAATGAAAGGATACCACACAGGTATATATATAAAATATATATGTATTTATTTCTAACACACTCTACTAAAATCTTTATGAGATTAGAAGTCAAGGACGTATGCACAAATCAACATTTCACAACAAGTTAAGCACAAATATGGCTGGGGCCCTAGGGGTGTACCAGACCATATACTTAAAAAGAGGTTTAGGAATATCGACTTGAGAAGAGACGAGGCCTAGGGAATTCAGAAGCGCTGGGGCCTCACTAATCCACCCAAGGCAGGTAAGTAAAGGAACACAGCCATGGATCCCAATAGACTTCAATGGAGCAAGTCGCGGTTAGAATTTTAAAGTTTTAGAATACTTCGGGAGAGTCTACAAGCAAGTCACTTACAGGGTAAGTAGTTCTAGAGCCAACACTCACAGGAGAACCATAGTGCTGGAGTTACCTCACCCAGGGAAGCCGGGTGCATAGGTGTCTTTTGGTGTTGGGTCGCGGCGTTGTTTTCAATGGGAGCCAAAGAAGACTTGCTGCTTGTGAAGACAGGAGAAGTGTCCGGTGGAATCCAAAGCTGGATTCAGAAGAAAGAAGACCTGAAAGCAGAAGGGACAGTGTTCAAAGTCACTTGGCGGTGACCCGGGGAAAGGAAGCTGGATGCCCACAGTTGTCTGGCGATTTCAGGTGGTCACCGGTGTCTTGACTCTTCAGCCACGATGTCCAGGAGGTGTCGACGACAACCAGGAGCTGGATTCGGCGTGTCCAACAAAGTCTGCAGCTTACTGAGGTGTCGGCAACTGGATTGGAGCCAACAAGCCTTGGCAACAGCAAGTCTTGTGGAAAGTCAAGAGAGTCAGTGGTGCAGACCAGCAAGGTCTGAGGGACTCACCCAGCGAGGGTGAGTCAGGGCAGGTCTGGGGCAACCAGGGGAGCCCTTTGGTTCTGTATAAAAGTCTTCTGGGGACCCACGAGCCAACCGGCAAGGGATCGCAAAGATGCCTTGTGAGGATTCACTCACCAGGAGCCCACGGTCACTCGGGACAAGGTAGGCCTCTGATCTTCGGAGGAAATCTTGCTGGAGGCTTGGACCACCCGTGGTCCAAAGCACAAGCTCGTAGACCATCGTGAAGGGGTGGCACACGAAAATAGTGTCCGGTACCCAGGTATTGCAGTTCCACGTCACTCGTGGGGTCCACTCTCCTCAGCTTGTCACTGGGGACTCACGATGGCCTTGGAGTAGTCGGGAAATCCACTTCCGGGGCTGCAGGGACTTTGGAATCTGGCAGGAGCGGTAAAGTTTGTGACCGTTGATGCAAAGTTTTGGTGTTCTGCATTCTGTCCATCAACTGTTGTTTTTGCATTTGTCACCCCGAGTGGGACGGGTATGCTCAGACGTGAGTCCCGTGCTCTCCATGTCACTGGAATCAAGCTATCCTGGCTGAAGAGGGGTGAAACCCTGGAACCAGTCCTAGGATGCTTGTTTCCAGTCCAGGGAGGACCTGGCTTGGCAGTTCGGGCTGGACTGTTCCCATGAGGCACAGGGTCAAGACTGATTTGCGTATGGCTGGGTTCAAACTGGAATGGCATGGTGAGCAAAAAAACGATGGATTTAGGCCCAGATCTCTGTACTGGGGTGAATGTATGACATTGTTCTGCATTCTGTCCATCAAATGTTGTTTTTGCATTTGTCACCCCGAGTGGGACGGGTATGCTCAGATGTGAGTCCCGTGCTCTCCATGCCACTAGAATCAAGCTATCCTGGCTGAAGAGGGGTGAAACCCCTAAACCGGTCCTAGGATGCTTCTTTCCAGTCCAGGGAGGACCAGGCTTGGCAGTTCGGGCTGGACTGTTCCCATGAGGCACAGGGTCAAGACCTGATCTCTGTACTGGGATGAATGTATGACATTGTTCTGCATTCTGTCCATCAACTGTTGTTTTTACATGTGCCAAGCAGGGGAGTCACTCCTTGACTCCAAGGGAGATTCTTCAGTCTTCCAAAGGTAGTGGAATGTCGAAGGTCCAGGATTCTTCTTCAGAGCGTCGTCCAGGGATATCTAGTTTGCAATGGCAAGGGTTCCCTAACTTATACTACAAGGAAGGGAGGGACTAGCTCTATGACCACTCCTATGGGAGGGTCATGGGAGTGGGTGGCTACACCCACTTCCCTTTGTCCAGTTCTGCGCCAGGGCAGGGGCTGGTAGCCCCTGAACCGGTATGAGCTGGCATATGCACAGAGGAGCCAGTGCAGGACTTCAAAGCACTCTAGGAGTGCACCCACCCAGCCCCAATACACTAAATCCTGTCTGGGAGGTGACCACACCTCCCTGTGACAGGATGCCTATTGTTGGGCCTCCTCCACTGCGAGTTTTGGTCAGCAGCAGGAGGGCAGCCCAGTGTCTGTGACTGGTGGCATCCATTTTGTGATGCCAGGGCTCTTCAGGATTCTACAGTGTTTCCACAGTGGGTATATGTCTATCCCTCTAGAAGGGGGGGATTATACTTCCACACCAGTTACTGGTGTGGGGGTATGATTCCAAAGCATTTGACACCAAACACAACATGTTTTTATGCAGCCATCCCAGAGTTAGCATTTACCGCGAGGTTATAATGCACTTAAGAGTATATGGTTTAACCGCATCCACAAACAGCCACTGAGAATGGACTCTGAGAGCTGCAGAGGGGCCCTGTTCAGGCAGAGGCACCCCCTCACATGGAAACCAAGCACCCTGCCTTCAAGATTGATAGGGCCTGCCTTAAGGGTGACTGATAGGTTGATATGTGTGTGCAGGTAGAGATATAGTATACCTATATCTCAGTGAGGAGTGCTAACACTACCTTACCCAGGCTGCAGTAGCAGGCTTGTGGTGTCAGATTTAGTCTGCTTCCCAGGGGTTGCATAATGCATGCTTCAGCCCCTGGTAGTCCTGTGAAGTACCTATGCCCTTGGTACCTAAGGTACGGTATACTAGGGGCTCATAAGGTACCACAGTATCCAATCACTAGTGCATCTAATATGCACTCCAAGTTGTTTAGAGAGAACAGAGAGGCTTAGGCCCTGATTAGCAGGAACCCAGCCAGACTATAGCCAGAAACCAGTGTAAACATCAGAAAAAAAGTGGGGGCGACATAAGTGCAGATCCTACTCTCCTACAAAACCGAACACTAAATACTGTGGGTTCAGGACTGCTATGAGGGCTACCCTGCAAGACCGTACATTCAGGAGGTTAAATTGTTGGTATAACAGATTCTGCAAGGTTTTAACAATGCAGGGGTCAGACTTAAAACATGTAAAAAAGGATTTTCACTTCTCATTACAGTCTGCATTTCTCCTCGGGTAGTTGGGTTTGCCACTTTGACAGATGGTCGATTGTTGGCAGAACCCCAAAACAGAATGCCAGGAAACCGCTTTTTTTACATCTATCAAAATTCGCTGATAAATGCTCTTGTTTTCCCCAACATATTGTATGTTGATAGTACCATCCAAGCATGAGATATCTGTTATAGAACTTATCGGTCAGTTTGTCTGCTCATGGTTTTTTAAAACTCTTTCTGGTCTGCCCCAATCACCCCTATCTCCCAGGCATCTAATTCAGCTAAACATGATTCTAAATAGCAAGCGTGTCCACTTTTGACGCTGACAGATCTTAATTCATTCCATATTACACTGTCAAGTGTGCCCGACACTGCTAATCGAATCCTATGGCATACCTTAATAAATGAGCATTGCCTAGCTATGGACTGCCACAGGAGGCCAAACTCTAGTTGAACCTCTACAGGAGACGCCGACTCTTGGAGGAGGAGAATGTGCTTCTAAATTTTTATCATCAAAGTATCTAACAATCTGGCTGCATTTGCAAGCATGACATCCCTTCCATAAGTTAGAACATGTGAGATTTTTGCCTTCATTATTTATACGATTCTATCCATATTTCCCAGGGTTTGAAGGGTGGTCTGGAGTGCGAGAGCCTTCTTTTTAATGAATCTCTTATATTTGTTTAAAGAATCCCTGTGGCCAGAATCAGAGATATTTATATTCCGACACTTTTTCAATGCTTCCTCCTTCTTTGTGCCATGGCCTGTCTTATTCATTCTTATCCCAAAGATGTTAATTTTAGTATTTCTCGATTCACCTCCAGCTTATTTACCTTTGTATATTCAAAGAGGGTACTCATAATCCTCTGTAGACCCACCCTGGTATGACTTAACAGCACCAGGTCATCTGCTTAAAGTAGGTTAGACAGGCAGTTATTTCCAGGTTTCGGTGAGGGTGAATTAACTGTGTCGAGCTCCTCTGTATGATTGGAGCTGAACAGATAAAGTAGGCTGGACAGGACACATCCCTGCTTAATGTCTTCTCTAGGTATTATCTTCCTTGGGAGAAGGGTGGCACCTCCAAATTTCATATGCAGCCAAGTTTCAGAATACAGCTCTATCATGCATAAAAGGCACATTGAAAAGCCCCAGGTTCTTAACTTTCCCCAGAGGTTCTTTCTTGAAATTCCATCAAATTGCACCCTGAAATCAACGAAAAATGCATACAGGTAAATGTAAGATTACTATACTTAACTTCACATATGCACCTAAACGATATATACATAGAAGTTGAGTGATGAATTGTGAAGCTATACGTATCTATATTTATTTACCTCTTCCGTATTTTTGCTAGGATGTGCTGGTATCTCAATATTCCAAACTATATTCTAGGCCACCATTTTCTAAGTATACTGTTAATTTAGAACTGTAGGGCCCGATTATGATGTTGGCCAGTTCGCCACCGGTAGACCATTGGAAGCAGACCGCTGCATAATGATACGGTCAGTCGGAGTGCAGCGAGCAGAGGGACCGACCGACGCCTCCGACAGGCTCAAGGAACCTGTCAGAGCATATTCCCTACAATGGGGGCAGTGCCTGCGGAGTAAACGCCATAGGGATTACAATGTTCCTTTTCCCTCTACCTTT
Organism: Triturus cristatus; assembly: GCF_964204655.1. Classification (NCBI taxonomy): domain Eukaryota; kingdom Metazoa; phylum Chordata; class Amphibia; order Caudata; family Salamandridae; genus Triturus; species Triturus cristatus. The sequence goes on from NC_140594.1 coordinate 891,812,443, forward strand.
ACATGGTGGTCCGACCACCATGTAAAGGCAGACGGAATGAGACTTTGGGGGCCCCTAGCAGGGCCCCCATCCCCTGTGGGCCTTTGCTATGAGTTGATGGAATAATAATCTCCAAAAATGGTCTCTGTCTCAGAACAGGAAATAGATGCAGTAGAACAGTTTTAAAAGCAATATTCAATATCAGCTATTTGGGGGCAGAAGGTGAGAATGCAATACTCCTGCATAATGGGGCAAAAATGCAAAGAGGTGAAGCTAGCTATACTGCCCAGTGAGAGCAATATCGCGAATATAGAAGTTCACTGTAAAATACCACCTGCTGTGGGGTGAGCAGGAGAGGTTGGTCATGGAGGGTTGGTAAAGAAAATAGGTAACAGCAGGCATTTTAAACCCCTCACTTGAACACATATTTGAGCACGTGACCTGCAGGTTACACGCTCTACAAGGCCTATTTCTCATTTAAGAGACAATCCAAGATGGAGAACACCAGTGTAAAAACCCCAGACTGCAGAAACTCAATTTTGGTGAATTTTCTAATAGATAGAACCCCTATTCTGTGAACAACTTGAAAAAGTCAACAGACAGACACCAAAGAAAAGAACAAATGAGAAAACAAATATTGGCAATGCAAATAATTCTGGCTTTAAAGGAATGTTGTATGGTAATGTGAAGCATTACGGGTAAATAGCATGGGAATGGAAGCAAAGGACCGTAGAATAATATTGGTGTAGGTTAAAAGGTCAGGTGATGGTTCTACTCTCAAGCCAATCCTAAACACCCATGTAGATTAGACTGCTCTCACCCAGTCTGTCCTGCTGCCAGAGAAAAACACCATTCATTACCTAGTAATCTAAGCTACTTTAATAGCATTACAAGGTCATGTGTGTGCCCCTGAAAGTTCAAGCTCACGCAGCTGGATAAATAAACGAAATGATCACAGCTGTGTGGATGGCAAGCACTTTTTTTGTGGAAGGACACATCCTCTGCCCAACCAAAGCATGTAGTCCTGGCTCCCAACATTAGGAGGGATTCCAAGCCGCCTCTGGTGATGCTCACATAATTGTCTGACTATGGTGCTCTGTCCAGCAAGACCTTCGAAAAGCAGCCAGAGACCATAAATAGAGGAAGGAGAATGAGTGATGTTTTCAACTGCCTCGGCACATAAACCTAGTTCTCTGGCCTCACCACTTGGTCCACCTCTTTGAATTCTAGCTTTAGAGTAGGCAAACTTAGTCCTAACCACTTGGTTTGGCAATCTGAGGGGCTGTGTGTTCTGTGTGAGCAAGTTAAGGGGATGTGGTAGCTGCATGAGGACAGGAGTATATATGAGGCTATGGGTGTAGCATTTTTGGGCATTGACGACCAGGTTGTGGATTCGTTGATATAGCACCAGGACGTATGTGAGGGCCTGGAGGCCTATGCGAAAGGATCCATGGTCAATGCATGGTCAATAAGAGAGGAGTCTTGTTTGGCCATGGGATTTTCCTGTAGTTTTCAGAGCAGTGAGGAAGGCATTTGTAGCTTTGTGAGGGGCTGAGTAAAGGCATATAAGGCTAAGCATTCCTTCTTCAATCAGCTCCCTCGGGCCTTAGACACTTTCTTTTGAGCTTCTGTGTAAATGCATTTGCCTTTTATCTCATCTGACTCGAATTTAAGAAATGTGAAATTTCCATCTGATTTATCTTTCATTTTAATGCAGAGCATTTCATTTTAGTCCTGTTTTAACTAATGTGTTGCCAATTTGCAACCAAGAGCTCCATCCTCTTGAGTGGGTGTGTGTTCTGCCAACTAAACAAGCCGTGCTTGCGATGCCTTTATTTCTTCTGAAGAAATGTAAATGCTCTGCTTTGCCTTTTAAGGAAGAATAGAGTCTCTGTTGCCTCGCTGTTTTTTGTGTCAAGTCTCACTAAATACATTTAGAGGCATCTAATCTGGTGAGACTCAAAGAATTAGTTTCCATTCATTAAGGGCTCCTGGGAGACTATTATGTGATGCAAGGTGTGTTTAAATGTAGAAGTGTATTAGTAATGCAAAGGGGTGCTTTTTCCTTCTCCCATTTAAGTGGTATGCTTGTGGCTTGATAGCTAAAATGAAAGCATAGAAAAGACAATTACTGCAGCTATATGAAGACTAACGGTTCATGTGCCATCCTATCAGGCTGAAAGTAATTCCTGTTACACATCTTGCAAAGCAATATATTTTTCATTGGAGCAGCATTGACAGTCTGATTAAGGACATTCTGATGGAGGCAGCAAGTTAGAATTTCAACAATCTGTGCACTGACGCCATGCGGTATTTTCCCACCATGTCTAGCAGAGAATTGTGTTTGTGGCCCTGTTTGAAATTTGCCTCATTGCTAAATTTAAAGTGCTTTAGAAGGGGGTAGCAGAAGAACAGCATGAGACATAGATTTTGCAGGATAAAACAGTGAGGGGAGAAACAGGGAAACAATGAGGAATAATCGGACAGGCGAGCAGTCGGTGAAAGGAGGCAAAAGTGCATGTAGAAAGGTGACAGGAGTTTGTGAAAGAAGAATGTTTCTAGGCTTTGAGAAAAGGGCAAAGGGTTGGATTGCTTACAGTCATCTGTGGATTGGTCATTCTCTGCAGTAGGTGTGGCCACTGAGAAGAACTGCCTTGATAGTTGCTTGATGCAAAACTTGGGTTACTCAGTCCTTAAGGGTACTATAATCTGAGGAATCTAGCTTTGCTTGCACCCTTCTACCTCTACTTCTGGAGTTAGCATCTAGGGCTGTGTGACCGGTGCCACCGCACCAGGTGCTGACTTCAGGCGGGGGACCCGTGTTTGCAAGTATATTATGGTTTTAAAACCACCTGCTGCTGCCATGTTCCTTGCCACCAGCAATTTTCAGGCAACAATAAAAAAGTCAAGATAAGTCTGGTGATAAATGATATTCCTTAAGAGAGATTGGAGTAAGATAGCGCAGAGGGTTACTGTGCCTGCTGCAAAGAAGGTGCACCATGCAGATCATAAAGTGCATATTAAATAGGTCAGTGGGTTATTGCTTTTATTAGAGTGATCAATTTGGTACTTGCAGTTTAGAAGTTAAAATCCTAATATAGAACAGTGAGCTATTAACTGTCATCAAATAGCTGCATGCAAACTGCAAGGTATAGACTAGAGCACTATGTTGTTTCCCCAGTCTTTATTGTCCTAATGATGCAAAAGGGGTTAATTTGGGTAGAAAGCAATTCTTATTATTAAAGAGAACCCTCAACCATGGTGTTATGTTTTAAATTCGGAATTTTTGCTACTCCTGACCAAACACACTTAAACTATACCGCCTGCAAGTATGGATCACATGTGACTCCTACACCTTACAGTCCTCTGTCTTATGTAGCATTTCCTTTACGCTGATGTACACACCTATTATTGATTGTCTCTGTTTAATATGTGTGTGGTGTAAAGTGCTCTGACACCCTACTCTGGTTTGAGTGGCGCTATGAAACTAATTAAATGCATCTGCGACAAAGTGGTTATTGAAACTTGAGGGGCACTGTTAAAGGGTAGTAGTGAGGGAATCCGTGGTGGAGTTGGTCACTGGGGGGCACCAGCAAACATTGTCGCACCGGGTGGCACCAGCACTAAAGCCGGACCTGGCATCACATTCCTGTCTGCATTATGAATGGCTGGTAGCCAGGTCTCATTCTCAGATGTGATGTTCATGGAGGGAGCTGTGGTGAGTGCTGATGTTACAGCACCAGTGGTAAGACTCAAAATAGCATAAATAAAGGTACATTGTGTAGAGATCAGAAGACTGAAATGAGAGAGGTCTCATAGACGTACCCTTGGAAATGTCTATGGTGCGAGATGCTGGGATGATGGGAAGGGGCATATGGTAGAAATCTTAATTAGATATTGCAGGGGTGGCACCTTCGTTAAGGCGTAGCAGCGTCACCCCACTAACCAAATTGCCCCCAGATATGGAAAAATAAAATGGTAAAGCAACTTCATTTCTTACCATTTCATTTTTCCAGACCTTGCCCTGAGCCGAGCATCAGGACGGGGATGGGGTTTTCTGGTTTCTGCTGCTGCCAGTCAGGCAGCAGCAGAATGCAGTGATAGGCAGCGTATGCAGGTTTAAACTACGCATGTCTTTTTGGCCTGCTGTCTTACGACTGTCAGCCAGACATGCGTAGTTTAAACCTCTCTAACCCAGCTGTCTTAAGACAGCTGGGTTAGAGACCGTATAGGACTCCAGTGTCCTCAGGAGCAGCGGTAGAGGCCGCTCCCTCCAATCCTGGGGCTGCTTTCATGCTGAATGAAAGCAGCACCAGGGTTGATCACTGCAGCTACCTGGTCCCACCGCATTGGAGCCTGCTTGCCTGCCTGGACCCAAGCGAGTGGGACGTCGCACCAGGATGAATGGTAAGTGTATGTTTAATATTTTATTTGTTTAAAACTAATTATGTTTATCTCCTGCCCCACTGCACTCCTTGCCTGCCAGCCGCCACTGAGATATTGGATCAATTTCCTGGCTGAAGGAAACTTTAAAAGTTCTCAAAGGTCTCACATCTTTTGTACAGTCAATACCGCAAAGGGTACGTTTCCACACCAAGTAAACACATTGCCTTCCCCTTCACTGTGAATTAACCAATCAACTTTGATTTTATTTTGATTTACTTTGATTTTATGCACCTATATATGAGCAATTCTTGCATAGAAGGAAACTTTCCAACTACTTCAGCGTACATTTGTCTACTCAGCCTATCTTACATACACAGCTAAATGTGCACTCTCAAAGGCTTGACCGTGTTCCCGGACACTGAATGCAAAGAGCAATCTCCCCACAACTCCGAAAGAGTGAGGAGCACGGTAATGAACTGTGTAAAGCCTCAGAAAGAATTAAGAGCGTCAAACAAGGAGAACACTGGAGCTTTGCATCGTCTGATCAGTCGGTGTTAGAATGACCCCAGCCTGTTGTACGATCAAACCGGGTTTACAAGCTCTGACTGCAGTTTGATCAGCAATAACCTCACAATGGTGACGTAAAAAGGTGCAATCTTTATAAACGACTCCGACTCCAAGGATGCTTTTCAAAGGCAAGTCTACTTCTAAGCTTTACAGTAACACCCGGCAGGGCAGCCAAAGGAAAAGCAACTGCCTAACATTTAAAGCAAAGCATTTCACATCCCTGTATGGGTTAAGTCACGAGCGCGCCATACACCATCTTACATTCCACTCTCCATCCAAGCCTCCCAGCCAAAGCCAACATAAAGCCAGCGCAAGAGTGTTTTATAGAATCTAACAGTAGCTGAAGGATGTTTGAGGCCTCTGAAAAGCACTTAATGGCCTAGGAGTCTCCCCTGACCTTCACCCTATAAATAAACAAACAAAGAAAAACTAAATTTAATCGAAGAAAAATTAAAAAGGAAAAGGAAAGGGTCTTGCGATACCCTCGACTACAGCAGATCTGGACACATTACAGCCTACTTTGAAGAGTTAGGTGGGCCTGATATCCGACATAATTAATACAGCATCAAGAAGATTTGAGTAATGTGCAGATTTTAAAACGGGGGATTTAGGTTCAAATCCTGCTGCCAGCGCTTGACTAAAAATTGTGTGATTTTATGGAAGTCACTAAATCCTCTTGTGCCTATATGTAGGTCTAACGAACTGTAATTTTATGTTTGAAAGATTCAAATTTCCACATGTTACACTTGATCATCGCCCAAAACTGCCTCCATGATGTACAGTGCTCCATTGGTTCCCACCTAAGCACGTCGGCTGTAAATACCTATACATACTTTTACATATGCACATCAACTTAAGTGATCCTAGGTGTAGGGAATTGTAACACTCAAGAAACATTCCCTTTCTCAGATAACTAGGAACATTTAGGCATTTTTTAGCCCAGGAACATTAGGAGGTCCATTAGGATGACGACGTTAGAGGTGCTGGGACCGGCCGCCAGTGGTGCGGCGGTCCCGCACCGGCGATTAGGATGCCACCGTGGCGCTGGCATCCTCTATTCCCAGCATTGTGGCGGGCGGTGCTCACAGCACCGCCCGCCCCAATGCTGGGAATGCACTGCGTGCATTGTCATGGGCATGCAAAATGCACTGTAAGTGTACCAAGAGCACTGGGCCAAGAGCAGAGGTGGGAGTGTGCAGAGAGGTGGCATGACTGTGTGCCAGATGCAGGTGGGGCAGTGTAAGACGCCGGGTCCAGAAGAGCATTTACCTTGCGCGCCATCGCTGCCTCCTTGCCTGTCTTGCGCACCCTCCATTATCCTGTCAGCTAATGAACGCTGGGCGCTGCTTGGCAGGAAGAAGCTGTTAGTTCTTGCATTTTATTCCCACCCTCCTTCGGGCAGATGATCATCCTTTAGGCAAGCAGGGAGGCTGAGCTACCTGTAGACCTTTTTATTAGGGGTGAGTTGCGAGGACGCCAGTAAACTCCACTTCGCCAGCGGTAGGCCAAGTTTTTGTCAAAGTCTGTGGTCGAAGCAAAGTGAGGAGTGGAAAAAATTCAGTGAACTTTGCCGGTGGAGCGGCGTTTGTCACCCACCCCTAGAAAAAACACACCATAGCAGACCGCATCAAAGTAAGTGCCAACCACAGCAATGAACTCTTCATCATCATCAGAGAGTTCTCATGCTGTCTGCCACCAAAAACTCTATCTCCCTTTCCCAGGAACTCTGTGACACACTAGCAAACTACTTCCACAAGATATCACTCATCTACAGTGACTTTGAACCCCAACCCACTGATCTCTACAACCTCCTCACACCTTTGGATGCCACTCACCCGCTGACCGCATGGGAGCAGCTCACCACACAGAACACCACAGCCATCAGGAACTCTATCCACTCTGGAGCACCCATGGTCACTTGCTCACCCCTACCTCTTATACCTTGGGAGCAAAGACATCAGCATGCCACTCACCTCCATCCTCAACACATCCATCACCATGGCTGCCTTCCCCAGCGAATGGAAACACACGAAAGTGAGGCCCCTCCTCAAGAAACCTTCTGCTGACCCCAGTGAACTCAAGAATTACCACCCCATCTCACTGCTTCGTTTTCCCACCAAGGTCCTTTAAGGCCATCAATCACCAGCTCACCAAATACCTAGAGAAAAACAACCTTCTGGATGCCTCCTAGTCCGCTTTCCGTGCCAACCACAGCACCAAGACCAACATATTCACTGCCACTGACAACATCAGAACCCTCCTTGACTGAGGGGAAACAGTGGCCCTGATCCTCCTCAACCTCTCAGCAGCATTTGACACCGTATCCCAACACTCCCTCATCAAGAGGTTCCACCACATCGGGATCCATGGAGACGCCCTCAAAAGGATTGCATCCTTCCTCATAGGATGCACCCAGAAAATCTGGCAACCACCCTTCATCTCAGGGCCCAAGAACATTATCTATGGCATCCCTCAAGGTCAAGAACAACATCTGTGGCATCCCTTAAGGTTCATCCCTCAGCCCAACCCTGTTTAACACTTACATGACACACTTCTCCGACATTGTCAGGACCTATGTCCTCCACATCATATCCAACGACACCTAGCTCATCCTCTCGTTCATGGAAAACACCGCCACCACAAGAACCAACTTTGGCAATACCATGACGAATGTTGCCGACTGGATGAAGTCCAACTGGCTGAAGCACAACATGGACAAGATGGAAGTGCTGATCTTTGGAAACAACATTTTCCTGTGGGATGGCACCTGTTGGCCTGCCAAACTTGGACCCACCCCTCACCAACAGACCGTGCGTGAAATCTTGGCATCATCCTGGACAGCAAACTCACCATGAAATGCCAGATCAATGCTGTTTCATCTGCCTGCTTCCACACCCTCTGCATGCTCCGAAATATCTTCAGATGGATCCCCGACAGCACCTGGGAAACAGTCAATCAAGCCCTCGTCACCAGCTACCTGGACTATGGAAACCACTCTACTCTGGAATCACCACCCAACTTCTGAAGAGACTCCAAACGATACAGAACCTAGTGGCCAGACTCATCCTCGAGCTCCCCAAGCAGACCCACATCACTCCACCTAAGGAGCCTCCACTGGCTCCCTGTTCAGAAAAGATGTCAATTCATTAAACTGACACATGTCTACAAATTTCTCCATGACCAATGAACAACATACACCAACAACCGCCTGAACTTCCACCGACCCTCAGGACACCTGTGCTCTACCTCCCGGGCCCTCACCCCCACATCTTCCGAAGCCACAGTGAAGGCCATTCCTTTTCCTACCACGCCGCCAAAGCTAGGAACATCCTTCCCCTTTGAATGTCACCCTCTCTTACAGAATTCAGACAGGGACTCAAGACCTGGCTCTTCGACTTCTCTCAGCGAGACCCCAGCACCTGGATACCCTGATGGTTTGAAACTTAGTGATGAAGCAGTGCAGACAGCTGGTAAGCCCAAAGCTTGGGTTTTGCATTATTGTGATAAAATACTGGAGTACGAGGCATGACATTTGATGCACCTGCGCCACCCATCAGACAGATCCAATCACTGCCTGGAACAGCTGCATGACCCTTGCTGTGAGGATTGATTTTTTTAAAATCAAATCAACAGGTAACAATAGGCTAATGTCATTATTGATATAATAAAATAGGAGCAGAAATCAAGGAAGCTAAGCCCGATGTCCATAGGAGCAAGCCACCACTCTGAATAACTCATTCCTTTAAAAGACAATAAGAAAAAATGATTGATACAGCTTATGTCAATGAAGAGGACAAACTTCGACTCTATGTACACCAATCTCCCTCTCTAGTGTCTGTTTAGATAGGTGGAGTCAATTTTACTCGAAGTCCCAGATTGATGCAACAGAGTGCTTTGTGAAAAATTGCTGAGCTGCTTTGCCCAAACAAGGAAAATTGTGCAGCACCAAATCTACGTTTTTGTGCGCCAATTATATCTTTGGAGATACTTGTGCAAAAAGTGACAGTTTGCTGCAAAACTAAGCATTTCTCTATGTGCAAATGGGAAGAAGAATTGTCTTTCATGGAGGTGTACTCAAAATAGAGATTTGAGTAGGCATTTCTAAGCTATGACAGAAGGGAAGGAAACGTTAGTGGAAGGCTGATCAAGGTAGCTGGCCACTTGAGACCCCAACAGTACCCTTAGACAGAGGAGATTAGCTGCTGTAGAAGAGAGAAAGAATCAGACCTATGCATGTAAACTGAAAGTGAGCATATGTTGAAAGCAATAGGTTGTCGCAGTAGCGTAAAATCCTGTTGGGCTTCGCAGACAGCCGTTGCTGGAGATTCACGTAGGCAGTCAATCAATCTATCAGTACTTTATTTGATTTAAAAAATGAAATCATACAAGTCCAGCAAAAAATAAAACACAGTTGCACTGCAAAGCAAAAATATAAATATTAACATAAAATTGCATAAAAAAGTCAAAATCAGGATCAATAATGGCTACTCCTGTCGAATTGATCTGTAAACCCACATAAGAAACATTGACACATCATAACAGATTTCATGAGAAGCTAAAAGTTGTAGATAAAAAAGCAGGTCTATCCTGATAAAAATCTCAGGATAAAAAAAGAGGTTTTAAAAACGCATACCGAAGAGATTTATTAAAAGGACATATCAGTACAATGTGAAAGGTATCACATTTAGAGAAAAGATCACAAGTACATGTAAGTGGTGCAAAATATTTATACCAGGTACCCTTGGTATAGAGCAGCTGATGGAACAGACCCAATCTAAAAAAAAAGTCTAGAGATGACACTGATAAGTAGGCATTTCAAAAAGAATATATGGCTCTTTCCCGGGTACTGTTGTGACCAAAACAAATTTTCGATAGAGGGACTTGGGTAGTGCTAGAGATTCCCTTTCCGCTGTTGTTCGTTGATAAAATCACTCTTTTAGCCATGAAACATCTATTTGGTAATGCTTAGAGGATTAAAATCTGAGTTTGGTCTCCCTAAAATTCTAAAATGTTCTCTAAAGTACACCAGCCAGGCAATATAACACATGTTATCCAATTACATACAATCTAAAATGATTACCCTAGTCAAACTTAAACAGCCTTTCGCCAAACAGCACACCATTACACGAGGGGTCGCAACAGGATGTAATTCACAGCTCTTCATGTATTATTTTACTTGGGGTATATTGCCCCACCTCTAAAATACTCCTAAAGTATTTAGTCTCTGCCACCTTTAGAGGATTTAGACCAAAGTCGACACCCTAAGAAAATGTACCGAAGTTGCATCCGCCCACATGGATCCCAGCTCTGCCCAAAGCTTCTCTCTATTGACCAAGTCAAATGCAGAGTTGAGGTTTGTGAGAAGTTGGCCTGGTATATGATGTTCACTAGTTAAAGTGACCACCTTGTACCATGCCAAGCAACCCTTATGGTGTGGTTGTAAGTCAACCTTTTCGGACTAGCTGCCCTAGTGGTAGCGTAGGCTAAGCAGTCTTTGAGGCTAAACTCGTGAAACGTGTTAAGCAAGCTGTTTTACCAACAGTAACCCCCTTTTATACCAATGAAAGGACACCACACAGATATATATTCAAAATATATATGTATTTATTTCTCAAAGTAACCCCTAGTCTCTTTATGAGCACAGGAGCACAAATCGTTAAACAAGATTACAGTAGAATACACAGAAGTTGCACGTTATATGGATAGGCCCTGGTGGCCACTCAAACCATATACTAAAATAGTGGTATAAGTACCACGAACAGAAAAGGGAAAAGGCCTAGGGCATCTAGAATCGCTGGGCCTACAAGGAGCTAACTTCAGTTCGTGACCAGGAGGTCCACGGGTTGCGTGTGCAGAGCAAATAGTCACACGTGTGCTCCCATAGGTTTCAATGGGTGCGTAAAAAGTACAAAGTTACTGCAAAGAGGATCTTCCGGATGGACTAGGAACTTAAGATTGGAAACACAGACACTAGAGATGATTCTCTACACTTGGGCACTGGAGTGCCAGCTTTACCTCACCCACAGGAAGCGGGTGCATAGGCGTCGAAGTGCGTCGGGTTTCTTCTATCTGTTCAATGGAGCCTGTGGATAAAGATGCTGCAGGCGGCCGGTCCGGAAGAGATGCGGTGGATCCAAGAGTGGATCGGAGTTGTTGAAGACCTGTAAGCAGAGGGGACAGTGTTCACAGTCACTAGCCAGTGACCAGCGTGGCACCAGGTGGGTACCAGGCGATGTCGGGTGCAAACAGGAAGAAAGGTGAAGCTTGTCTCTGCAGCCACGTGGTCCCTGGAGGTCGACGACGTCCAGGAGTCGGTTTACGAGCTGTCCCATGCAGGCTCTCGCTGTCGGCGGTGTCGGCGACTTGGTCGAAACAAACAAGCCTTGGCAAAAGCAATTGTTGTGGAAGATGAAATAAGCTGATGGTTCTGACCAGCAAGGTCAGAGGGACTGCTCCTTTGGAGGGGAGCAAGGGCCAGTCTGGAGCAACCAGACCAGCGGTGTATTTCTTGAAGTTCGTTGCCAAGATGGCCACTAGCCAGCGGGCCAGCAACCGGTTAGGCGCGTCGAGTGGCAAAATGCAGAAGGGCCCCACGCAGATCGTGGAGATGCTGGAGGGCTCACCTTTGGTGCAGATGCTGCTCGGGTGTTGGGCTTCTCAGATCATAAAGCACAACTTGGAGGGAGCCTCGGTTGTTGCACTTGCAGCTTGTCGTGGTCTTTTCAAGATGGCTGGCTCCACGTGTCTCGGTGCCTCCACGGGTCTCCTCTTTTCAGGGACTGTGGATCGAGCGGTGAGAGGTCTGGAGGTCCAGGTCTTGTCTGTCTCTGGGCTCGGGCTCCGGCGGGAGGCGGCGGCAAAGCAGATGTTGATTCGCTGGATGGTGCTTGCGTTAGCAAGGTGGTCACTCCCTGACCACAGGGGAGATTGGCTTCAGTCCTCTGTGCGGCAGAGCGTCGAAGTTCCCGTCTTCTTCTTAGTTTCAAGTTGATTCCAGGATGTCTGAAGTCTTAGGACACAGCTCCTACCTTTAAGCGGATTCTAGGGGCCGGACTACCTGCTAGGTCCCTCCCTAAGGGTGGGACCAGGAAGGGGGGTGGTTACACCCCCAATCCTTTGTCCAGCTCGCCCCAGGCCCGGGACTGGTGTGCCCCAGGACCGGATTGAACTGGCATATGCACCGAGGCTCCTTGTGAGCCTCAGGCATGTCTGGTTTCTTTCAAGCCCTACCTGACCAATACACAAAATCCTGTCTGGGGTGGTGCACGCACCTCCCCTGGCAGGAAACCCTTTGTCCACACCTCCCAAGCTGGAAGGACTCCCAGCAGCAGGAGGGCAGACTTGTGTCTGTGGTGGCAGCATCCATTTTGTGGAGCTGAGGCTATGTCTGATTTTACCCGGGTTTCAGGTACTGTACATGTCGTGTCCCTCTAGAAGGGTGGAATGCTAACCCCGTCGCCAGAATTGGCGAGGGGTTAGTATTCCAATTCGTATGACACCTTACTCGACATGTTTTGATAAAGCCAAACCAAAGTCAGCATTTAACCGCGAGGTTCATAATGCACTTAAGAGTATATGGTATGACGATATCTGGAAACAGTAGAAGGAAGTGGTTCCGACCACTGCAGACAGGCTCAGCTCATGCCAGAGCACCATCTCACATGGAACCAAGCACTCTGCCTTCAGGATTGTTAAGGCCTGCCATAGGAGTGACTTATAGGTTACCAGGTGTCCCATTTAAGGTTAGGTATAGGTATACTACACCTAAGTAAGAGGTGGTTACACCAACTTACCCCAGCTGAGTGATCAGCCAGTTGTGTCAAATTTGTTAGGCCAGTCCAGGGGTGGCACAATACATGCTTCAGCCCCTGGTAGGCCTTAGATACACCAATGCCCTGGGTACCTAGTGTACACTGGTACAGGGGCTCACAGGGTGATCCACTTCCAATTGGTTATGCACCTAGGGTGCATAGTGTTAATTTAGTAGAGAGAACAGCAGGCTGGGGGTCTGATTGGCAGGCCCACAGCCTCAATATGTCAAAAACCAGTGAAGCAAAAAGCAAAAATTTGGGGTGACCAAAGGATAGCAGACCCTACTCTCCTACACAACCCCCCCCCCCAAACGCAGGGACATTAAACTAGCCTTGACCAGTCTCGTCTTCATGTCCTAAGTGGAAGTACCTGGAGAGACCATCTGCATTCCCATGGTCAGTACCTGGCCGGTGCTCCACTGTAAAGTCCATACCCTGTAGGGAAATGGACCACCTAAGCAGTTTGGGGTTTTCACCCTTCATCTGATTTAGCCACAAGAGGGGCTTATGGTCGGTCTGAATCTTGAAGTGAGTGCCAAACAAGTATGGCCTCAGCTTCTTCAGGGCCCACACCACAGCAAAGGCCTCCCTCTCAATAGCTGACCAATTCTTCTCTCTGGGGGTCAACCTTCTGCTAATAAAAGCAATGGGTTGGTCTTGACCATCTACATTAAGTTGTGACAGCACAGCTCCCACACCCAACTCAGAAGCATCTGTTTGGACAATAAACTCTTTGGAGTAGTCAGGACTTTTCAGGATAGGTGCAGAGCACATGGCCTCCTTCAGGTCATCAAATGCCTTTTGACAGCTTACTGTCCACTGAACCTTTTTGGGCATCTTCTTGGATGTCAGATCATTAAGAGGAGTCACAATGGACCCATAGTTCTTAACAAACTTCCTGTAGTACCCAGTCAAGCCCAAGAAAGCTCGAACTTGAGTCTGGGTGGTTGGAGGAGACCAGTCCTTGATGGATTGTATCTTACTCTTCAGTGGTTGAACTTGGCCTCCACCTACAAGGTGGCCCAAATACACAACCTTACTCTGCCCTATCTGGCACTTAGTAGCCTTGATAGTGAGGCCTGCCCTTTGCAGAGCCTCAAGAGCCTTCTTCAGGTGGATCAGGTGATCCTCCCAGGTGGAGCTAAAGACAGCAATGTCATCAAGATATGCTGCACAAAAGTCATCCAACCCAGTAAGGACTTGATTCACCAACCTTTGGAAGGTGGCAGGTGCATTCTTCAGACCAAAGGGCATCACCACAAACTGATAATGCCCACCTGGGGTTGAGAATGCTGTTTTGGCCTTAGACTCCTCAGCTAATCTGATTTGCCAATAGCCAGCTGTCAAGTCAAATGTGCTCAAAAACTTAGCAGAAGCTAGTTTGTCTATGAGCTCATCTGCCCTTGGAATAGGGTGTGCATCTGTCCTGGTGACATCATTGAGACCCCTGTAGTCCACACAGAACCTCATCTCTCTCTTGCCATCTTTGGTGTGAGGTTTGGGGACCAGAACCACTGGGCTAGCCCAGGGGCTCTCTGAGGGTTCAATGACACCTAATTCCAGCATTTTGTGTACCTCAGCCTTTATACAGTCCCTGACGTGGTCAGGTTGTCTGTAGAGCTTGTTCTTTACAGGCAGACTGTCACCAGTGTCCACCACATGGGTACACCAGTCAGTTTGGCTAGGTATTAGGGAAAACAGATGTTGAAATGATTGTAGAACTTGTCTACATTCAGTCTGCTGATGGGCAGTGAGGTTGCCTCCAAGGGTCACTCCTTCCACTGAGCCATCTTCAGGGTTCTGAGACAACAGGTCTGGGAGAGGGTCACTCTCTTCCTCCTGTCCCTCATCTGTAGCCATGAGCAAGCCCATGTCTGCCCTGTCAACATATGCTTTTAACCTGTTAACATGGAGTACCCTGTGGGGACTCCTGGGAGTTCCTAGGTCCACAAGGTAGGTGACCTCTCCCTTCTTTTCCAGGATTGTATGGGGTCCAGACCATTTGTCTTGGAGTGCTGCTGGGGCCACTGGATCCAACACCCATACCTTCTGTCCTGGCTGAAACTCAACCAAGACAGCCTTTTGGTCATGCCAAGCTTTCTGTAAGGTCTGGCTTGCCTCAAGGTTTTTGGATGCCTTCTCCATATACTCAGCCATCCTGGAGCGGAGACCAAGTACATAGTCCACTATGTCTTGCTTAGGCTTTTTGAGAGGTAACTCCCATCCTTCCTTCACCAAACACAGTGGGCCACTTACAGGGTGCCCAAACAACAATTCAAAGGGGCTGTAGCCAACCCCCTTTTGTGGGACCTCTCTGTAAGCAAACAGAAGGCAGGGTAGAAGGATGTCCCATCTTCGCCTGAGCTTTTCAGGTAATCCTTTGATCATACCCTTTAGGGTCTTGTTGAATCTCTCAACAAGCCCATTGCATTGTGGGTGATAAGGGGTGGTGAACTTGTAGTTGACACCACATTCCTTCCACATAGCTGTCAAGTATCCTGACATGAAGTTGGTACCTCTGTCAGATACTACCTCCTTAGGAAACCCCACTCTGGAGAATACTCCCAGCAGGGCCCTGGCCACAACAGGAGCTGTAGTGGTCCTAAGGGGAATTGCCTCTGGATACCTGGTGGCATGATCCACTACCACCAGTATAAATCTGTGCCCAGATGCAGTGGGAGGATCCATGGGACCCACTATGTCTATTCCCACTCTTTCAAAGGGGACCCCCACCACAGGTAGTGGTATTAGGGGGGCCTTTGTTGTGCCACCTGATTTGCCACTGGCTTGGCAGGTCACACAGGAGCGACAAAACTCCTTTGTATCTTCATTCATGTGAGGCCAGTGAAAGTGAGGGACAAGTCTGTCCCAAGTCTTGTTCTGGCCTAAGTGTCCTGCTAAAGGAATATCATGAGCCAAGGTAAGAAGGAAGCCCCTAAATTGCAGAGGTATAACCAACCTCCACGTGGCACCAGGCTTGGGGTCTCTAGCCTCTGAATAAAGGAGCCCTTCATCCCAATACACTTTATGGGTACCTTGAGCATTCCCAGCAGCCTCAGCAGCAGCCAGCTGTCTGAGGGGTTCAAGAGAGGGACAGGATAACTGAGCCTGCCTCAAGTCATCCCTTGAAGGTCCCCCTGTCCCCAGAAACTCAACCTGATCAGGTTCAAGCTCTTCAGGGACAGTTCCTTCAGGGTCCTCTAGATCAGCTTCCTGGGAAGGTTGATCATCACTCTGAGGCAGGGGGGAAGGCACAGCCTTGACCCTCCTGTTCTTCTTCTTGGTAGGTGCTTGGTCCATTGTTCCAGGATCCAAGACCTGAGGTTCAGTAAGACACTTTTTGGCCTGTGACCTGGTCACAGCAAGGACATGTGGTGATATACCTAACATCTCTGCATGTGTCCTGTACTCCACTTCAGACCATAGAGAACTCTCTAGCTCATTGCCCAACAAACATTCTACTGGGAGGTCTGCACTAACCACAACCCTTTTGAGGCCAGTTACCCCTCCCCATGAGAAGTTAACAACTGCCACAGTATGTCAAGTAGTGGCATTGCTGGCATTGGTCACCAGGTAATTCTCACCTGGTATGTACTGTCCAGGGTCCACAAAGCCTGGTGTCACCATGGTGACACTGGCACATGTGTCCCTGTAGGCTTGAGACACTTTTTCATTAATTAAAGGAGTCTGTCTGTACTTGCCCAGGTTACTGGGGCTCACAGTCAGGGACAAATCTATGTCCCCATCACAGATCAGGACTGCCTGTGTCAGGGTTCTGTCTAAGTCAGAATCTCCTTCAGTTCCCATAGTGATTCCCACTACACCCTTTGTCTGGGGACCAACACTGCTAACAGTAGTACTGGGAGCAGGTGCCTTAGGGGCAACAGTGTTGGGGGCTCCACCCTTCTTACAATCACTAGTCCAGTGAGTTGTATTCTTGCAATGATTGCACCAGGGTTTCTTTTGACCTTCTTTCTTCTTTCCCTTGGATTGTTGTTGGGACCCACCCTCCTTAGCAGTAGTTTGGGGCCCTGTTGAACACTTCTGGTCTTTAGATTTCTGATCTCCACCCTTTTGGTCTGTTTTCTTCTGATCACCCCCTTGGCCCTGGTTCTGGTTCTTTTGCTTAACCCTGGTTCTGACCCATTTGTCTGCCTTCTTTCCCAATTCTTGGGGAGAGGTCAGATCAGAGTCAACCAAGTGTTGATGCAGTTGCTGGTTTTGACAGTTATTTAAAATCTGTTCTCTCATCATCAAATTGTACAATCCTGTATAATCAGATACCTTACTTCCCAGCAACCAACCCTCCAAAGCCTTAGTGGCACATTCAATGTATTCAGACCAGTCCTGAGTCTGTGTCTTTTGGGTGTCTCTGAACATTAACCTGTACTGTTCAGTGGTTAAGCCTAACCCATCAGCTAGGACACTCTTCAGGACTCTGTAATTTCTGACATCCTCTTCTCTAGTAGTGAGGAGTCTGTCTCTGCCTCTTCCTTCAAAGGAGAGCCAGAGGATTGCTGCCCATTGGTCTTCAGGAACCTGCTGCACTTTGCAGGCTCTCTCAAGAGCAGTCATCCATTTGTGGATGTCATCCCCACTTTTGTAGGGGGGCACAACCTTAGACAGGTTCCTATTGTCAAAGACCCTATCTTTGCCCTTAGGGACAATGCTGCCACCAGTGGGTATAGACCCACTCTCTCTAGGTTGCCTAGCCTTGTTCAGTTTTTCTTCCATCAGAGCTACTTCTAGCTCCTGCTTCCTGATCCTCAGCTGGGCTTCCTGCATTCTGGCCTCATGGTCCCTCCTCTGAGGGGTGGTCATCCTTCTCCTGGAGTGACCTTGAGAGCCTCTAGAGCCATGAGAAGCATTAGATTCACCTGAGCGATTCCTTTGCCTCCCAAGCCCTGTGTTAAGTCCACTGGGGAGATCCAATGGGATGAACCCATTGTCAGTCCCCAATAGCCTTAGGTTAGCTGGGCCACGTATAACATTTGGCACTGGGCTAGTTCTCCCTTCATCCTCACTACCTTCTGTATCCCCACCACTTTCCTCCTCTGTAGTATGATTCTCATCTAAGGGATGACTATTGGAAAGGGGTACTTCAGTAGCATCTTCAGAAGGGGGGCCTCCTGTTCCTGTCCCTAAGGGGGCTAACTGGGAAGCTTTCTCGAGCTCTTTCTGATTTTCATCATTCTGTAAGAGTTCTCTGAGCTCAGCAGAGGTAGGGTTCTTGGGCTGTTTAAGGCCTCTAAGAGTTGCCAAATGCCTGAGCTCATTCTGGTTTAGGGTAGCAAAGATGGATGGTGCCCTCTTGGGGTCACTCTCAGCAGAGATGGGTACAGTGGACCCCTCTGCCCCAGCCATTGCTCTTAAGTGTGGGTGGATGTGTTGCAATCTACCTACACTTGGGTTTACCTACTAAACCTATCTAGTAGTTGTAGTCAGGGTGTGCTACTCCCTTTGCTCTACAACAACTAAGTTCAGTAGAACTTAAGTATATCTAATCTTGTTTTATATGTACCTACAGGTACCTATGTGATCTTTCAATTGGTAACCAAGAGATTACAATGGTAAAACACAGCAAGCTCAAATCCAACCGCTGCTCACCAATGTGAGAAGTTGGCCTGGTATATGATGTTCACTAGTTAAAGTGACCACCTTGTACCATGCCAAGCAACCCTTATGGTGTGGTTGTAAGTCAACCTTATCGGACTAGCTGCCCTAGTGGTAGCGTAGGCTAAGCAGTCTTTCAGGCTAAACTCGTGAAACGTGTTAAGCAAGCTGTTTTACCAACAGTAACCCCCTTTTATACCAATGAAAGGACACCACACAGATATATATTCAAAATATATATGTATTTGTTTCTCAAAGTAACCCCTAGTCTCTTTATGAGCACAGGAGCACAAATCGTTAAACAAGATTACAGTAGAATACACAGAAGTTGCACGTTATATGGATAGGCCCTGGTGGCCACTCAAACCATATACTAAAATAGTGGTATAAGTACCACAAACAGAAAAGGGAAAAGGCCTAGGGCCTCTGGAATCGCTGGGCCTACAAGGAGCTAACTTCAGTTCGTGACCAGGAGGTCCACGGGTTGCGTGTGCAGAGCAAATAGTCACACGCGTGCTCCCATAGGTTTCAATGGGTGCGTAAAAAGTACAAAGTTACTGCAAAGAGGATCTTCCGGATGGACTAGGAACTTAAGATTGGAAACACAGACACTAGAGATGATTCTCTACACTTGGGCACCGGAGTGCCAGCTTTACCTCACCCACAGGAAGCGGGTGCATAGGCGTCGAAGTGCGTCGGGTTTCTTCTATCTGTTCAATGGAGCCTGTGGATAAAGATGCTGCAGGCGGCCGGTCCGGAAGAGATGCGGTGGATCCAAGAGTGGATCGGAGTTGTTGAAGACCTGTAAGCAGAGGGGACAGTGTTCACAGTCACTAGCCAGTGACCAGCGTGGCACCAGGTGGGTACCAGGCGATGTCGGGTGCAAACAGGAAGAAAGGTGTAGCTTGTCTCTGCAGCCACGTGGTCCCTGGAGGTCGACGACGTCCAGGAGTCGGTTCACGAGCTGTCCCACGCAGGCTCTCGCTGTCGGCGACTTGGTCGAAACAAACAAGCCTTGGCAAAAGCAATTGTTGTGGAAGATGAAATAAGCTGATGGTTCTGACCAGCAAGGTCAGAGGGACTGCTCCTTTGGAGGGGAGCAAGGGCCAGTCTGGAGCAACCAGACCAGCGGTGTATTTCTTGAAGTTCGTCGCCAAGATGGCCACTAGCCAGCGGGCCAGCAACCGGTTAGGCGCGTCGAGTGGCAAAATGCAGAAGGGCCCCACGCAGATCGTGGAGATGCTGGAGGGCTCACCTTTGGTGCAGATGCTGCTCGGGTGTTGGGGTTCTCAGATCCAAAAGCACAACTTGGAGGGAGCCTCGGATGTTGCACTTGCAGCTTGTCGTGGTCTTTTCAAGATGGCTGGCTCCACGTGTCTCGGTGCCTCCACGGGTCTCCTCTTTTCAGGGACTGTGGATCGGGCGGTGAGAGGTCTGGAGGTCCAGGTCTTGTCAGTCTCTGGGCTCGGGCTCCGGCGGGAGGCGGCGGCAAAGCAGACGTTGATTCGCTGGATGGTGCTTGCGTTAGCAAGGTGGTCACTCCCTGACCACAGGGGAGATTGGCTTCAGTCCTCTGTGCGGCAGAGCGTCGAAGTTCCCGTCTTCTTCTTAGTTTCAAGTTGATTCCAGGATGTCTGAAGTCTTAGGACACAGCTCCTACCTTTAAGCAGATTCTAGGGGCCGGACTACCTGCTAGGTCCCTCCCTAAGGGTGGGACCAGGAAGGGGGGTGGTTACACCCCCAATCCTTTGTCCAGCTCGCCCCAGGCCCGGGACTGGTGTGCCCCAGGACCGGATTGAACTGGCATATGCACCGAGGCTCCTTGTGAGCCTCAGGCATGTCTGGTTTCTTTCAAGCCCTACCTGACCAATACACAAAATCCTGTCTGGGGTGGTGCACGCACCTCCCCTGGCAGGAAACCCTTTGTCCACACCTCCCAAGCTGGAAGGACTCCCAGCAGCAGGAGGGCAGACTTGTGTCTGTGGTGGCAGCATCCATTTTGTGGAGCTGAGGCTATGTCTGATTTTACCCGGGTTTCAGGTACTGTACATGTCGTGTCCCTCTAGAAGGGTGGAATGCTAACCCCGTCGCCAGAATTGGCGAGGGGTTAGTATTTCAATTCATATGACACCTTACTCAACATGTTTTGATAAAGCCAAACCAAAGTTAGCATTTAACCGTGAGGTTCATAATGCACTTAAGAGTATATGGTATGACGATATCTGGAAACAGTAGAAGGAAGTGGTTCCGACCACTGCAGACAGGCTCAGCTCATGCCAGAGCACCATCTCACATGGAACCAAGCACTCTGCCTTCAGGATTGTTAAGGCCTGCCATAGGAGTGACTTATAGGTTACCAGGTGTCCCATTTAAGGTTAGGTATAGGTATACTACACCTAAGTAAGAGGTGGTTACACCAAATTACCCCAGCTGAGTGATCAGCCAGTTGTCTCAAATTTGTTAGGCCAGTCCAGGGGTGGCACAATACATGGCACAATACATGCTTCAGCCCCTGGTAGGCCTTAGATACACCAATGCCCTGGGTACCTAGTGTACACTGGTACAGGGGCTCACAGGGTGATCCACTTCCAATTGGTTATGCACCTAGGGTGCATAGTGTTAATTTAGTAGAGAGAACAGCAGGCTGGGGGTCTGATTGGCAGGCCCACAGCCTCAATATGTCAAAAACCAGTGAAGCAAAAAGCAAAAATTTGGGGTGACCATAGGATAGCAGACCCTACTCTCCTACAAGGTTCATGAATGCTAAAAGAAGGGACCCCTTTTTCGCCCGCACATATGTATTGGTTAAAAGATAAAGATTAAGATTCTGCTCCACAGTGCCCCTCTCCGCATGAAACCCATATTGAATGTCTGTCAGTATGTTCCATTCCTCAGCCCACTGGGTTAAGAGTTTCAGTATAACCCTACCTAAAATCTTGACCTCTATCTCAATTAAGGAAATGGGCCGGTAGCAGCCATGGTCAGACCTATTCCGCTACTTAAACAGAGCTATAATGACAGAGTGATGCCATGACGCCATGACTCTGGGAGGGAATTACTAATAGCAGCGTTAATATATTGTGTGAGAATTTGGCCCACAGATTGACCCAAGACTTAAATAGGTCGCCTGGAACCCCATTTGCCCCTGGAACCTTACCCACAGACAAAGACACACTAGCATCTCTGACTTCTTCCCATTGTAAGGTCAGTCTATGACCCTGTGCCAGGGACAAAGTAGAAGAGAATGAATAATCCCCCATATAAAAAGCAGAAGAAATGGTCTTCCCATGCCTGAGCAGAAATCAGCGTAGCTTGGTCGACCACCCTGTCCGCCATAACAATAGGGTGGTTAACCACTTTCCAAACTGGGTGTTATCTTCAGCTGTGCTTGCCAAAAGAAGGTCCTCCCCCAGCTCTATCTTCAGTTACTTATTTATGTTGTTAACAGCTGCTTTATACAGTACCCTGTATTCTCTTACCTCCCCCCTATCCCTAGGCTTTTGTTTTAGCTTTTCCTAAAGTGCCTTGAATGCATTAGTTCTGTTAATATAAAACCAGCAACAGGGTGACAAGCTATACCTCCTAACTGACTTTAAAAGGGAAATATTAACATAAGAGCCAATCTTGTCATTGGCTAGCAGAGTATTATGGCAAGAAGCCTCTGGATTCAAGCAGGTCTAAAGTTCTAAAAGGCATGCTGTAACTAATTGAGTAAGTAAGGTCTCAGAAATAATTTTATACCACTTTAGTCTATGCCCCAGGTCAATTCTCTTAACCTGTGATTTAAAATAACCATACAATTCAGACTGCCCTATTTACCAGTAGAAGCCAGCAACAGGTGGATTATGGTCACTGGCTACATTCCAGTATACTGAGAAAAAATTAAGGGAAGAAAACAGATCCGGTGACACAATATAAGAACCCTTACCATAGCCCTTATATGTAGGGACACTATTTCCTGCGCTCAGAATCTCTAAACTCATAAGGTACACCATGTAAAATTCCATCGGCAAATCCTTCATTAAATCCCCCTGATGGGTAAGTTTAAGATGAATTTGGTCTTGATGATCATCTTCCTAAATATCCCAACAACCACTACAGTGGGGTAAGTTAAAATCGGAAAGGATCAACAAATTAATGTGAAACCTTGGACAACCTGCAGAAAAGGAGTTAATAAATATACTTAAAGAAGACATCACGTCTTCAGATCCCCTCCAGTGGATTGCTTTATAAACATTTAATCGCAGAATTGTAGCGCTGTTCTTAAAGGATATAAGAACACAAACAATATGGGGAGAAATACCCATACTCCCTTCCCCTTTATAAGCTCAATCCAATTTGACAAAATCACAAAGCCCCCACTAGCTCTTCCACTAGATGAAAGGGAAGCCTTGATTTAGAAAGAGACATAACCATCCAAATAAATTCCCCCTCGTATCACAAGTCTCCTGTAATGATATAATATTCTACATAGCAAGGGTCTTGGACCAATCGGAATCTTCAAGTTTCTCCCACATACCTACTATATTCCAAGACATAACCCTAAGAACCCTACAGTTGACAAGCCCCTGTGCATCACACTTGGTATAGACATCACCTCCATGGGCTACCTTGCGGGACATAACAAACTCCAGAGGTCTTCCTCTATCTGCACAGCTGGCCTTCTGCCTGGACCTGCATCTGGAAATTTCTGAGCCCTGATGACCTCTGCTAGAGTAAGTTCTTGATCCCCAAAAGGTGCCACTCAGGTCTTGGACCCTTGGTGTGGCATCAGTTGAGCTCCTCCTCCAAGGAAAGGAGAAATCCTGGCGTTTTGGGCTGATTGTGAGTGCGAACAGGCCTGTTTGCACTAAGATGTTTACGTCTGCACTGACTGCCAAACACAAAGCTGCAGTGAACCCGACTCTTTGTGCTCCAGCGCCTACAGGCAATGCGAGATCGTCACTTAGCGCTACAGCATCAACAGCCCACGGCGACTGCCTACGTAGGTAGATAAACTGACACTTCTGAGAGCAGACACATCCACCTACCCTATTTATAACCAGCTTTGACAAATTAGCTTCAATGATGGAAAGCTGGCCATATACTGGTCCTAATTTGGCATCCAACAACTCACCTAAGTGAACACTCAGTTATCCCAGAGGTTAGCCAGAAGAACCATCTCATTCACAGGTGTGATCATTGCCTCTGCCCTCATTGTTATGTCCCTTTAGCTCAGAACAGGAGGTCAGTCAATGGCCCTAAGAGTCACTAGGCTGGGATGAAGGGTGCAGGTAAACTCTTCCTTTTTAGCAAGCAGCGCAGACCTTAAGTAGATGGGCAGCATGGTGTCCTTCGTCTGTAGTATCCAGAAGTACAGAAGTGTACTCCAGAGCTGGGTCTGAGGGCCCAATATTTACACTTAGTTCCATATTTTAAGTAGGAGAAGATTCTGGAGGTTTCCACCCTCAGATGCATTTGGAGTTTCCTTCCCTGACCCCAGCCTGTCTGAGATTACAAACAACTATTGGCAAACCCTTTCTGATAGTGTTGAAGCAGAGCCTTTGTGATGTGCAAGTGTGGTAGTGGACAGCTTTGCCCTCTATGAGGTCAGAAATGACCCATCCTGCCAACACGTATTCCCTCTTTGTCTCACTGTCTGGGAGCAATACACAAAGACCAACTGCCGGTAACACCTAGTCATGTTACCTATAATACAGGATACAGACACGAAATGGTTGGGGCAAGAAAATGCCCACTTCTAAAAGTGTTTTTTTTTTTTAGAACTGTGACTTAAATTTAGACTTTAGAATTAAAGAAGGTTTTCATTACTAATCTTTAAACACCGAACTCAACATTCTTCCTGCTGCCCCTAATGAAAAGTTATCACTTTTTAAATGTAATAAGGTAACCCAAGGTTATCCTAGAGAGAGATGGGCCTTGCAGTAGTGAAAAACAAATTTAAGAGTTTTTCACTACAAGGACATGTAAGAGTAAAAAGTATGTGCCCAACATTTTAAATACATAGCACCCTGGGCTGTTTAGGGACTACCCTAGGGTTGGCTTATATGCATTAAAAAGGAATGTTTATGACTGGCAAAAGGTTTATTTTGCCAGGTCAAAATTACAGTTTAAAACCATACTCATAGGCTACAATTGAAGACCTGAGACATGTTTAAGAGGCTACTTAAGTGGGTAGCACAATAAGTGCATCAGACCTGCTAGTAGGATTTACATGTAGTACCACTTTACTAGGGTCTTACAAATAAATTAAATGTGCCAATTGTGAGTAAGCCAAATTCACTATGTTTAAAGGAGAGTGCACAAGCACTTTAGCACTGGTTAGCAATGGTAAACTTTACAGAGAACTAAAAGCCAACACAAATGGGTTCAGAAACAGGAGGGAGAAGGGAAGATGTTTGGGAATGACCCTGCAGAACAGGTTAAGTTCAATAGGTTTGTACTGTGAAATGCTTTTGCTAAAAGAAAGATCCAAAACACAGTTACAGAGCCATACTAATGGTAAAAGTACAAAAAAATGATTATTATGACCTCGGTGATTCAGACACCAAATGCCAAACCAGTTTGGGTAAGAAGCATGTAGCACCAGAAAACAGAATGAGTCTTGCTCTTTCGAAATCTGCTAAACCTGATTCACAACCTGGCATCAGTAGCTCTAATTTTTAATCACCCTCATGCTTAGGACATTAACAGGTCTGTTGCTAAACTCTATAGCCCCCTGTAGATAGGGATTCACTTTCTCGACCTATCACCCAGTATTTACGAATTTTACAATTAGATAAATAGGCATACGAACAGTAGTTGACGTTATTGATTCACTAGTATATCAGTCTGGTGTCATGTTTACTAGTAGCTAATAATAGATGCTGACACTGGCTGCCATCAACCATACTAGTTTGGTGCCATGCTTCTAACTGGCACAGGAGGAGATATTCTTATATCCAATAAATGAGTGAGTATGTTTGACGTTATGTCTTGAAAAGATTCATCAGCACCAATATATGGAGGTATGATGTATATAAGGCAAAAGGTTCTAGAACTGAGTGAATTATAAATCACAGATAAAAAATTGATAGAGATATGTGAAGAGTGGGAATATGTCTCAGCCAGAAAATAACAAGGTGATTTGCCCTTTGTAGGTGTAAGTATTTGTAACCTCACAGAGTGGTGCTATATCGGTGGGCAGTACATTTGTATTGAATTTGTTTGCCTGTTATTAACCAGAGTAAATATTATTACACTTCAGAATCTGTTGTTTGTGAAAACAGAATGTTGAGGGATACATATATAAATGTTTAGGGGCATCATAAATAAATTGAAGGGATATTGCTATAACCCAACAACACACAAGAATTGAAATGAACTGATATTGAGGATTACAATAAGATAGTTTACATTCAATTACTGTGTAATAGACTGTGTGACACTGGGATACCTAATGGTACTGTAGGAGTGGAAGAAACAATATCAGTGGCAAATAAGTGACAGATTTAGGGTCAGATTACAATGAATAGATAGTGATCTGACTAAAGATGGGTGGGATTCATATGATTTCTCAAATCTTGCTTTCTGTAACACATTTGGAAGTCAATACTGTGTTCTGTCCAGATATGTTCTGAAATGCACTAGAAATTGAGAGCTTCATAATTTACTACTTTAGTGGTAAGTTCATATAATAGTGAATATGTAACATGTTGGTATAATGCAAAATATAGTAAGACACAGAGAACGATGGAAGATGTAGCAAAGGGCATCCTCCGTATATATAAAGTGAGCTAAAATGCTAATGATCATTGTAAAATATACATAAATTGTATAAAATATGATTTGTCATTATACACAGGTAATACTTATATATACATCTTTATAAACCAATATGAAAATGAATGGTATTAAATGTAACCACCAAAGATGAGGTATGTGCACTCTATTCAGTGTATTTGCTGCTGATGGATTGATTATTTGTAATATGGATATGCGTTTATGCAATTCATTTTTCTAATAATATGTATGCATTTATTGATTGTAACACTGAAGACTTTCACTTTGAATGAAACACTTTGGCTGCAAGCATTTGTATGAATACAACTATCTACACAATAAAGGGTGGTCTATAACAAATAATTTATACGTGTGTGCATTGTCTGAAGAATTAGACTTATTCCTGTGCTGATATATTTACTGTGTAGAGTGTGCTTAGCAGAATTTTATAATTCATTATTTAAGATCTAGTCTAGCACCGGTTTTTGGGTCTACAGCAAGGACACCTGTGCAACAGGGAGTTGATGGGAATCCACCCACCAAGTGCACCATGAGTAGAGGCGATAATGCACTAGTCTTTTCGATTAGAGGCCGGTCAGACACTCTTAACACACAAGAAGCAGTGCCAGCAGAGGACCAGTTAGGAGTTGCAACCAGAAGAAAAAATCTCCATTCCCTCAGTCCTTAATCTCATGTTACAAGGAGAACAAACTTTTACTGAGAAAAAAAGTAATATGCTATCAGATATCTACTAATTTGGGGTCTCTTTCACCAAAGGGTCCACTAATTTGTTAGCAACCACAGTAGTGGTCCCTTTAATCAAACCACGTGTACAGTTGGAAGGCTCAATGGCAGTCTGGGCAGGTTTGAAAGGTGCAATCTCATTGACTGAAATTATGGCTGCCTTGCATCAAATTTAACACACAGTAGACTGTGCTGGATTGCATGCTTAGGCTGGCCATTCCATAATAAATCTACAGCTTGCAGATATAGCATCACATTTTCAAACGAAGGCCTCT
Source organism: Triturus cristatus (assembly GCF_964204655.1). Classification (NCBI taxonomy): domain Eukaryota; kingdom Metazoa; phylum Chordata; class Amphibia; order Caudata; family Salamandridae; genus Triturus; species Triturus cristatus. The sequence continues at coordinate 891,839,579 of NC_140594.1, forward strand.
GAAATTGCCAAGATTAGGAGTGTTCATAATAAAACTAGTATAGCTGAAATCAGTCTGCAGACAAGATACAAAATGTGTGCTACTTAGTCACAGGAAAGAAAAAGTAAAAGTAAAATGTTGGAGTATGTTGTTGAGAGGGGCGGAAAATTTCTTGCATGTGAATAACATCCGTGAAATAGGAATATGTAATAAGCAGGATTACACAATGTTGGAGTGTAGATGGTAGCTTCTTTATTTTCAGGATAGTAAGAATCAGCGTCCCAGCCACAGGAGGTTCATCCGCAACTGTCGATCACGGAACCCTCCAGCTAGGCACCTTCCACATTCTACATTCTAGATCCCGCACCAAGGAAAGAGACAATTATATATATTGAATACAGGATTATATATATTGGATACAGGATTACCACACACCTCCCCCTGAACATAAACAAAGAACCAAAAGAGGATAACCTAGTCACAGATATAATCCTGGAACTTAGAAGGAATAGAACAAGTACGAGAACTCCTACGCAGAGGAGGTGCATGTTGCACAGGGTAAGGCTGGCGAGTAGAAGACTCAGTAGGAGTAACATAACGTACAGGAGCAATTCTATTGAGGTTCCAAATACGTCCATCATCAAGTCTCACTGCATTTTGAAATAGTTTAACAACTTTACGCAGAATGGAAAACTTGTTACCTCCACTCTTTTGTGGAGACCTAACCCGCACACAGTCCCCTACATTGACTATCGTATGGGCAACAGCATGTCTAACATCGAAATTCGCCTTCATCTTTCTTGACTTGGAATCTTGACGAATCCTCCACTGAGGATCTTCAGGAATACTAACATCAGAACCATAACCTCTCATCCAAGATTGAAATAGTTGAGCGTTAGGAGTACGTCTTCTAAACAACTCAAAAGGAACCTTTTCCGTTGTGGAATGAGGAGTCAAACGATATGCTAAAACTTTCTCTTGAATAGCATTTCTCCAGTCATGCCCTAGTTCCTTAGCAGACTGTAGCAGACTGTATAGATTCCTTCAACACACGGTTGAATCTCTCAACCATCCCGTTACATTCAGGATGATAGAGAGAGCATTTTCTTTGAACAATACCCCTCTTGCACAGAAAGTCTTCCATCTCCTTTGAGACAAGTTGCACTCCATTGTCACTTAACAAAGTCTCAGGGAGACGTTCTCTGTAAAATACCTCCTCTAAGAACCTTATAACATCTCTGGTTTCAGAGCTCTGAGTGACTTTGACCTCTGGCCATCTGGAGTACATATCAACAAGAACCAAAACAAAGAACTGACCAGAGTTGGAATGGATTGGTCCCAGGAGATCTAAATCAACATCTTGCCAACACCTAGAGGGAGGATCACGAATAATCATAGGTTGGGTCCTTGTCTTGCACACTTTGTCCGACAACCTGCATTCTGAGCAATCTCTAACTAACCGTTCTACTAAAATATCAACCCCCGGCCACCAGAAGTGCACCCGAATTCGCTCTTTTGTTTTTGATATTCCCTGGTGGCCATCGTGTGCAAGACGAACAATCTTCTCTTGTAAAGAACTAGATGGAACCAAACGAGAAACTCGCCACAATAGATCTTTGTGTAGAGAGAGTTCATGTCTCACATTCCAAATTTTTTTGCATCATCAGATAGCGATCTAATGCCTGTCCATCCATCAGACACAAACTGGCATACTTCAAGTAATACTTTGCCATTCTTTAAAGACTCTCGCCATTCCATCTCTGAGACAACACCATCAACAATCTCGCACACTTTGAATGTGTCAAACTCCCAGTAATCTTCTGGGTCACATACATAATGACATACAGGTACCAATCGTGACAGGCAGTCAGCAACTTTGTTGTCAACACCAGGGATGTATTTGACATGAAAGTCAAAATCTTGCACTTACAGATTCTAGAAGAAACTGCATTAAGATCTTTCTTGCCAAACAAATCCTTGAGAGGTTTATGGTCAGAATGAACAAGAAAATAGGAACCCCACAAACATTTCTTTAGTTTTTTGATGGCCCAGTAGATACAAAGTGCTTCTTTTTCAATTACAGAATTCTGTAATTCTGGTCCGACAAGCGCTCTAGACAGAAACATAATGGTGTCTTCTTTTCCACCTTTGAATTGTTTAAGAACTGCCCCCAAACCTTTAGAGCTTGCATCTGTGATCAAGATAGAGTCCAAGGAAGTGTCGAAGCTCTGTAAGGAAGGAGCTGACTTAAGAGCTTCCTTGACTTCTTCAAATTCTAACTGACACTGAGATGTCCAAATAAATTTCACCCCTTTTTTTAAGAGAGATCTAAGAGCATGAGTGCGGCTGGCGAAGTGTGGCACAAATTTATTATAATACTCAGCCATACCTAAAAAAGTTACGAGTTCCTCACGTGACTGAGGAACAGGCAAGTTATCAATAGTCTTGACTAAACATTCCTTGGGTTTAACACCATCAGGAGTTAATTTGTGCCCAAGATATTTTATTTCCCTAAGATTAAATTTGCATTTATTCTCACGAAGCGTCAAGCCTCTTTTGCTAAATCGTTCAAGGATACACCTTAGTCTCGAATCATGCTCAGCTTGTGAAGAGGCATGGATCAGCACATCGTCCTGATAAATCTTTACTCCCTTTATATCCTTCAACACATCTCCCATGACTCTCTGAAAAACAGAGGCGGCGGAGACAAGCCCAAATGGAAAACGAGTGAATTGAAAGTCCCAAATGGGGTGACGAAGGCTGTCAGATCCATGGATTCAGGATCAATTTTTACCTGATGGTAAGCAGCGCGCAAATCAAGAGTTGAGAAAACGCATGAGTCCTCTAGTTGCGTGAGCATTTCAGCAATATTGGGAAGTGGATACTTGTCCGCAACCACAGCACGGTTAAGTGCGCGCAAGTCCACACAAAGACACACCTCACCTGAGGCTGTGCGTGCAAGAACAACCGGAGCCAACCACTGACAAGCTTCAGTCTCTACAATGATACCTTTCCGTTTTAATTTCTCAAGTTCAAGACGCATAGAATCTCTCATAGCAAGGGGAACATTCCGTACCTTGCAAGAAATGGGACTTGAACCAGGTTTCAAAACAATCTTGTGTACATAGTTAGAAAGGCAACCCAGGCTCTCATTGAAGACTTCACGGAATTCAGATTGTAAATTCATTTTGAAATCCTCCCTGCAAGTAACCTGTTTATCATGAAGTCCTACACACCTAATGCTTTTAGAGACATCAGAATTTGTTAAATCCCTAAGAACAATACAAGGATCTGCCCTAGGAACTAAGGAGACCCCCAGGTCGGCCTGGTGAAACCAGCTGATGATGCTGTCACCCCTACATGATATGTAGATTTTCGAAGCTGTTACTCTCCGTTTGTATTCTATTCTACCAAGGAAGTAACCAAAGAGCTTTATGGGTTGCCCCCCATACGCCAATGGTTTGATGTCAGGCTTATGTACTTCCACTTTACCTTGTAACTTTAAGTCAAAGAAATCTTAGCACCAGAATAAAACAACATTCTAATGTTACAATCATTCACAAGACCAGAATCTACAGGACCTTTACACTTGTTAAGAACACCTGAAGAGATAATTTCTCCACAATGTAGTCCTTCATGTTCACTTTCAGAGTCAACATCATCAAAGAAGATTTCTTTAACACGTTTGCTGGACTTGGGTTTCTTAGACCTACTGGCTTTAGATACATGACCAGTTTTCTCACAGTTGTGGCATTTGGATGAAAGAGCAGGACAGGATTTATCATTAGCAAGATGACCGTAAAGATCACAACGAAAACATTTGACTCTGTTATCCTCTTTCCATCTGGAATTGGATAAAAAATAATTAGGAGGCCGACTCTTCCTGATCGGATCAATGTCTTTCAAAGAAGATTTCGAAGTCGAAGGTCTTTGAAAATTTTTGTCAATAGACTGAACTTTTTCTTGACCTTTTTCTTGAGGATGACCATTTTCCTTCTTTTTAATGACCTCCACACATGCCACGGAATGTTCAATTCTCTTAGCTAACGTGATGACTTCATCAAGATTCGGATCATCCTTTTGCCAAAGTTCGTCTTTTATTTTTTCCACATTACAACCAAGCATAAACTGGTCACGTATGCGTTCCTCTAATGAACTTTAAAATGTGCAAGTAGCACCCAATTTGCGCAAGGGTCTAATGTAACTTTCAACTGATTCTTCTGTTTGTTGAACACGTCTTCCAAAATGATATTGCTCTAGAATTGTGCTGAGTTTTGGATGATAGTGTTTATTCAACTTCTTTAGAGCAATTTCAAATTCATTGAGGTTGTCGGCTTCATCATCGTTAAGATCTGGAAGGTGCTCAAAGACATCTTGACCCTCCGAGCCTAAGCAATGCAATAAGAGTGAAAACTTTCTTTCTGCGCTTAGAGACACCCACAAACTCTGGCATAGTTAAGGAGTACTTTTGTCCACTTTTACCAGCGTATTGGGGGTTCTCCAGGATCAGAAAGAAAGAATGGTGCTGATGTTACATTCTGCATTTCTTTTAGAAATAATTTAAATAATGCGAAGTATTGTCAATGTATATACACCTTAAACAAAGACTAAGAACAAATGATATATAATTGTCACTTGCACGGGTAAAATAGTTGACAGGTCGTATACAATTAACATAAATTCAGTCAGTTTAGTTTATGAAGAAGGGCAGATTGAAATGTTTTTTTTTTTTGTTTTTTTTTTTTTTGCTGTGTTTGTCAGCGAGATAGGACAAACAAGAGGCTGTGTTTGTCAGCGCGATGTAGATCACGAGCAAGTAATGAAGTAAAACAAGAGGCTGTGCTTGTCAGCGCAATGCGGGTAACAAGCTATGAAATAATAATGTACATAAAGAGAATTGCTGTGTTTAAGCGTTGCTATGATACGTGCGCCGCTGATTCCTGTAAGCGGAGACGGCGTAGAAGCGTCAATCTTTTGTCAGGAAGTGTTTGAGTAGATGACGGCTCCTACGTCAGTTAGTTTCTTAAAGGAAACGGCACTCCAGACGGCACTCCTCCCGCAGTGTCGCACTTATTCAGTTCACACCAAGATGCGCTCGAGGCAGCGCGCGACACCCTGAAGAACGTCTTGTTCACAGGCCTACCGCAGCAACGTGTCCGACGAAATGGGAATACAGCACGAGGAGGGTCCAAGCCTGCTGGGAAGACCGCGCGCTGAGACTTTAAATTGAGTAATAGGAGAAACTTTAAAATTGTCACAAAATGTCGAGATCGTAGACGTAGGCGTAGACATAATGTGAAAGTTGTATAGTGAAGACGACTAGGTGAGGATGAGGCAGCGATTGTGTTAAAGATGTCTTTGACTTGGAATCTGATTGTCTTAAACGAGAAGGTACATCGAGTTCATGTGTATGTATAAACACACTTTTCCGGCAGGAAAGGCGCACGGTGTGTTAGGACGCTTAAATGATTAGATCTCACCTCACCCAGAAGTATTTTCGTGAATCATCGAATGAACGAAGCGAAAAGAGTTCACCACGGGTTTCTGTCTTCTTGAGTGATCCCGGACGTCGCTAGTGTAATAAGCAGGATTACACAATGTTGGAGTGTAGATGGTAGCTTCTTTATTTTCAGGATAGTAAGAAACAGCATCCCAGCCACAGAAGGTTCATCCGCAACTGTCGATCACGGAACCCTCCAGCTAGGCACCTTCCACATTCTACATTCTAGATCCCGCACCAAGGAAAGAGACAATTATATATATTGAATACAGGATTATATATATTGGATACAGGATTACCACAGAATACCTAAACTGGAAGATAATAATGAAGAATTAAAAACCGTTTGATTCATGTTTGAAAGGACACTCTTTAGAATCTTGACATCAATATCCATCTAGGTGTAGAATTCAGTAACACTCCATCGAAACCTAGGTAGATCCTTGTCAGTTTCTTGATGTATACAGTTGTATACTTATTCTTATTAACTCACACCGAAACCTTTGAAATTCAGTATGACCTGATATCACTATACGTATGGGATAATACAGGAGCTGAACAGAATCCCAAAAATTGAAACAAGTAATATCTAAATCTCCTTTGCTCTCACTAGCCTGAGGCCTCTGAAGACACTGTTGAAAGAGATAAAATAATTTCAAGGATGCAAGGAAAATCGTTTAGGTGATGCAGTAGAAGAGGTCTCAAGAAAGGCCGCAAAAATTAATTTTCTGGAAGTATCTTCTTAACATCTAGCTTAACGATAATCTCTGCTTGAGAAACACAAATGGAAGTGAAGAGGGGAGTCCAAACAGAGGAACACAGATGAAGAGCAGAGTCCAAGCAGAGGTTTCCCCTGATCAACAGGGAAGAAAGCCAAGCACCTGTCCTCGCCTTTATAGACTGTGGGGTCCATGGATCCTGCAGCTGATCCTGAATTCTGAGATCTTCAAATCCTGTAGTAGATCCTCGAATCCTTCTCTAGCTAGCTACTAAGGTGGGCCATATGGCTTTTGGGTGCTGGCTTGCATGGGACAAGATTTACTGTGCTGGTAATGTGGGGGAATAACAAATGGGCAGCTTTCATGTGACAGCAGCAATCCTGGGTGACAGCATAAATGACATCTTGAGTGGCAATGCACTAAGCAAGGGTGGAAGGAGTGGCTACTAATGCCCAGGACCAGACCTGATTGATAAGGTTGTTAGGAGGAGGTCAGAGCTGCACTCTAAGAAGATAGAGTCAATCACCAACCTAGCTTATAATTTAGATCAGTGTGACCCCGTTTATAAATTAAACCCACAGAATCCTGGTTCTAATTTGTATTCAATCTGATATAACTAATTTTCTAGACTCAACCTTTTTGTGAATTTGTCCTCTCTGGCAAGGTACTTTCTCAAAACAATAATAACTTCCAAAATCCGATCACTCTATAATTTCATTAATATTGCAGAAAAGCGTGACCAGTAATATAGTTTCACAATGGATGTGCAGTTGATCTTTACTGCAGGACCCAAACTTCATTAATTTCATACAAGAACAAAAGAAGGCACCTTCATACATTACACAATTCCGGCAAAAAACAAAAGGAGGATCGAAAGGAAAATATTTATCTAAGAAATACAGCTCTTTCTATATGAACTTCTGAGGAAATTCAAAAAAGCTATACAAAGATTTCATAGAAAAGTATTTATAAACTGGAAATTATATTCCCAATGGGAAATAGGACTCACATAGAGTAAAAACAATGTCTTTCAGGAAGGAGTCTAAGGGCCTGATATATATGTTGGTAGTTTGTTTACTCCTTTGCAACGGCTACAGAGGTTATACATCACCAACATACTTGTCCACCCATCAAATTTATATGTAGGTGGACCTTAGGTTTGGCTATGGCAGCGGTTACTCTTGTCCGCCATGGCTAAATCTCTCCGATGGAGTAAGGGCTGTGTGAAAAATGGCTGTATGTCTGCCCACCAAATCAGGATGAGCGGACATATAGCCATTTGTCTTTTACTTTCCATCACCTCCAGGCAAAGCCTGGTGGTGAGGGACAGTAAAATTCAAATAATGGTCTTCCCCCCGCCACAGTAGATGACATAATAGCAGTGTTCTGAAAAACTAGTAAAGATATGGCCTTCTGTTTGCCTTACTGGCCAAAATCATGAATAAATAATGATAGTAAAATGTATGCCAAGGTATTTGCCAAAACAATGCAGGCAGTTCTTCAAACTTTAATTCAAGAATGTACAAAGTTAATTTGTATGGTGATGCTACCGGTCCTAATTTCCAATCCTTTATCCATCTGAGCAGTTTAGACTCTTACTGGCTTCCGATGGATTTCTAGGTATAAGATCAATGTAACCAAATCCAAGTTTATATTGTGGACAGTCCCTGATGAGCCAAGCTGGCCTAGCAAAATAAAAACCGTGTGCACTTTTTTAGGGCAACAGAGAACACACCATGGTGATGCATACTTGGCAGGGACATACCTGTGTAATATGGTATATATTACGAAGTGGAAACGTCCTTTAAGAACAAGGTTTAATGGCATAGGAAATCAACCTCCTACCACATGAGCTTACAATCTTCCTCACGACATTCCCACTGTCATTCCAAGCCCGAAATAAGGGAGATACCAAGGAGAGCAAAAGGAGGGGTAGGAGCAGGAAAGATCATGGAAGTGGGTATAATAAATTGTACGATGTGTTAACAAACACATAGTACTGATTACAACACTTCTCCCTTCCACAACAATGGAGAAAAAATTGCAAAAGGAAATATATTACAATGGAAAGGAAAAACAATGAACATGCGATAATAATTGCATGCTAAAATAGCAGACATGGGAACACAAGTAGACACATTCCAGAAAAGAAACAAAATGATAAGACTGTCATCGGATATCATGATGTTTGTGCCACAGAAGAGGTCTATGTGGCCTGGTGTTGGAAAAACTTGCAATAACAACAGAACTATCTCAAATACTACCAGGATTAGCACAGTGATTCCACGTATGTGGGGAAACCAACGGAGGATCTATATTATTATGACCAGTGTGGCCATGTGAAATCCTATCCATGCTCCAGGTCCTGCCATCCTCCAGAGTTACCACCACTCTGTCCCCCACCTTCCAATCAGACATCTTAACTCCATGTTTTTGATCATAACTTTTCTTGTACTCTTCTTGGTGTTGTTTGACATGACGATCCGTTTCCTCCCTGCACACCCACCTGGGTTCTCCTCCCAACCGGTTTGGGTTCATTTTGGTTCCAGGCAACCTACCCCTGAGGGCCAGAAAAGGGGATATTTTAGTAACAGAATTTGATGTGGTGTGATTAGACCAAAGCATGTTTGTAGTGCATTCTCCACTGGTTTTCCTGACATATGGGCCAATTGAATACATTCTTTTATCATACGATTTGCACGTTCCACAAGTCGATTTGCTCTTGGACAATATAAGGCAGTCCTAAAGTGGCATAGAGACATTTTTTTAAAGAAATCATTAATCTCATCTGAGGTAAATTGAACCCTGTTATCAGTTATGATGGTACTGGGCACACCTTCTGTCATAAATGCATCTGTTAAGAATTCTATCAAAGATATAGTATTGATTTTGGTGACCACTTTAGTAGTAACCCAATGTGAATGGTAATCTACAACACCAACGTGAACTTGCTTTCCCACACAGAGGTTTTAAGGGGACCAATAATATCTAAACCAAGTTTGTCCCAGGGTTTAAGAGGAACGCTCACAGAAGACATAGGGGCAGCTCTTGTAACCTTGGTTTTGTCACTTAAAGCACAAATCATGCACTCCCTGACTTTATTATCTACGATTTTATCCATTTGACTTTTATATGCCGGAGTACTGTGGCTGTATAGCAATACGTTCAACAATTTCAAAGGAGAATACTTTCAAGTTTAAACAGGCTTGCAGGATCCTGAGCACAGGCGATCTCGGTAAGCTTAAAAATGTATATATTACGTTTATTTACTAGAGGCCACCACTTGCAAAAGAAAAACTGTACCTATCAGTGTAGGGAAACTATACTGAAGGCAAAATTCAAAACAAGCTGTGTGCATCAGCGATTATAGCTTCACAAATGCAAAGCTGACATGACGGCTGATGCGCAGGTAGTAAAATGGGCGTAGTTCAAAAGAAATATTCATACATCGCTGTAAAGTGTAAAGAGGGACTGCGCGGCTTCTTTTACTCCAGCGCTTGCCCGCCGCGAAAGCTTTCCCCCTTCCGCATCTCAACTTAGTCAAGCTTAACGTTGGCTTCAGGAGACATTTTGCCAGCCTAGCAACAAGTTCTTCTTTCATCTCTGTGCCTCAATCTCTCACGCTAGCAGTAGTACCTTTGATCTGACTCCACACCTCTGTAAACTGAGATAGATATAAGAGGCATACATTTGTTTACATTTCCCTGACAGGAACTCTTCGTGGCTGGAGTAATCTGGGGAAGAGGTTTTCAAAAGCTGCCCCAACCAGCATTTCGTTGCCAGTATTACTAAGCGGCCAATTCCTTTAAGAACAAGGTTTATTGGCATAGAAAAACAACCTCCTGCCACATTAGCTTACAATCTACCTCACGACATTCCAACTGTCATTCCAAGCTCGAGATAAGGGAGATACCAAGGAGAGCAGAGGGAGGGGCAGGAGCAGGAAAGGTAAGGGACAGGGGTCATAATAAATTGCTCGATGTGTTAACAAATACATAGTACTGATTGCAACAGTATTATAATAGTGAATGCATGGAATGGCAGTTTTCAGAGTTGATTGGAATCTTCTGAAGACAATGTGGTAAAAAACACAATATGTCATGTGGAAAACGCCCTTGCAATATTTTGGTGCAATGTAGAAACTAGTTTATTGAGACATGCTTAACTTTAATATTGCTAAAGTGGCTTGAAATTGGGCATGACAATTTGAAAACTGATTTGGCACGGCCATTTTATGAGGGAATTGCATTGAAACTAATGCTTCACTATAACAATATGAAAATGGCATACCAAAGACTAAATTGGCAAAGAATGTAGGTATTGCAATGGTGAAATAGTTAATTGATCTCTAGTGCTGTTAAGCAACATTTCTGACAGGTTCTTACATTGGAAATCCCATTATCACCAACACCATGAAATATCTGAACAACACTCAAGATATATTGAAAGTAATGTGGCATATGTTTTTAGTACCAGGCCTACAGAATTTTGTTTTGTGACACATGATGATAATGATGTGCATTATATCTTTGTGAACCATATTTCTAATTGGTGCAAGCAAAACCATAGGCTTGTTAGTCGATTTCTTTGGCACGTATTTCTCTACAGTGCACCATTTGTCCCTACTTTTTGACACATTGTATAAGCAGCAAACCACTTTCTCCAATGTCCACAGACCGAGGTTGAGCTTCAGTACCAGCCCTTGAAATGTAAGTATTTTATAGGTGCCCCTAGAGGAGGCCACAGAAAAACTATCGATTTTCTAATTTAATTTCATCTGGAAATGTCCTAGTATGATGCACCACTTAGAGCCCCGAGCCAATAGAAGTTGCTGGGTAAAACTCTTCCTTGCCCAGGTATTAAGACCAATTTTAGCTTTGTTCACCTGCCTTTGAGCAAAGTATTTTCAATTGTTCTGCAAGGTATACATACAACTTATGACACAGAGCTACAATTTCAATAGCAAGACAGTATTTTAACAAATACATTTATATTCTCTTTATGAGAAAACACAACACTAATTGTAATCGCTTACATGCCTAAAACATGCCTAAATAATGAACTTAGCAAATTCTGGAAAAAAAAAAACGTTTTTTCTTTTTGCCAAATTCCCAATTTCCAGTGTGTGGGCTGGCTTCAGCTGTCACCACTACTACACATTTTATCTGGAACTCTCGATGAAGAATGCCAGTCTGTATTTTGCTCTAGCAATTAAGTTCCTTTGGAAGGACTAAGGGCCATATGTAGGTAGCATACAAGTTACTACTTTTTAAATACCGAACTTTACAGATTTGGTATTTAAGAAGTGGTAAGTCGAATGTAGGTAATCATTCGGTAAATACTACCAAATCGGAGAAATTCGGTAATTACCGAATCGGTATTTACCGATTCGGTAATGAGGCATACCTTCCCATTGAAGGTATGCCTCATTACCGAATCGGTAAATACCGATTCGGTAATGGGGGGAGCACATTCAAGGGTGGCAGGGTGTCACATTGACACCCTGTTGCACCCCTGATTCCTGCATGTGTGCACATGTGGCGTACATACATGCCCTAAGGGCATGTATGTCTGCCACATGGCACTGTTAGTCCAGCAAAATATTGCTTTTTGCAATGAATTCGGTATTTAGCACCAACATATATTTGGTGCTAAATACCGAATTATTTTCCCTACACATCACTCATTTGAGTGTCGCCTACATCTCATTTCAGGATTCGGTATTTTCCGAATCGGTAAAATTACCGATTCGGTAAATTACCGAATTCTGAAATGTTCCCCCTACATAGCAAAAGCCTAAATACCGGTCGGTAACGGTATATTTACCGAAAATCGGCCGTTACCGACCGGTATTAGGCTACCTACATATGGCCCTAAGTCTTTATTCTTTCATGAATATCATCAGATACTCAGGCAAGGAACCGTCTATACATTGTTGTGACCTGTCATCAAGAATAATGAAATTCCCTTAGTGAATAAAGTACATGATTGGCAGTTTCATTGCTTAAAGTCAGGTTCTTTTTAAGCTTTGGGTCTTATCATAGAAACTGAAAAAAAGTCAGAATAGAAGAATCCGCAAACACGGGACCTTGAAAAGCAGAACGTAAAAGAAAGAAACTGGATCCTCGAAGGCTTAAACCAAAGTGAAGACTTCAAAAGAAAATAAATGACACAAGACACACATTCCTCGTCAAGATATGTTGAACGATGCAGCTTCGTGGCAGGGTTATTCAAACACATCTATTATTAGGGCCACGATTTGTGTTATAAATATTCATTTACATTATGTAATATCCGACCAGATTGCCTGAGTTTGCCTGTTTTGTCACCATTCAGTTTCACAAGCAGCAATATGCGGTAATAGTTTGGAAATCGCAATAAATTCATAGCTGATTTCTCTGTATTGCTTGTAATACCGTTAAAGAGTTTCCAGGTTCCTTTGTGTTTTTGTATGTACTTGTGTATTGATCAGCAAGGTTCTTTTTAGGTCTGCCTGGATACAGCTTTTGATGATTTTTTTGAGAGCTATTGTCTTCACTCACCATATTTCACACATCTAACACCTCTCATTGGTGGGTCAAACATCTTTATGATGGAGCAGAAGTTTCATTTCATTTGTAGGGGTCCATCATAATCACATGTAGAGCACTTCCACATATAATCTTGTATTGTGTAAACGTGAGGTATTAGAATGTTGAAGTGTATTGACATAATTACGTGACATATTTTAGGTTACTGACAAGTGCCGTGGAGAACTAGTAGAATACGTTAACCTGTAGAAATCGTGTTGTGGAATCCAACACTACTCATGTACTAAATGTGTTTGTTAATGGTAAATTTCATAATTAGGTAAATGTATTAGTTGAAATCTATTAATGATTATGTGAATTTGTAATGCTTATGTGATAAGTTCTTGTGTTAACCAAAGCGGTAGGTCTGAGATGCAAGCCCCTGACAACTCTTGGTTTAGAATTAATGTTCTGAATTTTATGTGCACTATGGGAGCTGTTATGTTTTGCATTGCAGGAGGAGAAGCATTCTTTAGGCAAAATAATGTCTTTGTTTTAGCAGCTAGGACAGGAGAGAAGAAGTTATTATAGTATAACTTGAATGTTTCACAGTGGAGAAGGCCTGGGAATCCAGGACAAATTGTTGCAAAAGATGTACATGGAAAGCACCGTAGAAAAGTACGCTCATGACTATACTCATCGTAGAATTCGTGCAAAGCTGAGCACCATGGTAAAACTACCTATGGATAACTGGTTGTTGAAATTAGGGAAAGTACCCACATCTTTCTTGCCTTTGGAGAGGGAGCATCTCAGAATGAGCTCTTTCTTTTTTGATGGTGGGTTTAGCCTACCGGGCCCATCTTGACGAATGTATGACGTTACAACGCATACATTTACAACGCATGCCTTTACAATGCAGGTTTTACATCGCAACATCCTTTACAACGCATTCTTTTACATCGCATGCCATTACATCGCATTTTTAGAAACCACCTTGACAACGCATTCCATTACATTGCATTGTACCATTACAACAGATACCATTACATCGCATTTAAGGTAAGTGTTGGATAGTGTAAGGGTAATAATTACTATTCTAACCCCTGTGAGTGCAACAGTACGGTAAGTGTTGGATAGTGTAGGGGTAAAAATTACTATTCTAACTCCAGTGAGTGCAACAGTAGGGTAAGAGTTGGATAGTGTAGGGGTAAAAATGACTATTCTAACTCCAGTGAGTGCAACAGTAGGGTAAGTGTCGGAAAGTGTAAGGGTACTATGCGTTGTAATGACTTGCGATGTAATGTCTGCATTGTAGTGACATGCGTTGTAATGATATGCGTTGTAGTGACATGCGATGTAAAGGATGTTGCAATGTAATGACTGCGTTGTAAAGGTAGTGCGATGTAATGATTGCATTGTAAAGGTTGTTTCCCATCTTGACAGTGGGGAGACTGCTTAGGAAGACTCCATGACTGACACCTTATTTCCTCTTGACTCAATTGGTATCCCTTAACATAGGGATGTCATCTTAGCGATAGTGTAGGGATAGATGTGATGCTTTTCATTCACCAACCCTCGATACAGGGGAACTTGAACTCTTGCTTCCTAATCATCTGTATCCTCTCTCTTGAATGAATAGTTCTTTTCATGTTGCACCATCTGAATTGGGTGTGTAGATTTGGCTTCATGCAATTTCCTTTGTATTTCTATGTGTGTGTGTGGTGTTTATGTACAATTTTGGCTTTGAAATAAAATCAAACTAACCTTTCAAAATTGTTCTTTGGTTAATATGTATTTATAAGTAGTGTTTAAATTGATTGTGCACTAATGATTTTCTTCCCTTTACACTTTCATACTGCTAAAAAGATCCATCTGAAAGCTTCTCAAGAAAAGTCCAGAACTAATGTATGGGTCCCCTTTCATTAACAACTCTGGGAAACTGTTAGACCTGTCAGCCTTTGGCTGGTTTTCCCCCAAACGTTTTGCCTCTCCTCCTCCTTTTTGCTGTACTTATTTGTGTTGACCTTAGGACTCTGTGCACTTTACCACTGTTAACTAGTGCTAAAGTGCTAGTGCACATTCCTTTAAACATGGTGAAATTGGCTTACACCCAATTGCACATTTAATTTACTTGTAAGACCCTAGTAAAGTGCTACTAATGTAAATTATGTTAGTGGGTCTGCAGTATGTATTGTGCCACTCACTTAAGTAACCTCTTAAACATATATCTGACCTGCCATTGCAGTCTATGGGTGCAGTGTTAAACTGTCCTTTAGATCTGGGAAAATAAACCTTTTGCCAGTCATAAACCTTTCATTTTAATGCATATAAACTACCCCAGAGTAGGCCCTAAACAGCCCATAGGGTGGCCTTAAATTGGATTATACCCAAGTGGACTTTTTAATGTATGTGTATGTTTTTTGTACAGTGGCATACCATATGCCCAGGGACTGTAAATTTAATTCTACCATTGGACCTGCAGCACCTATTGTGTCACCCACTTGAGTAGCATCTAAAAACATGTCCCAGGCCTGGCACTGTAGCCTGAGTGCCGTTTAAAACTGCTGTGTAGACTTGGCATTTAACCCCCTTGTCAAGCCCTAAACTTCCCTTTTATTATGCATAAGTCGGCCTTAGGTACACCTTGGGCAGGGTGGCTTGTAATTCAAAGGTTGGATATGTATATTTAGTTTTATATGTCCCGGTAGTGAAAAACTCCTACATTTGTTTTTCACTACTTTGAGGCCTGTCTCTCCCATAGGATACAACTGGAGATTCCTTAATATATTTAATCCGCTGTAATTTGCAATTGGGAGCAGGTAGTAATGCCATGTTTGGTGTCTCTGGATTTGTAATAAAAGCCCCATTTAATGGTGAAGACTGTTTTTATTAGAGTTTTGAAACTGCAGCTATTAGAAAGTTGACACTTTTCTGCCCTTAACAATTTTGAGCCTGAAGACTATCTTGGGTCAGATGACTGCGTGTAACTGCCAGATAGACTTTGTGAATTTCTCACAGACAGTCTTACACTAGATAGATTAGCTGTGCCTGAATGGACCTTCTGCTGGCAGGATGGGGCGGGGGCAGAGCAGAACACAGCCCCACCTGCAACTGAAAAGCGACTGCTTTGACTTCACACAAAGGACCTAGAAACTCCACATTGTCACTGCAGACAGCTTGCAGCCAGGGCAGGGGGATCAACAATTTCCATGCACTTCAAAGCCCCTGTCTAGAAGCTTCTCCCACCTTCCTGAAGTAGGGGACCAGGGTATAAAAATGGGACCTCAAATATAAACTCTTTAGTACGCATCTGGACCTGTGGATACTCTGTTAGAAAGGACTGCTGTACTACTAAACAGACTGTCACTCTGCTGGACATCTGATCTGCGAGGGGGGTAAAATAAAAATTAAACTTACCTGGCCGGTCCCACGCCGCCTCTGCTCCTGAGTCGGGTCCGCATTTTCCTGCTCCTGAACAGGAACAGGCATGCTCCCTCCCCTCCTGAAAGCCAATCACAACGCTGCAAAGGCAGCGCTGTGATTGGTGTGGACTCCCGGACAGCGCCCTGCTGGGCACCTGCAGGGAGGCCATTGTCTCTATGTAGGCTGCATGCAGCCTACATAAAGAAAATGTAGAGTGCGCATGACTGCTTTGGTCGGCCCCAGGGCCGACCAAACAGTCAGGGTACTCAGAGTGGTGCAAGCCACACCTCTCAGACCCGCCCGCCCTAACCTGGCATATCCTCCCACCCTCTCCCAATCAGGCATACCCCTGCCTTCTGCTTTCTCGCAGCACGAGAAGCAGAAAATAAAACGGTATTTAAAATACCATTTTATTTTCTGCTTCTCACACTACAAGAAGGCAGTGGGGCAGAGCTCCTCTGCCCTAATGGAGGAGCCTCCCCTGACGAAACATTATTTGCTAGACAACTCCAGGAGAAGTAGGAACCCACTCTGAGTTCTACACAAGAGAGAGCTTAAAATAATTTCTACTCTCTGTTTCCTTACTTGAAAGGCTGCTCTCAAGAGCATGGAGAATGGAGGTAAAGCAAAATTGAAACCATTCTAATCCCGTAAAAAAAAGAAACGGCATCTGTTGGCACTGTCAACCGATTTGGTCTCCAATGGTAAAAAATGGTAAATGCAAGGTTAGGCGAAATGCAAAAAGCTCCATCTGACAAAGACCCTTCTCTTGGAAGACTAGAATACATTTTATTTTACATTTACTGTAAACCCAGAGGTGATAGTAATTCCAGTCTGCCACTGTTCATTTGCTTGGAAAATGCATTACCAATGTTGTGAGTCAGATACTGGTGCCAAAAATCCTTGGCAAGCTCTACTAATAGACACGAATTCATTGCCCACAGTTCGCATGCTGGACTGACAAAACATTGTCTTTAAAAGTATACAAGCGTGTCTACAAGGAAAAAGAACAAATCACAAAGGTTCCTGCCAGGAGCTCAAGGGAGTTGATCTGGACAGAGAACTCTTTTTTTGATCCATCTACCTTCTGCTGTTACTTCTCCACAAATCCACCCCAGTTGAAGTCGATCAACATGTCTGAAAAAAGGCGGAAAATGGCCCTTCCGTTTCATGCCTCTATGCGATCGATCAACCAACGAAGTTCCTGGCACACTTCTGTTGAAAATTGCATCTGATCTGAGTATGATAGTCCCTTCTGTAAGAGGATGATTTTAAACCTCTAGATGCCACAGTAGTGTAATGGCCTTGGAAAAAGGCTTGAGTGGAAGAGGCTAGTAGACCTACAGGTCTGGCTGTCTAATGGAGTATTGTTTGCCAGAGCTGTGCAAATCTCTTTTCTGGTGGCCAGACCTTTTGAAGTGGTAAGGACAAGGAAGTTAAAATAGAGTCTTTGGTAATCCACAGAAAAGTATTTGTGTTGGATGCATTTTTATATGATTTGTCTTGGTTGATTTTAAACCCAAGTTCTGTAGAAGGGAGATTATGAAGTCCAGCTATTGTTTGAGAAGAAGGGGATGTAAGCAGAATATAGTCTAAAAATTCTATGACTGATTTCAACAACTTGATGAAACACCAAAAAGCTGAAGCAGTTCCAAGCGGTATTGTCAAAAACGCAAAAGTTGTCTGTCCCCTTTGAAACTATATGAAATGTTAATGTGAATGAAACATTCAAATCACTAAATAAGCATCCTTGAGGTCCAGCCGGACTATGGAGATGCCTTCTTTTAGAAGGCCTCTCAAAAGATGTATGTCTTCCATTTTGAAATGTTTGTAGGGGATACAAGCATTAAATTACTTGAGATTGATTACTAAAGGGAATACTCTGCCTTTCTTGACCACGAGATACACATTGCTAAAGTAACCAGTGGGATGAGGGGGGTACTTGGTTGGATTTTGAATTAGCAAAGTCATGATCTGTGAAGAGTTATTTCTGTATTGAAATAGGGATCTGTTTGGGGGATTGGTCTGGATAGGTGTTAAATATAATTTGTAATAAAAGTACATCACTATCTGAAGAATCCACACATCGTGTGTGATCTTTTCCCAGTTGTGAATATAATGACAGATTCTCCATCCTAGTTCTAGATGGAAAGAAGTCTCTGTAGCGTATGTTGAAAGGAAGTATTGGATGAGCCACTGCAAAGGCCTTTGCATGGGAAATGGCCCATGTAATCTCAGCTTCTTGAAGGGAAGAAAGGGGTTACCCTTTAATTGTTTATCCATAGAAGGATGTAATGGCAGCATTCTGAAGATAATGCACAGTTGGCATTGCCCAGGAGACAAATGACCATCTGGGCCCAACCTGCCAAGATATTTGGGTAAATTGGGGTGCCCTTCTCCTTAATCATGAAGGCCAAATCTAGGATCTTGAAAAGTGGGTCTGACAAGTCTAGCCGTTTGCTTTGGAATGCTTCCCAATACCTATCAATACCCTTTTTAGGGTCTTGATAAACTTGCCCAAAACGGTGGTCAGCTTGTGATTAATGTTTGGAGTCATGGCCACTTGTCCCTGAAGTGAGGGTCTAGGAAATTCAGCACAGAGTCTACTGCCAAGTTCCTTGGGAAAGTTTCTGTAGTCTGCTTTTCACATATACAGCTGTTCTCTGTGATGGAATACACTCTGATGAGCGGAAGTGTATCTTGAAGCAGGGAGGGTAAAACTTCATCATCTTCTGCATCTTCATGTTGCCTCTTTTGGGCATGGGTAGGCAGGAAATTGCATCATCATCTGAGGCATCCAAGTCTACATTATCATCAAAGTTTGTCTTGACAGAAATTACGCTATATTCCCTATCGGCTTAATTTTCCTTCCACAGGGCTGGTGAGGCATTGTGCAGTGTGTCCAAATATGCCTTCAGTAGGTTTTCCAGGGCGCCTGTTTTAGCCTGTGATTATTTGCCTCTAAGAGGGATGTTTCATGACCTCTCAGACGGCAGCTGGGGTGAGGGGTTAGGTAAAAAGGATATTGGAGCTTTAATTTGTACATATGTTAGTAATATTTGGTCTAAAACTAACCGATCAAAGCTGATCACTAAATTGGCAGCAATGTCGGTAGTCAAATGGACCGGAATGTTTGAGGGATTTCCCTGTGACATCTATTTTGTAGTAACTATTTGATCTGGCAATATCAATTAAAGTTCCCAAGTGATAGTAAAATATCTCGTCCTTTTACATATATGTAGGCCTACGAACCACTGACTCAGACAAGACTGTAAATAGAGGGTAGCATCCTTTAGTAAGGTACAATAGCTGGCATAGTTCATAAAGCAATTGTTGCTACAGCAAAAACTGTATATCAATAATTTGTTGCAACCCTGCTTTCTTTAACCAGGGCATCGCAATGTTCAATAATGGATCCTTGTGTGAAGGGTTAATGTGGTCCTATGGAGGAGAGATTGAACTTGCCCAAAACATTTCCAAAGAGGCTGGATTATTTCCAGTAAAGGTGGGTAGAGGCAGCATTGAATGCCAGTACATTCCCCGTGGGATGGGAGATAGTGGGCAGAAGCTGGGACAAGGGCCATGCTGATGCAGCATTCCTAGGACCAAGGATAGGCATTGATACACTAAAGAACAAGAGGTTAAGCAGCACAGGCGGATCAAGGCCAGCTGCTGCGGGAGACTAGATGCTCCATGACTGCTTGCCTGACGAGAGGTCAAAATGTCAACAGAGCACGCACCTGAGGGAAAACTTTCACAATACCAGACCTGACCAGCAGAGGCAACATCAAAATACAATTTGTGGCTGCGTTGATAGGGTCCATGTCGCTTAATGAGATTACAAATCCTGTTAAATGTAAAATATATACAGAAACCTGTAAATAATAACAATAATGACATTAAAGAAAATGGTACTGAACATGGATGCCGAGCAGCAAAGAAAAGGCATTTCTTAAGTTACTTCTGATGTTTGTAAGTATATGGAAGCTGGTATTGGCTACTGAATTGTAAGCTTTCATGGGACTTGAACTTTTTCTTATAAATTTAGGGATAGTGTCATCACTTGTATTCATATGTGTTTATGTTACTGTAACATGACTGCTAATCATAAAAGCACAGAGGAGAATGCATAATCTGAAGCGTCTAGTCCTGTCATAGAATTCAGTTGTGAAATAAATTGTTAAAAGATGGCTTCTAAATTTGGGATGCACTGGAGCGGTCAGTCAAACTATAATGCAGCAGCAATTTCTCTTGATTTGAAAGAGAGACCAACCTATACACACAGAAGCTGCCTCCATATACAACAGCTAGCAATGTTGGCATATACCTTACTGTTACTGGAAGGTGGCATTTGTAAACAGTTTACCCACCTCTTGGCACTGAATAGTTCATCAGTATTCCAGTCCAACATTTTTTGCCTACTGTTCCACCTTAACCATTAATATAAATGGGGTGACCCAGAAAGTGTCAAAGGACCTGGGTATCAATTGGTACAGAAAGCAATAGGTCCTAGACAATGTTATTAAATTCTTGTAACAATTTCGATACAATTATCTTTAAATAAATGATTGAATCCAGCAATTAAGAAAAGAGAGAAGAAAGCATAGCCAACATACATTCCATATTGATGAAACAGTACCCAAGGTTGCAATTATGCCAAAAAACGCATTGATTTATTAGTAGTCAATCATCGGTAATTCAATTAGAAATGTACATATCTTCAAAAAGGGGGTTACTACCAAGGGGTGAAGCAGAAATTGAAAAGATTGGTGCTCATGTGAAGGAAGAGAATCAGGAAAAAACTGAAAAAATATTTAAACAAAGTATAGGATCATATCCTTATGTTAAACAGTCCCTAGTATCATTAAAGTCTTAATATTGTTTTTTTCCGATTCAGAACATAGCGAAACTTCATCAGTGACTGGGGTGGGGGAGGGGGTACAGAGAGTACAGGCCAAATGGGGGGGTGTTGTCGACGTTTCGACCCAGACGCTCAAGGGTAAGTAGCCTCCTCAGCTACGGGTCTTCCTCAGGACAGGGATAAGGGGACCTGGGGAGTAACCATAAGATCAACTTCTGGAATCTTGAATATTCATAACTTCAAAAAAAGCGACCAAAACGCTAAAGGTACTAACCTAAGTCCAAAAGCAGAACCCCCAGCAGAGGTGTGGGCAATCGGTGTGCCCCCACAGGAGATCTGTAGGAGAGGAATGTATAAGGCCATAACTCTACAGAAAGTTAGACTATGAAGATGCACAATAGTGATCTTACCAACAAGGCACTCACCCTTCAATGGTGTGCCATGATCATAAATGTCTATGTGCAATTCGAAACTGGCCGTAATGGAAACATTCCAGTGAGTGAATGAATCCCTTAGCGCTAAAAAACAAACAAAACTAAACATTAGATCAACGATCTAATCAAGACAACTATACAAACAATAACCAAATGCCTAAAAATGTCAATGCCAACTCACCCGCTGTGATAAAGCGGCGAGCGACTTCCTTAGTGAGGTTAGGTTGAAATCCCTCGGAGTAATGCAGCCTGTGGAAAAGAATAGCACCAGACGGTAACTTATGTGGGCCAACACAGCTACCGAAACCGCTTCCCATACACGTCGCATAATTACCTTGTATAGAGTGGAGCTCATCCGCATCAATCAATGTCATTCAATGTCTGTCTGTAAAGAGCCCGCCAGACAGAATGATTCAGCCATTAATAGCCTGGGGAGAAACGGAGCGCAGCGTACATGCTGCTTGCCAGTGCGTACTACGGTGCTAACGTATCTCACCCATCAGTGAGAAAACAGACTACCGTGCATCCGACCTAGTTTGTCGGTAACAGAGAAAAGACTCAAGTTGTGTGCTGAGCAAAGGAAGTAAAAGTGGTGCTAAAGCTAAAAGCAAACCAGCCTGGGATTTGTATGGAAAAGTGAAAATGAGAAGGTACACAGTGCAAAAATAAATACAGATCGAATGCATCAATTACATTATGTACAAAATATTGTACAATATATTACAGTATATTACAACAAGCACAGAATGGTCACATGAGTATAATTATACTCCATATTTACAACAGAACTGCACATAAGTAAACCAAAGACATTTTTTCTAGAATACAATGACCGTGCATAAAGGGGTCCAGGTGCAGGTTGGGGTCCATATGTAATAACTACGAGGCATCAACGTGCTAACTGTTGTTTAATGTAGCTATTTGTCTAGTAACCTCCTCATATTCATTCAACCCTTTATTAACAGTGTCAAAGATGTGCATCCATTTGCACTCCCTAGTGTTCAGGGCGCTAGCAACATTTCCTTCCCGTGGGTTTACCATCACCTTTTCAATAACCTACCATCTCAGGCTGTCAGCAGGGTGTCCAAAAGTCTCAAAGTGCTCCACAAGGGGAGCACCCTGGACTTTACACCGTATCCTACTGCAATGCTGTAGGATACGTGCTTTTATTTTTTGAACAGTTTGGCCGATGTACATAAAGCCCCTCGGGCAGACAATGGCGTATATAACCCCCACAGAGTTACAGTTAGTGTGTTTTTGCATGGTATGTGTGTGGTTGTTGTACGTACATTGTTTCAATTCCAAGGTTAAAGGGCAGGCCTTACATAGGCCACATTTAAAATGGCCTATGACAGGAAGAATATTCCAGAGTGTAGTTTGGTTGTCGCTAGCTTTAGTCGGAAGGAGTGATTTCACAACATAATCCCTCACACTTCTGCCTTTCTTTAATGAATACATAGGTGGTTCCGCAATGCCGATTTCATCGGCCACCAAATGCCAATGCCGGTTGATGATATTTTTAACCTCATTACTCTTGGTACAGAAGGTGGTCACACATACCATTCTATTATTCTCATTTGATTTCACAGATTTGGGTTTCAAAAGAAACTCCCTATGACAAAACCACGCTCTCTTTCGTGCTTTTATTTAGAGGCCCCTAGGGTACCCTCTATCAATGAGGCGTTCCAGTAGACCAGCAGATTCTTCAAAAAAGTCATTCTTGCGACTACAATTCTTCCGCAACCTCAAGAATAGCCCTTAAGGGAGATTGTCCCTGAGGTTGCGTGGGTGATGACTAGAGTAGCGCAAGAGGGTTTTTTTTTCACTGGGTTTTCCATAAAGTGTAGTGTGCAGTTTACCTTCCTTTACTTTTATGGAGATGTCAAGGAAATTAATCATGTTATTGCTAAATTCAAGGGAAAATATCATGTCTCCTGATCTATTGTTCAACCACATGTGAAAGTTGGTAAGCTGTTGTTCATCCCCATTCCATAACATCAGTAGGTCGTCAATATATCGACGCCATAATGTGATGCACTCTCAGTATGGGTTGTTCTCACTAAATACAAACTCCTGTTCATAGGCGTCCATAAAGATTATAGCCAAGTCCGGCGCAAAGCTTGCCCCCATGGCCACATCCTTAGTCTGCACATAAAAGTCACCATCAAAATATGATAGGCACTAAATGGCTAAGGCAGGACAATGGAAACTTTCTAAAAGTGTGCAAAATATTGCCACCCCAGAGGCGGTGTCCCGCGAATGCACAGCAGGGTATCCAATAGATGGAGTAATCGAAAATTGATCAAGGATAAAACAGGATGGTCTGTTCTCAAAACATTGAATTTATTAAATCTTCATAAATTTCTGGGTCATACATAATGGAGTATGTTTCATTCACATATTGCCAGCGAGAATAGATTCCTTTTATGTTAAAGCAAATAGTTATTAACTTGGGAGCAACTATTTGCTTAATCACATCAATGTTGTGAAAGTTATACAAAATTATCATGTTTTCTTAGTGCAAGAAATGAATCTCAAAATCTTACACTGTACTCCCATATTTACTGTAACTATTGTAGTTTATTAAATCTAGGTCCTGGGCATGTTAAAAATAAAACTAGCTATTGATATACTATATTAATCTTTTCAGCTTCAAGATGAAATATGCAGCATCGTACATCAGGCACTAAACCTGCTAGAGTAATATTATTATTACAGTTAGACATGCACTAATAAATGTAATTGCAAGGAAAACCAATCTAGCTGCCCTTGTTTGAGTCCTCTGGGATAGCATTGTTCCTACTACAGTGTGAGAGGTTGTCAAATGATGAAGCATGCCATGATAAGTTAAGGGTGAGACAACCCCTCAAAAATCTTTTGATGACCCTCTCTGCAAATAGTTCTAGTTACTAATGGATAGCAGGGGCGTTACGTAACCTCAAGTAGTTTCATGTGTTATAGGTTGATATAGGGGGATATACTTGAGGTTGTACCTCCTACTCATTGTGTGATAACCCTATTTGAAATAAAAGCAACATTTATAATTTTTGCCATTGTCTTGTTTAAACACTTTGGTGACTTTTTACTTTAGAGAATGGGTTTTCTTTTTTGGTATTTTTTTAAAACATTGGGCCTCATTACAATGGCGGTCAGTTTACTATCCGAGAAGGAGTCGGAGGCTCTGCTCACCCTATTTGGATATGATCGCCATGCAGGAGGTCGGAAACATGCCTTTTTTTATTGCAGACTGTGCTCTGAGTATGACACATCCACATTCTGCTCTACTGTATCCTGCTTGATAAAATGCTGTTTTTGACTGCATGGTCTGTTTCCCAGGGATCAAGCTTTTGTCCATTCTGTGCTCTGCAAATTCTCAAAGGACAGCATGTTATGAAATAAGGTGGCTGATGCTATTTTTTCATTTTTTATGTGATTTCTGGCTCACACTACGGGAATGTCATTGACCTGACAATGGAAGGAGAATAAATGTTGTGGAGCATCCATCAAAAATTATAGTTTCCTAAGACAATGCATAGATATCAACAGGATAACAATGAATGGCATGTCTGACTAGAACCCAAATATGGGTTATACCTTTTCCAGCTGTCCCCGTAGTCATTGGGCTAATATATATAAAAAAAATGTTTTTACTAACTTGCATTATTTCTATTTTAAGTAAGCGTCCATAATCAATGATTACCCAGGGTTCAGTTTCAGTATGTTTTGTCAAAAGTACCTCCATGTGTCTTCTTAGTATATTTTATTATGCTGTAATTCACTGCTATGATTGAGCAACAGCTGATAACGAAACTGGTTACCCACTGTTGCTATCATAATTGCCTTTCAGGCCAGGCTGACTGGGATCTCTGAGAGTCTGTCTGCTTGTCTGCTTTGACTGAAAGAGGAAGCACAGCAATGAAGGCAGGAAAGTTGGTGGGGGTTGGTTAAGGATGGCAGATAAGTTTCACATTTGGAACAGGAAGGAGAGGCCATATTATATATGCATCACCCATTACTCCTTTGCCTTAGCCTTGCAGTTAAAATCAGGGGCAGATGATTTTAGGGACAAAACACAACATAAAATTAGACATGGATATCTGTGGGTTATGGGGATGTTTTTCAGCATCACAGAAAACTCAAACTACACTCTTGCTATTTGTTGTCACTCATTGAAACACATCCTTGTAACTCACAGTGACCCTTCGACAATTATATATATATTGTCATATGCCTTTCTCTTCCACATTCAAAATTAGGCATCCCTTAGATATACCCAGGACATAATGTCAGGGATGAGTCACTTAAAGAACAATCTATTCTCTACTGTTGCAAGAGCAAATTTGCAACAAACCAATAGTCCTCCCATTGAATAACTTCTGTCATCTGTAATTGTGCAGGGTCAAAGATGCTAAGTCTTAGACTGCATAAGATAGATAGATAAATAGATAGAAATAGTCTTTTGCAACAAACTGTCAAACCATATACTTTTACTCCCTCCTTGGATAGAGTAATAAATATGGCTTCAGATTTCTAACTGGGACGTGTGGTTTGCCTGGAACAGAGAGTCTTGGTATTTCAAGCAGAACTCATTGGAAGAAAGAGGAAAATTGATATCCCCATGCTCCAAGGAGCCCATCCTGCTGGAAAGAACACTGACACAAGTTGATATAGATAATGTCTAGAAACCTTCACCAGGAGTCTTTAGGTGAGGAGTAACATATGTGGCAGAGGAACAATAGATTGCACGTTAAAACCAGATTTATTTGAATGACAGTAGTGACAGTCAAACAGTAATCTAATAACTCAGACAAGTAAAACAGCAACAAACACGCTGAGACATTTCAGAGAATTAAACCAGCAGACAGCCACTATTGAATGTTTGGCAAGCATACACTGAAGAAAAAGACAACTGGTGACATTATGCATCTTGAAAACAGTTGAGCCTAGTAGAGCAGTACATTAGTAGATATGACAAGAAGACGCAATGTAGAGAGTACAAAGATGGAGTGCACAAAGTAGAATAGGAAATGCATACCACTGGCCATCAATAGTTCTAGATGCAAGGATACATTTATCTTATTAAACATTTCATAGATCTCTATATATGCCTCAGTATAAGCCTAAAAGAGCCATTGAATGGCTCTATAATTTTACCAATCATCATCAATTAGTGAAGGCGGGTAAGAACATCTTCAGAGTGTAGAGTACCCTAAGGCTTCGGGGCTCCATATTAGTTCCCACTATATCTAGTTTGTATGTTGAAATTCAGAGCTTCATTTTTTAGAGGATAAAAGTGTCAATTCACAAGGGTGTAGTTTCTACTTACTACTACTCTTCTCGCTTAACAACTGAATTCCTCATCTTTTCCCATAAATACTAGAAGAGATTCAGCACTGCTAAAATTGATGAAATCAAGTTGGATAGATTTCCTCATTCATGCTATATTTCAGTAAGAGTGTTAGGGAATACACTCAACTCACAATACCTCTTAATATGCACATCAACAGAATGACCAAATCTCACTTGCTCGGCTAAAAACTGCGAAAAATGGGCTAGTCATCTCCTAACATGTTTTTTGCAACACAGTCTTCCTTACGTGCCTCAATCATCTCTTGCCAGAAACCAGCCATTCTTCACTCAAATACATTTCCTTGTCATAGAGAGAAGTGAAGATTAAATTAAAGATTGACAGCCTATATTCTCAAATGAAAGAGGCATCTGGATCAAAACCTTCAGATTCCTTTAAATACCTAAATTCCAAACGCTCCAAGCATTGATCAAAAATTTCCTTAGTGGAATTACCTTCTTTTGGACCAACAAAAGTACTTTGGACCTGTCATTCAAGAAATAATTAAAAGCTCCGCATTCAGCATGTACTTAAATGACTGTACTTCAGATTTAATCCACAATTTACTCTGCAAAGTTATGTTCCAATGTTAGTGTTTCTTGAATAATCTCCTTTTCAGAGTGTTGTGCAATAGACTAATACCTTGTGGTGTAGAAGTGCTATATAAAACCACAAAAAAAGAAATTGGCAAGATCACTCATTGGATTTATATACCAACCAAGCCCCAAATATTGACTCCGAGTGCACAGACTACAACCCAGGTAGAGTCTTGACAGACACCATTTCAATCTTTCCCAAAGTGGAGGTGAAACCCAGTTCAAAAACCCCTAAAATATTATTTATAAAGAGTATCATTGCTTTTCATAAAAGTTGACTTGCTGAATTTGGCTTTTTCTAGTTTATTTTACATAAATTGCATTCAAAATAATAGCCTACATTTAAATGTATTAGTACCTAATTGTTATTTATTTGCTGAATGGGTAAGTTACTGCCTTACATTCCAAGGCTTTCCTTTGCGTCAAAGATATCTATATATCCATGCATATCTATCTATCTATCTATCTATCTATCTATCTATCTATCTATCTATCTATCTATCTATCTATCTATCTATCTATCTATCTATCTATCTATCTATCTATCTATCTATCTATCTCTTACAATCCAAGTTTAAACTACACTAACTGTCAAAATTCTAATTCTATAGTTATAACTTTTGTTTGCAATTTATTCACCACCTTCAAATTAATATAAGTAGCGCACCTCGTTCACACACTTTTCAGCTTGCTAACCAGAAAACACTAACTATAACGCACCACTCTACCATGCACTGTTAAGACAAATTATGTAATTTGAGAAGTTATAAGTGATGTAGTTTTCAAGGGTATAACCAGTGCATGGAAAAGGAATGAGTTCTATTTAATGTAGTATGGCGAGTGAGTTGACAAGACTATCTTCGGAGGTGCATGACTTACAGTAATTTAAAGGTAGTGCCTAAATTATAATAAATTGAAGTTATATTTATAACTTTACAATTTTTTATGTTTGTGTATTTTAAGTTGGGGTTAAATTGAAAGAATACAGAAGGTATTTCTTATTGTAAAATATCCTTTACTTTTGATTTTTCATTCTATATTCATGATTTTTTATTTTTTTTATTAAAAATGTTTTTTAAATCTCAGTGTGGAGTGTCATTCACTTGATTGTCATAAGGTAGAGTGTAGTACAGAACAGTGAAAGAGAGTCTCATGTTGTAGAGTGGAGTATTGTAGAGAGTAATACAGTGGAGTCGAGTAGAGTGAAGTGACGTAGCACAGAGTGGCGTAAAGTTTTATCAGTGGAGTGGCGTGGCATGTCATGTCATTAAGTATCATAGAGTAGAGCGACATGTTGTACAGTGTAGTGTTGTGTAGAACTGTAGAACAGTAGAGTTGATTGTTGTACATTAGAGTATTGCTGACTGGAGTGTTGTGAAATGGAGTGTGGTGGAGTGATCTGTCATTGAGTAGAGTGTCGTAGAACAGCAGAGTGTAGCAGTGTTGTAGTGTGTAGCGATATTGAGTGGAGTTCAGCTGAGTATAGAGTGTCGTACAGTTCAGTGTCGTTGGGTGCAGTGTCATGCAGTAGAGTGGCAGAGAGTCTTGTACAGTGTGTGTTGCACAATGGAGTTTCATTATTTGTGAGAAAACTACTCATGGTAGAGTGGTGCGTTATAGTTAGTGTTGTCTGGTTAGCGAGCTGAGAAGAGTGCTTAATGAGGTGCTCTGCTTACAATAATTTGAAGGTGGTGGGCAAATTGTATATGAAAGTTATAACTATGCCTTTTTTATTCTTTTTAAAGGTTGTGTAGTTTAAGCTTGGCTTGTATAGAGAAAAAATCTTTCTAATTATAACAAAGTTTCAACCTTTGGTTTTTCCATTGAATTTCAATGTTTTTAAACATTTTGTTTTCGTAAATATGTCTTTCAAATCGTAGAGTCTAGTGTCGCGAGTGGAGAGGTGTTATGTGGGGTGTCGGACAGTAGAGCAGCATAGAGCAGAGTATTTGACAGTGGTGTAAAGTGGTATAAAGTGCAGAAGAGTGGAGTGGAGTACACTGGAGTGGTTTGTATAGAGTGGAGTAAAGTATCTTAGAGTGGGGTTGAATGTTGTAGACTATAGTGGCATGTAGTGGAGTAGATTAGAGTGCCGTAGCATACAGTCAAGTAAAGTGTCATAAACTGGAGTACCGTATGGTACAGTAGAGTGTAGTGGCATGTCGTACAGTATTGGAAAGTGATATAGACTAGAGTAGCCTATAGTCTAGTTAAGTTGATTGGAGAGGTATACAGTACAGCAGCGTGTTGTAGAGGGGTATAGTGTATTGGCATACAGTGTTATAGAGTACAATGGCATAGAGTGCCTTAGAGTGGAGTGCCATAATTGGAGTAGTGAAGCAGAGTGGAGTATTGTGTCATATGTTAGAGTGGAGTAAAGTGGGGTGAAATGCCATACAAAGAGTTGCCTACAGTGTCATTTAGTGGACTAGATTATCAAAGATCGGCTTAGAGAGGAGTAGAGTGTTGTATAGTGACATACATTATAGTACAGTGTTGTACAGTGGAGTGTTTGGGTACAGACAGGAGTAAAGTGTCATGGAGTGGCATACAGTGTAGTAGTGTATTGTACAGTGGAGCTGCATAGAGCGCAGTAGTGCGTTGAAAAGTGGAGATGCACAGTGTGTATTGTTCTATAGAAGCATTGAGTGAGGTAAAGTCTTGTACAGTGGAGTAGAATCGAGTGGAGAGGCATAATGTAGTGTGGAGTAAAGCACAATAGAGTGTATTGGTGTGACGCAGAGTGGATGGAGTGGAGGCTAGTGGTGTAGCGTAGGTAGTGAACTGTTACACATTGGAGTGGGGTCTTGCATAGTAGAGGGGAGTGATGTGTCATATAGACAAGTGTTGTGCCATGGAATAAAGTGTCGTACAATAGAGAGTATAGGCAAAGAGTGGAGTATTGAGTAGAACATTGGAGTGTACAGGGATAGACTGGAGTAGAATGGCATAGAGTTCCATAAAGTGTGGTAGTCTCTTATAGAGTGGGTGAGAGTGTCATACAGTGAAGTGGCATAGAACGGCGTGGCGCACATTATAGTGTCATAAAGCAGATTACCGTAAAGTGAAGTAACATACAGTGGATTCGTGTACAGTGGAATACAGTGGAGTGTAGAAGAGTGGTGAGGCATAGAGTAGAATAGCATAGAATGGAGTGGTGTACAGTAGAGTGACATAGAATGGAGTAGGGTACAGTGGATTAGCATAACGTGGACTGGGGTACACTGAAGTGGCATAGCGTAGAGTTGAGTAAACTTATGAATTGGAGTTACGTCTCATACAGTGTAGTGGAATGTATTGTCATACAGTGTTGGAAAGTGGAGTAGAGTGTTGTACAATAGAATGTGCATGTATAGAGTTCTATACAAATTTGGACAGTAGAGAGCACAGGGACATAGTGGAGTAGAGTCTAATTGAGTGGCATAAGGTGTAGCAGAGCTGTGTAGAGTGGTGTTATATAGAGTGAAGGAGAGTACACTGGAATGGCGTAGAGTGGAGTAGCATACAGTGGAGTGGCATAAATTGGAATAGCAAAGAGTGGAGTGGCAAAGAGTGAAATAGCGTACAATCAAGTAGCATACAGTGGAGTGGTGTACAGTGTAGTAGCGTAGACTAGAGTGGCATAGAGTGTAATAGCATATAGTTTAATAGCGTACAGTGAAGTGGTGTACTGGGAAGGGGTATAGATTGGAGTGATTAATTGTGGGGTGGGGTAGAGTGTCATAGAATAGTGTGGAATGGGGTACAGTGCAGTGGGTAGTGTGGAATACCATACAGTAGAGTGGCACAGATTGAAGTTGCTTACAGTGTAATAGGTTAGAGTGGAGTGGCATACAGTGGAATAGCGTAGAGGGAAGTGCAGTGGAGTGGCATAGAGTAGAATAGCATAGAGATGAATAGCGTAGTGTGGAGTGGCATACAATGGAGTAGTGTAGACTGGAGTGGCGCACAGTGGAGTGGGGTAGAGTGAAATAGCATTCAGTGGAATGGTGTAGAGTAGAGTGGATTCCAACGGACTAGCATAGAAAGGAGTGACATGGAGTGGTGTACACTGGAGTGGCATGGGTGGAGTAGCATATAGTGAGTGGAGCGGCGTAGAGTGGAATAGCATATAGGAGAGTAATGTACAGTGCAGTGACATACAGTGAAGTGGTGTAGACTGGGGTGGCGTAGACGGGAGTGGGGTAGAGTGGAATAGCCTACAGTGTAGTGGCATGCAGTGAAATAGCATATAGTGGAGTGTTGTACAGCAGAGTAGCATATAGTGAAATGGCACAGAGTGGACTAGCATATACTGGAGTATTATATAGCAGAGTGGCATACAGTGGAGTGGTGTACACCGAAGTGACGTGGAGTTGTGTACAGTGCAATAGCATAGAGTGGAGTGATGTAGAGTGGCGTGTTGTACATTGGAGTGGCATAGAGTGCAACAGTGTATAGTGGAGTAGCGTATAGTGGAGGGGTGTAGACTGGAGTAGGGCACTGTGGAGTTGGGTAGAGTGTAATAACATACAGTAAAGTGGTGTACATTGGAGTGGCATCCAATGGAATAGTATAGAATGAAGTGACATACAAAGGAATAGCATAGAGTGGTATGGTGCAGTTTGTAATAGTGTATAGTGGAGTAGCATCTGGAGAGTGGCATACAGTGGAATGACATAAGCTGGAGTGGTGTAGAGTGGAGGTGTATACAGAGTAAAAGTGTAGAGTTTAGTGGCATACAGTAGAGTTCCATACAGTGTAAGAGGGTAGAATAGAGTGGTGTAGAGTTGAGTCTTGTACAGTGGAGAGGCATAGAGTGGAGTGGCACAGAGTGGAACAGTGTTTAGTGGAGTGGCGTACATAGTGTGGCAAATGGATGTATGTGAAATTCAGCAGCAATGTTCATTATGGTGTGCAGAGTAATGAACAACAGTAAACTGTGCTGTCTTGCATTTGTCCAGATTTACCGATCAGAACAGGGCCATGCATAGTGGCTTTGCATTGCTTTGTAAATCTGACTTAAAAATTGCAGTGGCCACTCAACACCATGTGTGATGCACGGGTACTGCAATCTAATAAAAGAGCTTCGCCTTAGTTATAATTTGAACCATGGTATAATGGGGTAACTTTGCAGAATACCATGGTGCATGGCGATGACAAGCCAGGGTATATTTGGGTAATGGCTGTTGTTAAAGAATAAAATGCCAGCCATATTGTTTTAACTACACTTTGGCTGTGTTCAGTGTTAGGGCCTTAGATTTAGGTAAGTAGTAGGTCCCTACCCTACCTATTTCTTCTTTATGAAAGTGGTGATGGGTAGGGAAATGTATTCATATATTTTTACATCTTTTCTACAATGTTTACTGCCATATATCACAATAGTTTCGTGAAATTTTGTGAACCGGAAAAAGTACAGAGGTGACAGATATCTCTAAGTTTAAATGCCTCATATCTTAAAAAATACTTAACCTACTTAACTGCAGTATCTAAAGAGCATCATCTGTGCACTATAATGTATAACTCTGCCAAATTTAATGTAAATCTTTTCAGCCGTTTTTGTGCTACGTCAAATACAATAGTCTATGTAAAATGCATTAGTGGAAAAATACATTTTGGGATGCCTCTTTTATCTTCTTTGCACTCCCTTAACGATTCACTGCAAACATTTACATCATCTCAAAATGTAGAAACTGCTATAGGTCTAGAAAGTTTTGTGATGATATGTCAAATGGGTGGAATGTTATTAGGGAGCAGATTTATGTGGTTTCTTTTTTTATCTATTGTATTTGTTTATTGATTACATAATTATGAGGCCATAAATGTGTCTGTTAGTTGTTCATGTAGTACTTCTGAAACTTTACATATGCAGTCTAGTTTATTTTTTGGGCTTCCTTCCTACTTTTAGTAGGATTGTGCTACATATTAAGTCCAAAGTGAATGAAAGCCAGTCATTGTTGCTGTATAAAAATGTATATTATATTTTTTTCCTAGTGGCTAATTATCATGCCCTCCAAATAGTAGTGTGTGTATCTCACTGCTAGGTCATTTTTTCATTTTGTTGCACAGGGGTGCATAAGGAAGATATTTTTTCTTTGGCTTGTTGGGCATGGTTTTATTTTGTGAGCTAGAGAGCACGCAAAGAAAACCTATGCATGTTTAAATGCAATCTATTTGTTTTGTATTTGTTTACAGGTGCAAGTTATAGTTACTTAAGACAACTATAACTGGTGAATTTCAGTTTTTTGGTTTAAAATGTTATGTTGTCACTGAAATTTCCACCTGACTATAACGTCATTTTAACCTTTGTTTTTTCAGGGTGCTTCTAAGTTTTTTTTGATGTAAAGTAAGCTATATATACAATTCCTAATTATGGCGTTACTTTAACCTTTGATTTTTTCAGTTAATTTCTAAGTTTTTTTTTAATGTGAAGCAATATTTTATTACGACACATAAAGCCAACCCTGATGTTGCATACAGCCTTCGGAGCTATAGTGCCTTGCTTCCTGTGCCACTGGATTTAAGCTAGCCTAGTTGATGAGGGGTGATACCTTGAAACCAGTCCCAGGATGATTGTTTCTCATTCAGGGAAGACCTTGCCTGACATTTTAGGCTGGACTGTTCCCATGAGGAGTAGGGCTAAAACTGATTTGCATATGGCTCTGTCCAAACTGGGGTAGCATAGTGAGCAAAAGAACGATGGATTCAACCCATCTCTCTTGACTGGAGGTGAGTGGTTGAAAAGTTTCAGCACTCCATCCATCATCTTGTTGAGTTTGCGTACAGCCTTCAGGGCTGACCCCATCCCCATGGAAAAATTGAATTACTTAATGCCCTGCCCTTCCTTCATACGTACAGGGGAAACAGTGCTATGCTCCCGTCGATGGAAGCTAGGAAGAAAAGCTGCTCCAGCCCAGCAAGACCACACATGAAATGCTGCCAGAACCCGTGTGGCCCCAGGGACTGCATGCTGGTAGCTGGCTGGGCCACGATGGCCATGGGGCTCCCCTGTGGAACCTGAACAATTAAATAAGCAGTGGGTGTCCTAGGCGGTACATAGATACACCACCCAAAAAATTAAAGATTGCATTGTTAGGCCACAAAAATGTACAATAAATGAGTTGGCAGAGCCACTCATTTATTTTTCACGGTTCCCAGCAAGGAGTCATCATAATTCCATTTGTGGGATAATTTGCATATTTACACGTTCACACTCAGTAACTCTGTGCTGTATTTGACTATGGTGTTATTAGTGATGTCATCAGTCATGTCATCAATTATATCATCAATGATATCATTTTAGATGTCATCAGTGATGTCATTTAACATGTCATAACATGCCTTCAGCCAAGTAATATGTGAGTTCGCAAGGAGTAAATGGATGTGTCTCAAGTTCTAGTTAGCTCAGCAAACTATAACTGGTGAATTTAAATTTAACCTTTCTTTTTTTATAACATAAAGGAAGATCTTATTACCATACCCAACTATAATGCAACGTTACCTTTGTTTATTTCAGTGAATTACTGTTTTTTTTTTATCATGTTGCGCTAACTCCTCCACCGGCCTGGGCCCGTGCCTATCCATGGCATGGGCTGTCAACCGATGCTGTGGGCAACCAACCCCCGTTGTACACTGCCTTTTATATCTCCAACATATATATATAATTTCAATGTTACAATCCACTGTAATCACAGCTCTGCCATATTATATTATAAATGATATGTGACTCATATTTATTTGCATTCAAAGGTATCCACTATTTAGATTTGCCTAGAATGGCAACGACATGGATGGATAAACACACTACATCTGTGTATCTATATTTTATAGTACCTGAATATCAAATGCACACTTTTAACAGATATAGGTGTGTCAGACATATAACATCAATATATGTATGCCATCATTTGCAAAATTCCAAGCGCTAATGTTGATGCTAAGTTTTCTCTGACTAATCTCAAATTATCCATACTAGTCATTGCTGTGACTACTTTATGCTAGGTATATTATCTTGGTTTCAGAGATAATAGTGAAAAGAATACACTACTTACCTTGAACATTACAACTCAGTAGCAGCACTACTACCCAAATGGTCAAATTGTTATAATTATTCATTATTTATTAAAGCTATTTAAGGTTCTTTATAGAATTATTTTTAATTAAATACATTATTTAGAAAAATAACTTTATATTTATTCTGGAATTAGGAAAGTAATTAAAATATTTTAACATAAGATTTATTTTGACTGTTTAATTTTTTTAACATTAAAATAATTGTATATATACTTTAAAAAAATGTAAATACATTTATTTATTTTGATGTTGTTTCCTAAGTTGTTCTATTTTAAGTCCCTACTGCCTTTATTTCTATGAAAGGGTGTTGCTGTACCAGTGATTGCCCATGTATGGTGCTGGGCTTATTCAAGGTCTGAACTAGTGTAAATGTACTACTGTTTTGGGTCCTTGTTGGCTGCAGTAATCTTAGAAGTGCAGTTTGTAAATACCAATGATCTTACTCTTTTCTAGGTAGATGCATGCCCCTCCCAAAACCCTACCCTAGCCCTCTCTTAGGTTCTCTTTACTCCTGCCAAATACCATTTAGAAGTAAGTATCCCCCACATTCCAGCCACTTGGCTGTACCTCCCACATTTACTCCACAGTCGAGAGGCACTTGTAGTTTGTGAATAGCCTTTTGTAGCACATTGCTACTCCAGAATCTGATAGCACTTTAGGGAAGATAGCCCCACCTCTCTCTGGTCCTTGCACTCCTCCTCTCATTCCCCCTCATTCTCTGCATAGGCATCCATGAGCGTGGCCGGAGATGCAAGATATGTTTTTCTCCATGTGCAAGTCAAGTGTCCAAGAACAAAAAGAGTTTGAATCTTTTTGCTTGATAAGCAGCAGCCAAACTGTTTGGCCAGGTGTTAAGCTTGGATTTGCAATGTTACATTTATGTACCAGACAGGCATGTAAAAACATGCGTGTATTAAGGCCGGTGTCAAGATATTGCAACAAATACATTGCTTGGCAAGTGCTGTACATGCATATTTTACTTTGTCTGAAAAGCTGACTATCTAACATATTTTCCTGGAGATGCTCATAGTTTCCAGAGCTGCTGGGAACATTTGGGATCCAGGATATGCCAGCTCCTTCGAACTTATTTTGATAAGAATCTCTTGAGGCAAAGCAAGTGAGTAATCATGGGCCGAGTTTAATTACTCATCCGTGTCCAAGATGGCCATCAAGATTAGCTGTGACCTCAGAAAATATAGCGGTACATGGCTAAAATACAGTGCTGTTGCAATTAAGA
The DNA here is from genome assembly GCF_964204655.1 of Triturus cristatus. Taxonomy (NCBI): domain Eukaryota; kingdom Metazoa; phylum Chordata; class Amphibia; order Caudata; family Salamandridae; genus Triturus; species Triturus cristatus. The sequence goes on from NC_140594.1 coordinate 891,876,236, forward strand.
GGGTAGAAGGTGCTGTGAGGTCTGAAAATACAACTTTTTATGCATATTGGTTATGGTTGGCACCATGTAGGCCAGCAGGTGCTGGGGGCTGAGATTTCACCCAAAACATTGCCCTCTACGAGACGAAGGGTTTAAATAGCAGTTTGAGGCTGGAGTGCTTTGGAAGCATTCCAGTACCCCGTCTGTCAATATGGCCCCCAAAACAATGGGTAGAGGGCGTGTTTTGGTTGGGTAGTGGGAATGGAATGAACCTAGAATGCGAGGAGCGTGTTGTATATTCAGCAAAGGTTCCCAGGACCTTTTCTCACGTCCATATCCCTCCCAGTACACTAAATATTAGAGGTTTCTACAAACTCGCTTGGAATTTAGGAGCGCTCGGACCTATTCCAATAGGTGGTGGTGGTGTATTGGTCCTGGTGTCAGGGTGATGTGGCTTAAGTAGTGATGCATGGAATGCAGGGTGTATCTTTAAGGTGGGGGCAATATGGGTTTTATGGCCACTGGGTTTAACATGGTTTAGATGGTAAAGGGACAGATAAAATGGGGCAGAAGTTTTGTCTTGCCCTTTAAAGCCACATTTCGAGTGGAAAGCCATACTTGATCACCTATAGCATAGGCTTGTTACTTTTTGGGTCTCTTTAGCAGAAGCTGACCAGGGAGCCCACCAATAAAGGGGAGTCTGGAGATCCCTGTTTTAGTTTTCACATTATTTTCATTGCACCTCTCTTATTTGATCCCGCATAGTTTTTTCTTTATGTTGGTCTTGTCTCTCCCTCCCTATTGCTCCACCTCTGTCGTTGGCTTGCGCAGAGGTGTGTTAGCAGCCCTATGATGAATTATGCCACAGATTTCTGTGGGTGAGGGCAGTTTTAACAACACGTGTGTCTTGCCAATTTACCACTGCACATTAGCAACTCACTTTGATTAGCCCCATTTCTATGTGTGTGTGTAGAGCTGTATAATGGGAGGTCGGAGTGGGGTATCTCCTCCTAACCTTCATCTCCTGTGTGTGCGAAGTTAGAATTTTCTTTGCCTGGTCGATAGGTTTTTATGAAATTGTAGTCGCTAAAAAATAAAGTCCATCACAATTGACGTGCTGATAAAGCACAAACAGATAGTAAACATTGTATGTGCCTGTGGTCAGTATATATCGTGACAGGATATCTGGCCTCTAACAAGTGGTGGTGCCTTCCACAGAACTGATTTTTTGGCCAATAATTTTCTGTCAGCGATTGGGTGATTTTGCTCCACGGGCAACAATTTTCAAGGATAGTATTCATTCGGGTGCATTTGACCAGTATCTTTGAGTCTTTGGGAAAGGATACCTTCCAGTGAGAATTGTGAAGCATCTGGTTCCCCTATCAACCGAACGTTTGGATCAGGATGTAGCAACACTGGTGCTGTACTGAATTTTAACTTTAACTCTTGGAAATGCATATTCAGCTGCTCAATCCCATTTGAATTTGACTCCTTTGCACAGCAAATTAGTGATGGGAGTCACAAAGCTGGAGAACTGTTTTATGAATCTACATTAAAAGTTGGTAAAGCCATGGAAGCTCTGAATTTGCTTGGTTGTGGCCAGACTATACCAGTTAACTACCTCAACCTTGTTTGGTTCCATACCTACTCCCTCAGAACTGACTATATACCCCAGAAACTCTAGCTGTGCGGTATGAAAAACAGTTTTTTCTAGTTTGACATAACAAGAATATTTTTTGCAGTTGTTGCAGAATAGCTTGCACATGCTGTACATATTTCTGATATGGATTTTGAGTAAATGAGGATGTTGTCAATATATACCAAGCAACAAACCTCAATGAAGTCCCATGATACTTGGTCTATGAAGAATTGGAAGGCTGCAGGGGCAGTGAAGAGTCTGAAAGGCACAATTTGGTATTAGTATAGACCAAACTTTTTTGAAACGCAGTTCTCTGTTCATCACCCTTTTGAACTCGTACTAGGTCCAAGCTAGTATAGATCAAAGCATCTTTCTCTTGGTCTAGCAAGGTAGGAATCAAAGGCAATTGATACCTGTTCTTTACTGTGACTTCATTTAAAGAATGATAATCTATACACATTTGAAGTTCTCCCTCCTTTTTGGGTATGAAAAATAGGGGCAAAGAAACTGGTGACTTGGAATGTCTGATAAAACCATTGACCAAATATTCGCCTAAATAGGATTGTAGGTGTTCATTTTCTTTTACAGTATGGCCATAAATTCTACTAAAGGGTAGTTTTGATCAGGGTATTAGGTCAAACCTGCAGTCAAAGTCCCCATGTGGTGGTAATGTGTTGGCTTTTTGCTTATAAAATACAGCGACTAAGTCAGGTAAACTTCTGGTAAATCATATAGTGCTAGAGTGCTATTAATGTGTCTAGGGAAAATGTAACCCTGAACAGTCTGATTTTTGATACTTCCAGAAAACCTCATCACATGTGTGTGATTAAAATAGAAGGGTTCTCTTTTCCCAATCTAACAGAGCGTTATGTTTGGTTAACCATGGGAGTTCTAAAATTAGGCAGAACCGAGGCGCATCAATTATATCAAAGTGAATGTGTTCTATGGGGGTTGCCACAAACCATGAGTAGTTCGGTGCTACATTGAATCTCTCCTGAAGACTGTACTTTGCCGTCCACTGCATGGACTTACTCTGTTTTTTCTTATGATACAGTTTGAATACCTAGAAAGTTGAGGAAAAGAGAGTCTATAAAATCTCCAGGATCTCCAGAATCAATTAGTACTTCTACAATCTGGGAGTGGTTGGACTCTGACCGCAAGGTGACCGAGATAGTCAGTCAAACACCTTATTCTGTCAATTTTGACCATAAAAGCAACAACATACAAATATGTTTAAAACATCTACATAAAACAAGGATAAAAATAAGTTTCATCACATATAAGCAGTCATTCCATAATAAATAGTATTGCATTATGATTAAAAACCTCAAAAAAGGGTCTGCACCGTTAAGGAAAGGGCGGGGCTCCACCTTGGATTAAAATTGAGATATAACAACTGCCTTAAAATCAAGTTAGCAAAAAGCATAATTTTTACTGATCTTTAAGGCCCAGCGAATATAACTGATCACTGAATAACATGTCGAGTCCCTGTCTAGACACTGTAAAAATAGGTCATCTTTATAAGATAAAATACCTTGTGACCGCAAAATGGGGTGCAAAAAGTATATTCTCAGAATACTGTACATTTGCAAATTAGCATGAAATGGGTGGTTGATTGTAGTGGGAAAAGTCACATCGGCAGCAGGAGAGAGAGGAAGACAGCAATTTGTTCACGAGAAAGCGACTAGAAAATGTACTGTGCCTAATCTCAGGCGTGTGAGGTAGAGTCTGCTTTCAGGGTGTGTGATCCATAGTAAATATGATTCCACACAATCCATGGTCGAGATCGGTAGATAACGGACGGTGTTATCCATGGCTCATGATCTAGCTATTCTAACTTTGATGTGAGACTTGTAAAATAAAAGCTTCATGTTATGTTATGTTAATCAGACTTATAAAGTGCACTATTACCCCATGGGTATCTTGGCGCTGAATTACGTTAGTTCTACTGTTCGCACATGTTACTATGAAGATATCAATTACAAGGGGATGACGGCTGGTCTGAGTTACACCTTTAGAAAGAGCCATGTTTTAAGCCTTTTCCTAAACTGTAAGAGATATTCTATCGGTCTAAGATTAAACGGTAGTTCATTCCAGAGCCGTGCAGCTGCAGAGCTGAATGCTCTTCCCCCAAACTTTATTGTTCTGGACCGGGGTTTGCTTACCAAGTTGGCTGATGAGGAACGAAGGCTTCTAGTCGGAACGTACCATTCAGATTTGCTCTGCAGTGGCATGGGCCCAAGTCCATGCAAATCCTTAAATACAATGCCGAGCGATTTAAACTGTATACTCTGTGTCATTGGGAGGCAGTGAAGCCCTATGAGGGACAGAGAGGCTGATGATCTGCGCGATCTCTTTAAAGCTAGCTTTGCAGCTATTTTCTGGATTCTCGGAAGTTTCTTAATCAAGAAGTTTTGGGCCCCTAGTAGCAAAGCATTGCAATAACCCAACTGGCTAAAAATGACACTTCTTACTACAAGTGCTCTATCTGAAATCGGTAGCATTGGAAGTATTTTCCGTAGTGCTCTGGGTTTCTAGACTCAGCTTGTCATCAAATATCTTCCCTAGATTGCGCACTGCCTCAGAGGGTGTCAGTTGCTTATCCGTAAGGATAGGCCAGAAGTTGTCCGGGAGCGGGAGAGGAACTTTCTTTGCCACACAGAACAGAATCTCTGTCTTATCTCCGTTAAACTGCAGGGAGTTAACTTTGAGCCATTTTGCAGTTTTTTGCATACACTCGTGAAAACTGTTGAGTGATATTAATTGTCTCCCCTCCAATGACAACATGAGTTGCTTGTCCTCCGCATAGTTCACCAGATTAACTTTGTATGATTTAATAATTGAAACCAAAGGACTTTACAACCTCCTTGGTGTTGGCATCAATACTGAAGGGTGAGGTAAAGTAGTCAGGCCTACCAATGTCTTGAAAGGCTTGCTTAACCTAAGTGAGCCAAAGATTTGAAGCCATATCATCTAGCCTGATGCAGTCCTCCAGGACCAAGCGAGGGAAAGTGGTCTCAGCAGAGGACCCTATTTTTATCCGCAAGAGTGCAATTCTCACATGATCCTCCAGATAGTGGATGCCCAATTCTGTGCGATATAGCTTGCAGTGGTTTTGGGAACAGTTAACAGCTTACACAAAAATGTACTTTCTTGGATTAACATAACCCCACACTCCTGCCCCATTTGTCCCCATTGGGAGGCATTTGCTTTTATACAGCAAAGTCAACTCTTTAATGGGCTAATGGCCTAACTGCCCTGCAAATCCAAATACTGCCTCACAGCCCCCTGCACATTTCTGTGCCCGTTGAGTGAGTAAATTATTCTGTTTTAGATTAGCCATGAATAAAATACCTAAATAAATAAAATTGGAATCTTTGGCTATTAGAATCCCCCCTTCTAAGGAATTTTCGTGTACGAGTATTGTTAGGGTCACAAGTCATGATGTAAGATTTTTGGCTGTTCACCTTTAAGTAAAGTTTACCCATAAAATCGTTGAAGGAATATAGCAAGATCTGAAGAGCATTTGCCGTTGTGCAATTAAAACCTTGTCGTCGGCGTATAAAAGGACGGGGACTGAATGGCACCCAATGTTAGGTAAATCTTTACCTGTTTTTACAAGCACTAAATCATGGGCATTGATGTAAAATAAAAATACAAAGGGAGCTCAAATGCATTCCTGCCCTACACCTCAGTTTGACCAGATAGATTGGCTACAGTATACGTTTTGTTCATAGCGCACTCTGATGGTAGTTTCCCAATGCAGCCACTTAAGCAGGTCTATCAGGGATACTTCAGTTCCCAACTTCTCCATCAGATCCCAAAGCTTCCCCCAGTTCACCAAGTCAAAGGCACTAGAGGGCCATAAATGCCATATGTAAAGAACCTCTCCGGGCTTCAATGTATTTACCCATTATCAAGAGTAGGTTTAAAAACTGTTCCACGGTGCCCAAGCCTGGTCCGAATCCTTAATCTTTATTGCATGACCAAGAAAAAGGTGTTGGCCCAATCTTCCAGATTCTCAAGAATTACTCTCCCCAGTATCTTAGCAGATGTGTCCAGTAACAAAATGGGGCAATAACAGGCTGGAGGTTTCTGTCCTCTTTTTTGAAAATAGTCACTATTATTGACTCCCTCTATGATTTCATAGAGACTCCCTTGATTTCAGCATGAAATACGTTCATAAGGTACAGACGCCCAGAAAGTAGGGTTGCAACTAATAGATCTGGGCCTGGTGCTTTCCCTACTGGGATCTTAAAATGGCCTTAGTGACATCTGAAACATCAATGAACTCACTTAGTTGGGTACTTTGAGCTAATTAGGGGTGGAGGGTCTGAGGGTTTTGGGTTGGCACTTGGCTGATCAGTCTCGGTTGAAGGCCTTTGGAAAAAAAGAGCAATTGACAACTTCCCAGAATACTCAAATTATGATAGGAGGGGCAGGAGGGTGCCTTAGAGGTCGAACTTAAGGATAAACCTGGTAGGTTGACCTAGGCTCCTTCCGAGTAATGTAGTTTTCCGACAGATCAATCAATCAAACGAACATTTCTAAAGCATGGCAAATCACCTGTGAGGGTCTTGAGGTGCTGGGGATGTTGGCTGCTGCATGGTGGGTCGATCATTCAAACATCCAGGTCTTTAGTTCTTTTCTAAATTGCTGAAGCGACGGTGTGGTCCTGAGGTTGAATCACACCCTGGCTGCCAGGTGCGTGAAGGAGCGTCCTCTGCTGTTGGTTTGCCAGATCTTTGGGGTGTCTGTGAGGAAGAGGGAAGCAGATCAGAGGTGTCTGGTTGGTTGGTGGAAGATCTGGCATTTGTTGATGTATGATGGTCCTTTGTTGTACAGGGCCTTATCAGTGTGGGTCAGCATCTTGAACTGGTATCTCCTCTGAATCAGGAGCCAGTGTAGTTTCTTGAGATGGGGTGTGATGTGGGTCCTTCTGGGGAGGTCAAGTATGAGTCTTGCTGCTGAGTTTTGAATTGTTTGGAGTCTCTTCAGGAGGCGTGCAGTGAGATCTTTGTAGAGTGTGTTTCCGTAGTCCAGTCTGCGGGTGACTAGGGCTTGTGTGACTGTCCTTCTGGTGTTGATTGGGAGCCACCTGAAAATCTTATAGAGCATGCAAAGGGTGTGTAAGCAGGCAGATGAGATTGTAGTGACTTGTTTCTTCATGGATATGTTGCTATCCAGGATGATGCGGAGGTTGCGAGCATGGTCTGTTGGGGTGGGCCGACTCCCGCGGGGCCACGATGCGTCTTTCCATGGCGAGGTGTTGTTCCCAAAGACGAAGACTTATGTCTTGTCCGTGTTGAGTTTGAGACTGTTATCCTTCATCCAGTCTGTGACATTCATCATGCATCTGTGGAAGTTGGCTTTACTGGTGGAGGGGTCTTCTGACAGCGAGAGGATGAGCTGGGTGTCATTGGCGTAGAAGATGAGCCCATGAGATCTCAAAGTGTCAACCAAGGGAGTCATGTAGGTGTTGAAGAGGGTGGGGCTGAGGGATAATCCTCAGGGGACTCCACAGATGATCTTCTTGGGTTCAGAGAATGGTGGGAGATGATGGAGTCTGTTGATCAGGATATGATGGAAGATGGTGTCAAACGCGGTGGACAAGTCCAGGAGGATGAGGGCTTCCATTTCTCCACTGTCCAGGAGGGCTCTGATTTCATTGGTGGCCGTGACCAGGGCTGTCTCAGTGCTGTGGTTAGCTTGAAATCCAGATGGTGGGGGTCCACGACATTGTGGTCTTCTAGGTGTTCGGTGCATTGCTTGTTGATTGCTTTCTCGAAGACTTTTGCTGAATAGGGGAGGAGAGAGAGAGGTTGGCGAATGGTTATTTCAGGAGATGCCTCACTTCAGCGTGTTTTCAGTCCTCTGGAAAGGTGGCTGTGGTGATGTAAGTGTTCAGGACTTTCCTAAGCTCATCGCTTATTTGTCTTGCTTCCAAGGTTGAAGACGTGGTGGGGGCAGTGGTCCATCGGTGCTTCTGAGTACACGAAGTTCATGATGGAGACAGTGTCTTGAATGGTAAGAAGGTCCTATTGGGTGAGCCCATTGTAGTGGTCGGACCATGTGAGTTGTGTGGCTAGGTTGTACCGGACTCTGTCACTGGAGGGGAAGATGTGGTTGAGCATGTGTCCTGTGATGTGGTTGGGGTCAGTGACCAGCTACTTGAGACTGTTGTTGCTCATGCTCTCCAGGAGGTTGGTGATGTTGATGTCACCGGATTCATAGTGGCGATCCCATGTCCATGTTTGCTGGTTCGGCCCCAGTGTGTTATCTTGTAGCCATCGGGGATGGGGATGGCGATGTCTGGAGTGAAGATGGGCTTTAGGTTGTGGTGGTCTTGGTTGACGTGGCAGATGCAGCAATGTTTGTGGTGTCTATAGTGCCATTGATTGCTTCACTGCTGGGGGTGAGGCGCTATTGTCGCCAGAAGGACAGTGCTCTGGTGGTACGCAGGGATGTGCGGCAGCACTGATTGTTGGTGGGACCGGGGTTCAGGACTCAGAGGTCTGCAGCTGTGTAGCATCTAGGGGTTGAAGGGCCAGGGGTCCTGGTGCTGGGTGTGGTCCAGGCGCAGATGTGGGCAGATGGGCTTGCCTTTGATACGCCTTTGGCATGGGCACGCAGGGCCTACAAAAGTAGTCCTGAGAGGTGGGAGGGTCTGACAGGGAGGTGGGAGGACTGGGTGCAGGAACCAGTGGGAAAAATAGTGGGAGCAGGCAGGGGCTGGGCTACAACCCAATCATGGATACCAGCCAACAACTGCAACTACCAAACTACCAAAACAAAGTTGCCACATTAACAAGAAGCCCAAACATAAACCCAAAAGCCCAAAGTAAAAATATTAACTTAGACCCAAATGAGCCCATTGAACCCAATTTACCTGGCTAACCAGGCAAGCGATCACCCGAGAGTGGGACCAAACAGGTGGTGTGGAGAGCTGCGAGCAGCTGCACCATCATGAGGAGCTAAGCAGCGGCAGTAGGGGGAGTGGCGCACAAGCCCCAAAGGTCAAGGTCTACGCAGCACAGACCAGAACTTACAGATCAGCAAAAGCCGCAGACCCTGAAGAGGATGTAGCTATGTTTGTCTTAGGTTTGAGTGGTTGTGTAGGGCATTCTTTGACAAAATGTACTGCTTTTCTGCAATAGAAGCATTGATATATTTTCGTCTTTTTTCTTTTTCTTCTTTAGTAAGAGGTCCTTCATAGTCCATATCTGCATGCATGGGTTCTGGGGTCTCAACTGCTTTGCTAGGCTCAGTTCTGTTTCTGTCCCTAACCATAATCATGTTATTGTCTACTGGCTTCCTATTTACGCTTCTTCTCTCCAACAGTCTATGATTCAGCTTTACCACCAAATCGATAAACTCCAAGCAATTCTCTGACAGATGTAGAATTTGTGATAAGAGATCTTTGAGCTCATCCCAGAGCCTCCTGTAAGACGATACCCTTTTTTCCTCGGGCCAGTCAGATTTAATCACTAACCAATTAAATGTGGATATGTAAAATGGCAGATTAGAAGATCCCTGTTTAAAGTTCAGTAGCTTGTTATCGGTTGGTTGAACAGAGGCATGTTTGGCAAACAAGTTTCTAATTCCTTCTTTGAAATTCACAAAGTTATATATAAGGGGTCATCTTGTTCTACGAGCAGGAATGACCAGAGGGCTGTGCCTCCTCCTACATACGAGAGGATAAAGGGCACCTTAGTAGCATCACTTGGGAAAGCAAACGGAAGTGCCATAAAATGAAGGTGGCACTGGTTCATGAAAATACTGAATTTGCTACAGTTCCCACTGAATCTTTCTGGAGGAGCCAAAGAAAACAGGACTGGTGTCACAACCTAGTTCTGTGTTGGTGAAGCTGGATTTATGTCAGTTCAAGAAGCTCCTCCAAAAACCCGAAACCTTGCCGGTTTTAATCCTGGCTTGGTATATTTACGATTAGGCATGGGGCGAGCCCCAGGGATCTCTTTGGACGGGGTTAGTTGGGTCAGCATGGCTGTTAAGACATGTCTAAGGGCTGCCTTCTACACCTGTATGGGTGCCAACATGGTAGCAATGTCCTGAAAGGTAATATCTTGGGACTCCATATCGGCCAAGCGAAGCAATCACTGTGGACTTTACCTCCTGCCAAGTTTAAACAATGCAAATTCATATCCAGGATTACTTACTGACAACAAGATTTGCAACAATGGATTGATTACACATTTAGGTGCAAACCATCAATCATGCCAGCTGCACTCTTTGTACATGAACATTCGCACACACTGACATAAATACTTTCACTAGTCCTCATATGTAAACATATTCTTTGATAAAGTTCTCGAATAGCAGATGCCCAAAACAATGATGGACAGCAGTGCTGGTTATAAATTTTCTTTATAAGCATGCATTGGATATCTGTTTTGACTGAAGTTTCTCTGAAGACTCAGTGAACTCACAGTGCCTTTATTTCTTGACGTGTATGGCTTGGCTTGCTGTGTCTTTTTTTCTTGGTTTTAGGAAAGTGCTTGGTTTGATTCAATATGCCTTTCTTTCTTTATCTTTCCTGTAGGTGATCGCCGTGACTGCTGAAATCCACGCCTACTCGAAGATCTACACCGAGGATACCAGCGTTGCGATGAGGCGGCACAAGTTCGGAAACTAGCTTACCAGTTAAGTACCATTAATTTGATCCAGAGCTGCAACACAGGAGATGCTGCCTCGTTGAATCTCTTGAGGCAAATCAGGTGATAAATCTTGGGCACAGTTTAAACAGTCAACCGTAACCAAGATGGCCGCCCAGATTTGCCGTGATCTTGCAAGTTCTTGGCAAATCCTGTGATACATTGCTAAAACACAGTGCGATTACAATTAGCAGGGGAGAAGGTGCCTCGAGGTCTGAAAATGCACCTTTTTATGCACATTGGTTATGGTTGGCACCATGTAGTCCAGCTGGGGGCTGAGATTTCCACAAAAAATGTTGACCTCTACCAGACAAAGGGATTACATAGTGGGCTCAGGTTGGAGTGCTCGGAAAACGTGACACAAGCTGATTTGAGAATGATTTTCTACAAGATGATCTTCACTACTGAGACTATCAATTTGTAAAAGAGAGAGAGTGTGTATGTATGTATGTGATGGGGTTTGATGCCCAGATAATGACGATTAGATTAAGTCTGCATTGAATCTATTTCAAGCCATACCATTCAGCCTCTTTGACACACCAACATATTTGGTATTTCTTCAATGAAATCTTGTATGCCTTAGTGAAAATTTAATGTTTGCATTTACCAATATTCCGATGTCCCTGTGGAAATAACTACGCCTGGGAGGTAAATTCCGTTCCGCTCGCGGAATTTGGGTAATTTAGCATTCTGCGGAGAACGCGGAATTGCCCAAAATTCTGCGTTCCGCAGCTTCGCTGAATTTTTTGCTTATTCGCGATCTCAAAATGCGTGTTCACGAGATATTTCCCCCCGAGCATGCAAACAATGTTTGCGAACAGGAAAAAAGCATTGTGAACAAGCAATTCCGTGTGTTCGCGGAATTTCTGCGTGCTTGCGGAGTTTTTGTTACCGTTTCGTGGAGTTTTGCGTAGCGCGACTACGCAAATTCCACCCACCCTTAAAAATAACATCATCCCTCTGCAGAATTAATAAAGGCCAGTTTTACATATCCACAGTGCATTATTGAGGTTTTGTTATCACTGCTATTTAGAGTTGGGTATTTTAAAACCTTAGAATTTGTGGTATTGAATAAGTGTTTATTACTGAAGAATAAGTTATTGCTCTATTATATAACTTTTAATATCTCAAGAATAGGTTCAAATCAAATGTTTATTAAACTTTAAATAGTTGAATTTCATATAGGTGAATGTGGTTTTAGAGCAATCTACCCCTGGACATGTATTTACTTTCCAGTGCTCGCTGCTGTTAGAAAATTTTACGATTGATTCATATACAACATTTCCCAATTTGTGAGTTTAGCCACTGGTTTTTAACACAAAGCAGTGACCTTTGGGTGATTGGAAGAGGTTATTTTCATTCCGCGAAGCATAGCAATACGGCTTCTGTCGTTGTACATCAAAGGCAGGACTTTATTGTTTTATCTATATTGTCTAGTTGAGGTATCACTGATAGAATTCTATTAAGAACAATGCAAAAATTACAGACATGTAGTAAAAGAGTTGATGTGGGACCTGTGAAAGGAGGGCAGTTAAATGGAAGTGAGTGGAGATTGCCAGGTGCAAAAGGAGTTCCTTGGTATGGGTCTTGGAGGAAATGAGACCCAACTGATTTGAAGTCCTACATTTGGGATGCTCTCCAGGTAGTCTTTAGCTTTTTAATTTCCAGGATCATTAGAGTCATTGATAAGAACTAAATGTGTTTGCTAAATGTATGTTATCAAAAGTTGTAGCTCGCAAATTTATTTGGCCGTGGTAGCATGTAGGTGTTAAATTGGGTTTGGAGGACCATGACAATGTCACGAAATATTTCCAATCCTCCCACATACACTTTCTGGTGAAATAGGGAAACAACAACCAATAGTGTTTCAGCGACCATATCACTGTAGGTTCTCATATATAGAAGGTACTGTGGTTGCAGAAAAGATACTACAGATGAGGTGTACATTCCTCCCTAAGGACTAGAACAATCCTGAATGTGTGGGACATTCTAAACTGTGAATTGACCCTGACTTCGTTTTCTTCCTTCTTCATCCAGATACTGCACAATCCAGAGGTTACACGTTAGTGTCGCAGTCCAGCTACGATGTCTGGAAGACCCACAAACAGTACCTTTTGAAATGCAGGGCATCGGGGACCTCACGATGAGCTCCGAAGAGCCAGCGTCGGCAGGCATCGATTCCGGGAGGTCGGTGCAGGAGGTGTCGGGTCCTTGTAGTCACATGCGCTGTGGATCGAACTCCTTGCAGTTGAAGACGGAAACCCGGCATTAGCGGACATTGAGGCTGTGATGCAAAGTGCAGTGGTGCGGCATGAGGTGCCCACAGGTCACGGTGCAAGGAGCGGTTCGGTTGTGGCATTAGGCAGGAGTGAGACCAAGGTTGCGATGTGAACTGTGGCGGTGTCCTCTGTGGTGCCTCCAGGTCACAGAGACGGCAGCGGCGTCGTTGTTAGCGACGGGTTGCTTTTTCTTCTGTTGCAGCACAAAATACACGGTTCCTGGTGCTGGTAGCAGATGGACTTGATGTCTTTGCTGTTCCTGAGACGTATTGAACAGGGGGAAATCTATTGAAAGGCAGCGGCTTGGTGACGGCGTCGATGAGACCAGGGCTGCGGTGCAAAGTGGGCCGTGCTTGTCGCGTGGCTGGCAGGTCACGGTGCCGGCAGCGGTGGCATGGTCATTGAAGTGCTGTTGTCGGCTGATGAACTGGAGTGGATGGCGCCGATGTCGGTGGGCCAAGGCTGCAGTGTGTGACAGGGCAATGTATCATGGAACTTATGAGCGGTGCAATCAAACCACTGTGCAGGCAGCAGCATCGATGTCGGCATGGAGTGGGGCGTCAGGGATACCAGGGAGGCTGAGTGAAGCGGTGCGGAGTGTGGTGCACACAGCGGCTTGGTGGTGGCATTAGGCAGGGGTGAGACCAAGGTTGCGATGTGAACTGTGGCGGTGTCCTCTGTGGTGCCTTCATGTCACAGAGATGGTAGCAGATGGACTTGACGTCTTTGCTGTTCCTGAGACCTATTGAACAGGGGGCAATCTCTACCTCAAGCCCTCGGAGAAACTCAGGAAAATTAGATGCAGGAAGTCCAGTCCAGCCATTCTACTGCCCAAGACAAAAACAGCCACTACAGGCAAATACAGCAAAGCACACAGCAAAGTGGTAGTCTCTCCTCACAGCTTCTCCAGCTCTTCTTCTTGGCAGGGTCCTTGAGCCAAAAGGGTTCTAAAGTTCTGGGGTCGGGGCCCCAATAGTTTTACCACATTTCTCTTTGAAATTGGTACAAACAAAGTTCCTCTGGCATACATAAACCAGTTCTGTCTGGCCCAGGCCAGGTTCACTCCAGGAGGGGAAGTCAGATTTGTGGAAGGCAGCCACAGTCCATTCAGGTGCAAGCAACGCACCAGTACATGTCCTACCTTTCACATACACTGCACCCTGCCCATGTGGGTATCTTGGGTCTACCTGAGGGGTGCCTTAAATGTAAGAAAAGATAAGGTTTGGGGCTGGCAAATGGGTGCACTTGCCAAAGCAACATGGCAGTTAACAACTGCTTGCACAGACATTACAGTGGTAGGTCTGAGACACAATTACAGGGCTACTCATGGGTTGGCACAACCCAGTGCTGCAAGCCCACTAGTAGCATTTGATTTACAGGCCCTGGCATACTCAGTGCACTTTACTAGGGACTTACCAGTAAATCAAATATGCTAATGAGGGATAACCAATCATATCACAATTTGCAGTAGGAGCACTTGCACGTTAACACTGAACAGCAGTGAGAAAGTGCGCAGAGACTTTAAACGAGCAGAACCGAAGTCCAGCACACCATCAAAACCAGGAGGTCAGAAAGCAAAAAGACATGGGAAACATGCCAAAAGATGCCAGGTCTAACATTTGTTATATCATATCTTCATTTCGGTCACAGGGCTTTTTGAGAATTAAGTTGATTGTTAACCTAAGAAACAAGAATCCGTAAATACTTACCATACTACACTTTGACAACCCAATTCATTAATTTCTTTGGGAACAGAGTTTTAAAAGAAACCATTACTGATGGCTAAATAAGAATGATAATAATAAGATAATCATTAGAAAAAAACGCTTTGTGTCAAAGCATACCTGCCATTCTTTTGCAGGAGAGTTACAAATACAGATGAAAGTTGCACTTAACCCCCAAGCTTTTTTGACTGATGTCCTCAAAGTTACCCAGGAACACGGAGAGGACCCTCTTTGGGACAATGGGAATGAGAACGACAGAAGCTGGTGTTGCACTTGGGAGAGTAGTTGTCTGGCCTGGGTATTCAGGTATCCTGAGTGATTATTATGCAACTGTGCCTTATGTAACAGGAACACACGAGTTGCAAATATGTATACTCTTGAGCAGCAACATCTAATACCATTTGCATCAGTGCACTGGGCATTCCACCTCACTTCACTCTTCATGAAGCTAGCACAGTCTGACTCTCCCTGCATCTGTGGACAGCTGATAGCCTACAAACAATAAACAGGGACAATCATTCGCACAACCTTCCAGACATGGTGTGTCAGTTTCTTACAACATCTCACCTTTACCTTTCCTCCAGTAAGAACAGAGGAAAGCCATAGGCTGTATCACACTCCATAGTCATACATATTTAATGACTGTTAACTCTCAGTCTAATAAAAAAAGGAATTGATAAGGCACAAACCTTAAGTGTAAGGCTTTGGTTATTTGAATTGTTGAATCACACTCTACGTGTACGTTTTATACAACAAAGGATATATTTGGGAAACATATATTCACTTATACTCAAGTGTGGACCCTCGTGTTGCCAGCACTTTCTTCTAGCTCGAGTCTGTGTTTGCTCTGGGAAGTGTCTGGCTTCTTCTTACTGCAGTTGTTAGGGAGTCGCTTCTATTACCTCTTCTGAAGTCTTTTAGGGAGTCCCGAGGTTCTTTCTTCTGCAGTCTGTTAAGGAATCTCTGAGATTTCTCACATCTGAAATTGTTTTGGAGACTTTGGAGTTTATCCCTTTTGAAGTTGGTTAGAGAGACTCTGAAGTTTCTCACTTCTGATGTGCATCAGGGAGGTCCTGGGTCTCTCTCTTATGAGGTACATTTGTGAAATCTTTGAGTTTTCTCACATCTGATGTCAATAGAGAGTCTTTGGGGAGCTTCTCAGTTGTGAACTATGTTTAGGGAGTTGCATCCACTACAGTTGTGCCCAATCTGGTATCTGTGGAATTGTCTCGGGAGAATGCTGAAGCATGCACAAACCCACGGTGACCACTTGAGTTGATGTAGTTGATACACCTTCGTGTTAGCTTTTTCTGTTGTCCTTGAGCTGGATGGTGTCTTCATATTTTGACCAGACCAAGATGGCCATATCTCAGGAGAGTTAGGGTCTTATTTAGAGTTTGGCAGATGTCATATTTTGCCACAAAGGTGGTGTGGTTCCATCCACCGTATTGCATTAAAGCCTACCACACTTGCAATGCAGCGGACAGATCTCATTTGGACACAGTATCCCAACTGTGAAACGCCAAATAAGGCTGTAAGTGTTCTCTTAAGAGTTTGAGCTCATGCAAGAGCGAAATCTCTGGCAGGGTGATTATTTTACCTTCTTTGAGAGCAATGGTGTATTTCTGGGCAACATCATTTCTCTGAAAGGCTCGATTATGGAGAAAACGTTGTCCCAGTGGTTCACAGGTCTTCAGCATGATCCCATCACCAACCCACAATACAATGTTAAAGAATGAAGACTTATTCAATCAGGGTGACAATCCTTGTTGCTAAATAGAGCTCACCCTGACCAATATAAAGCTATGCAGAATCAACCTATGGAAATATATGGATATGTTTAATGTTGTAAAGATTGACGCGTTCAATGCGTGATTGTATTTTGACACACAGAATATATCTTCTCCTTTCCTTTTGTTGTGTGATCTTTTACATTTCACATATTTCACATATTTATAGGCAAATATCTGGTGTGCTTAATATTAGACTATTTGCAAGGAAGGAAAGGATATGAGAGGCCTATCTTCCTATGTGTGGTGTTCTCCGCACCACTGTGGAATCTCCATACTTGTAAACGTACTATTAAAATGCAGTTTTACAAATACTGAAAAGCGTAAACTTACGCAGACACATACGTTTATCTTTGTGAATCAGGCCCGTATTCTCCAGGCAAAGAAGTTTCCACACAAAGGATATGCGTGGCTGTAGAAGAGGTCACACATAGAATTGAGCCAACAGTGGCGGCAACAGTATATGAAGAGTGGCCTCACTTCAAACACTTTTGCTCTTTTTTATTTAATTATGCCAGAGACTAAGCCTCCTCTGGCACCTCCCTGCATATGATGCCATGGCGTCATCCAGGCGAGGTACATTTTAGGCTCAATTCTTTGGTCAACATTTTTCCTTCTGCAAAAGTTGTTATTAACAAATTATACATTTTTTACCATCTCATCTAGCAAATTAATCAACAAATGTCCTACTTTTTGGATTATAGAGGTAACTGGATTGAATTAAAACTAGGTTTATGTATTTCTACTTTTTATTACTTTCGTTTCAATAATGAATTTTACTTTTAAATTATTGAAAATGCTAATGTTTGTTCTATATTTTATTGTACCGTGTAATCAGTGTGCGTCTCCTTGATCTCTGAAGATCAACATTGTGCATGTTAGCAAAGCTCAGTAGAATTACTGCAGAAGAGAATTTTACTATCAATGTATAAGTTTCATAGGAGTTCTGGTTTGGCTCTCATTGAGATTTAACAAGACCATTGGAATATGATACCAAAATCAGCAGCATATGATGGCTTCACAAATACGTAGATATGTTTGCAAACTCAGGTACAACTATTTACAGTTATTCTAACATATAATCCCTTTAGCAACTTTTATTTTAACATACCATGTATACGTTACACAGAACATAACTATATGCAGATACACACTTTCCTGGAAATGTAAATCTAGCCCTGCAATGGTTGTAATGTTATTTTTCCCAGTCTCTGCCACCTTGACCCTATTTAGCATTTCTTATATTTCTGTAGCTTGAAAAGTAAAACACTCCCTGTTGGTTACATAAAAGGCTGTTGTCACATTAGCAGCATGGCTTATCGCCAGCAGTGCAATTTCACTGTAGTCGGCGTAATAATTGAGTTGACGGTCCGTTTTTCACTTGGGGTTAAGACATCACGTTGGATAACATTGTTGCATTGATGCCAGTACACGTTCACTGCCTGCCAGGCCTTCAGATGAAGCCAGACAGGATGAACTTGTTATTAGGATGCGCAGTCTATTGGTGCAGAAAATGTGTGTGTATGCGGTTCTCTCTTAAGAGGGATGGCGGTGTCTGGCACAAGACTCGAACCTACAGAAGCTAAGTAAGATGCAGTAATGACTGCTGCACGTACAATTTCGGGTAATATACTCTAAATGTATACTTTGAAAGCAAAGCACAGTCAGTAATAATTCCATTAAAAAAGCACAAACTCTTCGTTCACTTCTATGATGTTTCCAAATTGTCTCTTTTTCTTTTTCTAACTAATCAGTGCTTTGGGCTAAGCTAAGGGTGCATCTAGGCGCTTTTAATGATGAGTTATAGAATCAGGTTCTCATGGGCGGTCTGGCCTGTTGCGAAATAACATGGATGTCACTGGCTCAGTTGACAGATACTTGGGGTTGTTCTTTTGCAGACCTGAACCTAATTAAACAGGTTTCCCACGTCGCCAAATGTTTTTTTCGTCACATAAAGGCTCTCCATAGGATTTTTCATTTTTTCTCTTGTTCCCACAGATTTAAGGTGCTCAGTGGTTTTATTTATTCAATAATATATTATGGCATTCAGTTTATCCTTGCCCCCAAAGAAGAGCACCAACAATCACTTGCGTCAAGTTTATTGGCATCCTATAAAGAATCATGGCCCAGGTTTGCATGGGCTTTGTGGCTGGTTTGCATTATTTTTTTTAATGGAGACCCATGCAAAATCCTGATTCGGGTTTAAAACCAAAGCAAAAGGTGATTTGCGTTGCTTAGTAACGAGAAGTAATGCAGTGTAATGCGCTACCTTGCATTACTTCGTGTCAAGAAGGTATTTCATGGGTGAGGCATGGGTGTTCCCATGCATCCACCCATGGATTCTGATACAAATCATATCTAGAATTTTTTTTAGACACGTATTAATGAAAAAATCCTGTTCCTATCTGAGGATGGCATAATAAGGAGAAATGTATTTATTTCTCCTCTGTAAGAACATAGGTTATAAGTTGAGAGGGGTGGAAGCCCCACCCAAATAATAAACACAATCCTTGTCAGGATGAGCCACAAATGTCACTAAACTAATCTGTGCTTAACCCACTGGTAGCATGCCACAAAAGCAGTCCGGCTTCTGTAAAGTAGTTATGCAGCACTCAAAAACTAATAAAGTCAAAATACAGCACAAGAAAAATCCCTAAACCAATTTAGAAAAATAGAGAACATTTTAAGAAATAAAATTACACTAAAATGACCAAACTCCAATCAGTAGAACCAGAGATATGAGTTTTTTAAGTTTTAGGTGACAATTACGCCAAGAAGCACAAAGCGCTACTCACGGTTATCTGGTCATGCTAGGCAGGGGAAACTCACAAGTTTAGGCAGACCACAATGGAGTGCAGGTTGAATACACAAATACATGGACCAGTTAGTCCAGCTGGAGAGTACCTTCTCAAGTCTGGCTTGAAGGTGCTTTTCATGCTGGTTGTCGCTCGACTGTCATGTTGGTTAAAGGTTCTCGGACGGGTTCTTTTAGTGAAAAGTGCAGGTCTCGTGTTGCTGGCTGTTGTGGACAGTTGCTGTAAAGAAAAGGTCCCTCTGGAGCTTCGCATTGGTGGTCGGCAAGGGCAGTCGATTCTTGGCTCAAACAGGCCACTTTGCTGTCCAGATGAGCCAAAACGTCTGTAACTTCACTTTTCCTTTAGAAGTAGTTCTCACTGATACCAGTCAAGGGGCCAGGGCCAGTGGGTATCTCATGGTGATCAATACCCATTCCAGCAGATGCCAAAGGCAGGGCTCAGGCTGGGCCCTGCAGTGCTGGTCTGCTGAGAAGTTGCAAGGAGGCCTCTAGATGCTTGTTGTGTCCCTGTAGTTCACACAGGAGGTTGGCCACCTGACCCTTGGTGTTCCTCTGGGTAGGCTGGCTGCATGGCAGGCAGATCCAATCATTTTTCAGTCACAAGGGCATTTATTCTTCTGAATCTTTCACGGGTCCAGGAGTGTTCTAATGACAGATTCCTAAGGTCCCACTTTTGTACCTGGTGCCAGCCTTTGTGTGGGGGAATTCCCTGAAGTACCTCCAAAACTGGTTCTGATCAGTTTTTCCCTCCCCTTCCTCTGGTCTTGGCTTCATATTGTCTAGAGTAACAAAGGAGGGGCAGGCCTGGTGTCAGGTTCCTTTGTGTGTTCTTCACACAGAGCTCTCTGAATCAGGGCAGAGTACAGCTCCTAACCAGCCATCCTGTCAGATACACTCTCACTCTTGGGATCCCATTCTCTCACTGTCTGGAAGCAATACACAACTCACAGCAGCAGAGCTATTCATAGTCGTAAGACCCAGGACACTGGCAGGAAGACACAGTTGTTTTGGGTAGAGCATAACTTTCAAAAAATGGTATTTTTAGAATTCTAACTTAACATCCACCTTCCTCATTGAACATGATTTTAAATTACAGTTCATTTGAGTGCAAACATAATTTCTCTATCTGCTACTCATCTGAAGTTAGTACTTACTAAAGGTAATAAGGTAACCCATTGTTAGTTTATGTTAAAGATAATTCTTACAATAGTGAAAAATGTCTTTAGGAGTTTTTTCACTGTCAGGGCATGTAAAACGTGAACACACATTTCCTACTTTTTACCATGCAACCTAACCTATGAGCCTTTAGAGTCTATCTTAGGAGTGACTTATATATACTAAAAAGAAAGGTTTAGGCCTGGAAAAAGATGTATTTTGGTAAATGGTAGTTTAAAACTGCACTACAAGCTGCAGTGGCAGGCCTAAGGCATGTTTTATAGTGCTACTTAAGTGGGTTACAAGAAACAAAGAGCAACCCTTTGCACATCCTCTGACACATGGGCATTTCATATTATGTATAGATCCAAAATCAAAAGCCACTTTTGTGTGCCAAAGTAACCTAGCAAATCGTCGTTTATGTCATAAACTAATTATGAAGCTCTGCCCCAAAAAATGGCTGGGCAAGTCTCACACTAAAGACCCAAAGGTCATTTTAAGCTGCATCAAAAATTGGCAAAAATGATTGAAACAGCAAAAGGCATGTCTAGTGACACCATTACTGCTATCACCTTCACAAGTGCTAGAGTAAGTAAAACACTTTTGACATATGTATTCTAGGTCACAGAGAAATCTTCAAGTTCAGGACCATGTTTACTGGACAGTTGCTGCCTTAGCTAAGTCATGCACTAACCTTGATACAATGCATCTCAGTCTGGATATGTATGCAATGCATGATTAGCAGAACTTAAAAGAAGATAATAGCTGCAAAAAAATACAGTTCATTCCCTATCGCATGACATTTGTTAGATCTTTCACTTTGAATTTAACTCTCGGACGACAAGTAATGGTAAACTGATAGGAACAAGAACTACAATTAGGCAAAGTTCCCAAAATAGGCATAAAATCTCGAAGGAACCTTAAACATCACAAGTATGTTTCATAAGTCTATCCGTAGACCATCAGTAGACTAACGGTGCAGGCATCTTTAGATAGTTAATCGTTCCAAGCCCACCTCACACATTTTAGTAATACTCTCTCTAAAACAACTGATTAAGTTTTACAACAAGCAAGCAAAGACAATTGAGTAAACTTCTCCTTTCATGCTAGTGTGATAAGCTGTTTTTCGGTCGAGCCTAGCGGCAGCGCGCAGGAGCTTCTCGCTCTGCGAGGCATGAAGTAGTCGAGTATTCTGTGGAAGCCTCGCCTTCTCCCCGCCTATATGTTTGATTGGCTGGTGTCCTTGTCCTTGGTAAATGCTTGCTTCTGGTTGATAATGAGGCTTGTTAGTCCCTCTTTGTTACCGCCCTGTCACCATTTGTTACCTCCTATAAGGACTGGGTCTTTTACTTGTGGCGTTACACCATTTCCTTCATAAGTCGGTAAGCGCTGTTTATTTTTTTATTTGCAGCACGGTCTGCTTTCACTTTAGCAGCCACGCTTGTTTATTTAATTAATTTGCCGCGCGGGCTGAAAGGGAGCGTTTCAACTCACTAATCTAACAAGCATTTGTAATCCAATAACTCTCGCATTTAAGCGAGTTTCAGCGATTGGCATTGCAAATAACAATGCCTTTTATTTTTGTTTTTAAAACATAAATAAAAGGCATTGTCATTTACAATGCTAATACTTAACCCCTTCGATGTGCATGACGGAGCGGTTCCGTCATGCGCATCGGTTGCGCTGTGCGTATGACGGAACCGCTCCGTCATCGCCCCGCACGCGCAATAGAACCTTCAGCACAGCACAGTAATCCGCGCCGTGCTGAAGGGGTTAAACTTGCGTAAATGCGAGACCTATTGCATTGCAAATGCTTGTGTTTTTTTAAGCAGCACGTCCGCCTCGTAACAGGGGTGCCTACTTTCAATCATTTTAACTCACTAGTACCACCAACACCAGTACCAACACCACCACCAGTACCACCACCACCAATACCACCACCACTACTGCCACCAGTACCACCACCATGTCGCCGATACCACTAACCTCAATTCCAGCGGGGCTCAATCCACGGGAGCGATGATAAATTCCCCACTCTCCTCGAACCACAGTACGTATGTGACCCGTAACTTATCTTCCACACTCATAAACTGACTCGAGGAGATGTGGGGATGAAATATCTGGAGGTGTCGAGTGTAATTTCCCCAGCCGATTGTAATGATATGGTCTTTATAACAGGAATGGTGACAACCTATAGAAAGAAGAATAGGACAATTACAAAATGTGTTCCTTCCCCTATTCCTGACTAAACAGTACTACTAGGTGTGACTTATAGAGGTATTTGCTCTCTGGAAATTAAGACCACACTCACCGGCATAAGATCTCCTGAGGATAAATGCAGCCTCCAGATGCAGTTGTAGAGAATGGAGGAAGGACAGTCGTAACCAGTTGTAACAGTAGATATGTCAATGGCAAAACACAGGAAGGGCAACTGTAGTCCGGTAAAGCAAGAATCTGCCTGTTATTCTAAAAGAAATGCTGTTTTCTGTCCTCCGTATTTTGAGAGTTAGTTACCAGGTGCAATTGTTCGTCGCTCCCCAAAGTCAAAATAAAACGCGCGGGAAGCGTGAGTAGAGAGATACAATGTATCACTAAAGTCAAAACAAAACGCTCGGGAAGCGTGCGTTGAGAGATACAATGTATTGTTGAATCAAAGTAAAACTAACGATCGCGTCTCGTCCCTTTATTGCCCATAGGGACTCCATCCTGAGGGTCCATCACACATACTGTGCCCAGGGAGCCCCCTCCTGGACACAGAAGTTCCCGTCCCCCCACCGAAGGGGGCAGGGAAACTTTTGTTTGCTCCTGCTTGACAGGAGCATTCTTAAAATTCCCACCAAACAGGATCAAACACGAAGTCTGCTCCTGTGGGCAGGACCTTTAAAAATGTTCCCACCAGCTGGAAGCAGACTTGAGATCTGTTTCCCTGCCTGCAGTGATGCGGGCAAGGAAGCAGATCAAGATATTGTTCCCGCTCTGAGGGAGCAGCATAAATAGCTGCTCCCTGCGGACATGCCCCCAGGAACTTTTAAAGACTAAAGGCGATGGGCCGCTCATCACCCTCTCTTTAATTATTACATTGAGCCCCAGGGGACAGGGTCCCCGAGCGGAAAATGGCTCTGCTAGGGGGCCACACGCATCCCTCCGCATAAATAATATGCCTGGTCCGGGATGGCGTCCCTGGGCTGTAATCGTCTCAAGGGCCACGCAGCCAGGGGTCCCAAGAGCCTAATAAGGCTCGGGATGGGGGCTCTTGGCCCCCTTTAAATAAATAAATATACATCCCTAGGTCCTTTTAAAGGTTTAAGTAAGGGGGCAGCGTGGCCGCCTCCTCTTAATTAACACATTGGACCCCAGGGGATTGGGTCCATGGGGCCAAAATTGCTTTGGGGAGGAGGGACGCACACCCCCTAACCTTATTAAATTGATTGGGCCATGGTGGATGGGGTCCTTGGGGACAAATTGCTTTGGGGAGGAGGGCCACACACACCCTACCCTTATTAAATTGATTGGTCCATGGTGGATGGAGGCACCTGGGCCCAAAAATGGCTATGTGTCCACATGCCGCCTACCCATAAAAAATATACCTGGCCCCTGGGACTGGTTTCCCTCTCCTTCAAATTAGATATGGCCATGGAGCCCTAAGGAATTGGGTCCCTAGGACTTGAAGAGCCTCGGGGAAGGGGGCCATGCAGCCACCTTCCCTAAAAAAAATATATATATAAGAAAAGGCCTTGGGGATTGGCCCCCAAGGCCTAATGGGGCTCAGGAAGGGGGCCTGGTGGTCCCTGAAGACAGTTGGTGAACAAGAGAGCTCCTCTTTGGAACATTTTGCGAAGATTCATCGAACAGCACTAAAGTTACTAGCAAACCAAAAAAAGGCATTCTCTGGAAATGCTGACTTAACTATAAAACTGTAACTAATTATCTACTGGCGGTCGGCAGTAGATAGTTATAGTTAGGACCGAGTTCCCATAGGAAATCTGAAAATTCTATTTTTAATGACTTTGGCGCCAGTTGACTTATATTCGTGAAATTTTCAAAACTAATGGGGCGCTCCGCTCAGCTCCTACCCTGAAAGTCTCAGGGTGATTCGTCAAGCGGGGGCTGAGAAAAAAGGGGGGTCCCAAAACGCGTTTTCCCCATGCATTTTCCCATAGGACCTTTAGTCGAAGGTACAGTCCAAACGGCTGAACAGAATTACTTGAAATTTGGCAAAGAGGTAGTCCTCAGGTCAGGCATGTGCCTTCTGCATATATGGTGTCAATCTGTTCAGTAGTTCCTGAGAAAATCAAAAGTAAAATCACATATATATCTGGGCGGAGCCTAACTACACATCTCATCGTGAGATCTCATTGGCTGTCAGCACTTCATCCAAGAAGTGTTGGCAGCCATCTTGGGACCAATATACATGATAGCACCTCATTAAAAAGCATTGCAGTTAATAGAAGGTTTTAAGACTTTAGTTACATTATAAATCATTTGTTGATGGTTCCATACTCATTTTAGGTATTGTGTTGTGTTCTAAGGTGATTTTACCATGTGAAAAAGCCTTCTGCTGTGATATCATGAATCATGTTTGAGAGAAAACTATTTTCTCATGCTTTTCCCACAGAGGTTTGGAAGGAGATCTATAAGCTAAACTGAGAGCATATTTTCTGTAAATTCACATTATCTTTCTCAGTCACGTGAGAATGAAGTCTGAAATTATCAATAAAACATGTACATCCAACAAGGGTAGAGACTGTCAGTTGATTCCTTTGTGTTCTACTGCAGCTTCCCAGAGTGTTCTAAAGAACAACTAGAGCGATAACAGTCCTACTTATGACAAACGTATGGCACAACTGAAGCCATCTTGGTTGGAATAAAGTGGTAACTCTTAAAACATTTAATTTAAAAAGGAACAAAATGAGGGGGTTCATTTTGCCATAGAAAGTATGATTAGTGCTGCAGAAAAAAAAATTAGGGCACATTTTCAGTGACTTCTCAAATCCTCTTCTATTTCATTAAAAAATTCTGACATGCAGACTGAAACATGCACTTTCAATACCAGCAGCAGACTTCCCTGGTGAGCAGTAGCTTTACTACAGTGATCTAATGAGCAACTAGAGTGCTAACATTCAGAATTTATGGTAAATGTGTGACACATCTGAATGCCTTCTTGATGGTATGAAAGTAAAAAACCTGAAAGTATTTCCTACTGAGGAGACTGTTGTAAATGAGGAAATTAGGAAACTTCAAAACAAATAAGTCTCCCAAGATGGCCACCAGAGACAAAAGAGCCCAAATGTAGCACAAATATCACCAAGATGTAGCCCAAGTATAGCCCAATGACAGAATGTCCCAGAGTGTTTTAAAGAACAACTAGAGCGCTAACAGTCTTACTTATGACAAAAGTATGGCGCACCTGATGCCATCTTGATTGGAATAAAGTGGTAACACTTAAAACATTTAATTTGCAAAGGAACAAAATGAGGGGGTTCATTTTGCCATAGAAATTATGATTAGTGCTGCAGAAAGAAAGATTAGGGCACATTTTGACTTCTCAAATCCTCTTCCATTTCATAAAAAAATTCTGACATGCAGACTGAAACATGCACTTTGAATACCAGCAGCAGACTTCCCTGGTGAGCAGTAGCTTTACTACAGTGATCTAATGAGCAACTAGAGTGCTACCATTCAGAATTTATGGAAAATGTATGACACATCTGAATGCCTTCTTGATGGAATCAAAGTAAACAAGCATTGAAAATGCAATAGGTCTCGCCCTTGTTTAAATTAAAGCAATTCTGTTTGTAATTAGGTGGCTTTTTAGCTTTGCTTGTATTAGAGTTTTTCAAACTTTCATGTACAT
Organism: Triturus cristatus; assembly: GCF_964204655.1. Classification (NCBI taxonomy): domain Eukaryota; kingdom Metazoa; phylum Chordata; class Amphibia; order Caudata; family Salamandridae; genus Triturus; species Triturus cristatus. The sequence goes on from NC_140594.1 coordinate 891,902,143, forward strand.
ACCATGCATATGTATGCATATATGTATGTATATGTTTGCATGCATTTATATTTATATAGATATGCAGATTATATTTATATGTTTTATATATGTATATATATATATACACATACATATATAAAAATGCATTCAATCAAGGTTCCTGGTTCAGGAAAAATCCACACGCACTCCCTGGTATGGTGCAGTTCCAAATCAATTTAATAACATCCCAAGCATGGCAAGCAGGTTTACAAAACCCAACGCGTTTCAGTCAGCTTTGACCTTGTTCACGGGTAGCAGTGATTTTTCACTCTTCTGTTTTTATACTAGTCACATGATGTTATATTTCGCTTAGCCTTATGGTCCTTGTAGTCCAGCGACCATAGTGGGATTATTATTAACCATTGTTATCAGGTGTCAATTCATATATTTTAAACAAGTTTATGTCATCAATAATACCAATCAAATTATGGGTGCATGTATCAATTAAACATTTTAGTAATCCAATCGTCATATTGACTACTCTTTGTTAATCAACTTATACCTTGCTCCTTTGCCCTCTAGTGGGCCAAGATTGAATATATCCGCACATTTTATCTCTCTGGAGAGTGATATACTTTTTAAACAATATACCTTAAGTTTAAAACACCTGATTCTGTGAAAATTAAATTTTTAAATTTTAAATTTTAAATTTTATAACCATTTTCCAGTTACTTCAAGGAAAAAAGAAGAAGAAAACTTCAGATGAAAAAAGAGGGAGAGCACGGAATTCATAACGGGGCATTTAAGACTGTGTCCAGATCATTTAGTTCTAATCATAAGTGTGAGTGCATCTCCTCGTCTTTATTTAAACCATACGGGGTCAGAGTCCTGAACCCTAGGATGTGGCGTGATTCCTTTTGTCTGAGTGTCTTTTCACGGTTGCCACCTCTCACATGACAACCCACCGTTTCGACAGCATAGAATTTCAATTGTTTCCAGTCACTTGAATGATATTTTTCCATGTGTTCCGCTACTGCGTAACTGCGGTCTTTATTGATCGTTGCTCTTACGTGTTCTAAAATACGTTTTTTCAGTTCGCACACTGTGCTTCCTATGTATTTCAGCTTACATGGACATTCGATAATATATACCACATATTGGCTTTTGCAGTTGATCATTTGGTTGATTGTCCACTTCTTTTTGTTTGCCATTTTGATTACTTTGATGTTTTGCGCAATTTGACATACTTTGCACGTCGAGCATTTATAAAACCCTTTCAGTTGTAGCCAAGTTGGTTGTTTTACTGTTGTTGCAAAGTGACTGTGTACCAGCTCGTCCTTGAGATTTTTAGCTCGTCTGTATGTTATTTTTGGGTGATTTCCCACTATTTTTGCCATCGTAGGGTCCAGTGTCAAAATGTTCCAATGTTTACGTAGGATCTGTTCGATTTGTTTTGATTGGGTCGATAGTGTCGTGATCAATCGAATGGGATTCTCTTCCTGTTTCTCACAGTACTTATGGTCTTTGATGATGTCTTCCCTGTTTTGTTTTTCAGTTCTTTTGAGACAGTCCGATAAGATTTTGTTGTTGTAATTACGTTTTTTAAATCTCCTGATTGATTGTTGACTGTGTTTTCTCCATTCATTGTCATCAGAGCAGATTCGACGTATTCTTAGTAGTTCTCCATAGGGAATGTTCCTTATTAGAGATGGTTGATGAAAACTCTCCGCATGTAGGGTAGCATTGCTGGCTGTACTTTTGCGGTGTAATGTTGTTTGTATCTTTCCCTCTTTGACATAGATCTCTGTGTCCAGAAACACAATTCTGTTATCACTGATGTTATATGTGAAGTGCAAATCTGTATCTGTGTTGTTTAGGATGTTGAAGTATGATTCAAATTCTTGTTCCGATCCATCCCAGATTATAAGGAGATCATCAATGTATCTCATCCAAGATACTATTCGCTCCACATGGTGTTCATTTTGACTGTCCCAAGCTACTTTCTGCTCCCACCAGCCCATTGTGAGGCATGCGTAGCTTGGGCTAAAAGAAAAACCCATCGCGGTTCCATTCTTTTGTAGGTATATTTCTTCCCCAAACAAGAAAACATTCTTTGTTAAGCATAGTTCGATCATATCTGTTATCATGGTGTTGTGATTTGTGTAGTGGATATTCCTTTCCTTGAGGAAATATTTACATGCCATTAATCCAATTTTGTTGTTGATATTGGTATACAACGAGATGACGTCCATGGATATCAATTTGTATGTTGGTTCCCATACCACTTCTGCGAGAATTCTTAGTAGGTCTTTTGTATCTCTGAGGTATGACGTTAGTTCTTTGACATATGAAAAGAGAAATTTATCCACAAAGTTCGCAATTGGCTCAAGTAGCGAACCCTTCGCAGATACAATTGGTCTCCCTGGTGGTTTCGTGGGGTTTTTATGAATCTTGGGGAGAAAATAAATTGTTGCCATTATCGGATTGTCCGTGGAGAGATATTTGAATTCATCTTGATCAATTAGCTGTTTGTCTCTCCATTCCTTTAGTTTCATGTCCACTTCATTTTTGATCTGTGTGGTTGGGTTTTCTTTAAGTCTTTCATAAAATTGTGTGTTGTTTAATTGTAAATGGGCTTCTTCCGCATAGAGAATTTTGTCTTGTATGATGATATTACCGCCTTTATCGGCCATTTTTATCACGATGTCATCGTCTGATTTTAATTTTTGTAGCGCTTTGCGTTCTTCCAATGTTATGTTGTACTTGTGTTTTTTATTGTTCAGTTGGTATAGATCTTTTACCACGGCCTCATGAAATATTTCTATTTTGTTTCCTGCTGGAAATTGTGGATTATATTTGGATTTGGGTTTCTTGCCACTACTGCCCTCTCCCAATTGTGGGCAGTATGTCTCCAGTTCATTCACCGGGTCCCCAGTGTCCATATCTAGTTCCATCAGAGTGATGAAGTGATGCGCATCTCCTGATTTCAAATCCATTGTTAGTAGTTCAACTTGGTTTTTCGGTGTCTTGGGATTTTCTTCAAAGATTTTAGCCAATTTTAATTTTCTGATATATTTGTATATATCAATTCTTGTTTGTGGCACATTGATTTCATTAGTAGGGCAGAAGGAAAGACCTCTTTTTAGGATTTGGCATTCTGTTTCTGTTATTGTTTTTTTGGAGAGGTTGATAACTTCAAGTTCTTGAGATTCCTCTAGTTCTTGATCCATTATTAGTTCTTTTTCTGCCTCATACTTCTGGTCCACGTTCCTGATTTTTTGGGGTCTGTGGAGGCGCTTGCCTCTTCTGGTTTGTTTGTTTTTGGACGACCTCTTCCTCTTCCCCTTCCTCTGCCCATTGTTGGTTGTGCCCCCATATTTTTCTCCCAATTTCGTTGTTGAAGCGCAAGTCTCATTTCCCCTAAAAAATTACATTTAGGGCGTGCTCCTGATGTTTCTCCTTCATTTTCACTCAAATCGGTTGATGTCAGGGACGATGCGCTGCCTGATGTATTGGTCGCTAAATCCAATTTGTCCTGTTGTTTTAGGACATCATATTTTCTCGCGTAAGTGAAGATACGTCCTTCCGCGTAATCTTCCTTATCTCTTTGAAATTTGCTCTGTTTGCGCAATTGTACGGCTTCTTCATGTTTTTCAATTTGATGTTCAAGATCTTGTTTAAATTTGAGCAATTCTGCATTTAGTTCCACTTTGTCCAACTCTATTTCCAGTTCCTTCAGCTGTTTTGTAGTTTGTTCCAGCGCTAGCGTTATATGCTTGATGAGGATTTCCATCAACCCCATTGACGAGCCGAGGATGTGCTCCCCCCACTCATGAAGAAGATCGTTGCTTGTGTCCTGGTGGTTTGGCATTAGATTAATCCTGAGTCCCCTAGGGACTCTTTTTACTTCCAGGTACTTTTTCAATGTCGTTACCTCCCACCATTTGTTAATTTCTTTTTTGGACAGTCTTTCCCACAGTCTTATTTTAGCTTTAATGTCAATGTTTCTTGGTATACCCGGGGCTCCCTCGCCACTACTTGTAATTGTTTGTTCTTCAAAGAAAGACCCCATCATTTCATTACGTTTTGCCTCTCTTTTTTCCATCATTAAACCTGCTGTGGTTGCCATTTACTCAATTGCTGTTTGGAATTATTGCTTTTTTTTGGGGGGGGGACACACCAGGTCCTTCGTCGTAACCACGTTATCAGATTCGTAACAGACGGTCTGCAGCATGAAATTCGTGCCTTTTTCTATTCTTGACGTGCGTTACTTGTGAGGACACATCTGAATGCCTTCTTGATGGAATCAAAGTAAACAAGCATTGAAAATGCAATAGGTCTCGCCCTTGTTTAAATTAAAGCAATTCTGTTTGTAATTAGGTGGCTTTTTAGCTTTGCTTGTATTAGAGTTTTTCAAACTTTCATGTACATACCATGCATATGTATGCATATATGTATGTATATGTTTGCATGCATTTATATTTATATAGATATGCAGATTATATTTATATGTTTTATATATGTATATATATATATACACATACATATATAAAAATGCATATGCATATATATGTGCATATGTGTGCATGTACAGAGAGGTAGAGGTGTATAGGTAGAGGTGTAGAGGTAGAGAGGTAGAGGTATAGAGGTAGAGAGTAGTAGAGAGAGAGGTAGACAGAGGTAGAGAGGTAGAGAGTAGAGAGCCAGTAATAGAGAGTAGAGAGTGAGTAGTTGAGAGTAGTAGAGAAAGTATCAGAGAGTGAGTAGTAGAGAGTGAGTATTAGAGAGTGAGTAGTAGAGAGTAGTAGAGAGTGAGTAGTAGAGAGTAGTAGAGAGTGAGTAGTAGAGAGTGAGTAGCAGAGAGAGAGTATTAGAGAATAGTGCAGAGGAAGTAGTAGAGAGTAGTAGAGAGAGAGTAGTTGAGAGTGAGTAGTAGAGAATGAGTAGTGGAGAGTAGTAGAGAGAGAGTAGTAGAGAGTGAGTAGTAGAGAGTAGTAGAGAGTGATTAGTAGAGAGTAGTAGAGAGTGAGTAGTAGAGAGTGAGTAGTAGAGAGAGAGTAGTAGAGAGTAGTAGAGTAGTAGAGAGTGAGTAGTAGAGAGTAGTGGAGTAGTAGAGAGTGAGTAGTAGAGAGTGAGTAGTAGAGTGAGTACTAGAGAGTAATAGAGAGCGAGTAGCAGAGAGCAAGTAGTAGAGAGTGTGTAGTAGAGAGTAGTAGAGAGTGAGTAGTAGAGAGAGAGTAGTAGAGAGTGAGAAGTAGAGAGAGTAGTAGAGTAGTAGAGAGTGAGTAGTAGAGAGTAGTTGAGAGCGAGTAGTAGAGAATGAGTAGTGGAGAGTGAGCAGTAGAGAGTAGTAGAGAGTAGTAGAGAGTAGTAGAGAGTAGTAGAGAGTGAGTAGTAGAGAGTAGTAGAGAGTGAGTAGTAGAGAGTAGTGGAGTGAGTAGTAGAGAGTGAGTAGTAGAGAGAGAGTAGTAGAGAGTCTGCTGACCTGGTTCTCTGGCTCTAGAGTAGCTCTGCTGACCTGGTTCTCTGGCTCTAAAGCAGCTCTGCTAACCTGGTTCTCTGACTCTAAAGCAGCTCTGCTGGCCTGGTTCTCTGGCTCTAAAGCAGGTCTGCTGACCTGGTTCTCTCCCTGTAAAGCAGCTCTGCTGACCTGGTTTCTCTGGCTCTACAGCAGCTCTGCTGACCTAGTTTTTAGGCTCTAGAGAAGCTCTGCTGACCTGGTTCTCTGGCTCTACAGCAGCTTTGCACGCACCCGACTTCGCGAAAATATATTTAAAAATAATATAAGTTTATTATAAGTACAAATATATTATTTTGATGAATATCTCACATAATCTCTTGCCTTAATATGTATATTAAAGACACATACATATCATTTTGGAACATTAATTTTTTTTGCCGGAGTCGCGCACCCAGCGCGCCCCAGCACGTATATGATGTCACGCGGGACCCGCAACGGCACAAACATCTCGTACCGTAATGCGCATGTGTCGCGAATGCGCGGGAGCAGGTGTCGCAGACTGGTCGCATACCAATCGCACATATCACGTGATATTAAATGTATATGATGTAACTGAAAAACACGCAGCCGTCGCACACCATACGCGGGTTCTTCATGACTTTTCTAAAATGGCAGCTAGAATGCGTGCACCCACCGTGATGTGTACACTTTGAGTGCGCGACTCCGAAAAAAATTGGATTTTTTTAAAAGAAAATAATATAAATATATTAAAATAAAAAATGAAAACAAGAAAATTAATCAATATTTCAGTTTTAATTAAAAAAAAATGATTTTTGCAATTTTCAGAAAAATGTATAATGTTATTTAATGAATAAAATATTTATAAATAAACAGTTAAAAAACTGTAGAAAATCAGTACAAAAAAATAGATATAACTACTATCACACTTAAAAGTTAGCATTTAAAAACCTTTTGAAATTCATTGAAAAAAAATATAGGTTTCAGAGACGTTATAGTTAGAAATTAGCATTTAAAAAACCTTAGAAATTCACAGAAAAAACATAGGTTTCAGAGGTGTTATAGTTAGCTGCCCATTTCGCTCATACAAAACCATAGAAATTCCTCCGTTATAGTTAGTTCTGCTAACTATAACTCACGCGCCCGCAATGCACTGCTGATGATGTCACATATTGCATCATTCATGACATGGTCAGTGACATCACTGATGACATCACTGATGACATCATCCACTTGACAATCTGATACACCTCATCATACACTAGTATAACCTTTCATCACTCACTGTAAAATACAGAGTACCATATTTGAAACCATTGACACACCAATACCAGTTACTAAATACCCAATCACTGATTCCTAAGTCTACACACACAACTACCCATTCAACAACAGAATCATCTATACAAGCAGTCATTAATTAATAGAACACTATCAAATGCACTTATACACATATATAGACATTGACACATCAGCAGTCATCTTAGTCGGTTATGCAGTCATCCTACTCACTCATGAAAAAAATGTATTGCACTTAAATTTACTCACTTACACAATTATCCAACAACACCTCATTTATTCAAACACATAGTAACTCATCGTTAATAGGTTAAAAAAGCACCATTACAATTATACACTCATTCATATAGTTGCTCTCACAATCACTGACTCTTACACATATTTATTTATATACACCAACTCTCACATACAATGCCTTTTATTTTTTTACTTTGTTGAAGATGTACAACTAAAACATATATTTGCTCACCAACACACAAATAAATACACTCAGTCACCCAAACAACTGTTTCCACGTGCACTCTTACATCCATACACCTAATCAATCAACCATTCACACATCTATGCATAGAGTTACACACAAACCATCCAACCACACACAAACTCAGTGTCCCATGAAAATACTCACCCAACTAATCAATAACTAATATACACACTCATGTAGTTAGTGACCAACTGATGCAGCATGTTATACAACAACAGAGACAGTGCTGCCCACATTCACATAGTTTAGTTACTAATCCATGTATTAAGTGAGACACTTTTAATTACTCACTTAAAAAGACAGTCAGACAGCTACTAAATCCTCCATCCAGACAGTTATATATCCACTCAATCTTCAATACAGATTGGTATATATATAATGCATATTTAAATTTCAAACTAAACCACTTTCAGTGGATGATGTCATCAGTGATGTCATCAGTGATGTCATTTGAGATGTCATCAGTGATGTCAGCAGTGATATCACTGACCATGTCATGAATGATGCAATATGTGACATCATCAGCAGTGCATTGCGGGCGCGTGAATCTCCCCTTCATTGAGGAATTATTTGAAATCATTTCTAGCAATGTAGACTTAGCCGTGCCCCAAATCTTCCTCGGTGACTTTAATCTGCACTGGGCAAACTCCATAGACCCTGCAGTTTCAAGCCTTAAAGCCTTTCTAAATGATCAGGATCTGACCCAGCACTGTGACCAACCAACCCATAATAAAGGAAAAATTCTTGACCTCATTATTTCGAAGGGGCCAACCGTCTCATTGGATTCTATTACCCAATGTGACTGGTCTGACCACCACTACATCCTTTTTTTTATCAACAAGGAGGTACAGTTATGGAGGGCCCAACCAACAAAATCAAAGATATGGAAAAGAGACCTCAGACTAGTAAATCATGTTGAGCTAGCAGCCCTCTGTACATCGACCCTTGACGCTCATGCGGACTTGACGGAGGTGCAGTTACTCACTGACTCCTATAATGTGACCATCTCCAACATCATGAATGACATTGCTCCACTCAAACACAAAAATGCCTCCTCCAAAATATCCAAACCATGGTTTAATGAAAACCTAAACACGGAACGTCGCAATCTTAGGGCAGCTGAACGCTCCTGGAGATCGAATCCCTCCACGCACCAACTTAAACTCCTAAGAGACGCTAGGAGCGTTTACTACAAACAAATCAGGAACGCCAAGTCTAATTATTTCAGACACCAATTAGATCAAGCCGCAAACCGCCCTAAGAAACTTTTCGAATTGGTCAAACAACAATCAATTGTAGGTCCTAACCTATCGGAACCTGGAAGCAGTCCACCCTCATGTGACGATCTCGCCTCTTTCTTCATTGAGAAATCTAAACTCATATCATCCGACCTCGCTGCTAAGAATACTGGTCTCCTTTCCTCCAGGGCCGCCTCTTCACCTGTCCTCTTTGAAAAGCTCAACTCTACCCCCCTGATCCCTAAGAACAATGCGGCCAGGGACACCTTTACCCCGCTCAGTGAACAAGACAGCAAAAAGATTCTCCTGAATATCAACCCTTCCAATCACTTCAGTGACCCGTTACCCCCATCCATTTTCAAGGAAATCAAGAACGCACTCATCCCCACCTGGACAAGGATTGTAAACACGTCTCTGTCACAAGGCACAATCCCTGAGTGCTTAAAAGCCGCCCAAGTATCCCCCATACTAAAAAAACCTAATGCGGATAGGACTGACCTCAACAATTTCCGACCTATCTCCAACATACCCACCCTTGCGAAACTCCTTGAAAAATGCGTTCAATTCCAACTCTGTGCTCACATTGAGAACTACCAGCTCTTGGACCAACATCAATCTGGCTTTCGGAAGGGGCATAGCACTGAATCGGCACTTATTCTTGTGATTGATGACATTCTAAAGATTCTCGATCAAAATGAATCCTGCCTTCTGATCCTTCTTGACCTCTCCTCTGCCTTCGACACGGTCAACCATGACAACCTCTTAACCATCCTGCAAAACAGGATTGGTTTTGGCGATCAGGTGTTACAGTGGTTCTCGTCCTTCCTCCATCACAGATCGCAAAGAGTCAAGGCAAATCACTCTCTCTCCAAGCCCTCGCCTGTTCTCATGGGGGTCCCCCAAGGATCCGCTTTATCCCCTATCCTCTTCAACCTTTTCTTGGAACCATTAGCTAATGCACTGAACTCCATGGATATTCATTTCCACATGTATGCCGATGACACACAACTCTACGTGAAAATTTCATCCCCTGAAAACCTAATATCACTCAACTCCATCCTGACGTTTACTCAAAATTGGCTAACTGTGAACCATCTCCTGCTCAACACCTCAAAAACAGAATTCTTGCTCGTCTCCCCTCTGAATTACACCCCCAACCTTGACCTCTGGATGAGTCACCTCACTGCGTTCAACTGCACTCCGCTCATCGTAAACTCTGCCAAATCTCTAGGAGTCACCTTAGACAAGAACCTGAATATGAAAAATCATATCAGCAACACATGTAAAGGAGCAAACCACTTGATAAGGACATTAAGAAACATCAAACCTTTCCTTCCACTTAAGGAGTTCAAGCAGGTGGTTCAAGCGCTTGTCCTACCGAGGCTAGATTACGGCAGTGCTACCCTTTGTGGCCTGCCCAAATACACTCTGGCTCCGCTAAGGGCCTCACTGAATGCTGCTGCGAGATTGGTTACAGGCACCAAACGCAATGAGCGCATTTCGCCAGTCCTAAAATCTCTAAATTGGCTCCCCTATGAAGCACGAATCCAGCTAAAAATTGCCACGATGACACACAAAGCTATCCACTTCAAGACGCCCAGGTATCTGGCGCATAAACTTGAACTATCTTGTGGTGTAAGAGACTCTAGAAGCGCTACTACCTTACTCTTGAAACCACCTATCCTTAACAAAAAAAGAACCTCTAACAGAGCCTTCTCTGGCGCGGCTCCTAAGATATGGAACTCTCTTCCTCCAGAAATACGCAGAATCACCAGAACAACGGTGTTCAAGCTGGAAGTCAAAAGATTCCTGTTGAATAAACTCCTCCATTAATTGGACTAAACCCTGGGCCCGTTGACATTGTTCTTTCTTCCTTGTCGTTACACTGTACTGTGCTTAACATATCTTCCATGTGAAGTCTCGTGCACTTTATGATTCTTTTGTGTATTTTACTTGTGATTGTTACGTTATTAGCCTTTCTGTTCTAATGTGATTGTTAAGCGCTCTGATATCCCTTGGGATCTTGTTCGCGCTATATAAAACTTTATATAAATAAATAAATAAATAAATATAGTTAGCAGAACTAACTATAACGGAGGAATTTCTATGGTTTTGTATGAGTGAAATGGGCAGCTAACTATAACACCCCTGAAACCTATGGTTTTTTCTGTGAATATATATATATATATATATATATATATATTTTCACTGAAAAAAACATAGGTTTCAGGGGCGTTATAGTTAGCTGGACATTTCCCTCGTACAAAACCCTAGAAATTCCCCCGTTATAGTTAGTTCAGCTAACTATAACTCGCGCCCCCGCAATGCACTGCTTATGATGTCACATATTACATCACTCATGACATGGTCAGTGACATCACTGATGACATCACTGATGACATCTCAAATGACATCACTGATGGCATCACTGATGACATCATCCATGTGATAAAATAGTGCATCTTCTCACACCCTAATATAACCTTTGATACACCGACTCAAAATTTCAGACGGCCATTCTCAAAACCATAGATACTCCAATACCAATAACTACATACCCACTCATTGATTCTTAGGTCGACCCACACCTCCACTCACTCACCTGTACAGTCACTCATACTTACAGTCACTCAGTACAGGACTATCATATGCATTTTTTATACACCTATATAGACACTCAGACACCGCCAATCATCCATAGAGGTACTCACACACCTAGTCAGTCATGCAAATAATTATTCACACTCCAATTTACTCACCTAGACAGTTATACACACACAAGTTCACTTACTCATAAAAATACTACCACATTCTTACGCTCTTATACAATTACTGATACAAGCACACACTCATCCATACAGTCACTCTCGCAATCACACACTCTCACATATAGCCAGTTATATACTCTTACACACTTATATACTGCCTTTCACATATGTAGTTACTCACACATGTACCACTGAGATATACATTCAATCACTAACACACCCATACATACACTCACCCAACAATACAGTCCATCACAGATGCACTCTTAAAACCATGCACCCATAGAATCACCCACTCACACATCTATGCACAGAGTCACACACACCCTACCCACACAAACACTCAGGCACCCATACAGATACTCAGACAACTTATCAATAACCCATATAGACACTCATATAGCTATTCACAAAACCATGCAGCTACTTATACACCAACAGACAGACAGATACAGACATTCACACAGTTTAGTCACTAGTCTGCAGTAAGATACATTTTAATGACTCACTTATAGAGTCAGTCACGCACCTACAAAATCATCCATTCACACACTTATACACCCACTCATTCTTCCATAGGCCTTTCCCATATATATATTAAACATATTAAAACTTTACAGAAACACAGACTCACTGGATGATGTCATCAGTGATGTCATTTGAGATGTCATCAGTGATGTCATGAGTGATGTCACTGACCATGTCGTGAGTGATGTAATATGTGACATCATCAGCAGTGCATTGCGGGGGCGCGAGTTATAGTTAGCTGATCTAACTATAACGGGGGAATTTCTAGGGTTTTGTACGAGGGAAATGTCCAGGTAACTATAACGCCCCTGAAACCTATGTTTTTTTCTGTGAATTTCTAAGGTTTTTTAAATGCCAATTTCTAACTATAACGTGCATGAAACCTATTTTTTTTTCAGTGAATTTCAAAGGTTTTTTAAATGCTAATTCCTATCTATAACTTATCGCTAAAGCTATGATGTTTAATGATTTTCATTGGATTTCTAAATTTTTCTAATTCAGTGTGTCAATTCCTTTAATTATGTTTTTTTAAATACTTATTTCTCACCATTTTTTTAAACTTATTTTTACAATTAATTCTTTTAAAAATTAAAAAATATTTGTTTTTAATGTTTTTTTTAAAAAATTGTAATTTTTAAAAAAAAACTACAAATATTTTTGAAAATATTTTGTAAACTATATTTCCAATACTTTATTATATTTTTTTTTCATTTTTGGGGGGGATTCGCGCACCCTATGCGCACCGTTCTCGATCCCTGCGCGAAAGCATCCGCGTACGGTATGCGTTGGGTACGTGTTTGGTGCGCGATTGCAATGTGACCGGTACGCGACTCCAAGCCTATACGCGACACGTACGATGCACATTACGCGACGCTTGCGCGCTTCCGCGATACGTCATGTGCGTGTATGAAGCGGTGGGTGCGCGAATCCCACGAAATATTTTACATTTAAAAAACCATATATATATATGTATTTCCTGTGAATATTAATTGAAGACAAACTCTAAACTACTAATAAAAGTAATATATTTTTATTTCTAATCCTATATTCCTTTTAAATTCAATTTCGCGGATGCGTGCTGCGTAAGCGCACGGTGCGCGTATCCCATGTGACCTGAAAAAAAGAGATTTGATTGGTTCACTACACTTCCTATTATAACTATTGTAAGACCCCACCCATTTCAATCATTCTTCATTGACCTTCTTTGGAAGAGCATCTCTCTGCAGAGAAGAACTTTTTGGGGGAGATTTCCACAGCTACCATTCTTTTTATTCCAAAGAAAATGGCTTCTGGACAGCAAGCAGCATCTGATTCAGAACATTCTTCAGATGATGGGTTTCTTCCAGAAGCTCCTCGCCCTCAACGATATAGTTCAGTGGTATGGAAATGTTGTACCTTTCCTGATGGAGAAAACAAAGACAAATGCAACGAAGGTGACGTGCAAAATTTGCCAGAGAGTCCTATCAAGGGGAGATCCAACTAAAATAATTTCTTGCGGGACCGCAAGCATGATGAAACACCTCAGGACTCTCCACCCCATCAACCTGGCAAGGGAAGAATGCGTCACAACCCTCCGCCAGCAGTGGCAAGTACATCTACAGCACCGCCAACTGTTGTTCACCCGGACATGCGTCCCGAATTTGGACAACTTAAAATTAGTTGCATTAAATGCAACAAACTGCTGTGTTATGGTGAGCAGTCCGTTGAGCTTATCTGTAGGGCGCAGAGAAATCATCACTGAATGAATGCATTAGTAGCGTATGGTGAATGTATAAGTGCAGAACTATGAGGAAGTGCTGTAGCATCACACAGTAACCTCTTTAACTGCAGTATGCTGTAGTACTTTCGAAGCACAGGGCTGCAACATATGTACATAAATATGTTGCAAATCTATGCTTCTCTCTGCACGGCTGCTTAAATTGCAGCATGTGGTGACACAGGCACCCCTGCACCATAGTGCAAGGATATCTGTGTCATGTGCTGTTTGTTTTTGTGCAGGAAGACACACCTTCCTGCACAAAAACAATCAGAAAACACATTTTTCTCTTTCAATGTATGCTGAACATTTTAGCATGCATATAAGATTTAAAAATGAGGAGAAATGAAAACAATTCTCCTTGTTGTACTTTCCTACACCAATTTGAGAATGTTGCAGCATTCACACACATATCGAGATTTATGATTTATGATAAATCTGGAGATGTGTCTTGTTCTATGAGTATTCAGTGCAATCACGCACAACAACACTTATAGAACACCCTTTCAACGCAAAGTGGTGTGTATGATGAGGTTTTATTTACATGGAGGAGAAAAAGTACACAGAGTGCCTTTTCCTCTCTTTCTAAATATGAAAAAGTGTCTTGCGCAATAACTATGTAACTATGTTACAAAAAGTGACATATTTCTGCTTTTAAAATTGCTTGCGAATGATAGAAGGTAAGCACAGTGTTTTGTCTGCAAAGATGCTCATAGAAGAATGATTGAAATGATTGCGGTCCTTCAATAGGTACAATGAGAAATATTATGAACCACTCAAATCTGTTTTTTTGGAGGTCAAATGACATCCGATGACAGAGAGATTTCAAAACTACATTAAGATAAAAAAACTTTGTAGCTTCTTGCAGATCTGCCCTTTCTGCATATTAATACTTAGTTAAACTTACCTTCACAGTAATAGAAATAAAAAATGGTACACATTTTTTCAGATATTTTTTGTAATGCAATTTGAAGTAAATTGCTTATTTTAGAATTAGGATCTATGAAAGAAAAGAAAAAATTGTTATAACATGTAATAATACATTTTTTACAACACATCAAAATTTCAACACAGTAATTTGTTTGCCTTTTTTGCTGTTCTCAGAATATATTGAATTTCACTAGAAATAGTGATTTCAATCGTACTCATCACTTAACAGCAGGCAAAAAAAAAAACAGGCAAAAAAAAAACAATCAAAAAGATTGTTTAAAAAAACCCAACATGCTATTTTCAGTAAAATACCAGAAAATACAAATCATACATATATGAAATGCTTATGGCTAACAACATTTTATAACTTTAACTTATAAAAACTGTAAATGTTGTCGCTTTAAAATATTCACCGAGTCAATGAGCACGAAAAAGTCCATAATTCAAACATATACCTTTCCTTGAGGCCAAATGGTATTTTTGCACTCCTTTTTATGTAAATTGTCCAGTGGTAGTCCTATTAAATTATAATAATAAATTCTTCAGAGAGTGAATTATCTCCCTAAAACTTTGACTTTCAAAATATTAGGTAGGAATTTGGTAATTCCCTAGGCAAAAGTTGTTTGAAAACCAACTGGGAATCATTACAAAGTGTCCAGCCTTTGTCACATTTTAGATAGGCAATTAATGTCCAGATGTTGTGGAAGGACCATCATGGAAAATTATTGCAATTGCTACAAAAGTCCTTCCTGATATTGACAGTTGTGTTGCTACAAATTGCTTTATTAAAGGATCTAATTTTCCCCCCTTGGTATGTGCACGGCGCTCCCACACGGGGGTGATTGGTCGGGACTAGCCGCTTGGGAGGACCTTGGCATACAAGTGGTGGGCGACTTATATAGGGAGGGGGTGCTTTTACCCTTCCAGGACCTGCAGGACTCCTATGGGCTCCCACGGGGAGATTATTTACTTCACGCTGCTCTCATAGCGGGCCTCCAGAAGCACTGGAATGTGGGGCTCTCGGAACCGCCAGTCGCCACGGGCTGCCAATATGTGGTCATGGCCGCGGGTACGGTCGGGGCTATTACCTGCCTATATCGACGGCTGTCGACGGAGCGCTTGCTGCCCCTAGTCACGTTGAAAGATAAATGGGAAGCTGACCTTGGGAAGCCCATCCCCGAGTCGACATGGCCAGCGTTGGTGCGGCGGGCCTGGAAGGGTACGCGTAATGCCCAGTTTCAGCTAGTACAGTTTTTTACACTGCACAGGGCATACCTGACGCCAGTCAAAATATTGCAATATTTTGGGGGCACACATTCTCAGTGCCCGCGGTGTGGGGGAGATGGGGCTGCTTTTCGGCATATGTTTTGGTCTTGCGCGGCGCTGGGTAGTTACTGGGAAGATGTCACGGAATGCCTGAACCAAGTGACAGATCGCACCATCAATTGTGAGATGGGGGCCTGCCTGTTGCTTTGGTTCCCCCACACCCGCCGCACGAAGGTTACTAGCAAGTTCTGTGACTTAGGGTTGATCATGGCCAAGAGGGAGCTAACCATGCATTGGAAGTCAAGGGTGGGGCCTAGCTTTCTGAGGTGGCGGACGGCGTTCGCGAAATGGGCAGGCGCGGAGGGCACACTTTGCTTGCAATTAGCGCATAGGATGAACGACGAAAAGGCGTTAGCGACTGCCCGTGCATGGGAGTCACTGGTGGTTGAACTTCAGGGGCTGATGTCAGAAAACATAGGGGAGGGGGACCTACCCGACCGCCATGAGGATGCGATAAGCGGGGAGTAGGAGGGGGGTCACTATGATAGGTGGACACATTCAACGCGGCTGAACCCAGGGGAACGCCCAAGCTGACAGAGACAGGATTGAATACCCCTACATGTATCATAGTAATAGGGAGGGTCACATCAAAGGGAGGATAGGAAGGCGGGGGCACACTGACAAGGGTTGCGGGAGGGAGTGGGAGGGGGGGCCCAAGTGGGACGGGTAACTTTTTCAATGCATAACTGGTTGCAATGTTGTATGTACTCATTTTTGGTGAGTTGCTTGGGCACTTGTGGGAAGTGTATTGGTATGTTGGTAAGAAAACAATAAAAAATGTTTAAACAAAAACAAATTAAAGGATCTAATTTTCTTCCATCAGCTGTACAACGTTGTTAAAATTATGTATTGTCCATATTTTGTTAAAAATAATGTGGATAACATTTCTGATTTACATTGGCTACACTCCATGTTTTGATTTGCACCTTTAACTAATTTATTGAAAGACACTGATTTACAGTCTGGTAATGTTAAATACAGAAATCTTTCAGTGTCTACATTAGTGGTCCATGTATACATGCAATTTTCACAATGATGTTCCCATTTGTAAGAAAGGCCAAAAATATTTTCTATTTCTACACCTTCATTTTCAAAAATGGTAAGAGTATACATTAAAAATTCCTAAGCATCTTGTTGGATATTTTGTGTAAATTGTGTAGAACCAGAACACACATCCAAAAGATTACGAACTTCTGAAACATATTGTATTTTACTTGTATCCGTTATCAATTTTTCAAAAACAGAATACAACAGAGAACAAAATCTTTTTTCCCGATTCTGTATAATTTGTTCTTGTAAACCTTCAAGATATAAAACAACATTGACCACTACATTAGCATAGCAGTTGACACCAGAACTATTTTCAAACTGATAACCAACAATCTCTTCCATAGGATACAATTTTACTTGCAATCACAACATTATCTTGTTCTTTTCCCTTCTCAACACCTTCAGAACAGATATTCTCAAACCTTCTTTTTCGAGCAACCACACGCTTTTCAAATACAGGATATTGACCTAAATTGGGAGCATACACCCTTCTTAACCTATTATACTCTTTTACACAGTTTGCATCTGCAGTAACCTTTGTCTCATCAAAATCAATCAAAAACAAACCAGATAATGTTCTGGCTCACGACAAAGCAACATATGCCATACCCTCTTTAAATACGGTAGGACCAATGTTCACCAATGCACTGTCTACACTTAATCCTTGAGATTTATGAATAGTCACTGCATATGCCAGAGAAAATGGAAATTGTTTCCTACGGCCATATAAATCTTTAACAAGCAAAAAACAAACTGAACAATGACCAATTTCTTTAACTTCTTCAATCTGATCAAATTTAATTTATAAAAATTCAATTCCTTCTTTTTTCTGATAATTAACAAAATCCACCACTTTACCCATTGCGCCATTAACTAAACCTTTTTCTACATCCAAATTATGCCTTAAAATTACCCGACAGTTTACACATGCATATAGTGTCTTTTCTAAACCAGCTGTTTTCGATATTTTTTTTCTAAAGAATCCAGTTTTGTTTTTAACTTTCCCGTCAAAATAATAGTGATTCCTTCATGCTCTATTTTATCGATGGCTTCCATTTTTATAATTTCTTCATTTTCCAGTTTCAATAGTTCTTTGTTGAATATGGAATACTCGTGCAGTGTTGGCATTAAGCAGATCACTGATTTATTTTCTGCAATTTTCATGTACACTTTTGCAGGAACTACATTTTCATTTGGAAACACATTGCAAAGTAATCGACTCTCCAAAGCTTGTTTGCCATGTTTTGTAAGAATTCCAATTCTTATATATTGAAGAATACTTCCATATTCAGCATCATTTGCCTGTCACATATTTGTTGTCAGTTCTTTGTATTCAAAATAAGTCCAAATGTTTATGTTACCAAAACTACCAAGAGACTTTCTGGTATCTTCATGTGCAAGTGTTTTAAATACCGGTTGTCCTTTTACCAGAGTCATTTGCAGTAGATCTCCAAAAACTATGACGTGTTTTCCTCCAAATAACACGTCATAAGAATTTGCTGCATTCTTAAATGCACAAAGGCAAGCATCAAGTTTGAGACCATGCTTACCTCATCAATAATGAGAAGTTTCATTTTCTTCAGGACTCTTGAAACTTCACAACAAGCTTCTCCAGATAGCTTGTGGTATTCCAATTTGTTCTCATGATCTACTGGTAGCATTAGTAAATGATGTAAAGTAATTCCTTTAATGTTATGTGCTGCCAACCCAGTTGGAGCAGTGACAACACAAGACAAATGCGACTCAGTTGTTTTCTGCAGATAACTTGTAATTACTTTAATTAAGAAACTTTTTCCTGTTCCAGCTTGACCACTCACATACATTCGGATAGGTTGAAATGATGTACATGAGCACCCTTTCTTTTTATGAAGTAATCCATGGTCAATCTGCTCTTTCACTTGTTGATATATTTGTTTCTGTTCAACATTTAGTTGTTCTTCCAAGTTTCCTAACTGTATTACATCTTCTTGAGCTTGATACATTGCTGTTCCACCTCATTCATGGCAGTTGCTGCTTCATTTTCAACAATTGGTTGTCCAAGTGGATCTTGACTCAGTGCAGCAGAACTTTGACTGTCTTGAGAACTGTCTCTAGCAATCTCAGCTGCAATTGTAGCTTCTTGATCAATTTCATTATTCAATATTTTCACATAATTTGCAAAAGCACTGCATTGAATGCTATCTTTACAAGCATTAAATGAATCTTCATAGCTCTGAAAATCTCCAAGTAATTCCAGTTCTGAACGCCACGGTTTGAACATTTGCAAAAGGGCTACATAGTAAAATTCCCTTTTGTCAGCAGTGTCGCAACTCAGTTTCCTGTGATTAATTAAATTTCCTTTCCTTTGTTTCACCAGACATCCTTCGGAACCAATCACTGCATATTTTCCATCGTTGATGCTCTCTGTAGTATTCCGTTTAAAAGTGTCGTTTTGAAGCACTTCATAGAGACACATGTTCTCAAGATGATGACTTCTCTTTGGGAAATATGTGTCCAACATATTTGTTTTAAAAATATCTGTACTTTCTGGTTCTTTTTCTGCTAAATATTCAGTTTCTTGAACAGATTTCAGTACCCGATTTCGCATTCCTGCAAGACCTAGACTCACCCAAATGATTCTTCTACTTTTGGAATATAGACTTGCAGATGATAACCGATCTGAACATTCATATGCTCCAATTTCACGATGCGATAACATCTTCAAACTGAAACTGTATAATTTCTTACTTAGAGTCTTCTCGTGAGAAATCTCTTCCCACATTTCTTTCAATTCGGTCTTTTCTGATTTAGTAATGTAGGACGTTACATATCGAGCAACAGCAATGGAATTGTCTGCAACATACTGAATATCCATGTTAGCGTTCCACATGGATAAAATAACTGGATTGTAGTCATTTATGTATTTTGATTCTTCGCTTCTTCTTAAGTTGTAGGTATTTTTCTGAGACTTTCTTGCAATGGTATGTCGCATAGCTGACATAAAACTGTTCACTCTTCCTTTGGATAATACAGGACGTGGAAATCCAAAACGACATTTGGTATAGAAATTATCCTTTGACTTGTACTTTCGTCAACAGTATTTTCCACACCGATAGCTTTGTAATCGTAAGACTTGTTGTTTTAAGTTTTTATCTTCTCTGCTATTGGGTACGGCACATGTGGCATAATCTTCAATGAGAGACAAAACAGTTTCATCTGAATCTGTTCCAAATTTGGGGGCGTCCTTGATCCATAACAACATATGTATATGAGGAGCACCTCTTGCTTGATACTCCTTTCTCCAAAAGAAATCCACAACTTCTCCAAGAGGAGGATTCTTTTTATTGCAGATGAAAGACATCATAGCTTCAAATCAATGATTGAAATATCTGCATACATTAACAGGTTCCAAAGAGCACAATTTTTCAGGTGTCTTGATTTCAATATATTTTATATTGGAATTTGCCTCTCAAAGAAATTTAAGTAAATCATCCCAAGCACACTCAGCACAGCTTAGTGTAACAAACCATGTAGGAGTTCCCAAGTTCCGTAGCATACATTTCAGTTCTCCATGACAACGGTACCAATATTCATTAGTCCCACGCTGACATGCCATCAGATTAATCAACTGAGATGCTAAATGATCATCTCTCTGATGCACTTTATCCATAAAATCCTTTGCAGTTACATTTTGCAGATGCATTCCAGTTTTTAAAATGTGATTTACTGCATATGAAAGTCCAGACAAGTCACTTTCAAACAGAAGATGAAACATATAAGGGATATATTGTTGAAATCTTGGATCTTCTGCATATAATCTTGTTGTCCGATATTCAGAAGCAGGAATCTGCACAGGACGTTCATCATATCGTCCACCTTTTCCTGTTGGAAACAAGTGCGGGAAACAACGAGCTTCCAAGCTCTCTTCCCATACACTCACGGAACTTCCTCTTGCTTTTTTCATTTGGAACAACTCAATCGTATTCCCCATCACCTCTTTGGAATGAAGTGGATGTACACTGCAATGTTCATAGATTTCTTCACATCTGGAAATGTCCACTTTTTCAATTTGTGCACTTAATGTTTCAGTATCTTCTGCAAAATCTATTTCTTCTTCTCCTAGAAGAACATTTCTATAGTACTCATTATTTTTTATCAGATACAATGATGCCTTTTGCACTTTTCTAACATCCACTAACTCTTGCCAGATTTTCTTATTCTTAGTAGGAACACCATTAACTAGAATGACTAGTGGTTCATTTTCTGCATGGTCTACACCAATAGTTTCAATATTTGTCTTTAAATCTAAGGTAAATACACAACTCTTCCTTTCAATCCTCTTTGTAACTCTGATGGAGGTAATTTACCTGTTTCAGGCTCCATACGAACAATAGCCTGAAATGGGTGCACACATTGAATGAGAATAGACACAGACGTATTTAAATCTTTCAGCTCTGGAGGAATATCAACCAACTCTAGATTATTATGAACAGCTCTAGCAGGCATTTTATTCTCATCTAATTTGTTATAACAATATTTGCGAATACGCTGCTCAGATCCCAAATCAAAACAATCCTCTACCAACAAATAAGCTGCAAATTCCATCCACTTATCATTATCTTCTATTTCACTTTTTAAATACAGATTGACACCCCTAGTCTGATTTTTATAGTGACTTCACCGACAACAAATACAAGAAACATTTGGTCTTTCACCTGAAATTACCTTAAACTTTGTGATTTCATCCTCAAAATGTTTTGTAATTACGGGTTCTACATTGTCTTCAACATTTTGTTCTACTAATGTGTCAGTTTCTGCACTCTCTTGCTGAGGACCAAAGTAACAAAACTCAATATCATCACAAACCTTCTTCACATCTGATACTGACCCACGCAAAAGAGCACTGTTCAACTCATTTAACTTTAGTGCTGGACTTTTTGCATAATACAATCTTCTCACTCACTTCTGCATTTGAGTATGATGTACTGCCAGCATTCTGAAATAGTGAAAAACACTTTGACAAACTTTCCTGGAAAGACAAGCCAGAGAATGACCTTGCAAACCAGTATTTTTTCTTACTCTGCAAGGGTCTAGTCCTTGCAACACCTTAATCTTTTGTTTAACACTTTTTTTACTATATGCTCGTAAAAAACGACATAATTTATCAATAGATTCTTGTCGTACACTACAAATACTACTGCAATCCCAAGTGTACACAGGGTGTTTAGGACGTCTCCCTAGAACTTCATCAGCTATCACTTCTTCTGCATTTCTTTCAACCATTTTCTCTTTCTCAATTGGACAACCATCTCTAACCTCATAACCTCTACCACTGGTGTCAACTGCATACAATAAGTTTTTGCTCTGTAAATAACTCTCTTCATTAAAGAAAGGCTCTGAACTGTAACTGTGTTTCCATTCTCCCCAAAAAACATCACACATTTTTTTTCTATTAATTAATCTTTTCCTCCTACTTTTGGCCTTCATTAAATGGATTGGTTTATCTAGTGATCGAATTCTGTTTAATACTAAAATGAATAGTTTCCTTTTTACTTCAAAATCCTTTTCAACAATGTTTTCAATATACTTCTTCTTTTTATAAAATAGGGCTCTCTTTTTATATTTCTTCACATCTTTCAGCAAATTATGTACTACTCTCTTGTAAAATATTTTTTTGCGGAATTCCATACTGATTTTGCCTTCTATTACCATACTTTGTCTCCTTTGACTGTCCATTTGCTTTTTTGCTTTTCCTCTTATTTCGATTTTTTTTTCTAGTTGAAGCATTCTCAGAGGTTTTAGCATTCTGTACATTCTGTTTGGTGCTACAAACATTTTTAATAAATTGCTTTGTGATCTTACCAGAAGAGTTTTTCTTTTTAGCCACATTATCTTGTTCATTCAATACTTGTGGTTGATGTTTCTTCAAATAATTCTCCTGTCTCTGTTCTTTTCTTTTTCTTTTTTTTTTCTGGCATGATTTCTCTATTTTAACGTTGAAAAACAGTATCTGTAAGAAAGAATCACAAATAAATTTATATTAATAACTTTCAAATTTATACTATTCTATTACTGTAGAAACACATTTTATATAAATACTGACTAAGAAACTATAGCCCTGAAGCACAAGAGTGACGATGGTTAAAACACTACATGCATAGTGCATACTACTTTGAAGCAGTTCATGCCCTAAAGCCTACCTCACTAAAAGACTACATGCTAACTGACTAAATGATTACAGTACTATAAGGAGACACACTGGGTGAGTGACAGGGTGTTTTATAGAAGTGTATGAATACTGACATGGATGTTGATGGTGTGAAAGACAAGTATGTAGGTGATTAGAGACCTACATGCATAGTGGACTCGTGTTTGAATCCATCCATATGTTAAGGCCTGTCTCAGTACAATAGTATTTGGATACTGACTGAATGTTTTTAGTATTGCAAGGAGAGTGCCAGGATGAATTTATAAGTATTTGTATTTTGGTGCAGTAAATACATAAGTATATGGTGCTGAATTAGTCACTGGAGAAGTATAAGGGGAGTGACAGAGTGTTTGCGGGAACTGTATGAATACTGTCTGGGATATTGAAGGTGTGAAAGACAAGTGTGTAGGTGGTTAGAGACCTACATGCATACTGGATAGACGTTTGAAACAGTCCATAGAGTAACACTTGGATCACTGCAAAACTACCTGGAAGTGTATGAATACTGACTGGGGAATTGAAGGTGTGAAAGACAAGTGTGTAGGTGGTTAGAGGTCTGCATGCATAGTGGATAGGCATTTGAAGCAGTCCATGTGCTAAGGCCTGGCTCACTGCATGAGTACTTGGGTACTGACTGAATGATTAGAGTACAGCAAGGAGAGTGCCTGTGTGAATTTATAAGTGTTTGGTTTTTGGCACAGTGAATGGATTAGTACATGGTGCTGAATGGATCAGTAGAGGAGTGCAAAAGGAGTGATAGGGTGTTTGCTAGAGTGTATGTATACTGTCTGGGATATTGAAGGTGTGAAAGACAAGTGTGTAGGTGGTTAGAGACCTACATGCATACTGGATAGACGTTTGAAACAGTCCATAGAGTAACACTTGGATCACTGCAAAACTACCTGGAAGTGTATGAATACTGACTGGGGAATTGAAGGTGTGAAAGACAAGTGTGTAGGTGGTTAGAGGACTGCATGCATAGTGGATAGGGTTTTGAAGCAGTCCATGTGCTAAGGCCTGGCTCACAGCATGAGTACTTGGGTACTGACTGAAGGATTTAAGTACTGCAAGGAGAGTGCCTGGGTGAATTTATAAGTGGTTGAGTTTTGGCGCAGTAAATGGATTAGTACATGGTGCTGAATGGGTCACTAGAGGAGTGCAAGGGGAGTGACAGGGTGTTTGCTGGAAGTATATGGATACTGACTGGGGAATTGAAGGTGTGAAAGACAAGTGTGTAGGTGGTTAGAGGACTGCATGCATAGTGGATAGGGGTTTGAAGCAGTCTATGTGCTAAGGCCTGGCTCACTGCATGAGTACTTGGGTAGTGACTGAATGATTAGAGTACTACAAGGAGAGTGCCTGGGTGAATTTAGAAGTGTTTGGGTTTTGGCGCAGTGAATGGATTAGTACATGGTGCTGAATAAGTCACTGGAACAGTGCAAGGGGAGTGACAGGGTGTTTTCTGGAGGTACATGGATACTGAATGGGGAATTGAAGCTGTTAAAGACAAGTGTATAGTATGTTAGAAGACTGCTTGAATACTGCATAGACATTTGAAGCAGTCTATGTAGTAATGCATGATTCACTACATGAGTACCTGGAAACTGACTGAATCATTAAGACTACTGCTAAAAGAGTGTCTGGGTAAAACTTTGAAGTTTTTCAGTTTTGGCTCAGTGAAGAGATTAGTACATGGTACTGGATCAGTCACTGGATGAGAGCAAGATGAGTGACAGGGTGTTTATTGAAGTATATAGATACTGACTAGTTAATTAAAGAAGTTAAAGACAAGTGTGTAGGTGACAAGAGGCCTGTATGCATACTCAATAGACGTTTAAACAGTCCATGCCCTAAAACCTCAGACACTGCATGATTACTTTGGTACTCACTGAATCATTACACTACTGCAAGGAGGGTTAACCTTTTTACGTTTTTGTGTTTTGGTGCAGTGAATAGATTACTACATAGTGCCAGATGAGTCACTAGAGGTGTGCAAGTGGACTGAAAGAGTGTTTACTGGACTTTATAGATACTGAGTAGTTAATTGAACAAGTGAAAGACAAGTGTGTAGGTGACTACAGGCCTGCATGCATACTGGACAGACGTTTGAATCAATCCATGTGCTAAGGCCTACCTCACTCCATTAGCACTTAGATACTGACTAAATGATTAGACTATTGCAAGAAGAGTGCCTGGGAGAATTTATAAGTGTTTCAGTTTTGGCGCAGTGAAAGCATTACTACATGGTGCTGAAAAAGTCACTGGAAGAGTGCTAGAAGAGTGACAGGTTGTTTGCTGGAAGTACATGCATACTGACTGGAGAATTCAAGCTCTTAAAGACAAGTGTATAGTAGGTTACAAGTCTGCATGCATACTAGATAGACCTTTGACCTACGTACTGACTGAATCATTAAACTACTGCTAGGAGACTGCCAGGATGAATCTTTTAAGTTTTTAAGTTTTGGCGCAGTGAATAGATTAGTACATGGTACTGGATCAGTCACTGGAGGTGTGCAAGATGAGTGACAGGGTGTTTATTGAAGTATATAGATACAGACTAGTTAATTAAAGAAGTCAAAGACAAGTGTGTAGGTGACTAGGGGCCTGCATGCAAAGTGGATAGACGTTTAAACAGTCCATGAGCTAAAACCTCAGACACTGCATGTTTACCTGGGGACTGACTGAATCATTACACTACTGCAAGGAGAATGCCTGGGTTAATCTTTTTAAGTTTTTGTGTTTTGGTGCAGTGAATAGATTATTACATAGTGCCAGATGAGTCAGTAGAGGTGTGGAAGTGGACTGAAAGAGTGTTTACTGGAGTTTCTAGATACTGACTAGTTAATTGAAAAAGCGAAAGACAAATGTGTAGGTGACCAGAGGCCTGCACGCATACTGGACAGACATTTGAAGCAGTCCATGGGCTAAGGCATGGGTCACTGCATGAGTACCTAGGTACTGACTGAATCATTAAAGTACTACAAGGAGAGTGCCTGGATAAATCTTTTAAGTTTTGGGGTTTTGGCGCAGTGAATAGATTAGTACATGCTGCTGAATGAGTCACTGGAGGTGTGCAAGGGGAGTGACAGGGTGTTTATTGGAATATATAGATACTGACTGGGCAAATGTGTGAAAGATAATTCTATAGGTGGTTAGACACCTGCATGCATAATGGATAGTCATTTGAAGTAGTCCATGTGCTAAAACCGTGTTCACTACATAAGTACCTGGGTACTGACTGAATCATTAGAGAAGTACAAGGAGAGTGCCTCAGCGAATTTATAAGTGTTTGGGTTTTGGCGCAGTAAATGGATTAGTACATGGTACTGAATGGGTCACTGGAGAAGTGTAAGGGGAGTAACAGGGTGTTTGCGGAAACCGTATAAATACTGACTGGGATATTGAAGGTGTGAAAGACAAGTGTGTAGGTGGTTAGATACCTGCATGCATACTAGACAGACATTTGAAGCGGTCCACTATCTAAGGCCTGGATAATTGCATGAGTACCTAGGTACTGACTGAATCATTAGAGTACTGCCAAGAGAGTGCCTGCATCAATCTTTTAAGTTTCTGGATTTTGGCGCAGTGAATAGATTAGTACATGGTGCTGAATGAAACACTGGAGGTGTGCAAGGGGAGTGACAGGATGTTTATTAGAGTATATAAATACTAACTGGACAATTGAAGATGTGAAAGACAATTGTATAGGTGATTTGATGCAAGCATGCATAGTGGATAGGTGGATAGACGTTTCAAGTACTCCATGTGCTAAGTCCGGGTTCACTACATAAGTACCTGGGTACTAACTGAATCATTAGAGTACTACAAGGAGAGTGCCTCGTTGAATTTATAAGTGTTTGGGTTTTGGCGCAGTGAATGGATTAGTACATGGTGCTGAATGGCTCACTAGAGGAGTACAAGGGGAGTGACAGGGTGCTTGCTGGAAGTGTACGGATACTGACTGTGGAATTAAAGGTGTGAAAGAGAACTGTGTAGGTGATTAGAGGACTGCATGCATACTGGATAAGAATTTGAATCAATGCATGTGCTAAGGCCTGCCTCACTCCGTTACTACTTGGATATTAACTGAATGTTTACAGTATTGCAAGGACAGTTCCTGGGTGAATGCATAAGCAATGACTGCCTTTTAATTCTACCAAAACTTGAGAACAGGAAAGGTTTTTAAGCAATTATGCATATGCAAAGGTGTCAAGTACTCAAATGCTTCTTTCACAGTGGTTCCCAAATGCACACAGACTCACAGTGTGATGCTAGACAAGCAATACTATCCTAGGAGTTTACCAAAACTCATTCACTAGTCTGGAAGGGGTAAGGGTACTGCACACAATCTACATATCTCAGTACTGCACTTTAGTATCAAAGCCTGACTCATTTTATCAATGCATAAGCAAAGACTGGCTTGTAATGCTAGTAAATCTTGACAACATGACAGGTTTTAAAACAGTTATCTGTCAGCAAATACACGATGTTACCAAATACTTCTCTCACAATGGTTACCCAAATGCACACAGACTCACAGTGTGATTCAAGACAAGCAAAATTATCCTTAGGAGTTCATCAAAACTCATTCACTACTGTGGAAGAGGTAAGAGGACTGCACACAATCTATGTATTTCAGTACTGCACTTTAGTGTCAAACCCTGACTCATTTTACCAATGCATAAGCAAAGGCTGGCTTCTAATGCTACTAAAACTTGACAACATGACCAGTTTTAAAACAATTATCTGTCAGCAAATACACAATGTTACCAAATGCTTCTCTCACAATCCTTACCCAAATGCACACAGACTCACAGTGTGATTTTAGACAAGCAACACTATCCTAGGAGTTTATCAAAACTCATTCACTAGTCTGGAAGGGGTAAGCGTACTGAACACAATCTACATATTTAAGTACTGCACTTTAGTGTCAAAGCCTGACTCATGTTATCAATGCATAAGCAAAGACTGGCTTTTAATGCTACTAAAACTTGACAACATGACAGGTTTTAAAACAGTTATCTGTCAGAAAATACATGATGCTACCAAACGCTTCTCTCACAGTGGTTCCCAAATGCACACAGACTCACAGTGTGATTCTAGACAAGCAACACTATCACTAGCAGTTTACCAAAACTGATTCACTACTGTGGAAGGGGTAAGGGGACTGCACACAATCTACATATTTAAGTACTGCACTTTAGTGTCAAAGCCTGACTCATTTTATCAATGCATAAGCAAAGACTGGTTTCTAATGCTACTTAA
Source organism: Triturus cristatus (assembly GCF_964204655.1). Taxonomy (NCBI): domain Eukaryota; kingdom Metazoa; phylum Chordata; class Amphibia; order Caudata; family Salamandridae; genus Triturus; species Triturus cristatus. Next base: position 891,930,414 of record NC_140594.1, read on the forward strand.
ACTTGACAACGTGACCGGTTTTAAAACAGTTATCTGTCAACAAATACACGATGTTCACAAATACTTCTCTCACAATCCTTACCCAAATGCAGACAGACTCACGGTGTGATTTTAGACAAGCAACACTATCCTAGGACTTTACCAAAACTCATTCACTACTCTGGAAGGGGTAAGGGTACTGCACACAATCTACATATTTAAGTACTGCACTTTAGTGTCAAAGCCTGAGTCATGTTATCAATGCATAAGAAAACACTGGCTTCTAATGCTACTAAAACATGACAACTTGAAGGGGTTTAAAACAGTTATCTGCAAGCAAATACATGATGTTACCAAATGCTTCTCTCACAATGGTTACCCAAATACACACAGACTCACAGTGTGATTGTAGACAGCCAACTATCCCTTGTACAAAATACATTTACTAGTCTAGAAGATCTAAGGTGACTGCACACATTACAGAAAATTGTCTACTACACATTAGTACCAAAATGCTTCTCTTAAAATGATTCCTAAATGCACACAGACTCACTGTGTGATTCTAGACAAACAACACTATCCCTTGCACTATACCAAACACATTTCTTAATCTACAAATACTACATTTTAGTGTAGAAACATGACTCATTTTGCAAATTCATAAACAGTGGCTGCTTTGTAATTGTACCAAAATATAAAAACAGCACAGTTATCTGTCTGCAAACACATGAAAAACACAAATGCTTATCACAGAATAGTTTCTACATGCACACACACTGACAATAAGATTGTAGACAAAAAAGTACTCCATGCACTTTAGCAGGAGAAACACATTAGTTTGATTAAAATCAAAATAGACCACATACATCCCCTCACAAGTCTGCACTATATAAAACTGCAAAAACACAAAAAAGAAAGTGTTTTGCACACTTCTGTCATTGGGCTACATGTGGGCTACATCTGGGTGATATTTGTGCTGCATTTGGGCTATTTTGTCTCTGGTGGCCATCTTGGGAGATTTATTTGTTATGAAGTTTCCTAATTTCCTCATTTACTGCAGTCTGCTGAGTAGGAAATGCTTTCAGTTTTTTACTTTGATTCCATCAAGAAGGTATTCAGAAATGTCACACATTTGCGATAAATTCTGAATGTTAGCACTCTAGTTGCTCATTAGATCATTGTAGTAATGCTACTGTTCACCACGGAAGTCTGCTGCTGGTATTAGAAGTGCATGTTTCAGTCTGCATGTCAGAATTTTTTAATGAAATAGAAGAGGATTTGAGAAGTCAAAATGTGCCCTAATTTTTCTTTCTGCAGCACTAATCATAATTTCTATGGCAAATGAACCCCCTCATTTTGTTTCTTTGCAAATTAAATGTTTTAAGTGTTACCACTTTATTCCAATCAAGATGGCTTCAGGTGTGCCATACTTTTGTCATAAGTAAGACTGTTAGCGCTCTAGTTGTTCTTTAGAACACTCTGGGACATTCTGTCATTGGGCTATACTTGGGCTACATCTGGGTGATCTTTGTGGTACATTTGGGATCTTTTGTCTCTGGTGGCCATCTTGGGAGACTTATTTGTTATGAAGTTTCCTAATTTCCTCATTTACTACAGTCTCCTTGTGAGAAGTAGGCCTGGTATATGCTGTTCACTAGTTAAAGTGGACACCTTGCACCAGTACAATTCGACTCTTATGGTAGATAGGTTTAAGACAACCTTTTAAAGAAAGCTATCCTAGTGGTAGCTGTGGAGAGCAGCCTTCAGGCTAAGTCTCAGAGGAATGTAAAGCAGCTTGTTTTACCTTATAATCTCTTGAATTACTAAATGAAAGGACATCACACAGGTATATATATGAAATATATATGTATTTATTACTAGACACACTCTACTAATCTCTTTATGAGATTAGAAGTCAGGAACATATGCACAAATCAACGTTTCCCAATAAATTAAGCACAAATATGGCTGAGGCCCTAGGGTCGTACCAGATCATATACTAAAAAAGAGACTTGAGAAGGGACAAGACCTAGGGCCTTCAGAAGAGCTGAGGCCTCACTAATCCACCCAAGGCAGGTAAGTAAAGGATCCACGGGAGACGCATGCAGTGTGAGAACACAGCCGCGGATCCCAATTGACTTCAATAGAGCAAGTCGCGGTTGGAATTTTAAAGTTTTAGGATACTTCAGGAGAGTCTACAAGCAAGTCACTTACAGGGTAAGTAGTTCTAGAGCCAACACACACAGGAGCACCGTAGTGCTGGAGTTACCTCACCCAGGGAAGCCGGGTGCATAGGTGTCTTTTGGTGTCGGGTCACGGCGTCATTTTCAATGGGAGCCAAAGAAGACTTGCTGCTTGTGAAGACAGGAGAAGTGTCCGGTGGAATCCAAGTCTGGATTCAGAAGAATGAAGACCTGAAAGCAGAAGGGACAGTGTTCAAAGTCACTTGGCAGTGACCCAGGGCAAGGAAGCTGGATGCCCACAGTCATCGGATGATTTCAGGTGATTATGGGTGTCTTGACTCTTCAGCCACGAGGTCCAGGAGGTATCGATGACAACCAGGAGCTGGATTTGGTGTGTCCCACAAAGTCTGCAGCTTACTGCGGTGTCAGAGACCAGATTGGAGCCAACAAGCCTTGGTAACAGCAAGTCTCGTGGAAAGTGTAAAAAGTCAGCGGTGCAGATCAGCAAGGTCTGAGGGACTCACCCAGCGAGGGTAAGTCAGGGCAGGCCTGGAGCAACCAGGGGAGCCCTTTGGAACTGTAGAAAAGTCTTCTGGGGGCCCACAAACCAACCGGCAAGGGATCGCGAAGATGCCTCGGGAGGATTCACTCAACAGCGGCCCACGGTCACTCAGGACGGGGGAGGCCGCTGATCTTCGGTGGAAATCCTTCAGGAGGCTTGGCCAATGCACAAGTTTGTAGAATGTCGTGAAGGGGTTGCACTCGAAAATAGTGCACGATACCTGGGCATTGCGGTTCCTCATCACTCGTGGGGTCCACTTGCCTCAGCTTCGCTGGGGACTCACGATGGCCTTGAAGAAGTCAGGAAATCCTCTTTCTGGGCTGCAGAGACTTCGGACTCCGGCGGGAGCGGGAAAGTTTGCGACCGTTGATGCAAAGTTTTGGTGCCTGCAAGCAGGGGAGTCACTCCTTGACTCCAAGGGAGATTCTTCCATCTTCCAGAGGTAATGGATTATTTTTGAAATTACTGTTTATCTATTCACCTGCAGAATTTTCATCACGATTGTTGAATTTATACTCCGGCTGTGATAAACTCTCGGAACCGTGTTAGAGGTACTTACATGTTTTTTGTGAACTAATGAGTTAATACCATTGTAATTTTCGGATTGACTTGGACAATCCTGGTTAAGACTTAAGATTCAAAGATACAGGATTCTAGAACTTTATTATTTATATTGTTTTTCATATGTTATAGACTACTTTCATTTTATTTGACAATTCTTGAAGAAACCCTGATTGATCTATTTGGCTTCGTTCCTGATACTTACATTTGTCTTATACATCACCTGATTTATTATATTGCTATTGGTGAGTGTTCATTTATATTAATTTTTTCATTTTTTTGTTAATTAGTGATAACTTATCCGCTGATATTCTCTGGTACACCTCTGAATATCACTATTTCAGCACTTTGATTTAAGCGATCATTAATTCATAGTGCTTGGCTGAATAGTAGTAGAAATAATACTAGTTTACCTCTGTCCTTGAGATGTGGGTTTTAGAGGTCTACCTTGATATCGGTTTCCTTTTCACGTTCTCTTTGTGCAATTACAACGAGGCTGTATAATTATTTCACTTTTATTTTTTACTTTACCTTTCACCTCTCTGACACTTATTTTGGTTCCATCTTCACAAATGATTCCTCTTTTTTTCACTCCTTTTTTTGGTGGAGGGTGTTTATATACACCCTAATGTCTTTTAGTGCAACACATTCGGGTTCGTCTTTTGACTTGCTGCACTTTGGAACTTTTCATCCTTCTTCTTTTCTGGGTTGTTCGTTGCCCTATGTCACAACTTTTACTGTAGATATTGTGATCTTAGATGTTATTTACTTATAATTGTAACAAAACTGTATAATCAGTTTCCTCTCATCATTTCTGTAGCCCTGAGGAAGTCTGTTGGGCTTTCCGCCCTTTGACGAAACACGTGTTGGCTACAGTCATCTATGAGATCAACTGCTTGACATCTGCAAGAACGAAAATAATAAAGAAGAATACCCACATATTTATGGATGGGACTCTTTCCTTCGTAAACCACTACACTTCCTGATTAATTATTGTTACTCTTGTTTGCTCGGGAATAACCCAATGGACTACTGGACTAGCCCAAGGGCTATCTGAAGGCTCAATCACACCTAACTCCAACATTTTCTGGACTTCAGTCCTGATACAGTCCCTGACAATGGTCAGGTTGCCTGTAGATTTTACTCTTGACAAGCAGACTGTCTCCAGTGTCCACCTCATGGGTGCACCAGGTAGTCTGACTAGGGTCAGGCTAAACATATGTCTGTACTGCTGCAGAACTTGTCTTCACTCAGTTTGCTGATGGTCAGTGAGGCTGCTTGCCAAAGCAACACCATCTACTGACCCATCATCAGAGTTCTGTGAGAGCAGGTCAGGGAGAGAGTCACTCTCCTCCTTCTGTTCCTCATCCGTTGCCATGAGCAAGCCCATGTCAGCCCTGTCAACATATGGTTTCAATCTGTTGACATGGAGCTCCCTCAGGGGGCTCCTGGGAGTTCCAAGATTCACCAGATAGGTGACTTCTCCCTTTTGCTCAACAATTGTATGGGGGCCACTCCATTTGTCTTGGAGGGCTGCTGGGGCCACAGGCTCCAACACCCACACTTTCTGTCCTGGCTGGTACACAGTCAGCACAGCCTTTTGGTCATGCCAAGTTTTTTGTAATTCTTGGCTGACCTCCAGGTTTTTGGTTGCCTTCTTCATGTATTCGGCCATCCTGGAGCGGAGACCAAGTACATAGTCCATCACATCCTGTTTGGGGGGTTTGAGATGTAACTCCCAGCCCTCCTTCACCAAACATAATGGACCTCTTACAGGATGCCCAAACAGAAGTTCAAATGGGCTGTAGCCAACCCCCTTCTGTGGAACCTCTCTGTATGCAAACAGAAGGCAGGGAAGAAGAAGGTCCCATTTTCGCCTAAGCTTTTCTGGAAGTCCTTTAATCATTCCCTTAAGGTTTTTGTTGAAACTTTCAACCAACCCATTGCATTGTGGGTGATAGGGGGTGGTGAATGTGTAAGTTACACCACACTCCTTCCACATTGCTTATAGATGTCCTGACATGAAGTTGGTACCTCTGTCAGATATGACCTCCTTTGGGAAACCAACTTTGGAGAAAACTCCAATGAGGGCTCTTGCCACCACAGGGGCTGTGGTGGTCCTCAGGGGAATGGCCTCTGGGTACCTGGTGGCATGATCCACTACCTCCAGGATAAATCTGTGCCCAGATGCAGTTGGAGGGTCAAGGGGACCAACAATGTCAATCCCTACCCTTTCAAAGGGTACCCCCACCACAGGTAGTGGTATCAGGGGGGGCTTTGTTGTGCCACCTGACTTGCCGCTGGCTTGGCAAGTGACACAGGAGCGACAAAACTCCTTGGTGTCTTCTGACATATGTGGCCAATGAAAATGGGGAACAAGCCTGTCCCAGGTCTTGTTTTGGCCCAAGTGACCTTTCAAAGGGATATCATGTGCTAGGGTCAAGAGGAACCCCCTAAACTTCCGAGGTATTACCAACCTCCTGGTGGCTCCAGGGGTTGGATCTCTACCCTCAGAGTATAGGAGTCCCTCATCCCAATAAACCTTATGGGACCCACTAGCACTCCCAGCAGCCTACTGTCTGAGGGGTTCAAGAGAGGGGCAGCACATTGCTCCTTACTCAGATCTTCCCTAGAAGGTCCCCCTGCCCCCAATAACTCAACCTGATCAGGCTCAAGTCCCTCTGGGGCAGTTCCTTCTTCAGGATCTGCCTCTCCTCCCTCAAGAGGTGAATCTGTGATCTGAGGCAGAGGGGAAGGCACTGCCTTAACCCTACTGCTCCTCTTCTTGGGAAGCATCTGGTCCATAGTTTCAGGATCCAGAGCTGGTTCAGTTTGATGCATTTTGGCCTGTGACCTGGTCACAGCAAATATCTCTGCAGGGATGCCCAACATCTCAGCATGAGCCCATAACTCTACTTCAGACCAGGCTGAAGTCTCTAGATCATTGCCCAATAGACATTCGACAGGGAGGTCTGCACTGACTACTACCTTCTTGAGGCCAGTTACCCCTCCCCAGGAGAAATTCACAACTGCCAGACTATGGTTGATCCTGACATTGCTTGCATTGGTTACCTTGTACATTTCACCCAGGATGATCTGCCCAGGGTCCACAAGATCCTCTGCCACTATGGTGACACTAGCACCTGTGTCCCTGAATGCCAAAGCCTGTTTGCCATCTATAACAGGCTGCTGTTTGTATTTGATCAGATCAGTATCAGATTACTGGGGCTCACTAGGAAGGACATATCAATGTCTCCATCACAAATCAGCAATGCCTGAGTGGGTACTCTGACTAGGCCAGAGTCCACTTCTGGACCCAGGATCAACCCTACTACACCCTTATTCTGAGTACCACCTCCGCCAGTAGATGAACTAGGGGGAACAGTTGCCTTAGGGGCAGGAGTGGTGGTGGTTTTGTCTTTGGACTTGTTACATTCAGAAGTCCAGTGCCCTTTCTGTTTACAGAATTTGCACCATGGCTTCTTTTGGCCTTTTCCTTTGTTAGACTGTGAATCCCCACCATATGTAGATTTTTGGGTCCCTTGTGAAGACTTCTGGTCTTTTGAATTATCCCCACCTTTCTCAGAGCCTTTAGGATCCTGCTTCTTGGTGTCACCCCCTTGGTTCTGGGTTTTCTGCCTCACCCTTGTTCTGACCCATTTGTCTGCCTTCTTTCCCAATTCTTGGGGAGAGGTCAGATCAGAGTCCACCAGGTACTGATGCAACAACTGGTTCTGGTAATTATTAAGGATCTGTTCTCTCATCATAAGATTATACAATCCCTTAAAATCAGTAACTCTACTGCCAACCAGCCAACCCTCCAGAGCCTTGGTTGCACAATCTACAAAGTCCGTCCAGTCCTGAGTCTGTGCTTTCTGGGTGTCTCTGAACTTGAACCTGTACTTCTCAGTTGTTAAGCCAAACCCATCTATCAATGCACTCTTCAGGACTTCATAATCATCAGAATCCTCTTCTCTAACAGTGATGAGCTTGTCTCTACCTTTATCTGAAAAGAAGAGCCACAAAATTGCTGCACACTGCTTTTGGGGGACCTGTTGTACTCTACAGGCCCTTTCCACAGCAGTTATCCACTTGTGGATATAATCCCCACTCTGGTAGGGAGGAACCACCTTGGACAGGTTCCTATGGTCTGGAATGTATTCTCTGACTCTAGGGACACTGTTGCTGCCACCAGGGGGTCCTAACCCCTCTCTTTTAGAAGCTCTCTGGAGCTCAAAGGCTTCTCTTTCTAATGCCAACTGCTTGGTTTTGAGGGCAAATCTTGCTTCCTCATACTGCAGCAGTTTGTACATTCTCTCAGAGGAGGTCTCTCTTCTATTAAAGTATGAGTTCTTCTGTTGGACAGATTCTCTGCCAGAGTGATAGGAGTGGTCAGATTCCCTAGAAGGGGACCAAGGCCTCTCCTCCACTCTGGCAGCTCTCTTAGGGAGAATTCCTCTGTCCTTTTCAGATCCTTGTGGATCTGGCCCTTCAACCACAGAGTCCAGGTCATCTTGATTTTCATCATTTGACCCAGACACTGTAATTGACCCACCCCCTGATTCAGACCTATTAGCTCCTAGAGCTAATCTAAGATCATCTGCTGTCAGCAGATCTATCAGGTATAGTGTGGAGGGACTCTGTCCTAGCTTCAGGTGCCTTGCAGCACACATGGCTTTCAAGTCAAGGAAAGTCATGTCCTTATACTGAGGCTGGGTGGACCCACTGGCTCCACCTTTTGAGGACATTCTAGTGTTGTGCAGTGTTGTACTACCTACATTTAGTTTGTGGCCTACTGATCCTAGCTTGAGCTGTAGAAAGGGTGTGCTATCCCCTGACACACAGTTCTAAGTTCAGTAGAACATATTGATACTAAGCGTGACTTTATATGTACCTTGAGTACCTATAGTGGTTTTCAGTTAGTAATTCAAATAGAGATTTTCTGGTAAAACAATGGCAAGCTGGAATCCCACACACTGCCCACCAATGTGAGAAGTTGGCCTGGTATATGCTGTTCACTAGTTAAAGTGGACACCTTGCACCAGCACAATTCGACTCTTATGGTAGATAGGTTTAAACAACCTTTTAAAGAAAGCTATCCTAGTGGTAGCTGTGGAGAGCAGCCTTCAGGCTAAGTCTTTAGAGGACTGTAAAGCAGCTTGTTTTACCTTATAATCTCTTGAATTACTAAATGAAAGAACACCACACAGGGATATATATCAAATATATATGTATTTATTACTAGACACACTCTACTAATCTCTTTATGAGATTAGAAGTCAAGGACATATGCAAAAATCAACGTTTCCCAATAAATTAAGCACAAATATGGCTGGGGCCCTAGGGGCGTACCAGACCATATACTAAAAAAGAGAATTAAGAACAACAACTTGAGAAGGGACAAGATCTAGGGCCTTCAGAAGCACTGGGGCCTCACTAATCCACCCAAGGCAGGTAAGTAAAGGTCCCATGGGAGACGCATACAGTGTGAGAACACAGCCGCGGATCCCAATTGACTTCAATGGAGCAAGTCGCGGTTGGAATTTTAAAGTTTTGGGATACTTTGGAGAGTCTACAAGCAAGTCACTTACAGGGTAAGTAGTTCTAGAGCCAACACACACAGGAGCACTGTAGTGCTGGAGTTACCTCACCCAGGGAAGCCGGGTGCATAGGTGTCTTTTGGTGTTGGGTCGCGGCGTAGTTTTCAATGGGAGCCAAAGAAGACTTGCTGCTTGTGAAGACAGGAGAAGTGTCCGGTGGAATCCAAGGCTGGATTTAGAAGAAAGAAGACCTGAAAGCAGAAGGGACAGTGTTCAAAGTCACTTGGCAGTGACCCGGGGCAAGGAAGCTGGATGCCCACAGTCGTCGGATGAATTCAGGTGATCACGGGTGTCTTGACTCTTCAGCCACGAGGTCCAGGAGGTGTCGATGACAACTAGGAGCTGGATTTGGTGTGTCTCACAAAGTCTGCAGCTTACTGCAGTGTCAGTGACCAGTTTGGAGCCAACAAGCCTTGGTAACAGCAAGTCTCCTAGAAAGTGTAAAAAGTAAGCGGTGCAGACCAGCAAGGTCTGAGGGACTCACCCAGAAAACCAGGGGAGCCCTTTGGAACTGTAGAAAAGTCTTCTCGGGACCCACAAGCCAACCGGCAAGGGATTGCAAAGACGCCTCAGGAGGATTCACTCAACAGGGGCCCACGGTCACTTGGGATGGGGTAGGCCGCTGATCTTCGGTGCAAATCCTGCTGGAGGCTTGGACCACACATGGTCCAATGCACAAGTTCGTAGAACATCCTGAAGGGGTTGCACAGTACCTGGGCATTGCGGTTCCTCGTCACTCGTGGGGTCCACTTGCCTCAGCTTCTCTGGGGACTCATGATGGCCTTGAAAAAGTCAGGAAATCCTCTTTCTGGGCAGCAGGGACTTCGGACTCCGGCGTGAGCGGGAACGTTTGCGACCATTGATGCAAAGTTTTTGTGCCTGCCAAGCAGGGGAGTCACTCATTGACTCCAAGGGAGATTCTTCCATCTTCCAGAGGTAATAAACATCGAAGGTTCAGGATTCTTCTTCAGAGCGTCATCTAGGGTAATCTAGTTTGCAATGGCAAGGGTTCCCGAACTTATACTGAAAGGAAGGGAGGGACTAGCTCTATGACCTCTCCTATGGGAGGGTCAGGGGAGTGGGTGGTTACACCCACTTCCCTTTGTCCAGTTTCACTCCAGAGCAGGGGCACGTAGCCCCTGAACCGGTTTGAGCTGGCATATGCACAGAGGAGCCTACTGCTCCCCCAGTGCAGGACTTCAAAGCACTCTAGGAGTGCACCCACCCAGCCCCAATACACTAAACAAAGCCTGTCTGGGAGGTGGTCACACCTCCCTGTGACAGGATACCTATTGTTGGGCCTCCTCCACTGCGAGTTTCGGTCAGCAGCAGGAGGGCAGCCCAGTGTCTGTGACTGGTGGCATCCATTTTGTGATGCCAGGGCTCATCAGGATTCTACCGCATTTCCACAGTAGGTACATGTCTATCCCTCTAGAAGGGTGGGATCATACTCCCACACCAGTTACTGATGTGGGGGTATGATTCCAAAGCGTTTGACACCAAACACAACATGTTTTGATGCAGCCATCCCAAAGTTAGCATTAACTGCGAGGTTATAATCCACTTAAGAGTATATGGTTTAAACGCATCCACAAACAGTCCCAGAGCATAGACTCTGAGAGCTGCAGAGGGGCCCTGCTCAGGCAGAGGCACCCCCTCACATGGAAACCAAGCACCCTGCCCTCAGGAGTGAAAGGGCCTGCCTTAGGGGTGACTGATAGGTTTATATGTGTGTGCAGGTAGAGATATAGTGAACCTATATCTCAGTGAGGAGTGCTAGCACTCCCTCACCCAGGCTGCAGTACCAGGCCTGTGGTGTCAGATTTAGTCTGCTTCCCAGGGGTGGCATAATACATGCTTCAGCCCCTGGTAGGCCTGTGAAGTACCTATGCCCTTGGTTCCTAAGATACCATATAATAGGGGCTCCTAAGGTACCACAGTATCCAATCACTAGTGCATCTAATATGCACTCCAAGTTGTTTAGAGAGAACAGAGAGGCTGGGGCCCTGATTAGCAGGGTCCCAGCCAGACTATAGCCAGAAACCAGTGTAAACATCAGAAAACAAGTGGGGGCAACATGAGGTGCAGATCCTACTCTCCTACACTCCTCAGTAGGAAATACTTTCAGTGTTTTACTTTAATTCCATCAAGAAGGCATTCAGATGTGTCACACATTTGCAATAAATTCATAATGTTTGCACTCTAGTTGCTCATTAGATCACTGTAGTAAAGCTACTGCTCACCAGAGAAGTCTGCTGCTGGTATTGAAAGTGCATGTTTCAGGCTGCATGTCAGAATGTTTTAATGAAATAGAAGGGGATTTGAGAAGTCACTCAAAATGTGCCCTAATATTTCTTTCTGCAGCACTAATCATACTTTCTATGGCAAAATGAACCCCCTCATTTTGTTCCTTTTTAAATTAAATGTTTTGAGAGTTACCACTTCATTCCAATCAAGATGGCTTCAGGTGTGCAATACATTTGTCACAAGTAGGACTGTTAGCGCTCTAGTTGTTCTTTAGAACACTCTGGGAAGCTGCAGTAGAACACAAAGGAATCAACTGACAGTCTCTGCCCTTGTTGGATGTGCGTGTTTTACTGAGAATGTAAGACTTCATTCTCACATGACTGAGAAAGATAATGTGAATTTACAGAAAATACGCTCTCAGTTTAGCTTATAGATCACCTTCCAAACCTCTGTGGGAAAATATCCCAGCAGAAGGCTTTTTCACATGGTAAAATCACCTTAGAACACACCACAATTCCTAAAATGAGTATGGTACCATCAACAAATGATTTATAATGTAACTAAAGTCTTAAAACCTTCTATTAGCTGCAATGCTTTTTAATGAGGTGCTATCATGTATATTGGTCACAAGATGGCTGCCAACACTTCTTGGATGAAGTGCTGACAGCCAATCAGATCTCACGATGAGATGTGTGGTTAGGCTCCGCCCAGATATATATGTGATTTTACTTTTGATTTTCTCAGGAACTACTGAAAGGATTTACACAAAAGGCACGACTCTGAACCGAGGGCTAAATTTTTGCCAAATTTGGTGTAATTCCGTTCAGCAGTTCGGGCTGTAGCTGCGACTAAAGGTTCCTACGGAAAATTGCATAGGGAAAACACGTTTTGGGACCCCCCTTTTTTCTCGGCCCCCGCTTGTTGAATCACCCTGAGACTTTCAGGATAGGAGCGGACCGGAGCTGGCCAAAAGATTTGTCAACCGGTGCCAAAGTTAATGGAAATAGAAAGTTGCGAATTTCCTATGGAAAAAAGGTCCTAACTATAACTACCTACTGGCAACCGCCAGTAGGTAATATAGATGTACATATATATATATTCACTGAAAAAACCATAGGTTTCAGGGGCGTTATAGTTAGCTGGACTTTTCACTCATACAAAACCATTGAAATTCCCCCGTTATAGTTAGTTCAGCTAACTATAACTCGCGCGCCCACAATGCACTGCTGATGACGTCACATATTACATCACTCATGACATGGTCAGTGACATCACTCATGACATCACTGATGACATCTCAAATGACATCACTGATGACATCATCCAGTGAATGTGTGTTTTTCTGAAAATTACATATGTTTTATATATGTATATCTCAAGGTCGATGGAAGAATAAATGGGTATATAAGTGTCTAAATGGATGATTTGTTTTTGAAAAATTGATTGTATAACTGACTGATTAAGTGTATCTTAGTGAATACATTGCTTAGTGAGTAATGTTTCAATATGTAAATATCTGTATCAGTCTCTCACTTTGTGTATAAGTGGCTGCATGGGTTGGTGAGTAGCTACATGAGTGTCTATATAGGTTATTAGTTGGTTTTTTGAGTATCAGTATGAGTGTCTGAGTGTCTGTATGGTTCGGTGGGGGTATTACGTAGTGCATAGGTGCATGAATGATTGACTCACTGTTTGTGTTGAAGACAGCATGTGTGCAGGACTGTATGGTCGGATGAGTGTGTGCATGGGTGTGTTAGTGAGTGAATGACTGTCTCAATAGTGTCTTTATGAGTAACTACATATGATTTAAACTAGTATATGTGACTATTGGTGTATATAAGTGAGTATATGTGAGAGTGAGAGATTGAAAGAGTTCCTGTATGAATAAGTATGTGTTTCTATAAGTGATTGTTTAAAAGACTAAGTATGTGTAAGTTTCTGTAGAAGTAAGTGTGGTGGTGGTGTGTGTATAACTGTATATGCAAGTAAATGGATGTTTGATTCTTTATTAGCATGAGTGACTGTGTGTGAGTAACTCTACGGATGAGTGGCGTTGTGTAACAGGATGTATAGGTGTATGAGTACATATGATGAGTGAGTACATGTATGAGTGACTGTATAGGACTGTTGGTGAATGAGTGGATGTGTATGTGGATCTTAGAATTACTGAATAGGTTGTTGTAACTGATATTGGTATGTCCATTGTTTTGAAAATTTTAGTTTCTATTTTTAAATGTGTGTATCAAAGGTTATATTAGGGGGAGAGGAGGTTTGCCACTCTATCAGCAAGGATGATGTCATCAGTGATGTCATTTGAGATGTCATCAATGATAACATGAGTGATGTCACTGACCATGTCATGAGTGATGTAATATGTGACGTCATCAGCAGTGCATTGCGGGCACGCGAGTTATAGTTAGCTGAACTAACTATAAAGGGGGAATTTCAATGGTTTTGTACGAGTGAAAAGTCCAGCTAACTATAACGCCCTTGAAACCTATGGTTTGTTCTGTGAATTTCTAAGGTTTTTTAAATGCTAATTCCTAACTATAACGTGCCTGAAACCTTTGGTTTTTTCAGTGAATTTCAAAGGTTTTTTAAATGCTAATTTCTAACTATGCCTACAGAGATAGGACATGTGAAGGAAGAAGAAAAAACGCACAGAAAAAAAAAAGAAATGCTGAAAGAAGCAACAGAAGTCCTCAAAGACGAAGAAAAGTGCAGGAAGAAGGATAACGTGCAGAAAGAACAAACAGAAGAGCAGAAAGAAGCCTTGTTGCAAAATCATCCTGTACCCTCAACTTTTTCAGATGGATACTGGTGGTAACTGAGTCTGACTAACCAGTCCTAGAGCCAGTGCTATGTTAAAAGACACTCAGAATGCAGTGAAAACACCTACATACACTAGGGAACACTATGCGTTGGGGTCCCCCTGTGATCAGCATGACCTCCTCTGTAAGCCCCTAGTATATAATTGGGCAGAGGATTAAAACTACCTCTTAAAACGCGCCACAGGGCGTGTTTGCACACGTCACCTCAGGCCCCATCCCCTCACTTCCCCACTGTGTAAACACGCCCTGTGGCCATTTTAAGTTGGGAGATTAAGTCCCCTTGAATCCTGAGGGTCCCTAGGGTCCAACTAGACCACTAGGTACCTCCAGTAAGCGCCACAGAGCTGCGTTGCAGAGAGATGTAAAAAGGGGCACGGCCTAGACCACCTCTCTGCAACGCAGTGCAGTGGCGCTTACTGGAAGCACCTGGTGGGCTAGTTGGCCCCCAAGGTCCCTCAGGATTGAAGGGGAATTATTTCCCCAACTTAAAACGCACCACAGGGCTTGTTTGCACACGTTAACTCAGGCCCGTCCCCTCCCTTCACCACTGTGTAAACACGCCCTGTGGCCGTTTTTTGTTGGGAGATTAAGTTCATTTGAATCCTGAGGGTCCCTAGGGTCCAACTAGCCCACTAGGTACCTCCAGTAAGCGCCACAGAGCTGCGTTGCAGAGAGGTGTAAAAAGTGGCACGGCCTGGACCACCTCTCTGCAACGCAGCTCAGTGGCGCTTACTGGAAGCACCTGGTGGGCTAGTTAGCCCCCAGGGGCCCTCAGGATTGAAGGGGAATTATTTCCCCAACTTAAAACGCGCCATAGGGCGTGTTTGCACACGTCACCTCAGGCCCTGTCCCCTCCCTTCCCCACTGGGTAAACACGCCCTGTGGCCGTTTTTTAAGTTGGGAGATTAAGTCCCCTTGAATCCTGAGGATCCCTAGGGGCAAAATAGCCCACTAGGTACGTCCAGTAAGCGCCATTGCAGAGAGGTGTAAAAAGGGGCACAGCCTGCACCACCTCTCTGCAACTCAGAGCAGTGGCGCTTACTGGAAGCACCTGGTGGGCTAGTTGGCCCCCAGGGTCCCTCAGGATTGAAAGGGAATTATTTCCTCAACTTAAAATGCACCACAGGGCGTGTTTGCACACGTCACCTCAGGCCCCGTCCCCTCCCTTCACCACTGTGTAAACGCGCCCTGTGGCCGTTCTAAGTTGAAAGATTAAGTCCACTTGAATCCTAAGGGTCCCTAGGGTCAAACTAACCCACTAGGTACCGCCAGTAAGCGCCACAGAGCTGCGTTGCATAGAGGTGAAAAAAGGGGCGTGTCCTCAGAACACCTGTCTGCAACGCAGCTCCCTGGCGCATACTGGAGATACCTGTTGGGCTAGTTGGCCCTCAGGGACCCTCAGTATTGAAGGGGAATTAATTCCCCAACTTACAACTGGCCAGGGGGCGCGTTTGCAGAGTGCTGCAAGGAGGGGGCATGGCCTCCGGCGCAATGCCGGTCTTTTATTTATTTTATTTTTTTAAGAAGGAGGGCTGTGTGGCCCCCCTTCTTTTTCTAATTTACTGGCCCTGGAGACCCCATCCCCCAGGGCCTGCACCCTAACTTTTTTTGTTGAAAAAAATAAATTTGGCCCTCCCAAGGCCGTAATCGGCCCCGGGGACCCCAACCCCCGGGTCATGGCCTTTTTTAAAATTTATTCTTTAGGAGGGGGCTGCGTTGCCCCCCTCCTCAGGCCACTTATGGCCCCGGGGACCCCATCCCCTGGGCCGGCCTTTGTTTTTTAATATTTAAAAAAAAAATATATTTTTAGAAACACCTAGGACATGCTGGACAAACCGTATGTACCTATCACCATGACGATTTGCGTGATATTCATTAAAAGGTGACTATGCATAGAATGAATCCACATGGAATGTATTTACACCGCTAGTGAAGCTCTGACGTGTCTGACGCCCTACCGTGCCTAATCCCGGTGCCCCCGCCGGTGGGTACTCTCCAAGTAGACACCCTTGGCGTTTATTTATACAAACATGGGTAGCTATTGACGGGCACATTTAATATACACGCACACCAAGCCATTCAAAGGGGATTCGACAAAAATTCGACCAAACTATGCAAGAAACCCCCTTCACGGTTAATAAAACACACATCCACCGCCGGATGTGTAATACTTTTTATTTTACTCTCTGGAAAAGAGACAAACCTCACTTGAGAGTCACAACGTGCTCCTGGCTGAGCCCAATGCTGTGTTACACCCACCAGTGCCCGCCGAGTGCCACACACCTCTGTGTTGTATTTCACCAGCTAGTGCGTATGCTATAACACTCTCTAGCCCATGTGCACTGTAACACCACCCCGTGAATATGTCATGCCACACTTGCCTTCACATGGGTTATATTGCCCCATCTAACGTGCCTTTCTCGATGCCTATGTTATAACGCACAGTGCTATGCCATACATATTACAATCTGGGATCCATATCTTTGTCACAGTGCATATGCAACGTTACACTCCCCAGCACATATTTTATATTACAACTTTAGAGACTAGTTAGGTTACACAACACTGCCCTGTGCATATTACACTCCAAGGCGCATATCGCATAGCACACGCTAGTGCCTGTGCTATCTCGCGCTCTCCAATGAATCTGTCATTGCGCACAATGTATTGCATATTATATTTCACGCCCGGTTCATCTTATATCACACTTTTTGGTGCATAGTTTATACCATATACTATATCTAGTTTTCATTTTCAATCGTGCTCCCAGGACTATGTTCTATATAACACTGCGTCCACCTACCCTTTTCACGGGCATTACATTTTGCGATGGGGGTGGAGGATCAGGGGGGGTTTCTGCCAAGTGAGCCCGGAGTCACAGTCACAAACGTCCTCTTCTTCCTGAATAAAAGTGAGATTATGCTGCATACTTGTTCATATTTTAAGTAGTTCGCACAGACACACATTTTAAAAACAATAAAGTTCCTAATACCCACCTTCTCTGAACAGTTAGCTTGCTGTCCCATCCACCTCCTCCCTATCCTCTGTTGTCTGAATCCACGTACTTAACTCCTCCCTCCTGCCGTGCATGGTCTGATGTGCTGCCACTGCCCTCCATTTAGCATGATGTACCAGTCCACTCCTCCTGCCCAATTCTATGGCCCATCATTGACCTCCTGCTTAGCCTCTGTGCTTAGCTTGCTGCCCCTATTCTCCTTCCCCCTGCCCTCTTTGTGCATGCCCCTGCTCCATCCTTTTTGCCCACCATGTTCCATGGACCTGCCACTCCTATCTACTCTGAGTGTTCTGTTGAGCTGCACTCCCCTCCCACCTGCCTAGCATTGTCAGACGACTGTAGCCTGTCCCTGCCACCTCCACCCTGCCTGTCCACATGCCATGCACCTATCCCCTTCCTCCTGTCCTCCATGGTTCGTTTTACTGCCACACCCTTCTGCCCTCCCTGGTCTGTTGTGCTGCAACTGCTCCTCCTGCCTGCCCCGTGCGGTCTGTTGTGAGGCCCCTTCCCCTGAACTCTCTTGTCTGTGCCCAGGTCCTGACCCTCCCTTCTATCCTCCATGGTCCTTTATGCATGCCCCTGCACCCTCCTTCTTGCCCATCATAGCCATTGTGCTGCCACTAACCCTCCCGCTTGCCATGCATGGTCTTCTGTGCTGCCATGGCCCCTCCCACCTTCCCTGTGTGGTCAGCTAGCTGCCCCTGACCCCCTCCCACCTTCCCTCCATGGTCTGTGTGTATGCCATCATAGTCTCATTGTTGCTCTCCATGGTGTGTCTTTTTTCTAGTGCCCAACCTGCCTGACCTCCATGGTCATCTTGCTGCTCCTGCCCTGCCCCCTTGCCCCCAGCCCTTTGTTTCCATGTGCAGACCCCTATTCCCTCCCTTCTGGCTTGTCTGTTCTATTGTAATGCCCCTGATCCATCCCTCCTGCCCTTTATGGTCTGTTATGCTGCAGCTTTCTCTCCTGTCTGTCCATTATGGTCAGCTAGCTACCATTGCCTCTTTCCCCTCTGTTCTCTGTTGTCCATGTGCATGGTCCTGTCCCCTCCCTATTGCTTTCTATGGATTGTTGTGCTGCACTCCCGTCCGCATGCGCTGTGTGGTGTATTGTGCTGCTGCAAACCCTGATACCTGCCCTGTAGGGTCAGTTTGGTGCACCTCTCCATGTCCCTCCTGTCCTCTGTTATCCGAGTCCATGTCCCTATCCCAATTCCTCCTGCCTACCATGATCCAATGTACCATACTTGCGAACATTTTGAACTTGGTAAGAGGGAGATTTTGAAAAAAAACTGGGGTATTGATTTTCCCATTTGAGTTACATTGAAAAAGAGGAGATTGTAGACAGGAGACAGATCAAATAAAGACCATTTGAGCTTAAAAACATTGGAAGTTTCCTGGCTGAAACGGGTCTGTTGGCATGTATGGTTTTACTACCACTGCCTCTTCCTTCTGCCCACAATGGTCTATTATATTGCCACAGCCTCTCTTGCCAGTCCTGTATTGTTGGTTTGTTGCCCCTGCCCCCTTTCCACTGCCCTCCATAGTCTGTTGTGCTGCCACTGCCCTTCCTGCCTGCCCAGTGTGGTCAAATTGTTGCATCTGCACTCTCCTACCTGCCTTCAATTTTCAGAGTATTTCCTTTAGAAATTACATATATGAGAGGGCCTTATTTGCATCAAAATTATGGTTAGTGCTCTAAAAAACTAAAATGAGGACATATTTTCTGAGTTTTCAAATAGCGACAAAGAACTTTTAAATTATTTGTAATCTTTATGTTTTTTTATCCAGTTGACCACTTGATTAAATGTTACACCTTGGCAAGAGGATGTGGTGTTACTTCCAGAGCTGCAGACTTTGCAACTGGGGAACCAGGTTGGAGTTTCTGCTTCAGCTCAACATTCTGTGATTCTGGTCAAATCACCTAATCTCCCCATGTCTACAACCAAAATGAATTTGATCTTGTGTGATGTAACCAATGCTCATATAAAGCACTCCAATACCTGACAAGTCTGCACTATATAAAACTGCAAATACACAAAAAATAAGTGTTTCGCACACTTCTGTCATTGGGCTACATGTGGGCTACATCTGGGTGATATTTGTGCTGCATTTGGGCTCTTTTGTCTCTGGTGGCCATCTTGGGAGATTTATTTGTTATGAAGTTTCGTAATTTCTTCATTTACTTCAGTCTCCTCAGTAGGAAATGCTTTCAGTTTTTTACTTTGATTCCATCAAGAAGGTATTCAGATATGTCACACATTTGCCATAAATTCTGAATGTTAGCACTCTAGTTGCTCATTAGATCACTGTAGTAAAGCTGCTGCTCACCACGGAAGTCTGCTGCTGGTATTAAAAGTGCATGTTTCAGTCTGCATATCAGAATTTTTTTAATGAAATAGAAGAGGATTTGAGAAGTCACTCAAAATGTGCCCTAATTTTTCTTTCTTCAGCACTAATCATAATTTCTATGGCAAAATAAACCCCCTCATTGTGTTCCTTTTTAAATTAAATGTTTTAAGTGTTACCAGTTAATTCCAATCAAGATGGCTTCAGGTGTGCCATACTTTTGTCATAAGTAAGACAGTAAGCGCTCTAGTTGTTCTTAAGAACACTCTGGGACATTCTGTCATTGGGCTATACTTGGGCTACATCTGGGTGATATTTGGGATACATTTGGGCTCTTTTGTCTCTGGTGGCCATCTTGGAGATTTACTTGTTATGAAGTTTCCTAATTTCCTGCAGTCTCCTCAGTAGGAAATACTTTCAGATTTTTACTTTGGTTTCATCAAGAAGGCATTCAGATGTGTCACACATTTGCCATAAACTCTGAATGTTAGCACTCTAGTTGCTCATTAGATCACTGTAGTAAAGCTACTGCTCACCAGGGAAGTCTGCTGCTGGTATTGAAAGTGCATGTTTCAGTCTGCATGTCAGAATTTGTTAATGAAATAGAAGAGGATTTGAGAAGTCACTCAAAATGTGCCCTAATTTTTCTTTCTGCAGCACTAATCATACTTTCTATGACAAAATGAACCCCCTCTTTTTGTTCCTTTTTAAATTAAATGTTTTAAGAGTTACCACTTATTCCAAACAAAATGGCTTCAGGTGTGCCATACGATTGTCATAAGTAGGACTGTTAGCGCTCTAGTTGTTCTTTAGAACACTCTGGGAAGCTGCAGTAGAACACAAAGGAATCAACTGACAATCTCTGCCCTTGTTGGATATACATGTTTTACTGAGAATGTCAGACTTCATTCTCACATGACTGAGAAAGATAATGTGAATTTACAGAAAATATGCTCTCAGTTTAGCTTATAGATCACCTTCCAAACATCTGTGGGAAAAGCATGAGAAAATAGTTTTCTCTCAAACATGATTCATGATATCACAGCAGAAGGCTTTTTCACATGGTAGAATGACCATAGAACACACCACAATTCCTAAAATGAGTATGGTACCATCAACAAATGATTTAGAATGTAACTAAAGTCTTAAAACCTTCTATTAACTGCAATGCTTTTTAATGAGGTGCTATCATGTATATTGGTCCCAAGATGGCTGCCAACACTTCTTGGATGAAGTGCTGACAGCCAATCAGATCTCACGGTGAGATGTGTGGTTAGGCTCTGCCCAGATATATATGTGATTTTACTTTTGATTTTCTCAGGAACTACTGAACAGATTGACACCATATATGCAAAAGGCACATGCCTGACCTGAGGACTACCTCTTTGCCAAATTTCAAGTAATTCTGTTCAGCCGTTCGGGCTGTACCTTCGACTAAAGGTCCTATGGGAAAATGCATTGGGAAAACGCTTTTTGGGACCCCCCTTTTTCTCAGCCCCCGCTTGACGAATCACCCCGAGACTTTCAGGGTAGGAGCTGAGCGGAGCGCCCCATTAGTTTTGAAAATTTCACGAAGATAAGTCAACCGGCGCCAAAGTTATTCAAAATAGAATTTTCAGATTTCCTATGGGAACTCGGTCCTAACTATAACTATCTACTGGCGACGGCCAGTAGATATTGTATATATATATACATATTCACTGAAAAAACCATAGGTTTCAGGCACGTTATAGTTAGAAATCAGCATTTAAAAAACCTTAGAAATTCACTGAAAAAACCATAGGTTTCAGGGGCGTTATAGTTAGCTGGACTTTTCACTCGTACAAAACCATAGAAATTCCCACCGTTATAGTTAGTTCAGCTAACTATAACTCGTGCCCACGCAATGCACTGCTAATGACGTCACATATTATATCACTCATGACATGATCAGTGACATCACTCATGACATCACTGATGACATCTCAAATGACATCACTGATGACATCACCGATGACATCATCCAGTGAATGTGTGTTTTTGTGAAATGTAAATATGTTTTATATATGTATATGTCGAGGTCGATGGAAGAATAAGTGGGTATATAAGTGTGTAAATGGATGATTTTGTTTGTGTGAAACTGATTGTATAACTGACTGATTAAGTGTATCTTAGTGAATACATGGGTTAGTGAGTAATCTTTAAATGTGTAAATATCTGTATCAGTCTCTCACTTTGTGTATAAGTGGCAGCATGGGTCGGTGAGTAGCTAAATGAGTGTCTATATGGGTTATTAGTTGTTTTTTTGAGTGTCTGAGAGTCTGGGTGGTTCGTTGGGGTTATTACTTTATGCATAGATGCATGAATGAGCGAGTCATGTGTTGAAGACAGCATGTGTGCATGACTGTATGGGTGGATGAGTGTGTGTATGGGTGTGTTGGTGAGTGAATGACTGTCTCAGTAGTGTCTTTATGAGTAATTACATATGTTTTAAACTAGTATATGTGAGTATTGGTGTATGCAAGTGAGTATATGTGAGAGTGAGAGATTGGAAGAGTACCTGTATAAATGAGTATGTGTTTCTATAATGGATTGTTTAAGAGGGTAAGTATGTGTTAGTTTCTATAGAAGTAAGTGCGGTGGTGTGTGTATAACTGTATAGGCAAGTAAATGGATGTTTGATACTTTCTTTGCATGTGTGACTATGTGTGTGAGTAACTCTATGGATGAGTGGCAGTGTGTAAGTGTATGTATTGGTGCATGAGTACATATAATGAGTGAGTGCATGTATGAGTGACTGTATAGGACTTTTGGTGAATGAGTGGATGTGTGTGTAGGTCTTGGAATTAGTGAATGGGTATGTTGTAACTGGTATTGGTGTGTCCATTGTTTTGAAAATGGTATTTTGTATTTTAGAGTGTGTTTATCAAAAGTTATATTAGGGTGAGAGGAGGTCTGCTACTCTATCTCAAGGATGATGTAATCAGTGATGTCATCAGTGATGTCATTTGAGATGTCATCAGTGATGTCATCAGTGATGTCACTGACCATGTCATGAGTGATGTAATATGAGATGTCATCAGCAGTGCATTGCGGGGGCGCGAGTTATAGTTAGCTGAACTATCTATAACGGGGGAATTTCTATGGTTTTGTACGAGTGAAATTTCCAACTAACTAAAACGCCCCTGAAACCTATGGGTTTTTCAGTGAATTTCTAAGGTTTTTTAAATGCTAATTTCTAACTATAACATGCCTGAAACCTATGGTTTTTCAGTGAATTTTAAAGGTTTTTTCAATGCTAATTTCTAATTATAACGTGCCAGAAACCTATGGGTTTTTCAGTGAATTTCTAAGGTTTTTTAAATGCTAATTTCTAACTATAATGTGCCTGAAACCTATCATTTTTCAGTGAATTTCAAAGGTTTTTTCAATGCTAATTTCTAACTATAACATGCCTGAAACCTATGGTTTTTTAAGTGAATTTCAAAGGTTTTTTCAATGCTAATTCCTAACTATAACGTGCCTGAAACCTATGGTTTTTTCAGTGAATTTCAAAGGTTTTTTAAATGCTAATTTCTAACTGTAACATGCCTGAAACCTATGGTTTATTAAGTGAATTTCAAAGGTTTTTTAATGCTAGTTTCTAATTATGCCTACAGAGGTAGGACATGTGAAGAAAGAAGAAAAAACACACAGAAAGAAGCAATAGAAATGCAAAAGGAAGCAAAAGAAGTCCGAAAAGATTAAGAAAGTGCAGGAAGAAGCAAGACATGTGAAGAAAGAACCAACAGAGGAGCAGAAAGAGGCCTTGTTGCAAAATCATCCTGTGCCCACAACTTTTTCTGACGGGTACTGGTGGTAACTGACTCTGACTAACCAGGCCTAGAGCCAGTGCTATGCTAAAAGACACTTAGAATACAGTGAAAACACAAAGATACACTAGGGAACACTATGCGTTGGGGTACCCCTGTGATTAGCATGACCTCCTCTGTAAGCCCCTAGTACATAATAGGGCAGGGGGAATAAAATTAGAGAAGCAGAATTATGCTAATTTAACTAGCAGTCGCTTTTGCAGAGTGGTGGAGAAAGGGTGCTGTGCGTCCAACCAACGCTCAAGAATTCTGCTGCGTAGGACTTACAGGAGGTACCAGGGGGGATTCTTGGCCCCCAAACTCCCTCAGGACTAAATTGGACTTCATCCCCTATCCTGTAGTCTGCCATGAGGCACGTTTGCAGAGTGGTAGAGAAAGGGAGCCATGGCCTCTGAAGACGTTTTAGCAAACCCACTGTGTGAGACTTACTGTAGGTAACAAGAGGGGTAGTTGGCCCCCAAGGACATCCTTGGGGGCCAACTTTCCAAACTATTACCTCCAGTCAGTCCCACACAGCTGCATTGTTAAGTACTCGTACCAGGCCATGCCCACTTTGCCCACCACTCTACAAACGTATTCCCTGGCACGCTCTTGGTTGTGGATTGAAGTACCCTTCACTGCTGGGGGTCCTTTAGGGGCCAACTAGCCTACCTTTTACCTCCAGTAAGCCCCACGCAGTGAGATTGGTGAGAGGAAGACAAAGGCCATGCCCCTTTCTCCACCACTCTGCAAACACGCCCCTGGCATGTTGTAAGTTGGGGGATTAAGTCCCCTTGAATCATGAGGGTCCCTGATGTCCAACTAGCCCTCCAGGCCCCTCCAGTAAGAGCCACAGAGCTGCATTGCAGAGAGGTGTAAAAAGGGGCATGGTCTAGGCCACCTGTCTGCAACGCAGACCTGTGGCAGTTACTGGAGGTACCTGGTGGGCTATTTGGCCCCCAGGGCCCCTCAGGTTTGAAGGGGAATTAATTCCCCAACTTAAAATGCGCCACAGGGTGTGTTTGCACACGTCACCTCAGGGCCCGCCCCCTCCCTTCACCACTGTGTGAACATACCCCGTGGCACATTTTCAGTTAGGGGATTAAGTCCCCTTGAATCCTGAGGGTTCCTGGGGTCCAACAAGCCCACCAGGTACCTCCAGTAAGCGCCACAGAGCTGCATTGCAGAGAGGTGTAAAAAGGGGTGTGGCCTGGGCCACCTCTCTGCAATGCAGCCCAGTGGCGCTTACTGGAGGTACTTGGTGGGCTAGTTGACCCCCAGGGACCCACAGGATTGAAGAGGAATTTATTCCCCAACTTAAAACGCACCACAGGGCGTGTTTGCACATTTCACCTCAGGTCCCGCCCCCTCCCTTTACCACTGTGCAAATGCACCCCGTGCCGCATTTTAAGTTGGGGGATTAAGTCCCCTTGAACCCTGAAGGTCCCTGGGGTCCAACTAGCCCACCAGGTACCTCCAGTATGCGCCAGGGAGCTGCCTTGCAGAGAGGTGTTCAGAGGCTCTGTGGTGCTTAATGGAGGTACCTGGTGGGCTTGTTGGACCCCAAAGACCCTCAGGATTCAAGGGGACTTAATCCCCCAACCTAAAATGTGCCACAGGTCGTGTTTGCACATGTCACCTCAGGCCCCTCCTCCTCCCTTCACCACTGTGCAAACGCGCCCCGTGGCACGTTTTAAGTTGGGGATAAAGTCCCCTTGAATCCTGAGGGTCCCTGGGGTCCAAATAGCCCACCAGGTACCTCCAGTAAGCGCCACAGAGCTGCGTTGCAGAAAGCTGTAAAAAGGGGTGTGGCCTGGACTACCACTTTGGAACGCAGACCTGTGGCGCTTACTGGAGGTACCTGGTGGGCTAGTTGGCCCCCAGGGACCCCCAGTATTAAAGGGGAATTAATCCCCTACTTAAAACGAGCCACAGGGCGCGTTTGCAGAGTTTTGCTGGAGTGGGCGGGGCCTCCAGCACGATCGCATGTAAAAAAAGGTTTTTTCTTTTTTAAGAAGGGGGCTGTGTGGCCCCCCTTCCTTTTCTATTTTATGAGCCCTGGGGATCACATCCCCCAGGGCCTGACCCTATTTTTTTATTTAAAAAAAAATATATATATATTTTATTATTGGGAGGGGGCCGTGGGCCCCCTCCCTGGCCCCTTCTGGCCCCTGGGACCCCATCCCCCAGGGCCTGGTCTCTCGTTGGGGACTGTGGGGGGAGCCCCCACAGTCCCTGCCGGCTCCCAGCGACCTACAGAAGCCGGCATTGCTTGTCCACATGGGGAGCTGCTGACATGCAGCTCCCCATGTGGAAAAGCAATGTGGTTTGGATTTTGGAACAGGGAGCAGGTTTCCTGATCTCTCTTCCTAAATCCAAACCACAGTTTGCTATGACGCAGCTCCCGCCCTGCCATAGCAAACAGCAGTGTCCCGGGGGTGAGCACCCCGGGACACCTCGGGACACTGCAGGAGCTGGCCCTGGGGGGTGGCGGTCCCCAGGGCCATCACTGGCTCCAGGAGGGGGGCCGCGCGGCCCCCCTCCTAACATTGACAAAGCCCCTGGGGGTGGTGGTCCCCGGGGCTCGGGGGTCGTCATGGACCCCCACATTGAGATGTCATCAGTGATGTCATCAGTGATGTCACTGACCATGTCATGAGTGAAGTAATATGTGACGCCTTCACCAGTGCATTGCGGGCACGCAAGTTATAGTTAGCTCAACTAACGGGCAAATTTCTCCGGTTTTATATTAGTCAAATGTCCAACTAACTATAACGTCCCTGAAACCTATGGTTTTTTAGTGAATTTCAAAGATTTTTTAAATGCTAATTCCTAGCTATAACGTCTGTAAAACCTATGTTTTTTTCAGTGAATTTCGAAGGTTTTTAAATGTTAATTTCATATTTTAATATTTATAAAACCTATATATTTTCTTTTTTTTGTAATATTTTGGAACTCTATTATCCTTTTTTTAAAATTAATTTTAAAAATTATGTAATGTTTTATATCTTCAAAAAAAAGTATGTATATCTTGTTTTTTTTTGTTGAGAAAACTGGAGTCCCGTACCGGTAGTGTACCAAGCTCCATCAGCACGCGAATCCTATCCGCCATATTGCTAAACTCGTAAATGATGCGCATTTCGGATCCAACGGGTTTGTGGCACAGCATCCCGTGTAACATCATATACGTATGTGGTCGCGCCAGCTGCTAGCTTGGTATGCGACGGGTACATAGTACCAAGCCGCGCGTTACGTCATGTACGTATGGGTTCGCGCCCGCTGCGCATTGCATATGCAATGAGTGCACGCTGCCAGGACCTGTGTTACATCATAGATGTATGGTGTCGCGCCGGGTACGCCATTCCCTCATTTGTTTTGTGTCAAAACTATATCTAAATAAGTTTAAAGTGTATATGAGAACAAGCGATAATCTAAAATATTTTCAACATTTATATATTTCTAACTGTAATAAACTTATATTATGGTAAATATACTTTCTCAAAATCGTGTCGGGTGCGCCCTCCTTGTGCGCTCAGTGCGCGATTGCCATGTGACCTTAAAAAAAAGCATTTGATTGGTTCATAACATTTCCCATTGTAACAGTTGGAGGACCCCACCCATTTTAGTCATTCTCTCTACAGCGTTTGATGAGAGACTCCTATTCTGCTTAGAGAGCTTTCTCGAAAACATTTTGCTATGTACATATATCTGACACTACACACAACATGCAACCATCATCTTTATCAATATTCATGATCTGTAAAGTAGCCTTCCACCTGTGATAGCCATGCACCTTAAAGTTACATACCCGAAGTTTTCCCCACTGCCAGAGATGACATGGTTGCATACGCTGTCGATAGCTCCATGTAATGTGCTACGGCCCAGGGGCAGTATCATGCATAGATAATGAACACACAGACACAGATAGATAGTGGAAGTGGGTACGGGCACGTATGCTCGACTCCTCTTTATTACCAGGGTCACATATCCAATGACGTCTGTGCTGGATGCGTGTGGGGTGAGTGTAAACCAGCCCTCAGGGAATGGTTACTGCTAGCATCAACTACAACAGTAATCATTGGATCACACACAGAGATTCAATAATAAAAGGGTCAATAGTTTGTGCTGCAGTAAGGTAGGGACAGTAGATGTGAAATAATACACAAAAGATTCTATCGTAAAATAACTTGCGGTGTACTGAGATACAGGCAGTAGATCTGCAATAATACACAAAAAGATTGTATCATAAAGGGTCCATCAGTTCTAGTGCACTCAGATTGTGACATCAAAATGATTCAGCATGTGCACAGCCAGCGATGATGCGTGCTGCGGGTGGGCCGTACTAGGAACAATGTCTGTTGCCTACAGGACTGCATCATCTGCAATAGCGACTCGATCTGAATGATAAACACTGCTGTCTGCAGTGTAGGCCAGAGAGCGGTCAGCATGGGCCCATAGCTACATGGCGTTGACTTGAGCTGCCCAGTTTGTCATACATGAAGCAACAAAAACCGTGTGCGGACCCTGCGATGATGCATATGCGTGGTGCGGACAGAGCACACTGGAGCAATGCCTTTTGCCTACAGGACTGCGTCATCTACAATAGCGACTCAATCTGAATTGTGAACACTGCTGTCTGCAGTGTAAATTGAAGGCAGTAGTCAGCACAGTCATCCATGAATACGTTTTCTCACCTCCTCTTCACAAAATACAACATAAATTACAAAAAACTCTGCAATCAAAACAATTTGAATTGCGATCTGTGCTGTCCACAGTGTAAACTGTTATTCAGTGTTCTTCTCCACTACCAAGAAGAATTTGGTCATTGTACTAAACCTATAACACATCTAAAAAAAAGTTCTTCAAGCAAGTATACTAAGAGGCTATTGTGTCTATTTCAATAGATGTTGTATTTAGTTGCCCACTGGATTCTGTAATTAAACAATCACCACTCAATCTGAATTGTGAGCCCTGCTGACCGCAGTGTAGGCCAGACGTAGTGGTCATTAACGCCTCACAGCCACGTGCCGTTGGATTTGAAAGCACGGAGTTGGTTGCACCTGATCGGAGGGGGTACACACAAATCATCACAGACTTTAACTTTTGACATCCTCAATCACAGAATCAAGACCCCGTTTCACTGTTCGGACTTGCTGTACCGCGGTGTACTCCACCGACTGCAGTCAGCCAAGCCCAATAATCATGTGCAGCAGTTAGCTACGGAAGCACAGAGTGTGATGCACCTCAACGGAGGGAGTTATGTGAAAACCAAGCAGCAGGTAATATCGGACATCGTCCATTCTGGGATCGAGACACCGTTCCACTGTTGGGACATAGAGTTGGTTGCACTTGGTCAAAGGGAGTGCCTTCATCTCCACTCTCAGATGCAGTTCTAGCATCGTCCATTGTAGGATCAAGACCCAGTTTCACTGTTCGGACCTGCTGTAATGCGGTGTACTCCAGCGACTGCAGTCAGCCAAGCCCAATGATCATGTGCAGCAATTAGTTATGGAGCGGTACAAAAGGGGGTGGTGATGGACGGAGCATCAGAACCAATCAAACACTCACACCCAGTCAACAGATCTAGGTTTGATCCATCACCGTTCTTTAGCCCACTCTGCCACCCCAGTTCGGACATGGCCATATGCAAATCAGTATGACCCTGTGCCTCATGGGAACAGTCCAGCCCGAACTGCCAAGCCATGCCTTCCCTGGACCGGAACCAAGCTTCCTAGGACCGGTTTCTGGCATTTCAGCCGTCTTCAGCCAGGCTTGCTTGAATCCAGTGGCAAACTGAGCAAGGGACTTACGTCTGAGCATGCCCTGCCAACTTATGGCGAACAAAGCGGTACAAAAGGGGGTGGTGATGGACGGAGCATCAGAACCAATCAAACACTCACACCCAGTCAACAGATCTGGGTTTGATCCATCACTGTTCTTTAGCCCACTCTGCCACCCCAGTTCGTACATGGCCATATGCAAATCAGTCTGACCCTGTGCCTCATGGGAACAGTCCAGCCCGAACTGCCAAGCCATGCCTTCCCTGGACCGGAAACAAGCTTCCTAGGACCGGTTTCTGGCATTTCAGCCGTCTTCAGCCAGGCTTGCTTGAATCCAGTGGCAAAGTGAGCAAGGGACTCACGTCTGAGCTTACCCTGCCAACTTATGGCGAACAAAGCGGTACAAAAGAGGTGGTGATGGGTGGAGCATCAGAACCAATGAAACACTCACACCCAATCAACAGATCTGGGTTTGATCCATCACCGTTCTTTAGCCCACTCTGCCACCCCAGTTCGGACATGGCCATATGCAAATCAGTCTGACCCTGTGCCTCATGGGAACAGTCCAGCCCGAACTGCCAAGCCATGCCTTCCCTGGACCGGAAACAAGCTTCCTAGGACCGGTTTCTGGCATTTCAGCCGTCTTCAGCCAGGCTTGCTTGAATCCAGTGGCAAAGTGAGCAAGGGACTCACGTCTGAGCATACCCTGCCAACTTATGGCGAACAAAGAGGTACAAAAGGGGGTGGTGATGGACGGAGCATCAGAACCAATCAAACACTCACACCCAGTCAACAGATCTGGGTTTGATCCATCACCGTTCTTTAGCCCACTCTGCCACCCCAGTTCGGAATCCCCTGCCAACTTATGGCGAACAAAGCGGTATAAAAGGAGGTGGTGATGGACGGAGCATCAGAACCAATCAAACACTCACACCCAGTCAAAGGATCTGGGTTTGCTCCATCACCGTTCTTTAGCCCACTCTGTCACCCCAGTTCGGAATACCCTGCCAACTTATGGCGAACTAAGCGGTACAAAAGGGGGTGTGATGGACGGAGCATCAGAACTAATCAAACACTCACACACAGTCAACAGATCTGGGTTTCATCCATCACCGTTCTTTAGCCCACTCTGCCACCCCAGTTGATTGGTTCTGATGCTCCGTCCATCACCACCCCCTTTTGTATCGCAATTAGCTATGGAAGCACAGAGTCTGATGCACCTCAACGGAGGGAGTTCTGTGAAAACCAAGCAGCAGGTAATATCGGACATCGTCCATTATGGGATCAATACACTGTTCCACTGGTGGGACCTAGAGTTGGTTGCACCTGGTCGAAAGGAGAACTTTCATCTCCACTCTCAGATGCAGTTTTAACATCGTCCATTGTGGGATCAAGACACCAATCCACTGTTGGGACCTAGAGTTGGTTGCACCTGGTCGAAGGGTTTTCGTAATCTTCCCTGACTGTCCTCTGCACGCTAATACAATAAAGTTGGCCTCAGGTGTGCCCTTTAATTAACATGAGCAACTAACCCACTGGAGGGGTAAAAAATGCATAAATGAAACTGTAGGTCCCAGCAGGCATTGCGCAAGTGAATAAATTAAAGGGCACACCTGAGGCCAACTTTATTGTATTAGCGTGCAGAGGACTGTGCAGGCGCACACAATGAATGTTGCTCGTGTTGGCCTCTGAAGAAAGGGAATGATTCCCTGAAACACGTCAGGCCAAGGGACAAAATCACAGATTGTGAAGCATCCTGTTTTTGAAGCAAAAGGTTGTTACCTACCTTACCAAGGAGTACGGCTTCATCTCTGGGCAACTTCTTGGAAACAAAGATACACGGCGTTTCCAGGCCGTGGAAGTGACGCATCGCCCCTGGAATGAACTGGGTCTGCGTGGGGCAGAGTGTTTCTCCTTGCGATCGGCATGGGAAGGAAAAATGAAATAAGCAGGCTGAGTCTCAATTGGAGGCTCAATGGAGGCCTGCAGTATTGGTCCCTTTAATGAACACGAGCAACTAACCCACCGGAAGGGTAAAAAATGCATAAATGAAACTGCAGGTCCCAGCAGGCATTGCACAAGTGAATAAATTAAAGGGCACACCTGAGGCCAACTTTATTGTATCATCGTGCAGAGGACAGTGCAGGCGCACGCAATGAATGTTGCTCGTGTTGGCCTCTGAAGAAAGGGAATGATTCCCTCAAACGTCAGGCCAAGGGACAAAATCACGGATTGGGAAGCAGCCTGTTTCTGAAATTAAAGGTTGTTACCTACCTTTACACGGAGTGCGGCTTCATCTCTGGGCAACTTCTTGGAAACAAAGGTACACGGCGGTTCCAGGCCGTGGAAGTGACGCAGTGCCCCTGGAATGAACTGGGTCTGCGTGGGGGAGAGTGTTTCCCCTTGCGATCGGCATGGGAAGGAAAATGAAATAAGCAGGCTGAGTCTCAATCGGAGGCTGAATGGAGGGCTGCAGTATTGGTCCCTTTAATGAACACGAGCAACTAACCCACCGAAGGGGTAAATAATGCATAAATGAAACTGCAGGTCCCAGCAGGCATTGCACAAGTGAATAAATTAAAGGGCACACCTGAGGCCAACTTTATTGTATTAGCGTGCAGCGGACAGTGCAGGCGCACGTAATGAATGTTGCTCGTGTTGGCCTCTGAAGAAAGGGAATGATTCCCTGAAACGCGTCAGGCCAAGGGACAAAATCACGGATTGGGAAGCAGCCTGTTTCTGAAATTAAAGGTTGTTACCTACCTTTACACAGAGTGCGGCTTCATCTCTGGGCAACTTCTTGGAAACAAAGGTACACGGCGGTTCCCGGCCGTGGAAGTGACGCACCGCCCCTGGAATGAACTGGGTCTGCATGGGGGAGAGTGTTTCCCCTTGCGATCGGCGTGGGAAGGAAAATGAAATAAGTAGGCTGAGTCTCAATCGGAGGCTCAATGGAGGGCTGCAGTATTGGTCCCCTTAATGAATACGAGCAACTAACCCACCAGAGGGGTAAAAAATGCATACATGAAACTGCAGGTCCCAGCAGGCATTGCGCAAGTGAATAAATTAAAGGGCACACCTGAGGCCAGCTTTATTGTATTAGCGTGCAGAGGACAGTGCAGGCGCACGCAATGAATGTTGCTCGTGTTGGCCTCTGAAGAAAGGGAATGATTCCCTGAAACGCGTCAGGCCAAGGGACAAAATCACGGATTGGGAAGCAGCCTGTTTCTGAAATAAAAGGTTGTTACCTACCTTACCACGGAGTGCGGCTTCAACTCTGGGCAACTTCTTGGAAACATATATATATTACCTTCTGGTGCCGGTTGACGAATCCTTGCGAAATTTTCCAAACTTTTGGCCAGCTCCGCTCTGACCCTGAAAGTTTTGTTGTGATTCGTCAAGCGGGGGCCAAGAAAAAAGGGGGTCCCAAAACGTGTTTTCCCCATGCAATTTCCCATAGGATCTGTTGTCGCAGCTACAGCCCGAACCGCTGAACGGAATGACACCAAATTTGGCAAAGAGGTAGTCCTCAGTTCAGACTCGTGCCTTTTGCATAAATGGTGTGAATCCGTTGAGTAGTTCCTGAGAAAATTAGAATTAAAACTACATAAATATCTATGGCCGGGGAGGATCCGCAGACCATACCCGCACTGTAAGCACACCCTCCCCGAACCGGGCGTGCACCATCCCGATTGCACGCTGAATGCTAATTGGCTGTCGAGTGTCTGTCTACATACAAAACCAGGAATAAGTGTGTAAAACATATAAAGAAGGCAGAGTGGAAATACTCTGACCCTCTAGAGGTGCTTAGGGGGTCCTAGAAGGACCCCCAGGGGTCCCATAAAAAAAAAATGGCGGAATGCGCGCACGGTGCACGCATCCTATCGCATTGGGTGCACGGATTCTCTCGCGTTGGGTGCGCGGATCCACGGAATTTTTTATTTAAAAAAAGACAAGAAATCATTGGTTGCATGACTACTTTCTACACTGAAAGGTAGGGTGTATATTTCTGTTTTTTAAAGGTATGATTCTTATTGGTTGACAAAAACAGATTGTAAGGAACATTATATATGATTAGCTGATATGTTGAAAAGTCAAGCACACTTCCTGTCTTGTTTAGCAACATTGTATGCTGAACTTGTAACCTGTGTGCTCAGTGCAGTGTTCCATGAGCTGTTTCTATGGTAACAGGTAGAAGGCAGATTGGGGGAAGGGTTGAAATGTATTTCAGTTGGAAAGGGTTGAAATGTTTAACCAATATAAATGTGTGTTTGCTTTTGAGTTTATGTGTGAAGGATTGTGATTTGATGTTTACATGTATATGTGTGGAAAATGAAAGGGAACATTTTCCATTCTTTGTTTTTGCTGAAAGGTGCACAGTGCAGAGATTCTGTAAAAGAAAATACAGTGAGTGACTGATATACTTTTTAATCTACAAAACAACTTGAAAGGTGAGTTATTTAATTGTGAGGGGATGTATGTAGTTTATTTTCATTTTAATCAGACTAATGTATTTCTCCTGCTAAAGTGTAGAGAGTACTTTTTTTCTCTACAATTTTATTGACAGTGTGTGTGCATGTAGAAACCATTCTGTGATAAGCATTTGTGTTTTTCATGTGTTTGTAGACAGATAACTGTGCTGTTTTTATATTTTGGTAGAATTAGAAACCAGTCATTGTTTATGAATTTGTGAAATGAGTTATGTTATGTATCTATACTAACACGTAGTACTTCTTCCAGATGAAGAAATGTGTTTTGGTATAGTGCAAGGGATAGTGTTGTTTGTCTAGAATCACACAGTGAGTATGTGTGCATTTGGGAACCACTGTGAGAGAAGCATTTGGTAACATCGTGTATTTGCTGACAGATAACTTTTAAAACCTGTCATGTTGTCAAGTTTTAGTAACATTAGAAGCCAGTGTTTGCTTTTGCATTGATAAAATAAGTCATGCTTTGAGACTAATGTGCTGTACTTTAATATGTAGATTGTGTGTAGTCTCCTTACCCCTTGCACAGTAGTGAATGAGTTTTGGCAAGCTGCTAGGGATAGTGTTGCTTGTCTAGAATCACACTGTAAGTCTGTGTGCATTTGGGAACCACTGTGAGAGAAGTATGTGGTAATATCGTGTATTTGCTGACAGATAACTGTTTTAAAACCTGTCTTGTTGTCAAGTTTTAGTAGCATTAGAAGGCAGTTTTTGCTTATGCTTTGATTAAATGAGTCAGGCTTTGACACAAAAGTGCAGTCCTGAAATATGTAGATTGTGTGCAGTTCCCTTACCACTTGCACTGTAGTGAATGAGTTTTGGTAAACTCCTAGGGATAGTGGTGCTTGTCTAGAATCACACTGTGAGTTAGTGTGCATTTGGGAACCACTGTGAGAGAAGCATTTGGTAACATTGTGTATTTTTTAGCAGATAACTCTTTTAAAACCTGTCATGTTGTCAAGTTTTAGTAGCATTAGAGGCTAGTCTTTGCTTATGCGTTGATTAAATGAGTCATGCTTTGACAATAATGTGCTGTACTTAAATATGTAGATTGTGTGCAGTACCATTACCTCTTCTAGACTAGTGAATGAGTTTTGGTAAACTGCTAGGGATAGTGTTGCTTGTCTAAAATCACACTGTGAGTCTGTGTACATTTGGGTAAGGATTGTGAGAGAAGCATTTGGTAACATAGTGTATTTGATGACAGATAACTGTTTTAAAATCGGTCATGTTGTCGAGTTTTAGTAGCTTTAGAAGCGATACTTTGCTTATGCATTGATAAAATGAGTCAGGGTTTGACACTAAAGTGCAGTACCATGTACTATTCTCTTCACTGTGCCAGAACTGAATATGTAAAAGTTTTACCCAGGCACTAAGCTAGCAGTAGTCTGATGATTTAGTCAGTTTCCAAGTACTCATGTTGTGAACCATACATTACCACATAGATTGTTTCAAATGTCTATGTAGTATGCATGCAGTCTTCTAACATACTATACACTTGTCTTTCACATTTTCAATTCGCTAGTCAGTATCCATACACTTCCAGGAAACACCCTGTAACTCCCTTTGCAGACCTCTAGTGACCCATTTAGCATCATGTACTAATCCATTCACTGTGCCAAAACCCAAACACTTATAAATTCACCAAGATTCTATCTTTGGAGTACTCTAATCATTCAGTCAGTGCCTAAGTATTCATGCACTGAGCCAGGCCTTAGCACATGGACTGCTTCAAACCCCTATCCACTATGTATGCAGTCTTCTAACCACCTAGACACTTGTCTTTCACACTTTCAATTCCCTAGTCAGTATCCATACAGTCCATTAATCATCCTGTCACTCCCTTTGCACTCCTCTAGTGACCCATTCAGTACCAAGTACTAATCCATTCCTTGTGCGAAAAGCCTACCACTTATAAATTCACCTAGGCACTGCTGTACTCTAATCATTCAGTCAGTACCCAAGTAGTCATGCAGTGAGCCAGGCCTTAGCACATGGACTGCTTTAAATGCCTATGCAGTATGGATGCAATCCTCTAATCGCCTACACAGTTGTCTTTCACACCTTCAATTCCCTAGTTAGTATTCATACACTTGTAGCAAACACCCTGTCACTCACCCAATGTGTCTCCTTATAGTACTGTAATCATTTAGTCAGTTAGCATGTAGTATTTTAGTGAGGTAGGCTTTAGGGCATGAACTGCTTCAAAGTAGTATGCACTATGCATGTAGTGTTTTAACCATCGTCACACTTGTGGTTCAGGGCTATAGTTTCTTAGTCAGTTTTTATATAAAATGTGTTTGTACAGTAATGGAATAGTATAAATTTGAAAGTTATTAATATACATTTATTTGTGATTCTTTTTTACAGATACAGAACAGGAGTGTTTCTCATCTGTTTGCACTCTTCTCGTGCAAGATTGTTTGGATGAAGGGTCCTTAGGTGTTTCATCATACTTGCTGTGCCGCACGAGTATTTTTTGTTAGGATCCCCTCGTAACAGAACTCTTTTGCAAATCTTGCGCGTGACGAAGGTGGCATTGGTCTTTGTTTGCCCCTCGAGAAAAGTAGAAAATTTCCACATCACTGAAGGAAAACGTTGTGGGCGTGGTGCATCCTCCAAAAATTCATCCTTAGATTGGGTGAATATTTTAAAGTGACAACATTTACAGTTTTTGTAAGTTAAACTTATAAAATGTTGTTAGCTATATGCATTTTATATATCTGTGATCTGTATCTTGTGGTATTTTTTTGAGAATAGCATGTTGTTTTTTTTTTATTAATCTTTGAGATTGTTTTTTTTTTGCCCGCTGTTAAGTGATGAGTACGATTGAAATCACTGTTTTTAGTGAAATTTAATATATTCTGAGAACAGCAAAAAAGGCAAAAAAATTACTTTGTGGAAATTATGCTGTGTTGTAAAAAATGTATTATTACATGTTATAATTTTTTTTTCCTTTTCTTTCACAGATCCACATTTTAAAATAAGAAATTTTTATGAATTTAGATTGAAATGAAAATGTGAAAAAAATGTGTACCATTTTTTATTCCTATTACTGTGAAGGTAAGATTAACTAAGTCTCAATATGCAGAATGAGGAGGTCTGCAAGAAGCTACAAAGTTGAAACATGTTTCTAAAAACACTCTGTTTATACCTTTGTAGTTTTGAAATCTGACCATAATCAGATATCATGTGACCTGCTAAAAAAGAGATTTGAGGGGTTCATAATATTTCCTATTTTAGCTATTGGAGGACCGCAATTATTTCAATCATTCTTCTTTGAACATCTTTGCAGACAAAACTCTGTGCTTACCTTCTATCATTCACAAGGAATTTTAAAACTGGAAATATGTCACTTTTTGTAACATAGTTATTGAGTAAGATACTCTTTCATATTTACAAAGAGAGGAAAAGTCACTCTGTGCACTTTTTATACTCCATGTAAATACAAACTCATCATGCAGACCACTTTGTGTTGAAAGGGTGTTCTATAAGTGTTGTTGTGCATGATTGCACTTAATACTCATAGAACAAGACACATGTCTAGATTTATCAGAAATCATAATTCTCGATATGTGTGCGAATGGTGCACAATTCTAAAATTGGTGTAGGAAAGCACAACAAGGAGAATTGTTTTAATTTCTCCACATTTTTATATCTTCAATTCATGCTGAAATGTTCAGCATACATTGAAGGAGAAAAATGCATTTTCTCATTGTTTTTGTGCAGGAAGGTGTGTCTTCCTGTAGAAAAACAAACAGCACACGACACAGATATCCTTGCACTATGGTGCAAGGGTGCCTTTGTCACCACATGGCTGCATTTTAAGTAGCCGTGCAGACAGAAGCATAGATTTGCAACATATTTATGTACATATGTTGCATCCCTGTTCTTCGGAAGTACTACAGCACACTGCAGTTAAAGAGGTTACTGTGTGATGCTGCAGCACTTCCTCATAGTTCTGCACTTATACATTCACCATACGCTACTAATGCATTCATTCAGTCAATTACGTACTACACATACATTCATCTAAACTAACACTAACAAAGAAATTTCGCTCTTTTTTTAAAACAGGAAAGTTAGTTAGTTTTTTTTTTCTTCTTTCATAATTTTTTTTGAGTTTTCTGAACAATTTTTAATTTTGGGGGGTTTTTCTGCAAAAAAAACAACAACAAAAACCAGGAGAAACCAAACAATGAACTTCAGGGAACAATAAAAAAAACAAAAAACTAGCAAATGTGACTTTCTTGCCGGCGGCAGATCAGATCGATCGACTGCTCACCATAGCATAAAGTCGCATTGCACTTAGTGCAGAGCACTTTTAAAAATTGAAATTGAGGACGGATGTCCAAGGTTTGGGCTGATGGATGAACTCTTGAGGTGCTCGGCTGCGATGAGGTGGATGGCGCAGGAGCAGGAGTGTTTCTCATCCATCGGCACTCTTCTCGTGCAAGATTGTTTGGATGAACGGTCCTCATATGCTTCATCATACTTGCCATGCCGCACGAGTATTTCTTGTTAGGATCCCCTCGCGACAGGACTCTTTTGCAAATCTTGCACATGATCAAGGTGGCATTGGTCTTATTCTGTCCCTCGGGAAAAGTTAAAAATTTCCACACAAATGAAGAAAAACGTTCTTTGGGTGGTGCCTCCGCCAAAAATTCATCCTCAGAAGTATGAGGTGATGCAGGTGATGCCTGCTGCCCTGAAGCCATTTTTGGTTGAAAAAAGTTAGAGCTAAGTGTAAACTTAGTCTAAAAAATCTTCTTCTCTCCAAAGAGATGGTGCTCTAAAGAAGGTCAAAGAAGAATGATTGAAATGGGTGGGGTCTTTTAATAGTTAGAAGAGGAAGTGTAATGAACCAATCAAATCTTTTTTTTTGCTGGTCACATGGGATCCGCGCACCCTTCGCTTACGCAGCACGCACCCAGCGCGCAACCGCGAAATTGAATTAAAAAAAATTATAGGATTAGATGTGAAAATATATTAGTTTCAAGACTAGTTTAGAGTTTGTCTTCAATTAATATTCACATGAAATACATATATATATGTTTTTTTAAATGTTAAATATTTCGTGGGATCCGCGCACCTACCGCGTCATAGACGCAGATGATGCATCGCGGAAGCGCGTAAACATCGCGTTACGTACATCGAACGTGTCGCGTATAGGCTGGGAGTCGCGTACCGGTCGCATTGCAATCGCGCACTAAACACGTACCCAACGCTTACCATGCGCGGATGCTATCACGTAGGGATCGAGAACGGTGCGCTTAGGGTGCGCGGATCCAAAAACATTGAAAAAATATATATAAAATAAAGTTTTGAACATATAGTCAAAAAAATATGTTTAAAAAACCCATTAAGTTCAAATAATATTTTTTAATTTTTAAAACAATTAATTGAAAAAAATACGTTTAAAAAATGGTGATAAAGTATTTTAAAAAAAAACGTAATTAATGAAATTGACACACTGAATTTGAAAAATATACAAATCCAATGAAAATCATTAAACATATCTCAGAGATAAGTTAAAGATAGGAATTAGCATTTAAAAAACCTTTGAAATTCACTGAAAAAAATATAGGTTTCATGCACGTTATAATTAGAAATTGGCATTTAAAAAACCTTTGAAATTTACTGAAAACACCAAAGGTTTCAGGGGCGTTATATTTAGGAATTGGCATTTAAAAAACCTTAGAAATTCACTGAAAAAACCATAGGTTTCAGGGGTGTTATAGGTAGCTGGACATTTCCCTCGTACAAAACCCTAGAAATTCCCCTGTTATAGTTAGTTCAGCTAACTATAACTCGCGCCCCCGCAATGCACTGCTGATGATGTCACATATTACACCACTCATGACATGGTCAGTGACATCACTCATGACATCACTGATGACATCTCAAATGACATCAGAAAAAAAAGTTTTTTTTTGTCCCTTGGGGGTCCTTCTGTGACCCCCTGTCCAAGGCTAGGGGGTCAGGAACTGTCCACTTTGCCCCCTTTTCACGTTCTCCACCTTTTTTTTTCACCCCCTCAGACTGCGAGAGACAAAATGGCGGCCAACACTTCCTGGTTTCGACCGATTCGAATGTTTACCGACATCTAACAACCAATCAGAATTGCGCTCGCGCACGGCAGGGTGCGCACACAGTGCGCGCACAGTGCGCGCACGGTGCTCGAGTATAGATATTAATATGCTTTTAAATGCAATTTTCTCAGGAAATACTGAACAGATTTACACCAGACCTGCAAAAGGCACTTCCTTGACCTTATGGCTACCTCTCTGCCAAATTTCACGTAATTCTGTTCAGCCGTTTGGGCTGTAGCTGCGACTAAAGGTCCTATGGAAAAATGCATGGGGAAAACGCTTTTTTCTCGGCCCCCGCTTGACGAATCACCCCGAGACTTTCAGGGTAGGAGCTGAACGGAGCGCCCCAGAGTTATTCAAAATAGAATTTTGAGATTTCCTATGGAAACTAGGTTGTAACTATAACTATCTACTGGCGATAGCCAGTAGATAATATATATATATATATATATCACGCTCACTCTCCGTCTTGTTTCCCTTGCACTCGGGTGCTTTAATGCAAGTTGACGGACACCGTGCGGATTTTCAATCCACGGCTCGCGGTATTCTAAGATATACCAGCACTCGCAGGAACGTATCAATTCCAAATTTAATCAGAAAACGTATACACAATTAGACGCGTTTCGGCTTGCCGCCTTTGTCAATAGAGGCCGGCGCCGACATGCCACAGATTTAAATACAGCAATGTTAGTTAACATAGACAGAGGACACCTAGACTTACTTCAGTCAGGGTGTCAGCCATTATTAAACGGATAACTCAATACGGGTTACATTCAAAATTGTTCAAATCTGAAACAAACTGTCTTGTTGAAAGTCCCACATTATGAACTTTCATGGTATGCATTGTTATTTTGCCCTGAATGGGCTTAAGTAATACATGAATTATGCATAGATTTTATTACTTTTCTTTATATGCCAATAAGTGTGGAGGTACTGGACATTGCATCAATCTCGCCCTGGATGGGCTAGTCCTCTATCTACAACCTCTAAAATTAAAGGTGTATTGCCTCCCTCGTATTTGAGTACCTCAATAGCTTCCCAATCATTTAGTTGTCACAATACCGCACAAGATTCTAGAATCACATTAGTATAGAAAACATTATAAATGCACAGCCATTTCTTCCCCACTATTGAGACCACCTGGCCTCTTGGTTTGATTGTCAATAATGTATTGTGACTCCAGTCTGCGTAACTGTAGTTGCCTGTTGCCCTTTCTGACATTCATGGGCACTTGGTCCATACAGAAGAAACTCAAAAGATCTCTGTTACTCTGATGAAACACCTCAAAATGCCTTGCCACCGGATAGGTGGGATCGCTATTCTGTATGGCCCTGAGATGTTCCAAAATTCTGATCTTAGTGGGATGGATGGTACTTCCAATGTAGCGCAACCCACACGGACACACCAAACAGTATACCATGTGGGTGGTGTTACAGTTCATCAGACTCTTTATTTTTCTCGGTTCTCTCATTCCCGGTACTCTGTCCTCCAGTACTTTCTTACTGTTTCTACAAGCCCTACATTTGAGACATGGGTAAAATCCCATAAGTTTGCCAAATGGTGGGATTTTACTGTCATTCTCACAATGACTCTGAACTAATGTAGTTCATAGGGACTTTGCTCTTCTAAACGTGAGTAGGGGTGCCTTTGGCAGATCCTTCCCTATCACTGGGTCGGATCTTAAAATGTGCCAATTTTTTGCAAAAATCTTCCTAATTTCTACCGCATCCCCTGAGTAGTCTGTAATCATCCTTAAACTATTGGTTTTGGTGTCCTTTACCCTTTCTTTTTCTTCCATACTCACTGTGCTATCAACTAGCAAGTGTTTTCTGGGTTTCCTTTCTGCTTTTGACATGGCTTCCTCTAAAGTCTCTCTACGAAACCTCTCACTCTGAATCTGCTCATGCTCTCCTTAGCTGCTGTTATAAAGTCCCAGGGGCGTGTGCAATTTCTTTTATTTCTTAATAGTTCGCCATACGGGATGCTAGTTATTGTTTTTCCCGGATGGCAACTGCCTGCATGCAATACGAAATTCCCTGCAGTCGGTTTCCTGTGCAACGTCGTGCACAGTCTTCCACCCGCAGGGAACACCTTAAGATCCAAAAAGTTTACAGCCTCCGTGCTCACCTCACCTGTGAACTTGAGATTGAGATCATTCATGTTAAGAACGTCAATATATTCTTTAGATGATTGTTCTGTGCCTCTATAGATGATAAATAGATCATCTATATATCTATTCCAGCTTAGATCCCTATGGGTCCACTGTGTGTTTTCCACTACTGCCCAGCCCACCTGCTCCTCCCACCAGCCCACGAAAAGATTTGCGTAACTGGGGGCGAAGCAGGTGCCCATCGCAGTACCGCGTATCTGTTTAAAAAGTTGGTCCTGGAAGAGGAATATATTATTCCACAGACAAAATTCCACAAATTCTATGATCATCTTATTGTGTTCAGCTAGATTCATAGGTTTCCTTCCTAAAAACCATCTCACTGCCTCTAGTCCTTGGAGATGGTCAATGCTCATATAGAGACTTGAGATATCAAGTGTTATCATGACCATGTCATCATCCCAAATCAAACTTTCAATCTTAGTTAGGAAGTCCTTAGTGTCTCTTGTATATGAGGCAAGTTCTTTGACAAAATCAAAAAGGAAATAATCCACGAACCTTGACATATGTCCCATCAGGCTCCCTATCGACGAGACAATTGGACGGCCTGGTGGACACATCGCATTTTTATGCAGTTTTGGAAGATGGTAGAAGGTTGGTACCCGAGGGTGTTTACATTCCAAGTAGGCAAACTCTTCCTTGTTCAACATCCCTCTATGGTACCATTTATTCAAGAGGGACCTGTATGTGCTAATACTTTCCTCAAATACCCTCCTTGTCACTCGAATATAACTTGTCCCATCATTCAATTGTGCCATGGCTTCTTTGATATAGTAATCTTTAGTCATTAGAACTACATTCCCGCCTTTATCGGACAGTTTGCAAGCAATAGTCTTGTCTTGTTTTAAGTCTGCAATCGCTTTCCTCTGTAGTTCTGTGATACTTCCCCCGCCTTTCCTTCTATTGTTCGAATTGCGGAGTTTGAGGAGATCTCTCGTTATCACATCTGTGAATACGTCTCTGGAGTCAGCTGGCATAAGCAGGCAGAATCTAGATTTAGGCTTAAAGGGACTCCTGGATTGATTTGCACTCCTCCTGTCTGGTTCATATTTCTCATTGATGATGAAATCAAAGATACCGGGTTTCCTTCATCCGCCAAGTCCTCTAGAACTGCTATATATATATTATTCACTTAAAAAAGCAAAGGTCACAGGGCGTTCTAGTTAGGAAATAGAATTTAAGAATTCACAGAACAACCCAAAGGTTACAGGGACGCTATAGTTAGGCTCAAATTTTACTCATTCAAAACCAGTGAAATTCAGCAGTTATAGTTACCTGAGCTGACTATAACTTAGCGCCCCCGCAATGCACTGCTTATGACTTCACATATTATATCACTCATGACATGGTCAGTGACATCACTGATGACATCTCAAATGACATCACTGATGACATCATCAAGTGAGTGTAGGCATGTTTAAGAGTGTATGGTTGTTAAACATATATACTAATCAATTACAAAAGTTAAATTAATATACTAAGTGCACTAATACTGAGTGATACTACTTCTAACATATATTATGTGAGTGGCTGTGTGACCGTATGTTTCCTTGTATGTATGATGTGTAAGTGGCTGTATGGGTTATAAGGGGGTGTGTGAGTATATATGTGGGTGAGTGAGATGCTGTGTGAGTGGCGGTATTGGTGAGTGAGTGGGTATATCAGTGGCTGTATGGGTGAGTGAGTGGTAGTGTTAGTGGCTCAATGGGTGTGTAAGTGGGTATGTAGTGACTATATGGGTGAGTGAGTAGGTGTCTGAATGGCTGTATGAGTGAGTGCCAATTCAATTCTTATTTATTATGAGTGAGTGACTTGGTGTGTAAGTGGCTGTATGGATAAGTCACTGTTTGAGTGGGTGAATGGTTAAGTGAGTTGATATGTGAGTGGTTGTATTGGAGAGTAAGTGTCCATGTGAGAGATTGTATGGGTAAGAGAGCAGATGTGCGAGTGCTTGTATGGGTGTCTGAATGGGTATGTAAGTGGTTG
Source organism: Triturus cristatus (assembly GCF_964204655.1). NCBI lineage: Eukaryota > Metazoa > Chordata > Amphibia > Caudata > Salamandridae > Triturus > Triturus cristatus. The sequence continues at coordinate 891,974,083 of NC_140594.1, forward strand.
TGTGGCTGTGTGCGTGAGCGTATGAGAGGTTGTATGGGGTTGTGAGTGGGTGTGTGAGTGGTTCTGTAGATGATGTCAGATTGATGCCATTTGAGATGCCATCAGTAATGTCACTGACCCCGTCATGAGTGATGTAATATGTGAGGTCATAAGCAGTGCATTGCAGAGGTAGGTTATAGTTAGCTCAGGTAACTATAATTGCTGAATACCACTGGTTTTGCATGAGTGAAAACTGAGCTTAACTATAATGTTCCTGTAACCTTTGCTTTTTCAGCGAATTTCTAAGGCTTTTTTAATTCTATTTGCTAACTATAACATCGCTGTAAACTTTTTTTTAATGTGAATTTCTATGGCTCTAGACTGGAAAAGACTGTCCATAGTATGGCATTAGTTATGTAACAGGCCGTGAGTATCTGGATATACTTGGTTTTCCCTCGACAATTATATACAGATCAAACACAGCATGGAGGATTGGTTATCCTTCCATCTATGGTTCATAGTCAATGTGAACTCAGCTACCCATGAAGTGTATGATAAGGGGTCAATCTTACAAATAACACAAGCTTGCTTTACCTATGGGGTTTGCATGTATGGTAGCAGTAATGACGCTTCATATTATTCTGAGCTATTCTGCATTCACTTTCATAGCTACAATGGTATATCCATTTACAGAGCAATTTGTATAAAATAAGTTTGGATGATGTCATCACTGATGTCATCAATGATGCCATTTGAGCTGTCATCAGTAATGTCATTAATTATGTCATTTGATATGTCATCAGCGATGTCATAGAACATGTAATGAGTGATGTCATATGTCAGGTCATAAGCACTGCATGGTGGGGGTGCAACTGGTGAATCTTAGTGTTTTTTTTAGTTCAAAACTGTAATGTTGTCACTGTCAAATTCACCTAACTATAATGTTACTTTAACCTTTGATTTTTTTAGTGAGTTTCTATGTTTAAAAAAACCCCAAAATTGATCTTTTTATCACACCTTACTATAATGTTTTTTCAGTCTTCTGTTTTTTTCAGTGAATTTCTAGGGTTTTTCTTAATGTAAAGTAATATTTAATTGCCATAGGTAAATCCAATTACCCTGGGGCCAACCCCCTACATAAACCCAACCTCAAGCTGCTCACTATTAAAGGCCTGGCCTGCTGGAAGATCTTGTGGCCAATCCCCATAGGCAGTCAACCACACACTACATGGTCTACAGCTGTGTGCGGCAGGGAGTTGCCCACAGGGTCTGGGGACCCCATCCTCTAGAACCGAGTAATTAATAAATGGAGGGGGGGCATGCTGCTCCACTCCCTAAGCATTATTAGGCTCTGGGGACCCCATACCCCACGCCCTTATATATTTAAAAGGGAAGTGGGCTGTGTGACCCCACTCTCAGCATATTTACGTCCTGGGAACCCCAGCCCCAGGCTGTATATAATTTAAAGGAGTGGGGGGTTATGTGCCCCAGCAAGCCTCTTTAGGCCCTGGGGACCTTTCTCTCAGTGATTGTATGGGGAGGGACTAGCCTCTCCTTTCAGATCTCTCTCTGTCAGATAATGGGTGTGAGCAGTAGGTTGAGGGAGAGACTAGCCTTTCAGCTGAGACCTCTCTCCGGGCTAACAGGGATGCATAGTAGGGTGTATGGAGGGACTGGCCTCTCTGCTGAGACATCTCTCTTGAATGACAAAAGGGCATAATAGGGTGTAGAGAGGCACTGACCTCTCTGTTAAGAACTTTCTCCAGAATAACTGGTGCACTTAGTAGGGTGTTTGGGAAACTGGCCTCTATGGTGACAGCTTTCCACAGGGAGTCAGGTGTACATTGCAGGGTAAAAAGAGGGAGTAACCTCTCCACTAACACCGCTCCACAGTGTGATAAGCATGTATAATAGTGTGTGGGGAGAGACGAGCCTCTCTGATGAGAACCCTTTCTTGGCCGATTGGTATGCATGCTAGGGTGTGGGAAGGGACTGTCCTCTCCTTTCAGACTCCTCTCTCAGATGACGGGTGTGCATAGTAGGGTGTGGGGAGAGACTGGTCTCTCCCTCCAGACTCCTCTCTCAGATGATGGGTGTGCATAATAGGGGGTGGGGAGGGACTGGCCTTTTCTTTCAGACCCCTCTTTTAGATGATGGATGTGCATAGCAGAGTATGAGAAGAGACTGGCCTCTCGGCTGAGACCTCTCTCTGTAATGATGGGTGTGCATAGTAGGGTGTAGACAGGGACTGGCCTCTCCTTTCAGACCTCTCTCTCACATAATGGATGTGCATAGCAGAGTATGAGAAGGGACTGGCCTCTCGGCTGAGCCCTCTCTCTGTAATGATGGGTGTGCATAGTAGAGTGTGGGAAGGGACTGGACTCTCTTTTCAGACCCCTCTCGCAGATGACAGATGTGCATAGTAGGGTGTATGGAGCGACTGGCCTCTCTTCTGAGACCCCTCCCTGTAATTATAGGTGTGTGTAGTAGGGCATGGGGAGGGACTGGCCTCTCCTTTCAAATCTCTCTCTGTCAGAAGGTGGATGTGCGTAGTAGGGTGTGTGGATGGACTGGCCTCTCCATTTAAACCTCTCTCTCAAATGATGGCCATGCCCAGTAGAGAGTGGAGAGGGACTGGCCTCTCCTTTCACACCTCTCTTTCAAATGGCAGCTGTGCATATTAAGGTGTGTGAATAGACTGGCCTCTCCTTTCAGACCTCGATCTCAGATGATCCATGTGTATAGTAGGGTGTGTGGATGAACTAACCTATCCTTTGAGATCTCTCTCTAAGATAACAGGTATCTGTAGAAGGGTGCGATGATAGCTTTGCCTCTTCACTGAGAACCCTCAATTGTATGATGGCTGTGCGTAGTAGGGTGATGGAGGAGTGCTAACTCTCTACTCAGAACTCTTCTCAAGCTGATGCGCATAAATAGTAGACTCTGATAAACACCATTTCCAGTAAGACTCCTTCCTACAGTCGCAAGTTCACATTCAAAGATCACCTACTCTTTCCTATTTTTCATGATCTCACAAGAGTCTTGCAAAATAGTTACTTTTGTTTAAAGAAAAATTAACCTTCTACTCATCGCAGTACGTATCTCTTACACATTTCCTCTCAATAACAAGGGGCTCAAAATGCATTCTTACAAGTAGACTGTATTGAGAACTCACCTTCTCCTTTTACTATTTGCAATCTCGCTAGAGTCCTGTGAGAACATAGCTTTAAAAAAAATACAATGTACATTTATCACAGTAGCTATCCCTTAGAGACCTCCACTCTAAATCCTGGGCAACAGCATGGCTTTCTGCTGCACCTTTCTATAACTTTCTTTCTTAATTTCCACAACACTTGCAATTTTTCACAGTAAACAGTAAAATTCAAAGAGCCAGCCTAAAAGAGCTCTCACTGTCGTGGGACTTGCGGGAGCCTCTTGCTGCTGCGAGAGCATGAAAGCTCACTGGAAAAACAGACCACTCGACCAATCACAGGACTCCATTCTTGATTTCACAGTAATTGCATGCTCAAGGTTTCAACAAAACAAATTAGATACATTGTATCTTCCTTCCCATAAGGGATCCAAGCGGGATTTGGACCGCTATAGTGCATTTACAAGTTTTCAACAAAACAAATCAGATACAATGTATCTCTACCCACAAGGGATCATAATGGAGCTTGGACCGCTACCCTCTGGACCGCCATCTTGGTGGAAGGAACCCCACACACCGCCAAGCATGCACACATGCATAGAGTGCCGCATCCGGCTTATCTAGCGGAACAATTCTGCCTCATCTTAGTATCGTTGAGTGTGCAGAGTGAGGACATGTTTTGATCGTCCTTTCCAAGGAAGAGTTTAGAACTTGTGGGACACCATGATTTGGCCAATGATCGTTTGAAACTGGGCATGGAAGTTCTATATTAATTTTGAATATATATACTTTTAGGAAGAATTTTGATGTACCATAAAAATAAACTAAAGGACTATACCTACCAATAATCCCAATACCATTTACCAAATAATCAGTCAGTTGGCAGTGAAGAAGAAGGTTCAATCGTTTATTATACAAAATACTCTATAGAGGAGCCTCTCCGAACCTCACCCATCAGGTGCGCCGAGAAGACTGTTGGATCGTATTCAAACATGAGGTAATATACTTTTCGGTTCAACACATACAATCACTGTAAAAGGAAAAACACCAGTTGGGCCTCGAGCTCCAGGAAAGGACCATACATGGCACACATCAGACCAGTACTAAGGCTTAACTATCTATTACTGATGAGGTCAGGAGGGCTGACTCCCTTTCGTCTTGGTGCCTGGGAGTGTAGACACGGCGCCTCCAGGAATGCGCTTATCACTCCCAAAGCCAGATGCGACCTTGAGTCTTAAAACAGTCAAGTAAACAGCCTACCTTCAGCTGCTACCTGTAACTGAGATGAGCTGGGGCCAGACAACTGCAGTTGATCAACACATGATCACGGTCCGTGCTCGAGCACATGTTCAGAAATTGGCATCTGTATGGTTCTCGGCCTACTCTTTTAGCAATCGATATACAGGGAGTAAATAAACGAGTTTCCTCCAGGGAAAAGCATATATACCAAACTGGGAGAGTATGTATAGATACATCATGCTAACATAATATAGGTCCGATACTCCTTATATACGGGAAATCTACCTTTGTATCCCTCAATTTCCAATTTTGAAAGACAGCAATGATCAGCGGACTTACTGTCCATGCGGGGACCTAGGGGGCCCACAGATTTCACTGCCTTCATACGACCCCCTCCCTTTGGGTGTGAAATATTATAATAGCTGCTTAACTTTGGTTTTTTAACTCACAGAAGACAACCATTGATATGGGTATATTTCCATTTAGGAGTCACCTATTTTAAAGAACTTCAGCTCCGTGATTATTCATCTAGATTCAGGATATTACTAGGACCTATTCAATACATTTCTTGTTGACTACAGGTGAGTCAAGAGTAATTCAAGATGTTTGATTCATATAAACATCGGTTATATCTGCACACATGGTCTTACACTTTATTGTTTTCTACTAGGCAGACTGCACATTTTTAGTTCTGATGAAGACCCATAGAGATGCTTTCAGGAAACATATCTAACAAGGGTCGAAACCTCATGAAGCTAATATTATGCCCTGCACTAGATCTAAAGCCCAGCAAAAAGCATCAAAAATGAACTCAAATAGCAAGAAATGTTGAGATATTCTAAAAAAAGACTGGCACTGTATTGATAATATAGATTTTTGTCATAACTAGCTTTGAACAAACACACTGTTTTTATTCTTTAAGTCACTTGATTGCTCTGCACAAGCACTTCACTCACATCACTTTTTAAAGCAGTCCTTTTGTATTTGTTTCATGTAACTTCGATATGTGAAAAGTCAATATACAAAATAAACCAGACCTGTGGGTGCTTGTAATAATTCATTGTTATACTGAAATGAAGAGAGAGATTGTTTTCCTCCAATTTGAATAAGGAAATGATCATATTGCATTTTTCCTAGCACAACCCATTGTTCATATCTACCATTGCATACCCAGGTTCTGAGGGACACAGGGTCTCTGCATTGTTATTAATGGCTTAAAAATTGAGCACATAAAATGCGCATAAAAGCTTGTGAGTCACCTCCACCTAATGAGTCTTGCACCTTTTTTAGTGCTTTTTTTCAGAAGTACCTAGTATTTTCCACGCGTCTTGGTACCCCTGATCACTACCCTGGCTTCGGTCATGGGCCACCTCACCCAGACTGTGGATATTTTTTTCCAACCAATAGTGGATATTTTTTTCCAAAGTGCAAAACTCACAATTGGGAGCCAACTTGAGAGTTTCAAGATGACTGGGAAAAAATATTGTCTTAATACAGCCAACCCCAGTTACTAAAGCAATTCAAAGTATCATAGACAGGATTTTCAAGTCATTATGAATACTTTATGATGTCAGTTCCAAAATTGATGAAATATTGCACTCCAGAATGCTTTTCAAACGTCAATTATTTTATTTCTAATTATTCAAACCAATAAATTAATGATCATATTAATCAAACACCTTGCAGCCAATATGAATGTTGTGTTCTTCCTCTTTATCAAGGCATAAAAACATATGTATTCCAAACTTGTGGATGTGCAACAGATTGGTATGGATTTATTTGGCAACAAGTAGTATCTCCCCGGAGTCAGTATCAGGGGATTGCACGTTCGTGTGTACCGCGTCTCAGTCCTGAAGTCAGAGTTTTGTACAAAGAACTGACTAAGGGGAGACACTACCAATTGTCAAACAAATGTGGATCATACTGGTGCACTTTATCAAGGAAAGAATGCAAATTTGTATTTTTATCAGTTCAAAGTACTGGGCTTTCTTTTAGTATTTTTACTTCTTGCAAAGGAGAGTATCAGTTCTTGAATGCTTTCTATTAGGGACTCCCTAACAGACTAGAGACCAGCAGGGCAATGTTGATTTTGTAAAATATTTTGATTTCTGTTCATTCATCTTTTTAACTGCTGTCATCATTGCTTTTGAGCTCTCGGTTCCCTCATCCAATGCCTACAGAATCAGTAAAAAAGAGGGGGGAATAAATGTTGTAAAAAATTTCTCATGTTCCTTTTTTTCTATTTCAGATCTCAGGTAACAACTTTGTGGCTATGCCGTTTCTCATCAGATTCCATGGGTCATGCCTACTTGCAGTTTGCAAAGTGTGTAATTGCTGTGTTTGTGCCTGAAACCAGATTATAAACTCAATCTACAAAATTAAGGGACAGTGGTCCAGAATGAAAACAAATGTGCACCATTTGTTCCAAAACAATAAATGAGCATCAACCTAAAAACAGCCAAGGGTAGTCAGAGTTGACACCAGTACAGTTAATAGAAAATTACTATCTAGATAGCTCTTGCCTCAAAGTGAATTGCCTCATAATGTAAGGGATAAAGTATCCCCTGCCATTTATTATAAAGATATTGCAAGTCACTGAGGAGTTCCATAACCATATAGATGAATGAGGCTGAAGGCCACGTTCCTTTTTAAGGTTATGGAATTCCAATGTAACTTATGATGTAGACCAGGCGGGTACTTTATCCCATATAATACATGGTCACACCATCACCTTCCCACAACTCACTCAAAACTTTGGTGCATAGCTTTTTTAAATGAAAGAGAGAGCATGTTTTCAAACATGAAGAATAGAAATAAAACCTCTAGTGCAAAATTAAACACATAAATAACCTGTTCGCGGCCGAGCACGTTTACAAACATGAAGAATATAAACAAAACCTCTAGTGCAAAAAAAAAAACATCGAAAACCTGTTTGTGGCAAATAGATATATGAAACAGTTCAATACAAGTCAGTTTAAAAAAAAAGCTGCAGTAGCTTGGAATGTGTAGAAATGTGCAGAAAGATTCTAACTTTTCTCTATTTAAGGAGTGCAAAAAATATACATGTTCTCTCTGCTTGTTACAAGAGAATAAATCAGCGCTCCGTTGCTTTAAACAGGTGCTTCGATTATGCTCGGTGACCTGACCTGCCTTTTACCTCAGCTGTTGAGAGCAGGCATTGGGACGTCAGAACTCGACGTTAATAACTTATAATAGTTGAGTACTGACGTTTTTTATTTATAATCAGCAACTGGGTTGTACACAAGTCGCTGATTTAAATAAATCAGAGACAGCCGTTTAAACAGGGATTACAGCATTACATGTATTATACGTTGATAAAAGGTGGTAATACCATTGTCATGTAGTCCCCACTAATCTGTATGATCTCCGTGTTTATGGACAACCTACACTTTGGGTGAGGTGCCGAGATTGATTCTATGCAGTCGTGCTGGTTGAACCTTTGCTTCTCCAGTGATGATGCATTTTACTTGGACGCTGCTTTGTTCTTCTCGGAATTCATTTAGTTCCAGTAAAACAGCCAAACATGAATAGATGTCAAACGGTGTCTCTGCCGCCCCTGTACTGACATTGTCAAGGTCTGGGACCCACATACTCACCCCAAACAGGATTTCATATGGAGTACGACCATACAGAAATGTTCTTGGCATGTTGTTAAGTGTCCTCTGGACTCCATATAGCTGATTGACCCAACTACAATCTGAGTCTAGTACCCTCGCTGTTAAAGACTGCTTTAAGTAATTATTCTCCTCTTAACAATCAAATTTCCCTCAGGATGATAGGGCGAGGAATTCTGAAAGGTCACACTCAAACGTCCCATGGCTTCTTTGTATCACAGAGTGCTAAAAGCTGGACCCTGGTCAGCGTGTAGTGAGCCAATTGCAAATGAAGACTCGCATGTCTCTGATAACAATTGTACGTCAGCCGACTGTTGCGGCCATACCCACAGGAATCTGGAGCATGAATCTACTGCCACGAAGAGGTACTTCGAAGCCCCGTCTGAATGTAAGGGACCGCAGTGATCTAAATAGACACAAGGCAGAAGCTTGTTTGAAATTAATAGAGGCATCTTTGGTAGACGTGCGTCGGTGGAACCCTTCATCTGCTGGCAGATGTCACATTTGTGGTCTGTTTGGTAAGACCAGGCCACCAATAGCACTGCTTCATTAATGAAACTGTTGCAGTATTCCCTGCATGTGCTGAGCCCAGACCCTCATGTGCAGCTAGTATTAATCTCAATCTGTGATCAATGTTTTGTATAACTCTATCCCACACTCCTGGAATGTAAGCACACAGTATATTCTATCCATCTAACTTATAGGAGTACTTGAGTGGAAAGCCTATTGCTAGGTGTGTGTCATTGTGCGCAGCATTTACAACCACCATGATGTCTCTGTCTATTCTTGTACTAGAAAGAGTAATTTCCGCAATGGCAGCAGTATGAACTTTTATCTTAGCTGCTTCATCAGCCATGGAATTCCCTGCAACGTGAACGCTAACACTTTATTGACTTAATGTGTGTCTTACATGAGCCTGTGGTAAGCAGACTGTTCCCAAAGCATCTTGTGCTTTATTGTGCAACTTTTGAAATATCGAAATCCATTCTGGCCCCACTATGCGGTCTACTCTGTCCAAGTGTTCATTAATTCATCATCTTTTAGAGAGATATCACCCACATAGGACAATGCTTCTTCATAAATTTTTTGAAGTAACGATGTTACTCTGTCTGAAAACAGCCCAGAGCTATTCTTATACCCTTGGGGTAATTGATATCTACTTCCAAGCGCTATATTTTGGCAGAAAAATCCATTTGACATATCTAGTACTGTTTTTTATTTTTTCCACACAATTTTATTAATTAGCGTAGCACTGTGTGCATATTGTACTGCGAATGTGTGAGTAGATGTGTTTAAATGTCTGAAATCTAATACCAGATAGTATGAATTGTCCGGTTTCATTACGGGAAACAAGGGGATTATTCATTGAGGTGCAATCTTCTATTTCACCCTGGTATTCAAGTTGTTCTAGGATTTCCCTAACTTGTGTTTTAGCTTCATGTTTTATTGGCTATTGTCTCTGGGGTTGAGGAGTTGATTTCAAAGGGATCTCACGATGAGGTGACTCATCATCCCATCCCACATGATTGCAGTATAATGCACGAGCTAGTGCTAACGTCCACTCCTTGGTGTAAGAAGGTTTCACTGATTTTTGAAGAAAGCCAGTAAAATTACAGTTTCCCCGTCTGGGCATTCCATTACAAACTCAGGTGGCCAGTCTCTTTTCAGCCAAAAGAATATGCTAACCATAAGTCAAGTTCTCCCAAAACAGAAACTTGATGTGTCTGGGTATGTCCTCTTCCAATTGGAGCATACATTTGTATAAACAATGGGGAGCACTTACCCTAGTACCAAGCATTTCCACTGTAATATGCTCACTCAGTGCTACTACCACCAGATAATCCACCAGGTTCCGGTGAGCTATTGTGACTTCTGCTCTGCTGGCCAGAATCGTCACTGCCCATTTCTTGTTTAGAAGCAGAGTCATCAGAATCCTGGGCATCCCTGATTTGAATTCAGGCTACCTTTTTCTTTTTGAATAGAGTGTATTACTCTTTGTTTTTTTCTTTTTTATTAATGATGTAGTCAGACGAGCGTTGTGATTCCTTATTCGGCTTCACATGCTCTACTGATCTGTGCTCTGACTGTCCTCCTCTCTTTGAACGTGTATTGGATGACTCCTGAAAGGAACGAGAGGCATGTGTATCAGTATCCCGATACCTGTCAGGCTTCCTAATGTTATCCCTGTTTGATTGTATTTTTTTTCTGTGGCTTCCTGCTGAGGAGACCCACCCGTTGATCGTGTCTTTTTTTATTTTTTTTATTTATTATTCCACTTCTTCGTCAAAGAAACAGGTGCTTAATTAGAGTTATCCTTTTCAGAATTACTCTCAAGAGTGGTTTCCCAGGTCTGGCTCCCAAACTATCTCTACCTAAGGTAGCTAAGGTTTCTTCAATAATCTAAGGTAATTCCTGCTGTGCAGTAGTGATATCCCTTAGATGTTGGCCTACAGCCAATGCAGATCCCTAACCTTTTATGTTACTTAACATAATGGTGGATACTGCAGCAAAATTGCCCATCCGTTTCATCCCTAAGTCCAGGGCAGGTGCTGGCCCGTACTCATTCTAGAGCTGCTTCAGCACATCTGGTAAAACAGCCAGAGAAGGACTACCATGTGTTCTGGTATGAATGACAGTGAAGACTGTACCCCAAGTTGCATAATCTTCCACTTGGGGAGCCATACCCATCTGCAAGCAAATAATCAGTATTCTGTGTTTTCCCTGCTGGCCTGTGTGGGTAAAAACTGCCTCAAGCTAGCTTGTTTTTTGAGCTATCCAGAACAGAATTTGCTCCCTACTGGTGAGAATCTTTACCATTACGGCATTCAGTGTTTGTGGGCTGATACCTGTGGTAGCCAATTGTGTTAGTGCGGCTTGACCACTCCAAGCAGGGTTAACTGTGAGTGTTCGCATTATGAACTGTGTGAGATTTCTGCATATTTTTCCTAAATCGTCCTATAGTGTATGCATTTCTGCTGCAGTTAAATTAGCAGTGTCAGGATGTGGTGTGTATGCAGCTAAAAATGTCCATGTTGCTCTTTCTTTGCAGAGCAGACCGAGTCTCATGTTTTCTGTAGTGTGTGGGAGGGTGCTTTTAAATCAATTCTTTTGGTAAGAGAGAGTTAATTTTATGTTTTCATATGGAGTATATTCCTCTGGTGCTTCATCCTCAATGTAGGTATGAAACAGCTGGGAATTTAACCCAGTAATAGAATACCCCTGTTTTGAATGCTTTGTGTGCCTCAACCATTAAGGTAATGTCTCAACCGATAGCCCGGAGACCAAAGAATAATAATTTGAGAGTAACCGCATGTCTGCAGTTTTCTGCAATGTTGTGTGCATGAGCACCTTTGTCCTCAGACATAATACAATAAATGTAGTTCTGAGAGGGTTAAAACAATGGGGCCGATTCCGATCCCGCTGGGAGAAGGTTCCGTCCGACTCGGATCAGGAGGGCTTTCTGACCGATTCGTGCTCCGGGGCCCGAGCGCCCAAGTACGATGCGAACAAGCGCTGACGAACATGGGTCGCTCAGAGCCCAATTGAAGTCAATGGGAGCCTGTTGTACGACGCGTACATAGGCTCCCATTGATGAGAAAGGTACGTTGCGCACAAAGGCGCCCCCTGTAGTAGGGACACATCTGTGCGACCCACACGGCACATGCATGGCCCTGTGACTGACTCGTTAGGCTACGGGTGAAGGGGGTCCGGCGCGGACCCCCGAAGGTCGCTTCCCGGAACGTTTACATGTCGGATGCTCTGACTCGATCCAGCTGTCCAAATCGTGCATCGTACTGGCTCGGTAGGAAATCGCTTCCATTGCACGGCACGGTTTGCTTACGGACGAGACGTACGGAGCATTTCGGACCCGGAAACGATTCGGTCGGCGATTTCGCGTTTCTCGCATCGCACTTGCTCGCTCGTACAGCTGTACGAGTCGGACGGAAAACACTCGTACAGCTTGTACTTTTTCTGGCCTGATCGCATTCGGAGCCTTTCCGAGCGAGATTGAAATCGGCTCCAATGTGGGAAATTTTATCCTACAAGCTTGAATAACCTACAGCCAATACATAGGAATTAGATATAAATGGCCGCACACTGCTCGTCATACCAGCAAGTTGCCCCATGGAACTATGGGCGATGTAGTAGCAACGGCGAGTACGCCTATGCTACGAAGTGTAAGAGTAAGTATGTGTCGCATTAGCCATCCCTGGACACGTGTTTCCGCCGCTGCTACTTCATTGTCCAGAATCCTATGGGGCTACTTGCTAGTAAGACGAGCGGTGTGCGACCCACTTAATGGTTGAATTTAAAGCTCCCTCGAGCGATTGGCTGACGAGTCAGGATCCCGCACCCGCGCGCCGTGAAAGGTATTTAACCTTGTATATTTGGCAGTCTACCGGCACCCCACATACAGACCTGCTCCCTGCTGACGAGAGGCAACTACCTCGAAACACGTGTCCAAGGATGGCATTTATTTAACACTCGTAGCATAGGTGTACTCGCCGCTGCTACTTCATTGTCCAGAATCCTATGGGGCTACTTGCTAGTAAGACGAGCGGTGTGCGACCCACTTAATGGTTGAATTTAAAGCTCCCTCGAGCGATTGGCTGACGAGTCAGGATCCCGCACCCGCGCGCCGTGAAAGGTATTTAACCTTGTATATTTGGCAGTCTACCGGCACCCCACATACAGACCTGCTCCCTGCTGACGAGAGGCAACTACCTCGAAACACGTGTCCAGGGATGGCATTTATTTAACACTCGTAGCATAGGTGTACTCGCCGCTGCTACTTCATTGTCCAGAATCCTATGGGGCTACTTGCTAGTAAGACGAGCGGTGTGCGACCCACTTAATGGTTGAGCCAATACATAGGGTATACCTACTCATCTTAGGCAGATTTCCCTTCCACCATGGACGTCTGCAGTTTGGAGGTGAGTAGGAGTCTCTGAGACTGCACAATTAAACTACTCAGGTGATCCAAAAAATAGGAACCCAACCAACATTGGGCGGTGCCATGTTATATAGTTCCCACTAATCCATGGGATCGGTGCGTTTGTGGACAACATAAACTTTGGGTGAGGTGCTTAGATTGATTCCATGCTCCCCCATAGTATATGTTGGTCTAGAGAGCAGTTAGATCACAGTACCATCATAAGCCCCCCTGACTTAAACAAGGAGCAAATGGTTTCTGGTAACCACTGAACATGACAACCCTGACTGTTCAGGAAACTTAGTAACAGATCTTAAACTTTTTTTCGCTCAGCCACTCGTGCATTCTTGTTCGCAGAGAAGTACATAGAGAATACACAATGGGATGTTTTCAATATATTTATTGAACCAATGCTATTCTTGTATAGAATACATGTCCTGCAATAATCAGTGTGCAAAAACAACAGTTGATGGACAGAATGCAGAACAATGTCAAACATTCACCCCAGTACGGAGATCTGGGCCTAAATCCATCGTTTTTTTGCTCACCCTGCCGTTCCAGTTTGAACACAGCCATGTGCAAATCAGTCTTGACCCTGTGCCTCATGGGAACAGTCCAGCCTGAACTGCCAAGCCAGGTCCTCCCTGGACTGGAAACAAGCATCCTAGGACCGGTTTCGGGGTAAAACCTTCTTTAAATAACAAGACTCTTAATTTTAAATGTTTATCTGGTTAATTCATGTGAGCCAAGAACCAAAATACAGTTAGAATACCGTTTTCTCCAAGGAAAGGAAGGGAATAAAATTTAAGTAGAATAATCGTTAAACACAGTTATTATGATGACAGAACCTGAATAGGGAGAAAACAGAGAGAGCAGTACAATGACATACTACACAGAATTATAGATACCTAGAATGGTGTGAAAAACCAACCCCTTGGCCAAGGAATTGGAATGGGTCCCCTGGGACAGATCAGGTGACAAAGGCTCAGGACAGGATTCAGGAACATGATGGATGACCTCTTCTAGATACGACGCCTGTGTCGCACCCCTCTCTGACACTATCTTCCTCCTCAATTCTTCCGCGATCTTCTTCTATTATGTGCCTCCTTGGTTCTTTTGTGATGTTCTTCTAATTAATTGGCTCTGAGTTCTAAGTCTGGAAATGGATCTTCTTCAGTATTCTTTTAATTCTTGGACAGCATCTCGGTCTCTCAGCATTCTGGTCTCGCTGCGGTCTGCGATCTGTGATCAATGATCTGAACTGACTAACTGAACTACCTCAATTATACCTTTCTAATGGCATGTACCACCTCTAAATGTTTCAAATTTATGAAACCCTAACTCTGATTGGACAGAAAAAGGGGAGATGATCATCACACCATGCTAAGTTTAATATTTTTCTTTAAGCTCATTGTTCTGTGTTCCCGCCCCTTAATTTACTTTCCCATGCTTTATTTCCCACCCGGGTTCACATTTTTATCGATCAAAATTATACAATTCAATAATTTCTTCATCCATCATTCAGGAAGACAATTCCGTTCCCAGGACATGTAGAGGTCGTGGCTTTGGATGAGTTTCAAATCCATTCATTTGGTCCCTGGCGGGTTACAAGTGCGCATGTGCGAAGGCCACTTGGGGTATGGACATCGGTCATCCTTTGAGCCCCAAAATACAGACTACTAAAGAAGTCAGAAAGAGACATATTAAATTCAAAATAAAATGATTTCACTGTATACCACCTATCTCTACTCTAATCCCTTTTACTTATATAAATCTTTCGCATTAGCAGTTTATTAAATTTGCATGGTTTAGTTTCAGCAAAAGCATGCGTATTAACATGTAAGTTCCAAGCGGCCATCTTGAAAGCGATTGCGCAGCTGCAAAGATTTCCCTCCAAGCAAGAACTCGTCATTACTACGTAGATGTATTTGGCGGATGCGCAGTACAGATTCCCGCGTTAGCAGCCATTTTTAGTCACTCTCGGGTTACTGGTTAGTACGACACATATGCAAGCTTCCCCTAAGCTTAAATGTATGAATTTTTTATGTATTATTAGTATTTACAAACACAATTATTACTGTATTACGAGTTAACTGAGAAGATTGCATCCGAGCAAGTCTCTTTTATACAAGTCCTTGCTCCATCAATCCCCTCAGTGATGACATTTTATGCCATCACTAATTTCCCATCACCTAATCAGATGCCAACTTTAGCACATCTCAATTCCCTCTTCAACCTTTTCATTTCCTTCCTTTTCATTTCTGTACTGTAAACCCTTCATTCTTTTATATAGATTTCCTTTCATTTCTTCAAGTTGTATTTCCTCATACTTTCTTTTCTTTCTATTTTCATTCACTTCATACCTTTTTCTTTTCTTACAACATTTGAACCATATCATTATTGCTAAGACTAATAGTGTTATTCCCAAGATTGGCAATATTATTTGACCTATTATGCTCTTACCTACGTTAGAAAACCAGCTCCCTATGGTAGTAATACTATTTGCTAATTTCTTCCATACACTGTCAACTTCCAGTGGTTTCAAATCCTCCTCCAGTTTTGTGATATTTCTAATATATCCTCCAATTTCAACATTTTTGTCTGGGATGTATGTGCAACAATGTTGCACTTTCAGCATTTTACAGACTCAGCCCTCTTTTGCCAATAATATATCAAGAGCAAGTCGATTTTGTAAAACCATAGATCTAATAGCAACCATTTCTGTGTTGATCATCAAAAATCATTCAGTAGTGTCAGTAGATAACCGATCCACTACTGTAGATAGCTGACACATTTTTCGTGAATTCAGAATTACTCCCACTGAAGGTATCAATGCACTAAATATATCACCTACTATTTCAGAAAAAACAAGCTCTTTTTATACGTGTTAGTTCCTTTGCATCTTCATTGCTTCCAGTGATTCTTTTCACATGGTACACCTTTGGGAATATTATTTCAAAATAGCAACTCCTGTACCAATGATCAGGTAGTCTGAAATAGGCTTTATTGCCACATATGTACAAAATTCCAGGAAATACTGGATCTGTTCCACCTTTTAGTCCCCATCCCCCAATAACTAAGAAATAATGTTCACATTCACTGGAACCAATAAATGCATTGTTATATTCAGTCTTTAATCTATGGAGGCAGATCTTCCCTTTCTTTTCAAAGTTCAAGGACATAGCAGCATGAGTCTTGCCAGTTTTATAAATTTCTTCTTTCTCAGCCCATTGAGGTATTTGAGGTTTCGGTTCAGAAGCCCTTCTTTGGAAGTCCTGTCTCCTCTGCTCAACTAAATTCAAAAATATATTTTCTTCCTCGTGTAATTTACATGTTAAATTGTGCTTGTGTGCTTCAGCTATATCTGTTGTTTCCATAGTTAGAAAATATTCTCCCATAAACTGTGCATCCTTAGTACTAAGAACTGGGTTCATGCTCTTTCGATATAGGAACCTCGGAAAAAATCACATCTACATTAGAATAATAATATTGTAACCTTCCTGTTCTATAAAACAAACTTGGTAATATACTACAAGAAATACCATAGGTTAATGGAATATGGTGATATGTTACACCTTCTGCTACTGATGCAGGTAATTTCATACACACATAACAATCACTAACATTCATAGTGTCTACGTATTGCACTAATAACTTTGTAAATACATTTAAAGCAGTGTCATTATTTGTCACAGTGTGGTGTACATCTAACTCATCTGGTGCTCCTAAATCTACTCTGTCTCTTTTAGTCTTAGACTCATCTGATGCTTCTAATGCTACTCTGTCTCCTTTAATGTTAGCTACCCTTGCGTGTTTGTGTTATTCTTTTCTTTTGTAACCATCAAATAAGGGATGGCTACTGTTAGTACTAACCAAATTATAAGTACTGAAAATATACTACATATACATATTCTACAACATCTTTGTACACAATTTCATTTTGGTTTTCCAGCAGCCCTATCATCGGCCATTTTGGGCTAATAAGATTTCTCTTCTTTACTTTCGAATTATTTGTGAAATTTAAATTCTTGGGAAATTTTCAGGTTGGTCTCACTTCTTCGACAATCTGTTCTGCATTTATTTCTTCATCACTTTCTTCATTTAAATCTAGATTCTCGAATTCTTCAAGAATTACATAGGTCCATTCAGGACCCTTGAACTTATTGTTCAATACTTTTAATCTTTGACTTCTTCATTTGGGCTTATCAGTAGAAGTCCCAGACTGACTGGAATTTTCGTTTACATGGTCTGGTTCTTCATTAATTGTCTTGAAATGATACTTTAACCTTTTCACACCACCTGGTGGTGGGATGGAGTAACCCTCCAACAATATATAGAGAATGGCAAGGTGCCAAGAGGGTTACGCATCCTGATCTTTCCAACATTTGAGGATCTTAGTGATGCTTTACTTCAGGAATGGGAAGGCAATCTGGAGGGAGCATCACAGATCATGATGAAAATTCTGGTGAAACATGCGAAGGAAAAGGGGGAGAAGTTACAGGAGGAGATTGCAGTGATTGAGAAGCAGATTAACGATATGGCTGAGAAAGATCTAGTCGAGAAAAATTATAACATCTTAAAACAGGTTATAGATAATCACCAGACATACCTTAGAGATAAAAAACTCAGAAAGATTAAGCGGGACGACCGAGACTACCGTGATGGTAGGATTTATACTTTTCACAAAAAGTTTGATAATGTTCAAGGTTTTGAGGACAAAAAAAGGAACAGAGATGACAAGGGAGAGAGTGATGATACTGGATCAACTAGCAACATATCCATCTCATCACAAGGGAGTGTTGCATCAACCTCTGTAGCGCAGGACATCCCTTTAGGGGAAGGGGCATCGCCCTTTCAAAAAGAACTTGCGAAACTACGCATTTCCAACAGACTACAACAAAAACAGGAACAGTTAAGATCCGGCGTGGTGGGAGGAGGTCCAAAAGGAAACACCAAAGCTACAATAGGCAAGGGGGATACATCGACCAAGGCCAAAAAGTAAAACATGATTTAACATCTGTTGATATTACTGACAATGAGGATGAGCATATTTTGAAAATTGTCAATCTTTCCAATAAAATCCTTGATGACAATGAGATCCGTATCCTAAGCAAAGGTTTGAATTTTTGTCCTACTCAATGTGGTGATTTGGTCAACATACATGTGGATCTCTATAAATTTGTTCGAAATCTTAAACTTCGTGATTATTTTTCGAACAAACCCCATGAACAGGACACCAATGTAACAATTTCTGAACCTAGTTCTCATACAATAGCGGACATTAAAAATATCCAATGTCTTTTGTCTATCTGTGATGATTGTCCAAGTGATATACCCTCTCTGTTGAATGAATTTAATGTCTGTCAAGATGTCCATAATGATAGTGGTTTACGTCCTAAATCCAAATTTGTACCTACATTTGGATACGACCCAAAAATTGATATCTTCTATAAAAAAATGACTGAAGAATTTTATGCCCTTGAAACACCAAACAAATTTAAACCACGTAAAACGCAGAACATTTCCCTTGAAGAAAGACAGGCCCTGCAGCGTCTAAAAAACGACAATACCATAGTGATCCGCGAGGCAGACAAAGGGGGAAATGTGGTCATTATGAATCGCACAGACTATCTCAATGAAATCAATAGACAACTAAGGGATAACACATGTTACAGGCAAGTTAAAAATAACCCAATACCAGCCCTTTCCACTATGATCAATTCCACACTGGTTGAGTGGAGGGATATCTCATTACTATCAGAGGATGAATACAGATTCTTAAAGGTTGATTGTCCTTCATTCCCTTGTATATATATCCTACCAAAAATACACAAGGGGGGACGATTCCCCCCAGGAAGACCTATCATTTCTGGAGTTGGTTCACCCACAGAAAAACTTTCACATTTTGTAGATCTCCAAATATGTAAATATGTATTGGACTTACCATCTTACGTAAAGGATAGCAAAGATATCCTAGTCAAACTTAAAGACTTTCAATGGTCTGAGGAATTACTATTTGTAACATTTGATGTTGAAAGTCTCTACACGTGTATCCATCAAAAATTTGGCCTAATGGCATTACGCTCTTTTTTGGACAGAGAGGGTGCTGAGCGTTACGAACATAATGAGATGGTCATTAAGATGGTCAATATCATATTAATGAATAATTTTTTCTTACATGACAACCAGTGGTATCAGCAGATCAAGGGCGCGGCGATGGGTTCCAGGTTTGCTCCTTCGTACGCCTGCCTCTTCATGGGGTGGTACGAGAAGGAGCATGCCTGGGCCCGATGTGCCTCCCCCTGGACAGAATACATCGTATTCTGGGGGAGGTACATAGACGATATCATCTGTCTCTGGTCCGGCTCTGTTGATGAATTGGAGCAATACCACACATATCTAAATGATAATGTGTTTAATGTAAAACTGACTATGTCATACCATAAAAGCAGTATAAACTTTCTTGATATCAACTTTTATGTTGAAAATAACACGATCCACAGTAAACTCTATAGAAAGGAGACTGCATGCAACTCAGTTCTACATGCCTCTAGTGCCCATGCAAGTTCAGTAATTAAGAACATCCCCTTTGGGGAATTTGTACGCATCAGAAGAAATTGCAGCGAGGAGAACAATTTCCTCTCAAATGTCAGAGAAACCAAAAAAAGATTTCAAACCAGAGGCTATAGTAATAAGATTCTTGACAATGCTGAAAAAAGAATTTTGTCCTCAACCAGGGATGCAACACTACTGGACACAAACAAAACTGGTAACAAATCCAATAACATGGCAAGATTTATTACTCAATACACTACACATAGTGATGATATATTTAGAGCTCTAAGAAAGAATTGGCATTTTTTGACCTCTATTGATGGACTTAAAGATAGCATCCCTATAACGCCTAGTGTTACATACAAAAAAGGCGTTTCCTTGAGAAACGATTTGTGTCCCAGTTATATTACCTCTCCACAAACAAGTGGTACTTGGCTTCCGAACAAACCCAAAGGATTCTTTGTTTGTGGCAGCTGTAACGTATGCCCCATGGGTAAAAATAAGATCAAAAGCTTTTCATACAACTGTGTACGAACGTTTTACATCAATGAATTTATCAACTGTAATACTACCCATGTTGTATATATCCTGGGATGTGATTGTGACATCATTTACGTGGGTAGTACCATCCGCCCCTTAAAAACACGTATACAAGAACACAGGAGAGCCCTAATAAACAATGACACCAGATACCCCATCACTGAACATTACAGGATGAAACATACTGACTGCCCTTCCTCGTTTTGGTTCCATGGAATAGAACATATCCCTGGAGGCAAAAGAGGACAAAATAGAGAGTTGATATTGCGACAATGTGAATCCAAATGGATTTGTCGCTTACGAGCTGCCACCTTGGGACACAACTCTGACAGCGAGATGCATTATTTCTTATGATGGTTTAACTGAAATAATTTTTCTCATTTAAGCTGAGCCTTGTTCTATGTTCGTGACGATACACGCTCATAATCAATATGTGTACTTAATCACTTTGATATGATCTGGGATCAGTTCATATCTATGCGATGCATCACTTACATATGTATATATTTTTTGCTTTACTTTTATTTTTATTTTTCCTTTCTCTTCTCATGTGCGTATGCCCATAGTGCTATTGTCTAGTTTTTCTACTCCAAATGTATACCTGGGATTAGGTATAAATAATAAATATACCTCTCTCCATAAAGACATCTTTTTTTGAAAATATAGGTGGAGATATATCACCTCCAATCAATCAAAACATATATAAACATCTCTTCATCAGTCCAAAAAAACATATTTCTCTTGTTCAACACGTAATTCTGTATAAACAACAGTGCCTGACTTATACATTATTCAAGTTCTTGTTTTATAGAACGAAACGCGTTAATACAGTACAACCTGCTTAACTGCATATGATAGATCCTGGTATGTTTCAGACGTCCTGTTTAATATTATTATTATGATCCAAACTCACACTTGTGACTAAGTGTCATTACCCCTCTCAAATATGGCGTTTTTCGGCCGATTTTATAAAACATATATATTTGTGGTTTCTGATATTTGGTTCACCAGTATTATCTGGACTACACGTCACGCTTTTGTAATTATGATACAATGGGAGTATCCAATTTGTTTTGGCTATAATTTGGACGCGATATATTAACAACGCGTTTTCTATTCACAATAAGATCTAAACTCACACTTGTTATTAAGTGTGATTAAACCTTTCAAATATGGCGCTCTTCGGCCGACGTTACAAAATATATATATTTGTTGTTTTTGATACTTGGTTCACCAGTACTATCTGGACTACACATCACGCTTCTGTTAATATGATACTATGGGAGTATCTAATCCGTTTTGGCTACAACTTGGACGCGATATCTCAATAACGCGTGTACTATTCACGTTATACTGTTTTGGTGGTATTTAACTTTTATAACTGTTTCTTTTGTGTCCATATATTAGTGGACTGGCAATGCCCGTGTTATCATTTTGGTAACGGCCGGTCATTTATCTCCTTCGTTTATATTTAAATCCGTTTCATTTTTTGATTCCGCATCTGCTGATGCTTACTCTAGGCCACTGCAATATGGCGCCTCTATATACAGGCCCTCCAACTTACACCTCGGGAGGCGCGACCTCATTTCCGGCAATATATTCGAACATCATTCCCGCGGCAACCAGCTAACTTACAGGTGTGCTGGTCTATCGCGTTACGCTTTTCGCTGCTTTTCGTATACGGAAAAGGTAAGCTTTCCTCTTGTGCATATTATATGTTCTCTCTGAATCCTGGTAACGGGTATTTTCGTTACAAGTACTTGTCATCCTGCACCCCGGTTAGATTTTTTATTAGGGACCGATAAACTACAGGACCTGTTGTCTTTTGTTGGGGTCAGTGATATTTTGCCCTCCCTCGCTTTGACGATACACATGGTACACGCCTGATGATTTTTATGCCTATGTTAATAGATTAGCATCGCATATGTTGGACAACTTTAACCATTTCTTGATTCGCGACTGCTTTCATTGACCCAGCGTCTATTGGTGTTTCTAATATCTGTCAATATGAAGTAGAACTTATTTTGTTTTTGACTACTAGTACTGTGGTCATGTTTATCTCTCATACTAGTAGCCTTATGTGTAGTCCTTTTTGAGTATCGTTTTTCTGCTGCTTCATTCAGTGCTGCTGCCTGTTCTTGTGTTTTTCCTTCGTTTACCATTTTCCTTTCACTTTTTTTAGCGCTCTGAAATGTCTATTTAACATTCAGACTCCTGCCACTTGGCGTCACGACTTAAAGGACATATTGGTATCCTTTACTATACCTCTCAAGTGATTTTCATACGTCATTTAGGTGAGCTACCTTTTGGGATTAGTCTTGAGTTTGACCATAGATTAGTTTAATAAATTGCATATCTCATTTCAAAAATCCCTTGGCATGCTGTATATAAATTGAATCGTTGATAACATCTTATGGATCAAACATATACAAGTTGTTTGTGTTATTATTTTTTTGGCAACTATTCATTTTACGCACACATGAGTCAAATTTACTGTTCGTTTTTATTCCTTATTTTTCGTGGTTTTTCTATTTGAAGGATTTACTCTTTTCTCTTTTCTTCTCGGTTACTTAACTTTTAGACTTTTTGAAAGATACTTATTTGACTCAATGTTATACACATCATTACTGAGTCTCATTTCAATAACGATCTATTAATCGTGTGGAAACTGATTGACATTTGCGAGAATCCAACGTCGCTAAAGTAGAGGTGAGATCACTTTAATTAGATATTCCTTCCCCCCCTTTTTTTTTTTTTTTTTTTTTTTTTTTTTTTTTTCACTTCTCTGTTGGGGCCTTTCCGCTAGGCTGCACACCATTTAAGTTTAAGTTGTTTATATGTCCTTTAAAAATATGTATATATAAGTGTTTAAATTAGGTTGGGAATATTTGCAATGAACTTCATTCTTTGAATCAATGGTTGCTATTGAATTTTATACTATTCATGACATTTGAATGTATTTACTTGTTTTTAAAGTACAAAGGTTTGATGTATTTTTGTATATATATATATATATGTATTGTATGAATATTTGTGTATATATTTATGTCTTTCTGTATGGTCCTATGTGCTTCTCTTTTTTCTCTTTTTTGTTCACAACACAGTGTATTATTTATACTTTTATATCAATGTAGTTATGTCTGTATATTTGTTTGTTACTTGTTTCAGCCCTGAAGAAGTTCTTGTCTTATAGAACGAAACGCGTTGGCTGATGTCTGTTTTTAAGAAAATATACAAGAATTAAAGAAACACAATAAGGACTTTCCATATTGCTTTGGACTTCTTACTGGTGCACCTTCCTCTTTCGTTAAAAAAACCTTTTCACACCACCTGGCCAGTTATCACCTCTTCTAACCCTTTTTACTTGCACTGCACTGTCACTGTCTTCGAGTGCTCTTTTATTTTCATTAAGTTGTGGCACAACCTGGTTATTTTCGTCTTCAGAATCCCTCTCTATCTGACCTTGTCCAGGGCTTATTTTTGTAACGTCAGTTTCTGCCTAGATGCGTTCTTCTTCCCTGGTCTGATTCTGTTCAGGTTTTATTTTGATTTTCTCTTCTTCTACCTGAACTTGTTCTTCTTTTCCTAACTGGTCCTGCTCAGGTCTTACTGCGCTTTGGTTTTCTGCAGCCTGAACGTGTTCTTCTAGACCTATCTGTCCCTCTTCAGACCCATGAATGGTTTCATTCACTTCTGTCTGAGTAGATTGTTCTCTTCTTTTCTGATCCTGCTAAGGTTCTCCAACAGCTGTATTTTCACTTCTCTGAGCTTGTTCTTCTATACCTGACTGGTCCTCACTATTCTCTTGTCTCTCTAACCGGATTTGGCTTCTTGTTCTCACATTTACTTCAGGTATGCCAACCACTGGTATCTAGTCATCCTGACTGATGCTCGGTTGTTCTTGATCAGCTACTTCAGGATCTGTTATTCTAAGTCCTTCAGCTGTACACCCTTCTGCAGCCTCAACTGCTTGAGTCACTTGGGGTCCTTCCTCGTCAGGTGCTGGTACTCTCTTAGTGTGGCTTTCATGAATCCAATTAGGCAAGCCTGCACATTTCACTGCTGTTGTTGTAACCAATATAACCTGATGTGGTTTTTCCCACCTTGGTGCTAGGCACGACTCTCAAGTGTGATTCTTCACCAACACCCAGTCACTGGGATTTAGATCATGTGCTTGATCCGGCTGCCTGGCAACTGCGTCCTCTCCAACCTGGTGAGAGATAGAACGCACTAGGTCAGCCAGTTCTTTGCAATAGTCTAATACCAAATAATCCGTTATATTCAACAGTTTGTGTCCTGGTATACATGCCTGCCTCATTGCTCTTCCCATGAGTATTTCATGGGGACTCAATCCTGTATTCTTGTCAGGAATGCTTCTGAGTCCCATCAGAACAAGAGGTAAATCATCAGGCCACTCCAGTGGGGTGGATCCACATACTTTTGCCAGTCTTGTTTTTATAGTGCCATTTTCAATTTTAAATGCTTCACATATTAGTCGAATTATTCCATTATTAAAATGAGACCATATATCTGATTCCAAAGTTACTGGAAAACCGAACTGTGGAATCAGTTCTCTCAACAATAGTTTGGCAACTGTTATAATGTCATTTCTTCTAGTAGGGTATGCCTCCACCCATGTGAGAATAAACAAACTATAATGAGTATGTACTTCAACCCTCTGCAAGGTGGTAATTGAATGAAATCTATTTGTAGTCTTATAAATGGGCCTTCTGCCTTTCCAATGTTTCCCATACAGACCACTGTTTTCCTACCTGGATTCATTTGTTGACAGGTTAAGCATCTCTTGCATAGACTCTCTGCTACATTCCTGTGTCTCCGTGATACATCCTAGCCAATTGTGAAAGCATACAGTCTGGCATTACTGGCCTGCCATCTAGGTAAATCCATACATCATCTTCTGACCTCTTTTGGCACCCTACTTTCACCCATTCCTCTTTTTCTCTCATCTCTACCTCATCTTGCTTCTTCCCATGTTTCCAATCCTGAGAGTAACATAAGTTGGCAGCTAATTCCACTTGTTTCAATTTTCTTGTTTACCACCAATTTATTTCTGGAACAGTATTACCGGCTGACACACGACTTCTTTTGGCAATTGTATTGCTTCAAGTAGTACCTAAATTTTTAATTGGGGATCCTGAAGAAGTCAAGAAATCCCTCCGCATCCAAAGTTGGCCAAAATCATGCACAACCCCAATACCATACTGGCTATCAGTAAAAATGGTTACTTTCCAGTTTTTCCCAGTTTTGAAAGCTTTAATCAAATCTATCAATTCGGCTAATTGTGCAGATTTGACTCCTGGCAAATAGGATGCTTCGACTATTCCAGCCAATGTACATACAGCATAAGCAGCACTTAGTCCTCTCTCCTCATGGCACATACACGAGCCGTCTACTAACAGTTAATGTTTAGCATTCTTCAAGCGTTCTTCCTGTATGTCTGGACGGGGCTTGGTGCAAAGTTCAGTCACATCCAAACAGTCATGCTCGTCTTCATCCCTCACCTCTTCTCCATATACATCTGGTAACAAGGTGGCAGGGTTTAGCACAGTACACCGGACTATTGTCACGTTTTCAGCAACTATTATGATTCTTTTATACTTAGTCATCTGCCTAGGAGTGAGATACTGAGTTTGAGTTCTTGTTAAAAGAATCTCAACTGAATGTGGAACATGCACCTCTACCGGATGTTCCATCACAATTGATTTGCTTTGTTCCAGACTCATGCAGGTAGCAGCTACTGCTTTTAAACAACCTGGTAAAGCTGAGGCTACAGGGTCCAGACTGAAAGTGCACAACTATTCCTTTCACAACAAAACAGTGCAAATTCTTTTGAGTAATCTGGCATACCTAAAGCTGGGACTTCACACAAACACTTCCGTAATTTCACAAATGCTCCCATGCTTTCATCATCCCATTCTATAGGAACCTTTGCTTGTGTCTTGGTCATTTGTTTTAGGGGTTTGGCTAGCAGGAAAACCCCTACAATCCACTGCCTACAGTATCCTACAACTCCAAGGAACATTCTTATTTCTCTCTGGGTTTGCGGCAATTTCATTTGTCTTATTATTTCTATTCTTTCAGGGGTCACTTTCCTTACTCCACGTTCTATTTGGTGTCGTGGACATTTGACTCTGGTTCTGCAAAACTGCAATTTTTCTGGGGACACTTTATGTCCACCATCAGCCAAATGATTTAACAAGGCAATTGAATCAGTAACACAGTCATCTCTTGTCTTAGATGTGACTAACAAGTCGTCAAAAAACTGCACCAATACTGACTTTCTGGGCAACACTAAGGTTTCTGGGCACTTTTTCAATATCTGATTGCAAACTGAAGGACTTTCAGTGTACCCTTGAGGAACGCAATTCCAGACTAAAATACGGTCCTCAAACTTAAATGAGAAAAGACATTGGCTGTTTGGGTGTAATGGAATGGAGAAAAAGGCATGGCATAGATCGATTACAGTAAACCATCCTGCCTTCCGTGGTATCTGGTACAGAATCACTGCTGGGTTGGGCACTACAGGCAACAAGGTACAACAATTTTGTTAATCTTTCTTAGATCTTGAACTATTCTATATTTCCCGCTAGGTTTCTTAATGCCAATTATAGGTGAATTACAGGGACTACTCATTATTTCCTTTAGAATGCCTTATTCAATCATTCAATTAATTTCTGCTGCAACACCAGGTTTAACTTCGAGACTCATTTTGTATTGTCGAGTATTTGGGTAAACTGCACCTTCCTTCACAGTTACTTTTACTGGGTCTACATTTGCCATTAACCCTACTTCTTTTCCTGTAAAATCCCACACATCTGGATTTACTGTCAATTTGACCTCATCTGGTAAATCTTCTTTTGTCATCATGGAATACATCTCGTCTACCTCTGTGCCTTGTTTAGCTAACATGATTTTGTGGGCTCCGTCTTCATCTGGGGTTTGAATTGCAGCACCGTCCGTTGTGCAAAATATTGTGCAATTCATTTTGCACAGTAGATCTCTTCCAAATAAATTTACAGGACTGGAGTCACACACCACAAATTTGTGCATTTCCCTGAAATTACCAATGCGTGCCTTCATGGGTTCTGTAATAGGGGTTCTAATCTGTTTATTGGAAACGCTCACTACTTGGATCGCTTCTCCCGAGAGGGGTAGGTTTGGAATGTCTGCTGTTCTCACAGTAGAATGGGTAGCACCAGTGTCCAACAAAAAGGTAATATCTTTTCCTTATACTTTACCATCAATATATGGACCTGATTGATCTACCGGTAAGGATGCGCCAAGTACACACTCCTTTTCCTCCCCCTCAGGCACCATCATTGGTCGCTGTCATCAAAATAAGTGTGCTGTAAAAGAAATTGTGATGTTGTAGAATTTTTCTTACCACTTCCTCCTTGAAATCCGGTGTCCGCACTGTACTTGGCCTGGTTCACAAAATTTGGCATAGGGGAAGGTGGCAACTGACTATGTAGATTTACAACCTGCTGCGCTTGACTCATTATCACCTCATTCTGCGTCTGTGGATTTAAATTTTGATTTTGGCCATTATTATTCTGAATATTTTTACACTCGTTTTTGCACTTCCCCAATTTTCCGCACACATGACCCATGACCCATGACAAGGACATTTCTTCTTTGGTTCCTCTCTACTCATTCTTCCTGTTTGGCCTTGCCCCTTTCCTTGATTTCCTGTCTGACTGTTTAGCTGGAGTTCCTGCTGTTCCGCTAATTTTACCTGGGCCTACATCACCTTTTCTTCTAATTTCTTTTGTTTATTTTCAATCTCATCTCCGCAATACTTTGCATATTTGAGAATATCGTCTATGGGTCTCACTTGCCAACACAACATGTGCTGACGAATCATGTCTCCAATTTCTGGTTTCAATCCTGTCACAAATTGATACACAAAATGTCTCATATCTTTATCTCCAATGTTCTCAAAACCACTATACTGTTTAAATACCTGTAGTAAGCGTTCATAATAAGTGTGTACAGACTCATTTCTATCCTGGGTCGCTCTATCTATCGTTACCGAATCTGTTTCTTTTGGAGGAATTTTCTCTTTCAAGAAAGTGATTACCTGGTGATATTTCTTCATTACCTCTTCTGAAGGGGCTCCTGTTTTCTCATCTCTCGGGTATTCATCACTACGCCAATCGACAGTAATTTTACATTCTGTCCATAAATCAGCAGGTACCACTATGTCAAATAAACCATCCAAATCTTTTAACAATACTTTAGAATCCTTCACAAATCTTTCAACTTGCCGATACCACTCAACTGGCTTTTCTCTTATCTTCGGGAAATCATTTTTAAACGATAACTATCCTGTCTGGTCCATGTACATATCCTCCTCCTAGTACCTCTCTTATTGGACATAATCTTTCTACCTTTCCTGTGTTTTCCATCAAAAATTCAGAAGTTGTTCGATTGGCGTGTGCTGCTTCCCTTTTTCGCATCCATCTAGCTTTCCATTTGTCTAGGTCACCCCATTTTTATAAAATGGTCACTAATTCTTTAACCTGTAATTTCCTTCCCGACACATTCATATTTTCCAAGTCCTTATCACTGAATTCTGCTCTGTATGGTTTCTGTAATACCTTGGATTTCCCTATTTCAACTCCCATTTCAGAAGCTAGGTCTGTCAATTTCTCATGGAATATTTTTGTATTTCTAGTGATACTTTTGCAAATGAAGAGTAACTCTTGTTCACTCTAAATATTTAGCCTGTCTAGTCCCACATTTCCAGCTATCATTTCTTCCAACTTCACTTTCAATTTGTAAATATCTAACATTTTCAGTGGCTGTTTTGGCGTGCCCATCTTTCTATTTCTTCTGGGGATACTATTGTGGCACTGTTGACTCCTGGGAATGTTTCTGTTTGTACTTCCTTTGAAGAACTAGGTGTGACTCTTCTCGGGGTTTCATTTATCTGTCCTCTTATCGGCAAATCCATTAATGATATCACCGAATCACATTCACTGCCTTGATCATCAATTATTATATTCTCTTTTCTGGGTTCAATTGTAGGTGTGGACATGACTGGTGGTTTGTGAGCAATTATCTTATCTCCATATAATGGAACCACCGGACCAATAGTCACTGATATAGATAGTGCTTCAGGGTGGGTACACAACTGATTTATTTTCTGTATTAATTCCTCTCTATTCTTGTTTATTGCCTCTCTTTCTTTTTCCTTAAGTACCCTTCCGTTCGTTGGGTCATGTATAATTTGGGGAACTAATGGTGTTCCCAAAACCGGAGCACTAGGACTAGTTCTACTTAGTACTTCTTGATAAGGTGGAAGGTTTTTCATTAAAATGTCGTGCAAAACATCTCCGCTTCCTGTCATCGTTAAATGTTTGGTCTTCTCTGTGCACTTGCCTCCTGACTGTTCCTCAGCCATTAGTACAGGATATAATCCCTCAGCCACCATTGCTTGTCTTCATTGTTTCAGCAGATTATCTCGTGTTTCGCGCGGTAGTCTAGGATAAAACCCTCTAAAGCTTCTGCTACTTCTGGATCTATTGTGCTCAAATGCTTCAGTCTCCCATTCTTCTAAAGCCTCATATTGGGTTAATCTTGGTCGGGGCTCTAATTCATTCATTCTTAATCTCAGATTATGTAGAATTCTCCCATTAAATGTACCATATTCTGAAAAAGCTAGTATTCCATCACTTTTTGTATATTTTATCCAATTTTCCAACCATACACAAGTATGATAGCCTCTTTCCATCATCATGTATGATGCGATTCCCTATTAATGTTGGATCGTGTCTCCACATGCAAAGCCCACTGGCAATTATTATTGTAGCTTCTATTTTACTAGCCAATCAAAGGTTCGTTTATACTCTAATACTTGACCAATATCAGCGCTGCTTGTATTCTTTCGACCAATCAAACTCTGTTCCACGCTATGCGCTTAGCCAATACTAGCGCGGCTTTTCTGTGACGTCAGTATCACTCCTTACTATTGACCCCTCCTTTACAATTTCGCATCAGTCACACGCCCGCTAAGCCAAGCAATCCTAGCGCGGCCCTCTGTGACGTCAGTGCCGCACCCGCAGCTGACCCCTCCTTTACAAAGTAACACGAATTACTTATTTTTCTTTCAATTTACATACAAAATTCATTAAATGACAACATAAAAACATTCGCTACTCTGTTTGCTCCGCTAATTCAGAAAGTCGATTTACTTTTACTGCAAGTAAACTTTTCTGTGTACTCTTCACACACTACAAGTAAAACTCTTCAGCTTACTCTTCACTCAAGTGCCGAAGAACCTGCTACTCCTTTGGTATTACCCTTACTAGGTGATATAAGACCAAAGTTTCACCAGCGAACTCTTTGCTATCAATCTCTCTCACTTTTATACAAATTAATCCCTAAAGCAGCACTGTCAACCTTGCAGTGCCTTACAGTGCTATCTTTAGCAAACGAGTAACCTCACTGCAGTGTGGTTTCCATTCACCGCCCGCTATTCAATATTCCCTGGAATTTCCAGACAACATAAAACAAAATACAAAATGGGTTTCTTAATACATAATTCAATAATTCAAATTCAATATTTTTACCTAACTAGTTAAGAAAAAAACATAGCTCTGCTACCAGAAAAACTGATCCAGGGGGTTACTAACCTCAGGTACTCAACTATCATACACTCACCTGGCCCATAAACACACACACATTCACATAGGCTAGAAGATACCGCTGGAGTAAATTTATTGTACTAATACCTGTAAGATACATTTATCTAACCATTTCTTACCAAACCTTTCTGACCAAATGTACTTTCCTCTGGTCAATGGACCTTTTAGTTAACAGTATAGGTAAAAATTGAGCTAGAAGAAAACCTTCTTAAAATAACCACAGACTCAGGAGAGTTTTAAATGTTTATCTGGTTAATTCATGTGAGCCAAGAACCAAAATACAGTTAGAACACCGTTTTCTCCAAGGAAAGGAAGGGAATAAAATGCAAGTAGAATAATCGTTAAACAAAGTTATTACGATGACAGAACCTGACTAGGGAGAAAACAGAGAGAGCAGTACAATGACATACTACACAGAATTATAGTTACCTAGAATGGTGTGAAAACCAACCCCTTGGCCAAGGAATTGGAATGGGTCCCCTGGGACAGATCACAGGCAAAGGCTCAGGACAGGATTCAGTGACAGGATGGATGACCTCTTCTAGATACGACGCCTGCGTCGCACCCCTCTCTGACACTATCTTCCTCCTCGATTCTTCCATGATCTTCTTCTATTATGTGCCTCCTCGGTTCTTCCGCGATGTTCTTCTAATTAATTGGCTCTGAGTTCTAAGTCTGGAAATCAGTGCTTAATTTGTAAAAAATGAAGTGCAGGTGCTCACATTTTTTTTCGTAGACCACACCCACTTTCCAGACTCCACCTACTTCTCTACTGGCCCCACCCACTTGTTCTATTGGCTCCACCCACAAACTCAACTGGCACTGCTGAAAGCCAGATGTAGTACTAGATCTGAATTTCAGCAAGAGAACCTTGCTCCAGTATGGTTTTGATAGGAGTTTACCCCGCCCTGCGAAAAAAAAATCCTATAGTACACTTGAATGAGCCATTTATCACTTCAAGTGCCCAAAGGGGTTTGGATCATAAATAGTTGAGTATTCTGTGAAAGCAATTAATTTACCATTTGTGCTTGTTACTATTACTCACTCCCGGAGCAATATTTGTGTATTTGTTAAAATTCCAAATAGTAAAAAACAGAACTAAACTGGCATTTCCAAATGTAGTTCTGTATCACAGACAAGAAAAATTACAAAAGAGCAGTGGCGGCTGGTGACATTTGAAAGTGGTGCGGCGTAAAATGATTGTCATACTGCACCGCAGCGAGCATCCCGAACAACCTAAGAGGGGCTTGGTGGAGTTCTCCCCCCGAGAAAATTTTGAAAAAAGAGTGGACTAATGGTGCATTTTCAAGCAAATTTGAGAAAGCAGGAAGGTTAATAAAGCAATTGTGAAAGTGCAGTTATTACATTAATAAAGAGATGTCATATAACATAGGTAGCTGCTTATTCAAGCTTTCTTTCATCCCATAGTCCAGCAGGGTCTTGATACAAGACAGATAAGAGAAAAGCAGTGTGGTCCTCGACCAGGAAGACACTCATATTTCATTGGTAAGAAGTCAAAAGATTGGTCAAATTGAAAACCTGCAATGCAATACGCAATCCAACTATTTGCAAGTACAACAAGCCATGTTTTACACATGATTGGAATTCTGAATCACGAAATAAACTGAGCCACTGCAATCAAAATCAACCAAAGTTGTGGCTCAAGGTTACATATTGGCAGAAACAGTATAAAACAGAAACACATAAATATTGACCATGCAACTCAAACTCAGAAATGAAAGATCCAATTCACTGCCAAAGCAGGCCTACTACGTGTCATTTCATGTGGGCTAAGTGCAGTCTACAATGCATGACTTGCCAAAGCAAATTAACATTCTCTCATATTTATAAATTCCTGTAGCAGACAAAATTTTAAGTTACCCCAAAGTGGGACAAGATTTTACATTCCAACATTCAATAGTCTGTTCCAGTGTCTGATTATAGTAGGGATAACTATGTACGTATGCTCATACCTTTATCTGTCTTACTTCCTATGTCCCTCTTTTTCTCTCTCTAGCTCAACATACTCGTTATACCCATCTCTCTTTCTGCCACACTCTCATTCTGGCTCTGCTTAGCTCCAACTCTCTCTTTTTCACCCCCTCTCTCTCGTTCTCTCTAACAATCCATCGCTTCCTTCTCCCACACACACTCCCTCTCTCTCTTCTCTCTCATTCTGGCTCTTTATCTTTCTTTCAATTTTGCTTCATCTCTCTTGCTTTATTTATCAATCTATTCTCTCTCTTATGTTATCAATTAAATCCAGGTTTATTCCATTACACACCAGGCATGACATTTTGGTTTACAGGTGCGTTCTATGTCTCTTTTCTCTTTGCTTTCCATTGACTTTATCTCCAAGTATCTGTTTTCTCTCTTTCTATGCCTGTATCTCTTTCTGTCGTTTTATCTCTATCTACATCCCTATTTCTTTAGGTCTGTCTTTCTCTTCTTTGCACACTCTTTCACTCTCTGTGTCTGTCTCTTGATTTCTCTCTACTGTCTCTAGCAGTTTACCCCTTCCTCTCAACAATGCGAGAAATAATTTGTTTCACCCACTGTTTTTTTCTCCCCCCACCACAACACCCTAATGTCGGTGGTGCTTTTTGTGTATGTATGTGCGCTTGTATGCGGTATTTCTACAGGGGCAGAATGTATGTGTGCCTGCATGTGCTGCTGATTTGTGCCTGCATGTGTGTTGAATTGGTGCAAGCGGCATTTACAGCTGCTTTGCTGTCTAGGTGTGCAGACACGGCTCTATTTTGTTTGTGAGTCCATGGGAGTCTATGCTTCCTTTCATGTATGTACTGTGTACTCGCAGTTGTCTTAGTGCATTTATTTCTGCATGCATGCTGTATGTGACTTTACTTTCCTACATTAATGTTTTTGCCCGTCATGCTCAGCTGCCGCCTGTAATGTACAGATCCTCTCTTAGAGCGATGTCTCTGTGCGCTGCTGTTACTCAGCAAAGCTCCCCGCTCTGGCCTCTGTAATGGTTGCTTCCTGCTATGCTAGCTACTTCTTGTTGTGTCGACTATGCTGTCGTCGCTTCACATCAGCTTTGCTAGCGCCATGCACAGGCACCCTATAATCTGTGCCCTCGATCGATGCTAATAATCACTTCAATGCAGGGAGGCGGACAGAGAGAAATGGAGGGAATGCTCTGTCTGAAACATAGAAGGGGCGCGTGAGGGTAGAATAACGTGTAAGAGGATAATAACCCTGTGTGAGGAGCAGGAGTTGGACTGGGGGCATAATGGCTGCCTCTGCAGGGACTGGCGCAGGAAGGTTGCCCAGGCGGGCCTCAGTTAAGCCGAAGACCAATGAATATTTGTAACTTATAAATATTCATTGGTCTTCGGCTGAACTGAAGCCCGAACATATAGTAATGTTTGAGGCTCCTCGTTCCAGTCTGTAGGGATGGCCGTGATTTTCCTTTACACCACTCTGAGTTGGGCGTGGAACGGCAGTTGAAGGAGATGGGTGCTTGACTTTTTTTTTGGGGGGGGAGCAAATGATGTTCCGATCATAGGGACTCAGGCATTACACAACCAGGCTGTAGGAGAGTAGGATCTGCACTCATGTCGCCCCCACTTTTTTCTGATGTATACACTGGTTTCTGGCTATAGTCTGGCGGGTCCCTGCCAATCAGGGCCCCGATCTCTCTGTTCTCTCTAAACGACTTGGAGTGCATATTAGATGCACTAGTGATTGGATACTGTGGTGCCTTATGAGCCCCTAGTATATGGTACCCTAGGTACCAAGGGCATAGGTACTTAACAGGCCTACCAGGGGCTGAAGCATGTATTATGCCACCCCTGGGAAGCAGACTAAATCTGACACCACAGGCCTGCTACTGCAGCCTGGGTGTGGTAGTGTTAGCACTCCTCACTGAGGTATATGTTCCTATATCTCACCATACACACACATATAAATCTATCAGTCACCCCTAAGGCAGGCCTTATCAGTCCTGAGGGCAGGGTGCTTGGTTTACAATGTGAGGGGGTGCCTTTGCATGAGCAGGACCCCTCTGCAGCTGGCAGAGTCAATTCTCTGTGGCTGTTTGTGGATGCGGTTAAACCATATACTCTTAAGTGCATTATAACCCAACGGTAAATGCTAACTTTGGAATGACTGCATCAAAACATGTCGCGTTTGGTGTCAAACAACTTGGAATCATACCCCCACACCAGTAACTGATGTGGGAGTATTATCCCACCCTTCTAGAGGGGACGACATGTACCCACTGTGGTAACACGGTAGAAATCTGAAAGAGCCCTGGCATCACAAAATGGATGCCACCAGCACAGACACTGGGCTGCCCTCCTGCTGCTGACTGAAACTCACAGTGGGGGAGGCCCAACAATAGGCATCCTGTCACAGGGAGGTGTAACCACCTTCCAGACAGGATTTAGTGTATTGGGGCTGGGTGGGTGCACTCTTAGAGTGCTTTGAAGTCCTGCACTGGGGGAGCAGTAGGCTCCTCTGTGCATATGCCAGCTCAAACCGGTTCAGGGGCTACCTGTCCCTGCTCTGGCGCGAAACTGGACAAAGGGAAGTGGGTGTAACCAACCCCTACCCTGACCCTCCCAGAGGAGTGGTCATAAAGCTAGTCCCTCCCCTACCTTCAGTATAAGATAGGGAATCCTTGCCATTGCAAATCAGATATCCCTGGATGATGCTTTACAAGAAGAATCCTGGCCCTTCGATGTTCCACTTACTTTGGAAGACAGAAGAATCTCCCTTGGAGTCAAGGAGTGACTCCCCTGCTTGGCAGGCACCAAAAACTCTAATCAACGGTCGCAAACTTACCCGCTCCCGCTGGAGCCCGAAGTCCCTGCAGCCCTAGAAGTAGATTTCCTGACTTCTCGATGGCCATTGTGAGTCCCCAGCAGAGCTGAGGTGAGTGGATCCCACGAGTGATGAGGAACAGCAATACGATATTCTACAAATTTGTGCTTTAAACCATTTGTGGCCCAACCCTCCAGCAGGTTGTGCACCAAAAATCAGAGGTCTATCACATCCCGAGTGACCGTGGGCTTCTGTAAAGCATTTCCTCACAAGGTGTCTTTGCGACCCATTGCCCATTGGCTTGTGGGTCCCCTGAAGACTTTCTGATCAAACCAAAGGGCTCCTCTGGTTGCTCTAGGCCTGCCCTGACTTACCCATGCTGGGTGAGTCTCTCAGACCTTGCTGGCCTGCACCGCTGACTTTATTCACTTTCCACAAGACTTGCTGTTGCCAAGGCTTGTTGGCTTCAATCCGGTTGCTGACACCTCAGTAAGCTGCAGACATTGTGGAACACTCTGAATCCAGCTGCTGGTCATCATCGATCCTTCCTGGACCTCGTGAGCAAAGGGTCAAAACACCCTTGATCACCTGAAATCACCTGACATCCGTGGGCGTCCATCTTCCTGGCCCCGGGTCACTGGCAAGTGACTGTGAACACTGTCCCTTCAATTTTCAGGTCATCTTCATCTTGAATCCAGCCTTGGATTCCACTGGACACTTCTTCAGTCTTCGCAAGCAGCAAATCTTCTTTGGTCTCCATAGAAAACAGCGACGCGACACCAAAAGACACCTATGCACCCGGCTTCCCTGGGTGAGGTAACTCATGCACTCCGGTGCCCTAGTGTGTGTTGGCCCTCGAATTACTTACCTTGTAAGTGGCTTGCTTGTAGACTTCCTCAAAGTACCCTTAAACTTTAAAAATCCAACTGCGACTTGCTCCATTGAAATCAATAGGAAACCCGCGGCTGTGTTCTCACACTGCATGCGTCGCCTGTGGGTCTTTTACTTACCTGCTTCTGCTGCATTAGTGAAGCCCCAGCAATTCTACAGGCCCTAGGCCTTGTCCCCTTGCAAGTCGACTTTCCTAAACCTCTTTTTTAGTATATGGTCTGGTACGCCCCTAGGGCCCCAGCCATATTTCTGCTTAACTTATTGTGAAACGTTGATATTTGAATGTGTTCCTGTCTTCTAATCTCATAAAGAGATTAGTAGAGTGTGTCTAGAAATAAATACATATATATTTGATATATATACCTGTCTGGTGTCCTTTTATTTGGTAATTCAAGAGATTATAAGGTAAAACAAGCTGCTTTACATTCCTCTGAGACTTAGCCTGAAGGCTGCTCTCCACAGCTACCACTAGGATAGCTTTCTTTAAAAGGTTGCCTTAAACCTACCTACCATAAGAGTTGAATTGGACTGGTGCAAAGGTGGCCACTATGACTAGTAACCAGCATATGCCAGGCCGACTTCTCACACAGGCCCTCTCAGGACCCGGAAGAGAAGCAAGATGTTTTGAAGCATGTTTTAATGCATGAACACAGACCAACAACAAAAATGCCCACATTTACACATAGACGTACTGCTTGATGGGCGTGCAAACAGTCAAACGGGCACCAATGCAGAACGACAATGAACCATATATGCCTCCGTGCACCTAGAACCAACAAACCTACAAGCAACCCACCAGGGCATAGAGATGGCTGAGTCCTGAACCGAGCAAGTTTCCGAGGCACAGCAGGCAATGTGGAGGATTTGTAGAGCGAGGTCTGTAGCCTGTGGGGCCTGATGGGATTCCGGGTAGAGCTCAACCGTCGAGCCGTGAAAGTCGGGGGCCACTCTAAATCTTTAAGTGAATTGCCGTAAGTAAACATTGCTGCGGAGAATACATATCTGGAACACAAAATGTGTCTGCTTATTTGTTCAGAAAAGTTGTGTTTGTCAGTAAACCTGGCCCCTGATTGCAGAAATACCTACCCGAGATCTGGTGCTGCACACTTCACAACACAACACGCTCCTGCTTCAAATAATAGTGCCGGACTGCCGTTGCCGGTGCGTGTGTGCTTCCTGATGATAAGGTGGGCTGGTGGCGTGGAATTTAAAAAAGGTTACGCACGCAAGCTGCCGCACCGCCTATCGCAGCCACACATGACTAAATCCAACCCAATCAGAGGTCCACCACAACACAAAATGAAGGCATGGACTTATAAATAGCTCAGATCTTCACGGGGAGACACTGAGGGTGCGGATCTTATGAACACTGAACATTCGATTTTATTCATTTTTTGATGTGACTTGGCAGTGGAAATCTGGTATAGACCCGGCCCTGATAAATAAGTGCCAGTGCTAAGCACCGGAAAGCACCGGCACAAATTAAGCCCTGCTGGAAATGGATCTTCTTCAGTATTCTTTTAATTCTGGGACAGCATCTCGGTCTCTCAGCATTCTGGTCTCGCTGGGTCTGCGATCTGTGATCAATGATCTGAACTGACTAACTGAACTACCTCAATTATACCTTTCTAATGGCATGGTCCAGCCCCAAATGTTTCAAATTCATGAAACTCCTAACTCTGATTAGACAGAAAAGGGGGAGATGATCATCACACCATGCTAAGCTTAATATTTTTCTTTAAGCTCATTGTTCTGTGTTCCCGCCCCTTAATTTACTTTCCCATGCTTTATTTCCCACCTGGGTTCACATTTTTATCGATCAGAATTATACAATTTAATAATTTCTTCATCCATCAGTCAGGAAGACAATTCCGTTCCCAGGACATGTAGAGGTTGTGGCCTTGGATGAGTCACAAATTCATTCGTTATGGTCCCTGGCGGGTTACAAGTGCGCATGTGCGAAGGGTATGGACATCGGTCATCCTTTGAGGTTCAAAATACGAACTAATAAAGAAGTCAGAAAGAGACATATAACATTTTAAATATAATGATTTCACTGTATACCACCTATCTCTACTCTAACCCCTTTTACTTATAAAATCTTTCGCATTAGCATTTTATTAAATTTGCATGGTTTAGTTTCAGCAAAAGCATGCGCATTAACATGTAAGTTCCAAGCGGCCATCTTGAAAGTGATTACGCAGCTGCAAAGATTTCCCTCCAAGCAAGAACTCATCATTACCACGTAGATGTATTTGGCGCATGCGCAGTAAAGATTCTTGCGTTAGCAGCCATTTTTAGTCACTCTCGGGTTACTGGTTAGTATGACATATAGGCAAGCTTCCCCTAAGCTTAAATGTACACAATTTTGATGTATTATTAGTATTTACAAACACAATTATTACGGTATTACGAGTTAACTGAGAAGATTGCATCCGAGCAAGTCTCTTTTATACGAGTACTTGCTCCATCACTAGTACCCTACTAATTCAAAAATATATGCTAAGACATTCTTAACCCATTTAGATAAATTTTATGTGTGCTGTACAGTGCAGCACACATGCCAAGTTTGAAAAACGTGAAGAAATAAACCATTGAACACCCACTTGACATAAAGTAAGGCAGAGTAGCACAAAGCATTACTTTTTGTTACTTTTAGGCAACATTCTAGCAAAAATAAAGTTTCATGCTGCGGGGAATTAACAAATCAACACTTTGCATTGGTTTGCATTCCTTTCTGTGACTCTGCACCATAGCTCAATGTGGCTAAATCTTCTAATACAATCTATAGATAAATATTTTCTGGGGTCTATCCACAAGTAAGTTATCATGTCCACGATTTAACTTTGCATTCTGGGACTGGTGGTTTCTGTTATCCTACAATGCATTCAAGGCTTTTAAAAAGTATCAGGAATCAATGTACGTATTGGCCTGAAGGTACTACCAGGCATTGAAAACTCACATGCTCCATTATCTGTTATCTTAGGAATGTACAACTACATTTTTCATTTGTTTGAGGGACATTTTTGGTATTTTAAACTACACTATGGAAGGTGTTCTAGCTCCCATGAACCTGAGGTAAACAAGACCCCCTTCTCTGCAGTACAGAAGTGTCTTTTATGTTTAGACAGCAGTCCACCTACTTTCAAGTAATACTAACCATGGGCCAGTTTCAAGTTTAACTACTACCCCTTCCAGTAAACCCAGCTCCTGCTGCAATTCCACACATCTGTCAGTCACTTCAGGGGATGACTTAGGGCCCGATTACGAGGTTTGGCGGTGTGGGGTCAGGCGCTACTCCACCACTGCACCCACGCACCACCGAGACTTGCCGCCACAAGTTATTTGTAGTCTGGCAGGCAGTAGGCGTGTTGTTCCCAAGTTGGTGCCTCTTTGAAAGGCTGCGATGCCTTTGAAAAAGGCACTGCAATGGGAACGTCTCACAAGGTTCCGGCATTGGCATGGACTCGAAAGTCCATGCCGTGCAGGACATTTTGTGCATACACACATGTTATGCCCCCCTGTGTGCATGCAAAAAGGGAGGAGGCACAAGGGGCCCTCTTTGTTTCCTCTCCTCCAAGGTTTACATGAAGGAGGATCCGTAATGGGGTGATTAGACTGCAGGTGCGGTGGTGGCTGGACGACTACCACCGCACCACCGTGAGTTTGGCGGTCCTCGGACCGCCAGACTGTTAATCGGGCTCTTACTGTCTTCTACATGCTTCTGTAGGCAATGCCGAACTATATCAACTTATCACTCTTGGCCTTTAAATTAGCCGTTCCTACGAGTCATATAACTCATTGACTTGAGCTCTGCTTCAGACTTCAATTTGTAATCGACAGTTGAGCTCGTGAAATCTGAGCATTGCCAACTCTGTCACCCACACTATGGGGTTCAGTATATGCAGTGACCTCAAAATAGGCAATAATGTTGATACAGCAGAAGCACATTTGAAAGATAAAGGTAGTAATCTACATTTAAAATATTATTCTCTAATAATTCTATATATGAAGCCCTGATACCAGTTTTAACTTGCTGCCTTCATTTTAAGTCACACTCCACCTTGCCAAAGCTGTACTTGGCATTGCATTACAAACCCCTTCATAAATTAAAGTGAGGCAATTGACCGTCTACAACCTCAGTAATGCTTCCAAAACCTGAAAACCATTTGCTCATTCATGCTATGCATTTGTAAAACATTACAATGCCATACTTGACCGCGTTAAAGTCAGACCTACTGAAATCACCAATGTTTTTAACTAAAGGGGTAGGTTTGTTTGTGACATACTATGGTGATTATGCTGTGTCTGAGACATTTTTAGGTGTCACCTTGATAGTGTATGCACTGTCTGTGCGCAGTAGATTTACACCCCTTGAATACAATTTATTTTCAGATGAATAATTGGGTACAGGTGCTTTCAGTCCGGTATGGTGTGGTGTCTGTCTGATTTCACCTGGGATGTTTTCATACACACAAGGATGAAAACACACACTCATCTCTTTTTTAAAAGTCCCAAAAAGTTTTATTTTGCAAAATATTGTGTTTCTCTCAAGTCGTGCCTTATTAATCCATATTCCTCTGACTTGCCACTGTCTCTTAAGCCCCTCTCATGCTCCCTACTTGTCATATAATGTATTTTAACATTATATGCCAGGGTGATGGACAAGAAATCTGATGCTCACACCCCCCTCAATCTTACTGACCAAGCTACGCCCCTGTCTGTGCGAGATGTTTTGTTTACATTCAGTGGGCCTACAACCCACCCATAGCTTACCATTTTGTTCCGCTTCAGCATTGCTCTCATTTCCTTCATTCCCGTTGGTCCTGGCATGACTGTGTCATGGCCTCATCTTGTGTTTGGCCCTCGCCTGCAGTGTGGATAATTATGTCTTGGAAGCTACTTTTTTGGGGGGTATAAGCACTCCACATGAGTGCTTGTGTTTTCATTTCTTCTCCCATAGCCTATCCCTACTTTTTTTAATGCACGTTGACAGCTGCTTAATAGGTCAGTTGAAAGTCGTATGGATCCTCTACCATTTGCTATGCTTGGAGGAAGCCATCTGTACTCCCTCCGCCCGCCCCAGTATGCGGGGGAAATTATAGGCCTGCAGCCCTACACAAATATTTTACTGCTCTGCAGAATGCCCTGTTCACAGAAGGGCCTCCTTGGACATTCGGCCGGAAAAGCATTGATTCTGTATAAGGAATGAGATCGGTCTTCCCAGACTCCAATGATTGTAAACCTGCCAAGATCAGAGGTTACCTCCAAGGGAATTGGCCTTGTTAAGTCTCCCATTGAGGACAAGAGATCCTTCCTGTTACTAAGCAGATACACCAGGCACATCTTTGCACTGTGGGAGTGCCAAGATCAGCAATGCACCCACTCGGTAAGGGAAATACATCTGGGGGAGTGATATGTGTAGAGTAGGGCATCTAAATTCCTAGCGAGTTTTCATCTAAGTTGGAAGCAAGAGCAACATAATTCAACCAAAACAAGAAGCTGTGTTTTCTTTAAGTGTAGTTGCCTATATGTACCCAAATCATGGCCAACATGCTTCAATTGCTCTATTTACTCAAAAAGTCTGTGTTTTACACCATAACAGTGTGCACTTTTTTATTCTCTCAATCCCATTTAAACTGATAGCTAGGGCATGCACCAAGTGCTTGTGTCTTTCTACAGCTCCTGTTTTTGCAGCTACTATTCTTTTGGGTTCAAGCACTCCATATGACTGCCTGTGTTATCAATTCATTTCGCATATCCACGTCCATGTTGCTTCTTTTTCCTCCCACCCTCACTCTTCCATGTTGCTTCTTTTCCCGTCCAACAATATAAGCAAATCAGCTCATCTTTGACAGCGAATAGGTCTGTCATTGTGGCACAGAAAACGCATATCCTTGGACTGTAAAGTGTGGCTGTGATTTTGCGTGCCCTCCAAATGCTTCAACGTTATTACTTGTCGCACATATACTGATGTATAGCCCACCCATAGCTTACCATTTGTTCGCTTCTGCGTCGCTCTCATTTAATTAATTTAGTTTGTCTTGCATGCCTGAGTCATGTCCTCTTTTTATGCTTGTCTCTCCCCTGGAGCATGCACCAAGTACTTGTGTCCTTCCATTGCTCGTGTTTTTGGAACCACTTTTGTTGTTTTTGGTTAAAGCACTCCAAATGAGTGCTTGTGTCTTCAGTTTATCTCCTATATGCCGTCCATGTAGCCTCAATTCCCTCCCACCTGCCCGCTTCCATGTTGCTTCTTTTCCCTCCCACCCCTATGTCCTACAATGTAAGCAAATCATCTCATATATGACAGCAAATAGGTCTGTCGCTGTAGCACAGATTACGCATATCCTTGTTCTGTAAATTTTGGTTGTGATTCTGCATGCCTTCCAAATAAAAAATGCTGCAACATTATTCCTTTTAGCAGAAATATAATTTACAAAGTAAAATATTCTTTCTGCTGCGTTCTTTTCCTTTCTCCAAAATACAGTGCTCAAAAGTGCAATGCCTCTGTGAAACATAGACAAAACCTATGAGAGTGGCTTCTCTTCAGAGAATAATGACCCTGTAGAACTTGAACTGAAGCTCTGACATAGACCTTTGACTACCTTCATCAAGACCACTGTACTCTACATCGCAGCACTCTACACCACTCCACTCTGCACCACTCCCCTCAATGCAACTGCACTCTACAACACTACACTCTATGCCTCTCAACTTTGCACCACTGCACTCTACCCTATACCACTGCACACTACACTGCTGCACTCTATGCCATTCTACTCTGCACCACTTTACACCACTGTACTCTACAACACTGCACTCTACACCACTGCACTCTACTCTGCACTACTCCGCTCTACCCCACTCCACTCTACCACTCTCTATTCTGCACCACTCTACTCTACACCTCTTCACTTTACTCAACTGCACGCTACGGTCACTGCACTCTATGACACTCTAATCTGCATTACTGTGCTCTATGCCACTGCAATTTACTAACCTGCACTCTATGGCAACTCAACTGTATGCCATTCTACTCTGCATCACTCTGTTGTATGCCACTGCACTCTACGACACTATACTCTGTTCCACTCTACTCTATGCCACTGCACTCTACTCCACTTTACTGCACAATACTGCACTCTATGCGGCTACACCCTACGCCACTCTGTTCTACTCTGCATCACTGTACTCTACACCACTGTGCTTTATGCTACTCTATGCCACTCTACACCTCTGCACTCTATGCCACTCTACTGTACTCTGCACTACTCTACTTTAAATCACTGCACTCTATGCCACTCTACTCTACACCACTGCACTTTATGCCACTGCACTCTACACCACTGCACTGTATGCCACAGCACTCCTCTGTGCACCACTCTATCCCACTGCACTGTTACTTAACTTTATTCTGCAGCACTGCACTCTACTCCTCAGCACTCTATGCCACTGTATTCTACTTTGCACCACTCCACACCACTGCACCCTACACAACTCCAGTTTACACCTCTTACTCTACACCACTACTCTACAAATTTGCACTCCACGCCACTGCACTCCATGCCACTGCAATCTACTCTACTCTGCACCACTGGACTCTATCGCACTGCACTCTTCTCTGTGTCACTGTGCTCAGCGCTACTCTACTCTGCACCACATTGCTCTGCGTCACTAGACTCTACATCACTGCATTCCA
This sequence comes from Triturus cristatus, assembly GCF_964204655.1. NCBI lineage: Eukaryota > Metazoa > Chordata > Amphibia > Caudata > Salamandridae > Triturus > Triturus cristatus. The sequence continues at coordinate 892,018,166 of NC_140594.1, forward strand.
CTCTCTGTCACTGCACTCAATGCCACTGCCCTCTAAGCAATTGCACTCTAAGCTATGCTACTCCACTCTACAGCACTGCGTACCACTCTACACTGCACTACTCTATTCTATGCCTGTACACTACTCTACGCTACTGTACTCTACGCAACTGTACTCTACACCACTGCATGTTACACCACAGCACTTTACTCTACGCTGCAGCACTCTGCTCTATGCCATTGTATTCTGCACCACTGCACTCTGCACCACTCTACTCTGCACAACTGCACAGACGAAACCTATTGGCTTTGCCAATGCTTGTTTCCTTCATTAGTAGGCAACATTTGTACTCTCCAAGTGTATTTTTCTCTGCAAAACAAATCTGTTTACTCTGTTCCCTGTGTTTGTGTAACTGTTTAGTATTCCAGGGCATATGCTACTGTGAAAGTGTATTTTTCTGCACCTGAATACTGACGCATCATGACCCCCAGCGATTCCTGTGGGATGAGGAACCCAAATGAAGTTATCTGTTATTGAACGTTGGGGAGTTTTTGCCACCCCGAAGCTACCAAGTCCTATTAATATGTTTATGAGACGAGACAGGGTTGAAAGGGTAGCCCGTGAAGAGCGTATTTATTTCCACATTGTTATTTCATTTCAGAAGGCAAGGTACCCAGTATTTATTGCTCTCACATAAATCAAACTACGTTTAATCCTTTGTTTTGCTTTATTTTCCCAATTCCACTTTTCCATCAATTCTTTCATTTGTGTAAGTTGTTTATCCCTTACCTGTTTTAACTCCTCACAATTGCAGTGCTCTTTGATGCACGCATGTTTACTAAGGTCATTTTCTAACCCAATTTTTTGTTCAATAACAGAATTTAGATTGTAATTGTGTCTGAATTTGTTCTTTCTACTGACTCTGAACTGCAACTAATTAAAGTCATATTAGCATTGTGATCATGGTTTTCTCGCCTTTTGTCAAATAGTATCTGGATATCTTTTATTTTACCTTCAGATACATCAGACATTATGTAAACTGACTATTTTGAAATGTATGAGTTATTACCCATATTGGCCTGACTTCACAGATTTTTCTGTGTTGTGGCATCACTATATTACTGTTTGAGTGCTCAATGAATACTTAACACATTGCCTCTAAATTAAGCCTGACTGCTTTTGTGCCAAGCCACCAGAGGGTTAAGCAGAGGTTAATTTAGTGACTGTTGTGGTTCACCCTGACAGGAATTGTGGCTTTTGCTTGAGAAGGGTCTTCACACCCCTCAATCCAAAATCCGATTTCCTACAATGTTCTATATTTTTTAAAATATATTTACTACTGATATCTATGTATTTTATGCTTATATGTTAATAAATTCATGAAAGAACAATACAGGATATTGTAATTATTGATCCATCTCTGGGCATATTATTGATTAAGATTTGAAAAAAGAAAATAATTATTTTGGGCATACTCTGTTTTGTCGGAAGCAAACTTTCTCTCCCTGGCAGTCAACAGTAGCCCTAGCAAATTAGCTGCAGGAACCTCACGTCCTTGGAATGATGGAGAGAAAGAGAACAGAAATGAAAGAGAGAGGCACCAGTAAGATTCCAGCACCTACTAAACATGCTTTATCCACACTGTTAACAGAGGGAGGTCGGCACAGTACGCGGGCACAGGAGACAAGTATAACTAGGGACATTTCAAAGTGGGCCAAGACACTAAAAACATGGTCCGTGACTGGCTACCCTCCCCTCCCAGCTTTCCACACCACCTTGAAGGATAGACATAAGCAAATTATCTTTGGAAGGCGGGGGGTCAGGGACCCCCCGGCCGTATTTATTATACAAAACAATAAAATGATGAATATCAACATTACATCAATTATGTAAGAATAAGCAAAATTCATGACATTAGATTTACAGTATTGTAGACAAAGATTGAAGGCTAACCTTAACAAACGTCTAATACAACGTGTTTCCTATCCGAATCTAACATCCTGCCTGAATTTTGCAGTCTAACATTTCTGGCCGGACGGCAAGGTCGCTAACCGGTGTCAAGTCCTACTAACCACGCCCTTACCCACAGGTGCGCATGCGCGACAGGGGACCGCCTACCCCGTCGGCATCGTGAACTTCATTTAACCAACAAGGAGGGCCCTTACACTCTGCGTCATATGCTGACGTCATGGTGTATGTGCGGGGTGGCTACCCGCCTAAGGAAAGCGTGACTCCCTCCCCCGCATTTTTAGCAGCTAGCGGATATTCCTGCCCCTGAAGTTCTAGGAGGGACCAGTGGCCCCTCCCCCTGGGCCGCCCCCTCCGTGGATGGTGACGCCCCACTTAGGACCTTAAATTGCTGCTCACCGATCATGACCTTACCCCAAGCGTGGGGCAGACAAGAGGCGTGGGGAACAAGCCAAGGGCAAGAGGGTGTCCAGCTCGCCCTCCGCACCTTATGTAGGGAGTTTGCACGCCGTCCCGCCCCCCTGCCCCGGAAGCTGGACAGCTGCTTCCGGGTCATGGGGGAGGCAACAACCAATCGGTGTTGGGGGCGCGCCGCGCGCGTCATCGCCCCGCGACACACCCCCAACACCGAAAGGCCGGGGGAGGGGGGGCGCCGCACTGCCATGTGGACGTGAGGGCCCCCACTTTACAGCATCTTAAGGACATGAAGCGTTGACCGTAGAAGTCCCTGGATGCAGAGAAATGCAGTGATGGGTCTGCAGTACAGTTATTTTAGCTCACCAGGTAACCAACCAGTAGCTGGCGAGAGGCAGACTCTGGTGTAGGACCTCTGTTGCGGAGAACTCTCTCTTTTTTAAACCAGGTCACTCCATCTTCAGCTGTGAACATGAGCACCTTCTCACTAAAAGCAGCATTCAGTGGGATCAGCTCTTATCTCAGAGAAATCTTGTATTGGAACCAGGCCAGTGATTCAGTGATCAACTCTTGAGCGTGGATTTGACGTTGAACCTCTACAGTGGTACCGAACCTGGACCAAATGCCTGCTGGGTCTCTCGAGGTCTAAGTCGCAGTTGAGGAGTCCCTTCTTACCTCAGCAAGCCATCTTCAAATGCAGTTGGGCATAAAACATGCAATCAGCCGATTCCTAGAGGTCAGTTTTGCTCCTGTGTCAGGATCATTGCACATCTCACTCAGACAGTTTTTGACTATCACTTCGCCTTTCACCCTGGCAATGAGAAGAAAGGCAGCAGATTCTGTTCAGCAAGAAGGCACAAATACAGTGCTTAATTTGTAAAACAGTAAGTGCCTGGGCGCTCATCAGGAGACCACTGCAACTTGCGCTACCCATTTTCCCTGCCAGCGCTGCCAATGCGAATTGCTTGGGCAGCAAGGATTAGTGATTTTAACGTATATTTTATTATTAAACATCTGTGGCAGACAGGTCGTTTTGGGTGAAGAATTGGGTTTAGTAGCATTTCATTTCATGTAATATGTGTGAATTGAGCAGTGAGTTGAGTTGTTTTTTCATGTGTTGCAGTGACCCCTGACGAAGACCCAGCAAGGCTCGAAATGCATTGGGTATGACACAAAGAGATTTCTATAAAGAAATGGTTGACCGCACGTGCCACTGTTAAAAGCATGGATGAGCGGCAGGCGGCATTTGAAACTGGTGAATAAAGTATTCAGGCGCAACCATGCTGTCTCCGTGGTCACTAAATGTGAAAGAACATTGGTAGAAACGATTGGTATAAAGTCTTCAAAAAAATGGTGAACTTTGGAGGAATTGGTTTACTTGGAGGGATTATCTCCCATCTCAGCAGTGCAACAGTTGGGCTTGTGAATAATATGCCCTTTTTTTTTGAAGATTTTGATATCACTGGGACCTGGGACGGTTCCCAGCAGCTGTGTGCACGCACTACAAGAGCATCAAAAATACAGAACAAGTAATGAATAATAAGGGAAGGTGTGCACTCTTCCACACACCTCGGTTTTGCATTGCAATTTATCGTCCCACAGAGATTTGCACCCCACAGTGTTGAAATTGGACCTTTTAATCGTTAGGACAGAGTCGAGAACTACGGAGACAGTGGAAAAAGAAAGACTTGGAGTGGATTTTAAACACGGAACAAATTTCATGTGAACAATAACATTAGATCAAATACGACAGCTGAACTCTGACGGCTCGTGTGGTTTCTGTCAATAATTTTCATTTTAATAGAATTGTATTGATTTATGAACTGTGAGCACGTTACTGGCGTGCACTGAAGTGACATTATTTTTCACAGATTACTTTTCATTTTTATGTTTTCTTGTTTTATTGGTTTCTGTTAGGGCGGGTTTGACCGGGGTAGAATATGTGTGTTTTTAGGCATTTTATTTGGTTTGGTGATGATAGTGAAGTGCATTGTGGGACTTAGAGTTTACATCATTATGTTTGTGCACGCAGTTATACACATAGGAGGAATAGTTGATTGGGTCAGTTTAAAATAGCAAATCAGGATGTAGGAAGGGGCACACGTGGGAGAACACACTTTAAATAATGGCTTGAACAGTGTTAGACCTGGCATCTTTGGCGTGGTTACCCCTGACTTTTTGCCTCTACCTCCTGTATTTTTGATGCTATGCTGGATTTCGATTTTGCTGGTTTAGATGCTTTGGGCACTTTGCCACTGCTGATCAGTGTCAAAGTGCAAGTGCTCCCTTGGTAAATTGTTGTATTGATTGGTTATCCATGATTGGGATATTTGTTTCACCTGTTAGCCCCTAGTAAAGTGCACTGCGTGTGCCAGGGCTGGTGATTCAAATGCTACTAGTGGGCTGCAGCACTGATTGTGCCACCCACAGGAGTAGCGCTAAAATGATGTCTTAGGCCTGCCTGCAGTGCCTATCTGCAGTCCAGGACTGCCATGTCGACCTGGCCAGTGCACCCACTGACCAGGCCTTATCCTTCCCCTTCTGTACATGTCAGGCATCCCTATGGTGGCCCTAGGTACCCCCCTGGGCTGGGTGCAGTGTATCTGAAAGGTAGGGCATGTACTGAGGTGTGTAACATGCCCTGGTAGTGAATTACAGCCATTTTCGTTTTTCACTGCTGAGAGGCTATCTTGCCCATAGGATAGAATGGGGAAGGCTGTTTACATGCCTATCTTCCCATAGGGGCAAGATAGAAAATCCAAGTTTGGTATCTCTGTGTTCAGAATTTAATTATACATCTTTTTAGCAAGATGGTTTTTAAATTCACTGTGTGGGAATAGCACTTTTTAGAAAGTAGCTATTCTCCTGTTTAACCTTCCTGTGTGCCTGTGTGCTGGTTGGCTGACTGGTGTCAGGTGATGTGCTAGGTGGCTCCAGGAGCCTGGATGAGTCAGCAGCAGGGTGAATAGGGAGATCTGCTTTAGATGGGTGGGAGGAGTAGTCCCTGGGTCTGAATAGGGCTGCCCCTGACAAACACAAAGCTGGCTCCACCCCCTGCTGGCCAGGCTGAGGACTCTGCCTCTGCTGGCACAAAGAAGGCTCCACCTCCTGCTGAGCGTCTAACGACCCTGCCCCTCACTCTGAAAGGAACCAGGTGCTCCAGAGCAGAGCACACCCAGGAACCGGTTTGAGCAGGGGAATCCCCCCACTGAAACACAAGAGACAAAGACTTGGAGGGGTATAAGAAGAGGACCCCAGACACCTAAAACTTTAGATCACTTTGGAACTAAGAAGAAACCTCTGCCAAGGAGAAAGCTGGAAGAAACTGAAGAGGAGAAGACTGCCTGCTTGCTGTTTTGCTTTGCTGCCAAGGAGAGGGGAAGGACTTTGCTGTGTCCCCTTCTTTTGATTCTGATCTCCAAGGGCCTGAGAAGAGCTGGCTCCCTGTTAAGAAGTCCCAGGAACAAAAGGACTTCACCACCAGCTCCCCTGGAACTCTGCTGAGAGAGTTCTGACCTGCCTTGGAGTGCTTGCCCAGTCTTGGGGCCTCAGGAGGTCGTTTTGCTGTGTTTGGGAGCTGGGAAGCAGAAGCGTGAACAAGAGTGACTGGTACCCAACGCATCATCCGATTGCGTGTCGCAAGACGAGAGTGCGTGGAAAATTTCATCGCGGCACCATCGCAACACGCAGGGTCTCCGCATCGCCGAGTGCGTCGAGCATCGTCCCGAAGCGTGAAGCTTCCTGCCATTGCGAGGGTTGTCGCAGAACCAGTTTGCGGGCCGCACCACTGCCGGTGCGTGAAAAGTCTCCAATCGCTGCGTGCGTCGACGCAGAGTCCCGTTCCGTGGCGCATCGAGAGTTGCGGCGCCGGAAGTCAACGCTGCGCCACGCATCGCACCACATCGAAGAGTGTCGCATCGAACCTGTGCGTGAAGCTTCCCCCTAAGAAACCTACGCAACGAAGGCCAAAGTCATCGCATCCTCCCCTTACAGATCGGAGCCGGCGCATCCACCTCTGCTGCGTGAAGCAGGGCTGCTGCAAAGCCTCCCCAGGATCTCAGGAGTATCGCATCGCCTTTGCAAGCTTCCTTGTTATAGCTTTTGGGAACCTTATCGCAACTACAGGTACTGTTGGGCACGAAAGTGTCGCATTTTGTGCATTGAGAGTCGCATTGTGCAGGACACTGACTTTTACATCCTGGAGTACTTTCTGCAAACTCTGAACTATCTTTAAAGTAACCTTTTTGAATTATATGTTGGTCTGTCTGTAATATTTGGTCTTGTGAAGTTTTTAGTAAAGATACCTTATTTTTCTAAAACTGGTGTGGAGTAAATCTGTGGTGTTTTCACTGTGTTACTGTGAGTGTTGGTACAAATACTTTACACATTGCCTTTGATAGCCTAGACTGCTCAGGCCAAGCTACCTAGAGGGTGAGCAGGGGTTATCTTAACAGTGTATCCCCCTTTCCCTGACTAGAAGCAAGGGTCCCTACTTGGACAGTGGTACCTACCCTGCCAACTAGAGACCCCCAGATCTAACATTGGTGGTCAGCGGTGAGGATTGAACTTGTATTTGTACTTGACCCACAGTAATTGGTGTACATCACTAGTTTAAGTGCAGACCAATAGACAACCACATACTATATTTTTGATTCTATTTGTGAGTAACTCTTCAAGGGCATCATGTCTCAGGTGGCAACAAGCGAGAAGGCAGAATTGGAGTTTTCCATTGCGGATTTATATTCATACAAAGTTGAAGATCTCAAGCAATTCTGCAAAGACCGTGGTTGCTCTTTTAAAAGCGGAGCTAGAAAAGATGTGCTACAAAGAGTCCTGAAGGCCTGGTGGGAGGCCCAAGAGGAAAGTGATGCAAATGAAGAGGAGGGTTTTGTTCCCCAAGATCTGCCTGTGGGCAGACCAGTCTCAAGGGCTAGCAGCTCCCATTCCAGTAGGGGGCTCACGCCAGAGGAGCTGGAGGAGAATCAAAGGGTGAGAAACCACGAAATGGAAATGATGAAAATGAAAATGAAGCAATTGGAAGTAGAGAAGGACAAGGCGGCGGAGGAGAGCAAGAATGCCCGTGCCTTGGAAGAGAAGAAATTGCTTCTGGCTCATGAAGTGAGCATGAGAGAACTGGACATCAAGGCCAAGCAGGTGGAGTCCGGTTCAAATGGTGGCAGCGCACAGCCAGTGCAGGGGGGTAAAGTATATATCCCCAAAGATTTAGTACAGAATTACAATAGGAGTGAGGATATCTATGCCTGGTTCACATCGTATGAAATTGCATTGAGGATGAATGGGGTGCCTGAACAGCATTGGGGGGCGGGCCTGTGGAAACATTTTGAGGCTTCTGGGAGGAGTGCTCTAGAGCCCTTAGAATTAGCAGGTGCCATGACCTATCCCAATATGAAGGAGGCCCTATGTCTCAGGTATGGACTTACTCCAGAGCAGTATAGACTGCAGTTTAGAAATTCCAAGAAGAAAGAGTCTGAGACTTGGATGGAGTGTGTGAATCTGTACTCGCGGGCACTGGAAGGTTGGATAAAGGGCAGCAAGGTAACTGATTATAAGGGGTTGTTACATTTAATTAGTTGGGAGCACTTGAGTAGTCTATGTGTTCCAGAGCTGCGCCAGCATCTTTTAGATAGCAAGTTGACGGACCCCATTGAGCTTGCTAAGGAGGCGGACCGCTGGACCAGTACCAGGGTCCACAGAGGAATTGTGGGTACCATTGCCAAAGGTGGGCAGGGTCCCCAGCAGAAGAGTGGGGGGGGACAAGGGTAACCAAAAGGAGTTCTCAAAAGGGCCCCAAAATAGTTCCCAGGGTAACCAGTCCCAGCCCCCCAAGTCAAAACCCAAACCAACCTGGCCCCCTAAGGGCAGGTCGGATAACAAGGGTCCCATTAAGTGTTATCACTGTCAAGAATTGGGTCACAAGTCTCCTGTGTGTCCCAAGAAATCCCAGGCACCCACTGGTGCTCCAACACCGGGCATAGCTAGTGTAGCTTTTGGGGGGGATTTACTTTCTAGTGATTTGGAGGGTTTAGCAGTTATGTCCCTTGTCTCTTTAGGAGACACAGAGATGGTCCAGGAAACCCCTGTCCCTGATAACACTAAGAAGTACAGGCAGTGGGTGACCATCAATGGAAGGAGGGTGGAGGCTCTCAGGGACACTGGAGCCAGTGTGACTACGGTCAGGTGTCAGTGGGTCCCTGAGGACCTGATCATTCCAGACGTACTTCACCCAGTAGTGTCAGCTGACAACTCTGTGCGCCTTTGCAAGGTAGCACATGTTCCCTTTGAGTGGGGGGGGGTCTCAGGTCCTCTCAAAGTTGTTGTGAGTCCATCCATGCCAGTAGACTGTCTGCTAGGTAATGACCTGGAGAGTTCCCCGTGGAAGGAGGTGGAACGCCAGGCTCATTTGGAGATGTTGGGTTTGCCTGAGTGGGTCTGTGTGACCACCCGGTCCATGGCAGCCAGACAGGGTTGTGAAGCAGACCTGGAGCCTGAAACAGTGGCCCAGGTCCCTGCCAGAAAGAGGAAGGGCAAGGGGCGTGGTGCGTCCACCCCCGCTGTTCCCACGGTCCAGGAAGGAGCAGAACCTACGGGGGATGCCCTGGAGCCTACAGGGGAACAGGTCGCTGAGCTGGGAGACATACCTGAGCTGACCCATTGGCAGCAAGAGGGTGGTCCCTCCAGAGAGGAGTTCTGCCGTGCGCAGAAGACATGCCCTACTCTTGAAGGTCTGCGGCACCAGGCTGCAGACCAGGCAGCAGGTGCTGATCCGAAGAACTTTTTTCTCTACTGGGAGAATGACTTGTTGTACAGTGAGCCTAGGTTTGCTGAGCCCAGTGGATCACGTACCCTGGTGGTACCCGCAGGGTTCAGAGACTTCCTACTGGGTCTGGCTCACGACGTGCCGCTTGCAGGACATCTCGGGCAGGACAAGACCCGACAAAGGCTTGCCACCCACTTTTACTGGCCCGGGATGAAGACGGACGTCGCTTCCTTTTGTAAATCATGCCAGACTTGCCAGGCAAGTGGCAAGGCTGGAGGAAAATGCAAAGGCCCTCTCCAGCCTTTTCCGGTAGTGAGCACCCCTTTCGAGCGGGTGGGAATAGATATTGTGGGGCCACTGGACCCCAGGACCGCCTTAGGCAACAGGTTCATCCTGGTCCTGGTGGATCATGCCACCCGGTACCCGGAGGCTATCCCTCTCAGGACAACCACAGCCCCGGTGGTGGGCCGTGCGTTGATGGGGATCTTTTCCCGTGTGGGTTTCCCCAAAGAGGTGGTATCTGACCGGGGTACCAACTTCATCTCCAGGTATATGAAGTCTCTGTGGGAGGAGTGTGGGGTAACTTATAAGTTCACCACTCCTTACCACCCTCAAGGAAATGGGTTGGTTGAAAGGTTCAACCGGACCCTGAAAGGCATGATCATGGGGCTGACAGAGCCCATGAGACGGAAGTGGGACGTCTTTTTGCCATGCCCATTATTTGCCTACAGGGAGGTACCACAAAAGTCTCTAGGGTTCAGTCCCTTTGAGCTTTTGTACGGGCACCCTGTTAGAGGACCTCTCAGTCTGGTGAAGGAGGGTTGGGAGAAATCCCCGGGGAAAACCCCTCAGGATGTGTTCAGCTATGTGCTGGCCATCCGCAACCAGACACAGCGCTTCCGGGCCCTCGCTCAGGCGAACCTGGAAGCCAGCCAGGATGAGATGAAGAGGTGGTATGACCAGCATACCACTCTGATGGAATTTCAACCTGGGCAGATGGTGTGGGTGATGGCGCCAGTGGAGCCTTGCGCGCTCCAGGACAAGTGGACTGGGCCATATGAGGTGGTGGAGCGCAAGAGTGAGGTGACCTACCTGGTCAACCTGCGATCTCCCAGGAACCCCATGAGGGTCCTACACGTGAACCGCCTCAAACCCCATTTTGAGAGGTCTGAAATAACAATGCTACTTGCTACAGATGCAGGTATGGAGGAGGATAGCGATCCTCTTCCTGACCTCCTGGCAGCTAAGGAGCAAGATGGGTCAGTGGATGGAGTGGTCCTCTCGCCCACCCTGACCCCAGAACAGCAGAGGGACTGTCGCCATGTGTTGGGTCAGTTTGCATCTCTGTTCTCCCTGACCCCCGGTATCACCAACTGGTGTGTCCATGACGTGGACACGGGAGATAGCATGCCTGTGAAACAGAAGTTTTACCGGGTGGCTGACAAGGTCAGGGCCAGCATCAAGAAGGAGGTTTCTAAGATGTTGGAGCTAGGGGTGATTGAGCCCTCCAGCAGCCCCTGGGCTAGCCCAGTGGTACTTGTACCGAAAGCTGCTGCGCCAGGTGCCACTCCAGAACTTAGGTTTTGTGTGGACTACCGTGGGCTCAATGCTGTCACGAAGACTGATGCACACCCCATCCCCAGAGCTGATGAGCTCGTGGATCGGTTGGGAGCTGCCAACTACCTCAGTACGTTTGATTTAACTTCTGGGTACTGGCAGATTGCCTTAACTGATGGGGCCAAGGAGAGGTCTGCGTTTTCAACGCCAGAGGGGCACTTCCAGTTCCGTGTCATGCCCTTTGGGTTGAAGAACGCCCCTGCCACATTCCAGAGACTGGTCAACCAGGTACTGTCCGGGCTGGAGCAATTCAGCGCCGCATATCTGGATGACATCGCTGTGTTCAGCTCCACTTGGGAAGAACACTTGCAACACCTCTGCGCAGTGTTGAAGGCTCTGCATAGTGCAGGCCTCACTATCAAGGCCAGTAAGTGCCAGATAGGGCAGGGTTCGGTGGTGTATTTGGGACACCAGGTAGGAAGCGGCCAGGTGGCGCCCCTACAAGCCAAGATAGATACCATCCGGGCTTGGGAACCCCCCAAAACCCAGACAGCGGTGAGAGCCTTCTTAGGACTCACTGGGTACTATCGCCGTTTTGTCAAGGGGTATGGCACCATTGTGGCTCCCTTGACAGAACTAACTTCCAAGAAGTTACCGAAGAAAGTGATTTGGACCAGTGCCTGCCAAGAAGCTTTTGATGCCCTGAAGGAGGCCATGTGTACAGCACCTGTACTCAAGGCGCCTGACTTCTCCAAGGAATTCATAGTGCAGACAGACGCTTCTGAGCATGGAGTGGGAGCGGTGCTCTCACAACTAAATGATGAGGACTTGGACCAACCTGTAGCTTTCATTAGTAGGAGGCTACTTCCCAGGGAACAGAGGTGGAGTGCGATTGAAAGGGAAGCTTTTGCTGTGGTCTGGGCGCTGAAGAAGCTGAGGCCCTACTTGTTTGGGACTCACTTCCGGGTTCAGACGGACCACAGGCCCCTCAGATGGTTGATGCAGATGAGGGGTGAGAATCCTAAGCTGTTGAGGTGGTCCATCTCCCTACAGGGGATGGACTTTACGGTGGAACACCGCCCCGGTACAGAACACGCCAACGCTGATGGTCTGTCCAGGTTTTTCCGCCTTAGCGATGAGAACTCCCAAGAGGGTGGGTAGTACTCCCCACTTTCAGCTGAAGGGGACACGTGTTAGACCTGGCATCTTTGGCGTGGTTACCCCTGACTTTTTGCCTCTACCTCCTGTATTTTTGATGCTATGCTGGATTTCGATTTTGCTGGTTTAGATGCTTTGGGCACTTTGCCACTGCTGATCAGTGTCAAAGTGCAAGTGCTCCCTTGGTAAATTGTTGTATTGATTGGTTATCCATGATTGGGATATTTGTTTCACCTGTTAGCCCCTAGTAAAGTGCACTGCGTGTGCCGGGGCTGGTGATTCAAATGCTACTAGTGGGCTGCAGCACTGATTGTGCCACCCACAGGAGTAGCGCTAAAATGATGTCTTAGGCCTGCCTGCAGTGCCTATGTGCAGTCCAGGACTGCCATGTCGACCTGGCCAGTGCACCCACTGACCAGGCCTTATCCTTCCCCTTCTGTACATGTCAGGCATCCCTATGGTGGCCCTAGGTACCCCCCTGGGCTGGGTGCAGTGTATCTGAAAGGTAGGGCATGTACTGAGGTGTGTAACATGCCCTGGTAGTGAATTACAGCCATTTTCGTTTTTCACTGCTGAGAGGCTATCTTGCCCATAGGATAGAATGGGGAAGGCTGTTTACATGCCTATCTTCCCATAGGGGCAAGATAGAAAATCCAAGTTTGGTATCTCTGTGTTCAGAATTTAATTATACATCTTTTTAGCAAGATGGTTTTTAAATTCACTGTGTGGGAATAGCACTTTTTAGAAAGTAGCTATTCTCCTGCTTAACCTTCCTGTGTGCCTGTGTGCTGGTTGGCTGACTGGTGTCAGGTGATGTGCTAGGTGGCTCCAGGAGCCTGGATGAGTCAGCAGCAGGGTGAATAGGGAGATCTGCTTTAGATGGGTGGGAGGAGTAGTCCCTGGGTCTGAATAGGGCTGCCCCTGACAAACACAAAGCTGGCTCCACCCCCTGCTGGCCAGGCTGAGGACTCTGCCTCTGCTGGCACAAAGAAGGCTCCACCTCCTGCTGAGCGTCTAATGACCCTGCCCCTCACTCTGAAAGGAACCAGGTGCTCCAGAGCAGAGCACACCCAGGAACCGGTTTGAGCAGGGGAATCCCCCCACTGAAACACAAGAGACAAAGACTTGGAGGGGTATAAGAAGAGGACCCCAGACACCTAAAACTTTAGATCACTTTGGAACTAAGAAGAAACCTCTGCCAAGGAGAAAGCTGGAAGAAACTGAAGAGGAGAAGACTGCCTGCTTGCTGTTTTGCTTTGCTGCCAAGGAGAGGGGAAGGACTTTGCTGTGTCCCCTTCTTTTGATTCTGATCTCCAAGGGCCTGAGAAGAGCTGGCTCCCTGTTAAGAAGTCCCAGGAACAAAAGGACTTCACCACCAGCTCCCCTGGAACTCTGCTGAGAGAGTTCTGACCTGCCTTGGAGTGCTTGCCCAGTCTTGGGGCCTCAGGAGGTCGTTTTGCTGTGTTTGGGAGCTGGGAAGCAGAAGCGTGAACAAGAGTGACTGGTACCCAACGCATCATCCGATTGCGTGTCGCAAGACGAGAGTGCGTGGAAAATTTCATCGCGGCACCATCGCAACACGCAGGGTCTCCGCATCGCCGAGTGCGTCGAGCATCGTCCCGAAGCGTGAAGCTTCCTGCCATTGCGAGGGTTGTCGCAGAACCAGTTTGCGGGCCGCACCACTGCCGGTGCGTGAAAAGTCTCCAATCGCTGCGTGCGTCGACGCAGAGTCCCGTTCCGTGGCGCATCGAGAGTTGCGGCGCCGGAAGTCAACGCTGCGCCACGCATCGCACCACATCGAAGAGTGTCGCATCGAACCTGTGCGTGAAGCTTCCCCCTAAGAAACCTACGCAACGAAGGCCAAAGTCATCGCATCCTCCCCTTACAGATCGGAGCCGGCGCATCCACCTCTGCTGCGTGAAGCAGGGCTGCTGCAAAGCCTCCCCAGGATCTCAGGAGTATCGCATCGCCTTTGCAAGCTTCCTTGTTATAGCTTTTGGGAACCTTATCGCAACTACAGGTACTGTTGGGCACGAAAGTGTCGCATTTTGTGCATTGAGAGTCGCATTGTGCAGGACACTGACTTTTACATCCTGGAGTACTTTCTGCAAACTCTGAACTATCTTTAAAGTAACCTTTTTGAATTATATGTTGGTCTGTCTGTAATATTTGGTCTTGTGAAGTTTTTAGTAAAGATACCTTATTTTTCTAAAACTGGTGTGGAGTAAATCTGTGGTGTTTTCACTGTGTTACTGTGAGTGTTGGTACAAATACTTTACACATTGCCTTTGATAGCCTAGACTGCTCAGGCCAAGCTACCTAGAGGGTGAGCAGGGGTTATCTTAACAGTGTATCCCCCTTTCCCTGACTAGAAGCAAGGGTCCCTACTTGGACAGTGGTACCTACCCTGCCAACTAGAGACCCCCAGATCTAACATAACAGCAGGGAGGGTGTACTGGTTTTTGAAAAGGGAGTGAAGTGCACGAGGTTGATCAGGCTCCCTATTGAGGCTCTGAAGAGGTAACTTGGTTCAGTATAGATTTAGTGTAACATGGGGCATGTTATGGAAGTTGGGGTTGAGTTACTGTTGAAAGAGGGGCAATTAATAGAGAGCAGAGTATTTTTTGTTTAAAAACGGGGTGTTTGAGTCGTGTTTTTTTTTTTTTTTACTGTCACTAGTTATTTGTCTTATCACATGGAGATTCAAGGCACTTCTAACGCGGGGGGATTGAGGATGTTTACAGGTTTACATGAGTTAGAGTAAGTGGGTATTGTTTAAATGATGAGGCTGGGATAGGTAAAGAGGGTCGTTTTGGGTGAAGAATTGGGTTTAGTAGCATTTCATTTCATATAATATGTGTGAAGTGAGCAGTGAGTTGAGTTGTTTTTTCCATGTGTTGCAGTGACCCCTGACGAAGAGCCAGCAAGGCTCGAAATGCATTGGGTATGACACAAAGAGATTTCTTCAAAAAATGGTTGACCGCACGTGCCACTGTTAAAAGCTTGGATGAGCGGCAGGTGGCATTTGAAACTGGTGAATAAAGTATTCAGGCGCAACCATTCTGTCTCCGTGGTCACTAAATGTGAAAGAACATTGGTAGAATCGATTGGTATAAAGTCTTTAAAAAAATAGTGAACTTTGGAGGAATTGGTTTACTTGGAGGGATTATCTCCCATCCCAGCAGTGCAACAGTTGGGCTTGTGAATAATATTCCCGTTTTTTGAAGACTCCTATAAATGCCAGTGTTGACAAATAAGTGCCGGTGCCAAGCACCGGAAAACACCGGCTCAAATTAAGCACTGCACAAATAGCTCCTAGAGTGGCCTGAGAGTGCGGTGGTTCCTTATGAATAGAGAGCAAGCAAGGCTCTGCAGAGTCTCAGTGAGCGTCCATCTGGGTATGCAAACTACAGCACTGAGGATATGTTCCATGAAAGCGCCATGGAAGTATAATCACTTTATCATTTCTAGGAACTATGCAGGAACATTTTAAGCCAAAGCGTAGGCACACATCAGCGTAGTAGTGAGATGGCACGTGGCTCAAGTTCCATCATTCTAAAAGACACACATTCGCAAACATCCCGTGCAGTTGCTATATTTTAATGGATGACATAACTAAAACAAGCATTGGCATAACCAATAGGTCTCGCCTTTGGGATCTTATAAGTGTTTAGCCATGCAACAGTTGCATAACTAAATACTTATAAGGTCCCAAAAGTGAGACCTATTGGCTATGCCAAGCGGCCATACGGCCGCGAAAGTGAAAGTGATCGCGATCAAACATCAAAGCGGCCGTGTGGCCGCGAAAATGAAAGTAATCGCGGTAAAGCGCGGCGCGCGCGCCCGTGCACATGCACTGTAGCTCTAGGCTGGCCTGGTAGCACTTTTTGGAGCCCTCTCAATAAGTCTCGCCAGACCAGCGCATGCGCTGGGTCAGGCGAGACCTAAAAAAACGCGCTATTCCTGCAGTTCCAGCTCCCGATTCCCCTCAAGAAGTGCATGTCCGTCCCATTTTCATGCTCACATTTCCCTCGGGCAGGCAAACCCGGTTTCAACGCTGGTTTGTGCATTTTATTACCTGCGCCTCCAGGCAGAGTGTTCTGCGGAAATGAAAAGCTCATCCCTTATTTATTTCAGTGTAATTAATTGTAGAAGGTGGCGGAGGAGTCGGGGGCTCATTAGCGTCTCAATTGCAAGATTTAACCCCCTCCATCTGTCAGTCTCTTGAGTAAACTCTGCCCTTTAAGAGCAGTTATTAACAGCATTTCCTCTTCTAATAAAATTACGCCGCTTTCTTTAGAAACACTGGCACATAAATGATTAATGGCAATCAGCTCTTCTAAAACAATAATTTACTGAAATACAAGGAATTATCACCCTTTGGAAAAAATACTAGTTCAGACATACTCTGGTTTGTTATGTGAATTTTGTTTCGCGCATACACCATATCTTGTAAACTGCTTGTGAAAGTCTTAGCCGAGTGCGTATATTACGATATGTTGTTTTAATGTTCTAAAGCGCTTGGTCACCAGCGGCCACCTTGGCGCTAAGAAGCAATCTTTTATATCTAAAACTGCAGGATGCGGAGACCAGCACATGTAGGCAGAGAGCACTGAATCGCAGGTGAGTCTTCATTTTATGGATTTCTGGTAGTATTTTGTTCAATTTTTGCAAGGTCAATAGTAACGATCATCTTCCTCTGAAATAGCGCTTGAACCATGGAACCACCACCAGAAATATGGTTCCTCTGCATAAAGTTTTGCACGCACATTACTAATTAATTTGCAAGTAAGGAACTGTTGGTCTTATCCGTAATTAACTTGGTGAATAATAAAAGTCTGGGGACGAGTCACAAAATGCACTTATGAGTAGGGGGAAGCAGTATTTGCAATAATACTCTTACGCACACTTGGGTGCCTTTGTAAATCAAACACAAGGAGATAATGGACAGAGTGCTGAAACGTTTCAAACACTGCCCCCCCCCCCCTCACAGATCTGGGTTGAATCCATCAGCACACTGACCCCCCCCCCCAGTCACAGATCTGGGTTGAATCCATCATCCATCATCGTTCTTTAGCTCACTTTGCCACCCCAGTTCAGACCCAGCTATATGCAAATCAGTCTGACCCTGTGCCTCATGGAACTAGTCCAGCCCAAACTGCCAATCCAGGTCTTCCCTGGACCGGAAACCAGCATCCTGAGATCGGTTTCGGGGTAACAGCCTCATCAGCGATGCTAGTTTGAATCCAGGGTCAAAGTGAGCAAGGGACCCACGTCTGTGCATACCCTGCCAACTTAGGGCGAACAAAGTAAACACAAGGAGATGATGGGCGGAGCGCTGAAACTTTTCAGACCCTCTGTGATCTGCGTGGTACACGTGCTTTGCAGCAGGCATATTAACCCTCTAGGCTACTTTATGAGGAGTCAAAACTTCCACTAGACAAAACTTGATCGCTCCACAGCAGGTCCACCAATAACCAGAGTTATCTTGACATTTTTATTGTTGCTTAAAAATTGCTGGGGGCAAAGAACGCTGCAGCAGGTGCTTTTAAATTCTCTATATATTTGACAACACAGCACCCCCAGATGTAAGCGCGCGGTGCGGTGGCACCGATCGCACCACCCTAGAGCCTGATGACGGCGCTACTTGGTGAACCCACTGTATAGTCAATCATCTTCTTTAGCAGGTGCAGACAGATGGCATTATCATGATCCAACTAAGAACAGACAAAGTATTCAAATTGGATAACTGGGGTATTGGCAAGTACTCATCAAACCTGGCTAGAATTTCTGGCACTAGATGTCAGTTTGTTGCTCAAGAAGCAAAACGGCTGTCTTTGTTTGATTTTATTTAATCAGATTGGCTCTAAAATACTGTCATGTCTGCTAAACTGTCCTTGAAAATGACTGGCAAGCACTTTCAGGTCTCCATGCAACTCGAGAAACAACTGTGTATTATCATATTCATGTAGTCCCCAAACGCCAGGTCTCCATATGATTAAACATCAGTGGTTCACTGGGGAATATTTTGTATAAAAATAAACAATTTAAATCTATAACAATCACTTAAAAACTTTGCTCCACATGTAATCATATGAAATACATTTAGAATAAACAAAATGACAGGTAGAAAGTCTACATAAGATATGAATTGTTAGTATTTAGTTCAGCATTTTATGTGCAATATGGTGATAGATGCTGTAGTTATAAAGTGAAGAAGTAAAATGACATATGTAAGGGAGCAATAGATTAAACTTTAACGAATATTAGTGTTGGAGGTGAACAAATTATATTCATCCAGCAATCCTAATTTAGATTAAAATTTGCCTAGTCAAAGTAGCTGCCCTGTGAGCATTGTTTCAGCTCTGTTACAGATTCTGGGGCATCATCAGGACAATGGAACTTAATAAAGCATGCACATGCAATATTATGAATTACTTTTGAGACTCAAGAGGGCTAAAAAAAGAACTTTGCTGGTATGAAGCCATGTTCATTTATAGAACTGGTGTATATAGTTTTGAGGTCACTAAAGAAGGGTTTGTTAGTCAATTTAGGGTGTATTTGGAAAGTGGTATCACAACACTACTGGCCTTTCTGAAGCGGGGATATGGGTTGAAGGCAAGGTAGGCCGCACCCTCCATTTATTTGTTTTGGCTCCGTTTGAAATGCCTGGTATTTAGTGGGCTTTCTGCCCCCTAGGGGGCAGATTGGGGGAATCACACCCATCTACCTACTTGGGATAGAAATACTGTCACCACATTTCTTCTGGGGCGGGGGCATGCCCATTGTGGGCAGCTCCCACCCATATGCTTATTGTTATATGCCCTGATATCTAGTGGGCTTTTTGACCCTGGGGGGCAGATTGGGGTAATCATCCCCAATAACTCCTCGGGGGGGCAGAAAGTCTGGGTCTGTTTTGGGGTGAGGGTATGGCTATGCACATAGGGAGCAGCCCCCACCCCTTTGATTTTATTTGTATATTTAATCCTTGGTGTTTAGTGGGCTTTCTGCCCCCTGAGGGGGGCAGCAGATTGAGGGTGAGCACCCCATCTGCCCTACCAGGAGGGGCAGAAAGACTGGCGACATGGCCAAGCCCATGGTGGGCAGCTCTACCCCCAATTTATTTATTTGTTTTATTTTTCTCTGTGTCTAGTGGGCACATTGTGGGTCCTGAGGGGCAAATTGTGGTAAATCACCCCCAACCATCTGGGGGGGGGGGGCAGAAAGACTTAAATATTAGGTGGGGGAGCACAAACCCTTGCCTAAGGGGCCGTTCCCCCAATTCACTGGTGCTTAGTGGGTGGGTCCCTGCTTGGGGATCGCTCTTCTGTGGCAATCCCCAACCAGGAAACCACAGGGCAGCGATACCCTTGGAAAGGGGAGATTGCCCCCTGAGCACTGATGTAGTGAAAGTGAAACAAGCACTTTGGATAGTTTTACTTTCATTTTTGAATGTACTGATGTCAAAGTGCCCTGCACGCTCATTATAATTACAAACAAAAACATTTTTTTTTAGGAAATCCTCTGGTGCAATCCACCAGAGGGCCCTACCAATAGCCTACAGACGCACTAGGGATGGAGTTTGGCCGTTGACCAATGGCCAACAGTGGCACCAGAGGGGTTAATAATTTATTTACATATGTATGTCAGTAAGGCTTTAAATCAGAACGTCTGTGGCTAGATGTAATGGTGCAGCTTGTACCATCTAAAAGCCTGGTAGACAGTCAACAATTTTAAATGTCAATGGGAGTTTACGTTTTAATTATGAGGGATTTGAAGAGCTAGAAAAAAAGCAATTGCTTTCCCAGCACATTCTTGCTCTTTATATAAATGTAGTGTAGTTTAACTATTTTTGCAGGAAACAGTGTTGTGCAATCCCTTCCGTTGGTCAACCTGACTATGTCACTGTCCCCATCCCTGACTCTACAACAAGACACAACCCAACCCAACCATATCCCATATCTAACCGATGTAAAGATGAAAGCCTGTGACAGTTTTGTTGAGATGCAGTCTTACATCAGATGTCAGCAATGAGTGTTAACTCACTGAGTCATCTTGCGGGCGTATCTGAAGACCTTATCTGTTTCCCTTCAGAGCTAGAATTAATGAAAAGGGAAGAAAATGAAGGACTGGAAGGAATGGAAGAACAATGAAACGAGTTTAAAAGAAGATGGGGAAAAAGGAAATTGTGATGAAAAGAAGGAAAGGGAATGAGAAACAAATGTGGGTTATACAAGGCACAGAGGAGATTACAGGTGACTGAACCAGTAGGGAAGGGGAGAAATGCTGCATTGCTTCACATTTGCCAGTAAATGGTTCAGGCTAGGTGTTGTGTGGTATTGTGGCATGATGCCCAAACTAGTCACTCCTTGTTTTCTTTCTGTCTGTCTGTCGTCTTCCATAGTGCTACTTACAACAGCACTTCTGGTTGTGTCAAGTGTGGTTAAGTCACATATTTGAAAGATTGTAGCTTATGACTCTGCATCTTCCCCTTGTGGGGAAATTTGGAAATTGACTCTTCTGATCTTGGCTGTAAAGGAAGCCAATAAAGGGAATAATGATTCTTAATAGTGTCGTGCATTCTTGGAAGTAGCAACAATATGCATTTGAATTTAAGTTCCAGATAATTTGCACAATTGTAACAATACAAAGTATGCCACTACTTCTTTGGATACATTTTGAGCGTCTATACTCACTATTGGCATAAAAAGGCTTTCTATTTGTGACTCGTGAATAGTGACAGCATAGACATAGGGAATTGCTCTTTCTGCACATACATGCCTGTCAAAGACCAAAATCAGAAACTGCATTCAACAATTATCATGGGGTCATCATTTTGCCAATTCTCACCAAAATGTACTTAAAGTTATTTTGGTTTGTATATGAGACCATGCCAATGACATACACCCATAGATCCATTCACCAGACTGTACTCTTTGTAAAGATTTCTTTTCAGAATAATTCAATAGGGGCCTCCTAGGCCCAGATTTACTAAGGCTTCACACAAGGGTAAAGTGACAAAAAGTGACACAGAGCAACACAAAGTCTTGCATGGTCTTTGCTACCCAGCGCAAAATGAGTTTTAAGCTGGAAAGGTGCCCTTTGCTCAGTGCAAAAACAGCTTTTTGATGCTGTGCTTCACTTAGTATAGAGGGGAACTTACAGAGGCATTACTAGGGCAGATCAGCACAAATACTCATTGAGTTTGATGGAAAGCCCGATCGATTAAGATAGACAGACCAGACTGTGGGTCAAAAATGAACACCGACTGAAAGCAGTCGTAAATGATAGATGTGTTCATTTCGGAAAAAAACATGCATGTGCTGCAGTAAACAGCAAATATTTAATGTGTAGTATCCTTCTGAGCTTGTCAGGGCATCAGAAACTTTTTGCTTGAAAAATGTGTCTAAGGGTCTTTCAAACGTTTTGTGCCCTTTTCATATACTGGGCTGGCATTGCCATATGATTGTAATGTAGCAATAGATTTTAGGTTTCACTTTTATTTTTTGCTCATGATTCTAGCATTGGCAAGTTGAATTTGTAACAATTAGCTAATGCTGCCATCCAGCATACTCCCTCTTGATTTTGTTTCAGCAGTTCTTTGTTCTCTTGTTCGCCACTAGCTCCATATTCAGAGAGTTAGACTCGCCAATCTGCCAATGAGCCAGTGCTTTATTCAGATAGCTCTCCTGTTCTTATTTTTTTTAAACTTCTTCGAGTAGGCATCAGCTCATCTCATGTTTTCAGTCAATTCCATGTGCTGAAATGCTACCCCTTTATTTACAATACTGCCAATAGTGTTTTGCTTGTCTTCTTGTCTCAAAGTATGTCACACTAGTTGGCCTTTCTCTAGATTAAACAATAGGAGATCACCAAACACCTTTACCTGTTTGTAGCCAAATACTTGGTTACCTCCAGTCCATAATATCTCAAGAGTCCCCAAGTGGATTAATGTTTCCATGAATTTGCACACCATTACTAACTTAATTTATGAGTAACTCATTGAGTTATGAAAGCACCTTGCTAATTTTATACAACAATACCTGAAAATGTTTGGAATTCCAATTTGTAGTCTTGTTGCACAAGTATAATTGAAATGGCAATGAGGAGTCACTGTACAAATATTGTAGGCTACAAACTAACATGTCTCTCTAACCAGACAGGACAAACTGGAGGCTTTTTTCATGCATTAGTCAGGTGTTAAAAGAGATAAGGAAACTCTTACTGCTCGTCCTTGGTCACTGGCATACAGTAGAATTGGAGTCTTGATTGTAATTTGAATTGTTACCAATTTTCCCTGTCCAATACCCTCCTCTAACTTCGCCAAGGACAGTGGGCAACTTCAACACTTAATTGTTGTCTTTGGTGGCCTAGAAAGCTGCTTTACAGCTTTTGTGTGTTGCAATCTATTCCTTCTCAGATGGATGAGATTTGAAGAACTGTAGAGTGAAAAATCTGAATTCTTCCTCTTCTTTAATTTTTTCTCTTACAGCTTTTTCATCTCTCCAATCTCTCGTTAATGAATTTGTATTATTTTTCACTCAAAAAACGCACATACCCCGTTATATAGCTTTAGTTTCATGTTAAATTTGTGCAAATGTTTTCAGAAATTTACCATACTTAACCCCATTAATAGATTCCTCATTTTCCAGGATATGCATATTCTCTAGCGACTCATTGACATCCAACAAGTAAAGAGACAAAAATACATCAGCCCATAAGATATCGGAAGCTGTGAATAGGTAACACCCTCTCCTGCAGAAGAAGAAAGGAATGTACAGACAAAGCAGTTCCTGACTCTCATGATATCTGAATCCTCATTTTAGTGTAAATGCTGTTTTGAAATCAACTTACTAAACTTTTCCTACGTTTAAATGTGTTATGTTTCACTTCACTATGTACTGTATTTAATTCAACTCTTGTGAAGAAATTTCCCACTGGAAATAGTAACTTCAACAACAGAGCAAAACCATTAATATTGTTAATCAAACCAATAATTTTGCAGCATTTGCTGTGCTCCATTTTATAGTAAGACAAAAATTTGATTGTGAGGTTCAAAATTAAAAAGTGAACACAAATTTTCTGTAAAACAAAAAGAAATGTCTTCCTTTCTTCTTATTTCTATTTATTTTAAAGCAAAGATCAAAGCAAACATTTTGAAAATAATATTCTTCTTTCTTTTATTTCAAAAGTCTTTCAGTTTATGCTCTCAACAAGTTTTCTTTCGTTTGATTTACATGAACAAATCCAATCTCTACAGTCCTTAAAACCTTTCAAGGTGGGTCTTCTTGTGACTCACTTTCACACTCACTTTCAAAGCTGTATTGGCAATGTTTTACTGGGATGTAGATCTCTGACTCTGATTCTTCTTCCTCTGCTACCGTGACTAGCTGGTCTTTTAGCAACAAGTGATTCTCTTTCACTATTTTCTAAATCCAGTTCAATTACTTCAGAACTTTCATTGATTGGCTTTAGTCCTCCTTGTTTCTCTGGTTGACAATGCTTTCATTTGCAAGTCCTTTTCAATGACTTGCTTTCTTCTCTCCCTTCTGTTCCACGTGTTTCTTCACTCACTGGTTTATTTGAACCCTGTTCAATCTTGACGTCATGATTCACTCTGAACTGCTTTCTTCTTTTGGGAGTACTTGTGACTCAAATTTTCAACTGCAGTCTTTCATTGTTTGGATCCAGCATTTCTTCTTGCTGCCACTCATTCCATTGACTTTGACATGATAAAAGCTGTTCACTTTAATCACGCTCTGAAACTGGACGACAGCATCACTGGTAGAGGTACCATATTTTTACCAGAACTTTCACTTTCACAGATCTGGACTTTTATGACTTCATTGTCTTTACCAATTTCAAGATTTTCCAAATTTTCATATCCCTCTGGATCCTCGCCCTGAACTTGAGTTTGACTCCCTTTACTCTTTTTGTGTGAAGGGCGTGGATCCACTGTGGAATTCCATCACACTTCACTGCAGTGTTTGTTGTAGAGATCACTTGGTAGAGTCCGCACCTGCACTCTTCTAAACAATTCTTCCGCATGTGTTTTTAGACCACTATGCAGTCTCCAGCATTCAATCCTTGTCATTATACCTCCTTTGTTGCTTCTGTTGCCACGTTCATCTGATAAGAAACTGAGTTCATCACATCAGCCAGACCTTAGCAGTAGTTTAGCAGAATGTCATCAGTTAATGAGATTAATGCACTGGGTGACGCCTCCACTTGAGTGGATGAGTGTCACCCCACAAGCCCCAGAGCTGAAAAATAAAACGGTAATAAAGTTTATTTATTACCATTTTATTTTTCAGCAACCTGTCCTGAACTAAGTGTCAACGGGGCGGGGTCAGCACTGCCGAGTGACAGCAGCAGAGAGCTATGCGCTTAAAGATGCGCATGTCTCTTTGGCTGCTCATCTTGGGCCGGCCAACCAGACATGCACATTTTAGCGTTCTCTAACACAGCTGTCTTAGACACTTTAATTCCAGATTAAAAAGGAGTAGCTAAATCCATTCAAATTGTTTATTTCAGTTTAAAATCCATAAAACATGTAACATTTAAAAACAGCATTTCCCACTAGCTAAATCATGTTTCATATCTTTGGAATGGTAATGATAAATCCTCTTTAGTAGTAAAGCTGGATTTGCCATACCTATTTTAGAAAAGCCACTTTTTGAAAGTGGACATTTCTTTTCTCTTAACTTTGCTCTGTGTGCTTGCAGCCTGTCTCCAATACACGCCTAGGCTGGGTGACAGCTACACTTTGTGCATTCCCTTTAGAAAACCACAAACAAGAAGGGTGGGTGTGACAGAGGACTCATCTGCATTTTGATAGCATTCCTGGGCAGGAAGGGGGAGAGGGAGCTCGCACTTAATTCTGAATAGGCTGTGTCCTGTCCCCACACAAATGACTGATTATCCCGAACAGATAGCCTGGCAGACAGGGCTGGGATGAAAGGGGACCTCTGCTCTTCAAGGAGCTGCTTTTAAATCACCCCCACTTCAAAGGCACATTTGGGTATAACTACTGGGGCTATGACCATACCAAATCAGTACACTACTGGACTTGGGAAGAACTCTGCTGAAGTAAAGACTACTGTGCTGTTAGGATTGCCACTTTGCTTTGATTGACTGTTATGAGGAACTGCTTCTCTGCTTTGCTGAGCTGCCTTGCTGCCTGCTGATCTCTGCCCTGCTGAGGACAAGGATGGGACCCATCTCACTTGAACATAGAGTGACTCCAAGGACTCTCGCTTACCTCCTGTTTTCTGAAGCCTTAGGAACACAAAAGACTTCCACCGATCCTGATGGGGCTGCTGGACTCTGCCACTGTGAGCCCCATCCTTGCCCGAGGTGCCCCCACCAGTCCTGGGCCTCATAAGGGGGCTCTGCAGCTAATTTTCTACAACCCCACATGCACCAGTTAGAACAGATGCATCACCCTTCCACGCCGAAGCAGAGGCTGTTCGACGATAGTGGTTATACAGCCTGCGTGGCCCAATGAGAACACTCTGTGTGGCTTGGTGACAATGCATTTCAACAGAGCTCAACAACGACGCAGTGACCCGACTGCATGGAAAACATCGACACATTCTGCCCTCAGCGTCTGCGCTTTCCACAATTCAAGGTACATTTTCTGTGGGACCTGCCTTTGTCTCATAGCCAGCCTGCCCTCCGTCATGGTCAGCCTGAACTTTGGATTGAGCCCTGTCCTTTGTAACCTTTTAGCGCTATTAACTTCTAAGCACCGTTTTTGCATTTATACATTAAATGCTGACGAGAGGCAACTACCTCGAAACACGTGTCCAGGGATGGCTAACGCATACACATACTGTTCTATTTACATTTTGTGGCATAGGCGTACCCGCCGTCGCCACTACATTTCCCACAGTCCTTTGGGGCAACTTGCTGGTGTGACGAGCGGTGTGCGACCTACTTTTCCTCAATTTAAACGGCTTCCTTAAGTCAACGGGCTGACGAGCCTTGAGTCTGCACCTGCGCGCCAGGAGAGGTACTTGACCTGCTTTTAATTACATTTGGCAGTCCACGCAGCACCCCTTTACACTGACCTGCTCCCTGCTGACGAGAGGCAACTACCTCGAAACACGTGTCCAGGGATGGCTAACGCATACACATACTGTTCTATTTACATTTTGTGGCATAGGCGTACCCGCCGTTGCCACTACATTTCCCACAGTCCTTTGGGGCAACTTGCTGGTGTGACGAGCGGTGTGCGACCTACTTTTCCTCAATTTAAACGGCTTCCTTAAGTCAACGGGCTGACGAGCCTTGAGTCTGCACCTGCGCGCCAGGAGAGGTACTTGACCTGCTTTTAATTACATTTGGCAGTCCACGCGGCACCCCTTTACACTGACCTGCTCCCTCCTGACGAGAGGCAAC
Source organism: Triturus cristatus (assembly GCF_964204655.1). NCBI lineage: Eukaryota > Metazoa > Chordata > Amphibia > Caudata > Salamandridae > Triturus > Triturus cristatus. Next base: position 892,044,423 of record NC_140594.1, read on the forward strand.
TACCTCGAAACACGTGTCCAGGGATGGCTAACGCATACACATACTGTTCTATTTACATTTTGTGGCATAGGCGTACCCGCCGTCGCCACTACATTTCCCACAGTCCTTTGGGGCAACTTGCTGGTGTGACCAGCGGTGTGCGACCTACTTTTCCTCAATTTAAACGGCTTCCTTAAGTCAACGGGTTGACGAGCCTTGAGTCTGCACCTGCGCGCCAGGAGAGGTACTTGACCTGCTTTTAATTACATTTGGCAGTCCACGTGGCACCCCTTTACACTGACCTGCTCCCTGCTGACGAGAGGCAACTACCTCGAAACACGTGTCCAGGGATGGCTAACGCATACACATACTGTTCTATTTACATTTTGTGGCATAGGCGTACCCGCCGTCGCCACTACATTTCCCACAGTCCTTTGGGGCAACTTGCTGGTGTGACGAGCGGTGTGCGACCTACTTTTCCTCAATTTAAACGGCTTCCTTAAGTCAACGGGCTGACGAGCCTTGAGTCTGCACCTGCGCGCCAGGAGAGGTACTTGACCTGCTTTTAATTACATTTGGCAGTCCACGCGGCACCCATTTACACTGACCTGCTCCCTGCTGACGAGAGGCAACTACCTCGAAACACGTGTCCAGGGATGGCTAACGCATACACATACTGTTCTATTTACATTTTGTGGCATAGGCGTACCCGCCGTCGCCACTACATTTCCCACAGTCCTTTGGGGCAACTTGCTGGTGTGACGAGCGGTGTGCGACCTACTTTTCCTCAATTTAAACGGCTTCCTTAAGTCAACGGGCTGACGAGCCTTGAGTCTGCACCTGCGCGCCAGGGGAGGTACTTGACCTGCTTTTAATTACATTTGGCAGTCCAAGCGGCACCCCTTTACACTGACCTGCTCCCTGCTGACGAGAGGCAACTACCTCGAAACACGTGTCCAGGGATGGCTAACGCATACACATACTGTTCTATTTACATTTTGTGGCATAGGCGTACCCGCCGTCGCCACTACATTTCCCACAGTCCTTTGGGGCAACTTGCTGGTGTGACGAGCGGTGTGCGACCTACTTTTCCTCAATTTAAACGGCTTCCTTAAGTCAACGGGCTGACGAGCCTTGAGTCTGCACCTGCGCGCCAGGAGAGGTACTTTTTTTTTTTTTTTTTTTTTTGAAACCGTTTATTGCAATCTCAAGAATATACAAGTATGGGCCTACAACCTTTCGGCCGGCCGCTAGAATGACAGGAGCATATGACATACGTACAAAAACACTTGGCGTTGCAAAGGAGCAAAATAGGAGGTACCAGCGTCGTGGGCCACATCACTCTGACCCCACAATACGGTTTCATTTTATACAAACAACACAAAAACCACACCCGCAAGGCAACCTGCAATCGAAAGTAACAGCACGTGCTCCCCGAATGGGGGACCCCAGCCATCCACAGGAGTCTAAAGAGGGGAAGGGGAACAAATCGAGGACTGGGGGAATTCCGTGCTCAGGGCTAGGGAAAGGAGTCAACTAAGGGGACGGGGCTGGTGAGGCCGCAGGCAGCAGTGGTGGCGCGCAGATACCCCCGCGGTAGGCGTTCCAAGGGCCCCATACTTTCACCCATGCCCCAGGCTTACCCCTCGCCACATACACCACCTTTTCTCGGAACATGCACCAATCCATGTGTTCTTTCCAGGCCGACACCGCCGGGGGCCTCTGGGATCCCCACAGTTGAGCAATGTCACGCTTAGCTATCATATATCCCAGAGTCACCCATCGCGTCTGCGGAACCGAGTAGTCAGTTGGTTCCCACACATTCAGCAGGCATCTCCTCGCTTCAGGCAGCAGCTCGACATGCGTAACCACTCGCAGGACCTCATGCACACCACGCCAGAATCGCTCCACCTTCGGGCATTCCCACAAAATATGCAAAAAAGTCGCCAAAGCACCACACCCACGCTTACACAACCCATCCTCAGCATAGCCCATACGCAGAAGCCTTGGCCCCGTCATGTAAACCCGATGGAGTATCTTAAGCTGGACGAAGCGAAGGCGAGCCGGTATGGCCACCTCCTTCGGAGAGGCCACCGCGGAAATCCAGTCTTCGTCGTCCAACTCCAGCTCGTCGGCAACCCAAGCCTCGCGGAGGCCAGTCAGCAGGCCCGAGCGGTCATTAATCAATTTTTTGTAAATAAGGGAGATCGTGCTGTCCGGAACGTGGCCATCCAGCACTCTATCCTCCAGGGGGGAAGACTCCGGGATGGAGGCGACGTCCGGGAAGACTGAGCCCAGTGCGTGACGGACCTGCAAGTACCGAAAGTATTCACTGCCCTGCAGCTGAAACTCCGTCTGCAGCGCCTCGAATGTTTTAAATCCCCCTCTCGTCCAGAGGTCCCCCACTTTACTGATGCCGATCGTGTCCCACTTCTCGAAGCCCTTCGAGGTCCACAGGGAGCCCAACCTCTCAGACGCGTACAACGGTGATGCCCGGGTCAAACGGTCCTTCCACCCCATAGCTGCGTTAGCCGCGTGCCATACTCGTACCATGACACGCGTAGGTCCCGTCAGGCAGGGGCCGGGCGCGCCAGAGTAGAGCGCTCGATTATAGTCGCCACCAGGTAGGAGCATCTTGTCCATTTCAAATGCCGGGTTTAAGGCGGGCCCGTAAAGGCCATGATTAATTGCAGCTAGCTGGGAGGCCCAGTAATACGGTTTAATATCCGGGAGGGCAATCCCTCCGTCGTACCATGGGAGCGTCAACTTCGCCAGGGCAATACGCGGCCTCCCGTCCCAGAACAGGCGGCGCTGTAGACTCTCCACCTCACGGAAGTAGCGCGCCGGGACTAAATCCATAGTGTTCTGGAGAGCGTACAGGAAGCGTGGCAACGACATCATCTTAAACAATGCCGCCCGGCCGAGCGGCGAAAGCGGCAGGCGCCGCCAGCGCGTGACGTCCTCCTTCAAGCGCTGGAGGGGGGGAAGCAAATTCCGCTCGTAGCGGGCCTCCGGGTCCAGAGTAATGTAAACCCCCAGGTACCGAAACCCCTGTGAGGCAATCTGGATCGGACAGCCCCGCGGGAGGACGGGAGCCTCCCCGGAAAGAACATACACACATGATTTAGCCCAGTTGATGACAAGGCCTGAGTTGCGGCCGAATGAGCGCAAAACATCAACCAGGACAATCAGTGATTTACGCGGGGAGGCTAGGTACAAAAGGATATCGTCAGCGTATAGGGACACGCGGGCCTCATACTCGGGGGTCCAACGGAGACCACGGATGGAAGGGTGCCACCGCAGCCACTCCGCCAGGGGTTCCAAGGCCAACGCGAACAGGAGCGGCGACAAGGGACAGCCCTGTCGCGTGCCCCGTCCCAGCTCGAATGGGACCGATACTCTTCCTTCACCACCACCTGCGCCAATGGGCCCGAATACAACAATTTGACCCAGCTAATGAACCCCGGGCCAAATCCAAACTTCGCCAGCATAGCCCAGATGTATGGCCACTCGAGCGTGTCAAACGCCATGGTGGCGTCTAAGGACGCCAATATGGCCGGCTCCCGCACAAACGGGACACGCGCGAGCACCCCGTGCAAGCGCCGCAGATTAAGGGCCGTGTTGCGATGGGGAATAAAGCCGGACTGGTCTTGGTGGACCAGATCGCCCACCACGCCGACCAGCCGGTTGGCTAGCACCTTGGCGAGGATTTTGGGCTCCGCATTCAAGAGCGAGATAGGCCGGTAGGATGTAACCCAGTCTCGAGGTCTCCCTTCCTTGTGGATCACCACAATTGTAGCCAGACGTTGGTCCGGCGGGAGGGAGCCCAGCGAGTGGGCCGCCAGGAACATCGCACGGAGGTGGGGTGCCAGTACATCCGGTCGCAGCTTATACAGCTCGATAGGGATGCCGTTCGGGCCCATGGCCTTGCCGGATGCGACCGAGCGTATGGCGAGGGCAATTTCGTCGGAGGTAGGAGCGGCATCTAACGACACCCTGTCCTCCTCCGAAAGGGAAGGCAGCGCGATATCCCTAAGCAGGGCATGGGAATCCTCCTCCGAGCAGGGAGAAACCGGGGAATACACCTCGCGGAAATAATCCGCGAAGCAAGAGACAATGTCTTCTGGCTCGGTGACACGCACACCATCCGTCCTCTCAATCAGCGGGACCACACGACTCGCTCTCTCCTTTTTATCCAACCATGCAAGCAATTTACCAGCCTTATCACCCACATCATACAGTCGCCCCTGTTGCTCTCTATAGAGGCCCCTGGCCGCCTCCGTAACGAGGGCCCTGTAGGCCGCCTGCTTAAGTTGTAGGACATGTAGTGCAGCATCCGTCACCCCACCCTCTAGATCACCCTCCAATTCAGCGATTTCGGCCTCCACCCGGGTCACCTCCTCCCGCTCGCGCCTCCGGGCATGGGAAATAAAGGAGAGGGCCTCCCCTCTAAGAACTGTTTTGAAGGCTTCCCACAGGGAGATAGCCGAAGGGACGGACCCCGCATTCTCATCGAAATACCGCTGCAAGGATTTAATCAAATCAGCACGAATGGTGGGGTCGCGCAGGTACCAGACATTGATTGGAGCTACTCTGCCCTCCCCCCTCGGGAAGACATCAATTTGCAACAGGAGCGGGGAGTGATCTGAAATACCCCGCGCCAAATGGCGCACCTCTCCTACCCTCCCAACACAGGCCGCAGGGACAAGGACATAATCAAGCCGTGAGAGGCTACCATGGGCACCCGAGTGGAAAGTGTACTGCAGCTGCGTGGGATGTTTTAAGCGCCAGCAGTCCACCAATCCCAGTGTATCTAAGAAGCCGGACAGCCACGCCTGCGCCCGGGGGAGGTCCCTAGGGGGGTGACGATCCACGGTCCCAGAAACCACCGCATTGAAGTCCCCCCCAACCACCAGAAGCCCCCCCGGAAGGTCAAGGAGGAGGCGCCCTAGGTCTGCAAAAGTCGTAGACTGTAACCCCGGTGGGACGTACACTGAGACAAAGACAACTACTTTACCCTCCATTCTCCCCACTAAGACAGTGTAGCGTCCCCTCTCATCATGGCGCACCTCGTCTATTTCCAACGGGAGCGAGTTCTTCACCATGATGCCCACCCCCCTTGAGCCCGACGTGAAGCCCGAGTGGGCCACCAAGCGATAGCCACGCCGATTCATGGCACAAAAGGAATTACCAATAAGGTGTGTCTCCTGCAGAAAGACCACATCTGGCGAAAGTCGTTTCAAATACTGCAGGACCACACCTCGCTTAATCCTATCCCCCAGTCCGTTAACGTTCCAGGACAATAAAGTCAGGTCCCTACCCCCCATCACATACAGAAGCCATCATTCGTCCCCCGGAGAGCACCTTAAAAATACCAATACAATAAAGGGTTTGCCTTGCGGTAAAAACAAACAACACCCCACCCCAACCCACCCATCCCAACAGAACTCCCCCCTCCCTGCACCCCTGCATGAGCCCAAACAGCCCCCCCAAAGTGCAGTGTGCCTGTCGCCCCATGAATGATTAAACTAACTAGTCCCCCAGAGGAGGAGGGAGAGCCCCCAAGAGACCCCGTACCACCCCCACAAGAGGGAGACTTAACGAACAGTCAAAAATGACGACAATGTTGTCCAGAGCGAGGCCTACTATTAGTCCCTCAGTCCTGATCCGGCAATCCCTCCCCTCCAACCGCGCCCCCCCCACCCCCCCGGCCCCGATCCCCGGGCAAGGAGTCCAACCAGTCCCCGGCTGCCTCGGGACGATCAAAAAAGTGCGTGCGGCCATCCACCTCCACCCGCAACTTAGCTGGAAAAAGCATCGCATACTTGAGGTTCAGGTCCCGTAGACGACGTTTGACTCCGAGAAAGCTCAGTCTCTGCTTCTGGACCGCTGGGGTGAAATCAGGATAGAAGTTTACATCCATATTGTCAAGTCTGACCGGTCCTTGTTGCCTAGAAGTCTGAAGAATAGCGTCTCTGTCCCGAAAGTTGAAAATCCGGGCAATGAGAGGCCTCGGAGGGGCTCCGGCCTTAGGTCTTCCTCCGGGAACCCTGTGGGCACGTTCCACCGCAAAGAATTTACTCAGCCCCCGGGGCTGGAGATGGGTGAGAATCAGGTCCTCCACAAACAGGTCCGCCGCCGCCTCCTCACGTCCCTCCGGCACCCCGACAATGCGGACATTGTTCCTCCGGGCCCGACCCTCGGAATCCTCCAGTCGACGATCCATCAGGGCGCTCGCCTGGCCAAGCCGGCGCACCTCCTTTTGGAGGGCCGCCACGTCCGCCGTAAGGCCCGAAGTGGTGTGGGCCAAAGAATCGACCCGGTCATTGGTCTTGGATAAATCGGCCCTCACCAGGCCAACATCCACATGGACCGAGTCAATCTTTTGCGCCAGTGTGTCAAAGCGCTGGTCCACCGAGGCCTTCATCTCGGCGATAGCGCCCATGACATCTCGCAGGGTCAGATCCGCGGGCAGCGCAGGAGCATCAGTCGGGCCCTCAGGGGACCTATGCGGCACCTCGGGAGATCCCTTCTGGAGGGTGTAGCGGTCCATGCTGTTGGACTGATGGGCTGCGCCACGGCGGGTCGATTTCACCTTTGCCCGGTCGCCATCTTGCTTTGTGGACATGGTTCCAGTCCCCAAATCGTGCCGATCACCTCGGAAAAGGCCGACAAACCAGTTCACGGGCTCCGGGGGGGGGCCACCACAGGTCCGCAGGACGGATCACAGCCGGCGGGCCAGCAGGGCACCCCAACGAGACCACACCACCGCACACCGCCCCGCAACCCAACCTCGCCTACGCAGCAAGGAGGGTGCAAAAGCGAAAGTGAAAGTGCGGGGTACGCGAGTCGCCCAGCCCTGCCCGCCGCTGTTGATCACTTTGTCTCCGGATCACCCCGCAACTCCAATCCGGGGGGCCGGCGTGGAGAAGGCCGCAAATCTCAATCGGTGCTCCCGCCGGTGTCCGAGGTCCAATTTGGAAACGGAAAACGGGTGACACCTCAGCTCGGGCTCACCAACACAGTCCCCTCATCTAGGACAGGACATTTTCAGGATTTATGTAGGAGGTCACGGAGGTCCTCGGGAGCCTCGCACCTACGCGGCCATCTTGGTTGCGCGCTAGGCTCCTCCCTCCAGGAGAGGTACTTGACCTGCTTTTAATTACATTTGGCAGTCCACGCGGCACCCCTTTACACTGACCTGCTCCCTGCTGACGAGAGGCAACTACCTCGAAACACGTGTCCAGGGATGGCTAACGCATACACATACTGTTCTATTTACATTTTGTGGCATAGGCGTACCCGCCGTCGCCACTACATTTCCCACAGTCCTTTGGGGCAACTTGCTGGTGTGACGAACGGTGTGCGACCTACTTTTCCTCAATTTAAACGGCTTCCTTAAGTCAACGGGCTGACGAGCCTTGAGTCTGCACCTGCGCGCCAGGAGAGGTACTTGACCTGCTTTTAATTACATTTGGCAGTCCACGCGGCACCCCTTTACACTGACCTGCTCCCTGCTGACGAGAGGCAACTACCTCGAAACACGTGTCCAGGGATGGCTAACGCATACACATACTGTTCTATTTACATTTTGTGGCATAGGCGTACCCGCCGTCGCCACTACATTTCCCACAGTCCTTTGGGGCAACTTGCTGGTGTGACGAGCGGTGTGCGACCTACTTTTCCTCAATTTAAACGGCTTCCTTAAGTCAACGGGCTGACGAGCCTTGAGTCTGCACCTGCGCGCCAGGAGAGGTACTTGACCTGCTTTTAATTACATTTGGCAGTCCACGCGGCACCCCTTTACACTGACCTGCTCCCTGCTGACGAGAGGCAACTACCTCGAAACACGTGTCCAGGGATGGCTAACGCATACACATACTGTTCTATTTACATTTTGTGGCATAGGCGTACCCGCCGTCGCCACTACATTTCCCACAGTCCTTTGGGGCAACTTGCTGGTGTGACGAGCGGTGTGCGACCTACTTTTCCTCAATTTAAACGGCTTCCTTAAGTCAACGGGCTGACGAGCCTTGAGTCTGCACCTCCGCGCCAGGAGAGGTACTTGACCTGCTTTTAATTACATTTGGCAGTCCACGCGGCACCCCTTTACACTGACCTGCTCCCTGCTGACGAGAGGCAACTACATCGAAACACGTGTCCAGGGATGGCTAACGCATACACATACTGTTCTATTTACATTTTGTGGCATAGGCGTACCCGCCGTCGCCACTACATTTCCCACAGTCCTTTGGGGCAACTTGCTGGTGTGACGAGCGGTGTGCGACCTACTTTTCCTCAATTTAAACGGCTTCCTTAAGTCAACGGGCTGACGAGCCTTGAGTCTGCACCTGCGCGCCAGGAGAGGTACTTGACCTGCTTTTAATTACATTTGGCAGTCCACGCGGCACCCCTTTACACTGACCTGCTCCCTGCTGACGAGAGGCAACTACCTCGAAACACGTGTCCAGGGATGGCTAACGCATACACATACTGTTCTATTTACATTTTGTGGCATAGGCGTACCCGCCGTCGCCACTACATTTCCCACAGTCCTTTGGGGCAACTTGCTGGTGTGACGAGCGGTGTGCGACCTACTTTTCCTCAATTTAAACGGCTTCCTTAAGTCAACGGGCTGACGAGCCTTGAGTCTGCACCTGCGCGCCAGGAGAGGTACTTGACCTGCTTTTAATTACATTTGGCAGTCCACGCGGCACCCCTTTACACTGACCTGCTCCCTGCTGACGAGAGGCAACTACCTCGAAACACGTGTCCAGGGATGGCTAACGCATACACATACTGTTCTATTTACATTTTGTGGCATAGGCGTACCCGCCGTCGTCACTACATTTCCCACAGTCCTTTGGGGCAACTTGCTGGTGTGACGAGCGGTGTGCGACCTACTTTTCCTCAATACATTAAATTTCATACCTCAACTTCTACTGATTGGGTTTTTGTCATTTTGGTCCTGCTTTACTAAGATAAATAATCGCTATTTATCTAAACCTTTGTGGGGTCTTTTTGTGGTGTTTTTATTGTGTTAATGTGTCTGTGTTGCATAAATACTTTGCTCATTGCCTCTTAAGTTAAGCCTGCCTGCTCTGTGCTAAGCTACCAGGGGGTGAGCACAGGTTAATTTGTACTGTGTATCTAGCTTACCCTGACAAGGATTGTGATCCCTAATTAGACATGGCGCAAACCTCTGCCAACTAGTGTCACAATTTCTAACAGAGGGGTAGAACCAATGTATGGGCCACTTTGATCTACCTCCAAGACTGCTCCAAGTAAGCAGTCTTCCTTCCCACTCAGGCATTGTTATTGTGAATTACTTCCTGAAGACATTTGCAAACAATCATTACCCAGAATCAATGGATTCTGTTGGTAACCTGGACTATATGGTCTTTTATTATTCCTGTTTTGTTGCATCACCGGGGCTGAAGGCATTGTCATTCTGAGCATGCATATTCTGCACAGAACTAGTTTTTGTTGGGATCATGGACAATGCATTTTTCTTTTACATTTTAGGAACAAACTCATTCTGGATTTTATCTGGATTATGTCAACATTCCTGTTTCCAATGCCAAATTTTACCACATAAGTGACAAGCAGTGTTCCTCTAAAAAATCTCAACATTTGTATTCATTCCAGAATTATTCACCATCATTCCTTTTCCACCACTTTGCATCTGCATTGGCCCATTTCCCATTTTAGCATCTCACATTTGATTAATTTTGTGCACTGCAGCATTTCCACCCAACAACTGATTTCAAGCGTTCCTCTCAAATTGCATTGTTTGGGTCACCGTCAGCTTCTCCTCGATTCTTTACTGCTTCATACCAAATCAATCACAACTGTATTTGGCCAGTTTCAAGATCTCTTTGATACTCTTTGTCTGACAACATATTTCACTTTGCTGTACGTGACAACCCATAATGAAAGGAGAAACAAAACCCCTGACACTATCTTTCTTGGGACCATCAATTCTGCTGGGTCTCTTGAAAATCTACATCAGCCTCTCATAATAAACATACACTGTCTCTTTTTGCTCCTGTGGAGTTCTCAAAATCTTTGCCCAATTACTATCCTTTTCCGACACCTTCTTACTTTTTCAAATGTTCAATCACCTGTCTTTATTTATTGGATACTTCATCAGAAGGAGCATTCATAGGCACAACTGTAGCTGGTTCTTCAGTTGGCTAAGCAACAGCAACTTTACATTCGGACCACAAATCACCAGGGATTACAATCTCAAATAATGAATTCAAGTCAGCCCAGAGCATCTGTGAAATCATTGTAAACTTAGGCACCCTCTTGTACCACCTCTAAGGCAAATGTACTAAACTTCTCCATTGTACCTCTCTCAATGAAAATTCCAAAATTGTTTCTGAACCCTATTCTGGATCACTAGCTGATCCCTTCGCCTTGCCTTCTAATTCCTTATCTTTCTTTTTACTTGCTGTCCCTCTTTTCAATCTTTCCCCTTTTTTCCTCAAATCACTCACCTCCCTTTTCTTCTCAATTACATTTGTTATATGAGCTAATGATTGATGTAATCAAACCCAATTCCTTTATTTCATTACGAGTCAAATACTTTTTATATATCTTTCCCACATTTTTCGTTTTAGGAATGTCAGCTTCACATTCATCAGCTAATTCTTCTAATTTATCATGTGCTTCATTTACACATCTGGCTGCTTCTTTGATCAATACCTCATTTCACCAACAATATATAACAATAGTCAATTTAAATCAATTGTGCCTTGTAACAGTTCCCCAAATTTAATTTTCAACAGATCAACATTAATAGTTCTCTTTTTAGGAGTCTTTTGTGCCACAACTGTAGTAACAGGTGGATTACTTTGAGCTTGAGAAACAGCAGGATTATCTCTGCTAGTACGCAGCAATGCTGTCATTTAAGTTTCAGACGGAGCCCTCACTATTGTGCTATCAACCCCAACTGTAGGTAAGCTTTGTTACAGCATTGCTGTACTATGTCCTGCTACACCCACATCAGGTTTTCTACCAAGACCAGTGTCAGTTCCCTGTGCCCTGCCAGTGTATGGAGGAGGGTTGGAATTCAAAAGATCATTACTAAATTATCCTCCTCATTCGTACATGGATCTGTTCTTTTCCCTCCTTTGTATCCTTTTTGTCAGCAGTTTCTGTTATTATCGTTGGGAAATCTCTCACTCGGTCCATCTTATCCTCGTTCCAACATTTCTCTTGTCAATCTCACTTTACCTCTAACCCCTGTCTAAACAAACCCTTTACTTGCTTTCTTATTTTCATCCTTTTCTTCTCTATGGCCAGTTGATCCCATTTGTCCAATGCTTCAGATTGTTTAGGTTCTATGTAACGTTTTCTTTTCATTCATTGTTTGTTTCAAGAAATCTAGCTCTCTAATGTTAAAAGTACCTCCTAAAGTAAACTTTAAGTCTTTATCAGAAGTGGTACAGTTATATCATTCAGAAATCCAGGTACACATATAGAAACAAATGTCTATCATTACATCATATGCAGACATTCCCTCAGCAGGTAATTTGTGACACACAGTGGAGGATGGAACAGAAACTTTAAGCTTTTTCAACTGAGCACCCATTGTTTTCACTCAAAACGATCCCATACAAAAAAACACTAGAGCTCAACAACCAATCCCAGCGTGGCTCTGTCAAAGGTCAACCAATGACAGCATAGCTTTTTGGTGACATCTCACCAATCCCTGGTGCAGCTCCTCAGCCCACTGATCCATTACTGCTCGGCTGCTGTCTCCGCAAATGAGTAAACCAATACAACGAGGGGAACCCCTGTAACGTGAATGGAGGTAGAGATTCAGGGGAAAAAGCAAAATGAATACAAAGAAAGGGTCTCTACCTATAATTTTCAAAACGTTTTTAAATAGATCAACACTAGGACTAAGACAAAAGGAAAAAGCAAGTAATTAAATCAGAACATAATCAGAAAACAAATTTATAAGTGTTGAATTTATTTTTTTTTTTATTTTTTTTTTTAAATTAGATCAATTTCAAACAAATGAATTCAGTGCATAGACTGATGAATAATTAATACAAAAGAATTTTCAGAATAACAATGAAGATACTAAGCAAGGTCCCAGGCGTACTCAAATACTCAACGACTTACACATTCATACCGAAATCAATCCACAACATCAGCACTCAAAACACACATTCACATATAAAAAGAATACTCAATTAATGGACAGGGCTCAATATGTACACAAAATCATATGAACATTCAAAATCGTATTAGGAGACATATGTTCAAATTTGAGGAATTAGAACTTGGGTGGGCCACATGTAGACACCGACGCGCGTTTCGGTGAAAGCACCGAAATGTTGGTGCCACCTTCCTCAGGGCGGACAGAACCAAGGTCTTAATATAAGTATGTGCTGGGACCTGTGAAATCACATACAAGATAAAAGCAAAAGTCATTGAGTATTTGAGTACGCCTGGGACCTTGCTTAGTATCTTCATTGTTATTCTGAAAATTCTTTTGTATTAATTATTCATCAGTCTATGCACTGAATTCATTTGTTTGAAATTGATCTAATTAAAAAAATAAAATAAATAAATAAATTAAAAAAATTCATTCCGCAAATGAGTAAACCAATTGCAAAACCCTTTCCACTTAATTTTACACAAAATAAACATTGTCTGCTGAACCTAAATAAGAAAATAATTAGAAAGTCAAGGTAAGACAAATCTTGCAAACAAACAAATGAAAGAACAAATAACAGCACCCATCACAGCTCCATTTTAAACCACAATTCACACTAGGTAGACTCCCTTCCAGCAGTAATCCACCCTGGCAAATGCAATTACTCCAGTGCACTTAAGCGCAAAGCACATCAAACCGTATTAGGAACACAACCATCCTTACAACAGTGATCAAACCTCCAAATTAACCAGAAATTAGAATCCCATAACCAAACATCTCTCATGTAGCATTACAATCCATCTCAAAATCTGAACTTCAGCAGCACATAACAAACCACTCAAAAGGTTCACTACTCACAAAATCATACCACCCTATTCATACTTGCATTCCAAATTATTCAGGAATAGCACTACGAGTCAGCTTCTCTGCCAAATTTTGATGCTGGGAACTCCACCAGAAAATCCACTATCTCCCAGGACCCAGCAATAGAAGTAAGGGTCTCTTACCAAAAAGAAGGTACTCTTCGATTGGGGGAGGTAATCGGATCTATAATTCACCAAGATCAAAGGGGTTTTATAAGGGGACGCCAGTTGGCTGATCATACTCGCGAGTTGGTTGGGGCAATTGATATTGCAACAACCTTTTCTCTTCCATTCGCCACCCTGACCCTAGACGCCACAAAAGCCTTTGATAGGGTCAATTGGCCCTATCTGGTGGAGGTTTTGAGAAGATTTGGGCTGGGGGAGGTTTTTTGTCGGGTAGTCGAGATATTGTATAGGGCTCCTACAGCTATATTATTAGTTAATGGCACTTTAACAGACCCGATTAAAATTACCAGAGGCACTAGACAGGGCTGCCCGTTATCCCCGCTCTTATTTAACCTTTATATAGAGCCGTTTGCCCATATTCTGAGAAAGGAAGTAGATATTTCTTCATTTGTATATGGTGAATGGGAGAAGCGGATAGCGCTTTATGCGGACGATATTCTGGTGTATACTTCAGATCCGCAGAGAGCTTTTCCGATGGTAATTAAAAAGGCAGGAGAATTCGGGCAAATCTCCGGTTATGACATTAATGCCAATAAAACAGAGATTATGTGTTGGAATGTTCCACATCCACAGTTCACAGTTGTATCATCAATGAGATACCTGGGAATACGTATCACTCATGACTTAGGTAGCTTGGCACAGTTTAATTTAGATCGGGTAGCAATGGATAGTAGGAAACTTTTGAGATCTTGGACATTCTTACCACTCTCGATTTTTGGGAGAATAAACTTAGTCAAAATGTCTATTCTCCCAAAATTCACTTTTATTTTTAACTCAATCCCCCTGTCCTTCGATCGGAGAAAAGTGGAAAAAAGTCAGCGAGAAATAAATTCGTTTATCTGGAATTTTAAATCAGTAAGGCTGACTTGGAAGAAGTTGAGGAGGAGGAGGGAAAAGGGAGGTCTGGCTTTGCCAGACCTGTTATATTACGCATGGGTATTTCAGTTAACTTATTCTAGGATGCTTCTGAAAATTCCAGTAACATCATCTTTGGGGAGTATGTTCAGGGCTATGCTAGGGGGAATGGACATCCCATTGGATGGTTTTTTATTTAAGTTTGGAGACATGAAATATTTTTAAAAAGTCAGACTAAAGACTTTGCAATCTGCCTTATTAAATTGGGTTCAGATAAGAAAAAATGTCAGGTTACACTATTATTCTAATTTTGCACCGGTTTGGAACTCTCCCGGCCTTCCACCCTGTATGCAGGACAGCCTTGCAACCCCGTTAAGGGACGCTGGGATTTTAAGATGGGGGAGAGATACTGGTGGATGGAAGGGTACAAGACTGGGATGTTCTGAGGGATAGGGTGGGCACGACTTTCTCTAGATTTAAGTATATACAGTTGGATGGCTGGGCACTGGCGGAAAATAGGAAAGGTCCTCAAGTGGGGAGTTACAGCCAGTTTGAACAACAACTGGTAGAAAAGCAAGAAGGGGGCAAAGAAGTGGCAATCTGGTATTGGGGTATGGTGGAGGAGGCGGATGGAGACTTTGTCTTGCCAGAAGAGCTAAGGGGGAAGGAGTTGATCCCCCAGTGTGAGGACTTATGGATAAGATCATTTTCTTTTCTTTATAAAATTGTGAAACCAGTCTGGCTAAGACGTAATCACTTGTTTACCCTCCACCGGGCCTACCTTTCACCCCTGAGGCTCTCCAAGTTTCTCCCTGGGAAGAAATGCAACAAGTGTAATTTGGTGGCAGCCTCAGACATACATATGTTTATGGAATGCCCGGCCATCAGGCTGTTTTGGGAGGAAGTAATGGCCACTTTGGCCTCAATTTTAAGCTTATCATTGGAAATTACTCTTCCGCTAATAATTTTTGGTCTGGAGGAAAATATATCTGGACAGGCAAAGTCTTTCCTTTTTTACTCTATCAGCAAGAAGACAAATATGTAAATTTTGGGTGGATGCCAAAGCCCCAGCTCAAGCAGCGTGGCTGATATCAATGTATGAAACCGCTAAGACTGATCTGGCTAGATCATGCTCCAAACAAAAGGTGTCCTTTTGGGAATTGCTAATAAACTGGAGATAGGATACCGGGGTTTTTTTTTTTTCTTTTTCCCGGGTCCGATGATTATGTCAACTAGGCTCCAGTAGATCCTGGGAAGTGGCCTCCCCCGTACGTTTTTTTTCCTGGGTCGACTAACACTGATTGGTGCTTCTCCGTTCCTTGTCCAGAGAGGTAGTCTCCCGCCTAACATACATATTCTGCCCGGAAAAAGATATGGAGGATAGATCGATACAGCATTCTATGGCAGATAATTGGTGCTTGGCTTCTCTTCGGCGAGTGGAGGTAATAGCAAATGAGGACAAAAAAAAAAAAGGAGGTACTCTTTAACGTGCAACCATCCTCTGCTACCAAGATTTGTGGAGCAAACCACACACCAAAAGTTTGACACTCCAAAATATGGACACCCCAAAATGTACCTCATACTCTTTTCCCACAGATTAGTGTGCAAGTCAAGGACACACCTTAAAAATTAGATGAGCCGAGTAAAACAATTATAAAAGTAATTAGACAGCTCAATACCTGTTGTCTAGATCAATGAAAAGTTGATGGATTATGTTACAAAGTTCAGAAATAAGCAGCACAGAGTCAATACCATCTCAGATGCAAAGTTATACAGAATATAACATTAGGAAATATTCTAAGTTTCAATAGGCAGCATCCCTAGTAAAACGAAAATTTCTTCTGGCTTACCCTCCAAAATCAAGGGGTTATTTTACACAATTCTTGCATAGCAAATTAGAAAATCTGCAAAATCATTGTGGTGTGAGCAAAAGTATAATTTCTTTAGCAAATCAGAACACAAGAATAATACACTTCATTACCTTAACACATAAGCACTATCCCGTTTCTAAAAACAAATTCAACACCCTTTATAATAATGCCATCTGGAGATGTTCAAACAAATATGAAACATTTACACAATAAGACTTTCTGCAAATGAATTGGCTAGTAATCACAGTGGAAGGACCTTGACCAAGTCATAAGGAACAGAGAAAAGTTCATTTGAAATCAATATAATCATAACATTGTAAATAAACTACTATATGTCAGCTTGAATGTTCTCAGCTGAGCCTGCGGGAGGCGGATGTATACAGGGGAGAAGAAGCGGGAATGAGTGACAGAGATGGCATCCAGCTTGTTCAAAATGAAAAATTATACAAACATGTGGCCTAACTAAAATACATTAATGCCTTCACTTCTATATATCATATAAAATGCATTTCAGTTGCAACTATATTTCAGTCTTTTTATGCAGCTCATGTGTAGAATTGCATATTACATGTTATTATTAGTTCACAAAAATATATTCTGAAAAACAATAACACCCCGCTTTCTCTAATGTGTCATCTTTCATGATTACTATTTTTTGAGCCTTTTCTCTGGGTTTATCTTGGTCTTTCTAATGATAGCCCATCAGTGTCCTAAGCCTTGTGAGTCTTGTTGATGTCTAGGTTTCCGCTTAATTTCAAAGTCACCCGGGTTTAAAGTTTTATATCACAAAGTTTTTTGTTGTAGAGGAAGAAACACATTACGTACTGATGTATTATAGATATAATTGAAAGAGGGGCAATCTTTAGTTGATGCTGGGTTAGTAATGCTGATACTTCTCCATGCCACCTTCTCTGGGGGTTCCCCCAAGATTTTATATTGTGCATGGGTTTCTCCCTTTCCAGCAGGTCAAAAAGTAGACAAGGTAATATTTTAAAGTTGAGCCAATGCAATCCTTGGAAATTATTTAGAGATGTTCCAACTGTCGAAACTTTATGAATAATGTGTTTGAACCAGGATTTCATATAGAATGAATACGAATGTTGCTTTATGTCTCTTGGTTATATTTTACACGCCAATCTTTGCACTCCACAAGCGCTTTTGCACTTATCACGGAGCACCTCAGCAGAAACCATTGTATATTAGATTGGTGCAATGCTTTCATAAATTGATGTCTATGTTTTTGCAATTCTGTGTTTATCTTTGCAATCTGTTTTTTCAATGGCTTCTTTTCATACTTATAAAGTGAATCCGACAGAACTATTTTATAGGAATCTGAGGAAGGCACTTGAAAATGAACAATTTAAGGCACTATTGAACCCTTGCAGTGCTATTGGCTTCAGTACACCAGATTTCATCACTTGCTCGAAATCCCTGGGTGCCCTACCCTTGTGATTGACTTGTGACTTTGGTGTGGAGCTGCAGTGGTTGGTAGGTCCACCAGCCCTCTCTGGGTTATTTTGGCGCCATGAAACAGACACAGATCATCAGCAAACCTGATCATACCTGTCATAACACCACACAAGATGCACTTGACCTCTCCTGTATCATAATTTCGGGTGTGTGGGACTCACCCCTGGTAATGAAGGTCACAAGTGCTGCATGAGGAATCTTGCTGCAACCACCCGCAGTATTATAATGCATTTCTAATATGTCAGACGGAATATTCGTCACATTTGTGATGGAATAACTTGTCCTCTGAACTCTGAGGCCCTTAGATATATATAAAGCAGAATTGATATTGACTCACCTAAAAAAGACCTCACATGACCAAGGCAGCAAGGTGGGACCACACCGTCCAAAGCAATTAAAAAACTGTTATATTGGTGACATACAACTCTCAGACGATCAGACCCTCACCCATTAAGGAGATAATTTATAAACCTTCTGGCATTTTAATGTAGCACTAGACACTCATGATCAACTGTTTGATTGGACCAGACCACCTATTTATCGTCCCTGTCACTTCCACAGTTGACACTTATACAATGAGACACTCTCAATGCTCCCATTACACAACCCAATAATCGCAGCTACTCACAAATCTATTTATTTACATACAGTAACAGACCTTGAGCAAATCATTGGAACCTTTTTTATGAAACCTTCAACAATTCACTAACCCAACCCTTTACCACACGCTTCAAAACACTCACACAGCAGGGGATAGTGAACAATACGATGTGTAGGGCCAATATTTCTTTAATCCAAAAACCTGGTGCAGAAGCCAAATGTAACCCCCTTATAGGACCACAGCACTCCTCAACATCAACATCAAACAACATACACAAAAATTCATATCTAGATAAGGGAACCCTCCTTTGCGATTTGATAAATTCGGATCAACTTATATGCATTACAAAATGGCAGACGCATGATAATATCTTTTTTACAAGTCACCTTTTCGAAAACGCCAAGAGGAGATCTTGCTGGACTAGTAAAAATCAATATGATTGTATGCGGTTGTACTCGGGTATCCTACACATGTGAAAACTAATAAAAAGACGTTTATAAAACCATGTTTATATGTACCCAGGCAAAATGAAAGCCCTGCATGCAGGCACAGCTCGATTTTTTTACAGATCTGGTTAAGGTGTGTGCCTAGCTGAAAATATGGGGCAAATATGAATCATGTATTTGGACCAGGTTTTCACATAGATTGAATATGAATGTTGCTTTATGTTCTCTTGATTACATTTTGCACATCAATCGCTGCACTGCAAAATAACTTTTATACTTATAACGGAAACTCTCGCAGAAACTATTTTATCCTTGATTGATGCAATGCTTTCATAAATTGATATCTACGTTTTTTTTAACTCCTGCGTGCTTTTGTAATATGTTTTTTTCAGCAAGAACAGCCGACAGAGGAGGCGCAATGGAAGGTGGTGCGGCAGATGGGCAAGAACCCGGGAGCAGAGGCGGAAGGCCTCTCTGTTAGATGGCTCCTGTCAGAACCCGGAGGAGGACTCCCACTAGGGCGCTAGCCACCCTCCAGGGTAGCCCTGAAGCCTTTCGGGGAGAGGGGCTTTTCTCCCCGTTTGCATCTGATAATGGCTTTAATGAGGCAACTTGGGGCTCCATTGCTTCAGTAAAGAAAGGTGAGCATCCGATAGGAACCCCACTACTTGAAACTTGACAATTGTTTTCTAGTTATGTCATTGTTTTTACAGGGAAGGGTTGAACATTGGGCAATATATGCAGTATTGGGTGGGAGGCAGAGGGGGTTGTTGGGTTTTTTGTTGTTTTGATCTTGTTACACACATTTGCCGCATACAGTGCTCTTCTCCTGTGTTTCAGAAACACACAACAGACTACCCACCGTGAATCAGCCAGAGGGCAACATGCACTGTAAGATGATGTCCTGGAATATACGCGGACTGCTGGATAAAGTGAAGAGGACGCCAATCCTTCAATAGGCACACCGATTGGCTCCAGCAGTCCTCTTACTTCAGGAGACTCACCTCTTGGGAGACAAATTCACCTTTTAGGCCTGACACAGCTTCAACCAATTGTACCACGCCGGCTTCACCAGGGAATCTAGTGGGTGGCTATTCTGCTGCATAAAGCCTTCCCCTTGCTGGTAACAGGCATCACCCAGGACAAATTGGGGTGATATATACTGGTAACGGGCTCTCTTTTCGGGAATTCATGGACAGTGACCAGTATATATATCCCCCTCCACCCTGAGAGCTGCCACAATGATGGAATTGATGAAGGTCATTGTCGCAGCCTCGAAGGGGGGGCTTCCAGTTGGGGGCAACTTTAATGATGTTATGCACCCACACATGGACACAAGAGACATGGCATGGGAGGGGAGAAAAACCTCCCTGGTGACATGGGTGAAATCCCTGGGTCTAAGTGAAATATGGAGAATCTGTAACCCAGCTGCACGGGAATACACACACTACTCTCACCTTCATAAGTTACACTTGTGGTTAGACTTGTATTCCCCGCAGGTGGGATCCAGAGGGTGTCAGAGGCAAGATCCACCCACGGGTATTGTCCAACCAAGCACCCATTGAGATCAAGATGGGGCCGCTGAGAGGCCAGCCAAACCTACACTGGGGCCTGGGCTCTGGGTGGTTGAGGGACACCAAGTTTCAAGAATTTGTCAAGGAAAAACTGGACTTCTATTTCAAGGCTAACTCCACCCCAGATATATCTCCTGTGACACTATTGAAGGCTATGAAAGTGGTAATTAGGAGAAAGATAATAGCCTACATAGTGGGGAGAAAGGGAGCAAGAAAATGGGGACCTGGGAAAGAAAATTGGGGATCTTAAAAGCTAACATCTCAGGACTTGTGAGGAAGAGAACCTTTGCCGCCTCGAGGTGACACGAGAAGCCCTTAAACAGAAATTGCTGGGAGGTGCACAGGAGGCCCTGACAGACTTTCAGAATAGATTATACAAATGTGGGGGCAAAACAAGAAAACTTATTGAAAGACTAGCAACCAAATCTCTGGAAGACAAGTTTTTGCCCCAAATACACACGCAGGCAGGCGAGGTGTCATACGACGTAGATGAAATAGTAGAAACCGTTGCACAATATTATGTTATGTCATATTGATTTGTATAGCTCACTAATCACCCAAGAGGGTATCCAGGTGCTTGGACAGTTGTGTAGGTGTGAGGTGCCCAAGGTGCTTGTGGAACTCAAGAAGTGAGGACGTGGCTCTGATGTGTTGACAGAGGCCATTCCATGTCTTGGGTGTGATGTAGGAGAGTGAGCGACCTCAAGTTTTGCTTTTGCAGATGCGGTGGAATGTGTCCGAGTGAGAGTGAGCAAGAGGTTAGGTGTCTAGTGGGTTGTTGAAAGTGTACGCAACTGTTCAGGAATTCTGGTCATGTGGTAAGTACGGCTTTGCATATTTGTTTGGGATGTTTGAATTAGCTGCACCTATGAATGGAGAGCCAGTGAAGCTTCTTGAGGTGCAGTGTGATGTGGGTACGGCATGGGAGGTCTTGCAGTGGTGATCTGGATGGTTTGGAGTCTATGTAGGAGTTGTTTGGAGATTCTGGCCTAGAGAGTGTTGCTGTGGTCCAGCCTACTGGTGATGAGTACTTGCGTGATGGTTGTTCTGGTGTTCTGAGGCATCCATTTGAAGATCTTTTGTAGAATGTGTATGATTTGGAACCAGGAGATGCACACTGCATTACCTTGAGGAGTCATTTTGAGCTTGTAGACTAGAATGATCCCTAGATTT
This sequence comes from Triturus cristatus, assembly GCF_964204655.1. Lineage (NCBI taxonomy): Eukaryota > Metazoa > Chordata > Amphibia > Caudata > Salamandridae > Triturus > Triturus cristatus. Next base: position 892,065,616 of record NC_140594.1, read on the forward strand.
CTTGCCGGATCTGTGGCTGTGGGTGTTGGTACCAGCTGTGATGGCCACTAGGTGTAGTCCCATGGGGAGGTCTAGTTGCCAAAGACAAGTACTTCTGTCTTGCCGGAGGTGAGCTGCAGGCAGTTGGATTGAATGCATTATGCAACCATGGCCATGTAGTTGTTGAATTTGGTCCTGGTGGTGGTTGTCTTATCTGCCAGGAAATGGATGATTTGGTTGTCATTGGCGCAGGATATGATGGGAATGTCTTGTGATCGGATGATGTTGGTGAGCTGTGCCATGTATATGTTGAAAAGGGTGGGGCTGAGGCATGATCCCCATGGGACTCCACATATCAGCTCTTGGTCTCTGATTTGAAGAGTGGCAGCCTAACCGTTTAGGTTCTTCCTATGAGGAAGGAACAGATCCACTTGAGTGCAGATCCTTGCATGCTAATCTTGTGCAGTCTTCTGATAAGGGTGTTATGGGGGTATAGTGTCAAAGTCAACGAAGAAGTCCAACAGGATGAGGGCCGCTGTTTCTCCTGGATGAGTCAAAGTTGTCAGTGGCTGCAATGAGGGCTGTTTCAGTGCTGTGGTTCTTTCTGAATCCTGATTGAGTGTTGTGTAGGAGACAGTGAGGTTCGAGGTGGGTTGTGAGTTGCTTGTTAATGGCCTTCTCAATCACTTTGACTGGGTACGGGAGCAGAGAGATGGGTCGGAAGTTGCTCAGTTGATTTGGATCGGCTGTGGGCTTCTTGAGGATGGCGTTTATTTCTGGCAAGTTTCCATTCATCCGAAAATGTGGCAGACATGATGGATGTGTTGATGATATGAGTCAGGGTGGTGCTGATAGGTGATGTTGCCAGTTTGTAGATGTAGTGGGGGGCATGGGTCCATTGGGGCCCCTGAATGGATGGTCCACATTATTGCCGCAGTGTCATATCAGGTGAGGGTTGTCCATTCAGTCCGGTGGCCATCTTGGTTGGTGGTGGGTAGGTTAGCAACAAGTTCTCTAGCTTTGAGTTGGTGTGCAATGTTGTTGTAGATGTTTGTGATGTTGCTGTAGATGTTTGCAATTTTGCTGTGGAAGAAGATGGATAGGTTATCACAGAGTCGATGGAGGCAGTAATCTGGCTAAGAGTGAAGTGAAAACCTTAACGATCAAGAAAATCTCCTTGCAGCTGTTGGAGCGTCCTTTGATGCAGTTCTACTAGTGCTTTTTTCTTGGTGTCTCTTATTTGCTGGTGGTAGTGTCTGAGTGCAGCCTTGTAGGTAGTTCTGTCTGTGGTGCCGTGGCTGGCTCTCCATTTCCTTTCTAGCTGTTTAAAGTGTTGTTTGGTGTCTCAGAGGTCTTTTGTGCACCAGCTGGCCTACTTGTTTGATCTACAATGCATGTTGAGTTTGATAGATGAGAGGGAGTCCGTACAGTTTTTGATACAGTTGTTTAACTTGTTGATCTTCTTGTCAAAGTTGTCTATGGGGCTAGGTTGACCTGAGGGCGCGGCACCAGTGTGCTTCTGTGATTTTGCCCCAGCTGCGGCTTGGAATGCTGTACCTTGGCGAAGTGTTGACTTGAGGTGTTGTTTATTTAGAAGTGAATGATGGAGTTGTATTTGATGCTGTGGCTAGTGGTGTAGATGGGGTTCAGTGTGTGCCCTGCGGTGTGTTTTGGTGTTGGGACGAGCTGGGTGAGACTGATCTTGCTCAAGATTTTGAAGAGAGCTTTGGAGCAAGGGATGTTTTGTTGAGGGCATTGTTAGTATTTGCATGGGGGTGTGGGTGAGTGGCTGATGGAGGACTGTCAGTGGGTGCAGGTGAAAGTTCCTACCGTGGGGTGAGGTGCAGCATGACAGCAGTTGGATGAATGCTGTCCGTGGTCTAGCATCCTAAGGAGTGCTGCAGAGAATCTCTGGGAGGTGAATGGACCAGGGTTTCTGGTGCTGGGTGATGTCGAGGGACACAGATGGGCTCACCTTTGGCATGCCTTAGGTGCGACAGTGGATCACCCGCTGCGTGTCCGCAGCTGCCATTAACTAGCAACTGAGAGGCTGGAGGAGTGCAGGGTGCCGTAGTGTAATTTCCTGTGCTGATTGGTGATGGGAAATTAAGTCCTCTGGTTTGGCTTCTCCAGATGGATGATGGGGGATTCAGTGATGTCACTTCCTCTGTAGATGGATGATGGAAGATCCAGTGATGTCACTTTCTGTGCTGATGGGTGATGGCAAAGCAAGTCCTCTTGCTTGGCTTCTTCTTTTAAAGATGGTTTTGGCAGTAAAAGCAGTAAGGTCACTTCTTAGCCAGATGGATGACGGGAAATTCAGCGATGTCACTTCCTGTGTAGCTGGATGAGAGAAGATTCACTTCCTGATCTGATCGGTGATAGGAAAATTCTCCCATACAGGTCAATCCCACCAGGCCAGGCAGAAATACAGAATCTCATTGCAGCAGACCTAGTGGTGCCACCGCTCACTCCAGAGGGTCGGGATGACCTAGACAGGCCCCTGATGGATGACAAGTTCCTAGCGCTCTGCAGGAGATGCAATCCGGGAAAGCTCAGGGCCTGAATGGAAGTTCAGGGCCTGAATGGAGTCCCTACAGAATTCTTGAAAAGATTTGTAGCCACCTTGGTTCCGCACCAAGATGCCATGCTTAACGTTGCTGGGAATGGGGCACTCCTCCTTCCAGACATCTGGGGAGATACCCTTGGTGCGCCTCCTTAAACTGGACAGGCCACGCATGAAGCGTGCATATTACAAACCAATCTCCTTGATCAACATAGCGGGTTAACCCACTGGGGGCACCCGCCTTTGCATATTGAGGTTGAACATGGTTCTAGCCCACTTGTACTCTGTATCCGACCTCACAGTGCTAGTGCAGTGTGACTTTGAAAAAGTCTTAGACTCGGTCCATGCAACACTGGAGAGGCTGAACTCTGGCCCTACATTTTGAGAGTATGTGGAGCTGGTATATATGGACCATATCGTCAATAGCAGCACGTCCAGGCAGTTGGGCATAAGCAGGGGCACCAGAAAGGGCTGCCCCCTCTCACCCCTCCTATTTGCCCTGGTATTTAACCATTGGCACAATGGATTGGGAGGGACACCCAACTATGGGGACTGAGATGGGTGGGCTACATAGAGGACCGAATCTCCCTCTATGTGATCGACGTCCTAACATATCTCCAGCACCAGAACCAATCAATTCTGACACTGATGAATATGTTGGACATAAACATAGAGGCTTCTGGTCGTAGAGTAAATTGGGGCAAGTCCACTATACTTCCATTGGTAGGTGCCTCCCCGGAGCCGACTCCAGAAAATTCAACTCAAAACAGGGACCTTTAGATACTTGGGAATGTACACAAATAGAGATTCAATGCCTGTTGAGACAGCAATAGTACTCCCTTATTTCTGAAAATGAAGGGGCAGCTGGCCAGGTGTAACAACCTAACCCTGAACATGGTAGGGGGCATTGCATTTATGCATGGATGGTAGCACTCTCGCAATGCTGTATGTCCTGCAAAATTACCCATTCAAAATCTTTAAACGTTGGTTCTCTGAGTTACAGGCCTTCATTAACACCTAAACATGGGGAGGGTGACACCGAAAGACTCTCACATAAAGTGGAGGGAGAGGATGTGGCTTAACGGCTAAATGCGGTCGACCTCAAATCTGGGGAACAGAGTTCGAGTCTTGGCAACAACTCTCAACATCCTGTGATTCTGGGCAAATCACTTAATCTCCCTGTGCCTAGCAAAATAATTAATGTGTGCTTATGTAACGCAACTGATGCTCATGTAAAGCGCGTTGATACCTGATACCTTCTGGTCAAGTTTGCGCTATATAAAACTCCCAACAAAAAAAAGTGCATTCAATCCCATTAAGCCGTGGGCCTAAGGGTGATGAACATGAAACTATACTACTGGGCAGCCCAGTTGCTCTCAATCAATGAATAGATATTTGAAGATCTTGAAGACCTGGCAAAGCGACATGAATGCACCACCATCACTGGGAAAGCTGTGTGATCCTGGCTTTACGGGCAGGCCCTTCCCCTGACCTTCCCGAAATCATGTCCATTCCTATCTGCAGCTGGAACTATGGTGGACAGGATGGCTCAAGGTGCTTACAAGGGAAACACCACTCTATAAGGGCACATGACTGTCTGTCCTGATGGGGCTAAGAGGCTTACAGAAATGGAACACATTAGCTATCGACAAAGAGGATATCTGACGATCCGGCCACATGATATCCTGTGAACAACTGATGACAGAATATAACTTGCACAAATTGCAGTTCTTCCCTTTTTTACAACTTCGGCATGCACAATAAATATAAGCAACAAGTAAGGCGCTGCCGGAGTATAGGCCCTGGAAGCCAGACTTATGATGGCGGTCTTAGAGCGAAAAGGCATCTCAGGTTTATAAAGGTCCCTGGTGTGCACTGCCCCAGCCCCATTGTCCTGTTCGAGAGAGCAATAGGATGTTGACCTGGGATCCCGGTAGGAGTAAGAGTGGATCGAGGCAAAAATGGCATCTTGGGAGCTAGTTATTACGGCCTGATTGAGACTGATCAAATTTAGGCACTTCCATATGACATACCATACTGCAGCGAGGCTGTGGAAAAGGGTAGTTGCCAGCTGGTATTCAGACAAAATATAGAAAAAAAATATCGCCATACCAAAATATCGTGATATGGAAATATCGTCAGCAAGAATATCATTGTCAAGAATATCGATTTTAAGGTAAGTAATGACAATTTTTAAATATCAGTCAATAATATCATTTGCAAAATGCTGTTATTTAAAATATTGTTTTTTAATTCTTATGTATTTTAGTATATATTTGAAATGTAAATGATGTACATTTTGTGTATCATTATTTGTTTTTGAATATATTTGTTTAGTGGTTATTACATTTAATTTGATAAATGTTTGTGATTTTTAGTGCCGTAGCGGGTTGTGGGTGTATGGGGGTATGTCACGGCTAGGCATTAACATGGTGTGCATGTGGAATGAAAGCAACACTACATCCCCCAGAATGCCTACTGTGCATCTTGTCCTACCTCACTTTCCCTACATTCCTAACTAACCGCCTCCCTCCCGGAACACGGTGCTCGTCACCTGTGAGTTTCCGCCCTTCGAAGCTGCAACAGGAAGAAGCCCTCGTTTACTGCCCTGCAATTCTGGAGTACTGTGGTCCGTTTTCCCTTTGAGTACGAGTGCCCAAGACTTTGTTTTGTTTTTTGTTACGTTCGCGCTGGGGCGCGACTGCGTTTGCCTTACATCCGGTTTTTTCCCGAAGTACGCTGACGCCGCGTACTTCTGACCGGGATGCGCCATGAACTCAAGTGGCGTGCCAGCTGTATCTGCCACGGGCAGACACCCGCTTTCTTTTTTGATTAGCACAGGAGAGCATTAACTATTGTGTTAATTGGGTCAATGATTTCCTGTTAAATTTTATGAGTGTGTTGTGTGTTTTGTGGGGCATATTGTGGGAATTAAATTAATTATAATTATTAATAATTAATATTTAATTAATGATATGGTTGATAAATATTTATATTAATAGTGTAAATATGTAGCTTTTCAAAGTTAAGTTTTAGGAGCAGGTTGTGAGTTTTGTGGGATAGGGTGGGAAGTAACTAAATTAAATTTATGTAGTAAATATCTTGTGGTTAATAAATAATTTCTAAATAAAAATATTTGTATTAAATATAATTTTATTTTATTTATAATATTTTTAGTTATTTGTGGTATGTATTTAACATTGTAATATGTTTTAATTTTACATTTTTTGCAATATTGCATATATTTGTAGTTTATTTCGTACATAGTTATATGTTTCTTTATTTGCTTTTGTTGAAGATATTGTGTTTGTTTTCAATGTTGCACTGACTTGAGTGGGAATAGTAAATTGTACCCCTCCGCAATGCAACACTTTCCCTGCTGTTGTACTGACTGGAGTGGGAATAGTAAATGCCACCCCTTCGCAATACAACACTTTCCCTACTGTTGCACTGACTTGAGTGGGATTAGTAAATTTTACCCCTCTGCAATCCAGCACTTTCCCTACTGTTGCACTTATTGTAGTGGGAATAGTACATTTTACCCCTCCGCTATCCAACACTTTCCCTACTGTTGTACTGACTGTAGTGGGAATAGTACATTTTACTCCTTCACAATCCAATACTTTACCTACTGTTGTACTGATTGGAGTGGGATTAGTAAATTTTACCCTTCTGCACTCCAACAGTTTCCCTATGGTTTTTACTGGCTGGAGTGGGAGTAGTAAATTGTACCTATCCAACATTTTCACTACTGTTGCATTTCTTGGAAGGAGAATGAAAATTTTACCCAGTTTTATTAAGTGGGAGTAGTACATTTTTTATAAATTTACAAAAATAGCTTGCACTGTTTTGTATACATTGTAGTGGGAATAGTGTATGTATTACATTTTATATTTTATAATATATTTTATATTGTTATAATTTATATTATCACGTTTTTGTTTATTTAAAATCATAATATGAGTATTAATGCTTTTAATGTGTAAATGTAGTCACTTTTAATTTGTTTGCTCTGTCTTAATTAATTTGTCACAAATCGTCTGCATTTTAGATAGATTAGCATTTAGGGAACCTGCTGCAGATTTATTTGTGAATCCATCAAGGTATAATTCTGGAAAGGAAGCACAGGTGTCACCGCACTTGCTGGAAAAATCAGTATGTAATCTCCCATAAACAAAAAACCTGAGGGTTAATATGCCTAAAGCAGAGCATAATCTGATATTAATATTATATGTAAGACTGCTTAATGGGTTAATGTGGTTATTGCAGGCATACTTGTCAAACCCACTGGTCACAAGTTACATTCCTGGCAAAGTAGTTCAGTGAGTATGCACCCAATCTGCAAATCAACTCAATCTTTCATCATACTGAGGTTGGTAAACAATGTTCTTTTGTGTAATAATAACACCTACTATCAAAAGCCAAAGAACAGTTAAGCTGCCACAATGTCCCAGTGGTGAAACACAGTGTAATCTGCAACTGGGCTTTGCAAGAAGTTGAGTACAATAAATAGGTAACAGACATTACAGTTACCCAATTTAATGGGATTTCTATTACTCCATTACATGTGGTAATAGTAGCACTTGTTAAGTATGGCACTTAGAATATGCAAAAGTGTGATCTGAAGGGCTGTATTAAAAAAGTTGTGACTAGGTAAATAGTTTTATTCATGAAAATTCCTAATCAACAGTTCAAATAAATATGGTGCTTGAGAAACTCAGAAAGCACGTTCATGTCACAATTTATCTAATAGTAACTTATTAAGTGATAAGTGTGGTTTTTATTGCTATATTGAACTGCTGCATCTGGAAACAAGGTGTGAGACTCCAGGTATGCTCTCTTTGACCTCCAATACATGTTGGAAGTCCAGGAACTACTCCGAAAAAAGGAATTACTGATAGTCATTGTAGTCGAGTACTGGAAGCCAAAACATTCTGGGAGGGGAAAAAGAGTCCATGTGCCCCCTGCATACTACTCACACAAAAACACTGAAGGTCCAAGCACCAATACATGTGTCCTGATGTTGGTACACTGCATGGTGACACAGGCCATTTGGTGCCTGCAGCCTGTGTCTGATCACATGACTGGGTGTAGTTGGCATTTGAGCTTGCTTTGTGTATTCCACTTAAACAGCCACACACAATGGGAGCTTAGATGTGACAGAGTGGGCTATCTTGACAATATGAGATGGAGGAGCTGGACCTTGAATAGGCTGTGAACTACCTCCACACAAAGGACTGCCTGTCCCCTTTAGTTAGTCTGGAGCAAGGACTGGCAGGGAATCTGTGCACAGTAAAATAAGGCATGTCTTTAGAAGTTTCTCCCCACTTCAAAGACTCAACTGTGTATAAAAGAAAGACCTCTAATACCACCACTTTTGTACACTTCTCGTCCTGTGGATACACTGGGGCCGATTCTGATTCCGGCTGCAAAATGTACCGACCGACACGGACCCGGACCGGCTACTGACCGACACGGACCAGCGCCGTACGAGCCGTGCAGTACGATGCAACGCGTGTGAATTACAACCGATACGTACGGAATACAAGCCGTACGACCGAGCCGTAGGGAAAATAGTGATCAGGCCGGAAAACCGACGCGAATTTCACCGACCGACACGAATCCGGAACGAACCCGGAATGAACCCGACTGACTCGTACCCGCGATGTCCGATCTGCGTAGTACGATGCAATGCGTGGAAACTCAGACCGACTCACACAGAGACCAAACCGCACGACCGACACGCACAAAAAACCAGGCCCACAAGCCAAAGAGACCTTCGCGACTGACTCATATGAAACACAGAAGATAGGCAGCGGGAACGAGGCGGAGAAGCCCGCACGAGACAACATCAGCATACGTATCCGTCAGATGAACGTCTCCTTCATGCCTACAAAACCCAAAGGAAAAAATACTAAAAAAGGACCAAACAAGCAGTGACAAAGCCAATAAATACCAAATTACTACCATCATCCCTTGCAAACAGGAGACGCAGCCAGCAGCAAACACCATTACACAGCAACCACAGACACTCACAACTCACCCATCACAGAACTCACACACCATCTGCACCTCATCCAACATCACACACACATACAGCCAGCAAAACCAACACCAACCCACCCTCACTTGCACCCTCACACACACATCACTCACCACCACCACCCATCACCATGCCCCCAAAGAAGAATCCAAAATTCACAGATAGTGAGTTAGAAGTGCTGGTAGACGAGATCATCAGAGTAGAGCCACATTTGTTTGGTACATTGGTCCAAAGGACCCCCATGTCACAGAAAACAAAGATGTGGGCGAGGATTGTGGACAAGGTGAATGCACAAGCATCAGCAAGGTGCACAAAGGACGATATCTAGAACAGGTGGTATGACGTGCGCAGGAGGGTCAAGAAACTCATCGAAAAAGATCATGCCCTGAGTCAGTGCACCGGCGGTGGCCCTCCTGCCAAACCAGTCTACTTCAGGACCTGGGAGGAGAAGGTGCGGGACATCCTACCACCAGAGAGCGTCCATGGGCTAACAGACATACCAGAGCCTGGTGAGTACACAAACAACATACCCAAGATTGTGTGGCAAGGGGACAGTGAAACCATGCACCGCAAGCAAAGCTACACTAACCAATAGATAATCAACCAAAGATGTGTATGCCCGTCAGACAAACACCATCTGATAGTGACTTGGAACTGTGTCATGACATGCACCAACCTACAAACAAATAGAGCAAGGCAGTGGCACAATGCTAAATAGACACTGCCAGACAGTTTGCCACCACAAATACACTACCTCACAGTGCAGCGGACTGACAGGAAGGAATTGTGGGGATGCAGGAGAAGTGAGTGTATCCAAAAGCATGATGGGGTTTGTAGTCACAGATAATGCTCCCCCTCAAAATTGGCCCATCAAGACCTCTCTGAAACATGCCCACATCACAGGGAGTGGAAAATGACTGACAAGATGGCTGATACTGGGTCCTGCTGTGGGGAGCACAAGGCCCTGCTAGGGCATGTGCGCAAATCAGAAGCAGGACAACACTGACTGACATCCTGAAAGACAACTTGCACGCCCTACAATGGAAGCACGTTTCATGGTGGGATGTTTGGCCGGGTGGGAAGGAGGACTGACAGCTCTCACCATACTTACCAGCATGTGGAGACACACACCCCCCTCAACACAAACTCCACACAACTCACCGGGTAGAATGCATTGACTCACACCTCTGTGAAACATCATCAAAAGACACCCCATACTGGGTGCAGCTGTGTGAACCACAGGGGCTCTCTTTGGACTTATAGCCAAACAAACACCAGGATTTCACAGTCAGCCATCTTGCCATTGCTGTCACACTCCCTCACAGGGAAGCAGAGTCAAGAGGGAGGAAGTATGGGCATGCTGGGAAGGGGGGTGTAGCCAAGAGTATGATGGGAGTCGCAGTCATAGACAATCCACACCCACCCACATGGCTCAGCAAGTTCCAACTGAACCATACTCGCCCCACAGGGATTGGGAAGGGACTGACAGGATGTCTGACACTGGGCTCTGTTGTGGAGAGCACAAGGCCCTGCTGGGAAATGGGCTACAATAGAAACCAGGACTTCACAGTCAGCCATCTTGCCATTGCTGTCACACCCCCTCACAGGGAAGCAGAGTCAAGAGGGAGGAAGTATGGGCATGCTGGGAAGGGGGGTCTAGCCAAGATTATGATGGGAGTCGCAGTCACAGACAATCTACACCCACTCACATGGCCCAGCAAGCATACACTGAACCATGCTCGCCTCACAGGGAGTGAGAAGGGACTGACAAGATGTCTGACACTGGGCTCTGTTGTGGGGAGCACAAGGCCCTGCTGGGAACTGGGCTACAACAAACACCAGGACTTCACAGTCAGCCATCTTGCCATTGCTGTCACACCCCCTCACAGGGAAGCAGAGTCAAGAGGGAGGAAGTATGGGCATGCTGGGAAGAGGGGTGTAGCCAAGAGCATGATGGGAGTTGCAGTCACAGACAATCTACACCCACTCACATGGCCCAGCAAGCATACACTGAACCATGCTCACCTCACAGGGAGTGGGAAGGGACTGACAAGATGTCTGACACTGGGCTCTGTTGTGGGGAGCACAAGGCCCTGCTGGGAACTGGGCTACAACAAACACCAGGACATCACAGTCAGCCATCTTGCCATTGCTGTCACACCCCCTCAAAGGAAAGCAGAGTCAAGAGGGAGGCAGTATGGGCATGCTGGGAAGAGGGGTGTAGCCAAGAGCATGATGGGAGATGCAGTCACAGACAATCTACACCCACTCACATGGCCCAGCAAGCATACACTGAACCATGCTCGCCTCACAGGGAGTGGGAAGGGACTGACAAGATGTCTGACACTGGACTCTGTTGTGGGGAGCACAAGGCCATGCTGGGACATGGGCAACAACAATATCAAACTCTGTCTGTGACAAGCTGGGAACACGCAGTGGACAGGCAGGACATCACAGTCAGCCATTGCTGTCACACCCCCTCACAGGGAAGCAGAGTCAAGAGTGATGAAGTATGGGCATGCTGGGAAGGGGGGTGTAGCCAAGAGCATGATGGGAGTTGTAGTCACAGACAATCCACACCCACCCACATGGCCCAGCAAGTTCCAACTGAACCATGCTCGCCCCACAGGGAGTGGGAAGGGACTGACAGGATGTCTGACACTGGGCTCTGTTGTGGGGAGCACAAGGCCCTGCTGGGAACTGGGCTACAACAAACACCAGGACTTCACAGTCAGCCATCTTGCCATTGCTGTCACACCCCCTCACAGGGAAGCAGAGTCAAGAGGGAGGAAGTATGGGCATGCTGGGAAGAGGGGTGTAGCCAAGAGCATGATGGGAGTTGCAGTCAAAGACAATCTACACCCACTCACATGGCCCAGCAAGCATACACTGAACCATGCTCGCCCCACAGGGAGTGGGAAGGGACTGACAGGATGTCTGACACTGGACTCTGTTGTGGAGAGCACAAGGCCATGCTGGGACATGGGCAACAACAATATCAAACTCTGTCTGTGACAAGCTGGGAAAAAGCAGTGTACAGGCAGGCATCTGTTCGTACAGTAAAATGTCATGTTTGTGAACCATCGATGCATATAGAAAGATAACTCACATCGTGTGTCTCTTCCAAACATAGGTGGTGCTGGGGACCCAGCACCACCGCAGGCTCAGACTCTGGTGGACACTGAGCTCTCTGGTTTGACTCTGTCTCTGTACTCTTCGGATGACGACGACCAACCTGGCCCCTCCGGTGTGAGTCATCATGCAGCACCAGCAGCATCAACATCTGCACCCCCTGTACCCATGCCTCCAGCATCTGGAAACCGACAGGGCACCCCCGCCAACACGGACAGACCAAGGCCACTGAACACCCACAGCACAGGGACACAGGACCCCCCAGAAGCTACAGCAAACACCACCAGCAACACCACCCAAGGGGTCCCAGTGTCACCTGTGTGTCCCGCCGCTGGTTCTGCCCGTGTGGATAGGGGTGCTGGGAGGGGTGGGAGGCAGAGGGCGCGCCATTCAGAGGGGTCTGGACTGCATGATGACCCCCAACTGGCATGCATCATAGATGCGTACCAGGATAACACCGGAGTATTTGGCCAGGTAGTGGGGATCCTCAAGGACATGCAACAGGAGCAGGCAGCCCTGTGGGATGCCCTTACTGCGGTACATCGAAACATACTCCAATGCCTCCACCAGATCAACACAAACCTGTCCACACCTCCCTATGTGGCCACAACATCTGTTGCAACACCATCTGCCAGCGCCACAGGGAGGGAGGAGAACTCTGGCAGAGAGTCCCCTACACTGCAGAGGCCTGCACCTGAGGATCCCCCCCAGGAAGAAGAGGGGTCGTCCGAAGAAGGACATGTGAGAGGCAGATGTCCCAGCACATCCCCCAGGGCCTCTAAACCTGTTCTGGACAATGTTCTTTGTGCGCAACCCGTTCACCTTGTGCAATCGCACACAACTCGCCCACATGACATGGAGGGTTCATCTTGGGCCAATGTAGCAGATGACTGTGGACTTTACTCTGGACATTTTATCTACCAGCACTTCCAACTCTAATGTGAACTTTGGATTCCAAAACCAATGTATAGCACCCACCATCCTGTGCACTTTCCTCACACATGTTCGAAAATAAACTCACCAGTACACCATACTCGCATCTGTTGTGATTCCAAATTGTCATGTGGCATGGAGATGTCGATCTGCTACACAACACAGTGCATGCCAAATACTGCAACAATGTGACCAACGTTAGGTGAGTCATGGTGATGTGACACATGTGAGGGAGACACACCACTATGGCACCACAACACATACTCACCATGGCCATGTTACTCATCTCACACAATGATGTTGACTTGAAACCCATAGGTATGCACAACCACAACACCTATCCACAGTCAGTGTTAACAAGTCTACAGGTGAGGTAAGCAAATGTCAGTCAGATGTGGGAAGACAGACAACGCACCTAACAAAGCATAGCACAGGTTCATTACACATCAGCAACATGTTTATTCAAAAATAGTTGCAAGGCAATTGTACATTACGGTGGACACACGGTCCCAGAGTGTCTGAGAATTGTAGTCCAGGCGTGTGTGGCACATCACTTGATATCAATTGACTATTCCCACACTGGTGTCGGATTCTGGGTGTTGGGGGTCAGTGTTGAACATATTCATTCATTTATTTATTTATTTATTTTTCACATTTATAGAGCGCACTGTTACCCAGAGGTGTCCTGGCGCTAGTTGAGAGAGTGTGTACGAGCAGGGGCTTACTGTGTGAAAATCCAGGTCTTTAAAGCTTTCCTAAAAGACAAGAGGTCCGGTAGTTGTCTGAGGTTTAGTGACAACGCATTCCATGCCTTTGCTAACCCTAGAGAGAAGCTCCTGCCTCCCCAACGAGCTTTCCTAACTCTGGGGATGACTACCAGACCCTGCTCAGCTGATCTCAGAAGTCTTGTTGGTCTATGCCACTGAAAGAGTTGGGAAATACAGTGGGGGCCTAGGCCTTGAACGTCACACAAAGTGATTTAAAAATAATTCTCTTGCGAACTGGTAGCCAGTGTAGCTTAACCAGGTCCCGTGATACAGAGGCAAATTTAGGTGTGCCTGTGATTAGTCGGGCTGCAGCATTCTGCAGAATCTGGAGTTTGTTGAGGAGCCCCTGTTGGGCGTTCAACAGAAGGCTGTTACAATAGTCCAGCCGGGACATCACCAGCCCTGTGACCACGGTCTTCTTATGCTCTTCTGCAGGAAACGGCAAGACTTTCCGAATGGTTTTTAGGACAAAATGAGTGGCTGAGGAGAGTGCATTGATTTGAGGCTTGAAGGACAAAGAGTTGTCCATAAGTACACCCACGTTTTTGACCTTTGGGACCGGGGCTGGAGGAGTGCCCATTTCCTCAGGCCACCAGCGTGGGGACCAGAAATTATCTCTGGACCCGAACAGCAAGACTTCGGTTTTAGTAGAATTTAATTTGAGGCAGTTATCTGCCATCCAGATACTGACTTCCCGCATACAGCCTCAGAATCTATCAGCTGTGCTGTCAGTTTCCCCTGGTAGCAGAGATACCACTATCTGAGTATCATCTGCGTAAGAAGTTAACTTGAAGCCAAAAGATCTGATGACTGGTGCCAGGGTGGAGACATATTGTGACGGAGACTCCCTCTCTCGGGTCCTGCCTCCCTTACTCACCCTGCCCGGGGTATCACTTCCCCGCAATCCTCCCTTCCAGGGCGCGCGATCCGGGGTTTCAACCACAGCGTCCGTGACCACAGGAACCCCGCCTCTCTCTCTATTACAGAAGCCTATCCCGAACGACGACCCACCAGAAGGACTACCTCTTGCTCCCGGAAGTCCCTCCTCCCCGTTCCCAGCCGGAGATAGAAAAGAAGGGAGACGCGAGGCCGAAGTCGTCGGAGGATCGTGGCAAGAGATTTCGGCAGGAGGCACGGCGAAAGGAGAGGACGAGAGCGGCGAACCCGAAGAGTGGTCCGAATACTGGTGGAATCCCCCAGAGGTGGCTGAAGAGCGGCCGTAACTCGGATGAGAGTTACGGCGGAGCCCGTGAGTACCAGCTTCCTTCGGTATAGCACCTTAGGTGCCCGTATGTATAGTAGTTCCCTTGTATATATATATAGTCTCTCTATCTTAGGCACGCCATTGCACCCTGAGAGGACCCAGTTGTAAATATTGTATAGCATCTTACACTGTGTAAATAGTAGCCCGCACGACCCTTTCCGAGCACCCCTCTTTTCTTCAGCATACCCCCCCCTTTCTCCCCGTCCTTTTTCCTCACGTTCTCTTTCTCCTTTACCACTCCAGGTGACGGTTACAGCAACGACATAGTGCGCCAGCAGGACTAACGGCTCCCTCTGTATTTTTGTCTTACTGCCCTCCGAGGTGCCCATCCACCCTCCTACCTGCGGCCGACGACGACGGTCTGGACGTCAGGGGAGCTCCTGCAAAGACGACAGCGACAGACGGACCCTTGATCGGTTCTAGTTTATCCTCCTGTTTCGGAACTGTATACTTTCCTGTTGCACGGAGTGCCTTGGGCACAATAAAAGTAGACTATTGCACACTATATACGGCCTCCTTGCCTGCTTTTCCAGCCCGCTGAATCACCACGCTCACACATATATATTAAAAAGGGTGGGACTCAAGGAGGACCCCTGAGGGACTCCGCAGGGAAGCACAAAAGGGTCTGATTCATAGTCCCCTAGTGCCACCTTCTGAGTCCTGTCAAACAGGAAGGCGAGCAGAAGTTTTAGCGCATTGCCCTGAATCCCAGTGGCCCTGAGCCGGTCCCCAAGTATCTTATGGTGGACCGTATCAAAGGCCGCGGACAGGTCCAACAGGATCAGGGCAGCTCTACCTCCTGCATCCATCACTGTTCTCACATCTTCTGTTGCTTTAATCAGGGCAGATTCGGTTCTATGCCCTGCCCTGAATCCATGTTGGGAACGGTCCAGGCCCTAGTCTGCCCCTAGAAAAGAGCTTAGCTGAGTGTTTAGGATACCCTCCAGGATTTTAGCCGGAAGGGGTAGCCTAGCTATTGGCCGAAAGTTGTTCAGGTCAGTCACCGCTAGGTTCGGCTTCTTCAACAGGGGTAAGATGGAAGCTTGTTTCCAGCGTAAGGGGAATTCCCCATTGTCCAACATGGTATTGAACAGTGGGGTGAGCCCTGCGGCCACGGCTGAAGAGGCCAGTTTGGCCACGCCAGCTGGACACGGGTCATTGGGGGAGCCTGAATTTGTCCGTAGAAGTCTGCTCTCCACCTCTTCCTCCCTAATGGGGGAGAAATTGAGAAACTTCGGAAGATTACTGTCTGCCTCAGGGTTAATTTCTGGAGCGGCGGTCTTGACACGCATGTCTAGTGGACGGAAGATATTCTCTACCTTTTCTAGGAAGAATTTTGCCAGCTCTTGGCATAGTTTGCAGCTAGGGGGTATCTCCACTGGTTTGGTGACAGCCAGGGACGATACTGTGCGAAATAATTCCTTAGCGGAATTACTAGCCTCCTTAATGCGTTTCGTGTAGAACTCATGTTTTGCCTCTTGGATCGCATATTTATATCTTTTTAACTCTAAGTAGAGAAGCTTTCTGTCCTCCTCTTTGTAGTTTTTACGCCAGATTCTTTCCTGCTTTTTACAAAGCAATTTATGGTCCCTGATACGTTCAGAGAACCACGGCG
The DNA here is from genome assembly GCF_964204655.1 of Triturus cristatus. Lineage (NCBI taxonomy): Eukaryota > Metazoa > Chordata > Amphibia > Caudata > Salamandridae > Triturus > Triturus cristatus. The sequence continues at coordinate 892,081,915 of NC_140594.1, forward strand.
CAGAGGGGCTAGATCGAGTGGAGTGATACATTCTAGGAGGGGCAAGGTTGAGGCATGCTGCCTTCAGCCAGTTGGTGTATGACGTGGCTGCATCTTCCACCTTAGCCATAAGGTGCCGCATGGAGGTTTTGAGCAGGCTCTCTAGAGCCTCTCCATCTATATTTTTCCACCTCTTGATCGTTCTAGGCTGGTTCATGACCTTACTAGGTCTAGAAGGCGGGGCCAGGCTGATTTCAAAATGCACTACCGCATGGTCAGACCAGGAGACCGGAAGAATTGCCGTGATTTCAAGGTTGGGAAGATTGGAGAAAATCCCATCTAGGGTATGCCCTGCCCTGTGGTTTGGGCCGATAACCCTTTGATTAAGCTCAACCCCAAGCATCTGATCTAAGAAATTCCGCGTGTCGGGATCTGAATCACATTCCAGATGAAAGTTAAAATCTCCCAGCGCAGTAAATGTTTTTGCGCAAAGTGCTTCTTCTAGCAAGCAACTAAGTGCTGGGAGGAACGAGGCTTTGGGTCCGGGGGGCCTATAAATTAGGCCACCCTTGAGAGATTGATGGTTGGAAAGGGTCAGGTTATAGATAAGGGCTTCAAAATGGTCGGTGGTACCCGACTGGAATGAACCTCTGATGAAATTATGGTAGATAATAGCGAGACCTCCCCCCCCCTTTATTTCCTCTGTTCTGGACAAAGCACTGGTACTCAGGGGGGGTAGCTTTGACGATATCCGGACCTGAGGCTGCATCTGTCCAGGATTCTGTTACGAATGCTATCAGTGATTTGGTTTCAACTATGAGGTCCGCTAGCTCTATGCTGTGTCTCACCAGGGATCTGGCGTTAAGTAAAAGGCATTTAACTGCAGTGTGTCCTCTCCTTATCCAAGGCACTGATGAGGCCGAACAGTAATTACTAGTTTGCCAACAAATCTTGGGGAGAGCTTGATTGCAGGTGCTGCAGAGCTGTGGGGGGGGCAACCCATCCTCACGCATTTCTAAAATAACGCATCCCATGCTCCCGCCTTTGTACCGAAGAGCCAAAAGGGTGTCACGGCAGTAGACAAAGTGACTTCATGTTTTCCCTGACCCCGGACCAAAGGTCCCGGCACTAGGCGCGGAACCGGCGCGGACGGGCGCAGACGGGCTTGCCTTTGGCGAGCCTTCGGCGCGCCGCTGGCGCGCCCGCTGCGCTCGTCCGCTGCGCTTCCTGGGGAAGGTGGCCATTTTATACCAGTCGTGGAGTGAAGGGCGGAGCACTAGTCTGCTCGCCCACCTCCTCTGTCAAGAGGGCGGAACAACGGGCCACTAGTCACGGGTTCGATCCCCGAATGTGCAAAAGAGCAATATTTACAAGCTGTGCGGTTTCAAGGTACAGGCAATAAAATATAAAGAGTGCATTTAAAACAAGCAGCAGGTTATGAGGGTATAGAACCACGTACCATACAACAATGTCACGAAGCTTAAGTCCCGGCTTCTGCCTCAGGACCGTACTGTTACATACACACACGCCTGGATCTGTGCACTGGGAACCTCGAGGCGCTGGTCCGTCACCAGGCTCGGAGATACATGATATTTATTCGTTTTTGATTTTTGTTGGAAGAAAAGAGCGAGGATTATGTTGTGATCTGCGCTGCAAACAAGGACTCCAGATCCCTATAGGTCAACTTCGTCAGCTGAGTCGAGTCCTCGTCAGCTTCGCAGGAGTCGAGCGAGTCAATCCCGTCAGCGGAGTGGAGTGCGTGTCCGGCGTAGCGAAGAGCAGCTGTGCGGGAGGGGCGACTTTGATCAGTTTCCCCTCGATTCTTCTCAGGCGTGAAGTGCTGCAGCACCTGGCACGATCTCAATCGGCATCAGGGCACGGGTGCCGGGCGGGTCAATTTCAGGACGCCAGCTGCAGGGGATATATTTCGGATCAATTTCACGGAGCAGTGAGTGGAGCGCGAAGGCTAATTAGCCTCGCGCCACAACTGATCAAGTTGTGCTTTATTTTTCAGACGGTAATTCCGCCAAGCAGGGCATTGCACAGCGTATTGGGAAGGTGGCATTCCTTTATTATTCATCAAGTGTAAACGGATAAGCTGGGACAGACAACAGACCTTATTAGGAGGTCCTAAATATCTCTTGCAGGGGGTTTCTAGGATACTGCCTGTACGACTAGTCAGCCACCATTGGACATGGGGGAGGGAGAGTAATGGGAAGCTGAAGAAGAGGAAGCAAAGCTCGCGGAGCCTCCGACAGACAATCCGAGCTCTCTGGCCTTGCTTAGGAGCTTTCTTTGGGCAGTTGGGACTTCTTAGATTTGTAATAATAAATGAGTAAGGCTCACAGCGGAGGACAGGAGAGGGGCGCTGAGCACTAGAACCCGGGCGGTAGGAGGAGTTTTTGGATTTCAAGGGGCGAGTAGCGGGCATAGTAGGCATCGCTGTAGCAGCGACCTTTTAAGCCCCGGTTCATCCCTCTGTACGTCCTTCCCAGCCTCCCTTTGACATGGCGTACCAGGGATTCGGAGGGTATGCCGGCTACAGTGCAGCACAGATGTCTGGAATGCAGATGCAAATGGGACAAGCTATGTCTGGTGCAGTACAAGGCATGCCTCCTGGTGCATACCCCGGATACCCATATTCTACTGGCGATCCTATGTGGAGTTACTTCACTGCTGTTGCAGGACAAGATGGGGAGGTTGATGCAGAAGAACTTCAAAGATGTTTAACACAGTCTGGAATCCATGGATCCTATTCACCCTCCAAAGACTCACAGGTGCCGACAACAGGGGAACACAACATGGCTAGCTGAGCATCATCCTCTGCACCCAAGAACTTAATATGATAACATCAGGATTGCTGATGTCCAGCGCACTATAAACTTCTGTGAAACGTAAAAAAAAAATGTATTCGAATTACTAACTGTGTGCTTCATGTCGTGGATGGCAAAGCTTCTGGAATGGCCTGTGCTAGGCTTTTACCTTAGAGATGGGGCAAACTCATGGCCACAGAGAGAAAACAGTCTGTCCCCCAAATTGATGCTGTTTGTTCCTATTTAGTACTCTCCTTCTTTGTCTACTTCCTTTGCTCCTATCCCCTCTCCCCTGAATCTCTCCCCTTGCATGCTACACCGCCTAGCCCCCTGCCCTTTTGTGCCCTGTGACTAAGCACTCCTTCTCCCCTTGTTGGGGAAAGATCCAATAGTTATACTCTGGAGTCTCAGCGAACCCGCTGAGAGAGTCCACAGCACCAAGGGAGCCACTCACAGTTGAGGTATGGTTTGGCAAGCCTTGCCAAAGCACTCCCTCTCCCCTTTTTGGGGAAGGATCCAGTATGTAGGCCTTGGAGTCTCAGAGACCGCTCTGAGAGAGTCTACTGCGTATAGGGAACCTCTCGCAACAGAGATAAGGAAATTATACCACATCCCCTGGGACCACAGTTTACCGGACTTTGGACACAGCTTTGACTCGTCTACCGGTTTGTGTCCCGTCACCCTCCCCTCCTCTTTCCATGCTGTGTCTCTCACCCTCCCCTCCGCTTTCCCTCCTCCATTCTCTGTCTACTTCCCCTGCTCCTACCCCCTCCCCTGAATCTCTCCCCTTGCCTGCTTTTTCCCTTACGTATATATGTCCTTCTTGTTTGTCTCGACCTTACTTGTAACTATGTTACCATGCTCTAATAACTGTGTAACCTTTTTGTAACGATGTAACCTGCAACTATGGTCTGATACTCATGTAAAGCGCTCTGATACCTCCGGGTCTAGCCAGCGCTATATAAAACCTTTAAAATAAAAAATAAAATAAAAAATAAATAAAAACACACAAACAACCAGCTGTGATGTGAAGGTCGGGAAGTTTATACCAATCGTGGAGTGAGGTGCGGAGCACTAGTCTGCTCGCCCACCTCCTCTGTCAAGAGGGCGGAACAACGGGCCACTAGTCACGGGTTCGATCCCCGAATGTGCAAAAGAGCAATATTTACAAGCTGTGCGGTTTCAAGGTACAGGCAATAAAATATAACGAGTGCATTTAAAACAAGCAGCAGGTTATGAGGGTATAGAACCACGTACCATACAACAATGTCACAAAGCTTAAGTCCCGGCTTCCGCCTCAGGACCGTACTGTTACATACACACACAAACAACCAGCTGTGATGTGAAGGGCGGGAAGTTTATACCAATCGTGGAGTGAGGGGTGGAGCACTAGTCTGCTCGCCCACCTCCTCTGTCAAGAGGGCGGAACAACGGGCCACTAGTCACGGGTTCGATCCCCGAATGTGCAAAAGAGCAATATTTACAAGCTGTGCGGTTTCAAGGTACAGGCAATAAAATATAACGAGTGCATTTAAAACAAGCAGCAGGTTATGAGGGTATAGAACCACGTACCATACAACAATGTCACAAAGCTTAAGTCCCGGCTTCCGCCTCAGGACCGTACTGTTACATACACACACAAACAACCACATACAACAGGCAAATTACCCTGTGAGGGACAGACATAAGACACAGTCAAAAGCACAGCAGAACAGGAGCGAAATGCAATACACTTGCACAAAACATGTCGCAAGAAACCTACACAAAAACAAGTTAGCAGTACTACCCCATTGTGGAGTACACACCACCTGAATGGACACATTACTGGATGCATCCAGTCAAGTGGCACACAGATACACTCAGACAGCAACAGAGCAGCCACAACACATTCCAAGCTAACTCCATACATTGACATAACAACCCTGGAAACTCACATTCAGGTGAAGAAGTTGTTGATGAGCTGTGAGCGGACGTCACCCTCATCCTCATCATCACTGGCATCTTGGCCCAGGCCAGGATCCTCCATAGGTGCCGGAGGTTGGTCATCGTCATCCTGGATGAGAGGCACCTTCTTCCGCACTGCCATGTTGTGTATCATGCAGCATACAAGGATTATTTTGCACACCTTTGCAGGTTCATATGGGAAGGCCCCTCCGGTCTTGTCCAGGCAGGGAAAGCGGCTTTTCAGGAGGCTGAATGTCCGCTCAATCACCCTCCTGCTCCGACCATGTGCCTCATTGTAGCGCATCTCTGCTGGTGTCACAGGGTTCCGGAGGGGTGTCAGCAACCACGGCATGTTGGGGTATCCGGAGTCACCAACACGCACAAAAATGAACAAGTAGCTGAGTTTTGTAGGAGTGCGGAATACAACATTGACAAACACACACAATGATAAACAGTCTGTACACACCGACAAGCCAGGCATGCTGAGCTGGCATCTGTGACATCAGCATTGCAATGCTACTACTCCTCATTATGTAGGCATTGTGCGCAGAACCAGGGAACCGTGCACACACATGTGTGATAGACATGTCTGCAAGACATACCACCAGAGCATTGATTGCGTGGAAATGTTTCCTGTTCCGGTATGCCTGCTCATGTGCCTGTGGTGGTATCAGGGCCACATGTGTTCCATCAATAGATCCAATGACGTTCGGCAGCCTCCCCAGTGTATAAAAGGCATCCTTTATTTCAAGGAGTTCAGCTGGGCTCGGGAACTTGCTGTACAGGTCTAGGAAATGCAACATCCCCTCCAAGACATCGCGTTGCACCTGACTAAACATAGTTTGCGACATATCACCAGCAGTAGCCACAGTGTACTGGAAGGTACCAGTAGCAAAGAAGTGCAGGGCTGCCATCACCTTCACCTCTGGGGTCAGTGCTGTAGGGTATGTCCGGCCAGGTAGCAGATGTGGCGCCAACTGCTCCGCCAACTCCTCAATCAGAGGCCTGGTGAAGCGGTACCGTCGGATGCAGTCGCGTTCCTGCATGGTTGCAAGGTCTGGGAATGGTCGATGGACAGCTGGTGCCCTGCAGAACAGAGATGAACAACGGAAGATTGTCAGGTCATCCACCCATGTGGCCATGACCAGGCTCAGTATCACATGATAGATCATGACATTACACAATGTACTGAGGTGGGTGCTTTTGGGCATGGACACATATGTCACCTACATGACCATCACCTCACATCTCAATTCCACATGTCCACATGAGTCCCATGTAGTGCAATGGCCAATCATCTGGCTGTGTCACCCGACCTATGTACTGCTGTGATGTTACAAACACACACCACAGTGACAAGTGTGGCCTGATGTCTCCCAGGCATCACAGATCTTTGCCATGCAGAAACCCAGGGTCCCTGTATTGCCACATCGACACTGGCATGGACATAGCGTATCACGTACACACCACAAGGCAAGCGTGAGTCCCACAGGTAGTGGCCACTGTTGTCCCTGCAGGCCCTACATCTACGTCTTTTAGAAACACACACACACCATCAAGGTTGATGCATATACCACATGGATGTGGAGACTGTCACCCACTGAGCACATTTGATCAGACACATCTGAGACACAACATGCACACAGACTGTGGGTGCACATCAGTATTGTGGCTACAGGTCTCACAGTGACGTACATGCCATCACCCCCAGGACTCAGGGTGTATGTGACATGGCCCAAACATATCCAACATGAAACTGTGTCCGTGACTCATGCCCATTACTGTACATTTGCACATCACAGTGGTAAAGTGCATGACACACAAAGGATTCTGCCCCCATGTACACGTGCACAGCCTGGGAGTGGCTGCACAAAAGTGCCACCCAGCAACCCAAATGTGGCCCCCCCAAACACCCAGGGAATGTACCCTTACATGCCATGGGACACTGTGTGGCCAATGCAGTAGTGTGGTAGGTGTGCACAGGTGTCCCTGGCAAGTAATTGTGTGTTGAGTCCGTCGAATAGTCACACCAATGAGGTTCGACGCGGGTGACAATGCGTATGCATTGACCGGTTCATGACTGAGCAGTGCGTACGCTTTGCCATTGAATGCAATGAGGTCCGACGCGGGTGACAATGCGTACGCATTGCACGGTTCATGACCGAACCGTGCGTACGCTTTGCCATTGAATGCAATGAGGTCCGACGCGGGTGACAATGCGTACGCATTGCACGGTTCACGACCGAACCGTGCGTACGCTTTGCCATTGACTGCAATGAGGTACGACGCGGGTGACAATGCATACGCATTGCATGGTTCACGACTGAGCTGTGCGTACGCTTTGCCATTGACTGCAATGAGGTCCGACGCGGGTGACAATGCGTACGCATTGCACGGTTCACGACCGAGCCGTGCGTATGCTTTGCCATTGCCTGCAATGAGGTCTGACGCGGGTAACAATGCGTACGCATTGCACGGTTCATGACTGAGCCGTGCGTACGCTTTGCCATTGACTGCAATGAGGCCCGACACGGGTGACTATCATGCATACGTGTCGGGCAGGCATGGTCCGAGACAGGCGTACGCCTTGGCCATTGAAGCATATGGAGACGGGTGCATGTGTATTTTCAAACTACGCGTTGTACAGTCAGTTGACCGAGCCGGGCACACCCATTGGCTCTGGACTGTCATGGAGACGGAAGCGGAGTCAAAACTTGTACGAGTTGTGCGCTGGAAATTCAGTTGGATGCCTACAACAATGTTGCAATTACTAGTGTTTCATGAAGGTGAATATTTGAATGATGCGGAAGGCGTGTACGAGTTGTACTTTTCCATGGATTGGCCAGATTCATAGAATGCAACCGTGTTGGACCTATCACTTGGGACACATGGCACAGATTTGGCCTCTGCAGCACATAAATAAGGCTGGCTGGCACCCAGGGAGCTCCCTTGCCTGCACTACATGCTACTGGACCACATCCCTGCTACCACTGCTGCTGTCTCTGCATCCTCTGGCTTCTGCTATGGCACATACTCTGGCTCCTTTCACAGTACAGCAAGCTGTATGGGAAACCAGGGGAGCAGGTGAGTGTGCAGTCCACTGCCTTCCTAATTGTGCATGTTGTCTGACTAGCAGTACTAGCAGTGTGTACACCAGTGGCAAGCATTCTCACGGACTACTTTCATCACCCAAAGTGTGTAGGTACAAGTAATGAACAGGTGTCCTGCTGCTAAAGTGCATTAGTGCAAGCTTAAACTTCCCAGGCATTGTTATCATGTTGGACATGCAGGTGATTTGTCCTTCCCCATGATTGCACTACCTGTGTAACTCATTTCCCTTTGTGATGATGACATGTATCTCCAAATGTGTGCAGCACAAATATGGGGCATGTGTGTTAATGTACTTTTAACTTTGTCATCCTCACAGGTGATGCCCACCAGAAGCAGAAGATATGGCTGACCATCGCCCGGCCAGTTCGTTCGGTGGGGTTCTACAAGCGCTGGATCCGCAACTGCCAGAAGAGGTGGCAGGACCTTCGGGGCTGGACCTGGAGGATAGCTAGAGCCCAGCTGAAGCTGTCACCTCCACGCAGGAGGGGCAGACACCGGACCCTGACCCCCCACATGCTCCGGATCCTGGCGGTGGTCTTCCCGGACCTGGATAGGCAGCTGAAGGCCAGACAGCAGCAGGAAGGGGGTAAGTCCATGCCTAATCTGTGTACTATGTCTGACATGCTCATTGCAGTCTATTGGCCTGGTCACACTTCCACATTACGTAGGTCTTGTAGTCCAATACTCAGGCCCCTCAATTGTGTGATGCACCCTCCTCATCTGTTCCACAGGTGTGTCCCCTACAGTCTGTTGCTTGTGTCACTAGGGCACTGTGTCCCTGCAGTCAGCTAATCTTATTCCGGACAGCATCTGTTCCCGTGACTCTGTTGTGGGTTTCATGGGTGGTTCAATTGTTTGCCCAATGCCTGATATCTGACATGTGATCTGTGTGTGCCTTTGAGATGTGTTCCAATTGCTGGTCTGACTCGCCACATGCGGCTGGGGTATTCCAAACAAACCCATGCAGCAGGGGACTCCAATTTTGGGGCCTCAGGAGTATGTATATCAAGTATGTCACACTTGCTTAGCCACCTGACTACTGTCCAGGGCCAAACACTGTTTCATGTAGACCTGGGCAGTCATGCCTCCTCAAGGACATTTAGAAACACTCTGTAATCCCACTCCTGTGTATCAAATTACAGGTTGTGCTTAGTGACATGTGCCTTCAGGTGTCTGCCTCTGTGTCATTATGGTGTGGCTTGTTGTTACGTACAACTGGGGTGTCCATGATTCAGAGGGTCAGCGGGTCACCTGAGACGTGACTGTGAGAGACAAGACCTGTGTGACATATAGGTGTGTGATCATCTGACAGCACACAATGGTGTATGCAACTGTGTCCTTCAGGCAGCTGGGTTACATGCATGGCAGACTGTGATGTGTTAATGTACAGGGAGTTGTGTTTGCAGAGACTCATATGTCTGATTTGCATGATGTGGGGTCTTCTGGGTCCTGGATATGTTGTTTGCAGGGGATGGGCAAGTGCACCGGTCATCTGCAGAGTTAGCTTTACCCCTGAGCTATGATTGTGAGACAGTGCATACTGTTGTTGTCTGGATGCCCTGCCCCTGTGACAGGAGACAGTGTTGACTGACATTCCAGGCATGCCAGTGCCATGGCATTTAACTTGCTATGAGTGATCCTGCATTGTGTTCAAGTGTGCACCATGCACCCCATTGTGGCATTGCCCATCAGGTTATGAGAACATATTAGTGTGTGTTGCTGGCATGCATCACAAGCATGTGAAACGAGTCTCTGCCCATCCCTTCATCCGGACACCTGTACTGAGTCAGTAGCAAGAGATGTGCTGTGTGCATAGTGACATACTCCTACATGTTCACTTGCATGTACAACTAATGTGTGGGTGGTACATGTCGGGCCATTGGGGTATTAGCATACAACATGCAACAGACATATGTGTGCAAGTCAAGGAGGGATATGTGTGCCATGGTTGATGTTGAGAATGTCAATTGGCTTATTCTAAACAGTGTTGGCACTTTGAGCTGTGTTCAGCTGATGATGCCAGGGCTTGCCCTGTGATGTGATGTACTCACTGTGGTGTGTGCAGTCAGTGCAGGTGATTGATGTTGTTCTCTTACTTCCTATTCCTATTCAGATGCATCCACGGCCGCAGGAGGGGACAGCTCCACGGACCAGGATGAGCCACAGAGCCTGACAGGGACAGAAGGAGAGGAGTCGGGGTGGACCCAGTGGCACGGAGGGCGAGTGGAGCCACACAGAGGAGTCGTCAGCACCATCCCCCCCAGCTGAAGGCCACAGCAGCTCTGAGGATGACTCCTTTGTGGAGGCGGGTGTCAGCAGCCACCAAACCCCAGCTAGTGAGGCTGTCCCCGCCACTGCCCCCACCACCACCATCACCACCCTCCCATCGGCTCCCATCCCAGAGGTCGCTGTAGGCTCCCGTGTTCAGGAGCATGTCTCCTTTGTGCCAGGCACCACACCCCCTGCCCCTGTGTCCCCTGCTGCCCTGAGTGAGGAGTCTGTGTACTTACTTAGACAGATCCATGTAGGGGGGAACGTCGATGCTGAAGGTCCTCCATGCACACACAAGTCTGTTGACACACCTGGTGTTGGTCATGGAGGGCATTTCCTCTGGCATGTCTGCCCTACAGAGGACCAATCAGTCCATGGCCTCCTCCCTGACGGAAGCAGTGTCCCTCCTCCAACAGTCCTGCACCCCTCCTACCCCTGCACCACCCACGATTCCTAGCAGTCTACCTGTCCCAAGCACACACACACCTGCACATTCTCACAAAGCCACAGACACGGGCAGCACACAAACACCCAAACCAAGGGCTAGACGTGCACACAAGCAAGCGCAGGGGACTGATTCCACACTCACAGGGGCTGGTTTGCAGACACACACAGAGTCATCCACAACCACTCCGCAGTCCTCCGAAACCTCTCCCTCCCAGCCCCCTTCCCTTGCCTCACCTGCAACCCCATCTCCACAGAAGTTCTTCCTCTGTGACCTTGGCCTCTTCCCCACTGACCCCGCATATCCTGATTACAAGGGGAAGAGGAAGTCCCCACACACAGAGGGGAGTGCCCCTCACATCCAGACACACTCCCCCAGGCGCAGTCAGACTGAGACCCCCACCCGCAAGTCCCCCCGGAGCCGGAAGAGCAAGACTCCACCACGCAGCTCCAAGGCAAAGTCTCCGTCCTCCATCACCCAGGCCACCACTCCAGAGGTTCCCCCGCCACTCCCTGCCCCGGGTTCCCCCACCCGCAGATACACCATCCCCAAAATGCTGAGGCCCTCCCCCCTACCACTTGCTCCTCCACACCTGGTCAGACGGTTAGTGCCACTGATGTGGGGACTGTGTCCCCCCCCCTCTGTCCTGCCGACCTCACCTGCACCCCATTCCACTCATATGGATTTAGGCACTGCAGTGGAGTCCACGACCACCCCGTCTGACTTGGGCACTGCAGTGGGGACCCAATCCACTCCATCTTACCTGCCCACTGAAGTTGTGCCGGCACCCACCCCATCTGACTTGTGCCCCACAGTTGTGACTGCACCCACCACTTCAGTCAGCTCCACTGTAGTTGCAAGTGTCTCGCCTGCATCCACCACCTCTTCACTGCCTCCTTCTGCTGTGTCCTGATCCTGTCCCTGCGGTGCCTGGCCTGCCCCCATGTATGCCCCTCCGAGGGGATGTCCCCTGTCCTTAGCAGTGCAGGCAAGCAATGTGTGACAGTTGTCACTCTAGTTCACTTCTTGGCATTTGGAAATGGACTGGCCATTGGCCTTTTGTTTGAACAGACGTTTAACTTTTAATATGCTAAATAACGTTTTTTTCTTTATCCCTGTGAACTTGATTTAGCTGTACATTATGTTGATGATGTTTAATATGCCCTTGCACTTGTAATGCTTGGTTTCCAATGTTGAATACTGATGTGTTGATGTGAGGTACTCCATGTGGTCCATGAGATATGTATCCTATTCTGGTGGGTATCCATGTCATCCTTTGCAGCTACCTGGGTGTGTCATGATCAACTATTTGTGGACATCTCTGTGAACCTTTCATTTGCATGATCACATCTCTGGCTTGCACCCATGCACATATGATGTGCTACCCATTGTCCAATTTGTCAATTTCACAGACTTTGTGCGCATCACCACCACCGTTCCCTTTAAGGCGTGCGCGCACCTCCCCTGACATCAGCGCGCACTGCCGTCTGTGGAGCGCGCACAACGCAGCCAGGACGTCCCGCAAGAGAGAGGCGCTGCCGCTTTAAAGAAGCGGGCGGCGCGAAAAGCAGGCACTTTTGAAGCAGTGCCGGAGAGGAGTCGTGAAGAGTGCAGGTAAGGGGGCTTGTGGGGGCTTGGGGGCTTGTGAGGCCTTGTGAGGGCTTGTGGCGGCTTGTGGCGGCTTGTGGCAGCTTGGAGGGGCTTGGGTGCTTGGGGCGACTTGTGGCGGCTTGTGACGGCTTGGGAGGGCTCGGGAGCGTGTGGCTGCAGAGCGCGGTACTAATTGTGGCCTTTTGTTTACGTATTGATGGTAATCACAGCCCGTGAAGGGGCTCTGATTACCATCAATACTTAAACAAAAGGCCACAATCGTCCCCGCGCTTTACTAACAAAAGAGTAGAGTCAGTTTAAAAACACAGCATGTACCAAAGTACACGCTGTGTTTTTAAACTGGCTCTACTCTTTTGTTAGTTAAGCGCGGTGCGGGGACGATTGTGGCCTCTTGTTTAAGTATTGATGGTAATCACAGCCCGTGAAGGGGCTCTGATTACCCTCAATACTTAAACAAAAGGCCACAATCGTCCCCGCACCGCGCTTTACTAACAAAAGAGTAGAGCCAGTTTAAAAACACAGCGTGTACTTTCAGAAAGTACACGCTGTATTTTGAAACTGGCTCTACTCTTTTTGTTAGTAAAGCGCGGTGCGGGGACTATTAGCAGGCATTCTGATGAACTTTGGGGCCAGAGTTCGAGCCTCGTGGTCGTGTCCCCATCCCGTGATTGTGGGCAAATCACTTAATCTCCCTGTGCCTGAATATGTAATGTGAAGACGGTGCTCATTTAAAGCGCTCCAATACCTTCAGGTCGAGTTCGCGAAAAGATACAAAAAAAACTGTGGGACAGTAACATAAAGTAAGTGGGGCGGAGGGGTAGACGGACAAATGGGGAGGTATAGGGCAGGTTTCACTTATCCAATGTAGCACAGAGGGTTAATAACGCATACCATGTATTTTACAAAAACAGTATTTTATGTGCATAGGTCAGTTGGTTACTGCTTTGGTCACATAGATTCTTTTGTTACTCTGCAGCTCATAAGAGACAATCATAATCTAGCACAGTGACCTATAAACTGTCATCAAAGATCTGCTTACGCATTGCATGGTACAAATTGTTTTTCCCTGTCTTTCATTATCCTGATGCTGCTAAAGGTGTTTATTTGGGTGGAAATACATTTTTATTGTTAAAATCAATGCTAACCACTGTGTTATGTTCCGAATCCTGAATTTGTGCTTTTCCAGACAAGCACTCTTTAAAAATGCCTACCAGTATGAATGACATGTGACTCCTACACCTTGTAGTCCCCTTTGTATGTAACATTTTCTCTACACTGATTTACACATATGATTCATTGTCTCTGTGTGTGTGATGTAAAGTGTTCTGACATCCTACAATGGTATGAGAGATGCTATAAAAAAAATGAAATACATGTGACAGAGGAATGAGAGGCACCGTTGAAGGGTGATATTAAGGGAATCATTGAAGAATCCCAACAAAGATTGTTGTATGCTGGTGCATTGTAAGATTGTCATTTACTATTCCTTAAAAGCTAATACAATTCAATATATAATGATAAATGTGTTGTAGAATGCACCATTGATTCCTAATTTTCTTGGGGGGAGAGGCCACTCACTGCACTTAGTGTGCATTGCATGGGGACTGGTCTGAAACCACTTGCCTGGGCTGCTTTGGATTTCAACTCTGGCCCTGGCAGGAGCCTTGTACTGTGGAATAAAACTAACTAGATAAATGTGTTGTAGAATGCACCATTGATTCCTAATTTTCTTGGGGGGAGAGGCCACTCACTGCACTTAGCGTGCACTGTATGGGGACTGGTCTGAAACCACTTGCCTGGGCTGCTTTGGGTTTCCACTCTGGCCCTGGCAGGAGCCTTGTACTGTGGAATAAAACTAACTAGATAAATGTGTTGTAGAATGCACCATTGATTCCTAATTTTCTTGGGGGGAGAGGCCACTCACTGCACTTAGTGTGCACTGTATGGGGACTGGTCTGAAACAACTTGCCTGGGCTGCTTTGGGTTTCCACTCTGGCCCTGGCAGGAGCCTTGTACTGTGAAATAAAACTAACTATTTAAAAGTTAATCACCGAGATGCAGCACCAACCTTCCCATTACATGTTCCCGTTTTTTGCAAACTCTTCCAATATAAAATACTAAAATCATTAGTAATTCGAGTATTTGTTTTTGTGTGCCCATGTGTGTTTATTTTTTTCAAATTACTCTTTTAATGTTTGAAATTTACATCATACACATTTCTGGGTGTCCCCGGCTTCCAGTGGTGAGTCAGTGGGGGTCCTCAGGAGTCAAACGTTTGGGAACCACTGATCTAGACCTAGCACCTGCAGTTTAGTACAGACCCCTCAAACTCCTCTCAAATAAAAGATCTTGGAAGTCCACAATATTTCTTGGAGTGATGCCACCACCACCCAGTAGAACCATCAGATCAAAGGTTCCAATGTGTGAAAGGCCGACACAACCTTTCACCTCTATAAGATTGGGAAAATAAATACTATAATGAATGCTAATAATGAAACACATGGGCACACGCCTGTTTGTCCTAGACTGGAATCCCAGGCAACTTTTTGGTCATTTTTCCTATTGGGGTCTCTAGACCGGTCCCATTCATAGTTTGTGATTCTTCAAGCGTTTGCTGACTATCTTGTCTTCAATTGCAGGTTTCCAGTCTGTAAGGTATTTGGATATGAGTGGTCAGGTGCGAGTACCCACAAAGACAAGGTAATTCTGTTTACGTTCCTCGTTGGGTTGGGGGTTGCTGGGTAAATAGAATCACAATCTGCACCCCTTTTCTTTTGCATGTTTGTGAGACCGTACTACGAATACAATTGCACAGGCAGACGGGAGTACAGGCAGAACAAACAGGTAATTGTTTGCTAGAGTTAAAGTAGTGCATCTTCTTGTAATTGTTTGGTAGAGTTAAACTGTGGTGCATCTTGAACATTGTAGTATACACACTTGGAAAAAGTCCCAATGTTCGATTACTTGGGAATAAGACTGGATGAAAAAATGCGATGGAGGTATCACATCGACAAAATGCTCCTTAGCCACAAGCGTGCCACAGGCATTTTAAGTAAAGAACATCGCCTATCATCGAGCAGACCCGTGGCTCCTGCCCTGTCAATCTATGCAGCTAAAGCGGTCAGCTCCGCCCTCTACGGAGCAGAATTGTGGGGCTTTGAAAACACCAAAAGCATCTGTAAGTCCGAGCACAAGTTCCTAAGAGAACTAGTGATGGTACCCAGAAGCACGCCATTAAAACCACTGCTAAAAGATCTAGGCAGACACTCCTTTAAAGACCTAGCGAGACTACGACCTCTACTTTTTTGGGCCCGCTTATGTCGGACCCCTGAATAGGCCAACTATTCAGCCGCACTAACAGAAGTTATGGCACTAGATGTCAATAAAAGAATCAGCTGGCTGGCCAACCTTAAAAAATCCCTTTATGCCCTAGGTCTAAAGGAACATTGGGACATGCAATCCCCCCCTGGTAAGGCAGATCTTAAAAAACACTACTGGGCCTGGGTTGGGGCTCAAGAACGTAGTAACCCAAGAATTGGCAGGATGACGGAAGAATTCTCTCTCCATAAGAATTGCATGTCTTTTGAACCATATCTTGATTTTATAAAAACACCACGAGACAGAGCGCTCTATATCCAGTTCAGGGTTGGCTCTCTGCCGGTTAGAGAACTAACAGCGACATGGAGCACGCCACATCAGACGCCTTTGGGGTGCCCCTGCTGCAAAGCACCGACAGAGAGCATAGCCCACTTTTTGTTTGCTTGTCCCGCCTACAAAAGCGCAAGGGCAAAATGGCTAAAACCTATCTGTAGAGACCTGAAGACACGTGACTATCGCACTGCTTTACGTATTTTAAAGGCCGACCCGCGAACTCTCTTCGCCTGTGGTGTAGCCAAATATCTTGGTCGTGCCTGGATTGTAAGGTTTAAACACTTGAGCAAAGTCTAGTAATTAATTACGTCTTCACCATCATTGTTGTGTCCCTTTCGCTATCCATTGCACAGTCACTTTATTTCTGAGAGCTACTTCGCATTAAAGGGGGAAAAAAAGGGCTCCCCTCGATTAGTAGGGCAACCAAATGAATTTTGCAATTATTGTCTCTAGATTTGAAGGCATTCTGTATTTGATGAGCCTAATGTTGGTTGCTTTTATTCTTTTAATTGATGTTTTATATCTTTTTAACTTCTTTTATTAATTGTTGGATGTAATAATAGAATTGCTTTCAAGATACTGGATATCGAAATAAAGCTTTTGAATTGAATTGAATATACTTACCCATGTTTTCTTCTGTTGCAGGTTTCGCAACCAGAACCCCATACATTTAAACGGGCGTACGTGAGTACAAGCAGAAGAGGTAATTGTTTGGCAGAGTTAAACTGTGGTGCATCTTGAACATTGTAGTATAATATACTTACCAATATTTTCTTCTGTTGCAGGTTTCGCAGCCAGAACCCCATACATTTAAACAGGCGTACGCGAGTTCAAGCAGAAGAGGTAATTGTTTGGTAGAGTTAAACTGTGGTGCATCTTGAACATTGTAGTATAATACACTTACCGATGTTTTCTTCTGTTGCAGGTTTCGCAGCCAGAACCCCATACATTTAAACAGGCATACGCGAGTTCAAGCAGAAGAGGTAATTGTTTGGTAGAGTTAAACTGTGGTGCATCTTGAACATTGTAGTATAATATACTTACCCATGTTTTCTTCTGTTGCAGGTTTCGCAGCCAGAACACCATACACATTTAAACAGGCATACGCGAGTTCAAGCAGAAGAGGTAATTGTTTGGGAGAGTTAAACTGTGGTACATCTTGAACATTGTAGTATAACGGATTGCATTCATGAGCTAGGCGTCAATGTAAGCCATGTTCCCTTATCTCGCAGGCATTGTGGCACAGCAGGTTCAAACCGGCGGGCACGGAAATGTTCAAACGCAAAGCTGTCCCTTTGGGAGAGTGCAGTGCTTCACCACAAAGGAAGAAATGTTGCCTTGTATTCAAGGAAGAGTGGATGAAAGAAATTGTGGAGGCTGAGACGCAGAAATCACGAAGCAAGGGTTGCGTGCAACTCAGGGAACTTTTTCAATACAGTCCAGACGTGGGCTTGATTTGCAAAGCATGTGCCGAAGCCAAGATTGTTGGGGACTTTTCCACAGGGAAGAAATGGAGTGATGGCTGGAAACTGGATTAGATGAAACGCCATCTACTTAGCAAAGTACACGAGTCTGCCATGGTGATATTGAAAAACAGAAGTGCTGCTGCCAGGTTTGGTTATGGAGTGCGGGCAATGCTAACAGAAACTGCCACTGACAAAGCAAATAGAATGGAAGTAGTTGAACGCCACAGATCTGTGCCTGAAGAGATAAAGATTCTCATCAACAACGTGTTGCTGGCAGTCAAGATGAATACTTCAATGTTATCTGTACAAGCCATCCATGACCACCTAGCTTTGTATGTCAAGATACCAGACAGCTGGAGGAGCAAGAACTATGCCTTTGAGTTCCTTGAGGCCATCAATAGCGTGATACACTGTGAAGCTATGGCAGAACTTCGGCATGCTTTGTATCACACATTGATAATTGATGAGAGCACTGATATTTCTGTTTCAAAAATGCTCATCCTGTACTTCAAGTTCCGACCAGTAACATCAACAGAGCACAAAACACAGTTTGGGGGCATAGTGAAGCTGACTACTTGTAATGCTGAGGCTATCACTACTACTGCTGTGAAAGAATTCTACACTGCCAATGAACTGGACCTTATGAAAATGGTCCTGTTCACATCTGATGGTGCGTCTGTGATGCTGGGTAAGAATAATGGTGTTGCTACTCGCCTTAAACAATCCATACCTCATCTAGTTGAGCAGCATTGTGTCGCCCATCGAGAAGATTTGGGAGTTGATGATTCCTGGAAAAGGGTTCCAATGGTTAAAGAGATGGAGACATTATTGAGGACTGTGTACACTGTGTTCTCCAGATCTCCTGCAAGGAAGTCCAAGCTGGATGAAATTGCATCGGTCACTGAATGTGAAGTGGTCTCTTTTTGACCTCTGAATGAAGTCCGGTGGCTTTCAAGGCATTTTGCTGTTGGTGCACTAATTCGTAATTACGAGGCTGTTCTTAAGTACTTTGAGCATGAGAAAGTTGAGGAGAATGATCCAGTTGCTAAATATTGTTATAAAAAGCTATCAAACTCCAACTACCATATTTCACTTGCAGTACTTAATGACATTCTGGGTGAATTTGCATCTTTGTGCAAACTATTCCAAAAAAGTTCTCTGACTACTGTTGAAGCTGTACAGTATGCAAGAGCAAAGATTGGCCAAGTTAAGCAACAGTATTTGGGGGACACTGTCTTTTGGAGCGGCAATGTAAGAGATCTGATGGTGTTGTACAAGGAAAGGCAAGAGTTTGACAGTGGGCCTATTTTGTCTTTTGTTTCCCTTCTTTGGGGGCACATGCAAAAAAGGTTCCCTGAAGATGAGCTGAAAGAATGGGCAAGTTTTGAAATCCAGGCAATGGCAGCACAACCACATTTTGATTTTGGGACTGAGAATATACAAAGACTTGTAGAAAATTATAAAAATGTCTTGGTCCTGGGTGATTGCGAAACACCAGAAGATGTTGTTCGACAATACAGAGACTATAAATATGTGGTGGTAGAACATGTAAAGGGTGGGTTATTTACCACCTTTCAAGACATGGTGAATTTCACTGTACGCAATGCTGCTCAGTATAGTGTGGTGTCTCAGCTTGTTGTCTGCGCAACGTTTCAAGCATCTAGTGCAGATTGTGAAAGAGGATTCAGCCTCATGAATACTATCAAGAGTAAATTGAGGAATAGACTAGAGCAGAAGCATTTGGATATGCTGATGAGGACAAAGGCCTACCTCCTGAATGGGTAAGTTGACCTAGATCAAGTTTATCACCACTAGAAAAATGCCAAAGATCGCCGTGAGAAGCAACCCTGTCACCCCTCTAGTGATGCCACTTGGCATGTCTCCCTTATTGTTTATATGTGATATTGTATAGGCTCTCAACATTTCCCCACCCAATTAACAGTGCTCAAGTTAAGAATATTTATTAAAATCTTATGATGGTACCACCGTTTAAGTCTTGTGCTTTTCTAAACTTGAAGTGTACTTGCCTGTGTAACCAATTCATGTCATGGCGTGTTTATCCAATTTGGAAACTGCCCTTAAGACACTTATTGTGGCACTGTATGTGAGAAAATGCACCATCTTTTCACTTTTTAAAGTAAACGTTCTGAGTGACATTTGGCGCCGCGCACACGCGCGGTCTGGTTCCTGGCACACATAGCCATGGTTGCAGCGCACAGAGACCCTCCACTGCCGCACACAGAGGAAGGGAATTAGAGGGAACATTGATCACCACTGGACCTACAGGTGTGGGCATCATTGGTATAGGAGCAACTGGGTCCTCTGTGCAACTTGCTGTACATATGTTTTGAGTAGGCGCAGATGACTTAGGGGAGACTCCCGTACCCAGGCTGTTGTGACCAGAGCCTTCATTGTGTGGTAACTGATGGCTGACTGACCAAGTGTTCTGCTGACACGAGTGAGACGTGCTGTGAATATGTTTGGCACAGCTGGGCTTCCACAGGAGTTGGGTCCCCTCAAGTAAGTGTGTTGTCCAGTGACATAGCCTGGGCCCATGGTGTGTGTTGTATGAGCATGTGTGTGTGTCCACATCCCTTTTCATACACAGGCAGTGTTCCCTTGATATGTTCCTGTTGTTGATGCTTGCTGAGTGGTACTGTGTTCATTCCACTACTTTGCCATGGGCTGCTATATGTATGGGTGCATGACACACTACTGTTAATTGGGATTTGTCAATTCTGAGTGGTGATGATGTTGTCAGACAAAGATGGGACACAGTCAGGGTTCCCCAAGGCACTTGTTTATTTGCAATATCATGTAGTTGTCCCTAGGTGGTACCTTTCAGTGATTGAGACATGTGTATGTGTGTGTGACTGCTCCCACTTGTCAGGTTCAGGGCTGCAATGTTGGCAGGTGTCAGCATGTGTGCCTTGTGGTTCTCCTTGGCTTCTGCATTGTCCTGGGACTGTGGCAGGTATTCTGAAGGTTACGTGAGCTTTGACGTCATGGCCATGTACCGCATACTGTGCAGTATGTCTGTCATTCACCAGGGTTGTAAACTGTCCTTGTGTGATGAGTCTGTGCACCTTAGTTCCTCCCAACATTCCTGTGTTTGTCATGGGTGCATGTGCAATGTCACCTGTCCATGTGGGCTTCACAGATGCACATTGTTGCAGTTCAGGGTGTGTGGTGTTTAGGGTGGACTGATGTAAATGTTTGCATGGATGGTCCCCTAGCTCCCGTTTGTTCATGGATGAGGAGCCATGCTGAGTGATATGTGTTTGTGTATGTGTGATGTACGTTTGTGGAACAGGACACATGTCTGGGTTTCCCAGTTTGTACAACATCTGCCTTTGTCATCACAGTGGAGGTGTCATGCATGCTTGTGTCACCCCAATGTCTGGTACCTGGGGGTAGTGCTGTTGTGTGTCAGTCTCTTGCTGTGTTAGTTGGTGTTAATTCCAGCTTGTGCCACGTGTGTCTTTTGTGCTCCCTCTCATCTCACAATGCCTGATTGCCCACCAAGGGGGTCCCAATGATGGTTTACTTTTGTATGGCACTGTGTCCACATCTGTGTCACTGTGGTTCAGCCCCCCTCATGTGTTGTGTAGTTGCCTGGGGATACTGAGACACACACACACACACACACACATGTTGTGTCAGATGTGCAGTGTGAGGTTGCTTGTTTGTGCATCTGCATCAGTGCATTGGTATTGCTGTTGTGGGCCTTTGTCTGGAAGCTGTTTCTGTGATTTTCCCTGCTGTCCCTGTGAGTCATATCACATCATTGTGCACATTCATCCTGGTTGTTAGGTGCCATTGCTGGCACGGAATGGGAGTTTGTGAGCTGACACCTACAGTCTACACAGGTTGTTTCGATTAGTGTGTCTATTTTCGAGATGTGTGTATGCTTTGTGATGGTCACTTCTGCTCTTGTGTCATTGTACAGTGTATGCATTGTCAGCCCCCATGGGTGGTGCTTGTCTGCACATGGCCGAGAGTGTGTTAGGTTTTCACAGCACTGTTAGCCTCACCACATCTCTCTGGGTATGGGACACAACCACTACTTCGCCCCAGAAGTGTTTAATGTGTTGGGAGCAGGGATCATACATGCTGTTTGTTATTTGCAGCTTTGACCATGATGACACTTACCTTTTGGTCACTGTGATGAGGGGGGGTTTAGACCCCATCACCACAATGCTCAACATCTGCTGCAGTTATGAAGCCCGCACTTAACTTTTGTTCTACACAGTGAGGGGGTGTTCTTTTTACATTGATACAGTGCTATAGTGATGCTTGCCTTGTGTAGGCCACATTCATTTGTTGGTCACACATGTGCTGTTAGTTACATTGTATGTTCGAAGTCATAATCACTGTTGTGGGCATTTGTCACAGACTACACACTGTTGTCATGATGTTAGGGGGGATGTATTTTGCTGACATACCTAATGTTGGAGTATGTTGGATGTGTGGCGCATCACCCATCCTATGAGTGGGGGTGGCAGGGGTGATGGGCAACAGGTCCCCTATGGCTGGGGAAGGCAGGAGTAATGTGCAACATATGCCCTATGAGTGGGGGTGGCAGGGGTGATGGGCAACAGGTCCCCTATGGGCGGGGGTGGCAGGGGTGATAGGCAACATAAGCCCTATGGGTGGGGGTGGCAGGGGTGATAGGCAACAGGTCCCCTATGGCTGGGGGTGGCAGGGGTGATGGGCAACAGGTCCCCTATGGCTGGGGGTGGCAGGGGTGATGGGCAACATATGCCCTATGATTGAGGGTGGCAGGGGTGATGGGCAACAGGTCCCCTATGGGTGGGGGTGGCAGGGGTTATGGGCAACAGGTCCCCTATGAGTGGGGTGGCAGGGGTGATGGGCAACAGGTCCCCTAAGGGTGGGGGTGGCAGGGGTGATGGGCAACATAAGCCCTATGGGTGGGGGTGGCAGGGGTGATAGGCAACACGTCCCCTATGGCTGGGGGTGGCAGGGGTGATGGGCAACAGGTCCCCTATGACTGGGGGTGGCGGGGTGATGGGCAACCTAAGCCCTATGGGTGGGGGTGGCAGGGGTGATAGGCAACAGGTCCCCTATGGCTGGGGGTGGCAGGGGTGATGGGCAACATATGCCCTATGAGTGGGGGTGGCAGGGGTGATGGGCAACATATGCCCTATGAGTGGGGGTGGCAGGGTGATGGGCAACAGGTCCCCTATGGGTGGGGGTGGCAGGGGTGATGGGCAACATAAGCCCTATGGGTGGAGGTGGCAGGGGTGATAGGCAACAGGTCCCCTATGGCTGGGGGTGGCAGGGGTGATGGGCAACAGGTCCCATATGGGTGGGGGAGGGCAGGGGTGATGGCAACATAAGCCCTATGGGTGTGGGTGGCAGGGGTGATGGGCAACAGGTCCCCTATGAGTGGGGGTGGCAGGGGTCATGGGCAACAAGTCCCCTATGGGTGGGTGTAGCAGGAGTGATGGGCAACATAAGCCCTATGGGTGGGGGTGGCAGGGGTGATGGGAAACATAAGCCCTATGGGTTGGGGTGGCAGGGGTGATAGGCAACAGGTCCCCTATGGCTGGGGGTGGCAGGGGTGATGGGCAACAGGTCCCCTATGGCTGGGAGTGGCAGGGGTGATGGGCAACATATGCCCTATGAGTGGGGGTGGCAGGGGTGATGGCAAACATATGCCCTATGAGTGGGCATGGCAGGGGTGATGGGCAACAGGTCCCCTATGGGTGGGGGTGGCAGGGGTGATGGGCAACATAAGCCCTATGGGTGGGGGTGGCAGGGGTGATAGGCAACATAAGCCCTTTGGCTGGGGGTGGCAGGGGTGATAGGCAGCAGGTCCCCTATGGCTGGGGGTGGCAGGGGTGATGGGCAACAGGTCCCCTATGAGTGGGGGTTGCATGGGTGATGGGCAACAGGTCCCCTATGGGTGAGGCTGGCAGGGGTGATGGGCAATATAAGCCCTATGGGTGGGGGTGGCAGGGGTGATAGGCAACAGGTCCCCTATGGCTGGGGGTGGCAGGGGTGATGGGCAACATATGCCCTATGAGCAGGGGTGGCAGGGGTGATAGGCAACAGGTCCCCTATGACTGGGCGTGGCAGGGGTGATGGGCAACATATGCCCTATGAGTGGGGGTGGCAGGGGTGATGGGCAACATATGCCCTATGAGTGGGGGTACCATTTTGCGGGTACGTGTCATTTGTTTGTGTGGTAGGTGTCTGACTTACAGTCTGCGCCGTCGGTGTCGGTTCCTGATCCGGTCATAGATGTAGAGTACTGGCATGACCAGCGCGATGGGATTCATGATGTGTTCGTGTCGTACACGCTGCTTGTTGCTCCGTCTCGTACCCGCTGCAAGCTGGTTCATCTCGTAGCCATGGATTGAGTTGTGGAGCGAATCGTAGCTGATATGCTTGTTTTCCGGATGCTGTGACATGCCATACGTGGCGACCCGTCTGGAGCGTAGGAAGTATGCATCGTACTGGTCAGGGTGGAAACTGCTATGGATACTGCTTCCGGGCGACTCGGTTCGGCGTTCGGAGTTACGGCTCGGACGGAGAATGGAGCTTGAATCACAGCCTATGTGTCGGTCGTGTTTTTGGCAGTTATGCACATCGTATTGCATCTACAGGATGGCCCGGCTACGGGTACGTGTCGGTCGCAGGGTAAGGCTATGGACAGCTCTCGGAGAGCTGTCCAACCCGGATCGGAATCGACCCCTCTGTCAAGAAGAAGGACTGCTGTGCTCCTGAAAGGGCTGCCACTCTGCTGGACTCCTACTCTGCTGGACTCCTGCTTTGCTGCTGCCTGCTGCCTGTTTTCCTCTTGCCTGGGTGAGAGGGACTCAACCAGCATCTCTTGAACCCAGACTGACTCCAAGGGATAGTTGGCTGGCTTACTGATCTGGAGCCTCAGAGGATAACAGACTTCAAACCACCTTGCATCTCCACCTGGACTCTGCCATCTGGGAGTCTACTCTGCCAAGTGGTGCCACCCCAGTCCTGGACCCTTGGAAGTGGTCCTAGGGTGCTTACTAGCAGAACCAATGAATCTTCTTTGCTGAGCAGCACATCCTCTAGCTGAACCAATGCATCTCCTCAGCTAGGCAGTGCATCCTGAAGCAAAACCAATGAAACACCACTGCTGCGTGGATTCAGCCCAGAGCAGAAGGTCTACATCACTCTCTCAGTCTTCGGAACCGACACATCGCCAAAGGTGGGGTACATCTGTGTCAGAGTCTGGACTGTGCGAGCCCAGCTTCGAGCCTACATGATGAAACCGCCCCTTTCTTCCCTTTACAGCCACCGGATACGGAGCCTACCCTGGCCGGATCCTCACCTTCTACCGCTTCATATGCCTGGCCCTTTAACACGGACACGGAAGCTCCCACATCCAGCCTCTGGGGGCGGAGCCACGCAACGTCACCATGGGATAAAGATCTGGCAGCCTATCCCGTAGAGGAAGAGACATGGAAGGAGGAAGATGCCGTGACAGCCGAACCCGAGAGAGAGAGCAAGCCGGAGTTCCCGAAGACGTCCGCAGTTCCTGGTGACGGAGAGCCTGGAGGCCAACGTTCCTGTGATCCGCCCAGCCGCGTTCCCGGAGGGATGTGGCTTGATCAGGTGCGTCAGCGCTTGCGGGGGAACCGGGAGACGGGCGGTGGGTCCGTGAGGACAGGGGCGCCGCTAGAGTGAGTGCGTGCTGGCTGGTGACTGCACTTCAGCCCCTACCTATCTGCGCGACCTTGGTGGTAGTTTCCCTCCTCACAACGCCCTGAGAGACCCTGGTGTTTCTTCCCTCACACCCTCTCCTACTGAAAACGATCAAAGAGCACTGTAGCCCTAAAACATGCAGTTTTTCTTCTTTTATTTCCCATATATCCTCCCATGTTGGCCCGGCTGCCCTGATCTGCGCCCTGAAGAATAAAGGCCCCAAGGAGCAGCACCCTGGTGGAGAACGTATCCGCGAACGGAACACGTGGGAGTCGTCCCTTCGATTTTTTTAGTTTCCCTACCCTATGAACCTCAAACTTTGCATATGGGACCAGTTCAGTAATAAATAGCATCCCTTCACGCAACTCACGTGTGGCACGCTTCCTTCCAGCGACAATCTGCAATCCAGGTCCTCGGATCCCCTGGTGCATGCTTCTTGATGATGACGCCTGCCTCCGCATTGCAGCCTCGCAGCTCCTCGGAACCGCTGCATCGCTTTGACTGTGTGCCACATTATACACGCCCTGACTTCCCATCACAGGCCTCATCAATGGGATCCTCGACGTTGACACAGTATTCCCACTCACATTTGTTTTATTTATTATTTAGTAAGCTTAGTTAAAAGTTATATATTTAATAAGTTGAGTTATATAATTCATTAATTTAAAAAACTTTCCAGTTTTTTTAATGTTTAGAACCGTAATTTGTTTTAAACTCATTTTTTATTAATAAATGAAACAATTTTGTTTTTATCAGTTTCTCTGGGATGTTATTTTAATTCTCAACTTACATTGAGTTCTAAGGGAATGTATTGAGGTAATAGTAGTTTGCCAAAAGTGGTGCTTGATTTATTTGAAGGGTGAGCTTACACCTGTTTTAAAGTAGAAACTTTAGAAGTAATTTTTGTGAAAATTGCAATTGTTTTTCTCTTTTGTGGATGTGTAATATCATCTCCCTCTCAACCACTCTTTACATTTCCTGAACTAACACAATTAGTGATAAGTATTTCCCGTTTTCCAACAGCTGCATCTTGTCCCTTTCCCATTTTCTACCAAAACATATACCTACAAATACAGAGATCTCTGTTCACATGGTGGAGTCCTCCACACAGAAAAGATAGGAAAGTCAGAGTTGATGGGCTCAGGACAAAGGTTTGTGAATTGCACTCGTCTACATTACCGTACCACAAAATGCAGTTTGTGACTCAGGCCCATAGTTTAAAAGACAAAGGCCCTGATTACGATGTAAGGCGGACTTGCGTCCACCCGACATGTATCGATCTGGAACCACCCGACCATAGGTCGGCGGTTCCGACCATAGGTCTGCGATTCCGACCGCCTGATATGGATGTGATCGCCCATTGGATGGTTGGAAACATCCATTCTACAATGGGAGCTTGTGAGGCGGGTGAAATAGGCCCACAGCACATGCTTTTATGGCAGAATGGATGTTTGCAAACATCCCTGCACCATGTGGCAGGCACCAACAGGCCTCATAGTGGAGGGCCAGGGGGGAGTGGACCTGCTAGGGCCTCACAAAAACACTTTCCAACAGCCTTTCCATGTCGGAAAGGCCAACGTGGAAAGGCTGTTGGAAACTGCTATCATAATCCAGATGGCAGAGCCGAGCCTGGCTCCGCCATCATTAGGGTATTATGATGTGTTCCAATGCACTAACAGGCTCCTTGAGCCTGTCGGAAGCTCTGCAGACGTTTCCTCCACCTGATGCCTCTGCCCGCCGCATCTTAATGTGTTGGGCGGACCGCAGGGGCAGATGTCTGTTGGTCCGACACCGCCATGGTATCGGACCCACGACATCATAATCAGCCCCCTAGTTAAAAGATATTCATAAAAATATTCAGTAATTTGAACATCTTAATTAAAACATTATAGATACATCAGTTTACTGATTTACTGCAACCTTTGCTATCCTCATCACATATTCAGTAGTAGAACTAGGGGCAAAAGAGTATTGTATTACAATGTAATTTGTTTATCTAAGTTTACGATTACTTTTATTGACAATCTCCTGAAAAACTGGGCTACTGCGTGCTGGAATACTAGGTTAGAAGATTGTATGCAAGGTGCTAATCCTAGTTTAGATTTACAAGATACAACGCTGTAACTACAACGTTATTGAGTCATCCACTTCATTCTCCTGACAGCGTTGAGGACAATCAAGAGAAAATTGCTAGTATGGACAGTAAAGAAAGCCCTCAGACAACTAGGGCAGTGACAAGAATTATCTTAAGTGTGTCAAGGATTGTGGTGAAGCCTGACAAAGTTGATGTTATGGCCGATAAGCTTAATAAAGAAGCTATATATTTCCACGTAAAATTAAAATGCTCATCTCTTAGATGACGTAAGGCCATCCTGTAGTAATGTATTAGTAACCCGGAAAAGTCTTACCATAACAAGCTAGTCTTGCATGATTTTCTCATTCTCAAGGGTTAGAATCCTTGCTCAGGGTACATTTGTGTTTTTTGGTTCCCTGCCATGCTTCACAGTTCCAAATTGATAGCTGATGTTGAGGAAATAAAGTGGAATCAATAAGTTGCAAATTGTGAGTATGCAGCATAGAACTGTTTTATGAAATGGGGTGATGTTAGTAGCCATTCACAGTAACTTTTACTTACTGCAGCAAAACACGCCTAGGTCCTTTGGGCATCTGTAGTTGGGAGAATTTTTATTACTGACGAGAAGATTTTCAAAATGTAGATTTTTTTTAGCGATGTGGTCTTATTTTCTTCTGGTCAGATCAGAATAAGTTAATTGAGACTCCTTTAAGGTGGTGGACAATATACCTGAGGAAGTCCAAATACTTTAAAGTTATTAGAAGCAAATTTAGTTTAAAGGTTAGCTAGGCTTTAGCTGTGTCTAAGTCGTTGATTCCACAGTTCTAGCTAGGTTGTCCTCAGGTATCTCACTCTCCATTTTGTAGGATGCCCTATGCACCTGAGGCAAGTAGGAAGTACATTCTCTTTCACTGAGTTCACCTTCCTTTGTTACAGGAGGCTATGTAGGGTATAACCAAACAAGATAGGCCTTGTTCATTGTGTAAAATTGATTAGGAAACTGAAGATTAAGTTATGTTCCGTTACACTAACACATTGAAGAAAAGAGAGAGATGCTGCTTGAGTGAGAAATTGAACCTACATTCATCCTTAATGAACTTGGATCATGATTCCATTTTTACCTGACTTCCTGGAGCAGCACTAGCTCCGTTGTGTGTTAGGAATTGCTGACCTTATTGTATTCGCTCTGTGTTGCTGCAAATGGTCTCCTTTTTAAATTTTTCTCTGTGCTTCCTGGTACAGCTTTTGCAGCGCACTAATTGGGTGACCTTGCCCAATCAGACGCAAGCTCGGGAGGAGCGTGTTGTGCCCCCTGCTACTTTAGGCCTGCCATAGCGCAGACTCGTACGAGGTGCTCCTCTCCTTTAGAGCTCTGATGAATCCGTGCACCAACCAGGCCTGGGTTCCAGCAGATCGCCCTTTCTGCTGTGGACAATGTGAGTTTAAAATTGGAATGCATGCTCATACTATGACGCTCCCCCACACCTTCAAATTCCTTTGCCTCAATTGCCTCTCACTAGTAAAACACTATGCAGAAGTGTTAGATTTGATACAAGATGAGGTACCTGATATTCTCTTTTTAACAGAGACCAGGCTTGCCCCCTGACATGGAGGCCGAGCCGCTGCTGGCTCTACCGCAGAGCTATACTATGAAGAAACTTAATAGAACGGGTAGCAGAGGAGGAGGCGGCATTGTAAAAGCAGCTACTCATGCAGTTGTATTAGAGACACAATTGCTGACTGTGAAAGTGCCCTCTTGAAAATTACTCTAAACTGCAACTTTACTCTATCAGGACTGCTCATTTATTAACCCCCTGGTCCGTCGAAATATTTTAGGTAAGCACTTATGAACTTGGTCGTCATACTGGTATAGAAGTCTGCTAACTTCAATATCGTGGGGGATCGCAACCTCCACCTGGAGGCCGGCCAAGACAATGAGATCCGCAACTTTTTGGCAGACCTCGCAGCCTGTCAATTAATGCAATGCGTCCCAAGCATTACACACTCTGCAGGGCACCTCTTAGACACTATATTCACTAACATACCCTCTTTAAAAGTTTGTCCTGGCAGACCACTTTCTTATTTCCATGACATTACAGGGTGAAGGCCCATCATGGGGCGTCCACCCTAAGCCTATTCTGAACCTCGTTTGCACAACCTAGACTCCAATCATTTTAGGGACCTCCTACTTACTCAGATGCCTCGACTGCCTCTTGATGTAGAAGTAGCAAACAGCCTTCTGCATGAATGGCTTACGCATACTCTTGATAAATGTATTCCCGCCAAATACACTTACAGCCGCAGAACACAGGCCAGTCTGTGGTTCAATGAGACACTGACCCTGATGAGAAAAAACTGCAGGGTATTGGAACGCACTTGGAGACACCACTTTGACCTCGCCCTCAAGACGCAATACTGCTCAGCTGTTAAAGCCTATCATAAATCTGTTCGTAAATCGAGAGCTGACTACTTTGCAGAAAAAATTTAAAACAGCAGCAATCCGGCCAAAAGCATTTTCTACCTGCTAAAAGATCTTAGTAACCCCTCTTTGGCAAGTGAACCTACCATTACCTCGAACTTTCAGTGCGAGGCTCTAGCCATCTTTTTTGTTCAGAAGGTCGAGGGCATCTATAAAACATTCCCAACCACTATCGGAAATTAAGGTCCTGAGACTCTGGCTAGTCTCTCTGGTCCCTTATTACTCTCTTTCCTGGCACTATCCTATGAAGTATTGAATACCCTTTTGACAAAATTAAATCGGGATCACCAGCTGACCCACTCAAACCGGATCAGTTCCAGAAATTTCTACCCCAGCTTCTACCTTTTGTTTGTGAACTGATAAATCTGTCCTTGTCATCTGCAGCAGTACCCGTTTTGTTGAAACACACCAAGGTGATCCATTGCTAAAGAAAATGAACCTCGATGACTCCAAGCCAGAATCTTTTCGCTCCATCTCAATACTTCCCTATGTGGCTAAAATCCCCGAGTCTTACATCAACTCTACTCTAACCGTATTCGTGGGGTCCAATGAAATTCTGAATCCCTCGCAGAATGACTTCAGACCCCGTGACAGCACAGAATCTGCCCTGCTGGCGGTCACCGAACACCTGCGGAGCTCCCTGGAGAAGGGCAATACCTCGATTCTGATCCTCCTCGACCTTAGCCCCACATTCGACACTGTATCGCATCAAATTCTACTGTGACCCCTACAGGAGATAGGTATTGGAGTTGCCGCTGTAAACTGGTTTACATCATTTCTACCAAAAAGGTCTTTCCAAGTGGTCTCCGTTGCCTACAGCTCTCAGATACATTCAGTACGCTGTGGGGCGCCACAGGGATCAGCTTTGAGCCCTACATTATTTAATATATACAAACAACCCCCAGTGCTTGGTGCAAAAAGTAGGGGCCACTCCCTGGTCTCCTATGGTGATGATACTCAGCTTGTGATCTCTGTCAAACGAATCAGACCAAAACGTGGTTAAGTTCCAGGATGACATGGTGGCCATCGCGAACTGGATGGCAGCCAACTGCTTACAGCTGAATGCGAACAAATCTGAGATTCTTCTCCTGGGAAGAATCACCCCTTTATGGAGCAATCGCTGGTGGCCTGCTGCGTTGGGCCCCCACCCCCTCACCGTCTAAGGAGACTGAAAAATCTGGATTGACTGTACTCTGACCTTTCAGGCACAGACGAAAGCAGTGGCTGGTGGCTGGTGTCTGTTTCTGACTGTTACGTCGATTTAGGCCACTGTTTAGGTTCTTTGACGCCCCAAAATGCAATTTTTTATGCCTGGTAATTTTATATTTTTAAATCTATATCATTTTTTGGTGCAAATATTGTAAATAATAAAATGTCCCAAACCCAAATGAATCACATGTGTGCGCCACTGACTAATGCTTATCAAATGATTTGCAGATTATAAAATCTCTATTTATAGCCTGATTATGGACAATAAAAATGAGCCCTGCCACAGATCTACCCAATTAAACATAAAGTAGGTAATATTAATGCTTTCAAGTGAAACCACACCCTATTCAGCATGAGGATAATCATGTTTTCATATTAGGTTCCTATGGCTAGAGTACTGTCCGCTGACCTCACAGTGCGCTTTATCTCTTATGCTAATGGTTATAACATGAGATTGTTTAAAAGCAAGAGTAGAGTGCCTATACATCGTACTCATTATACATTGATTACAGGAATAAAATATCTTCTCGCTTCCACGCACAAACTTTTAGCTCTACAAATTGTTTTCCTATCATGCATTAATTTAAGTTCATGTTAACATAGATTAGTGTCAAGTAGACGATAATGTGTGGTGTTGCAGCTCTTCACTGCCTAATGTGCCTTTTAGTTGTGCATTGTAAAGCAGTATGCAAATTATTTTGCTACTACTGTTACTGGCTTATATGAGAATTGTGCAATTTGTGTTCCTCTACTACAGTGGAAATACGTTATATCGCATGAGGTAGTTTTTGTAACCTGAAATTGAGTTTTTATGTAAACGTGCAATAATATTTCAGGTTTTTATCTCTCCTTTCAGGGGCAGCTCTTCCATTAGAGCGGAGGAGTGTCGCCCCACCAACTACAATGCTCCCAAAAGCCCCAGAGATGAAAAATAACAGTGTCAGGACGGGGCAGGGCGTGCTGAGTGGCAGCAGCAGGGAGGGGTGTTGGGCTGCGGGTGCACTTAAGATTATAGTGCGCATGTCCCTTTGGCCAGCTGTCTTGTGACAGCCAGCCAGAAGTTTACTTTAAACCTCTCTAACTCAGCAATCTCAAGACAGCTGGGTTGAGAGCTACAACAGGCCTCCAGTGCCCTCAGGAGACAAGAGAGAGGTCGCTTTCTCCAATCCTGGTGTTTCTCTCATGCTGGTTAACTACATTCGAGCAGTGCCAGGATTGGTTAAGGGAGTTGGCTGGGGCCCACGCTGAACACCAGACTGGAGCAAGGAGGAGGATGTGTCATGCATGCAGCATGTAAGGTAAGTGAATTTTTATTTTATTTGTGGCGTGCGATAGTGCGTGCGCCCACCCTCCACCCATTTGCCTGCCTCACCGCTCTCTGTAGATGCCAGCTGCCATTGCCTTTAATTTTTCCAGATGTTTTAGTTACGCATTGCTGTATATATTTAGCGGCATATAGCGAAGTCCTGCCAACTGAATAACCTTCAGTCATGTTTCTCGGCTGCATAGGCACAAACGAAAAAGTAGCATAGCTTGCTCTTGATATTTTGATCTCCTTGCAAATCCAACCAGGGTTCGCATAGCAAAAGGGAGCAGTCAAAAAGTGCTCCTTTGCTGATAACTTTAGTGCTGCATAATGAATCTGTATGGAATTTTGCAGTGTGTGTTCAAGTTAAGTGCAGTGGATGGATTCCAGGTTTCAATGTTATTTTCTAAGGGGGAAAAGTTAAAGGAGAACCAAAACTCTTTAATGTGTAACAATATTTGTGCCATTTTATAGATCTGTTCAAAGTTTGCCTGACTTGTGATATTTTAAGTTTCATGTCAAATTAAGCCCAGTGTAGAACTCCCTGGTTCCATGTACATCTAACAATAGGAGGTACATTTGTGGGCGGTGTCAAAAAAGCTCTGATTTGCTAATATGTTTCACACCATTTGATGGATTTGCACGAAGCTAATATACCAAATTTGGTTTAAACTTGCAAACCGCATGTGCAGCTAGCGATTGGCCATATTGAGGTTGATTGCCTTCAGTTAATCAGCGTTGCACATAACCGAAGGCTACATGGAGTGGTGGTTAGCCATAATGTGGTTGTATGCAGAACCTGGCCCAACTGCACAAATCTCAACCCTAGCACAAGGAGTGTGGTATACTACAGCATAATACAGTGGCATGATTATTCACCGTACACACAAAAGTTGAATGGGAGGAAAATTTGCAAATAGTGCGATCACGTGGCAATTGCTCGAGGTAGCATTCCAACCTATCTTTTTTTTGCCCACCAAGCCACATTAGATTAGACCAAGCCATATGCAAACCTGCCTTGCTGCTGCTCCAATAGGAACAGTGTGCCCCAATCTGCTAATTCAGGTCCTCTCTGAACTGGAACAAAGCATGCCAAGACTGGTTCCAGACTAGTAGGGCCTCTTCCCTCAGGTGCAGCATGGTTTCACTGGCACAGGAATCACTCCTGGGCATACTCTTAGCTCACGTAGGTCGTTAAATAAAAAAAATAAAAGGGGATTGGAATAATGCTTGATGATAGTCTAACCACTGGCAATCAATCGGCATAGCACTCCGACCCATCATTTTTTGCCCATCATGCCAACTCAGATTAGACCCATCCATATGCAAATCAGTCTTGGTCTTCTCCAATAGGAATAGTCCAGCCTGAACTGTCAAACCAAGTCCTCTCTGAACTGGAACACAAGCAATTCAAGAACAGTTTAAGCCTAGTTTGGCCTCTTCAGTTGGATGCAGCTTGGTTCCAGTTACACAGTGAGCACAGAACCCATCAATGAGCATACCCTTGGCCACTTAGGGCGCTACATCAAACACACAAAAGATGATGTGAGGAATGCTTGCAGATGGTCTGACCATTGACAAGCGCTCATGGTAGCATCACAACCCATCTTTTTTTGTGCTCATTATGCCACTTCAGATTAGTCCCAGTAATTTGCAAATAAGCTTTTGTCCTGCTCCAAGATGAACAGTCCACTCCTAACTACCAAACCACGTCCTCTCTGAATCAAAACACAAGCAACCCAAGACTGTTTTCCACCTACTTGGCTCTCTTCAGTTGGGTACAGCTTGGTTCCAGTGGTATATTGAGCATGGGACCCACGTCTGGGTTCATCTACTGTTTGAGCCCAAGGAAGTACTTTTGTACTATATAAGGGACCACAGACACTTGTGTTTTACCTTGTGTAATATGGACCACTCTAGCACTATAGGTGGTCCAGCAAAATCTCAAAAAGGAACTCTTAAATTTGCGTGAGCTTGGTGTAGCATTCCAATACACAGTTTTTTTGTTCATTACACCAAACCAGATTAGACCCAGCTGTATACAAAACAGCCTTGGTCCTGCTCCAACAGGAACAGTTCAGCACAAACTGCCAAGCCAGGTCCTCTCTGAAATGTAACAGAAGCAAGCCAAGACCGGTTTCAGCCTAGTTGACCCTCTTCAGTTCGGTGCAACTTGGTTCCAGTGGTACAGTGAGCATGAGACCCACATCTGTGTGCATCCACTTTTTGAGCAGAAGGGGTACTTTTCTTCTACAAAATAGACCACAGACACCTGTGTGGCATGAGCTTGTGACCCCATTCAAATGAGTGGATCCCTTGCCTTTGCAGCAGTGCTGTATTACAGTATTAGGCTATACTTTAACTGTCTGCGCTCAGTGCACAAAAGTAAGGATGCACTGCAACGCACAATTGGATAATGTGCCCTACTTGTAAGACAGTCCCTTATAGTGTTTCTGGGTATCTGATGGTAGGTGTGTCAGCATTTGATGGTGTGTGTGCATGTGATTGTGGGTTTTTATTGGCGGTGTGAGATGGGTGTGGGGTAATATGATGTTTGTGGGCATCTGATGTTGGGCATATGGGTATTTTTCAATGTGTTCAGGAGCCTGATGGTTTGTATCCATGCCCGAAATTCTACTTGGGTTGAGATGGCATTCACTGGTGTCTGATGGTATGCTTGGGTGTCTAATGGTGAATCTATGGGTATCTGATTAATGTGTGAGCATTTGATAGTGTGAGTGTGTGGGCATAAGATGGTGTGCCTGTGTGAAAGAATCTGATGATGGTGCCTGATGGAGTTCATGTTTGTGTCTGATGGTGTGTGGTTGAATTGTGATGTTTTATAGTGTGTTTGCTACATGCTTGGTTGTCTGATAGTGTCAAATGGGGTTTCCACACACAAATGTACAATGGTGTGTTTACATGTGCAAACCAATGGCAAAGGAAATAGTTACGTTTTCTCTGGCCTTGCACAACTGTGAAAGGGAAATTTAACATTATGGTCATGGGGGTGTATTATTCGTCCACCCTTACCTTGCACTAGTTGGCGCTCCAGTGTTGGTGTAAAGCGTCTTGTACACCCAAACCCAGCAAAAGGGGGTGTTATGTATTCTCCACTGCCTCACTCCAGTGTTCATCTCCGTTTTGCCCAAGGGCACAGGTATGTTAATCTTGCTGTGTTTAGTCACTGTCCCCCTTCACACCTTGTCCAAGGTTAAGTAGGGTTTTAAATTTGCACTTTATTTCTCCTGATTTTACCAAAGAGATTTTAAACCTGACAGCCTTGGTGTGGTCTTCCTCAAACCTTTTGCCTTTGACCCTCCTGTCTGGCGAAATTCGTTTTTGTTGGCTTTAGGGCTCTGCACACTCTACTACTGCTAACCAGTGCTTGTGCTAATTCCTGAAAACATAGTAAAATTGGCTTACACCCAATTGGCACATTGTATTTACTTATAGATCCCTAGTAATGTGATACTGCATGAATTAAATGCTACGAGTAGAACTGTAGCACTTATTGTGCCACCCACCTAAGTAGCCCTTCAAATTATGTCTCAGTCCTTCATAGCAGCCTGTGTGCAGTTTTAAACTGCCAATTTGACTTGGCAAAATAGCCCTTTGCCATGCCTAAACTTTCCTTTTTAATATATATAATTCACCCCTGAGGCAGGCCCTAAACAGCCCAAGGGGCAGGGTGCCTTGTATTTGAAAAGTTGAACATGGACGTTTAAGTTTTACATGTCCTGGTAGTGAACAACTCTAATATTTGTTTTTCAC
Source organism: Triturus cristatus (assembly GCF_964204655.1). Classification (NCBI taxonomy): domain Eukaryota; kingdom Metazoa; phylum Chordata; class Amphibia; order Caudata; family Salamandridae; genus Triturus; species Triturus cristatus. Next base: position 892,117,761 of record NC_140594.1, read on the forward strand.
CAGTGCAAGGACTACCACTGCCATAGGATAATATTGGGTTACCTTATTACAATTTATAAGTACTAGCTTTTGACTGGAAACATGTATAAAAGTCATGTTTGATCTCAAATGAATTGTAATTTAAAATTCCCCATAATGGTAAAGTCGGATTTTAAGACACAATTCTAAAAATGCCACTTTTAGAAAGTTGACTGCTGCTTGTGTCCTGGGTTACTTGACTATGTGGTTGGCAGTTAGCCTTTGTTTATTCCTCCCAGATAGTAAGACAAAGGATGGGAAGGGTGGTGCTGCTCCATGCTTCACTCACATTTCAAAGGGGATGCATACAGCATACTTACAAAGGACTTGACACCTGTTTTTGGTCACCCCAGTCCTCATGCAGGCCAGGGAGGTTAAGGGGGGAAATATCCAAAACCAGATTTATAAAGGCCTATACGTTTCAAAGGCTGGTACCAGATTTAAATATTGGATCCTGAGACCAACTCTTCAGTTCACTTCTGGGCCAGTGGAGGACACTAAGAGGGACAGCTTTGTATTCCAGAGGACTGCCCTGCTGCTTGATGCTTGCTTTGCACTTCAGAAGACTGCCTTGCTGCTACCAGAACAGACCTGCTGCTTGAGAGCTGCCTTGCTGCTTAAACCCAGGACTACCGGATTGACTCCAAGGGCTAGTTGGCTAGCCTCCTGTTCTGAGCTACAGTGACACAAAAAACTCTGGACCATGCCTGAATTGAGTAGTGTTCTCCAAGTAGCACCCACCCAGTCCTGGTCCCTATGAAGAGGTGCTAAAGATGGTCAAACAGCCAAAATCCAAATATTGGCAATGAAATGAGTCTGAGACCCGCCAGAAAACTGGAACCAACCTGCTCGCCAATCTAACCAAGTTGCATTGCTGATCTACCTGACTTTGCATTAACTCCTGCTATGTTCATCTCTGCAGCAACAAAACCTGTTCAGTGGCTCCTCTCTGGAAGGTTATGCGGACTGATGGAACCCTCTTCGGCTACATGATGCAGCTTCGTTCCTCTAGAGATTTTGGACCTCCAAAAAAGTGAAAAAGTCTGAACGTAGAAATCTTCACTTTTCTTTGTCCAGCAGCCACTTTGTGTATTCGAACCATGCTCATTTGCGGTCGACCATACCTTTCAACTTTGCCCCGATCTTGTGCGTCTAGATGCACGTGGTTGGTGCTATGATCTTTAGTCACTAGTTTTAACTAAAAATGTTAATAATTCATAGCTCCGTTTCTAATGATTGTATTTTATTGTGTTAGTCTCAAATTGTTTGTTACATTTTACTCTATTTTTCTAAATTGGTGTGGGATTTTCCTTGTGTTGTGTTTTCACTCTATTACTGTTTGTGTGCTGCATAAATACTTAACAAATTACCTTAAGCCTGACTGCTTTTGTGCCAAGATTGTGCGTTGTTGCTTGAGAGGGGTTTTCACCCCCCCTCAATCTAATACCTAATTTCTTACGGGAGATAAAAAGGAAAAAAGTTGGGTGAGAATGATGTTTTAAATTCAAATTTTATCTTTGAAAATGTTCCTTTTCAACTAAATTACGATTTTTTTCAAACCATCTTGCCTTGGACATGCAAGGAGAGGAGGGAGAATCATTGAGTGCTTACACTGCTTTGCACAATGGTAGGGGACATTGATTATCTATACCTCTGCCTGCCTTGCCCAAGCATGGGATAGTTTCTTTAACTACACCTCTGTTGCCCAGGGGTGGTTGGACATGTCCCCATCCTGGCTAATTTTTTCTTTTTAGTAAAGTCCCCCTAGGGGTGGGACTTTCAACAAATGATATATTGGCACAACACTGAAACAAGAAGACAGACAGTTTGCAAAATATATATATTGAAAAAATCATATATATGAAGAAGCAACTCGACAAAACACATAATCAACATACACAACAAACATAAGTAAATATCTACATTATTGACATACAAAAGGGATAAATTGTGACGACACTACAAAATTTAAAAAGAAAACAGGAAGCCATCAATTGGACTTTACAATAGCGTTGTATTCCTAGCAACCAAGAACACCCTAGCAAAACCTCCTTTCTTGTGTGGGTCTTGTTGGGCAACAATGCTAGACCATTAACGTCGACGTTTCAACCCCTGATGGGGTCTTCTTCAGGATACAGAAACAGTTGTGTATGCCCTTTATGAAGTTACTCATTTGCGTGGACAGCTGATTAGGTCAAGGAGCCCATCAGCCCATTGAAATCTTTATTGAATCCTTACGACACTGGGCAATACAGGAGGAAGATTTCTTCATCTCCAGTACAATTTGAATTCCTGATAAGCCCTGATGGATTGTAATGCAATTTCACAGCAATGTACATTAGACTATGTAGATGATTATTTTTGCTATTGCAAGTGATGCTATGAAGTGGTTAAGAAGTTATAAGGTCCAACAACTTAGTGATATCTGTGTAGCACAATACTACTAGAAGTATCAAGGACGTAAACTAGACTACATATTTAAAGTTTCAGATTTACTACACAAACAACTGCAAGACCCATTTATGGTCACATGCTAATGGAAACCTATAAACAAATACATAACACATAGAATCTTAATCTACATATGTTTTCTTTGCATACTCTCTGGCTCACAAAATAAAACTGTGCCCAACAAGCCTAACAAAAAACATTTTTCTTATGCCTGCCTGTGCAACAAAATAAAGAAGCGATCTAGCAGTGAGCTACACAAACTGCTATTTGGAGTACATGATAATTGGCCACTAGGAAAACAAATCACCTCAATTTGTATTTCAACAACAAGGATTGTCTTTCATTCACTTTGGGCTCTATATGCAGCACAAACCTACTAAAAGTAGTAAACAAACCCAAAAAAATAAACTATACTGCATATGTAGATTTTCAGAATTAGTACATGAACAACTAAAAGACACATTTAGGGTCACATGATTACATACACCAATAAACAAATACATCAAAAATACAACAGCTAAAAAGAAAGAACTCACCATAAATCTGATTACCACTCTGTAGTTATAATCAGTATTCCCAGACATAGGATTTCCTTGGATTCCTTTGTCAAATGAGTTGAAAGTTATTGGGGTTTTAACTCATTTGACAAATCACCACAAGACATTCCAGACCTACAGCGTTTTCCACATTTTGAGATGATGGACATTTTAGAGGTGTGTTCTAAAGGGGTGCAAAGATGAAAGAGGGGTCCCAAAATGAATTTATTCACCAATGCATTTTCTGTAGAGAATTGTATCTGCTGTAGTGTGAACACGCCTAAACAGATTTACATGAAATTATAGCAGGGTTATTCATTATGGTGCACAGATCATGCTTATTGAGTACTGCAGTTAAGTAGGATAAGTATTTTTTAAGTTATAAGGCATTTAAAGTTGGGAGCCGATTATGATGTTGGTCAGAAAGGCTTCGAATGGCATTCGGATTCTCCTAAACCGTTCTGGAACCTATGTTTCTGACTGACTCAGATACCTTTCCGACAGACCGATTATGATAGGAGTGAACCGATCAGGCTGTCCGAATTGGTTACGATCGCCACTGGAAAACCAGCTCTATCGACACCGTTTCCGAATCTGACAGCCGTTCCGAGTCGGCCTACCCGACACAAAACAGCTGCTGGAAAATTACTTTGGGGGCCCATAACAGGCTCCCCATCACCTGGAGGCCTCTGGTTGGGACCTGTGGGAGTACCCATGGGACCCCTCTTTCCAACCATGCATAGTGTGGTAGGCACCATGGGTCCCCTGCCAGAGGGTGCTAGGTTTTCCAAAACCACCCCATTTTTCAATCAGAGCTTGTGTTCTCTTTCGGAACACAGGCTCCCATTCAAGTCAATGAGAGTCCGACGTAAAGGTGTTCGGGAACATCGTAATAGGTAGGTCGGACTCGCCAAACCCGAGTCGGCAGGAAATTATTCAGACACCGACTCCGTCAGAAGAGTTTCCAACCGACATCGTTATCATGGTATTTTTGAGAAATTTCAAAAAAGTTAATAAAACAATTGCAGTGCATATTTGTAAACTTATTTCAAAATATGTAAGAGAATATAAATAAATATCCCTATCTATTACCACTTTAACAAAGTGGAAATAGGTAGAGGCTTACTACTTCTCTCTATCTAAGGCCCTAACACTGAACACAGCCAAAGTGTGCTAAAAACAATATGACTGCATTTCATTCTCTAAAAACAGCCATTATCCAATTATATACTGGCTTGTCATCACCATGTACCATGGCGTACTGCAAAATTACTGCGGTATACCACGGCCTAAAATATAATTAAGGTCTAGCTGTATTATTGGATTGTGGTACCCTTGAATCATGCATGGTATCACATGGGCAATGCAATACTTAAGTTGGATGTAAAAAAAGTAATGCAAGGCCACCGTGTGATCCTGCATTGATTATAAGTTTGAGGAAATGTAAGGCAGCGCAAGTGCAGTTTTGCATTACTCTGCACATCATAATCTACATTGCTGTTAAATCCCAAATATATCTGTACCCTATGCCACTGGACACCACTCCTCTATACGCTATTCCTCTTTACACCACTTCAATCTATGCCACTCTACTCCTCTCCAGTGTACAAGACTCTACTCTACACCACTCCACTCTACGCTATTACACTGTACGCAACTCCACTCCATGCCACTGTCGTAAATAAAGTATTACGCACTCATAATTTCTATAGGTATCAATAGGATCATGCATAAAGCAAGAGGCTGAGTCCGTGGTATCAGGTTCAAAAGGGCTTTATTCCAATAACTCGAGTTATAGGGAGAATGGTTCCATCACCACAAGGGATCAGGAAGGGTCTTCTGCAACTTTATTCACAGAGTACAGTATATATACATTCAATATTATACGTAAGCAGGAGCGCTTCAGGCACAAGAGAGCAAGAGAGAATGAGATAAGAGCATGTGGGCGTGTAAGTAGGCGTGAAGGTGGGCGTCCATGTGGGCGTCCACTTGATGAGTCATAGGTGAGTGTCATAGGTGGGTGGGTACCTGGAGGGGGTTGCGTGATCAGCTGGAACTTTACTGGAACTTTGCCTTACTTGTGCTCAACTCGAGCATGACGTGTAACTGAGGGAAGGCTGCTGTGCAGTCGGGGAGTCTGGAAGAGAGGCCTTCTGTGTCAGGACGACCAGCACATCTTGTATTATCTGATATCTAAAGTCCGGAGCAGGAACTGATCTGTGACATAGGTTGCCCATCACCAAGAGCCGATGTGGCTTCTATTTCTTTATTCACTGCGTGAGCCTTACATGGGGGCTATGGGCTTTTCACTGACGTGAGCTTTGCAATCACACAAAAGGAGACAGAAAGGCTAGGCTCTATCCTTTGCAGACGGGTTTTGTTTATTCCTCCTTTTCCAGGCAGGAATGTGATTCAGTAGGAGTAAGCAGATAACCGTGCTCAATACTATCTCGGTACCCCGGACTGGGCCCCTTTGGCTGAGGCCCAAGTGTGCGAGGCCAAGGATACGCAGCTGCAGCTCTCAGAGCGTCTGAGGCCTGAAACCTCTTTTCGGGCTCCGGCTGAGCCACAAAATGGGCTTTCATGAAACTGACACGAGTGCAGGAAAACATGATGCAAAACGTGTAGGCCTCAGTGCAGATTTGTCGTTTCTCTCATGGGAGACTTGATGGCAGGCCATGTTATAGCATAGGCATCATGGTTGACAGGCCATGGAGGGAAAATGCATGGCGTACATGCATGTGCACAAAGACGTTGGGGAACACATAGGGGACACATAGGCTTTGTCATAATCTCTATTTTTCTCATTCCCTCCTTGTCCCCTAGTGGACCCTTCATGTCACATCTATTCTCATGAGACAGTCGATCTGTTCTTGCAGCATTATTTTTCTATTTTCAATGCTTTGTATATGGGGACGTGGAACACATGCAGTAGCACACAGGCCGCAAATGGCCGGGCCACACTGCAGACATAGACAACAACTGAATACCATTAGTAGTATTAACCCACAGACGGTCAACACTTTCCATCCCCATGCCGATATTACTCCCCAGAGCCAACTGGACCAAATCCACGTGCCTGGGTCTTGATGTATGCTTTGGGCAATCTTGTGGAGCCTTGTTATTGCTTTGTATACAGATGGTGCGTTATTAGGAATAAAAACGCAACAGCTGGAGCCGATGATTCTACAAGCCCCGCCCCTATCCGCCAGGATGACGTCAAGAACAAGGCGGTTCTGAAGAACGACCATTCTCATAGCAGACTGTTCCTGGGTCAAGTTCCCCAGGGCTGATGCAGTCTCATTTACAACTGTTTCTAGAATCCTTGTTAGCCTGCGGATAAGTTTACTATTCTGGACGGGACCTATGAAGAAAAAGAATCCTTTGTTGAAATCTGTATATTACTCCCAAGCTGTCTCGGTCTGGTCAATGCCGGAGGCATCGAGCCCTCGTCTGTGTCTGATAAGTGCTAGTTGGAGATCTTGATGATAGTTCGATGGGGCCAAGAAAACGGGTGGTAAAAGAAATGATATGTAGCACGTCCCACCCCAGTCTAAGGGCAGTTGTACATAGGCTGTCTGGCCACAAATAAAGTAGGTGTGTCGTGATGCTCTGAAATAGGACTTTCCTTTGTCTGTAAACTCTATTATAGTATTACACTCGCTGTGCCCCAAATGTACTGAGCCTTCTTTTCCGACACACAAGTCCCCTCTCACTGGCAGGACTGTGATTGAGGATGGACCTACATTGTGTATGGGCTTGAAATTCAACATTATAAAGTCGAGGGTCGCATTTCCTTGCAGATACTCTTCATTTTCTAGATCTGTACCTTTTCTTTGGGGAAGACCATCTTCGTCTGGGAAACATGCTTCATTCATGACTTTATTCAAGTTACCCCATACCCAGTCACCCCTACACTCCTTGTCTTGACATTCTTTGGCATCACCGTTGATGGATGTCATTAAGGCAAACCATGCTCCGCAAGAACCATTATGGGAGAACGGAAAAGGGAAAAGAGGCAACACTCCCTTCACCTTCTGATACGGGGGAAGTCGGCCACAGACCCAGCAGTCTGTAGCATTGCTAGTCTGATGTGAATGGTGCAGCATCTGAATAAAGGTATTGTTGCGCAGGGCAAGTCGATAGGATAGCTCATAGGATGGCAGATCACTAAATGTGTGCTTTATGGTATCATTAGTGGAGGAGTGTAAGAGTGAGGCAATAGGAGGAAAAATAGCATGTAGTATTAAGCTGATACATATTATCGTGATGCACAAAAGAGATAGAAAAATCAAAGTCACTATACATCTACCACGTAATATTTTACAGTATTTGCTTTTCATCTTGCTCTTTTTATGATTATCATTGTCCGAGATCTTATGCAAGTCAGAATACATGTTCAACCGATTCACCACCTAGTGGACTTAATTGATCAAACGGGGTCTGGCTTTCTAGATCTAAGTTTAGCTTTGTACTCCTGCTGAGGAGTCTCCTCTAGTAAAGGGGGCTCAAAGTCTGAAAAGTTTGTTTCCTTTTTAAAAGAGTCGTTATTCTCGAAGTAGCGCTTGCAGTGGTGTATATGCAGCCATCCTTTCCGTCCTTCGACTTTAACGGCTGTCCTCGTGGTCAATAGCACTAACTTCGGCGCCTTCCACCTCGGCTCAAGAGGGCTCGTCCTGTCAAAGTTCCTTATAAAAATATAATCCCCAGGAGCGATGGAGTGTTCCTTGACCTGGGTGTTGTCAGGGAGGGCGGCGGCAACCTGCGAATGACAAGAGAGTAGTGCAGACATCAAGGAAGCCAGGTAATCTGTCAGCATGTTACTATCAACATCAGTAATCTTTTTAGGCATCGGAGTGCCCCACATATTCGGTGGTCTACCAAAGACCACTTCGTAAGGAGATAAGCCAGTTCTAGAATGGGCTACCATTCGCATGTAAAAGAGGGCAACCGGCAGGGCTACCATCCAATCTACACCTTTTTCTGCACAAATCTTTGCTAGTTTTGTCTTTAAGGTCTGATTGTGCCTTTCTACAAGGCCTGCTGCTTCAGGATGTCGCACACAATGAAACTTCCAGGTATACCCTAACAGAAGGGACACCTGCTTCATGAGTTCAGAGGAGAAAGGCTGACCGTTGTCGGAATATACGACACGCGGTAATCCATAGCGTGGGAAAAACTCTCACACCAATTGTCTGGCGGTAGTTACAGCAGTATAATCAGGGACTGGATAGGCTTCTGTCCATCTTGTGAGTGCCCATTTTGTGAGTGCACATACAACTACCAGGACATATTTGTAACCTCTACATCTGTTCATTTGGATATAATCCATTTGGAGGACTTCAAAAGGATGGTCAGGCGGAGAGAAATCCACCTTGTTCCACCGGAATGCCTTTACCTGGATTGAATTGGCAACAGATCATACATGTTCTGACTTTTTGTTTCGCTGCTGCACGCAAGTGCTTGTTGAACCAGATATTCTGTAAGCTGTCTAGCATTGCTTTCTCTCCTAAGTGTGCAGGACTATGTGCGGTATTTATGATCACTTGTACCATCGAATCAGGAAGAAACCATGTTGCTTTGCCCTTAGTCATCCAACCCTGATCAGTCAGTACCCCTCCTTGTTCCGACCATTTCTTTAATTCGTCTAGAGTAGCATGTGTCTGTATGTCTTGTACATCCCTGGAAGGATCCCTTACTGTCATGGCTTTGGTCATTGATGGTATCTGTGAGTTCGTCATGTCTAGTGGGGTCTGAGCTGTCTGTTTAGCAGTTCGGTCTGCCAGATCATTGCCTTGAGAAATGGTATCTGTGGCTTTAGTATGTGCTTTGCATTTCAGGATAGCTATGGCTGTCGGTAAATGTATCGCTTCCAGAAGGGCTTGTATAAGGGGGCCATGCTGTATCTTGGCCCCGTGAGAGGTCAAGAAACCTCTTTCTCTCCATAGTACTCCAAAATCGTGAACTACCCCGAATGCATATTGTGAATCGGTGTAAATGTTTACTCTCAAGTGCTTAGCTCTTATGCATGCTTGTGTCAGCGCGATGAGCTCTGCTGCTTGTGCTGACAGTATGTCTATTGTTTTAGTCTCTATGATTTCAGTAGCAGTGGTCACTGCATACGCTGCCACTAATTCTCCCGCCCCCGTCCTCATGCATGAGCCGTCAACATAGAGTGTTAGGTCAGGGTCTGGGAGTGCAACATCTGTCAAGTCTTGTTTTGGTTTAGTCACGGTATGTATCACTTCAACACAGTCATGTGGTGGAACGTTTTCTGTACTGGAGGGCACAAGAGTAGCAGGATTCAGTATGTTGCATCATCTGATCTCTATGTGTGGTTGAAATAACGTCAGCTCATAACCTGTCAGTCTCGCTACAGTCAGGTGTTGGGTTTGTGTCCGGTTCAAGAGAACCTCCACTGCGTGCGGTACTTGTACTGTCAGGGGGTGGCCCAGCACTATCGAGTCACTTTGTCTTATGGCTAAGGCCATTGCTGCAACAGATTTTAGGCACGCAGGCAAAGCCTGGGCTACTGGGTCCAATGTACTAGAAAAATAAGCGCAGGGCTTGTGTTTTCCTGCATGATCTTGTGTGAGGACAGATAGTGCTGTTCCATCCCGCTCTGTCACAAAAAGCATAAAAGATTTGTTGTAATCAGGGGTCGCTAAAACTGGTGCTTGACATAAAGCTCTTTTTAATTCTTCAAATGCCACAGTGTGTTCTTGTGTCCAAGGGAGGACATTAGTAGAAGCTGCCTCCTGTGTCGTCAACTGTATTAGGGGCCTGGCTATGTAAGCATACTGGGGAATCCACTGCCTGCAATATGAAGTGAGGCCAATGAATGCACGTACCTCCTTTTGTGTCTTGGGCTGTGAAAGGCCAGAAATCAATTGAATACGTTCCGGTGTCAGTCGCCTACCCTCCTTGGATAGCAAGTGCCCAAGGTACGCCACTTGCTGTTCACAGAATTGTAACTTCGAAGGGGACACTTTGTGCCCCTTGTCAGCCAGAAAGTGTAAAACCGTGAGTGATGCATCTTCGCAGTCAGTTTCTGATCTTGCTGTGATGAGGATGTCATCTACGTACTGTATCAGTGCTGTAGTGGTAGGCATATGAATACTGTCTAGTTGTCGTTTGAGTGCCTGACTGTAGATGCTAGGACTCTCTGTGAAGCCCTGTGGTGCTCTTGTGAATCTGAAGCTGCGGCCTTTTAAACTGAAACCAAAAAGATATTGGCTGTCTGGATGTATTGGGATACTGAAAAATGCGTTCTTCAGATCGATAACTGTAAAGAACGTAGCCTCTGCATCAATAGCAGTCAATAATGAAGAAATGTCCGGGACCACCGGGTACTGTGGGACTACACATTTGTTCAATTCTCGCAGGTCCACAACTAATCTATAGACAGGTGGTGCTTTGGGATCAGTTCGCTTAGGAATAGGAAGAACAGGTGAGTTGCATACGTTTGAATCAGTCTCCACCACCACCCCTTGTGCAATGAGTTCGTCGATTAATTTCAGTAACCCTACTTCAGCCTCAGGTGGGATCTTGTATTGTCGTATCCGTGGCAGCACTACTCCTGCTTTGAGGGTGACCTGGTGTGGTGTAATGTTCATGAAACCTACGTCAGTCGGACCTTGTGCCCATAGGTGCTGTGGTACAGTTTGGAGCCTGATGTCAAAATCTTTTATTACAAAATGTCCCTTGAAATCACGTAAATACAGTCGCACTCCTTCTGGCGAGCAACAGATAATTGCTCCCAGTTCCTTTAATGTCTTTATACCAAGTAAGTTTTCTGGACATGATTTAGTAAGCAGTAAGTCTGTTGTATGTATCAGTGGACCAACTCCTAAAGAGACTGGTTCCGAAACCTCATTAATAATTGGCTTTCCTGAAAAACCCAGGGATATGCTCTTTGAGCCCGAGAGGGGTGCCCCTGGAACCTCGGAATGACTGATGGTAGTTCTACTCGCCCCAGTGTCAATCAAAAACTTTTTATCCTGTCCCAGTAAACGTGCATGTACATAGGGACCCTCTTGGTCCACAGGAACTGGAATAAGGGGCAAGTCGAATTCCCTCTCTAGGCTGCTTCATGAATATGCTTGGTATTCTGGATAGTTAGGTTGAGCGTGCTGATACATTTGTGCTGCAGCGTGGGTGGGTGCAGGTGCATGGACTGGCGGTGGCGGCGGTGGAAACGTATCTGATGTCTGATGCGTGTTATTTTCCTTGGGAGGATATGGGCGTGGCTTTGTTTTACCTATAGCTATATTGTGTTTCAGGACTGCACATTCATTTACGTAGTGGCCTGGCTTCTTGCAATAATTACAGTTCCCTTTAACTGGTGTCGCGCTACTTTTGTTCGTGTTTGTGTTTGCCGGTGTCGATTGGGCCACCAGCCTTTTCATCTTTGTGTCTTTCATGCATCTCTTTTCCTGGTCGTGTTCTTCTCTAATTCTGTTTTGGTGATATTGTAACATTTGTAACATTTGGGAAGGGCTGTTTGCTTGCCAAGTACTCTCAACCTTCAGTACCCTATACTTAATCTCGGGTAGGGAATTTTCTACTAGTTTGCTTACGAAAAGATGGGGATATGATTCGCTACCGGGCTTAAGGCCACTATTGATAGTAAAACATTTCTCAAACCTAGAGTAAAAATCGCTTGTGTCCTCGTCTGGTTTCTGCTTACAGGCTGAAATAGCATCCCAGTCTTCCTTTTTAGTAACTAATAATCTAGGCAAAACTTGTACAAGGAGTTCAGGTAATTCTTTAGCTCGGGGACCCAGACCAACCCCCGCGGCTCTGGCTGCATCCTCTCTTTCCAACACATCCCAGCTAATCTTATTCTCTCCCACCTCCCAGTCCTTTTCTTTAAGCTTCTCGTAAATACCAGCAGGCAATAGTACTTTTAATAACTTTAGAATGTCAGCATATGTATACTCTCCTAAGCGGAGAATGTCTTTTAGTTCTCGGTGAAAACCCCCCGGGTCTTTATCATGGGAGGGCAACATCTTTTTCATTTCCAGTATCTCTAATTTTGACAAGGGGGTGTAGACATACACCCGTTGTAGCACATTGTTTGTATCCTTTACAGGATGAACCTCTCGTAGGGGGTTCAGTTTGTCGTATAACTGTCGCCTATCTTGGGGTGGAGCGGGAAGCAGGGACCTAGTCACGAATTCTATATATTTGTGTCGCTGATCTAGGATGACATTAATCAATTCAGTACCCATGTTCGTCCACCTGTCTAGTACTATGTCGTCCAGCAACTTATACAATGGACCGGGATCAGAATATTGACTCTCATACAACGTAATCAAATGTTGGACCATGTAAACACCAGCTATGCGCTGTTCGTTCGGTGGGAGGCTCAAGAACGTTTGGGCTACTATATCATTATTATATGTATCATATTGGGACACCCACAGGGTGGCTGACCGTGCTAATTCATTTTCGGTCGGGGTGAGGGGCTGGTCGTTACCTATCCATTTCTTCAGGGCCTTTTCGGTAATTTGGAATAAACTTTCAAGGGAATATCTTTCTTTTATAGCCGTTCCCTGTTTACGGTAATTGAGGCCCTTGGGCCTCTCGAACCGTCGGGCATGGCCCACGTATAGTACTTTGTCTTTGTCCCCGGCTTCGTCATCAGAGGATGACTCAGCCTTTCCGTCCGGTCCTGCTTTGTGTGAGGCTATTATTGCCTTTCGGATTTTGGTCAACATGCTGTCTGTCTGTCCTGATTTATCATGCTGACCGGCATCTATATGATCACTCCAACCTATATAACAAGGATGTACGTCCCCGTCACCTTCGTCTTTTTCCCTGATCAGACAGTTAATTAGGAAACGAAGGATATAGTTCTTAATAATTACTTTTCTGTTTTGTGTGGCCTCTGCTATGCACTCAGGACCCTCCCCTGTTCTTATGAATTTGTACATTTTCTTTAGGTCTTTATCCATATCTGGTAATTTTTCCAAATATGCGACTGCTCGTCTAAGTCTTAGTGAAATCACGAGCATATTGCCCTTTCCTGGATCTGGATCGTATATACATTCGGAGATGTCAACTTTTACAGTTGGCCCCCCTCCTGATGCTGTCCCGGATCCCTCCCCGCCGTCCTCGAGCTCCTGGAGCTGGGCCTGTGTTGGGGGTGCAGGGAAAGATCCGTCTAGGTATGCTGGTGGGGATTCCTCTAGGTAGGTGTTAATAAACGCTTCGGATGCTGTTGGTCTTATTTTTCGGGGTACTTGCGGTGGCACTCTAACGGGTCTTTCTACTGGGGCCACTCTTGCTAGTTCCTCTGAAAGGACGGGATAAATACCAGCAACGACAGTATTTCTTTCTCTTTCAGCCTGTTCTCTTTTGACCCGCTCCCCTTCCTCCTGTAACTTTTTTTTTCTTTGGCTTTTTCAGACTCCTGTCTACTTCTCTCTGCTTTGTGGAACTCTTTCTCTGTTCTTCTATGTGACTCCTTGCGCCAAAACTCAATGGCATCCTTCTGAGCAGGTCTACATTTTCTCTTCCATAGCTCTTCCTCTACCTTCATAATGCATTCCGCATCCCACGTTCCCGTGATAGGCCATCTATACTGTGTCTCTAAATCCTTCGTGTAATCCACCCATAGCTCTAAAAACAACACGGCATCTAAACCATGTTTACAGTACATGAAATGTCCAGGTGTGTCTCTAGGCGGAATGTTAACTGATTCCTCTAGTACACCTTTCCTGGTACATATTTTACACAGTTTTGAAAACAACGGCATGTTGAAATGTAACCAAAAAACAAAAAATCACAATGAAACAATCTTACATACAAACCTGACACATTCAAACCTAACTGAACCTGACTAAGACAACAACATTCATACAGTTGAATCGGTGCACCTGAATACTTGAATACTTGAATACTTGAATACTTGAAAACTCTATGCACTGGAATACAGCACAACCATACCGGTCTCACAAGTGAGACACGTCTTTACCGTGTTCATTAAATGAACCCGTCTTTATGCAACCCCCATGAAACTCACCTGGAAGCAGAACTTGAAGGCCTTGGACACTCGACGCTGCGCATGCGCGGGAATGGCGTATCTTTGACGGATCTCTAGAAACCTCGGACACAGCTCTCTCGCAGGGTGGGCTCTGGGTCGGGACGATCCGCAATCCTCACCGCCTCGTATGGATGCCTGGTCGCAGTCCGTCTCCTCCGTTGGCCTGAGGGAGTTGGCGGGAAAACCCGCGACGTGTACACTTGAAGTCCGTCACGGCTGTAGAAGGGGGCAAAACTGGACCTTCATCTCCGGCGCGTGGGGAAGGGGATTCGTCCCTATTCGGGCGCCATTAAATGTCGTAAATAAAGTATTACGCACTCATAATTTCTATAGGTATCAATAGGATCATGCATAAAGCAAGAGGCTGAGTCCGTGGTATCAGGTTCAAAAGGGCTTTATTCCAATAACTCGAGTTATAGGGAGAATGGTTCCATCACCACAAGGGATCAGGAAGGGTCTTCTGCAACTTTATTCACAGAGTACAGTATATATACATTCAATATTATACGTAAGCAGGAGCGCTTCAGGCACAAGAGAGCAAGAGAGAATGAGATAAGAGCATGTGGGCGTGTAAGTAGGCGTGAAGGTGGGCGTCCATGTGGGCGTCCACTTGATGAGTCATAGGTGAGTGTCATAGGTGGGTGGGTACCTGGAGGGGGTTGCGTGATCAGCTGGAACTTTACTGGAACTTTGCCTTACTTGTGCTCAACTCGAGCATGACGTGTAACTGAGGGAAGGCTGCTGTGCAGTCGGGGAGTCTGGAAGGGAGGCCTTCAGTGTCAGGACGACCAGCACATCTTGTATTATCTGATATCTAAAGTCCGGAGCAGGAACTGATCTGTGACATAGGTTGCCCATCACCAAGAGCCGATGTGGCTTCTATTTCTTTATTCACTGCGTGGGCCTTACATGGGGGCTATGGGCTTTTCACTGACGTGAGCTTTGCAATCACACAAAAGGAGACAGAAAGGCTAGGCTCTATCCTTTGCAGACGGGTTTTGTTTATTCCTCCTTTTCCAGGCAGGAATGTGATTCAGTAGGAGTAAGCAGATAACCGTGCTCAATACTATCTCGGTACCCCGGACTGGGCCCCTTTGGCTGAGGCCCAAGTGTGCGAGGCCAAGGATACGCAGCTGCAGCTCTCAGAGCGTCTGAGGCCTGAAACCTCTTTTCGGGCTCCGGCTGAGCCACAAAATGGGCTTTCATGAAAATGACACGAGTGCAGGAAAACATGATGCAAAACGTGTAGGCCTCAGTGCAGATTTGTCGTTTCTCTCATGGGAGACTTGATGGCAGGCCATGTTATAGCATAGGCATCATGGTTGACAGGCCATGGAGGGAAAATGCATGGCGTACATGCATGTGCACAAATACGTTGGGGAACACATAGGGGACACATAGGCTTTGTCATAATCTCTATTTTTCTCACCACTCCGGTCTGTGTCACTCCACAGTACACCACTCGATGCTACTCCACTACACGCTGCTCCACCTTACGCCATTCCACTGTATGCCACTCCACACAATGCTATTCTGCTATAGGCGACTCCACTCTACAACTCTCCACTGTACGCTGTTCCACTGTATGCCACTTTACTGCACACTACTCCACCCTACGCCACTCCAGTGTATGGCACTCCACTCTATGCCCCTTCATTCTATGGTATTCCATTTGATGCTACTTCAATGTACACCACTCCACTGTATGCTATTACACTCTACCCTTCACCCTGTACACCACTCCAGTCTACACCACTCCACTGTACGCCACTCCACTGTATGCTGTTCCATTATACATTATTACTCCACTCTGCAACACTCCACTCAATGATATTCCACTGTATGCCACTCCACTGTATGCTGTTTCATTGTATGCCACTACACTGTTTGCTACTCCATGCCACTCCAGTCTACACCACTTCACTGTATTCCACTCGACTATATGCTACTCTACTATACACTGTTACACTCTACACCACTCCACTGTAAAACACTAATCTCTATGCCACTCCACTCTATGCTATTACCCTGTACACAACTTCACTCTACACCAGTCCACTCTATGCTATTGTACTGTACACAACTCCATTCTAAGCCACCCCACTGTATGCCACTCCGCTATATGCTGCTCCAGTCTATGCTATTCCACTCTACCCCATTCCACTGCATGCCACTCCACTTGATGCTATTCCACTGTATGCCGGTCCACTGCATGCTGTTTCACGGTATGCCACTACACTGTATGCTACTCCACGCAGCTCAATTCTCCACTATTCCATTGGACACCACTCCACTGTACACCACTCCATTGTATGCTATAACACTCTACTCCAAATCACTGTACGACACTGCACTGTACGCTACTTCACTATACACTGTTCTATACTACTCCACTCCAATGTACTCTTTGCTATTCTACTGTATGCCACTCCACTATATGCTACTCCACTCTATACCACTCCACTCTACGTCACTCCATTCTAGGTTACTCATTGGATTCTACTCTACTCTAAGCCACTCCACTGTACACCACTCCAGTCTACACCACTCCACTGTATGCCTCTCCACTCTTAGCTGTACCATTGTGCGTTATTTCACTCTACACTACTCAACTCAAAGCCACTCCACTGTACCTCAACTGTATGCTATTCCACTGTATGTCACTCCACTCTACACTATTACACTGTAGGCAACTTTAGTCTTTGCCATTCTACTGTATGGTATTCCACTGTACCCCACTCTACTATATGTTATAGCACTCTAACCCACACCACAATACACCACTTGAATCTATACCACTTCACTGTACACCACTCCACTGTACGCTAGTACACTATGAGTTATAGCACTCCATGACACACCACTGTATGCCACTCCAGTCTATGTTACTCCACTGTACACTACTCCACTATATGCTATTCCACTCTACACCACTCCACTCTATTCCACTTTATGCTACTCTACTGTATGCTACTCCACTCAATGCCGCTCCAGTGTATTCTCCCCACCTACACAACTCTACTACACTCTGTGCCACTCTACTACACTCTGCTCCATTCTATCCCTGTACACTCCACTCCAATTTTGTACTCAACTCTATGCCCGTACACTCTCTTGTACAACACCCTGCTCCACTCTATGATAATTTCCAACACTGTATATATAGCACAGCAATCAAGTTTACTGTATGGTACATCACTCCAATTTATACAATGTCTTCGACTCTATGCTATGCCACTTCACTGTAAACCACTCCACTGTATGCTATTACACTCTATGCCACTGCACTCTTTTACACTCCACTGTACAACATTTCACTGTAATCTATTCCACTGTATGCTATTGCACTTTATGGTAATCCACTCTGCGCCATTACAGTGTACACCAGTCCACTCTACGTTACTCCACTGTATGACATTGTCCTCCACTCTATATTACTCTACTCTATAAAATTCTACCACACTTTATGGCACTCTACGACATTCTACTCCACTCTGTCCCCATACACTCCAATATACAGGTCTATACTCCAATCTATGGCCATACACTACCGTTGAACAACACTCTGTTCAACACTTTTCTATATGACCCAGTACTCCACTCTACTGTACAAGACCCACTTCAATTTATAAATGTGTACTGCCTAATCTATTCTACCACATTACACACCACACCACTCTACTCTACAACACACCCTATTGCACTTTACTCTATATTACGTTATGCCATGCCACTCGGCTCTACTCCACTGTACAAGACTTTACCTCACTGTATGCTACTATGCAACAATCCACTCAATTCAGCTCCACTGTTTGATACACTACTGTACTCTACGCAACTTTACTTTACAACACTCTACCACACAGAATGCCACTCTTCAACACTTTACTCCTGTCTTTACGCCTACACTCCACTGTACAGCACTGTACTATACTGTATGCTACTATTCAACACTCTAATCCACTCTATGCAGCTCTACCATACTGAAATCCAGTGTACAACACTGTACAAAACTCCCAACTATTCTTCACTCTACTCTAAGACTTAGTACTCCACTCTACTTCACTACTCCACTGTACACCACTCCACTCTACGTCACTCTATGCCATTGTACTCTATAACACTGTATGACAGTCCACTTTTCCACACTCTACAACACTGTACTGTACAACACTCCACTCTACCAAACTCAACTAGACTGTATGCCACTCTACTCTACTCTAGTCTACATCACTTCCCAACACTGGACAACATGCCACTACACTCTATTGCACAACATGGTATTCCAGTTTATGACATTTTGCTTGGCTGTATGCTACGCCACTCCACTCTACTGAACTCCACGCCACTATAGTCTTCAACATGTCACTTCACTGTATGACAGTTTATGTCCACTCTGCACTACCCCACTCCAGTGTACTCCAGTCCACAATACTTCACTCTATTACACTTTTTCTAACTTTCTGCCACTGTACCATACTCCACTCTACGCCACTCCACTGTCTGACAGTCTACTCCGCTGTCAGACACTCTAATCCACTGTCCGACACTTAACTCCACTGTATGCAATTTCCTCTACAACACGGTACTACACTCTATGCCACTCTATGCCATTCACAATATTCCACTTGGTGAGGTTGTTGACTACTTTTGGCAGAAGAAATACCAAGTAAGAGACGCCTACACATTCATAAGTTATGGTTGGTAAAAAGAGTACCAAATCTGTGAGGAACTTCGATTTCCGATCGCGATCGAATCGACTCGCCATTTTGTGCTCCGCCGCCATTTTGTGTTGCCATCCCTCATGCAGCACGGCGAACAAAGTCTATTCTGCTTTTTCTGCAGCTTTGTTTTAAAACAGCCCTTCTGCCTCTATTTGCAAAGCTGGTGTTAGGACTGGCCGAGTACACTAATCCCTGTCTGGTTTTCCTAATCCCCGTCTCAACTATCTGTTGGTTCACACTATTCTTTTCTGACTTTATCTTATTGTCTGGCCTTCACTGTCCTCTGCTAGCATTCTCTCATTTCACAACTGTCCTCCAGCACACACAAACGTATCTCGCCACCTGCAAGTTAGTTACGAATCCGTTAATGAATTAGTTTGAGGGAGGGGTGACAAACATAGTTGGAGGAGAGGTTTCTTTGAGTCATCTGACACTTTTGTTTTCAAATCTCTCCTATTGGTTCTGTCCTGTTTTCCAACTTTCCTTATTGGCTCTTTCTTGTATGTTCTGGGTGTATATTTGGTTAATGTATATGTTACCTATATGGTATGCAAGATTGTGCGCCACAGAGTGAAGTGGCAGTCTCCTGAGAACCTACCTTGTGTACTTCTGGGACAACTGTACTAGCTGCAGCTAATAAATCTGATCTTCTAACGCCTAACAGTGTCCCGTGTCTCTGTGTAGCTGAGCAGGAGAATCCAGGAGATTAAGGCGTACCCTGCGCCGCCAGGCCCAAAAGGTTCTGGTTCTTCATCTGTTTTGTCATTTATTGAACAATTTGGACCTGATTCACTTACTGCTCTTTTAAGTAAGTTTACAGTTCTGAGTTAGTTTACTACTTATCAGTATTCACAAACTGCGCTTTTGCAGTAACTTACACCTTTGTAGTAAGTCCAACACAACACATGGCCAATCATTGGCACTGCACTCTTCTCCTATTAGAAAATAATCGAGGTAAGGAGTTAAAATAAAATCCCATAGTAAATATTGTTAAATTAGACTATTTAAATTAGTCAAACATATAATATAGTATATACATATGCATATATATATATATTCACTAAAAAAAACATATGTTTCAGGGGCGTTATAGTTAGCTGGACATTTCCCTCATACAAAATCCTAGAAATTCCCCCGTTATAGTTAGTTCAGCTAACTATAACTCGCGCCCCCGCAATGCACTGCTGATGACGTCACATATTACATCACTCATGACATGGTCAGTGACATCACTGATAACATCACTGATGACATCTCAAATGACATTTTTTTTGTGAATTTCTGAGGTTTTTTAAATGCCAATTCCTAACTATAACGTGCATGAAACCTATGGTTTTTTCAGTGAATTTCAAAGGTTTTTTAAATGCCAATTCCTAACTATAACATGCATGAAACCTATGGTTTTTTCAGTGAATTTCAAAGGTTTTTTAAATACTAATTCCTATCTATAACTTATCTCTAAAGCTATGATGTTTAATGATTTTCATTGGATTTCTACATTTTTGTATTTGTGTGTCAATTCCTTTAATTTTTTTTTTAAATACTTTTTTATCATCATTTTTGTAACTTATTTTTTCAAATAATTCTTTTAAAAATTAAAAAATATTATTATTTATTTTTTTAAATTGTAAAAATTGTTTTAAAATATTTGTTTATATTTTTAAAAATATTTTTTAAACTATATTTTCAAAACTTTATATATTTTATTTCCCCCCCCCATTTTTTGGGGAATTCGCGCACCCTATGCGCACCGATCTCGATCCCGGCGCGAAAGCATCCGCGTACGGTATGCGTTGGGTACGTGGTTGGTGCGCACTTGCAATGTGACCGGTACGCGACTCCAAGCCTATATGTGACACGTACGATGCACTTTGCGTGACGCTTGCGCGCTTGCGTGATACGTCATCTGCGTGTATGACGTGGTGGGTGCGCGAATCCCGCGAAATATTTTACATTTAAAAAACATATATATATGTATTTCATGTGAATATTAATTGAAGACAAACTCTAAACTACTCATAAAAGTAATATATTTTTACTTGTAATCCTATATTCCTTTTAAATTCAATTTCGCGGATGCGTGCTGGGTGCGTGCTGCCTATGCACACGGTGCGCGGATCCCATGTGACCTGAAAAAAAGAGATTTGATTGGTTCATTACACTTCCTGTTCTAACTATTGAAAGACCCCACCCAATTCAATCATTCTTCTTAGACCTTCTTTGGCGGAGCATCTCTGTGCTGAGAAGAACTATTTTTGGCTAAGTTTACACTTAGTTCAAACTTTTTTGCAAAACAATGGCTTCAGGGCAGGAGGCATCTCCAGCATCTCAACATTCTTCTGGAGATGAATTTCTGGTTGAAGCACCACGCCCGGAAAGATATTCATCTATCGTCTGGAAATTTTTTACTTTTCCAGAGGGGCAATCCAAGACCAATGCCACCAAAGTGACATGCAAGATATGTCAAAGAGTGCTCTCCCGTGGCGATCCAGCAAAGAAGTACTCATGTGGTACAGCCAGCATGAAAAAACATCTCAAAACCATGCATCCAATAAACCTGGCACGTGAAGAGTGCCGAAGAATGAGAGTTCTTCCTGGACCTTCACAGACATCAGAGCCAAGTACTTCTCGCGTGCATCCATCGGACCAATACCTGGACACCCGTCCTCAGTTTGCCACACAGAAAGTCCTCTGCTTGAAGTGTAATGCAGTGCTATGCCACGGAGAGCAATCTATTGACTTAATTTGCAGGATGCAAGAAAGCCATCATTGTTAGTTTTTATGGGTTCAAAAAAAAAAAAAAAATAAGAAAACCAAAAAAAATCATATAAAAGAAAAAAGAAGAAAAAAAAAGTTCTTGTAAGAACTAACTTTTCTGGTTTAAAAAAAGAGCTATATTTGTATGTTAGTGTGTGAAAGTTTAGATGAATGTATGTGTGGTGCATAATTTACTGAACGAATGCATTAGTAGCATATGGTGAATGTATAAGTGCAGAACTATGAGAAAGTGCTGCAGCATCATACAGTAACCTCTTTAACTGAAGTGTGCTGTAGTACTTCCGAAGCACAGGGATGCAACATATGTACATAAATATGTTGCAAATCTATGCACGGCTGCTTAAACTGCAGCCCTGTAGTGACACAGGCACCCTTGCACCATGGTGCAAGGATATCTGTGTCATGTGCTGTTTGTTTTTGTGCAGGAAGACACACCTTCCTGCACAAAAACAATCAGAAAACACATTTTTCTCCTTCAATGTATGCTGAACATTTTAGCATGCATTGAAGATTTAAAACTGAGGAGAAATGAAAACAATTCTCATTATTGTGCTTTCATACACCAATTGGAGAATGGTGCAGCATTCACACACATATCGAGATTTATGATTTCTGATAAATCTGGAGATGTGTCTTGTTCTATGAGTATTCAGTGCAATCATGCACAACAACACTTATAGAACACCCTTTCAACGCAAAGTGATGTGTATGATGAAGTTGTATTTACATGGAGTAGAAAAAGTACACAGAGTGCCTTTTCCTCTCTTGCACAATAACTATGTTACAAAAAGTGACATATTTCTGTTTTTAAAATTGCATGCAAATGATAGAAGGTAAGCACAGAGTTTTGTCTGAAAGATGCTCAAAGAAGAACGATTGAAATGATTGTGGTCCTTCAATAGGTACAATGGGAAATATTATGAACCACTCAAATCTGTTTTTTGGAGGTCACATGATATCCGATAACAGAGAGATTTCAAAAGTACATAGGTATAAACAGAGTGTTTTTAAAAACGTGTTCAAACTTTGTAGCTTCTTGCAGATCTCCCCATTCTGCATATTAATACTTAGTTAAACGTACCTTCACAGTAATAGAAATTAAAAATGGTATACATTTCTTTCAGATTTTTTTTGCAATGTAAATTGATGTAAATCGCATATTTTAAAATAAGGATCTGTGAAAGAAAAGAAAAAATTGTTATAACATGTAATAATACATTTTTTACAACACAGCATTATTTCAACAAAGTAATTTGTTTGCCTTTTTTGCTGTTCTCAGAATATATTGAATTTCACTAAAAATAGTGATTTCAATTGTACTCATCACTTAACAGCGGCCAAAAACAAAAACACAATCAAAAAGATTGTTTAAAAAAACCCAACATGTTATTCTCAGTAAAATACCACAAAATACAAATCACACATATATGAAATGCTTATGGCTAACAAAATTTTATAAGTTTAACTTTTAAGAACTGTAAATGTTGTCGCTTAAAAATATTCACCAAGTCAATGAGCACAAAAGTCCATAATTCAAACATATACCTTTCCTTGAGGCCAAATGGTATTTTTGCACTCCTTTTTATGTAAATTGTCCAATGGTAGTCCTATTAAATTATAATAATAAATTCCTCAGAGAGTGAATTACCTTCCTAAAACTTTGACTTTAAAAATATTAGGTAGGAATTTGGTAATTCCCTAGGCAAACGTTGTTTGAAAACCAACTGGGAATCATTACAAAGTATCCAGCCTTTGTCACATTTTAGATAGGCAGTGTAATGTTCAGATGTAGTGGAAGGACCATCATGGAAAATTATTGCAATTGCTACAAAAGTCCTTCCTGATATTGATAGTTGTGTTGCTACAAATTGCTTTATTAAAGTATCCAATTTTCTTCCATCAGCTGTACAACGTTGCATCATTAAAATTATGTATTGTCCATATTTTGTTAAAAATAATGTGGATAACATTTCTGATTTACATTGGCTACACTCCATGTTTTGATTTGCACCTTTAACTAATTTATTGAAAGACACTGATTTACAGTCTGGTAATGTTAAATACAGAAATCTTTCAGTGTCTACATTAGTGCTACATGTATACATGCAATTTTCACAATAATGTTCCCATTTGTAAGAAAGGCCAAAAATATTTTCTATTTCTACACCTTCATTTTCAAAAATGGTAAGCATATACATTAAAAATTCCTGAGCATCTAGTTGGATATTTTGTGTAAATTGTGTAGAACCAGAACACATATCCAAAAGATTATGAACATCTGAAACAGATTGTATTTTACTTGTATCTGTTGTCAATTTTTCATAAACAGAATGCAACAGAGAACAAAATCTTTTTTGCAGATTCTGCATAATTTGTTCTTGCAAACCTTCAAGATAAAAAACAACATTGACCACTACATTAGCATAGCAGTTGACACCTGAACTATTTTCAAACTGATAACCAACGATCTCTTCAACAGTGTCCCATTTCTTTTTACTTGCAATCACAACATTATCTTGTTCTTTTCCCTTCTCGACACCTTCAGAACAGATATTCTCAAACCTTCTTTTTCAACCAACCACACGCTTTTCAAATACAGGATATTGACCTAAATTTGGAGCATACACCCTTCTTCACCTATTATACTCTTTTACACAGTTTGCATCTGCAGTAACCTTTGTCTCATCAAAATCAATCAAAAACAAACCAGATAATGTTCTGACTCGCGACAAAGCAACATATGCCATACCCTCTTTAAATACAGTAGATCCAATGTTCACCAATGCACTGTCTACACTTAATCCTTGAGATTTATGAATAGTCACTGCATATGCCAGAGAAAATGGAAATTGTTTCCTACGGACATATAAATCTTTAACAAGCAAAAAACAAACTGAACAACGACCAATTTCTTTAACTTCTTCAATCTGATCAAATTTAATTTTTAAAAATTCAATTCCTTCTTTTTTCTGATAATTAACAAAATCCACCACTTTACCCATTGCGCCATTAACTAAACCTTTTTCTACATCCAAATTACGCCTTAAAATTACCCGACAGTTTACACACGCATATAGTGTCTTTTCTAAACCAGCTGTTTTAGATATTTTTTTTTCTAAAGAATCCAGTTTTGTTTTCAACTTTCCTGTCAAAATAATAGTGATTCCTTCATGCTCTATTTTATCGATGGCTTCCATTTTTATAATTTCATCATTTTCCAGTTTCAATAGTTCTTCGTTGAATATGGAACACTCGCACAGTTTCGGCATTAAGCAGATCACTGATTTATTTTCAGCAATTTTCATGTACACTTTTGCAGGAACTACATTTTCATTTGGAAACACATTGCAAAGTAATCAACTCTCCAAAGCTTGTTTGCCATGTTTTGTAACAATTCCAATTCTTATACCTTGAAGAATACTTCCATATTCAGCATCATTTGCCTGTCGCATATTTATTGTCAGTTCTTTGTATTCAAAAATAGTCCAAATGTTCACATTACCAACACTACCAAGAGACTTTCTGGTATCTTCATGGGAAAGTGTTTTAAATACCGGTTGTCCTTTTACCGGAGTCAGTTGCAGTAGATCTCCAAAAACTATGATGTGTGTTCCTCCAAATAACACGTCATACTCTGTTTTAAGAATTTGCTGCATTCTTACATGCACAAAGGCAAGCATCAAGTTTGAGACCATGCTCACCTCATCAATAATGAGAAGTTTCATTTTCTTCAGGACTCTTGAAACTTCACATCAATCTTCTCCAGATAGCTTGTGGTATTCCAATTTGTTCGAATGCTCTACTGGTAGCATTAGTAAACGATGTAAAGTAATTCCTTTAATGTTATGTGCTGCCAACCCAGTTGGAGCAGTGACAACACAAGACAAATGCAATTCAGTTGTTTTCTGCAGATAACTTGTAATTACTTTAATTAAGAAACTTTTTGCTGTTCCAGCTTGACCACTCACTTACATTTGGATAGGTTGAAATGATGTACATGAGCACCCTTTCTTTTCATGAAGTAATCCATGGTCAATCTGCTCTTTCACTTGTTGATATATTTGTTTCTGTTCAACATTTAGTTGTTCTTCCAAGTTTCCTAACTGTATTACATCTTCTTGAGCTCGATACATTGCTGTTTCCACCTCATTCATGGCAGTTGCTGCTTCATTTTCAACAATTGGTTGTCCAAGTGAATCTTGACTCAGTGCAGCAGAACTTTGACTGTCTTGAGAACTGTCTCTAGCAATCTCAGCTGCAATTGTAGCTTCTTGATCAATTTCATCATTCAACATTTTCACATAATTTGCAAAAGCACTGCATTGTATGCTATCTTTACAAGCATTAAATGAATCTTCATAGCTCTGAAAATCTCCAAGTAATTCCAGTTCTGAACGCCATGGTTTGAACATTTGCAAAAGGGCTAAATAGTAAAATTCCCTTTTATCAGCAGTGTCACAACTCAGTTGCCTGTGATTAATTAAATTTCCTTTCCTTTGATTCACCAGACATCCTTCGGAACCAATCACTGCATATTTTCCATCATTGATGTTCTCTGTAGTATTCCGTTTAAAAGTATAGTTTTGCAGCACTTCATAGAGACACATGTTCTCAAGATGATGACTTCTATTTGGGTAATATGTGTCCAACATATTCGTTTTCAAAATATCTGTACTTTCTGGTTCTTTTTCTGCTAAACATTCAATTTCTTGAACAGATTTCAGTACCCGCTTTTGCATTTGTTAGACAAACAACACTATCCTAGGAGTTTACCAAAACTCATTCACTAGTCTGGAAGGGGTAAGGGTACTGCACACAATCTACATATTTAAGTACTGCACTTTAGTGTCAAAGCCTGACTCATTTTATCAATGCATAAGCAAAGACTGGCTTCTAATGCTACTAAAAATTGACAACATGACAGGTTTTAGAAGAGTTATCTGTCAGCAAATACATGATGTTACCAAATGCTTCTCTCACAGTGGTTCCCAAATGCACACAGACTCACAGTGTGATTCTAGACAAGCAACACTATCACTAGGAGCTTACCAAAACACATTCACTTCTGTGGAAGGGGTAAGGGAACTGCACACAATCTACATATTTAAGTACTGCACTTTACTGTCAATGCCTGACTCATTTTATCAATGCATAAGCAATGACTGGCTTTTAATGCTACTAAAACTTGACAGCATGACAGGTTTTAAAATAATTATCTGCAAGCAATTACATAATTTTACCAAATGCTTCTCTCACAATGCTTACCCAAATACACACAGAATCACACTGTGATTGTAGACAGACAACTATCCCTTGTGCAAAATACATTTACTAGTCTACAAGATCTAAGGTGACTGCACACATTGCAGAAAATCTACTACTACAGATTAGTACCAAAATGTTTCTCTCAAAATGATTCCTAAATGCACACAGACTCACTGTGTGATTCTAGACAAACAACACTATCCCTTGTACTATACCAAAACACATTTCTTAATCTACGAATACTACATTTTAGTGTAGAAACATGACTCATTTTGCAAATTCATAAACAATGACTAATTTCTAATTGTACCAAAATATAAAAACAGCACAGTTATCTGTCTGCAAGCACATGAAAAACACAAATGCTTATCACAGAAAGATTTCTACATACACACACACTGTCAATAAGATTGTAGACAAAAAAAAGTACTCCCTGCACTTTAGCAGGAGAAATATATTAGTCTGATTAAAATCAAAATAGACCACATACATCCCCTCACAATTAAATAACTCACCTTTCAAGTTGTTTTGTAGATTAAGAAGTATATCAGTGACACACCAGATTTTCTTATACAGAATCTCTGCACTGTGCACCTGTCAGCAAAACCAAAGAATGGCAAACGTTCCCTCTCATTTTCCACACATATACATGTAAACATCAAATCACATTCCTTCCCACATAAATTCAAAAGCAAACACACATTTCTATTGGTTAAACATTTCAACCCTTTCCAAATGACATACATTTGAACCCTACCCCCAATCTGCCTTCTGCCTGTTACCATAGAAACAGGTCATGGAACACTGAACTGAGCACACAGGTCACAAGTTCAGCACACAATGTTGCTAATCAAAACAGCAAGTGTGCTTGACTTTTCGACATATCAGCTTATTATATATAATGTTCCTTTCAATCAGTTTTTGTTAACCAATAAGAATCATTTGTTTAAAAAACAGAAACATGCACCCTACCTTTCAGTTTAGAAGGTTGGCAAACAACCAATGATTTCTTGTCTTTTTTCAAAACTGCATCTTAGCCACCATTTTAGAAAAATCTTACTTTTCAAACTGCCATTTCATTTACAGAGACCATCTGAGTGCATCCAGACCTCCCTTCAAGATGCTTACGGTGTGGATTGTGGGACACAGCTATATTTTCTGGAGCCAAAGGTATGCAGAAAACAAAGGCATTCACAAAGACCTAGGTTTGCCAAATGTAGACATTAAATGGATTGGACAGAGAGGGTTAAAGTGGCACCAATTGATGCCATTGGTAAAATCCTTTATGCATATCCAACACCCTGACCTCATATTAGTGCACTGTGGTGGCAATGACCTAGGCACTTTGACTGGGGTAGGTCTGGAAATGCTTATGAAGGACACCTTTGCAGAAATGATTTAACTTTTTCCCAATACTGCCTTTGTGTATTCTAACATATGCCAAAGGCATGCAGCTCCCCGTGTAGAAAAGCAATATCGTTTGGATTTTGAAAGAGAGAGCAGGTTTCCCTGCTCTCTCTTTCAAAATCCTAATGAAGATTGCTATGGGAGGGCGGGAGACTCCCGCCCTCTCATAGCAAACAACAGTGTCCTGGGGGTGGGCACCCCAGGACACTGTAGGAGGCGGCCCTGGGGGGTGGTGGTCCCCAGGGCCCTCGAGGGCTCCAGGAGGGGGCCACGCAGCCCCCCTCCCCCTATTAGGTTATAAACATTTTGTCCCCGGGATTTGGCCCACCCGGGGGCTAATTATTAACGAAGCGCGGAAGCCCGCACTTCGGGTTTTTTTTCCGGCCGGATCCGCGCACCGTGCGCACATTTCGCCGTTTTTTTTTTAAAAGGAGCCCCAGGGGGTCCTTCTGGGACTCCCTAAGCAACACTAGAGGGTCAGAGTATTTCTACCCTGCCCCCGTTACATCTTTCACACACTTATTTCCCTTACTTAATCAGCCTCGCTTCTACCGAGGCACAAAATGGCTGCCAACAGTTCCTGGTTTCAAATGTAGACAGACACTCGACAGCCAATTAGCATTCAGCACATGATCGGGAGGGTGCGTGCTCGGTTCGCAGAGGGTGCGCTTAGGGTGCGCTTAGGGTGCGCATAGGGTGCGCAGATCCTCCGAGGCCATAGATATATCTATCTATTTACTCTAATTTTCTCAGGAACTACTAAACGGATCTACACCATTTATGCAAAAGGCAGGAGTCTGAACTGAGGACTACCTCTTTGCCAAATTTCGTGTAATTCCGTTCAGCAGTTCGGGCTGTAGCTGCGTCAACAGGTCCTATGGGAAATTGCATGGGGAAAATGCGTTTTGCGAGCCCCCTTTTTTCTCAGCCCCCGCTTGACGAATCACCACAAAACTTTCAGGATAGGAGCGGACTGGAGCTGGCCAATATTTTGGAAAATTTCACGAAGATTCGTCAACCGGCGCCAGACTTATTGGGAATAGAATGTTGCGGATTTCCTATGGAAAATAGGTCCTAACTATAACTCCCTACTGGCGACCGTCAGTAGGTAATATATATGTGATCAAGGGCATTTCAGGCTGAAACACGTCAGGGCGGTAGTGGTGATTGAGCAACAATAAATAATTCAAGCACATAAATTGGGTACATGTGTATATATATATATATGTATTCACTGAAAAAAAACATAGGTTTCAGAGACGCTATAGTTAGAAATTAGCATTTAAAAAACCTTAGAAATTCACAGAAAAAAACATAGGTTTCAGGGGTGTTATAGTTAGCTGCCCATTTCACTCGTACAAAACCATAGAAATTCCTCCGTTATAGTTAGTTCTGCTAACTATAACTCACGCGCCCGCAATGCACTGCTGATGATGTCACATATTGCATCATTCATGACATGGTCAGTGACATCACTGATGACATCTCAAATGACATCACTGATGACATCACTGATGACAACATCCACTGAATGTGGTTTAGTTTGAAATTTAAATATGTATTATATTTATACCAATCTGTATTGAAGATTGAGTGGATATATAACTGTCTGGATGGAGGATTTAGTAGCTGTCGGACTGTCTTTTTAAGTGAGTAATTAAAAGTGTCTCACTTAATACATGTATTAGTAACTAAACTATGTGAATGTGTGCAGCACTGTCTCTGTTGTTGTATAACATGCTGCCTCAGTTGGTCACTAACTACATGAGTGTGTATATTAGTTATTGATTAGTTGGGTGAGTATTTGTATGGGACACTGAGTTTGTGTGTGGTTGGATGGGGTGTGTGTAACTCTATGCATAGATGTGTGAATGGTTGATTGACTAGGTGTATGGGTTTAAGAGTGCATGTGGAAACAGTTGTTTGGGTGACTGAGTGTATTTATTTGTGTGTTGGTGAGCGAATATATGTTTTAGTTGTACATCTTCAACAAAGTAAAAAAATAAAAGGCATTGTATGTGAGAGTTGGTGTATATAAATAAGTTTGTGTAAGAGTCAGTGATTGTGAGAGTAAATATATGAATGAGTGTATAATTGTAATGGTGCTTTTTTAACATATTAACGATGAGTTACTATGTGTTTGAATAAATGAGGTGTCATTGGATAATTGTGTAAGTGAG
Source organism: Triturus cristatus (assembly GCF_964204655.1). Taxonomy (NCBI): domain Eukaryota; kingdom Metazoa; phylum Chordata; class Amphibia; order Caudata; family Salamandridae; genus Triturus; species Triturus cristatus. The sequence goes on from NC_140594.1 coordinate 892,148,170, forward strand.
TAAATTTAAGTGCGATACATTTTTTTCATGAGTGAGTAGGATGACTGCATAACCGACTAAGATGACTGCTGATGTGTCAATGTCTATATATGTGTATAAGTGCATTTGATAGTGTTCTATTAATTAATGACTGCATGTATAGATGATTCTGTTGTTGAACGGGTAGTTGTGTGTGTAGACTTAGGAATCAGTGAGTGGGTATGTAGTAACTGGTATTGGTGTGTCAATGGTTTCAAATATGGTACTCTGTATTTTACAGTGAGTGATGAAAGGTTATACTAGTGTATGATGTGGTGTATCGGATTGTCAAGTGGATGATGTCATCAGTGATGTCATTTGAGATGTCATTAGTGATGTCATCAGTGATGTCACTGACCATGTCATGAATGATGCAATATGTGACATCATCAGCAGTGCATTGCGGGCGCGTGAGTTATAGTTAGCAGAACTAACTATAAAGGAGGAATTTCTATGGTTTTGTACGAGTGAAATGGCAGCTAACTATAACACCCCTGAAACCTATGGTTTTTTCTGTGAATTTCTAAGGTTTTTTAAATGCTAATTTCTAACTATAACGTCTCTGAAACCTATGTTTTTTTTCAGTGAATTTCAAAGGTTTTTTAAATGCTAACTTTTAAGTGTGATAGTAGTTATATCTATTTTTTGTACTGATTTTCTAACTGTTTATTTATAAATATTTTATTCATTAAATAACATTATATATTTTTCTGAAAATTGCAAAAAAACATTTTTTAATTAAAACTGAAATATTGATTAATTTTTTTGTTTTCATTTTTTATTTTAATATATTTATATCATTTTCTTTAAAAAAAATCAAATTTTTTTCACAGTCGCGCCCTCAAAGTGTAAATATCACGGTGGGTGCGCGCATTCTAGCCGCCATTTTAGAAAAGTCATGAAGGATCCGTGTATGGTGTGCGACGGCTGCGTGTTTTTCAGTTACATCATATACATTTAATATCACGTGATATGCGCGATTGGTATGCGACCAGTCTGCGACTCCTGCTCCCGCGCATTCGCGACACATGCGCATTACGGTACAAGATGTTTGCACGCTTGCGGGTCCCGCGTGACATCATATACGTGCTGGGGCGCGCTGGGTGCACGACACCCACAAAAAAAATTTATGTTCCAAAATGATATGTATGTGTCTTTAATATACATATTAAGGCAAGAGATTATGTAAGATATTCATCAAAATAATATATTTGTATTTATAAGAAACTTATATTATTTTTAAATATATTTTCGCAAAGTCGGGTGCGTTCGTCGTGAGTGCAGAAAACCAGGTCAGCAGAGCTGCTTTAGAGCCAGAGAACCAGGCCAGCAGAGCTGCTTTAGAGCCAGAGAACCAGGTTAGCAGAGCTGCTTTAGAGCCAGAGAACCAGGTCAGCAGAGCTACTCTAGAGCCAGAGAACCAGGTCAGCAGACCTGCTGTAGAGCCAGAGAAACCAGGTCAGCAGAGCTGCTTTAGAGAGAGAGAACCAGGTCAGCAGAGCTGCTCTCTCTCTACTACTCACTCTCTACTACTCACTCTCTACTACTCTCTACTACTCACTCTCTACTACTCTACTACTCTCTACTACTCACTCTCTACTACTCACTCTCAACTACTCACTCTCTACTACTCTACTACTCACTCTCTACTACTCACTCGCTACTACTCACTCTCTACTACTCACTCTCTACTACTCACGCTCTACTACTCTCTACTACTCACTCTCTACTACTCTCTACTATTCACTCTCTACTACTCACTCTACTACTCACTCTACTACTTTCTACTACTCTCTACCACTCACTCTCTATTACTCTACTACTCACTCTCTGCTACTCTCTACTACTCACTCTCTACTACTCTCTACTACTCACTCTCTACTACACTCTCTATGTTAGACCTGTCAGTCCTTTGGCAGTTCCCTCCTCATTTTTTTTTTTTTTTGTCCCTTCCCCTTCTCATTTTTTCTGTCTACTACCAACTTTTTGGGTGCTGATGTAGAGGTTCTGGGCACCTCATCCTCACTATCTGAGGGAGAGGCGCAAGGTGCTCCACTGAGGAAACTAGATAAGGGAGGTTAGATTCACAAAATGGTGGCTCCAACTGTCACCCCAGCACCTGGACCATGACTGCCATGAGAGGTTCCGGAACCTTCTGGGCCTCTCTGGCAAGTCAGGCCCAAGGTGATAAATAGAGGTGACAGGTGGGCTGCCATTTTAGAAGAGAGCTGAGTGGCCGGTTAGCCAGGAGTAAGGCACTTGAGTGGGGAGGTGGCTGCACTGGGCAGGGATTGACAGGTCTCAGGGTCTGCATGGTTCCCCTCGCCAGTGACATCACCCCCAACCTTTTGACCGGTCCCTGTGTGCCGCCAGTGACTTGAGACACTCGTTTCTAGAGAGGCCCCTAGGGGGAGTGAACCCCTGACCTCTTGGTTCTTGGTGAGGGCCATTGCTGGGGGCTATCGTCTTACAGCTCCGTTGTTGACTGGGATTCCCGGACTGGCCTGGGGTTGCCACTCTCTCTGACAGAGAGGAGAGGTGGACGTGCTCAAGTCCCTAGAGTCTAGCTGACCTCCGCCACCGTTCCAGTGAGAGAACCGGCACCCGTCAATTCACCCCCCCCTCTCCACAAGACCCGTCTTGAAACCCCGAGTTCGAGGGGTTACCTGGGGTCCTTGGGCAGGAGTCGCTGTCGCCGGAAGGCCTGGGGTGAGGGATTGGCCCGGGTGTGTCGGGCGAATGAGCGACGGGTCCAGCGGCTTGAGGAGACCAACACTCAGGAAGTGCGGGAAGGGAGGCTGTGAAGCCGATGTCCTTATCACGTGCGAGGGGCCTAGCGCTGCCCCGCTGTTGCCGGACGGGAGCAGAGGCCGCGCCCCGCAAGACGCACTGTTCCTGTCATCGGTGGAAGCGCCTCCCAGCAGTAGCGGAGGAGAGGGGCTGCCGTCAGTGAGGGGAGAGAGCAACATAGGAATCCCTTGTGGGTGGAGGCTGGAGGGTGTGCGCAGACCCCCCCCCTTTTTGAGAGGGGATTCCTTTTTCTTGTTTAGTCAGCAAGCTCCGTTCCACGAAGGGAGGGAACGTACCTCCCGACAGCGGTGAACCATCCAAGAGGAGGACCACAAGTGTGAACAGTAAGCTGGGCCCATAACCTGAGGGAAAAGGGGAGAGGACTCGGTACTGAAAAGTGTGTTTGAAGGCCTGAGGGGGACCCATTTGAATGGGTTGTTGTTCCGTGGGGAAGCCAGGGGCCAGCTGTAATTATCGGCACCTCGGCACAACCAAGCGTGTGGCTGAGGGCATTGGATAACAGGGCGAGCTCTTGTACCAGCGAGAGAGCCTAGGTGTACTGCCAAACAGGGATGGTTTAGCGCGGTACTAAAGTACCCTAAAAGTAGCTCGTCTGAATGTAACGAATTGGCTGCCAGCAGTTTAGTGAGCCCAGCTGTCAGGAGAACCCCGTTTAGACCAGGGGATAATCTGAATTGCGTAATGGGGGAGTGCTCTTCAGAGCGCCGTCTATGAGGAGGTTAACAATCCCTCCAGAGTTAAGGCGCCGGGTGGGATTACCTAGAGGGTCTACAGATCTGCTGTGCTAGAGTTATCTCGAAGGGACTGTTATTGTGACACGTAATGAAATGGTTTATCTCGAAACTTAATGAAATGGTTTATCTCGAAACTTAATGAAATGGTTTATTTTGAAATATAATGAAATGGTTTATTGTGAAACGTAATGAAATGGTTTATTCTGAAATATAATGAAATGGGTTATCCTGAAATGTAGCGAAATGTTCATCTCAAAAGGGAATGAAATGTGTATTTTGAAATGTGAGGAAAAGTTATCCTGAATTGCAATGCCATGTTTAATCCCGAAATGAAGGGGGGCGTTCATCCTGTGATGTAATGAAATGTTTCATTCTAAAGTTGAAATTGGGTAAACAAGTTGGCGAAGAAGCGATAAAAACTTCTAGTAAACCTTAAATTTCATCAGTGTAGTGTCCTTTTTGGAGTGGTGCTGCGCTAGATTGTGAGCTGGGTGTGTTGCAAGCACGAGTCGCTATGTTGGGAGAAAAGCCTGTTGACCTGAGCCAAGCTACCCCTAGGATGTAGGTCCAACAAGTTGGTGGCAGCGGTGGGATCCTGAATCTGTGCTTGCATCCGCTCATTAGCAGTTTGGCGCGCGCCACCACCTACGCTTGATTGATTTTACTGGAGTTTTCTCCAGATTGCCTCCCTAATTGGAATTTTGTTTTTTAAAATTATTCTGTCCGGTGGTGTATTTCTTCTTAAAGGAAAGGTCTCCTTTTGTAAACTCCTGTTCTGCGGGATTGGGTCCCACCTGGTAGGATGGAGTTTGAGTTGGGTAGGCTGGAGGAATATACGGTAACTCAACTAAAAGAATTCTGCCAGGAGAGGGAGGTGTTTTTCAAGCCAGGGGCAAAGAAAATAGAGCTCCAAACTAGCTTGAGAGCCTGGGTCATGGCCCACCCTAGCGGGAAACGGGAGGAGGAACCAGAACTGGACACCACAGAGGAACCAGAATTACTTTTTCCCCCTGAGAGTGGACACATGGGTGCAGGACCTAGTGCCCCTTCAAGAGCGGGTAGTAGCGCTTTCGGGGGGAAGCCTGTCATCCGCTGATTTAACTGACAGGAGGGAGGAGAGGCAGTTTAAAATGGAACTGGCCCGGTTGGAGAAAGAGAGGGAGGAGAGGAGGTTCCTCCATGAGCTCCACTTAAAGGAGTTGGAACTCAAAGCCCTACAGTTTGGAACCCCCAGCAGTCCCGTTGGTGGCAGCGTACCTAGAGAGGTCCCCAGGGAGCCCAGACCCTACCTGCCAAAGGATGTAGTCGCCAGCTATGGTGTCGGGGATGACATCGTTAAATGGCTGGCTGCCTATGAGGTCTCCTTAAGAGCCCATGGGGTCCCCGAAGCTCAGTGGGGGGGTGGTCTATATAGGTATATGCCTCCAGTGGGGAGGGATGCCTTGTTAGCTTTGGAACAGCAAGATCAGACCAATTACCCCATCATGAAGGTCGCCCTAGTCAGGAAATTTGGGTTGACCCCTGAAAAATTCAGGCAGAGGTTTCGGGGCAGTCAAAAGTTGGCCACCCAGAATTGGGTAGACTTCTTGGACTACGCCAAGAAGGCCTTAGAGGGCTGGGTGCAGGGCAGTGAGGTAAAGGACTACGAGGGATTGTATAACCTGATCTTAAAGGAGCACCTCCTCGAGAAAAGTTTTCCGGAGCTGCGTCAGCACCTGGTGGACAGCAAGCTTACTAATCCTAGGAAGCTTGCAGAGGAGGCGGATATCTGGGCAAGTACCCGGGTATCCTCAAAAGGGACTGGAGGGAATTTCCAAGGGGCTGGACAGGGCGCCCCCCAGAAGAAAGAGGGGGGAGACAAAAAGAAGGAGTTCTCCAAAGGCCCCCAAAAGAGTTCACAAGGGAAGGGAGTAGGATTCCCTCCTAAGGTTGGCCCCCACAAACCCCCTTATCCTGACCGTGGTCAGCAGCCTAGGGTTGTCCGATGTTATGAGTGTGGTGAGGTGGGGCACTATAAGGGGGATGCCAAGTGTCCTAAGATACCACACCCTCCCATAGGAGGAAAGACCCCTGGGGTGGCGAGTGTAGTGCTTGGGGAGGAGTTGCCCCTAGATAAGGGAGGTGAGTGGGCAAGGTTAACCTTAGTGTCCTTAGGGGACTGTGAGATGGTTCCTAAGACCCAGGTGCCCTCGAATACTACTAAGTACAGGCAATGGGTCACCATCAATGCCCAGAGGGTGGAGGCTCTGAGGGACACAGGAGCCAGCATGACTATGGTAAGGAGTCAGCTGGTGTCCCCAGAGCAGGTGGTTCCCAATGTAGTCCACCCGGTTGTGATGGCTGACAACCGAGAGGGTCACTATCCGGTGGCCCAGATTCCCTTTGAGTGGGGAGGGGTTGCGGGTCCTCTACGAGTTGCGATAAGCCCTGCATGCCGGTCGACTGCCTATTGGGAAATGACCTTGAACACTCGGCGTGGAAGGAGGTCGAGTTCAGGGCCCACATGGAGATGTTGGGGACCCCTGAGTGGACGTGTGCCAACACCCGGTCCGTGACTGTCCAAAGAGGGAGTTCACAGAGGTTGGAGCCTGGGACAAAGGCCCAACCAGCTGCCGGAAAGGGTAAACGGGGACGGGGGAAGCCTGCCCCGGCACCGGAACCTCTGAAGGTGGATGGGGCGACTGGTGTGGTCCCGGAGTCTACGGAGGGGGACGTAACTTCCCTGGAGGGCTTACCTACCCCTGCAGACTGGCAGGTGGAGGGAGGACCTACTAGGGAAGAGTTTTGTCGGGCCCAAAAGGAGTGCCCTACCCTGGAGGGTTTACGGCGGCAGGCCGAAGCCCAGGCAGCGGGTAACGATTCGGGGAACTTCCACATATACTGGGAAGATGGACTCCTTTATAGCGAACCCAAGGCTCCGGGTGCATGGTTCATCCCGGGCCTTGGTGGTTCCCCAGCGTTACCAAGCCTTCCTATTGGGATTGGCTCATGAAATACCCTTGGCAGGACACTTGGGACAAGACAAGACCTTTGCTCGACTTGTCCCTCATTTCTACTGGCCTCAGATGAGGATTACGTCCGATACTTTTTGTAGGACGTGTGTAACCTGCCAAGCTAGTGGGAAAACAGGGGTGAAGCTGAAGGCTCCCCTGGAACCACTGCCTGTCGTTAGCACCCCCTTTGAAAGGGTGGGCATCGACATTGTTGGGCCATTGGATCCACCAACGTCTGCCGGTCACAGGTTTATCCTGGTTCTGGTGGATCATGCCACTCGGTACCCAGAGGCTATTCCTCTGAGGACCATTACTGCACCTGCAGTGGCACGGGCTCTTATGGGAATTTTTACCCGGATGGAATTCCCCAAGGAAGTTGTGTCGGACAGAGGTACCAACTTCATGTCGGCATATATGCGGGCTATGTGGAAGGAGTGTGGAGTCACTTACCGGTTCTCCACCCCTTATCACGCCCAGACCAATGGTCTGGTGGAAAGGTTTAACAAAACCTTAAAGGGCATGATCAGGAGTCTGCCCGAGAGCCTGCGGAGGAAATGGGACGTCCTCCTAACTTGTTTGCTGTTTTCTTACAGGGAGGTACCACAGAAGGGAGTGGGCTTCAGCCCCTTCGAGCTGTTGTACGGACACCCTGTGCGCGGACCTCTCAGCCTGGTGAAGGATGGATGGGAAAAGACTCCCAGAAAACTTCCCCCGGATGTGGTGAGCTACATGCTGGCCTTTCGTAGCCAAATGGCTAGGTTGTGGAAGCAATCTTCTGAAAACCTAGAAGCCAGCCAGACGGTCATGAAGGAATGGTATGACCGAAATGCTCACCCGGTGGAGCTGGAGCCTGGCCAGAAGGTGTGGGTGATGGAACCTGGAGAGCTTAGCGCCCTCCAGGATCGCTGGTCAGGCCCCTTTGAGGTGGTTGAGAAGAAGGGCAAAGTCACCTATGTGGTAGATCTTAAGACCCCCAGGCAGCCCCATCGGGTGCTCCATGTCAACCGCCTCAAGCCTCACCAAGAGAGACCCGAGGTCACTTTAATGATGGTAACTGATGGGTCAGAGGAAGGGGAAAGTGAACCTCTTCCTGATCTTTTTGCGTCCCAAGAGAAGGATGGGTCGGTGGAGGGAGTGATCCTTTCACCATCCCTAACTCCCGAACAGCGGAGAGACTGCCGCCGAGTTTTGGAGCAGTTTGCTTCCTTGTTCTCACTTATTCCGGGAAGGACTCATCTGTGTACCCATGACGTGGACACAGGGGACAGCCCACCTGTGAAGTCCAAGTCTTACCGGTTGTCAGATAAGGTGAGGGCTAGCATCCATGGAGAAGTCACCAAGATGCTAGACCTGGGAGTGATTGAACCTTCCAACAGTCCCTGGTCCAGTCCGGTGCTACTGGTACCCAAAGCTGCCCCGCCGGGCACTACCCCAAAACTCCGGTTTTGTGTGGATTACAGGGGACTGAATTCTGTGACAAAGACAGATGCTCATCCCATCCCGAGGGCGGATGAGCTCATTGACCGGTTGGGAGCTGCCCAATATCTCAGTACATTTGACCTTACATCCGGGTACTGGCAGATTTCCCTGACAGATGGAGCCAAGGAAAGGTCAGCCTTCTCAGCACCTGAGGGTCACTACCAGTTCTGTGTGATGCCCTTTGGGCTCAAGAACGCCCCTGCCACGTTCCAGCGGTTGGTGAACCAGGTCCTCTCTGGGATGGAGGCCTTTTCGGTTGCGTACCTGGATGATATTGCTGTCTTCAGCCGCAGCTGGGAGGACCATTTGTGTCACCTTCAGGCTGTCCTTCAGGCTTTGCAGCAGGCGGGTCTGACGATCAAGGCCAGTAAGTGCCAGATCCGGCAGGGGTCGGTAGTGTACCTCGGTCACTTGGTGGGTCGGGGCCAGGTGCAACCCCTCCAGGCCAAGATCGAAACCATCATGGCCTGGGAACCCCCCAAGACTCAGACAGAGGTCCGAGCCTTCTTGGGCCTCACTGGCTACTACCGACGCTTCGTCAAGGGATACGGTACTATCGTGGCCCCCTTGACTTAGCACACTTCTAAAAAGCACCCTCGACGGGTAATCTGGACCGAGGGATGTCAACAAGCCTTTGACACCTTGAAAAAGGCAATGTGTGCGGCACCTGTTCTCAGGGCCCCTGACTTCGCCAAGGAGTTCATCGTCCAAACAGATGCGTCGGAGCATGGTATCGGGGCAATGCTGTCGCAACTTAATGACGAGGGTCTAGACCAACCGGTGGATTTCCTGTCTAGGAGACTACTCCCCCGGGAACAGAGGTGGAGTGCAATTGAGAGGGAGGCTTTTGCGGTGGTGTGGGCTCTGAAGAAGCTGCGGCCATACCTGTTTGGCTCGCACTTCCTGGTTCAGACCGACCACCGGCCCCTCAGGTGGCTGATGCAAATGAGGGGCGAGAATCCCAAGCTATTGAGGTGGTCCATCTCCATACAGGGAATGGACTTTAGGGTGGAACATCGCCCAGGAGTGGACCACGCCAATGCTGACGGTCTATCCAGGTATTTCCGCCTTAGTGAAGAGGACTCCCAAGGGGTTGGGTAGCTCTCCCCACTTTCAGCTGGGGGGGATGCGTGTTAGACCTGTCAGCCCTTTGGCAGTTCCCTCCTCATTTTATTATTTTTTTTGTCCCTTCCCCTTCTCATTTTTTCTGTCTACTACCAACTTTTTGGGTGCTGATGTAGAGGTTCTGGGCGCCTCATCCTCACTACCTGAGGGAGAGGCGCAAGGTGCTCCACTGAGGAAACTAGATAAGGGAGGTTAGATTCACAAAATGGTGGCTCCAACTGTCACCCCAGCACCTAGACCATGACTGCCATGAGAGGTTCCGGAACCTTCTAGACCTCTCTGGCAAGTCAGGCCCAAGGTGATAAATAGAGGTGACAGGTGGGCGGCCATTTTAGAAGAGAGCTGAGTGGCCGGTTAGCCAGGAGTAAGGCACTTGAGTGGGGAGGTGGCTGCACTGGGCAGGGATTGACAGGTCTCAGGGTCTGCACGGTTCCCCTCGCCAGTGACATCACCCCCAACCTTTTGACCGGTCCCTGTGTGCCGCCAGTGACTTGAGACACTCGTTTCTAGAGAGGCCCCTAGGGGGAGTGAACCCCTGACCTCTTGGTTCTTGGTGAGGGCCATTGCTGGGGGCTATCGTCTTACAGCTCCGTTGTTGACTGGGATTCCCGGACTGGCCTGGGGTTGCCACTCTCTCTGACAGAGAGGAGAGGTGGACGTGCTCAAGTCCCTAGAGTCTAGCTGACCTCCGCCACCGTTCCAGTGAGAGAACCGGCACCCGTCAATTCACCCCCCCACTCCACAAGACCCGTCTTGAAACCCTGGCCGCCACCCCTCCCCCGAGTTCGAGAGGTTACCTGGGGTCCTTGGGCAGGAGTCGCTGTCGCCGGAAGGCCTGGGGTGAGGGATTGGCCCGGGTGTGTCGGGCGAATGAGCGACGCGTCCAGCGGCTTGAGGAGACCAACACGCGGGAAGGGAGGCTGTGAAGCCAATGTCCTTATCACGTGCGAGGGGCCTAGCGCTGCCCCGCTGTTGCCGGACGGGAGCAGAGGCCGCGCCCCCGCAAGTCGCACTGTTCCTGTCAGAGAGAGAAACATAGGAATCCCTTGTGGGTGGAGGCTGGAGGGTGTGCGCAGACCCCCCCCCTTTTTGAGAGGGGATTCCTTTTTCTTGTTTAGTCAGCAAGCTCCGTTCCACAAAGGGAGGGAACGTACCTCCCGACAGCGGTGAACCATCCAAGAGGAGGACCACAAGTGTGAACAGTAAGATGGGCCCATAACCTGAGGGAAAAGGGGAGAGGACTCGGTACTGAAAAGTGTGTTTGAAGGCCTGAGGGGGACCCATTTGAACGGGTTGTTGTTCCGTGGGGAAGCCAGGGGCCAGCTGTAATTATCGGCACCTCGGCACAACCAAGCGTGTGGCTGAGGGCATTGGATAACAGGGCGAGCTCTTGTACCACCGAGAGAGCCTAAGTGTACTGCCAAACAGGGATGGTTTAGCGCGGTACTAAAGTACCCTAAAAGTAGCTCGTCTGAATGTAACGAATTGGCTGCCAGCAGTTTAGTGAGCCCAGCTGTCAGGAGAACCCCGTTTAGACCAGGGGATAATCTGAATTGCGTAATGGGGGAATGCTCTTCAGAGCGCCGTCTATGAGGAGGTTAACAATCCCTCCAGAGTCAAGGCGCCGGGTGGGATTACCTAGAGGGTCTACAGATCTGCTGTGCTAGAGTTATCTCGAAGGGACTGTTATTGTGACACGTAATGAAATGGTTTATCTCGAAACGTAATGAAATGGTTTATTTTGAAATATAATGAAATGGTTTATTGTGAAACGTAATGAAATGGTTTATTCTGAAATATAATGAAATGGGTTATCCTGAAATGTAGCGAAATGTTCAACCCAAAAGGGAATGAAATGTGTATTTTGAAATGTGAGGAAAAGTTATCCTGAATTGCAATGCCATGTTTAATCCCGAAATGAAGGGGGGCGTTCATCCTGTGATGTAAGGAAATGTTTCATTCTAAAGTTGAAATTGGGTAACCAAGTTGGCGAAGAAGCGATAAAAACTTCTAGTAAACCTTAAATTTCATCAGTGTAGTGTCCTTTTTGGAGTGGTGCTGCGCTAGATTGTGAGCTGGGTGTGTTGCAAGCACGAGTCGCTATGTTGGGAGAAAAGCCTGTTGACCTGAGCCAAGCTACCCCTAGGATGTAGGTCCAACACTCTACTACTCTCTCTCTACTACTCCTACTACTCACTCTCTACTATTCACTCTCTACTACTCACTCTCTACTACTCTCTACTACTCACTCTACTACTCTCTGCTGCTCTCTAGCACTCACTCTCTACTACTCTACTACTCTCTCTCTACTACTCACTCTCTACTACTCACTCTCAACTACTTACTCTCTTCTGTGGAGAAGTGTAGCTCACTGGTTAGAGGAGGCATACCCTGAAGCAGAGGTCAGACCCGGGACCAGGGTTCGATTCCCGACGCGGCAGGGTCCGGAGCCCAATTGTCCACGGACTCGATAATTCTCGCTTCGGTGCCCACTCTAAGCACGAGTTCACACTATGCAGCTCTGGGCAACAAGCTTGCTTAATCTCCACAACGGCCCCCCCGCGGCGGGATGCCTGGCTTTCACCTTGGGGATGGCTAGTACGGGTTATCTCACAGGGAAAAACCAGGACGGGTTCCCAATGCAAGCGCCGAGATGCCCAAGGGTAAGTCGAGCGCTATATAAGAACACACATACATACATACATACATACATACTACTCTACTACTCACTCTCTACTACTCACCCGCTACTACTCTCTACTACTCACTCCCTACTACTCACTCCCTACTACTACTCACTCCCTACTACTCACGCTCTACTACTCTCTACTACTCACTCTCTACTACTCTCTACCACTCACTCTCTATTACTCTACTACTCACTCTACTACTTTCTACTACTCTCTACTACTCTCTCTCTACTACTCACTCTCTACTACTCACTCTCTACTACTCTACTGCTCTCTCTCTACTACTCACTCTCTACTACTCGCTCTCTACGACTCACTCTCCACTACTCACTCTCTACTACTCTCTACTACTCACTCACTCTCTACTACTCTCTACTACTCTCTCTGCTACTCACTCTCTACTACTCACTCTCTACTACTCTACTACTCTCTACTACTCGCTCTCTACTACTCTCTACTACTCACTCTCTACTACTCTCTACTACTCTCTCTGCTACTCACTCTCTACTACTCACTCTCTACTACTCTACTATTCTCTACTACTCACTCTACTACTCTCTCCTACTCTCTACCACTCACTCTCTACTACTCTACTACTCACTCTCTACTACTCTCTCTCTACTACTCTCTACTACTCTCTCTCTACTACTCTCTACTACTCTCTACTACTCTCTACTACTCACTCTCTACTACTCACTCTACTACTCTCTACTACTCACTTTCTACTACTCACTCTCTACTACTCACTCTCTACTATTCACTCTCTACTACTCGCTCTCTACTGCTCACTCTCCACTACTCTCCCTCTACTACTCACTCTCTACTACTCACTCTACTACTCTATGCTACTCACTCTGTACTACTCTGTACTACTCACTCTCTACTACTCACTCTCTACTACTCTCTACTGCTCACTCTCCACTACTGATTCTCTACTACTCGCTCTCAACTACTCTCTACTACTCACTCTACTACTCACTCTCTACTACTCTCTCTACTTCTCACTCTCTACTACTCTCTCTACTACTCACTCTCTACTACTCACTCTCTACTACACACTCTCTACTACTTGCTCTCTGCTACTCGCTCTCTACTACTCTCTAGTACTCACTCTAATACTCACTCTCTACTACTCTCTACTACTCACTCTCTACTACTCACGCTCTACTACTCTACTACTCTCTACTACTCACTCTCTACTACTCTCTCTACCGCTCTCTACTACTCACTCTCTACTACTCTCTACTACTCACTCTCTACTACTCTCTCTCTACTACTCTCTACTACTCACTCTGCTACTCACTCTCTACTACTCACTCTCTACTACTCTCTACTACTCACTCTCTACTACTCTCTACTACTTTCTACTACTCACTCTACTACTCACTCTCAACTACGCACTCTGTAATACACACTCTCTACTACTCACTCTACTACTCTCTACTACTCACTCTCTGATACTTTCTCTACTACTCTCTACTACTCTCTACTACTCACTCTCTACTCTCTATTACTCGCTCTCTACTCTCTACCTCTCTACCTCTCTCTCTACTACTCTCTACCTCTACATCTCTACCTCTACACCTCTACCTATACACCTCTACCTCTCTACCTCTCTGTACATGCACACATATGCACATATATATATGCATATATATGCATATGTATTTATATATATGTATGTGTATATATATATATATAAACATATAAATATAATCTGCATATCTATATAAATATAAATTCATGCAAACATATACATATATGCATACATATGCATGGTATGTATATGACAGTTTGAAAAACTCTAATACAAGCAAAGCTAAAAAGCCACCTAATTACAAACAGAATTGCTTTAACTTAAAGGAGGGCGAGACCTATTGCATTTTCAATGCTTGTTTACTTTGGTTCCATCAAGAAGGCATTCAGATGTGACACAATTGCCATAAATTCTGAATGGTAGCACTCTAGTTCCTCATTAGATCACTGTAGCAAAGCTACTGCTCACCAGGGAAGTCTGCTGCTGGTATTCAAAGTGCATGTTTCAGTCTGCATGTCAGAACTTTTTAATGAAATAGAAGAGGATTTGAGAAGTCAAAATGTGCCCTAAGTTTTCTTTCTGCAGCACTAATCATAATTTCTATGGCAAAATTAACCCCCTCATTTTGTTCCTTTGCAAATTAAATGTTTTAAATGTTACCACTTTATTCCAATCAAGATGGCTTCAGGTGTGCCATACCTTTGTCATAAGTAAGAATGTTAGCGCTCTAGCTGTTCTTTGGAACACTCTGGGAAGCTGCAGTAGAACACAAAGGAATCAACTGACAGTCTCTGCCCTTGTTGGATGTACATGTTTTACTGAGAATGTCAGACTTCATTCTCACATGACTGAGAAAGATAATGTGAATTTACAGAAAATATGCTCTCAGTTTAGCTTATAGATCACCTTCCAAACCTCTGTGGGAAAAGCATGTGAAAATAGTTTTCTCTCAAAGATGATTCATGATATCCCAGCAGAAGGCTTTTTCACATGGTAAAATCACCTTAGAACATACCACAATTCCTAAAATGAGTATGGTACCATTAACAAATGATTTATAATGTAACTAAAGTCTTAAAACCTTCTATTAACTTCAATGCTTTTTAATGAGGTGCTATCGTGTATATTGGTCCCAAGATGGCTGCCAACACTTCTTGGATGAAGTGCTGACAGCCAATCAGATCTCACAATGAGATGTGTGGTTAGGCTCCGCCCAGATATGTATATGATTTTACTTTTGATTTTCTCAGGAACTACTGAATGGATTTACACCATATATGCAAAAGGCACATGCCTGACCTGAGGACTACCTCTTTGCCAAATTTTAAGTAATTCTGTTCAGCCGTTCGGGCTGTACCTTCGACTAAAAGTCCTATGGGAAAATGCATGGGGAAAACGCGTTTTGGGACCCCCCTTTTTTCTCAGCCCCCGCTTGACGAATCACCCCGAGACTTTCAGGGTAGGAGCTGAGCGGAGCGCCCCATTAGCTTTGAAAATTTCACGAACATAAGTCAACCGGCGCCAAAGTTATTCAAAATAGAATTTTCAGATTTCCTATGGGAACTCGGTCCTAACTATAACTATCTACTGGCGACCGCCAGTAGATAATATATATATATATATATATATATATATATATATATATATATATATATATATATATATATATATATATATTCACTGAAAAAACCATAGGTTTCACACATGTTATAGTTAGCTGGACATTTCACTCGTAAAAAACCAATGAAATTCCCCCGTTATAGTTAGTGCAGGCAACTATAACTCACGCGACCGCAATCCTCTGCTGATGATGTCAGATATTACATCACTGATGACATATGTGTCTTTATGAAAAATAAATATTTGTAATATATGTATAGCTTAAGATACAGTATTCGCATCAACAGAGGATTGCGGTCGCGTGAGTTATAGTTGCCTGCACTAGCTATAACGGGGGAATTTCATTGGTTTTTTACGAGTGAAATGTCCAGCTAACTATAACGTGTGAAACCTATGGTTTTTTCAGTGAATTTGCAAGGTTTTTTAAATGCTAATTCCTAACTATAACGTGTGTGAAACCTATGGTTTTTTCAGTGAATTTGTACGGATTTTTAAATGCAAATTTTTTTGGGAGATTTTTGGTAAACCTATGTATAAAATAATATATGTACTATATCCTGCACTATGGAATGGTAATTTTTTTTTTTTATGCATTTTTTTCCGTGCGCGTACGGTAAGCTGACGCTACGCGCTCCGTACGTCATAAGTACGGTGCGCTTACGTGATACGATGCGCGTACGGTTAGCTGACGCTACGCGCTCCGTACGTCATAAGTACAGTGCGCTTACGTGATACGTACGTGACGTACGCGTACACGCATGCGCGTTGCGCGGAAGCAACGTCGCGGTTACGCAGGGGAGTGTAATGCGCATGCGCGAGTGCGTCTTACGTACGCGCTCCGTAAGCGCTCCGTAAGCGTCACGTTTGCGCATGCGTACTTGTTTACGAGCGCGTACCGTAAGCTTACGGAGCGCGCACGGTAGGTCATGTGATCCACAAAGAACACTTTTCATTGGTTGAAACTACTTTCAGTTCCAGAAACTTCTCACACCACACCCATTCCCCTCATTACTGCTTGAGATCCCCTAGGAGAAGGAGCTGAATTGACATTGAGATACAATGGCAGAGCAGCAGACCTCTTCTGAGAGTGAGCCTAGCAGCACCATCATCAGACAGAGAAGGAGGAAACAAAAGGATTCTTTTGTGTGGGAGTATTTTACTTTTCCAGAGGGGCAGAAAAAGGTCAATGCTCCATTGGTCACTTGCACACTTCGTGACCGTGTTTTATCTAGAGGAGATCCAAGGAAGAAGTATTCCTTTGGAAATCACTCTATGAAGAGACACCTTAGGAATAAACATCCCAGGACCTTTGCTCGACATACTGAAGAAAACTCTTCAGTAAGTCACCGGAGCCCAACCTCAGAAGCTCAGCCGAGTACATCATCGGCAGCTCAGCTGAGCCCTTCCTCTGAGGTGGGAGCATCACCTTCTTCTGCTCCTCTGGACATTAACCCTCGATTTCAGAGGGTTTCAATGAGGTGTACAACGTGTTGTGGTCTTATTGTTTTTGGGGAGACCAGTGTTTCCCTTATTAACAATAAGATAGACCAGCACGTTTGTAGACGCTCATAATATTCCCATTCTTTCTTTCCTCCATCCCTGTATTAACCCAACAGCTCTTTTAAGAGCCAACCTTACCTCACAATATTTTTTATTTTTTTTTAAGCTTTCCTTTTTGAAATTTTTTTTTAGCCGTGCGCGTACGGTACGCGTAATCGCGGAATAGTTACGCGAAGTTCTCCTTGCGGAATTTCTCCGTTTACGCCGTACGCTACGCGCTTTCGGCGATTTTTTGAAAAAAAATTAAAATGAATTTTTGCCCTTGGGGGTCCTTCTGGGACCCCCTGACAAAGGCTAGGGGGTCAGGAACTGTCCACCCTGCCCCCTTTTCACGTTCTCCACCTTTGTTTTTCACCCCCTCAGACTGCGAGAGACAAAATGGCGGCCGACACTTCCTGGTTTCGACCGATTCGAATGTTTACTGAGATCTAACAACCAATCAGAATCGCGCTCGTGCACGGCGGCGTGCGCGTACGGTAAGCTTACGGTACGCGCTCGGAGCGCGCCCATAGATATATATATTGATTTAAATGCTATTTTCTCAGGAAATACTGAACAGATTTACACGAGACCTTCAAAAGGCACATCCCTGACCTGAGGGCTACCTCTCTGCCAAATTTCAAGTAATTCTGTTCAGCCGTTCGGGCTGTAGCTCGGACTAAAGGTCCTATGGAAAAATGCATGGGGAAAACGCGTTTTGGGACCCCCCTTTTTTCTCAGCCCCCGCTTGACGAATCCCCCCGAGACTTTCAGGGTAGGAGCGGAGCGTAGCGCCCCATTAGTTTTGAAAATTTTGCGAGGATTCGTCGACCGGCGCCAAAGTTATTCCAAATAGAATGTTGCGGATTTCCTATGGAAACATGGTCCTAACTATAACTATCTACTGGCGACCGCCAGTAGATAATATATATATATTACCTACTGGCGGTCGCCAGTAGGTAGTTATAGTTAGGACCCTCTTACCATAGGAAAACCGCAACATTCTATTTTGAATAACTTTGGCGCCGGTCGACGAATCCTCGCAAAATTTTCAAAATAGGTGGGGCGCTACGCTCCGCTCCTACCCTGAAAGTCTCGGGGGGATTCGTCAAGCGGGGGCTGAGATAAAAGGGGGGTCCCAAAACGCGTTTTTCCCATGCATTTTTCCATAGGACCTTTAGACACAGCTACAGCCCGAACGGCTGAACAGAGTTAAATGAAATTTGGCAGAGAGGTAGTCCTCAGGTCAAGGAAGTGCCTTTTGTAGGTTTGGTGTAAATCTGTTCAGTAGATTCTGAGAAAATAGCCTTTAAATCAATATATATATCTGAGCCAGCTTACGGTGCGCTTACGGTGCGCTTACGGTGCGCTTACCGTACGCGTACGG
This sequence comes from Triturus cristatus, assembly GCF_964204655.1. Lineage (NCBI taxonomy): Eukaryota > Metazoa > Chordata > Amphibia > Caudata > Salamandridae > Triturus > Triturus cristatus. The sequence goes on from NC_140594.1 coordinate 892,166,103, forward strand.
TGACGTGTGCGAGCGCGATTCTGATTGGCTGTTAGATCTTAGAAAACATTCGAATCGGTCGAAACCAGGAAGCGGCAGCCGCCATTTTGTGTGTTTCACTCAGAAAAAAAAGGGTGATAACTTGAAAAGGGGGCAAGGAATAGAGTTACAGACCCCATAACATTTGAAAGGGGGTCAAAGAAGGACAGAAAAGTACAAAAAAAACATTTATTAATTTTTAAAAAAATCGCGGGGTACGCGTACGGTAAGCTTACGGTAAGCTTACCGTACGCGTACGGTAGAAAAAAAAATAAAAAAAGAAATGAAATGCAGATTTAAGTGTTTAGATATTAGGGGGCTCTAAAAAGAGCCGTTGTGTTTATGAAGTGATTTTTTAGTGGTACCTACAAGTAAGTACCGATGCAGAGTCTAAGGTTCAAGAGGAAGACTCTGTTCCCTTCATCATTGAAGCGTACACCATCTCCTCTATAAATGTCTTGCATGTCGTAACGCAAGTTGTTGTGGTAAATGGAACCCATACCATAGTCTCGGAGGAAAGCAGAAACAGATTTGTTGACGTGCTTTCTTGCTTTGTCAATCTGTGGACAGAAATGATTGGACCAGTTCCATTTTTGCCTTTGGCATATGTTAGAAAACACAAAGGCAGTTTTAGGGAAAAGTGAAAACAGTTGTGCAAAGGTCTCCTTCATAAGCATTTCCAGACCTACCCCAGTCAAAGTGCCTAGGTCATTGCCACCACAGTGCACTATTATGAGGTCAGGGTGTTGGATTTGCATGAAGGATTTCACCAATGGCATCAATTGGTGCCACTTTAACCCTCTCTGACCAATCCATTTAATGTCTACATTTGGCAAAGCAAGGTCTCTCACCATACCTGTTTTCTCTGCATACTTTTCACTCCAGAAGACATAGCTGTGCCCTACAATCCACACTGTGAACATCTTCAAAGGAGAACTGGATGCACTCAGGAGGTGTAATTCAGTAGAATGGTAAAAAGAAATGAAAGACAGTTTGGAAATGGAGGCATACATATATATTTTTTTTTTTAAACTGATTGGCTGTTTCATACCATTCTACAATAAAAACTAGGCTGTATGTGTAAATTTATAGAAACATGTTTTGTATTGGTACAGAAAAATGTGTTACCAAAGAACAGTACTATGGATTTGCTGTTAGGTTTGAAAAGTCAAGCACTCTTGCACTTTGAAAATGAAACATTGTCTGCTGAACTTCTGACCTGACACCACACAGCAGTGTTCCATGAGCTGTTGCTATGGTAGCAGGCAGAAGTCAAGTTGGGGGAAGGGTACTAGGCAGAAGTCAAGTTGGGGGAAGGGTACTTTTTGAAAAGGGTTGGTTTTCAACCAATAGAAATGTGTGATTACATTTGAAAAAAAGGGGGAAGCACTGAGATTTGAAATTAACATGTATATGTGTGGAAAAAGAGAGGGAAACATTGCCATTATCTGGTTCTGCTGAGAGGAGAGAGGTGTACAGAACAGAGATCCTGGCTCTGATAATCTGCTGTTTGAGTGCCACATTTCTTTCACAGCTAACTAATTTTAAAGGTGAGTTTAGAGTTTGAGAGGGGATGTATATGGTAAATTAAGAAATGAATAATAGAATTGGAATTCCTTTTGTTGAAGTTGTGTTTATCATTTTCTGTTTTGGGAGAAATTTAAATGTGAGGAACATGTAAAATAATATGGACTATGTTTTCACGATAAATTAAGGTGTACTGGTATAAATAAGGAATACTTTAAGGGTTTGAGGTTGCACTCAGTAATTCAAATACATTCAGCATCAGTAAGGCTGGTTGCCCTTGCTGGAGTGTAGTCAGTCACCCAGGCTACACATGTTGCTGGTCTCAGAAAGCTGTTTGGTATTGCTCTGGTGATTTTACATTTGCATTAGATGGAAAGGGGGAGGTATTTTTTTCTGCAGAAGCAGACTCTTAGCACACAGCCAGCTGCATATCCTGTGGAATCATGCATAGTATTCACAACCGAGTGGGGTTTGAGGTTTCAGTCAGTAATGCAAATACATTCAGCATCACTAAGGCTGGTTGCCCTTGCTGGAGTGTAGTCAGTCACCCAGGTTACACATGTTGCTGGTCTGAAAATGTTGCTTGGACATGTGCTTTTTTAAGAATCTGAAAAGTGGATTCATAATGTGTCAGTCTGTAAAAGTACTTATCACTTGCCAAAAAAAGAGTAGTAAGTGTGCTTTCAAATTGGCAAAGAAATTTCGTTTTGTGACTAATATGAAAACATGACTCTGTGTGCAAATAGGAATTACAGGCAGAGATTTATTGCGTATTGCTCTGGTGATTTTACATTTGCATTAGATGTAAAGGGGGAGCTATTTTTTTGTGCAGAAGCAGACTCTTAGCACACAGCCAGCTGCTTATCCTGTGGAATCATGCACAGTATTCACAACCGAGTGGGGTTTGAGGTTGCAGTCAGTAATGCAAATACATTCAGCTTCACTAAGGCTGGTTGCCCTTGCTGGAGTGTACTCAGTCACCCAGGTTACACATGTTGCTGGTCTGAAAATGTTGTTTGGACATGTGCTTTTTTAAGAATCTGAAAAGTGGATTTAAAATGTGTCAGACTGTAAAAGTATTTATCACTTGCCAAAAAAAAGAGTAGTAAGTGTGGTTTCAAATTGGCAAAGAAATTACGTTTTCAGACTAATATGAAAACATGACTCTGTGTGCAAATAGGAATTACAGGCAGAGATTTATTGCGTATTGCTCTGGTGATTTTACATTTGCATTAGATGTAAAGGGGGAGCATTTTTTTTATGCAGAAGCAGACTCTTAGCACACACCCAGCTGCTTATCCTGTGGAATCATGCACAGTATTCACAACCGAGTGGGGTTTGAGGTTGCACTCAGTAATGCAAATACATTCAGCATCACTAAGGCTGGTTGCCCTTGCTGGAGTGTTCTCAGTCACCCAGGTTACACATGTTGCTGGTCTGAAAAAGCAGTTTGGACATGTGCTTTTTTAAGAATCTGAAAAGTGGATTTAAAATGTGTCAGACTGTAAAAGTATTTATCAGTTGCCAAAAAAAAGAGTAGTAAGTGTGGTTTCAAATTGGCAAAGAAATTACGTTTTCAGACTAATATGAAAACATGACTCTGTGTGCAAAGAGGAATTACAGGCAGAGATTTATTGCGTTATGCTCTGGTGATTTAACATTTGCATTAGATGTAAAGGGGGAGCTATTTTTTTATGCAGAAGCAGACTTTTAGCACACACCCAGCTGCTTATCCTGTGGAATCATGCACAGTATTCACAACCGAGTGGGGTTTGAGGTTGCACTTAGTAATGCAAATACATTCAGCATCACTAATGCTGGTTGCCCTTGCTGGAGTGTAGTCAGTCACCCAGGTTACACATGTTGCTGGTCTCAGAAAGCTGTTTGGTATTGCTCTGGTGATTTTACATTTGCATTAGATGGAAAGGGGGTGTTATTTTTTTATGCAGAAGCAGACTCTTAGCACACAACCAGCTGCTTATCCTGTGGAATCATGCACAGTATTCACAACCGAGTGGGGTTTGAGGTTGCAGTCAGTAATGCAAATACATTCAGCTTCACTAAGGCTGGTTGCCCTTGCTGGAGTGTACTCAGTCACCCAGGTTACACATGTTGCTGGTCTGAAAATGTTGTTTGGACATGTGCTTTTTTAAGAATCTAAAAAGTGGATTCATAATGTGTCAGACTGTAAAAGTACTTATCATTTGCCAAAAAAAAGAGTAGTAAGTGTGCTTTCAAAATTGGCAAAGAAATTTCGTTTTCTGACTAATATGAAAACATGACTGCGTGCAAAGAGGAATTACAGGCAGAGATTTTTTGCGTATTGCTCTGGTAATTTTACAGTTGCATTAGTAGGAAAGGGGGAACTATTTTTTTTGTGCAGAAGCAGACTCTTAGCACACAGCCAGCTGCTTATCCTGTGGAATCATGCACAGTATTCACAACCGAGTGGGGTTTGAGATTGCAGTCAGTAATGCAAATACATTCAGCATCACTAAGGCTGGTTGCCCTTGCTGGAGTGTACTCAGTCACCCAGGTTACACATGTTGCTGGTCTGAAAAAGCAGTTTGGACATGTGCTTTTTTAAGAATCTGAAAAGTGGATTTAAAACGTGTCAGACTGTAAAAGTATTTATCACTTGCCAAAAAAAAGAGTAGTAAGTGTGGTTTCAAATTGGCAAAGAAATTACGTTTTCAGACTAATATGAAAACATGACTCTGTGTGCAAAGAGGAATTACAGGCAGAGATTTATTGCGTACTACTCTGGTAGTTTTACAGTTGCATTAGTAGGAAAGGGGGGGCTATTTTTTTATGCAGAAGCAGACTCTTAGCACACACCCAGCTGCTTATCCTGTGGAATTATGCACAGTATTCACAACCGAGTGGGGTTTGAGGTTGCACTAAGTAATGCAAATACAAACATTTAAAATAATATGGACTATGTTTTCACCATAAATTAAGGTGTAGTGGTATAAATGAGGAATACTTTTAGGGTTTGAGGTTGCAGTCAGTAATGCAAATACATTGAGCATCAGTAGGCTGGTTGCCCTTGCTGGAGTGTAGTCAGTCACCCAGGTTACACATGTTGCTGGTCTCAGAAATCTGTTTGGTATTGCTCTGGTGATTTTACATTTGCATTAGATGGAAAGGGGGAGCTATTTTTTTATGCAGAAGCAGACTCTTAGCACACACCCAGCTGCTTATCCTGTGGAATCATGCACAGTATTCACAACCGAGTTGGGTTTGAGGTTGCAGTCAGTAATGCAAATACATTCAGCATTACTAAGGCTGGTTGCCCTTGCTGGAGTTTAGTCAGTCACCCAGGTTACAGATTTTTCTGGTCTGAAAAAGCTGTTTGGACATGTGCTTTTTTAAGAATATGAAAAGTGGATTCAAAATGTGTCAGACTGTAAAAGTACTTATCACTTGCCAAAAAAAGAGTAGTAAGTGTGCTTTCAAAATTGGCAAAGAAATTTCGTTTTCTGACTAATATGAAAACATGACTCTGCGTGCAAAGAGGAATTACAGGCAGAGATTTTTTGCGTATTGCTCTGGTAATTTTACAGTTGCATTAGTAGGAAAGGGGGAACTATTTTTTTTGTGCAGAAGCAGACTCTTAGCACACAGCCAGCTGCTTATCCTGTGGAATCATGCACAGTATTCACAACCGAGTGGGGTTTGAGGTTGCAGTCAGTAATGCAAATACATTCAGCATTAGTAAGGCTGGTTGGCCTTGCTGGAGTGTAGTCAGTCACCCAGGTTACACATGTTTCTGGTCTCAAAAAGCTGTTTGGACATGTGCTTTTTTGAGAATCTGAAAAGTGGATTCAAAATGTGTCAGACTGTAAAAGTACTTATCACTTGCCAAAAAAAGAGTAGTAAGTGTGCTTTCAAAATGGCAAAGAAATTTCGTTTTTTGCCTAATTTCAAACCATGTCTCTGTGTGCACACAGGAATAGTTTTTAGATATTTAATTTGTGAAGGTGTTATTGTGATTTTCACTTGTAGGAAAGGGGTACTTAGTATTTTAAGATTTGAAAAGATCATAAAAAATGTAGTAATATATTTAAATAAAATAAAGAATTTTTTTTTTAGTTTTTTTCAGGTATTGCTGAAGAGCAGTGAACAAAATGTAAGATGCCTACAAAATCCAGACAAAGGAAAAACCACAAAAAAAATCTATATTTGAAGACAACTGGAGGACCTAAGTTAGCTGGAGATGCTCATGTTGGGAAAAAGAGAAAGTCTTCTGGTAAGCAGACAAAAGATTTTTTAAAGAACATCTTCAAAAAAAGGAAAAATGTACAAAATGTCTGTACTGGAAAGAATGTTTTAAATAGAAAAGAACAGGAAAAAATTGAGCATTTAGTTAATGCAAATATACCTTCAGAAACAATAAAGATTAATTTAAACAGAAAAACAGCGTTTAAAGAGATACGTAAAAAAATGTTTCAGAGAAGAGTTATGTCCAATTTGATAAAGGATGTGAAGAAATATAAGAAAAAGGCAAAATATTACAAGAGAAAAAAAGAAATTGAAGCCATTGCAGCAAAGGCATTAGAATTAAAAAGGAAACTATTCATTTTAATTTTGAATAGGATGCGTACATTAGATAAAATGGTTAATGTACTGAAATCACAAAGCAAAAGGAAAAGAGTAGTGAAAAGAACAAACTTTTGTAAAGTGTTTTTAGGAGAATGGATGCATAGTTCAAGTAGTGAACCTTTTTTTAATGAAGAGAGTTATTTTCAAAGTAATAGTTTGCTGCATGCAGTTGACACCAGAGGTCGTGCTTATGAAGTGAAAAATGGTTGCATAATGGAGAAGGAGATAATGGTTCCAAGAGATGAGGTACAAGTGATGGCGGATGAGGCTATGGGGAGACGTCCTAAAGCCCCAGTGTACACTTGGAATTGTAGTAGTATTTGCACTGTGCATCAGGAATCTATTGATAAATTTCGTGAGTTTCTAAGAGAATATAGTAAAAAAAAGTGTAAAACAGAAGATTAAGGTGCTTCAAAGTCTAGATCCATGCAGAGTGAGAGAGAATACTGGTTTGCAGGGTCATTCTCTGGCTTGTCTATCTAGAAAAGTGTGTAATAGTGTTTTCCATCATTTTAGGATGCTGGCTGTTCATCATACTGAAATGAGAAAGTTTGTGAGACGGTTGTATTTTGCTAAAAGTCCAGCAATAAAGTTAGATGAATTGAATAGGGCTCTGTTCCGTGGATCGGTATCAGATGTAGAGAAGGTTATTGATGAAATTCAGTTTTGTTACTTTGGTCCTGAACAAGACAGTGCAGAAAAGGACACAGTAAATGAGGAAGAAGTGGAAGAGAATGTAGAACCCTCTGTAAGTAAAACATTTAATGATCACATAACAAAATTTGCAATAATCTCTAATGAAAGACCAAATATAACTTGTATTTGTTGCCGCAGAACTCATTATAGAAAACAAACTAGGAATGTTGATCTCTACAGAAAGAGTGAAAATGAAGATAATTATAAGTGGAAGGATTTTGCCACATATATATTTCTTGAAAATTGTTTTGAATTGGGTGAAGATCAGCGTATTTGTAAATATTGTTACAACAAGTTAGAGGAAAATAGAATGCCAACCAGAGCTGTACATAATAATTTAGAATTGGATGTTATTCCTGCCGAACTTTCTGAATTAAATACATATGAGTCTATACTTATTCAATGTGTTCATCCGTTCCAGACCATAGTACGTATGGAGCCCAAAACTGGTAAATTACCTCCTTCAGATTTACTGAGAGGTTTAAAAGGTAGAGTGGTGTATTTGCCCTTGGATTTGAAAAAAAATATGGAAACTATTGATGCAGATACTTTGGAAACTGAACCATTAGTTATTCTGGTTAATGGTGTACCTACAAAGAATAAGAAGATTTGGCAGGAGCTGGTAGATGTACGGAAAGTACAAAGAGCAAATTTGTATTTGAAAAGGAATAACAAATGGTATGAATCAATTTATATAGAAGAAGAAGAAGAAGATTTACAAGAAGACACAGAAACACCAACTGGACAAATTGAAAAAGTGGACAAGTCAAAGGAAGAAGAAATTTATGAACATTTTAGCATACATCCTCTACATTCAAAAGAAGTTATGGGAGACAATATTGATCTGTTTCAGATGAAGAAAGCAAAAGGAACTCCCGTGAGTGTATGGGAGGAGAGCTTGGAAGCTCGATGTTTTCCCCAGCTGTTTCCTAAAGGAAAAGGAGGACGATACGATGAACGTCCAGAACAGATTCCAGCTTCTGAGTATCGGACTACAAGACTATATGCAGAAGATCCCAGATTTCGACAAAGTATTCCTTATTTGTTCCATCTTTTATTTGAAAGCGACTTGTCTGCACTATCTTATGCAGTAAATCACATTTTAAAAAGTGGAGTACATTTACAAAATGTGTCTGCTAAGGATTTTATGGAGAAAGTGCAGCACCGAGATGATCATTTGGAAACACAACTGATCAATCTGATGGCTTGTCAGCGTGGGACAAATGAATATTGGTACCGACGCCATGGTGAATTAAAATGCATGTTACGGAATTTAGGAACACCAACATGGTTCCTTACCCTAAGCTGTGCTGAGTACGCTTGGGATGATTTACTGGATTTTCTACGAGAGGCAAATTCAAACATTAAAAACATCGAATACAAGACAGCAGGAGAACTGTGCTCATTGGATCCGGTTAATGTTTGCAGATATTTCAATCATAGATTTGAGGCTATGATGTCCTTCATCTGCAATAAAAAAAATCCACCTCTTGGAGAAGTAGTGGATTTCTTTTGGAGAAAAGAGTACCAGGCAAGAGGTGCTCCTCATATTCATATGCTGTTGTGGATCAAGGATGCCCCAAAGTTTGGAACAGATACTGATGAAGCAGTGTTATCTTACATTGAAGAATATGCAACATGTGCTATACCAAAAAGCACAGAAGAGAAAAAGTTAAAGGAGCAAGTTTTACGTTTCCAAAGTCATCGGTGTGGAAAATACTGTCGACGGAAATACAAGAGCAAAGATAAATACTACACTAAATGTCGATTTGGATTTCCTAGACCTGTTCTTTCAAATGGAAGAGTAAACAGTTTTATGTCATCTGTGAGACATACTATCACAAGAAAATCACCTAAGAATACCTACAACCTAAAAAGAAAAGAAGAATCAAAAAATATAAATGACTACAACCCAGTCATTTTATCCATGTGGAATGCTAACATGGATATACAGTATGTAGCTGACAATTCCATTGCTCGATATGTAACGTCTTACATTACTAAATCTGAAAAAACTGAATTGAAAGAAATGTGGGAAGAGATTTCTCACGAGAAGACTGTCAGTAAGAAGCTGTACAGTTTCAGTTTAAAGATGTTATCGCATCGAGAAATTGGATCCTACGAATGTTCAGATAGGTTATCTTCTGCAAGTCTCTACTCGAAATCAAGAAGAATAATTTGGGCAAGTTTAGGCCTTGCAGCAATGAGAAATCGGGTACTGAAATCTGTTGGAGAAATTGAATATTTGGCCGAGAATGACCCAGAAAGTACAGATATTTTGAAATCAAACATGTTGGACACATATTATCCAAAAAGAAGTCATCATCTGGAGAACATATGTCTCTATGAAGTGCTGCAGAACTACATTTATTCACGGAAAGCCGCAGAAGACATCAACAATGGAAAATATAAAGTCATTGGTGAGGAAGGATGTTTGGTGAAGCAAACAAAAGGAAGTTTGATAAATCACAGGAAGCTGAGTTGCGACACTACTGACAAAAAGGAATTTTACTACTTGGCTCTTTTACAGCTGTTTAAACCATGGCGTACAGAGGATGAACTACTGGGAGAATTTCAAAGCTATGAAGATTCTTTTAATGCTTGCAAAGACAGCATACAATGCAGTACATTCTCAACTTATCTGCAAATGTTAAATGAAGAAATTGAACAGGAAACTACAATTGCAGCTGAAGTAGCTAGAGACAGTTCTCAAGACAGCCAAAGTTCAGGAACACTCAGTCAAGATCCCCTAGGACAACCAATCGTTGAAAATGAAGCATCAATAGCCATGAATGAAGTGGAAACGGCTATGAATCAAGCTCAAGAAGAATTTATAGACTTACAAAATTTGGAAAGACAACTGAATGAAGAGCAGCAACAAATTTATGAAGAGATCAGAAGCAAAATTGATCACGGATTTCTACATGAAAAAAAAGAGTGCTCATGCACATCATTTCATCCAATCAGGATGTATGTAAGCGGACAAGCTGGAACTGGAAAAAGTTTCCTAATAAAAGTCATCAGAAGCTACCTACAGCAAAAAACGGATTCTACTTTGTCTTGTGTGGTTACTGCTCCAACTGGGTTAGCAGCATATAACATAAAAGGAATCACCTTACATCGTTTGCTAATGTTACCAGTGGAGCATGAGAACAAAATACAATACAACAAGCTAACTGGAGAAGCATGCTTGGAAGTTTCAAGAGTATTGAAGAAGATGCAAGTTCTCATTATTGATGAGGTGAGCATGGTATCAAACTTAATGCTTGCCTTTGTGCATTTAAGAATGCAGCAAATTCTAAGGACAGACTATGACGTGTTATTTGGTGGAAAACATGTCATAGTTTTTGGGGATCTTCTACAACTTACTCCAGTTAAAGGACAACCAGTGTTTAATACTGTGACACATGAAGACACAAAGAAGTTATTGGGAAGCATCGGTAATGCAAATATTTGGTCCTTCTTTGAGTACAAGGAACTTACTACTAATATGAGGCAAGCAAACGATGAAGAATATGGAAGTATTCTGAAAGATATCAGAATTGGACTACTCACAGAAGTTGGCAAAAAAGCATTACAGAGTCGGCTGCTACATAATTTATTTCCAAAGGAAGAAATAGTTGCAGAGAAGATATACAAGAACATTGCAGAAAAGAAAAGTGTCATCTGCTTAATGCCAACTCTACGTGAATGCTCAATATTCAATGAGGAGCTTTTAAAATTTGAAAAGGAAGATATCAGGAAATTGGAAGCAGTGGACAAAATTGAGGATGGAAGAATTACTATCACATTAACAGGCACACTGAAAAATAAATTGGATTCACTAGAGAAGAACATTTCCAAAACAGCTGGATTAGAAAAAAATCTATATGTTTGCATGAACTGTAGAGTATTTTTAAGGAGAAATTTGGATGTTGAAAAAGGTTTAGTTAATGGAGCTATGGGAAGAGTTGTGGGTTTTATTAATTATCAGAAAAAAGATGGAATTGAATGTTTAAAAATAAAATTTGATCAGATAGAAGAAGTTAAAGACATTTGTCGTTGTTCAGTTCGTTTCATGCTTGTGAAAGACTTATATGTACGTAGGAAGCAGTTTCCGTTTTCGCTAGCATATGCTGTAACTATTCACAAGTCTCAAGGATTGACTGTAGATTGTGCTTTTGTGAACATTGGTTCAACTGTGTTCAAAGAAGGTATGGCTTATGTAGCTTTGTCACGAGTGAAAACATTATCTGGTTTATTCATGATAGACTTTGATGACTCAAAAGTTAGTGCTGATACAAATTGTGTAAAGGAGTATAATAGATTAAGAAGAACCTATGCTCCTCATTTAGGTCAGTATCCTGTGTTGGAGAAACGTGTAGTTTCTCGTAAAAGGAGAAATGAGAATATCTGTAATGAAGATGTAGAGAGGAGGAAAAAAAAGAGGAGTGATGTAATTGCAAGCAAAAAGAAAAAGGAAAATGAAGAAGAGGTTGTAGGATGTCATTTTGAAAATAGCTCTGGTGTCAACTGCTACGCTAATGTAGTGCTGAATGTTGTATTTTATCTGGAAAGTGTGCAAGAGCAGATAATAGTAAATCAGAGAAAAAGATTCTGTTCTGAGTTGAGTCTCCTTTTTCAAAAGCTGAGTAATGATAAAACTCAAATAGAAAGTGCTACTGAAATTAGAAAACTTTTAGATGTATGTTCAGGACGAACACAGTTTTCTCAAAATGTACAGCAAGACCCACAGGAATTCTTGATGTTTTTTCTTCAGGTACTGGAAGAAGAAGGGGTTCCCATTGAAAATATGTTTGGTGTCTCTTATAAATGGGAACATAGTTGTGAAAACTGTTACAATACATGTGGCTCTAATGTTGATTCTGAAAGGTTTATTTATTTAACATTGCCAGAAAGTAAAACAGTCACTTTTGCTAAATTAGTTAAAGATGCTAATCATAACATGGAATGCAGTGAGTGTCAATCTGAAATGTTTTCAACGTTAATTTTAAAGGAATACGGACAATATGTAATTTTAATGGTGCAACGATGTAAAGCTGATGGTTCAAAATTGGATACTTTAATAAAGAAGTTTACAGGACAGCAATTATCAATTTCAGGAAAAACTTTTGTAACAGTTGCAATAATTTTCCATGAAGGACCTACTGTTACTTCTGGACATTACACAGTTTATCTTAAATGTGAAAAAGGCTGGACACTGTGTAATGATTCCCAATTGATTTTCAAGCAACGTTTGCCTTTTGATTTAGCAAATTCCTATCTAATCTTCCTGAAACCTAAATTTTAGAGAGACTTGGCAAGATCTGTACAAAACAATTTTACCATTTTATTGGATTACCATTGGAATTTTAAAAAAAAATGATTTTTCAAATTATCATTTGGCCTAATGGAAAGGTAACCAATTGTAATGTGGACTTTTTAAATTTTTAATGAAACTTTGGAAAACCAAAAATTTAGACAAAATCGGTAACATCTGCACAATTTAAATTTTGGAATGTTATTGGATTGCCATTGGAAATTTATTCAAAAAAGATTTTTAAAATTACTATTTGGCCATGAGGAAAGGTAAACAATTGTATTGTGGACTTATTTAATTATTAATTAATCTTTCGGAAACCAAAATGTTACAGAGAATCGGTGAGATCTGTACAATTTAAACTTTAGAATTTTATTGGATTACCATTGGAAATTTAATCAAAAAAGAATTTTAAAATTACTATTTGGCCTAAAGGAAATGGAACCAGATGTATTGTGGAGTTATTTGAGATATATTTTTGTGATTATACTTCTGAAACAAAAATGTCAGACGGTATTTTAAAGAAATAAGTATTGATATTAGATGATATTTTTTTAGAATTTTATGCATTTCTATAATGTTATGTTTAAGTAAAAAGAGATTGTGGGCTTTTTTTATACAATCTTTGAGATTGTTATTTTTTTTTTGCCCGCTGTTAAATGATGAATGCAATTGCTTTCACAATTTATAGTGAAATGCAATATATTCTGAAAACAGCAAAAAAAAAGGCAAAACATTTTTGGGGAAAAATATGTAAATACGTGTACTGTGTTATATATTGATTTATTAAATATTAATACTTTTTTCTTTTTTTTCAGATTGTGAAAGAAAATTTTCAAAAAAAACCAACCATTTTTTCAAGTAATTTCAATTACATTTTAATTAAAAATTAAATTGTTGGGTGGGACAGGTAACTGAGAAATTAGAAGGTCTCTTTCTTCCACTTTATCTCAAAAAGATTTTTAGTATTTAGTTATTAATTCCTCAAGGATCTTGAGATGTGGTAATTGATTTTTAGTGTTTTTAAAATAAAAAAAAAAAAAAAAACGCTTACGGTAAAAAAAAAAAAAAAAGTTTTAAAGAAAAAATAAAAAAAAGTTGAGAGGTAAGGTTGGCTCTTAAAAGAGCCGTTGTGTTCATGCAGGGACAGAGGAAAGGAAGTATGGGAACATTAGCTGGTTGGACATTTGTGCTGGTCTCTTTTGTTGTTAATGAGGGGAACACTGGTCTCCCTATGAACAATTAGATCATGGCAAAATGAACACCGCATAGTAACCCTACCAAACCGAGGGTTCGTTTCCAGAGGATCAGAAAAAGGTGATTGTGCCCCCACAGATGAAGGGCTCTGCTGAGCTTCCGAAGAAGGACTCGGCTGAGCTGCTGTGGATGTGCTTGCTCGACTTACTGAAGGGTTGCCTCTAGTATGTCGTGCATGTGTCCTAGGATGCACATCCTCAAGGTGTCTCAACATAGTGTGATTCCCGAAGGAATACTTCTTGTTGGGATTTCCTCTCGAAAGCACACGCTGGCACAGCTTGCAAGTCACCAAAGCAGCATTGACTTTTTTCTCACCCTCTGGAAAACTGAAATACTCCCATATGAAAGAGCTCTTCTGTTTCCTCCTTCTCTGCCTGATGGTGGTGCTGCTAGCCTCACTCTCAGTAGAAGAGTGCTGGTCTGCCATCGTATCACAAAGACAAGTCAGCTCCTTCTCCTAAGGGATCACAAGCAGAAATGAGGGGAATGGGTGTGGTGTAGGAGAGTTCTAGAACTGAAAGTAGTTTCAACCAATCAAAAGTTGTGTTTCATGATCACATGACCCACCGTGCGCGTACGTTACGCTTACGGTGCGCTTACGGTAAAAGTACGCATGCGCGTAAAAAAGACACGCGCTCGCGCGCATGCGCAAAACAGTCACTCCACAACACTTCCGCGTAACGTGCGCGTGTAGCGTACACGCCTACGCGCCCCACGCACAGTACGCGCGGCTACGCAAATTGCATAACTATACGCAAACAGAGTAGATAAATTACGGACATTGCGTAAACCGTACGCTTACCGTACGCTTACCGTACGCGCACTAAAAAAAAAAAATAAATAAATATTTTCTATGTTATACTAATATATCTTACCTGTTTGGTAAAAAAAAAAAAGAGAAAACTTGATATATTGCAGATTTTTTTTTAAAAAAACATAGTGTTTTAAGAGAATAAAAAGTTTTTAAAAAAACGTGTTTTTTTAAAAAAAAAAACACATTTAATATTAGAATTTATAATAAAAAAATCATACAAAATCAATAAAAAAAAATATGGGAATCACATATGTTATAGGTAAGAATTAGCATTTAAAAAACCATACAAATTGACTGAAAAAACCATGGGTTTCACACACGTTATAGTTAGAAATTAGCATTTAAAAAACCTTGCAAATTCACTGAAAAAACCATAGGTTTCACACATGTTATAGTTAGGAATTAGCATTTAAAAAACCTTGCAAATTCACTGAAAAAACCATAGGTTTCACACATGTTATAGTTAGGAATTAGCATTTAAAAAACCTTGCAAATTCAGTGAAAAAACCATAGGTTTCACACACGTTATAGTTAGCTGGACATTTCACTCATAAAAAACCAATGAAATTTCCCCGTTATAGTTAGTTAAGCTAACTATAACTCGCGCGCCCGCAATGCACTGCTGATGACGTCACATATTACATCACTCATGACATGGTCAGTGACATCACTCATGACATCACTGATGACATCTCAAATGACATCACTGATGACATCACTGATGACATCATCCATGTGATAGAGTGGCAGACCTCCTCTCACCCTAATATAACCTTTGATACACACATTCAAAAATAGAGACTGAAATTTTCAAAAAAATGGACATACCAATACCAATTACAACAACCTCTTCAATAATTCTAAGATCCACATAAACATCCACTCATTCACCAACAGTCCTGTACAGTCACTCATTTGTGTACTCACACATCATATGTACTCATACACCTATACATCCTGTAACACAATGCCTCTCATCCATAGAGTTACTCACACACATAGTTACTCATGCTAATAAAGAATCAAACATACATTTATTTGCATATACAGTTATACACACACCACCACACTTACTTCAATGGAAACTTACACATACTTAGTCTTTTAAACAATCACTTATAGAAACACATACTTATTCATACAGAAACTCTTTCAATCTCTCACTCTCACATACACTCACTTATATACACCAATAGTCACATATACTAGTTTAAAACATATGTAGTTACTCATAAAGACACTATTGAAACAGCCATTCACTCACTAACACACCCATAAACACACTCTTCCACCCATACAGTCCTGCACATATGCTGTCTTCAACACATACAAACAGTGAGTCACTCATTCATGCACTTATGCACTACGTAATACCCCCCACCGAACCATACAGACACTCAGACACTCATACTGATACTCAAAAAACCAACTAATAACCTATATAGACACTCATGTAGCTGCTCACCAACCCATGCAGCCACTTATACACAAAGTGAGAGACTGATACAGGTATTTACACATTTAAACATTACTCACTTAGCCATGTATTCAATAAGATACACTTAATCAGTCAGTAATACAATCAATTTTTCAAAAACAAATCATCCATTTAGACACTTATATACTCATTTATTCTTCCATCGACCTTGAGATATACATATATAAAACATATTTAATTTTCAGAAAAACACACATTCACTGGATGATGTCATCAGTGATGTCATCAGTGATGTCATTTGAGATGTCATCAGTGATGTCATGAGTGATGTCACTGACCATGTCATGAGTGATGTAATATGTGACGTCATCAGCAGTGCATTGCGGGCGCGCGAGTTATAGTTAGCTTAACTAACTATAACGGGGAAATTTCATTGGTTTTTTACGAGTGAAATGTCCAGCTAACTATAACGTGTGTGAAACCTATGGTTTTTTCACTGAATTTGCAAGGTTTTTTAAATGCTAATTCCTAACTATAACATGTGTGAAACCTATGGTTTTTTCAGTGAATATATATATATATATATATATATATATATATATATATATATATATATATATATATATTATCTACTGGCGGTCGCCAGTAGATAGTTATAGCTAGGACCGTGTTTCCATAGGAAATCCGCAACATTCTATTTGGAATAACTTTGCCGCCGGTTGACGAAATAGGTGGGGCGCTCCGCTCCGCTCCTACCCCAAAAGTCTCGGGGAGATTCGTCAAGCGGGGGCTGAGAAAAAAGGGGGGTCCCAAAACGCGTTTTCCCCATGCAATTTTCCATAGGGACCTTTAGTCCAAGGTACAGCCCGAACGGCTGAACAGAATTACTTGAAATTTGGCAGAGAGGTAGTCCTCAGCTCAGGGATGTGCCTTTTGCAGGTCTGGTGTCAATCTGTTCAGTAGTTCCTGAGAAAATCAAAAGTAAAATCATATATATATGTGGGCGGAGCCTAACCACACATCTCATCCTGAGATCTGATTGGCTGTCAGCACTTCATCCAAGAAGTGTTGGCAGCCATCTTGGGACCAATATACATGATAGCACCTCATTAAAAAGCATTGCAGTTAATAGAAGGTTTTAAGACTTTAGTTACATTATAAATCATTTGTTGATGGTACCATACTCATTTTAGGAATTGTGGTATGTTCTAAGGTGATTTCACCATGTGAAAAAGCCTTCTGCTGGGATATCATGATTGAGAGAAAAATATTTTCTCATGCTTTTCCCACGGAGGTTTGGAAGGTGATCTATAAGCTAAACTGAGAGCTTATTTTCTGTAAATTCACATTATCTTTCTCAGTCATGTGAGAATGAAGTCTGACATTCTCAGTAAAACATGTACATCCAACAAGGGCAGAGACTGTCAGTTGATTCCTTTGTGTTCTACTGCTGCTTCCCAAGAACAACTAGAGCGCTAACAGTCCTACTTATGATAAACGTATGGCACACCTGAAGCCATCTTGCTTGGATTAAAGTGGTAACTCTTAAAACATTTAATTTAAAAAGGAACAAAATGAGTGGGTTCATTTTTCCATAAAAAGTATGTTTAGTGCTGTAGAAAGAAAAATTAGGGCACATTTTGAGTGACTTCTCAAATCCTCTTCTATTTCATTAAAAAATTCTGACATGCAGACTGAAACATGCACTTTCAATACCAGCAGCAGTTTTCCCTGGTGAGCAGTAGCTTTACTACAGTGATCTAATGATCAAAAAGTGTGCTAACATTCTGAATTTATGGCAAATGTGTGACACATCTGAATGCCTTCTTGATGGAATCAAAGTAAAAAACTGAAAGTATTTCCTACTGAGGAGACTGCAGTAAATGAGGAAATTAGGAAACTTCATAACAAATAAGTCTCCCAAGATGGCCACCAGAGACAAAAGAGCCCAAATGTAGCCCAAATATCACCCAGATGTAGCCCAAGTATAGCCCAATGACAGAATGTCCCAGAGTGTTCTTAAAAACAACTAGAGTGCTTACTGTCTTCATTATGACAAAAGTATGGCACACCTGAAGCCATCTTGATTGGAATAAACTGGTAACACTTAAAACATTTAATTTAAAAAGGAACACAATGAGGGGGTTCATTTTGCCTTAGAAATTATGATTAATGCTGAAGAAAGAAAATAAGGGCACATTTTGAGTGACTTCTCTAATCCTCTTCTATTTCATTAAAAAATTCTGACATGCAGACTGAAACATGCACTTTTAATACCAGGAGCAGACTTCCATGGTGAACAGTAGTTTTACTACAGTGATCTAATGAGCAGCTAGAGTGCTAACATTCAGAATTTATGGCAAATGTGTGACATATCTGAATACCTTCATGATGGAATCAAAGTAAAAAACTGAAAGCATTTCCTACTGAGGAGACTGCAGTACATGAGGAAATTAGGAAACTTCATAACAAATAAATCTCCCAAGATGGCCAACGGAGACAAAAGAGCCCAAATGTAGCCCAAAATCACCCAGATGTAGCCCAAATATAGCCCAATGACAGAAGTGTGCAAAACACTTATTATTTTGTGTTTTTGCAGTGTTATATAGTGTAGACTTGTCAGGTATTGGAGTGCTTTACATGAGCATTGGTTACATCACACAAGAACAAATTCATTTTGGTTGTAGACATGGGGAGACTAAGTGATTTGACCAGAATCACAGAATGTTGAGCTGAAGCAGAAACTCCAACCTAGTTCCCCAGTTGCAAAGTCTGCAGTTCTGGAAGTAACACCACATCCTCTCCCCTAAGTGCAACATTTAATCAAGTGGTCAACTGGATAAAAAAACATAAAGATAACAAATAATTTAAAAGTACTTTGTCGCTATTTGAAAACTCAGAAAATATGTCCTTATTTTAGTCTTTTAGAGCACTAACCATAATTTTGATGCCAATAAGACCCTCTCATATATGTAATTTCTAAAGGAAATGCTCTACGTATTACAGTTTTGATTACATCAAGATGACGTCAGACGTTCCACACTTTTGTAATAAATATAGAATGTTAGCAATCTAGTTGTTCATTAGGATACTGTTGAGAGGCAGAGGCCAGGGGCACGGACTCTGAAAATTGAAGGCAGGTAGGAGGGTGCAAAGGCAACAATTTAACCACACTGAGCAGGCAGGAAGGGCCGTGGCAGCACAACAGACTATGGAGGGCAGTGAAAAGGGGGGCAGGGGCAACAAACCAACAATACAGGACTTGCAAGAGAGGCTGTGGCAATGTAATAGACCATTGTGGGCAGAAGGAAGAGGCAATGGTAGTACAACCATACATGCCAACAGACCCGATTCAGCCAGGAAACGTCCAATGTTTTAAGCTCAAATGGGCTTTATTTGATCTGTCTCCTGTCTACAATCTCCTCTTTTTCAATGTAACTCAAAGGGGAAAATCAATACCCCAGTTTTTTTTCAAAATCTCCCTCTTACCAAGTTCAAAATGTTCGCAAGTATGGTACATTGGATCATGGAAGGAAATGGGGTAGGGACATGGACTTGGATAACAGAGGACAGGAGGGACATGGAGAGGTGCACCAAACTGTCCCTGCAGGGCAGGCATCAGGGTTTGCAGCAGCACAATACACCACACAGGGCATGCAGGACGGGAGTGCAGCACAACAATCCATAGAAAGCAAGAGGGAGGGGACAGGACCATGCACATGGACAACAGAGAACAGAGGGGCAAGAGGCAATGGTAGCTAGCTGACCATAATGGACAGACAGGAGTGAAAGCTGCAGCATAACAGACCATAAAGGGCAGGAGGGACGGATCAGGGCCATTACAATGGAACAGACAAGCCTGGAGGGAGGGAGTAGGGGTCTGCACATGTAAACAGAGGGCTGGGGTCAAGGGGGCAGGGCAGGAGCAGCAAGATAGCCATGGAGGTCAGGCAGCATTGGCAGTAGAAGCAAGACACACCATGAAGAGCAACAGTGAGACTGTGATGGCATACACCCAGACCATGGAGGGAAGGTGGGAGGGGGTCAGGGGCAGCTAACTGACTACACAGGGAAGGTGGGAGGGGCCATCGCAGCACAGAAGACCATGCATGGCAAGTGGGAGGGTTAGTGGATGCACAATGGCTATGAAAGGCAAGAAGGAGGGTGCAGGGGCATGCACAAAGGACGATGGAGGATAGAAGGGAGGGTCAGGACCTGTGCACAGACAAGAAAGTTCAGGGGAAGGGGCCTCACAACAGACCGCACAGGGCAGGCAGGAGGAGCAGTTGCAGCACAACAGACCAGGGAGGGCAGAAGGGTGTGGCAGTACAATGGACCATGTAGGACAGGAGGAAAAGGATAGGGGCATGGCATGTGGACAGGCAGGGTGGAGTTGGCAGGCACATGTTACAGTCATCTGACAATGCTAGGCAGGTGGGAGGGGAGTGGCAGCTCAACAGAACACTCAGAGTAGATAGGAGTGGCAGGTCCATGGAACATGGTGGGCAAAAAGGATGGAGCAGGGGCATGCACAAAGATATCGGAGGGCAGGGGGAAGGAGAATAGGGGCAGCAAGCTAAGCACAGAGTTTAAGCAGGAGGTCAATGATGGGGCATAGAATTGGGCAATGGAGGGCAGGAGGAGTGGACTGGTACATCATACTAAATTGAGGGCAGTGGCAGCACATCAGACCATGCATGGCAGGAGGGAGGAGGCTAGTCCATGGATTCACACAACAGAGGATAGGGAGGAGGGGGATGGGGCAGCAAGCTAACTGTTCAGAGAAGGCGGGTATTAGGAACTTTATTGTTTTTAAAACGTGTGTCTGTGTGAACTACTTAAAATATGAACAAGTATGCAGCATAATCTCACTTTTATTCAGGAAGAAGAGGACGTTTGTGACTGTGACTCCGGGCTCACTTGGCAGAAACACCCCCTGACCCTCCACCCCCTATCACAAAATGTAATGCCCCTGAAAAGAGTAGGTGAACACAGTGTTATATAGAACATAGTCCTGAGAGCACGATTGAAAATGAAAACTAGATATAGTGTATGGTATAAACTATGCACCAAAAAGTGTGATATAAGATGAACCGGGCGTGAAATATAATATGCAATACATTGTGCGCAATGACAGATTCATTGGAGAGCGCGAGATAGCACAGGCACTAGCGCGTGCTATGCGATATGCGCCTTGGAGTGTAATATGCACAGGGCAGTGTTTTGTAACCTAACTAGTCTCTAAAATTGTAATATAAAATATGTGCTGGGGAGTGTAACATTGCATATGCACTGTGACAAAGATATGGATCCCAGATTGTAATATGTATGGCATAGCACTGTGCGTTATAACATAGGCATCGAGGAAGGCACGTTAGATGGGGCAATATAACCCGTGCGAAGACAAGTGTGGCATGACATATTCACGGGGTGGTGTTACAGTGCACATGGGCTAGAGAGTATCATAGCATATGCACTAGCTAGTAGAATACAACACAGAGGTGTGTGGCACTCAGCAGGCAATGGTGGGTGTAACACAGCATTGGGCTCTGCCAGGAGCGCGCTGTGACTCTCAAGTGATGTTCGTCCCCTTTCCAGAGAGGAAAATAAAAAGTATTACACATCCGGCAGTGGATGTGTGTTTTATTAACCGTGAGGGGGGTTTCTTGCATAGTTTTGGTCGAATTTTTGTCGAATCCCCTTTGAATGGCTTGGTGTGCATGTGTATTAAATGTGCCCGTCAATAGCTACCCATGTTTGTATAAATAAACGACAAGGGTGTCTACCGGGATTAGGCACGGTAGGGCATCAGACATGTCAGAGCTTCCCTAGTGGTGTAAATACATTCCACGTGGATTCATTGTAGGCATAGTCGCCTTTTAATGAATATCACGCAAATCGTCATGGTGATAGGTACGTACGGTTTGTCCAGCATGTCCTAGGTGTGTCTATAAATATATATTTTTTAAAAATAATAAAAAACAGTGGCCGGCCCTGGGGATTGGGGTCTAAAAAATATAATTTGGAGACAGGCCCTGGGGGATGGGGTCATCAGGGCCAATAAATTAGAATAAGAAGGGGAACCACACAGCCCCCCTTCTTAAAAAATTAAAATAAAAAAAAGACTGGCATTGTGCCGGAGGCCACGCCCCCTCCTTGCAGCACTCTGCAAACGCGCCCCCTGGCGAGTTGTAAGTTGGGGAATTAATTCCTCTTCAATACTGAGGGTCCCTGAGGGCCAACTAGCCCAACAGGCATCTCCAGTATGCGCCAGGGAGCTGCGCTGCAGACAGTTGTTCTGAGGCCAAGCCCCTTTTTACACCTCTCTGCAATGCAGCTCTGTGGCACTTACTGGAGCTACCTAGTGGTCTAGTTTGACCCTAGGGACCCTTAGGATTCAAGGGGACTTAATCTCTCAACTTAGAACAGCCACAGGGCGCGTTTACACAGTGGTGAAGGGAGGGGACGGGGCCTGAGGTGACGTGTGCAAACACGCACTATAGCACGTTTTAAATTGGGGATATAATTTCCCTTCAATACTGAGGGCCCCTGGGGGCTAACTAGCCCACCAAGTGCTTCCAGTAAGCGCCACTGAGCTGCATTGCAGAGAGGTGGTCCAGGCCGTGCCACTTTTTACACCTCTCTGCAACGCAGCTCTGTGGCACTTACTGGAGGTACCTAGTGGGCTAGTTGGACCCTAGGGACCCTCAGGATTCAAATGAACTTAATCTCCCAACTAAAAACGGACACAGGGCGTGTTTACACAGTGGTGAAGGGAGGGGACGGGGACGGGGCCTGAGTTAACGTGTGCAAAAACGCCCTGTGGCCTGTTTTAAGAGGTAGTTTAAATCCCCCTGCCCTATTATATACTAGGGGCTTACAGAGGAGGTCATGCTAATCACAGGGAGACCCCAACGCATAATGTTCCCTAGTGTATGTAGATGTTTTCACTGTATTCTAAGTGTCTTTTAACATAGCACTGGCTCTAGGACTGGTTAGTCAGACTCAGTTACCACCAGTATCCGTCTGAAAAAGTTGAGGGAACAGGATGATTTTGCAACAAGGCTTCTTTCTGCTCTTCTTTTTGTTCTTTCTGCACGTTATCCTTCTTCCTGCACTTTTCTTCGTCTTTGAGGACTTCTGTTGCTTCTTTCTGCACTTCTTTTTTTTCTTTCTGTGCATTTTTTCTTCTTTCTTCACATGTCCTATCTCTGTAGGCATAGTTAGAAATTAGCATTTAAAAAACCTTTGAAATTCACAGAAAAAACCATAGGTTTCAGGCACGTTATAGTTAGGAATTAGCATTTAAAAAACCTCAGAAATTCACAGAAAAAACCATAGGTTTCAGGGGTGTTATAGTTAGCTGGACTTTTCACTTGTACAAAACCATTGAAATTCCCCCGTTATAGTTAGTTCAGCTAACTATAACTCGCACGCCCGCAATGCACTGCTGATGACGTCACATATTACATCACTCATGACATGGTCAGTGACATCACTCATGACATCACTGATGACATCTCAAATGACATCCCTGAAACCTATGGTTTTTTCTGTGAATTTCTGAGGTTTTTTAAATGCTAATTCCTAACTATAACGTGCCTGAAACCTATGGTTTTTTCTGTGAAAATATATATATATATATATATATATATATATAGATATTATCTACTGGCGGTCGCCAGTAGATAGTTATAGTTAGGACCATGTTTCCATAGGAAATCCGCAACATTCTATTTGGAATAACTTTGGCGCCGGTCGACGAATCCTCGCAAAATTTTCAAAACTAATGGGGCGCTCTGCTCCGCTCCTACCCTGAAAGTCTCGGGGGGATTCGTCAAGCGGGGGCTGAGAAAAAAGGGGGGTCCCAAAACGCGTTTTCCCCATGCATTTTTCCATAGGACCTTTAGACACAGCTACAGCCCGAACGGTTGAACAGAATTACTTGAAATTTGGCAGAGAGGTAGTCCTCAGGTCAAGGATGTGCCTTTTGTATGTCTGGTGTAAATCTGTTCAGTAGGTCCTGAGAAAATAGCATTTAAATCAATATATATATCTGTAAGCGCGCTCCGTGCGCTTACTGTAAGCTTACCGTACGCGTACGGTGCCGTGCGCGAGCTCAATTCTGATTGGTGGTTACATGACTGTAAACATTCGAATCGGTCGAAATCAGGAAGTGTCGGCCGCCATTTTCTGTCTCTCGCACTGAGAAACAAAGGTGGGGAACGTGAAACGGGGGCAACGAAGAGAGTTGCAGACCCCCTAGTGTTTGTCAGGGGGTCCAAGAAGGACCCAAAAGTACGAAAAATAAATGTAATAATTAAAAAAAAAATCGCGGGGTACGCGTACGGTAAGCTTACCGTATGCGCACGGCAAAAAAAAAAAAAAAAAAA
Source organism: Triturus cristatus (assembly GCF_964204655.1). Classification (NCBI taxonomy): domain Eukaryota; kingdom Metazoa; phylum Chordata; class Amphibia; order Caudata; family Salamandridae; genus Triturus; species Triturus cristatus. The sequence continues at coordinate 892,190,150 of NC_140594.1, forward strand.
ATAAAGAAGTAACAATCACATTTATTAAATAAATTAATGGACCCACAAGGGAGAAAAAAACAAATTTTACTGCTTAAAAAAAGGCGAGGCGCGCACGGCATGGACTGCGCAACGTGGGCGCTCGGTGCGCGAAGCGCACTGTGCGCCCACTGCGCGCGCATGGTGCGCGAAGCGCACCGTGCGCGCAGGGTGTGCGCATAGTGAAAAACCAGAAAAAATAAATAAAAAATAAATACATAACTTAGCATTTAAAAAACCGTACAAATTCACTGAAAAAACCATAGGTTTCACACACGTTATAGTTAGGAATTATCATTTACAAAACCTTGCAAATTCACTTAAAAAACCATAGGTTTCACACATGTTATAGTTAGCTGTACATTTCACTCGTAAAAAACCAATGAAATTCCACGTTATAGTTAGATCAGGTAACTATAACTTGCGTGACCGCAATCCACAATGTGTAATTTCAGATGTCATCATTGATGTCATCAGTGATGTCACTGACCATGTCATGAGTGATGTACTATGTGACGTCATCAGCAGTTTATTGTGGGCGCGCGAATTATAGTTACCTGATCTAACTATAACGTGGAATTTCATTGGTTTTTTACGAGTGAAATGTACAGCTAACTATAACATGTGTGAAACCTATGGTTTTTTAAGTGAATTTTATATATATAACCTACTGGCGGTCCCCAGCAGGTAGTTATAGTTAGAACCTAGTTTCCATAGGAAAAGCGTTTTTTGATTTGCTAATAACTTTGGCGTCCTTTGATGAATCTTCGTGAAATTCTCCCAAAAAAAGTCTATCCAGGTTAGATCCTATCCTAAAAGTTTGGGGGTGATTCGTCAAGCAGGGGCTGAGAAAAATGGGGGGTCCCAAAACACTTTTTACGTGTGTTAATTTCCATAGGAACTTTTGAGACAAGCTACAGCCCGAACTGCTCAACGGAATTACGCCAAATTTGGTAGAAAGGTAGCTCTTGGTTCAGAAAGCGACCTTTTGTTTTAAATAGTGTAAATCTATTCAGCAGTTGCTGAGAAATTAAAAAAATAAGAGTCAATTTCCCAGAGGAAACTTTAGGCATGGCTAAAGCCCAAACTGCTGAACAGAATTACCACAAATTTGGGGAAAAGGTAGTGCTTGGTTCAGAAAGCGACCTCTTTTTAAAATGGTGTAAATCCGTTCAGTAGTTGGGGAGAAATTTAAAAAATAAAAGTTTTGATATCTATGGCAGCGGTGGGTTCGCGACCCCTCCCAACCACATGCTTCATTTTAATTGGCTGCCAACACTCCAAACCAGAATGTGTTGGCAGCCATTTTCTGACTCGGTAATCCAGTCAGAAGAAATTAGGTAAAATTAAAGATGAAAATGAGGGAAAGGGGGCAGGGCCTTGGCCTGTTCAGGGCGTCCCACAAGGCCCCCCACGGCAAAAAGAGCATTTCTTTTTAAACCGCAGAAGTCGCGCTGGTGTCGCGTATTCTGCTGAGACATTTTTTTTTTCAACAAGGCACTTCATTTGAAAAAGCCCTGGGGGGTCAGGTCCCAGGGGCACCCGCAAAATAATTTGCAGGGGCCTGCGGGGGCCTCCGCAGCCCCGGGGAACGCCACCACCCCAGGGCACAAATTGAAATTAGTGAGGGGGCCTCCCCGGGGCTATAAATAAAAATGTGTGTGGGGCACTTAATATTTAAATTTGGGGGTCTGTTTTAGAACCCCGTGCCCCGGGGACCACCACCTCCCCGGGGCTTTAGATATTTTGGGAGGAGGCGCACGGCCCCCTCCTGGAGCTCTTGATGGCCCTGGGGACCCCCACCCCCCAGGGCTGGCTCCTGCAGTGTCTCGGGGTGCCCACCCCCGGTACACTGCTGTTTGCTATGGTAGGGCAGGAGCACGGTTCCCACCCTACCATAGCAAACTCTGCTTTAGATTTTGGAATCAGGAGCAGAGAAACCTGCTCTCTCTTTCAAAATCCAAAGCAGAACTGCTTTTCCACAGGGGGAGCTGCATGCCAGCAGCTCCCCATGTGGAAAAGCAATGTCGGCTCCTGCAGGAGGCAGAGAGACAACAGGGACCATGGGGGCATTGGGGCTCCCCCCATGGTCCCCAACGAAGAGGTGAGGCCCCGGTGGATGGGGTCCCCGGGCCAGAAGTGGTCCTGGAGGGGGACATGCGGCCCTCCTCCCATTTGTTGTAAAAAGTCCCCGAGGCGAATGTAAATTAGTGAAAGTGTACGGTTTAAAAAAAAACGGGATTCGTGACCCTAGCGCAGCTTTCAGTGCGGCCCCCCGTGTGAACACGATGGGTGCGCGGCTGTCAGCGTGGCCCCCGTGTGAAAACGATGGGTGCGTGGCTCTCAGTACGGCCCCCCCATGTGAACGCGATGGGTGTGCGGCTCTCAGTGCGGCCCCCCTTGTAAACGCTATGGGTGCACGGCTCTCAACGCAGCCCCCATGTGAACACGATGGGTGTGCGGCTCTTGAAGTCACGGTGGGTGCGCAATTCCAAGCAACAAAAAAATATATATATGTTTTCAAAAACTAAATTATATGTTGGGTTATTAGGCTACATGTAAGTTCTGATGCAGAGCCTTAGGTTGTTGAGAAGGACTCTGTTCCCCTTATCTATGAAATGTACACCATCACTCTTGTAGATGTCATCCATATCAAAACGCAGATTATTGTTGTATATGGAGCGCATCCTATGGACTCTGAGATAAGCAGAAACAGCTGTAGTTACATTTTTTCCAGCTTTCTAAATCTGTCGACATAATTGATTGGACCACTTCCATTTCTGTCTTTGGCATATGTTAGAGTATACAAAGACAGTTTGGGGGAAAAGCAACATCAATTCTGCAGAGGTGTCCATCATTAGTATTTCCAGCCCTACCCCAGTCAATGTGCCTAGGTCATTTCCTCCACAGTGGACAATCATGAGGTCAGGGGGTTGGAGATGTAAACAGGTTTTAACCAAAGGCATCAATTGGTGCCACTTTAATCCTCTTTGTCCAATCCATGTAATGTCCACATTTTGCAAAGCTAGATCTTTGTCAATACCTCTGTGTTCAGCATACCTTTTGCACCAGAAAACAGCTGTGTCCCACAATCCACATTCTAAGCATCTTGAAGGGAAGTCTGGATGCACTGAAAAGATGTCTGTGGCTGAAGTAGGCAGTTGGTAGAATGAGAGGTATCTAAAATGGTGGACAAGATGCAGTTTTTAAAAAAGATGAGAAATTATTGGCTGTTTAAGAACATTATATAGTCAAAAATAGGGTGCATGTTTCTGTCTTTAAAAAGCATGTTTCTTATTGGTTAGTAAAAAATGTTTGAAAGGAACATTAGATAGGATAAGCTCATATTTTGGAACGTCAAGCACACTTGCTGTTTGTATTTGCAACATTGTGTGGTGAACTTGAAAATTTGCTGAACTTGTGACCTGTGAGTTCAGTTGTTATGGAAACAGGGATTAAGGAGAAAGGGGGTAGGTTTGAAAGTTAACTGTGACATTAAAATGTGAGTTTATTATAAATATTAAAGTAATATGTTATTACAGTGAGATTTCCCAAGTCAGTGCCATCTTTAAAAGTAGAGTATTATTAAAAAAAAGTGGTAAAATGATTTGTAATATATTTTTGAACTCCCTCATGGATTCGCTGTGCCATCGCTTACGGTGCAGGTGCGGCTCCAGAAAATTCCAGAAGCATTTTGGGTTCAGTTAGAAGTCAGTTGGCAAGGGTTGATATGGGTAACCAATAGAACTGTGTTTTAGAATTTGAAATAATCTGGGAAGCAATGTGATTTGTTATTTACATCTATATGTGTGGAGATAGAGAGGGAAACTTTGCCATTACTGGTTTTGCTTTGCTAAGAGCAGTGCATTATATTGATTGTGTGCATAAGAAAATCTGTTCTGAGTTTCTGATACCTCATAATCTACAAATCAATTTGAAAGGGGAGTTATAAATTTGTGAGGTGTACTATGTGGTGCCTTTGTTTTTAAAGATAAAATATAAATCATAAACTTTGGAGTTTGAGATATATTTTGAAATGAAGAAATGTTTATTGCAGTTAGTTGTAATGTATTTAAATGTTGTTTAATATAGATTCTGTATAGTATTATGTGTATTTTGGAATATGGATTGCTAATTATGGTAGTTTGTTTCAGTGTGTGGATATGTACATTTGTAGTATACCGCATCATTTTAGGTGTTGCTTTCACACTGGAAGTGCATATGTTGAGTCAAGGTATTAGTGATGAAACTAGTTTTTGTAAGTGTCTAGAGAGGTACAGTTGAAATATGCCACATAATGTTTGGTTTAAAATTGAAGATTGTTCTGTGAATTTATGAGGTGTACATAGTGGTGTGGTAGAGAGATATCCATTCATGTTTTCAGGAATATGGTGAGACTTATAGCGTAGAAATGTGAATGATTCCTGCTTTGTATTTGGCTAGGTGTAACATTAAAAGTAGTTGTAAAATGGTAAAGTAGCAGCAGAGATTCATGCACTGCTTCAATCCCATAAGCACTATCCTTGCAGTGCAGCCATCGCCCTGTCAGTACTCATTCACTCCTCCAATCACCCATCCAGCACCATATACTTATCCCATCACTCTGCCAATACTGAAGCACTTATAAATTCACCATGCACTCTCTTTACAGCACTGTAATCATTCAGTCACTACACACATAGTTATGCAATGGTCCAGGCACTAACATATGCACTGCTACAATCCTCTGTGCACTCTCCATGCAGACCTCTAATCAGCTACATCCTACTGATTCACTCCTCTAATTACCCAGGCAGTACACATGCAGTCTAGCAATCCCCCTGTCATTCTTCATGCACTCTTACAATCACCCATCTAGCACTATGTACTTTGCAATTACTCCGCCAGTACCCAAGCACTTATAAATTTACTATGCAGTCTCTTTGCAGCACTGTAATCATTCAGTCACTACTCACGTACTCATGCAATGATGCAGGCCCTAACGTATGCACTACTGTTATCGTTTGTGCACTATCCATGCAGACCTCTAACCATCTACATACTACTGATTCACTTCTCCAATTACCCAGGTAGTACCTATGCAGTCCAGCAATCTCCCTGTCACTTTTTTATTTTATTTATTTTTAAAGTTTTATATAGCGCTAGCTTGACCCGTAGGTATCAAAGCGCTTTACATACATACTGTAAAGAAAAACAGACAGAAATTGCATTACATAGTAGGCAGGTAGTAAGGAAGCAAAACCAGGGATAAAAAAAATACAGCATGGAATATAAGGTGGTTAACACAGTCCGGTCGCCAACTATCCTTGAATGTCAAGAGAGAGGAGTAAACTCGGATATTAAAGTCTAGGTTCGTTGACGTTGGTCAGGAAAGTATTTGTTAAGGAGATGGATTTTCAGGTCCCTTTTGAAACAGGAGAAGGAGGGGTTGCATCTGAGGACTCTAGGGAGAGCATTCCACATCCTGGGAGCGTTGCCAGAGAACGATCGGTATTGTGTGGTTTTCTTTTTCAGTTTCAGAGGAATAAGAAGGAGTGAGTTGGAGCTTCTCAGCGATCTGGATTTACCTGCTCTTACCAGTTTGCTGTTCAGGTAGTTAGGTGCCGGAGTGTGAAGGGTTTTGTGTGTGATGCAGGCCAGTTTGTAAATATACCTCCCTTCCATGGGAAGCCGGTTGAGGGAGTTGAGAGCTGGAGTGATGTGATCAAATCTTTTTACTCCAGATACGAGTCGATGGGCCATGTTAAACACTGCCTTTAGAGGGGCTAGGTGAGCTTTTGGAGTCCCTGTTAGGATGGCGTTCCCGTAGTCGATTTTAGAGAGAACTAGGGATTGGACTACTGTCTTGAGGTCATCATGGGGAAGAAAAGGTTTCAATTTCTTGAGGTGTTTTAGAGAGAAAAGAGCGCTTTTTGCAAAGTTTTTGATGTGGGCCTTCAAAGATAAGTTCTTGTCAAGGGTGATGCCTGGAGACTTAACTGAGTCGGAAAGGACGATGGGGCAGTTTAGGGCGACCAGATTCTTGAGCCACCCTTGGATTGGACGATGGTTGCTTTTTGGAGAGAATAGGATTAGTTCTGTTTTATCTGGATTGAGTTTTAAGTGGTTAGCGTTGAACCAAGTTTGGATCTCGGTTAGAGTGGCATTGAGGTGTTGGATGTCGCTGGGAGACTTGATTTTGAAATAGATTTGTGTGTCATCAGCGTAAAGGTGGTAATTCACTCCAGCTTTTTTCAAGATGATTGTGAGGGGCTCCATGAAAAAATTGAAGAGGGCCGGGGAGAGGATCGAGCCTTGCGGGACCCCAAGTGTGACTTTTGATGGCTTTGAGAGACAGGAGTTGATTCTAATTTGTTGCGAGTGGTGTTGAAGGAAGGAGGTGAACCATTTTAGTACTGTGCCATTGATGCCGGAGTGCTTCGACATGGTCTCCAGAAGCGCTGGATGATTTACTGTGTTGAATGCCACAGATAGGTCAATAAGGATGAGTAGGCAGGCATCACCTTCATCTAAAGCCTTGTGAATATCGTCAGAGACGTTGAGCATAGCTGTTTCTGTGCTACAGCCTTTCCTGAATCCTGATTGAAAGGTGTCGAGGAGGTTGAACTCATCAATGTGTTTGTTGAGTTTGTGGAGAACGCATTTCTCCAATGTTTCTGCAAGGAATTGGAGGTTGGAGATAGGTCTGAGGTTGTTGAGATCATTAGGGTCGGCCCCAGGTTTTTTGAGAATGGGTGTGATTTGTCCAAGACCTTTCCGTTTGTCTGAGTTGACGCCTTTCCTCATTCAGAACCACGTTAAACCAGGGTTTAGATTTGGTTCGCCTCAATTGTTTGAGTTTGAGAGGAGCTACTTGGTCTAGAACCTCTGTCATTTTTTAGTTAAAGTGTGTAGTGAGGTCATCGGTCGTCGATGATGAGGGTTGGAGTTGAAGATGGGCATGAATCTTGGATTCGAGTTCGGATGAAGGGATTGCTTTGATATTTCTGGTCCAGTGTTTAGGTTTGTCATTACGAATAGGTTGGTGGAAGACAAATGCATCAATCTTGAACAGAATGAGGTGGTGGTCGGACCAGTCACTGCCCATGCACTCTTACAATGACCCATCCAGCACTATGTACTTATGTAATCACTCCGCCAATACACAAACCGTTATACATTTACCATGCACTCTCTTTGCACTCCTTTAATCATGCAGTCAGTATCCACATACTCATGCAATGACCCAGGTACTAACTCATGGAGTGTTAAAATCTCCTGAGGGCTACCCTTGCAGTGCAGCCATCACCCTGTCAGTACCCATGCACTTCTGCAATCACCCAGCGAGGACCATGTACTTATCCAATCACTCTGCCAAAACACAAGCACTTATAAATTAATCATGTACTCTCCTAGCAGTACTCTAATCATCCAGTCCAGCACTGTAATCATTCAGTTACTACACACATAGCCATGCAATGGTCCAGGCACTAACATATGCACTGCTACAATCTTATGTGCACTATCCATGGAGACCTCTATCCAGTTACTTACTATTGGTTCACTTCTCTAATTACCCAGGTAGTACCCATGCAGTCTAGGAACCCCCCTGTCAGTCCCCATGCACTTCTCCAATCACCCATCCAGCACTATCTACTTATCCAATCACTCCGCCAATACCCAAACACTTATAAATTCATCATGCACTGTCTTTGCAGCACTGTAATCATCCAGTTACTAGTCATGTACTCATGCAATGGCCCAGACACTAACACAAGCACTGCTAATATACTCTGTACACTATCAATGCAGACCTCTAATCAGCTACATACTATTGATTCACTCCTCTAATTACCCAGGTAGTACCCCTGCAGTCTAGGAATCCCCCTGCCAGTCCCCATGCACTTCTCCAATCATACATCGAGCACTATCTACTTATCCAATCACTCCACCAATACCGAAGCACTTATACATTTACCATGCACTCTCTTTGCAGCACTGTAATCATCCAGTTACTTGTCACGTACTCATGCAATGGCCCAGACACTAACACAAACACTGCTACAATACTTTGTGCACTATCCATGCAGACCTCTAACCAGTTACATACTATTGATACACTCCTCTAATTACCCAGGTAGTATCCATGCAGTCTAGAAATCTCCCTGTCTTTCCCCATGCACTTCTCCAATCACCCATCTACCACTATCTACTTATCCAATCACTCCGTCAATACCTAAACAATTTTAAATTCACCATGCATTGTTGTTGCTGCACTGTAATCATCCAGTTACTAGTCACGTACTCATGCAATGGCCCAGACACTCACACAAGCACTGCTACAATACTCCATGCTCTCTCCATGCAGACCTCTAACTAGCTAATTACCCAGGTAGTACCCATGCAGTCTAGGAATCCTTCTGTCAGTAGCCATGCACTTCTCCAATCACCCATCCAGCACTATCTATTTACCCAATTACTCCACCAATATCCATGTATGAAGTACTACAACATTACAGCTTTAAGAAAAATGGTACGGAAAATATAAATGAAGGAAGATATGCTGTAAGTGGATGTGAAGGATGTTTGGTAAAACAGGCCAAAGGAAATTTGATTAATCACAGGAAACTGAGTTGCGATACTCTAGATAAAAGGGAGTTTTTCTATTTAGCTCTTCTGCAACTCTTCAAACCTTGGTGGAGTGAAATGGAATTACTTGAAGATTTTGACTGCTGTGAAGATTTTTTCAATGCATGTAAAGATAGCATTGAATGTAAATTTTTTCCAAATTACCTCCACATGTTGAATGAAGAGATTAATCAAGAAATTACTATTGCAGCTGAAATAGCTAGAGATAGTTCTCAAGATAGTCAGAGTTCTGCTGCACAAAGTCAAGATCCACTAGGAGAAGCCATACTTGAAAATGAAGCGGCAATAGCAATGAGTGAAGTGGAAACGAGCACAACAGGAGAATATTGATTTGAAAAACTTAGAAGAACATCTGAATACTGAACAGAAAAAAATATATCACCAAGTAACACCACAACAGATAGAACATGGATTACTGCATGAAAAGAATGATTGCCAATGTACATCATTTAGACATATTCTTATGTACATCAGTGGACAAGCTGGAACGAGGAAACGTTTCTTGATTAAATGTTTGTCAAGTTATCTACAGAAAACAACTGATTCACATTTGTCTTGTGTTGTGACTGCTCCAACTGGGTTAGCAGCACACAATATTAAAGGAATTACATTACATCGTCTACTTATGTTACCAGTAGAACATGAAAATAAGTTGGAATATCACAAGCTATCTGGAGAAGGTTGTTTCGAAGTTTCAATAGTACTGAAGAAAATGAAACTTCTGATAATTGATAAGGTAAGCATGGTCTCAAACTTAATGCTTGCGTTTGTGCATTTGAGGGTGCAGCAGATTTTAAAAACAGATTACGATGTTTTATTTGGAGGAAAACATGTAATTGTTTTTGGTGATCTACTACAACTCACACCTGTGAAAGGCCAACCAGTTTTTATGACCCTTCTTCATGATGACACTAACAAATCATTGGGAAGTATTGGGAATGTCAACATTTGGACTTATTTTGAATATAAAGAACTTATTAAGAAAATGCGACAAGCAAATGATGAAGATTATGGAAACATTCTTCACAATATTAGAATTGGTGTCTTAACAAAGGATGAAAAAAATGCTTTAGAAAGTCGGCTACTAAGAAACTTGTTTCCAAAAGAAAATATTACACCTGAAACAATCTACCAAAACATTTCAGAAAAGAAATCTATAATTTGCCGTATGCCAACACTGAAAGAATGCTCTACATTCAGTGAAGAACTCTTGAAACTGGAGAATGAACCGATAATAAAAATGGTAGCCACTGATAAAAGAGAACATGAAGGAGTAACTATTCTTCTGTCAGAGAAATTACAGTTAAAATTAGACTCTTTGGAAAAATTAATAAATAAGACTGCTGGTTTGGAAAAGACCTTATATGTATGTGTAAACTGTCGGGTAATATTACGGCATAATTTAGATGTTGAGAAAGGTTTAGTAAATAGAGCAATGGGGAAAGTTGTTGACTTTGTTAGTTATCCATATAGACATGGAATTGAATTTTTGAAGATTAAATTTGATCAGATTGAAGAGGTGAAACAGACTGCACGTTGTTCTGTTCGTTTCTTGCTTGTAAAAGATTTTTATGTTTGTAGAAAACAGTTTCCTGTTTGTTTAACATATGCAGTGACCATTCATAAATCTCAAGGTTTAGGTGTAGACTGTGCTTTGGTTAATATTGGAAGTTCTGTGTTTAAAGAGGGTATGGCATATGTTGCATTGTCTCGAGTAAGAACATTATCCAGATTGTATTTGATTGATTTTGATGAACAAAAGGTTAGTGCAGGTGTAAATTGTGTAAAAGAGTACAGTAGGTTAAGAAGACTCTATGCTCCTAGCTTAGGTGAATATCCTATTTATGAAAAACGTTTGGTACGTCCAAAAGAATAAATATGATAAACATTTTAGTGAGGTTGCAAAGAAGAAAAGAATTAAAAAGAATAATGAGTCTGAAAAGAAAATGGAAGTGGACACGGTTGCTAATATTGTAGGATATCAGTTAGAAAATAGTTCAGGTATCAACTGCTATGCTAATGTAATCGTGAACGTTGTATTTTTTTCAGAAAATCTACAGCATGTAATTATGGAAAATCGAGACAAAAGATTCTGTTCTTCGTTACATTACATTTTTGAAAAGTTGAAAACTGATAAAACGAAAATCCATACTGCTTCTGGCGTGCGGCATCATTTGGATATATGTACTGCTTCTTCACAATTTACACTTAATGTACAGGCAGATGCTCAAGAGTTTCTTATGTTTATGCTTGCAGTATTGGAAGATGAAGGAATACAAATAGAAAATCTGTTTGTACTACGTTACAAATGGGATCATTCATGTGATAGCTGTTCATTTTCATCGACCACTAAAATAGACACTGAACGATTCATATATTTAACAATATCAGATTGCAAAACAGTGTCTTTTAACGAATTAGTGAAATCAGCTAATCAAGATATGGAATGTACTCAGTGCAAATCGGAAATGTTGTCGACATTATTTTTAGAAAGATTTGGACATTAGATCATTTTAATGCTGCAACGTTGTAGAGCAGATGGAACAAAATTGGAAACCAAAATTAAAATTTTTGTGGCAGGTCAAGTGTCAATTTCAGGAAGAACTTTTAACCCCTTCGATGCGCGTGACGGAGTGGTTCCGTCACGCGCGTCGGTCGCGCTGTGCGAGTGACGGAACCACTCCGTCACGGCCCCGCCCGCGCAAGAACCCTTCAGCACAGCGCGGTAATCCGCGCTGTGCTGAAGGGGTTAAAACAGTGGCTATTGTTTTCCATGATGGACCTAATTCAACATCTGGACACTATACTGTGTATTTAAAAAGCAATAAAGGATGGACACTATGTAATGATGCACATTTAGAGTTCAAATATCGGTTGCCGAATGAATTACCAAATTCATAGCTAATATTTTTGATGCCAAAATTCTGAGAAGATGTCAACATGAATTAATGAGTATATTTTGGATATTTTCAGAAACATCATTGGGCTTTTTGGAAAGATGTGAATGTGAATTTAGAAGTCTATCTTGGATATCCTCAATGCAAATTTTTCAGAAACATCATTCGGCCTATTGGGCAGATGTCGATAATTACGGTTTGAATTATTGATTCTGTTCTTTGATATTGCATTTGGAAAATTGTGTTTGAAAGAAGGTGGTCATATATTTGATCTTTGTATTATATACTATGTTACTAAGGATGTTCATTTGTGAAAATGTAAATACAGAGTTGAGTTTGTTGTAGATATTTTGATGACAAATATGTTTTTTTTTTACATAATCTTATTGATTGTATTTTTTTGCCCGCTGTCACCTGATGATCAAGATTGAAATCACGGTGTATGGTGAAATTCAATAGAATCTGAAGACAGCAAAAAAGGCAAACTGAATATGTGATGTAATTGTATAATTATGTTGTGTTCTTAAAACTATAAAATTATATGTCATAACCTAATTGTTTCTTCTCTTTTAGAGACCCTACTACTAAAGTTTAAATTTACATCACAAAAAAAAGAAGTGAAAACATGTTTCAATGAGTTTCATATCCACTTGAAAACAGGTATGATTACCTCACCCAAGCACTACCCATGCACTGGTACAATCACCTGTGCACTATCTATACAATACTCTAACCACCTAAACACTACTTATTTACACCTTCAATTACTCAGGTAGTACCCATGCAGTCCAGTAATAACACTGTCACTCTCAATGTACTCCTGCTATCACCCATCCAGCAGAATGTACTTATCCAATCACTCCACCAATACTCAAGCACTTATAAATTCACCATGCCCTCTCCTTGCAGTACTGTAAACATTCAGTTAGTTTCCATGTACTCATACAATGACCCAGGCACTAACTCATGCATTGCTACAATACCCTGTGTAGTACCCATGCAGACACCAAACCACTTATACACTACTGATTCACTCCTCCAATTACCCAGGTAGTACCCATGCACTCCAGCAATCCCCCTTTCACTCTCTGTGCACTATTCCAATGACACATCCAGCACCATGTTCTTATCCAATCAGTCTGCCAAAACGCAAGCACTTATAAATTCACCATGCACTCTCCTTCCAGTACTCTAATTATCCAGTCAGTACCCATGTATTTATGAAATGACCCAGGTAGTAACACATGCAGTGCTACAATAACATGTGCACTATCCATGCAGTCCTCTAACCACTTATACACTGTTTATTCGCAGTCTCATTTTCCCAGGTAGTGCCCATGCAGTCCAACAATCACACTGTCACTCCCCGTGCACACCTCCAGTCACCCAGGCAGTACCATATACTACTCCAATCACTCCGCCAATACGAAACACTTATAATTTTACCATACACTCTCCTTGCAGTACTCTAATCATCTAGTCACAAACCATTTACTCATGCTATGACCAAGACACTAACACATGCAGTGCTACAATCACATGTGCACTATCCATGTAGTCCTCTAACCACCTACACGCTACTCATTCACACCTTCATTTTCCCAGGTACTACCCATGCAGTCCAGAAATCACACTGTCACTCCCCATGCACTCCACCAGTCACCCAGCCAGTACCATATACTAATCCAATCATTCCGTTAATACACAAGCACTTGCAAATTCACCATACACTCTCCTTGCAGTACTCTAATCATCCAGTCACTACTCATGTACTCATGCAATGACCCAGGCACTACCAAATGCACTGATACAATAACATGTGCACTATCCATGCAGTCCTCTAACAACCTACACGCTACTCATTCACACCTTCAATTTCCCAGGTACTACCCATGCAGTCCAGCAAACACACTGTCACTCCCCATGCACTCCTCCAGTCAGCCAGCCAGTACAATATACTAATCCAATCACTCCGTTAATACAGAAGCACTTGCAAATTCACCATACACTCTACTTGCAGTCCTCTAATCATCCAGTCACTACCCATGGACTCATACAATGACCCAGGCACTAACACATGCACTGCTCCAATAACATGTACACTACCCATGCAGTCCTCTAACAACCTACACGCTACTTATTCACACCCTAAATTTCTCAGGTCCTACCCATGCAGTCCAGCAAACACACTGTCACTCCCCATGCACTCCTCCAGTCAACCAGCCAGTACCATATACTAATCCAATCACTCAGTTAATACACAAGCACTTGCAAATTCACCATACACTCTCCTTGCAGTACTCTAATCATCCAGTCACTACCCATCTACTCATGGAATGACCCCACCACTAACACATGCACTGCTACAATAACATGTGCACTATCCATGCAGTCCTCAAACCACCTACCCACTACTCATTCACACCTTAATTTTCCCAGGTACTACCCATGCAGTCCAGCAAACACACTGTCACTCCCCATGCACACTCTAATGATTCACTCCTCAATTACTCAGCTAGTACCTATGCACTCCAGCAATTCCCCTCTCACTTCCCATGCACTCCTCCAATCACCCATCCAGCACCATGTACTTATCCAATTACTCCACCAATACCCAAGTACTTTTAAATTCACCATGCACTCTGATTACAACACTCTAATCATCTGGTCAGTAGCCATATACTCATGCAATGACCGAGGCAATAACTGTCCACTACACATACACTCATCTAATCACTTACAGAGTACTCATGCACTCCTCCAATTACCCTGCTATTATCCATGAACTCATTCAATCATGTTGCCACTTGTAAATATTCGTAAAATAACCATGCACTAAACTTGCATTTCTCCAACCACCCACATACTGTGCTTACTCTCATGCAATCACTTTGGTCATTTTTCTTTTTTTAACCAGTAGATGTGGTTCTGTAAGAAACGGTCTTTTGTGTGTGTTTTATATTTAAAAAAAAACAGAGAAAAACGAAGATCAGGAATTGATCTCTTGAAGAAAAAGAAAAGCGCGTTATAAAAAAAAAATTAACATTTGTGCGCTTTAAGAGCAGCAGAGATCACATCTATGCACTGTTCGCCAACACAGAGCTCGGTGGCGCTCTTAATGCAGCTAACAGATGCATTTAAAAATTCAGGCATGATGTGATGCGTTGGTGCAGATGGAATCGCAGAAGTTGAAGGTGTACTGGGGTCCTGTTCAGTAGCAGCATCCAAGTGTCTCTTCCTTTCCTCTCTTGCAAGGTGTACAGGGTGGATGGTTTCCATATGTTTTGTCATGCTTCTTGTTCCACAAGAGCACTTCTTATCGGATCCTCCGGACAGCACTTTGTTACAGATGATGCATGTTACTTTTCTAGCATTCATCTTTTTTTCCCCCTCCGGTACACTAATAAAGGCCCAAATGATGCTCTCCTTTCTCTTCTTCTTCGGCTGCACTATCTGTTCTTCCTCCTCTACGGCAAGTGCATCCACTTCAACAAAATTTTAAGCCATAGTTGGATTCAAAATAAAGAAACTCACAAAAAAACTATCAGTATAAAGAGAATAAAGAAACAGGTCTTCTCTCTATGAAGGTCAAAAAATAAGGGAAATATCAGAAGGATGGATCCTCCCTCTATTATAATTAAATTGATTTGAACCAATCAGATTCCTTTTTTCTTTTGATGACATGAAGTCACATAGAGTACGCGCACCCATCACGCACCCTTCGCGCAACCGTGAAAATCATATATATAATTATATACTATAAATATACATTTCTATAAACCTTTAATAAGTATATTACCAAAACTGTTCAGTGTAATATCATATTCTAACTTTCGATAGTAATTTTTTCAACCTAAAATTTCAGCGCGATCGCGGCGCGACCCCGGAAATACGTGCGGGGAGAGGTTGCGCACAGTAAGCGGCTACACCGCGGATTTCGTAACTGTACTTTCGTCGAAATTATATTAAAAATAATACTTTAAAAATAATTTTATAAATCAATTTAGACAAACACTTAAAGGAAAACTTTTATTTATAATTAATTTAAACATATTTCATACTTTACAAATTACAGCAAAGTCACGACCCAGCGTGACTTTTCAAAATGGCTACTGAAATGCGTGTAGTCATCGTGTAGGATGCACGAAGGGTGCGCGACTGCTGTGTCATATAAAAAAAAAAGAAGATAGTTTTTGTTACTAAAAATTATTTACAATTTTTATAAAATATATCCCCCTTGCTCCCCTATTGTTAGATATGGGTAGGCAGTCATTGGGTGACATAGCTAGGTTGCGCCGCACCCTCTTTTGGGCGGCATTAGGTGAACCCCTGAACTCTCTTCCTATGCAGAAGCCAGGACTGAGATTATTAGCCTAGACACCGGCGGGAAAATAGGCTGGATTGCTAATATTAAAAGAATGCTGTCAGCTATGGGTCTCCAGGGCTTCTGGGCAGGCCAGGTACCCCCGATGAGAGAGGAACTCAAACGCTTATACTGGGAATGGGTGGACCTACGAGAGAAATGTAATCCCAATGTGGGCAAACTAACACTAGAATTCCATTTCCACAGGAAGACTAGACATATTGAGCCCTTTCTCGACACAATTAAAGTACCAAGAGATAGAACACTCTATATCCACTTTAAGCTCGGAACTCTCCCTGTCCGTGAGGCGACAGCAAAGTGGAGCTCAAGCAAGGAGAAACACTGCCCAAGGTGCAAGGCCCCGATTGAAAGCACTGCCCATTTAATGTTTGCTTGCCCGGCGTACAAATCATCGCGGGCAAAATGGCTGAAACCACTCTGTCGACAACTGGGCACACAAGACTACTATACAGCAATACGTATTCTTAGATCTGATCCTTGGCCGTTTTACGCATGCTGTGTAGCAAAGTTTCTAGGACAAGCATGACTCATAAGGTGTAAGGTGCTCAAGTGAAAGCTGATTAGCGGGGACCTCAAAGCCCTATCATATAAGCTGCTGGACCCTCTTTGCACAAGCACTTTTTTCATTAAAATGTTTGCTATTAGCCAAGGAAAACTGAATGACTCTTTGAACTTTCTTAAAATTCCATTGTAACAAGGAAATATTACATGATTTTATCCTAGTTTTAAAGTTGATATGTACTAAATAATTTCGAACTAAATTGTGTATATATTAATTGTTTTCCTGTTTTAAAGTTTTCATTTCTTAACTCTTTGAATATGACTTTCGTATCATAGCTTCACAAGCTTAATTGATCATTTTTGTTGTAGTAACATCGATGCAAAACTAATGACGCTGTAAATCTGTATTCTGCTCTTCCAAAGAACAGCAATGTGTTTTTATTGTAACCACAGGTTTTATAACATCTCTGTCGAAATAAAGCTTATATTGAATTGAATTGAGTATTGAAAATAAAAAAGAACATAGGATTCAGGTACACCAAACTTACAAATTCTCTTTTAAAAAACCTTTGAAATTCAGTGAAAAAACCATAGGTTACAGGCACGTTATAGTTAGAAATAAGCATTTAAAAAACCTTTGAAATTCACTGAAAAAACCATAGGTTTCAGGAACGTTATAGTTAGTTGGACATTTCACTCATACAAAACCATAGAAATTCCGGCGTTATAGTTAGTTCAGCTAACTATAACTTGCGCCCCCGCAAACATGGTCAGTGACATCACTGATGACAACACTGATGACATCTCAAATTACATCATTCACGTGAAAATCTGATGCACCTACTCACACCTGAATATAACCTTTGATACACCCACTCTAAAATACAGACTACCATTTTCGAAAAAATAGACAGATCAATACCAGTTACTAAATACGCACTGACTGATTCATGGGTCTACACACACATCCACTCATTCACCCATGCAGTCACTTGTACCTGCAGTCACTCATCAATATAACACTATCATATTACTCATACACCTATACAGACACTCACACACCGCCACATATCCAGAGCTACTCACGCACCTAGTCAGTCATGCAAAGAATCAATTATACTTCCATTTACTCACCTATACAATTATACAGACAGCACCTCACTTATTCATACAGATAGTAACACATAATTACTCTCTTATAGAATCACTGATACAAATACACACTTATCCATGCAGCCACTGTCACAATCACTGACTCTCACATATAGTTATTTATATACACTGTCACTCACATATACTACCTTTTACATATGTAGTTACTTGCACATGTACCACTGAGATATCCATTCACACACCAACACACCCATACACACACTCACCCACCCATTCAGCTGTTTTCACATGCACTCTTGAACTCATACACCCAGTGAATCGACCACTCACACAACTATGTACAGAGTCACACACCTCCCACCCACACACACATTCAGGCACTCATACAAATACTCAGGCAACCAATCAACAACCCATATAGACACTCATGTAGCTACTCACCAACCCTTGCAGCAGCTTACACAACAACGGACAGACTGATACAGACATTCACACAGTTTAGTCACTAACCCATGCATTCAGTAAGACCCATTTAATCACTCACTTATACCGTCGGTTACGCACCTACTAAATCCTCCATCCAGACACTTATTACCCACTCATTCTTCAATACACCTTGGCATCTATATAAAGCATATTTAAACTTTATAGAAACACACAGTCACTGGATGATGTCATCAGTGATGTCATTTGAGATGTCATCAGTGATGTCATTGACCATGTCATGAATGATGTAATATGTGACGTCATCAGCAGTGCATTGCGGGGGCGCGAGTAATAGTTAGCTATATACATATTCACTGAAAAAAACATAGGTTTCAGGCATGTTATAGTTAGGAATTAGCATTTCAATACCTTAGAAATTCATTAAAAAAAACATAGGTTTCAGGGACGTTATAGTTAGCTGGACTTTTCACTCGTACAAAACCATTGAAATTCCCCCGTTATAGTTAGTTCATCACCCAGTGAATGTGTGTTTTTCTGAAAATTAAATATGTTTTATATATGTATATCTCAAGGTCGATGGAAGAATAAATGGGTATATAAGTGTCTAAATGGATGATTTGTTTTTGAAAAATTCATTGTATAACTGACTGATTAAAGTGTATATTAGTGAATACATGGCTTAGTGAGTAATGTTTAAATATGTAAATATCTGTATCAGTCTCTCACTTTGTGTATAAGTGGCTGCATGGGTTGGTGAGTAGCTACATGAGTGTCTATATAGATTATTAGTTGGTTTTTTGAGTATCAGTATGAGTGTCTGAGTGTCTGTATGGTTCGGTGGGGGGTATTACATAGTGCATAGGTGCATGAATGAGTGTCTCACTGTTTGTATGTGTTGAAGACAGCATGTGTGCAGGACTGTATGGGTGGATGAGTGTGTGTATTGGTGTGTTAGTGAGTGAATGACTGTCTCAATAGTGTATTTATGAGTAACTACATATGTTTTAAACTAGTATATGTGACTATTGGTGTATATAAGTGAGTATATGTGAGAGTGAGAGATTGGAAAAGTTCCTGTATGAATAAGTATGTGTTTCGATAAGTGATTGTTTAAAAGACTAGGTATGTGTAAGCTTCTGTAGAAGTAAGTGTGGTGGTGTGTGTATAACTGTATATGCAAGTAAATGGATGTTTGATTCTTTATCAGCATGAGTGACTATGTGTGTGAGTAACTCTATGGATGAGTGGAGTTGTGTAACTGGATGTATAGGTGTATGAGTGTTGGACCTGGCCTCGTGGCGTGGTCCTTAACCCCCTGGATTGTGGCCGTTCCCCGCCCCGGCCGTCACGGGCCACCCGTCTGGACTGCACCAAGGCCCTTCACCCGGAGCTGCCCGTGGTCGCATACTCCTCGTGGCTCCGCCATCTTGTTGGCATCCACGTCACACCGTGCCCCAGCCGGCGCGACCCCGCTCAACCCGGCCTCGACCCCAGCGAAGTCCCGACATCGAGGCACCACGAACTGGCCAGGGGGTGCCGCAGGAACCATTCATCGCCCCGGCGGAGGACAGTATCGATGGGACCCCCAACTGTCCTCCCCTCTCGAGGTGTGATCACCCTGCAAACTCCCATGGGCCTGGCGCCTCTCCTGCTGGGCGTCTGGCCACCGCCACCCGGCCACTCCGCCCCCTCGGGCGCATAGATCCGGACATCAAAAGGCTCCAGACCTATATCTGGGGCGACCCCACCACAGCTCGGCAGTTGTATCCCGGAGTCGAGAGCCCTGCTGATCGAATCGCGGCTGACCCTACGGAGACGAACTCTTGCCGGAACCATCACGAGCCCTGCTGACTGCGTCGCGGCTCCCTCTTGTGAACCCTTTCTGAACCACCTGGAACATCGGAGCCCTGCAGACGCTGTCGCGGCCCAACCTCGCTGAAACCTTCCTCGGAGCCCTGCTGACGACGTCGCGGCTCGAGCTGAGCAGAAACCATCTTGAGAGCCCTGCTGATTGAATCGCGGCTCTCCACGAACTGTACGCCAGAGCCCTGCTGACGCCGTCGCGGCTCGACCCCTCCGAGATCGGAGGTCCTCCAGCGTGAGGATAAGAACTGGGCCCCAGGTACCCTCGTACCACATTCCTGCCAAAGACTGTCTCGCTACCCCTACCCTTCCAAAGAGACATCGAGACTTTTGGTGGATCCCTCGATCCCTTCGTGTAAATATTGAACTCGTAACCTTTTATTGATGATAAAGAATTGCTTGTCTTGAGACAACCTCCTTGAGTCCGGTGTGGTGGTGTTACTGTGCTAGTACGGGATAGGAGAAGGATCTCTCAGGAGACTTCTCGGCAGCGCTCGGCTACTTCGTGCAGTGAGAGGGCCCCCCCTTGGTGGTCTCACCGACTCCTCGGGGTCCGCCTTCCAACATTTGGTGGCCAGCGACGGGATCCGAGCCGAACGCAGTACGTACCAGCCAGTACCCACTAGCGACCCATCCAAACGAATAGCATCATGAGCAGCCAGGAAAACAACGCGACAATGGAGTTCCAGCCCGAACGGCTGGAAGAATATACGCACAAAGAATTAAAACAGTTCTGCAGAGACAAAGGCATTGCAACCACCAGCCTCGGTACCAAGGAAGAGATGCAGAAAGCTCTGAGGGCATGGTTAGAGGCTGGGGCAGGCCCCTCCCAGGAAGAAGGGCCCTTGCCCCTGACGGAGACCACAGCAACCGCACTGACCCCGGCAACCGGAGGAAGAAAGAGCCTAGAAACCGGCCTCTCCGAGGAAGAAATACGAGAGCGGGAAAAGGTCCGGAGCCACGAACTAGAGCTCGCCCGACTGCGACTGGACGGCGAACTCCAGCTGGCAGAAAAGAAACTGGCCCTCGAGCAGCTACGCCTTCAAGAAGAAATAGAAGAGAAGAGACGACACCGGGAGTTGGAGGAAAAGAAACTAACTCTTGAGCACGAGCGCAGTCTCAAGGAGCTCGAGATCAAGGCCAAGAACGGAGGGACCAACACCCCCAGTACTAGAGACACTCTACCGCCCCCCGAGGCCAAGGTGCATATCCCGAAGGAGGTCGTCAAGGAGTATTACAAGAATGACGATATCCAACAATGGTTCAAGGCCTACGAGGTGGCCATGACCTCCCATCGAGTGCCCCGAAAAGACTGGGGCGCAGGCCTGTGGGGGCGATTCCTGAGTGAAGGGCGGGACACGCTGCTCCAGCTACCGGAGGAGGTGATGACCTCCTACGATCACATGAAGGAGGCCCTGTTCACCCGCTACGGGCTAACAGCGGAGATGTACCGCCAGCGGTTCCGAGACTGCAAGAAAATCCCGGGTACCACATGGGTGGAATATGTGGACTTTTTCAGTCGGGCCCTAGAAGGGTGGATCAAAGGCAGCAAAGTAACCACCTACGGGCAACTGGTCGACCTCATCGTCTGGGAACATCTTTCCAACAATTGCTTCGTGGAACTGAGACAGCACCTCCTCGACAGCAAAATGACCGACCCGCGAAAACTTGCCGTCGAGGCCGATCGATGGGTCAACTCCCGGGTCCCCCGGAGCTCAATGGGGGAGTACCAGAGGAACCCCAACGGACCCCCACGCCAGCGCGGTGGGGGGGGAGGGCCGAACAGGAACCGAGACCCTCCCGCTGGGGCCCCCAGGAGCCCCCCTCGAGGCCCACCGCAGCCACATCTCTCCCCGAGCCTAGCGCGAAGGGTGGGCCCGGCCCGACCCGGACCACGGCCACCAGTGACCTGCTATGGCTGCCAACAAACCGGACACTTTGCCAGCGACCCGGCCTGCCCCCTGAACCGAAGAAACGGGGCCGGCGGGCCCCCGCCCCGGCAGCTGACAGCCGCCGCCTTGGGGGGAGAGGAGGAAGAAGAGGCCCTCGACCGAGAAAACACTGAGTGGGAGCCGGCAGCCTTGTCCCTGGTCTGCCTGGGTAGCCGAGAGATGGTACCCTGCACCCCCATCCCAACCAACACCCAGAAGTACCGGCAGCAGGTCACGGTCAACGGACAACGGGCCGAAGCCCTTCGCGACACCGGCGCCAGTATCACCGCTGTCCGCTGCCACCTGGTGACCCCTGAACAGATTCTACCGAATGTGCTGTGCCCTGTGCGGACGGCCGACAACAGTGAAAGCCTATGCCAGATGGCCCTGGTCCCCTTCGAGTGGGGAGGGGTGACGGGCCTGCTGAAGGTGACAGTGCGCGACGACGCCCCGGTCGACTGCCTCCTGGGGAACGACTTGGAGAGTTCCCCCTGGGCTCAAGTAGAACGACGAGAGCACCTCCGAATGTTGGGACTGGCTGATTGGGCCTGCGCCATCACCCGGTCCATGACCGCCCAGGCCCCCCGCTCATCCTCGACCTCCGGGACTGCCCGACCCGAGGGGCTCACACCCCCTCCCGCCAGCAGCGAGGAGGAGGCGGACACCGACCCCGGGCCCAGCGAATCCTCCCCCGAAGAGATGGCTTCTCCGAGCGCCCTACCAGAGCTGACGCAATGGCAACATGAAGGGGGCCCCACCCGAGAGCAGTTCCAGCAAGAGCAACAGTCCTGTCCCTCTCTCGAAGGGGTCCGACAGCAGGCGACCGCGCAAGCCAACGGTGACCAGACCGGCACCCACTGGATCTACTGGGCCGAGGGCCTGTTGTACAGTGAACAGAAAGTGGCAGAACTCGGGGCCGGCCGCGTGTTGGTGGTCCCCCTCCGCTTCCGGGGGTTCCTTCTCAACCTGGCCCATGATGTGCCCCTCGCCGGACACTTGGGGCAAGACAAAACGTACAGTCGTCTGGTGACCCACTTCTACTGGCCCCGGATGCGGAGAGATGTGGACAACCACTGCCGGTCCTGCCAGACCTGCCAAGCCAGCGGAAAGACGGGGGGTCGGGTCAAGGCCCCCCTCCAGCCCTTTCCCGCCGTCAGCACCCCGTTTGAACGAGTCGGAATCGACATTGTGGGACCCCTGGACCCCCAAACCGCCCTGGGCCACCGCTTCATCCTGGTCCTCGTGGACCACGCCACCAGGTACCCGGAGGCGGTCCCGCTCAGAACTATAACGGCCCCTGTGGTAGGCCGGGCCTTAAGGGGGATCTTCTCCCGAGTGGGATTCCCCAGCGAAGTGGTGAGCGACCGTGGCACGAACTTTATCTCCAGGTACATGCGGTCCCTGTGGCAACAATGCGGGGTCACATACAAGTTCACGACCCCATATCACCCTCAGGGGAACGGACTGGTTGAGCGGTTCAACCGAACATTGAAAGGGATGATCCAGGGCCTGGAAGAACCCCTCAGGCGGAAATGGGATGTCCTGCTGCCCTGCCTCCTGTTTGCCTATCGGGAGGTCCCGCAGAAGTCCCTGGGGTTCAGCCCGTTTGAACTATTGTATGGACACCCGGTCCGCGGACCACTCAGCCTGGTCAAGGAGGGCTGGGAGATGAAGCCCCGAGGCGCCCCTCCTGACGTCTACCGATACCTCCTGACCCTCCGGAACCAGACCCGCAAGTTCCGAGCCATAGCCGAAGCCAACCTCGAGGCCAGCCAGGAGGACATGAAGCGGTGGTACGATCGCAACACTTCTACGGTAGAATTCGAGCCAGGTCAGAAAGTATGGGTCATGGCCCCGGTCGAACCCGGCGCCCTCCAGGACAAGTGGACCGGGCCCTTCAAGGTGGTGGAGAAGAAAAGTCCCGTCACCTACCTGGTCGATCTGGAGTCCCCCCGGAACCCCCTCCGGGTCCTACATGTGAACAGGCTAAAACCCCACTTCGCCCGGACCGAACTGAGCCTGCTGCTGGCGACCGACGAGGGGGGCGAGGACGACTCCGAGCCCTTGCCCGACCTCTTGCAATCCGACATTCACGATGGATCGATCGAAGGGGTCCAACTCGCCTCGTCCCTGACCCCGGAGCAGCGCAACGACTGCCAGCGATTACTGCGGGACTACGCAGCCCTCTTCTCTCTCACCCCGGGGGTGACCCACTGGTGCGTCCACGACGTCGACACCGGAGAGAACCCCCCCATACGACACAGAGCCTACCGGGTGCCTGACCGAGTGCGGGCCTGCATCCAGGCTGAAGTAGCGAAGATGCTGGCCCTGGGGGTCATCGAGCCTTCCGACAGCCCGTGGGCCAGCCCTGTCGTCCTGGTGCCCAAGGCCGCAGCTCCCGGTCACCCCCCGGAGTTGCGATTCTGCGTGGACTACCGAGCCCTGAATGTAGTAACCAAGACGGACGCACACCCGATACCCCGGGCCGACGAACTGATCGACCGCCTAGGGGCCGCTCGCTACTTGAGCACGCTGGACCTCACCGCCGGGTACTGGCAAATCCAGCTCACCCCCGGCGCCCAAGAAAGATCCGCCTTTTCGACTCCGGATGGGCATTACCACTTTCGGGTGATGCCCTTCGGAATGAAGAACGCCCCGG
The DNA here is from genome assembly GCF_964204655.1 of Triturus cristatus. Taxonomy (NCBI): domain Eukaryota; kingdom Metazoa; phylum Chordata; class Amphibia; order Caudata; family Salamandridae; genus Triturus; species Triturus cristatus. Next base: position 892,214,591 of record NC_140594.1, read on the forward strand.
CCACCTTCCAAAGACTGGTGAACAAGGTTTTGGCCGGGCTTGAGGCCTTCAGCGCGGCCTACTTAGATGACATTGCCGTGTACAGCAACCACTGGGCCGAGCACCTCCTCCACCTGGAGGCCGTCCTGGCCGCCCTCCAGCGGGCCGGGCTCACAATCAAGGCCAGCAAATGCCAAATCGGCCACGGATCCGTGACCTACCTGGGCCATCAAGTGGGGAGCGGGCAGGTGGCCCCCCTCCAAGCGAAGATAGATGCCATCCAGACCTGGGAACCCCCCACTACCCAGACCGCTGTCCGGGCCTTCCTGGGCCTCACTGGATACTACCGGCGGTTTATCCGGGACTATGGGAGCATTGTTGGCCCCCTCACAGAGTTAACGTCCAAAAAACAGCCCAAGAAGGTATACTGGACACCCCGCTGCCAAACAACCTTCGACACCCTCAAAACGGCCATGTGTACTGCTCCGGTGCTGCAAGCCCCGGACTACCAGAAGGAGTTCGTGGTACAGACGGACGCCTCCGAGTATGGGATCGGGGCCGTCCTCTCCCAAACTGACGAAAGGGGGCTCGACAGACCAGTGGCCTTCATCAGCCGGCGACTACTGCCCCGGGAGCAACGCTGGAGCACTATTGAGCGCGAGGCCTTCGCTGTGGTGTGGGCCCTCAAGAAGCTCCGGCCCTACCTCTTTGGCGCCCACTTCCGGGTCCAGACCGACCACCGGCCCTTGCAATGGTTAATGCGAATGCGGGGCGAGAACCCCAAGCTGCTGCGATGGTCCATCTCGCTACAAGGGATGGACTTTGACGTCGAACACCGGCCCGGCAATGACCACGCCAACGCCGACGGCCTGTCCCGCTTCTTCCGCCTTGACGAGGAGAATCCCCAAGGAGATGGGTGACTCTCCATGCCTTCGGCTGGGGGGGACGCCTGTTGGACCTGGCCTCGTGGCGTGGTCCTTAACCCCCTGGATTGTGGCCGTTCCCCGCCCCGGCCGTCACGGGCCACCCGTCTGGACTGCACCAAGGCCCTTCACCCGGAGCTGCCCGTGGTCGCATACTCCTCGTGGCTCCGCCATCTTGTTGGCATCCACGTCACACCGTGCCCCAGCCGGCGCGACCCCGCTCAACCCGGCCTCGACCCCAGCGAAGCCCCGACATCGAGGCACCACGAACTGGCCAGGGGGTGCCGCAGGAACCATTCATCGCCCCGGCGGAGGACAGTATCGATGGGACCCCCAACTGTCCTCCCCTCTCGAGGTGTGATCACCCTGCAAACTCCCATGGGCCTGGCGCCTCTCCTGCTGGGCGTCTGGCCACCGCCACCCGGCCACTCCGCCCCCTCGGGCGCATAGGTCCGGACATCAAAGGGCTCCAGACCTTTATCTGGGGCGACCCCACCACAGCTCGGCAGTTGTATCCCGGAGTCGAGAGCCCTGCTGATCGAATCGCGGCTGACCCTACGGAGACGAACTCTTGCCGGAACCATCACGAGCCCTGCTGACTGCGTCGCGGCTCCCTCTTGTGAACCCTTTCTGAACCACCTGGAACATCGGAGCCCTGCAGACGCTGTCGCGGCCCAACCTCGCTGAAACCTTCCTCGGAGCCCTGCTGACGACGTCGCGGCTCGAGCTGAGCAGAAACCATCTTGAGAGCCCTGCTGATTGAATCGCGGCTCTCCACGAACTGTACGCCAGAGCCCTGCTGACGCCGTCGCGGCTCGACCCCTCCGAGATCGGAGGTCCTCCAGCGTGAGGATAAGAACTGGGCCCCAGGTACCCTCGTACCACATTCCTGCCAAAGACTGTCCCGCTACCCCTACCCTTCCAAAGAGACATCGAGACTTTTGGTGGATCCCTCGATCCCTTCGTGTAAATATTGAACTCGTAACCTTTTATTGATGATAAAGAATTGCTTGTCTTGAGACAACCTCCTTGAGTCCGGTGTGGTGGTGTTACTGTGCTAGTACGGGATAGGAGAAGGATCTCTCAGGAGACTTCTCGGCAGCGCTCGGCTACTTCGTGCAGTGAGAGGGCCCCCCCTTGGTGGTCTCACCGACTCCTCGGGGTCCGCCTTCCAACAATGAGTACATATGATGAGTGAGTACATGTATGAGTGACTGTATAGGACTGTTGGTGAATGAGTGGATGTGGATCTTAGAATTACTAAATAGGTTGGTGTAACTGGTATTGGTATATCCACTGTTTTGAAATTTTTAATTTCTATTTTTGAATGTGTGTATCAAAGGTTATATTAGGGTGAGAGAAGGTCTGCCACTCGATCACAAGGATGATGTCATCGGTGATGTCATCAGTGATGTCATTTGAGATGTCATCAGTGATGTCATGAGTGATGTCACTGACCATGTCATGAGTGATGTAATATGTGACGTCATCAGCAGTGCATTGCGGGCGCGCGAGTTATAGTTAGCTGAACTAACTATAACGGGGGAATTTCAATGGTTTTGTATGAGTGAAAAGTCCAGCTAACTATAACGCCCCTGAAACCTATGGTTTTTTCAGTGAATTTCTAAGGTTTTCTAAATGCTAATTCCTAACTATAACATGCCTGAAAACTATGGTTTTTTCAGTGAATTTCAAAGGTTTTTTAAATGCTAATTTCTAACTATGACGGAACATGCAGGAAGAATAAATGCACAGAAAGAAAAAAACGAAATGCAGAAAGAAGCAACAGAAGTCCTCAAAAACGAAGAAAAGTGCAGGAAGAAGGATAACATGCAGAAAGAACTAACAGAACAGCAGAAAGAAGCCTTGTTGCAAAATCATCCTGTACCCTCAACTTTTTCAGACGGATACAGGTGGTAACTGAGTCTGACTAACCAGTCCTAGAGCCAGTGCTATGTTAAAAGACAATTAGAATACAGTGAAAACACCTACATACACTAGGGAACACTATGCGTTGGGGTCCCCCTGTGATTATCATGACCTCCTCTGTAAGCCCCTAGTATATATTAGGGCAGGGGGATTAAAACTACCTCTTAAAACGCACCACAGGGCGTGTTTGCACACGTCACCTCAGGCCCCGTCCCCTCCCTTCCCCACTGTGTAAACACGCCCTGTGGCCATTTTAAGTTGGGAGATTAAGTCCCCTTGAATCCTGAGGGTCCCTAGGGTCCAACTAGACCACTAGGTACCTCCAGTAAGCACCACAGAGCTGCATTGCAGAGAGGTGTAAAAAGTGGCACGGCCTGGACCACCTCTCTGCAACGCAGCGCAGTGGCTCTTACTGGAAGCACCTGGTGGGCTAGTTGGCCCCCAGGGTCCCTCAGGATTGAAGGTGAATTATTTCCCCAACTTAAAATGTGCCACAGGGCGTGTTTGCACACATTAACTCAGGCCCCGTCCCCTCCCTTCACCACTGTGTAAACACGCCCTGTGGCCGTTTTTAGTTGGGAGATTAAGTTCATTTGAATCCTGAGGGTCCCTAGGGTCCAACTAGCCCTCTAGGTACCTCCAGTAAGCGCCACAGAGCTGCGTTGCAGAGAGGTGTAAAAAGTGGCACGGCCTGGACCACCTCTCTATAATGCATCTCAGTGGCGCTCACTGGAAGCCCCTGGTGGGCTAGTTAGCCTCCAGGGACCCTCAGGATTGAAGGGGAATTATATCCCCAACTTAAAATGTGCCATAGGGCGTGTTTGCATACGTCACCTCAGGCCCCGTCCCCTCCCTTCCCCACTGTGTAAACACGCCCTGTGGCCATTTTAAATTGGGAGATTAAGTCCCCTTGAATACTGAGGGTCCCTAGGGGCAAAATAACCCACTAATAGCCCAGTAAGCTCCATTGCAGAGAGGTGTAAAAAGGGGCACGGCCTGCACCAACTCTCTGCAACGCAGCGCAGTGGTGCTTACTGGAAGCACCTGGTGGGCTAGTTGGCCCCCAGGGTCCCTCAGGATTGAAAGGGAATTATTTCCCCAGCTTAAAGTGCGCCACAGGGCGTGTTTGCACACGTCACCTCAGGCCCCGTAACCTCCCTTCACCACTGTGTAAACACACCCTGTGGCCGTTCTAAGTTGAGAGATTAAGTCCTCTTGAATCCTAAGGGTCCCTAGGGTCAAACTAGCCCACTAGGTACCTCCAGTAAGTGCCACAGAGCTGCGTTGCAGAGAGGTGTAAAAAGGGGCGTGGCCTCAGAACACCTGATTGCAACGCAGCTCCCTGGCGCATACTGGAGATACCTGTTGGGCTAGTTGGCCCTCAGGGACCCTCAGTATTGAAGGGGAATTAATTCCACAACTTACACCTTGCAGAGTGCTGCAAGGAGGGGGCGTGGCCTCCGGGGCCACGCCGCTCTTCTATTTATTTTATTTTTGTGAGAAGGGGGCTGTGTGGCCCCCCTTCTTTTTCTAATTCATTGGCCCTGGGGACCCCATCCCCAGGGCCTGCCTCCTATTTTTATTTATTTTTAATTTGGAAGGGGGCCGCGTGCCCCCCTCCCAAAGCCTTAATCGGCCCCAGGGACTCCAACCCCTGGGGCATGGCCTTTTTAAAAAAAAATTATTTAGGAGGGGGCTGCGTTGCCCCCCTCCTCAGGGCCACTTATGGCCCTGGGGACCCCATTCCCCGGGGCCGGCCATTGTTTTTAATTATTTTTAAAAATATATATTTATAGAAACACCTAGGACATGCTGGACAAACCGTACATACCTATCACCATGACGATTTGCGTGATATTCATTAAAAGGCGACTATGCATACAATGAATCCACGTGGAATGTATTTACACCGCTAGTGAAGCTCTGACGTGTCTGAAGCCCTACCGTGCCTACTCCCGGCGCCCCGCCAGTGGGTACACTCCAAGTAGACACCCTTGTCGTTTATTTATACAAACATGGGTAGCGATTGACGGACACATTTAATACACACGCACACCAAGCCATTAAAAAGGGGATTCGACAAAAATTCGACCAAAACTATGCAAGAAACTCCCCTCACGGTTAATAAAACACACATCCACCGCCGGATGTGTAATACTTTTTATTTTACTCTCTGGAAAGGAGACGAACCTCACTTGAGAGTCACAGTGTGCTCCTGGCTGAGCCCAATGCTGTGCCCACCGAGTGCCACACACCTCTGTGTTGTATTCCACCAGCTAGTGCGTATGCTATGACACTCTCTAGCCCATGTGCACTGTAACACCACCCCGTGAATATGTCATGCCACACTTGCCTTCGCACAGGTTATATGGCGCCATCTAACGTGCCTTCCTCGATGACTATGTTATAACGCACAGCCCTATGCCATACATATTACAATCTGGGATCCATATCTTTTTTACAGTGCATATGCAACTTTGCACTCCCCAGCATATATTTTATATTACAACTTTAGAGACTAGTTAGGTTACACAACACTGCCCTGTGCATATTACACTCCAAGGCGCATATCGCATAGCATGCGCTAGTGCCTGTGCTATCTCGCGCTCTCCAATGAATCTGTCATTGCGCACAATGTATTGCATATTATATTTCACGCCCGGTTCATCTTATATCACACTTTTTGGTGCATAGTTTATACCATACACTATATCTAGTTTCATTTTCAATCGTGCTCTCAGGACTATTTTCTATATAACACTGCATTCATCTACCCTTTTCACTGGCATTACATTTTGCGATGGGGGTGGAGGGTCAGAGGGTGTTTCTACCAAGTGAGCCCGGAGTCACAGTCACAAACGTCCTCTTCTTCCTGAATAAAAGTGAGATTATGCTGCATATTTGTTCATATTTTAAGTAGTGTGCACAGACACACATTTTAAAAACAATAAAGTTCCTAATACCCACCTTCTCTGAACAGTTAGCTTGCTGTCCCATCCCCCTCCTCTCTATCCTCTGTTGTCTGAATCCATGGACTGGCCTCCTCCTTCCTGCCATGCATGGTCTGATGTGCTGCCACTGCCCTCCATTTAGCATGATGTACCAGTCCACTCCTCCTGCCCTCCATTGCCCAATTCTATGCCCCATCATTGACCTCCTGCTTAGCCTCTGTGCGTAGCTTGCTGCCCCTATTCTCCTTCCCCCTGCCCTCCGATGTCTTTGTGCATCCCCCTGCTCCATCCTTTTTGCCCACCATGTTCCATGGACCTGCCACTCCTATCTACTCTGAGTGTTCTGTTTATCTGCCACTCCCCTCCCACCTGCCTAGCATTGTCGGATGACTGTAACCTGTCCCTGCCACCTCCACCTTGACTGTCCACATGCCATGCCCCTATCCCCTTCCTCCTGTCCTCCATGGTCCATTTTACTGCCACACCCTTCTGCCCTCCCTGATCTGTTGTGCTACAACTGCTCCTCCTACCTGCCCCGCGCAGTCTGTTGTGAGGCCCCTTCCCCTGAACTCTCTTGTCTGTGCCTAGGTCCTAACCCTCCCTTCTATACTCCATGGTCCTTTGTGCATGCCCCTTCACCCTCCTTCTTGCCCATCATAGCCATTGTGCTGCCACTAACCCTCCCGCTTGCCATGCATGGTCTTCTGTGCTGCCATGGCCCCTCCCACCTTCCCTGTGTGGTCAGTTAGCTGCCCCTGACCCCCTCCCACCTTCCCTCCATGGTCTGTGTGTATGCCATCATAGTCTCGCTGTTGCTCTCCATGGTGTGTCTTGCTTCTAGTGCCCATCCTGCCTGACCTCCATGCTCATCTTGCTGCTCCTGCCCTGCCCCCTTGCCCCCAGCCCTCTGTTTCCATGTGCTGACCCCTATTCCCTCCCTCCTGGCTTGTCTGTTCCATTGTAATGCCCCTGATCCGTCCCTCCTGCCCTTTATGGTCTGTTATGCTGCAGCTTTCTCTCCTGTCTATCCATTATGGTCAGCCAGCTTCCATTGCCTCTTTCCCCTCTGTTCTCTGTTGTTCATGTGCATGGCCCTGTCCCCTCCCTATTGTTTTCTATGGATTGTTGTGCTGCACTCCCATCCCGCATGCCCTGTGTGGTGTATTGTGCTGCTGCAAACCCTGATGCCTGCCCTGCAGGGTCAGTTTGGTGCACCTCTCCATGTCCCTCCTGTCCTCTGTTATCCAAGTCCATGTCCCTACCCCAATTCCTCCTGCCTTCCATGATCCAATGTACCATACAAACATTTTGAACTTGGTAAGACTGTTTGACTGTTCCTCCTTTGTGGTGGACAGCATTGCCGGATGTGAAGCATTAGGCTTTACACTCCATCTATCGGCGTCCCAGACCTGTACTGGTATTCTCCTTTATAGACCCCCTGGACCCATTGGATCCTTTTTTGAGGACCTACAGTCGGCCTTGTCTGTACCTTGTATGCGTTCGGCGCACTGCCTGTTACTGGGCGACTTAAACTTGCATATGGACTGCTTTACGGATCCGGAGGCTATTAAACTCCGCGAGATTACAGAAATGTTAGGGCTAGCCCCTTTTATCCATAGCCCCACTCACGAGAAAGGCCACACATTAGATGTGATCTTTGCTTCCAAACCTATTGAGGTGTTCCCTCCACTCCCGGTCCTTTGGTCAGATCATTATCTGATAAATTTTGACTTGGTGCTTGAATCCAGGCTTAGTCAAAGGGCTCGAGAGGAAGGTCCCCGGCATTTCAGAGCCTACCATCTTGTGTCAGCAGATATGCTATCCGAGGCTCTCTGCAAATATCCGTGTCCAGTGACAGGGGTTCTGGAAACTGATCTCATCTTGGTCCAGAACTGGATGCAGGCAAGATTTGAAGAGTTGGCCCCTCTGAATCTTGCTAGAACAGCTCATCTCAATTCTGCTCCATGGTTCTCGTCCGCTCTACGTATAATGCGACAAGACTGCAAAAAGTTGGAAAGGCAGTGGCGGCGCAAGTACGATCTTGTGGAGCGAATGAATTACCGAGGTGCGATAAAATCCTATTATAAACAGATTGCCGCAGCCAAAAAGAACTACTTGGAGCAGAGAATTGATAAAGCGGATAATATGAGCAGGGAACTCTTTAGGGTTGTGAAGGAGTTTGTCAACCCGGCAGTAGGGACCCCGGTCCATTCTCATTCGGAGGAATGGATCAAACAGCTCGCTGACTTTTTTGTGACTAAGATCACAAAGATTCAGGCCACTTTTCCAACGGCGGATTTTCAATCAGTGGACGTGGTGTCAGGGGACAAGTTGACTTATTTAGCGCCCTTGCAGGCCGAAACTGGGCCCTTATTGTCTGCTTTTCCCCAGTTGTCCTGTGAGACATCACTTGAGCTGCTATCTAGGCTGCAATCTGGTTCGCCGTTGGATGTCTGTCCGGCGAAATGCTTGGGCATGGTGGCTCCGGCGGTGAACGGTCTGCTGAACCCCCTGCTTAATCTCTCATTAAGCTCAGGGGTGGTTCCACGCAAATGGAAACACGCACTTATTCTGCCGCTGATTAAGAAGCCTCAGCTCGACCCCCTGCAATGCGCTAACTACAGACCAATCTCCCTCCTCCCTGCTCTGGCGAAGGTGTTGGAGAAACATGTTCAGCATACTCTGACCACCTTTATTGAGAACAACAAACTGCTGCATGACTCCCAGTCCGGCTTTCGTGCGAATTATAGCACGGAGACGGCTCTGGTTGAGGTCACCGACGCCATCAGGGAGACGCTCGATCATGGGGGAAAGGCTATGTTGGTTATGTTGGACCTATCGGCGGCATTCGACACCGTCCCACACGCAGGCCTTCTCTCAAGACTTAGGGAGATTGGTCTGCGAGGGACGGTGTTGGACTGGTTTCAATCCTTTCTTGCCGACCGCCGACAGGTGATCTGGGCCCCACCGTTCTCGGCCGAAATGCTTCCGCTGGAGGTGGGGGTGCCTCAGGGCTCTATCCTGAGCCCCACCATCTTTAACATATACATGGCCCCTCTTGCGGAGGTAGCGGAGGCGTTCGGGGCCCGGGTCATCTCATATGCTGATGACACCCAGCTCTTGTTCACTTGCAGGAAGGGAGAGGCCTTTAGCGGCGGCAGAATCAAGGACTGCCTGAGTGCAGTCTTTGCGTGGTTTCAGCGGCACAGCCTGAAATGCAACTCAGACAAATCTGAGCTGCTCTTTTTCGGCTGTGCCCCTGATCCGGGCTGGAAGTCATGGTGGCCCCAGGACATGTCTCCCCCAGAGAAGCCATCATCCCAGGTAAAAAATCTCGGAGTGGTGTTTGACGATGTTCTATCTTTTCGTCCACACATCCTGGGATTAGCAGGGAAATGTTTCAGCATCCTTAAGATGCTTAGGAAATTTCTTCCTCTACTTTCACTGCAGTATCGTAGGAAGGTAGTCCAGGCGCTTGTGGGCTCCCGCCTGGATTATGCAAATGCTCTTTTTGCAGGCCTACCTAAGTATTTGTTATCTAAACTGCAGATTGTCCAGAACTCGGCGGCCAGAGCTATTTATGGGTTGCCTAGGAGAGCTAGTGCCTCTGCGCTTTTGGCTAGGCTGCACTGGCTCCCAATTTTGGGGAGAATTAGATTCAAGCTCCTCACTCTGGCTTTCAAAGCCCTTCATGCGATTGGCCCTCTCTACCTGAGGAAGCGTATCGTCTTCTATGTGCCGCGGAGGCTGCTGAGGTCGGCGGACCTGGCTAAAACGGAGGTGCCTGTGGTCAAACGTGTCCGGATGGGAGGTCGCTCCTTCCAGTACGTGACAGCTTGCCTGTGGAACGAGCTCCCACTTTCCCTTCGGAAGGCGAATAATCTTCTGGCTTTCAGAAAGGAGTTGAAAACTCTGCTTTTTACTAAGTAACCTAGTGTGACGGTAGTAGGTCTTTCCCTTTGGTTTCGTGTTTCTCTGGGTCACCTTGCCAAAGCGCCGGGACACCCTTTCGGGGTAGCCGTGCGCTCAAAAAGTGCGGAGTAACATAACATAACATAAGAGGGAGATTTTGAAAAAAAACTGGGGTATTGATTTTCCCCTTTGAGTTACATTGAAAAAGAGGAGATTGTAGACAGGAGACAGATCAAATAAAGCCCATTTGAGTTTAAAAACATTGGACGTTTCCTGGCTGAATAGGATCTGTTGGCATGTATGGTTGTACAACCACTGCCTCTTCCTTCTGCCCACAATGATCTGTGGAGAGGTGTGGCTCACTGGTTAGAGGTGGCAGATCCGTAAGCAGAGAATCGGCCAGGGACCAGGGTTCAATTCCCGACGCGGCAGGGTCGTGGACCAGGGTCAAAATGGACTCCTAATTCTCGCCTCGGTACCTACTCTACCCAGGAACACACTCGGCAACTCTGGGCATTAAGCTTGCCTCATCTCTACAACGGCCCCCCACAGACGCCGGGGATGCCTGGTTTCACCATGGAGATACCCAGAAAGGGACCATCTCACAGGGATAGCCAGGACGGGTTCCCCAGCGGTCTATAGCGCCGGGACACTTCCGAGTAGCTGTGCGCTGTATAAATGAAAATAACATAACATAACAACATAACAATGATCTATTATATTGCCACAGCCTCTCTTGCCAGTCCTGTATTGTTGGTTTGTTCCCCCTGCCCCCCTTTTCACTACCCTCCATAGTCTGTTGTGCTGCCACGTCCCTTCCTGCCTGCCCAGTGTGGTCAAATTGTTGCCTCTGCACCCTCCCATCTGCCTTCAATTTTCAGAGTCCGTGCCCCTGGCCTCTGCCTCTCAACAGTATCCTAATGAACAACTAGATTGCTAACGTTCTATATTTATTTTAAAAAAGTGTGGAACGCCTGACGTCATCTTGATGTAATCAAAACTGTAATACCTAGAGCATTTCCTTTAGAAATTACATATATGATAGGGTCTTATTTGCATCAAAATTATGGTTAGTGTTCTAAAAAACTAAAATGAGGACTTATTTTCTGAGTTTTCAAATAGCGACAAAGCACTTTTAAATTATTTGTTATCTTTAAGTTTTTTTATCCAGTTGACCACTTGATTAATTGTTGCACTTAGGGGAGAGCATGTGGTGTTACTTACAGAGCTGCAGACTTTGCAACTGGGGAACCAGGTTGGAGTTTCTGCTTCAGCTCAACATTCTGTGATTCTGGTCAAATCACTTCATCTCCCCATGTCTACAACCAAAATGAATTTGTTCTTGTGTGATGTAACCAATGCTCATGTAAAGCACTCCAATATCTGACAAGTCTGCACTATAAAAAACTGCAAAAACACAAAAAATAAGTGTTTTGCACACTTCTGTCATTGGGCTATACTTGGGCTACCTCTGGGTGCTATTTGGGCTACATTTGGGCTCTTTTGTCTCTGGTGGCCATCTTGGGAGATTTACTTGTTATAAAGTTTCCTAATTTCCTCATTTACTGCAGTCTCCTCAGTAGGAAATGCTTTCAGTTTTTTACTTTGATTCCATCAAGAAGATATTCAGATATGTCACACATGTGCAATAAATTCTGAATGTTAGCACTCTAGTTGCTTATTGGATCACTGTAGTAAAGCTACTGCTCACCACGGAAGTCTGCTGCTGGTATTAAAAGTGCATGTTTCAGTCTGCATGTCAGAATTTTTTAATGAAATAGAAGAGGATTTGAGAAGTCACTCAAAATGTGCCCTAATTTTTCTTTCTTCAGCACTAATCATAATTTCTATGGCAAAATGAACCCCCTCATTGTGTTCCTTTTTAAATTAAATGTTTTAAGTGTTACCAGTTTATTCCAATCAAGATGGCTTCAGGTGTGCCATACTTTTGTCATAAGTAAGACAGTAAGCACTCTAGTTGTGTCAGCTCTGATAGCTTCACTTGTAGTTCGTTGGATACATCGGAGTTGGTTCGTTGCAAAAAGGGTTCCACCTCTTGATCGGTTTAATTCTGTCTGCTATTATAGCACAGAAGGTTGATTGGATCAAGTGAGGGAAGGAAAGGATGGGGACAGCGGGGAGGGAGACCTGTAAACAGAAGCACACAATTTAGACAACTGTAACTATGCGTATTCTGGCTACTGTGCATTTATTCTGGGTAAATCACTACATATGTATCTAGTACCTGTAAAAGAAAATAACACCAGATCTCATTCTCATCATGAGTAGCTTAAGGTTCTGTCTCTTTCTTTTGTCAGGGCACGCTGTCACCTTTCAATACATAAAACATAGGGCAGCGTAAGCATACAATATGAGGGAATAATATATATCAGGGTTTCAACAAAGGAGGGAGCGTAACTCTCATACCCACCCTATACTTCAGGGTGCGGTGCTTCACAGGGAGCTTCGAGCCTCTTTGAAATGCCCCCTGTTATTCAAAATACAAAAGGTAGTATATACTGAATGACACAGAACAAACAAATACTCTCAGTGCAAAGCCAGTAGTTGTGAATAATTCTCAAAGGATAGGAATCAAATAAACAATCTTTGCGCTTATATATCTCCGCCGTTTCTCAACACGGCTTCGGCATACTTTCGGAACGCTAGCACTATACATTTGCTTGTTCGAATCCCGGCTTCGGCTCTCAGTGCTTCCCCCCAGTATTGTTTGTCCACCAACTTCACCCCGTTGTTCTTGTAGTTAAAGATACTCTATCAAGCTTGTGTTTGGGCCATTTCCATCACGGCTGATACCTCACACTCAAAAGCCTCACTCATTCAGGTTCACCACAACACTCCTCGTTACTGTAGTTCCAGCACTTTGGTTGCAATGCTTAGCCTCCCCCTGCTAAGTGATTCCTATGGTTTGTCAATAATCCACTGAATAGAACACCCACGCCGTTCACTTCACGGCCGCGGGATGTAGTTAGCCTTCAAAGTACCACACTCACCCACAAACCCTTAAGGTTGTGGAGTTTTGGTGCATGTGCACCCTTACCCAACGCGGACTGCAAACCAAGCAAAGGATCCATAGCCCAGCGGCCATCGGGAAGCAAAAGGAATATCCGGCACCGTCTGGTTCTTCGGACCCTCCTTTACGGGCGTGTGACGCCAGAACCAGCGTCAAAACGCCGGAACAAGCGTCATGACGACTCACGCGCGCCGCATTGCCCGCCGGGAAGTGTAGTTTCCTCCCGACGGGCCATGACGCGACGCGCTGACAACGTTCCTCGCCGGCGCTCATAACAAGTTGTTCTTAAGAACACTCTGGGACATTCTGTCATTGGGCTATACTTGGGCTACATCTGGGTGATATTTTGGCTACATTTGGCTCTTTTGTCTCTGGTGGCCATCTTGTGAGACTTATTTGTTATGAAGTTTCCTAATTTCCTCATTTACTGCAGTCTCAGTAGGAAATACTTTCAGTTTTCTACTTTGGTTCCATCAAGAAGGCATTCGGATGTGTCACACATTTGCCATACATTCTGAATGGTAGCACTCTAGTTCCTCATTAGATCACTGTAGTAAAGCTACTGCTCGCCAGGGAAGTCTGCTGCTGGTATTCAAAGTGCATGTTTCAGTCTGCATGTCAGAATTTTTTAATTAAATAGAAGAGGATTTGAGAAGTCAAAATGTGCCCTAATTTTTCTTTCTGCAGCACTAATCATAATTTCTATGGCAAAATTAAACCCCTCATTTTGCTCCTTTGCAAATTAAATGTTTTAAGTGTTACCACTTTATTCCAATCAAGATGGCTTCAGGTGTGCCATACTTTTGTCATAAGTAAGACTGTTAGCACTCTAGTTGTTCTTTGGAATACTTTGGGAAGCTGCAGTAGAACACAAAGGAATCAACTGACAGTCTCTGCCCTTGTTGGATGTACATTTTTTACTGAGAATGTCAGGCTTCATTCTCACATGACTGAGTAAGATAATGTGAATTTACAGAAAATATGCTCTCAGTTTAGCTTATAGATCACCTTCCAAACCTCTGTGGGAAAAGCATGAGAAAATAGTTTTCTCTCAAAGATGATTCATGATATCCCAGCAGAAGGCTTTTTCACATGGTAAAATCACCTTAGAACATACCTCAATTCCTAAAATGAGTGTGGTACCATCAACAAATGATTTATAATGTAACTAAAGTCTTAAAACCTTCTATTAACTGCAATGCTTTTTAATGAGGTGCTATCATGTATATTGGTCCCAAGATGGCTGCCAACACTTCTTGGATGAAGTGCTGACAGCCAATCAGATCTCACGATGAGATGTGGGGTTAGGCTCCGCCCAGATATATATGTGATTTTACTTTTGATTTTCTCAGGAACTACGGAATGGATTTACACCATTTAAGCAAAAGGCACGACTCTGAACCAAGGTATACCTTTCTGCCAAATTTGGTGTAATTCCGTTCAGCAGTTCGGGCTGTAGCTGCGTCTAAAGGTCCTATGGGAAATTGCATGGGGCAAACATGTTTCGGGACCCCCCTATTTTCTCAGCCCCCACAAAACGAATCATCCAGAGACTTTCAGGATATGAGCGGACCAGAGCTGGCCAAAATTTTTGAGAATTGCGTGAAGATTCACCAACGGGTGCCAAAGTTATTCCAAATAGAATGTTGCAGATTTCCTATGGAAAGTAGGTCCTAACTGTAACTACCTACTGGCAATATATAGGTAATATATATATATATATATATATATATACATATATATATATATATACATATATATATATATATATATATATATATATATGCGCTCACTCCCTTTTCCTCTACGGCCTCGAGAAAGCACTCACAGGGGTCTTTGCCTTTTCCAAAGTTGCTTTTAATTCGTACAGTTCCCAATCAACATGACGCGTTTCGGCTTACGCCTTAGTCAAATGTTTACAAGTTACACGCCGAGATGCGACAAACTTTTAAAATACATGTACAAGGTCACATGATGCATTAGTCATTGAAAGTCAAAGAAGGACCACTCTAATTTCAGAATCAGGCGCTATATTGGAGATGAACCTCCACAAGTCAAATCCCTGTAAATAAAACAAAAGTTGTGTACATTGCTAAGTTACTAAGAGTGCATAATATGTAATCTTATCAAAATGTGTGCAAATGTCATTATTGTTCCATATCAAGAATTAAAATAGAAATCCATAACATACAATGTTAGCGGGATAAAACCAATTCCTAAATTATGCCGTATATCGGCTAAGGTTCCTGAAACAAAGTCCTTCAAAGTTACATTGACGTAGACCGGGTACCCAGAGGTCTACGAATTGATACGATTCCTGCCTATGAAAATCCAGACCCTAAACTCCTTGATGAATGGGCGGCACATACAGCTGAATCAAGTAAGGGCATGCTGTTTATATTAGTAAAATTCGCCTGGAGTGACAGGGATAAAGCAACAAAGTCAAAATCAGCTTTATTCGAATGAAATTCATAAAAGCATCATCCAAATAATAGGCGTTCCATTAACAATACAAAAATGTATGCGCCTCGACAGTTACAAATACAGATATCTCTCAAAAACATTTAGACAGGATTTAAAAGGAATAAGATGTAAAAATCATTTAAAAACTATATACAAAATTCTATTAGGGTAGAATATAGTCATATAAGATGCACAGTCCAGTATGATACACAGTGCAATGATCAGAAAAGTGCTAGATGCAAGTTAAACCTGGTACTACTGCACTGCTTAACAATCCCCAAAACTTAAAAAAACTAAATATTGGCAAGAATGTTGCTCATGTATATTAATGTGTCTATTCCTTATAAGAGTAGCATAAAAGCTTGCACAGAGGAAGAGAGAAAAACATAAATAAAAAAAGAAAGTTGGTCACAGCATTCTTTTCTTCCTCTTTGTCCATGCCCAGCCCAAGTATTTAGCAACAGCAATAGAAATAAATGGTAAAGTGCTAGTGCAAATTATTCTAAGTGCCACAGTGCTACTTTTTCCCCCCAGGGATTTACACATTGTACTTAACCAAACTCTTCTGGGAACTGAATATGCGGGGCAGACAAAAAGAAAGTGTGGA
The DNA here is from genome assembly GCF_964204655.1 of Triturus cristatus. Lineage (NCBI taxonomy): Eukaryota > Metazoa > Chordata > Amphibia > Caudata > Salamandridae > Triturus > Triturus cristatus. The sequence continues at coordinate 892,230,386 of NC_140594.1, forward strand.
ATGGTTTCCTTTTGAGTCCCACATGCCAGACAGATATCACTATCTCCACTGGCCCACCTGCCAGTGAGTGATCTTAGGGGGAGGGACCCGGCTCTCAACTGGAAATAAAGCTTCCTATTACCAGGTTTCATAATTAGATCCCAATAGGATTCTAGCCTGGGGATATATTTAAACTCGAGAAAGCGTCCTTCCATTGTGGAAGGGTTTGCTTTAATCCATGTAAGCTGCGCTATTAATTCCCAATATTTTCCTTTTAGCATCTCTTTGGCAGGGAATAAAGTGGTTTGGGGGTTTTCCCACAGCCCCTGCATTCCCATTTCCTTCAACATGTTGGCAAGTTCCCTAAGCCAGTGTATTTTATGGAATTTGTCTGCTTTTATGATATCCATGAATCCTAGAGCATAATGGGCAAGCTCCGGAGTAGTCCAGAGCCTGCGCCAGTACAAGATGGGACGAAGTCTCGCCAAATCTGCAATGTCCTTTCTACCCAGATCGTATTTCAGCGGCTTCATGGGAGTACTTTTCGGAAGACCTGTAATGTTGCGTAGAAACTTATTTTCATCTAGAGTAAGAGTGGTTAGCTTCTCGAACCCCCATAGCTCAGCGCCATAGAGAGCCGAGCTTAAAGCCTTAGCCTCGTAGACTTGGAGAACTGGCTTAATTGGCTTAGTCAATGACTTCTTCTGCTCTAAGTGTAGAACCCCTGCATGTTGGCGGTGTTTTAGTGCTGCCAGTTCAATGTGCTTTCCCCATTTAACGCCCTTATCAACTTGAATGCCCAGATAAGTAAAATCTCTGACCATTTCCACTCTTTGGCCATTCATAAAAAAGTTGCCTTTAAAATGACAGTGCGGATTAAATGCCATGAGCTTGGTTTTTGCTACATTACCTTCCAGCCCGTAGTCCTCACAAAACTTCTCAAAAATCGTCAGAGCACGCTGAAGTCCACTCGGAGTTTTTGATAAAATAAGCGTGTCATCCGCAAATATTAAGATTGGGGTCTTTGCAACTGCCAGGGTAGGAGCATCAGTACTTATCAAGTTAATTCGATCAATCACGCCATTAATATAGAGTGTAAAGAGTGTGGGGTAGGTCAATAAAGGCTGCATAAATGCTGCCTTTGCCCAGCAGCACTGTCTTCCAGTGTATGAGTGTGAATCGAAATACCTGATCAATTGTACCAGTTGATTTACGAAAGCCCGCCTGGAAGGGAGATAAGATGTGTTCCTCTTCTACCCAATCTAATATTTTATTCAGAAGCATTCTCCCTATTACTTTTTGTATTGTGTGTATCCGGCTAATGGGCCTATAGTTCCCCGGCTGGGTTCTGTCACCCTTCTTAAACACAGGAATTATCACTGCCCCTTTCCAAGACTTCGGGACTGGTGTACCTAATGCCACAGCATTGGCTAACTTTTCAATGTATTTTGCCCAACATTTCTTATCGTGGAGGAAGACATCTGTGGGGACACCATCAGGCCCTGGAGCTCTCCCATTAGCCACAGAGTTAAGGGCCATCATTACATCGTTGTTATCAAAAGGGCGGCTGGCATATAAGATGTAATTAAGATCCTCAGTAGTGGCAGCTAAGGGGGTGCGTGCATACTGGGGGCTAAAGTAGTCCAGCCAGCCTTCTTGGGTCACATAATTTGCCGGGGATTCAGGGCGACCTCCCCGCCCCACTTGACAATGTCCCAAAACAACCTTGTGTATTTTATCCCACTTGCTTTCTTTAGATCCTGCCAATGCTGCTCATCCCATGCTTTCTTGGCCTCTTGTATACATCTTTTATATTCCTGCCGAGCCAGTTTTACCACATTGGCGTCCCTACTTCTGTTGGCAGTACCAAGGGCTATTCTTGCAGTTCTACATGCAGCATTATACCACCCTGGCCTATGCACGGAGCGTTGTTTACCTTCTTTGTTGGATGTAGGCTTAAGAAAATGGGCCCTAATTGCAGCAAATAAGTTGACATGCAGGTCAGTTATCTTATCCAATTCTCTGGGATTACCAGCTACAAGATCCAGATTTAATATGGCTCTGTCTAGTTCCTTACTAATGCTACCTACTGCCTTTATATTGGTCATAACTTGTGGCCATTTGAGCCTCCTCATGTCGTTGGTGGATAGACTTTCGGGAAGGGACTGATCGCTTCTCCTAGGACCTAAATGCTTTTGACTCCACCAGTACTGTACCACACAAAGGGGGTTATGATCACTCTCCTGTTTAGCCTCCACCTTCATATCTACTACCATACACCAGAGGTTCATACTACAAAGGACATAATCGATCCTACTTTTGTGGCGTCCGTTATCAAATGTTTTTGCCCCATGGGTATCACCTGGAGTTCGTCCATTCAAGGCTCTCAGTCCTCTCTCAGAACAGATTGCATTAATCTGGATTATACTATCAGACCATTTAGAGACCGGTTCAAGATCCACCTTTGGTATCCCCCATTGGCTTTCCTCCTCACCCCCAAAATACCAGTCTGTGATTACGAGCGGTTCGAAGGTCATCTTTAGATCACCAGCAATTAACACGTTTTTATCGCTTGAATGTAGCCCAAGCAGGGAGTCCAAGGCAACTAGAACCTGCGATTTCCTACCCCCGTAGCCTCTGACATACAAGTTATAGATGTCTAGACTGCCCCCAAGGCCCAGGGTTAATCTAATTAACTGGATATCACAGTTCTTAGTGAATATTTCTTTGGCCTAAATAAAGAGCTCTTGCTTAACCCAAATGGTTAAGCCTCCCTTTGGACGCCCTTTGGCTCCCTTTAGTGCAGGGATATGAAAATTCAAATACCCCAAAAGAAATTGGGGTTCACAAAACCAAGACTCTTGGAAGAGGCATACATCATAATCATTAATGTAGGTGACATTCTTGCACTAAGCCCCGCGATGTTCCATGAGATTAGTTCCCCCCCCCCCTATAGCTGAAACCTGTGTCACTTGGGTACTAATGTTGATAGGATCATTTTCAGAAGTGAGACCTATTAACCCTTGCTCTAAGTTTTGATCTATATACAGCAAGGAAGGTGTCATCCCTACTGGTGAAGCGGTCAGACTGTTGTTATGATGTTGATAGACCCCTTTCATTTTCCCACTAGCATTCTCCTCCTCACAGATTGGTACAGCAGCAGGCCCAGTTGATTCATTTTGATTTTTAACATAAGTCGCATCGCAAACTCCTACTTTCGGGACAGTGAGAAGTCAATCTATAGTTTCTAGCCCTGAAGCTTCCCATCTAAATCGGTAGTTTTGTGAGGAGCAAAAGCAGGATTTAGTAGACAAAAGTGGGGGTGTCTTTCTCAGTTGGATATTAGAATGGTTTGGCGGGCTAGATCTAAACTCTAATTGGAATAGGTTCTCTGCTAATTCTTCTGACGATAGTGTTAGCTCGATGGCATCAAATTTCTCCGAGGATGTGCCAAGCCTCACAGATTTAAGAATGTCCTCTCTTATGATTGACCGACAGCCTCTTACATGGCGTAACCAATGAATAGCTTTATTCGTTAGTGAGTCCACCCCCTCTCCTTTGCTAGTCCCCCCTGTATCTAACTTAGGGACATTAGTCAGATAGATTTTGTTAGAGTGGGTATATGGGTTTTTGCCACATCTCCCCGTGAGGACATTCGGGTTGATTTTGTCTTCTCGACACGAATGCCACTAGAGGATCCACGTTGAAACACCCCCCCTCTAGAATGGTCTATGACGTGGTTAATTACCATTCCTTTGGTTTTTATAGCTGGTGTACCAACCCTGGTCTGATAAACACAGGGTGGATTGCCTTTTAAAATCATCGCCAAGTGCCTTTCTCGGGGTTTTGGGTAATACCTTTTTCCATGGTTGTGTGATTTATCCCCTCAGCTAAGATGGGAGGATGGGGAGTCATTGTAGCTTCCTCGTTGTTAAGTGCAGGAGCCATGGGTTTATTCCCAGTGGATTTGGCTGATGGAAAACTCATTTTTTTATTATATGTAGTACTTGGACAAGTCACTGAATCATCCTCTAGTGTAGGTTTAACCAATAAAGTTAAATTCGTGGTCAGGTTTTTCATACCCACAATCTCGTCTCTCAATAGGGTGACTAATTTAATTAAATCATTGGCTAATGCCTCACCAAGGGTGCCTGTGGGACTAAAGCTTTTAGGAACATAGCTCATCTCTATGCTTTGCGATGTGGTGCCACCCAAGCAATTGTTCTGCAATTCCAGGCCAACATAATCTTCTCTCTCTAAGTCTGCCAACACTGTAAATCTGTTAGAGCATGGTATTGAATCAGTATCAATAGTAGTTTGATTGCTGCTGCTACCACTTGGTTGACTGGTGGCTTTATCAATAGTGCCACTTCGCTTAGGCCCTTTAATAGAAGACATAACCCCCCTTTGATTGTTAGCAGGTATGACCCATACTTTTTGTTTGGAACGGAACATTTCAGGAATAGTGGTGACTAAAGATGTCATGTGCCCTTTTTCCTTTACTTGGGAAGTAAGCCCATCCAGGTTTACACTTTTATCACTGGTTAGAATCTCATAGCAATCGTCAGCTATGTTGTCAATACAATCAAGAACGCAATTTGAACCCGCATGCTTAAGAACCCTTTTGACTTTCTTCTTTTTAATTTGTTTGCAGGGGTTGACTAAATCGGACCCTTCCACACCCCCTTCCATGAATTTGCGCTTACCCATCCTGTAGTGAATAACGCTAAAGATATGATTGTGAATATCCTGGTGGAAGGGGGGTGCTGTACAGACCTAACTTATCAGACACCTTGAGTGGTATAATTGTCAGCCAGCAGGATTATATCACAAAACATGTAAAGATGTGAGACAAGGTTGTTAACAGTACTGGCTTTTCACTATTTTACTTTTATTTTCTACCAATCAACACAGTCTATAAAAAAGTCAAACAACGGGGATTAGAAATTGATGTTTCAGGGGCAAGATAACCTCAGTTTTCATTCTTCGCGTTTTGTTCCTGTTCACTCACCGACTAATGCCGCCCTCGGTAGTTTTCCTTTTCTTTTGGGTGCGAAAATGTAAAGAATGTTAGGGGGTGGCCCAGCCCAGCCTACTCCAGCCCCTGACGGCCACAGACAGCCCGCCATTTGCCCGGGCTTAGCCCGGCGGTGCCCGTGCGCGTCCCACGACGCGGTAGCTCAGGTTGCCTTTCAAGCGCCTCCGGGCGCGGAAGTGGGCGTGTGCGCCACGTCAGGCGCAGGGAGTCCTGGTACCTGCAGTCTCCCCTCTCAGAGGCCGCGCGGATGTCAGGAGCAGCGGAGGCAGGGAGCTTTACTGGATATTGAGAAAATGGAGGCAGAAATTGACAAAGAGGAGGATAAGAAAAAAATCGAAGAGCTCAATGAACAGATGAAGAAAAGACTTGTGAAATATGAAGCTAAAGTAAAACAAAGAAAGCAGGAGAAGTTCGAGCGGGATGAGCGGGATTATGCCCAGGGTAGAGTGCTGACGTTTGCGAAAAAGTTCGAAGGCTCAAGCAAGGAATTGAAGGCAAGGGAGAATATGCCTGAAACAACAAGAATTGAGACCTCTGAGTCTGATGTCACTGGCGGTGAATCTTCGGACGATGGAGGGGGCAATCCAAGAATGCTAAAGACCCCTTTTCAAGAGGAATTTTGCATTATTAGACAAACGTGGCTAAGAGGGGGCAAGAGCAGACCACCCGAGGCAGAAAAAGAAAAACAAGGAGGGGTGGTTGGAGCAGGAGGGTTAAATGCTCCAACAAGAGCTACTCGCAACAGAAAGGGGAAGAAATGGGATTAGACAATCTTACTATCATTAATTTGACACCTAAAACCCTTACAGATACGGAACAGCAAGTATTAAGACTGGGACTTAACTTTTGCCCTTCGAACAAATTCGAGTATGCACAGACTCGCATTGACCTGTTCAAACTGACCCGTTAATTGAAACTTCACAAGTAATTCAAAACTAAACCTAACTTTTTAAAACAAAGGAAAAATTGAGTAAATACAGACCAACGGATGCTCTGACTGGTGAAGATCTGGCCGCCTTGGAAACAACGGAATCACTCAGATTAGACAATCAAGATGAGAATAGCCAAAGGGGGATCAAGTACAAAGAACGATACAATTAGGATTTGATCAAGAAAAAGATATGAGTTATTTTAAACCAACCTCACAGTTTTTACCTCAGTTACCCCCAGACGGAATTGCTATATTAGCAGAGGCAGGGAATAAAGATCTTCTAACGCTAAGAGGCAAACAATTACAATCAGAAAAAAAAATATATAACTAAAGAACAACGGGAGGCTATTGAAAGTTTGTGTAAGGACAATACAATCATCTGTAAACTCTCCGATATAGGGGGCAACATAGTCCTACAAACTAGAGAGAACTATAGTGCTGAAGCACTAAGGCAACTGTCTGATACTAATTGCTATCAAAAGATTTCCAAGGATGTTTACCTTGACAGCGTACAAAGATATCATGAGTTGATTAAGTTATGGTTTGACAAATCTATGCTTGATATGAAAGAATATCTATTCCTTCGGTGCCTAAACCCAGTGGTACCCACTTTCTACCATATTCAGAAGATACACAAAGACAGTGAAAAACCATTTAGGTGTTTACATTCAAATTTAATTATGAGCAAGTCATTCAATGATTATACAATGTAACTATGATGTCAGATTTATGTACCCTTTTTATGGTCTTTTATGTTTTTGGTCCATAGTGCAATTTAGGAAAAGTATCAATTTTAAATTTAAGCCGATAAATGGCATAATTTGAAGGACTTTGTTTCAGGAACCTTAGCCGATATACGGCGTAATTTAGGAATCGGTTTTATCCCGCTAACATTGTGTGTTATGGATTTCTATTTTAATTCTTGATATGGAACAATAATAAAATTTGCACACATTTTGATAAGATTACATATTATGTAGTCTTGGTAGCTTAGCAATGTATGTAACTTTTGCTTCAGTTACAGGGATTTGACTTGTGGAGATACACTCCAATATGGCGCCTGATTCTGAAATTAGAGTGGTCCTTCTTTGACTTTCAATGACTAATGCATCATGTGACCTTGTACGTGTATTTTAAAAGTTTGTCGCATCTCGGCGCGTAACTTGTAAACATTTGACTAAGGCGCAAGCCGAACCGCGTCATGTTGATTGGGAACTGTACGAATTAAAAGCAACTTTGGAAAAGGCAAAGATCCCTGTGAGTGCTTTCTCGAGGCCGTAGAGGTGAAGGTAGTGAGCGCGCGGATGCACCTCTGCGTTACAAGCACCGGTCCACGAGTGCGCTGGTCTTAGGTGCAGTTGGAGCAAACATATATATATATATAATGTGTTTAAACATTATTATTAATTTTTGTGAATTTAACAAGTAAAAGAAATGTCAGAGTCCTTATGTAAGTCTCCATGCTGGCGGTTGTCGGTTGGGTGCCCTCTGCCGTCTCTTGCTGCATCAAATAACCTTATTTTGGACAATTTTGAACTGGTCATATCACTTTGATTTTTGTTTTTGATACGTGGCCATTTAAATCTGATTTTTCGAGGGTGTTCTTGATCACTTGCCACTTGGCAACACCATGTGTAATCAATTGTAATTCAAATTATAAATTAAATTTTGTAAATACTCCCTCGTTAAAATGTTAAAACAAAGAAATATTGCACTTGCGTTTGAAAGCTTTTTGAGAAATATTTATGTTTGCTTTGCTTATGACGAATTATCTGTAAGTCCTATTTCTGTTACTATGTTTTGATTTTGCGAACATATTGGTCCTTTCTTTATGTTTGGTAAATACACTAGAAATGGTGGATTAGTGATTTGACTCTATGGCTAGTGAAGAAGAGCGTCTGCTCGAAACGCGTCGCCATTAAAACTTTCTTTAAACAACGAGCCTTGGAGTGCGAGTTTTCCTTTTCTGGAAGCAGTTTGTGGAGTTTTCTGTGAATATATATATATATATATATATTCACTGAAAAAACCATAGGTTTCAGGCACGTTATAGTTAGGAATTAGCATTTAAAAAACCTTAGAAATTCACTGAAAAAAACATAGGTTTCAGGGGCGTTATAGTTAGCTGGACTTTTCACTCGTACAAAACCATTGAAATTCCCCCATTATAGTTAGTTCAGCTAACTATAACTCGCGCGCCCACAATGCACTGCTGATGATGTCACATATTACATCACTCATGACATGGTCAGTGACATCACTCAGCCATTGTGCTGCCACTAACCCTCCCGCTTGCCATGCATGGTCTTCTGTGCTGCCATGGCCCCTCCCACCTTCCCTGTGTGGTCAGCTAGCTGCCCCTGACCCCCTCCCACCTTCCCTCCATGGTCTGTGTGTATGCCATCATAGTATCATTGTTGCTCTCCATGGTGTGTCTTGTTTCTAGTGCCCACCCTGCCTTACCTCCATGGTCATCTTGCTGCTCTTGCCCTGCCCCCTTGCCCCCAGCCCTCTGTTTCCATGTGCAGACTCCTATTCCCTCCCGGCTTGTCTGTTCCATTGTAATGCCCCTGATCCGTCCCTCCTGCCCTTTATGGTCTGTTATGCTGCAGCTTTCTCTCCTGTCTATCCATTATGGTCAGCTAGCTACCATTGCCTCTTTCCCCTCTCTGTTGTCCATGTGCATGGTCCTGTCCCCTCCCTATTGCTTTCTATGGATTGTTGTGCTGCACTCCCGTCCCGCATGCGCTGTGTGGTGTATTGTGCTGCTGCAAACCCTGATGCCTGCCCTGTAGGGTCAGTTTGGTGCACCTCTCCATGTCCCTCCTGTCCTCTGTTATCCGAGTCCATGTCCCTACCCCAATTCCTCCTGCCTACCATGATCCAATGTACCATACTTGCGAACATTTTGAACTTGGTAAAAGGGAGATTTAAAAAAAAACTGGGGATTGATTTTCCCCTTTGAGTTACATTGAAAAAGAGGAGATTGTAGAGAGGCGACAGATCAAATAAAGCCCATTTGAGCTTAAAAACATTGGACGTTTCCTGGCTGAAACGGGTCTGTTGGCATGTATGGTTGTACTACCACTGCCTCTTCCTTATGCCCACAATGGTCTATTATATTGCCACAGCCTCTCTTGCCAGTCCTGTATTGTTGGTTTGTTGCCCCTGCCCCCCTTTCCACTGCCCTCCATAGACTGTTGTGCTGCCACTGCCCTTCCTGCCTGCCCTGTGTGGTCAAATTGTTGCCTCTGCACTCTCCTACCTGCCTTCAATTTTCAGAGTCCAAGCCCCTGGCCTCTGCCTCTCAACAGTATCCCAATGAACAACTAGATTGCTAACATTCTATATTTATTACAAAAGTGTGGAACGCCTGACGTCATCTTGTTGTAATCAAAACTGTAATACCTAGAGTATTTCCTTTAGAAATTACATATATGAGAGGGTCTTATTTGCATCAAAATTATGGTTAGTGCTCTAAAAAACTAAAATGAGGACATATTTTCTGAGTTTTCAAATAGCGACAAAGAACTTTTAAATTATTTGTAATCTTTATGTTTTTTTATCCAGTTGACCACTTAATTAAATGTTGCACTTAGGGGAGAAGATGTGGTGTTACTTCCAGAGCTGCAGACTTTGCAACTGGGGAACCAGGTTGGAGTTTCTGCTTCAGCTCAACATTCTGTGATTCTGGTCAAACCACTTCATCTCCCCATGTCTACAACCAAAATGAATTTGATCTTGTGTGATGTAACCAATGCTCATGTTAAGCACTCCAATACCTGACAAGTCTGCACTATATAAAACTGCAAATACACAAAAAATAAGTGTTTTGCACACTCCTGTCATTGGGCTACATGTGGGCTACATCTGGGTGATATTTGTGCTGCATTTGGGCTCTTTTGTCTCTGGTGGCCGTCTTGGTAGATTTATTTGTTATGAAGTTTCCTAATTTCCTCATTTACTGCAGTCTCCTCAGTAGGAAATGCTTTAATTTTTTTACTTTGATTCCATCAAGAAGGTATTCAGATATGTCGCACATTTGCCATAAATTCTGAATGTTAGCACTCTAGTTGCTCATTAGATCACTGTAATAAAGCTACTGCTCACCACGGAAGTCTGCCGCTGGTATTGAATGTGCATGTTTCAGTATGCATGTCAGAATTTTTTAATGAAATAGAAGAGGATTTGAGAAGTCACTCAAAATGTGCCCTAATTTTTCTTTCTGCAGCACTAATCATACTTTCTATGGCAAAATTAACCCCCTCATTTTATTCCTTTTTAAATTAAATGTTTTAAGAGTTACCACTTTATTCCAACCAAGATGGCTTCAGGTGTGCCATACGTTTGTCATAAGTAGGACTGTTAGCGCTCTAGTTGTTCTTTAGAACACTCTGGGAAGCTGCAGTAGAACACAAAGGAATCAACTGACAGTCTCTGCCCTTGTTGGATGTACATGTTTTACTGAGAATGTCAGACTTCATTCTCAAATGACTGAGAAAGATAATGTGAATTTACAGAAAATATGCTCTCAGTTTAGCTTATAGATCACCTTCCAAACCTCTAAGGGAAAAGCATGAGAAAATAGTTTTCTCTCAAACATGATTCATGATATCACAGCAGAAGGCTTTTTCACATGGTAAAATCACCTTAGAACACACCACAATTCCTAAAATGAGTATGGTACCATCAACAAATGATTTATAATGTAACTAAAGTCTTAAAACCTTCTATTAAGTGCAATGCTTTTTAATGAGGTGCTATCATGTATATTGGTCCCAAGATGGCTGCCAACACTTCTTGGATGAAGTGCTGACAGCCAATCAGATCTCACGATGAGATGTGTGGTTAGGCTCCGCCCAGATATATATGTGAATTTACTTTTGATTTTCTCAGGAACTACTGAACAGATTTACACCATTTAAGCAAAAGGCACGAGTCTGAACTGAGGACTACCTCTTTGCCAAATTTGGTGTAATTCCGTTCAGCACTTGGGGCTGTAGCTGCGTCAACAGGTCCTACAGGAAAATGCATGGGGAACACGTGTTTTGGGACCCCCCTTTTTTCTCGGCCCCCGCTTGACGAATCACCGTGAAATTTTCAGGATAGGAGCGGACCGGAGCTGGCCAAAAGTTTGGAAACTTTCGCAAAAATTCATCAATCAACGCCAATGTTATTCCAAATAGAATGTTGCGGATTTCCTATGGAAAATAGGTCCTAACTATAACTACCTACTGGCGGCTGCCAGTAGGTAATATATATATATATATATATACATATATGTATATCGTAAAACGATATTAAAATAGTACATATTTATTATTTAATTATAAAATATTTAACATTTGTGAATACTGAAAAGCACTAAACTTACTAAGTAGTGTTAACTTACTAAACAGTGTGGATTACCTTTGTTAATCAGGCCCAGAGGATCTAGTGAGACTCTAAATAAATCTAAAAATAAAAGCTTTAGATAGCAAGCTTTCAGTGACACAACTGTGGAAAGTATTGTTGTTGCAGATACAGAGCCAAAGGGCAATACCCCACTAAGTGTTGGTTTTGTTTTTCAAGGCTTGTGATTACTAAAGGTAGGGTAATCTATTTCATGTTTGCAGTCTGACATACTGCTACTGGCAAATCACAAAAAACACATATAACATCGACAGAATTGAATTTCCAAACGTATTAATGACCACAACCCTGTCATTTTATCTATGTGGAATGCAAATATGGACATTCAGTTTGTTGCACATAATTCCTTTGCTGTTGCATGTTACACATTGTCCTAGATAACAATATTTGAAAAGACAGAAATGAAAGAAGTATAGCTATAGATCTCAGCAGAAAAATATTCTTGTAGTTTATATACGGTAAGAGTAAGAAAATTCTTTGTTTCAGTTGAGGTCCTGGATCAATATGAACAAGTGTGTTAAAGTCCTTTGCAGAACCCCCTAGCACTGACATAGTTAGAAACAAGATACTGGACACTTACTGTCCCAAGGGTACATTAAGAAAATGTATGTCTGTATGAAGTACAGAGAATGTGGCTAGGGCGGTCGACCTCGGAGCTGGGGAACCGGGTTCGAGTCCTGGCAGGGACGCTCAACAGTCTGTGATTCTGGGCAAATCACTTAATCTCCCTGTGCCTAACAAAAAAATGAATGTGTCCATCTGTAACATAACTGGTGCTCATGTAAAGCACTCTGATATCTCCGGGTCTAGTTCGCGCTATATAAAACTCCACAAAAAAAAAGAAAAGTAGTTAATTTTTACACAAACACAATCTTGAAGAAGATGTAGAAAAAGGTCACTTTGTAGTTCCAGGCTGCCTACAATGGCTATTCATTGAGACACTACAAACCATGTCTCATCAACTTCCATAAAATCAGTTCTCAGGTTATAGAAAAAATTCGTTCTATGTGGCTTTTCTACAACTATTCAAACCTTGGTGCAATTAAGGTAACATTTTAGGTCAGTGTGGGCCATATGTATCAAGCAAAATTGCGATCGCAAATGCCGAAATTCACCGAATTTCGGCGTTTGCGATCGCAATTTTGCTAAGTGGTATGTATGAAGGCAAATCTGCGTGCAAAATAAGGAATCGCAAATTTTGCGATTCCTTATTTTGCAATTGCAATTAAGGAATCGCTAATTTTGCGATTCCTTAAATGCAATGTAAGAAGCACCAAAAAAGTGCAATTTGGACTTAAGGAATCGCAAATTGGTGGTAATTTGCGATTTCTTTCAAAAATGCATATTTTTGCATTTTTCAAAGTGGCATGTGGCGCACACACTTGCCCTTAGGGCATGTATGTGCCCCACATGTGCACCCATCCTCATTTCAGTGGTGCAACAGGGTGTCCTTTTGACACCCTGGCACACTTGAAATTGCATTCTCAATTTGCGATTCTCTAATTGAGAATCGCAAATTGAGAATGTCTTCCCATTCATTCCTATGGGCCTTTAGGCCCATAGGAATGAATGGGGAGGTATTCCTTAATTGTGAATTGCAATTTGCAATTCGCAATTAAGGAATATGTAGGATTCGCAAAATTATTTTCAAATCCTACATACATAGCATTTTGCGATTCTCAAATAGCGATTCTCTAAAAATCGCTATTTGAGAATCGCAAAACCAAAGTTTCATACATATGGCCCTATGACTCTTATCAGGATGCTGTCAATGCAGTAAAAGGCAGCATAGAGTGTCCGGTCTTCCTCACTTACTTAAAAGCTCTCAATGAATTAGAAAATGCAATGGATCAAGTCAGAGCTGACTCAATTGATTTAGATAGTTTTATAGGACAACCTAATGAAGAGCAGCACAAGATTTATATATGCATCACAGCATCAGTTGAACATGGAATTTTGCATGAGAAATCTGAATGTACCTGCAAGACATTCAGCCCAACACTTCTCTATGTTAGTAGTCAGGAAACCATTGGGAAACATTCTTTATACAAGTGTTTATAGGTTATGTTCACAAAAAAACAGATTGCAACCTTTCATATATTGTAACAGTGCCAACTCGTCGAGCAGCTCACAATATAAAAGGTATTACTTCATATTGTTTATTAATATTGCCAATGGAACATAACACACTGGAATACCTCAAGTTATCTGATTATGCTTGTCATGAAATTCACTAAGTTCTTCAAAAATTGAAAATTCTTATTATTGGTAAGGTTCACACAGTTTCATAATAGTAGCAGAAAACATGTTATAGTAGTTGGTGATTTGCTTCAGATCACTCCAGTGACAGGGAAGCCAGTGTTCAAACACTTAATACTTTATGTAGTATTTGACATGTGAATAAATGGTTACATTTCCAATATGCTGAATTAACAAGGAATATAAGGCATGCTGCAGATGAGAAGTATGGCACTTTTCTAAATGACATTTGAATAGATGCTGTAAGTGAGGAAGTTAACATGATTCCAAAAAGTCATATGTTAGCTGTTGTTTACAGACAGAAATTCACTTCCAACTCTAACAGAGTAGCTGCAGAAAATCTGTAAACAAATTGAATGTCAATTGCCAATGTTTAATGAGTGTGCCCAGATTAACACATAAACATTACACTTGAAGAAGGAGCAAATTATTCAGCTTAAGTCAGTAGAAAAGAAGGAGCATCAATGAATAAAATACCTATTGTGTTAAGAAGTGTTAGAAAACTTGATTAATTAAAGAAGTCAACTTCACACACAGTTGTTTTGAAGAAAACAACTAAGGGCCTCATTACGATGTCAGTCAGAAAGCCTTCCGACAGACTCCTTGTCAGAATTGTTTGGGGAGTCCGACCAACCGATTATGATGATTCCGAACACCGTTTTGTCGGACTATTATTGACTTCGATGCGAGTCTGTGTTACTATTGAAAAACAGGGTGGTTGCGGAAAACCTTTAACCCTGTGGTGGGCACCCCATGGTGGCTGCCACATTGTGCATGGTTGTACCAAGAGGATTCAGGTGTACCCCCAAGGACCACCCACAGGCCCTAACCAGCAGCCTCTAGGTGAAGGTGGCCTGCTACGGACCCCCAAAGTCAGTTTCCAACAGCCGTTTTGTGTCGGATAGACCAATTTGAAACAAATATCAGATTCCAACATTGTAATTGGTCGGTCAAAAACGCAGCCCGTTGAGCTGTACGATTCAGCTCTGACTGACTCGGACTCTACGAATGCCGGTAGGGACCTCTTCCGCATGAACAACGGGTTACCTTGTATCATAATCGGTCGGTCGGATATGTTTCCGAGTCGGTTGGAAAAATGGGTTCCGAAGGACTCGGCACAGATTCGGACAACCCGAATGCCATTCGAAGCCTTTTCTGACCGCATCGTAATGAGGCCCTAAGTCCCTATAAACATGTCAGAATAATTATACATTGCAATTTGAGTGTAGACAAGAGTCTAGTAAATGGAGCAATGGGAAATGTGGTACACTTTAGCACATATCCCAACAGAACTGGCTTTGAGACAGTTTTAGTCAGGTTTGCCCACACAGGGGAATTTTAACAAATAGGTAAATGTAGTGAGTGTTTCCTAGAAGTGAAGGAACTGCATGTGTGCCAAGAACAATAGCTCATGCTTTGAAAATACATAAATCACAAGTATTAAGTCTGAATACAGCAATGGTAAATGTAGGTCAAACGTTATTTGTGAGAAATTGGGTTACTTATTGTCTGGAGTGTAAGCCCATGTCAAGTAGCAACTACAATTCTTGTCAGGGTAAGGCACAAGCAAACCACAAATTAACCTGTGCACAACCCCCTGGTAGCTTGGCACAGTCAGGCTCGATTTAGAGGCAATGTAGAAAGTATTTGTGCAACACTTCAAACAATAGCACAGTGAAAACTCCACACAAAAAGGATTCCACACCAGGTTAGAAAAATAGAGTGGATTTTAATAAATGTAATAACAAAACTCCATTTAGTAGAGCCGGATTTATGAATTTTTAAAGAATAAAGTGTAGAATAGCACCTAAAAGCACAAAGTGCCAACTGTGACTATCTGGTCATGCTGGACCAGGTCAAAGTCAAAAATCCAGGCCAACTGCGATGAAGCCCGGGTCAGATAAAGTCCCAGATTAGTCCTGCTGAAGATTTACCTTCTCAAGTTTTGCGCAAAGAGTTCAGTACATATTGGGGAGGGTCTCGAGGAGCAACGAGAGAGTTGTGGGAAGAGCAGGCTGGGTATCGTGAATGGGTGGACTGCACCTTCACTCGAATGTCTCCCACGGGTGGTCAATGCTGCAGTGCAAAGAGACGGGTTGTGGTGCTTTGTACTGATTTTTGGTGCGAGCAGCTCAGTGTAGATGTGAATGGGCCCATGCACGGTCACAAAGAGCCCAAAAGCCTAATTTAAGAGCCCATGAGCCACACCAAGATTTCAGGGCTTGAGAAACACCACTCGGGGGTCAGGAATGTGCTGCAGCTGGGTCCAGGAGCTGTTTAGGGAACCTTTTATGTCCCTGAGGCACAGATCAGGAGAACAGGAGACTAACTCTTGGAGTCACTCTGGGGTTCTGGGTTTAAGATGAAGTTACAGGTCTAGTCCCTTTCCCAGGGCAAGAGAGCAGCAGGCAGCATAGCAGGGCATACTTTTCTTCAGAGTAGCAGTCCAGCAGAGTGGCAGTCATTGTAGCAGCACAGCAGTCCTTTTTCCTGGCAGAGTATCCACAGGTACAGAAGTGTACTGAAGGGATGGCATCTGAGGTCTTGTATTTATACACAGTTGTGACTTTGAAATGGGGAGAAGCTACTAGAGGCTGTCTTCAAAGTGCACAGATGCCCTGCCTGTATTTCCTAGCATTATTAGGCAAATGAGTTATCTTCACCATCTCTCCATCACTTAGGGACACTGGGGTCTCCCTCGCACTGTATAGGGCAATCTCCTCCCCAAGTGCTACACTGACCACCGATGGAGAGCTGTACCAGATGGGTCACTTGGCATCCCCTTTGTAGTGCCTAACCTATTGGTAATTAGAGCACTTAGGGGGTGCCTTCCCTGAAAACTTACTATCAGGGAACCATCTCTTTTTCTGTTAAGGTGTGGATTGGGAGTCCTGACCCTTAGAACTAGTTTGGGGCCCTTTTAAGAAGTACTTGTTTTTATATGTATCTCTCCCCTCCTTCTTCTAATGGGGATCCTGCTCACTCTTGTGGTAATCCCCCCAGCTGGTGGCCACTACATAGCAGGACTACGTTTAATTATTGGCCCCAGCTGAACAGTCTGTCAAAGGGGGCATTTCCTCTGGTGGTACTTCAACCTTGATACATCTATTATTGCTGTTTGAGGTAACAGAGCTTGCAGGAGGCCTGGGGGCCTAAATCTTTGTCAAAGTAGTCCCAGCTAATAAAACACAGCACTGGAACGTTATGCCTATTATCATCTGCAGCATCTACATAAATCCAAAGTAGCCTAAGAAAATAATCTCCGCTGGAGAAATCTTAAGAATTATCAAAACCTTAATGCAACAAGATCAAGAAGCCATGTGGGTAATGGCTAGAAAGTTCAGCCTGTACCTAATAGGAACAGTGAAATTCTCAATATGGCAGAAGAAGAAAGACATTGCTTGCCACAGTCCAGAAATCACCAGAGGGAAAAGTTAGAGGGAAAAAGCAGGTGAAAAATTTGCCACCACTCTCAATTCATTGCAGAACTCATAATGGCAGAAGTGCCTCGGACTGACCCCCTTCTTGCACATATATTACAATTTCCAGCTTTTTGCTAATCAATTGCATTTAGTTAACCACACAGAACTATCTCCAAGTAACCAACATTCAAGTGCAACCCTGTTTGATCAGCAATCACGCAAGACTAACCTGTTCTCTTTCCATTATGCCCAGGAGACCCTCACAAGTCAAAACAATCGGTGACCATAACAGTATATGTGGCCTACGTAAAATAAAATAATCTCCAATGCAAGCAGCCCTAAAAAAGAAGAATTGACAAAAGCCCTATTGACAGGAGCAGGTGCGCAGTTACCATCACCCTTACAGTGGTCATCGTTCATGGAGCAGCTACTCAACCTGCCGTAAAAACTCTTGATAGCAATCATAAGCCTATACACAAGGACCTGGGTGAGAGTTAATATCTGCTAATAGGGTCACAACACAAAAGATTTGGACAAATACAGATCTAAAACAGGGGTGCATTTTAGCCCCCCCCCCTCCAATTCAATCTCTATTTGGCAGATATAAACAGTGCACTAGACATAGTGAGATTCGTCCCCCCCCAAAATTTGCAGAAACCCACATCCATTGCCTCTAGTATGCCAATGACACACTATTATTTGATTATGCTGCTGTTGGCCTGCAAATAATTATGGATGCCCTCTTGTGATATTGCAAGAAAAACAAATTATCAGTCAACCTCTCAAAAACAAAAAATATCATCTGTTGTGCTAGAAGCTTTAACAAAGCCAGATTTATTATGAATGAAGTAAGATTACAACAATTGCCGTCCATAAGGTATCTGGACATCCAAATAACCAGTTTGGGTTGCACCAGGCACAGCTGGCAACTTTAAAACAAATCTCCCTATCTATAATCACAAGCTTCCAAAAGTTGCTAAAAAAGATGCATGGCCCAGACCTTACTGGCATCTGTAGGGTAATCAACACCAAGTTCATGCCAACCTTGACCTATGGCTCATTGATTTTGAAAGATCACCTTACCACAGGCTGGATAAAGCTCAAATCTGATGCTACAGAAGCCCATTTCAGTTGCTGGATGCCCCCCCCAAATACGTCTGGAATTGGGCCTGTGCAAATATTCAACTATTTTTAAAGCTAGGTTTTTGGGACATTATGCAAAGCTCATGGTGGCACCAACAGGATCTCTCAAAGATCTGATATGGTCAGGTATTCTGGAAGCCCTACGGGAAGAGCTCAATTCAACTTTTGGGCACACAGAGTCTGTTTGAACAAAACCTGCAGCCAAAACTAAGTTTCAAAATTCTTCCCAAAAATGCAAAAATAAAAGCAGGAGAAAGAGACATGAGTTAGCCCAAAATGCACACTTGGACCTCTGCATAGGGTGTATCAAGATCTAGGAAAAGCTGCATACCTATCCAGCCCTCTGAACATGGCTTATAAAAATAAGAACTCATGAGGTCTCTTTAAAGGCATCCAAATCTGGGTGCCTAAAAGGTTCTTCCCATCGCAACTGTAGACTGTGTAATTTTAAACAAGAATCACAAATGCATGTTGTGTGTCTCTGTCCTTATTTAAAGAGCTTCGAAGATCACTGACTTAATCCCATTGTCAGGCTCCGCCGTCCCGAATCCTCAGGATTGTGTTGATGCTCTAAAGGGGCCCACCTCTGGACAACCCCAAGTCCGGCATTATGTAAAAACACATACTTTTGTGGTAATCGAGCGGGGGAAAGAAAGGGTAGGGACTGCGGGGAGGGAGATCTGAGGAGAAGACAAAAACACCGTAAGAACACAGAGGCTACCAATAATATTCAGAGAAACAGACTGGAAGCACTACAGTGTTTTAACAGGTTCCCCCCTCACCTGCAAAGCAAAAGGTAGCGCCTAGGACATAGAAGAGGGCTGAGGGCAGCGGCAAGTTCACCTCTTGACACGACATGCCTGGAAGTGAGGCTAGAAGCCTAACCTAAAGTGGCAACACACCCTCTTCGGGCCTCTCTCCTATGGTAGAGATAAAACGACAAAATGACACAAAGGGTAGATGAGCATTTCTGGACCAAGGAACAGTCACCTCTTTTCTTTTGCCAAGATAGATGTGTTGAGTGCAACCAAAATCACCAGTATGAACTGTTCACCAAAACTTCCCACATGAAATCATATAAATACCAGCTTTCTGAGGACTTGTTCGCTGTGAACCTCCAGCGATAAATAATATCAAGAAAAGGCTCATTTGCCCAAAGCGGGAAGTATGGTCAGGCTCCCCTGCACGAGACCGCAGACTGCGGTTCTCAGCCAACAGAGGAGTTTAGGGGGATCAAGGGACCAAGAACCGTAAAGCTCCTCTGCACGAGACAGCGGACTGCGGGTCTCAGCCAACAGAGGAGTTCAGGGGGACCAAGGGACCAAGAACCGAAAGGCTCCTCTGCACAAGACCGCAGACTGCGGGTCTCAGCCAACAGAGGAGTTCAGGGGGACCAAGGGACCAAGAACCGAAAGACTCCTCTGCACAAGACCGCGGACTGCGGGTCTCAGCCACCAGAGGAGTTTGGGGGATCAAGGGACCCAGAACCGAAAGGCTCCTCTGCACGAGACCGCGGACTGCGGGTCTCAGCCAACAGAGGAGTAAGGTGTGTTGCGGGACTAGCGCAGCGTTTCCCTTGATTGTGACCTAAGCAATCGGGTTACCGCTGACTATGGGGCGGAATTCATCTTCCGCTCTTCTCAAGCGTTTCGGCAAAACAAAAGGTGCCTCTGCACTCTTACCGCCCCACGCAAGTGGCTTTCAGGCAGAGTCTGCGAAGGGCTCGTTCCAACGGAATTATCGGCAATGCGGAAGTCTTTCCATTGCCTCCCTGACCTCTCGACCGGCGTTGCATGAGTGTCACATGGGGCGTGACGCGCAAGGCTTGCCGGGAATTGTAGTTGTGTACTGGAGAATCGTTCCAATACCTGCTATGCTGTACTGGAGGCAGTCAGTGAATAACCAGCAGCGGAAACGTGACAGGACATCCCTCTTTCAACGGTCACTGACTGCCAGACTGCCTGCTAGGATGCCGCCGGTGGTACTGGGCCACCAGCCTGGGTGCGTGCACCGCAGATGCAGGCTCCCAGGAGTACTCTTCCGGACCATATCCTTTCCAGGAGACCAAGTACCACCACTGACCCCGCACTATCTTGGCGTCCTGGATACCCTTGACCTCATACTCCTGGTCCTGTTGTACCCATAGAGGCTGAGGAGGCTTCCTGACCGGCCGGAGAGATGCTTTGAGGAGGGAAACATGGAAAACCGGGTGTATGCGAAAATGGGCTGGTAACCTTAGTTTAACCGCTACAGGGTTCAAGTGCCTAATCACTCGATAGGGGCCAATGTAGTTGGGGTTAAACACACTGTGTTTCCGGAACCTGACGTGCCTGGTGGATACCCAGTCCCCTTGCTTGAACAGCGGGCCTGGTCTGCGGTGTTTGTCCGCCTGTACTTTGTATCTCTCCTTGGCCTTCTTTAAATTCCTCTGAGCCTCTAACATAGTCCTACGCATAAGCCCCAGCCTTTCACTTAAATCAGGGAGCCTGGTGTTAGTGCCTGGCAAGACTAATGGTGTGAACCATGGGTGGTGCCCATAAGTACAAAAAAAGGGGTGTTCTTTTTTGAGGAGTGAACGGAATTATTGTAGGCTATCTCTGCAGCCCACAACCAATCCACCCAAGCACCAGTGGTGGTATCGACATAGCGCCTCAAATATTGTTTTAGGGTTTGGTTCAACCTCTCTGTCTGGCCATCTGTCTGGGGATGGAAGCTCGTGGAGAGGGTAGAGGTGATGTGAAGCATAGAACACCAGGTCTTCCAAAACCCAAGTTCAATTGGTGACTGGTGTCGCGCCTCATGCCATCGCACAATGCTTTCAATTAGTTGGCCTTTGATTTTGCTGCCTCTTTTGTTTGACTGTTTTTAGGCAATTTAAAGATTGTATTATTCACTGTATGAGTTTGATCAGAAAAAAATGCTATCAAAATATCTGTTCATGCTGCTTAATGCACAGTGCACTTTATCACTTCATCTTATGGCTTGCTGTCTGGCGACCTCAGCTTGATATTGTGCTATGCATTTTATGAGTTTGTTCGGGGAAAAACACTATCCAAACACTTGTCTATGCTGCTGAATGCACAGTACACTGTATTACTTGTTCCTATGGCTTGGTGCCCGGTGATATAAACGTTCGTAACATCGAGAATCATAAATGGGGATTATTTATGAAATGCCAAAATTAATGTATCATCGGTAGCATAGTGTCACTCGTCACATCGCCTCTCTCTTGCAGATTTAGTAAATTGAAATTCTTGTGCAAGTGTTAATATACATTATCTGACTCCATTTTCAGATCCAGCATCACCGCCACATGGTCTCCCAAATAGGCCGCTAGATGTCTTACTCCCTGAATTTTTCCCTGAATAGCCTGTTCCACCAAAAAGTAGTCTGTCCTGGATGAATGGTTATATTTATTGTTATGGTATGCATACCCTTGCACTGTGCCTGCCCTTGCTCTCCAATTGTCACACAAACCCAATTGTCTCATGAGACTCTTTATATATGATTGCATTTTAGTACACAATTAAGATCTGCTATTATCAGACATATCCAAAGAGTTATCCAACACAACATTAAAGTCCCCAGGCATTATTAATGGGTAAGGGTTTCCTACAAGCTCTAGGCACAGATTTTGAAGGGGTTTCACATCCATATTCGGGCATCAATATCTCACCAATGTATATCCATCTACCCCTCTTGTCCTATTTGCAATCCTTTAGTGTGATAGCCGCCTGCTTTTTTTAATCAGAATAACCACCTCTTTTGTGTGACAAGTTTGGTCTGTACATACAATCTGCTGGACCCATTTCTGCGAGCTAAAAATCTCCAAACACTCCACTTTTGTCACGTGGCATTCCTGCAGAACTATTACATGAGCTGGTAACTCCCTCAAATATTGAAATATTCTGGCCCTTCTACTTTGTACACGGAGCCCATTTACATTCCAGGATAAAATGTGTACTTTATTAGTATCTACTCCATTCCTGAAACCTAATTCAACCTGTACTACTTATGTGAGCCACACTTTTTTCTCGGAAATCACATACTATCTGAGGGGCAAATTATTTTTGTAGTTTTTTCCACTATGTTTCCCACCCAGTGTTCCTCTCCCCTACACCCTAACAACGCTTCTCCCGGGAGAACCTCCCAATAACCTTCCTGGCTGGATAAGCATATTTGAGAATATGTCAGGGATAACTAAAATAAAAACAAATGCAAAAATTTGTCATAAAACAGAAAGTGAGATGAAAAAACAAGACATCAGCTTGGAGTAATAATCAAGAAACACCAGAATCCCTTAACAAGACTAAAGGCCTGATTTAGATGAAATTACTCTGTCACAACAGGGACGGATATCCCATTTGCTGAATTGAAATCCCATAATATCGCATGGAATTTAGATTTCGGCAGGCAGGATATCTGTCCCTGTTATAATGGGGTAACCCATCCACCGATATCTAGATCAGGCCCTAAGTCTCCTGACTCTCTCTGATCTATCTTAACAGGGAAACGGCCACTACAACGTGGCCATTTCCACGCAAACCTTAACCACGCATGCATTACAACGCATGTGTGGTTACCATGAACGCCTTTACCACGCATATTTTTACTACGAGATACGTAGTAAAGGCATGTGTGCTAAAGGCTAAAACTAGAAAAAGGGGGCTTGGGGAGGTCTCCCCCCAAAAATAAAAATAAAAGAGTGGGGAAAAAAGGGGGCAAAAACTCACCTGATGTCACGTCGAGAAGTGCAGGCAATAGGCGTCGTTTGAGAGGAAACGGAAATAAACTTCTGCTTCCTCTTTGCGACATACGACGGCAGCACGGAAGATGGAGAGGAGACGACGTGAAGAGGTAAGGGGAATTTTAGTTTAAAAAAAATATATATATAAAATGATTGGGGGTTAAGGGCAGGGGTAAATATAAGAAGGATTGGGGGTTGGGGGGTCACGTAAGGGTACAGGGGAGGGGTATAACCTTTACCAAGAGTATGCCCTTACCATGCATAAATTTACAACGAAGATCGTTGTAAAGGTATGCGTGGTAAAGGAATATTTGTGGTAAAGGTTATGCGTTGAAAAAGCATTCCATTGTAACGCATGCGTGGTAAAGGAATATTCGTGGTAAAGGTTATGCGTTGTAACGACATACAACCATCTTAACAGTCTGCCAGCTTCCCCACAAGCCCTAAAGCTGTACATTGTATCTTTGAACATCACCCTAAGCATAGGCGGAAACCTCACCTGCGCAGTCGCCCCCAAC
This sequence comes from Triturus cristatus, assembly GCF_964204655.1. NCBI lineage: Eukaryota > Metazoa > Chordata > Amphibia > Caudata > Salamandridae > Triturus > Triturus cristatus. Next base: position 892,253,835 of record NC_140594.1, read on the forward strand.
TTCCTGAAATCTTCAATTATTTTTCCCAACTCCCATTGACTATTCAGGGTAGCTCAGGAAGTATCCGGTCTAATTTCAAAGGAGAAACCAGTTCATTTCATGGCACTCATGCTCAGCTCCTTACTCAGGATGTTCTCTTGATGGAGTTAGTGAGAAAATTCACCAGAATTTTGCACAGCTTACTTTTGTTTGTGGATTTTTTAAAAGGATCCCGATGTACCCTCTGAATATCCTTTTTTTTTTAACACAAATTTTTATTAAGTTTTCAATTTTGATGAGAATCGTATTACATTAAGATAGCGTTTACATTAGTCTGTTAAGTCACGGAAACAACAGCTGACAATGACACAGAATCTTTGTCAAACAACAATAAGACTGCAATAACTACATCTTCAAGGTATCCACTTACATATATAGGTCGTAGAAATGAACAAAGCTGGATAGAACTAATAAATCAATTATGCTTTTGATGGAGCAGGTAAAGCAACATTTTGTTTACCTCCTCTATTTTGCATGGAAATACTAATCACTTAACTGACTTATATTATAAATTGAATTAACCGTTTGCAGTGTTATACTAATCAACCATTTGCATTTTTAGTAAACACCAATTACACGTGGGACTCATTGCTATTTGCATGGCAGAATAACCCAAATAACTAACTGTGGTACGCCTATTAATAATAGTACGTGTGATAATAGGATATTGCATGATTTATGTTGCTTTTGTGACGTTTGTGTTCCCGTTTGGACCGAATGGTGAGTTTTATTGCTTTAAATGTCGCTAAAAGGTAGGAAAATACTAATACATAAAGGGATTAGTGAGGGTTTAACAATAGAATCTTCATTTCGGTGTATTAATTATTCTTTTGTTTTGCTTCAGTTGACATTTGGGCCTACCAAAACATGACATCCAAAATGGAGTTCAGATGTGGCCACCAACTCGTGAGCGCGATGTCTACTGCGCAGACGCGGATGGCTCCGTAGACCTCCGGGCCACCTCAAGCCAGAGCACAGTGTTCCTGGTCAAGGATAGGAACATGGAGGACTGCCAAACTTCAGTCAGTAAACACTGGTGTAAAGGAACAATAGTCACATACAAGCAAATTTCTACAATGTTGCATGAGGATGACATGGACAGAGGAAGTGAACCAGCAAAATCCATGAGAACCCAAGCTAATGGGAAAATTGGACGATATTACAAACTTCACCAAATTGACCAATCACCTGCTTCCTTAGTCTAAGAATGTTTCATGTTATCCAGAATTTCATTATAAAAAGGGTAGTAGAATAGGGAGGAGCTAGCCACCTTCTTTCGATGACTGCACACCCCTATCGACCTCACAGGCGATAACAGATGCTTGCATGATTCCTGGTCCTTTGGAGATCTTTGGGAATGTGATGTGCTGAAAAAAGCCCCGCTAGCAAGAATAGGTAAATATAAAATTCATGCAATGTGTGCTGATTGATTAAAATTCTAAACTTTGATTGACCAAATGTTAATATTAATTACAAACAATATTTAGATAAACAAATAATTGATTAACAGAATTTATGAGTTTGTGGTTTTATTTCAATGAAGTGATTAGAGGATTCTGAAGCTTAAAAGTGTTTTAGCTGGTTCTAAATCACCATCAACCAGTCCAACTAATTGGTCCGTCGACCAAGTGTTGGAGTGCCCTGATGTTAAGGTTAGGATCCTATAGGAGGTGATGCAAATGCATATTCTGTAAATAACTTTTCTTCCCTATAGGTAATAAGGTACCCCCCCACATGTCCAGCGGATTCATCATCCTCCTGTGTGCAGATACGAGTGCGTTAGTGTGAATGTTGGTGTCATGGGCCCCACCAATGAATGCGTGTGTGAATGAATAAGTGTGGTGACGGATCTGTGACGCAGGGAGGATCTGTGAATTTGCCCCGTTCCGCTGGATCACTTTATACATGTATAATCAAGATATTGACCATAATCTTGATTGTACTATCTATCATCTTATTATTTAGCAACAAATCTGTGTCAATATTAAAAATACAACAATAAAGAACTGTGTTACTAAGAACTAAGTGTCTGTTCCAACTTCCATCGGGGGGTAGGTCAAGGCAGGGGCACCATTACGGGGGGGCAAGGAGAGGGGAGAAGGGAAAAACAGGGAAGGGGGAAGAGGAAGCGGAGCGAGAAAGAAAAAAAAGGGGGAAGGGAGGGAGGAGGAGGAAAGGGCAGGAGGAAAAAAAAGGAGAGGAGGGAGGGAAAGCAGGCTGCGATTTCAGTATCACATTAGTCATCAGTGACATCTACATTTTTTGTTTTGAAATGTTCTAACAGTTGAGCCCATACTAAAGATATTGGTTTCTTCCTTAACCCTCTGTATTCTTCGCGGTACATTGCCTCCCTCTCAGCAGTAGATCATTTTTATCACTTCCTCCCTCCGCTTCTCTTTGCGTGGTGCCCTGTTTGATTTCCATCGTTGTGTGATAAGTCTCTTGGCCAGCATTAAGATGAGACTCATAAAGCGATGCAACACTTTTGCCTTCTTAGGAAGAGGAAAGAGCCCTAGGAGGCAGGCTTCAGGGGTGTTCCAAGAGGAACGCTCAGAGAGGTATGTGAGACCTTGTAGAACCTCCGTCCAAAATTCCACAAGGGAGGGTCAGGTCCAAAACATGTGGATAAAATCTGTCTCCAGGTTACAACACCTAGGACACTCCGATGAGGAATTGGGGTACATATGCTGTATTGCCCGAGGTGTGAGATAGGCCCTATGCAATACAGACAGTTGTATTGTTTTAAGTCGGGCATTTCGGAAGACGCGCCTGGGATATTCAAGGACCTGTATCCACTCCCTGTCAGTAAGTTCCCTGGACAGCTCCGCCTCCCATCTTTGATGAAGAGTCAACAAGGAAACTCCCAGATGGGGCCGTAGACCTCGATACAACCACCTAACCAGATGACTACCATGCCCTATTATGTGCAGTGTCTGCAACAATCCGAAGGTCGGGGGCTCTTTCTGATCCAGTAACCAGCATCTACGCACATATTATGTGACCACAGCGTGTGTTAAGAACAGTGTGGGACGGGCCGAATAGGTCTGTACAAAGTCTTCATGAGGCATTAAGTTTGCATCCAGAAATAAGTCCCCTACAGTGTTCGCACCAGACTCCACCCAGCCGCGCACTCTAGTGGCAGACAATACTCCTCGTAATGTGGGCAAACCGCACAGGGGTACATTTGGGGCATATGGCACAGGTGTGTTAGCATATTTCATCACCAGTTTCCAATAGTGGAGTGCAATATGTAAAAGAAATGGAGGGCCTTTCATTTTAGTCACTCCAGGGCATAATGAGGATTGTAATATCCCAGCCCTTAGGTAAAAATTATGGTAAGCCAACTAATAAGCCAACCATTGTAATTGGGCTACTATAGAATAGGCTTTAAAATCTGGTGCTCCCATACCACCCTCAGTACTTGTTAACTGCATTTTGGCAAGAGCCAATCTGTAACGGCCTTGCCCCCAAAGTAATGAAGTCAATAACGTATCTAGTGCTCTATAGATCCAGGCTGGAAGAACCATGGGGAGATTCGCAAATTGATATAGTAGTTTAGGGAGCATAACTATCTTAGAGACGGCTATACGGCCTACAGTTGTTAAAGGCAAGGTATTCCAAAATGCTACTTGGGTTTTGAGGTTATTAAGTGCCCGGACAATATTCTCATCTACGGTGTCTGAAGTAGTTCTGTAAATGTAAATCCCTAAATATTTAAAAGTAATGGGCTCCACCCTGAACTGCATTAGACCAAATTGAAGCATGGGGAGTTTGTCTGTGTCATAAAAGGAAAAAGCCACTGATTTGGAGGCATTACGGCGTAATCCCGAAATCTCCCCAAATTGCTCAAACAGGAAGGCAATAGGCGCCATATCTATATGCAAATCTGCAAAGTAAAGCAACAAGTTGTCCGCATACGCTGAAACAGAATGACGTAGCCGACCCACCGGGATGCCATATGGTGCCATCATGCCTTGTGCAACATTCCGTCCATCATCTTGTGTGTTTTGCTGTTCACCCTATGTGGGAAGGGTATGCCCAGACGTGGGTCCCGTGCTCACTACGCCACTGGAGTCAAGCTATCCTGGCTGATGACGGCTGATAGCCAGAAACCGGTCCTAGGATGCTTGATTCCGGTCCAGGGAAGACATGGCTTGGCAGTTCGGGCTGGACTGTTCCCATGAGGCACAGGGTCAAGACTGATTTGCATATGGCCATGTCTGAACTGGGGTGGTGTGGTGAGCAAAATAACGATGGATTAAACCCAGATCTGTGACTGGGGGTGAGTGTTTTGCCATTGTGCAACATTCCGTCCATCATCTTGTGTGTTTTGCTGTTCACCCTATGTGGGAAGGGTATGCCCAGACGTGGGTCCCGTGCTCACTACGCCACTGGAGTCAAGCTATCCTGGCTGATGACGGCTGATAGCCAGAAACCGGTCCTAGGATGCTTGATTCCGGTCCAGGGAAGACATGGCTTGGCAGTTCGGGCTGGACTGTTCCCATGAGGCACAGGGTCAAGACTGATTTGCATATGGCCATGTCTGAACTGGGGTGGTGTGGTGAGCAAAATAACGATGGATTAAACCCAGATCTGTGACTGGGGGTGAGTGTTTTGCCATTGTGCAACATTCCGTCCATCATCTTGTGTGTTTTGCTGTTCACCCTATGTGGGAAGGGTATGCCCAGACGTGGGTCCCGTGCTCACTACGCCACTGGAGTCAAGCTATCCTGGCTGATGACGGCTGATAGCCAGAAACCGGTCCTAGGATGCTTGATTCCGGTCCAGGGAAGACATGGCTTGGCAGTTCGGGCTGGACTGTTCCCATGAGGCACAGGGTCAAGACTGATTTGCATATGGCCATGTCTGAACTGGGGTGGTGTGGTGAGCAAAATAACGATGGATTAAACCCAGATCTGTGACTGGGGGTGAGTGTTTTGCCATTGTGCAACATTCCGTCCATCATCTTGTGTGTTTTGCTGTTCACCCTATGTGGGAAGGGTATGCCCAGACGTGGGTCCCGTGCTCACTACGCCACTGGAGTCAAGCTATCCTGGCTGATGACGGCTGATAGCCAGAAACCGGTCCTAGGATGCTTGATTCCGGTCCAGGGAAGACATGGCTTGGCAGTTCGGGCTGGACTGTTCCCATGAGGCACAGGGTCAAGACTGATTTGCATATGGCCATGTCTGAACTGGGGTGGTGTGGTGAGCAAAATAACGATGGATTAAACCCAGATCTGTGACTGGGGGTGAGTGTTTTGCCATTGTGCAACATTCCGTCCATCATCTTGTGTGTTTTGCTGTTCACCCTATGTGGGAAGGGTATGCCCAGACGTGGGTCCCGTGCTCACTACGCCACTGGAGTCAAGCTATCCTGGCTGATGACGGCTGATAGCCAGAAACCGGTCCTAGGATGCTTGATTCCGGTCCAGGGAAGACATGGCTTGGCAGTTCGGGCTGGACTGTTCCCATGAGGCACAGGGTCAAGACTGATTTGCATATGGCCATGTCTGAACTGGGGTGGTGTGGTGAGCAAAATAACGATGGATTAAACCCAGATCTGTGACTGGGGGTGAGTGTTTTGCCATTGTGCAACATTCCGTCCATCATCTTGTGTGTTTTGCCATCATGCAGTGTAGCTGTTGTGCCAGGGGTTCTAGAGCAAGCGAAAACAGCGACAATGGGCAACCTTGCTGTGTACCCCAAAGCACATTATACACTGAGGAGATATTGGTGCCGGTCTTGGCCCTTGCCGTAGGTTTAGTGTTAAGTAGCGTCACCCATTTAAAAAATGCTGGGGGAATCCCATACTTAACCAATGTAGCCAGCATATACGACCAACTTAAATAGTCAAATGCCTGATGTATATCAAAGGAGAGGCAACCCGCATGGGGGAACTGGTTCGGGCAGAATGCAAGAGGGCATAAAGGTGACGTATGTTCAAGGAGGTGCTGCGTTTCGGTATAAAGCCACATTGGTCTATGTGGATCAGAGTGGGGAGTAAGGGGAGCAGTCTCGATGCTAAGAGCTTACTAAGAATATTGTACTTCGTATTAAGGATCGATAGGGGCCTATATGCTGTGAGATCTGTTGGAGACTTATCAGGTTTCAACAAAGAGGTCACTATTGCCTCCCTAGTCATAGGGGGCAAGGTACCCTTTGCCAGGGCAGTGGTGTACAGTTGGAGCAGTTTAGGAACTATGGGTGCTGCGAAGGTGGAATCAAACTCAATGGGGAGCCCATCAGAGCTTGGGGTCTTGTTGCGAGTAATTCCTCATATAGCACCACGGATTTCGGGAGCAGTCAGGGGGGCCACCAAATCCTCAGCCTGAGCTGCCGTGATAGTGGGAAGTACTAGCGACTCCAAGAATGTAGTGGTTGCGACCGTCGTGTCATGAGAGGGGGCAGCGTAAAGAGTTGCATAATAATCATGGAATGTTTTATTAATGTCCACCTGTGTGGTGAGCAATTTGTGGTGGTTAATACGTATAGCCAGAATAGGTGTAGGGGAGGGCTGCGGTCTAATCGACCTGGCCAGTAGTCTTCCTGACCTGTCCGAATCCGCATGAGGGCGCAGTGTGTATGCACGCAAGTCTCTCACTCTCAAGTGTTCTGACATCTTGGTATATCGAATCCTGGCTTCCTGGAGGTCCGGTTCTTTACTGTTGTCAGTCTAGGTGGCTGTTTCTAGCACTTGTAACAAATCCTCTTGGTCTGTAAGATCTCGTATGGCTTCTCGCCGAATCCCTACCAGTTTCCCCATAGAGACTCCTCGGATAATCATTTTGAACACCTCCCATTCAACAAGCCTAGACGTCGCTATACCCATGTTGTCCGTAAAGCAGATGAGCACAACAATTGTATTTATCAAACGAATATGTATCAAAATTATTAATACTAGACTCTCATTACATTATTATTGCTTTGTGTGGCCTGAAATAGTCTGAATTGTCACACTTGTAGAAGTGCGATGGTTAGGTGTTATGTTAGTACTGTCATTGGCAGCGCAGGCAGGGTATGAGTTGTGTGGAGACTGCAGTGGCCTTCCGAGAAGGGCCTGGCACTTAATTTTTTACAAATTAAGCAGTGAGCATATATGATGTTTACCTCATCTCTCCTTGTCATGCCACACACTGTAGCAACTAAGGGGACTATTAGGATGGCGGTCGGATGGCTGCCGGTGGTGATCCGCCTGCGATCGCAACCCAGAAAACCGTCTGTACCTTTATCATGGTGGTGACGACCGGGGCGGTGAGATTTTCCGCCCGCCACTTTTCCGCCGGTAGCAGTCCACACGCTTGCCTGGCGGGCGGAGCTGGACCGCTAAAATGGGGCCGGTGCAGGGTCAGGCTCCGCCGGCATGATTATGATACCGGTGGTAGCCAGCCTTTCCGTGGCAGTGGAACCACCATGGAATAACATGCGGAGAATGTCTCCGGGGCCCATTGCGGGCCCCCAACATGTTTGGGGGGGTTGGGTGTACTTGGGGGGTACCATCTCCCTGTACCAGGTGGCAGGCACTGTGCAGTGCCTGCCATGCAGTGCAGGGATATGCTGGACATACTTTTTTGGACATCAAGGCGGTGCTGCAATGTTAAATGCCGCGATCATACCGCCGTGGTTGGATTTCGACTGCGGGGCATACTAATTGGACCGACGGTTATGCCGCGGTCCTAGTGGGCGGTGTTTTACCGCTACCATGGCGGTCAGAGTGATTTTCCGACCGCCATCCTGATAGACCCCTAAGTTTGCTGCATTCTTTAAGGTGAAAAATGTTGATTCATATACCCCACAGTCTGCAATAAATTAAGGTATCGAAGCTCATATGTACTCACACTTTCTTCATGGTTTGTGTTAGTTTACTAACACAAACGTAATGTTAATATTTGCTTTTCTATTGAAATTATGATTTTGATTCAAATGAACTAAAAGCAAACGCCATTACATACAAGTAATACAAAATAATTACAAACTTAACTACAGTAGTTGACCACTGCTAAAAATAGTTTAAACAGAATTAAAAGAGTTTGAAATGAAAAAAGGTAAATTTTTTAAACACAAAAACCTTTTTTTTAAAAGAATAAAATTACCCAGATGCAAATCCCTGTGCTCAATCTGCTCTGCCGACAACTAGAGGTTGTGCATAGAGAGGGTCAGCTGACAGCTTGAATACTTGCTAAAGGTTGTACACAAGGTCTGCCGGAGGCCAGGCTTTGTGCCCTATACCCACTTTGCATGGCCGTATGCCATGCACAATTGGGTTGCCCATCTGAAGAAAGTGTTACACATGCTACATTTGCAGCCAACCTCCGCTGCATATGGCAAAAGGAAGTGGATCACTTGCAGATCCGGGGCGAGCTTCACTTGCTTGTGCCAGTTCCATGGGCAAGCCCAGTGGCCAACCACTGCTGCACAACTATAGGACCTGCGCAGCCTAGGTTGGCCACCCAAAGAAGATTGGGAATAGGGCTTTCCAACTGGCCCTTAGGCCAACCCACTCTGTGCATAACCAGTGCCTCTGGATCCAGGACAATTTCCTGCCCTGGTACTGCGGTCCCGTGCAAGCTTCCCTTGTATGTACTATATCTGCGATCAGGCTACACCAAAAAAAGGCTGCAGTGCAGTGTTGGCTACCAATGGATATATGGGAGTGTTGATCACTCACGGAGGGTTGGGTGTAGGGTCTGGCCCAAACCCAGGCTCTGGAGCTAAAAGTCGCTGACAATGGAAGAAGGTTGTGTGGAGCAGGGTGGTCACCCCGGGTGGGTTTGGTGAATGGCACTTCGGTTAAGCCCTGTGTCCAGCCCCCTTGTATATTGCCAGATGCCGTGCACAGTAGGGGTTTTCAGCCCTTGGTGGATAAGACAGGGCCTGGTTGCAGGTCCTGTGGCCAGCAGCACCTGTGCTGGCTGAAGGTCATATGTAGAAGATGTTCACTGGATGCAGTGGTTTGTACATAGGTCAAGCCCTGTGGCCAATCTCTGCTGCACACGGCCACCCATGGTGTGTTGGGAGCAGGGTGGAGGATGCCGCCTACCGTGCAAAGGGCGCAGGGCCTGCCTACATGCCAGGTCCTGCTGCATAGCTCCACTGAGCATGACCTTCGGCTATGTACTCTGCAGATTGTCCACTTGCTGCAGGTGGGTGCACATCCTGGCCAAATGCCACGCCCTGTGGCCCACCCCTGCTATACACAGCCAAAGGCCTTGTGAAACATGTGTCACCCATCACTGGCGGGTTCGACGTAGGGCATGGCTGCAGGTTGTTGGCTGATTTGGTAGGAAATTAAGTACATCTTTGAAAGAACATAAAAATCACCGAAAGAAGCAGAGATAAAAACTGATTTCTTGTTCTGGGTCAAATGCCCCAAACCACTGAAAGAAAGAAAAAAAGAAAGAGAGAGAGAGAGAGAGAGAGAGAGAGAGAGTGAGAGAATATATATATAAATAACGGTAATTAATAACACATTATAATCTGGGAATCTGCATAATTTGCATTTACGGTTTATGTCATGGTACTTTCTCATGTAAAATTCTTTTAGCAGATGGTATTTCAACTAAACAAGGATATAAGGGTTAATTTGTGGTACTAAAATAAAGCCAAATTGAAGAGACTTTTGTTAATTGTTGCATGCATTCTGTGAAGCAGTAAAAAGTGATTTACTTATTATGTTTACTGTACTGTGCTAATAACAAGAATTTGACCTTTAAACGGTAGTAATAACTGAGTGAATGGGCATTAATTTGCACGGTTGCTCCAAATAACGATATTGGACCATGTTTAATTTTGCTGCCATGGTGCAGATAGAAGCAAGTGAAATTTACCATTCGTGGTAAGCTGTGCAAACTATAATTCAATAGCTTACAAATATTACTTGCTCAGTGTCAATTCAAATATTGAGTCGTTTGATCGACTTTTGCCCGCATTTGGTCGCCGTTGAGCACTCCAGAGCCCAGGGGGAACAGCGGCATGTGCCGCAGGAGCCGCGTCACCATCGCGCCAGCCGGCGCATAAAAACAGCTTTCGGTTCCCGCAGCGCGGGAGCGTTTGATCCACTTTTGCCCGCATTTGGTTACCGCTGAGCACTCCAGAGGCCAGGGGGAACCACGGCAGGTGCCGCGTCACCATCGCGCCAGCCAGCGCATAAAAACAGCTTTTGGCTCCCGCGGCACAGGACGCGCGCGGGCTTGCCCGGGCGAAGCCCGGGCCAAGGGCCGGCCCATCCCAGCTCGTCAGAGGCCGAAGGAGGCCGGGCAGGGCCACACCATTGATCAGGGCTAATGGAGATTCACCGTGGAATTACTTTGATAAGGTACTGTTGCTAAGCCGCACTAACTCCTCCAGGAGATTACCGCTCTTTGGGACCTATTGTGCCGATTTCAACATGAATAAAAAGTCTACATCAGGACAGGGGGTTGTTGGGACTTTGGATGCCTTCCTTATAAGGGCTGAATCTGTTTTAACACACAAGATTGAATTAGCTGAAAGGAGGTTATCCCTGGATCCACAGAGTACACTCATATGAGATGCCCCCTCTACCACCCTGCCCTCTATTAGTGTGAAGGAAACCGAGGAGGTTTCACTCCCTGTGATTGGTCTAGACACAATGATCCCAGCGCCAGCCCCAGTTGTAGTGGCAGTTCCAATGATTAATGATACTACACATAGGTCCCCAGTTACAACAAGGAGCCATAAGGCTAAGGCTAAGTCTATGCAGGGTCATTCCCTTGCGCCTCCGACTAAGAAAAGGACAGAGTAGCTACAAATCAGCCAATTCTACGCTGAAATCCATGTTAAAATCTGCTGGTGGGAAACCCTGCGAACCCAATAGTGACCACACCCAAGATAATACATCATTACCGAATGAGGCCGTGATTGTGGAAAACCCAAGTTACTTAATGCAAGGAGATTTTAAATGTAAGATGGAATTAATTTTATACACTTCCCTGGAACCTGTAATTTTGAAACTCAATAGCATCGAAGCAAGACTAGTTAACCTCGAAAATTCTATATTAACTCCTTTGCAACTGCCAACGGAGAACCGAGGGGGGAGGGGGACCCTTATCTGTTTCTCACCCAGGGGGTAGTGGTCCCGGTAATATGTGCCCCGTAGGCATCGATTCCGGTAACTCCGAGATCAGACGAGTATCTTCCATTCCGTCCACGGGTGGGGTATCACAGAGCCAGGTCATATCCTCACAGGAACCATCTGGTAGCAGTATAAGCAGGGATAACCGTCCTCAAACGGGGAGAGGCTTGTCTCCAAACATAGCAAGGAGAAAGTCCCTGGTTCGTGAGGATGCCCGTAGGTCAGCAAGCAACCTACATTTGCCCCCTGATGCAACACCTTACACTGTGGTGCTGGCAAATGTCCCCATGTTGCCGGATGGTAACAATGAGCACTGGTCAAGCCTGCGGAACAAATCTCTCCACTTTCTTAGTGCTAGGACTGGGATTAACTCTAACCTCTTATATTCAGAATATAAGATGGCACGCAGAATTGGTTGGGTGGTTCAGTCCAGGAAGTCACTAAAAGTATTGTCTTATCCCTTAGGACCCCAGACTTTGTACAATTAATACTGAACAGGGCGGGCAAAGCAACAGTTAGATCAGATGAGCTTGCCATATTACCCTTGGGGTTCTTTTACCCGCCGTCTACCGTCGTCCATCTATTCACCCATGGCATACGTCTAGGGAGACGGAGTACACATATGGAGGTCAGTCAATGTATACACTTCCAACTAGTATCCGTTATGACATTTTTAACACTCTGAATGATATTAACTGACCACTAACTGAGAGTAACTATTGTAATGTCATTGATGGGCAAAAAAGACAGCAGAGAGATAGGGTGTGGGTGAGATCGCATGTAAACATTCCCTGCATCCCATTAGAAGAGCCAACGCCTAATCTGACATTGGAATGCAAGGTAGATGAAGTCCAGGTAAAGGGCAATGGATCTCCCCACGGAGATCAGAATACAACTAGGTTAGACCACCTTCAAGGGGCGCAGCTTTCTTTTTTACCAGACTTGCCCAACACACGGCCTGAATCGAAGCAGCAGAGAAGATGCGAAGCCGTTAGACCTATAGACACTGGGGCTGCCAGCATCTCTACCACTAATAAAATTACTGGCTGCGGTATCATGGAATATAGCAGGTTTACGAGCCAAGTTTAGTAATCCGTTCTGGCTTAGGAGGAGAGCGTACTGCCTCTTTCCCCATTGGGAGGGGAGTTAGGCAAGGCTGTGTCCTAGCCCCCTTCCTTTTTAATCTCTATATTAACGGGTTGGGGCAAGCCCTCCTTAAAGATACCCAAGATTTCCCCCAAGTAGGTAATCGATTCATCCCAGCATTACTCTACGCGGACGACGCATTAATCATGTCCCGTACCCAGATTGGCCTACAAAAGACCCTAAATAACTCTTTTAACTACATGAAGGAGTTGGATTTTAGGATTAACATCTCTAAAACTTTTCTAATGAGATGTGGTCTCGGGGTTAAGAACCGCAGGGACATCTTTGTGGAGGGGAAATCAATAGCATTAACTAACACTTTTTCTTACTTAGGCATCCTATTTAGCCACAACGATACTTGGGCCCAAGCTGTTGCAGCAAAAAAGCTGTCTCTAATCAGAACAACATCTGCTCTAGCAAGTTTTGCGAAAAAATTAGGTCGCAAACCACCTTTGGAACTCTTAAAAATTTATAAAGCCAAGTGTGTCGCAACTGTCATCTATGGGGCCGGGATTTGGGGTTTTGTCCACACAAACTCAGCATCCTCCAGCACCCCCACCTACGTCTGCCATGCCGAGTTGGGCCTCTCCCACATATCTGACCTTATTAAAATGGAACCAATCCTTCTCTGGCACAGGATTTGGTCAAGAGATGAGACTAAATTTAATAGGGACCTACTACAGGATAGTCTGAGGATGGAGGTTGTGCTAAGGATACCGTGGTTCAAGTTTATCCAAGAGCTTACAAAAGATATGGGTAACCCGTAAAACTTCACTTACCCCAGCACTATCGCCCTGATCTCCAAGAAAAACCTTAGAAAGGAGGTCCTTTCATTTCTGGAAAGTAAAAGGCTATCTGGAGAAATCAAAAAGCTTAGGGTTTTGAATCATCAGATGGTCCTTACAACCTATGGTCTGCAGCCATATTTAGCTTTCGTGCCAGCTATTTTTGACAGGTTCTTATTATTCAGATTCAGATTGGGGATAATACACAGATTTGCTTCTTTCCCCATGACGAATAATAGGGCAAACGAGTTACAACCATGTCCACGCGATAATCTGTCGCCCCAAACATCAATACACTTGGTTCTATTTTGTAAATTTTATACGGAGGCAAGAAAGCTCTGGTTAGTTCCGATTTTACAGAACTGGGGCTTGAGACAATGTCGCTCTGCTTTTATTAGGCTCCAGCTTCTAGAAAACGAACACGTTGCCTGGAAGATATCTATGTTTTTAAATAAAATTCTCCACCATAGAAAGAGTATTGTTCTTTAGAACTGTGGAGGAGGCCCTTTTTAAACACTATGTTTATAAATTTTGACCTGTTTTAACTTGTGTAAATATCCATCAAATGTATTTTAACATGGAATTTGTATATGTGCAAATTAGTTTTTTTTTATTTTTTATTCCACTGATGATAATTTCTGTTTTTAATATGTTTACTATTTTGTCACATGTGCTTTTTATGATTGTTACACTACAATCAAAATAAAGCTTTGTTTGATTTGATTTGATTTGAGTCGGACTTTAGCAAAACTATATTTGTTAAACTTGCATCCCTTTTGTTTGCCATGAGTGGCAACTTTTTCTAGCTAGCCCTTAACATTTATATAGAATTTCAAAAATAGTACCTGCGAGTCACTGTAGGAGCTTGGATTATTTTTGACAGCCAGTGCATTCAATCACTGACGGCAAATGCATGAAATAATTTTTCCTGGAAACAAGAATTTGCATCAAACTGCTTTAAAAATTGCATTTCATAAAATTCAATGGGACATCATTTCAAACACAAAACACAGCGTGTGCTATAATGCACCACTGCCACTCCGCAAGAATTTTAAAGAGTGTGTTCCTCCTAACTGGGGTGCAAAAGTTCAAGGTTTATAAGTAAAACATGAGCAAATAAAGAATATTAGTGGAGTTCTTATCTTAAAGGTTTGAAGTGCAAGTATTCAGTTCCTAAAATAATCCTTAACAGTGGATTTATGAAGTGCAGCACCTCCTGTTTACTTGGCATATAAAGAGAACCCAGTAGACAGAAAGGTATTGGCTTTCTTGACCAGGTAGTCACTAGCCTTCTTCATTACTGTACTGTAACAATATCAGTGATTATCCTTACAGTGGAGAATAAAAACTGATTTGGCTCTTGCTGGTCATACTATAGCTGTGATTAACACCTAGCTCAATGCTACAGCCCTTTTCGACATCAATAGGGTCAGTGCAGTGCTTAGTTTGTAAAAGAATACATGCTGGTGCCCGATACTCTGCTCAGAAGTCCTAGGCTGGTATTATTAAATGTCGGCAAGAAAAAATGTGTAGTCTTGAATCCACTTTATGCCCGTTTAGCTCTCTCTTGCAAGTTCCTGCTTTCTCCCTTTATGACGTTTTTTCCATCTAGCTCTTCTTTCTTCTTTCCCTTGTGTTTGTTTTCCCTCTCTTGCTCTAAGTCAATGCCCAATAAGGAAAAACAAGTGCTGGTCCGCAATATGAGTGCTGGTGTGTCCCACCAGAAACCACAGCTTAATTTAAGCACTGAGAGTGTGGAAAGAGGAGTCTGCTTAGCACGGGTTGTGGCCTGTAGACCTTATGCCTGTGGTTGGATAGCTATGGTAAAAATTGTTTTCCAAGCACATCACAGCACAGATTCACTCCATTCCTTCAACAAGAATCGAAGCTGTTTGCTCCACCTCAAGAAGCTCGGCTGGCTCCCGATCCAGAAGAGATGCCAGTTCAAGATGTTCACCCATGCATACAAAACTCTACACAACGAAGGACCAGCTTGCATCCACAAACTCCTGACCTTCCACCAACCAACCAGATACCTACGATCCGCCTCCCTCTTCCTCACAGTCTCTGGATTAGCTAAAGAAACAAACAGTGGAGGACACGCCTTCTCACACAGGATGAGTTGGAACGCGACCCAGAGCAATTCCAGTGGTTTAGACCCTTTGCAAACATTCCTTCCATCATCATATTGTATGTGTGCTGAAAAAGAAAGTATTATTTTGATTTACCTTGAAACTGGAGGGATGCTGGCAATCTCATCTTTCTCGAAAATACTTAAATAGGTAAGGAAATCTCCAGTTTTAACGTGGAGCGAGCTGTAACAAGTGCATTATTCAGGAGAATTAAGGGACGTTTTCGAGAAGAAATAATTGTACCTTTGCACCCCTCTAATCACTACAGGAAGCAAATCGGAAATGATCATACTGCCCCATAGGTGCCTTTGCAAACAAGCACTTGAGAACAGCGTCAAGCACACCTACGGCATCCCCTGTTCTTTAAAACGTTGCTTCACTTAAAGTCAATAAAAAAAGGTGAAAAACACCCAGCAGAAATGCCTCCGCCCTTGTCCTCCTAGCGATGGCTCCGTTTTCCCTGTGGTTGCTCAGTTTTGATAACACCGTGGTGCACCACACGTTGATAACATTTCTGTGCCTCTTATTGCATTTTTAATATAAAAGGTTTCTGCTTTAGGATCTCTGTGGAGATATCCCCAAAGAGGATATTACAGTTGGTGCTGTAAAAAATATATATAATGGGAGTACACTGGGCTTCCTACTGCCATGTGCGATTTGAAGATCATTTTTTCATCAACACTGCTGCTTTCTCCAAGGATGAGCTCTGCTGTTTTCCCCTTTATTTATATATGTTATAATAGAGACAGTCTCAGCTTGCACTTAAGGCTCAGCGGGAGGAAAAGAAATTGCCTACATTGAGATATTCATTCATTAATACCAGCCTCGCGACCGTCCAAGTCTGCAGTTAATTGCAGCCAATGCAGCAAAGATGTGTGGGTAGGTTGAGAAGCGGCTTTCTGGCGCGCAAATTTCACTCAGCGCAGAAAATAAAAAAAGGACAAGCGGATGAAAGGGACAGCTGCTGAGCTCGGCGCGCAGATTTGTTTGCGCCTGTCACGCTTTTCGTTACGGAACGTTCCCCTTTGTGACAACGCTACCCTGTTAGCAATGTCAGAACCCTACTGCTGGCAAAGCACTTACTGTAATGCGAATAAAATAACATATACCAGCACCGAGCTGTCTTTTTTTCCAAGACACGAGGTGTAAGTACCGCTTTGTTGTCTGCCCAGACTACAAAGTGTTTGAAGCCTGTCAGAATGCGTTATTGGTTCCCTTATAACGGTTAGGAGCTTCGTGGAGTCAGTGTTTATGTGTTTATGCTTATATAATGCCAAGGTAGTTAAAAGAACAAACGAAGGAGGTATTAGGACTGACCGGGTAAGAAAAACGTTTATCTGAACATGCACATTGTGGAATGACGCATTACCTTGAGTTCTAACCAATTACACTGCACACTTACACTAAACACCACTAAAACTACCAATGCCAGACGCCAAAATGTCTTTAATTTTAAAGAGCTACGGGAGTGCATTTATCAATGTCTTTCGAAAAAACAGAGCTTGAATTAATGCACACCACGTGCCCAAGCTGTTGGTGCGACAAGGGTTATAGTTTTTTTTGTGGTTTGTGTTCGTTGGTAGTTCTTGTTACTGCCTTGGGAAATTTTATAATGGTTTTTAGTATTTGTGCTCTTTGAAATTTTAATTCCATAAAAAATTAAGTATCTGATTTATAACTTTAAATATAACGTGTCTCTACAAAATCCAGTTTAGAATGCAAACATGAAATATGTGTTTCAATCATTACATGTAAGCCTTAATGTTCTCTGTCACTCCTTTAATGGACCATCCCCATTTAATACTTTCCCTGGTGCTCACTATTCTTCCATTGTCTCCCATGGTAACCCCGACATAATTATGCCACTGGTATTTCTATCACATGCCATAGGAGGGATCTACATTCTTTAGACTGTGGTACCGTAACAACTGTATTACTCTGGGACATAGTGCCAATATCGTCAACACTCATCACCCCTCTTGCAGCATCATACCTAATAAATAAACAGACAAGACACTGTTTTCGTGGAGAAAATTGCTGCAGGTTTATTAGCATACCAACTATGCCAAAATGGTGGATTATTTTACAGGTGATCCAAAGGCAAGCTGCCCCTCGCGGCCTACCACCTGATGGGCCAACTTGCATCGTGGCCTTAGCCAATCGGTGCTTAACGGTTATGGTGAGGGGATAGCCCCTCCCACTTCCGGTGAACCGTCAGTCCACCCCATTACTCACGCCCCACCCTACGAGGGGCAGAGCGTTCAAGCGACCCCCGGTTGTACAGGTTTTCAACCACCCGTAAGTCAGACGGGGCACCGTCGCACCTCAGGGTCCACCATGAAGACTTCCCGGGGGTATTAGGCCTCAGCACTGTTTGTGCTCGTGAAGAGGGTACCCCTGAGTACCTTTCCGCCACTGGATCGCCCTGTAACTCCGCCACAGCCCTGGGTGTGGCGACCGTCGTAGCCAGGGCCCCCCCACCAAGGCCGGCATTCCTGCGTACATCCTGCTATTCCCAGGGCCTCCTCCAGGTCCAGCAAGAGCCATTCCCACACTGGACAGGTGCACCCCATCCTCATAAAAACTCCCTGTGGACTTTGGCATGCCGCAAGCCATGCCTGATCAACAGAAACCCCATTGTTCCGTAACTCTGTGCATGGCATTGTTAACTCAGCGCAGTTGACCCTTCTGCGCGCAGCCTCAATAGCCTCCCCTGACCGAGCTCCATGCCACAAGAGCCGGGGGGTGATCTCTGACCACCCAGGTTCACCTGTCCCCAACTTGTTGCTTAGTTTGCACATTGTGGTCTTCATTTCTTGAAGCAAAGTCCTCTTCCTTTGTGAGCCTGTGCCACCAGAGCCACCGGCTTACCATTGAGCATAGCTCCTTGGTACTTCCTCAAAACACCCTGTGGGTATGGCGTGCAGCAACCATGTCTAATAACGTAAAACCCCTTCTGCTCAGTGAATTTACGCATAGCGCTGCTACACCAGGCGGGGGGGGGGGGGATACCCGACCGCCCTAGTTCACATGTCCCTAATTGGTTCCTTAACTCACACAAGTGGACTTCATTCTGTGCAGCAGAGCCCTCCTACCCAGGAAAGTCAAACCATTCCCTCCTAGGTGTAAGACCAGGACGTTGGAAATAGAGGCACCTCCCCCCCACAGTCTCTGGTGCTGTTTCCCCAGCAAGCAGCTCCAGCGCATGCCTGAGTGTCCCAGCCAACTGATTTCGGTGGCGGAAAACCGTGCCTCCCTTACCAGGTTTCTGCCCACCGTGCCACTCTCAAGATGCTCGAATGTCCAATCACCCAGACCTTTGTTTCTGGAAAATAAAGAAATTTAAAGTTGCAAAACTTTTATTGAAACACGGCACGCAAAACACTACCACATCTAAATTGCACCTTATTACACACCTCACAACTGACCCCCAAGAATCTGGTGCCGCACGGGGTTGCCTCAGGTACATTCAACGATTGCCAGTAACTCCAAGAATTTCCATGTCTCCGTGGCTCATGGTCGAATCTATTACTTAACACCTTGGGACTCCCACCTGCATGATATCTTCTGCCACCATGCCTGCCCTAAGGCTGTCATTGCCGCCCCTCTCCGAAATGAGTGGCTGCAGAATCGCTTGCCCAGGACCTTGTTCCCTGACAACCTCAAGCATGCCTGCATTACGTGCCATTCACCAGATGCCCAAATGGCCAATCTCCCATATCTAAGATCCTGGCAGAATAACAAAATGTAAAATTGCCAAACACATTTTTTGCCTCAATGCAACCCCCCTACCACTCAAGTTACACCTGGAGGAAATCATTCCTACAGCCGTGCCCTCCTACCCAGCAATTCAAATCAAAACTTCCCAGGTGTAAGTCCAAAGTTGATAGGATGGGAGACACCCCCCTAGGCTTTGCCGCAACTTTCACAGCAAGCTGTTCCAGCGCCTGCCTGGGACCCCCAACCAAATTTACTCAGTCATGGAAATACCCATGCCTCCATTCCCGTGCCCCACTCAAAGTGCAGGAAAGCCATTCGCCCCGACGTATGTTCCTGGTCAAACAAGAAAAATCCAGGTTGCCAAACACATTTACTGAAGGAGAGCCCCCCGTTGTATCCCACTACTTAGGTTGCCCGTAAATTCACACACTAACACTGCACTTCGCCAAACCCTGAAGCCTCACAGGGTTGCCCTCTGTATTTCAGAATTCACACTGGCTTCCAAGCTTCGCCAATGCGAACCCGGTCGCGGACAAGATGATGGGGACGGGGAGGAGGGGGGGGGGGGTAGACCACCCCAAGTACGGCTACCTGCCTTCACTTCAATAGTGGACATGCCAACTTGCAGCCTGTAACATGGCCCCGGGTCCAGTGTGCAACTACTCTGGGGAAGGGGGGGACCCCGCCCACCCCCTTGGTCTTTACCTTCTACTGGTTGGCACCAAATACTGCCTGCCCCATACCACGCTCTGCAGATGCTCTATCAGTTACCACTGGCATACCTCCTGGTCTGCACCATGCCTAACTCAATTAGTGGATAATACGTTTGTGACTGTCCCCTATGCTACGTGCCTGCCCCGCTTAGATGCACTTCGGAGCATGTGGCCAAGAGCATTGATTGCCCATAGCCATGAAAACATAATAAGCTGCGCACTGAACCACAGACATACTTAGACTGTCCCTGAGGTAACGCCCTTGGATGACGTCAGACAGGCAAAATGCCAGAGACTTCGGCTGCCACAAGCAGCCCTCGATGTCAAAAGGACCAACATGTCCTAGAACAGCCCCTTGGATGTAAACCAAGCAAATCCCCCAACCTGCTTCCACCTGGCCCTGAACTGACACAACTTCATCCCCTTTCCGGATGACGATCTATGTGCTTCATGTTTGCCGGCTTTACTGCTAAGTGTCCCAGATCATGCACTGCTATATCCAACCAGATTATCTTCTTTCTATGACCGCAAGTGAAAGGATAATGAAATCGCCAAACCCAATGTAAACCTAAAATGCAAGCAGAACTTGTCAGGAGACATTTAACCTCAGTCCTTGAAGCGCAGCAAATGTGGCAATCAAAATTACAGAGCTGACAAGCCTCTGTTTAACTTGAACTCGAAGTGTGACAAATGAGGCAATCCAAGCCCCCCAAGGCTAAAAGGATGGCTTGGGCAGAAGGCAATATTCAACAATGATCTTGACTTACTCAGTGCCTGTTGTAGTGGTCCTCTCTGAAAGCCAGACAGTGCCACCTAGTGGCAGACTGTCAGAGGCGCTGGTGGTTACAATTAAGTGATGGTGCCGCGCACCAGAAAAACCACCCAGTCAGATTTAGCACAGGTGAACTTGCTGCTGAAAATAGCAGTGGTGGGCCATTGACGCACTTCCGGAAGTCTAGACTTGACTTTCTCACCTTGTGGTTTTAAACAAGGTACAAATTTGACAAGTGCGTCCCCCGTGACTAACTAGACGGGGAGAAAATGTAAGGGCCCCTCCCCCTGCCGTGTACAAAACAATTGTATGTCACGTATAATGATCTGAAGATAACTTCATGAAAAAAAGTCCTCCATATGCCTTACAACGAGGACCAGACAAGTCTTCTACCATTCTACCCATGTGGTTACTCATCCTCTCACCCAGGAGCTGTGGCCAGCCAGGACTATTGACTTTGTCGCTCTTTGGTAGTTGCATAAGGTAATTAAGCAACAACTGTGGCTATTGTTTAAGAATATCAAAATTCCACCATTCTGAACTGATCAGACTATGCCAAGGCAGTAGTACCTTCATGGGATTTTCAAATACGCTACACTTATCTGTGCATCTACCCTTCCCTCAGTGGATGGGGCCTCAGTTGTTCATAAATGCAATTGAAATTTTGAGAGGACAAACAGCACAGTACAAACAGTTCATATTCCACACTGCTCCTGCCCCTGTCCAAGTTAAACTTGTGCTTGCACCACGCTTCAGGCATAGGGAAATTATGTCAAATCACTTTCTTACTACACCGCTGAGTGAGCCCACTATTTTCACAAAATTCCTTTCCCATTTCTGATTCAGATTGCAATTGGAGTGAGATTGCAAGCCCCGATCCCCCACAGCCAAAATAAACCTTCCATCAAGGGCTACGGTCTGTATTTGTCCTCTGGGGTGTGATCTGCACTGCAAAGACAAACGCTAATGAGGCCTTACGTTCACGTGTATCCGTTCATCTTGTGTCACACATACGTTGTGAAACTAATATGTTCCCTATCCGTGATCCCTCTGGTGACAGGGGTTGGGCATCAGATAACTGTTACACAATGTGAGGTTGTTGACCCATGTTGTGAAACTGATAGTTCAACTCAATCTCCTATTATTGAACATGGGTTATATTAGTACCAGTGGCTGATAGGGTGCTGTTGCCTCTTAACACCTGAATTCGCCCTTACTCCATCTAGGCTCTCCTAAACCAGCGGTTCGCCCACTGAGGTGTACCTTGGTTTTACAAACTTGCCACCCCTAAGAGAGCCGCAGTCTTTTATTCCTGCAGGAGGCAAATGGCAAACTTCATAAGGCTCGACAGTGTGCTGTATGAGAAGTTCAAATGGAGGTCTAAAGCAGTCCTTCCCATATCCTTATGGTACTTAGCTTGGTGAGCCGCCGCCCGGTATTTGCGGCATTTTTCATTGCTTCCAGATATATCCTACAAATGCAACACTACACCTACAACTAGCAATTATTTTTGGATTTCTCAATGCTTGTTAGTTGCATAAGATACGCAAGCCACCATTATGGTTTTGTTGCATCGCAAAGTGAAAAAGCTTCCATTCTACGTGGTGAGACTGTCGTGTTTATGTTTAACATTGAATTAAATTACTTAATTCAAATGAAAAGCAAGTTCTACAGCAAATGAGGGCATTACCACTAAACCGCACCACAAATAAACAGAAATCAACAGTACCGCCCTGTAAAGCAGATAAATGTATGTAAAAAACCCAGCTGTACCAGCTGAACCAATAGAAGCGGATTAAAACAGGGAAACTGCAGTGACCACCAGGTGTCCTGCCTAGCCAGCACGGTCACATGCGTGCCTGCCCAAACTGGAAAGCAACGGCCATTTTGAAGCCGGACTGGCGATGTACAATCCTTACGCTGGTGGTGAAACAGGCCATTCAAGCCCAGCAAAGATGCTAACTGTAACCTCCCCGATACAAGGGTCTCAAAGGAGGTGAGGTGAGTGGTAGGGACAAGTTCAGCTAAGAGTGATAGCATGTAGATATTTTAAGTTACGTGCACGCCATGGGCGGCCAGGCATGGAAAGCTTACTATCAGCCTCCCTACCTAGTGCACTCCCTTGTTAACGCTTCCAATATTGTGTGTGATTTTACTCATGGCAGCATTACCTTTGGGCGAGTCGCCAGGGATGCAGTTCAATACTCACGGCAAGAACCATGGAACCCTCTTAAAACTTTAAACTACTGCATCCACTTTAACACGAGTGAAAGAGTTGTGTGAATTAAAAACTTCATTCGAATAGCTTGACAGATCACATAAAGGAGCTTACCAAAATCTGCTCGTCGTTACCGAATAAGAGAATAAAACCAACAGGGCCTGGCTAGCTGACGACCTGCCCAGAAGCAAGGTCCACAAATGCTTCATCCGCGCTCTCTGGCTGAAGGGATGGAAAACATCACCAACTGCTACCACCCCCGTGTGTGCTTGGACACACTGGGCGGACCACGACCGCAGTCCCTGGGATGGCCCGGTTCCCCCCACTGTCGTGACCCTGTGATCTCCTGTCCCCTTAAATATGCATTAACTTCGGATTTTCCATTCCATCATCCGTTGAATCTTAGGTCCCTGTGTGGCGATTTGGTAACAGCCCTCGACACTGTGCTCCCAGCTGCCCGAGATCTTTGCATAGCAAGGATGACGATCCTCCAGTACACCGAATCAGACAGATATTCTCAAATACGTTCTGCTTGTTTGGGCCCATA
Source organism: Triturus cristatus (assembly GCF_964204655.1). NCBI lineage: Eukaryota > Metazoa > Chordata > Amphibia > Caudata > Salamandridae > Triturus > Triturus cristatus. Next base: position 892,276,998 of record NC_140594.1, read on the forward strand.
GTAACACCACTGCACACCCCTTGCATTACAACCATAAAACAAGCGAGCACGAGAATGAAAACAAACCTACTAGGCAGGTCTCTGGTTTCCAGCAGCCATGGTATTCTGAGCACTGCTGTACACGAGCTCAGCCGCGTCCCACAACCTGTGCAACCACGCACAGTCTCTCCACCCCAAGAGCAATTCCTAGCATGCAGGAATGTGCCAAACGATCCATGCATTGCGTGCACCTTCAAGCTGGATCCCAGGCTGTGGACACACTTGAGGGTCCACGCATCCCCCACAGAAACAAAGGGGGCAGGGAAAGCGGGGGCAGGGAAAGCGGGTCTCGATGGGTCTGGTTGGGCGGGGCACCCGTCAGGGTAAGACTCTACCACCCACACCCCACTACCGGGCTCTGGGACGCAGCAGACCCCGCCACCTCACGCCCCGAACCCCTTAAAACCGAACGACAGTTTGTAGGTGAAACTGGACCGAGGCAGCGATCCCACTGAAGAGCCGCAGCAAGTCCTGCTCCCAACAGCCCTGCCGATGCTCAGCTTCCCACCTGGTATGTGCCACCCATTCCATCCTGAATCCGGTGATATCAGCGAGTCGGTGCAGGCTGAGACCACCCGCCTCCAAACTTGTGTGTGCTGAGAACAGTGCCCGCCCACCGGTGCTGTGCAGCAGCGGCAGCACAGACACTCCGTGAAAACTGCAAGCCCAAGTGCAGACTCCACAGCCAAAAAACAATTCGGTAAAGGCATCATAACACCATCTGACCAACCCAGCCGCGGAAAACTAGTCATCGGAAAGAAAGTGGGCGGCGGACACTGGATTGAATTCGCGCACAAAACCTGTGCCAACCTGACAGAGCCCCGCCTCTAGCCCCCACGACAACCAAGCGCCCAAACCGCCCCCGGATGCTACGCCCGTACTGGCGTGTCCCCGGGCTTGGGTTACCGGCGGCGCCACCCACAAACAATGCCCCCGCTGTGCCGTGGATGGCCGCACATCAAAAGCAATTTGCTAAAGAAAGGTAATGGCTAACCACTCCTCGCCGCTCACAATCACAATCCGACACATGCAAGTCTCTAGACCAGGTGGACACAGCGTGTCCCGTGGGGAACCAATAGGCCACCCGATGACCCCACCCTATGCCGAAGCACAGGCAAACCTAGCCCGGCACCGCGACACACGCCCCTAAGGAGGGTGGCCACACACCCGGAGCAATGCTTCTCCCTGCCAGCCCCAAACCCAGGCAATGTCCGGTTGGTGGCCAAACTCAATTCTAAGCGGGGGGGCGGTGGTGCGTGATAAGCGTTCACCGCAGCAAAGGGCTCCCAGACCCGACCAGATGGTGTAGAACCAAACGGCGGCAAGTGTAGCGGCCAGCCAGGGAGGGAGCCATTACCCTAAGCCCTCTGGAGCTGTCCTGCCCCCCCCAAGGCGGCCGCAGCCACGGCAATGGCCGGGCTAGCAGCCTTGCCCCCGAAGGGGTGGGGAGGAGGAATGCACTCACCGTACAACTCCGCTCCATGAGGTTGATGTCCAAACGGCGTCAGGGGTAGCCTAAGTCATTTCTTATTTAAAGGTATAGGTGCCAATAATATGCTTCATCCATTCAGCCTTGTGTTTGCCAACCTTTTCTCATCCCTTTGCCTGGGATTCCAGTGTTATTCTCTATTTGTATGCAGTTCGTTCTTTATCAGCACACATTATTGTTCCTGTTTTTTTAGTCCTTTTTTCATGAAACATCTCGCTGAATACCAAGAATGATAGACTTTAATCCTCTGCCAGCCACTCCCTGCCCCTGTTTCTGGCTCCTGCGGGCTCCTGCTTTCTTCCTTTTTGACGGGTTTGCCGTTTTTTAGGTCGCGGCCTCCCAAACAGTCTGGTTTGCTAAATCAGATTGATGACTAATTAATTTGGTCTCCAGCTAAGATAGCGCAGATAATTAAGGTAATTCAGAGTGGAGGTGTGTATGATTCTGTGGTAATGAATGATTGGTAAATGTTTGGTTAATACAAGTTCTTTTATTTTTATTTTCAGTGCTCTAGTGTTCTGAGTCCTGAGGAGAACCCCAAAAACCAGTATAAAGGTGTTCATTCATATCCAAACAAGTGTTTCACATACGACATTACCGTACCTCCGAACAGGTTATTTGTGACGTACTGGTGATTTCTCTCGGAGCCCAGTATGGACACTGTTTGGTGTTGGCCCACAAAGAAATGAGCATGATTTATATAATTAAGGACGTCTTGTGGGTATTGTTTAAAACAGAATCTAGGCTGGTCCAATAGTGTTGTTTGTAAAATTGTGACTGTTTTGTTGAATTTTTTTTTTTCTACATGGGATTTTTTTTCTTTTATTTAGTATATGTTATTGTTGTACTCCCTGTATATTGATACGTTTGTACAAATCATGTTTGTGAATTGAGTATTGAAATTAATTCCCTGAAAAAAGGTGTAGATTAAAAGAAAAAGAAACAGAAAAAAGCAATACATTTCTGTTGATCAGGACATGTTTGTGTGATCTCGTGAGTGAATGATAGTTTGAAAAGATTTTGGCATTTATGTTGTTTTATTGATAATTAGGGCCTAGCCTTACTGATTATGGGCCTAACCCTGTAGAGTTCTATTGGTTTGCTAAAGGCATCTTGAGGACATTCAGAAAGCTTCTCTGAGAATGCAATCCGCTCGTTGCTTACCATTGGCTTTGTGGTTTGTAGTAGAACGCACACGCTGTTATTATTTTACAGAATACACAGCCTGTGGGCATGCTGCCAGGAACAAACCTGGTCTCTTACTGGAATGATTGACCCGACAGGAAACACATACTTACTCACGTACTTCATCAATCATGGAAATTGCACCTTCCATGGGCCCAATTTTGAGATCCCAATCAGCTATACTGCAAGCATTTAGCTCGTATTATGCCGAGCTATACAGGGTGCCTCCCACCCCCTGGCACAATCAAAGGTTTCTTAACCCCCTTCCCCTGCCCACCAACAATGCTTTGTTAGGAGAGGAGTCAGACAAACTTATTACTGTGGCTGAGGTAAAGAGATCAATACATGACCTTGCTCGGAATAAAACCCCAGGATTACATCGATTTCCAACTGAATATTATGATGGGTTTTTGCTCAGCCTGGCCCCACATTTAGTCAAGGTGTACAATGAAGCTCTTCTGCTAGCGTGCTCCTAGCTTCCCTCCAGGTCTCTCTTCCTGTATACCTGTTGAAGCCTGATATGGAGTCCCCTCGTCTCTCCTCCTATCACCTGGTGGCCATATTGGGCGCCAATTATAAAATAATTGGTAAAGTCCTAGCAGGTCGGCACTTGAGAGTACTTCCTGTCCTCATCCATCCCGATTAAAATGGATTTGTACCACGACGTAACATGTCTAATAATATTAGATGACTCTTCCATGTGATGAATCAGGCCTCGCTGCGATACCCGCAGGCAGCTTGCCTTATATTGAACCTCGAGAAAGCCTTTGAATCTTTATCTTGGAAGTACTGCTTCAAGGTTTTACAGGCAGCAGGCCTGCGCCAATGCCTACTGACCTATATGAAGCTGTTGTACACAAACCAGTCATCTAGGGCATGCATTGGTTGCTTGATTTCAGCCCCCTTTCCAATATGTAGTGGCACACATCAGGGCTGTCCCCTCTCCCTCATTCTATACGCAGTCGCCATGCAGCCTCTGGCTCATTGCCTTCGCTTGGAGGGCCAGCAATGGGGGATCCCCCGAGACGGAACCACATACGCTGTGTTGCTCTATGCAGATGACTTGTTATTATATAGCCGAGACACTTCAGTAGACATGTCTGTCATATCAACTACTTTCAGGGACTTTGAGTAGCGGCTGTCCTTTTGGTAAATTGGGGAAATCATGTGCATTTCCTTTTCGCACCGATGCTCCCCCACACAGGTGATCCAAAGGCGCAACACTCAGCTAGCCTGGAGGACAGCTGCAGTCCGTTAACTAGAGGTTTGTCTGTATCATTCCCAAAAGGACCTTATTGAAGGTAACCTGAAATGGGTCTAGATAGCCCTTAGATTCCAAATTCGCTGCTGGGACCGATTCCCCCTCACACTCCCCGGCCGGATAGCACTTTCTAAAATGATTGTCCTCCCTCGCCTCCTATATTATTTTGCAATTGTTCCGGTGTTACCCCAATGCATCTTTTTCTGTGGTTTAGATCAATTGTTAGGGGACCTGTTGAGGCATGGAGCACAACCGAGTACTGTAGGAAATGGAGCAATCATACAATGTAGATCTGTGTAATTTTCAATGTGACCTGCACCACAAGGTGGAAGATGGGCCTGAGTAGAATAGATGGGGCACACCTTTTTTACAAAGGCTTCCCAAATCATGTGTAGAGAAGGCGCTAATTAGAAATACGTTAGGTATCACAGTGGGGAGAAGCAAAGTGGTAGAGGGTTGTAAAAATGGTTGATGCCTCAGACAAATACCACAATTCTGTAGCCAAGGTCGCAATGTCGGCGGCACGCCACTATCATTCTGCAATTTGGGGAACTGATGTTAATGGTTTTTGAAAATGTTAATGTGGAATGTACAAGGTTTATAATTTTACAGCGCCGCAAGTTTCAGGTTTCATCCGTAGTGGAAGAAAAGTACATTTTAAGTGAATATTCATTGTTGGCTGTGTGTTGGCTGTGTTTTGGGTCCTGATAAAATGATTGCATGTGGTGGGAAACCAGGAACTGATCATAACATTACAGCAGACACCGCTGCCAATACTGTTTGATCGGAAATGCAAGAAGTATCTGAATTACTAGGTGTTTAACTCAGTTAGGAGGGTACTGTGTTATAGCAGAATGCATATCAGCCATCTAGATATTGACATTGGATAGGGAAAAACACACTTGTCAGGTTACCTGTTTCAACACTACACATTCACTTTCAAAGAACAACATCCAGCTAATGTGTCAAGTGTGAAACTGGTTCCTGTTTTGGATGAGTGATAAAGCCCTCATCTGGTTGTGGTAGTAGTGTATCTCTAATCGTAAGAAAGTGAGAATCATACTTCTTCCTGTGCTGATAACGTCTAAGATGATGAAAGGATCTGGATGTTTGCACACCTAAGGAGGAAGAATAGCCAAAAGACATGATCTTATGCCAGGTGTGTGGGTATAAAATAAAGCCAGGCATCAGAAACCACATTTCCTCTTGTTTTTCCCTGGTAACAGCATGAACTGTCCTACTACAGGCTTGAGGAGAAGAGGGTCATAAATTGTCAGGACTTACGGGGTTCCTGGGTAATCCAGGGATAGCAGAAAGTTACACTATGCTCCTTCATCTTCACAATAGGATTTAGGGGTTCCTGCTTGCCAGGTTTTGAGGGATGGAGGCTATGATCACCCGGACAGCAAGGAAGATAATTTACACATCACTTTCTGCCTTGTGAATGGATGGAGTCCTGCCTGGTTCCAAATTGTCACAATCCTTTTATGACCTGTTTACCTAATGGCTAATTTCTCAATCCAAAATGGCACTCATTGACTTCCAGGTTGATTATCTTTTACTTCCAGGTTAAAACGGGGTCTGACAGTATAAACTTAAGCAATTCCTTCTAGTCTATGCCAGGCAATGTCCGTAATGGGTGGTTCTTCTGCTGCAAGCTAGTTCTCTCACCTGACCCTCTTCCTTCATATGCAAATTTTTGGTATTTTCTGGTCCCCCTTCTGGTTGTTGTGTAAACATGTGCTACTTAACTCTCTCCAGTTATTCTTGTAGTCTTACCATTAGGAGGCAGTATCCAACAAGTGGTCAAAAGGACTAATGTTGGTAAGTGTATGTGCTTCTAGGTTACGGTGAATACTGTTAAGTGTTTATTGTGGTTTTGTTGAATTCCTTTCTTTACCAGAAGTGGTGTGCTCCCTACTACATACCCTAGCTGCTGGACCAATGTTGTTTTCTTTGCCTATCCTACCCCTGTTTCTGATTCCACGTATCCTACATCCCAAAGTCTGAAATATAAACAGGGCTGAGGACATTAGGAAATTGGGAGGCTTGTGGATGATCAGCGCAGTCATGTACTCCAGTCACGGCATAAATGTAATTGAAAATAATTTGCAAATCATATCAGTATATACAAAGGCTCATTGTATGAACCGTGGCATACCACACATTCATGACATTGATAATTTGCCACAGACAAGCAGAGACAAAATGTGTTTCAGAGGGGTTGCTGATGATTTTCTGGGTGAAGAGAAACCTTTGTTCTTAAGAGATTGTGCTTAGGTCACAGGTAAGTTGATTGTGAATGATATCTTTTTGAGACTTTACATTCCTCAGATAATCTGTTCCTCATGGGTGGAACCATGTCTTGAATAGTTTCATGAATGAACTAGAGAGTGATTAAAAACAGAATATCCCATGGAATCTTCAGTCCTCTAGGAAGGTGGAGATGGGTGGCATTTGATAAGACCTTGCCATTTGTTTTAAGAGAACTCAAATTACAGACACATATCACTGCTAATGTATCTCCATAGGAAGTAGTGTTTGTTCTTGAAACTCAGATTTTTTACTAACTGGTTAAGAAATATGATGTAAAAAAAGTTGTATTCACTTACCTGAGCCACAATAGGTTATTTATCCTTAGTCTGCAGCTGCTGCCCGACCTGTAATGGGTTGTGAAACACCTCCCAGGAGCCACAAATTAAAACACTTTCATTGAAAGGTTAACCTAAATAGATAGGGATGACCCATCTGAACCTAGCAGAATATTCACTGTGGGTGCTGCTGCCCCTCCTGTTAGCCCAACAATGACAAATCCTGCATAACAGGCCAATCCGTAGGCACATGTAAAACGTTTGCGCCTTTGAAAGCGATCAAACAGGCTGGTATTGCAAGACAATGCTTTGTCTTACTCAATGTCTGTCTCATTTTTTGTTGTGCATTCAAACTGGATTGTAGTGTTAAAAGTGTAAGGACATTATCCAATTTCATAATAATTTTCTAAATAAACTCCCCTCAACACCCCCATGGAAAGAAGACGATAGAGGCGTAATAGTCTTCTTGTAATTTAATGAGATTACAACAAATAGGACCACCGGTTCAAACAGTGGCACAGCTTCAACTGCCAAAGCTCAAACCCTTCCAGAACCTCCCCACACAGTTCATGTCATGACGCTTGGAATGTACATATACATTCCAGTCACAAGAAGGGAAAGCAAGATAGGACAAGAAGAGAAGGAAGAAGTGTAAGAAAAGAGATATAGTAACCCACAACACATCCCCTACCCTTACAATAAAGGATGATTAATCTGCATGGAAAAAAATGCAAGGAACAGAACATGTGAGATCAAAACAACTTCTTAACAATATAAACAAAAGGAAAAGTGGCGAGAACAGAGTATACATCTCAAGACATATGATAATCTTTATGCCAGTTCGGCCTACATCTCAACCTCCTGCGAGTGCTAAAACCAGGAACACCGGAAGTAGCATTACTGTAGACCGGCTTGGAAACAGATTCACATGTTTGGTCAGACTCACGAGCATCAACCCCAGGTTCCCACTTAACCAACCTGGACATGCTCCATACCTCACCAGAGTCCAAGACAACCACATTCTTCTTGACCTCCTTGATGACAAAAGGCCCCATAAACCGTGGCCGACCCTTTTTCAACAGACCAGGATTCCTGATCAATACTTCATCCCCCACACACCAGTGTCTAAGGAGAGAGGAATTTCTTTGATCAAATCTGCGCTTATACTCTCCTGATAGACTCTCCTTCTAAAATCTACCTGCTCATTCATCCTTAAATCATTCACATCCAACTTCAACCAAGCAGGACTCAGCTTGTCATGAGCTTTCCTACCTCTAAGAATTGAGAAAGGCGAAACAGAAGTCAGCAATTTGCGGTAGTGCAATGAGCCCACCACGTCTCTCTGAGAATCTTCTTAAGAGAGGATCTAGTTTGCAAAGCCCTCTGGGCACAACATTTGACCAATTTGTTCATGCTTTCAGCAAGACCATTGGCCTGTGGTGAGTACAAAGCTGTCTTGAAATGAATGATGGACAACTCCTTTAAAAATCTGCTCATCTCATGAGAGACAAATTGCACCCCGTTATCTGTAATAAGGTATTTGGGGATGCCTTCTCTAGAAAATTCCTCAGAAAGGAATTCAATAACAGATCTAGAATTGACAACAGACACACATTTAGTGACCATCCACTTAGAGGTGTAGTCCACTAATAACAATACATAACGCTCATCAGGAGGAAATAGCTCAAAAGGCCCAGCAATGTTCAAGCCCAGTTTGGACCATGGTTCAGAAGGAACATCTACAGGTGAAAGAGGTGCAACCCGAGTCTTTTTGCTCTTGTCACTGTTGGCACATTCCCAGCAGTCTTTTACAGCCTCTTCCACTTGTCGATCCATCGTTGGCCAGCAGTACCACTCACGTACCCTGGCCTTGGTTAGATTCCTCCCCAAATGCCCCTCATGTGCCAAATTCATAATCTTCCCTCTAAGCCCTTGAGGAGGTATCACACGATTACCTCTCAACAATTTTTCATCAAAGACACTCAATTCATCTCTAACATTAAGAAAAGGTTTCAAGGACTCAGGTACCTCCTTGTCCGCAGGCCAACCCTTGACAGAATACTCCTTGAGCATTTCCAAATCTTTGTCTCCATGAGAAGTAAAAGACCACTCATCAGAATCAACAGCAGATTCATGCACCCATGCCACCAAAGAGTTTTCCACTTCCACATCCGATTGCTGCAAAGGTAACCTCGAAAGGCAGTCAGCAATTGCATTCTTCGAACCTTGCACATATTCAACCACAAAATTGAATTCAATTAATCCCTCCATCCAACGCTTGATCCTAGGTGAGATATTATCAGCCTCCCTGCAGGTGAAGATTTGACACAAAGGACGATTATCAGTTCTAATAACAATAGGTATGCCCCAAAGGTAAAACTTAAAGTGGTGGATTGCCCAGAAAACCGCCAATGATTCCCCGCTCAATCACAGAGTAGCGCTCCTCAGCACCTTTGAGTGAACGGGACACAAAGGCAATCACTCTGGATTCACCATTAACAACTTGTGATAAAACTGCCCCCAACCCAAGCATGCTAGCATCAGTGCACAACACAGTTTTCCTGCAAGCATCACAATGCCCTAAAGTCGGCATACAACCAATCTTGCTCTTAATGGAATCGAAAGCAGAAGAACAATCATCAGACCATGAAAACTGCACCCCCTTCTTGAGCAGCAATCTAAGGGGAGAAGCAATTACAGCAAAATTTGGAACAAATTTAGAGCAAAACTCCGCAAGTCCTAGAAATGATCGTACCTGATGCTTGTTGATAGGCACTGGAGCTTTCACAATGCTCTCTGCCAGATCCAATTTAGGACTAATCCCTTCAGCAGAGATGGTATGTCCCAAATAACTTACAGAAGACACCCCAAATTTACATTTTTCCTTCTTGATGACTAAACCAGCTTCCTGGAGCCTCAGCAGTACCATCCATAAATGTTCATCATGTTCATCTTGATCCTTCCCATACACAAGAATGTCGTCCTGGAAGATAAGAACCTTTGACAACCCTTCAAGAACCTTATTCATGACCCTCTGAAAACATGCCGCAGCAGAAGCCAGGCCAAAAGGCATACGAACAAACCTAAAAGCACCCAGAGGTGTCACAAGAGATGTTAAATGTCTCGAGTCTGGATGAAGTAGAACCTGATGATATGCGGATGACAGATCCATGACACTAAAACACTTAGCATCTTTGATAAGAGCAAGAGTTTCAGAGATGTTGGGCAAAGGCTGTCTGTCAACCCAAATATGTTTATTCAGACCACGCAAGTCCACACACCTGCGGATCCCTTTACCACCATCCTTGGGGGCTAAAACGATGGGGGCCAACCATTCCGAACACTCAATTTCTTCAATGACCCCCATAACCAACAATTTATCAAGTTCGTGCTTTAAGGGCTCCATCATCAAGTGGGGAACTTTCCTTACTTTGGAAACAAAAGGTTGAGCATTTTCTTCAATATGATCTTATGTTCAAAGTTCTTAAGTAACCCCAACTCATCACTGAAAACTTTAGGAAAACATGAACTCACATCCTTGTCAGATAACACCTCTTGAGACAAAAGTAGAACTTTCTCAGGAGAATTGGGATTCAAGGTGATCCCCATGTCTCTCTGGTGCCTCCAGCCAAGAGGATTATCACCTCTTTTAGCCACATACACCTTCCCCACAGTTTCCCTATCTTTATATTGAATTTTCCTGACCACATATCCCAAAACATCTATTCTGACACCACCATAGCCCACAGGATTGATGTCAGGAGGAAATAACTCAATCTTGTCTAGACCAAAAACTGCATCCCAATTGGCATCACCAACCATCATATAAGGTGAACCAGAATCAGCCAAAACAGGAAACTGTTGACCACCAATCAATACTTCGCACACAGGCATGTCTAAGTCATCACCATCCACAAGTCCATTCTCCTTGACACTACATACAAACTTCTTCTCTTCTTCAACATAACGTACAACTTGATTACCATTGTACCGGCAAACTCTGGCATAATGGCCCTTCTTGCCACACTTATTACAAAGTACAGACCTTCCAAAGCAGTTGGAACTACTGGGTAGATGCCTGTCACTACCACACCTAAAACACTTAAAACCAGGTCTGATATTCTTGAACCCACTCTGTTCAGAATTAGAAGTCTTGTAATTAAAATTAGATTGTTCTGAGTCTTGAAACTTTTTATCCTTATCACCTACACTTCCCTTGAACACTGCTTTATTTTCTTTAGAGTCATCTCTTTTCAAATCATTTGTTTTAATTTCATGAACCGCTTTCTCATCAACTGAGACATCATTACCTTTCTCTGGCCTCATCTCTCGCACCCACATATTAGTGTTCTCCATACCTTCAACAATAGCTAAGGTTTCTTTAAGATCAGGATTCTTGGCAAGAAGTTTTTGTTGCACCTTCACATTGTTTGTACATCTCACAACTTGATCTCTGATCAAGGAGTCAGTCAGTTGCTCAAACTCACAAGTACGAGCTAACGTCTTCAAAGCAGCCACGTAACTGGTAATCCTTTCATGTTTACCCTGAACCCTGCTAAAAAACTTATGACGTTCCAAAACCACATTAATTTTAGATCCAAAATGCCTTTCAAGCATCATGATGGACATATCATAAATATTCTCAGGCTCACCCTCCCCACGTCCAAGACCAATCTCATCCAATCCATCATATACATGTCTGCTCTCAACCCCCAAATTATCTAACAATGTGGCTTGCTTGCGTACCGCTGAAAATTTTTCTCCCCCAATGGCTAGCAGATAGGAATCAAACAGGGGCTTCCATCTCTTCCACGGCAAGATGGGGTCACCCGATTCCGAAAGAAACTGTGCAGGTTGTGACATACCAGTAGCCATGGTCTGACAAATAGAATAGTTCACCAAAAGCACAGAAATAAAAATTAAGTGGAAAAACTAAACATTCAGTTAACTAAAATTAAAATTATTAAAATAGATAATAATGATGACGAAAGTGAGTGTATCACTGACACCCACAAGAAAACAGTACCTCAGCAAGCAATGTGTTGATCGCGATGAAAGGCTAACGTGGAGTCATGAGTAGCCTAAGAGCCAAGGATGTAGTTCCACAGTTTTATGGAGCAAAATACCCTTTTTAACTCCACATGAAGAAGTGCACACATCTAGGGCTAAATAAAAAATGAAGGCGTGCACATCACCGCGCATGTGCACAATACAAATTGGAGATCTGCAACTTTAAACAGAGGTGTGCGCATCACCGCGCATGTGTAGGAAAGAGATTCACCCCTCAACGCGCATGTGCTGAAAACAAAACAAGGATCCGCTATCGAAACGGAGGTGTGCGCATCACCGCGCATGCACAGAGGAAAGATTCACCCCTCAACGCGCATGTGTCAAGGATCTGCGACTCCAAGTCCGCTCCTTCCTCACCGCACAGGAAATCCGCCCCTCAACGCGCATGTGCCAGCTCCGAGTCCGCTGCCTCCCCACTGCACACCCGCAACCTCTGAGGAAGACACAGGGACACAGCAAATCTCCTTGTCTTCATGCGAGTACACAACCACAGCATGCATCAAGCGATCATCATGGGGAACACACGTCGTCAAGGCAACCAAGGTAAGCGACGACTCGAATAAACTGTCGTTGTCATTCCTTCAATCCTTAAATCTTGAATGCCAGTAAAGACTCCTTGAAGTGTGAACAGCAGGATTTCCAGCAAGGGGAAAAGTCAACAATTTACCATTTAAGATGAATTAATCTTCAAATTTCATATTTTCAATCTGGGTTCGATGGGGAAACCAGTGGTCCTGACTCCTGTCCCCACACAGGTACAACTCGTCGCCAGTGGAAAGAAGACGATAGAGGCGTAATAGTCTTCTTGTAATTTAATGAGATTACAACAAATTGGACCACCGGTTCAAACAGTGGCACAGCTTCAACTGCCAAAGCTCAAACCCTTCCAGAACCTCCCCACACAGTTCATGTCATGACGCTTGGAATGTACATATACATTCCAGTCACAAGAAGGGAAAGCAAGATAGGACAAGAAGAGAAGGAAGAAGTGTAAGAAAAGAGATATAGTAACCCACAACACCCCAGCTCTCAGAGGCCAAGAAAGGATGAGAAGAGGAGTAAGGAAATAATACCAAGGCACATTAATCTGCCATTAGTGTCTGTTTTTTTACAAACACCAGGGTTCTGGCAAATGTGATCTGAGAGGTTTGGTAACAAAGAACAAGGCAGGTGGATGTTATGTTCCTTCAAAATATGAGGGTGTCCAGGACTGCTGTATGTATGACTGACGTCCTGGGAAACTATAGAGCAGCAGAGATGTCGTACACATACCAGCTATCCAATAAAGTACCTGCTTGGAACACAACATATCCCGTTCCTGATAGTCTTATGAACATAAGCGGTTAGGCGCAGTTCTGCCTAAGGATATGTAAAGTTTCAAAGTTTATTGACAGATCAAAAACAAGATTTATTGTCAAGAACATTAAAAACCAACATTGTAACTAACAACACATGAGTTCATCATAAAAAGTGCAAATAAAAGAGATAATACAATACATCATAGAATATGAACTCAGTATCTACATAAAGTTAAAAACAATAAAATCAGTTACATAAATAATTAAAAAGATATGTGAGATCACAGGAGCAATTGCATCTCCATTCAATATGCTGTCTAATATCCTATGGGTCATATGGAAGGTATTTTCATCCTCCTGTGTGGGCTGCAGAGTCATGGTAGAGGGAGTGATACAGAAATCTTCCAAACATCAGCTGAGAAACTGAAACCTCATCAGGCCATAGAAGTTCTAAATACATACACTGGAAATGGTGGAGACATAACATTGAAAATGTCTCCAACAGCAAAATTATAAGACATGTTAGACTGAATAAGGTAGCAAGAAGTAAGAGATGATAGGGGTGAGAGAAGCTCGTATGTTCAACAAGTTGTTATTTCAGTGTACAGATGACATAAGGCATAAGATGATACCTAGCACCTCCCCCCCCACCCAGTTTGGCCCAGAGTCAAGGCACGGAGTAGATGAAAACTTATTTATGCATCACGACGCCTGGGCATCTAATGGCGCCCTCGAACACCATTCTATTAGAGACTCTTCCACTGTAAATGTCACCAATGTGTAAGCCAGTATGCAAATCTCTTTCAAGAAGTGGACTTTATCACCAGAATTTGCTCTGATGAAAGGCGTATAAGCCAGATATTTGAAGTTATTGTAAGATAGCTCTATTTAAACTGGTCAGCTGCCCTTATGCCCACCCTACCAAACAGGAAAGGAATCCTCTGGACTGCATTTAAAATTGTGGACACCTTCATTAACCCTACATACTATGAAGACATCAACAGTCATGGCAACATGTTGGCCTCTTAAGCCTGGGATGATGGAAATAGACATGCAAGTGCTTCCTGTGTGATGCTGGACCAGGATAAATTGTTGTCGACTTTTTTCATGAAAAGTGTATCAGCGTTGTCCATGTTCAAAGATGGCAGTATTTCATAAGTATTTGATAATTGCTGCACTGAGTTGCGTTGCATGAACATTTTATAAATCACAGCCCTGGTGTTTAGCGCATACAGTTAAATTTTAAAGACAATTTGAAAATTATTGGATTCTGAAATACTCTTCCTTTATGCAGAAGATAAAGGGTGAAATTATGGATCAATAGATTACTGAAATGTCATTGGTAACAGCAGGATCTGGAGCTACGCATGTAGACATGATGATATCTGTTGACAAGGCAGGAGGTGATTCAATGTATTACAGTGTTGTTAATGTGTCAAAAAGGATGTGTAGTGAGTACTGATAGTCACCAATACTGGGAACGGCAGATAGAATGATTATGACCAGGATGCATTGACTAAGCAAATACTCTGGATGCTTTAAGTAAAAGTGCTTTTTTATTGATTCGTGAATCTTGTGTGTGATTCTGCAGACAGTGATTGGTAGAACAGCTGGATGGATGAATTAGGCTTCTTGATGAATTAATGTATGTATTAATGAGTGTATGGCTAGATGAAGGAGTGACTTAGTGCACAGGGTGGAGTGGATGAGAGTGCAAGGATGAATTGGTAAATGAGTACATGGATGTTAAACAGGTGAGTGAATGCATAGACAGATTTCTGCATGAATAGATGAATGAATGGATGGATGAGTGATTGCATGCATTTAGGAATGTGTAAGATGATGGGTAAGTATATAAATGACTGCAGGCTTGGTGCTGGTGGGTGGCTGCCACACCATTGGTGACAGGATTCTATTCTCCCCTTTTATTGATGCATTCACCTATCGATTCATCTATACATGTACTCACTCACATGCCCATTTTACCAGCAATGTACCCTCACACTCATTCAGTCATCTGCAGATTGACTCAGTGTCCCATTTGCCTACTAAACTATCCACTGAACCAAAAATCCAATCAAACCAATCAGTGAAGAATAACCTTCATTCATTTTTTTGTTTAAATCTATTTTATTGATTTTTACATTTCCATGGAAGGTAACAATTGCATGTAAGATCAGTTACTACAATAAAAGTCCGGGTTATGATACATGTATAACCATTTGTCATCAGTACACTGAAAAATCTATTTTTTATCAAGTACACAGTCTAAGACTCACAGGTTGTGTGCCTTCAACGTCTACTATTTTAAGAAGGCAGTGATAATATCTGCACTCCAATCACTATCACACATTGTGCAAAGTTACAGCAAGTACAATGGAGTACGAATAAGGTGACTGTGGCGTTTCGCATAAGTCCTTCCAGTTAATTCACCTTGGGGTTTGTACAGATTGAATAACAAATAACAAAAACAAAAATAAAAACAGTGACCAGCCCATGTAATCCTTTCCCCTTGTCCCCGCACATGCGCACATTATATTTCCTTGTGATTCCAGCACCCATCATCTCCCATTTGTGGTGCACACGCCTGAGCAGACATTTAAGTGATCCATATGTGTTCATGGAGTACTGCGGAGTATCTCATGGGTGTATCTGTGGTTTATTCTATCTACTCGCCCTACAGTTAGATGCAACCTGGCCACATACAAATTAATCATTTGAATTATATTTTCTAAAGTTGTAAGGAGAGTTTCCTTAGGGCTGTAAACAGGGGTAATGGGGAAGGGGAAATTGGTCCAGGTGCGTTGGGGGATAGCGTCGACGTTTCAATCTGCCTTATCGGCAACCGAGGGACTTTAATACCTCAGCCATGTGGATCTTACCCAGGACAAGGGGACAGGTGAAGTGACCCTCATCAATCTTGCAATGCTCTATTGGAATCCAAAACCTGGTTACACCAATGCCCGTAAAGTGGCAAGGCAAACTAAGGACAAATCCCGTTATTCATTAGATCTAAACCATTATGGTGGTGCCTGAATATTACGTTCCATGGATGGTCTGGGCACCACCATCATGGTTTATATCTACTGAATAATGGGATTTGTCCTTAGTTGGCCCTTGCCACTTTACGGGCATTGGTGTAACCAGGTTTTGGACTCCAATAGAGCATTGCAAGGTTGATGAGGGTCACTTCACCTGTCCCCTTGTCCTGAGGAAGAGCCGCATGGCTGAGGTATTAAAGTCCCGCAGTTGCCAATAAGCTGGATCAAAACGTCGACGCACCTGGGCCAATTTCCCTTTCCCCATTACCCCTGTTTACAGCCTTAAGGAAACTCTCCTTACAACTTTAGAAAATATAATTCAAATGAATTATTTGTATGTGGCCAGGTTGCATCTAACTGTTTATCGGATATCAGTTTTGTACAGTCTTGTAAATATATGCCCTTTAATTTTCTACACACTTTGAGCTCTCTTGACTCCTTTATATACACTTGAGCACCCTTTCTTCCACGTTCCCTAGAACATTCTCCTACATTCTTGACCCTCTAGTGACTGTTCCTTTAAATGACTAAATAAATATATTGTAATAATACCTAGTGGTTTTTCTGCACATTTGTTTGTTTTAATTATTTGCACAATTTACAGACGTTTGTGAGCTGATTAATGTAAGCTCAAATACGTTGATAACTCTGCTAAACTAACTCTTCCTTGAATAACTGGTCTAGGACCATTGTTTCTTTATAATAACTGATACCCAGGTCCAGGGACCATTTGGGAATACCCCATTGTTTATGATGGTGTATATGCCAGTGTCCCTTCCGGTGTACGTATGGCCCCTATCAGGGCGCAATTGTTTTCCTGACGTATCAGCCAGGCAAGCAGTCGGCCCACTCGATCGGCTGATGCATGGGTGCGAGCTGTATGTGCTGTGTAATTATGGCATCTTAAGTGTTCTAGTAGGTCTGCATGTTCTGCGCTCAGCTGCTCTAGTCACTTCGAATCCTTACCCTTCCCCTCCCCCTCCCACTCGCATCCCAATAGTTGGGTTTCTAATTTTGTGAGGGAAGTCGTCAGTTGCTTACGTATGTTCCACATGGTCCCTAGGCAGTGCCCTCTGATCGCCACTTTAAAAGCCTCCCATTCTATGAGTGCATTGCTCGCTGTACCCTCATTTAGTTCAAAATATGGGAGGATGGCCGTCCCTAGCGATGAGCGGAACTCCGGATCCTCTAACGCAGTTGGTTGGAGACACCATGTGGGTATGGGGGAATGGTCTGCCTCCCAGTTGAGCTGCATCCACAGGGGATTATGATCAGAATGTGTCCGACCAAGGTATTCTATCATCGTGATTAAAGGGAGTAGCGATTGGGATCCCACTAGTCTGTCAAGACGTACATGTAGGTCATGTACTGTCGAATAATAGGAGTAGACACGTTCTGAAGGGTTAAGAATGAGCCATATCTCCAATATCGCCAGCTTGCGAGCCAGTCTGTGAGTGCCTGGGTATTAGACATGGCGGCAGTTTTATGGAGTGGGGGGAATGACCTATCCAGATCCACATTGAGCACTGAGTTGAAGTCTCCTCCCACCATTCAGGGGAGTCCAGCATATGGGGTCAATGTTTGTGATAGACGTGCCAGAAAGGAGGATATGTCCACATTTGGGGCGTATATAGAGCCGAGTAGTACTGTCTGACCATTTAGCCTTCCTCGTACAAAGGTATATCTACCTTCGGTATCGATTACAGCTTCCTCATGTGTAAATGGGACTCCCCTCTTACCCAGATCAGTGTACTTCTCGCATTCGCCGAGTACAAGAATCACCTTAATTCATAATAAAAAGCCTGACCTACTGACTTTGGCAATTCTTTTTCAGTCCCAGTGGGTGCTGGACAAAATAGAAAAGCTTTGTGTGCATATGAGTATAGCATGGTGAGGGCTATTGGTGTATGATTTGTTCAGTTGATGTGTTTTATGTTGTATCCTATGATGTAGGTAACATTTAGCTAGTGTGAGGTTTCACAGTGAGACAGCAAAGTCACAGACTTTAAGGTGGTGAGCTTGAGGATGTGGGGCATATTTATGAGAGGCTTGCGTCACGTTTGCACTACGCAAAGTGATACATGCATGACACAAGCCTCTAAGTCAAATATATGTAGCTACGCAAGCAAAACATGAGCAAATTGCTTTATTGCCTTACTCTGCGCAAGGGAAGAGTTTCATGGGCATTGCAGTGGGTATTCCCACACAACTCCCAAGGACTTGTAAACCTGGGAATGCTCCAAAATCTTATGCCTCCCCAGGTGAGGCATAATGAGGAGAAATGTCTTTATTTCTCTTGGCTTTTTCTTCATTCTATGTGTCCTGCCTTTTGTAGCGCACATAGAAAGAGGAAAACGCCACTCAGGATTGTTTTTGTGCAGGAAGGTGCCCATTCCTGCACAAAAACAATCCTGCATGCAACAGAGGCACCATTGCACCATAGTGCAAGGTTGCCTGAGTTGGCACTATGCTGCCAAAAATACGCACAGACAAAGCACAGGAATGCACCTTATTGGATAAATATGGTGTATTCCACCCTTTTCCGGTGATACAGTGTGATACAAGGTGACTTGTTGTGCTGCCCTACAACACTGATCATGTAAATATACCCCTTAGTGACTATGCGGCGCATTGGGTATGACTAAAGAATGTAAAGTTGCTTGGGTTTGAAATGTTAAATGTAAGAGAGCTGTTATTTTATAAGTATTTATAGAGTGCACATACCCCAAACTGTGTCTTGGCGCTAGAATAACAGAACCACAACACAGCGGCCATAGTTTAGCTGTATGCCTGTTTAAATAGCAATGGCAGAGAGTTCCATATTCGGGGGTGAGTATGGAAAATCTAGAGCTACTGATTCTCTTCTTTTTAAAGGTAGGGATGGTAAGAAGATTCAGATCAGAGGATCTTAAATTGTGGGAGGGAATGGAATTGGAAACGGGCCAAGATGAATGCAGGGCAGTTGCCATGTAGGTATTTAAAAATGATGCAGAGTCTTGAATACTATGTGCTGTTTTACTGGTAGTCAGAGCAGTTCCCTCATCAAGGGGGTGATGTGACATTTTATAGGTTTATGAAAGATCAACCTGGCTTGCTAGTTTTGTGCCAGTTGTAGCCTGCTGTTCAGTCCCTCAGGGACTCACAGATAGAGAGAATTTGTGTAGTATAGCCTGGAGATCACTAATGCAATGATTACCTAGATAAGGGCTTCAAAAGTGAGAAATGTACTTATTTTTCTTATTTTACGTAATTGCAGGCAGCAAGATGATATTAAGGCACCGGCTTGGGGTTTCATGGACAAGTTATTGTCATTGAGGTCTCCGAGGCTCTTAACTGAACTCTTGGGCTGGGGCAGGAGGAGGAGGTGGAGAGGTGGGGAGACAGGGAGGATCCCTGGGGCACTCCATAACAGAGTAGAACCTCAGGGAGCTGGATCGGGGGTGGGGAGACTGACTGATGATGGTCTTTAAGGAAGGAGGTGATTCAGTCTGGAGCTGAGCCCTGTAGGCCTGCGGCTCCGACACGGTCGATCAGAAGTTCATGGTCGACCGTGTCAATAACCACCGAAAGGTCAAGAAGTACATGCACCTGAGGGAAGCCCCTGTCTGCTTCTTCCCTAATGTCATCCATGACTGAAAGGCTAACCGCTTGAGTAGAGTGAGCTGGTTGGAAGCTTGCTTGATATGGGTCAAGGAAATGAGTGTCCTCTAGGTAGGAACATAGGCAACTGGCCACATGTGCCTACAGAACATGTAGCAAGAATATGCGGCGGGTGTGGAAAGAAGGAGCCCACTTCTTTTAGGACCTGTGGAGGACATATATTGTTTGGGGAGCCTGACTTTTTTAGTTAGCAGGTCCAGGAATCACACCCTGCTGAAGGCGGGCCACTCAGACAGTATAGAAGGGTTCCTGTCATTGATTGGGGCTATTGTAATGAGAGGGCCAAGAGGGATACTGTCTTTGATCATTTTGATTTTATCAATAAAGAAAAGGTTGAGAGCATCACATAGAGTCTGTGCAGGAGAGATGTTTGAGGTCATTCTTTCAGGATTGGATAATTCGGTGACAATTCCGAAGATTACTTTAGATTTGTTAGTTGAATTTATGATTTTATCTGAAAAAAAGCCAGATTTTGCTTGAATGATGATGATGATTTTTTTATATTTTTTAAGATGGACTAGATACATTTCCATTTTTTTGGGGATGAATAATCCCTCAACCAGCTGCCTTTAGTTCGACAAAGTTTCAGGTTTAGCTCCGCCTAACTCCAGAAAACCATTCAGACTCGTCGTGTTGTTTAGTCGGTCTGGTTGTCAGGAGAGGGAAATGCAAGTTGCTAGCATCTGTTAAGCAAGCAGTAATTCATACCACCTGCGAGTTAATATTGGTCTTTATGATGTGGGAGAAGTTGCCAATGAGGTGCAGGATGTTGTAGTGTTAACTCTGGCCCAATTTCTTGAGGGAATTCCTGTGTTATTGGAGGTTTAGGGAGGACCAGATCAGAAATTAAAATGGTAACTAAATAAGAATCGGACCATGCACATGGCTTGACCGTGAGGTTAGATGTAGATCGGTTGGTGGACCTCACCTAATCTAATGTATGGCCTTTATTGTAGGTGGGCACATATACATGCTGTTCAAAATTCAGACAACTTATTATGTCAGAGAAATCCGTGGATGAGGGCCCACCCATTTTCTCATTAGCCCAGTATTAAAATCTCAGATTATCAATATTTCTTCATATTTAATTACTAGACTGGAAAGGAGTTCCGCCAAAGTATGTGGAAAATGTTGAGCTACATGTACATGTGAGTAACAGAGCTACATGTTAATGTGAAAGCTCCTCACACATGCCTACAAAACCCTCCACGATGCCAGACCAGCATACCTGAACCACTGCCTCTCGTTCCAAGAACCCACTAGACACCTCTGTACCACCCAACTAGCTCTCGCCACCGTCTCTCAGATACACAAGACCTGGACCGGAGGAAGAGCCTTCTCCTACCTTGCAGCCAAATCCAGGAATGCCATGTCTCTCCACCTCACGCTCTCCCCGTCTATGACACAATTCAGGAAGGATCTCAAGACCTGGATCTTCGAATGAACCACAGCACCCAGTTGGACCTGCTACCCCCACTCCATCGCCTTGAGACCTTCACGAGTGAGTAGCCGTGCTCAACAAGCACTGATTGATTGATTGATTGATTGAATGTGTGAGGATGGGCATTGAGGGGTTAGAATGTGGGAGAAGGCCACAGTATTTACTTACTCAAGGTTAGATGAGGCAGATGTTCTGAATGTTTTAGGCTTAATTTGGATTGCTCTGGTCAACCATCAAAGATACATAGGGCTACCTACTGAAAAGGATTTAGGAAAAAGATCACTACATTCTGATTTGAGGATCAGATTTGTGAAGCAGGATAGTGATTTAACTAGCTTACAGCAATGGGTCCAGTATTCCTGTTGGCCGCTGTAGAGGTCTGACTGCCTCAACACATATTAGATGTGGGCAAAAATTGACAGAAATCATCACTGACTGGGCAGAGTTGTGTAGTAGGTTGCCCAATTGACAGAATTCTATATTGTGAGTAATGCTTCTGTGAAATTGTATGCAGGCTTAGTTCAGTAAATAACCTTCAGAATTGGAATTGATTTTCCAAGCTTCATAAAGGGTCAGACAGAGATGCAGAGTGATTACTTATCCAGCTCGCTGAGATTTGCCCGGGTTTATGGCGCTACTAGATAGGTGTGACTGTCTAAATCACCTTTACACACAAGGGGAACATTTTGCTGATTTCTGATTATCTGACCAGTGTTGCAGAGATTAGAGGCCATACTGGAACATTGTGCTGTAGTTTCCAGGGATTCTAGAGCCCGGCTTGGTGTGTTTGTCTGCAAGTGTCTAATTCATACATGAGTATAAAATGTTTGCCTTCCGTATTGGTCAGTCAGAGTAATGGGGAAGGGTAGCTCACATGACCAGCTCTCTGCTATGTACCCTCAACATCAGAGCTGCTGTATGAGTTTGGATGTCTACATCAGTTTAAACAAGCATCGGCAAAGTCAATAGGCCTCACATATAGAGCCATTGGCTTTGGCAATGTTTGGTAGTCATGCTGTACAGCAGCACATATGCTTTACGGTGGCTAAAACTAATTTGAATAAAAAAGTACTATGACCCACCCAGGGTGTTGGAACTTATGCAGTGCAATACGTTGTCAGGACTCAAGCCACCCTGGCAAATAACACAATTCAAATACACACATTTCTAGGGTGCACCCCAGGTCACAACGATATCAGGAATGTGAACACACAGGAATTTATAACACTTTTCAGCAGCACCGTGGGCGCAGGCCGCACGGGTAGAACCAGTGTCAAAATGGAGTATTCGTCAGGTAATAGAACAAATCAGTAAAACAACACCCCTGCGCTGTGCAACTATTAGCAAACTATTCTCATGCAGAACACTCTCCCCTACTCACACAGCACAGTAATGCAGTGCAAAGGATATCAGCAAGTCCATAGAAAGCACACACACGCACACAGCACCGTAACTGAGGTAAAAATGATATCCAGTTGGTCAGTTAAAAATATGAATGCAGACCCCGTGGAACAATGCCTTCGAAACCTCTCAGTTACCCACCACTCTGCTCACAGGTTAAAGTCAGAAACCCCCAACCCTTACTATAATGGTTTAAAGCTAAACTCACACTTAGTCAGGGGGCCAGGGGAGAGGGCAGGAGTTATTATCAAGGTAATCAGGCAACAGTCGACAAAGGGGGGGTAGCCACCACTCGGGAAGTTCACCCACTTTATGCTGTTCAGAAACGGGCTAGAGGCTGTCCCAGTTCAATTAAGAGGTCCCTTAATTTGCCTTACAGCATTAGCCCAGTTCTGCTAAGCATGGGGGGGGCGCAGTCTCTGGACCCCCTTCCGATTGCTCTTGGAAGTGTTCCTCAGCTCAGTCACTTACTCTTACCACCCAGGCGCGATCTGGGCACTATTACCTGGCAATACGAAGTCGTTGGGCCAGGTGAGGAGAAGCAGTTGATTTGCCACACAGAGGGCAAGATGGAACACTCGGTGAACGGTGGGTGCAGCTGTCCTTGCGCCCCACGGGAAGTGATACACAGCATCTGGCGCATGTTGATCTGAATCACACCTGGCAATCCGGTCACAATAAACCATGAGCCTGGTTCTCCATACTTCACTGGAAATGAGGCTCAATGTCTGATACATGACAATACGAGTCGCACCAGACAATCTGGTCACAATGAATCAAAAGC
Source organism: Triturus cristatus (assembly GCF_964204655.1). Lineage (NCBI taxonomy): Eukaryota > Metazoa > Chordata > Amphibia > Caudata > Salamandridae > Triturus > Triturus cristatus. The sequence goes on from NC_140594.1 coordinate 892,300,258, forward strand.
TGGGTTTGCCAGACCTCCCTAGAAATGAGGCACAACATCTGGTGCAAATGATACAAGTCACACAAGGCAGTCCAATCCCATTCTAACCACGGTTGGGTTTGTCATACCTCCCTCGAAATGAGGCACAACATCTTATGAGTGATGCTATGAGTCACAGCAGACAATCCGGCCTCACATACACTATCGCAAGTTCAGTAGTAAAACGTGAGGTAGTGTGAGGAACTACTATGGCTATGACCTCCCTCCGAGGGTCGCAACCTGGGAATCGGATACTGCATACAATGAGCATGCAGTCAGCATGTCGCACGTGAGAAATGCTGCATGGATGACAAAGCGGGCCACGCTGATTCCCCCAAACGGTGAATCCGCTCACCACCAACAAGATGCTTGCGAGTGCTGAGGTCCTAAGATGCATTGACCTCAATCCTTAGATGTGGAGACAGTTTGGGGCTCCGCACAAGGCACTCTGGTCTCTAGGCACAATACTTAGTTCCACGCTTACACCGCACTGCACTCAGGATCCTGCAGATGTAATAGGCATATGAGAAGGCACCGCTCTCCAGGTGAAACATGTAGGTGGTGTAGGTCCTTAACGGCAGGTCTTCGATGTCCCTGAGACCTCCACAAAGAACAAGGGCAAGCCAACATGCCCTTGGAGAGCACACTTCAGGGTGCCACACAGCAGCTGGTAGCGGGCCCAGGCCAGCCACCATTTAGGTAGGGTGTACGGTCCCTTCAATGGCAGTAATCCTCCTTGTGTGTAACAGATTCCTCTGGCAGTAGGCACCAACAGAGCAGTATGTCTGGTCCCACGTCCGTACAAGTGCATCTCTGCCCTGCTGAAGTATGGCACCAGTAGTTATAACTAGTGTGCCTTTGAAGTCGGGGTGGTTCAGGGGATTCCCCTTTGAACCACAGATGTCCCACCTAAATTTCAGGCCTGTCTGTCATGAGGCCTTAGAATGCAAATCTTAATCTTTAGTGTGGCCATGAACCGGCTTCCCAGAGGACAAATGTCAGAACCTCTTCCCCAATTTATCCAACCAAGTCTTAAAATGGCAGAGGTTTGTTGTTCCAGTTGCATGCCCAATGTTTATAGCTGTCTCTGGGGAATGCACAGATGTGCTCCCCCAGCCTCCAGTGTGGACTGGGGTCAACCTAAAAGGCATACAAAAGAGTTTAGCACAGGAAATGCCCACTTTCTAGAAGTGGCATTTCTAAGCTATTAGTGACAAATATACCTTTACCACAAGGGAGGGTTTGTCCTTGTGAATCGAATGATAGGAAACATTATAAAGCTGCTCCACTGTAAGCCGCCACTACAGCTTGAAGTAAGGTCAGCCATTCTCCCATGTTAGCCTATGGGGAGAGCAGACCTCATTAGTAATGAAAACACACATGGGGGTTCCTCACTACCTGGGCAGGGAACACACATGTGTACCTGCACGACCTTTCACCTACCACTTGATTCACCCCCGAGGGCTCACCCTAGGGGTGCTCTAGTGTTAGTGAAAGGCACCCTCAACATCGACCAATGATTTAGAAAGGCCAACCTGAGCATAAGTGAAAATGCGCACACACAGGCCTGCTGTGGCTGGCCTGAGACATGTTTAACAACACCCCAAGGCTACTCCCCGATGTAAGCCAAAACTGTAGTTTAAAAGTTATGCAGCAATTTCCACATGTTGACCCATGGGAAGAGCAGACCTCCTAGATAGGGAAAACCCACATGGGGATTATTCACTACCTGGGCAGGGAACATGTAGTAAGGACTCCCTTAATACGTACATACATTGTTAAGTTAGCATAACCACGTCAGAAGTTAGAAAGCCATCTTGCTGCTTTTGCACACGACACTGCGTTCACATGTTATTGCTTAAACGAACTGCTGACTCGAGTTTTGCCTCACACGAGAGCAATCTGTTGTTACCATCCCGAGCTCTGCGAAGCGACCTTGGTCTGCACACGATGTGACAAACAGTCTGAGTTGTTAGACAATGCATGTTTTCCACTCTAGGTTGATCGACCCACTATTTAGTCATAACACACGAGCAGCTGCACATACCTGAAAGTTGGTGCTTTTAATATCACGGACATCATGTTTATTATTCAGACCGAAGACGAGCCTTCCTGCGAGAAGACTCCTGATGCTCCTGTGATGTGATTTCACTAAGCTGATCTTTGAGGTATGGGGTCCCCTATTCAAGCCTAAGAGACCTTCTGTTAGTCTAATAATAATATTAGCTTCTTAGTAAAGGGAAGGTGGTAGTATCCACTGTCATTATAACATGATCACCCCTTTTATATTCTATGGAATTGTAACTATGTTGATGGTTTTGATTTTAATCATTTGTCTGCTTGTATTAGCCAAAGTACTGCATATTAGGACACGTGGTCTATAAAAATAAACTCTTTTTATTTTCACCGTGTCTCTGTTGATTCTTGTTGTGGACTGATGTGAGAATAATATACGAACAGGTATTTCCGATTCCCACCATTCCTGAGTATGTACTGAGTCGCTTGTTCTGGGTTGTCTTTTCATTGGGACCGCCGAGCTAAATCTCGGATAACGAATGGGACACTTATGCTAGCCGAATACTGGGTTCTGGGTTCTGAGGTGAGTTTCTGGTACACCACAACTCACTGAGGTCCTGGGGTTCTACGCATAGTTCTGTGTATAAGCAGAATCCCTGCAACATGGCGCACCTAACGTTTGGTCTATGAGTTGAAACGCCTTAGTAGTGCTCGCGTTTGTCCACAACACCCTCATTCTTGTTTCCGGATAACAAGTCTGACGGATTTAAACCTACCTAGGTCTATTGATATAGGTTCTTTCAAGCTTGATAATTAAAAAGGTTATTGAACCCTTGTGCTACTGATAGTTTCAAGTGTGCGTTGTCCTAATGTCGGTGGAAATTGCGGCGCACAGCCGTGCAGCTGTGAAACGTCATTTGACGCAGTATGGGGTACCGGACACTGGTATGAACGTCATCTTTGTAGTGGGAGCCGATGCGGCTCATCCCTATGAGTTGTTCTACTCTTGGGTGACGATTCCAGCGGTGGGGGATGATGACACCTTTCATTCTTACACTGCCGCTGCAGTGCCGGCGAACTATACGCTGTATAGGACACAGGAAATACCAATATCTGCTTGGCAGCATCATATTTGGTTTAATGGCGCCCTTCCCCATGTGGTTATACCGCCGAGAATGGGCCCTTTATCAATTGCAGGGGCCACTTGGCCGGTACTAGCCGGATTTACGCCTCATCCCCGTTACCTCACGGTGACGGTGGCTGAGTTGCGTGTACTACACACTGCCCTCATTACGGTATATAGGGCGTTAGTGCAGTATGTGTCGGGCAATATGCAGGCGGGGGCATCTGCTGTTGCGGGACAGCCTACTGATCATCACGCGGTGGTCATTAGTCCTGTTATGGTTAATTCTGTTATGGGCAAGCGCCCCCAAAATAGGGATGATTTCCCCTTTTGGCTTGCTGAAAAATTTGACCAAATTGAAGCGGTTTACCCGAATACTACTCCTGTGGAGAAACACAGGATCCTCACCATTAGTTTGCCTAAGGACTTGGTCCCCCACATAGATGATTGTGTAAATTGGGGCAAGGTCTTTGCAGCGACGTACGCGCAGTGCTTTGGCACTCCGTCTATGTTGCAGCTGCCCTCCGTTATCAAAAGAGTTCAAGAGAACCATGGTGCGGAGTCTGCGATAGAGTTAGGGATGCGGCTCCTCGGTCAATTCGACCTGGTGGCTACCATGATAATTGGTAACCTAAAGGGTGATGCTTTGCATTTCCAGGTTCGTAATGAACTAAAACGTGTTGCTGAGGAGGACAAACCGCAGGAATTTGCGAAAATAATCGCAGAGGCATATCGGGATTTGGGTCGTAGCTCTTTAGGAGTTAAGCCTGTAATAAAGAATCCCGATCCAAAACAGCAGGGTAAGGCAGAAACGTCTGGTAAGGACGAACGGCCCTTTTTTCCTAAACAAAAATGGCAGGTTAAACAACAGGGAAAGCAGCAGCAACAGAAACAGGGCTCTCGGCCTGCCTCTCCCGTACAGTCTAGTAGTGAACGCACTTATGATCTGCGCGATCGTGCTGCTATAAAGTCTCCTGATAGATTTCAGGTTTCTGAACAGCGCTCTCCTCGTTCTTCACAGGAAACATCGGCTACACAGTCCGGTGGCGGAGGCGGTGGCAAAGGTCGGGGTGCTCCACAAAAGCGTGACCAGCCCCGACAGACTGAGGGTAAAGGCAAGCAGGACGAATTTGCACGACAAAGACCCCCGTTTCAGAAGAAGAAAGTGGCGGCTCTGACGGCAAGGTATGCCTCAGATAGTGCGGACACAGCTTCGGAACCGGACATGGGCGCTGACGCTCCTGGACAGCGCAGCGGAAATTACCATAGTCCGTCAAGCTCTGCGTCCATTTCTGGCGGTGACAGCAACTGATATATCGGTTACTGTTGAAACAGCTGACACCAGAGTGGCTCCCCCTGACAGATTTTATGAAATAGTCTTATTAATAGAGGGTGACATACAACGTACAATAAAAGGGATTTTTTGGGATAATCTGACCACCACCTATGATATCCTCCTAGCGGAGGCAGATTGGCCCCCAGCTTTCATTTTAGAGGCTCCCAGAGGGGAGGAAGTAATCCTCCCGTCCTTTGCGCACACAGTGCCTAAGGACCAAGCTGAAGTGTATGCTGGGGAGTGGGCGCTTGCGCTTGCGCCGGCGGTGTATCGTACTCAGGTGGGATGGGACAGATTGTCCCCCTGCCATGAGATTCCATTGCGGTCTATGCCCCAGCCTCAACCTCAAAATCCTATGCGTCGTGAAGCGAGACCCCACGTCGCGGCAATCCTTGAACAATTGGAATATCAGGGTGTTATTGAAACATGTGTGTCCCCTATGAATAACCCTTTATTCACTGTAACGAAGCCTGACGGCTCGTACCGTTTAGTTTTGGATTACCGGCACCTAAACTCCCATTGCCGGACCTGCGCGGTACAAAATACACATAGCTCGGCTTTGGTCGACAGTCTCGTGCGTAAAAGATTTAAAACGACACTTGACATTTCCAATGGCTTTTTTAGCCACAACCTGTCCACACTGAGTAGCCAGTGGACAGCGTTTACTTCGGGCGGCAAACAAAAACAGTTTACAAGATTAGCCATGGGTTACAAAAATAGCCCTGGCGTCTTCTCTGCTCGCGTGGTTTCTCTCTTAGAAAGAATTGACCCCGACGCATACTCCTATGTTGACGATATCTATCTTACGGATGACGAGCTGATGCCGCATCTGTCTCGAGTCGACAATATTATCGTGAGTATTGCTGACTATGGCTACAAATTCAATTTTGCGAAGTCACACATCGCAGAATATACGGTGTTGTTTTTGGGCTACGAGCTCAACAATGAAGGTAAGGGGTTAGCCCCCCACTTTCTGGAAAAGTGTGCACGCTTAAGTGCTCCTACGACACTGAAGAAATTACAATCTCTGCTGGGTTTTCTGAATTTCGGCCGTACGTACATTCCTGATTATGCCCAGCGTATCAAGCCGCTTTACGCCTTGGTACAACCTTCGTTTTCGAAATCTAGCTGGCAGCTAGAACACTCTGCAATTTTACAGTCTTTACAGGCTGACCTTCTTGCTTCACAATACTTGCTGACACGTGATAACCGCACTAACCTGGTAATAAGAATAGTACCAGGCGCCGTGGGGTTCACGTATTTGACGTTTAATGAGGGCGACACAGTCCCCATTGCGTACAAATCCCACTTGTACACCTCTGCTGAATTACGTTTTTCCACGGTCGAAAAAGTTCTGACTGCTGTGCAGATGGCGATCCTCAAGGAATGCGCACTGTCGCATGGGAAACAGATTCTGGTTGTAACACCATATCCTGCTTTAGAGGCAGTGACTAAAGCAAGTGTACCAAATTCTAAAGCTTTGCATCCACGGTGGATACAATGGGCCACAACACTGACGTCGCCAGATGTCACTTACATCTTTGATGCCTCATTACAGACTCAAGAGTACTTGCAGTATGAATTCGTTCATCCGGCACCTCTGTCTTTGCGCCCGCTCGAAGAATACCATTGTGTCATATACACTGACGGGTCTGCGCAACCCGCTATTGGATCGAAGCACGCTTATTCAGCGGCTTGCGCAATTGTCGTAGGTACATTCGTAAATGGTGAATTCCAATCTGATGCAGTGCATACGCAGTCATTGGGTGATTGTACCGCGCCATTGGCGGAGCTTCGGGCTCTGGTGCTTGCACTGGAGTTTGCTGATCCCCGAGTCACTACTCTTATAGTGAGTGACTCCTTCTACTGTGTCCAGTCCTACAATGACAATTTACACTTCTGGTCTCAGAATGATTACCGCGACACTAAAGGTAGCACAATTAAGCATAAAACGCTTTGGGTTCGGGTGGCAGACTTTAAAGACCGTCTCCCTCTCGTGAGTGTTATTCACACTCTTGGTCACCAGCGGCTTGGTGTCCATGCTGTCGGCAACAGCTTAGCTGACGAGGCAGCGAAAACAGCAGTGGCTACATACTTAGTGGCAGCAGTTACAAGATCCAAAAGTAAGATTGATGATGACATCTTGGCAGCTATTGCTGCTACAGAGAAGGGAGGAGATTACCCGAAGGGTTTTCCCTCTCGGTATATTTATCATTTAAGTCCTGATAACGTCCCATTAGTGAGGATTAACGACGTTGGTGATAGAATTATTCCCAACGCGGACTGCAGACCAGCACTGATCTTGGCTGCGCACGAGGGGTTGGCGTCAGCCCACGCCGGTGTGTCAGCTACAATATCTCTGCTACAACAACGTTACTGGTGGTTTGGTTTATATAAACAAGCGCGCGCTTATGTTCTTGATTGTGACATTTGCCAACAGATTAAACCTTCTACTGTTGCGCGCCCACCACAGACACAGCTGTACATCTCTAATAAGCCATTTGGTTGTGTTTATTTAGATCACTGCGGTCCTTTTTCTTCTGATACTGCGTACAAGTACATCTTGGTTGCAGTGGATTCGTGCACACGTTTTCTATGGGTATGGCCACAAAGGAGTGCTGACTCGCGGACTGTCATCAGGGATTTGCGTGTCTTTGTGGGAACTTTTGCGTGTGGTACCTTCCATTCTGATCAGGGCCCTGCGTTCGCCTCTAAGGCTTACAAGGAGGCTATGAAAAATTTGGGGGTCCTTGTCAAATTTTCGTCTCCCTACCGGCCTGAGGGTAATAGTGTGGTGGAGCGAATGAACCGTGACTTAAAGCAATCATTGACAGCACGTGTTTTAGGCACGGGCCGGAACTGGCTAGCCCATTTGTATAACGTCCATCGTGCACTAAATAATCTCCCTAGAAGGTCTCTGGGTGGGCGGACCCCGTACATGATGCTCTTCGGAATCAGAATGTTTGTTCCAGACCTTGATGGTCTAGACATTGCGGCGTCGACCGCACCCTTTGACGTAGATGATCACTGTGCTGTTTTGCAGACTCTACAAGAAGCCAGAGACTCTCTTTCGAAAGAACATTTGCCCTCCACGTCTGAAGCTGAGGTTCAGATTCCGGTAGTCGGCTGGCTACCCCGAGTTGGAGATCTGGTCCGTGAGAAGGTGGAGAACAAGAAGGAGTTCGGCCCCTCTTATCGTGCACCAGTTCCAGTGCTTGGAGTGCAGGGTACAAGAACAGTCATTTTACCTCCACTTCCTGGTCGCAAAGAAAACAGGTACATCTCTATTGACAATGTCAAACTTCAGCGAGTGGCCGATACTTCTTAGTATGACTCCGGCAGTTTCATGCCAGACGATGCAAAGACATTCAATGTTGGTTCCTGCTTCTACCACCTTGTCTGATGTTGCCATCGAGATGCATTCGGTTACTGATCCCTTGCTGATACCACCGGCTGGTGGTTTGCCCGAAGAGACTGAGTATGCTTATCCTACACGTGGACCTTCGCCTGTTTTACAATCTACAGCACTTGGCCAGTCCCGTTTTTCCTTTGACACTAACTCTTTGCCCTCAACTCCCCCATCAAACATTGCTGTTTTTGTGAGCTGGTTTAAAAAACATTTTTTGATAGCCCCTTGGACATACATCTGGTTGATGCTTTTTGGTATTTTTTTGTTCATGTCCATTGGATTTGTTGTAGTTTTCTTCCGTTTGGTGGATGGCCATTATCTCAAAGAGAGATCGACAATTAGACTTATCAATGGAACTTTGGCCCCCCACTCCTCATCCCACATCATGAAAAGGGACCAGACTTTTGTGAATATTACTGCCTGGCCCGTCATGGATGGAATCGCATGGGATGCAGTTAAATTTCAAATTCATGGGCCTACAGAGGTCATTAATGTGCCTAATGTATTTCGTGTTTCTATGGGTGATGTAGTTAAACAGAACATACGTTCTGATGATTGGGATGTACACGCCATTGAAGCACTGTTTTCGGATTTGAAATATTATGCCGCCTTTGATGCAGAGGATTTGTATGACAATGCGGCTAATTATGCAGAACAGTATTGTTTTCAACATTATGGCAATCACTTCCTGCATAAAGCAAATACGTTTAGAAATTTTGTAAATTTTACACAGTGGGAACACTGTCCCACCCCCTCGTTTGGCAGTTCACATACATTAGTTGATAAGTTTACTTATTTTACTGATTTCGGTGTTTCAGCCCCGGCATCCTTTTATTTTAAAGTTAAGCCTGAGTCTGCCTCCAAGGTTAGACTGACACACACCAAATTGCTATATTATAAGTCCTTTATGGATGAGTTGTCAATCAAAGGTTATGATCTATGGAAGGCTACTATTGATCTTAAGTCGGTTTGGGGTTCCAAACCGTGGCAGGTTCAGGGAACTGAAGCTTTACACCGTGCCTGTCTAGTACCAAATCATATGTTGTTTTTAAATGCAACCATCTTCCAAACCACCTGTTTCGGATTGGCCACTTCTAAAAAACTAAATTCGCCTTCTGTGCCGGATCTGGGTGCTTACCCAAATTGGAATAATCACACAGATCTGTCCCTTCCTGCTTTGCAGTTATTGGTTTCTAATTCGTCTTTCAATATTTCGAAATTTAATAGTGAGGGATGATTAATTTGGCAAAGCAGTTCTGATACTTGTCAACGTCGTTTTCTAGGACTGAAACCGGGGTATACTCAAGATCACGTGGACCCCCGGTTTGAGTCTTCACATACAGTAACTACATACTCTGTAGGGAAATTATGTCAGTCCTGGCTGCGACATTCCACCTTGGCATCTGTCAAAGTTCATTTATCAAAGTTACATGACAAAATAGATTTGAATGATTTTGTTAAAGGTCCTGTGGGTGGCAGATCCAAGAGATGGGCGTATGCTATTTACAACGAAGTATGGAAACTGTCGCAAATTGAGGCAGCTTCAAGATTGAGAGCTATTGATCAGGCTAATATGGAAAAAGTATTAGCGGTTATTGATAACAGCATTAACACTCTTTCTTCTTGCATTTATACATTAGATAATATTGTTTCTTCAATTGTGGATATTGTGCAGGATGATATGTCTGTGTTGTATCATGGTCAAAACCAGTTGCGTTCTGTTATGCAGTTTGCATGGACATTACAAACATTGAAGGCAGGGAAGGTCCCTTGGGACTATCTGAATACAACATCGTTATTTCTTCCCTTTAACCTTACTGACAAACAGCAGTTCATGTCCATGAAGGATGCTACATATTCCTTGCTCCATATTGAGAAATTGGAGCCGTTACCTTTCTCTGTAGCGGAAGTCGACTCCGCTGTGTGGCTCTTACACGGATTGATAACTCTACCGTTTGCACTTTTTAAGTTTACCTCTTGTATGAAACACTATGCTCTGGGTAGATATGAACAGCTGGGTACCGCTTTCATACATGAGGTCTGGTCCCTCCCCTTTACGTATAGATGTACAAGGGACGGTACTGAGGTTTATCTGAAGGGTGAAGAATGTACAACGTCACCTGATCATTCTGTTGTATGTAGGCACATTCAATTGCACGGTGCTTGTAATGTACACGCTCCGAATTTGGCCTGCGTCCTCAAAGGTATCCCGGTACCAGTGATTACGCCATCTTTCACGCTGCTTGCAAACGGTAGTTATTTAATTTTAAACAATGAAGCTTGCTGTGGGATGTTAGTAGGGATCCCGTATATAGTAACTGTAACACAGAGGGTTGTCTGCTGCAATAACGTCCTGTTTCCACCCCCGCATGGGAGGCTGGATGCTTCCATCTGGCCTTCGATTCCAACCTTGAAAGCAGAGTTCAACAAGATGAGCAGAATAAGAGCGCTATTGTCCCAAAAGGAGGTGCCATTGACTTCCTCCCGGGAAATATTTGTCCTTCACGTAGCAAATACGCGCACCGAGGTACAGGCGCTTTTGAATACTGACCTCCCCCTGCATTTTGGAGCTTTGATCCAAACAATTTTCAATGCCTCGTCCACGACTGGCCTGGCTCATTTTTTTAAACTTGTGGGCTCGGGCCTCGTGACCTCTTTCCAAACTATTTTTGGTGTGATTCCGGCTATCTTCTCCAGCGTCTTTGGAGGTGTCCCGTTAATTCTGGCTCTAGTGGCAGGTGTGCTACTTTTACTTTTCATCTTGCGGAATGGCTGCTCTTTTTGTGCCACACGACAGCCTGTCCCGTCTGCAGCTTCTTCGTGACAGGATGCTTGATTACTATGGTGTCCTGCCGTTGGCGACTTTGAACCTGGCATATGGATTATCCTTCCGGTATTCCTACTTCACCTGCGTGCAACCTGTCTTCCACTGCCTAGATTGTCCCTTTGAATGGCCTATGGATTTGTGCTTAACCAACATGGTGTCTCCGGACCCGGATTTTGATCGACTGATGAGACCCTTAGTGTCTCACGAGTCTGCCTGTTCTGGTGTTCGGATTATGACCTGCGGTGCGGCGCATGGTATCCTGGGTAATTGGGACGTCGTGAAAGCGGCTTATGACTTCTTGGATATGAGTTACTTGGAAGTACACGCTGGTTGCCCTCTGATGGTGCTAGAGGCTCCGCTAATAGAAGAACACGTATGTTCCTTTTCTTTACTTAACTGGATGGCTGAAACCTTCAGTGGCCGTGCCAATGATTTTCTGCTGGAAGCAGTGGCCACATATGCTGCATATACTTTCATGGATTGAGTGAACTATCGTCCACTGTGTTTTCCTCACGTGTCTTGAACTGTCCCTGTACGTCTGCTCTTCTGCCCGGTGAGGCGTTTTTTCGTTTTTTCACCCCCCACGGCACGTTTGAGGTTTTTTGTTTTTTCTTTCCACCTTTGGTTTTTTCCTATTCGAACTTTGCCTGAACTGACCAGTTTTTTTTATTTTTTTTAAATTGGATACGCCTTGTTCTGCTCTGTCGCGCTTGAACTCTGCGTTCTCTCTTTTCTTGCATACTAAGTAGTGCTTCGATCAAGGGGGCATGTAGTAAGGACTCCCTTAATACGTACATACATTGTTAAGTTAGCATAACCACGTCAGAAGTTAGAAAGCCATCTTGCTGCTTTTGCACACGACACTGCGTTCACATGTTATTGCTTAAACGAACTGCTGACTCGAGTTTTGCCTCACACGAGAGCAATCTGTTGTTACCATCCCGAGCTCTGCGAAGCGACCTTGGTCTGCACACGATGTGACAAACAGTCTGAGTTGTTAGACAATGCATGTTTTCCACTCTAGGTTGATCGACCCACTATTTAGTCATAACACACGAGCAGCTGCACATACCTGAAAGTTGGTGCTTTTAATATCACGGACATCATGTTTATTATTCAGACCGAAGACGAGCCTTCCTGCGAGAAGACTCCTGATGCTCCTGTGATGTGATTTCACTAAGCTGATCTTTGAGGTATGGGGTCCCCTATTCAAGCCTAAGAGACCTTCTGTTAGTCTAATAATAATATTAGCTTCTTAGTAAAGGGAAGGTGGTAGTATCCACTGTCATTATAACATGATCACCCCTTTTATATTCTATGGAATTGTAACTATGTTGATGGTTTTGATTTTAATCATTTGTCTGCTTGTATTAGCCAAAGTACTGCATATTAGGACACGTGGTCTATAAAAATAAACTCTTTTTATTTTCACCGTGTCTCTGTTGATTCTTGTTGTGGACTGATGTGAGAATAATATACGAACAGGTATTTCCGATTCCCACCATTCCTGAGTATGTACTGAGTCGCTTGTTCTGGGTTGTCTTTTCATTGGGACCGCCGAGCTAAATCTCGGATAACGAATGGGACACTTATGCTAGCCGGATACTGGGTTCTGGGTTCTGAGGTGAGTTTCTGGTACACCACAACTCACTGAGGTCCTGGGGTTCTACGCATAGTTCTGTGTATAAGCAGAATCCCTGTACCTGACCTGACTTTACCTCCACACTTGCTCACCCCTTAGGGCTTACCCTAGGGGGCTCCTAGTGGTAGTGAAAAGCCCACTCAGCATTGGCTAATGGTTTAGAAAGCCCATTCTTGTGAGTGGCACAATCAATGCTGCGGCCCACTAGTAGTCAGTGCACTAGCTGCCCTGGGACTGTGGTATACCTTTTTACAGGATACTGTAAGAAGGGCGTGTGCGCCTTCATATTGCATTACAGTGGGAAAGTACCCCGAGTCTAAGGCCACGAAAAGAGAATCAGCAAAAACCAGGGGGAAAAAAAATTAAATGTTTTAGGGAAATCCACAATGAAAGGCGATGTCCATCACAGGGCTAATCAGGTTTGAAAAAAGTGTATTCCACCAGGATGCAGCATAGTCCTTTTTCAAATATTGTTTTTAGCCATGCTGCAATGCAGCCACGCTGCTATACAGCATGGCTACAAATGATTTCCGAAGTCAGCAATGTCCATGATGCACAGCATGAGCAAACGGCAATGGCAAAGCCAAAACTTTCAAAGGTGAGACCTATTGGCTTTTCCACTGGTGTGAGAAAAAAATGACATTTTGCAAAACATCCCATCACATACAGAAATCAATTGCGTTCACGTCCATGAAAATACATTTGGAAGCACATAACATTGGTGTCACAAAAAAGCAGATAACATCTGTTGTCACAATAACATCCATTTGAAAGGAGAAAAGGGCTTTGTTGAAGTGTGTGTGACATTGTAAAACATAGCCACAAATGGCAAGGGTGTCAGCAAGGGAAAGGGAAGTAAAAGTAGAGCCTAATTCATGGAACAAATAGCGGAAGGGCAGAAATCAACCTGAAGCAATCAGTACTTGGTCCAAGCTCCAGTCGAAAGAAGAGGAAGTGAAGGCCGCAGGTGCTGGCCAATTAGAAGGCAGCAAATAAGTGACAATGAAGCCAATGAATGTTCAGCATTGGGCGGGGTGTAAGCCTCTTGTTGTGTACAATATTTCTTGCAAGAGTGCATGAGCGGCTGCAGACAAAAGCTAAAAATGAACAGGCATCCTGGTTGACAGATCAGAGTTTCATGGGTGGGGCAGTCATAGAAAAAGGTTTAGGTGATTCTAAGTTTTTTTCAGGCATATATCTGTTTATGCCTGGAAAAGGTGCTCGTAATTACATGCATACTTTATTCTGTCTTTACTTTTGTACTGTGTCCTAAAGGAAACCACTAACAACGGCAGTGCCAAAGAGAATCATCCATTGGTCCTTCTGTAGCTTCATGTTTTATTCTTGTGCTGAATGTTTTGCCTTATAATTATGGCGTAACAATTTGTTTTTTTCCTCTACATTGTGCATTCATCACTCTACAAGTTATGGACATGTGCATGGTCCACATCCTTATGTAGAGGTAACTATCCTGTGCCTAGATAGTCCTTATTTCTTAATTCAATTGTGCACTGTTCCCCTATTTTGTTACTGTCGGCATTATGAGTGGTCCGGGTGGAATACCTCTCCGGGTCATTCAAACTTGTACATGCCTGTACATGTAAACTTGTGAAGTTTACATGTACAGGCAGCTGCTTAGGCGGGCCACTGCCCTCCCTACTTTTGCACAATGGTGAGAGCTGTAAATGCTGCCCTCAGTTCTTCCCTGACCTGCTCTGCCCTCCCTCACCACCGCCAACACATTTTTGAGTGTCTTTTGGCACAAACCTATATTAATTGGCACATCCCGCTCTGAATACAAAGTGAGGGCTTCTGTGAAGCTAGTCCTATTTTGCTGAATTTAAATGGCTAGCATTAGGTGTAGTGTAACACAATTTAAAAACATTCTTCTTCATGTTTGGGATTTTTAATAAGTTTACCACATTTTAAAAGAGTGTATGAAGGTGAAGAAATGCATACATGCACACATTTATGGTGCATTTTATGTAATTCCCTGTTGTTTTGCATGCAGACATAGTAATCTGGAGGACAGCACACTTTTCCTTTCTGCCCTTTCCCCTAAAGAATTGTGTGCCTACAGAGCAACATATTTTTAGACGTATTTTGTTATACCATCTGCCTAGTGAAAGGAATTTCCGTGTCAACGATTCTGTCCCCTGGACCGTGAATAATGTCATTTATATCTTGAGTGTCCCTGTGGTCTAGTTCATGTGCCCATCCAGCCAGACGACAAATCAGTGAGCATACAAGCATAATGCTCATACCAGTCATTTGCTGTTCGGATATGTTAGCATTGATGAGATAATGCTCCATTTCATGCAACAGACTGCTCTTTGATGGGTGCTGCTTTTTGTAATCAGGAAACTTTGCTCATTTTGTATAATATGTGCCAGAGTATTGTAATGCCAGGAGGCACGGTGGACATTGCAGTCATCTTTCTGTGTTTCTAGGTCACTTCTAAAATGCAGCAGGGGCAAGGAATACTTACAGTGCCCCTTTTGTGATAGCCATTGTGGAGATGGGCATCTTGCGCCCATGCAATGTGAAGAAGGCCCCCAGCACATGAGGCACTCCTTTGCCCATGCTCCTGTGCCGTATAATAGACATGGACAAAGAGATACCCTGGAGGTAGAGAGCTGTTTGAGAGGGGACTAGGCAGGGCCGCTCCTCCATGTGGGTGGGGGAGCTTCGCCCCACTGCTTTCTCACAGCGCGAGAAGCAGTAACATAAAATGGTATAAATACCATTTTATGTTACTGCTTCTCGCACTGCTAGAAAGCAGAAGTGGTTGGTTGTATAGTCCTGCAACGGGGCTGGGTATGAGTGGCTAGCCCAATGTTGCGGGCCCTGACTGTTTGGGCGGCCCTCTGGGGCCGACCAAACCAGTCATGGGCACTCTGCCATTTTCTCCATGTAGGCTGCATGCAAGAAAATGGCCTTCCGATAGGTGCCTGGCTGGGCGGAGTTCCCTTCTAATCACAACGCTGCTATTGCAGCGTTGTGATTGGCTTAGGGGAGTGGAAGGAGGCCGCCTGCTTCCTGCAAGGAGCAGAGAAGCAGAGGCGACGCGGGACCAGATCGGACTGGCTAAGGTAAGTTATTATTTTAAAAAAATAAAATAATAATTAACCCCCCCAGTTCGACCCCCTCAACTGCAACCACCCCCTGCCCCCCCACCCATGAGTCATGCTGGCCGCGACTGAGACTAGGAGGATCTCAGGCACACTCTATTGACCCCACTCAAGGCGGGAGGGGTCCGTGCACAGACTCCAAATACAGGACAGGCTCCCCGGATGTAAATGAGAGAGTGTCTATTTGAACTACTGCACCTTCTTTCATTGCTGTATCCTCTCAGGAGCAATTGTTAACTCAGGGAAATACCACATAAGGCGACAAGACTACATTTCATGTGCAATCAAGTGCACAGTCCACGGCAAGATTGCTGAACCCACTGAACGTTTGCTCTAGCTTAAACCAGGACAGTCATTTCTGTAATTAGGACCTCGATTCCCATATTATAGAAACTTTGCACTGGGGCAAATGACATAGCTAATTTGCACTATTTTACTGCTTTTTATATTACTGAATGTAACAAAACAAAATTCACCCAGGCCCATATTACAGAAATGGATTTGCACCCAGGCTAAAAAGTGAGGCTTCTTTTCTAAACATATGTAACCTACAAAACAGGGATATATGTGGAAACCACTCTTATTTTAACTGTTTCTGCTTGTTCTTCCCTTGCAGTTTACCAAACCTAGAAACTTTACCCCTAGACTAGGAAGTAAGACACTGCATCATTTGATGTATGCAGATGATGTGGTTTTATTTGATTTGACTCTAATAGGGTTGCGGAGGAGCTTGGAAGCGCTTTGTATTTACACAGAAAAACATCATCTTATAAATGATATCACTAAAATATTAGCTTTCAGGAGAAGAAATCAAGGTAAACCTTATTGTTGGTCTTTAGTTGGTGAGAAATTAGAGCAAGTTAATTCTTACACCTATCTTGACAGAATTTTTCTCACAACCTTGACAGCAAGCAGCATTTTATTCTGGATGGTACTAATGCATTAGCTCATGTGGACGCATGGAGAGACGAGATTTTACATACCTATTAGAACTCTATAAGGTAAAAAGTAAATCTACCTAAAGGTATGTCCTAGAATACATACCTATAGCGAAGTGGTTTCCTATTAAGTTCTATGAGGGGAAGATGATGCAGAATGTTTGCTCAGTTAGTACTGCCATTCCACTGCAGGCCTTACTCTTACAACTAGGGAGCCGATTCCGATTCGGGTCGGAAAGCTCTCCGACCGAGCCGGATCCAGAGTGTTTTCTGACCGAGCCGGAGTCCTGCAGTCCGACCGAGCGAGTACGATGCGGCCATATGCTGCCGGACTCGGTTCGGTCGGACTCCCATAGAAGTCAAAGGGAGCCGGTCGTACGACGCGTACATGGGCTCCCATTGACTGAATGGGTACGTCTCGCACAAGGGTGCCTCCTACAGTGGGTATGTGTCTGTACCATCCGCACTGTACATGCCTGTGTTGGGGAGACCCTTGGGTCTCTCCCTGTGTCCGAGTCATAGGGCTGCGGGTGACAGGGGGTCCGACGCCGACCCCCAAAGGCAACTTGCTGGACGTTTTGCGAGCTGGACACTCCGGCTCGCACCGGCTGTCTGACGCGTACACGCCACAGTCAGCTTACGGCCGAGACGTACGGAGCGGTTCAGACCCGGAAACGATTCGGTCAGTGAATTTTACATAGCTCGCATCGTACTTGCTCGCTCGTACAGCTGTACGAGTCGGGCAGAAAACACGCATACGGCTCGTAGTTTTTCCGTCCGGATCGCGTTCGGTGCCCTTCTGACCCGGATTAGAATCGGCCCCTAGGTCTTACAAGTACATTTGCCATGGCACAAGCAAAACTAACGAGATGGGAATGTAGCCTAATGCTTGTCGATGAAGGATGTCTCAGAGAACTATTAAGACAGGAGGTCTTGTCCGTCTCGCTCAACTACGACTCCTTTGCATTGAATTTGCATTAAAATTTGATTGTACCTTACTCACCTGGATTCATGGTCCCCTGGGCAGATGCACCTATATTTAAAACAGGCTATCCTGAGAATACGTTTGCATCAGGTATTGAGCACCGCAGTAGCCTGAAAATGTATGTATCTTTTATTATTATTACATTGTTTCATTTCGGATTAAAATCCATAAATCACATAACAAATAAAAATAGCATTTCCTATATGCAAGGGTCACTTTAACATTTCTGTCAATTGAAAATTTCATTTTTTTTTTTTAAATGTAAAATCACATAAGAAGCAACTAAAATAAGAAAAAATTAAGGGAGAGGGATAATGACCCTTCAAATGTATATCCTCTTTCTACGGGCCGAACAGCGGTGGCTGGCATGACTAGTGTGGGGGGGGGCAGCCAGGCAGGTCGCAGGTCATTCGGGGAGGTTCATGCCACGTCTTCACTCCTGCTCTTCTCCGTCTTTGATGGAAGCACAGCCAGGACCCTCTGACCAATCACAACGTAGCAATGCAACGTTGTGATCAGTAGACACTGAGCCCCCCCTGACCAATCACAATGCTGCAATGCAGCGTTGTGATTGGTTTTGAGTGTGCTTGTTGGACGCTCAACCAGGGAATTGGAACCTGGGCTTGTTCTCCATGCAGGCTGTAATGCATCCTGCATGGAGAACAGGGAAAATGCGCATGACCGGTTTGGGAGGCCCTAGAGGGCCGACCAGTCATTGAGCACTTAGGAGTGGGCAAACCACTCCTATCCTGCTCCGAGAGCAGAGCAGCCCCGCCCACCTGCAAAAGTAGCTGGAAGCATTAAATGATAATAACTTAAAGTTATTATCATTTAATGCTTCTTCTTCGCACCACTTAAAAGCAGTGGGGCGATGCTTCTCCGCCATAGCAGAGCACTGGGTACAAATGTATCTTTTATTAACAAAGTAACCCGTAGTAAGAAGCAGGATTATTTGTCCCTGTCCCTTTATCAAAGTGTAAGTAGGACGATTCTATTATTACGGTTGGGTACCTCTCTCTTAGATCTTGTACAGATATATGGGTTGACCAGGGAAGTGATCCTTTCAAATGACAACTCTACAATAGTGACAATCAGGATCTAAATCATGTTGTCTTTTTTGTCCTGCTGTTGCTGAAACTCGAAAAGTTTTTAACATCCTTTTATTTAATGCAACAAATATGTCTGAATTTTTCACTTCATACTGCTTGCTTCTAATGAATATGTGTGTTTTAATCAATTACATTTTTTACGAGTTTCTTGGAGATATTTAATTGAAAATATTATACATTTTGCATTTTTATTTTGTATAGGTTTATGGCTGGATTGTTGATCTCTGTTGAGTTCTTAATCAATCTTGAATAAACTTGAACTACAAAACTCCACCCATGAATAATATTTTAAGAAAAATACAGACAACTGATTTGGCACTGTTTTGGTTTTGTGTGTTTAAAAAAGTAAGCAAAAAGATTTTACCTCAAAAGAAGTCCTGTCTCACACATGTGGAAAGAGGATAACATGTACTTTCCCCACATCTTTTTACATAGACACATTATTAGAGAGAAATGACCTAGTGCAAGCTACATTCTATATTGTAGGATCAGCAATGATAGTGTGAATTGATTTGCCTTACTCTTTTTTGCACAACTACAAAGTTTATGTCATAGAGCCCTAGGGAGCTGTATAACAGATTGGTTGCACTTCTGCAGAAACAGTTGGGCCATATTCACCATGCAGTGTATCTTATTGTGAATGGGAAAAACTGTACTTGAGCCTAGAGCGCTCATGGCCCAAATTAAATTCCTACTGTTTTTGTTGTCTTATTATAGGAAGTCGTGGAGAGAATACTTATGTATACTACTTTTCAAATATGAGACGTGGTAATTTGTTTGAAGTGAAATATTTATATTTTTCATGGCATAATTTGGAAAAAATAGATAATTAAATTCAATTTTTTTCAAAAACCTATCTTAAAATCTCCTGTCACTCAAGCAAATTCGCTTATCACCAATATAACTGTTACACACATTTCACAGCCCCATCACACAAGAGGGTAACATTTTTATCAGGACAGATGGGGAAATAGTGGGTGTTTGGAATTTTGCGGGTCCCTGCAGATTTCAAAAGTTTCTGCTAGAGAAATGCAAGCAAAATATGTGATTTTAGGCACAGGTTGAGGTGTACAGGAAATTGTGGTTAAGAAAACTTCATGGGATCTACACAAGGCACCATAAGGATTGCTGATAGCAGAGATCTGCTAATCACTACCTTGACACAGTGTAAAAGAGCTGCACACAGGTTAGAATTGTTTTAGCAAAGTAAACTGACGTTCATCCAAACTGTACCATAAGATCTTTATTCAGAAGTCATCCATTTCTATCCGTGTACTTGTTCTTTGATTTTAATATAAGATGAAGTTCAATACATTGGTATAACCATTAGAGTGCATCCTTCGGACTTGGTATTGATCCAGACAAGGCACACCATTCCATACTCACTCATATGTATAGTTTGCAAAGAATTGTGGATTTGGTATGTTTACCGTGCCGCGGGTGACTCCAGACCTAAAATCTACAGCTACCCACATTGCAAAAAGTATCAGTTTTGCATGGAAACATTTGCTCTTCCCATATTGCATTTTGGGGTATATCCTGTGGCAAGCACTGGGACCAGCCATCCCAGGTGGGGTACTGTTTTTATTAGGAGACACGTGGAAGCACTGGGTGGTAGGAAATTTGTGAATTCTCGCAGATTCTGCAACTGCACAGAAATGCAAAGAAAATGTGAGTTTTTAATCAACATTTGAGGTTTGAAAGGTCTTCTGGGTAAGAAAACTATGTGAGAGTCATGCAAGTCAGACCACCCTGGAAGTCTGTGTCTGGGTTTGGTAGGTTTTCCGAAGAGTGGCCAATTTCAGGCCCAAAATATACATATACCCACATTGCAAAAAAAGCACCAGTTTTGAGTGGAAACATTTAATGTGTCCATATTGCATTTCAGGGGCTTCCTGTTGCAGGCACTGGACCCAAACCCACAAGTGCGGTGCCGTTTTTATCGGGAGTCATGTGGAAATGCTTGGGGGGTAGGAACTTTTTGGATTCCTGCAGATAACGGAACTTGTGTGATTACGGAAATGTGTGTTTTTCGGAAAGGTTTTTGGCTTGTAGGAGGTTCTCATGGGATCCATACAAGTCACTCTACTTTGAACTCACCTGGGTGTATGGAATTCAGAAATGGTATGTTTGGTAAGTTTCCCTGAGTGCCACTTGACCTCTGGCCCAAATTCTGCAGCTACGTATGTTGTAAAAAAAGCGTTGCTATTGGTCACATTTTGGGGGGTTTTATGTTGCAGGCGATGCACCAAGCCATCAGAAGTGGGATACCTTTTTATTGGGGGACATATTGGAACACAGATTGGTAAAACATTTGTTATTCCCAATTAGATTTCTCCACATTTTTAGCTCACAAATGTAAGCCAGTGTGCAAGAAAGAAGACATTTTACAAAATGCCCTTGAATGGGTAACTACAAATTAATAGGTGTGCAAATAAGCACAGTTCCTAAACTTATTGTCTTCTGTACATTTCACAAATGATTGTTTACCTCATATCCATTTTCCATTCCTTATATTTTACCATATGATTTGCTATATAGTCAGTACACAGCAAAAACATTGTAAGGTGCAGCTCAGTTGTTGCCTCTGGGTATCGCTTGTTTTTGGAGAATCGACAAATCTTATATAGTCTCGAGACCAGAAGGGTCTACTAGACATAAAGAGATATTGCTTTTGTTGATCAGCAATCGTAACAAAAACTTTACAGATAAAAACGTCAACAATCCCTTTTTCTTCCTACTCATTTTCAAAAATGACGCTTTGCTGAATTCTGAATTGTGCATATTTTGCATTCATGGTTTTCACACATGCTCAATGACATCATTGATGACTTCGATGGGGCACTCAATGATGTAATTGAACATGTCTTGACTGATGTAATATGTAAGGTCATAGGCAGTGCATGGCGGGGTCGCAAGTTATAGTTAGCTCAGTTAACTATAAGTGGTGAAGGTTACTACAGTTTATTGATTTACTTTGATATGGTATTTTTAACAGACATTTTCACCTAACTATAACATCACTTTAACCTTCGTTTTTTTCAGTAAATATATATTCATATAATATTAGTTTGGCTTACGTTTTATCATATTTCATATTGGACCAGTTCTTTGATAGAACAAATTATAAAAATACACGTGCATGTTTACTCACTTAAACCTTAACACGTTTGTCAAGCTTTATAATTTTTTCATTAAACACAGGTTCTGCACTTTCACAATATTATTTTCTGGCCACTACAAATCCTTTTAGTTATGGGCAGTTTTTTTCCATATGAAAAATAACTTTTCAGACTCTTTGATGTTGAAAGATAGTGACAGAATTTCAATGGAAATAATGCAAGGTAGGGCCTCGATGGCTTGTGATCTGACAAAAACATGTTTTTAGAACAGCTTATATTGTTTTTGTTATTGTTGTCCTACAATGTCATCATACCAGAACAAATTTCATCAGAGCTTTATGAATATCTTTGCACTGAATGAAGAGCAAGGCTAAAGAGAACGCATTGCTTTTTCTTATTTTGAGTGAAGAACTATGGGGCAGATGTACGGCCGTTTTTGCGGAATTCGTCCCGTTTGCAACCGCTAAATTGGTCTGTCCCATGCACAAATCCTATTTTGCGAGTCGCTAACCTATTAGCGTCGACCCAAATTATGGTTTGCGACTCAGTATTAGGAAGGGGCGTGCCAAGGGCGTCCCTTCCTAATAGCGAGTCTCACAACAATCTATGATTGTATTGCGACTGAGAATCACAGTTTACCACCTAATCCAAGTAGGTGGTAAACCACTTGCAAACGGGAAGGGGTCCCCAGGGACTGAAAAGTTTCATTTTATTTTTTTAAATGCATCCTGTTTTCCTTTAAGGAAAACAGGCCGTATTTTAAAAAAACTACTTTATTGAAAAAGCAGTCACAGACATGGTGGTAGCCATTCCCAATGGGGTCGCAAACTTTGCTTTCCTCATGAATATTGATGAGGTATGCAATTTGCGACCCCATTGGGAATCGTAAACAGTGTCTGAGACACTGTTGTACATTCAGTTTAGCAAGTCGCAAATTGCAAGTCGCAATTTTGTGCAATTTGCGACATGCTAACCTGAATGGTCGTAAATCTGGCTGCAAGTCCTGTGATTTTCTCTTTGTAATTTGCATCTGCAAGTCTCTGCCATTCCTTTAGACCTGCATCTGGCCTGCACTCCTAGGGTGCGCAGGACCAGAGCGGGGGGGGGGCACTCGTTTAGGTCCCTGGCCCCAGCCCTATAGAACTCTATTCCAATCACTGTGTGCAGCACACAAGATCACTGGGCATTCAGAAAACAGATTAAAACCTGGCTGTTTTCATCCATCTAGCACACGATGTGTGTGCATGCTGCGCTCCTGTTCCCTGGGCCTTTAGAAACAGACCATACATGGCTGTCTTTCCATCTGGCAAGCATCACTTTCCCTGGTCACCTATCCGCGAGCGCTGGGATGCCCCACTGCTGGGGCAGCCATGCACTATACAAGCACTCCTAACATAACATAACATAACATATGGTCGGCGCAAGTCTTTCTTCCAATAACCCTTCAGGTCCGTCAATAAATCTGCACCGGATCAGGAATGGCTCTCACAACCAATGTGACAAGACGGCGTCCCTCCCCCAGCATAAACAGTGCCTGAGTCAAAGAATGGACAGTCAGCTCAGTGGCCCCTGTGCCCCAGAGACTTTCATTGGCAGCACCCAGTTATCGATGTAGTAAAGATTGATCTACTGGAAAAGTGGTCTGCTCTGAAATTATGTTGAACATGACTAAAGTGTGATCCTGATACAGGTCATCCAAGGAGCCCACCCCCAGGGATTCCCAAACCACCAGGCCCTCCCTGCCGGCTGCCACCTGAAAGCCAGGGAGATCACTCACTGGGACATCCGGTATATACAGCAGGGGGCCAAGCACGAATATGGGTCTTTATAACGAATGCTTTCACAACGCATTCCAATACAACGCTGTTGTTACAACGACTGATTTCTACGCAATCCATTACATCGCAAGAGGTTTCAAAGACTTGCTGTAGGGGTGCGCTGGACTTAGGAATAGTATAATTTACTATTCCAGCAAGGCCCTACTGTAACAGTCATAGGCCACACTGAGAAGGCTATTGTAATTGTAATTCAAACCCTTACTGTCAGTTTTACATTGATGAATAACTTGATTTGACTCCAATTTGAATCTAATTACATTATTATTGACACTTGAAATGAACCCCTGTGTACAATCTACCAGCAATGAAATAGGAAAGCGAAGTATAAACTGAAAACGTAAGTGAGCATGGTTAAAATTTCTACAAGATATGTCAAATGTCGATTTTCAGAGGTCAAATGTACTACTTTCATGAGTCGTTGTAGATAAGAAAAATGTCAAACTTTTCACATAATGTTGAAATTATTATTATTATTAGTATTCTTATCATTATTATTTGGTGAAGTGCAGGTCATCACTCCCAGGCAATCTCTTGGTGCTGTGAGAAACCTATCTTTGGCTACTGAATAGAAGCTGCTGATACATCTTTCCAATTCTCCACCCATCTGTTGTGTAAGGTGTAAGTTCCTTCAGAAATTGTAGCAGATTTATCTTCAATCAGGCTTGTGATTCCAAAGGGATTTGGTTCCATATCTTTGCTCTCTGTACTTGAACGTCCTTCCTCCCCATTACTTAAATTAATTTTGAGGATCTGTGATAGATGTTGTGTGCTCATTCTTACAGAGTGGGGTGGAACCTGTTTCACACATTTCCTTATCAGAAATCTAGGGTCTCTGCAATAACATATCTTGTGCATCATGCAAAATGTTTTTAAGATGTTTCTTTATTACACAATATAATGAGCTGATAAATCCAGAAACGTGCTGTATTTCCTAAAATGAAAAAGATATTTGCTTTTGGTGTTCCATCTTTTCTGTTCTTGCTCAAAACTACTACGGGGAAAAAGGAGAAAAAAGTGTGCTATCCCAATAATTAATCCATAAAGAAGTACTCTGAGACAATGAGAACTTTATATGTTGTGTCTTCCTACTATAATTTCCCTGAACCTAATGTCTATAAGAGGTTTGAGCGTCCCCCAATCCCAAACTCCTACTTTCATGAACGAATCCTCACTCTCCAGTAGGTGGCAGGCCTATCACAGGGTACCTCCTCACATTATTCAAGGATGTTAAACAAATGTCTCTATCAAGAAACAGAAGGGGAACAGCACAAAGGATGTAAAAACTATCTACTGACTATTGATTTACTATAGTCACTAGTGAGTTAAAAAAAAAATGCACAAGAATCGTATGACTCTGCTAGGAAGTCGACATGTTTCAGTCCCCTCAGAATGCTTGATAAAACGTTGAGGGGCTTTTATCTGGAATAAAATCCCCTTCCTGTAAGATTATAATATCTCACAATAATCTCATAAACTGGTGGTGTCTGAGATTGAATGCACTACTTTCTGAAAATCACTTGCAAAACAATGCCTCCTTTTGCATAATCACCCCCATTTCCTTTATCTGATGCTGTTGGTTTTTGGACTGTGTACACTGGGAGCTCGTTAATAGGGCCTTAGTGTCAGGCCAGGCTCCGCAGGATGCAGTCGCGTTGAGAGAGAGTACACCTCCTGATATTACCAAGTCCCTGAAGTGTTAAAAAACAGGGCCTTCAAATTATCAGGCGAGGGAAAGGAAAGGGAAGAGTCCAGAAGAGAAGGGATCCTGAAACGACAAAGGCACAGAGTAAGATACGGGAACTGCAGGCTACACTACACCCCTCTCGCTAGTGCTGACATGTCTATACCTGTAAATGAATTGGCCTGGGTTCCCGGGGGTGAAAACATGCCCTCCCAGCAAGCATGCATCTGAAACGATAGGAAACACAAGTATCACCACCTGATATGTTCGTGGTTAGCATACACTAAAGACTGTTCCCATCCCCTCCTCCAACATATGTACCATTACCCTTCCTTGTGCAGTGATAGGGCTGGTAGGGTCTCCTCTGATATCCGTAGACTCTTTCCCAGCAAGGTTACCTCCACCTCACTTAGAGTTTTCAGAGAACACAGAACAGGAATTCACCGGAAATCCGGGCAAGGTTCAAAAGATATAAACAAAGTCGCAGGTCGCCTAGAAAGCAGGTTATCTACAAAGTTTAGCAACCCCTCTTACTGGGACCTGTATTTAATGAGTGCAAGTAGAAACGAATAACCCAGGCAAGTGCAAATGAAAGGGGGCGCTCGGAAATACGCGGTTGCGACCGCCGCTGTATTCCGCCGCCTCTTCCAACCGCAGTTCGGTACCCGGTTGGGAGAGAAATCAAAGGGGAAGTGTACCTTCGTATTGGCAGCGCTCGGAATCGTTTTCTTCCGATTAGCTGCCGACGTGAAACGAAGTGTGTCCGTAATTTCCGTGGACACCGCCACCAAACGTTTTCACAGACTCACCGTCTGCTTCAGGGAAGCGGGACGAGCGGTTGACTTCTCCGCCTCGGCCCACGGGACTCGGGAATCACGGCCAGGAACCTCCAGCTAGAAAGCGACTCCCGGCTGCTTCTAACTTCTGAGTCAGTGTTCTCGCTGTCGCGAGAGGTCAGGGTGACTTCAAATTACGCGCGCCGTGTCGAGCGCCCCTGGCGCTTAAATCCTTTCTTCCGGACTCTGGCCTTCTGGGAGTTGTAGTCCGCTGAAGGCTCGGAAGGCGCTACGGCGCCACGGAGGAATCCTGACAGTAGGTCCCTCCCCCTAGCGCCTCCTAGGCCCAGGTTTGTGCGGGAAACGGCGATGAAATGACCGGACAGCGGCCGGGGCATGCACATTAGTAGAGGGCTCCCATGAGTCATCCTCAGCTGAATAGCCCTTCCAGGAAACCAGATACCATAGCACTCCCCTCCTGATCTTGGAGTCCACAAGCTTGCGGACCTCGTACTCCATGCCGTCTTCTGTCACCACTGGAGGCAGGGATTTTCTGCGTGCCCCGATGGCTGGTTTCAACAGGTTACCGTGAAACACTGGGTGGCTGCGGAGTGTACCTGGCAGTTTCAATTTATAGGTCACCGGGTTTATTTGTCGCAGGATGGTGTAGGGTCCGATGAACTTAGGATGAAAGATGCTGCGCAATTTAAAACGTATGTTTTTCGTGGAGAGCCACACCTTGTCCCCTACTTGGTACTGCGGCCCCTCTCTACGGTGGCGATCCTCCCACCGTTTGTAAGCCTGTTTGGCTTTACGAAGATGTTTTTGTATCTTGCGTTGCAGACCGTGGAGTCTTTTCACTTGAGTTTCAACCAAAGGTTGTGAGTCGATGTCCTTAGGAATGTTAACGGGTAAGATTCTGGCATGGTACCCATAGGTTGCATAGAAAGGGGACTGTCCAGTAGAAGTGTGCCAAGGGTTGTTATAGGCCAGTTCGGCCATCCATAACAAGTCTATCCAAGAGTTCTGGGCGTCTTCAGCGTAGCATCGGAGATAGGTCTTTAAGGTTTGATTCAATCTTTCCGATTGTCCGTCTGTCTGGGGATGAAAACTTGTTGATAAGGCGGGTTCTATGTGCAACGCCTTGCACCATGCCTTCCAGAATCTGGCCACGAACTGGGGGCCCCTATCCGATACAATGACTTCGGGCAATCCATGTAGTCTTACTATGTTCGTTGCCAGCAACTGAGCGGTTTGGCTGGCCGTTGGTAAATTGCTACAGGGGATGAAGTGTCCCATCTTAGTGAGCCCATCGATCACTACTAGGACGGCGGAATACCCTTTTTCCTTTGGAAACCCCGTGACAAAGTCCAGGCTTATGTTTTGCCAGGGATACCGCGGAGTGGGCAAAGGGATGAGTTTGCCTTTCTTTTTCCCTGTTTCGTGTTTTGCTCGGGCACATTCTTCACATCTAGACACCCAGGTGGTAACGTCCGAGCGTAACGAGGGCCACCAGAAGTACCGTTGTAGGAGGTGGATCGATTTCCGAGTTCCTGGATGTCCTGCTAGTGGGGCTTCGTGGCACCAGGTAAAAGCTCTTCTTTTCAACGCTGTGGTGGGAAGGAACAATTTCCTCCCATAGAAGGGTAGCCCTTGCTTCAGGGAGCGCTCCACCCCTTCACTGGCCCATTTTTCCCAGACGGTCCGGGGAGAGTGGTTTCTTATCTCCTCCAAAAAGGCTTCTGCTCTGAGGACACACACCACCTTCGTAGGGCTGATGATAGCCTCTTCTTTGGATTCTTGGCCAGGGAAGTCGCTCAATCCTAGACGAGACAATGAATCTGCCTTGCGGTTTTCGGTTCCGGGTCTGAATGTGACAACAAAATCATATTCGGCAAAAAACAACATCCACCTCATTTGTCTCTGAGATAAATGTCTGGCATCCTTCATATATTGCAGATTTCGATGGTCTGTGTAAACAGTGATGGAGTGTCTGGCCCCCCACAGATAGTGTCTCCACTCCTCAAAGGCCTTCTTTATTGCTAAAAGCTCTTTTTCAGCCACGGTGTAGTTCCTTTCAGCGGAGTTCAACTTTTTTGAGAGATAAGCCACGGGGTGCAGTTGACCAGTCCCAGGATTTCTTTGGGACAGGATGGCTCCTACAGCCTCATCCGAGGCATCTGCTTCTACGATAAAGGGGTGCTCCGGCCTGGGATGTGCTAACACCGGAGAGGCCGTAAAGGCAGCCTTCAGGATCTCAAAGGCCTCCTCTGTCTCTGGGGTCCACAGAAAGGTATGTCCTTTTCGAAGCAGTCGTGTGAGAGGTACTGCAATTTGCGAGAAATGGAGGATGAATCGCCTGTAGTAATTCGCGAAGCCCAGAAAACATTGCACTTCTTTCACGTTGGTAGGGGTTGGCCACTGTTGGACGGCCAATACCTTTCGGTCGGACATGTGCAACCCCTCAGGACACAGTATTACCCCTAGGAACTCTACGCTTCTTACCCCAAATTCACATTTGCTTAATTTGCAAAAAAGCTTGTGAGTACGCAACCGGGAAAGAACCTGGAGAACATGAGTGTCGTGTTCATCTCTAGAGCCGGAATAGATGAGGATGTCATCTATATAGACGACCACAAAGATGTCTATAAAGTCACGCAACACATCGTTGAGAAAATACTGGAATGCCGCCGGGGCATTGCAGAGGCCGAACGGCATTACAGTATACTCAAAGAGGCCATACCGCGTTTTGAAAGCGGTCTTCCACTCATCTCCGCTCCTAACACGCACTAGGTGGTAAGCCCCCCGTAAGTCCAACCTCGTGTATATTTGGGCCTCTCTCACTTGGTCGAGCAATACAGAGATAAGTGGCAAAGGATATCTATTTCTGACAGTGTTTTTATTCAGTACTCTATAACCCACACAAGCCCTCAGATCTCCATTGGCTTTAGTTATGAAAAAGAGGGGGGAGGCAGCGGGTGATCTAGAAGGTCTGATGAATCCTATGGCCACATAGTGATCTAGATATTCCCGTAAATGCTTAGTTTCGGGATCGGATAGAGCATACACTCTACAGGCTGGTATGGTGGCTCCGTCCACTAAATCTATGCGGCAATCATATTCCCTATGAGGGGGTAGTTGTTCCGCTTGTTTCTCGCTAAACACATCCTCATAGTGGGTGAATTGCCGGGGTAGGGCCATTTCCTTTTCGGCGGCCGTGGGCACTACATAAGAGGGTTTCGGTGCCATTTCCTGTGCAGGATGGCCCAGTTCCAGATGTCCTTGACATTCTTCCGAGGGGAAACTGACTGTTCGTGCTCGCCAATCTATGACGGGGTTATGGTAACTTAACCACGGCATACCCAATATCACCTCATATTGGGGAGCTTGAATTATATTAAGAGACATCCTCTCTCTGTGCTGTCCCTTGGCTAACTGATAGGTCAACTCTATGCACTCAGTCTGTTCCACCACCCGTCCTGACTTCAAAGGTTTCCCGTCTACTGTTAATACTTCTTCAGCTATGGGCTTACGGACCTTTTGCAGCCCTAAGCGGATCACTAGGTCGTGGTCTATAAAATTACCTGTTGCTCCTGAATCTAGCATGACTTGAACGGGGCTCTGCTGTAAGTTGCTACCGAGGTGCATAGGTAGCATGAGCTGTGTTTCTGTGTCTTTTGGCGGAAACGTGGCTAACGAAGGGAGCTGTAAACCCTTCCTCCCTTCATTATCTTCTTTGGCTAAGCCCGGGGGGTCTGGATTAGAAGAGAAGGACACCGCCACCCGCTTAGTCCGGGACCAGGCGTCCGAAGCCTTGGGTTTCACCGGGCATTCTCGTACATAGTGCCCCCTCTTGCCGCAATACATGCATAACCCCTGGAGTCGTCGGGTTTCACGTTCATCTTTGGACAATGGGGGGCGAACGGCCCCTAGCTCCATGGGTTCAGCCGCAGTGTCGGGAATGGGCATGGGTCTACGGAGAGGTCTGTCGGCTCTAGAGCTCCCTTTCTCCCACTTCTTTCTCTCTCCCCCTCGTTCCAACATTCTCCCTTCTAATTGTAACGTCAGACTAATCATGTCGGCACAAGAGGTCGGCTGTGGGTCTATTTGGGCCACCACATCCTTTAGTTCGTCTCGTACACCTTCATAGTAGAGAGACATCCTCTTTTCCTCTGGCCAGGAGGTTTCGGCAATGAGACGATTGAAAGAGGTCAAATAGGTGACCAAATCCCCTCTCCCTTGTGTAAGCTGCAGAAGCTCTCGGTCTGCGCTAAAGGTCGTGGCTCTTCGGTCAAACACTTTTTCAAATTCTGCCCGAAAAGCCCCCCAGTTCGATAATATCACATCATCGTTTCGAACCAACAGGACCGCCCAACTGGCCGCGTCCCCTATCATGTATGAAATGGCGAACGCCACACGGGAGTGATTGTTGGGAAAGGAGGCCGGTTTGCACGAAAAGTGCAACATTACTTGTGTTAAGAAGATCTGGACCTTGGAGGGATCCCCGGCGAATCTTTCAGGGCTAGCCAATGGAATAGGTGGGGGCATGGTGACCTGTATTTGGGAGGGTCCTGGGTTGACATCAAAAGGGTTTCTCGTTAGTCTCTCTACCTTATCTCTTAAGGCGGCTGTTTCCGCCTTGGAAGAGGCCAGTTCTTGTTGCACCAAAAGGAGTGCCTGAAGAACGTCCTCCATGGACGCCATTCTCTACCTGTCTGCACCGGGCAGAGCCAAATACATGGGCGCGTAATTCTGTCAGGCCAGGCTCCGCAGGATGCAGTCGCGTTGAGAGAGAGTCCACCTCCTGATATTACCAAGTCCCTGAAGTGTTAAAAAACAGGGCCTTCGAATTATCAGGCGAGGGAAAGGAAAGGGAAGGGACAGCGGGGAAGGGATCCTGAAACGACAAAGGCACAGAGTAAGATACGGGATCTGCAGGCTACACTACACCCCTCTCGCTAGTGCTGACATGTCTATACCTGTAAATGAATTGGCCTGGGTTCCCGGGGGTGAAAACATCCCCTCCCAGCAAGCATGCATCTGAAACGATAGGAAACACAAGTATCACCACCTGATATGTTCGTGGTTAGCATACACTAAAGACTGTTCCCATCCCCTCCTCCAACATATGTACCATTACCCTTCCTTGTGCAGTGATAGGGCTGGTAGGGTCTCCTCTGATATCCGTAGACTCTTTCCCAGCAAGGTTACCTCCACCTCACTTAGAGTTTTCAGAGAACACAGAACAGGAATTCACCAGAAATCCGGGCAAGGTTCAAAAGATATAAACAAAGTCGCAGGTCGCCTAGAAAGCAGGTTATCTACAAAGTTTAGCAACCTCTCTTACTGGGACCTGTATTTAATGAGTGCAAGTAGAAACGAATAACCCAGGCAAGTGCAAATGAAAGGGGGCGCTCGGAAATACGCGGTTGCGACCGCCGCTGTATTCCGCCGCCTCTTCCAACCGCAGTTTGGTACCCGGTTGGGAGAGAAATCAAAGGGAAAGTGTACCTTCGTATTGGCAGCGCTCGGAATCGTTTTCTTCCGATTAGCTGCCGACGTGAAACGAAGTGTGTCCGTAATTTCCGTGGACACCGCCGCCGAACGTTTTCACAGACTCACCGTCTGCTTCAGGGAAGCGGGACGAGCGGTTGACTTCTCCGCCTCGGCACACGGGACTCGGGAATCACGGCCAGGAACCTCCAGCTAGAAAGCGACTCCCGGCTGCTTCTAACTTCTGAGTCAGTGTTCTCGCCGTCGCGAGAGGTCAGAGTGACTTCAAATTACGCGCGCCGTGTCGAGCGCCCCTGGCGCTTAAATCCTTTCTTCCGGACTCTGGCCTTCTGGGAGTTGTAGTCCGCTGAAGGCTCGGAAGGCGCTACGGCGCCACGGAGGAATCCTGACACTTAGTGCATGTGCTCTGAACCCTAAAAGGTACTTGACTTGCTTAAAAAAACGTGATTGTAACATTTAGCCTACCTATAAGTGCCTAGTCTGTGGTATCGCATCTACCCCGGCCTGTAATGTCAATAGTGGACTGCTGCACTTTTTGTCTGAGCACTAAAGTGACAATGTACAACATGACCTTAGGCCTTCCACAGCAGCCTAAATGGGCAGTTTTAAAACGTCCATTGTGACTTGGCAAAAAACCCTTTCGCCAGGCCTAAACCTTCCTTTTTAATATTTATAAGTCATCCCCAAGGTAGATACTACATGCCATAGCCATAGGGCAGGGTGCAAAATAATTAAAAAGCAGGATGTGTGCTCAGGTTTTACCAGTCCTGGCAGTGAGAAATCCCCAAAGTGTTTTTCACTGTTGCATGGCTGGTTCTCCCATAGAAAAGCACTGGATTACTTTATACCACCTGATAATGCATAACTTCCTGTTTGGGAATAGGTCTAAAAATTATTCAGTGGCTCATTTTATTAGTAACTTAAAATCCAACCTAATTTTCAAGTCATATTTTAAAATTAATATTTAGAAAATGCCTAAGCAAAATGAGCCCTCCTGCCAGTGTTCAGTGTCACTTGACTTTTAAAGGCTCTCCTGTGGTGAGATGTATATTGCTCCAAGCCAGTGATTAAAGGGCTTGGTTGTGGGGAGATGTTTCTCCACCTGAGAGGATGGTCATCTGGGCTCTGCCCAGGTACTTAATTCAGAAGGTGCCTACCCTGTCACAGGCAGAGACAGCAGATGCCCCCTTTATTGTCCTGCTAGCCATCCAGGCACCAAACCCAGTGGGAGAGGGACTGCCTCCAGAACTAGATTTGAGTGAGTACAAGGGAGAGTTTGCCCATTATCATAGCCACGCCTCTAGGGTGACCACACAGGGAGCTCTGCACAAGGGAGGAAAACATCTACCATGTTGTTTTAAAGTAGAGAGGGGCACTGTGGGATAGTTCACAGTAAAACACACAGGAAGTGGAAACTTTTACTGCATTGGTTAGGAAGTGACCAGGAACTTCCCTCACCAACAGGCCAGCCCTAGGCAAAAATATGCCATCATCAGTACCCCTTTTAGAACACATCTGGATCTGTGAAATACAGAAGAACAACTGCACCGGCTGTTGAACCTGTGGAAAGAGTCCCAATACTTGGTCTTGCTTCCACTTGTACCCAGGACTGAGAAGTGAACTCCAAGGGTCAGTTGGCTGACTGCTTCTTAAGCTACAGGGACAATGAAACTGCACAAAGATCACCTTCCTGAAGAGCCCAATTGACCAGTTTAAACTAGACCTGCACTAGACCCTTCTGGTGGCTTCCTGTGGAGTGAGTCCTGACCCCCAAGTGGTGTCCCTGCAGTCCAGAGTGTACTCTCTTGCCTAACCCTGATAGCTGGTACTTATAAACATTTCAAATGATTTTTGTCTGGAGAACCAACAGTAGACTTGGACCAACCTACTAAATCAATCTGACAAAGATGTTTTACAGCTGGACTTAAGATTCAGCTTGCTCCCACTCTGAGCTTTTCCGTAGCAGCAAATCTGTTCAAGTGGATGGCGCGGTGAAGGTATCTGGCCTTGTGGAAAACTATTCTGCTGCGCCGGCAGCCTTGCCCTGTTGGAGGAATCCGAGCTCTAAAAACAACGACTGAGCCCAATGGTAGAACACTTCACATGGAGAAGGTACCAAAAGTATCCTGTTGGTGAAGGACCATCCTTGGGTGTGAATGTGGAATTTCTCTGGCTCTGAGCTTTGCTGCCAAAAGACAATGGCTTCAATGGGACTTCGCTTGATGGCAATCTGGCTTAATGAAAACTCATCTCGGCCACAGCCCGCTGCCTTACTTGGCTAAGGATTTTTGATTCCCATTTTAGGGAATAAGTCAGAAGGTAAAACTTCTGACTGGGTCGAACCTGGTCCCTGTATCCAACCTATGCTCCATTGAGGTTGGCTTTAACTTTTGACTTTGAAGCGGTCTTGTGCGATCAGATGCTTTATTTGGTGCTTTGTGCTTTTGGTGCTAGAATTTAAATCAAACTTTAAAAATCCATATCTCTGGTTACCCTGATTGGATTTCTGTGATTTTGCTGTTTGTTTGTACATTAAAATGTTATCTATGTTTTATTAAATTGGAGTGGGGTTTTTATTGTGTTGTGTTTTGTATATTTGGAACTGTTTATGCACTGGTTTACACATTCCTCCTAACTTAAGCCTGTCTGCTCTTGCTATGGCTACCAAGGGTTCAGCTCAGATTTAAATTATTGAAACCTAGCTGGATCTGGTACAGAATTGTGACATTACTTCGGGAGACTCATATTCCCTCCAACTAATAACCTACTTTCTCACGCCACTCATATATATATTCTGAACCAGGTTAATCCTTTGGTGGGCAAGCTACTGTAGGAGAGTAGGGTCTGCAATCCTATGATCACCCAGAATTTTTGCTTTTGCTTCATTTGTTTACGACTTTCTCCGGCTGTGGGCCTGCCAATCAGACCCACAGCCTAGCTGTTCTCTCTCGAAATTAACACACATGTACATTAGGTGCATCCACTAATTGGAACTGGGCCGCCTTGTCAGTCCCTGTCTCAGCATACCACAGGTATCCAGGGCATCGGTGTACCCAGGGCCTACCAGGGGCTGAAGCATGTATTATGCCACCCCTGGAATGGCCGCCCAAATCTGACACAACTGGCTGCACGACAGCTGGGGCCACGTGGTGTAATCACCCGTTGCTGTAGGTGTAGTATTCCTACACCTAAACCCTAAAAATGGACACATGGATTCCTATCAGTCACTCCTATAGCAGGCCTTATCAATCCTGAAGGCAGAGTGCAGGGAATCATGTGGGACGGTGCTCTGGCGCGAGCTGAGCCCGTCGACGGCTTGCGGAACCAAGTCCTAATAGCCGTTCCATGGTGACGCGGGCCAACTACTTTTAATGCATTATAATCCTTGCGGTTATTTGCTAACTTTGGCATCGCATCACCTACACATGTCGAGTAAGGTGTCATACGAATGGGAATACGAACCCCTCGCCAGTCCTGGCGACGGGGTTAGCATTCCCCCCTTTTAGAGGGACACGACATGGAAGTAACCTTGAACCCCGGTTAAAGTTGACTCAAGCCTCAGCATCACAAAATGGATGCTGCCACCAGACACAAGTCTGACCTCCTGCTGCTGGGGGACCTTCCAGCAAAGGGAGCTTGGACAAAGGGTTTCCTGTCGAGGGCGGTGTTAGCACCATCCCAGACAGGGTTTGTGTATCCCAGGTAGGCAGGGCTGAAAGGAAGGTGATTGCCAGTGGCACCCCGGTGCTCACTGTGCATAGCCCGGCTCAAACCAGTTTCGGGGGCACACCAGCCCCTGAGCTGGCGCGAAGCCGGACAAAGGATAAGGGTGTAACCACCCCCCTCCTGGCTCCACCCATAGGTAGAACCTAGTCACGGGCCAGCCCCTTTTCTTAGAATAAAGGTAGGAGCGAGTCCCCTTCCCAAATTGGATAATCAGATAATCGGATAACTCCGAATCACGAACCACTTTCCACGAAAGGAACTCTTGACTATTTCTGAAGACTCTCCCTTGTGGCTAAGGAGTAGCCACCCTGCACCAGCAGGCACCACCTAAGCGCTTGCGGTTTGCTGTAAGTCTCTCCCACGGATCAAGACTGCCCAGCTCGACGAGACCCGAGTTCCCTGCCATCTCTGACCTTTTACCTCCCTCATCAGCCCAGCTGAGAGTCGTAGGTGTGACGAGACCTGCGGGACCGGCTATCTTCAGAACCTGCACGACGCTTATCTAGCACGCCCACCGAGGGACCCTCGAGTGAGTGCACCTAGGGTTTGAGAAGCCCTAAACCCTGAGCAGCTCCAGCATCGAAGTCTGTCTCCCCAGCATCCACGAGATCTGCGTGGGGGCCCTTCCGCTTCTTGCTGTTCCCAGCGTTGTCCGACCACTTGCCGACCGGCTTGTGGCCCTCTTCACGACGCTCCAAGATTATTTGCATCACCGGTCTGGTTGCTCCAGACTGGCTCTTGCTCCCCTTCAACAGAGGAGTACCACGGACCCTCCTGGTCCACTCCCGACGCCATCTGGACTCCCCCGCTTGGGTTGCCACTGCCAAGATCCGCTGCCCCTTCCTGGGCCCAGCATCATCGACAGCAGACACCTTCGTGGGACAGCTCGCCCTCCATCCTGGTCGCCGCCGCGCCTCCTGGTCCGAGGAACAGCCGAGTCCGACGTCACCCACTCACCTGGTCGAGGTGACTTCAGCCGGTACCCCCCTGGTACCCACACGATCGCTGGCTAGCGGTTGAGAACTGAGTCCCCTCTGCTTTCAGGTTTCCTTCATCACCGATCCAGGCTTGGGTCGCTCTGAACATCGTCACTGGTCGCCTGCCAGCAACTTCTTCTTTCAGGCTCCTGAGACTACACGAGGACTCCCGACATCTTGCCGAACTTCACGCAGCCGCAGCCTCCGGGCTAGGTAACTCGAGCATCTCGGTGCTCCATCGCAGGTTCGCTCTACAAGTGTCCAGTTCCTTTTTCGTTTAGTCCCACTGATCGGAACACTCCGGAATCAGTACCTCCAGACTCTAACCATTCGCATTTCACTGTTAGTGTAGATGGTTTCTCGTGCCCCTCGGGCATTAGTGTAAATTGTGCAACTGAAGTATTTTCCTAAGAGTTTTGTAGTGTGCTTAGCTCCCTGACTCATAAAGAGCCAGGGTAGTCTTGTTATAAATAAATATCCTTTATTTTCATAACAACTTGTGTGGTGTCCTTTCACTTGGTGTTCAAGGGGTATATGTGATGGTAAACAGCTGGCTTAACACGCCCTCTAGAGTTTAGCCTAAGACTGCTCGTATCCACGCTACTAGGATAGCTGGTCTAAAAGGTTGACTTACAACCAATCATCAATAAGGGTCGTTTGGAATGATACACAGTGATCACTAGAATAGTGAGCACTACATATCAGGCCAACTTCTCACATTGGTGAGCAGCGGTTGGGATTTGAGCTTGCTGTTGTTTTACCACACACGTATCCTAAGAATATCGCAGTGAAAGATCACATAAGTACCCAGGTACATATAACTTAACTTAGAATACTCCGAGTTCTACTGAACCGGCTGTTGTAGTGTAACAGGGCTTAGCACACCCTGACTACAACTCTTAGCAAGGGATCAGTAGGTAAACCCATAGTGTAGGTAGGTGCAACACTTACACCTCACTAGAAAAGCATGTCGGTCCACGGAGAGTCTGCAGGGACTCCCTTAGTGGTCAGTGACCCTCCACAGGTCGTGTCACGATATGCAACTCTTAGCTTCAAGGAGATGAGACAACTGTGTGCCTCCAGGAAGCTAAACCAGGGTTCTAACCCTACCATCGCAATACTGATAGGTCTCTTAGAGGCGTACGATGCTAGGAGGTCCTCTAACCCAGGTCCCCCCAGTGCAGATGGGAACATGCCTCCCTTAGAGGGAACCCTCGGTGACCCCGACCTCGACCTCCACACAGAGGAGGAGGACGATGACGAGTTATCGGGAGACGAGGCAGACAAAGGTCCAGTGGTAGTCGGCAGGCTTACAAGGACCAACTTAAGCAGGCATGAGAATGGAACTGGGGGAGCCCCGGGCCCACGCTCAAGCAGGCTTAACCTTGGGAACGGACGAGCTAGGTCTCTCTCCAGAGGCTCTGGCAGATCGGT
This sequence comes from Triturus cristatus, assembly GCF_964204655.1. NCBI lineage: Eukaryota > Metazoa > Chordata > Amphibia > Caudata > Salamandridae > Triturus > Triturus cristatus. Next base: position 892,337,860 of record NC_140594.1, read on the forward strand.
TCATACACATGTCTCTCAGGCACCTTCTCAGAGAGGAATGACTTCCCCTCAGAGGAGGGAGCATGAAGCGAAGATGCGGGAGGTCAATCTGAGGATCGAGCGGGAAGAACTTGCCCTCGCCAAAGAAAGACTTGCCTTAGCCCGAGAGCAGAAATTAAGTGGGTTAGATCCCACTGGTGGCAGCATTCTCAATAGAGAGAAAGACAGGGGTATAGACACTAGACACCTGAGTAAAATAGTGCCCCCCTTTAAACAAGGGGACGACATCCACAAGTGGATAACTGCCTTGGAGAGGGCCTGCACTGTCCAGTGCGTCCCCCCAAGTCAGTGGGCAGCTATACTGTGGCTTTCCTTTGAAGGTAAAGGAAGGGACAAGCTCCTCACTACAAGAGCTGAGGATGCTAACAACTACCAAGTCCTGAAGAACACACTGATTGATGGGTTCGGCTTAACCACGGAACAGTACCGGGTGCTGTTCCGGGACACCCAGAAAATTCAGTCTCAGGATTGGGCTGACTTTGTCGATTGTGCCACTAAGGCTTTGGAAGGCTGGTTGCTGGGTAGCAAGGTTACTGATTACACAGGATTGTACAATCTTATCATGCGAGAACAGATTTTAAACAACTGTCAGAACCAATTGTTGCATCAGCACCTTGTCGACTCGGATCTGACCTCTCCCCAAGAATTGGGAAAGAAGGCAGACAGATGGGTCAGAACAAGGGTCAAGCAGAACCAGAATCAGAACCAGGGTGGTCAGAAGAAAGCAGACCAAAAGGGTAACAAGAACGAACAAAATGACCAGAAGTCTTCGACAGGTCCCCAACAAACCAAAGAGGGTGGGGGTCAGGCTTCACAGAAGAAGAAGACTCAAGAAGGCCAGTCAAAAAGGTGGTGCCAATACTGTAAAAGTAAGACTCACTGGTTTAGTGAGTGCACCAAGAAAGGAGGGCAAACTCCTGCCACTGCAGCCCCTAAGGCACCTGCGCCCCCTAGTACAGTCAGCAGTGGTAGTGCGCCTCCCAAGGCATTAGTTGGGTTAACCTTGGGAACCGAGGGGAGTGACGACTTAGTCGGCACGCTCACTCAGGCCGTCCTTGTCTGTACAGGGGATATGGATATGTCCCCTGATGCCAGTCCCAATACTTTGGGCAAATACAGACAGACACCTTTGATCAATGGAAAAGTGGCTCAGGCCTACAGGGACACTTGTGCCAGTGTCACCATGGTGACGCCTAACTTTGTGGACCCTGGACAGATCATGCTAGGTACCAGTTACCTAGTGACCAATGCCAGCAACGTCACTACCAATCACAGTATGGCAGTTGTTGATTTCTCCTGGGGAGGGGTAAGTGGCCCGAAAAAGGTTGTGGTTAGTTCAGACCTCCCCGTAGAATGTCTGTTGGGCAATGATTTGGAAACGTCACAATGGTCAGAAGTGGAGCAGAGGACTCACATGGAGATGTTAGGCTTGCCAGCACATGTCCTTGCTGTGACCAGGTCACAGGCCAAAAGATGCCCCACTGAACAGGTGCTGGATCCTGGAAGAACGGACCAGACACCTTCCAAGAAAAGGAGCAGTAAGGGTAAGGCTTCGCCTTCCCCCTTGCCCCAGGTCGTGGATCAAGTCTCCGAGGAGGCTGACCTTAAAGAACTGAGGGAAACTGAGCCGCAAGAGCTTGAACCTGGTCAGGTTGAGTTTCTGGGCTCAGGGGGACCCTCCAGGGAAGACCTGGGGAAGGCACAGTTAGACTGCCCCTCACTTGAACCCCTCAGACAGCAGGCCGCTGCTGAGGCTGCAGGGAACGCCACAGGTACCCACAAAGTGTACTGGGACGATGGACTCCTGTACTCCGAGGCAAGAGACCCCAAACCTGGTGCGACCAGGAGGCTGGTCATCCCCTTGTCTCTGAGAGGTTTCCTTCTCACCTTGGCCCACGAGATTCCCCTTGCAGGTCACTTAGGCCAGAATAAGACTTGGGACAGAATTGTTCCACACTTTCACTGGCCCCACATGTCCGAAGATACGAAGGAGTTTTGCCGCTCCTGTGTCACTTGCCAAGCCAGTGGTAAGTCAGGTGGCACGACAAAGGCCCCCCTCATACCACTACCAGTGGTGGGGGTACCCTTTGAACGAGTGGGGATCGACATTGTCGGACCAATGGAACCCCAGACAGCATCAGGGCACAAGTTAATACTGGTGGTGGTGGACCACGCCACCAGGTATCCTGAAGCTATTCCCCTTAGGACCACTACAGCACCTGTGGTGGCACGGGCCCTACTTGGAGTGTTCTCCAGAGTGGGCTTCCCTAAGGAGGTCGTCTCAGACAGAGGTGCAAACTTCATGTCGGGATATCTGACTGCTATGTGGAAGGAATGTGGTGTCAACTACAAATTCACCACACCCTATCACCCACAATGCAATGGGCTTGTTGAGAGATTCAACAGGACCCTAAAAGGGATGATTCACGGACTACCTGAAAAGCTTCGGCGGAGATGGGATGTCCTGATACCCTGCCTCTTGTTCGCCTACAGAGAGGTCCCGCAGAAGGGGGTTGGCTACAGCCCTTTTGAGCTTCTGTTCGGACATCCTGTAAGGGGACCCCTTTGTTTGGTAAAGGAAGGATGGGAGAGACCTCTCAGAAAGCCGGCATCGAACATTGTGGACTATGTACTCGGTCTCCGCTCGCGGATGGCGGAATACATGGAAAAGGCGTCTAAAAACCTTGAGGCGAGCCAAAAATTACAGAAAGCTTGGCACGACCAAAAGGCTGTCCTAACTGTGTACCAGCCTGGACAGAAGGTGTGGGTGCTGGAGCCAGTGGCCCCAGCAGCACTCAAAGACAAATGGTCTGGGCCCCACACGATCATTGAGCAAAAGGGAGAGGTCACCTACCTGGTAGACCTGGGAACTCCCCGGAGCCCCCACAGGGTGCTCCATGTAAACAGGCTCAAGACATATGTCGACAGGGAGGGCATGGGCTTGCTCATGGACACAGATGAGGGACAGGAGGAGGAGAGTGACCCTCTCCCAGACCTGCTCTCTCAGAACCCTGACGATGGATCAGTAGATGGTGTTGTCTTTTGCGGCAGCCTCTCTGGACATCAACAAGAGGATTGTAAACAGGTTCTTCAATCCTTTCGACATATGTTCTCTCTGACACCCAGTCAGACCAAGTGGTGTACCCATGAGGTCGACACTGGGGACAGTCTGCCCGTAAAGAGTAAAATCTATCGGCAGCCTGATCATGTCAGAGACTGCATCAAGACAGAGGTGCAGAAAATGTTGGAGCTGGGAGTCATTGAACCCTCGGACAGCCCCTGGGCTAGTCCCGTAGTGCTCGTGCCGAAACCTCACACCCAGGGCGGTAAGAAAGAGATGAGGTTTTGCGTGGACTACAGAGGTCTCAATGCAGTCACTAAGACTGACGCCCACCCGATACCAAGAGCAGACGAACTTATCGACCGGTTGGCCTCGGCCAACTACTTAAGTACGTTTGACCTGACAGCTGGGTATTGGCAAATCAGGTTAGCTGAGGAGGCCAAGCCCAAAACAGCATTTTCTACCCCGGGTGGGCATTATCAGTTCGTGGTAATGCCCTTTGGTTTGAAAAATGCACCTGCCACCTTCCAAAGGCTGGTGAATCGAGTTCTCACTGGGTTGGACGACTTCTGTGCGGCGTATCTGGACGATATCGCTGTCTTTAGCTCCACCTGGGAGGATCACCTGGTCCACCTGAGGAAAGTGTTAGAGGCCCTGCAGAAGGCAGGCCTCACTATCAAGGCCACCAAGTGCTAGATAGGGCAGACACAGGTTGTATACCTGGGCCACCTTGTAGGAGGGGGTCAGGTTCAACCGTTGGAGAGCAAAATACAGGCCATCCAGGACTGGGCTCCTCCAACCACCCAGACTCAGGTTCGAGCTTTCTTGGGCCTGACTGGTTATTACCGGAAATTTGTCAGAAATTATGGATCCATTGTGACCCCGCTAAACGACCTGACAAGTAAAAAGATGCCAAAAAAAGTTCAGTGGACAGCAAGCTGTCAGAAGGCATTCGATGACCTAAAGCAGGCCATGTGCACAGCACCTATCCTAAAGAGTCCAGACTACTCCAAACCATTCATTGTCCAAACAGACGCTTCGGAGCTGGGTGTGGGAGCTGTTCTATCGCAACTGAATTTTGATGGTCATGACCAGCCCATAGCTTTTATTAGCAGGAGGCTGACCCCCAGAGAGAAAAATTGGTCAGCTATTGAGAGGGAGGCCTTTGCTGTGGTTTGGGCCCTGAAGAAGTTGAGGCCATACTTGTTTGGCACTCACTTCAAGATTCAGACCGACCATAAGCCCCTCTTGTGGCTAAATCAAATGAAGGGTGAAAACCCCAAACTACTTAGGTGGTCCATTTCCCTACAGGGGATGGACTTCACAGTGGAGCATAGACCTGGCACTGATCATGGCAATGCAGATGGGCTCTCCAGGTATTTCCACTTAGAGCAAGAAGACTCACCTGGTCAAGGTTAGCTTATTGTCCCAAAGTTTGGGGGGGGGTCATGTAGGAGAGTAGGGTCTGCAATCCTATGATCACCCAGAATTTTTGCTTTTGCTTCATTGGTTTACGACTTTCTCCGGCTGTGGGCCTGCCAATCAGACCCACAGCCTAGCTGTTCTCTCTCGAAATTAACACACATGTACATTAGGTGCATCCACTAATTGGAACTGGGCCGCCTTGTCAGTCCCTGTCTCAGCATACCACAGGTATCCAGGGCATCGGTGTACCCAGGGCCTACCAGGGGCTGAAGCATGTATTATGCCACCCCTGGAATGGCCGCCCAAATCTGACACAACTGGCTGCACGACAGCTGGGGCCACGTGGTGTAATCACCCGTTGCTGTAGGTGTAGTATTCCTACACCTAAACCCTAAAAATGGACACATGGATTCCTATCAGTCACTCCTATAGCAGGCCTTATCAATCCTGAAGGCAGAGTGCAGGGAATCATGTGGGACGGTGCTCTGGCGCGAGCTGAGCCCGTCGACGGCTTGCGGAACCAAGTCCTAATAGCCGTTCCATGGTGACGCGGGCCAACTACTTTTAATGCATTATAATCCTTGCGGTTATTTGCTAACTTTGGCATCGCATCACCTACACATGTCGAGTAAGGTGTCATACGAATGGGAATACGAACCCCTCGCCAGTCCTGGCGACGGGGTTAGCATTCCCCCCTTTTAGAGGGACACGACATGGAAGTAACCTTGAACCCCGGTTAAAGTTGACTCAAGCCTCAGCATCACAAAATGGATGCTGCCACCAGACACAAGTCTGACCTCCTGCTGCTGGGGGACCTTCCAGCAAAGGGAGCTTGGACAAAGGGTTTCCTGTCGAGGGCGGTGTTAGCACCATCCCAGACAGGGTTTGTGTATCCCAGGTAGGCAGGGCTGAAAGGAAGGTGATTGCCAGTGGCACCCCGGTGCTCACTGTGCATAGCCCGGCTCAAACCAGTTTCGGGGGCACACCAGCCCCTGAGCTGGCGCGAAGCCGGACAAAGGATAAGGGTGTAACCACCCCCCTCCTGGCTCCACCCATAGGTAGAACCTAGTCACGGGCCAGCCCCTTTTCTTAGAATAAAGGTAGGAGCGAGTCCCCTTCCCAAATTGGATAATCAGATAATCGGATAACTCCGAATCACGAACCACTTTCCACGAAAGGAACTCTTGACTATTTCTGAAGACTCTCCCTTGTGGCTAAGGAGTAGCCACCCTGCACCAGCAGGCACCACCTAAGCGCTTGCGGTTTGCTGTAAGTCTCTCCCACGGATCAAGACTGCCCAGCTCGACGAGACCCGAGTTCCCTGCCATCTCTGACCTTTTACCTCCCTCATCAGCCCAGCTGAGAGTCGTAGGTGTGACGAGACCTGCGGGACCGGCTATCTTCAGAACCTGCACGACGCTTATCTAGCACGCCCACCGAGGGACCCTCGAGTGAGTGCACCTAGGGTTTGAGAAGCCCTAAACCCTGAGCAGCTCCAGCATCGAAGTCTGTCTCCCCAGCATCCACGAGATCTGCGTGGGGGCCCTTCCGCTTCTTGCTGTTCCCAGCGTTGTCCGACCACTTGCCGACCGGCTTGTGGCCCTCTTCACGACGCTCCAAGATTATTTGCATCACCGGTCTGGTTGCTCCAGACTGGCTCTTGCTCCCCTTCAACAGAGGAGTACCACGGACCCTCCTGGTCCACTCCCGACGCCATCTGGACTCCCCCGCTTGGGTTGCCACTGCCAAGATCCGCTGCCCCTTCCTGGGCCCAGCATCATCGACAGCAGACACCTTCGTGGGACAGCTCGCCCTCCATCCTGGTCGCCGCCGCGCCTCCTGGTCCGAGGAACAGCCGAGTCCGACGTCACCCACTCACCTGGTCGAGGTGACTTCAGCCGGTACCCCCCTGGTACCCACACGATCGCTGGCTAGCGGTTGAGAACTGAGTCCCCTCTGCTTTCAGGTTTCCTTCATCACCGATCCAGGCTTGGGTCGCTCTGAACATCGTCACTGGTCGCCTGCCAGCAACTTCTTCTTTCAGGCTCCTGAGACTACACGAGGACTCCCGACATCTTGCCGAACTTCACGCAGCCGCAGCCTCCGGGCTAGGTAACTCGAGCATCTCGGTGCTCCATCGCAGGTTCGCTCTACAAGTGTCCAGTTCCTTTTTCGTTTAGTCCCACTGATCGGAACACTCCGGAATCAGTACCTCCAGACTCTAACCATTCGCATTTCACTGTTAGTGTAGATGGTTTCTCGTGCCCCTCGGGCATTAGTGTAAATTGTGCAACTGAAGTATTTTCCTAAGAGTTTTGTAGTGTGCTTAGCTCCCTGACTCATAAAGAGCCAGGGTAGTCTTGTTATAAATAAATATCCTTTATTTTCATAACAACTTGTGTGGTGTCCTTTCACTTGGTGTTCAAGGGGTATATGTGATGGTAAACAGCTGGCTTAACACGCCCTCTAGAGTTTAGCCTAAGACTGCTCGTATCCACGCTACTAGGATAGCTGGTCTAAAAGGTTGACTTACAACCAATCATCAATAAGGGTCGTTTGGAATGATACACAGTGATCACTAGAATAGTGAGCACTACATATCAGGCCAACTTCTCACAGCTACGATCATCTCTTAAAACCCTATTGAAATGGGTATTTCTCCTATCATGGGTGCTAGGAGGAAACTGCCCTGCCTGTGTAACTCTAAATGTTGCTCTCCCATCTCATCATTCAAGAGACTGGCAAGTGTCCCATGCTTCCATTCATGCACTCAGAAGGGGCCTTAAAGTAAGAATTCCATGCCCACTCCTGGAATAACCCTAATTGAACAATATATTCTAACCAATTAGCGGTGTAATATCAAACCCTAATTACCCAAATAAATGCTAAGCAAATTCATGAGGCAAATGCAGGTTTACATTGAACACTATGGTGCCCGATTTACAAAATCTGAGTTTACCTTATGTAGATAAGCCAGGAATTCACATAGAGATAATCCCATTTACGCGTTGGAGATCCCCACTACCAGTGTGGAGTTTTCCTCACCATTAAATCCCACTGGTGGGATGTCGGTGTCCGCAGGAATGGTTATTTTAGGAAATCTGTGAATGTCAACAAATGAGGTGTTTTTTTGGCATTTGGAAATTCCAATCCTTCCCCGTTCCACCCTAGAAATGGTTGGATATTTACTCCTGCCAAAGGCTGGTGTAATCCTCTTTCTAGATTTGCTAAGTGTGTAGGGAAAGACGATTCTCAACGAGGAAATTTTTTTCATGGAGTGAGAAAAAACAACAAAATATTGTGCATTTGCACAGGGGGATTCTATTCTAGCTGTGCGGAGTTGTCCGTAATGAAGAAATCCTCACAGCAGGAACAGATTACTGCAGGAAATACCACATGCCCTTCCTGTGAATACGCATGTAAACCTGAACCCTGCTTCAGCTTTCCATGCATATTCACTGGAATGTTTGTACATTTCAGAAAGTCATAAGTCTACACTTGCACATAGGTGTAAATCAGTGAGAGCAGATTTAGGACTTTCTTTGTGAATCAGGCCCCCTACCTTCCCTCATGACAAGTTGAAGTGTAGGCCCATGAGAGTTTGCTTACCTTAACATTCACCAAAAGGAAGATTGGGTAGCACTGATTGGAAGATGATAACATTCGGGCAGTCTTATTTCTTGGGGGTAGGTCCACCTTACCATTAAATTTGCTTCACAGTTCCCCACTTGCATCAAGGACATCCGACATGTACAATTCTGTGCACCTTGGGAGCAGAGGCTGTGACATTTACAGAACCTCTCACTTCACTTCCTTAAGCACCAAGGGGGATCCCCTCAAGCAATGCTCAGACCATCTGCCAGCAGAAATTCGAAACAGAATATCGGTTCACAGGAGTTCAGAAACTTGGGAGCGAGATACCCTTGATCAATACCCTATTTAGGAGTCTACTAAAAACGTGAATCTTTAAATTAGCTTTTGACTGAAACTGGAATATAATAGTGAATGAGTAAACGTGGTATTGATGAGCTGTGCTTGCTGGCAACTCACAGTGAACAGCTGGCAATTCCCCCAACGTCTACCATTAATAACCTTCCACACCTCCTCACTAGCAACTTTGTAGACCAGTAGCTGAACCAAAAGTACCAAATGTCATCTACATACCATCTCACTAGTTTGCTTTCGCACTGTCACTTGCACGGTGCAGCAATCCAGAGTTCTTTTCCCCTTTAATAGCTATCAGAATTTGCTAATTCCAATAGTGATAGCAGCAACATTCTATCAGGTTGAAGTTAAAATTGCAGCATTTCCGAACTGCAAATTGGTAGAGAAGGCTCTTATCCATACACTTAGGGGCAAACTTACAAGAAAGAGACACATCTGTAGAGATGCGTCACTTTCCCTGCGCCACTCTGAGAAACCGTTGCGCCACCATGGATGTGCCATATTTACAATACGGCGCACCATGGCGCAAGGATTGACAGATGCAGTTGGCGTAAAAGTCATGCATTGCTGAAGTTGTGTTGCAAGCACGTCGCAAATCCAGCAATGCATGGGAGGCCTATCCTCATTGTGCTGCGTCATTCTTTACACCTGCTCCAAGCAGTCATAAGGTTTAGGCGCAGTGGAGTCCTAGAAGTGGCGCAGTGAAATCTTGTAGATTTCACAGCGTCCCTTCTAAGAGGCTTTTTTGGGTGGGAACGGCCACTCTGCATACATTATACCTTTTGCAGGTATAATGTGATGCAGGGCTTTACAAAGTGCCGCATCTCCCTAGATGCGCCACGTTGTGAATGGGCTGCATTTCTACACTGCCGCTGCATCACAAAAAGTGAAGCAACGGCGGCGCAAAAATGATGCAAGGGGCTTATAAATCTGCCCCTTAGTTTTTCTTCTATTCCAATCGAATTATTGGTGATTGATAATATCAATTCGGTTTATCAGCATGATATGTGTCATCCTACATATATCCTCAGTATGGCAATGCATTGCGATTGACACAGTTTAATTCATACAATTGAACGGAGAAGCAGTGCGGCGAAAGTAACTTGAGGTATTGCATTTTCCGATAAGTAGTAAAAATAGTATGCAAATATATACACCACGTGCTGCAAAACTGCTATCGAATGTATCTTAATTTTATTATTCAAGGTGGCTTTATTTCTTCGTGATTCAAAAATATCTGACATGGATTTTACAGATTTTTTTGACTTTGAGGATAGATAGTAATTTTATATTCAGTGTGTAGAGCCATGCAATGATTCTAATTAAATATGCATGAATAAACTTGACTGACAGTTAACCCGCCAATTTATATATTTTCTGATGATTACTTTTTACGACTGATTTATTTAATTTAAATTTTGTATTTTTGTGTAGCTCGACAAAGGCAAGAGGCTTGAATGTGCTTTACATAGCAAAAGGGAAAACATATGGAGACCGAAGGTACAAACAAAAAAATATATAGTTATAAGACAGTAAAAGGAAAATATATAGGAATTTGAATAACAGTGGCAAAAACAAAGTATAAATAAGGACTATATGTAAGGATTATGTAATTATATTGCAGTCGACAATAGTGAAGCACAGAGGCTAAATTGGATGAATGCTGAATGAGAGCAAAGAATAGGGTAAAATAGACAAGAGCAGTTAAAAAGCTACTGGGAAAGGAGTGCAACAAGCCGTTATAATGATTTACATAGCTGTTTTGATTTTTTTTAAGCATGGGAAGAGGGTGGAATACAGGGGTGATTCGAGACTGATTACGCATGCAATGCAAGCACTAGGGGGGTGTTTAACAAGTACTCACCATTAGCCACTATGCCACACAAAGAAGCGCAAGGGCAGCCAACTGCTAAATTAGATTTATTAAGCCATGCAAGGCCATCTTGCATGGCTTGATAAATCTAGAGTAATGCAACTCAGCACAAATCATTGCATTGCATTACGGGAGGCATTCCATGGGTGGAGCATGGGTGTTCCCATGCATCCACCCATAGATTTTGGCACATTCCCAGATTTACCATTACTGGTAGACCTGGGAATGCGTCAAAATGCTATGCCTCCCCAGGTGAGGAGTAAGAAAGAGAAATATCTTTATTTCTCCTAGTTTTTTGCTTTTTCTGTGTATGCGGCATTATGCAGCACACATAGAATAAGGAAAATGCCCCTTCCTTCACAAAAAAAACCTGTCTACGCCGCAGGTACCCTTGCACCACGATGCAAGGGTGCCTGCATTGGCGCTAGGCTGCCAAAAGGACGCCAGTGCAAGGAAAGAACAAGAATGAAATTTATTATATTAAATACGGTGAATTCTTACCCTTTCCCAATCACACAGCCCAGCACAGCAAGGGGACTTGCTGCGCAGCGTGTATTATTCATAAATATGCCCCTGTGTTTCCTAAAGATGACAAAAAAAGAAGAATTATTTCCTGATATACACTGCTATATTATAGCACTGAAAATTCCATCCTAATTACAGGTTTACAATGGTAGCTTATAATTTCATCTGGGAAGGTAAGAAACCTAGACTCCAGAACAACTTTTGCATCGCAGGAGGCAGGAGTTAGGCCTTGTGGTGTCCTAACTATCATGGTACTATCAAGCTGACAAGTGCGCTATGTCATAGAATCAAACCGACCCCTCTCTGGGAAGCATTGTATTTTTATGGATCAAGCAGTAGCTGGCTCTCACATAAGGAAAGAAGTGTGGCTGCCTCGTCGGCACATGGCTTGGGGTCTCTACTCCTCTCCTGTGACATGTGTGACTCTTAAGGTTTGGGATAAAGTAGTGTCAATGGCAGGCTCCCTAAGTTCCCTTCACCCATGCCCCCCCTTTTTAATAATCCAGACTTTCCTCCTGGGCTGGCACAGGGTAATTTTCGACGATGGGTAGATGGAGGCTGTAAGTGAATGGGATGTTTATTGGATCTAGACAGGCTGATCTTGTTTGACTAACTTAAGATGGACTTCTTCCTGCTGGAAAATTATCGGTTCTCATACATGGAATTGTACCATTGGGTTATGTGTCCCGATGTACACATGGGTGCAAACCGACCGATGACCCCATTTGAAAAATGGCTGTTTCCTAAATTGGACGATTTGAGGCTGGCCTCGGAGATTTATGCCTACCTGGGTAAAGCGAGCTATGCTTGTGGACTCCTGGCCAGAGGCGATTGGAGGCTGATGTGGGCAGACCCTTCACAGACCAAGAATGGAAGGATATTTTTTACAGAGTCCACCACACGGCGTAACGGTAGTAAACAGTGAAACAGCATATAAGATACTCTCTTATTGGTATTATACGCTGGACTGCATCCGGAGATGGAATGAGGATGGCTCGGGGGACTGTTGGCGGGGCTGTGGGAACCCCGAGACGCTGCTCCATGCCCTATGGCACAGTTCCAAATTGACTAGGTACTGGAACCAATTCCTGGACAATTTTTGACATTGCTTTTAACACTACTATCCCATGATTCCCAGCTTACATTATCTTGTGGCTCCCAAATGCATTGACATTCCCGCTGCACTCCCTTCGAGGGAGACAGCTCATCGAGTTATACTATTAGCCTAGGGTACAGACAAAACACCAGACCCTAGAGCATGGCTGCACCAACTGTGGCTCCTTCTAAGAATGGAGTGGCTGTACATGGTGGTGACACCTGAGGGCTCCTCTTATGCAGACCTATGGGCCCCTTTTATTTCAATTATTTTAACGAATTCCGAGAGCTGTCCTGCCCATCCTATCTCTGCATCTTTCGATTGATCCCAGAACCCTCGCCCTCTGAGTGATGGAGGGCATTAGTAGAGGTGAACTTGGGAGGGTTTTGAAGGAGGTACACATGGGTTATACGCTCATGTACTAGTGTCAATTGCAGTTTGAAAGGAAGGTGGGGGTTGGGATATTTGTTCTTTTAGTAGTTTTTGGCTTGTATTTCTTATTTTACTCCAAGATCAGTCCTTCTATACAACTTTTCTTATTGTGAACTGCAATCCATTCTGCAGAACAAACACAGCGGGCCCTATTGGGTTGCAGGCGGCTTGCTGTGTTATCAGTGTCCTCGATCTAAAATCATTGTATGTAAGCAACCAGCCCGGAATGGGTTGTAGGTGGCCTGCTGTGTTCAACAGGTGTGGACTGCTAATAAACAGAATTGATCCTCAGATGTGTAGCTTAAAAATGTCAAAGAATGAATAATACTATTGATGGCAGAGGAATTGGAAAGTCCAGCCAGTTGCTGTATTTATCCAGTGTTCTAATGAGCAGTAGACTGTGAAGGATTTCTGAAATATCTGTTGAATAAAAGACTGGCTTTTCAGGTCTTCCATCAATTTTGGTCTTTATTTATGGTTAATTCAACCATAATCATAAGCTCAGTCACCAGGCTTATGAGTATATTTCCAAGCATAATCCAACACCCCTTGCACCCAATACTACAACAACACATCATCCCTTAAAAGACACCATACATTTTACATATGTGAGCCAAGATCTGCCTGTGCTATATGGCCCCCAATTCTTCCATATTCATATTTGATCATTTCACCACAATCCACCTGGGGGTGAGTGGTTGGAAAGTTCTAGCACTCCGCCCATCATCTTCCTTTGTTCGCTATATTTGTCCTAAGTGGACAAGGGTATGACATTGGCTCCCTTGCTCGCTGTGTCACTGGATTCAAACTATCCTGGTTGCTGAGGGGTGAAACCCTGAAACCGGTCCCTGGATGCTTGTTTCTGGTCCAGGGAGGACATGGCCTGGCAGTTCGGGCTGGACTGTTCCCATGAGGAGCAGGGTCAAGACTGATTTGCATATAACTGGGTCCAAACTGGGCTAGCATAGTGAGTACAAGAACAATGTATTAAGCCCAGATTTCTTGACGGGGTGAGTAGTTGAAAGGTTTCAGCACTCTGTCCATGATCTTGTTGTGTTTACCACAATCTGGCTGTGCGAACAGGTATCGTCCTACTGAGCTTTTATCACTACACACCAATGCATTCACTTGCTCTTAAAACATGTTCAGCCAACTTTTGTTTTCATGGAAACTAATAGCAATGCATCAATCATATATGTACCTCCTTTGTTCAGGGTGACTTGGTAGCCAACTGACTCAACTGTTCTTGGAGAAGTTCATTCCATCCATCAAGTCTTCTACCAGTGATCTTCCAGTCTAGTCTTTACCATGTATAGTTCCTATATCTGTGCCCATTCCTTAAAGTCCCTGACCACTAGGCTTGTTGGTTGAAGCTAGTATATTACTGATTTTATCTTTGTAGACTGTTAACACAGCGTCTGAAATCTGTGTTTCATTTTACCCTCTTTGGGAGATACGACGTAACCCTCCAGGCACTGCCAAGCTTCCATTCTGGAATTCTCCCACTATTATCCTTTCATCCCAGAAGAACATTTACTTCCCTGTAATGTCAAATCATATAAATCAAATTGGCCCTTCTCTGTTTCATCTAGTGCATTCTGCTGTGCCTTCAAGTTATTTTCTAATCCATATTCTGGGTTGAGGTAAGTTCTGTGTAGAAAATTGAAATGTGGCAGCTTAAATCTTGTACTGCTTGAAACATTCCTAATGCGAACCCATCCACTCGGCATCTGTCATCATTTCCCGACCATTATCAGCCCATTTACTTTTAACCATAAGTTGGGCTCGAGGTATGCCATCCTGCAATGCTGTATCTATCATGGTGCTAGGTCTATTATGTTCATGAATTGCAGGTATCAGTTGTAGCATTGCCGTGTCCTCTGGCTCTCTCTGAAAAGACCGTCACAACTCTAGAATTGCTCTAGCTAGTTTTGCATAGAGTAGGAACTGTCCTGCCTTAACCACAAACGGTATTTCCAACACCTGGAAAGGTGTGCCGTTGTACTTAACGTGCTACTCAATTAATAATTGCTTACATTAAGAACCCAATCCATAGGCAAGCTTGTTTTGTAGAAATGTTCCTTTTATTTTTTCACAATCCAATATTTTTCAAATACTATCGATCCTAGAACTCATACAATATCAAATCATCAGCCTACGCATTTCGTCCCCACTTGGAGGTCATCAGGGCTGGAAAAAAGAAAAATACTTATGTCAATATCGACATCTATTTGTATTACAACAATGACAACATTAACCAGTTCTGGCTATATGCCTTTAGTTTTAAATTTCAAACAATCCCCTTCAAGCCTGCCTATTTACAATCTAGCATCCTTCTTATTCAACCACAATTTAACCCATTCCTAATTTTTGATGGAGTGCCTCTCCTCATATCTGCACTGTTTCCATTATATTTGAACATCAATCTTATTCATTTAACTTTTTTTAAATAAACCCATACCATGATTTGCCTAGTTTATCCATAAACATATAAAACCCTCTTATTCTGTGTAAATTAAATATTTACATTTTTATTATTCTTCCATGCAGCCGTTCTCCTAAAAAAAATAAAGTTAATAGCACCTTGAACGTACCTCAAAATTAATTCTTATGCATTTTTATAAGAGTCCTTTTGAGCTTTGTGTCATCATCTCATTATTGTGGAAATTGTTATCTAAATACAAGAAATGAATCCGAATTATACTCCCCATATGCCTGAGGATATATCTCCTCCTATACTCAATATATCGTGTGCAATGGTTGATAAATGTCTCATAAAATGTTCTTCTGATAATCATTGTTGCATGCCTGACTCACAAGAAGCATTTTTCCATGTATCCTTAGTATTTTCAAGTTATCCATTGCCGCCCGAATACTACGGCGAGTAGACAATTAAACAATTGATGGCTTATAATCATTTAACTATTACTCTCCTTTGCCATAATTCCAAAACCCTTCAAAGCATTTCTTTAAACGGCAATATAAACCTATAAGGTATCTCTTCTCTCACCTAAGTACCGGAGCGTCTCATTCTCTGGCTTCCATGCCTCGGCCTGGGCCGATAAATCCCACCATAGAGCTATCACCCTTCTCAGCTCTTCTTTTAAATCCACCTGGGACCAATGGGAAACCTGTATTTCAATCCTCTCATTAAACATTACTTCAAACGTGGTTCCCTCTCAGGTCCTCTTATTTTCAACCAACAATGCGTCAATGTTACTAAGATTCAGTTCCCCCTCTGGCCCTCATTTCTCTAGACCAATCATATACCCGCACCATGCTCACTCATCCTCCGGTACCTCCCGTGAGCTTCCAGGTAGAGTCTACTGCCTGACCAGCCTGATTCTGGGCGTGTCTACAGTTCCTCCTATATCACACCCAACCACTCTTAACATTCCAATCATTATATTCAGATATATTTAGCCACCTCGATGGACGCTACAGTCTATTTGAAATTACTTTGCAATCCCCACTCAAGGTCTTAGTTAACTAGTATCAGACACTCCTTTCTCACTCCCGCCGATTGCGTGTGAAGTGAACAGCCTGACCCATCTGGACCTAGGTGTGGTTAAGCTTCACTGAGACTTCCTATTTTAAAAACTGTATCCGATAACACTTATCAATGCAATCATTATATTCTTTCTTGTATATCCACCTCCGTTTTGATTGAATTTATAAAGAAGTTGATCACTTCACAATAGCCACTAAGTGTCTTAGTTCCCTTTTTTCAGACACTCATTTCAAACTCCCGCTTTGTGCGTACGGGGTGAACTGCCTGACCCGCCTGGAGCTAGGTGTGATGACGCTTCACTTGCACTTCCTGTTTTTCAAAGATAGCACAGCAAGGATCGTGTCAACCCAAATAGCTACCAAGTCCTTTCAACTGAATCACACCGTGACCTACTTGACACTCGTCTGTCCTATTTCAGGTGTAAATGCACCTTCTGACTCTCTATAAGACATGCAATAAATTATATGCGCATCTTTTCTGTGCTGCTCATGAAATATGTCTAATGTAACTCTGCTTCGCCTACATTACTCCTTTACAAATAAGGCCTTCATTCCAAACGCTGATTCTCGTGAGTCTCAATCTGTTCACACACTTCATTCACCTACTTAATTCCGCAATTCCTATGGGTGCAGATCAGCCCAAAATATTTGTATTCTCTCCTCCATTGCTGACTGCTGTGAATACAAGTGCTCCTTTAAGGATACATTTTTTAGGGAAATCTGCTATACTGAGCGCCAGAAGAGATCACAAATTCCACTCACTTCCCAAGAATTCTCAATGACTCCAGAATAGAACCCTTCACAAACTTCAAACGTAGTGTAATTCATTATCATGGTTCAATCCTCGTTTAACTGTTCTACATTTACTTATCCATCTTGCTTCCTGTTGCCCTAATCTCAGTTCCCAATCACCCCCTCTTACATTCGGAATAATTTTTTGTGTTCCATGTAATGTAATTCTCCTTTTCGTGAGATGATGATCTCTGATGTGTTGATAACTAGGAGATCTAACAGTCTCATTAGCAATTGCCCTAATATGTTCCTGTATCCTGTGCTTAAGTGTTCTTTTTATGCTACCTATGTAGGTTTTACAACATTCACATTGTAACACATAAATCGCCCCACAGCTATTGCAATTTTATGAACTCATTAATAAAATACCACTTCCTGGTATTGTATTGGAACTCTTTGATGCGGTTCATTCCGAACTCACAAATATTACAACATCCACATGTATAAAACCCCTTAGGTTGTTCAGGGAGCCAGTTCCCCCCCCCCCCTTTGTATGTAGGGGTTCTAAAGAAGTTCCTTGTGATTAAGTTCCTAATAGTGGGACATCTCCTGTAAGTTACTGTTGGTTTGTCTGAGATAATCTCAGTTAGACCAGGTACTCCCTTAAGTAAGTTCCAGTTTTTATTTAAGATCTTATACATTTTATTGTGCAATGTGTTATTTGTTGAGATTAAAGCTATACGATTGGTAGATTGACCTCTTTCCCTTCGTATTAGTGTGGCTTCCCTTCTCATGGTGCCTGCCCTTTTTCTCGCCTTGTCAAGGCCCTCTCCAGCATATCCTGTACCCGAAAGTCTTAACTGGAACTCATCTAGTCCTTTCCTTAAATCCTCATCTCGACTACAGTCCCTTCTAATTCGCACCATCTCACCGTACGGTATTCCTTTAATTACTGACAGAGGATGTGCACTATCTGCCCTCAAGATGGAATTGGTGGCCGTTTCCTTTCGAAAACGTTTGCTGTCTATTTTGCTATCTGATATGAACAATTGTACATCCAAAAAGTCTATTTGATGACTATGGTGACACGCAGTGAATTCCACATTGAACTCATTACAATTCAAAAATTCTAAATATTCCATTAGTTCTTGTCATAAACCCCTCCAGATTAATAAAATATTGTCTATGAAGCGGCCCCAAAACAATATAGAGTCTGTCCATTTAGCGGCTCGCTTGCTCCAGGCATGCTCCCTCTCAAACAACCCCATAAAGAGGTTAGCGTAAGAGGGGGCTAACCTGGAACCCATCGCTGTTCCCGTTGTCTGATGGAACCATTCTCCCTCGAATAAAAAGAAATTATTCTTTAGTATGAGATCACTCATTTCCAAGATCATTTCTGAATGCTCTTGCAAACTAGCATTCTGAGTTCCCAAAAAGTGCTTCAGGGCTCGTATCCCCTTTTCCTTCTCTATGCAGATGTATAGTCCCACTACATCTAATGTTACGAAACTCATTCCTTGTTCCCAAATCATGTCTTGCAGTTTATTAAGAACATCTATTGTATCCCTTATGTATAAGGGTAGATTCACTACTAGAGGTTTCAGGAATATGTCTACAAATTCCGACAGATGTTCCGTCAAACTCCCTATACTTGAGACAATCGGTCTGCCCTGCAGGTTCTGCATGAACCACAAACGGTGTCTGCAGCTCTTAAAATGTAAGAAATTTTCCCTCACTAAAAGGGCATCTTATTTTTGTGCAACCTCTTTATATTGACCTGGTGACTGTCACAACCTATCTCAGGCTCCTTCAAAGGTCGTGTTCCCACTAAATGAATTCCCTCTACATACAATACCTTCTTAATTATTTTACTGGCCACTCAATGCCATATGTGCCCCATAAGGTCAACCAAATGTGGACTGCCTTTCATCAGCCTCAGACCCACCACCAAGAGTTCCTTCTGCACCCCACATCCATGTGTCCCCTCCAGTAAAGACTTCCCTGATTATGTACTGGTTAATATTGATGTCTGAATTAAGGTAGAAAGGGACCAGCACTCAGTTATAAGCAGTCTCTGGATGACAGATGTGACTCCAAATTAAACTTCAAGTCTCACACCACACATAATGCAAAGTCCTCCTCCATGTGCTGCAAGGTGAAGTTCTTACTTGCACAAACTGACTTTCATATAAGCATTACAGGTACAATTTTTGTACCCCTTATTGAAGGTATGAAAGACATGTTGCCCGACATGCCAGAGACCGAACTAAGTTCATCGAAGAGTGTTCGTAAATCCTTCAAAATATGATAGAATCTCTTCAACTCCCAAATAACTTGTCTATCTTCCTCTGCAGGGACAAAGCAGCCTGCATCATTCTCAAGGTTTTCAACACTATCACCTGTCATATATTACAACCAAGCTCAAGTCCTCAGGTGCAATGTGGACAACATGCAAAAGCAACGGCACTTCTGGGGCAGAAACAAGGAACTGTAAGAAGTAAAACATGAGACATGAAAAATTATTCAGCTAAGCACCCAGAATATTCAATACTTTCCCAGTTGAAACCTGGCAGTTCAATTCACATCCCAAGTTCTGGACACAGTTAAAACCTCCTGTCTTACAACAACTACTTGTTGGGTCAGAGGCCCCCTCTGAGTCTCTCTCCCTCTCTCTCTCTCATTCTTTCTCTCATCCTCTTTCTCTCTCTCTCTCAAGTGCACAACTCCCATCCAGACCTCCTTGCCTCCTTTTTTGTCACTGCTTGCTTGTGTCCCACTGGGCATGCAAGTACCCCCACCCCTTTCATAGCCACACACTGCTCACCACACTCCTCAACTCATTGTAAGTTGAACACATCCTGCATAAGACTCTGTTGCTTTGCAGTTAGACTTGCACTTTATGAATTCATCACATATGTACAGATATGTGAAACAGACCTCTATATCGTGAGTGTGGACTGCAAATCACAAACCATGTGAACAACAATCTGCTGCTACCAATGGTCTGCTCTCCCGCTCTCCACATCAAAAGTCAACTGATAAGAGCCTTCTTTCATCAGCACTAACAGTATAGCACTCATTCCACATAATTCCCAGACTCTAGCATGATGAGGCACCAGTCACAAATCTCCATTGTGAATAGGCTAATGGGAAAAGCTACCAAGCAGCATGCAGAAAATGTATACCCACAACTTATTTCTAGGATGAGGGAAGCTTGGGACTACTTGGAAAATCATGGGGCAACTTTATCAAATAGTCATGCAGCGCAAAGTCACCTTGCTGCACCGCACTGCATGTTAGGGAAAGGACAGGAATGTGCTGTCCTTAACAATATGCAGCCCATTCCTGTCATTTCTCAGTGCTGGCGCACAATGTTCTGCCTAGCGTCAACGCAGGCACACTTTCACCTTGTTGCAAGGGGTGACTGCATATTAAATTGGATTCTTTTTGTGCAGGAACGGTCACCTTCCTGCACAAAAAAACAATCTCCTGAGGGATTTTCCCCTTTCTATGTGTGCTGCAAAATACAGCACACATAAAAAGAGGAGTTATTAAGGAGAAGTAAAGATTATTTCTCCTTGTTATGCCTCACCCTGTGGAAATATGGATTTTTCTGATCAGTTATGTCCCCTATCTTGGACCCCAACGGTTCCATGTATGAATCACAAGTACATGTATGTTCCCTCCAGTTCCAGTTATGAAGACGCAAACACATGTGCGTCCACCATCAACATGTCCTCTTTCAGATCCGCCATGAATAGGCCGAATATTCCATTCCTAAGTATGAAAGGCCACCCGGCTTTATATGGTTCACTTATGCCATTTTACAGTCCAGGCAAGTAGGCCCTGATTCTGTCATCAAACTCCTCTTGCTTTCTGCCTCTGAAAGCTCCAGTCTGAGCCTGCATCTGTGACCATGAACTTTGTCTCATTCCCTGCGCGGCTCAGAAGCCTGACATCAGCCTGTTGCCTGCCAAAGACTGTATTTCACCTTCGAATTTATCTGCTTCGCTCCCTGCCCAGTGCATTCTTGTCTAGTAGTTTAAGTAAACATTCTTCCAGCTACCGAGCAAAGGCCCGGCTTCTCTGTCTTTCTGCAAGTAATTCATAGCCCTATTACTGTGGAAGATTTCCGCCCTCGCATCTAGTGTAGACACTTAGACGCTTGTACACGCACTAACAGTCAGTATAGTCAGTATAGAATAAGATTCTAATCTAAGAAGACCTCTCTTTTGGATAACATAGTTCTTTAAACATAGGATGTTAGATATGATTTGGGATTAGGTTGACTTGACCCTCCAGACTTCTGTCGCCACATGTAGAGCTAAATGTCAAGTCCCCTTCACCCCCTAGTTGCACGTCAATCACACGTCATGCTGCTGCGCGCGCATTTCTGCCAAGTATTTCTGCTGACATTGCGAAATTCTCTCATGTAACCACCCTATTATGACATCACATCCGATGACGTTCTTTAAACACACCTAGTTACGCCTATTTTTTTCTACGCATGAATATATTATCCACACTATCAATTGTTACGCCTCTTGTATTTGCTTCACTGTAATGCCTATTGTATAAAAGTGATTGAGTATCAATAATGTGTGTACTTCACTTCCTGAACCTTCGTGGTGATGGAACTTGGAGCAACCGATTCGAATCGACCATTGGAATAAAGCCCATTCCGAACCTCTAATACCACGGATTCTGCCTCTTATTTACTGAGCTATTTTTTATTATGTTTCTGTATCAAATTAAGTTCCGGTAATTAAATTATTTACCACATGAATGGCGCCCGAATAGGGACACTTTCTCATCTCACGCGCCGGCGGTGCGTTGCAGGCCCGGTCTCCTGCCACAGCTGGACGGACAATAACGCGTACCAGCAGGATTTCCTGTATCTCCCTCCGGTCAAGCGGGGGCGACTGAGGCTGCGATCAACACCCAGACGAGGCGGTGAGAAGTGCGAAGTATCCCGACCAGAGCCTAGCTGAGAGAGCAAGATCCGAGGTATACAGAGGCCCACCAGTTTCCGAAGTCCCGAGTCGAGTCCAGTTTCCGAAGTGTTCGAGTCGAGTCCAGTCCGGTTCAAGTTCAGTTCAGTTTCCGAGGCCTTCCGTTTCCGAGCTACCCGGTGAGTACCATTACTGGGGAGGCGTTCTGACGTGCACTTAGGTTGTGCCGGTCAAGACGGGTTTGGGTACACAAATCCGGTCTGCACTGTTTCAGCAGTGTATCTGTACTGTTTAGCAGTATATCTAGTATATCAAGTATATAAATTCAGAATAATTCAGTTAATGTCGAGTATTATGTTTAGTGATTCAGTTTCCTTAGATTGTCATCATCAGCGTTGCTCAGTTAAATGTTAAATGTTAAATGTTTTAAGTACGTTCTGCATATTGTGGTGTGAATGACTGTTCATTATTGTGTTTATTTGTATTAAGTTTTGTTCTAGATCAAGTATCAGATCAGTTCTCAATATGCCGCTTTTTTCGAAACTAAGACAGATCACAACAAGAAAAGGGGTACTCGAAGAAGCTGTTCCTATTCCTCCTAGGGACACTCCAGGGTACTTCATGTATCATAAACATGGCTTAGACGCTATATTATTTCTTGATTTATGGGTAGACTACACCAAGGAATTACCAGAAAGTCAGAGGTGGCCCGCAGCTGGGACCTGGGATGCAGAGTGCATCATGAAAGTAGAGGAAGAGTTATGGAAAAGGAAAGTCAGACAGTCACAGAAAGACGCCGTTGAGTTATGGCGTAAAGAATCTCATAGACGTACAGAAAAAGCACTCCGACAGGAAGAGAAAAATAAAGAGAATTCAAATAGAATCCGAGAAAATCTATTAATTGAAGAAGGTACACGAGTGAAGTCAGAACAAATAGACAGACAAAGAAATGCCCTTATGAATGGTATGTATCCCCTCCTGGCCGAGGGATTACCTAAGGCTACTCCGGAAATACAAAAAGACTTGCCACCCCCATTATTTCCAATAAAGGTACATCCTAAGGGGCATCCTAGGACCGCAGAAGATGTTTTTCTTTTCTCATATTTAGATGACGCAGCTCCCGAGTATACTAATCCCGCCCCACATAGACCGCCCGCCAGGGAGGTTCAACGCCAAGATCCAGTATCTGTATCGCTACAGCAACAAATCCTGACACAAGTTCCGGCAAGCACATCTGTTCCTACATCTGTTCCGACAGCTACTTCTATAGCTGTGTCCACACCTATAGTTGCTGTATCGCGTACAACGAATCCTTTCACGCCCGATACCCCAGATGGGGCTACGGGAGGTGCTACCAATATTTTTTCCACGCCACCCAGAGTAAATAAACTTACTTTTCAAGAATCAGCACATTCACGTACCCCCAAACTCATAAATGCCCGCACGCTTAAGGAACTTCTTATAGATTGTAGATATGACCCTGTGCCCGGCAAAGAGGACGAAATGATAATGGCATCATTACGTATCAGACGAGCCGCGGTGTATTTAGGGAAGTTACCAGGAATGACTATGCATCTAGACAATATATATCATTTTGTCCAAACAGGGCGAGATTCTGAATGTATTAACAGAGCTATGGAATACCAGAAAGTGGAGATACAAGGGGAACTGTTACGTTTCCTCATAAATTGTGTGATCAGAAATCAAGATCGACTGGGGATAGACCCGGAAGCAATGCAAACACTTACCAGATGGAGCCAGAATATATCAGAAGGGAGACATGATAAGCAAAATTGCATAGTAGCCATGTGCCGAAAGATCCGTAAAGAAATAGAACGCCTACACGAAGAGAGATTAATGGTAGACCAGTTCGAACAAAGCGAGGAGGAAGGATCAGGACTGCCCACAGGACAGTCAGAAACCATAGCATATGTAGGTAGAGGAAGATCTTGTAATAGTACTAGATGTTTTATTGACCCGATACGTCCGATATGTCCAGATAATAACAGGAATTTCCAAACACCTATAATAAATATAAGGTCCCCCGAGCATTCGTTCCAAGCCGCTGATAAATTACTCCGAGAACGAAGGGGTTATCATTTTCTCGATTCTATGGATGAACAAGAATTAGCCAGGTCAGCCGTTCAATGGGTTGACAGTCCCGGAATGTATGGTGATGGTGCAGTAGCACACACATTTTTGAATCTCACCCCAGATGAACAGCGTTTAGCTGGGATTTATATGATTCAGCAACTCCTTATACTATATCAGAGTCAGCATTCAGATCCTGGTCCCTTACCTGAAATATTGACTAAATTACTCACGAATAGATGGAGAGTTTCAGGTACTAAGTTAATTAAAGAAATACTAGAATCAAGAAAGCAGTACATTCTTTTTGTATGCCCAGAACATGTCTCACTGCCCATCAAGGAAAGAACCACGTATTACATGGACAGACAGAATCCCTTACGAGAAGTGCACCCAATAAAAGGCGAGGACAATGAGTTTAAACGTGTATTTGTATATACGCCTATATCGAAAATAGAATTGTTACAAATGAAGAAAGTGGTACCCAGTCATGACAAAGACCCAGCGGGTTTCCACCGAGAAATTAAAGACATGTTACTCATGGGAGAATATACCTATCCCGACATTATGACAATATTAAAGGTATTAATGCCTGCTGGCATTTATGAAAAACTAAAGGAAAAAGAGTGGGAGGTGGGAGACCAAAAGATAGAATGGTCAGCATTAGAAGCAGAAGAAAAGGCCCGAACTGCAGGAGCAGGGCTTGGGGACAAAACTAAAGCACTACCAGGTTTACTAGTACAGGTACTGCCACGTTTATTAACTACGAAAAAGGAAGATTGGGGTACAATTTCAGCCTGTAAACAGAAGCAAGATGAAGACACTAGTGATTTCTATGCCCGATTTGAAAAATGTTTTGGTATAAATAGTGGCATAAAAGCAAGTAGCGAATCATACCCACATCTGTTTGTGACAAAATTAGTTGAAAACTCCTTACCTCAAGTGAAGAATAGAGTATTAAAATTCGAGAGTACCTGGCAAGGTAACACCCCATCACAAATGTTACAAATGTTACAGTACCATCACAATAGAATTAGAGAGGAACAAGAACATGAACAAAGACGCATGAAAGACACGAAAATGAAAATGCTAGTTTCCCAGACAGTTCCAGCTGAAGGACATAAAAAGGGTACGACACATTCCGGTGATTCAGCAGGTCCTGTAAAAGGGACATGCAACTATTGTAAACAGCCAGGACATTACATACACGATTGCCCAGTCCTGAAGCGTAATATCGCTACAGGTATCACAAAAGAAAGACCACGACCACCTAGACAGGATCAGAATGAACAAGGAGCCCCACAGCATGCACAGTCCATGCCAGCTCCACCACAGTCTATACAGTTTGTGCCAGCTGCACCAGCGCTGCCTGTTGCTGCCACACAAACCACGACACGACAACTGTACCAGACCGCACAGTATGACTATCCTGATTATCAACGATACGCATGAACTAGCCTAGAGAGGGAAGTTGACTTACCCCTTATCGAGGTCCCTGTAGATCAAGAAGGACCTTATGTACATAGTGAATTATTAGGCCAAGATAGAAAATTTTTACTCGATACAGGGGCAAGTCGAACAACCATAAAACGTAGTGAAGTTCCAGGGGCACCCCTCTCAGGCTCACAGAATATTTCCCTTGGTTTTTCAGGAAAACCTATTGTTAATGAAGTGTCACAGCCTCTTCCACTTACGATAGGACCTTTGACCCGAACTACAGATTTATTGCTTACTAGATCATGTCCAGAAAACTTGTTAGGTATAAAAACACTGAAAGCTCTAGGAGCTATAATATGTTGTTCTCCGGAAGGAGTAAGATTGTTTTTACGTGATTTCAAAGGTCACTATGTGTCTAGAGACATGGATCCCCGATTACAGACTTTACCTACACATCTATGGGCACAAGGCCCTACTGATGTTGGTTGCATGAATATTACGCCATATCGAGTTACACTAAAGGCAGGAGTGGTACTACCACGAATGCGACAATACAAGTTACCACCAGATGCTGTAGTGGCATTACTGCAAATCATTGACGAGCTCATTGCCCAAGGAGTGGTTGTGGAAACAGACTCCAATGTATGTAATTCACCGATAATTCCGATTCTTAAACGAACAGATCCGAAGGCCCCGCCAGTATATCGATTGGTTATTGATCTGCGCGAATTAAACAAATGCATTGTGCCACAATTCCCTGTGGTCCCAGATATCTCATCATTACTGACAGCTATTGATTCCGAAGCAACATTCTTTACTGTAATTGATCTCAAAAATGCCTTTTTCAGCGTCCCAATAGATCCGGAAAGCCAATATTTGTTCGGATTTAGTTTAAATGGACGTAGCTTTAAATTCACACGCGCACCTCAAGGATTTACAGAAAGCCCCAGCATCTATAGCCAAGCACTGAAACGAGAACTCGACAGTATCCACATGCCAGTAAACACTGCCCTGCTTCAATATGTCGATGATCTGCTGATCACCGCTAGAAGCGAACCCGAATGTGAAAAAGCATCACTGACAGTTTTACAATTTCTAGCCGAAAAGGGGCACAAGGTGTCCCCTTCTAAGCTGCAATTCTGTGTCCAGCGAGTTGTTTATCTTGGACACTCGCTGTCCAAGGAGGGAAGGCAGCTTACACCCGACCGCATTCAGTTAATAGCTAACATGCCAATACCCAAGACACAAAAGGAGGTGCGGGCTTTCATAGGCCTCACTTCATATTGTAGGCAGTGGATCCCTCAGTATGCATTTCTAGCAAAACCACTCATTCAGTTGACAACACAGGAGGCAGCCACATCGACTGTTCTCCCTTGGACTCAGGAACATACACAAGCTTTTGAAAGCTTAAAGACAGCCCTATGTCAAGCACCTGTTTTAGCAACACCATGTTACCATAAGCAGTTTACACTCTTTGTTACAGAACGCGAAGGTACTGCCTTGTCAGTACTCACACAGGAACAAGCAGGAGCACACAAACCATGTGCTTATTTTTCTAGTACATTAGATCCCGTAGCTCAGGCTTTGCCTGCATGCCTGAAATCAGTGGCAGCAACCGCTTTAGCAATCAGACAAAGCGATGCCATAGTGTTAGGACATTCATTAACAGTTCAAGTACCACATGCAGTAGAGGTTCTTGTGAATAGAACGCAAACACAACACTCGACTATAGCGCGACTTACAGGGTACGAATTAACATTGTTTCAACCACATATAGAAATCAGACGTTGTAACACATTGAATCCTGCCACACTTTTACCTGTGATCGGAACAGACCCACTAGCTCATGATTGTATTGAAGTTATTACAATCACGACGAAACCCAGACAAGACTTAACCGATGTCCCATTGTCAGACCCAGACCTGACGTTGTATGTAGATGGTTCATGTATGAGAACAAGTACAGGAGAGTTAGTGGCCGCTTACGCAGTCACAACAGACACTGATATCATTGAAACAAATTGCATAAATACCTTGTCAGCTCAAGCCGCAGAGCTCATCGCTCTGACACAAGCCTGTATTCAAGCCACAAATAAAAAAGTCAACATATATACTGATTCACGTTATGCATTCGGAGTTGTACATGACTTCGGCGTGCTGTGGCGAGAGAGAGGTTATTTAACTTCTCACGGTGCCCACATTCAGCACGGACCCCTCATTCATGCCTTATTAGATGCGATACATCTACCCACTGCAATATCAATTATGAAATGTAAAGCTCATACGAAAGTTATTGATATCATTTCTCAAGGCAATGATCTAGCTGACAGAACAGCTAAACAGACCGCTCAAACTCAAACATCCGACATGACAAAGACAATAGTTCCGACGCCAACACATTGTATGACGATTAAAGATCCTACTCTTGACGTAATTGATATACAGACACATGCTACACCAGACGAAATAAAGAAATGGACTGAATTAGGAGGGATTCAAACGGATCAAGGATGGATGACGAAGGAAAAATCTGTGTGGCTCCTTCCTGATTCAATGGTCCAAGTCATTATAAACACTATACATAGTCCAGCACATCTAGGAGAAAAAGCTATGCTAGACAGCATCCAACACATTTGGTTCAATAAACATTTACGAGCAGCAGCCAAACAAAAAGTTCGTACCTGTATGATCTGTTGTCAGTTCAACCCAGGAAAAAGCGTTCCCGTAGAACAGGGTGGATTTCAGCCTCCTGATCACCCTTTTGAAGTCCTCCAGATGGATTATATCCAGATGGAACGATGTCGAGGATTCAAATATGTTCTCGTAGTTGTCTGTGCTCTTTCCCGTTGGACAGAGGCATACCCGGTTTCAGATTACACTGCCCCGACTACTGCCAAACAGTTGGTTCGAGAATTCTTCCCACGATACGGTTTACCACGTGTTGTCTACTCAGATAACGGCCAGCCGTTCTCATCCGAACTAATGAAACACGTTTCACTTTTGTTAGGCTATCAGTGGAAATTCCACTGTGTCCGACACCCCGAAGCAGCAGGTCTCGTAGAAAGACATAATCAGATCCTGAAAATTAGATTGTCCAAAATATGCAGAGAGAAAGGTGTCGACTGGGTAGTAGCATTACCAGTTGCACTCTTTTACATGAGAATGGTAGCACACTCTCGAACAGGGCTATCCCCGTATGAGGTGATCTTTGGCAGACCACCAAATATGTGGGGGACGCCCATACCACGCAAAATAACTGATATTGACTGTAATATGCTGACAGATTACCTGGCTTCCTTGATGTCTGCACTACAATCTTGTCGTTCACAGGTAGCTGCAGCTTTTCCTGACAACACTGAGGTGAAACCCCATGACGTAATTCCAGGCGACCTGGTCCTAGTGAGGAACTTTGATCGAAAGACTCAGCTGGATCCAAGGTGGAAGTCGCCGCAGCTTGTCTTGCTCACCACAAGGACAGCCGTGAAGATCGAAGGCAGGAAAGGCTGGGTACATTCAAGTCATATCAAGAAATTTCATGGACTACCATCGGATGTGAATACCACACCTCGTGTGTCTTCACCCATTGACTCAAAACTTCCTTTTGGTGAAAAGAGTAATTCCGAACTTTATAAACTAAAACTCAGGTCTAATCAGTCAAGCAATTTGATTGTTTAAGTCCTCTCCAAGGTGAAGCGGTTGAATTGTCTCTGACATGTATCCCTTAGGCCTGAATAGAGAACACACCCGAAAAATGTTGAAACGACATGCGTACTGTAAATCACTGCGTAGTCATTGCACAGTGACGTTATTAATTTTGTTTTTCTTAAGTGTTTTAATAATTACTGCAAGTATATTGTTGCACATATATTATCCTATTTCTAGACATGTTTACAATGTTACTGCTGAACATTCTTTTAGCGAATTACCTCCGCTTGAGTTGTCTTATAGATTTGCGCTGCGCAATAACACGTTTATTAGTATGTTACATCATTCCCATCAGGTTAGCAATGCTACAAATTGTTGGATATGTGGCCGACTCCCTCCCTATCAGAATTATAAAGGAATTCTACCTCTCTTTCCATACCCGTTCACACACAACGGCTCCTGTGGAGCATGGTTTAGTTTAATTAATTCCCTAGATTCGAATTCTGCAGTTTATCAAGATAACTGGGTATGGGGAAATTTGAACTTAGTTTTACTTAAAGTCTGCTACCCTAACAAGGAGGGACTTCCCAAAAGAACAGGAACTGATCTAGAAAATGAAGTGTATGGATTAGGTAATTTTACGTTTAATCTTATGATCCTAAATGTCGAATTCGAAGCTACTCCAATTTTGCCCGCTATGTCAATATTTCCAGTAAAAGGTGAATTATGTGTAAGAAAGAATGGTTCCATACATATGGGCCATAGTAGATGCATCACTGTAGTAGAATTTAGTGATCAAGGCAAGTCTACATTTAGAGCTTCCCGCCATTCTTATTTCATATGTGGTCAGATGGCATATGTACGTTTGCCTCTAGACTGGGATGGTACCTGCTACATTGGATTTCTTTTGCCACCTGTTTTCCTAGCTCCTCCTGATTATCACAGAAATACTCATTTAATACACAGTAGAGAAAGGAGAGATCTCCCAATAGTCGATTACACTGAAACAGCATGGGAAAAATACACAGATTTCAATAAAGGTCTCTTTCCCTATATAGGTACCGTTACTAATAGTAAGCTGATACGTAGATTAACTAGAACCCTTGAAGCAGTAGTGAACGAAACTATTTCCGCCTTAGGCAATTTAACAGAAGAGCAGTCTGCTATGCGGATTGTTGTGCTTCAAAATCGTCTTGTCCTTGACGTCATCCTGGCCGATAGGGGCGGAGCTTGTAGGGTCATCGGGTCAAGCTGTTGCATTTTCATACCAGAAAATTCGCCATCTGTATATAAAGCCATAACTCGCCTTCATAAGATTGTAAGCCAGATACACCAGAATCCAGGCACCTGGACTTGGTCCGGTTGGTTTTGGAGTATATTATCTACCTTTGGATGGAAGGTCCTATCCTTCCTAGGTATTGGCCTTCTCATACTATTCAGTTGCTGTCTATGTCTACAATGTGGACCAGCGATCTGTGGTCTGTGTGCCACATCGTGTATTCCACCACCAAGATTTCATTCATCACGGAAGAAGAAAGAAGAACAAATGATGCTATATGAACAGATCAATGGATTGATGAAGATTGATATCTCTTAACGGGCAAGTAGGGGACAAGGAGGGAATGTGGAAATATGGATTTTTCTGATCAGTTATGTCCCCTATCTTGGACCCCAACGGTTCCATGTATGAATCACAAGTACATGTATGTTCCCTCCAGTTCCAGTTATGAAGACGCAAACACATGTGGGTCCACCATCAACATGTCCTCTTTCAGATCCGCCATGAATAGGCCGAATATTCCATTCCTAAGTATGAAAGGCCACCGGCTTTATATGGTTCACTTATGCCATTTTACAGTCCAGGCAAGTAGGCCCTGATTCTGTCATCAAACTCCTCTTGCTTTCTGCCTCTGAAAGCACCAGTCTGAGCCTGCATCTGTGACCATGAACTTTGTCTCATTCCCTGCGCGGCTCAGAAGCCTGACATCAGCCTGTTGCCTGCCAAAGACTGTATTTCACCTTCGAATTTATCTGCTTCGCTCCCTGCCCAGTGCATTCTTGTCTAGTAGTTTAAGTAAACATTCTTCCAGCTACCGAGCAAAGGCCCGACTTCTCTGTCTTTCTGCAAGTAATTCATAGCCCTATTACTGTGGAAGATTTCCGCCCTCGCATCTAGTGTAGACACTTAGACGCTTGTACACGCACTAACAGTCAGTATAGTCAGTATAGAATAAGATTCTACTCTAAGAAGACCTCTCTTTTGGATAACATAGTTCTTTAAACATAGGATGTTAGATATGATTTGGGATTAGGTTGACTTGACCCTCCAGACTTCTGTCGCCACATGTAGAGCTAAATGTCAAGTCCCCTTCACCCCCTAGTTGCACGTCAATCACACGTCATGCTGCTGCGCGCGCATTTCTGCCAAGTATTTCTGCTGACATTGCGAAATTCTCTCATGTAACCACCCTATTATGACATCACATCCGATGACGTTCTTTAAACACACCTAGTTACGCCTATTTTTTTCTACGCATGAATATATTATCCACACTATCAATTGTTACGCCTCTTGTATTTGCTTCACTGTAATGCCTATTGTATAAAAGTGATTGAGTATCAATAATGTGTGTACTTCACTTCCTGAACCTTCGTGGTGATGGAACTTGGAGCAACCGATTCGAATCGACCATTGGAATAAAGCCCATTCCGAACCTCTAATACCACGGATTCTGCCTCTTATTTACTGAGCTATTTTTTATTATGTTTCTGTATCAAATTAAGTTCCGGTAATTAAATTATTTACCACAACCCGGGGAGGCTTAGCGTTTTGACGCACTCCCAGGTCTAGCCCTGATGGTAAATCTGGAAATGCACCAAAATCCATGGGTGGATGCGTGGGAACACCTATGCTCCTACATGAAACACCTCCTTGGGGCAGAGCTATGCAACACAGTGATCTGTGCTGCTTTACTCTAGATTTATCAGGCCACCCAAACTAGCCTTGATTGGCTTGACAAATCAAACTTAAGAGTTGTGTTCCTCTTGCACCCCATTGCGTGGCGTAAAGGCGATGCAGCTCTTTCATAAATATGCCCCTATATTCCTTCCGTGCTTGAAAGTCTTGCTGTAAAGGATTCAGGCTAGGGTTTTGTATCCAGGCTATCAATCCTCTGATTAAAGAAAAGGATCTTTATTTGAAGGTTGGCAGATGCAGGCCTTTAAAAAAGGTTGATGTCCCATCTGCCGGCCTCGTTTTTATCCCACCCCTTGGTTTCTGCTGAGGGAAAATTACTTAGGTTAACTGTTAACATTTTTCATCTCTGTATTTATTGCAAATTTTTATAATCAAATAACATTTTTATACATAAGATACAAATAAGGCGAACACCCTCACAATCTTTATTTTGTGGCTATTTACAAATAATTATAATGTGCTTTCCACACCTATCTGCAGTTCACATCTTGTTCCTAAATGATGTTGATGTAAGATGAAGAGAAAGTATGCAACAGTTCACAAGTAGTTCCTATTTTCAAAGGGGGTGTAGAAAAAGGAGAGACACTTTATGCGAAATATTTCTAATAGAAATAATGCAAAATTATTGTTACCTATAGGGGAGGAATCTGTGTGGCCCCGGTGCATTCAACGCAGTAGGAACTTCTACCCCCTTGACTCAACTCAAAGGGTAAATCGTCATCATTTGATTCATGTATATTGTTTCACTGCTGCCACCACTGTACTGTCCCAATATTACCGTGCCATTGACAACTGTTTTTGTATTTGTTTTTCTTGTATAAAACAATAAAAATATATAAAAAACAATATATATATTGTTGCCATTTCCCTTCTTTCCCAAATCTATACCTGTTGAACTCCAGTAATGATATTCTAGTATTAGGAGAACAATACATATGCCCGAAATATACTTCATTGCATATTAAGTAACTCATATACACCTATGTGAATAGCATTAGCAAATTATAAATTCTGTTTAGGCTCATCATGGATATTAAATCAGTCATAAATATCTGCACTACATTGGTATACGATGTGCATCCAGGGATATTTGACGTTATTGTTAAAGCAGGTCCTTGGAATATGAGGGCTTCATTACAAAGGTAAATGTATGTTTTGATCAGAATTCTCTTATTTACATCTGCCAGGAATCCACAAGTGGGATCCTCCCAGGTGTATGCTCATTTACATGTATGGCCATCTCTGCTGTGAATGTGGAGGTTCTCCGCACCTATAAACCCCACACTCAGGGTGGGGCTTGGAGATTCAGCCTTAGAAGTTTGTGAATAACCAAACACATTGGGGCATATTTACAACCCCCTATCATCACAGAAACGTCACTTTTATCGATGTTCCTGTGGCGATAGTGGCTTCGCCTTATTCACAAGGCAGCTTTAAGCCACTTAACGTGGCTTAACACGCCTTGTGAATAAGGCACCCTTTCACACTATACTTAGCGTGGAAGGGGTGGGCAATGGATGTTGTGGTGGGCGTTTCGCTGCAGCACCCACTTATTTTGATGATGCCCCATATTTACAAGGGTGGTGTAAATATGGGGCACCGCTAAAATTAAGACCAGGGAAAACCTGGTCTTAAACAGGCAAAACGAGGAGAAATACTTTATTTCTCCTCGTTTTTACTGTTTCTATCAGTGCTGCATTGTGCAACACACATACAAACAGCAAAACGCCATGTAAGATTGTTTATGTGCAGGATGGTATCCCTTCCTGTCATAAACATTCATTTTAAAATAATGAGTTGCAACTTCTATGTCTGCTGCACAAACAGCACACATATAAGTTACAAATCGCCATTTATGATTGTCTATGTGCAGGAAGGGTCACCTTCCTGCACATAAACAATAATCTCCCACAGCGCAGGCACCTTTGCACTATGGTGCAAAGGTGCCTGCGTTGGCGCTCGGCAGCTAATTTTAGCACCAGCACCGGAAGAGATGCAGGGTTGCACGATATTGTAAATACAGTGCAGCCCTAAGTTTCTAAAGTGGTAGAGCGCGGCGTTAGCCTTCGTTTTCTTAACGCTGCACTCTTCCACTTTAGTTGTAAATACGCCCCATTGTTCATTGGCATTCACTTACTACTTCGCCTTCCCACCTTGGAAAGAGTCTGAGATTGACTCCAGTTACTGTTAGGTGTAACTTTCCTTTCAGAGGGGGAGGGAGAAGGAAGTGCCTCAGATTTGCTGACTGTGTGGGGTAAGTGGTTTCTCGACGGCGATTATTTTCCCCACAGATAAAACACTGTACATTTGTAAAGATGATCCTTTATCCCCTGCGGGTAGTTTTCCACTTTCTAGAACTCTGTACAGCAGGAATAGGATCCTAATGGAAATGTGACAAGAAAGTTTGTGAATTCCAGGAAGTCTTTTGTTTACATTCACACATTTTGACACCATCCCAGGTTTACTAAACTTAATAAATCTGGGATTGCTTCAAAATTGATGGCTTTAGTGGGTGCATATGAGAGATCCCATGATCCACCCATGGAATGCTTTCCTAATGTAGACTGGCACAAGGTAGGGATTTGTGTTTCCAGGTGTTGCTCTGGAATTACTGAGCCATGCTAGGTGGCTTTGTGTGGCTTAGTACATCCACTAAAAGGCTTTAGTTGCCTTGCATCCACTTGCATGGCGCAAGGGCAACCTAAGCCCTTGTAAATGTGCCCCATAGTTTTTAACCCAAACCTTGGTTGGCGACCCTAGGCCTACTTTTTACACCCCTTACGAAATTATAGCCTCTGGCAACACTGATTTAAGGTGTCACACTATGTAGTTCTAGCACAAAGTACTCACCAGTGGAAATTAAAGAGGGGAGAGAGCATTCACACGCAACAGGGGCTCGTGCAGGTAAGAGCAGTGTGGTTGGGGAGGAGATCAAATAATGAATTTTCCCTCTCCGTCGTCTGCCAAAATGACAGGGGGACACCTGAGCCAAGATAGAGATGGGGCTGATCATTCAGATGGGAGAAGCTATCTCGCGAAGTGCTAGTATAATACATGATAGCAGCGAATTATTCCTTAAAAGTGATCTCTAACAGGATTACATTTCAGCAACACGTTTTGAAGAACACATAGAGTTTGATAAGTGCCAACAGTGCCCGGGTTGAGAGAAACTGTTTCACAGCATCCAGCAAAAAAAGAAGACACACAGTGTTTAATTTGAGCCGGTGGTTTCCGGTGCTCAGCACCGGCACATAATCATTAACACTGGCGCTTTTCATGAGCACCAGTTTGGACATATTCATTTAGGGGAGATTTAGTAATTTGCCCTGAATCACAGGATGTTGAGCCAACGCCGAGACAAGAACATGGTTAATCGAAGACAGCAGCTCTTGCCATTATGCCACATCCTCTCCCAACTTTCATAGGGGCATATTAACAATGCAGCGATAAAAAATTATCGCCGCTTTTGCGGCCGTTTTCGGCCGAAAAGCGACTATAATTTTACCGCCTTATCAGCAAAGACACGCTATTGCATGTTTTGCTGAGTTTGCTCCCGTTTCCAGCACGCCTAACTTCGCATCGCTAATGAGATGCAAAGTAGGCGTGTCTGTGGAAACAACATGGGTAAATATCGCGAAGGTAGCTTCGCGATATTTACATTGGAGGGAAGCGATTATTTTAATCGCGCTAAGTATGCCTTAACGCAGGAATTTAACGTCTGTTACATTCCTGACTAAGGCATACCTAACATGGGAGGTGGATTCATGTGATACGACCACAGAGTCGTATCAAGCATATCACCGTTTTACATGGAACATCGCTGGAAAACCATCGCGATGGCCCTAAGCGTTGTTAATACAACGCTAGCCTGGCGAAATATTCCAACGATAGAAAAAAATGCGGTATACAAGGTCAACGATAATTATCGCTGCCTGTTGCAAATATGCCCCTTAGTTAGTAGTTGGTTCTGTTTTAGACAGCTCCAGCAGGAAAAATAGGCTTTTGCAAGCTGCCTCCTGACATTTCACTTTTTTTTACAAATTAACCGCCGCAGACAATCGCTACCTCGTGTTGGTGACCGAGGTCAAGAATGACTGCGGTGGAAAGGGATGCAATCTCACAGTGTTCGAGGCAAAATGGGCATATAGTCGTGCTAATGGAGGTACTAGAGTCCAAACGGTAAAAGACTACTATTGAGCAGGTGAGAGAAACAGTCTTGCGACTTCAGGTGAGTGCGGCAGTGGCTTTACCTGCCAGAGGGACCCACCAGACTGGGACTGATGAGAGAATGCAAGGGGTAGAGGCATACGAACCTAGGCTTTGTTTCCGTGCGAACAGTAATCAGATGTCTTCTTGCCACTGTGGAGATGGCTTAATTATGGGAAAAAGTGTTACCAATTATATATTTCAAAGGACAAGCAAATGAAGAAATCAGATAATAGAATCAAGGTTCCATAGAATTGACCATAAATATTCTACACGTGAACGTAAACAATTCTATAGATATTTTGTTTCAAACGTAAAAAAATAATTAGCAGAAACTCCACATTCTTCTGCAGCATCCGTCCTGGTTCTCTCCTCTTCCTACAAGATTGAAATACAAATGCTACTGTTACCCATCATCCAGAATGTTAATTCGACTGTGTTGCCTGGCAACATCCGCACGGTGATCCCTGCAAATGGAGGATACAAAATACGCTTTGTTATGGTTTGGAATGTACATCCTGGTTTAAGACCTGAAAACAATGCATCTAACAGCGGTGCGCCACATAAACATTTCAGTGTATACATTCACCCTGGAACAGTAATTGCATAGCATAAATTATTCACATTTGTCAATCCCACTGAATATTGGAAGAATGTGAAGATTATATCTTTATAACATAAAGCAGTCTTCATTCCCCAGATGTTAACGATAGAATCGAAAAGTGACATCCCAAATTCAGATGGAAGCACTCGGGCAGCAGTTGACATTTTTAGTAATAAAGACTGGGTCTTTTTTGCCCCATAGGCCAATTTGCAGAGTGCAGTTCTCTTTACCAGTTTGATTAATGCAGTGAGGCCGAGCTGTTTATTCTGGCGGGAGGTGCTCTGCTGCACTTTGACAGATGCCACGTGAAGCTTTTGTTTGGTGCCCTGTGATTTCTCAGGCTTTAACTGGCAGAACAATTAGAAATGAGCCTAGGGCCAGGTTCAAGACAAACCTACAAATGTTTTTTTTAAACCGTTTCAGAGAGCGAAGATGATTATTATGGGGGGGGGGGGGAGGGGTAGGGTGTGAGGACAGACATGTATAGTCAGTCCTCTTTTGCTGCCTGTCATCTCTATTGACTATTTAACTGCTGAGCTTTTAAAAGCAAGTATGGCTTTTACCTTCTCTTGTTTTAGTAGAATATTTTCTCCTCGCTGTTATTATTAACATGCTGCAGTTTCAAGTTTAAATACATTTTTTTTAT
The DNA here is from genome assembly GCF_964204655.1 of Triturus cristatus. NCBI lineage: Eukaryota > Metazoa > Chordata > Amphibia > Caudata > Salamandridae > Triturus > Triturus cristatus. The sequence goes on from NC_140594.1 coordinate 892,375,053, forward strand.
TAAACCTATTGTGATTGACATTTAATGCCATGGAAGATGGTATGAATTCCTATGATGTCATTGGGGTAGGGAGGGTTCATATGGCAATTGATGTCCAGTCCCCCCCACCAACTCTCATTTGAATTTCGTCCTGCCAGGCCTCAAGGTATAACCGATAGATACATTTACAACCCGGGGATCAAGTTAAGGGCGAGAGCAGGTCCAGGATGCCTGTCACCAGTTGTTGCCTGAAGTACCGGGATTTTTAAGCCCAGCGGTGCAGGGGAACACACCCTATGACTTCGGGTTCTTCCTGTTTCAGACCTACAGGAACACAGTCTTCTGGGTGAAGTCAAAGATCAGTTTATTGGCTGCAGACCAATTACAGGTATCCTAGAAGTACAACAGAGTGTATGTTCTCAGGAGACTGCTTAAAATTACAGAAACGGGCTTCTCCTTAAATACAAAATATCATGCTTCAGGCATACATTCCTTGTTTTATGATATGGCCATATAAATGTATACATTACAAACGAAAAGGCAGAGTCATGATGACCATCCCACATTCCAGTTAAGCCAGCCCACAATTATTTACCCAGCGAGGCTCAGATCCCACATCAGATATCAACAGGCCCCAATAAACACGACCATCTCCTGTTTGGAAAACAAGCCATAAAGCAGGAACAGTCAGGTGTGAAAGAGATTAGCTGGAGGCTCGTGTGGGATGAAAAGGCTTTATGGTGTGTCAAGCCCTGATGCTAATCACAGGTGGCCGTAGGACGGGGAGCTCGTGGGACTGGACTGACCTGGGGCAGCGGAGCCAAGCTGCCCAGGTCACAGAGAAGTCAAAGGAAGGCACATGTGCTCTAAAGGCCCGTATTTGCTTCATAATATGTAGCCTATGTGAGGGCAACCATAAGATGGCCACCGCTCTAAGATGGAACCCACGTAGTGATGTATAATATCGTATACACAGTGCTTTCATAGCTAGAACGTTATACAAAGCACTTGTACATACCGCATTGACCATGCGCGGTTCGCTAATACCGGGATAGACAGGGGTAGGGCCCTGCCTCCTACGCGGTCCCAAATTTCAAAGTACGACATGCCCATTTCAGGAAGTATAATTGGCATCAGTATGTCAATGTTTTGCCATGGCCATTGGCACTAAACCACTGGATTCAAGCAAGCCTGGCTGATGAAGGGTGATGCCTTGAAACAGATCCCAGGATGCTTGTTTCCGGTCCAGGGAGGACCTGGCTTGACAGTTCAGGCTGGACTGTTTCCATAAGGAACAGGGTCAAGACTGATTTGCATATGGCTGGGTCCAAACTGGGGTGGTGTGGTGAGCAAAAGAATGATAGATTAAACTCAGATCTTTGTGACTAGGGGTGAATGTTTGCATTGTTCGGCATTCCGTCCATCAATTGTTTCTTTTGTATATTTGCACATTGATGTCATTATTGCTGTGTGCATCACTTATCACAAGGCACTTGGATATCTTCACTCTTATTCAAGCCTGAGACATAGAGCAACCAGCCTCTCGAATGAACAGTGAATGACAGGTAGGCCTTAGTAGAACTTGCAGAGTTTAGCTCTGCGGAATTCCACAGCGTTACAAATAAACTCTGCGAGATTCCGTAGATTTCTGCAAACTTGTAGAAATTGGCACGTCCTGCTGCTTGTGCTGTGATTTAGCCCCGGGAGCTAATTTGGCGCTGAAAAATCAGCTTGATCGGCAAAATACCGCACGCCAGAGGGCACAGCTTCTTGAGTTGATTTTGCTGCCACTCGAGTAAATTTGCTACTCAAGTGGCAGCTTTCTGACCTTGAACTGTTGCACACTCCCGCAACCGCCTGCATTAGAGAAATCTCACCGGGTGCCCTCCAAGGGACCATAAATTGCACTAGGGGCTGCCAAATCGCGCAAGGAAAAACTTCGCCATGTGGTGGTAGGCAGAATTTGGCCAGGACTGCATGTTACAACCGTAACGTGGAGTGGCCAAAACTTCACCAACTCCACCGGTGAAGCGGAATATATTGCCCATCTAGAATACATATATGTCCTTTGCCTAGCTATTTCATTAGTGCTTTCTCAGTAATAAACGTGAAACGCTTAAAGGATCTTTGGTTAGGAAAATGAATGGGTTGGCTCCAGCCAATTTATATCGAAGAACAGAGTCACCTCCTTCTTGACTCTGTATCCAAATTATTTATATGAAATGGGAGTTTTCTAGGTCCTACCAGGAAGGCAGAGGTTCATGCTCTAGATGCCACCCGTCACATCCGCCAGACCAACAGCGGAGGCCGCTCGTGCTCCTATTTGGTGGCCAAGACCTGGAATGACCTCACCCTGCACCTCAGAGTCTCACCATCACTGCAGTAGTTCAGGAAGGGTCTCAAAACGTGGATGTTCAACCGATAGGAGAACTAAAAGCATCATCTGATAGCGCCTCAATACCCACACGGGTGAAGCAGCCACGTTCTCAAAATCCTGTTTGATTGCTTGATTGAGGCTCAGTTCCCGGCGCCCAGAACATTTCCAGCTAGGTACCTGGGGGGGACTTTGAAGTGACAGAGTACTGATTTGAGGAGGGCCACTACTCACTTCCAGTTTCTGAATGTTGGCCATTCCCCTATCGATTATAAGTGTCACCATGCTGACACAATGCATGAAATTACTGACTGTGATGCTTAGATTTACTATGCTCTTCACACATTGTGTAAATCTGCACAGTCAGATGAATCAGAATTATTGCATGCAGTAAGGTCTGTTTGTAATGATTTTTTAACCTGTGTGGTACAAAAGTGCCTTGCTGCGTGTTGTGTCAAATTCAGTGCTTAATTTGAGCCAGTGCTTGCAAGAGGAGCCAACTGGTACCATTTATGAGAATCAGCAATTATTTCTCCCCAACACACTTTGATCCAAAGCAAGAGAGTGGAAAACACCAAAGGGGGGAAAAAGAGGAGCAGAAAGAAGGTAAAACAGTGACAAAGAGAGAAAGCCAGGATGAAAAAGAACCTACAAGAGTGAGTTAAAAGGGAGGGTGTAGTGGTGGATTCAAGAGGCATGAGGTGGAATAAAGACTACTGAGCTTTGGCATTTGGCACACGGACCTTTGATTGCGATGGCCGTGTACATATGATCAAAAGTTTGGGCCCTGCCATTTATTCTTTTACAAATAAAGCACTGCAAGTGGTCTTGTAAAATATGAAGGGCCGGCATGCTGACCACAGCAAAACTCATGCATAACCCATGCAAAGCAGTCATACAAAGTCATTCAAAATAGCACAACGGTGTGTTTGAATTGTAAAATAATGTAAGATCACAGCAGGTGTAAAAATTTGGGCTAACATCACCAGCACTAACAGAGCAAAGGACAACAGCCCTCATTGAGGAAACAGACTGTGATCCTAAGATGCAGTCAGCACCTACATCAATGTTCCAGATCATGAAGACAAAGAAAGAAGAGGTTCTTCAGAGAGAAGGTCGCACTCCTTCACCTGAGATCTGTGGCCCCAACCAGACATGAGCCAGGCTTTTCTGGATTATATTGTACCCAGCTTGGAGCCCACTATGACTAGGACGCATGCCATACCAGCTCATGCCAAACTCTTAGTGGTACTCCGACAATTTGGTTCTAGCTCAATTCAAAGTGCATGTCCAATAGCGTCAGCTTTCTCACAGTGTTCACTCTCAACATTCATGCCTCTCTGTCCTTGATACCATCCTACAAATTGCATAACACTGACAACACTTTTCAAAACCTGTAGGTGAACAGGTAAAGGTGAAGCAAGACTTCTACTAGATAGGCCAATTCCCCCATGTTTCATATTCAAGGCACTGAATGCATGTTACCATGTCCCACCAGCAGCCACCGCTTATCTAAGTCGTTGGTTGATAAAATAGGCATTTTAAATGTAATAGGTCCCGAATTAGCTTGAGTTAGAGCTATTAGCATTGTAAATGACAGTGTCTTTTACCCATGTGTTATGGAGTGAATGCATGTAATGTGTAGTGGAATTATGTGGGTTGAACTGGAATTGTTAGTTGTGGAATTGTGCGGCATGGAATTGTGTGGTGTGGAGTGGATTTCTGTTGTAGAATTATGTGGCATGGTGTGAAGTGGAATTATATAGATAGTACTTATGTTGTATAGAATGTACTTGAATTATGTGGAGTGGGATTGTGTGCTATAGAGTGTAATTATGTGGAATGGTATTTTGTGTTGTGGAATAGTATGTAGTAGAGTTTAATTATGTGGTGTACTCTCAAATTTTGTGGCATGATGTGGAATTCTATGGTGTGGATTGGATGTGTGTGGTGTGTTGTGTAATAGTGTTGTTTAGTTGAATTATGTGGTTTAGTGTGGAATTATGTGGTTGTGGATTGGAAATGTATGTAGTTTAATTGTATGGCATGAAACTGTGTGGACAATCAATATTAACTTGTCAAAAGCAACACACCATAGAAGCAACCATGTTTAACAATCACACAGGATGACCTACCCTAAACAGCAAGTATTGAAGAACATACGCACACGAAAGCACACATACAACAGAAACAACTCCACTACCATAACTGTAGCACACTAATCCTCATGTTATTGGTGTGTGCATATAGGAACCCTCAGTCCAGGCAGCACAAAATACTGCTGCAAAATACATTGCAGACAGCTCTGAGCCACGCTGCAACCAGTTCAATACCAAAAGTACAAAAGGACCAGTGACATAATATGATCCAATACATTTCATTCTGAAGATGAAACCTCTCAATGCTTCCAGTGCTTAAGTTGAAGTATAGAAGTGCAGCTAATCAGTTTAGATTACCTGTTTGCTCCTGAGAAGTGCCAGTACTCCCCCATTACATTTATTGCAGTAGTACGAAGAAGTGCCAGTACTCTTCCTTTCAAATTAAAGAAGTGCAGGTACTCAGTACCGGACAGTACCTGCACATTCAAAACTGCCTGTTTCTGACCCACAAAGTTCCTCTTCACAGTTTCAAATGTTAGTATGTGTGTGGAACAACACCCAATGCATCAACCTGGAGCTGGTATCAGCCAATAACATGAGGCAAGTCAAATTGAAACAAAATATTGGATAAGGCTTTCCAGTGGTTTTGCCCCAACATTTTTTTTGAAACTGTAAGTCTGGGTTCTGCTTTTGTTTAGCCAAAGCAAACCATACTTTAGACAATGCATCTGTAATATTTTGGGATTTCTTAGGCTCCTCCCTTGGTAGAGCAGCACAGCCACATTTAAATCTTTCTTCCAATAGCGCTTAAGAACTGTTTCAGAGAGCTGAGAATGTGATGCTGCAACAAATAGTGAAGCGAAAGAAGAGATAGAAGATAGAAAAGAGAGACAGTTGTAGATGGAGAGGCACCGAGAGGAGGCGAGAGAGATAAACTGAGAAAGCGACAAATGGAGAAAGGGGAAGGCAGGCACAGAAAAGAGGAAAGGCAGGCACAAAGAGACACACACGAGGAATAAATGTGCATTTTGTCTAATCTCGTACCAGTAATAAAGCCCGTGGCATGACACTGTTAGCAAATATGCACAGGAAAAATGTGCTTAGAAGAAAGAGTAGGCTGTACATTTCTATTAAAGAGAGAAACCTTTATGGCTGCTTCCCTTTACACACTAAGAGTTAACCAAACATCTAAATACACTTATTCAGACATTCTCAGCTTGTTAAGAAAATGTATTTTTAATTTTCTACCCATGCCATCTCAAGAATGTAGTCAGATTATCTGTGAAATGCAAATGTATTCTGTGGATCTTAACTTTTGTCTTGGAAAAGAAGCAAAGTAAATTCAGCTAAAGTCACGTTTTCCTTCTCACCAATTATATTCGCTTTATGTGGATGGCCTGCTTTCAGAACAGAATGCATTTTAAAAAGGCTCAATATTTTTTTTGCTGCCCTTTTATGTAGATCAGTGATGCTGTGACCTAGTGTATTGAAATTGTATTTACATAGTACCAACCACTCCTGAAGAGCAAGGCAGGACTGGGAACCGAAACCAGCCCTGGCAAACTGCCTGGCCGGTCCCGGTGGGTGGTGTGCTGCCGAGCATTTTGCTAGGGCCGGTTTCGGCCGATTTTGTTACGGGGCCAATATTGCTGGCCCCGGTATTCAAAACGGCCCCTAAGAGGCCCAAACCCAGCCCCCACCCTGGCAGCCCACAAGGAAAATGTCCATTGCCCGCTACGGCCAGTCCAGCCCTGCTGAAGAGGCATTGAAGATATAGTGTTGATACCAATTAAATATTTTTGTGCCACTGTGACCCCGGCATTGAACAAGAAAAGGCCAGAACATTTTCTTGCTACCAACAAACACTCACATTGGTCTGAGAAACTGATGAGGAGCTGAGAGTGACAGCTGTGTTGTTTATTCTTCATGCAGGAACCCAAATTGCCTGTCTAGCAAAACGTAGCACCACAAAGCATCATACCCGTGTTGACATCATGCTAATACCAAAATTACATTATGTGTTATTTGCGAATGATGTTCTTTTTTTTTTACAGATTCGCAGTAGAATTAATTTCCACAAAGCATCGCACCCGTGTTGGTATCATGCTAATACCAACATTACATTATGTGGTATTTGCGAATTCTGTTACTTTTTTTTTACAAATTCACAATAGAACTAATTTCCATATCTCTTGTAGCATAATTTACGTGATTACAGCCTTTAGTTCAAGTTATTCAGGGGCACCAGTGTGTGAATGGAACAGCGCTATTTTTCAGAGTGAGAACATAATAATGTCCATATAAAAGTGCAACTGGTTCAATGGAATGAAAACTACCCCCCTGTTAGAAATGGGATTTCTGGTTGGCTAGGGCTTGCGCCAAAGCCAGGCAGAAACCACCACTCTAGTCAGGGCTGGAGAGTTACACGCCAAAGATAACCCCTGCTCATCCCCTTGGTAGCTTGGCACGAGCAGTCAGGCTTATCCCGGAGGCAATGTGTAAAGCGTTTGCGCGCGCACCCAGCAACAACACCCAAGGCCCACCACAAAAGAAACTCCACACAAGGTTATATATAAAAATAGCCTTTGTAGTATACCAAGCACATTAGATAATATTCACACAAATTACACTGTGCCAACTGGCACTGGGCGGAATTTACAGGGGACTATTTACACAAGACAGGGCCACATGGACCACTGTCAGAATTATCACAAATCACCAAATTGTAAATGTAGACATGTAGAACAAATAATAAATGTAGCGCACAACCAGTAACCCCTGGTAACAGGTAAGTACACCCTACGCAATCCTAAAACACCTTAGGTACACATCACGCAGGGAACCATGAACACACTAGTATAATATATACTAGGAACAACAATCTCCAATGCATAAACACAGTTCAGGAGTGAAAGCAGCATAAAGGCAATGCGCAGGCGCAAAAGTACACTGGTAACAATAATCATGTACCCTAGGTGAGGGCACAACACAAGAAACTGTCCCCAGGCCAACTTGGCCTTTCAGGGGCTCAAACGCGCTTTGTCCACAGAGTCAGGGCTGGACTGCGCACGCCAGAAACAACAGGGCACCACCTAAACGTTGCAGCTGCCCACTAAGTGCTGGGCAGCTGGAAAATGAGCCTGGGCTCTCAATGGCCCTTTCAACACATATGCTCTGCGTTGGAGCCTCTCTGGGCTCTGAGAAAAATAGTGCCCCCAAACGTTAGAGTCCCACTCGGGGGACTCTTGAATAGCAATGCCCCCAAACGCTGGAGCCTTTTCTGGCTCTTAACCAATGTTGCCCCCAACGTTGGAGCCTCGTGGGCTCGAAAAGAATGATGCCCCCAAAACGTTGGAGCGCACTGGCGCTCTGGATTAATAAAAGAAATATGCCCCAGTCACGTGGGAGCGGCCCGCTGCCTTCCGGGGCCGCTCTTATCACCAAAGATATGCCCCCAACGATGGAGTCCCTCTGGACTCGAAACCAATAATGCCCCTGGGTTGGAGTCCCGCTCGGGGGCTCTGAACAGATACTGTCCCCAAACGTGGGAGCGCCCCCCTCTATCAGGCGGGGGGCCGCTCAGGAAAGAGACCGGTCTGGGACCGGCACCCACAACACACGCACGGAGTCCCCCAGCCTTTGCCTACTCACCGGGCTGGTCTCTGGGGACTCCCGCGTTGTCTCCGCTCTCTCTCAGTTGCCGGTAGTACTCCGGCCACTCTGCGGGGCTTCCTCTTCGCCCGGTCTCTCTCCTGGGACTGGGACTTCACTGGGGAACGGGCGAGGCTCCAGGCAGGGTCTTCCGCGGTGGCGTCTCGCTCGCAGGTGGCGGCCAGCACAAGAGAGCTCCCGCTCCTCGGGGGCTCTCTCTCTCTACTTCGCAACGGCCTCCTTCGCTCACCAGAGCGCGGGGTGGGCTCCCGTCGACTTCCGGCTTGGCCATGCCCACGTCCTCACCGCGGCCGCCTGGCTTCCTGGCCAAGCCCGGGTTGCGGCGGTGATCTTCCTTCGGTTTTTAGGGCAATGAGGGGTGGGCTCCCTCCAAGGAACACTAAAGCGGGGTAGGCACCCGCTTAGGAAAATAAAAAGAAAACGGCAAGGTCCCTGGCGGGGTGGGCACCCGCTAGGGATATTAATTCCCTAATAAAGCGGGGTAGGCTCCCGCTTGAGCAGCCGAGAAAGGGGGGGGCTCAGGCAGTTTCCCTTTGCTGCCAACACCCCCTGAAGCGCCCTCCTAGAGAAAGGGCAGAGCCCAGCAAGTCCTTGGGCTGGGGGGACCCCAGCAAAGCACAGCCAGGCAGGCCAGCACGCAGGGACCCTCAGGAAGCAGCAGCTGGGTCCCGCGGCAGTTCCTCCTGGCAGGGTGTCCCCCTAAAGTTAGGAACAAGTGAGAACATTTTGTAAGGGGTCACAGCCCCTTTTTATACACAGATTACCTTTTGTGACACAGCACAGGGTTTAGGGCAGAACCAGTTACAACTGGTTCAGGAGCACTTGAGCACTTTGTTTTGCTCAGCTCCTCTCCTTCCTTTCACAGGACAGGCCAGGGTCATCAGTCGCACCACAGGGGGCGGAGCCAGCATTGTGTGGGGAAAGCCCAGCCCTATTCAGGTCCCAGGTGCACTCCTCCCACCCATCTGGCTGCTGATCTCCCCATTCACCACTGGGTGACTCCTCCTGACTCTGGGGATTCCCTAGCCCATCACATGACCTCAGCCAGCCAATCGCCAGACAAGGCACTTATCTCACACTGCACACAGAAATGCCAACTTCTAGAAGTGGCACTTCCACACTAGGTACATTGATGCCGCACACATCATCGCGCAGCATTTCATCACACGAGTCCGCACATACCAAACTCGCACCTGCACTCCCCACGCATCAGGAACTACCAGGGACACATACATTCCCCCATGCATTCCTATGGGAGGGCAGGCCAACCTCACTACACGCACGCACTTTACCCTGGGACACAGTGGTAAAGTGCGCAGAAGCCAAAAATCACTAACAACAGGTCACAATAAAAAAGCAAAAAGTTTTAGGGGTGAACCTGCCTGGAGGGCCAAGTCCAACACAACCCCCTTCCAGCCAAAACGCAGGGTAGACCAATCACCACCGTGATGGTCTTCCCTGCTTGGGGCGATAAAACATGGACACAGGCCCGCAACGGCAGGGACACTCTACGGTTTTACGCCACTCTGAACCCACGTGGTTCCCTCTGAAAAAACTCGGCGGACCAACTGGGCTACCCCACTGGTACTCCTCAGCTGTCCGAGGCCAGGACCAGGCCCTAGGCCATCCAGGTGCCACTGGTCCTTGCCTAACCACAGAGTGGGGGGTAGTAACCCCTGGCACATAGCAACCATTCTCCACTCTACCCCTCATCAGGGCAGTTCTAAACTGCCACTGATCCTCCAGCCCAGGGTCTGTACCCTCAAGCTGACCAACAGTCACGGGTGAGGCTCTCCTCCCCTACCTCTTCTTCAAGGGTTCCGCCCTCTCTTCCTCTGAGAGGCGACCTCGTAACGCAATTCACCCACCAGCTCAGGACCTCTCCCTGAGAACTGGTCTCCCAACCTAGGGTTAAACCCCTCAGGTTGCACCGGGGTTAGAGGCGAGGACTCCCTCCCTCTGCACCCCCTTCCAGAGTCTGGCACCCTCCCAACTGGAGTGGTGCCCCTAACAGCTACATCGGTCAGGACACTGCTTACAGTCGCCCTTCCCTCCAGGTCAGGCTGACCCTGAACCTGGCCTCCCAACCAGGGGCCTAAACCCTTTGGCTGAGTACTTGCCTGGCACTCCAGGACTTCTGGGGACTTACACACCATCCCCCCGAGGGTAACATATCCCTCATATGTTGCGTGACAGTCTGCCTGGCGCAGATCTCCCGTCCCCTGTCCACCTGACAGTGCGTGAAGATCCCCCAGGACAGACGTGTGGTCAACATGGTCACCTCTAGGAGACTCAGCCCTCCCAGCTGGTCCCTGACCCACTGGCTCCTCCACTGGGGAACACAACCCCATGCCACCCTTCTCGCTGGACTTCGGTACCCTCCCTACCGGAGCGGTACTGCCAGACACCAGAACCACTGGAGCTCTACTTACAGATGCTCCAGGTTCTCCATACACTAGGTGATCTTCCTCAAATGGACTAACAGGACAGCCTAGGCCCCAAACCTGGTGTTCCCTGAAGAAACCATCCAGGCCCTGAGACTGGGTTTCGGGCCTCTGAGGACTCGAAGTCACCCACTCACTCCTACTCCACTGAGATAGGTTGTGAGCCCCTACACCCCTCTCACTACTCTGGGAACTAGCAGGGCTACTCTGAGCCTCTTCCGCCATACTGGACGGGAAGATACCTGAGCCACTACTGTTGGAAGTACTCTCCCATACCTCATCAGAACCTTGGGCCCATTCCCAGCGGTCTGCTTCCTCTGCAAGGTCCCAAGGACAAAGGGAGTCATACCTCAACAGGTGTTGGCGCTACCCGGGATAACAACTTCTGAGCATCTGCACTCTGATAACCAGATCATACAGCGCGTACTGACCACGTTCCGGGTTAACCTTTACCCAATCATCCAGTGCATCATCACATTCATCCAAAAACTCCTCCCAAGACTGGTGAGACAGCTTCCTACTGCCCCTGAACTTCAACCTGTACTTCTCCTCTCGGGAACAAGGTACCATATTCGGGGAACTGGGAATGGGACGTCCTGCACTGGACTCTATATCGCTGCCACCACTGGACTCTACCCGCCCTGGGGAATCCAGACAACTACAACTGCGCTCAGTGGACAACTTACCCTACAGAGCTATTTTCTCCCTGGCGAAGGCCCTCTCAGCCTCCGCCATCTGCTTCTGAGCTAAGACCCTCTCGGTCTCAAACTTTTTCTCCTCCACAGTCAGCTGCGCTAATTCCTTGGCATGCTCTAGCCTGAGCTTCTCCAAAGCCAGCTGATGCTCCCTCTCTTCCCCCCTATCTACCCACTCGTTTGGGGACAGGAAAGGGGATGGGGCGCTGCCCCTGACACTGGACCCAGCAAGGGACTCCCTATCCATGGGGACTTCACTATCTACTGGCGTCCCTGTCCTGTCACTTTCTTCCTCCTCTTCAGACTCCTCAGGGCTCCCCTCAGACCCACCACCCTCTTGGCGTGCGGCCCGGGCCCTCTCCTCCTCACTGCGCTCACGTTCCCATTCATCCTTCTGCCATAGGATCAGGTTGTCCCTGAGTTTTGACTGGGAGTCTGACAGACTCACTGCTATGTCTCTCTCCTCACAAAACTCAACCAACTCCCCCATACTGTATCTAAACAGACCACAGAAATTAAAAGCAGACACCATTTTGGCAGGACGCTCAGGGACACGTGCAACACAAGGGACCTAGGTGTCTGAGCTGAAGCGACAGTACACAATTCAAAGATGACACTTTTTAGGAGAAGAATTAAAAATAAACCTCAGAACAATAATCCCCAAAAACGTGATTATCTAAAATGCAGAGTTTGGTAGTGCAGCCAGTTGCTGCTGCGGTACAGCACAAACGCAAGTCCTATCCCACCGCTGATCACCAATGTTAGAAATTGGATTTTTGGTTGGCTAGGGCTTGCGCCAATGCCAGGCAGAAACCACCACTCTAGTCAGGGCTGGAGAGTTACACGCCAAAGATAACCCCTGCTCACCCCCTTGGTAGCTTGGCACGAGCAATGAGGCTTATCCCGGAGGCAATGTGTAAAGCGTTTGCGCGCGCACCCAGCAACAACACCCAAGGCCCACCACAAAAGAAACTCCACACAAGGTTATATATAAAAATAGCCTTTGTAGTATACCAAGCACATTAGATAATATTCACACAAATTACACTGTGCCAACTGGCACTGGGCGGAATTTACAGGGGACTATTTACACAAGACAGGGCCACATGGGCCACTGTCAGAATTATCACAAATCACCAAATTGTAAATGTAGACATGTAGAACAAATAATAAATGTAGCGCACAACCAGTAACCCCTGGTAACAGGTAAGTACACCCTACGCAATCCTAAAACACCTTAGGTACACATCACACAGGGAACCATGAACACACTAGTATAATCTATACTAGGAACAACAATCTCCAATGCATAAACACAGTTCAGGAGTGAAAGCAGCATAAAGGCAATGCGCAGGTGCAAAAGTACACTGGTAACAATAATCATGTACCCTAGGTGAGGGCACAACACAAGATACCTGTCCCCAGGCCAACTTGGCCTTTCAGGGGATCAAACGCCCTTTGTCCACAGAGTCAGGGCTGGACTGCGCACGCCAGAAACAACAGGGCACCACCTAAACGTTGCAGCTGCCCACTAAGTGCTGGGCAGCTGGAAAATGAGCCTGGGCTCTCAATGGCCCTTTCAACACATATGCCCTGCATTGGAGCCTCTCTGGGCTCTGAGAAAAATAGTGCCCCCAAACGTTGGAGTCCTACTCGGGGGACTCTTGAATAGCAATGCCCCGAAACGCTGGAGCCTTTTCTGGCTCTTAACCAAGGTTGCCCCCAACGTTGGAGCCTCGTGGGCTCGAAAAGAATGATGCCCCCAAAACGTTGGAGCGCACTGGCGCTCTGGATTAATAAAAGAAATATGCCCCAGTCACGTGGGAGCGGCCCGCTGCCTTCCGGGGCCGCTCTTATCACTAAAGATATGCCCCCAACAATGGAGTCCCTCTGGACTCGAAACCAATAATGCCCCCGGGGTTGGAGTCCTGCTCGGGGGCTCTGAACAGATACTGTCCCCAAACGTGGGAGCGCCCCCCTCTATCAGGCGGGGGGGCCGCTCAGGAAAGAGACCGGTCTGGGACCGGCACCCACAACACACGCACGGAGTCCCCCAGCCCTTGCCAACTCACCGGGCTGTTCTCTGGGGACTCCCACGTTTTGTCTCCGCTCTCTCTGTTGCCAGTAGCACTCCGGCCATGCTGCCGGGCTTCCTCTTCGCCCGGTCCCTCTCCTGGGACCGGGACTTCACTGGGGAACGGGCGAGGCTCCAGGAAGGGTTTTCCGCGGTGGCGTCTCGCTCGCAGGTGGCGGCCAGCACATAGAGCTCCCGCTCCTCGGGGGCTCTCTCTCTCTACTTCGCAACGGCCTCCTTCGTTCACCGGAGCGCGGGGTGGGCTCCCGTCGACTTCCGGCTTGGCCACGCCCACGTCCTCACCGCGGCCTCCTGGCTTCTTGGCAAAGCCCGGGTTGCGGCGGTGATCTTCCTTCGGTTTTTGGGGCAATGAGGGGTGGGCTCCCTCCGAGGAACAATAAAGCGGGGTAGGCTCCCGCTTAGGAAAATAAAAAGAAAATGGCAAGGTCCCTGGCGGGGTGGGCACCCGCTAGGGATATTAATTCCCTAATAAAGCGGGGTAGGCTCCCGCTCGAGCAGCCGAGAAAGGGGTGGCCCAGGCAGTTTCCCTTCGCTGCCAACACCCCCTGAAGCGCCCTCCTAAATAAAGGGCAGAGCCCAGCAAGTCCTTGGGCTGGGGGGACCCCAGCAAAGCACAGCCAGGCAGGCCAGCACGCAGGGACCCTCAGGAAGCAGCAGCTGGGTCCCGCGGCGGTTCCTCCTGGCAGGGTGTCCCCCTAAAGTTAGGAACAAGTGAGAACATTTTGTAAGGGGTCACAGCCCCTTTTTATACACAGGTTACCTTTTGTGACACAGCACAGGGTTTAGGGCAGAACCAGTTACAACTGGTTCAGGAGCACCTGAGCACTTTGTTTTGCTCAGCTCCTCTCCTTCCTTTTACAGGACAGGCCAGGGTCATCAGTCGCACCACAGGGGGCGGAGCCAGCATTGTGTGGGGAAAGCCCAGCCCTATTCAGGTCCCAGGTGCACTCCTCCCACCCATCTGGCTGCTGATCTCCCCATTCACCACTGGGTGACTCCTCCTGACTCTGGGGATTCCCTAGCCCATCACATGACCTCAGCCAGCCAATCGCCAGACAAGGCACTTATCTCACACTGCCCACAGAAATGCCAAATTCTAGAAGTGGCACTTCCACACTAGGTACATTGACGCCGCACACATCATCGCGCAGCATTTCATCACACGAGTCCACACATACCAAACTCGCACCTGCAATCCCCATGCATCAGGAACTACCAGGGACACATACATTCCCCCATGCATTCCTATGGGAGGGCAGGCCAACCTCACTACACGCACGCACTTTACCCTGGGACACAGTGGTAAAGTGCGCAGAAGCCAAAAATCACTAACACCAGGTCACAATAAAAAAGCAAAAAGTTTTAGGGGTGAACCTGCCTGGAGGGCCAAGTCCAACAGCCCCCGCACCCCAGCTCTTCGAGCAACTCCCGGACCCTCCCACCATTCTTTCTTATCCATCAAATGTGTACACCAAGACCTTTTGTGTTGTATTATAACAGCCGCAGTTTATTCACATCATAAATTGGTACACCTTGTCATGTGGTATTGATCATCAACATGCTCATTTCTGTTTTGTCTTGGACTACAACATTAGGCATTTTCTAACTGGTTATACAGTGTACATCATATAATTTATTGCATATTAATAACCACAACTTCGGATTGTCGTGATGGCTCTACTTCTGTCACTCACTTGGTACAGCGGGTCGCGGCTTCCAGGCTTCAACTTGCTACCGAATATCTGGCGTTCTTGACCCCCATGCCCATGCCTGAGCTGCAAGTGCCATGTCTGCCCAGCGCTGACCATTTTTACCCTTTTGTCTGCCCTCAAGTATCCATGCCGTAAGGCATCCCAAGGACCTTGTCTGGGTACGTATCTCAAGAGTCCCTCTAGGGTCGGCTGTGCCTCCCAGTCAGCGGTAAAAAAATGGTAGAAAGAAACAGGGTTGTCCTGGTGACATGAAGCAATCTAGCAAACTCAGCAGGCAGACCTCATGATAAACTAAAACTTGAGGTGAAAGACATGACTCTCTAACAGACCTAAATTAGAAGGGATTGCCAGGACAAAGAGCATGCAACAAAACAGGTGTCGGGAGTGCTGCCCAAACAGGCTAAAAAATATGCACCTTGTCAAGGCCTGGCTGGGGGCAGCAGCAATCTCAAATGCACTGAGAAGGCACCTAGCACACTTTGCGCCCCCGAAGTTTATATGAAGCCAGCTATGAAGGAAAGCTATCAGGGTGCCTTTTACTGAAGGTCCATGGGCTGGATCTGATTGCACCACACCCCATCTGGAAAGGACACATCATCATAGCATGCACAGTGGAAAAGGGAAGCAAGGTCCGGGTTAATGCTGTCATTGCCAGCTGAGAAAAAAACCCACACTTGACCCATTCTTTGATTGAACAGAAAGGAAGTATTGAGAAAGTGATTCAAAAGCTGCACATCAAAGAAACGCAAAGAGAGCTTCGTCAACTATAACAAGATGGCGCTGTGTACATCATAAAAACGTTACAGAAAGTACTGCCTGGATGGTGCTCGGCTGTCCAAAGCCCTTCAGATGTTGTTCTCAGGTGCAGTCCACCATAAAGTTTGGATTAAATGGTTTTGCTTAAATGAAAGGCAAAGAGAGATTACTTGGTTAAAGCAAGGTTGGCAGGGAGGAGGGGCTTATTGTGGCACGATGTGACAGGTGGGTGGTGAGGATGGTAGAGACAGGAGCACAAGCTGAACATGCACCTACACAAGCAGGAAACACATACATCAGAACATGAGCCGAGGCAGGAAACAATTTAAAAAATATAGTTCTCCCAAACAACAGATAAAACGATCAAAGCATATGGAAAATGTACTTGCCCTATGCTCCTCAGATGAGAACGGAAGTGATGTATCGGCTGAGCAAACCAGTTAGTAGGCAGCAAAGAAGAGTGACACTGGAGTCAATCTATGGTAAGCAGCAGGCGGGATGAAGTCCTTTTACTGAGTAGGTCTTGCAGACAGCGCTGTGCGCTGCCGTAGCTGGATCTAAAAATTGTGAAGCATTATAATATAAGGGCCATAAACCCTGTGTAGAAAGTGTTGTTAAAATAATTATGCCAACAATAGCAATTTAATGTGCAAAAAATAGTAATGAGAAATTAAATGTATTAATCTGCTGATTCATGAATCAATGTGTGCTGAATTTATAATCCATACAAAATGTAACAATTTCCATTAAATAGACCGTTATTAATTGATCGGGCAATATCACAACTAGATTGACTGTGAAATATTTATAACAGGTACATGTATTAATGTAACTATGTCACATTTGGGAATGTGGGTGGCCCTTAGCTGTCCACCCAAAAATAAAGCAAAAAAATACAAAAGCAATGCTTAGTTCATTGAAACATCTGATAGTGCTTTTTTTAACCAGTTTTACACATCGAATCCACCAATGTTTAATTTTCAAAAAGTAGCTTTTTAAAATTAAATGTTCTAAATATGCAAATCAAGTGTTTTATTGCAACATTACTAATACTTGACCTCATCTTTCACCATTGGTGACCAGGGCTATGCCCATCAGCCACAGCTTGTGACACCATTTGGTCTCCATTAGAGGTTTCTTGCAATTCAGTGCTTAGGATAACTAAATCCATCATAGGAGAACATTTGAGATCCATAAACAGTAAGAGGGTTCTTCTGGCTTCTCTACCCCAAATGGGAAAAATTGGAAAACCCTCGAAATCTATGGGTGACTAACGCCCACCATATATTCCTAGAGCATGCCACATTCCGGAAGGAGTGGCTCCTGAAATCCTGGCATTGTACCAGGGATTGGCCCATCCTGATCATTAGGACAGCAAAACTTTTGTCAAAACCTAATCTGGTAGAGATTCAATTAAGTGAAAGCCACCTAAAAACTACAATACCCACATATCAGAAAAGGCTAGATTAGATCAATAGGGAAGTTTCATAAATATGTAAAGAAGTTTTCCTTCATTTAAACCTACCCCTTCTCAGCACCAGAGTACAAGGCACCTGCATATAGGGGGGACGATCCAATGGATTCTAATACAGACTCCAGATCCTCAGATGGACGGACTAGTAGCAACGGCCAGAGAAGTAGACAAAGGGCAAGGTGAAAACAGTGGGAACAACAATGGCAGTGTTACAACAAATTTCTCCTCCACCCTATTTTCAACCACCTTTTCCACCAGTGGCACCAATGATGGGTTGGAAAAATCCATATATTCAGATTCCACAGAGATTTCCCCAGAATTACCGCCCTCCACTTTTAGCACAAGGCTAGGGCTTTTAAGGAAAAAAGAAAAGAGAAACTCAGTTATAGTGGGAAATGGACGAGCTCAGGGTACAGACACGCAGCATGACCAATTAAACTTGTGGGACCACTACAAGCACAATTTAGTGACCAACCTGACCGATAAACAACTTATGAACACTCAACTAAGAGTACCCAATAGGGGTTTAAGCCTTGTTCCTACCCCGAACTTGAACACATTTTGTTTGCATTGTGAGCTAGCAGCCTTCTTCAGGAAACTCTGATTGAAGGCCTATTTCTCAGGGCCGGAGGCAACCGAGGAATGGATTGATAGTGATCTCCGTAAAAAATCCACTCTTTGCCCGACAGCACACACTGTCCCAGTGAAACTGCTGACCTTCAAACAAGCCATATGCAAAGAGGTAGAAGGAATAAACCCCTGTGACTTTAACCCTTTTCACAACATGAATACTGCAGAAAGACAAGCATTAGACAAACTCAGGCAGGACAAGGACATTGTCATGAAGCCAGCGGACAAAGGTGGGGGCATAGTCCTTCAAACTGCAACCACTTACAAAGACAAGTGCAAAAGACCTCTGGCTGATCAACATAACTACCAAAAGCTAGAAAGAGATCCAACACCTACACTGTTGAGGGAGAGTAGCACCATGATAGAGGAAGCAGTGTGTGAGAGATGGATCACTAAACAGGAAGGAGATTTTCTACGGAACACAAACCCAGTGATCCAACAATCCTGGGTCAAGCCATTGTCTCTGGGATAGGATCCCTGTTAGAAGCTCTGCCCCAATTTTGTGACTATTTTTTTAAGCTGTTAATACAGGAAACAGAGACATATATAAAGGACACAAAAGACCTTCTCTTCCTTATGAATGACATGACATTTGATCAAGAAACAGAATTCTTATAGGGCTGGATGTAGAACGTTTATACACAAGACTTTCACAGGAAGACATCTTGTACATCATCCGGGAGACACTAAAGAGCATGGAATGGTAATACCCAACTCCACAGTAGTTTGTCCTAGAATGTGCAAGATTTAACTAGGAACTTTTTTGTATTTGAGAGGACACTATTTTACAGGTGTATGGGACATCCATGGGGAGTACATGTGCTCCAAGTCTGGCTGGTCTGTATGTTAATAACTTTGAAATAAAACATGTTCTGAACATTAATGATCCACACAGACCACATATAAAAATATGGAAGCGCTATATAGATGACATATTACTGATTTGGACAGTTAAAACAGAAATAGCCACAGAGTTCATAACTCAGCTCAATGGACAGGATAACACCTTGAGATTCACACATACTATTAGTATTGAATCCCTGACACATAAGAACAATCTATTAGGGTTCAACAGATTTTCATCCCTGCCCTTTGAGGCGAGAATCTTCCATTTGGCAAGTTCCTCTGAATACACACAAACTGCAGTAGTTTAACAGATTTTTTAAAAACAGTCGGAAGCCAGAAATCCAATCAGAGAGGTGTCTTTTGGTGTTGGGTCGCATCGCAGATTTCTACTGTGTTACCACAGTAGGCACATGTCGTCTCCTCTAGAAGGGTGGGATCATGCTCCCACATCATGGACTGATGTGGGGGTATGATTCCAAGTTGTTTGACGCCAAACATGACATGTTTTGATGCATTCATTCCAAAGTTAGCATTTATAATGCACTTAAGAGTATATGGTTTAACCGCATCTACAAACAGCCACAGAGAATAGATTCCGCCAGCTGCAGAGGGGCCCTGCTCAGGCAGAGGCACCCCCTCACATTGTAAACCAAGCACCCTGCCCTCAGGATTGATAGGGCCTGCCTTAGGGGTGACTGACAGGTTTATATGTGTGTGTATGGTGAGATATAGAAACCTATACCTCAGTGAGGAGTGCTAACACTACCCCACCCAGGCTGCAGTAGCAGGCCTGTGGTGTCAGATTAAGTCTGCTGCCCAGGGGTGGCATAATACATGCTTCAGCTCCTGGTAGGCCTGTGAAGTGCCTATGCCCTAGGTACCTAAGGTACCAAATACTAGGGGTCATAAGGTAACACGGTATCCAATCACTAGTGCATCTAATATGTACACCAAGTCGTTTAGAGAGAACAGAGAGACTGGGGCCCTGATTAGCAGGGACCCAGCCAGACTATAGCCAGAAACCAGTGTATACATCAGAAAAAAAGTGGGGGCAACATAAGTGCAGATCCTACTCTCCTACACAACCCTCTCCAAACGCAGGGACACTAAACTAACCTTGACCAGTTGAGTCTTCGTATTCTAAGTGGAAATATCTTGAGAGTCCATCTGCATTGGCATGTTGGGTCCCAGGCCTATGTTCCTTTTTTTTTTTTTTTGACACATGAAGCATATAAACCTGTGAGGAGTGTTGGAGCACACATTTAGTAGGATGAACAAAAAAAACCATTATTGCTGCTTTGTTAGATATTTCTCTTTTGAAAACTTTTTAAAAATCTAAATATAATTAGACATCCATTGTACCAGTGGATCCCTGTGGCGGTGGGTCAGGGACAGGCGGGACACATATGCGTTGTAAACGAGGCTTTATTGCAATATAACGTTTCCGTAATCGACTTGTCAGTCTTTCTCTTGGCCACACTGCAGGATCCGTGGTTGCTCTATGTAGGAGGACTTCCAGGAGGGCTGGGGTCTGGGGTCTTTCCGTCTCCGGTAGCCTCTTGGGGATGGTCCCGGGGTTCTTCCCCGATTGCTCCGGCCCATAAGGGAAGAGACAAGAGGACAAGTATCAGATTACTGGGTCTATTACGTATTACTACCTAGGACCGGGACCGGGGAGTGAGGATACACCCTAGTAAGTGCTCGTGACTAACTATACGTCGGGAGGTGTAGTGCAGCAATACGCATGAGGATAGGGAAACAGGGGATTATTCCCGACACTGGGCACAGTTTACGGAGGTTGATTTTCCCCTCTCGCCAACCACCCCGCTACGCGGTTCCGTACCTGTCCTAGCCACGCTCCTCCCCTGGGAACGTGGCTGGGCGATTCGCGGTGTATTGGGCCTCCGGGCCGACTCTCCCTCTCCTCTCGCCGTCCTCTATCGTCCACCTCGCACTCCTCCGTCGCCTCCCGCTCTTCTCCTCCACTTGCTTCTCTCCTGCTCCGCTCTGCTACCTCACTCGAACCACCTCTGCTCCACTCGTACTCTCCACTCCTCCAGGAAACGCCGTTCCCCTGTTCTGTGATTCTTCCGCCTTTTGACGTCCCTGCGTCACTCGGGGGTGTGTCTCTTGATCCGTCCGAGCTTTTCTTAAAGGGCTCCGCTTCGTCCCAGCTCCTTCTCTCGCTTTCCGTGTCTGACCTCCACTCGTTCTTCTGTGAGGGTAGAAAAGGGGGTGAGACCGGCATGTGTGTCCACCATTCGGTGAGTCCCTTGGGGTCCGTCTGTCCCGCACCGTCACAATCCCATATCAACATACCTCTCTTGTGTTTGTTACGCCCTTTTCTTCTATATATGGCTACCTCCAGACTGCATGTTGCTAGTAAGCGGGCCCTCCATTGTTGGGACGTCGGTGGGTTTGGACCTAGCCAAGCTGAGGCTATGCATATCCTTAGGATGGCCATAGCTACAAAGATCAGACCGTGCATACATTTTGGACGAATACAATCTGCCGTGCCCAACAATATTTCCTCTGTAGAGATATATATAGCTGTTCCAAAAATTTCTGATAAAAAATCGGAAATCTCCCTTATTATATCTGTCAGAGCTTTACAGGAGGCAAACATATGAACACTATCGGCCTCGAATAATGAACATCGTGGGCATGTAGTGCCTTTCCCGATCCCCCACTTTGCGATTTTCTTCGGAGTATAATACAATGAGAAAAACGCTTTATAATACTGAGCTTGCAGTTTAACTGACATAAAACAAGACTGTGACATTTCGAAGGATCGAAGAGGGGTTTGAGGTAATACAGCTAATTTTGTCTGCCAGATCTCGATCTGTTCCTCCATATCATCAGAGGCCAATGAATTCAGAAATTCATATATCTCACCAATAGTTTGAGAAGATTTTTTACAAATCCGGTCCATGATTTGAGTTGGGTGGAATTTTTCCCTAGCCCCCCCCTTTTTTAACAAAAAGTCCCTAACCTGTAGATATTTGAAAAAATCTCTATGGCTAAGGTCATAGTCTCTGCGTAGTTCTTCGAAGGTCTTCAGGCCTAATCTATTAAAGAAACAGCCAAGTTGTAATATCCCTATTTGTATCCACCGATTCATACACCTGTCATCAAATATCTCGGGGAGATCGTTATTTTTGGCTATAGGGGTATAATATGAGTATCGTCCAAAACCCAGTAATTTATGAGAACAGCTCCACACCTTATAGATCCAATAGATACTCTTGAATTTTGTTTTCTTGAAATAATTATCATTCATATGTCGCCAAAAGCATCCTTCAGAGCCCCTTCCTAGTATAAGTGTTTGTGGGGTAGGTAAACTATTACCAATGGGCTCTAGAGAAATAAGTGCTGAGCAGTATCTCAAAACCGTGGCCCAATAATAGAATTTAAAATTAGGCATTGCCATACCCCCTCTATCCTTTGGGAGAGTGATGTACTTTAGAGCCCGGCGTGGGTTTTTATAGCCCCATAAGAATTTGGAGAACATAGAATCGATAGATCTAAATAGTTGAGGGGAAATTCTAAACAAATAGCCCTGAAAAAATATAAAAATCTGGGGAGATACAGCATTTTAATCACATTAGATCTTCCTCCTATCGTTAGATGTAGGTTGTTAAGACGTATCAGTTCTTTTTTTGTACGTTGAATCAGGGGCTCTACGTTATCCCTAACTATGTTATCCACATCTGCCGAGATGCTCACTCCAAGATACATAGCTTTGTTGATAACTCTAGCATCTCTCATCTTGATCTTGTCGTTGAGAATAATCTGCGTTTTAGTCTGGTTTAGTTTATAGCCAGAGACTGCTCCAAAAAGTAGAGCCTCTTTTTCTATCGCAGCAATTGCTTTGATTGGGTTACTAGTAACTATGGCGATATCGTCTGCGAAGGCTAGTGTTTTAGTCTCGAATTCTTGTACCCATATTGGGGGAATTAACATATTTTGCTCTAACCTACGGATGAACGGGTCAATATATATCGCAAAAAGAAGGGGAGAACACGGACACCCCTGCCTGGTCCCCCGTGTGATAATTATTTTATCTGACAACATCCCATTTATTACTACCCTAGCGACAGGTTCGACATAGAGCATTTGTGTTGCCTTGATGAGCCGCTGACTAATCCCACAATGTAACATTGTGGTCCAGAGGTATTCCCAGGAGACCCTATCAAAAGCTTTTTCGGCGTCGAGTAAAATGAGCGCCATAGGGTCTCCTGTCGCCTGGGTAAAGTCAAAAAGAGATATTACTCTTTGAACGTGGTCGATTGTAGATCTCCCGGGGATAAACCCGTGTTGGCGTTCCGATACACTCTTATGTATAATTGGTGCTAATCAGTTTGCTAAAAGTTTAGAATATATTTTAGAATCTCCGTTGATCAATGTAATGGGGCGATAGGACCCAGGTTCTAAAGGTTTTTTTTTTTTTTTTTAAGAAAACTAAAATTTTTGCAGATGACCATGAAGCTGGTGGTCTTCCACCCTCGAAGATATAGATAAACAGTTCCTGCATAATATCTTTTAGTTGTATTGAGAATTTAACATAAAATTCTGTTGGGATACCGTCCATTCCGCGGCTTTCCCTGTGGTAAGGCTGGTCATAGAAGATAGAATTTCCTCCCAAAATGGGGTACTATCTAAGCTTTCCTGGTCTTCTTTTTCCAAACTTGCTGATACATTTAAATTTAGATATTTCTCTGAGCTACTCGTTTGATTCTCTATAGTTTCATAGAGATTCTGATAGAATTTTTGGAATACCGTTCTAATCTCGGAAGATTCGGTTTTGAGGCCAGTCTCTGGATCTATAATCTCTTTAACAAGATTAGCTGAATATTCTTCCCTGGTACGTATCGCCAGCTGGTGGCCAACCTCTTCACTCCACTCATATATTTTCTCCTTATGGGCTGCGGCTTTGGCAACTACCTTTTCTGTTAGGATATCAATAATCTGGTTTTTGGCTGCCGCAACACGGTTTAATTCATTCTCAGGTGTACCTCCCTCCTGGATAACCTTGGTCAGCTCCTCTTCCGCCCTGCCCAAGTTACCCTGGAGTATTGCCATTTTTATTTTAGCCTCTTTATTAGAACGGAAAGAAAACTGCATTGTCTCCCCTCTAATACCAGCTTTTAAGGCGTCCCAGACCACATCAATTGTAGTGCTACGAACATTGGCCTCTAAAAAGCCTGTGATCCATTTTGTCATATGTTGACAACATTTCTCATTCCCCAAAAATGCTCTTTCGAAAGTCCATGTCTTCGGCTTATTTAGCCCCTTATCAAAGCTTAGCACAAGAGGATTGTGGTCCGATAAAATTCTGGGTGTTTTTTCCATTATACTACCGAACCACAATGTACTAGACATAAGTATATAATCTAGCCGGACAAGCCGAGAGTGTGGGTATGAATAGTATGTATATCCCGGGTCCCCGGGATGCCCCTTCGGCCAGCAATCGACTAAACCGTGTAAAACACACACATTTTTTAAGCCTGAAAAACTTTTGGTTTCCGCCCTGAATATCTGAAATCTGGATCTAACAGCCACTCCCCTGGTGGATGTATATTAAGGTCACCACAGACGATTAACCCCTTCCATGCTGCGCAGATTCCGCCGCTGTGCTGACGGAATCTTGCGCGGGCGTGGTCATGACGGAACGGTTCCGTCATGAGCACAGCTCAACCGTGGCTCATGACGGAACCGTTCCGTCATGAGCACCGAAGGGGTTAAGGGAAGAGGCCAGTGAGATAGTTCGTTAGCCATCAGGGACAACACATCAGGATCGTCACTAACACTACCATAAATAGTACACAGAGTCATTTTACTTCTTCCGGAATCGTAATGACACTCTGCGATAGCCCAGCGACCAAATTTGTCTGCTAGTGTATGTGTGAATTGGAGATCTCCCCCTTTAGCCAGGATTGCCACCCCCCTTACTCGTGCCCCTTGTGTTGAGGCTGTAATCAGTTGATACCCTAATGTTTTAAGCAGATAATGTTGTGACCCCTCTACATGTGTCTCTTGTAGACATAAGATATTAGCGCCAATCCCCTGTAGCCCTACCATTACTCTCTGCCTTTTCTTGCTGTCGTTAAGGCCACAAATATTTATAGTAGCAATTTTCAATTTAGCCATATTGCTATTTGATCAAATGATCTGTGCCTAAGAACAATAATCTCCCCTGTTGCACACCAAGTTTGTCAAAAACTAAAATAGATATTGTTAGTCTGTTCTTATATTGACTCCTCCAACCTCTAGTTGTCACATAATCATTGTGTCTGAAACTCCCCCTCTCCCCCCCATACCCCCACCCCTCCCCAACCCCCTCCCCCACACTCCCACCAAAATTTAGGCAACCAGGCTCAATCCTGAGCCTGTGTGATAGCGTCTGAATAGACCTCGCCCACCCTCCACACCCCCCATCACCGAGCCATCAATACCAACAGCTATCTCTTGACTCTTCCCTGCTCCACTTCCCCTCTATCCCTCTCCCCACTCCTCATCGTCCCATCCCCCACATTCTCCCAGGCCAAAAGAAGAGAAGAAAAGTAGGGGAATGAGCAAATAAAGAGAGATTGAGCATCCATGAATCAAGCAGGAGAACCCGCCTATAATCCGATTAAATAACCACAAAAACATAGTGTAAACAAAAAGTAGCGTTCATATTACTGAGCGGATCCTACTTTGCCAATAGTTATTTCCTTAAGTAATTGTTCCGCTTGAATTTCTGAAGTGAAAAACCAGGTCCGACCTTGCAAAATAACCTTCAATTTTGCAGGATTTTGAAGGAAAACGGCTGCACTAGCTTTTTGGAATGGTGTGATCAACTGCCGAAGTCGCCAACGCCTTTCAACTGTTGCGTGCGCAAAGTCTGGCTTGGCAAAGAACAAGAAATTATCCCAAGTCCGTTTTTTATTGGGTCTAGCCAGATCGTATATTGCCTGACGGAGCAAAAAATTTCCAAAATAGATCAGAATGACTCTGGTATAAGACTGGTTATTCTGTGGGCGTTTAGATAAAGACATTGGGAATCTATGCACCCTCTGGATCTCCTTCTCCCAGACCCAGTGTGCTAGATCCGGAAACGCATTTTTAAACAAATTGATAGTAAATGCGCGAATGCCGCTTCCCTCGCTGTTCTCCGGAATCCCTAAGATCCTTAAGTTGTTCCGTCGTTGGCGATTCTCCGCCTCCTCGAGTTTCCACATGATGTCTTTTATCGCATCTTTTTGAGATGTTGCCTGAGTTTTTAACATATCGACGGTAGACTCCAGGACCTCTGTCCGATTTTCCACCATAGACATTCTTTCTGCTATTTCAGTGTAAGTCTTCCCAATTTTGCGTACCGAACCCTGCAATTTTTTCCCAGCCACTCGAGCATGACGGTTTTCGGTTTTGACCTCGTTTTGAAATGTATTTAGTTTTTGTAGAATCATGGTAAGTGTAGGCTCAGCGGAAAGCTCAGGGTCTCTAGGAGCCTCCAAACCCCCTGAAGTTACCCCATGTAATATCGCAAGGGATTGTATATGTGCATCTGAATAATCCCATTTGAGTTCTTTCTCTTCCTCTATTCCATCCTGAGTATGGGTAATTTTATTTCCTTCAGAAAGTCTTTTAGATTTCCTGTAAGTTCTGCGGCTCTCCTGTTGGCTACAGTTACTCGTAGAAGTGTCTGCACATCCATCATCACCGCTACCGCTTTGCGACTCGATGGAGTCCGAATCAACAGATTCCTCATTCAATGAGAAAAAGTTCTCCGTGGGATCGGGGGATAGATAGCCCATGTCTGTGACTTCTGCGAGACGAACTCCCCCCACACAACTGATAGGTTTATATGTGTGTGTATGGTGAGATATAGAAACCTATACCTCAGTGAGGAGTGCTAACACTACCCCACCCAGGCTGCAGTAGCAGACCTGTGGTGTCAGATTTAGTCTGCTTCCCAGGGGTGGCATAATACATGCTTCAGCTCCTGGTAGGCCTGTGAAGTGCCTATGCCCTAGGTACCTAAGGTACCAAATACTAGGGGTCATAAGGTAACACGGTATCCAATCACTAGTGCATCTAATATGTACACCAAGTCGTTTAGAGAGAACAGAGAGACTGGGGCCCTGATTAGCAGGGACCCAGCCAGACTATAGCCAGAAACCAGTGTATACATCAGAAAAAAAGTGGGGGCAACATAAGTGCAGGTCCTACTCTCTTACACAACCCTCTCCAAATGCAGGGACACTAAACTAACCTTGACCAGTTGAGTCTTCGTATTCTAAGTGGAAATACCTTGAGAGTCCATCTGCATTGGCATGTTGGGTCCCAGGTCTATGTTCCACTGTATAGTCCATCCCCTGTAGGGAAATGGACCACCTGAGCAGTTTAGGATTTTCACCTTTCATCTGTTTGAGCCATAGGAGGGGCTTGTGGTCAGCCTGAAGTGAGTGCCAAACAAGTATGGCCTCAGTTTCTTCAGGGCCCACACCACAGCAAAGGCCTCCCTCTCTATAGCTGACCAACGTTTCTCTCTAGGGGTCAGCCTTCTGCTTATGAAAGCTACTGGCTGGTCATGACCTTCATTATTAAGTTGTGACAGTACAGCTCCCACACCCAGCTCGGAAGCATCTGGACAATGAACTTCTTTTTGTAGTCTGGACTCTGCAAGATGGGGGCAGTGCACATTGCCTGCTTTAGGTCATCAAATGCCTTTTGACAGCTAGCTGTCCACTGAACCTTTTTTGGCATTTTCTTAGAGGTCAGATCATTTAAGTGGGTCACTATAGTTCCATATCCCTTAACAAACCTCCTATAGTACCCAGTCAGGCCTAAACAGGCTCTAACCTGTGTCTGGGTTGTTGGAGCTACCCATTCCATTATGGTCTGGATTTTGCTCTACAATGGTTGAACCTAGCCTCCACCTACAAGGTGGCCCAGGTACACAACCTGACTCTGCCCTATCTGGCACTTAGTGTCCTTGATAGTGAGGCCTGCTTTTTGCAGGGCCTCCAAAACTTTTCTGAGGTGGACCAGGTGATCCTGCCAGGTGGAACTAAAGACAGCAATATCATCTAGATAAGCTGAGAAATACGTTTCCATACTAGTCAGAACTTTATTCACCAACCTCTGAAAAGTGGCAGGTGCATTTTTCAAAACAAAGGGCATCACCACAAAATGATAGTGCTCACCAGGGGTTGAGAATGCTGTTTTGGTCTTGGCATCATCAGCTAACTTGATCTGCCAGTAACCAGCTGTTAGGTCAAATGTACTGAGGTACTTGGCTGAGGCCAAAGTATCTATTAGTTCATCTGCCCTGGGTATTGGATAGGCATCAGTCCTGGTGACTGCATTGAGGCCTCTGTAGTCAACACAACACCTCAGTTCTTTCTTACCACCCTGGGTATGAGGTTTAGGCACAAGGACTACTGGACTAGCCCAAGGGCTATCTGAAGGCTCAATAACACCTAGTTCCAACATTTTCTGGACTTCAGTCCTGATACAGTCCCTGACATGGTGAGGTTGCCTGTAGATTTTACTCTTGACAGGCAGACTGTCTCCAGTGTCCACCTCATGGGTGCACCAGGAAGTCTGACTTGGGGTCAGGCTAAACATATGTCTGAACTGTTGCAGAACTTGTCTGCATTCAGTTTGCTGATGATCAGTGAGGCTGCTTGCCAAAGCAACACCATCAACTGACCCATCATCAGGGTTCTGTGAGAGCAGGTCAGGGAGAGGGTCACTCTCCTCCTCCTGTTCCTCATCAGTTGCCATGAGCAAGCCCATGTCAGCCCTGTCCACATATGGCTTTAATCTGTTGACATGGAGCACCCTAATGGGGCTCCTGGGAGTTCAAAGATCCACCAAGTAGGTTTTCTCAACAATTGTATGGGGGCCACTTCATTTGTCCTGGAGAGCTGCTGGGGCCACAGGTTCCAACCCCACACTTTCTGGCCTGGCTGATAAATAGTCAGGACACCTTTTGATCATGCCAAGCTTTTTGTAATTCTTGGCTAGCCTCAAGGCTTTTGGTTGCCTTCTTCATGTACTCTGCCATCCGGGAGCGGAGACCAAGTACATAGTCCATCAAATCCTGTTTGGGAGGTTTGAGAGGTAACTCCCAGCCCTCCTTCACCAAACATAATGGGTCTCTGACAGGGTGCCCAAACAGAATTTCAAAAGGGCTGTAGCCAACCCCCTTCTGTGGGACCTCCCTGTATGTAAACAGAAGGCAGGGAAGTAAAAGGTCCCATTTTCACCTAAGTTTTTCTGGGAGGCCTTTAATCATTCCCTTTAGGGTTTTGTTGAACCTTTCAACTAACCCATTGCATTGTGGGTGATAGGGAGTAGTGAACTTGTAGTTTACACCACACTCCTTCCACATTGCTTTTAGATACCCTGACATAAAGTTTGCCCTCTGTCAGATATAACCTCCTTAGGGAAACTCACTCTGGAGAAGACTCCAATAAGGGCTCTTGCCACCACAGGGGCTGTGGTGGTCCTGAGGGGAATTGCTTCTGGGTACCTGGTGGCATGATCCACTACCACCAGGACAAACCTGTGCCCAGATGCTGTTGGAGGGTCAAGGGGACCAACAATGTCAATCCCTATCCTTTCAAACGGAACCCCCACCACAGGTAGTGGTATCAGGGGGGCCTTTGTTGTGCCACCTGACTTACCACTGGCTTGGCAAGTGACAAAGGAGCAACAAAACTCCTTGGTGTCCTCTAACATGTATGGCCAACGGAAATGTGGAACAAGCCTATCCCAGGTCTTGTTTTGGCCCAAGTGTCCTGCCAATGGGATATCATGTGCTAGGGTCAAGAGGAACCCCCTAAACGTCTGAGGTATTACCAACCTCCTGGTGGCACCAGGGGTAGGATCTCTAGCCTCAGAATATAGGAGTCCCTCATCCCAATAAACTTTATGGGACCCACTAGCACTCCCAGCAGCCTCAGCAGCAGCTTGCTGTCTGAGGGGTTCAAGAGAGGGGCAGCACTGTTGCTCCTTACTCAGATCTTCCCTGGAAGGTCCCGCTGCCCCCAAGAACTCAACCTGACCAGGCTCAAGTTCCTCTGGGGCAGTTCCTTCTTCAGGCTCTACTTCTCCTCCCTCAGGAGGAGAATCTGAGATCTGAGACAGAGGGGAAGGCACTGCCTTAACCCTACTGCTTCTCCTCTTGGGTAGCATCTGGTCCATAGTTTCAGAATCCAGAGCTGGTTCAGCTTTATGCATTTTGGCCTGTGACCTGGTCACAGCAAATACCTCTGCAGGTATGGCCAACATCTCAGCATGAGTCCATAACTCCACTTCAGACCGGGCTGAAGTCTCCAGATCATTGCCCAACAAACATTCGACAGGGAGGTCTGCACTGACTGCTACCTTTTTGAGGTCAGTTACCCCTCCCCAGGAGAAATTCACAGCTGCCAGACTATGGTTGGTCCTGACATTGCTTGCATTGGTAACCTGGTACATTTCACCCAGGATGATCTGTGCAGGGTCCACTAGATCCTCTGCCACCACGGTGACACTAGCACATGTGTCCCTGAATGCCAAAGCCTGTTTGCCATTTATTATAGGCTGCTGTTTGTACTTGCCCAGATTACTGGGGCTCACTAGGAAGGACATATCAAGGTCTCCCTCACAAACTAGCAATGCCTGTGTTGGTACTCTGACTAGGCCAAAGTCCACATCAGAACCCAGGGTCAACCCTACTACACCCTTATTCTGATTACCACCTCCACCAATGACTGCACTAGGGGGAACAGTTGCCTTAGGGGCAGGAGTGGTGGTGGTTTGGTCTTTGGACTTGGGACAATCAGAAGTCCAGTGCCCTTTCTGTTTACAGAATTTGCACCAGGAATTCTTTTGGCCTTTTCCCTTTGTAGACTGTGAATCCCCACCAGATGCAGATTTTTGGGGCCCTTGTGAAGACTTCTGAGCCTTTAGGATCCTGCTTCTTAGTGTCACCCCCTTGGTTTTGGGTTTTCTGCCTCACCCTGGTTCTGACCAATTTGTCTGCCTTCTTTCCTAATTCTTGGGCAGAGGTCAGATCAGAGTCCACAGGTAATGATGCAACAACTGGTTTTGGCAATTATTAAGGATCTGTTCTCTCATCATAAGATTATACAATCCCTTAAAATCAGTAACTCTACTACCAACCAGCCAACCCTCCAGAGCCTTGGTTGCACAATCCACAAAGTCTGTCCAGTCCTGATTCTGTACTTTTTGGGTGTCTCTGAACTTCAACCTGTACTGTTCAGTGGTTAAGTCAAACCCATCTATTAATGCACTTTTCAAGACATCATAATCATCAGCATCCTCTTCTCTAACAGTGAGGAGCTTGTCTCTACCTTGATCTGAAAAGGAGAGCCACAAGATTGCTGCCCACTGTTTCTGGGGGACCTGTTGAACTTTACAGGCCCACTCCATAGCAGTTATCCATTTGTGGTTATCATCCCCACTCTGGTAGGGAGGAACAACCTTGGACAGGTTTCTATGGTCTATAATGTAATCTCTGCCTCTAGGGACATTGTTGCTGCCACCAGTGGGTTTAACCCCTCTTTCTTAGAAGCTCTCGGGAGCTCAAAGGCTTCTCTATCTAAGGCCAATTGCTTGTTTCTGAGGGCAAGCCTAGCTTCCTCATACTGGAGCATCTTGTACCTTCTTTCAGAGGAGGTCTCTCTATGAAAGTATGAGTTCCTCTGCTGGACAGAATCTCTGCCAGAGTGATTTGAGTGGTTAGATTCCCTTGAAGGGGACCTAACCCTCTCTTCTACTCTGTCAGCTCTCTTAGGGAGCATTCCTCTGTCCTTTTCAGACCCTTGTGGATCTGGCCCTTCAATCACAGACTCCAGGTCATCTTGATTTTCATCATCAGTCCAAGAGACTATGGCTGACCCACCCCCTGATCCAGATCCACTAGCTCCAATAGCTAGTCTAAAATCATCTGCTACTAGTAGATTTATCAGGAGTTGTGTGGAGGGACTCTTTCCTAACCCCAGGTGTCTTGCAACACACATGGCCTTCAAGTCAAAGAAGGTCATGTCCTTGTACTGAGGTTGGGTGGACCCACTGGCTCCATCCCTTGAGGACATTCTAGTGTTATGCAGTTTTGCACTACCTACACTAGTTTGTGGCCTACTGATCCTAGCTTGAGCTGTAGCAAGGGTGTGCTATCCCTTCACAAACAACTCTAAGTTCAGCAGAACTTATTAATACTAAGCTTGACTTTTATATGTACCTTGAGTATCTTTAGTCGTTTTCAGTTAGTAATTCAAATAGAGATTTTCTGGAAAAACAATGCCAAGCTGGAATCTCACACGCTGCCCACCAATGTGAGAAGTTCGCCTGGCATATGCTGGTCACTAGTTATAGTGGACATCTTGCACCAGTCCAATTCGACTCTTATGGTAGATAGGTTTAAGATAACCTTTTAAAGAAAGCTATCCTAGTGGTAGCTGTGGAGAGCAGCCTTCAGGCTAAGTCTCTGAGGAATGTAAAGCAGCGTGTTTTACCTTATAATCTCTTGAATTACCAAATGAAAGGACACCACACAGGTATATATATCAAATATATATGTATTTATTTCTAGACTCACTCTACTAATCTCTTTATGAGATTAGAAGCCAGGAACACATTCAAATATCAACGTTTCACAATAAGTTAAGCACAAATATGGCTGGGGCCTAGGGGCGTACCAGACCATATACTAAAAAAGAGGTTTAGGAAAGTTGACTTGCAGAATGACAAGGCCTAGGGCCTGTAGAATCACTGGGGCTTCACTAATGCAGTAAAAGCAGGTAAGTAACAGACCCATGGGAGACGCATGCAGTGTGAGAACACAGCCGCGGGTTCCGTATTGATTACAATGGAGCAAGTCGCGGTTTGATTTTTAAAGTTTTAGGGTACTTCGAGGAAGTCTACAAGCAAGCCACTTACAAGGTAAGTAATTCGAGGGCCAACACACACTAGGGCACCAGAGTGCATGAGTTACCTCACCCAGGGAAGCTGGGTGCATAGGTGTCTTTTGGTGTTGGGTCGCATTGCTGTTTTCTATGGAGACCGAAGAAGATTTGCTGCTTGCGAAGACTGAAGAAGTGTCCGGTGGAATCCAAGGCTGGATTCAAGATGTAGAAGACCTGAAAATTGAAGGGACAGCGTTCACAGTCACTTGCCAGTGACCCGGGGCCAGGAAGATGGATGCCCACGGATGTCGGGTGATTTCAAGTGATCAAGGGTGTTTTGACTCTTCACTCACAAGGTCCAGGAGAGATCAACAATGACCAGCAGCTGGATTCGGAGTGACCCAAAACGTCTGCAGCTGACTGCGGTATTGGCAACCGGATTGGAGCCAACAAGCCTTGACAACAGCAAGTCTTGTGGAAAGTGAATTTAGTCAATGGTGTAGACCAGCAAGGTCTGAGGGACTTACCCAGCAAGGGTAGGTGAGGGCAGGCCTGGCGCAACCAGGGGAGCCCTTTGAGTTGATAAGAAAGTCTTCGGTGGACCCACAAGCCAATGGGCAAGGGATCGCAAAGATGCCTCTTGAGGAAGTGCTTCATAGGAGACCACGGTCACTCGGGACAGGGTAGGCCTCTGATTTTTGCTGCACAGCCTGCTGGAGGCTTGGGCCACAAATGGTCCAAAGCACAAGTTCATAGACCGTCGTGAAGGGGTTGCACTCGACAATAGTGCATGGTTCCCAGGTATTCCAGTTCCTCGTCACTCGTGGGGTCCACTCGCCACAGCTTTGCTGGGGACTCACAATGGCTGTCGGAAAGTCAGGAAATCTACCTCCAGGGCTGCAGGGACTTCAGACTCTAGCGGTAGCGGGAAAGTTTGTGACTGTTGATTCAAGTTTTGGTGCCTGCCAAGCAGGGGAGTCACTCCTTGACTCCATGGGAGATTCTTCCACCTTCCAAAGGTAATGGAACGTCAAAGGACCAGGATTCTTCTTGTAAAGTGTCGTCCAGGGTTATCTACTTTGCAATAGCAAGGTTTCCTATCTTATACTGAAGATAGGGGAGGGACTAGCTCTATGACCACTCCTCTGGGAGGGTCAGGGTAGGGGGTGTTTACACCCACTTCCCTTTGTCCAGTTTCATGCCAGAGCAGGGGCAGGTAGCCCCTGAACCGGTTTGAGCTGGCATATGCCCAGAGGAGCCTACTGCTCCCCCAGTGCAGGACTTCAAGCACTCTAGGAGTGCGCCCACCCAGCCCCAATACACTAAATCCTGTCTGGAAGGTAGTGACACCTCCCTGTGACAGGATGCCTATTGTTGGGCATCCTCCACTGCGAGTTTCAGTCAGCAGCAGGAGGGCAGCCCAGTGTTTGTGCTGGTGGCATCCACTTTGTGATGCCAGGGCTCTTTCAGATTTCTACCGTGTTACCACAGTAGGCATATGTCGTCCCTTCTAGAAGGGCGGGATCATGCTCCCACATCATGGACTGATGTGGGGGTATGATTCCAAGTTGTTTGACACCAAACACGACATGTTTTGATGCAGTCATTGCAAAGTTAGCATTTATAATGCACTTAAGAGTATATGGTTTAACCGCATCCAAAAACAGCCACAGAGAATAGATTCTGCTAGCTGCAGAGGGGCCCTGCTGAGGGAGAGGCACCCCCTCACATTGTAAACCAAGCACCCTGCCCTCAGGACTGATAGGGCCTGCCTTAGGGGTGACTGATAGGTTTATATGTGTGTGTATGGTGAGATATAGAAACCTATACCTCAGTGAGGAGTGGTAACACTACCCCACCCAGTCTGCAGTAGCAGGCCTGTGGTGTCAGAGTTAGTCTGCTTCCCAGGGGTGGCATAATACATGCTTCAGTCCCTGGTATGTCTGTGAAGTGCCTAAGCCCTAGGTACCTAAGGTACCATATACTAGGGGCTCATAAGGTACCACAGTATCCAATCACTAGTGCATCTAATATGCACACCAAGTCATTTAGAGAGAACAGAGAGACTGGGGCCCTGATTAGCAGGGACCCAGCCAGACTATAGCAAGAAACCAGTGTATACATTAGAAAAAAAGTGGGGGGCAACATAATGTGCAGATCCTACTCTCCTACAAGAGGCCTGCTGTATACACACAATAGACAAAACCAGGATCTAAGGGGCTCATTATGATGGGGGGCAGACATCAGTCCGCCTGCCATCATAACGGTGATGGGACCGCCCGCCAAACGTGCGCCGGTCCCACCGGCCTAATTAGGATGCGCCCGCCATACTGGCCGTCACATCCTGGCCTTTTACCATTGCGGACAGTGCCGCTTGCTGCAGCACCGTCCGCAATGGTAAAAAGGTATGCACAGCATTTCCCTGCACCACGTGGCGGGTACCACGTGGTGCCTGCCACTTGGTGCAAGGAACTGCAGGGGGGTACCATGGGTACACCCAGTGCACCCCCACCCTCCCCTCGAAGGGGCCCGCAACGGGCCCCCAAATCCAATCCCCACCAGCCTTTCCATGAGAGGCCTATCATTCACCCTCATCCTAATATGGCGGCCCGTGCCTGATAGGCACCGCCACCATATTACAGGCCCAGCTCCGCCTGGCAGGCAATCGTAACGATTGCCACTGGCGGAAAAGTGGCGGACGAACTTTGCGTCCACTGTGATACCCACCGCCATCATAATATGGAGGGGTTATTACTCATTACGATGGCGTAACGATCGCCACCGCTGCCCCAGCGGTGGCGATCATTACGCCATCGTAATGAGCCCCTAAGTCTAGTATCTGTTACAACATACAATATTGCATCGGAAA
The DNA here is from genome assembly GCF_964204655.1 of Triturus cristatus. Classification (NCBI taxonomy): domain Eukaryota; kingdom Metazoa; phylum Chordata; class Amphibia; order Caudata; family Salamandridae; genus Triturus; species Triturus cristatus. Next base: position 892,410,605 of record NC_140594.1, read on the forward strand.
GGTTGAAAAAATTATCAAAAGACACTGGATCTTTCTTAACACAGGCACGAGGAACGGGGTTTGCCCTTTATTTTCACACAAAAGGGCAAACAACCTGAGGGATACACTGGTACATTCAAGGCCTGAGAAACCACAGAAAAGGGAACCTTACATAGCCAGACAATTAGGCCTTCCAGCTATAGTAGGACATTATTCCTGCGGCCACTGTAGCGTCTCCCACCTTACTTCCCCTGTTAAAACCATTGACCTGGGCCTTCCAACACCATACCAGCTGCAAAAAGTCACCAATTGCAGCTCACAACAGGTGGTTTATATGATCACAGCCCACGTGGGGATTAGTACATTGGTATGACTACCCGCATGATAAAAACACATATTTGCGAACATGGAAGTAACATACACTGTAAACGGACCACTACTAAGATGTGGAACACTATATAGTCAAAGGGCACACAGCACAAGACCTTAAATTGGTGGTGATCAAGCAGTTTGATTGGGACAGTAGATACACTGAAAAGATACTGTTAGAAAGAAAACAGCGTTGGATTTACAGGCTATTCCACACACAAACATGGACTAAATGATGAGATCCCTTAGGGTTCTGTACTTTACGAGATTATAACCATATATCCCAGTCCTGAATGCACATACGGAGCGATGTTTCTGTGAAATCACTCAATGCGAATGTATACGGGGGGGCTCAGTTTTTATCAATACTTTAAATCGGAATGCCTAGACAATATAAGACACAGGAACAACTGAGTTTAAATATGTTTATTTTGAATGCGCTGATATGAGGGTGAATGTCAACGGATCCAACAAGGATTTAGCACACCTCCCTGGTTCCACCAGGGCATTTTTGCATGCAAATGTGTGAGTAATATGATATGTGAACACTTTTTAGTGTGTGAATATCATCCTGTAACTCTGGAAGTCAGGACTACATTCGCCATGATTCCCCAGAGCCCTTAAGAGTGACAATCTGCAGATGCCCTTTATAGTATAATTTACAGGTAGAGCAGGGCGATCTCCACCACATTGATCTGTAGGTCCGTGTAAGGGTAGACATGATATAAAAAAATGTTTTTTGGGGGCTATAAGCAAGTGGTATACTTTATTGTCTCTAGGGCACTGAAAAGATAAATGCACCATGGTTCTATGAAGACCCAATATGAGCAGGAGCCCTGCCATGCACATAGTGTGCTGGGGACTACATTTCCCAGACTTCACTATACAATGAACACAGCATGATGCCCGCCATTGGAAACGGTGGTGGTGACAACCGCGGCTGATAGAATTGTCTTGCACCGAGGTGCGGTTCCATGATTCCCTTGCTGAGATGGCAGCATAACCGTCCTGAATAGAGATCACCAGCACTGAGGTACAGTGATCCCCACGGGTGAAGTGGTGATACCGCGGGGCTCACACTACATCTTCCATCTTCCTGAAAGAATTAAAGCTTGTGTCCTAGCACGTAATCCTAGGTAGAGGGCGGGACAACTGGCACCGGCGTCCCAGAGAATCTGCACCAAGCTGGACTTATAAACAAGGATTCCTCCTGATGCTGACAATGTGCAGGGCATGGAAAAGAGGGACCAGGTGCAAAGCAGGGCATGGACTCTTGAAAAAGTAAGACTTGGGGCAGTTTCTTCATTGAGTAGCTCTCATTATACAAAGGTAACAAATGTGAGTTGACTATTACTATTTCTTTTCCAGTGTGTGACTACAGAGCCTGCTCTCCTCCTGTGACCCTATGGAGCCTGAAACACTAATTGGACAGTGTTGGTCTAGATACTTATTTAACTTGCATGCAAACTTGATTACACCTCGCATGACACATGAGACTGATATGTTCTAGAAAAGTGTGTTGTGTGTGTTTTTTTACAGGAATGTGTTCGGAATTTAGAGGGCTGGAATACAAAGGAGTCACAAGTGTGCATGACTCTGCATGGGCAGACACTTATGGCTTGACACAACGTGACTGTGCACATTATGTATGTAAATTTTAATATTTCATGCTAGTTTATCTTCTCTCTCCCTGTGCAGACAGAGGAAATACCCTGTTGGTGGAGTGGTGCACTGCTTGTTGTTATGACAATAGTGGTCAATTAATCAATGAGTCTTGATATGTGATAAGTCTTTTTTATTTCCCAAGACATCGATTGCCAGCCAACGCGTTTCGTTCATGTAATGAACTTCTTCAGGGCAAGTATGGGCGCTCTTGTCAGATCGGAGCAGAAATGTGGCCAATGTACAGTGCGTGGGCCGCCTTGATAAGGGCCTGTTTGTGCAACGTCTGTATGACGGGATGCGAAGGAGACTCGTTCGCTCACGGGAGATGTTTTCTCAGGCCCTTATCAAGGCGGCCCCCGCGCTGTACAAGAGCGCCCATACCTGCCCTGAAGAAGTTCATTACAAGAACGAAACGCGTTGGCTGGCAATCGATGTCTTGGGAAATAAACACGACTTATCACATATCAAGACTCATTGATTAATTGACCACTATTGTCATAACAACAAGCAGTGAACCACTCCACCAATTCGTTCCTTCAGTTATCTGCTAAGCAGTTGGCACTCCTCAACGGCGAGTGCTGGAGTTTGTTTTGTGCACGCTCACCCTACATCCAATTACCAATTGATAATAAGGGAACAACACAGGGCAGTTCGGTCACTGTGTCCGCCGTCTGGAACTACAAATTTACAGAGGAAATACCCTGTTATGCTTTGTAGATGTATGCTTGCATGATTCTGAACAGTCCACACTACCATTGCCAATAGATGGTAAAAATTGCCGTTCGTCTAAAGGTATTGAGATGGGAGAGGTCCTGAAGAAAGCCAATTCACCCAGAGGGGCAGAAAGTAGAGCTGTAACATTTTGGCCATTGGCTTGGGGGGTATAATATACCCTACGAAGCTACCATTTTCATTGCTTATAATCTTGCCAAAGATACTCAGGGGCATATGTATAAGCCCCTATCGCCACCAAAACGTCACTTTTATCAACATTGTGGTGGCGATAGAGGTTTAGCCTTATTTCCAAGGCAGCATTAAGTCACTTACCGTGGCTTAACGCTGCCTTGCAAATAAGGCCCCCTTTCACGCTATGGTCAGCACCATCACAACACCCATTGATTTTGACACTGCCCCCTATGTACAAGGGCAGCGTACGTAGGAGGCAGCGCCAAAATTGAGACCAGGTAAAACCTGGTCTAAATTTGGCGAAACGAGGAGAAATACATTATTTCTCCTCGTTTTTGCTTTTTCCATGTGTGCTGCCTTGTGCAGCACACATGGAAAAAGCAAAATGCCATGGATTGTTTATGTACAGGAAGGTCCCATTTCATGTACATGAACAATCTTTAAAAAAAATGCCTTTTTGTGACTTTCATGTGTGCTGCATTAAGCAGCACACATGAAAGTGTCAAAATAGCATTTCATGATTATATGTAAGAAGGGACATCTTCCTACACTTCCTACACATAAACAATCCTCCCCTGCATGCAGACACCCTTTCACTACGGTGCAAGGGTACCTGCATTGGTGCTACACTGCTAAGTGTAGCACCATCACAGGGGGAAACGCAAGGCTGCACCATATTGTTGTAAATATGGTGCAGCCTTGCATTTCAGAAGTGGCGGAGTGAGGTATTAAGCCATGACGGCTAATGACTCACTCCGCCACTTCCTTGTACATATCCCTCTCAGAATTAAAAAAGAGAGTGGAACCAGCAGGCAATTTAAACTCTTTCACATAGAGTCCCTTAGAATATAAGTGCTCCGTTAACAAATTTATATAATGTTAAAATGATTGAATACATTACAATTATTAGTTTAATAATTGTTTTAAAGTATATTATCTACTGGCGGTCGCCAGTAGATAGTTATAGTTAAGACCGTGTTTCCATAGGAAATCTGAAAATTCTATTTTGAATAACTTTGGCGGCGGTTGATGGATCCTCGCAAAATTTTCAAAACTAATGGGGCGCTCCGCTCAGCTCCTACCCTGGAAGTCTCGGGGTGATTCGTCGAGCAGGGGCTGAGAAAAAAGGGTGGTCCCAAAACGCGTTTTCCCCATGCATTTTCTCATAGGACCCTTAGTCGAAGGTACAGCCCGAACGGCTGAACATAATTACTTGAAATTTGGCAAAGAGGTAGTCCTTAGGTCAGGGATGTGCCTTTTGCATATATGGTGTCAATCTGTTCAGTAGTTCCTGAGAAAATTGCAGTTAAAAGTACATAAATATCTATAGCCGCGCACGGTGCCGTGCGCGAGCGTAATTCTGATTGGTGGTTACATGTCAGTCAACATTCGAATCGGTCGAAATCAGGAAGTGTTGTCCGCCATTTTGTGTGTGACAGTGAAAAAGAAAGGTGGAGAAGGTGAAAAGGGGGCAGGGCACAGAGTTCCTGACCCCCTAGCTTTTGTCAGGGGGTCCCTGAAGGACCATGAAGGGTGAAAAAAATTTTTTTTTTTTTTTAAATTGCGCACCGCGGAAAAAAATAAAAAAAATAGAATTACAAATCAAAAAAAATAGAATTAAAAATCTAATTTAAGTGTTTAGATGTTAGGTGGCTCTAAAAAGAGCCGTTGTGTTAATAGAGGGACAGAGGAACAAAAAAATGGCAAAAATTATAGGGTGCCGCATGTGTGCTGCTGTATCTTGCTCTCTATTAGGGGAATGCTGGTGTCCCCATAAGAGAGAAGAGCATTGCACGCTTTGCACCGTACATGCACCCTCGTAAACAGAGGGTGTATATCCAGAGGAACAGAAGCAGGTGAAGCTGCCGCCGCAGATGAAGTGCTCGGCTGAGCTGCCGATGATGTGCTCGGCTGAGCTGCTGCGGATGTGCTCGGCTGAGCTGCTGGAGGGTTTTCTCTAGCAGCTCGAGCATAAGCCACAGGATGTACATCTCTAACATGCCTGATCATAGTGAAGATACTAAAAGAGTATTTCTTTTTAGGATCTCCTCTTGATAATACACGATCACAAAGAGTGCAGGTGACTTTTGGAGCATTCACCTTCTTCTGCCCAACTGGAAATGTAAAAAATTGCCATATAAAAGAGTCTTTCTGTTTCCTCTGTCTCTGTCTCACAAGGGTCTCCTGCTCACTCCCAGAAGATGACTGCTGCTCTGCCATTCTCTAGTACTGGAGTACTGGAAAAGCTGCTCAGCTCCTTCTCCCAGGGAATCAGAAGTAATAATGAGGGGAGTGGGTGTGGTGTTGGAAGTTTCTGGAACTGAAACTACTATAAACCAATGAAAAGTGTTGTTTCTTAATCACATGACCTGAAACTACTATAAACCAATGAAAAGTGTTGTTTCTAAATCACATGACTTGCCGTGCGCGCACGGTGCACGCACGGAGCACGGACGCATGCGCGTACGGAGCACGTGCGCATGCGCGTACGGAGCACGCGCGCATGCGCGTACGCGCACGGAGCACGCACGCATGCGCGTACGGAGCATGGGCGCATGCGCGTACGGAGCACGCACGACGTACGCATGCACACGTGGAGCACGTACGCATGTGCACACGGAGCAGGTACGCATGCATGCACCGTGCGCGCACGGACAAAAGCCCTTAAAAAAAAAAACAACACTTTTTAAAAGTGTTTATAAGTTTATAGAAGATATTAACTATGCTGTTCAACTCTATCCAAATTTTTTTTTAAAAACTGAGCCATTCCATATTACAGGATAAAGTTAATCTATAACTATATATATAGGTAGCTTATTGTAAAATAAATATTTAAAAAATATAATAATACATTCATAAATTTGCATTTAAAAAACCTTGCAAATTCACTTAAAAAACCATAGGTTTCACACACGTTCTAGTTAGGAATTAGCATTTAAAAAACATTTGAAATTCACTAAAAAAACTATAGGTTTCACTCACGTTATAGTTAGGAATTAGCATTTAAAAAACCTTGCAAATTCCCTGAAAAAACCATAGGTTTCACACACGTTATAGTTAGGAATTAGCATTTAAAAAAACTTGCAAATTCACTGAAAAAAACATAGGTTTCACACATGTTATAGTTAGCTGGAAATTTCACTCGTAAAAAACCAATGAAATTCCCCCGTTATAGTTAGTTCAGCTAACTATAACTCGCGCGCCCGCAATCCACTACTGATGACGTCACATATTACATCACTCATGACATGGTCAGTGACATCACTCATGACATCACTGATGACATCTCAAATGACATCACTGATTACATCACTGATGACGTCATCCATTGAGTATGTGTTTCTGAACAATTTTAATATGTTTAATATATATAGGGAAAGGCCTGTTGAAGAATGAGTGGGTGTACAAGTGTGTAAATGGATGATTTTCTGTGGTGCGTAACTGACTCTATAAGTGAGTCATTAAATGTATCTTACTGCAGACTAGTGACTAAACTGTGTAAATGTCTGTATGTGTCTGTATGTTGCTGTATAAGTGGCTGCATGGTTTTGTGAATAGCTATATGAGTGTCTATATGAGTTATTGATTGCTTGTCTCAGTATCTGTTTGGGTTCCTGAGTGTTTGTGTGGGTAGGGTGTGTGTGACTCTATGCATAGATGTGTGAGTGGGTGATTCTATGGGTGCATGGTTTTAAGAGTGCATCTGTGATGGACTGTATGGTTGAGTGAGTGTATGTATGGGTGTGTTAGGGATTGAAAGTATATCTCAGTGGTACATTTGTGACTAACTACATATGTGAAAGGCAGTATATATGTGTGTAAGAGTATATAAGTGGGTAGATGTGATAGTGTGTGATTGTGAGAGTGACTGTATGGATGAGTGTGTGCCTGTATCAATGAATCTATAAGAGCGTAAGAATGTGGTACTATTTTTATGATTAAGTGAACTTGAGTGTGTATAACCGCATAGGTGAGTAAATGGGAGTGTAATTATTTGCATGACTGACTAGGTGTGAGAGTACCTCTATGGATGATTGGTGGTGTGTGAGTGTCTATATAGGTGTTTAAATGAATATGATAGTCTTGTATGGAGTGATTGTAAGTATGAGTGACTGTACAGGTGAATGAGTGGAGGTGTATGTAGACCTAACAGTTAATAAGTGGGTATGTAGTTATTGGTATTGGAGTATGTATGGTTTTGAGAATGGAACTCTGAAATTTTGAGTCGGTGTTTCAAAGGTTATATTAGGGCGTGAGAAGATGTGGTAATTTATCACATGGATGACGTCATCAGTGATGTCATTTGAGATGTCATCAGTGATGTCATGAGTGATGTCACTGACCATGTCATGAGTGATGTAATATGTGACGTCATCAGCAGTGGATTGCGGGCGCGCGAGTTATAGTTAGCTGAACTAACTATAACAGGGGAACCTATGGTTTTTTCAGCGAATATATATATATATATATATACATTATAATATATGTGTGCTTTGTATATTAAATCTAATGATTTTTTAAATTAATTTTATTATTTAATATATTTGATATTTATTAATTTATTAGATAGATAGATAGATAGATAGATAGATAGATAGATAGATAGATAGATAGATAGATAGATAGACAGATAGATATAGATATATATTACCTACTGTTGGTCGCCAGTAGGTAGTTATAGTTAGGCCCTAGTTTCCATAGAAAAAGCGTTTTTTTGTTTTCCCAATAACTTTGGCTCTGTTTGACAAATCTTCACAAAAATTTTAAAACTAGTGGGGCGCTCTGGTCAGCTCCTGTCCTGAAGGTTTCGGGATGATTCGTCAAGCGGGGCCAAGAAAAAAGGGGGGTCCCAAAACGCATTTTCCCAATGTAATTTTCCATAGGAAGCTTTAGACAAAGCTACAGCCCGAACTGCTGAACAGAATTACACCAAATTTGGCAAAAAGGTAGCCTTTGGTTCAGAAAAAGTCCTTTTTGTTAAATGGTGTAAATCCGTGCAGTAGTTCCTGAGAAATTTGAAAAAGAAAAAGTTTAGATATCTATGGCCACGGTGGATTCGCGAACCCTCCCTACCACGAGCTTCACTGTAATTGGCTGCCAACACTCCAAACCAGGAAGAGTTGGCAGCCATCTTGTGACTTGGTAAAACCAAGTCACTAGAAAACAGTAGGAAAAAACATTAAAAAACAAGAAAAGGGGGCAGGGTAGAATTTTCCTGACCCACTAGGCCTGCTCAGGGGGTCCCACAAGGACCCCCAGGGCCAAAAAATGCATTTTTTTAAATAATTTCGGCAGAATTCATGCTAGGGTCGCGAATCCTGCCAAAATTATTTAAAAAATGAAGTGCGGGCTCCCGCGCTTCATTTAAATGAGGCCCCCGGGTGGGCCAGGTCAAGGGGGCATTGCCCTATTCATAATTGCGGGGGCCTGCGGGCCCCCGCAGCCCCGAGGACTGCCACCTCCCCGGCGCCATGTAAAGTATATGCGGGAGGGAATCTGTGGGGGACCTCCCGGGGCTTTTCTTAAATATTAGCGGGGGCACACAGCCCCCTGCTACCCCGGGGACCACCACCTCCCCGGGGAGTTTTTTTTTTTTTACAATAAAACCTGTGTGCGGGGCTTAAGCCCCCCTACATGCCCCGGGGACCACCAGCTCCCCAGGGCACAAAAAATGTAAATGCGGGGGTCCGTTACGGACCCCCCAAGCTCCGGGGACCACCACCTCCATGGGGCTTTGCACACATTGGGAGGGGGGCCACGTGGCCCCCCTCCTGGAGCCCTTCATGGCCCTGGGGACCACCACCCCCAGGGCCGGCTCCTGCAGTGTCTCGGGCTGCCCACCCCAGGAACCCTGCTGTTTGCAATGGCAGGGCAGGAGCCGTGCGGCTCCTGGCCTACAATAGCAAACACTGGCTTGGATTTTGTAAGCAAGAGCAGGTTTCCTGCTCTCGCTTACAAAATCCAAACCAGATTGCTTTTACACAAGGGGAGCTGCATGTTAGCAGCTCCCCGTGTGGAAAAGCAATTCTGGCTCCCGCAGGAGGCGGGGAGCCAGCAGGACCGTGGGGAAATTAGGGCTCCCCCCTCGGTCCCTAACGGAAAGGGCTGGCCCCAAGGGATGGGGCATGGCCTGATGTGACAAGTGTGCAAACGTGCCCTGTGGTGCATTTTAAGTTGGAGGATTAAGTCTCCTTGAATCCTGAGGGTCCCTGGGGGCCAACTAGCCCACCAGGTATGTCCAGTAAGTACTGCAGAGTTGCATTGTAGAGAGGTGTAAAAAGGGGCGTGGTCTCGGACCACCTCTCTGCCACGCAGCTCTGTGGCGCTTACTGGAGGTACCTGGTGGGCTAGTTGGTCCCCAGGGACCCTCAGGATTCAAGGGGAATTAATCCTCCAACTTAAAACCCACCAGGGGGCGCGGTCGCACAGTGGTGAAGGGAGGGGGTGGGGCCTGATGTGACACATGTGTACATATCCAATCACTCCACCAAAACCCAAGCACTTATAAATTCACCATGCACTCTCCTTGCAGCAGTCTAATCATCCAGTCACTACCCATGCACTCATGCAATGACCCATGCACTAACTCATGCACTGCTTTACTACCCTGAGCACTACCCATGCAGTCCAGCCATCGCCCTGTCACTGCCCATGCACTCCTTCAATCACCCAGTGAGCACCATGTACTTATCCAATCACTCCGCCAAAACCCAAGCACTTACAAATTCACCATGCTATCTCCTTGCAGTACTCTAATCATCCAATCAGTACCCATGTACTTATTCAATGACCCAGGCACTAACACATACACTGCTACAATCCCCTGAGCACTACCCAGGCAGTCCAACCAGCGCCCTGTCAGTACCCATGCACTCCTTCAATCTCCCAGCCAGCACCATGTACTTATCCAATCACTCCACCAAACCCAAGCACTTATAAATTCACCATGCACTCTCCTTGCAGTACTCTAATCTTTCAGTCAGTACCCATGTACTCATGGAATGGCCCAGAGATTATACACATGCACTGCTACAATCCCCTGAGCACTTCCCATGCAGACCTCTAACCACTTACACACTACTGATTCACAACTCCAATTACCCAGGTAGTACCCATGCACTCCAGAAATCCCTCTGTCACTACCCATGCACTCCTCCAATCACCCAGCCAGCACTATGTATTTATCCAATCACTCAGCCAAAACCCAAGCAGTTATAAAATCACCATGCACTGTACTTGCAGCACTCTAATCATCCAGTCACTACCCATGTACTCTTCCAATGACCCAGGCACTAACACATGCACTGCTACAATCCCCTGAGTACTACTGATGCAGTCCAGCCATCTCCTTGTCATTACCCATGCACTCTTCCAATCACCCAGCCAGCACCATGTACTTATCCAATCACTCCGCCAAAACCCAAGCACTTATAAATTCTCCATGCACTCTCCTTGCAGTACTCTAATCATCCAGTCACTACCCATGTACTCATGCAATGACCCAGGCACTAAACATGCCGTGGTACAATCCCCTGTGCACTGCCCATGCAGTCTTCCAATCACCAAGCCAGCACCATGTACTCATCCAATCATTCCGCCAAAACCCAAGCACTTTTAAATTCACCAGGCTCTCTCCTTGCAGTACTCTCTTCATCCAGTCAGTACCCATGTACTTATGCAATGACCCAGGCACTAACACATGCACTGCTACAATCCCCTGTGCACTACCCATGCAGACCTCTAACCACCTACACAGTACTGATTCACTCCTGCATTTACCCAGGTAGTACCCATGCAGTCCAGTCATTGCCTTGTCACTACCCATGCACTCCTCCAATCACCCAGCCAGCACCATGTGCTTATCCAATCACTCTGACAAAATCCAAGCACTTGTAAAATCACCATGCACTCTCCTTGTAGCACTCTATTCATCCAGTCACTACTCATGTACTCATGCAATGACCCAGGCATTAACTCATGGCAAATACAGAGGAGGTCATGCTAAACACAGGGGTACCCCAATGCACAGTTTTCCCTAGTGTATGTAGGTGGTTTCACTGTATTCTAAGTGTCTTTTAGCATAGCACTGGCTCTAGTCCTGGTATGTCAGAGTCAGTTACCACCAGTACCCGTCAGCAAAAAGTTGGGGACACAGGAGGACTTTCTGCACCTTTGTTGGTTCTTTCTGCACATCTCTTGCTTCTTCCTGCACTTTTCTTCATCTTTCTGTACTTCTGTTGCCTCTTTCTGCATTTGTCTTGCTTCTTTCTGCTCTTTTCCTCCTCTTTCTTCACATGTCCTACCTTTGTAGGCATAGTTAAAAATTTGCATTTAAAAAACCTTTGAAATTCACTAAAAAAAAAATATGTTTCAGCGACATCATAGTTAGAAATTAGCATTTAAAAAACCTTCAAAATTGACTGAAAAAAAACATAGGTTTTAGCGACGTTATAGTTAGAAATTAGCACTTAAAAAACCTTGGAAATTCAATGAAAAAACACAGGTTTCAGGGACGTTATAGTTAGTTGGATATTTCACTCGTACAAAACCAGAGAAATTTGTCCGTTATAGTTAGTTCAGCTAACTATAACCCGCGTCCCGCAATGCACTGCTGATGACGTCACATATTAGGGTTCAGTGACTTAATATTGAGAGACAAAATATCGACTACACAAAATATCGACGACAAAATATAGAAAGACAGAATTTCGACTCCCTATCTACAAACAGGTAAGTACCAAAATATCGATTCCAAAATATAGAATGTTAAAATATAGTTAGCTAAAATATCGAATTTTTTTAATGTATTAAAAATAATATAAAAGTAATTAAATATTAAAAACAATTAAATAAAACATGCATAATATAATATAAAAAAAGCTTAAAATGTAAACATAATATAAGTAATGTAAAAAAAGTAGAGATTTTGTTGGATAGTGAGAGGCTAAAAATTACTATTCCCACTCCAGTGAGTGCAACAGTAGGGAAAGCGTTGGATAGCGTAGGGGTAAAAAGTACTATTCCCACTCCAGTGAGTGCAACAGTAGGGAAAACAGATAGCGTAGGGGTAAAAATTACTATTCCAACTCCAAACAGTGCAACAGTAGGGAAAGCGTTGGATAGCGTAGGGGTAAAAATTACTATTCCCACTCTAGAGAGTGCAACAGTAGGGAAAGCGTTGGATAGCGGGAGGGTAACAATTACTATTCCCACTCCAGAGAGTGCAACACTAGGGAAAGCGTTGGATAGCGCAGGGGTAAAAATTACTATTCCCACTCCAGAGAGTGCAACAGTAGGGAAAGCGTTAGATAGCGGGAGGGTAACAATTACTATTCCCACTCCAGAGAGTGCAACAGTAGGGAAAGTGTTGGATAGCGGGAGGGTAATAATTACTATTCCCACTGCAGAAAGTGCAACAGCAGGGAAAGGGTTGGATAGCGTAGGGGTAAAAATTACTATTCCCACTCCAGAGAGTGCAACAGTAGGGAAAGTGTTGGATAGCGGGAGGGTAACAATTACTATTCCCACTCCAGAGAGTGCAACAGTAGGGAAAGAATTGGATAGCGTAGGGGTAAAAAATACTATTCCCACTCCAGTGAGTGCAACAGTAGGGAAAGCGTTGGATAGCGTAGGGGTACAAATTACTATTCCCACTCCAAAGAGTGCAACAGTATGGAAAGCGCTGGATAGCGGGAGGATAAAATTAACTATTCCCACTCCAAAGAGTGCAACAGTAGGGAAAGCGTTGGATAGCGCAAATGGAAAAATTACTATTCCCACTCCAGTGAGTGCAACAGTAGGGAAAGCGTTGGATAGCGTAGGGGTAAAAATTACTATTCCCACTCAAGTGAGTGCAACAGTAGGGAAAACATTGGATAGCGTAGGGGTAAAAATTGCTATTCCCACTCCAAAGAGTGCAACAGTAGGGAAAGCATTGGATAGCAGGAGGGCAAAAATTACTATTCCCACTCCAGTGAGTGCAACAGTAGGGAAAGAGTTGGATAGCGGAGGGTAAAAAATACTATTCCCACGCCTGAGAGTGCAAAAGTAGGGAAGGTAATGATTTAAATTTAAAATAAGATTACACTAATTATCAATACCAATAAAAAGTTAATGAAAAATAATTACCAATTAATAACAATTAATTACCATTTAAAAATATTAATTACCAATTGATAAAAATTAATTACCAATTAATAATAATTAATTACCAATTAAAAATTAATTATCAATTATCAATACACATAAATAAAAAAATTAATATTTACTTTATTACAATTAATTTACTTCCCACCCAATTCCCCTATAAACCCACAACCCACTCCCAATAATAAAAAATACAATTAACATTATTATCAATTAATCAATTAATAAAAATAATTTTGCAAATAATAAAAATTATTTAGCAATTCATACAAATTATTTACCCATTAATACAAATTAATTACCAATTATTAATTAATTATCAATTAATTATCAATACACATAGATAAAAAATTAATTATTTACTTTATTACAATTAATTTACTTCCCACCCAATTCCCCTACAAACCCACAACCCGCTCCAAATAATAACAAATACAATTAACATAATTATCAATTAATCAATTAATATAAATTAATTACCAATTAATAAAAATTAATTACCACTAATAATTAATTATCAATGAATTAATTATCAAAACATATAAATATAATTAACATTTAATTAACCATAATTAAATTACTTCCCACCCTATTCCCCTATAAACCCACAACCCACTACGGAATTAAATTACGCAATAATTAAATTACATAACATTCATTTGTTTAAATAAATTAAACATACATTACAAAAATAATACATCATTTTAACACATATACTACCATACATAACACTAATTTTTTTTTCGATATTATGGTAATCTATATTTTAAAATTCGATATTATGGTATTCTATATTTTTAAAGTCTATATTATGGAAATCGATATTTTGTACCCCAATTTCGATATTCTGACCTATCTATATTTTGATAATTCGATATTTTGTCCACTCTATATTTTAACTTCGATATTCTGGGCAGTCGATATTTTGGACTCAATATTTTGGGTGTTTACCACATATTACATCATTCATGACATGGTCAGTGACATCACTGATGACATCTCAAATGACATCACTGATGACATCACTAATTACATCATCCACGTGATAATCTGATGCACCTCCTCATACCCTAATATAACCTTTGATACACCCACTCTAAAATACAGACTACCATTTTCGAAACCATAGACACACCAATACTAGTTAGTACATACCCACTCACTAATTCCTAGGTCTACACACACATCCAGTCATTCACCCATATAGTCACTCATATATGCAGTCATCCATCAATATGGCATTATCATATGCACTCACATACCTATACAGACAGTCACACACTGCTACTAATCCATAGAGTTACTCACACCTAGTCAGTCATGCAAAGAATCAATCACACTCCCATTTACTCACCTATACAGTTATACACACACAACCTCACTTATTCAAACATATACTGACACATACTTATACTCTTATACAAGAACTAATACAAGCACACACTGATCCATACAGTCACTCTCACAATCACTCACTCTCACATATAGTTATCTATACACTCCAACACTCACATATACTGCCTTTCACATATGCAGTTACTCACACATGTACCACTGAGGCATCCATTAACACACCAACACACCCATACACACACTCACACACCCATACAGCCCTTCACAGATGCACTCTTGAACCCATACACCCAGTGAATCATCCACTCAGACATCTATGCACAGAGTCATACCACCCACACAGACACTCAGGGATCCATACAGATACTCAGACAACCCAACAATAACACATATAGATCCTCATTTAGCTACTCACCAACCCATGCAAGTGCTTTCACACCAACTGACAAACTAAACTGTGTGAATGTCTGTATCAGTCACTAAACCATGCATTCAGTAAGACACATTTAATCACTCACTTATACAGTCAGTCACGCACCTAGTAAATCATCATCCAGATACTTATACACCCACTCATTCTTCAATACACCTTGGCATATATATAAAACATATTTCAACTTTATAGAAACACACAGTCACTGGATGATGTCATTAGTGATGTCATTTGAGATGTCATCAGCGATGTCATCAGTGATGTCACTGACCATGTCATGAATGATGTAATATGTGGTGTCATCAGCAGTACATTGCAGGGGCGCGAGTAATAGTTAGCTGAACTAACTATAACGGCCACATTTCTCTGGTTTTGTACGAGTGAAATGTCCAACTAACTATAACGTCCCTGAACCCTGTGTTTGTTTCAGGGAATTTCTAAGGTTTTTTACATTCGAATTTCTAACTATAACGTCCCTGAAACTTATGATTTTTTCAGTGAATATATTTATTTATTTATTTGTTTATGTCAATTGTAGAGCGCATGAATCACCCCAACCGGGGTATCTCCGCGCTATGACGTTACTAAACAGCTAAAGCCCGGTGTTTAGAACAGCGAGGTTTTTAATTGCCTCCTGAAAGATAAGTAGTTGGGGGAGAGTCGAATGCGGATGGGGAGCTGATTCCAGAGCGATGGTGCGACGTAAGAGAAGGATGCACCACCCAGCCGGGTTTGTTTTATGCGAGGCACAAAAAGAAGCTCTTTGGACCCAGAGCGTAGGGTCCTAAAGGGGATGTAACGGATCAATTTATATGCAATGTAGTTGGGTCCAAGGTCATTCAGGGGTTTGTATACCATACAGCAGATCTTGAATTTAATCCTTTTCCAAATGGGCAGCCAATGCAGTTTGCGGAGTAGGGGGAGTGAGGGTGTTCTGGGGGAGCATTGGTCACCAATCGAGTAGTTGTGTTCTGGACTACTTGCAATCTGTTAAGGGAAGATTCCTTAGCGGAAATCAGCAGGGCATTGCAGTAGTCCAGACGACTCGTGACCAATGCTTGTATCAGAGTTTTTCTTGTGGATAACGGGAGTAAGGGGAAAACTTTGCGAAGCAAACTTAGTACATGGAAGTAGGTCTTAGCGATTGAGGTGGCGTGCTCCTCTAGGTTACGTTTCTGATAAATATTTACCCCTAGGTTCTTTACCACCGGTTTGGGGGAAGGTGCTGGACCCACTTCTCCTGGCCACAAGTTGGGAGACCATCTTGTTACTGCTTCTCCGAAAAGCATGATTTCTGTTTTCTCACTATTCAGCTGGAGAAAGTTGTTACTCATCCAGTCAGTGAAGGATCTCATTCCCTCCGAAAAGTTGGTCTGAATGTTGGTGCTGTTTTTATCAAATGAGAAAAGCAGTTGTGTGTCATCGGCATAGGAGATTGGAACAAACCCTAAGTTTCTTATTAAGTTTGGAAGTGGGGTAACATAAATATTAAACAGGGTCGGGTTCAAGCAAGAGCCCTGGGGAACCCCCTTGGTGACATTGGTAGTTTGTGATCTGAAAGGGCAAGGTTAATGGTTTGCGTTCTTTCAGCTAGGAAGTTTGTCATCCATTTTAAAGCCTTCCTCTCAATGCCTATGTTTCTAAGTCTTCCTAGCAAGATCTGGTGAGAAATGGTATCGAATGCAGCAGATAGGTCAAGCAGTATGAGAAGTACTGCCTGACCCCTGTCCGCCAGCATTCTGATGTTGTCTGTGACTGTCAAAAGTGCTGATTCCGTACTGTGTCTAGGCTGACTGTGACGGATCGAGGCTATTGGAGGATTCAAGGAAACTGGTCAGATGATTGTTTATGTGTTTCTCTAGTAATTTACTTTGTAGCGGCAGTAAGGAGATGGGTTGGTAGTTAGTAACGTCATTAGGGGGAGTTTGACATTTTTCCTGATAGGCAGGATCTGAGCTGCTTTCCATTCCTCCGGGAGTTTGCCTTCCCTTAGAGAGCTATTTAAGATGGGGCAAATAGGCCCTGCGAGCTGGTTTGCTAATAGGTCAGCGGTTTTGGCTGGGATCAGGTCTGCAGGAGAGCCAGATTTGGTAGTTTTTAACAAGGTTTTTGTTTTTTCGATGGAAAGCGGAGGAAATTCCTCTAATTTGTGCAAACAGGGCATGGTAGAGGGAAGTTTATAATTATTGTTTAATTGAGTGACATTGGTGTCCGTGATCTTATTGTAGGTATTGTCAATTTTGGAGGTGAGGTGACTTGCTATGTCATCACATAGTGTCTGGGAGGGTTCTTCTTCCGTATTACATGCTTTTGGGTTGATGAATGTGTTAAGGACTTGGAATAATGCTTTGGAGGAGTTATCTGCCTGATCAAGTAAGTTAGCTATATGCATCTTTCTAGCTTTTTTTATGCTGCTATAGTATTTGGAGAGGGCAGATTTGAACCTTTCTCTGTCGTGGTGGTTGTGTGTGCGCCGCCAGTGTCGTTCTAATTTCTTGCATTGACTTTTTTCAGTCCTGAGGTTGGTAGTGTCCCAAGGTGTTTGTTGTCATTTAGGGTTGTCCACTGTGTTTTCAAGGGTATAAGCAAATTTATTGTGGATATTATGTTTTCTTGGAAGTTTCTGAGGCAAGATTCAACACTAAGTCGGTGTACTGTGGTGGAACAAAAGTGTCTTCGAATAGAGTGGGGGTCAGTTTATGCCACTGTCTATTTTTCTCTGGGATATGACACCTCCGGATATTTTGCTCTTTAGGTCCAGTAATGTGAAATTCAATTTTAGAGTGATCTGACCTTGTAAGAGGGTAGGTTGTTCCACAGAGGATGTTAGATGAATTTGAGAGGACTAAGTCTAGCGTGTGCCCTGCTGTGTGAGTTGGTTCTTTATTCATTTGGATCAATTCAAGGGTCTCAAGCTTTGTCAGGAGGGAGGAAGCGTCAAGATCGTTGGAGTTTTCGCTATGTATGTTTAAGTCTCCGAGGAGCAGGAAGTTTTTAGATGATATGACATAAGGGGAAATTAGGTCCATGAGCTTGGTGACGGAATCGAGGAGAGGTCCTGGAGGGCGGTATACAAGGGCACCTTTCTAACTAAGTTGCCCATGTAGATCGATTCTGAAAACAAGAGTTTCTATGTTGTCATTACTTTGTTGGCCTAAGATGGTAACCTTAATGGGATCTTTATAAATGATTGCTACCCCACCCCCTGTTTTTAGGGGTCTATCGAGTTTCTGGATATGATAGCCATCGAGTAGGGCTATTGCTATCGCCGAATTAGAGGTGGGCTTAATCCATGTTTCCATCAGAAATCCGATGACTGGGAGGGAAGAGGAAAGCATGTCCCATATATTAATGGCGTGCTTGGGAAGCGATCTAACATTGGCTAGGAAGCAATCCCAGCTGCCAGTTTTTTGGTAGCATGTGCCCGACATAGTTGTTTGTTGTTGGGCTGATGCGAGGTGCCATTTGTAGTGTGCAGATCTGTGGTATTGCTTTTACGTTGTGATGGGGGCCTACACTAGTAGCCACATTTTATGCAGGAAAAATGGCCTTAAGCTACAGTGGAGGAGGTACAGTGGTTGAATACTTGTAAGTCATGCCAGCAACGGTTTTCCTTGATAAGTAGTAGGTCACGGCTAGTGTAAGTGTAGTGTTTGACCGGGCTAGTTACCTGGTCTCTAGCGGGACTGACAGGGGTTCTCGCTCCTGGCGACGTCCACGCCCGGACGGGCGCAGATGGGCTTGCCTTAGGCGCGCCCTCTGCGCGCGTCTGCTGCGCATCGGTCTACCCATGCGTTTTATACTGTAGGCAACTAGACTGCTGACCGAGGGCTGAGATTCACACGTCACTTCCGGCCTCCCTCCACACAATCGAAACAATCCGTGGTGGAACGGGAAGACGCCCAATTAAGTGAGAGGTGAGTGGATATAGCAGTGCAGTGAGGTTTAAAATGTGACTTATTTAAAATCAATAGTGCACATTAAACAGGTGATAATTCTTTTCAATTCGTATAAAGGCGATCGAGAGAATTCTCGAGTGCAGTACTTCAACAAGCAAGCGCATATGAGTGTATCCATATTTCCAAGGAGCCCTTATCCAGGCGCTCCCAATTCAGCAATCAACAAGCTTACTGTGTCAGTTACCGGGTTTGTTCTATCAAGCGCGTCCGCTGTGCGCCGGTCTACTCATGTGTTTCATACTGTAGGCAGCTAGACTGCTGACCAAGGGCTGAGATCCACACGTCACTTCCAGTCTCCCGCCACACAATCGGAACAATCCATTGTGGAATATATATATATATATTACCTAAATTTCCCCAAATTTGGCAAACAAGTAGAGCTTGGTTCAGAAAGCGACCTTTTTTTTTTTTTAAATGGAGTAAATCCGTTCAGTAGTTTTTGAGAAATTCAAAAAATAAGAGTAAAAAAAAAAACTTCCCATAGGAAACTTTGGGCAAGGCTACAGCCGAAACTGCTGAACGGAATTACCCCAAATTTGGCAAAAAGGTAATGCTTGGTTCAGAAAGCGACCTTTTTTAAATGGTGTAAATCCGTTCAGTAGTTGCTGAGAAATTCAAAAAATAAAAGTTTCAATATCTAGGGAAATGGTGGAGTCGCAAACCCTCCTGACCACGAGCTTCATTCTAATTGGCTGCCACAACCACGAGCTTAATTCTAATTGGCTGTCAACACTCCAAACCAGGAAGTGTTGCCAGCCATCTTGTGACTCAGTAGAAGCGAGTCACCAGAAAACAGAGAAACAAAGATATAAAACAAGAGAAGGGGGCAGGTTAGAAACACCCTGACCCCCTAGGCCTGCTCTGGGGGTCCCAGAAGGACCCCCAGGGCCAAAAAAGAGCATTTTTTTAAAAAAAGCAATTCGGCGCAATACGCGCCGGGGTTGCGAAATTCGCCAAAATTGTTTAAAAAACAATGAAGCGCAGGATTCCGCGTTTTATTTTAATGAGGCCCCCTGGTGGGCTAGGTCCCGGGGGCATTTCTGTAAAAATATTAGCGGGGGCCCTCTGGGGCCCCCACAGCCCCATGGACCACCACCTCCCCGGGGCTTCACTCATGTTGGGAGGAGGGTGTGCGTACCTCCTCCTGGAGGCCGTGATGGTCCTGGGGACCGCCCACCCAGGGCCGGCTCCTGCAGTGTCCCGGGGTGCCCACCCCCGGGACACTGCTGTTTGCTATGACAGGGTGGAAGCCGCGCGGCTCTCGCCCTGTCATAGCAAACTTGCTTTGGATTTTGAAAGCGAGAGCAGGGAAACCTGCTCTTTCTTCCAAAATCCAAAGCTGATTGCTTTTCCACACAGGGAGCTGCATGTCAGCAGCTCCCCGTGTGGAAAAGCAATTTTTTTGTGCAGCTCTTAGTGCGGCACTCGAGTACTTCTTAAGTCTTTCAAACACCGAGGGGAATATTCTGAAGGACACATTGCCGGCACTTTATCGCAACCAAAATGGGGATAAAGTTAACGCACAATTCACAAGCTGGAGCAAACAGCCCATATCACCAGTTTACCAGGAATAGCAGCCTCAAAAAGCATTGTCACGGATAACCCTAGCAAATATTGCGAATGAGATGTAGAGTAGGCGTACCCGTGCAAAAAGCAGCGAACACATCACTTCGCAAGTTTCTCAACCACCAGCAAGATCTTCGAAGAGTGTACAAAACAGGAGATAAGGTGTGTTAGTAGTAGGAAGTTTACACCTGCTCTGAGCTGGTGTAAAGTCGGACTACAATCTGCAACATAAAAGGGAGCCCAGCCCAGAGCCACACCTGAATGACAACAGATGCAATGGAGCCAACGATCATGCAACTCGGACACCCAACACTGCTCCGACACCCCCCGCCACCAGCCCCATGTCCGCTATCCCCCCACACCCCTACCCCCCCACAAACAAATGTGAGAGCAACCTTAGGAAATCTGGAACGTAACAAATTGGCTGATGTCGCACAAGTAGAATTAAGAATATGCATGTGAGGTTGGACAAATAAGAATCTCAGTCATCTATGGATTTACATATAAAACATTTTATTTAAACAAAACAACAAAATAAAAGTAGGTACTGGCATTGCGTGTCATCCCTCAACAATTTGTGAATCACAGCCTGAAAGACAAAAAGAAAGATAAGATTGTGCGTCATGCATCCATCAAAGGGGAGAGAGAAAGAGAGAGAAAGAGTGAGAGAGAGTAAGAGAGAGTGAAAGAAAGAAAGAGTGAGAGAGAGAGAAAGACAGAGAAAGAGAGAAAGAGTGAGAGCGAGAGGAAGAGAGAGAGAAAGAGAGAAAGAGTGAGATACAAGGAAGAGAGAGTGGAAGAGACAGAGAGTGTGAGAGAGAGGAAGAGAGAGAGAAAGAGTGGGACAGAGAGAAAAGAACAGATAGAGAGTGAGAGAGAGAAAGAGTGTGAGTGACAGAAAGGAAGAGATGGAGAGGGATAGTGAGTGTTAGCATTAAATTCACTGAAAAAACCATAGGTTTCAGGGACATTACAGTTATAAATTAGCATTTAAAAAACCTTTGAAATTCACTGAAAAAACCATAGGTTTCAGGGACGTTATAGTTAGTTGGACATTTTACCCGTACAAAACCAGAGAAATTAAAACGCTATAGTTCGTAGAGCTAACTATAATTCGAGCCCCCGCAATGCACTGCTGATGACGTCACATATTACATCACTCATGACATGTCCAAATGACCTTGTTCACATAGTGCGCTGTTAATAGTTAATAGGTGAAAGTGGCAGTATTTTTTCTATTTTCGTTGTAGTGATTAGGCATTTTTACTATATGTGGCTGACTTTTGCTGTAGTACCGCTTTACTGCCAATGGTAGAAATGACATCAACAGTAATGAGTCATGCACTGACATGGTGGACAGATAAAGTGAGATGTCCAAATCCGATGTAAGTGAGGAAAAGCAGGTCATGAAAATGCAGAAAATGGCTTTAGTTTAATGGTGTCTTGAAAAGAAACCTATGTGCTTCACTCGTGTTACCATAACAAGTGTATTGCTGCTCGCATCCTCGACGATCTCCAGCTTGACCTCCCGCTGCCCTGCCATGCGGAACATTGTTATCTACTATCAAAGGACGTGAGTACCCATTAATGGCAAGGTGTAACTAGACAGACAGTGGGTTTGGAGAATGCAACTGGATATGCAGAACTTACGCAAAAAGGCAGCACAAGCTAAGAGTGGGTACCCAAAGACTGAGATTAACGATTGCCACGTAATACGCGGTCACGTCCGTAGAGCCAGACAGCAATGAAAAATCATAAAAAATATCCACAGAGTTGCCTAACTACAATATTTCTGCATGAATGCAGGAACATATGCCACTTGAATATATATATATAACTAATATTTTGTACAACTATATTTATGACATTGAAATTTTTTCCCCGATATTTTTGTACTTACCATTATACGTATAAGATGTAGATATTTTGGCATCGATAATTTGGTCATAATATTTTTCTATGGGGATATTTTGGGTGTCAATATTTTGTCAGTGTACCAATAGTAGCACCCTCTGATTGTGGCTGGATTAGTCATAGAGAAGCTGAGGGCACTTTTAAGGAAGGTTATTCTTCCTCCCTTTCAGTGTATAGAATAATTGGGATCCTCAAGTCTTGATTCCATTGTCTGTATGTCTAAGGTGGAATGATACTTGTATGTGCAATACTGCACAATGTTGCTTTGACAGGGCATAGACCCATTGAGGTATGAAACATAGATTTGGGAAGAATTTTCCAAGTTGACCCTAAGATGTAGACTTTGACATAGTGGAGGACCAAACAAGGAGAGGTGACATTTAAAAAAAAGTCTTAAATCAAATTGTTTTATGAGTACAAATATGCCATATCTTCATGGAGTTTGTATCTGTCCAAAAATTGAAAACTTTTCTGCTGAAAAAGTCTTTAAAAATGTTGTCTTGTTTGACTGATGTATATTTATATCCATATATTACCTGTGCAAACAACTATTTGAACTATTAGTTGCTAGAGATGCATATACATGTGAAGAAAGTGATAGATGTTAGTATATTTCTAATCAATAGTGCAACTTCCTTTTAATACCACAATACACACAAATCAATCATGAACTTCCTTGCCGCTAGTAAACAATTTCCCCACAATGTCTTTTTCAATAGCATACATTTAATACACCAATCATCATACTCATATGTGATAGAAATTGTAAACATTTTGGGGGGCCTACTCATAAATGCATTTTGGAGTATGTTAAAAAGTATTCCTGTTCACTCACATGACTTTTGGAATGAACCTCAAAACATCTAAAATGACAATAAAATGGGAATATTAATCTACAATTTGTGCAAATTGAAAGGATTGTGTAATCTTTGAACTTTTACTATTATTGATTTGACTATGGGCAATTCAAAAATGCAAGTAAGAGTACATATAATAGTCCTGGATACGTACCTATTTTCATACTTCAAAATGCCTTTGTGAATAGGTCCCATCATGTTCAATGTTATTAGCCTTTTCCTGTGTGTCTGGAAATACTTGCTTATCTGGGTTTGTTAGGATGTAGGAGAGTTACTTAGTAAGCCATGACTTCTCGATGAAATTTCCTTTTTATTTTGATCTAATTTGAATTGGAACTTCCATAATTATCTTGTCACATTAATTCAAGGAGACATTTAAGTTGGAAATTTAGTAACAGGATTGTCATAAGTTGACCATTAGTCAACATATATTGATTGCCTGATTAGAGTTGATTTGTAACACAATATTGTAACACAATATTAACTATTTCAATTTCTAGATTTTGAAATTTCTCTCTAAAATACCCCCATAGCATGGATTAGTATATCAGCACATATCACGTAGAAAAAAATAATTTTGTGGAATGGTATTATGGGTGAAGTGTCACCTAATTGTCAATGATATTTGTTTAAGATCTGAACTGTTAGAACACAATCAATAGGCAACAAAACAGAGGACATATACAATAATTAGTACATAGAACATTATGAGGAAATGAAGCAAGAAAATCCTTTCGCTGATTCTATGTATTTTTAACCAATTTCTTCTTCACAGAATATAGAGAAGTGCAGTCAGCGCTTTTTGCCTGGTTACAGGCTTCCTCTGGAAAAGATCCTGTGTTAGGTCAAGTACGCCATAGATAGCAGACACAGTGTTGCAATTGATACAAAAATATCCACGAAAGCTCTTCAACTCAAAATGTGTATCAGCTGCCGGTAGGAAAGAGAAACAGGTCTTTATGCCATTCAAGTGGGAAATTACATCCATCGATAGAGGGCCGTGTTTGGCAACGAGTATTCCAACCGCCAAAGTTAAGGGTTTGTGACACGTGATCAAATATTACGAATGTAAAAATTATGTTATTTATGAAGCCAATCCCATGGTTCCAACAGTACTTTTGTGATTAGTACTTGGTGGGGCTGAGCTATGCCCCAAGCCTCAAACACATTTGAAGGAGAAGAAGTGAAAAGGTTGATTCTACTCTCATTTTCAATATCGATAACATCAGTGTATAATGCATGGTGACCGTCATAAAAAAATTAATTAAAACATGCAGGGGCCGGTCTTGCATAATTGCCTAAAATGAGTTCCACAGAAAGAAGCTCTCTGGTGCGGTCACCAGTGATTTTGACTGAACTTGGTGCAATAATTTGATGTTCACATTCTCAACACTACAAAGAGTACAGAGAACGTGAAAATACCATCCACGGCACTAAATGTGAATAATGCCATCATCCAAGGTGCTAAAAATAAGAGTTTTCCACATGATATAATCACAATGCAAGAAAGTAATTACATATTTCATATTATGCTAATATTACTTCATCCGGATACAAAGATCTTGTAATATAATAAAATATTACTGCTGAAATTACTATTTAATAGAACATAAGTATTGACTTCATAATTATGTTGATTCCATCATATGGAATGAGGAAAGATTCTAAATTTCTCAGCATACAAGAGCGAGCAATGATGGCAGATGGAAAGGGCTATAGCTTAGGGCTTGATGTAAACAAAAGGATTTGTTTGCATATCCATTGATTAAGACTTTTTTATACTTGAAAGGGTAATTATGCCTATCAAACAATAATGAATTAAGCATGACTCTTTATATAAGGCCACTCTTTCATGGAACAATCACATGTAAAAATGTGTTTTTCTGATCCGCAATCCCTGTTTAACTGATTTGTGTTTCAAATGTAACTTTCTTAGTGTTATCGACACAGAAAATTATTTTTGGTATAAGCTTATTTTGAATTATAATCAAACATGTGTTAGCTGAGCAATGACTAAATTATGTTTACATGCTATTTAATTTTAAAGTTGTAATAGTGTACAGACATTTAGGAAGCACAAAGAGTTCACAGAAGGCTAAACATTTTACTTCATATTGGAAGATTGTTAGACATAAGGTTAATGTTATTATTACCAACAACTATAATCAAATCATAATCAACATTGAGGATTTCCTGACCATGAATGAGGAAATATTGAAGCTGGAAGATGGAGATCATTTACAAAGAAATGGCAAGATGTGTGAATGCCATCTTGAAGACATGTAATCTCCCAAAAAATGAGAAAGCAACCTTTTTGACATGCATCATTGACAATGACAAGGTGTTTCCACCAACATGAAGGACTACAATAGGATGTAAGAAAAAGTGGTATATATACAATGAAGGAGATAGGAGAGGTTAGCACAGAAAGAACAGACTGATACCTTCATTTTTGGACAGAGTAGTGTGGCTTTTCCTCTTATACCGATTTCCCCTCCTGTTCATCTTTTGTGCTTGTGGGGGTGGGAACAGATGTGAGTGCTTTTCTTGAGGATAGACCTTAGGTCAAGGAAGTGTAGTGCATGCCCTCTACGATGTCAGACAAGCAGTTGAAGTCTGAAGCAAGATCTCTGGCAAAAGATCACTGTGATTGTACGACTTGCCCATTACACTCCTATAGTTTTTGCGACATTTTCTGTGTATGGATTACATTTATTGTACGGGTATTTTGTGTAAAAGGAGTCTGAGACTTGCAATTTGTCTTCCTTTGAATATATCCACTAATGAGTCTATATTTTTATCATGCTCCAGCTTGAATGATGGAATGGACCACTCAATTCGGTTGGCTTTGATCTCATTGGGATACTTTGGGAAATATTTGTTTTCTCACTCTTGGCCATAGCATCCAAGGGGTCCACCAATGTCTGCTAATGATTCATTCATAATATAAATCCAGAGATATATATGTTTGACTTGTTGGTACTTTGGTTTGGTTAAATCATCTTTTGACCCCAGCAAGACCATAATTGGATTGATCTTACACAATCCCAGACAGACAAAATGTTAATTAGCCCCAGGAACAGCTGCGTCATGGTTTTGCTTGAGACCTACTCACAGACTCATCCATTGCGAAAGTGACTGACATGGCTTCTACATCATCCATGTGCAGGGAGAGTGTTTCTTCATCCATGGATGCCAGGGGTGGCTCCAAGGTGTCCAAGAGCTCATGTGGAACAACTGTTCCTCTGCAGTGGCTGGACATAGGGAGAAAACAAAAAATAGGTACAGCTCGGAAACAGTGAGAAAGGATTGCCTCTTTCAGTTTCTGAGCTGTGCTGTCTGAAAATAAAGCATTAACTCTGAGAAATATTGGGGTTAATGAATTCCCTTTAGAGCAAGCACATGCATTAAAGAGGGGCTTTCTTCTGTTCTGCACCAGAAAAGCCCATCATGATACCACCCCTGATGAGGCAGTTTTAAAGACAAATGGATTGTAACTTCTTAGTAAAGTGACAACTCACTTGGAGCTAACAAATAAATAATACAAATAATAATTTGTGCATGGCTGTGTACAAACGAGTACAGGACTGCAAAAGACATATATATTTTTTTTTTCTTGACCTCCCACCCATCCCCAAACAACAAAAGACATATTACCTAATCATGATGTGTCCGTGATATTTTCATAACAAGGTGAGGCCTGTGTATATTTTGAAATTGAAAGCAAATATACATATTGCAACATCAACATGCAGAATTTTTACCAGCATATATGGCAGTCAGATATCTATCAAACTGCTCTTTTCCCAAACGACAAGCCATTGTCAATGGAACAGAAGTACATTTCTGTTTCTGTTGATCATATCCTGCCATATCTCAAACTTATACAACTGGCCTGGGTTTGATTGGCATGTTTTGAATTTGTTAGTATTTCTGCTAAATGTATCACTAATGATTTGTTCAGTCTCTCTCCGTTTGTAAATAGTCCAGGAGCACATGGTTGACAGTGGGTCAGAATGTTCAATTTGTATAATTTCACAACAGCGCTGTGGGCATATGCCTCAAGAAGTGTCAGTTATCAATTAACTCATTAAAAATTTGGAATGCAGCATGAGGTTATTTTATGTATGAACTTAAGTCAAATGTTTGCTTGAGTAAAATAGAAATAAGACTGTGTACAATAAAGCTTGGCCTTTACACTTAACAACTTGATGAAGGATGATTTCCATAGTATCTTGTCAGAGTAGAATGACAGTATGAAGGTAACTCTAGTGTAAGAATAAAGGATTGTATGACATGGCAATGCACCATCCTTGAAATTCAAATGCAAAAAGAATGATTGATGAACAGAATGCAGAACAATGTCATACATTCACCCCAGTACAGAGATCTGGTTCTGAATCCATCTTTTTTTTGCTCCCCATGCCATTCCAGTTTAAATCCAGCCATATGCAAATCAGTCTTGATCCTGCTCCCTATGGGAACAGCCCATACCGAACTGCCAGGCCAGGTCTTCCCTGGACTTGAAAGAAGCATCCTAGGACTGGTTTTGGTGTTTCACCCCTCATCAGCCAGGCTAGCTTGACTCCAGTAGCATGGAGAGAACAGGACCCACGTCTGGGCATACCAGTCCCACTCAGGGTGACAAATACAAAAAGAACAATTGTTGGACATAATGTCGAACAATGTCATACATTCACCCCAGTACAGAGATCTGGGCGAAATCCATCGTTTTTTTGCTCCCCATGCCATTCCAGTTTGAACCCAGCCATATGCAAATCAGTCTTGACCCTGCTCCCTATGGGAACAGCCAAGCCTGAAGTGCAAGGCCAGGTCCTCCCTGGTCTGGAAACAATTATCCTAAGACCGGTCTCGGGGTTTCACCCCTCAACAGCCAGGCTAGCTTGACTCCAGGGACATGGAGAGCAGGGGGCCCACGCCCGGGCATAATCTCAAAGCCCCTATACCTAAGTCATGACAAATGAAACATATCTGATTACCCTTGTTTCCCTACCTCCACCTACTACAAAGTGTTAATTTGACTTTTAATTATATATTAGTGAACAGCTTTTTGTGTTCTATTACCTATTTAGATGGGAGAATACTATTTTTGGAAATATTTTCAAACATGGATGTGATGCCACCCATCCGGAAGCGTCAAAGTTCTATAGTTCTGAGTTAAATACACAAGGTATGCATACTAGATCTAGCAAATAGAAAGTTTGGGTTTTGTAGTGCTTTACATTGAATAAACAAGTTAGCTCAACATTAACAAACAAGTGGTACTTTATATATTATGAGTTCAGCCAAGCCAAACTCATTCCTTCATCAATAAAATTGTTGAGTGCATGATTTGTATTTGAGTTCGTTGCATAATGAACATGTGAACACAGCTGTAGTCTTATTGAAACTTGCCTACGAACAAATTAAACTAGATATGAAAATGGAGTTCATTTCATAGATATCAACCTAACCTACATGTCCTAGCATGCATCATGTTGAACATGAAAGTGTTTTTTTCTGGTTCGTGCTGATAATGGTAATATGTCAGCCTTAGCTCTGCATGGTCCAAAATAACTCAATTACACTTCAAACATGGGCAGTCAACCATAGGCACAAAATACTAATTGACACTTACCTTGCACCCTATAAGCGATACTGGTGAAGGACCATGTTTGTACAGGGGTATTGTGTGATCTAATGGTGCAAAATGCAGAAAGGGGAATGTATTAGCAAAGTTGTCATGTTGTAGCGTGGGCAGTGAGCAGTATTTGAAGGTACAGGGTAGGGTAGTATGTGAATAGAAGCTGTACAACTCAGAACGAGTAATATTTAAACAATTATAGTTTTATGACAACTTATTTACCAAATCAAAACAGAGTTTATCTGAATATAAAAAAGAAACATTTGACATATTATTCACTTGTATACATGACTACACTCTTGAGAGGTAACCATGCATCGAATTGTACCTTTCCTTCTGTTTGCACAATTTCAATAGTAAATTTCTTAATGTTACTCATCTTTATAATGTATCAAGGGTTTTCTAATAATGACTTACGGTTCAATGTCCAGTCTCATTCAGTGATGGCTATAAGTTCAATTATGTATGGGCTAGGCTAAATGACTTCGCAGAATGCTCTAACCAGTGGTCTAAATGAAAGATGCAATGGTGGCAAAAGGGGTATGGAGCAAATGCAGCAGGTTATTATTCTTAATGCAAACCCTTCCGCCTCTGGAAATAAAGAGCACTACCTGCAGAGTGGAGATTGGCAGACTACAAGGAAGTTGAAAGCTACAGTGGATTGGATCAATGGTACAAGAGCATTATGGACAGGAACTAAAGAGACAGTGGATTCTTTTAAGCCACTGACAACATTTCATAGTGGAGGAATTATTTTTGTCTATTGATCTCACTGTCCAATCCTGTAACTAATGCACCAATTATATAACAGCATATAAGGAAAGGGAAAACATTCTGGTGATTCTTCTTAATACTTTCATCAAACAATAGCTGGAAAGGGCTAGCCCAAAGCAACCAATGGCTAGGAAGAGTTGGCCAAAAACTCAACTTGTTGAATTTTTTGTATTGATTATATGAGTTTCCTCAATGAACAGGCATTTTTTTTATAGATAGACCTAAAAAAAATGTTTCTGATAAATATGTTGGGGTATTCAATAGCCAAAATTATTCTGGGCAAGGTCACCTCATGAGTTATTGTAGAATATGAGTTAAACTCCCTAGAATAGTGAATAACCTACCGACCTAGAATTATTGGGGCCTTCAACACAGGTTTTTCCTGGTTCTGGTACGTGTAATAATGATATACACCACCTTTGCTCTGCAGGCGGGAGGTATCTGTAGGTGGGCGCTGGACAGGTGAAGAATGTTGGGCGGGAGATGGGAATGGGATCTGATTAATAAAGAAGCTGTGGCATCTTTGGGGGGGGGATTGTCTGTTTCCCCAATGATTCTGGAGGGGCCAGGTGGGAGATCGACTGGACCACTTTACTCAGTTCAGGCCCTTTCCACCCTTGGTCTTACTGGGTGTGGATAAACACTTGGTAAAACTAGGTCTGGTGTCTCGAGACTCAGTAATTACTGCAAGAAAACACTAGGCCGTTCGTCGTTGCCTGGGGCAGAATTTCCATGGGGAAAAATGTGGCCAACTTGTAATGGAACTGTTAAGAAACCCTCAATCACGTTTATTGCAGGTGGTATTTCAGCGGTATGTTCGATTATCCGCTTGTGCTTAACAACGTGACAGCATCATCATTGGGTTACTGTGTGCTTCCTCCACCCGGAGGTTTTGCCTCTGGTTTTTTCAGTAGTGATCGTAGTGATGAAAAAATAGCCGTGTGTGGTAAGGTGATCTGCGTGAGTGTAAGTTAAAAAACTCGTCAAACCAGTCAATAATTTTTAATAAAACTGGGTGCGAGTTTATTAAAAACGCTTTTCGTGCAGTAATAGACGCTTTAGGGTCTAGTGCACTATGTGAGAATGTCCAAAAAAAGAGGTCGACATGTTTCAGCCCTATTTCGTGCCCCTAAGGGTCAGGTGGGCTTTCATCAGGACCTAGTGTAAGTGCGGGGACCCTAATATTCAAGGGACTCCCAGGTAAGGGTGGAATGATTTGTCCAACCGGTACTAAAAAGTTCAAATTGAACCTATTTGGAAATATGAGAAAAAGGGGGAGAAAAGAAAATGATACAGACCCATATTTAGTCAAGATGTAAGCTGTTGTTGTGTTCAAAATTTAGAGCATCAAAACCCAATTCTTTGTTTGGTTTGTGTCATTATCTTCTTGCAACTTGTTTTTAAATACAAAAAGAGGGCTTCTTTTGCCGTTACTCAATGCCAACATGAGCCTGTGTGTCTATTGTCATTGTTACTGCTAAAGTATTGTCATTTTGTAGTTGCAACAACGGCTGATGCTCTAAGTTTTGAACACAACAACAGCTTACATCTTGACTAAATATGGGTCTGTATCATTTTCTTTTCTCCCCCTTTTTCTCATATTTCCAAATAGGTTCAATTTGAACTTTTTAGTACCGGTTGGACAAATCATTCCACCCTTACCTGGGAGTCCCTTGAATATTAGGGTCCCCGCACTTACACTAGGTCCTGATGAAAGCCCACCTGACCCTTAGGGGCACGAAATAGGGCTGAAACATGTCAACCTCTTTTTTTGGACAATCTCACATAGTGCACTAGACCCTAAAGAGTCTATTACTGCATGAAAAGCGTTTTGAATAAACTCGCACCCAGTTTTATTAAAAATTATTGACTGGTTTGACGAGTTTTTTAACTTACACTCACGCAGATCACCTCACCACACACGGCTATTTTTTCATCACTACGATCACTACTGAAAAAACCAGAGGCAAAACCTCCGGGTGGAGGAAGCACACAGTAACCCAATGATGATGCTGTCACGTTGTTAAGCACAAGCGGATAATCGAACATACCGCTGAAATACCACCTGCAATAAACGGGATTGAGGGTTTCTTAACAGTCCCTGAACTGCTGATGCTAACTTTGGTTCTTTCAGGACCAGTAATCCACTCTCAACCTGATATTTAAGCATTTGAATAAGAAGCTGAGTGGGTCGCAACTCCTTCTTTCTCCCTCTCCTTGATTTATACACAATTTGTAATGGGGCCTTGTGACATCAAGTTGTGTGAAATACAAGCATTACATTAAAAAAGATGCGACTAAAGGTAAAAAGTTAGGGCAGATGACTTTGATTTTTCAATGTGAAAGATGTGTAGCAATTGTAAAAAGTACACATATTACACAATATACTTTTGGTTAGTCATTGTTTTAAAATATTGCTTTAGACTATGTTTTGTGTATGAAAGTTATCCAAGGTTCTACTCAATAACCTGTATGCCATGGTACAATGTTAGATTATTTTTAGTGTTGTGCAAGCACTGCATAATTTGTGTGTGTGTCAGTGATGATCTTCTCGATGTACAATAAGTGGTAAATATGAGGCTGTCCTAAAATATTCAGTTCCTACAATGTAGTGAAAGCTCCAAAACCTCCAGATTGATGTACATGTTATTAGGCAGCAAAGCAATGACATTTCTGGATGTATCAGGTTCTGGGGACTACATACAAGAAGTAGATAGGTGATGTTATTTATGTGAAGCACAGATAGACACTCTTACCTGTTGAACAGTCATGGGCCATAATTTATCATTGAAGCTGTTCAAATATGAGTGCCAATCCCAATATTAGCCTTGAAAACACTGTACAGCACTCCATCACGCTCACAGGGTCTAGTAGTGTTTCAACAAGAACTATAAATGAATCAATTACTTGTTGCTTGAACATGTTTTGTTTATTTATGCAGTCAATAAGAGTGTGTAAGAGGTCATACATTATTTGATATATCTTTTAAAGAGATCACAGGAGCTGGATAATTTAATCATTTGGGCATAAGTTTATCATGTTGTATAGCATCTTTCAGTGCCAGGCACTTGATCTTCATATTGCTGCAACTAGAATCCTTGTTGCCAGGAGTCAGATTTCTTTGTCATGTCAGAGTAAGTCAGGATCTTCTACACAGAGAAATATAACAGATTGCAATGTAGATATGAATTCTAGCCTAGTGCCTTCTGATTTTGAGCTATAAACTCTTTACTGGGGTCATCTACTTTAGAGCTATGAATTATACACTGGAGTCATCAGGTTTTGTGCTTTGAACTCTATACTGTGTGGAAATATGGATTTTTCTGATCAGTTATGTCCCCTATCTTGGACCCCAACGGTTCCATGTATGAATCACAAGTACATGTATGTTCCCTCCAGTTCCAGTGATAAAGACGCAAACACATGTGCGTCCACCGTCAACATGTCCTCTGTCAGATCCGCCATGAATAGGCCGGATATTCCATTCCTAAGTATGAAAGGCCACCGCCTTTATATGGTTCACTTATGCCATTTTACAGTCCAGGCAAGTAGGCCCTGATTCTGTCATCGAACTCTTCTTGCCTTCTGCCTCTGAAAGCTCCAGTCTGAGCCTGCATCTGTGACCATGAACTTTGTCTCATTCTCTGCGCGGCTCACGAAGCCTGACATCAGCCTGCTGCCTGCCAAAAACTGTATTTCACCTTCGAAGTTATCTGCTCCGTTCCCTGCCCGATGCATTCCTGTCTAGTAGTTTAAGTAAACATTCTTCCAGCTACCGAGCAAAGGCCCGGCTTCTCTGTCTTTATGCAAGTAATTCATAGCCCTATTGCTATGGAAGTTTTCCGCCCTCGCATCTAGTGTAGACACTTAGACGCTTGTACACGCACTAACAGTCAGTATAGTCAGTATAGAATAAGATTCTACTCGAAGAGACCTCTCTTTTGGATAACTTAGTTCTTTAAACATAGGATGTTAGATATGATTTGGGATTAGGTTGACTTGACCCTCCAGACTTCTGTCGCCACATGTAGAGCTAAATGTCAAGTCCCCTTCACCCCCTAGTTACACGTCAATCACACGTCATGCTGCTGCGCGCGCATCTCTGCCAAGTATTTCTGCTGACATTGCGAAATTCTTTCATGTAACCACCCTCTTATGACATCACATCTGATGACGTTCTTTCATCACTCCCAGTTACGCCTACTTCAGCTACGTATGTGAAATGTTATCTTTGCTATCAATTGTTACGCCTCTTGCATTGGCCTCACTGTAATGCCTATTGTATAAAAGTGAATAATTATCAATAATGTATGTACTTCACTTCCTGAACCTTCGTGGTGATGGAACTTGGAGCAACCGATTATAATCGACCACTGGAATAAAGCCCATTCCGAACCTCTAATACCACGGATTCTGCCTCTTATTTACTGAGCTATTTTATTATGTTTCTGTATCAAATTAAGTCCCGGTAATGAAATTATTTACCACATGAATGGCGCCCGAACAGGGACACTTTCTCATCTCACGCGCCGGCGGTGCGTTGCAGGCCCGGTCTCCTGCCACAGCTGGACGGACAATAACGCGTACCAGCAGGATTTCCTGTATCTCCCTCCGGTCAAGCGGGGGCGACTGAGGCTGCGATCAACACCCAGACGAGGCGGTGAGAAGTGCGAAGTATCCCGACCAGAGCCTAGCTGAGAGAGCAAGATCCGAGGTATACAGAGGCCCACCAGTTCCCGAAGTCCCAAGTCGAGTCCAGTGTCCGAAGTGTTCGAGTCGAGTCCAGTCCGGTTCAAGTCCAGTTCAGTTTTCCGAGGCCTTCCGTTTCCGAGCTACCCGGTGAGTACCATTACTGGGGAGGCATTCTGACGTGCACATAGGTTGTGCCGGTCAAGACGGGTTTGGGTACACAAATCCGGTCTGCACTGTTTCAGCAGTGTATCTGTACTGTTTAGCAGTATATCTAGTATATCAAGTATATAATTCAGAATGATTCAGTTAATGTCGAGTATTATGTTTAGTGATTAAGTTTCCCTTAGATCGTCATCATTATTGTTTGTTCAGGTAAATGTTAAAATGTTAAATGTTTTAAGTACGTTCTGCATATTGTGGTGTGAATGACTGTTCATTATCGTGTTTACTGTATTAAGTTTGTTTAGAATCAAGTATCAGATCAGTTTTCAATATGCCGCTCTTTTCGAAATTAAGACAGATCACAACAAGAAAAGGGGTACTCGAAGAAGCCGTTCCTATTCCTCCTAGGGACACTCCAGGGTACTTCATGTATCATAAACATGGCTTAGACGCTATATTATTTCTTGATTTATGGGTAGACTACACCAAGGAATTACCAGAAAGTCAGAGGTGGCCCGCAGCGGGGACCTGGGATGCAGAGTGCATCGTGAAAGTGGAGGAAGAATTATGGAAAAAGAAAGCTAGACAATCACAGAAAGACGCCATTGAATTATGGCGTAAAGAATCGTATAGACGTACAGAAAAAGCACGTAGACA
Source organism: Triturus cristatus (assembly GCF_964204655.1). Lineage (NCBI taxonomy): Eukaryota > Metazoa > Chordata > Amphibia > Caudata > Salamandridae > Triturus > Triturus cristatus. The sequence continues at coordinate 892,445,681 of NC_140594.1, forward strand.
GGAAGAGAAGAGTAAAGAGAATTCAAATGAAGTCCGAGAAAATCTATTAATTGAAGAAGGTGCACGAGTGAAATCAGAACAAGTAGACAGACAAAGAAATGCCCTTATGAATGGTATGTATCCCCTTCTGGCTGAAGGATTACCTAAGGCTACTCCAGAGATACCAAAAGACTTGCCAACCCCATTGTTTCCAATAAAGGTACATCCTAAGGGGCATCCTAGAACCGCAGAAGACGTTTTTCTTTCCTCATATTTAGATGACGCAGCTCCCGAGTATGCTAATCCCGCCCCACATAGACCGCCTGCCAGGGATATTCAACGCCAAGATCCAGTACCCGTATCCCTACAGCAACAAGTTCTGACACAAGTTCCGGCAAGCACATCTGTTTCTGCATCTGTTCCTACAGCTACTTCTATAGCTGTATCCACACCTATAGTTGCTGTATCACGTTCAACGAACCCTTTCACACCCGATACCCCAGACGGGGCTACCGGAGGTGCTACCAGCATTTTTTCTACGCCACCTAGAATAAATAAACTTACTTTTCAAGAGTCAGCACATTCACGTACCCCCAAACTCATAAATGCCCGTACGCTTAAGGAACTTCTTATAGATTGTAGATATGACCCTGTGCCCGGAAAAGAGGACGAAATGACCTTGGCATCATTACGTATCAGACGAGCCGCAGTGTATTTAGGGAAGTTACCAGGAATGACTGCGCATCTAGATAATATATACCATTTTGTCCAAACAGGGCGAGATTCTGAAAGTATTAACAGAGCTATGGAATACCAGAAAGTGGAAATACAGGGGGAACTGTTGCGTTTCCTCATAAATTGTGTGATCAGAAATCAAGACCGACCGGGGGTAGACCCGGAAGCAATGCAAATCCTTACCAGATGGAGCCAGAATATATCAGAAGGGAGACATGATAAGCAAAATTGTATAATAGCCATGTGCCGAAAGATCCGTAAAGAAATAGAACGCCTACACGAAGAAAGATTAGCGGTAGAACAGTTCGAACAAAGCGAGGAAGAAGGATCAGGACTGCCCACAGGACAGTCAGACACCATAGCCTATGTAGGTAGAGGAAGATCTTGTAATAGTACTAGATGTCTTATTGACCCGATACGTCCGATATGTCAAGATAATAACAGGAATTTCCAAACACCAATAATAAATATAAGGTCTAACGAGCATTCATTCCAAGCAGCTGACAAATTACTCCGAGAACGAAGGGGTTATCATTTTCTCGATTCTATGGATGAACAAGAATTAGCCAGGTCAGCTGTCCATTGGGTTGACAGTCCCGGAAAGTATAGTGACGATACAGTAGCACGCACATTTTTGAATCTCACCCCAGATGAACAGCGTTTAGCTGGGATTTATATGATTCAACAACTCCTTATACTATATCAGAGTCAGCATTCGGATCCTGGTCCCTTACCGGACATATTGACTGAATTGCTCATGAATAGATGGAGAGGTTCAGGTACTAAATTAATTAAAGAAATTCTAGAATCAAGAAAGCAGTATATTCTTTTTGTATGTTCAGAACATGTCTCATTGCCCATCAAGGAAAGAACCACGTATTACATGGATAGACAGAATCCCTTACGAGAAGTGCACCCAATAAAAGGCGAGGACAATGAGTTTAGACGCGTATTTGTATATACACCCATATCAAAAATAGAATTGTTAGAAATGAAGAAAGTGGTACCCAGTCATGACAAAGACCCAGCGGGTTTCCACCGAGAAATTAAAGACATGTTACTCATGGGAGAATATACCTATCCCGACATTATGACAATATTAAAGGTATTAATGCCTGCTGGCATTTATGAAAAACTCAGGGAAAAAGAGTGGGAGGTAGGCGACCAAAAGATAGAATGGTCAGTATTAGAAGCAGAAGAAAAGGCCCGAACTGCAGGAGCAGGACTTGGGGATAAAACTAAAGCACTACCAGGTTTATTAGTACAGGTACTGCCACGTTTATTAACCACGAAAAAGGAAGACTGGGGTACAATTTCAGCCTGTAAACAGAAGCAAGATGAAGACACTAGCGATTACTATGCCCGATTTGAAAAATGTTTTGGCATAAATAGTGGCATAAAAGCAAGTAGCGAATCATACCCACATCTGTTTGTAACCAAATTAGTAGAAAATGCCCTGCCTCAAGTGAAGAATAGAGTATTAAAATTCGAGAGTACCTGGCAAGGTAACACCCCATCACAAATGTTACAAATGTTACAGTACCATCACAATAGAATTAGAGAGGAACAAGAACATGAACATAGACGTATGAAAGACACGAAAATGAAAATGCTAGTTTCCCAGACAGTTCCAGCTGAAGGACATAAAAGGGGTACGACACATTCCAGTGACTCAACAGGACCTATAAAAGGGACATGCAATTATTGTAAAAAGCCAGGTCATTACGTACACGATTGTCCAGTTTTGAAACATAATATCGCCATAGGTAATACAAAAGAAAGACCACGGCCACCTAGACAGGATCAGAACGAACAAGGAGCCCCGCAGCATGCACAGTCCATGCCAGCTCCACCACAGTCTATACAGTTTGTGCCAGCTGCACTAGCGCTGCCTGTTGCTGCCACACAAACCACGACACGACAACTGTACCAGACCGCACAGTACGACTATCCTGATTATCAACGATACGCATGAACAAGCCTAGAGAGGGAAGTTGACTTACCCCTTATCGAGATCCCTGTAGATCAAGAAGGACCTTATGTACATAGTGAATTATTAGGCCAAGACAGAAAATTTTTACTCGATACAGGGGCAAGTCGAACAACCATAAAACGTAGTGAAGTTCCAGGGGCACCCCTCTCAGGCTCACAGAATATTTCCCTTGGTTTTTCAGGAAAACCTATTGTTAATGAAGTGTCACAGCCTCTTCCACTTACGATAGGACCTTTGACCCGTACTACAGATTTATTGCTTACTAAATCATGTCCAGAAAATTTGTTAGGAATAAAAACACTGAAAGCTCTAGGAGCTATAATATGTTGTTCTCCGGAAGGAGTAAGATTGTTTTTACGTGATTTTAAAGGTCACTATGTGTCTAGAGACATGGATCCCCGATTGCAGACTTTACCTACACATCTATGGGCACAAGGCCCTACTGATGTTGGTTGCATGAATATTACACCATATCGAGTCACACTAAAGGCAGGAGTGGTACTACCACGAATGCGACAATACAAGTTACCACCAGATGCTGTAGTGGCTTTACTACAAATCATTGACGAGCTCATTGCCCAAGGAGTGGTTGTGGAAACCGACTCCAATGTATGTAATTCACCGATAATTCCGATTCTTAAACGAACAGATCCGAAGGCCCCGCCAGTATATCGATTAGTTATTGATCTGCGCGAATTAAACAAGTGCATTGTGCCACAATTCCCTGTGGTCCCCGATATCTCATCATTACTGACAGCTATTGATTCCGAAGCAACATTCTTTACTGTAATTGATCTCAAGAATGCCTTTTTCAGCGTCCCAATAGATCCGGAAAGCCAATATTTGTTCGGATTTAGTTTAAATGGACGTAGCTTTAAATTCTCACGCGCACCTCAAGGATTTACAGAAAGCCCCAGCATCTATAGCCAAGCACTGAAACGAGAACTCGACAGTATCCACATGCCAGTTAACACTGCTCTGCTTCAATATGTCGATGATCTGTTGATCACCGCAAGAAGCGAACCCGAATGTGAGAAAGCATCACTGACAGTTTTACAATTTCTAGCCGAAAAGGGGCACAAGGTGTCCCCTTCTAAGCTGCAATTCTGTGTCCAGCGAGTTGTTTATCTTGGACACTCGCTGTCCAAGGAGGGAAGGCAGCTTACACCCGACCGCATTCAGTTAATAGCTAACATGCCAACACCCAAGACACAAAAGGAGGTACGGGCTTTCATAGGCCTCACTTCATATTGTAGGCAGTGGATCCCTCAGTATGCATTTCTAGCAAAACCACTCATTCAATTGACAACACAGGAGGCAGCCACATCGACTGTTCTCCCTTGGACTCAGGAACATACACAAGCTTTTGAAAGCTTAAAGAAAGCTTTATGTCAAGCACCTGTTTTAGCAACGCCATGTTACAGTAAACATTTTACACTCTTTGTTACAGAACGCGAAGGTACTGCCTTGTCAGTACTCACTCAGGAACAAGCAGGAACACACAAACCATGTGCTTATTTTTCTAGTACATTAGATCCCGTAGCTCAGGCTTTGCCTGCGTGTCTGAAATCAGTGGCAGCGACAGCTTTGGCAATCAGACAAAGCGATGCCATAGTGTTAGGACATCCATTGACAGTTCAAGTACCACATGCAGTAGAGGTTCTTGTGAATAGAACGCAAACACAACACTTGACTATAGCAAGACTTACAGGGTACGAACTGACATTGTTCCAGCCACATATAGAAATCAGACGTTGTAACACATTGAATCCTGCCACACTTTTACCTGTGATTGGAACAGACCCGCTAGCCCATGACTGTATTGAAGTTACTACAATCACAACGAAACCCAGACAAGACTTAACCGATGTCCCATTATCAGACCCAGACCTGACGTTGTATGTAGATGGTTCATGTATGAGAACAAGTACAGGAGAGTTAGTGGCCGCTTACGCAGTCACAACAGATACTGAAATCATTGAAACAAATTACATAAATACCTTGTCAGCTCAAGCCGCAGAGCTCATCGCTCTGACACAAGCCTGTATTCAAGCCACAAATAAAAAAGTCAACATATACACTGATTCACGTTATGCATTCGGAGTTGTACATGACTTCGGCGTGCTGTGGCGAGAGAGAGGTTATTTAACTTCTCACGGTGCCCACATTCAGCACGGACCCCTCATTCATGCCTTATTAGAGGCAATACATCTACCCACTGCAATATCAATTATGAAATGTAAAGCTCATACGAAAGTTACTGATATCATTTCTCAAGGCAATGATCTAGCCGACAGAACAGCTAAACAGACTGCTCAAACTCAAACATCCGACATGACAAAGACAATAGTTCCGACGCCAACACATTGTATGACAGTTAAAGATCCTACTCTTGACGTAATTGACATACAGACACATGCTACACCAGACGAAATAAAAAATGGACTGAATTAGGAGGGATCCAAACGGATCAAGGATGGATGATGAAGGAAAAGTCTGTGTGGTTCCTTCCTGATTCAATGGTCCAAGTTATAATTAACACTATACATAGTCCAGCACATCTAGGAGAAAAAGCTATGCTAGACAGCATTCAACACATTTGGTTCAATAAACATTTGCGAGCAGCAGCCAAGCAAAAAGTTCGTACCTGTATGATCTGTTGCCAGTTCAACCCAGGAAAAAGCGTTCCCGTAGAACAGGGTGGATTTCATCCTCCTGATCATCCTTTTGAAGTCCTCCAGATGGATTATATCCAGATGGAACGATGTAGAGGATACAAATATGTTCTCGTAGTTGTATGTGCTCTTTCCCGTTGGACGGAGGCATACCCGGTTTCAGATTACACTGCCCCGACTACTGCCAAACAGTTGGTTCGAGAATTCTTCCCACGATACGGTTTACCACGTGTTGTTCACTCAGATAACGGCCAGCCGTTCTCATCCGAATTAATGAAACACGTTTCACTTTTGTTCGGCTATCAGTGGAAATTCCACTGTGTCCGACACCCCGAAGCAGCAGGTCTCGTAGAAAGACATAATCAGACTCTGAAAATAAGATTATCCAAAATATGCAGAGAGAAAGGTGTCGACTGGGTAGTAGCATTACCAGTTGCACTCTTTTACACAAGAATGGTAGCACACTCTCGAACAGGGCTATCCCCGTATGAAGTGATCTTCGGCAGACCACCAAATATGTGGGGGACGCCTATACCACGCAAAATAACTGATGTTGACTGTAATATGCTGACAGATTACTTGGCTTCCTTGATGTCTGCACTACAATCTTGTCGTTCACAGGTAGCTGCAGCTTTTCCTGACAACACTGAGGTGAAACCCCATGACATAGTTCCGGGAGACTTGGTCCTCGTGAGGAACTTTGATCGAAAGACTCAGCTGGAACCTAGGTGGAGGACGCCCCAGTTGGTGTTCCTCACCACAAAGACAGCCGTGAAGATCGAGGGCAGGAAAGGTTGGATTCATTCAAGTCATATCAAGAAATTTCATGGACTACCAGCAGATGTGAATACCCCACCTCGTGTGACTTCACCCATTGACTCAAAACTTCCTTTTGTTGAACAAAGTGATTCCGAACATTATAAATTAAAGCTCAGGCCCAATCAGTCGAGCAATTTGATTGTTTAAGTCCTCTCCAAGGTGAAGCGGTTGAATTGTCTCTGACATGTATCCCTTGGACCTGAATAGAGAAAGCACCCGAAAAATGTTGAAACGACAGGCGTACTGTAAATCACTGCGTAGTCATTGCATAGTGACGTTATTAATTTTGTTTTTCTCAAGTCTTTTAATAATTACTGCAAGTATATTGTTGCACATATATTATCCTATTTCTAGACATGTTTACAATGTTACTGCTGAACATTCTTTTAGTGAATTACCTCCGCTTGAGTTGTCTTATAGATTTGCGCTGCGCAATAACACGTTTATTAGTATGTTGCATCATTCCCATCAGGTTAGCAATGCTACAAATTGTTGGATATGTGGCCGACTCCCTCCCTATCAGAATTATAAAGGAATTCTACCTCTCTTTCCATACCCGTTCACACACAACGGCTCCTGTGGAGCATGGTTTAGTTTAATTAATTCTTTAGATTCGAATTCTGCAGTTTATCAAGATAACTGGGTATGGGGAAATTTGAACTTAGTTTTGCTTAAAATCTGCCACCCTAACAAGGAGGGACTTCCCCAGAGAACAGGAACTGATCTAGAAAATGAAGTATATGGATTAGGTAATTTTACGCTTAATCTTATGATCCTAAATGTCGAATCAGAAGCTACACCAATCTTGCCCGCCATGTCCGTATTCCCAGTAAAAGGGGAATTATGTATAAGAAAGAATGGCTCCATACATATGGGCCATAGTAGATGCACCACTGTAGTAGAATTCAGTGATCAAGGCAAGTCTACATTTAGAGCTTCTCGCCATTCCTATTTCATCTGTGGTCAGACGGCATATGTACGTTTGCCTCTAGATTGGGATGGTACTTGCTATATTGGATTCCTTTTGCCACCTGTTTTTCTAGCTCCTCCTGATTATCACAGAAATACTCATTTAGTATATAATAGAGTAAGGAGAGATCTCCCGATAGTCGATTACACTGAAACAGCATGGGAAAAATACACAGATTTCAATAAAGGTCTCTTTCCCTATATAGGTACCGTTACTAATAGTAAACTGATACGTAGATTAACTAGAACCCTTGAAGCAGTAGTGAATGAAACTATTTCCGCCTTAGGCAATTTGACAGAAGAGCAGTCTGCTATGCGGATTGTTGTGCTTCAAAATCGTCTTGTCCTTGACGTCATCCTGGCCGATAGGGGCGGAGCTTGTAGGGTCATCGGATCAAGCTGTTGCATTTTCATACCAGAAAATTCGCCATCTGTATATAAAGCCATAACTCGCCTTCATAAGATTGTAAGCCAGATACACCAGAATCCAGGCACCTGGACTTGGTCCGGTTGGTTTTGGAGTGTATTATCTACCTTTGGATGGAAGGTCCTATCTTTCCAAGGTATTGGCCTTCTCATACTATTCAGTTGCTGTCTATGTCTACAATGTGGACCAGAGATCTGTGGTCTGTGTGCCACATCGTGTATTCCACCACCAAGATCTCATTCGTCCCAGAAGAAAAAAGAAGAACAAATGATGCTATATGAACAGATCAATGGATTGATGAAGATTGATATCTCTTGACGGGCAAGTAGGGGACAAGGAGGGAATGTGGAAATATGGATTTTTCTGATCAGTTATGTCCCCTATCTTGGACCCCAACGGTTCCATGTATGAATCACAAGTACATGTATGTTCCCTCCAGTTCCAGTGATAAAGACGCAAACACATGTGCGTCCACCGTCAACATGTCCTCTGTCAGATCCGCCATGAATAGGCCGGATATTCCATTCCTAAGTATGAAAGGCCACCGCCTTTATATGGTTCACTTATGCCATTTTACAGTCCAGGCAAGTAGGCCCTGATTCTGTCATCGAACTCTTCTTGCCTTCTGCCTCTGAAAGCTCCAGTCTGAGCCTGCATCTGTGACCATGAACTTTGTCTCATTCTCTGCGCGGCTCACGAAGCCTGACATCAGCCTGCTGCCTGCCAAAAACTGTATTTCACCTTCGAAGTTATCTGCTCCGTTCCCTGCCCGATGCATTCCTGTCTAGTAGTTTAAGTAAACATTCTTCCAGCTACCGAGCAAAGGCCCGGCTTCTCTGTCTTTATGCAAGTAATTCATAGCCCTATTGCTATGGAAGTTTTCCGCCCTCGCATCTAGTGTAGACACTTAGACGCTTGTACACGCACTAACAGTCAGTATAGTCAGTATAGAATAAGATTCTACTCGAAGAGACCTCTCTTTTGGATAACTTAGTTCTTTAAACATAGGATGTTAGATATGATTTGGGATTAGGTTGACTTGACCCTCCAGACTTCTGTCGCCACATGTAGAGCTAAATGTCAAGTCCCCTTCACCCCCTAGTTACACGTCAATCACACGTCATGCTGCTGCGCGCGCATCTCTGCCAAGTATTTCTGCTGACATTGCGAAATTCTTTCATGTAACCACCCTCTTATGACATCACATCTGATGACGTTCTTTCATCACTCCCAGTTACGCCTACTTCAGCTACGTATGTGAAATGTTATCTTTGCTATCAATTGTTACGCCTCTTGCATTGGCCTCACTGTAATGCCTATTGTATAAAAGTGAATAATTATCAATAATGTATGTACTTCACTTCCTGAACCTTCGTGGTGATGGAACTTGGAGCAACCGATTATAATCGACCACTGGAATAAAGCCCATTCCGAACCTCTAATACCACGGATTCTGCCTCCTATTTACTGAGCTATTTTATTATGTTTCTGTATCAAATTAAGTCCCGGTAATGAAATTATTTACCACAACTGGAGTCATCTTGTTTTGTGCAATGAACTCTACCTTGGAGGTGTCTGATGTTATGTTGTTCATTATGCTGCAGATAATAGGCTATGCGAATGTAAGATTCTTCTGATAACAGATTTGATTTCCAATCTGCTGACGGTAGTAATGGATACTAGAACACATTCTAGGTTGCTCTAATTAGTATTTAAAAATATTTTAAAGATGGTCTCTTTCTTCCATCTCTCACATAGTAGGAAATGCAGAGTGTACTACGTGCTATATCATGTGACATAGTAGAAAGAGTCAATTGTAATCTTGGTGACTATGACCTAGATGAGTATTCTCTTGTTGTAGATACCCGTGCCTTCACATCACAGGTTGAGACCGGCAGGAAGATTAAGCAGGGTGAAAGTATCTGGGGTCTCTATTTTTCTCTTGTCCCATTTCCCTTTCCCACATTCTACTGCTGACAGCCATGATATGCTCGCTTGTGAGTCTAGGATGTGTGGATATGAGCATTGCTATTGTTGGATTCAAATTATCAAGTTGGTGCAACTGTGATAGTGCTCTCTAGAGTGAAGTCATTTTTCTGCAGCAACTCATTGTGTCTTTAACACCTAGGGCCGTGTTCCTGATGTGACCGCTGATTATCACATGAGTGGTTCTGGATTTTTGCTCTTGCTTTTTGGTTTATAACCTAAAGTTGTCATTTGTCTCATAAGTATTTGTAATGATTATCTATAGAATTTAAAGAATGTCAGTTGCTTCCATAGAATTCAGTCTTTCATCATTCATCGTGTGGAAGAGAGCCCAGACTAATAAACGTGGCACATTGTTTACATCATTCGTTACAATGAAGAGAACTGAGGTCAGCTGTTTTTACGGTGTACAGTTAGATTTTTGATTGTTTTAGTATTTAAGTGATACTAGAAGTCAAAACAGTAAAATGTCTGTTTTTGTTGAAACCTCTTTTTTTCTGTGATTCCGTATTTGTATGTTTTATGAGGTGTTTGTCATATTATTGTTGCTTTGGATGTAATTTGAGGATTGGTGTTTTTGTGAAGAATTCTATTCTATTTCCAGTCGATATTTCATGTACATTTTTTGGAATTGATTATAGTACCAAGAAAATGGTCATTTACAAATGTGAACTGAATATAAAAACAAATTGGTTCGTATATTAAATGTATATGTGCACATGCAATATATATTTTTCATGTGCAAGTTGAATGCATTTTTGTGCTGTAGAAACACCACGTCACGCAGAGCAAAAACCGGTCCCTCTATCAAGACTATTACTCCATGTGGTCCTTTCAGATTCAGTTAATTTCTCTGCCCATACAAAATAAAATTAGTTACCTATTTTAAAAATTTTGAGACACCATGCTTTATAGTATTTGTAAAAACCAAAGGAAATGATGGACGGAGTGTTGAACATTGCAAGCACTCACCCCCAGTCAACTGATCTGGGTTTAATCCATCACCGTTCTTTAGCCCACTCTGCCACCCCAGTTCAGACATGGCCATATGCAAATCAGTCTGACCCTGTGCCTCATGGGAACAGTCCAGCCCGAACTGCCAAGCCATGTCTTCCCTGGACCGGAAACAAGCTTCCTAGGACCAGTTTCTGGCATTTCAGCCGTCTTCAGCCAGGCTTGCTTGAATCCAGTGGCAAAGTGAGCAAGGGACTCACGTCTGAGCATACCCTGCCAACTTATGGCGAACAAAGCAAAAACCAAACGAAATGATGGACGGAGTGTTGAACATTGCAAGCACTCACCCCCAGTCAACTGATCTGGGTTTAATCCATCACCACTCTTTAGCCCACTCTGCCACCCCAGTTCAGACATGGCCATATGCAAATCAGTCTGACCCTGTGCCTCATGGGAACAGTCCAGCCCGAACTGCCAAGCCATGTCTTCCCTGGACCGGAAACAAGCTTTGTTCGCCATAAGTTGGCAGGGTATGCTCAGACGTGAGTCCCTTGCTCACTTTGCCACTGGATTCAAGCAAGCCTGGCTGAAGACGGCTGAAATGCCAGAAACCGGTCCTTGGAAGCTTGTTTCCGGTCCTGGGGAGGCATGGCTTGGCACCCCCTTTTGTACCGCTTTATAGTATTTGTAGCATTTATATAGATAAATATATTATTTTTCTTCTTGTTATTAGTTCCAAAATCGGGATGGCACGTTCTGATCATAATGCTTACATTTTCCATACCTTCTGAACTGCATGTGATGGTGGAGGTCAGGAAATGGGGCATACCAAGTTCTTTGCTGAGCACAATCAGGAAAGCATATAATACTGTTATTTATCAATGTTAGTGGGGAAAGCAGGCTAAGGAAGTGGAAATTTGTGTTGAAGGGATTACACCGTTCATATCATCATCTGAGACACACATGCAGCAATTAGGACATGCTATGAGTACAAGGGAAACACTATAGAAAAAAGAAAGCTCTCTTGTCATGTGATCAGGCCAGTAAATGCATTCTGGGTCAAGAAATAAGCTCAGCTGCATAAATCCAACCTCCTGTGCAAGAACTTGCACACATCGAGTGAATATTTGGCAATAAATGATTTAAACACTTACTCGACAAACAACTCAAACACAATCCCCTAGCGTATGATACTGTTAACATTGACCCTCCTGCTTGAAGAGCAAATAAACTGGTGCCGATGTATGTATTTGTACAGCGTAAATGTGTTGCAAGCAATAATGGGATTACACATTTGAATTGTACAGTGACATTATATGCCACATATTTACTACTGATTTGTATTTCACACATATTTACACTTTTGGGCACAGACAGATGAGTTTCAAAAAAAAAATTCTATATTACATTTTTTCAAATTGATACAGTTGTGATCAAAGCACTGGCAAATAGTGGCAGTCGGGTCATAGAAAGCACCATATAAACAAAATCACAATCGAACAGCGTTACTTTGTAGAGCAGGATAGAGAAACTTGCGGTGTATGTGTAGACCAGATGTCTAGTATTCTAGTTGTGGCCAGAATATGAGCGAGGTGGCTTTGGCCAACACGGTACCCAAATTAACGCCAGCAAAGCATATCTATTTCACAGCAATGATCTAGATAATACAATTCTAACATGTTTAAACAGTCTATGAACTGATAAATTGGGAACTTGGTGCGGCCATTAGACCCCAATAATGCAAACTGTACGAGAGCAAACAGAAGAGGAAAGGTATATATATATATATATATATATATCTATATATTACCTACTGGCGGTCGCCAGTAGGTAGTTATAGTTAGGACCACGTTTCCATAGGAAAACCTCAACATTCTATTTTGAATAACTTTGGCGCCGGTCGACGAATCCTCGCGAATTTCTCAAAATAGGTGGGGCGCTACGCTCCGCTCCTACCCTGAAAGTCTCGGGGGGGTTCGTCAAGCGGGAGCTGAGATAAAAGGGGGGTCCCAAAACGCGTTTTTCCCATGCATTTTTCCATAGGACCTTTAGAACGAGCTACAGCCCGAACGGTTGAACAGAATTACTAGAAATTTGGCAGAGAGGTAGTCCTCAGGTCAAGGAAGTGCCTTTTGTAGGTTTGGTGTAAATCTGTTCAGTAGATCCTGAGAAAATAGCCTTTAAATCAATATATATATCTGTGGAAGCTTACGGTGCGCTTACCGTGCGCTTACGGTAAGCTTACGGTAAGCTTACGGTACGCGTACGGTGGCGTGCGCGAGCGCGATTCTGATTGGCTGTTAGATCTTAGTAAACATTCGAATCGGTCGAAACCAGGAAGCGGCGGCCGCCATTTTCTCTCTCGAACTGTCAGGGGGGTGAATAAAAAAGGTGGATAATGTGAAAAGGGGGCAGGCTCGACAGTTCCTGACCCCCTAGCCTTGGTCAGGGGGTCCCAGAAGGACCCTCAAGGGCAAAAATAAAAAAAAATTATTTTTCGAAAAATCGCCGTATGCGCGTAGCGTACGCGCACGGCGACCTGCGGAATTACGCGTACCGTGCGCGCACGGAAAAAAAAATTTTGCGAAAAGGGAAGCTTAAAAAAAAATAAAAAAAATTGTGAGGTAAGGTTGGCTCTTATAAGAGCCGTTGGGTTCATACAGGGATGGAGGAAAGAAAGAATGGGAGTATTATGAGCGTCTACAAACATGCTGGTCTATCTTATTGTTAATAAGGGGAAGACTGACCTCCCCAAAAGCAATAAGACCACCACATTTTGTACACCTCATTTCAACACTCGCAAATCGAGGGTTGATGTCCAAAGGAAAAGAAGAAGGTGATGCTCCAACAACAGAGGAAGGGCTCAGCTGAGCTGCCGATGATGTACTCGGCTGAACATCTGAGGCTGGGCTCTGGTGACTTACTGAAGAGTTTTCTCCAGTATGTCGAGCAAAGGTCCTTGGGTGTCTGTCCTGAAGGTGTCTCATCATAGAGTGATTTCCAAAGGAATATTTCCTACTTGGATTTCCTCTTGATAAAACACGATCACAAAGTATGCAAGTGACCTTTGGAGCATTGACCTTTTTCTCCCCCTCTGGAAAAGTGAAATACTCCCATACAAAAGAAGTCTTTTGTTTCCTCCTTCTCTGGATCATGGTGGTGCTGCTGGCCTCACTCTCAGAAGAGCTCTGCTGTTCTGCCATTGTATCCCAATGTCAATCCAGCTCCTGCTCCTAGAGAATCACAAGCAGAAATGAGGGGAATGGGTGTGGTGTGGGAAGAATCTGGAACTGAAAGTAGTATCAACCAATGAAAAGTGTTCTTTCAAGCAGTAAAGAGGGGAATGGGTGTGGTGTGGGAAGTTTCTGGAAGTGAAAGTAATTTCAACCAATAAAAAGTGTTCTTTGTAAGTCACATGGCCTACCGTGCGCGCACGTGACGCTTACGGTGCGCTTACGCAGCGCTTACGTCACTTTCGCGCATGCGCATTACACGCCCCTGCGTAACCGCGACGTTGCTTCCGGGTGTACGCGTACGGCACGCACGTATCACGTATCGCGCATGCGCATTACACGCCCCTGCGTAACCGCGACGTTGCTTCCGGGTATACGCGTACGGCACGCACGTATCACGTAGGCGCGCTGCACTAATTACGTCCAGAGCGCGTAGCGTCAGCTTACCGTACGCGTATTTTACAAGCGCGTAGCGTCAGCTTACCGTACGCGCACGGAAAAAAATGCATTAAAAAAAACCTTTCGATAATGCAGGATATAGTACATAAATTATTCAAAAAAGGCTTACAAAAAATGAAATAAAAAAAAATTGCATTAAATTATAATACAAATATAAAATCGAAATAAAAAACCACTATCCACATTGACCCCACCCCCTGTGCTTTTGGTGGCGTTAAGTGGGCGCGCACGCCACGAATGGCGTAAAGTAACTTAGCATTTAAAAAAACGAAAAAAATAAACTGAAAAAACCATAGGTTTCACACACGTTATAGTTAGGAATTAGCATTTAAAAAACCTTAGAAATTCAGTGAAAAAACCATAGGTTTCACACATGTTATAGTTAGCTGGACATTTTACTCGTAAAAAACCAATGAAATTGCCCCGTTATAGTTAGTTCAGCTAACTATAACTCGCGCGCCCGCAATGCACTGCTGATGACGTCACATATTACATCACTCATGACATGGTCAGTGACATCACTCATGACATCACTGATGACATCTCAAATGACATCACTGATGACATCACTGATGACATCATCCTTGTGGTAGAGTGGCAGACCTCCTCATCCCCTAATATAACCTTTGACACACACATTCAAAAATAGAAACTACAATGTTCAAAACAATGGACATACCAATACCAGTTAAAACAACCTTTTCAGTAATTCTAAGATCCACATACACATCCACTCATTCACCAACAGTCCAATTCAGTCACTCATACATGTACTCACTCATCATATGTACTCATACACCTATACATCCTGTTACACAATGCCACTCATCCATAGAGTTACTCACACACATAGTCACTCATGCTAACAAAGAATCAAACATACATTTACTTGCATATACAGTTATACACACACCACCACACTTACTTCTACGGAAACTTACACATACTTAGTCTTTTAAACAATCACTTATAGAAACACATACTTATTCATACAAGAACTCTTTCAATCTCTCACTCTCACATATACTCACATATATACACCAATAGTCACATATACTAGTTTAAAACATATGTAGTTACTCATAAAGACACTATTGAGACAGTCATTCACTCACTAACACACCCACACACACACTCATCCACCCATACAGTCCTGCACACATACTGTGTTCAACATATACAAACAGTGAGTCACTCATTCATGCACCTATGCACTACGTAATACCCCCACCGAACCATGCAGACACTCAGACTGATACTCAAAAAACCAACTAATAACCTATATAGACACCCATGTAGCTACTCACCAACCCATGCAGCCACTTATACACAAAGTGAGAGACTGATACAGATATTTACATATTTAAACATTACTCACTAAGCCATGTATTCACTATGATACACTTAATCAGTCAGTTACACAATCAATTTTTCAAAAACAAATCATCCATTTAGACACTTATATACCCATTTATTCTTCCATCGACCTTGAGATATACATATATAAAACATATTTAATTTTCAGAAAAACCCACATTCACTGGATGATGTCATCAGTGATGTCATCAGTGATGTCATTTGAGATGTCATTAGTGATGTCATGAGTGATGTCACTGACCATGTCATGAGTGATGTAATATGTGACGTCATCAGCAGTGCATTGCGGGCGCGCGAGTTATAGTTAGCTGAACTAACTATAACGGGGCAATTTCATTGGTTTTTTACGAGTAAAATGTCCAGCTAACTATAACATGTGTGAAACCTATGGTTTTTTCACTGAATCTATATATATATATAAATACTGGGTGATGACTTCATTGCGATGTCTCTGCTTACTTAGGCGAAGATACCCCGACGCGCAGAGAGCACTGTTGGTTGGGTGATGGTCAGCGGATCCAGCCCCCTTGCACTACAGGATCCACAATTCCAAGGGAGCTGCAGTCACCGCCCACTCGGGCAAGGACTTCCATATGTGTCACTGCAGCAATTGGGCTCGGGGCAGCGAGTTCGAAAAATCTTCCCTTTAAAAGTGGAAGGAGTGTCTCTGCAAATTTCAGTGAGACGCTCCGTTTCCCGTAGTGGACAGTGCATTTCTAAACGAGCAAGGCATCTGAGGAAGGCACGCTGTGCTGAAATGCATTATGCCGCTCGCTTTTAAACTGAAAATAAAGAAAGTGGATCAACTTACCCGTGTGGACTCTCGTCTTTCCTACAGGAGGGGATGGCTTGGTTTGGATGTTTTGTGCGTGGCCACTCGCACTAGAGCCCCCACCCTTAAGAATCCGGCGGACTGTGGCAGCTGTTGGTTTGTCTCAAAGTGTTTGGGAAGACGCCGGATCGCCGCAACTCTCAGCGCATTGCTTGGCCAGTAAATACTGGGTGATGACTTCATTGCGATGTCTCTGCTTACTTAGGCGAAGATACCCCGACGCGCAGAGAGCACTGTTGGTTGGGTGATGGTCAGCAGATCCAGCCCCCTTGCACTACAGGATCCACAATTCCAAGGGAGCTGCAGTCACCGCCCACTCGGGCAAGGACTTCCATATGTGTCACTGCAGCAATTGGGCTCGGGGCAGCGAGTTCGAAAAATCTTCCCTTTAAAAGTGGAAGGAGTGTCTCTGCAAATTTCAGTGAGACGCTCCGTTTCCCGTAGTGGACAGTGCATTTCTAAACGAGCAAGGCATCTGAGGAAGGCACGCTGTGCTGAAATGCATTATGCCGCTCGCTTTTAAACTGAAAATAAAGAAGGTGGATCAACTTACCTGTGTGGACTCTCGTCTTTCCTACAGGAGGGGATGGCTTGGTTTGGATGTTTTGTGCGTGGCCACTCGCACTAGAGCCCCCACCCTTAAGAATCCGGCGGACTGTGGCAGCTGTTGGTTTGTCTCAAAGTGTTTGGGAAGACGCCGGATCGCCGCAACTCTCAGCGCATTGCTTGGCCGGTAAATACTGGGTGATGACTTCATTGCGATGTCTCTGCTTACTTAGGCGAAGATACCCCGACGCGCAGAGAGCACTGTTGGTTGGGTGATGGTCAGCGGATCCAGCCCCCTTGCACTACAGGATCCACAATTCCAAGGGAGCTGCAGTCACCGCCCACTCGGGCAAGAACTTCCATATGTGTCACTGCAGCAATTGGGCTTGGGGCAGCGAGTTCGAAAAATCTTCCCTTTAAAAGTGGAAGGAGTGTCTCTGCAAATTTCAGTGAGACGCTCCGTTTCCCGTAGTGGACAGTGCATTTCTAAACGAGCAAGGCATCTGAGGAAGGCACGCTGTGCTGAAATGCATTATGCCGCTCGCTTTTAAACTGAAAATAAAGAAGGTGGATCAACTTACCTGTGTGGACTCTCGTCTTTCCTACAGGAGGGGATGGCTTGGTTTGGATATATATCAAGGAACTGTCCGTGAAGACGCTACTACTGATCCCAATGTTCCATCAACCAACCAAGATCGTGTATATATCAGTGACACAGATTCAGATATATCGGGGACAACAACTAGCAGCGTCTCAGATGTGGAAATTTCTTCAAAGCCAGCAACTTTTTTAGACGAGTTCCGGGTGCTGAGAACACGTCGACAAAAAGAACAGTCACAATCAGCACCCCAAGGAGTGAGAGGACAAAGTCGGGGGAGAGGAAGAACAAGAGGCAGACCCGCTCAAAGAAGAAACGCCTCAAAAGAAAACAGAGGAGCATCAAACAGAGAGCCAGTGGGAACCAGACGTGGAGGCCAAACCAGAGACAAGTAATCATGGATGAATCAATGGTAAATCAAACAATCATTAATTTATCGGCAAGAACACTGACTCTTAAAGAAAAGACTACTTTATGCTTAGGACTGACCTTTTGTCCAACCGAGTTGTTTAATTATACGAACACAAGGGTTGATATTTTCAAATTTATTCGAAAATTGAAGCTGAGAAAATGGCATTCCTTATTTAACAACAAACAAACCTCTAACGTGACTAACATATCTGATGAAGCCAGTGATTTTTCTAATCTAACTGTAGGCGATGCCACTGTACTTGAAACTGTGTATGATCTGGGGGGTGTAACAAATAACAATGATGATGATATACACTCACAGTCTATAAGCACTGACAGAGCAGCTTCTACCCCGTTTAAACCCAAATCCATCTTTTGTCCAGTACTGCCACATGACTCATTAGATACTTTTCATGATGTTGTTAACAAAGAGCTGAATAAATTCAAGTATCAAATGACACAAACTAGGAATGTAAAATTCAATTTAACTAAACAACAAAGGGATTTTATTACCTCTCTGGCTGAAGATACCAGTGTCATTATCAGACCATCTGACAAGGGAGGTAACATTGTACTCTGGGGAAGACAACTATACATTGAAGAAGCATATAAACAACTCAGTGATAGAAATTTTTATGTGTCCAGTAACTTCACAGAGTATAATTTGAGCATAACCAACACATGGGAAAAGCTGTCTCTTTGGCAAGAAACCGGGTTACTCACATGGCCAGAGTTTTGCTTTCTTAAAAAGGATTACCCAAAACTCCCCATAATATACTTATTGCCCAAAATCCACAAAAATGCAACAAGACCACCAGGGAGACCTATCGTTTCATCAATAGGTAGTGTCAACGAGAACATCTCCAAATACATAGATCACTTCTTGAGGGAGTATGTCACATGCCTCCCCTCATATACAAGAGACACAAAAGACTTCCTCAATAAAATTGAAGAGGTCAATTGGGTCAATGGATATCTCCTCATTACGATGGACGTAAGTTCACTTTATACGATCATTAATCATGATCAGGATATAGAGGCTTGTCTACATTTCTTGAAGAAACGTGACATAGGATATCTTGAACATACACACATGATCATCGATATGCTGAAAATTTGTCTAAGTAATAACATCTTCATGTTTGATGGCAATCTTTTTAAGCAAGTACGCGGGACCGCGATGGGTTCGTGCTTTGCGCCAAGCTTTGCCAATTTGTTCTTAGGAAAATGGGAAGAGGAGATTCGCAGGGATGAGAATTTACAGTCTGGTTTCAATTCAGTTGTAACTTGGATAAGGTACATCGATGATTTGTTTGTCATCTGGAGGGGCACAGAACCTGAGGCACAGGCCTTCATTAATGAACTCAATATGAATCCTTATAACATCACACTCACTGCAAACATCAACAGAGAAAAATTGGAATTCCTTGACACAATGGTTATGGTAGAACAGGACAAACTAGTGACCAGTTTGCACAGGAAGGAAACAGCTGGAAACAGCCTCCTCCATGCTCACAGTGCTCATCCAGAAGCTCTCAAGTGGAGTATTCCATTTGGAGAGCTATTGAGAGCAAGGAGGAACTGTAGTACTGATGCCATGTACGAATGTGAACAAGTAAAGATGTTGAGTAGGTTCAGAGAACGAGGGTATCCAGAATGGACTCTGAAAAGAGCAGTAAACAAAATAAGAGAGACAACTAGATCAAGCACCCTAGAAACTAAACAACCCACACCCAGTGAAGAAACAGTGACTAGAGTAATCACCACCTTCAACCAGGGATCTGAGAAAATCAAGAAAATACTGGTAGACAATTGGAAAATTCTAAAAACTGACAATGTAATTGGTTCCAGTATAGGAGATAGACCCCTTATCACCTATCGGAAAGGGAAGAGTCTCAAAGACATCCTGATCAAAGGCGATATCTCTGAAATCCCCAATCGTAACAATTACAACCTCAAAGGTTTCTATCCCTGTGGTCACTGTAGGGCCTGTAAATCTAGCCACATGGTACAAGATTTTGAGATTCCAGGTAGGAATCAAAACAAAAAGATTGAACAATTCTTAACGTGCAGCACCAACTTTGTGATATACATTTTAGTGTGCCCGTGCAAACTGAGGTATGTTGGCAGTACGACTTGCATGGTTAAGAAAAGAGTTCAGGAGCACCTACGGGCCATTACCAACAAAGATTTACATTACCCGATTGCCCGTCACTTCCAGGAGAAACACCAATCGAACAATTCTTTGTTGAGATTTTTTGCCATTGAACAAATTAACACACCCAAAAGGGGCGGAAATAGAGAGCTAGCTCTTAGGAAAAAGGAATCAAAATGGATTATAGAACTGGAAACTAAATTTCCAGGAGGGCACAATCTTGATGAAGAACTGGCAAGCCATTTGTATGATGATTAGTTTTTGTATATACTGTATGCTGTGACTGTATCTTAAAACTCCATTGTAAATATTGTGTTTTTAATTGTGTGCTCTGTTTTCTATTGTTGTTTTAGGAGGAAAGGAAGGGACCCTTCAATGGCACTGGTGGGCATAGATTTCACGGGCACCCTACCCTTTTCTTCATCGAGAATCATCCAAGCACTCTCCAACAAGTAAAGTGACAAAACTTTTGGTTAATCTTTACCTTCTTAGAGACTCATATTTATCCACTTTTTTCTTGTCTTTCACGGTTTGGGGCCTTTTGATTTTGCAAAGTTGCCTGGGGAAGTATTTACAGGATTCATGAAAGGTATCTGCACAAAGCCACTAGAGCGCGTGCAAAAGGGTTCCACCACTTGTATATAATCAATAGTATTGTTGTAAAGGCACTCGCCTGTTAAACAATCAATCATGTTTGAACTTTATTTAGGCTCAAGCAATCGACACACATGCATGTACAATCATGGTCGAACATCATTTTGAATAAGAGATGTCTCATGGGTACTTACACCGCTTTTAAATTAAGAACAATAGCATATACAATATATTTATGTATTGATGTTTGCATTTTGTTCAGGATCGTACATTGTGTGTGATATTATATACTGACTGTGGGTACTGTTCCAAGATGGATGCCAAAAAACGGAGCAGAAAGGGCTTGCTCCCAATGTAGTGCCTTTTCTATGTTTACTGTTTACTTATACACGTCACGTAGCACTGTGAAAATCGTGTGATCAAGACACTTTCTGTGTCGAAACGCGTAGCGGTTCACTTTATTAAACCTCTATGGTTGCAATGGACTCCCGAGTGAGCGTCATTATTTGAAGTTTTTGTACAATTTGATACCGGCTTGGGTCACTACCGGAGGACGCTCCACCTGGCGACGGGACTGATCCCAGAAGGACCCACATTGTGTATGGAATATATATATATATATATATATATATATATATATATATATATATATATATATATATATATATATATATACAAAGAGAGAGGGAGAGAGAGAGAGAGAGAGAGAGAGAGAGAGAAAGAGATAGAGCGAGAGAGAGAGAGAGAGAGAGGTGTCAGGGAGCATCCATGTTGGGTATTTGTATGGAAACGCTTTCCATGTTGTCCACCCTTATGGCGTCTGGGGGCAAAACTGATCTATATGAGTGGGGGCAGTGCAGTCTCAGTGCAGTCGCAAACCCGTGTAGTATAGTACTTCGGGCATTGTCACTCCTCATGCATGTGGGTCGTGCACCATAACGTCAGCCTCAGCAGTCGTCCATTTAAGCACAACAGTCAAACGAGGGTGGCCGTGCTGCTTTTCATGCCATGGCTATCAGCTGCTTGAAAAGGACCATAGCTTGATTGGCAAATGTTAACTATTTAGTGCCTTTTCATGCACTTAGTAATTCCAAGTAAGCAGAGCAGGGGGTCAGGCAGGAGTTGCATATTGATGAGTGCCGCCACATGTTCCATGACTTGCAACCATATCCGTGCCAACGGAGGGCTTCCCACACCATGTGGTGTGGAGTAAGGTCACATCATGGTGTCCACATTGGGGGCACACTAGGCATGACCCCAAAACATCCTATGTAGCTGGTGCGGGTGAGGTAAGCATGATGCAAGTAATTGAATTGGGTGAACTTCAGGTGAGCATTGCCAGGCACACATTTTCCCTGTTGAAGCGCCATCCCCCACTGTTTGGTGGTCAGAGCTGTCCCCAGGCATGCATCCCAGCGGGGTTTCCCGAGCAGCTCTAGGTCTACATCTGCAGCGCTCCGTATAATACCACAACAGCCTTACGTCCCAGCCCGCGCATCGGTACACATTTCAGCCCATGATGAAGGTGGCGGGCCTCTTGTCCCACCATCCAAATGTTTCTACTATCCAGTACAAGAGCAGCATAGGTTAGAAAGTGGCCAGCTCCCAAGTCATTGACATCCTGCATATCTGGAAAGCAACACAAGTCCCCATCGTTGTATGAATCTCCCATGCATGATATCCCCATCTCCCGCCAGGATGCCAGGTCATGGGCTGCCAAGAGGGCCCTCATCCCAGGCATGCTCCAGAGTGGCAAATGGGGGGCATAAGGTGGCATACCACGTTGCAGCTGAATGTATCTGTTCCAGCAATATTTTGCAATGGGCGCCAGTCTGCTCTTTCCCCGAGGAGGCCACCCAGTGACAGCAGGCATTCCAACAATCCTAAACCACCCACTTCCTCTCTGATCAGTCTACCCTCATCCATTATGTCCCCTGCCATCCAGGGCATGGGCCACTGTAGATGCACTGTAGCAAAATATCGCTCATGGTCGAGTACTCCTAGGCCACCTTTTGTTAATGGTAACTGGAGTGTGCAAATAGACACTCGCTTACGTGCAGATTAGGTCAGAGATCAATTTTCCTATATCCTTGAAGAAGGTCCTGGTGGGGATCACAGGCACTGCCACAAAGAAATAGAGGAGGCGCGAGAGGATCAGCACAAAAGCAGATGAGGTTATTTGACCAGAATCACACAATTGTCAGTTAAAGTGCCAGAACCAGGATTAGAACGCGAGTCCACAAATTCTAAACACTGCAGCTTAGTTGGCTGACCTTGATGAATACATTCACATATTGTTCCTTTACGCCCTGTGAGAGATACACGCAATAATTTTCATCCTCATTAAAATTCACATTATAAACGAAAATTAGATGCAAATTTCAAATTAAACTATGTGCATTTAACTGTTTATTAATAACTAACATGACTGTTGCAGTGAAATCACAGAGCAGATTGCTCAGCACATCTGTACAGCAGACAGTAATGCAAGCTTCACTATGTGAAAAAGCGAAACAAATCACCAAGGCTGTTCAGCAATTGAGACAATTGTGGCTTTAGACAAACAACACATAAAATAATACTTCAAGTTCCATATTGCCTGAAAGAAAACATTCCAGCTACTACACATATTTGCTCTATTATATTTCAATGTTACTAAAACTGTTAGAAAGTCATACTTTTGCGCTGTTCACCCCCATTTCTGTGCTGAATGATACTGGTGGTTACTGATTCTGACTGTACCTTGGGATCTGCCAACCAGGCCTAATGCTATGTTTAAAAATGTACATGTAATAGGGCACACTTACAATTGGCAATTACAGACCTTATAAGTCCTAGTAGATAATAGGACCAGGGGGGCAATCTTCCTATAAGTCCCTAGTATATAATAGGGCATGGAGTTTTAGAGGCTCAGCAGATTTCCTGCACTTGCATGTGTGCGCTGCTGTGTGCCTACTGTCCTTTTAAAGGCAGTCCTGCCTTGAAGCCTGTCTTTAAAAGTACATTCTAACAATTGGTATTGACAGACCCTACATGTCCCTAATATATAGTAGTGCGTGGAGGTTTAGTTGCCCAGCAGATTTCCTGCACTTGCGTGTGTGCACTGCTGAGTGTCTGCTGCCATGTTAAAGGCAGCCTTGCTTTGCAGACTGTCTTTAAAAGTAAAATTGTACGCAAATTCGACTTTGTTGGTATGGACACTTTAAAGGTGATAATCTATCCTATTTGTACATATTAGGCACTCCCAAGGTATCCCCCAGGTACCACAGTGTTGGGGGGCATGTGACTATAAACAGATGCCTTCTAAAACATGTTTTATATGCCCTGGTGAGGGAAAAACAGCCCATTCTTGTTTTCCCCAATGTAGATACTTAGCTCCATAGGCTAACTTTGCAATATTTTATTTAGGTACACCGATTGCTAGGGAAGGAGTGAAAAATGTCATTCAAGACTTAAAAGATTGGTATTGATACATCCGACATCATGACGCTATTGAATTTATCATAACTAGTACAGAAGAGAAGTTATGGAGCTTACTCTTTTGTAAGCCAAAATCCAGCCTTCTAGTGGTCTCTGCTGATTGGTCAGCCTTAACAGGCTTAGCCAGGCTGCTTTGATTAGGTGATAAGTGGCCTGGCTGGAGCAGAGGTTACCTGATGGATCGAGCTCTGAAGCTGAGGAGGATAGATCATAAAGAGGTGGTTGGGTAAATCAAACTGAGCTCAATGAGAGAGCATGAGTCACACTGTGGGTTGGTTTAGCTAGCTCTTACTCCTCTGGAGAGAAATCATCCATGGAGTGCTTTGTGGGACAAGAGGATGCCACACTTTTGAGGAAGTTGTCATGCCTTTGGTGGCACCCAGCTTCTTATTGGGCAGAGGTGCCCCTCTGCTTGTCGCCCCAGAACACTGAATAAATATGTGAGCGCTGAATAGCCTTTCATATCTGCTGCCTGACGCTACAAGGAGAAGAAGGACAACTCTGCTGGAATCTGAATTGGCACCCAGAGGCCTGCACTCTGACTGACTAGTCCCGCTTCGCTGCTGGGGGCGTTTGAGAGCCGGAGCATTGAATACCCTGGGAGAAGCTGCCCGTGGAGACATCGTTGCTAATAAGGGGGTGAGAGGCCGCGGAACGGACTACGGTTCCCAAGAGCCTGTGCATACCTCCCTGACTGCCCGCACCTGAGCCGCGGACCGCCTCCATGCCCATTGGTCCTTTTTTACTATTAATATCCTTGGGTATCGTAGCGCGGGACGCGCCGCGGGACGCCCAGGACGAAGCCCGGACAAAGGGCGGACAGTCTGATACAGTCCGGGACAGGAGGGGGCAGGTGGGGGCTGCAGACTGGTTTATTGAATTCCGTGTTATGCCATTTTCTTCTTTGTGGGTGGTTTGGCTTGCTATTGTGTATTAACTAATATTCCCAGGTGTTTGGAGGTCGCACGTGCCAATCTACCAGGGATAGACTGGTTTATTGTTCCCTGCTTGTATTAGTAAAACCTGTAGTGGGGTGTGGGTCCCGGTTACAGCAATTATGCCTAAAGCCAAGCCAGCAGCCCCGACCACAACCATGGACAATTACTTGGTTAAGATGGTCGATAAAATTAACCAAGAACGTAGGAGATCTCTAGGCCGCCCGGGGTCACAAAGTTTGATATCCCCCCCGCCTAACTGCCCGGCCCCCGAGCCTCCCAATGATCAGGAACCTAATACATCTTTACTACCCACAGAATGCACAATTGAGGGAGCTACAACGGACACTATAAGCCAGGAAAGCGGTATTCCTGAGCCCACAAACGATCCCGAATCAGGCCAAGCAATTATCCTTGATATACCAACTCCTAGCCAGCCTGTTTCTAGACGTCAAAGACTAACACGCACTTGCAGGAATACCAGCAAAACCACCCAGCCCAAGCGAGGAGGGAATCGCCATGTTAAGAAAAACGATCCCCCCCGCAGAAAAATCTACTAGCCCAGTCTGTGCCAACGGATGGAGCAAAGGTTATCCTTGATAAAGAACAGATGGATTTTATAATTAACGCTATAGATGCCAAGTTTGACATATTGGTTAAACCCTTATTGACCAAACTTACTACAATCACTGATGAAGTAGTCAGATTGGGAGGCATCCTGGACTCTTTTCTCAAGGTTAGACCTGCTACGAATACTATCGCTAATACCCAGGCGTCTGATGAGATATCTTTAATTTCATCTAATACAGTCTCATCGACGGTCAGTAGTGGAAGTCCTGATAGCGGACCAGGGAATGTCCCTAGAAAACCTTCTGTAGCCCCCAATGCATCATCTCAGAGGCAGGACTCCACTAAACCACCCTCTAATTCAGTACCAGGGGAATCGATGGGCCATAATGTAAATACCCTCAGCCATAGTAATCCTCAACCGGACCTGCCACCTACGTGTGCTCCCTTTGTTGCAGTCCTGATGAATGTCCCCCCTGTTAAGAGGCATGGTGGCAATCCTGTAAACGGAGAATCCCACTCGTCATTAAAGAATAAGACTGTGGACTGGCTCCACCGACAGTGTGATTTTCCTGTAGCCCTATCTAGAGATATACTAAGCACCAGGAGAACCAATTGGGTTGGTAAATCACGTAAGACCTGTGAAGGTGACTGTATAGTCATTAATTTTCGGAACCCCCAACTTACCTCTACAGTTTTAATTAAAGCCGCATCTCTCCCTGTGAGTGATCAAGGTATTTCTTTGCGGCCCCTTGGGTACTTCTACAGAGACTTTGCTACACAACCTGCTATTCAATCTGCTGATGAGCACCTCTGGCGTAGGCCTAGAGTTCAGAATCTGTGTGCTGCCCCGGCTATCCCTACGTTTAATAGATTCCAATCATTAAGTGGGCTTGATTGCAATGATTGACTGGAGCCTGCCATAGATGATGTAGGGATCGAGGACTTGGCCTTGGGTAATAAGAGCCCTAGTATGGCCCCTAGGATATTAACTAGCATTACCACTGATATCGGTGTAAGCCATCCAGACCCTATTGTGGCTTGTGATCACGATAGTCCAGCTAATGCTGGAAGGGTTAGGTCTGCTTTGAATTCCCCCGTCCGCCCAGCTAACCCTGGCTCGTGCTTTATTGCCTGCTGGAATGTTGCGGGACTATCTCACAAGGATGAATGTTTAGGTTGGTTTGACTTTATCAATCTTTTTAATATTTTATGTTTTCAGGAAACTTGGAGTCTGGACCCCATTAACTATAACGGCTTTGTTTCATATCAATTACCAGCTGTGGCTTCAAATTCAGGAAGAGCCAAGGGTGGCCTCCTGACATTGATTTCTGTTGATGTTCCACTTACTGTAAAGAAACATGTCCTGGTGGGGGCCCACTCCCAGATTCTATGGCTTTGTAAGGAGCTGGATAGAAATATCCTTTTAATCAATTTTTTGAATAATGTTTTCGATAATACTAGGCAACAGGTAGCATATGCCTTGGAGGCCGCTCTGGCTAAAATTGTAACAGGTAATGATATTGTTTTTGATTTTATCTGGATGGGGGACTTTAATACCTCTGCATGTTCATCCTCAGCCCACAGGGTCTGTGGTTTCATAAACTGCCGGGGTGAGGGAGTCGCCCATTTTCCCCACAACCCATACGGGGACTCATTAAATAAAATCTTGATGACGTACGATATGGAGATTTTGGGGAATGGGAGGGGCGCTTCTGGTGAAATTCTCCCCACCTTTAAGGGTAGAAACGCTAACTCTGTTATTGACTTTATTTGTACCTCTTCCAGCCTTAACCCATGGTGTTCAGCCCCCTTGGTAGTAGACATCTTAATTAGTGACCATAACTGCCTGACCATGGAGACGGTACTTTGGAAGGCCAATTTAGGCCCTAAACCATGTACTGTTGATAACATTGAACCACATAGATCCAATGGAATCAGAATTAGGTGGAAGGGGGAGAAGGCAGACCTCTTGTCTAATTCAATTATTGTAAATTGTTCAAAGGAAATTGATGCTATTTTAGTGAGTAATGAGCTAACAGATGTAATTTTTGTATAAATTTGTTGATATCAATCACTGCATTGAAGCTAAATTCACTAAGCAACTCAAGGGCAATTCAACTCAGCAAAGGGGGTGGTTTGATCATGCCAGTACTGCCGCCCTTAAGAGCCTTAAAGAGGCATTGGCATCTAAACAGAGGGATACAAACCTTATCAGGCATCTTAGGGCTATTTACAGGGCAGCCGTATCAGATAGAAAGGCAGAACTTAAGCGAGAGGCCTGGGATAAGTTAGACCAGGCCGCCGAAACCTCTGATTCCTCTCTATTCTGGGCTACTGTCAAAAGCCCTTTCTTAAGGAACGAGGATACACCTGTTCTGTCGGCAAACGTCAGTGCGGAAAGTTGGGTTTCTCACTTTTCTTTGATTTTTGATTCAGCTAAACATATGGACATTGGAGGTCGGGTTTGGCCAATTATCCCCCTAGATATTTCCCCTACCGAGGTAAAGAAATGTATCATTGCAAGCAAAGGAGGGAAGGCTCAGGGGCCAGATGGGGTGCCAGTTGACGTTTATAAAAAAGAACCGGAGATTTGGGGCCCGCTACTGACCAAAGTATTTAATGCTGCCGTAAGTCACGGTGCCCCGCCCACTTGGAAGGAATCCATTATTATTCCTATCTATAAGAAGGGGGAGAAGGGGGATGCTAAGAACTATCGCCCAATCTCCCTCTTAGATTCCTCCGTGAAAATCATGAGCCGGGTACTTCTTTTTAGATTAGAAGAATGGGCAGAAACAAATAACATCCTGGCCAATTCCCAATATGGATTTAGGAAGGGCAGAGGCACAGTAGAACAGTGTCTCAACCTAGAACTACTTATAGGGAAATATACCATGGCCAAGAAAGGTTCCCTCTTCCTCTGCTTTGCAGACCTTAGTAGTGCCTTCGATATGGTTAACCATAAGATTCTTTGGGAGATACTACTTGGAATGGGGGCACCGGAGGGTATAGTCTACTTCTTGGCAAGACTCTACGCTAATCTTAGTTCTAGCGTTCGATATGGACCAGGTGGGGAGTGTACCCCAAAGTTTTCTGTTAAGCGTGGTATCAGGCAGGGGTGTGTGCTAGCTCCCCTCCTTTTTACACTTTTTATCAATGAGGTTGACTCTGTTTTAAGGACTGTGGGGGCAGATGCCCCAATTATACTTGACTCCCACATCCCAGTCCTATTATATGCGGACGACGCCGTTCTCCTTTCCAGGACCCCTGTCGGCCTCCAACGCCTCATGGACAGGTTTTCCATGTTTATTGGGGAAAGGAAGCTGGTCATTAACTAATCAAAGACATTTGTCATGGAATGTGGCAAGGGCCGCAAAAAACCCCATCCCTTCTTTATCGAAGGGCATAGGGTTCAGACGGTTGATACTTTTAACTATCTGGGTATCACCTTTTCCAAAACAGGTAGTTGGTCCAGCGAACTCACCCACGTTAGAGCAAGAATGGCGAAATGTGCCCACGGGGTCTTTACGTTCGCCTCTAAGATAGGGGACAGGCGGATAGGGGATATGCTGAAAATCTACCAGATGAGGTGTCTTTCAATCGCCCTTTACGGAGCAGGTGTCTGGGGGCATGTTTTGGTAGGGAGTTTACAAGTGGAGGAAAACCTGTTTCTAAAAAGGCTCCTCTGCTTGCCTATTTCAGCATCCACGCACCTGGTGCATAGGGAACTTGGAATACACTATCTTTCGGATTCCGTTGCCCATAGACCGCTATTGCTGTGGCGTGCCATTTGGGCAAAGGAGGAGACCTCCTTGAATAGAGACATTATCAAGGACTGTCTGTCCCTAGATAATCATTTAAAGATCCCTTGGGTAAACTTTGTCATGAGCAGTTATAAGGACATATATGGTCTTAATTTATACGAGGACTGTTATGCTGCCAACAGCTTGACCAAAAGCGAACTGAAATCTGTTTGTTTGTCTTTAAAGTACGAGCAACGTTTGAAGGCCAGTAGCAATTTATCCACCTGTACGCTCTATGAGAGCTTTTGTGAGCTGTCAGGTTACCAACCTTATTTGAGCATTGTTACTAGACCCTCCCACAGGTTCGTTCTAACTAGACTGCGCTTTGGGATTGTTCACTATTTAGTGGCGTTTCCCAATATCAAAAAATACCCAATTGGTCCTTGCCCTTGTGATGGCACTACAGCTCAAAGCACTATGCATTTTTTATTGTTCTGCCCACTATATGGTAATTACCGTATTGATCTTTTAAAACCTATTTTCAAGAAATGTGGTGTTAGAACTGTTAAAGATGCCATGAAACTGATATTTAATCCGCCACCCGATGTGTGCTTTTTTACTGCTACATTTCTTCTTAAAGCTATCAAGGCTAGGCCTAGTATTATCTTTTAAATTGTCATTCTGCTGTTTTTAACACTCGTTTGTTTTAACTGTATAGATGAAGCTTTTATGACTTATTTTCTGCTATTTGTTTATGTATATCATTGATGTTTTATTATGTATGATCTGCTTTTATGGACTTTTTTCAAGCTCCGAATAAAGCTTTATGAATTGATTGACTGGTCCTTCTGCACAATCTGGTACTACAGCCCTGGTTACTATACCTTGCTTCAGGAAGGATTATGGCGTGGACTCACTGCAGCTACAGGTTAACAGAGCCCACCTGCAGCATCTCCACCAACAGTCTTCAGCCTGGAGCACGTTCAGTTGGCTGTTAAGGATTTGTCCGGGTGCATTATTGCTATTGCAGTCCACACATCCCAGAGACCATCCAAGACATTCCAGACCTTTGGATTGGTGATTTGGACACTTTGGACCTCAAGGAGACCTTCAGGAGTCACCCCCTGAAGTTTGAAGTGCTTTGGAGAACTTTTATGAAAAAGCTCCATGAGGTGACAGGCCTGACATCGACAGTCAAGTCGACTATCTTTAACCATGATCCGGCATGGATTTCAGGTTCATCCACTGAAAGCTCCGGAGCGCCAGACTTCCAGAGTTTGAATGAGGTCTCACAGAAAGTCAAGTCAGTGAACCCTCACAGAATCCGGCCTGCTGTGGAGGGTCGATTGACATCGGAAGAAAAAGCTCCAGAAAAGTTTCTAAGTGTGAAGGTAAAATTTTGACCATAGCGTCTTGTTTAGTGTATCCAACCAGGGCTTCATTTGTCCCAGTCAAGCACCACTAGATGTCCCAGAGTGGTGCTATATGTTTTTAAGTGCTATAAAGTGGTTAATCTTTAAAAATCCATATCTCTGGTTCCCTACATTGGATGTTTGTCATTTTGGTGTCATTTTAGAGATATCAATATTCATATTGTTTTAAATTGGAGTGGGATGTTTATTGTGTGTTGTGTCTTACTGTCTGGTGTTCCACAAGACTTACCTCTGCTTGTGCAGCGATTCCGCAGAGACGACAAGAGCGCCCGCCCCTGTACCCACCTGACCCTCGTGGACAATAGAACCCAGGAGGGATGAGATGGACGCAGGGAAAGGAGCCTGAACGAAAGTGGTAGGTAGGCGTGCATGGTATCTCGGAACTACCTATAAACAGGAAGATTAAGGTCAGTGAAGAACCCCAATACCTACTTCCCCAACATACCGTAGAAACATACACAGATAATATTCCTGTCCCCAACTCTGGAGACTCACCAGGTCTTGGCAGACAGTTGACTGTGACGAGTGCAGCTCCACGGCAGCTACGCAGGTGAGGTGCTTCAGGACAAGCTGTACAGCAAATCAAAGGAAAGTGCTCTTGCACGTTTATCAGTGGAAAAGTAAACCTAACTTCCCCGTAATATCCCTGGAAGGCGAATGTAAAGTTAAACGCTGCTCCAGAGTTGTGAAAACAAAATCATCAAAGGCGCTATGCGCGGAAAGGCAAAATCATCAAAAGCGCATATGCGCGGAAAGGCAAAATCATCAATGGTGCGTCTGCGCTGAAAGGCAAAATCATCAAAGGCGCTTATGCGCGGAAAGGCAAAATCATCAAAAGCGCTTCTGCGCGGGAAGGCAAAATCTTCGAGGGCTTGTATGCACGGAAAGGCAAAATCGGCAAAGGCAGGCTTACTCCAGGCACATCAAAGAGGAAGAACCCCTCAACGTACCGGAGTGACAAGGGCGCAAGGGTTGGGGAAACTGTGGTACCTGGAAGTGTCTTCCGACGTGAGGGTGAAGGCCAATCAGCAGGGCTCCAGCGGAGAATGTACACGTTCGCTATTCCACTTCTCTGCACCAGGAATCTGTCTCACGCATCGCGGCTCGGGAAATCCAAATGAATACGAAGCACCGAGCCGGCGGGAAACGCGATGTTTAAGCATTTTCCCCCGGAAGTGCTTCCCTGACCCTTGTTGCTATGCTAAAGACTAGACCGGGACTCGACTTCCACCCGGAAGTGAGTCTCCGGGTCGTATCTGTGTGTGCGTCGTAGCGGAGAAAAACGTCAAGCGCCGTACAACATGACACTTACTTACATGATGCATTGCTTTTTTTAAATGATTTACATACCTGTCTCCTAAGTTGGGCCTAACTGCTCATTGTCAGCTACCAAAGGCTGAGCGAGGGACTAATTTACTGAGACCTTTACTGGACCTTATACTGGGTTGGTGGCCTTATTGCAAGTGGTAAGTGCATACTTACCCCTGCCAATAACCCACTTTCTAACTAAAACAATAGACAGTTTTGGTCCATTGTACTTCGCTATTAGTTAAATAATAATTCATCTGCTGCAGTGTCATTCTATATTTCCCTAAAAGGACAGAAGGATAATATACACCTTCCCGAAAATTAGATAAAATCTTTCCTACTACTGCCAATTATCATATACATTTTACTCTATTTCTATCAGAGCAGTGAGCATGCACAAATATACTGTGTACAGCATTGACATTAAAAGAAAGCAAAGCAAAAAAAACATTGGTCTTTTTTACCATTAATTATTCCAGATTTATTTATTTATTCATTTCAATAGTTTTGTATAGCCGACTGTCTCTACTAGAGTATGGTGCTGGAGAAACATGATTTGCAATTCTCTTTTAAGGGTTTTAATTTTAATTTTTTTGTATGTGTTGAATGTTCTTATACTTCTACTGTAAAACCCATATTGTTATCAGATTTATTGATAACTTTATGGAAAATCTAACAAAACTCTGCTGTGCCTCAGTTTTTTCTCGTATTCTATATTTCCTTTTATTCAATAGGAAATATGCCATTTTCTTTTTTTTTTATTTATTGAGCAGAGCAAAATAAGCACAACAAAAACAATTATCAACAGGAAGTTTGACTAATACTTTGCGATCAAAAACCTGTTCATTATACATATAAAACCAACATGGATTTGATACAAGAAAGTAGAAAAAAGCATGTTGCCACAGTAATCTGGCTGCATTTTACACTGTTTATAAATGAGCAAATCTTAGTTATTAAAATGCTAAAGTGCTTAAGTGCTACAGTACTCAGAGAGAACCTCACTAAGCTATTCAAAAACATGTACGTTTTGCATAAAATACACATGGATAAGAAAATAGAAAAACACATGTTACAACTGAGGTCCGGCTACGACCTTAACTTTTGGGTGCTGCTTGAGTCAATGTTGTAACTATTTACAAATGTGAACATTTTACAGACAAAAGTGCTAAAGTGCTATAGTGCCCAGACAGCTCCACATTAAAACTGTCTTTTGCTGGCATATAGCCAGCGCAGATAAAATAGAAAAGGAATAATTGCGTTTATAGTCTAGTAACTTCCTCAGATTTTCCAAACACAGCTTTTGTCCACATCCCCCAAACTTTTTTTTTGTTGATATGCATACCCAGCATACTAAAAGTGCAAAGTGCTAGGGTTCCAAAGTGCTGAAGTGCAAAATCTATAACATTTCTATTTCCACCATTATTTCAAGGTTCGCTAAATATTTCCAGACAGCGGAGAATTTTCTTATAGTGCCTACCCTCTTGGCATATGCTTCTTCAAACATCATAGTTCGTTTCATTTTCTTTAACCACTTTGAGTAAGAGGGTACGTCTTCCGACCTTCAATTCTGGAGGATTAAAGAACAAGCAACGAGGGAACAAATCGCAGTAAAAGTCTCTTCTGCTTTTGTTAGATCTTACCTCACTCTAGTAATACCGAAGAGGGCTACCTCGGCCTCCGGATCTTGCCTCTTCTGGATTGCCTGGCTTATAGCCGAGAAAATCTTAACCCAGAATGACTCTAGCTTTGAACACATGAAGAATATATGTAGCCAATGCTCTACTTCCGGATATTTTGTGCTAAGAGTTTTAGAAGAATAGCATGCCATCCACTGAGACAGAAAGGTCATCCTTTTAAAATTGGCAGCTCTTAATGCCTTACTCCCTAACTGGGATATAGACTGCCACTCCTGGCTAGACAAAGTGCAATTAGTTTCACGTGTTACTCTTCCTAGGAATTTCTCGACCGAGGGAGATTTGTTAAGTTTACTCAGCTGAGAGTACCAGTTGCCCACCCAACTTAATTTGGCTCGACATAGAGCAATCACCTGCTTAGTTGGGGCGCCACTTGATGAAAGATTATATCTATTTATAAAGATTACAATCTGTAGATACTCAAGAAAGCTGAGCTTGTTACATTCGCCGTATCTATTTTGAACCTCTTGGCAGGTAATTATTTTATTATTCATGAAAAAATGCCCTAGTTCTTCTAAGCCACAGTCCTTCCAGTTTTTAAGGTGACTAGAATGTATTTGAAGACCCAAACTTTTACATTCCACTAACTTTAAACAGTGGAATCCGGAAGACCCGGCTTGTTTAAAAAAGGATTGCAATCTAGAAGCATAGTCCTGCAACGTCTTGTACCTAGTCCTCTTCGGCAGTTTAGATATTTTTAAAAATATCGGTATTTGCGAGCCAGATTCCTGTAGCATTTTGTCTAAGAAAAAGTTGTCTAGTAATCCATTTGGTTCCAACAAACGAGCTGTAAGATCTCGAATCGCTGCCTCGTAATAAGTTAGAATTTTTGGCAATGCTAACCAACCCTGATTAATTTCTAGCTGTAGTATTGCTAGCTTGAACCTGGAAGCCTTTTTACTCCAGACAAATTCCCTAAACATAGACTCTAGCTCTTTAAAATAATTGGTATTCATTTTGAAAGGCACGTTTATAAAAAGAAACATGAGTAGGGGAAGTATGGACATTTTTATTAGGGCTACACGGCCTATTAATGTTAAGGGTAAAAGTGACCAGTTGTCCAGCAATACTTTGATTTTATTCCGCATAGCTTGATAGTTTAAATTAAATAGCTGCTCATAATGATTAGAAACAATTACCCCCAGATAACGTATTGGTTCTGATTTCAAGGCCTGAGGTTTAAGATGTAAGGGGAGAAAATGGCAATCAGTGTTTAAAGTTAAAATCTTGGTTTTATTTTGATTTATTTTATAGCCCCCAAACAATTCAAATTGGCTAACTTCTGTTAATACCCGGTCCAGATTCAGGCTATCAGGACTTAGATATAAAACAATATCGTCCGCGAACTGCTTTAATTTCACCATACCCAGTATTGGAGCTCTAATTTCCAAATTGTCGTGGATTTTTGTGGCCAGGCGCTCGATAAAGAAGGTAAACAGTAGGGGGGACATCGGACACCCTTGTCTGGTCTCACGCTTGATATTTACTGGCCCTATTGGATTTGCGCTTATCACCACCTGGGCCTGGGCACCCTGATGGATGTTCCCCAACATATCTATTACCTGGACAGGGACACCAAATTTGCCCAGACCGAAAAAAAGTGCGTCCCAATTAACCAGGTCAAACGCCTTTTCAGCGTCCACCATCATGATGAGCGTTGGGGTACCATTATTATTAGAAAAGTAGAGAGCTTGAATTAAGAACCCGGTATTTGAGGACATCGAACTTCCGGCAACAACCTGGACTGAACTCTATGAACCAGTTTCTGGGCTACAGGAGGGAAGCGATGGGCACTGACTTTCATTAGAATTTTGTAATCGGCATTTAGAAGACTAATCGGTCTATAAGAATTAACATCTTTGTAGTTTTTACCCTTCTTCACAAAGCTTACAATTGTAGATTCTTTCAAACTTGAGG
Organism: Triturus cristatus; assembly: GCF_964204655.1. Classification (NCBI taxonomy): domain Eukaryota; kingdom Metazoa; phylum Chordata; class Amphibia; order Caudata; family Salamandridae; genus Triturus; species Triturus cristatus. The sequence goes on from NC_140594.1 coordinate 892,481,503, forward strand.
GGATGAAACCCCCCATTTCATTATTGTTGAACAGCTTCGTAAAGAAGGGGATCAACTCCTTGGAAACTTCCTTGTAGAATTCTATCAGCAACCCATCGTTTCCACAGGCGTTCGCCCCAGTGATAGAATTCAGAGCTTTTAAAATTTCTGTGTCTGATATGTCAAGTTGGATTTGTTCCACGAGCGAATCAGACAAGCTCGGGAGATTTACCCTCTCAAGGTATGCCTGAATTAAGTGCAGACTAACCAGATGTTTAGTGGCGTATAGCTATTGATAATGCTCCATGAACACTTGGGCTATTCTATCCTTATCCGTTATCGTGTTTCTGGTCTTAGGATCAATGATCTCGGAAATTAAAGCTGCTTCCTGTTTGGTCTTAGTTAACCTGGCTAGCAATTTACCGACCTTTTGGCTATCCTCATACACAAGTTGTTGATAAGTCCTAGAGCTATTTATCTCTTTTATTATGAAAAATTCCCTGATTGCCTGTTTGGCCCTCTCGAACTGACCCCTGCTTCCCCCTCCCCCTGTAACGGGATATTTCTCTGGCTCAGGGCACTGTCGACAGCCTGCTGGAGTTCGGCAATTTTTGCATGCCATTTTTTTGACAGGGCGGCAGAAAAAGCAATCATTTGCCCACGCGCAGCTGCCTTGAAACCCCCCCAGACTGAAAATAATTCCCCCATTCCTTCATTAATCCTAAAGTAATCGAGTATCCATTCTCTTAAATCAGCTACCCATTGAGGATCCTGGAAGAGGAGACAATCCATCTGCCATCTAGATCTTGTTGTCCTTCCCTCCTCAATTTCCAGCTCTAATTTTACAAAGGAGTGGTCCGAGAATGAATTATCCCCTATTTCAGTATATGCATGTTTCAATGATCAGGATATGAGGAAGAAATCGATACAAGAAGTCGTTTGAAATTGGTGGGAATGGCATGTATATTTACTATTTGTCTGGTCAGTTAGGCGCCAGGGATCTATCAGATGATACTCCTGTTTTATGGCATCTAGGACTTTTTTAGTTTTTGGCTTCAATTGCTTCTTGTTTTTATTAGAGGTGTCTTTCCTCAGATCTTGGATGAAATTAAAATCCCCTCCTAGAATGATCTGCCCAGGTGTCCCCCTAAGTAGCACGCTGGCCTTCAATAAATCTGAGGGATCATCTATTACTGAGCCGTAGTTGTTAACAAAATTTAGTGTCGTCCCATTTAATTTGGCCACGACCCATATCCATCTTCCAAGGGGGTCTCTCCGGACTTGACCAAATTCCCAAGGCAAACCTCTACAGAAGTAAATAGCTACACCTCTTTTGGCCAACCTTGCAGATGCATAGAAAGCATTGGAAAATGCTCTGGGGAGAAAAAGCTTTGGAGAATTAGTTTTTAAATAGGTTTCTTGAAGAAATAACACTTGCAGCGTAAAAGAAGCCAGCCACCTAATAAGCCCTCCATACTTTTGTTTGTGTAGCATTCCATTCACATTAACCAACATGATACAGCCTTTACTAGTCATTTCTAAACTATTTCATACTGCAAATATAAAAAAAGAAAAAACTAAAATCCTTTGATCTCAAACTCCTGTTTTCCTTGCTCCATTTGCTACTGCTCCTTTTACTGCTATGCCCTTGCCAGAAACAACCCCACCACCCAGCAACCCCCCCCCCCCGGAAATGTGGACATCCACACTAGCCATATCCCGCCCCCCCCACTACACTATTGGATGTCATGGAACTACACCCCTCCGATAATAGAGAGCCTAAGCAATACACTATGTGTAGTTTACTTTGAAGAAGAGCTCTCCGTCAAAAGATCCTGAGGGGGAAATTTCATATGTTTTCAAATTTAAAAATATGCCATTTTCACTGCAAACATAATGCAACAAACCGAGACACTTAAGAAGTGGATTTTCCTACAAGTGTACGTCTTGAAGTTGCTCTTAGAAGAAATACTGGCTGATCTGTACCTAAGACCTACGTTCTTATATTTAGAGACTTTTCAGGTGGATATCATAGCATTTTGACAGGCGCTATTTCACATCCTTTATGTAAGTAAGGCGGTGATTGGTGCAATCCCCTTTTGACAGTATCTTATTGAAGAAGATTTCTGAAGGTGATGATGTATGACAAGAATATTTATATTTATGTGTTGTGTAGCGTTTTGTTGTGGCTGTGATGTGTTACGTTTCTTTTTTGCTGTTGTGCTGCATTATCACAATGTAACTTTGAGTTTCACTGTGGCTGATATGTACGTAAATATTTGGACTTTTTGTTGTGTTAGGCCTGTTATGTTTTAATTCTGTCTATTTTGTTTTGTGCAAGTTATTGTATTATGCTCTTTTGTTTAGTCTAATGATTCTAACAAATGCTGCTACAGTTGCAACCAAATGAAGCACAGGCTTTTAAAGTGCGTGGCAAGCAACTATCTACCACATCAGCACATTCGGTGATATTGTGCCTGACAATGTGGCGCAGCACAGACTGGTCAGCACAATGGAAAACAGTAGGCAGCGCACCTGTTCTCAGACCACCTTGCTTGTTGTTTCCTTACATTGCCCCAAACCTGCAGCACACACAGGAGGGGCAGCACAGGTTTGTCAGCACAAAGGGAAATAATGGGCAGTGAGCCTATTTTAAGACGGCATCGCCCGTTGCTTCATCATAGTGCCTTACCCTACAGCTCAAACAAGAGGGTTAATCTTTATTTATTATTAGAACATTGGAATGTTGAGCGCTCCATTGAAAACAGTGGATTGCTGCGGGCTTCCAATGGCTGGAGGAAGCCAGGAGCATCAATATTCCAATGTTTAACAAAGGCCTCACGGAGCCCGAGGGGATTTAAACCTCCTCGGGCTCCATGCGGCCTTTGTTTAATTAGGACTATTTGCCCTCTAGGGGCAGAATATTCTAATAGCCTTAGAGCCCTCTGTAGCGGACTCTACCAACCATTAAAGGCCCACTCCCTTGTTAAAGGCCCTCGCCTTCTGCTCGAGCCTTTAATACTGTAGCAGGCGTTTAGTGGCAGGTAGAGCCCGCTGGCTATATTATATATTTACTGAGAGCTTTTATATAGCGTGCCCAGGAGCAACAGAATACTTTACATAGAGCATGGGTATTAAAAAGTAACAAAGCAGTTCAAGGGTGAAGAACATCAATAGAATTTACAGGCTAGACATAAATGAGGTATACAACACATAATATTTACAATACATGTAACGTCAAAAAAACAGTTGCTGAGGTGCTGTAAGCAGAGTAATATTTAGGGTTCAGTCAAAGGAGACAGCTTGAGGCTCTGCACAAGAGACAGTAGGTAGCAGGAAGCGTGAGAGAGTAGGGCATTTGTTAGGAATTGCTTGGCTTCTCTTTTGAATTGCTCAAACGATATAATCATTTTATAGCTGTAGGAATTGAATTCCAAACTTTGGAAGCACAGCCAGTGAAAGACTGATTCGCTGTGCACTTTTAAATGAAGACAGTGGTTTCCAGTAAGAGGAGGTCAGAGCTGCATAGTCAAAAAGTGTCGATCTTCAGTTCCCTGGTAATGGGTGTGGTCAGAACATTCAAGAATGTGAACTAAACATGTCCTTGAGGTCTGTCTGTGATAGAGAGCCAGCTCAAAGAAAGAAGTATGTGGTGATATAGTTATAGCACTCAGTCCCCTGAAATCAGCTGACCTGCTGGAATTACTCAGAATGCCTGAAAGTATGGAATTTGCATTAGTCTAATCTGGAAGTAAATAGGGCATGGACTATTTGTTTGTGGTCTTGTTCTGGTAGAAAAGGTTTCATTCCTTGCATGAGTCAGAGGCACATTGGAATTTGAAGATTCAGACAATTTTCAAGTGTGAGCCCCAAGGTTCATCTCCACTGACCTCGCCTCTAAGAAGGCTTTACTGCTCTCCTCCAGGGCAGCATCACCCCTTGACCTATTAGAAAAGCTCAACTCTACCCCCCAGAACGCCAAGAACAATGCGTCTTGGCACACCTTTACCCCATTTAGTGAACAAGACATCAAAAAGTTCCTCCTGAATATAAACCCATCGAACCACTTCAGTGACCCGTTACCCCCGGCCATCTTCAAGGAAATCAAGAATGCACTCATCCCCACCTGGACAAGGATTGTAAATGCTTCTCTATCACAAGGCATGATCCCTGACTTCCTAGAAGCAGCTCAGGTATCTCCTATACTAAAAAAACCTAACGCTGACAAAACTGATCTCAATCATTTCCGACCTATCTCCAACATCCCCACCCTAGCAAAACTCCTTGAAAAATGCGTTCAATCCCAACTCTGTGCTCACATAGAGCACTACCAACTCCTTGACCAGCATCAATCCGGCTTTTGGAAGGGGCACAGCACCGAATCGGCTCTCACTCATGTTATGGATGACATTTTAAAAATGCCCGATTAAAACGAATCCTGCCTCCTGATCCTCCTTGACCTTTCCTCCGCTTTCGACACCGTTAATTATGGCAACCTCCTATCCATTCTGCAAAACAGGATGGGTTTTGGTGATCAGGTGCTACAATGGTTCTCGTCCTTCCTCCACCACAGATCTCAAAGAGTCAAGGCAAATCACTCTCTCTCCCAGCCCTCTCCAGTTCTCATGGGGGTCCCCCAAGGATCTGCCTTATCTCCTATCCTCTTCAACCTTTTCCTGGAACCATTAGCTAACTCACTAAACTCCACAGGTATTCTTTTCCACATGTATGCTGACGACCCGCAACTCTATTTGAAAATCTCATCCCCGGAAAACATAATCTCACTCAACACTACCCTAACGTGTACTCAAAACTGGTTAACTGAGAACCATCTCCTGCTCAACACCTCAAAAACGGAAATCCTGCTCATCTCCCCTCTGAACCACATCCCCAAGCTAGACCTCTGGCTGAGTCACCTCACTGCTTTCAACTGCACTCCTCTCATCGTAGACTCAGCCAAATCTCTAGGAGTCACCATGGACAAGCACCTGAATATGAAAAATCATATCAGCAATATATGCAAGGGAGGAAACCACTTGATGAGGACACTCAGAAATATCAAACCTTTCCTTCCACTTAATGATTTCAAGCAGGTGGTCCAAGCGCTTGTCCTACCGAGGCTAGATTACGGCAGCGCTACCCTCTGTGGCCTTCCTAAATACACCCTGGCTCCACTAAGGGCATTACTGAATGCTGCTGCTAGACCGGTTACAGGCACCAAACGCAATGAGCACATATTGCCAGTCCTAAAATCTCTAAATTGGCTCCCCTACGAAGCACGAATTCAGTTAAAGATTGACGTTATGACGCACAAAGCCATCCACTTCAATACTCCCAGGTACCTGACACAAAAACGTGAACTATCCTGTGGTGTAAGAGCCTCAAGAAGCGCCACTACTTTCCTCTTGAAACCTCTTATCCTTAGAAAAAAGAGAACTTGTCACAGAGCCTTCTCTGGCGCTTCCCCAAAGATATGGAACTCTCTACCACCGGAAGTACGCAGAATCTCCTTAACAACGGTGTTCAAACTGGAAGTCAACAGATTCCTGATGAATAAATTCCTTCAGTAAGTGGGCTAGGCTCTCCTGCCCGATGCTTCCATGGTACCATCATTTACTGCTACACTTCTTTATGACATACTATGCCCCTCCTTCGCTACCCTTGTACAATTGTTTAATATAACTTACATGTGGCATTTATCATGTAATCTATGATCATTCGTGTTTTTATCCCTACCTGTTGTTGTTTTTTGCATTATTGTCCTGCCTTTCCTTCCTAATGTAAAGTGCTCTGATATCCTTTGGGATCTTGTTCGCGCTATATAAAACTTTATAAATAAATAAATAAATAAGGACTTCGAGCTTTTGATGATGGCGGGAGTGCAATCAGGATGCCATTGGAGGTAAGTCAATTTTGAACAATTGTGGGTTGATATTGCAGAAATCAGTAGGATCGCTAATTGACTTTGAGGAGATGGAGAATCATCCAGGTAATAAACAGGTACGGTTTGAAGAAAGCAAGGAGGAGTCCTCAGGAGAAGAAACAAACACTAAAATATAACTGAGTGTCATTGCCATATATCTGGAAAGATATGACTGATTGTATGCTGATATCACCAAATGAGTTGAGGAAGAATTTAAAAAATATGGGAACCATGGGAAATTATTTAAGTTGCAGGAACTGACTTGGAGAAAGTTGCCGGTCTTGATAAGGTGTGTGTGGCTAGCTAAGTAGGATTGAAATCTATCACGTGCCTTGCAGTTTATATAGTTTTCTAAGGCTTGAATGAGAATCCAGTGCTTAAAAGTATCAAAGTCAACAAAAACATCAAGTCCAGGAATCACCATTTCCCCATGTGTAAAACATTATGTTTGATTTGCATTCATCTCTGAAATCAGCCTCAGTGTCATCTAAAAGTGTTCTATTAACAGACAGATGCATATGATTATTAACATAACTTTGATAGACAATAATTTTCATTCAAGCTCAAGCACATTATACATTGTAACTGTTTGTGCCCGGTGTACCTTTCAAAACAGTGATAATGCACCCCTTTATGGTGTATGAGCTGCCCCCAGGGCAGCTACGAACCTGCGCTACCCCCCGGGTAGCGCATACATGTGAAAACCACCCGGGGTTTAGACATCCCCTTGCAGTTGAGTGCAGTCAGTGACTAAACCCGCCTGCAAGGGAATGTCTGGGGGTCTATGGGACCCTCTTTACTCCCTGCAGAGGGCTGCTGTCAGGATGGGCACTGACAGTGTGCAACCTTTTAAATGGCACAGTCAGTGCGCCTCCTGAGGGCTTCTTTGACTCTGCGCCCACGTCTGTAATATAGCGTGGGCGCAGAGTTAAAGCAATCCCCTCATTTGCATAAGGCACGCCCCTATGCAAATGTGGGAACAACCTCTGTTGATAGCGCTAGCACGTTAAGTGTACCAGCGATATCAGTATTATAGAAGGGGATGCACAAGCGTCTGCGTCCCCTTCTATTATACCAAAGTGCCCCGGTGGCACACAAACCGGGAACAAACCTGATTCACTAACATTCGCTGAAAAGCAGGCGTTAAAGGGAGACTGTGTATATTCCAGTCAGGACTGGAATATCTTGAAGGCCAGATTCTGAAAGGTTTAACACCAAGTTAGCGTTACATTTTTAATGCTAACCCGACGTTAAACCCATTTTGGGATTCACAAACCAATGCAAAAATATTTGCATCGGTTTGTACGGAAAAGTAACACAAAGCAGCGCAAGACCCTGCTATGCATTACTTTGTATTCAGGGAATGTTACATGGGTGTTTCCATGCAACTACCCATGCTTTTTGACACTAAACCAGATTCACTAATATTAGCTGAAAAGCAGGTGTTAAATGGAGAAATGTTTAGATGTCTATGCGCCTTTCCGTCTTTGCATACCTGCTTCACTGTGCAGCAGACATACAAAGTAGGAAATGCTTTTGGACATGTCTAGGCATAGTATTTTGTAGAAGAGGGGTGCCCTTCCTGTACAAAACCTACGCTAGAGTCATGCAAGCACCCCAGTACCTTGGTGCTAAGGTGTGTGTCTAGCGCCCGGCAGCTGAAATCAGCTCTAGGTAGAGGGGAGGAGAGTGCCAATTATCTGTGAATATGGTGCTCTCCTGCTCTCTGCCTGTAGCATAATGCAGCATAGCCTCCTAGGAGGCTGTGCTGTATTGCCAGATAGTGTTCAGATACTGGGCCTGAGTGTTGCCAATAGTTTCTGCCTTATTAGTTTTAGAAGTTTTAAAGAGGTTGTCCAAAGTATGCTGGCTCCCTGAGTTTGTCTGCACCACAATGATCCCAAAATGTTTGAGTAATAATTCTCAAGTAGTCATTTATTTCTGTGAGGAGAGGAGGGACAGTCCTATGAAGGTGTGATCATATGCTGTGAACAGTGGCACAGCTGGCTCTAAAACAGTGCCATTTACATTAAAAACACATTTTAATTATGGGTGCATGGACAGTGACTGCTCCTTAAAGTAGAAGTTTGGGATGTTTGAGGGTCCCATACTTACACATGTGTATTGGTTGTTTTTTTGTTGCACAGTTCAACACCTAAACAATGTACTTCAGTGGTTTCCACAGATGCCACAGCATGTTCCCATGTAGAACGTGTGGCGTACAGGTTGGTGCACATACCTGAAATTTGCACTATTGTAATCCTTGTTAAAGTTGCATAGGTTCCAAGTATTGAGAAGTGGCATGCCAGAGTGACCATCAGAACTGGGCTGAAGTTTGGACCAGAGCTATTAGAGACACACATAGATGTTTAGCAAAAAGAATGACACAGATTCACCTTCCTGAAAACAATAGACTCATCTGCTTTATCCCATTGGAAGATAGTATTCATCCATTGTCTCTGCTTTTTCCTTAAAACCTTGCAAGAATAATGTATTCAATCATTTGATCTCATTCTCAATTTGTGGCACAAATTCAGATTAAATTGCTCTGCAAACTAGTATCAGCTTCCTCATTGTGTATTCTAGCTGAGTCAGAAGCTTGGAACCACGATTTCTAAAATGACACACAACCTTTGGTATCACCCTTCAACATGGGTGAAAGCCTCACCCTAGATTTACATTATGTGTGAGGTGTTTCTGGACTAAAGTGCTGCCAATACTGACAAAGACCCCCTTAAAAAGTAAGGAACAACAATTAGTACTTCTGTTGGAACTCTTCTATCCCTCTGCTATCCTTCTGAATACAAATAACTGACTAACCTATCCACCACTCAAAATACTTTCATATTTCTCTATACTAATTCAACACTAATCCTTTATGGGTTCCGGAGTAGCGTGCTACTTACCGAAAAAGCAGTTTGACGCCTCATCAGGGGTAGGAAGCTCTATATATATGCAATTACAATTCAATACAATACAATATGTATAATGCTAAAATGTGTATATCCATGGTGTGCTGTCTAGAGCTAGTTCACTGCTGATGGACCACAAGATTATTAGAAATGTTCATTGTGTGCACCAAACTAGTTGCTGGGAAAGTTCAGTACGTCACTGGTAGTAGGAAACCTGCATTCTTGGCAGTGAGAGTTTAAGCTGATTGCAAAAACTTCACAGACTTGTTTCCTGAAAATGTCTTGCTATTGTCAAATTTTACCATGCCAGATGCATCTAAGGATATCACAAGGTAACTGTCTATCAGTATTTCAGCCAGCAGCGGTTATCATTGCCAATAGCATATATTAGACTCTTTGGTGGCCAGAACTGTGCTCTAACGTATAACACTGTGTGGCATTTTGCCTAAGCCAACATAGAAGCAAAATGAGACACTCCATGTTCTATGCTCACATTATGTCCATTGACGTATTAGTTATGATCACAAAATGATCCTTGAATTCAGGAAACGTCCCTAATATGACAGAGAGTCATTTCTATCTCCCTTTCTTGCTAATATTTTATATTTTATAATGTATTCTATGCCCACAAGGTTATCACTTTTAAGTAGCACCCCTCCCATCACCCGCCTTCTTAGAGAGTTCTAGTGATGTGGACCACAGGTGCTACTATTCCATATTGAAGACCAGTGGAATAATTAACCACAGATGTAATTTGTGAAATAATATAGAAGTGGCACTGTGAGCACACGGTTGTTATGTTTGTGCACAATATTAGCCACCCCATTACCTTCTGCACATACTAATGTCTGCCCTAAGAGAATCTCTCAGATCAGTAATTAATGCAAAATTATTTGGTTTGTGTAATACAGTTCATTTGCTTAATTTGCACACCCACACACTGTTCAGGCAAAAGAGCAGAGCATCTGGGGAAGATGTCACCTATTTAATAAATTATATTTATCTAAACTTTGACTTTGAATCATGTTGAGCTCATTTTACCAATCTATGTGAACATTTCCATATAATTTTATCTCTTTTACTAATGTTTCAACGTGAGCCAAAACTGAGAGGTAATTCAGCTCAGGATTAGGTGCTATATCAGAAATCATAGAATGAAGAACAGCAACATTACATTAGGAAGAACAGCAGCACACAGAAAACCTTATGGAAGCAATACAAGTTAAAAGACCCACTTTATAGAGAGCTACTTAGTTGTGTAAAATGAACACTTTCAAATATTGGGAGGAGTGGGTCTTTGTTCACTGCCAAAGGTGTTGCAATGTGTTGAAGTATAGCAACAATGCACTGTAAAGACATTTTCAATAGCTATTCATCTAAACATCAGATAGTGAAAAGTGGGTGGAGGGTAATTACCTGCATTAGTCCCTGTCACTTTGTCCACTTGTGTCACTGTATATCACGCCACTCTAGAAAATGTTGGTAGGAGCGGAAGTGATGAATGCCCTCCATTACTGATTCTTAATCTTTTGACTTCTGAGGACCCCCACTTAATCAGTACTTGAACCTGGTAACCCCCACCGAATCATTATTGAGATCCAGGGACCCCCAAAGACTCATTGGTGGACTCCAGAGACCCGGCCGAACTGTAAAACAATGACCAAAAAATACAAAAACAAGCATTCATCAAACAAACATATAAATGATTAAATATTTGATATAATTCAGAAACAAATATAAAAAAATCAGCATTTTCATTGTAATAGGACTCTTGGAGCATGTCTGTATTCAATTGAGGCCACTCATCGCTCATACTATAATTCTGTTTGATGCACATACACTACTCTCACAAATCAATCTCAGGATGCCAACTTAATTTTTAGCCTTTAATATCTAATTCCTTAACGTTTAGAGAACAGTTAACATTTTCAGTTGTACATTTTGCTTCTTTATTTATTTGCTATTAACAAATGCATTTAGATTTTCAACAAACACATAAGTGCACACATCTATACCCCCCACCACCCCCTCACCCACCATCCTGCTGATCTATTAAAAAATCTACTAGTTTGTCCATACTGGTATCGGGTTCTGTGGTGCCTCACAGTCCATAGAAGTCCCACCATAGATGATCTCCTCCAGTTTGGAGCACCAGTCCATTGCCTTCTACCACTCTGGGATGGTAGGGGGGGTTTGGGGAACTCCTTTTTCATATAATATCATGCTTGGCTAGGACAGATGAAACACCCAGCAACACCTGCTTGCCCCTATTCCCTCCTATGCCTTCCAGGATCCTTATTAGGCCCACTTTAGGTGGAAGACCAATCTGTCTCCCCAGTACCTGTGTAAGCATTCTAGTAATGGACCCCCAGCACAACACAATGTCAGGACACTTCCAGACCATGTGTAAGAAATCTGCGTCAGGATGGGTGCATCTGAAGCATTTGGACATTGGGAGTCTTCCAGCCTGCCAAAGGAGGTGGGGGTGGGGTACATCATGTGCAGATAGATCACTCTGTTAGGTGATCTCAACCTTCATTTCGATTCTGCACTGGATCATACAGTCACTACGCTCGTAGATGACCTAGCTGCCTTGCAACTACTCCAACATGTCAGGACCCCAACTCACGTTAAGGGCCATCTGCTGGACCCCGTGTTCAGCAACTGTGTAGACCTTGTAGCCGGACTACCAATTCTCCTCCCGTGGACGGATCATTTACTGGTCCCCTTCACCTGGACCAGACTTAAGCCTCCACCCACTAGACCCACGATAAGACTCGCCAGAGCCTGGTCACGCCTCCCAGTCGACGAATGGACCATTAAGTTCGCCAGCAACCAACCCCTCTACAATGAGGATCCTTGTCTAGCCAATCAGGCTTATGAAGATTGGATTACACAAACCCTTGAAGACACCCTCCCTAAAAGTAAAATCACGCTGAAACGCTCCCATAAAACCGCCCCCTGGTACTCAGAGGCTCTCAGGGAAAAGAAACGCCAATGCAGAAAAACAGAAAGACAATGGCGTCTAGATTATTCTCCGGAGGAAAAAATTCGATACCGAGACTCAATCAATGACTACAAAGCAGAAGTCAAAGCCGCCCAAGCTGCATACTTCTCTAATAGAATTATTCTAGCCAAATCAAAACCCAAAGAAATTTTCCAAATCGTGAAAAAACTTACCAATCCTCCATTTAGCCTGCACGAGACAAAATCAACAGTCCATTGTAATGACGTAGCAGAGTTTTTCCACCAAAAAGTCAATAAAATCTACTCCTTCCCCCCCCTAGCTACCACCCCTTTAGCTCGAGCCAATACAATTATGGCACACCCCCCACTACAGCCTCCACCCACACTGGACCACTTCCCCCTTCTAGATCTTGCATCCCTAGAATCCGTGGCTCGGAAAGTAAAATCTGGATCCCCTGACGATCCAGCCCCGCCAGATATCATAATGTCAGCATCCCAGATCACATTGCCAACCATAATGGACCTCCTGAACGTATCCATCACCTCCGGCACTGTCCCTCCTGTCTGGAAACGGGCCATGGTCCGAGCCCTGTTAAAAAAAAACAATCTGGATCCCTCAGATTTTAGCAATTATTGGCCTATCTCCCTGCTCCCCTGGGTGAGTAAAATCCTGGAGAGATACATTAACCTCCAACTGGTGAATTTCTTAGAAAACAACCAACTGTTAGACGGGTTTTAGACCCAAACACGGAACTGAGTCCGCCCTCCTTGTGGTCACTGAGGAATCCAGAAAAATCCTAGATCAAGGAGGATCAGTGGCAGTGATCCTCCTCGACCTCAGCGCGGCATTCGATACGGTCAGCCACGACATCCTGCTGAACCGTCTGTCTAGTGTCGGAATCAAGGATAAAGCCTGGCTTTGGTTCAAGTCCTTCTTGAAGGACAGATCCTTTTGAGTATTCGATGGTGAGTCAGTGTCCACTAGCAGACCATTGAGGTGCGGGGTCCCACAAGGCTCCTCCTTAAGCCCTGCACTTTTCAACATCTATATGAGGCCACTGGCTGAGGTTGTCCGTCCATTTGGGGTTAAGATTATTTCTTACGCAGACGACACCCAGCTGGTGGTCTCATTGGCACAGGAGGCAGACATGTCAATGTTAGGCGGGCTTAGAAAGTGTTTAGAGGAGGTAAAGAGCTGGATGTCCTCATCATCCCTCAAACTAAATGGGGACAAAATGGAGCTGATGCTCCTGGGCCCCTCTGACCCCAGTTTCTTCAACTCTTTGTGGCCCCCCCTGTCTAGGCACCCCTCCAGCACCCAAGGATAACATCAAGAGCCTCGGGGTATGGCTGGATAGATCCCTTTCATTTAACATCCAGGCTACAAAACTCTCGGCTACCTGCTTTGGCCTTCTTAGGATGTTAAAGAAAATTCTACCCCTTCTACCCATGGAGGCTAAGCAGGTAGCCATCCAGGGTTTGATACAGTCCCGCCTAGACTTTAACAACGTCCTCTAACTTGGTGCTCCAGAATACATCTTGCGTAGACTTCAGACAGTGCAGAACTGTGCGGCTCGCACACTGCTTCAGCTTCCACGCAGACAATCAGCTAAAGCGGGTTTGATCAGCCTACATTGGCTGCCAGTGCATCAGAGAATCCTCTTCAAGGCCATGTGCATTGCCCACCAGGCCTTTTGGGACACAGGTCCTATGATCACCCGTGACCTAGTCATCCACTATCAACCCAGCAGAAGTCTCCGCTCGAGCCAGGCCTTCATGGCTACTGCCCCAAGAATAAAAAAGACTAGGTCTGGCGGCAGGACGTTCACCTACAATGCCTCCAAGACCTGGAATACACTCCCCCTACATCTTAGAGCCAACCCCAACCTTTCTTCATTCCGCAAACAGTTAAAGACATTCCTATTCAACCTCCCTCAGTAATTCTCTGTTAGCAACTCTGCCAGGCCACCTCTGCTGGTTCCTAGCGCTTGGACGCCCCCGGGCAGCAATCGCGCTCTATAAATCTACTTTTCATTTCATTCATTCATTTCATGCAGTCTGGATACAATTGCGATCTCTCTGGGGGCCATAATCACATCTCTTCTGTCTGCGTCATCAGGTTTCCCCACCCAGGCCTGCCATTTCTGCCTCAGTGGCCCAAATATGTCTGGGGCACTGACTATGAGGAAGCGGTACATTTCAGAAATGCCGTAGTGACCTATACTGTCAATCAACAGATGGTCTTCTAAAGGGCTTTGTTGGCTACTACCTTACACTTCCCTTAACGCCCCAAAATTCAGTATTTCGGCAGCCCCCTTACACAACAAACTCAGATTCGACTACTGGGACCCAAGGAAGGACAAAGAAGTACTGGCAGAGCGAGGACAGAGGACTTGCACCAAAGATCGGTGCAAAACCCCGCCAGGCTGCTTGCCCCTTGACAATTTCAGAGACTGACTCGTCCAAAAGCTGTACATCCTCCCCAAACCCTTAGAGGACTGCGCAGCATATCAACAGCCAGTAAAGATCTCCCTTTGGTTGGAGGAGTCAATCCCCTGCACCTGCAGGGGCTGACTGCACTAGCCCAGTTCACTGTTTTGCTGACCTCCGGGTCCACCTCACTAGCAACTCACCAGGAGGAGGTCACCAAGAGTCCATGATGTTAGCCCCATTGCTTCACCCAGTCTTGAGGTGCTGAGCCTTCCCTGATCTTCCTTGCATCAATACACTGGAGTACTGGAGCCCCTGCAACTGCCAAAACACCTTTGCACTCGATATCCCAGCCCGGGTCCACATAAACCAATGGTATCCCTTTGCTCCAGAGACCCTGAAGAGCCGAGCCCTCCTTTGGGTTCTCCTGGGCTTGTCTTCAAGTCCCCATTTGCAGCCTTTCTTTCCACAGGTACTCTTCCATAGACTTTAACAGGTAGCGTTTGAGACTACCATCGTGACCTGCACCTCTGCACCCGGACAGATCTGTGCTGGTAAATCCGACTGCTGGTGATTCATTTGACCTTGGCCCCTAAGCACCTTAAGTCCAGGAGAGTAACACTGAGAATAGTTTGTAAGTGTACCTATGCAGTTAATGTTTCTTCCATTGGATAACATTACCATGTTTGAGGACTTCAATCTAACAGCTGAGATTTCCTGTCAAAATCTATAACGTCTAAAGTGCTTACCTAATTCTGATGATCTGGGTTCTAAAATTGTATACATATCTATGTTATTTTTCTAAATGGGTCTCAGTTTTTTTTTATATGTCTCATTTATTGACTCTGTGTGTACAACAAAAGCTCAAAACTACCGTCTAATAAGTCTAAGCTGCTCACCCACACTACCACAAATGGAGCACTTGGGATTATTAATGTAAGCACTGTAAACTAATAATGGTCATCCAGACTTTCTACATATTGTACCTCATTTGGTACACTACATAGAAAGCCATCTTCTTACAATTGGAAAGTCCGGATTAGTGCATGTTGGTGTTTAAACCAAGTGTTGGGGATAGGGTGCTGGAAGTTTTGCAGGATGTAGGGATGCTTGGGGAGTAACATCATCTTGAATAGTGCCACCATGCCCAGAATGTTAAATGGAAAGCCGGAGCAGGACTATAGCGCTCTTTTCGTGTCTGAAAGTAGGGGAGTCAAGTTAAGGTTGTGTGCAAGTTCCAGCAAGATCTTTATGTGGCCCCAAGGTATTTGAAACTCAAACGCTGAACTGGGGATTGTGCTCAGCTGGCTCGCCCTTGCCATGTCACCCTTTAGAGCAACCAGAAGAGACTTTTGCCAATTCGCACGGAGGCCGAAGGTGTCTTTCAAGACTTTCAGAATATAAACGACCCAGCGACCCGACATCTGAGGATGGGCCAGGAAGACAAGCACGTCTTCAGCATATAGGGCAATCTTGTCCTCTGTACACTCCCTCCACCTCCACCCCCACACATGACCATCATGCTGGATAATTGAGGCCAAAGGTTCTAACGGCAGGGCGAAGAGAAAGGGAGAAAGCGGGCTTCCCTGTCAGGTGCCTCTACGGATCCAAAAGTGGGTGAAGAGTGTTCTGTTGATAAGTACCTGGGTAGAAGGCTCCCTGTCCAGAAGTTGAATGAGTATGTGATATCTTGAGCCAAAACTGATATAGTGGAGGACCATGTCCAAGTATGACCAGTTGACCATATTGAACGGTTTCTCAAAATCCACCAAAAGAAGCACGCTGGGATGTGTCACTCTGTGTCGGTGAATGAGCATAATTTTGACTCACCGACTGCAATGGCAAGTTTCTCAATTGTGCATGTAGCCACATTGGTCAGCATTAATGAGATGGGACGGCACTCACTGAAGCTAATTTGCCAGGACTTTGGCAAAATTCTTAAGTGTCACGTTAATCAGCGAAATGAGCTGGTAAGAGGCAGAAGTGTTGGTGGGATGAGTTTTTTTAAGATGGCTAATTCCAGCTCAGAGGAAAAGGAACCCCATTGTTCTGCTTCAGAATAGAGGCTCGCTAGATAAATTCTAAGCAGGGATTGGAAACACAGAGGGGGGGGTATTGCAGGAGGATGCTATCGGATCCTGGGGCCCTTCCAGTGTTCAAAGTTTCTATGGCCACCTCCATTTCATCTGCCTTAATGACAGCCTCTAGGTCAGCTCTCTGGAGTGCCTTGAGTCTAGACAGGGGTGCGCCCATAAGGAGCGGGCAAGTGCGCTCTTGGTTGAGTCAAGGGTGGAGGTGTACAATGTATGGTAATATGAAGTGAATGCCCCGCAGTGCTTCTGTCACCTCGAATTATGTTTGACCTCTATTCCCCCAGCGCGCTAACCTATAGAGGAGTTTCCCATTTTTGTTGCAATGCTCATACACCCTCTGGAGGATGCTCTCCAACATTGGTGGGCCTTATCGAGAAACAGTTGGCGCAGAGAGGCCATGTCAAGTTCAGGTTGCCTGTGAATCTCCTTAGGGGAGCCTCCAGCACAATATTTCTCTAGCTGCAGTATTTGAGTTTCCAGACAGGCAAGAGCCTCACCTTTTAGCTTGTCTGCCCTGTGGAGGTAAGATCTAACAATTTCCCTAATAGTGAATTTGCCAGCCACCCAAAGTGACCCGATGGAAGCTACCAACCCTGAGATGATCTCAAAATATATTTCAAGCTTCATGTGAATGTGGTCCTGAAACTGCTAGTCGGTGAGACATCAGGCATTGAGCCGCCCCATGGGGCATCTAGTTTGACCTGATGCCCTGCGATTGACGGTCACTGGGGACTGGTCGGAAATGCCTCTGAGAAGTAATTGGGCTGCTGTTGTGTGTAGCATGTTGGTGGCTGGGAGAAGGAGACCATCAATCCACAAAAGTGTCTTAGTCGAAGCCGACGTGTGTGTGTTTTCCTTGTTGTTGGCGTGCCAAGTTCTCCACGGATCACAGAGGCTCAGGAAATCCATCCAGGACCCCAGGCGTCACCCCCCTCATTGTCGATGTTTTGCCAGGGGCCAGTAGAGTCCAGCTCAGGGTGAGGCAACGTGTTGAAGTCCCCCTCAAGGATAGTCGTCCCATAGGTAAACTTGGAGGTGCTATTTGTGAGTGCCACTAAGGTCTGTGTCGGGAGGTAAGGCGGGACATAGACGCTCAGGAGGTTGAGATGTTTGCCCCCCGAGTGCCCTCCACCACTACATAACGGTCCTGTGTATCCAAACTCATTCTAGCCACCTCCAAGTGAAACATTTTGTGCAGAAGCATGACCACCACCCTTGAAGCCCCTGGTCTAACCAGCGTGATATGCCTAGACATAGTTGAATCTGCACCGAAACAAACACATGGTGCCCAACAGATGGGTCTCTTGCAGCACCAGGACCTCAGGCGGGTTCTCTTGGCACATCGGAGGACAACTGCTTGTTTGATCAAATCTAATAGGCCATTGACATTCCATATCATTACCTGAAAGTTATCCATTCAGACAAGGAGGAGGCCTTAGTAGAGGGTGCAGATGGGCAGGTCACAAAAGCCTCCCTGCAGAGGTGTGTGCAGCAGCACGATAGAAGTGGATGGTGTGGGTAGCAAAGCTACCAAATAAACAACCAAAAGAAAACCATAAACCAAGCCCCTCCCTCAACTCTCCCATTCCCACACTTCCTCCCCTGAAGCATCTGTTGCACCAACAAGTCCCCATAAGCACAACTTTTAAGTCACTGGAACTGGCATTACAGGTGGACCTCCTCCTATCATGTATCTTCCATCCTGGGTTCCAAGGGTAATGCCTTGGACCCTGCAGTTCTACATCTCCCACTGCTCCCACCAAAGTTTACACCCCATCAGGGAGATGAACAGAGGAAGGGCTTAGGCTGGCCATGGCCATAAGGAAGGGGAAGAGCCCCTGTCATTCCCCCTCTGATTCTACCTCCTGTACCCCACCCAGGGGTCAGCATCCTTCTGAGGTCAGGGATCCCTGCTCTTGCCCTGGAAGACCCCCTCCACACTGGAAGAGTCAGGTGAGACTCTGAGCCATCTCAAGCCTCCCCTGGATCTCAGTACTGTTTTGCAGCTGATGTTTGGGGCTGCTGGGATATCCAAGGTGGGTAAAAGGACAGCAGGTCCTGCCAGTGAAGTTCACAATTCTCGGTGGCCCACTCCCATGCCTCTTTGGGGCTCACAAAAAAGTAATTTCAGGAGTCATGGACCACTCAGCTTTTCCGGATATATCAACAAATATGACAGGTACATTTCTGACAGTTTTGCATTGATAACATCTGTAGGAGAGTAGGATCTGCACTTATGTTTCCCCCACTTTTTTTCTGATGTTAACACTGGTTTCTGGCTATAGTCTGGCTGGGTCCCTGCTAATCAGGGCCCCAGTCTCCCTGTTCTCTCTAAACAACTTGGAGTTCATACTAGATGCACTAGTGATTGGATACTTCGGTCCCTCATGAGCCCCTAGTATATGGTACCTTGGGTACCAAGGGCATTGGTACTTCACAGGCCTACCAGGGGCTGAAACATGTATTATGCCACCCCTGGGAAGCAGACTAAATCTGACACCACAGGCCTTCTACTGCAGCCTGGGTGAGGTAGTGTTAGCACTCCTCACTGAGGTATAGGTTCCTATATCTCACCTTACACACACATATAAACCTATCAGTCACCCCTAAGGCAGGCCCTATCAATCCTGAGGGCAGGGTGCTTGATTTACAATGTGAGAGGGTGCCTCTGCATGAGCAGGGCCCCTCTGCAGCTGTTTATTCTCTGTGGCTGTTTGTGGATGCGGTTAAACCATATACTCTTAAGTGCATTATAACCTACCGGTAAATGCTAACTTTGGAATGACTGCATCAAAACATGTTGTGTTTGGTGTCAAACAACTTGAAATCATACCCCTACACCAGTAACTGGTGTGGGAGTATGATCCCACCCTTCTAGAGGGAACGACATGTACCTACTGTGGAAACACGGTAGAAATCTGAAAGAGCCCTGGCATCACAAAATGGATGCCACCAGCACAGACACTGGGCTGCCCTCCTGCTGCTGAATGAAACTCACAGTGGAGGAGGCCCAACAATAGGCATCCTGTCACAGGGAGGTGTCACCACCTTTCAGACAGGATTTAGTGTATTGGAGCTGGGTGGGTGCACTCCTAGAGTGCTTTGAAGTCCTGCACTGGGGAGCAGTAGGCTCCTCTGTGCATATGCCAGCTCAAACCGGTTCAGGGGCTACCTGTCCCTGCTCTGGCGTGAAACTGGACAAAGGGAAGTGGGTGTAACCACCCCCTACCCTGACCCTCCCAGAGGACTGGTCATAAAGCTAGTCCCTCCCCTACCTTCAGTATAAGATAGGGAAACCTTGCCATTGCAAATCAGATATCCCTGGACGATGCTTTACAAGAAGAATCCTGGTCCTTCGACGTTCCACTACCTTTGGAAGACGGAAGAATCTCCCTTGGAGTCAAGGAGTGACTCCCCTGCTTGGCAGGCACCAAAAACTTGAATCAACGGTCACAAACTTTCCCGCTCCCGCCGGAGTCCGAAGTCCCTGCAGCCCCAGAAGTAGATTTCCTTACTTCTCGACAGCCATTGTGAGTCCCCAGCACAGCTGAGGTGAGTGGACCCCACGAGTGATGAGGAACTGCAATACCTGGGAACCATGCACTATTGTCAAGTGCAACCCCTTCCAGATGTTCTAAGAACTTGTGCTTTGGACCATTTATGGCCCAACCCTCCAGCAGGTTGTGCACTGAAAATCAAAGGCCTACCCTGTCCTGAGTGACCGTGGGCTCCTGCAAAGCATTTCCTCACAAGGCGTCTTTGCGATCCCTTGCCCATTTGCTTGTGGGTCCCCTGAAGACTTTCTGATCAAACCAAAGGGCTCCCCTGGTTGCTCCAGGCCTGTCCTCACTCACCTTCACTGGGTGAGTCCCTCAGACCTTGCTGGTCTGCACCATTGGCTTTATTCACTTTTCACAAGACTTGCTGTTTCCAAGGCTTGTTGGCTCTAGTCCAGTTGTTGACAGCGCAGTCAGCTGCAGACGTTGTGGGACACTCCGAATCCAGCTGCTGGTCATCGTCGATCTCTCCTAGACCTCGTGAGCGAAGAGTCAAAACACCCTTGATCACCTGACGTCCCCCGACATCCGTGGGCATCCATATTCCTGGCCCCGGGTCACTGGCAAGTGACTGTGAACACTGTCCCTTCTGCTTTCAGGTCTTCTTCATCTTGAATCCAGCCTTGGATTCCACCGGACACTTCTTCAGTCTTCGCAAGCAGAAAATCTTCTTTGGCTTCCATAGAAAACAGCGACGCGACCCGACACCAAAAGACACCTATGCACCCGGCTTCCCTGGGTGAGGTAACTCGTGCACTCCGGTGCCCTAGTGTGTGTAGGCCCTCGAATTACTTACCTTGTAAGTGGCTTGCTTGTAGACTTCCTCGAAGTACCCTTAAACTTTAAAAATCCAACCGCGACCTGCTCCATTGTAATCAATAGGGAACCCGCGGCTGTGTTCTCACACTGCATGCGTATCCCGTGGGTCTTATACTTACCTGCCTTTGGTGGATTAGTGAAGCCTCAGCGATTCCACAGGCCCTAGGCCTTGTCCCCTTGCAAGTCGACTTTCCTAAACCTCTTTTTTGTATATGGACTGGTACGCCCCTAGGGCCCCAGCCATATTTATGCTTAACTTATTGTGAAACGTTGATATTTGAATGTTTTCCTGGCTTCTAATCTCATAAAGAGATTAGTAGAGTGTGTCTAGAAATAAATACATATATATTTGATATATATACCTGTGTGGTGTCCTTTCATTTGGTAATTCAAGAGATTATAAGGTAAAACAAGCTGCTTTACATTCCTCTGAGACTTAGCCTGAAGGCTGCTCTCCACAGCTGCCACTAGGATAGCTTTCTTTAAAAGGTTGTCTTAAACCTATCTTCCATAAGAGTCGAATTGGACTGGTGCAAGGTGGCCACTATAACTAGTGACCAGCATATGCCAGGCCAACTTCTCACAACATCGAATGATTTATGTAGATTTTTAACTATATTGGTGTAATTCGGAAATATCATGATACGAGTCAAGTTAAAGTGAAGTGTTTCTCTTTTGAGTGCTTCTCGCAGGATTGAATCTTGGTGATGCAGTATACAAGCAATCATAGGTCTTGGGGGTGCACCAGGCGGATGGCACTGAGCCAAGGCTCTGTGTGCTTTCTCTATGATGAACCAAGGTGAAAGGGCACCCTCTGGGATCCAAGACAAGGGCCAAGTGTTGAGATATTTCTCAGGGGCCGTAAATTCGTCCCCCTCAGGGAATTCCATGAAGTGAAGGTTATTCTGCAAGATCTATTTTCCGCTGCTTGAGCCCTGGCTTCAAGAGAGCAGGTGGTAGGTAGTATTCAACTGGGCCACAGAGTTTTTGAGAACAGTGACTTCATCTTTAAGTTGATAGCCACTCTTTTGACTTTGGTTACTCTGCCTGCAACATTCTGCAGGTCCTGCCGCAGGAGGGCCACATTCTTCCCCAATACCCTGACCTTCGCTTCCAGTGCCTCTCTGTAAGTCTGGATAACTGTAGGATAGCAGTCACATTGGTGGTCTCTTGTGGGCGTCCTCTTCATGTACCAGGGGTGATCCATCACCAGCATGGCATATTTGGTAATTTGTAGTTGTGTATGCGAGTGCGCCCTTGTCGTTTCCCATTGTGGTTCCCTGTGGCAAGGGGCCTCACAGACAGGATGGGTGAGAGCCCCAGTCATGTGGCTGACTCCCCGGGGTGACTCGAAGCCTGGCACCTCCAAAATGGTGACCAGCATTGCCACTTACCCAGCGCGCCCCACTTGTGAATTCACTCTATGATGCAGGCTCCATCCATCTGGAAGAACTCCAACCATTGGCACACCACAGAGATCTGTCAGATCAACACCCCCAGGGGGCCCAACAAGAGAAGAAAACCATCTTTAGCCACCGCCCAGATGTGGGAGACCCCTATCGCCACTTGCTGATCAAGCCCTTGGAAAAGTTAGTATGAGGACAGGGCAGCAACGCTGTCCCACCACAGGAAGGGTTGAGCAGCCAGCGAGGAATTGCGGTCAGTCCGCTCGCCCCTTTGATTACGGAAGGGCAGCACAAGCAGCCAGGGCTCCCACCCTCTGGAGTCCATCTGGCCGCAGTGGGGATTGCAGGGGGTGGCCATCAACCCAGGGCCTCCCTCAGAGTCTTCCTCTGTCGATTAAGAGGGCCCTGGTTTTCACTTGGGGGCGCAGGATCAATACAGACGGAGCCCCACCAGACAGGGGGTGCAAGTCCAGCGTTCCAGGCGGGATTGCACCTGGCCTACTTGCCCCACTGGCAGCGTTAGGGCAGCACTACATCCGGGGACCGGGAAGGTGCTGCCTCTCCAACTCCAGGTGTGCCCCCCCTCCATCGGTAGAAGCTTCCAGGGATTTCACAGGAGCTCTACTGCAGCAGCACAGGCACAGCCTGGCCACAGGCAGCCCCTGACTCTGCCGCACCTTGCTGCATCATGCTCCCCTCTGACCACCATGCCAAGTATGATCAAAGGGTGTCCGCCTTCAGAAGGGGTCACTGCTTGGACCATCACCTTACACCAACTGATAGAGCGTCATGAGATCCTGAAATTTGTAGGGGTGCATCATATTCACCGTTAGCCAGCACCCGCATATTAATCAATGTATGTTTAGAAGTGCCATAGAAATGTATTGATGTAATCGTTTAACCTAGAGGTGATTAGAAATGTAATAATGCTTTTGTGAGGATCAACGTCGCAAGTTATCGTGACTGTATTCAATAACGAATAATCATTAGTTTCCGTACAATGCAATGTATTAGGTTAAACGTGTGCCATGTTAAAGTTCTACGTGCTGCTCGAGTTTTGGGCCGCTGCTGATGCTATTGATTTAAGGCGGTATTTTATGTGTCCAGCTTACGGTACCATTATTTTTTAAATTGCTATTTTGCACAACCTGAATTGCCATTTTTGCACAATCTGCTTTTAAAATTGAAGTAGTAAATGCCATTTTGCACAATCTGCTTTTAAAATTGAAGTAGTAAATGCCATTTTGCACAATCTGCTTTTAAAATTAAAGTAGTAAATTGTAGAACACATACTGAATTGAAGCTCCGCCCTGCCTGGCTGCCCTTGACCCCGTTCCGTCACGGCGTGTGCCGATTGAGCGGAGGGTCGCTGGGGTTAGTATCCGCTTCCGGGTTGCTACCGGAAGCAGCAGGTCAGCATTGTAGTCTTCTCGGCTTCCCCCCCCCCTATTTAGTTTGACGAAGGGCGCAGACGCGCGCAGCACTGCTCGAGTTTTGGGCCGCTGCTGATGCTATTGATTTAAGGCGGTATTTTATGTGTCCAGCTTACGGTACCAATATGTTTTAAATTGCTATTTTCCACCACCTGAATTGCCATTTTTGCACAATCTGCTTTTAAAATTGAAGTAGTAAATGCCATTTTGCACAATCTGCTTTTAAAATTAAAGTAGTAAATGCCATTTTGCACAATCTGCTTTTAAAATTAAAGTAGTAAAATGTAGAACACATACTGAATTGAAGCTCCGCCCTGCCTGCCTGCCCTTGACCCCGTTCCGTCACGGCGTGTGCCGATTGAGCGGAGGGTCGCTGGGGTTAGTATCCGCTTCCGGGTTGCTACCGGAAGCAGCAGGTCAGCATTGTAGTCTTCTCCGCCACCCCCCCTATTTAGTTTGCCGAAGGGTGCGGACGCGCGCAGCGCTGCTCGAGTTTTGGGCCGCTGCTGATGCTATTGATTTAAGGCGGTATTTTTTGTGTCCAGCTTACGGTACCATTATTTTTTAAATTGCTATTTTGCACAACCTGAATTGCCATTTTTGCACGATCTGCTTTTAAAATTGAAGTAGTAAATGACATTTTGCACAATCTGCTTTTAAAATTGAAGTAGTAAATGCCATTTTGCACAATCTGCTTTTAAAATTAAAGTAGTAAAATGTAGAACACATACTGAATTGAAGCTCCGCCCTGCCTGCCTGCCCTTGACCCCGTTCCGTCACGGCGTGTGCCGATTGAGCGGAGGGTCGCTGGGGTTAGTATCCGCTTCCGGGTTGCTACCGGAAGCAGCAGGTCAGCATTGTAGTCTTCTCCGCCACCCCCCCTATTTAGTTTGCCGAAGGGTGCGGACGCGCGCAGCGCTGCTCGAGTTTTGGGCCGCTGCTGATGCTATTGATTTAAGGCGGTATTTTTTGTGTCCAGCTTACGGTACCATTATTTTTTAAATTGCTATTTTGCACAACCTGAATTGCCATTTTTGCACGATCTGCTTTTAAAATTGAAGTAGTAAATGACATTTTGCACAATCTGCTTTTAAAATTGAAGTAGTAAATGCCATTTTGCACAATCTGCTTTTAAAATTAAAGTAGTAAATTGTAGAACACATACTGAATTGAAGCTCCGCCCTGCCTGGCTGCCCTTGACCCTGTTCCGTCACGGCGAGTGCCGATTGAGCGGAGGGTCGCTGGGGTTAGTATCCGCTTCCGGGTTGCTACCGGAAGCAGCAGGTCAGCATTGTAGTCTTCTCCACCCCCCCCCTATTTAGTTTGACGAAGGGCGCGGACGTGCCGGCGGCGCGCCAAAGGCAAGCCCGTCTGCGCCCGTCCGCGCCTGACCGTAGCCAGGAGCCAGGACCCTTGGTCTCTTCAGGTTTTACCCCGTATTAGCTTCCCCACAGCTATTTATTCTTATACTGTATCACCGCCGTTTCTAGCACGTTCCTGGAGTTATGGGTTTCATTCAATATACTGGCCAAGAATTAAAAGATTTGAATATTCATACTGGCAGCTATACGGGTGAATGGGAAATGGATCTGTCTAGTGTCCCTGACATTTGGCGTTCCTCTATACCTATTGGTTATAAGACTCCAAAAAGCTTTCATAAGTCCAGCCAATACAACACGCCCCTTAGAGCAATTTATTTAAATGCCCGCTCCATTCCCAAGCACTCCACCGAGGTATGGGACGTATTAGATCTAAATAATCCTGATATATGTTTCATCACCGAAAGCTGGCTTCATGCAGACGCTGGCCCAGATATACATATTACTTTTCCTTCACACTACAAAATCGTTCAAGTTGATAGAAAAGAAAAAAGAGGGGGTGGTCTATTAATTGCCCATAAAGATATTTTAACGGTCACAATTCTGGAGAATATAATGAATGCCCAAATGAAAGTATGTGCAGTTAAGATTACTGGTCCCTCAAATGGTACGTGGAGAGCGGCTCTGGCTTATCGACCCCCAGGTGTTAAAGGGAATTTCTCAAATCAGTTATTAGAATTCATTGCGCCTCATGTCTTAGCCTCTGATAATTTCCTTTTGATTGGCGATTTTAACCACCATGCAGAGATGCTACTAAATTTAGATACTGACAAATTAATTACCAACATGAATTCACTAGGTCTTGCACAATTGGTCGACGGTCCTACTCATCAGGCCGGGCATACGCTAGACCTCTTGTTTACGAATATTTCTGAAATTACCATGGAACCCCCAGAAGCCTTGATATGGACTGACCATTATTTATTGAAATTTGCTATCTCTACGGCCTTAATAGGGAAAAATAATTCAGATAATGAAACTGTTCTGTGCAGATCTTGGCGTGAGGTTACCCCCCATTTTTTCAAAATCTTTTTTGTTCTGATCAAAAAGTCTTGGAAACTAGCACAAACCAAAGGGTGTTACAATTCAATAACGATATCCTGACCACTCTAGATAAAATTGCCCCTTTGAAGAGGGTAAACCCTAAGACCAGAATTGCTCCCTGGTTTACTGATCAATTAAAAACTGCTAAAAATCTATGTAGAAGGGCCGAAAGACTATGGCGGAAAAACAGAAGCCCTGCTAATGACGAAGGCTATAAAAAACAGCATCACTCCTATATGAACAAAAGAAAACAGGCAAAAAAATCATATTTGCTGAGCCGGATAACTATGGCAGAGAAATCTTCAAGAGAACTTTTTCATATTTTAAGAGATTTTACTACTTCTACAATTTCACCCATTATACCCATATCCCAAGACTGGACCGATTCGCTGTCAAATTTTTTCGAGGAAAAAGTTATGACTATTCACAAGACTTTCGCCCCTATACCCAATCATAGTCATTTAGTAGAATCACCCTGTTTTTTATCAAACCCTTTGGGTCTTTTAGATAAATTTATCGAATGTGACTATAAATCCATCACCTCAACTATGTTAAAAATAAAATCCGGCTCTCCGGCCGCCCCTTTTCCTTCTAAATATTTCTCTATAATGGCACCCACTGTCCTAGACAGCTTGATTGCAATTTTAAACAATCTCTGTCTGATGTGGTCTTTCCTTCTGTTTGGAAGGTAGCTAGTGTTAGACCAATTCTAAAGAAGCCTACTGCTGACCCTAAGGTGCTTCTGAATTATCGTCCAATATCACTGCTTCCTTATTTTGGAAAAATATTGGAATCTATTATAAATCAGCAACTGGTGGGCCATCTGGAGAGGCATGATCTCCTAGACCCCTCTCAATCCGGTTTTAGAGCAGCACACAGTACAGAAACGGCATTGGTTGAGGTTACCGACAATATCAGATTAACCCTTGATAAACACCAATCGGCTATCCTTGTCCTGCTTGACCTGTCTGCTGCCTTTGACACCATCTCCCATAAAATCCTTGAGCAAAGGCTAAGGGAGGTTGGTGTCAGGGGAAATGCCCTGAAATGGTTTATCAGCTACCTGTCCGAACGCACCACTACTGTCCAGATGGGAAATTTTGTTTCCTGTGCAAGATCAGTAAAAATGGGAGTCCCACAAGGCTCTATTCTGAGCCCCACGCTTTTCAACCTTTATATGACCCCTTTGGCTGGTCACCCTAGGTCCCGATCAACCGATACTGAAAAGCGTTTTAAAGACTGTCTTATAAATGTTGACGAATGGATGAGATTCAATCATCTCCAGCTAAACGGGGCCAAATCGGAGATTATGCTTTTTGGTAAAGCCATCAACCATTGGTCACATGACTGGTGGCCTTCTGGGCTTGGACTCTGTCCTGCTACAAAGAACACAGTCCGCAATCTGGGCTTTCACATGGATGATTGTTTATCCATGCGTAGCCATGTTAAACACGTTATTGGCACCTGTTTTGGGGTCATGCGCAGTCTCAGAAAGGTTTTTAGATGGCTCCCTATGGAGGCGCGTAAACCCTTGACACAAGGTCTGATAACAAATAGAATGGACAATGGAAACGCACTACTGTTGTCAATAAATGAAGATCTTATAGACAAACTCCAGGTTCTACAGAACACAGCTGCAAGACTGGTTCTTGACCGTCCATATAGATCACCTTCTGCAGCTTGTCTTAACACTCTCCACTGGCTCCCGATCAAAAAGCAAGTCCGCTTTAAAGTGCTGTGTCTTACGCATAAGTCCATGCATGGAATCGGTCCAAAATATTGGCGTAAAAAGCTGCAGTGGTATCACCCGTCCAGAATGCTACGTTCCAGTGATGCAGCATTGCTAACTCCGTTAAGAATTAACACCGTCAGACAAGGAGGCCGTTCGTTTTCCTTTCTGGCACCATCGCTCTGGAACAAAATGCCTTTCCATCTCCGTAGCATTCGAGAACATGGTAAATTCCGTAAACAGCTGAAAACCTGGCTCTATGTCAATTAGCCTGATTCGTCCACTCGAGCAATCTGCAAGCGCCATGAGACTCATGTTGAGTGATATGTGCGCGATACAAATTCTCTTGACTTGACTTGACTACGTGTAGGTTGCTTATTTACGCATATGAAAATAATGAACTAATGCTTATAGTGTGGTTTAATAGTGTGTTTAATTTTTGTAAAGGCCTGATCACATATATGTTAAAAGAGAAGGCCTGGTTATTCCTTATGTTAGCTAATGTTGTAGGCCGAAAATGATTCCCTTGGTAAAGGCTTTGAGTTACAGGGGAATGTAAAATCTTAGTACGTGAAGTGATTCTTTTCGTTCCCATGTTTCTGTTGCAGATGCAAGGACATTTAGCTCGTTAGTGAGAATAGATCTTTGTTTTAGGAGTTAGGATGCTGTGATAAGCCAACAGGGGAGTGCATTGGAATGTGAGATAGTTACATTTGCTGCGCAAGGTGCCTGGGACCCAAGGTCAAGCTAACGGACGTTGGACGACAGACAACTTCGATGGAAAACTACAGAAAGAAGACCTGACCGAAGAGGTGTGCCGAGGGCGTGTTCTACGATGTAGGGGTTTTGTATTAGGGACAGTGCCCCGTGGGTTGAGCAGATGAGACTTGGGTGGGAAGCTAGAAGGAGCATCTTAGAACGAGCTCTGACTAAGTGAATGTACTTCATAAGGGAGTCTTCACTTCCGACACCTTTTCCTTGATTCTCTTGCCTGGGATGGGAATGCTAAGTAGGGATGTCACCTTAGAGTTAGTGTAGGGACAGAATAACGTTTTTCTTCCTTGACTAATGATTCCACATTTAGATATTGGTCTAACAATTGTCTTTTTGATGATTTTGGAGTCGGTGAATCTCTTTGTTTTAAGCCGAGTGAGAATTTTGCGTAGGCTCGCTTTTGTATTAGTGCCCATTTACCTTTTGCACCTTGTATTGAGGTGTTTGTATGTTCAGATCTTTTTGATGGTAATATAATCTTACAAGTTTTAGATTCAGAGTCAGTGGTCCTTTCCAAATGAAGTCAAATTGTGGTAGATATATTTTGATAATTGTGTTTATCCCCTCTAAGCTATTTGGCAGATAAAAAAATCCTGGCGACTTGTGAGGATTCTTGGAGGTTACCAGGTAGGCAAGAATCCGGCCTTATCAGTTGGTAGCAGAGTAGGATGGTTATTTCCGATAGCGAGGGGAGATCTAGATTAGGATAAGAGATCCTTGAGGCCCGTAGAAGTCAAGTGATGGTGATTCATTGGATGGCGAGCAGCGGACGACGGCGGCTGATGGAGAGTGACGGAGAGTAGCGGTGTGGAGGAAAGCAGCAGTTCGTGGAGGAGTGAATATGAATAGGGTGATATGTTTGTAGATTGTGGTGTTTTTTTCTTGTGTGATGTCTTGCGGAGTTGGAGTGAGTGTTGAGTGATTGTGAGATCAGGCTGTGAGCGCGCGCAGCCCGGGAAAGTCTTAGGCTCGACGAGTAGCTTAAGCGATTGTGGTGTAGAAGACACCCAAGGTAGATTTTGTTGACCACTGAAAGGGGATCGTGAGAAGTCATCGATCGCCTGGACTGAGAAAGGGGGAGCGAATGTGTGAGTGCGTGAGAAACCAACGCTGGTCGTGGGTTGTTGTACGTGGAATTTGAGTATTTGTAACCTATCAGAGGTGATTGTCTGGTCGGACGTGGCCAGACAGTTGCCAACCGAGGTCGACAATTTCGAGAGACTGTGGACGGACAGCCAGAGAAGTAACTTGTTTGGGACAAACGGTTATTTCAGCGTATGAATGGGACGAATGCAAGGGTGAGACGTGAGTTGTGAAGGAGGGGAACTGCTGCGAGCGGAGGAAGAGTGACGTCAGAAGGTGTCGCGCTGCGATAGGTAGGTTGGTGCGAGTCGCGCTGCTATTGGTGGGATTGACATCAGGAAGTGGACGAGAATATTGTGTGCAATTGAAATTGTACATCATGAAATGTTTTAAAGTTTTTCGAGAATTGTGTAAAGGTGACAAACATGTGGTTACTCATGGGGGAGAAGAGGCCCCTCCCGAGGATACTCCAGCGCATTATATGGCAAGAAATGTGGGGTTGCATACTATAATTTGGCTTGAAAATTGGCATAAGATGACCCAGAATGAAGGAGAGTTAGCTTTCCCGCGATATGGCTTATTTAGATTGGAAGTGTTGTATCAGTTGAAATCTGTGATGGCGGCACTACGACCTTTACCGAGACCAACCCAGTTTGAAGCGTTGCATGCATGGATTAGACCAGCGCATGATAGGAAAAGAGATCGAATTCAGGAGAGGGTGAAAAAGTCGATTAAGGCATTTCAGAATGCAAGATGGGATGCAGAAGAGAAAAGGTGGAGAGTGCAAACAATAGAAGGAGACAGGTTGTATCCCTTATTGGTAAAAACTGATGGCTCAAAGGTAAAGAGTGTAGATGATGATGATGACAGTGATACAGATGATAGTCTACTAGAGAGGCTGTTGTCTGAGAGAACACCTCCATACAATCCCGATCTTTGCGAGGCAAAATCGGCTCAGTCGGAAGTGAGAATAGAAGGGAAGGTCTCGACAGGAGCTGAGAGTACTAGAAACCAGCCTGTAGCCAGCACAGAGATTGGGAGAGGTGCGCGGTTACCAGATGCTCTAAAGGTACCGGTCACCATTGGACCCATTGTTTCTGTTTACGACTCGGATCAAGAGAAAGTTGAAAGCTCAGTGCAGTCAGTTGTAGGAACGAGGAGTGTGATTGAAGGAAATGGATCAGTGAGTGGGATTGAGCGAACTCCAAAGCCTATAGAATGGAGTACGCCATTGCCAGCTACAGTAGACTCCTCTAGGGGACAGACAGAGGCGAGACCAATGAGGCCGAGGTCTTTGGCCGAGTCAAGATCAGATTTGTGGATGTGGGCACCACCAGTGAGGAAGCAGAATCAGAGTGTGAGAACAGCACAAAGTGAACGAGGCACAATAGTGAATCGCTCAGTTCCTATAAGTATGGCAGAAGAGAGTAGGTCTCAGGAACGGGCATGTTATTATGATGAAAGGGACGGTGCAGCGGTAGAGGTAGATGAGATCATAAGTGGGAATTTGCCTCTTGAGAGAACATGCATGTACGAACAAGATGAGTTACTCTTTGTATCGAAGGATGTGACTCGCAAGGCACAAACTGCACATGAGAAGTTGTCAGAATTGGCAAAAAAGTATGATGTGGACTTGTCCAAAACGAAATCGTTGCAAGGAAGTCATAGATTGCAGTATAGTGATCAGGAATTGGAAGAAAAGAGAGTCATGAGTTTGAGAACTCATATCAAAGATTTGATCATAGCAATGCGTGCATGGATCATGCTTGATAAGTGGGAAGAAAGATGGTCCAAGAAGAAAAGTTCGAGGAGAACAATAGGAGAGACGCCACCCCTAGGTGGAGGGATGACGGAGGTAGGGAATTTCCCGTTACGAGAGGTGCAGAATGGAGGATATGTGCATGTACCTTGGAGTAGGGGTGATTTGGCTGCATTTACAAATGATTTTCCCCGGTTATGGGAGAAGCCCGTGGAATGGTACAAGCAAGTTGATTGGTTTGTCAAGATCTCAAAGGTGTTGTGGGTTGATTTGAACACATTATTTGACATTGTGGTTCTGAGTGATTTATGGTCAGCATGTAAAATTGCTGTTGAGTGGCCAACCTTAGAGCCTGACAGGGACCCAATCTCGAATGGTCCATCGCTCATAGTAATGAAAAAGTTTGAGCAGGTGATCAAATGGTTGAAGTTGAAAATCTCACCTCAGGACATTGATTGGGTGAAGATAGATCGAACGGTGCAAGAGCCAAAAGAGACGGTGCATTAGTTTTATGAGAGACTTTTGCAGGCGTTTAAACAGTACAGTGGATTAGATGTGTTAGACACGAAGGACATGGGACAGTTTGTTTCTAAATTTGTGCTGGGATTGAGACCAGAAGTTAGTCTCATGATACAGCAGCATTTGATTTGTTGGCAGAATAAGCCAGTGGATGAGATTTTACGGTATGCTATGTACTGTAGTGATGAGATAGAATCAAAGCACAGGAAGTTGAAAGACAAATTGATGCTTGTTCAGATGCAAACAGCTCAGGGACAGCCTAATGGAGGGACTTTAGGAAGAAAACAGGGAAATAATCAAGGAGGAAATCAGAATGCTCAAGGTCAGGGAAGGCCAAAGTCAATTGATCCTAAGACAGGAATGGATGTGGCGACATTGAAACAGACCACTGCGTGTCATCTTTGTCACCAGGTCGGACACTGGAAACGCGAGTGTCCTTTGAACCCATTGAATCAGATACAGCAAGAAGGAGAGATAGTTCAGGTTCCTGTGGCGGACATGGTTCCTACAGTGACTCGACCGAAGATGGTCAAAGGGGGGTCTGGTGTTCCGCAAGTTCAGGTTCCTCAACCACCTAGGATACAGAATATGCAACAGGGAGTCCAAACTTACCTTCAGATGCCCATGTTTGAAGGGAGTGAGGAATATGGTCCAGACCCGTCTATCTTCAATCAGATCTTGAAAAGGAATCTTTAAGGTCTTGTGTTGCTGCAGAACTCTGTTCTGGTGCAATACATCGACGATCTGCTCGTAGCGTCAGAGACTGAAGACGCTTGCAGGATCGATACCATTGCCCTACTGAATTATCTGGCAGAGAATGGACACAAGGTGTCTCCGAGTAAACTACAGTACTGCTTCAGTGAAGGGCAGTATTTGGGACATAGAATTGAGAAGGGCTAGAGAAAGGTGTCACCAGACCGTATTGAGGCTATTATGAATATGCCTGTGTCTACCACTCAGAGAGAAGTCAGTATGTTCTTGGGGATGGTTGGCTACTGTCGCCAATGGATTCCCAATTTCTCCTTCGAAGCAAAGCTTTTACAACGGCTGATGTGTAAGGATGTGAGTGATCCGGTACCATGGGACGAAGACTGTTGAGATCATTTTTGAGGCTGAGAGAAGCCTTGTGCTGTGCTCCAGCTTTGGGGATGCCGGATTACAATAAGGCATTCACCCTATTCTGCTGCGAAAGGGAAGGTTGCGCATTGGCAGTCGACTCAGAGCCACGGAGGTGTCCATAGACCAGTTGCCTACTTCTCAGCTACTTTAGATCCAGTAGCTTCTGCATTGCCCGGATGTCTCAAATCCGTTGCTGCAACAGATGTCAGTATTGAAAGATGTGAGAGCATTGTAATGGGTCATCCGCTCACAGTCTATGTGCCACATTCTGTTGAACTGTTGATGACGAGGACTAAAACACAGCACCTCACAAACAATCGATTGACTCGCTATGAGCAAGTTAAACTTGCTGCAGAAAATGTGACCTTGAAGAGGTGTTCTGTTTTAAATCCTGCCACATTGTTGCCTATTCCAAATGTAGATGATGAAGATTGTGAGGACCATGATTGTCTCGATGTGACTGAACTGTGCACCAAACCAAGACCTGACATTATTGATGAGCCGCTCCCAGACCCTGATGAAATTTTCTTTGTGGACGGTTCATGTTTAAGAGACAGTGCTGGTCGACTGAGAGCAGCGTTTGCTGTATGTAGCATCACAGGAGTGGTTGAAGCCGCTTGTTTAGAAGGAGTATACTCCGCACAGGTGACTGAACTCATTGCTTTGACCCGTGCTTGTTTGACTGCTGACCAGATTCGGGTAACGATCTATACCGATAATCAATACGGGTTTGGTGTGGTTCATGACTTTGGACAGTTATGGTCACAGAGAGGGTTCATGACATCTTCTGGTTCACCCATCAGAAATTGGGAATATGTGAGACAATTGTTGGAAGCATTGCAATGTCCAGAGGAAATCGCGGTTGTCAAATGTTCTGCGCACAGCAAGGGGAATGATTTTGTGTCGCGGGGTAATAGCTACGTGGATGAAGTTGCCCGGTTTTGTGCAGAATATGAATGCATATTTACTGAAGGGCATGTAGAAAAGAGCCAAGAAAGAACCGATCTCAGCATGATGTTGACCACGGCTGGTACATGGGAGGAGCTAAAACGGGTGCAGGATGAAGTTACTGATTAGGAGCGGGGCAGTTGGATACGAGCTGGATGTGAGAAGGGAGATGTGGATGCATGGATTTCGAACGATGGACGAGCTGTGTTGCCAGAATGTCTGTTGAACCCAATGGCACGATTGATACATGGTGCTGTACATCTTGGTAGAGATGCGATGATGCGAGTGTTTCGACAGACCTGGTACAACCCGAAGTTTCGTGCAGTAGCTGAAGCTGTGTGTCAGAGGTGTGTTACATGTCAGCAGATGAATGCAGGAAAGAGAACTGCTGTGACTTTGAGCCACATTGGGAGATCAGGAGGGCCTTTCAATAGGATGCAGTTGGATTTCATTGAGATGCCAAAATGTAATGGGTTGAGGTACATCTTAGTTGTGGTATGTGTCTTTTCAAGATGGGTGGAGGCTTACCCAACACGGAGATGTGACTCTCTCACTGTAGCTATGCTGTTACTGAGAGAGCTAATCCCGAGGTTTGGTTTCCCGACCTCTTTGGAGTCAGACAGAGGGACACATTTCCATAGTGAGATCATGAAATTGCTCTGTGCGGCCTTAAATGTGGATCAGAGATTGCATTGCAGTTATCGACCAGAGGCTTATGGGATTGTGGAACAAGTTAATGGGACTTTGAAAGCACGGATGGCAAAAGTGTGCTCTTTGACATCACTGAAATGGCCTGATGCACTACCCTTAGTTCCCATGAGTCTTCGTAGTGTTCCCGATAGGAGGACTGGGTTGTCGCCCCATGAGATACTTATGGAGAGAGCGATGCGATTGCCAGCGATACCTGCCACTGCTTTGATTAACATCACTGATGACTTGATTCTCGACTACTGTAAAGGCCTGGCTGACGTAGTCCGTTCTGTGTCTCAGCAGGTGCAAGCAGCAGCTGTACCAGCTGCGAGTGACCTGTGCCACGACTTCTGCCCAGGGGATTGGGTGCTTGTGCGTAAACACGTGAGGAAGAGTTGCCCGGATGCTAGTTGGCATGGTCCGTACCTGGTAATACTGGTTATGAACACGGCAGTGAAGTGTGGGGGACTGCCGAACTGGGTGCATGCCTCCCATACCCGCAGAGTTCCAGCACCCTTGGAAGATACAGCCCCTCTCGTGAATGAAAATCCAGCTGAGATGGCAGAGCCATCTGAGAGGGTAAGCCAAGCTGTGAGGGTTGCTGATGCAGTTGGTTGTGCACTAGATCAAGCTGAAAGGGGTTGTGAAAATCGAAGCCCCGAATTTGACTCAGACGGAGAAAGTGTTGCTGTGGGTGGAGTAGAGTCAAATTCTGCTGAAGAAGGAAGTAGTGTACAGGGTACTCGAAGGGAGAGCAGAAGTGCCACAGAAGCAGAGAGAGTTTGGCCCGGGAACCAGAGACGGGTAAACCTGAGACTGGCACCTGGAAAAGATCTTGCCCCAGTTTCTGAAACGTCTGAATCTGAACAAAGTGACGAAGAGCAAGCTCGAGTTAGCTTGAGAAGGTCAAGGAGAGCAAGAGTACTGTGTCAAAGGTACGCCTCCCCAGAGTGGACATACGCTGTGACTGATGCCAGGCATACCAAGCACATGGAGGCTGAGATCCCTGACGTTGATCAGCAATTCTCCGAACTTGAAAATAGAAGTGTTGCTGAGAGTTCCAGGATTGGAAATCGAAGGAATACTGACCCTCAATATTCCGAATCCACCACTTCTGAGTAAAGTTTGTGAGTTGATTCTGGAGACGCTGGTTTTTCCGACTTTTGCTATTGTACCACCACACCAGGAGTTGGTGATACTTCGTCTTGAAATTTTGCAAGGAGTTTTAGAGCATTTGGGAGCGAATATCGTTCTGGACTGAAGGTA
Organism: Triturus cristatus; assembly: GCF_964204655.1. NCBI lineage: Eukaryota > Metazoa > Chordata > Amphibia > Caudata > Salamandridae > Triturus > Triturus cristatus. Next base: position 892,517,332 of record NC_140594.1, read on the forward strand.
AACCCTTTGTTGTACATAAAGGTCCAAAAGAAGAAGATAACTTAGGCCCGAGTGGAAGAAGAATAAAGTTAGGGACTTTCCGTCAAGATACTGAAAGAGGGCTAGGGAAGTCTTTCTGTGGACTGTGTAAATAAGGAACTGAAAATTGCTAGGGGACTTCCAGCTTCAAGGGGTTGTGTGAACTGGTTTGACAAACAATACTCGGATGAGAAAGAGACTTTTTACATGTTGCTGTTGAACTGAAATTCTGCAAAGTTTGCAAAGATGGCAGATGCTGGAAAAACCCATCGTAGGGCTAAATTAGTGATAGGTACACTTTTAGGGGTAGTGATAGCTGCTATAGTTGCGATAGTGGTAGCCTCATATATCGTTTCTCACGAGCAGGAGGGGGAGGTACAGGGGACACCTACACCTACCACCTCTAGCCAAAAAGGGGTTACTATAGGAGCTCAAAGGGCTTTGATACTTGAAGAGAGTCGTAGGTTTCATATAGATCTGTCTAGAAGTGACTTTAAGCTTAATGCTTATGCGAAGTTGTTGTATGAGTATGTTGATGCAATGGATGCGAAAGATTGCTATGTGTGCATGCAGCTACCTTCTTCCGTAGATGAGGGTATTAGATACCATCACCTTCCACTAACCTATGGGATTTCTTGCAGCTTATTGCTTAGCATCTTTTATGAGAGAAGACAGTTTGAGTATTTCTTTTCCAATTATGATGCAGTACTTCTTGAAGTACCGGCCTATAAGCATTTGAAAAAGTATGACTATTATAAGTCAGAGGACAGACTTCGGAAGTATTTCATACCGACTTATGCTCACTGACATAATTTAACATGTTTATTGTCAGAAACTGAGAAGAAGTTTATTGGTCAGATAGAAGATAGATATAGAAAACTAACACAGACACGAAATACAGGAGAGAGTCCAGTAGATTGGAAAGAGGAGGAGAGAGTGCATAGATCTAAGGGGAGCGATGGACCCATAGCGCTAGATCAGACGGAGAAGGGGAAGTTGTGTGTGAGACATCCTCAGACCTATTATGAAAAAGTCTCGGTAGGACAGAGTGCTTGCGACCATACCTTTACTATGGAGGACTCTGATAAGAACTTTTTGCAAGGTCCGGTGCAAGTGATTCCAACTGTGTATTTTGTGTGCGGAAGGAATGCCTATGTGAGATTGCCTGCGAATTGATATGGTACATGTTACTTGGATATTATTTTCCCGAAGATTTATCATGCGGACATCATTCTAAAGTACGGAGAGCTGCAAGTACTGGAGCCGTGATTGGTGATATCTTTGGAGCAATGATACCAAGTTTGGGTGTGGTTTTGAATGATGTGAAGATAAGAAAGTTGGCGACTGTGGTTGATGAATTGTCAATGAATACTGCGAGGTCTTTGTTGTTGGTAGATGGAGAGATGTTGTCGATAAGGACTATGGTTTTGCAAAATCGTCTTGCTTTAGACGTATTATTGGCAAAAGAGGGTGGAGTCTGTAAATTATTGAAAGTTCAGGAATGTTGCACGTATATTCCAGATAACTGCAAAGATTTGGAGAAACATATAGACAACATTACTACGATTCATCAAGAGATTGTGGATTTGACTGAAGAGGGTGTGTAGGAGAAGATTGGTAAAGGATTCGGTCGTGTGGGAAGTTGGTTTGCGAGCTTGGGAAAAGGATTCCTTGGATTTGTATTGAAGCCTCTTATTATTGTTTTGGTTTGTGTGATCTGTTTGTGGGGTCTCATCAAAGCCTGTAAGTGGTACAGAGGAAACAGAGTCGAAAGAGCTCTTAAAGTGGGTGAGAGGCGAATGGCTAGACTGCAGGACAGTCAATACCAGAATCTTAAGAGAATGGAGAGGTTCTGACAGAGTAGAATGGCAACAAGCACTGTTTAGGGCAGTTCTTGCTCCAAGGGAATGAGTTGTGATGGTGTGATGACATTTTTCATCAAAGGGGGGGAACTGATAGAGTGTCATGAGATTCTGAAATTTATAGGGGTGCATCATATTCACCGTTAGCCAGCACCCGCATATTAATCAATGTATGTTTAGAAGTGCCATAGAAATGTATTGATGTAATCGTTTAACCTAGAGGTGATTAGAAATGTAATAATGCTTTTGTGAGGATCAACGTCGCAAGTTATCGTGAATGTATTCAATAACGAATAATCATTAGTTTCCATACAATGCAATGTATTAGGTTAAACGTGTGCCATGTTAAAGTTCTACGTGTAGGTTGCTTATTTACGCATATGAAAATAATGAACTAATGCTTAGAGTGTGGTTTAATAGTGTGTTTAATTTTTGTAAAGGCCTGGTCACATATATGTCAAAAGAGAAGGCCTGGTTATTCCTTATGTTAGCTAATGTTGTAGGCTGAAAATGATTCCCTTGGTAAAGGTTTTGGGTTACAGGGGAATGTAAAATCTTAGTACGTGAAGTGATTCTTTTCGTTCCCATGTTTCTGTTGCAGGTGCAAGGACATTTAGCTCGTTAGTGAGTATAGATCTTTGTTTTAGGAGTTAGGATGCTGTGAGAAGCCAACAGGGGAGTGCATTGGAATGTGAGATAGTTACTTTTGCTGCGCAAGGTGCCTGGGATCCACGGTCAAGGTAACGGACGTTGGACGACAGACAACTTCAATGGAAAACTACCAAAAGAAGACCTGGCCGAAGAGGTGTGCCGAGGGCGTGTTCTACGATGTAAGGGTTTTGTATTAGGGACAGTGCCCCGTGGGTTGAGCAGATGAGACTTGGGTGGGAAGCTAGAAGGAGCATCTTAGAACGAGCTCTGACTAAGTGAATGTACTTCTTAAGGGAGTCTTCACTTCTGACACCTTTTCCTTGATTCTCTTGCCTGGGATGGGAATGCTAAGTAGGGATGTCACCTTAGAGTTAGTGTAGGGACAGATTAACGTTTTTCTTCCTTGACTAATGATTCCAAATTTAGATATTGGTCTAACAATTGTCTTTTTGATGATTTTGGAGTCGGTGATTCTCTTTGTTTTAAGCCGAATGAGAATTTTGCGTAGGCTCGCTTTTGTATTAGTGCCCATTTACCTTTTGCACCTTGTATTGAGGTGTTTGTATGTTCAGATGTTTTTGATGGTAATAAAATCTTACAAGTTTTAGATTCAGAGTCAGTGGTCCTTTCCAAATGAAGTCAAATTGTGGTAGATATATTTTGATAATTGTGTTTATCCCCTCTACGCTATATGGCAGATAAAAAGATCCTGGCGACTTGTGAGTATTCTTGGAGGTTGCCAGGTAGGAAAGAATCCGGCCTTATCACGTCCGTACCCGGCAGCGCCGGTCCAAGTGACCCCCTGAGCGACCAGGAGGGGGTGAAAGAGGGCAGCAGCCTAGGATGACGATAACAGGCTGCAGAGGAGTCTGGATGGCAGAGGAGGTCTGGAACATTTATAACATGCCTTCGTCATTTTGGCATCTCTTCCCAGTCTCCTTGACTCTTTATTTATATACACTTTATTAATCTGTTAATATTGTTTAATTTTCTAAGTATTCTCAGACCCCCTGAGGGGTCTCAGGACCACAAGTTAAGAACCGCTGCCTTACATCATAATCAGGATCAAAGGCAAGTGCAGCCTACAGTATACTGTGCTAATTTAGTGGGATTGTGGCTGTTTAGCACAAGCAGTGCTCATGAGGCAGGCACACTGTTAGATATGTTCCCTGGATCCTGGATAGTGATTATTAAACAGTACACTTCGTGGGCACAGTTATTTGCCACTAATTTCCCATATGGACAAACCCTATTTTAGGAGGAGAAACATTTTACTGGCTCTCACAACTGGTGTGTGACTCCATAATGAATTGCTGTTTGGAAACAGCGTGTTGGGGGTGTTTCCTCCAAATATCTATTCTTAAGGAGATGTAGCAATATTTTGCAACCAAAATCTAGTCACAAACCATTGAAAATATACTGATCCCGAGTTGGGGTGTTAAGCCACTGAACAAAGGGAAGGGGACCACTGCCAACTCACAAATGTTTTTAAAACGTAAACTTTGATTTGAAATGCACCCCTGTCTGCTCTATGGAAAACAGGCCACTTAAAAAAAAACTTTATTTAAATGTGATCACAGAGCTGATGGTCTTCTGACCTCAGCAGACCTCCATTCTTGTTTTTGGCATCCAATCTAAGTAAGTTGCAATTTGTGACTTACCTTATTAACGTTCAAATAGTAGCTCAGATTGGAACCCATTCCAAAAGGCAATTTTTTTTGGGCAAAATTCCAGCCTGGTTGCAAAAATAGTGGTCGCAATTTGGCAACAGTATTTAGTAACAAGAGTTTTGCACCTCAGGCCATTAACCTATGTCTGCCACTTAAAGCAAGCTTTGCATCCTCACTGCCAGAGTCATGTACTGTATAATGAATATAATATATTTGTAGGTACAAGTGCCAAGTGACTTTCTTCAGTCAAATGTTTTTTTCCAACTGGGCAAATAATTCCTGTACATATTCATTGGTTTACCAAAGAGTCAAGCATGGCAACCTTAGTCTAAAACAGTGGTTCCTTTGAAGCAGAGTGCATGTAAGGGAGGCCTGCTCAGCATGGATCAGGTACCCTACTACGGAAATAAAGAATACCAGCTGTACTGAGCAAAACTAGGCCGTAACAGTAAATATTGATTCTCTCACATAATCACACACACTAAAAGTCAATGTCTACTCAAAGAGATTCCTATAAAATGTCCTATGTAGAGTTGCAAACCTCAGTGTAAGCAGGCAGCAAACCACAGCAGAATTTACAAAAAAACACAAGCCTATAAACAAAATGGGAAATAAGCAAAAAGAATTACAATCCTGACAATCATCATCATTGCACACAAGGATTCAAACACTGGACAATAGAGCTCTTAACTGTTTAGCTTCCACTAGTCAAAAGGAAGACTGCACATTCATAACTGCATGACTTTCCATGTTTTAAAGACCAAAGCGGAGCCTATCCCGGGCTAACATTTTGGGGCATATGTACAAGCCCGTAACCCAACACAACGTCACCTATAGTGATGTTGTGGTGGCGATAGGGGCTGTGCCTTATGTACAAGGCAGCGTTAAGGTACTCAACGTGGCTTAACGCTGCCTTGTACATAAGGTCCCCTTTCACGCTATGTTAGCGTGAAAGGGGCGGGCAGTGGGTGTTATGGTGGGCGTTCCACCGCAACACCCATTCATTTTGACGCTGCCCCCTATGTACAATGGTGGCATACATAGGAGGCAGCGCTAAAATTAAGACCAGGGAAAACCTGGTCTTGAGTTGGAGAAATTAGGAGAAATGTATTATTTCTCCTTGTATTTGTGCAGCACACATGGAAAAAGCAAAATGCCATTGTTTGTTAATGTACAGGAAGGTGTCCCTTCCTATACATTAATAATCTTTAAAAAAAATGCAATTTTGTCACTTTCATGCTTGCTGCATGAAGCAGTACACATTAAAGTGACAGAATGGGATTTTAGGATTGCTTATGTGCAGGAAGGGACACCTTCTTACACATAAACAATCCTTCCCTGCACGCAGACACCCTTGCACTCTGGTGCATGGGTGCCTGCGTTGGCGCTAAGTTGCTAAATTTAGGCTTATCGCAGGGGGAAACGCAAGGCTGTACCACATTCTTGTAAATATGGTGCAGCCTTGCGTTTCATAGGCAGAAGAGAGAGGCATTAAGCCAGGAAGGCTAACGCCTCTCTCCTCCACTTCCTTGTACATATCCCCCAAAATGTCTTCTGTGGTTTGTGCTTTCATGTGAATGCATTTGTCAATGTTGTGATATCAAGTTTTTAATCATCTGTTTATGGACTGAAATACAGGGTAGAGATATTTCTACCACAACAAGAAATATGCAAATCGTGAATAACATACAACATTAACATAATCCACGGAAAGATTACCTTCTTTAATTATATTTCTCTACTGTGATGCTGAAGCACATTTATTTTTACTTTTGTTTCGCTAATATGTTATGTCATTTAAACATCTAAAGTGACCTGCTTTCAATCAAATTGCATTTCTATTGTTTGAGTATGGTACATTTTTACCTTCAACAAAACAGTTAGAGGCTAATTCTCTATCTTTTCATAATTGCAATCATTTTGAATTAAAAACAACAATTGCCTTAAGCTTCAGAAATCAGTAATGTTTCAAAAATGGAGTAAAGGTATTAGCAAAGTTTACTGTAATTAACTTCTACCGATGCAGCATAGCACTCTGCTATAAAACTATGCATTTTGACTGCTTCCAAGTAGCATACACTTTTTCTTTAGAAAACGTCAATGCTTTAGAAACAGAAAGACAAATATATGAGTATAATGAAGCACCACTTGATAAAATGTCAATGTGTAAAGGAATGAGAACTGCACTTAATAGATGCACTGTACAAAAGGGCGGATCAATGCCAGATTTTAGAGCTAGTCGCTGAATATATGAAACAGTTTAATGGATTCACTGCATCTACATTTAATATGGATTTCTTGAACACCTGAAATGAATTCTGCTAGACTTCACTTAAGTTGGACACCCCTTTAGTGCTGACACCATAAAGCAGGAGTGTCCAATGTTTCTCCAAAAGACCTAGATTAAGGCTAGATTTTCATGATATCCAGCTGAAATAGAATGACATCTCATCAATTTCACTGAATCTGTTTAAATAGATGCTATTTTGAAACTCTATGGAATCTCCTTCTCTACTAAACTTGTTGGTCATACAATAATCCTCAAATTGTTGTCACTTGAGAAAGATTGCACGTGCACATTGATTGACAACAGCAGAGAGACAATGTAAGTTTTGAACTCAATGCACCTCAATAATGATGGTACTGTAGGCACACCACTAAATTCGCCTTAGTTTTGTATCGATTTCCTAGGATTTGAGAAGGCCAATAAAGCATGAACTGAAAAAAAACAATATCTCTAGTCTTACGTTGGTGTCTTTAAAAAAATGCATTGTAAGCATATGCTACAAAAATAAAAAGGGAAAAAAGACAACGCGACTCCACCTAAATCTGAGAACCTTTTACTTGTAATACTAATATTTAAAAATAAATTAACCATCCCATGTAAGTTTTATAGAACAGCATGGGTATATCCTATTATAAAGTTGTACTTAAAACAGGTATTGAAACCTTTTTTTGTTTTTGTGAACAGCAAAGGAAAATATGATTCGTATTTGGTCAAAGAAAAGGTACAATGAGCTTTGAATTCTATGTCAGGATCGGAGGCGAGGATTATGCTATTCTTTCTTCACTTTATTGAATAGCAGCCATTTGTAGTCACCAAAACTATAACAAACTACTATTCCCATGAACCAAAGGGAATAAGCAAAACAATAGAGAGTCCCAGGATAGAGTGTCCATCACTGCACCAATCACAGGCTCCCAAGGTGTAGGTAGTCCCTTGTCACTGCTTAGCCCTCCTCTTTCTTCGCTGCTTGCACCCAAGATAAGTCCCATGTTTATTTCTTAACCTGTTTGAACTCTTTGTTAGTTTTAATGACGATATTTTGTGCTTACATTGAATTTGGTATTACAGTTGTGCCTTTGTTTCAGCGCTGATCGCGCTACTGCGTTTATTGTGCCTTTTGTTTTCTTGTGCCCTTGATTTCAAAGCCGGTTCAATCCGCGGCTGAGGTGTGGCGCGCGCGCGTTCGTGCGCTCGCCGCGTATTGTTTACTTTTCAGTGCATTTCTCTGCAGTTTTCTTAATCGCGAGTCCGCCGCTACTCGGGGACTCGCGTGTGGGGCTGTGGGAGCGTCGGAGCTCCCTAGCGGCCCAAATTCTAATGCCGGAGACCTGCGGTGTGGCGCAGCCTCGTTAGAGGGTGCCGAGTCGCGCGCTTGACGCGGCTTGCGTGCTACGGACTTTGCGCATTCTTGGCATCGCGTCTGAACCCGGAGCACTGCTGCCGCGTCAGCCTGGTCTCTCTCTCTGCCTGCAGTGATGCCCTTGAACAGGGTAGGCCGTTGTAGGGAATTATCCCTTCGTTAGCAGAACACTGCTGCCTTCTTTTTTATAACGCCCCCGGAACGATCCTCTGTGTCGGTGATTCCTGCCATTAGGCGGTGAACGCATCGTTCTACTCAGTGGGGGTCCGTAATTTGTAGGCCAATAACGCTCCGTTCAGGAGTCTGTATTTCTGCATAAGTGCTAAGGACCCACTTTCTGCAGGCTGCCCGTATAATTCGTTGGCACCAGGGCTGTTGGGGTCCTAGGGCTGCGCCTCTGTGCTGTTTGGTAGCCCTCCATTTTTCCATTAGGCTGTCACCCAGCCCCCCATACCACTAAGGGATAACCCCTTATTTAAGCGCCCACTCATTTTTCAGGGTTGGGATGGAGTTCCAAGAGGGAGGCTTTGAGGAGGACCAGTGGGAGCAAGATCCCCTGGCGGCCCTTCAATGGGATACTGACTTTTATGACGCAGTTGATGCGTCCATCCTCAAGGCGGTTGAGCAGGCTATTACTCCGCTTGAACAGCGGTTGGCGCGCAAAATTGACCAAGCCAGTAACCGCCTGGCCAAAGCTTCCCAGGGGTTTACTTCCCTGGCCTCTAACGACTCCGCTAATGATTTGGAGCCCCCGGCAAAGCGCACTAAGCCGGCTGGTGTAGATTGCGATGCTTTTGACCGTCTTAAGCAGGCCTTTTTGGCTAGTACCGTCCATCCGCTGGCTCCTCCGGCTCGCTCTTCTACTCCGGCTTCATCCCCGGCTCCTGGTGGGGACGATGACCTTCTAGGGAATGAGGAGGATGCGGCGGGCCGTTCGCGGCCTTGGCTCCCGTCTCATCCGGACCCTTCTTCGGGTGCACAAAATCTATGTGCGGACATGTTGGACCCAGATGATGTTTTGCATCCCCGATCCTCGGATTGGGCCCCCTCAGAGAAGGTCTTGCAGTATGTGGCGGGGCGTATTCGCCATCCGCTGGAGCCGGCGACTCGCAATTGTTTGCGGGCGGAGTGTCCTCGTCCCTCACTGGAGGGGAAGGTGGAAGCAACCCCCGATATTGACCCTCGTATGGCCACCTTCCTCCAAAAGTTTATTAAGGACCCTAAGAAGGGTATTGATAGGTCATGGCGGGCATGCCAGGATAAGCTCCTGGATGTATTGGGGAACGCTACCAAAATCTTAGATATGGCCGAAGAAGCTAAAGCCTCTGGGTCCCTTATCTCTCCAGACCACCTCTCCTCCTGGGCCCAGCGGGCGATTGTTTTCCTGGGTAACGCTAACTGCGCTATATCCACCGAACGGCGCAGGTCCCTTTTAATCAAAGTTGACCCTAAGTTAGGGGACCTGGCCGATTCTGAGGCTGGAGCGGTAGCACAGGGTGGCCTTTTTGGCGAGCCCTTCATAAAAGAACTCGGGAGGTTTGTCAACACCTTTACTTCCTTAGACTGGGCGCAGTCCTCCATCAGGAAGGTGTTTCACCCTCGGGTTTTCCGAGGGGCCGGGCAAGGCAGGGGCCGCTCGTCCGGCCGGCCTAACCAGACCAGAGGGCAAGGCTCCGCTAGCGGGCAGTATCAAGACCAGGCCGCTTTGGCAACTTCTATCCCACCCGTGGCAGAAGAGGCAGAAACAGAGGAGGCAGAGGAGGTGGCATCTCCAGTTCTCCCTTCTTCCCTTCTAAAAGTGGGGGCCGGGTGGCGTGTTTTTTCCAGACTTGGAGTTCCATCACCGGGGACGCATGGGTCCTGCAGACGGTTCAGGGATTTCGTATAGAGTTCCTCGGGTCTCCGGCGCAGGCGCTTCCTCCCCGTCCGCTTTCCTTCTCTGCCGAAGATTCGGCGTTAGTCGACCAAGAAGTGTGTTCTCTGCTAGACAAGGGCGCTATTGCCCGGACTTCCCTTCATCCTCGCGGGTTTGTCAGCAATCTTTTCCTGGTTGACAAATCGGATGGGGGAAAGCGGCCAGTAATCAATTTACGCGATTTCAACACGTGGGTGGTTTATCGCCATTTCAAGAAGGAGGGAATCCATCTTTTATGCGATGTGCTCCGGCCCAACGACTGGATGGCACACCTCGATCTCAAAGACGCTTACCTCACCATCCCGGTGTTCCCGCCCCATCGGTGGTTCCTACAATTCCTATGGGGAGGCGAGGTGTACGAGTTCACCACTCTGCCTTTCAGACTTTCCTCTGCTCCTTGGTGTTTTACCAAGGTTCTTCGACCGATGATCGAGCAATTGCGGACTTCCGGAATCAGGCTCATCGTCTACCTGGACGATATTCTGCTCATGGCGTCGGACCCTCAGACGCTCTCGCCGCACCTTCAGGCAACGGTCGACCTCTTGCAGAGCCTCGGCTTTGTCAGCAACGAGGCCACGTCGATTCTGTTCCCGTCACAGACGGTTCTCTTCCTAGGTTTCTCCATCGATTCGGTAGCGGCTACTCTGAGCCTGCAGGCGTGGAAAATGACGAAAATTTGTCACGAGATTCAGCGGTCGCTGGCCCAGCCTCGGATCTCGCTCAGACAGCTAGCTCGCATCATCGGGCTTCTGTCAGCTTCCATTCAGGCGATCTTTCCGGGTCCTCTGCATTACAGGGCCCTTCAGCGTCTCGAAGCGGCGCATTTGCGGAAAGGCCTTCCGTATTCTCACACTCTTCTCCTATCAGAAGACGCCAGGGAGGTGCTTCAGTGGTGGCTCTCCCACATGGAGGCATGGAATGGACGAGCCATTTTTGGTTCCGTTCCAGATGTGATTATAGAATCCGACACGAGCAAGTCTGGCTGGGGTGTGAGGTGCGGCAAATTCACCACAGGAAGTGTGTGGTCTCCGTTGGAACAAGCGTTACACATCAACTGCCTGGAGCTGTTGGTGGGTTCATTCGTGATCCAGTGCTGGACCAAGGATTCCATTTGCTCCTGTGTCCTCCTCCGCATGGACAATGTGTCAGCGGTCCGGTATATCAACCATTTGGGAGGCGCTCGTTCGAAGGTCCTGTCAGATCTGGCGGCAACCTTCTGGCAGTTCTGCCTGACCATCAAGTGTCTGTCACAGCGGAATATCTGCCCGGCCACGACAACCAAGTGGCGGACTTTCAGTCGCGACACTTCCGCGATGGAAGTCTCTGGCAGCTCCATCCAACGGTGTTCCTTTCTCTCCAGAACCTCTGGGGGCCTTTCTCGGTGCACCTCTTTGCCTCCCGTCTGGATCATCAGCTTCCCAGCTTTCTTCAGCTGGCGCCCGGATCCGCTGGCGGAGAAGACAGATGCATTTCTGCAAAATTGGGAGACGGAAGCGGGGTATACCTTTCCTCCGTTCGCCATGATCACGAGAGTGACGGCGCAGGTGCGGCGTCAGAAGGCGAACGTGGTGCTGGTGTCGCTGATTTGGAGATCGCAAGTTTGGTTTCCAGTTCTTCTGGAACTTTCTTGGGATTCTCCAATCCCACTCCCCCTGTTTCCATCTCTCCTCCGAGATCCTCAGGGGAATCCTCACCCCCTTATCGAGCAGGGGTCTCTGAAGCTCATGGCCTGGCAGATTACAGGGGACGATGGTCGGACGAAGGCCTTTTGGAATCGGCTGAGAACTTCATGGCTCGAGCCTGGGCGGACAGCACCATCAAGCGATACAGGTCCTCCTGGAGCCGTTGGTGCCGTTGGTGTTTGCGATGGGGTGTCGATCCCGTGGCAGCAGATGTGACCTCAGTTTTAAATTTCTTGGCCTCCCTGGCGGCAGAAGGTTTGGCATATAGAACTGTTAATACATTTTGCTCTGCCATTGCGGCCGGGCATTCCCTGGTGGATGGCGCTGCGGTGGCGGAACACCCCTTGGTCTGCCGTCTGCTCCGGGGCATCCGCCTATCTCTGCCCCCTGAACCGCGTTACTCCCAATAATGGGATGTTAATAGAGTGCTCAATTTGTTGTTGTCTTGGCAACTGAATAGGTTTTTGTCTCAGAAAGAACTGTCCGCCAAGTTGGTGATGCTGCTGTGCCTGATCTCGTGCAGGCGGGTATCGGATGTCAGAGCCCTGGATATCTCGAGCAGGAACTTTTCTCCTACGGGAGTTACTTTCACTGTTCATAGACGCACTAAGTGCGGCACGAAGTCTATCTCATATCCAGCGTTCCCGGACTCCCCAAAGTTGTGCGTCGTGGCATGCCTCAAGGCTTATGAAGAGATGTCGGAGGAGTTTCGTCCTCCGGGTGAGAGACAATTGCTCATTTCTTTTAAGAAACCCCACAAGGCTGTTTCATCACCCACGATTGCTCGGTGGGTACGATGGGTCATGCAGGAGGCTGGCATCGAACTGCGTGCGTTTGGAGCACATTCTGTGAGAGGGGCAATGGCCTCTAAAGCATTTACTCTGGGAGCTCGTCTGGAAGACATTCTTAATGCTGCAGACTGGTCTTCATACTCTACATTTAAACGGTTTTACTTCAAACCGGTTGTGGACGTGGCTCACTTGGTGGTGAGTAAGCTTTAAACGAGCATAATCCTTGCCTCCGGTCCTGATATAGAATGAAAAATTTCCTAGCTATCGTAACGGAAAGTTTCAATTCTATTAAGGATTCGGAGGCGAGGATTATCCCACCCAGGGTACAAGTTCCTTGCTGTTTCCCTCCCTCATACTGGGGTAAGTAAGTTTGTTCATAAATGTTTTCTGTGGAAAGTTGGTTTTTGTATTGCAATGCTTCCCTCTGCAGGTATAACCCTTAGCCATTATATTGCCTGAACCTATGTTGTTACTCCTTCCAGGGGATTCTAACAAACAGGAGTCTTGATGCTTCCAGTGGCTGACCGAGCGACGAAGGAGGAGGGCTAAGCAGTGACAAGGGACTACCTAAACCTTGGGAGCCTGTGATTGGTGCAGTGATGGACACTCTATCCTGGGACTCTCTATTGTTTTGCTTATTCCCTATGGTTCATGGGAATAGTAGTTTGTTATAGTTTTGGTGACTTCAAATGGCTGCTATTCAATAAAGTGAAGAAAGAATAGCATAATCCTCGCCTCCGAGTCCTTAATAGAATTGAAACTTTCCGTTACGCAGCTAGGAAACTTTTCATTACTGTAATGTGATTGAAAATTAGAAAAGAATCAGGTTGAAAAGAGAGAATATTGTCAAAGTGAAATCGTGGCCCACCAGCCCTGATGCTGAAGTGTATTTCAATTATGTGGATGTGCACATGTGATCAGGCAAAATGCCATCACTCAGAAAGCAAGAGAGCCAATGGCTTCAGAGGTGTTGGTCTATTCTTCTAAGCTGTATGACTTTTTACGGGATGAGAGATTGAAAAATGTGAATGACTGCTGATCAAGCCAATGATAAACAGGCTTTACTCAAAGCAACTTTATTCAGGTGTACAAGAATGTATTTTTTAATGTTGTTTTAAATTAGGCGAATTTGACATTTAAAGGTGTTTCTAGGCCAGACCTAAAATGTCTGGAATGATTTGGAAATTGACTTACTTACACCCTCTCCCCAACGTTAGCCACATCCCAACCTTTAAAAAACTAATAACACTAATCCCAGGGGAGCAACAGATCAGCCTTCCACCAATGCTCGTACATTAAGACTGGTGAAGGAAGTTTCCAGGAGGTGAGTTTACCATAAAAACAGTGTACATTGAGACGTATTTTGATGAGGAACAACAAAGACAGGTCAGAAAATGCAACCAGGATTGTATTTTATTTCACAGTGAACATAGGAGAAGTCAATCTAAAAGGCGAGAAATATGTTTTGATCAAAAACAGGCTTATTTCACATTATTCTGTAAAACACTATGCAAAGTAAGCTACAGAAAAGCCATGAGGTTCCCCATTGTGCTCACCCACCAAGGACGTTTCTACAAAAGCTCAAAATTGTTTTAGCATGATTTATATTGTTGTGCTTTCTGTTGTGTACGAAAGGCCCATCGAAACAAGTGAGCAACTTATAACGGGACAAGTGTAAATGTTAGTAGTATGGTAAGACATTGCACTCTGGCCCCAAATCCTGTTGTTTGCTGCCATATAATTTGAATGAAACTGTTTTTAGCTATAGCTTCAGGTATGGACATCATTCTGGGTAAGGAAAAGTTGTGAATCCTTGTAAGTCGCACCTCCATGTGTTCTCCTGGGTCTCCAGATTTGTGAAGTCTAGGGTTTCTAGGGTTTTCTTATTTCAGACCTTGAAGTCCCAAATAACCCCACATTAGCTTCATATGTACATACTTTTAGCACTTTGCTGTTCTGTCCGATAGACCAACTCACAAATTTGAGATACTGTTTCATCAGCAGTAGTGTGTAAACACTGGATGTCATCACATTTGCCATTGTTAATGATTTTCAGAGGTGAGGGTGGGGGGATCATTGTATAGAGGTGGTAGATGGCGATACTGCCCCAGATATACTCCCTTTTCGAGTACTTTAAATCATCCATTGTCAGTAGATGATTTTAAGTCACGTAATAAAATAGAAGTGGAGTGTGGAAGCACGTTTCCTGGCACAAGACTTGTCTTCTCTTTTTCGGCTTCTCCGCAGTATCCATATTTCTGCTCCCTTTTGGGAGAAAATGATGGTGCTACCACCTGATCATTCAGATGACCTAAAGTGCACCTGGACAACAGGGATAATATTTTAAAAAATAAACAAGAACGGGAGAGCTCGACTTCCTAGTGCAAGGCCTGCCTGCCTCTCTCTGATCTCTAACCACCATCTGCATTTCATATTTGCTGGGGGAGTAGGTGGAGTGTTACCCCCCGATCTTGACCCACAAAGGGGTCTCGAAGAAGTTCTGGGAATCTTCTAGTCAGTAAAAATAATTGAAAAGAGAGTGCACCTTATACACCAGGGCCCAGATTTACTAATCCTGTGCACCATGTTTGCATTACTTTTGGAATGCAAACCTGGCGCAAAGTGTTGCAGTAGTAATTACAGGATGTGCATTGTAAAGTTAGCCACAGTAATACATAGTAGGCCTATGCCCTACTTTGCTGCACTACTTTGAATCAAGATAACGGCTAGGACGCTCGACCTCGGACCTGGGGAACTGGGTTCGAGTCTCGGTAATGACGCTGAACATCCTGTGATTCTGGGCAAATCACTTAATCTCCCCATGCCTAACAAAAAATTAATGTGTGTCCTCATGTAACGTAACTGGTGCTATGTAAAGAGCTCTGATACCTGATTGGATTCGGGTCAAGTTTGCGCTATATAAAACTCCGCAAAAAAAAAGAAAAGCGGGCGTTCCATGGGTGATATATGGGTGCTATAAACCCACCCATGTGATAGGAAACAAATCGTAATCTGCTAACATTCATAGATGGGGGTTTGCACCAAAAACGTATGCCTTCATCTGTCATGCATCACTATGGAGAACGTTTTAAAACTCTAGACATTTTTCCAACTTTGCATGCGTGCTGCACTGTACTGCGCTCACATACAGTTAGAAACGTTTTAAAGTTTATGTTTTGTACTGGTAACATTTCCTTCCAGTACAAAACATACGCTTGAGAGAACACACACACCCTTACACTATGGTTCAACTTTGGTTGCTATATTGTGTTGCCTGAAAAGTTAGGAAATCTGCCTCCCCAGAATTTTTTAAATCAAGCACAATAATAAATATAGAAACAAACCACATGGGGCGGGTAGCCTGTTGGCGACATGATCCACCTGCTCCACTAGGAAACCTGAAATGAAGAATGTGGGTAGAGGCCAGAGAGAGGTGCACCTTGTGTCAAGAAAACCTGACTTTCTACCTAAAATTGATCTCTGGTGTCTAGTGGACTGTGGTATACCCAGAACCATGAGAGGCATATCTTGTGCAAAGTTGGATTGGCCCCCATGGGCAGAAATATACTGGGTATTTTCTTTATACTCATGAGGGTTTTCCTCTATGTAGGGGACTGTGGAGGGATCTTCTCCCATTTCATGAGTCCAGTGCAATTTTCCTACCTCTATGGGGTAACCACCTCATTGAACATGCAGTGGAAGGGAAAGTCGGGGACTTTAGGGGATTTAGTACCCATGCCCGGGGGCCGCTTTCCTTTTCTATTATCTGGTGGTTCATTCGGTGGATTTCAAGTTAGTAAATCCTGATATTGCTGTAATCCCCAAGCACAAATCCATTCATTCTGATCATCTTCAGAAGTTTTTGAGTCTAACATTTCCAGCAGTGCCTCTCCCATGGATGCTGGAGTCCATGGAGCAGAGATATGGCACCAAGGCTACTGCTACATGATTATGTTTCACAGTTGGCAGTGGCATTGCTCCATTTTGGGTTGGTGAGATGAGAGCACCATGGGTATATATATATGATACCATCAATTAGATCTGGGAGCTTCTGGGATCTGCACCAGAACTGCTTCCACTGGCCCCTATGGTTGAGTGTATTAAAGAAAAGCTTGTGATGCAAGTACCAAGGGTTTCCATGCCATATACTGCATGACCTCTAAATTCATAGCACCACAGAGGTTGTGATGAAGATGTAAAATTCATGATAGCAGTATCAACGTAGTGAAAAAATATAAGAAAACACAGAAAAAATATACAAAAATATGACTGGTCTTTGCACCAAGTGATGTTAATCTGCTTAGAAATATTGTTGGGAGCAAAAGTGAACTACACAGGATAAAGATCAAGGGGGGGGGGGGTCTGCTAATCTGAAGAGACCTCCAGGTTTTTAATATGCATGACCAAATATCTCCCGTAGGCTAACACCTGATTTGAGGTTGTCAACTATGAGGTTCCACCTCAGTCAGAAGGCTGTTATTCGGGCATTTTTGTCAGCAAAACTGGTAATGGAGAGTCTTTTGTATGCAAAGAGGCCAACCCAATGTTAAAAAGAACTGTAGGGGTCTTGCTATAATGAGCACAATTAAATATGTCTCTCCAAAAGTACAACTGGTAACTTTGAAGACTCCAACTGGTCTGCAGCTCCCTTTGGTTTTAGAAGCTTCACAGATAAAGTAAACCTAGAACCCAATCAAAAATGGGATGATGGGGGTGAAGTATTTACTACACCATGTTAACACCATTATGTCAAATGCGGTAATTACTGTGTCTGGTTAAAACTTCCTATTGCAAGTGTTTCACATTTAAGACAACCACATTTACATCACAAAATTGGGCATGTTTTGTCTTTTCCTCGAATAAGTTCAGACTGTTTGTCACGATGAAATCTTTCAGAGGAAAATAATAGTTTGTCATTATTATCACAAAACTCGGAATTCTGATCCCTGGCAAACTCAGGCTGTTGCAGGGTTTGGGAACTCAACATTCAGTGTGTAACCAGATCTGGACCCAGACATCCTTTGGGTCGCTCAGTGAACTTTATCTGATTGTTCTTGTCACAATTTCTTCTATGAGTGGTTCAAGTTCGCATTTTCATTAACTCTTCCACTTTGGCTCCATAAGGCAGTTTAAAGCTTCTTGTTTAGCAATATCTAGCCCAGCCTTCTTTTCTAATTTCCAGCGTCTGCCATTAGCTAATGCAGGCTAGTTTGTCAAGATAGGCTCCATTAAGCTGGCAGAGCTACCCCCCAGAGTAGTCTCACTAGGTTTTATCAAAAGTATGATGAACTTCCTGCCTTAAGAGAGTACCTTATCACACAGCAAACTTCGCAAAGGCTCTTGCAGCAATATCCCAAAATGGTAGACGTCTTGTTTGGGAAAATATGGCTCTCACTACACCTTTACACACTATTAAAATTCCACTTTTTGTCCATGCAAACCCCTCACATTAACAATGGATTTCTACCACCGGGGCATTCTGAAAAGAAGAATGTAAGGGATCCTTTTAAATGTTTTAATTGTTAAATGTATTTTCTTTGAGAATGTTTTATAGAAATAAACTTGCTTCTGAACCTGTAAGGGAGCCACAGCTGAATGAGACATTGGGAAGAAACCCCATTTGAACCTCCCTGCCAAGGGATCTCAAACCCAACCAACCCCTCCAAATAATATCCCACCTTTCTATATCAATCATTTGAAGCTCAAACACAGAGGCATAGTTGTTCTGGGCTGTTTATATGAGGTAATTGGATTTTTACTCAAGAGAAGAGATGCAATTTTAGAACTGTTTTCTCAAAAGACCAGCAGACAACATAGAGACTTGAGCACTAGATTCATTTTGTTTCCTTGCACAACATTCCTCTGTTGGATGCGAGCACACATCCAGTGAATGTGTGCACGGATCATGTGGTGTTAAGAGTTTATACATATGAGAAGCTGATATGACAGAAAAGGAATTATAAGTATGGATATTCAAAAATTATTCTGAAACAATGCTTTGCATAGGATAAGACGAATTAAATGGATTCCTTTTTGAAGAGTTTATCTCTTGCGTGGTTTGAAAAATAGTGAGTTTTTATTTAAGGAAGTCAGGTTCGACACTTTCTAGTCTTCATTTATTGTTCAAGCTTTTAATATGCCCCTCCTTCAATTTACATCGAAGTTAATCAGATTTAATATTCGAATTTAACTACCCAGGGAGGTGTTAAATCATAAAGACAATATCTTCAAAGCCAAATTCCAATCACGTTGATGGGTTTCTTACAAAGAATCTGGTACAACTTTGTTCGGTCGTTTAACAACGTCATGTTAAAGCCACACATGAACTGTGGGTGGATTTCAAGCCTTTTTTTTTATAAGGCAGCAGGAAATGTGTCAATAGATGTAGGGGCAGATTTACAAGCCCCTTGCGCCAATTTTGTGTCACTTTTAACATGGGAAAAGTGACGCAAAAGTGGCGCAAGGGGCTTGTAAATCTGCCCCGTAGTATTCAAGCCAGTGGCTAGAACTTTTTAGGGGGGGGGGGCAAAAGGCCTCAGATAAAACTGGCAGGTTACCAATATGTAAGTATTCCTATAGGTATGCATATATGTATTGATATGGTATTTTTATAGCATAAATCTAGTGCTGGGTAAAAGAGAGCATTAAGTCTACAAATTATATGAGGGGATTGTTAATGCATTGGGATGCAGTGTTCTTTAGAGAGATGAGTCTTCAACTCCTTCCTAAACTGGAGCAGCGTTGGAGCAGTCCTAATGGATACAGGGATGTTGTTCTAGATCGTGGGTCCAAAGATAGAAAAGACCTGGGGGCATATTTACATGAAAATTGTGCAGCGCAGTGCCGCAGGCAATTTTGCTGTGCTGATCTGCATTATTTTCAAAATGCAGGGAAGCGCCGTATTAACAAGAATGTAGCCCATCCCTGTGATCACCCCTTGAGCGGTGCTTATAAAGCTGCCTAGCGCCAACGCAGGCAACCTTGCAAAAATGTTTGGTGCAAGGGTGCCTGCTTTGCAGGGATGATTGTGGTTGTGCAGGAAGGGACATCTTCCTGCACAAAAACAATCAGGAATTGCATTTTGCTCCTTCATAGAAAGAGCAAAAGACAAAGGGAAACAAAAATATTTCTACTTGATGCGCCACATTAACTCCTCCTTTTGAAAGGCTTAGTTTTCGGCGATGCCTCAGATTTATAGATCCTTGTAAATCTGGAGCAGTGTCAAAAAGCCATGGGTGTTGCTGGGAACGCCCATAGCATAGCCCATTGCATGCCGCTTTTCCACTTTCCACTTTCCACAGAAAACTACATTGCAGAGTGCCATATTACAAGGCTGTGTTAAGCCATGCAAAGTGGCTTAGCGCAACGTTCTAAATATGAGCTTGCATGAGCACTACTGGAGCGTCTAAAAAGTAATGCTCTGGTGGGGCTAAGGGCTTGAAAAGATTCCCCCTGTTGTCATGTTTTTTTTCTTTTTTTAAACTTATTAGTCTGATGGTGTCTTGGCTGTGGGTGTGCCGAGAACCACCAGAGATGGTGAGTTTGTCTTCAAGATAACCCAGGGAGCGTGTCATGAATTCCTTGTAAATGATGTAGCTGGTTTTGGAGATGGTGCTGGCTGGCATGGGGAGCCATACAAATTTCACCAGGATGGAGATGATATGATCATATTTCTTCAGGCCCTGGATGAGACAAGATTTGGCATCTAGGACTCCCTTAAGCAGTGCCACTTTGGCATCTGATAGGGCATGAACCAGGGCATTATTGCCATTCAGATGCAAGAGTATGAGTGCTTGATCAGCAGTTCTGAAGTTTCTTTGTGGAATAAATGGTTTGCTCTCTGTAGAAGAGATAGCTGGTACCAGGCCATCTGTGTTTCATTAGCAATCTGTCTCTTAAGGGTGAGGTTTGTGTCCAGGTGAAATCCAAGTGACTTGGCATGCATTGAAAGTTGAGGTTCGAAGCCTTCACAGTTAATGTCATTGAGGCAGGTTTGTACTGTTTATTTGTTGTTGATGTTGGCAAATAAGAGGAATTCTGACTTTGCTGGGTTGAGCTTCAGGTATGCACTGTACATCCATTTCTGTATGATGTGTAGGCATTGTCTTAGGCACCAAGTAGCTCCATGTAGAGGTTGAAGTTGACAGGAGGCAGTATGGATCCCTAGGGGAACTTTGCTGATAATAGGGATTTTTTGGGATCTGGAGATGCCCATGTGAACAAACTGATGGTGATTGTAAAGGTACGAGGAGAACACAATCTCAATAATACTTTATTGTGTGGTTAAGTAGACCATTACAACGTACCATAAACAGAACTACAAGAACTGAAAGACAGCTCTCCAGAGCCTAAGTTTTATAAAAAAATAAAGATACATAGGGCCTGATTTAATTATAGGCTGATAGCTAGTTTCTCAGCCAGGGCAACAGAGTACTTTACTCCATTGCCCTGATGGAGATGCCACGCGCCTGATTTATAAATAACTGCCAAGCTGGAAGGTCATTTATAAAGCATTGACAGGAACCACCATCACGGCGGTTCCTGTCAATGCTTTTCGCAGTTTGGTGCAGGGCTTCATCAACATGACGGAGCCTTGCAACAAACTGGTTTCTTTTTTATTTTCAAAAAGAAAATCCAGAAGTGGCATTTTCTTTTTGAAAATAAAAAAGATAATGTCAGCCTCGCTATGGGAGTCATCTCACATGGCAAGGGGGGCATTTCTTGCTTTTTACTGTCACTTACCACTGAAGTTTGTCTAGTGGTGACGGACACTAAAAAAATGGCTTTATGTCCGCCCATCCGAATTTGGCAGAAGGACATATAGCCAATTCTCTAATGCCCTACACTGTGGGGCCGTCCGATACGTTTGGCTATGAGGTGACAGAGTAATCACCACCGCAGCCATTCCTATAGTCCTCCAAATATAAATTGGGTTGGCAGACCACTGTGTTGGCGGGAAGGGAACTCCATCGCTGGTGCAACAGCGTTCCCTCTCCGGCAACCATATACATTGGCCCCTTAATGCTTATCTATGCTGGGGATACCAAACAAACAAGCTGCTGGTGCCTTAAATTGACATCACCTAAAATTGTCATTAATTCATTTTCCACTTGCGTATTAAGTTCGGAATCTAAGGCATTTCATTATAGGTAAAATTGTTTCTCATACCCATTGAAATGATCATACATAAAAACCTTGATCCAGACCTAGGGTTCATTTCAATTTATTTTCCTAAATTCACTCTCCAGTTACCCATCCATTTAAAAGACTAAAGTGATTTTGCAATAAACATTGCCAGGTAAAAACAAAATACAATTACAAAGAACAATGATCTTAAAGTACTTATCTGTACTTTTAATGACACTAGGGGGGTGATTACGATGGCAGAGGGTCCGCCACTGCCAGCCGTGAAGTGGCGGGCCCTCTGCCATCGGACATCAATTTCCCCCCACTAAATTAGGATGGCGGGGGGAAACAGACCGCAACCGTGGCGGGCGCAAAGACCGCCTGCCATGGAGCTGTATAAAGGTGGCGGTGCCTAGCAGGCACCACCACCAAATTACGATGCTGGCATCCGCCAGCCTTACCATGGCGGCCATGGTAAGGCTGGCGGGGATTGGTTTTGGGGGCCCATTGTGGAGCCCCCTTGTGTTGGGGGAGGTGATGGTGCACTGGGGGGGCACCCATGGTACCCCCTGTGTTTCCCTGCACTAAGTGGCAGGCACCATGTGGTACCTGCCACGTAGTGCAGGGAAATGCAAGGCATGGCAATGTCACATTGCGGCGGGTGCTGCTGCCAGCAGCATCCGCCGCAATGTTAAAGTGCCTGGATGCGACCGTCATGGTGGCGGTTGCATCTTAATGTGGGGTGTGGGACTGCCGCCTTACAGGCGTGCGGTCCAGGCACTGATACGATGGCGGGTGACTCAAGTCCGCCTGCCATTGTAATCACCCCCTAGGTTCTTAAACATGCTAAGCTGCCCTTGTGCAGTTTCTTTTTTTTTTTTTTTTTTTTATCTACGAATCATTATAAAAGCAATAGGTAGATTCATATGAATAAATTACTGCCTCTGACCAAAAAAGACCTATGATTTATTTCCATGGTTGTGATATCTGATTTTTTTTATAGGGACGTATATTAAGGTGAATGACACCAAACAGGACAAGATTGGTTAAAATATGAAACATTAATATAATCCCAAGAGCTTGGATTTAAAAGAAGGAGCTTTGTTGAACATGCACCAGAATGCCATTCTTTCTGTGCAAACAGGTTTGCAGTCAAATATGAATTGCAGTGTGGCTATATGATTTTTATATTCATCAATTTTCTTTCACATTCAAACAGTCTTCATGTGTTTGACTTTACACTTAGAATTACCCTTTAGTCTCATTTGTTTCACTTTTTTTTTTTTTTTTTTTTTTTTATTTGTAAACAGACTGACAAAAGACAAAAGAAACGATATACAATGATGCATACATTTGTAAATATAAAAAAAAAAAAAAAAAAAAAAAGAATAAGAGAGAATGTTTCGTAGTACTAAACAAAATCAAGATAGCCGGATCATTCCATAAAAGTTCCCCAATTCTTTTCATATTTACTCAAAGAGCGTATCCCTCTTAAATTTGCTAATGCTAACTCCATCGAGTGAATCTCAGTTACCAGTGTCCACCAGTCCCATACCGTAGGTGGATCAGGGCGGGTCCAAGCTCTGGCCAGTGTTAACTTAGCGCAAGACATAAGGATTGAGGCCAGGCCTTCCTGTGGAAAAGAGATGGGGTATATATCCAGCAAGACCGAGGCAGCGTTGAATGAGGGTAGTTGAACCGTCTTAATTTTTAAAACTCTTTGAATGTCCCCCCAGAAAGTCCCAAAAGTAGGGCATGAGAACAACATATGCACCAGATCAACGGCCTCGGCCGAGCATTTGGGGCATTTTGTCCGATCGCTATATAAGTTGTTGTGAGACCACTTAGCTATTATTTTGGGCGTGTAATATAACATACAGCTCGTTCTGAACTGTTGAAGTCTTAAACTAGAAGAGCGAACCCTTTTATTGATATTTGTCAAGGAACACTCTATCTCCCTCGATGTAATATTTATGCCTATTAGCTTTCCCCATTTGTCAGCTAATTTAGAGCAATCATTTGCTTTAAAGCTGGTTAGAAGACGATAAGTATCACTTATTACTGATTTATTTTTAGCTGAATATAAGTAATTCAATATATCGCTATCTAAGACCGTCGTAAGTTGTTTTTTATTAATCAAGTAATCATGTATCTGTAAATGTTTGTATCTCATAGTTTCAGGAATATCATATAGCATCTTAAGGGTATTAAAATCTAAAAATCCATGTGTACCAAAAAGGTCTCCTAAGACACTTATACCCGTCCTAGCCCAGCTATAAGCACTGTTATCGTTGAATATTCCCGGCAGACCCGGGTTACCCCACAGTGGTAACTTTGAGTGAAAATAGGTGATTTTGCAGTGTTTTGATATATTGTCCCAAATCTTTATTAAAGCTTTAGCAGTCTTAAATTTCACTCTTTTGTAGTAATTAGGGTCGTTAGCACGTAGCAAAAACATATTTGAAACATGTTTTAACATAAAAGTATGAAAAAAAAGTGTTCCTTCTTGTTTAAGTAAAGAGCGAATACGCAGCACAAAAGCGGACCAAAAATACATCTTGAAATCAGGAAAATTAAGACCTCCCATGTTTGTGTTATTTTTCAGAAGATTGAGCGATCTTCTTGCTTTTTTAAAACCCCAAATAAATCTACTAAATGCAGCATCTAACTGTTTAAAGAACATATTGTGCAGTTTCTATAACACATTGAAAACAAATTGAAGCTGCTTGCAGTTGCTCTAGAAATTTAAAATGCGACTAGCTTGATATGCAGACTGACTCATTAGATTAAATTCTTAGCAAATGTGTTCTTGCCATGTAGATGTTGGGAGGGTGAAGTATTTATGCAGCACACAAACAGTAATAAAATAAAAACACAACACAAGATAAATCCCATACCGATTTAAAAAACGAGGGTATGTTTTAATAAATCATTTGACACCAAAATGAGAAAAATTCCATCAGTAGAAACCGGAGTTAGGATTTTTAAAAGTTTTTAGTACAATCTAGCGCCTAAAGATCAAACGGACAACCACGGACATCTAGTCATGCTAAACCATTCCAAAATAAAAAGTTAAGGCCAACTGAGGAAAAGTATCTGAAAAGGTAAGGTTCTGTGGGGCAAGACTGCAGTAGGGGTTCGAGGAAGGAGCATCATTGTGAGATAGCTTTGCGTCGAACCTGCGGTGAAGATGTCTCCATTTGGATTTAGTATCTGAAATGGAAGTTGAAAATCTTCAGCGGGACGAGGCAGATGGCTGTACATGAGGACAGTTCCACAAGGCCGAATACCCCTTTGGCGAAGGACTGCTGAAATTGATTTGCTGCTCTGGAGAAGAACATAGTGAGAGAGGCCTCAAAGTCAATCTGACCAGTGATGCACCTCAGGTGGATAGGCGAGCAGGCTGGTCCTGGTCTCCTCCTGGGTCTCAGAGCACTTTTGGGCCAAAATGAGCCAAAGTCCTCGGTTTTGGATCTTGGTCATCAGGACACATTTAGTGCCACTTCCAAGGGTCCAGAACTGAAGCGGCACCACTTGTATGGTCTAGACTCCCTCAGACTGGGTTCAGGTGCTGGTTCAAGATGAAGTAAGCCTTTTGTGTCCCTGTGGCTCTGAGCAGGAAGCCAGCAAACTAGCCCTTGTGGGTCACTCTGGATATCCTAGGATAGATGAAGATCCACTTCTTGTACCCAGGAGGTAGAAGGCAGTAGAAATGCAGGGCAACCAGACAGCAATCCAAAAGTGTACTGAAATGTTGGTGACTGAGGTCTTTCGTTTATACCCTAGGGCCCTGGTTCAGGAAGCTTGGGGAATCTTCTAGACAGTGGCTTTGAAGTGTATGGAATTTCCTGACACTCTCCTGCTTTGGCTCCAAGCTGGCAGCAGTGACAGTGCGGGGTTATGAAGCCTTTGTGTGGAGGCAGAGCACACCCTATTCAGATGCAACTGGTTGATAGCAAGGCCTACGCCCTTCTTATGTGCAAGGCCCACAAAATGGATGCTGTAGCAGTGGGAAGAGGATGTAGAGAATGGTTGAATATGTTCGGTTGAACCATGTTCCTTGTAATGAAGAGGGCATCAAGCTTCTGATAGATGATGAGGTCTGTGAAGTCTAGTGTGTGGAGTACTGCATAGTGAGGGCTAATAAGCATGAGCTGGAATGTGAGTTCAGCTGTTTGAGCGTGAGTGGAAGTTAGTGGGATGTGTATGAGGGCATTTGTGTGTGTATATTTAATGTAAGCAACACTATACTGCCCTTAACACAATTAGGGGCTTATTTAGATTTTTGTGGATGCATTAGATCCATCAAAAGTGGCAAGCCTTCCTTCTCCATTGAACTTGTAACCAGGGCCCTTATCTCCACCTCTGTGTTTGCTTCTTTTGGTTTTAAGCTGTCAGTGTGTAGTGTTTGTGTACATATATAACCTCACATATATATCACTCTTGACATGGTCAGTGACATCACTGATGACAGAATCCAGTGAGTGTGAGTGTTTCATGAAAGTTTCTGACACTGAAATATATGTACTGAGCCATTACATACTTAAATTACTATTTTTCTTGTAGTACTGAGTGTTAGTATTTCTAACATATATCATCTGAACTATAATCCCATTTTTGAAGTGGATGCACTATTTATGAGAGAACTAGCCTCTACACTGACACGTGACCCCTGCTCATGTATGTGTATGGTAGTGCATTGTGACAGTCTAAACTGTTCATTGAGACTTCACTCCACAGTCATGGTTGAGTATAGTTATGTTTGCTGACCTAAACCTTTCTCCTTTGAGATAAATGAGTGCATTAGTAGTTTACAATACATTAATCTGCTCACTATGAGCTTTCCCTAGGGAGATGGTTCAGTATAGCAGTGGTTTGCAACAGATTCACCTTTCTGCTGACAGTTGCCTCCAGGATGAAGAATATTTTTACTAATGGTTTGTAACAAAGTGGCCTATCAATAAATACTCCTCTACTGTGTGTGTGTGTTGTAGTGGTTTGTGTAAAACTGACATTGGCAGTAAAACCTCTTTTCAGGCTATCAAATGGTGTTGTTGTGGTTTGTGATAGACTAGCTTGGAAGGTTAGACATGTTACTTTGGTCATTAGTGTTTAGACTAGTAGTTTAGAGAAGACAGGATCATCCGCTGGAAACTCTCTCCTGGGTGAAAAGTAAGTATAGTAGCTGTTAAGGTTACAATGAGCTGTTTGCTGTACGCCTCTCACTCCTCTCCATTCATTATTTAAAAAAAAATTATTTTCATGAAGTATATCAAAGTTTGCTTGTTATTTTAGATGTCATCAGTGGTGTCATGAGTGATGTAATATGTGAGGTCATAAGCAGTGCATTGCGGCAGGCGTAAGTTATAGTTAGCTTAGGTAACTATAACTGCTGAATTTATATATCTTTGTTTGTGTCAAATCTGAACCTAGCTATAACGTCTCCGTAACTTGTGTTTTTTTCAGGGAATTTCTAAGATTTTTTAAATTCTATTTCCTAACTGTAACGTCTCTGTAACCTTTGGGTTTTTCTGTGAATTTCTATGGTTTATAATGCTATGTACTACTTATCACATTCCTGTAACCTTTAGCTTTTTAGTTGAGGTTGACCTTTTCTAGAATATAAATTGCATTAAGATTTGGCCCATTAGTTCAATTTACAAATATACATTTTCACAAGTTTATAAATACATTTTATTCACTCATTCATTCCTATTATATATTATATATTTAAAAAAAAAATGAAGGTAAGGTAGCCAACATAGTCTCTCTATTAATACAATACACTAAGCCTTTCTTTTTTAAATTCATTTTATGGATCTGCGGATCCATTCACAACCAAAAGCACATATTCAATACTAAAACAACAACACATTTTATACAAACAGATACTGGTGCAATATCTATATTATCACTGACTGTGTGTGAGTGGCTGTGTGTGAGACTGTGTGGGTGTATGAGTGTGTGAATGGATGTGTGAGTGGGTGTGTGAGTGGGTGTGTTGGTGTGTAAGCAGGTGTGTGAATGAGTAAATGGGTGTGTGAATGTCTATGTCAGTGGCTGTGTGGGTCTGTGAGTGGACATGTGAGTGGTGTTGTGGGTCTATGAGTGGGTGTGAGTCACTGTAGGGGTATATGAGTGGGTGTGTGAGTGGTTGTGTGGGTGTGCAAGTGGGTGTATGAGTGTGTGAATGGGTGTGTGAGTGGCTGTGTGGGTCTGTGAGTAGGTGTGGTAGTGGTTTTGTGGGTCTGTGAGTGGGTAGATGGTTGTGTGGGTATGTAACTGGGTATGTGAATGTATGATTGGTTAAGTAATTGGCTGTGTGAGTCTGTGAGTGGGTGTGTGAGTGGTATTGTGGGTCTGTAAGAGGGTGTGTGAGTAGACGTATGCCTGTGTGAGTGGTTGTATGGGGGTTCAAGTGAGTGTGCGATGGGTGGTTGAATGGCTGTGTGGGTCTGTGAGTGGGTGTGGTAGTTGTATGAGTGTGCTAGCAGGTGTTTGTATTTGTGTGTAGGTGTGTGCGTGGGTGTGTTCATTGCTGTATGGGTCTGTGAGTGGGTGTGTTAGTGGTTGAGTGGGTGTACAAGGGTGTGTGTGAGTGGGTGTGTCAGTGACTGTGTGGGTCTGTGAGTATTTGTGGTAGTAGTTTGGTTGGTTTGTGAGTGAGTGCATGACTAGCAGTATGAGTGTGTGAGTGGGTGTGTGAGTAGTTGTGTAAGTGTGCAAGTCAGTATGTGAGTGTGTGAATGGGTGTCTCAGTGGGCATATACGTGGTTGTGTGGGTCTGTGGGTGGGTGTAGAAGTTGTTTTGTGGGTCTGTGAGGGTGTGTGTGAGTATCAGTATAAGTGTGTGAGTGGGTATGTGAGTAATTGTGTGAGTGTGCAAGTCGGTATTTGGGTGTGTGAATGGGTATGTGAGTGGACATGTGGGTCTGTGAATGGGTGTCAAAGTGGTTTTGTGCATCTGTGACTGGGTGTGTTAGTAGCAGTGTGAGTGTGTGAGTGGGTGTGTGAGTAGTTGTGTGAGTGTGCAATTCAGTATGTGAGTGTATGAATGAGTGTAAGAATGAGTGTGTGAGTGGCTATGTGGGTCTATGAGTGGTTGTGGAAGTGGTTTCGTGGGTTTGTGAGTGGGTGTGTGAGTGACTGTATGGGTATGTCAGTGGGTGTATGAGTAGTTGTATAGGTATGCAAGTGGGTGTGTGAGTGTATGAATGGGTGTGTGAGTTGGTATGTGAGTGGCCATGAGTAGATGTGGTACTGGTTTGGTGGGTCTTTGAGTAGATGTGTGAGTGGTTGTGTGGGTGTGTGAGTGTCTGAATGGTTATGTGAGTGTGTGTGTGAGTGACTCTGTGGGTGTGGTAATGGTTTTGTGGGTGTTTGAGTGTGGGAATGTATTTGTGAGTGGGTGTAGTAGTGACTGTATGGGTATGCAAGTGGGTGTGTGAGTGTGTGTATGAGTAGGTGTGTGAGTGGCTGTGTGAGTCTGAGTGGTTGTATATGTTTTTTTAATTTGGGTCTGAGTCCTTGGATCTGTCATAGACCAATCAAAGAAAGCGTTTGAAACCTATTTGCCCTATGGAGCCCAAATGGAGGTTCACCTTCCATCCAGATTGTCACAAACTGCCATTAGTTTGACCTTCGTATACACTGGTATCCCTTTCCACTAATACTACTGCTCTCTCGTCCAAATACCAAAGCAGAGTTTGCTATGACAGGGCCGAAGCCGTGCTCCCGTCCTCTCATAGTAAACAGCAATGTCCCAGGGGTGGGCACCCCGGGACATTACAGGAGCTGGCCCTGGGGGTGGCGGTCTGAAGGCCATCAAGGGCTCTTGGAGGGGGGCCACGCAGCCCTCCTCCCATCATTTGTAAAGCCCCAGGGAGGGGGTGGTCCCTGGGTCCAGGGGGCCATAACAGACCCCTGAATTTGAATATTTAGTGCCACGGGGAGGTGGTGGTCCCCAGGGCAGTGTGGGGCACTTGAGCCCTCCCACATTAATTAATATTTATAGCCCCTAGGAGGTGGCGGTCCCTGAGGTTTGGGGGGCCCGTGAGGCCCCCCACCCAATTTTAACAAAGCCTTGCGGAGGTGGCTGGCCTTGGGGCTTGGGGGGCCCGTGAGGCCCGTGAGGCCCCCCGCCCTTATTTAATTAAAGCCCCAGGGAGTTGGTTGTCCCCGGGGCTGTGAGGGGGCCAGGTGCCCCCCAGCATTAAATTAAGAAGCTCCGGAGAAGTGGTGGTCCCCGGGGCTGTGGGCGCTCCCACACCTTAATTTAGAATTGCCCCCGGGACCTGGCCCACCCGGGGCTTTTTTTAAAAATGAAGCGCGGTAGACCCCGCTTCACTTTTTAAAATAATTTCAGCCGGATTCGCGCACCCAGCGTGAATTCGGCCGAAATTATTTTAAAAAAGCTGTTTTTAGGCCTGGTGGTCCTTGTGGGACCCCTGAGCAGGCATAGGGGGTCAGGGTGTTTCTACCCTGCCCCCTTTTCTTGTTTTTTATCTTTTTTCTTACTGTTTTCTTGTGGCTCAATTACCGAGTCACAAGATGGCTGCCAACGCTTCCTGGTTTGGAGTGTTGGCAGCCAATCAGAAGTCAGCTCGTGCTCGGGAGGAGTCGCGCCTCCTCATCGGTGCTCGATATATACATTTTCTATTTTTTTAATTTCTCTGAAACTACTGAACTGATTTACACCATTAAAAAAAAAGGGTGCTTTCTGAAACAAGACCTACCTATTTGCCAAATTTGGTTTAAATCCATTCAGCAGTTTGGGCTATAGGCATGTCTAAATTTCCTATGGAAATTACCATAGGGAAAACGTGTTTTGGGACCCCCCCCTTTTTCTCGGCCCCCGCTTCACAAATCGCCCCATTAATTTTGAAAATTTTGCGAAGATTGGTCAAACAGCGCCAAAGATATTGGCAAAAGAAAAAATGCTTTTTGAATAGAAACGAGGTCCTAACTATAACTACCTACTGGCGACCGCCAGTAGGTAATATATATACACAGACCAGAAGAGTACATACTCCAATTCCCATAATCCGATGAACATGAATGCTTCCTGGTGGCCGTCCGAGCAGGTAAACCTTCTGAAGCCAGTACAGAAAAAACAAGAAACCTGGGAGTCATTTTTGACACCAAATTGTATTTCTCTGCCCAAATTAATGCAGTAACCTCAGGGGGCTTTTTCCTGTTACGGGTTCTCCAAAAAATCCTCCTGTTCATTCAGTTTGACTTACAGAAAACTGTAATGATGGCCCTCATCACATCCAAAAACGATTACTGTAATGCTCTAAATCTAGGCACCTCCAAATACCTGATAAAAAATTACAATCCCTGCAGAACGCTGCAGCAAGAACACTTCTCAAAATTCCTAAGTTCAAATCAGTGTCTCATCGTTTGCATGGTCTTCACTGGTTGCCAGTGAAGAAGAGGATCTCCTTTAAGGCGTTGTGCCTAATGCATATAGCTCTTCACAAGACTGGCCTGTCTTATTTCCAAAAAACGTACTTGTGGTACACGCCAAGCAGAAATCTTAGATTTAGCTCTGCGTTTAGGGTCGTGGTCCCATGAATTAAAAGAGTAAACTGGGGGGGCAGAATGGTGGCCTATCAGGGGGGAAGGTTATGGAACTCCCTTCCCCTGCTATTCGTTCTCAACCGACCCTGCAGCTATTCAGAAAGCAACTAAAGACCTGGCTGTTTCCACTTTAATTAGCAGAGTTACCCAGGCTTCCCTCAGCCCATTGCACCTCTTTCAGCTTTGATCTGCTCAGCGGTAAGACAGCCTTGGTGCAATTGCAATTTTAAAAACACATTTATCCATTTGATTTCATACAGTTTAAAAAGGTATAAAAGATAAAATATTTAAAACATGGCCTATGCATAGTGCCAATTAAAACTTGATCATTATTTACAAATTGGAGGCCCTCTAGCAGATTCTGTGATCCATGTTACTCAATAAGCCTCAGGACTTTAGGTCAGCCAGCATCCCAAACATATACAGTTCCAATGAACTGTACTGTGCGGCTATTTCATACGATGGGTTTATCCAATAGGATAATAAATTATCAACCTCCACCTCATTGAAGTAATTTCCTCCTTATGCCCCACATGTGGCCCAAAAACTTTGCAACTGAGCATGCTAAAACCTTTCTAGAATCTGTACTTAGTATGCCCAGAGCTTAAGTATGGACTACAGTCCCCAGCTGTTTCCAAAGGGGTGTAAGCCACTTAAATCTGAGCTAGAGTAAGTGGGACAGGCAAAGAAGACGTGTGCTGTGGATTCGGGGGATACAGTACAGAGTGGACAGAACTGTGTGGCTAAACTCGTGTTACGCTATGAACCTGTGTAGAAGTTGACTGGGAGTGTGCTGAACCCGAACTGCATATACAGCTTCCTATCTAGTTTTTATAGTATCTAGAAAGGGTTCTAGGAGGGTGTCGGGCTTGAAGTTTATAAATTCATTGCATAACCGACCCTCACGAGGCTTAACAATGGCTTAATGGGAAACACAATACTTGTACTGCCATTTTATTTGGATTTTAGAGAGGAATAATGCAGGGTCCGTTTATTCCCACAGATCCCCAAACCCTATATCAGCTAACAAGTGCTTTAAGTTATTTAGCCACCCTAGTTTGTGCTGTTTATCTAAGGAAATAACTTCTTCCAGAGCCGTGGCATATGAGCTTAACTTGAGGGTTGTCCATATTCTCTGCAAAAATAGCACAGGGCGCAACTTTACCTTATCAACAATTGATTTCTTTCCCAGGTCTAGCCTTAAAGAGTGGGGAGGGTACTGGAGTTGGACTAAATTTCTTAGAAATGTGTTCTCTACCCTATAAAGATCATCCATCCTGTCGAAGCCCCATAGTTCTGCTCCATAAATAGCGGCGCTCACCGCTTTCATTTCGTAGATCAGCAAAGGCGCTGCCATTGGTTTACTATGGGAGGATCACTGCTCTTTACTCATAACCTCCACTATTTGAGAAAGTTTCAAAGTGGATTTAGCCACGTGGGCTTTCAAGACATGGTTTCAGAAAGAGTGATTCACAAGTATTCAAAGGTGGTTGCCATCTCCAACAAGGTACCACCCAGGGAAGGTCTGCCTTTATAGGATTTATCAAGGTTGATCATTAGAAACATAGTTTTCGAGGTGTTGATCACAAGACCATGCATGTCACAGAAATCCTTAAAGCAAGAAAGTTGTTTCTGTAATGCCCCAGGAGTTTTTGACACAAACAATTTCTGTCACCCCCCAGCATTTTAGCATCTGAAATATCCTGCTGTAAGAATTGATCGACATTATTCATATATAATCAAAAAGTGTGGGAGCTAGCACGCATCCTTGATGGATGCCCCTATTTACGCTATGGAGTTAGTGAGCTGCCCTTGGTTGCCCCAATGGATTTTCGTGTAATATGCATTGTGGAGGCAGATTATCATGGACTAAATCTCCAGTGACATCCCCATGTCGGCTAGACATTGCCACATTTGTGTCTGGGGACAAGATCGAACGCTGTTTTAAGGTCGATAAAGGCCAAATATAGACTACCCCGGCCAATGATCACGGCCTTCCACAAGAGTAGAATTAAGCAGAAGACCTGGTCAATTGTTCCTGTTGGCGATAAGATTATATTCTCATTATCCAAGTCTGTATCTTGATCAGTAGTGCTTGGCTGACCCCTTTCTGAAAAGAATCGATAAGGCTTATTGGTCTATAATTACTTGATAATTATCTATTGCTTGCTGTCGTGTAAGTTTCAGGGTGATCCATCAAGTGGGAACCAAGAACCAAGGGGTGCTTAAAACTGCGTTTTCATCAATGTTATTTCTTATAGGATGTTTAGACACAGTTACAGCCTGACCTACTGAATGGATTTGCATCAAATTTGGCATGAAAGGTAAATGTTGGACAAAGGAAGTGCTTTTGGTACAAATCCGTTAAGTAGTTTTGGAGTTACTTAAAGAAATTTCCAGTTGTATATATAGGGACGCAAAGGATCTGCGACCCCTCCTGATCAAGTGCTGAGATCTGATTGGTGGCAACATGTCAAACCAGGAAGTGTTGGCAGCCATCTTGTGACTTGGTTGAACCGAGCCATGGAAAAAACATAAAAAAGAAAAAGGGGCTGAATAGAAACACAGGGCCAAAAAAAAGCTTTTATTTTTTCCAGTAAGATCCGCCGACCTGGCCAAAAATATTTAAAAAAGCGATGCACATCCTCCTGTGCTTCGTTCATTATCGGCCCCTGGCTGGGCTAAGTCCCGGTGGCATTCTGCACATATGAGGGGGGTGCATGGGATCCCCTCCTGAGGCTTACTAATACCTTGGGGACCACCATCTCCCAAGGGTTTCTTTATAAATAAATGTGTGGGAGGCAATGTGTGGGAGGCCAGTACGCCTCCCCCACTGCCCCAGGGACCACCACCTCCCTAGAGCTTATAATTTATAAATGGGGGGCCTTTGGACTCCCCCCAGCCCCAGGGACTATGACTCCACCGTGGCTGCACTTGAAAATAATGCAGGAGGGCCACGCAGCCCCTCCGCTGCCCCGGGAACCACCACCTCCCGGGGGTTTCAATAAGAAATAATGCAAGGGGGGTGTGTGCCCCCCTCCCAGCAGCCCCAGGCACTACCATCTCCCTGGAGCAAATAGAAAGAAAGAAGGGGGACCGCATGACTCTCCTTTTGGAGCCAAAGATGGCCCTGGGGGCTGCCACGGTTCCATGATGGAATATCGTTAACATAAATATCGTCAGAAATAAATATCGTCACTAAAATATCGCTTACATTAATATCGTCATCCTATACTTAAACAAGGATTCACACAAATATCGATTTTTTTTTATCGACAACCCTAATATCGTTCACACTAATATCGACAACATAAATATCGACAACATAAATATCGACTACTACATGATCGACTTTATTTTAAATAACATGACCTTAGACATATATATCGACTACACTAACATCGACGACCTATCTGCTTATAGAAATATACAAAAAATATCGTCTTTTTATTACCAACTCGATATGCAGTATTCTTTTATTTTACACACTTTTTTTAACTATTTTACTTTACAAAACTATTCACACATATAATTATTTAACGGTTTTCTAATTCAAAATAACGTTCTCGACCAATGATTTTGAAATTTCACTAATTGAACCAATCAAAAGCTACCATTAATTAACTCACTAATATAAAAACAATTATACACTTAACGTAATTTACCATTTTTGGGCCAAACTTGGAGAAAAACGGTTACCTTGCTGAGAGAAGAGAATACAAACCTACGACTACAACTACAAAACGTCATACTACACTTGAAGTAAGTAAAATCCCATTGCTTTTTTCATTCGAACTTAGCATAAAGTAGATAAACTCCCTAAATTAAAAAGTGTTCTTCTTTAGAGTGTTGAACTTATCAAATACGACCAGAAACTTACATGTAAAAACATTTATTAACTACCTTATCCATGTCTACTTAGATAGCTGATAAAAATTATTTAAACTTGCTAAGTAAATGTACAATTTACTTCATATATTAACAACTACTATCATCCAAATACTATAAGTAACACAATGATTAGAAAAAAAAAAATGAATGCTGCGCTAGGTTGCTGTCCAGTAGCACAGGCGCAAAGGAGGATAGTTCAGTTAATCCATGAATGTATAGGCAGCATACGTGGCAACTGCTTCCAACAAAAAATTGTTTGCAGGGCCACTAAAAGTCTCAGCCATCCAATTAATTAAAGAAAAGGAACATACGTGTTCTTCAACCATCGGAGCCTCTAGCACAATCAGAGGGCAACCGGAATGTTCCTCTAAATAGCTCATAGCCAAGAAGTCGTAGGCAGCAGTTGATATGTCCCAATTACCCAGGATACCATGCGCCGCACCACAAGCCATAATCCGGACACCAGAACAAGCCAACTCGTGAGACACTAAGGGCCTCATCAGTCGATCGAAATCCGGCACCGGAGACACCGTGTTGGTCAAGCACAAATCCAGAGGCCATTCAAAGGGACAATCCAGGCAGTGAAATACAGGTTGCACGCAGGTGAAGTAGGAATACCTGAAGGATAATCCATATGCCGGGCTTAAAGTCGCCAATGGCAGAGTACCATAAAAGTCAAGCATCCTATGACGAAGAAGATGCAGATGGGACAGGTGCTCGTGTGGCACAGAAACAGCAGCCATTCCGTAGTATGAAAAGTAAAAGCAGCACACCTGCCACCAGCGCCAGAAGCAGCGGAACACCTCCAAAGATGCTCGAGAAAATCGAATGAAAATCGAATGAACAAATGCCGGAATCACACCAAAAATAGTTTGGAAAGAGGTCACGAGGCCTGAGCCTACAAGTTTAAAAAAATGAGCCAGGCCGGTCGTGGACGAGGCATTGAAAATAGTTTGGATCAAAGCTCCGAAATGTAGGGGGAGGTCAGTATTCAAAACCGCCTGTACCTCAGTGCGCGTATTAGCAACGTGAAGGACTAATGTTTCACGAGAGGAAGTCAATGGCACCTCTTTTTGGGACAATACAGCTCTTATTCTGCTCAACTTGTTGAACTCTGCTTTCAAGGTTGGAATCGAAGGCCAGATGGAAACATCCAGCCGCCCGTGCGGGGGTGAAAAGAGAACATTATTGCAGCAGAAAACCCTCTGGGATACAGTTACTATATATGGGATTCCCACTAACATCCCGCAGCAAGCTTCATTATTCTAAATTAAATAACTACTGTTTGCAAGCAGCGTCAAAGAAGGCGTAATCACAGGCACTGGGACACCTCGTAGGACGCAGGCCAAAATCGGGGCTTGTACATTGCATGCACCGTGTAATTGAATGTGCCTACATACCAAGGAATGATCTGGTGTCGTGGTACATTCCTCACCCTTCAGATAAACCTCAGTTCCGTCCCTAGTACATCTATACGTAAAGGGGAGGGACCAAACCTCATGTATGAAAGCGGTGCCCAGCTGTTCATATCTGCCCAGAGCATAATGTTTCATACAAAACGTAAACTTAAGAAGTGCGAACGGTAGAGTTATCAACCCATGTATAAGCCACGTGACTGAATTGATTTCCGCCACAGAGAAAGGTAACGGTTCTAATTTTTCAATATGTAATAATGAATATGTAGCATCTTTCATGGACATAAATCGCTGCTTATCAGTAAGGTTAAAAGGAATGAATAACGATGTAGTGCTCAAATAGTCCCAAGGGACCCTCCCTGCCTTTAACGTCTGCAATGTCCATGCAAACTGCATAACAGAACGCAACTGGTTTTGACCATTATATAACACAGACATATCATCATTCACAATATCAACAACTGACGAAACAATATTATCTAATGTATAAATTCTGGAAGAGAGAGTGCTAATGCTGTTATCTATAACGGCTAAAACCTTTTCCATGTTTGCTTGGTCAATAGCTCTCAATCTTGAAGCCGCCTCAATTTGCGAAAATTTCCACACTTCGTTGTAAATAGCATACGCCCACCTTTTGGTTCTGCCACCCACAGGACCTTTAACAAAATAATTCAAATCTATTTTGTCATGTAACTTCGATAAATGAACTTTGACAGATGCTAAGGTGGAATGTCGCAGCCAGGATTGACATAACTTTCCCACAGAATATGTAGTTACAGTATGTGATGACTCAAACCGAGGGTCTACGCGTTCCAGAGGACTAAATACCCTTTTGATCAAAAATAAATTGTAAACTCAGGGAAAGTTCTGGATAGTAAACCATAATAAATTACTATTCTAACTCCAATCCAACATAAGTCAGGGAAAGTGCTGGATAGTAAACCATAATAAATTACTATTCTAACTCCAAACATAACATAACTCAGGGAAAGTGCTGGATAGTAAACCATAATAAATTACTATTCTAACTCCAATCCAACATAAGTCAGGGAAAGTGCTGGATAGTAAACCATAATAAATTACTATTCTAACTCCAATTCAACATAAGTCAGGGAAAGTGCTGGATAGTAAACCATAATAAATTACTATTCTAACTCCAAACATAACATAACTCAGGGAAAGTGCTGGATAGTAAACCATAACAAATTACTATTCTAACTCCAATCCAACATAAGTCAGGGAAAGTGCTGGATAGTAAACCATAATAAATTACTATTCTAACTCCAAACATAACATAAGTCAGGGAAAGTGCTGGATAGTAAACCATAACATAAGTCAGGGAGAGTGCTGGATAGTAAACCATAATAAATGACTATTCTAACTCCAATCCAACATAAGTCATGGGAACTGCTGGATAGTAAACCATAATAAATTACTATTCTAACTCCAAACATAACATAACTCAGGGAAAGTGCTGGATAGTAAACTATAATAAATTACTATTCTAACTCCAATCCAACATAAGTCAGGAAATGTGCAGGTTAGTAAACAATATACATTTTTCTATCTAAATTATTTTTTAGACCCTATTCCCCTATAATACCAAAATAACGCTTCTTCAATATTAATTTAATATTTTTTATTAATATTAAAAAATAAATTTCGTGTAAAAAATTTAATTTCGATGTTAAATTTTGATTTCATGATAAATTTCTAATTTAATAATATTTTATACAATTTTTAAAGACTACATTTTTAAATTACTACCCACCCTAATCCCCTATAATACCAAAAATCCGCTCCTAAAATTTTTATTTGAAATTTTTAAATTTAATTACAAATTTAAATTCGTAAACAATTAGAAATTTAAAATTAAATTTTACATTTCTTAATTATTTTCTAATTTGTTTATATTTTATAATAATTTACTATTCTAACTCCAATCCAACATAAGTCAGGAAATGTGCAGGTTAGTAAACAATATAAATTTTTCTATCTAAATTATTTTTTAGACCCTATTCCCCTATAATACCAAAATAACGCTTCTTCAATATTAATGTAATAATTTTTATTAATATTAAAAAATAAATTTTGTGTAAAATTTTAAATTTGGATGTTAAAATTTTATTTCATTATAATTTTCTAATTTATTAATATTTTATACAATTTTTAAACACTACATTTTTAAATTACTACCCACCCTAATCCCCTATAATACCAAAAACCCGCTCCTAAAATTTTTATTTGAAATTATAAAATTTAATTACAAATTTAATTTCGTGAACAATTCGAAATTTCAAATTTAAATTTGATTTTCTTAAATTTTTTCTAATTTGTTTATATTTTATAAATTTTTTAACAACCAAATTTTAAATTACTACCCACCCTTATCCCCTATAATACCAATAACCCGCTACTAAAATGTTAACAATTCTTTTGTAGAAAATATTTTTTAACACATATTATTACTAGTAGGAGTTTTGTAAGTTTTTTAAAAACATAATACATATTTTTTTATAAATTTTATAACAACTTATATTTTTCTGTCGACATTATATAAAACGACATTTTGATCAACGATATTCTGTTCATCGATATTTTTTTATGACGATATTTTTGTCATTCTCACGAAACGATATTTTTTACAAAGATATTTTCTATTACGATATTTTTCACAGTCGATATTCTTACCACGATATTAATGCTAGTCGATATTTTCCCGTCGATATTCTATCTTTATACCGCTGCCACCACTCAGGTCCAGCTCCTGCAATGTCCCAGTTTGCCCACTCCCAGGATATTGTTGTTTGCTATGGCTTGGCAGGAGATTACTGCTCTTGCCAAGCCATACAAACTCTACTCTGCTTTGAGTAGGCAAGAGCAAGTAAAATGCTCATGCTTACTTGAAGAAGAGCAGAAATGCTTTTGGACAGAGGTAGCAGCAAGTTTAGCAGCTCCCTCTGCCCAAAAGCAATCCTGGCTCCCGCAGGAGGTGGGGAGGTGAGGATCCGGAAAGTACTGCGGAGGCCTGGAGGCCCCCTCCATGGTCCCAAACAGATAAGAGTGGATGCCCTGGATGGGACCAGGGCAG
Organism: Triturus cristatus; assembly: GCF_964204655.1. NCBI lineage: Eukaryota > Metazoa > Chordata > Amphibia > Caudata > Salamandridae > Triturus > Triturus cristatus. The sequence goes on from NC_140594.1 coordinate 892,556,673, forward strand.
CCACAGTAGAGGCCGTGCTCCAGGGATAGGTCTCCGGGGCTGAAATCGGCCCAGGGAGGGGTGACTGTGTGGCCCCCCTCCCCATTTCATAAAGGACTGACCCCAGGGGATGGTGTCCATGGGCTATGCAACCCTCTTCCCTAAAAAAGAAAGGAAAAAAGGTTTTTAAAAACCTTGGCAACTCACCGGAGGCCCCGCTCCCTTTCTCTACTACTCTGCAAATGCATCACCTGGCACACTACTGGTAGGGGAATGAATTCCACTTTAGTCCTACTTGTTGGAAAATGAAGCCCCCATGCCTCCTGACGGTCCTTGGGGGCCAGAAACCCCACCTGATACCTTCAGTAAGTCCCACACAGCAGGATTGCTGAGAGGTGGTTGGAGACCATGCCCCCTTTTTCCACCACTCTGCAAATGTGCGTTCTGCCGCACTACTAGTTGGGAGATGAAGTCCCTTCGATTGCTGAGCGTCCCTGGGAGCCAACAAGCCGTCCTGTTACCTCCAGTAAGTACCAAACAGCGGGATTGCTGAGAGGACTTCTGATGCTAACCAGCACTCTGCAAAAGCACCTCGTGGAACACTGTTGGTTGGAGAATTAAGTTCCCTTGGCTCCAGAGGATCCTTGGGGGCCAACTACCCCTTCTGTTGCCACCAGTAAGTCCCTGACAGTGGGATTGCTGAGAGCTGATCAGAGGCCCCGCCCCCTTTCTCCACCATCTGCAAATACTATTTAAAAAAAAACATAGAAATTCACTGAAAGCAATCAAAGGTTATAGGGACGATATAGTCACACTGACTTTATAGTTAGGCCGGCATTTCACTTGTACAAAACCAAAGAAATGTAGCAGTTATAGTTACCTTATCTAACTATAACTCATGCCCAAGCAATGCACTGCTTATTACTAACCCTGGGCGTTACACTACGCTTCGCCCACGTAGTGTACGGAGCGCTGCCTGCTTCGCAGTTTTCGAAGTAGGCGAAGCAGGCAAGCGCTACGCACATGCCAGGGCGAAGCGTAGCTGCCTGCCTCCCGCCACCCGCCTTCTCGCCCGCCCTCCTTTTAAATCATATCTTGCATGCTAAATAATTAAAAGTAAAGAGACTTACCTGAAGCGCGGCGTCTCCAGGGCTCCCTCTTCCTCGTTTTCAACTTCTTGTGACAAATGCGCATGCGCAGACGCCCGCACATGCGCATTTGTCACAAGAAGTTGAAAACGAGGAAGAGGGAGCCCCGGAGACGCCGCTCTTCAGGTAAGTCTCTTTACTTTTAATTATTTAACAAGCAGGGTATTATTTAAAAGGAGGGTGGGCGGGAGGCGGGCGGTGTGTAGTGGGGCTACGTGGAGCACGTGAGTGTGCATAGATTTGGGCACACTACGTGCTGCTTCACGTATTCCCACTACGCCCACTACGCCCACCCTTACTTATGACCTCATATATTATATCACTCATGACATGGTCAATGACATCACTGATGACATCTGAAATGACATCACGGATAACATCATCCAGAGAAACACTGACACACCCACTTATACCCCCAAAAAACATGTCATACACCCACGCCCTCACAATCTCTAATAAACTGATTTACAGAACCCATACAAACACTCACACATCTCATCACTCATCCATACAGCCAGTAACATATCAACTCACACATTGAGCCACCAATGGAACCACTATCACATATACAGCCACTCATGCACCAACTCACTTACCAATGCAGCCATTCACAGATTCAGTTATAGAGACATAGACAAACTTATGTACCCACTCATACACCCACACAGCTACTAACACAGTAAATCAGTTAACCATACACCTACTCTTACACCTACTAACTCACCAAACAGCCACTCACACAGCCACTAACTCAACCATACAATTACTCACACAGCCACTCAGTGACTTATACATATACTAATACATATACTCACTCACATATACAGTGACTGAGACAACCACATACTTTCCCATACAACCTCTCTCACACTCACTTACTCAACCATACATCACTCAAACACCCATTTGCTCACATATAAATCCACTTATACACCCATTCATTCACCGATACACCCACTTACATACCCATTGATGCACCAAGAAAGCCACTCATGCACCCTGTCACTCACCCATACAGACACTTATGTATCTGCTCCAACACCCATTCAGGAACTCATGCACCTTCTGATTCAGTGTTTACAACCACTGATACACCAACTCAGTCAACTATATAGATACTCACACAGCTACTCACTTACTCATACACACAGAGACACACCCAAAATCTCGCATCTCATGTATACAGTCTCTTATATACCTAATCACTCTTCTGTATACTACTTACACATCGGATGACTTACCCATACAGGCACCTCCATAGCGAGTTTCCTTAGTATATATGTTTAACACTTAGTAACTTTTAGACAACGCTCACAATCACTGGATGAAGTCATCACTGATGCCATTTCAGATGACATCAGTGATGTCACTGACCATGTCATGAGTGATATAATATGTGAGGTCATAAGCAGTGCATTGCGGGGGGGGCAAGTTATAGTTAGCTCAGCTAACTTTAACTGCTGACTCTCACTGGTTTTGTACGAGTGAAATGTCAGCCTAACTATAAAATCCCTGTAACCTTTGTTTTTTTCACTCCTCACAATATACATTCACTTTCCCACCACTAGTATTACCTTTCTTCCACATGTGGCTGAAAGTACTATACAATAGTCTACAGAAGTTGACCATTCCTCTTGCTTCTCTTGTGAAAATGAGAAACACAACAGGGTTGATATTCCTTGGGAGAATTACTCAAATACTAATGAGCAAAGCAAAGGCTAAATACTTTATCTCTTGTGTTATCCAGTCTACTTCTCTAAATCCTGGAAATCTTTGATAACTCCATATGAAAGCACGATGAGTTCCAATGTCCTAGCAACAAACTTCTAGCTGTGGCAACTACGTATCTAGATTGGTGAGCAAAGAATGCTCTAAAACGTGGAGAACCTAAACTCTGTAGATCTAAGATGGCCTTCACCTTTCCAAGTCTCTCGAGAGTCTTGTAGCTCCCTGGCAATAGAAGACTACAGTACCTATGAAATACGAAGGAGTACATCTCTGTGCCTGCCTGATACATAAAGGTGAGTGTGGTCTGCAGCTCATGACATTCTGAAATATATGCATCTTATAGGAAATAAATAAGACATGTCCCATTTTACTTGCACCACTGGCACATTACTTTATTATTGTAATGTCCTCATTACTAGATCTAGACAAGTTGTAGCACTGCTGCTAAGATATAGAAGCACATTGTCTGCATGCAACCATATTAAATGGTTTTTACCTGCAATCTCACCCGATTTATGCCACCCATTTTCTTCATTTTATCTGCCAAAGGTTTCAATACTAAAGTTCAAAGTAGGGAAGATAATTGACAGTACTGACTAGTACCTCTCTTTACTTGCCAGGCCTGTGAAATGCCGTTGGGTCTGAGTATAGTACTTTAATCCATTTAATCCTGTTGGTGCCTTTACCAACCTCCCCCAGTATGGAAAACAAATAGTCTCAGCCAAGACTATTGAAAGCCACGTTGTCTGTACTGAGCAATGATAGCGGGCAGTAAATTTTTTTTTATCTAAGTGGTTGTGCGTAGGCTTTTTTAGAGAAACTATTATTACTACCCTTGAGATGCTCGGCAACACCTCTCTCTCCAGGGTTTCTGTTAAAAAACTAATTCTATTCTTGGTGTCAATAGATTTATTTATTTATAAAGTTTTATATAGCGCGAACATGACCCACGAGGGTATCAGAGCGCTTTACAGTCACGAACATAAATGGATGAGATGGTATGCACACAAGTGTCAATTTGAACATAAGAAATAGCAAAATATATGAATAACATACATAGAGGACCATGAAACTGCAGGACGTAGTACAATAGACAGTTAGTGAAAATTAGGTGATTGTGCTAGCAAACATATATACATATTAAGACCACAATCGATTCACAATAGAAATAAAGTGTATAGTAAAACCAAGAGGGACCCACTACCAGCTAAACGTTACATAGCATACAGTTGATGAGCAGTACGATCTGTGCTAATAGCCAAAAAAAAAATATATATATATATATAAAGACTCAACCAATCACATGAGATAGGTAAGGACATTCGGGTCATGAAGATAAATCAGTGACATCCTAGAGTTGAAAATTAAGGCAAGTATTTGTTCATTAGATGTATTTTTACTTACTTTGAAGGCAATAAGGGAAGTGATTCCACGCACTACTGGAGGTAAGGAGTTCCAATCTTAGGTGCAATCTCTGAAAAGGCTCTACAGCCAGTTCTCTTCTTGTGGAAGGATTGAGGTTTTCAGAAGGAAAGTGTTCGCACTTCGCAGTTGTCTACAACCTCCAGACCTTTCTAACTTTAGAGCCAAGTAGCTGGGTGAATTGTTGTGAATTGCATAGTGTGTCATGCAAGCCACTTTAAGGTGTATTCTTGCCTCGTAAGGTTGACGAGATGTGAGTATTTCTTTTTGTTCCTGCTACCAGTCCAGCCACGGCATTCAGTGCTGCTCTCAGCGGGCGCCAGCTTGTATTTAGGAAGACCACAGAGGGTGATGCTTCCGTAATCTAATCTTGGTAACACTAAGGCTTGAACTGCCATTTTTATTTTATCAACTTGTGATTAGCACCCTTGGTGGCGATAGAGATGTGCGACTGCATATTCAAATGTTTGTCTATAGCGGTTCCAAGTGATTTTGCTGAGTCAACGATGAGGGGGACACAATCGAAGGAGGTTAGGTGTTTTACCCGTAGGTCTAGCTTTGGTGTGTGGCTCGGTGGCGAGATGAGAATGAATTCAGTTTTTTTAGATCAATATATATATAGCGTAAGATTCTCGGGGGGCCTGTTGTACTCTAGAGTTTTTAATCTAGCCGGTACTGGTTTAGCTCCCTTGCTTAATTTTAAGTGTGGTTATGGGTTAGTCTGATTTTCTTTGTGTTCTTGGACTATCATTCTTTGTACCGTTGAGTCAGTGTTCATGCTTGATTCAAGGAATCATGTATGTCATATAAGTGCAAGTAATACTGCAAAAACACTTCATTTCCTTCCACTGGTGTATAAACCTTTGTACTAGACTTTCCTGGAATTGCTGTTATCGGGGTGGTTTGCATATCAAGCTTTTATTAACTATTCTAGTAATCTACCTACTTTGCCCTCCTTCTTCATGTGCCCCCGTCTGATATTCTTTGTAACTAGCTTTTTTCATCTTTTCTAAGAGCTCTGTAAACTCTTCTATCTTTCAGAGCATATCCACATGTAAACATGTTAGTTTGGATCAGTTACTCTAGCATCTTCAAATCTTCTAATTTAACTGCCCTAGCAGTAATTTGCTGTGTTTAGACAGTGTCCTCTAATCACCACTTTCAACATTTCCTATTCTATTTTTTGATCTCTCGTTGATCCACCATTTTCAGCATATTAGTGTTGGATTTCAGCGCCAATGGTGTTTCTGTATACTGTGTCCTCCAGTGCTGATCCCTGCATCAGAAATGATACTATTACTGTGTTATGTTCAACCAATCAACTACTATGTCAGCCAATGCTTCAGCACCCCACATAGATCACAAATGTAACAATACAATACAACACAACACAGTCAAGGGATTAAGATTAGACAATGTCAGACATGGCCTGACTAAATAATTATTTACTAGTGTTGGTCCCAGACTTTCTAAGCACACTACCTTATTTAACTGGGCATGCAGGTTGTATACATATACAGAAATGGAACACTCACTTCCCTGAGGGTTGAACATGCAACAGACATCTGAAAGTCTTCTATCAGCAGCTGAGGTCTAAAAGGTCTTTGCTAGTTTAATGTTAGGTGACACCAACACAGGTGGGTGTGAACCATTCAGTTGAGGACCTGCTGCACAGTTAAAGTTAAATTCCTCATTAACTTGTCTGCAAAGTGACTACACGATCTCAATACATTTGTTCACATTTGTTGAATAAATACAAAACAACATTATATCTTCCACATCCATATTTTCCACATCTAACTTAGTTTTCATCTGTAAATAGCATCCCTCTGATCAATTCCCACCATTTGTCTTCTAATGGGGACAGGATGAAATTGAATTATTATTTGTGGTGAGCACCTCAAGCGATGATCACAATTGTTGTCAGGGGGAACCATTAAATAGCTAAATTAACTTGAACTCAACACTGTGGTATCTATGGCAGACAGGTTTTATATAAGGCAATAAATAAAGTATGAGGGCAATCCCAAAATAGTAAGTAAGTCAAAATAACTAGCAATGAAAATTCGAAACCAAATTAGTAAACTTTAATAAACAAATTGACAATAGTGGGAACAGAAGAGATGACATATGTAGGTTTTAAGTAGAAATAGCACCAAAGGCACTACGCCAATGATAGTCTATGGCCACAATACACCGGGATCTAGGCATGATTTCAGACTGACAAGGATGGAGATCAGGTGGGATACAGCAACCAGGTTTGTGCAGGTCAAAGAATTTACCTTCTGTCTTAGCATTTTAGGTCCCAGATTTTCAGGATTCTGGAGCAGCTTGTCTGGGTCACTTCTAAGGGTCCTGAGACCTCTGGGACAGCACTTAGTGGTCAGGACTCACTCTAGAAGTAGACCACCAGCGAAGTCCAGTCCAATTGCTCCTGGTTTGCTGGGCACTCCAGAGAACAGGACCGTGTAGCAATGCAGCAGGTTAGCCAACTTACCAGTGGAATCCATGTCTTTGTCCTGGTTATAAACGGGAGCAGATCATTTCCCTCTTGGCTGCTCTCGGGTTACAGGTCCAATCCTCTTCTGCTCTTCCGCAGGTCAAAAAAGTGTTCTGTCCAGGTTCCTTGCAGCACCACATTTATGGTAATTCCTGGACACTGCTTAACCAATGGGGGAAGAGGTCCTGGGGCAAGCCTACCCACTTTTTCAGTAGTTCTTGTTTGCCTTACTGTAAACAGGCCTAAAATTCTATGTTTTAGTGCATTATCAGAATGGTGAACATTTTTGCCCATAATAAAGTTGGGATCTGAGGGTTGGGGGTGTGTAGAGGATGGTAATCACTTGTGTGGTCCCACATCTAAAACAAAAATCTAGTTTGAAGCAGACTCTGTTCCCAGAACAAACCCAGAGATGGACATCTGGTAGGCCACAAGCAGGGTCTTTTAGCGATCAAATATGGGGGACACAAGAAGTGTCCTGTCAATCGGGTCTGTCCTTTTTAAGTGCACCAAAGTTTAAAATGTGGCTCAACAGACCTATGATGCAGGATTTGACAGTATGGTATAAACAGAATGCTCACAGCCCCCACCCTGCACATTGTGTGGAGCTCAGAAGAGCCCACTCTGTCACTTCAGGTTAGCATATTGTGTGCTCCTTGTATAAATAAAATGAGACCAAAATGACAAAGTCCAATCAGTATTCAATGATATGAAATTTCAAAGTTTTAGATAAGTATAGCACATAAAGCACATCTGGTCATGCTAGACCGAGGGAAAGTTACAAGTTCATGCTGACCGTGATGAAGAGTGGGTCTGATACGGTAACCAGAATAGTACCCAACCCGTCAACTTTTACCTACAGCAGTAGCAAAGCCCTTGCAACAGAAGCTTGCAAGTTCCCAGATGTACACTGCTACGTGACCCCCCTAGCAGCTGTAAAAGTGCCAATTGTGTCACAGTGGTCTGCCATCCGAGCCATGATATGTGATTACCACTGCTAGCATTTCCTTGTCTCTGCATGTATGTGTCATCTTGCTCCAATAGATGTTTCAATGAAGTATCAGCAACACCAGTGCTGTCTTTTGCCTGCAATCTGTGATGGCTCCCCTGGGCCTCAGCTTGTCGTCAAGAGGTCATGATGACCTGCTACAAGATTGTGTTTTATCAGTACAGCTTATCCCAGCAAGCACAGAGATGAGCTGTGTGGAGAAAAAATACACAAGTTTGTTCTCACTGTTTTCTGAAGTAACTCTCATGGAAGCAAGAAGGAAGACTGGGATAAAGCTCCTTTACATATTTAGTTGCATCCAGGTAGCAGACCCATGTTGAAATATGTGACAACGTTTTATTCTCAACATTGAATTAAACTCAGCAAAAGTGTACAATACCCTTTTAGCTTACATGCAAACACTCCCAAGATAGGCAGGATTCTCCCATGTTTATGTCTCACCTACCAGACAGTCGAAGCTGCCTGATTGCGAAAGACTTACTATGGTTTTACCAAGAACTCTCAGTGGGCTTGGAGCTCACACACTGCTTATCATAGATTAGCTTTATTGTCATTCACATTGGCTTGCTTCTTATTTGATGGCTTGCCTTCCACTTCTTTTTATGTCTCTCTCTCCTGAAGCATATCCTATTTACCTTTTGTTAACCTACTGATAACTTGTTTCCTTCCACTGCTTACTTTTGGGTAACTACTTATTTCTTACTTTGTTAAGCTCCCCCGGGTAGAGCATGTGATTTCCAGCTCTCTACCTTGTGTAATTCTCCCTCACCCAATATCTGCCCCCACGCTCCATGTTGCTCTCTCCTTTGTATACTGCTTCTCTAGTTCTTTCTCAAGGTGTTTGTATATCCAGATCCATGGCAAACCCTCTCCTGGACCAGTAAATAAAACAAGGAAATGGCACTTGCATAATTCTGTAAAGATGGTTGCATAGAGCTACAGGCAGGCACCTACAGAATGACAGAACGGCAACAACAATTGTGTCATCACACTTTTTTATTGTTCATCAATTGTTTTGCTTTCATCTAGATGCTTATCAACATCAGCAAACAGCATTGTCAAAGTCAATAGGTCCGAAAGGTGACACCAATTGACTATGCCAGTATTTGTTTTAAACAGAAAATGCAGTTGTTTTAGCTTTCGTCTCCTAGCAAGATAACCCTCTCCTCACTAAAGCATTCACCCATCACTGGACTATTCTGTTTCTTATGATGAAGGGCCCCAGTTATGTGGAGCACTCAATGTAACTCCTTTTAACTGGAATCCGCTGTGACACCTGGTTAGAGGTGTGAAGCGCTAGAAAAATATAATCTGTGTGGTAAATAAAATACCGGACTGAATTTCATACGGAATCCTAAAATAAAGTAAAATAGCTCAAAATAACAAGAGGCAGAATCCGTGGTATAAGAGGTTTTCTAAATGGGCTTTATTCCATTCAAAATGGCTGACTCGAGTCGCGGCCTTCAGGTTCCATCACCACGAGGGTTCAGGAAGTGAAGTACAATAATTTATTGACAGACATGTATTTTTATAATAAGTGCATTACAATGAAACGAATGTAGAAGGCGTAACATTTGATAAGAAGAGTGACAAAACAGGTACGTAATCGAAACTAGGCGTAATAAGGAATAAAAGAAACATGATTGGTTTGCATTATCAGACATAGGTGGATCTATAAGATAATACTTGGCATAGATGCGCGCGCAGCAGCATGACGTGTAATTGACGTGCAACTAGGGGGTGAAGGGGACTTGACATTTAGCTCTACACGTGGAGACGAGAAGTCTGGGGGGTCAAGTCAACCTAATCCCAAATCATATCTACCATCCTATGTTTGGAGAACTATGTTATCCACAAGGAAGGACTCTCGGACAGAATCTATTCTATACTAACTGTGTGTGCGTGTACAAGCGTCTAAGTGTCTATATGAGATGCGAGGGGCAGAAAACTTTCCATGGCAGCAGGGCTATGAATCACTTGCAGGAGGACGGAAAGTTTGAGTCCTTGCTTGTGAGCTAAAGGAAATGTTTACCTAAATCACTAGACAGGAATGCATCGGCTGAAGAGCAAAATAGATAATTCGAAAGTGAAATACAACTTCTTGGCAGGCAGGCGAAAACTGGCCGAGGCAGACATTGTTAGCTGCACAGGGAGTAGGACAAAGTTCATGGATACAGATGCGAGCTCAAGCTGAAGCTGTCAGAGACAGAGAGCAGGGAAAGGCTTTGAGGACAGAATCGGGCCTACTTGCCTGAACTGTAAAAATGGAGTAACTTAGCCATATTAAGTCGGTGGCCTTTCATACTTAGGAATCGAATATCCAGCCCATTGATGGCGGATCTGACAGAGAACATGTCGACGGAAGACACACATATGTTTGCGTCTTAGAAACTGGAACTGGAGGGAACATACATGTACTTGTAACATGCATATAGAACCGTTGGGGTCCAAGATAGGGGACATAACTGATCAGGAAAATCCACATTTCCACATTCCCTCCTTGTCCCCTTCTTGCCCTTCAAGAGACATCAATCTTCATTATTCCATCGATTTGCTCATGGAGCATCATTTCTTCTTCCTTCTTCTTCCGGTATTTTGAACGAGAACTGTGATATGGAATGCATGATGTGGCACACAGACCACAAATCGCTGGTCCACATTGCAGGCATAAACAACAACTGAAGAGCATAAGAAGGCCAATACCTAGGAAGGATAGAACTCTCCATCCCCAGGCTGATATCACACTCCAAAACCACCCGGACCACGTCCAAGTGCCTGGATTCTCGTGTATCTGGCTTACAATCTTATGAAGGCGTGTTATAGCTTTATATACAGATGGCGAATTTTCTGGTATGAATATGCAGCAGCTGGATCCGATGACCCTGCAAGCTCCGCCCCTATCGGCCAGGATGACGTCAAGGACAAGACGATTCTGGAGAACAACAATTCTCATCGCTGATTGTTCCTCTGTCAGATTGCCTAGGGCGGCTATAGTCTCGTTTACTACAGCTTCAAGAGTCTTGGTGAGTCTGCGTATCAGCTTACTATTTGATATAGTACCTATATAGGGAAAGATACCTTTATTGAAATCTACATATTTGTCCCATGCTGTCTCAGTATAATCGACAACTGGGAGATCTCTTCGCTCTCTATTGTGTACTAAATGAACATTTCGATAATAATCAGGGGGAGCTAGGAAAACAGGTGGCAAAAGGAATGCTATGTAACAGGTACCATCCCAATCTAGAGGCAGACGCATATATGCCGTCTGACCACATATAAAGTAAGAATGGCGAGAAGCTCTAAATGAAGATTTACCTTGATCACTATATTCTACTATAGTAACGCATTGGCTATGGCCCATATGTATGGAACCAACTTTTCTCACACATAATTCACCCTTAACTGGAAATACAGACATAGTGGGCAGAATTAGTTCAACTTCGGATTTAACATTCAAAATCATAAGATTAGGCGTAAAATTACCTAATTTATATACTTCATTTTCTAAATCAGTTCCTGTTCTACTGGGGTGACCCTCCTTATTGGGGTGACAGACTTTGAATAAAACTATATTCAGATTTCCCCATATCCAGTGTTGTTGATAAACTGCTGTGTCTGGGTCTATGGAATTTAATAAACTAAACCATGCTCCACAGGAGCCATTGTGTGTGAACGGATGTGGAAAGAAAGGCAGAACTCCTTTGGTATTCTGATAGGGAGGGAGTCGGCCACACACCCAACAATTGGTGGCATTACTAGTCTGATGGGAATGATGTAACATACTAATGAATGTGTTATTGCGCAGCGCAAGTCTATAGGACAACTCATGTGGGGGTAGGTCACTAAAAGAATGTTCATCAGTTATATTGAAAGCACGTTTAGAAACAGGATAATACATATGCAACAATATACTTGCAGTAACTATTAAAAAACTCAAGAAAAACAAAATTAATAAAGTCACAATACAGTGGCTACGCAGTGATTTACAATAAGCATGTCGTTTCATTATGATTCTGGACTCTACATGATTCAGACCTAAGGGATACATGTCGGGACAGATTCAACCGCTTCACCTTGGAGAGGACTTAAACAATCAAATCGTCCGACAGTTTAGATCTGGACCTGAGTTTCTGTTTATAGAGTTCGGTGCTACTGGCCTCAGCCAAAGGTAGCTTTGAGTCAATGGGGGAAGACACACGGGGAGTACTGTTTGTGTCAGGAGGAAGTCCATGAAATTTTTTTATATGGCTGGAGTGCACCCAGCCTTTCCTCCCTTCGATCTTCACAGCTGTTCTGGTCGTCAGCAGGACCAACTTAGGAAGCCTCCACCTTGGCTCCAGTTGGGTTTTCCGATCAAAATTCCTGACGAGAACATAATCGCCGGGAATTACGTCATGAGGTTTCACCTCGGTGTTGTCAGGAAAAGCTGCGACTACCTGTGAACGACAAGATTGTAGTGCAGACATCAAGGAAGCCAGGTAATCTGTCAGCATATTACAGTCAACATCAGTTATTTTACGGGGTATAGGCGTCCCCCACATATTCGGTGGTCTACCAAAGATCACCTCATAAGGGGATAGCCCTGTTCGAGAGTGTGCTACCATCCTCATGTAAAATAGCGCAACTGGTAAGGCTACTATCCAGTCCACACCCTTTTCCTGACATATTTTAGACAATCTGATTTTTAAAAGTTGATTATGTCGTTCCACGAGACCTGCTGCCTCGGGATGTCGGACACAGTGGAATTTCCACTGATATCCCAACAAGAGTGAGACATGTTTCATTAATTCGGATGAGAAAGGCTGACCGTTATCTGAATATACAACACGTGGTAAACCGTACCGTGGGAAGAATTCTCTAATTAGCTGCTTGGCAGTAGTCGGGGCAGTGTAATCTGATACGGGATACGCCTCTGTCCAACGGGAGAGAGCGCAGACAACTACGAGAACATATTTGAATCCTCGACAACGTTCCATCTGAATATAATCCATCTGGAGGACTTCAAAAGGATGGTCAGGAGGCTGAAATCCACCCTGCTCTACGGGAACACTCTTTCCTGGATTAAACTGACAACATATCATACAGGTACGAACTTTTTGTTTAGCTGCTGCTCGTAAATGTTTATTGAACCAAATGTGCTGAATGCTGTCTAGCATAGCCTTCTCTCCTAAATGTGCTGGACTGTGAACTGTAGCTATAATGGCTTGAACCATGGAGTCAGGAAGAAACCATACAGATTTCTCCTTCGTCATCCATCCTTGATCTGTCTGGATCCCTCCTAGTTCAGTCCACTTCTTTATTTCTTCTGCTGTGGCATGTGTCTGTATGTCAATTACGTCAAGTGCGGGATCCTTAATTGTCATACACTGTGTTGGTGTCTGAACTATTGGCTTTGTCATGTCTAATGTGCGATTCTGAGCAGTCTGTTTAGCTGTTTTGTCAGCTAAATCATTGCCTTGAGAAATGGTATCAGTAACCTTCGTGTGTGCTTTACATTTCATAATCGATATAGCAGTGGGTAGATGTATTGCGTCTAACAAAGCATGAATGAGGGGTCCGTGCTGAATGGGGGCACCATGGGAGGTTAAATAACCTCTCTCTCGCCACAGCACGCCGAAGTCGTGTACAACTCCGAATGCATAACGTGAGTCAGTGTATACATTAACTTTCTTATTTGTGGCTTGAATACAGGCTTGCGTTAGAGCAATAAGTTCTGCTGCTTGGGCTGACAGAGTATCTATACAATGTGTCTCAATAACTTCAGTGTCTGTTGTGACTGCATACGCGGCCACTAAATCTCCTGTACTTGTTCTCATGCACGATCCGTCTACATACAACGTCAGGTCTGGATCTAACAATGGAACGTCTGTCAAGTCTTGTCTAGGTTTCGTCTTTATTTCAATGATTTCAACACAATCATGAGCTAGTGGGTCTGTTCCAATTACAGGTAATAGTGTAGCAGGATTCAATGTATTACACCGTCGGATCTCTATGTGTGGTTGAAACAATGTTAGTTCATAACCGGTAAGTCTTGCTATGGTCAAGTGTTGTGTTTGTGTTCGGTTCACAAGAACCTCTACTGCATGTGGTACTTGTACTGTCAATGGGTGTCCTAATACTATGGCATCGCTTTGTCTGATTGCTAAAGCTGTCGCTGCCACTGATTTCAGGCATGCAGGCAAAGCCTGAGCTACGGGATCTAATGTACTGGAAAAATAAGCACATGGCTTGCGTGATCCTGCTTGATCCTGAGTGAGTACTGACAAGGCAGTACCTTCGCGTTCTGTAACAAAGAGTGTAAAATGTTTGCTATAACATGGTGTTGCTAAAACAGGTGCTTGACATAAAGCTTCCTTTAGGCTTTCAAAAGCTTGTGTATGTTCCTGAGTCCAAGGGAGAACAGTCGATGTGGCTGCCTCCTGTGTGGTTAACTGAATGAGTGGTTTTGCTAGAAATGCGTACTGAGGGATCCACTGCCTACAATATGAAGTGAGGCCTATGAAAGCTCGCACCTCCTTTTGTGTCTGGGGTATTGACATGTTAGCAATTAACTGGATGCGATCTGGTGTAAGCTGCCTTCCCTCCTTGGACAGCGAGTGACCAAGATAAATAACTCGCTGAACACAGAATTGCAGCTTAGAAGGGGACACCTTGTGCCCCTTGTCGGCTAGGAAATGTAAAACTGTCAGAGAAGCTTTTTCACATTCTGGCTCGCTTCTCGCGGTGATCAGCAGATCATCGACATATTGAAGCAGTGCAGTATTGACTGGCATGTGGATACTGTCAAGTTCTCGTTTCAATGCTTGGCTGTAGATGCTGGGGCTTTCTGTGAATCCTTGGGGAGCGCGTGAGAATTTAAAGCTGCGCCCATTTAAACTGAATCCGAACAAGTATTGGCTTTCCGGATCTATTGGGACGCTGAAAAAGGCATTCTTGAGATCGATTACAGTAAAAAATGTTGCTTCGGAATCAATTGCTGTCAACAATGATGATATATCAGGGACCACAGGGAATTGTGGTACAATACACTTGTTTAGTTCACGCAAATCAATAACCAATCGGTATACTGGTGGGGCAGTAGGGTCAGTTCGTTTAAGAATCGGAATTATCGGTGAATTACATATATTGGAGTCTGTTTCTATAACTACTCCCTGGGCAATCAGCTCATCAATGATTTTCAGCAAAGCCACTACAGCATCATGCGGTAACTTGTATTGTCGCATTCGTGGTAGTACCACTCCTGCTTTCAATGTAACTCGATAGGGTGTAATGTTCATGCAGCCAACATCCGTAGGGCCTTGTGCCCATAGATGTACTGGTAAAGTCTGTAGTCGGGGATCCATGTCTCTAGACACATAGTGACCTTTAAAATCACGTAAAAACAACCTTACTCCTTCTGGAGAACAACATATTATGGCTCCCAGTGCTTTCAGAGTTTTAATTCCTAACAGATTTTCTGGGCATGATTTAGTAAGCAATAAATCTGTAGTTCGTGTCAAAGGTCCTATCGTAAGTGGTAGAGGCTGTGATACTTCATTAACAATAGGTTTTCCCGAAAAACCAAGGGAAACATTTTGAGAGCCTGAGAGGGGTGCCCCTGGAACTTCACTACGTTTTATAGTTGTTCGACTTGCCCCTGTATCGAGTAAAAATTTTCTATCTTGACCTAATAATTCACTATGTACATAAGGTCCTTCTTGATCTACAGGAATCTCGATAAGCGGTAAGTTAACTTCCCTCTCTAGGCTGGTTCATGCGTAATGCTGATATTCAGGGTATTCATACTGTGCAGTCTGATACATTTGTCGTGTTGTTGTTTGTGTGGCAGGAGCAGGCAACGGTGTTGCAGCTGGCACAAACTGTATGGGTTGCTGTGAGGCTGGCATTGCCTGTTGCTGAACTGGCATGGACTGTCCATGCTGCATAGGTCCTTGTTCATTCTGATCTTGTCTAACTAATCGTGGTCTCTCTTTTGCAATACCTGTAGCTATATTACGTTTCAGGACTGGACAATCATGTACATAATGGCCTAGTTGTTTACAGTAATTGCAGGTTCCTTTTACAGGAACTGCAGAATCACCAGAATGTGTCACACCCTTTTTGTGACCATCTGCTGGTACTGTCTGAGAAACTAGCATTTTCATTTTTGTATCCTTCATGCGTCTATGCTCATGTTCTTGTTCATCCCTAATTCTATTGTGATGATACTGTAACATTTGTAGCATTTGCGACGGAGTGTTACTTTGCCAGGTACTCTCGAATTTCAATATTCTATTCTTCACTGGAGGCAATGCATTTTCCACCAATTTTGTCACAAATAAATGTGGATATGAGTCACTACTTGCTTTTATACCACTATTTATACCAAAACATTTTTCAAATCGAGCATAATAATCGCTTGTGTCTTCATCTTGCTTTTGTTTGCAGGCTGTGATTGCACCCCAATCTTCCTTTTTTGTAGTTAATAAACGTGGCAGTACCTGTACTAGTAAACCTGGTAACAGTTTAACTTTATCCCCGAGCCCCGAACCTGCAGTTCGGCCCCTTTCTTCCTCTGCTAATGCTGTCCAGTCTATCTTTTGGTCTCCTACTTCCCACTCTTTTTCTTTCAGTTTTTCATAAATGCCAGCAGGCAAAAGCACCTTTAATATCGTCATAATATCAGGAAAGGTGTACTCTCCCATCAGTAACATGTCTTTAATTTCTCGGTGGAAACCCGCTGGGTCTTTGTCATGACTAGGTACTACTTTCTTCATTTCTAATAATTCCATTTTTGATATGGGTGTGTAAACAAATACACGGTGAAACTCATTGTCTTCGCCTTTTATTGGGTGCACTTCTCGTAAAGGATTTTGTCTATCCATATAGTACGGCGTTCTTTCTCTGTGGGGCAGCGAGAGAGAATCCGGACTTACAAAAAGGACATACTGTTTACGTGACACTAATATCTCTTTAATTAGTTTGTTACTAGAACCTCTCCATCTGTTTGTGAGTAGTTCCGTTAATATATCAGGTAAAGGACCAGGGTCAGCATGTTGGCACTTATATAATATGAGGAGTTGCTGAATCATATAGATTCCAGCTAAGCGTTGTTCATCTGTACTGAGATTGAGAAACGTGTGTGCTACGGTCTCATCACCGTATTTTTCAGGACTGTCAATCCAGTGAACGGCTGATCTGGCTAATTCTTGCTCATCCATGGAATCGAGGAGGTGGTAACCCCTTCGTTCTCGTAGTATCTTATCTGCGGCTTGAAACGAATGTTCAGGAGACTTCAGATTTATTACAGGCGTCGGATACGTTCTGCTGTTTTTTGGGCATACAGAATGTATTGGATCAGGAAAACATCTAGTATTTTCACAGGATCTTCCTCTGCCTACATAGGCTATGGTCTCTAACTGTCTTGCGGAGTTCCCTGATTCGGACACTTCATCTTGCTCAAACTCGTCTGTTCCCAATCTTTCTTCATGAATACGCTCTATTTCTTTACGGATTTTTCGGCACATGGCTATTATACAATTTTGCTTATCGTGTCTCCCTTCTGATATATTCTGACTCCATCTTGTAAGAATAAGCATTGCATTCGGGTCTACCCCCGGACGATCTTGATTTCTGATCATACAGTTTATGAGGAAACGTAACAGTTCCCCCTGTATCTCTACTTTCTGGAATTCCAAAGCTCTGTTAATACATCCTGGATCTCGTCCTGTTTGAACAAAATGATATATGTTGTCTAGATGCGTAGTCATCCCTGGTAACCTCGCTAAATACTCTGCGGCTCGCCTGATACGTAATGATGCCAGGACCATTTCGTCCTCTTTACCAACCACCGGGTCATATCTACAATTTACAAGGAGTTCCTTAAGCGTACGTTCACTTACGAATTTAGGTGTACGTGAATGTGCTGACTCTTGAAAGACAAGTTTATTTATTCTAGGTGGTGTAAAAGTACTGCTAGCACCTCCCGTGGCCCTATCTGGGGCGTCGGGTGTGAATGGGTTCGTTGAACGTGACACAGCAACTATGGGTGTCGATACCCCTGTAGAGTCGACTGCGGAGACAGATGCGGAAACAGATGTGCTTGCCGACGCTTGTGTCGGAACTTGCTGTTGCACGGGGACAGATACCTGATCCTGACGTTGAACCCCTCCGCCAGACGGTCTATGTGGTGCGGCGTTAGCATACTCGGGAGCTGCGTCATCTAGATATGAGGAAAGAAAAACATCTTCTGCGGTTCTGGGAAGCCCCTTTGGATGTACCTTAATTGGAAATAATGGGGGCGGCAAGTCTTTTGGTATCTCTGGAGCAGCCTTAGGTAATCCTTCGGCTAGTAGGGGATACATACCATTCATAAGAGCATTTCTTTGTCTATTTACTTGTTCTGATCTCACTCGGATACCTTCCTCAATTAATAGATTTTCTTGAACTTTATTTGAACTTTCTTTACTCCTCTCTTCTTGTCTACGTGCTTTTTCTGTTCGTCTATGAGATTCTTTACGCCATAACTCAACAGCGTCTTTCTGTGACTGTCTGACCTTTCTTTTCCATAACTCTTCCTCCACTTTCATGATGCACTCTGCATCCCAGGTTCCCGCTATGGGCCACCTTTGACTTTCCGGTAATCCCTTGGTATAATCTACCCATAGATCAAGAAACAATATGGCATCTAAGCCATGTTTATGGTACATAAAATGCCCTGGAGTGTCCCTAGGAGGAATAGGAACTGCTTCTTCAAGCACCCCTTTTCTGGTAGTAATCTGTCTTAACTTCGAGAAGAGCGGCATATTTACAACTGATCTGATACTTACTCTTGAATTTACTTAATATGAAAAAACACAATAATGAACGGTGAACAATGAACAATCATTCATACCACAATATGCAAGACATTTCTGAATACTTTAAACATTAAACATTAAACATTTTAACACTGATCGACAATGATGACAGTCTGCCTAACTAATCACCACGCTGAATTCTTGACAATAACTGGATACTTCGGAATACTTGATATACTGCTAAACAGTACATATACACTGCTAAACAGTGCAGACCGGATTTGTGTACCCAAATCCGTCTTGACCGGCACAACCTATGTGCGCGTCAACACGCCTCCCCGGCGATGGTACTCACCGAGTAGCTCCTTGAAACGGAAGGCCTCAGAGAATGGACAGGACTCGATGACTGCGGACAGCGGACCCTCTGGACATCGGGATTTCGGAAAACCTGGTGGGCCTCTGTATACCTCGGATCTTGCTCTCTCAGCTAGGCTCTGGTCGGGATACTTCGCACTTCTCACCGCCTCGTCTGGGTTGATCGCAGCCTCAGTCGCCCCCGCTTGACCGGAGGGAGCTTACAGGAAATCCTGCTGGTACGCGTTTTATGGTCCGTCCAGCTGTGGCAGGAGACCGGGCCTGCAACGCACCGCCGGCGCGTGAGATGAGAAAGTGTCCCTGTTCGGGCGCCATTATGTGGTAAATAAAATACCGGACTGAATTTCATACGGAATCCTAAAATAAAGTAAAATAGCTCAAAATAACAAGAGGCAGAATCCGTGGTATAAGAGGTTTTCTAAATGGGCTTTATTCCATTCAAAATGGCTGACTCGAGTCGCGGCCTTCAGGTTCCATCACCACGAGGGTTCAGGAAGTGAAGTACAATAATTTATTGACAGACATGTATTTTTATAATAAGTGCATTACAATGAAACGAATGTAGAAGGCGTAACATTTGATAAGAAGAGTGACAAAACAGGTACGTAATCGAAACTAGGCGTAATAAGGAATAAAAGAAACATGATTGGTTTGCATTATCAGACATAGGTGGATCTATAAGATAATACTTGGCATAGATGCGCGCGCAGCAGCATGACGTGTAATTGACGTGCAACTAGGGGGTGAAGGGGACTTGACATTTAGCTCTACACGTGGAGACGAGAAGTCTGGGGGGTCAAGTCAACCTAATCCCAAATCATATCTACCATCCTATGTTTGGAGAACTATGTTATCCACAAGGAAGGACTCTCGGACAGAATCTATTCTATACTAACTGTGTGTGCGTGTACAAGCGTCTAAGTGTCTATATGAGATGCGAGGGGCAGAAAACTTTCCATGGCAGCAGGGCTATGAATCACTTGCAGGAGGACGGAAAGTTTGAGTCCTTGCTTGTGAGCTAAAGGAAATGTTTACCTAAATCACTAGACAGGAATGCATCGGCTGAAGAGCAAAATAGATAATTCGAAAGTGAAATACAACTTCTTGGCAGGCAGGCGAAAACTGGCCGAGGCAGACATTGTTAGCTGCACAGGGAGTAGGACAAAGTTCATGGATACAGATGCGAGCTCAAGCTGAAGCTGTCAGAGACAGAGAGCAGGGAAAGGCTTTGAGGACAGAATCGGGCCTACTTGCCTGAACTGTAAAAATGGAGTAACTTAGCCATATTAAGTCGGTGGCCTTTCATACTTAGGAATCGAATATCCAGCCCATTGATGGCGGATCTGACAGAGAACATGTCGACGGAAGACACACATATGTTTGCGTCTTAGAAACTGGAACTGGAGGGAACATACATGTACTTGTAACATGCATATAGAACCGTTGGGGTCCAAGATAGGGGACATAACTGATCAGGAAAATCCACATTTCCACATCTGAATGCAATGGAATACATTCCCCAATTACAGTCACATGCATATAAGACTGATGCAGGACAACAAACGAATACTCTTCCACACATATCATCTCACCAATCATGGTACAGTGTGTAAGCTGTAGTGTCACTAAATGCTTGGGGAAAGGGGATAGCCTTTGATAAGTTCATTTTTACTTTTGTAAACTGGTTAATAGCCCTTCCCTTGTATTTTACTTCTTGCTGCTAATCATCAGGGAGCTGAGACCAGCCTTGCTGTTCAATTAGGGCCCGGTTATGAGTTTGGCAGTGCGGCACCAGGTCCGCCCTGCCGCCTCACTGCCAAATCCGCTGCCTGCCACATTATAAGTGTAACTCATGCCTGATGGGCTTATAGTGGCGTTCCCACTGCAGTGCCTTTAAAACAGGCTCTGCAATGGGAATGCCAAGAACAGTTCCTGCACAGCATGGCCTGTAAAGCCCATGCTGTGCAGGAACTGGTGTGCCTACACACAAAGGGTCAAATGTTGTGCTCCCCTGCGTGCATCCGCACTGAAAGAGGCCCAGGGAACCATGCAAGGTTTATATGGAGGGGGAACCACCATGTAAATCCTGGTGGAGCGGAAACTCCAAATATGCTTGGTGAGAGTGCGGCTTTCCGCCAAGCATATGGATGCCTCATGACCTCCGCAACACAACCAGGGAACAGCATTTCCCTGGCAGCTGTGGCGGGCTGTAGTGGTCTCACCGTCCATCTCATAATAGGGCGGTGGGGTGACCACCATCACCACCGCAACCCTGCAGGTCTCTAGGTCCGTGGACCACCAGACTCATAATAAGCCCCTCATTAATCCATGTTGTTTCAAGCAGAGGCCTTGGCAATGAAGTTCCCTCTTCCTTTCATGTCCTGTCTCAGGTGGGCTAATACTTTCTTCATGCACATGCTAACTGTTTACACTCTAAACCGTCTGCCATTTTTTCGCTCTTTCCACTTTTCTCCTTTTATTCCTTTCTACCCCCTTAATTTTTTCCACCCACTACCTCTCTCCTCCACTCTTTTTCTCTCTCCCTCTAATTTTCTCACGCTTTTTCTTTCTTTCAGTTCCTCTAGCCTCTGTTTCTGAATTCCGATTTTACCCAATATGTGTAGCATGGATCTTTGTGTCTCCCCCTGCTGTCAGATTTCATGGTCATGGGTGTGTTGTTTATGTGTGCCCATGTTCTCCTAGGTATATCTATGAAATAATTGTAGGTGTGTGTTGTTGTGTGTGCATGCACAGTCTCCAAAGCTAATCAGGTTGCCTTTAGTGTGCACATTAAAATTAGACCTAATGGGTTTGCCCCTGTTTAATGTGTAACATTAAAAAACATTCTACCAGACTCTGAAGTTGGTAACAGGTTCTAGGGTTTTAGATCTTCAACTTGTTATTTCTTTCATATAAAATTTGAATACTCATCAAATTTGCCTTCTGCCAATATGACCATTAATCAAATCAAATGCATGCAAAAAGACTTAGGCCCTCATTACAATGCCGGTCAGACCCCCCTGCCGGGAAAGGTCCCCCCGCCGTATTACGATGCAACCACTGCTACCATGGCGATCTTACCTACGGTGGTGCAAATATCCCAGAATATGTCACTACAAGTGCGTGCAAACTCACGGGAAACATGTTATATGTACACACATGCATAACATATGTGGGGTTATGCTTTGTGCTGCATGTACCTCATTGCTGGAGTGTTGCAATTTGTGCACAGTCCAGTCAATGGGGATACATGCCACCTACAGACTTAACTGCATCCCGACACACACAGGGTCGTAGTATTCAGGATTTTGCTGCTGCGGTGTAGGGGGACCTGGAGAAAGGGATTCATACAAGAGACTGTTGGGGAGACGTTGATTTGGGTGAGTATGCACCCCTAATCCTTTGTTTCAATATTCGAGGTAGCCGTTTGGACCACCAAGGTCCCCCCATTGGAAATGCACATCATAATCCAGACGGCGGTTGGAACTTCTGTTACAGTTCTGTGGCTGCTGCTTTTATCTGACCACCATCTCAGCAGTCGGGAAAGGCTATTGAATTTGGCAGTCTGTCAGTGGTCGCTCGGAGTACACGATGCATGCTTCATAATCCGGCAGTCGGATCAATCAATTCCGACAAGACCATGGAGGTCTGACCACCTCCGACAGGAACTTAGGAGCCGCTCCAACCGGCATCATAATGAGGCCCTTAGCAGCTCAAGAGCCTCTTCAAATGACAAGGCTATCCTATGCAGAAAGATAAAGTAGAACACTATGGAACTGCTGAACGTTGTATTCAGATCTCAGGCTTAAAAGGTCTTGCAAGGTAAAAAGAAAACACAGAGAACAGAACAAAGATTGAACCAGGCAGCTGGAGATGTGCAAGCTCACTTCGATTTTGTTGTGTTTCAGATTCCTAATTCATGTCCTAGACCAAGGAAAGATATATTTTTGCCTTAGGCATAATGATTTTATCTTGCCTCTTTAATGAGCAACTATGGGCCTAATTTAATTTTTGGCAGAGAAACAGGCAACATGCCAAGATTTAAATAGGGTCCAATATATCCCAAATCATAACGTGTCTGCCACCATGTAGTCAGTCAAAATTACTATTGCTATTACCTTGATCTTGTGATTGAGTTGATTGAGGCTCTGGTTTGTTTTCGGAATTACTGAAGTCTAGATATATTTAATGTTTAGCTGCATGTAAAACTTCTTGTATTTTTGTTTAATCTAAAAATAATGATCTAGCTGGATGTTGCAGCCCCATACACTGGATATTTGATTGTTTTTAGCCAGTGTGTTTATTCTGTTGTGTAGCACCACCTGGTTCAGTATTTCCATAAATAATTATACTCTTTCTCTGTGTTGAAGTTTTTTTTTTTTTAACAACACTTTTTATTAATCAAGAAGGCAAGGGCTGCAGGCCCCTGACAAACCAGGGGAACTGCCACATAGTAAATAGCAACAGCTCTTGACATTTTGTCATATAAAGGAACAATGGAGAGCTATTCAAACATCATCGATCAAGAAACCCCCCCCTCCCTTCCTAATGCCCAACGCCCTCCCCCGGACCGCACCCCAGCCAGACACCACCAGAACCATCTCTATACAATTAGTACTCAGTGCCACGCTTGGCATTCAAGGAGGCCCCAAATCTCCATCCATAGGGACCGTTGCAAGGAAAATGCCCCTATAATCAGCCCACCGCTTCCAGATCTTGAAGTGTTTCCGAGGACACCCACGCGCCCTAAAGATCGGTAACCTCTGTGTTGAATTTTTATGCAGATCATATTTCCTTAGTTTCTCTTATTTAGCTCTCCTTTTACCATGATTTTTTTCATTTTTATCTGTTCTTTTCATTCTTCTTCAAAATATATAATAAGTAATATTTCTGGTTTCTCCGCATTCTTACACTGACACAATATCAAAACCATAAATATTGTGATACTAAATATTGATCACAAAAATATAGTTTTTCTATACATGTATAAAGGTAAGTACAAAAATATCATTAAAAATGTGTTTTGCACTATCGAAAATATTATAGGTTTTTTACTCTACTTGTAATTTAAATAAGTTACATTAAATATTTGAACGTTTAACAATAATATAATGTAAATTAAATATGTTTAAATAACATTTAAAAAATGTATAAACATTTACTAATTTAAACAAACAGACTCAAATATATATATCTAAGTGTGCATATTTATATACACATATATAATGCATAACTATGTAAAAAAATATAAATTTTAACCTATATTATAATTGTCATACCTTTTAAATGTACCAATATAACAAATATAAATATATATATGTGTATATATATATATTACCTACTGGCAGTCGCCAGTAGGTAGTTATAGTTAGGACCTATTTTCCATAGGAAATCTGCAACATTCTATTTGGAATAACGTTGGCGCTGATTGATGAATCTTCGCAAAATGTTCAAAACTTTTGGCCAGCTCCGGTCCGCTCCTATCCTGGAAATTTCACGGTGATTCGTCAAGCGGGGGCCGAGAAAAAAGGGGGGTCCCAAAATGCATTTTGCCCATGCATTTTCCCATATGACCTGTTGACGCAGCTACAGCCCGAACTGCTGAACGGTATTACACCAAATTTGGCAAAGAGGTAGTCCTCAGTTCAGACTCATGCCTTTTGCTTAAATGGTGTAAATCCGTTCAGTAGTTCCTGAGAAAATTAGAGTTAAACAGATAGATATATCTGGGCGGAGCCTAACCACACATCTCATCGTGAGATCTGATTGGCTGTCAGTACTTCATCCAAGAAGTGTTGGCAGCCATCTTGGGACCAATATACATGATAGCACCTCATTAAAAAGCATTGCAGTTAATAGAAGGTTTTAAGACTTTAGTTACATTATAAATCATTTGTTGATGGTACCATACTCATTTTAGGAATTGTGGTGTGTTCTAAGGTGATTTTACCATGTGAAAAAGCCATCTGCTGTGATATCATGAATCATGTTTGAGAGAAAACTATTTTCTCATGCTTTTCCCATAGAGGTTTGGAAGGTGATTATAAGCTACACTGAGAGCATATTTTCTGTAAATTCACATTATCTTTCTCAGTCATGTGAGAATGAAGTCTGACATTCTCAGTAAAACATGTACATCCAACAAGGGCAGAGACTGTCAGTTGATTCCTTAATGTTCTACTGCAGCTTCCCAGAGTGTTCTAAAGAACAACTAGAGCGCTAACAGTCCTACTTATGACAAACGTATTGCACACCTGAAGCCATCTTGATTGGAATAAAGTGGTAACTCTTAAAACATTTAATTTAAAAAGGAACAACATGAGGGGGTTCATTTTGGCATAGAAATTATGATTAGTGCTGCAGAAAGAAAAATTAGGACATATTTTGACCTCTCAAATGCTCTTCTATTTCTTAAAAAATTCTGACATGCAGACTGAAACATGCACTTTGAATACCAGCAGCAGACTTCCCTGGTGAGCAGTAGCTTTACTACAGTGATCTAATGAGCAACTAGAGTGCTAACATTAAGAATTTATGGCAAATGTGTGACACATCTGAATGCCTTCTTGATGGAACCAAAGTAAAAAACTGAAAGTATTTCCTACTGAGGAGACTGCAGTAAATGAGGAAATTTGGAAACTTCATAACAAATAAATCTCCCAACATCGCCACCAGAGACAAAAGAGCCCAAATGTAGCCCAAATATCACCCAGATGTAGCCCAAGTATAGCCCAATGACAGAATGTCCCAGAGTATTCTTAAGAACAACTAGAGCGCTTACTGTCTTACTTATGACAAAAGTCTGGCACACCTGAAGCCATCTTTATTGGAATAAACTGGTAACACTTAAAACATTTAATTTAAAGAGGAACACAACGAGGGGGTTCATTTTGCCATAGAAATGATGATTAGTGCTGAAGAAAGAAAAATTAGGGAACATTTTGAGTAACTTCTCAAATCCTCTTCTATTTCATTAAAAAATTCTGATATGCAGACTGAAACAAGCACTTTTAATACCAGCAGCAGACTTCCGTGGTGAGCAGTAGCTTTAGTACAGTGATCTAATGAGTAACTAGAGTGCTAACATTCAGAATTTATGGCAAATGTGTGACATATCTGAATACCTTCTTGATGGAATCAAAGTAAAAAACTGAAAGCATTTCCTACTGAGGAGACTGCAGTAAATGAGGAAATTAGGAAACTTCATAACAAATAAATCTCCCAAGATGGCCACCAGAGACAAAAGAGCCCAAATGCAGCACAAAAATCACCCAGATGTAGCCCACACGTAGCCCAATGACAGAAGTGTGCAAAACACTTTTTTTGTGTATTTGCAGTTTTATATAGTGCAGACTTGTCAGGTATTGGAGTGCTTTACATGAGCATTGGTTACATCACACAAGATCAAATTCATTTTGGTTGTAGACATGGGGAGATGAAGTGATTTGACCAGAATCACAGAATGTTGAGCTGAAGCAGAAACTCCAACCTGGTTCCCCAGTTGCAAAGTCTGCCGCTCTGGAAGTAACACCACATCTTCTCCCGTAAGTGCAACATTTAATCAAGTGGTCAACTGGATAAAAATACATAAAGATTACAAATAATTTAAAAGTTCTTTGTCGCTATTCGAAAACTCAGAAAATATGTCCTCATTTTAGTTTTGTAGAGCACTAACCATAATTTTTATGCAAATAAGACCCTCTCATATATGTAGTTTCTAAAGGAAATACTCTAGGTATTACAGTTTTGATTACATCAAGATGATGTCAGGCGTTCCACACTTTTGTAATAAATATAGAATGTTAGCAATCTAGTTGTTCATTGGGAAACTGTTGAGAGGCAGAGGCCAGGGGCACGGACTCTGAAAATTGAAGGCAGGTAGGAGAGTGCAGAGGCAACAATTTGACCACACTGGGCAGGTAGGAAGGGCAGTGGCAGCACAACAGACTATGGAGGGCAGTGGAAAGGGGGGCAGGGGCAACCATACATGCCAACAGACCCGTTTCAGCCAGGAAACATCCAATGTTTTTAAGCTCCTGTCTACAATCTCCTCTTTTTCAATGTAACTCAAAGGGAAAAATCAATACCCCAGTTTTTTTTCAAAAAACTGTGGCAGCTTAACAGAACACTCAGAGTAGATAGGAGTGGCAGGTCCATGGAACATGGTGGGCAAAAAGGATGGAGCAGGGGCATGCACAAAGACATCAGAGGAGAATAGGGGCAGCAAGCTAAGCACAGAGGCTAAGCAGGAGGTCAATGATGGGCCAT
The DNA here is from genome assembly GCF_964204655.1 of Triturus cristatus. Taxonomy (NCBI): domain Eukaryota; kingdom Metazoa; phylum Chordata; class Amphibia; order Caudata; family Salamandridae; genus Triturus; species Triturus cristatus. The sequence continues at coordinate 892,583,883 of NC_140594.1, forward strand.
AGAATTGGGTAATGGAGGGCAGGAGGAGTGGACTGGTATATTGTGCTAAATGGAGGGCAGTGGCAGCACATCAGACCATGCATGGCAGGAGGGAGGTGGCTAGTCCATTGATTCAGACAACAGAGGATAGGGAGGAGGTGGATGGGGCAGCAAGCTAACTGTTCTGAGAAGGTGGGTATTAGGAACTTTATTGTTTTTAAAATGTGTGTCTGTGCGAACTACTTAAAATATGAACAAGTATGCAGCATAATCTCACTTTTGTTCAGGAAGAAGTGGACGTTTGTGACTGTGACTCCGGTCTCACTTGGCAGAAACACCCCCTGACCCTCACCCCCATCGCAAAATGTAATGCCCGTGAAAAGGGTAGGTGGACGCAGTGTTATATAGAACATAGTCCTCAGAGCATGATTGAAAATTAAAACTAGATATAGTATATGGTATAAACTATGCACCAAAAAGTGTGATATAAGAGGAACCGGGGCATGAAATATAATATGCAATACATTGTGCGCAATGACAGATTCATTGGGAGCGCGAGATAGCACAGGCACTATCGCGTGCTATGCGATATACGCCTTCGAGTGTTATATGCACAGGGCAGTGTTGTGTAACCTAACTAGTCTCTAAAGTTGAAATATAAAATATGTGCTGGGGAGTGTAAGGTTGCATATGCACTGTGACAAAGATTTGGATCCCAGATTGTAATATGTATGGCATAGCGATGTGCGTTATAACATAGGCATCGAGGAAGGCACGTTAGGTGGAGCAATATAACCCATGCGAAGGCAAGTGTGGCATGACATATTCATGGGGTGGTGTTACAGTGCACATGGGCTAGAGATTGTCATAGCATACGCACTAGCTGGTGGAATACAACACAGAGGTGTGTGGCACTCGACGGGCACTGGTGGGTGTAACACAGCATTGGGCTCAGCCAGGAGCACGCTGTGACTCTCAAGTGAGGTTCGTCTCCTTTCCAGAGAGTAAAATAAAAAGTATTACACATCCGGCGGTGGATGAGTGTTTTATTAACCGTGAGGGGGGTTTCTTGCATAGTTTGGTCGAATTTTTGTAGAATCCCCTTTGAATGGCTTGGTGTGCATGTGTATTAAATGTGCCTGTCAATAGCTACCCATGTTTGTATAAATAAACGACAATGGTGCCTACTTGGAGAGTACCCACCAGCTAGTGCGTATGATATGACACTCTCTAGCCCATGTGCACTGTAACACCACCCCGTGAATATGTCATGCCACACTTGCCTTCGCACGGGTTATATTGCCCCATCTAACGTGCCTTCCGCGATGCCTATGTTATAACGCACAGCGCTATGCCATACATATTACAATCTGGGATCCATATCTTTGTCACAGTGCATATGCAACGTTACACTCCCCAGCACATATTTTATATTACAAATTTAGAGACTAGTTAGGTTACACAACCCTGCCCTGTGCATATTACACTCCAAGGCGCATATCGCATAGCACAAGCAGGTGCCTGTGCTATCCCGCGCTCTCCAATGAATCTGTCATTGTGCACAATGTATTGCATATTATATTTCACGCCCCGGTTCATCTTATATCACACTTTTTGGTGCATAGTTTATACCATGTACTATATCTAGTTTTCATTTTCCAGCGTGCTCTCAGGACTATGTTCTATATAACACTGCGTCCACCTACCCTTTTCACGGGCATTACATTTTGCGATGGGGGTGGAGGGTCAGGGGGTGTTTCTGCCAAATGAGCCCGGAGTCACAGTCACAAACGTCCTCTTCTTCCTGAATAAAAGTGAGATTATGCTGCATACTTGTTCATATTTTACGTAGTTCGCACAGACACACATTTTAAAAACAATAAAGTTCCTAATACCCACCTTCTCTGAACAGTTAGCTTGCTGTCCCATCCATCTCCTCCCTATCCCCTGTTGTCTGAATCCATGGACTAGCCTCCTCCCTCCTGCCTTGCATGGTCTGATGTGCTGTCACTGCCCTCCATTTAGCATGATGTACCAGTCCACTCCTCCTGCCCTCTATTGCCCAACTCTATGACCCATCATTGACCTCCTGCTTAGTCGCTGTTCTTAGCTTGCTGCCCCTATTCTCCTTTCCCCTGCCCCCGATGTCTTTGTGCATGCCCCTGCTCCATCCTTTTTGCCCACCATGTTCCATGGACCTGCCACTCCTATCTACTCTGAGTGTTCTGTTGAGCTGCCACTCCCCTCCCACCTGCCTAGCATTGTCAGATGACTGTAACCTGTACCTGCCACCTCCATCCTGCCTGTCCACATGCCATGCCCCTATCCTCTTCCTCCTGTCCTCCATGGTCCATTTTACTGCCACACCCTTCTGTCCTCCCTGGTCTGTTGTGCTGCAACTGCTCCTCCTGCCTGCCCCGCGCGGTCTGTTGTGAGGCCCCTTCCCCTGAACTGTCTTGTCTGTGCCCAGGTCCTGACCCTCCCTTCTATCCTCCATGGTCCTTTGTGCATGCAACTGCACCCTCCTTCTTGCCCATCATAGCCATTGTGCTGCCACTAACCCTCCCGCTTGCCATGCATGGTCTTCTGTGCTGCCATGGCCCCTCCCACCTTCCCTGTGTGGTCAGCTAGCTGCCCCTGACCCCCTCCCACCTTCCCTCCATGGTCTGTGTGTATGCCATCATAGTCTCACTGTTGCTCTCCATGGTGTGTCTTGTTTCTAGTGCCCATCCTGCCTGACCTCCATGGTCATCTTGCTGCATCTACCCCCTTGCCCCCAGCCCTCTGTTTCCATGTGCAGACCCCTATTCCCTCCCTCCTGGCTTGTCTGTTCCATTGTAATGCCCCTGATCCGTCCCCCATGCCCTTTATGGTCTGTTATGCTGCAGCTTTCTCTCCTGTCTGTCCATTATGGTCAGCTAGCTACCATTGCCTCTTTCCCCTCTGTTCTCTGTTGTCCATGTGCATGGTCCTGTCCCCTCCCTATTGCTTTCTATGGATTGTTGTGCTGCACTCCCGTCCCGCATGCCCTGTGTGGTGTATTGTGCTGCTGCAATCCCTGATCCCTGCCCTGTAGGGTCAGTTTGGTGCACTTCTCCATGTCCCTCCTGTCCTCTGTTATCCGAGTCCATGTCCTTACTCCAATTCCTCCTGCCTACCATGATCCAATGTACCATACTTGCGAACATTTTGAACTTGGTAAGAGGGAGATTTTGAAAAAAAACTGGGGTATTGATTTTCCCCTTTGAGTTACATTGAAAAAGAGGAGATTGTAGACAGGAGACGGATCAAATAAAGCCCATTTGAGCTTAAAAGCATTGGACGTTTCCTGGCTGAAATGGGTCTGTTGGCATGTATGGTTGTACTACCACTGTCTCTTCCTTCTGCCCACAATGGTCTAATATATTGGCACAGCCTATCTTGCCAGTCCTGTATTGTTGGTTTGTTGCCCCTGCCCCCCTTTCCACTGCCCTCTATAGTCTGTTGTGCTGCAACTGCCCTCCCTGCCTGCCCAGTGTGGTCAAATTGTTGCCTCTGCGCTCTCCTACCCTGCCTTCAATTTCCAGAGTCCGTGCCCCTGGCCTCTGCCTCTCAACAGTATCCCAATGAACAACTAGATTGCTAGCATTCTATATTTATTACAAAAGTGTGGAACGCCTGACGTCATCTTGATGTAATCAAAACTGTAATACCTAGAGCATTTCCTTTGAAATGACTTATATGAGCGGGTCTTATTTGCATCAAAATTATGGTTAGTGCTCTAAAAAACTAAAATGAGGACATATTTACATAGTTTTCAAATAGCGACAAAGAACTTTTAAATTATTTGTTATCTTTATGTTTTTTTATGCAGTTTACCACTTGATTAAATGTTGCACCTAGGGGAGAGGATGTGGTGTTACTTCCAGAGCTGCAGACTTTGCAACTGGGGAACCAGGTTGGAGTTTCTGCTTCAGCTCAACATTCTGTGATTCTGGTCAAATCACTTAATCTCCTCATGTCTACAACCAAAATGAATTTGATCTTGTGTGATGTAACCAATGCTCATGTAAAGCACGCCAATACCTGACAAGTCTGCACTATATAAAACTGCAAATACACAAATAATAAGTGTTTGCACCCTTCTGTCATTGGGCTACATGTGGGCTACATCTGGGTGATATTTGTGCTGCAATTGGGCTCTTTTGTCTCTGGTAGCCATCTTGGGAGATTTATTTGTTATGAAGTTTCCTAATTTTCTCATTTACTGCAGTCTCCTCAGTAGGAAATGCTTTCAGTTTTTTACTTTGATTCCATCAAGAAGGTATTCAGATATTTCACATATTTGCCATCAATTCTGAATGTTAGCACTCTAGTTGCTCATTAGATCACTGTAGTAAACTTACTGCTCACCACGGAAGTCTGCTGCTGGTATTAAAAGTGCATGCTTCAGTCTGCATATCAGAATTTTTTAATGAAATAGAAGAGGATTTGAGAAGTCACTCAAAATGTGCCCTAATTTTTCTTTCTTCAGCACTAATCATAATTTCTATGGAAAAATGAACCCCTTCATTGTGTTCCTTTTTAAATTAAATGTTTTAAGTGTTACCAGTTTATTCCAATCAAGATGTCTTCAGGTGTGCCATACTTTTGTCATAAGTAAGACAGTAAGCGCTCTAGTTGTTCTTAAGAAAACTCTGGGACATTCTGTCATTGGGCTATACTTGGGCTACATCTGGGTGATATTTGGGCTACATTTGGGCTCTTTTGTCTCTGGTGGCCATCTTGGGAGATTTATTTGTTATGAAGTTTCCTAATTTCCTCATTTACTGCAGTCTCCTCAGTAGTAAATACTTTCCGTTTTTTACTTTGGTTCCATCAAGAAGGCATTCAGATGTGTCACACATTTGCCATAAATTCTGAATGTTAGCCCTCTAGTTGCTTAATAGATCAGTGTAGTAAAGCTACTGCTCACCACGGAAGTCTGCTGCTGGTATTAAAAGTGCATGCTTCAGTCTGCATATCAGAATTTTTTAATGAAATAGAAGAGGATTTGAGAAGTCACTCAAAATGTGCTGAGGGACAGAATTTATTTTCCTGCAGTAGCTAACGCTATATTTGTTAGCATGATGTAGCCGCACCTATATGTATGCACAGCTCCACGTCATTGTATTTCAGTTAGTTAAGATAGTTTTCGTTCCTTGTAAATAGGTCACGTTGCACCATAGTTGGAGAAGCCAACAGACTCCATTTCGAATCTGTTGATTCATTCTTTGGTAGCGATCACGTGTGGTTCTCCCTATACACCAGTCACGTCCCAATTAAGTTGGGTTACAGGACAGCTGAATTCACAACTATTTCCCCGCCCCAGGGTCCAAGGTTGCATCTGGTTTTTAGAGACGATAAGCACATTCTTACCGGCGCTGGGCTGTTACTCCCCTGTAGCGAGACTAAAGGGAGTCACCCTTTCTGACCTTCCTTATAATAGTAGAAACAGACTTCTGAGTCGGCTTTGTGTGCCATATATGGTTCTTCCGGAACATTTCGTGTCTATTTGTAGAATGCGAAATATGGTTGTTTTATGTAAAGCGTGTTTTGTATAAAGGATTGGTCTCATGTGTAAATCGGGAGTCTTCTCGGCGCACTGACTGGGTGTGGACGAGGGGGCTCCTCTGCGCAGAGTCTTATATATTAAAAGATTGCCTCTTCTTCACTGCCAACGGACTGTTTATTTCATAATATATATTGGTAATCGGTGAGTATGGCCGATCGATAATTTTCAGAATACTTCAGTTGGCGACTCCACCGGGACTCCGCGTTTGGGGTCGTCCTCCCGTAACACGGGGTAAAATAAGGACATTAGGAGGAGCGCTCTGGTCGGAGGGGGCGGACTGACTTTGGCTGAACTCCGCTCTTGCGATCAGGGAGCTCCCAGTTGCTAGTGACCCCTCGCCGGAGTCCTACGGGTGTAACCCAGGAACTGATCCAAGTTGATCATCAGGGGTGGGCAGTGGAGAACTCGCAATCCTACCTGAGTGCACCAGGTGAGTGTGTTGGTCTGTCATTTATGAATTAAATAATAACTGATCTTGGTAGTTGCGGTGGTCAGCGTACCACGAGGAGTTTTGGAGGTCTGACGGGGTATTAGTGAGGCTACACGGGCAGATGCTCCACGGACTTGTTCTGTGAATAATAGAGGTTTTATTCAGATGCCTTGGTTTGGAATTTTCTAGTGCTAACCCGGCCGGACTGCCCTCGAGAAAGCCCGCGGTTAAACCTAGGTGACTTCTGGACATATCCGAAGCGGCGCTAAGGCAGCGGGCTCAGTCGGAATAGTCCTGAAGGTGAACTGGGAGGACTGCGGGATGGCTTGTAGGCCGGTCTGTGGTTAATTCCTGTCTGATGACATCTCGGTAGTCTTTGGACTGCCGGGCTTCTTTGTTTCTGTTTGGTCCGGTGGCTAAAGGGTCGCGACTTCTCTATGAACGGGAGTCGACGGGCTCCGTTCTTTGGCAGTTTAATATGAAAGGAACGACAACCTAATGCTATCCTTTTCCTTTTATAGCAGATTGAGTACTTAAATTTGTGTGTATGGTTGGTGCGAAGAAGAGGGTGATTGAAAGCGAGTGAAACATGGCCATGTTCTGATTGTTGGTGACGGAGCGCGAAGAGTGATCCTTTCAAAATGTCGTGTTTTAGTAAAATCTGTTTTGGATGTTGTTGCAGGAAAAGAAATACACGGCTCGATGAAAGTCAACCTGCCCCGCCGGAAGGCAGTCCAAATTTCGATATGTATGTAAAACATGGCCTCACGCCTATTTTATTTAGTAATTTATGTCACAAATATACTAAAGAGAATGAAGAATTACAGTGGCCCGTAACAGGTTCTTTCGATGAAAAAAAGATTCAGCATTTACAGGATCGGTTTTTCACTAAGAGAAGTAGACAGGGAATGTTTGATTCTTTGCGACTATGGCAGAAAGAGACGAAACGCCGCCGGATTAGAGAGGAAAAATTGTTTAAAGTACAGAATGGACAGACTATAACTCAGAAAGCTATAGCATACGATAAAGAACAAACCGAGAAAAGGATTGAATGTTTGGATAGACAGTTCCGCTTACAGGCAGATAAAAGTTATACAGCGCGACCGGAGGTAGAAGATGAAATAGAGGATTTATTGAACACACGTCCTCCGCCCCCCTATGCTCCCCAGCGGGTGTACCCCGCAATACCTTTGGCCGGCGCACCCGTCGTGGTAGCCACGGCCCCTGTGTCTCCTGTTTCTACTGTATCAGCTGGAACTATTAATACTCCCTCCTCTACGGCATCCGTTACGACAACATTATTGACAAACGATCTAATGACCTCTATCGCTTCCCCAATGACACTGACCTCCCCTTCGTCGTCAGTAGCCTGGCCTTCTCAGTCGGCCACTTCAACTCCTGCCAGAATAGATTTGACCCCTTCCCATGCCCCCGGGTTAGGGGGTGTCCAACAATTATATACACAAGCTGTTGTGGGGTGTCAGGAGAAGCAAATGGTAATAGACCAGGCATCCCAATGGGTGCGAAACAGTATCTATACTATTGAGGATATTTGGGGAACTATGAAGGATTACGAACCGGTAATGCAGCAATATGCATTAGAGACCGTGGCTAATCGGTTGATTTCACTATGGGAACAATGTTTTGAGAATGGGAGAGCCACGCAGGTTTTACATGATATAGTGGATCGGGCTCATAAGTTTGAACTAGGACCGGAGTATGTATACGGGAACCTGGCTACCATTATGCGATATCGGCTAAGATTAATTACAAAATGTCCTAAATGGGATTCCCAACATCCTATGCAGGAAATTCATCCCATTTATCATCCTGAAATATCGGAACTCAAAGACAAGGCTAATCAGGTCATTCAAGCTCGTGTTAAAGCCTGTTTTCAAGAACAGTGGGTATATACCCCTTGGAAGAGAAGTGAAGTTCTCTCCCTAAAATCTCATCTGCCTGATCCACGTAAAAATCCCACAGCCTATTACAAAGAACTTACTGAAGCAGCTTCCTAAGCCGTGATGACTCTGGCTGATATGGAATTATTCTTTGGACTATTGGTCCCAGTTGATGTGTGGCGTCAGCTACATGATCAGCCTCATGCTAATCAATTAGGGGGAACGTGGGAGCAATTCAAGATTTGGGATGGGGAATGGAAGCCCGGGGATAAACCTAGAGCTGAGATTTTGGCTTTGCCAGGTCGAATAATTACATTTATGCACACCCTAATTCCACCCCGGAAAGTGGATTGGGATAAATTGACTGCTTGTAAACAGAAGAAAGATGAAAGTGTGTCAGATTTCTTTACTCGATTTGAGGGTGTGTTCATAGATTTCAGTGGGCAAGATTTATCGGTAGAAGTGGGAATAAGGTTGTTTGTGAATCGGTTCGTGACCAATTTATTGCCCGAAGTATCAGTGCGTCTTCAGGCCGCAGAAAGTACTTGGACCACCTCCACTCCGTCAGTAATATTGAGCATGGCTTAGTTTTACGAGCACAGGGAGAACGAAAGTAAAGACAAATCGGATAAAAAGGTTAAGGATCTTAAAAATCAAGTATTATTACAACAGGTGGCCGGGGGACGGGGCCGAAATGGAGGAGCAAGGGGTTTTGGTCAAAGAGGGGCAGGAACCGGAAGCAGAGAAGAAGGGTCGGCTGTCGCTTTGGGATCGAATCAGTGTGCTTATTGTAAGCAGGAAGGGCACTAGCGAGCCCAGTGTCCTTTCCTTCTGGCACAGAACGGAGCTATAAGGGACAGAAGTAGAGGAAGGGGAAGGGGTGGTATTGATCGTGGAGACCTGAGAGCAGAAGAAGTAGTACGAGGTGAGTCTAAAGGGAATTGTTTCGATAAAAACAATGGGAGACAGTACTACAATGAAGATTATGGAACTGGCGAACAGGATACATATTTTCCTGCATAGGACAGCCGCGGACAGAGAAGGGGCCAAGTGTCAGTACCCGTTGACCAGAAAGGGCCTTATGTTAAAGGACAGTTAAGGGGAATTTCTGAAAACTTTTTAGTGGACATGGGTGCAATGAATAGTTCGATCATTGGTCCCAGGGGCTGCTCTGTACGGGCACAATAATGTCTCAGTTGGATTTTCTGGAGTTCCGGTGGTAAGCCCCATTTCAAAGCCACTCTCATTTACTATAGGTCCAGTTACAGTGGACTCTCCATTTTTGTTGACGTCGCAATGTGGGGAAAACTTACTGGGGTTGGATCTGTTAAAAAAGATGCATGCTAAAATTTATTGTTCTCCGGATGGAGTATATTTAACGGTTCAGTCACCAGAACAATGTACTAAGCAGAATATCATGAGAAATGACCAGCTCCCTCCGGAGCTGGCGGCCATTCCCTCTACGCTGTGGGCAACTGGGGATACTGATGTAGGGTTATTGAATATTCCACCAGTTTCCATTACGTTGAAATCAAATGCTCGACTACCTCGTATTCCGCAGTATAAAATATCCCCAGCAGGTGAAAAGGCATTAATGTCGATAATTCAGGATTTGATTGATAAAGGCGTGGTGGAAGAAACAGTCTCTAATATATGTAATAGCCCTATATTACCGATATTGAAGAAGGCTCCTATAGGGAGCAGTCCTGATTATGCTGATACGTACCGCTTTGTAATTGACCTCCGAGAGGTTAATAAAGTGGTAATACCACAATATCCGGTGGTCTCAGATGGTTCCATGATGGAATATCGTTAACATAAATATCGTCAGAAATAAATATCATCACTAAAATATCGCTTACATTAATATCGTCATCCTATACTTAAACAAGAATTCACACAAATATCGATTTTTTTTTATCGACAACCCTAATATCGTTCACACTAATATCTACAACATAAATATCGACTACTACATTATCGACTTTATTTTAAATATCATTACCTTAGACATTTATATCGACTACACTAACATCGACGACCTATCTGCTTATAGAAATATACAAAAAATATCGTCTTTTTATTACCAACTCGATATGCACGATTCTTTTATTTTACTCACTTGTTTTTACTATTTTACTTTACAAAACTATTCACACATATAATTATTTAGTTTTCCTAATACTTATTGATATAAAAATATATAATATATGTTAAATAAAATTACATTTACTGATACTATCATACACTCCGATGGCCTAAATGTGAAACACATTTCATTATTTTCTACATATAAACTATTTACATATAAAACAAAAAAGCACATATAAAACTTTTTACAATGTACTTTAACAAACAAATAGTGATGCAACAAACTCTTACGAAAATAACGGTTTTCTAATTCGAAATTACGTTCTCGACCAATAATTTTGAAATTTCACTAATTGAACCAATCAAAAGCTACCATTAATTAACTCACTAATATAAAAACAATTATACACTTAACGTAATTTACCATTTTTGGCACAAACTTGGAGAAAAACGGTTACCTTGCTGAGAGAAGAGAATACAAACCTACGACTACAACTACAAAACGTCATACTACACTTCAAGTAAGTAAAATCCCATTGCTTTTTTCATTCGAACTTAGCAAAAAGTAGATAAACTCCCTAATTTAAAAACTGTTCTTCTTTAGAGTGAAAACAAAACATGTTGAACTTATCAACAACGACCAAACAATTAGATGTAAAAACATTTATAAACTACCTTATCCATGTCTACTTAGATAGCTGATAAAAATTATTTAAACTTGCTAAGTAAATGTACTATTTACTTCATATGTTAACAACTACTATCATCCAAATACTATAAGTAACACGATTATTTTTTCCACAGACTCTACAAAATTATTTACCTATCTACAACTACACTACCAACATCTTCTACTACATCAAGTAAGTATAGTCACTGTATGTATAACAATTCTGAAAGTAAAATCAAACACCTATAACACTAAATCATGTCTTTCAATTATTCTTTAACACTACTACAGAACTTAAAAAGAAGAAAATTCAGAAAGAGAAATAAGAATAAAAGAATTACCAGTGAAGCCACATAGTAAGTATATGTTCACGCTTTTTCCTGCTCTTATACACATCTCTGTAAATAGTCTTCAATGTTCTTAAAAATACATATATATATTTTCCACAGATCTACCTTAGACATGGCAACTGGAGCTACTTTCATTACTTCGCAAAAAGGGAAACTAATGCTGAACTACATGGGTTACACCTACACCCAAGAAAGAGTAAAAGCGAATAAGACCCATTGGAAATGTAGCAAATATTACTCAAGTGCATGCTATGGTAGAGCAACAACTGTTGATAACAATGTGGTAAATGTACGTGAGCATAACCACCCACCAAATGTAACAGAAGTGGAAGTTAGAGAAGCACTGGAAACATTGAAAAATGCTAGTAAAGGATCACAAGAAACAAGCACTAGTATTTTGAAAAATGTTTTAAGCAAAGTGCCAGAACATGTGACAGGACAGCTACCTTCTATTCCCAACTTAAAAAGATTAATTTCAAAAACTAAACGTGCTTCAGATCCAACTCCACCAACGCCAGAAAGTTTTAAGGATATAAAAATATATCCTGAATATACCATTACACATAATGAGGATAAATTCCTAATGTATGACAACCAGAGTCATGACAAACGATTTTTACTTTTTTCTACTAATAGTAATTTGCAAAAACTTAAATCATGTGAAACATGGATGATGGACGGGACTTTTAAAGTTTGTCCCAAACCTTTCTATCAACTTTACACCATCCATGGGGAATACCAAGATACAAATATCCCTCTAATTTATACTCTGCTGCCAAACAAAACAAATACTACCTACGTTGAACTTTTAACAAAGATCAAAGAATTAACAGATAATTACTATCCTCAAAGAATTATAATTGACTTTGAAATAGCCATGATTCAAGCTATCCTTAAGATATATCCCCATACCTCAATACAAGGTTGTTATTATCACTACAACCAAAGTATATGGAGGCACTTACAAAAATCTACCTTAAGCATTGAATATTCTACAAACAGTCACTTTGCTTATCAAATAAAAAAGTTGATTGCATTGGCATATGTACCAACAACAGAAGTAGCTAACTACTACAATTTATTAATTGACAGCCCTTTCTACCGCACCAATGAGAAAATACTAACTCCCTTCTTGGACTATTTTGAAGATACCTGGGATGGAAGATTACATCGTTCAGGCCACCGTAGACAACCTAAATTTAAGATTCCATGGTGGAATGTGTATACTAGTACAATAGCACAGAAAGCTAAAACTAACAACGCAGTTGAAGGATGGCATAATGCCTTCCAAGCCACTTTAGGAAGAAGTCAACCAACACTTCACAAACTAATCCAAAGCATTAAAAAAGAACAAAGCTACCAATAACTCAGAATAGAGCAATCCCTTTCTAAAATTGGCCCTAAACTAAGTAAACAAACATTAAATATGTACGAATATCTCCAGCAAAAAACTAGACTGTACCCAAGTATAGAAGGTCTAGCATACTTAGACCTAATAGCTAAATCCATCCTTTAAATATAAATTTACCATGTTTAGTAATAATTTACTTTTTATTCTTAAAAAACAAATGAATATTGTAAAATATACATTAATATGTTCAATAGAATTATGTATTAATTGTTTATTGTATATTAAAAAATGTTTTTCATTGTTAAATATTTTTCTCAGATGTTAAAAAATGTAAATTTATGTTATGTACATATCGTGATAAAATCAATGTCATAAAAAATATGTAATATATTAAATTTTTATAAAAAATATTAAAATTTAATATACTAATGTATGTATGCATAATTGAAACTGTATTTATGTACAAAACTGCAATATAATTTGTTAACAAAAAATATGTTAAATGTTTTATAAAATGTTCAAAATCTTTGCAGTAACAAATTAAACTATGAATAAAAAAAAGATCTAAAAATTTTTATTTCTTAATTTAGAAACTTGTCATATGTATGTAAAAATGTTATAAAAATGTTTTTAATTTATATTGTTGAAATGAATATTACAACATGACATATATTATTCTTATTAAAAATAGTAAATAGATAATGCTGGATAATAAACCATAATAATTAACTATTCTAACTCCAATCCTACGTAAGTCAGGGTAAATGGTGGATAGTAAACCATTATAATTAACTATTCTAACTCCAAACAAAACATAAGTCAAGGAAAGTGCTGGATTGTAAACCATAATAATTTACTAATCTAACTCCAATCCAACATAAGTCAGGGAAAGTGCTGGATTGTAAACCATAATAAATTACTATTCTAACTCCAAACATAACATAACTCAGGGAAAGTGCTGGATAGTAAACCATAATAAATTACTATTCAAACTCCAATCCAACATAAGTCAGAGAAAGTGCTGGATAGTAAACCATAATAAATTACTATTCTAACTCCAAACATAACATAAGTCAGGGAGAGTGCTGGATAGTAAACCATAATAAATTACTATTCTAACTCCAATCCAACATAAGTCAGGGAAAGTGCTGGATAGTAAACCATAAAAAATTACTATTCTAACTCCAAACATAACATAAGTCAGGGAGAGTGCTGGATAGTAAACCATAATAAATTACTATTCTAACTCCAAACATAACATAAGTCAGGGAGAGTGCTGGATAGTAAACCATAATAAATTACTATTCTAACTCCAAACATAACATAACTCAGGGAAAGTGCTGGATAGTAAACCATAATAAATTACTATTCAAACTCCAATCCAACATAAGTCAGGGAAAGTGCTGGATAGTAAACCATAATAAATTCCTATTCTAACTCCAAACATAACATAAGTCAGGGAGACTGCTGGATAGTAAACCATAATAAATTACTATTCTAACTCCAATCCAACATAAGTCAGGGAAAATGCTGGATAGTAAACCATAATAAATTACTATTCTAACTCCAAACATAACATAACTCAGGGAAAGTGCTGGATAGTAAACCATAATAAATTACTATTCTAATTCCAATCCAACATAAGTCAGGGAAAGTGCTGGATAGTAAACCATAACAAATTACTATTCTAACTCCAATCCAACATAAGTCAGGAAATGTGCAGGTTAGTAAACAATATAAATGTTTCTATCTAAATTATTTTTTATACCCTATTACCCTATAATACCAAAATAACGCTTCTTCAATATTAATTTCATATTTTTTATTAATATTAAAAAATAAATTTCATGTAAAATTTAAAATTTCGAAGTTAAATTTTGATTTCATGATAAATTTCTAATTTATTAATATTTTATACACTTTTAAAACACGACATTTTTAAATTACTACCCACCCTAATCCCCTATAATACCAAAAACCCGCTCCTAAAATTTTTTTGGGGAAGTTTAAAATTTAATTACAAATTTAATTTGGTGAACAATTCGAAATTTCTAATTAAAATTTCGATTTCTTAATTATTTTCTAATATTTTTATATTTTAGAAATTTTGTAAAAACCAAATTTTAAATTACTACCCACCCTTATCCCCTATAATACCAATAACCCGCTCCTAAAATTTTTTGGGGGAATTTTAAAATTTAATTACAAATTTAATTTCGTGAACAAATCGAAATTTCGAATTGAAATTTCGATTTCTTAATTATTTTCGAATATTTTTATATTTTAGAAATTTTGTAAAAACCAAATTTTAAATTACTACCCACCCTTATCCCCTATAATACCAATAACCCGCTACTAAAATTTTAACAATTCTTTGGTAGAAAATATTTTTTAACACATATTATTACTAGTAGGAGTTTTGTAAGTTTTTTAAAAACATAATACATATTTTTTTATAAATTTTATAACAACTTATATTTTTCTATCGATATTATATAAAACGACATTTTGATCAACGATATTCTGTTCATCGATATTTTTTCTTGACGATATTTTTGTCATTCTCAAGAAACGATATTTTTTACAAAGATATTTTCTATTACGATATTTTTCACAGTCGATATTCTTACCACGATATTAATGCTAGTCGATATTTTCCCGTCGATATTCTATCTTTATACCGTCTCAGATATTACAACGATACTTACTATGATTCCTCCTAATGCCAAATATTTTTCAGTTATTGATTTAAAGAATGCTTTTTTTAGCATTCCCATACATCCTGAGAGTAGACATATTTTCGGCTTCTTGTTATCAGGCCGTAGTTTTAGATTTTGCCGTGCTCCTCAGGGCTATACAGAGAGCCCTAGCATTTACAGTCAGGCTTTGAAAGTAATTTTGGATGAATTAACTTTACCTCCGGGAAATGTTCTCCTCCAGTGTGTTGATGATTTGCTAGTGGCGTCCGATACGGAGGAAGGCTGCAAAGCAGCTACTGTTAAACTGTTGTCCCACCTAGCAGCCCATGGAAATAAAGTATCTCTCTCTAAATTTCAATATTGTCAACAGGAGGTGACCTACCTTGGTCATCTACTGTTGAAAGAAGGGAGGAAGCTGACTCCTGAACGTGTGTCTACCATTTTTAACATGTTTGTTCCTCGTACTCAACGAGATCTTCGTGCATTTCTTGGCATAACTTCTTACTGTCGCCAGTGAATCCCTAATTTTTCTCTTCTTACTAAACCACTGTTATATCTGATCACGAAAGAAGTGCATGAACCCTTACCCTGGACAGATGAATGTCAGAAAGCTTTTGATTCTTTGAAAACTGCTCTTTGTTCTGCACCTGTTCTAGGAACTCCTGACTACCAGAAGCCTTTTGTACTTTACGTGCACGAGGTGGACGGCTGTTCGCTTTCAGTGTTAACGCAAGGATTTGCTGGTAAGCAAAGACCTTGCGCTTATTTTTCGGCAGTGTTGGATCATGTCGCTAGAGCACTTCCTAGCTGCCTGAGAGCTACTGCCGCAGTGGCGGTGGCCATTAGACAGTCGGAAGGACTCGATCTAAATTCTGAACTTACAGTAATGGTACCACATGCAGTGGATACGCTCTTGAATAAGACAAAGACACAGCACCTTACTAGTGCACGTCTCACTGGATATGAATTGACTCTGTTTGCTCCCCATATCACTATTAAAAGATGTGCCACTCTGAACCCAGCCACATTACTACCCCTCCCATCGGATGAACAAGATAATGACATACATGACTGTATATTTCGGACAAAAGAGGAAACGAAGGGACGGGTAGACCTCACAGACACGCCCCTATCTGAATCTCAAGGGGACTTGTATGTGGATGGCTCTTGTTTTAAGTTACCAGATGGCACGACAACAGCTGCATATGCGATTACTACCCTGTGTACGTCTCGAGTTCCCTATCATTCTGCACAGGCAGCTGAACTAATAGCCCTGTTACGAGCCTGTGAGCTAAGCGAAGGACTCGTGGTAAATATTTATACTGATAGCCAGTATGCCTTCGGCGTGGCTCATAGTTTTGGGAAACTGTGGGAAGAAAGGGGATTCTTCACTTCCCAGTTAAAGTTAAACTTAAGGACGGTGGTCTGATTTGCACTGCTAGGAAAAGTTATAGAGGTGCCATCTCTAGGGCAAAGCTAGAGTGGGAGAACCAGTTTTGGTGTGATCTGAAACTGGCAAGCTCCGCTAGGGACTCGAAGGGCTTTTGGGAATTGATTAGAGCCAGAGATAAACCTGTGGACTCGCTTATAACATGTAATATCCCTGAGGCCTCGTGGTTCGACCACTTCTCCCATTTATATAATGTAGTAACGGACAATGGGGAAGTTCCCAATGATGACCCTCTATTGGACCTCCGTGAGCTGAGCTTAGACTCTAGGTTTACGGCCAAGGAAGTGGTGGATGCAATTAAGTGTCTTGTCCCAAACAAAGCTGCGGGGCCGGATGGCCTACCAGGGGACCTGTTACGCATCAACCCGATAGAATGGGGGAAACTCAATGCCTCACTATTAAATGCTAGTTTTTTAGATGCAGCTTTCCCAGAATCCTGAAGGGGCGCTGAGGTCGTCCCGATCTTCAAGAAAGGGTGTCGGGACGACCCAGCAAATTATCGCCCCATAAGTTTATTAGACTCCATGCAGAAGGTGGCAGGAAAGGTGGTCCTGGGGAGGATTTTACAGTGGGTAGAGGAGAAGGGTATTCTGTCCGATTTCCAGGCAGGCTTTAGAACAGGTACTGGGACTATTGAGCAAACATTCCGGTTGTTGATGCTCTTCTGGAAAGTGGTTGTTCTGGGCAAAGGCAGTCTGTACCTGGCATTTATAGATCTGCGGACTGCCTTTGACCTGGTTCCTCGTAGCCATCTCTGGAGGGTGCTATCTGGGCTCGGGTTGCCCCCATATTTATTGTCCCTGTTAATTAAGATGCACGCTGAAAATTTTGCACAGATTAGGTGGGGAAACCAGGGTCAAAAGACATCACGAATACCTGTAAACAGAGGTGTCCGTCAGGGATGCGTTCTTGCCCCCACTCTGTTTTCATTGTATGTTAAGGGAGTGGTGGACCACCTTTTACAAATCCCTTCAGATGCCCCATCGTTGGCAGGCAGGAGGGTACCTACCCTCCTGTTTGCAGACGATACTTTACTGATTTCTAAGACCCCAGTAGGGCTACAGAACCTTTTAACTAGTTTTCAGTCTTTTTGGGATTTGAGGGGATTGGAAATCAATACTGGTAAGACCAAGTACCTGGTCTTGAATCCCCCAAAGAAGATTGGTAGGCCACCCACACTAAAATCAGTTTCCCTAGAAAGGGTTAAAGAATTTGACTATTTAGGAATTCGCCTCTGTGACACTATGAGATGGAATTGCCACCTCCATAAGATGTAGTTGAACCATAAGAGGGTGGCAGGGGCATTACTTAAAGAAAAACGGGCCTCCTCCCTCAAGCCTATTGCCCCGGTACTTGACATCTATAGGGCAAGAGGTGTGAGTGCGGCGCTCTATGGGGCAGAACTTTGGGGTGTGCAAAACATGGACCAGCTGTCCTGCTCTGAAAATACATTTCTCAAGGACCTAATGGGGCTCCCATATAGCACCCCAACCTTACCTTTATTGCTTGATATGGGTAGTTGTCCCATTAGTGATCAGGCAAGGATGCGTCCTCTTCTTCTTTGGGCTCGCATTTGAAGAGTCCCGAACTGGCCAGCTACGCAGACGGTTTAAAAGAGATCTTATCGATGCCTGGCTGGCCCAAAATTAGTTGGTTGAGAGAAGTTAAGCGACTACTGATAGAATTGGGTCTAGAAGAAGCTTGGCAGTCAAGAACTGCTCCCCCTAAGTCTGTCTTGGAGAAACTGAATTGGAGATGAGTGATAGACGGGCGAAACACTAATCCTAAGCAATGCAGGTCCACTGCTGAATTCCTATTAGTGAAGGAGGTCCCATTCCGCGAGCCCTATCTCGATATTATATCAAAACCCAGAGATAGGGCATTGTATTTTAAATTTAGAGTAGGAATACTTCCTGTGGGTGAACTAACTGCTAGGTGGAAGGCCCCAGCCCAGACCACTCCTTTATGTCCGCATTGTATGTCAAGGATAGAGTCAGTTCCCCACTTCCTATTCGAATGCCCTGCCTATGAAGCTCCTCATCGCAGGTGGTTGATACCTCTTTGTAGAGAGATAGGCACCAAACACCATAGGGAGGCCTTGCGAATTTTGAAAATGGACTCGCGGCCCCTTTTTGCCTGTGGCCTGGCGAAGTTTCTAAGCTGGGCATGGTCGATTAGATCAAATAGGCTTTTGTATCTTGTTTAATCCTGGTTTTACAATGTATTCCTTTTATGCAATTTATTGGCGCCTTCGTATTATGAATTGTATGTATCTTTTGATACGAATTGGCTCCTTTTATCGTTTTTATAAAATGTGTGTGTATATGTATTGCTTTTTAAAACATGCTATTTGTCGAAATAAAGCCTTTCAAATCGCAATCGCACTTCCCATGGCCAACGAATACAGCATGGCCCTCTAATATTAAGGTTGTTAACCGCATTGACTCTGTCTCGGAGACTAGCGATTGTTAAATGTAGTGCCCATAAGGCCATAGTGGACACGGTGGGAGAAGGAAACGTTTTCGCTGACCAGATTGCAAAAAGTACAGCTAGATCTAAAATGTCCCCTATGTATGTAAATTCGGCCAGATGGGTGGAGGAGTCGGATATGTTCGATAACACCATGGAGAGTGTCCGAGAGATGCAGAAGGAAGCTACCCCTGATGAACTAACCCGATGGGAAAATGAAGTAGGGAGGTTGGATGATAGTGGTTGCTGGGTTGATTTGAGTGAAAAGCAGCGATGGATGCTTCCTAATGCTTTTGTTAATGCTGTAGTGAGAATGGCCCATGGGACTGCTCATATAGGAGCAAAAGGAATTTGTAGCCTATCAGACCCAGTTTGGAATAATCCCAATATTTCGAAAATTGCCACTCATCTGGTACGACATTGCATGGTTTGTTTACGACATAATCCTGGAGGGAGGGAACATGTTCCTAGTGGGAATTTTGCCCCACCCTCCTTACCTTTCGAAGTACTTCAAATGGATTATATCCAACTGGAGAGAGTGAATAACTTAAAGTATGTTTTGGTCATGGTATGCGCCTTCAGTAAATGGGTAGAAGCTTACCCTACCAAGGAAAATACTGCATTGGTAACTGCGAAGGCATTAATCAAGGAATATTTTCCGAGATATGGGGTCCCTCGGGTCATTTGGACAGACAATGGGACCCACTTCAATGCAGATCTTATCAGGCATATTTGTAATGGATTGCATATAAATCAGAAGTTTCATGCTGCTCGACATCCTCAGTCAGCCGAATTGGTTGGAAAATATAATGGGATCTTGAAGTTAAAAATGGCTAAAATTCAGGAGAGTTACCAACGGAAATCGAGCCTTGAGCTTAGGTGGACGGAGCCAGTGCAGGTCTTGTTGGCCACCCGAACAGCAGTAAAGGTGATCGGACGGAAGCACTGGATCCATGTGGCCCACGTCAAGAGGGTGCCTCTCCCTCTTCCATTTGATCGTCTGAATCCAGAAGGAATATTAACCCAGGAAAGTGAAAAAGTTCCTTGTGTGATTCCCTTTTCCGAGGCCCAGGAAATTGAAGGGCAAGAAAAAGGAGCCAGGGGCACGAGAGAGGCCGTATCACCAAGTACGGTATCGGCCTCTGAAGCTGTTGCTCCTGCCGTGAAACGAAGGGTGCATGTAAAATTTGGCACCTTGGAGGACTCCACACCTGTTCTGTTTGAAGACCCAGGATTAACAGGGCAAGCTCGATACAACCTGCGGCCCAGAAACCAACATGGTACCCCTAATAATGGTAGGAGACAGGGAAAGACTTTGGTAACAGGGATTTGTTAGAAGTATTTGGGGTTACTGAGTGAGACATTGGACTGAACCCGTTGAAAGCTGGAACCCTGTGTTGCTCTGTTCAGAAAGAAAGATCAAAAAGAAAAGGAAACGGGGCCAGGTTGTAAATTGGAGGAAAAGCGGATGAAAGGATTTGTTCCTTGGATGGACAATAGGAGCCTACCTGTGAGGCTCTAGATGGACACAGGAAAGAAGCACCCTCTGGCAGGATGGACTGCTGGGTTGGACTCTTAGTTAGGATGTATTCTGTGGGTCGATTTATTCCTGAGGAGGAGCGTCCTCTTGCTCCTCGATATATGCCTATCTATATACCCATATTTTCATCATGGACAACCAGAGTGAAGGTTGCTTTCGTGATTATCATCGCAATATTGTTTATAGTGATAATGAGTGTGTTTCTATATTTAGAACTTTATCACCCCGTGCATACTATGATAGGGACTCCTACCCCGCCACTGGAGCACCATTTCTTTACATTAGCCCCTCACAAAGAAAGACATTGTCAGACTTATGCCAAGAATGTATTTGTGGAAATGCTGCATCAGACTCACAGTACTACTAATACGACCAACTGTTGGGTTTGTTACCGACTGTAATGCATCGACACGACCTCTTCATCTCATTGCCACTATCCTACTTAGGAAGTTGTGAGGCCTGGTTTAAATTGTTAAGTATGATGTACTTACACTATACTGTAGATGCTTCACGCTATACTGAGAAAGACTACGAGATGATTCTGACTTACATAGAAGTACACCAAGGTTTCGACCCACAAGGAAATAACGGGGATGGATCTTTGGACCCCAAGGTTTGTATGAACATGTATACTGAATATGAGAATGTAACCTGGTTAAAAACAGAGATTCTGGACTTTGCTGAGTTTAATTTTACTCAGTATTTTCTATACTTTCAGGATCGAAATGTCACTGATGACAAGCCGATGCCGGTACCCTTATTAAATAGTACCTCGGCATTTTGTGTACAGGGAGTCGGACATATTCCCGTGGGAGATAGCTGGTGTAATTATACCTATCGACTCCGTACTTTTAGTAGTCCACCACTGATAATGCCCCCTAATGTATATTTTGTGTGTGGAGAGAATGCACATACCTGGCTTCCCTGGGGATGGATGGGTCGTTGTTATTTATCCTTTCTATACCCACCTGTATACATAGCTCCCTCCAATTACCATAAAGTCCATAGGTTAGATGGATCAGGATCACTAATAAAAAGAGATAAAAGAGAATCCGACATGCCTGAGACAGATCAAACTGATACCCCTGAGCAACACTTCGTTGATATAGTAAAAGGAGTGTTTCCTATATGGGGACCCATAATAACTAGTAAGGAAGTGAGACGATTATCCAGGGTTGTTAAAAGAGTTATTGATACCACTACTGATATATTGACTAATCTGACCGTAGAGCTTCAGGCTACGAGACTCGTCCCGCTTCAAAATCATATGGTTTTAGATGTCATCCTAGCGGATAGAGGAGGAGCTCACCGTGTTATCGGCAGCTCCTGTTGTGTATACATCCCTGACTCCGCCCCTTCAGTTCATTTAGCCATAAAAAAGTTACATCGATTAGCATCGGAGATACATGCCGATACTGGTAGTTGGTCCCTCTCTGGTTGGATTTGGGACCTACTGTCAGCCTGGGGATGGAGGATTTTCATGGTATTGGTAGGTATAGGGGGTGTCATCTTTACCTGCTGTCTATGTATACATTGTGGGCCCGCCTGTTGTTCCTATTGTGCCAGGAGAGTAACTTCTGCCCTGGTACCATCACCACTCACGAGGGAAAAGTCTCAGATGGTACAACAGGAAATTCGAGAATTAATGCAAATAGATGAGGGTATCTTTGAGGATTGATTAGCTACATCACGCTAAAAGGTCGGTTCTGAGGGACAGAATTTCTTTTCCTGCAGTAGCTAACGCTATATTTGTTAGCATTATGTAGCCGCACCTATATGTATGCACAGCGCCACGTCATTTTATTTCAGTTAGTTAAGATAGTTTTCGTTCCTTGTAAACAGGTCACGTTGCACCATAGTTGGAGAAGCGAACAGACTCCATTTCGAATCTGTTGATTCAGGCTTGGGTAGCGATCACGTGTGGTTCTCCCTATACACCAGTCACGTCCCAATTAAGTTGAGTTACAGGACAGCTGAATTCAAGACTATTTCCCCGCCCCAGGGCCCAAGGTCGCATCTGGTTTTTAGAGACGATAAGCACATTCTTACCGGCGCTGGGCTGTTACTCCCCTGTAGCGAGACTAAAGGGAGTCAGCCTTTCTGACCTTCCTTATAATAGTAGAAACAGACTCCTGAGTCGGCTTTGTGTGCCATATATGGTTCTTCCGGAACATTTCGTATCTATTTGTAGAATGCCAAATACGGTTGTTTTATGTAAAGCGTGTTTTGTATAAAACATTGGTCTCATGTGTATATCGGGAGTCTTCTCGGCGCACTGACTGGGTGTGGACGAGGGGGCTCCTCTGCACAGAGTCTTATATATTAAAAGATTGCCTCTTCTTCACTGCCAACGGACTGTTTATTTCGTAATATATATTGGCTATCAGTGAGTATGGCCGATCGATAATTTTCAGAATACTTCAGTGCCCTAATTTTTCTTTCTGCAGCACTAATCATACTTTCTATGGCAAAATGAACCCCCTCATTTTGTTCCTTTTTAAATTAAATGTTTTAAGAGTTACCACTTTATTCCAATCAAGATGGCTTCAGGTGTGCCATATGTTTGTCATAAGTAGGACTGTTAACGCTTTAGTTGTTCTTTGGAACACTCTGGGAAGCTGCAGAACACAAAGGAATCAACTGACAGTCTCTGCCCTTGTTCGATGTACATGTTTTACTGAGAATGTCAGACTTCATTCTCATATGACTGAGAAAGATAATGTGAATTTACAGAAAATATGCTCTCAGTTTAGCTTATAGATCACCTTCCAAACCTCTGGGGGAATAGAATGAGAAAATAGTTTTCTCTCAAACATGATTCATGATATCACAGCAGAAGGCTTTTTCACATGGTAAGATCACCTTAGAACACACCACAATTCCTAAAATGAGTATGGTACCATCAACAAATGATTTATAATGTAACTAAAGTCTTAAAACCTTCTATTAACTGCAATGCTTTTTAATGAGGTGCTATCATGTATATTGGTCCCAAGATGGCTGCCAACATTTCTTGGATGAAGTACTGACATCCAATCAGATCTCACGATGAGATGTGTGGTTAGGCTCCACCCAGATATATCTATCTTTTTAACTCTAATTTTCTCAGGAACTACTGAACTGTTTTGCACCATTTAAGCAAAAGACACGAGTCTGAACTGAAGACTACCTCTTTGCCAAATTTGGTGTAATTCTGTTTAGCAGTTCGGGCTGTAGCTGCGTCAACAGGTCCTTTGGGAAAATGCATGGGGAAAACGCGTTTTGGGACCCCCCTTTTTTCTCGGCACCCGCTTGATGAATCACCGTGAAAGTTTCAGGACAGGGGCGGACCGGAGCTGGCCAAAAGTTTGGAAAGTTTTGCAAAGATTTGTCAATCGGGGCCAACGTTATTCCAAATAGAATGTTGCAGATTTTCTATAGAAAATAGGTCCTAACTATAACTACCTACTGGCGACTGCCAGTAGGTAATATACACACATATATTAACGCAACAAAATTTAAAGTACAACAAATAAAATGCATTTTTTTAAAAATATTTCCTATTTAAATATATATAAAAGTAAACAATTTATAAAAATACACTTTACTAAAAATATCTAAAAAATGACATACATTTATATATATAAAACTGTCATATAAAATACACAATCACATAATAATAAATATATTTCAACAATATTAATAAAAAGATTAAACCTTATAAATAATAAATATACTATTTCCACTCCAAAGTATACAACAGTAGAGAAAGCATTCAACTCAGAAAGCATAATATTTACTATTCCCACTCCAATATGTGCAACAGTATGGAAAGTGTTGGACTCAGGAGGGGTAAAATTAACTATTCCCATTCCAATATGTGCAACAGTAGGGAAAGCGTTGGACTCAGGAGGGGTAAAATGTACTATTCCCACTCCAGTCTGTGCAACAGTAAGGAAAGCGTTGGACTCTGGAGGGATAACATTTACTACTCCCACTCCAGTCGGTGCAACAGTAGAGAGTAGTTCACTTAAAACAAATAACATATTTTAACAACTCTATTAAATAAGAACAAATATAAATATTTGAATTTGAAAATTAAATGTCTAAATTTTAACAAAAATTAAACAAATGACATAATTGGTAGAATTTTTAATAAGCATTATCAATTAAAACAAATAATATTAATTTAATTAAAATACCACACTAAGGGGCCGATTATGATGACGGTGAGACTGCCACTGACAACCTGTCAGTGGTGGTCTCACCGCCATCGTTTGCATGTTTTCCGCCCACCATATTATAATGGCGGGTGGGAGGATGGCGGTCGGAAAGTCTGACTGCCATGCATCCGACAGGCTCCTTGAGCCGGCCGGTCCAGTGGAGGGCCTCATATTCCCTACAAAGGTGGCAGTGCCTATCAGGCACCGCCGTAGGGATTACGATTTCCCTTTCCACCCGCCTGTTCATAGCGGTTAACCCGCCATGAAGAGGCAGGTGGAAAGGGACTTTGGGGACCCTTAGCCGGCCCTCATGCTTTCCTGGCCCTAAGCTGTGGGCACTGGGGCCACCCATGATGCTCCCCTACATATCCCTGCACCATGTGGCAGGCAACACATGGTGCAGACAGCAGCACCCAACGCAATGCAAAATATAGGTATTGCCACCGACCGCGGTGGAAGTTGCATCATAATGTCTACTACGGGACCACCAGCAGCCTGTTGGGCGGTCCCGTTTGCGCGACCATCCTTATCAGGCCCTAAACTCTCACAATCATAACAGCCAACAATTAAAATGTAATTGAAATTAAAAAGCATAACATAAGCAACATATTACATAATTAAAATAACGCAATTTTTAATAAATTAAAAAATAATTTAGAATGAATTATTACTTAAATACCTTCCCACCCTATACCTCTACAAACTAAACAACACACATCTAAAATATAACAAATATGATAATTTCAGTTCGCATAATTATCAATTAAATAATTAATAAAAAAATAATAAAGTATCAATAAATTATCTCTTAATTAACTTCCCACTATGTACCCCTAAAAACCCAATAACCCACACATAAAGTATATCTTAAAAATGTTAAGAATTGCAGTTTACATAATTATCAATTAAAGAATTAATAACAATAAAGTAATAATTAATTAGATGTAATTAACTTCCCACCCTTTACCATTATAAACCCAATAAACTGCACCTAAAATATAGCTTACAAAATATCTTAATTGCACAATTTACATAATTATTTATTAACTTTAATTATTTATTAATTAACTTTAATTATTAATTAATTATAATTAATTACCTTCCCACCATGTACCCCTACAAACCCCACAACCGCACCAAAATATAAATAAAAAACTTAATAATAAACAATTTACATAATTATCAGATAATAATTAAAAATACTTCATAATTAATTTACTTCCCACCCTGTACCCCTACAAACCCTACAACGAGCACACCTAATATATAACTTAAAAATTACATTCATTACACAATTTACATAATAATTATAAATTGAATAATATATTAAAACATTTACAATACTTCTACAAACAATGTATAACATATACAAATAAAACATATACTGAAATACATAAAGATCATTAAAAAGCAATATTCTTTGCAACAATATTTTTGTAAACGATAATAACAACACAGATTATTTGTAAAGACATGAAAAACATATATATGTTTGTAAACGATATTTACAACATGTTAACATCATTATTACTTACCTCAGGCAATCAATGTTCTTTTCAATGATATTCCTGCATTACGATATTTGTGTATTACTATATTACAAAATCAATATTTGTGTGCCTCGATATTTTTTACTCAACTGTTTTGTCTGAGTACCTTATGTTCCATCACCATGAGAGAGTACTTTCTCCCAACCTGACGAGGGTATTCCAGCCACCAAATTTGGAGATGTCTGCCGACCCAGAGGACATCTCTTGCATTTTCAGCAATCACTGTCATGGCAGTCCCTGTAATTGCATTGGAATGTATCTACATAATGGAGCAGTATATCAAACTTCCAACATTTTTTTATTTTCAAAAATAAACTCACAAAGCAGTATTTTGTTTTTGAAAATAAAAAAGCAATGACTCTTCATCATGGGAGTTTTCGCCCATGGCATGGGGATCATTTTGCACTTTTCAACACTTCCCCTTACTACCATATTTTACCTAGTGATCACAGACAGTGAAAACTTGACAGTGGTCCATCCAATCTAAATAAGATGGATGGACAAAGGGCAAATCCTCTGATGGCCCTTTAGTCTGTCATTTTGGATGGTCTGGCCGACTCAATATGAGATGGGTGGATTACTTGGACTGCATCCCAGTCCATTGTACCGCACACCACGCCACCTCAAGTTTGGACCCAGAAATATACAAAATGAGTCTTGACCCTGCTCCAACAGGAACACTCCAGCCTGAGCTGCTGGGACAGGTCCTCCCTACACTGGAACACATGCAACTCAAGACTGGTTTTGCCCTGTTTGGGGATATTAAGTCGGTTGTAGCTTGGTTCCAGCGGTACAGTGAGCACGGGACAGATGTCTAGGCATACCCATCACACTTAGGGTGTCAGCCTGAAGAATTCAAGGAAGTGATGGGTGGAATGCTTAAATTAATCTCAGCCATTGGCAATTACTCAGGCAGAAAACCAGTCCATCATTATTTTGCACAACATGACACTTTAGTTTCTACCCATCCACATGCAAATATACTACATGCATTACTCGAACTGAAAGATAAATGGAAGATTCATTACTCTAAAACGCTCACAACTGAAAAGAAAAAGAAAATGCATTATTTCCAGGGCATTCGTTTGCTGTCAGGAATATTACACATGCCGCCTCTTCCCACAAGTAGCTTCGTTTCTAAATGCACTTTTAAGGTGTTCATTGAACTTGACATTCCATTACTTTCATCTTGCACCAGAGAGATAATTTAGAGATCATCGCCTTGGAAGTGTCATGGCATGATAAACATGAAATTTATTTTGCAAACCCTAAACAGACACACCTTTGATGCTACATACACTTGGTTATTACTTAATCTGGCTGTGCATCCTGGTGTTGTTTGTCAAAGGATGGAATAATCTGAGCTGCCTAGGTCTATAACGTCTCTGAATATGTTTATTGTAATATTTCTAGTTTCTCTGCATCACAAAACTGGGCCATACTGCTTATTTGTTTCTAAAACTCAGTTTGTAAATTGCAAATGTGGAAATGTAAGAACCCAACTTTTTTTGATTGAAGTCCACGCCAGTACTGCCCCACTGCCACCCCTAGTAAACGCAATTTCCACCACATTTGGGGTTAGCAAAACTCCCCAGTCATGGTGTAGTATCCTGCATTTGTTAAATGTAATGTATTTTACACCTAATGCTCAGCCAGTGCTTGTGCTCTGTGGTCAATAGAATGTTGGAGTCTTGATGTGCCTCTGAATGTTGGGACACAGAGATGTGAAGTGACAGTTGAGCATGGGCTGAGCAGCAGACAGGCTGCTCCTGGTGGGGCTCCCCTTCACAACTCAACTACCTGTTTCCTGGAACTTTTCAACATGTTACCTTCTTGAATAAATCATCTTTAATTACATCCTACCTGCGTGGACCTCCTTACTACACAGAGGTCTTGTGGAAGCGAGATCCATATGCAGAATGGGATATGGATATATTTTGGAATAATCTTAGCTTAGAGTCTATCTTGCATTGCACATTCACACAAAATGTTAAACAACTTGAATTATCATATTGAACATAGCACCCACCTTAGAGCGGCGTCCGGATCCACACCAGATGTTTGCTATAGCCCCATAAGGTACATTTGCATACAATAAAACTAAGTGAACGAATTTTACATAGTCAAGAGGTCATCCTCAATCCCGGCATAAATCTTGCTTGCCCGCATTTACGTTGACAGTCCTGCATAGACGAGGGAAATACCAAATAGCCACTGAGAGGGCAACTCGAATGTACATTGAGCTTTGTTCATACTGTGTATGGTTTCCAAACCCCTCCAGACTGGTTTGAATGTATGTCATTTTAAAACAGCACAAGCACTGCAAACCTGCACATTTCTGGTTTATGACAGTGTTTAGTATCTCAAATTACACCAATATGTGCTCCAACTGAAATGTGTGAACCCTAACAATTCATGACGTGTTTTGAATTGTTTATTTGGTGACATTTTGCAAAATTCCACCAAAGATTTGTGAAGTTACACTTTTTGAACAAAATGCGATTTTCAGGTACCTCACATGACTTTTTAATATGACTGCACACTTTGGAGGGAAGAAATCTTTCTAGATACTGGCAAGAGACTGGCTCGAAAACAAAATGTCTCTGGGTAAGACATTCCCAGCACTACTGAGCCTCCTGCAGGCAAAAAAATGAGACAATGTGAAATTTCGAGAACTTTGAAACTGAAGCTGGGCAGAAATTGCACTTGTCTACTGTGCAAGTGCAAAGTTTTGTCCACAGAATAGTTAAGAAGATGAGGACTGGAATTTACCAGTTCCTTTTACATTCCAGGGAGAGATCTGCTCCCTTTCACCATCGGTTCTGAGGTGGTGTTAAATGGGAACAGGACTGTAGTGGGTTGCGGGCAGAAGCCGGAAGGTTATCAGAAACCAGGAATACTGTTGTAGGCAGGTGGAGAATTCCATTTTCCTCCATTGGAATTGGAGGAAGTTGAGAGGGGCCTGGGCTGTACTTGCATCTGCAGCACCTGCTCAATTTGTATTTGATTTTACCAGCTCGAATTTCATCAACTAAATCCTGGTGTAGGAACACCAGTACATTAATTATTACCTGAACAGTACCCCTCTACCCCCCCAAAATACAGCCCTACCTGACATAGTCATTCCCCTAGTCATGATCAGAGGCTATCTTCTGTGGTACTGTCGGAGGCGGAAGGACCACTGTGTACATGTCGGAAGTGGTCACTATGACCACCAGATTACAATGCATACGTATGCACATAAATCCGTCTGCCATGGCCCGTCCAAATCTGACTAAGTATTCCGATCGCGATGTTCTCAGGAACGGGCAAATGGAAGTTGTTGGAGAAAGCAGCTGTGTACGGATTGCCAGACCACTTCAAATATGTCATTCCGACGAGCCGAGATTAGCGGTCCAACCACCTCATGAAAGCAGGCAGAAATAGAGGGATATAAACACAACAAGTTCCTTCATGCAGCTGTTAACTTACTGCGCTGAGATGGAGCCCATGTTACATGTAATGCCGATACTCTACCTGAATCCACACTGACCAAATCCGATTCATTGTGGATGCCACTGCGGGTAAGTGACACATCACCCTCAGATATACAGGACACAAGTAGGGGGTACAAGCGGGTACACGGCATCCACTCTTATCACAGGGTGGACGCTGTGGACCCTGCCAAGAATTTGTGTCCTGCAGAAATATGATGAACTTGTCCTTGTGTTACTTTTCAGACACAGGACAAGTTCAGTGGCACCTGAACAATGTCTGCTTTCCATTACCAGCAGCTACGGCTGGGCCAAACATAAATGCCACATTTAAGGGCCCATCAGGCCTCTTTTTGATTGAGTATCCAGACTTTATGTGACCTGGAACCTCTCACTTAAATGCAAATGCAATGGAGGGGAAACACAACTATACAACTTGTTAACTCTTGACAGGTACTTAAGAAAGGCATGCTTTTGACTCAGTTCAGTTCCTGTATATAAGTGCATGCACTGTAAGAATGTCAGATGTGTTGGTCTGTCCCAGTATTTACACAAACAACAATTTAAATAGCTCTATTTTAAATCCTTCATGGTGCTACTCATCCAAATTCAGGGTATCAGAGTGCTTTATGTAACATATAAATTATACATTGATATTAAATCATGTAAGTGTATTAATCATTGTACAACATATATTACATGAGACAGTGATGGTTACAAGGTGTAGGAGTCACATGTCCTTCATTGCTCACTGTGCTATATTGGAAGGATTCCAACTTATGAACTGGTAGCAACAAAAGGATCTCTGTGCACAAAGCAGTAACCCACTCACCTATCCACACAAAATACAGATCTGTCATCTATATTTAAATGATGTGGTTTGCAGGAGACACATTAAACTTCTGTACTACTTTGTTTCAGATCTGGGACGAGACAAAACAATCAATCAATCAATCAATCACGGCATTTGTAAAGCGCGCTACTCACCCGGGAGGGTCTCAAGGCGCTGGGGGAAGGGGAAATGTCACTGCTCGAACAGCCAGGTCTTGAGCTGCTTCCTGAAGGAGAGATGGTCTTGGGTTCGCCGAAGGTGGGTGGGGAGGGAGTTCCAAGTCTTGGCTGCCAGGTAGGAGAAGGATCTTCCTCCGGCGGTGGCTCTGCGGATGCGTGGAACGGTGGCGAGGGCGTGGCTGGTCGATCGTAGCTGGCGGGTGGGCGTGTAGAAGGTCATGCGGTCGTTGAGGTACTTGGGGCCCAGGTCGTGGAGAGCCTTGTGTGCGTGGGTGAGGAGTCTGAACGTGATTCTCTTGCTGACGGGGAGCCAGTGTAGGTCTCTCAGGTGTCCGGTGATGTGGCTGTGTCGGGGGATGTCCAGGATGAGTCGTGCGGAGGCGTTCTGGATGCGTTGGAGTCTTTTTTGAAGTTTGGCTGTGGTTCCGGTGTAGAGGGTGTTCCCGTAGTCCAGTCGGCTGGTAACGAGTGCTTGGGTGACGGTCTTCCTGGTTTCGGTGGGGATCCATCTGAAGATCTTGCGGAGCATGCGCAGGTTGTTGAAGCACGAAGATGTGACGGTGTTGACTTGTCTGGTCATCGAGAGGGAGGAGTCCAGGATGAAGCCCAGGTTGCGTGCGTGGTCTGTTGGTTTGGGAGCGGTGCCAAGGGCTGGGGGCCACCAGGAGTCGTCCCAGGCGGAGGGTGATGATCCCAGGATGAGGACCTCCGTCTTGTCCGAGTTCAGTTTGAGGCGGCTGTTCCTCATCCAGTCGGCGACGTCTTTCATCCCTTCGTGTAGGTTGGCTCTGGCAGTGGTGGGGTCGTTGGTGAGGGAGAGGATCAGCTGGGTGTCGTCGGCGTAGGAGATGATGTTGAGGTTGTGTTGGCGTGCGATGGCTGCGAGGGGGCTCATGTAGACGTTGAAGAGGATTGGACTGAGTGAAGATCCTTGTGGTACGACGCAGATGACTTCGGTGTCCTCGGATCTGAAGGGAGGGAGGCGGACTCTCTGGGTTCTTACGGTGAGGAATGAGATGATCCATTCCAGTGCTTTCTCTCGGATTCCAATGTTGCTGAGGCGCTTCACAGGGTGCGGTGGCAGACAGTGTCGAACGCCGCAGAGAGGTTCAGGCGGATGAGGGCCGCTGTTTCCCCGTTGTCGATCAGGGTTCTGATGTCGTCGGTGGCTGTGATTAGGGCTGTCTCGGTGCTGTGGTTGGCCCGAAACCCGGACTGCGAGGGGTCGAGGGAGCCGTTTGTCTCGAGGAAGGCGGCAAGCTGTCAGTTGACGGTCTTCTCGATGACTTTGGCTGGAAAAGGAAGGAGCGAGATGGGACGGTAGTTCTTGAGGTCGGTGGGGTCTGCCGTTGGTTTCTTCAGGAGGGCGGTCAGCTTGGCGTGTTTCCAGCTCTCCGGGAAGGTGGCGGTGTGGAAGGAGGAGTTGATGATGTCCTGGAGATGGGGTGCGATGATGGCGTCGGCTTTGTTGAAGACGTGGTGTGGGCAGGGGTTGGTTGGAGATCTGGAGTGGATGGAGTTCATCGTGCGGGTGGTGTCTTCGGTGCTGATCGGGGTCCAGTTGCAGAGGGTGGTGGTGGCGGGCGTTGGTTCGGTGGTAGGGTGTGTTGTCTGTGCGTCGAAGCTGTTGTGTATGTCGGCGATCTTGCAGTGGAAGAACGAGGCGAGTGAGTTGCAGAGGTCTTGCGAGGGAGTGATGTCGTTGTATCCGGCGCTGGGGTTGGAGAACTCTTTGACGATGCTGAAGAGTTCCTTGCTGTCGTGGGCATTGTTGTCAAGTCGTTCTTTGAGTGCCGACTTCTTGGTGGCGCGGATCAGTTGATGATGTTTTCGGGTGGCGTGCTTGAGGGCGGTCCTGTTGTCTGTGGTCTGGTCATGCCGCCAGGCTTTCTCGAGGGTGCGGCAGTTTTTCTTGGATTCCTTAAGTTCGTTGGTGAACCAGGGGGTTTTCTTGCTGCCGGGTCTGCTGGGAGGGTTCTTTAGTGGTGCGAGGTCATCGGCGCAGGCGGTCAGCCACTTGGTGAGGTTGCTGGCTGCTTCGTTGGGGTCCGTTGTGCTGGCGGGAGTGTTCTGGCTGAGGGAGGCGGTGAGCTGCTCGGCGGTGATCTTGCTCCAGCTCCGGCGGGGGGCCTGTTGCGGGTGGTGGTGGGTCGTAGTTCTTCTGAAGCTGAAGTGGACGCAGCTGTGGTCGGTCCAGTGGAGTCCGGTGACGTGGCTGAAGGAGATGTGCTTGCTGGATGAGAAGACGGGGTCAAGGGGAGCGGGGAGGACACAAACACAAATCTCTACAACAAATGCATTAACCTCCAGATTTGTCTCACAATTACTATTATCCCCTGAGGTTAACTGGGCACCTCTGCAGCTGATGCCGTAACCCCAGACAACATTTTAAAATGCTGACTTTGCAAACAAGTAAGCAGAACAGATCTTCTAGCATGCTTTTCCATGTTTCCAAATTCTTTGTAGCAGGATTAGAAAAAGAATAAATGTATCAGTTGAGACCTTGATTTTGTGTCAGGACTGTGCCATTTTTGTGGCACAACCCCAAGGCAAATTCTCATTGGTGAAACCTCATAATGCGCTTAAATGTACTCATGATATACCTGATAAACATATGTGTGAGGTCATAAGATCTGATGTTACTTCTTGTGATGTCCCTTCCAGTGAGGTCACTTCCTGTGATGCCACGTGCACTATCACACATTGTGACATCATGCGCTGTGATTGCTCATTCCATTATGTAACTTGCATACTGCCTAACATGGTTAGTCCCCCCACTTATTTTCTTAATTACTTTTTTCCCTCCACATATATTCTCCGAAACCAATTATAGTAGCTGCCATTTCACAGCAACTCATTAGTGTGGCTAATTGGAGATGTGGCTGGGGAGAGGTGGACTCTAGCAACCTGTCCTGAAATGAACACATGCTGATGTTACATCCATGAAATATACAAATAGGACCACTCAGACATGACAGACCAGAAGGGACCTTTCAAAAACGTGCTGGTTTTGTAGGTTTTTTAGATGCCAACTGAGCTGGGTCCCAAAATTCACAGCTACCCACATTGCATAAAACACATCGCGTTTCAGAGGAAAGACACAATGAGTCTACATTTCCTTTGGTACCTTTTCATGTCAACAATTCACTATGATCCAGCACTCCATAAAATTATTCAATAAACGTAAAATATGACTGTCCATATGGCAGGTGTTACTTCAAAAAATTCTTTCTTTATTAAATTCTTCTTTTCTTCATAAATATCAAAGGTACATACAATGTAGCCGACGCGTTTCGTCCAAAAGGACTTCTTCAGGGCTACAACAGACAGATACAAAGTATTTTACCAACATGGTTTACACAAATAAAACACATACATACAATTAAAACATTTTAATTGTATGTATGTGTTTTATTTTTGTAAACCATGTTGGTAAAATACTTTGTATCTGTCTGTTGTAGCCCTGAAGAAGTCCATTTGGACGAAACGCGTCGGCTACGTTGTATGTACCTTTGATATTTATGAAGAAAAGAAGAATTTAATAAAGAAAGAATTTTTTGAAGTAACACCTGCCGTATGGACAGTCATATTTTACGTTTATTGAATAATTTTATGGAGTGCTGGATCATAGTGAATTGTTGGGAAGTCATAGGGTCCTTTGGCCCTAAGGAGGTTTAGGGGTATTTAACCTCATGATCCAGGGCACCCTAAGAACTTTGATATTTTTGACAATAACTAGAGGATTTGGTGCAATCTGTCTCTGCCCTATACCCCGTTCTCTTTGTATACTGTATTACCTTTTCATGTCGCAGGCACTTGGCCCGCCCAAAAAAAAGAGGTAGCATTTTTATCAGGACCTGGAGGAGTGCTGGGTGGTAGGAAATTAGTGGCTGCCTGTAAATTCCAGGACATTTCCTCACAGAAATAAAGGAAAATGTGTTTTTAGGTAAAGTTTGAGCTTTGCATGGGCTTCTGGGTAAAAAAAAACCTGATGAGAGCTATGCAAGTCACCCCACCCTGTAATCCCCTGGGTGTCTAATTTTCAAAACTGTGCTTGTGTGGTAGGTTTCCCTAGGTGCCAGCTGAGCAAGGGCCCAAAATCCATAGCAAGCTGCCTTGTAAAAAATACATGCATTCTGCTGGGTGAAATATGATGTCGCCTATGTCAGAATTTGTTTTTTTTTATGCCAGAGTTTCAGAACCACACCACACAATTTGGGTACCATGTTTAACTGGAGACATGTGGGAGTACAGAATAGTGTAACATTTGTTATATCCCATTGAAAACCTCTACATTTGTGCCTTTCAAATGTAAGCAAGTGTGTAACACAGAAGACATTTTACAAAATGCCCTCTGAAACACATGCCTGTAAGCGTATCCATAAATTCAGAGCTGTACAAACAACCACTGCACCTAAACTCAGTATCTGGTTTACATTTTAGAAATACATAATTTTCCTTCATACCCTTTTTCCATTGTTTATAATTTACCACATGAATTGCCAAATAGTCGGTGCACAC
Organism: Triturus cristatus; assembly: GCF_964204655.1. NCBI lineage: Eukaryota > Metazoa > Chordata > Amphibia > Caudata > Salamandridae > Triturus > Triturus cristatus. The sequence goes on from NC_140594.1 coordinate 892,619,163, forward strand.
TGGAAAAACGCTGCTTGGTTGTTGGATCTGGGTACCATGGGTTCCTAGAGAACCTACAATCCCTATATATCCCCACATCAGCGGATATAGCGGTATATTGCTTTTGAGAATCTCCCATAGTGAAAAGAAGTTACAGATAAAAACGTAGGCACAAATGACTGTTTTAAAATATATATATATATATATCAATATTTATTTATTTCAACGCTTTTCTTTGTAATTTTTTTTACCTTTTCTGCATTTTAGTTTTAAATCTTTTAATCGAGTTATCAACAAACAAATGCAGTGAATGAAGAGGCCTAGGTCATAGACTGCAGCTGGCATGTTGCTTCACAGAGAATCAAAAGAACATCAAAAGGAACTTCCCTACCCCCCCTTGCCTGTCCCTACCCTCTCCTCCCCCTACCGTCTTCTCCCCGTTTAACATGTCTGGACAGAAAAATGAAAAGCAGACCCATCACTCTGTTGCGCTAAATAGTGTTATTTTGTCTACACTGTGGCTCAACTCTTGAAGGCGGAGCAGCTGTAAATATCTCGGGCAGGACAGCTCCTGGAATTTAGTGCATAGCAGAGAGACAAAGGGCCGCCACATATCAGCAAAAGAAGCCCTGTCACCTTGAAGCGAGAAGGATATGCTCTCCATGCCAAGAACGTACCCCAAGCGATGTAACCATCCCTGCACTTTCGGTGTCCTGTCTGTGCCCCAGTGTGATAATATATTCTGTAGAGTCGCCCCTAACGCTATACCTAATTGCTTACCCTTGCGGGACTTGAGAGGAAAGGTAAGCCTATTGGACACTCCCAGGACCACATATGCAGGAGAGCTAATAGCGTAGTGTCAAAGTGACTATCAATCTCTTCAGCACCTGTGACCAGTAGGTGGTATGAGTAGGGCACTCCCACAACAGGTGCAAGAGTGTACCTTCAGCATCGCACCCTCTCCAGCAAGTAGGTGAACGGTCAGGGTCGCTCTTACAAAGTCAGGAGGGCGTAAGATACCAATTTGTCATGATTTTAGTGGCTGTTTCAATGCTAGATGTATTACGTGCTGAGTGTCTGGCTCTATAATAAACATCAGTCCATTCTTTAGGGGTCAAGGTCAGCCGAGCTCAGTCTCCCACCGTCTTTGGCCCGCTGACTTAACCACCTGTTCTGGGGGACGCAGGATGTGGTAGAGTTCTGTGAAAGTTGCTTTGTGAATTGCTTCGAGAACAACTAGCACTCATACCGAGTGAGGAACCTCTCCGCTCCTAGGTGGATTTGGGGTTGCAAGATCCAGTATCTTATTTGCAAATAATGGAAGCGTTCCATTTCGGGTATGCGAACGTCAGACTTGAAATCCTCAAAGGATCGGGGGCCGTCGAGATAACAAAAATGCCCTATAGACCTATGCCCAGCTGTATCCCACTGGCGGAATGCCTCCCAATCAAGGCCCGCGGAGAAAAACGGATTCTCCGTAATAGGAGTGAGGGGCGAAGGGAAAGTTGTCAGACCATTGCAGAGAGCTGTAGCATCCCAGGCTTTCAGTGTGGCGTGAGCCACAGGGGAGCCATACAGCCCGGAAGGCCTGGAGGCCTTGCAAAGAAATGGAACCTTCCAGAGAGCCTTTTTTGCTAGCGCACGCTCCATGAAGAGCCAGTTCTTCTCAGAATCGGGTTGAGCCCGTTCTAATAGAGTTCGCAACTGTGTCGCTTTATAATAGCGGTCAATATTAGGGCTCCCCAGGCTCCCCTCTTCGTGGGGTCTAAAACCCAGGTTTTTGTTTATTCGCAGTGGCTTGTCAAAGGTGTTGAATTCGGATTGTAGCTGCTTTATAACACCCGTGGGGGTTTCTACCGGAAGGGTTTGGAAGAGGTATAGGCCTCTAGAGAGTATGCTCATCTTGAGAGCTGCTACTCTACCCAGCCATGAGAGATTAAATGGCCGCCAATGTTTGAGCTCCTGCCTTGTCTGTTGCAGTAGCCGAGAGTAGTTCAGGGATGTCGTCTCAGCGGTGGACAAAGAAAGCGTAATACCCAAGTAGGGCATAACCTTTTGATCCCATTGAATAGGGCATGCCTTGGTCAGAACCGTAATGGTGGTCTGCTTCAGGGTGAAGCCCAATGCTTGGGATTTAGCCGCATTGACTTTGAATACAGAAGCTGCTGCAAATGCTTCTAGTTCTGCCAAAAACGCTGGAGCTGAGGTATGAAGGGACTCCAGCGTCAAGACAAATCATCCGCGTAAAGGCTTATGGTATGTCGTTCTCCCCCAAAAAGGATCCCCTGTATCCGCTGGTTCTCCCGGACCCGTTGAGCCAATGGCTCCATGTAGAGAGTGAACAATAAGGGGGAGAGCGGGCATTCCCCTGGCAATATTAAAGGGGGCAGAAGTGAAGCTGTTTACTCGGACTGTGGCTGAAGGGTGGCTGTAGCCGCTAACAACTCTTACTTTTTATAGAAAAACTTTGCAGTATCTACACAAAAGACCCTTTGCAGAATTTAGAGTTTTGCCTACTTTGCAGACATGTATAGCTTTTCAGGATCCACCATAGATTTCACACCCATTTCCAGCAGTAACTGGAAGTAGGTTGAAAGCAGATAAAATAGGAAGCATTGACTATTTCCCAGTAAAATGCCAAAACTGTATTGAAAAATCTGCTCTGCTGATTGGAGTCTGCCTGCTCCTGAAAGTTGAGAAGATGGTGATTTTAGCACCACAAACCCTTTGTTGATGCAATTTGCAGGAACAAAACTGATGCTTTCTTCTGCAGCACATGTTCCCAATTGTTCCTCAAAATCAAAAATTCCACTATATTTTCCCCAATTTGTCAGTCCCCGCCAGGGGAATCCACAAACCCTGGGTGCCTTAAGACTCCCCAGGATGTTGGAAAAAAATGACGGAAATTGGGCATGGATAGCTCATGTACACACAACGTTGTGAAGGCGTAAACATATATTACCCCAAATAGTCAATAAAAGGCTTAGCACTGGAGGAGGTAGACCTAGCAGAGAAGGGGTTAATCATATTGTCGAATAACATCAAAAATGAAAGTTAACAAAAATAGTAATGTTTTTCTAAGCTTTATTTGATCTTTTTCATTGTTTTGAAAGTTGTTGAATTCTCATGGTCTCATCCCACATATATTCAATTTTGAATTGTGCATAACAAAAAAATCCTCAATGCATTTTAGACCTTGACCCTTTATCAGGAGGCCATTAGATGCTATGGAACATTAGACATGATGATTTCCATTAATGAATGATTTGCATAAATAGATCCAAAGTAGATACTCACACATATCTGAAGACAACGTTTGAAATATGTTGACATGTACATTACATATAACTATATAAAGTTAACATGATGAATCCGATTCAAACAATGACTAAGAGAGACAGATTGAGTGTAGACATTTGCACAGAAAGTTATAAACAAATCAAATTCAACATGAACCTGCAATGGTATGCGAACATTTGATTGTACTATTTTCTTTTGTTCCATAGCATCTAATGACCTCTTGATGAAAGGCCATGGGTCTGAAATGCATTGAGGATGTTTTTGTTATGCACAATTCAAAATTGAATATATGTGCGATGAGACCACGAGAATTCAACAACTTTTAAAAACAATGAAAAAGATTAAATAAAGCTTTTACAAAAGTTACTATTTTTGTGAGCTTTCATTTTTGATGTTATTTAACAACCTGATCAAAGAATTGTCAAACATGAGAGGAACGTGCACTGGGACCACAATGTGGAGGGAGGTACTGCATCAGATTTGGTATAGTGCATTTGGGAATTTTTGAGGACACCTGAAATCAGTGAGTGATACCCCACCAGTAAGTGTAACATTGTTATTTGTGATTAAAAGGGAGTGCACAGATGAATTCATATTGACTTATTTCTGTTCTGATTCAAATTCAGCAGCACCCCAAACAATAATGCTGCGTGAAGATACTGCTAACCTAACAGAAAACAGAGCTCAAACCTTGGGATTCTCAAATGATGAAGCTCAATGTATATATTCACTGATTAAGGAATCAGAAATCATTACTAAAGGTTCAGGAACAATCGAAAGCAATGTACGACAACTATTATACATCTCTGAAAATGAAATAAACCAATGGCTGAGTGCCTCAACACTCATCAAGTACCATACGTACAAAGGATACTCAGGGGCCTGAGGATTGCACTAAAGCATACACTATGTAAAAATAATCAAAGATTTACAGAGATGGTACACTATTTTAAACACATGTTCAACTTGATCTAATGTTATTGATTATTGAGGCGTTATCCAGAACATTGACCATTGAAATTGAACAAATGAAGTTAAATATCAGGAAATAAACAGAATCTGAGAATTGGGATAAGATCATGAAAGACACTTAATATACAATTGGAGCAATACACAACAGAGATAAATGATAGGAAAGTTAAGAAATTTAAAAGAGATACTATCAACTACAAACAAGGTGAATTATGCAACAGGGCTGAAGTTTATGCAAGAAGACAAACTAAACCCATGTCATGAACAGCAAAAAATGACATTTCAACATCTGATTAGGACAAAAATAGAAAGGGATATTCCCCAAAAAATGATTCAAATCAATGATACAGTCATGCTAGACAATGAAAGTGCTTCACAAACTGTTTCAACTTCAACTGGATTTGAAACAACTGATGTATCTTTTTTACACAAATAAGCCCCCGCCCCCAAAAGCACAAAACCCAAAGGGGACATCACACCAAAAAAACAGGCATATAAACCACAAGCCAAACAAAATCCTAACACAGGATAACCTAGTGATTAACATATCTTAAAAATCATTAAGTCCTTTACAACTGGAAATACTTCAAAGAGGGACATGCTTTGTCCCCACTTATCAAATAAACTCAAGGCTGAAGTCAGTTTATTTAAATTCATGAAAACATTAAAATTACACTACTTTTTTGAGAACATGATAGGGGTACAACCACTAAGACAAAGAGACAAAAGGAACCTTAAAGAATCTAAAAGCCAAGGGCACTTTCCAGGCACCAATGAGTCAAAAGACAGTGGACACCTTTGAGAAAATGGAAAAAATAAGATTAAGGAGACATTTAAACAAAAGAAACGTTATCACCCGAACTTAACAAACAAAGAATAGGGGATTGTTAAACAAATAGCCCAAGACACGTCCATAGAAGTCTACACGGCAGACAAGGGTGGAGCATTGGTAATTATGGACAAACAATTTTATGAAAATAACTAGAGGAATCATGTATCAGACACATCCAAATACATGATGATAGATAACAACCCCACCAAGGAGTTCACCACGACATTGGAAGTAATATTAAGAACTGCTTTAGAAAGAGGAACTATCACTGACATAGACAAGCAATTTTTAACTCAATTAATCAATGACTGCGCTCATTAAGGCTGCTGAGGAGATCAGGGCCATCCTTGACCAGGGTGGCCAAGCTGCATTGATACTGCTTGACCTATCAGTAGCCTTTGATACAGTGAATCATGGGCTGTTGGTGGAGAAGCTAAGTGGGATCGGAGTGACCCGCTCAGCATTACATTGTCATTACAAGTTCAATCAGTCAGAAGCGGTGGGTTTTCTTCTGCATCTTTTTCACTACTGTGTGGCGCTCCCCAAGGATTCTCTATTAGTCCTCTCCTATTCAATATTTACATCACTCCTCTTGCTGCACTCATTTCATCATTCGGCTTTGCATTGACCACATATGCAAGTGACACACAAATTGTTGTGTCCCTATCAACAGGGGATACAGGAGTGGAATGGAGTTTTTGCAACTGCATGAAAGAAGTTGGACAATGGATGGCAAGTAATTGCCTCAAATTGAATTAATCTAAGACTGAAGTATTGTTGTTCGGCTCCCACCCATCCTTCTAAACTTCCGGCTGGTGGCCTTCTGAGCTGGGCCCTCTTCCTACTACAGCTAACTGTGTTGAGCACCTAGGAGTTCAGGTCAAAAATAAACTCTCCCACATCGATCAAGCCAATGCTGTCTTCCATAGCTTTATTTGTGCTGAAAATGATCAGAATAATTCTTCCCTTTCTATCAGGGCATATTCCGAAAACTGTGGTATCTTCTCTTGTAATCACACAGATCGATTACTGTAACAGTCTCTATCTCAATGCCCATAAGCAGGTCTTGAAAAAATTGCAACCTTTACAAAATGCTGCTGCTCAGCTTTTGTGTAAAATTTCCATACACCATTCAGTTTCAAAATTCATTACTAAACTTCACTGGCTCCCTGTGAGACAGAGAGTTACATTCAAAGCCCTGTGTATAGTTTGCAAGGCACTTCATGAGATAGGCCCTGACTTCCTGAGGAAGGGTTTTACCTGGTGTGGTCCAGGTAGGACTCTACGTTCTTCATCAGCCAAACTACTCACCATCCCCAGATCCAAATATGCCAGCTAAGAAGGTAGAGATTTTGTTCTTTGAGCAGCCAAGGCTTGGAATGATCTCCCTTAATATATCAAGTATCTTCCCAATCTTCTCACATTTAGAAAGGCCTTAAAGACTTGGCTCTTCTCTCCTGGATAACTGTCATCTTCATTCAGTTTTTTTCACTCAGCTACTGCCATGACACCACTATGGGGCAAGCAAGCGCTTTACAAAACGTTTTGTAACAAAACAAGCTCCATTCAGACACGTTGCCAAAGATCTACAAGGATAGGAAGAATCCTCCTTTTAGACCAATCATATTTGCTAAAGGATATATTCACAAACCGATTGGAAAGTACATAGATCAATATATGCAACCGAGTGTTCAATCTATGAGATATTACATAAAAGACACAACTGAGTTTCTTAACAAACTCTAACAAATTATGATTACGGAATAAGAAACAATATGACTGTGTACCATACATGTAAAATCTCTTTACACGTCGATACCACATGTCCTGGGGTTAACAGCAATAGAGCAAGCTTCAACTCAAATGACCTTGGATGAAGATCTTAAGAAATTTCTGATAATGCATTTTACTCTATATAACAGGGTACTTTCAATGGGAAGACAAGTACTATATACAGCTATCTGGAACTTGAATGGGAAATTACGCAATTTCATGCTACACAAATTTGCTTATGTGAATGTTTGAGGAAGAGCACATTTTTACCAGTGATCAATGTCAGAACAAACTGACAACAGACTACATGATCACTGATGATATTTTTCTTCTGTGGAAAGGTACTAAGATTGAACTAGAAGGGGCCATTACAAATGTAATCTCAGTTGATGATCGAGTGCAATTTTTGCATGAAAATCATGACACTCAAGAAACATTCTTGGATGTAAAATTGTCAATAATTGATAAATGTTTGTAAAAAACAGACATTTGTAAAAGCAAAACACAAAGGGGCATATTCTCAAGGACTAATCGCCGAGTTATCGGCACTTTATCTCAGCCAAAGTGGTGATAAACTTATCGCCCCATTCACAAACTGGTGCCAACAGCCGATATCACCAGTTTCCCAGCAATAGCAGCCGCAAAAAACATCGCAACAGATGACACCGGCAACTAACGCTAATGAGATGCAGAGTGGGCGTTCCCGTGCAAAAAGCTGCAACAACACCACATCACAACATTCTCAATGACCAGCCAGATCTGCGATAAGATCACAAAACAGGCGATAAGGCGCATTAGCAGCAGGGATTTAACATCTGCTCTTACCTGGTGTAAAGATGGACGAAAACCTGCACCATAAAAGGGAGCCCAGCCCAGAGCCACACCTGAAGAACAACAGATGCCATGGAGCCAACCATCATGCAGCTCAGACACACAAGAGGGCCACAACACCCACCACCACCACCCCCAGGCCACCACCCCCAGGTCCCCCCCCGGGCCCTTCCCCGGCCCCCTGACCAACATATTACACATCAACTTCACAAAATCATGCGCCTGATGTCACACAATTACAACAAGTAACATTCATGTGTGGACAGAAAAAAGGAGAATCTTTCATTCTCCATTGAAAGTCCAACCAACATATCACATTCAAATTTGACTCAAAACAACTATTTGGAAGAGCCATGGCGGGTTATCGCTGATCAATCTGTAAGTCACAGCTTGCAAGACAACATTTAAGATAAGAGGGTGTATCATGCACCCATCAAAGGACAGAGAGATAGACAGGGAGAGAGAGGGAGAGAGAGGGAGAGAGAGAGAGAGAGAAAGAGAGACATTGTACAAGGAGTGCAAGGCCAATCGGGCTCTTTGCTCATACATGCCAAGTGTTGTGTGTGGATCGCTATTGGTGCACCATAAGCCAAAGGCCTGGCATGAATTGCAGCACGAAGGCCACATCACATTTAAAATATGCAAGCAGTAGGCAGACTAAAGTTAGGGATCAAAGCTCCTTTGTCTCAATACATAAGGCGGGAGGACATCTGCACCTCCGACCTTGGTCTTGAATGAGGCTGGCACCCCCTGAGAGAGATACATACAAACCTCGCACACATACGACTCATTGCTCCGAGCTGTGGCATATCATCCACATAACTGCCGCCGGTCAGAAGAGTGCCGGGACTACAAGACCAACAAACGCAATGGCAGGCCATCCTGGGCACATGCACAACCCCTGTCACGTGGAACTGTACTGTGCACGTTTGCTGCATTTGTTGAGAGCACTGCCACTGGCAGTGTTACCCATTAGTTACCGTCTGAGCTTCCGTCTTGCGTACGTCACCTGCGTCCAGCCCTGGTTCCACTGTCGATCATGCACATTCGTGTGGCCCATGGATGTCTGCCTATCCAACACAACGGTAGCTGAACTGGATTTTGACTTGTTTGTGCACCCCTTGTTGGCCCACGATCAGGAGTGTAACCGTGATACCTGTGCATGGGATGCCTTGATATTTGGTGTATGTGCTGGCAGATGGGCATGGGAGATTGCACAAGTCATCGTGTGCGGTGACCACATCGAGGTGCTCCCCTATAGGTCTGTTTTGCGGATTGGTGAAACGGCATGTACGGAGCACATGTGTCCGGACCAGTTAATGGATTGGGTCTCCCTCATGTTCGTTGAAGTCGACAACGACGTCATATCGAACTTATTGCCCATGAAGCTGCGCTCGCATTCATGGACAAGTGACAACGTTCCTGCAGCCACAACGGATTGTAACCCAGAGCACAGGTACCAACACTTTGTTGAATCTTGGAGGAATGGTCACATATCCCACCACAACAGTGGACATGTCTGCATTTGCCTGGACTCAGAATGCATGTGCTTGCACCTATGAGTGTTGACCCACACTTGTGCAAGGTGAGGCAGTCCCATGGGCGGAGCTGCACAGCGTCGTTTGGCAACGTTCCTAAATCTGACATACTGCTGGAGGGAGAGTACACACATGACAATGTAGTATGACATATGACCTTGTGGGACACTTTCGCAGTGTCGGCGCAGTCCGGTGGTATAGCACCATGCAGCTGTGAGTCGTGTCCCCTGACACGGGGTAATGACCAGATGCCAAACATCACATGACTCGTCCAGCAAGGCAAGCTGGGCTGAGACCGTTGTCATCCGTAATAATTGGTGTTCATTTTTGCCTCCTCATTTCTTGCACCTCGACAGGTTCCTATGCTGCCTGTAAGTATCTTAAGCATTGGTCTGCATGTTGTGGCCCTTGTCTTGCCCGTTCTGACACGCACATACTAATAAAGTCTACGCAACTTCACTAATGTTCAACTGTGATGAGTGTTGATTAGAATGATAAATCGTGTGCCTTCAATGAGCATTGTCCGTACACAGGGAGGGACTGACTGTCGCATTTCACTTGGGGGTGAGTCCCTATTGACAGCTCCACCTCTGTGAGCCAGACATTGTGGTTGGGATAGGTGCTGGTAGACCTGTGCTCTTACGTGTCTTCAGCTATGTGAGTATGGTGTCCAACTTCTTGCCATGTGGATCAATGTGATCCATCAAAACAGGCTGTGTCCACACAGTTGAGTGTGAGTAGGTATGCAAAGAGATGTTCTGTTGTCACATGTGATGGAGGACACTACTTCAGGCCTGCTACCCCATTCTAGGGGGATAGGGGCTTCTCCCCCTGTTTCTGGGCTAGAAACAGCACAAGAACGATACATGCTTATTATATGATTAGTAAGGGATGTGGATCTTTTTCCCCTCACCTAAAAACGCTGCTACCGAATGTGACATTTTTACACACAGCCCTATTTAATACATGGATGTGGGGCTATGTTAGGGGGTTGTGAGATTGTTGTGCATGAGCAATGAGGCCACAGCTAGTTCACACCTTCACAGTCATCTAATTGGCCATGTGGGTCAGGGTGAAACATGAGCAGTGATGTAATTTCCCATGGTGTATTTTTTTGTGAAACCAATGTCCCTACAGTCATCCATACTTTTATACTTGATTGAACATAGACATGACACATCTGTGTGATTTTGAATGCTTTATTTACATTCTGTGGAGTGTCGGAGCTGGAGCAGTACATGGCCATGCCAAACCCACATTACATAGTTGCCCAGTGGAGGGCCAGCCAGAGTTGGGGGAATGAAAAGTTGATTGGCCCGCAGCCTGATTGCTGTGTCATTGGTAACCAGAGAAGATATGGCAGTTCATGTGGTGGACCAGGTGAATGTCGCAGAGTGTTTCGGTGGATAGTGGAAGGATTTGTTCCAGGGCATGATGCAGAGGGCTGAACCAGGCAGGGACAGGCCATATGGCAAGGATGGATGTTAATACCTCCTTTCTCACACAGTCATTACCATCCACATCTTACTCCTCTGATATGTCTTCTCTGTCCGGTGTATGTGGTGGTGCAATGGCTGCATCACTGTGTGCCACTGACACATCAGGGGGCGAAGGTGGTAGGTCTGCATTACTGGGTGCCAAGGACACATCAGGGGGCAGAGATGTGTGTGTCAAAGTTCCTGCAGCAGTCATCTGGGACAGGCTCTGTAGCAGCAATGGCAAGATGAGGATCAGAAAGGCATGGAAGATCCTAGCTACATCTCGCTGGTGCTCAGCCCTGGCAAAGCAAAAACCAAAGGAAATGATGGACGGAGTGTTGAACCCTGTGCCTCATGGGAACAGTCCAGCCCAAACTGCCAAGCCATGTCTTCCCTGGACCGGAAACAAGCTTCCTAGGACCGGTTTCTGGCATTTCAGCCGTCTTCAGCCATACTTCCAGCCTGCATCGACTCCATGGTCTCCATTGTCCTCCGCATCTGTGCCAACTCTGTACTGTTATCGCTGGAGCCTGTTTGACTATACAGTTCTTGTATCCGGGTAATAGCCCCAGCGATGTCAGCCAAGGATTGTTGGGGAGCATGGAGCGGACAGTGGGTGTCCGTTAGGGACTATAAGTGGTCCCTGAAGGCACCCACATATGGCATCTAGTTTGGCTGCCATGAGGTCGAACCCCACCAGCAGCTGATCAGCCATCTTCTCCTGGCACCCTAACATACGGTGTTGGAATGCCAAGTGTTGGTCGTGGGGGTCTGTGAGCCAGCCATGGTGGTGTGTGCTTCCTGCTGTGTCGTCTGTGCAGGGGGTGGGGTCACCTTGATGCAGCTGGGCTGACCTGCTCCTGGAGGTGGGGTGCGGAGGCTGTCTATGGGCCGTTGGAGGGTGTCGGAGCAGATGGCCAGTGGGTCCTCTTCATCAACACTGAAGAGATGTCTGGTCTGCTCTGCAGGAGGTGTTCCTTGTCCCTCTGCAATGCAAAGGGGAGATGCATGTTGACAGTGTGTTCCATGTATGTTGACGCATTGCACATGTTTCCAGACAGACATCATGACAATGTACATTGTGACTGTTTAGGAGGACCTGGGTATTTGATGGGAGACAGTGGACATTTCGACTACATGACGGTTGTGAGGTTGTACTCGTACATTATCATATCACAGTTTCCTGCAATGCCAGATGTGATTGGCCAGTTTCTAAGCACAAGCGGCACCAGTTGTGTCCTCTGTCCTGTCAATGTTGATGTGCTGTGATTGCTATGTGTGTGTGCTGCATTGTGGGAGAGTCACCCCTACACCTCTGATTTAGCAGCCCCTTATCCCTTTGAGACGGTGTGCCTTTGACTTGTGTGGTTTTACGGTGCTGAGATGTTGGCGACTTGGATCATTTGTGCTCTTGAACGGTTTTTGTACTCATGTGCATTGTTTGTCTGCAGATGTGTTGTTGACATCAGGGGTTGTATGTGCACGTGGATGTGTCAGAGTGAGACCTGCTCCTTTGAGGATGTGATCCACACTGGGCCACCTCAGTGTTGTGTCGTGCACCATTTCATGTATTTTGACTGCAGCCATGCTGTCGGTCATACAGTCAATTGCATTGTCAGTGTGGCTCACAGAGCCGCTGCTTTGCTGGATTTAGCACATGTAAATGGGTAGGTTGTGGGATTGGTGATAGGGAGGGGGGCCCCTTTGTGCACATAGTGGACGGGGGCCTAGTTGGTGTTTCTATGTGTGCTGCAGTGTGCCTAGGGTGTCAGGGACATGTTCCACAATCATTGTGGGTGTGCAGTGTGCTACACATGATTGTGCATGTGTGCCATTGTGTCCATCTCCCTCCATCCCCCCAGTCACTGGTCCAGTACTCACCCTGTTGCTGTTGGGTCAGGTCATATCGAGCTGTGTCTGGGCTCCCAACTCCTTGCACCATCTCAACACTGATGACTGTGGCCACCATTTCCTCCAGCTCATCCAGCTCCTCCTGTGGCGTAGGACTTCCACCTCCAGTCGCCTTTGCTGCCTTCCTGTTGGCAGCGAGTTTCTGTTTTGTTTGGATTTGCACATCATGCCAGTGCCTCTGAACCTCCTCCATTGACCTCCTCATCACTCCTACTGCATTCATGTTGTTCATGATGGACTGCCATATTTCCGTATGTGTTGCCAATGACACAGTGGAGGTGACGAACAGTTGTTGGATAGTGTTCTGTCACCTCTGTGACGATGATCAGGTCTTCCTGCGGACTGAACCCCGTCTTCCTCTTCCTTTTCTCCTTGCTCTTCCCCAAACACGAGGTTCCTGGCTGCTCCTCCGTGTGGCTGGTGGGGTTCAGGTTGTCCTCTGCACTTGGTCTAGGTGCATCCATGGTGCTACGCAGTTTGATTTGGTTTTGGTGTGGGTTTTTTGTTGCTTTGATAGTGAATTTTCCTGCATGCCGCGTTGGAATTGCAGGCCTGTCACTGGTTGTCGCTGATTTTTGTATTGCGATTTGGGACATCGCAACTTTTTTGACGTTTTGCATTTTTTTGGCGTCGCGTTAATTTTAACGCGCTCATTTGATGCGTTCTCGTGATACTATCTCATGGTGCCCCTGGGTTGGGAATACAACGTTAACACAGTGTTATTTTGTCACGATGGACTGCGATGTGCAAAGTTGCGTTATGCTAATTTTTAGATAGTTATCACGCGTTCTTGGGGATATCCCTCAAAGTATCTTAGGGTCGCAAGTGCCCGAAAGGCACCTCAAATAGACACAAGCAAAGGAACCTTATCACTTACCAAAGGAGTCCTTTAATTAGGACGAAATCCCATCACCCACTGTAGTGGCATGCTTCATCATCTGGGATTCTCCTCTTGGCAGAAACGCCTAGTGCCGCCAAGGGCTACAGCTCCCTCACTGTGAGGGAGGAGCTCAGGGATGTTTTGATTCCTACCCTACAAAGAATATGCTAAAATCCTACAGAATGAAATATAAAGATAAATATAAAGATAAGAATGATGGAACATAAAAGTAACATAAGGATGAAGAATGAAGAATCATTTGTAACAGTACATTTCAATAAACATGGCCATAACATCAACCAATTGAGATTTAACGTATTAGAACAAGTCAAAATCAGATATAACACGGATATAACACTTAGAACAAAAAATAATGTGTGGACTTTCAATGAAACATGAACAGCAGGATAAGTATAGGAGAACATTGAAACACTGTATTTTAACCAGTAACATTCCCATTGCCAAAGATTACAGATTAGGAAAGTGCAACTGAGAGATATATTTTGTTGTGTTAATTCATTCAGAAAAACAATGGGCATATAGAGGGTAACACTTAGGAAACATTAGAGATCGATGTGATTAGTATTGAAATAGATAGAGACATGTTGAATTACCATTTAAGGCTCACTGTGCTCACCACACATAGGTTGTCATCCCGAACATGCTTAAACAGACCAGTACTGTGTGGGGATGATATCTCATATTTGCATAAACACCAAGACAATTCATAGGAAGAACACTGTAATAATTTATTAAACCATGAAAGTTAAATATGTTCAGAGGAATACGTTTAAAAAAGTATTGGCAGGCGTCAGTTCATATTCAACATGCCTACTAATCCAGATGATTGTCTTTAAACATTCACAAGCAACCCAAAGTTATGGATCAAAGTAACTAGCAGAGCTCTCAAACGAACACACTAGGCACACCACAAAAAAGAGAGTCCACACAAGGTTATACCCAAAAATCTGTTGTATTGTACATAAAACAACTTAGACCACACTTACATAGATCATAACATAGATCATAAATCGCTTTGTCACTGGCAATTGTCACAGTCAGTGCAATAAACCAAATACTTGTTAGTTGCCCATATCATGAATGTCATCATAAAAACATTAGACCTATCCTTCCCTATACCTGGTCCATATCATGAAACCATCAGGTTATACAGAAAAGGCACCATCAGTTTGGTTCCAACCAAGAAACTCGACTCCCCATATAGCGTTAAGGCCTACCATGATGTATATCCTGACCTCAGGTTTTAAAACAAGTGCGCTGATTATAGGCAGAGCAGAAACAAATGCGTTCCTTTGAACCAACTTGTCCCCAACAAGGAGGCACAGCTGCCCCAGACCCGTGCCGCTGCCAAGACAAATGCGGTGGGCGGGTCAGTCCTGGGCTCACCCCGCAATGGCCACAAGAGTGAGGCAAAATGCCCCAAAGGTCTGAAAAACAGTAGCTGCCTGTGATCGTACGATGCAGCTATGGGTGACCAGAACACATAAGAGGTCTCCCCTGGTCTCGTGCGGCTGCTTTGGGTGAAGCTGGGAGCTCGATCTCCAACTTCGTGCAGAACTAGTAGGGCAGTTGCCTGAGAATGCACAGTGCCGCTGCCATGCAGTGAACCTCAGCCCCCACTCACCATCACTGGGGGCTGAGCAGGTCAGGTTGCAACGGAGGCTGCGAAGGTGACAACGTGCAGGTGCTCCTCCTCTGCTCACACCTATCTGCTTGCTTCCGTTCTGGCCTGGACAAGGAAGTAACAAATGCGCGTTTCCCCGTTCTAGTGTCGGCGCCACCCGGCATGCAATCGCCAATATGTCACCCTGTGACCCAAGTCCCACAAAATAAGCAACATGGACGTAAGGTGCAATCAATGACCCTACATGTATTCATGCCTCCACACTTGCAAGATCATAGACATGACACATCGTTGTGAAAATGAATGTTTAATGCACATTCAATAGAGAGTTCTATGTGGAGCAGTACAGGGCCATGCAAAGCCCACCTTGCAGCGTCGGCCCGTGGCGGGCCAGCCAGAGTCCTTCTGTGAATGACATGTTCCTGAGTAGTGGAGGAGTTCTGTCCGCAGTCCGATATCTGTGTCATGGGTGACCAGACAGAATATGGCAGTCCATGTCGAGGTCCAAGGTGAGTGTCGCAGAATGCATCGGGAGACACTGGAAAGGGATGATGCTGAGGGCAGAACCAAGTATTAACAGGCCATATGGCGGACATGGATGCTACCACTTCCTTATGACCACAAGGCCAGATTCATCTGCATCTTCGTCCTCTGCTTTTTCAGGTGTCTCACATGTGGGTGGTGGTGTTCTGTCTCCAGCACTATGTGGCAGTGACACTGCAGGGGCCGGAGGTGGAATGTCTGCCGCACTCTGTGGCACTGACACATCAGTGGCCAGAGATAAGGATGGAGTGGTAGCAGCAGCATGTATCGGCGCCAGGCCTTGTGGCAGCAATGCCATGAGGATGGTCTTTATGGCACTGAGGTACACAGCTAACTCTCACAGGTGTGCAGCCGTGTCAGCCGCTGTTTCTACCCGCTTATGCTCCCTGTCCTCTATGAGCTCAGCATAAGTCCCAACTCCCGGGCGAGCTCACTGAAGCCACCATGACTGGACAGTCATTCTTGCCTCTGAGTCAGGACCCTGGTGATGTCAGCCATGGTTCGTTGGAGGGCATGGAGCAGGCTGTGGGTGTCCGGTAGGGACTGTGAGGGGTCCCTGATGGGACTTAGACACCCACGTATGGCATCTAGTTTCGGCTGCCATGCGGTCGCAACCCACCTGAACCTGTTCGGCCAGCTTCTCCTGGCACTCCAGCACTGGAAGGCCATGTGTTGGTCGTGTGGCTCCTGGGAATCAGCTGTGGTGGCGGGTGCAGCCTGCTGTGTGTACTGTGCAGGGGGCTGGTTCTCCTCGTAGCAGCTGGGCTGACCTGCTCCTGAAAGTGGGCTCCGGAGGCTCTCCACAAGCTGTTGGAGGGCGTCGGAGTAAAAGGTCTAGTTGTCCTTGTCGTCATCAGAGAAGAGAGGTTGGGACTGCTCTGCAAGAGGTGTTGAATTTCCCCCTGCAATGTGAAGGGGAGATGCAGTTTAACATTGTATTCACATGTATGTTGTCACATTGAACATGTTTACATGTAGACTGAATGACAGTGTACATTGTGACTGTTTGTGGCGAGCTGCCTATGTGATGTGGGACAGTGGACATTTCGACCACTTCACGGATGTGTGTTTGTACTTGTACATTGTCAACTCACATTTCCCTGCGGTGCCATATGTGATTGACCAGTTACTGCACACAAGCGGGACCAGTTGTGTCCCCTGTTCTGTTGTGGACGTGTTGCGGATTGTGCTACATCGTTGTCAATGTTGTTGTGCTCTGCATGTGACGTGTGTGACGCATTTCGGGGGAGTCGCCCCTGCAGCTCTGAGTTGGCTGCTCCTGATCCCTTACATGTGGTGTGCCTCTGCCTTCTGTGCTTATACAGTGCTGGGATGTGGCATTTGTGGGTGCATTGGTATCTTGGTGGGAGTTGGGGGTCTGGGGCATGGTTTGTCTGATGATGTGCTGTGCTTTCTTGTGCATGTGTGTCATTGTACCCATCTCCCCCGTCTCCCCAGTCCCTGTTCGTTACTCACCCTGTTGCTGTTGTATACGGTCCTCTTGAGCAGTCTCCAGGCCCCCAACTCCTGCCACCGTCTCCCCACTGATGACTGAGGACACCATTTCGTCCTGCTCCTCCTGTGGCGCTGGACTGCCACCTCTAGTCTGCACTGCTGCTTTCCGATTGTTTGCGAGCTTCGGCTTGGTTTTGAGCTTGACATCATTCCAGCGCCTCTTGACCTCGTCCATTGTCCTCTTCAGCACTCCGACTGCATTCACCTTGTCCACGATGGTCTACCATATTCCATTTTTAGTTCCCAGTGACACAGTGGAGGTGACAAACAGTAGTTTATGGTGTTCTATCACCTCCGTTATCAGGATCGTGTATTCCTGCGGACTGAACCTTTTCTTCCTACTCTTCTTCTCCTTGCCCTTTCCTGACCCCGAAGTCCCAGGCTGGTCCTCCTGGGGGCTTGTGGGGTTCTGGTTGTCCTCTGCACTTCCTCCGGCTGACTCCATTGTGCTTCGCTGTTGTTTTGCTTTTGTATGTGCTTTTTTTCACCGCTTGTAGTGCATTTTTCCGCATTTCGCATGGGGATTGCAGGCCTGTGGCTGTTTTTTGCTGATTTTTGTATAGCAATTGGCGTCATCGCTGCTTTTTTGGAGTCGGTGTTTCGCCATGTGAGGCATAATGATGAGAAATAGCATTATTTCTCCTTGTTTTTTCCTCTTTCCACATGTGCTGCATTATGCAGCACACAAAGAAAGAGGGAAAAGCCTCTCAGGAGTGTTTTCCTGCACAAAAACAATCCTGCATGCAACGGAGGCACCCTTTGCAAGCACCCTTGCACCATGGTGCAAGGGTGCCTGCTTAGGCTGCCAAAACCAGGGGCTGCTCCTCCACTAGGGTGGAGAAGCATCGCCCTACTGCTTTCTCGCACTGCGAGAAGCAGAAACATAAAATGATAATAACTACCATTTTATGTTTCTGGTTCTCACACTGCAAGAAAGCAGAAGGGTTTGGTTACAGGCAAGTGGGCGGGGCTGCTCTGTGAGCAGGGCTTGGCAGGGGAGGAGGGGTGTGCCCACTCCTGAGTGCGCATGACTGGTTTGGTCGGCAAACCAGTCATGTGCACTCTGTCCTTCTCCATGTAGGCTGCAATGCAGCCTATATGGAGACCATGGCCGGGCCATTAGCCCCTGGCTGGGCGGCATCCCGACCAATCACAGTGCAGCTTGTAGCATTGTGATTGACTTAGGGGTGGGAGCCTGGCAGCCTGCTTCCAGTTACTGCGGGAGGCAGGAGAGCAGGAGAGGGGCAGAGGCGACACAGGACCCAGCTGGCAGGAAGGTAAGTTAAAAAAAATGTTTAATTATTAAACTAACCCCGCGCAACCCTTCTCCCCGCGCGACCCCCCGCCCACCCACCTGCAAGTCATGTAGTTCACGACTAGCCAAAACGGCTCCAGCGCAAGGGGAAATGACAGAAATGCACCGTACTCAATGAGTAAGGCACATTCCCGCCCTTTCCCAGTGGTGCAGCACATCAAGGTGACTTGCTGTGCTACCCTGCGCCACTATTTTCATAAATATGCCCCTTAGTCTGGGAATGCAGTGGGTTGCACAAAAATGGGCAGCAGTATGGAGGGTAATGAATGTGACTTCAGCTATCACAGGATCTTTGACAAATTAGGCAGTGTTATTACACAACACCTCAATATACCCAAAGATCATACACCAGTATAAGAGGTGCTTTAAACCATGGCTAACTTTACACTCTGCCAGTTACAAAGCCTCCAGAAAATTGATCAAATAGTCCATAGTGCTAGGTGCAGCTTCCAACACAGATTCTTATTCACCCATTTTTCTTAAACAGGGCGGCTTCTTTCCTACAGGGCTGGCAGGTGGAATGGCACCTGTGGGGTCGATAGTGCATACAAGAGCAGCACCTCTCTTAAAGGTAGGAAATATAGGGTTCAAACTCTTACCAACAAAATGCAAGTAGAACACTTCTGTTTTACATCACTAGGTCCTTTGAAGCTCGTCACCATTGAGAAATTAGCATGCAGAAATACATAGACAACTCCATTAACTTAGGAGAGGGTTTATTGTAAGTTAAATGGATACATGAATGACCCCACCAGGTGCAGATGTTCTCCAAGGAGCCCTCCTAACCTTGTCATTCCATGACAATATTGGGTAACCTGACAAGCAGAATTCCACACAAAGGACACAGTTTGTGTTTCTTTCTGGAGCTAAATTAGTTCTCCATGTTAAATAAATAAAGACACTGCAGGCATATGTACAAGCCCCTATCACCATGGGAACGTCACTTTTTGTGACGTTCCCATGGTGATAGGGGCCTTGCCTTATGTACAAAGCAGCTTTAAGCCACCTAACGTGGCTTAACGCTGCCTTGTACCTAAGGCACCCTTTCATGCTATGTTTAGCGTGAAAGGGGCGTGCAGTGGGTGTTGCGGTGGGCGTTCCACTGCAACACCCATTGTATTTGACGCTGCCTCCTATGTACAAGGGTGGCGTACATAGGAGGCAGCGCCAAAATAAGGCCAGGAATATCCTGGTCTCAAGTTGGCAAAACGAGGAGAAATGCATTATTTCTCTTTCCATGTGTGCTTCCTTGTGTAGCACACACGGAAGAAGCAAAATGCCATTGTTTGTTTATGTACAGGAAGGTGTCCCTTTCTGTTCATAAACAAACCTTTTTAAAAAATGCCTTTTTGTACCTTTCATGTGTGCTTCATGAAGCAGCACACATGAAACTTACAAAATGGCATTTTATGATTCCTATGTGCAGGAAGGGATACCTTCCTACACATAACCAATCCTCCCCTGCACGCAGACACCCATGCACCAACAAGGGTGCCTGTGTTGGCGCTAAGTTGTTAAACATAGCGCCATCACAGGGGGAAATGCAATGCTGCACCACATTCTTGTAAATATGGTGCAGCCTTGCGTTTCCAAAGTCCCGGAGCGTGTCGTTAAGCCCAGGAGGCTAATGACACGCTCCTCCACTTCATTGTACACATCCACCTGCATGTTAATTTGAGCTGACACAAGAAGTCTTTCTAGAAAAAAAAAATTCACTTTTTAATTTTTGCTGTTACTGGCTTTTCAGTACTTAGCAAAGAGTCGGCTGTGAAGAGAGGTTCAACACCTCAACAAAGGTAATTACAGGTATTAGCAAAACAAGGATGTCTGGCAGAAGTCTTCAAAAACACAAAGGTGAACTGCAAAGCTCAGCTCCCTACAGGCAGCGGATATAAATGGACCAATGGGCCTTTTAGATTTTTCTTTACCTGCTATGGCTGAGGCTCAGTTGACGGGCTGATCATGAATAGACTTGGAGTATAGCCTATACCTAGCACTCCATGGCATTTTCCCGATCACTCCATCTGAATTCCACAGAACGTGATATAAAATGCAGAAAGACATTGGCACTGCACTGCTGGTCGCCATTTTGTCTGCTGCAAAGATTCAGGGGGATGGACCGGGACTTCAATGATGAGGTGCAAGCATGTGAGGCGAAGCTCGTTTTGGGTTCGAGAGTCCAGGAGGACTTTGAGGTGAGCCAGAGCCAAGCATCTGCTTGAGTGCTCAATGGCTTGCCCACCTCCATAAGGTATAAATATGGCCACTGTAAATGTGTAATTCTTTGGCTAATGCTATCTTAGTTACATTTAAATGCATAATTATAAATTACAAGCATCTGCTTGAGTGCTCAGTGGCTTGCCCACCTTTATAAGGTATAAATATGGCCACTGTATTTTGTTATTCTTTGGCTAATGCTATTTTATTTACATTTAAATGCATAAATATAAATTACCCATACCTGCCACATAAACCATAAAATGATGGGTTATTTGCAGATTTCACCACAAAATAATTTTTCTATCTCAAATGGACCAAAGTTACTAAATCAAGTGTGCAGCAGCAAACTCTGCAGATGTCAACAGGCAGCCTTTCAATTTCCGGCTGCTTGGATTGAACTAGTGCCAATGAGTTTAATGGTTTGGACAGGCGGAATTAGTGTGTGCTATGATGACAAAATCGGAAAATAATTCTATTACAGAATGTGCTATAATTTTCCTTTTCTGCTACAAAACGTAGACATACATGACTCATAATTAAGGCCTACTGTTTTCCGTTCTTACAGATTTTTACAGATAATTACAGACAGAAAACAATGTGTTTTCTGTCTGCATTTATTTTTGAAAGTGGATAAATTCAGAAAATTGTGCTTCTTTTAAGTGACTCTGGGGCATATCAACAACAACCGGCGATAATTATCTCTAAGCGCACTTAGCGCTAGGATAATTATCGCCGGCTAGCGTGAATTTTTATCGCTGAGATAGCGTGCTATTAGCAACGCCTATCTCAATAGCGATAAAAATCCTCACGCTAACAGGCTAACGTGAGATTATTGCTGGAAACCCAGCGATAATCTCACGTTACCTTGTTGATAGGGAAAGGCAAACTTAGCCATGATATCCTCCTTCCATAGGATGTCATGGCTAAGTCAGAAAAATACCAGACGTAAAAAAGCAGCGTTAACCGCGGTTAGCGCTGCTTTTTTTTGTCTCTAACAGGGTTAGCGACCTTCTTGATAATAGGAGAAATGTGGCTTAGCGACATTTCTCCTATTATTTTACTCTGGAACGCCCCCTTTGCATCTCATTAGAGATGCAAGGGGAAGCGTAGAGTAAAAGGGTGCTAACATGCAAATTTGCATGTTAGCACCCTGTTGTTGATAGGGCGCTAGTTTTATGCCCCTCTCTTTCATGAACTGTAGCCCAACAGCTGAGCAAATGGCCTGCATGGGAAATTAGAAAACAGGATGAAATTGATTTAAATAATGGCATATATCAACGCACGTTTGTGGTATAATGCTAATATTTAGAGGATGTATTTTTACATAATATATGGCAGCTTAAAAAGCTAAATCACGACAGACATGAAGTATGAGTGCCTGTCTATCAGTTAAATAAATATGGAAATGTACAGTTTTACAGCTTCATTTATCCACAAGACACAACATAAATATGGACAAAGACCGATAAAATAGCCCAAAAATAAATATGAATAAATACGGACGGAAATGTTAAAAAAATAAATACCATAAAACTAGGAGCCCTACTCATAATCGGATCCCCTATTGCTGTAGTGGTCTGGGGTATATAGGGTTGCAAAGCGTCAGTGCACAAAGTTTTACTCTGCAGTTGATATGACAGTGCTTGCTGACTTACCTTGGTCTAATCTGTAGATATCTGCGGATATTCTATGGAACACATGCGCATCTGTTTTCATAATTTCTAACTCGGCAAATAACACGGCATGTTTACAGCATGCAAGGTAAAATGACTCTCTGAAATCATTACACCTTCGAGAGGGCTGGGTAGCTCAGTCAGTATAGCTTCAGACCGTTGAGGGTGCAGAGTAGGTCACGTGCGTATGTCCTTAAGTTTGAAATTTTGTAGATAAGAGGCGGTTGCCTTTATGCGCTCCCTATGGTACAAGCACTCGGGCAGATGGCGTTTCAGAAACGATTTCCGTCTAGTTTGATCTTAGCATTCCTTCCCAAAGTGAATTTTTGATTTAGGTACAGCCTTACACGGACCTCCTGAGGTACTGAATCTTTTTTTCTCAAACAGCTCATATTCTTTTGAAGTGCGAATGCATTATACATTAGCATTCCTTTGTTACCGGTGCCATTGACAGGAAGGCTAAAAAACACAAAAATAGAATGTAGCATATAGGAATCTAGTAAAATGTCTTTCCACGGTAAAGTCTGGTGTTTGTGGGGGCGATTCCTTTGAAATAATGGATATTAACAGTTTCTAGAGTATGGGAAGGTTTGGGGGACCATATCATCCGGATACGGATGTCCCCTGTATATTTCAGAGCAAGTTTGTTATCAACAGTGGTTGCACCAAGTTTATTATCAATAGTGGTTGCACCAAGTTTGTTATCAACAGTGGTTGCACCAAGTTTGTTCTCACCAGTGGTTGCACACGCCAAGCTTAAGCCCATGGTTGGCTCAGTCACACAGACTCCAAAAGTTGCCGCCCACTGCACTCTTCTCGCTCCAGGTATCTAAGATTCCAAACCACCTCTGCACTGTTCTTCAAGGTCCATAAATAGGACAAGACTACCAATCATGGCTCCAGTTCAGAAGTTCAAGTCATCCTTCCCTCCAGATAATTTCTCAGCAATGGGGCTCACCCTCATCATATCACATAATTAGATGGTAGACCTGCTGGCCAGCCTCTTAGTCAGGGAGCTTTTCGCATAAAAGTCTTGAAATAATTCCAAGATTAATAATAATAATAATAATGATAATAATAAGAGACATTTATAGAGCTACCTCAACCGAGGTGTCCCGGCGCTAAGATTATGGCTGGCATCCTCCACTTGAAAGCCAGCTGTGAGATATGCAGTAATCTCCTTAATAGCAACAAGGGTATGAAAGGAAGTGCCATCAAGCTTCTCATGCAGCATTTGTCTGGATCCTGGATATTCTTAGGTCCTGCTACAAGTTTTTAGACCCAGGTAATTGCGCTGTTGGTGAAGACATAAAAATTGACTGGCCTCTCAGCTGTGACATGTAGCATGATGTGAGACATTGCCACTGTAGTCCAACACAATTTTCAGCAGGGGTGTGTAACACTCACGCAATTTGCTGCACCGTAATTACGGTAAATTATTGCAAAATTATGCAAAATTCATCAAAACTGCGGCAGATGCTTCTTGCACTCAAACTAATGAACCAAATAGTCTGCTTGGGTAGAAATGCAATCTGAAGTTGTGATTTTGAGTTGATTTCCAGTTGCTTGCATTCAAAACACTGCTGCTCTCATCCAGGATTGTAATTTTGTTCTCAAAAACTATCCAAATGCTCTGCTCAGGTAAAAAATCTACCTGAAAAGTTTGTTGGCTACCAACATTAAAGGAACTGTGGCTTGTGTTCAAAACACTGCCGCTCACATTCGCATTTGTAGTTTTGCACTCAAAATTGCCGGAACAGTCTGCTAGAGTAAAAAATCTGCCTGAAATGCCACTTGTGTTAAAAAATTACATGTACCTGTACATCTTGCTTCAAGATTTCTATCCGAAATTATGTGATTTAGCGAAATGGCACAGCCTTCGTTATTTTGTGTACATTACATTGCACGAAATTATCAAAATTACACCAACTATGCTGCATATTTAACATTTCGCCCAGGCCTCATTTTCAGCTTGGCTGGGTGTTAAGGAGCAAGCTGTTAGAATATTTGTGACTGCTCCAGCATTAAAAATGTTATGTTGCTTTCAGGCAACTTTTATTGTACACAGAAGTTAGCTAGTTACGTAGATGCATCATTATTGTAAATATCAATGTCAGAAAACAGGCAACTAATTTTGGAAGGCAGTACCTATACCAACTTAATATCCATACACTGGTGTGGTTTCAGAACCATTTTTAGTGAATCTTTACTTAACCTCTGGCACCTGTGGCACACACAACAGCAAATTCCTCATGTAAATGTGTAAAGTCAAGTAGTACAAACAATTTCAAAGGAAAAGAAGAACAAAACAAAATTCCAAACCAAATATAGAAAAATAGAGAAAATGTTCATGAACAAAAAGATGACATAACAAACAAAGTCGAATAAGGATAACTATAGATGACCGGGAACAACATGCAATTTCAGGTCTTGATGGAGTGGAGATCAGGGAAGCCAAGCATGTTAATGTGCCTTTAAACTCAGCATAACCTTTGGAACTCAAGTCTTCCAGTGAATAAAGGTCCAAATCTGATGTGAACAAGGGTATCTTGAAGTCTGATACGCTCCCCCTGGTGTCGTTGATTTTTGCATCAAATCTTATGAGAGGCACAATGCTGGATTTCATAGCCACTGAGGTTACTTTGTTGCTGGGACAGATTTGCCACCTCAGCATGGTTGAATATTTTACCTACTGACTTAATCAATTTTTTGTTTAGTATATACCACCAGTGGTGGGGCAACTGGAAGCTTTAGACAGGCAGGGCTCCTTGAGTCTGAATACATTTACTGCAAGATTCTGCTGAATCAGATTTTAGCATGGCAAAAAGCTCCAAGTGTGACAAACCTGTTTTTTGCCAGCTGAAAATGGACACTCCCCAGTAAACCTCATCTCCTTGTCCCGGTCCTTCAATGTGGTAGTATTACTAAGTCCCACTCTTCTCCAGCTGCAGGGAAACCTCCCGCAGCCATTATGTTCTTAGGATTGGGTTTACACACATCTCTGTCTCTCTCTCTCTCTCTCTCTCTCTCTCTCTCTCTCTCTCTCCCTCCCTCCCTCCCTCTCTCCCTCCCTCCAGCCAGATCTCCCTCGGGATCTAGTCCTTAGTTGTCTGCTGGGCCCTTGTGGAGTCAGTATGCACCTCACGCAGGACAATCACTAGACTCTTGGATCTAGCTCCTAGGTGCCAGCAGGAGTCATGAGACCTAGACTCATATGCTTACACCAGGCTTTCGTTCCTAGTGAAACATATTTTCTTACCAGGTCCACAAATTTTATGAGGATATGGTGAGGTGGCATTCTTATCTGATACACTAGCTAGTTCCTTGAAAACCAGTTCTAACTATTATCACACAAATCCCTCAAATCCTTGCTCAAAAATTTCTCTATTCACTGCAAACCTTCCAATGATCCCTAAAACAATATGGCTCCTGTCATGCTCTACCTGAAGGAGCTCTTTTCTTCCCCTAGCCACTCTCCTATGGAGATAAGCTATCATCCCCTTTGTCAAGGCCAAAACTAATCTCCCTCCTCCTAGGGTTAGGACCAGAAGATCTGGCCAGACCCTCGCCATGCACTGCTTATGAACTCACATATTATATCACTAATGACATGTTCAATAACATTGTTGATAACATCACTGATATATGAAATGGCATCATTGAATACAACACTGTGCATGGCAAGGGTGTTAGTTAGTTATTTCAGTTAAATCTAACTTGTGAATTTAAATTTTTTTTTGGGTTTAAAATGTTACGTTTAAACGGACTTTTACACCTTTATATAATGTCACTTTAACCTTTGTTTTTGTGTGAATTTCTAAGGCTTTGTTACTGTAAAATAAGATACAATTACCATACCTGCCTATAGCTTCACTTTAACCTTTGTTTTTTTAGTGAATGCATTGACTTCGGATCTGATGTTGCGCTACACTTTACTCAGTGCAAGCATCCTCGTCGACGCCAGCCTTGACAAACCACTACATTAGTCACTCTGTAGTTATAGTTCGGGTTACGAGAGAGGAATTCCTCTGTTTTTTCGCCATTAAGAACTTTGTGTTAGTTTGACGAATCTCTACAAAACTTTGCAGATATATTCTTCCTTATACATTGGTGAATGACACAACGTTTCGGAGTGATTAGTCAAGGGGGTACAGACATAAAAGGGGGGCAGAACATGTTTTAACCACCAATTATTTTCAATAGACTTTTGTGTTAGACATAGCATGAAAAAGGCTGAACGGACGCACATGAAATTTGGCAGTGTTAGACATTATGGTGCGCAAATTATTTTTTGGGGTACTAGTGTAAGTATTTTTAAGCTATAAGGCTTTTTAACTTAGTGATATCAGCTGCTGTAGTATATATTAAAAAATATTATAGTATTATACAGAAGTACAGTGGTAAATAATGAGAAGTCATTACTTTATTGGCTAATGATTGCCTTTACAACAGTTTTGGACAGCCATGTTGTTTTTAGGTACACTTTGCCTGTATTCTGTGTTTCACCCTTAGAAGCAAGTACTTATTAGGTTTGATATTTTTCCCCTACCTAGTACCACTTTATTAAAGTGGTAAGACGTTGGGAAAAGTATTTATAACTTTCTATATATTTAAAAAAATATATGGATGCTGCAGTACTGCCTCGGGAGTACTGCGGTATAAAGAATAAATTAAAAAATAAATATGTGAGAAATAAAAAATACACTGCAGTACCCTATAGTTTGCAAATAGTATGTACTGCAGTGTATTTTCCATTTTTAACATATTTAAATATTCACTAAATGTCTATGGAGTATTGTGGCAATACCTACAACTCACTAAGCTACTTCCATTTTTTTAAAATACCTAGTTCACCCTAAACTGCTGAAAACATTTATTAAACATTATAGATAAAACATTTTTACCTATTAACTCTTCTATAAAGTGGTAATAGGTAGGGAACAGCAATAAATCATATTACTTACCAAGATCTAAGACCCTAACCCAGCATGCAGCTAAATGCAGAGTGCAGACAACCTGTGCTGAAAACAACATTGCTGCCTTTTACATTTGGTAAATACAGCCATCAGCCAATCACATGATGTCTTATCATACATGTGCACTGCAGTATACGACAAACCTACTGCAGTATGCCGTGGCACAACATAGAATTATTTTAAAAATGATAACTTTAACACTACGTACACTATTCAAACATACTACCAAAATTACCGTTTACACCAAATATTCAATTTTTCTGCCACATTACATCTACATCCATTTACACACTTGCATGCTACATCTGTTACAATTGCAATCCTTCACTGTATGCCAGTACACGTTCTGCTACTTGTTAGAAATTGGCTTGTTTGGTTGACTGTGGTATGTGTCCTAGTCAAGCAGTAGCAACAATCATAATTAGCATAAGAAGAATGCAAACCCTAGGTTAACCTGTGCTCACCCTCTGGTAGGTTGACACAGAGCAGTAAGGCTTAACTTTATGGGTAATTTCTTAAGTATTTGTGCAACATTAAAAACAGCAAAATAGTGAAAACACTACACAAAAAGATTCCTCACCAGGTTTGGAAAAAGAGTTTAATTTAATTTAAAAAAATAACCAAAATGACAAAACCAATTAAGTAGATCCTGAGATATTGAATTTCAAAGTTTGTAGGTAAAAATAGCGGCAAGAACCAAAAAGCATTATTTGGGATATCTGCTTGCACCTGACCGGGACAAAGTCAAAAGTTCAGGCTGACTGCAATGGAGCACATTCCGGCTACAGGGACCCAGTTAGGCCCGTTGAATCAAAGTACCTTAATCCTGGTTGCATAACGCTTGCATGTCTCCACATCAAAGATGCATCACACTGCCGAGGTGTTGTGTCGGTTCCGAAGAGCAGCAAGGCTGCGGTGCAGAGTCCTGATGTATGAATGGTATACCCTTAAATAGCCAAGCGTAATGAAAAGGGATAATGGACTTAACGTAAGTAGCGTACTAGTGCCAAAAGTATGGCCACCATTCTTGAATGGTGTAAAAGTGAAAAGAATAACTGAATCAGCCTAAAAAGGATATGCTCGCCATGATTACCCTAAAATAAACAGATATAAATTAAGAAATGTGGTGAAACTACAGAGTCTAGCAAAAACATTGAGTATCACAAGGAATCAAAGGAGAAATGCCGAGTTGTATATAGGCAATATCTAAAATAAGACAGGAACAAACGCTGAGTATGTAACATCAAAGCTTTAAAACTGGACCAAGTCCGTTTTGACAACTGTGCCATTTTAAATTCTATACTGTAACGGACACAAACACAGAGTATAGAGATGACAAGAAGGAAAAAAGAGCTGATAGAGTGGAGGAGGAAACAGGATAGTAAGCCAGTGCATGTTAAAACTACATTCAGACAATGCACATTAGCAAATGAGTACATTTCATATAAGGCTAACAGATAAGCATAATGGTAAAGGGCAGATAGATCCAATCAGTCAAATCAATTTAGTATCACCCATGAAAGGGTATGCTAGCAAAATTATATATCCCAAAAATCGTGGAGCTCATTGTCAATATTGAGTCCTTTATTCACGGCACGTAACTGCATAATCCATCTTGCTTCTCTTTGTCTGAGTCTAAGCTCACAGTTGCCCCTCTGACATTCGTTACATTTGATTAATCACTCATCTCGCTATTATTGCATTTGATACTGGGCCATTTTGTTGTGTTGATTATTAACAACTGTTCCCATTGAGCACAGGTTCAAGACTGATTGGCATATGGCTAGGTTCAAACTGAAATGGTATGGTGAGCAAAAAAACAATAGATTGAGGCCCATTCTCTGTACTGGGGTGAATGTATGACATTGTCCTGCATTCTGTCCATCAATTGTTGTTTTTGCATTTGTCACCCTGAGTTGGACGGGTATGCCCAGACGTGGGTCCCGTGCTCTCCACGCCACTGGAGCCAAGCTATCCTGGCCGAAGAGGGGTGAAAACCTGAAACTGGTCCTAGGATGCTTATTACAAGTCCAGGGAGGATCTGGCCTGGCAGTTCGGGCTGGACTGTTCCCATTGGGCACAGGGTCAAGACTGATTGGCATATGGCTGGGTTCAAACAGGAATGGCATGGTGAGCAAAAAAGCGATGGATTGAGGCCCAGATCTTTGTACTGGGTTGAATGTATGACATTGTTCTGCATCCTGTCCATCAATTGTTGTTTTTGCGATTATTATCACACAACAGAATGATGTTGACAGGCCCCTTCGAGTATTAAATACGGGGATGCCATTCACCCTGGTTTAACCCTTGCATTGAGACTTTTGCGCTTTACATTGGACTACGCTGTTGTGCTAATGAGGGCCTACTATCTCTCACTACGCATATAGAGAATCCTATTTTCATTTATAGTTCAAATGATAGTCCTATATTTTGCATGATTTGTCATTTACTGTCCGATTATTGTTAACATTATGGGCATTTTTTTATGTTGTGTATCAAAGAGGTGTGCAGATCCTAATGAGAGGGACGGAGAAAGGGAGGTCTATCTTCGTGATGCCCTCACACAGCCCAAAGGATGTCATCCCTCATCATTGGGCCAAGCTCCTTGTCGGGACGGCGCTGCAATGCCCGATGGGCTCCCGTAAACGGCGCTCTTTGGTGGAGATCTTTTGAAGAAGCTGTAGGGTGCGTGCGAGTGTGAGGGCTGGGTAGTGCAAAGGAAGGTGGATTAAAATAAGTCTATAGATATCCTACTCTTATATGTTTTTATTACTGTGGTAGCTCAGGCTTAATTAAAAATTGTTGGAGCCCTAAATGGATATAATGTTCCTACAGGGCTGTCGTGGTGTGGTGGGTCAACATGTTTTGTGCCTATTTTGCCCCTAACGGGTCAGATGGCACTTCATCAGGACCATGAAAAGCTAAAGGTGAGTGGTGCACTATCGTAAGTCTGGTTCTCGTGATTCAATCTGATGGCCAGACGCAATGGAAGGTACCCTAGTAGACTTATACCGGGGTAGGAGACCCATGGTATGTGAGTCTACAGCTGACGGGGAAGCAGAGTACGTCGTTTCTCTGTGGAAAAGGGTGGCAGCCGACACCCATCTATCCTACCCTTGCTCTGGGCTCCGTGAACAGAATGGTGTTGACAGGCCCCTTTGAGTATTAAATACGAGGATGCCATTCACCCTGGTTTAACCCTCGCATTATGACATTTGCGCTTTACATTGGACTACTCTGTTGTGCTAATGAGGGCCTACTATCTCTCACTACGCATATAGAGAATCCTATTTTCAGTTATAATTCACATGATAGTCCTATATTTTGTATGATTTGTCATTAACTGTCCGATTATTGTTAATATTATGGGCATTATTTTATGTTTACATCTAGATAATACATATTAAATTTTTTTGCTACCACTATTGGGAGATTTTATGAATATTGACCAATGAATAACGAACTTACTTTGGAAATCTAGCACTCTGCTTTGGAGATTGATCACCAACTCGTGTGAATATGGTTCTTAGTCTCAGCACTTAGATATTCAGAGCAGTATAAAGCTTGTGGGTAGTGTGTCCAGGTTATATTATTTTCACTGGATAATTTAACGGCCTTACCTCCATTTATATATGTTTTATTGCTATAGGACTTGTTTTACCTGCGGTATACGATTCTGGAGTTGCTTCGGGTTATGTACCCTTCAGATATTTCATTTTCATCGTTGGTTACCATGCTTCGTAATAGTTTAGTGAATTTATGTGAATTCTTCCTTCATGGGTAAGGGAACCCAAAGGTTGTGTCCTATGATTGCTTTATACTTTTTCTTACATAACCTACTATTCGTGTCCGTTATACATCACTGATCATCTCTTCTTGTTTCTCTAGTCTTTCTGCAACATGGTGCACGGTGGTGTGTTTTGATTAGGAAAATCACTTTATTGCTTTTGGGTAGACATGGCGATGGATCTTCTGCACAGTCATGTGCCAACGTTTATCATCCTCACTCTTTTCTCTTAACAACCTGATGGTGCTTCAAACTATGGGTCTCTGCTCATCGGTCTTCTCACAAATTCCCAATATGAGTTTCAGTTTTTATGTGATGAATATAATTAAGCTCTTTCTTGAATTGTAATTTGTTTTTTTTTGTATTTAATGTTTCTAGCCTTGAAGAAGTCTGTGGTTCACTCCATATAGACGAAACACGTGTTGGCTAGAAATCATGTCCATGCTGAACATTTGCACATGAAAATAAAGAACAGAAGAAGAATTCTGTAGAAGCTACAGGAGTCCAGCAAGGCAGCAGTCCAGCAGAGTGGTAGTCCTTTCAGTAGCACACTGTTAGATTTGGGGGTCTCTAGTTGGCACAGGTAGGCACTTGTGACAAATAGGGACCCTTGCGTGTAGTCAGGGTAAGGGGGTACACTCCTAAAATAACCCCTGCTCACTCCCTTGGTAGCTTGGCAGGAGCATACAGGCTTATCTCAGAGGCAGTTTGTAAAGCATTTGTGAACACATACATTTATCCAGTGACAACACTACAGATGGACACCACACAGTTGTATATTAAAAATAAGTATTCTTTATATAGACTCATCACAAGACCACAAAACGACACAAATCAACAATACTGTTACTTTAAAATGGTAGAATTGGCTTAGTTCTTTTTAGATCTTAAAATGCGACACTTTGCGTCAATGTACCTTTGGATGCGACACGCGGGGCAACAAAAGTGTTGCAACGATGGTGATGCGTTGATTCCTTAATGCGCTTCCGGGGCGATGTGGTGAGCAACGCCGTGATGCGATAAAATTTTGGTGCAAAGAAATAAAGATGTCACGCTTCTCCGATGTTGCGAGATGTCTCGACTCGATGCGTCAGCTGCAGCGGCAACATCCTTGTTCCGTGATGCGGCGACAGCGGCTTTGGTGGCGACACTCTTCTTTGACGATGCAAGACGCGTCCGCTCGATGCGACAGCTGCAACGTCAACACCCTTGTTCAGTGATGTGACGACAGCGGCTCCAACGGTGGCACGCTTCTCCGTGGATGCGAGGCGCTTCTGCAGTGCAATGCGACAGCTACAGCGGAGACACACTTTTTCCGTGATGGGACGGCAGCGGCTGCAACGGCGACACACTTATTCTTCGTTGAGAGATGCTTCTCATGATGCGGTGCAATGCGACAGCTACAGCGGCGACATCCTCGATGCAATAGCAGCGGCTGCGACGGCGACTTCCAGCTCCTTGCGACACGCATTCCCTCAGAAGGCCTAAACAACTGCAGGCACTTCCAAAGAACTATTGGGGAGCTGGGGGTTGAAGTCTGTTGTCCCTGAGACTTCAGCAGGAGGCAAGCTCTTCTCTCAAGCTCTTGGAGATCTTTTACAAGTTGAAATAAAGCACCCAAAGTTCCTTTCTCCTTTCTTTGGCAGGCAGGCAACCACTGCAGGCCAATCCCCCAAGCAGCACTTCAGCTTAGGGATAGTCTCTCCTCAGTTTCTTCTGGTTCCTCTCCTCAGCAAAGGTTTCTTCTTGTTGTCCAAAAGTGATCTAATTCTCTGGGGTTTGGGACCCCTCTTTTATACTAAGTTTCTCTTTGTTCTCTGAAGGCTGAGAGGCCTTTGCCTAGTCCAAACCAGTTCTGGTCAGTCCTGGAGCACTTTGTTTACATGACTCCTTCTTTTCTTTCAGAGAGCAGGGCAGAGACATCAGACGCACCACAGGAGGTGGAGCCAGCATTGTGGAGGGAAGGCACAGCCCTATTCAGGTCCCAGGTGCAACTCCTCCCTCCCATCTAGATGCAGATCTCTCTATTCACCACTGGGCTGACTCACCCTGTTTCCTAGAATCCCCCAGCCCCTGCCACTCAAACTCCAGACAAGGAATACACAATCTAGCAGAGGCAGGTTTGGATGGTTAGACAAGAAAATACCTACTTTCTAAAAGTGGTATTTTCAAACATAGAATATTAAAACTAACTTCACTAAAAGATGTATTTTATCATCCTAAGTTCAGGCATACTAAATTCGAATTTCTACCATGTTCCCTGGGTCAGTTAGGATTATAGGATGTAATAATCAAACTGCCCATTCTGGCCTATGGAGAATAGGTAGCCTTGCAATAGTGAAAAACGAAAATGGCTGTAATTCACTATTAGAACATGCCACACACACCAGGGCATGTCCTATCTATACTTACAATGCACCCTGCCCTTGGGCCTACCATAGGGGTGTCTGATATGAAGAAAAAAGAAGGTTTAGGGACTGGCAAGTGGGTGCACTTGCCCAGTCAGCCTGACAGTACCAGACTGCACACAGGCTCTGCAATGGCAGGCCTTAGACACACTTTTACAGGCTGCTTCTGTGGGTGGCACAACCATTGCTGAATCCCACCAGCAGTATTTGAATTACCAGCCCTGGGCACTCCTGGTGCACTGTACTAGGGGCTGACAGGTAATCCAAACCAACCAATCATGGAATCACTAATTCATACATCAATTTACAATAGGGAGTACTTGCACTGTGGCACTGGACTGCAGTGGCACAGTGCCCAAAGAATCCTACACCAGCAAAAACACGAGGCAACAGCAAAAATGGAAGGGAGACCCACGCCAAGGTGCCAGGACTAACACACACCATTCCTTCTTCCTGGCAGAGACTTCACAGGTCCAGAAGTGTACTGTAGTGGTGGTGTCTGAGGGTGGTGCCTTTGAAGTGGGGGAGGCTTCAAAGACAGGCCTTTGAAGTGCACAGAGGCCCTTCCCTTCCTGCTCTGACTCCAGACTCAATGCAGGGCGGTATGAAGCCCTTTGTGTGGGTACAGGACATAGCCCATTCAAGTATAAGTAAGGCTGCGTCCAGCTCCTCCCTCCCATCCTGCCTGGTTAGCCCATCAAGTCACACCTAGGTTCCTATTGTGTGTGGAGTGTAGGGGACTATACAAGGTTCAGCTGTCACCCACCCCAGACATGTGATCAGAGACAGGCAGTAGGCACCAAATGGCTAAAGGAAGTAAATGCCATCTTTCTAAAAGTAAACAATTTAAGGGGGGGGGAAATGCACACCATTTGCACCATATCTTGTTCTAGCTTGTCCGAACGTACTCTAGTATGCGTGCAGCTTGGTGAAAGTGCCGTGCCCAATTGACACCTTTAGATTAACATCACTGAGAAATGGGGCGTGTCTGCGCCCCAAACCAAACACACTGCGGAATGTGCCACATTAGCAATAATTAGTTCCTTTTAAACCACTTTTGACTTGTTTCATTCATCCTTTAACTCCTCTTCTTAATTTTTTGTCCCCACTCGAAATCATGTGCCTTTTTTTCCAAATTTCGAATGTTCTGACTGTGCCCCTCCAGACCTCTTGTAAGAACATGACTGCTGCAAAGTTCATCAAAGGCAGTGTTTATTAAATGAAACCCAATGCATTTCAGGCAAAGAAATGCCCTTCGTCAGGGGTCACTGTGAATAACAACAAAGATAGCAACCAATCAGTATTAATCATACTGTTACATCATATTTGATTACTCTTTTACAATATAATGTTTAATTTACCAAAACTAATATTTCCTTGCAAACTCAATTTTGTATTACCCTGAAAAGCTCTCCCTGTCATTTTTCTGTCAGCCTCCCATCATTATCAGTAAAATACTTTTCCAGGATGATATCTCTTCCTCCCTCTCCTAGTCAGACAACCGTTAATCTCTCATAGCGGTAGAGCTGCATGTTCCACTTCTAGTTATCCCCATGTTCTTTATCTCCCCCTGTGCTTCACACATTTACAATCATTTTCCATTGTGCAAAATTAAGTTAACCAGCATTGTTCATTATCACTCGTAAATGCACACATACCTGCCGCAAACGTTTAAAAACCGCCCATCCTTCTCTTCTTTACCAGAAATCATTATTCCTCCCACGCTCCCTTGCGTTTTTAAATCCCTCCCGATCAATCAGCTGTTCTGGCTTTCCCTCCATCAAGGTTGACTATAGAAGTTGTTCATGGGGTAAATACTACATGTCCCATAATGCAGTATGTTCAACAAAACTCAGCTTAACAGTCACAATATCCAAATGTAATACAGAAATAATGTCATTATATACACCATGACGGACTCCAAAGTTCATTTCCTTCACAAATTAACACTGACTTCAAAGACAAACCTAGATGTTCCAACAACTGTGTGGGGAATTACATTATCATCTTTTTTTAGTTCATTTCATCTGGCGGGTGCAATCCCGTGGCTGGGCATTTCACTTTTTCGGATTTAAGAGTTTTTCACTACTACGCCTTGCCTTTTAGTACATTGCCCCCTGCCCTTTGAGCTGTCCAGGGCCTAATTTATGGGTGACATATGTACATAAAAAAGGGAAGGTTTGGGCCTTGCAAAAGGTTTATTTTGCCAGGCTGAAATGACAGCGTAAACTGCACACCCTTGCTTTACAATGGCAGCTCTGAGACATGGTTAAAGGGCTACATAAGTGGGTGGCACAATCAGTGCTGCAGGCCCACTGGCAGCATTTCATTTAAGGGCCATGGGCACATGTTGTGCACTTTAGAAGGGATTTATAAATAAATTAATTATACCAATTGGGTATGAGCCACGGTTACCATCTTTTAGGAAGGGAGCACATGCACTTTAGCACCGGTTAGCAATGGTAGAGTACTCAGAGTCCCAAGGTAAACAAAATGAATTCAGAATGGGCTGTTTTCCAATACCTCTCCATTCTATGCCATTACACTCTATGCTATTAGACTCTACATCACTCAATTACATTGCCACTCCACATGTATGCTATTCCATTCTTTGCCACTGCTCCGTAAGCCACTCTAATATACACTATTCCACTACTGTACTGAAGTATATCCCTGTGTATGATACGGCAATCTATGCCACTCTAGTGTACGCTATTCCACTATATCCCACTTGACTCTACGTCACTACATCGTACACCAATAGCACTCAACTTTATTCCACTCTACACCATTGCACTGTATGCTACTCCACTGTATGCCACTTCATTCTGTGCCACTCCACTCTTGTCTATGTTATTCCACTGTACGGCACTATACTATACCTCGCTCCACTCTTCGCTACACTACTGTACGTAACTATAGTCTACGCCACTTCACTATACCACACTCCAGTGTGCACTGTTCCACTGTATTCCAATCCACTGTATGCCACTCTACTCTAAGATATTCCACTGTTCTCCACTACAGTCTATCTCAATCCACAGTATGCCAGTCAACTCTAGAACACTGCACCCTATACCTGTTAGGGTCTGCCGTCAGGATCATGCTCAAACTCTTGTAAATGCTGAGTTATAATTGTACCTCTTTAACTTATTTGTTGTTTCTGCCTTTGTTGCTTTTATTTCGATTATTTTGCAATAATGGGGGGCATGAATCGCCATCTAGAACCCTTATGTGATGCATTGGTAGGCTTTTGTATTTATAATTAGCCAAATGACCTTGTTCGAATACATACACGTGGTGCTGCACAAGATGGATTATTATTGCCAAATGACATTGTTTCTGTTCCGTTTTACAATTATGCACGTGTAGCTGCTCATGGTCGAACTACAGTTAAACATCACGTTACCGTTAGGCAGTTAACACGGGGCTGGATGCAACATGTGCATCCGCTTTATTTTAACGCACACGTGAAACCTCTGGTGCATGCTCCGGTAACCTCGCGGCACGTGTACGCTGTGTGCCAAGAACCCCACCCAGTCTAGAAGCTATTTAAACCCCCTGCAAGCGTAAAACTCTGCTTGCGCTCGTCATAATCTACCCGCTTACCTGAAGTCAGAAGTCATCGCGTCTTCCTCTGGAGCTCCCGTTCCAGGGTCGCCGTCATTCAGCTTCTTCCTGCTTCCGGATCCAGGAGGCTAGTTCCGGTCCTCACCCGCTTGTCTTCCCCCTCGGCAGCAAACGGGAAACCCAGCATACAACAATCCAGCTTCGGTCCTTAAAGGAGCCACGTCCTAAAAAAGAGAAGAAAAAAGACAGTGAGTTAGTGTTTTTGCGCAAATACACGAAGACTAGTCAAGTAAGTTCTCATTATTTCTTTGTTTCTACGTGGAGAAAAAGAAAAAGACTTATCTTTGCGAACTCCTTCCTCAGCCAGGCAAGAACTTCTTTTAAAAAGACCTGAAAGAGGACATAAAAGAACTTTAAGGAAACAGAAAAAACAAGGACATTTGTGCATACAGTTTTTCCCTTATTTTGGTAATCAGAGTTTAGGAATACTTATATGTATATATATATTCACTGAAAAAACCATAGGTTTCAGGGGTGTTATAGTTAGCTGGACTTTTCACTTGTACAAAACCATTGAAATTCCCCCGTTATAGTTAGTTCAGCTAACTATAACTCGCGCGCCCGCAATGCACTGCTGATGACGTCACATATTACATCACTCATGACATGGTCAGTGACATCACTCATGACATCACTGATGACATCTCAAATGACATCACTGATGACATCACTGATGACATCATCCAGTGAATGTGTGTTTTTCTGAAAATTAAATATGTTTTATATATGTATATCTCAAGGTCGATGGAAGAATAAATGGGTATATAAGTGTCTAAATGGATGATTTGTTTTTGAAAAATTGATTGTGTAACTGACTGATTAAGTGTATCATAGTGAATACATGGCTTAGTGAGTAATGTTTAAATATGTAAATATCTGTATCAGTCTCTCACTTTGTGTATAAGTGGCTGCATGGGTTGGTGAGTAGCTACATGGGTGTCTATATAGGTTATTAGTTGGTTTTTTGAGTATCAGTCTAAGTGTCTGCATGGTTCGGTGGGGGGTATTACGTAGTGCATAGGTGCATGAATGAGTGACTCACTGTTTGTATGGGTTGAACACAGCATGTGTGCAGGACTGTATGGGTGGATGAGTGTGTGTATGGGTGTGTTAGAGAGTGAATGACTGTCTCAATAGTGTCTTTATGAGTAACTACATATGTTTTAAACTAGTATATGTGACTATTGGTGTATATATGTGAGTATATGTGAGAGTGAGAGATTGAAAGAGTTCCTGTATGAATAAGTATGTGTTTCTATAAGTGATTGTTTAAAAGACTAAGTATGTGTAAGTTTCCGTAGAAGTAAGTATGGTGGTGTGTGTATAACTGTATATGCAAGTAAATGTATGTTTGATTCTTTTTTAGCATGAGTGACTATGTGTGTGAGTAACTCTATGGATGAGTGGCATTGTGTAACAGGATGTATAGGTGTATGAGTACATATGATGAGTGAGTACATGTATGAGTGACTGTATAGGACTGTTGGTGAATGAGTGGATGTGTATGTGGATCTTAGAATTACTGAAGAGGTTGTTGTAACTGGTATTGGTATGTCCATTGTTTTGAAAATTTTAGTCTCTATTTTTGAATGTGTGTATCAAAGGTTATATTAGGGTGAGAGGCGGTCTGCCACTCTATCACAAGGATGATGTCATCAGTGATGTCATCAGTGATGTCATTTGAGATGTCATCAGTGATGTCATGAGTGATGTCACTGACCATGTCATGAGTGATGTAATATGTGACGTCATCAGCAGTGCATTGCGGGCGCGCGAGTTATAGTTAGCTGAACTAACTATAACGGGGGAATTTCAATGGTTTTGTACAAGTGAAAAGTCCAGCTAACTATAACACCCCTGAAACCTATGGTTTTTTCAGTGAATTTCTGAGGTTTTTTAAATGCTAATTCCTAACTATAACGTGCCTGAAACCTATGGTTTTTTCTGTGAATTTCAAAGGTTTTTAAAATGCTAATTTCTAACTATGCCTACAGAGATAGGACATGTGAAGAAAGAAGAAAAAATGCACAGAAAGAAACAAAAGAAGTGCAGAAAGAAGCAACAGAAGTCCTCAAATACGAAGATAAGTGCAGGAAGAAGGATAACGTGCAGAAAGAACAAAAAGAAGAGCAGAAAGAAGCCTTGTTGCAAAATCATCCTGTACCCTCAACTTTTTCAGACGGATACTGGTGGTAACTGAGTCTGACTAACCAGTCCTAGAGCCAGTGCTATGTTAAAAGACACTTAGAATACAGTGAAAACACCTACATACACTAGGGAACATTATGCGTTGGGGTCCCCCTGTGATTAGCATGACCTCCTCTGTAAGCCCCTAGTATATAATAGGGCATGGGGATTAAAACTACCTCTTAAAACAGGCCACAGGGCGTTTTTGCACACGTTAACTCAGGCACCGTCCCCTCCATTCACCACTGTGTAAACACGCCCTGTGTCCATTTTTAGTTGGGAGATTAAGTTCATTTGAATCCTGAGGGTCCCTAGGGTCCAACTAGCCCACTAGGTACCTCCAGTAAGTGCCACAGAGCTGCGTTGCAGAGAGGTGTAAAAAGTGGCACGGCCTGGACCACCTCTCTGCAATGCAGCTCAGTGGCGCTTACTGGAAGCACTTGGTGGGCTAGTTAGCCCCCAGGGGCCCTCAGTATTGAAGGGAAATTATATCCCCAATTTAAAACGTGCCATAGTGCGTGTTTGCACACGTCACCTCAGGCCCCGTCCCCTCCCTTCACCACTGTGTAAACGCGCCCTGTGGCTGTTCTAAGTTGAGAGATTAAGTCCCCTTGAATCCTAAGGGTCCCTAGGGTCAAACTAGACCACTAGGTACCTCCAGTAAGCGCCACAGAGCTGCGTTGCAGAGAGGTGTAAAAAGGGGCTTGGCCTCAGAACACCTGGCTGCAGCGCAGCTCCCTGGCGCATACTGGAGATGCCTGTTGGGGGCGCGTTTGCAGAGTGCTGCACGGAGGGGGCATGGCCTCCGGCACGATGCCAGTCTTTTATTTATTTTAGTTTTTTAAGAAGGAGGGCTGTTTGGTTCCCCTTCTTATTCTAATTTATTGGCCCTGATGACCCCATCCCCCAGGGCCAGTCTCCTAATTATATTTTTTTGACCCCAATCCCCAGGGCCGGCCACTGTTTTTTATTATTTTTAAAAAATATATATTTATAGACACACCTAGGACATGCTGGACAAACCGTACGTACCTATCACCATGACGATTTGCGTGATATTCATTAAAAGGCGACTATGCATGCAATGAATCCACGTGGAATGTATTTACACCACTAGTGAAGCTCTGACATGTCTGATGCCCTACCGTGCCTAATCCTGGTAGACACCCTTGTCGTTTATTTATACAAACATGGGTAGCTATTGACGGGCACATTTAATACACATGCACACCAAGCCATTCAAAGGGGATTCGACAAAAATTCGACCAAAACTATGCAAGAAACCCCCCTCACGGTTAATAAAACACACATCCACTGCCGGATGTGTAATACTTTTTATTTTACTCTCTGGAAAGGGGACGAACATCACTTGAGAGTCACAGCGTGCTCCTGACAGAGCCCAATGCTGTGTTACACCCACCATTGCCTGCCGAGTGCCACACACCTCTGTGTTGTATTCCACTAGCTAGTGCATATGCTATGACACTCTCTAGCCCATGTGCACTGTAACACCACCCCGTGAATATGTCATGCCACACTTGTCTTCGCACGGGTTATATTGCCCCATCTAACGTGCCTTTCTCGATGCCTATGTTATAACGCACAGTGCTATGCCATACATATTACAATCTGGGATCCATATCTTTGTCACAGTGCATATGCAACGTTACACTCCCCAGCACATATTTTATATTACAACTTTAGAGACTAGTTAGGTTACACAACACTGCCCTGTGCATATTACACTCCAAGGCGCATATCGCATAGCACGCGCTAGTGCCTGTGCTATCTCGCGCTCTCCAATGAATCTGTCATTGCGCACAATGTATTGCATATTATATTTCACGCCCGGTTCATCTTATATCACACTTTTTGGTGCATAGTTTATACCATACACTATATCTAGTTTTCATTTTCAATCGTGCTCTCAGGACTATGTTCTATATAACACTGTGTTCACCTACCCTTTTCACGGGCATTACATTTTGCGATAGGGGGTGGAGGGTCAGGTGGTGTTTCTGCCAAGTGAGCCCGGAGTCACAGTCACAAACGTCCTCTTCTTCCTGAATAAAAGTGAGATTATGCTGCATACTTGTTCATATTTTAAGTAGTTCGCACAGACACAATGTTTTAAAAACAATAAAGTTCCTAATACCCGCCTTCTCTGAACAGTTAGCTTGCTGCCCCATCCCCTTCCTCCCTATCCTCTGTTGTGTGAATCCATGGACTAGCCTCCTCCCTCCTGCCATGCATGGTCTGATGTGCTGCCACTGCCCTCAATTTAGTATGATGTACCAGTCCACTCCTCCTGCCCTCCATTGCCCAATTCTATGCCCCATCACTGACCTCCTGCTTAAACTCTGTGCTTAGCTTGCTGCCCCTATTCTCCTTCCCCCTGCCCTCCGATGTCTTTGTGCATGCCCCTGCTCCATCCTTTTTGCCCACCATGTCCCATGGACCTGCCACTCCTATCTACTCTGAGTGTTCTGTTGAGCTGCCACTCCCCTC
Organism: Triturus cristatus; assembly: GCF_964204655.1. NCBI lineage: Eukaryota > Metazoa > Chordata > Amphibia > Caudata > Salamandridae > Triturus > Triturus cristatus. The sequence goes on from NC_140594.1 coordinate 892,661,064, forward strand.
CCACCTGCCTAGCATTGTCAGATGACTGTAACCTGTCCCTGCCACCTCCACCCTGCCTGTCCACATGCCATGCCCCTATCCTCTTCCTCCTGTCCTACATGGTCCATTGTACTGCCACACCCTTCTGCCCTCCCTGGTCTGTTGTGCTGCAACTGCTCCTCCTGCCTGCCCCGTGTGGTCTGTTGTGAGGTCCCTTCCCCTGAACTTTCTTGTCTGTGCACAGGTCCTGACCCTCCCTTCTATCCTCCATCGTCCTTTGTGCATGCCCCTCCACCCTCCTTCTTGCCCATCATAGCCATTGTGCTGCCACTAACCCTCCCACTTGCCATGCATGGTCTTCTGTGCTGCCATGGCCCCTCCCACCTTCCCTGTGTGGTCAGTTAGCTGCCCCTGACCCCCTCCCACCTTCCCTCCATGGTCTGTGTGTATGCCATCACAGTCTCACTGTTGCTCTTCATGGTGTGTCTTGCTTCTAGTGCCCATCCTGCCTGACCTCCATGGCTATCTTGCTGCTCCTGCCCTGCCCCCTTGCCCCCAGCCCTACTCCCTCCCTCCTGGCTTGTCTGTTCCATTGTAATGCCCCTGATCCGTCCCTCCTGCCCTTTATGGTCTGTTATGCTGCAGCTTTCTCTCCTGTCTGTCCATTATGGTCAGCTAGCTACCATTGCCTCTTGCCCCTCTGTTCTCTGTTGTCCATGTGCATGGTCCTGTCCCCTCCCTCTTGCTTTCTATGGATTGTTGTGCTGCACTCCCGTCCTGCATGCCCTGTGTGGTGTATTGTGCTGCTGCAAACCCTGATGCCTGCCCTGCAGGGTCAGTTTGGTGCACCTCTCCATGTCCCTCCTGTCCTCTGTTATCCAAGTCCATGTCCCTATCCCATTTCCTTCCATGATCCAATGTACCATACTTGCGAACATTTTGAACTTGGTAAGAGGGAGATTTTGAAAAAAAACTGGGGTATTGATTTTCCCCTTTGAGTTACATTGAAAAAGAGGATATTGTAGACAGGAGACAGATCAAATAAAGCCCATTTGAGCTTAAAAACATTGGACGTTTCCTGGCTGAATCGGGTCTGTTGGCATGTATGGTTGTACTACCATTGCTTCTTCCTTCTGCCCACAATGGTCTATTACATTGCCACAGCCTTGAAGGAGGGTAGATTTTGTATCACAGGGGGCCCCTGGCCCGTTCTGTCCACACCTGAAGTATGAGACCCTTGTCCTTGCCCTGCCAGCTGCATTTGTAGGCCGTATTAAATTGACCAGCGGGTCCTGTGTTGCTATATAATTATCCTGAGACATCCTTACCACTCAGCCAGCATAAAACCCCTGTGTAGGCCCTTCTGTTCAATATGTAGGCCTCTTTGTTAAATTGACCATTGCTCTGCAATTTTAGTGTATAGCAGTCTGAAGGCAGGTCTGCGAGGCCTTCTGATCCAAACTAGTAGCCCCCACCCTACCCGAGTGCTCCGTGCTCGGTATCAAAGTTCAACATCCCCCTGAAGCTGTCGACATACAGTAGGCTGCATCCTGGACTGGTACTTGCTTCCTGGGCAGGTTTCCCGCTTTTAAGGAAGTGGCAACCGCAGAGCGTCAAGTTAGGAGAACTGAGGAGATTTTATACATGAATATATTGAATTCCCGTACAATACCCATTATTTTCTGCTTGCTCTATGGAACTTACGATAAGCGATTGGCCTGAGAGACTGACCTTTTCACCCAGTCCATTGTCAGCATTAAGTGGGTAAATGACGAAATGTCTGGTAAAATCTGCAGACGAAGCTTTTGGGTAGCATACGTAGGTAGATGTAGCGTGAAAAGGAGCCCACAAAATGATATAAAAAGGGAGCACCCACAGATATCGACGGACTACCTCGCCGTCTGTATGTAGGTTAACAGGCAGTGCAGGTTTTCCCCAAGAGCTGGGAGCTCTTGTCTTCCTTTGCTTAAAATGTCTTGCTCTGCTTTGCTTGAAGTATCTTATTCTATTTTACCTATATGAAATGTCATGTTATGTTTAACCATTGTTCTCTTTACTTTTGCATTTAAAAGATTTTGTATTGTAATTGCAGGAATGCTTGCTCTAAGAGTAAACGTGAGTGTTCCTAGGTAACATTTTCCTTGGTGTAACTTGTTTCTCATGATGCATTTATAGATGTGTTTTCTCTCTCTCTCTGTCAGTACATTAATTGAGATACAGAGAATATTATGACAGCTGTATGATTATCTGGATTCTGTATTTTGTACTTTGTCTCTATTCTGCGGTTTCTTTGAAGTTGCATCTTCTCATTAAACTGCCATTGTATTCTGCCTCCAATTCCATGTCTCATATGTCTGTTTTCTTCATTTTTGGAGCAAGCGTTCCTAGGCACCCCGGCTCAAATTAAGGTGCCTCTTTTATCCCTGACTCACTCTCCTGCTCAGTTCTGTGGTGGCTCCCGGGGATCTGGGGACCGCCCCTAGCTTCCTTGACCCGTAATAGATCTTCCCTCCAACAGCCTCTCTTGCAAGTCCTGTTTTGTTGGTTTGTTGCCCCTGCCCCCCTTTCCACTGCCCTCCATAGTCTGTTGTGCTTCCACGGCCCTTCCTGCCTGCTCAGTGTGGTTAAATTGTTGCCTTTGCACCCTCCTACCTGCCTTCAATTTTCAGAGTCCGTGCCCCTGGCCTCTGCCTCTCAACAGTATCCTAATGAACAACTAGATTGCTAACATTCTATATTTATTACAAAAGTGTGGAACGCCTGACATCATCTTGATGTAATCAAAACTGTAATACCTAGAGCATTTCCTTTAGAAATTACATATATGAGAGGGTCTTATTGGCATCAAAATTATGGTTAGTGCTCTAAAAGACTAAAATAAGGACATATTTTCTGAGTTTTCAAATAGCGACAAAGCACTTTTAAATTATTTGTTATCTTTATGTTTTTTTATCCAGTTGACCGCTTGATTAAATGTTGCACTTAGGGGAGAGGATGTGGTGTTACTTCCAGAACTGCAGACTTTGCAACTGGGGAACCAGGTTGAAGTTTCTGCTTCAGCTCGACATTCTGTGATTCTGGTCAAATCACTTAGTCTCCCCATGTCTACAACCAAAATGAATTTGTTCTTGTGTGATGTAACCAATGCTCATGTAAAGCACTCCAATACCTGACAAGTCTGCACTATATAACACTGCAAAAACACAAAATAATAAGTGTTTTGCACACTTCTGTCATTGGGCTATATTTGGGCTACATCTGGGTGATTTTGGGCTACATTTGGGCTCTTTTGTCTCCGGTGGCCATCTTGGGAGATTTATTTGTTATGTAGTTTCCTAATTTCCTCATGTACTGCAGTCTCCTCAGTAGGAAATGCTTTCAGTTTTTTACTTTGATTCCATCATGAAGGTATTCAGATATGTCACACATTTGCCATAATTCTGAATGTTAGCACTCTAGTTGCTCATTAGATCACTGTAGTAAAACTACTGCACCATGGAAGTCTGCTCCTGGTATTAAAAGTGCATGTTTCAGTCTGCATGTCAGAATTTTTTAATGAAATAGAAGAGGATTTGAGAAGTCACTCAAAATGTGCCCTCATTTTCTTTCTTCAGCATTAATCATAATTTCTATGGCAAAATGAACCTCCTCATTGTGTTCCTTTTTAAATTAAATGTTTTAAGTGTTACCAGTTTATTCCAATCAAGATGGCTTCAGGTGTGCCATACTTTTGTCATAATGAAGACAGTAAGCGCTCTAGTTGTTTTTAAGAACATTCTGGGACATTCTGTCATTGGGCTATACTTGGGCTACATCTGGGTGATATTTGGGCTACATTTGGGCTCTTTTGTCTCTGGTGGCCATCTTGGGAGACTTATTTGTTATGAAGTTTCCTAATTTCCTCATTTACTGCAGTCTCCTCAGTAGGAAATACTTTCAGTTTTTTACTTTGATTCCATCAAGAAGGCATTCAGATGTGTCACACATTTGCCATAAATTCAGAATGTTAGCACTCTTTTTGCTCATTAGATCACTGTAGTAAAGCTACTGCTCACCAGGGAAAACTGCTGCTGGTATTGAAAGTGCATGTTTCAGTCTGCATGTCAGAATTTTTTAATAAAATAGAAGAGGATTTGAGAAGTCACTCAAAATGTGCCCTAATTTTTCTTTCTGCAGCACTAATCATACTTTCTATGGCAAAATGAACCCCCTCATTTTGTTCCTTTTTAAATTAAATGTTTTAAGAGTTACCACTTTAATCCAAGCAAGATGGCTTCAGGTGTGCCATACGTTTATCATAAGTAGGACTGTTAGCGCTCTAGTAGTTCTTTGGAACACTCTGGGAAGCTGCAGTAGAACACAAAGGAATCAACTGACAGTCTCTGCCCTTGTTGGATGTACATGTTTTACTGAGAATGTCAGACTTCATTCTCACATGACTGAGAAAGATAATGTGAATTTACAGAAAATAAGCTCTCAGTTTAGCCTATAGATCACCTTCCAAACCTCTGTGGTAAAAGCATGAGAAAATATTTTTCTCTCAATCATGATATCCCAGCAGAAGGCTTTTTCACATGGTGAAATCACCTTAGAACATACCACAATTCCTAAAATGAGTATGGTACCATCAACAAATGATTTATAATGTAACTAAAGTCTTAAAACCTTCTATTAACTGCAATGCTTTTTAATGAGGTGCTATCATGTATATTGGTCCCAAGATGGCTGCCAACACTTCTTGGATGAAGTGCTGACAGCCAATCAGATCTCAGGATGAGATGTGTGGTTAGGCTCCGCCCACATATATATATGCTTTTAAATGCTATTTTCTCAGGAAATACTGAACAGATTTACACCAGACCTGCAAAAGGCACTTCCTTGACCTTATGGCTACCTCTCTGCCAAATTTCAAGTAATTCTGTTCAGCCGTTCGGGCTGTAGCTGTGTCTAAAGGTCCTATGGAAAAATGCATGGGGAAAACGCGTTTTGGGACCCCCCTTTTTTCTCGGCCCCTGCTTGACAAATCCCCCCGAGACTTTCAGGGTAGGAGCGGAGCGTAGCGCCCCACCTATTTTGAAAATTTCGCGAGGATTCGTCGACCGGCGCCAAAGTTATTCCAAATAGAATGTTGCGGATTTCCTATGGAAACAGGGTCCTAACTATAACTACCTACTGGCGACCGCCAGTAGGTAATATATAGATCTTCAGAGGTGTTAGAGTTAAGGTTAAGAGCTTTTTGCTTATGTTACAGAGTACAGTGTTATTTCAGCACACAGAAAAGTTTGCATATTTACCAGGAGACGTTCTGGCAGATGTAAGACCAGAATCGAGAGGTATATGAATGTTTCATATGTGATTATAAGTTGCAAACTAGAATTATATTTTAAACCTCTAAGACTTATAAATGTTTACTTTGTGTCTTGCTATCCAGAGAAAAGAGACCTCCTGAGGCGACTGAACCCTCACAGCGCAGTAGAAGAGTGGCGTGTTTGTCTCTCTCTCTCTTTATTATTTTGTCCACTTCCCCCTTCCCTTAAGTGTTTGCATTCAGTAAGCCGCAATTTGTAGTTGGTTTGCTGGAGGTAAGCTCTTGGGGGCAGCCGAGAAAAATCTTCACGTCTCTCAAGGTGACACCCCGGACTTCAGGTGAGTGAAGGTTTGACAATACCAATCCACTCTATGCCACACTACTCTATGCAACTACATTGTACAGCACTCCACTCCATGCTAGTCCACTCTATGCCACTCCACTGTAGGCAACCATAATATATGCATTCCACTGTATGCCACTCCATTGTATGTCACTGCCCTCTACGCCACTCTACTCTACCTCGCTCCACACTATGCCACTTTACCTTGGACTTCCACTCTATCCTGCACTGTATGCCACTCCTTTCTACACAACTCCTTCATGCACTATGCCCGTCTATGCCACTAGACTCTACAATACTCCACTGTGTGACTCTCCACTATACACTTTGCCACTCTATGCAACTCCACTCTATGCTATTGTACTGTATGCCACTACATTATACCACTCCACTGTAAGCAGCTCCACTCTACATTAATACACTCTATGTTCGTCCACTGTATGCTATTACACTCTACTACACAGCACTCTACACCACTCTACTCTACAATATTCCACTCTACGCAATTCTACTCTACGCCATTTAATTGTTCCAAATTCTGCTCGTCTGCACTCTACTGTATTCCACTCCATGACACCATACTCTACAGCAGTACACTTTACAACAGTCTCCTCCACCGTACTGTACCACACTCCACTTAATGACACTACACTCGATGACAGTAAACTGTGGAGTTCCAAATATATTTTATTGAAAATAAAAAAATTATAATTCAATGGAAAAAACTAGGGTAAACCCTTGTTATAGTTAGGAAAACTTTATTTATTCTTTTTTCAGGTATGGTTATATCTTACATTTATAATGTATGCTCCACCAATTAATTAATATACCTTTATTTATTCTTTAGTATCAGCCAGAAATTAAAGTACCCCAAAATTCAATTTTTTAAACTTATAATTATACCTTTAATATATTATTTATTGCAACGCCTTCAAATTATTATAACTTGCACACCTCCAAACTTAGTGTATTCATGAAACAGTGTACACTGTAATAAAAATTACTTACTTACTTACTTACACTGGTGTGGGGTACAGTGAAGTGGCATAGAGTGGGGTGGTATACTGTAGAGTAGCAGAGAGTAGTGTAGAGTGGAGTGAGGTACAGTATAGTGCAATACAGTGGAATAACAGCCTGGGTTGGCAGTGAGTGGAGTGGTGTAGTAGAGTGGTGTGCAGTGTAGTAGCATACAGGCACATGAATCAAAGCTTTTTGCGATCGCAAACGGAGTGAATCGCAAAAATCGGCCGTTTGCGATCGCAAGAATAGCTTTTGCGATGCATGAAACAACTTGCCACTCGCAATTTAAGAAATCGCAAATTTTTGTGATTTCTTAAATTGCGATTGCATTTAAGGAATCGCAAATTGCGATTCCTTAACTGCAATGCAAGATGCCTTTAAAAATAGCGATTTCGCTATTTGGGCCCGCTATTTACCGTGGAATCATACCACATGGTAAATAGCGAAAACTTTGAAAAATGCACTAAAGTGCATTTTTCAAAGTCGTAGATTACACACACACGTCCTTTGGACATGTGTGTGTGCAACATTTGTGCACAGATCGATTTCAGGGGTGCAACGGGGTGTTGTCTTGACACCCTTGCATCCTTGAAAATGCATTGAGAATGTCTTCCCATTGATGCCTATGAGCCTCTTGGCCCATAGGAATGAATGGGGAGGTATTCCTTAATTGCGACTCACAATTTGGGAGTCGCAATTAAGGAATGTTTAGAAATCACAATTTTTCCACCGATTTCTACATGCATAGGCTTTTGCGATTCCTTAATTGCGATTCCTTAAAAATCGCAATTAAGGAATCGCAACAGCCAATATTGATGCATGTGCCTGATAGAGTGGAATACCATAGAGTGGTGTGTTGTAGAGTTTAGTGGGGTAGTCTGTAGTGGCGAACAGTGTATTAGCATACTGTGGAGTGGCACACAGTGTAGTGTTCTAGAGTGATGTGGCCTACAGTGGAATTACAGAGTGGAGTAATGTAGAGTACAGTGCCATACAGTGCAGTAGTGTGTAGTGGTGTAGAGTGGAATAACATTGAGTGTTACTGGAGTACAGTGTAGTGATGTAGAGTGGAGTGGCATATAGTGGAATAGCGTACACTAGAGTGGTGTAGAGTGGAGTGTTGTACAGTGGAATAAGGTAGAGTGTAGTATGGTAGACCTGATTGGCATAGAGTGGAGTGGCATAGAATGGAGTGATGTACAGTGTAAAAGAGTACATAGGTTTGCAGTAGGAGTGGCATAGGATTTTTGAGTGGCATAGAGTGGAATAGCATAGAGTGGAGTATACTGCAGTTGAATTGTGTACAGTGAAATAATATAGAGTATTTTGGTGTACGGTTTAGTAATGCACAGTAGAGTGGTGTAGACTAGAGCGTCGTATAGTTAAGCAGCTTCAGTGGAATAGCGTGCAGTAGAGTGGTGGACTGTGCAGTGACATAAAGTGGAGTATGTTAGAGTGGAGTGGTGTATAGTGGTGTGGCGAACAGTGCAGTGGCGTAGACAGGAGTGGCATAGAGTGAAATGGCGTAGAGTGGAGTGGTATTGGACTTGGATAGAAAAGAATGGTGTAGAGTGAAGTGGTGCAAAATGGAGTGGCAGACAGTGAAACAGCGTATATTAGAGTGATGTAAAGAGGAATGGCATAGAGTGAGCTATAAATAAATCTACAGGAACAGTGGTCCCTTACAGAGTAGGTAGAAGATAATATTTCACACAAAGATACAATTAAGACTGTGTTATAAAAGTTCCAATATGAGAGAATATACTTTAATTCACTTCATAATTAGGCAGATCATAGAAAGTGGGACAATGTTCAAAAGGAGCGTTTCAAAACCTTAGGCATTTCGGTGTGTGGCCGAAATTAAGATCACCAATTGGGCCAAAGGCATATAACAAGCACCACTGTACATGTTTAGAATAATAAGTTGAATGAATCAGTGTCAATGTGCTGAAGTCTACAGCATTTTTATCCCTAACATAGTAATATGATCACATCAGGACATGATAATTAATGCCTTAGAAGGATGTCAAATGAGAATAGTGAATAAACGCATCGAAAACCAACCCACAGGGGCCGGTAGAACAACTGGTGCACGTGGGGCCAATGCAGGATATGGAGGACACAGTGTGTGTCCAAACTGAGGAATTTTAAGGACCAAACCTGGCAGCGTAATTGGCAGGACCTGGATCCAGCATATGTGACCTGGGGGACACGGCTTGGGTCCAAGACGAGAAAATTGAAAATAGCCAATCCTGGCAGCATGATCAACATGGTAAGCACGATAAACATGGTAATGAAGTAAATATGATAAGGGAGAGGGGAAACAGCATCTCGAACGCTGCCATCACATCGCGGTACTGTCACAACACGGTTGGTACAATGACCGCGTTGTTAGAATGCTATACCCTTACATCGCAAGTCATTAGATCCACTTGATGTAGGGGGCACTCTAACATGAGCAATAGTAAAATTTACTATTCCAACACCTTCCCTACTGTTACGCAGGCTGGATTGGGAATAGTAAATTATACTATTCCTAAATTCAGCGCGCCCCCTACAGCGATGTAAAGGTATTGTGTTCTAACAACGCAGTGGTTGTAACAACCGCATTGTATTAGAACGCGATGTGTTTTGGCATGCGTTGTAACATGCTATATTCAGGGGAGAGCATGTCTTTTCAACACAGGGTGAACACTGCTCTACGGTCACATGCGCTGTATCCAGGTCTGTCCTATCCCTTACCGTGTTTATCACACTGCCAGGATTGGCTGTTTTCAACTTTCAACTTAGGCACCGCAACAAATATATAATAGTACTGTCAGCATTAATGGATAAATGTATAGCAAAGAAACAACCACTGTATTTATGTTTCATGGACTTTAAGTCAGCATTCGATTGTGTACATAGACAACTACTGTGGCAAAAGTAGAAGGATCAAGGTATCTCATTGTCCCTGTTAACATCAATCCAACACCTCTATTCAAACACCTGGATCAGAGTTCGGATGGGAGAGGGTTCTGGTTTATCAAAGGAAGTTCCAACTTCCACTGGCTTATAGCAAGGGTGTGTATTGGCACCCTTGCTTTTTAGCCTGTTGTTATCAGACCTAACAGAAGCATTGAATGAAGTGAATGCCTATCCTCCAAAATTAGCTAGTACACATATATCAAATCTGCTATATACAGACGACGTCATCTAAAAAGCTCGGGCTGCAACGTCTGATAAATAGGATAGGAAGGTATTCACAAGATAATGGAATGGTTATAAATGATACCAAGACAAACATTATGGAGGTTAACAAAAATCGAAGGTAAAAATATAATCATAAATGGTTTCTCAATAATTCGCAATTAGAAAAAGTACGAACTTATAAATATTTGGGTGTTCTATTTGATGATAAAGAATCTTTCCAACCACACAAGGTGGGTATGCAACGGAGAGCAAACACCCTGCTAACTGCATTTACCTCCTTGCAGGAGTAATTAGGAGGGCTATGTTTTCTGCCGCTTTTAAAAGTAATATCGGCAAAATTATTGCTCTCAATTACATATGGAAGCGAAACACTATGTGGAAAAGATTCTGTAATCAACAATAATGCTGCGACAACATTTTTTACATCTCTTTTTTATCTTCAACACAATGCATCACCTGCCCAGATAAGGTTGGAATTAGGGTTAACTAACCAACTGATAGCACAAAAAGCTCAATTTATAAAAGTATGGAAAAGAATAAAAATGGATAACGTAACTCAAATGTCTAATCTGTTATGGCAGGAAATAAATGCAAACCAAAAGTCCCAGTTTTGGAGGTACTTACATGCCACATTAGATGAATACTCAGCGAATTCTATCTGGGATATATCAATAACTTCAGATTCATTTAAGAAAACTATAAATAAAATGACAAAACATCTATCACGGCTTCTGGATAAAGACTCTTTTGCAAAAAGAAAGCATGCATGGCATTAATGAATGGATATACAAAGTTGAAATCCTAATCATATCTTGAAAGTCCATGGTCTCTGAAGCATAATCATATTTTTATAAAAGCTTGTTTTGGTGCTTTCCCTGGCTTATGTCATGTAATGCCTTGGCTTTGAAAAACAAGGAGAGGGGCTCATTAAAGTCCAAAGGGACAAAGCACCAAAAACTGTATAGTTAAAAAGATTTTTCTCTTTGGACTAATTAAACAAATTTCACTTAAATTACCCACTTACACCATTCAGTCCGATTCATGAACTCCAAACTGTCACACTCTGCAAATCTCTCCAGATGAGATGTTAGAAAGTTTACACTAAGGAGAATTTCATTTATTAAAAATACCACATTGAGTTTATTAAAACATTAAAAGTCCCATTACAGCAATGGGTGATACAAAGAAGTGATATCATAAACACAATTTACATGAAAAAGCATATCAATATACACAAGAAAAATGCATCATTAAAACAATAACAAATTATTCAATATCTCATACACAAATGACAATTAGACATCATATAGAAGGAAAGGCAACAACTGACACCAAGATTGTGTCTCGGCAGTGTTAATTCGTAACCTATGTGGACAAAAAGAGAACTGGGAGTAATTCACCCTAATTTCTAAAGTTTTTTGTCCCAAAACAAATTAAACCAAGTACTCATGCGTCGACGCGTTTCGGTGGTATGAAATCATAAAAACCACCTTCTTCAGGACTGGCAATACTTTTCCTCCGTTAGTCAAGGTTAATGATCATTCCTTTGATCATGCTGTGATTGAATAACTGGCCATAAACATCTGGGCTTTAAGGCGACCGATATAGCAGTAATAATGTGTATCTACCTTGATATATTCAGGTGGGGTCTCCCTTCACACACTGGTCTGTTTAACCAATTGGACCCAGAAGGTAGCACAATCAACAGTTTACTCACTCATGCTTGTTGGAATAACCGTTCGTCATCTAATAAAGACGTCTTATTAAAAAGGAGATGGTTCTCTGTTTCCAAATATATTATTAAGTAGTCTCGATAGCTCTACACACAGGTATGCACGACTGGCGTCTGGTACGTCCCTATCGCTTATGTAAATCTGAGGAAGGGAATATTATTCATTTGCTGTGCTTATGCCCGAAACTTCAAACTGAAAGAAAATCTATACTTAAGCAGCATTTTAATTTTCGTGGAATATGGACTTGTAGACAGGCACTGATAAGATGCCTGTACTCAGACAATATAATACTGAACTCCGCTTTTGTAAAGTTTTTATTACTATTAAGAACAGAGTTAGATCAGTAAATTCAAATCAAGATGTAAAAATAGGATATATACAAAATGTAATCTGTATAATGAAGTTTAACATATCTGATAATATGAATGATTGGCTTATTTATTCATGTTTTTATTATTTTTTAGAATTGGATTTTATCACATCAGAAAGGATTGGTACAATAATGTAAGATTTAAAAAAATCAAGCAATAAAGAATTGAGTTGAATTGAACTTTCAACCGCAGGCCAATTTCTCACCTTCCATTTCCTTTCAAGATCGTTAAAAAAGTTATCAATCAGGAGTAATCACAATTTCTTACCAATAATTCACTTCTTGACGCTACTCAGTTTGGTTTTAAAAGCCAAAACAGGACCGAATTAGCATTGATTACTGCCTCTGAACAAATTAGGTAAACCCAGGACAATGGAGGCAATGCTGCTCTGATTTTAACAGACCTCTCGACAGCATTCGACACGGTTAACCACAGACTTCTCATTGATCGTCTATTCACCATTGGCAGCAGAGGCAAGGCTCTTTAGCTCCTCAATTAATTTCTCTCAGACCGGGAACAGTTTGTTGAGCTCAGTGTTTTAGAATCTCCCTCCTTCTCTCTGTCTTGTGGGATCCCTCAGGGATCGTTTTTGAGCCTGACCCTTTTTTTTTTGCATTTGACTCCTTTGGCTAACCTCATAAGATCATTCAGTTTTGCAGTAGTGTCCTATGCTGACGACACGCAAATCGTGGCGTCAGTGGCTTGAAATCCTGATGATATGGCCTCAATATTCTATGACTGCATGCTCCAAATTATGAAATTTTTTCGGGTACTTGGATGGACACGGACCACTGAACTCCTATCTGTAGGACTTTAGACTTTATCATGTCGCCCAAAAGATGAGAGTAAAGCCACTCGATGGCGTAAAGGTAGTAGAAGATGAAGAGATAAAGGAGATATGCATCTCCTTGGAGTCTAGTCAGCAGCATTCAGCATGTTAGACTAACATTATGCTTTCTAGGTTTGCGCCCAAGACCGATGTGTAGATCAAGAAAATTAGGTAGTTAAAACCCTTCTTGCAAAGACAAACACAAAGGGCCAAGGTGGGTCTTTTTTATTCTATAGTAGGGGCTGAGCGTGGCATACCCATGAATCCCCACTGGCCCTTCCTCTTTAATATGTACATCACTTTGCTGTTCTCCACCATCATGGCCAACGCCTAGTGTCTGTATGAATGGCCCTAATAATGACTTCTCCAACCTAAGAAGAGCATTGGACGATAGCTTACTGGATGAACAATAGTACCTTTAATGTGAATGTCCCAAAACAGGAGTTGGGATAAATTAGCAAATTTGGCTTTAGGAAAGTGGCCTCAGCGTCCTGAACTGTTTCACCTTTCTACTTCCCTGTGAAAAACAGCCACATACTGTTGTGGTTTCAGTCTCAGTTTGAAGACGAAGATACAAGCAGTGGTCCTCCCAGCAATCCATTGCTCACAGCACCTTAATTACCTGCTCCCTTACTGTGAAAAAAAAAGATATCCTAAAATAATGTTAAGGATTTTACCAAAGCTAAGCACGACTCTTCAAAAGCCATTCTATGAAACTGATAAGTCGGCTGCAGTTCATCTAAAATATGCCCAGAAAATATAGCTCCACCAAATACTAAGCACGTAAACATGACCTTATCCAAGCCATTCCATGTAGCCACATATTTGCATCCACATTTCAACAGACCTTTTTAAAACAAGAGCCAGTGGCGGCCGCCACAAACAAACAGTGGTGAGGTAGGTGGAAAGGGCCCCGGGGGGACACGGGGGAGGGAGCTTGGGGGGAGATTGAATAATATATTTCTTTTTTAAAGAGACTTACCTAAAGCTGCCGGCCATCTCCCATGTCACGCCTCGGTCTTCCTGCATCACAGAATCCCTGTGCAATACCCGTGTGTTGCAAAGTCATCCTGTGCCCTGGGCACCCCCAACTTTTTTGCTGACTGATACTGGTGGTGACTGACTCTGACTGACCCTGGGCTCTGCCTAACCAGACGCAGGGCCAGTGCTTTGCCGAAGACTCACTTAGAATACAGTGAAAACACCTACATACACTAGGGTATGCTATGGTTTAGGGTACCCCTAGGATTGGCATGACCGCCCCTATAGGGTCTTAGTACCTAATAGGGCAGGGCGGTGAAACTACCCTTAAGTCCCTAGTGTGTAACAGGGCATGACAGTTTAGAGGCCAGCACTCCTTTCTGCACTTGAATGTGTGCACTGCTGAAGCCTGAGGGTAGTTTAGAAGCATCCCTGTGTTGCGGGACAGCTTTTAAAATGCAAATTATTGAACTACAATGTTTTGGCATATTAGGTACTCCCAGGGTCCCCCCTAGGTGTCTCAGGAGTGGGCGGGTCAGGTAGTTATAAGGAGGCCCCTATAAAATGAGTTTATAAACCTTGGGATTAGTGAAATTGCACATTTTACTTCCCACATTGTAGTTAAGTGATTCCCAAAATCAACGTTTGTGCGAGTGGCACTGTGGAGTGAGGATCTGCAATCTTTATACATATTCAGAACCCCTAAAGTCTCCCCTAAGTATACCAGGGGTGTGGGTCCTGTAGATATAGACAGGGTCCATATAAAATATGTTTTATAAGCCCTGGTGTTGGAAAAATTGCCGAAGTCAATTTTCCCATTGCACATCCCCAGCCAATAGGTTAACATGGCAAGAAGTCATTAAATAATAACTAGCATTTAGGAGGTCATAAAAAATACCATTCAAGGATTGCCTAGAATGGCATTGATAACTCCAACAATATGCTATTGTTAAATTTATCCTAAAATATACAGAAAAATAAATTATAAGACTTTCTTGTCTATAAGCCAAAATTCATCCCTCTAGTGCTCTGACCTGATTGGCCAGAGTTAAATGGATTAGCCAGGCTGCTTTGATGAGGTGATAAGTAGCCAGGAGGTCAGAGAGCCTGTCTGGGCTCTGCTACATTGGAATGATATGACAGGGGGAGGGGTTGTAAACTATCCTCTTCAAAGAGAGGCAGGGACAGACAGTGTAAGTCAGGTCCAGTTACAGCCCTAACCTCTGAGCCCAGCCAGATGTCTGGATTAAGGCAAGAATTTCCAGATGTAAGGGGAGAAAACATATGTAGATGAAGCCATCCAGTAGGCTGGTTTAGTTAGCTCTTCTCTCGTTGCTGAAAGTTCTGAAATATTGAATTTTGGAGAAATTGTGCTTTCTGGGAGACCATTGTATCAGACTCTTACTTACGTTTCCGGAGGAACGCCATGCAAGACGAGAGGTCCCAACATCCCCAGTTCCCTATCGTACCCAACTGAGTCAAAGCAACAACAGTAAACTAGGGGAAGAAGGGAAAACAGGGAAGGAAGAAGAAAGTGTCCCACAACATCCCTCACTCATGGACAGGACCAGGCAGCCAGGAGAATCCCTAACAAAAAAGAGACAGAATGTGTGAGGATGTGAAGAAATGTTGAATTAAATAATAGTATTAAGGTAAGGTGTAATACTCTAGGGTACCTGATTATTTACCTTCTTCCACTAGTTATTGACAGGTTTTTCAAGTGGGATCTATGAACTTTGTCTACAGAAAAAGAAAGGAAAGGTGTGAGGAGGGTTATGAAACAAAGTAGTGAAAAATAAAATAAAATAAAAGCACAATGGCACCCACCTATATACTACTGGGAATGGCCCATGATGATGGGAACCTTGAGGAAAAAACTAACCCCTTAGCAGCTTGCTAACACAATGTAAATCATACTCCGTATACAATTCCTCCTTAACTTCAGGAAAAAGTAATATGGGATTCCTTTATGTTTACAGGAATGGCCTTGTTCAATCAAAATAAGGAAAAGGAAAAGACCAGATCTCCAAGGACGGGGGTCTTAAGTAGATAAGTATAAAAATAAAGTCAATTACTGTAATGTTTGGCAGCGCATTCCACGCTGTTACCGTAACTAATGGATTACTGGTTTCTCTTTCCTTTTTTCTTTGCATGAATGGAGAAGCTTCCAGATGGCGGTGCAGACATTAATTCAGGAAGCTAGGGTCAGGTGCCGCAACAGCTGACGAAAAGGAATGGCAGGAACCCGCCAGGAGATTGAGACGAGGAGCCAGGATGACGCGGGCAGGAGACCGACGAGAGCAGGAAAGGAATGCCCGGATCCTGTCTGATGAAGAACCAGAAGGACTGCAGGTGAGTAACCCGGAAGCAAATAGAAAGGATCTCGAACACTAGAACACGAAGCGTTCCAGTATGGGATCAGAGGAGTTTTATATTCCTTTGACGGTGCCCGCGTACATGACGTAGTGAAACCTGCAATCATGACACTTTGGGGCATATTATCAAGGATGGCGTTAAAATTATCTCCGGTTTAGTGGCAGAGAACTGCCGCTAAAGCGACGATAATGGGCTTGATAATATGCCCTGGAGAATTCCCATAGAAGCCCATGTTCACACCAGAACATGGGCTTCTATGGGAATTCTCAAGGGCATATTATCAAGCCCATTATCGCCGCTTTAGCAGCAGTTTTCTGCCGCTAAACCATCGATAATGTTTAACGCCGTCCTTGATAATATGCCCCCAAGTGCCACACTTTGGAGGAAGTGATCATGCTCTAGGGTGTTGCCCTGCACTTCATTGGACAGGAGTGCCCTCCTGCTTGACCCCAGAGAACACTGAATAAGTATCTGGGAGGGGCAGTGCCTCTCAGATCTGCTGCTTGAAACTTAAGGAAGAATACGGGTCTATGCTGGAGGTTCTGCACACTAAATGATTCCGCCTGCTGCACAATCTGGAACTACAGCCCTGTGGACCAATACTACTTCAAAAGGACTAAAGAGTGGACTCCCTGCAAGCTATAGGTTAACAGAGCTCACCTGCATCAACTCCACCAAGAGTCTCCTGTTGGGAGTGTATCCAGTGGACTTTTAAGGGTGTTGTCCAGGTGCATTGTGGGAATTGTGGTCCCAACCTTTCAAGGACCATCTTGGAAGTTCCAGACCCGTGGATTGCGTGTTTGACACTTTGGACCCTCAAGAGGAACTTCAGGAAGACGTTCCATTAGTTTGGGAAAGTTTGGTGAACGTTTGTGAAAAAGCTGCAGAGGGTGACCAGACTCCCACAGAAAGTCAATTCTTTGAACCCTCCCTGAATCCGGCCTGCTGGAGGAGGCTGCACGATGACTGGTAAGAAATCCTCCAGAAAAGTTTCTTAGTGTGAAGGTAAAATCTTGACCGGGCCTCCCGCTTAGTATATCTGACTAGGGCTCCATCGTAACCGGCCTAAAACTTTGACTTTGTCCCAGTCAGAGGCAACCATATGTCCAAAAGTGGCCCTATTTGTTTCTAAGCACTAGAATGTGTTTAATCTTTTAAAAAATGATATCCCTGGTTCCCTACAGTGGATTGTCCTCGTTTTGGTGTCAGTTTAAAGATAAAAATATTTCCTATTTTTATAAAACTGGTGTTGGATTTTGATTGTCTTAATTATTTACTGAATTTGTGTTTTTTAAATGCTTTACGTACCTGTCTTTGAAGTTAAGCCTGCCTACTTGCAGCCAAGCTACCAAGTGTTGATCATGGGAATCATTTTCTAAGACCTATTTGAGCCCTATATTGTGTTAGTGGTATTATTGCCAGTGGAAAATGCATATCTGACACTACTAATAATCCACTTTCCAACATAGCACTGCTCTCATTCTATGACATCCCCACAGGGATTGGCGTGAGCGGGCTGGTTTGATGCTCCCCTCAGGAAAGGGAGTTTGTGTTGTTTCTCCAACCCGGCTGTGCAATGCAGCCGGGTGAGAGAAATCTAAGTGCGCATGTGTGTTTCACCGGCCTAAGATATATTAATGATAAATTCCATCAATTGACCAGATATATCTTTAGCTGTCAGATATATCATGGTTTGCACCAATATATACCATATACGTTTGCTCCCTAGTCTTTTCAATACCACCTATAAAGTGTTCAACTTAAATACGACATTTTAAAGACAGTTCTGAAAACCACCCTGGGAGGAATAGTGTTAATTGATCACGCATAAACCATTATAGATGTTTTCTAGTACTTAATGTAATTAGTCAGATATCTCTCCAAATCTCATGTTGGCATAAATTGGTGCGCATCCAATTAATTTGTAATAAATGTTATGCTGGTTGTTATCCTTTCATTCATCGGCTTATCCCACAGCTAAATTCTTTTTTTAAAGTCAAATTAATTTTAAAATCAAAAGCATTAATTAATTGCCATGTATTACGCCTATGTCTGCAAAGGGGCCAGGCAAGTTGCAGTATTTTATATTTTTCAGTCCTGAAGAAACCAACATTGCACAGTGCACTGAATGTGCATTTTTCATTTCTGTCAGCCAGTTGTACAATAATACATCTTAATTTACGTTTCTCCAGAATTGCCTATTGTGCCCACTGGCCTTATGCTTCCCTGAGACACTTGACAGAAAGAGACAATTAAATACAAGGGAAACTTACGAGAAGAGGGGAATGCCTGTGTTTCTTTTTGTCTGGTGATTTGACTAAAAGAGAGTCGTTTCAAGAGACAAACAACCTCAGAGGTCGACCACTCCATTTCCTTCAGCAGTGTCCGATGGCACCCTTGAGAAGTCTGTGGCACAAGAGAAGATTTCTGCGCGACCTCTGACAGCAAACTGTGCTGATACCTTGTAGAGCTGACATCCACTCTTCCCACCGAAAGGGAAAACCTGACATTTATTTTGTTTAAAAGTGATTCCAGGAACATGCTGACAGGCATCTGCAAGTGATGTCAAGTCTCCAATGTGAACAGTTATATTATCTCACTGAACTATTGAGAAGGAAAACATGAAAGAAATATAGGCCTTCGTTGACAGTAGAGAATGTTATGTAATGACACATTTGTTTTTTTAGGGAAGTCTTTGAATCCTAGATTCAACTGAGAGTGAGGTAAACAAACACCCTAGTGAAAAACCCAAATATGTTAAGTGCTGTAGTTAGTGTGATTATTTTAGACATGAACGCCTGTTTATTATTTCTACACCAAACAATCACTTTCTCAAAAATATGCATAGTCTGTTTTGATTGGGTATAAATGTTGATATTCATCGAAAACCACATTTTTCATGCAAAATGGTAATTTAAAAAGAATTCAGAAAAAATCTTAAGACCTGGCTTTTCGAGTGAGCCACGGCACCATCAGCGTCCTGTCGAAAGGGAAGCAAATAAATACATAATACAAGCACGAGCTTCAGATTAGCAAGGAGGAGAATTGTTCTGTTGAGTGTCGTGGCATATGTCAATGTCAATGTCAAAGATTTTTGTATAGCGCACAAATCACCAAAGGTCACAGGGCGCTAGCAACCAAGACAAAGAAACTGGGCAGTAACGTGATATTGATGTGCCTAAGCTTTTTGAGAAAAGAGCCAGGTTTTCAGCTTTCTACGAAAAAGTGGATGGTCGGTTATGGAAAGTAAATCCAAAGGAAGTCTATTCCATAGCGTGGGAGCCAGGTATGAAAAAGAGCGACCTCCATTGCGGGCAGTCCGGACACGGGGTTGGACAAGTAGAGGTCTAGCGCTGGACCGCAGCGAGCGTCCTGGGACGTACCTTTGAAGTTTTTTCGCCAAATATAGAGGGCCGGTGCCTTTATTGTAATCAAATGCTTCTGGCTCAAACAATCATTGCTTTATCAGAAACAAGATTTGATGAAGCAATTCCTTCTGGTTTTTCTGTGCACAAGCTTGAACAGGAGACATACAGCCCATCCCCTCGGACATACAAAAACACGTTTGAACACATACAGGAGAACAGAAAACACACACAAGTACAGACGTCCACAGAGACACACATTTTTAGACATAGGTACACACAAACATGCATAGACATTCACACTCAAAGAAAAGCCACATTTTGCCTATGGAGAAGCTACAATTTAGATGTGAGTTGTGATTAACCCCCACACCAACCGATCAGAAACATCCATAAATGTGAACAAGCATTCTCCCTAATGACTAACCTTTGGTAGTTCGGATACAAAATGCAACTCACCTGAGATGCGTGAACGGTGTGTGGTGGAACAACACCCCAAGCAACATTCTTTTTAAAGAAATCTTGATCTTAAAGAAACAAACCAAATTGTAATAGCATGCATTGTAAATGCCAGAAGGTCTGGTTTATAAATGAGAGTGCCTTTTGTGTCACTGATAGGTTAAAGCATTCAGTAAATCTGTCACTCCTTCACCGACTAATTCCTGCATTCACTCTCTGACACAGTTGCAATAAACCACAAGCAAACCCAACAACATATGCAATATAAATTCTAAGAATTCAAGTAGAAAGTAGGAAACATGTTGCTGTCGGAACACAGTGGGTATATGCTTGCAATAACAAAACGAAACATAGCGGCTGGTGTCCGTTTTACAGTGGTATTACCTACAGCCAAATAGTTTATTGTTGTGTTAAAGTTCCATCATGACTACCACAATTTGAGCCAGTGTGCTGGCCATCTTGAAATGGTAAAACCAGCCATGAGTCTAAAAGCACACCCATTTTCAGGTGGATGTACAGAAGTGAAAAGAAAATGCTGTCAATCACAGGGCAAGAGAGACAGTGACTGATGTGTCTGAACAATTACCCATGCATTTTGCTATAATGGTTGGAAGTTGATAGTAAATGACACTGAGGCAGCTTAATGGCAGAAAACCTAAAAGCTGTCTATGTATCTATATGGATATATATTTATATATATGGATGCATGTCTTATTTACTGAAACTTTCATGAAGATCATGACAGACAACAAAGGAAATTGTAGCACGACCTACTACAGTGCAAATCTTCTCTCCTAGCCTTTGTCCGAGACGCAGTGACCGCCATCAAAATCTTTCGTAAAAAGGAAGTATGTGACATTTCATGTTACAAAATACCTCTCTGTAGGCTTTAATACAGATAAATAACATTCTACCTTAAATGTCTATGGGCTTTAATACATGCTTTTCACAATCAGTTTGTTAGACCCACTGCACATATCATAACTTTTCATAATAAACATATCATACCTGTGGCACTGGAAATATGTTTTCCTGGTGAACTAATCAGACCTCTAGCTGTTATCATTGGCTTTCACCAGGCAGCCATCAGCAATACAATGATAAAATTACATAGTATACAAAATACCCATTGGCAAAGCAAGATACTATTTTTCCTAAAAAGGCCTAACAAGAACATTTGACAGTGCAAATCTTCCATACCCTCACTTTGTCAGTGGGGGTAACCAACACCAAAGCCCTTGGCTACTACGACAATCTGTGAGAATCCATGTAACAAATATTTGGGCTTTAATACACAGTAATACAAATCTTCCCTTTAATGCCTATTGGCTTTAACATACGCATTTCAGAATCAATATTTGAGGTCTACTACCTTCCGGTAACCTTTTTAATTATTAACTTGTCACCACTCTAACCTATTGTGTTGGTCATCAGCCTTCTTGCAAGGCAATCATCAGGTGTACCTTAATAAAATTACAAATATGCACAAAAATGCAGTTGTCAAAACAATATAAAATCCCTATTAATATAGCCTGATAAGGGTTATCATAGTGCAAATCAATCTATACCTATGATTTGATCAATTGGGTCAACATCAACAAAACCCATGCCTACTAGAGTAATCTGCGGGAATCCATGTAACAAAATACCTGTCTACAGGCTTCAGTACAGTGTAATAACAACCCATACTTAAAAGCTTATTGTCTTTGATACATAATTTTTACTATAAGTAGGCCAGGCATTTTGTCTTAGGTAAAATGTTTTCTAATAAACATATCAAACCTATGAAATCTGGCATGATTTTTCCCAATGACCCTGTGAAGCTTTTACCCTTCACCATTCGCTTTACACTTTTCCCATCACTAGCCTCTTCTTGTGTACATAAACTGGCAACCATCCTAAATTCAGTTGTGAGATTACAAATATGTAGAAAAATACAGCTTGCAGAACAATGTACACCTCCTCTCAAAAGGAGCTAACATGAATCCTCACAGTGAAAACTCCCAGGGGTTGTCAAACTGGGTGGCTAACACCAAAACCCTTTTTCTCCTATGGAAATCTGTCAGATTACATGTAACAAAATACCTGTTTTTAGCCTGTTAATCAATGTGAAAACAACCAACTGTTAAATGATTACTGACTAACAAATGCGTTTCACTATTAGTAAACTAAGCCAATTGCAGGGGCATGGCTAGCCGGCCAAGATGTCAGATGCACTCTAGAGAGGCTCCTCATCTCAGCCCAATTATCCACTCCAATGAACTAGCTCAAGTTGCCATCCACTTGCCCAACTAAACCACAAGTGTGCCAAATAGAGGTGGACTGCTGTGGAGCTGATTATTAATCGAAAAGCGGTGACCTGGTGGAGGTGAGGTGACTGACGCCTGGACCCTCATGGTGGGCTGACACCCCTGGAGGCTGCACAGAGCAGATCCGCTCCGGATCGGACACGGAGCCTCCCCGGGAATAATCTGCATCTCACATATTTGACAGTGGGATTCTGGGTCCTGGTGTGGGTGCCCATGATGGGGCACCCGAAACAGCACAGAAATGAAGACCCAGGAGCAGAGCCTTGAATTGCAAGTTCTGGGCATGAGAAGAAAACCCGAAATGCAACGCAAGACCTACTGGGACCTGCCCCTACTGCCAGCGGTGAACATATGGGGACCAGCTGAAGAATTCAGATCAGACTGATGTGACGTCCGGACCTGAGTTGCAGTGAGGGACACGTCTTGTGGGCATGCCTGCGTTGCGGGCAACGCTACGGTAAAGGCCTAGCACCAGAAGGCGCATCGGAGGGGCTGCATCACACTCCATGGGTCCAAAGAGCCTGAAATGTGACCGCAAACTACTCAGCAGTACAAGTGAGTAGAGGGGTGGACAAGCATAGCAGAGGCCCAGTGGTTATATCGGGACAGACCTGCGACCCTAGCACTGCGTGAGTGGCACCTGAAGAGCTGGCATCACTGATCAGCTCTGAGGCAAGTTCACTATCGCTGCCCGCACCTGCCACCACAACAGACATACATAGAACTGCAAGGCAGGCCCCTGTGACTGAGTGACGGTCTCGATCCGCAACCTCTGCAGAGCCACCTATGGCTGAGACTGTCTGATGCTCTCCACACCTCGCAAAACATCGCAGTGGTATCCACTGTACCACATGCTGCGGAGGGATCTGTATTCTTATCTGCCCCAATTAAGGACCCAAAACCAGAAGGAGACCCTACAGTTAAACAGGCATGCTGTCTCCGATGAGCACAGAGGGCTGGAACCAAGCCCGATACTGCCCTGGACTCTGGGTCAGGTGGCGAACCATTGCAGGTGCCTGAGGGTTTTGTAGGGCCCAGGCCCATCGCCTCTGTGGCACATAAATGAACTGGTCGGAAGGCTGATACCACTTGTGTTTCCTAAAAAGAAACAAAAACAATTTTGATTGAGAATAAGGTTTTAATGAAATAAAATAAATAATCCTTAAGCGCTATATTTCTAGTCTGGTAGCATGTTTATCAAGGGGTTGTATGACAGTGTTTTTGCTCTAAAGTAAACATTGTGGATGAATGGGAAGTAAGTGAATTGATCAGTCCTGCACAAGTGTACTACCTAAGGGATACCTCTTTTCTCTACTGCTTAGTAGTGCCCTGTTCCCTTTGATAGTGGGGCCACCTCTCTAGTACTTTAACATTAGCTTCAGATTGCCCATACAGGACAGGGGACATTTGTCGCTACAGCAGCCCTCCCATTGGAATCCAAGCTAGACTCCATACTACAGGCAGTACAGGAGCTGGGAACGTCCTTAATGCAGACGCACACCTCTCTCAAGGGTTGCATAGATAAGATCACATCGAACTTCATTCTGTTACACGCTGGCCATCGGAAGCTAGCGGACAAAGTACGCAATGTGGCACTCAAACTAAATGAAATTCGCCCTGTCACCAAGGCTACAACAGACATACAGAATCTAACAAAGTGGGTGCAAATACTGGAACGCAGAGTGGAGGATGCAGAAGGCCGCTTCTGTTGTAATAACATCCGTGTAGTGAGATTACCTGACGGCACGGAGGGAGCTGACACAGTGCCCTACACTGAGGAATGGCTGTGGACTCTGCTGCAGCCCAGAGTCCTCTCTCCATTCTTTGCAGTCAAAAGGGCCCATCGAGTGGCATCGGGCTGGCCGCCACCAGATGCGCGGCCTGATCCTTGGTCTTTCACCTCTTCAACTTAAAGGATCGAGATGCTGTGCTCCGTAATGTTCGCAAACTAGAGGAGGTGAAGGTAGACAATGCCACAGTGCTCTTCTTCCCAGATTATGGTGTAGGAGTGCAGAGGCAGAGAGGACTCTTTATGCTGGTCAAAAGACAGATGAGAGAACTAGGCATTCAATACTCTCTTCTCTTCCTGTTTCACCTCGGGGTTGTCTCACACAGTACCAGTCACTTCTTCAAAGACAATAGAAGAGACCTGGGCCTGGTTGGAGTTTGTTGGACATCAAACATTGCCAACTAACCGTGAAGAACACATGCAGGTTGGTACTGATAGATGGAGAGACCGCAGGGAGAAATGCAAGCCCACCCACAGCTGCATGCTGTCCCCAACCTGGAGCATGTTCTGCAAGAGGGGTGGGAAGCTCTGCATACAACCACAATGATAAGGGAATGTGACAGAGGACAAGAAACTGGTAACTCATCCGAACAATTCTTCAGTGCCAACAGCTCCTCTGCAATAGGGCCAACTGGGGAAGACTCAAGACGGCGACCAAGTGTGATGCCACAAACAGCAGATGAGTTAGTTTAAACCATGAACATCTCTCGTGTGCATGAAATATCACAGCACACATAGTCTGCAGCCAATGCGACAAGAGGGAGCACACCACTAATTAAACGCCCTGAGGAGCACACAGCTTGTTAAGCCTACTGCTTTTCAGTAGATCCTGTTACAAAGGGCATGGCTTTGCACACTCATGAAAGTGCTACATTGGGGCCTTCACATGCACTGGCCTCGCACCCCCCTCTAACAAGCACCATGCCCTAGAAAACCAATGTGGATGGTCGGTGGTTGCCACTAGGCAAGATTAGTAGTTTGTGACTTCGAAGCGTGGCTAGGTTTAAATCTTGCGCAAAACCAATAATCTAATCAAAATACAGACAAATATCTGAAAGGTGCTCAAGGGAACAGAAAGGAAACGGCCACCTACGTCCCAATAATCCTCTGTTACTGCAGGTACACAGAGGATAGAAACTAAACAGAATATCGTTCCCGAGCAAAAAGCAAATAAGCAATCAAACATGTAACATTAGAGCATCAGTCCAATGAGATTTCAGTCCAGTATATTATCAAAAGATATTCTTCTTTATTTTCTTATTTCTCAAAAATTCTCCTCTTGATCATTACACTACATATTGGCGTAGGTGTTATAACCAAGTTGTAGCCTGTAGCCAACACATGTTTCGTCTTGGGTTAATGGCCCAGCGACTTCTTCAGGGCTACAAAGATAATAGAAATTATGTTCAAACATTATCCCATATAAATTATGGTCATATAATTGTTCTATATACAGAATGTCAGATAAGCTTTCAGTGTATCTAACATAAGAACCATCGGAGGAAAATAAAGAGATATCCATAGAAAAAAAAAACAGCAAAATATCCACCCACTGACGGTAAAACGAATTTAAGTAGAGCAACCAGAGCGAAGAAGAAAAAGATTAAGCAGAGAGCCGCAAAAAGATTAGTAATATTTAAAGTGAAACATAATCAAACTTTCGATCTTAAAAGGTCCTGCTGGTCGAACCATATCAAGTTTATTCTTCCTATTTAAGGCATACATGCACAACTAAAAAAAAAGTAATAATTTTCGGTTGAAGCAGACGACCAACCAGTGTGATATTCCAACCATGTGAAATAGAAGGCAACCCTTTGTTGATAGTAGGAACAAAGAGGATTTACCATAACGGTTTTCGATGTCAATCAGCAGGGACAATTTTTTTGAAAAACCAATTTGCCATACCTCAGGTAAGACCTGTATGTGGGCTCATACAGTATGGGTCTATATAGAAAGAAAAGTAATGTGTTTAATAAGTTGAATGAAATTTGTGAGACAAGAGAATGTGATGCAAAAAAGGATATTAAGCAAAATATTCATATGTAGAGACCCATCAATGTGGCATCCCATTGAGGTCATATTTGGACCCCATACGATATTACACAATGTGCCCATTCCCATGATTTGTATTATTCCGGACAATGTCATTCCATTTCTATTTCAGGCCCTATTTAGTCCACATACTATATACCTTGAAACTATCAAATAATGCCATAAGCCCCACATATGGACTTTAAATAAAGAAAACAATACACAAATAGAGTTACCTAAATACAACTGGTATCCATCATGGATCAAAAGTATGTATATGTGCAAATATCTAAAGAGAAAGCACGAGATGGCATTAGTAAACATCCTACTGCTAAAACAAGATCAAAGTTCAGTCAAATTCATATAATATACCGCAAAATCTATGTAGCCGCACTTAAGTATGTTAATGTCATTCCATAAAAGGCCAGACAAACATCACCTGAACACTGAAATAAATTTAGAAATTTCCGAGAACATGATAATAGCCTGCATTATAATGCACTTCATCGTAAATGGAGCAACCAGCGCATAACATTTTAGAAACATGAACTAAAAAGTATTCTTGAAAAGTTACCTCGATCAGACTATAATTCCAGTCAAGGCATTTGTAGTAAAAAAAATGTATATATCTATGATTCAGAGAAAACATACGTTAGTCACGCACAAATGTGCAGTTGATACATTAGACATACTTGGCTCACATTTTAAGTCAGAAACCAGCATGTCTTATGCCATTTAGAATGAAACATATCCCCAACGGGAGTTCGACCCATCACATCAAGTGTAAATAGATATGCATGAACACAGAAAGGACGATTAATACACCCCATCCGTGTACTGGTATCCGAAAGAATCCCAATGTCGCTTAATATTTACTCTCCTCGTCAGGAGATATAAATATTTATATATGCATAAGCTCAAAATGGGCGATTAGTACCCCCATCCATGTATAAACATCCGTAAAAATCCCATGGTCACTTTATATTTATTTGCCTCGTCAAAAGATAGCCAACTGTAAAAGTAGACCGAACATATAAGATTCTCATATATGGAAACGGTCGGGTACCGGCCAATTTAGCATTAATAATAAAACCATTAAGACGCTATAGTCATGGTACTTTTGCTGTTAAGCAATACCATCTATAAGAATATTGAAATAGTATGCAAGAAGTCATACACATTAACGAGGTCTTAATAATAATGTTCGATACAAAAAGGGGGCTAAATGCTATAAAACTCTTACCAAAAATCGGAGAGTACTCCCGTTGCCATCATAACTTCGTTTGTGAGTGAAACAGAGCACTCTGCATTTTCAGTATATATACAAACTCGTAAATCGACGTTCACGCCTTCATTAAGTAATTAAAAAACGGACTTCTTAACGGTGGCGTGTACAATGGCCGCCATCTTGGAGATGTGAATTGGGTCAACAAACATATGACGATACGTTATTTAAATTCAAATATCGTACGCATACAACAACGTATAATTCAATATGATGCAAGAGCCATATTTAGACAACCGTCAAATCAGTTAGATTTACTAATATCTCGTCGGAAGACAAATCAAAAAGGATGCCCGATTGGAAAAGGTCCACCGATAATGTACTGAAAGGGATATTTGAAGTATGGGCCAGACTCCGGAATAGAAACGTACTAAGAAAATAAAGAATTAATATTTGACAGAAACAAGAGGAGTGTATATCGACCGCTCACTCATATCGTTATATCATTTAACAGAATTGAAAACAAAATCTAATGTGGGCACTGACCAGCATAATGCTGTTCCTGCCCAGTCATAGCCATCGTATAGCCATGATGAAACAATACGGGGACAAATGTTCCATTATAATATCTCTGAAGTTATTTTCAATCTCTATAAGGTTAGACACATATTGGGCAAACATACAATTCAGAATAGGTAAGGACAGGGTGAGTAACAAAAAAGTGAACCCAAAGGGAAGACACACTCAAAACAGAAAATTGCTGTGATGGACGCCACACTCAAAACAGAAAATTACTATGATGATTAGTGTTGTGACATTGATCCAACAAACCCAACTAATAATATTGTCTGTCATTACAGAAACAGACAATTAAATGTCATAATGTACAAGAGGGACAGATTTCATAAGTTGTTAGTAAATTAAAGCACAGATGTGTAAAGAGCAGGTAATCAGTAATCCATAAATATATGCAAAAGCAATGGTCACAAAATGCACAAACACAATTTTCACAATCAGATGATAATAGGGCAAGAATGGCAGGCAGATACATTAAGCCTACCCAGATGTGTATGTATCAATTACAAGAAAGTATATTCATGGTACACATCACGTATTTCCAATTCAGCATTGTTCTAAAGATGTGTATACTTTACAGAAAGATCGCAGACATATGTACAGAAATATTCCACAGCATAGATGTGGGCATCATAACATGATAGCTGTTCAAACATGTACAAAATAGTGTAATTCATGATTAACATTGATCCCACATTCCACTGCCCGTAGTTTTAAAATTCATCGTGCCTCACACTGTCATAATCTTAACTCTATCCCCGCCTCTAGGGTCAGACTTAACAACTTCTATACCTTGAAATTGAAACCCAAGTGACATTGGCATGACTACCTATTGGGTATCTAATATCCAGGTTCTTCAAGACACGAAAATGTTCAGCAATTTGTTCTTTAAGTGTGCGAATGGTGCTGCCCACGTGGATTTTCTTAGACCTACACTGTATCACATAGACCACAAATTTCGTCAAGCAGTCTATGTGATCGTGGATCTGAAATCTGTGTTATCGGTAAATCGACATGGTGATCTTGTCACGATTAAATAATCAGACTTGGTATAGAAAAATCGACAATAACCCTATGTGTGCCATAGTGAGGTTAATCAACTATCATGGCATGAGATTTGTTACAATAAATGTGGTCTCATTGTATACAAATATTCTACATGAACATGTGATTCAGGCATTGAACCATTTCCTGTATCAACGTCCTGTAGAGTTGTTAGAGCACTCCGAGATGTTGATTAAAATGTCACTTCTCATCCTCAAGAATAATGCTTTCTTCTTCAACAACGAGTGGTACTTACAGATCTACGGTGCTGCGATGGGTTCCAAGTTTTCTCTGTCTTTTGCCTGTCTCTTTATGGGATGGTTTGAGGCGGAGCATATCTGGGGCCCATCGGGAGCTAAGTGGCAGGGATATATCCTGTACTACGGTCGATATATTGATGACTGCTTACTTATATGGACAGGCAGCAGTAAAGATCTTGCAGAATTCTTTGAGTATATGAATACTAACATCCATAATATGACATTTACTATGACATCGGATCTGGAGAAGATTATCTTTCTTGACTTAGAATTGTTCCATCACGAAGGGAAGATACAGAGCAAGATGTATAGAAAAAACACGGCATGTAATTCCTTACTTCACGCAAGTAGTGCACATCCGAAGAGTCAGATTAATGCTATACTCTTCGGGGAAATGCTGAGGTCTCGCAGAAATTGCAGCAGAGATGATGATTTCACTAAAAATTTGTAAGATATTGAAATCAGGTTTCTCGCTAGGGGATACTCAGGGAAAACGATTCGAAAGGCAAAAGAAAGAGCTATGCGACTCCAACGGCCAGATACTTTGAAGAATACCTCAAAAAATCCAAAGAAAAATGTGCTAATGTGAGATTGGTGACCAACCACCATCCTTGGTCGCACAAATTGTATGGAATACTCAAACAAAACTGGTCACTACTAACTGCTGAGAGATCTCTGGAACAATACATTTCTAAACCCCCCAGTATCACGTACAGGAAGGGTAAAATGATTCAAGGTATTATTAGCCCCAGCTACCCGAAACAGCCTTCAGCCAAAGCAACTTGACTTAAACAACTTAATATTGGATCTTATGCATGTGGCTATTGTAGTATGTGTAGGTTAGCTAAGAAAGGGGTAAAGGACTTTGAATATAATGGTTCACGCAGATTTCAGATCCACGATCACATAGACTGCTTGACGAAATTTGTGGTCTATGTGATACAGTGTAGGTGTAAGAAAATCTACGTGGGCAGCACCATTCGCCCACTTAAAGAACGTATGGCTGAACATTTTCGTGTCTTGAATAACCTGAATATTAGATACCCAATAGGTAGTCATGCCAATGTATGCCCTGAACAGAGAACATCACTTGGGTTTCAATTTCACGGTATAGAAGTTGTTAAGACTGACCCTAGAGGCGGGGATAAAGAGTTAAGATTACAACAGTGTGAGGCACGATGGATTTTAAAACTACGGGCAGTGGAATGTGGGATCAATGTTGATCATGAATTACACTATTTTTTACATGTTTGAACAGCTATCATGTTATGATGCCGACATCTATGCTTTGGAATATTACTGTACATATGTCTGAGATCTTTCTGTAAAGTATACACATCTTTAGAACAATGCTGAATTGTAACTACGTGATGTGTACCATGAATATACTTTCTTGTAATTGATACATGCACATCTGGGTAGGCTTAATGTATCTTCCTGCCATTCTTGGCCTATTATCATCTGATTGTGAAAATTGTGTTTGTGCCTTTTGTGACCATTGCCTTTGCATATATTTATGAATTACTGATTACCTGCTCTTTACACATCTGTGCTTTAACCCGGTCGCTGCGTGCGTCGGCCAACGGCCGTCATGAGCACTACCTCCATAGTGATGCGCACGTCCGTTGGCCGACACGGCCCCGCCCGCAGAAAGAAACCTCTGCACCGCAGCGGATTCTACGCCGTGCTAAAGAGGTTAATTTACTAACAACTTGTGAAATCTGTCCCTCTTGTACATTATGACATTTAATTGTCTGTTTCTGTAATGACAGACATTATTATTATTTGGGTTTGTTGGATCAATGTCACAACACTAATCATCACAGTAATTTTCTGATAGGAGTGTGGCGCCCATCACAGCAATTTTCTGTTTTGAGTGTGTCTTCCCTTTGGATTTACTTTTTGTTACTCACCCTGTCCTTACTTATTCTGAATTGTATGTTTTCCCAATATGTGTCTAACCTTATAGAGATTGAAAATACCTTCAGAGATATTATAATGGAACATTTGTTCCCGTATTGTTGCTTCATGGCTATACGATGGCTATGACTGGGCAGGAACAGCATTATGCTGGTCAGTGCCCACATTAGATTTTGTTTTTAATTCTGTTAAATGATATAACAATATGAGTGAGCGGTCAATATACACTCCTCTAGTTTTTGTCAAATATTAATTCTTTATTTTCTTAGTACGTTTCTATTCCAGAGTCTGGCCCATACTTCAAATATCCCTTTCAGTACATTATCGGTGGACCTTTTCCAATCGGGCATCCTTTTTGATTTGTCTTCCGACTAAATTTTAATAAATATAACTGATTTGACGGTTGGCTGAATATGGCTCTTGTATTATATTGAATTATACGTTTTTGTATGCATACGATATTTGAATTTAAATAACGTATCGTCATATGTTTGTTGACCAAATTGACCTCTCCAAGATGGCGGCCATTGTACACGCCACCGTTAAGAAGTCCATTTTTTAATTACTCAATGAAGACTTGAACGTCGATTTACGAGAGTGTATATATACGGAAAATGCAGGGTGCTCTGTTTCACTCACAAAGTTATTGATGGCGACTGGAGTTCTCTCCGATTTTTGGTAGGAGTTTTTATAGTATTTAGCCCCCTTTTCGTATCGAACCTAAATATTAAGACCTCGTTAATGTGTATGACTTCTTGCATACTATTTCAATATTCTTATAGATGGTATTGCTTAACAGCAATAGTAACATGACTATAGCGTCTTAATGGTTTTATTATCAAAGCTAAATAGACCGGTACCCAACCGTTTCCATATGAGAATATTATATGTTTGGTCTACTTTTACGGTTGGCTATCTTTTGACGAGGCAAATAAATATAAAGTGACCATGGGATTTTTACGGATGTTTATACATGGATGGGGGTACTAATCGCCCATTTTGGGCTTATGCATATATAATTATTTACATCTCCTGATGAGGAGAGTAAATATTAAGCGACATTGGGATTCTTTCGGATACCAATACACAAACGGGGTGTATTAATCGTCCTTTCTGTGTTTATGCATATCTATTTACACTTATTGTGATAAGTCGAACTCCCGTTGGGGATATGTTTCATACTAAATGGCATAAGAGATGCTGGTTTCTGACTTAAGATGTAAGCCAAGCATGTCTGATGTATCAACTGCACATTTGTGCGTGACTAACGTATGTTTTTTCTGATCTTAGATATATAAGTTTTTTTTTACTGCAAACGCCTTGACTGTAATTATAGTCTGATCGAGGTAACTTTTCAAGAATACTTTTTAGTTCATGTTTCTAAAATGCTATGCGCTGGTTTATAAATTTTATAAATTTATTTCAGTGTTCAGGTGATGTTTGTCTGGCCTTTTATGGAATGACATTAACATACTTAAGTGCGGCCATATAGATTTTGCGGTATATTATATGAATATGACTGAACTTTGATCTTGTTGTTTTAGCAGTAGGATGTTTACTAATGCCATCTCGTGCTTTCTCTTTAGATATTTGCACATATACGTACTTTTGATTCATGATAGATACCAGTTGTATTTAGGTAACTCTATTTGTGTATTGTTTTCTTTATTTGAAGTCTATATGTGGGACTTATGGCATTATTTGATGGTTTCCAGGTATATAGTATGTGGACTAAATAGAGCCTGATGTTGAAATGGAATGACATTGTTCGGAATTATACAAATCATGGGAATGGGCTCATTGTGTATTATCATATGGGGTCCAAATATGACCACAACGGGATGCCACATTGATGGGTCTCTACATATGAATATTTTGCTTTATAACCTTTTTTGCATCACATTCTCTTGTCTCACAAATTTGATTCAACTTATTAAACACATTACTTTTCTTTCTATATAGACCCAAACTGTATGGGACCACATAAAGGTCTTACCTGAGGTATCGCGAATTGGTTTTTCAAAAAAATTGTCCCTGGTGAGTGACATCAAAAATCGTTATGGTAAATCCTCTTTTTTTTCGTACTATC
Source organism: Triturus cristatus (assembly GCF_964204655.1). Taxonomy (NCBI): domain Eukaryota; kingdom Metazoa; phylum Chordata; class Amphibia; order Caudata; family Salamandridae; genus Triturus; species Triturus cristatus. Next base: position 892,694,263 of record NC_140594.1, read on the forward strand.
AATGAAGGGTTGCCTTCTATTTCCCATGGTTGGAATATCACACTGGTTGGTCGTCTGCTTCAACCGAAAATTAATACTTTTTTTTTAGTTGTGCGTTTATGCCTTAAATAGGAAGAATAAACTTGATATGATTCGACCAACAGGCCCTTTTAAGATTGAAAGTTTGATTATATTTCAATTTAAATATTACTAATCTTTTTGCAGCTCTCTGCTTCATCTTTTTCTTCTTCGCTCTGGTTGCACTACTTTAATTCGTTTTCCCGTCACTGGGTGGAAATTTTGCTGGGGTTTTCTTCTATGGATATTGTTACAATCTTAGTATAATTATCTTGAGTTGGTATGTTCCACCCTCCCCCTCCCTGTTCCGTGAATGGTATGACCCTGGGGATTTTAACTTAGAATGTTCATGCTGTTGTTGTCATTGCTGTGAGAGCGGATGGTCAGAATAAAGACTTATGACTCACCTACCTGAGTTGCAGTTTCTTTGAAATTCAACACTGGCGACAAGCTGTGAAGGGGGCAGCTGGCCATTTCCCCTCTGTATATTCTCTCTGAGCAGAAGATAGATGTGGCACCACGTCAGGAAATTACTTCTACACCATCTTGGTTGTCACGCATCTGGCGGGTGCTGTGCTGCGAGTGTCCAGGCAAGCGCTGGTATTGATTGAAGTTATTGGATCTGTGGTATTAGCAGACCAAAGGACACCCTGTGGGCACGTTCAAACGAAGTGGATGACCGGTGTCTGTGGAGTCAGCAAGTCAGCTGACACCGGAGTTCGCAGTCGGACCCTCTCGGCTTCTGACGGATGAAGTGTTTTCCGTTCTGTGGAGAGCGCAAGAGGGGCAGCCGTGTCGCGGATGGTGTTCTCTGCGGTGGGCTGGTGTTCCTGACGAAGCGGACGTCCTGTTAGGCAATTTCCTCTCAGAGGAGCCGGCGCGCCAGCTCCTGAGGGCCGTGCTGCTACGAGGGAAGTTCGAGTGTAGCCTGCGTCCGGCGCCCCAGCCGCGTGTGGGCCGCCTGTTTCGTTCTTCACAGGAAAAATGAATGCGTCGCATGCAGTGGCGTTCCAGTGAAGTTACTTGGCGAAGCCTGTTTAAAATTTGTTACCGGACATCTCCTGCATCACAGCAGTCGGGAGTGTACCGAGGAGAGTTCACGCTACAGGTTTGGTGTTACAGCGAAGGGGACAGTCGGGTCACCTACATCTGGGGGACATGACAGGATTTGGCGCATCTAAGTAAGATTCTGTTGGGGGTCACCTTTGTGAACTCTGAGAACTATTGGGGGTTAGCGGTTTTCTGGTAGTGAATCTCGTGGACCTCACGTGAAGGCTTACCTGGAGTAATGCTAGGAAGGATCTCTAGTTCTGCGCCCCTGCAGTGATTTTAGCTGGAGTGAGTTTTCCTGTCTGTGAAACTCTTACGCAGTCTATTTACCATGGGCACGCCAGGCATGAGTCAACCCCCATCCTTTTTAAATGACTGTAGGGATCCGGAAATTCACTGGAAAGATTGGGCCAAGCTTTTCGAATCGTATTTAATTGCCATGGGTGGTGAAAAGTTTTCAGCATTGCGAAAACAGCACATTCTTCTGCATAATTTGGGCGTTCATGGGCGCAAAGTATATGAAACTCTTCCTGAACCTGAATTGGAGGATGAGGATGACTGTGATGTGTTTGATGTCACATTGATGAAACTTGAAACACATTTTGGAGATAAGATTAACGCAGTTTTGGAGCGGCATAAGTTTTTCAGCAGAGTACAAGGGAAGTGTGAGTCGATCAGTAACTACATTGCAGCTCTAAGGGGTCTTACTCAGCTATGTGAGTTTGGGGATCTAAATGACTCACTCATACGTGACCAACTAGTTAGGTGTACAAACAATAGCAGGGTACAAGAAAAACTTCCATCAAAAAATCCCACCCTGAAGGATGCAGTGGCGATTGCTCAATCCATTGAACATACCGCGAAATGTGTAAAAGAAATGAAAGTTAGAGATGAAGTAGTAGCATCAGTACAGGTGGAGGAGCAGAGTAAGGATGTGTTTAAGTTGTCAGACAAATGGAGCAGTAAAGATGCTCAAGTCCCTAAATCAAACAAGGAAATGCATAATTTAAAATTTTTTAGATGTGGCAGTAGTAACCATCTTGCGAATAACCCAAATTGTACAGCTAGAAGTGTCTTATGTAAAAAATGTAATAGGAGAGGGCATCTAGCAAGAGTGTGCAGAGAAGGGATAAGCAACACCGTTAGTGTGGTTAATACTTGTGAGGAATCTCATGCTAAGTATATTTTCCAAGTGAAAAGTACCGCTGCGGGTGGAAAACAGAACTATCCTACATGTATTGTACTATTCAATAACAGACCGCTAGAAGTTTTTGCGGATTCGTGTTCTCCTTTCACGTTAGTAAATGTGCACGATTTTGAGGAGTCACTGGGTGGGTCTAGAGATGTATTAGAGTCTCCTGATATCACACCAGAAGGATAAACGAGAGATCCCATTCCCCTGGTGGGCATGTTGAATAGTCAAATTGATTTCAGAGGAAGGACCACAGTAGGGAATGTGTACATCGTAGAGCATGGTGCCAATCTTCTTGGATGGCAACATCAAAGAGAGATGGGAATTATTTTAGATCCCAACCAAGAAAATCAGGTCATTATGGTTGACAGATCCAGTAGCGAGAAAGATCTACAGCTTACGTTCCCTAAACTTTTCACTGAGAAGTTGGGCAGGTTACGGGATTTCCAGCATAAAATTAAAATCAGACAGGGTGCCAAACCGGTGGTTCACAAAACACGGTCAGTACCTTTCCACCTTAGAGAGACACTTAAGATGGAGCTAGATAAACTGTGTGAAATTGGTGTCATACAACCCATTGAGGCTACAGAGTGGCTTGCGCCCTTGGTTTTGGCATCTAAGGGTAATGGTAAAGGTATTCGTCTATGTGTGGACCTTCGCTCCTTAAATGAAAATATTTGGGTAGAGAGATTTCCTCTCCCCAATATAAATGAGATGATAAGTACCATGGGCAAGGCCTGTTTTTTTTTCAGTAATCGATCTGTCCAGGGCCTACCATCAGGTGGAGCTGCATCCTGAGTCGAGACCGTTGACGGCATTCACTTCGCCTTTTGGGGCATTTATGTTTGTAAGGATGCCGTTCGGACTCGCCTCAGCGGCCTCAGTCTTTCAGAAAATAATGCAGCAGGTGCTTAAGGGTGTTAAGAACACTCTCTGTTTCCAAGACGACATTCTAATGTATGGGGATACAGAGGAAGAACATAACGCCACCCTCAATGCAGTGTGTCGTAGACTATCTGATGCAGGGTTAACGGTACAGCTAGACAAGTGTAAGATTAAGGTCACGTCAGATGACTATCTGGGGCACACCATCTCCAAAGATGGGTTTAGACCCAAGCACAGCTTAATGCAGGCAGTCAGGAATGCCCCGCATCCAACGAACAAGGAGGAGCTAAAATCATTCCTTGGCTTGGTGGAGTACATGTCTAAATTTGTCAGAAACTTTGCTGATTTGTGTGTTGGTTTACGTGATCTTCTGAAGAAGAGCACTGCATTTGTTTGGGAGAAAGAACACAGTGAAATGGTTGAAGTGATAAAACAACGCATTTTTGGATTCACCAGCACTGGGATCCTTTGATCCCAAAAGGAGAACCATTTTAACCACTGATGCATCAAGCAAGGGCTATGTTATCCCAAAAAGGAGAAGGGGAAGAAAGAGTCATAGCGTTTGCATCCCGCACCTTGAGTGAGTCAGAACGCAACTACTCAGTCATTGAAAGGGAGGCGTTGGCTTGCTTTTGGGCGGTACATCATTTTAATTTTTTTTTGTGGGGAACAAAGTTTACTATTCACACGGACCACAAACCCCTAACTTTTATGTTTTCGCCTAGACATGCACAAAACGTGTCCCCGAGGATAAGTAAGTGGGTTTTAGGGTTAGAAAACTTCTGCTTCAATATTGAGTATTTACCAGGTCCAGAAAATGTCATTGCAGATTGCCTGTCAAGGTTACCACTCAAAGGCATACAAAGTGAGGAAGCGCTAGATGTACCCATTTTGGCAGTGCATCTACCCTCATTAACGGATGCAGAGTGGGACAATGGCATGAAGGAAGATAGGGCCATGGATATGTTAAAAGACCTCATTGTTAAAGGGTGGCCAGAGAAGATTTCAGAAGTTCCCGACCAGGTTATAGACTTCTGGGAGGTGAGATTTGAACTTTCTTTCATGGCTGGTCGCATGCATCGGGGGGACAAAATCGTTCCACCCGAAGGGTTGAGGAACAAGATTATAGATCTGGCCCATGAAGGACATTTGGGTAGGAGCCTCACTAAAAACAAAGTGCGGAGCTGTTTTTGGTTCCCAAAAATGGATTCCAAGGTGGAACTCAAAGTAAAAGAGTGTGTTAGTTGTGCGAGAAGCGACAAGAGCAAAGTCAATCACAGAGCTCCATTGGCTCCTGTAAACGTGCCAATGATTCCGTGGACTAAACTGGCCATGGACATTGTGGGTCTCATGGAAATCCTGGGGCCACAGAAGAGATTTATGTTTGTTTTGGTGGATTACACTTCCCATTCGGTAAACTTCAAGTTCACGTCGTCCACCACAACGAACAGTCTTATCACATTCCTTAAGAACATTTTTGTGCATGAAGGCATCCCTGCCACCCTTGACAATGGAGTGCAGTTCGTCTCTGAGACGATGAAAGAATTCTTGGAGGAACACATTATAAAGCATGAAAGAACTGCTCTCTATTGTCCCAAAGCCAACGGGTTGGTAGAAAGGGTGAATCGCATGATCAAGGCACACATACAACTAGCCTTCACCAATGGGTTCAATGTGGAGGATTCATTGAGAGAGTTCATGTGGGCATATCACACCACGCCCAATGGGGTCACGGGGATATCTCCTTTTGTTTTTCTCAGAGGAAGGGAACCCAGCACCAAAATGAATCCGAGGTGGTTGGGTAGGGGTAAGAGTGTGGTACCGGACTTAAGCCAAAGTGAGGAAAGAGTTGAGTCACATCAACAGAAATACAAGTTGTGGTATGATGAAAAACATGGAGCAAAAGATACGGAGGTAAAACCTAACTCTCCTGTTTGGGTCAAAAAACCTGGCAAAGTGCAACCAGGAACGAGCAAGTATGGTGTACCTCAAAGGGTGGAAAAAGCAGGTAGAAGCGTAGTCCGTTTGGAAAATGGACAAACATGGAGCAAGGACAGAGTTGTAAACACTACGTGAATTATTGTTTCTAGTTGTATTCCCTTCAGGGGGAGATGTGTTACAATCTTAGTATAATTATCTTAAGTTGGTATGTTCCACCCTCCCCCTCCCTGTTCCGCGAATGGTATGACCCTGGGGAGTTGAACTTAGAATGTTCATGCTGTTGTTGTCATTGCTGTGAGAGCGGATGGTCAGAATAAAGACTTATGACTCACCTACCTGAGTTGCAGTTTCTTTGAAATTCAACAGATATCTCTTTACTTTCCTCCGATGGTTCTTATGTTAGATACACTGAAAGCTTATCTGTCATTCTGTATAAAGAACAATTATATGATCATAATTTATATGGGATAATGTTTGAAAATAATTTCTATTATCTTGTAGCCCTGAGGAAGTCGCTGGGCCATTAACCCAAGACGAAACATGTGTTGGCTACAGACTACAACTTGGTTATAACACCTACGCCAATCTGCTACTATGAATCAATGTGTAATGATCAAGAGGAGAATTTTTGAGAAATAGGAAAATAAAGAAGAATGTCTTTTCATAATATACTGGACTGAAATCTCATTGGACTGATGCTCTAATGTTACATGTTTGATTTCTTATTTGGTTTTTGCTCCGGAACGATATTCTGTTTAAGATTAGTAGTTTGTGGTTAGTGTTCATATGAATAAAGTTTTTACTTAACAGCGTCACGTTATCTCTCATGGTTACACAACAATTGGTTCAGCAGGTGCAGCCCCCACCTGCAGTTTGCGGACCAGGCTATCGAATCGTCCCTAGTGCACAATGGCATTCACTTGCTGCAAAGCTCCTACCAATGTAACACATGTCTGCCACTAACATAATCACCTAGAATTTTTGAGGAATGCACACAACGGTGAGTAGGTATGAAACATATCCTTACATCCAGCACCGAGCAGCACATGTAGTATTATAACAGGAGAAAAACCTCACCCAGCTGGAAGCCCACAGGTTCCAACGTAGATGGCGGGGACAGGTATTCGCCACAGGCTACTCCTCATACTCCAGGGGGGGAATTATTTGGACACAATTGGGGGTTCCTTTCAATGAGGATGAGTCAGATATTGGCATACACTGTCGCTATATATTTGTAACGGGCCGTCTCGATGGAAAACACATATTGCTTGGGAATGTCAATAGCCCGAACACAGACAAGACAGCCTTCTGGTACACATTATCTGGAGTACTGGCCTGCTGGAATGAGGTCCCCTGGCTGATAGAATGGGACTTCAATGCAGTTCTTGACACAATACTCGATAGGTCCTTTCTGATGCTTCCACAAACAGCCACCACATCTAATGCTAAAGCTCTAGGAGAATTGTTATGATTCCCAAGGTTTTGGTGCTGACCTTTTGTCTAGTTAGGTGCTGCATAAATGTTGTGTGGTTTTCTCCGAAAACTAGCCTCCTTTATTATGCATGAGGATTCTCAGAATCACAGCAGAATTACCATCTTCTGCATATTAACTGTGTATAAGGTTCATCACTATCGTCATCCTCATCTGGCATGACACAGCAAGGTAGAACCCCTGAGGATACCTTTTGGGTATATAAACACGACATCTTCACTGAGCAAAGGAGAGGAGAAAGACTTCCATGCTAACACGCTGACACAAGATGCTGAGGTAGCTGCACGCGGACACTCCAGCATACCTTGGTCTGACATCCCTCTTGGGGTGTCCATCTCGAGACCAAGACGGGGTCCTTTGTTCTCTCACATCAGGTAAGGGGGTGGGCTCTATCCTTGGGGGATTCTTTGCGATACCCCTACATACATTCTAGGCACACCTAGGTACATCTAATTAGGGTTAGCATTGTAGGAGTACACATTATTACTGTCACATATTTATATGCCTGCATATATTCCTTGTTTTTGCACTATGGTAGAATTCTACCTCCTATTTACTCTAGTAGTGCTTATAACTGTATATATCTGTTTCTGTCTTATGGTTGTTGCAGCACACATATTTTACACTGGAATGATGCTGGTTCAATAAATGCTTATTGAAAACATGCCCATTGTTTTTTCTGTGTATCTCTCTGTACTGTTTCCACCATCCCTGAGGGGTCAGGGTTGTCATGTTCAATAGTTGCCAGAAACTACTTGGTAAGAGGGGTTCATAGTGGCACTGTGAGCTAGCTGTATACAGATCCGGTGGAGGTGTCTGGAATCAGTGTTGACACCAAATCCACAGTTTATGTTGTCTAAATGCCAGATCCTACATAGATTTATAGGAACTACATGACATGGCATCGCCAACGTAGGTTTGGTTCTTAATTAATGGTCAAATCTGAGCAGTTCAGTCGTCCTTTTTCAGTGACTCCTACTCACATTTACCCACAGATGTCTGGAGTGAGAAGGGAAAATCCGTCACTGCTGAGTAGACATATCCTATTTAGTGGCTGTAGGTTTATTCAAGCTTGAAGGACTATAGTTTCCTACATTGTGCATAAAACCTTATCTCATTTTCCTTGAAACACTTTCAATAATGCCTGTCGAAGAGAACGCTACGTTACATGCAAACGCAGTGGGGAATGGGAAACAGGAAGGTGCTATAAACATTTCAGAAAATGTCAGAAATGCACTTTGTTTAAAACTAGCAGAGTTTGGAGTCTCAGCATTAGGTGAGACTGTAACATTAGTAATTGAGGCACATAAGTCATACAGGGCAAAGGTATTCTATTCATGGGTTAAATTCCCACCTGCCGATGCATGCACAAATACATTTCATGACTACCACAGTTTGAGCCAGCGTGCTGGCCATCTTCAAATGGTAAAACTAGCCATGAGTCTAAAAGCACACCCATTTTCAGGTGGATGTACAGAAGTGAAAAGAAAATGCTGTCAATCACAGGGCAAGAGAGACAGTGACTGATGTGTCTGAACAATTACCCATGCATTTTGCCATAACGGTTGGAAGTTGATAGTAAATGACACTGAGGCAGCTTAATGGCAGAAAACCTAAAAGCTGTCTATGTATCTATATGGTTATATATTTATATATATAGATGCATGTCTTTTTTACTGAAACTTTCATGAAGACCATGAAAGACAACAAATGAAATTGTAGCACGAATTACTACAGTGCAAGTCTTCTCTCCTAGCGTTTGTCAGACGCAGTGACCGCCATCAAAATCTTTCCTACAAAGGAAGTATGTGACATTTCATGTTACAAAATACCTCTCTGTAGGCTTTAATACAGATCAATAACATTCCACCTTAAATGTCTAAGGGCTTTAATACATCCTTTTCACAATCAATTTGTCAGGCCGACTGTACATATCATAACTTTTCATAATAAACATATCATACCTGTGGCACTGGAAATATGTTTTCCTGGTGAACTAATCAGGCCTCTGGCTGTTATCATTGGCTTTCACCAGGCAGCCATCAGTAATACAATGATAAAATTACATAGTATACAAAATAAACATTGGCAAAGCAAGATACTATTTTTCCTAAAAGGGCTTAACGAGAACATTTGACAGTGCAAATCTTCCATACCCTCACTTTGTCAGTGGGGGTAACCAAACCCAAAACCCTTGGCTACTACGGCAATCTGTGAGAATCCATCTAACAAATATTTGGTCTTTAATACACAGTAATACAAATCTTCCCTTTAATGCCTATTGGCTTTAACATACGCATTTCAGAATCAACATTTGAGGTATACTACCTTCCCGGTAACAATTTTAATTATTGACTTGTCACCACTCTAACCTATTGTGTTGGTCATCAGCCTTCTTACAAGGCAATCATCAGGTATACCTTATTAAAATTACAAATATGCACAAAAATGCAGTTGTCAAAACAATATAAAATCCATATTAATATAACCTGATAAGGGTTATCATAGTGCATATCGATCTATACCCATGATTTGATCAATTGGGTCAACATCAACAAAACCCATGCCTACTACAGTCATCTGCGGGAATCCCTGTAACAAAATACCTGTCAACAGGCTTCAGCACAGTGTAATAACAACCCAGACTTAAACGCTTATTGTCTTTGATACATAATTTTTACAATAAGTAGGCCAGACATTTTGGCTTTGGTATAATATTTTCTAATAAACATATCAAACCTATAAAATCTGGCATGCTTTTTCCCAATGAACCTTTGAAGCTTTTACCCTTCACCATTCGCTTTACACTTTTCCCATCACTAGCCTCTTCTTGTGTACATAAACTGGCAACCATCCTAAATTCAGTTGTAAGATTACAAATATGTAGAAAAATCCAGCTTGTAGAACAATGTACACCCCCTCTCAAAAGGAGCTAACATGAATCCTCACAGTGAAAACTCCCAGGGGTTGTCAAACTGGGTGGCTAACACGAAAACCCTTTTTCTCCTATGGAAATCTGTCAGATTACATGTAACAAAATACCTGTTTTTAGCCTGTTAATCAATGTGAAAACAACCAACTCTTAAATGATTACTGACTAACAAATGTTTTTCACTATTAGTAAACTGGGCCAACTGATGGGGCATGGCTAGCCAGCCAAGATATTCAAATCAATGATGGAGGAAGGTAGAAGAAGCAACGATCCATTCGGCTTCCAACTAGTTATCTATAATCAAGGAGAATGGATCACTTGTACCTGTTACCAGGGTTCATGTGGTTTTTTCCATCATTTGGTTAAAAAACCCTCATTCACGTAATCAGGTCAAGGGGCGGTGTATCTTGATTCTACGCCTTAGTTCAAGTATGTGACAGCATCATCATAGGGTTTTTTTCATGCTTCCTCCACCCGGAGGGAACCACTGGATATTACAGTAGTGATCAGAAATCAAAAATTGTGAAAAGTGCTTGTGTGGAGTGAAAAATTGTTAAAAAGAGGTTCCTCATGCTACCTAGACCATATTTTATTCAGTCTGGAGCATGGGAAAAGAATAACAATGGTATTGTGCAAGATTGGGCATACAATGAGTCCACTGCACTGTCAGTCCAAGTGATCGGTCGACATGTTTCAGCCCCTTTGGTACCCCTAGGGGTTGGGGAGCTTTCTTCAGGTCCTAGACGTGTCTCCTATGTCTCTCCGATCTTTCTGTTCCTCGTACCGATTCCTGCAGTATACACGACTTGTGCTGGCGCTGCCTTCCTCTTCCCGGGAGACGCCGAGGTCTAGGAGGGCAGACTTTAAATAGTGTGTTTGAATATAGAAGAAGGACTAGTGTGTATCAGTTGCGCTATCAAATGCTATTGACAATGATCATAATTGGTGTTCTCATGAATATTGAATTGATAGTGAGCCAATATAAAGAGAGCTTAAAGATAAATTGATACATATGGCAACACTAAGGTCTGGGAGAAAAAGGATTAAGCGGTGATTCAAAATTATGTGTATCTAGTGAAGAATGGCGCTCAGCGCGGCGGATATCATTGTTGGACCTTATAGTATTAAGGTTGCAACTACCTATTGTAATGTGTGTTCTGCGTAAGGGCAGAGGGGGAAGGGAGAGGCAGTAAGTCGTATGTTCTTATGTTCTCACACTTGTGTGTATCAGTCGCGCTATCAAATGCTCTTAATGATTTTCATAACTTGATGTTCTCATAAAAATTGAATTTATAGTGAGCCATTATATGGGCAAATGGATTCATATGGCAACACTATAGTCTGGGAGAAAAGGACTAAGCAGTGAAATCAAAATTGTGTGTATCTGGTGAAGAATGACGCTCTCAGCTCAGGGATATAACAGTTGGACCTTATAGTATTAAGTTTACAACTACCAATTGTAACATGTGTTCTACGTAGATGCCAGAGGAGGGGCAGTAAGTCGTATGTTCTCACACGCAGTTTTATGTCTTTAGCTCTTACATGACGCTTAGCCAGGGAATATCATCGTTTAGCTCCATTACATTAGTCTTGAGGCAATGTACCCATCTTTGCTCTTTCTCAAAGAGTATCTTCTCTGCATTGGGTGTTTTTACATTGAGGGGTTCTAGGATGATCCATTTAAGGTCATTAATAGTGTGTGGATGTTCAATGTAATGACTACTCATTTTGGTGGTTCCTCGTTTACACTTCACATTGCTCCTGTGTTCGCAAATCCTTTGTTTGACTTTGCGACAAGTCATGCCGATGTATTTGAGCTTTCAGGGACAGGTAATCATATAAATTGCGTGTGTCGTGTTGCAATTCGTATGTGGCCTCATGCTCCAAGTTAATTTCAGAGTTAGTTCAATTGATTTGGTGACTTCCATCAGATTACACCCAGAACAGTGTCCACATGGGTAATGGCCGGTCACTGGTTGGATAGCCCATAGGGTATTCGTTGTTTTGCTTGTTGCTCTAGAGGTCGTGTGTGGACCAGCATGTTTTTGCAGTTTTTCGTTCTTTTGTTGACAAATATGGGTTTTGGCCAGTTCCATGAGCCTGATGTCAGTATACGCCAGTTTTTGTTAATGATCTTTTTAACTGCATTGCTAGCTATGCTATATGTTGTAACACATGTCAGCATGTCCGGTGTGGGGGTCTTTGGTGTTGTTTCTAGGAGGCTATCTCTTGGTTGATTTCTTGCTCTCTTTTGACATTTATTCACGGTTTTGATTGGGTTGAGAGTTTGGAGCAAAGATCTTGGGCCTGTATTTTGTACTCCTTTAATTCGCTACAGTTGCTTTTGAGGCGGAGAAATTGACTGTAAGTTCTCTCTGAGGGGACGTGGGTGGAAACTATTGTAAGAAGGAGACTGTTATTGGCAGTGGGTTTGAAGAAGGTTTTGGTTTTGATTACATTATCAACCACATAAATGTTCAGGTCTAGGAAGTCTAGTTGCTCCTTATCCGCATTGAAAGTGAACTTTAGGCATTGGTCTTGCATATTGATCCAATTGTGGAAGTCTTGTGAGCTTTCTTCTGAGCCTTCCCAGACCTTGATGACATCATCTATGTATCTTGTCCAAAAGCGAATTTTGGAAAAGAAAGGATTCCTATTGCTTTGTATGAATGTTCTTTCGAAATTGCTCACATAGAGACCTGCCACACTTGGGGCAAATGTACTCCCTATGGATGTACTGTGGCATTGTTGGTAGAGTGTGCCATTTTATTCGAAATAGTTCTCTGTAAGAGCCAGCCTGCAGCATTCCAAGACAAAGTGTCTTGGTGTCTGGTGCGCCCAGTTTTGGTCAAACAGTAGTTCTTCTAGGGTGTTCATTGTTTCTTGCTGCGGTAAACTAGTGTAAAGACTTTCCACGTCTAATCCTACCAGCAGCATAGATTCACTTGTGATGGTCTGATCTTCCAGGAGGTTAAGTAGGTTGGGGGTATCTTTCAGGTAAGTTGGTGTTTCTTGTACCATTGGTCTCAGATATTGATCGTCAAATTGGGAGAGTGGTTCGAGTACCGACCCAATCCCTGATACGATAGGGCGCCCCGGTGGTGGTCCTAGCCTTGTGTACCTTTGGGAGAGAGTAAAAATAGGGTGTCCGTGGACAGTTGGTTCATAAAAAATCTGTCTTATTCCTCGAAATCCATCTGTTGGTCTCTGCTTCCTCTACCATTAGACTAATGGTTCTCTGTAATCTTGGTGTAGGGTCTGTTTTGATGATTTTATAACATTTTCTGTTGGATAGTAGTTCAAGACATTGTTCATTGTAACCCTCTTTGTTTAGTATTACTATCCCGCCGCCCTTATCTGCAGGTTTGATAACGTGGTCCTAGTGTAGTCTGAGTTCGGCCAAGGCTTTCTTCTCTGCATTTGTGGTGTTCTTGAATGGTTTTCTGACTTTATTTTCAATTTCATCAATTTCTTTTATGATTTCCTGCTCGAAGGTTTGGATCTCTATTGGGATCTGATGGTTCATGGGACAGAAGGTGGAGTTTGGTCTTAATGCTGTGTCACCTGTGGTGGGGCTCTCTTCTTTGTCTTGAAAGAAGGCTTTGAGTTTCAGTTTTCTACAGAATTCAGCGACCTCACACTGTATTTTGAAAACATCCAGTGGTGGAGTGGGCACGAAGCCTAGCCCTTTGTTGAGAACATTTTCTTGTTCTTATGTGAGGGTGATGTCTGTAAGGTTGAATATTAGTGAGTCGTGCTTGTGCTTGGTTTCTCTTTGGACGTGTTTGACATGCCTCTGGTTAGTACTTGCCTCTCTTGGTCTGTCCATGTTACACCTCTTCTTCTCCCCCTTTGATTGGGTTGGCCTCTCCCTAAAAAAGGCGGCTGTTGCATGTAGGGTCCCATGTACGGTCCTAGTTGAGGTGGTACTGTGGAGTATGGGTTGATCCATTCTTGGTAGTTCGGCGTAAAGGGTTGAAAAAGGGGGGTTTGTTCTCCAAATTGTGAGTTTTGCCAAGTATTAGGTCTTCGACGTTGTTGCCGTCTGTTAGAGCCTCTGTATCTGCGTGGTTGTATCATATCATCACCGCTCCAGTCTGAGTTGTCAGAGGAATTTCCACTGGTATCGTTGTCAGTCTGGGAGTCAGGTGCTTTGTAATCATCCTTGCTATATGGGTGCATTTTTTCCATAGAGAAACGCTTCAAATCTTTGCCCAATTTCTAGATTTTGTTTTGTGTCAGATACTCTTTGGTCTCGTTCATTTCGCGATTGATCTCTTCCAGTCTCTTCTTGTAAACCGTGATATGTACCATGCTTTTAAGTTTCGCTTCACTCAGTTGTATCTTGATTGTGAGTGCTTCTGTTAGTCTGGTTGCGGTCTTTATTATCAGAACAAGGTAGTCTCTGGTGCATTTCCACGAAATGGCTGACCAATCTTTCCTGAAGGATAGGTATTGGAGGAAGATTCGTGGGGCATTGTGTACCCAAAGACCTTTTGGTGCAGCATTCGCGCTGAGATATTCCGTCATGATGACGCCATGGATAGCGGTTTTCACTTGTTCTTTCTTAGCTTCAGATAGATCGTCCCAGTTGTTATTTTGTGCTAAGGTTTGTGTCAGATCACTGTCTTGTAATAAAGAGGGTAGGGAAAGAATTGCATTTATCTCGTCTGCAGAGTAACTTAGTCCTAAGTTCTCGGCCATCTTAAAAGTTAAGCAAGGTCCAAATGGTGGCTTATATAGCGTAATCCCCAAGGGAGAGGGATTAACAGGATTCCAAATTGGTGAAACTCTCACAGCTGTCCGCTGCTAAATATATTCAAATCAATGATGGAGGGAGGTAGAAGAAGCAACGATCCATTCGGCTTCCAACTAGTTATCTATAATCAAGGAGAATGGATCACTTGTACATGTTACCAGGGTTCATGTGGTTCTTTCCATCATTTGCCAGCCAAGATGTCAGATGCACTCTAGAGAGGCTCCTCATCTCAGGCCAATTATCCACTCCAATGAACTAGCTCAAGTTGCCATCCACATGCCCAACTAAACCACAAGTGTGCCAAATAGAGGTGGACTGCTGTGGAGCTGATTATTAATCGAAAAGCGGTGACCTGGTGGAGGTGAGGTGACTGACGCCCGGACCCTCATGGTGGGCTGACACCCCTGGAGGCTGCACGGAGCAGATCCGATGCGGATTGGACACGGAGCCTCACTGGAATAATCTGCATCTCACACATTTGACAGTGGGATTCTGGGTCCTGGTGTGGGTGCCTGTGATGAAGCGCCCGAAACAGCACAGAAACGAAGACCCGGGAGCAGAGCCTTGAACTGCAAGGTCTGGGCATGAGAAGAAAGCCTGAAACGCAACGCAAGACCTACTGGGACCTGCACCTACTGCCAGCGGTGAGCATATGGGGACCAGCTCAAGAATTCAGATCGGACTGATGTGACATCCGGACCTGAGTTGCAGTGAGGGACACGTCTTGTGGGCATGCCTGCATTGCGGGCAACGCTACGGTAAAGGCCTAGCACCAGAGGGCGCATCGGAGGAGCTGCATTTGGGGTACAGTTTTCGCTGTCATCTATACCAGAAACCATGGTATCCCTTCAATAGCAGTGATACCAGAAGTATTAAGACCAATACAGAAAGAGTATGGAGCAGAACCAGCTCTGAACTTAGGGATGAAATTATGAGACAATTTTTCCCAGGTATCTACAATTATGTTAGCAAATATAAAAGGGGAGGCAGCAGCGGTGGCTATACACCAACGCCTGAGGCAATGCACTCCTGCACAACAGGAGCAAGAATTACCAAAAATTATAGAAGATACATATGCCAAATCAGGTAGGGATAATTTGGGATCCAGAGCTATAAAACCACAAGTAATTAGTAGTCCTGACAAGGATAACACCGAGCAAGACCTGATTCTTCAAAAAAGAGATGGGCTAATAAAAAACAAAAGATAGAGAGAATAGATCACAATCAAGGGGTGGGCCCCCTCTACAAGAGCCCTCCGAAAAAAGGTAGAACCCTAGAAATCGTGACAACATTAGAAAACCTGACAGGCATCAGGATACTGATACACACTCCTCTCGTTCCTTTCTGGGTTCACTAATTTACCAGATATATCTTTAGCTTTCAGATATATATATTATAGTTTCCACCAATTCACCAGATATATCTTTAGCTTTCAGATATATATGTTATAGTTTCCACCCATTTACCAGATATATCTTTAGCTTTCAGATATATCAGGGTTTGCATCAATGTATAGCATGTAATTTTGTTCCTTTGTCTTTGCAATAATACCAAGAAAGTGCTCAACTTAACTGCAACATTTTGAAGAAAGTTCTGGAAAACACCATGGCAGGAATAGTATTAATTGATCACGCATAAACCATTAAGGATGTTTTCTATTACTTAATGTAATTAGTCAGATCTCTCTCCCCATCTCATGTTGGTGTATATTGGTGCGCATCCAATTAATTTGTAATACATTTTATGCTGGTGGTTATCCTTTCATTTATCGGCCACATATCAGTTACAGCTAAATTCTGATTTTCAAGTCAAATGAATTTGGAAATAAAAACGCGTTAATTAATTGCCATGTATTACGCCTATGTCTGCAGAGGGCCCCGGCAAGTTGCATTATTTTATATTTTTCAGTCCTGAAGAAACCAACATTGCACAGTGCACTGAGTGTGCATTTTTCATTTCTGTCAACCAGTTGTGCAATAATACATCTTAATTCACGTGTCTCCAGAATTGCCTATTGTGCCCACTGGCCTTATGCTTCCCTGAGACACTTGACAGAAAGAGACAATAAAATACAAGGGAAACTTACCAGAAGAAGGGAAAGTTCTAAACCCACTGTGTTGGTTTTTTTGTCTGGTGATTTGACAAAAAGAGAGTCGTTTCAAGAGACAATCAACAAACTCAGAGGTCGACCACTTCACTTCCTTCGGCAGTGTCCGATGGCACCCTGTAGAAGTCTGTGGCACAAGAGAAGTTTTCTGTGCGACCTCTGACAGCAAACTATGCTGCTACCTTGTAGAGCTGACATCCACTCTTCCCACCGAAAGGGAAAACCTGACATTTTTTTTGTTTAAAATTGATTCCAGGAACATGCTGACAGACATCTGCAAGTGATGTCAAGTCACCAATGTGAACAATTATCTCACTGAACTATTGAGAAGGAAAACATGAAAGAAATATAGGCCTTCGTTGACAGTAGAGAATGTTATGTAATGACATATTTGTTTTTTTATGCAAGTCTTTGAATGCGAGATTCAACTGAGATTGAACCAAACAAACACCAAAGTCAAAAATCCAAATAAGTTAAGTGCTGTAGTCTGTGTTGAGATTATTTTAGACATGAACGCCTGTTTATTAATTCTACACTAAACAACCACTTTCTCAAAAATATGTATAGTCTATTTTGATTGGGTATGAACGTTATATTCATTGAAAATCACATTGTTCATGCAAAATGGTAATTAAAAAAGAATTCAGAAAGAAACTTAAGACCTGGCTTTTCAAGGGAACCACAGCACCATCAGCGCACAGATACCCTTAAGGGTGGCAGTCCTGCGCTATACAAATGCTGATTAATTAATGTTGATAATGTTGGTGTTACACCCGGGATCCCTGGTTGGCTGAGGCAGGTACTTTAGGCCAAATAGGGACCCGCGTTTCCACGTCAGGGAAAGGAAGGTCACCTTCTAAGATAGCCCCCGCTTACCCCCTTGGTAGCTTGGCACGAGCAGCCAGGCTTATCTTCAAAGCAAATGTGTTAAGTATTTGCAACAATGCTCATGGCAACACAATGATGACACCACAAATAGACTCCACACGAGTTTTATAAAAACGAGTATACATTTTTTATAAAAAGATATATGATAAGACCACACGATATAAATCGAACATATGAGTATGTGTACTATTTCTCCTGGCCGGTTGTTAGGCCAGCCAGCCCTTGTAAGTTCTGGCGATATTAATGAGCACTTCTAAACATTTCACTGTAATCCTAATACCATGTTATGCAGCTTATAATGCTAGAATCAGGCACTTTTGTAATGTAACAATAATGCAATGCGTAACACACTAATCAGGCAATTTGCAAGGTAAAATAATGCAATGCGTAACGCAACAATCAGGCACTTTGCAATGTAAGAATAATGCAATGCGTAATACAACCATCAGATATGTTGTAATGCAGAAATTAGGCAATGCGTAATACACTAATCAGGTAGTTTGTTATTCAGGAATAATGCAATGCGTAATACGCTAATCAGGTGGTTTGTTATGCAGAAACAATGCAATGCATCATACGACAATCAGGTAGGTCGTTATGCAGAAATAATGCCATGCGTCATACACTAATCAGGTATTTCGTTATGAAGGAATAATGCAATGCGTAATACACAAATCAGGTACTTTTTTATGCAGAAATGATGCAATGTGTAATACGACAGTCAGGTACTCATTTATGCAGAAATAAGATAATGCGTAATATACTCCGGCACCGATCACGGTGATTTAGGCGGTCTTTCTGCCACTCCGTCTGACTCACTGTCAGCCTCTGTCAACAGTTGCCCTCAACACTGGTATGGTGTAACAAAAAGTGCAGCTCCGCACTCCGGCCCCGGTACTGCCACTCCCTTGGCAATACGGGCCACAATACGAGCCGAAGCAGAGGCTCGCACTGCTGGAATGAGAGAGAGGCTGAGAGCGTCTCCCTCCGAGCCTGCACCCCACCCCAGAAGTCGACACACGTTACCTGGGGGGGCGCAAATTCACTTTCCTCTCCTCATCCAGCGACTTGGGCCTCCGATACAATCTTTGTGACTTGGCAATGGTGGGTTCGGGCCAGAGGCTCAGCTCCTCCGGGGCTGCCAGTCCGGGCTGCTACTGCTACGAAGATCTCAGGCTGCCACAGGGCACACGCACACAGCGTCGCTGAGACTCCCTTGAGCTTTGGGTGCATGATCACCGGGCACTCCACACGAAGGTTTCAGGCTGCACGAAGATCACGCGCACAGTGTCACTGAGACTCACTTTAACTCCGGGTGCACGTTAACAAGGCAATCCTCACGAAGGTCTCACACTGCGCAAAGCACACGCACACAGCGTCGATGAGACTCACTTGGACTCCGGGTGCACGATAACAAGACAATCCTCACGAAGGTCTCACGCTGCACAAAGCACACGCACACAGCGTCATTGAGACTCACTTGGATTCCCGGTGTGCACGGTAACCAGACAATCTTCACAAAGGTCTCACGCTGCACAAAGCACACGCACACAGCTTCAATGAGACTCACTTGGATTCCGGTGCACACAATAACTGTACAATCCTCACAAAGGGTTCAGGCTGCAAAAAGCACACGCACACAGCGTCGCTGATCCTTGCTTGGACTCCAGGTGCCCAGAATCACAGGGCACTGCTTACGAGGGTCTCAGGCTGCAAAAAGCACACGCACACAGCGCCGCTGGTACTCTCCTGGAAACTTTTGTGTTCCTGAGTTTCCGCAACAGGGAGCCAGCTCACCTTAGGCCCTTGGGGATAAGTTACTTCAGGACACAGCACAGCAAAGTCCTTTCAAGCAGGGGGACACAGCACACAGCAAAGTCCCTTTAGCCTTTCCTTGGTTAAAACAGCACACTGCAGGCCAGCCCCAGAACACACAGCAAGGGTCAGTCCTTTACTTCAGTCTCCGCAGTTGTTTCTTCCTTGGCAAAGGTCCCTCTTGACCATGAAGTAGCTCCAGTCTTGTTCAATCTTGATCAAGCCATTCTCCAAAGTTCAGGGGCTTCAGCTCTCATAGTTATACCCATAAATGCCTTTGAAGTCTTTGTGTTCAGGAGGGCACTGACCCCTGTTCAAGCCAGTTCTGGGTGCCTCCCTGCCAGTGACACCTTCTTCCTTTGATTAGTGGGGGTCTGGATTCTCAATCACACAGCAGGAGATGGTACCATTGTTTTATGGCAGCAGCCCAGGCCTCTTCACCTCTAGGGGCTACTCCTCCCCCTACACTCCAGATGCAGATCAGCCTGTTGCTGTCTCACCTCCTCCCCTGGGTCAAGACATTCCCCAGATCCTATCGCTTTCAAATCCAGACAGTCAATCCACAACCAGGCAGAGACACAAAGAAATGTTAGAGCACAAAAACCCAGCCACTTCTAAAGGAGTGGCTTCTAAACACACAATGCATAAACCACCTTCATAAAAAGATGTGTTATTACATTGTCAGTTCAGGCACACTAAACTTCACCTCTCCATCTTAAGCCTTTGGGAAGATAGGCTGGAAAACATATTACACAGCCTTCCCATTCTATCCTATGGGCAAGATGGCCTTTCAACAGTGAAACATGAAATTGAGATTATTTCAGTCAGAACATGGTACACACCTTAGTACATGTCCTACCTTTCATATGCACTGCACCCTGCCCAGGGGGTACCCTGGACCTACCATAGGGGTGTCTGATGTGCATAGAAAGGGAAGAGTAAGGTCTGGCAAGTGAGTGCACTTGTCAGAACAACATGGCAGTTTAACAAACTGCACGCAGGCACTGCAATGGCCGACCTGAGTTCCACTTTTAAGGCTACTTGTGTGGGTGGCACAATTAGTGCTGCATGCACCACTACTAGTATTTGCAATACCAGCCCTGGCACACATAGTGCACCTTATTAGGGACTCTCCTAGTAAGGTAATCATACCAATCACGGACAACCAATTACCATTACACTTTATACAGGGAGCACTTGCACTTTGACACTGTTTAGCAGTGGCAAAGTGTCCAAAGCATCTAAGTTGACAACACAATGTCAGAAAAAAGGTCTAGAGGGAAAGCAAAACCTTTAGGGAACTTTAGTCAAAAAGGGCCAAGTCCTATAGTTGGTGTGAGAGCTCCGTCTCAAAATGCTTGCAAAAGGGGAACAAATAAATACTTAATACCAGCACGAGCTTCAGATTTGCAGAGTCGAATTGATCTGTTGAGCGTCGTGGCATGTATTTTTTGCAATCAAATGCATCTCGCTCAATCATTGCTTTGTCAGAGACAAGATTTGATGAAGCAATTCGTTCTGTGTTTTTTGGTGCAAAAGCTTGAACAGGACAAACACGCCCGGCCCCCTCAGACACCCAAAAACACGTTTGGACACATACAGGAGAATAGAAAACACACACAACCACAGACGTCCACAGAGACACACATGTATAGACATTGATACACATAAACATGGACACACATTCACACACAAAGAAAATACACATTTTGCCTATTGAAAAGTGACACTACAATTTAGATGTGAGTTATGATTAAGCCCTACACCAACGGAACAAAAACATCCATAAAGGTAAACAAGCCTTTTCCCTCGTGGCTAACCTTTGGTAGTTTGGATACAAAAAGCAACTCACTAGAGATTTGTGGTGGAACAACCCCCCTAACAACATTCCTTTAAAATAAATATTGGTCCTAAAACAAACCAAATTGTAATAACATGCATTGTAAATGTCAGTGGTCTGCTTTAGGAATGAGAGTGCCTTTTGTGTCACTGATGGATTAAAGCATTCAGTAAATCATCATACATGCACTCTGTCACAGAAATACAGTCATACATGCACTCTGTAACACATCTTTGCACTCATACATCCATTCACTCATTCACTGACTCATTCCTGCATTCACTCTCTGACACAGTTGCAATAAACCACACGCAAACCCAACAACATATGCAATATAAATTCTAAGAATACAAGTAGAAAGTAGAAAGTAGGAAACGTGTTGACGTCATACATGGTGGTATATGCTTGCAATAACGAAACTAAACATAGCGGTTGGTGTCTGTCTTGCAGTGGCAGTGGTATTACAGCCAAATAGTTTATTGTTGTTTTAAAGTTCCATCATGACTACCAAAGTCTGAGCCAGCGTGCTGGCCATCTTGAAATGGTAAAACCAGCCATGAGTCTAAAGCACACCCATTTTCAGGTGGATGTAGAGAAGTGGGAAGAAAATGCTGTCAATCATAGGGCAAGAGAGACAGTGACTGATGTGTCTGAACAATTATCCATGCATTTTGCTATAATGGTTGGAAGTTGATAGTAAATGACACTGAGGCAGCTGAATGGCAGAAAACCTAAAAGCTGTCTATGTATCTATATGGATATATATTTATATATGTGGATGCATGTCTTATTTACTGAAACTTTCATGAAGATCATGATAGACAACAAAGGAAATTGTAGCACGAATTACTACAGTGCAAATCTTCTCTCCTAGGGTTTGTCAGAGAGGCAGTGACCGCCATCAAAATCATTCCTACAAAGGTAGTATGTGACTTTTCATGTTACAAAATACCTCTCTGTAAGCTTTAATACAGATAAATAACAATCCACCTTAAAAGCCTAAGGGCTTTAATACATGCTTTTCACAATCTATTTGTCAGGCCGCCTGAAAATATCATAAATTTTCATAATAAACATATCATACCAGTGGCACTGGAAATATGTTTTCCTGGTAAACTAATCAGGTCTCTAGCTGTTATCGTTGGCTTTCACCGGGCAGCCATCAGGAATACCATGAAAAAATTACATAGTATACAAAATTACCCTTGGCAAAGCACAATACAATTTTTCCTAAAAGGGCCTAACAAGATCATCTGACAGTGCAAATCTTCCATACCCTCACTTTGTCAGTGGGAGTAACCAACACCAAAACCCTCGCCTACTACGATAATCTGTGAGATTCCATGTAACAAATCTGTGGGCTTTAATACAGAGTAATAAAACTCTTCTCTTTAATGCCTATTGGCTTTAATATATGCATTTCATAATCAATATGTGAGGTCTACCACACCACCTTCCCGGGAACCTTTTTAATCATTGACTTGTTAACAATATAACCAATTGTGTGGTTCATAAGCCTTCTTACAAGGCAATCATGAGGTATACCTTAATAAAATTACAAATATGCACAAAAATGCAGTTGTCAAAACAATATAAAATCCCTATTAATATAGCCTGATAAGGGCTATCATAATGCAAATCGATCTATACCCATGATTTGTTCAATTGGGTGAACATCAACAAACCCAGTGCCTACTACAGTAATCTGCGGGAATCCCTGTAACAAAGTCAATATCCACAGGCTTCAGCACAGTGTAATACCAACCCAAACTGAAAAGCTTATTGGCATTGATACATACTTTTTACAATAATTGGCTTTTTTAGAATGTTTTCTAATAAACATATCAAACCTATGAAATCTGGCATGACTTCTCCCAATGAACCATTGAAGTTTTTCCCCGTCACCATTCGCTTGACACTTTTCCCATCACTAGCCTCTTCGAGTGCACATAAATTGGCAACCATCATAAATTCAGTTGTACAATTACAAATTTGTCGAAAAGTACAGCTTATAGAACAATTTTTATTTTGGATACGTTTTATATAGCGCTGGCTAGACCCGGAGGTATCAGAGCGCTTTACATGAGGTTAACATTATTACAAAGTTACATCAGTTACAAGTTACATCTGTTGCAAGAAAACATGTACACAGCAAAGAAGACGAGATAAATGGATGTAGAAGGGTAGGGGAGTGAGGTAGAAGGGTACGAGGGAGATACGGCGGAGAGACAAAGGCAAGTCTGCCCAAAGTCCGGCTGGGTAGGTGACGGTCGAGGGGGAAGTCCACAGCCCATCTCCTCAATAGCTATCAAGTAGCTCCACCGGGCATTGGCCAGAATGCTAGGTCTCCATGGTCGGTGGCAAGTTCACAGATTCAGTGTCCTGATGGGTGAACCGGGTGGGGGACATGCTCAAGGTCTGGTTGATGTCCATTTTTTGTCCAAGAGTAGTAGCACATCATGATTAAGGACCACTGTGGTGGCTATATCGAGGTCAGACAAGAGATTTTGCCCCCTAAAAAACACAATTTTATATGCAGAGGATTAAGCTTCGAGGGTGGTGGCCATCTTAGGGTCACGCAGCATAATAAATCATACAACAGATCAGCCCTCTGGACAAAGGCAAAAGATCAGCTTCCTGCATAAAGGGCCTGTTGTCCGGTGGTCTCACCTGTCATTAGCAGGTAACAGGGTTTGCCAGAAACCTTGTGAGCGGCAGCCATCTTAGGGTCAGGCAGCACGGTAAATCAAGTAACAGATCTGCCCTCTGGTAATAGACGAACAGACCTTGGCTAGTGATACCAGACAGTGTCATGCACCCAAGGCCTGGTTGTCTCACCTGTCAGCAGCGGTAAACAGGGGATGCAAGAAGCAGCGTTGTGGTGTCTGGAATTTCTTGGAAGCCCAGGAACAATGATCGCCGAAGATCAGGTCAGGCACGTCCGGCAAATAGCCGGTGGGCTGCCGTTTTCCAGTCAATGTCCTGCATTCCGGCCCCAAAAGGCACTCCCACCTCCCTTTGGTCCGGTCTGATCGCCGAATGGTGTCCCCGTCTCACTGGCTGGCCAGGAGTCGTCCTCCCGGGGTGTGAGCTGCTGCCTCGATGATCCTGGTCGAGAACCTCCGGTCACAGCTCCTCTATATGTGGTAAGCCGTGATCCGCTCACCACTCACACACTCACTCACCACACACAATGTACACGCCCTCTCAAAAGGGGCTAACAGGAATCCTCACAGTGAAAACTCCCAGGGTTTATCAAACTGGGTGGCTAACACCAAAACCCTTTTTCTCCTATGGTAATCGGTAAGACTACATGTAACAAAATACCTGCTTGTAGCCTGTAAATAAATGTGATAACAACCCACTGTTAAATGATGACTAACTAACAAATGCTTTTCTCTAATATTAAGCAGGACCAACTGCCTTTGTCATAACATTTCATAATATGCAGACCAGAACAATAGCCATCTGACATAATGTTTCCCACTGCACAAGTCAGTCCTATAGCTTGATAACATAACCGGTTCAGGCCTTCAATTTTGAGGAGAAGCTTTTCCACATGGCAACTTTCAGATACTAGCTCTCCTAAGAAGCCCTAACAAGGTTTCTCACTTATCATAGCTCTCCATGTTGTCTGAAGGGGATGTGCTACCTGGAGATGGGTGTATTGTGTATAAGAGCAGGAAAATACACTTACTGCAGACAGCAGCAGCACAAGCATTCTTCTTGGTGAGATGGTGATAGGCACCAAATTGTTTTGTACTTTTATTGGGGTTGTGTTGAAATCTTTGCAACCATCTACTGGAAAGAGACTGAGAGTTAAATGGCAACTGAATTTGTCTCTTCATAGTGAGCCAAGGTCTTTCGGCTCTGGTGTATTCTAATAACTATTTCAGATGAGTTAGATGAGATCTTGAGTATATTGCAGAAGACTATCTGGAAAAGCAAGGCTGAGAATAAGGTTAATCCAAAGCCATGAGCACTGAAATTATGACTACCCCCAAAAAATCACTCTTACTATAGACTCCATACTTGGTACAACCAGTCTTCAGAGCAAATATTTTAGCAAGAGTGGTCAAGCAAATGCACTAGACAATCATAACTTGGGCTTATTAGCAGTTGTTTCCTTAAGGAAATAGCCTTTTAAGTCCAAATCAAGCTGGTGTAGCTGAAATGTTGCTAAAATGCCCTAGCTTGAATGGCTGCATGTTTATATGCAGAGCCGGCAGTAGCTCACCCAATAAAAGCATGTAGAGGGAACCACTGCTATATCCACCCAAGAGGGCATAATGAAACCCTGGACATAGACACAGGTAAAAGCAACAGGTAGAGGGAAATATACTAAACTACTTTTATAACTTCAGGTAAACCTACTCCAACACCACCCTCATTTCTTTGGTTTGCTGAGGAGGTTTATGCTCTTCTTATCCTGGATGATATTCCCCCATCTCAGATCTGTAATATTGTGGCTTTTATTTCACCCTTGACTCAAAAGAAAATGACATGTTACTCCGAAAGGGGCTCGCTGACCATATTTTAAACGCTGAAGCCCCTATTATAAGTACAACCACTTATACTTCAGAACTTTACCTCCTTCCCTAGTCACACGCCCTACCCTGACTAGCAGTCAGGACTTGGTGGGGCCTTCTATCATGGATTCACTTGGCCCTGGCCAAAAACTCAGCTTACTCTGTTATGCCCACAGTTGCAACCACTAACAGAATGAGCTTCTTGGCTTGCAATGATGATAGAGTTACAGATAAAGGGATGGTGGAAAGCCTGATGACCTCACTGTAGTGTTGTGAGACTATGTGTGCTAGGACCCTTGACGTTCTGTGAGAACTCAATAGAGGAAGTATGTAACTGTCTAGATGGTGTTAATGTGTGGTTATTAATGATTATAACGTAGTCAGGGAGCAGTGTGTGATTGTATGTTGTGTAATAAAGACGTACAATCCAGAGCTCCATGTGTAGTGTATTTGTTTGCATCTTCCCAGGCTGGGGGGACATTGCAACTGACGATGAGTGTGAGATCTGTGCCCGAAGCAATGAGAATGCTCTCCCTGGAAGTTTTCAGCATTACAGCAAACTCCCCATGTGTGCCACGTGCGCCCAATTCGCTGAGAAGAAATTCAAAGGTGGTGTGTGTGGAATTGAACATAACATAAGTATTTGTAAAGCGCAAATTCACCCATACAAGTCTTTGCGCTGAATATTAGATCTTTATTGTTACCCAACTCAATGGTACTCATTTTATAGACCTCATATGGATGAAAGGCTGAGTGGACCCACTGGAATTTGAACCTGTGAGTATGAGGTCAAACCCAGGCCTCTTTCGTGGATGCATTAGTCCACTGAGCCACCTGACCCAGGTGGTGTGTGTGGAATTGAAGCCCCGCTACAGCCCATCCACGGCCCTTGAAAAAATTAAAGGCCCTGCAGAAAAGCACATTCAGAAAGCCTGCCAGAAACCCACTGCTAAGGCCAAAAGAAGATATACGGTGCCACATTGTAACACAGAGCCATCATCGATACTAAGCAAAATGCCAAAGGCAGCGACAACCAGGTACCAAAGTGCAAGCATACTTTTCAGGAAAAGCGATGGAATTACCACACAACTTTGAATCGGGTGTGATGATCAGGCCCAATCAAGCCAGCAAGAGCATTCCGCCGCACATAGGGATAGAATAAATCACCTGTTAAGATTGTTTATGTGCAGGAAGGTGTTAATTCCTGTACATAAACAACTGCAGCACAGGCACACTAGCACAATGCTGGTACTAGCCAGCTTTTTTAGCGCCTGCGCTGGGGGAAATGCAGGTGTGCGCCATATTTTTGTAAATAAGGCTCATCCCTGCATTTTAAAACTGTCGGAGCATAACATTACCAATTTTGGAGTAACACTGCGCTCAGCCAGTTTATTGTAAATATGCCCCCTATGTGTTCTAGGACCCTTATGGTTCTGTGCGGACTCAACAGAGGAAGTACATAACTGGCTGGGTAGTGCTAGGGTGTGATTATTAATGATTATGATATAATCAGAGAACAGTGTGTGATTGTATGTGGAGGAATAAAGGCGTACAATCCAGAGCTCAGTCTGTGGCAAATTCATTTGCATGCTCCCAGGTTGGGGAGGAAGCTACACTCACCCACAAATAGTTTAAGGCAGGAGAATTCTCAGTCTTTAAATGGTACTGCTGAACAAGTTATAAAATCCATATGCGATATTTTGATGTGCATGTTTGAGGTTTCTCAGAAGTATCAAAGAAATCCATGCATCATGTATTAACTTGAAAAAAAACCACTGACCCTTTTCAAAGAAGCAACATTTCAGAGAAACTCCCTGAGATTACACAGAGTAAAATTAGTGACCCCTAAAAAGCTATCCCAAACATGCAAATCAGTGATAAAGCAACATAAGATGTAATTGGAGTCCTCAAAACAGATACTCAGTGCAACAGCAGTCACATCCTAAATATTCCAAAGGCATATGAGGGCACTTATATCAGACCATATGTTATGAAACTACTGAAGGAAAGCTCACTTTACAGTGGTGATCCCTCTAATTTACATTTTGAGATGAAAAGTGTTAACAGTCACACATTCAGACTTAACCTGAAAAGGGAAACAATCTTTATCAGTGGCAACTGATGACATGCTCTGGGAGTTAGGTAAGAGAAACAATAAGCTGAAAAAGCTGAATGCAGTTCCTCAACTTAAATTTCCTGGCTGAATGACCCAAAGTAAATAGGTAATCTTATCCAAAAATCAGAGGTGATGCAAGTGCTAACGAAAGATATTAAGCAGAACTGTCAGGACGAATGGAGCTCTGCTGGCATATTTCAATGCCACAGAAAATGGAGGAGGGTGCCTGAAGATCGGAAGAGGACCTTTGGGGGTGTTGGTGTCAATTGGAATGGGGGAGCAGAGAAGGAAACAAAACTAAAAATAATGCCCCCATAGATTCCTTCCTTTTTCTGTCTCAGTATATCGCTGGTTTGTTGTGCTGTCATAGAAGTGTTTGACTTATTTAAGTAGAGACTATGACAATGGAAATTTCCTTGTTATCTTAGAACATAAATGGCCAGAAAGGAAGACTAAGAAAGTCAGTTTCTTGAGCATTTCCATATAATAGGATCTCAGATTATTCTCTTACAAGAGACCCACTTTGTAAGTGTAGGCAATTCATAAAATCCCACAATTTTCAGAATATCTTCTACTCAGTCAAAAAGTGTGATGCAAAAGGAGTTACCATAATGATGAAACTTGGATCTGGTGTCAAATGGTTTACAGCATTGGACAGGTGGGACTGGCAGGTGGATTATTGTTAAAGTAAAAGTTTACTGTTTGTTTTTTATATAGCATCTTTTGAAGGCCTCAATATTTATGAACTAGGGTCATGTTATAATTTTCTGAAAGTCTGAGGGACTTTCCAGCACCCTATATCATAAGTGAAAATTTACAATGTGATTTTTGGCTGTATTTTTTGATAGATCCCTAATATGAGTTTCTAATGTTTAAAAAAAAAACTGTAAGAAGATGGTTGATCTTGATGCAAGAATATGCGATTTGTGATTTATCGTGGTAAAGGGTCGCTCCCAATGAGGTTAGAAATGTTATTTTAAAAAACATGTCCACTCCATTCCCACATATATCATATTTTTGTAGAATATGCAGTTAAGGACCAAGTAATGTAACAAGTATGTTTGTTAATATCTAATCATGAAGAAGTCACATTGGTGACAGATTTACCACTTGACTTGAAAAGGATAGATATTGTACCTTAGACTGAAAAGTTCTTACTGATTCCCTTTTGTATGTTAGCGCTCAGGATTATGTGGATTGGTTTCTGGCTGTAAATTTTGAGACATTGCTGGTTTACATACTACGTTATGCTTTTAATGCATACCCGCCAAGGATTTTAATGCAACTGATTTGAACAGCTTAACTATATTAAAAATAAAGTAAAGCACTAGAATTAACTATTAACAACTGGGAGATAAAGCTGGCAGTAAGGGTCAAAAGATTCCGGTAACAAACATAAGCAAAATCAATGGTGTATGGACAAAATACTGAGTAAATAATACTGTGATACAAAAATATTGTGTCAAGAATATTGGGTTGTCAAAAATATCATCAACAGGGATTTTGAAGGTAAGAATATAATTTTTAGTATTGTTTCCAATATAGTTGTAAAACATGGATTTATAAAATATTATTCGATGTAATATTTGTGTTATTTTGTATGTAATGTTCGTAGTGTGTTTGAATATATATGTTTATACATGTTTTTAATTTGTGTTTTTAGTAAGATACTTGTATTAATTTCTGAAGATAATGAACAACTTTTCTAAGCAGCGGGATAATGGGTTTTCAGGGGATAAATTAGGGAGAAGTGGATATTTTTAGGTAAATGTAATGTTAGTTATTTTAATGATATGCAAATTAATATTGTAACAGTTTAAAATGTATTTTGTTACAATTATAATTTTGATTAATTATAATTTACAATTATTTAGACTATATATTAATGATATTAAATAAAATATTTAAATAACAACAAGAAATTACATTATTTCAATTAAAAATATATAAAAATAATTTGAACTTTTAAAAATTAATATGCTTAAATTAAACCATGTAATATTATAATTTTTGTTAAAAGAATTATCAACATTCAAATACTTTAAGGATATTTGTATGATGAACATTTTTAGATTACAAAAATGTTTGGTAATAAAAATTAAATAATCAATATTTTTATATTTGACTAAGTTCTGTTTCTGCTAATATATTTTCTAGAATGTATTAATATTGCTTTGCTTGAGAGAAAACATATTTTAAAAATTGGTTTTATGTGTTTTTTAATTTTATGATTCCTAATTTGTGATGGGTTTTATTTTTTACTATAGGCTTCACATTTTAGGAATGGAAGTGAATATTAATAAAAAATATATTAATTTTAATACTGATTAAAAATATTACGTTATATGTTAATGTTTAAAGCACCTTGCATAAACTGTCTTAGATTGTAGTGGAAATAGTAAATGTCACCCCTTTAGGGTCCAACACCTTCCCTTAAATTGGCATAGATTGGAGTGAGAGTAGTAAATTTCACACCTTTAGCGTCCAACACCTTACCCTTATCGGTTTAGATTGGAGTGGGAATAGTAAATGTCACCATTTTAGTGTCCAATGCCTTCCCTAAATTAGGATTGATTGGAGTGGTACTAGTAAATGTCAACCTTTCAGTATCCAACACCTTACCCACATTGGTGTTGATTGGAGTGAAAAATTTTTTTTAACCCTTTTAGTGGACATCACCATCCTCATATTGGTATAGAATTCAGTGGGAATAGTAAATGTCACCCCTTTAGTGTCTTACACCTTCATCAAATTGGTTTTGAGTGTAGTTGAAATAGTAATGCCACCACTTTATTATCCAACACCATCTCCAAATTGGTTTAAATTGGACTGGGAATAGCACATGTCAGTCCCTTAGTATCCAACCCTTTCTTCAAAGTGGTTTACTTAGGAGTGAGATTATTTTATTTAATCATTTTAGTGTGAAATCCTTTGTTGTATTTGTATATTGCAGTAATAGTTGTTTTCTTAGTTAATTTTGTTGGTGTTTAGAAATATTATTAAATCAATAGTTAGTTGTATGCTACTAATAAATTATATTATTAATTAGCATTTTGTCATAGAAGAAAGATGCAATATTTTCAAATTTTTATTTGTGTTTTCCAAGTTTATTTATTGCACATTTTTCATATTTAAACATATATATTTCTACTTCCAAATATACTTTTATATGAAGATAAATGAAACAATTTTAGATATATTGTTATTATGAAAAGACAACATTATTTTTATCAGTATATTTTAAATAATTGTATATACTTTTTATACTATTAATACACAATATGTGAACAATTGTTACATTTTTTTAAATGTTGTACTACATTTATTCAATATTTTAACATACAAATATTATGTTGATTATTTATATAAAAAATAATTTATCATGGTGCTTAAGATTTTGTTCGCATTTTTTGAGACTTTTGTAGGTTACTTTTTATTTTCAGATATGGTTTTTGCTAATATTTCAAAGTAATACTCCTTTGTTGTTTATGAGGAGTTTTATTTTAAAATTGTAGCATGTCATACATTATTTTGGTTTGATTATTGAGTTTAGGTTTAATTTGGGTTGTAGATTGGTGTATTCATATTTGTTTGTAGCTTTGCTCTTTTTGTAATGCTTCTATACATTTTTAGAGTGTAGTTTGGGTTCTGCCTAGTTTGGATTGGAAGGCATTGTGCCATCCTTCCACCGTGTTGTTTGTTTTGGCTTCGTGTGCCAAGGTGCTGTCATAGACAATCCACCATGGTATTTTGAATTTGGGTTGGCGTATGTGTTCAGAGCAATGCAGTCTGCCATCCCAAGTGTCTTTGAAATAATCCATTAGAGGGCTTAGTTTGTCTTCATCTTGTTGGTAGAAAGGGCTTCCTATTACTTGTAGTGGTGCGCTACATCTGTGAAAGGGACATAGACTAGTGCTATCATTTTTTTAAATTCTAAGGCAAGTTAACTGTTTGTAGCATAATCTACACTTAGGGCCTGTTTACGATGGCGGTCGGCCATACGTCTGACCGCCACCCCTTCAGAAATGGGACTGCCCAACTAGCTGTTGGCAGCACCGCACCCAGAATCACGATTCGACCGCCTTCAAGGCAGTCGCAAAGTGTTTCTTTTGTATTTTCGGTGTGTGCTGCAGCCTGTAGCACATGCCGCAGTAAAAAAATACACTCTGTACCTATCCCTGTACTATGTGGCAGGGACCACAGGGATATGTAGGGGGGCACCATGGGTGCACCCCATGGCCCATATCAGAGGTTCAAGGGAGAAGGGGTGCTGCTATGGGCCCCAAAAGCCTCTTTCCACCAGACTTTTTATGGTGGGTTAACCGCCATGAACCGGCTGGTGGAAAGAGACATTGTAACCTCTATGCCAGTACAGGCACTGCCACTGTTGTAGGGATACAACTCCCTCCAAAGCACCGGCGGGCTGTCGGTGTCAGTCCTACCCTTATAATAATCAGGCCCTTAGTGCAGATTGTTAAAGGCATCTTCATATGCTTTGATTGAAGTAGTAGTAAGAGCCTTGTATTACATTGGATTAACTTTTAAAATGGTTTGAATCATGGCTTGTTCAAAGTCAATGATTATTTTATATGGGGGCAGGTATTTGTGATTTAAGAGTTTGAAGTAAGTGCTACTTTGTTTATTTTGTAGTAGGGTATATATAAAAGAGATAGGTGTGTTTTGATATGCACCATGTATAGTGTACATCAAAGTAAATGGTTTGGGACACATTGTGAAGTTTCCATCCATCACCTCACCAAAGGTTTGACAATGGCTTTGTTTTAGTAAGTTATATGCTGTAGAAATGATTAGGATTCGTTTATCATTGTTTAGGTTGTCATACGAAAGGAAGGCTTCATCAGAATATGTTAAGTTTAAATGTTCAGTTATTTCTATTTTTTGGTATCTTCTAGGGGCAGGAGGAGTATCAATGGTGGCTTTTTTAGTTTGTGCAATTACAGGTTTATGGTGGGTATGGGTGGTAGTTGGCCTACGATGTGTTTGGGGACTTTTGGGAGTACATCTCTTAGGATGCTTGCCTCCCTTATATCCTGCAATAGCTCCCTTACTTCTATTTCTATCACATTTAGGGGGTGGTTGGGTTCCCTTACATTATTTACAACATGATGTTTTTTAGTATAGTGGCCCTCCTATAGCATGCATTAGAATCATTTTTGTTATATTTCCAATTCACATTTTCCATCGATGTACCGTCTTTTGCCCTTGTGACTTAGGGCCTGATTATGATAGTGGGGGTCAGACCCCTGACAGCCCTTCGATGGCTGTCTGACCACCAACAACCCTTTGGTTCGACCACCATATTATGATACTGGTGGTCAGACCCACACCTGCCGGACGCAAGACTGCCACCTTCAACACGATCATAGATCCTGACGGTACAGCGATCGGAGGAACATCCCAAAATGGCGGCAGTGCTGAGGCAGGCACCGCGATTTCAATATCGCTTTCTGACAGCATTTTAATGGCAGGAACCCCATCATGAAAATGTTGAAAAGAGATTGGGCCTCCCCAACAGGCCTCCCAGGCATCAGAGCCTAGAGTAAAATGTGTATGGGGACACGTGTGGTGCTCCCTCTCCTTGCACGGTCGTGTGTGCACTGTGTTCCATGCATGATCCACACGTTGATCAGACTTGTCAGAGGTGCTGCATGGCAGCAGCATCTGCTGCAGCTCTTTTCTAACGCTGCAGCATGCCTCCACTGTGGTACCGCTGACTTCTGACCACCAACCCAGCGGTCACATCCAAATACGGCATTGCAATCAGGCCGTTAGTATTTGATTTCCTTCTGGTATGTTATATATTTTGCTCTCTCTGTCATTGTACCTGAACATAGGGTAATAGGATAAATAAATATAATTGTTTACAAGTTTGCCATTTACATATGAAATGATGCAACTATTGTTATTATTAATACTTACATTTAAGTTCTTTACAGATTTCACACTTGTTTGCATCTTTGCAGTTGAAGGCGCTGAAATGTGGTGCAGGTGCTTTCTTTTCTGTTGGAAGAAAAAAAGAGTGACAGTTTCATTTTTAATTGTTTATTTGTGAGTAGTTTGTGGAGGTTAAGGTCATCAGGTGTATTTTTATTCACTTTTGCGGGGACTTTATATTCTATAACAATTTATATATACTTAGTTTGATATCTCTTTTTGTGTGTTTGTGATTGGTGTTGCTTTTTGGCGGGCTAGTACTTTTAGAAGTTGTAGTATTTTCTTTTAGAAAGTACATGCAAAGAGATAGAAGTTGGATACATTTTTGCTACTTGTTTTCTATTTAAAGTGCATTATTTTAATTACAAGTAATTTTTAGCTTTAATGTAAGTCTTACTTGGCAAGGTAGTTGTCAAGATGTGTATATTTCTTTTTTAAGAGTCTGGTCACAGAATATGGCAGAGTTTCCTCGTCTTTCAGTGTTTGTCTTGTTCAAACAATTAAGGTCCGATTACCAGTCTTGTGGTCAATGGACTGCCAGACTTATGGGGGGCATTGGTGGAAGTCTCTCAACCATCCTATAATCTGGCGAAGAGGAAACAAAGGTGGCCTTACAGGGCTCCATGGTGCCTCTGCACCTGGTGGATGCACACAGGGGGGCACAACACGTGCTCCCCATGTGCATGCACACCAGTTCCTGTATGTCATGGACATTCGGTCCATTCCATGCAGGAACAGTTTTTAGCATTCCTATTGCGGTGCCCATTTTTAGAAGCATCGCCATGGGAACCCTAAAAAATAGCCCGCCAGACAGGAGGAAAGTTCTAATCTGGCGGGCGGCCTGACCACGACTTTGGTGGTGCGGCAGTGGGGCGGACCTGATGCCGCACTGCCTAAGTCATAATCAGGCCCTTAGTTGAGTACATTTGTGTGCCTTTCACATTGTTGATTTAATTGTATGTCTAGTTTGATTGTATGTCTGATTTTATTGGTAACTTTGTTTATAGTTAGATTTTCTTTGTTAGTTTACCTTAAGTTTGGATTTAGTTTATCAGTAATGTCCTTGTAAATGCTAATTAGGTTTTATTTTGATGTTTGATATGAAATTTAATAGTTTTTATTTTATATATTTATATATATATACTGAATGAGCAGGCTCCCGTGAGGGTTGCAACACTGAAGCC
Source organism: Triturus cristatus (assembly GCF_964204655.1). NCBI lineage: Eukaryota > Metazoa > Chordata > Amphibia > Caudata > Salamandridae > Triturus > Triturus cristatus. Next base: position 892,729,005 of record NC_140594.1, read on the forward strand.
GGACGAGCCAGGTGACAAAACTGTACAAACATTTAAAAAAAGTAGTAGCTCACTCAAGTGGACGTGGTAAGTTTTGCTCCCAACAAAACGTATGTCGGCCAATCCAATGTCTTGCTCACAGGTGAGCAAGGCCACTGAGTTGGCCAAAACGCATCTTGTTGGGAGTAAAGCTTTACCTCGACCACCCCTGAGTGAGTGTCTAATGGGGAACCGTAAAGGCCTGACATTGCACAAATTAACTAATGGTTAGTGAAGCTCAACATACCTGGTCTTTTCCCTGATCAGGGAAGTGAGGCAGAAAAGGCAGAAAGGTTGAGCTAGATATGCTTCCATCAAAGAACATCAAATTTTGATTGAACCTCTACTGCTAGTATGGCATTTGTTGTTTAATTCTGTATAAATGTTAGTAATCCACCTCCTGAATTGCGACAGGAACATACTATCATTTTAATATTAAAGCCCGACCAAGATTCTAAAAGCTACAATTCAAAAATGCCTATTTGAATGTTAAAAGGTGTTGCCATAAAACAATCAGGCACTCCTGTAGCTAGATTTAACAAATGTGTGAAAAATTAATTCACTATGACCAGAAAGGGTTTACTGCACACAAGCGGTTAAATGGGTTTGTAATCTCTGAATAAACTACAATTACGGTCTAAACAGACAATTAGTCCTGTGTCTAATTCTCCAGTTAAGTTTACTCCATTCATTAAATGCTTCTAGTAATATCAAAATAAGATCAAAACTCACTTTGAAAATCTTGCACAAATCTATAAGGGCATTAATTTCAAGAAAGGTAACACAGGTACTCTTCCACTACAAAAACCTATACATCCAAACACATTTATAAGTACCTCTTGATGTGGTTGGACAGAAGACTTTCTGAAATTAACCTAATAGCCCAAAATGGTCTCCGATATCAAAATGCTTGAGCATGGTTTAAATGGATGTCACACCTCAAGAAAATCATACAGTTTGCAAGTTCTCAAAATGTATACTCTTTTGAACCTACTTTTACATCTCTGATATTCACCACTAGACATAGGGCCTGATTATGACTTTGGCGGTGCGGTGCCAGTTCTGCCCCACAGGTGCACAGCTAAAGCCTTGGGCAGACCTCCCGCCAGATTAGGAGCTTCCTCCTGTCTGGGGGGCTGTTTTTTGGCGTTCCCACAGCGGTGTCTCAGAAAATGGACACCGCAATGAGATTGCCAAAAACAGTTCCTGCACAGCATGGGCTGAAAAATCCATGCCGTGCAGGAACTGGGGTGCCTGCACACTAGGGGGCACAAATTGTGCCCCTCTGCATGCATCCCCATTAAGTGGTGGCACAGGGGGCCCTTTCCTCTGCTACATGGTGTTCATGGAGTAGGAATCTCCATGACACCGTCAGCAGAGAGGAAACTCATAATATGCTTGGTGGGACCATGGTGGCCCTGCCAAGCATATTCCGGCCTCCTGACCGCTGCAATACTGCCAGGGAATGGTGGTTCCCCGGTGTCTGTGGCGTGGCAATGGCAGTCCGACCATCCCAATCATAATAAGGCCTGGAGTCCATCTGGAGACCATCGCGGCCATGTCCCCACGATTCTGAGAGTCTATGAACCGCCAGACTCATAATCATCCCCTTACTGTTCTTACCAAGGGCCTCACTTCAATATCAAAAAGTAAGGGTGACTGCAAACTTGCTGGGTTTATCACAGCTGTTATTTATTCATCTTGATGTTTTACAAATGAACACAGGTCACTGAACCTTTATGGGGTGACTGAAATGCTTTTCTGAAACTCACCCAAATGTCACATGTATATTGCTATTTTTGAGCTTTGTTATCAACTGCCAAACTTCTAGTGCAACATTGCCCTGTCATCTTCAAAAATGTAATTCAGTGCCAATGTTGTATGAACTCAAACATGGCAAATCTTTAAACACATTAATTAGGCACTTTATGCAACAAATCATTTTTTTAAAAACAGTGGTCTTGTGACAAATCCCAAAGCAAACCATGTGTAAAAATATCGAGTGTCTTATGAGGTAGGAAAAAAGGGTTCATCACGGCAGGACACTGATGGAGCGTAAATTGTTGAAAAACGTTTGCCTCCAACAATTCTCTTTACTAGCCATATTTACGATTAATATTGTTACAGTTAACATGATAATGAGTTAAAATATTAACTTGAAAATGTTCAACTGCATCGTAAAAGTTTGCAGCGTGCTCCAAAGTCTTGATTCATGCTTTGCAAACATAAGAAAAATATTGACAAGTATAACATGAGCGATAAATGTTAATATAAAGAAAAATAATGAATAAGATAAAAAATAAACGTGATCTAGATTAAAATAAGAATGTGTTGAAAATAAGAAATGAAATATACATAATGGTGTTCAGCGATTTGCAAAAAGAATCACAAGATATTGAAATAACAAATGCTAATGTGTTTCTCAGTTTTAATTTTAACAATTAAAGTCTGTAACGTATAGTAAAAACCTGAACGTTAGAAATGATACGGAAATAATGCACCTTTGAAGTAATATGTTGAGGAGAAGCTTTTCTAATTGATGTGTGAGAATAATTTGGATGTAGAGCATTGCTAATGATTTTTATTAATGAGGTTGGTTATAGGGTCATAGTGATTACCGTTTCAGTGATTCAGCTAAATTTCATGTGGGCCTCAAAAATGATTTATTCTGCTGGCCAGTGCAAGTTTATAGAAAAGGTTATACTGAGTAGTCATTCTGAACCCTGTGGGAACTTTTTACTAAATTGCTTTTAAAAAAAGGATGTTTCTTCCTATCAGACATTGTATATAGGGACTTTCTAACAATAAGATAGCAAACCCAGGAAGAGTACATTGACTTTATGACAGAAAGTATCTAAAGAAAACTTCCAGGGAAAGGATGAAAGTTTATTACAACTTTAACAAATCGGACGATATTTAAATTGGATTACCTAACCTTCCAGATTTCTTAGATGATGTATTGATCACACCATGAGCAGACCATTGAAAGGACCAAGGAGAATTCAACAATTTGGCTAAAAGAAACATTAATGGGTGGATACAGAGAACATTTGGAGTATAATTGCCTTGCAAAGGAGGAGCAGGGGGGCTTCCTGAATTTCTTATTCCCTGCATGGCATGCTGTAGGACTGAACTCTAATTTCCTTTATGCCAGACTACTGAACTAAACTTTCCTGTCTGCAAACTTGAAATCTGCACTTTGTCAGCTGGCAAAGATTAGCAGAGATTAACTTTACGGCTGAAGGGTTTCTGACTCAATTTGTGGCATTTTATGCTACAGGCTTTGACGGACCAATCAAATTACCATACTTGGTTTGTATGATTCGAGGCTGATAATTTGATTTGTATTAACATGGATTTTCTTTCTCCCTCTTTTTCCGCAGGTGAATCACTGATGTATACGAGATACTGTCTTATGTGTGCAATTTCATGTGCTTATTTGATGTATTAAATTAATCGCAATTGATTTTATTTCTGGTTTATTGTCCATTCTAAAAAGATTAGATAAATGTTTTTGATAAACTATCTTTATCGATTTTGTCTTATTCTTTTAGTCATATTTCTTGTCTCACGAAGGGTTTTTAGCAATTTCTTATTCCAGGTACTCATAATGAGAATGCCCCACATTTTCTCAGGTTGTGGTCCCTATTTGCTCAACCAAAGTTTGATCGGAAGATCTTGTATGAGTGGTACCGTAATGAGAGGAAAGTGTTGTTTATGGTCCTAGTCTCAGGAAAATATTTGACACGTAATGAAAAAGCAGATTTTTGGCACGCTTTACACTGGATCAACACCATACAAACCTTTAGGATTCCATGAAAATGGGAGAGCTGACACGCACACCACCAGTATTGGATAAATAACCAACTGCTAGGTCTCTGTTGTCAACTCTCGTGGCCGTACGGCAATGTCAAAATGTTGAAGGAGTCAGACTTTACGATATTCCACGATGTGATAAAAATATGAGTTGCAATTTAACGTGGTGAAATCAAAATGTCGGGGTTCAGCCACCACTATCAGCAAGACCTTGAGAGAAAAGGGGGAGATAAAGGGACTGGAATAATTCTCGCTATACTTAACCCAACTCACATCCCTTTTAACTAGACACTCCTTTTCTACCAGTAGCAGGCTATGAATCTTGGACACTTTCAGTTATACCTATAATTAATTCCTATATTAATCTGTTAGAGGGAAATGGGAGATTGGAATCATTCAGGCTCGGTGTAAGAGATGACCACTGCTGGTTCTTACTCCCCATGTAAGAAGCCAGGAGAACTAGTGGTAGGGAGAATATTTTCCTAAGTGCCGTAGGAAAGGTGGAGATTTAAGTGGAAACATTTGTGCTAATTAACGGAGATGACAACTGTATTTTGTTTCTTCCAGGCCTGGGAAATGTACCTAAAGTAAGACTTAAAAATTAATGGAAATCCTTGATTTTCCTTGGCATTTGTTTGACCAAGGAACAAGTCATTCTGTAGCAGAGGAAAGATACATCTATTGAGTACTAAATCAGAAACAGGGGAAACAAAGTAATATTGCAAGCTGAAAAAGAACAGAAAGAGTGAGAAAGAGACTCCAATCCCTAATGCCTTGATAGGGGAGATTTTATAGTCTCTTCAGTAAATGATATTTGAGCACTGAACTATTGTAAGATAGCTCTCTCCTTAACATGTATGACCAATGAGTTGAGCTTGTAACAGGTTTTGTTGTGATACAATTGTAAGAGCTTCAGAATAATGTGTGCTCTATTTCTGTTGGATTTATAAGCTTCCATGTGTCATTAAAGCCAAAGCTCATTTTCAGTGCACCCTGGTATTTTTATTATTCCTTATGTCCTTCCTCTCTAGAATAGGATCCCTATCAAAACATTTGTCTTCAGTTATTTTGCCATTTGAAATTTTTCCCCTTATCGACAATTATTGCCTGGGATACTGTGATGATTACCCGATCTGAAGTTAGGCAGTAATTCAAGTATAAATGTTAAATTCTTTTTATTTCCTAGTAGTCTCACTTATTATCCTTGCCTCAATGTTTCACTTAAAGAGCAATATCTCTACACATAGCTTTTTTGAACAGGATATTGATACCATTCATTTTTGACACAACACTATGAACTTCTTTTCTAGACCCTTGTGAAATTCAAATTACAATCCTGAAATTCACAAATGTCACATTATGCAGTTGTGTGCTATTTTTTGTTAGTGGGAGACTGGCCCAAACAGAAAATGTCTTGCTGAAAAACATTTCCTGTTAAATTAAGTCTACTGACTGCACCTCACATGAGTTTTTCAAGGGAAGGATGCCCTTCCATGGAAATTTCATGTTAGGATTCACAATATTTGTGTAACGCTGCTTGATTTTAAGTAATGTTACCACAAGACAATGAGGCAGTACAATATGCATTTCCCTTTAGTACCACTCCCAACACAGCAGCTACACGGTGTGATGTCACAAAGGTCTACAATGTCATCAGTCTATTCAACTGTCCCTCCTGCAGGCACACTCCCTCTCATGTTGCTGCTCCTGCCACAGATAAGTTCTTGTAGTTCTACATTCCTCTTTACTCCTTTATTTTTCAAACTACCTAATTTGAATAACTATTCATATTTTCTCCTCTCACATATTTCACATAGTTTTCATATTTTTTGCTCACATATTTCATATACTTTCTGTTTGTTCTATGTACTCCCTGATATTCTCCTTCTAGATTAATGTTACTCCTTCAACATTTTTCCTTCAAACACCCTTTTCAAAACAATCAGTTTCTTCAAATGAGAATGAATCGCTACCTTTAATCTGTTTTATCTCCCCACTCATGTAATGGTGCATCTTTTAAACTGGCCCAATTCATTATCACCAGACCTTCGGACATTATACAGCCCTTCTTCTTGACACTCCTTTGCCACAAGCATCCTTCTCTAACATGGAACTCTTCTCTCAGTAACCCTGGGTGGTGAACTCTGCTCCGCTTGTGGAGTTTGCGGAGATTTCCGCACTCCGCGTTACGCGGAGCTCGCAAAGTTCCGAAAAACTCTGCCCTGCATAGTGGAGCGGAGTATTTTTACCTCGCTCGCGTTCGTCAATGTCAAGTTGGTCGACCGCGAGCGATGAAAATCAACCTCCCAGTGAGATTTTTCCTCGTTTGCAATCGCCAACATCATGTTGGCGAGCGCAAGCGTGGAAAATCAACCACCCGGTGAGATTTCTCAACGTGGGAGGTCAGGTTTCTCATTGCGAGTTGTTGCGACTGCTCGCATTGAGAAATAGCCCGTTCGATTTGAGAAAGCTGCTCCACGAGTAAAAATCTACTCGAGTGGCAGAAAAGGGAAGCAGGAACCGTTTGCGCTGTGCATGGTGCCGTTCGCGATGATTGCACAGTGCGGACAAGCATCCCATACTGTGCAATCACCGCGAACAGCATTTTTCTATCGTACTCCGCCGCTTGCAGAGTTCCGTGTAGTGCAACTCTGCGAACTCCGCCCTGGGTTACTATTGTACATTAACCATCTGACAGCATGTCCTGTTCACTCATCCTCGTTCCCATACATCCTGCCTCCTCTTTTTCCAGGCTTCTCATTGATTCCTGTGTATGCCACTCAACTTTCCTCCATTTCCATTTTTATTGGCTGTGGCATATTTTCCTGCATATACCAATGCTTGTTCCTCATCTGCTTCTCTTATGAGTTTCCTGCCGCCAAAATACTGTTAACGTACGCTTTGGTAGAACTATATTTTCATAAAGTTTTGCCTTATACAATTCATCACCCACAGAGATCAAGTAATTTGCATAGACTCACAGGATGTTGTGCAGCCCCACGAAACTCGAACTGGGATACCCAGTTCTCAAGACAGCAGCTCTGGCCACTGCACCACACCCTTTCCACTCCTGTGTTATCTGTGAGGGAGCTATTTCCTTCTCCCGGACAATGATTGATGAAAATAACTCTTTATTCATTACATAGGCGAAACCGATGCATTACCATTGCTTGTTTCATTAAGGTTCTATAGATCGTAGTTGTCCAAATTCGCATCAGCGATAGTTGCCTCATCATTTATCTGCACGACTTCCTGATAATGTATCCGTCTACCATCAACACCCTTTCCTCATCTAGAATGGACAATATACCTTTTCCACAACCTAGGGCTTTTCATGAACGTCGAAGAGTTATCATTCTGTCCGTCTCAAATGTCATACTTTCTGGATTTTACAAATTGTCATTTGTAGGAAAGTGCCCTTTTTTCATGGTTATGCCCAACTTTTTGCCTGACACTTGATGCACTTTGAGTTGGTAATCCCTGGGTCCCTGCCAATCATATTCCTAAGGCCTGTGTTCTTTCTAAAAGCTATTCTTACCTTTGCACCCACAATTAGCACATCTCTGGCTACAGGTAAACCCCTTGTAAAAGGCACCATGGGTACCATGGGCATTCTGACCAGGGAAGGCCTCTAAGGGCTACAGTACCACCCTTAGAGGCCCTGCACCTTAACACACACACACTGCCATTGCAGGCTGCATGTTTTGGTGCAGAGAAAGGTGTTGTGGTGCCACACATCCCTGTGTGCCATGCCTGCAATCCACTGCCTGTGGACTTGGTAAGCCACCCCTCTAGCAGGGTGAACTAGAACACAGTTAAGGGTACAGTTGCATCAGCACTGTACTCCTATAGTGTATAAGTCCATTCTTAGATATTGGAAGTGCAGTAAAGTCATATGAAGTAGATGTTCTGTAAGTTGGTCATTACAAACTCCACAGCTCCATAATGACTTTACTGAAAACTTGAAAGTTTAGTAGCAAACTTCTCAGCACACTAAACCCACACTGATATCAGGGTTGAAGTTAATGTAAAATGCACTCAGAGGACATCTTAGAGATGCCCCTGAAACATTTCCAACTCTAATATGGTTCCTGAATAGCTGCCTACCATTTCCCACCACCTGGCAGGTTTTCGGACCATTGGGTAGAGAGCCTGTGTTCTTTGGGCCCAGAAACAAAGCCCATCCTGGGAAGAGGTGTCATGTCTCCTCCCCCAGGATGGGCTGAGTCAGCAATAGGGAAGCTTCAAAGGCCTGCCACCTTTGTGAGCTGTCTCTGCCTTTGCTGCCCCCAGCAAATGGTTCTCACTGGTTCTGAACCCCACTTTTGGGTGGGAGAATTGGCAGGAAAACCAAGTGAGGGAGAGAGGTAAGCCCACCTTTGCCAACTCCACCCCTCAGTTGAGCGAGATGATGTGAAACACACATCTCAGTCCCTTCCATCTTGAAGATGAGGGGACACAGACAATTAGAAAGCGGCTCATGCCCCCTCCCATTGGAGGGTGGCATAACAGGGGGTGTACTCACCCCAAGGAAGGGGCCCATTGGTCACAAAATGCACATCTCTGTATCACACCTAAATTTAGTATTTAGGGGTGACCCAGAACCTTGCCTCCTTGGATTTGAGGAGGAAAGAAGGAGGACTGAAGTGCCATGCTACCCCAGGAAGAAGAGGGCACCAACTGCTTTGGCCTCAGCCCTACGGAGTATCCCGACTCTGAACTGCCTATACCAAAACCCCGGCGTGTCCAGCAGCCCCCTAGAACACAGAGGACCTGCCCTGCACTCACCTGTAGGACTCTGTCTCCTCTGAGCACTAGATTTGCTCAACAAAGACTCCAAACCCAGAACCCAGATCCAGGCGGCTCTGCAGTTCTGCATCACTCTGCACCCAATTCCCACATCCCGAGTTTGAGTGGCCCAACACCACAAGGAGGTCTTTCCAGCGATCCTAACCTGGGATCTGGCAATGCCTGACCTGCTTCAAGCTGCATATCGCTGTCTGGATTCTCAACCTGAAGGGTACCTCCGACCGCGAAAGCTGCTGCTAAGAAGATCCAACACCTAAGGACACCCCTGTAATCGATGCCCATGGACTTGGGAGGCCCAACTGACGGTGTCTAGGCATCACCCAAGAACAAAACATACCACTCCTGCCAGTGGTCACCTTCAGGGAGCGTCCTTGCCTGAGCCTGCAGCCTTTTCTTCAAGCTGGATATCTGCATTGTGAGCCACAGGGCTCCCATCGTCTTCTTGGCAGTCAGCCACCGGCTGCCTCCATGCCGTTGGTGGTGCAGTGCAGCTCCTTTGCTGATTGTTGGCCCATGCAGAGCTAGCCCAAACCCAGGACCTTTGCTCCCACACCTGAGTGGCCTGCTAGTAAACAGCCCCTGACCGAACGCCCCCTTAGCCCTTTTGCTAATATTGGGCTCCTACACTCTGTACCTGGCCGCCCTAGTGCCACTGGTGCTGCAATTTGAGTGCCTAACCCTCAAAAACTATTCTTGCAGGTTGTTTACTTACCTGCAAACCGATAACCTTCTTTTCCCCATAGGAACCAATGTTACTAGTTTTGTTTCTAAAAGTTTCTGTGTTGAACTGTTTTTGTATGAAAGAAAAGTAACTGTACTTTAACCTAAAAAGTGTCGTACTTACCTGTAACTTGCAAGCTCCAGGTGTGATATCTTGGTATATCACCTCAAATACTATAAGTAAATGAAATGTAATCTAAAAGTACTCAAAAGTAATTTTTCTGTATTCTAAACTGTTTTAAAAGCCAACACAAACCTGTAACAAAGCCAATTCCATTCACCATTGCATTTCCTTGTAAAGTTTTGCATTTGAAAGTGTATTTTACTTACCTGTGCCCGGTCCTGCTTGGTTCTAGAATAAAACATAAGTATACCGTTTTCATACTTACCTAATTGGTCTGGATTCAATCTCTAAGTGTGTGCCTACAGTCTTGATTGAGTGAATTTAATAAATGCTTCCCACACCCTTCTAACTGATTGCCCACACTACCACAAAGAGAGCTGTTTGTGATTATTTAATTTAGCCTCTGCTATACTGCTGGGGATCCCCTGGAATCTGTGCACACTACAACTTACTTTGGTAAAGTATATACATAGCCAGCTTCCTACTTGACTATCTCCAGTTGAATTGGCATTTATATAGAATTGAATTGGCATTTACATAGCTCATGGCTACCCGGGAGCATCTCAGCGCTGAAGCCGAACTAGAGGACAGATACCCTAGGGGAAAAGCCAGGTCTTTAGTTGTTTTCGGAACTTCAGGTGATTTGGTTCCCTACGGAAGTTGAACGGAAGGGCATTCCAGAGTCTGGGGGCATGGAATGAAAAAAGCCGTCCGCAACTTCTGGCTTTCTTAATCCTAGGGACCACAGCAAGATAAAGATCATTTGAATGAAGTTTCCTGTTTCCTGTGTAGGGGCAAATCCTGGCTTTGCTAATGGGGGGTCCACGCCCATCCAGCGACTTATGTGCTATGCAGAGAACCTTAAAGTTGATTCTCTCTTAAACTGGGAGCCAGTGAAGAGAGCGTAGTGCGGGCCTTGCTGAGCATCGACAGTGGGTCTCTGTAAATAGCCTCGCTGCATAATTTTGTACAACCTGTAGTTTCGTGGTCACTGAGTTCGGAGCCCCCAAATAAAGGGCATTTCCATAATCTATCCTCGACAAGATTAGAGCCTGGATCAGTAGTTTTTTTGCCCGGAATGATAGAAGAGGGAGGATTTGCGGATCATTCTCAGCAGGCCATAACATGTGGCAACAGTCTTCCTGGCCTGCACTTTAAAGGTAACGTCCTGATCTAGCCATATTCCCAGACTTGTAATCTCTGTCTTGGGAACTGGCACAGGACCCATAGAGGGAGGCCATATAGTGCTTGGAGGCAGACTTCGAGAATTACCGAGGATCATGAGCTCGGTCTTTTCCCCATTGAGTTTCAAGTGGGAAAGGCTCATCCACTTGACGACTTCCTCAAGGCAGGAATGAAGATCATTGGTCTGTTGGTTGGGATGGCTCAGCGCGACGGCCAGCTGTGTGTCGTCGGCGTATGTCACCATATGAATCCCAAAGGGGGCTATAACATCCACTAGCGGGGCCATGTAAACATTAAAAAGAGTAGGACGCAACGAAGAGCCCCTGGGGACTCCGCACTGTAAGGGAATGGGTTGTGATTTAGCACCGCCTTCAAAGACCTGGAAAAATCTTCCTTCTAGGAAGGATTGTAGCCATAATAGGGCTGTTCCAGTTACTCCTATACTCCTGAGGTGGTGAACCAGGACACGGTGGTTCACCGTGTCGAAGGCCTCACTCAGGTCGAGGAGGATTATGGCTGCTGCCCCTCCCGCGTCAAGAATTTTTCTGGTTTCCTCCACCACTGACAGAATGGTGGTTTCCGTCCCTTGACCGGGGCAGAAACCAGTTTGGGAGGGGTGAAGAACATGGTTGGTTTCGGGAAACTCGGAGAGAGTATGGTTGACGTGTTTCTCCGCTATCTTGCTGATTCCAGGAGCCAAATAGGGCGATAGTTGCCTAGATCGGCTGTATCTAGGTTAGGTTTTTTTAACAGCGCTTTTACCATTGCCCTTTTCCACTCAGGAGGGACCATGCCCATTGCGAATGAGACGTTGATCATGCAGGTGGGTGCGGGGGCAATCGTTGGTCCGACCAATTTCAGGATTTTGGGAGGTGCGGGGTCTAGTGGAGACCCACTTTTTACTGATGATAGGGTGGCTAGGAATGATTCCTGAGTTATCGTGAGGAAAGTCTCCAGTTCATGATCCACTGGATGCCCACCACTATTTATATGCTTGATTAAGATGTTGCTATCTTTTTGTGGGAGATGGTTGAGGATACTTTGCACTTTAGTGCAAAAATGTTTGGACAATTCAGTACAGCAGAGACCTGAGGTGTCCGGTGGGGTCAGGGGGCCAGGGACTTTTAAGCTTTTTGGCAATTCGAAAGATTTCTCTGGTGGAGTTAGCGGCTGACACGATTTTTGCCTCATAGTAAGAGACTTGAGCCAATTTTATTTCTGCCTTGTATCGTCAAACGGCTGCCCTATATTCAATTTTTTTCTCCTGAGATAAATCTTTCCTCCATATTCTTTCTAGTTTTTTGCACTTCTGTTTTAATGTGCGTAGTTTGGCCAAAAACCAGGCAGCCTTATTGGATCCAGCTTTCATCTGGATTGAAATTTTAGGAAGCACCAGATTGAGTGAACCCTCAATCCAGTTGCAAAACCTTTCATTAGTTGACGATGGATCAGAAACAGAGTTTGGCATGGTCTTTTCCAGTTCTAGGGTCCACCTCTTCAGCAAGAGTTTGGATCAAGGTCGAGTTTGAGTTTGTATAGAGGGGGTAAGTGACGCTATGCTTGGTGGCGCCCAGAAAAAGGAAATCATAGAGTGGTCCAACCACAGGAGGGGAATGGGCTCTTTCACTTTTAGGTCTCCCAAATTAGAGAAAATGGGGTCAAGGAGATGTCCTTTTACATGAGTTGCATGAAAGACCTTCTGAGTCAATTGATAGGCCGAAAGCTCTTAGGCTAACTCTGTTGCGGGTAGAGCTGAGGGGTCGTTGAAATGCAGATTAAAATCTCCCAGGAGGGTAAAATTTGCCACAGAACTGGCCAGGTTGACAACTGTTTCCAGCAGGGTATTACAAAATTGACCTGTCACCCCTGGTGGACCAGTTCTCTAATATCTTCTATCAAGAAGATGTCTCAGATGTAAAAAGATCTAAGATTGGCCTTTGCAGGCTCTTCCATGACTTTGAGATCTCTCGTTTGCCTGATAGGCCTCTTAGCTGCCTCCTTTCAAGCCATTTTTCCTTCCCCCTTCACTATTGGGTCTACAGTAATGGAGTAGTCATCTCCATGTTCAGGGCTCACACTATTTGGAGCTACTGATGTGGCTACTGAACATGGAAGCATGCAATCGCTAAGTCCTTTCTGATTCCTTCTCTGACATGGTCATCAGCTCAGGCAAAAGGATGTACGGATAGGGTGCAAACTCCAGTGCCCTATAAGCTCGTGGCCCATGGTCTCCTTTTGAAAAATCCCTCCAAAGCAAAGTCCTTGAACTTCTGGTGTGTACCTTCACCACCAACAGCCTCACCAAACACAACTGTCATTGCTCAATCCTCCTAAGAATGGACAACACCTTCACTGTTAGATATTTCAACAAAATGGGATGTGCCAGATTCAAGTCTCTAGCAGATGGCTCAAAGGATCTCTTGGAACATTGCCTACACAAAACCTCTCGTGGGGGCAGAATATCCCCCAGGCTGCTCAAATTCCACAGCAGCCTGTCTCTCCAGACACCTCTGAGACCCCAGCACTTGAATGATAGTCAGACACATCTTTTGTCATATCTAACTTTTCTTACTACTTGCTTAAATAACCATGCCCTAGTTGTATATTAGTTGGAGACTGGATTAAAACACCTGGGTGACAGACACTTTTCTCCAGAACTGGTTCTTCTTTCACACTTACTCTTTCTCCTCAATTACTCTGGCCTCAAGGGTACTCCATGCATCTAGACACTTCTGCCACAAGATGGTTATATTTACCCTCATTGACGCTCTCAATCCTAGTACTCTCATCTCCTAGGGCTTGCCAGAAACTTTCCTCGCATTCTCCCTGTTTTTGACTCTCTCCCCCGGGATCCAGTAGGGACATTTAGAGTCACCTTCACCTCCTGGCGCAGGACATCTCTATGGGTCAAGATGGATTGATCTTTCAGAAATCACTGCAAATCTTGTTGAAAAGTCATAGGCTCCCAGTATTAGATAAGCTTATAAGTCTGCCTAGCAAGCCAGGCTTCATTGGTGCTTGAGGAAGGACCTGGATTCCCTTGCTCCCTATCTTCCTCCTTTAGCAAATGTCTCCTCGCTACTTTTCTTCAAAGGCCTCACTTTTTATACCATTAACCTTTAACCCTCTGATATTGCAACTCACCTTCCCCTTGTCAATGGAATCTATTTGGGCTGAGACCTTTTACTTTGCTTCCTTATGAAAGGCCTCCATGTCTCATGACCTCCTCTTCCTTGTTATTTATCCACATGGGTTGCCTCTTAAATACTGTCAATCCTCTACTCTAAGTTCCCGAACTCCTATCATTCTTTGAGTAATTTCTCCTTTATACTTGCTTCACTTCTTTGCTTCATCTCTTGTACTAGGCTTTCATATATTAGAGCCCTCTCCCTCTCCGTTCTCCATTTTTTACATCACAGCACACACCAAAATGGACTTGCAGCCCTCCTTGTACCCTTATTTGCCCTCGTTCACATCCCTATATCTTGCATCATATATTCAAAAATATGTCTCTTGTACCTCTTCCATTCGTTCTCCTGACCAGCTTCTCCTTTCATTCGGAATCCCCCACAATCCAGTCTTGTCAACAATCTAGGCTCAATGAATCAAGTTCACCATGGCCACCGCAGCTATCGATATCTCCTATTTCAATGTCCATTTCACTAGAGGAGCCATGTCATTCAAAACGCTGCTTTCTTTGGCGCTAGATTAGAAGATATCCTCAAAGAGACTGATTGGTCCAGTAAAGCTACTCTTGGAACCTTCTAATTAAAACCTCCTGAACATATGGCTGATCAAAGCAAACACGAGAAGATGATGGATGGAGTGTTGAAACTTTTCAGACACTCACCCTCAGTCACAGATCTGGGTTAAATCCATCATCGTTCTTTATCTCACTTTGCCACCCCAGTTCAGATTTATCCATATGCAAATCAGTCTTGTCCCTGTTCCTTAAGGGAAAAGTCCAGGCCGAACTGCCAAGCCAGGCCTTCCCTGGACTGGAAACAAGCATCCTGGGACCTGTTTCGGGATAACACACCTATTTCAGCCAGGCTAGCTTGAAGCCAGTGGCAAAGAGGGGAAGGGTCCCATATCTGGGAAAACCCTGCCAACTTAGGGCAAACAAAGCAAACACAAGGAGATGATGGACAGAGCGCTAAAACTTTTCAGACACTCAACCTAGTTACAGATCAGGATTGAATCCATTATTGTTCTTAAGCTCACTTCGCCACCCTAGTTGAGACCCACCCATATGCAAATCAGTCTCTTTTTTTTGCCCCGTTCGCCCTAAGTTAGCAGGATATGCTCAGACGTGGTCCCTTGCACACTTTGCCACTGGATTCAAGCTAGCCTGGCTGATGAGGGGTGTTACCCCAAAACTGGCCCCAGGATGCTTTTTCCCGGTCCAGGGAAGACCTTGCTTGGCAGTTTGGGCTGAACTGTTCCCATGAGGCACAGTGTCAAGACTGATTTGGATATAGCTGGGTCTGAACTGGGGTGGTGAATTGAGTTAGAGAATGATGATGGATTCAACCCAGATCTGAGACTGGGGGTGAGCATCTAAAAAGTTTTGGTGCTCCGTCCATTCCTTCCTTGTGCTTGCCTATGGCTAATCAAGTCATCTCAAGGCTTTAAACATGCATATTATTCTGCATCATTGTCTTGTTGTAAAATGGGGATTTTCTTAACTTCATTGAAGAGTAAATCAACAAGCAGGTGAGTAATATTTCTTCCATACCTCCCCTTTGAGCTCTATTCTTCTTCCTTTTCCCTTATGCCATCTCCATTGGAAGTCTACTGATTCTCTTATATCATCCATGTTCTCCATTTTTCTCATGCCAGGTCGGCATCTTCGAGTTAAGTCATTCCCCTTCTCACTTCTAGGTCCAACCTAAGAATTCTGATGATAAACCATTGCCTTTTCACTTGTGATCTCAAGCCCTGTAGATGACTATCCACAGATTTTTAAAGCTCTCTTCTCTACCACCGGCGTCAGCTTCAAGTTGAATGTTTTCAGAATGCTTCTCTTGATGTAAGCAGTTGACAATAAGAGAGAGTGTTTGGCAGCAGGAGGGACTGGCCTGTAGGCCTGATGACATTTCAAACCTCTGTGAGAACATGAAACCTTATTGCTGCTATGTTTGGAGTAGTATTTCCTCTAATACAATCTGAGATTCCTTCTTCCTTCAGCTAGCAGAAGGCTGTGCAGCATGCAGAACAAATGCAGAACAATTATTTTTAGCATCAGCACCGCCCAGGATGTCACCAGCATGTAAACCTAGAGCTTCTCTGGTCTTAGTTCTTCGCACAACACAGCACTGATATTTTTCATGCAGTGCTCTGTTGCATGAAGGGAAGTAAATCTGGATGCATATATTTCTGAATTAGCAATGGAACCGGGCAGCTACACTTATAAAGGATAAGCATAATTTTAGATAACAAATGCCACCCAAAAATAATCATAATGTGTTTTTATGTAGCACTTCCAACGGCACCTCGGCATTATATTTAACAGGTATAAATATTACCTAACTTCATGGTTTTTATTTTTCTTCGTACACATGCACTCTATGGAAAATTCATAGAAGTTTTTATTTTTTGTACATTTAATAGTCCATTTGCACATGTTATACCATTAACAGACAAATACAATGTATACAGAGCACTGCATTTTGCAGATTCAGCGGATCATAAATTCATGTATGGAGTACAATAGGCATGAATATGAGCAACATTCAGTAACATAAGAACACGAATTGAGACACATACTACTAAGTACACAGTTTGGCATAAGTCAAGAGCACTTCAATGATAGCATGAAGTCTCTGTTTTTAATTGCGATCCCATGCTGTCAATTTCAGTCTCACATACGAATTATGCTGACATAATAAAATCAGTTGTGGGTAGATGGCCTTCATGTCAATCCTCAACTTGTATATGTCAATGCCTCGTATGTCATTGATGAATTTGGCATTTAATGAATCATCATACATGCACTTTATCATTCCTCCTTCCACTTATGCACTCATGCATTTTTTCATCCAACAACCACGTCATTCTTATGCATCCACAATAAAACACAAACTCAACTATACATGCAAGATAAATTAAAAGAAAAGAAGTAGAAACACGAAAACATAATGCCACGTAAACATGGTAAGCATATGCTCTCAGTAACATTAAAAAAGTAAACATAGCGGCAGGTGGGTATCTTGCAGTGGTGATATACACTGGGGCCTATTCAGAAAAGTAAAATTACATATGAGTACATCTACTTTTGATTTTCACCATTCACAATTGCAAATTTACTACAAATTGTAGACGTACAAGTCTACATCACCTGAAAGTGGGGGAGGCAGTCGAGCCACAATTGGAAGTGTAAAATTACTACTAGTAACTTTTCACACATAGACAGAGGTGTTCGCTACCCGGGCTAAGGTTTTCTTAAGGTAAACTTAGAAAAAAACAATAGTAAGAATATCTCAATGTAAAATATCAATGTAAATTAATTGTATATATTTCTTTTCAGAACAAAACAAATATGCTGCAACACTATTAGATTCATTTTGAAATAAATTTTGGTTTAATTTAAATTAAGTAAATCATAATTATTTGGTGTGCATTAAACTTACCTAAAAGGTAATCATATAATTAATTTAAATATATTTACTATTTCCAAAAATTAAGTTACATTTATTTTTTAAATTGAGAAAATGTTACTAAAATATTGTATGATTAAATATTTTTATTTTTTATGAATACATAATTTTTTAACATTAAATTCCGTTTCTATATATTTTTTAAACATCGAATTAAATGCATTTGTTTTGACATTTATTTGCATGAGGGTCTATCTTAAGACCTTGCCTCCGTTATTTTCTATGGGGGGTGTTGCAGTGCCAGTGATTTGCCAAGTGTGGTGCTGGACTTACTGTAGGTCTTAGCTGCCATACCTTGACACTATAGAAGTGCAGTTTATGAAGAAAAGTGGGCTTACTCTTTTTTGAGTGAGTGTATGCCCCTAATAAACTCCTCCCTAACCCTCTCATAATCCCTCCTTACTCCTCCCTAATTCCCTCTCATTTAATGCTAAGTATTCAACATTCTCCAGCCACTCTCCCATCCCTCTCACATGTACTGCTCAAACATTTACAAACATGGGCAAAGATCTCTGCTGTTTTGGTGGAGATATCTGCATAGAAAAGATAGTAGAGGTAGAGTCTTGTGCACATAGGTGTTGGAATAGCAGTTTGTAGAATGTGAGTAGTACAATAGTAATACTACTAAACGTGCTACAAAGTGCAGCTTGTGACAATACCTCATAGTGAATTGTTGTATTAAAATTCCTCCATGGTTACCATATTTTGAACCAATGTATTGCCCATGTTTGAATGGGAAAACAATTACACACTATGGACAATAGAACTCTATGATAGTTAACTAGATAAGAGTCAGTGGTCTTGTGAGATATGGCGCACTGAAGATTAAATGAATCACAAGCAAGTGGCGGGAAAAATCCATTACAACGCAGTCATTATAATGACCTACCTTTACAATGCAACTGCCTTTACATCGCATGCCATTACAATGCATTCCATTACAACACATGTCACTACAACGCATGCTATTACAACACATACCATTACAACGCGTGCCATTACAACGCATTATAAGGTAAGTAATGGAGATTCTTTTAGTATTAAGGTGGGTATCGGTTTTGGAGTGCATGGGAATAGTAATTTGTACCCCTACACTATCCAACACTTTCCCTATTGTTGCACTCAATGGAGTGGGAATAATAATTTTTACTCCTACACTATCCAACACTTGGTCATTTTTACCCCTACACTATCCAACACCCACCCTACTGTTGCACTCACTGGAGTGGGAATAGTAATTTTTACCCCTACACTATCCAACACTTACCCTACTGTTGCCCTAAAAGTATTATGCATTGTAATGGTATGCATTGTAATGGGATGCGTTGTAATGGAAGTTTTTAAAAATATGTTGTAATGGCATGCGTTGTAAACTCATGCAATGTATTGGTAGTTGCGATGTAAAGACTGTGTTGTAAAAGCATGTATTGGAATTGCATGCGTTGTAACGTCATATATTCGCAAGAGGTCTGCTAGCTCTGTCTACAAACTGTAGTATACTATAAAATTGAAAATATAAAGAGAGGAAGGAAAGAACCAATTTTTCGGCAAATGTGTAGGTGTAATCAGGCAAATGAAGATACTCGTTTTAAAACCCTTATGTAAAAAGGTAATCTGTGAGCTTTCCATGTAACAAAATGCATGTCTGCAGGCTTTAACATGATGACTTACCCCTTAATGCCCTTTTGTCTTTAATATGTACATTTGATAATAAATAAATCCGGCCTAATTCCTCTGTTGTAAAGTTTCATAATAAAAAGATGAGATCTGTAATACCTAACAGAACTTTTTACACTGCTCTAATCAGGTTTACAGCCTCTAACCATGGATTGCCACAATGACCAACACAGCTTTACTGTATTGAGAATGAGCTGTTCCACAAAGCAGTAAAGAAAATGACCACCACTTACAAACTTATGGTTGTAAAAACAATAAAAATCCCTTCTAAAATGGCCTAATGCGGATTACCATTATATACATCTTTTAACATCATGCTCTATGGGAGTGGGTCACCAACAACAACACATTTGCATAATATACTAATCAGCGAGTTAACATGTAACAAAAGGCCAGCCGACCAGCTTTAGCACAGTCTTATGACAATCCAAACCTTAAAGCCTATTGCCTCTAGCACATTTGGTTATTTAATTCTAAAATTGTTCAACATGTTCAACCTAGCAACTGAAAGGCATACATTGGGCTTTTAACATACTTGTACATGTCTTCGTGAATCGGCCCAGACCATTAACTAAAGGTTTATGAAAATTAACTGAAAGCTTTTTGTTTTTTGTAAAAAAAAATGTATTGCATTTCAGCACAATGTATACAACATCCGAAAACATTGACTTTTGCCCCATCACAGCATCGTATGCAAGAATCTGCAGTACTTATAACAGTAAACCACAATAGGGGCACAGTATTACTGTAATCTCCAACACTTATTCGGTTTGCATTTACATAACAATGTAACAATGTCTACTTTACATTCTTGGCAGCATTCTAATTATTTAAAAGAGATGGGTTTAAAACATACTATGCAATTTCTGACTATCTATGTGTTGGTAGGAAGACATATTCTTATTGTAAGTGTATTCAGGGGGGTGGGTCGGTCGTCAAAGTGCCAATGCTTGGACACCCATGGGGTAATAAAGGGATGACACCCGCCCAGGAGAAGTCGTATAAGTGTAGGTCTCCCTGTGCATAAATATGACTGTATTGTGGTCCTAAGAAGTCGGCTGTTCAGGAGGAGTGTGGGGCAGTTTTAATTCAATAATCGTTAGATACTTCTTCCAGTCTGGGGGGTTAGTGGGGGCAGGGTTGCCCATCATATGATAACAGGTTAACTCATGTTTGGGATGCCAACGACTTGTGTAGGTTGGTGAGCCACTTAAGTAAGGGAGGTGCTGAGGCCGACTTCCAGGGCAAAACCAGCCTCCTCTTGGCTATGCATAGCCCTATGTCTAAAAATGCGTTAAGGGTTTTGCGCCGTGCGTTGTGTTTTGTGATGCCCAGTTAAAAATGTAGACAGTGTGCTGGTATTGTGGTGTCTATGGCCTTGGAGAGTATAGTGACCACTGAATCGCAGTACGGAGACAGTTGTGGAGAGTAGGTTAGGGGTGGGCGGAATTTGCGAAATTCACTTTCGCAAATTATCGCGAAAATGTTAAAAATCTCCGCAAACACGCGGAAATATCGTGAAGATGCGGAAGTTTTTTTCCGGCCCGTTCGCGGTATTTTCTGCGTGGTCGCGGCTCGCCAACTTACCCATGCGGTTGCTCGCGGGTGCGGCCATCTTGTTTTCACTTGTCTCGCGGTGCATGATCGCGAGAAGAAAGACGTGATCGCGCGACGAATGACGTTACTGCGGGCGCGAACTGTCGCGAGACAGCGCAAATGGCTACCAACAATCCAACATCTCGTGGAGAACGTGACCGGATTGGGAAAACTTGTCGGTGAACGCGGGGATTCAGGTAAGGCGATCGCGCGCACGCGAGAATGTATTATTTTACAGTGCGAGCAAGCAAAAAAATTCCGGTAAAATGCGGATTGCGGAAATTTTGACATTTTCGCGCTCTCCGCGGAACGCGAAAATGTCAAATTATCACAATTTCCGCGAGCGGAACGGAATTTTAGCCCAGGCCTAGTGGAGAGTACCACACCATGTGTATGAACGTGACCTTTGGATTGCGGCAGCACAGGCAAAAATCAGGAGGACTAGGGTATATTCGTGCCAATCTGTGGGGGGTGAGATATGGGTGATGCAAATAATTGAATTGCATGTACTCAAGTCTTGCATTTGTAGAAATGATCTTCGGAACCCCCAGGCATGGTTCCCAGTACTTGTCCGACGGCGACATTGCAAGTGCACCCAGTGGCGGCTCTTGGACGGAGTTCTGCGGGGCGGTGAGCGGGGCGGGGTACGGGCAGGGTGGGGGATAGTAAACTCCGGGATACGGCCAAACAGAGATGAGTAAATAAATAAATAAAACAAATTACATTGCGCGCTGCATCGCCGATTTGGCGTTGCAGCCCGCGCAATGTAATTTGTTTTATTTATTTACTCAACTCCGTTCGGCCGTATTCCGGAGTTTACTACTGTCCCCCCCCCCTGCCCCTCCCCCGCCGCCCCGCACCACTCCCTAGAGGCGTCGCCACTGTACAGGAGTACTACTTCATGTACTCTTACATGACACTGTGTATTGGCTACGTAGTCTTTGCCATGGGGGCAAATACCCCTAAAACCGCAACTTCTACAGAACAGTTTTGCCTCTGGACTGAGATGCCAAAACTGTTTCTAAATGAATGGCCTGTTTCATTTGATTGTACACAGTGAACAGAAATGATTCATACCCGAGACTCACTGACCATATTCATGACAGAAGTAGAAAGAATATGCAATAACATTCTTAGGGCATGAAATGCATGTTGGTCTAGGTTACATGCATAGGTGGCTTGATTGACTGCAAGTTATCAAGTGAATTACATTTACATATCCTTTTACTCTTGCAAAATATTATCTTTCAAATGTGTAATATTGTGCATTAGTAAATTCAATTCAAGAAGCTGGAATTATTCATTCCAAGCTGTGCTTTCTCTGAGGTGTTTGCGGACACCCAATGGAATTTGAGAGCATTCTTAACATTTTCTCCGGTTGCTACTACCCTGGAAATGGGCAGAGATTTAACTTGTCATGGGAAGGAGCAATTTTCTTTCCAGTGAGGGAATGAGCAAGCAACACATCTAAAATCGTGGGGTTGTAAAGAAGGTGTTGGTCCTCGTTATCCCTGTGGAAAAAAACATATTTTTAAAAATTCTTCCTTTGCACAATGCACATTTTTACAGTGCACACAATTATAACCTGGGGAAATGTCTCCACAGTAGGAAAAGGGAGATTCGGAAGACTTAAAGGCATTACTTCTGAAAACATGTGACTGGTGCAAGTAATTATAATTTTTCAAAATTTAAGTAAGTCATAAGACTACCCCAAAGCAAGGTTGTAGACCTGTGGTTGTACATTTGTATCCCTGTTTTGTGAATTGGCCAAGTAGGCTTTAGAGTTGAACATGATTGTGACTCACAATTGAAAATAAATGATTAGTTGGAGAAAGTGGTACCCTTCCGACTTTGTAAGACAATCTTGTTTGCCTCCAACACAGTTCACTGGGACAACTCTGTTCGATCCCTGGTAATTACACCACAAATGGCAACCTTTTCTCTAGAGAAATGTGTAACCGGTACAAGAAGCAGTAAACAATAAAATCAAGCTATTTGGAAAATTTTAGGAAAAACGTAACAAGTGACATTATACAAAAATGGAAAAACTCGGATCAGGAGAAGCCAAGATACAAGTTTCAAATTTTGAAGTAAAAAAAAAAAGAGTAATTTTCAAATGGACACTTTTGACCTTGGTGTCAATCCAGCCATGAAGTTCCAGGGATAGGGTGAACCTTAAGAGGCCCAAGCGAGAACAGACTTATTTGGAGACTTATAGCTGTAATGGCTGTGAAGGCCACAACAGTAGTTCCTTTCAATATTCAAAGATGACATCAGTCCCTTGGCCACTGAGCCGGCAGTCATCTCTAAATCTGATGGACGTTAGCCCCTCAGGGTGGAGGATGTAATGTCCTCCACTACCCTGATGGACTGAATACGGTCTGTCAAACCATAAATCAGGCCTTATACTATTGGAGCAGCATGTCTAAAAACTCCTTGTGTGGATGTAAAGAATAAACAGTGGCGGCCTGTACTATTGGAAGGGAGGGGGGATTGGGACACAAACGCACACATGAACACTCACTTACACACATGCATTCACACATGCACACATACACACACACATACAGTCACAACACTCACTCCCTTGTATTCATGCATGCACGCACACACCAAACATTAAAAATAAAATCATACTTACCTGCTCAGATCTGCCCTGGAGATACTGTGAGGGTTGGGACTGATGCTGCTCCTCATTGGCTGACCTAAGGTCAGCAAATGATTGAAGGCAGCAGCTACAAGCTTCGAAGGTCCCAGGAGAGTTGGCAGCAGTCCCTCACTCATCACAGAGTGGGATGGAGTCAGTGAGACTGCTGACCCCAACCCACTCTGTGGCGAGGTGTCAGTGATTGACACTCAGTCCTGAGCACTTCAGGGCTTTCAACTGAAGTGCTTGGGTCTGAGACAATCAGTGACGCTCCCCCTCAGCATAGGATTTTTTTTCCAGGCTGAAGATGTCACGTCCATAGTAGCTGTGACTTCTTCAGCCCGGCAAAGTTCAGCTCAGGCAGTCAGGAGCCTATACATTTAGTGCATGTCTATCTCCTGGCTGTCTGACCTGAAAATAAAGATTGTCTGTCTGGCTGACCTTTGCTCAGCCTGACAGATATTCTTTATGGTGGCCAAAAGGTGAGGGGGCATCTCCCCTCAGCCCATTAGGATGGGCCATGACTGAGAGTAAATTAAAGACAAAATGCCCTTTCTATTTATATGTTGCATATGCGGCTTCTTAAGAGACAAGATTTACATTTTGGGGGATTTATACACCTAACATGCAATTATATGTACTTGAACGCTCTAAGGGCCCGATTATGAGATTGCTGGTGCGGGAACGGACCCCCATGAAGGTGGTCCGCTCTGGCACCACCAAACCAGTGGCAGGGCCGCCTGCCAGATTATGATTTTCCTAATGTCTGGCAGGTTGTTTTTGGCATTCCAACAGCAGTGCCTCTGACAATGGGCACTGCAATGGGAATGCCAAAAACAGTTCCTGCACGGCATGGACTGTAAAGTGCATGCCATGCAGGAACTGTGGTGCATGCACACACTGGGGCACATGTTGTGCCCCCCTGCATGCACCCCAGGACCCAGAGGCACATGGGGGCTTGGTAGGGCCTCCTTTGTTTCCTCTCTGCCACAGTTTTCAAGGAGGAGGAAACTTGCGATATGCTTGGCAGGACCGCAGTGGTCCCGTCAATCATATTGCTGCCTCTTCACAGCCTCACCACCACCAGGGAACGGCAATTCCCAGGCGGCATCTGCCCTGTAATGGCGGACCAACCACCCTACTCGTAATGGGGCGGTCAGAGCGATGGTGTGGCTGTGGCTGGACTGCAAAGCCAGGCCTCTGAGAATCTGACAGTCCTCAGATCGGCAGACTCGTAATCAGGGCCTGAGTATATTCTAGCACTCATGGAGGGATATTATGAAATACCTTAATTTCTCTGCACAATAGTACGATGAAGCAAAAACATAAGTGGACCCAGGTGGATTTACAAAATTAACAATGGTAAAGGGACATGCCCACCATTTTTGTGAAAGACCACACTGACTTAATGTGCAGAAATTAAATATTTACGTACAAATCGCCAGAATATGAACCAGAGGCTGTCCACAGGTTTCATGGCCACACAGGTGACAAACAATTACACCTGCACCTTTCTCTGAGTCACATTCCCAAACATGGAATGCAAACAATAATGTATATATCATGCCAAAAGCAAGACTTGAGGGTGGTTCCTGATAAAGTGTCTACAATACTGGGCTTATACATACAATAACGTTTTAGTTTGTATAGCCAACATACTCCAGAGAAAGTTAGAAGATGCCTCACTCTGTGGCACCAGAAACTGTCAATGTCTGTAAGCAGCTGAAATATTCAGCGCTGGAGTTCCGAGCAGTGCTGTAGCCCTGGCAACCATCACGGTACCCATACACCACAGACAGCATCTTTGCTGCTGGAAATATTAAACAGGTGTTCTTCTCTGGTCCAGACGAGGCAAAGGCGACCCCTGAGACTGAAATGCTGCAGGTGAGTCAGTTCAGATATCCTGGGGCCCTTGATGATGCTTACAGAGTGTTTGCGGGAATCTTCAGAATGACAAAGCCAGCACTTTTGGAAAATCAAACTCCTGAAAGGTAAACACAAAAATACAGTGACAAAGATATCTGACCTTACAGAACACCGGTGTATTATATTTGGAATAGTTTTCTTTTTTTTACTTAAGCTGAAATGAAAAATGCATTACTCGAGTAAGTTTGCAACAGTGTAGACGTATGTTGCTAGTAAATTAAAGGAGACATGATGGTACTATATATCATATCTGAAAAATTAATCTTCGTAGGCTAAAACTGCATTGATTAGGACATATATGTCACTAGGCTTAGGTTTACTGAAGTATACTAATTTCAGTGGTCTAGTGTGGGAAGCAGGAATCACGGTACACACAAAACACGCTGAAGGCTGTGTCATATAAAACGTCTATAAATTCCACCAGAGAAAAAATCATGTTTGACACAACTTTATAGGTTCTAGATGACTATCACAGCTGGCCCAGATGAAACTTTGGGCTATATGTACAAGGACTGGCGTTAACTATGGCTAACGCTAGTTAGCGGCGGTTTTCCTACCGCCGCGTACCACTGAAAACTATCACCCTGTTAGCGACGTATGTACAAGACATCGCTACATGGCGATAGTTTCAGGTAGCCGCGGTGAAAACTGCCGCTAACACTAACTTGAGGGCAATAGGAATTCTGGCGTTAGCGGGCAAAAACTAACGAAAGGCCCATTAGCGGCAAAAAAACAGACGTTAGTCAGCCCAACACGAGTTTTTTATTCCTCTATGGACAAAAATAGCCTATCAGTCCACCTCCAATGAAAGATAGGAAATAAACCACTGGAATGCAGTATGGAGCAGCCAGGGCCAAGTGCAGCACAGATCAACAACCCCCTCAAGCCCCCCAACATCCAGGATGACCAGCCAGAGTCCCAGAGGAAGAGGAAATTCAGGGCTACATCTATGAAAAGAGGCGCATCGCGGTGCAAAACCAGTGATGCATCACTTTTCATTGCACACTCCTTGCAACACCATGGCATCCAAAACCTTGAAAGCGCAGACAGTCCCCGGGGTCCAGAGGCCTTGCTGGGCCTGCGCCTGGAACCCGGAGTGGGATGCGGAGGTGCTGTGGAGTCGTTGGGCCGTGGCAGAGACATTGAGAGGCGGCGATCGCCCTTACCTGGTGGTAAAGTCTGGCAGGACGCATGGAGACACGTTGCTGACCTGTGTGAGAAGACCGCTTTGAGCCCTTTGGAGCTGTGAATGGTAGGGGCGCTCCTGCGCACCAACGTAGGGAGGTCTGCATTGCATACAACGATCCACCGCTACACCGGGGTGCACAGAGGAGATTACAAATGGTGGGCTGCTCCTCTCTGCATCACAGGCCGGAGGATGTTGTGCTAGCCAGACGCTGTGGAGGGTGAGGCCCCTGAGCTGCGCCGAACATGTGTGGCAGCAGCGCTGCAACTTCACGCCTAAGGGGGCCCTGTTGCATCACCTACATCGGGAGGTTCCCCAGCGGACTTGGCGGCGACTGCTGTACCCAGGCTTGTGAAATCCAACCTGGCTGAGGGTCCTGCTGACTGAGTCACAGATTTGGAGAGAGCGCAGCGGATTGCGCTACAGTGTCAATGTCCACGTAAGAAGAAGGTGGGACACGTAGCAGAGGAGGCCAGACCTCGCACCTGTGGATGACGCACCCCCAGTGGCAGCTCATCCGCTATGGCTGAAAAGCGTTGCCCACTGCTTTCAAGCAGTGCAAGAAGTGGCAAAATAATAACACGATGATAACTTTCTGATACACACATGCTATGTTTCCTTTGCGGGCGGGAGGGTGTTGGGCTGCTCCACTCACGGAGCAGGGCAGGGGTGGAGTGGTATGCCCACTCAAGTGCAAAATAACTGTTTGGTCGGCCCTCTCAAGCCGCCCAAATCAGTCATGCGCACTTCCCTGTTCGCAATGCAGGCAGCATTACAGCCTTCATGGAGAACATTCCCACCCCTCCAGCCCATGGCTGAACGCCTTGTAACGGCGCTCAAGAACAATCATAACGCTGCATTGCTGTATTGTGATTGGCATTGGGGAGGTAGCCTGGCTGCCTGCTTCCTGTTTCTGGAAGCAGACTCAGGAGAGCAGGAGGACGGGAGACGTGGAACCCGGCCTCGAGGTAAGAATTCATAATAAAAAATATTTACAACCCCCGCTCACACACCCCTCGCGTCCCCTGCCGCTGTGCACCCATGCACAGCGGGCGTACCACTGGTGTGCCAAAGGAATATATGACATTACCACGCATGCCATTACATCGCATTCCATTACAATGCATACTAATACTACGCATATTGCAACAGTAGGAAAAGTGCTGGATAGCGGAGGGGTAAAAATGATTATTCCCACTTCAGTGAGTGCAACTCTGAGACTAACCCTTGCCCCCCAAAATCCAAACACACCGTGAACCCTACAATTCACCTAGCACCCCAAAACACACCCTGAACCCTAAAATTCTCATTTGCCCCCCAAAACCCATACCCATCCTAAAACTTAAAATTCTCCATTACTAACCTTACCATGCTTTGTAATGGCATGCATTCTAATGGCATGCATTGTAAAGTGACCTGCATTGAGTTGTAAAGGCATTACGATGTAATGCATGTGTTGTAATGGACATCTCCCTTGCCAACGGCAAGCCCATCTGCCTCTGTCTGCCCCTGGACCGCGCCCAGCACCAAGGACCCCACCTCTCAGACACTCCACTGCTCACCATCCATCCTGGACGCCATATCGCCTGCCATCTAGTAACACTGTGGAATTCTCTTGAACCCTGTGCCTGTCAAAACTACAAACGCACCTTCTGCCACATCTGCACACCAGTGCCTCGTGCCGCCCAGCCGACCAACAGTGCACCCCAGTGGTGTAACGATAATTGAGGGAACCCCCCTGCAAGGTGCGTGGAGGGGCCCCCTCCGGACTCTATCAAGAGCTCTCCAGCTGAAGTGCGGTGCTGAGGGGGCCCCCTGGAGCTTGGGGGCACCCCGGCAATGCGGGGGATGCGGTGGCCTGTGTTACACCCCTGGTGCACCCGACTGGCTTAACAGCATCCTCCTCAACGTGCGGTCACTCCACAAACACGCAACTGAAATCTGGGAACTCCTCGACGGAACCTCTTCAGACATCGCCTTCTTCACAGAAACCTGGACTAACCTCAGCTCCGGACCAAACATCGCCATCCCTGATGGCTACTAAATCAACCCCAAGGACCACCACGACCGTCCAGGAGGAGGCATTGCCATCTCCTACAACAGCACACTCCGACTGACCATGCACTCTTAGAACCCAACAGTGACCATGGAAAACCTCCACTTCCAAATCCGGACCAACACCAAGCCCATCCTCTGTGGCACCCTCATCTGCAGGCCTCCCGGACCACGGACCCCTATTCACCGATACAATTGTCGACCTCATTGCATCCCAGGCTCTTTCATCCTACTCGGAGAACTCAAGTTCCCCCGGGACAACCCCAGTGACCAGAACACCACCCCCTCCTGGGGAAGCTCGCCAACATCAGACTCAAGCACCTGGTCACCACAGCAACCCACAGAGCAGGACACACGCTCAAGCATGTCTCCTCAGTCAGCAGGAACTCCAACTACAGCCACACCACTGGACTCTCCTATACTG
Organism: Triturus cristatus; assembly: GCF_964204655.1. Taxonomy (NCBI): domain Eukaryota; kingdom Metazoa; phylum Chordata; class Amphibia; order Caudata; family Salamandridae; genus Triturus; species Triturus cristatus. The sequence goes on from NC_140594.1 coordinate 892,757,847, forward strand.
ACTATCATTGTATACATCACGTCTTCACCATGCCCACCGTACACCACTGCCATCATCGCCCCCCCTCACAGTTGAATCAAGGCCACCAAAGAACTTCTCATCAACTCCCTCAGTACCACCACTCCACCAACACTTGCAGATGATTACACCGCAGCATGCAACCTCCACAGATGGATCTCCAACTGCGCCAACACCCTGGCACCCCTCAAGAAAAGACCAGGCAAACAACACTCCAAGAAGGCTAACTGGTTCACTCCCGCCCTCCACTAGTCCAGATGCCCTGCAGACGTCTCGAGATAGTATGAAGCCACAACATCAATCAACTCTGCAACACAGTCACCCTTGCACCATGGCGCAAAGGTGCCTGCGTTGGCGCATGGCAGCCATTGTGCGCCATCGTAGGTGAAACAGACAGGGGGGCTTATTCATGAGCCCCTTCTGACAGTTACACCACGACAGTGCGTCAGCTTCTTGATGTACTTGCGGCGTGATTCTTGCACAACGTTGCTCTGTATTTGCAAAGTGATGCATGCAGGCATATACGTGAAATTGTGAAGCCCTGTGCCCCATTATACCTGCATCAGGTATGATGTATGCAGGGTGTGCGTTCCCACGCAACAAAGATTCATAGGAGTGGCACAGTGAAATCCATCAGATTTCACTGCGACAATTGTAGGACAGCACTGCACCAGTATCTTACGCCTGCATCAAGCCAAGTGTAAAGGTGATGTAGTGCCACAGGGAATGGCTGGCCCCATGCATTGCTGGAGTTGCATCATGCAAGTGACACAACTGCAGCAATGCGTGACTTAAGCGTTTACAGATACGTCAGGATTCCAGACGTATCAGTCATTAATTACGACATGGAGTGCTGTACATTGAAAACAGCTATTATTGAGAACAGTGGTCCCTAGAGAAACAAAAATAGGAGCAAGGGAATGAATATAGACCCAATCAGTTCTATATCTGTTAGACTTGTCCAGCCGGACAGAGGTCTAATATTTAATATTTTGAATCCAATGAAAACAATATAAACAAAAATTCCAAGTGGGACACAAGCCTGCATCCTACTGAAACAAAACAGGACAAACAATAGGACACACAAAAAGGCTCAGGCAAAGCTGTAGGTTTGTTACACACAAAATTCTCAATGTGACAAACAAATCGCAAAAGAACACCTTTACAGATTAAATGGCAATTCAGAGCAGTGCATAAGGCGTTTAAGAGTGTCGACGGTGTTTCGATCCATATAAACAATAAATGGATCATCATTAGCACATTGAAGATAAGCATGCCTGTGTACAATTGCCTGTAATTAACGTTTTCAAGTCTCGTGCAGATAGAGGTAGATGTGAAGCTGATGGTACAGTCAGCGAACTGACAGACCATGAAATTTCACGGAAAAGTATTGGAGGAACCCAGACCGCTTAGGGCGTCAAAGGCGATGGCGTGGTGTGTTCAGAAATTACCCATCCAGTGATGGGAAACGCTCAATGTTGTTTCTGTCGTAATTAATGAGGGAGCCGGAGCCGTGTGCTCCAGGGGTCTGATAGGGATAAATGCCTCAGTCTTGGTTCCTCAGTGGCAGGCAAGGTATGACGGCTTCCAGGATGCGAGAATACAGTGCATCCATTGTGTTGCAAGAAGGGTGTAGTGAAAAGTGTTGCAATGCTGTTTTGTCGCAGCGCTGCAATACTTTTCATGAATGAGGCCCTGGAATGTGCCCTATCTTATTGATTCCTGCCCTGTAGTTTTGTCGCAGAGCAGCGCAGCAACATTCCTTGTAGTGCTGTCCAGCACCAAAAACTGCTAAAATGAAGCCCCAAGTCTTTGCACCATTTTAAAGACCATCTATTTTCTGGTCTTTAAAAACTGCCTCTAACTGCAGGTAGAGGCAGTGTTTTTTGGTCTTGCTCCATACAAGGAATTCCTTGTAAATATCGCAAAGTGGGATTAGCAGCCGTTTTTGCACGGGAATACCTGCCTTGCATCTCCTTTTCATTAACTATCACTAAAAGAAGTGGCAATCTTTAAAATGCATGTTTTCGCCGGAAAACTGCCGCTAACTGAGGTTAGCGACAGATTGTACGTATGGCGATAAAAAAACCGCTGCTGTACCATCAAAAAAGTGCTACTACGGCGGCGTTAACTCCTTGTACATATGCCCCTTTGTTTATTTATACAAGACACTGAAAGCAACACCTGAAACAGTGACAGGTGGGCTGGGATTTAGACTATTAATACTAGCAACAAACAGTAATATCGCAGTATATTAAAACTACCATGGAAAAAATGCGAATGGTAAAATATAATTTAGTAATTCAAATGTATTTAAATGATAAAAGGTGATGGGTGGAATACATTTAAAAGTTCTTGCCACTGTTGATCGTTTGGAGCCATTTTTCAATGTATCATGTTTTTTTAACAACTGAACCACTCCGGACTAGGAACAACCATATGCAAATCAGTCATGTACTTGTTCCAGTGGCAATAATCCGGCTCAAAATGCCACAACAGATGTCTCTGAAAGGGAAAACAAGCAATCTTAGACCACTTTCAGCCTTGTTGGGCATCATCAGTAAGGTGCAGCTAATATCTTATGGCACAGTGAGCTTGGGACCGACTTTTGGGCATACCCTTCGCTGTTATGCTGTCACATTACAACTAGGGCTGAGCAGAATTTCCATAATTGCTTTTGCATAATTAGCTGACATTTTGAAAATATTACACAACACACAAATCTGGTACTTTTACACACTTTGTTTTGCAGTAAATGCATAATTTCCCTAAAATTGGCATGAAGACCCAGTTTGCGCTAAAAAATTAGTGTAAAAACTCAAGTGCCCCAAACATGAGCCGCTTGTGTTCTGACCATTCACGCCGGTGCACCTGTCATAGCATTTTTACTTGTGTGACCCCTAATTACACCATGTAGCATAATGGCATAATTCCACTAAAATGTATGTAAAAAGAGTAACGTGAAATGCAACAAATTATGCAATTTACACCTGTGTATTTGAAAACTTCACCTGGTCCTACAAAGAGCAAAAGAGGATTCAAATGTATCCAAAAAAAATAGCCTTTGCTTTCAAACTACATTGTTAAGATCACATGATTGAACCACATGCCCAGGGTATCATTATGTAGGCTGACAAGGGCTGTGCTGTAGCATGATAAAATACAACAGTGTCCAGTGGCGGACGGTGAAATTATAATCTGATGAGTCAGGAAATACAGACATGGTTTTCATTAAGCAACGAATCAGTTCTCCTAAAATGGGGAAGGGGTCACAAAGGAGCTCAACTTGACGAAGTGTGCAGTGTTAAGAATATGCACTTTTCTGTCTGATAAAACTGTTTCCCATCTGCTCCTCTGCGGAGAAAAATAAAAAGGCAGACCACTTGAAACCGAGCATATGATTGGATTATCTTGTGAATTCTTGGATCTGCTGAACTGTCCCATTTGATGTTTATCATCTTCTGCAAGACCAATCAATCAATTAAACAAATGTGTAATGGAGAAACATGTTGTTAATAAGCATTACTTATTTTACAGTGCCATTAAAACTCTACAGATCTCCATCAACTTCACAAGTTTTACATGGCATGGCACTGTTGTATGGGTGCGGCCAAATTATAGGGCTTGGCAAAGGCTGGTCCACATAATTGAAAATTACATCTGCAAAGCTGGCTTTCTTCCCCTGATGATGTGGCACATTTTGGTGCCATCTCCGACTGTTTCAAGGATGGCAATGCAGTTACTTACTGGCAGTCTTTCATCTAACATTGCATTGTGGTGGAGTATAATCTGCGGAAGATCCTTAACAACCTTCAAAGCAGTGTTGTCGAAGTCTAACAATAGACATTACCAAAGAAATGCTATGGTCCTCGACAACAGCGTCCTCCAAGGTATCTTTATTGGATGAAAGTCACGGCGGTGAGGACCGCAGGATCTCCCCCCATTTGGGTAAGGTCTAGTGTTAGACCCCCTCCATACTGAAGTTAATGGATTAGTTCTACAGCAGTGAAACCTTTACTTTGTGGACCTCAGGCCCCGGTGTGGGCCTGCAGATGATTTCGTTGGTGTGAGAAGTTGGCCTGGTATATGCTGTTCACTAATTTAAGTAGACACCTTGGACCAGTACAATTCGACTCTTATGGTAGTAGGTTTAAGACAACCTTTCAAGATAGCTATCCTAGTGGTAGCTGTGGAGAGCAGCCTTCAGGCTAAGTCTTTAGAGGAATGTAAAGCAGCTTGTTTTACCTTATAATCTCTTGAATTACCAAATGAAAGGACACCACACAGGTATATATATCAAATATATATATGTATTTATTACTAAACAATCTACTAATCTCTTTATGAGATTAGAAGGCAGGACCATATGCACAATTAATGTTTCACAATAAGTTAAGCACAAATATGGCTTGGGCCCTAGGGTCGTACCAGACCATATACTAAAAAAGAGACTTAAGAACAACGACTTGCAAAGGGACAAGGCCTAGGGCCTTCAGAAGCGCTGGGGCCTCACAAAACCACCCAAGGCAGGTAAGTAAAGGACCCACGGGAGACGCATGCAGTGTGAGAATACAGCCGCGAATCTCTATTGACTTCAATGGAGCAAGTCGCGGTTAGAAATTAAGAGTTTAAGGATACTTCGGGAGAGTCTACAAGCAAGTCACTTACAGGGTAAGTAGTTCTAGAGCCAACACCCACAGGAGCACCATAGTGCTGGAGTTACCTCACCCAGGGAAGTCGGCGCATAGGTGTCTTTTGGTGTCGGGTCGCGGCGTCGTTTTCAATGGGAGCCAATGAAGACTTGCTGCTTGTGAAGACAGGAGAAGTGTCCAGTGGAATCCAAGGCTGGATTCAGAAGAAGGAAGACTTTTAAGCCGAGGGGACAGTGTTCAAAGTCACTTGGCAGTGACCCGGGTCAAGGAGGATGGATGCCCACAGTCGTTGGGTGATTTCAGGTGATCCACGGGTGTCTTGACTCTTCAGCCACGAGGTCCAGGAGGCGTTCACGACAACCAGGAGCTGTATTCCGCATGTACCACAAAGTCTGCAGCTTACTGCGGTGTCGGTGACCAGATTGGAGGCAACAAGCCTTGGTAACAGCAAGTCTTGTGGAAAAGATAAAAAGTCAGCGGTGCAGACCAGCAAGGTCTGAGGGACTCACCCAGCGAGGGTAAGTCAGGGCAGGCCTGGAGCAACCAGGGGAGCCCTTCAAAACTGTAGGAAAGTCTTCAGAGGACTCACAAGCCAACCGGTAAGGGATCGCGAAGACGCCTCAGGAACATCCACTCAACAGGGGCCCACGGTCACTCGGGATGGCGTAGGCCTCTGATCTTTGGAGGCATTACTGCTAGAAGCGTGGACCACATGTGACCCAAAGCACAGGTTCGTAGAACATCATGAAGGGGTTGCACTTGAAAATAGTGCATGGAACCCAGGGATTGCGGTTCCTCGTCACTCGTGGGGTCCACTTGCCTCAGCATCGCTGGGGACTCACGATGGCCTTGGAGAAGTCAGGAAATCCTCTTCCTGGGCTGCAGGGACTTCGGGCTCTGGTGGGAGCGATGGAGTTTGCGACCGTTGATTGCATTTTTGGTGCCTGCCAAGCAGGGGAGTCACTCCTTGACTCCAAGGGAGATTCTTCCATCTTCCAGAGGTAGTGGAATGTCGAAGGTCCGGGATTTATCTTCAGAGTGTCGTCCAGGGGTATCTAGATGGCAATGGCAAGAGTTCCCTAACTTATACTGCAAGGAAGGGCGGGACTAGCTCTTTGACCCCACCTATGGGAGGGTCAGGGGAGTGGGTGGCTACACCCATTTCCCTTTGTCCAGTTTTGCACCAGAGCAGGGGCAGGTAGCCCCTGAGCCAGTTTGAACTGGTTTCTGCACAGAGGAGCCTACTGCTCCCCTATTGCAGGACTTCAAAGCACTCTAGGAGTGCACCCACCCAGCCCCAATACACTAAACTCTGTCTGGGAGGTGGTCACACCTCCCTGTGACAGGATACCTATTGCTGGGCCTCCTCCACTGCATGTTTCGGTCATCAGCAGGAGGGCAGCCCAGTGTCTGTGACTGGTGGCACCCATTTTGTGATGCCAGGGCTCTCCAGGATTCTACCGCGTTTCCACAGTAGGTACAGGGTGGGATCATACTCCCACACCAGTTACTGGTGTGGGGGTATGATTCCAAAGCATTTGACACCAAACACGACATGTTTTGATGCATCCATCCCAAAGTTAGCATTTACCGCGAGGTTCTAATGCACTTAAGAGTATATGGTTTGACCGCATTCACAAACAGCCCCAGAGAATGGACTCTGAGAGCTGCAGAGGGGCCCTGCTCAGGCAGAGGCACCCCCTCACATGGAAACCAAGCACTCTGCCCTCAGGATTGATAGGGCCTGCCTTAGGGGTGACTGATAGGTTTAAATGTGTGTGCAGAAGAGATATAGTGAACCTATATCTCAGTGAGGAGTGCTAGCTCCACCTCACCCAGGCTGCAGTAGCAGGCCTGTGGTGTCAGATTTAGTCTGCTTCCCAGGGGTGGCATAATACATGCTTCAGCCCCTGGTAGGCCTGTGAAGTATCTATACCCTTGGTACCTAAGGTACCATATACGAGGGACTCATAAGGCACTACAGTATAAAATCACTAGTGCACCTAATATGCACTCCATGTTGTTTAGAGAGAACAGAGAGGCTGGGGCCCTGATTAGCATGGTCCCAGCCAGACTATAGCCAGAAACCAATGTAAACATCAGAAAAAAAGTGGGGGCAACATAAGAGGCAGATCCTACTCTCCTACAGTTGGGGATCCAAATGTTTTGCCCAATACAATTCTTTAGGTTGCCTGCATATAATTGATGAATCCAACAACTCCCTACTGCATTAAGGGTGACGTTGGGTGTGGGGTCTCTTTAGGGCCAAGCCTGGTTTCACTAAAGGTATAAAAAACAGATAGCTTTGATTGTAGTGTGTACAAGTCATCTTTTGATTCATAATCTCATTCTTTTTTTCTTTCTTTTACCTCTCTTTTATAGAACTTGGTTGTGAAGCCCTCTAGTTCTCTCAATTCATTAAGTTTGAGGGTTCAGTTTTGCCTGTTAAATTTTTTTTTAAAAACGATATGTCAAAGAACGAACATGAGCTCATTGTTGGAATCCTGATTTTTTCTTAGCACTCTGTTAAGGACCCAAAGTAAGGTTGCATTATCTTGTTGCAATTCTCTTAGCTCAGTAAATTCCATGATACTTTGTCTTTCACTTTTCAGCAATGTTAAAGAAAGCAGCCAGGGGTTCAGTCACATTTATTTTTGATGTGGTAGGATTACATTCTTAATGAAAGATTGTGATAAAGAAGATTTTCAGAAAGTGCCATCCAGTGTTCATACAATTTCCTTTTACCGGCTACGCGTTTTTGTGCCTTGCCCCATTTCTTCGATTTTGTTCTGGGAATGCATAGCTTTGGGATGTTTTCTCTTTTTGGAGAGTCATCCATTACAATGATGCAGTCGCGTCTTCTAAGGGAAACAGAACATGAGTATTGTTTTTTGAGTTGCCGACTACCTCCACACGACCCCACTTTTTTCGCCCGTAGGTGCACTACTTTTTTTTGCAGATTTATATTGTGCGAACTCAACCCGAAGATATTGGAGTGCTTTACATGAGCACCAGTTACGTTACACAAGGACACATTCATATTTTTGTTAGGTGCAGGGAGATTAAGTGATTTGCCCAGAATCACAGGATGTTGAACCGATGCCGAGGGTTGAACCCAGTTCCCCAGCGCCAAAGTCGTCAGCTGTATCTGTAAGGCTACATTCCTCATGCTGCAGTTTTTGAAAAATGAACATACAGGAGAGTTTTTAATCTTCTTTTCCGTATGCAGATATACGATCATATTCACATCTGATGTATTGTTGCACTTGGCTAATCTATGAGGAACAAAACAGAGCTCAGTGTTTTATTTACGAGTTTCCGTTTCACTTCCCAATATCCCACTCTAACAGGTACGTATTTTGGTTTGGACGTGCAGCCAAACTTGGGGGCATATTATCAAGGACGGTATTAAAATTATCGCCTGTTTAGCAGCAGAAAACCGCAGCTAAAGTTGCGATAATGAACTTGATAATATGCCTTGGAGAATTCCAATAGAAGCCATCCCGTTATCGCTGCTTAGCGGCAGTTTTCTGCCAGTAAACCGGCGATAATTTTTAACGCCGTCCTTGATAATATGCCCCTTGATTCTTTCATAATTTACTTCTATGGATGTATACCGGTGGGCGAGGCTGGCACCTCCTCGATTTGGACATTACAAATGAAAGCCTCATGCCGTTGTTAGTATATTTTAACTGCCATTGCTGTTTTAAAAAAAAAGTTCATTCATTTAAGAAAGACCCTGTACAAAATGTGGGGGCATATTAACAAGGGCCTTATCTCCACTTTTTTGGCTTTAAAAGCCAAAAAAGCGGAGATAATATTATCACCCTATCTACAAGGGGATGCTAACATGCATTAGCGCATGTTAGCAGCCTTTTCCCCGACGCCTCGCTCTGCATCTCTAAAGAGTTTCAAAGTGGGCGCCACTTTGGTGTATCTCACACAGGGGGACTTGTGAAATATCGCTAAGTGCACTTCGCAATATTTACAAGGCGGCCCACAGCATTTTAGCAGACGTTAGATTTTGTCGAAAAACCATGGTTTTCGCCAAAAACTAACGTCTGCTAAAATCCTGACTAATTTATGTGTAACATGGGAGGTGGATTATTGTGTCGTATCAGCAAGAATATCACTGTTTTGCAGGGAACATCCCTGAAAAACCAGCTATGTTCCCTGCAAAACGGCGATTTCCCCGGTATCGCTGGAATTTATATCGCCATTGCGCAATGCGTTGTTAATACAGTGCAAGCATGGCGATGAATTCCAGCGATAGCCGGCGTTAACAAACACCGCACTAAGCACGGTCAGCGATAATTAACGCTGACTCTTGTTGATATGCCCCGTGGAGCGGTGCACTCCCAGAGTGTCTTATCCAATAACAAAAAGACTGACCAAGTCCGTTACGTAAAGAATTCCTTTATTTCAAACGTCATCAGAAAATAAGAGCTCCAGCCAACACGTTTCATTCAATGGGAATTGAACTTCGCCAGGGCTGAAAGATTACAATATAAATAACATAAATATACACAAACACAAAGGTTAACACAACATTATACAGTGGTACAAACTAAGTTCATTGTTAAACAAAGGACAGACATAACACCAAACACATACCAAATACCCAGTTGAAAGAGTAAGCACGCTACAAAACCACCTGTACTAGACTGAACACAATCACAAACAAACATACACTAAAATCCGGTGTAATGCCCATGTACTAAACACTCTATGTTGTACGTAAATGTATGAGGTGCGCTTCAACCTATGTTGAGCACATAATACATAAAGTGTGCTGAACATGAGTAAATGTAATACACGTGCAATAGTGCACTAGCACATGATGCAGGTCTAAAATCTGCAATACAAAAATTAAAAACCCAGAGTAGAATTAGGAATAATATTAAGATTAGAAAAAGGGGGGTGTCAAATTACCGATTTGGTACATCAGTAGTGAATGAGAAAAGGGCAAAAAGTCTAAGGGGGATATTCTCAAGAATGTGTGTTAAATATCGCAAAATTTGCTTAATGCAACTTTGCACATCGCAGTCCATCGCAGGAAAATAACACTGTGTTAAAGTTGTATTCTCAACCCGGCGGCACCATGCGAAACTCTCACGATAACGCGCCAAATGACCGCGTTAAAATTAACGCGACGCCGAAAAAACATGAAACACGAACGTGAAAAAAGTTGCGATGTGGCCAATCACGTTACAAAAATCAGCGCTAACCAGCGACAGGCCTGCAATTCCCACGCGTCATGTGGGAAAATGCACTATAAAAACACTGAAAAACACAAACAAAATAATACAAACTGCGTAGCACCATGGAGGAAGCCAGAACAATTACAGAGGACGACCAGAACCCCACAAGCCCCCAGGAGGACCCGCCTGGGACCTCGGGATCACTGGAAGGGCAAGGAGAAGAAGAAAAGAAGACGAGGTTCAGTCCGCAGGCAAATAGGATCATCATCATGGAGGTGATAGAACACCACCAACAACTGTTCGTCACCCCCAACGTGCCATTGGCAAATAAAAATGCAATATGGCAGGATATCCTGGACAAGCTGAATGCAGTTGGAGTGAGGAAGAGGACAATTGGAGAGGTCAAGTGGTGCTGGAATGATTCGAAGGGCAAATAAGAAACTCGCTGACAACCATCAGGCAGCAATGCAGACTGGAGGTGGCAGTCCAGCTGAACACCAAGAGCTGGATGAGATAGAGGAAATGGTGTCCACAGTCATCAGTTGGGAAACGGTGGCAGGAGTTGGTGGTCCGGACACTGCTCGACATGACCTGACACAACAGCACCAGGGTGAGTACCGAACAGGGACTGGAGGACGGGGGGAGATGGGCACAATGGCACACATGCACAATTAAGTAGAGCACACTGCACACCCACAATGACTCCTGAGCATGTTCCTGATCCCCTTGGTACACTGCAGCACACATACAAACTGCAAGTAGGCCCATGTCCACTATGGGCACAAAGGTGTCCTCAATGAAAAAAAAGAATATGCGCACTCAATGTTCGGCGGGTAAACAATTTGTAGCCATGTCTCCTACTACCTTGAACTCATTCTATTGTATGAGGACGACCCATCGTTGGAATACCCTATGACCTTATACCGCTCAAGTTTGGTGATTCACTTGTTTCTTCCATTTTCTTCGTTTACTCTATTTTGTGACACTCACCTGTTATTCTGATTCTTTGCAAATCAGCACTTTGTATACCGTGTTGTTTTATCCTCATGATTCCCCATGTTCCTGCACTCATTTTCCTATAAATGGTCTTCATACACTGTCAGCACACTTTCACGTACGTTACACCCTCTCGTTTTTTTACCACGTTCGTTTTTCATGTTACCACCTCGTGACACACCACTCGGATACCTTTTCCTATTTTTACACTTTTCCACCACATGAAAACTACGAGTCTTTTTTCTTTGTTTTTCTTTGTAGTTCATGATTATTCATTTCCTTGATATGCACGTGTTTCCTCATCACATGACCGCCACCCGCGTACTTTTCATTCACTGAAGCACTTCGGAGCGTTTTCTCGCTATGTGAAGTTCCCGTAACCACACAACTCAACCGTAAGTTTATTTGCGTTATTTTCGGCTCCCATACTCCCCAACGACACTTCCCTCACCTATTAGTTGTGAATTTCTCGTAGTTGCATGTCATTTTGCTGCCACTAATAACCTCACGATTTAATCCAAGTTTGTCAGTATTCACTTCCCAGCCTTCACACGAGCGCGTCGATCATCACAGATAATTCGGTTGGTCACTCGATCTCTAATAACCGATTCGCATTGTTTAAGTTGAGCACCTACGCGTTACCCTCTCGTGAGCACTACCATCCCCCATTTACCCATTTTTAGTTCACTATTAGTGACCGGGAGCACAGAATTTCTCGTAAACCTTCACGCTATTTTTCTTACTTTCATACCCTTCTTTGGTAAGTTTTTTCTACACCACCCCCACACATTCTACTTGCCTGCTAATTCACCTGTAGTATTTGCTACAGCAAGTCTGGATATTGATACTGACTCCTGACTTTTCCCTCCAGAGTGTCGCCCCTGATGAAGGGCTCGAATAGCCCGAAATGCATTGGGCATCCGGATAAATGGTTGATTGTATAAGAATCATTACAATTCTACACTACCATTTGAAGAAAAGTCTAATAAATAAAACTGACCTCGGATACAGTTTTTTGTGAAAGTTATTTTATGAACAAAGAGAACTCATTTCTCACTACGAGTGCAACACGAGTGACACTTCCTTCGCAGGACCGTGCTTACTTTTCCACAAAGGTGTCCTCCCCACACACCACCAATCCCACAACCAACCCATGCACACGTGTGAAAACCAGCAAATCTGCGTGTCTGCCAATGCATGTGACACTGCATGATGAATAGCATGGCTGCAGTCCAATTATCATGACATGCTGCATGCCACGACACTGAGGTGGCTGAGTGTGGAACACATCCGGAAAGAAGCAGGTCACACCCTGACACATCCACATGCACAGACAACCCCTGACGGCAACAACACATCTGTGGATAAACCATACCCAAGAGCCCAAATCAGCCAAGTCTGCAACATCTCAGCACTGAAAAGCACAGAAGTCAGAGGCACACCGCCCCAAAGGGATAAGGGGCAGCAAAATCACAGCTGCAGGGGCGACTCACCTACAATGCAGCAAACACACATAGCAATAACAGCACATCAACAGTGACAACAATGTGGTACGAAGTGCAACACTTTCACTGCAGAACAGAGGACAAAACTGGTTCCACTTGTGCATAGAGACTGGTCAATCACAACTGGCAGAACAGGAAACTGTGAGATAAGAGTGTAAGCCTACAACCTCACATCCCCGATGTAGTTCAAATGTCCACTGTCCAGCATGAAATAGACAGCTACTCCCAAACAGTCACAATGCACATTGTAATGCAGTCTGTATGTAAACATGTACAATGTGTCAACATACATGGAACACACTGTCAACCAGCATCTCCCCTTTACATTGCAGAGGGACAATCAACACCTCCTGCAGAGCAGAGCAGACATCTCTTCAGTGATGATGATGAAGAGGACCCCCTGGACATTAGCCCCGATACCCTCCAACGGCTCGTGGTCAGTCTCCGCACCCCACCACCAGGAGCAGGGCAGCCCAGCTGCATCCAGGACACCCCACCCCCTGCACAGACCACACAGCAGGAAGCACACACCACCACGGATGGCTCCCAGAACCTCATCCAAGAACACATGGCATTCCAAGGCCAGGTGTTAGACTGCCAGAAGGAGGTGGCTGAACAGGTGCAGGTGGGGTTGGAACTCATGGCAGCTGAACTAGATTACATACGTGGGTGTACAATTCCCATCAGGGACCATTTACACTCACCAATGGACACACACACTGTGACATAGCCACATGCATTTGCACAATTCCAGTACAGAACCACGCCCAGAGCCCCGGGGCAATCAATCACACCCCTAAGCTGGACTTGCCTATGCCGGCCTAGTCCACTCCTCTCACGTATGAAGGGGGGGGACAGAGCTACATGTACAAGGCCTTACCCACTTCCGGGGGTGACATGTTTCCGTCCGCTGTGCAACGCACTATGTAATGTGGTAGGGCCCGGGGCCATCATGCATATGTAATGTGCACACGAACACACTTTGATAGTCAGTTGAATTGGCTACGGGCACGTGCGCCCGGCCACTCTTTATTACCAGGGTCACCTGACCAGTGCTGCCTTTGCTGGATGTGTGTGGGGTGATTGGTGCTGGCAACAACTTGAATAGTGTTCACTATTAAAGCGGAAACAGAAAATATCAACGTAACACAAACAAATGTGAAGCATCATGTTGGTAGCCGGAGCAAGTACAGAGGTCACCCAATAATCAATTAGAAGGGCCGAAGAATCGCAGTGCACTGAGGTAGTGGCACCAGAGCTGATCATGCTCATGTGAAGAAATTGTCTAGGATTGAGTCCCTTTGGGATATTCCTGCTGCAGCTGTAGTAGGGTGCGTAACACCAGCCACATCTTCCCCATTATTGTCCCAGCTCTTCCCCACTGCCTGAGGTGACATAGTTGTGTCTGCAGTCCACAACACGTACCTCAGTCATAGCTTCTGGTGTGTAGCTGGACTACCACCTCCAATCTGCATTGCTGCCTTCTTGTTGTTGCCTCCTGCCCTCCCATTGTCCGCGTCTTCACACCTCCGCACACCGGCCACATCTTCCCCATCATCGTCCCAGGTGTTCCCCACTGCCTGGGGTGACATTGTTGCATGATCTATTGGAAAGGGTCCATGAGTTGTGGTGCACTGAGTTGGTGGCACCTGAAGAGCTGAGCAGGGTACCCAGCTGATGATGGCATCCAAGACATGTGTGAGCAACTCGGATAGTCTGGCTGTAAGACTCTTTTGACTCTGGGAGTTGTAGGTGGTCCTGGCAATGGTGGCGTGTGCATCCTGCGGTGATGCGTCGCCGGGCAGGTCAGGACTCGATTTGATGTGTGAGCCCTGGTGGTCCGAGTTCAGACCGGAGGCAGCAGACAGTGCAGGGCCACAGACACATGGCGTTGATGAGCCCCAGGCCATTGACACAGAGGCCATCCAATATTCATTTAGAAAGGTTCCATGACTTGAGCTGCACAGAGTTAGTGGCCCCGGATGCACTGCTGGCGGCTCAGGCACACCACCACGGGACTATGACTTGCGGGGCTCTGAGGAAGGGCCACGTGAGCTGAGCGGGTCCTCTTTGATGTCGAAGGTGATTGTCTCGGAGGATTTGAGGGGACAGTGGAAGGTGTCCTTCCAGGGCACGATGCAGAGGACAGAACCAAGCTGAAACAGGCAAATGGAGGAGTGGAATGCTACAGACTCCTTTTTACCACCAAGTCAGTATCAGCTACATGATGATGGAGACAACCCCCAGGCCATAAACTCAGACACCAGCAAAGTTCAACCAAAGAGTGTCCATGAATTCCGGGGCACAGGGTCAGTGGCACCAGGGCTGAAAGAGGAAGCAGTCTGCAATGAAGCCTGTACAATGATATAAACTCTGCCATGAATAAATCAAGGCTCAGATCCAAATGTTTGACCTACTTGACCACAGTGTTGGCCGGAGGCAGCGGTCCGCAAGGGCCCACAGCCACGTGTCATTGGCTTGCGATGCACAGAGTTAGTGGCACCAGAGCAGTTGTTGGTAGTGTACGATCACCTCTGTAATGAGGATCCTTTTTTCCTTTGGACTGAACCACATCTTCCTCTTACTCCTCTCCTTGCTTACAATGATGTGAACTCGGCCATTGCATAATCAAGACTCAGTTCCACATGTGTGACCTACTCGACCGCAGTGTGGCCAGAGAGCAGTAGTCAGCAAGGGACCACAGACAGGTGTTGTTCGGATGCTAAGCACAGAGTTGGTGGCACCACATCGAAGGGAGTACAGTGATATCAAGTCAGCCAAAAAGTGTGTACTCGGCCATTGCATAATCTAGACTCAGTTCCACATGTGTGACCTACTTGACCGCTGTATAGGCTGGAGGCAGCGGTCAGCCCGAGCCAGCCGTTGTTCAGCAAGCTCCTCCTGGATCTCTAACACACGACATTGAGATGGCATGTGGAGATGACTTGCGGTTGACGGAGGGAGAAGCACAAGAGCTGAGCGGATGTGCAGCCTGCGACGATGCTGTGTCCTGCCTGGTACGCACTGCATTGGATTGGTGTGAGGCCTTCTGGACCGCAGTGTAGGCAGCACACAGGTGACCACGCAGTGCTAGACCACAGTGTAGTCAGCAAGGGCCCACAGACACGTGTGGTTGGAATGCTATGCACAGAGTTGGTGGCATCACATCGATGGGAGTATAGTGATATAAACTCTGCCATAAACTGTGTACTCGGCCATTGTATAATCAAGGCTCAGTTCCAAATCTGTGACCTACTTGACTGTAGTGTAGGCCGGTGGAGTATGTCAATGAGAAAGGAGTGCTGCTGGCCTGTCTCAAGGAGGACAGCGATGGTCTGAGGAAGCTGCCAAGGTCGCGGGCCTTGGGCTTGGAGCTTGCACTGACATGTGGTGGGTCCTTTTTCACACACGCCGGTGTTTGAAGGTGAGCAGTGTGGCCTGGTTGGCAGGGGCGGCCAAGACGGATCTAGGGACCTGCGTCCTGGGGTGCAGCAGGCGCACATGGTCGCAGGCACCGCCGCTCAAGGCGTGGGCCTCGTGGTGTGCTGGGAGGCGCCGCTCTTGCAGACACGTTGGCCATTCCGGAAGAGAACCACGCCCAGAGCTACAGGCTTTTTATTCACACCCATACGCTGGGCTGGCATACGCCGGGAAAGCCCACTCCGCTCACGCTTACAGGGGGGATGTAATGAGCTACTTTCTACGCTCTTCCCCACTGCCTGGGGTAACATGGTTGCATCCACTGTTCACTACACTCCAAACACCAGCAGTATATGTCGACATAGGCATGTCTGTGGTCTGCATACTGCAGTCTGGCCAACGCATCCACGCCACACTTGGCATTGTGTACATTCTCATTCATGGGTCACTTGCCTCCTTCACACATGCATGTTTCCCACCTCTCCCCACATTCTGCTATTGTGTTGCTGAAATGCCATTGATGGCTCGTGTACATGGCTTGCCCAGGTCACCACAGTAAGTTGTGCTGTTGCGTCTGGTAGGTGGGCATGTTGTTTGGCATGTTGTGTGTGAGTTTGTAACATGAGTATTCCCAGGGTTGTGAGTTGCATGATTGTGGAGTTGAGGTGTGCGGTGTGTTAATTTGGTACTTACCAACGAGCACTGCATTCCAATAGGTGCTAGCCTCAAAGCGCTGGTTGATGATGGACTGTCAGAAGATTAAGGAATCATGCACACTGCCTGGGTAATTGGCGACGACATTGGTGAAGAGTTCACGGTGGTCCACTATTGCCTGCACATTGATGGAATGTGTGTGCTTCCTATTGCGGTAATTGCCTGCAGTGGCGGCAGGGGACACGAGGAGTATATGTGTGCAGTTGATTTCCCCCAACACGTGCAGGAAGCCAGCTATGGCGTTGAAGCCTTGCTTGGTTTCCAGCTGTTCCTGAGCAGTGTGTGGGAAGTGAAGGTACTGGGGTACCAAGCTGATGACGGCATCCAAGACAGGTGTGAGGAACTTGGATAGGGCTGGCTGTGAGACTCCTCCGACTCTGGCAATTGTTGGTTGTAAGGTCCCAGAGGCCAACAGGTGCAGCACAGTCAGCAGCTTTGTCTGCGGAGGGATGTTGGTTGTCCGCTGTGTTGGTACGGTCAGCCTGTGGGCAATGATGGTCAGGATGCGTAGGATGGTTGTCCTTTTGAGCCTGTAGTGGGCAATGACGTCCTCTGGTGTTAAGTCTGTGAGGTTGGTGCATTTTCTGAAGGTCCACTGTCTTATTCTGCGCTGCCTCTGTGGTGTTCAGGGGGGGGCGGGGGGGGGGGGTCTATGGGAAGGTGGCGGGCCTGGTGGCGGTGGGTGTTGTGGCCCTCTTGGGGCTTCGAGCTGCTTGATCAGGTGTGGCTCTGGGCTCCCCTTCATGGTGCAGGCTGTCTTCAGACTTTACACCAGGAAGAGCAGGTGTTAAATCCCTGCTGCTAACATGCCTTATTGCATGTTTTGTGAACTTATCGCCGATCTGGCTGGTCGTTGAGAATGTTGTGAAGTGATGTTGTCGCGGCTTTTTGCACGGGAACGCCTACTCTGCATCTCATTAGCGTTAGTTGCCGGTGTCATCTGTGGCGATGATTTTTGCGGCTGCTCTCGCTGGAAAACTGGTGAAATCGGCTGTTAGCACCAGCTTGTGAATAGTGCGATGAATTTATAGCAACTTTGGCAGCGATAAAGTGCCGCTAACTCGGTCATAGGTCCTCGAGAATATGCCCCTAAGTGTATCCAATATCAGACGATGTATTAACAGGCTAGATGACTACTTTATCGGTGGGACTAAAGCGCGCATGAATATGTATGGGAACAAATACATACCTCAAAGTAGGTAAGAACAATGGAAATCCAAAATGGTTGATTCCCCAATTCCTAAGTTGATGGTAAAGGGCAAAATGCGAGGATATCCTGTAGTGTCATAGAGGAGGAAAAGTTGTAGCTAAAATCATAGCACTGTGTCCTGTATGGGCCTCCCTGATAAGGGGCCGGTTTGTAAAGCTGCAGTAAACAAAAATGTCATATAAAACTATAATAGAAAACACTCCATAGTACAAGAGACCACAAAATGCATTTTAGATACAACTAAAGAAAAGAAATAAATATGCCGAGGGCATATTGTATTTTTGATATTAGTATGGCCTGAAGAATTAATTCATGATGGAAGACTGCGCAAGATGACAAACAACTCCTTATATGTGAGTGAGTTGGATGACAAGCCGACAAAGGATATAAGGCTACCTTTGCAATATACAGATGTCCGACAAGAATGGCAAGATGTAAAAAACAATTATATGAGAATATATATAAAAATAGCAGTACAAAGGTATTGCCAACACGCAGTTCTTCATGCCGCATAGACTACCAACCACCTGTATTATGCCTGGTGTATTCAATGTAAATAACACCAGGGTACTGTGTGTGCTCTGTTCATAAAAACAAAAAAACAGGTGGGAGAATAACACAACTCAAAACCGTTACATATACAGAGAAAATTAACTGCCATAAGGGCGAGGCCACATGAAAGCGTAACTAGAACGGGGCACATTGAAGCAAGGACATCGTAATGAAAGCACAATAACTAATATGGACATGGAAACATAAAAGTATGTAAAACATAGTCCAAAACCTGAGAAAGGAACCACAAACAGGATGTCGAGGTGGTTTTGACCTTAAGCACAGTTTGTCAAAAGTCTCCTTCCTGGATCCAAAGTAAGAACACCATTCCAAATTACCATTCAAACAGTAACAAGAGGAAAAGATCAGTGAGGTGCTGCAACTGTGGTCCGCCGTTGGTCTGTGCTCATCATGTAAGACCCTGATAGTGGAGCGCCGATTTCTGTGCTTAGTACATCATCAACATAAATGTGTGTAAATGGAGCCCTCACGCTGTTGGGTTTACATGGTTGCTGTGGTAACCTGGAGCAGGGTGAGGTGCACGGGCCTAGGAGTGCCCCACAGATGAATTAATGGACACCACACACAGTCCTTGCATGCTTGGCCGGAAGACCCCGTGCAATCTTTCTGCCGTTTGTTTATCTCCTCGGGATGAGTCCGCCCCGAGGATTGCGAGTGGGGATACAATGTATTAGAGGGCCCGGGTGGCTCTCTACAACCCTCCTGTTCATTAGCTCATGACAGTACTGTAAACTTTACAGTTAGGGCAAGACACACACAAAGTCTTGGAGCCACTGACTAGGGGCAGGGTTCAGGTGGAGACCATACCTCTGGCTTCGGGAGTTGGAACTGGTCCCTGCCCCGTCTTGGCTTGGGATCCTCGTCTCGCTTGATGATGGGCATTGGGGATCGTCTTAGGCTGGTGCAGCCGTGCTAGCCTGAGCTTTCTCAGAGTTTCGTGCTTCTTCAGAGTTTCGTTTGGTGTCCTCTCCTTGCGTATATCATATATCGGGTGTGGGCGGCTCTCCACACCTCCGGCTCCTATGGTGTCCAGAATTTCCAGACAGGATGTCTGTCCTTGACCACCATGTAGTCTCTCACCTTTATGGATGGCACCTTCGCACCTCGGCTGAGGCTCGACTTCTTGTTTGTTGTTTCTCTCCGTGGCTGCACTGCCGCGTCGTCTCTCTCAGGGGGGCTCCAACTGGGTAGGTCGGATGCTGTCACGTGGTGCTCACTTGTAAATTAGGTGGGACGATGCGCAGTGGGTGGTGCTGTGGGGTGTCTGCTGATAGGCATCTAGAAATCTGTGCAAAGCTCTTTCCGCACCTTCTCCCTGTTCCACAGCAATGCGTAGCATCCGATTGAGCGTCTGCATTAACCTCTCAACCTCCCCATTAGCTTGGGCCACTGGGTTGTGATTTTCCTGTGCCTGATGGCCCTCCTCTCCAAATACTTCTGAAATACGCTCCCTTGAAAAGGAGGTCTGTTGTCTGATCTCAGTTCTTCTGGGAGGCCCAACAGTGCGAATGTCCTTTCAAGGGCCTTTTGTACTTGAGGGAATGCAGTGGATGCAATCAATTCCACTACTGGGAATTTAGAGGAAGAGTCCATTAGCACCATCGTGTTACGTCCATCCGTAAAACTGCCAAAGTCAATGCTGACCTTGGACCAAGGTGCTTCGCTCGACTCCTCTGTGATTACCTGGTCTGGGGCAGGGTCACTACCGGTGATGGCACATGAGTGACAGCCTCTGATCTTCTCTTCCACAGCGGTATCCATGCCTGGGAACCATACCTTGCATCTCAAAAGTGCCTTAGTTTTCGCCATGCCCTGGTGTCCCACGTGTGCTAGACTGATGACATGGTCTTGTAGCTCTTTTGGGACTACAATAATGTGGCCTCTGAGCATGGTGCCATGCTCTCCCATGCGGAGTTCTCTGCGGATTCTCCATAGCTACTGATGAGCTAGCTGGTCTTCGGTGATGAGCTCCTGTGCATTGTCCAAGAAATGGATCCAGCTTCTCGAAAGTAGGGCCTCCTTGACCCTCACTAGCGTTTCGTCTCATGTAGTGGCTTGCCCAAGCTCTTCGAGTGTAACTGCTTTTGAGCACCCTTCCTGCGTGGTCATCCGGACTAGCGGTTCAGTGTGTTCTTCATCTCGATGTGCGCACTGCGTGTCTGTTGCCTTCGGGTGTCTCAAAAGGTAATCCACTGGGTTGTGCGCTCCAGGGCGGAATATGACCGTGAATCTATATGCCTGCAGCTGCACCGCCCACCTCCCTATCCTGAGGGGAGCTAGTCTCGACGTCCCCGCGAACAGGGGGAGCAACTGCTTGTGGTCGGTCACCACTTGAAATTCCTGTCAGGAAAGATAGTGATGAAAATGCTGGCATGCCCATCTTATGGCTAGGGCTTCCCTTTTGATCTGGGCGTACCTCGTCTCAGTGTCAGATAATGTGCAGCTGGCATATGCAATGGGCATGCACTTTTCTCGAAGCACTCTTGGAGAAGGACTGCTCCGAGCCCCACTGGGCTGGCATCTACCACCAACTCGGTGCGTCGTTCTGGATGAAAGTAGGCCATGACAGTTTTGTCCATTAAGGCCACGTTGATGGCATGAAATGCTGTGTTGGCTTCGGCAGTCCATTCCCTCGGACAGCCTCTGTGAGTCAGGGCTTGGAACAGTTCGGACAGTGAGGCGAGATTTGGTATGAACTGGCCTCAGTAAGCAGCCATTCCTAGGAAGCTGCGAATCTCCATGGCAAATGTGGGTGTTTGAGTTGACCGGATGACAGTTGCCTTCTTGGGGTCCACCTTCAATCCATCACGGAAGAACGTGTAGCAAAAAAAGTTTAAAGATTCTTAGTAGAATGAACACTTGGCCTTGTGGGGTGTCAGACCACAGTCCGCCAGTCGTTGCAGGGTGGCACAGAGGCGTGCATGGTGGTCCTCCAGTGTCTACAAAAACACCAGGATGTCGTCACTCAGATTTATGACACCATAGAGGCCGGATCAGGTCTCCCGGATGGCGTTTCGGAAGACATCCGCCACTGAGGATACCCTAAAACTCAGTTTTTTGTATGGCCGGAGTCCTACATGGGTGGAGAATGTGGTAATGAATCAGCTCGCTGGTTCGAGTTCTATGTGATGGTACATGGCATTCAGGCCGAGCTTTGAGAACCACATGGCCCCGTTGAGGTCTTTCCACGATGTCATCCATGGTGGACATGAGATGACGCTCTCGCATGACGGCTAGGTTAGGGAGATGCATGTCCTCACAAAGTCTGATGGCGCCGTGCTGTTTGGGCTTCGGGGCGATGACTAATGGCGGCACCCATGGAGTTGGGCCTGATACCTTCTCGATGACATTGAGATCTTGCAGCTTCTTCAGTTCGGCTTCCAATTGCGGACGCAGGTGGAAAGACACTCTCCAATCTCTCAGGGCGACCGGTCGGATGGATGGGTCAATGAGCAGTTTAAACTGTTTTCCTATGAGCTTTCAGAGACCCTTGAACAGTTCTGGGAAGTCGTGTAGTATGGCATCGGTGTGAGAGTCAAGCACCTGATTTGCAAAAAAGACTAGGCCAAGGTCTTCTGCAGTGTGGCAGCTGAGTAGTGTTCCTTTCCTGCCTTCAGTGATACCTTGTCATACGTTTGTCGCAGGAAACGTGAGCCTCTATCACCCCTCTTAAGGGGATAGGGTGTGTTCCTCCATACGTATATATTCTTGCTTTAGTGGGAGCCCGCGGGGGTCATAGAGATAGACGGTCATACTGTTCAGAGTCCATGACGTTCACAGACGCCCGATCTCGATCAGCACCTGGATGGTTGACCCTGCTACTTGGATGGCGCACAGGGGAGGCGGTCTCTTGTGTTTGTCTGAACGACTCATGAATAATATGACAAAGGCATCGTCGTCATCATCATCCAGGGTGAATTGCCGTCCTTTCGCGGCACTCTCCTCTTGGATGTGAGGATCGTCGAATGACAATTGACGAATTTGCGACATGGCCCCACGTTGTCTTGTGAACCCGAGCCAAGACCTGCCACTTCAGCACACCTTTACGAAATGGTTGGGCTTCCTGCATCGCTAACAGGTCTTCCCTTTGGCGAAACACAAACCAGTTGTGGGATGTTCTGCCCTGCAGTTGCCGCAAGTTCCACCCCCTTGCACTTTCGTAGCAGCGCGCCCAGGTTATGGGCATCGTTGAATCGCCTCGACTCTCTCCTCTTTGATGGGGGCATGTCTTGGGGCATGGGGTGTTGTGGCGCCTCTGTTCAGGGCAGCTTCAATTTCTTCCGCTCGGGCATCTGACAGTTCATGGGACCGGGCGAGAACCAGTATGTCGTCTAGTGAGATCCCTGGAGAATCAGCTTCCGGAGCATCACCGATCGACACCCTTGAATCACCTGGGCCCGGATTTCTTCCCTTTAATAGGCGAATGTGCAGATGCTCGCCAGCCGCCTCAACCAGGCGTAGAACATATCCACGGACTCGGTGTCAGATTGTTTTGCCTGCCACAGCTTGAATCGCTCGAAGTCGGGGTTGAGCTGAGGGCCGTGACTGTGGCCTCGTAGTCGTCATGGTCTCCTGTGTCTGGGAGCGTCTCAAACAGGTCATATATTTTGCTGCCTCCATAGTATTTTAGGAGGGATCTCTTAACAGTTCCGTCACACTCTCGTCGCCAATGTGGTGACTTGGAGCAGGGTGAGGGGCACGGGCCTAGGAGTTCCCCACAGATAAAATAATGGATGCCACTCACAGTCCTTGCATGCTTGGCCGGAAGACCCTGTTCGGTCTTTCCGCCATTTATTTCTCTCAGGACGAACCCACCCGAGGAGTGCGTGCGGAGATACAATGTATTAGAAGGCCCAGGTGGCTCTACAGTTGCCATTTTCCTTTTTTAGTGTTCACTTCCCATAGTAATGGACCTACAGTTGGGAAGACTGCATGCTGGTATATGTAGCTTCTTAACTGCTTTAAACAAAAGATTGTACCAACTGGCTGAGATTTCACAGAATTATATTGAAAGAGGGAATAGCGAGATATCAGTTGGAGTGAGTTGTAAAACAATTATTATATGCAATTTTGAAGGTACTTGAAGCTGATATATCAATCCATGAAAGAAAACTGCTTTTTTTGGCCAGAGATTTGTAGTTCTGACATTTCATTTAGCCCTATAATCGTTGTATTAAAATGAAGTATGGCGTAGGCTTCTTTTTGAATGAGTGTCCTCTCTAAGCCACCCCTCTAGGGTTAGGCTCGATCACCACCAGAACTGTCCCTTGAAGTCATTCTCTGTATGACCCATTTCTTCAAAGTGATTTCCCAGAGGAGCCGAATTGACCTTCACACGAATTCTAGATTTATGTTGGATAATCCTTTGCCGAACTTCTTGTCTGGTCTTTCCTATATACAATTTTGATATGGGCATATAATGCCATAGACTACATTCTTTATGCGACAGTTGGAAAAGGTAGTATGTTTTGATTTGGTATTGTCAAGTTGGAATTCTGATCCCTCTGTGATTTGTTTACAAGTTATGCATTTGTGATAGCCTTCAATGAGTGGTAGTTTCCATTGCTGTCTGAGGGAGTATATGCCCAGACAAGATGGCTGCCTATATTTGCATTGTTTTTTTAGTGCAAAAAGTGACCGTTTAAATGTAGTGTCTAATTTTTGAATCAAGTGCCTAGTTTGAAGAATTATTTTTTGAAATGGTTTGTTTGTAGGTAAAATGTGGAAACACAGACCATTCTTTGCAGAGGATTTTTTAAAACTTTTTTTCCCAGGAGTGACTCCCTTGGGGTGTACCATGCTCATTTTAAGGAATGTTTTAGAAGCTTGTAGATATACTTTTGCCTTGTCATAAAGAATCTTTGCATGTTTAAAATACCAGTCTCATTATGCCATATTTTTAAAAACTGACCATACAGGAGATTTTGTTTCAAATTGAGTGGGTGAAAGCTTGTAAAATGCAGAGCACTGTTTTTAACACTTGGTTTTCTGTAAAGGGTGGTTATCAATTGTGCTTCTTTAACCACTGCTTCAACATCCAAGAATGTGATTCTGCTGGTACTTTCGGCCATGCTTAATTTTATATCTGGTATTCTGTTATTTAACCAATCATAAAATTCATTCAAGGTCACTTCCTTACCTGTCCAGATGAATATTATGTCATCAATTAATCAATACAATGTTTTTGAATGGAATAGTGTTGTACACATACTTGTCTTTGAACAGAGCCATGAACAGTATTGCCATTTCTGGAGAAAAAGAACAACCCATGGCAGTCCCCTTGATTTGATAGAAAAACTCTTCTTCAAATTTGAAGTAATTACTCTTTAAAGCCAAATTGGCCAATTGGAGGATAAATTGTGCGGTCTTCTCTCCAAATAATATTCTATGGCCTCTAGTCCAGCTTCCTGGGGATTTTTTGTATAGAGGGATTCCACGTCAAATGTTACTAAACACTGTATAGAGGGATCAAATTCTATCCCTTCTATTTTATTAATGAAATCCATTGTGTCTCGTAGATATGGTGGAACATCCATGACAAAAGATTCCAAAAAAATTCTACATATTTTGAAATGGGCTTGAATACTGAGTCACATTCCTATGCGATTTGTCTTCCCGGGGGGTTGTTCTCATCTTTATGTATTTTTTTACAAGAAATACATAACAGGGATTTGAGGGCTCACTTTTTTAAGGAACTCCAGCTCTTTAGGGCCAAAGTAGCCATTGTCAAAGACTTCCTGTAATGTTTTTAAAATCTCCTCCTGTATGCTTTTCATAGGGTCTCTGGGGATTTTTCTATGGAATTCCTAGTCTACAAGTTGCCAGTGCCCTTCTTTGATGTAACTTCCTTTTGACCAGACTACCAACGCTTCACCCTTTATCAGCTTGTTGGATGACAATTATTTTGTCATTTTTAAGTTGCACTATGGCTTTCTGTTGGTTTTTTGAAAGGTTACTTCTACAAAAGTCCTTTTTCCTCACTAGTTAACTAATAGTTTAGAATATTGTTTGTTCAAAGGTTGTAACTTCTTTTGGAATTAGGTTTGATGGTGGTCAGAAAGTTGATTTATTCTTCAAACTAGATGGTTCTAGCAAGTGGTACGGATGGTTAAAAAAGTAAACTTTAAGACGGAACGTCCTAAAAAATTCCAGAGCTTTTGTTTTAAAGTGTACAAAATCAATGCGTATAGCAGGAACAAATAAAAAACCCTTTTGAAGTATGGCAATTTCATCTGAAGTGAACCGTCCATCCAACAGGCCCTTCACCTCAGATAAAATTGTCATACTTGAGAAGGGTTTGTCCTTTGTTTCTGCTAAACACATGGATTTTGTATGCTTAAAAACAGAAGCTCTGAAATATTTTAGGAAGATCCAAGACAAATGAATACTAAGTAAGTGCAACCTTTCTTTGAGGCCTTAACAAAGTGCTAATATATAATCAGGATTCCAACTATGAGCTTCTGTTCATTCTTTGACCCATCGTTTTTTGAACACCAATACTGAACCCTCATACTTAATGAATTGAGAGAACTAGAAGGCTTCACAACCACGTTCTATAAAAGAGAGGTATAATAAATACCAAAACGAGAGATTAGGAATCAATAGTCGACTTGTAAACATTACAATCAAAGCTATCTGTTTTTTATCCCTTTGGTGAAACCAGCCTTGGTCCTGAAGAGACCCCACACCCACTGCATCGAAACACATCAACCTTACTGCAATAGGGAGTTGTTGGATTCATCAGCTATATACAGGCAGCCTAAAATGTTGAGACAGATGCACTAAATCCTAAAAAGATTAGTTGGTGCAACCCCTGTTATTGTGTGAATTTGGAAGTCCAATGAAGTGAGACTAAAAAAATTGGACTCTTTGCACAAAAAACTCAAGACTGATATAAAAGCTCACCCTAGTTCATAGGTTCATTTTTGGCTTTTATTGAATTCTGTAAATGTCATTGTGATGTTTTTTAGTACAACATATGCGTAATGTCAGTTTAATGCAAATATTCATGAGCACCAAAAACTGTCACTTTTTCACTTGATTGATTGTCACTTTCATCTTTGATTTGATCATGCAAGGCCAAATGGCCTACACAACTTTTGATCTAAGTAATCCAATGTTTATGATATAAGAAATGGTTACGGAAAAAAATAATACATTCTTTTGGTAAAAAACAATTAACCCAGCCAAGATAATTAAATTCCTTGATCACAGGAAGAATTAGGTTGTCAAAAAGTATTACCAGCCAAGCTACAACGTTGTTTTCATTTTATGTTAAAGTGTGGTCTAAACTTGGTGGCTGAGGTAATAGAGCCAAATCCTGCAGTGAAAAAGACTTTTAGAAAGTTGCCATTTTCTTGTTCCAACCATTTGTGCCTTTTGCCAACGTACTTTGTCACATAATTGCAAATGGCTCTTTTGATGGGGTTTCTATATTACTTCCAGGCAGTAGCATATTGGGGGCTTCAGTGTGGGCAGGATGGGCCACCCTGTCAAGATGGCTGGGAGAAGCTGTACCCAGACCCACATGCACTTCAAAGGGCTTTGTCTCCTGAACACACAAAGGAACCTGAAAGTAGGAACCTTCCCTGCCCTTTGTCCTTCCCAGATAGTTTGTAACCTTGACATGGAAAGGGGGAGAACTTTCCAGAACCAAATGTGGGAACAGGACATTGAATCCCCTCAAACAAAGTTTGGTACCAGGTATAAAAACTGGACCTCTGGAGCCTCTCATCAGGAGCCTCTCATCAGAACGCTCCTGGACCTGTAGAAGTTGCAGAAGAAGGTCTGCTCTGCTACCAGAGTACTGCCCTGCTGCTAGAAGTACTGCCTTGCTGTCTGAAAAGGCAGACTAGACCTGCTTGCCTTTATCCCAGGCTAACCAGAGTGACTCTAAGGTTACGTTGGCTGACCTCCTGTGTGAGCTAAAGGGATACAACAAGCATCAGAAGCCTCACTGCAATTGTCCAGCTGACCTGCTGCAACTGGAACTGCCTGGACCTGCAACTGGACCTGCATGAGCTCTGCTGGCCTATGCTGGAGTGAGTCCCTGATCACCAGGAGGTGCCTTCTCAGGTCCTGGACCCTTGGCTGGCATCAGAGTGTACTCCTCCATAAGAAAAGTTAGAAATCCTGAAGTTTGAGGTCCTCGCAAATGGGGCTGTTCATGGCAAGTCTCTGCCCCCGCGATGACAGCCAATGCGAAGTTCTGGTGAGACCTGCTCTTCGCATCAACAGTGACCACCAGCAACAACTGGCAAGCGAGACTTGCACTTTGCACCATATTAATGACAGCTTGCAATGACCTCTATTGTAAAGCTATAACAAGGACTGTCTGCGACGCCCGACAGGCTCTTCACGCTACAACGACAACCGTCTGCGATGCTCAGCCTCCTTCTAGCAGCCACTTCCAATGTAAACTGCACTATTTGTCCTACTCTTTGAAGGAAGCTCTTTAGCAGGACAAACCAGATCTCTTTAACCGACTCGCTCTCCATCGCAGTCAGCCTGAACTTGTTATTTTCCTCTGGTCTAGAGCAACCAGATAATTGAAGGTGGCACTTTGTGTTTTTGGGCGCTATTTTCTCTGAAAATGTTAAAATCAAAGATGTCCGGCTCTACCAATTGGATTTTTGTCTTTCTGGTATCATTTTATTTATTACAATTTATTCTATTTTTCTACATTGGTTTGGGATTTTTCTTGTAATGTGTTTTCACTTTATTACTTTTTGTGTGCGCATAGATACTTTACACATTGACTCTAAGTTAACCCTGACTGCTTTTGTTCCAAGCTACTAGAGGGTTAAGCGCAGGTTAATTTAATGATTTTTGAGGTAAACTGACAATAATTGCGGTTTATTGCTTGAGAGAGGCTTCAACCACCGTCAACCAATAACCCAATTTCTAACAATATCCATGAAAATTAATTTGCCAATAACTGTTCCAGAACAAAGCCATTTTGATTCTAATTAATTAAAAAATTAAAAGCATACTGTATCATTCAAAAAAAGTTGATAATAATTTGATTTTGGTGCACAGACTCAATTATGAAGGGACAACCGTGTTGGTGGTCGGAAAGTGCACTTTCACACTGCAGCTGTGCTGAGGCCCAGGAAAAGGGCCACAGCACAAACCGCAGTGTTAAAGTGCACTTTCTGCACATCCATGCACTGTGTGCCAAGTACCATGTGGATGTTTGTGGGGGCACTACATGTGCCCCCAGCACCAATTTGCAGTCACCCATGGGGGACAGAGGCCCTAAGTGGGGCCCCCAAAGTCTGTTTCTGACAGCCTTTAAAAAGTCTGTCGGAAAGAGACATCGTAATCCCTACAGCGGTGCCTGCGCAGGCACTGCCACCATGCAAGGGATATGATTCCAAGCAAGACCTCTACGGGATCGTGGACCGTGTCGGTGGCAGCGGTCTTTCCCCTAATCTCTGTGTTCCGACCTTATGCATTGTAATGTGACGCTCGGAGCAATGGCCTGTCTGTCGGGCGGACTGCCACTGACGATCCACCCGACATTGTAATTAGGACCTGAGTGATTTGAGACTTGGAAGACTTTACAATTATTTATAGATCACAAACATTAGAATAAAAGTAGACCAAAGAGAAATTAAAATACCCTGGTGAAATTTGCCAAATTTTGAATTTCGTGTTATGTGAACTTCCAAAACGAATTACATAATTTCGCATAGGTTTTACACATGAGAGATTACTTTCCATAGAAATTATCTCACCAAGAGACATTTTCTGCTAGCACCAGTATCCTGCAAATATCTCAGAAAATTTCACAGGTAAAAAAGTATGTGATTTCATCCTCCCTGAAATAAAAAGTGTAATAGAATCAAATGATATACTCATAAACTATGGACGTTCTAAAATATACTGTTAGCTAAGGATGCTAAACATTACTTTGCAGCCAATTTATATCTAGGCAGGTGGCATGTTTCTCCATCAGGGAAAAGAAAGTAAATTAGTCTGTCACATTGATGGAGGTGCCGCCCACCAAATTTAGAAATAAATAGCAGCCATTTCTAAAGGAGTGTCAGGAACCGCCGTTACAGTGATCCTGTCAATGCTGTTTACAGATTTGTGCAGGGCTCCGTCAACATGACAGATCCCTGCACCAAACTGTTTTATTTTGTATTTTCAAAAAGAAAGTCCTGAAGCTGGATTTCTAATTGAAAATAACATAGAAAATACTCCCCTCACCATGGGAGTGCACTCTCAATGCAAGGGGAGCCTTTAACAATTTTCACTGCCCCTTACTGCGAGGGGTTTCCTGGCGATACCGCCAGGGTTTTCCCGGCGATGACGTGGATTGTACACTGCTCTCTAATTCCGCTCATCTAAATTAGGTTGGCAAAATTAGAGATCTGACTTAGATGTCCATTATTCTGCAAGGCCATCAGAGGGCTTTGATCACTGTGGAGATGGAGTTGTCTCTGCCGTAATTAAATATAAGGCCCGTCCACATGTAAATTTTTCAGGTGGATACTATCTTGGCGATATAGATTCTCCGTCACCATTCTGACGGAGGGAGTTATTACCATGGCGACCGGACCGCAACTGATGGCTAGTCAGTTGCGGTCTGACCGCAATCTGCTGCAGCGGTCTGACTGATGCATTAAAATGCATACGGTCAGAGGCAACAGGCGGTGTGACCATCCAACACTTTCCAAAGGGCTCAAGGAGCCCGTCACAGCATCGTAAACATTGTAGAATCCCTTCATGACGGAGGCTCCACCGTGAGGATTATGATGTCGGTTTCTGACAGCCATTCCATGTCGACCATTCCGATATCGAAAGGCTGTCAGAAAGCGACAATGGGGGCCCCTAGCAGGGCCTCCTTCCTTTCGGACACTCCACTCTGGGGCCTGGGCATCCCTGCACCATGGTGCCTGCCACAGGGTGCAGGGATGTTTGAAAACATACATTTTTCAATGGAAACTTGTGCTGCAGGCCTTTTCCGCCCACAAGCTTCCATTGTAATATGGATGTTTCTGACTGCCCTATGGGCGGTTGCATCCATATACTGTGGTCAGGACCGCCGACATAAGTGCGGGTGGTTTCCAATCCGCACCGTCGGCCTACATCATAATAAACCCCAGAGTGTCTAGATAGACATTATATACATTGGCCCCTAAGACCCTTAACCTAGTCAGATATAAATTGCTAGAGGCAAGAGAAAATACCTTTTTTTAGCTCAGAGGTTGATTGGGTGAATTGTTACAAGACAATTGTTAAATGTAAAAATTTGAACTCCAAGACATATTGTTTGCTGACATCAATTATTATGTATATTAGAGATGCTGATCTGTGTTCCTAACTTAAATAGTAGACACATATTTTTTTAATCCCTGATTGGCTTTACGTAATCAACCAAGCTCTCTTCCAGTTGCCAAGGGGCCATGTTTAGGACAAAAGTTTTCATCATAGAAAGTGTTCAACAAGAAGTAAAATATTAGTATTAACAAAGAAAGTGACTTACTAACAACAAAGATGCTTAGTAACATATACTTTTACCAGTTCTGAAGTGCACACACTATTGAGGCTTTAAAAGGTATCATTTATGGGAACTAGTTGTAGAATGCAGTCTTGAGCTTTAGGATTATCAACAGACGCGGCCAGTGCAGGTAAGCGCAGTGTGGCATTGGGTTGGGCGTGGCTGGGGGAAGTTGCTAGATGAAGGAATAGGATTACTTTATTTATTTTTCCTATTCCATCGTCTGTTGACTTCCCCCAGCCTCACCGAGCTAGTCTGCACTGGCCGCCGCTGATTATCAGTCATTTCTATTTCAAGTGGCCTTGGGGCTGTTTCACATATAGGCCACTCTAGACATGCACCTGAGAGAGAGCGGTGGAAAAACAAACTTCTGCAAGGTTTTTTTGTGGAGGAGGTCTCAAATAATGGGATTGCCATTGAGATTGCAAGGCTCCAATGAATTGTATGCAGTAGCGTCCGACAGTTAAGCAAAGAAGTAAATCCATGATTCTGTTTGAGTACCTAATACAAACATAGACAATTCAGAGAAAAAGAAATGAACAACCTTGCTGAAAACTCACTAAAAAACAAGTATCCCCTGAAACTATTCAAACCAAAGTAGTGCTTTGATTCTTTGTGATGTACTGTGTATGCATCACAACTTTGTAAACACAACTAGAGCATAAGCAGTAAGAAGTAAAGTGAGGCATACGTAGAGTAAAATAACATGGTTTATTACAATTACAAATAGGAATTACAACAGTTCTGAAGAAGGAGGGTTAAATGATTGTAATTCTTATGATGAATTGGAAGAGAGATATAGAAAGAAAATGTATATGTTTAACACGTTGAGAAACAAGATTAGAAATCATTTGTATAACATATTGTTCAAAACCAGTCTTACGTGGGATGGCAGATGGTTTCCTTTATTAGAGAATAAAAGGAAAAGGAAATATTCTTAGTTGAAAAACTCAGCAATGCAAATATGGTGCGTATGTCAATAATGCGTTTCAAAGCATGAAACTGTAAAGCTGCGCTGATTCAAGGTCGAGAAGAGAATGCACCAAATCACCCTGACATGCGTAAATTGTGCCAGGGGATGAGGTGGCATTCTATGATATTGTTTTTCATCAAACAAAATTACATTTATGATAAAATATACCTAGCTAAGAAAAATAACTACACTAAATTCTTATTATAATATTTACAATATTTATGTCAAACTCAGGACTCCATGCAAGAAGTGTTCAATTACCTAATATGTCTCCTTTCTTTCAACGGGTGCAATTATTATCTTCGACAGCAAAGTAAATCTAAGAAAAATTAGAGGAAATATTAAGGCTTTAAATAAATGTGGTGCAACATTAAAAGCATTGACATTCTCTCACTGGGATGATGACCTCTGGATAGAGTTCCATATACATAGTATGCCCAGATTCACTAAGGTCTTGAGTCACCATTGCGTCAAGCAAGGTGACGCAAGCCCTTAAGTCAGATTCACTATTCGCATGCAGAGCCACCTTATGTGGCTCTGCACTGCATAGTAAATCTGGAGTGATGCCATGCAGCGCAAGTTGCTACCTTATGTTATTCCGCACTGGCAAGGCATTTCAAGGGTGAAGCATGGGTGTTCCTACACATCCACCCATGGTGTTTGGCACATTCCCAGATGTACTTACACTAGTAAACCTGGAAATGGGTCAAAATGCTACACCTTCCCAGGTGAGACATAACAAGGAGAAATATGGTTATTTCTCCCAATTGTTTCCTCTCTCTACATGTAGAAAGAAGACAATGCCTTGAGGGATTGTCCCTTTCTGCACAAAACCAATCCTGTCGATAACACACCATGCCACAAGGGTACCTGCATTGGCACTAGGCCGCACACAGTGCAGCAGTGCAGAGGGAGAGGAGGAATGTTTCATTTCTTACTAGTAGATATGGCGCATTCCTTTACTCTCCATTTGACAAAGCACACTTGTCTTACTGTGTCACATTGCATCAGATCATTGTAAATCTACCCCAAATGTTTACTACATTTACTTTATAGACCAGTGTAAACGTATCACATTTATCATTCACATAGGTACCAGTTTCTCGCTGTGAAATGTCAAACTAGGTGGAAATCTATTTAGTAGTTTTTTTTTATAAAGTAGCACTTTTGTCTAGCGCCCCCCCACTTGCTCTTTGAAATGCTTCAACTTATTTTCTCTGAGATGTTTCATTTGGTTTGATTTCACAATCTGTTGAACCGTTGTAATACTGATTGTGTTTTTTAGAGCTGGATGACCTCAATTGTCACAAGTCTGTGGAGTTTATATTTGGGAGACATGATTCTGTTTCCGGAAAATATAGCACAGGGGTAGATAAGTACTCTGATTATTTAGCATATGTTTGTTGCACAAGTTACGATGATATTTTGTTGCTATTTTTGTTGTCATTTTTAATTATGTAGGGCATGTTTGATGTTTGTTAATAGATAATATTTTAGGAACTAGAAATCAACGACAAGCATTGTTTAATTTTCAAAAATAAATAAATAAATACGTGCAGTGCCCCAACATTTCTCAGGAGCCTCACTGCTGCTTAGGAATGACTGCCAAATGCAAATGTTTGCTAGTCATGATTCCACTTTCTATTTTATTGTCTCAATTCCATCCTCTCGCTACTTCCTCTCTCTATCTCACAAAAGCAAGTTATTTCTCATATCTGCTTTTCCCACTTGGTACTATTTTCTTGACTTTCTTTTCCTCCATCGTTCTCTCTTTCCTTTCTCCTTCTTGCTCTGCGTCAAACTCTGATGTTGGGAAATAAGCCCTGGTCCCCAAAATTGAGAGCTGATGACCACATGGGCAGTCACCGATACAAAGTAAGCACTGGCCGCATCAATGTAAGCAACTCACATGCAGGGCCGGACTAGGTATCCAAAGCATCTCTGGCAATTTTCTTGGACCAGCCCCTGGTGTAGCACTGCCAGGTCCCGGGAGGCTGGGAACACTTGCTTACTGCTTCTGTTTCTGGGGGCCGATATAGCAGCACCGCTGCTAAACAGGCCCCCAGTTACAAAACCGTCCCCCACCCTTCCAGCCTCCCGGGGAAATGCCCAATGCCCGGTACAGCCAGTCCAGCCCTGCTCACATGACATGGCTTTTGGAGTGCTTTTTACTATGCCTTTCCTGCTGGAAGACAAATGTTTGTGAAAGATGATTGTTATGAGACAAAGCCATCAGAAAACATCTTTCCTCTGTTTCTACATCCTAAGCCTCTTTATTAGCTGCTCCTTAATCATTTTGAGTGCCGTTTCATCAGCAGCAGTGATGGAATTACACAGCAGTACCCCCATGTTTTGCTTACTCTATTTAGCTTCACTAGTAATGTAATTGCTTGCATCATTGTCTCACATTGTCAGGTATCCAGATGCCTTTTCACGGTTTGACGGATCATCTTTTTGGGTCCATTTTTTCAGATCCATTTTACACATAATATTATTATTTTCAACGAATAAGGAGCACAAGTGTTATAAATATGTCAATGCTCCTTAATCCGTAAAAGTATAATTCTGAAGGTAGATTCAATGTCAACAGTGTGTGAAAATATTCAAGGTAGTCTCAAGAGAGCCGCACTGCAGCGCTTGAAGTAATCGGATCATTACATTACTTCATATGATCTAATTACCTCTAAACATTGTTTTTCATTATCCAAGCTATAATCCCTTGAGACAATTATTGACAGAGGACTCATGAAACTGCAATAGTGGAGAACTATCCTGTATCAAATCTCTGTAATTGCTTCAGCTTAGTGTGCCTGGATTTAAGATGCTATAGTAAATCATTTACATCTAACTAGTTTAATCTCATTATTGTGTGTTAGAATTTCAGCAATACAATTATCCATCACAGTTCATATTAACAAATCTATGCAAATGCTCACAAAACCCTACACACTCATAAGATAATTTTAGTCCAATACAAAAAGGGGATTTGAATACCTGATGCAGTACTCATGTAGCATTACTTCACGCACTCTTACATGCCTTTGTGAAATGAACACAAAAGATCAAATCTAAAATTAAGAAAAATAGGAATATTAGGGCAATATTCATAAACTATTCCTACAAATAGAAAGGATTGTGCCTAACAATTTTTCTAATCTGGAGTTGGGCATTTCAGGACCGATTGAGAAAGGACGTTATAACTATGAGAAGCAGTAATATAGGAGCACTACTTCAGGTAATCGTAAATACTATTGCAAGTTGACCTCATGCCTTCAAAATGTCAGTGATAAGCATTTTTAAGCCAGCCCATTCAATTCATTTAAATAAGGTTCAGAATGCCATTGAAGCTTTTAAACAATTACGACTGATCAAATATGTGCATGTTTTCCCACATCTAATGAGTACCAGGCAGTTGTTTTTTGCTAAAGAGCTTTGTCAGGAACTAATGCTATGCCAGCCAGAGAACTTCCAGCTAGAAAATAAGAGAAAGAGGACACAAATGTCAGTAGTTATTTAGAATCTTTTGGCTGGAAAATAATTATGAAATTTAATTTGTATTTGTAATTGATGAGAGAGGGTTTTAGTGTACAAAAATAAACATCCTCTGTTTGAGGCTTCTTTCTTTACGTTCACTCTTCACTGCACTGCACATATCAAATTCTCCCCAGCAATGACTTTCTTGTGCTTACTCAAAAGCCTAATACAAATGGGAGTTCATATATTCATTTTCCATCATCATCATACATATAATAAAGGTTTGGGGGCAGACCATATATTGAAACACTTTCTCAGTCAATATTGTCATGACCAAAGCTAAACAAAGTTTTATTTCATCTTATATTTATCTTTATTGTTCTTTTTATGCTGATCTTTAACCCCTTCGATGCTGCGCAGATTCCGCCGCTGTGCTGACGGAATCTTGCGCGGGCGTGGTCATGACGGAATGGTTCCGTCATGAGCACAGCTCAACCGTGGGTCATGACGGAACCATTCCGTCATGAGCACCGAAGGGGTTAAGAAACAGCACAGTCAACACATTTCTCCCCCGATTAGAAATTGTTTTAAGACAAACTTCTTCCTTGCAAATGATAATGGCATGGGCGTAAATTCACCGAAATGCCAGGGATAGCGGAAATGACATCACACACCTTTTGACCTTCATTTTCACTTACACACACATACTTACAAATACACACAAATTCACTCATATTCACTCTCTCACACATAAACACACTCTCACCCCCATTTTTAAAACACTTTTCACTTAGCTCAGCTGCCATGGAAGGGCATATTCCAGCTTAATGTACTCAATCTGTGTTACACTATTAGTAAATATTATATTTTTTTTATTCACTACTAGTGTAATATAAAATTGACAGAAAATAAAGAATGGAGCCACAGCTGCCCCTGTGTCCCTGGCACTGAATTTGCCCCCTCTGTGGCCAGAGGATCGCAAAAGCAGTGCTAGGGGTAGCTGCGACCCCTAGTGACCCCTAAATGGCACCTGTGGATAATGGTATTTGGTATAATCTTGTGAAAGGGATAATCTTGTTGAAATGGGAAATGATCTCTGCACCTTTATGCATTCCTTCAACATACTTAATGAGATCTTTAGGGTAATGGACATTTCTGCATAGCTGGTATATTTTTCATGGAGTGATAGCCTTCCTTAGCATAAGTGGAATGTTGCAGAGTGGAATGTGACACTCTAGTCAATAGGGCATAGAGACAAATACTATGTCTCCTAATGTTCACATGTTATCATACATCCATAATTCTTATTTCTGATGAAAAGTCTGCCCCTACTCATAAGGTATGCACATTCGGTTGGCTCATTTTTCTTCATATTTTACCGGTGAGGGCTACTCAAAGCAACACCTCGTCACAAGACCATTGGCTTCAGACTGGCTCCACTGAGATATTGGAAGTCAGCCTGAAGCCTACCAGATAGTTTCCCAACAATTCTACTCGATCATTGTAAGAAATTGTGTTAGTAGGTGTCAGGGGCATAGCTTGGTCAGTAAGACTGGCGAGGTGTGAGCTTCAGATTTTCCAATAATCATGCGACTTATTTTGTCAATCATTATGTGCTTAGCTGTCCATGAGGTGGGCTTGAGGGCCAGGGGAAAGGGAAATGAGTGCGGGTTGTGAGGGATACCTAACACATAGTATTTTGTAAAATAACCATGTTTTAAGCCCTTAAAAACAGAGATGAGAGAGAGAGAGAGCGAGTGTGTGTGTGTGTATGTGTGTGTGTGTATTTGTGTCTAAGTGAGTATTTAAAAATCCCAGATGAAATCTGAGACACACCTTACCATACCCGACTGAACGCTCCTGTACCCAACTATTTATTAAAAAACACATTTATTATGGGGATATAACACCCTGCCCCCTGACGCTATTCCCCTGGTAGTTGTAAAGGATATGAGTCCTTCACAAGCAATAGGTCCACAATTATCTCTTTACTGAAAACCAAGCACCCCATTGTAGCATTTGACTCTCTCAGTGTAGCAAAGCAGAGCAGTCCAAGGCCTACTCATCCTCAGGTATTAATCATAAGCTCTGAAATATTCAGCACAGGGCTGTGTGTGTGCTCCCTAAACAATTTGGTCCCTTTGCAAGAAGTTCATTTTTGTTTGATGCTCTGCTTGTCTCTAAAGTAAACTATATACAGATGCACTTTTGGAGTGTCATCTGGTGCGTTTGTACAGCGTGTTGATGCTTTGGACTGCGTTTGCACTATACTAAACTGCAACAAAAAAAGAGAGAAAAAATGGCAAATGCCAGCGACTTTCTTTCACTTCCAATCAAGCATGAATTACTGTCAAAGAAAGAGTACCAGCACTTCTCACTAGGAAATAGGTATTCTAGTACAGAAATCTCCCTTTCATCATCATCATCATCATCATCATCAACTTTATTTCGATCACAAAGATCATAAAAAGTACGCAGCACAAGTTAATAAAACGGAAATAAAAAAACATTGTCAGATAAATATGCTAAAAAAAGGAAAACCCATTACTTTAAAATAATTTTACAAATGTAGGGTGCGACAATTTGAAAGAGAATAAAATACATCATACAAAAGATTTCCCACGCCTGATCCTCAATGCATACCAAAATCTTGAGAGGCCATAAACCATTACTTTTCATGTGTCAGTACACAAGATTCTCAGCACCTCAAGATAATGGCCCGGGCCCGCCAATCTGCACAACGGACTATCCCTTTTTTCCTCAAGGATAAATAGAGTGGGCAAAAGAAGAGTAGATGGACAATAGATTCCGGGCAAGCTTTACACACAGGGCACAAATCATCAATTGAAGCCTTATAGGACCACTTAGAACAAAACAGTTTGGTTGGTAAAGTCTTATAGCGGAACTGTAGGAACAGTTTACGCGCCAAAGGGGGAACGATTTCATCAATACTAGTCTCAAAACAAGGGACGGGTTTAAAATTCAGAAAGTTATCAGTCAGACTGGACAAATCCTTTACAGGTATCAATTCCCAATACATTTCTTTTAGCTTTTTCCTTGGTACTCAGGCCATACTTTCCGGATTGGACCAGAATGCTTCCATCCCCAACCTTCCTAACAGTTCCCTTAAAGAAGCAAACCACCTAATCGATGTGGCCCTGGGAAATTTAAGAAGATCAGACACGGCCTCACAATAAGTTTCAAGTTCTTCCACTGTCCACAGCCTATACCAAAACATTACACGTTTGTAGTTCAACTTATCTGCCAGCTGTCTGTGGGCAAGGTCCATGTACAGGGGTGTCCGGGGGGGGGGGGGTGGATGGGAGATCTACCAGAGATCTTAGGAAGCGATTTTCAATGACATTAAGGCAGGTTGAATTGCCCTTACCCCACAGCTCTGCACCATAAAGTGCCCCCCAGGACCTTGATGTTGTACATTTCAAGTGCTAGAGCAATTTGATGAGAAATCGTCTTCCTACGGATTTTACTAATATGGGCACACTGATGGGTTAGTTGTAGCTTTACTTTCTCGATATGGGCACCCCAGTGGATCGAAGGAGGCAAACGGCTACCAAGGTAGTCAAATACTTCAACTTGCTCCAATTTAATACTACCAGCCAGCAAAGTTCCCTCTAATTTTTTTCCTCTGTGTGTGGCAGTGGAGGGTCTCTGTGTGCTGCAACCATGGCTATGTGCGCCAGGAACCAGACCGCGCATGTGTGCAGCACCAAATGTCACTCCAAACGTTTACTTAAAAAAGTGAAAAGATGATGCATTTTTACACATACAGCACCATGTTAAGGGTCTTACGGTTAGTTTGCAAATTGGATAAACAGGCCATGACATGAATTGGTTACACAGGCAAGTACACTTCATGTTTAGAAAAGCACAAGACTCCAACGGTGGTACCATCATAAGATTTTACTAAATATTCTAAACTGGAGCACTGTTCATTGGGTGGGGAAATGTTGAGAGCCTATACAATATCACATATACACAATAAGTTACAAAATTACATAACATATTTACAATTTGATGTGAAAGCTACTGAGTAATGTTGGGCTATCCCGCCAGAGATAGTTTGTAAAACTCTGACATCCAGGCAAACATGGACTGTGGGAGAGGGCCGTTCAGACACGTCAAGTGGCATCACTAGATGGGTGACAGGGTTGCTTCTCACTGTGATCCTTGACATTTTTCCAGTGCTGATAAACTCTATCGATGTCAACTTTCCCATTCAGGAGGTAGGCCTTTGCCCACATCAGCATATCCAAATGCTTCTGCTCTAGTGTATTCCTCAATTTACTCTTGAAAGTAATCATGAGGCTGAATCCTCTTTCACAATCTGCACTAGATGCTTGAAATGCTGTGCAGACATCAACAAGCTGAGACACCACACTATACTGAGCAGCATTGCGTACAGTGAAATTTACCATGTCTTGAAAGGTGGTAAATAACCCACACCTTACATGTTCTGCCACCACATCTTTATAGTCTCTGTATTGTTGAACAACATCTTCTGGTGTTTCACTATCACCCTGGACCAAGATATTTTTATACTTTTCAACAAGTGTTTGTATATTCTCGGTACCAAAATCCAAATGTGATTGTGTTGCTATTGCCTGGATTTCAAAACTTGCCCATTCTTTCAGTTCATCTTCAGGGAACCTTTTTTGCATGTGCTCACAAAGAAGGGAAACAAAAGACAAAATAGACCCACTGACAAACTCTTGCCTTTCCTTGTACAACACCATCAGATCTCTTACATTGCTGCTCCAAAGACAGTGTCCCCCAAATACTGTTCCTTAATTTGGCCAATCTTTGCTCGAGTATACAGTACAGCTTCAACAGTAGTCAAAGAACTTTTTTGGAACAGTTTGCACAAAGATGAAAATTCACTCAGAATGTCATTAAGTACTGCAAGGGAAATATGGTAGTTTGAGTCAGATAGCTTTATGTAACAGTATTTAGCAACTGGATCATTCTCCTCAACGGATGTATGTCGTTACAACGCACACTTTTACAATGCATGCACTTACAACGCATTTTTTACAACGCAAAATCCATTACAACGCATTCCATTACATAGCATGACACTACAACGCATTTTTAAAAACTACCTTTACAACGCATTCCATTACAACGCATACTACCTTTACAACGCATACCATTACAACGCATAATATTAAATTGCATTTAAGGTAAGTATTAGATAGTATAGGGGTAAAAATTACTTTTCTAACTCCAGGGGGTGCAACAGTAGGGTAAGTGTTGGATAGTATAGGGGTAAAAATTACTATTCTAACTCCAGGGGGTGCAACAGTAGGGTAAGTGTTGGATAGTATAGGGGTAAAAATTACTATTCTAACTCCAGGGGGTGCAACAGTAGGGTAAGTGTTGGATAGTATAGGGGTAAAAATTACTATTCTAACTCCAGGGGGTGCAACAGTAGGGTAAGTGTTGGATAGTATAGGGGTAAAAATTACTATTCTAACTCCAGGGGGTGCAACAGTAGGGTAAGTGTTGGATAGTGTAGTGTAATATTATGCATTGTAATGGTATGCGTTGTAAAGGTAGTATGCGTTGTAATGGAATGCGTTGTAAAGGTAGTTTTTAAAAATGCGTTGTAGTGTCATGCTATGTAATGGAAGGCGTTGTAATGGATTTTGCGTTGTAAAAAATGCGTTGTAAGTGTAGTGCGTTGTAAAAGTTGCGTTGTAAAGGTTGTTCCCCTCCTCAACTTTCTCATGCTCAAAGTACTTAAGAACAGCCTCGTAATTCTGAAATAGTGCACCAACTGCAAAATGCCTTGAAGGCCACTGGACTTCATTCAATGGTACAAAAGAGACCACTTCACAATCAGTGCCCGATGTCATTTCATCCAGCTTGGACTTCCTTGCAGGAGTTCTGGAGAACACAGTGTAGACAGTCCTAAAAAATGTCTCCATCTCTTTAATCATTGGAACCCTCTTCCAGGCATCATCAACTCCCAAATCTTATCGATGAGCAACACAATGCTGTTCAACTAGATGGGGAATGGATTGTTTAAGGCGAGTAGCAACACCATTATTTTTACCCAGCATCACAGACGCACCATTGGATGTGAACTTGACCATTTTCATGAGGTCCAGTTCATTGGCAGTGTAGTTTGAAACTGCTGTGCCACAAAGCCTGCAAAACATAGGAACATGGCTTACGTTGACACCTATGCTCATGAATGCAATCTGTTGATATACTACAATGTAAAAGATGCCCCACAGTTTAACTCTACCAAACAATTAGCTGTTCTGCTTGAACTCACGTACACCTGTTTAAATGTGTGGGGTACTATCTGCAAAACCTGCAACAGAAGAAAACATGGGTAAGTATAATATACTACAATGTACAAGATGCACCACAGTTTAACTTTACCAAACAATTACCTGTTCTGCTTGAACTCAAGTATATCTGTTTAAATGTGTGGGGATCTTTCTGTCAGCAAAACCAGCAACAGAAGAAAACTTGGGTAAGTATATCATACTACAATGTACAAGATGCACCACAGTTTAACTCTACCAAACAATTACCTGTTCTGCATGAACCCACGTACGCCCGTTTAAATGTGTGGGGTTCTTTCTGTCTGCGAAACCTGCAACAGAAGAAACCATGTGTAAGTATATCATACTGCAATGTACAAGATGCACCACAGTTTAACTCTACCAAACAATTACCTGTTCTGCTTGAACTAACGTACGCCCGTTTAAAAGTGTGGGTTTCTTTCTGTCTGCGAAACCTGCAACAGAAGAAAACATGTTTAACTATATCATACTGCGATGTACAAGATGCACCACAGTTTAACTCTACCAAACAATTACCTGTTCTGCTTGTACTCACGTACACCCGTATAAATGTGTGGGGTTCTTTCTGTCTGCAAAACCTGCAACAGAAGAAAACATGGGTAAGTATATCATACTACAATGTACAAGATGCATCACAGTTTAACTCTACCAAACAATTACCTGTTCTGCTTGTACTCACGTACGCCCGTTTAAATGTGTGGGGTTCTTTCTGTCTGAGAAACCTGCAACAGAAGAAAACCTGGGAAAGTATATCATACTATAATGTACAAGATGCACCACAGTTTAACTCAACCAAACAATTACCTGTTCTGCTTGTACTCACGTACACCCGTTTAAATGTGTGGGGTTCTTTCTGTCTGCAAAACCTGCAACAGAAGAAAACATGGGTAAGTATATCATACCACAATGTACAAGATGCACCACAGTTTAACTCTATCAAACAATTACCTGTTCTGCTTGTACTCACATAAACCAGTTTAAATGTGTGGGGTTCTTTCTGTCTGCGAAACCTGCAACAGAAGAAAACATGGGTAAGTATATCATACTGCAATGTACAAGATGCACCACAGTTTAACTGTACCAAACAATTACCTGTTCTGCTTGTACTCACGTACGGCCGTTTAAATGTGCGGGGTACTGTCTGCGAAACCTACGACAGAAGATGCACCAGTTTAACTCTACCAAACAATTACCTGTTTGTTCTGCCTGTACTCACGTCTGCCTGTGCAATTGTATTCGTAGTACGGTCTCACAAAGCTGCAAAAGAAAAGGGGTGCAGATTGTGAATCTATGTACCCAGCAACCCCCAACCCAACAAGGAACGTAAACAGAATTACCTTGTCTTTGTGGGTACTTGCACCTGACCACTCAAATCCAAATACCTTACAGACTGGAAACCTGCAATTGAAGACAAGATCGTCAGCAAACGCTCGAAGAGTTACAACTTATGAATGGGACCAGTCTAGAGACCCCAATGGGAAAAATGACCAAATAATTACCTGGGATTCCAGTCTAGACCAAACAGTCACATGCCCATGTGCTTCATTATTAGCATCCATTATCTTTATCTGGTCTATAAATCTGTATTTCGTGTTACACCTTCTGTGATGCAGCTTGTCCCTGTCATTTTTTTCTGTGCAAATGGTTGAGGTGGGTGAACAAGGAAATTCACAAGGCGGACTGAGCAACACACAAGCCATCAAAAGATCTCACCTGAAGATGATGCAGTGCCATGCAAAAAATATGATAAAGACTTTCTAGCAATTTTCAGGCAACCATAAAAATGTCTAGTGGAGTTTTGTCTAGTGGAAGTTGACTCATCATAAACTAGCAGAGGAGGTTAAAATGCCTGATGTAAAGAAGCTGGTGAATCATGCAGATCACAAACTGCATGTAATGTAAATAGGTCAGTGCATTACTGTTTCTGTCAGACAGCCCCTTTTGTTACTTGCAGTTTATAAGTTTAAATCCTAATATAGAACAGTGACAAATTAACTATCAAAGAGTGGCATTTCCATTCATTGCAATGGCAGAAAACCTGCGACAGACCACCCGACCAGAAGAGTAACAAAGCTTTTTATTGTAAGAACTTAAGGGTGTTTTTGAACAGTAAATAAAAAAATTCAGCCTTAAATTTAAAAATCAACATCAAGAGGAATAATCTCCAATCAACTTTTACTTGCAGATAAGTTTAAACAAAGCACAGAACAAGGCACAGTAGGGCAGCCTATTTAACCCCTTCGCCGCGGCACGAATTCCGCCGCGGCGCTGGGGGGGTTCGGGGTGAGCGCGGCGCTGCCATGCTCATGACGGAACCATGCTGTCATGAGTCATGGGCGAGCTGTGCTCATGACGGCGTGGTTCCCTCATGACTCCGCCCACTTGCATTGATCGTCTGCATAGGCGGGGAATCAGTGCTGCGTGGGCGGTGCGGCCGCCAACGGCCGCAGCATGACGGAACCACTCCGTCATGAGCACACGGCGCCCGTGGCTCATGACGGAGTGGTTCCGTCATGAGCAGGGAACGGGTTAAGGGAGTTCCTCAAATACTAAAATAGATGCTTTGATCTTATTTTGCCATAGAAAATAGTTCAAGAAATGTGTGCCTTCGCCCAAGTAGCTCGGTATTGGCAGACCGCAGACCTTTCCTATTTCATCTTTTTCATGTAATTCCAATACAAATACATGATGCCTAGCTTCTCCAGATGGAACTAAAGTGCTGTTTATAGAAATAAGGCCAAAATACTGAAAGCGATAAATTAATCTTAACTAATAACGTAGTCAAAAAGGCAGACACTGTTATACTGCAAGAACATTTGATTACTCGCACAGAAAGATTGCAGAGGTGAATCTCGAATGGGGAGAAGTCAATTACTCCCTTCAGTGCATCAGATAATGTGAAGCAATAACTGCCCAATGCTGTTTAGCCAGTGATATTTCTGATTTTTATATATTTCCCACATCATCACTGCTTTGAATTTGTTCACAAGAAAGGGTCACTCCTAGCCATCGAATGTTAGTCATCATAAGTACATTGAAATTATGAAAATGTCACACATATGCAATCTGAAACCTTGGCAGCTATGTGTGCTTTCCTAACAAAAGAGTACAGCAAGTTTCAAAACAGGGCTTCTGTTAGTAAAGCGCGGTGCTGGGCAGATTGGG
The DNA here is from genome assembly GCF_964204655.1 of Triturus cristatus. Taxonomy (NCBI): domain Eukaryota; kingdom Metazoa; phylum Chordata; class Amphibia; order Caudata; family Salamandridae; genus Triturus; species Triturus cristatus. The sequence continues at coordinate 892,802,594 of NC_140594.1, forward strand.
TGCTTTTGTTTAGGTATTGATGTTAATTGCAGCCCCTTCACGAGCTGTGATTAACATGAATACTTGAACAAAAGCTTATGTGTTCACATGCTGCACTAGGGTCAAGGTCCCTAATAGCCCCCAACACTGAAACAGCATCCTGAATTTTTTTAACAACAGCAGGATGAAGGCTTGTTTCCAAAGGGAAGGGAAAATTCCTGTTCTGAACATGTTGTTTAAGATGTCTGTATGGTTGGATGCAATGATGTTAGGGACTAACTTGAGAACTGAGGGGGGGGGGGGGGGAGGATCATCCGGGGATCCTGATTTAGTGGTTGTGATAAGATCTTTTATTTGTGTGGTGGTTACTGGAAAAAACGTGTCAAAGACGTCCGTTGCCGAGTCACTGACTGGGAGATCTGCCCTTATACCTTGATGAGCGGGCAAAAGATGGTTGCCTGAATGATCAAAGGAGTCAAAGATTGAATCAATTTTGCTCCTGAGATGCAAGGCAATCTTATCGCAGAATGACTGGCTAACACAGTCCCCTTTGTAGTCAGGTTGTTTGGTGAGTATATTGGTCACCTGATAAAGGGACATATCAGCAAGCTAGCGATAAAAAATTATCGCCGCTTTAGCATCCGTTTTCGGATGGAAAGTGGCGATAATTTTATCGCTTAATCAGCAAGGTCACGCTAACGCGTGATTCCTTGCTTTACCTCCCTTTCCCATAAGCCCACCTTTGCATCTTTAATGAGATGCAAAGTAGGCGTTCCGTCCCAAAATAACTGGAGAAATGTCGCTTACCGACATTTCTCCAATTATCAAGGGAATCGCTAACAGGCATAGCGCTATGAAAAGTAGCGCTAACCAGAGTTAACGCTACTTTCCTTATGCCTGCTTTCACTCTGACTTAGCCATTATATCCAATGTAAGGTGGATATAATGGCTAAGTATGCCCTGCCTTATCAGCAAGCTAACACCAAAATGTGTGAGATTATCGCTGGATTTCCAGCGATAATCTCACTTTTGGCTGTTAGCGCGAGGAATTTTATCGCTTTTGAGATAAGCGTTGCTGATAGCACGCTATCTCAGCAATAAAATTCTACGATAGCCGGCAATAATTATCCTAGCGCTAAGTGCGCTTAGCGATAATTATCACCGGCCTTTGCTGATATGCCCCATAGTTCTTTCGCAGAATTTTTCGCAGCTTCGATTTGCGATGACAAGTACCTCGCCTTTTTTAAAAAGACTTATGTTTGGTTAGCGAGAGTTTATAAGTTTACAGTGATGTCACATCAATATGCTAATTAGCGGATTAGTCACCCAAAAATCTTATCTTTTTGTTCACAGAATTATTGGCAAATTGTGTAGAGGCACGCATGTTGCTGATACTCATATGTCGCGTTGTTAACTTGTTACCTCCATCTTCCACTTTCATGAAATCGAGCCTGTATTAGCGTGGCACTGAGGTCTATCTTTCCTCTATTCTCTCCTTTTGAGATATATGATTCTCTGCATTCTTCGTGAGGGGTTTTACTGCAGTAAATACAAAAGTAGGAACAAGGGAAGTAATTATCTGAAACGTAAAGTAAAATATTATTTTATTTCCACGGACATGAGGAAAGAATAGTACATATTTGACTTCGTTTCTGGTAATGTCTGATAAAAACAACTTTTCAGTCACATTGCCGAACAAGCTTTTTATTATTAATGGGTTTTTTCCTATTATGCAACGGATGTGTGAGGAAACTTGAGCTACCCCACTATATATACGGGTAGATTTGCCATTTGATTAAATGGGTGATTTAATTTTCACGCGACAATCAGAATATGAAATCACTGGCTGCCATCTAGCGGTGATATTTTGAACCTCATGACATTTCGAAGCCACTTATTTTGTGAAAGAAACAAACATTCCTATGGAACATCACAAAAAGTGTATAATCAACAATAATAGTGCACGGCATAGGGATATTCAGAGACAAACTCCGGTGTAAATAAACTCCTTTCGACATTAAGATGTTACATTTACATTTTAAATGGCTAGCTATTGAAAAGACAGACAGGGAAATACATATCCAGAAAGGAACATTCCGGAACTGTACGTGGTAAATGTTGTATTCTTATCTGTCAGCTCATTGGGTTTTCACTTTGCTGCTAGGGATCTTCAAGGAAATTGATTAGTAGTCAGTACTTCAAGTGATCTGAAAATAAATTAATGATTCAATCACCGGGGATCAAATTACTTAGAAGAAGCTAATGAATTGTAAATGTAACCGATCGATTGTTCTCGCAATGCCAAGTTGTTTTTACTGGTGCAAAGGTCAAAGAGCAATTAGTCTTCACAAGTTTTGCATCGTGTAATGAGGCCCATATTGGTTTCTGTAAAATCTTCCACTTATACGGTCCATAATTGACCAACTTGCTTGTCAGCTGACACCCAAAGAGCATTGAAGGAGGTTAGTGTTTATGGAGCTAACTAAATATTAGTCAACAAAACCGACTAAGGTAGAAAGAGGAAAAAATGGCAGACCCAAAAAGTGAGATCTACTTTGAAATTCTAACGCTAAACTATGCTTGTCCAAAATGCATGTTATGCCGAAGTAATTATCAACATTTTTACATTTCATGCCAGCATAGGATATTGAAATTCTGCAATGAGTATGTACTTGAGGAGTGCATAGCATTGAAGATGTAAGTCAAGGTGATGAAGATTGGAGTGTGGTGATTGCTGCAGACAACAGGGAAAAGTTTTTTATAAATGATGTTTATTAATTTTTAGTATAATACCATCCAAAACATTTGCATGACAATCAAAGTAGACTATTAACACTGGAGATTAGTAATTACAATCGAATGGCATAGGTAGGGGCTTAAGGAAGCACTCAGCCACATAACATTTCCACATCAACTATGCTGGTGTGGCTTGCTGCTTTACTCCGCAGTGCCACACCACTGAACGTAATCCGTTTACAATTAACCTAGCAGTAGGAGAATCGATCAGCGCTCCATAAATCGAGTTCTACGACACATTGCATACATACGCGTAATGAATTATGAGTCCAAACAAAAGAAACATAACAAAATATTATTATATAGAAAAAATAGATATACAACATGATAAAGGAAACAAAAAACGATCTCAAGATGGAAAGAGTATCGCAGGTACGTGTGTCGGTCTGGTGCAATAGGAAGTGACGTGTGTCTGATCATAAGGGCGTGATGAGCATCACAAGGGAAAGAGGAAGTATAATTATAAATATATATATATATATTCACTGAAAAAAACATAGGTTTTACAGACGTTATAGTTAAGAATTAGCATTTAAAAAACCTTAGAAATTCACTGAAAAAAATCATAGGTTTCAGGGACGTTATAGTTAGTTGGACATTTGACTCATATAAAACCAGAGAAATTCGCCCGTTATAGTTAGTTGAGCTAACTATAACTCACGCGCCTGCAATGCACTGGTGATGTCGTCACATTACATCACTCATTACATGGTCAGTGACGTCACTGATGACATCACTGATCACTGATGACATATCAAATGACATCATTGATGAATTTCAAAGGTTTTTGAAATGTTAATTTCATATTTTAATATTTATAAAACCTATATTTTTTCTATTTTTTGGGTAATATTTTGTAACTCTATTATCCTTTTTAAAAAAAATTATGTCATTTTTTATATCTTCAAAAAAAGTATGTATATCATTTTTTTTAGAAAACTGGACTCCCGTACGGTAGTGTACCAAGCTCCATCAGCATGCGAATCCTATCCACCATATTGCTAAACTCGAAAAGGATGCGCATTTCGTATCCGACGGCTTTGTGGCACTGTGTCCCCCCTAACATCCTATATGTATACGGTCGCGCCAGCTGCTAGTTTGGTATGCGATGGGTCCACGGTACCAAGCCGCGAGTTACGTCATATACGTATGGGGTCGAGCTGGTTGCGCGTTCCTTATGCGACGAGTGCACGCTGCCAGGCCCTGTGTTATGTCATAGACGTATGGTGTTGCGCCGGGTATGCCATTCCCTCATAATTTTTTTTGTCTCAAAACTATATCTAAATAAGTTTAAATTGTATATGAGAGCAAGCGATAATCTAAAATATTTTAAACATTTATATATTTCTAACTGTAATAAACTTATATTATGGTAAATATATTTTCTCAAAATCGCGTTGGGTGTGGCCTCCTTGCGCGCTCGGTGCGCGATTGCCATGTGACCTTAAAAAAAGCATTTGATTGGTTCATAACATTTCCCATTGTAACATTTGGAGGACCCCACCCATTTTAGTAATTCTCTCTACAGCGTTTGATGAGAGACACGTCTTCTGCTTGGAGAGCTTTTTTGAAAAGTTTTTTGCTGTGTACACATATCTTATACTACACACAACATGCAACGATCATCTTGATCAATATTCATGCTCTGTACAGTAGCCTTCCACGTGTGATGGCCATGCATCTGAAACGTTACATCAAAAAACAAATGTGTGTTACACAATGCCCCTGGTATGTGTGTGTGTGCGCATTATTGTGCTGCCTTTCGGCCTGGGTATTGGTGGCTCGAAGGGGTATCATCAGCCACGGGCAGAGTGCACATCCTAGATCACATGTGACAAACAGTAAAGAGTAATGTGTAGATTTGTGTTGCGGTATGCTCTGTTGTCAGGCTTTACCAGTATATTAGTGTGTCATACGTGAGACTTTCAGATTCACGTTTCACATGCCTTGCTTGACTGTAATGAGTGTTATCACTGTATATGACATAGCCTCACTGTTGATCCTCCCTCCATCCGATCACATTCACATGTGTGCGCTTCGTGATGGCAACACTTTCAATAATACCGCACACCATTGACATGCGTCTTGACAATGACATGTTGTTAGATCTGGGGGTCTCTAGTTGGCAGAGGTAGGTACCACTGTCCAAATAGGGACCCTTACTTCTAGTCAGGGTAAGGGGGATACACTCTTTAGATAACCCCTGCTCACACCCTTGGTAGCTTGGCACGAGCAGACAGGCTTATCAAAGGCAATGTATAGAGTATTTGTACCAACACTCACAGTAACACAGTGAAAACACCACAAACGGACTCCACACCAGTGTAGATAAATAAAGTACTTTAATATAAACTACACAAGACCAAAACGACAAAAATCCAACATACACAGTTCAAGAATATGGTTTCAAAAAGAGTTCTTAGCTTAGCGACAGAATCATTCACCTTAGCATCAATTTTAGCCAACAGTACCTGGTGATGCGATAAAAGTTCTTAGCGGCGCTCAGGCGTCAAAAAACAAGCAACAGCGTCAGTCCTGAGACCCTAGGGAGGCGAGGCGACAACCCTGCTGCACTCAGCGGACGTGGGCGACGAATCCGGTCTGTATGGGGAGTGAGGCGATGCTTGTATGGATTCCAAGGCGTAGCTTTTCCGGTAGAAATTTACTCGCTAAGGCACGATGCGTCAAAATTCGGCCCGCTAACGAGCGGGGCGACAATTTCACCAGCGATGACCTGGGTTGGCTCTGCGACGATATTCGCAGCGATAAAATTTGGCACGCTAACGAGCAGTGCGATGATCTTGGCTGGCTCTGCGACGATCTCACCCAGCGGCGGCAGGCTCTACGACGATGTTCGCAGCGATAAAATTCTGCCCGCTAACGAGCGGAGCGGGGATCTGGGCTGGCTCTGCGACGATGTTCGCAGCGATGAAATTCGGCCCGCTAACGGGCGGGGCAAAGATTTCTCCAGCAATGATCCGGCTCAGCGGCAGCAGGCTCTGCGTCGATGTTCGCAGCGATAAAATGTTGCCCGCTAACAAGCAGAGCGACAGAAATGTTCTCGCTAAGCCGGCTGTGTGTGAAAAAGTGTAGCTCCTTTGCTTCTTTCTTCTTGGTCAGCTTCCCAAAAGCAGGCACAACTTCCAGAGGCCCCACAATTGGATCAAGCACTCTAGGAAGGGCAAAACTCACTCAGCAGAGTTCAGGGGGAAGCTGGGGGTGAAGTCCTTTTGTTCCTGGGACTTCTTAACAGGAGGCCAGCTCTTCTCAGGCCCTTGGAGATCTCTTCAAGCAAGGGGACACAGCAACAGCAAAGTCCTTCCCCTCTCCTTGGCAGCAAAGCAACTGCAGGTCAGCCCACAAACACACAGCAGGACAGTACTTCCTCTTCAGTCTTCCAGCTTTCTCCTTGGCAGAGGTTCCTTCTTGATTCCAGGATGATCTAATTTTCTGTAGTCTGGGTCCCAATACTTATACCCCAAAATCCTTTGTCCTCTGCAGGCAGAGGGGCCTTGGCCTAGTCAGAACCAGTTCTGGCCAGTCCTGGAGCACTCTGTTTACTTGGTTTCTTCTTTCCTTTGAGAGAGAGGGGCAGGGTCGTCAGCTCCCCAGCAGGGGGTGGAGCCAGCATTGTGGAAGGCAGGCACAGCGCTATTCAGGCCCAGGTGCCTCTCCTCCCACCCATCTACAGGGGAATTTCCCTATTCAGCCCTGGGCTGACTCATCCAGCCCCGGGGAGCCACCCCTGTCCCTGTCACTCACAAACCAGACAGTCAATTCACAAACAGGTCAAGGCACACAAAAAGGGCAGAAAAGGAAAACAGCCACCTTCTAAAAAGTGCTGTTTTCACACACAGGATTTAAAAACCATCCTTCCTAAAAGATGTGTTATTAAATTCTGAATTCAGGGATACCAGACTTTAGCTTTCTATCTTGCTTCTATAGGAAGATATGCAGGTAAACATTATACTCAGCATTCCCCATTATAGCCTATGGGCAAGATAGCCTTTCAATAGTGAAAAACGAAAAATGGCTGTAATTCACTACCAGAGCATGTCACCTACACCAATACATTCTCTACCTTTCACATATACTGCACCCGGCCAGGGGGGTACCTAGGGCCTTCTATAGGGGTGTCCAATGTGTACAGAAAGGAAAGGGTTAGGCCTGGCCAGTGTGGACACTGGTCAGGTCAGCATGGCAGTTAGCAACTGCACCCAGGCACTGCAGTGGCAGGCCTGTGACACCTTTTTAGGGCTACTCATGTGGGTGGCACAATCAGTGTTGCAGGCCCACTAGTAGCATTTAAATCACCAGCCCTGGCACACTCAGTGCACTTTACTAGGGGCTGACAGGTGAAACAAATATGTCAATCATGGATAACCAATTAAAATAACAATTTACCTAGGGAGCACTTGCACTTTGACCCTGCTCAGCAGTGGCAAAGTGCCCAAAGCATCTAAACCAGCAAAAACGAAATCCAGCATAGCGTCAAAAATACAGGAGGTAGAGGCAAAAAGTCAGGGGAAACTACGCCAAAGATGCCAGGTCTAACACGTGTCCCCTCCAGCTGAAAGTGGGGAGAACTACCCACCCTCTTGGGAGTTCTCATCGCTAAGGCGGAAAAACCTGGACAGACCATCAGCGTTGGCGTGTTCTGTACCGGGACGGTGTTCCACTGTAAAGTCCATTCCCTGTAGGGAGATGGACCACCTCAACAGTTTTGGGTTCTCACCCCTCATTTGCATTAACCATCTGAGGGGCCTGTGGTCTGTCTGAACCCGGAAGTGAGTCCCAAACAAGTAGGGCCTCAGCTTCTTCAGAGCCCAGACCACAGCAAAAGCTTCCCTTTCAATCGCACTCCACCTCTGTTCCCTGGGAAGTAGCCTCCTACTAATGAAAGCTACAGATTGGTCCAAGCCCTCGTCGTTGATCTGTGAGAGTACCGTTCCCACACCATGGTCTGAAGCGTCTGTCTGCACTACAAACTCACTGGAGAAATCAGGCGCCTTGAGCACCGGTGCCGTGCACATGGCAGTTTTCAGGGCATCAAAAGCAGTTTGACAGGCATCGGTCCAATTCACTCTCCTGGGCTGCTTCCTTGAAGTCAGCTCCGTCAAGGGGGCAACAATGGTGCCATATCCCTTGACAAATTGGCGATAATACCCGGTGAGTCCTAGGAAGGCTCTCACCTCTGCCTGGGGCTTGGGGGGCTCCCAAGCCAGGATGGTATCAATCTTCGCTTGGAGGGGCGCCACCTGGCCGCTCCCTACCTGGTGTCCCAAGTACACCACAGAACCCTGCCCTATCTGGCACTTACTGGCCTTGATAGTGAGGCCTGCCCTTTGCAGAGCCTTCAACACTTCACCGAGGTGATGCAAGTGTTCCTCCCATGTGGAGCTGAACACAGCAATGTCATCCAGGTATGCGGCGCTGAATTCCTCCAGCCCGGATAGTACCTGGTTGACCAGTCTCTGGAATGTGGCAGGGGCGTTCTTCAACCCAAAGGGCATAACTCGGAACTGGAAGAGCCCCTCTGGCGTTGAAAACGCAGACCTCTCTTTGACCACCTCAGTTAAGGCAATCTGCCAGTACCCAGATGTTAAATCAAATGTACTGAGGTACTGGGCAGCTCCAAACCGATCCACAAGCTCATCAGCTCTGGGGATGGGGTGTGTGTCAGTCTTGGTGACCGCATTGAGACCACGGTAGTCCACACAAAACCGGAGTTCTGGGGTGGCACCGGGCGCAGCAGCTTTTGGAACTAAGACTACTGGGCTAGCCTAGGGGCTGCTGGAGGTCTCAATTACCCCTAGCGCCAACATCTTGGAAACCTCTTCCTTGATGCTGGCCCTGACCTTGTCAGCTACCCTGTAGAATTTCTGCTTTACAGGTAGACTATCTCCAGTGTCCACTTCATGGACGCACCAGTTGGTGACACCTGGGGTCAGGGAGAACAGGGAGGAAAACTGACCCAACACCTGGCGACAGTCCCTCTGCTGTTCTAGGGTCAGGGTGGGCGAGAGGACCACACCATCCACTGACCCGTCTTGCTCCTTGGCTGCCAGGAGGTCAGGAAGAGGGTCACTGTCCTCTTCCATTCCAGCATCTGTAGCCAGGAGCATGGTTACATCAGACCTCTCGAAGTGGGGTTTGAGGCGGTTCAGATGTAAGACCCTCAGGGGCTACCTGGGAGTCTGCATGTTAATCAGGTAGGTTAGTTCGCTCTTGCGCTCCACCACCTCATATGGCCCAGTCCACTTGTCTTGGAGCGCACAAGGCTCCACTGGCGCCATCACCCACACTTTCTGCCCAGGTTGAAATTCGACCAGAGTGGTATTCTGGTCGTACCATCTTTTCATTTCTTCCTGGCTGGCTTCTAGGTTCTCTTGGGCGAGCTTCCTGAAGTGCAGTGTCTGGTTGCGGAAGGCCAGCATATAGCTGAACACATCCTGGGGGTTTTACCGGGGGATTTCTCCCACCCCTCCTTCACCAGAGTGAGAGGTTCTCTAACAGGGTGGCCATAATGAAGCTCAAAGGGACTGAACCCTAAGGACTTCTGAGGCACCTCCCTGTAGGGAAACAACAGGCATGGTAAAAAGACGTCCCACTTTCGTCTCATGGGCTCCGCTAGGCCCATAATCATACCTTTCAGAGTTCGGTTGAACCTTTCAACCAACCCGTTTCCTTGAGGGTGGTAAGGAGTGGTGAACTTATAAGTTACCCCACACTCCTCCCACAGAGACTTCATGTACCTAGAGATGAAGTTGGTACCCCGGTCGGAGACCACCTCTCTGGGGAACCCCACAAGGGAAAAGATCCCCATCAATGCATGGCCCACCACGGGTGCTGTGATTGTCCTGAGAGGGACAGCTTCCGGGTACTGGGTGGCATGGTCCATCAAGACCAGGATGTATCTGTTGCCTAAGGCTGTCTTGGGGTCCAGTGGCCCCACAATGTCGATGCCCACCTGCTCGAAAGGGGTGCTCACCACAGGAAAGGGTTGGAGGGGTACCTTGCACTTTCCTCCGCTCTTACCACTTGCCTGACAAGCCTGGCAAGTCCTACAGAATGTACCAACGTGCTTCTTCATCTGGGGCCAGAAGAAGTGGGTGACAAGCCTTTGGAAGGTCTTGTCTTGCCTCAGATGTCCTGCGAGAGGCACGTCATGAGCCAGACCCATTAGGAAGGTCCTGAAGCGTTTGGGTACCACCAGCACACGGGCTGCACCGGGCTCAGCGACCTTAGGCTCACTATAAAGTAACCCATCCTCCCAGTAAATGAGATGATCCTTGGACTCTCCACCTGCTGCCTGGTCTGCAGCCTGCTGCCGCACACGAATGAGAGAAGGGCATTCCTTCTGTGCCTTGCAGAACTCCTCCCTGGAGGGACCACCCTCTTTCTGCCAATGGGTCAGCTCAGGTAGCTCCCCCAGTTCGGCCACCTGTTCCCCTGTAGGTTCCAGGGCATCCCCCTCAGGTTCTGCTCCTTCCTGGACCGTGGGAACGGTGGGGGCTGGTTTCCCACGCCCTCTGCTCCTTCCTCTCTGGGCAGGTTCCTGGGCCACTGTTTCAGGCTCCAGGTCTGCTGAATCACCCCTACTGGCTGCCATAGACCGAGTGGTCACACAGATCCACTCAGGCAAACCCAACATCTCCATGTGAGCCTGGCGTTCCACCTCCTTCCATGGGGAACTCTCTGGGTCATTACCTAGCAGACAGTCTACAGGCATGGATGGACTCACAACAACCTTCAAGAGACCTGAGACCCCCCTCCACTCAAAGGGAGCTTGCGCCACCTTACAGAGGCGCACCGAGTTGTCAGCTGCAACTACTGGGTGAAGCACTTTGGGAATGACCTGCTCTTCAGACACCCACTGACACCTCACGGATGTCACGCTGGCTCCTGTGTCTCTCAGAGCCTCCACCCTCCTCCCATTGATGTTCACCCACTGCCCGTATTTCTTAATGTTATCGGGCAGGTAGGTTTCCTGGACCATCTCTTGGTCTCCTAAAGAGACAAGGGTCTTAACTGCTGGTTCTGCCCCTTCACTTAAATCCTCCCCCAAAGCTACACTCACTAAACCCGGTTTAGGAGCACCAGTGGGTGCTGGAGGTTTCTTGGGGCACTTAGGGGCAATGTGTCCCACCTCATTGCAGTGATAGCAGGTAGGTGGGCCCCTGGGGTCCCGCCTGCCCCTAGGGGGCCAGGTCAGTTTGGGCTTGGGGGGTTGGGACTCCTTTCCCTGGGAACTGTTTTGGGGCCCTTGAGAGAACTCCTTTTGGTTACCCTTGTCCCCCCCACTCTTTTGATGGGGACCCTGCCCACCTTTGGCTATGGTACCCACAATTCTTCTGTGGACCCTGGTACTGGTCCAGCGGTCCGCCTCCTTAGCAAGCTCAATGGGGTCTGTCAGCTTGCTGTCTAAAAGATGCTGGCGCAGCTCTGGAACACATAGACTACTCAAGTGCTCCCAACTAATTAAATGTAACAACGCCTTATAATCAGTTACTTTGCTGCCCTTCATCCAACCTTCCAGTGCACGTGAGTACAGATTCACACACTCCATCCAAGTCTCAGACTCTTTCTTCTTGGAGTTCCTAAACTGCAGTCTATACTGTTCTGGAGTAAGTCCATACCTGAGACATAGGGCCTCCTTCATATTGGGATAGGTCATGGTAACTGCTAATTCCAAGGGCTCTAGAGCACTCCTCCCAGAAGCCTAAAAATGTTTCCACAGGCCCGCCCCCCAATGCTGTTCAGGCACACCATTCATTCTCAACGCAATTTCATACGAGGTAAACCAGGCATAGATATCCTCACTCCTATTATATTTCTGTACCAAATCTTTGGGAATATATACTTTACCCCCCTGCACTGGCTGTGCGCTGCCACCATTGGAACCGGACTCCGCCTGCTTGGCCTTGATATCCAGTTCTCTCATGCTCAACTCATGAGCCAGAAGCAATTTCTTCTCCTCCACCGCCTTTTCTTGCTCTACTTCTAATTGCCTCATTTTCATTCTCATTATTTCCAATTCATGGTTTCTCACCCTTTGATTCTTCTCCAACTCCTCTGGAGTGAGACCCCTACTGGAATGGGAGCTGCCAGCCCTTGAGACTGGTACGCCCACGGGCAGATCTTGGGGAACAAAACCATTCTCTTCATCTGCATCATCTTCCTCTTGGGCCTCCCACCAGACTCTTTGTAGCACATCCTTTCTAGATCCGCTTTTCACAGGGCAACCAAGGTCTTTGCAGAATTGCTTGAGCTCCTCAACTTTGTACGAATACAGATCCTCAATGGAAAACTCCAATCCTGCCCTCTCACTTGTTGCCACCTGAGACATGATGCTCTTGAAGAGTTACTCAAAAATAGAACCAAAAATACCATATGTGGTTGCGTAGTGGTCTGCACTTAAACTAGTGATGTACACCAATTACTATGGGTCAAGTACAAATACAAGTTCAAATCCTCACCGCTGACCACCAATGTTAGATCTGGGGGTCTCTAGTTGGCAGAGGTAGGTACCACTGTCCAAATAGGGACCCTTACTTCTAGTCAGGGTAAGGGGGATACACTCTTTAGATAACCTCTGCTCACCCCCTTGGTAGCTTGACACGAGCAGACAGGCTTATCAAAGGCAATGTGTAAAGTATTTGTACCAACACTCACAGTAACACAGTGAAAACACCACAAATGGACTCCACACCAGTGTAGATAAATAAAGTACTTTTATATAAACTACACAAGACCAGAATGACAAAAATCCAACATACACAGTTCAAGAATATGGTTTCAAAAAGAGTTCTTAGCTTAGGGACAAAATCATTCACCTTAGCGTCAATTTTAGCCAACAGTACCTGGTGATGCGATAAAAGTTGTTAGCGGCGCTCAGGCATCGAAAAACAAGCAACAGCGTCAGTCCTGAGACCCTGGGGAGGCGAGGCGACAACCCTGCTGCACGCAGCGGGCGTGGGCGACGAATCCGGTCTGTATGGGGAGTGAGGCGATGCTTGTATGTATTCCAAGGCGTAGCTTTTCCGGTAGAAATTTACTCGCTAAGGCACGATGCGACAAAATACGGCCCGCTAACGAGCGGGGCGACAATTTCACCAGCGATGACCTGGGTTGGCTCTGCGACGATATTCGCAGCGATAAAATTTGGCTCGCTAACAAGCGGTGCGATGATTTTGGCTGGCTCTGCGACGATGTTCGCAGCGATAAAATTCTGCACGCTAACGAGCGGTGCGATGATCTTGGCTGGCTCTGCAATGATCTCACCCAGCGGCGGCAGGCTCTGCGACAATGTTCGCAGTGATAAAATTCTGCCCGCTAACGAGCGGAGCGGGGATCTGGGCTGGCTCTGCGACGATGTTCGCAGCAACGAAATTCAGCCTGCTAACGGGCGGGGTAACGATTTCTCCAGCGATGATACGGCTCAGCGGCAGCAGGCTCTGCGACAATGTTCGCAGCGATAAAATTTTGCCCGCTGACAAGCGGAGCGACGGAAATTTTCTCGCTAAGCCCGCTGTGCGTGAAAAAGTGTAGATCCTTTGCTTCTTTCTTCTTGGTCAACTTCCCAACAGCAGGCACAACTTCCAGAGGCCCCACAATTGGATCAAGCACTCTGGGAAGGGCAGAACTCACTCAGCAGAGTTCAGGGGGAAGCTGGGGGTGAAGTCCTTTTGTTCCTGGGACTTCTTAACAGGAGGCCAGCTCTTCTCAGGCCCTTGGAGATCTCTTCAAGCAAGGGGACACAGCAACAGCAAAGTCCTTCCCCTCTCCTTGGCAGCAAAGCAACTGCAGGTCAGCCCACAAACACACAGCAGGACAGTCCTTCCTCTTCAGTCTTCCGGCTTTCTCCTTGGCAGAGGTTCCTTCTTGATTCCAGGATGATCTAATTTTCTGTAGTCTGGGTCCCAATACTTATACCCCCAAATCCTTTGTCCTCTGCAGGCAGAGGGGCCTTGGCCTAGTCAGAACCAGTTCTTGCCAGTCCTGGAGCACTCTGTTTACTTGGTTTCTTCTTTCCTTTGAGAGAGAGGGGCAGGGTCGTCAGCCGCCCAGCAGGGGGTGGAGCCAGCATTGTGGAAGGCAGGCACAGCGCTATTCAGGCCCAGGTGCTACTCCTCCCATCCACCTACAGGGGAATTTCCCTATTCAGCCCTGGGCTGACTCATCCAGCCCCGCGGAGCCACCCCTGTCCCTGTCACTCACAAACCAGACAGTCAATTCACAAACAGGCCAAGGCACACCAAAAGGACAGAAAAGGAAAACAGCCACCTTCTAAAAAGTGCTGTTTTCACACACAGGATTCAAAAACCATCCTTCCTAAAAGATGTGTTATTAAATTCTGAATTCAGGGATACCAGACTTTAGCTTTCTATCTTGCTCCTATGAGAAGATATACAGGTAAACATTATACTCAGCATTCCCCATTATAGCCTATGGGCAAGTTAGCCTTTCAATAGTGAAAAACGAAAAATGGCTGTAATTCACTACCAGAGCATGTCACCTACACCAATACATTCTCTACCTTTCACATACACTGCACCCGGCCAGGGGGGTACCTCGGGCCTTCCATAGGGGTGTCCAATGTGTACAGAAAGGGAAGGGTTAGGCCTGGCCAGTGTGGACACTGGTCAGGTCAGCATGGCAGTTAGCAACTGCACCCAGGCACTGCAGTGGCAGGCCTGTGACACCTTTTTAGGGCTACTCATGTGGGTGGCACAATCAGTGTTGCAGGCCCACTAGTAGCATTTGAATCACCAGCCCTGGCACACTCAGTGCACTTTACTAGGGGCTGACAGGTGAAACAAATATGTCAATCATGGATAACCAATTAAAATAGCAATTTACCTAGGGAGCACTTGCACTTTGACCCTGCTCAGCAGTGGCAAAGTGCCCAAAGCATCTAAACCAGCAAAAACGAAATCCAGCATAGCATCAAAAATACAGGAGGTAGAGGCAAAAAGTCAGGGGAAACCACGCCAAAGATGCCAGGTCTAACACATGTGATGTTGTCCATTCAATCTTTTCGGACAGCATCTCATTAGCAATAGTTGCCGCCCTCCCGGTACATGCTACATTAATGTAAATTGCGGATTGTGCAACGTCAAAACTGCAACAGGGACACACACATAAGTACACTTCCTGCCCAGGAAGGACCTGAACAACGCCCAGGTCCCCGGAATAATTATTCACACCCTGTGAGAAGTTGGCCTGGTATATGCTGGTCACTAGTTAAAGTGGCCACCTTGAACCAGTACAATTCAACTCTTATGGTAGATAGGTTTAAGACAACCTTTTAAAGAAAGCTATCCTAGTGGTAGCTGTGGAGAGCAGCCTTCAGGCTAAGTCTCAGAGGAATGTAAAGCAGCTTGTTTTACCTTATAATCTCTTGAATCACTAAATGAAAGGACACCACACAGGTATATATATAAAATATATATGTATTTATTACTAGACACACTCTACTAATCTCTTTATGAGATTAGAAATCAAGGACATATGCACAAATCAACATTTCACAACAAATTAAGCACTTATATGGCTGGGGCCCTAGGGGCGTACCAGACCATATACTAAAAAAGAGGTATAAGAAGAACGACTTGAGAAGAGAGAAGGCCTAAGGTCTTCAGAAGCGCTGGGGCCTCACTAATCCACCCAAGGCAGGTAATAAAAGGACCCACAGGAGACGCATGCAGTGTGAGAACACAGCCGTGGATCCCAATAGACTTCAATGGAGCAAGTCGCGGTTGGAATTTTAAAGTTTTAGGATACTTCGGGGGAGTCTAAAAGCAAGTCACTTACAGGGTAAGTAGTTCTAGAGCCAACACACACAGGAGCACCAGAGTACTCGAGTTACCTCACCCAGGGAAGCCGGGTGCATAGGTGTCTTTTGGTGTCGGGTCGCGGCGTTGTTTTCAATGGGAGCCAAAGAAGACTTGCTGCTTGTGAAGACAGGAGAAGTGTCCGGTGGAATCCAAGGCTGGATTCTGAAGAAATAAGACCTGAAAGCAGTGGAGACAGTGTTCAAAGTCACTTGCCAGTGACCCCGGCCAGGAAGATGGTTGCCCACAGCAGTCGGGTGATTTCAGGTGATCACAGGTGTCTTGACTCTTCAGCCACGAGGTCCAGGTGGTGTCAACGACAACAAGGAGCTGGATTCGGAGTGCCTCAGAAAGTCTGAAGCTTACTGAGGTGTCAGCAACCAGATTAGAGCCAACAAGCCTTGGCAACAGCAAGTCTTGTGGAATATGAAGAAAGTCAGAGGTGCAGACCAGCAAGGTCTGAGGGACTCACCCAGTGAGGGTAAGTCAGGGCAGGCATGGAGCAACCAGGGGAGCCCTTTGGTTCTGTAGAAAAGTCTTCAGGGGACCCACAAGCCAACTGGCAAGGGATCGCAAAGACACCTCAGGAAGATTCACTTCACAGGAGCCCACGGTCACTCGGGACAAGGTAGGCCACTGATTTTCCGCGGAAATCCTGCTGGAGGCTTGGCCCACACATGATCCAATGCACAAGTTCATAGAACGTCATGAGGGGGTTGCACTTGACAATAGTGCATGGTACCCGGGTATTGCTGTTCCTCGTCACTCGTGGGGTCCACTTGCCTCAGCTTTGCTGGGGACTCACGATGGCCATCAAGAAGTCAGGAAATCTACTTCCAGGGCTGTAGGGACTTTTGACTCCGGCGGGAGTGGGAAAGTTTGCGACTGTTGATGCAAAGTTTTGGTGCCTGCCAAGCAGGGGAGTCACTCCTTGACTCCAAGGGAGATTCTTCAGTCTTCCAAGGGTATTGGAACATCGAAGGTCCAGGATTCTTCTTTCAGAGCGTTGTCCAGGGATATCTAGTTTGCAATGGCAAGGGTTCCCTAACTTATACTACATGGAAGGGAGGAACTAGCTCTATGACCACTCCTATGGGAGGGTCAGGGGAGTGGGTGGTTACACCCACTTCCCTTTGTCCAGTTTTATGCCAGAGCAGGGGCTGGTAGCCCCTGAACTGGTTTGAGCTGGCATATACACAGAGGAGCCTACTGCTCACCCAGTGCAGGACTTCAAAGCACTCTAGGAGTACACCCACCCGGCCCCAATACACCAAATCCTGTCTGGAAGGTGGTTACACCTCCCTGTGACAGGATGCCTATTGTTGGGCCTCCTCCACTGCGAGTTTCGGTCAGCAGCAGGAGGGCAGCCCAGTGTCTGTGCTGGAGGCATCCATTTTGTGATGCCAGGGCTCTTCAGGATTCTACTGTGTTTCCACAGTGGGTACATGTCTATCCCTCTAGAAGGGTGGGATCATACTCCCACACCAGTTATTGGTGTGGGGGTATGATTCCAAAGCGTTTGACACCAAACACAACATGTTTTGATGAAGCCATCCCAAAGTTAGCATTTACCGCTAGGTTATAATGCACTTAAGAGTATATGGTTTAACCGCATTCACAAACAGCTACAGAGAATAGACTCTGAGAGCTGCAGAGGGGCCCTGCTCAGGCAGAGGCACCCCCTCACATGAAAACCAAACACCCTACCCTCAGGATTGATAGAGACTGCCTTAGGGGTGACTGATAGTGAAGTGAGTGAAGCAAGCTCTAGCTCAAGCTGTCAGGTTTCTGAAAAATCCAACCAATTTCTTATGACAAATGTTCCCTGAGAACATAATCTGTACTTGATACTACAGTGGCTAACCAAGGCTGCATGTTAGTCATCTGAATGCATATGATCTATGTATTCAATTTGTGTGAGCAGCTAGTCAATGTGTCTGCTGATATTCCAATCATTGCTGCTGTGCCTCATTGTCTATTGGTTTATGCAAATGATGTAACGCATATTGTAAGTAGAGAGAGAGGGGCATATTCTCAAGCCCCCATCGCCACCACAACGTCACTTTCAGTGACGTTGTGGTGGCGATAGGGGCTTAGCCCTATTCACAAGGCAGCGTTAAGCCACGTTAAGTGGCTTAACACAGCTTAACACTGCCTTGTGAATAGGTCCCCCTTCACGCTGTTTTTAGCGTGAAAGGGACGTGCAGTGGGTGTTGCAGTGGGCGTTCCACCGCAACACCCATTGAGTTTGACGCTACCTCCTATTCACAAGGGCAGCGTAAATAGGAGGTAGCGCCAAACTTAAGACCAGGAAAAATCTGGTCTTAAGGTGGCGAAATGAGGAGAAATGCTTTATTTCGCCTTGTTTTTGCTTTTTCCATGTGTACTGCCTTGTGCAGCACACATGGAAAAAACAAAATGCCATGGTTTGTTTATGTACAGGAAGGTGTTCCTTCCTGTACATAAACAAACCCTTTTTTAAAATGCCATTTTGTAACTTACATCTGTGCTGCACGAAGCAGCACATATGTAAGATAACAAACTGGCATTTAAGGTTTGTTTATGTGCAGGAAGGGACACCTTCCTCTACATAAACAAACCTTCCTGCTTACAGACACCCTTGCACTCTGGTGCAGGGGTGCCTGCGTTTACGCTAAGTCGTGAAACTTAGCACCATCGCAGGGGGGAACACGAGGCTGCACCATATCCTTGAGAATAGAATGCAGCCTCGCATTTCCGAAGTGGCAGAGAGAGGCGTTAAGCCAAGAAGACTAACGCCTCTCTCCGCCACTTCCTTGAGAATATGGCTCTGAGAGTCACACATTAGTGAATTATAGCGTAGATCCGGAAGGACCAAATCCATGCCAGATTGTCAAAATATGTAAGTTACAAACTGGCACTTAAGGTTTGTTTATGTGCAGGGAGGGACACCTTCCTCTACATAAACAAACCTACCTGCTTGCAGACACCCTTGCACTCTGGTGCAAGGGTGCCTGCATTGGCGCTAAGTCGTGAAACTTAACACCATTGCAGGGGGAAATACGAGGCTGCACCTTATCCTTGAGAATAGGGTGCAGCCTTGCGTTTCCAAAGTGGCGGAGAGAAGGGTTAAGCCAAGAAGGCTAACGTCTCTCTCCGCCACTTCCTTGAGAATATGGCGCAGAGAGTTATACATTAGTGAATTATAGCGCAGATCCAGAAGGACCAAATCCATGCTAGATTGTCAAAATACCCCAATGAGATAAACTTGCATGCAGTCAAACTAAGTGATTCTTATTTATGTCCCCAGTGGTCATTCTTTATATCTGGCCTGAATATGGTCCTCTTGGAATTACACCTGATAATCCATTCCTAAATAGTTTTATACAACATTTCATAGGTTATGTATAACTATTGCAAAAGTAATTATTTGCTTCATACTCCCGTGCAACTCAGATGTGGCAAGCTCACTCAAGAAACTCCTCCTCAATTGCCATCTTATATACAGGTAACCTTCTGGTTGATTAGTTAAAGCTGATAACCTTCCTTACCCTGCCTCCATCCCCTCCCATGACCTTTTTCTCTACACTCTTTTATTTTACATCCCATCTGTACTCAATTGTCTAGATTTGTATCAAGGTTCAATATATGGAAATCCCCATACCTACTAAAATACACATATGAAGAGACCGGATGGGGTCAGCCACTCCAAGTATTTTGATATCTTTAATTTTCAATAGAAATGGTCCAAATATGTATTTCATGTTAGGAAAAGGGTGAATCAGATGCCACATCTCATTGCCCATTTCAGTTGTAAATATTAGGGGGGGCTCTTTGGCAAAGGTAAATATGTTGGGAATTGTTGATATAAATTTGGGAAGGGGTTTGGAGATATTTCATTTCTACAAACTGGTTGGAATGATTAATATGGTTCAATTGTGCAGCCACAGCAGCATAACTTCATCCCTACGACAAAGTTATCCTTTAACCAAGGCTGCTCTATTGTCTTCTTTGGGGCCGATTCCGATTCCGGGAGAAAATCGTACCCACCGACACGGAACCGGAACGGATGCCGACCAACACGGACCGGCGCCGTACGACCCGTGCAGTACGAAGCAACGCGTGTGAATTACAACCGACAAGTACGGAATACAAGCCGTACGACCAAGCCGTAGGGAAAACAGAGATTTGGCCGTAAAACCGACACGAATCACACCAACCGACACGTACCCGGAATGAACCCGACCGACACGTACCCACGTTGTCCGATCCGCGCAGTACGATGCAATGCGTGTAAAACCAGACCGACTCGCACGGAGCCCAAGCCTTATGACCATCACGCACAGAAAACAGGGAGCCCAAGCAATAGAGATCTCCGTGTCCGACATGTATGAAACACAGAAGAAAGTCAGCGTGAATGAGCTAGAGAAGCCCGAACGAGCCAACATCAGCGAACGTCTCCTTCATGCCTAGAAAACCCAAAGGAAAAAAGACAAAAAAAGGACCAAACAAGCAATGACAAAGCCAATAAATATTTTTTTTTAAAACCTGGAACACAGACACACCCACAACTCCACCTATATAAAGGACATCAATTACTACCATGATCCTTTGCAAAAAGGAGACAACAGCCAGCAGCAAACACCATCGCACAGCAACCACAGACACACTCACAACTCACCCATCACACAACTCTCACACCATTAGCACCTCACCAAAAGCACACACATACAGCTAGCAAAACCAACACTAACCCACACTCACTTGCACCCTCACACACACATCACTCACCACCACCACCTATCACCATGCCCCCAAAGATGAATCCAAAGTTCACAGATGATGAGTTAGAAGTGCTGGTAGACGAGATCATCAGAGTAGAGCCACATTTGTTTGGTACATTGGTCCAAAGGACCCCCATGTCACAGAAAACAAAGATGTGGAAGAGGATTGTTAACACACAAGCACCAATGTTGCGCACAAAGGACGATATCCAGAAAAGGTGGTATGACGTGCGCAGGAGGGTCAAGAAACTAACCGAGAAAGATCACGCCTTGAGTCAGCGCACCGGCGGTGGCCCTCCTGCCAAACCAGTCTACTTCAGGACCTGGGAGGAGAAGGTGCGGGACATCCTACCACCAGAGAGTGTCCATGGTCTAGCAGACATACCAGAGCCTGGTGAGTACACAACCAACATACTCAATATTGTGTGGCAAGGGGACAGTGAAATCATGCACCGTTAGCAAAGCCACAGTAACCAATAGATAATCATTCCAAGATGTATATGCTAGTCAGACAAACACAATACCTGCCATCTCATAGTGACTTGGAACTGTGTCATGCCATATACAGACCAACCAACAAATAGAGCAAGGCAGTGGCACAAAGCCAAATAAACACTGTCAGACAGTTTGCCAACACAAACACACTACCTCACAGTGCAGCTGACTGACAAGAAGGAATAGTGGGTATGATGGGGTTTGTAGTCACAGATAATGCTCCCACTCCAAATTGGCCCATCAAGACCTCTCTGAACCATGCCCACATCACAGGGAGTGGAAAATGAATGACAAGATGGCTGACACTGGGTCCTGCTGTGGGGAGCACAAGGCCCTGGTAGGGGTTGTGCGCAAATCAGAAGCAGGACACCACTGACTGACATCCTGAAAGACAACTTGCACACCCTCTGATGGAAGCACGTTTCATGGTGGGATGTCTGGCCGGGTGGGAAGGAGGACTGACAGCTCTGACCATACTTAACAGCATGTGGAGACACACACACCCCTCAACACAAACTCCACACAACTCACCGGGTAGAATGCATTGACCCACACCTCAGTGAAATATCAGCAAAAGATAAACTGTACTGGGTTCTGCTGTGTGAAGCACAGGGGCTCTCTTTGGACTTGTAGCCAAACAAACACCGGGATTTCACAGTCAGCCATCTTGCCATTGCTGTCACACCCCCTCACAGGGAAGCAGAGTCAAAAGGAAGGAAGTATGGGCATGCTGGGAAGGGGGGTGTAGCCAAAAGCATGATGGGAGTTGCAGTCACAGACATTCGCCAGCCACCCACATGGCCCAGGAAGCTCACACGGAAACATGCTCACCTCACAGGGAGTGGGAAGGGACTGACAGGATGTCTGACACTGGGATCTGTTGTGGGGAGCACAAGGCCATCCTCGGAACTGGGCACCAATAAACACCAGGACTTCACAGTCAGCCATCTTGCCATTGCTGTCACACCCCCTCACAGGGAAGCAGAGACAAGAGGAAGGAAGTGTGGGCATGCTGGGAAGGGGGATGTAGCCAAAAGCATGATGGGAGTTGCAGTCACAGACAATCCCCAGCCACCCACATGGCCCAGCAAGCTCACACTGAACCATGCTGTCCTCACAGGGAGTGGGAAGGGACTGACAGGATGTCTGACACTGGGCTCTGTTGTGGGGGAGCACAAGGCCATGCTGGCAACTGGGCACCAACAAACACCAGGACTTCACAGTCAGCCATCTTGCCATTGCTGTCACACCCCCTCACAGGGAAGCAGAGTCAAGAGGAAGGAAGTATGGGCATGCTGGGAAGGGGTTTATAGCCAAAAGCATGATGGAAGTTGCAGTCACAGACAATCCCCAGCCACCCACATGGCCCAGCAAGTTCACTCTGAGCCATGCTCGCCTCAAAGGGAGTGGAAAGGGACTGACAGGATGTTCGACACTGGGCTCTGTTGTGGGGAGCACAAGGCCATGCTGGGAACTGGGCACCAACAAACACCAGGACTTCACAGTCAGCCATATTGCCATTGCTGTCACACCCCCTCACAGGGAATCAGAGTCAAGAGGAAGGAAGTATGGGCATGTTGGGAAGGGGGTGTAGCCAAAAGCATGATGGGAGTTGCAGTCACAGTCATTCCCCGCCCAACCACATAGCCCAGCAAGCTCACACTGAACCATGCTCGCCTCACAGGGAGTGGGAATGGACTGTCAAGATGTCTGACACTGGGCTCTGTTGTGAGGAGCACTAGGCCCTGCTGGGAACTGGGCACCAACAAACACCAGGACTTCACAGTCAGCCATATTGCCATTGCTGTCACACCCCCTCACAGGGAATCAGAGTCAAGAGGAAGGAAGTATGGGCATGTTGGGAAGGGGGTGTAGCCAAAAGCATGATGGGAGTTGCAGTCACAGACATTCGCCAGCCACCCACATGGCCCAGCAAGCTCACACGGAAACATGCTCACCTCACAGGGAGTGGGAAGGGACTGACAGGATGTCTGACACTGGGATCTGTTGTGGGGAGCACAAGGCCATCCTCGGAACTGGGCACCAATAAACACCAGGACTTCACAGTCAGCCATCTTGCCATTGCTGTCACACCCCCTCACAGGGAAGCAGAGACAAGAGGAAGGAAGTGTGGGCATGCTGGGAAGGGGGATGTAGCCAAAAGCATGATGGGAGTTGCAGTCACAGACAATCCCCAGCCACCCACATGGCCCAGCAAGCTCACACTGAACCATGCTCGCCTCACAGGGAGTGGGAAGGGACTGACAGGATGTCTGACACTGGGCTCTGTTGTGTGGAGCACAAGGCCATGCTGGCAACTGGGCACCAACAAACACCAGGACTTCACAGTCAGCCATCTTGCCATTGCTGTCACACCCCCTCACAGGGAAGCAGAGTCAAGAGGAAGGAAGTATGGGCATGCTGGGAAGGGGTTTATAGCCAAAAGCATGATGGAAGTTGCAGTCACAGACAATCCCCAGCCACCCACATGGCCCAGCAAGTTCACTCTGAGCCATGCTCGCCTCAAAGGGAGTGGAAAGGGACTGACAGGATGTTCGACACTGGGCTCTGTTGTGGGGAGCACAAGGCCATGCTGGGAACTGGGCACCAACAAACACCAGGACTTCACAGTCAGCCATATTGCCATTGCTGTCACACCCCCTCACAGGGAATCAGAGTCAAGAGGAAGGAAGTATGGGCATACTGGGAAGGGGGTGTAGCCAAAAGCATGATGGGAGTTGCAGTCACAGTCATTCCCCGCCCAACCACATAGCCCAGCAAGCTCACACTGAACCATGCTCGCCTCACAGGGAGTGGGAATGGACTGTCAAGATGTCTGACACTGGGCTCTGTTGTGAGGAGCACTAGGCCCTGCTGGGAACTGGGCACCAACAAACACCAGGACTGCGCAGTCAGCCATCTTGCCATTGCTGTCACACCCCCTCACAGAGAAGCAGAGTCAAAAGGAAGGAAGTATGGGCATACTGGGAAGGGGGTGTAGCCAAGAGCATGATGGGAGTTGAAGTCACAGACATTCCCCACCCACCCACATGGCCCAGCAAGCTCACACTGAACCATGCTAGCATCACAGTGAGTAGGAAGGGACAGAAAAGATGTCTGATACTGGGCCTGAGAAATGATGTGGATGACAATCACACCTATGCACTGGCCAAACAAAACCCAGTCGCACACACAGCCATTGCAACCATATGTTCCAAATCATTGTCTGGGGATGCAGTGTCCAGGGGTGCCCCCTGGCCGGGCTGGGGAGGTGTGTCTTGAAGATGACAAATGTGGAGAGCCATATATGGTACATTGCACAAAACACACAGGAACTCACATATACATCATTGGCAGGGGACATCTGACAGTGAATGGAATGGACACACCATTATAGCCGACACCATAGCATGTTCGCATTCACACTCAGTGCTGTTGTGAGCTGCATTCCACTCCTACATCGTGCTGAAACATATGCATCCTTCACACAACACACCACTCACTGACATAGACACTGTAGACACAAGGTCAAACCTGGACTGCATTGGAGGAGACATGCTACACACAGCAGCCAAACTGCAACACACACACCAACGGCTCTCACTGTCATGAGCATTGAAAAGCCAGAGTGCTACCTTGCCCAATCCATGTCACCATGGAGAACATTGACAAGTCAAATCACATATGCACGTACAAAACTCAGCACCAGACTCATTAACGATGGTGACATCATCACTTGTATGAAATGAGATGGGAACTAGGAACACTGTAAAAAAACACTTCCTCCAAAGAGATCACAGGCATACCGGACTGTGACCATGTCGCACTAATACACCAATGTGGCACACAAAGACTAGCAAACTCTGCTACCACACATGCCCCAATAGTACAACATATCCCCAGTGGAATAGCACATATGTCCTTGTTAAAGCTCACATGTGTACAGGGATGACACACCTGTGTCAGCAACGTGATGGCTCTTGAGTAGTAATGGTCATGTACAGACAAATCTATCCATGAACTGGGCATGCTCACACTTCAACATGCACATTGAAATGTTTCATTTTGGCTGGGCAATGTGCAACAACAATATCAATCTCTGTCTGTGACAACCCTGGACAAAGAAGTGTACAGGCAGGCATCCGTTCGTACAGTAGAAAATGTCATGTTTGTGACCCATTGATGCCTGTAGAAACCTAACTTACATTGTGTGTCTCTTCCAAACACAGGTGGTGCTGGGGACACAGCAACAAATGAAGAGGATTCCCAGTCCCAGACTCTGGTGGACACTGAGCTCTCTGGTTTGAATCGGTCTCTGTCCTCTTCGGATGACGACGAACAACCTGGCACCTCCGGTATGAGTCATCATGCAGCACCAGCAGCACCAACATCTGCACCCCCTGTACCCACGCCTCCAGCATCTGGAAACAAACAGGGCACCCCCACCAACATGGACAGACCAAGGCCACAGAACACCGACAGCACAGGGACACAGGATCCCCCGGAAGCTACAGCCAACACCACCAGCAACACCACCCAAGGGGTCCCAGTGTCACCTGTGCGTGCCGTCGCTGGTCCTGCCCATGTGGATAGGGGTGCTGGGAGGGGTGGGAGGCAGAGGGCGCTCCTTGCAGAGGGGTCTGGACTGCATGATGACCCCCAACTGGCACGCATCATAGATGCGAACCAGGATAGCACTGGAGGATTTGGCCAGGTAGTGGGAATCCTCAAGGACATACAACAGGAGCAGGCTGCCCACCATGCCCACATGGAGGCAAAGTAGGATGCACTTACTGTGGTGCATCGGGACATACTCCAATGCCTCCGCCAGATCAGCACAAACATGTCCACACCTCCCTGTGTGGCCAAAACGTCTGTTGCCACACCATCAGCCAGTGCCACAGGGAGGGAGGAGAACTTTGGCGGAGAGTCCCCTGCACCGCAGAGGCCTGCACCTGAGGATCCCTTCCCCAAGAAGAAGAGGGGTCATCCGAAGAAGGACATGTGAGAAGCAGATGTCCCTGCACATCCCTCAGGACCTCTAAACCTGTTCTGGACAATGTTCTTTGTGTGCAACCCGTTCACCTTGTCGGATCGGACACAACTCACCTATATGACATGGAGGGTTCATGTTGGTCCAATGTAGCAGATGACTGTGGACTTTACTCTGGACATTTCATCTACCAACACTTCCAACTCTACTGTGAACTTTGGATTCAAAACCCAAAGTACAGCACCCACCATCCTGTGCACTATCCTCACACATGTTCGTAAATAAACTCACCAGTACACCATACTTGCCTCTGTTGTGATTCAAACTTGTCATGTGTCATGGAGATGTTGATCTGCTAAACAACACAGTGCATGCCAAATACTACAACAATGTGACCACCGTTATGTGAGTCATGGTGATGTGACACATGTGACGGAGACACACCACTATGGCACCACAACACATACTCACCATGGCCATGTTACTCATCCCCCACAATGATGTTGACCTGAAACACATTGGTATGCACAGACACAACACCTATCCACAGTCAGTGGTTACAAGTCCACAGGTGAGGTAAGCAAATGTCACTCAGATGTGGGAAGACAGACAACACACCTAACAAAGCATAGCACAGGTTCATCACACATCAGCAACATGTTTATTCTAAAATAGTTGCAAGGCAATTTTACGTTACAGTGGACACACGGTCACAGAGTGTCTGAGAATTGAAGTCCAGGGGTGTGTGGCACATCACTTGATGGGAATTGACTACTCCCACACTGGTGACAGATTCTGGGTGTTGGGGGTCAATATTGACCAAACAACAGGCAACGTACCCTGGGAAGGACAGACACAAGACACAGTCAAAAGCACGGCAGAACAGGAGAGAAATGCAATACACATGCACAAAACATGTCACAAGAAACCTACACAGAAACAAGTTAGAAGTACTACACTATTGTGGAGTACAGACCACCTGAATGGACACATCACTGCACGCATCCAGTCAAGTGGCACACAGACACACTCAGACAGCAACAGAGCAGCCACAACACATTTCAGGCTAACTCCATACATTGACATAACAACCCTGTAAACTCACATTCAGGTGAAGAAGTTGTTGATGAGCTGTGTGTGGACATCACCCTCATCATCATCATCACTGGCATCGTTTCCCAGGCCGGGATCCTCCACAGATGGCGGAGGTCGGTCATCGTCTTCCTGGATGAGAGGCACCTTCTTCCGCACTGCCATGTTGTGTAGCATGCAGCATACAAGGATAATTTTGCACACCTTTGCAGGGTTATATAGGAGGGCCCCTCCGGTCTTGTCCAGGCAGCGGAATGCGGCTTTTCAGAAGACCAAATGTCCGCTCAATCACCCTCCTGTTCCGACCATGTGCCTCATTGTAGCGCATCTCGATTGGTATCACAGGGTTCCTGAGGGGTGTCAGCATTCACGGCATGTTGGGGTATCCGGAGTCACAATGGTAAACAGTCAATACACACCGACAAGCCAGGCACTGGCATCTGGCATCTGTGACATCAGCGTTGCAATGCGACTACTCCTCATGATGTAGGCATCGTGCGCAGAACCGGGGAAACGTGCACACACATGTGTGATACACATGTCTGCAAGACATACCACCAGAGCATTGATGGAGTAGAAATGTTTCCTGTTCCGGTATGCCTGCTCATGTGCCTGTGGTGGTATCAGGGCCACATGTGTACCATCAATAGATCCGATGACGTTTGACATCCTCCCCAGTGTATAAAAGGCATCCTTTATTTCAGGGAGTTGAGATGGGCTGGGGAACTTGATGTACAGGTCAAGGAAATGCAACATCCCCTCCAAGACATCGCGTAGCACACGACTGAACATAGTTTGCGACATACCACCAGCAGTAGCCACAGTGTACTGGAAGGTACCAGTAGCAAAGAAGTGCAGGGCTGCCATCACCTTCATATCTGGGGTCAGTGCTGTAGGGCATGTCCGGCCAGGTAGCAGATGTGGCGCCAAGTGCTCCGCCAACTCCTCAATCAGTGTCCTGGTGAAGCGGTACCGTCGGATGCAGTTGCGTTCCTACATGGTTTAAAGGTCTTGGAACGGTCTATGGACAGCTGGTGCCCTGCAGACCAGAGATGCACAAAGGAAGATTGTCAGTTCATCCACCCATGTGGCCATGACCAAGCAAAATATCACATGATACATCATGACAATACACAATGTACTGAGGTGTGTGCTGTTGGGCATGGACACATATGTCACGTACATGGCCATCACCTCACATCTCAAGTCCACATGTCCACATAAGTCCCATGTAGTGCAATGGCCAATCATTGGGCTGTGTCACCCTACCTATTTACTGCTGTGACGTTACAAAAACACACAACAGTGACAAGTGAGGCATGATGTCTCCCAGGCATCGCAGATCTTTGCCATGCAGATACCCAGGGTCCCTGTATTGCCACATCGACACTGGCATGACATGGCGTATCATGTACACGCCACAAGGCAACCATGAGTCCCACAGGTAGTGGCCACTGTTGTCTCTGCAGGCCCTACATGTACGTCTCGTAGACACACACACAACATCAAGGTTGATGCACAAACTACATGGATGTGGAGACTGTCTCCCATTGGGCACATTTGATCAGCCACATCTGAGACACAACATGCACATAGATTGTGGGTGTACATCAGAATTGTGGCTACATGCCATCACCCCAGGACTCAGGGTGTATGTGACATGTCTGAAACATATCCAACCTGCAACTGTGTCCATGACTCATGCCCATAACTGTACAGTTGCACATCACAGTGGTAATGTGCACAACACACAAAGGATTCTGCCCCCCATGAACATGTGCACAGCCTGGGAGTGGCTGAACAAAAGTGCCACACAACAAACCAAACACACAGGGAATGCAGTCTTACATGCCTTGGGACACTGTGTGGCCAATGCTGTAGTGTGGTAGGTGTACACATAAGTCCCTGGCAAGTAATTGTGTGTTGAAGCCGTCAAATAGTCACACCAATGAGGTTCATGACCGAGCCGTGCGTACGCTTTGCCATTGACTGCAATGAGGCCCGACGTGGGTGACAATGCGTACGCATTGCACGGTTCATGACCGAGCCGTGCGTACGCTTTGCCATTGACTGCAATGAGATCCGACGTGGGTGACAATGCATACGCATTGCACGGTTCATGACCGAGCCGTGCGCACGCTTTGCCATTGACTGCAATGAGGTCCGACGCAGGTGACAATGCGTACGCATTGCGCGGTTCATGACCGAGCCGTGCGTACGCTTTGCCATTGACTGCAATGAGGTCTGACGCGGGTGACTATCATGCATGCGCTTTGGGTAGGCATGGTCCGAGAAAGGCGTACGCCTTGGCCATTGAATCGTATGGAGACGGGTGCATGTGTATTTTCAAAATACGCGTTGTACAGTCAGTTGACCGAGCCGGGCGCACCCATTGGCTCTGGACTGTCATGGAGATGGATGCAGATTCAAAACTTGTATGAGTTGTGCGCTGGAAATTCAGTTGGATGCCTACAACAATGTTGCAATTCCTAGGGTTTTATGAAGGGGAAGATTTGAACGATGCGGAAGACGTGTACGAGTCGTACATTTTCATGGATTGGCCAGATTCATAGAATGCAACCGTGTTGGACCTATCACTGGTGACACATGGCACAGAGTTTGCCTCTGCAGCACAGATATAAGGCTGGCTGGACCCCAGGGAGCTCACTTGCCTGCACTACATGCTACTGGACCACATCCCTGCTACCACTGCTGCTGTCTCTGCATCCTCTGGCTACTGCTATGGCATGTACTCTGGAGAGGGCCCCGGCCTTCACTGAGGAGGAGAACCAGGCCCTGCTGGACGGGCTCCTTCCACAGTACAGCAAGCTGCATGGGCAACCAGGGGAGCAGGTGAGTGTGCAGTCCACTGCCTTCCTAATTGTGCATGTTGTCTGACTAGCAGTACTAGCAGTGTGTACACCAGTGGTAAGCCTACTCACTGAGTACTTTCATCCACCAAAGTGTGTAAATACATGTAATGAACAGGTGTTGTGCAGCTAAAGTGCATTTGTGCAAGCTTAAACTTCCCCGGCATTGTTAACATGTCAGACATGCAGGGCATTTGTCCTTTTCCATGGGTGCACTACCTGTGTCACTCATTTTCCTTTGTGATGATGACATGTATATCCAACTGTGTGCAGCACAAATAGGGGGCATGTGTGTTAATGGACTTTTAACTTTGTCATCCTCACAGGTTGATACCCAACAGAAGCAGGAGATATGGCTGACCATCGCCCGGGCAGTTCGATTGGTGGGGGTCTACATGCGCCAGATCCGCAACTGCCAGAAGAGGTGGCAGGACCTTCGGGGCTGGACCAGGATGATCGCAAGGGTCCAGCTGACGCTGTTGCTAGAGGGGCGGACACCGGACCCTGACCCCCCACATGCTCCGATTACTGGTGGTGGTCTTCCTAGACCTGGATAGGCAGCTGAAGGCCAGACAGCAGTAAGGAGGGGGTAAGTCCAAGCTTAATCTGTGTACTATGTCTGACATGCTAATTGCAGTCTTTTGGCCTAGTCACACTTCCACGTTACGTAGGTCTAGTAGTCCAATACTCATGTCCCTCAATTGTGTGATGCACCCGCCTCATCTGATCCACAGGTGGGACCCTACAGTCTGTTGCTTGTGTCACTAGGGCACTGTGTCCCTGCAGTCAGCTATGCTTCAGATTCCGGACAGCATCTGTTCCCGTGACTCTGTTGTGTGTTTTATGGGTGGGTCAATTGTTTACACAAATGCCTGAGATCTGACATGTGATCTGTGTGTGCCCTTGATATGTGTTCCAATTGCTGGTCTGACTCGCCACATGTGGCTGGGGTATTTCAAACAAACCCATGCAAGCAGGGGACTCCGATTTGTGTGCCTCAGGAGTATGAATATCAAGTGTGTCACACTTGCTTAGCCACCTGACTACTGTCCAGGGCTAAACACTGTTTCACGTAGACCTGGGCAGTCATGCCTACTCAAGGGCATTTAGAAACACTCTGTAATCCCACTCCTGTGTATCAACTTACAGGTTGTGCTTAGTGACATGTGCCTTCAGGTGTCTGCCTCTGTGTCATTGTGGTGTGGCTTCCTGTTACGTACAACTGGGGTGTTCATGAGTTTGAGGGTCAGCATGACATCTGAGATGTGACTATGAGAGACAAGGCCTGTGTGATATATAGGTGTGTGATCATTTGACAGTGCACAATGGTGTATGCAACTGTGCACTTCAGGCAGCTTGGTTACATGCACAGCAGACTGTGATGTGCTAATGTACAGGGAGTTGTGTTCGCAGAGACTCATATGTCCGATTTGGATGATGTGGGGTCTTCTGGGTCCGGGATATGTTGTTTACAGGGAATGGGCAAGTGCACTTGTCAGCTGCAGAGTTTGCTTTACCCCTGAGCTATGATTGCGACACAGTGCATACTGTTGTTGTCTGGATGCCCTGCCCCTGTGACAGGAGACAGTGTTGACTGACATTCCAGGCATGCCAGCGCCATGGCATTTAACTTTCTATGAGTGATCCTGCATTGTGTTCAAGTGTGCTCCATGCACCCCATTGTGGCATTGACTATCAGGACATGAGAACATCATAGTGTGTGTTGCTGGCATGCATCACAAGCATGTGAAATGAGTCTCTGCCCATCCCTTCATCCTGACACCTGTACTGAGTCAGTGGCAATAGATGTGCTGTGTGTATAGTGACATACTCCTACATGTTCACTCGCATGTCCAACAAATGTGTGGGTAGTGCATGTCGGCACATTGGGGTATTAGCATCCAACATGCAACAGACATATGGGTGCAAGTCCAGGAGGGATATGAGTGCCATGGTTGATGGTGAGACTGACAATTGGCTTATTCTAAACAGTGTGAGCACTTTGAGCAGTGTTCAGCTGATGATGCCAGGGCTTGCCCTGTGAAGTGATGTACTCACTGTAGAGTGTACAGTCAGTGCAGGTGACTGATGTTGTTCTCTTTTTTCCTAATTCGATCCAGATCCATCCAAGGCCACAGGAGGGGACAGCTCCATGGACCTGGAAGAGCCACAGAGCCTGACTGCGACAGAATGCGAGAAGTCGGAGGGACCCAGAGGGTGAATAGAGCCACACTGAGGAGTCCTCAGCACCATCCACCCCAGCTGCGGGCCACAGTAGCTCTGAGGATGACTCCCTTGTGGAGACGGGTATCAGCAGCCACCAAACACCAGCTAGGGAGGCTGTCGCTTCCGTGTTCAGGAGAATGTCTCCTTTGTGCCAGGCACCGCACCCCCTGCCCCTGTGTCCCTTGCTGCCCTGAGTGAGGAGTCTGTGGACTTGCTTAAACAGATCCATGTAGGGCAGACATCAATGCTGAGTGTACCCATGCACATAACAGTCTGTTGACACAACTGGTGTCGTTCATGGAGGGCATTTCATCTGGCATGTCTTCCCTACAGAGGACCAACCAGTCCGTGGCCTCCTCTCCGATGGCAGCAGTGTCCATCTTCCAAAAGTTCTGTACCCCTCCTACCCCTGCACCACCCACGATTCCTAGAACCCTACCTGTCCCAAGCACACACACACCTGCACATTCTCACAAACCCACAGACACGGGCAGCACACAAACACCCAAACCAAGGGTTAGACGTGCACACAAGCAAGCGCAGGGGACTGATACCACACTCACAGGGGATGGTTTGCAGACACACACACAGTCATCCAAAACCACTCTGCAGTCCTCTAATACATCTCCCTCCCAGCCCCCTTCCCTTGCCTCACCTGCAACCCCATCTCCACAGAAGCTCTTCCTCTGTGCCCTTGGCCTCTTCCTCACTGACCCAGCAGATCCATCTTACAAGGGGAAGAGGAAGTCACCACACACAGAGCGGAGTGTCCCTCACACCCGGACACCCTCCCCCAGGTGCAGTCAGACTGAGGCCCCCACCCGCAAGTCCCCCCGGAGCTGGAAGAGCAAGACCCCACACCCGCCACGCAGCTCCTCGGTGAAGTCTCTGTCCTCCATCCCCCAGGCCACCACTCCAGAGGTTCCCCCTCCACACCCTGCCCCAGGTTCCCCCACCCACAGATTCACCATCCCCAAAATGCTGAGGCCCTCCCCCATCGCTTGCTCTTCCACCCCCGGTCAGACAGTTAGTGCCACTAATGTGGGGACCGTGTCCCCCCCTCTGTCCTGCCGACCTCACCTGAACCCCATTCTGCTCCCATTGAGTTAGGCACTGCATCGGAGTCCACAACCACCCCTTCTGACTTGGGCACTGCAGTGGGGACCCAGTCCACTCCATCTGGCCTGCCCATTGCAGTTGTGCCAGCACACACCCCATCTGACATGTGCCCCACAGTTGTGACTGCACACACTACTTCAGTCAGCTCCACTGCATTTGCCAGTGAGTCTCCTGCATCCACCACCTCTTCACTACCTCCTTCTGCTGTGCCCTGATCCTGTCCATGTGGTGCCTGGCCTGCCCCCATGTATGCCCCTCCGAGGGGATGTCCCCTGTCCTTACCAGTGTAGGCAAGCAACGTGTGACAGTTGTCACTCAAGTTAACTTCTTGTCATTTGGATATGGACTGGCCATTGGCCTTTGTTTTGAACGGACTTTTAATTTTTCATCTGCTGAATAAAGCTTTTTTCTTTATCCTTGTGAATTTGATTTAGCTGTACATTATGTTGATGATGTTTAGCATGACCTTGCAGTTGTAATGCTGTATTTCAAATGCTGACTACTGAGGCGTTAATGTGAGGTACTCCATGTGGTCCATGAAATATGTATCCTATTCTGGTGGTTATCCATATCATCCTTTGCAGCTAACTGGGTGTGTCATGAATAACAATTAGTGGACACTCTGTAAACATTTCATTTGCATGGCCACATCTGTGGCTTGCACACATGCACATATGATGTGCTTCCCATTGTCCAATTTGTCAATTTCCCTGACTGTGGGTGCATCTCAACTGGACATGTAAGTGTGGGTATCATTGGTGTAGGAGCAACTGGGTCCTCTGTGCAACTTGCTGGACATGTATATTGAGTATGTGCAGATGACTTAAAGGACACTGCCGTACCCAGGCTGTTGTCACCAGAGCTTTCATTGTGTGTTAACTGATGGCTGACTGACCAAGTGCTCTGCTGACATGATTGAGACCTGCTGGGGCTATGTTTGGCACAGCTAAGCTTCCACAGGAGTTGAGTCTCCTCAAGTAAGGGTGTTGTTCTGTGACATTGCCTGGGCCCATGTTCTGTGTTGTGTGGGCATGTGTGTGTGTGTGTCCACATCCCTTTTCCTACACAGGCAGTGTTCCCTTGATATGTTCCTGTTGTTGATGCTTGCTGAGTGGTATTGTGTTCATCCCACAACTTTGCCATGGGCTACCAGATGTGTGGGTGCATGACACACTACTGTTAATTTGTGTTTCATCATTGGGATTTGTCAGTTCTGAGTGGTGATGATGTTGTCAGACGCAGATAGGACACAGTCATGGGTCCCCAAGGCACTTGTTTGTTCGCAATATCATGTAGTTGTCCCTAGGTGGTACCTTTCAGTGATTGAGACATGTGTATATGTGTGTGACTGCTCCCACTTTTCCAGTTCAGGGCTGCAATGGTTGCAGGTGTCAGCATGTGTGCCTTGTAGTTCTCCTTGGCTTCTGCATTGTCCTGAGACTGTGGCAGGTATTCCGGAGGGTACGGGAGCTTTGACGTCATGGCCATGTACTGCATACTGTGCAGCATGTCTGTCATTCACCAGGGATTGTAAACTGTCCTTGTGTGATGAGTCTGTGCACCTTAGTTCCTCCCAACATTACTGTGTTTGTCATGTGTGCATGTGCAATGTCACCTGTCCATGTGGGCTTCACAGATGCACATTGGTGCAGTTGAGGGTGTGTGGTGTTGATGGTGGACTGATGTATATGTTTGCATGGATGGGCCCATAGGTCCCATTTGTCTATGGATGATGGGCCATGCTGAGTGATTTGTGTTTTTGTATGTGTGATGTACGTTGGTGGCACCGGACACATGTCTGGGTTTCACAGTTTGTACGACATCTACCTTTGTCAGCACAGTGGAGGTGTCATGCATGCTTGTGTCACCCCAATGTCTGGTCCCTGGGGGTAGTGCTGTTGTGTGTCAGTCTCTTGCTGTGTTAGTTAGTGTTCATTCCAGCTTGTGTCACATGTGTCTGTTGTGTCTGTTGTGCTCCTTCTCATCTCACAATGCCTGATTGCCCACTAAGGGGGGCCCATTGATGGTTTACTTTTGTATGGCACTGTGTCCACATCTGTCTCACTGTGGTTCAGCCCCCTCATGTGTTGTGTAGTTGCCTGGGGATACTGAGACACACACACACACATGTTGTGTCCGATGTGCAGTGTGAGGTTGCCTGTTTGTGTTTGTGCCTCTGCACCAGTGCATTGGTATTGCTGTTGTGGGCCATTGTCTGGATGTTGTTTTTTTGATTTACCCTGCTGTCCCTGTGAGTCATATCACATCATTCTGCACATTCATCCTCGTTGTTAGGTGCCATTGCTGGCATGGAATGGGAGTTTGTGACATGACACCTACAGTCTACACAGGATGTTTTGATTTGTGTGTCTATTTTCGAGGTGTGTATGCTTTGTGATGGTCACTTCTGCTTTTGTGTCATTGTACACTGTATGCATTGTCAGCCCCCATAGGTGGTGCTTGTCTGCACATGGTCGAGAGTATGTTAGGTTTTCACAGCACTGTTAGCCTCACCACATCTCTGTGGGTATGGGACACAACCACTACTTTGGCCCAAAAGTGTTTCATGTGTTGGGACCAGAAATCATACATGCTGTTTGGCATTTGCAGCTTTGTCCATGATGACACTTACCTTTTGGTCACTGTGATGAGGGGGTTTTGGACCCCATCACCACAATGTTCAACATCTGCTGCAGTTTGGAACCCCACACTTAACTTTTGTTCTACACAGTGAGGGGGTGTTATTTTTACATTGCCACAGTGCTAGTGATGCTTGCCTTGTGTAGGCCACACATGTGATGGTAGTTACATTGTATATTCGAAGTCATGATCACTGTTGTGGACATTTGTCACAGACTACACACTGTTGTCATGATGTTAGGGGGGATGTATTTTGCTGACATACCTAATGTTTGTGTATGATGGATGTGTGGCACATCACCCATCCTATGAGTGGGGGTGGCAGGAGTGATGGTCAACATAAGCCCTGTGAGTGGGGGTGGCAGGAGTGATGTGCAACAGGTCCCCTATGGGTGGGGGTGGGGGTGGCAGTAGTGATGGGCAACAGGTCCCCTATGGGTGGGGGTGGCAGCAGTGATGGGCAAAATAAGCCCTATGAGTGGGGGTGGCAGTAGTCCTGGGCAACAGCTCCCCTATGGGTGGGGGTGGCAGTAGTGATGGTCAACATAAGCCCTATGGGTGGGGGTGGCAGTAGTGATGGGCAACAGGTCCCCTATGGGTGGGTGGGGGTGGCAGTAGTGATGGGCAACATAGTCCCTATGGGTGGGGGTGGCAGGAGTGATGGTCAACAGGTCCCCTATGGGTGGGTGTCAGTAGTGATGGGCAACAGGTCCCCTATGGGTGGGGGTGGGGGTGGCAGTAGTGATGGGCAAGATAGTCCCTATGGGTGGGGGTGGCAGGAGTGATGGGTAACAGGTTCCCTATGGGTGGGGGTGGCAGTAGTGATAGGCAACATAAGCCCTATGGGTGGGGGTGGCAGTAGTGATGGGCAACATAAGCCCTATGGGTGGGGGTGGCAGTGGTGCTGGCCATGCAACCCCTATGGTGGTCTGTTGTTAGTGGCCAGGATATGGATCCCCTGTGTGTGTGTGCCATTTTGCGGGTATGTGTCGTTTGTTTGTGTGGTGGGTGGCTGACTTACCGTCTGCGCTGTCCGCGTCTGTTCCTGATCCGGTCATAGATGTAGAGTACTGGTATGACCTGCGCGATGGGATTCATGATGTGTTCATCTCATACACGCTGCTTGTTGCTCCATCTCGTGCCAGTTTCAAACTGGTCCGTCTTGTAGCCGTGGAATGAGTTCTGGCGCAAATCATAGCTGATATGCCTCTTTTCCGGATGCTGTGACGTGCCGTACATGGCGACCCGTCCGGCACGTAGGAAGTACGCATCGTACTTGTCCGGGCGGAAACTGCTATGGATACTGCTTCCGGGCGACTCGGTTCGGAGTTACGGCTCGGACGGAGAATGGAGCTTGAATCACAGCCTACGTGTCGGTCGGATTTTTTGCAGTTATACGCATCGTACTTCATCAACAGGACGGACCGGCTCCGGGTACGGGTCGGTCGCAAGGTAAGGCTACGAACAGCTCTCGGAGAGCTGTCCGACCCGGATCGGAATCGACCCCTTTGTGTTAAAGCTAATGCAGAGAATTTTCTACATCACTCTCTGGAGGATTTATTTATCTCTGATAGTTCATCTTTGCTGCTATGGTAATGCTCTTCTGAAAGAGGTTTCCAAGTGTTGTGATTATTATCCCTATGAAAGAAACATAGCCAGTGCTTACCAACTGGACATGAATGGAGATAATGAGTCTTTCAGCAACCCTAGATTGAAAGAAGGCAAAGATGGAAAATCCTTCTAAATTAGACAGCAGGAGAGGACACTGTGTATCTAGGTTGGTGGTTCCCCATCACTCTCTTTGAGCAGCAACAATTTGAAGAATTGCAGAATTTCATTTATTTATGTGAAGTAGGCATACGGTTATGGCCAAAGCTCCTGTTCTATTGAAAGCAATGGACACCAGACTGAAAAAATGTCGAATTACATTTTGTGTCCTGATGAAAGCCCTGGACCCAAGAGGCCTTCGTTTTAGGGACTGAAATATGTCAACCATTTTCTAGGACAATTGGACCATTATATCCTTACCCCTGCAAAACAAACCTTTTAATCATACCCAAACAACTGCTACTAAAGGGATACCCTGATTGTTTGAGGTATTTTCATTAGGAAAACCCCGGCTAGAGAAATATTTAATGTGCTCGTTGGAATATGGTTGAGCCTAGTTTTTAGGGACCAGGATGAGACCCATTGATGAAGCACGGCACTACTAGTGGGTGAGGGTCTAACAAAGAAAAAAAAAATCTTTGCCAGAAGTGTGATAAATTGATGCCAAATCTTTTTCGTCATAACAAGTATGTTAGGTATGGGATACTTTTTGGCATGTTGTTAGTCTGACCAGGGAGGGTGTATCCCATTTCTTCTACATTCAGTCTCTCTTCCTTTCTGGTAGGGGGGATCTTACAACATCCTCATCCAGGTCTGTGTTTGACTGTAGTTAGACTCTGTCTTACTTCAGTCAACTGAAAGCCAGCTTCTTCCCATCCCCATTTACCCCCAGAATAAGATAATGGAAGCTGTGAGGAGAACATGTAATGCCAAATCAAATACTAACTGGTTAATAATGAAATTGGTTATGGTGTGGAAAATGTGTGTAAGGACATTATGCCACAATGTTCCAACTGGTCATAAAGAAAGCTGGCAATGCTGTTCTAAATCATGGATAATTATAATGATATACTAATTGAGCATGGTGAAAAAAATGGACAATGTGTTAAGCTGGTATAATGGAATCTGTCAATAATAGACTTATTTCTTATAGTGAAAACTGACAATGGTGTGGTAACAAATTATATAACTGAGCATTACATAGAAACTGGGCATAATTTAAATTGACAATAGTGTTTCAGCTTGTGTACTGTACTAAGCATGAAGAGCAACTTTGGAATAATGGAAAATTAACAGCATGCCTAAAGGAAACAGACCTACAAATGCCAATTTTACAAATTGGTAACTGGTGAAAATGTGCTCAATGGGCCTGATGGAAACTGCTGTGATGTGCTAAATAGGTATACAGAAAATGTCAACGTTTTCCTAGCAAACCATAAATGAAGCTGCTGATCAAAACTAAAACTGGCAATGGTATACTCACTGAAATTAGTGGAAACTCCCTGTCTTCTGCTAACAGGACATAATGACAACAGTACAAGGTGATAAACTGAAATGTTGGGAGTGTCCCACCATCCAATTGATATGGGTAGCAGGTTTCAATGATAGAAATCTGTGCTTGATCTCCTTAGCTTGATGTCAGTAGCAAGGCATACCTCAGTGATGCATATTAGTAAAGTCAAAAAGAACGAACTGAAAACATAATAAGTAAGATAAGACAAAATCAGTAAAGCAAAACAAAGAGGATGCCCAAAGGCTATAGGCAAAACAAAAATAACACCAATAACTATTCAGTGACTAAAGTAAGGGTGGGCATAGTTCGCGAAGTAGCACTTCGCGAAGCTACGCAAAGTGAAGTTCGCACTACGCGAGCTACGCGTAGCACTTCGCGAACTGCGTAGTAACATGTTCGCACTGTGCAAGATGTTGTTTTCAATGATTGCACAGTGCGGACAAGCAACCGGCACTGTGCAATCATTGAAAATGGCATCTTGCACAGTGCGAGCTGTAGTTTTCTGCTGCTCGAGTAGATTTTTACTCGAGCGGCAGCTTTCTCAACGCGAACTGGTAGTTTCTCATCGCGAGCGGTCGCGAGCATACGCGACCCCTCGCAATGAGAAACCTGACCTCCTCGCGTTGGGAATCTCGCCGGGAGGTTTATTTTCCATGCTCGCGATCGCGAACAAGGAAAAAGTCTCGCCAGGATGTCATTTTGCTTGCTCGCGGTCGCCAACATGACGTTGAGGACCGCGAGCAAGCAAAAAATGACCGCAGCACTACGCAACACTACGCTACGCGTGTTCGCACTGTGCTACGTGCAGTTCGCGTAGTGCGAAGTAGCGCGAACTTCGCAAACTACGCGAGCGTAGCGTAGTGCTTCGCCCAGGCCTAGACTAAAGACCACATGCAACATTAATGAAATCATTCCTAGAAAACTGTACCATTGAAAATAGATGTTGAAAAGTACTGCATCCTATGTCACACCAAATTAGCAAACAGTAAGAAATGTGACAATTTAGTAACCAACAACTTGCTGCAAACATCCTAGATTTTCAGATGACATTGTGCCAACACTGCAAATTAACACAGGTGGTGGGGGTCGCTGTAGAAAGAATTTCCGTGCTTGAATGAGACGCAACATGTTGGCTTTGAAAAGGATTATTATGGGGTTTGGAGGAATTACTGCCCATAAACAAACAGCGAAGAAGCGTTTTGGGACATAACCATGGAGTCATAGCTACCTAATACATGCCCACTGGTGTTGGCTACTTGTGGAAAAAGAATACGACTCCTGACCTTTTCTGTCATACCATGATCCGGAACCTTTAATTTAACTGGATGAGGTCAGGGATGAAGTTCAGTCTTTATAGAGGTTATAGACCTATGGAAATACCTCCCAGCAGGTTTGGAATGACAAGAATATAACAAAAGATTCTGAAATCTATCATATGCTGAGTTCTTTCACTGAAAATGAACACACAATCATACAAATCAGTTGATTGACCAATTTCAGGTCTTAGTTCTGGTGGAACACTCCGTATTAAGAATCAATCAGCTTTCATTGTTTCAGACCATTACAAATTCATGGGATAACCCAAGGTGAGCCACAGGACCTGGGCATAGTGCTATATAAACATAGGGGTCCTCATGGCTAAACATACCTTGTTAATACATATATTAATGATCCAGACATTGAGATAGAGAAAAAAATGACAACCAATGTTTTTTTCAAAAAAATTCAATTTGTATTGTAAGATTATTCTATATCATATAATATTATCAGAAACTTGATACAGTAGCATAAATGTTTAATGAATCTTGTGTTTATGTGCAGAATATCTTCATTATCTGCCCTTTTCCGATCTAACTTTTATGCTCCAAATCTATGTGGAGAGGCCCCCATGCCTCTTAGTACTTTGTAATTATTGCTATCCACCGGACAAGCCACTACACTGGTTCGCTTCTCAGTACATCATAGCATGCACTGTAACACTAGTGCGTGACTCAG
Source organism: Triturus cristatus (assembly GCF_964204655.1). NCBI lineage: Eukaryota > Metazoa > Chordata > Amphibia > Caudata > Salamandridae > Triturus > Triturus cristatus. The sequence continues at coordinate 892,843,519 of NC_140594.1, forward strand.
CCATCTTGGGGGTATGCTTTTAGATTTGGGCATTCGATCAGGCCAACGTTATGTTATGTTAATTTAGATTTGTTGAGCGCTTAATACCCAAAAGGTCTCTAAGCGCTGTAAGAAGAGTAGCGTTGAATCCAAGCAATACAGTTACAGTTACGCCCAGGCTTCTGTGAACAGGATGGTTGTTAGTTGTTTTCTAAAGGGGAGAAGGTGGTTTTCGGCGCGGAGTTGGCTAGGCAGCCTGTTCCATAGAGTGGGGAGGAGGGAGGAGAAGGCCCTTCCTCCTTTGGTGACGTAGTTGAACCTTGGGCAGTATAGGAGGCTCCCTGTGGAGGACCTAAGTGTGCGCCCTGGCACGTAATTTGTGAGTCTTTGCTTGATGTAGATGGGGGCTTGGCCATAGATAGCTTTGTGGGCGATACACAGGCCCTTAAATTTAGCTCTTTGTCTTACGGGCAACCAGTGGAGGCGTTGTAGAAGGGCTGAGGCTCGCGTGTGCCTTGGTAGTTTAAAGATGAGCCTAGCGGCATCATTCATAATTATCTGGAGTTTTTTCACTAAGGAGTCCGGGAGTCCGATATACAAGGAATTGGCGTAGTCAAGGCGAGCCAAGATAATGGCAGACACAATAGTTCTCATGGCGGAGAATGAGAGAATGGGGGAGAGCCTCCTGAGTAGCCGGAGAAGGCCCACACAGGTGCCAAATACCATGGAAACTTGATTGGCTAGGGTGAGTTTGTCATCCACTTTAATTCCCAGGCTTTTAACCACTGGGATCGGGACTGGGGCCTCGCCCAACTCCTGGGGCCAGTACAAGGAGTTCCAGGGGTTGCGGTCATCCGTCATGGCAAGGACTTCGGTTTTGTCAGGGTTGATTTTAAGAGAGTTAGCCGTCATCCAGTTGACTGTAAAGCGTAGGATCTCTTTTGCCCGGGATTGTGCTTGAGGGGAGTTACCAATGTGAAGGATGATTTGGGTGTCGTCTGCATAGTTGAAGATCTGACACTCCATAGCCGCCAGAGCCTTGATAAGTGGACTGAGGTAGATATTAAAGAGAAGGGGTGAGAGTGCGGACCCTTGCAGGACTCCACAGGGTAAAGAGCCTCTCTCAGAGACCCAGTCTCCCATCTGGATTCTTTGGGCACGGTTTATCAGGAAAGAGGTGATCCATTGTAAGACAGATCCCTCAATTCCTATAGATCCTAATCTTTCCAGGAGAGTGGCATGGTTGACCGTGTCGAACGCTGCCGATAGGTCTAGAAGGACCAGCACACAGGGCTTTTTAATGTCGGCAGTCCGTCTAATATTATCCAGTACTGATAGCATCACTAATTCTGTGCTATGGTGAGCCCGGAAGCCGGCTTGCCTGTCCCCCAGGAGGTGAGGATCCTCAAGGAACCTGGAAAGATTTTGTAGGACATGTTGTTCTTGTATTTTAGCAAGAAAGGGGAGTTGGGAGATAGGGCGGAAATTTTTCATGTTCGAAATATCCGCACCGGGTTTTTTGACAAGGGGATGATTCTGGCTTCCTTGAAGCAGCATGGAACCTCCCCCATCCGTAGAGAGGAGTTTAGGAGTGCGAGGATGTCCTGCTCAATTTCTGAAAGTGCTAGATTGAATAATATAGGAGGGCAAGGATCGGCTGGCGAGCCTGATTTGATCTTTTTGGCCAGGCATCGGAGGGTTTCTATGTCAAGGGGTTGGAAAGAGGAAAGGGTATCTGTACTAGAGCCCTGTGAGGCATCCTCTGCATAAGGTGATGGTATACAGGGGGAGTTGTCAATCTCAGTCAGTATATCCTGGATTTTATTGGAGAAATATGCGAGGAAATTATTGCATTGTTCCTGGCTGGATGGGGTAGACTGAGATTGTTTCTGACTAAGTTCCTTCAGGATTCTAAACGTTTCTTTTTGTTTATTGGTTGCAGACGAAATCCTATATTCATAAAATTCCGCCTTTCTGCACAGCAACGCCTTTTTATATGAGGCTAGTTTTGCTTTATAATCAGTCAGGGCCTGAAGTTCATAATTTTTTCGCCATTGTCGTTCGTAGTGGCGTAGCGTGCGTTTGGAAGTCCTGAGTTCTTCCGTAAACCACGGGGCACCGTTGCCTTTATTGCAGATTTTAATTCTCTTTTCAGGGGCAACTGTGTTGACGGCCGCACAAAGTCGGTCGGTAAGGGCAGTGGTCCCTATTTCAATGTCAGCTTGCACCTGCTTCTTAGGCGGGGGGCGCGGAGGGGGCTTAACAGTGTCGGGCCATCTATTTTTGACCAGGTGCGCACCCGTTTCCAGGCCGCAGGGGGCGGAGTTATATGTTTGGTAAGAGGAAGTATCAGATTAATGCAGAAGTGGTCCGACCAAGGACAAGGGGTGACCTCTTTTAGTGTAATGAAGGGGGCGGTTGACCAAACCAGGTCTAGAGTGTGTCCCAGCACATGGGTGGGGGTTGTAATTAATTGGGAGAAACCAAGGTTGGTGAAAGTCTCTTCTAGTTGGCGGGCCTGAGCCTCCTTGGGTTGTTGATCCCAATGAAAGTTAAAATCTCCCATTACCAGGAGATGTTGAAAACGTGACTGGAGGTTAGAGATGCATTCGGTGAGGAGATCAGTAAAGTTAGGGGAGCATTTGGGGGGACGATAGAGCATGGAGATCGTAATACTTGAGGAGTGATGGAGGACCCTGATGGTTAGCATATCTGCCCCAGCCAGGGATTCAGCCAACACTTTTTCTATGCTCAGGTATTTTTTAAAAAGGAACGCTACCCCTCCGCCTCTTTTACCGGCAGGTCGGTTGTGCCAGACAGCATCATAGCCATCTGGCATTGCAGCCAGTAGGGTAGGGCCGGACTCTTCGTCCAACCAAGTTTCAGACAGGGCGAGGATATCAGGGGCCTCATTTTGTAGGAGCGTAAAGATTTCGATGGCATGCTTATGAAGGGAGCGCGTATTCAGGGCCATTAATTTCAGTGAATCGAAGGTGAGAGGGGGAGCACGACCCTGAATGAGGGTGGATTTGGAGTGAGTCCTATCCTTCGTGGGCAGGAGGAGACCTTCTCTCATGAGTGCAAAATTAGTCTCGATATCTAAGGGGCAGCGGTGCAGATTAAGTGATTTTAGTTCTGAACTGGAGTACGACAGAAGTCGGACAGGGGTTTTGGCCCCTGGGCCCGTCAGGGCGCGGACGGGTGCAGACGGGCTTGCCTTAGGCGCGCCTTCGGCGCGCCAGCGGCACGCCCGCTGTGCGTCTGCTCCAGCATGCTTTATATGTGCCCCCGTGACCCCTGGCTCCTCCCCGCCAATCAGCCCTGCAGTGCTGCAGCTGACACCCTCACGGTCGCTAGACCTTTGTGAGCGCGTGCGGGGGAGGAGTTCAGTACCGGCCAGGTGAGGCGAATGAGGCTCAAGTGGGAAATCACACTCAGAGAGGTAAAAGTGGAATAAAAAGGCTTTAAAAACAGTTAAATGTTTAAAACAGAGCTCAACAATCGTTCTTACACTCAGGAACTGGGAACTAGAGCTTACTGTTTGCGGCATGCACTACCTGGGCTAGCATGTCTTCTTTTGACAGCGCGTCTGCTCCAGCGTGCTTTATATGTGCTTTATATAATCGTTCTTACACTCAGGAACTGACATTTGTACACGCATTCCGACGCTGTCACATGTGCTTTCTACACTCAGGCCCTCCTACCGCTCTTGACAGTTAGGCAAGCATCAGCTGTCCCATTGAGTTAATGCTTTTCCCACCCCCCACTTTGCAATGGTATCTTGAGTCAGAAAAGCTTTACCATTAGACGTCTCACTTTGTTGTTTTCTGTAAGGGTTTGGCCGGAGACCCGCTGCAAATCAAGGGTGGATCAGGTGGCACCCTTGGGATGTATGTATGGGATGTATGTATCTGCAGCAACAAGTGCACGCTACCACCACCTGTCTAAACACATGTCGTGCGTGGGGTACAGAATCGGTCAGCCAGATGTAGGTGCACACATCCTTCCGCAGTGCGCGTACCAAGATGGTTTTGCGGTAGGTTAAGTTGTATAACCACCCCATCGGCCATTGCAGCTGCACAGCAGCATAACAAGGCTCAGAATGGGGTGCTCCAAAACCACCCTCATTGAGTGGGTGTTGTATCGTGTTGAAGGCAACCTGATGTTGTCCTGAGCCCATATCAGTGCAAGCATTAACCCGTTCTGTTACCGAAAGAAGCTGCTGGGGAGCTCAATTTGGAAGGCAAAGAAGAAATACAACAGTTGGGGGAGAACCAACATTTTGGATATTGCCATCTGACCCGGTGGAGACAGAGGGAGTGAGCACCAAAAAGGTAGGGATCGACGTATGGAGAAAACTGCTTTATCCAGATTTCCTTCCTTGAGGTCTTTCTCAGTATGATACATTTGTATACCTAGCTATTGAAAGGAGTCATAGCACCATCCTAGGTGGGTCCCCGGGGGGTCCACCTGGTCCGCCAGAATAAAAATGCTGGTCTTATTCCAATTCATGCGCAGCCCAGAGATCTCACCAAAAGGTTCCAATGGTCACATGGGACCGCGGAGGGACACACCCATGCCTCGGAGGTAAATTAAGGTGTCATCAGCATCCATGATATAATGTGGTGTACATCCTGCTCCCTGATGCCCCACTCCTCTGCCCACCAGAGTTGACAGGCCAGGGTCTCCTTGGCCAGTGCCAACAGGAGAGGGGACAGTGGGCACCCCTGTATTGTCCCCCTACAGATATCCACCCTGTCCGATATAACCTGTCACATCTTCACTCTCGCTGTGGGGCTGGTGTATAGAATGTAAATCCTCCCAAACATCCCAGTCCAAACACCATTGTGGTGAGGACCAGCAGGAGGAAGTCCTACCTCGAGGTGTCAAACGCTTTTTTATGCCCAACGCCACTGTCACATGAATGAGTACCTTGGATGGTAAAAGTCATAGAGGATAGTGGTCTGATAAGGTGTGTACCAGGTACTCCACCCCAGCTAACCGTGCACCAAGTCGGGTCGCACAGAGAAACAAATCAATTCTGGCGTGCATTTGTGGACCTGCAAATAAGAGAGGGTACTCATGGTCTAAGGGATGCAGGTGGCGCCATACATCCAAGAGATGTATGCGTGACAGCTATTGAGTAAGGTGTTGTGCGGTTCGTCTTGTGGCTGCCGCTCTGAGTGGGGGGGTGGAGCGATCAAGCATCACGTCTGGAACACAATTAAAATCCCTACCCCAAAGTCCAGGGGAAGAAGGGTCTCCAAGGACTGCCGGTGTGAGGGTGTTCAAGAATTCACCCTGTTGTCTTTTGGGTACATGGATTGAAGCAAGTGTGAGTTGTTCGCCATCTAGTTGCACATCCAAATTCACAAATTGTCCCCTGTGTCCACCCTCTGAGTGGTCACAGTGTAAGGTACCCCCGGGCCACCCAAATACAGACCCCATTAGTGAAGGAAGACTCAAGAGTGCCATGCACCTGTCTCCTTCACGTGGCATGGTGCTTGTGCAATTCAGTAGTGTTGAGGTCTGTTCATTGGAGCTTGGCTTTGTGTATCTGATTCCATTTAAGAGAGGCATACATTTGATATCTCTTGGATGGAGTGGCTTACCGTGCACATTCCAGGGGATTATGCAGTACTGATGGACACGGACGTCCAGTAAGTCACTCTTCATGCCATGCATTGTATGAGAACCCCATAGCCCTACGCCCCCCAGATGGCATGTATGCATCAGGTAAACACTGCATATATGCAAAATATCCCAAAAACAGTTTCCCCTAGGACAGTTGCCGTTAGAAGGTCGGTCCATAAAAGTATCCACAAACTATACACCAACAGCAATACATTAAGAAAAAAAGAAGAGAAAACTTGGAATGTATTTTTTTATATGAAGTTTGTTTCTTAAAAGCAACAAAATTGTCTTTGAAATAAAGTGATTTTTTATCTGAGCGCGTCTGGGACATTTTGTTAATTTCAGGTGCAGGACTGTTGTGCATCTTGTGGAGGGCCGAGCAAGAACAATCAGAGACAGACACATGGGGGGCGGGGCCTCTGCCACAGTGTCCTGGTGGCCCTTTGGCTGATTAACTACTGGATCAACATTTTTTTCAATGAGTCATAAATCCAGTGGCTCATCCTTTTATAAATAGGAGTTTGACTGAGTGAGAGAATAGTTAATTTCAGGCATTTCTCCGATTGATTCAATCTCTAAATAACCATATGTTTCAACATTCTTGTAAGACAAATCCGTCAAACACACTTTGAAATTAATACAAAGCTCTGTCTGTGACTCTTTCTTTTTCTGTGCACCTTCTAGTTATTTTCTCTGTCAATAGGCTAATTCTAGTACTTGCATACGTTTTATACAATGAGAAGGCACCTACAAGTATCTTATATCCTATTTCTCCATGTGGTTCAATAAAGGGGAAAAAAACAAGATAATTGAAGACATGTTTTAATTAATCTCAGTCACTAGCAAGCTCTCTGAGCCACATTCCAGGTCACTGTTTTTCACCCACTGTGCCATTCTAGACAGAGACCCGTCTCATGCAAATCAGTATTGATTCTGCTCAGCAGGAACAGACAAGCCCGAATTCCCAGGCTAGGTCACCTCTAGACGGGAGCACAAGCATCCCCAGACCTACATAGCTCTCATCAGTGAGGTATAGCTTGAGTACTATAGCACAGTGAGCATGGCACCCACATTGAGGCATACTTGTAGCTGGTAGGGCATCTACTGTACAAACAACAAGGTGACGGAATAAATGGTTGAATTAATAAATGAAAAGAAATATAAAAGAAGAAAACTACTGATGACTTGTCAATGCAAACGTCATAGACTACTATGAGAACCTTCAAAACCTTTAAATAGATGAAAAACCTTACATAAAAGAAATCAATAAAATCAAATCAGTCACATAAAATAAATTCAACAACTATTTGGAAAAAGAAGAAAAAATAAAATAAGCAACCATTGACACTAAGCAAGGGAGAAACAGACTACCATTTCAGAAAATTATAGTCCTCTATATGCAAACATCATACATTGCTCTTTATGTTTCACCACATTCTCCATGTACAAACAAAAACCTATTTCTATGTGCCCAAAGATATTTCTATGAAGGAACTCTGCCTTCTATTAACAATTTTTAGACCGTCTAAACCACAGTTATCACACTAACAAAGACCAGTTTAAAATGTAGTTCAGCACCTCAAGAAACATTGCTTACATCAGAACTGAAATATATGAATAACATTTAAGAAACCTAGAACAAAACACATTGTAACAACGAGAATTGATGCTATAATTATGACATAAGAGATGGCCTCATTGATGTTTCTTATGATGCCTTTAAGGAAGTCATGTACGAATTCATTTACAGCACAACGTAGTTGGACGAGGTATTTTTGTGCTGCAAAATATAGCTGGCAAATATCAGTGACTAGATGTTTGAACATGAACTATAACTTAATTTCTAAATGTTTTTTTTTCTGTGACTATAAGCATATGCAGGGTCACTGAAAAAGACTACGTTCAAAGTGACGTTATACTTAGATGATGAAAAATAAAAATCACTGAAATTCGCCAGTTATAGATTAGATAGTTAAACCAAATTTTCCCCATTACACTATGGGCCTGTCACGCCCCGTCCCACAGATCAGAGGAGACTTTTGACTGTGTGCTACTCCTGTTTATTATTCTCACAGGCACGTAATCAGGATTGCAGGGTAGATAGGTAAAAAGAGGCTTCTGGGGGGGTCCTTGTGTTGTCTCTTGACTCGTCCGGTCTCTTTGCCTTCGGTCGTCGTTGTCGCCTCTCTCTCCGCGGGCGTGGTCCTGCCGGTCGTCCCCTCGGAAAAGAAAGAACAACGAGGCAATTACTACCTTTTGCTTTTCTCCTACTGTTCCCCTCCCCTTTTGTGGTCTGGGTTTGTTGTGGACATCCAAACCCTTGTACCCTTTATAGCGTGGACCTGTCTTTTCCACCGTCCCCGGGTCCTTTTAATCAGGTTCGTCCCGTTGGAGATGATTTTACAGCCCGCCCACTCCCCGACTAAGGATATGGTTTTCTATAGGCCTGAGAAGGCCGACTGGGTGTGCCACCAACCCACTAGGGTCCTGCCGGTCTTCCCAACTACTTGCCTGAAGCTGGGGCCCGGTGAAGGGGTCCTGGCTGCCTTGTCCTCTGCTCCTTCCTCGGGGCACGTCCCAGCATTGCCCAGGGTCTCTGCTGGGCTGTCCCGCCCCCTCCACGCCTTCGTCTCTTCTTTGCTCCGCTCCTCGCTCCATTCCTCGCTCGGCTCCTTGCCCAGCTCCTCGCTCGGCTCCTTGCTCTCTCGACATCTCTCCGCCCCTGCATCTGCTTCCTGTTGTTTTGGGCCCTCCAGGCTCCTCTCCTCGGATGTTAGTAGAGTCAGCACCGGTTGCCATGGGCTGGTGCCCCCGGGGTCCTTCTGCAGGTCCTTCTCGTCACAGGGCCCTATTCATAAAAGTAATCTTCAGTCAAAACTTAGACCAAAAGTCTAAGGTTAAGAATTTGGGAATTCACTAAGGGCATTTATGGGTACTATCTTTATGTCCACACTTGCGCCGGATCCCCGCTCTGGCTGCGTACTTAAAGATAGTACTCGTAAATGCCCTTTGTGAAGTTCCAAAGTCTTATACTTAGACATTTGGTCTAAGTTCAGACCAAACGTCTAAGTTTACCTTTGAGAATCGGCCCACTGTTTGTGACCTTACATATTACACCACTGATGACATGATAAATGACATCATTAATAACATCACTGATAACATTACAAATTACATCATCCTTTATTCTGCTATTCACATTAAACCAAAACCACTAGCATAACTTTTAAAAAGATCATTGTTAATAAATGGCTTACAGTCTTACAAATCATTAAGGTATAGTATGAATGCTTGTGCATTGAGAGAAAGAAAATAGAGTACGCCCCAGATGCTTGTCAGGCCAGAATGTTATCTACACTGTTCTGACAAGAGTCAAACTGGCCAGGATTGTGGCTATTACCTGTCTGCTGCACTGCCACGATTTACCCAACACCAGCAACGCCTAGTCTGTTCCCAAGCAGGCACTCCAGAAGCTGTGAAAGTATGCCCCATCTGAGTGGCAGTCCACAGCGGGATTTAAGGATCTACTGTTGGATTAAAGAATTCCAGGGTTTAAAAATTAACAATAGGATTCTTAGCTCACTTCAAGATTCAAGAAGTATGTTCATCTGTGTGGCTTTCCTCTCTGTTGAAAAGAGCAATCCCCGGGTTCTGTCCTGCTGTTCATCTTTGTTACTCTGCTTGGGTTCTTCTCTTCAACTGTGTTCCTGACTCCTCATGTAAGACAATTTTCAAGCTGAACACAGGGTTCATCTTCTCAGATGTTTTCTGCGTGTGGGAAATCTCAGAACTTCTTCTACAGTGTTGCTTCAAATAATTTCCTTGCATCCTTGAAACTCTTCAAACAATTCCCTTGCATCCTTGGAACTCTTTGACCTCTTCCAGGGCTATATTTAGAGGCCTAATGTTAGTGATTAGCTAGGAAAAGTTAGTTTTATTTATTTGTATTCTGAAACTACTGTTTGGATTATTTAACTGCCACTTGCACCAATGTACTGGTATGCTGTATCATCCTGTTGAGGGTCGATAAGTTGTGCTGTAACAACTGTCTCTTAGGAGCTTTATTTACAAATCCTGTGTAAACTTTTGTTTGCGTTTGGTGTCTTAAGTTGTTGAGCTTCAACAATTGTGCATAGAACATCGGAAAAGGACTAGTTTTACAATAATTCCCTTGGCTCTGGCAAGATAAAAGTACTGTGCTATTGATATTTCATTTTTTATAATGCACATGTTGCTATGGTGATTCTTGGGAATTGCTTCAGTTTCAGTAGAGCTCTACCATTCACGTGAAATCAAAGTAAATGAAAAAAAACTCTGTGAATAGATATTAAAGTAAGAACAAAGAGAAACAGTAGTCTTATTTACTGTTCAGAATAAAAGAACCTTAACTCATGAGAGACTGCAGAACATCTGAGAGAGGGTTCATTTGACAAGATTAGCTATAAATCTACAACCCGATGCCATTTCTTGTCTGTCTTTTCTCACACCCCTATCCCAATTTCCCACTCCTTGCTGACAGTATTTATTATAGTCTTCAGCACTGTTGATGGAGAAAGCGACTGGCGGGTTTCATGTTGTCCCTATTGCAACATTCAGATCTGAAGGTTAGTGGTAATTTGACTTTGACAGCAATCCACAATCACTTTACTCAGGGTAACAACTCTCCTAGTAGTCATTAGAAGTCTTCAATTAAATTTTCCCACACACCACACTTAATTGAAGATGAGGACCCGCTACATGTCCAAGTGAAGTTTATTGCAATAACAAAGGGAGCCCACACCCCACATGTACTGTCTCCACGGTGTCCAGTCTGTAACTTTCCAATTTATAGTTGGACACCTTGGAGAAGGAACATGGAGTGTGAGTCAAGTTAAACATAAACACATGTGGAAGTAAACATGGTTCAACACCACTTACAGCCATAACACAATGCACCCAAAACATAGACAGAGGACTGACAGTGTCCAAGCCCACCACTACATCATCTTCACCCTTATAAAGAACAAATTAAGCCTTGGCGCACATAAAAATTGAAAACAAATGAAAATCTGTATGCTTTACAGGCATAGCTACTCTGTGAGAACATTAGTGCATACAAAAATCCTAACACTTTACCGGCATAGATACATTGTGAGAAGAAGCTCCAACAGTGATAGGAGGTTCTGTCGCATTGGTACATTCAGCAGGACTGTGGTCAACATAATCATCAGAAATCCCTGTTGAACGCTCCTCAGTAATATTTGAATCAGTACCTAAATCTGAAGTGTTGGAGAGAGTGGACATAGGAGACCTGCCTCCATGTGAAAGATAGACCCCACCGGTCACCTGGGTGACATTTGAAGCTTTCCAAAGAAAACCAATCATGAGAATCTTCACCAGTGTTGTGTGTGATAATTTTTTCTGCTTTTTCTCCACCAACCTCTACTATTAGGCAAAATTGAGCCACATGAAAAATTGACAAAGTGGACTGGATCTGAGACTTTTGACTCATTCTTTTTCACTGTGATGGGTTGCCTGATCAACACCCAATCAGCAATTCTGTGATGCACACCATGCACTTTGTCATAATAGTTTTTATGGACAGATTGGACTGCAACGACTCTCTCTTTGACCATGCTATTATTTTTCCATTGACAATTTTCAACTCTTGTCATAAAGTTCTTAACCCAGTCAGAACATAGGTCAGATCTTGGTTGTCTTTTCTTAGAAGACAGAAAGGTGATACCCCCATGATGGAATATGGAGTGAGATGATAAGTCCACACCTTTTTCCTAAGAAGCTTTTTTCCAGAAAGTTTCCTAGCCAATGCAGACTGTATACCTTCCTTTAGGAACCTGTTCATCCTCTCCACTAGACAATTCAAAGTTGGCGAGAACAAAGCCACTTTCAAATTTTGACGTGAAACTTTTGGACAAGCTCCTTCATTTGTGAGAATGCAAAATGTGTACTGTTGTCAGTAACTAATTCCTTTGGAGATCCTTCCATATCAAATACCTCTTTCAAAAACGTTATGACTGTGGCAGTATTTGTTGCTGGCACTTATTTGGAATATACCCATTTGGAGAAATAGTCCACTAGAACTAGTAGGAATCTTTTGCCAGAAGGTAATAGTTTGAAAGGTCCTGCAAAGTCCAAAGCAACATTATACCACTCATCGCTAGGAAGAGGGACTATGTCTAAGGGTATTTTATGTGTGACCCAATGTGTATCTGAAGGTAAACATGTATTACACCCTGAAACCTAACTCGCAACCTGGGTATCTAATGAGCGCCACCCAAAAAATTGTTTAAGATTTTTACAAGTAGCTCCTACTCCAAACTGACCTTGGTAGGAAGCCTCAATAAGTTTTGGTCTAACAGTAGAGGGCTGAACAGTGACTTCACTACATAACAGAATACCATCTACAATGGACAGTTCATCCTCCACATACGCAAAAGGTTAGAGAGATGTAGTCAAAGACCTCTCCTTGGGCGAGCCCTTTTCAACAAAGTCCATAACCGTTGTCAACACATTGTCAGACTTAAGAGCATTCAAACCATTCATCATGGGAACCTAGACCTGAAGAGCTCAAAATGTCATCTAATGTGGCTATAACATATTCATTTTTATCCATAAACTCTGTTTGAGCTTTTCCTTCCACTGGCATCCTAGATAAGCAATCTGCCCTGGAGTTTTTGTCTCCAGGTAGGTAATCTATTTTAAAATTGTATTCCTATAAACTGGAGAGAAGCCTGGCCAACCTTGCTGAAGCCTTGCCTGATCCATTGCAATTAAGTAAATGTATAAGGTGCTTGTGATCTATAAATAAGTCAAAATTGCATTCCCCATGGAAAAGTTTTAAAACTTCTCAATTCCCCCATGAGAAGTCTAACGCTTTCCTCTCAATGGCACTTTAGTGTGTCTCCAGGGGTCTCAATGAACGGGAAGCAGAGCCACTGTGTATTCTTTGTTGTTAGAAAATGTTGTCAACTTGACTAGCATCTACTGTGTGAATGCATTTGCTTTCTGATCTAAATGAGGATATAGCCAGAGCATCAATAATAAGACTCTTGGTCTTAGAAAAGGCTTGATCAGCAACATCATCCCAATTAAATTGTACACCTTTATGTAGAAATTTGTGGAGTGGTTGAACAACCAGTGCAAACCCTTGGTTGAACCTAAAATAGTACTCCCTCATACCAAGAAGAGACCTCAAGGTGTCTTTATCGTTTAGAGGAGCTATATCCTGTATTGCTTGAATCAATGAGAATTTGGGTTCAAATCCTGTCAGAGACATGGTGTCCAAAAATAATCAAATTTGTGTTTCAAGAAACAACATTTCTTTGGCTTGAATGCAATTCTCACCTCTCTGAATGCTTCCAAGACTTTGTTGAGTATGATGTTATGCTCTGCCACTTTGTTGGTAAGAACCAGAACATCATCTTGATAAATCTGAGTTCCCGGTATATTGGTTAAAATAGTATCTATCAAGTTCTGAAGCACGCATGCTATAGATGGGTAATAAAAGTGACGAGGTCTTGCGAATCTACATTGAACGGAATTTGATGAGTCGCAGAGCAGTGGTCCAACAAGGAGAACAACTAAGCCCCACTTATGTTTGCTAAAAAATCATTAATCTTGGGCAGAGGGTGGCAATCCGCTACAAAGGTTTTGTTTAGGGTGCACAAATCTACACAAAGGCTAATGTCCACATCCTTTTTTTGCACAATGACAATGTGGCTTACCCACTAAGAAGTGTCTGTAATACCACTTTTTGCATCCAGTTTGTCAAGAAGGGCCTTAATAGATTGGAATTGGAATTTCTCTGCACCAATGGCCACGATAACATTTTGAAAAGACTTGAACCACTTATCCCATAGTGGAGGTTTACCAGGACTCTGAAGGAATGGCTCAATTTGAACAAAGTGCTGTAGGTTAGACATGGAAACATTCAGTAAGATCAGGAAACTTTCAGTCAGACCTCCCTCTTTTATTTTGTATAAACAATATCGTAAAAGCTGTATAGCTAGGAAAATCAAATTCCTATACTTTTCCTTAAAATAACTCACACTCTGCTCCTGAAGTATCTCATCTGCCTGTTTAACTGTACCAAAAACAGACTACCAAGATCTGACTTGCTCTTTTTTTTAAAACAAAAACAAAGCTTCTCTCATGTAACCCAAGGTTGTTGGGCCAAATTCAAGATGACCACCATGTGATGCAGTGCTTCGATTTAAGAGGTCACGCTGTGAGTGTTGGCTGACACACTGACCACGAGCCGCACTAAGCGCATGCAATTACACTGTATGCACTGCACTGTGCACATAAGATTTGGGTCAGCACTGCAATTTGACAAAGTGCCTCATCAAAGAGCTTATGTGATGCTGCATGATCCCAGCAGGTTGAAAAGAAGAAAGTAAGGTGTCCTTTACAGGTGGAACAATGTACTGCAGACATTAGCAGCGGGAATCCCCAAAAGCGATGCAGAAAGACAGTGGGCTCCCACAACTACCATCGTTCATCGCCAAATATGTAATGAATATTGAAGATGATGGCAGTCTGTCCCCGTCCAACAAGAATCCGACCCCCGCATCATAATGCAGGGATTGGACCGCAGGGCTGTTGTTCGGATGGACCGCCACCGACAATCTGTCAATGGCAGTCCGCCTGACATTGTAATTAGGCACTATAACATCGCTTCAAAATTTGTATTTTTCAGTGAATATCTGAGGTTTTGTTCTACATATGTTAAGGTGTTTTTTTCCTTACCTAACTATTACGCCACTTTAGCCTTTGACTTTTTTTAGTAAATGTCTGTTTTTTAACATAAGATCTTATACCCAACATCTAACTACAAAGTCACCTTAACCTTTGTTTTTTTCATTGAATCTTTTGAGTTTTTATGTTAATTCTGGAGTTTTTTCCATACCTAACTAAAATGTCACTTTAACCTTTGTTTTTTAAAATTAATTTCTGTTTTCTATGTAAGTTAAGGAGTTTATTCATGCTAAACTATAATGCCACTTTAACCTCTGTCTTTCTTTCAGTAAAGTTTTGCAAATGTGTAATTATAGTTAGGTCAGACCTTCCATGGGTAGAGCGTTTTTTGTTTTGGTACTAATTTTGCTGTCATTTGACAAATCTTCACAAAATTTTCCAGAAAAAGTTAATCCACTTCAACTCCTTCCTGTAAAGTTTCAAGAGGGGATCAAGAAAAAGGGGAGTCCGAATATTCAATGTCCCCATGCAAATACCATAGAGAAAATTAGACAACAATACTTAAAAAACAGCTGAACAGAATAACACTAAATTTGACAGTCATCTAGTCTTTATCCAGATGTAAATCCATTCAGTAGTAGTGGAGAAATGTAGGTTAACAAAATTTAGATATATTGACAACTGATCCTTCTGGAGTCCCTCATGAGTTCTGCTGGGAATTTAAAAGACAATGCGTTGTGATTAGTGGAGCAGGCTCTTTCTCCAGTTGGTCACTTCACTCCTGGTGAACAAAGATAGGTTCTGTGGGAGCGAGTTCTCTGATTAGTGGACCGCAACATAATTTTTATTTTGATAATTGTGTACTTCTGGTGACCGTGCAGTTTGAAATACTATTTTTTATCAGGTTTTATAAAATGCAGAATTTAGTTTTACTTTATTTTAGCACATACAGCTTTGTTTGTGTGAGGGACTAAATGTTCTGTCATTAACTGTTAAAACAGAACTTAAAGTTCAAAGGGCCTTTTTTTCCAGATGAGCAAAAGTGTATCTCAAAGTAAATATCTAGATGGTACAAGAATGCATTTTTACATTGTTGCTACAAGTGAATAGTTTGTGGCGTTCAGTACCATATTAGATCTAATCTGCAGCGCCCCATTGGCAATTTCCCCTCCGTCTATCTGTAGACTTACTCCTTTATACCTTGGGCAGCTATTTAAGAAAAACATGTGACATTGTCTACTAGGCATTAGTTGGGGTTTCTGGGTAAGAGTGGGTACGACGGCATCAAGGCTCAAACGTGTTTGTAACCTGGAGGCAACGTGAATTTCATCTTCTGGCTCAATTCTGCAGTTTTAAACATTCCTTTGGGTAGGCTTGTGAACTGTTGTTAAGAACAACATAAATGTGAAGTGTCGTCCCTCACTCTAATCTTTCCCTGTTTTAAAAGACTTTGAGGCATATGTACAAGGCCTGGCGAAAACTACCGCTAATGCTAGTTAACGGCAGTTTTCTTACCTCTGAAAACTATCGCTGTGTTAGCGACGTATGTACAAGGCGTCGCTACATGGTGATAGCTTCAGGGATCAGCAGTGAAAACTGCTGCTAACATTAGCGTGATGGTGATAGGAATTCCAGCGTTAGCAGGTGAAAACCCATGAACGGCCTATTAGCGGCAAAAAAACGCACGTTAGCCTCTAATGGAACAAATAGCCTATTAGTCAACCTCCAATTGAAAATAGGCCATAAAAAATGAAATGCAGAATGGAGCAGTCAGGGCCAAGTGCAGCACACATCAACAACCCCCTCAAGCCACCCAACATCAACGATGACCAGGATGAGAGCCTAGATGCATCGGTGGACCTGCGCCTGGAGCCTGGATGCATCGCTGAACCTGCGTCTGGAGCCTGGATGCATCACTGGACCTGCGTCTGGAGCCTGGAAGCGTTGCTGGACCTGTATCTGGAGCCTGGAAGGGCTGGACCTGAGTCTGGAAACCTGGAGTGGGATGTGGAGAAGCTGTGGAATTGATGAGCCATGGTGGTAGACATTAAGGAGCGGCGATTGCCCGTACCTGGTGATGAATTCTGGACGGTCACATGGAGACACATTGCTGACCTGTGTGAGAAGAGTGCCTTGCTCCCCTTGGAGCTGTGAATGGTAGAGGTGCTCCTGCGCACCAATGTAGGGAGGTCTGCATCGCATACTACAATTCACCACTACACCGGGGTGCACAGAGAGGATTACCAATGGTGGGCGGCACCTCTCTGCATCACAGGCCAGATGAGGTTTCACTGGCCGGATGCTGTGGGGGGTGAGGCACCTGAGCTGCGCCCAACTGGTGTTGCAGGAGCGCTGCAAGTTCACGCCTCAATGGGCCCTGCTTCATCAACTGCATCGGGAGGTTCACCAGCGGACTTGGCAGCGACTGATGTACCCATGCTAGTGAAATCCCACCGGTCTGAGGCTCCTGCTGGGTGAGTCACAGATTTGCAGAGAGTGCAGCGGATTGCACCACGGTGTCAATGTCCAGGTAGGGAGAAGATGGGACATGTAGTGGAGGAGGCCTGGGGGTAGAGTCGCCCAGGCTTAGCACCAGTAGATGACGCAACCCTAGTGTCGGCTCATTCGCTATGGTGGAAGAGCGTCACCCCACTGCTTCCAAGCAGTGCAAGAAGAGGAACAATCATCACATATTTGTTGAAATAGAAACTTCTGAGTGGAGTAAAAGTCTGTAAAAATGGCAATTTTGGTCACTGTGAGGCTTCAAAAAGTGGTTTTTCAACATGAGGCACAATCCAATTGACATTTTTAATATTTTTTTTTACAGTCCAGAAAAATAATTTTCTGATGAAAAACGATGGCCCTGGACCTGTAGAACTTTCTCCAGATGGTCAAAAATGGTAATTTTTTCATGTTAAATATTTTGACTGTAAATGACTATTGCATGTGAATTATCACTTTTGGAACAAAAATAAGTTTGTTTAGAGTCATTTTCCTGCCCGAAATTGGTTGAAAAGGAAGCTTCTAATAGGAGGAAATTTCTGTAAAAATGGCAATTTTTTCCCCTGTGAGGCTTTTAAAAGTGTTTATTCAACATGAGGCACAATCCAATTGATATTTTGAATCATTTTTTATACAGTCCAAAAAATCAATTTTCTGATGAAAAACGATGACCTCGGCCAGACCTGACAAACCTTCTCCAGATGGTCAGAAATGTACATTTTTTAATGTTTAATCTTTTGACTGTAAATGACTATTGCATGTGAATTATCACTTTTGGAACAAAAATAAGTTTGTTTAGAGTCATTTTCCTGCCCGAAATTGGTTGAAAAGGAAGCTTCTAATAGGAGGACATTTCTGTAAAAATTGCAATTTTGGTCACTGTGAGGCTTTAAAAAGTGATTATTCAACATGAGGTACAATCCAATTGGCATATTGAAACATTTTTAATACAGTCCAAAAAATCAATTTTCTGATGAAAAACGATGACACCGGACCTGTTGAACTTTCTCCAGATGGTCAAAAATGGTCATTGTTTTATGCTTAATATTTTGACTGTAAATGACTATTGCATGTGAATGATCACTTTTGGAACTAAAGCAAGTGTGTTTAGAGTCATTTTACTGCCCAAAATTGGTTGAAATAGAAGCTTCTGAATAGGAGTAAAAGTCTGTAAAAATTGCAATTTTGCTCACTGTGAGGCTTTAAAAAGTGGTTATTCAACATGACGCACAATCCAATTGACATTTTGAATCATTTTTTCTACAGTCCAAAAAATTAATTTTCTGATGAAAAACGATGACCTCGGCCGGACCTGACGAACCTTCTCCAGATGGTCAGAAATGGTGTTTTTTTAATATTTAATCTTTTGACTGTAAATGACGATTGCATGTGAATGATCACTTTTGGAACTAAAATAAGTGTGTTTAGAGTCATTTTCCTGCCCGAAATTGGTCGAAATAGAATCTTCTGAATAGGAGGAAAAGTCTGTAAACCTGGCAATTATGTTCACTGTGAGGCTTTAAAAAGTGGTTATTCAACATGAGGCACAATCCAATCTACATTTTGAATAATTTTTTCGACAGTCCAAAAAAACAATTTTCTGATGAAAAATGATGACACCGGACCTGTTGAACTTTCTCCAGATGGTCAAAAATGGTCATTTTTTAATGTTTAATCCTCTGAGTGTAAATGACTATTGCTGTGAATTATCACTTTTAGAACAAAAATAAGTTTGTTTAGACTCATTTTCCTGCCCGAAATCGGTTGAAAAGGAAGCTTCTAATAGGAGGAAATTTCTGTAAAAATGGTAATTTTTGTCACAGTGAGGCTTAAAAAAGTGGTCATTCAACATGATGCACAATCCAATTGACATTTTGAATCATTTTTTCTACAGTCCAAAAAATCAATTTTCTAATGAAAAATGATGACCCCGAACCTGTTGAAATTTCTCCAGATGGTCAAAAATGGTGATTTTGTTATGTTTAATATTTTGACTATAAATGACTATTGCATGTGAATGATCACTTTTGGAACTAAAACAAGTGTGTTTAGAGTCATTTTGCTGCCCGAAACTGGTCGAAATAGAAGCTTCTGAGTAGGAGGAAAAGACTGTAGAAATTGCAATTTTGTTCACTGTGAGGCTATTAAAAGTGGTTATTCAACATGAGGCACAATCCAATTGACATTTTCAATACTTTTTTCTGCAGTCCAAAAAAATCAATTTTCTGATGAAAAACGATTTCGAATGATGACCCCGAACCTGTTGAACTTTCTCCAGATGGTCAAAAATGGTGATTTTGTTATGTTTAATATTTTGACTATAAATGACTATTGAATGTGAATAATCACTTTTGGAGCTAAAATAAGTGAGTTTAGAGTCATTTCCCTGCCCGAAATTGGTCGAAATAGAAGCTTCTGAATAGGAGGAAAAGTCTGTAAAAATGGCAATTTTGGTCACTGTGAGGTTTTAAAAAGTGGTTATTCAACATGACGCACAATCCAATTGACATTTTGAATCATTTTTTCTACAGTCCAAAAAATGTATTTTCTGATGAAAAACGATGACCTCGGCCGGACCTGACGAACCTTCTCCAGATGGTCAGAAATGGTAATTTTTTAGTATTTAATCTTTTGACTGTAAATGACTATTGCATGTGAATGATCACTTTTGGAACTAAAATAAGTGTGTTTAGAGTCATTTTCCTGCCCGAAATTGGTCGACATAGAATCTTCTGAATAGGAGGAAAAGTCTGTAAAAATGGCAATTATGTTCACTGTGAGGCTTTAAAAAGTGGTTATTCAACATGAGGCACAATCCAATCTACATTTTGAATAATTTTTTCAACAGTCCAAAAAAACAATTTTCTGATGAAAAATGATGACCCCGGACCTGTTGAATTTTCGCAGGATGGTCAAAAATGGTCATTTTTTAATGTTTAATCTTGTGAGTGTAAATGACTATTGCTGTGAATTATCACTTTTAGAACAAAAATAAGTTTGTTTAGACTCATTTTCCTGCCCGAAATTGGTTGAAAAGGAAGCTTCTAATAGGAGGAAATTTCTGTAAAAATAGTAATTTTTGTCACAGTGAGGCTTAAAAAAGTGGCTATTCAACATGAGGCACAATCCAATTGACATTTTAGATCATTTTTTCTACAGTCCAAAAAATCCATTTTCTAATGAAAAATGATGACCCCGAACCTGTTGAACTTTCTCCAGATGGTCAAAAATGGTCATTTTTTTATGTTTAATATTTTGACTATAAATGACTATTGCATGTGAATGATCACTTTTGTTTCTAAAACAAGTGTGTTTAGAGTCATTTTGCTGCCCGAAACTGGTCGAAATAGAAGCTTCTGAGTAGGAGGAAAAGACTGTAGAAATTGCAATTTTGTTCACTGTGAGGCTTTTAAAAGTGGTTATTCAACATGAGGCACAATCCAATTGACATTTTCAATACTTTTTTCTGCAGTCCAAAAAAATCAATTTTCTGATGAAAAACGATGTCGCCGGACCTGTTGAACTTTCTCCAGATGGTCAGAAATGGTCATTTTTTGATGTTTAATAATCTGACTGTAAATGACTATTGAATGTGAATAATCACTTTTGGAACTAAAATAAGTGAGTTTAGAGTCATTTCCCTGCCCGAAATTGGTCGAAATAGAAGCTTCTGAATAGGAGGAAAAGTCTGTAAAAATGGCAATTTTGGTCACTGTGAGGTTTTCAAAAGTGGTTATTCAACATGAGGCACAATCCAACTGACATTTTAAATCATTTGTTAGAGTCCAAAAAATCAATTTTCTGATGAAAAGCTATGACCCCGGACTTGTCGAACTTTCTCCAGAGGGTCAGAAATGGTCATTTTTTAATGTTTAATCTTTTGACTTTAAATGGCTTTTGCATGTGAATTATCAATTTTGGAACTCAAATAAGTCTGTTTAGAATCATATTCTTGCCCGAAATTGGTTGAAATAGAAGCTTCTGAATAGGAGGAAAAGTCTGTAAAAATGGAAATTTTGGTCACATTGAGGTTTTAAAAAGTAGTTATTCAACATGAGGCACAATCCAAATGACATTTTGAATACATTTTTCTACAGTCCAAAAAAAATCAATTTTCTGATGAAAAACGATGACCCGTGACCTGTCGAACTTTCTCCAGATGGTCAGAAATGGTAATTTTTTTAATGTTTAATTTTTTTTACTGTAAATGACTATGACATGTGAATTATCACTTTTGGAACTAAAATAAGTGTGTTTAGAGTCATTTTAATGCCTGAAATTGGTTGAAATAGAAGCTTCTGAGTAGGAGAAAAAGTCTCTAAAAATTGCAAATTTGGTCACATTGAGGCTTTAAAAAGTAATTATTCAACATGAGGCACAATCCAAATGACATTTTGAATCAATTTTTCTACAGTCCAAAAAAATAAATTTTCTGATGAAAAACGATGACCCGTGACCTGTCGAACTTTCTCCAGATGGTCAGAAAGGGTAATTTTTTAATGTTTAATTTTTTGACTGTAAATGACTATTGCATGCGAATTATCACTTTTGGAACTAAAATAGGTGTGTTTAGAGTCATTTTAATGCCTCAAATTGGTCGAAATAGAAGCTTCTGAGTAGGAGAAAAAGTCTGTAAGAATGGCAATTTTGGTCACATTGAGGCTTTCAAAATTAGTCCTTCAACATCAGGCACAATCCAAATGACATTTTGAATCAATTTTTCTACAGTCCACAAAATCAATTTTCTGATGGAAAACGATGACCCGTGACCTGTCGAACTTTCTCCAGATGGTCAGAAATTAGAATTTTTGTAATGTTTAATTTTTGGACTGTAAATGACTATGCATGTGAATTAGCCCTTTCGGAACTAAAATAAGTGTGTTTAGAGTCATTTTAATGCCTCAAATTGGTCGAAATAGAAGCTTCTGAGTAGGAGAAAAATTCTGTAGGAATGGCAATTTTGGTCACATTGAGGCTTTATAAAGTAGTTATTCAACATGAGGCACAATCCAAATGACATTTTGAATCAATTTTCTACTGTCCAAAAAATAATTTTTTGATGAAAAATGATGACCCGTGACCTGTCAATCTTTCTCCAGATGGTCAGAAATGGTAATTTTTAAAGTAAATTTTTTTTTACTGTAAATGACTATTGCATGTGAATTATCACTTTTGGAAATAAAATAAGTGTGTTTAGAGTCATTTTAATGCCTGATATTGGTCGAAATAGAAGCTTCTGAAGAGGAGAAAAAGTATGTATAAATGGCAATTTTGGTCATATTGAGGCTTTATTAAGTAGTTATTCAACATGAGGCACAATCCAATTGACATTTTGAATCATTTTTTCTACAGTCCAAAAAATCAATTTTCTGATGATAACTATGACCTCGGCCGGACCTGACGAACCTTCTCCAGATGGTCAGAAATGGTAATTTTTTAATGTTTAATATTTTGACTGTAAATGACTATTGCATGTGAATGATGACTTTTGGAACTAAAATAAGTGTGTATAGAGTCATTTTCCTGCCCGAAATAGAATCTTCTGCAAAGGAGGAAAAGTCTGTAAAAATGGCAATTATGTTCACTGTGAGGCTTTAAAAAGTGGTTGTTCAACATGAGGCACAATCCAATTGACATTTTGAATCATTTTTACTACAGTCCAAAAAATCAATTTTCTGATGAAAAATGATGACCCCGAACCTGTTGAACTTTCTCCAGATGGTCAAAAATTGTCATTTTTACATGTTTAATATTTTGACTATAAATGACTATTGCATGTGAATGATCACTTTTGGAACTAAAACAAGTGTGTTTAGAGTCATTTTGCTGCCCGAAAATGGTCGAAATAGAAGCTTCTGAATAGGAGGAAAAGTCTGTAAAAATGGCAATTATGTTCACTGTGAGGCTTTAAAAAGTGGTTATTCAACATGAGGCGCAATCCAATTGACATTTTGAATAATTTTTTCAACAGTCCAAAAAAACAATTTTCTGATGAAAAATGATGACCCCGGACCTGTTGAATTTTCGCAGGATGGTCAAAAATGGTCATTTTTTAATGTTTAATCTTGTGAGTGTAAATGACTATTGCTGTGAATTATCACTTTTAGAACAAAAATAAGTTTGTTTAGACTCATTTTCCTGCCCGAAATTGGTTGAAAAGGATGCTTCTAATAGGAGGAAATTTCTGTAAAAATGGTAATTTTTGTCACAGTGAGGCTTAAAAAAGTGGCTATTCAACATGAGGCACAATCCAATTGACATTTTAAATCATTTTTTCTACAGTCCAAAAAATCCATTTTCTTATGAAAAATGATGACCCCGAACCTGTTGAACTTTCTCCAGATGGTCAAAAATGGTCATTTTTTTATGTTTAATATTTTGACTATAAATGACTATTGCATGTGAATGATCACTTTTGTTTCTAAAACAAGTGTGTTTAGAGTCATTTTGCTGCCCGAAACTGGTCGAAATAGAAGCTTCTGAGTAGGAGGAAAAGACTGTAGAAATTGCAATTTTGTTCACTGTGAGGCTTTTAAAAGTGGTTATTCAACATGAGGCACAATCCAATTGACATTTTCAATACTTTTTTCTGCAGTCCAAAAAAATCAATTTTCTGATGAAAAACGATGTCGCCGGACCTGTTGAACTTTCTCCAGATGGTCAGAAATGGTCATTTTTTAATGTTTAATAATCTGACTGTAAATGACTATTGAATGTGAATAATCACTTTTGGAACTAAAATAAGTGAGTTTAGAGTCATTTCCCTGCCCGAAATTGGTCGAAATAGAAGCTTCTGAATAGGAGGAAAAGTCTGTAAAAATGGCAATTTTGGTCACTGTGAGGTTTTCAAAAGTGGTTATTCAACATGAGGCACAATCCAACTGACATTTTAAATCATTTGTTAGAGTCCAAAAAATCAATTTTCTGATGAAAAGCTATGACCCCGGACTTGTCGAACTTTCTCCAGAGGGTCAGAAATGGTCATTTTTTAATGTTCAATCTTTTGACTTTAAATGGCTTTTGCATGTGAATTATCACTTTTGGAACTCAAATAAGTCTGTTTAGAATCATGTTCTTGCCCGAAATTGGTTGAAATAGAAGCTTCTGAATAGGAGGAAAAGTCTGTAAAAATGGAAATTTTGGTCACATTGAGGTTTTAAAAAGTAGTTATTCAACATGAGGCACAATCCAAATGACATTTTGAATACATTTTTCTACAGTCCAAAAAAAATCAATTTTCTGATGAAAAACGATGACCCGTGACCTGTCGAACTTTCTCCAGATGGTCAGAAATGGTAATTTTTTTAATGTTTAATTTTTTTTACTGTAAATGACTATGACATGTGAATTATCACTTTTGGAACTAAAATAAGTGTGTTTAGAGTCATTTTAATGCCTGAAATTGGTTGAAATAGAAGCTTCTGAGTAGGAGAAAAAGTCTCTAAAAATTGCAAATTTGGTCACATTGAGGCTTTAAAAAGTAATTATTCAACATGAGGCACAATCCAAATGACATTTTGAATCAATTTTTCTACAGTCCAAAAAAATCAATTTTCTGATGAAAAACGATGACCCGTGACCTGTCGAACTTTCTCCAGATGGTCAGAAAGGGTAATTTTTTAATGTTTAATTTTTTGACTGTAAATGACTATTGCATGCGAATTATCACTTTTGGAACTAAAATAGGTGTGTTTAGAGTCATTTTAATGCCTCAAATTGGTCGAAATAGAAGCTTCTGAGTAGGAGAAAAAGTCTGTAAGAATGGCAATTTTGGTCACATTGAGGCTTTCAAAATTAGTCCTTCAACATCAGGCACAATCCAAATGACATTTTGAATCAATTTTTCTACAGTCCACAAAATCAATTTTCTGATGGAAAACGATGACCCGTGACCTGTCGAACTTTCTCCAGATGGTCAGAAATTAGAATTTTTGTAATGTTTAATTTTTGGACTGTAAATGACTATGCATGTGAATTAGCCCTTTCGGAACTAAAATAAGTGTGTTTAGAGTCATTTTAATGCCTCAAATTGGTCGAAATAGAAGCTTCTGAGTAGGAGAAAAATTCTGTAGGAATGGCAATTTTGGTCACATTGAGGCTTTAAAAAGTAGTTATTCAACATGAGGCACAATCCAAATGACATTTTGAATCAATTTTCTACTGTCCAAAAAATCAATTTTCTGATGAAAAACGATGACCCGTGACCTGTCGAACTTTTTCCAGATGGTCAAGAATGGTAAATTTTTAAAGTTAATTTTTTTTTACTGTAAATGACTATTGCATGTGAATTATCCCTTTCGGAACTAAAATAAGTGTGTTTAGAGTCATTTTAATGCCTCAAATTGGTCGAAATAGAAGCTTCTGAGTAGGAGAAAAATTCTGTAGGAATGGCACTTTTGGTCACATTGAGGCTTTAAAAAGTAGTTATTCAACATGAGGCACAATCCAAATGACATTTTGAATCAATTTTTCTACAGTCCACAAAATCAATTTTCTGATGAAATACGATGACTTGTGACCTGTTGAACTTTCTCCAGATGGTCAGAAATGGTAATTTTTTTAAGTTTAATTTTTTGACTGTAAATGACTATTAGATTGTGAATTAGAACGCTTGGAACTAAAATACGTGTATTTAGAGTCATTTTAATGCCTGAAATTGGTCGAAATAGAAGCTTCTGAGTAGGAGAAAAAGTCTGTAAAAATGGCAATTTTGGTCACATTGAGGCTTTAAAAAGTAGTTATTCAACATGAGTCACAATCCAAATGAAATTTTAAATCAATTTTTCTACATTCCAAAAAAATCAATTTTCTGATGAAAAACGATGATCCGTCACCTGTCGAACTTTCTCCAGATGGTCAGAAATGGTAATTTTTTAATGTTTAATTTTTTGACTGTAAATCACTATTGCATGAATTAGACTCTTGGAACTAAAATAAGTGTGTTTAGAGTCATTTTAATGCCTGAAATTGGTCGAACTAGAAGCTTCTGAGTAGGAGAAAAAGTCTGTAAAAATTGCAAATTTGGTCACATTGAGGTGCCGATTCCGATCCTGTAAAACCCGGGTACAAATGGTCGTACGGAGCGTTTTCTCCGTCCGACTCGTACCCGGGAAAAACACCTTACAGACTCGCAAGTACGATTCACACAGAAATACCATTTCCGTACGAGTCGTAAAAAACACCGACTGGCAAAAAAATACATACAAATCTGATTCTGGACGGCGCATACGCGACGTCCGGACGGAGTCAGGCAGAGTTTTACGGACCAGCATGTACGATTCGTGCCGACGTCACTCGGCACGTAGCATTTTTTACGGGAGCCAAAAACTGCCGGGAAATTGAGGACGACGCGAACAAGGAGCACCGGTACTCGATGGACAGCAATGGACCCCAACCTACGCGTCATCCCGGCCCTCATAGCCTACGACCTCGTGTTCAGAAACCGACGCAGACGCCGCAGAAGGTCAGAACAACCCCCAGGGGCAAAGGGGGGGTGCAAGGGGCAGGAAACATAACCCACACCCCACAAAATACTAATACATCCTGCACATTAATTACCTCCATGGTCTGGTCACTTCGGGGGGCGTGTCCACCAATCCCACGTCCCGCCACAACGGAAGTGGACGTGGGCGCGTACCCGTCACCACCACAATGGTGGTACGGTCTGTACCACCATTGCAGTGGTGATGTAGGGGTACGCGTGTACGGCCCGTACTCACGCCCCCAGAGCGTGGGTATGGTCTGTACACGCGTACCCCTACATCACCACTACAATGGTGGTATGGACCGTACCCTAGCCCCCCAGAGCGTGGGTACGGGCCGTACCACACGTACCCCTACGTCACCGCCACAATGGTGGTACGGCCCGTACCCACGCTCCCCAGAGCATGGGTACGGGCCGTACCACGCGTACCGCTACGTCACTGCCACTATGGTGGTACCGCCCGTACCCATGCCCCCAGAGCATGGGTACGGGCCGTACCACACGCACCCCTACGTCACCGCCACTATGGTGGTACAGCCCGTACCCATGCCCCCAGAGCGTGGGTACGGTCCGTACATGCATACCCCTACATCACCACTACAATGGTGGTACGGACCGTACCCACGCCCCCCAGAGCGTGGGTACGGGCCGTACCACGCGTACCCCTACGTCACCGCCACAATGGTGGTACGGCCCGTACCCATGCTCCCCAGAGCGTGGGTACGGGCCGTACCACGCGTACCCCTACGTCACTGCCACAATGGTGGTAAGGCCCGTAGCCACGCTCCCCAGAGCGTGGGTACGGGCCGTACCATGCGTACCCCTACAGCCCCATTACATGATGGATACAAGGCGTACACACGCTACGGATGTAGGTGTATGGCTTGGTGCAGCACATCAGCTGTAAATTGGGGGTGGTGTATGCCCAGGACAGCAGTGTACCACAGCAAGGGCGCAAGTGGGTGGGTGGGTGGGTGCAGAGGAATTCCAGCAGTGGACAGAGACATGGGGGTGGGTGCCCATCACTCCCAGCAGTGGACAGAGACATGGGGGTGGGTGCCCATCACTCCCAGCAGTGGACAGAGACATGGGGGTGGGTGCAGAGGACTCCCAGCATTGGACAGAGACATGGGGGTGGGTGCAGAGGACTCCCAGCAGTGGACAGAGACATGGGGGTGGGTGCAGAGGACTCCCAGCAGTGGACAGAGACATGGGGATGGGTGCAGAGGACTCCCAGCAGTGGACAGAGACATGGGGGTGGGTGCAGAGGACTCCCAGTGGGTGGGTACAGAGGACTCCCAGCAGTGGACAGAGACATGGGGGTGGGTGCAGAGGACTCCCAGCAGTGGACAGAGACATGTGAGGGGTGGGTGCCCATCACTCCCAGCAGTGGTCAGAGACATGGGGGTGGGTGCAGAGGACTCCCAGCAGTGGACAGAGACATGGGGGTGGGTGCGGAGGACTCCCAGCAGTGGACAGAGACATGGGGGTGGGTGCAGAGGACTCACAGCAGTGGACAGAGAAATGTGAGGGGTGGGTGCCCATCACTCCCAGCAGTGGTCAGAGACATGGGAGTGGGTGCAGAGGACTCCGAGCAGTGGGCAGAGACATGGGGGTGGGTGCAGAGGACTCCCAGCAGTGGACAGAGACATGGGGGTGGGTGCAGAGGACTCCCAGCAGTGGACAGAGACATGTGAGGGGTGGGTGCCCATCACTCCCAGCAGTGGTCAGAGACATGGGGGTGGGTGCAGAGGACTCTCAGCAGTGGACAGAGACATGGGGTGGGTGCAGAGGACTCCCAGCAGTGGACAGGGACATGTGAGGGGTGGGTGCCCATCACTCCCAGCAGTGAACAGAGACATGGGGGTGGGTGGAGAGGACTCCCAGCAGTGGACAGAAACATGGGGGTGGGTGCAGAGGACTCCCAGCAGTGGACAGAGACATGGGGGTGTTTGCCCATCACTCCCAGCAGTGGACAGAGACATGGGGGTGGGTGCAGAGGACTCCCAGCAGTGGACAGAGACATGTGAGGGGTGGGTGCCCATCACTCCCAGCAGTGGTCAGAGACATGAGGGTGGGTGCAGAGGACTCCCAGCAGTGGACAGAGACATGGGGGTGGGTGCAGAGGACTCCCAGCAGTGGACAGAGACATGGGGGGTGTACATCATTATCAGATGACCACAACTCCATGGGTGAATGTATGTATCCCTAACTTTGGACAATGATGATAGTGCCATAACAACACATCACTGACAGCAGTGTCCCACTCCCAGGAGGATGGATGTCTTTCCCCCACTGCATGACACACCACATGTGGGTGTGAGGACAAATAACACATGCATACCCACCCCTGGCAGATGCAGCACAATACACACACTGAGATCATGCCACAAGACTGTATAGTCATGTCACTGCCTAATAAACTAAGAGAGCCAAAGAGAACACACACTGTCACGCACATCGCAGGACTGATAGGAATATTCAGGTGCTGGGCTAGCCACCAAGATGTTGTCTGTCATGGAAGGAATAGGGTGGAGTTCCCACAGATACAATGGCCACAATTGTGAGTCAGGTGTTCAAATACCCAGCAGAACAAGTACCATATGTGTACTAGGCTGGGATTACACACATGCATTGTGCGGAAAATGGACAATTTATCCATGAAGGCATGGCAAAATACTCTATACACAAGTACAGTGAGTACCAAGGATGGCACAGACGATGCAGCCGGAGACATTGCTGAGCAGGCATGGCCAGAGTTGAAGGGAGCCATCACCAACAAAGGAAATGTAGACACAGGGCAACACAACAATTGTGCAACTCTCTGCAGGGGAGATGTCAGGTGCCACAGAGGAAGGAACACTCCTTGGGACAATGTCTCCAAACACAAAGAGCATACACGACAAAGAATCTTTGCAGAGACCTTGTGATGGCACGCAGATACCAGGTTCCACCCCATGAGCAGCAGACAACAACATATCCCTGAAACATAACACATGCCCACAACCCCAACTCCTGTAGCATCAGCATCAACATCAATACCTGAAATGCAAGACTTTTCAAAGGAAAAAGAAAATGCTTTATTCAGCATGAAAATAATAATATGTAAACAAGACTATTCACAAAGGCCAATGGCCAGTCCATATCATCAATCCTTGGGGGGGGGACACATGGCCATGCGTCTCCCCTAGCTTGCCTGCACATCACAAGACTGTGTCATCGACTGGGGGGGGGCATCATGTGGGGAAGGACCAGGCACCGCAGGGACAGGAGGGGGAAGGGTAGGTGTGGTGGGTGCAGGGACGGACGACTCCACCACAGGGGGTGAGGCAGCGCCAAAGGTGGAGGCGACCTCGGCGCTGCACACTTCTGCCAGTTCTTCAAGCGTCTCCCCTGCACCCGGAGAAACAACAGGCCCCAAGGAGGGGGGGGGGGGGTTGGAGGGATGGGTTGCAGCGCTACTGGGGGAGGTGGTGGACGGGCTGGGGGACTTAACTCCCCTACCCGTGGAGCGCCTTGACCGTTTCCGTCCAGGTGAACTAGTGGGGCTGAGGCCCAGCCCAGCAAAGTAGGCCTCCTTCTCCGAATCTGGGGCAGGGGAGCCAAGGGGAGTGACATCGGAGGGACTGGGGAGTGAGTCATGTGGACAAGGACTGTGGCTGCGTGCCTGCCTGTGTGCCCCAGACCCAGTGGGTATGCCTGCTTTCCCCTGAGTGTGCGTGTCAGGAGGTGTGCGCTTGCCCTTACGTGGTGGAGTGCTGCTTCTGTCTGGTGGGGTGCGTGTGTGTGGATGTCTTGGTGTGCTTGGGACAGGCATGAGTGTAGGACTTGGGGATGGGGTAGGGGTAGGGGGGAGGCAGCGCTGCAGGTGACTCGCTACTGCCGTCAGTGACGAGTCCAGGGACCTCAGCAACATCTATTGGTCAGACATCGCTGATGACATGCCCTCCATGTACGACACCATCTGGGTCAGCAGTCTGGTGTGGCCATGGAGGACAGTCAGGATCGATGTCTGCCCAACTTGCAACTGCCGCTGAATGTCCACAGACTCAGCAGTGAGGGCAGCAGGGGGGACAGGGGCAGGGGGTGCGGTGCCTGGCACGAAGGAGACACGGTGTGGCCTAGCACGGACAGAAGGGACTCGAACAAGTGGGAGGGCGGTGATGGGAATGGAGGGGGCGGCGAGAGATGTACTGCTGCTTTAAGCTGTGGGAGCAGCCTCCGCCCCTTCTGGGATTTCAGCCTCGGACCCGTCTGCCTCGTAGTCAGTGTTGGTACTGGGCAGGTCCTCCGCCTCACTCCCCTCGCCCTCCGTGCCACTAGATTCACCGACTCCTCAGCAGTGGTGGCACCACTGCTCGATCCCTCCTCCACGTCCGTGCCGGTGTTTCCCTTGGTGTCGTCCGATGATGCTGTGGGCAAGGTGA
This sequence comes from Triturus cristatus, assembly GCF_964204655.1. Lineage (NCBI taxonomy): Eukaryota > Metazoa > Chordata > Amphibia > Caudata > Salamandridae > Triturus > Triturus cristatus. The sequence goes on from NC_140594.1 coordinate 892,874,242, forward strand.
AGAGACAGGAAAAAATTAGTCACCTGTATACATCTGACACATGAGTCCAAACAAAATAGGCAACAGTGCATATCAGGAAAGGCATCATGAGTAACATCTAGGATACTCCCCACATATGTAAGCCCTGCACTCCCCAGTTGGTTGACCCACCATGCCACTTGGAAAGATTGAAAATTAGGACACAACAGCAAATAACTTGAAATCACAAGATCATGAGAAGCTAGTGTCTGGGATCAGTTGAGCACAGCGAGACTATGAAGGCATGCCACCTCTTGTTCACTGTGAACCAAACAGTATTGTTGCACCCAAGGCCAAATACCACATGCCAATGCAGAAGGTGTCCCCACACTCAGAGACCTGTGAGTACTTTTGACACCCCAAAGAAATACATTGTGACTCCTGGAGAATCACAACCCTTTACACAATGGACATGTCTAGCATGTGTGAATGTGGCACTCTGTGAACACAACACACATGTGTCTGTATAGCAGAAGTCACACGAGGAGGTGCACACCAAACTACATGTACACAGTCATTGTCTGAGCTGCCAGACTCATTCAAATCAGCCACTGTTAGGCAGAAATGGCGTATCAGTAAGTACATATACATGGCACCAGGGTGGTCTGGATGACTTGACACTCGTAAGTTGGTATCAGCAACAACCAAGGACTAACCCAAATGCTAGCACACTGTGGGAACATGTATATGTATGAACTCCAAACAAGTTTTGTTCAAACTGTGCGTTACTTTAAAATGTGCCAGCGTGTCCCTGGAAAGTGTAAAGGTGGTGTCTTGTGCACTTCCTTGGGAGACATCTGTCATGCAGGCACATCATTGTCCTTCACAACAAAACAACAAGGTCAAGCATATGAAACATTGAGACATGTTGACAGGTGTAGTGAGTGCCAATGGACATTTTCTCTGAGTAAAAACTTGAATAATGTCATTTGTCACATGGCTATCCGTCACCTCATCACACAGTTGGCTACACATATGACCTACTGACTGTCATCTGGAGTGGCACACATGTCCACACCCAGGACAATGCATAAGCTAATGGGCCTGCAATTGTTTAGAAAAAAAGCCTAGCTGTACTGTGGGTTCCCCCTCATGGCAAGCCAGAATGTACCCACAGATGTCAGCACACAAAGTCACAACTGTGTAGCATCTGAACCACACACAGGTGGCAAAAATGTACAAGCAGGATACATGATTGTAAAAAACTGACACAGGCAATGAAGCACGAACATTAAGCACTGGCCAACATCACGGGGGCACTGCACGATGACTTTCTGTACTGCGAATCATCACACACAAGTCAGAACTGGCAATGAAACATCAGGGTTGAACATGTACGCCCCTCCCGCACACACCCACCTATACCTGAGTCAATGTGACTGATACCGATCAAGAAGTGACACCTCTTATTCAGGGTTACAATAACTGTGCTTGAAAACTAGCTTCATTAACACAACATCACCTTGTAGGGCTGCCAAAACATATTGGTCACAAACAAACATCAACAGATTGTTGTGAATAGCCACACAGGCACTGCCCAGTGTGAGTATGCACAAGCAAACAGGTGTATCCCTGTCCAGTGGGCAAATGTATCACACATGTGAAAACTACTACCTAGGCCAGGGAAAAATGCCACAGAGGCAGAGCCATGATGAACCCACAGTGAATGTGCACAGTGTTGGATGACACACATGAGTAGGAGGGCAGGCTGTGTCAGGGGACTGTAGTGTGCACACTGCTCCATGGTCCTGGAATGAGCTGACTTTTACAGGAGCAACCGTCCTGGCACTATGCATATATCCTGTCTGAGGCCACAACTTTGGTAATGCATGCTGCAAGTCTGTTCATTTGAACCCTCACACTCCTATGTTGGGACTCAGCATCAGTGCCAACAATTATGCACCCCCAAATGACTGAACAGGACAGGGCACAGGCAGACCACCCCCACACATGATGCTGAAAGCAGTGTGCACCTTGATAAACTGGCAGCCTAGATGACCATGTGCAATAGTGATAACACACAGACCAGGTAACACATGTCAAGGAGGGGAAGGGAGGAAGAACAGCACCGGTTGACTTTGGGGTACAGGATATGCACTGCACAGATATAGCCTGGCAGTGTATCCAGGCGACTGAGCAGCTCCAAAAGCTGGCAACACACAACAAACACACATGTACCTACCCCCTTCCTGCTGCTGTAACTCCTGTATCCGCCTATCCAGGTCAGGGAAGACCACCGTCAGGACACGCCGCATATGGTGGGTCAGGCGCCTGCGCCCGCCATGCTTGCGAGGAGGTGAGTCCTTCAGCATGACCCGGGCGATCCTCCGGGTCCAGCACCGGATGTCCTGCCATCTCTTCCTCACTTGTGGCAGGTGCCGACTGCGACCCTCCACCGATTGCACGGCCTTGACGGCATCCTTCCAGATCTTCCCCTTGTGGTAGGGGGATACCTGTGTGGATGACAAAGTGGGACAACATCACTACACCTGCACCATGTCACAGAGACACACATTTTAACATCTTAGATTTGTTGAACAGGGCATAGTATGCTGGCAAGTAATAGCACCTTAGTCATAGGGACTTTTTTCCACTGGGGACGCACCAATGCACTACATGGCATAGTAAGTACACAGGTGGCATGAGGGGAGCGAAACAATCCCTGATCATGGCACACACTGTGCATCCCAAGCAACACAAGGCTGATGGACAGCACCGCAAAGCAGTCACATGCCCCAGGCCACTGACGAAACCTCAGCAGAGTACACAGACACACACAGGCACACATCAATCACCTGCCATTGGCAGCAGCGGATGCAAACCTCACTCTGCACATGTGCCACTTGCCGGGGGGGGGGGTCACAGGTGTGGGGCTAGCTCAGCAAGTCAGACACACAGCACGGCTTACTTCACACATCAGATGGATTGAGCAGTTGCCTCCTCCATGCAGCTGTGGTGCAACACTCCACATAGACACTCACCCACATCACAAGAAACATTCACACACATCAATGTCCAGGGGGCGTACACATCATTTGGACACTCTCACCACTCTCACCACAGCTCCACTCAACTCTCACACACATCTGTGGGTGCAGTCACCTGTCACACCGGGGTGACCACTGAATCACCGCAGGACAATAGAACAAGAATGCCCAAGAGGATTAGGCTGGCGGAATGTGCCATGCACTATGCAGTGAATGTCACAGTAAGCACAATGCAAGTAAGGAGTGCACACATGAACTACATCAAGCCCTGCATGAGAGACATAAGCCACCCCCCCCCCGGGACCCACTCCAACCAACATTGCATGTCTGTCACACCTGGCCACAATGCCAGAAGTGACAGACACAATAAAGGTGCACAGGCAAAGGTAGTGGAGTCAGCACTCACCTGTTACCTTGGTTGACCATACAGCATGGGGTACCATGGGAGGATCACATCCAGCAGGGCCTCGTTCTCCTCCTGGGTGAAAGACTGGGCCCTCTCCACAGTCCTTGACATGGTGCCAGAGGGAGACAATACAGCAGCAGTGGTATCGACTGACATGTTGTGCAGGCAAGTGCCCTCTCATGGATTCTACCTGCCTTATATCTGCCTTGCTGGCCTATTTCATTTACAGGAGTACAGAGTGATTGGTCAGACTCATTTGCATCCTACGTTTCCTCCCATCCCTTTAAACATACACCAGTGACAGCCTTTGCATCTTTCGATTTTGCAGCATCATGTCAAGTCAACAACCACTTTGCAACAATGTATAATGTGGCCAACTGCTTTTTCCAGATCACATGATGTTAAATTTTGAACTTGAAACTCAGTATCCATGACAACCAGCATGCATTTAGGCCCTAATACTTGTCACTCATGTGTCCCCATTGTAATGCTAAAATCCCCACACAGGTACGGCGTGTTTCACACGTACCCCTAGGGCACCATTACCACAGTGATACGGGCCGTACTCACGCGTGTACGGGCCGTACACGCATGAGTACGTGCCTATCACTATAGTCGTGTTACCGTAGGGCCTAGTGATACGGCACATACTCACGCGTGTACGGGCCGTACACGCGTGAGTACGTGCCTATCACTATAGACGTGCTACTGTAGGTCCGAGTGATACGGCACGTACTCACGCGTGTACGGCCTGTACACGCATGTACGGCAGGTACTCACGCGTGAGTACGGGCCCTACACACGCCCTCAGAGCGTGTGTACTGCGTTTCATAGCTTACACTGGTGATAGGAGGCGCACACGAAAGGAATGGAGGTGTCAGACTCGCACAAGGCTGTACATCAAGTCATTGTCAGTGCAGTCCTTCATGTGCAGGGCCTAGGTGTGTCAGGCAGTGATGTGGCACATGTCTCCTCATGTTGTGGCACAATAGATGTTTGATGAGCTGTTTACACATGTCATGTGTGATGGGGCACTACGTGGCACACTTCCCCTTCACACTGTGCACATGTGTGCATGTACGACACATGTGTCAAGCACTGCATCACTGGTATGGCACAGTCAGCAACACCCGCAACTGTCATCTGATGCCAGGTACACGGATAATTACACCTGACATGTGACTCCCAGTGTGCCACGATGTGACTATGTCATGTGTGTGTCATGTGTTCCCATGAGCTTTCCGTTGGTGTTCCGTCAACTCCATCTGCTGTTGCAGCATCCAACATGTGTCTGTGTGCATATGTGCATGACACACATATACGCTCACCATGCCACATGTGGACTTACACGTTACATGTGTCATGATGGTTCGAAGATGACTTCCTGACATGAGGCAATATCTGCGTTCTCTCAATGTCTGTGTCATCAGTTTTTGACATGTACCCCTTCATGGAAATGTGTGTTATCTGTCCTTTTCCAGAAGACATGTGACCTGTGCGTCTAGACTCCCGCCAGCTGTCTGTATGAGATGACATCCTTCTAATGCTGATATGTGGATGTCTGTCACTCATGTAATGTGTCTGGCTTGTCACTTACACTGGCCCACAGCTATTTTAATGGCATGTCACGTCAACATTGCCATGCAACTATTGTGGCTGGCTCTTCGTAGGAGTATCACCTGGCTGGCCCACGTGTCCTGGATGTATTGCACAGCACAGACTCTGTATTAAGCAGATGTGTATTAGCTGTTGAACATGTGCTCACCTCAGTGACATTGGTGTGGTAATGTACTCACTCTTCGTTATTCCTTCCAAATCGCTGCAGGGCACCGCCTCTCCCCAGACGAATGCCAGACCTGGATGCCATGCGTGAACATGACTGCATATGCAGATACCGCTTCTCGCAAGAGTTGATAGAGAACTTGACCCGCCGGCTTGCACCACACCTCCAACCACAACACAGGTATCTTACAGCTTTGACCCCCAAGATGAAGGTGATGGCAGCCCTACATTTTTTTGCCACCGGCACGTTTCAATTGACCATAGCTGATGTCGGTGGCATGTCCCAGACAATGTTCAGCCGTGTCCTGCATGATGTTATAGAAGCCATGTTGGTGCACCTGGATGAATTCATCCATTTTCCCACTTGTGAGCAGTTGACAGGTGTCAAGCGTGAGTTCTATGCCCTGGGAGGGATGCCTCATGTAATTGGGGCCATTGATGGGACACATGTGGCTTTGGTACCACCACAGGCACAGGAGGTAGCCTATAGAAACAGAAAACATTACCACTCCATTAATGCCCTTGTGGTGTGTCTTGCTAACATGCTGATTTCCCATGCTTGTTCCCGTTTTCCAGGGTCCGCACACGATGCATACATCATGAGGCATAGCAGGGTGCCAGAAATGATGCTGCAGCTGCACGCGGAACGAGCATGTCTTGTTGGTGGGTATACTCTGTTAGTCCTGTGTTCAGCGCTATCTTTGTATCTTACGGCATCTCCTGACCCACTTCTTCACATGATGTTTCCATGTAGGGGACTCTGGCTATCCCAACATGCCATGGCTGATGACGCCTCTCCGCAACCCCAGAACAGCCGCAGAACACCGGTACAACGACACCCATGGGCAGACGAGGCGCGTGATTGAGAGGACGTTTGGACTCCTGAAGAGCAGATTCCGGTGCCTCCACAAGACCGGCGGCGCCCTCCCATATGCCCCGGTGAAGGTCTGCAAAATCTTTATTGTGTGCTGCATGCTGCACAACATGGCAGTGGAGAAGGCCGTGCCACTCATCCTTGATCCGGATGAGCAGGATCATCCACCCGTGGAGGATGAAGGGCTCGGGCATGGGGCAAGTGAGGATGAGGATGAGGATGAGGACATCCGGAGTCAGCTTATCCGCAACTTCTTCTCAAGATGGTGAGTCCCTGTGTCTGAGTGTGCACGCTTTGAGCCTTGCGTGGTATGTGTTGCAATGTGTGTGTCGAGCTGACTGTGTGCTAAGTGACTTGGAGGTATGTTCTGATGTGTCATTCAAGTGATGATGTCATTCCACACATATTAGCTGGGACACTAAATGTATTAAGGTCATGGTGACAACATCATTCCTGTAGAGTACATGTACATGTCTGAGGATTACTAGCTCTTCACTGACTTGTTGTGTGTCTGGCCTCCACAGGTTCTTGCGGCTGTCGTCTGCTCATGTCATCATTGCCCTCCTGCTATTCCTCATGAGTATTGCAACGTGTGCTGGATCAGAGTTACATGCACAGACATGGTGAAAAGTAATTTGGGGTAAGGAGTGCAGCAAGGCATTTTGTGGGTGGTACGTGTTTGTGATTTGTGGGGACTGCTCCTGTGCATGTTGTGTTACCATGCATACATGTCGACTCACCATGGGCCACATGACGTGTTGCATGGCTCCCATGAATTGATAGTCACCCTTCCTGACAGTCATCTGTAATGGTTTGTGGATTCTGATGAAGGCATCAATGTGGGTATAACGTCCCTCAGGAACATACGGGATGCTAATGGTGGACATAGTGTGGGACATCCCCATATGAGGCTCAATGGGGAATTGTAGACTCTCCGTGTGCAACAAGGGGTGTTAGGCTCAACCCCTTCACTTGTGCGCCAGCTCAGTAGGATTTACCACATCTGTGTGTTGAAGGGGGTGTCCAGTGTAGGTCACACATGGTCAGCCAAATGACCTGTGAGTCTGTTCCAATTGATGCATTTCCCTTAGTGTGAGGCTGAGTAATAAAGGTGTTCGTCACACTCCAAGGTGCCTCATCTCTGTCAATGCAGGTCTCTTGCCACTTTGCATGCGGCATATCTGGTATAGTTGTGGAAGATTATGCATAGGGGTCAATGTGTAGTTTAGCAACAAGCATGCAGTTGCTCATGGATTAGGCTCCCTATTGGGCATGAAGTACATGGTCGTGTATGTTTTTTGGCATGTTGGTCCACACAATGGGCCATCAACAGCTGCTGAGGGTGTGTCTCCTGTGCGCAGGTCGCCCTTCAGTTTCCTGATCTGGTGTCATGCTTCTTTGGTGATTGTGCATGCATTGTCTCTGGGTGTGCCATGTGACACTGGACACTCCTTACTTTACACACACGCCTGTTGCAGTTGTCCTTCTGACATCCTAGTCTATGTGTGCAAATTCTGTAATTTTGCAAGGAGATGCCGCCTGCTGCTGCGGCCCCTGCAGCAAGGGCCCACAGAGTATCCAGATTTGGCAACACACACGCCTCCAAGATGCTCCTCACTTCCTCCCTCCACCCATTCATTTGGCTGTCCTCAGCTTGTCTATGCCACTGTTGCCGCCACGCGGTGCCAAAGGCTGGCCCATCAGCACATGCAAGGTGCACATTGCACCACCATCCTGTCCTTGCATAACCCACATCACAACACTACAGTCTGATGTATCAGCCACACTCCGAGCTATGTCCATCCGCACATCTAACGCCTGCTGTTAGACATACCCTGGGCACACACACGACACCTTTGCATGCTGAGTGTGCAACTCCAACTGCCTACACTGCGCTGCCCCGCCTTCCAGGCCCTGTCACACCAACCAGGTCACGTCCCTAATTCTCCCCACAGGCTCTGTAGCCCAGCAAGGGCATGGGAGTGGGACTCAAGGCTTCAGCATGTAGTATGGTGTCATCGTCTGGGACATGGCACAGGTATCATCTCTCAGCATGTCAATCTACAGAGTGTCCAGGACCCCCCTCTCCACCATCACATGCGCACAGCACCTCATCATCAGCTCGTATGCCATTGACAGCCAGGTGCTCCTCACCCTCAACAATGAGATCCATTGATGAATGGCTGAACACGAGCCACCTGAGGCTGGACTTGTACTGGACTGAGGTGATCATCTGAGGATTGTCCCCTTCCAGCTGGGTCAAGTGCCTGTGTCCCACCCGCAAGAGCCCTGCACAAGCCCCCAGTGGCCACACACACAAGACGGTGTGCATCATGTTTGGCTCGCTCACATATGCCATGCTAGTCCACACCATCTGTACCTCATGCTGCAACGCCCTCTGCATTATGCACATGATCCACAGATAGATCCACTCCAAGAAAAGACAGACCTCCCCCCAGGTCCATGACAACATCCGTGTCAAATACTGCCCTGCCCTCTACGGAGCAAGTACATCCAAACTCCCAGGAAACTGGTCCACTTCCAGGGTGCATCTGCACACCTCAGATTCAACACCCTGCGCCCCAGCCACCTCACTGTCCACCATAGATAGCTGCAATGGATCACTGTCTGCTGCAGGATGACCTCCACACTCCCCATCCACACTCAGGAGGCAGTCCACAACCCCGACCTCAACCAACCTTGTACGTCTGTCATCCGTTGGGCCATCTCCGTGCTTCCAACCTTGCCCTGGCCACCGTTCTTCACATTCACCGTACTCCAGCATACAGGACATTGTTCTCCCACCTGGCCACACATACCTGGGACTCCCTCCCCGGGAACCTCCACATGAGCCATGACCTCTACGCCTTGATGATAATCTCCCAAATAGGTCTCTCCACACAGTTTAGCAAGCACCCCCTCAGCAGCCAGAGGCCATCACAGGTGAGTGTTGTGCTCCATGCCTACATTGAATGATACCTTGTGACCCATGTGTGTCCTGTACCAGACTCTGATCCCAGGGTATGGATGGCTGGAGTTAGTTCAACACTCAGGCATAGTTTGACATTTCCACACACATATGTCGTTGAATAATGCATAATGACAGGAAAGTCTCATGTCCAAAGTGATATATTTATTTGCGGTGGGGTAAGTGGTTTGGTAGATGCAATTAGGTGCTCTACCGGGGGAATAGAATCCAAAATTCACAGGGGGAGATGGTATCCTTGGCATTGGAAGTCATCAGAGTCCAGGGCACAGTGTTGGTCATCATTGGTCGGACTGTGACCAGCAAGTCCATGTGGCAGAGAATGTCATTGGATGAGGTGCTGCTGGTGCGCCAGGGGGCCTGGTTCCAGGCCAGGTGACCTAGAAGATGTGGATGGTCCGCTGACTCTCACGGTCTTTTCCGTGGACGACCCACCTTCTTCCGGGGACCCTCAGATGCAGGCCTTGACGATGCTGGGGACGCTCCGTCAGACGAATCCTCCTCCTCCCTACCTGTGTCTGGTGCTGGTCTACGCCTGGTGGCACAGGGAGGGTTGCCCATGCTTTGGGCGATCTGACGGAGTGATTGGCTCATGTCCCTGTGCACCGCCAGGAGCTCAGCCAGTCTTGCCTCCATCCGTCCTTGGTGTTGTTGATGACTGGCATGATGCTCGACCTGCAGGTTCTTAATCTCATCGAGGGTCCCCTGCATTTCGGAGAGTCTGGACACGACCTGGTTGATGCCTCTGGTGTCACGCCGGTATGAGTCCAGGATGTTGCGTATGTGTGACATACCGGTGTCCTGAGCTGGCTGGTCAGGTTCGCGCCTCCGCCTGCCTCCACTCCCACCACCCCTGCCCACTTGAGCCTGGCCTGCCCTTGTGGGCACATCGGGTCTACGGGGCCCCTGAGGGATGGCATTTGCAGGGTTGCCTGCCTCCTCCTGGGTGCCCGGAGAACCTTGTCCCTCCTGGTCAGACTGGCTCTGTTGTTCAGTGCGAGCAGGGCTCCTGGGTGTGTCCTGGGATGTGGCAGGAATGGGGGTGGTGGTTGGCACTGATGTACCTGACGCAGGTGCTGCAGGGGCTTGGGCACCAGAGGGTCCAGGTTGGTTGGGGTCATCCACAGAGTGGTGCCGGTGGGATCATCTTCACGCGGAGCCTGGGACTGTGATTCTTCCCCCCCAGTGTTGGGGGGAGATCGTCGACGTTGCCCTGTGTGTGAGAGGGAGACAATGTTAATGGTGTTTCATGCGACATCTATGTTTCATACATATTCAAGTTGACACAGTTCCTCCAGGTGGTTGGATGTGCCTAGCATTCCTCTCAATGTCCACTTGGGGATGGGTATGTTGCGGGGGACAGATTGGGATGTTCTCCTGAGTGTTTGACCTGTAGATTGTTGGCTCTGATGCTTATTTGGCTCTGGATTGGTCTTGTTGTGTCACATGTCCATTGTGGGAGTGTGTAAATCTGTTGCCCGCCCCGGGGGTGTGTGCTTGTGTTAGGGGGGGGGGTTGTGACCGGGCCTGCTGTTGTGTGTAGTGTGAGTTGTCATTGGGTCTCCCAGGTGATGTGTCTGTCCCCTCATGGTGCATGCTGGCATGACAGTGAGTGTGAGTTCCTGTGCTAGATACCTGTGCTTGTGGAGTTGGTGTTTGAGTGTACAGTGGTCCCAGGAGGGCCTTGTGCTGCATACAGCTGGGCCAAGTGTCAGCTACCTTGTCAGTACTTTGCCAGTCCCTGTGCATTGTGCATGGGTATGTACCTATGCCATATGAGCTGAGGGCATTGGTATCTGCGTCTCATTTTCACAATGTGTTGTGTGGGGCCCACCCTCCCAGACATCCAATCTTGTGTTTGTGGTTGCTGTAGCCTTGGACATGGCCTTGCCTTGATTTGTGAAGGGTGCATGGAGACGTTGGTGGCATGAGCGTGGTTTTTGAGTGTGGTTGTGTGCGGTGAGTGCTTGGGGGAAGTTGCGTGCATTTGGTGTATATGTGGTGTGGACCCCATTGCCCCCATGTTACGTAAGTTGTTTGTGTACTCACCAGGCTCTGCGACTCCTTTGACTCCGTGTACTCCCACCGGCGGTAGCAGGGCCATCACCTTCTCCTTCCAGGGATGGTAGTGTACGGGTCTGCGGGGTGGCCCACCTCCAGTGATGTTACTCTGGGCATACTCTTCGTTCATTTTCCTCTTGCCCGCCCTGTGCAGATCGTACCACCTGGCTTGGCATTCATGCCTGGTCCTTCGGATGGGCGCAACAGCATTCACCTTATCGACAATCCTGTGCCACATGGCAGATTTTTCAGCTATGCAGGTCTGTCTGACCAATGTTCCAAACAGCTGTGGCTCGACTCTGATGACTTCGTTGACAAGGAGGTCCAGCTCTGCTGTTGTGAACTTTGGATTCTTGTCTGTGGGCATGGTGTGGGTGTGGGAGTGGATGGTTGTGGGTGTGTGGGTGTGAATGTGACGGTGTGTGTGTAAATGTGAAGAGGGGGATGTTTGTGGAGGAGGTTGTGTGAAGGTGTGTGAGTGAAGGTGTAGTGGAGGTATGAGTAATGTGGAGTTGTTTCTCGGTGGGGTCTGGCAGCAGTGGGTCTGTTGCAAAGGCTCATGGGTTGTGTGTGTGGGCCCTTTTAATTGGTCCATTTTTGGGTGTGGCTGTGTTTGAATTTTGGTGGGTGTGTTATAAGAGGTAGTTGTGATTTGGGGCCTCTGTTTGCCTGTTTGGATGTGCCAGGTCAGTCATTGAGATGTATTTTGTCATGTAGATGTGTTTTGTGGTGTTGTGCGAGTCGAATTGACCCTCCTTGTGCTGTTTTACAGTGTCCTGGTTCTGTAAGAGTCTTTTTCGCGTAGGTACGATCCGTACATACGCGATGCTGGGTGAGGGTGCTGGGGTGCGGTGTTGGAGTGCGGCGCGTACATGCGGTGGGGGTACGGTGCGTACACATGCGGCCCTGGGGTACGGCGTGTACATGCGGAGGTACGGCGCATACATGGGGGGGTAAGGCGCGTACATGGGGGGGAGGGCGCGTACATGGGGGGAGGGTGCGTACATGCAGTGGGGGTACGGTGCGTACATGTGCGACCCTGGGGTACGGCGCATACATGCGGAGGTACGGCGCGTACATGCGGGGGTAAGGCGCGTACATGGGCGGAAAGGCGCATACATGGGGGGTACGGCGCGTACAGGTGCGGGGCTGGGGTACAGTGCGGACAGGGTGGGTAAGGCACATACATGGGGGTACGGCGCGTACATGGGGGGATACGGCGCATACTGTTGCGGGGCTGGGGTACAGTGCGGACAGGGTGGTGTACGGTGCTCACATATTTGGGGGAGGGGGGGCTGTACAGCTCGTACACGGGCATAAGTTTACCTGTGTACATGTGTGCTACTGCGTTGGCTCCGTACGGGCCATTTTACGTGCGATTGTGTATTCAGACGGACGGTCGGGATCGTACTTGCGCGATCGGACTTGTGTTTTACGATTTGCACGTAAAAATGTCCGGCTCACTCTCGTACACTTTTCCCGACGATATTCGGACGTACAAACTTTCCGACGCACTCTCGTAGCCTTTTCCCAATGCTATTCGTAGTTATTTTTCACAGACGAATCGTGCTTGGCAGTTTGTAGGGTACTTGTACGAGTCGTACGTAAAAAAATACGGATACGGGTCGTACGCAAATTATTTTTAGCGGATTGAATCGGCACCTGAGTCTTTAAAAAGTAGTTATTCAACACGAGGCACAATCCAAATGACATTTTGAATCAATTTTTCTACAGTCCAAAAAAGCAATTTTCTGATGAAAAACGATGACCCGTGACCTGTCGAACTTTCTCCAGATGGTCAGAAATGGTAATTTTTTAATGTTAAATTTTTTGACTGTAAATGAATATTGCATGAATTAGACTCTTGGAACTAAAATAAGTGTGTTTAGAGTCATTTTAATGCCAGAAAATGGTCGAAATAGAAGCTTCTGAGTAGAAGAAGAAGTCTGTAAGAATGGCACTTTTGGTCACATTGAGGCTTTACAAATTAGTCATTCAACATCAGGCACAATCCAAATGACATTTTGAATCAATTTTTCTACAGTCCCCAAAATCACTTTTCTGATGGAAAATGATGACCCGTGACCTGTCGAACTTTCTCCAGATGGTCAGAAATGGGAATTTTTTTAATGTTTAATTTTTGGACTGTTAATGACTATTGCATGAATTAGACTCTTGGAACTAAAATAAGTGTGTTTAGAGTCATTTTAATGCCTGAAATTGGTCGAAATAGAAGCTTCTGAGTAGGAGAAAAAGTCTGTAAAAATTGCAAATTTGGTCACATTGAGGTTTTAAAAAGTAGTTATTCAACATGAGGCACAATCCAAATGACATTTTGAATCAATTTTTCTACAGTCCAAAAAATCAATTTTCTGATGAAAAACGATGACCCGTGACCTGTCGAACTTTCTACAGATGGTCAGAAATAGTAATTTTTTAATGTTTAATTTTTTGACTGTAAATGACTATTGCATGAATAAGACTCTTGGAACTAAAATAAGTGTGTTTAGAGTCATTTTAATGCCTGAAATTGGTCGAACTAGAAGCTTCTGAGTAGGAGAAAAAGTCTGTTAAAATTGCAAATTTTGTCACATTGAGGCTTTAAAAAGTAGTTATTCAACATGAGGCACAATCCAAATGACATTTTGAAATAAATTTTCTACAGTCCAAAAAATCAATTTTCTGATGAAAAACGAAGACCCGTGACCTGTCGAACTTTCTCCAGATGGTCAGAAATGGGAATTTTTTTAATTTTTTGACTGGAAATGACTATTGCATGTGAATTATCACTTTTGGAACTAAAATAAGTGTGTTTAGAGTCATTTTAATGCCTGAAATTGGTAGAACTAGAAGCTTTTAAGTAGGAGAAAAAGTCTGTAAAAATTGCAATTTTGGTCACATTGAGGCTTTAAAATGTAGTTATTCAACATGAGGCACAATCCAAATGACATTTTGAATAAATTTTTCTACAGTCCAAAAAAATCAATTTTCTGATGAAAAACGATGACCCGTCATCTGTCGAACTTTCTCCAGATGGTCAGAAATGGTAATTTTTTAATGTTAAATTTTTTTACTGTAAAAGACTATTGCATGAATTAGACTCTTGGAACTAAAATAAGTGTGTTGAGAGTCATTTTGATGCCTGAAATTGGTCGAAATAGAAGCTTCTGAGTAGGAGAAAAAGTGTGTAAAAATGGCAATTTTGGTCACATTGAGGCTTTAAAAAGTAATTATTCAACATGAGGCACAATCCAAATGACATTTTGAAACAATTTTTCTGCAGTCCAAAAAATGAATTTTCTGATGAAAAACGATGACTCGTTCTCTGTCGAACTTTCTCCAGATGGTCAGAAATGGTAATTTTTAAAGTTTAAGTTTTTTTTACTGTAAATGACTATTGCATGTGAATTATCACTTTTGGAAATAAAATAAGTGTGTTTAGAGTCATTTTAATGCCTGATATTGGTCGAAATAGAAGCTTCTGAAGAGGAGAAAAAGTCTGTAAAAATGGCAATTTTGGTCACATTGAGGCTTTAATAAGTAGTTATTCAACATGAGGCACAATCCAAATGACATTTTGAATCAATTTTTCTACAGTCCAAAAAATCAATTTTCTGATGAAAAACGATGACCCGTGACCTGTCGAACTTTCTCCAGATGGTCACAAATGGGAATTTTTTTAATGTTTAATTTTTGGACTGTAAATGACTATTGCATGTGAATTATCCCTTTCGGAACTAAAATAAGTGTGTTTAGAGTCATTTTAATGCCTCAAATTGGTCGAAATGGAAGCTTCTGAGTAGGAGAAAAATTCTGTAGGAATGGCAATTTTGGTCACATTGAGGCTTTAAAAAGTAGTTATTCAACATGAGACACAATCCAAAGGACATTTTGAATCAATTTTTCTACAGTCCAAAAAATCAATTTTTTGATGAAAACGATGACTTGTGACCTGTCGAACTTTCTCCAGATGGTCAGAAATGGTAAGTTTTTTAAAGTTTAATTTCTTGACTGTAAATGACTATTAGATTGTGAATTAGAATGCTTGGAACTAAAATACGTGTATCTAGAGTCTATTTAATGCCTGAAATTGGTCGAAATAGAAGCTTCTGAGTAGGAGAAAAAGTCTGTAAAAATTGCAAATTTGGTCCCATTGAGGTTTTAAAAAGTAATTATTCAACATGAGGCACAATCCAAATGACATTTTCTACAGTCCAAAAAATCAATATTCCGATGAAAAACGATGACACGTGACCTGTCGAACTTTCTCCAAATGGTCAGAAATGATAATTTTTTCAAGTTTAATTTTTTGACTGTAAATGACTATTGCATGTGGATGAACACTTTTGGAACTAAAAAAAGTGTGTTTAGAGTCAATTTGCTGCCCGAAAATGGTCGAAATAGAAGCTTCTGAGTAGGAGGAAAAGACTGTAGAAATTGCAATTTTATTCACTGTGAGGCTTTTAAAAGTGGTTGTTCAACATGAGGCACAATCCAATTGACATTTTCAATACTTTTTTCTGCAGTCCAAAAAAATCAATTTTCTGATGAAAAACGATGTCGCCGGACCTGTTTAACTTTCTCCAGATGGTCAGAAATGGTCATTTTTTAATGTTTAATAATTTGACTGTAAATGACTATTGAATGTGAATAATCACTTTTGGAAACAAAATAAGAGAGTTTAGAGTCATTTACCTGTCCAAAATTGGTCGAAATAGAAGCTTCTGAATAGGAGGAAAAGTCTGTAAAAATGGCAATTTTGTTCACTGTGAGGTTTTAAAAAGTGGTTATTCAACATGAGGCACAATCCAACTGACATTTTAAATCATTTGTTACAGTCCAAAAAATCAATTTTCTGATGAAAAGCTATGACCCCGGACTTGTCGAACTTTCTCCAGAGGGTCAGAAATGGGAATTTTTTAATGTTTAATCTTTTGATTCTAAATGACTTTTGCATGTGAATTATCACTTTTGGAACTAAAATAAGTGTGTTTAGAATCATATTCTTGCCCGAAATTGGTCGAAATAGAAGCTTCTGAATAGGAGGAAAAGTCTGTAAAAATGGAAATTTTGGTCACATAGAGGCTTTAAAAAGTAGTTATTCAACATGAGGCACAATCCAAATGACATTGTGAATCAATTTTTCTACAGTCCAAAAAATCAATTTTTCTGATGAAAAACCATGATCCGTGACCTGTCGAACTTTCTCCAGATGGTCGGAAATGGTAATTTTTTAATGTTTACTTTTTTGACTGTAAATGACTATGACATGTGAATTATCACTTTTGGAACGAAAATAAGTGTGTTTAGAGTCATTTTAATGCCTGAAATTGGTTATAATAGAAGCTTCTGTGCAGGAGAAAAAGTCTGTAAAAATGGCAATTTTGGTCACATTGAGGCTTTAAAAAGTAATTATTCATCATGAGGAACAATCCAAATGACAGTTTGAATCAATTTTTCTACAGTCCAAAAAATCAATTTTCTCATGAAAAACGATGACTCGTGATCTGTCGAACTTTCTCCAGATGGTCAGAAATGGTAATTTTTAAAGTTTAAGTTTTTTTACTGTAAATGACTATTGCATGTGAATTATCACTTTCGGAACTAAAATAAGTGTGTTTAGAGTCATTTTAATGCCTCAAATTGGTCGAAATGGAAGATTCTGAATAGGAGAAAAATTCTGTAGGAATGGCAATTTTGGTGACATTGAGGCTTTACAAAGTAGTTATTCAACATGAGGCACAATCCAAATGACATTTTGAATCAATTTTTCTACAGTTCAAAAAATCAATTGTCTGATGAAAAACGATGACTTGTGATCTGTCGAACTTTCTCCAGATGGTCAGAAATGGTAATTTTTAAAGTTTAAGTTTTTTTACTGTAAATGACTATTGCATGTGAATTATCACTTTCGGAACTAAAATAAGTGTGCTTAGAGTCATTTTAATGCCTCAAATTGGTCGAAATGGAAGCTTCTGAGTAGGAGAAAAATTCTGTAGGAATGGCAATTTTGGTCACATTGAGGCTTTAAAAAGTAGTTATTCAACATGAGGCACAATCCAAATGACATTTTTAATCAATTTTTCTACAGTCCAAAAAATCAAGTTTTTTGATGAAAAACGATGACCCGTGACCTGTCGAACTTTCTCCAGATGGTCAGAAATGGTAATTTTATAACATTTCATGTTTTTACTGTAAATGACTATTGCATGTGAATTATCACTTTTGGAAATAAAATAAGTGTGTTTAGAGTCATTTTAATGCCTGATATTGGTCGAAATAGAAGCTTCTGAAGAGGAGAAAAAGTCTGTAAAAATGGCAATTTTGGTCACATTGAGGCTTTAATAAGTAGTTATTCAACATGAGGCACAATCCAAATGACATTTTGAATACATTTTTCTACAGTCCAAAAAATCAATTTTCTGATGAAAAACGATGACTTGTGACCTGTCGAACTTTCTCCAGATGGTCAGAAATGGTAATTGTTTTAAGTTTAATTTTTTGACTGTAAATGACTATTAGATTGTGAATTAGAACGCTTGGAACTAAAATACGTGTATTTAGAGTCTATTTAATGCCTGATATTGGTCGAAATAGAAGCTTCTGAAGAGGAGAAAAAGTCTGTAAAAATGGCAATTTTGGTCACATTGAGGCTTTAATAGGTAGTTATTCAACATGAGGCACAATCCAAATGACATTTTGAATACATTTTTCTACAGCCCAAAAAATCAATTTTCTGATGAAAAACGATGACTTGTGACCTGTCGAACTTTCTCCAGATGGTCAGAAATGGTAATTTTTTAATGTTTAATTGTAAATGACTATTAGATTGTGAATTAGAACACTTGGAACTAAAATACGTGTGTTTATAGTCATTTTAATGCTTGAAATTTGTCAAAATAGAAGTTTCTGAGTAGGAGAAAAAGCCTGTAAAAATGGCAATTTTGGCCACATTGAGGCTTTAAAAAGTAGTTATTTAACATGAAGCACAATCCAAATGACATTTTGAATCAATTTTTCTACAGTCCAAAAAAATCAATTTTCTGATGAAAAACGATGATCGGTGACCTGTCGAACTTTCTCCAGATGGTCAGAAATGGTAATTTTTTAAAGTTTAATTTTTTTGATTGTAAATGACTATTGCATGTGAATTATCACTTTTGGAAATAAAATAAGTGTGTTTAGAGTCATTTTAATGCCTGATATTGGTCGAAATAGAAGCTGCTGAGTCGGAGAAAAAGTCTGTAAAATGGCAATTTTGGTGATATTGAGGCTTTAATAAGTAGTTATTGAACATGAGGCACAATCTAAATGACATTTTGAATCCATTTTTTAACAGTCCAAAAAATCAATTTTCTCATGAAAAACGATGACTTGTGACCTGTCGAACTTTCTCCAGATGGTCAGAAATGGTAATTTTTTAAAGTTTAATTTTTTGACTGTAAATGACTATTAGATTGTGAATTAGAACGCTTGGAACTGAAATACGTGTATTTAGAGTCATTTTAATGCCTGAAATTGGTCGAAATAGAAGCTTCTGAGTAGGAGAAAAAGTCTGTAAAAATGGCAATTTTGGTCACATAGAGGCTTTAAAAAGTAGATATTCAACATGAGGCATAATCCAAATGACATTTTGAATCAATTTTTCTACAGTCCAAAAAAATCAATTTTCTGATGAAAAACGATGATCCGTGACCTGTCGAACTTTCTCCAGATGGTCAGAAATGGTAATTTTTTCATGTTTAATTTTTTGACTGTAAATGAATATTGCATGCGAATTAGAACTCTTGGAACTGAAATAAGTGTGTTTAGTGGCATTTTAATGCCTGAAATTGGTCGCAATAGAAGCTTCTGAGTAGGAGAAAAAGTCTGTAACAATGGAAATTTTGGTCACATTGAGGATTAAAAAGTAATTATTCAAAATGAGGCACAATCCAAATGAAACTTTAAATCCATTTTTCTACAGTCCAAAAAATCAATTTTCTGATGAAAAATGAAGACCCGTGACCTGTCGAACTTTCTCCAGATGGTCAGAAATGGTAATTTTTTAAAGTTTAATTTTTTGATTGTAAATGAATATTAGATTGTGAATTAGAACGCTTGGAACTAAAATACGTGTGTTTATAGTCATTTTAATGCCTGAAATTTGTCAAAATAGAAGCTTCTGAGTAGGAGAAAAAGCCTGTAAAAATGGCAATTTTGGTCACATTGAGGCTTTAAAAAGTAGTTATTCAACATGAGGCTCAATCTAAATGACATTTTGAATCAATTTTTCTACAGTCCAAAAGATCAATTTTCTGATGAAAAATGATGACCCTGTGACATGTCGAACTGTCTCCAGATGGTTAAAAATGCTAATTTTTAAAAATTTAATTTTTTGACTGTAAATGACTATTGCATGTGAATTATCACTTTTGGAACTAAAATGAGTGTGTTTCGAATCAATTTAATGCCAGAAATTGGTCGAAATAGAATCTTCTGAGTAGGAGAATATGTCTGTAAAAATGGCAATTTTGGTCACATTGAGGCTTTAAAAAGTAGTTATTCAACATGAGGCTCAATCCAAATGACTTTTTGAATCAATTTTTATACAGACCAAAAAATCAATTTTCTGATGAAAAACAGTGATCCGTGACCTGTCGAACTTTATCCAGATTTTCAAAAATTGTAATTTTTTAATGTTTAATTTTTTGACTGTAAATGACTATTGCATGTGAATTATCACTTTTGGAACTTAAATAAGTGTGTTTAGAGTCATTTTAATGCCTGAAATTAGTCGAAATAGCATCTTCTGAGTAGGAGAAAAAGTCTGTAAAAATGGCAATTTTGGTCACATTGAGGCTTTGAAAAGTAGTTATTCAACATGAGGCTTATTTTGAATCATTTTTTCTACAGTCCAAAAAATCTATTTTCTGATGAAAAACGATGACCCGTGACCTGTCGAACTTTCTCCAAATGGTCAGAAATGGTAATTTTTTAAAGTTTAATTTTTTGATTGTAAATGACTATTAGATTGTGAATTAGAACGCTTGGAACTAAAATACGTGTGTTTATAGTCATTTTAATGCCTGAAATTTGTCAAAATAGAAGGTTCTGAGTCGGAGAAAAAGCCTGTAAAAATGGCAATTTTGGTCACATTGAGGCTTTAAAAAGTAGTTATTCAACATGAGGCTCAATCAAAATGACATTTTGAATCAATTTTTCTACAGTCCAAAAAATCACTTTTCTGCTGAAAAACGACGACCCGTGTCCTGTCGAACTTTCTCCAGGTGGTCAGAAATGGTATTTTTTTCATGTTTAATTTTATGACTGTAAATGACTATGACATGTGAATTATCACTTTTGGAACTAAAATAAGTGTGTTTAGAGTCATTTTAATGCCTGAAATTGGTCGAAATAGAAGCTCTGAGTAGGAGAAAAAGTCTGTACAAATGGCAATTTTAGTCACTTTGACGCTTTAAAAAGTAGTTATTCAACATGAGGCTCAATCTAAATGACATTTTGAATCAATTTTTCTACAGTCCAAAAGATCAATTTTCTGATGAAAAATGATGACCCCGTGACACGTCGAACTGTCTCCAGATGGTCAAAAATGCTAATTTTTAAAAGTTTAATTTTTTGACTGTAAATGACTATTGCATGTGAATTATCACTTTTGGAACTAAAATGAGTGTGTTTCGAATCATTTTAATGCCTGAAATTGGTCGTAATAGAATCTTCTGAGTAGGAGAATATGTCTGTAAAAATTGCAATTTTGGTCACATTGATGCTTTAAAAAGTAGTTATTCAACATGAGGCTCAATCCAAATGACATTTTGAATCAATTTTTCTACAGTCCAAAAAATCACTTTTCTGCTGAAAAACGACGACCCGTGTCCTGTCGAACTTTCTCCAGGTGGTCAGAAATGGTATTTTTTTCATGTTTAATTTTATGACTGTAAATGACTATGACATGTGAATTATCACTTTTGGAACTAAAATAAGTGTGTTTAGAGTCATTTTAATGCCTGAAATTGGTCGAAATAGAAGCTGTGAGTAGGAGAAAAAGTCTGAACAAATGGCAATTTTAGTCACTTTGAGGCATTAAAAAGTAGTTATTCAACATGAGGCTCAATCTAAATGACATTTTGAAACAATTTTTCTACAGTCCAAAAGATCAATTTTCTGATGAAAAATGATGACCCCGTGACACGTCGAACTGTCTCCAGATGGTCAAAAATGCTAATTTTTAAAAGTTTAATTTTTTGACTGTAAATGACTGTTGCATGTGAATTATCACTTTTGGAACTAAAATGAGTGTGTTTCGAATCATGTTAGTGCCTGAAATTGGTCGAAATAGAAGCTTCTGAGAATAGGAAAAAGTCTGTAAAAATTGCAATTTTGGTCACATTGATGCTTTAAAAAGTAGTTATTCAACATGAGGCTCAATCCAAATGATATTTTGAATCAATTTTTATACAGTCCAAAAAATCAATTTTCTGATGAAAAACAGTGATCCGTGACCTGTCGAACTCTCTCCAGATGGTCAAAAATGGTAATTTTTTAAAGTTTAATTTTTGGACTGTAAATGACTATTGCATGCGAATTATCACTTTTGGAACTAAAATAAGTGTGTTTAGATCATGTTAGTGCCTGAAATTGGTCGAAATAGAAGCTTCTGAGAATAGGAAAAAGTCTGTAAAAATTGCAATTTTGGTCACATTGAGGCTTTAAAAAGTA
This sequence comes from Triturus cristatus, assembly GCF_964204655.1. Taxonomy (NCBI): domain Eukaryota; kingdom Metazoa; phylum Chordata; class Amphibia; order Caudata; family Salamandridae; genus Triturus; species Triturus cristatus. The sequence continues at coordinate 892,896,075 of NC_140594.1, forward strand.
GTTATTCAACATGAGGCACAATTCAAATGACATTTTGAATTAATTTTTATACAGTCCAAAAAATCAATTTTCTGATGAAAATCAGTGATCCGTGACCTGTCGAACGTTATCCAGATGGTCAAAAATTGTAATTTTTTAATGTTTAATTTTTTGACTGTAAATGACTATTGCATGTGAATTATCACTTTTGGAACTAAAATAAGTGTTTTTAGAATCATTTTAATGCCTGAAATTGGTCGAAATAGAATCTTCTGAGTAGGAGAAAAAGTCTGTAAAAATTGCAATTTTGGTCACATTGAGGCTTTGAAAAGTAGTTATTCAACATGAGGCTCAATCCAAATGACATTTTGAATCATTTTTTCTACAGTCCAAAAAATCAATTTTCTGATGAAAAACGATGACCCATGACCTGTCGAACTTTTTCCAGATGGTCAAAAATGGTAATTTTTTTAAGTTACATTTTTTGACTGTAAATGACTATTGCATGTGAATTAGAAGTCTTGGAACTAAAATAAGTGTGATTAGAGTCATTTTAATACCTGAAATTGGTCAAAATAGAAGTTTCTGAGTAGGAGAAAAAATCTGTAAAAATTGCAATTTTTGTCACATTGAGGCTTTAAAAAGTAGTTATTCAACATGAGGCACAATCCAAATGACATTTTGGATCAATTTTTATACAGCCCATGAAATCAATTTTCTGATGAAAAACGATGACCTGTCAAACAATCTCCAGATGGTCAAAAATGGTAATTTTTTAATGTTTAATTTTTTGACTGTAAATGACTATTGCATGTGAATTATCACTTTTGGAACTAAAATGAGTGTGTTTCGAATCATTTTAATGCCTGAAATTGGTCGTAATAGAACCTTCTGAGTAGGAGAATATGTCTGTAAAAATTGCAATTTTGGTCACATTGATGCTTTAAAAAGTAGTTATTCAACATGAGGCTCAATCCAAATGACATTTTGAATCAATTTTTATACAGTCCAAAAAATCAATTTTCTGATGAAAAACAGTGATCCGTGACCTGTCGAACTCTCTCCAGATGGTCAAAAATGGTAATTTTTTAAAGTTTAATTTTTGGACTGTAAATGACTATTGCATGCGAATTATCACTTTTGGAACTAAAATAAGTGTGTTTAGATCATTTTAGTGCCTGAAATTGGTCGAAATAGAAGCTTCTGAGAATAGGAAAAAGTCTGTAAAAATTGCAATTTTGGTCACATTGAGGCTTTAAAAAGTAGTTATTCAACATGAGGCACAATTCAAATGACATTTTGAATTAATTTTTATACAGTCCAAAAAATCAATTTTCTGATGAAAATCAGTGATCCGTGACCTGTCGAACTTTATCCAGATGGTCAAAAATTGTAATTTTTTAATGTTTAATTTTTTGACTGTAAATGACTATTGCATGTGAATTATCACTTTTGGAACTAAAATAAGTGTTTTTAGAATCATTTTAATGCCTGAAATTGGTCGAAATAGAATCTTCTGAGTAGGAGAAAAAGTCTGTAAAAATTGCAATTTTGGTCACATTGAGGCTTTGAAAAGTAGTTATTCAACATGAGGCTCAATCCAAATGACATTTTGAATCATTTTTTCTACAGTCCAAAAAATCAATTTTCTGATGAAAAACGATGACCTGTCGAACTTTTTCCAGATGGTCAAAAATGGTAATTTTTTTAAGTTACATTTTTTGACTGTAAATGACTATTGCATGTGAATTAGAAGTCTTGGAACTAAAATAAGTGTGATTAGAGTCATTTTAATACCTGAAATTGGTCAAAATAGAAGTTTCTGAGTAGGAGAAAAAATCTGTAAAAATTGCAATTTTTGTCACATTGAGGCTTTAAAAAGTAGTTATTCAACATGAGGCACAATCCAAATGACATTTTGGATCAATTTTTATACAGCCCATGAAATCAATTTTCTGATGAAAAACGATGACCTGTCAAACAATCTCCAGATGGTCAAAAATGGTAATTTTTTAATGTTTAATTTTTTGACTGTAAATGACTATTGCATGTGAATTATCACTTTTGGAACTAAAATAAGTGTGTTTACTGCCTGAAATCGGTCGAAATAGAAGCTTCTGAGTAGGAGAAAAAGTCTGTAAAAATGGCAATTTTGGTCACATAGAGGCTGTAAAAAGTAGTTATTCAACATGAGGCATAATCCAAATGACATTTTGAATCAATTTTTCTACAGTCCAAAAAAAATCAATTTTCTGATGAAAAACGATGATCCGTGACCTGTCGAACTTTCTCCAGATGGTCAGAAATGGTAATTTTTCAATGTTTAATTTTTTGACTGTAAATGAATATTGCATGTGAATTAGAACTCTTGGAACTAAAATAAGTGTGTTTAGTGGCATTTTAATGCCTGAAATTGGTCGAAATAGAAGCTTCTGAGTAGGAGAAAAAGTCTGTAACAATGGAAATTTTGGTCACATTGAGGCTTTAAAAAGTAATTATTCAACATGAGGCACAATCCAAATGAAACTTTGAATCAATTTTTCTACAGTCCAAAAAATCAATTTTCTGATGAAAAACGAAGACCCGTGACCTGTCGAACTTTCTCCAGATGGTCAGAAATGGGAATTTTTTTAATTTTATGACTGTAAATGACTATGACATGTGAATTATCACTTTTGGAACTAAATTAGGTGTGTTTAGAGTCATTTTAATGCGTGAAATTGGTCGAAATAGAAGCTCTGAGTAGGAGAAAAAGTCTGTACAAATTGCAATTTTAGTCACTTTGACGCTTTAAAAAGTAGTTATTCAACATGAGGCTCAATCTAAATGACATTTTGAATCAATTTTTCTACAGTCCAAAAGATCAATTTTCTGATGAAAAATGATGACCCCGTGACATGTCGAACTGTCTCCAGATGGTCAAAAATGCTAATTTTTAAAAGTTTAATTTTTTGACTGTAAATGACTATTGCATGTGAATTAGAACTCTTGGAAGTAAAATAAGTGTGTTTGGAGTCATTTTAATGCCTGAAATAGGTCGAAATAGAAGCTTCTGAGTAGGAGAAAAAGTCTGTAAAAATGGCAATTTTGGTCAAATTGAGGCTTTAAAAAGTAGTTATTCAACATGAGGCTCAATCCAAATGACATTTTGAATCAATTTTTCTACAGTCCAAAAAATCAATTTTCTGATGAAAAACGATGACCCGTGACCTGTTGAACTTTTTCCAGATGGTCAAAAATGGACATTTTTAAAAATGTTTAATTTTTGGACTGTAAATGACTATTGCATGTGAATTAGAACTCTTGGAACTAAAATAAGTGTGTTTAGAGTCATTTAATGCCTGAATAGGTCGAAATAGAAGCTTCTGAGTAGGAGAAAAAGTCTGTAAAAATGGCAATTTTGGTCACATAGAGGCTTTAAAAAGTAGTTATTCAACATGAGGCTCAATCCAAATGACATTTTGAATCAATTTTTATACAGTCCAAAAAATCAATTTTCTGATGAAAAACAGTGATCCGTGACCTGTCGAACTTTATCCAGATGGTCAAAAATTGTAATTTTTTAATGTTTAATTTTTTGACTGTAAATGACTATTGCATGTGAATTATCACTTTTGGAACTAAAATAATTGTGTTTAGAGTCATTTTAATGCTTTAAATTGGTCGAAATAGAAGCTTCTGAGTAGGAGAAAAAGTCTGTAAGAATGGCAATTTTGGTCACATTGAGGCTTTAAAAAGTAGTTATTCAACATGAGGCACAATACAATTGACATTTTGAATCAATTTTTCAAAAGTCCAAAAAATCAATTTTCTGATGAAAAACGATGACCCGTGACCTGTCGAACTTTCTCCAGATGGTCAGAAATGGTAATTTTTAAAAGTTTAATTTTTCGTTAGTAAATGACTATTAGATTGTGAATTAGAACACTTGGAACTAAAATACGTGTGTTTATAGTAATTTTAATGCCTGAAATTTGTCAAAATAGAAGTTTCTGAGTAGGAGAAAAAGCCTGTAAAAATGGCAATTTTGGTCACATTGAGGCTTTAAAAAGTAGTTATTCAACATGAAGCACAATCCAAATGACATTTTGAATCAATTTTTCTACAGTCCAAAAAATCAATTTTCTGATGAAAAACGATGATCGGTGACCTGTCGAACGTTCTCCAGATGGTCAGAAATGGTAATTTTTTAATGTTTAATTTTTTGACTGTAAATGACTATTGCATGTGAATTATCACTTTTGGAAATAAAATAAGTGTGTTTAGAGTCATTTTAATGCCTGATATTGGTCGAAACAGTGGTTGCTGAGTCGGAGAAAAAGTCTGGAAAAATGGCAATTTTGGTCACATTGAGGCTTTAATAAGTAGTTATTCAACATGAGGCACAATCTAAATGACATTTTGAATCCATTTATTAACAGTCAAAAAAATCAATTTTCTGATGAAAAACAATGACTTGTGACCTGTTGAACTTTCTCCAGATGGTCAGAAATGGTAATTTTTTAAAGTTTAATTTTTTTTACTGTAAATGACTATTAGATTGTGAATTAGAACGCTTGGAACTAAAATACGTGTATTTAGAGTCATTTTAATGCCTGAAATTGGTCGAAATAGAAGCTTCTGAGTAGGAGAAAAAGTCTGTAAAAATGGCAATTTTGGTCACATAGAGGCTTTAAAAAGTAGTTATTCAACATGAGGCATAATCCAAATGACATTTTGAATGAATTTTTCTACAGTCCAAAAAAATCAATTTTCTGATGAAAAATGATGATCCGTGACCTGTCCAACTTTCTCCAGATGGTCATAAATGGGAATTTGTTAATGTTTAATTTTTTTACTGTAAATGAATATTGCATGTGAATTAGAACTCTTGGAACTAAAATAAGTGTGTTTAGTGTCATTTTAATGCCTGAAATTGGTCGAAATAGAAGCTTCTGAGTAGGAGAAAAAGTCTGTAACAATGGCAATTTTGGTCACATTGAGGCTTTAAAAAGTAATTATTCAACATGAGGCACAATCCAAATGAAATTTTGAATCAATTTTTCTATAGTCCAAAAAATCAATTTTCTGATGAAAAACGAAGACCTGTGACCTGTCGAACTTTCTCCAGCTGGTCAGAAATGGGAATTTTTTAAATTTTTTGACTGTAAATGACTATTGCATGTGAATTATCACTTTTGGAACTAAAATAATTGTGTTTAGAGTCATTTTAATGCTTTAAATTGGTCGAAATAGAAGCTTCTGAGTAGGAGAAAAAGTCTGTAAGAATGGCAATTATGGTCACATTAAGGCTTTAAAAAGTAGTTATTCAACATGAGGCACAATACAATTGACATTTTGAATCAATTTTTCAACAGTCCAAAAAAATCAATTTTCTGATGAAAAACGATGACCCGTGACCTGTCGAACTTTCTCCAGATGGTCAGAAATGGTAATTTTTTAAAGTTTAATTTTTTGATTGTAAATGACTATTAGATTGTGAATTAGAACACTTGGAACTAAAATACGTGTGTTTATAGTCATTTTAATGCCTGAAATTGGTCAAAATAGAAGTTTCTGAGTAGGAGAAAAAGCCTGCAAAAATGGCAATTTTGGTCACATTGAGGCTTTAAAAAGTAATTATTTAACATGAGGCACAATCCAAATGAAAATTTGAATCAATTTTTCTACAGTGCAAAAAATCAATTTTCTGATGAAAAACGAAGACCCGTGACCTGTCGAACTTTCTCCAGATGGTCAGAAATGGGAATTTTTTTAATTTTTTGACTGTAAATGACTATTGCATGTGAATTATCACTTTTGGAACTAAAATAATTGTGTTTAGAGTCATTTTAATGCTTTAAATTGGTCGAAATAGAATCTTCTGAGTAGGAGAAAAAGTCTGTAAGAATGGCAATTTTGGTCACATTAAGGCTTTAAAAAGTAGTTATTCAACATGAGGCACAATACAATTGACATTTTGAATCAATTTTTCAACAGTCCAAAAAATCAATTTTCTTATGAAAAACGATGACCCGTGACCTGTCGAACTTTCTCCAGATGGTCAGAAATGGTAATTTTTTAAAGTTTAATTTTTTGATTGTAAATGACTATTAGATTGTGAATTAGAACACTTGGAACTAAAATTTGTGCGTTTATAGTCATTTTAACGCCTGAAATTGGTCAAAATAGAAGTTTCTGAGTAGGAGAAAAAGCCTGCAAAAATGGCAATTTTGGTCACATTGAGGCTTTAAAAAGTAGTTATTCAACATGAAGCACAATCCAAATGACATTTTGAATCAATTTGTCTACAGTCGAAAAAAAAACAATTTTCTGATGAAAAACGATGATCGGTGACCTGTCGAACTTTCTCCAGATGGTCAGAAATGGTAATTTTTTAATGTTTACGTTTTTTTTTACTGTAAATGACTATTGCATGTGAATTATCTCTTTTGGAAATAAAATAAGTGTGTTTAGAGTCATTTTAATACCTGAAATTGGTCAAAATTGAAGCTTCTGAGTAGGAGAAAAAGTCTGTAAAAATTGCAATTTTTGTCACATTGAGGCTTTAAAAAGTGGTTATTCAACATAAGGCACAATCCAAATGACATTTTGGATCAATTTTTATACAGACCATGAAATCAATTTTCTGATGAAAAACGATGACCTGTCAAACTATCTTCAGATGGTCAAAAATGGTAATTTTTTAATGTTTAATTTTTTGACTGTAAATGACTATTGCATGTGAATTATCACTTTTGGAAATAAAATACGTGTATTTAGAGTCATTTTAATGCCTGAAATTGGTCGAAATAGAAGCTTCTGAGTAGGAGAAAAAGTCTGTAACAATGGCAATTTTGCTCACATTGAGGCTTTAAAAAGTAATTATTCAACATGAGGCACAATCCAAACTTAAACTTTGAAGCAATTTTTCTACAGTCCAAAAAATCAATTTTCTGATGAAAAACGAAGACCAGTGACCTGTTGAACTTTCTCCAGATGGTCAGAAATAGGACGTTTTTTAAATTTTTGATTGTAAATGACTATTGCATGTGAATTATCACTTTTGGAACTAAAATAATTGTGTTTAGAGTCATTGTAATGCTTTAGATTGGTCGAAATAGAAGCTTCTGTGTAGGAGAAAAAGTCTGTAAGAATGGCAATTTTGGTCACATTGAGGCTTTAATAAGTAGTTATTCAACATGAGGCTCAATCCAAATGACATTTTGAATCAATTTTTCTACAGTCCAAAAAATTACTTTTCTGATGAAAAACGATGACCCGTGACCTGTCGAACTTTCTCCAGGTGGTCAGAAATGGTAATTTTGTAATGTTTAACTTTTTGACTGTAAATGACTATGACATGTGAATTATCACTTTTGGAACTAAAATAAATGTGTTTAGAGTCATTTTAATGCCTGAAATTGGTCGAAATAGAAACTCTGAGTAGGAGAAAAAGTCTGTAAAAATGGCAATTTTAGTCACTTTGAGGCTTTCAAAAGTAGTTATTCAACATGAGGCTCAATCTAAATGACATTTTGAATCAATTTTTCTACAGTCCAAAAGATCAATTTTCTGATGAAAAATGAGGACCCCGTGACCTGTCGAACTTTCTCCAGATAGTCAAAAATGGTAATTTTTAAAAGTTTACATTTTGACTGTAAATGACTATTGCATGTGAATTATCACTTTTGGAACTAAAATAAGTGTGTTTAGAGTCATTTTAATGCCTGAAATTAGTCGAAATAGAAGCTTCTGAGTAGAAGAAAAAGTATGTAAAAAGTGCAATTTTGGTCACATTTTGGTCACATTGAGGCTTTAAAAAGTAGTTATTCAACATGAGGCTCAATCCAAATGATATTTTGAATCAATTTTTCTACAGTCCAAAAAATTACTTTTCTGATGAAAAACGATGACCCGTGACCTGTCGAACTTTCTCCAGGTGGTCAGAAATGGTAATTTTGTAATGTTTAACTTTTTGACTGTAAGTGACTATGACGTGTGAATTATCACTTTTGGAACTAAAATAAGTGTGTTTTGAGTCATTTTAATGCCTGAAATTGGTCGAAATAGAAACTCTGAGTAGGAGAAAAAGTCTGTAAAAATGGCAATTTTAGTCACTTTGAGGCTTTCAAAAGTAGTTATTCAACATGAGGCTCAATCTAAATGACATTTTGAATCAATTTTCTACAGTCCAAAAGATCAATTTTCTGATGAAAAACGATGACCCCGTGACCTGTCGAACTTTCTTCAGATAGTCAAAAATGGTAATTTTTAAAAGTTTAAATTTTGACTGTAAATGACTATTGCATGTGAATTATCGCTTTTGGAACTAAAATAAGTGTGTTTAGAGTCATTTTAATGCCTGAAATTAGTCGAAATAGAAGCTTTTGAGTAGAAGAAAAAGTATGTAAAAATTGCAATTTTGGTCACATTGAGGCTTTAAAAAGTAGTTATTCAACATGAGGCTCAATCCAAATGATATTTTGAATCAATTTCTCTACAGTCCAAAAAAATCACTTTTCTGATGAAAAACGATGATCCGTGACCTGTCGATCTTTCTCCAGATGGTCAAAAATGGTAATTTTTTAAAGTTTAATTTTTTGACTGTAACTGACTATTGCATGTGAATTATCACTTTTGGAACTAAAATAAGTGTGTTTAGAGTCATTTTAATGCCTGAAATTAGTCGAAATAGAAGCTTCTGAGTAGGAGAAAAAGTATGTAAAAATTGCAATTTTGGTTACATTGAGGTTTTAAAAAGTAGTTATTCAATATGAGGCTCAATCCAAATGACATTTAGAATCAATTTTTATACAGTCCAAAAAATCAATTTTCTGATGAAAAACAGTGATCCGTGACCTGTCGAACTTTATCCAGATGGTCAACAATGGTAATTTTTTAATGTTTAATTTTTTGACTGTAAATGACTATTGCATGTGAACTATCACTTTTGGAACTAAAATAAGTTTGTTTAGAGTCATTTTAATGCCTGAAATTGGTCGAAATGGAATCTTCTGAGTGGGAGAAAAAGTCTGTAAAAATGGCAATTTTGGTCACATTGAGGCTTTGAAAAGTAGTTATTCAACATGAGGCACAATCCAAATGACATTTTGGATCAATTTTTATACAGACCATGAAATCAATTTTCTGATGAAAAACGATGACCTGTCAAACTATCTTCAGATGGTCAAAAATGGTAATTTTTTAATGTTTAATTTTTGGACTGTAAATGACTATTGCATGTGAATTATCACTTTTGGAAATAAAATACGTGTATTTAGAGTCATTTTAATGCCTGAAATTGGTCGAAATAGAAGCTTCTGAGTAGGAGAAAAAGTCTGTAACAATGGCAATTTTGCTCACATTGAGGCTTTAAAAAGTAATTATTCAACATGAGGCACAATCCAAACTTAAACTTTGAATCAATTTTTCTACAGTCCAAAAAATCAATTTTCTGATGAAAAACGAAGACCAGTGACCTGTCAAACTTTCTCCAGATGGTCAGAAATGGGAAGTTTTTTAAATTTTTGATTGTAAATGACTATTGCATGTGAATTATCACTTTTGGAACTAAAATAATTGTGTTTAGAGTCATTGTAATGCTTTAGATTGGTCGAAATAGAAGCTTCTGAGTAGGAGAAAAAGTCTGTAAGAATGGCAATTTTGGTCACATTGAGGCTTTAATAAGTAGTTATTCAACATGAGGCTCAATCCAAATGACATTTTGAATCAATTTTTCTACAGTCCAAAAAATTACTTTTCTGATGAAAAACGATGACCCGTGACCTGTCGAACTTTCTCCAGGTGGTCAGAAATGGTAATTTTGTAATGTTTAACTTTTTGACTGTAAATGACTATGTCATGTGAATTATCACTTTTGGAACTAAAATAAATGTGTTTAGAGTCATTTTAATGCCTGAAATTGGTCGAAATAGAAACTCTGAGTAGGAGAAAAAGTCTGTAAAAATGGCAATTTTAGTCACTTTGAGGCTTTCAAAAGTAGTTATTCAACATGAGGCTCAATCTAAATGACATTTTGAATCAATTTTTCTACAGTCCAAAAGATCAAATTTCTGATGAAAAATGTTGACCCCGTGACCTGTCGAACTTTCTCCAGATAGTCAAAAATGGTAATTTTTAAAAGTTTAAATTTTGACTGTAAATGACTATTGCATGTGAAATATCACTTTTGGAACTAAAATAAGTGTGTTTAGAGTCATTTTAATGCCTGAAATTAGTCGAAATAGAAGCTTCTGAGTAGAAGAAAAAGTATGTAAAAAGTGCAATTTTGGTCACATTTTGGTCACATTGAGGCTTTAAAAAGTAGTTATTCAACATGAGGCTCAATCCAAATGATATTTTGAATCAATTTCTCTACAGTCCAAAAAAATCACTTTTCTGATGAAAAACGATGACCCGTGACCTGTCGATCTTTCTCCAGATGGTCAAAAATGGTAATTTTTTAAAGTTAAATTTTTTGACTGTAACTGACTATTGCATGTGAATTATCACTTTTGGAACTAAAATAAGTGTGTTTAGAGTCATTTTAATGCCTGAAATTAGTCGAAATAGAAGCTTCTGAGTAGGAGAAAAAGTATGTAAAAATTGCAATTTTGGTTACATTGAGGTTTTAAAAAGTAGTTATTCAACATGAGGCTCAATCCAAATGACATTTTGAATCAATTTTTATACAGTCCAAAAAATCAATTTTCTGATGAAAAACAGTGATCCGTGACCTGTCGAACTTTATCCAGATGGTCAAAAATGGTAATTTTTTAATGTTTAATTTTTTGACTGTAAATGACTATTGCATGTGAACTATCACTTTTGGAACTAAATTAAGTGTGTTTAAAGTCATTTTAATGCCTGAAATTCGTCGAAATAGAAGCTTCTGAGTAGGAGAATATGTCTGTAAAAATGGCAATTTTGGTCACATTGAGGCTTTTAAAAGTAGTTATTCAACATGAGGCTCAATCCAAATGACATTTTGAATCATTTTTTCTACAGTCCAAAAAATCAATTTTCTGATGAAAAACGATGACCTGTCGAACTTTCTCCAGATGGTCAAAAATGTTAATTTTTTTAAGTTACATTTTTTGACTGTAAATGACTATTGCATGTGAATTAGAACTCTGGGACATAAAATAAGTGTGATTAGAGTCATTTTAATGCCTGAAATTGGTCAAAAAAGAAGCTTCTGAGTAGGAGAAAAAGTCTGTACAAATGGCAATTTTAGTCACTTTGAGGCTTTAAAAAGTAGTTATTCAACATGAGGCTCAATCTAAATGACATTTTGAATCAATTTTTCTACAGTCCAGAAGATCAATTTTCTGATGAAAAATGATGACCCCGTGACATGTCGAACTGGCTCCGATGGTCAAAAATGCTAAATTTTAAAAGTTTAATTTTTTGACTGTAAATGACTATTGCATGTGAATCATCACTTTTGGAACTAAAATGAGTGTGTTTAGAATCATTTTAATGCGTGAAATTGGTCGAAATAGAATCTTCTGGGTAGGAGAATATGTCTGTAAAAATGCCAATTTTGGTCACATTGAGGCTTTAAAAAGTAGTTATTCAACATGAGGCTCAATCCAAATTACATTTTGAATCAATTTTTATACAGTCCAAAAAATCCATTTTCTGATGAAAAACAGTGATCCGTGACCTGTCGAACTTTATCCAGATGGTCAAAAATTGTAATTTTTTAATGTTTAATTTTTTGACTGTAAATGACTATTGCATGTGAATTAGAAGTCTTGGAACTAAAATAAGTGTGATTAGAGTCATTTTAATACCTGAAATTGGTCAAAATTGAAGCTTCTGAGTAGGAGAAAAAGTCTGTAAAAATTGCAATTTTTGTCACATTGAGGCTTTAAAAAGTGGTTATTCAACATGAGGCACAATCCAAATGACATTTTGGATCAATTTTTATACAGACCATGACATCAATTTTCTGATGAAAAACGATGACCTGTCAAACTATCTTCAGATGGTCAAAAATGGTAATTTTTTAATGTTTAATTTTTTGACTGTAAATGACTATTGCATGTGAATTATCACTTTTGGAAATAAAATACGTGTATTTAGAGTCATTTTAATGCCTGAAATTGGTCGAAATAGAAGCTTATGAGTAGGAGAAAAAGTCTGTAACAATGGCAATTTTGCTCACATTGAGGCTTTAAAAAGTAATTATTCAACATGAGGCACAATCCAAACTTAAACTTTGAATCAATTTTTCTACAGTCCAAAAAATCAATTTTCTGATGAAAAACGAAGACCAGTGACCTGTCGAACTTTCTCCAGATGGTCAGAAATGGGAAGTTTTTTAAATTTTTGATTGTAAATGACTATTGCATGTGATTTATCACTTTTGGAACTAAAATAATTGTGTTTAGAGTCATTGTAATGCTTTAGATTGGTCGAAATAGAAGCTTCTGAGTAGGAGAAAAAGTCTGTAAGAATGGCAATTTTGGTCACATTGAGGCTTTAATAAGTAGTTATTCAACATGAGGCTCAATCCAAATGACATTTTGAATCAATTTTTCTACAGTCCAAAAAATTACTTTTCTGATGAAAAACGATGACCCGTGACCTGTCGAACTTTCTCCAGGTGGTCAGAAATGGTAATTTTGTAATGTTTAACTTTTTGACTGTAAATGACTATGACATGTGAATTATCACTTTTGGAACTAAAATAAATGTGTTTAGAGTCATTTTAATGCCTGAAATTGGTCGAAATAGAAACTCTGAGTAGGAGAAAAAGTCTGTAAAAATGGCAATTTTAGTCACTTTGAGGCTTTCAAAAGTAGTTATTCAACATGAGGCTCAATCTAAATGACATTTTGAATCAATTTTTCTACAGTCCAAAAGATCAAATTTCTGATGAAAAATGATGACCCCGTGACCTGTCGAACTTTCTCCAGATAGTCAAAAATGGTAATTTTTAAAAGTTTAAATTTTGACTGTAAATGACTATTGCATGTGAATTATCACTTTTGGAACTAAAATAAGTGTGTTTAGAGTCATTTTAATGCCTGAAATTAGTCGAAATAGAAGCTTCTGAGTAGAAGAAAAAGTATGTAAAAAGTGCAATTTTGGTCACATTTTGGTCACATTGAGGCTTTAAAAAGTAGTTATTCAACATGAGGCTCAATCCAAATGATATTTTGAATCAATTTCTCTACAGTCCAAAAAAATCACTTTTCTGATGAAAAACGATGACCCGTGACCTGTCGATCAGATGGTCAAAAATGGTAATTTTTTAAAGTTTAATTTTTTGACTGTAACTGACTATTGCATGTGAATTATCACTTTTGGAACTAAAATAAGTGTGTTTAGAGTCATTTTAATGCCTGAAATTAGTCGAAAAAGAAGCTTCTGAGTAGGAGAAAAAGTATGTAAAAATTGCAATTTTGGTTACATTGAGGTTTTAAAAAGTAGTTATTCAACATGAGGCTCAATCCAAATGACATTTTGAATCAATTTTTATACAGTCCAAAAAATCAATTTTCTTTTTTTTTTTTTTTAAATATATTTATTAGTTTCACCACTACACAGTTAGCACAATATGTCGCATAATCTCCGATAGTAGATTAGATTCTCATACAAAAAGATTTTTCATACAGTGAGTTAACATCAATACAAAATTCCAATACCACATACAACAGATTTATCCGGACTTTCCCAGCTTAACCCTTTTAACCAATGCCCTCCTTCCATTTTATTATACGGTCCCATATCCTTAATCCCAGTTTCCTTCCTGTTCTACCCCTCCGTGCATATATATTTTTCTCCATATTATAAGTGGACAATAGATTAGTAAGCCAAACTTGCATTGTAGGAGGGTTTTTATCCAGCCAGGCCCTGGCTATGCAGAGTCTAAAAACTGCCATTGCCACAAAAATAAAATCTCTCTGGATAATGTTAGTATCCGTTGCGATTCCTAGCAATATTTCCGGGGGATTTAAGGTAACTTGAATATCCAGGGAGGCATCAAGAAATTTTTCTATATCTTTTAACACCGTTTGTAATTGTGGACAAGCCGCAAATATATGGATTTGATCTGCCTCAGGGGAACTACACCTTGGGCATGTAGTGCCGGCGGTGCCCCCCCACTTTGCTATTTTTGCAGGAGTAAAATATAACGAGTAAAGAGTTTTATAGTGCTGTGATTGCAGCGGCGCTGAGCAGAGGAGAGTACGCCCTCGATCCAATGACTCATTAAACCAACTGGGCTCCCCTGCCAGCTTGTCTGCCCACTTCGCCATCTGCTTATCCAAGTCATCTGATTTACCTGCTAGGAGATTCGCATAGAAGCTCCTGATGGAGCAATCCCCCCCTAACCTTATTTTCTCCAGTATATCTAACTTTTCAAACCCATTCCTGCCACCCTGTTTATCACCCAAGAAACTTCTTAACTGCAAAAATTTGAAAAAATCCCTTCTGTCTAACCCAAAAGTATTTGCTAAATCCTTAAATTGAATCATCCCCTCCAAATTCCTCAAGTCCCCAAGCTGGACCACCCCCTTCTCCGTCCAATCCGCCATTGTACTGTCCCAAAATATATGCTTTGGAAAAGAGACATTTTTATACAGTCTGGTATATCTATTGTATCTGCCCAAGCCACGTTTTTTCCGCACTGCATTCCAAATCTTAATTGCTGCTTGTACCGTCTTGAACCTGGTTCTTTTATAGTATGCAAAATCAATACATTTAAGAAAGGAATTCTCCACCTCAGGTCCCAACACTATAGCGTATATTCTAGATGACTCATTACGTGTTCTGCCATCGAGGTCGCCCCCGCCTACTAACCCACGCATATATTGTAATGCAGCTGCCCAATAATACAATCTGAAATCAGGGGCTCCCCAGCCTCCTCTCTCTCTAGGCAGAGACATGAAGCAGTATGCCCTACGAGTCTTTCCCTGGGCCCAAATAAATCTATTTAACAAATTTTCAAGCTCATTAAACCATTTCATCTCAAGCCATAGCGGTATTGTCCTATAAAAATATAAAAATTTTGGCAGTATTAACATTTTTATGACATTAATACAGCCCATTAGAGTCAGATGCAAGTTATTCATTCGACCCAAATCCGTCTTAACTTTTAACATTAGGGGCGCCAAATTCTTCTGTACTAGTGACCCCAAATCTGCTGTAATTGCAACCCCCAGGTATACTGCTGAGTCAATGACTCTTTGATCATTGAAGACTATATACTGGTTACATATTATTTGTGTTTTAGAGCTATTTAAGCTATACCCCGATACCGGCCCAAACCTTTGTGCTTCAGCCTCAATTTCTCCTATGGCCATGCTAGGGTTGGGGGTCAAGATGGCCACGTCATCAGCGTAGGCAAGGGTCTTCATTATACTTCCATTCAATCTAATTGAAGGGATCCTAACGTTATTATCTAAATTCCTTATCAAAGGGTCCAGGTAGAGTGCAAATAATAATGGGGAAGATGGACACCCCTGTCTGGTCCCTCTTCCAATGCTAACTGCCAAAAAATCAATTTTCTGATGAAAAACAGTGATCCGTGACCTGTCGAACTTTCTCCAGATGGTCAAAAATGGTAATTTTTTAATGTTTATTTTTTTTGACCGTAAATGACTATTGCATGTGAACTATCACTTTTGGAACTAAAATAAGTGTGTTTAAAGTCATTTTAATGCCTGAAATTAGTCGAAAAAGAAGCTTCTGAGTAGGAGAAAAAGTATGTAAAAATTGCAATTTTGGTTACATTGAGGTTTTAAAAAGTAGTTATTCAACATGAGGCTCAATCCAAATGACATTTTGAATCAATTTTTATACAGTCCAAAAAATCTATTTTCTTTTTTTTTTTTTTAAATATATTTATTAGTTTCACCACTACACAGTTAGCACAATATGTCGCATAATCTCCGATAGTAGATTAGATTCTCATACAAAAAGATTTTTCATACAGTGAGTTAACATCAATACAAAATTCCAATACCACATACAACAGATTTATCCGGACTTTCCCAGCTTAACCCTTTTAACCAATGCCCTCCTTCCATTTTATTATAGGGTCCCATATCCTTAATCCCAGTTTCCTTCCTGTTCTACCTTTCCGTGCATATATATTTTTCTCCATATTATAAGTGGACAATAGATTAGTAAGCCAAACTTGCATTGTAGGAGGGTTTTTATCCAGCCAGGCCCTGGCTATGCAGAGTCTAAAAACTGCCATTGCCACAAAAATAAAATCTCTCTGGATAATGTTAGTATCCGTTGCGATTCCTAGCAATATTTCCGGGGGATTTAAGGTAACTTGAATATCCAGGGAGGCATCAAGAAATTTTTCTATATCTTTTAACACCGTTTGTAATTGTGGACAAGCCGCAAATATATGGATTTGATCTGCCTCAGGGGAACTACACCTTGGGCATGTAGTGCCGGCGGTGCCCCCCCACTTTGCTATTTTTGCAGGAGTAAAATATAACGAGTAAAGAGTTTTATAGTGCTGTGATTGCAGCGGCGCTGAGCAGAGGAGAGTACGCCCTCGATCCAATGACTCATTAAACCAACTGGGCTCCCCTGCCAGCTTGTCTGCCCACTTCGCCATCTGCTTATCCAAGTCATCTGATTTACCTGCTAGGAGATTCGCATAGAAGCTCCTGATGGAGCAATCCCCCCCTAACCTTATTTTCTCCAGTATATCTAACTTTTCAAACCCATTCCTGCCACCCTGTTTATCACCCAAGAAACTTCTTAACTGCAAAAATTTGAAAAAATCCCTTCTGTCTAACCCAAAAGTATTTGCTAAATCCTTAAATTGAATCATCCCCTCCAAATTCCTCAAGTCCCCAAGCTGGACCACCCCCTTCTCCGTCCAATCCGCCATTGTACTGTCCCAAAATATCTGCTTTGGAAAAGAGACATTTTTATACAGTCTGGTATATCTATTGTATCTGCCCAAGCCAAGTTTTTTCCGCACTGCATTCCAAATCTTAATTGCTGCTTGTACCGTCTTGAACCTGGTTCTTTTATAGTATGCAAAATCAATACATTTAAGAAAGGAATTCTCCACCTCAGGTCCCAACACTATAGCGTATATTCTAGATGACTCATTAGGTGTTCTGCCATCGAGGTCGCCCCCGCCTACTAACCCACGCATATATTGTAATGCAGCTGCCCAATAATACAATCTGAAATCAGGGGCTCCCCAGCCTCCTCTCTCTCTAGGCAGAGACATGAAGCGGTATGCCCTACGAGTCTTTCCCTGGGCCCAAATAAATCTATTTAACAAATTTTCAAGCTCATTAAACCATTTCATCTCAAGCCATAGCGGTATTGTCCTATAAAAATATAAAAATTTTGGCAGTATTAACATTTTTATGACATTAATACAGCCCATTAGAGTCAGATGCAAGTTATTCATTCGACCCAAATCCGTCTTAACTTTTAACATTAGGGGCGCCAAATTCTTCTGTACTAGTGACCCCAAATCTGCTGTAATTGCAACCCCCAGGTATACCGCTGAGTCAATGACTCTTTGATCATTGAAGACTATATACTGGTTACATATTATTTGTGTTTTAGAGCTATTTAAGCTATACCCCGATACCTGCCCAAACCTTTGTGCTTCAGCCTCAATTTCTCCTATGGCCATGCTAGGGTTGGGGGTCAAGATGGCCACGTCATCAGCGTAGGCAAGGGTCTTCATTATACTTCCATTCAATCTAATTGAAGGGATCCTAACGTTATTATCTAAATTCCTTATCAAAGGGTCCAGGTAGAGTGCAAATAATAATGGGGAAGATGGACACCCCTGTCTGGTCCCTCTTCCAATGCTAACTGCCAAAAAATCAATTTTCTGATGAAAAACAGTGATCCGTGACCTGTCGAACTTTCTCCAGATGGTCAAAAATGGTAATTTTTTAATGTTTAATTTTTTGACCGTAAATGACTATTGCATGTGAACTATCACTTTTGGAACTAAAATAAGTGTGTTTAAAGTCATTTTAATGCCTGAAATTCGTCGAAATAGAAGCTTCTGAGTAGGAGAATATGTCTGTAAAAATGGCAATTTTGGTCACATTGAGGCTTTAATAAGTAGTTATTCAACATGAGGCTCAATCCAAATGACATTTTGAATCAATTTTTCTACAGTCCAAAAAATTACTTTTCTGATGAAAAACGATGACCCGTGACCTGTCGAACTTTCTCCAGGTGGTCAGAAATGGTAATTTTGTAATATTTAACTTTTTGACTGTAAATGACTATGACGTGTGAATTATCACTTTTGGAACTAAAATAAGTGTGTTTAGAGTCATTTTAATGCCTGAAATTGGTCGAAATAGAAACTCTGAGTAGGAGAAAAAGTCTGTAAAAATGGCAATTTTAGTCACTTTGAGGCTTTCAAAAGTAGTTATTCAACATGAGGCTCAATCTAAATGACATTTTGAATCAATTTTTCTACAGTCCAAAAGATCAATTTTCTGATGAAAAATGATGACCCCGTGACCTGTCGAACTTTCTTCAGATAGTCAAAAATGGTAATTTTTTAAAGTTTAAATATTGACTGTAAATGACTATTGCATGTGAATTATCGCTTTTGGAACTAAAATAAGTGTGTTTAGAGTCATTTTAATGCCTGAAATTAGTCGAAATAGAAGCTTCTGAGTAGGAGAAAAAGTATGTAAAAATTGCAATTTTGGTCACATTGAGGTTTTGAAAAGTAGTTATTCAACATGAGGCTCAATCCAAATGACATTTTGAATCAATTTTTATACAGTCCAAAATATCAATTTTCTGATGAAAAACAGTGATCCGTGACCTGTCGAACTTTGTCCAGATGGTCAAAAATGGTAATTTTTTAATGTTTAATTTTTTGACTGTAAATGACTATTTCATGTGAATTATCACTTTTGGAACTAAAATAAGTGTGTTTAGAGTCATTTTAATGCCTGAAATTGGTCGAAATAAAATCTTCTGAGTAGCAGAAAAAGTCAGTAAAAATGGCAATTTTGGTCACATTGAGACTTTGAAAAGTATTTATTCAACATGAGGCTCAATCCAAATGACATTTTGAATCATTTTTTCTACAGTCCAAAAAATCAATTTTCCGATGAAAAACGATGACCCATGACCTGTCGAACTTTCTCCAGATGGTCAAAAATGGTAATTTTTTTAAGTTGAATTTTTTGACTGTAAATGACTATTGCATGTGAATTATCACTTTTGGAACTAAAATAAGTTTGTTTAGAGTCATTTTAATGCCTGAAATTGGTCGAAATAGAAGCTTCTGAGTAGGAGAAAAAGTCTGTAAAAATGGCAATTTTGGTCACATTGAGGCTTTTAAATGTAGTTATTCAACATGAGGCTCAATCCAAATGACATTTTGAATCATTTTTTCTACAGTCCCAAAAATCAGTTTTCTGATGAAAAATGATGACCCATGACCTGTCGAACTTTCTCCAGATGGTCAAAAATGGTAATTTTTTAAAGTTTAATTGTTGGCCTGTAAATGACTATTGCATGCAAATTATCCCTTTTTTTTAAACTTAAATAAGTGTGTTTAGAGTCATTTTAATGCCTGAAATTGGTCGCAATAGAAGCTTCTGAGTAGGAGAAAAAGTCTGTAAAAATGGCAATTTGGTCACATTGAGGCTTTAAAAAGTAGTTATTCAACATGAGGCTCAATCCAAATGACATTTTGAATCAATTTTTCTACAGTCCAAAAAATCAATTTTCTGATGAAAAACGATGACCCGTGACCTGTCGAACTTTCTCCAGATGGTCAAAAATGGTAATTTTATAATGTTTAATTTTTGGACTGTAAATGACTATTGCATGTGAATTATCACTTTTGGAACTAAAATATGTGTGTTTAAAGTCATTTTAATGCGTGAAATTCATCGAAATAGAAGCTTCTGTGTAGGAGAATATGTCTGTAAAAATGGCAATTTTGGCCACATTGAGGCTTTAAAAAGTAGTTATTCAACATGAGGCTCAATCCAAATGATATTTTGAATCACTTTTTCTACAGTCCAAAAAATCACTTTTCTGAAGAAAAATGATGACCCGTGACCTGTCAAACTTTCTCCAGATGGTCAAAAATGGTAATTTTTTAATGTTTAACTTTTTGACTGTAAATGACTATTGCATGTGAATTATCACTTTTGGAACTAAAATAAGTGTGTTTAGAGTCATTTTAATGCCTGAAATTAGTCAAAATAGCATCTTCTGAGTAGGAGAAAAAGTCTGTAAAAATGGCAATTTTGGTCACATTGAGGCTTTAAAAAGTAGTTATTCAACATGAGGCTCAATCCAAATGACATTTTGAATCAAGTTTTTCTACAGTCCAAAAAATCTATTTTCTGATGAAAAACGATGACCCGTGACCTGTCGAACTTTTTCCAGATGGTCAACAATGGTAATTTTTTAAAGTTTAATTTTTGGACTGTAAATGACTATTGCATGTGAATTAGAACTCTTGGAACTAAAATAAGTGTGTTTAGAGTCATTTTAATGCCTGAAATAGGTCGAAATAGAAGCTTCTGAGTGGAAGAAAAAGTATGTAAAAAGTGCAATTTTGGTCACTTTGAGGCTTTAAAAGTAGTTATTCAACATGAGGCTCAATCTAAATGACATTTTGAATCAATTTTTCTACAGTCCAGAAGATCAATTTTCTGATGAAAAATGATGACCCCGTGACATGTCGAACTGTCTCTGGATGGTCAAAAATGCTAATTTTTAAAAGTTTAATTTTTTGACTGTAAATGACTATTGCATGTGAATTATCACTTTTGGAACTAAAATGAGTGTGTTTAGAATCATTTTAATGCCTGAAATTGGTCGAAATAGAATCTTCTGAGTAGGAGAATATGTCTGTAAAAATGGCAATTTTGGTCACATTGAGGCTTTAAAAAGTAGTTATTCAACATGAGGCTCAATCCAAATTACATTTTGAATCAATTTTTATACAGTCCAAAAAATCCATTTTCTGATGAAAAACAGTGATCCGTGACCTGTCGAACTTTATCCAGATGGTCAAAAATTGTAATTTTTTAATGTTTAATTTTTTGACTGTAAATGACTATTGCATGTGAATTAGAAGTCTTGGAACTAAAATAAGTGTGATTAGAGTCATTTTAATACCTGAAATTGGTCAAAATTGAAGCTTCTGAGTAGGAGAAAAAGTCTGTAAAAATTGCAATTTTTGTCACATTGAGGCTTTAAAAAGTGGTTATTCAACATGAGGCACAATCCAAATGACATTTTGGATCAATTTTTATACAGACCATGAAATCAATTTTCTGATGAAAAACGATGACCTGTCAAACTATCTCCAGATTGTCAAAAATGGTAATTTTTTACTGTTTAATTTTTTGACTGTAAATGACTATTGCATGTGAATTATCACTTTTGGAAATAAAATACGTGTATTTAGAGTCATTTTAATGCCTGAAATTGGTCGAAATAGAAGCTTCTGAGTAGGAGAAAAAGTCTGTAACAATGGCAATTTTGCTCACATTGAGGCTTTAAAAAGTAATTATTCAACATGAGGCACAATCCAAACGTAAACTTTGAATCAATTTTTCTACAGTCCAAAAAATCAATTTTCTGATGAAAAACGAAGACCAGTGACCTGTCGAACTTTCTCCAGATGGTCAGAAATGGGAAGTTTTTTAAATTTTTGATTGTAAATGACTATTGCATGTGAATTATCACTTTTGGAACTAAAATAAGTGTGTTTAGAGTCATTGTAATGCTTTAGATTGGTCGAAATAGAAGCTTCTGAGTAGGAGAAAAAGTCATTAAGAATGGCAATTTTGGTCACATTGAGGCTTTAATAAGTAGTTATTC
This sequence comes from Triturus cristatus, assembly GCF_964204655.1. Taxonomy (NCBI): domain Eukaryota; kingdom Metazoa; phylum Chordata; class Amphibia; order Caudata; family Salamandridae; genus Triturus; species Triturus cristatus. Next base: position 892,917,873 of record NC_140594.1, read on the forward strand.
AACATGAGGCTCAATCCAAATGACATTTTGAATCAATTTTTCTACAGTCCAAAAAATTACTTTTCTGATGAAAACGATGACCCGTGACCTGTCGAACTTTCTCCAGGTGGTCAGAAATGGTAATTTTGTAATGTTTAACTTTTTGACTGTAAATGACTATGACATGTGAATTATCACTTTTGGAACTAAAATAAATGTGTTTAGAGTCATTTTAATGCCTGAAATTGGTCGAAATAGAAACTCTGAGTAGGAGAAAAAGTCTGTAAAAATGGCAATTTTAGTCACTTTGAGGCTTTCAAAAGTAGTTATTCAACATGAGGCTCAATCTAAATGACATTTTGAATAAATTTTTCTACAGTCCAAAAGATCAATTTTCTGATGAAAAATGATGACCCCGTGACCTGTCGAACTTTCTCCAGATAGTCAAAAATGGTAATTTTTAAAAGTTTAAATTTTGACTGTAAATGACTATTGCATGTGAATTATCACTTTTGGAACTAAAATAAGTGTGTTTAGAGTCATTTTAATGCCTGAAATTAGTCGAAATAGAAGCTTCTGAGTGGAAGAAAAAGTATGTAAAAAGTGCAATTTTGGTAACATTTTGGTCACATCGAGGCTTTAAAAAGTAGTTATTCAACATGAGGCTCAATCCAAATGATATTTTGAATCAATTTCTCTACAGTCCAAAAAAATCACTTTTCTGATGAAAAACGATGACCCGTGACCTGTCGATCTTTCTCCAGATGGTCAAAAATGGTAATTTTTTAAAGTTTAATTTTTTGACTGTAACTGACTATTGCATGTGAATTATCACTTTTGGAACTAAAATAAGTGCGTTTAGAGTCATTTTAATGCCTGAAATTAGTCGAAATAGAAGCTTCTGAGTAGGAGAAAAAGTATGTAAAAATTGCAATTTTGGTTACATTGAGGTTTTAAAAAGTAGTTATTCAACACGAGGCTCAATCCAAATGACATTTTGAATCAATTTTTATGCAGTCCAAAAAATCAATTTTCTGATGAAAAACAGTGATCCGTGACCTGTCGAACTTTATCCAGATGGTCAAAAATGGTAATTTTTTAATGTTTAATTTTTTGACTGTAAATGACTATTGCATGTGAACTATCACTTTTGGAACTAAAATAAGTGTGTTTAAAGTCATTTTAATGCCTGAAATTCGTCGAAATAGAAGCTTCTGAGTAGGAGAATATGTCTGTAAAAATGGCAATTTTGGTCACATTGAGGCTTTAATAAGTAGTTATTCAACATGAGGCTCAATCCAAATGACATTTTGAATCAATTTTTCTACAGTCCAAAAAATTACTTTTCTGATGAAAAACGATGACCCGTGACCTGTCGAACTTTCTCCAGGTGGTCAGAAATGGTAATTTTGTAATGTTTAACTTTTTGACTGTAAATGACTATGACGTGTGAATTATCACTTTTGGAACTAAAATAAGTGTGTTTAGAGTCATTTTAATGCCTGAAATTGGTCGAAATAGAAACTCTGAGTAGGAGAAAAAGTCTGTAAAAATGGTAATTTTAGTCACTTTGAGGCTTTCAAAAGTAGTTATTCAACATGAGGCTCAATCTAAATGACATTTTGAATCAATTTTTCTACAGTCCAAAAGATCAATTTTCTGATGAAAAATGATGACCCCGTGACCTGTCGAACTTTCTTCAGATAGTCAAAAATGGTAATTTTTAAAAGTTTAAATTTTGACTGTAAATGACTATTGCATGTGAATTATCGCTTTTGGAACTAAAATAAGTGTGTTTAGAGTCATTTTAATGCCTGAAATTAGTCGAAATAGAAGCTTCTGAGTAGGAGAAAAAGTATGTAAAAATTGCAATTTTGGTCACATTGAGGTTTTGAAAAGTAGTTATTCAACATGAGGCTCAATCCAAATGACATTTTGAATAAATTTTTCTACAGTCCGAAAAATCAATTTTCTGTGAAAAACGATGACTCATGACCTGTCGAACTTTCTCCAGATGGTCAAAAATGGTAATTTTTTTAAGTTAAATTTTTTGACTGTAAATGACTATTGCATGTGAATTAGAACTCTGGGAAATAAAATAAGTGTGATTAGAGTCATTTTAATGCCTGAAATTGGTCAAAAAAGAAGCTTCTGAGTAGGAGAAAAAGTCTGTACAAATGGCAATTTTAGTCACTTTGAGGCTTTAAAAAGTAGTTATTCAACATGAGGCTCAATCTAAATGACATTTTGAATCAATTTTTCTACAGTCCAGAAGATCAATTTTCTGATGAAAAATGATGACCCCGTGACATGTCGAACTGTCTCTGGATGGTCAAAAATGCTAATTTTTAAAAGTTTAATTTTTTGACTGTAAATGACTATTGCATGTGAATTATCACTTTTGGAACTAAAATAAGTGTGTTTAAAGTCATTTTAATGCGTGAAATTCGTCGAAATAGAAGCTTCTGAGCAGGAGAATATGTATGTAAAAATGGCAATTTTGGTCACATTGAGGCTTTAAAAAGTAGTTATTCAACATGAGGCTCAATCCGAACGACATTTTGAATCAATTTTTCTACAGTCCAAAAAATCCATTTTCTGATGAAAAACGATGACCCGTGACCTGTCGAACTTTTTCCAGATGGTCAAAAATGGTAATTTTTTAAAGTTTAATTTTTGGACTGTAAATGACTATATCATGTGAATTAGAACTCTTGGAACTAAAATAAGTGTGTTTGGAGTCATTTTAATGCCTGAAATAGGTCGAAATAGAAGCTTCTGAGTAGGAGAAAAACTCTGTAAAAATGGCAATTTAGGTCACATTGAGGCTTTAAAAGTAGTTATTCAACATGAGGCTCAATCCAAATGATATTTTGAATCAATTTTTCTACAGTCCAAAAAATCACTTTTCTGAAGAAAAATGATGACCCGTGACCTGTCAAACTTTCTCCAGATAGCCAAAAATGGTAATTTTTTAATGTTTAACTGTTTGACTGTAAATGACTATTGCATGTGAATTATCACTTTTGGAACTAAATTAAGTGTGTTTAGAGTCATTTTAATGCCTGAATATGTCGAAATAGAAGCTTCTGAGTAGGAGAAAAAGTCTGTAAAAATGGCAATTTTGGTCACATTGAGGCTTTAAAAAAGTAGTTATTCAACATGAGGCTCAATCCAAATGACATTTTGAATAAATTTTTCTACAGTCCAAAAAATCTATTTTCTGATGAAAAACGATGACCAGTGACCTGTCGAACTTTTTCCAGATGGTCAAAAATGGTAATTTTTCAAAGTTTAATTTTTGGACTGTAAATGACTATTGCATGTGAATTAGAACTCTTGGAACTAAAATAAGTGTGTTTAGAGTCATTTTAATGCCTGAAATAGGTCGAAATAGAAGCTTCTGAGTAGGAGAAAAAGTCTGTAAAAATGGCAATTTGGGTCACATTGAGGCTTTAAAAAGTAGTTATTCAACATGAGGCTCAATCCAAATGACATTTTGAATCAATTTTTCTACAGTCCAAAAAATCAATTTTCTGATGAAAAACGATGACCCGTGACCTGTCGAACTTTTTCCAGATGGTCAAAAATGGTAATTTTTTACAGTTTAATTTTTGGACTGTAAATGACTATTGCATGTGAATTAGAACTCTTGGAACTAAAATAAGTGTGTTTAGAGTCATTTTAATGTCTGAATAGGTCGAAATAGAAGCTTCTGAGTAGGAGAAAAAGTCTGTAAAAATGGCAATTTTGGTCACATTGAGGCTTTAAAAAGTAGTTGTTCAACATGAGGCTCAATCCAAATGACGTTTTGAATTAATTTTTCTGCAGTCCAAATAATCAATTTTCTGATGAAAAACGATGACCCGTGACCTGTCGAACTTTTTCCAGATTGTCAACAATGGTAATTTTTTAAAGTTTAATTTTTGGACTGTAAATGACTATTGCATGTGAATTAGAACTCTTGGAACTAACATAAGTGTGTTTAGAGTCATTTTAATGCCTGAAATAGGTCGATATAGAAGCTTCTGAGTAGGAGAAAAAGTCTGTAAAAATGGCAATTTTGGTCACATTGAGGCTTTAAAAAGTAGATATTCAACATGAGGCTCAATCCAAACGACATTTTGAATCAATTTTTCTACAGTCCAAAAAATAAATTTTCTGATGAAAAACGATGACCCGTGACCTGTCCAACTTTTTCCAGATGGTCAAAAATGGTAATTTTTTTAAGTTTAATTTTTGGACTGTAAATGACTATTGCATGTGAATTCGAACTCTTGGAACTAAAATAAGTGTGTTTAGAGTCATTTTATTGCCTGAAATTGGTCGAAATAGAACCTTCTGAATAGGATAAAAAGTCTGTAAACATGGCAATTTTGGTCACATTAAGGCTTTAAAAAGTAGTTATTCAACATGAGGCTCAATCCAAATGACATTTTGAATCAATTTTTCTACAGTCCAAAAAATCAATTTTCTGATGAAAAACGATGACCCGTAACCTGTCGAACTTTTTCCAGATGGTCAAAATGGTAATTTTTTAAAGTTTAATTTTTGGACTGTAAATGATTATTGCTTGTGAATTAGAACTCTTGGAACTAAAATAAGTGTTAGAGTCATTTTAATGCCTGAAATAGGTTGAAATAGAAGCTTCTGAGTAGGAGAAAAAGTCTGTAAAAATGGCAATTTTGGTCACATTGAGGCTTTAAAAAGTAGTTATTCAACATGAGGCTCAATCCAAATGACGTTTTGAATCAATTTTTCTACAGTCCAAAAAATCAATTTTCTGATGAAAAACGATGACCCGTGACCTGTCAAACTTTTTCCAGATGGTCAAAAATGGTAATTTTTTAAAGTTTAATTTTTGGACTGTAAATGACTATTGCATGTGAATTAGAACTCTTGGAACTAAAATAAGTGTGTTTAGAGTCATTTTAATGCCTGAATAGGTCGAAATAGAAGCTTCTGAGTAGGAGAAAAAGGCTGTAAAAATGGCAATTTTGGTCACATTGAGGCTTTAAAAAGTAGTTATTCAACATGAGGCTCAATCCAAATGACATTTTGAATGAATTTTTCTACAGTCCAAAAAATCTATTTTCTGATGAAAAACGATGACCCGTGACCTGTCGAACTTTTTCCAGATGGTCAAAAATGGTAATTTTTTAAAGTTTAATTTTTGGACTGTAAATGACTATTGCATGTGAATTAGAACTCTTGGAACTAAAATAAGTGTGTTTAAAGTCATTTTAATGCCTGAAATAGGTCGAAATAGAAGCTTCTGAGTAGGAGAAAAAGTCTGTAAGAATGGCAATTTTGGTCACTTTGAGGCTTTAATAAGTAGTTATTCAACATGAGGCTCAATCCAAATGACCTTTTGAATGAATTTTTCTACAGTCCAAAAAATCTATTTTCTGATGAAAAACGATGACCCGTGACCTGTCGAACTTTTTCCAGATGGTCAAAAATGGTAATTTTTTAAAGTTTAATTTTTGGACTGTAAATGACTATTGCATGTGAATTAGAACTCTTGGAACTAAAATAAGTGTGTTTAGAGTCATTTTAATGCCTGAAATAGGTCGAAATAGAAGCTTCTGAGTAGGAGAAAAAGTCTGTAAGAATGGCAATTTTGGTCACTTTGAGGCTTTAATAAGTAGTTATTCAACATGAGGCTCAATCCAAATGACATTTTGAATAATTTTTTCTACAGTCCAAAAAATCCATTTTCTGATGAAAAACGATGACTCATGACCTGTCGAACTTTCTCCAGATGGTCAAAAATGGTAATTTTTTAAAGTTAAATTTTTTGACTGTAAATGACTATTGCATGTGAATTAGAACTCTTGGAACTAAAATAAGTGTGTTTAGAGTCATTTTAATGCCTGAATAGGTCGAAATAGAAGCTTCTGAGTAGGAGAAAAAGGCTGTAAAAATGGCAATTTTGGTCACATTGAGGCTTTAATAAGTAGTTATTCAACATGAGGCTCAATCCAAATGACATTTTGAATCAATTTTTCTACAGTCCAAAAAATCACTTTTCTGATGAAAAACGATGACCCGTGACCTGTCGAACTTTCTCCAGATGGTCAAAAATGGTAATTTTTTCAAGTTTAATTTTTTGACGGTAAATGACTATTGCATGTGAATTATCACTTTTGGAACTAAAATAAGTGTGTTTAGATCATTTTAGTGCCTGAAATTGGTCGAAATAGAAGCTTCTGAGAAGGAGAAAAAGTCTGTAAAAATGGCAATTTTGGTCACATTGAGGCTTTAAAAAGTAGTTATTCAACATGAGGCTCAATCCGAAAGACATTTTGAATCAATTTTTCTACAGTCCAAAAAATCACTTTTCTGATGAAAAACGATGACCCGTGACCTGTCGAACTTTCTCCAGGTGGTCAGAAATGGTAATTTTTTTATGTTTAATTTTATGACTGTAAATGACTATGACATGTGAATTATCACTTTTGGAACTAAAATAAGTGTGTTTAGAGTCATTTTAATGCGTGAAATTGGTCGAAATAGAAGCTCTGAGTAGGAGAAAAAGTCTGTACAAATGGCAATTTTAGTCACTTTGAGGCTTTAAAAAGTAGTTATTCAACATGAGGCTCAATCTAAATGACATTTTGAATCAATTTTTCTACAGTCCAAAAAATAAATTTTCTGATGAAAAACAGTGATCCGTGACATGTCGAACTTTATCCAGATGGTCAAAAATTGTAATTTTTTAATGTTTAATTTTTTGACTGTAAATGACTATTGCATGTGAATTAGAAGTCTTGGAACTAAAATAAGTGTGATTAGAGTCATTTTAATACCTGAAATTGGTCAAAATAGAAGCTTCTGAGTAGGAGAAAAAGTCTGTAAAAATTGCAATTTTTATCACATTGAGGCTTTAAAAAGTGGTTATTCAACATGAGGCACAATCCAAATGACATTTTGGATCAATTTTTATACAGCCCATGAAATCAATTTTCTGATGAAAAACGATGACCTGTCAAACTATCTCCAGATGGTCAAAAATGGTAATTTTTTAATGTTAAATGTTTTGACTGTAAATGACTATTGCATGTGAATTATCACTTTTGGAAATAAAATAAGTGTGTTTAGAGTCATTTTAATGCCTGATATTGGTCAAAATAGAAGTTTCTGAGTCGGCGAAAAAGCCTGTAAAAATGGCAATTTTGGTCACATTGAGGCTTTAAAAAAGTAGTTATTCAACATGAAGCACAATCCAAATGACATTTTGAATCAATTTGTCTACAGTCGAAAAAAATCTATTTTCTGATGAAAAATGATGATCGGTGACCTGTCGAACTTTCTCCAGATGGTCAGAAATGGTAATTTTTTAATGTTTAAGTTTTTTGACTGTAAATGACCATTGCATGTGAATTATCACTTTTGGAAATAAAATAAGTGTGTTTAGACTCATTTTAATGCCTGATATTGGTCGAAATAGAAGCTGCTGAGTCAGAGAAAAAGTCTGTAAAAATGGCAATTTTGGTCACATTGAGGCTTTAATAAGTAGTTATCCAACATGAGGCACAATCTAAATTACATTTTGAATCCATTTTTTAACAGTCCAAAAAATTATTTTTCTGATGAAAAACGATGAGTTGTGACCTGTCGAACTTTCTCCAGATGGTCAGAAATGGGAAGTTTTTTAAATTTTTGATTGTAAATGACTATTGCATGTGAATTATCCCTTTTGGAACTAAAATAATTGTGTTTAGAGTCATTTTAATGCTTTAGATTGGTCAAAATAGAAGCTTCTGAGTAGGAGAAAAAGTCTGTAAGAATGGCAATTTTGGTCACATTGAGGCTTTAAAAAGTAGTTATTCAACATGAGGCTCAATCCAAATGACATTTTGAATCAATTTTTCTACAGTCCAAAAAAATCAATTTTCTGATGAAAAACGATGACCCGTGACCTGTCGAACTTTCTCCAGATGGTCAAGAATGGTAATTTTTTCAAGTTTAATTTTTTGACGGTAAATGACTATTGCATGTGAATTATCACTTTTGGAACTAAAATAAGTGTGTTTAGATCATTTTAGTGCCTGAAATTGGTCGAAATAGAAGCTTCTGAGAAGGAGAAAAAGTCTGTAAAAATGGCAATTTTGGTCACATTGAGGCTTTAAAAAGTAGTTATGCAACATGAGGCTCAATCCAAATGACATTTTGAATCAATTTTTCTACAGTCCAAAAAATCACTTTTCTGATGAAAAACGATGACCCGTGACCTGTCGAACTTTCTCCAGGTGGTCAGAAATGGTAATTTTTTAAAGTTTAATTTTATGACTAAATGACTGTGACATGTGAATTATCACTTTTGGAACTAAAATAAGTGTGTTTAGAGTCATTTTAATGCGTGAATTTGGTCGAAATAGAAGCTCTGAGTAGGAGAAAAAGTCGGTACAAATGGCAATTTTAGTCACTTTGAGGCTTTAAAAAGTAGTTATTCAACATGAGGCTCAATCTAAATGACATTTTGAATCAATTTTTCTACAGTCCAAAAAATAAATTTTCTGATGAAAAACAGTGATCCGTGACCTGTCGAACTTTATCCAGATGGTCAAAAATTGTAATTTTTTAATGTTTAATTTTTTGACTGTAAATGACTATTGCATGTGAATTAGAAGTCTTGGAACTAAAATAAGTGTGATTAGAATCATTTTAATACCTGAAATTGGTCAAAATAGAAGCTTCTGAGTAGGAGAAAAAGTCTGTAAAAATTGCAATTTTTATCACATTGAGGCTTTAAAAAGTGGTTATTCAACATGAGGCACAATCCAAATGACATTTTGGATCAATTTTTATGCAGCCCATGAAATCAATTTTCTGATGAAAAACGATGACCTGTCAAACTATCTCCAGATGGTCAAAAATGGTAATTTTTTAATGTTTAATTTTTTGACTGTAAATGACTATTGCATGTGAATTATCACTTTTGGAAATAAAATAAGTGTGTTTAGAGTCATTTTAATGCCTGATATTGGTCTTATCACTTTTGGAAATAAAATAAGTGTGTTTAGAGTCATTTTAATGCCTGATATTGGTCAAATAGAAGTTTCTGAGTAGGCGAAAAAGCCTGTAAAAATGGCAATTTTGGTCACATTGAGGCTTTAAAAAAGTAGTTATTCAACATGAAGCACAATCCAAATGACATTTTGAATCAATTTGTCTACAGTCGAAAAAAATCTATTTTCTGATGAAAAACGATGATCGGTGACCTGTCGAACTTTCTCCAGATGGTCAGAAATGGTAATTTTTTAATGTTTAAGTTTTTTGACTGTAAATGACTATTGCAAGTGAATTATCACTTTTGGAAATAAAATAAGTGTGTTTAGAGTCATTTTAATGCCTGATATTGGTCGAAATAGAAGCTGCTGAGTCGGAGAAAAAGTCTGTAAAAATGGCAATTTTGGTCACATTGAGGCTTTAATAAGTAGTTATTCAACATGAGGCACAATCTAAATTACATTTTGAATCCATTTTTTAACAGTCCAAAAAATTAATTTTCTGATGAAAAACGATGACTTGTGACCTGTCGAACTTTCTCCAGATGGTCAGAAATGGTAATTTTTTAAAGTTTAATTTTTTGACTGTAAATGACTATTAGATTGTGAATTAGAACGCTTGGAACTAAAATACGTGTATTTAGAGTCATTTTAATGCCTGAAATTGGTCGAAATAGAAGCTTCTGAGTAGGAGAAAAAGTCTGTAACAATGGCAATTTTGCTCACATTGAGGCTTTAAAAAGTAATTATTCAACATGAGGCACAATCCAAACTTAAACTTTGAATTAATTTTTCTACAGTCCAAAAAATCAATTTTCTGATGAAAAACGAAGACCAGTGACCTGTCAAACTTTCTCCAGATGGTCAGAAATGGGAAGTTTTTTTAATTTTTGATTGTAAATGACTATTGCATGTGAATTATCACTTTTGGAACTAAAATAATTGTGTTTAGAGTCATTTTAATGCTTTAGATTGGTCGAAATAGAAGCTTCTGAGTAGGAGAAAAAGTCTGTAAGAATGGCAATTTTGGTCACATTGAGGCTTGAATAAGTAGTTATTCAACATGAGGCTCAATCCAAATGACATTTTGAATCAATTTTTCTACAGTCCAAAAAATTACTTTTCTGATGAAAAACGATGACCCGTGACCTGTCGAACTTTCTCCAGGTGGTCAGAAATGGTAAATTTGTAATGTTTAACTTTTTGACTGTAAATGACTATGACATGTGAATTATCACTTTTGGAACTAAAATAAATGTCTTTAGAGTCATTTTAATGCCTGAAATTGGTCGAAATAGAAACTCTGAGTAGGAGAAAAAGTCTGTAAAAATGGCAATTTTAGTCACTTTGAGGCTTTCAAAAGTAGTGATTCAACATGAGGCTCAATCTAAATGACATTTTGAATCAATTTTTCTACAGTCCAAAAGATCAATTTTCTGATGAAAAATGATGACCCCGTGACCTGTCGAACTTTCTCCAGATAGTCAAAAATGGTAATTTTTAAAAGTTTAAATTTTGACTGTAAATGACTATTGCATGTGAATTATCGCTTTTGGGACTAAAATAAGTGTGTTTAGAGTCATTTTAATGCCTGAAATTAGTCGAAATAGAAGCTTCTGAGTAGAAGAAAAAGTATGTAAAAATTGCAATTGTGGTCACATTGAGGCTTTAAAAAGTAGTTATTCAACATGAGGCTCAATCCAAATGATATTTTGAATCAATTTATCTACAGTCCAAAAAAATCACTTTGCTGATGAAAAACGATGACCCGTGACCTGTCGATCTTTCTCCAGATGGTCAAAAATGGTAATTTTTTAAAGTTTAATTTTTTGACTGTAACTGACTATTGCATGTGAATTATCACTTTTGGAACTAAAATAAGTGTGTTTAGAGTCATTTTAATGCCTGAAATTAGTCGAAATAGAAGCTTTGAGTAGGGGAAAAAGTATGTAAAAATTGCAATTTTGGTTACATTGAGGTTTTGAAAAGTAGTTATTCAACATGAGGCTCAATCCAAATGACATTTTGAATCAATTTTTATACAGTCCAAAAAATCAATTTTCTGATGAAAAACAGTGATCCGTGACCTGTCGAACTTTATCCAGATGGTCAAAAATGGTAATTTTTTAATGTTTAATTTTTTGACTGTAAATGACTATTGCATGTGAATTATCACTTTTGGAACTAAAATAAGTGTGTTTAAAGTCATTTTAATGCGTGAAATTCGTCGAAATCGAAGCTTCTGAGCAGGAGAATATGTATGTAAAAATGGCAATTTTGGGCACATTGAGGCTTTAAAAAGTAGTTATTCAACATGAGGCTCAATCCAAATAATATTTTGAATCAATTTTTCTACAGTCCAAAAAATCACTTTTCTGAAGAAAAATGATGACCCGTGACCTGTCAAACTTTTTCCAGATAGCCAAAAATGGTAATTTTTTAAAGTTTAAATTTTGGACTGTAAATGACTATTGCATGTGAATTAGAACTCTTGGAACTAAAATAAGTGTGTTTAGAGTCATTTTAATGCCTGAAATAGGTCGAAATAGAAGCTTCTGAGTAGGAGAAAAAGTCTGTAAGAATGGCAATTTTGGTCACTTTGAGGCTTTAATAAGTAGTTATTCAACAAGAGGCTCAATCCAAATGACATTTTGAATAATTTTTTCTACAGTCCAAAAAATCCATTTTCTGATGAAAAACGATGACTCATGACCTGTCGAACTTTCTCCAGATGGTCAAAAATGGTAATTTTTTTAAGTTACATTTTTTGACTGTAAATGACTATTGCATGTGAATTAGAACTCTGGGAACTAAAATAAGTGTGATTAGAGTCATTTTAATGCCTGAAATTGGTCAAAAAAGAAGCTTCTGAGTATTAGAAAAAGTCTGTAAAAATTGCAATTTTGGTCACATTGAGGCTTTAAAAAGTAGTTATTCAACATGAGGCTCAATCCAAAATCATTTTGAATCAATTTTTCTACAGTCCAAAAAAATCAATTTTCTGATGAAAAACGATGACCCGTGACCTGTCGAACTTTCTCTAGATGGTCAAAAATGGTAATTTTTTAAAGTTTAATTTTTTTACGGAAATTGACTATTGCATGTGAATTATCACTTTTGGAACTAAAATAAGTGTGTTTAGATCATTTTAGTGCCTGAAATTGGTCGAAATAGAAGCTTCTGAGAAGGAGAAAAAGTCTGTAAAAATGGCAATTTTGGTCACATTGAGGCTTTAAAAAGTAGTTATTCAACATGAGGCTCAATCCAAATGACATTTTGAATCAATTTTTCTACAGTCCAAAAAAACAATTTTCTGATGAAAAACGATGACCCGTGACCTGTCGAACTTTTTCCAGATCGTCAACAATGGTAATTTTTTAAAGTTTAATTTTTGGACTGTAAATGACTATTGCATGTGAATTAAAACTCTTGGAACTAAAATAAGTGTGTTTAGAGTCATTTTAATGCCTGAAATAGGTCGAAATAGAAGCTTCTGAGTAGGAGAAAAAGTCTGTAAAAATGGCAATTTTGGTCACATTGAGGCTTTAAAAAGTAGTTATTCAACATGAGGCTCAATCCAAACGACATTTTGAATCAATTTTTATACAGTCCAAAAAATAAATTTTCTGATGAAAAACGATGACCCGTGACCTGTCAAACTTTTTCCAGATGGTCAAAAATGGTAATTTTTTAAAGTTTAATTTTTTTACGGTAAATGACTATTGCATGTGAATTATCACTTTTGGAACTAAAATAAGTGTGTTTAGATCATTTTAGTGCCTCTAATTGGTCGAAATAGAAGCTTCTGAGAAGGAGAAAAAGTCTGTAAAAATGGCAATTTTGGTCACATTGAGGCTTTAAAAAGTAGTTATTCAACATGAGGCTCAATCCAAATGACATTTTGAATCAATTTTTCTACAGTCCAAAAAATCAATTTTCTGATGAAAAACGATGACCCGTGACCTGTCGAACTTTTTCCAGATGGTCAACAATGGTAATTTTTTAAAATTTAATTTTTGGACTGTAAATGACTATTGCATGTGAATTAGAACTCTTGGAACTAAAATAAGTGTGTTTAGAGTCATTTTAATGCCTGAAATAGGTCGAAATAGAAGCTTCTGAGTAGGAGAAAAAGTCTGTAAAAATGGCAATTTTGGTCACATTGAGGCTTTAAAAAGTAGTTATTCAACATGAGGCTCAATCCAAACGACATTTTGAATCAATTTTTATACAGTCCAAAAAATAAATTTTCTGATGAAAAACGATGACCCGTGACCTGTCAAACTTTTTCCAGATGGTCAAAAATGGTAATTTTTTAAAGTTTAATTTTTGGACTGCAAATGACTATTGCATGTGAATTCGAACTCTTGGAACTAAAATAAGTGTGTTTAGAGTCATTTTAATGCCTGAAATTGGTCGAAATAGAACCTTCTGAATAGGATAAAAAGTCTGTAAACATGGCAATTTTGGTCACATTAAGGCTTTAAAAAGTAGTTATTCAACATGAGGCTCAATCCAAATGACATTTTGAATCAATTCTTCTACAGTCCAAAAAATCAATTTTCTGATGAAAAACGATGACCCGTGACCTGTCGAACTTTTTCCAGATGGTCAAAAATGGTAATTTTTTAAAGTTTAATTTTTGGACTGTAAATGATTATTGCTTGTGAATTAGAACTCTTGGAACTAAAATAAGTGTGTTTAGAGTCATTTTAATGCCTGAAATAGGTTGAAATAGAAGCTTCTGAGTAGGAGAAAAAGTCTGTAAAAATGGCAATTTTGGTCACATTGAGGCTTTAAAAAGTAGTTATTCAACATGAGGCTCAATCCAAATGACGTTTTGAATCAATTTTTCTACAGTCCAAAAAATCAATTTTCTGATGAAAAACGATGACCCGTGACCTGTCAAACTTTTTCCAGATGGTCAAAAATGGTAATTTTTTAAAGTTTAATTTTTGGACTGTAAATGACTATTGCATGTGAATTAGAACTCTTGGAACTAAAATAAGTGTGTTTAGAGACATTTTAATGCCTGGAATTGGTCGAAATAGAAGCTTCTGAGTAGGAGAAAAAAGTCTGTAAAAATGGCAATTTTGGTCATATTGAGGCTTTAAACAGAAGTTATTCATCACGAGGCACAAGTCAAATAAAAAATGTTATCCATTTTTCTACAGTCCAAAAAATCAATTTTCTGATGAAAAACGATGACCTGTGACCTGTCGACCTTTCTCCAGATGGTCAGAAATGGTAATTTTTTAATGTTTACATTTTTGACTGTAAATGAATATTACATGTGAATTAGAATTCTTGGAACTAAAATAAGTGTGTTTAGAGACATTTTAATGCCTGGAATTGGTCGAAATAGAAGCTTCTGAGTAGGAGAAAAAGTCTGTAAAAAAGGCAATTTTGGTCACATTGAGGCTTTAAACAGAAGTTATTCATCATGAGGCACAAGTCAAATAAAAATTTTTATCCATTTTTCTACAGTCCAAAAAATCAATTTTCTGATGAAAAACGATGACCTGTGACCTGTCGAACTTTCTCCAGATGGTCAGAAATGGTAATTTTTTAATGTTTAATTTTTTGACTGTAAATGACTTTTGTATGTGATTTAGAACTCTTGGAACTAATATAAGTGTGTTTAGAGTCATATTAATGCCTGAAATTGGTCGAAATAGAAGCTTCTGAGTAGGAGAAAAAGTCTGTAAAAATGGCAATTTTGGTCACATTGAGGCTTTAAAAAGTAGTTATTCAACATGAGGCTCAAGCCAAACGACATTTTGAATCAATTTTTCTACAGTCCAAAAAATCTATTTTCTGATGAAAAACGATGACCCGTGACCTGTCGAACTTTTTCCAGATGGTCAAAAATGGTAATTTTTTAAAGTTTAATTTTTGGACTGTAAATGACTATTGCATGTAAATTAGAACTCTTGGAACTAAAATAAGTGTGTTTAGAGTCATTTTAATGCCTGAAATAGGTCGAAATAGAAGCTTTTGAGTAGGAGAAAAAGTCTGTAAAAATGGCAATTTTGGTCACATTGAGGCTTTAAAAAGTAGTTATTCAACATGAGGCTCAATCCAAACGACATTTTGAATCAATGTTTCTACAGTCCAAAAAATCAATTTTCTGATGAAAAACGATGACCCGTGACCTGTCAAACTTTTTCCAGATGGTCAAAAATGGTAATTTTTTAAAGTTTAATTTTTGGACTGTAAATGACTATTGCATGTGAATTAGAACTCTTGGAACTAAAATAAGTGTGTTTAGAGTCATTTTAATGCCTGAAATAGGTTGAAATAGAAGCTTCTGAGTAGGAGAAAAAGTCTGTAAAAATGGCAATTTTGGTCACATTGAGGCTTTAAAAAGTAGTTATTCAACATGAGGCTCAATCCAAATGACGTTTTGAATCAATTTTTCTACAGTCCAAAAAACCTATTTTCTGATGAAAAACGATGACCCGTGACCTGTCGA
Organism: Triturus cristatus; assembly: GCF_964204655.1. NCBI lineage: Eukaryota > Metazoa > Chordata > Amphibia > Caudata > Salamandridae > Triturus > Triturus cristatus. The sequence goes on from NC_140594.1 coordinate 892,933,341, forward strand.
ACTTTTTCCAGATGGTCAAAAATGGTAATTTTTTAAAGTTTAATTTTTGGACTGTAAATGACTATTGCATGTGAATTAGAACTCTTGGAACTAAAATAAGTGTGTTTAGAGTCATTTTAATGCCTGAAATAGGTCGAAATAGAAGCTTCTGAAGAGGAGAAAAAGTCTGTAAAAATGGCAATTTTGGTCACATTGAGGCTTTAAAAAGTAGTTACTCAACATGAGGCTCAAGCCAAACGACATTTTGAATCAATTTTTCTACAGTCCAAAAAATCCATTTTCTGATGAAAAACGATGACCCGTGACCTGTCGAACTTTTTCCAGATGGTCAAAAATGGTAATTTTTTAAAGTTTAATTTTTGGACTGTAAATGACTATTGCATGTGAATTAGAACTCTTGGAACTAAAATAAGTGTGTTTGGAGTCATTTTAATGCCTGAAATAGGTCGAAATAGAAGATTCTGAGTAGGAGAAAAAGTCTGTAAAAATGGCAATTTTGGTCACATTGAGGCTTTAAAAAGTAGTTATTCAACATGAGGCTCAATCCAAACGACATTTTGAATCAATTTTTCTACAGTCCAAAAAATCAATTTTCTGATGAAAAACGATGACCCGTGACCTGTCGAACTTTTTCCAGATGGTCAACAATGGTAATTTTTTAAAGTTTAATTTTTGGACTGTAAATGACTATTGCATGTGAATTAGAACTCTTGGAACTAAAATAAGTGTGTTTAGAGTCATTTTAATGCCTGAAATAGGTCGAAATAGAAGCTTCTGAGTAGGAGAAAAAGTCTGTAAAAATGGCAATTTTGGTCACATTGAGGCTTTAAAAAGTAGTTATTCAACATGAGGCTCAATCCAAACGACATTTTGAATCAATTTTTCTACAGTCCAAAAAATAAATTTTCTGATGAAAAACGATGACCCGTGACCTGTCAAACTTTTTCCAGATGGTCAAAAATGGTAATTTTTTAAAGTTTCATTTTTGGACTGTAAATGACTATTGCATGTGAATTCGAACTCTTGGAACTAAAATAAGTGTGTTTAGAGTCATTTTAATGCCTGAAATTGGTCGAAATAGAACCTTCTGAATAGGATAAAAAGTCTGTAAACATGGCAATTTTGGTCACATTAAGGCTTTAAAAAGTAGTTATTCAACATGAGGCTCAATCCAAATGACATTTTGAATCAATTTTTCTACAGTCCAAAAAATCAATTTTCTGATGAAAAACGATGACCCGTGACCTGTCGAACTTTTTCCAGACGGTCAAAAATGGTAATTTTTTAAAGTTTAATTTTTGGACTGTAAATGATTATTGCTTGTGAATTAGAACTCTTGGAACTAAAATAAGTGTGTTTAGAGTCATTTTAATGCCTGAAATAGGTTGAAATAGAAGCTTCTGAGTAGGAGAAAAAGTCTGTAAAAATGGCAATTTTGGTCACATTGAGGCTTTAAAAAGTAGTTATTCAACATGAGGCTCAATCCAAATGACGTTTTGAATCAATTTTTCTACAGTCCAAAAAATCAATGTTCTGATGAAAAACGATGACCCGTGACCTGCCGAACTTTTTCCAGATGGTCAAAAATGGTAATTTTTTAAAGTTTAATTTTTGGACTGTAAATGACTATTGCATGTGAATTAGAACTCTTGGAACTAAAATAAGTGTGTTTGGAGTCATTTTAATGCCTGAAATAGGTCGAAATAGAAGATTCTGAGTAGGAGAAAAAGTCTGTAAAAATGGCAATTTTGGTCACATTGAGGCTTTAAAAAGTAGTTATTCAACATGAGGCTCAATCCAAACGACATTTTGAATCAATTTTTCTACAGTCCAAAAAATAAATTTTCTGATGAAAAACGATGACCCGTGACCTGTCAAACTTTTTCCAGATGGTCAAAAATGGTAATTTTTTAAAGTTTCATTTTTGGACTGTAAATGACTATTGCATGTGAATTCGAACTCTTGGAACTAAAATAAGTGTGTTTAGAGTCATTTTAATGCCTGAAATTGGTCGAAATAGAACCTTCTGAATAGGATAAAAAGTCTGTAAACATGGCAATTTTGGTCACATTAAGGCTTTAAAAAGTAGTTATTCAACATGAGGCTCAATCCAAATGACATTTTGAATCAATTTTTCTACAGTCCAAAAAATCAATTTTCTGATGAAAAACGATGACCCGTGACCTGTCGAACTTTTTCCAGACGGTCAAAAATGGTAATTTTTTAAAGTTTAATTTTTGGACTGTAAATGATTATTGCTTGTGAATTAGAACTCTTGGAACTAAAATAAGTGTGTTTAGAGTCATTTTAATGCCTGAAATAGGTTGAAATAGAAGCTTCTGAGTAGGAGAAAAAGTCTGTAAAAATGGCAATTTTGGTCACATTGAGGCTTTAAAAAGTAGTTATTCAACATGAGGCTCAATCCAAATGACGTTTTGAATCAATTTTTCTACAGTCCAAAAAATCAATGTTCTGATGAAAAACGATGACCCGTGACCTGCCGAACTTTTTCCAGATGGTCAAAAATGGTAATTTTTTAAAGTTTAATTTTTGGACTGTAAATGACTATTGCATGTGAATTAGAACTCTTGGAACTAAAATAAGTGTGTTTGGAGTCATTTTAATGCCTGAAATAGGTCGAAATAGAAGATTCTGAGTAGGAGAAAAAGTCTGTAAAAATGGCAATTTTGGTCACATTGAGGCTTTAAAAAGTAGTTATTCAACATGAGGCTCAATCCAAACGACATTTTGAATCAATTTTTCTACAGTCCAAAAAATAAATTTTCTGATGAAAAACGATGACCCGTGACCTGTCAAACTTTTTCCAGATGGTCAAAAATGGTAATTTTTTAAAGTTTAATTTTTGGACTGTAAATGACTATTGCATGTGAATTCGAACTCTTGGAACTAAAATAAGTGTGTTTAGAGTCATTTTAATGCCTGAAATTGGTCGAAATAGAACCTTCTGAATAGGATAAAAAGTCTGTAAACATGGCAATTTTGGTCACATTAAGGCTTTAAAAAGTAGTTATTCAACATGAGGCTCAATCCAAATGACATTTTGAATCAATTTTTCTACAGTCCAAAAAATCAATTTTCTGATGAAAAACGATGACCCGTGACCTGTCGAACTTTTTCCAGACGGTCAAAAATGGTAATTTTTTAAAGTTTAATTTTTGGACTGTAAATGATTATTGCTTGTGAATTAGAACTCATGGAACTAAAATAAGTGTGTTTAGAGTCATTTTAATGCCTGAAATAGGTTGAAATAGAAGCTTCTGAGTAGGAGAAAAAGTCTGTAAAAATGGCAATTTTGGTCACATTGAGGCTTTAAAAAGTAGTTATTCAACATGAGGCTCAATCCAAATGACGTTTTGAATCAATTTTTCTACAGTCCAAAAAATCAATTTTCTGATGAAAAACGATGACCCGTGACCTGTCAAACTTTTTCCAGATGGTCAAAAATGGTAATTTTTTAAAGTTTAATTTTTGGACTGTAAATGACTACTGCATGTGAATTAGAACTCTTGGAACTAAAATAAGTGTGTTTAGAGACATTTTAATGCCTGGAATTGGTCGAAATAGAAGCTTCTGAGTAGGAGAAAAAAGTCTGTAAAAATGGCAATTTTGGTCATATTGAGGCTTTAAACAGAAGTTATTCATCACGAGGCACAAGTCAAATAAAAAATTTTATCCATTTTTCTACAGTCCAAAAAATCAATTTTCTGATGAAAAACGATGACCTGTGACCTGTCGAACTTTCTCCAGATGGTCAGAAATGGTAATTTTTTAATGTTTACATTTTTGACTGTAAATGAATATTACATGTGAATTAGAACTCTTGGAACTAAAATAAGTGTGTTTAGAGACATTTTAATGCCTGGAATTGGTCGAAATAGAAGCTTCTGAGTAGGAGAAAAAGTCTGTAAAAAAGGCAATTTTGGTCACATTGAGGCTTTAAACAGAAGTTATTCATCATGAGGCACAAGTCAAATAAAATTTTGTATCCATTTTTCTACAGTCCAAAAAATCAATTTTCTGATGAAAAACGATGACCAGTGACCTGTCGAACTTTCTCCAGATGGTCAGAAATGGTAATTTTTTAATGTTTAATTTTTTGACTGTAAATGACTTTTGTATGTGATTTAGAACTCTTGGAACTAATATAAGTGTGTTTAGAGTCATATTAATGCCTGAAATTGGTCGAAATAGAAGCTTCTGAGTAGGAGAAAAAGTCTGTAAAAATGGCAATTTTGGTCACATTAAGGCTTTAAAAAGTAGTTATTCAACATGAGGCTCAAGCCAAACGACATTTTGAATCAATTTTTCTACAGTCCAAAAAATCCATTTTCTGATGAAAAACGATGACCCGTGACCTGTCGAACTTTTTCCAGATGGTCAAAAATGGTAATTTTTTTAAGTTTAATTTTTGGACTGTAAATGACTATTGCATGTGAATTAGAACTCTTGGAACTAAAATAAGTGTGTTTAGAGTCATTTTAATGCCTGAAATAGGTCGAAATAGAAGCTTTTGAGTAGGAGAAAAAGTCTGTAAAAATGGCAATTTTGGTCACATTGAGGCTTTAAAAAGTAGTTATTCAACATGAGGCTCAATCCAAACGACATTTTGAATCAATTTTTCTACAGTCCAAAAAATCAATTTTCTGATGAAAAACGATGACCCGTGACCTGTCAAACTTTTTCCAGATGGTCAAAAATGGTAATTTTTTCAAGTTTAATTTTTGGACTGTAAATGACTATTGCATGTGAATTAGAACTCTTGGAACTAAAATAAGTGTGTTTAGAGTCATTTTAATGCCTGAAATAGGTTGAAATAGAAGCTTCTGAGTAGGAGAAAAAGTCTGTAAAAATGGCAATTTTGGTCACATTGAGGCTTTAAAAAGTAGTTATTCAACATGAGGCTCAATCCAAATGACGTTTTGAATCAATTTTTCTACAGTCCAAAAAATCTATTTTCTGATGAAAAACGATGACCCGTGACCTGTCAAACTTTTTCCAGATGGTCAAAAATGGTAATTTTTTCAAGTTTAATTTTTGGACTGTAAATGACTATTGCATGTGAATTACAACTCTTGGAACTAAAATAAGTGTGTTTAGAGTCATTTTAATGCCTGAAATAGGTTGAAATAGAAGCTTCTGAGTAGGAGAAAAAGTCTGTAAAAATGGCAATTTTGGTCACATTGAGGCTTTAAAAAGTAGTTATTCAACATGAGGCTCAAGCCAAACGACATTTTGAATCAATTTTTCTACAGTCCAAAAATTCCATTTTCTGATGAAAAACGATGACCCCGTGACCTGTCGAACTTTTTCCAGATGGTCAAAAATGGTAATTTTTTAAAGTTTAATTTTTGGACTGTAAATGACTATTGCATGTGAATTAGAACTCTTGGAACTAAAATAAGTGTGTTTGGAGTCATTTTAATGCCTGAAATAGGTCGAAATAGAAGATTCTGAGTAGGAGAAAAAGTCTGTAAAAATGGCAATTTTGGTCACATTGAGGCTTTAAAAAGTAGTTATTCAACATGAGGCTCAATCCAAACGACATTTTGAATAAATTTTTCTACAGTCCAAAAAATCAATTTTCTGATGAAAAACGATGACCCGTGACCTGTCGAACTTTTTCCAGATGGTCAACAATGGTAATTTTTTAAAGTTTAATTTTTGGACTGTAAATGACTATTGCATGTGAATTAGAACTCTTGGAACTAAAATAAGTGTGTTTAGAGTCATTTTAATGCCTGAAATAGGTCGAAATAGAAGCTTCTGAGTAGGAGAAAAAGTCTGTAAAAATGGCAATTTTGGTCACATTGAGGCTTTAAAAAGTAGTTATTCAACATGAGGCTCAATCCAAACGACATTTTGAATCAATTGTTCTACAGTCCAAAAAATCAATTTTCGGATGAAAAACGGTGACCCGAGACCTGTCAAACTTTTTCCAGATGGTCAAAAATGGTAATTTTTTAAAGTTTAATTTTTGGACTGTAAATGACTATTGCATGTGAATTAGAACTCTTGGAACTAAAATAAGTGTGTTTAGAGTCATTTTAATGCCTGAAATAGGTCGAAATAGAAGCTTCTGAGTAGGAGAAAAAGTCTGTAAAAATGGCAATTTTGGTCACATTGAGGCTTTAAAAAGTAGTTATTCAACATGAGGCTCAATCCAAACGACATTTTGAATCAAGTTTTCTACAGTCCAAAAAATAAATTTTCTGATGAAAAACGATGACCCGTGTCAAACTTTTTCCAGATGGTCAAAAATGGTAATTTTTTAAAGTTTAATTTTTGGACTGTAAATGACTATTGCATGTGAATTAGAACTCTTGGAACTAAAATAAGTGTGTTTAGAGTCATTTTAATGCCTGAATAGGTCGAAATAGAAGCTTCTGAGTAGGAGAAAAAGGCTGTAAAAATGGCAATTTTGGTCACATTGAGGCTTTAAAAAGTAGTTATTCAACATGAGGCTCAATCCAAATGACATTTTGAATACATTTTTCTACAGTCCAAAAAATCTATTTTCTGATGAAAAACGATGACCCGTGACCTGTCGAACTTTTTCCAGATGGTCAAAAATGGTAATTTTTTTAAGTTAAATTTTTGGACTGTAAATGACTATTGCATGTGAATTAGAACTCTTGGAACTAAAATAAGTGTGTTTAGAGTCATTTTAATGCCTGAAATAGGTCGAAATAGAAGCTTCTGAGTAGGAGAAAAAGTCTGTAAAAATGGCAATTTTGGTCATATTGAGGCTTTAAAAAGTAGTTATTCAACATGAGGCTCAAGCCAAACGACATTTTAAATCAATTTTTCTACAGTCCAAAAAATCAATTTTCTGATGAAAAACGATGACCCGTGACCTGTCGAACTTTTTCCAGATGGTCAAAAATGGTAATTTTTTAAAGTTCAATTTTTGGACTGTAAATGACTATTGCATGTGAATTAGAACTCTTGGAACTAAAATAAGTGTGTTTGGAGTCATTTTAATGCCTGAAATAGGTCGAAATAGAAGATTCTGAGTAGGAGAAAAAGTCTGTAAAAATGGCAATTTTGGTCATATTGAGGCTTTAAAAAGTAGTTATTCAACATGAGGCTCAATCCAAACAACATTTTGAATCAATTTTTCTACAGTCCAAAAAATCAATTTTCTGATGAAAAACGATGACCCGTGACCTGTCAAACTTTTTCCAGATGGTCAAAAATGGTAATTTTTTAAAGTTTAATTTTTGGACTGTAAATGACTATTGCATGTGAATTCGAACTCTTGGAGCTAAAATAAGTGTGTTTAGAGTCATTTTAATGCCTGAAATTGGTCGAAATAGAACCTTCTGAATAGGATAAAAAGTCTGTAAACATGGCAATTTTGGTCACATTAAGGCTTTAAAAAGTAGTTATTCAACATGAGGCTCAATCCAAATGACATTTTGAATCAATTTTTCTACAGTCCAAAAAATCAATTTTCTGATGAAAAACGATGACCCGTGACCTGTCAAACTTTTTCCAGATGGTCAAAAATGGTAATTTTTTAAAGTTTAATTTTTGGACTGTAAATGACTATTGCATGTGAATTAGAACTCTTGGAACTAAAATAAGTGTGTTTAGAGTCATTTTAATGCCTGAATAGGTCGAAATAGAAGCTTCTGAGTAGGAGAAAAAGGCTGTAAAAATGGCAATTTTGGTCACATTGAGGTTTTAAAAAGTAGTTATTCAACATGAGGCTCAATCCAAATGACATTTTGAATAAATTTTTCTACAGTCCAAAAAATCTATTTTCTGATGAAAAACGATGACCCATGACCTGTCGAACTTTTTCCAGATGGTCAAAAATGGTAATTTTTTAAAGTTTAATTTTTGGACTGTAAATGACTATTGCATGTGAATTAGAACTCTTGGAACTAAAATAAGTGTGTTTAGAGTCATTTTAATGCCTGAAATAGGTCGAAATAGAAGCTTCTGAGTAGGAGAAAAAGTCTGTAAAAATGGCAATTTTGGTCACATTGAGGCTTTAAAAAGTAGTTATTCAACATGAGGCTCAATCCAAACGACATTTTGAATCAATTTTTCTACAGTCCAAAAAATCAATTTTCTGATGAAAAACAATGACCCATGACCTGTCGAACTTTTTCCAGATGGTCAACAATGGTAATTTTTTAAAGTTTAATTTTTGGACTGTAAATGACTATTGCATGTGAATTAGAACTCTTGGAACTAAAATAAGTGTGTTTAGAGTCATTTTAATGCCTGAATAGGTCGAAATAGAAGCTTCTGAGTAGGAGAAAAAGTCTGTAAAAATGGCAATTTTGGTCACATTGAGGCTTTAAAAAGTAGTTATTCAACATGAGGCTCAATCCAAACGACATTTTGAATCAATTTTTCTACAGTCCAAAAAATCAATTTTCGGATGAAAAACGATGACCCGAGACCTGTCGAACTTTTTCCAGATAGTCAAAAATGGTAATTTTTTAAAGTTTAATTTTTGGACTGTAAATGACTATTGCATGTGAATTAGAACTCTTGGAACTAAAATAAGTGTGTTTGGAGTCATTTTAATGCCTGAAATAGGTCGAAATAGAAGCTTCTGAGTAGGAGTAAAAAGTCTGTAAAAATTTCAATTTTGGTCACATTGAGGCTTTAAAAAGTAGTTATTCAACATGATGCTCAATCCAAATGACATTTTGAATCAATTTTTCCACAGTCCAAAAAATCAATTTTCTGATGAAAAACGATGACCCGTGACCTGTCGAACTTTTTCCAGATGGTCAAAAATGGTAATTTTTTAAAGTTTAATTTTTTAACTTTAAATGACTATTGCATGTGAATTAGAACTCTTGGAACTAAAATAAGTTTGTTCAGAGTCATTTTAATGCCTGAATAGGTCGAAATAGAAGCTTCTGAGTAGGAGAAAAAGTCTGTAAAAATGGCAATTTTGGTCACATTGAGGCTTTAAAAAGTAGTCATTCAACATGAGGCTCAATCCTAATGACATTTTGAATCAATTTTTCTACAGTCCAAAAAATCTATTTTCTGATGAAAAACGATGACCCGTGACCTGTCCAACTTTTTCCAGATGGTCAAGAATAGTAATTTTTTTAAGTTTAATTTTTGGACTGTAAATGACTATTGCATGTGAATTAGAACTCTTGGAACTAAAATAGGTGTGTTTAGAGTCATTTTAATGCCTGAAATAGGTCGAAATAGAAGCTTCTGAGTAGGAGAAAAAGTCTGTAAAAATGGCAATTTTGGTCACATTGAGGCTTTAAAAAGTAGTTATTCAACATGAGGCTCAATCCAAACGACATTTTGAATCAATTTTTCTACAGTCCAAAAAATCAATTTTCTGATGAAAAACGATGACCCGTGACCTGTCGAACTTTTTCCAGATGGTCAAAAATGGTAATTTTTTAAAGTTTAATTTTTGGACTTTAAATGACTATTGCATGTGAATTAGAACTCTTGGAACTAAAATAAGTTTGTTTAGAGTCATTTTAATGCCTGAATAGGTCGAAATAGAAGCTTCTGAGTAGGAGAAATAGTCTGTAAAAATGGCAATTTTGGTCACATTGAGGCTTTAAAAAGTAGTTATTCAACATGAGGCTCAATCCAAACGACATTTTGAATCAATTTTTCTACAGTCCAAAAAATCAATTTTCGGATGAAAAACGATGACCCGAGACCTGTCGAACTTTTTCCAGATAGTCAAAAATGGTAATTTTTTAAAGTTTAATTTTTGGACTGTAAATGACTATTGCATGTGAATTAGAACTCTTGTAACTAAAATAAGTGTGTTTGGAGTCATTTTAATGCCTGAAATAGGTCGAAATAGAAGCTTCTGAGTAGGAGTAAAAAGTCTGTAAAAATTTCAATTTTGGTCACATTGAGGCTTTAAAAAGTAGTTATTCAACATGATGCTCAATCCAAATGACATTTTGAATCAATTTTTCCACAGTCCAAAAAATCAATTTTCTGATGAAAAACGATGACCCGTGACCTGTCGAACTTTTTCCAGATGGTCAAAAATGGTAATTTTTTAAAGTTTAATTTTTTAACTTTAAATGACTATTGCATGTGAATTAGAACTCTTGGAACTAAAATAAGTTTGTTCAGAGTCATTTTAATGCCTGAATAGGTCGAAATAGAAGCTTCTGAGTAGGAGAAAAAGTCTGTAAAAATGGCAATTTTGGTCACATTGAGGCTTTAAAAAGTAGTTATTCAACATGAGGCTCAATCCAAATGACATTTTGAATACATTTTTCTACAGTCCAAAAAATCTATTTTCTGATGAAAAACAATGACCCGTGACCTGTCGAACTTTTTCCAGATGGTCAAAAATGGTAATTTTTTAAAGTTTAATTTTTGGACTGTAAATGACTATTGCATGTGAATTAGAATTCTTTGAAATAAAATAAGTGTGTTTAGAGTCATTTTAATGCCTGAAATAGGTCGAAATAGAAGCTTCTGAGTAGGAGAAAAAGTCTGTAAAAATGGCAATTTTGGTCACATTGAGGCTTTAAAAAGTAGTTATTCAACATGAGGCTCAATCCAAATGACATTTTGAATCAATTTTTCTACAGTCCAAAAAATCTATTTTCTGATGAAAAACGATGACCCGTGACCTGTCGAACTTTTTCCAGATGGTCAAAAATGGTAATTTTTTAAAGTTTAATTTTTGGACTGTAAATGACTATTGCTTGTAAATTAGAACTCTTGGAACTAAAATAAGTGTGTTTAGAGTCATTTTAATGCCTGAATAGGTCGAAATAGAAGCTTCTGAGTAGGAGAAAAAGGCTGTAAAAATGGCAATTTTGGTCACATTGAGGCTTTAAAAAGTAGTTATTCAACATGAGGCTCAATCCAAATGACATTTTGAATACATTTTTCTACAGTCCAAAAAATCTATTTTCTGATGAAAAACAATGACCCGTGACCTGTCGAACTTTTTCCAGATGGTCAAAAATGGTAATTGTTTAAAGTTTAATTTTTGGACTGTAAATGACTATTGCATGTGAATTAGAACTCTTGGAAATAAAATAAGTGTGTTTAGAGTCATTTTAATGCCTGAAATAGGTCGAAATAGAAGCTTCTGAGTAGGAGAAAAAGTCTGAAAAAATGGCAATTTTGGTCACATTGAGGCTTTAAAAAGTAGTCATTCAACATGAGGCTCAATCCTAATGACATTTTGAATCAATTTTTCTACAGTCCAAAAAATCCATTTTCTGATGAAAAACGATGACCCGTGACCTGTCCAACTTTTTCCAGATGGTCAAGAATGGTAATTTTTTAAAGTTTAATTTTTGGACTGTAAATGACTATTGCATGTGAATTAGAACTCTTGGAACTAAAATAAGTGTGTTTAGAGTCATTTTAATGCCTGAAATTGGTCGAAATAGAACCTTCTGAGTAGGATAAAAAGTCTGTAAACATGGCAATTTTGGTCACATTGAGGCTTTAAAAAGTAGTTATTCAACATGAGGCTCAATCCAAATGACATTTTGAATCAATTTTTCTACAGTCCAAAAAATCTATTTTCTGATGAAAAACGATGACCCGTGACCTGTCGAACTTTTTCCAGATGGTCAAAAATGGTAATTTTTTAAAGTTTAATTTTTGGACTGTAAATGACTATTGCTTGTGAATTAGAACTCTTGGAACTAAAATAACTGTGTTTAGAGTCATTTTAATGCCTGAAATAGGTCGAAATAGAAGCTTCTGAGTAGGAGAAAAAGTCTGTAAAAATGGCAATTTTGGTCACATTGAGGCTTTAAAAAGTAGTTATTCAACATGAGGCTCAATCCAAACGACATTTTGAATCAATTTTTCTACAGTCCAAAAAATCAATTTTCTGATGAAAAACAATGACCCGTGACCTGTCGAACTTTTTCCAGATGGTCAACAATGGTAATTATTTAAAGTTTAATTTTTGGACTGTAAATGACTATTGCATGTGAATTAGAAGTCTTGGAACTAAAATAAGTTTGTTTAGAGTCATTTTAATGCCTGAATAGGTCGAAATAGAAGCTTCTGAGTAGGAGAAAAAGTCTGTAAAAATGGCAATTTTGGTCACATTGAGGCTTTAAAAAGTAGTTATTCAACATGAGGCTCAATCCAAACGACATTTTGAATCAATTTTTCTACAGTCCAAAAAATCAATTTTCGGATGAAAAACGATGACCCGAGACCTGTCGAACTTTTTCCAGATAGTCAAAAATGGTAATTTTTTAAAGTTTAATTTTTGGACTGTAAATGACTATTGCATGTGAATTAGAACTCTTGGAACTAAAATAAGTGTGTTTGGAGTCATTTTAATGCCTGAAATAGGTCGAAATAGAAGCTTCTGAGTAGGAGTAAAAAGTCTGTAAAAATTTCAATTTTGGTCACATTGAGGCTTTAAAAAGTAGTTATTCAACATGATGCTCAATCCAAATGACATTTTGAATCAATTTTTCCACAGTCCAAAAAATCAATTTTCTGATGAAAAACGATGACCCGTGACCTGTCGAACTTTTTCCAGATGGTCAAAAATGGTAATTTTTTAAAGTTTAATTTTTTAACTTTAAATGACTATTGCATGTGAATTAGAACTCTTGGAACTAAAATAAGTTTGTTCAGAGTCATTTTAATGCCTGAATAGGTCGAAATAGAAGCTTCTGAGTAGGAGAAAAAGTCTGTAAAAATGGCAATTTTGGTCACATTGAGGCTTTAAAAAGTAGTCATTCAACATGAGGCTCAATCCTAATGACATTTTGAATCAATTTTTCTACAGTCCAAAAAATCTATTTTCTGATGAAAAACGATGACCCGTGACCTGTCCAACTTTTTCCAGATGGTCAAGAATAGTAATTTTTTTAAGTTTAATTTTTGGACTGTAAATGACTATTGCATGTGAATTAGAACTCTTGGAACTAAAATAGGTGTGTTTAGAGTCATTTTAATGCCTGAAATAGGTCGAAATAGAAGCTTCTGAGTAGGAGAAAAAGTCTGTAAAAATGGCAATTTTGGTCACATTGAGGCTTTAAAAAGTAGTTATTCAACATGAGGCTCAATCCAAATGACATTTTGAATCAATTTTTCTACAGTCCAAAAAATCTATTTTCTGATGAAAAACGATGACCCGTGACCTGTCGAACTTTTTCCAGATGGTCAAAAATGGTAATTTTTTAAAGTTTAATTTTTGGACTGTAAATGACTATTGGTTGTGAATTAGAACTCTTGGAACTAAAATAACTGTGTTTAGAGTCATTTTAATGCCTGAAATAGGTCGAAATAGAAGCTTCTGAGTAGGAGAAAAAGTCTGTAAAAATGGCAATTTTGGTCACATTGAGGCTTTAAAAAGTAGTTATTCAACATGAGGCTCAATCCAAACGACATTTTGAATCAATTTTTCTACAGTCCAAAAAATCAATTTTCTGATGAAAAACAATGACCCGTGACCTGTCGAACTTTTTCCAGATGGTCAACAATGGTAATTATTTAAAGTTTAATTTTTGGACTGTAAATGACTATTGCATGTAAATTAGAACTCTTGGAACTAAAATAAGTGTGTTTAGAGTCATTTTAATGCCTGAATAGGTCCAAATAGAAGCTTCTGAGTAGGAGAAAAAGGCTGTAAAAATGGCAATTTTGGTCACATTGAGGCTTTAAAAAGTAGTTATTCAACTTGAGGCTCAATCCAAATGACATTTTGAATACATTTTTCTACAGTCCAAAAAATCTATTTTCTGATGAAAAACAATGACCCGTGACCTGTCGAACTTTTTCCAGATGGTCAAAAATGGTAATTGTTTAAAGTTTAATTTTTGGACTGTAAATGACTATTGCATGTGAATTAGAACTCTTGGAAATAAAATAAGTGTGTTTAGAGTCATTTTAATGCCTGAAATAGGTCGAAATAGAAGCTTCTGAGTAGGAGAAAAAGTCTGTAAAAATGGCAATTTTGGTCACATTGAGGCTTTAAAAAGTAGTCATTCAACATGAGGCTCAATCCTAATGACATTTTGAATCAATTTTTCTACAGTCCAAAAAATCCATTTTCTGATGAAAAACGATGACCCGTGACCTGTCCAACTTTTTCCAGATGGTCAAGAATGGTAATTTTTTAAAGTTTAATTTTTTGACTGTAAATGACTATTGCATGTGAATTAGAACTCTTGGAACTAAAATAAGTGTGTTTAGAGTCATTTTAATGCCTGAAATTGGTCGAAATAGAACCTTCTGAGTAGGATAAAAAGTCTGTAAACATGGCAATTTTGGTCACATTGAGGCTTTAAAAAGTAGTTATTCAACATGAGGCTCAATCCAAATGACATTTTGAATCAATTATTCTACAGTCCAAAAAATCTATTTTCTGATGAAAAACGATGACCCGTGACCTGTCAAACTTTTTCCAGATGGTCAAAAATGGTAATTTTTTAAAGTTTAATTTTTGGACTGTAAATGACTATTGCTTGTGAATTAGAACTCTTGGAACTAAAATAACTGTGTTTAGAGTCATTTTAATGCCTGAAATAGGTCGAAATAGAAGCTTCTGAGTAGGAGAAAAAGTCTGTAAAAATGGCAATTTTGGTCACATTGAGGCTTTAAAAAGTAGTTATTCAACATGAGGCTCAATCCAAACGACATTTTGAATCAATTTTTCTACAGTCCAAAAAATCAATTTTCTGATGAAAAACAATGACCCGTGACCTGTCGAACTTTTTCCAGATGGTCAACAATAGTAATTATTTAAAGTTTAATTTTTGGACTGTAAATGACTATTGCATGTAAATTAGAACTCTTGGAACTAAAATAAGTGTGTTTAGAGTCATTTTAATGCCTGAATAGGTCCAAAACGAAGCTTCTGAGTAGGAGAAAAAGGCTGTAAAAATGGCAATTTTGGTCACATTGAGGCTTTAAAAAGTAGTTATTCAACATGAGGCTCAATCCAAATGACATTTTGAATACATTTTTCTACAGTCCAAAAAATCTATTTTCTGATGAAAAACAATGACCCGTGACCTGTCGAACTTTTTCCAGATGGTCAAAAATGGTAATTTTTTAAAGTTTAATTTTTGGACTGTAAATGACTATTGCATGTGAATTAGAACTCTTGGAAATAAAATAAGTGTGTTTAGAGTCATTTTAATGCCTGAAATAGGTCGAAATAGAAGCTTCTGAGTAGGAGAAAAAGTCTGTAAAAATGGCAATTTTGGTCACATTGAGGCTTTAAAAAGTAGTTATTCAACATGAGGCTCAATCCAAACGACATTTTTAATCAATTTTTCTACAGTCCAAAAAATCCATTTTCTGATGAAAAACGATGACCCGTGACCTGTCGAACTTTTTCCAGATGGTCAAAAATGGTAATTTTTTAAAGTTTAATTTTTGGACTGTAAATGACTATTGCATGTGAATTAGAACTCTTGGAACTAAAATAAGTGTGTTTGGAGTCATTTTAATGCCTGAAATAGGTCGAAATAGAAGCTTCTGAGTAGGAGTAAAAAGTCTGTAAAAATTTCAATTTTGGTCACATTGAGGCTTTAAAAAGTAGTTATTCAACATGATGCTCAATCCAAATGACATTTTGAATCAATTTTTCCACAGTCCAAAAAATCAATTTTCTGATGAAAAACGATGACCCGTGACCTGTCGAACTTTTTCCAGATGGTCAAAAATGGTAATTTTTTTAAGTTTAATTTTTTAACTTTAAATGACTATTGCATGTCAATTAGAACTCTTGGAACTAAAATAAGTTTGTTCAGAGTCATTTTAATGCCTGAATAGGTCGAAATAGAAGCTTCTGAGTAGGAGAAAAAGGCCGTAAAAATGGCAATTTTGGTCACATTGAGGCTTTAAAAAGTAGTCATTCAACATGAGGCTCAATCCTAATGACATTTTGAATCAATTTTTCTACAGTCCAAAAAATCTATTTTCTGATGAAAAACGATGACCCGTGACCTGTCGAACTTTTTCCAAATGGTCAAAAATGGTAATTTTTTAAAGTTTAATTTTTGGACTGTAAATGACTATTGCTTGTGAATTAGAACTCTTGGAACTAAAATAACTGTGTTTAGAGTCATTTTAATGCCTGAAATAGGTCGAAATAGAAGCTTCTGAGTAGGAGAAAAAGTCTGTAAAAATGGCAATTTTGGTCACATTGAGGCTTTAAAAAGTAGTTATTCAACATGAGGCTCAATCCAAATGACGTTTTGAATCCATTTTTCTACAGTCCAAAAAATCAATTTTCTGATGAAAAACGATGACCCGTGACCTGTCGAACTTTTTCCAGATGGTCAACAATGGTAATTTTTTAAAGTTTAATTTTTTGACTGTAAATGACTATTGCATGTGAATTAGAACTCTTGGAACTAAAATAAGTGTGTTGAGAGTCATGTTAATGCCTGAAATAGGTCAAAATAGAAGCTTCTGAGTAGGAGAAAAAGTCTGTAAAAATGGCAATTTTGGTCACATTGAGGCTTTAAAAAGTAGTTATTCAACATGAGGCTCCATCCAAATGACATTTTGAATCAACTTTTCTACAGTCCAAAAAATCAATTTTCTGATGAAAAACGATGACCCGTGACCTGTCGAACTTTTTCCAGATGGTCAACAATGGTAATTTTTTAAAGTTTAATTTTTTGACTGTAAATGACTATTGCATGTGAATTAGAACTCTTGGAACTAAAATAAGTGTGTTGAGAGTCATGTTAATGCCTGAAATAGGTCAAAATAGAAGCTTCTGAGTAGGAGAAAAAGTCTGTAAAAATGGCAATTTTGGTCACATTGAGGCTTTAAAAAGTAGTTATTCAACATGAGGCTCAATCCAAACGACATTTTGAATCAATTTTTCTACAGTCCAAAAAATCAATTTTCTGATGAAAAACAATGACCCGTGACCTGTCGAACTTTTTCCAGATGGTCAACAATGGTAATTATTTAAAGTTTAATTTTTGGACTGTAAATGACTATTGCATGTAAATTAGAACTCTTGGAACTAAAATAAGTGTGTTTAGAGTCATTTTAATGCCTGAATAGGTCCAAATAGAAGCTTCTGAGTAGGAGAAAAAGGCTGTAAAAATGGCAATTTTGGTCACATTGAGGCTTTAAAAAGTAGTTATTCAACATGAGGCTCAATCCAAATGAAATTTTGAATACATTTTTCTACAGTCCAAAAAATCTATTTTCTGATGAAAAACAATGACCCGTGACCTGTCGAACTTTTTCCAGATGGTCAAAAATGGTAATTGTTTAAAGTTTAATTTTTGGACTGTAAATGACTATTGCATGTGAATTAGAACTCTTGGAAATAAAATAAGTGTGTTTAGAGTCATTTTAATGCCTGAAATAGGTCGAAATAGAAGCTTCTGAGTAGGAGAAAAAGTCTGTAAAAATGGCAATTTTGGTCACATTGAGGCTTTAAAAAGTAGTCATTCAACATGAGGCTCAATCCTAATGACATTTTGAATCAATTTTTCTACAGTCCAAAAAATCCATTTTCTGATGAAAAACGATGACCCGTGACCTGTCCAACTTTTTCCAGATGGTCAAGAATGGTAATTTTTTAAAGTTTAATTTTTGGACTGTAAATGACTATTGCATGTGAATTAGAACTCTTGGAACTAAAATAAGTGTGTTTAGAGTCATTTTAATGCCTGAAATTGGTCGAAATAGAACCTTCTGAGTAGGATAAAAAGTCTGTAAACATGGCAATTTTGGTCACATTGAGGCTTTAAAAAGTAGTTATTCAACATGAGGCTCAATCCAAATGACATTTTGAATCAATTTTTCTACAGTCCAAAAAATCTATTTTCTGATGAAAAACGATGACCCGTGACCTGTCGAACTTTTTCCAGATGGTCAAAAATGGTAATTTTTTAAAGTTTAATTTTTGGACTGTAAATGACTATTGCTTGTGAATTAGAACTCTTGGAACTAAAATAACTGTGTTTAGAGTCATTTTAATGCCTGAAATAGGTCGAAATAGAAGCTTCTGAGTAGGAGAAAAAGTCTGTAAAAATGACAATTTTGGTCACATTGAGGCTTTAAAAAGTAGTTATTCAACATGAGGCTCAATCCAAACGACATTTTGAATCAATTTTTCTACAGTCCAAAAAATCAATTTTCTGATGAAAAACAATGACCCGTGACCTGTCGAACTTTTTCCAGATGGTCAACAATGGTAGTTATTTAAAGTTTAATTTTTGGACTGTAAATGACTATTGCATGTAAATTAGAACTCTTGGAACTAAAATAAGTGTGTTTAGAGTCATTTTAATGCCTGAATAGGTCCAAATAGAAGCTTCTGAGTAGGAGAAAAAGGCTGTAAAAATGGCAATTTTGGTCACATTGAGGCTTTAAAAAGTAGTTATTCAACATGAGGCTCAATCCAAATGACATTTTGAATACATTTTTCTACAGTCCAAAAAATCTATTTTCTGATGAAAAACAATGACCCGTGACCTGTCGAACTTTTTCCAGATGGTCAAAAATGGTAATTTTTTAAAGTTTAATTTTTGGACTGTAAATGACTATTGCATGTGAATTAGAACTCTTGGAAATAAAATAAGTGTGTTTAGAGTCATTTTAATGCCTGAAATAGGTCGAAATAGAAGCTTCTGAGTAGGAGAAAAAGTCTGTAAAAATGGCAATTTTGGTCACATTGAGGCTTTAAAAAGTAGTTATTCAACATGAGGCTCAATCCAAACGACATTTTGAATCAATTTTTCTACAGTCCAAAAAATTCATTTTCTGATGAAAAACGATGACCCGTGACCTGTCGAACTTTTTCCAGATGGTCAAAAATGGTAATTTTTTAAAGTTTAATTTTTGGACTGTAAATGACTATTGCATGTGAATTAGAACTCTTGGAACTAAAATAAGTGTGTTTGGAGTCATTTTAATGCCTGAAATAGGTCGAAATAGAAGCTTCTGAGTAGGAGAAAAACTCTGTAAAAATGGCAATTTAGGTCACATTGAGGCTTTAAAAAGTAGTTATTCAACATGAGGCTCAATCCAAATGACATTTTGAATCAATTTTTCTACAGTCCAAAAAATCATTTTTCTGATGAAAAACGATGACCCGTGACCTGTCGAACTTTTTCCAGATGGTCAAAAATGGTAATTTTTTTAAGTTTAATTTTTTAACTTTAAATGACTATTGCATGTCAATTAGAACTCTTGGAACTAAAATAAGTTTGTTCAGAGTCATTTTAATGCCTGAATAGGTCGAAATAGAAGCTTCTGAGTAGGAGAAAAAGTCTGTAAAAATGGCAATTTTGGTCACATTGAGGCTTTAAAAAGTAGTCATTCAACATGAGGCTCAATCCTAATGACATTTTGAATCAATTTTTCTACAGTCCAAAAAATCTATTTTCTGATGAAAAACGATGACCCGTGACCTGTCGAACTTTTTCCAAATGGTCAAAAATGGTAATTTTTTAAAGTTTAATTTTTGGACTGTAAATGACTATTGCTTGTGAATTAGAACTCTTGGAACTAAAATAACTGTGTTTAGAGTCATTTTAATGCCTGAAATAGGTCGAAATAGAAGCTTCTGAGTAGGAGAAAAAGTCTGTAAAAATGGCAATTTTGGTCACATTGAGGCTTTAAAAAGTAGTTATTCAACATGAGGCTCCATCCAAATGACATTTTGAATCAACTTTTCTACAGTCCAAAAAATCCATTTTCTGATGGAAAACGATGACCCGTGACCTGTCGAACTTTTTCCAGATGGTCAAAAATGGTAATTTTTTAAAGTTTAATTTTTGGACTTTAAATGACTATTGCATGTGAATTAGAACTCTTGGAACTAAAATAAGTGTGTTTAGAAACATTTTAATGCCTGAAATTGGTCGAAATAGAACCTTCTGAGTAGGAGAAAAAGTCTGTAAAAATGGCAATTTTGGTCACATTGAGGCTTTAAAAAGTAGTTATTCAACATGAGGCTCAATCCAAATGACATTTTGAATCAATTTTTCTACAGTCCAAAAAATCTATTTTCTGATGAAAAACGATGACCGGTGACCTGTCGAACTTTTTCCAGATGGTCAACAATGGTAATTTTTTAAAGTTTAATTTTTGGACTGTAAATGACTATTGCATGTGAATTAGAACTCTTGAAACTAAAATAGGTGTGTTTAGAGTCATTTTAATGCCTGAAATAGGTCGAAATAGAAGCTTCTGAGTAGGAGAAAAAGTCTGTAAAAATGGCAATTTTGGTCACATTGAGGCTTTAAAAAGTAGTTATTCAACATGAGGCTCAATCCAAACGACATTTTGAATCAATTTTTCTACAGTCCAAAAAATCAATTTTCTGATGAAAAACGATGACCCGTGACCTGTCAAACTTTTTCCAGATGGTCAAAAATGGTAATTTTTTTAAGTTTAATTTTTGGATTGTAAATGACTATTGCATGTGAATTAGAACTCTTGGAACTAAAATAGGTGTGTTTAGAGTCATTTTAATGCCTGAATAGGTCGAAATAGAAGCTTCTGAGTAGGAGAAAAAGTCAGTAAAAATGGCAATTTCTGTCACATTGAGGCTTTAAAAAGTAGTTATTCAACATGAGGCTCAATCCAAATGACATTTTGAATCAATTTTTCTACAGTCCAAAAAATCAATTTTCTGATGAAAAACGATGACCCGTGACCTGTCGAACTTTTTCCAGATGGTCAAAAATGGTAATTTTTTAAAGTTTAATTTTTGAACTTTAAATGACTATTGCATGTGAATTAGAACTCTTGGAACTAAAATAAGTTTGTTTAGAGTCATTTTAATGCCTGAATAGGTCGAAATAGAAGCTTCTGAGTAGGAGAAAAAGTCTGTAAAAATGGCAATTTTGGTCACATTGAGGCTTTAAAAAGTAGTCATTCAACATGAGGCTCAATCCTAATGACATTTTGAATCAATTTTTCTACAGTCCAAAAAATCAATTTTCTGATGAAAAACGATGACCCGTGACCTGTCGAACTTTTTCCAGATGGTCAACAATGGTAATTTTTTAAAGTTTAATTTTTGGACTGTAAATGACTATTGCATGTGAATTAGAACTCTTGGAACTAAAATAGGTGTGTTTAGAGTCATTTTAATGCCTGAAATAGGTCGAAATAGAAGCTTCTGAGTAGGAGAAAAAGTCTGTAAAAATGGCAATTTTGGTCACATTGAGGCTTTAAAAAGTAGTTGTTCAACATGAGGCTCAATCCAAACGACATTTTGAATCAATTTTTCTACAGTCCAAAAAATCAATTTTCTGATGAAAAACGATGACCCGTGACCTGTCAAACTTTTTCCAGATGGTCAAAAATGGTAATTTTTTAAAGTTTAATTTTTGGACTGTAAATGACTATTGCATGTGAATTAGAACTCTTGGAACTAAAATAGGTGTGTTTAGAGTCATTTTAATGCCTGAATAGGTCGAAATAGAAGCTTCTGAGTAGGAGAAAAAGTCAGTAAAAATGGCAATTTCTGTCACATTGAGGCTTTAAAAAGTAGTTATTCAACATGAGGCTCAATCCAAATAACATTTTGAATCAATTTTTCTACAGTCCAAAAAATCAATTTTCCGATGAAAAACGATGACCCGTGACCTGTCGAACTTTTTCCAGATGGTCAAAAATGGTAATTTTTTACAGTTTAATTTTTGGACTGTAAATGACTATTGCATGTGAATTAGAACTCTTGGAACTAAAATAAGTGTGTTTAGAGTCATTTTAATGTCTGAATAGGTCGAAATAGAAGCTTCTGAGTAGGAGAAAAAGTCTGTAAAAATGGCAATTTTGGTCACATTGAGGCTTTAAAAAGTAGTTATTCAACATGAGGCTCAATCCAAATGACATTTTGAATCAATTGTTCTACAGTCCAAAAAATCAATTTTCGGATGAAAAACGGTGACCCGAGACCTGTCGAACTTTTTCCAGATGGTCAAAAATGGTAATTTTTTAAAGTTTAATTTTTGGACTGTAAATGACTATTGCATGTGAATTAGAACTCTTGGAACTAAAATAAGTGTGTTTGGAGTCATTTTAATGCCTGAAATAGGTCGAAATAGAAGCTTCTGAGTAGGAGAAAAAGTCTGTAAAAATTTCAATTTTGGTCACATTGAGGCTTTAAAAAGTAGTTATTCAACATGAGGCTCAATCCAAATGACATTTTGAATCAATTTTTCTACAGTCCAAAAAATCTATTTTCTGATGAAAAACGATGACCCGTGACCTGTCGAACTTTTTCCAGATGGTCAAAAATGGTAATTTTTTAAAGTTTAATTTTTGGACTGTAAATGACTATTGCTTGTGAATTAGAACTCTTGGAACTAAAATAACTGTGTTTAGAGTCATTTTAATGCCTGAAATAGGTCGAAATAGAAGCTTCTGAGTAGGAGAAAAAGTCTGTAAAAATGGCAATTTTGGTCACATTGAGGCTTTAAAAAGTAGTTATTCAACATGAGGCTCAATCCAAATGACGTTTTGAATCAATTTTTCTACAGTCCAAAAAATCAATTTTCTGATGAAAAACGATGACCCGTGACCTGTCGAACTTTTTCCAGATGGTCAACAATGGTAATTTTTTAAAGTTTAATTTTTTGACTGTAAATGACTATTGCATGTGAATTAGAACTCTTGGAACTAAAATAAGTGTGTTGAGAGTCATGTTAATGCCTGAAATAGGTCGAAATAGAAGCTTCTGAGTAGGAGAAAAAGTCTGTAAAAATGGCAATTTTGGTCACATTGAGGCTTTAAAAAGTAGTTATTCAACATGAGGCTCCATCCAAATGACATTTTGAATCAACTTTTCTACAGTCCAAAAAATCCATTTTCTGATGGAAAACGATGACCCGTGACCTGTCGAACTTTTTCCAGATGGTCAAAAATGGTAATTTTTTAAAGTTTAATTTTTGGACTTTAAATGACTATTGCATGTGAATTAGAACTCTTGGAACTAAAATAAGTGTGTTTAGAAACATTTTAATGCCTGAAATTGGTCGAAATAGAACCTTCTGAGTAGGAGAAAAAGTCTGTAAAAATGGCAATTTTGGTCACATTGAGGCTTTAAAAAGTAGTTATTCAACATGAGGCTCAATCCAAATGACATTTTGAATCAATTTTTCTACAGTCCAAAAAATCTATTTTCTGATGAAAAACGATGACCGGTGACCTGTCGAACTTTTTCCAGATGGTCAACAATGGTAATTTTTTAAAGTTTAATTTTTGGACTGTAAATGACTATTGCATGTGAATTAGAACTCTTGAAACTAAAATAGGTGTGTTTAGAGTCATTTTAATGCCTGAAATAGGTCGAAATAGAAGCTTCTGAGTAGGAGAAAAAGTCTGTAAAAATGGCAATTTTGGTCACATTGAGGCTTTAAAAAGTAGTTATTCAACATGAGGCTCAATCCAAACGACATTTTGAATCAATTTTTCTACAGTCCAAAAAATCAATTTTCTGATGAAAAACGATGACCCGTGACCTGTCAAACTTTTTCCAGATGGTCAAAAATGGTAATTTTTTTAAGTTTAATTTTTGGATTGTAAATGACTATTGCATGTGAATTAGAACTCTTGGAACTAAAATAGGTGTGTTTAGAGTCATTTTAATGCCTGAATAGGTCGAAATAGAAGCTTCTGAGTAGGAGAAAAAGTCAGTAAAAATGGCAATTTCTGTCACATTGAGGCTTTAAAAAGTAGTTATTCAACATGAGGCTCAATCCAAATGACATTTTGAATCAATTTTTCTACAGTCCAAAAAATCAATTTTCTGATGAAAAACGATGACCCGTGACCTGTCGAACTTTTTCCAGATGGTCAAAAATGGTAATTTTTTAAAGTTTAATTTTTGAACTTTAAATGACTATTGCATGTGAATTAGAACTCTTGGAACTAAAATAAGTTTGTTTAGAGTCATTTTAATGCCTGAATAGGTCGAAATAGAAGCTTCTGAGTAGGAGAAAAAGTCTGTAAAAATGGCAATTTTGGTCACATTGAGGCTTTAAAAAGTAGTCATTCAACATGAGGCTCAATCCTAATGACATTTTGAATCAATTTTTCTACAGTCCAAAAAATCAATTTTCTGATGAAAAACGATGACCCGTGACCTGTCGAACTTTTTCCAGATGGTCAACAATGGTAATTTTTTAAAGTTTAATTTTTGGACTGTAAATGACTATTGCATGTGAATTAGAACTCTTGGAACTAAAATAGGTGTGTTTAGAGTCATTTTAATGCCTGAAATAGGTCGA
Organism: Triturus cristatus; assembly: GCF_964204655.1. Classification (NCBI taxonomy): domain Eukaryota; kingdom Metazoa; phylum Chordata; class Amphibia; order Caudata; family Salamandridae; genus Triturus; species Triturus cristatus. The sequence goes on from NC_140594.1 coordinate 892,957,559, forward strand.
AATAGAAGCTTCTGAGTAGGAGAAAAAGTCTGTAAAAATGGCAATTTTGGTCACATTGAGGCTTTAAAAAGTAGTTGTTCAACATGAGGCTCAATCCAAACGACATTTTGAATCAATTTTTCTACAGTCCAAAAAATCAATTTTCTGATGAAAAACGATGACCCGTGACCTGTCAAACTTTTTCCAGATGGTCAAAAATGGTAATTTTTTAAAGTTTAATTTTTGGACTGTAAATGACTATTGCATGTGAATTAGAACTCTTGGAACTAAAATAGGTGTGTTTAGAGTCATTTTAATGCCTGAATAGGTCGAAATAGAAGCTTCTGAGTAGGAGAAAAAGTCAGTAAAAATGGCAATTTCTGTCACATTGAGGCTTTAAAAAGTAGTTATTCAACATGAGGCTCAATCCAAATAACATTTTGAATCAATTTTTCTACAGTCCAAAAAATCAATTTTCCGATGAAAAACGATGACCCGTGACCTTGTGGAAATGTGGATTTTCCTGATCAGTTATGTCCCCTATCTTGGACCCCAACGGTTCTATATGCATGTTACAAGTACATGTATGTTCCCTCCAGTTCCAGTTTCTAAGACGCAAACATATGTGTGCCTACCGTCAACATGTTCTCTGTCAGATCCGCCATCAATGGGCTGGATATTCGATTCCTAAGTATGAAAGGCCACCGACTTTATATGGCTAAGTTACTCCATTTTTACAGTTCAGGCGAGTAGGCCCGATTCTGTCCTCAAAGCTTTTCCCTGCTCTCTGTCTCTGACAGCTTCAGCTTGAGCTCGCATCTGTATCCATGAACTTTGTCCTACTCCCTGTGCAGCTAACGGTGCCTGCCTCGGCTAGTTTTCGCCTGTCTGCCAAGAAGTTGTATTTCACCTTCGAATTATCTCTTTTGCTCTTCAGCCGATGCATTCCTGTCCAGTGATTTAGGTAAACATTTCCTTTAGCTCACAAGCAAAGGACTCAGCCTTTCCGTCCTCCTGCAAGTGATTCATAGCCCTGTTGCCATGGAAAGTTTTCTGCCCCTCGCACCTCATATAGACACTTAGACGCTTGTACACGCACACAGTCAGTATAGAATAGATTCTGTCCGAGAGTCTCTTCCTTGTGGATAACATAGTTCTTTAAACATAGGGTGTTAGATATGATTTGGGATTAGGATGACTTGACCCCAGACTTCTCGTCTCCACATGTAGAGCTAAATGTCAAGTCCCCTTCACCCCCTAGTTGCACGTCAATTACACGTCATGCTGCCGCGCGCGCATCTATGCCAAGTATTATCTTATAGATCCACCTATGTCTGATAATTCTAACCAATCATGTTTCTTTTATTCCTTATTACGCCTAGTTTCGATTATGTCACTGTCACGTCATTTTTCTTATCAAATGTTACGCCTTCTACATTCGTTTCATTGTAATGTACTTATTATAAAAATACATGTCTGTTAATAAATTATTGTACTTCACTTCCTGAACCTTCGTGGTGACGGAACCTGAGGGCCGCGACTCGAGTCGGCCATTTTGAATGGAATAAAGCCCATTAGAAACCTCTTATACCACGGATTCTGCCTCTTGTTATTTTGAGCTATTTACTTTAATTTAAGATTCCGCATGAAATTCAGTCCGGTAATATTTATTTTATTTACCACATAATGGCGCCCGAATAGGGACACTTTCTCATCTCACGCGCCGGCGGTGCGTTGCAGGCCCGGTCTCCTGCCACAGCTGGACGGACCATAAACGCGTACCAGCAGGATTTCCTGTAAGCTCCCTCCGGTCAAGCGGGGGCGACTGAGGCTGCGATCAACCCAGACGAGGCGGTGAGAAGTGCGAAGTATCCCGACCAGAGCCTAGCTGAGAGAGCAAGATCCGAGGTATACAGAGGCCCACCAGGTTTTCCGAAATTCCGACGTCCAGAGGGTCCGATGTCCGCAGTTATCGAGTCCTGTCCATTCTCTGAGGCCTTCCGTTTCAAGGAGCTACTCGGTGAGTACCATCGCCGGGGAGGCGTGTTGACGCGCACATAGGTTGTGCCGGTCAAGACGGATTTGGGTACACAAATCCGGTCTGCACTGTTTAGCAGTGTATATGTACTGTTTAGCAGTATATCAAGTATTCCGAAGTATTCAGTTATTGTCAAGAATTCAGCGTGGTGATTAGTTAGGCAGACTGTCATCATTGTCGATCATTGTTATAATGTTTAATGTTTAATGTTTAAAGTATTCAGAAAATGTCTTGCATATTGTGGTATGAATGACTGTTCATTGTTCACTGTTCATTATTGTGTTTCTCGTATTAAGTAAGTTCAAGAGTAAGTATCAGATTAGTTGTCAATATGCCGCTCTTCTCGAAGTTAAGACAGATTACTACCAGAAAAGGGGTGCTTGAAGAAGCAGTTCCTATTCCTCCTAGAGACACTCCAGGACATTTCATGTACCATAAACATGGCTTAGATGCCATATTGTTTCTTGATCTATGGGTAGATTATACCAAAGGATTACCGGAAAGTCAAAGGTGGCCCATAGCGGGAACCTGGGATGCAGAGTGCATCATGAAAGTGGAGGAAGAGTTATGGAAAAGAAAGGTCAGACAGTCACAGAAAGACGCCATTGAGTTATGGCGTAAAGAATCTCACAGACGAACAGAAAAAGCACGTAGACAAGAAGAGAGGAGTAAAGAAAGTTCAAATAAAGTTCAAGAAAATCTATTAATTGAGGAAGGTATCCGAGTGAAATCAGAACAAGTAAATAGACAAAGAAATGCTCTTATGAATGGTATGTATCCCCTTCTAGCCGAAGGACTACCTAAGGCTGTTACGGAGGTGCCAAAAGACTTGCCACCCCCGTTATTTCCAATTAAGGTACATCCAAAGGGGCATCCCAGAACCGCAGAAGATGTTTTCCTTTCCTCATATCTAGACGATGCAGCCCCCGAGTATGCTAACGCCACACCACATAGACCGTCTGGCGGAGGGGTTCAACGTCAGGATCAGGTATCTGTCCCCGTGCAACAGCAAGTCCCGATACAAGCATCGGCAAGCACATCTGTTTCCGCATCTGTTTCCGCAGTCGACTCTACAGGGGTATCGACACCCATAGTTGCTGTATCACGTTCGACGAACCCTTTCACACCCGACGCCCCAGATGGGGCCACGGGAGGTGCTAGCAGTATTTTTACACCACCTAGAATAAATAAACTTGTTTTTCAAGAGTCAGCACATTCACGTACACCTAAGTTCGTAAATGAACGTACGCTTAAGGAACTTCTTGTAAATTGTAGATATGACCCGGTGGTTGGTAAAGAGGACGAAATGGTCCTGGCATCATTACGTATCAGACGAGCCGCAGAGTATTTAGCAAGGTTACCAGGGATGGCTACGCATCTAGATAACATATATCATTTTGTTCAAACAGGACGAGATCCAGGATGTATTAACAGAGCTATGGAATTCCAGAAAGTAGAGATACAAGGGGAACTGTTACGTTTCCTCATAAACTGTGTGATCAGAAATCAAGATCGTCCGGGGGTAGACCGGAATGCAATGCTTATTCTTACAAGATGGAGTCAGAATATATCAGAAGGGAGACACGATAAGCAAAATTGTATAATAGCCATGTGCCGAAAAATACGTAAAGAAATAGAGCGTATTCATGAAGAGAGATTGGGAACAGACGAGTTTGAGCAAGATGAAGTGTCCGAATCAGGGGACTCTGCAAGACAGTCAGAGACCATAGCCTATGTAGGCAGAGGAAGATCTTGTGAAAATACTAGATGTTTTTCTGATCCAATACACTCTGTATGTCCAAATAATAGCAGAACGTATCCGACGCCTGTAATAAATCTGAAATCTCCTGAACATTCGTTTCAAGCCGCAGATAAAATACTACGAGAACGAAGGGGTTATCACCTCCTCGATTCCATGGATGAGCAAGAATTAGCCAGATCAGCCGTTCACTGGATTGTTAGTCCTGAAAAATACGGTGATGAGACCGTAGCACACACGTTTCTCAACCTCAGTACAGATGAACAACGTTTAGCTGGAATCTATATGATTCAGCAACTCCTCATATTATATAAGAGCCAACATGCTGACCCTGGTCCTTTACCTGATATATTAACGGAACTACTTACGTACAGATGGAGAGGTTCTAGTAACAAGCTAATTAAAGAGATATTAGTGTCACGTAAGCAGTACGTCCTTTTTGTAAATCCAGATTCTCTCTCCCTGCCCCCCAGAGAAAGAGCACCGTACTACATGGATAGACAAAATCCTCTACGAGAAGTGCACCCAATAAAAGGCGAAGACAATGAGTTTCACCGTGTATTTGTTTACACACCCATATCAAAAATGGAATTATTAGAAATGAAAAAAGTAGTACCTAGTCATGACAAAGACCCAGCGGGTTTCCACCGAGAAATTAAAGACATGTTACTGATGGGAGAGTACACCTTTCCTGATATTATGACGATTTTAAAAGTGCTTTTGCCTGCTGGCATATATGAAAAACTGAAAGAAAAAGAGTGGGAAGTGGGAGACCAAAAGATAGACTGGACAGCATTAGCAGAGGAAGAAAGGGGCCGAGCCGCAGGTTCAGGGCTCGGGGATAAAGTTAAACTATTACCAGGTTTACTAGTACAAGTACTGCCACGTTTATTAACTACTAAAAAGGAAGATTGGGGTGCAATCTCAGCCTGTAAACAAAAGCAAGATGAAGACACAAGTGATTATTATGCCCGATTTGAAAAATATTTTGGTATAAACAGTGGTATAAAAGCAAGCAGTGACTCATATCCACATTTGTTTGTGACAAAATTGGTAGAAAATGCATTGCCTCCAGTGAAGAATAGAATATTGAAATTCGAGAGTACCTGGCAAAGTAACACTCCGTCGCAAATGCTACAAATGTTACAGTATCATCACAATAGAATTAGGGATGAACAAGAACACGAGCATAGACGCATGAAGGATACAAAAATGAAAATGCTAGTTTCTCAGACAGTACCAGCAGATGGTCACAAAAAGGGTGTGACACATTCTGGTGATTCTGCAGTTCCTGTAAAGGGAACCTGCAATTACTGTAAACAACTAGGCCATTATGTACATGATTGTCAAGTCCTGAAACGAAATATAGCTACAGGTATTGCAAAAGAGAGACCACGATTAGTTAGACAAGATCAGAATGAAAAAGGAGCTATGCAGCATGGACAGTCCGTGCCAGTTCAGCAACAGTCTATGCCAGCCTCACAGCAACCCATACAGTTTGTGCCAGCTGCACCACCGTTGCCTACTACTGCCACACAAACCACAACACAACAAATGTATCAGACTGCACAGTATGAATACCCTGAGTATCAGCGTTACGCATGAACCAGCCTAGAGAGGGAAGTTGACTTACCGCTTATCGAGATTCCGGTAGATCAAGAAGGACCTTATGTACATAGTGAATTATTAGGTCAAGATAGAAAATTCTTACTCGATACAGGGGCAAGTCGAACAACCATAAAACGTAGTGAAGTTCCAGGGGCACCCCTCTCAGGCTCTAAAAATGTTTCCCTTGGTTTTTCAGGAAAACCTATTGTTAATGAAGTATCACAGCCTCTACCACTTACGATAGGACCTTTGACACGAATTACAGATTTATTGCTTACTAAATCATGCCCAGAAAATTTGTTAGGAATTAAAACTCTGAAAGCACTAGGAGCCATAATATGTTGTTCTCCGGAAGGAGTAAGGTTGTTTTTGCGTGATTTTAAAGGTCACTATGTGTCTAGAGACATGGATCCCCGACTACAGATTTTACCAGTACATCTATGGGCACAAGGCCCTACGGATGTTGGCTGCATGAACATTACACCCTATCGAGTTACATTGAAAGCAGGAGTGGTACTACCACGAATGCGACAATACAAGTTACCGCATGATGCTGTAGTGGCTTTGTTGAAAATCATTGATGAACTAATTGCCCAGGGAGTAGTTGTAGAAACAGACTCCAATGTATGTAATTCACCGATAATTCCGATTCTTAAACGAACTGATCCTACTGCTCCGCCAGTATACCGATTGGTTATTGATTTGCGTGAACTAAACAAGTGTATTGTACCACAATTCCCTGTGGTCCCTGATATATCATCATTGTTGACAGCAATTGATTCCGAAGCAACATTCTTTACTGTAATTGATCTCAAGAATGCCTTTTTCAGCGTCCCAATAGATCCGGAAAGCCAATACTTGTTCGGATTCAGTTTAAATGGGCGCAGCTTTAAATTCTCACGCGCTCCCCAAGGATTTACAGAAAGCCCCAGCATCTACAGCCAAGCACTGAAACGAGAACTTGACAGTATCCACATGCCAGTCAATACTGCACTGCTTCAATATGTCGATGATCTGCTGATCACCGCGAGAAGCGAGCCAGAATGTGAAAAAGCTTCTCTGACAGTTTTACATTTCCTAGCCGACAAGGGGCACAAGGTGTCCCCTTCTAAGCTGCAATTCTGTGTTCAGCGAGTTATTTATCTTGGTCACTCGCTGTCCAAGGAGGGAAGGCAGCTTACACCAGATCGCATCCAGTTAATTGCTAACATGTCAATACCCCAGACACAAAAGGAGGTGCGGGCTTTCATAGGCCTCACTTCATATTGTAGGCAGTGGATCCCTCAGTACGCATTTCTAGCAAAACCACTCATTCAGTTAACCACACAGGAGGCAGCCACATCGACTGTTCTCCCTTGGACTCAGGAACATACACAAGCTTTTGAAAGCCTAAAGGAAGCTTTATGTCAAGCACCTGTTTTAGCAACACCATGTTATAGCAAACCTTTTACACTCTTTGTTACAGAACGCGAAGGTACTGCCTTGTCAGTACTCACTCAGGATCAAGCAGGATCACGCAAGCCATGTGCTTATTTTTCCAGTACATTAGATCCCGTAGCTCAGGCTTTGCCTGCATGCCTGAAATCAGTGGCAGCGACAGCTTTAGCAATCAGACAAAGCGATGCCATAGTATTAGGACACCCATTGACAGTTCAAGTACCACATGCAGTAGAGGTTCTTGTGAACCGAACACAAACGCAACACTTGACCATAGCAAGACTTACCGGTTATGAACTGACATTGTTTCAACCACACATAGAGATCCGACGGTGTAATACATTGAATCCTGCTACACTATTACCTATAATTGGAACAGACCCACTAGCTCATGATTGTGTTGAAATCATTGAAATAAAGACGAAACCTAGACAAGACTTGACAGACGTTCCATTGTTAGATCCAGACCTGACGTTGTATGTAGACGGATCATGCATGAGAGCAAGTACAGGAGATTTAGTGGCCGCGTATGCAGTCACAACAGACACTGAAGTTATTGAGACACATTGTATAGATATTCTGTCAGCCCAAGCAGCAGAACTTATTGCTCTAACGCAAGCCTGTATTCAAGCCACAAATAAGAAAGTTAATGTATACACTGACTCACGTTATGCATTCGGAGTTGTACACGACTTCGGCGTGCTGTGGCGAGAGAGAGGTTATCTAACGTCCCATGGTGCCCACATTCAGCACGGACCCCTCATTCATGCCTTGTTAGACGCAATACATCTACCCACTGCTATATCGATTATGAAATGTAAAGCACACACGAAGGTTACTGATACCATTTCTCAAGGCAATGATTTAGCTGACAGAACAGCCAAACAGACTGCTCAGACTCGTACATTAGACATGACAAAGCCAATAGTTCAGACACCAACACAGTGTATGACAATTAAGGATCCCACACTTGACGTAATTGACATACAGACACATGCCACAGCAGAAGAAATAAAGAAATGGACTGAACTAGGAGGGATCCAGACAGATCAAGGATGGATGACGAAGGAGAAATCTGTATGGTTTCTCCCCGATTCCATGGTTCAAGCCATTATAGCTACAGTTCACAGTCCAGCACATTTAGGAGAGAAGGCTATGCTAGACAGCATTCAGCACATTTGGTTTAACAAACATTTACGAGCAGCAGCTAAACAAAAAGTTCGTACCTGTATGATATGTTGTCAGTTTAATCCAGGAAAGAGTGTTCCCGTAGAGCAGGGTGGATTTCAGCCTCCTGACCATCCTTTTGAAGTCCTCCAGATGGATTATATTCAGATGAAACGTTGTCGAGGATTCAAATATGTCCTTGTAGTTGTCTGCGCTCTCTCCCGTTGGACAGAGGCGTATCCCGTATCAGATTACACTGCCTCGACTACTGCCAAGCAGCTAGTTCGAGAATTCTTCCCACGGTACGGTTTACCACGTGTTGTATATTCAGATAACGGTCAGCCTTTCTCATCCGAATTAATGAAACATGTCTCACTCCTGTTGGGATATCAGTGGAAATTCCACTGTGTCCGACACCCCGAAGCAGCAGGTCTCGTAGAAAGACATAACCAGACACTGAAAATCAGACTGTCCAAAATATGTAGAGAGAAAGGTGTCGACTGGATAGTAGCATTACCAGTTGCACTCTTTTACATGAGAATGGTAGCACACTCTAGAACAGGGCTATCCCCGTATGAGGTGATCTTTGGTAGACCGCCGAATATGTGGGGGACGCCTATACCACGTAAAATAACTGATGTTGACTGTAATATGCTGACAGATTACCTGGCTTCCTTGATGTCTGCACTACAATCTTCTCGTTCACAGGTAGCTGCAGCCTTTCCCGACAACACTGAGGCGAAACCCCATGACGTTGTTCCGGGTAATCTTGTCTTTGTGAGAAATTTCGACAGGAAGAGTCAATTGGAGCCCAGGTGGAAAGCACCCAAGTTGGTCCTGTTGACCACAAGAACAGCCGTGAAGATCGAGGGACGAAAAGGGTGGATTCATTCCAGTCACGTAAAAAAATTTCATGGACTACCTTCAGATATAGACACTGTGCCCTGCACTCCCTCACAGACTGATTCAAAACTTCCTTTTGTTGAACTGAATGACTCTCAGTGCTATAAACAGAAACTCAGGTCCAGATCTAAACTGTCGGACGATTTGATTGTTTAAGTCCTCTCCAAGGTGAAGCGGTTGAATCTGTCCCGACATGTATCCCTTAGGTCTGAATCATGTAGAGTCCAGAATCATAATGAAACGACATGCTTATTGTAAATTACTGCGTAACCACTGTATTGTGACATTATTAATTTTGTTTTTATTGAGTATTTTAGTAATTATTACGAGTATGATTTTGCATATGTATCATCCTGTTTCTAAACGTGTTTTCAATATAACTGATGAACATTCTTTTAGTGACCTACCGCCACATGAATTATCCTATAGACTTGCGCTGCGCAATAACACATTCATTAGTATGTTACATCATTCCCATCAGACTAGTAATGCGACCAATTGTTGGGTGTGTGGCCGACTCCCTCCCTATCAGAATAACAAAGGAGTTCTGCCTTTCTTTCCACATCCGTTCACACACAATGGCTCCTGTGGAGCATGGTTTAGTTTATTAAATTCCATAGACCCAGACACAGCAGTTTATCAACAACATTGGATATGGGGAAATCTGAATCTAGTTTTATTCAAAGTCTGTCACCCTAATAAGGAGGGTCACCTCAGTAGAACAGGAACTGATCTAGAAAATGAAGTGTATAAATTAGGTAATTTTACACCTAATCTTATGATTTTGAATGTCAAATCCGAAGTTGAACTAATTCTGCCCACTATGTCAGTATTTCCAGTTAAGGGTGAATTATGTGTTAGAAAAGTTGGTTCCAAACACATGGGCCATAGCCAATGCGTTACTACAGTAGAATATAGTGATCAAGGTAAATCTTCATTTAGAGCTTCTCGCCATTCCTACTTCATATGTGGTCAGACTGCATATATGCGTCTGCCTCTAGATTGGGATGGTACCTGTTACATAGCATTCCTTTTGCCACCTGTTTTCCTAGCTCCCCCTGATTATTATCGAAATGTTCATTTAGTACACAATAGAGAGCAAAGAGATCTCCCAGTTGTCGATTATACTGAGACATCATGGGACAAGTATGTAGATTTCAATAAAGGTATCTTTCCCTATATAGGTACTATATCAAATAGTAAGCTGATACGCAGACTCACCAAGACTCTTGAAGCTGTAGTAAACGAGACTATAGCCGCCCTAGGCAATCTGACAGAGGAACAATCAGTGATGAGAATTGTTGTTCTCCAGAATCGTCTTGTCCTTGACGTCATCCTGGCCGATAGGGGCGGAGCTTGCAGGGTCATCGGATCCAGCTGCTGCATATTCATACCAGAAAATTCGCCATCTGTATATAAAGCTATAACACGCCTTCATAAGATTGTAAGCCAGATACACGAGAATCCAGACACTTGGACGTGGTCCGGGTGGTTTTGGAGTGTGATATCAGCCTGGGGATGGAGAGTTCTATCCTTCCTAGGTATTGGCCTTCTTATGCTCTTCAGTTGTTGTCTATGCCTGCAATGTGGACCAGCGATTTGTGGTCTGTGTGCCACATCGTGTATTCCACATCAAAGTTTTCGCTCAAGATCCCGGAAGAAGAAAGAAGAAGAAATGATGCTCCATGAGCAAATCAATGGAATGATGAAGATTGATGTCTCGTGAAGGGCAAGAAGGAGACAAGGAGGGAATGTGGAAATGTGGATTTTCCTGATCAGTTATGTCCCCTATCTTGGACCCCAACGGTTCTATATGCATGTTACAAGTACATGTATGTTCCCTCCAGTTCCAGTTTCTAAGACGCAAACATATGTGTGCCTACCGTCAACATGTTCTCTGTCAGATCCGCCATCAATGGGCTGGATATTCGATTCCTAAGTATGAAAGGCCACCGACTTTATATGGCTAAGTTACTCCATTTTTACAGTTCAGGCGAGTAGGCCCGATTCTGTCCTCAAAGCTTTTCCCTGCTCTCTGTCTCTGACAGCTTCAGCTTGAGCTCGCATCTGTATCCATGAACTTTGTCCTACTCCCTGTGCAGCTAACGGTGCCTGCCTCGGCTAGTTTTCGCCTGTCTGCCAAGAAGTTGTATTTCACCTTCGAATTATCTCTTTTGCTCTTCAGCCGATGCATTCCTGTCCAGTGATTTAGGTAAACATTTCCTTTAGCTCACAAGCAAAGGACTCAGCCTTTCCGTCCTCCTGCAAGTGATTCATAGCCCTGTTGCCATGGAAAGTTTTCTGCCCCTCGCACCTCATATAGACACTTAGACGCTTGTACACGCACACAGTCAGTATAGAATAGATTCTGTCCGAGAGTCTCTTCCTTGTGGATAACATAGTTCTTTAAACATAGGGTGTTAGATATGATTTGGGATTAGGATGACTTGACCCCAGACTTCTCGTCTCCACATGTAGAGCTAAATGTCAAGTCCCCTTCACCCCCTAGTTGCACGTCAATTACACGTCATGCTGCCGCGCGCGCATCTATGCCAAGTATTATCTTATAGATCCACCTATGTCTGATAATTCTAACCAATCATGTTTCTTTTATTCCTTATTACGCCTAGTTTCGATTATGTCACTGTCACGTCATTTTTCTTATCAAATGTTACGCCTTCTACATTCGTTTCATTGTAATGTACTTATTATAAAAATACATGTCTGTTAATAAATTATTGTACTTCACTTCCTGAACCTTCGTGGTGACGGAACCTGAGGGCCGCGACTCGAGTCGGCCATTTTGAATGGAATAAAGCCCATTAGAAACCTCTTATACCACGGATTCTGCCTCTTGTTATTTTGAGCTATTTACTTTAATTTAAGATTCCGCATGAAATTCAGTCCGGTAATATTTATTTTATTTACCACAACCTGTCGAACTTTTTCCAGATGGTCAAAAATGGTAATTTTTTACAGTTTAATTTTTGGATTGTAAATGACTATTGCATGTGAATTAGAACTCTTGGAACTAAAATAAGTGTGTTTAGAGTCATTTTAATGTCTGAATAGGTCGAAATAGAAGCTTCTGAGTAGGAGAAAAAGTCTGTAAAAATGGCAATTTTGGTCACATTGAGGCTTTAAAAAGTAGTTATTCAACATGAGGCTCAATCCAAATGACATTTTGAATCAATTGTTCTACAGTCCAAAAAATCAATTTTCGGATGAAAAACGGTGACCCGAGACCTGTCGAACTTTTTCCAGATGGTCAAAAATGGTAATTTTTTAAAGTTTAATTTTTGGACTGTAAATGACTATTGCATGTGAATTAGAACTCTTGGAACTAAAATAAGTGTGTTTGGAGTCATTTTAATGCCTGAAATAGGTCGAAATAGAAGCTTCTGAGTAGGAGAAAAAGTCTGTAAAAATTTCAATTTTGGTCACATTGAGGCTTTAAAAAGTAGTTATTCAACATGAGGCTCAATCCAAATGACATTTTGAATCAATTTTTCTACAGTCCAAAAAATCAATTTTCTGATGAAAAACGATGACCCGTGACCTGTCGAACTTTTTCCAGATGGTCAAAAATGGTAATTTTTTAAAGTTTAATTTTTGAACTTTAAATGACTATTGCATGTGAATTAGAACTCTTGGAACTAAAATAAGTTTGTTTAGAGTCATTTTAATGCCTGAATAGGTCGAAATAGAAGCTTCTGAGTAGGAGAAAAAGTCTGTAAAAATGGCAATTTTGGTCACATTGAGGCTTTAAAAAGTAGTCATTCAACATGAGGCTCAATCCTAATGACATTTTGAATCAATTTTTGTACAGTCCAAAAAATCAATTTTCTGATGAAAAACGATGACCCGTGACCTGTCGAACTTTTTCCAGATGGTCAATAATGGTAATTTTTTAAAGTTTAATTTTTGGACTGTAAATGACTATTGCATGTGAATTAGAACTCTTGGAACTAAAATAAGTGTGTTTAGAGTCATTTTAATGCCTGAAATAGGTCGAAATAGAAGCTTCTGAGTAGGAGAAAAAGTCTGTAAAAATGGCAATTTTGGTCACATTGAGGCTTTAAAAAGTAGTTATTCAACATGAGGCTCAATCCAAATGACGTTTTGAATCAATTTTTCTACAGTCCAAAAAATCAATTTTCTGATGAAAAACGATGACCCGTGACCTGTCGAACTTTTTCCAGATGGTCAACAATGGTAATTTTTTAAAGTTTAATTTTTGGACTGTAAATGACTATTGCATGTGAATTAGAACTCTTGGAACTAAAATAAGTGTGTTTAGAGTCATTTTAATGCCTGAAATAGGTCGAAATAGAAGCTGCTGAGTAGGAGAAAAAGTCTGTAAAAATGGCAATTTTGGTCACATTGAGGCTTTAAAAAGTAGTTATTCAACATGAGGCTCAATCCAAACGACATTTTGAATCAATTTTTCTACAGTCCAAAAAATCAATTTTCTGATGAAAAACGATGACCCGTGACCTGTCAAACTTTTTCCAGATGGTCAAAAATGGTAATTTTTTAAAGTTTAATTGTTGGACTGTAAATGACTATTACATGTGAATTAGAACTCTTGGAACTAAAATAGGTGTGTTTAGAGTCATTTTAATGCCTGAATAGGTCGAAATAGAAGCTTCTGAGTAGGAGAAAAAGTCAGTAAAAATGGCAATTTCTGTCACATTGAGGCTTTAAAAAGTAGTTATTCAACATGAGGCTCAATCCAAATGACATTTTGAATCAATTTTTCTACAGTCCAAAAAATCAATTTTCTGATGAAAAACGATGACCCGTGGCCTGTCGAACTTTTTCCAGATGGTCAAAAATGGTAATTTTTTACAGTTTAATTTTTGGACTGTAAATGACTATTGCATGTGAATTAGAACTCTTGGAACTAAAATAAGTGTGTTTAGAGTCATTTTAATGTCTGAATAGGTCGAAATAGAAGCTTCTGAGTAGGAGAAAAAGTCTGTAAAAATGGCAATTTCTGTCACATTGAGGCTTTAAAAAGTAGTTATTCAACATGAGGCTCAATCCAAATGACATTTTGAATCAATTTTTCTACAGTCCAAAAAATCAATTTTCCGATGAAAAACGATGACCCGTGACCTGTCGAACTTTTTCCAGATGGTCAAAAATGGTAATTTTTTACAGTTTAATTTTTGGACTGTAAATGACTATTGCATGTGAATTAGAACTCTTGGAACTAAAATAAGTGTGTTTAGAGTCATTTTAATGTCTGAATAGGTCGAAATAGAAGCTTCTGAGTAGGAGAAAAAGTCTGTAAAAATGGCAATTTTGGTCACATTGAGGCTTTAAAAAGTAGTTATTCAACATGAGGCTCAATCCAAACGACATTTTGAATCAATTTTTCTACAGTCCAAAAAATTCATTTTCTGATGAAAAACGATGACCCGTGACCTGTCGAACTTTTTCCAGATGGTCAAAAATGGTAATTTTTTAAAGTTTAATTTTTGGACTGTAAATGACTATTGCATGTGAATTAGAACTCTTGGAACTAAAATAAGTGTGTTTGGAGTCATTTTAATGCCTGAAATAGGTCGAAATAGAAGCTTCTGAGTAGGAGAAAAACTCTGTAAAAATGGCAATTTAGGTCACATTGAGGCTTTAAAAAGTAGTTATTCAACATGAGGCTCAATCCAAATGACATTTTGAATCAATTTTTCTACAGTCCAAAAAATCGTTTTTCTGATGAAAAACGATGACCCGTGACCTGTCGAACTTTTTCCAGATGGTCAAAAATGGTAATTTTTTTAAGTTTAATTTTTTAACTTTAAATGACTATTGCATGTCAATTAGAACTCTTGGAACTAAAATAAGTTTGTTCAGAGTCATTTTAATGCCTGAATAGGTCGAAATAGAAGCTTCTGAGTAGGAGAAAAAGTCTGTAAAAATGGCAATTTTGGTCACATTGAGGCTTTAAAAAGTAGTCATTCAACATGAGGCTCAATCCTAATGACATTTTGAATCAATTTTTCTACAGTCCAAAAAATCTATTTTCTGATGAAAAACGATGACCCGTGACCTGTCGAACTTTTTCCAGATGGTCAAGAATGGTAATTTTTTAAAGTTTAATTTTTGGACTGTAAATGACTATTGCATGTGAATTAGAACTCTTGGAACTAAAATAAGTGTGTTTAGAGTCATTTTAATGCCTGAAATTGGTCGAAATAGAACCTTCTGAATAGGATAAAAAGTCTGTAAACATGGCAATTTTGGTCACATTAAGGCTTTAAAAAGTAGTTATTCAACATGAGGCTCAATCCAAATGACATTTTGAATCAATTTTTCTACAGTCCAAAAAATCAATTTTCTGATGAAAAACGATGACCCGTGACCTGTCGAACTTTTTCCAGACGGTCAAAAATGGTAATTTTTTAAAGTTTAATTTTTGGACTGTAAATGATTATTGCTTGTGAATTAGAACTCATGGAACTAAAATAAGTGTGTTTAGAGTCATTTTAATGCCTGAAATAGGTTGAAATAGAAGCTTCTGAGTAGGAGAAAAAGTCTGTAAAAATGGCAATTTTGGTCACATTGAGGCTTTAAAAAGTAGTTATTCAACATGAGGCTCAATCCAAATGACGTTTTGAATCAATTTTTCTACAGTCCAAAAAATCAATTTTCTGATGAAAAACGATGACCCGTGACCTGTCAAACTTTTTCCAGATGGTCAAAAATGGTAATTTTTTAAAGTTTAATTTTTGGACTGTAAATGACTATTGCATGTGAATTAGAACTCTTGGAACTAAAATAAGTGTGTTTAGAGACATTTTAATGCCTGGAATTGGTCGAAATAGAAGCTTCTGAGTAGGAGAAAAAAGTCTGTAAAAATGGCAATTTTGGTCATATTGAGGCTTTAAACAGAAGTTATTCATCACGAGGCACAAGTCAAATAAAAAATTTTATCCATTTTTCTACAGTCCAAAAAATCAATTTTCTGATGAAAAACGATGACCTGTGACCTGTCGAACTTTCTCCAGATGGTCAGAAATGGTAATTTTTTAATGTTTACATTTTTGACTGTAAATGAATATTACATGTGAATTAGAACTCTTGGAACTAAAATAAGTGTGTTTAGAGACATTTTAATGCCTGGAATTGGTCGAAATAGAAGCTTCTGAGTAGGAGAAAAAGTCTGTAAAAAAGGCAATTTTGGTCACATTGAGGCTTTAAACAGAAGTTATTCATCATGAGGCACAAGTCAAATAAAATTTTGTATCCATTTTTCTACAGTCCAAAAAATCAATTTTCTGATGAAAAACGATGACCAGTGACCTGTCGAACTTTCTCCAGATGGTCAGAAATGGTAATTTTTTAATGTTTAATTTTTTGACTGTAAATGACTTTTGTATGTGATTTAGAACTCTTGGAACTAATATAAGTGTGTTTAGAGTCATATTAATGCCTGAAATTGGTCGAAATAGAAGCTTCTGAGTAGGAGAAAAAGTCTGTAAAAATGGCAATTTTGGTCACATTGAGGCTTTAAAAAGTAGTTATTCAACATGAGGCTCAAGCCAAACGACATTTTGAATCAATTTTTCTACAGTCCAAAAAATCAATTTTCTGATGAAAAACGATGACCCGTGACCTGTCGAACTTTTTCCAGATGGTCAAAAATGGTAATTTTTTTAAGTTTAATTTTTGGACTGTAAATGACTATTGCATGTGAATTAGAACTCTTGGAACTAAAATAAGTGTGTTTAGAGTCATTTTAATGCCTGAAATAGGTCGAAATAGAAGCTTTTGAGTAGGAGAAAAAGTCTGTAAAAATGGCAATTTTGGTCACATTGAGGCTTTAAAAAGTAGTTATTCAACATGAGGCTCAATCCAAACGACATTTTGAATCAATTTTTCTACAGTCCAAAAAATCAATTTTCTGATGAAAAACGATGACCCGTGACCTGTCAAACTTTTTCCAGATGGTCAAAAATGGTAATTTTTTCAAGTTTAATTTTTGGACTGTAAATGACTATTGCATGTGAATTAGAACTCTTGGAACTAAAATAAGTGTGTTTAGAGTCATTTTAATGCCTGAAATAGGTTGAAATAGAAGCTTCTGAGTAGGAGAAAAAGTCTGTAAAAATGGCAATTTTGGTCACATTGAGGCTTTAAAAAGTAGTTATTCAACATGAGGCTCAATCCAAATGACGTTTTGAATCAATTTTTCTACAGTCCAAAAAATCTATTTTCTGATGAAAAACGATGACCCGTGACCTGTCAAACTTTTTCCAGATGGTCAAAAATGGTAATTTTTTCAAGTTTAATTTTTGGACTGTAAATGACTATTGCATGTGAATTAGAACTCTTGGAACTAAAATAAGTGTGTTTAGAGTCATTTTAATGCCTGAAATAGGTTGAAATAGAAGCTTCTGAGTAGGAGAAAAAGTCTGTAAAAATGGCAATTTTGGTCACATTGAGGCTTTAAAAAGTAGTTATTCAACATGAGGCTCAAGCCAAACGACATTTTGAATCAATTTTTCTACAGTCCAAAAATTCCATTTTCTGATGAAAAACGATGACCCGTGACCTGTCGAACTTTTTCCAGATGGTCAAAAATGGTAATTTTTTAAAGTTTAATTTTTGGACTGTAAATGACTATTGCATGTGAATTAGAACTCTTGGAACTAAAATAAGTGTGTTTGGAGTCATTTTAATGCCTGAAATAGGTCGAAATAGAAGATTCTGAGTAGGAGAAAAAGTCTGTAAAAATGGCAATTTTGGTCACATTGAGGCTTTAAAAAGTAGTTATTCAACATGAGGCTCAATCCAAACGACATTTTGAATAAATTTTTCTACAGTCCAAAAAATCAATTTTCTGATGAAAAACGATGACCCGTGACCTGTCGAACTTTTTCCAGATGGTCAACAATGGTAATTTTTTAAAGTTTAATTTTTGGACTGTAAATGACTATTGCATGTGAATTAGAACTCTTGGAACTAAAATAAGTGTGTTTAGAGTCATTTTAATGCCTGAAATAGGTCGAAATAGAAGCTTCTGAGTAGGAGAAAAAGTCTGTAAAAATGGCAATTTTGGTCACATTGAGGCTTTAAAAAGTAGTTATTCAACATGAGGCTCAATCCAAACGACATTTTGAATCAATTGTTCTACAGTCCAAAAAATCAATTTTCGGATGAAAAACGGTGACCCGAGACCTGTCAAACTTTTTCCAGATGGTCAAAAATGGTAATTTTTTAAAGTTTAATTTTTGGACTGTAAATGACTATTGCATGTGAATTAGAACTCTTGGAACTAAAATAAGTGTGTTTAGAGTCATTTTAATGCCTGAAATAGGTCGAAATAGAAGCTTCTGAGTAGGAGAAAAAGTCTGTAAAAATGGCAATTTTGGTCACATTGAGGCTTTAAAAAGTAGTTATTCAACATGAGGCTCAATCCAAACGACATTTTGAATCAAGTTTTCTACAGTCCAAAAAATAAATTTTCTGATGAAAAACGATGACCCGTGTCAAACTTTTTCCAGATGGTCAAAAATGGTAATTTTTTAAAGTTTAATTTTTGGACTGTAAATGACTATTGCATGTGAATTAGAACTCTTGGAACTAAAATAAGTGTGTTTAGAGTCATTTTAATGCCTGAATAGGTCGAAATAGAAGCTTCTGAGTAGGAGAAAAAGGCTGTAAAAATGGCAATTTTGGTCACATTGAGGCTTTAAAAAGTAGTTATTCAACATGAGGCTCAATCCAAATGACATTTTGAATACATTTTTCTACAGTCCAAAAAATCTATTTTCTGATGAAAAACGATGACCCGTGACCTGTCGAACTTTTTCCAGATGGTCAAAAATGGTAATTTTTTTAAGTTAAATTTTTGGACTGTAAATGACTATTGCATGTGAATTAGAACTCTTGGAACTAAAATAAGTGTGTTTGGAGTCATTTTAATGCCTGAAATAGGTCGAAATAGAAGATTCTGAGTAGGAGAAAAAGTCTGTAAAAATGGCAATTTTGGTCATATTGAGGCTTTAAAAAGTAGTTATTCAACATGAGGCTCAATCCAAACAACATTTTGAATCAATTTTTCTACAGTCCAAAAAATCAATTTTCTGATGAAAAACGATGACCCGTGACCTGTCAAACTTTTTCCAGATGGTCAAAAATGGTAATTTTTTAAAGTTTAATTTTTGGACTGTAAATGACTATTGCATGTGAATTCGAACTCTTGGAGCTAAAATAAGTGTGTTTAGAGTCATTTTAATGCCTGAAATTGGTCGAAATAGAACCTTCTGAATAGGATAAAAAGTCTGTAAACATGGCAATTTTGGTCACATTAAGGCTTTAAAAAGTAGTTATTCAACATGAGGCTCAATCCAAATGACATTTTGAATCAATTTTTCTACAGTCCAAAAAATCAATTTTCTGATGAAAAACGATGACCCGTGACCTGTCAAACTTTTTCCAGATGGTCAAAAATGGTAATTTTTTAAAGTTTAATTTTTGGACTGTAAATGACTATTGCATGTGAATTAGAACTCTTGGAACTAAAATAAGTGTGTTTAGAGTCATTTTAATGCCTGAATAGGTCGAAATAGAAGCTTCTGAGTAGGAGAAAAAGGCTGTAAAAATGGCAATTTTGGTCACATTGAGGTTTTAAAAAGTAGTTATTCAACATGAGGCTCAATCCAAATGACATTTTGAATAAATTTTTCTACAGTCCAAAAAATCTATTTTCTGATGAAAAACGATGACCCATGACCTGTCGAACTTTTTCCAGATGGTCAAAAATGGTAATTTTTTAAAGTTTAATTTTTGGACTGTAAATGACTATTGCATGTGAATTAGAACTCTTGGAACTAAAATAAGTGTGTTTAGAGTCATTTTAATGCCTGAAATAGGTCGAAATAGAAGCTTCTGAGTAGGAGAAAAAGTCTGTAAAAATGGCAATTTTGGTCACATTGAGGCTTTAAAAAGTAGTTATTCAACATGAGGCTCAATCCAAACGACATTTTGAATCAATTTTTCTACAGTCCAAAAAATCAATTTTCTGATGAAAAACAATGACCCATGACCTGTCGAACTTTTTCCAGATGGTCAACAATGGTAATTTTTTAAAGTTTAATTTTTGGACTGTAAATGACTATTGCATGTGAATTAGAACTCTTGGAACTAAAATAAGTGTGTTTAGAGTCATTTTAATACCTGAAATAGGTCGAAATACAAGCTTTTGAGTAGGAGAAAAAGTCTGTAAAAATGGCAATTTTGGTCACATTGAGGCTTTAAAAAGTAGTTATTCAACATGAGGCTCAATCCAAATGACATTTTGAATCAATTGTTCTACAGTCCAAAAAATCAATTTTCTGATGAAAAACGATGACCCGTGACCTGTCAAACTTTTTCCAAATGGTCAAAAATGGTAATTTTTTAAAGTTTAATTTTTGGACTGTAAATGACTATTGCATGTGAATTAGAACTCTTGGAACTAAAATAAGTTTGTTTAGAGTCATTTTAATGCCTGAATAGGTCGAAATAGAAGCTTCTGAGTAGGAGAAAAAGTCTGTAAAAATGGCAATTTTGGTCACATTGAGGCTTTAAAAAGTAGTTATTCAACATGAGGCTCAATCCAAACGACATTTTGAATCAATTTTTCTACAGTCCAAAAAATCAATTTTCGGATGAAAAACGTTGACCCGAGACCTGTCGAACTTTTTCCAGATAGTCAAAAATGGTAATTTTTTAAAGTTTAATTTTTGGACTGTAAATGACTATTGCATGTGAATTAGAACTCTTGGAACTAAAATAAGTGTGTTTGGAGTCATTTTAATGCCTGAAATAGGTCGAAATAGAAGCTTCTGAGTAGGAGTAAAAAGTCTATAAAAATTTCAATTTTGGTCACATTGAGGCTTTAAAAAGTAGTTATTCAACATGAGGCTCAATCCAAATGACATTTTGAATCAATTTTTCCACAGTCCAAAAAATCAATTTTCTGATGAAAAACGATGACCCGTGACCTGTCGAACTTTTTCCAGATGGTCAAAAATGGTAATTTTTTAAAGTTTAATTTTTTAACTTTAAATGACTATTGCATGTGAATTAGAACTCTTGGAACTAAAATAAGTTTGTTCAGAGTCATTTTAATGCCTGAATAGGTCGAAATAGAAGCTTCTGAGTAGGAGAAAAAGTCTGTAAAAATGGCAATTTTGGTCACATTGAGGCTTTAAAAAGTAGTCATTCAACATGAGGCTCAATCCTAATGACATTTTGAATCAATTTTTCTACAGTCCAAAAAATCTATTTTCTGATGAAAAACGATGACCCGTGACCTGTCCAACTTTTTCCAGATGGTCAAGAATAGTAATTTTTTTAAGTTTAATTTTTTGACTGTAAATGACTATTGCATGTGAATTAGAACTCTTGGAACTAAAATAGGTGTGTTTAGAGTCATTTTAATGCCTGAAATAGGTCGAAATAGAAGCTTCTGAGTAGGAGAAAAAGTCTGTAAAAATGGCAATTTTGGTCACATTGAGGCTTTAAAAAGTAGTTATTCAACATGAGGCTCAATCCAAACGACATTTTGAATCAATTTTTCTACAGTCCAAAAAATCAATTTTCTGATGAAAAACGATGACCCGTGACCTGTCGAACTTTTTCCAGATGGTCAAAAATGGTAATTTTTTAAAGTTTAATTTTTGGACTTTAAATGACTATTGCATGTGAATTAGAACTCTTGGAACTAAAATAAGTTTGTTTAGAGTCATTTTAATGCCTGAATAGGTCGAAATAGAAGCTTCTGAGTAGGAGAAATAGTCTGTAAAAATGGCAATTTTGGTCACATTGAGGCTTTAAAAAGTAGTTATTCAACATGAGGCTCAATCCAAACGACATTTTGAATCAATTTTTCTACAGTCCAAAAAATCAATTTTCGGATGAAAAACGATGACCCGAGACCTGTCGAACTTTTTCCAGATAGTCAAAAATGGTAATTTTTTAAAGTTTAATTTTTGGACTGTAAATGACTATTGCATGTGAATTCGAACTCTTGTAACTAAAATAAGTGTGTTTGGAGTCATTTTAATGCCTGAAATAGGTCGAAATAGAAGCTTCTGAGTAGGAGTAAAAAGTCTGTAAAAATTTCAATTTTGGTCACATTGAGGCTTTAAAAAGTAGTTATTCAACATGATGCTCAATCCAAATGACATTTTGAATCAATTTTTCTACAGTCCAAAAAATCAATTTTCTGATGAAAAACGATGACCCGTGACCTGTCAAACTTTTTCCAGATGGTCAAAAATGGTAATTTTTTAAAGTTTAATTTTTGGACTGTAAATGACTATTGCATGTGAATTAGAACTCTTGGAACTAAAATAAGTGTGTTTAGAGTCATTTTAATGCCTGAATAGGTCGAAATAGAAGCTTCTGAGTAGGAGAAAAAGGCTGTAAAAATGGCAATTTTGGTCACATTGAGGTTTTAAAAAGTAGTTATTCAACATGAGGCTCAATCCAAATGACATTTTGAATAAATTTTTCTACAGTCCAAAAAATCTATTTTCTGATGAAAAACGATGACCCATGACCTGTCGAACTTTTTCCAGATGGTCAAAAATGGTAATTTTTTAAAGTTTAATTTTTGGACTGTAAATGACTATTGCATGTGAATTAGAACTCTTGGAACTAAAATAAGTGTGTTTAGAGTCATTTTAATGCCTGAAATAGGTCGAAATAGAAGCTTCTGAGTAGGAGAAAAAGTCTGTAAAAATGGCAATTTTGGTCACATTGAGGCTTTAAAAAGTAGTTATTCAACATGAGGCTCAATCCAAACGACATTTTGAATCAATTTTTCTACAGTCCAAAAAATCAATTTTCTGATGAAAAACAATGACCCATGACCTGTCGAACTTTTTCCAGATGGTCAACAATGGTAATTTTTTAAAGTTTAATTTTTGGACTGTAAATGACTATTGCATGTGAATTAGAACTCTTGGAACTAAAATAAGTGTGTTTAGAGTCATTTTAATACCTGAAATAGGTCGAAATACAAGCTTTTGAGTAGGAGAAAAAGTCTGTAAAAATGGCAATTTTGGTCACATTGAGGCTTTAAAAAGTAGTTATTCAACATGAGGCTCAATCCAAATGACATTTTGAATCAATTGTTCTACAGTCCAAAAAATCAATTTTCTGATGAAAAACGATGACCCGTGACCTGTCAAACTTTTTCCAAATGGTCAAAAATGGTAATTTTTTAAAGTTTAATTTTTGGACTGTAAATGACTATTGCATGTGAATTAGAACTCTTGGAACTAAAATAAGTTTGTTTAGAGTCATTTTAATGCCTGAATAGGTCGAAATAGAAGCTTCTGAGTAGGAGAAAAAGTCTGTAAAAATGGCAATTTTGGTCACATTGAGGCTTTAAAAAGTAGTTATTCAACATGAGGCTCAATCCAAACGACATTTTGAATCAATTTTTCTACAGTCCAAAAAATCAATTTTCGGATGAAAAACGATGACCCGAGACCTGTCGAACTTTTTCCAGATAGTCAAAAATGGTAATTTTTTAAAGTTTAATTTTTGGACTGTAAATGACTATTGCATGTGAATTAGAACTCTTGGAACTAAAATAAGTGTGTTTGGAGTCATTTTAATGCCTGAAATAGGTCGAAATAGAAGCTTCTGAGTAGGAGTAAAAAGTCTGTAAAAATTTCAATTTTGGTCACATTTAGGCTTTAAAAAGTAGTTATTCAACATGATGCTCAATCCAAATGACATTTTGAATCAATTTTTCCACAGTCCAAAAAATCAATTTTCTGATGAAAAACGATGACCCGTGACCTGTCGAACTTTTTCCAGATGGTCAAAAATGGTAATTTTTTAAAGTTTAATTTTTTAACTTTAAATGACTATTGCATGTGAATTAGAACTCTTGGAACTAAAATAAGTTTGTTCAGAGTCATTTTAATGCCTGAATAGGTCGAAATAGAAGCTTCTGAGTAGGAGAAAAAGTCTGTAAAAATGGCAATTTTGGTCACATTGAGGCTTTAAAAAGTAGTCATTCAACATGAGGCTCAATCCTAATGACATTTTGAATCAATTTTTCTACAGTCCAAAAAATCTATTTTCTGATGAAAAACGATGACCCGTGACCTGTCCAACTTTTTCCAGATGGTCAAGAATAGTAATTTTTTTAAGTTTAATTTTTGGACTGTAAATGACTATTGCATGTGAATTAGAACTCTTGGAACTAAAATAGGTGTGTTTAGAGTCATTTTAATGCCTGAAATAGGTCGAAATAGAAGCTTCTGAGTAGGAGAAAAAGTCTGTAAAAATGGCAATTTTGGTCACATTGAGGCTTTAAAAAGTAGTTATTCAACATGAGGCTCAATCCAAACGACATTTTGAATCAATTTTTCTACAGTCCAAAAAATCAATTTTCTGATGAAAAACGATGACCCGTGACCTGTCGAACTTTTTCCAGATGGTCAAAAATGGTAATTTTTTAAAGTTTAATTTTTGGACTTTAAATGACTATTGCATGTGAATTAGAACTCTTGGAACTAAAATAAGTTTGTTTAGAGTCATTTTAATGCCTGAATAGGTCGAAATAGAAGCTTCTGAGTAGGAGAAATAGTCTGTAAAAATGGCAATTTTGGTCACATTGAGGCTTTAAAAAGTAGTTATTCAACATGAGGCTCAATCCAAACGACATTTTGAATCAATTTTTCTACAGTCCAAAAAATCAATTTTCGGATGAAAAACGATGACCCGAGACCTGTCGAACTTTTTCCAGATAGTCAAAAATGGTAATTTTTTAAAGTTTAATTTTTGGACTGTAAATGACTATTGCATGTGAATTAGAACTCTTGTAACTAAAATAAGTGTGTTTGGAGTCATTTTAATGCCTGAAATAGGTCGAAATAGAAGCTTCTGAGTAGGAGTAAAAAGTCTGTAAAAATTTCAATTTTGGTCACATTGAGGCTTTAAAAAGGAGTTATTCAACATGATGCTCAATCCAAATGACATTTTGAATCAATTTTTCCACAGTCCAAAAAATCAATTTTCTGATGAAAAACGATGACCCGTGACCTGTCGAACTTTTTCCAGATGGTCAAAAATGGTAATTTTTTAAAGTTTAATTTTTTAACTTTAAATGACTATTGCATGTGAATTAGAACTCTTGGAACTAAAATAAGTTTGTTCAGAGTCATTTTAATGCCTGAATAGGTCGAAATAGAAGCTTCTGAGTAGGAGAAAAAGTCTGTAAAAATGGCAATTTTGGTCACATTGAGGCTTTAAAAAGTAGTTATTCAACATGAGGCTCAATCCAAATGACATTTTGAATACATTTTTCTACAGTCCAAAAAATCTATTTTCTGATGAAAAACAATGACCCGTGACCTGTCGAACTTTTTCCAGATGGTCAAAAATGGTAATTTTTTAAAGTTTAATTTTTGGACTGTAAATGACTATTGCATGTGAATTAGAATTCTTTGAAATAAAATAAGTGTGTTTAGAGTCATTTTAATGCCTGAAATAGGTCGAAATAGAAGCTTCTGAGTAGGAGAAAAAGTCTGTAAAAATGGCAATTTTGGTCACATTGAGGCTTTAAAAAGTAGTTATTCAACATGAGGCTCAATCCAAATGACATTTTGAATCAATTTTTCTACAGTCCAAAAAATCTATTTTCTGATGAAAAACGATGACCCGTGACCTGTCGAACTTTTTCCAGATGGTCAAAAATGGTAATTTTTTAAAGTTTAATTTTTGGACTGTAAATGACTATTGCTTGTGAATTAGAACTCTTGGAACTAAAATAACTGTGTTTAGAGTCATTTTAATGCCTGAAATAGGTCGAAATAGAAGCTTCTGAGTAGGAGAAAAAGTCTGTAAAAATGGCAATTTTGGTCACATTGAGGCTTTAAAAAGTAGTTATTCAACATGAGGCTCAATCCAAACGACATTTTGAATCAATTTTTCTACAGTCCAAAAAATCAATTTTCTGATGAAAAACAATGACCCGTGACCTGTCGAACTTTTTCCAGATGGTCAACAATGGTAATTATTTAAAGTTTAATTTTTGGACTGTAAATGACTATTGCATGTAAATTAGAACTCTTGGAACTAAAATAAGTGTGTTTAGAGTCATTTTAATGCCTGAATAGGTCGAAATAGAAGCTTCTGAGTAGGAGAAAAAGGCTGTAAAAATGGCAATTTTGGTCACATTGAGGCTTTAAAAAGTAGTTATTCAACATGAGGCTCAATCCAAATGACATTTTGAATACATTTTTCTACAGTCCAAAAAATCTATTTTCTGATGAAAAACAATGACCCGTGACCTGTCGAACTTTTTCCAGATGGTCAAAAATGGTAATTGTTTAAAGTTTAATTTTTGGACTGTAAATGACTATTGCATGTGAATTAGAACTCTTGGAAATAAAATAAGTGTGTTTAGAGTCATTTTAATGCCTGAAATAGGTCGAAATAGAAGCTTCTGAGTAGGAGAAAAAGTCTGAAAAAATGGCAATTTTGGTCACATTGAGGCTTTAAAAAGTAGTCATTCAACATGAGGCTCAATCCTAATGACATTTTGAATCAATTTTTCTACAGTCCAAAAAATCCATTTTCTGATGAAAAACGATGACCCGTGACCTGTCCAACTTTTTCCAGATGGTCAAGAATGGTAATTTTTTAAAGTTTAATTTTTGGACTGTAAATGACTATTGCATGTGAATTAGAACTCTTGGAACTAAAATAAGTGTGTTTAGAGTCATTTTAATGCCTGAAATTGGTCGAAATAGAACCTTCTGAGTAGGATAAAAAGTCTGTAAACATGGCAATTTTGGTCACATTGAGGCTTTAAAAAGTAGTTATTCAACATGAGGCTCAATCCAAATGACATTTTGAATCAATTTTTCTACAGTCCAAAAAATCTATTTTCTGATGAAAAACGATGACCCGTGACCTGTCGAACTTTTTCCAGATGGTCAAAAATGGTAATTTTTTAAAGTTTAATTTTTGGACTGTAAATGACTATTGCTTGTGAATTAGAACTCTTGGAACTAAAATAACTGTGTTTAGAGTCATTTTAATGCCTGAAATAGGTCGAAATAGAAGCTTCTGAGTAGGAGAAAAAGTCTGTAAAAATGGCAATTTTGGTCACATTGAGGCTTAAAAAGTAGTTATTCAACATGAGGCTCAATCCAAACGACATTTTGAATCAATTTTTCTACAGTCCAAAAAATCAATTTTCTGATGAAAAACAATGACCCGTGACCTGTCGAACTTTTTCCAGATGGTCAACAATGGTAATTATTTAAAGTTTAATTTTTGGACTGTAAATGACTATTGCATGTGAATTAGAACTCTTGGAACTAAAATAAGTTTGTTTAGAGTCATTTTAATGCCTGAATAGGTCGAAATAGAAGCTTCTGAGTAGGAGAAAAAGTCTGTAAAAATGGCAATTTTGGTCACATTGAGGCTTTAAAAAGTAGTTATTCAACATGAGGCTCAATCCAAACGACATTTTGAATCAATTTTTCTACAGTCCAAAAAATCAATTTTCGGATGAAAAACGATGACCCGAGACCTGTCGAACTTTTTCCAGATAGTCAAAAATGGTAATTTTTTAAAGTTTAATTTTTGGACTGTAAATGACTATTGCATGTGAATTAGAACTCTTGGAACTAAAATAAGTGTGTTTGGAGTCATTTTAATGCCTGAAATAGGTCGAAATAGAAGCTTCTGAGTAGGAGTAAAAAGTCTGTAAAAATTTCAATTTTGGTCACATTGAGGCTTTAAAAAGTAGTTATTCAACATGATGCTCAATCCAAATGACATTTTGAATCAATTTTTCCACAGTCCAAAAAATCAATTTTCTGATGAAAAACGATGACCCGTGACCTGTCGAACTTTTTCCAGATGGTCAAAAATGGTAATTTTTTAAAGTTTAATTTTTTAACTTTAAATGACTATTGCATGTGAATTAGAACTCTTGGAACTAAAATAAGTTTGTTCAGAGTCATTTTAATGCCTGAATAGGTCGAAATAGAAGCTTCTGAGTAGGAGAAAAAGTCTGTAAAAATGGCAATTTTGGTCACATTGAGGCTTTAAAAAGTAGTTATTCAACATGAGGCTCAATCCAAATGACATTTTGAATCAATTTTTCTACAGTCCAAAAAATCTATTTTCTGATGAAAAACGATGACCCGTGACCTGTCGAACTTTTTCCAGATGGTCAAAAATGGTAATTTTTTAAAGTTTAATTTTTGGACTGTAAATGACTATTGCTTGTGAATTAGAACTCTTGGAACTAAAATAACTGTGTTTAGAGTCATTTTAATGCCTGAAATAGGTCGAAATAGAAGCTTCTGAGTAGGAGAAAAAGTCTGTAAAAATGGCAATTTTGGTCACATTGAGGCTTTAAAAAGTAGTTATTCAACATGAGGCTCAATCCAAACGACATTTTGAATCAATTTTTCTACAGTCCAAAAAATCAATTTTCTGATGAAAAACAATGACCCGTGACCTGTCGAACTTTTTCCAGATGGTCAACAATGGTAATTATTTAAAGTTTAATTTTTGGACTGTAAATGACTATTGCATGTAAATTAGAACTCTTGGAACTAAAATAAGTGTGTTTAGAGTCATTTTAATGCCTGAATAGGTCCAAATAGAAGCTTCTGAGTAGGAGAAAAAGGCTGTAAAAATGGCAATTTTGGTCACATTGAGGCTTTAAAAAGTAGTTATTCA
This sequence comes from Triturus cristatus, assembly GCF_964204655.1. Lineage (NCBI taxonomy): Eukaryota > Metazoa > Chordata > Amphibia > Caudata > Salamandridae > Triturus > Triturus cristatus. The sequence goes on from NC_140594.1 coordinate 892,986,178, forward strand.
ACATGAGGCTCAATCCAAATGACATTTTGAATACATTTTTCTACAGTCCAAAAAATCTATTTTCTGATGAAAAACAATGACCCGTGACCTGTCGAACTTTTTCCAGATGGTCAAAAATGGTAATTGTTTAAAGTTTAATTTTTGGACTGTAAATGACTATTGCATGTGAATTAGAACTCTTGGAAATAAAATAAGTGTGTTTAGAGTCATTTTAATGCCTGAAATAGGTCGAAATAGAAGCTTCTGAGTAGGAGAAAAAGTCTGTAAAAATGGCAATTTTGGTCACATTGAGGCTTTAAAAAGTAGTCATTCAACATGAGGCTCAATCCTAATGACATTTTGAATCAATTTTTCTACAGTCCAAAAAATCCATTTTCTGATGAAAAACGATGACCCGTGACCTGTCCAACTTTTTCCAGATGGTCAAGAATGGTAATTTTTTAAAGTTTAATTTTTTGACTGTAAATGACTATTGCATGTGAATTAGAACTCTTGGAACTAAAATAAGTGTGTTTAGAGTCATTTTAATGCCTGAAATTGGTCGAAATAGAACCTTCTGAGTAGGATAAAAAGTCTGTAAACATGGCAATTTTGGTCACATTGAGGCTTTAAAAAGTAGTTATTCAACATGAGGCTCAATCCAAATGACATTTTGAATCAATTATTCTACAGTCCAAAAAATCTATTTTCTGATGAAAAACGATGACCCGTGACCTGTCAAACTTTTTCCAGATGGTCAAAAATGGTAATTTTTTAAAGTTTAATTTTTGGACTGTAAATGACTATTGCTTGTGAATTAGAACTCTTGGAACTAAAATAACTGTGTTTAGAGTCATTTTAATGCCTGAAATAGGTCGAAATAGAAGCTTCTGAGTAGGAGAAAAAGTCTGTAAAAATGGCAATTTTGGTCACATTGAGGCTTTAAAAAGTAGTTATTCAACATGAGGCTCAATCCAAACGACATTTTGAATCAATTTTTCTACAGTCCAAAAAATCAATTTTCTGATGAAAAACAATGACCCGTGACCTGTCGAACTTTTTCCAGATGGTCAACAATGGTAATTATTTAAAGTTTAATTTTTGGACTGTAAATGACTATTGCATGTAAATTAGAACTCTTGGAACTAAAATAAGTGTGTTTAGAGTCATTTTAATGCCTGAATAGGTCCAAAACGAAGCTTCTGAGTAGGAGAAAAAGGCTGTAAAAATGGCAATTTTGGTCACATTGAGGCTTTAAAAAGTAGTTATTCAACATGAGGCTCAATCCAAATGACATTTTGAATACATTTTTCTACAGTCCAAAAAATCTATTTTCTGATGAAAAACAATGACCCGTGACCTGTCGAACTTTTTCCAGATGGTCAAAAATGGTAATTTTTTAAAGTTTAATTTTTGGACTGTAAATGACTATTGCATGTGAATTAGAACTCTTGGAAATAAAATAAGTGTGTTTAGAGTCATTTTAATGCCTGAAATAGGTCGAAATAGAAGCTTCTGAGTAGGAGAAAAAGTCTGTAAAAATGGCAATTTTGGTCACATTGAGGCTTTAAAAAGTAGTTATTCAACATGAGGCTCAATCCAAACGACATTTTTAATCAATTTTTCTACAGTCCAAAAAATCCATTTTCTGATGAAAAACGATGACCCGTGACCTGTCGAACTTTTTCCAGATGGTCAAAAATGGTAATTTTTTAAAGTTTAATTTTTGGACTGTAAATGACTATTGCATGTGAATTAGAACTCTTGGAACTAAAATAAGTGTGTTTGGAGTCATTTTAATGCCTGAAATAGGTCGAAATAGAAGCTTCTGAGTAGGAGTAAAAAGTCTGTAAAAATTTCAATTTTGGTCACATTGAGGCTTTAAAAAGTAGTTATTCAACATGATGCTCAATCCAAATGACATTTTGAATCAATTTTTCCACAGTCCAAAAAATCAATTTTCTGATGAAAAACGATGACCCGTGACCTGTCGAACTTTTTCCAGATGGTCAAAAATGGTAATTTTTTTAAGTTTAATTTTTTAACTTTAAATGACTATTGCATGTCAATTAGAACTCTTGGAACTAAAATAAGTTTGTTCAGAGTCATTTTAATGCCTGAATAGGTCGAAATAGAAGCTTCTGAGTAGGAGAAAAAGGCCGTAAAAATGGCAATTTTGGTCACATTGAGGCTTTAAAAAGTAGTCATTCAACATGAGGCTCAATCCTAATGACATTTTGAATCAATTTTTCTACAGTCCAAAAAATCTATTTTCTGATGAAAAACGATGACCCGTGACCTGTCGAACTTTTTCCAAATGGTCAAAAATGGTAATTTTTTAAAGTTTAATTTTTGGACTGTAAATGACTATTGCTTGTGAATTAGAACTCTTGGAACTAAAATAACTGTGTTTAGAGTCATTTTAATGCCTGAAATAGGTCGAAATAGAAGCTTCTGAGTAGGAGAAAAAGTCTGTAAAAATGGCAATTTTGGTCACATTGAGGCTTTAAAAAGTAGTTATTCAACATGAGGCTCAATCCAAATGACGTTTTGAATCCATTTTTCTACAGTCCAAAAAATCAATTTTCTGATGAAAAACGATGACCCGTGACCTGTCGAACTTTTTCCAGATGGTCAACAATGGTAATTTTTTAAAGTTTAATTTTTTGACTGTAAATGACTATTGCATGTGAATTAGAACTCTTGGAACTAAAATAAGTGTGTTGAGAGTCATGTTAATGCCTGAAATAGGTCAAAATAGAAGCTTCTGAGTAGGAGAAAAAGTCTGTAAAAATGGCAATTTTGGTCACATTGAGGCTTTAAAAAGTAGTTATTCAACATGAGGCTCCATCCAAATGACATTTTGAATCAACTTTTCTACAGTCCAAAAAATCTATTTTCTGATGAAAAACGATGACCCGTGACCTGTCGAACTTTTTCCAGATGGTCAACAATGGTAATTTTTTTAAGTTTAATTTTTGGACTGTAAATGACTATTGCATGTGAATTAGAACTCTTGGAACTAAAATAGGTGTGTTTAGTGTCATTTTAATGCCTGAAATAGGTCGAAATAGAAGCTTCTGAGTTGGAGAAAAAGTCAGTAAAAATGGCAATTTCTGTCACATTGAGGCTTTAAAAAGTAGTTATTCAACATGAGGCTCAATCCAAACGACATTTTGAATCAATTTTTCTACAGTCCAAAAAATCAATTTTCTGATGAAAAACGATGACCCGTGACCTGTCAAACTTTTTCCAGATGGTCAAAAATGGTAATTTTTTAAAGTTTAATTTTTGGACTTTAAATGACTATTGCATGTGAATTAGAACTCTTGGAACTAAAATAAGTTTGTTTAGAGTCATTTTAATGCCTGAATAGGTCGAAATAGAAGCTTCTGAGTAGGAGAAAAAGTCTGTAAAAATGGCAATTTTGGTCACATTGAGGCTTTAAAAAGTAGTTATTCAACATGAGGCTCAATCCAAACGACATTTTGAATCAATTTTTCTACAGTCCAAAAAATCAATTTTCTGATGAAAAACAATGACCCGTGACCTGTCGAACTTTTTCCAGATGGTCAACAATGGTAGTTATTTAAAGTTTAATTTTTGGACTGTAAATGACTATTGCATGTAAATTAGAACTCTTGGAACTAAAATAAGTGTGTTTAGAGTCATTTTAATGCCTGAATAGGTCCAAATAGAAGCTTCTGAGTAGGAGAAAAAGGCTGTAAAAATGGCAATTTTGGTCACATTGAGGCTTTAAAAAGTAGTTATTCAACATGAGGCTCAATCCAAATGAAATTTTGAATACATTTTTCTACAGTCCAAAAAATCTATTTTCTGATGAAAAACAATGACCCGTGACCTGTCGAACTTTTTCCAGATGGTCAAAAATGGTAATTGTTTAAAGTTTAATTTTTGGACTGTAAATGACTATTGCATGTGAATTAGAACTCTTGGAAATAAAATAAGTGTGTTTAGAGTCATTTTAATGCCTGAATAGGTCGAAATAGAAGCTTCTGAGTAGGAGAAAAAGTCTGTAAAAATGGCAATTTTGGTCACATTGAGGCTTTAAAAAGTAGTCATTCAACATGAGGCTCAATCCTAATGACATTTTGAATCAATTTTTGTACAGTCCAAAAAATCAATTTTCTGATGAAAAACGATGACCCGTGACCTGTCGAACTTTTTCCAGATGGTCAATAATGGTAATTTTTTAAAGTTTAATTTTTGGACTGTAAATGACTATTGCATGTGAATTAGAACTCTTGGAACTAAAATAAGTGTGTTTAGAGTCATTTTAATGCCTGAAATAGGTCGAAATAGAAGCTTCTGAGTAGGAGAAAAAGTCTGTAAAAATGGCAATTTTGGTCACATTGAGGCTTTAAAAAGTAGTTATTCAACATGAGGCTCAATCCAAATGACGTTTTGAATCAATTTTTCTACAGTCCAAAAAATCAATTTTCTGATGAAAAACGATGACCCGTGACCTGTCGAACTTTTTCCAGATGGTCAACAATGGTAATTTTTTAAAGTTTAATTTTTGGACTGTAAATGACTATTGCATGTGAATTAGAACTCTTGGAACTAAAATAAGTGTGTTTAGAGTCATTTTAATGCCTGAAATAGGTCGAAATAGAAGCTGCTGAGTAGGAGAAAAAGTCTGTAAAAATGGCAATTTTGGTCACATTGAGGCTTTAAAAAGTAGTTATTCAACATGAGGCTCAATCCAAACGACATTTTGAATCAATTTTTCTACAGTCCAAAAAATCAATTTTCTGATGAAAAACGATGACCCGTGACCTGTCAAACTTTTTCCAGATGGTCAAAAATGGTAATTTTTTAAAGTTTAATTTTTGGACTGTAAATGACTATTACATGTGAATTAGAACTCTTGGAACTAAAATAGGTGTGTTTAGAGTCATTTTAATGCCTGAATAGGTCGAAATAGAAGCTTCTGAGTAGGAGAAAAAGTCAGTAAAAATGGCAATTTCTGTCACATTGAGGCTTTAAAAAGTAGTTATTCAACATGAGGCTCAATCCAAATGACATTTTGAATCAATTTTTCTACAGTCCAAAAAATCAATTTTCTGATGAAAAACGATGACCCGTGGCCTGTCGAACTTTTTCCAGATGGTCAAAAATGGTAATTTTTTACAGTTTAATTTTTGGACTGTAAATGACTATTGCATGTGAATTAGAACTCTTGGAACTAAAATAAGTGTGTTTAGAGTCATTTTAATGTCTGAATAGGTCGAAATAGAAGCTTCTGAGTAGGAGAAAAAGTCTGTAAAAATGGCAATTTCTGTCACATTGAGGCTTTAAAAAGTAGTTATTCAACATGAGGCTCAATCCAAATGACATTTTGAATCAATTTTTCTACAGTCCAAAAAATCAATTTTCCGATGAAAAACGATGACCCGTGACCTGTCGAACTTTTTCCAGATGGTCAAAAATGGTAATTTTTTACAGTTTAATTTTTGGACTGTAAATGACTATTGCATGTGAATTAGAACTCTTGGAACTAAAATAAGTGTGTTTAGAGTCATTTTAATGTCTGAATAGGTCGAAATAGAAGCTTCTGAGTAGGAGAAAAAGTCTGTAAAAATGGCAATTTTGGTCACATTGAGGCTTTAAAAAGTAGTTATTCAACATGAGGCTCAATCCAAACGACATTTTGAATCAATTTTTCTACAGTCCAAAAAATTCATTTTCTGATGAAAAACGATGACCCGTGACCTGTCGAACTTTTTCCAGATGGTCAAAAATGGTAATTTTTTAAAGTTTAATTTTTGGACTGTAAATGACTATTGCATGTGAATTAGAACTCTTGGAACTAAAATAAGTGTGTTTGGAGTCATTTTAATGCCTGAAATAGGTCGAAATAGAAGCTTCTGAGTAGGAGAAAAACTCTGTAAAAATGGCAATTTAGGTCACATTGAGGCTTTAAAAAGTAGTTATTCAACATGAGGCTCAATCCAAATGACATTTTGAATCAATTTTTCTACAGTCCAAAAAATCGTTTTTCTGATGAAAAACGATGACCCGTGACCTGTCGAACTTTTTCCAGATGGTCAAAAATGGTACTTTTTTTAAGTTTAATTTTTTAACTTTAAATGACTATTGCATGTCAATTAGAACTCTTGGAACTAAAATAAGTTTGTTCAGAGTCATTTTAATGCCTGAATAGGTCGAAATAGAAGCTTCTGAGTAGGAGAAAAAGTCTGTAAAAATGGCAATTTTGGTCACATTGAGGCTTTAAAAAGTAGTCATTCAACATGAGGCTCAATCCTAATGACATTTTGAATCAATTTTTCTACAGTCCAAAAAATCTATTTTCTGATGAAAAACGATGACCCGTGACCTGTCGAACTTTTTCCAGATGGTCAAGAATGGTAATTTTTTAAAGTTTAATTTTTGGACTGTAAATGACTATTGCATGTGAATTAGAACTCTTGGAACTAAAATAAGTGTGTTTAGAGTCATTTTAATGCCTGAAATTGGTCGAAATAGAACCTTCTGAATAGGATAAAAAGTCTGTAAACATGGCAATTTTGGTCACATTAAGGCTTTAAAAAGTAGTTATTCAACATGAGGCTCAATCCAAATGACATTTTGAATCAATTTTTCTACAGTCCAAAAAATCAATTTTCTGATGAAAAACGATGACCCGTGACCTGTCGAACTTTTTCCAGACGGTCAAAAATGGTAATTTTTTAAAGTTTAATTTTTGGACTGTAAATGATTATTGCTTGTGAATTAGAACTCATGGAACTAAAATAAGTGTGTTTAGAGTCATTTTAATGCCTGAAATAGGTTGAAATAGAAGCTTCTGAGTAGGAGAAAAAGTCTGTAAAAATGGCAATTTTGGTCACATTGAGGCTTTAAAAAGTAGTTATTCAACATGAGGCTCAATCCAAATGACGTTTTGAATCAATTTTTCTACAGTCCAAAAAATCAATTTTCTGATGAAAAACGATGACCCGTGACCTGTCAAACTTTTTCCAGATGGTCAAAAATGGTAATTTTTTAAAGTTTAATTTTTGGACTGTAAATGACTATTGCATGTGAATTAGAACTCTTGGAACTAAAATAAGTGTGTTTAGAGACATTTTAATGCCTGGAATTGGTCGAAATAGAAGCTTCTGAGTAGGAGAAAAAAGTCTGTAAAAATGGCAATTTTGGTCATATTGAGGCTTTAAACAGAAGTTATTCATCACGAGGCACAAGTCAAATAAAAAATTTTATCCATTTTTCTACAGTCCAAAAAATCAATTTTCTGATGAAAAACGATGACCTGTGACCTGTCGAACTTTCTCCAGATGGTCAGAAATGGTAATTTTTTAATGTTTACATTTTTGACTGTAAATGAATATTACATGTGAATTAGAACTCTTGGAACTAAAATAAGTGTGTTTAGAGACATTTTAATGCCTGGAATTGGTCGAAATAGAAGCTTCTGAGTAGGAGAAAAAGTCTGTAAAAAAGGCAATTTTGGTCACATTGAGGCTTTAAACAGAAGTTATTCATCATGAGGCACAAGTCAAATAAAATTTTGTATCCATTTTTCTACAGTCCAAAAAATCAATTTTCTGATGAAAAACGATGACCAGTGACCTGTCGAACTTTCTCCAGATGGTCAGAAATGGTAATTTTTTAATGTTTAATTTTTTGACTGTAAATGACTTTTGTATGTGATTTAGAACTCTTGGAACTAATATAAGTGTGTTTAGAGTCATATTAATGCCTGAAATTGGTCGAAATAGAAGCTTCTGAGTAGGAGAAAAAGTCTGTAAAAATGGCAATTTTGGTCACATTGAGGCTTTAAAAAGTAGTTATTCAACATGAGGCTCAAGCCAAACGACATTTTGAATCAATTTTTCTACAGTCCAAAAAATCAATTTTCTGATGAAAAACGATGACCCGTGACCTGTCGAACTTTTTCCAGATGGTCAAAAATGGTAATTTTTTTAAGTTTAATTTTTGGACTGTAAATGACTATTGCATGTGAATTAGAACTCTTGGAACTAAAATAAGTGTGTTTAGAGTCATTTTAATGCCTGAAATAGGTCGAAATAGAAGCTTTTGAGTAGGAGAAAAAGTCTGTAAAAATGGCAATTTTGGTCACATTGAGGCTTTAAAAAGTAGTTATTCAACATGAGGCTCAATCCAAACGACATTTTGAATCAATTTTTCTACAGTCCAAAAAATCAATTTTCTGATGAAAAACGATGACCCGTGACCTGTCAAACTTTTTCCAGATGGTCAAAAATGGTAATTTTTTCAAGTTTAATTTTTGGACTGTAAATGACTATTGCATGTGAATTAGAACTCTTGGAACTAAAATAAGTGTGTTTAGAGTCATTTTAATGCCTGAAATAGGTTGAAATAGAAGCTTCTGAGTAGGAGAAAAAGTCTGTAAAAATGGCAATTTTGGTCACATTGAGGCTTTAAAAAGTAGTTATTCAACATGAGGCTCAATCCAAATGACGTTTTGAATCAATTTTTCTACAGTCCAAAAAATCTATTTTCTGATGAAAAACGATGACCCGTGACCTGTCAAACTTTTTCCAGATGGTCAAAAATGGTAATTTTTTCAAGTTTAATTTTTGGACTGTAAATGACTATTGCATGTGAATTAGAACTCTTGGAACTAAAATAAGTGTGTTTAGAGTCATTTTAATGCCTGAAATAGGTTGAAATAGAAGCTTCTGAGTAGGAGAAAAAGTCTGTAAAAATGGCAATTTTGGTCACATTGAGGCTTTAAAAAGTAGTTATTCAACATGAGGCTCAAGCCAAACGACATTTTGAATCAATTTTTCTACAGTCCAAAAATTCCATTTTCTGATGAAAAACGATGACCCGTGACCTGTCGAACTTTTTCCAGATGGTCAAAAATGGTAATTTTTTAAAGTTTAATTTTTGGACTGTAAATGACTATTGCATGTGAATTAGAACTCTTGGAACTAAAATAAGTGTGTTTGGAGTCATTTTAATGCCTGAAATAGGTCGAAATAGAAGATTCTGAGTAGGAGAAAAAGTCTGTAAAAATGGCAATTTTGGTCACATTGAGGCTTTAAAAAGTAGTTATTCAACATGAGGCTCAATCCAAACGACATTTTGAATAAATTTTTCTACAGTCCAAAAAATCAATTTTCTGATGAAAAACGATGACCCGTGACCTGTCGAACTTTTTCCAGATGGTCAACAATGGTAATTTTTTAAAGTTTAATTTTTGGACTGTAAATGACTATTGCATGTGAATTAGAACTCTTGGAACTAAAATAAGTGTGTTTAGAGTCATTTTAATGCCTGAAATAGGTCGAAATAGAAGCTTCTGAGTAGGAGAAAAAGTCTGTAAAAATGGCAATTTTGGTCACATTGAGGCTTTAAAAAGTAGTTATTCAACATGAGGCTCAATCCAAACGACATTTTGAATCAATTGTTCTACAGTCCAAAAAATCAATTTTCGGATGAAAAACGGTGACCCGAGACCTGTCAAACTTTTTCCAGATGGTCAAAAATGGTAATTTTTTAAAGTTTAATTTTTGGACTGTAAATGACTATTGCATGTGAATTAGAACTCTTGGAACTAAAATAAGTGTGTTTAGAGTCATTTTAATGCCTGAAATAGGTCGAAATAGAAGCTTCTGAGTAGGAGAAAAAGTCTGTAAAAATGGCAATTTTGGTCACATTGAGGCTTTAAAAAGTAGTTATTCAACATGAGGCTCAATCCAAACGACATTTTGAATCAAGTTTTCTACAGTCCAAAAAATAAATTTTCTGATGAAAAACGATGACCCGTGTCAAACTTTTTCCAGATGGTCAAAAATGGTAATTTTTTAAAGTTTAATTTTTGGACTGTAAATGACTATTGCATGTGAATTAGAACTCTTGGAACTAAAATAAGTGTGTTTAGAGTCATTTTAATGCCTGAATAGGTCGAAATAGAAGCTTCTGAGTAGGAGAAAAAGGCTGTAAAAATGGCAATTTTGGTCACATTGAGGCTTTAAAAAGTAGTTATTCAACATGAGGCTCAATCCAAATGACATTTTGAATACATTTTTCTACAGTCCAAAAAATCTATTTTCTGATGAAAAACGATGACCCGTGACCTGTCGAACTTTTTCCAGATGGTCAAAAATGGTAATTTTTTTAAGTTAAATTTTTGGACTGTAAATGACTATTGCATGTGAATTAGAACTCTTGGAACTAAAATAAGTGTGTTTAGAGTCATTTTAATGCCTGAAATAGGTCGAAATAGAAGCTTCTGAGTAGGAGAAAAAGTCTGTAAAAATGGCAATTTTGGTCATATTGAGGCTTTAAAAAGTAGTTATTCAACATGAGGCTCAAGCCAAACGACATTTTAAATCAATTTTTCTACAGTCCAAAAAATCAATTTTCTGATGAAAAACGATGACCCGTGACCTGTCGAACTTTTTCCAGATGGTCAAAAATGGTAATTTTATAAAGTTCAATTTTTGGACTGTAAATGACTATTGCATGTGAATTAGAACTCTTGGAACTAAAATAAGTGTGTTTGGAGTCATTTTAATGCCTGAAATAGGTCGAAATAGAAGATTCTGAGTAGGAGAAAAAGTCTGTAAAAATGGCAATTTTGGTCATATTGAGGCTTTAAAAAGTAGTTATTCAACATGAGGCTCAATCCAAACAACATTTTGAATCAATTTTTCTACAGTCCAAAAAATCAATTTTCTGATGAAAAACGATGACCCGTGACCTGTCAAACTTTTTCCAGATGGTCAAAAATGGTAATTTTTTAAAGTTTAATTTTTGGACTGTAAATGACTATTGCATGTGAATTCGAACTCTTGGAGCTAAAATAAGTGTGTTTAGAGTCATTTTAATGCCTGAAATTGGTCGAAATAGAACCTTCTGAATAGGATAAAAAGTCTGTAAACATGGCAATTTTGGTCACATTAAGGCTTTAAAAAGTAGTTATTCAACATGAGGCTCAATCCAAATGACATTTTGAATCAATTTTTCTACAGTCCAAAAAATCAATTTTCTGATGAAAAACGATGACCCGTGACCTGTCAAACTTTTTCCAGATGGTCAAAAATGGTAATTTTTTAAAGTTTAATTTTTGGACTGTAAATGACTATTGCATGTGAATTAGAACTCTTGGAACTAAAATAAGTGTGTTTAGAGTCATTTTAATGCCTGAATAGGTCGAAATAGAAGCTTCTGAGTAGGAGAAAAAGGCTGTAAAAATGGCAATTTTGGTCACATTGAGGTTTTAAAAAGTAGTTATTCAACATGAGGCTCAATCCAAATGACATTTTGAATAAATTTTTCTACAGTCCAAAAAATCTATTTTCTGATGAAAAACGATGACCCATGACCTGTCGAACTTTTTCCAGATGGTCAAAAATGGTAATTTTTTAAAGTTTAATTTTTGGACTGTAAATGACTATTGCATGTGAATTAGAACTCTTGGAACTAAAATAAGTGTGTTTAGAGTCATTTTAATGCCTGAAATAGGTCGAAATAGAAGCTTCTGAGTAGGAGAAAAAGTCTGTAAAAATGGCAATTTTGGTCACATTGAGGCTTTAAAAAGTAGTTATTCAACATGAGGCTCAATCCAAACGACATTTTGAATCAATTTTTCTACAGTCCAAAAAATCAATTTTCTGATGAAAAACAATGACCCATGACCTGTCGAACTTTTTCCAGATGGTCAACAATGGTAATTTTTTAAAGTTTAATTTTTGGACTGTAAATGACTATTGCATGTGAATTAGAACTCTTGGAACTAAAATAAGTGTGTTTAGAGTCATTTTAATACCTGAAATAGGTCGAAATACAAGCTTTTGAGTAGGAGAAAAAGTCTGTAAAAATGGCAATTTTGGTCACATTGAGGCTTTAAAAAGTAGTTATTCAACATGAGGCTCAATCCAAATGACATTTTGAATCAATTGTTCTACAGTCCAAAAAATCAATTTTCTGATGAAAAACGATGACCCGTGACCTGTCAAACTTTTTCCAAATGGTCAAAAATGGTAATTTTTTAAAGTTTAATTTTTGGACTGTAAATGACTATTGCATGTGAATTAGAACTCTTGGAACTAAAATAAGTTTGTTTAGAGTCATTTTAATGCCTGAATAGGTCGAAATAGAAGCTTCTGAGTAGGAGAAAAAGTCTGTAAAAATGGCAATTTTGGTCACATTGAGGCTTTAAAAAGTAGTTATTCAACATGAGGCTCAATCCAAACGACATTTTGAATCAATTTTTCTACAGTCCAAAAAATCAATTTTCGGATGAAAAACGATGACCCGAGACCTGTCGAACTTTTTCCAGATAGTCAAAAATGGTAATTTTTTAAAGTTTAATTTTTGGACTGTAAATGACTATTGCATGTGAATTAGAACTCTTGGAACTAAAATAAGTGTGTTTGGAGTCATTTTAATGCCTGAAATAGGTCGAAATAGAAGCTTCTGAGTAGGAGTAAAAAGTCTATAAAAATTTCAATTTTGGTCACATTGAGGCTTTAAAAAGTAGTTATTCAACATGAGGCTCAATCCAAATGACATTTTGAATCAATTTTTCCACAGTCCAAAAAATCAATTTTCTGATGAAAAACGATGACCCGTGACCTGTCGAACTTTTTCCAGATGGTCAAAAATGGTAATTTTTTAAAGTTTAATTTTTTAACTTTAAATGACTATTGCATGTGAATTAGAACTCTTGGAACTAAAATAAGTTTGTTCAGAGTCATTTTAATGCCTGAATAGGTCGAAATAGAAGCTTCTGAGTAGGAGAAAAAGTCTGTAAAAATGGCAATTTTGGTCACATTGAGGCTTTAAAAAGTAGTCATTCAACATGAGGCTCAATCCTAATGACATTTTGAATCAATTTTTCTACAGTCCAAAAAATCTATTTTCTGATGAAAAACGATGACCCGTGACCTGTCCAACTTTTTCCAGATGGTCAAGAATAGTAATTTTTTTAAGTTTAATTTTTTGACTGTAAATGACTATTGCATGTGAATTAGAACTCTTGGAACTAAAATAGGTGTGTTTAGAGTCATTTTAATGCCTGAAATAGGTCGAAATAGAAGCTTCTGAGTAGGAGAAAAAGTCTGTAAAAATGGCAATTTTGGTCACATTGAGGCTTTAAAAAGTAGTTATTCAACATGAGGCTCAATCCAAACGACATTTTGAATCAATTTTTCTACAGTCCAAAAAATCAATTTTCTGATGAAAAACGATGACCCGTGACCTGTCGAACTTTTTCCAGATGGTCAAAAATGGTAATTTTTTAAAGTTTAATTTTTGGACTTTAAATGACTATTGCATGTGAATTAGAACTCTTGGAACTAAAATAAGTTTGTTTAGAGTCATTTTAATGCCTGAATAGGTCGAAATAGAAGCTTCTGAGTAGGAGAAATAGTCTGTAAAAATGGCAATTTTGGTCACATTGAGGCTTTAAAAAGTAGTTATTCAACATGAGGCTCAATCCAAACGACATTTTGAATCAATTTTTCTACAGTCCAAAAAATCAATTTTCGGATGAAAAACGATGACCCGAGACCTGTCGAACTTTTTCCAGATAGTCAAAAATGGTAATTTTTTAAAGTTTAATTTTTGGACTGTAAATGACTATTGCATGTGAATTCGAACTCTTGTAACTAAAATAAGTGTGTTTGGAGTCATTTTAATGCCTGAAATAGGTCGAAATAGAAGCTTCTGAGTAGGAGTAAAAAGTCTGTAAAAATTTCAATTTTGGTCACATTGAGGCTTTAAAAAGTAGTTATTCAACATGATGCTCAATCCAAATGACATTTTGAATCAATTTTTCTACAGTCCAAAAAATCAATTTTCTGATGAAAAACGATGACCCGTGACCTGTCAAACTTTTTCCAGATGGTCAAAAATGGTAATTTTTTAAAGTTTAATTTTTGGACTGTAAATGACTATTGCATGTGAATTAGAACTCTTGGAACTAAAATAAGTGTGTTTAGAGTCATTTTAATGCCTGAATAGGTCGAAATAGAAGCTTCTGAGTAGGAGAAAAAGGCTGTAAAAATGGCAATTTTGGTCACATTGAGGTTTTAAAAAGTAGTTATTCAACATGAGGCTCAATCCAAATGACATTTTGAATAAATTTTTCTACAGTCCAAAAAATCTATTTTCTGATGAAAAACGATGACCCATGACCTGTCGAACTTTTTCCAGATGGTCAAAAATGGTAATTTTTTAAAGTTTAATTTTTGGACTGTAAATGACTATTGCATGTGAATTAGAACTCTTGGAACTAAAATAAGTGTGTTTAGAGTCATTTTAATGCCTGAAATAGGTCGAAATAGAAGCTTCTGAGTAGGAGAAAAAGTCTGTAAAAATGGCAATTTTGGTCACATTGAGGCTTTAAAAAGTAGTTATTCAACATGAGGCTCAATCCAAACGACATTTTGAATCAATTTTTCTACAGTCCAAAAAATCAATTTTCTGATGAAAAACAATGACCCATGACCTGTCGAACTTTTTCCAGATGGTCAACAATGGTAATTTTTTAAAGTTTAATTTTTGGACTGTAAATGACTATTGCATGTGAATTAGAACTCTTGGAACTAAAATAAGTGTGTTTAGAGTCATTTTAATACCTGAAATAGGTCGAAATACAAGCTTTTGAGTAGGAGAAAAAGTCTGTAAAAATGGCAATTTTGGTCACATTGAGGCTTTAAAAAGTAGTTATTCAACATGAGGCTCAATCCAAATGACATTTTGAATCAATTGTTCTACAGTCCAAAAAATCAATTTTCTGATGAAAAACGATGACCCGTGACCTGTCAAACTTTTTCCAAATGGTCAAAAATGGTAATTTTTTAAAGTTTAATTTTTGGACTGTAAATGACTATTGCATGTGAATTAGAACTCTTGGAACTAAAATAAGTTTGTTTAGAGTCATTTTAATGCCTGAATAGGTCGAAATAGAAGCTTCTGAGTAGGAGAAAAAGTCTGTAAAAATGGCAATTTTGGTCACATTGAGGCTTTAAAAAGTAGTTATTCAACATGAGGCTCAATCCAAACGACATTTTGAATCAATTTTTCTACAGTCCAAAAAATCAATTTTCGGATGAAAAACGATGACCCGAGACCTGTCGAACTTTTTCCAGATAGTCAAAAATGGTAATTTTTTAAAGTTTAATTTTTGGACTGTAAATGACTATTGCATGTGAATTAGAACTCTTGGAACTAAAATAAGTGTGTTTGGAGTCATTTTAATGCCTGAAATAGGTCGAAATAGAAGCTTCTGAGTAGGAGTAAAAAGTCTGTAAAAATTTCAATTTTGGTCACATTTAGGCTTTAAAAAGTAGTTATTCAACATGATGCTCAATCCAAATGACATTTTGAATCAATTTTTCCACAGTCCAAAAAATCAATTTTCTGATGAAAAACGATGACCCGTGACCTGTCGAACTTTTTCCAGATGGTCAAAAATGGTAATTTTTTAAAGTTTAATTTTTTAACTTTAAATGACTATTGCATGTGAATTAGAACTCTTGGAACTAAAATAAGTTTGTTCAGAGTCATTTTAATGCCTGAATAGGTCGAAATAGAAGCTTCTGAGTAGGAGAAAAAGTCTGTAAAAATGGCAATTTTGGTCACATTGAGGCTTTAAAAAGTAGTCATTCAACATGAGGCTCAATCCTAATGACATTTTGAATCAATTTTTCTACAGTCCAAAAAATCTATTTTCTGATGAAAAACGATGACCCGTGACCTGTCCAACTTTTTCCAGATGGTCAAGAATAGTAATTTTTTTAAGTTTAATTTTTGGACTGTAAATGACTATTGCATGTGAATTAGAACTCTTGGAACTAAAATAGGTGTGTTTAGAGTCATTTTAATGCCTGAAATAGGTCGAAATAGAAGCTTCTGAGTAGGAGAAAAAGTCTGTAAAAATGGCAATTTTGGTCACATTGAGGCTTTAAAAAGTAGTTATTCAACATGAGGCTCAATCCAAACGACATTTTGAATCAATTTTTCTACAGTCCAAAAAATCAATTTTCTGATGAAAAACGATGACCCGTGACCTGTCGAACTTTTTCCAGATGGTCAAAAATGGTAATTTTTTAAAGTTTAATTTTTGGACTTTAAATGACTATTGCATGTGAATTAGAACTCTTGGAACTAAAATAAGTTTGTTTAGAGTCATTTTAATGCCTGAATAGGTCGAAATAGAAGCTTCTGAGTAGGAGAAATAGTCTGTAAAAATGGCAATTTTGGTCACATTGAGGCTTTAAAAAGTAGTTATTCAACATGAGGCTCAATCCAAACGACATTTTGAATCAATTTTTCTACAGTCCAAAAAATCAATTTTCGGATGAAAAACGATGACCCGAGACCTGTCGAACTTTTTCCAGATAGTCAAAAATGGTAATTTTTTAAAGTTTAATTTTTGGACTGTAAATGACTATTGCATGTGAATTAGAACTCTTGTAACTAAAATAAGTGTGTTTGGAGTCATTTTAATGCCTGAAATAGGTCGAAATAGAAGCTTCTGAGTAGGAGTAAAAAGTCTGTAAAAATTTCAATTTTGGTCACATTGAGGCTTTAAAAAGGAGTTATTCAACATGATGCTCAATCCAAATGACATTTTGAATCAATTTTTCCACAGTCCAAAAAATCAATTTTCTGATGAAAAACGATGACCCGTGACCTGTCGAACTTTTTCCAGATGGTCAAAAATGGTAATTTTTTAAAGTTTAATTTTTTAACTTTAAATGACTATTGCATGTGAATTAGAACTCTTGGAACTAAAATAAGTTTGTTCAGAGTCATTTTAATGCCTGAATAGGTCGAAATAGAAGCTTCTGAGTAGGAGAAAAAGTCTGTAAAAATGGCAATTTTGGTCACATTGAGGCTTTAAAAAGTAGTTATTCAACATGAGGCTCAATCCAAATGACATTTTGAATACATTTTTCTACAGTCCAAAAAATCTATTTTCTGATGAAAAACAATGACCCGTGACCTGTCGAACTTTTTCCAGATGGTCAAAAATGGTAATTTTTTAAAGTTTAATTTTTGGACTGTAAATGACTATTGCATGTGAATTAGAATTCTTTGAAATAAAATAAGTGTGTTTAGAGTCATTTTAATGCCTGAAATAGGTCGAAATAGAAGCTTCTGAGTAGGAGAAAAAGTCTGTAAAAATGGCAATTTTGGTCACATTGAGGCTTTAAAAAGTAGTTATTCAACATGAGGCTCAATCCAAATGACATTTTGAATCAATTTTTCTACAGTCCAAAAAATCTATTTTCTGATGAAAAACGATGACCCGTGACCTGTCGAACTTTTTCCAGATGGTCAAAAATGGTAATTTTTTAAAGTTTAATTTTTGGACTGTAAATGACTATTGCTTGTGAATTAGAACTCTTGGAACTAAAATAACTGTGTTTAGAGTCATTTTAATGCCTGAAATAGGTCGAAATAGAAGCTTCTGAGTAGGAGAAAAAGTCTGTAAAAATGGCAATTTTGGTCACATTGAGGCTTTAAAAAGTAGTTATTCAACATGAGGCTCAATCCAAACGACATTTTGAATCAATTTTTCTACAGTCCAAAAAATCAATTTTCTGATGAAAAACAATGACCCGTGACCTGTCGAACTTTTTCCAGATGGTCAACAATGGTAATTATTTAAAGTTTAATTTTTGGACTGTAAATGACTATTGCATGTAAATTAGAACTCTTGGAACTAAAATAAGTGTGTTTAGAGTCATTTTAATGCCTGAATAGGTCGAAATAGAAGCTTCTGAGTAGGAGAAAAAGGCTGTAAAAATGGCAATTTTGGTCACATTGAGGCTTTAAAAAGTAGTTATTCAACATGAGGCTCAATCCAAATGACATTTTGAATACATTTTTCTACAGTCCAAAAAATCTATTTTCTGATGAAAAACAATGACCCGTGACCTGTCGAACTTTTTCCAGATGGTCAAAAATGGTAATTGTTTAAAGTTTAATTTTTGGACTGTAAATGACTATTGCATGTGAATTAGAACTCTTGGAAATAAAATAAGTGTGTTTAGAGTCATTTTAATGCCTGAAATAGGTCGAAATAGAAGCTTCTGAGTAGGAGAAAAAGTCTGAAAAAATGGCAATTTTGGTCACATTGAGGCTTTAAAAAGTAGTCATTCAACATGAGGCTCAATCCTAATGACATTTTGAATCAATTTTTCTACAGTCCAAAAAATCCATTTTCTGATGAAAAACGATGACCCGTGACCTGTCCAACTTTTTCCAGATGGTCAAGAATGGTAATTTTTTAAAGTTTAATTTTTGGACTGTAAATGACTATTGCATGTGAATTAGAACTCTTGGAACTAAAATAAGTGTGTTTAGAGTCATTTTAATGCCTGAAATTGGTCGAAATAGAACCTTCTGAGTAGGATAAAAAGTCTGTAAACATGGCAATTTTGGTCACATTGAGGCTTTAAAAAGTAGTTATTCAACATGAGGCTCAATCCAAATGACATTTTGAATCAATTTTTCTACAGTCCAAAAAATCTATTTTCTGATGAAAAACGATGACCCGTGACCTGTCGAACTTTTTCCAGATGGTCAAAAATGGTAATTTTTTAAAGTTTAATTTTTGGACTGTAAATGACTATTGCTTGTGAATTAGAACTCTTGGAACTAAAATAACTGTGTTTAGAGTCATTTTAATGCCTGAAATAGGTCGAAATAGAAGCTTCTGAGTAGGAGAAAAAGTCTGTAAAAATGGCAATTTTGGTCACATTGAGGCTTAAAAAGTAGTTATTCAACATGAGGCTCAATCCAAACGACATTTTGAATCAATTTTTCTACAGTCCAAAAAATCAATTTTCTGATGAAAAACAATGACCCGTGACCTGTCGAACTTTTTCCAGATGGTCAACAATGGTAATTATTTAAAGTTTAATTTTTGGACTGTAAATGACTATTGCATGTGAATTAGAACTCTTGGAACTAAAATAAGTTTGTTTAGAGTCATTTTAATGCCTGAATAGGTCGAAATAGAAGCTTCTGAGTAGGAGAAAAAGTCTGTAAAAATGGCAATTTTGGTCACATTGAGGCTTTAAAAAGTAGTTATTCAACATGAGGCTCAATCCAAACGACATTTTGAATCAATTTTTCTACAGTCCAAAAAATCAATTTTCGGATGAAAAACGATGACCCGAGACCTGTCGAACTTTTTCCAGATAGTCAAAAATGGTAATTTTTTAAAGTTTAATTTTTGGACTGTAAATGACTATTGCATGTGAATTAGAACTCTTGGAACTAAAATAAGTGTGTTTGGAGTCATTTTAATGCCTGAAATAGGTCGAAATAGAAGCTTCTGAGTAGGAGTAAAAAGTCTGTAAAAATTTCAATTTTGGTCACATTGAGGCTTTAAAAAGTAGTTATTCAACATGATGCTCAATCCAAATGACATTTTGAATCAATTTTTCCACAGTCCAAAAAATCAATTTTCTGATGAAAAACGATGACCCGTGACCTGTCGAACTTTTTCCAGATGGTCAAAAATGGTAATTTTTTAAAGTTTAATTTTTTAACTTTAAATGACTATTGCATGTGAATTAGAACTCTTGGAACTAAAATAAGTTTGTTCAGAGTCATTTTAATGCCTGAATAGGTCGAAATAGAAGCTTCTGAGTAGGAGAAAAAGTCTGTAAAAATGGCAATTTTGGTCACATTGAGGCTTTAAAAAGTAGTTATTCAACATGAGGCTCAATCCAAATGACATTTTGAATCAATTTTTCTACAGTCCAAAAAATCTATTTTCTGATGAAAAACGATGACCCGTGACCTGTCGAACTTTTTCCAGATGGTCAAAAATGGTAATTTTTTAAAGTTTAATTTTTGGACTGTAAATGACTATTGCTTGTGAATTAGAACTCTTGGAACTAAAATAACTGTGTTTAGAGTCATTTTAATGCCTGAAATAGGTCGAAATAGAAGCTTCTGAGTAGGAGAAAAAGTCTGTAAAAATGGCAATTTTGGTCACATTGAGGCTTTAAAAAGTAGTTATTCAACATGAGGCTCAATCCAAACGACATTTTGAATCAATTTTTCTACAGTCCAAAAAATCAATTTTCTGATGAAAAACAATGACCCGTGACCTGTCGAACTTTTTCCAGATGGTCAACAATGGTAATTATTTAAAGTTTAATTTTTGGACTGTAAATGACTATTGCATGTAAATTAGAACTCTTGGAACTAAAATAAGTGTGTTTAGAGTCATTTTAATGCCTGAATAGGTCCAAATAGAAGCTTCTGAGTAGGAGAAAAAGGCTGTAAAAATGGCAATTTTGGTCACATTGAGGCTTTAAAAAGTAGTTATTCAACATGAGGCTCAATCCAAATGACATTTTGAATACATTTTTCTACAGTCCAAAAAATCTATTTTCTGATGAAAAACAATGACCCGTGACCTGTCGAACTTTTTCCAGATGGTCAAAAATGGTAATTGTTTAAAGTTTAATTTTTGGACTGTAAATGACTATTGCATGTGAATTAGAACTCTTGGAAATAAAATAAGTGTGTTTAGAGTCATTTTAATGCCTGAAATAGGTCGAAATAGAAGCTTCTGAGTAGGAGAAAAAGTCTGTAAAAATGGCAATTTTGGTCACATTGAGGCTTTAAAAAGTAGTCATTCAACATGAGGCTCAATCCTAATGACATTTTGAATCAATTTTTCTACAGTCCAAAAAATCCATTTTCTGATGAAAAACGATGACCCGTGACCTGTCCAACTTTTTCCAGATGGTCAAGAATGGTAATTTTTTAAAGTTTAATTTTTTGACTGTAAATGACTATTGCATGTGAATTAGAACTCTTGGAACTAAAATAAGTGTGTTTAGAGTCATTTTAATGCCTGAAATTGGTCGAAATAGAACCTTCTGAGTAGGATAAAAAGTCTGTAAACATGGCAATTTTGGTCACATTGAGGCTTTAAAAAGTAGTTATTCAACATGAGGCTCAATCCAAATGACATTTTGAATCAATTATTCTACAGTCCAAAAAATCTATTTTCTGATGAAAAACGATGACCCGTGACCTGTCAAACTTTTTCCAGATGGTCAAAAATGGTAATTTTTTAAAGTTTAATTTTTGGACTGTAAATGACTATTGCTTGTGAATTAGAACTCTTGGAACTAAAATAACTGTGTTTAGAGTCATTTTAATGCCTGAAATAGGTCGAAATAGAAGCTTCTGAGTAGGAGAAAAAGTCTGTAAAAATGGCAATTTTGGTCACATTGAGGCTTTAAAAAGTAGTTATTCAACATGAGGCTCAATCCAAACGACATTTTGAATCAATTTTTCTACAGTCCAAAAAATCAATTTTCTGATGAAAAACAATGACCCGTGACCTGTCGAACTTTTTCCAGATGGTCAACAATGGTAATTATTTAAAGTTTAATTTTTGGACTGTAAATGACTATTGCATGTAAATTAGAACTCTTGGAACTAAAATAAGTGTGTTTAGAGTCATTTTAATGCCTGAATAGGTCCAAAACGAAGCTTCTGAGTAGGAGAAAAAGGCTGTAAAAATGGCAATTTTGGTCACATTGAGGCTTTAAAAAGTAGTTATTCAACATGAGGCTCAATCCAAATGACATTTTGAATACATTTTTCTACAGTCCAAAAAATCTATTTTCTGATGAAAAACAATGACCCGTGACCTGTCGAACTTTTTCCAGATGGTCAAAAATGGTAATTTTTTAAAGTTTAATTTTTGGACTGTAAATGACTATTGCATGTGAATTAGAACTCTTGGAAATAAAATAAGTGTGTTTAGAGTCATTTTAATGCCTGAAATAGGTCGAAATAGAAGCTTCTGAGTAGGAGAAAAAGTCTGTAAAAATGGCAATTTTGGTCACATTGAGGCTTTAAAAAGTAGTTATTCAACATGAGGCTCAATCCAAACGACATTTTTAATCAATTTTTCTACAGTCCAAAAAATCCATTTTCTGATGAAAAACGATGACCCGTGACCTGTCGAACTTTTTCCAGATGGTCAAAAATGGTAATTTTTTAAAGTTTAATTTTTGGACTGTAAATGACTATTGCATGTGAATTAGAACTCTTGGAACTAAAATAAGTGTGTTTGGAGTCATTTTAATGCCTGAAATAGGTCGAAATAGAAGCTTCTGAGTAGGAGTAAAAAGTCTGTAAAAATTTCAATTTTGGTCACATTGAGGCTTTAAAAAGTAGTTATTCAACATGATGCTCAATCCAAATGACATTTTGAATCAATTTTTCCACAGTCCAAAAAATCAATTTTCTGATGAAAAACGATGACCCGTGACCTGTCGAACTTTTTCCAGATGGTCAAAAATGGTAATTTTTTTAAGTTTAATTTTTTAACTTTAAATGACTATTGCATGTCAATTAGAACTCTTGGAACTAAAATAAGTTTGTTCAGAGTCATTTTAATGCCTGAATAGGTCGAAATAGAAGCTTCTGAGTAGGAGAAAAAGGCCGTAAAAATGGCAATTTTGGTCACATTGAGGCTTTAAAAAGTAGTCATTCAACATGAGGCTCAATCCTAATGACATTTTGAATCAATTTTTCTACAGTCCAAAAAATCTATTTTCTGATGAAAAACGATGACCCGTGACCTGTCGAACTTTTTCCAAATGGTCAAAAATGGTAATTTTTTAAAGTTTAATTTTTGGACTGTAAATGACTATTGCTTGTGAATTAGAACTCTTGGAACTAAAATAACTGTGTTTAGAGTCATTTTAATGCCTGAAATAGGTCGAAATAGAAGCTTCTGAGTAGGAGAAAAAGTCTGTAAAAATGGCAATTTTGGTCACATTGAGGCTTTAAAAAGTAGTTATTCAACATGAGGCTCAATCCAAATGACGTTTTGAATCCATTTTTCTACAGTCCAAAAAATCAATTTTCTGATGAAAAACGATGACCCGTGACCTGTCGAACTTTTTCCAGATGGTCAACAATGGTAATTTTTTAAAGTTTAATTTTTTGACTGTAAATGACTATTGCATGTGAATTAGAACTCTTGGAACTAAAATAAGTGTGTTGAGAGTCATGTTAATGCCTGAAATAGGTCAAAATAGAAGCTTCTGAGTAGGAGAAAAAGTCTGTAAAAATGGCAATTTTGGTCACATTGAGGCTTTAAAAAGTAGTTATTCAACATGAGGCTCCATCCAAATGACATTTTGAATCAACTTTTCTACAGTCCAAAAAATCTATTTTCTGATGAAAAACGATGACCCGTGACCTGTCGAACTTTTTCCAGATGGTCAACAATGGTAATTTTTTTAAGTTTAATTTTTGGACTGTAAATGACTATTGCATGTGAATTAGAACTCTTGGAACTAAAATAGGTGTGTTTAGTGTCATTTTAATGCCTGAAATAGGTCGAAATAGAAGCTTCTGAGTAGGAGAAAAAGTCAGTAAAAATGGCAATTTCTGTCACATTGAGGCTTTAAAAAGTAGTTATTCAACATGAGGCTCAATCCAAACGACATTTTGAATCAATTTTTCTACAGTCCAAAAAATCAATTTTCTGATGAAAAACGATGACCCGTGACCTGTCAAACTTTTTCCAGATGGTCAAAAATGGTAATTTTTTAAAGTTTAATTTTTGGACTTTAAATGACTATTGCATGTGAATTAGAACTCTTGGAACTAAAATAAGTTTGTTTAGAGTCATTTTAATGCCTGAATAGGTCGAAATAGAAGCTTCTGAGTAGGAGAAAAAGTCTGTAAAAATGGCAATTTTGGTCACATTGAGGCTTTAAAAAGTAGTTATTCAACATGAGGCTCAATCCAAACGACATTTTGAATCAATTTTTCTACAGTCCAAAAAATCAATTTTCTGATGAAAAACAATGACCCGTGACCTGTCGAACTTTTTCCAGATGGTCAACAATGGTAGTTATTTAAAGTTTAATTTTTGGACTGTAAATGACTATTGCATGTAAATTAGAACTCTTGGAACTAAAATAAGTGTGTTTAGAGTCCTTTTAATGCCTGAATAGGTCCAAATAGAAGCTTCTGAGTAGGAGAAAAAGGCTGTAAAAATGGCAATTTTGGTCACATTGAGGCTTTAAAAAGTAGTTATTCAACATGAGGCTCAATCCAAATGAAATTTTGAATACATTTTTCTACAGTCCAAAAAATCTATTTTCTGATGAAAAACAATGACCCGTGACCTGTCGAACTTTTTCCAGATGGTCAAAAATGGTAATTGTTTAAAGTTTAATTTTTGGACTGTAAATGACCATTGCATGTGAATTAGAACTCTTGGAAATAAAATAAGTGTGTTTAGAGTCATTTTAATGCCTGAAATAGGTCGAAATAGAAGCTTCTGAGTAGGAGAAAAAGTCTGTAAAAATGGCAATTTTGGTCACATTGAGGCTTTAAAAAGTAGTCATTCAACATGAGGCTCAATCCTAATGACATTTTGAATCAATTTTTCTACAGTCCAAAAAATCCATTTTCTGATGAAAAACGATGACCCGTGACCTGTCCAACTTTTTCCAGATGGTCAAGAATGGTAATTTTTTAAAGTTTAATTTTTGGACTGTAAATGACTATTGCATGTGAATTAGAACTCTTGGAACTAAAATAAGTGTGTTTGGAGTCATTTTAATGCCTGAAATAGGTCGAAATAGAAGCTTCTGAGTAGGAGAAAAACTCTGTAAAAATGGCAATTTAGGTCACATTGAGGCTTTAAAAAGTAGTTATTCAACATGAGGCTCAATCCAAATGACATTTTGAATCAATTTTTCTACAGTCCAAAAAATCGTTTTTCTGATGAAAAACGATGACCCGTGACCTGTCGAACTTTTTCCAGATGGTCAAAAATGGTAATTTTTTTAAGTTTAATTTTTTAACTTTAAATGACTATTGCATGTCAATTAGAACTCTTGGAACTAAAATAAGTTTGTTCAGAGTCATTTTAATGCCTGAATAGGTCGAAATAGAAGCTTCTGAGTAGGAGAAAAAGTCTGTAAAAATGGCAATTTTGGTCACATTGAGGCTTTAAAAAGTAGTTATTCAACATGAGGCTCAATCCAAACGACATTTTGAATCAATTTTTCTACAGTCCAAAAAATCAATTTTCGGATGAAAAACGATGACCCGAGACCTGTCGAACTTTTTCCAGATAGTCAAAAATGGTAATTTTTTAAAGTTTAATTTTTGGACTGTAAATGACTATTGCATGTGAATTAGAACTCTTGGAACTAAAATAAGTGTGTTTGGAGTCATTTTAATGCCTGAAATAGGTCGAAATAGAAGCTTCTGAGTAGGAGTAAAAAGTCTGTAAAAATTTCAATTTTGGTCACATTGAGGCTTTAAAAAGTAGTTATTCAACATGATGCTCAATCCAAATGACATTTTGAATCAATTTTTCCACAGTCCAAAAAATCAATTTTCTGATGAAAAACGATGACCCGTGACCTGTCGAACTTTTTCCAGATGGTCAAAAATGGTAATTTTTTAAAGTTTAATTTTTTAACTTTAAATGACTATTGCATGTGAATTAGAACTCTTGGAACTAAAATAAGTTTGTTCAGAGTCATTTTAATGCCTGAAATTGGTCGAAATAGAACCTTCTGAGTAGGATAAAAAGTCTGTAAACATGGCAATTTTGGTCACATTGAGGCTTTAAAAAGTAGTTATTCAACATGAGGCTCAATCCAAATGACATTTTGAATCAATTATTCTACAGTCCAAAAAATCTATTTTCTGATGAAAAACGATGACCCGTGACCTGTCAAACTTTTTCCAGATGGTCAAAAATGGTAATTTTTTAAAGTTTAATTTTTGGACTGTAAATGACTATTGCTTGTGAATTAGAACTCTTGGAACTAAAATAACTGTGTTTAGAGTCATTTTAATGCCTGAAATAGGTCGAAATAGAAGCTTCTGAGTAGGAGAAAAAGGCTGTAAAAATGGCAATTTTGGTCACATTGAGGCTTTAAAAAGTAGTTATTCAACATGAGGCTCAATCCAAATGAAATTTTGAATACATTTTTCTACAGTCCAAAAAATCTATTTTCTGATGAAAAACAATGACCCGTGACCTGTCGAACTTTTTCCAGATGGTCAAAAATGGTAATTGTTTAAAGTTTAATTTTTGGACTGTAAATGACTATTGCATGTGAATTAGAACTCTTGGAAATAAAATAAGTGTGTTTAGAGTCATTTTAATGCCTGAAATAGGTCGAAATAGAAGCTTCTGAGTAGGAGAAAAAGTCTGTAAAAATGGCAATTTTGGTCACATTGAGGCTTTAAAAAGTAGTCATTCAACATGAGGCTCAATCCTAATGACATTTTGAATCAATTTTTCTACAGTCCAAAAAATCCATTTTCTGATGAAAAACGATGACCCGTGACCTGTCCAACTTTTTCCAGATGGTCAAGAATGGTAATTTTTTAAAGTTTAATTTTTGGACTGTAAATGACTATTGCATGTGAATTAGAACTCTTGGAACTAAAATAAGTGTGTTTGGAGTCATTTTAATGCCTGAAATAGGTCGAAATAGAAGCTTCTGAGTAGGAGAAAAACTCTGTAAAAATGGCAATTTAGGTCACATTGAGGCTTTAAAAAGTAGTTATTCAACATGAGGCTCAATCCAAATGACATTTTGAATCAATTTTTCTACAGTCCAAAAAATCGTTTTTCTGATGAAAAACGATGACCCGTGACCTGTCGAACTTTTTCCAGATGGTCAAAAATGGTAATTTTTTTAAGTTTAATTTTTTAACTTTAAATGACTATTGCATGTCAATTAGAACTCTTGGAACTAAAATAAGTTTGTTCAGAGTCATTTTAATGCCTGAATAGGTCGAAATAGAAGCTTCTGAGTAGGAGAAAAAGTCTGTAAAAATGGCAATTTTGGTCACATTGAGGCTTTAAAAAGTAGTTATTCAACATGAGGCTCAATCCAAACGACATTTTGAATCAATTTTTCTACAGTCCAAAAAATCAATTTTCGGATGAAAAACGATGACCCGAGACCTGTCGAACTTTTTCCAGATAGTCAAAAATGGTAATTTTTTAAAGTTTAATTTTTGGACTGTAAATGACTATTGCATGTGAATTAGAACTCTTGGAACTAAAATAAGTGTGTTTGGAGTCATTTTAATGCCTGAAATAGGTCGAAATAGAAGCTTCTGAGTAGGAGTAAAAAGTCTGTAAAAATTTCAATTTTGGTCACATTGAGGCTTTAAAAAGTAGTTATTCAACATGATGCTCAATCCAAATGACATTTTGAATCAATTTTTCCACAGTCCAAAAAATCAATTTTCTGATGAAAAACGATGACCCGTGACCTGTCGAACTTTTTCCAGATGGTCAAAAATGGTAATTTTTTAAAGTTTAATTTTTTAACTTTAAATGACTATTGCATGTGAATTAGAACTCTTGGAACTAAAATAAGTTTGTTCAGAGTCATTTTAATGCCTGAAATTGGTCGAAATAGAACCTTCTGAGTAGGATAAAAAGTCTGTAAACATGGCAATTTTGGTCACATTGAGGCTTTAAAAAGTAGTTATTCAACATGAGGCTCAATCCAAATGACATTTTGAATCAATTATTCTACAGTCCAAAAAATCTATTTTCTGATGAAAAACGATGACCCGTGACCTGTCAAACTTTTTCCAGATGGTCAAAAATGGTAATTTTTTAAAGTTTAATTTTTGGACTGTAAATGACTATTGCTTGTGAATTAGAACTCTTGGAACTAAAATAACTGTGTTTAGAGTCATTTTAATGCCTGAAATAGGTCGAAATAGAAGCTTCTGAGTAGGAGAAAAAGTCTGTAAAAATGGCAATTTTGGTCACATTGAGGCTTTAAAAAGTAGTTATTCAACATGAGGCTCAATCCAAACGACATTTTGAATCAATTTTTCTACAGTCCAAAAAATCAATTTTCTGATGAAAAACAATGACCCGTGACCTGTCGAACTTTTTCCAGATGGTCAACAATGGTAATTATTTAAAGTTTAATTTTTGGACTGTAAATGACTATTGCATGTAAATTAGAACTCTTGGAACTAAAATAAGTGTGTTTAGAGTCATTTTAATGCCTGAATAGGTCCAAAACGAAGCTTCTGAGTAGGAGAAAAAGGCTGTAAAAATGGCAATTTTGGTCACATTGAGGCTTTAAAAAGTAGTTATTCAACATGAGGCTCAATCCAAATGACATTTTGAATACATTTTTCTACAGTCCAAAAAATCTATTTTCTGATGAAAAACAATGACCCGTGACCTGTCGAACTTTTTCCAGATGGTCAAAAATGGTAATTTTTTAAAGTTTAATTTTTGGACTGTAAATGACTATTGCATGTGAATTAGAACTCTTGGAAATAAAATAAGTGTGTTTAGAGTCATTTTAATGCCTGAAATAGGTCGAAATAGAAGCTTCTGAGTAGGAGAAAAAGTCTGTAAAAATGGCAATTTTGGTCACATTGAGGCTTTAAAAAGTAGTTATTCAACATGAGGCTCAATCCAAACGACATTTTTAATCAATTTTTCTACAGTCCAAAAAATCCATTTTCTGATGAAAAACGATGACCCGTGACCTGTCGAACTTTTTCCAGATGGTCAAAAATGGTAATTTTTTAAAGTTTAATTTTTGGACTGTAAATGACTATTGCATGTGAATTAGAACTCTTGGAACTAAAATAAGTGTGTTTGGAGTCATTTTAATGCCTGAAATAGGTCGAAATAGAAGCTTCTGAGTAGGAGTAAAAAGTCTGTAAAAATTTCAATTTTGGTCACATTGAGGCTTTAAAAAGTAGTTATTCAACATGATGCTCAATCCAAATGACATTTTGAATCAATTTTTCCACAGTCCAAAAAATCAATTTTCTGATGAAAAACGATGACCCGTGACCTGTCGAACTTTTTCCAGATGGTCAAAAATGGTAATTTTTTTAAGTTTAATTTTTTAACTTTAAATGACTATTGCATGTCAATTAGAACTCTTGGAACTAAAATAAGTTTGTTCAGAGTCATTTTAATGCCTGAATAGGTCGAAATAGAAGCTTCTGAGTAGGAGAAAAAGGCCGTAAAAATGGCAATTTTGGTCACATTGAGGCTTTAAAAAGTAGTCATTCAACATGAGGCTCAATCCTAATGACATTTTGAATCAATTTTTCTACAGTCCAAAAAATCTATTTTCTGATGAAAAACGATGACCCGTGACCTGTCGAACTTTTTCCAAATGGTCAAAAATGGTAATTTTTTAAAGTTTAATTTTTGGACTGTAAATGACTATTGCTTGTGAATTAGAACTCTTGGAACTAAAATAACTGTGTTTAGAGTCATTTTAATGCCTGAAATAGGTCGAAATAGAAGCTTCTGAGTAGGAGAAAAAGTCTGTAAAAATGGCAATTTTGGTCACATTGAGGCTTTAAAAAGTAGTTATTCAACATGAGGCTCAATCCAAATGACGTTTTGAATCCATTTTTCTACAGTCCAAAAAATCAATTTTCTGATGAAAAACGATGACCCGTGACCTGTCGAACTTTTTCCAGATGGTCAACAATGGTAATTTTTTAAAGTTTAATTTTTTGACTGTAAATGACTATTGCATGTGAATTAGAACTCTTGGAACTAAAATAAGTGTGTTGAGAGTCATGTTAATGCCTGAAATAGGTCAAAATAGAAGCTTCTGAGTAGGAGAAAAAGTCTGTAAAAATGGCAATTTTGGTCACATTGAGGCTTTAAAAAGTAGTTATTCAACATGAGGCTCCATCCAAATGACATTTTGAATCAACTTTTCTACAGTCCAAAAAATCCATTTTCTGATGGAAAACGATGACCCGTGACCTGTCGAACTTTTTCCAGATGGTCAAAAATGGTAATTTTTTAAAGTTTAATTTTTGGACTTTAAATGACTATTGCATGTGAATTAGAACTCTTGGAACTAAAATAAGTGTGTTTAGAAACATTTTAATGCCTGAAATTGGTCGAAATAGAACCTTCTGAGTAGGAGAAAAAGTCTGTAAAAATGGCAATTTTGGTCACATTGAGGCTTTAAAAAGTAGTTATTCAACATGAGGCTCAATCCAAATGACATTTTGAATCCATTTTTCTACAGTCCAAAAAATCTATTTTCTGATGAAAAACGATGACCGGTGACCTGTCGAACTTTTTCCAGATGGTCAACAATGGTAATTTTTTAAAGTTTAATTTTTTGACTGTAAATGACTATTGCATGTGAATTAGAGCTCTTGGAACTAAAATAAGTGTGTTGAGAGTCATGTTAATGCCTGAAATAGGTCGAAATAGAAGCTTCTGAGTAGGAGAAAAAGTCTGTAAAAATGGCAATTTTGGTCACATTGAGGCTTTAAAAAGTAGTTATTCAACATGAGGCTCCATCCAAATGACATTTTGAATCAACTTTTCTACAGTCCAAAAAATCCATTTTCTGATGGAAAACGATGACCCGTGACCTGTCGAACTTTTTCCAGATGGTCAAAAATGGTAATTTTTTAAAGTTTAATTTTTGGACTTTAAATGACTATTGCATGTGAATTAGAACTCTTGGAACTAAAATAAGTGTGTTTAGAAACATTTTAATGCCTGAAATTGGTCGAAATAGAACCTTCTGAGTAGGAGAAAAAGTCTGTAAAAATGGCAATTTTGGTCACATTGAGGCTTTAAAAAGTAGTTATTCAACATGAGGCTCAATCCAAATGACATTTTGAATCCATTTTTCTACAGTCCAAAAAATCTATTTTCTGATGAAAAACGATGACCGGTGACCTGTCGAACTTTTTCCAGATGGTCAACAATGGTAATTTTTTTAAGTTTAATTTTTGGACTGTAAATGACTATTGCATGTGAATTAGAACTCTTGAAACTAAAATAGGTGTGTTTAGAGTCATTTTAATGCCTGAAATAGGTCGAAATAGAAGCTTCTGAGTAGGAGAAAAAGTCTGTAAAAATGGCAATTTTGGTCACATTGAGGCTTTAAAAAGTAGTTATTCAACATGAGGCTCAATCCAAACGACATTTTGAATCAATTTTTCTACAGTCCAAAAAATCAATTTTCTGATGAAAAACGATGACCCGTGACCTGTCAAACTTTTTCCAGATGGTCAAAAATGGTAATTTTTTTAAGTTTAATTTTTGGATTGTAAATGACTATTGCATGTGAATTAGAACTCTTGGAACTAAAATAGGTGTGTTTAGAGTCATTTTAATGCCTGAATAGGTCGAAATAGAAGCTTCTGAGTAGGAGAAAAAGTCTGTAAAAATGGCAATTTTGGTCACATTGAGGCTTTAAAAAGTAGTCATTCAACATGAGGCTCAATCCTAATGACATTTTGAATCAATTTTTCTACAGTCCAAAAAATCAATTTTCTGATGAAAAACGATGACCCGTGACCTGTCGAACTTTTTCCAGATGGTCAAAAATGGTAATTTTTTAAAGTTTAATTTTTGAACTTTAAATGACTATTGCATGTGAATTAGAACTCTTGGAACTAAAATAAGTTTGTTTAGAGTCATTTTAATGCCTGAATAGGTCGAAATAGAAGCTTCTGAGTAGGAGAAAAAGTCTGTAAAAATGGCAATTTTGGTCACATTGAGGCTTTAAAAAGTAGTCATTCAACATGAGGCTCAATCCTAATGACATTTTGAATCAATTTTTCTACAGTCCAAAAAATCAATTTTCTGATGAAAAACGATGACCCGTGACCTGTCGAACTTTTTCCAGATGGTCAACAATGGTAATTTTTTAAAGTTTAATTTTTGGACTGTAAATGACTATTGCATGTGAATTAGAACTCTTGGAACTAAAATAGGTGTGTTTAGAGTCATTTTAATGCCTGAAATAGAAGCTTCTGAGTAGGAGAAAAAGTCTGTAAAAATGGCAATTTTGGTCACATTGAGGCTTTAAAAAGTAGTTGTTCAACATGAGGCTCAATCCAAACGACATTTTGAATCAATTTTTCTACAGTCCAAAAAATCAATTTTCTGATGAAAAACGATGACCCGTGACCTGTCAAACTTTTTCCAGATGGTCAAAAATGGTAATTTTTTAAAGTTTAATTTTTGGACTGTAAATGACTATTGCATGTGAATTAGAACTCTTGGAACTAAAATAGGTGTGTTTAGAGTCATTTTAATGCCTGAATAGGTCGAAATAGAAGCTTCTGAGTAGGAGAAAAAGTCAGTAAAAATGGCAATTTCTGTCACATTGAGGCTTTAAAAAGTAGTTATTCAACATGAGGCTCAATCCAAATAACATTTTGAATCAATTTTTCTACAGTCCAAAAAATCAATTTTCCGATGAAAAACGATGACCCGTGACCTGTCGAACTTTTTCCAGATGGTCAAAAATGGTAATTTTTTACAGTTTAATTTTTGGACTGTAAATGACTATTGCATGTGAATTAGAACTCTTGGAACTAAAATAAGTGTGTTTAGAGTCATTTTAATGTCTGAATAGGTCGAAATAGAAGCTTCTGAGTAGGAGAAAAAGTCTGTAAAAATGGCAATTTTGGTCACATTGAGGCTTTAAAAAGTAGTTATTCAACATGAGGCTCAATCCAAATGACATTTTGAATCAATTGTTCTACAGTCCAAAAAATCAATTTTCGGATGAAAAACGGTGACCCGAGACCTGTCGAACTTTTTCCAGATGGTCAAAAATGGTAATTTTTTAAAGTTTAATTTTTGGACTGTAAATGACTATTGCTTGTGAATTAGAACTCTTGGAACTAAAATAACTGTGTTTAGAGTCATTTTAATGCCTGAAATAGGTCGAAATAGAAGCTTCTGAGTAGGAGAAAAAGTCTGTAAAAATGGCAATTTTGGTCACATTGAGGCTTTAAAAAGTAGTTATTCAACATGAGGCTCAATCCAAATGACGTTTTGAATCAATTTTTCTACAGTCCAAAAAATCAATTTTCTGATGAAAAACGATGACCCGTGACCTGTCGAACTTTTTCCAGATGGTCAACAATGGTAATTTTTTAAAGTTTAATTTTTTGACTGTAAATGACTATTGCATGTGAATTAGAACTCTTGGAACTAAAATAAGTGTGTTGAGAGTCATGTTAATGCCTGAAATAGGTCGAAATAGAAGCTTCTGAGTAGGAGAAAAAGTCTGTAAAAATGGCAATTTTGGTCACATTGAGGCTTTAAAAAGTAGTTATTCAACATGAGGCTCCATCCAAATGACATTTTGAATCAACTTTTCTACAGTCCAAAAAATCCATTTTCTGATGGAAAACGATGACCCGTGACCTGTCGAACTTTTTCCAGATGGTCAAAAATGGTAATTTTTTAAAGTTTAATTTTTGGACTTTAAATGACTATTGCATGTGAATTAGAACTCTTGGAACTAAAATAAGTGTGTTTAGAAACATTTTAATGCCTGAAATTGGTCGAAATAGAACCTTCTGAGTAGGAGAAAAAGTCTGTAAAAATGGCAATTTTGGTCACATTGAGGCTTTAAAAAGTAGTTATTCAACATGAGGCTCAATCCAAATGACATTTTGAATCAATTTTTCTACAGTCCAAAAAATCTATTTTCTGATGAAAAACGATGACCGGTGACCTGTCGAACTTTTTCCAGATGGTCAACAATGGTAATTTTTTAAAGTTTAATTTTTGGACTGTAAATGACTATTGCATGTGAATTAGAACTCTTGAAACTAAAATAGGTGTGTTTAGAGTCATTTTAATGCCTGAAATAGGTCGAAATAGAAGCTTCTGAGTAGGAGAAAAAGTCTGTAAAAATGGCAATTTTGGTCACATTGAGGCTTTAAAAAGTAGTTATTCAACATGAGGCTCAATCCAAACGACATTTTGAATCAATTTTTCTACAGTCCAAAAAATCAATTTTCTGATGAAAAACGATGACCCGTGACCTGTCAAACTTTTTCCAGATGGTCAAAAATGGTAATTTTTTTAAGTTTAATTTTTGGATTGTAAATGACTATTGCATGTGAATTAGAACTCTTGGAACTAAAATAGGTGTGTTTAGAGTCATTTTAATGCCTGAATAGGTCGAAATAGAAGCTTCTGAGTAGGAGAAAAAGTCAGTAAAAATTGCAATTTCTGTCACATTGAGGCTTTAAAAAGTAGTTATTCAACATGAGGCTCAATCCAAATGACATTTTGAATCAATTTTTCTACAGTCCAAAAAATCAATTTTCTGATGAAAAACGATGACCCGTGACCTGTCGAACTTTTTCCAGATGGTCAAAAATGGTAATTTTTTAAAGTTTAATTTTTGAACTTTAAATGACTATTGCATGTGAATTAGAACTCTTGGAACTAAAATAAGTTTGTTTAGAGTCATTTTAATGCCTGAATAGGTCGAAATAGAAGCTTCTGAGTAGGAGAAAAAGTCTGTAAAAATGGCAATTTTGGTCACATTGAGGCTTTAAAAAGTAGTCATTCAACATGAGGCTCAATCCTAATGACATTTTGAATCAATTTTTCTACAGTCCAAAAAATCAATTTTCTGATGAAAAACGATGACCCGTGACCTGTCGAACTTTTTCCAGATGGTCAACAATGGTAATTTTTTAAAGTTTAATTTTTGGACTGTAAATGACTATTGCATGTGAATTAGAACTCTTGGAACTAAAATAGGTGTGTTTAGAGTCATTTTAATGCCTGAAATAGGTCGAAATAGAAGCTTCTGAGTAGGAGAAAAAGTCTGTAAAAATGGCAATTTTGGTCACATTGAGGCTTTAAAAAGTAGTTGTTCAACATGAGGCTCAATCCAAACGACATTTTGAATCAATTTTTCTACAGTCCAAAAAATCAATTTTCTGATGAAAAACGATGACCCGTGACCTGTCAAACTTTTTCCAGATGGTCAAAAATGGTAATTTTTTAAAGTTTAATTTTTGGACTGTAAATGACTATTGCATGTGAATTAGAACTCTTGGAACTAAAATAGGTGTGTTTAGAGTCATTTTAATGCCTGAATAGGTCGAAATAGAAGCTTCTGAGTAGGAGAAAAAGTCAGTAAAAATGGCAATTTCTGTCACATTGAGGCTTTAAAAAGTAGTTATTCAACATGAGGCTCAATCCAAATAACATTTTGAATCAATTTTTCTACAGTCCAAAAAATCAATTTTCCGATGAAAAACGATGACCCGTGACCTGTCGAACTTTTTCCAGATGGTCAAAAATGGTAATTTTTTACAGTTTAATTTTTGGACTGTAAATGACTATTGCATGTGAATTAGAACTCTTGGAAC
Organism: Triturus cristatus; assembly: GCF_964204655.1. Lineage (NCBI taxonomy): Eukaryota > Metazoa > Chordata > Amphibia > Caudata > Salamandridae > Triturus > Triturus cristatus. The sequence continues at coordinate 893,021,377 of NC_140594.1, forward strand.
TAAAATAAGTGTGTTTAGAGTCATTTTAATGTCTGAATAGGTCGAAATAGAAGCTTCTGAGTAGGAGAAAAAGTCTGTAAAAATGGCAATTTTGGTCACATTGAGGCTTTAAAAAGTAGTTATTCAACATGAGGCTCAATCCAAATGACATTTTGAATCAATTGTTCTACAGTCCAAAAAATCAATTTTCGGATGAAAAACGGTGACCCGAGACCTGTCGAACTTTTTCCAGATGGTCAAAAATGGTAATTTTTTAAAGTTTAATTTTTGGACTGTAAATGACTATTGCATGTGAATTAGAACTCTTGGAACTAAAATAAGTGTGTTTGGAGTCATTTTAATGCCTGAAATAGGTCGAAATAGAAGCTTCTGAGTAGGAGAAAAAGTCTGTAAAAATTTCAATTTTGGTCACATTGAGGCTTTAAAAAGTAGTTATTCAACATGAGGCTCAATCCAAATGACATTTTGAATCAATTTTTCTACAGTCCAAAAAATCAATTTTCTGATGAAAAACGATGACCCGTGACCTGTCGAACTTTTTCCAGATGGTCAAAAATGGTAATTTTTTAAAGTTTAATTTTTGAACTTTAAATGACTATTGCATGTGAATTAGAACTCTTGGAACTAAAATAAGTTTGTTTAGAGTCATTTTAATGCCTGAATAGGTCGAAATAGAAGCTTCTGAGTAGGAGAAAAAGTCTGTAAAAATGGCAATTTTGGTCACATTGAGGCTTTAAAAAGTAGTCATTCAACATGAGGCTCAATCCTAATGACATTTTGAATCAATTTTTGTACAGTCCAAAAAATCAATTTTCTGATGAAAAACAATGACCCGTGACCTGTCGAACTTTTTCCAGATGGTCAATAATGGTAATTTTTTAAAGTTTAATTTTTGGACTGTAAATGACTATTGCATGTGAATTAGAACTCTTGGAACTAAAATAAGTGTGTTTAGAGTCATTTTAATGCCTGAAATAGGTCGAAATAGAAGCTTCTGAGTAGGAGAAAAAGTCTGTAAAAATGGCAATTTTGGTCACATTGAGGCTTTAAAAAGTAGTTATTCAACATGAGGCTCAATCCAAATGACGTTTTGAATCAATTTTTCTACAGTCCAAAAAATCAATTTTCTGATGAAAAACGATGACCCGTGACCTGTCGAACTTTTTCCAGATGGTCAACAATGGTAATTTTTTAAAGTTTAATTTTTGGACTGTAAATGACTATTGCATGTGAATTAGAACTCTTGGAACTAAAATAAGTGTGTTTAGAGTCATTTTAATGCCTGAAATAGGTCGAAATAGAAGCTGCTGAGTAGGAGAAAAAGTCTGTAAAAATGGCAATTTTGGTCACATTGAGGCTTTAAAAAGTAGTTATTCAACATGAGGCTCAATCCAAACGACATTTTGAATCAATTTTTCTACAGTCCAAAAAATCAATTTTCTGATGAAAAACGATGACCCGTGACCTGTCAAACTTTTTCCAGATGGTCAAAAATAGTAATTTTTTAAAGTTTAATTTTTGGACTGTAAATGACTATTACATGTGAATTAGAACTCTTGGAACTAAAATAGGTGTGTTTAGAGTCATTTTAATGCCTGAATAGGTCGAAATAGAAGCTTCTGAGTAGGAGAAAAAGTCAGTAAAAATGGCAATTTCTGTCACATTGAGGCTTTAAAAAGTAGTTATTCAACATGAGGCTCAATCCAAATGACATTTTGAATCAATTTTTCTACAGTCCAAAAAATCAATTTTCTGATGAAAAACGATGACCCGTGGCCTGTCGAACTTTTTCCAGATGGTCAAAAATGGTAATTTTTTACAGTTTAATTTTTGGACTGTAAATGACTATTGCATGTGAATTAGAACTCTTGGAACTAAAATAAGTGTGTTTAGAGTCATTTTAATGTCTGAATAGGTCGAAATAGAAGCTTCTGAGTAGGAGAAAAAGTCTGTAAAAATGGCAATTTCTGTCACATTGAGGCTTTAAAAAGTAGTTATTCAACATGAGGCTCAATCCAAATGACATTTTGAATCAATTTTTCTACAGTCCAAAAAATCAATTTTCCGATGAAAAACGATGACCCGTGACCTGTCGAACTTTTTCCAGATGGTCAAAAATGGTAATTTTTTACAGTTTAATTTTTGGACTGTAAATGACTATTGCATGTGAATTAGAACTCTTGGAACTAAAATAAGTGTGTTTAGAGTCATTTTAATGTCTGAATAGGTCGAAATAGAAGCTTCTGAGTAGGAGAAAAAGTCTGTAAAAATGGCAATTTTGGTCACATTGAGGCTTTAAAAAGTAGTTATTCAACATGAGGCTCAATCCAAACGACATTTTGAATCAATTTTTCTACAGTCCAAAAAATTCATTTTCTGATGAAAAACGATGACCCGTGACCTGTCGAACTTTTTCCAGATGGTCAAAAATGTTAATTTTTTAAAGTTTAATTTTTGGACTGTAAATGACTATTGCATGTGAATTAGAACTCTTGGAACTAAAATAAGTGTGTTTGGAGTCATTTTAATGCCTGAAATAGGTCGAAATAGAAGCTTCTGAGTAGGAGAAAAACTCTGTAAAAATGGCAATTTAGGTCACATTGAGGCTTTAAAAAGTAGTTATTCAACATGAGGCTCAATCCAAATGACATTTTGAATCAATTTTTCTACAGTCCAAAAAATCGTTTTTCTGATGAAAAACGATGACCCGTGACCTGTCGAACTTTTTCCAGATGGTCAAAAATGGTAATTTTTTTAAGTTTAATTTTTTAACTTTAAATGACTATTGCATGTCAATTAGAACTCTTGGAACTAAAATAAGTTTGTTCAGAGTCATTTTAATGCCTGAATAGGTCGAAATAGAAGCTTCTGAGTAGGAGAAAATGTCTGTAAAAATGGCAATTTTGGTCACATTGAGGCTTTAAAAAGTAGTCATTCAACATGAGGCTCAATCCTAATGACATTTTGAATCAATTTTTCTACAGTCCAAAAAATCTATTTTCTGATGAAAAACGATGACCCGTGACCTGTCGAACTTTTTCCAAATGGTCAAAAATGGTAATTTTTTAAAGTTTAATTTTTGGACTGTAAATGACTATTGCTTGTGAATTAGAACTCTTGGAACTAAAATAACTGTGTTTAGAGTCATTTTAATGCCTGAAATAGGTCGAAATAGAAGCTTCTGAGTAGGAGAAAAAGTCTGTAAAAATGGCAATTTTGGTCACATTGAGGCTTTAAAAAGTAGTTATTCAACATGAGGCTCAATCCAAATGACGTTTTGAATCAATTTTTCTACAGTCCAAAAAATCAATTTTCTGATGAAAAACGATGACCCGTGACCTGTCGAACTTTTTCCAGATGGTCAACAATGGTAATTTTTTAAAGTTTAATTTTTTGACTGTAAATGACTATTGCATGTGAATTAGAACTCTTGGAACTAAAATAAGTGTGTTGAGAGTCATGTTAATGCCTGAAATAGGTCGAAATAGAAGCTTCTGAGTAGGAGAAAAAGTCAGTAAAAATGGCAATTTCTGTCACATTGAGGCTTTAAAAAGTAGTTATTCAACATGAGGCTCAATCCAAATGACATTTTGAATCAATTTTTCTACAGTCCAAAAAATCTATTTTCTGATGAAAAACGATGACCCGTGGCCTGTCGAACTTTTTCCAGATGGTCAAAAATGGTAATTTTTTACAGTTTAATTTTTGGACTGTAAATGACTATTACATGTGAATTAGAACTCTTGGAACTAAAATAGGTGTGTTTAGAGTCATTTTAATGCCTGAATAGGTCGAAATAGAAGCTTCTGAGTAGGAGAAAAAGTCAGTAAAAATGGCAATTTCTGTCACATTGAGGCTTTAAAAAGTAGTTATTCAACATGAGGCTCAATCCAAATGACATTTTGAATCAATTTTTCTACAGTCCAAAAAATCAATTTTCTGATGAAAAACGATGACCCGTGACCTGTCGAACTTTTTCCAGATGGTCAAAAATGGTAATTTTTTAAAGTTTAATTTTTGAACTTTAAATGACTATTGCATGTGAATTAGAACTCTTGGAACTAAAATAAGTTTGTTTAGAGTCATTTTAATGCCTGAATAGGTCGAAATAGAAGCTTCTGAGTAGGAGAAAAAGTCTGTAAAAATGGCAATTTTGGTCACATTGAGGCTTTAAAAAGTAGTCATTCAACATGAGGCTCAATCCTAATGACATTTTGAATCAATTTTTCTACAGTCCAAAAAATCAATTTTCTGATGAAAAACGATGACCCGTGACCTGTCGAACTTTTTCCAGATGGTCAACAATGGTAATTTTTTAAAGTTTAATTTTTGGACTGTAAATGACTATTGCATGTGAATTAGAACTCTTGGAACTAAAATAGGTGTGTTTAGAGTCATTTTAATGCCTGAAATAGGTCGAAATAGAAGCTTCTGAGTAGGAGAAAAAGTCTGTAAAAATGGCAATTTTGGTCACATTGACGCTTTAAAAAGTAGTTGTTCAACATGAGGCTCAATCCAAACGACATTTTGAATCAATTTTTCTACAGTCCAAAAAATCAATTTTCTGATGAAAAACGATGACCCGTGACCTGTCAAACTTTTTCCAGATGGTCAAAAATGGTAATTTTTTAAAGTTTAATTTTTGGACTGTAAATGACTATTGCATGTGAATTAGAACTCTTGGAACTAAAATAGGTGTGTTTAGAGTCATTTTAATGCCTGAATAGGTCGAAATAGAAGCTTCTGAGTAGGAGAAAAAGTCAGTAAAAATGGCAATTTCTGTCACATTGAGGCTTTAAAAAGTAGTTATTCAACATGAGGCTCAATCCAAATAACATTTTGAATCAATTTTTCTACAGTCCAAAAAATCAATTTTCCGATGAAAAACGATGACCCGTGACCTGTCGAACTTTTTCCAGATGGTCAAAAATGGTAATTTTTTACAGTTTAATTTTTGGACTGTAAATGACTATTGCATGTGAATTAGAACTCTTGGAACTAAAATAAGTGTGTTTAGAGTCATTTTAATGTCTGAATAGGTCGAAATAGAAGCTTCTGAGTAGGAGAAAAAGTCTGTAAAAATGGCAATTTTGGTCACATTGAGGCTTTAAAAAGTAGTTATTCAACATGAGGCTCAATCCAAATGACATTTTGAATCAATTGTTCTACAGTCCAAAAAATCAATTTTCGGATGAAAAACGGTGACCCGAGACCTGTCGAACTTTTTCCAGATGGTCAAAAATGGTAATTTTTTAAAGTTTAATTTTTGGACTGTAAATGACTATTGCATGTGAATTAGAACTCTTGGAACTAAAATAAGTGTGTTTGGAGTCATTTTAATGCCTGAAATAGGTCGAAATAGAAGCTTCTGAGTAGGAGAAAAAGTCTGTAAAAATTTCAATTTTGGTCACATTGAGGCTTTAAAAAGTAGTTATTCAACATGAGGCTCAATCCAAATGACATTTTGAATCAATTTTTCTACAGTCCAAAAAATCAATTTTCTGATGAAAAACGATGACCCGTGACCTGTCGAACTTTTTCCAGATGGTCAAAAATGGTAATTTTTTAAAGTTTAATTTTTGAACTTTAAATGACTATTGCATGTGAATTAGAACTCTTGGAACTAAAATAAGTTTGTTTAGAGTCATTTTAATGCCTGAATAGGTCGAAATAGAAGCTTCTGAGTAGGAGAAAAAGTCTGTAAAAATGGCAATTTTGGTCACATTGAGGCTTTAAAAAGTAGTCATTCAACATGAGGCTCAATCCTAATGACATTTTGAATCAATTTTTGTACAGTCCAAAAAATCAATTTTCTGATGAAAAACGATGACCCGTGACCTGTCGAACTTTTTCCAGATGGTCAATAATGGTAATTTTTTAAAGTTTAATTTTTGGACTGTAAATGACTATTGCATGTGAATTAGAACTCTTGGAACTAAAATAAGTGTGTTTAGAGTCATTTTAATGCCTGAAATAGGTCGAAATAGAAGCTTCTGAGTAGGAGAAAAAGTCTGTAAAAATGGCAATTTTGGTCACATTGAGGCTTTAAAAAGTAGTTATTCAACATGAGGCTCAATCCAAATGACGTTTTGAATCAATTTTTCTACAGTCCAAAAAATCAATTTTCTGATGAAAAACGATGACCCGTGACCTGTCGAACTTTTTCCAGATGGTCAACAATGGTAATTTTTTAAAGTTTAATTTTTGGACTGTAAATGACTATTGCATGTGAATTAGAACTCTTGGAACTAAAATAAGTGTGTTTAGAGTCATTTTAATGCCTGAAATAGGTCGAAATAGAAGCTGCTGAGTAGGAGAAAAAGTCTGTAAAAATGGCAATTTTGGTCACATTGAGGCTTTAAAAAGTAGTTATTCAACATGAGGCTCAATCCAAACGACATTTTGAATCAATTTTTCTACAGTCCAAAAAATCAATTTTCTGATGAAAAACGATGACCCGTGACCTGTCAAACTTTTTCCAGATGGTCAAAAATGGTAATTTTTTAAAGTTTAATTTTTGGACTGTAAATGACTATTACATGTGAATTAGAACTCTTGGAACTAAAATAGGTGTGTTTAGAGTCATTTTAATGCCTGAATAGGTCGAAATAGAAGCTTCTGAGTAGGAGAAAAAGTCAGTAAAAATGGCAATTTCTGTCACATTGAGGCTATAAAAAGTAGTTATTCAACATGAGGCTCAATCCAAATGACATTTTGAATCAATTTTTCTACAGTCCAAAAAATCAATTTTCTGATGAAAAACGATGACCCGTGGCCTGTCGAACTTTTTCCAGATGGTCAAAAATGGTAATTTTTTACAGTTTAATTTTTGGACTGTAAATGACTATTGCATGTGAATTAGAACTCTTGGAACTAAAATAAGTGTGTTTAGAGTCATTTTAATGTCTGAATAGGTCGAAATAGAAGCTTCTGAGTAGGAGAAAAAGTCTGTAAAAATGGCAATTTCTGTCACATTGAGGCTTTAAAAAGTAGTTATTCAACATGAGGCTCAATCCAAATGACATTTTGAATCAATTTTTCTACAGTCCAAAAAATCAATTTTCCGATGAAAAACGATGACCCGTGACCTGTCGAACTTTTTCCAGATGGTCAAAAATGGTAATTTTTTACAGTTTAATTTTTGGACTGTAAATGACTATTGCATGTGAATTAGAACTCTTGGAACTAAAATAAGTGTGTTTAGAGTCATTTTAATGTCTGAATAGGTCGAAATAGAAGCTTCTGAGTAGGAGAAAAAGTCTGTAAAAATGGCAATTTTGGTCACATTGAGGCTTTAAAAAGTAGTTATTCAACATGAGGCTCAATCCAAACGACATTTTGAATCAATTTTTCTACAGTCCAAAAAATTCATTTTCTGATGAAAAACGATGA